>NW_023416306.1:132319414-142319414 GCF_014176215.1 Rousettus aegyptiacus | reverse complement strand
CTGCCCATGCGGGCTGGTGGCCGCCTTCGTGGAGTGCGAAGGCGGCCGCAGTCGCGGCCCGGTGCGCTTCCATAGCGTCCCGGCCTTCGCGCTGGCCACAGGTAACCAACCGGTGGGACCCTCCCAGTCGCGGGCGGGGCGGCAGCCGAAGACAAAACTAACTACACTAACTCCCTGGGCGAAAAGCCACGCTACGCAAGTAACGCACCCCCACAGCCTTTGCAGTTAATGAAAAGGTAATTCTAAATCACTGCGGATGTGTGCCAGCATCTTAGCCCTGAGGAGTTGTGCGGTGCATGCAGGTCTATTATGCTGCAGATCTATCCTGTGGTCTTGAAAGAGCCCTTAGAAGTAAAGAATTCCGCGTTTCTCTTGTTCCGTGTCTCATTCCCCACTTGGCAAGCATACCTAGGGATTTTACAATTGAATAAAGCAAAGTCCACTAGGGTCAGGGAAAGAGTAAAGAACAGCCAGTGTACCAGAGTTACAGGCTGGCTCAGAATACAGGGAGGTAATCTCCCGAGAATTTACAAAACACAAGTTACTAAAATTCATCTGTAAAAAGTGCTTCCCCATTTCTTGGGGGAAGAATTAAATGAGAATGAACTAAGTAGTTTATAAATCGTGACGATAACAATGTTGCTTCTCTTATATTTTAAAACAGGGACAGACATTGCGTGGGCTCAAATCCTGAGAACCCCGTAAAGCTGTGCAACCTTAGTCAAATTACTTAACCTCTCTGTTCCTATGCTTCATTTGTCGAGTCATTTTTTTGTGTGTGAAAATTAAAAAGAATATGTAAGGCACTACTTATATATACACATATACATATGTATGTATGTGTGTGCATATATATAATGTTCCTATGGACAGACTACAGAATATATAGGGTTGCGAGTTAGAATTCTTTAGGTATGCTGAGCCTTCAAAAGATTTTGGACGGTTCCCTAGTATAGAGCCTGTATGTCATGTAAAACAGCTCTATATAACTATTATCCTTACAGAGAGGGAGATTCCTCTAAAGAGCTGAATTCTATCAGTCAGGTTGCTTTAGTAGTCATGACTGGAATTGATTGAACTGGGAGCTAATTTAGTCCAGCCATGAGTAGGGTTAGCACATCTTTTTTTTTTTTTTTTTTGAGTCTTCAAGCCGTGCAAATCATTCTGTTAGTTTGATTTTGATCCTCCTCAAGGATATGGATTCCAGATTAGCCTGATTGTGAATGATGCCATAATGGCCCAGGCATATGTCAGTCTTAGAGCAACCTCAGGCAGCAGAAACACTCAAGCTGATGAAGACTGCCACTTGGGAAACTGGTGCCACTTTTAAGGAGAGAACAATGTCACATCTGCAACTGGGAGGACACTAGAGGGAGTTTATGTTTAGGATTGCATCTCAAAAACCTCAACAGTTTAACTAGCTGGACTACCTAGGCCACCCCAGCAGCAAATGGGAAGCACTTTATATTTTGTGGGAAATAAACAGCTGGCAGCAGGATCACCAACTACCTCAATTCAGGCTGATAAGGACAGGCGAGCCAACCCGGCAAGCACAGCAGTTCCTGAAAGCATCACTGCATGACTGTACAATAATCAGTGGGCATTAATGCTCCCTTTGAGTCACTAAGAAAATGAAATCCTAAATTGTCTACTTGGGAAATGCAAAAAAGACAGACTGACAGTGTTCAACCAAGATCACTGTTCTGTCCCTCTCTATCTTGGTAACCTTGTGAATTCTATTTCTCACTGTCATGTCTGTAAAATGAAAATGACAACAGTAGCCACCTCAGAGGATTGTTAGTCCATTTGCATTCCACCTGCTAAAATGAAAACTCTTGAGTTTTGTTCATTATATTCAAATGCCAGAACAGTAGGTAGTCAATATTCGTTGAATGAGTAACTTCAATGAAATTTGGAAAAGAATATGCTGATGGACAAATGTAAATATCTTGTCCTCTTAAGAGTCCTATTCTCACTGAAAATTAAACTTTTGGCTTTAATGTTAACATTCCATTCTTAATCTATGTCAAGAAACTTCCCCCCATCCCCGCACCTCTTTCCCCCTCCACTTTATCACATGGAATTCTCAAATGAACGCTTTGGGGAGGGAATAGCCCATTTTACACATGAGAACACCAAAAAAGATTCACTTGGCTTAGCTCTCCAGAAGTCCCTCATTTCCATATAATTCCTCATTTTCCTTTCATTAAACATACTTTTCATGTTGCATCAGCATCCAGATAAAGACCTTTTTCATTCAGTTTTACTGTTAAGTTCCACAAGCATGTTTTACTCTTCTGATGATAAATTTGCTATGTTTTTACACATCACATGTAAAAAAAAAGTCTCTGTGGGCTAGCCTGTAGCTGAGAGCATACTGGTTGGCACCTTTGTATGACTGTGTAAATTCAGGAATGCTATAAATATTTTATTTTCCACAATTTAATTTCTGAATTTGAGACCTCACTCTGTCCTATTGGTTGACTTAGCCTGATCCCTCCATGTGCTACCCCTTTTCTTGGCATATATGTGAGCGAAGTTTTCTGAAAAGAGCCAAGGACTTGAGGAGAACCTTTTGGTCCTCAGCTTACACAGGTAACCAGCGAAACACTGTCTGCCCTGTTCACGTGGTCTCTGTTCCTGCCCCATTGCTGCCTCTGTCCCACCCCCAAGACTCTCATGGTGCTGTGGGGAAGTCAACACAGGTCCTCTGCACTCAGGACCTTCAGTCTTTCCTCAGTCCAGAGAAAATTTCTCTATTGACCAGGAGAAATATTCCTCTCTATGGGATGCTCCTTTGCCAACAAATCTCTCCTGTGAGATCTTAGATTTTCCATAAAACCTGCTTTCTCCCCTGCCATACGCCTCTCCCCAGAGACTGTAATTGCCAAGCCCACTTGAATTGGGGAGGAGAAAGAGGAAAATTTGAGGAGGGGGAAACAGGTTTAATGTTTCAAAATATTATCTAGCCCCATTCATTTGGAAATACCAGTTTATGATTTCAAACAACTGATCTTCAAGTGAAACTCTGGATTTGTCGAGGACTTAGAATACTCAAAAACCCTGATGCAAAATAATATCATAAAGGTCAGTGATTCCACAATGGCTTTATTCTGAATATTTGCCTACAGGATACTTTCATGAGATGAAAATACATAATAAGCATTTGTATATAACATACACGAAAAAAAATTTTTTTGTTTTGTTTTGGCATTGCAGTTCAAGAAAAAAAAACAATTTGTGAATAGGAATCTGAAACTGCACTATTTTAAACCATTCCTAGTAGCATGAGAGGGGACCGACATTTTCCTTCATAGTTTTCACACGTTGATGTCCCAGGGGTTTCCTTCTCTCTGTCTCTATGCTATTTTCTAGAAAAGATCGTCAGAATTCTTAACAAATATGTATGTATGATCTAGGGAAAACATGGTAACGATATGTTCATTAACTTATGCAAACATCAAGTTAAAGATAGAAAGATGCCCTTAGCTAAAGGTCTATTATTCTTTACCTGATGCCTACTCATTTTACAGATGAATTTTTGTTTCCTTCCTTTTCATTATAGGAAGAAATATCCCCCAAATACACATATTAAAAATTCTATGAACTTTATTGCTAAAATACTAAAACCAATTTATTTAACACATCTTTTTCAGATCTCCCAGTGGATATTCCTGGTCATGAAAAGTTGGTGGTGGACATTGCATATGGTGGTGCATTTTATGCATTTGTTAGTGCTGAAAAGTTAGGACTTGATGTTGGTTCAGCAAAGACAAGGGACCTTGTGGATGCAGCGACTGCAGTGACGAAAGCAGTGACAGCTCAGGTCAGTACAGTTGCTGCCATTGTAACAAATGCCTTCCTCTGTGGCATGGAGGGAATATAAATGACACATCCATACAGACAATTAAATATCTATACATTTAAATTACTAGTAATACTAAGAATAGGGTTTGAATCTTAGGCTCTAGAGCATGACTGCCAGTGAGTTCTAGCTTTGCCACTTGTAACTTTTGTAACTTTGAACAAATTACATAACCTCCATGTACCTGTTTTCCTTATCTATAAAATGGAAATTATGAAATGCCTGCTTCACAGAGTGTTAGAAGAATGAAATAAGTCAATACAGATCAAAGACTTAGAATAATGCCTAGCCCGTAATAAATATTCAATAATGATAACTATTACTAACTTTAATAATATATATACTAATATAATTTGTGGTTATTTAAGCATATAGTAAAAGTATCATATAGCATTCTATTAATTCGAAATGCATATGACTTGCTATGTGTAGTCATTCTACAAAACTTGAAAATAATGAATGTAAAATATAGCTTACAAAATGGATTTCATGAAATCTGATTAGACTTTCTGTTATTTCACAGAGAACAATAATTCCTAATTAGTGGTTTTTTCCCTATATTGCTACAAAGTTAGTTAAATAACTACTCAAGTAACCCTAGTTTTGGCTTGAGAAAACTATTCTGGTAAAATCAATTTAGATCATACACAAGTTTAGAATATTCTTTCTTTTCTAGCACCAGTCTGCCATTTTACCTTGAAATTGGGACCTATAAATAAAACTCATATACAGTATTTGAATGTTTTAGCAAATGAAAATTTAATTATCATTCTAAGTAAAAAATTACTTGTGAAAATGTGTCTAGCATACTTTTACTAATAATTATATAATCGGCCTAATTAACAACTGATGTTTTGATTTAACATAATTTATAACTTAATAAAATTAAAAAAATAAATTTTTGTTCTAAATTATCATTTTTCCAGTACTGTCAATATCAATATGTAGAGTTATTTTATCATAGTAACTTCTGAAGCTCTGAATTTACGTCAATTTTCTGTTTCATTAAGCAGACAGTTAATAGTTTGAGTTAACAATTTGGTATAAAATAATTTCACCTTACCTTCAATGAAATCAAGAGGAAAAGGCATAGTTTTCTTAATAGAAGGAGTAATTTTGCACTTTTCATTGAAGTTTAAACTTCTCACCAAGGTCACAAAAGGTGGTCTTTGCAGGAGAAGGGATTCTGAGAAAAATATGAAAAAAAAGTTGTATTAGGGATGAATCAGGCAGCAGAACTATGTTGTGAATTCCTGACCATCCATACTGCTGATGTTGATTTAGGGAAAGGCCATGGAGTGGGAAAAATTCATCTTCATTCATTCACTTTTAAACAAACATTTACTTACCAAGAACTTACAGTACATTAGACACTGTGCTAGATGCTGGAGACCCAAAGAAAGAACAAAGCCTACCTTCAAAGAGCTTGGTCTAGTGGGGAAAGCATGCCTGTGAACAGTGTGATGTTGAAATGGTTTTGGAGTGGAGGCGGGGCATAAGGGCTTTAAGAGGACAAAGAACAAAGTTCCAGTATGCAGGCCTCTTTAACTTGGTTATAGATAGACTCTGGATTTTAAGGATCCAAATTTATTCCGTTGCTTTAAATAACAGATAAGTGGTAGTGAAATGTACTAACTGTGGAAGTAAGATTATAGTAATCTCGGTCAAACTATCAGACATTATAGAAATCCAGGAAAAACTAAACAACCAGACTTCTGAGAACAGGAAACATTTCACATTTAGGCCTATGCTTTCCCATTGATGTGATTTAGCCTCACTATCATTGCTGCTTTTCTCTATGTCTGCTGCTTTTCATGATAACAATTACCTTCATTCTTTACATTTTTTTTTTGTTCATCCAATTGTTTCTCTTACCTGATTGTTTCTGTATTCTTATAACTTTTGCTTGCTCATGGCCTTTCACTGTCCTTGTGTCTATCAATGCTCTAGATACTGATTGATTTTTCCACATTATCCCCTTCGAGCTCCTGAGAGTGAGGATATAACTACTTTAGCTCCTCCTGTTTGAGCAGCCATGTCCAACCTGTGGACTGACCGTCCTGGGGTCAGTGATTCAAAGAGTGTGTGGGTTTGAGTATGTGTGTATAAAATAGGACTATTCCTTTAATAGAGGCTATGTGCAGAGCAAGCTCCTTAAAAAGGACTCAAAGTATGGTAAGAATTATAGCTTCCAGTCAAACTATGTTTATTCATCTAGACAAAGACATAATTTCTAGTATTTAGTGCCTTGATCCAAAAGGTATTTTAAAAATGATAAAGGTAGAAGTTATACTGAGTACCTTATATACATTATTTAAAAAATAAATTTTAATCAAAATATTTATTTTATATGTGGTTGATAATTTTTTGTCATTTGTAGTTTAAAATTACTCATCCTGATAGTGAAGACCTTGGCTTTCTATACGGAACTATATTAACAGATGGAAAAGATCCTTATAGTGAGGAACCAACCATCAACATCTGTGTGTTTGCAGATGAACAGGTATTAAAACTGCAATTTTTAGACACAAAAGCCTGGTAATATGGAACTAGAACACTGTGAACACTCTCATCTTCATTTATTCTGGAACAGGTTGACAGAAGTCCTACTGGCTCAGGAGTGACAGCCCGAATTGCCTTACAGTATCACAAGGGGCTTCTAGAACTGAACCAGACGAGAGCCTTTAAAAGCAGTACGACTGGCTCAGTATTCACAGGGAAGGCTGTGAGGGTGAGTGACACCCTTAGCTTCTCACTTGTAAATGTGTTACTTTTGAAATGAAGAGGTATGAGTTGGGTGTTAGGTAAGTTTCTTTACTCAGCTCTCAGAAGAGAATTTTAAAACAGGCCTATAAAACTTCTGTTCAGCCGGGATATTAGTTCTCAGTTTGTTATTAATTATACTTGCCAGAACATTTTCAATTGCACCAGTTTCCTACCCTCTCAATCAGGGCTTTTGCAGGCACTCTGACAATACCTTCTGCATCTTTTTCCCTGCCCTAGCTTCCTTTTCCTATCCTTCCATTTAGGGGTCCCCGGTATTTTATCCTTAACTTCCTTCTCATCTTATCTGCAAGTTGTTGCCAGTGGGCAATTTCATTCACTTCTGAAGCTTCAGCTCTCAACCATCCACTGATGATGAGTCTAACACTTGTAGTCCCAATTGTCTACTTAAACTCATCACTAAATGATTGTTCCAGAGATATCTCTAACTCAACTTATTAAAAAGTCCTCTCTCCCTCCCTCTCTCCCTTCCTTCCGAAATGTGCCTCTCCCGCCTCATTCCCCAACATGGTTAATTGGTAGCACCAGCTTCACTTCCAAGCTAGAAGCTATGGTCATATTAAACTTATTCATATTCCTCAGTTTCCATATATATCAGTACCTAGGCCTGTCAATTCTACCTCTGAAGTATCTCTATATTTTTTCTCCACCCTCACTAAAAACTATGCTAGTGACTCTGGATTCAATCAATGGATTAAGGCTACCTCTTAACAGGGTTCTGAGTGTCTAGTCTCTCTACTCTCAAATTTGTCCCCTACTTTACAACTAAACTTATCTAAAACACAAATCTGATCAGGTTACTGTCCTTAAAAACCTTTCATTGCCTATTGGATTAACTCTTGGGTTTTCTTTAAAATGATAGATATCAAGAATATAACTTTTAGGCCAGATATAATGTGAGTGCAGTAGTTTGATATTATACTTCTTTCATTTTCTTTTCTCAGGAAGCAAAATGTGGTGACTTTAATGCTGTTATAGTGGAAGTATCTGGACGAGCCCATTACACAGGTACAGCAAGTTTTATAGTAGAAGACGATGACCCACTGAAGGATGGATTTCTTCTCAAGTGACTTCTGTGATTTTTAAGGGCTTTCTTTTAAAACAATAATTATCTTTAGGTAATTTTTATATAAATTATGTGGAAACCTATTTCCAAATTGTACATATAAGCTAACTCCCGTTCTTTCTAAAATGGTACACTGTGGCTAAATATAAAGTCATTATACCTCATATTTGCACATATATATATATATATATATATACACAGTATAAATCTCACTTATCTCTAATATATACAATGCCAAAAATTCAGAATATTTTTCTAGTTATTAACATATCAGGTAAAACTAAAGCCTTAGTTCTTATTTTAAAATACTACTCTATGATAATTGCTACAATATTTTGTTTTAAATGTTCTTTGAATAATAGCTTGAATTGTAGCTCTCACAATGACTCTTACAAGTTCATTATTTTAGTCTTCTCTCCAAATTTCAAGCCACATTAATTTGAAGATACATACTTTAAAAGTTATATTTTATAGCATTTTGCCACACATATATCTTCTACTTTAATGAAGTACACTACAGAATGTGCATTATCCCATGGCAACCAAGAATGAGAAGTATTTCATCACTGATTGTTTAAAATTGTCAGTACATGATAATAATAAAAAAGCAGACTGACTTGTAGTCAATTTTATTATTGTTTTAAAATTGTCTACAGTGCACCCCTTACCAACTATTCCAGGGCAAACCTTTCTCTCTGTCCTTCCTATGGTGTGCTACTATTTTTATCTCCTTTATATATATATGAAATGCAAGTAAGACATATTAAATAACTCTCTCTTAAGGTCACATTAAAGGCTGTAAATCTAATACTTTTAGCTCCAAGTCCTGTATTTTCCTCCTTCCTCCACTTCTAAGATAGGACAGAGCTTGTTCTAAGATACATATTTTAATAAAAAATGTTACACTTCTTGAATGTTAAAAAAAAATGTATTGCCTAAATCTTCTTGAATTCTAATCCAAACCAGAGACAAACTCTTGTAATAATGTTCATTCCTTCTGTACTCTGCCCCATCTCTCTTAGAGTCAAAAACACTAAGGAAATTAACTCCTCCTCTCACCTCCACATGTTTAATCAGTCACAAAGCCTCGTTGATTCCATCTTCTAAAAATTGCTCACATTTATCCCTTTCCATCTTTGGTAAGGGTTTTGCTTCATCAATTAACCTCTTTCAAGCAACCTCCTTCTGCTCACTGGTTCTTTCCTCTAAATAGTGACGTGAGTTCATGATAAACAAAATGACAGAAACATCCTGTGTCTACCTTCCCATTCTAGCTTGCTGTTACCTCTATTTCCTTCCTTTTGTAGTCAGGCTTCTGGATTCCTGACTCTCTGCTCATTGGGTACATTTTCTCATCTTCCTTTTGCTATTTAACTATTGCAATCTGGTTGCTACCTCATTACTCATTGGAAACTATGCTTAATCTGTCAAATCTATTGGTCACCCAAGAGTTTATACAATCCATGGCGGACACTGCTGCTTGCTCCTGGCAGGCAAGTATGGTACATTTTAGAGGCAGAACCTCCATTCCCTTTGTGCTGAGCTCAGTCACAGAGCCACTCACAGAGGCTCTCAAAGCCAATTATATTAGTACCCAGTTCCCATTAGTACCCGCCAGGTCCTGCAATTGTGTGGGCCCAAATCCATTTCCTCTTCTTCATCATGAACTTGCAATGCATTTTGTCCCAAGTCCCCCAGACTCCATAAGAGTTGTGGCACCCTTCTGTTCATCCCTCAAACCCCACAAATTCCATAACATCCCTCTTTAGGGCAATGCTCCTCATACTTCAATGTATGTATGAACTACCTGGGGATCTTAAAATGTGAATTCTCTCTTATTAGGCATGGTTTGGGGCATTTCAAGCTCCTAGATGATGTTGATGCTGGTGGTAGGACTACCGTTTGGGGAGAAAAACTTTTTAACTAATCTTTTTAATTACCCATTTGGACCCAGGTGTTACAGGTGAGTCTCCACTCCCTGACAACTTCTTCTTTTATCTCTGAAATACGTGAAAAGCCTGTTAGCTCCCCACCTGGAGGAAAAGGCTGTCTGTAAGACTATCCTTTTGCAATTTGAACTCTCCTGTTCCTCAGCAAATTCCTTTTTGCCTAAGTGAGACAGTGCTGTGTTTGTATTTCTTATATCCGAAGTCCCTAATTCATACACTACCTTTTTACAATTTCTTCTCCTCTTCACTATAAATGCCTTATTTCAGACTCTTTCACTTTTCCCTGTGCTATTACATTGTCTTTTCTTAACTGATCAACTGGTCCCTCAGTTGCCGGATTCTCCTACAATCACTCAAAAATTAATTATTTTGTGTATCTAGCAGTTTTCCAGAGTGTTAAGTGCTAGAGATCTAAAAACAAAACAAAAACAGGAAAAAACAAACGAAAAACACCAAAGTTCTTGGCTTCACAGAGTCTATGGTTTACAGTGGGAGGCAAGTAATGCTTAATCATAAAAAAATAATAATAATAATTATGGACAGTGGTGTGTTCTACAAGCCAAGGAAGCCTTCCCCTGAAAAACTAACATTCATGTGAAGATGGTGATGCAAGCGAATTGGGGAGTGGGGTGGAGTTTTTCAGGTAGAGGGGATAGCAAGTGCCAATGCCCTAAGATGGAAGGTTTCAGTAACTTGCACAAGGCCAGTGTAACTGGAATGGAGCACGAAAGAAAGAAAATGGACCCAAATGAGGCTAGAGAGGAAGCAGATGTCAAATCATGTAGTGCCTTGTAGGAAACATTAAGGATTGGGGTCCTATTCTAAATTAAATGGAGAAAGCCAGTTGAAGAATTTAAATAAGTGAATGGCATGATCAAATTTATTTTATTTTAAAGAGCATTCTACCTATAGTGTAGAGAAGGGGCTGGATGTGGGGAGACCCAATCAAGAGGTGACAGCAGTAGTCCAAAGAAGAGAGGATGAGAGCTAAGATTCAGGTGGAGGATAAAGCAATAGAGGAAGTAAATGGATACAAAGATATTTAACAAGTAAAATTTCCTGGTCTTGGCGATTGGACATGGGCTAGTTGTGAGGAAGAAGAATTTATCTAAAAAGAATCCTAAGTTTTTGGCTTATAAGCTAGATGGAAAGTGGTGCCATTTTCTGAGCTACATGTCTTATATCAGAATCAGAATCACCTATGGGGTTTAGATTCATGGGCCCATCCTGGTGATATTGGCAGTCAGCCAGTGAATCTGCATTTTAACAAGCACACTACATCAGTGGTACTCTAAGTGTTGTCCTCCAACCAGCTACATAATTACCACCTGGGAACTTGTTAGAAATGCAAATTCTAGGAGAGGACCCCAGACCTACTGAATCTGGAACTCTGGGATTGGGCCCCTGTTACTTGTGTTTTAGCAAGCCCTTTAGGTGACTGTTGCACGCTCAAGTTTGAGAACCTGGTTTAAATTATTCTGTCCCTCAAGTTTCAGATGGCTGGATAGTTTTTTAGGTCAGGTTGTTGATTCCTTCCCTACCTGCATATGCCAGAAACATCCACAGGGAGCAAAGCATCCTCCACAAAAGCCTCCCTGTAGGGCATTTGTATCCAACGGGAGAGGTTGAATATGAATGAACCCTTGCCAAATGTGGCCTTTTATATGAGGTCCTAGTCCCGCTTTATCTGGCCAAGCAGTGTCCCCTGAGGAGGTCGACTTGGCCCAGTCTGGACCCCAGACCCCCCTGGCTGGGCATCCTCGGGAGGGGGGGAGAAGAGGAGTGATGTTGTACGCTGGCTTTTCGGAAGGTACTTGGCTGGCGTCCCGCCCCGCGCTCCTGCGTAAACACGCGGTTCCCTCGGCAACGCCTGGAACCCACGTCAAAGGTTCCGCCAGGTCCGGGGCGACAGCCACCCCTCCGGCCGCGCCCGCCTCTCGGCAGCGGCCTCTCGCCCAGGCCCCGGGCCCCCCTCCGGCTTGAGGCCGCCTCCCCCGGTGCGGGATGAGCAGACCCGCGGGGCCCCATGGAGGACCAGCCGCCGCCGGGCCGCCCGCCAGTGAGCTTGGCCTTGCCCGGCAGCCCGCACCCGGGCTCCCCCTCCGCAGCCGCCACACCTGGCGGGACTTCCCCTGCGGTGACGGCGGCGGCGGTGCTCTCCTTCAGCACCGTGGCTCCCGCGGCGGCCGCGGCGCTGGGGAACCAGAGCGACGCGAGCGGAGGCGACAGCCCTGGCGCCTGGGCTGGCGGCGGCCTCGGCCCGCACGGGGCTGCGGGGGAGGCGGAGAGGCCGCCGCTGGGCCCCGAGGCCGCTCCGCCGCTGTCGCACGGGGCGGCTGTGGCGGCCCAGGCGCTCGTCCTCCTGCTCATCTTCCTGCTGTCTAGCCTGGGCAACTGCGCGGTGATGGGGGTGATCGTGAAGCACCGGCAGCTCCGCACCGTCACCAACGCCTTCATCCTGTCCCTGTCCCTGTCGGATCTGCTCACGGCGCTGCTCTGCCTGCCCGCCGCCTTCCTGGACCTCTTCACGCCCCGCGGGGACCCGCCGCCCGCCGCCGCCGCCGCGGGGCCCTGGCGCGGATTTTGTGCCGCCAGCCGCTTCTTCAGCTCGTGCTTCGGCATCGTGTCCACGCTTAGCGTAGCCCTCATCTCGCTCGACCGTTACTGCGCCATCGTGCGGCCGCCCCGGGAGAAGATCGGTCGCCGCCGTGCGCTGCAGCTGCTGGCGGGCGCCTGGCTGGTGGCCCTGGGCTTCTCCTTGCCCTGGGACCTGCTCCGCGCGCCTCGGGAGCCCCCCGCGGCGCAGAGTTTCCACGGCTGCCTGTACCGGACGTCCCCCGACCCTGAACAGCTGGGCGCGGCCTACAGCGTGGGACTGGTGGTGGCCTGCTACCTGCTGCCCTTCCTGCTCATGTGCTTCTGCCACTACCACATCTGCCGGGCGGTGCGCCTGTCCGACGTGCGCGTGCGGCCCATGACCACCTACGCGCGCGTGCTGCGCTTCTTCAGCGAGGTGCGCACCGCCACCACCGTGCTCATTATGATTGTCTTCGTCATCTGCTGCTGGGGGCCCTACTGCTTCCTGGTGCTGCTGGCCGCCGCCCGGCAGGCCCAGGCCACGCAGGCCCCCTCGCTTCTCAACGTGGTGGCTCTCTGGCTGACCTGGGCCAATGGGGCCATCAACCCTGTCATCTATGCTATTCGCAATCCCAACATTTCGATGCTCCTAGGGCGCAGCCGGGAGGAGGGTTACCGGACTAGGAATGTGGACGCTTTCCTGCCCAACCAGGACCCGGGCCTGCAGGCCAGAACGCGCAGTCGCCTTCGAAACCGCTATGCCAACCGACTGGGGACCTGTGGCAGGTTGCCTTCTTCCAATCCGACCAGCGGGTTGGGAGGGGACATGGCCTTATGGGCTCACAAAAATCCAGTTGTACTTTTCTGCCGGGAAGGGCCACCAGAGCTGGTGACAGGAGTGGCCAAACAGCCTAAATCCGAAGCCAGGGATACCAGCCTCTAAGAGGGGTTGAAATGCACAGCTTGTGAAGGCAAATTTTTACCCTCTTCGTTTAATGATACAGGGTTCCAGGGAGAATCGTGTATTTCATAAAGCCAAACATTTAAAAAAGGAGACAGGGGGAAGGCATACTATGTTCCCCAAACAACATACGAGGCAATGTCCCCTTCTTCAAAAGTGCCAAAATGAATGTAAAATGTAAAAATTAAAACAATCTCAAACCACACAACCCAAGCATTGTGCCAAAAATGACTAAAATAAAATTCACGATTACCGAAAAGCTCATATTACAGGAATGACACTGTGAAATAAAGAAACAAAATCATTGAATGCAATCAGTATTTGTTCAAATACAGAGAGTTTCAGGGAAGAATCTCGAAGACTCTCAGAATTAATTGCTTGAAGGTCCCTCTAAATCACCAGCATTCAACAGAACTTCACATTTCTAGAACTTGCACCTCTGACACATGCTTTGGGTGCTTAGGTTGGGAGTGAAAAATTCTTTACACACTTTGGTGCACTTCCTCCACACTCTAACCTTCTAAAAATCTTTGCAGCAAATTTAAAATTCATATCCCATTTAAAACAATTTTAGGATTTTGAAAATGTGTTTTATTACCATAAGTTCAACCATCTGGAATATGAAAATAAATATGGCTGTTTAAAAAAGTATTCCGAGGTTATACTTAAAAATTAATGTTTTTTTATCCCAACCCCAAAATTATCTGCCTTGGCAAGCTTTAAGGCTTAACCCTTACTCTAACCAGCTTCTTTTGTTTCTAATATTTTTGAGGATGCCCCTCTCAGAATGCTTTCATGTTTTTAAAAAAATAACTTTCATGGTAGAAAAATCTTTGTCTTCTGAGGAAAATTAATTTTTGGATGTAGCCAAAAATGTAATTTGAAGTCAAGTTGATTGAATCAGGTGAGTAATGGCACCTTTTAAAGTATATATTAAAGTGAGAGCTCTATAAAGTAACAAGATTTTACTTTACTATGTGGTTTTTAACTAATTAAAGATGTTTCTTAAGAAGAATTCTAAAAATATTTTAAGAAGTGGCCTTATTCTTGGAATAAGCATAGAGTTTTCCAAGAGGATTATACTCTCCTATATTTGACAGTTTGGTTACATTTGCTTTTTTTTAAAAAAAGATCATTGCTTTGTAGACATGATTTACCTAAAAAAAAAAAAAAAGTCTATTAGAAAGGGAGAAGACGTATAGAATTATCATATGTAATAGGGTATTAATAAGGCAAGTCAGAGAGGTACTTCAATCAAGCTTGAAATATCCTTAGAAATGTGTAAAACAAAGATGCTTTCAAAAAAATTCAAAAGCACAAATCAGGATTCCTGTATGTATAATTTCTCATTAAAGGCCACTATACACAGAACCATTTACTCAGAATTTTATGAATGTTTTTCTGTTTTCTCCGTTCTTTCTTTCCTTTTTTCCACCTTGCCTCTCTTGTCGTCAATATTTCACAACCTTAATTATTTTAAATTAGATATGAAACAACTATCATATAAAAATTTCAGTATGAAATTGCCCCTTTTTTTCTTGCATTTACGATATTTATTGTATTCAAATTTTTGTATGATAGGTGGGTGTCTGTCATTTTGTAATCAAAGATAGAAATATATGATTTGTGTCAGAACTAAATAAATTTTCATTTTTCTTCTCAAGGCATCATCACAATCAGAAGTTTATAAATTATCTGTGGATATCTTACCACACTCAGTGTAGTACAGAGTAGATGAGGTAGTCTCTCCTCTTCAGTACTTGTTATAAAACATGCAGACTTAATGGAGCCAAACAAACGTTTAACCCATTTCCCCGTCGCCCCAAGAATAGTCTCTGACAGAGCTAGCGGTGGCAGCTTTTACCGAGATAACTTGCGGATTATAGTCCTAACCTTACCCTCAAAGTTTGCCATGAAATATCTCACTTGTATTATTATGTTTTCATTGCTTTAGTATATTGATAGTCTTTGGAAACAAATGACCCCATTCTGTTTATAGCATTCTGTTTTCAGTAGTGGTATTTCCATTTACAAAATACAATAAATTTCAATTGCTAAAAATGTCAATTTCTAGAAAATGTAACATTCCTACATGTGATGTTAATCTAACAGTTGTTGGCTGAAGACTCATTTGGTGAATCTGATTTATGTATATATTTCTGTTACTGTAGGATTAGAGACAAGTTCTATTTAGAAATCCAAGAAAAGTTTTTATATTTTATTTTCACATTGAAAACCAGTCAGATTTGCTTCAGCCTCAAAGAACGTGTTTATGTAAAATTAAATTAATGCTGGCAGCAAGATGCACTTTTTTTTTTCTAAACAGGAAATGAGTTAACAGATATCTACAGCATTTGCCTATTAAAGGCAAAATAGTTGAGTATTTTTTGGCATTGTGAGAAAAAGGAAGTCATGTCTGGGATTAGGAAGACATGATGAAGTTTTCCAATTACGAAAGATGTAACAGAATAGGAATTCAGCACCTGTGAATGAAGGGCAAAAAAAAGTTAGAGATCTTTGGGGAAGAAAGCAAGCATGCTGCAAAATAGGTGTTGCCTGGGACAAAGAATTGAAGGAAGGGATTTAATAAACATGTTTAATAAATAAACATGCTTTGGAATAAACCTGCCTGGTGAGCAAAAGGAACATCTGAAAGATTCAAAGTGACAAGTACTGGCATGAACGACTTTAAGGCAGAAAAGAAATTCTTACCTTAACTCTTGGTAGGAAGTAGTAGAAAGTTTTAGAAAAGATCTGGCTTGGGGAAGAGGCCACTCTGATAATGGCTCTGAGAGTTATGGTAGAAAAGAATAGGAGGAGAAAAAAAGAAAATTGTTAATGAACAATTCTGAGCGTTGTGTCTATTTGTTTAATTCAAAGCTCTACAACCAGTCAGTGATAGAACTAGGATTTGAACCACAGTCTTTCTGGCCTCAGGGCCCTATTTTCCCTTATCTATCCTATGTTGTCCCCACAAAGGTCAATGGATAGGGAAGCTAAGGCCTAGAAATTGTGGTACTGTCATCATCATCATCATTATCATCTACTGGTTTTGTTTCCTTTTTTACGTAGGGCAACTTTCTGAGTACTAAGGCTACTAAAAAGTAGAAATCACAGCAGCTTGCTTTAAGAAGGCTTATAGCTTAATTGAGAACCTTGTATTTTATAAAAATTGCTCATAATCAGGACTGTGGGGAAAAAAAGGTACAACATTTTCAGAAGTGATTATCAAAGGAGATGAATTCGGAAGCAAAAGACATGTAGATAAAGGCCATCTACCAATCTGGTTCAGTTGTAAATACTTAGAGGCAAAAATTAATGCCTCGAATAAAAGAAATAATGACTCTTTAATAAATATCGGGCTTAGGCCTTTCCTCATGCTGAGTACATGCTTTTAGAGACTTTGTGGGAAAAGGGGAGAGAAGCTATGAAATATTGGGAAGTATTGAATATGGCATCATACCTAAAGGCCAGAATGTAATCTTTCATATCTCATTCTGCTCCAGCTTGAATACTTCATTTGTACTACAATAACAGCAACAAGTTATACTCAGCATGGTATATACATTAGTTGATTTAATCCTCAACCCTCTGAGGGGGATAGTATTGTCATCACTACCTCCATTTTATAGATGAGAAAACTGAGGCATAGAGGTACTATGTGATTTGCCTAAAGTCACAGAGGAAGTAAGTGCTAACGTGAGATTTGTACCTAGCAGATTGGTGCCAGAAGTCCTGTCTTAACCACTGCGTGGTACTGCCTCTCTTAATTTGTAAAAGGCAATGGGAAATCTGGAAAAGAGCCAGAGAAGATAAAAACAATAACCGAAGGAATGGGAAAATACATATCACAAAATTTAAAAGAAAGGATTTGTTTAATTTGGAGAACAGTTATATAAGATGTGTGTTTAAAAAATATGTGAAGAGATTCTTATCAATTTTTTATAGATATAATCCCAGCCCTAGATGACCTCAAATATCTGTCTTCTCTATTCATGTTCCAGGGCAGCCGAGTAGAGCTGGAGAAAAATTACAGAGTCAGATCAATTAGTACCCTCTGCACCTTGAATTCATAGCCTTACCTGGGCCCTCCACCTTGCCAAACAATCTTAACCCCTTTACTTGTTAGCTCACCTTTTCCGCCCCTTTTAGTAACCCTTCAAATTTTCTCTACTCAAACTTTTAACTGACCCTCCCCTTTTGGAAGATAACCTTGACTCCTACTTCACCAAGAAAATAGAAGACACTAATATATATATAAATATATATTCTCATATTTTAGCCACCAAAGGTAACAAACTAAATGGATTTATTCTAGTTCTTAGCTTTATCATTCCAATAGTATAGAAAGCAGTCCCCCAGCCTCAGGAATCTCATGTTGTCAATTATTTCCTTTCCCAGTATCCTTAGCCTTTCCAGCTGAACCAAATCCCTCCCATGAGCACTTAAGCAGGCTCCAAGCTCTCACAAGGGGAAAAAGGCCTCTCCTATTCCTCCATCCCCTTTCTTTCCCTCAGCTCCCTCCTTTCAGCTAACCTTGTCAAAAGATTTGCTTGCATGTTTACGGCTGATATAAAGTCTAGTCCACAATTTTTGTAGTGCAAGAAAGTAATTTTTATGCAACTCATTTTTCCCCCACTCCTCTATTCTGCCAGATGGCAGAAACTTAAGACAGCAGTATTCAGGTTCTAGGGGCTTATTTAGCACCTAGACATTGGTGAGCATCAGTCTTCAGTGGTCAACCCTCTGAACAGGCATCTGCTGAGGCATCCATCAATCTGTCTTCAGTCAGCTTGCTGTGTGATTATCCCCACTCAGTCAGTCCAAGAGAACCCAGCTCTAGCATTAGACCTCTTTAGATTACGTACAGAATGGCATTGAGGAGCTTTGTGGATCCTCTCCCTAGTGAAATAAGTATAACTGGTGAAAATTATTTAAAAAGCAACTATTAGGAAATTGTCCTAAGAGCATAAAGCAAATGAAGACACATTTACTTGAGAAAGTCTATTAAAACTCGGTGAGAACAGCAAGAATCTGTGGAATTTTATAACCCATTTCTTCTTGCTGCTCCTAGCTCAGTGTGACAGAAACTCCACTTCAGGCAAGTACTGTCAAGAGTATAGGGATCCCTCTTTCTCCCGCTTCCAGCTAAGGACTGTGGGATCTTCCTAGAAGGAGTAGGTCATAAGAATGTCTCAATTTTCTAAGTACAAGTGGCAAAGGCTAAATTCCAGGTGATTGCAGCCAAGAGGTTAGGAATTCTCTTCTTCTAACTAACCTGCATTCATAGGATAGAAGCTTAATCTTTCGTATAGCATGCTGAGAATATACTAAATATATACTTTAGTTTTGTCCTTAGTCCTAGGATGTGGCTCTTCTTTTAGGGCATAATGTTCATTTCAAAGGTAAAGTCTTTCTGTTGTATTAAAGGAAGGCCTGAGAAGCTCGATGAAATCTCTCTATCCTGGCTGGCTTGTAAATCCAACATCGTCCAGTCCAGTGTAATTTTAGCTCTCTTTGTTCATCTCCTTGTACTATAGAAGCCCTTCTCTCCTAGGCCGCATGGCAATCTGTTCTATACATGTACAGCTCAGCTCTGTTCCAAAGATCATGGGAGAACCCCCGTGTAGACTTCTGTCTCTATCACATAACTCCCTTTTCTCTGGTACGCTGATCCACAAATTTCAATCACTTCAGCTGCCTTGAACTCTGATCTCTACATTCTCAACTTGGCAAGACCAAGCACCATTCTCGACTTGGGCTCCACCTCCTAATGTCTAAATTTAAAAAGTAGCCGTTGGCAGAATGATGAGTAATTTATATAATGCATATGCATATAAAGCACTTAGTATGATGTCTGCACTGAGTAATGTGAGCAATAAATACTGGTTTTTATTATGAAATTTTTATTTATTGATATGAAATATATCAATAAATATATATGTATAATATCTTATTAAAGAAAAAGTCCATTATAAAATAGTATATTTAGAGTGATCTCATTTTTGGAGAACAAACTTGCACTGAAATAAATCTGAAAGGATATCTACCAAATAGTATTACTACCAAATAATATTTTCACCAAACAATATAATTATAGGTGCTTTTCAGTTGTTAATAATTTATCCCATTATATTTTTTATAATAAGCAGATGTTACTTTTAAAAAACAAATGATAAAGATAAACCACAAAACAGCGTCTTCAAGGCTCTGTGTTGGGAGAGTGATGGGGAAGTTTCTCCACTTGGCTCTGGACAGAGTGATGTCACCTATGTATTTACTGCAATGGGCCTTCTGCTTTTATAGACTTGTCGACTGGAGGTACTGCCATTTCTGCCCGGTAGCCTCAATGAGGCCTCGATTACTGGCCCGGGCCCCTGAAAATATACCACCATAGGAATGCTTCTGTGTTGTGTGTCTACATAGTTTAAAAAAAAAAGAAAAGAAAAGAAAAATCTTGGAAAAAATTTAGCTAAGCTATAAGCCAGAGTTATAGTTCACTTTGAATTATATTGTTATATTATGATCAATATAATATGCCAAAGATTTGGATATTTTTACATCCAATACCCTGTTATATCTTCTGTAAATGTGAATGGAGGAGTAGAAGATAATCTTATATTACTATTCTCTTGGTCCTGACTGTTCTGCCTTCAGCACAAGGTACCAAATTCTAACCATTGTTATCAAGTTCATTCACAAAGTTGAGCTAGCTGATCTGGATAGCTAGCATCTTTCTCTCAAAGTATTGGGCTTTGTTGAATAAGGCTATCTTCCTTATCAGAGGAATATCTGCTCTCTGGTTAAAAGTAGAGAAACACCTCCACCAGATTAAGACAAAACATGTATTTGCCGAATTTAATGTGTTCCCGTTACACGGGCCAGTTTAAAAGTAAATAATTTTCAGTCAGCATGTTCTCTCTCCAAAGAAACTAACAATTGAAGTGGGAAAAAAAATTAACCCTGTTTTACCTTCATCTACAAAGTCTACACACAAATTAAAGAGAGATGGCACAGAGTTCACCACTACTCATGTGCCTGCTGAGTTCTGGATGTTGGAGTCCAAGGCAAGTCCATATTTTCTTGATAGCACTACTATATATATTCCCATTATGATGGATGGGGGTTAGGAGATTCAAATAACATTTTACCTGTGATTTAAAAGCCTGAAATACTATTAATTCCCCACAAGGAGGCTCCATTATCAAGTACAATTTTCAAAAAGGGAAAAGTATTAACAGTTTTAAAAGCAACACACCATAATGCATTAAACTTTCATAATTTTTAAATGCTTTGACATTCTTGATTACAGTTTGGTTCTCACTATCATATAAAAAGTAATGTATCATCTTAGTGCTTTGCAAAGCTAAGGCAAATGTATTACATATTAAATCCATAATTTAAATAAAGCTGAGTATACAGAATAAGACAGTGGTTCTTTTTTGGAGAGAGACAAGGTGGGATGTTTATAATTATAATAAAAAGACATTTTAAAGAAATTTCCTTATGCTTCAGTTATTACATTTGATCCAAGAGTTGTCACATTAGATTCAACTTTGGTTTTATAAGTCAAATAAAAAAGAAGATTAACTTTTGGCTTAAATTCTTTCCCTTTATAAGACAAATCATTATTACCTATTTAGTAGTTCTTTGCCTAATCAATAACACATATGGTCATGCCTATTTTAACATCATTCTTTAAGACGAAAGCAGCGACTACTTCTTATTGGATGATGTAAGATCTTAAGATATTGATAATGATATTTCTAAGTAGCTATAAATTTGTTCAAAGTATTTAAACAAGAAATATAGACTAAATGCATAATAAATAATTTACATAATTAAGATCTTCTTTAACAAATGATGATATGTTGTTAAAACTGTATGATGTTAAAACTTTTTCTTTTGGCTCCTCGATCCTCTGAAAAAATAACTTAAAATAAAAATAAATATAACCAGTGCTATAAGTGTTCAGTTAACTTTGTGTTTAAATAATTTATTTCATACTATATGATGTACGTATACAACATATCAGGATAACTGAGAAATAAGGCAAATTTCTTTATGTGGAAAATAGAATTAGGTTTGTAATTTGGGAGTTTTAGTCTTCTAAGACTTTATTCCAAAACAGGCATTCTAAATAATTCCTCTTTAGAGAGTAGAATTTTAGATAGAGCTATACATTTATTGAGTGCCTTCATTAGGTACTTTGCTTATATTATTTCATTTATTTCATATCTGTGGGCTAGATATTACTATTTGCAATCTGTAGATGAATGGACGGAGACTTAAAGAAATAACTTGTTCAAGATCACATAGCCAACTAAACCACAACCAGTATTGAAAGTACTGGTATTGGAACCTCAGCAGGGGTGAATGGGGAGAGAGATGGGAGTCTGAGAATAAGGAGGAGGTGGGGTGAAATGAAATGAGGGTAGGATCTTGTCTGGGAATTCATGAAAGGAGTGATTTATATTTCTCATCATTCCTCCCTTGAATTCATTAGCCCCTCTGCAGCTAAATAGGTCTCTTTTTTCCAGTCAGTTGATTTTAAGCACCAATATTATGTTTGAAATGTAAGAGTGAAATTGGCTTCCTATGATAACCTTTTAAATGATTATTGAGTACCTGGGCTCCGAAATGTCCAGTCATTTGTCCTAAAGGTCTGGACTGTGCCTCACTGGCCCTGCTAGTAGAGTAGACCTGGTGGCTGTGTCTTGGGGCAGCCTGACACAAGTGTTCAGGATCGCAGACTCACTGATGCCATCTGTATACCTGCAAGGGCGTGGTTGCCCTGGGGATGCTTGGGCTGCCCAAATAACTTTACAGCAGAGTCAAGAGTAGATTTTGTTTTAAATCAGTAATTAGGACAGATAAAGACAAAAAAATATTCTGAAATTAAACACAGAATGTTGGATTTAGCATGAAGTGGATTAATAGCACCCCTCCCCACGCACACACAAACAAAATCAAATATTCTTGCGTACCAAAGCATTTAAGTCAATAACAGAGGTGAACTTGAGGTCAATGCTGTCAAGTAAGTTCTATTCCAGATTAGTTCTTTGTCTTTGGTGCTAAAAATACTAATTAACTTTGTGTATCTACAACTTACCTTTAAATTCTCAAACTGCAGGTACGATAAACAAAATAATTCTCAGCCAGTATGGCATAGACACAGATGTCATCTACACACCTTTAAAAGATTTTTTTAAACATTCATCTTGGCTGAAAAATATAAACTCCAATTATGAGGAAACTAGTAGATAGTTATCATAGACTGAAACTTTCCCTTTGACCCATGAAAAATTAAGCTACTCCTTTGGAAGAAAAAGTTAGAATGGGAAAAGGGGAGAGGATATTCCTTTTGAACAGAACCTCCACTTTTGAAGAACTCCTCAACATTTTTAAAATACTGTGTTGGCATTCTGGTTGTCGGAAAGTTGTAAAGGATGCAATTAGAAAACAAATGTCAGTTTGCTTAGTATACATTGAAATATCAGTCATACTGTGAGACACACAGAGAAAGAGGTCAAAGGGTGGAGACTCTTTAAGTGCTGGCTTCCCCAGATGGGAGAACCTAATTAAGTTTTTGGGGAAAGAAAGAATAGTTTTGGTTCCATGTGATCTACTGGGCATTTTTTCAGCATTCTTCTGCCTAATTTGACAGTAAAGGAACAGGTACAGCTCCTGGCCTGAGGCGGTCATAGTGAACAGGGGTTTAGTTTGAATAGTAATGAGGGCCTGGGTCGCCTGACCAGAAAAGCCACCTAGTCTAGCAAAAGTTCTAGCCAAAAGTGAGGAGAATTTAGGATAGATAGTAGGGAAGGGAGACAGTGCATATTAGTGACAGTCCTGAGATCGACTGCGATTATATGTCATCCACTAACTTCTCCTGTGAATTTCCTGAGGAAGAGACCAACTATAATCCTGAGGAAGTTGTATGCAGATGGAATAAATGATTTATACAAAGAAAGTGAATCAAGGTAGTGCAGAGGGCAAACTGTAGTGGATCCTGTGATATATTAATCAGCCTGCAGAAGTATTACCTATTGATATCTTATAGCTAATCCCTCCCCAAGAATTGCCCTCAGATAAAAGGAATTACTTTACCCAAGGTTATGCCCATTCCCCAGGAGCTGGCCATATCCAATGACTAACAGAGGTGGGAATACGAAAATCCAGTCCTCTTACCTTAATGTGGGACAGTTCTGAAGGGCCATCCCAGCTTCCAAGCTCTTATGAGGTCTGCTGAGGCCTTTCTTGCAATTTCATCACAGCTCACCTTCTTTTGCCCAATCCTCCTTCCTTAATTTTTATTCTTGAGACTATTCCACAATAAACTTCTTGTATAAAAATTTCTTCCCTGGAAATCTGATGTAAGAGCATTTCCTATTAACGATTCTAAACATATGTGGAAAAGTGTATGTTTGTGATACGTTTTATCAAAAATATGCCAGAAATTTGCTATGCTTGAGTTTATGTTAACGAATTTAGCAAACCTCAGTAAAACAAATGTAAAGACTTAGCAACAGAATAATATTTAGTAATTAGTTCTAAATCATTGGACAGGCATTCTAAACAAGCTATTTTAAAGCTATGCTTTATTTTTAAGTAATTAATATATGTTCAGCCAAATCAAATAAACTGCTTAAGTTCTTTTCATAACATTTGAGGTTAATAAAATAAACAGTGATGATAAGCTTTCACTTTTCCATGTTTTTAGTTTATAAAAAAAAATTTTTAACTAAGCTTTGTAGTCACGAAACATATTTTTAAGCCTAAGGTTTATTATTTTTCAACCTTATGCTTTCAATAGTTTGGTTTAATTTGTCTTATATAACAAGTTTCAGAATTTATAAAAAATTATTTTGTTGAAATTTTATTTCTCGAAAGGAGAGATTCTACATTATATGTCTTGAAAAGTTCATTCCACAACCTCACTGATGTTAATGAGGCCTGAAGGATAGTAAATGATTACAACTTTTAAAACTTTTTCATCATCCTAAAAAGAATCCCCATATCCACTAGTATAGCAGGTAGCTCCCCATTCCCTTCTCCTCCCAGCCCCTAGCAACCACTAGCTGCCAGACCTGTCAACCTCTACTTTCTCTGTCTATGACTTGCTCTATTGTAGACATTTTACACAAATGGAAACATATAATATGTGCTTTTTTGTGACTGGTTTCTTCCACTTAGCACATTAACCAATCTTATTTTCAAGGTTTATCCATATTGTAGTATGTATCAGTACTCATTCTTTTTACTGCTTTATTCTTTTTTTTTTTTTTGCTGAATAATATTCCATTGTATGGATGTCATTTATGAATATGTCAAATGAATATATTGTTTATTCATTTATCACTTAATGAATAGGTTGTTTTGTGTTATTTCCTCTTTTTGGCTACTATGTGTAGTATGGCTATGAACATAAGTTTTGTGTGGACATATGGTTTCATTTCTCTTGGGTATATACCTTGTAGTAAAATGTTGGGTCACATGGTAACTATGTTTAACATTTTGAGGAACTGCCAAACTTTTACAAAGTTGGCTGCCGCATTTTATATTTCCATTAACAGCACATATGTGTTCCAATTTCTCCACATTCTCACCAACACTTGTTATGGATTATTGTTTTGTTTTGTTCTTAAGATTAGCCACTTAATAGGCGTGAAGTTGTATCTCATTGTAGTTTCGATTTGCATTTCCCTATCAACTAGTAAATGTCCTGTGGAAAATAGCGAAGAAAAAAAATGGATGTTTAACTTGGGGAGAAAATAAGATTTTGGCAGGAGGGCCTGATAGATGTCTTTAAGCTGTCTGTTAGAACAGAGGCACAATGAACAAAGAGTTGATGTTAAGTAGAGACAGAGTTTAGCTCCAATTAAATACAGACAGAATTTAGCTCGATGTAAATGAAATGTGTACTGCATAGGTTGAACATGGAGGGAGTAGATTCCCATTTTCTAGGGATGTTCAAGTGGATGCTGTAGAAAGATTCTATAGGGCTACTCTGATTTGCTATGGTTTATAAACTTGTGAGATGAATTAATAAAGTATACCATGACTATTTTTTAAGCCATACATATATAAGCGTGGCAAGAACATTAGTTCTAATCAAGTCATTCACATATTAATAGTGCTCTGGAAAGTAGAATCTTATACTAGTTGGAGCCTTTGGGTTGCAGAGTATATTGGAACAACAGAACTCTTCAGAATCCCCTGTATTAGGTGATTGCTACTCCACCTGGATTAGTCATGCTAGAAGCCGCCAGAAAACCTCTTTTCTTACTCCTGAGGATCACAACATCTTTTCTACATACTCTCAAACCACTGTTTAATAATGTCCTAAAGAATCTTTCTAGAGCGCCATGTCACAATCTGAGATTCACCTTTTTGAAAATCAGAATCTTCATTGTTCTGACACATCTACTATAAATAAAGGGAATAATTTAATTCTTATTATAGATATATGTAGAGTATGTATATATATATTTGTATATATGTGTATACATACATATCTGAGTAATTATCCATTGAATGAAAAAATTGTGATGATTTAATGGTGAAGGGAGTGATGCCACAGAACATAAAGCTGCCTCCAAAATATGAAGCAAAGAAAGAATAGAGAAATGCATGGACAGCTGTAAATTATTTTGCTGTAATTTACTTGACTCTTGGTTTTCCAAAATGGAAATCAGAAAGGGAACATATTGAGCTCAACTCTTACCAAGGCGAAGACAAATGATAGAAATCCTTATAATTTTTAAAAAAGAATTCCTAATATGGACTTGTTTACTAGCAGAGTTCAAAAAAGTTTATTATTACAGATGATCCAATGTCTTGCAATGGGAGTTGACTGCTTTTTTGGAAAGCTTTCAAGTATACAGTCTATATATAGTTTATAAGAACAAAATCTTGCCTTTAAAATAATATTTCAATAAAATTAAAAAGAAGAGAGCATAAGCTCTTGCTTTCTCTTATTTCTTTCTCTGTAGTTTCTCCTCTTTTACTTTGCCAGTTGTATGGTATATATATATTAATTTCCTGTTGCTGCTATAACAAATTACCAGAAACTTAGTGGCTTAAGACAACACACATTTATCCTTGGGAGTTCAGAAGTCCGAAATGAGTCTTACAGGGTTAAAATCAAGATGTTGGCAGGGCTGAGTCCTTTTGGAGTCTTCAGAGAGAATCCATTCCGTGTCTCTTCCTGTTTCCAGAGGCTTCCTGTGTTCCTTGACTTAAGGCCATGCCGTTCCAATATCTGCTTCCATCATGACATTGCCTTCTCTCCCTGACCTCTTTCCTCCCTTTTATAAAGACCCTTGTGATCAGACCCACCCGGATAATCCAGTATTGTCTCTTCATTTCAAAATCCTTAAAGTTAGTCACATCTGCAAAGTCTCCTTTGCCATGAAAGGTAACATATTCGTAGGTTCCAGGGATTAGAACATGTACCTTTGTGTGGGACCACAATTCAGCCTACCACATAATATAATAAGTATTTTTAAAAAATACAACCTAAATCATTATTTTTTTTAAGTTAGGTAGGTATATACCACCAACCAACCAGTCAACCAATCATCTCTTTGTGATACTATTTATCTCTTGCTTACTTTCATTGCCTCGTTGCCTAAATTCCTACCCAGTTAAGAGAAGAAATTAACTTAAAACTCCAGCAAGTTCATTTCCAGCTCTGTCTGAATCCTGTGTTGATTCATGGTATCTATACTCAAAGTAAGTGCTTTTGACTTCATTGGAAAGGAGGAAAGTTGAGCTTAAACTGGTGCCTGGCATCCGTCTGAGAGGGCATCATGACCATCTCCAGAGTGATGGCATGTGACATCCAAATCATAGCTGTATGGAGTTACTCAATATCATAGACATAGTATTTAGAGAGATTAACTTTTTTAGTATTTTAAAAAAAATTATTACTAAACTTTTCATTGTAAGAAAATGATAGATTCCCATGCAGTCATATGACATAATAGAGAAACCCCACGTATCTTTTACCCAGTTTTTCCCAACAGCAACATCTCGAAAAACTATAGAACAATATAATCAGACTTACGATGCTGATACAAACAAGATACAGGACATTTTCGTTGCCATCAGAATCCCTTATTCTGCCCTTTTGTAGCCGTATCCATTCCCTTCCCACAGCCTTAACTCCTGGAAACCACTATCTGTAATACATTTCTATAATTTTGTCATTTTAATAATATTATATAAATAGCATCAAACAGTATGTAACCTTTTAGAATTGGCTTTCTTCAGAGAGCATAATTTTCTAGAGATTGAACCAGGTTGCATATGTTAATAACTCGTTCATTTTTATTGCTGAGTACTATTCTGCAGTGTGGATGTACCACAGTTTGGTTAACCATTCGTCTGTTGAAAGACATTTTGGTTGTTTCACTTGGGGACTTATACAAATAGAGTTGATGTGAACATTCATGTACAGGCTTTTACATGAATATAAGTTGTCATTTCTCTGGGATAAGTGCCCAGGAGTGCAATTGTAGAGTAATTGCATGTTTAGTTTTTTAAGAAACTGCCATTACTTTAGAGTAGTTACACCATTTTATATTTCCATCAGGAATGTATGAGTGATTCTTGTTTCTTCCTATCCTGACCAGTATTTGGCATTGTCACTCTCTCCTTAAATTTTATTTATTCTGATAGATATGCAGCGATATCTCATTTTGGTTTTAATCTGAATTTCCCTATTGGCTAATGATGGTGAACATCTTTGCATATGCTTATTTGCTTATTTCAAATGCCATTTCCAGAGCGCCCTTGGTGTCACTATGAGGCAGACATGACAGTCAAGAGAGCCTCTGCTTCTGCCAAACCTGCTCCATGATTATTTTCTTTTACCTATTTTACATATTGGGTTTCTAAGTAAGATTTCATTTAAACAAGGTTTCCTTTGCTAAAAAGGAAAAGAAAGTGTGAAATCAACTTACTTAATCTATTTTACAGGTTATCGTGTAGGAAATAAATTCCCACAATCCTAGACAAAAACTAAATTTGTAATTAGCAATAAATACATTAAAATATATTTATGTAAAAATATATTCAAAAGTATTACTTCAACCAATATGTGCTCCTTTTTAAATCTGTTATTTCTTTACAGCAAATGACTTCACGATGACTTTAATTTTAAAAAATAAAAATTACATCTCTCACAATTTAAAAATGGCTAAAACATCTCTCATCGATAGTCTGTAACAGTTTCCTTTATGCAGGAGCAGCATATCAGTCATCCTTCTACAGGTCTGGCAGGAGGGGAACTGTGTGGAAGAATAAAAAGTAAGTAAAGGCTCTCATTGATTTGGTTGTAATACCTTACATATGAATATAATACACTTGTAACATCTAACGATGATGATGAACCCATGCAAAATGCTTGTATACAGTATGATTTTGTGATGCTATAGATTAGTTATTAGAAAATAAACCATTCTCAGGGAACATAGTCACACTGTAATCTTGTATTCTTTGGGAGGAAAGTTCTCCTAGAGACACCAGCGTTTCTAGGCTCTTCTTCCCATACTCAGGCCCTCTTGCTTTTTCATTAAGGAGAGACATTTTTTGAGCAAGGGCAAAAAACTTGTCTCATTAAAAAAAAAAAAACAAAAAACAAAACAAAAAAAAAAAAACAAAAAAAACACAATATCCCTACTACACTTTTCCTAATAATTTCCACAGCCCAGTGGTGGGAGTATCAGGTCAGTGCTCCTGAAGGAGAGACACAAGAGGGCATTATGTATCCAGGTTGATGCTAACTTGCCAGTAACTCAGTTTGCCTCGACGAGGCCATCTGAGGTGACAGCCTGCAGCCGGACATGAGCCAGTGTGAGTTGCATCCTCCCAAAGGACAGAAAGACAGAGGTCGCTCCATCCCAGCTCCCAGGGAGCAGCATGACCTCCCCACCCACTGTGTGAGCCAACGGGGGCCCTGGGCTGACCATCCACGTGCATGCAAACAGCCCTCTGGAGGAACACAACCCAGGGAAGAACATTTTTCTCCCATGTTATCATCCATCCCAGTTCTTCCGTTGGGAAATCTGTGAAAAGTGAAGCCTCAGTCTGGCGAAAAGAAAATTAAAACAAAATATATTCGTGTGTCTTCATTTTACACATGTATCTTCCTCAAATACTGTGATCCCCACAGCTATATGTGAGGGCTTCAAACATGGTGGTCAGAAGCTCTCTGGAGAAGTTCCATGCTGTTGGCTTGAGTGTGGTTTTCTTTTTCTCTGTGTGTGGTAGAATGAATTAGTGGAGGACAGGGAGGTAATCTCTTTTGGAATAATATATTTTATGATCCCATTGGACCTCAAGTTCGAAAGCACAAGTAAATATTTAGAAGGGGTGTTTGCATCAAGGTAGAACAGAGGCCTGCTAGCTGACTGGGCCCTGGGGAAGTACTGGTGCTACCTCAGCTCATGCTTCACTGGATTCCCCTCTTCAGGCCCAGTCAGGAAGGCAGGAACAGGGTGCCGGCCAATTTCATTTTTCCCATAAAAAGTTAATGATATTCCCACCAAACTCACTCTAACACCAGCCAAAGGATCAGGGCTGGCAAAGCATTCACTCCTTTTTTCCTAGAATAAGAAGAAGGCCCAAGTGCCTAAGAAAATCTGAGACTTGAACCTATCCTCAAATAATTATAGAATTAAGACAATTATAGTATCCATCTGGTCCTGGCCCTTCCAAAATAAACGTGGTTGTGAGTTTTACCAGAAAAACACTGTTGTTCTAAAGCAGTAAGTATACTATCAAGTTGTGTCCTGGACTCAAAATAATCTATAGGTACCAACAATAACCAGAGGAGGGAGACACTTTGAAAGAATGATTAAAAACTGGGGTTGGGCATTTACAAATATCTCATTTAATCTTCATAACCACTTATCAAGAAGATACTATTCTAAGCCCCAGTTTATATATGGGAGCTGAGGGGTGATAAGGTTAAATAACTTTCCCAAAGTACACAGACTGTGAGATAAAGTGCTGGGAATTAAACCGAGTTTGGCCCCAGTGCTCTTATGCTTAACCACTTAGCAATACCACCTAGAAGACCTACCACAAAGTGTTATAGGGACTTGTGGGGGAGACACTTATAGACTGGGGACTGAGAGAATTCTCCTGGGAACCCAAACCTGTGCTCAGTCTTGAAGGCAGAGAGGGTGTTAGATAGGGGAAGAAGGGTAAGGGGTGGAAAATGGGAAGCTTAATCCAGAAAGGGAAATGAGATGTACAAATACACAGAGGCAAGGGGAAACAGGGCAAGGTTAAGGATCTTTGAATTTTGGTTGAATTGAGCAAGGGAGTCGCAAGCAGAAATAGACCTAAGAATTAATACGGGATAGTTTTCTGAGTCATGCAAAAGAGAATTTGATTTTGAAGGTTAAGAGAAGCCAATAAAGAATTTTAAGCAGAGATCAGGGTGACAAATTTTGCATTTGAGAAAGTTCACTCTGTGTAGGGAATCACTGGCAAGAAATTAGGGCCCAGGGTGTGGCAGTAGAGTCGAATGTGAGACTGGAAGGCTGGTTAGGAGATAGTGCCTGGGTCTAGTAAAGAATGACAAGGATATAGACGAAGAGAGTGGCAATGGGGATGGAGAGGAGAGAATTGACGTGAGAGATGTTAAGGGAAGTGGTAGGAGGCTGATGATTGATTGAATATGGAGAGTAAGGGACAGGGAGTGTCAATGAAAAAATAATATTTATGCATTTCATCTATACGTGATGGTGGTATTCATTCAGCTGGAGAAAGCAGGGTAGAAGAATGGGACGGGGCTGGGAAGAACAAGAAAGATAATGAGGGCAATTTAGAACACACTGAGTTTGAAGTAACTATGGGGCATCCATATAATCTGGCAGAGGCGTGGTTAAATGAGTCTAGAGCTCAAAAGAGAAGCTTGTGTTGGGGGAAATGAGCTATTGAATCCTCCCGTGGTATTCGAGGTTATGGGGTTGGGCCAATTTTTATCTCTTGCTCCAAATCCACTCTCTAATACTCACTTTCAGATGCTGGAGCTGGGACTCTGCAAACCACATTTCCGCTTTGCCAGTTGCCTCCTTCTTAGGCTCTGCCCATAGAGGGAGGCTGCAGAGCTGGAAAGGGAGAGGGGTGTGAGTCCCCTGCAGCCTCGCTTCTTCACTCCAGCCGCTGCAGCTGATTCCAGTAGCAGTTGTTGGGTCCAGCGTGCAGTTTTCCTAACACTTGCTGAAACAACTTCCTCTTACACCCACTGAGAGACACCAGTAGTGCCCAGCTATGCCCCCTCCCAGAGGGCTGGGTCCCACTCCTTTGGAATGCTTCTTTCTCTAAATTCTAGTTTCAATAACTCCAACCTCTCCTTTTGTTCCTTTAGCCCGAGAGGCGAGGCGGAGTTGCTTTCCGAGGGTGCTACCTTTGCCACCCTTTCAGTTACCTAGTTAACAACTTTATGCCTAGTTAAGTTGTGTTAATTTTTCCCGGTTAAAGTAGTTACTTTAACTATGGTAGGGTGAAAATGGACATCCAAGGAAAGTATAGAGGGTAATGAGAGAAGAGCATTTTGAAAAAGACCACCTACATTTAAGGGCTATCAGGGAGGAGTGGACCAGGGAGGCACTGGGGAATCCAGAAGAGTCTGCATCTGCTAGCAGAAAGAATCAACCGAGAAGAACGGAGAGAACAGTCAGACCAGAGCGACAATTATTAGTGGAGAAAGATTCCTAAGAAGTGGTAGGAGTAACCTTGTTCCTTGAAATGAAAGGAAATGAGTGAAGGTGAGTGAGGAGTAGATAAGCCTTTGAGTGGGAGGTCATCTACTGAGAGATAGTCTAGGATGTGGGGACATGATGTGCTCTGAGAGAGGAGGAGGCTCGCGATAATTGCCTCTGAGGAGGATGGAATTGAAGGCTGGCCAAGGGCATCCTGTGGGACAGTGCCGAAGGTCAGGGGGAGGAGAACAGTTAGAGAACTTGAATTTGAGGTGGTTTCAGTTCACCGAACTGGTGTGTTCTTTGCCTGTTTTATGCTAGTAGGGCATAGCAGCATAAGTCAGACAACGGGATTAATCCAGGGAAGGAGTTTGCTAGTGCTCAAAATAAATGTGGATATCAGCAAGAGAAGGATTAACCATGGAGGACCTCAGGCCTATGTTGGTTAGAAAGTGAAGTGAAACTTATGGGGGTGATGTACAGAAACAAACACACAACTCTGTGTCAGCTCGTGAGGGTGTGCATAGAGTTTAAATCTCTTCTTTAATTAAAGGCATAAAGTTTTTCAAATGTGCTCTGGTCAGAGAGAAAAAAATTCTCATAGTGACTAGACTCTAGTTTTAATCTTAATAGAATGTAGTGGCTCATCCTTAGGTCCAACTAATTTACAAATTACCCTTGTCAAATGGCTTATAAATCTACATATATAAATCCCTCATTTATTCTAGGTAAAGAACTGTTTTTGAGAAGGCAGTGGATAAAAAGCTTAGAAAACTTTAGAAGTCTTCAAATATGAAGAATCAGAGATATTATTGTAATGAGGCAGGTCTGCTTGAATCCTGTTTTACTTTAAATTTTCTTAGGGCTGAGATCAAGTCTGATAAACACTTTAACTTGGGCAAATAATGATGGTAATAAAATATTACGCCACTGCAAAATACACTAAGTGCCCAGGCTTCCTAACTTTTCCAATTATTTTTTTGTAAACGCATTGCTACGGGGGTAATTTCCCCTTAGGACAGAACATAATTTTAAAAACTTGTATTCACTGCAGCCCTATAAATTACTGTTTCCCCTTAATGTTGGCAAGTCATGATTTATTTTAGTAAAATCTCAAACTTCAGTAGGCATGCTTTACTGTGAATGTACTTCCCTGGGGCTCACAAGACTTTTCTACATATCATTTGTGGGAAGCATAGAAGCCATTAAATTCATAAATTAATTTACACATGAATTCTTAGTTTGCTATAATTTGTTATATATTTTGTACAAAATGGCTATAATATTTGCATCATCCAAAAGAAACTGAAATATACAACTGTTAGTATTTTTAGAATAAAGCTTTATTATTGCTAAATATCTTCAAATTTCGCTTTTTCTGTTTTGCAATTCTGATTATAAAAAGGCATTTATTAATGTTATATCTGAGACTTACCTTTTCATTGATGTGGAATTTATTTTAACCCTTATCTCATCACAGATTTATCTAAGAAAGACAAAAGAAAAATGGTTAAGCTGAAATAAGAGTAGTTTAATTTAATCACAGAGGAATTTGAAAATAAAATGTATCCAGAAAAATGTATGGAATAGTAAATGTAGCATAAAATGGAGAAATGTTAAATGGTTTGGGGGGGGTCGAGGGAAAGGTCCACCATCCTGAATTACAGCTACTCTATCACATGAAGTGTCAGAATTGTAGTATTGGGGACTGTGGTGGTGAACATTGTAGGAATCTTCATAAATCCAACAAAAAAGAAGTTACTTAGTAGAGAAAGCACTTGAGTCAGACAAATATTGGTTCAAAGTCTAGCTCAGGCACTTACCAGATTTTGTCTGAAAAATGGAGATTAAGTAATTCCCTGTCAAGGTCCTTGTGAGAAACTGTTGTGATTACAGGTGTTAAGTGCTGGCACCTGGGGAGGTTGGTGCACAGTGGTCTCCTGCTTTGACGGTCCCTGACTTCCTCTAGCTTCAGGTTCTGACCTCCCAAATGACCATCTGGGGAGACATCAAGTAAGATTTTTCTAGAACGTAAAGGGCAGATGCCACCAACAGGCTATCATCTTTTGACTGATTATAAACTTTAAAATGTGGAACTGTTTGTACTTTGAACACCCGGTGTAAAATGTGTGATAGAGAAAATGAGTTTGTTTCAGAAATTGTCTTCATTAAAGAAGAAAAAGACAGTAATGGCACCATAATTCCTATATCAATACTTTGCTATAAAAATCCCCAAGTATCATAACTTAATTTGGAAACATGACTGAAAGTGCAGTCTCAAAAAGCAGTTGGAATAATCAATAAAGTTGGAATGATTAACACAGTTATTTGAAGCAAGCAAGAGCAAATTCTCTTGTCAGAAAAGCATGGCTTACTTAATAACTCCTTTGCTATTACATCTGATGATCCCAGGACTAGTAGTATGATTATTTCATTTGACCGTTTATCAGGTCTATCAAAAAAATCACGGTTGTGCACCACTGGTTCAGGAAAGGATCCCCTGCGACCTTCTCCACAGCAGCTGTCTATTTCTCTGTTTCTCATCAACTTGAGACTGAAGTACATGACAGTTTGTGAAGGATCTTCTTAGTAAACTTGGTGGGCGCACTGTGCTGGTTTCATCAATCTCTCCTCAGTTCTTGTTTCTCTTCTTTATGTCAGTCTTGACTCCCCTGTGAAGATCTGTATCACCCATACCCTCGCTTCCACCAATAGCTCTTGGCAGGTAGCTCCAGAATGTCTAGCCTGGACTTCTTATCTGTGCTCCAGTCCCCATTTCTCCTTGTCTGCTAGACATCTTCACACTAGCGTCTCACAGGTACCTTAAACTCCTCAGAGCCAAAGCTGATCTCATTGTCTTTCCTCTTAACTCAATTTTTCTATTTTATGACATTCCTATATTTCCTTGGAGATAGAGGCTCAAAAGATTTGGATTCTCTTTTAAAGTTCCCAAAATTTAAGCAGTTGCTGTGTTCTATATAGTCTACCTTTATAAAGCCTTTCACATTTACTCCTCACTTAAATTCCTATACTTTCTGCTTATCTCAGGTTCTCATTACCTTTCCCTAGGACTACTGCAAAAGCCTTCCAAAGAATAGCCAGTTTTCTCCCATTCTATATACTCATGGCCAAGCACAGTTCTAATGATGCTCCAAAATCTTTGCGATTCCTTCTTGCTTGGGGAATCTAAGTTCTAACTTCTCATCCCACATCAAAGCTCTCTGCATTATGGGTCCAACCTACATTCTGCTCTTTTGTATTTGCCTATAGGCCAGCCAAACTACTTGAACATTTAAAATATATTGTATCATATATTTAATCCTTACAACATTAATAGTATTATTTTGCCCATTTTATAAATGAAGAAACTGAGTCTTTGAAAATTCAGGTAAGTCATCCAAAGTCTTATGATTAGTAAGTAGCATTGAGAAAATTTAAAACTGAACTCCCCAAATAAATCCTATGCTTTCTTGCTTATCTGCCTTCATTCCTGTATTTTCCTTAGAAAGAGTAAGCCAATTCTGCAATGTCTTCTCCACATACATTTGCATATCAAAATCTTACTCATCCTCAAAAACACACATCTAATGCTACTTCTTCCTTGAGGTTTTTCCTGATTTCCTCAACTGGTGGTGCTTTGTCCTTCATCTTAATGGCCACACACTAATAATACATGCCTGGTGAGCTTGTTTAGTCTCATCCTCATCACTGGGGCTGTCAGTTTTTAAGGACAGTGGCTATAGGTTAGTCATGTTTTTACCCCCTGCACTAAACACAAATCTGGGCATGTTCTAGATGTTCAATGAATTGTCCAATAAATAATGAGGAAAAATGCAACACTAGTGTTGGCAAAATAATAGCAGGAATTCCCTACGGTGTAGTCTCTGTGTCCTCCCTGGAAATCGTGGTCTTCTTTCCAGCAGCTAAGCCATTAAATGTGACACGAAGGAGGAGAGGGTGTCTTACTGAAAGGCTGACTTCTGACATTAATTGCCTGATTTCTGTGGTTTGTACATCTGAATAACATAGACTTTTTCTTAGATGACCAGTACACATAGTTGCTGACTGATTCTTCCTCTATAAGTCAGAGGTGAGTTATCACCAGTTCTTGTTTTGTGCAAGAAATCATGTAGGGATATTGGCAACAAAATGGACTTTTTCTAAGTCCATGAAAGCAACAATAACTAATTTTGTTGTCTGCCTGACACCTTCACAGTAGTGTCTCACAGGTACGTTGAACTGTATTTATCAGTAATGAAACCTGGGGTTTCATAACATTAAAAAGCAGTCAAAATGATATGATCCAGTCATTCCACTCCATATGAAATATATAAAAGCATATGTCTGTACAAAAACTTATGCAGCATTATTCATAATAGCCAAAAATTGGAAACAACCCAATGCCCATTAACTGATGAATGGATAAACAAAAGTAGTATATCTCTATAATTGAATACTATTCGGCAATAAAAAGGAATGAAATAATGATACATACTACAACATGGATGAACTGTGAAAATATTATGCTAGGTAAAAGAAGCCAGTCACAAAAGACCATATATTATATAATACATTTATATGAAATGTCTAGAATTAGGCAAATCTAAAGACACAGAAAATAGATTAGTGGTTGCCAAGCGCTAGAGAAGAAAAAAATAGGGGAAAATGGAGAGTGACTGTTAAAGGGTATGGAGATTCTTTTTGGAGCGATGAAAAAGTTCTAAAATTGTGGTGATGTTTGCATAATTTGTGAACATACTAAAATCCATTGAATTGTATACTTCAAGTGAATGAATTGTATGGTATGTGAATTATATCTCAATATAATAATAATAATAATAATTATTATTTATTTATTTTTTTAGGTGAGGCAACCCTTGATTGACCTCACAGATTGCAAGGACATTGTCAGCTTACAATCCCATATTTCTTTACTTTTTAAATTTTTTTACACCTACAGCACCTGGTTTTCCTAGGTGGTCTCCCATCCAAGTACTAACCAGGCCCAACTCTGCTTGGCTTCTGAGATCAGACAGGATCGGGCTTGTTCAGGGTGGCATGGCTGTAGACTAAAGCTGTTATTTTAAAAAGCAGTCAAATGGCATCAAGGATTCTTACATGATGAAGAAATAAACTAGTCAATGGTTACATAAGCCAATAAAAATTCTTTTTGAAAGAGGAAATTCAATATTCGAATAGGTACCTATCAAACTTTCTCTTTCTTAAAACATATTTTAAGAAAGCAGGAGAGATTAAAAGAAAAATGTATTTGGTTCTTTGCTCAGTCCCCTATACATTTTACTTTAATTGAAGATTATACTTTGGTTAGGTCACTCAGGAAATACTTTTTCAAAAATAGTTTTACTCTTCCATATCTCCAAAAGATAAAAATAAATATTTTATAATTTGGATAATAGGGAACTTTTATTTTTAGGTTTGCTATTACTTTTAGAAGGCATTTAACACAAATGAGCATTTTTACCCAGCTAGATATATATGTTTTAACATAAACGGGTTTAAACTTATCCAAGCCCATTTAACAACATGGAGACTATTTTTAAAAAAGCAGCTGTAGTGTTAATGACTGTTATGCACTCCTGGCCAGCTGGGACTTGACAGAACACTGGACTACAGAAACCCTATAAGTGAATAACATGGGAAACAGCATATCAATAGGAAAAATATCAGTTATCTGCCAAAACACACAGATTTCGGTTTGACCACACAGAGAGGAGTAGGAACGCCGTCAGGATTTCTGACAAGCTGAATGAACCTTGGACACAGAGACAGTAATAAAGATATTATATTCTCTGGGGCAGATGTGAGGGGCTAGCTTAAACCACATCTCTTACTTTGGTTACTTTCCAGCTCTGCAGAAGTGGAAAGTGGGGCCTGGGAATATTGATTCCATGAGAGTGAGATGGACTTTGGCTCTCGTGCTGGGCTCCCTGTGCTCTTAAAAGCCAAAGTATAGGAAAGGGGTTGGCTGGTTTTGGCAGGGACCATCATTTGCTTCAGAGATATTATGAGTCTGGGGAGCCTGGAGAACCCTGCTGACTGATGTGCACTAAGCAGAGTAGCTTGGTCCTGCTCTGCCATCCTGAGGATGGTGCATGTGGCCACTTGAGTTTCTCCTAACAACCTTATTTATACTTCAGTCCCACTGAAGTTCTCATCATTTCCAAACATACTTCATTTGATACGCCTGTGTTTTGGTACATACTAATCCTTTGAGTCAGAATTTGTCTCTTCTTCATCTAGAAACCTCCTACTCATCTTTTCAAACTCACCTTTTCTCTGAAAGCCTCCCCAGCTCCCTCAGGCAAAATTAGTCACTTCCACCCCTGTCCTCCTAAAGCTGTCTCCATCGCAGTCCTTAAACAGTGCAGGATTCTGCCTCCCTGGATAGTAAGTGTCTCAAATATAAAGATTACATCTATATTTTAAAATCTCTATTACTGTGTCTGGCCTATAGAAAGTACTTAAAAAATGTTTGTGGAATTCCACGAGATGGAGATCCTGATATGTGGCCTGAGAGTACAGAGATAAGTAAACCAGCTGCCTGGCCTAGAAGGAGCAATAAGAATGTGTGTGTGTGTGTGTGTGTGTGTGTGTGTGTGTGTGTGTGTGTGTGAGAGAGAGATTAATATTAAGTAAGAAATTATTAAGCTGCATAGCTAAGTCAAAAGACTGACTGTCTCTAATGGAAGTATTCCAGGCACTGAGGGGAGAGAGATTTGTTCAAATCATACTATAATGGGCGTGTTAGTTTGCTAGCGTTGCCACAACAAAATGCTACAGACTGGGTGGCTTAAACAACAAAATTTACTTTTCTCATGATGCTGGGGGCTAGAAGTCTGAGATCCAGGTGTGGGTGGGGCTAGTTTTACTGTGAGGCCTCTCCTTGGCTTCTGGGAAGCTGTCTTCTCCCTCCGTCTTCACATGTGTCTATGTGTCTCTGTCCTAGTATCCTCTTCATATAAAGACACTAATCATATTGGATTGGGGCCCAGCCTAGTGACCTCCTTTAACCTTAATTACCTTTTTTAAGACCTTATGTACAAATACAGTGAAATTCTGAAGTATTGGGAGTTAAGACTTCAACATATGAATTTTGAAGGGACTCAATTCAGTCCATAGCAGTGGGTAACTATCTACTTTGCCTGAAGTTAAGGCTTGCCTTGTATATCAGTTCTGCAGATTTTTTACCTTCCTTGAATTTGATCTTCAGATCTAAGTAATGTTGACAGAGCCCCTTTAAGCTCACATTGGGATGGTAATTGGAACTGGCAAATGTGGAGCCTGGATGCTAAAGCAGATAATCTAGTTTGTCTCAGTACTGACAGAGCCAGCCACCTACCCCCGGGACCTTTTCACAGGATATCAAAAGGTCCATGGTCCCTGACTGCATACTGCAGACTTTATTTCATGGGCTGCTTTTATACCACAAACAAATGTGCCATCAAAAGTTAAATAGTTATCCAAGAGAGGTCCTAGGCCATCAATGTTGGACTCGCATGGGGTTCTTAATAAAAATGTAAATTCCTATGCTTACGTAATGCTGACTGAATCAGGATCTTTGGGTAGATCTAGAAATCTGAGTTTTGATTTCTGCTTTATGTAATTCTTATCCAAACTAACATGTGCAGACCACTGATTTAATAACTCTGCCTGGAAATGTAGAAGACACACTGTCAGGTGAGCAGTTCTGCCTAGACTGGGGCCTCCTTATCTACTCAGCCTTCTCATGGGTGTGGTTCACTAAGAATCAGAGAGACTAAAATAGTCAGGAAGTCCAGCTATCCTGGATCCAGCTCCTGATTCACACTCCAGGGCTCTGCCCATAACTCTGATTTTTCTCCCCTATCCCTTTGTTCTTTGAAGTCACAGCATAATCCCTAATTTTAAAAAGTGTTTACGAATTTTCTAATCCTGGTATTACTCAATGTTGATGATGATGTGGTTACTAGAAGGGAACTCTCACACCCAGCTCTGGAAGTTGTAAACTGGTACCATCCTTTACAGAGGGCATTTTGGCAATCTGTAATGGGAAATTATAAATTCTGTTTCCAGAAATGAATACCAAGGGAGACATGGTTCTGTCAAAGACTTATATTCAAAATTGTTATCAGAGCCTTGTTTATTATAAGTAACAAATATTCAACAAATAGGGAACTTGGCAAATACATAAAATTCAGATATTAAGTAGTCATTAAAAATTCTTCATCACAAAATACCTAACAATGTATTTGATTAAATTTTTAAAAAAGTAATGTGAAAATCTCTATGTAACAATTTCACCCCTCCCCCCCACCGGACACACACTTTTTTTTTTTATCTCTATCTGAAGAGAAATTTATCTAGTTGTTAAAAATGATTATCTTTAGATCAGGGATTTCCAGAGAGAAAAGAGCAGGAGCCCTAAGGATGCCATCCTCCAAACCTTCAGTAAACTCATAAATTTCTCGCCTTCCTCTTTATTTGAGCTGAAATCAGGCAGCTTGAGCAAATAGAAACTTGGATTTGGGGTGATGTGGAAATTAGCAATTAGAAACCAAAACATTTTGGTTCTCAAAGTTCAGCGTGTAAAAGGATCCCCCGGGGACCTGGTTATAATGCAGATTCCTTGGCCCCACTTCTAGAAATTTCTTTCTGTGTGAGACACGGGGTTTAGTAATCTTCATTTTAATCAGCCCCTGAGGTAATTTCGATTTAGGCGACCTGAGAGTAGCAGCCCCTGGGGGAAGTGCAAGCCGGAAAAGGAACCTCAGGGGAGACAGGGAAGAAGAAAGCCTTGGGAAGCTCGGTTGAGAGGCTAAAAAAGATCTATCAAATTTTTACATTGTTTCAGACTTTTCCACATAAGCTAGAACCATTTTCTAGAATACTAGGACTATTTAATAGAATACTAGCACTGTCAGAACTGTCTGAAAGCCCTTTTTGTAGGCTAATCTTGAGGGTGTAGCTATCTTCTTTAATGCAGTTTCCAGTGGAATATATGTTTCAAGTTAAAAACTAATTCCTATCTGAACATTTGGAATTCAGTTGGTTCCTATCCTGACTGTTACTACCCCCTGCCATTTGGAAAACCACTCCAACCCTGATGTAAACTATTCAGATGCCCTTCAATTTTTTCACATTGACTTTAGTTCATTTAACAAAATAGAAAGAAAGAAGATAAACCCATTTTTTGAGGAAAAAAGGACAGATATCCACTGTTAAATATAAGATCACATTCAATCTCTAACCAAAAAGCTACAGTCAAATTTGAGACTCCCTTCTTTTTCCTCAAAGATCTTTAGTTTCTTGTCTTTTTGGAAAGGGATAGTATGAGGAATAGGGAACAAAGCTTAAAAGTTCTAGTCAGCTTCTTTAGATTTAGGTTTGAATTCAGAATGGTCCCTTAACATTTTATAAATTTCAAGTTCAATAATTCTAAAGAATAAATTATTGAGCAAAATTTTTTGACAGGTATAGAGTAGAAAATCATAAAAAATTCCACACTGAATATGTTCACAAGCAAATGTGCCATTGTACATTTACAATTTGGTGACAATAATACGTTGTTTAAAGGAAAGTTCAGATGTGATTTGGAACCAGGTTTGAAAAGCTGTCAACAGGTTTGAAAAGTTGGGATGGCAGTTATTTCCACTTCTGCCTTGACTGGGTACAAATAGTGGTGAGATTAAAGAGGGTCCTAAGGTGCCATCCTCTCCTCACATTTGAGTTTATTTGCAAAATAAATGAATATAACAGCCAAAGTTAAAAGCCCCAAGAGCTACACTAGATGGTCACTTTGAGCCACCAAGGACTGAGGATGCTTGGACTGGATTGGTGATGTTTCGACCTGTAATAACAAAATTCTTATTTATAGCAAACAGAGCCCCTTGACTTAAGCAGAAGAGGAGACCTGGTACTTTGCTTGTTCAGCCTCTCAGTCCGTTGAAGACCCTAGATTAGACATTTGCAACAATTAGTATTCTTCAGATCCAAGCAATAGAATCTGACTTTGGCCAGTTTTTAGAACTAAAAAGCTGAAGAACTAAGCTTCAGAAAGGACTGGAACCAGGGAAGCTCTTGAGTTCTGGGTCGCAAGAATGATGAGCTGTCACTTCAGGGATTGTCTTTGGAACTGTCACCATTGGGGCCACTGGAGTTTGTTGTTGCTCCAAGGTCAGGGGGGAGGGAGAGTGATAAAGTCATTGCAGAAGTATAGTTAGCATTTTCCCTTGGTTTTTCCTCAAAAGACTGCAGTGAAGAATAACAGTTCATTGAGATTTAAGAAAGACAAAGAATGCCCCACGGAGGCACCCAGTCCCAGCTGAGAGCTGTAACAGAATGCTGAGATTGAGATAACAACTACAACAACAAGAGGGCAAAAAGAAGGGCCCAGAAGTGGGAATGTCTGCCTTATATTTGGGCCATGATGGGGTGGTTCCAAAGGCATTCCTAGGTGATTGGCAAGTGAGCTCATTTTGATTGACACCTGGCTGCTATATAACTTTGCCTAGTGTGCATGTGCTTACCCAGAATACAGTCTATTATAATTAGATTCGTGAACTTCCAGGCATAAACATAGTATTATAATGATCTTCTACTCAGGCATCTGTAGCCAGATTAGGTCAGCTAGAACCATGACCTTCCTTTCCTTTGTCTCTGCAGATGCAAGAGGGATTAACTAACAATAGGGCGTTCTTTGGGCGGTCTCTAGGCTGGGCCCCTATTCCTTTGTTCCCCCTGTTGCTCATGTCTGACTAGCTACTTAACAGAACCAGACTTAATATTCCGCAGCTCTGACCGCCTTGCTTGGTCATATGTACATCACTTGATCTGGTGGGGTGGGGATGGGAACATTCCGATTGACCATCTGGTGGGAGAATATGGTTAGGCGAAGAAGGTAGTTGGTGGGAAACTGAAACACTAGAGTACTTTCCAATCCCCTTCAGTCCCCTCATTCTGTTACTACTGTCATATTATGAGAAAATTCCCAGGTGCAAGCTCGAACCAAAATGGCTCCAGAGAGCTAGCCACAGGCGCTGTTCTAACTTCAGGTTTAAATTTCAGAATAGCAGTGTCAATATAGAAGTAAAAATAAATAAAATAAAATAGGGGGATAATGGCAGTGTCTTTTGCATGTCTTTTGTATTGAATTTTTGTTAAGGGCTATTTGTCAGATTATGGTTGAATTTTGTGTAATCTTTGGTAAATTTAAAAATTTTCCTGAACCTCGGTTTCCTCATCTGTAAAGTGTAAGTCATTGGGTTTTTATTGGGTTCTTTTATGGAAGATGCTTATTACAGCACCTGAGCTTAATAAATGATAGTTGTTATTATTCTAAAGGGAATTTCCTCTCCAATATTAATTATGGAAATTTATATGATCATATTTTAATGAGTTCATTTTCATAAATATATTAAAGCTGTGCTTGAAAAACAGGCCACATACTAACCTGACAAGCTCAGGGGAGGCCAGCATGCCAGGCCCTACAAACTTAGAGACTGAAAGTAATCACATGGAATGGTTTGAACATAAAAATTTCTAACCAAAAGCAGGTCATGGCGGGTGGTCACATCCTGGGCCTGTAGGTTTTTTGAGGAAGGTTAGTCTTTAAGTGAGCCACAGAACCCCTCATGGTTACCTTGTCCCCTGCATACCATCTCTGTGTCTGTAAATGTTCATTATTAACCCTCTTGTGCCCACCAGTGTAAAAGAAGTATTATGTGTCCCTCTGTTTTACTTTTAATCCAACCCCAGAGATTTCCTTGCTTTGCTTTCTCCTGCCCCCTTAATCTACCACCAATGAACCCTCCTTACATGTCTCCTCCTTCGATTCTACTATATAAAATAAGCTGCAAAACTGCCATTGTCTGGAGCATTTCTTAATCAGTTGAGATTTTGCTTCCTGGCAATTGTCAGTTTGGCTCAAATAAGCTCATTAAAATCCTCTACAGGTTTGCAAGTTTCTTATATTGACAAAGCTGAGACATGGCGAACAGATAGATGTCCTTGGGTTCTCAACAATCAAAACCAGGGACTAACAGAATGAATGTTGGCAGTTCATCAAAGCTGCGGGTTCGTGTTCTATGAACACAAAAAACATATCATGGGGAAGCAACTGGGGCAACAAATGCTCACTATGAAGATTTACCCTGACTTTTCCTGAAAAGGTTTCCTCTGTAGTGATTTCCACATAATGTCACAGATACCATATTTCTGTAGAATTTTGGTACAATCAAAATCTATGTATCCTCTGTCCTTTGGCAAACTGGAACTGTTGCTATGACTCTTTGGTACATCATCATGATGACGAAAGTACAAATGAGTTTCAGGCCAAAAGTGTGTACTGGGAATTATGAAACCACATGCTTCCGGAAGCAAAGTAGGATTTTAAAACAAAGAGGGACTGAAGTCTGGGGAGAAAATTTCACTCACTTAGTTCATCACGGGCACCTTATTACGAATGGGAAATAGAGAAAGGAACTGTTTCTAAGGCAGATTTACAAATTATCCTGGTGTGACCAGAATTATGTCTAAGAGGGAAAGATTCCTTGCCCCTTTGTTGAACACACTTCCTTCCTCTGGAGATTGTGGATTGTGAAGTTTAGCCTTTCCTCCCTGAAACAAATGCCAGTGTTCAAAAACTCAGCGTTAATCCTCTAGGATTCCTCGATCTTATTATTTCTAAAACTAATGAACCAAATGCCTTTGTTGGCCACCTAACTTCCTCTTTAATAATCACCATGCTGCCTACTTGAATTTCAAAAGAAAAGAGTGAGTCACACTTCTAGATTTTATTTTGGAAAGATATATAAACACATGAAATACTAAGACCAAGAATCAGTACAGAAAGAAACTTCATTTCTGTGGCTTACAGGCTCAGTGGGGATGGACAGCTTTGCGAACTTTGCTGCACACTTGGCAAAATCCCTTGTTCAGCTGGAGGAGATTTCAATCAGCAAGCTTATCTGTGTCTAACGGAACAGTGTCCAAATTTGTCACTAGGCCATGTTTGAAGGCAGTTTGTTGAAATCATTTCGGATGCAGGAAATCCTGTGTTTACTACCTAGGAAATACTACATAAAGATTTGGATGTTTTCCCCCTTATAATGCTCTTTCAAATTGAAATTTGGCAAAGAACCACTGCTGATAAGAAGAATGTTGTTCAGGAAATGACAGTACAGTGATAGCCCATCATACACAATAGGCCTTATTTCTTTGTTCCCATCCTGGTTTTCAAAGTTAGTTGATAGAATCCCTTCCTTTAGGGAACCCAGTCACTCACAAGTTCACGTCTTATGTACCTGATGCCTTCAGAGAAGTATTGCCATCTCCCTGAAAATGTCTAACATGCCTTGAAAATATTGGACTCATCTGTAGATGCTGGAGGATAATATATAAGAGAGACCATGAGATTCTTGAGGTTTCGGCTAACATAAATCAACTAAGTGGACATAAAGTAGGCCCTTTCTAAAGTCACCACCTTAAGCAATAATGTCTATACTTGTAACTTGAGAGCTTCCTTTAGTCAAAAGGTCAGGGGCTGCAGACAAAATATGAAAGACATTACACAGCATGACAAAGATGTATGGTAATCTGTTTAAAGGGAAAAGACATCAATAGCTGATATTGATGAGCACCTAGAAGAATAGTGAGCAGATGTAGAGTGTAATTAGAATGTATCTGGCTCTGTCCAAGAACCAAAGCGCATGGAGTATGTATTATCATCTCGTTGGAAAGACTATAACTAGAGTGGAAAAGGGTTCCTCCTTTAAATTAACTTAGTTGTAAGATATTCCTTTAGACTACTTGGTTTATTTTACTTTTTTTTTTTTGGTTGTTTTCTCACTTTTAGGTTAAACATTTAGTTCATTTTTAAACATTTTTCTTTTTAAGAAATGAAGGTATTAAACATACCTTTGCCTTTGAGTACAGTTTGACTGTATTCTGTGTGTAGTGGCTGTCTTTTTATGTAATGATTTTACATGTATTATTTTATAAATGGGAGTTTCCAGATTTAGCAAATTAGAATATGATATTCCCAATTAATTTTAATTTCAGATAAAGAAAAGATAAATTTTTGGTGTAAGTATGTCCCAAATATTGCATGGGACATACTTATACTAAAAAATGATTTATTATCTGAAATTATAATTTAACTTGATGTCATATATTTAATCTGGCAACTCTATTAGTTTGGGTTAACTTTTGACCCAATATTTCTTGGCACATTTCCCCCTAAGAGATTGTAATATTTTGTGTTTAAACTTTTAACATTAATTCTGTTCTTTTTGTGTACGTATGGTTCAATTTGGGGACTGTAACCTTAGGCAAATGGGTCTTGACTAGGGGCGATTTTACCCCTCAGGGAACATTAGGCAAAGCCTGGAGATATTTTTGGTTGTTACAACTTTAGGGGTATGCTAACTAGTAGAGGTGAGGGATACTGCTAAATATCCTATAATGCACAGGATAGCCCCCACAACAAAGAACTATTTAGCACAAAAATGTAACAGTTGTTGTTGAGAAACACTGTTGTAAACATTTGAAAAGAGAGATTTATTGTTTCAAATATATCTTTTAAAAATACATCTATTAAATCAACCTCATCGACTGCATTATTCATGTCTCCATTTTTTTTTTTGCATATTTGATCTTTCAAAGAAGAGAGTGATGTATTGAAGTCATTCATTCAATTTAACATTTATTGCAGTCCCCAAGTATATCAGAACTTGTTCCAGGTGCTGGAAATACTCAGTGAACAAAGCGAACATCTCTAACTTCATGGAAGTTTTATTCTAATAGGTGGAGTAAGATTAGGAGACATAATAAACAAATGATATGCAAAATATGTGGTCATAAGTGTTATGAAGAAAAATAGAGCAGTGAATAGGGATGGGTGCTGGGATGGCCGTGGGTTGTAATTATAAACTGAGTGGCAAGGAAGTCTTTTACTGAGAAGGTTACATTTGAAGAATGATCTAGAGGAGATGGCAGAGAAAGTGAAGTGATATCTAAGGGAAGAGTGTTTTAGGCAAAGGAAATGAAAGTACAAAGACTGATGGTTGGTATTATCATGAAAGAAGAGAAAGCAAGTGCAGCTGGAGCAAAGGAAGGAAGAAGGAAAGTAGTGAGGACATAGTCAGGAGGGCAATGGTGCTGGGCTGGTGTCCAGATCATTTAGGGTCTAGAGAGCCATCGTGAGAACTGTCACATTTACTTCTAAGTGAGAAAGGAAGCCTCTGGAGAGTTTATGCAGAGGAGTGACATGTTTTTAAATCCATTTGAAAGCATCACTTTAGCTGTTGTGATGAAGCAAACGGTGGAAAGGCTGAAGCAAAGAGACCAATTAGGAGGCTATTGCCACAATCCAGAAGAAAGATGATGGTGCTTAGTCCAGGATGATAACAGTGGCAATAGTGAAAATTGATTGAATTCATTAGGCACACTTACACATTACCACATTACTGGTGGGAATGTAAAATGGTACAGTCCCTGTCAGGGTTATTTAGCGATATTTAACAAAATGACCTATGTGTCTACACTTCGACACAGTAATCCTACTTCTAGAAATTTATATTGGAAATATACCTCTAACAGTAATACACAGAGATGCACAAGATTATTCATTGCAATTTATATGTAATTAGAAAATTTGGGGGATTGGTTGAATAAACTATGCTATTCACACACAATGGAGTACTACCACTCTATAAAAAAGAATGAGATTGAAGATCTTTATGAATTAATAGGGGATGATTTCCAACAAATATTAAGTATAAAAGGCTCACTGCAAAAGAACATATGTAGTATGCTACCTTTTGTGCAAAAAAGAAGAAAAGTAACTATACATGTATCTATTTATCATTACAAAAGAAACAAAGGAAAGATAAAGCAGAAAATGTTAAAGTTGGATACCTACGAGATAAGGTGGGGTAAAAGGGACATAGGAGAGGGTGACTGACACCTCTATGAATATGCTTTTGTATACAGTTTTGACTTTGAAAGTAAGTTAGTAGTCTACATATGCAAGAAATAAATCAATAAATGATAAGGGGACAAAATCTAATTAAAACTGAAAGAAAAGGGAAACAAATGAATCTAAGTGTATTTCAAATGATTATGATAACCATACCAAAGGAGGAAAACAAAAAGAAGAAAGGCCCAATCCAAGTAATTTATGAACACGGTTTTTGATTATATTCTTCAGTCTGGAATAGAGTGGAATATGGGAGGGGAAGTAGAGAGGGAAGAAATACAAATTCTACATTTTCTAGTAGGGTAGTTTTTTTTTTTTTTTTTGTAGTGTTCTGTAAGAAACAATTCTGAAACCCTTTTAGATTCATTATAGGATTGAGCAAAACCATAAATGTGTTATGTGCTTGGGAATTAGAGTTCTTACTACAGAAGAAGGGATATACAAATATGGAAAAGGGGAAGGCAAGGGAGGACCCTGTGGGGATGGATTAGAATTTAAGGTATTGGTGTGAAGTTTTCATTTCTAAAACATGTGCACGTATGTATGCATGTGCGTTATATGTATACACACACGTATATATCTCCTCACTGTCTGTGAAATGGGTCAAAAAACAAATCTAATCTCAGGTCTCTTATACCATTTCCTACAAAAAGTATCAGAGTTTCTTGGAAAAATGGCTCATTCCAAGGCTGACAGTGTAGGTACAAGATAAACTTGGAACAATTTGTTATGCCAGAAAGTTAGGAAATGCTTTTTTTTTTAAAAAATAGAACATATTACAAGATCACAGGAGCAAGCTGGGGACGGGGCGGGGGGTGGGGTGCGGGGTGCGGCTTTCTCTGCTCACATCTAGAATAATTTGAGCATAGAAGGATTAAGTTAAATAATGGATTATTAGCCACTGAAAAAAATAATGGATTATAAGCCACTGAAAAAAAATACTGATCAGAGGTAAATAACAATGGAAGAGGCAGGAGAGCTTTTGCTTAGAACAGAATGCTGAGGCCAACTGGTAAATGTGAAGGGAATGTTGGAACTGAACTATATCATCATTTTGCAACCATTATTATAAAGATTGGTTCAGCCAAGAATCATTGATGGATGCTAAATCTAGAGGGAAATTTTGATGAGGAGCAGGCAGTTAATTCATTGCAAGAGAGAAAAAACCCTGAAACTATACAGAGAAGAAACTGAGTGACACCTTGACTGAGTGATGAAAATTTATGTTACCTATGATTGACAGACAAACATTGTATGATTCCCTGATACTACCTATGTTGTCTTCCAGAAAGAATGTATAGCCTCAATCTAACAAAAAGAAACATCAGACAAGAACAACACAAAGAAAATTATAGTTAAAGAAAAAAAAGGTGAGTGGGGAGGATTTGTATTCTTTGGCTTATGGCACCCTTCCTTCTTCAGAGCCAGCAATCGCATTCCTCCAACCTCTGCTTCTATTCTCGCATCTCTGATTCCAACCATTTTGCCTTACTCTTATAAGGACCCTCGTGATTACATTGGACCCACTTGGATGATCTGGGAAAATCTCCCCGTCTCAAGATCCTTAACTTAATCGAAGTCTTCGATTAATCGAAGCCATGTAAGGTAACATATTTACAAATTCTGGGGATCAGAGCATGGACATTTTTGGCAGGCCATTAGTCTGCCTATTACAGGAACTATTCTTCAAAAATGTCAATGCCATAAAAGACAAAGATGGGCTAAAGAGTATAAGAGGCTAAAGAGATATGACAACTAAGTACAACACCTGATCTTGGACTAGATGCTTTTCTGAAGGAAGGAAATGCTAAAAAGGACATTTATTATTATCCCAACTGACAAATTAGAACATGTATAGTTGATTAGATAGAAATATCAATATAAATTTATAAAGTTTATGTGTACACGTACACACAGACAAAGAGAGAGCAAGAGAATAAACGATTAAGCAAATGGGACAAAATGTTAACAATAAGTGACTTGGGGAAAAAGGCATATAGGGTATTCCCTATGCTATTTTTATTTTTACAAATTTTTGTAAGTTTGAAATTATTTCCAAGTAAAAAGTTTTAAAAAATCAACTATCAGACCTGTCACTTAGTCCCAAACTTCTGACAACATCCCTGATGTGATGGATTGTCATCGGTCCCTGGGCATCCAGTTGAGGGGTTTGACTGTCTCTGAGGATGAGCATGCTCATGTGGCATGTGTCCAGCTGCTGGTTGTCAAAGGTGTCTAAAAGTTCTCCACAGGTTAAGAAACATGAATTCAGTTTGTTGGTGACTTTCACCCGTTGGTTATAGTCTTGCCTTGTGGTAAAATACAGAATAAGCTTTCTCCCTCTTCAAATATTTGAGATTGGCTATCATACCTCCTTTACAATTTGTTTTGCAGCTTAAAGTTTCTTATCGATGAATGCTTCTGAGTCAGTTTTTAAACCTCATTGCCAGGGTGCATTTTTGTGTGTCGGTGTTGCTATTAAAATGCAGTGTCCCTGAGAACATAGCACTCTGGGGAAGAGAACAGTGGGGCTATCTATTCAGTTCAATTTGTTCTTGCCTTGGCTTCCAACCACACTCTTTCTGAGTCACCACAACCTCTACAGAGAAAAGCCATATTAATGATATACATTGATCTTATGACTAAATCAGTGCTTGTGGTTTTGGTGCAGCCCTGATGGGGCTCTGAGGATCTGTGTTACCACAGTCACCTGGTAAAAGGAAGTACTGAAAAGAGCCCCTTTTTTGCTGAAACGGAGTCTGCTCTCAGCAATAGCCCTTCTATTTTTCCTCTTTTCAGCCAGGGTGGAGGCTGGGCTTCTTGGCTGTGGCTGAAAAATAGCGTAATCAAGAGAGTTTGTTTAATTCTAATTAGTAAGTTGGCTGCAGTGACTCCCTGGCATCTGGGTCCTGGGAGCCTCAGAGGTAGGACTGCTACATCCTGCAATGGGAAGTTTTACAACGGTTCTGCCCAGCTTGCAAAAAAGGAAATAAAGGTGTTTAGGACACTCACCTGAGGTCACAACTCATGTCTGTCTAATGGTAATAGACAACTCTGGAACTTAGAGATATTAGTTTCTACTGTGTTGCTTACAAGTTGGCACAGGGGAGCTTGGGAGCAGTCTTCTGTGGAGAGTACTGTTTAATGACTATAGGTGGTTTTACTTTAAGATTCAACAAGGTCACTTTTGCCACATTCTAGTGAAAGTCAATGCCAGTTGACCTCGAAGCGTCATTTCACCAGATTGTGTGGTAGAGGCTCCTTTTTCCATTGCATTATTCCTTTAGCAGTGACTCCAGTGAAACAGAGCCCATTGACCTGGTGCCCAGTGGTGCCTCTGCAGACAGTGAAAAACAAACTTTTAGTGTAAACTCACCAGCCATAAAAATGTCAGGTCACTAAACAGCTGCTGCATTTCAGGGTCAAGTATCTCATATTCGAGGCAGCATGAGAGGACTGTTTTCTGCAATTCTTTTTAAGAGAATTCCTAATAAGCCTTTATAATGGTAGAATGAAGCTGGTTTGAGGAAAAAAAGACAGAAAGGGAGTGAGAAAGGACAGTCTCTTCTTGTGAGTCTTTTAATGACGGTCAGTTTGCAGAAACTAGCTTCAACTGGAAACCGTGAAGGCTTATAATCTGAACTAAGTATGGTTAGCTCACTAGTGACCAACCCTTCCTTTATTTCTGCCTCTCTTCCCGGCTCCTAAAGTAGAGTTAAGGAATGGACAGTATGGTCCTGTTGGCCTAAGAGTTAATCAGAAAGTTTTAGAGACTGGGCTGAAGTCTCAAAGGGTGGGGGTCTCTAACGAGAAGCTACCCTGTGGGGCTGTTTCTTGAAGATATACTTAGATCCGAATAAACAAGGGAAGTGAAGGGGCAAAAAAGGTATCAAAGGGAATTTGGCTGGGGGGAGGGCAAGTGAGACGGAATAGGACAACTTAACCTGATTTGGTAGGGAGGTGTCTTGGCCAAGCAGCTGGCAGCTCTTTTCTCTCCTGTGCCTGCTTTCCTAAGTCATTGTTCGGCAGCATAATCACTTCCTCTCCAGGCACCCCTTCTCATCGCAGAAGAGTTAGATGGTCCCCAAATCTTAGTAGACAAAGTTTCTCTACACTGGAGGCCTGGGATGGCGGTAAGGACACTAACAAGAAATGCTCACCATCACATGGGGGGCTGCAGATTCTTTTGCTACAGAAATGTCCCCATATGACCATAATGGGTGTAAATCAAATAGAAGATGGTACTGAAGACCAGTATTGAACTGTTTCCTCTCTTCCTTCTCTCAGTGAAAGAAACCACAGGCAGAGAAGCAGAGGGAACAAATATTTTATTTAAATGACGTGGTAAAATTGATACTCCTCTCCCATGAAAAACAAAAACACATCAAGGTTTGATACATATAAGGATATCCTTTGTCAAAAATCTCTAGCGTGCAACCTAGTGTTTATGTTGTTAGTTTGATACCATGGAAACACACTGTTGACTATAGTAGACAAAAGCATGTCAGGGAAGGAACCATAGATTTGATGTTTTCTCCACAAGATTGATGAAAAATAATTTTGTCTTTGCTATGGAAAATGCAAAATTCCTTAAAGAAACTCCTTTCTCTAGGGGTTCCAAACTTTCTCTAAGAATTTATAGATTTTAAGCCATTTGTTAATTATGAACTCAACAGGTTTTTAAACTTCAGTAGAGTTCATATTAATAGGGGAAATGGGGATATAGAGACTTAAACCAACATATAGACCATTTAGAGAAAATGGGCACTTAACATAGTAGTGATCTATAAATGACCCCAATGCAAGAAGCCCTACAACCTTGACTTTAAATTTCTCTGCACAGTCCAATGTAGAGAAACTTAACTTCTCAAAGCTAATGTTTATGGAACTGAACAGTACCAAGTAACTCTTAAACCTTGAGAGTTCTTTAATTTTTCCACTTGATAGAAAACAGCTGATGTTATTTAAAGAAAAAAATCTGAAAAAATTCCTCTTTTCAGAACTCAGTCTTTTGAATAATTGTGTCCAAACTAGTTTAATAAAGATTATCTTTATTTTGCCTCACAAAAACCTGTGTTACTTTACAGAAAAGGGGCAAAGTTTTGGAAGATCGAATAGATTCACCACTTGACAAAAGCATATTTTTCCCAGTGATGATTTCTGGGGGGAACCAAAGACATAAAAATAAGTGTAATGACATGAAAGTTTCATATTTTCCCCTATTTCTATCAATACATCAAGGGCAACTGATGTATCTAGGTGGTTCTGGACAAAGCTCCACATTCAGATGTACACATAGGCAATAGTACATTCCATTTATGGGATGGAATATAAAATTTGTCCAACATATAGAAGGCTCTCTCCTATCTGACTGAGAACTAAGCAGCCCTTGGATACCATGCAGTATCGAGTGACTAGATGAAAAACAAGATGGTTGTCAAGAACATTATGAGTCCATTCTAAAAATCGAAAGTGCTTCAGTCCTCTATCAACCACTGGGACGATTTGTTTTCAGCTTGACTTCAAATTGGGTGGAGGAAAGCCAGGCAGCCAAAATTATGTAGGGCTGAAGAAAGTCCCAATTTTCAGAGGATAAAATACACCTTTTCCTCTGTATAGGTGACACTTCCCCATATTGATCTATACCACAAATTAATTTTTAAAAAGGAAATGCTTCAAAATCAAAAATATTTTGATTCCGGGGACTTGGGTCTTTTCAATACTCTCAGTTGAATAATTTCATCAGTAGTCCCTCCGGGAAACTGTATAACCCATAGAGTTACACAAAGAGGTTATGGAAAGAGTTATAGAAAGAGGAATGATATGGTAGTCTGGGGACATATTGAATAAGCCATAGCAGAAAACTATACCCTTCTAGGTTCAGTATGGACAAGTTAAATAATATGTGTATATTTCTGACTTAGTAAACAATTTGCAATATTTAAATTTAACAGTGGAAAGTGCAAAGAAACTTGATAGTGCTATTTTAATAACTCATAGAAAGCATATACATACACTCAATGAATTCATCTCTTTATTGCATATCGCTATTTAAAAAAAATGTACAATCTCGTAACACATACAACATTTTTTTCTTGGTACTATAACAACAGTCTTGCACCTAAAGACTAAGTGGTTCCAACTGCTAAGCTAATAAGATACAAGACATATAATTAAGTTTACAAATTATAATGCTTTTTCTTTTTGGCATTAATTTAAAAAAACAAACAAACAAATTTAAAACACGCACCCAAGAGAGAAAAGTGGCTACTTATACCAGCACCAATCTAAAAAGTAGATTTTTTTTTAACAATGGCACATAGAATTACCTGCACACAGCTTTTGGGGAAAGAAACCAAAAATAGAAATGGCAAAGATGGCCTACCAGGATGGCCATATCAAAATTAAGATGATTAAAAAGGGGCAAGAGGGGCATGATACACAAACTTGCTCCTTTATGTGACTCTCCATTCACTTGTCCATTCCTTAAACTGTAAAACAAAGCCATTTTCAAAATAGTTCCAAAATTGAGCCAGACCAAATTTCTCCAGCTATAAATAGAAAAGAATATACATAGAGGCACTTTAGTTAAGGAATAGACAGATCCATCAGCATAGCCCACTCCTCCTCATCTCTAAGCCTTGTTTGAGCTAAGTCTCCATCTGTACCTTTAATGTGGTGTATTTGCAGACCGTGGTAACTAAGGGTTGGGGGAGCGCAACCTCTGCTGTGTATTTATGACCGTTTAATCAGCTACTCATTTACTTCCATATAATGTGTAGAAAGTCACTAAGTTTTGCAATGAGGGGAAAAATGTAAAACCACAGCTCTTGACAACTCTTAGAGCACTATTTCACAGCTTTCACATAGCACAGAGACCTTGCCATCTGCACTAAGCATTATAGTTTATACAAATTATTTTTAAATAGCACGATTCCTGTACAGCGCACACATTGGTATTCTATTCACCCCTTAAGGTCCCCATTAGAACGTGAGCTCTTTGGGGGCAGGGGTTCTGTCTTGCTTACCATTGTAGCCCTACTATGCCTGATACATAGTAGGTGTTTAATAAATATTTGTTAATTGACTGAAAAACTCAATTCAATGAGTAAATAATGTTCTAGTGCAACAGGACAAACTACTCTCTCCACAGGAAACCTAACCACAACAGGATCAATGGAAATAAAAGAGAGAACCTTAGTCTCCCTCCCCCACTACAAATAAATAAAGCAAAGCAAAAAAAAAAAAAAAAAAAAAAAAAAAAAAAAAAAAAAAAAAAAGAAAGAAAAGAAAAAGAAAAGTAACAGTCCTCTTTACATATAACTTAAGGATATTAAGAGTTGGTAGGTTAATGGTAAGCATCTATATTTTATTTTCTAATGTTCATTGTTTTTATTCATTTCTCCCTGAGAGCTTTATCTTTTGGACTGAAAATTTACAGGTAGTTTTACTGACACACAATTTAAAATGACAACATATAAACAGGAAACCACTTTGAACATACTTGGAGATAAATAGATCTTGGCATCTCTGTTGGTATTGTTGACATTTTGTGCATATACTAAGTGTCCTTTAGTCTAGACCTATATTTACAGAAGACGCAGCTTGTCCTATAAAACAGAAAAATAGAAAATACCAAAAAAAAAAAAAAAAAAAAAGGCACCCCATAAAAATTTTTTAAAAATAATTTTATCCCTTCAGAGAATTCTTCCTTTTAGGTATTGAGTGGAAAATTTTATTTTAAAGTTTATATATCTATATTGTTAGAACGAGCACATTCTGGCAATCTTGTTTTTTAACAAGAGCATAGATTGTATTTAGATAAATAGTGTTCTTTCAAAAAGCAATGTAAAGAAATCATCAAGAGCGCTTGGCAGAAAACTCGATGAAATTAGGGGGAAAAAAATTGATGTCCGAGTTTTAAATATAAAAAAAATTCTGATTGAGAGTCTACATGATTTAGATTGTGTGCAAGATGTTCTCAAGAAACATTAACAGACCGAATCCCCACATCAATGTCGAAAATTCTAAGCTGGTCCTATCAGTTACCGATGAACCAGCATCACATTGTTGACTATCAAAAACCACTTTAAATCTATATTTTTCCAACACCAGTTCTACCAATGAAAATAATTTCAAAGTATACGAAGCTTGGAAACCACAAAATATTTCTCAAGCTTTTTTTTTTCTTTTGTTTTTTGTTTTCACTCTAGAGAATGTCTGTCATCTCTTTCAGGAGATAGTATTGTGCTTTTGAACAGTCATGGTGTTCAGGGGAAGAAAATGAGCCACACTAAATGTGAATGCATACACAAAGTGTTTCTGAGCACATACATTAACAAAGGTTGCTTTCTTTCTTTTTTTTTTTTTTTACCCATACAGATGTGTCTCCAGACAACACTCAGACTTCTATATACATTTTTTTTTAGTATACATATACACATACATTTACACATTCACTCACAGATGAAAGAAGAAATTGCCACTGTTTGGATTGCAAGGCAGTGTAATGAAAAGTTCTAGTCACTTCAAAGGGCTGCTAGTGAGCTTTCTAAAAAAGTATTCAAGGAAAATTAGAAATTAAGTTTCGTGACTGGTCTCTCTCGGCTGCTGTCCGTCATCTGGTTGGTAATGCGTTTGCGATTCCGTTTCAGTTTAGAAAGGTCTTTGTCAAATACTTCTCCTGAGCGTAAAGCTGAAACCAGGTCATCGAACTCTCCACCTTCTTCACTATTCTCTTTTGCTTTCCTCATTTTACGCTCCCTTTCACGTTGTTCTTTGAGCTACAAATAGAAAGCAAAATCTTAGAGAACTGTCAAAGTGGTGTATTTTGTTTTCAGTGGCAATGAATTCTGTGAAACATGACAAGATTTCAGTCATACCAAACCATGTTTGTCTGTAGCTGCTAACCTCCTTGATGATGCAAGAAAAGAGTAACTGGGATAAGAGGTCTCATTGTAGAAGGAATGAATAATGAAATAAGGTCACCACTACTTTGTGATTAGACTCTCACCATGCAGGAGCTAGGTAAACCTCATGATACTCTAGTTAAAAAAAAGAGCAACTTCCGGTCAAGATGGCATAGTAGATAGACACTATGCTTGCCTTCTCTCACGACCACATGAAAATTACAATGAAAATACAGTAGAAGCACCATTGGAAATTGCCCGAGGTCTGGTGTAACAGAAGTCCTACAACTAGGGACATAGGAAACAACCTTGAGACTGGCAGGAGCGGCGGAGAGGCCAAAAGTGCTGGTCCCATAACTGCCTACGGTGGTTCATAATAGGGAGGTATATCTTGGCTGTGGAGGTTCCCTGGAGGAGCGAGGGGTCCTGGCCTCACACTGGGCTCTCCATTCCAGGGTTCCAGTGCTGAGAAGAGAAGTCCCCACGACTTCTGGTTGTGAAAACCAGTGGAGATTGTGGCTGAGTGAGACGGAGGGCTGTGGGAATCGCAGATGTTCTTCTTAAAGGGCCTATGTACAAAATTACTCACTGACCTGACAGACTCACTCACTCTGAGCTCCAGAGCTGGGGCTGCTGCTTGAAAAGTGCCAGGGACATACAAGGAGGAAGTGCATTGTCTGGCCTCAGGGTGAGAGCTGGAGGGGCAGCTGTATCCCAGACAGAAGTGCTGGTAGAATCCATTGTTCCTTTATTGAGCCCTCCCCACTTCCCAGTGTGTAGACGTAGGCATCGTCATATCTGAATCTCCATCAGTCTAGCTATCACAGGTTGCCAGGTCCAGGTGATTTCCTGAGACTCTGCCCCTCGCAACTTGTAGGGTTACTCAAGCCGCCTCCAAATGGCATGTCTTGGCTTATTCTGTAGACTTTCCTGAAATTTCTTAAATGTTCATAAAACGCAAACAAGCAGTACCAGTACCACTTGCTGAGCAGCCCCAAGAGCGGCACTAGCAGCAGCTGGCCTCGGTTCCCAGCTTGGTCTTTTGAGGCACCTCTAAGCCCAGCACAGGTGGCAGCCATCTGTAGATTCCTTGGTGACTCTTGCCAGGTGGCTCTGGACAGTGCACAGGCTACAGGCTGAAGAGTGCGCAGGCTACTGCAGAGCTCCTCCCAGGGCTGAAGCACCACACAGGGCTGCATTCAAGGATGACACACTGGAAGGGCAGACGGGGCAGGCACCTAGCCCTGCTAAAGTGAATCCTGCTCCATAAGGTAGGCCCCTCACCAGCCAGTTCTCACAACCAATCAGCCCAAGGGTCAATCCCTCCCATAACACGCAAACAGCAACCATGGTTCAACTACAACAGGAGGACATACATAACCTATACGAGGGACACACCTGGAGCACCTGGCTCAAGCAACCAGGGAAAACTGTGCCACTGGGCCCCACAGGATACCTATCACATTATGCCACTCTACTAAGACTGGGAGACTTAGTAGCCCAACCTAATACTTAGAAACAAACACAGGGAGGCAGCCAAAATGGGGAGACAAAGACACATGTCCCATATGAAAGAACAGAACAAAGCTCCAGAAAAAGAACTAAACGAAATAGTGACAATCTACCAGATGCAGAGTTCAAAATTAGTTAGAAGGATGCTCACTGAACTTACAGGAAGAGTAGATGAACTCAGTGAGAACTTTAACGAAGAGACAGAAAACATAAAAATGGAGATGAAAAACATAAAAGGGAACCAGTCAGAAATGAAGAATATAATATCTGAGATGAAGAGTCCATTAGAGGGAATCAACAGTAAATCACATGAAGCAGAGGACTGAATCAGAAATTTAGAAGATAAGGTAGCAGAAAACACCTAGTCAGAACAGCAACAAGAAAAAGGAGTTTAAAAAAATGAGGATAGTTTAAGGGGCCTCTGGGACAACATCGAATGTATAGCATTTACGTCCTAGGGGTACCAGAAGGAGGAGAGAGCAAGGAATTGAAACCCCATTTAAAGAAATAATGACAGAAAACTTCCCTAACCTGGCAAAGGAAATGGATATACAAGCCCAGGAAGCATAGACAGTCCCAAACAAAATAAACCCAAAGAAGTCCATACTGAGAAGTCCATACTGAGAAGTCCATACTGAGCCAAAGGAGAAATACAAAGAGACAATCTTAAAAACGGCAAGAGGAAAGCAATTAGTTGCCTACAAGAGAGTTCCCATAAGATTGTCAGCTGATTTATCAACAAAAACTTTGCAGGCCAGAGGAATTGGCATGAAATATTCAAAGTGATGAAAGCAAGGACCTACAGCCAAGATTACTCTCTACCCAGGAAAGCTATCATTTAGAATCGAAGGAGTGATAAAGAACTTTGCAGACAAGAAAAAGGTAAAGGAGTTCAACACCACCAAGCCAGTATTACATGAAATATTGGAGAGACTTCTTTAAGAAGAAGAAAAAAATAAGTATCAAAAATATGAATAATGAAGTGGCAGTAACTATATATCTATCAACAATTACTTCAAATGTAGATGGATTAAATGCTCCAATCAAAAGATAGGGTAGCTGAATGGATAAGAAAACAAGATGCTTACATATGCTGCCTACAAGAGATTCACTTCAGATCAAAAGACAAACACAGACTGAAAAAGAAGATACTTCATGAAAACGGAAGCAAAACTAAAAAAAAAAAAAAAACCTGGGGTAGCAATACTTATATCAGACAAAATAGACTTAAAACAAAGGCTATAGCAGGAGACAAAGAAGGACCCAATAATTCCACTTCTGGGTATTTATCTGAAGAAGCCTAAAATTCTACCTTGAAGGGACATGTGCATCTATATGTTCCTTGCAGCATTACTTAGAATAGCCAAGATATGGAGGCAACCTGGGTGTCCATCAATGGATGAACAAATAAAGAGGCGGTGGTACATATACTCAATAGAATATTACTCAGCCATTAAATAATAATAATAATAATAATAAAAAGAATGAAATCTTGCCATCTGCAATAACATGGATGGATCTAGAGGGTGTCGTGTTGAGTGGAGTAAGTCAGACAGAGAAAGACAAATGCCACATGATTTTACTTACATGTGGAATCTAAAGAACAAAATAAACAAACAGAAACAAACTCATAGATATAAAGAACATTTTGAAGCTTCCCAGATGGGAGGGGAAAGAGGGGGTGGGTGAAAAAGGGGAAGGGATTAAAAAGTACAAATTGGTAGTTAAAAATAGTCATGCAGATATAAAGTATAGCATAAGGAATATAGGCATTAATACTGTAAAAACTCTGTATAGTGTCAGATGGGTACTAGACTTACCGGGGTGATCACGTCATAAGTTACTTAAATGTCTAATCACTATGTTCCCTACCTGAAACTAATATAATATTGTATGCCAACTATAATTAAAAAAATAAAAAAAAAATTTAAAAAAAGAGCAATTGAAGCAATTTGTATTTCTATAAAGGAGCAAAAAGTTATCACTATTAAATAGACCCCAAACATTAGTCTCTTTGATGGTATATAAAGAGCAAAGCAAATACTCATCGGCCCACTCCTTTTATTAAAGGCTTAGCCCATATCTATTGTGGATGCCTAGAACTTGCCATATATGAGTTATATAATTACAAGCCAAATAATACACAAGTGGTGATTGTATATTTGTTTCAGGGAAGAGAGAGTAGAAGATTTAGATAATTTAGAGAAACAAAAAGTGGAAAAAAATCATCTTTAATCCTACTATCAAAAGATAACCATTGTGAACTTTTTTTGCAAAAATCCTACCACCATTATTATACATATTAATACTTATTTTACAAGAAAAAAAGATTTCATGTAGAAATCATTTTTTAAGCTTTCTCACATTATTAAATAATTTTTGAAAAAATGACTTTTAAGGATTTCATAAAAATTCATTATTTAGCTATTACATCATTTAGAACCAATGCCTATCTGGTAAACACTTAGACTGTTACCCAGTTGGGGAAAGATTGCTGCTCTCTTCTGCAAATTTATGATGATTTATTTAGAATAATTTCTAAGAAATGAGATTTCAGATAAAAAAATGTGGAGATCGTTTTTTGGGCTTTGGATATGCCAAACTGCCTACGGGAAACTTTATACCAATTTAAACTCCCAGCAGCATTAGAGAGAGTGCTTTGATGCCCTCCTTCTTGCCAACATACCAAAGCACTGTTTAAAAACCCACAGTTGCAGCAACAGAACTTCCAGGAGGTGGAATCGCCTGTTGATCATTCTCTTACCTGAGCTTCCATGCGAGCTCGGCGCTCTTCCTCTTCCTTCTTCTTTCTCATGTTTTCATTTTCTTGTTTGGCTTCTGACACAGCTTGAAGAAACTGATCAAAAATGCCAAAGAACTCGTCCGGCTGTATTTTGCCAGCTTCTTCTCCAAAGTGTTTCACTGCTTTGGTAAACTGGAAAAAAAAAAAAAAAAAAAAAAAAAAGGTTTAAGAAGTTCAGTGTTCTATGAGGGTTCCATAATCAAACGTAAATCTCACTAGAAGGACTCGAACTCAAGTTGAGTCAATATAACATGCTGGATTTTAGTGAGCCTATTGTAATCTTTAGCTGCCAGACATGTCTATTGGTTATTTCTAAAGTAAAAAATTTAATACTCCTCAGTTTTTGAAACCATTATTCTTGTCTGCCTCATTTGAGCTTAACATCTATGATTACCTCCTATGACATTTTATTAACTAAACAGTAGTAAAAACAAAAAAGCAAAATATTGTAAGGCAGAACATTTAAGACATAAAACTAATAGCAAACTCAGCAGGGGTAGGGAAACTTGTACTTTCAACTTTTCTTTGAAGTAGTTTAATATCATTTATTGGTGCCATATGGTTAATATCAAAAGCAAATGGGATTCAGTGCTTCTTAGATGCTCTTTCTAATCATAAACAATGCTGGTACTGTTATATTTCCTGGGCCTCAATTAGGAAACAATAACTGATTATGGAAGCATTAACGCAACCCACGATTTGTGACTGAGAACATAATTTTATTCTAAATTCTTTGTTTTAGAATTCCTTTCAAAGCAATTTTTTTTTTAAATGGCTAAATGCAAAATATTAAGGGGGAATTTTAAAGAATTTGATAAAAATATTTTCATGTAACAAAATTGTATTTTCAGTCTTTTTAGTTTTAACTGTTTCTAATTTTAGTCCTTTTGGTAGTTATCTTTATAATTTGAGATCACATGACTTCGGGAGTCTTAGCATTATTATGACTATCCAAATAGTGTTCAATGTTGGTCAAATTGTTAGAATGTTTCTTCCTTCTATAGGATCTAAGTCTCTTCCTCTTAAGCTACTAAGGATCGTGTTTCTAGCTTCAAAGTCCAACGACTTTGCATTCCCTCTTCCTAATTAATTACTTAATCATTTCTAGATCTTTAATAATTTTTTTCATATTTAGACCATGAAATGTCTATGCAGTATCCCCCCAACCCAAGGGTTTCTGACTGCTTTTATTTTTCTTGAATTACTTGTCTTTATTATATCAAGGTGTCCTAATATTTCAGTGATACTATCTACCTAAAGGAAATGTTTTCAATATTTATTCTCTTGTATTTTTTGTCCCCATCCCCCATTTTATTGAGATATAATTACATTCAGCACTTAAGATGTATAGTATAATGACCTGATTTATCTATATCATGAAATGATTATCACAAGGTTAGTTAATATCCATGTCGTATAGATTTAAAAAATGAAAAAAATTTGTTTCCCTTGAATGAGAATTCTTAGGCCTACTCTCTTAATACCTTTTCAAGTACAGCATACTGCATATGGTCAACTCTAGTCGTCATTTGTACATTACATCCCAGCACTTATTTATAACTGGAAAGTTGTACCATTTGATTCCCTCCTTTCAATTCCCCCTAATATTTATTCTTAAATAAAAATTTTTGATTGTTATATATATGCATGTATATATATGACATTTTATAAATATTATTTCATATCTTTAAATTTATAATAAAAATGTTCTTTTTATCATTTTTTCCCTCACTGAGTTGTTCTCAACGTTTTACTTATTTGGAAATATTCTGTTAGAAACCAGAGCTCTTTAGCAAAGAACACAACATTCTTCACATGCCACATACAGTGCTCTAGCTTATTCCATGGTTTTAAAAGCTAATTTTTAAAAGTTCTGGAATGAACAAAACAGCAATAGATAGCCCACAATTGAGTTTCTAAAACATTCAAGTTCATGCACTTCAAGCCATCCTGAATGATCTTTTTATCTAGGAATTCTAGTTGCCGATGAAGTCATGTATATTTTAGTCTTAGAAATCTGAAGAAAACTAGTTCCAGATTAAAGTTCCCACGCTAAAATGAAGGGAAAAAGAGTAGTTGTGTGTGTGTGTGTGTGTGTGTGTGTGTTTAAATAAAATGTTAACTACCCAGAGCCCTTGATGGAGTAAATACCATATTGCATGGTTTGGGGTGAGGGTCCCTTCTTTCATATAGTGTATACTCCAAAACAGTGAGGTATACACAAGACATGGCTGGAAGCGATGCCAGTGGAGGCTGCTGACACGGCTGACTGACTGCAGTCACGCGATAGCAGAGACTGGACCTCCAACAGGAGTCGCATATCGCCTTTCCATTTATTTAGTGGTGTTGGAAGTAGGGTTTAAGGTTGAGACTAGCTAATGTACCTTAACACAGTCTACTTCTGAACTTTAACCAGTGTGTAGGTACACTTACATAAACGATTCATATCTATCACCAAACACATGACCACAGAAAAAGGGCATCCATTACTCAAAGGAAAGGTTGAATTTAAAGTAAAAGTTGTGGCAACTGAGAGATGGGACGTATGGAAGTACTCAGTAGGGCAGGGTGAGAGCTTAATATTAAGAAGGGGGATGAGGGAGAATGAGAGAATGTGTTCATATATATATGTAATGAATGTGTATATATTTTGGAAGTGGAAATAATGAGAGCAATGGTGGGGCCAGGGAGAGAGGGAGTAGGGGCAGGAGAATTTAAAGATCTTGGTTATTAGCGAACAAAAACTATTCCTTTATAGGAAAACAAAATTTTGAAAGAGCAAAAATCATAAAAAGAAATGTCTTCTATTCCTACTGTGATGAAGCTGTGAATTAAAGTGCATCTCATTTAATATGAGATTTTAAGAGGGAGTATCCTGTCCTCCCGACTTTCTATCTCAGGAGAGCATACTACTTACAGCTACTGAGGTACATGGTCCCTCCTGCTCTCACCTCTGGTTTTCACAATCTACTCTTTTCTGATTTTCTGAGACAAGTACTTTGATCCACTACCAACCATGAGAAAATTGTCAGAGCATTTATTGGTTATATACCATTCAGATACTTCATGGTCTTGCTAACCTAAAGGCACCATAGGCCATCTAGACAAAAAGGGTCCGTTTCAATTGAACACAGTCCTAAGAATGAAAATATAGTACAATATCTGAAAGTACCGGCCTGTCAGACAATACTCAGTGTGCAAGGGGAAACGTACCAGGTCCTTTGCTTCTGCTAGAAGATCTTCAACATCAGAGAAGCTGAAGCTGGCTACTGTGATGAACTGGCTGACAACAGACACAAACTTATCTCCGGGCTGCGGGGGCTGAGACTTCTGATATTCCAGCTCCTTAAACACAAGAAATGAACAATGTCAGCAAAGGCTTCAAGTGCAGGCATACCTTGCCTCATTTTCATACTAAAATTTAATAAGTCAGAGTGGCAAACACATAGAAACCTGCTCTGAAACATTTTGTGATGCTCTAGCTCCACTAGTCCTTCTTCCCGCCACGTTACAGCCATGTCCATGTGCACACACATTTTTGTAAACAGCAGTTTAACCAATCATCTGAGTACTTCATCAGGGTGTTTTCTTATGTTGGCTTTAACATAAGCATATTAGTATTTGGATAAAATGAATAGAAATTAAATGAATAATGGAAAGTAAATTGGATTTAAAGGGCGTGTGACTGAAAGCAAGAGAATTTCATTGTTGATATTCTGTGCCAAGTCTATTTACTTCCTAAACCATGATATCTGGGTCAGTAGAATTGCAACTGTAGCATTTGGCACCATAATCAACTACCATTTTGCTTCTTGTCCATACCATTTAGCTCTTGTTAACAGGCAGGCAGGAGTATTAGTATCTTGTTAACTATCCATATTCTTCATACACACAGGTTATTCATATCTAATTTTTTCCAAATCTAATTTTAATAATTAATTAAACCATTGCCAGATGCACATTATTTAATCCTACAACACTTCCATGAGTGAGGCATTATCCCCACTGTACAGGCATGTAAATTGAGGTTTAGAGAGTTTAAAGTGTAATTTGCTCAAAGTCAAGTAACTGATACATGACAGAGCCAGAATGTGAACTTAGGTCTGCCTGACTCCAGAGTCCCAGTAACAACTACGCTGTGTCCAACTGTCTCAATCTGAATCTCTCTCTTTTCTTTCGTACCTGCTTTGGCAAAGGTACAGACAAGCAGGAATGTAGAGGCCACAGGCTCTGGGGGCTGTATCAGCTTCACCACTGATTTACTTTTTACCCATACCAAGTAGCTTGGGCCTCAGTTTCTTCATTTGTAAAAGTAGAGCAATATCCACATTACTATGAGAATCAAATGAAATGACAGAAGTGGAAACTTATAAATTATGCAGTTTGCTTTGACTGAAATTGCCATGATTCTACTATTTTGGCCTGGGAAGTGGGCATGCCGCATGTGTGAGACGCAAAGACATGAAAGCGATTTTAAAGTGCTTCATTAATGTATAATTTCATAAGAAGTCCATCTTTGATCTCTTCAAACAATCTAATAAATTTGGGCAAATCACAATCAGAAATCATGAATATTTAGACAAGCCAAGGTCCTCCTCCCAGTATTTCCTTCCTGTGCGATATCTTGACATTTAAGCTGCCGGGGGAGGGGGAGGCTTCTGTAGCCCCTTCCCTATGAAGAATGTGTTCTAGCACACATGACCCAGGGGCTGGAGATTTCAGCAAAACTACCTTTAATAAACCCAACACCCAAAACTTCCTTGGGCTCCCTTTCTCATGCTCTGCTGTGAACTAGCTCAGGTGCAAGGATCAGAACACCCATTATGAGGCATTGGGGCTGTCATAACTGCCATGCTGTCCTCAAGAAAGCCTTCTACAGGGAGGAAATAAAACAAGCCTCGTCCCACACCGCCTTTCTTTGGTTTGGCCTCTGAGAGCCGAGGATCGTCCTACGTGCTGTGCTCACTCAGTCTCTTGGCTCACTGGGGCTGGGAGAAAAAGATTCTCTCCATTAGCTCATCTTCTTTTCTTTTCAAACAGCACCATCACCCCCCTCCCCTCACCCCCAGGTGCTCCTTAGTTTATTAAAAACAAACAGAAAAGATTAGACATTATAACTTTAATTTTTACTTAGAGGTATGTGTTTAATGAAGTTGACTACTTCGTATGGCATAGTTTTGTGATTTAAAAAAGGAAGGTCTTCACGGCATTACTGATAAATGATTTGAAAAATACTTAAGAAAGGGGCACATTTCCAAGCTGCTCGTGAATCAGACTCCTTTTCCAAGTGCCACACCAGAGCGATGTCCACTCTCCTGAGCTAGCTTTCTCAACCCCTGACCCGTCTCCTCACTGGTGGCAGTATTTGGGCAGTACCCACGTGGCACTGTGCCATCCCAGTCATGTTTAATTCCACAGACTCCTTGGCCTCCAGCAGTCTGACCTGCTTTCCTTCAGCGGAGGCCTGGGCCCCAGTTGTCTGTATACCTGGGACAACCTCTCTCCTAGCACTTAAGTTTACTCACCTTCTTTCTTAGCCACAGATCAAAGTTCATCTCCTCCAGAAGAGGAGCTTCCTCTAACACATGCCAGTCATTATCACAAGCCTCAGACTAACCTAAATTCACCCTTCCTCCCCCCCCACCCCAGGCAACTTTGTTTATCTGGGTATGGCTGGGCTAAGTGAATATTTGTTAGACTGATTGCTCTAGGCCATTGCAACACCTGTAAGGCAAGGCTTCTGAATCACAGTGACCCCTTGCCTTGAGAACAGACTGTACACCCAAGTGTCTGCTCAATAAATACTCCCCTTTGGGCCAACTCAAAGACAATGGAGAAGTTCCACTGCTCTGTGATGTCTAGAGAGCAGAAATCATTTATTAATAGAACGTGAACACCAAGAGGATCCACGAAGATTATCTAACCCGATGCACTTTAATGAGTCCTGCCTCACAAGCAGGAAATTGCTGGAACTCTAGGTCCAGTTTCCCAGCTCCTGCGGCAGTGACACTGCCATGACATCTTACTGCCGACAGCTGAGTTGCCTGGCTAAACGCAACCTGCCTTTGCTTCTTTGTTTGCCTTTTTAAATCAATAAAGGTTTATCCAGGAATACTACATGCCTAGGCAGCCAGCAACTCACTGCTGGACATCACCAGCACTAGAGATAGTGATGAGACTGGGAATTAGAACGAGAAACAAATACTCACCATCTCTACTGCTTTCAGGCCACTTCTCAAGGTACTTATTTCTTTGTCCAGTTCGGTCATGCTGTTGTAAACAGCAACATTTTAGTAACCAACATGTGACTTATGGGCATTAAATATATGATGAATTTAATACTGCACACTTGTTTAAAATTCCCTTCAATGTTCAGATCTCATAGAAAGACAACATTTTAAACTTATGGAATTTAGGTATGGAATTATGTTTTTTATTTTCTACTGACAGCAGGTATATTTTATAGGTTAAAATCTGAATAAAAATATCTTTCCATCTGTACAAATATATTTCATGTCTCAATCTCACAAAAATCTCACGTAAGTAAACTACTATATGTGGAAATAAATATCTTGCCAGGTGTCACTCCCTTTGAATAAGTAAAAGAAACAGGCTTATTCATAATCATATTCACATTGTGTTTTCATAATTATTGTATTGCTTTTCATGAAAGCTCTGGTAATATAAAAACTACAAGGTAATCACTTAAATTTCAATCAACTATGGATTTTCTTAAAGTTATATTAACTAGTTTTTCTCCCCCTCCCCCTTTTTTTTTAAACAGAAAATTTCCTGGGCTTCTTCCATGAGGCTTTTTATTTGATGACTTTTAAATATTAGCGATTACAATTTCATTCTCGCAGATAATTCACATGTAAACAAATTCACAAGTGCTTCATTTACTTTAACATTTTATATCTCACATGGTACATTTCTACCAAACTCTAAACACAGAAAGAAAAAATTAGCCTACTTATCATATTTTTCAAATTCACTCTAAAAGATGCAGTTAATATATTTATATGTAAAATATAAATATATATAAATATTATATATGTTATATATATTACATATATTATATATGTACTTTTTTTTTAAAGGTCAAAAGAAGGAGGAGAGAACAGCAAGGAAAATTGCCTGCTTCTGTCTCTGAAAACTGGTGTGAAGTTTGTGGTGAAAGTTTGGCAACTTTCCATTTTTTATTTTTAGTTTCTCATTTGCATAGAGACTGCTTTTCATGAAAAGGCTGCCTTGGTTTCTGGGAGTGTATGCACATGTGAAAATTACTAGCTACTTCCTGACATGAGGTCTTCTATTTGTTTAATCATCTATCTTCATTTAACTAAAATATAGGTCCTCCTACCTGTATTTTAACAGAACTGCCTTTGAAAAGAGCTAGTGAAACCACTTTCCTTAATTCATAATATGTGCTCTGAATAAACTCATAGTAAGGTTTTTGTGGAAGTTAGATATTACACGCAGGAGTATGGAGAAGGAGCTAGAACAAATACATATATTCAAAACCGTGTAACACAGTTGGATAATATTTGGATAAGATTCAAACTTTATTTCGTATACTAGTTTTCAGGGGAAAGCAAACAGAAGGACCCTTTTCATGCGAAGCTAATTATCTCAATGGCTAAAGCACAGTCCAAATGACTTAAAAAAAATGAAAGCAATTCACTGTAGGTACTTACTTTACTTTTGCTGCTTGAGGAATATCTCGCAGTTCTTCATTTAGGTTGAGAACCTTAGGGTATTTATTTTCCACAATAGTTATGAGATAGTGCAAAAGTGTAATGTTCCTACAGTTAAAGAAGGAAAGAGTATTAACCATCGTTAATATCTGCATATGATTTGTACATTCATGTGGTTGAACCCACTAGAGTGCTACATTCCTGCATTAATTTCAAAATTTGGAGGTTCCTATAAGGCAAGGGTTCTCAAGAGAAGGGGAGAATCTACATGGGATTTACATAAATATATGTCAAAAAGAAAGCATACATCTTCTAAAAGGGGAGGGAAGGGGATAATATTACTTCTTTGGCCCATGATGAGCATCCTTCAAAATCTGGGTAATGACATAGGTGATGGAAATGAACCTGGGCCATTGCCGATGCAGACACACTGTCACAGTGCATCCATCCAGAGAAGAGGTGTGCCCTGAGAGTGCATGACAAGCAGGGTGGGGTGGGGGTCTGAGGGATGTTTAATCCACTAATGGAGGACAGCTATTTTCAATTCTAAAAATAACAGAGCAGCAACTCACTGATGACAATTTTTGATAATTCTCATTTAGGGTTTCTTTTAACTCTGTAACTTTTTTCCTCTCTGACTCATTTGTTTTGTTAGCTCTGTTCCCTTCTGACTCATTTGTTTTGCCGTTGCATCACAGGGTGGTCGGAAAGTTAGAAAGCCCCTTGTTTCAGGGCTCGGCCTGGAAGTGAGCCAGGTCTGTGCCATCACGAATATGATATCATTGCCGGCGCCAAGAATCCACTTCCTAAAATTAGCACTACTTCAGCTCCTAACTGCATAACCCCTCTCTCCCTCTTTGGTGGTGACAGGGCTGAACCCTGACTGACCTGGGTTGAAAAGGTGGGCGTTTGATAACACTATCTGTTAGGCAAAGCTGTGGGAGTTTGGTCCTGTTGTCCCCTGAGTTTACTGCACATTATAATCATCTGGACCCCAGATGCCTGGGCCAAACTGAGATTCATTTAACTGCAAGGAGGGACCAGGTGTGGCTATTTTTTTAAAAACCCTCCAGTGATTCAAACAGCCAGAATCAAGAACCACTAGTCTATTGAAAGTTATCATAACCAGGAAGACACAGTGCGTTCTTTAAAAACATTTCCACAATTTTTACACAGTTTGCTAATTCACAATGCTAAGTCATAACATAGCCCCACCCACCTCCAGCTAAAATGAAGCAGGGTTGTCAAACAATTTTCTTTTCCATAACAATGAAAACCATTTCTGGTCACCCTAGCAGTTTCAGTGAGTCAGTGCAATCCTATTCCTGAGTCAATTGGCCCACACGTTAAAAAAAAAAAAAAAAAAAAATTAAAATCCCTTATTTTCCTTATTCTCGATAATTAGCAAACAATTGTTCAGTAAAGTAAAATAGTGGCTAAAAATTCTGGCCACTTATATTGCAGACGTTTAGTTGTATCATTGCACTTCAATCTTGCCATTCACAAAATCTACGTGCCTGCCCACACGCCTGCTGCGTGAGGGGACAAAGTCCTAACTACCATCAAAGAAAGAGCAATGCTATTTTCCTTCGTTATTTCAGAGAAATGCCTTGTTATTTAAAAGAATTAAACTTAGTTAACCATAAATCTTTCTTAATGAAGAAAGAGGTAAAGCCAGATCAGAGCTTGCACATGTTTGCTATCCAAATAATACCTCATTTGACTGAACATAAGTTCTTGAAGAACGAAAAACTACTATGGCATTCATTTGATTATTCTCTTGTCATTACCAGAAACAAGCCTTTAATGCAGAGTGACTACACACTTCATGCTGACTGTCCCACCCTTCTGTGGCTTGGCTTGATTCTGTAAAAAGGTAGCTGTTCTTATATGCAAGTAAGATGCTGTAAAATTTACTACGACCTCCAAATAAGATCCATTTTTTGGTAAGTGTAAAACACCAGTAAGGCCAAATACCCTGCTTGTTATGACCTTAGGCAAGTTAAATGAGCCACTTGACCCTGCCTCAGTTTCTTAATCTGACAACAGGTGACACAGCCTGTGTACTTCACAGGCGTTTTTGATAATCAAATGTGAAAGTGCTCTAAAAAGGAACGAGCGCTTACATTAAAAATAAGATGGCAGTGACAGAACACAGCAGCTGTTGTTTGTTCATCTATGTCTATGTGATACACTAATAAAGTTTAGCTCTACAATTTAATGCATTGCTTATTTCTTACAGGATGGGTTCAGGGTGGCCAATTACACTGTGCCTCGGTAACCCCATAGAAAATATAGAGTAAAAAGCCTCACTAGTTAGGAATAATTAGGGTGAACAACCTATATTTAAAAAAAGAATTCGGGTACAGAGAAGTTTATCCTAGAAACAATTGTGCATAGTCCTTTTGAAGTCAGTGAGAGCTTTATGGAAACTCGGTTCTCAGGGAAACTAGAGTTAATACAGCTAATGACCCTACCTGCTAATGACACCAGAGCATTTTCACAACTGGGTGTCTCTAAAAAGAATCTGTTCACCTAATACGCACTTTCTAGGAAGCATTTTAATGAGTCTTGGGATGAGCGGCTGAATAACAACAGCCAAAACACATTTACACATCATTTTTTTCACATAGCTGCTAGCTTCAATGTATAAAGGAACATAACCTAAAAACCCGACAAACTCCAGATTCTACCGTCAGCTGCCAGGTGTTTTTCCTTTCAGTGGAACGCGGCTGGGTCTCTGTGGTGGGTTGTGATGGAAGAGTTCTTGAGCAGGCTACCATAGTGCTGGGAGGGTTCTGTTTCTTGATCCAGGGACCAGTGATACTGATGTGTTCAATTTGTGAAAATACATCAAAATATACATTTATAATTTGTGAACTAGTCTTTAGTTCTAAAGACTAAAATAAAAAATTTATCCAAGAAAACCCCAAAAACAAAAGGCTTGGATTAGATGATATGCCTGTGGCCTGAAAATGAAGGACAGACAACTGGCCCAACGGGAACCTGGGGATAATCATGGTGTGAGAGAGGAGTGAGAAAGGTAAGGGCAGAGCAGACACTGCAGCGTCATGGAGGCCGAGGAGGACCAGAGGGGGACAAATTTAAGCCCTGACCTAAGTACCTGGATTCTCCAAGTGTTGGAAGATCCCATACTTACTTGTCAATACTGGATTTTGTGTCAGCAATCTTATTTAGGCTGGATATCTTGAATCCATAGGCATTGCCTCTTTGGCCTTTATTCATGTAATTTCCAAATGCCAAAACCACTTCCAACAACTGCTTCAGGGCACCACTCCTAAACACTTCTTCCGAGCCAGAACGAATTGCTTCAAATCGAACATACAAAAACACAACTATTACAACCAAGACTTTTCAGTGGTAAGTCCACACATCCGATAGCATCCATTGAAGGTGCAAGATTGGACTGAATGACCAGGAGCACTTTCAAAACACCTGAACTAGAAGCAGGAGGACGGGGAGAGACAGCTAATGTTGTTCAGGAGACCTACTGGCAGCCACACAATCCCATCCTTTCAGCCTGTTTCTTGGCTGATTCATCAACTGAATGTACTTAGGAGTACACAGAACAGCAAGTACATTTTGCACATTCCTTTGCAAATACTTTCTTGTCTGGTATGAGTCAGATCGACAGGATTACTGATCAATTCCATTGATAGAAAAACTGGTCAGATGTGTTACAGGTGACAGCTGCAGGCATCATCAGGGATCAGGGTTCAAGCAGGATCCCAATTCCAGAATGCATTCTGGGGCTGTATTGCCTTGACCTCATTTCAAACACTTATCAATGTAACAGCCTCAAATCCTCCCTTAGAAAAATCAAGTAAGTCCCTGTCGCAAGAAAGCTAAGTACAGGTTTAATGCCAGTAGCAGTCAAATAAACTCCTCCCCAACACCCATGTGGTCAAAAGCACAATCCTGTGGGGGAACCCAGAAGGTGTGCTGTGACAACCAGAACCCAGGCCAGGCCAGGCCAGGCCAGTGATCCAAGTGCCCACTTTAAGTAATTATCCATTAGAATTCCAAAAGACTTCGAGTAAAAAAAAAAGAAAAAAAAATCACCAAAGGAATTCCATTTACTATATGCACTTGGATTGCACTTGTAATATGGGCACTTAAGACAAACATCATTTCCAATCTAGGTGTCTTGACTTTACCTTCTACTTTAGGTTTAACTTCTGCCACACGCTCTGCAAACTTCTTTTTGAAGTACAGTGACTGTAATCTTTGCTGATAATGATTAATTCTGTAAGAGCAAACATAAGCTAATGAGCATTGAACATAAATCTATGTTCACTCAGTGAATATAGAGGTGGAAGTACCTCAGAGTGCTCCCCAACCCCGAAACACACACACACACACGCACACGCGTGCATGTGTGCGTGCATGTGTGCGCACACACTTTCTCTCCTGGACAGTAGCACAGGGCACAGGCCATCTTCGCCTGGAGGGCCCGTTTTCCTCAGACCTACAGAGAATATTTGGGCAATTGCAGGAGGGTCCTTAGCTACAATCAGATTAGGCAACTGCTAAAAGAAAGTGAGAGCTGGGTGCTGTTGATTAAAGCCTTCTTCTCTTCCTGAGTCCCAGCAGCTCTTGTGAACAGGGAAGGGATAAAAAAAGAATGTAAATGAAAGGACTGCCCATTCTGCTGCAAATAAAGGGCTCTTCCCTACACTCCACTCCGGGCTTTTTAACTTTCTCACAAAGTTTGCCTTTGGCAAAACTGTATAGGAAAACTATCTCCAACATTCTCTCCTCATGTCCCCAAACCTTCCTCCTCCTTCCACAGTTAGCTCCCTCCAGGCTGGCAAGCTCTGCCTTCCAAGATAGCTGCCAGAGATAACAAACTGGCCTCTCTGGTAACTACCATGATTAGCTGCTCTGCGTTGCTGAGGGGATGAGGGTGGGTGTTCTTGCCCTGGCCTTCTGGAATCATTGCCTAACATGCTCTCTGATGAAAAATTTACTCCAGTAAAACCAGGGATCAGCCACTCCTCCAAAACTGTACCATATAATCAGATAGGACTGGGTTTGCAGCCCAGGTTCTCCTGTTATTAGGTGACCTTGAACAGGTACCTTAACTTTTCCATTAGATGGAAGAGAATAGTTCCCTACCTCACACCCTTTTGGCAGGGCTGACAGCAGGATTAAGTGAGAGGATGCATGCAAAGATCTGGACAATTACTAAGTGGCAGCTACTGCAGGTGGCCATCTGGTTTGTCTACATAAAGGTTGCTGGGCACACCTGTCAAAATTTCAAAACCATCCTTTGTCTTATTGTAGTAGGGAAGATGAGATAGAACCACAATAAAAATAAGTCTGGGGAAGGCAGAAAAGAGTGAGAGGCATATTTCACCTTGGCTACATCTGTTAGCCTTTGGGACTTGAGAGGTACTCTGCCCTGAGGTTGACTGAGAGTTTCAGGACCACTGGTCTTTCTCTAATGAAAAATCAAGTCGCTGGGCCTGGGATGGCAAAGAGACTCAGCTCACATGCCAGACTCAATTAAGGAGGAGTGGCTGTCTCAGGGACTTATGGAGAAGGGCTGAGAAAGTTTGCCAAGTTATGTGGGAAGAATGCCATGATCGATTAGTGCTGTCTGCATGGGTCATGATTTGACATCCAGACTGTGGCTGTTCAGTTACGTGGCCTCCAGGTTGCCACTGCAGCCTGTTCATTTTTTTTTTTTTCCTGTTTTATGACAACCTCGGGATGCTGAGGTCCTAGGAGGAGTGAGATACAATTCCAAGAAATCAAAGTAGTGAGAAGAATGATACTGACTGGAACCAGGAAAAGTTGTGACTTGATTAGGTCAAAGCATTTGGGCCAAAAGGCTCAGAAATACAGATAATTGTGAAGAAATCCTCACCCTGTCTTACCCGGTTAAAAAAACAAATTCCACACAACTCAGACTTGAGAAGATTTTTGAGTTCAAAAAGGCTGCAAGTTAAACCAGGTTAATTGACCCAAACATTTTGACATGACTCAAAAGTCTAATTTCCTTAGAAAGGAAAGAGGCATCTTTAGTTTTTAAGCGTTTGTAAACTTACCGGCTCATCTCAAAAAGGAATCTATCCGCTTTGGCCATCCGATCCAGCTCATGTTTATGTTCCTCCAACAGGTCGATGTCACCTTTTTCAGGAACAAATTTCAAGAGCTAAAAAGTACACACACATATTAAAATCGAGGCTTATAATGCATATTTCTGCAATAGTTTTTCACTCTTTAATTTGTTCCAAGATGAAATCTTAACTTCTGTTTAAGTGATAAGCTCTACTCTTAGGTGATTGTTAAGACACAATAGAAATGATTAAATCTGTCCATTTTCACTTCAAAGTAGTTACCTTGGTATAAGATTTATTCCTGGCATCTTTCTGTTCTATGCTGCCTCTCAAATCAGAATTGTGGCCGTTCCTTACCAGGACTCACTTTGCATAGATCATTAGAGAGACCTTGGAGGTTCAATCCTCTCATTAGGAGATACTACAATTTAGGCCCAGAGAGATTAACAACTCACCCAGGGTTATAAAGCCAGTGTTTGTCATCATCAGAAATAGAACCTATGTCTCTTGACTCCAAGCACTCTGCTTTTTTTTCTATTACATCATGCTGGAATGAGTTATTCTATGTGTATTTTCCACTCGGTTTGCTTTTTTCTCTGGCTTATCTAATTCCATTTCTTTTTTTTTTTGCTCCATGTAGAGTTTGAAGAGAGGAATGCAATGGGATTTGAAGTTTTTAATGCCACATTTTATTTTGAAGGAAGAAATGAACATGGAATGTGGAAAAAGTAGCAACAATATTTAAAGTTGAAAAAATACTTTTGCGTCTTGATTTCCTGTAAAGGTACAAATATGTGTATGTATATGTACAGGCTTATATGCTATTTTCTAGATCAAATGCTCATGGACATTTAAAAAAAATTATACTGGCCCTCTGGACCCCAAGATCCTCCCTATAACTTGATGCTGGCATTGCACGGTCCATTTAGCAGATTTTCAAATGTTTGTTGGACTTAACTAAGGGATCTCAGCAAAGGCAGTTGGTCTGGGTGCCACCAGAGTGAAAAAGAACTGGAACTACAGGGAAGGAAGTGAATGGTGTGAGGCTGAAAATAAATTCCAGGCAGAGTACATATTATGTGCCGGGGTCTGAAAAGGGCAGCACAGCACCGATGCAGGTGGAAGAGCGGCTGTCATGGCAGTGGGAGACGGAAGCGCTGGTCAAGGTCAAGGTCAAGGCAAAGGCTTATTATAAATTCAGTCTTTATTTTGAGGGCACTGGGATATAACCTAGAATTATAAATAGAGGGATGAATTTGCATTCTAAAAAGATTACTGTGCCTGCAAAATGAAGAAAGAATTAGAAGAGATCGAAAGTATTAGGGGGTTGCAATTAGATGGTGGATGCAGTAATCTAGTTGAGAAATCATAGTGGCCTAGATTGGGTAGTAGAGAGATTCTAGAGCTATTTAGAGGGTTTGAATAGAACTAGCCTGGCTCATTGATGGATGAATTATGGTAGATGAGGGTCTACCAAAAGGACGAGGCCCTGACTTTTGGCTTAGGCGACAATGTACGTGGAGTATAACAAGGAACCTGGGAAGAGAAAGTTGGTGGACGGTGGGTGGGAAGAAGGTGAGTTCAGTGTTTTGAAATACTGGTAAGAGAACCAAGTAGTGATATCGAGTAGGCATGTAGATAAATGGGCCTGAAATCCTAATAGGATCTTTTTGGAAGACAAAGCATTGGTGTTAGTTATAACATGCATGGATGTGCCTGGGGCAACCTGGAGCCACCAAGAGAAAAAAGAAAAGCAGGGCTCAAGAGAAGCCAGCATTTAAGGGATGAGGACAAGAAGAAGAGGAACCTTCAAAGGAGGGGTCTGTGTGGAATCACAAGGCCAGAGGAAGAAGACATTTCATCAGGGAGCAAGTGGCCATTAGTGTCACATACCACCGAGAAATCAAGGAAGATGAAGACTATGACGTGCCCCCTGACTCTGGCAACAAGGAATTTGTGTGTCCTCAGTGAGAACAGCTTTAGGGAGGTGAAGAAGACAGACTGCAGTGAGGTGAAGAAGAATGAACAGGAGGCAAGTGGGGACTAGTTTCCAAGAACTTTAGCTGTGTCAAGGAAAAAAAAAGAGAGAGAGGATAGCAGTTAGATGGGGGTGTGAGGTTTTAAGAGATATGTGTGTGAAAAGCTGAGACTTAAGTTACATGCGAAGAGGGAGAGGTGAAAGATCTGGAGGAGAGGAGAGAGATCTGGCTGGGTCTCTGAACATAAGGAAGGGATGGGCCAGGAACGGCTCTTTCTAAAAGGGGTGGAAGAAGTGGATGCCAGGGAGTTCACGGGTCTGGTGTCCTGGTGGCTTCTAGTCATCTATATTCCCATGTTCAAATAGTGACACTGGACAGGACAAGGATCTTCTTTTTCCTTCTCAGTACAAAGAGGGAAGGCAGTAGGCAAGGGGGAAGGGAAGAGGAAGAGAGAGGAGGCTTGTTTTTTTTTCTTCCTTAGTTTGGATTTTTACCTATCGGACAAGGAAATTCAGTTCTAGCCTCAGGTATTGCTCCCAACTAGTTGTGCCGAGCCCACAGGCCCCTGTTCAGGATAACACGATCACTAAGCTCTCTTTCATTATGTGTAAGAGCGCAGCAAGAGGCACAGGCCAACGGCTTAGTCCTTCTCAAAGCAGAGTCGAGTAACACCCTGTGCGTGAAGAGGAAAGAATAGACACCTGGGAATAGGAGAAAGATATACATCGCAAGAAAGAATGTATTGATCTCAACTGAGTTCTGAGCCCAGCAGCTAAAAAGTAGCAGGAAAGCGGGAATGAATGTGGCTCGAATGCAAACCGCAGACAGGAGTAAGGAGAGGCTGGCTTCTGCAGTGCTTGTCTGGGAAGAGTCTATGAAGGAAAAGGCAACGAGAGGAGCAGTAGACTTTGGAGGAAAAGATGAGCATGAGAGATGAGCAGAGCATGAGACACACAGAATTATCAGGCGAGACCAGGTCAAGAGTATCCTTGTTGGCCAGATTCTGCTTCAGTAGACTGATTTTCTTACTTTATTTATTTGAAGTACATTCTATTTGCACAGCAAGCCCTTTTGGCAGGATTTTGAAATCCTTTCCCTCAAGGAAGAATTTTACTGGATGCAATTTCACAGTAAACAGATCTTGTGGAATTTTAAACATATGACCTTGTCAATAGGGGCTGAAGGCCTAAGGACTAAAGCAGCTTTCTGCACACCTCTTCACTATGGATGAGCAACTTCGGATGCAGACAGCTGCAGTAAAGGGTCACCTGGGGGCCAGGGAGGGACAGAGGGTAGCTGGGCTGCACAGTCTCAGGGCAGACTCTGCTTTGACCGGTATACAGCAAGCGGGAAGACTGTGTGGAGAAGCTGTGAAATGCTCTAAGAAATGAACTTTAGGTTTAGGAATTACTTTTAAACTATTCATACACAGAGCATCCTAAGAAACTTATACATACAGTCGTCAACTGTTTTTATAACTAAATCAAACCTTCAAAGGATAGCATGAAAAGCTTTTCCACTGCTAGATGTGAGGATTTTCACCTAGGACAACTACAGCTGCAGTGGCTTCAGGGAGGGCAGGACTGTCTGGGTGTGGTGACATCGCACACATCACTCCTCCCTGCTTTGTGTTTGAGGCCTTTTAGGAAACCAGTGAGAACCATGGAAAATGTACACGCATACAAACAGGCGTGCCTGCCACCTGGAGCAGCCTCGCTACCCAGGATTTAGCAATGCAAAATATCCTCTTCCTCTGCTCTTAGGAGCTGAGCATGCCTACAGATGTGACCGCAAGTTCAGCTTGGAATCATGATTACTTGTGTCCACGGTCGACCATAAATGGACCTGGCTCTCACAAACGTGGACCACTTGACCAAAATCACTCAAAATATGATTCTGTCCCAAAGATAATGAGAAAAGCAGACAGAACAATCTTAGAACATTCCAAGACTATTTTCACAAAGCAAAGGACAATTTAGGCCCAGATCAAGAGACAGGTGATAATCCCTAGAATATCTGCTAGTTAACAACACTGCCATTTGGGGGATGACTGAACAAAACTGCTGAACAACACACAACATAGTTGGAGTGTCTACACAGAGCATGTTATAGAAATACTGCATGAAGAGAGAGAGGCTAGGATATCACATTCGACTTGTCGCCTGACATAGATGATACAAATTATCTCCAAATATCACAGACAAGAATGTGCTGACTGCGTGTAAATCCATCTCATACTTGCTAGCCCCAGCATTTTGAATGTACTGCCATTTATGACACAAGATGAGGAAATCATCTACCGGCAACAACCGGATTTTCTCAATCTCTCACTCCCTGCTGAAAGTCAGTTGTCACTTGTGCTCTAAGATATGTCTGGCAGCTCACCTGTTCCAACATGTCCTTGGGCAGATCTTCCTGCTCGTCCATTGTTAGAATTGCCCGTTTGATTTCATCATTGGATAATTTCAACCTAGAGAACAAATATTTTATTTTGTTGTTAACAATACTGGCTTGGGCATTAAAATTTAATGTACAACCATTCATTCTGCTATTCTAGCTGCTGATTTTCAATTACTGTTTTGCTCAAAATCTCCCAATAAAAGCTTATTTCCTGACAATACTGCACCTAAAAGTAGGATTTTGAAACAGCTTTAACATTCTTTCAGGGCTTTGTAATGCTCTGCTGACACAGAGAACAAAGCTGTTATGTTCTTTCGTTTAGTTTCCTTAAGCAAGAGATTGGAAGATGAGAAATGGGACAACACCCATTCTAATACATCCATGAATTGCAGGTGACAGAGGAGAACTAAATCCTTAATTTTTTTATATATCAGAAGTGTTTAAAGTTTGGTGACATATTAAAAACGGATTTTAAGAAGGTTAGAACCTATGTTAAAAAAATCAAGCACTAGTTAATACACAAACCAAAATGTATAAGCACTTCATAGTTAAAGAGTTCTCACATATGTTATTTTATCTGAACTTCGAAATAACTGTGATGGTCATTTTTTTAAATAGAGGAAGAAACTGAGGCTCAGAATGGCTAAGTGATTTGCTCAAGGTTAAACATGTAGAAAGTGGCAGTATCTAACACAAACCCAAGATTCTTGAGTGCTAATCACAAATTCTTTATATAAATATTGCTTCTATAATTAATATCTCATAGGGAAGGATTTAAGCAAAAACACAAATCTGTTTCCTATCTACCATAAATTTATATGATCTACTAATTTAATTAAGGATTTTTGTCTTGATCATGTCAGGAAGGAAATTAAAACATACCTGTAAAAATGTATTTTTAGTATATACAACAAATAGTCTTAATTAGGGCAAAAAAGGTTTAATCAGATTATCGGCTGTAACAATAGAGTCATTCTTTTGTTCTATTTGTAAGCATTAGACCCAGACTTTAAAAATCTTACTTCCTTACAAGCTATACTTATGTGGCATATTAACATTATTTGATCTCTTCTTCAAGTCTGTGATCTTCAAGAAGAATAACATTTAGGATTGGAGAAAGAGATATAAACACACAAATACAGAACAAGACCTATAGTTCTCACACGTAATGTTTGAGAGAACATTGGGCATCAGACAGGCTGGGCCCCAGTCCTGACTCTGACACTTCTGGTCAGTGTGACCCCAGAAAAAATTTTTCTTAAGCCTCGGTTTCCTCATCTCTGAAATAGGGATAATAATAAATTAAAAAAAAAACAAAACAGAATTTTGTGTGTGTGTGTGTGTGTGTGTGTGTGTAAAGTAAAATAATGCATATAAAGTGTTTAGCATAGTGCCTGGCCATGGAAAGGGCTCAATAAACTGTATGATTACTCTACAAGGAAGACTTTTCTACACCAGAAAAAAAACAAAAAAGCAGTAGTATTCATGTAACCTTAATATTCTCGTGCAGTTATTTGATCATTAAAGAGCACTTACTAGGGTTATGATGAACACTTCTCAAAGCACTCTCATACCTATTATTTCACCAGTTCCCTCTCTGCATACAACACCTATTAGGACTGGGAGTATTAAAAAAGAATTAGAAGATGTGGTGTTTGTTTTAAAGGTGATTACAGTGTTTGGGAGAATTGAATGATAAGCTGAAACACTCAAGACGTACTGGCATGTACAGCACACAGGGCTGGCTGAGGACAGGGGCGGGCATGAAGGTCACAGAAGGAGCAAAGAATGCTGGAGGGGGACTTGGACAAGACACAGCCCACTCTGGACACCTCTGGCTTGTCCTTTTCTCTGAATTTTGACATGACCTTGTTAAAACCATCCATCCTGCCATTTACGTGGCATATTGTTTCGTGTGCTAATAAGTAGGACAGGAAAGGAACAAATTTGGGAATCCTATTGTATTAATATCATTCTCTTTTGTTTTATGTTTTCACAGCCAGATAGAGCATCTAGGCAATAGGCCCAATTGTCCATGTTCTAAAATAAGGACCATTTTATCGCCCTGTCCGAGATGCAGTGCCATCATCACTCCTGCACTGTGGACAGTAACCCTGGACCCGGACAGACTTCTCCAGATTATTGTAGTCATTGTGGCAACAATCACTGTCTCAGGAATATGTTCACCAAACATCAGATGGAAAAGCTCAAACATAAATGGAACGATTTGGCCAAGCTGGCACGAGTGAAACGCATGACGGGGAAACTGTATTCTAGCACCAAGGTCTCCACTGTCCAGGCCCTCGGCCCTAGATTCTAGGACACTGAAGGCTCTCGCGTCAGTTAAAGGCAAACACCACAGCGCAGCCATGCGAGGCAAACGAGGAGAAACATTAGGGAAGGTTGAAACTGCCGCTAATGAAAACCAACTGACTGTGGAAATATCTATAGTCATCATGAGAAAAGCTCCACTTATAAGAAAAAAATAAATTAGGTCTGTGTCCTTTTCACACTGAGTTGAAGAAACTACTTTATGGTGCAGTTCTGCTGAGTCCTTCTGTTTTGCATTTAAAAGAAAAGGAGTTGAAAATCAGAGCGAGAACAATACTTCAAGTATCAGATTTGCATTTCATTAGCTCCCCATATGGAGTGCAGAACTTCTTGCTTTGAAACTGTATATATTTATGCTCCTCAAAGCCCCCCAGAGGCTGTCTGGACTAAACACTAGCTCTAATTCATAACAATTTTGGTTTCTCTTAGTGTGACTCACAAAGAGACTTGAGACTTTAATGGACAGTACTTAAGAAAATCTACCTGTTAACATACTGCCTTGCACGTGGCCTGTTAGAGCAGACAATGAAACTACCTTTGGGGAAAGAGGAGACTGGTCCGCTTGCCCAGCGGGATGGATGGTTCCATAGGTTGCTGAGTTCTTAGTATCATCTGTCACCCACAGAATGAGCTGCTAATCTCTGTAACTTAATGACCCTACCAGTTCTAACCTTTTAATTGCTTTTAAAGCTTGGCAGTGTCTGGTGTACTGGAGGGTGGCACCTTTTGAGACGTCCACTTCAACTTTCTTTACAAGGCAGGAAGCAAACTGGCCATTTAAAAACAGTATTTAACTCTACCTTGTTCTACAAAAGTATTTCAAAAATTTGCCAAGAGAATTGGAGTAATTACAGTAAGTTAGGGATGGATGGCTAGATCGGTCTTAGCTCTGCTTCAGTGGATTTAAGCCAAATCCTCCTAGTTTAAAGTAGCTTTTTGTGGTTTACTGTACCCTGGCTGCCATGTTAAGTGAGCATCTGGAAAAAAAGAATAGCAGAACACTTCATAAAAGTATATTTTAAGTGGGTTCATTTTGTAATATTAACCCGCTTCCAAGTTTCTTTTTGTATTTTTTTTTTTTCTTTTTAAGGGAGAGGTTTGTGTTTCAGGGAATAAAGCAGAGTGAATTTTAAATTGCCACATGTCACCTTTAGACATGCAGTAGAGATGTTGTTCAATCCACCTAGGGCCTTGCCACTCTGCTCAAGTATGAAAGGCAGGGTCCCTGGAGGCCTGGAGCTTCTAATTCACCTTCAGCCACTCTCTTTCTGGAAGCTGCAAGTGAACCTGCCACTCATGCTGTGAGCACCCAAAAAGGGCCTGCACCTCCTCCCCTGCGTGGCCCCTGAGACAAGAAGGGCTTTCTTTCTAGTTGTCTGCTCAGCTCCAGGTGAGGCTATGGCAGGTGCCTCTGACCAAAGGGTCCACTAACTTTTGCAGTATGTGGGTAAGAAAGAGCTTTTCAGTAACCAAACATGACAGACATATGTGCTTATCAAATGCCCCCCATGGAATATGCCACAAGCTTTCCCTGTCGTGGAATTTGGTGTAATGACTGCCTTGCTGGGAATTAAGTTCCTGGTCAGCAAGATAAGAAACAGAGAGAGTTGCCGCCCTTTAGGAACGAAAAAAAGCAGAAAAGAAGAAGATAGTAAGTATAGAAAGGTAAAAAATCTTGACATTAACTTGGAAATATTTCTATTTTGGTCCCCACACACAAAATCAGTCTCCAAGTCCTATTGAAGATTTCTTTGTCTCTCAACTCTGTCTCTCATCAAGTCTCACCTGGACAACAGAAAAAGCCCCCTACCTGATGGCTGCCTTTGCTTCCAGTTCTTGACTCCTTCAAACCTATGGTGAACCCTTGAGAGAATAAACTTGGAACCTTGGAAACACACAGTGCTCTCCAGAACAAACTGCACCAATTTCTGATCTCATGGGCACATAAGCAGGCATTCTGTCAGGTGTAATTCTCATAAACCTACTGCAAGGCTACCACTTTCATTATCTCCATTTTATAGATGAGAAGAGGATGGCTCAATCCTGGGGTGACTCATGCCCTTATAAAGGTACTGGGCATGGATCACAGGCTCTCCTTCCTGATCTCATTCGAACCAAGTGATAACCGATAGCTGCAATTACAAGGCTCTCTTTATTAGCTATGCTTAGACCCCTCCGGTGACTTTCCTCCTGCCACACATCTCCTTGGAACTGCCTCTGTCCCCCTTGCCCATGGAACTGTAATTGCACTTTCCTGGTCAACTCTGAGGTGTCACTCTCACTTGGCTGAGCTCCCATCTCCTTCCAGTGAGGCCAGTCTAAGCCCTGAATTATTGTTCACAAGTCATCTCACCTTTCTTCTCCAATCAGCCATGAGTTTCCAAAGGCAGCAGTGCTATCTTAAGTCTGGGTACATCCTGTGGCACCCAGCATACTGCCAGGCAAATAAATGCTCCAAAGTGGAACTCTTTAATAAAAAAGTATCAAACACACTCTCGAAGATCTCTTCCCTCCTTTAAGTCCCTAGCTCCTTTAGTGGGCAATAATGTATTACCAACGAAAATAGGAAAATGAAAGCAAGGTAAACTTCTGACTGGTTAAAAAAACTATATAAAAAACTAATTTAAATTAAACATCCTTAATTTCTTTAACTTTTACCGCAGTACATGTAACAAGCCCTGTGCTTTCTTTAATGAGAGAGAACTATTGATCACTGAGCAGAAAAGCATGTGCTAATGAATCCTCTGTGGGAGAGAACGTTTTAGAACATGATCAGTTAATGCCCAATTACCAGAAGTCAGTTGAGACTCAAAATTACTTTGCTATGCACATACCCTTTTAAACTATACACATTGTAACAACACTTATTCATTAAAGTGGATTTTAATAGATAATCTAACAGATAGTAGGCAAATCCTTAAAACTGTCTTCTAGAGAGAGTTTAGATACATTCAAGTTCTAAGCCACTTTAGGCTCTGACACTTCTGAGGTAACAAGGGACTCACATACCATGAATATGAACTGATTCCTTCAATTAAGGCATAGGGAATTTGCCAGAAAGAGATGTAACTTTATCTACAGATGTAACTGGTGTACTTACCCTGTTTGGCACCTAGTACTGAGAATAATCTGTCCCTGAGGAACTGGGTCATGGTTTTTACTCCTATAAGCATTTAAATTCTATAGAAATTCAGAGTGAGAGTGCCTTTTGTCAAGTTTAAAGTGTTCTTCTAGAGTGCAAAAGCACAAAATATAGGGAGAAATTCTGGGATTAAAAAAAAAACTTTCTCCAAATTTTCATTTAATTTCACTATTAAAAATGTTATTTGTGAAAAGAAATGGTAACAAAACAGATTGTATACACTATAGAAGAAAAATTAGACCTACTTTCAACAGTGTCTTCCTGAGCATGTGTTCAGGGAGCAAACCAGCCATTTACATAGCTTCCATTCTTCCAGAGGTAGAAATGAAATGCTAACAGGATGGTTCATGTTACCTTACTAGTATTAAAATTCAGGGATCTCACTAAACCTCAATTTCTTTTCACCAAAAGAAACACTTACTCCCTAAAGTAATATATCTGGCTAACAATCAAGCTCCGAGGCTGAAAACCAAGCAGCAGTTCTTTGTGTTAAAAGAAACTCACTATAAGACTATCTAAAAACTAAGAACTACTACTTTCCCTCTCTACTCTCCCTGAAAGAGAAGTCACCTAACACTAGCCTCAATGCACATACCACATTCTTTCCAGAATGTAATCAATGTGACTTAACGCTTAAAGCCTCAAAGTTCATGATTCTTTACATCTTCATTCACCTCACAAGCATCAAGCATCTTTGCCCAATGTTAAAATCCCTTTTGAAGACATGAAGAAACTAGATTCAGAAAAGCTACTTGAAATGCCCAAGATGACCTGACATACTGCCTGAAGCTACCACCAGATTCCAGGCTCCCACATTTCCAAGGCTGTGGTGGTTCACTAATTATGAGAAAGATTTCTGAACAGTGCTAAAATGGATTAATTAGCATTTCATCGAGGTTTGAGATTTACATATCCTTTTAGTCATAAAAAGGTTCAGAAAACGCATGAAATCATATAAAAGGTGACTTTAGAAGGCAAAATTTAAAAAGAGAGGCTTCATTTTTGGTTCTGACGGTGTTACTCAACAGCTAAAATATTTCTGAAGCCAAAACCTGTAGGAGTAAAGTCCATTTTACAGGCGTTTGGGTTGGGGGTGGGGTGGGGGGTGGGAAAGATGGAAAAACACACACAAACATTGATCTGGGGTATTCTGCTTTCTAAATTTAGGAGTCTGTAGAAATTAAACTCTAAGAAAGCAGGCAACCGGCTAATATATTTCTTTAGGGAAAGTAAGCACCAATAGTTGTCCTCACCTTAGACAGAAGAGAGTCCAAAACATTGTACCTCAGTAGAGTCCAGTTAAAAGAAAAACAAACATGTGGTTTGAAACCATATACTAGAGAAGTTGGTCCTTCTGGAAATGTTTATTTAGCGTCAACAATACCTTGAGAGAAGGATGTTGCAATTCTGAGCTCTCCGACCGTCAATCACTGAAAGCTCTTTGACTTTCAGTTTGGAACTCAGTGTGTCATCAATGGCATCTGCTTCTTTCTATAGAGAGTATGAAAGAAATCCATCACAGTCAGGCAGCAAACATTCCAACTTCGGACACATACTTTTCCTTTTCTTTTCTTTTCTGTTTACACACACACACACACACACACACACACACACACACACACACACTGCTGTGATGGTTGTTGGGGGGAGTGTCGGGAGGAGGTAGAATTGAAACAAAGACTAAAATCTAGTTGACAAAGGGAAATAATAAGAAAAGCTGACCACCCACATTTGAAAACGCATTATTTGGAAGAACAAAGTGCTTCTAAGTTGAAGATGCTAAGCGTGCATAAATTATCAGTGAGTGGTGCCCTCCTTTTGTCCCCCAAATCCCTATGGACAGCAGACAGAGGAACTGTCACTATGAATCAAGCTCAGCTGAGGCCTGCCATTGCTGGTCCAGCCATTTGCAGGGCACATTTACCCCAGAACCATTTGCCTCCTGAGCACTCAAAAAGCAGAACAATAAAGACTCCAAAACGTCTTTATGTGCAACAGGATGCTCCCAAGCCCAGACGGTACCTTTTATTACCGTGGAGCCTGATGGACAACTTGGAGGAGGTAGTTCAAGATATTAGTTCGATTACTTGAGTTAACAATGAAACACTACTAGCATACTTTGCTGCTGTACAGAAAGCTATAAGCAATGACAGCCAGTCATAATTTATGGTGAGAAAGGCATAAAACAATTAAAGATATAAGACTGTATGAGTAAAATGGGCATTAGGTGAAAACAGACTAACTTGATCAATAGCAAGTTTGATTTCAGTAGAAGTCAGAATCAATTTAAAAAATGGATCACAGCTTTAAAACATAAGGACACCAAAGAGCTCTGGAACTGTGTAACAGTTTAGGAAACAAAGACAATATGGAGTTTAGCATAAGAAGCCTCACGTGATCAAACTTTAACTGTTTCTTGAGCTGAGATTTCAGGTATAGCTCTAAATATTCAGTTAAGGGTTGAAACCCATTGTGGAATTACCTAAGAATTACATTACACTATTTAAAACAAACAAACAAACAAACAAAAACCGGACAACCAAGACATTTTGAGCTGAGAGTGAGCCAAGGAGTTTACATTAAGCAAGGTTTAGGTAGTAGCTCACTTACCTGCTTGGAGTTACTGTTCACAAAGAAATCCTACAGCCATGGCAGAGGCATGGAAAAGGCAAATCAAATACATGCAGTTCAGAAGTCACAGCAAATGAAGGAAAGTCAAGGAAATCAGAGACATAGGGTAAGAGATGATTTATGCCTGTAGGAGCGGCCATGAGAGTTCACGGAGATGAGAGCCTGGCTGAAAATATAGGTAGCAGCATGGTCCCGAGTATCCAGGGTAGAGAGAGAAGACAGCATGTGCTGTACCTAATTTTCACTGTTGGCAAATCGAATTTAGAAGAGGACTTAAAACACCACGGAAAGACTCAGGCTGTGAAAGGAACAAATCTTCTTTGAAGGACCACTGTGCTCCATTTGTTCAACATGACAATTTTCAATTGAAGCAGAAAAATATCAACAATTCCATCAACTTGAGGAGGTTACTCCCATTGTCATGTACTACCAGAAATACGCATATTCCCCTGTCTTCTTGTGTCATAAGGAAGGATTATTGAAAGACGAAAGACTAATTCAACAACATAGGTCAGTAATATTCACACTCAGTACCCCTCCAGCGTCCAAACAACGCCTGTTGGTGCTACAAGTAGATATCAGGAAAAACCAGAAGGTGGAATTAAAGAGACAACAGGAGATTCATATGGTGTGCGGCCATTGAGGCCCTGTTCCAGATGCCTCATGGCTGTTTCAAGCAAATAAAAGTCAAAAGTCTCTTCTCGAAATAGTCTATAGAAAAGACTTGGAGAAAAGGAGGAAAAGAGAAAGAAGTAATTGATACATTATAAGAAAGCTACAGCTTTCTTTGTATTCTTTTGTCATAATGGAATGAATACAGCTTCGGTTTGCAAAACACACCCCAGCCTTCAGGCAAAGGGCTTGCACACCATCACTAGCTCGGCAAATTCCTGAAGGCCTCCTTGGTCCTAGCAGCACTGCCAAGGCCAACTTTACACAGATGAGCTGTTTCATTTCATCCTTCTGGTGGGAAACAAAATGCGTCTTTCTAGAATGGCGTTTAAAAACCATATGGCGTTGATAACCATAAGAAACCTTTCTTCTCCTCTGATGTCACAGTTCTCTTTTGTCCTTGTAATTGTCAAATTTTCTACTTGGAAACTCCACAGGACTCTTTCTCAGTAAAAGCAGTTTCTCCTTTCAAGGGTAGAAAAAACTATGATGAAGTGAACTCCATGAGGTCCTACCCTACTTTTCTGTCTTAAAGAGACAAGTTAGTTGCTAGTTGAATTTAGATCTGGCTGTCACTGTCTGCCCTTCGAAAAAGAAATTTCTATGAAGTTCTCTGGCATCTCATTTTCCATAAGTTCCCATCATCGGGAAATGGAGATTTCTGACCTCTAATGTAGTGGGCTAATGCAAGCCAACAACTATCAATAACCAGGTGTGTGGCTTGGCACTCAGTATATCTATAAAATGGGGTGGACAACTGGATTATTATTGTGATGATTAAATGTAATTATGCATGCAAAGCATTTTGTCCAGTACTGGACATATGGTTATGAGCTCAATACGTGGAAGCTACCATACAACATAATCATCTTTCAAGCTGATGATCAAGTCTTTTTTGCTCCTACTGTCATGCTTACCCCTGAGATGAAGAACAAAGGGTCAAGATCTTCCATTTGTAACAAGTGGCAGCAATAAATGTAACAGTTAATAGCTAAGTGATGTATCTTATCTTTCCAGAGGTGAGGATGAAGGATGCCATAGGAGAATTTGGTTGTTAGCTTTATTCCCCTTCTTTAAGAGTCCTTTAATCATAATATTTTAAGTAAAATCACAAAGTTTATTAGATGGGGCATGATAAATATAATAATGCTTCCAGGACTATTTCAAATAAGTTAACGTTCTTTTTTACTAATCAACTTAGGGGAAACATGATAGAACTGTCTATATTTGGCTCTACCTAACAGGATGTCTGATTTTTCCAGATGATTTTTCATTTAGGGCTTTGGGCTTGGAATATAAATAGGAAATTGAGACTTGCACTTTCAGGAACTGGTGCTGGTAGATTCCTATAGATACTGTTCCACAATAAAATAATGACAACACTTCATAGATAATAATAACCCTTACATAAATAGTATTTAATCTTTTTGGGGTTGAGATCTTTTTGTAAATCTGATAAAAGCTGGGGACCCCTCTCCAGAAAAATGCTTACACTAATATTTATATAAAACCCTGTGTTTGATTAACTCTCACCATGGAGTCCTGTTATAGAACCTCAATCTTATACCTTAGTCCTAAGAAAAGCCATCATTTACAATTTCCTCTTTGGCTTTCATGTGCCAAAGGACCAAGCTAAGGACCAAGATTACTGAAATAAATACTCTAAATCATGTAAGTTTTCAATGTGGAAACTAGATACACAAAATAATGAAAAATCTAAAGGAATTAAAAAGAGAAATTCTCTGATCGTTTACAAAAATCAGAATATACCACTGAATGTTCCAGAAGGGACCCCAAGAATGGTTTGTGTATTACATATTATCAGGAGAGATCAGATTGTGGAGTCTGTGATAGCAGTCATCATTTGTTTCCTAAATCAGAGCAGAGAGGCTTTGAAATGACATTGTGTGTGCTGATCATATGACCTGTAAAGAAGGAGTGTCCTCAGGCAAAGAGTGGGGAGGAGGAATGGAGATAGTGAGCTGTTAATTTATTACTATATTGATATGACACTCTAGGTAAATGTCAAGTTCATTTCCCTCTGACCAACTGCCTGGATAGGGAGAATAAATTTATAAGTCTCAAGATAAAAATTTCCCATAAAATAAAGAAAATATTGTTTAATTGTATCAGAAATAGTATTACTATGAAATGAACTACATTCAATAATAAAGTTAGTCTTTCGTCGCTGGTCTGGAAATCATGTATAATATAGTTTTAATGCTAAAAAGAGGTTTTGAGATTCAAGAAATTGACTTTCAAATGAACTTTTGGAATGTGAACAAGGGAATGACTGCACGTTATTAAATTCCATTTCACGTGGCACATAAGCGTACATAATCGGCTCTGTACACCTTTGATTTCTACACTGAAAAAAAAAATCCTGAATAAGAATGGCTTTGTTCTTAAAGCTGGAGTTAAAGAAAATCCTTTACAAAGCCTGACCTTCAAAATGAATAAGTCCATGGCATAAGAACAAAGTAAGCCTGAGAATGATACCCCTTGTACACCTGAATATGCCACCTGTTCGGGCACTGAATACATGGTAAGACATGTTTTTATTATCTGTGAAATAGGAAAAATACTTACTTCGTAGAACTGGCACGAGGATTAAATTAAAAAAATAAGAGCTCCTTGAGAACTAAATTTTAGGGTCGATGAGACTGGGAACTGTGTATATTGTAATCAATACCAAAACTGATTACCAATTTTGATTATCACCTTTTAGTCTACCTTATGGTTATTTACACATTTTCCTCATCTCTACTTTTATACTATAAGTTGCATTGTAGGCCTGTGCAACAGTTTAATACATTTGCATCATTTGAAGTACTTTATATACAAAGCTGACGGTATAGATACTTGTTTTTAATCATACAACATTTCTCAAATCAACTGAGCTTATCTTGTGTGTGTACATATATTTACATAAAATCTCTTCTACGTGTCATTAATCCATGGCTTCACCTAAACTTTACTAATCTGATATTTGAAATTAAAAAAAAAATCTTACTCTGTGTAGTGTTCCTGTTGCATGCACACAGATAATGGCATGCATGTGTTCCTTTGCCTCTCAAAAATTTACTTGGCCAAACAACTGGCCGAAGTTCAGAGAGTTAGACCATGGTTTTATACCTCTGGAGGGAAGAAGGGGAGATACCATAGAAAAAATAGGTTCCTAGTATTCATTTGGGAGTGGAAAAGAGAGCAGTTTAAGTGTGATGATAATTATACAGTGCACTGCCAAAATTAAATGAAAATGCACATGTTTTTGACCTTGTCATCAGTCATGAGACTAGGAGACATTCAATGACAGGCACTCCATTTCTTTTGTCTATCCTACATATTCCTACTAGAATGTCTGTATCTTTCAGTTTTCTGTCTCTCAGCATTCAGTAAATTCAATTAAATGGCTCAAATTTCCTTCAATTGGGAAATATATTTATAGTTTAAAAGTTGTCATCTCAAATTCTTGCACCAAGATGGGAAGAAACATACTTTAATCAAGTTGAGCAGGTGTGTTGAAATTTTTTCTCCAGGAAGTGCTATTGAAAATGTCACAAATGATTCCACTTACCAGTTGACTTAGTGTTAAGTACAACTGAAATATTCTGGTCTATCCTGACTGGAATGACTACTGATTACTTAAATAGTGATTGGTTGCTAGGAGACCATTACCCAATTGCCAGGCTTTCTGCAACCCTGTCTCCCAGGGCTTTTGAGAACTGTCCACATATTTGTCCCAGAGCGTTTTGGCAGCATCCTTTTTGCACCTTCTGCTGAAAGCCAGTTAATTATGAGTCTTGTAAACCTGGGTCTTTCAACCACCTGCCTTCAATAATAAATGCTACCCACATGCTCAGACATGAAGAGCATCATTTGGAATAACTGCTGTTTCTCTTTCTTTAATTTACTTCATCTTTGGCAACCTAAATGGACTAGTATTAGTGGCTGAAACTGACGTAGGAGATCAATGAGACATGTAGCAAGGTCAGAAGATTATTTGAATTTACTAGGAAATTTGCTAAAATGTCCTAAGACTTCATGTCAAGGCCCAGAGGACACCATCCTGGGACAGCAGAGAGAGAGAGAGAAGGCCCATTGCAGCAAATTAGGAATGAATCTGGTCTGAGCACCTATGGTGTGAAGGCTCTAAACACACCCTTTCTTTGTTCTTTAAACAATAAAGTATCTTGCTTCTTATGGGCAATGTCTTTCCGTCTTGTTCTTCACGTTCCTTCAATGGTATATACAATATTGCACAAGTTTACTTTCACACTTATAGGTGGTGGCGCCAGCTGAGAGCTCCTGTTTTAGGGTCATTCTGCCATGGTAGGCAACCATTTGCACTTTTGTGTTTTTCTAAAATGGAATAAAATGCCCTGCAGAGAAGCTTTCCCTCTAAGTGAAAATCTTCTGGCTAAAGGAATACTATTTTTTCTTTTCAATTTCCGGTATATCAAAGGCCATTTTGAAAATAAAACCCTTCATCTGTTATTTCTCCCCCAGCCTCAGTCCATCGTCTTCTTCAGTGCTTGGCAGTTCTGTTCTGAGGCTTTTTCTTAGGAACCAAGCCAAGCAGAATAGGAAGTCTGCTGCTTGTCTAAGGATGCCCCACCCTGGGCATGATTCACGCTGGAGTCAAGGTCCTCCCAACAGAGCCCAAGCAAAGTCCCTGTGCAGATGCCCCACATCCACGTGCTTCTAAGACACGCTCTGCTCTCCTTATTCCTCTCCCACAGTCATCCTTAACAATCTTCCGTCTCACACTCTGGGACTCAATTTTTCCCTTTCCAGGTCCCACTCTACCTTTTCTTTGTTCTTCTGAAACTCCGAACCTAGCCACCCCACTGTGACCTCTTTTGGTCCACCCTTAAGTGGCTCTACTAAGATGCCCCTTGAGGAGCGAGAGGTACCATACAAATGTGACTAGGGCTCGCGATGTGACATCGACTGCTTAGCCATGTTAGCAAGCACCAAATGGCATGTTTTGGCTATTAAGAAAGCGTTGCTCACTTTCAGAAGCTTCTCTGGTCCTGTTTGTGTCACTGCCGTCTGTGCACCTGCTCAGCTGACCAGCCCCACTTTTGGGTCGATCATGTTCATGACAAACAGTAAAAACTCTCTAGGTTCTGGCTAGCTGACAAATTATATATACATATTTAAATATGTATATTATGTATGTGTGTATGCGTATATATATACACATACACACATATATATACACACACATATACACACACACACACACACATATATATATATATATATATATATAAAAAGTCAGATAAGCTAAAATGACTTCAGAAATTAATACTGTGGGGTGAGGATACAAGTTAGGTAACTCTCCTACTAACATTTTCTCCTGGTGACCCATTTTGACCAAGCACAAGTGATAATAATATACAGAACTTCCACCAATGGAGACAAAGTCTTGAACATACATGAGGCTATGAAGCTTCCTAACAAGGAGCTTATTATATATCTTTGACATGTTTACATACACACACAGGCATCTGAACACATGCATGGACAAATACACCATGATGCTTTGCAGGAGCATGCCAGGGTAGACCAAACAGTCTAGAACTAAGATGGTTATGGCAGATGGCCCAGGGATCATGCATAAGGAGACGTTTTTCTTTTTATAGCATCTGGAGGGCACATGTTGTTACCTGCTGTCTTTGGTAGGCAGAGAAAGTTCGTTCCAGGTCTTCCAGATCTAGAATTTTGAAGACTTTTGTATCATCAATTTCGGTCCATACTGTTCCTTCCAATTTGTTCTGCAAACATCAAGTTAATATTGCTAGAATTTACAGTTATACACAAAAAGAACAGATGTCATAATTTTTTAAAAAAATGCTGCTATCTCCAACTTTTCATTCTACCAGATACTCAAAGTGAGCTGGCTTCAAACAATGTGTCATTTTTTTCAGAAGCTTTATCATTTAAATATCTGAGCTGGTGAGAACCCTGAGTCCATACCAGAAAATGAAGTCACTTAACAGCCAGGGCAGCTCCCCCTTCCTGTGACAGCGCAGTGAGCTGCTAACGCCATCCATTGGAGGGGAAACTGGAACAAATGACTTACCTCGGGCAGCTTAGACCAGTTGAAGGATTTCAGGGCGTTGGTGGGCTGAGGAATGTTTTTCTTCTTGAGTGCCAGGCCCAGTGGAGCACCAGGAGGTGGCATAATTCCCCCTAAAGGTGGAGGCCCTGGGGGCGGAGGCGGACCACCTGGAGGGAGGGGAGGGGGCGGAGGAGGAAGTATTCCTCCTGGTATAAGTGGGGGTGGTGGGGGAGGAAGGAGAGACCCTGGCACTGAGGAAGAAGAGGGCCCCCCTGGGGCTCCAGGCGAAGGCCCTCCTGGGACCGAAGCACAGACAGCCCTCTGAAAAGATAAGCATAAGAAAAGAGAAGATCAATGGAAGGAATAAATTCACCGAATGATTTTGAGAGTCTGAAACTTTGTCTAAAATGTACATTACAGAAAAATTCACACTTCTGAGAATGCACGTTTAAAGGGGTAGTAAGTCAAACAGACCATCTAGGCCTTCAGGGGCTCTGCTGGGTCAGTCTTTTGCATTTGGATTATTTGCAAAGCATGTCTCTCACTTCTTGTACCATTCTACAGTTTGGTTTTCATGGAATTAGTTTACATTTTAAGAAGCCAATGTAATTTCCCTTGACCTTATTAGAGGATCTGCATTAAAAAAATGCACACCTCTGTGTCTTCTGCCTAACCCTACATGATCACAGAGGGAGCAAGCCCCATAACCACTGTCATAAATCATGTGACGCTTCAGGCTTGATTCCCCTGGTCAGGGGCTGTCTACTTAAGAATGAGGGGCTCCGGGATAAGTGGGGACAAAGACAAGGCAGTTGCTGTGCTGCGTCCTCACCCTGCTGAGCTCGTGGAGCTGGGCAGTGAGATCTGCCACCTGCTGCTTGACTTGCTTATGCTCCGTGCTCTCCTTTTCAAGTTTCTCTTTCATTTTATTCAGGGTCTGCATCATCTCCTCTTTCTCTTGGGTCTTGGCGTCACATTCTCTCTCTTTCTTTTCCAATTTCTGTTGTAGCTCATTGTGCTCTGTGCCATGAAAACAACCAGACATGAAAACCGGGGACTCTTCAAAGCTAAAGCATTTCCTCTGAAAACTGAGGCTTGTAAGCCTCTTTATTGGTAACTATTCTTCTTCTCTACCAAAGGGAGTGACTGTCAGGCTCTCTCCGGTGTTCGTACTTGGGGGCGGGGGGCTTCGGATGAACAACCTTATTAACTAAATTTTGTAAGAGATGGAAGAAGAGATCTTAGAGTCACAGTTTCTGAAGATGGAACATAAGTGTGAGCAACTACTTGTAGAGGAGAATGGTGCCTATTTGGAACCAAATTCAGAATCCTGTCATAGAAATAGCCCTTTAGCTACATTAGGGAAAATGAACATGAAATGGGCTTCCCCGCACCCCATCCCCCACCCCTCCAAATTAGAAATGAGAAGAAGTCTAGTGTTTATTAGCTAGGTTTGCTGGCTTGTGCCCAACTAGCAGAGAGGCCGAAAGGCAGAATCTTGTGCTGTGAGGAAATGCTGCTGCCAGATCCAGCGTTAGTCCCAATGCAGAGTTATTTTTCCCATTTCTCCCCCAGAAGGTTACTTGTACTTGAAGAATTTTATGCTTCTGGCAAAAAATTCTTAAAACTTGTGAAAGCAAATGCTATCTTAGCATTAAATATCTCCAGGGCAGGAGTAGGGACTGAGCATGAGACTCATGATAATATGGGGAGAAAAATATTAGCTCTCAACTTCCTCAATCCTGCTATAATGCAACAAGGCATCCAATTTAGCATAATGCTTATTTACATTGCCAATATGCCTGTTGACTCTAGCACTGACGAGTGTGATGAGCTTGGAAAAGAGGAATAATGAAGTTTAGGCTGCAGATCTGCATTTCAAATACTTGGCCCCAATTCCTATTCTTTTTATATCGACAAACCCATTGGAGATATAACCCACTGGGGCAGAGCTACACAGAGTCGGTCTGTATGCCTGAATTTAATAACACATTTAAAGTTCTGCTTTCTCTGTCTCTTACTTTCTCTCTTTGGAGTCCTCCAAAATCAGAGTTTGCAGAGAAGGGTTCACGATACTAAAATCCTGGATTTTCCCAGCCCTGGTATTAGAGTAACCATTAATCCACTTTTACCACTAATATCATTCTGTACAGTCAGAGACATATCTAAAAACCACTTCACTGTATCTCATTTTCCTTCTTTTAGCTCCATTTCATTCCTCTTTTGACAGCTGTAAGACGACTTCTTAGCACCAGTCTTCAGCTCTTCACAAATCTGGCCTTGCCTCAGAACCACCTTAGAGACTTTAACATTCAGGATCCCCAGATCCCATTCCAGGAAGTCTCTTCTGTAGGGTGGGGCAGGGCATAGGGACCTGTGGTTATCAAAGGTTCTGTCGATGATTCTGATGTAATGCTAGGTTTGGGGAACTCTCCATAAATGGCAGCCATTTATCATCCCATTTGCTCGGCTTTTATTCAGCCCTTATTGGCTGTGTTGCACTAAAGAGAATTCTCCCCAGATAGTCTCCACCTTTCAGGTCCACAGAACCTCCTAGCTCCTCACAGCCTCCACCCTCTGACTAATTCATCGACATTTGCCCTCTTTAATACAACTTTGCTTCTGAAAAGAATTAATTTTAACTATTACATCTCCTTTTTTTTTTTTTTTTTTTTTTGCACTTTACCCTTGACTTCATTTTAAAGCATCTTGTTCTTCCTACTGACCTTGGCTGTTTTGTCTGTACCACCTAGGGTACCTCAATCCCACACAGTCCCTATCGTTTATTGCACAATTAGCATGTGTCAGAAGTTATGCTAAAAGCCTTATATTTCTTTTGTCATTTAACCTTTACTACAACCTGTGACGGGTTCAGTCTTCATTTTACAGAGGAGAAGACTGGAGGAGAAGTGAACATGACAACCAACCTACACAGTCAGTGAGAGTCAGAGCTGGGACTTGGGACTCAGAGCCCAGCATGGTGCCGGACAGTGTAGGCACTTGGTAATTATTGGCTGAATGAATGACTGAAGGACTCTAAAGCTTATGTCCTAAGTTTTCTTCTCAACTTGCACACATGAGTCTCTATCCTCTAAGGGTATATCCCTAAAATACTACTCATCGATCATTTTCTTTTTGCTATAATCCTTCCTTCTTTACCCTAAATTTTAGTCAGTGTTTCAATTCTTCCTATAGCAGTTTCTGGAATTTAGTTATAAAAATGTATGTGCAACCTTACTTTTTTGAGAGCAACTGAATTCATATGAAGAACTTGTAATGTTATAGTACTTCACATTTGGCATTCACCAGTATCAGTGGTGGCCCTGCTTTTCTGCTCAATGAAAAAGGACAAATGTGACAAGAGGAAAGGAAATGCTTCAGCATCTTTTGGAACGTCTTTCAACACAATAAATATTGGGGTGAATACTTCTGTACTTCACTGACTGTGACTGAAGAACTTGGAGAAGGAATAGGAAGTCAGTTATCCAGCATTATGAAAGGGTATGAGTCGCTGGGGTGTGATTGTTTCTCAAAAGTATCAATTTTAATTTGCTAATATTTTGATGGAGGGGAGAAAGTTATATATATTCTATGAGTGGCTGGCACAGTGACGGGCATAAATTACCCTCCTGTCATATCAAAGATACATCCAAATGCTCATCAATAGCTGGCCTATTAATGTTTTATAACACATATAGCTACAACTGTTAGTGAGTTCTGCTTGATCTCTCTTTTTATGACTGGTGTCAAATTAAGGTCATGTGAAGAAGTGGGCTGCTGGAATCAAGTGGCCTGTGTTTCTCTTTTAAAATTCTGGGTAATCCCTGGTGTTCCTTATCACACTTCTTAAAACCCAGTGTGATTTAAAGAGCAGTTATAGAGTGGGGGGTGGGTTGAGATGATTGGTTGTTAAGAATATTGAATTAATGAATACTGAACAGCAAAAGCTACAAGTTTTTCCAAAAAAATTACATAAAATATTTGCATAAGATATTTGAGAATCGGTATGACAACCGAAACAGCTCGATTAAAAAAAAACCAGCGCAAAATGCCCTTAAGACATGGAAATAGATTATTTGATGCTCTAAATTCAATAAAATGCATCAAACTTCTAAAATATACAGATAATAGAGATAGTTGCTCAATAATCAATAATGTGGCCTCTTCTTTTGTCAGGGCCTCACCACTTACCTTTTCTCATTTTTTCTGCTTGTTCTTTCCACTGCTTAACTTCATTTTCATTTACCAACCTGTATAACAGTAAAGGAGCATTCATTAAAAAAAAGTCAAAGGCCCACTGCTAAACGCATGCTCTCTAGGTGCAGAAATCATCTACTGCAGAGAAAACTCTCAGCGTGCTTGAAACTCGTTTAAAGCCAGATGTTACTCAGGCATATTAACATGTGTATCTATAGGAAATCACATTTAACCTCTGGAACATTTCAGTTCTTCCAGCTACTATTTTGAAGTAGGATAAAATAAATGTCTTACATTGTCACTATTATCTTACAGGTAACAAAATAAGAAACTTACATTCGTACGACATTCTTAATATTAAAGTTTTCCAAAGGTGTGGAGTCGGGGTCCTGTCCTTTGTCATTTTGGATAACTATTTGCTGTATAATTCTATCTAGCAGTAGCCAATACTGAACAGTGTTGCCACTTCTCTTGTCTAAAAAAAAGAAAAAGATGGTGGGAAAATATTTCAAATTATTTCTAAAATAGGAATGAAATCTTGCACCTAAAGAACTAGCCACAGAACCAACACTTCCCAAAGTGTCTGGAATTCTAACATGCAATGATCATCTATTTGATTGAGAAGCACTTCCTACCCTTTTCTAAAAGTGTTGTAAGGCATATACTTATTTTTAAAATCAAAGTAAGTTACAATTCATTTCTTTGAGAGAACTTAACAATACGCCCTAGGCTGTGTTCAGACACACTGGGCTGTCACAAAACCAAGGTTTGGAGTCCCAACCTAGTGTACACCCAATCTAATCAGCACTGTTCAGATGATGTGGTCCAAATATTCAAAAATAAGCATCATAAACATACTCACAAGGCATTTGGAGGCAGTGGTGCAGGATGGACATGAAGTGAGGGTAAGCTTCACTATGGGTCAGCCTCTTCCTCGTCAGCTCAAACATCTGAGTTGCACTTTTTGTGTCTATGTGAACCTATTTCATATGAAAAAGAAATCTAAGTCAAACACCCAAGTTCCCTAACTGCCACAATGCGAGGTAAGCGAATCGAAGGCAAACAGAAGCTCATCCTGACATACGGGTAGTAAAACAGAACTTTAATTTTGCACTTAGGTTACACTTGTCCATGTTGACTCTATGACACACATTACAACAGGGAAATTCTATGAGCTGATGAGTCAAGTCAGAATAATTGTAAGCATACGTACCAGTTCAAATCTTTTGGCAAATTCTAGTTCATCTTCATTTCGGAGCATTTCGAAAAAATCTAAATGTCTAAAAGACAGTTAAAGAAAAGCTATTAAAAGTAGAACATCCTACAAATACAGTCACATAAGAATTAGGACATTAACACAAAAGCCTAGTATATGAATTCGAGTCTAATGTCAAAACCCACACCCAGTTTTCTATGCAGTGTTGCTGCTCCTTTCATCAAGAAAGTTTTAATATAAAAAACGTCATGAACTAATATTCTGCTGTAAGCTCCACATGTTACAGACGGATCACAAGTAGTTCACAGGCTGGCACGACACACATGGAAAAAGCATGAACTATCTCAGATCGTCACAGTCTGACTTACCTGTCTAATGTTGAATTTTCATGTTCCCTTAGTTTATCTATTACAGGTTGAATTCCTAACATCAGAAATTCATAGCGAAGATGAAGTCTAAAGTCCAAACTTTCCTGAAAGTAAAAGGGTGATAAAGTAGATATTTATGCTGTTTAGACTACATAGTCAGTAATCTTTTTCTTAAAAAATTATTTTTTAACAATTTATGTTTTAAATTGTGGTACAGAGGTTCTTACCACTCCTGCGCCTTGGCTTAGCACTGCATTGATGAAGGACATGATGGCAGTCTTGAGACTCACTTCATCTCGATACCGCCCTGTGCTTTTATCCAAGTCATTAATTAATGTCTACCAAGGGTACAAACATAAAAACAAAGGATTGAATCATTACTAACTTTATCCTCATTCTATTAATGTTTTTATACTCAGAAGTTAATTTTTAAAATCTTGTGTTTAGTCAAAATTATATTGATCCATAAAAAAAAAAAAACAAAAAAAAAACCCTTTTTTAAGGTTAGGCCTAAAAGCTCTACTTTCAAAATTCTTAATATCAAATATATTCATATATGCATGTTTACAAAGTACAAAAGATTGTGCTTCATTAACTCTGCATACTTTTTATATTTGAATATAAATATGGTGATATAATCTTACTGTTTATATTGATCTGAAATCAATAATGGCTACCTGTAAAATTTTCAAGGAACACCCCATATAGTGGATTCAAAAGATGTGCGCTATAGAACATGTAGGAAGCAGGGCCACATTGCCCATTGAGTTCAGTAAATCCAAACCCCAGATTGATCAACTACAGAAAAGATCCTCTATACTCTGTGGTACTAAAACCTAAGAGGAAGGAAGCCCTTGAAGTCGCAATGTGAGTAAACGCTCCAGGGGGAATCTCAATTTCTGTTGCTCACTCAAGGCCAGGAAAGGCACCTGTCGGAGGGGTGAATGAAGAAGTGGTGAGGGAGCAACACCCACCTGAAAGCGGGTTCTTTCGCTGGCATACTTCTGGTAGTGCAGCATGGCCTGCAGAACCTTCTTGTGGCCCCCGGGAACCAGGCACACGGCGCCCAAGATTTCCAGCACAGCCACCTTTGTTTTAATATTCTCTGTGCTCAGACTCTGAGCAATTACATTAATACTCTCAGAATGAGCCAGGACGTGAGCCCGACCTTGAGAGTTGTTCATTAGTGCTTTTATACATCCTATGAGAGAGGTATGTATTCGAGACTCTGAGGTCTCATAGTCCATGGTCTTTAGGAAGTTGAGAATACATGACAGGCCGTCCAAGTCAATGAATCTGGTTACAAACCTGTCAGGAAGAGAAGGTTAAAATATATCGGACTAAAGTCTCTCTGGAATTTTGTACTAGTCCTAAATGGAAAAGTATGCAGAAGCAGAAGAAAGGAAGAAGATGTAAGTTTCTAAAGCACCCAAAGGCTTACACTGATGAAGTCTTCGCAATTCCTGGCCTCTTTCTTGGCACAGATCCAATGGTCAGGTCTAACCAGAAGCGTGAAAAAAAATCTCTATTTGTGGTAAATAGCTCTCAACTGACACAAAGAACCAATTAACAGATCATATAACACAGGACAGCAGGAACAGGAAGGCACTTGGAATATCTGTCTTAGGGTAAGTCTTTTGCTGATATGTTTAACTGTAGCATCTGCCCCATGCACCTGTATGTGCTGACTACTGACCAGGTGGGCCCCACATCAATGAAGCCAGAGAGCAACCTGAAACTCCAGGACATCTGCTTATCCAACAGACAATAACCAGTATCTCTACAGTGCTGTAGCAAAATCCTTCTTTTGTATGACTGTATGACATGCTACATGGAATTCCTACATAAATAAAAGCCATACTTTATCATCATGTTAATTTTAAATAATATTTAGAGCACTTATTCATTGTAAAGTCAGTCAATGAGAATAATTCACAATGTGCATCTGCACGTTAAGCCTCTGAAAAGTTCAGAAACAACATAACCTGTTTATCTGACTACTCCAGAATTTCCCAAACTTATTTAGTGAGTATGCAGAACACACATCTAGTCAGCATAGATCAGAAAACCTCTGTCATACACCTGCATAGGATTTCTGGTGAATCAATAGGCTTTTCTTAGTTAGCATTTTATAGTCAAATAAAGGAAGGGAATTTTTATTTTCTAGACTTTTCACCCAACCACATGACCCAAATATAGCCAAACTGGTTAAACCAGTTGGTTTCATTCATAGCACTTGTGCTAATAAAAGGTACTTGTAAGACCAACATTCCACTAAACCTTAGAGGTGTTAATAGAAAATGAAGATGTGGGAGGCACAAAGTGGAAACTGATTGCCCATCTTCTTTTAAACAAGTTTTATTCAGATATAACTCACATGTCATAAAATTCGCACTTTTAAATGCACAATTCAGTGATTTTTAATCTATCTGCAGAACTATGCAACCATTGCCACTATGTGATTTTAGAACACTCTATCAATTTAATCATCCCCAAAAGACTATTTCCTCCTCTCTTTAAACCCAGGCGACCACTAATCTCTCTGTCTCTATGGGTTTCCCTTTTCTGGATATTTCATGTGATTTCACTTATATGGTCCTTTGTGTCTGGCTTCTTTCATTTCACATATTTTTGAGGCTTATCTGTGTTAGAGCATGTATCAGTACTTCATTCTTTATAACGGACAAATGACACTTCGCTGTATGGATATATCACATTTTATTTATCCATTCATCAGTTGATAGAATTTGGGTTGTTTCTATGTTTTTGGCTATTATGCATAACACTGATATGAACATCTGCATACAAGTTTTTTGGAGGACATGCTTTCATTTCCCTTGGCTGTATGTCAAGGAGCAGAAGTGTTGGGTCAGATGGCAACACTGTGTTTACCATTCTGAGCAACTGCCCAACTGGTTCTCAATGAGGCTACGCCATTTTACATTCCCACCAGTGATGAATGAGGGCTGCGATTTCTGCACACCAACACTTGTTAGTTTCTGTCTTTTTGTTTGTTTGTTTGTTTTAGCCTGTATGTCTTTTACTTGAAGAAAATCAATTTATTGAATGTTCAATGATTAATGTATTTCATCCATGGTTCAATTGCATGATTTTAAGAGTTCCTCAAAAATTGGGAGGAAAGAGGATAGAAGAGAGAGAGGAAAAAGAAAAAGAAAGAAAGAAAGCAAAACGAAAGAGACGAATAGACATGCTACCCAGGAAAAAATTACCTCATTGGTTTTGTCCTTAGTGCCGTCTTCAAACTCTCTATAGTTTTACTTCTCTCTTCTTCTTCTTCTTTCTCTAAGGCCAGCAGAGATTTTCTCTATGCAAAGAAAAATGAAGTTACTTCTTCCAAGTCTATGTTTTAATTACAGTATAAGTGAAGACAAACCCTCAGATTACATGCTTCTACCACTTTAAATGCAAATAAATAATAAATCAATAACTAAGATTTGCTATAAGCCAAAATGTAGAGCACTAAGAATTTCACAAATTTGTTATCTCTACTTAAAGTTAGTTGTTTCAAATTTTAAATCAAGTTTTAAGGAAATGTTTAGAAATCTTAATAGAGATTAAGGTGTCCAAACATATCACTAACTAGTCAATAAGTGTACTCTATGAAGGTATAACTATTTATATTTGATAGAAGGAAGACTGAACCTGTTGTTAGTATAACATTGTGGCAATTAGTAACATTACTACACTATCAAACAGAGGTGGGCAGCAATCCTCCCACCTTATCTCTCTTATTCCTCAGCTGAGAAGTATTGTTTCATACTATTTGTTTTATCAAATTAACTTTTAAAAGGAACAATTAAATTGGACCTGATACTAAGATGGACAATTCCTTCAGAGTAACCACTTAAGTTCTAGAAATGATTCAACATCATTTAGAAATCAGAATACAAAGTGTGTGTGTTTGTGTGTGTGTCCGTGCGCACGTGCGTGTACTCTCTCTTCCCAGGGATCTGCTAGAGCAGTGCTCTAAAAACTCTGATGTAGATGTGAATAACCTGGGCATCTTGTTAAAATTTAGCAGCTTCTGATTTGGTATGTCTGTGGTGAAGCCCAAGATGCTGCATTTCTGACTAGTTTCCATGCAACACCAATGCTGCAAGTCAGTGAACCTCACTCTGAAGAAGAGGCTCTAAAGAAGCAGATCTCACTTGATATTATTAAGTCATGAATGCAAGGAAGGCTTATAGACTTATTAAAATGTCTTTTCCATTCCTTTTACCCCATGATAATAGTTGTACTAAAAGTATCCCTACTCTTATGGACCTAGGTGCCTCTACCCATGGAACTACTGGTCCCTTGCCTTTCTCCTACCTGAATGGACGCTTGTCTAGTCTTAGTTTTTTTACCTGTCACCAATTCTCATAAAATGTATGGTTGGGGAATAGATGGGTACTGAAAAAATAATGTTTCACTCTTATCCATGTGTCAAAATAATCCAGTCTCTCCCTTTCTTTCAGGACCATAAATTATCGAGGTGGCATTTTACTTAATTTTTTTTTCAAGTAAATTATATCAGCATTAAGATGTTAACTAAAGCCTAAGTTTGCTCACAATTGGGTGAATAAAGCCTAAAGCAAATCAATATATCAGTATCATTCACAACAACTGAAATAAAAACAGTAAAGTCTTGTTTTTTAAACTTGTTACTGTTTCTGCTAAGGCTGTCCTTTTGCTGGTGATGTGCCTGGGCAGCTGTCACCAGAGCATGGTAGGGGAAGAAGCTGTTGGCAGAAAAAGCCAATGAATTCCTTCACAGCTCTGTGAGACCTGGAAAATTCAGCACAAATCCAGCCAAGTACGTTTAATCTCCTATGGCACAGCTGAACTCTAGACTCTTAAGCAATCACTTCAAATCTGCAGATCAGAATGGAGCCTTTTATGACTATCACTCCTTGTTCCTAAACTTAATCGCAGAAAACTATCCCCAAAGACTACATGCATTTCTTATTGTGATTCACTAAGTAAAGATGCACATATTTATCCTCTTAACAGTGTCAGAGGGTGGAACATCTAAACAAATACAGACGGCATTAGCAGAGTCGGGAGATTTATGAAAAGTCAAGATAATTTAAATTTTCCTTCTCAATATAAGGACCATTATTTTCCTCTCAAAACAGAAGACGATACACTCTTTTTTTGTGCATGATACAATGAGATTTGAATCTAAGATTGTGTTTATTGTATTGAGAAGACTGAGGATACACAGATAAACCTAATATTCTAATATGACTTTTAAAAATAAAATAACTTATAGAAAGTCTCAAGTTTCTGAGCTTCACATTGAGAAGGCTTAATCTGCAACTTTTTGTAGAAAAGGGAGATATGTCTTTATTTATGAAGGTGGCCGCTATAGCAAACATCCCATATGTACCTTGGCGTGCATGAGCCAGGCCTGTGATGGCCTCTTTAGGTGCTCTGTGCACATACTAAATCCCCGCTCACATGAAATGAGGGCAAAAGACAAAGTGCATCCTGACAGAGGCTCTGCTGGTCCAAGAGAAGGCGCAAAGGAGGCACGGAAATCATCCCTGGCTGGGAGTCAGGAACCAAGCTCCTGTTTGAAACCTTTCACTGGTGTGAAATCAGTAAGTCGGCAGGCTAGGCACATTGAACTTCACCTCATATCTCTCCTCCCGAGAGCACACAGGGAAGCCACATACAAGGAAGGCCCAGGTCCTTCTCAGCCCGTTGGACGGCTCTCCTTAACCATTCTGTTTTTCACTCTTTAAAAGCCAACAGACCATTCAGGGGCCCTTTAAGGAACAAAGCATTCTTGTTATGAGGCTTACGTAAAGTAATTGAACTTGTTCCACAAACGGCTGCACGGACCAGTAAGTGCTGCAGACCTCGACCTGGACTGTTCCGTAGACTCTCAAGGCATTCAAGGAAACAGATGCCTGACCCACCTCAGAAAGGCTGGGAGGTAGGAGTGGGGATGGGATTACCAGGGCTCTTTTACAGGGTTTTCACCCAAGTTAGTGAGCACCAAATTGGAAAAGAGTTTTTGAGCTCAGACTGATAGGTTTAAATTCCAGCTCTACCACTTCTGAATTAGATGACCTTGGGCAAAGTAACCTTTCTCTGAGTCTCAGACTCTTTATCTATAAATAACACTTATAGCATAGGATGCTTGTAAAGATTTAAAATGACATGTAAAGTGCCTGTTGTACTGCTTGTCACGTGATGCACACTCAATAGCAGTAGTTACTACTGATGAACAAAGGATGATGACAATGTGGATAAATGCCCCTTTGACAGTTTCCTAAGCAGAGAGCCAGAGCCTAGCTGCCAGGCCATAAAAGGACTCAAAGTACTTGTGTGCCTTTTCAGTCCCTAGGGACAATGTCTTAGGACTTCTGCTGTGTGTTGTCAGGAGTTCTCTAATTCAGTTATTGGAGAGATTAGCCAGAACTATGGGAGGAGGCGGTGGCAACAAATCTGGTGTGAGACACAGAAAATTCAGCCGAGTTTCTCGTCTCATCAGGCCTCCTTAATTCACGAACAGTTAATGCCTTTTACCTTTAACCCTGCAAAGATGCTGGCTCAGTCCTTAAAGGAACATTAGAAAGCTCGGTTAGGCGTTTAGCACATAAAGAATAGCAAAGTGTCTGAGAATTTACTAGCTTTGGGATTCTCTTGGAAAGGACTTTGGATTAGGGAACAAATATAATTCAAAGTAGACGGCTCATGATTACGGCAACGGGCTGTCCAAGGAGCTGACGAAGGAGAAAGGGGCTCTAGGAGTGCCACTCACAGGCACGGCGTGGACCCTAGTGCAGGACAGGAACTGGTCGGCTCTAGATAAGGCATGGAATCAGTCAGTAAAGGACAAATGAACCTAACTGCCCCAAAAACTGAAGAAAGGGAAAATCCGTAACGTTTAGTACTTCTCCATTTATAGAAGTAAATTCATTAACAAAGAAGCAACTGCCCTTGTTAGAACCTCACACAATGCCAACTTAATTAGAAAGAGAGACAGTCTGCCTGACAGTCTTTTCCCCTAACAGCCGGGAACAAGAATTCAGAAAATAACCTTTACATGCAGGAAATGTAAATGGCTCTAACTTCTTATTGCTTAGGTGGTCATCATGAGCCTCGCATTCTGCTAACATAGTCATATGAATGTTGAACGTGGCCTTTCCTCATCTCTGCCACTGTGCAGGATGCCTTGTATAAGGAGGATCTGGCGGTTATTTTCTGCTCTTTTCTGCTGTGCTTTTAGTCTAGAAACTTTCAAGACAAAACCCTCTATAATTTATACAGCCCTGTTCGCATTTACCAGGCTGTTTATTATTCGTTGTATGACAGCAGAAGAAGCATCTTTAAAGAAAAAGCTAGAAAAGAGGACATTACTAAAAGTCAAAGCCTCTGAAAGTTCAGCAAAAGTGTGAAAGATTCACACATTCTAGTCAGTTTTTAACTTTTGCAGCAGCAGCAAAATGTTTGCTTTAAGTGATAAGAAATTAATTCTCCACAAGGACTCTGGGGAAGGCAAGGAAGAAGGAGGTAGAGATAAGTATTATGGAGCTGTCATCTGCATGGATAGTATAAACGCAAAGTCGAATCTAACAAGTCGACTCTTAAAATCATGAATGTGCCCACTGAGGCAGAGACAGTTCTACTGTGGGCAACCTCTAATGCTTATTAGCAGAAACAGGATTTAAGCTACTAAGTAAGGCTCAGAGGCTGATGATTTGCTTTCTACTGCATATTTTAGCTGGGATCAATATGTGCCCCTCAAGCTGTTCTGAACACTGACATCACAGAGACAGCCATGTGAGCAGAATGCATAATTTAGACATCGAGAATGCATTTTAAGCAATCACTGCACCAAAAATACATATACCAAAGATGTTCCAAGGACATCTCAGTATTGTTGTTATTATTATTATTATGTCTCTTCATTAAACCACTTGTACCATGAACTCCTTTTGTTATTTATAGAAGTAAAAGAGTACTTTGGTGCCTGGGAAAATCAAGAAGCCAGGAACTAAGCAAGTCCTCGGTAAGAAAGATAACGGAAGGAGAACAATGAAGAAATGGTTTTACTGCACTATTTTTAAATGGCAATAACTTTGAGAATTGTGCTGCCATAACTAAATTCCAGATGATTGGTAAGAGCAATTGCAAATTACAGTTGAACATAAGCCAGATTTAAGATTATAGTTCCTCTTATAACATTAAACTCACTTATACTTTAGTGTGTGCTGATTTTATTTAAAACATACTGGAAAAAAAGCACTTTGCCAAGTACACTCCTGCCTGCATCTCCCCCTTTCCCAACAGGGGACATTTGGAATGGAGTTTGGAAAGACAATGACATTTGGTAGTTCTTACTCGAGTGAATTTATTATGCAACTGTGTGCTTCGTACTAGACTTCATTTTAAACCGTCATAGAACAGTAAGTATACCTACAGCAGCCATGGAATTCAGCTGGTCGATGTAGAATTCAGGCCAGCTTGTTGCTCCCTTGTTTTCTTCCTGCTCCTGAAGAGAGAAAAACACAGGTGAAAAACCATCAGATGTATATACATGATGGTCTTCTGATTTCCAGAGCATCCAGACAATGGCCCACACAAACTGAGATAGAAAATATTTGTCTGTAAATGTTGGCTTTAAATCAGACTGTCCGCTTTACAAGGGTGGTCTCCCCGACCCAGTTTCCACAGAGAGTACGGAAGTCATTTAAATGGGAACTTAGCCACATCACGGTGTGAAGTCGTTTTCCTTCAGGGCCACAACAACATTGGGCAGGGCACTGTGGTTGTCACAAGAACAAAGGATGTGAAAGTCCCGTGTCACACTGAGGACAGCACTGCTGGACTATTCGTCTGGATGAAATCCACAAGAGATGAAAAGCTGCCTTAAAAAATGACCACAGGATTTGTCCAGTTGTTAACTAGACTTTTTCAGTTATTCAGACGCCAGCAGACAGTAAAAATTTTGAAGGGTTTCATTTGATGTGACCAAAACGAGGTACTGCTTCAGATGAGGAGGGAGAAGAAAGCATGACATCGAATGCAAGGTAGTCAAATGAACCACATTAGTCTCAGGCCCATCCTTCATGCTGGGACAGATTTTGAGTTTGGATAGAAAATGCAATCCGTCTGGGCTGAAGAGAACTGAAACCCAAGGAATTCAGGAACTCACTCCTAAACTGCTCCAGCCAGTCTTGCATCTTACAAACCGGGGTAACTTATATCCAGCACCAGAGCCCCTCGGGCTTCTGTGGGTAGGACATCTGTGCCAGTCTGAACCTATACCTCAAACCTCAATAAAACTCAGGCAACACCATCAGAGCCCCCATCAAAAGATAGCATTGTGGTCAGGGATTTCCACGTATGCTTGCAAATAGATGTGCTGTAAGTCACTTGTGTGATCAAACAAACTCAGCTATTTTTGAGCTTCGTATGTAGAGAGCACTTAGTACCATCGATATCCCTGTCCCCTAGAGAAGATGCTAGACAGGTACACAAGCTGCTACGGGACAGTGAAGTAGTAGTTACCTATTTCCTGATGTCAGAATCCCAATCCCTGGGAGAACAGTTTCTAGGTGGGGCTTTTAATTTCAGTCCTATATTTACCTCAAAAAACAAAAACAAAAAACCTCAACATTTTTGCTAAGCAAATCTTTCTAGGAAGGTCTACTTGGGAAAAATAAAAGAAACTTAATTTCAAAACTATTCTTCAAGTGGTCACAAAAAAAGGGGGCAAAGTAACTATTGCTTACAGTGCCTTAAAAGCTGGAAGTAACTGATATCTGAACTTAGGCAGTTGCATGAATTTCATTTGGATTGAACAAGCCAGATGATGGGGACAAAGGCTGCAGCAGCAGCTTTGAAGTTGGGCTGGATTACACTTCCATGGTTTTTAAAAGCTTAGGAAATCTGATGAGTTTTAACATGTTAATAAACTAGCTACAATGGTGGTGTAAATGCTGACCCCTTCTCTCCTCTTAAAATGGAGTATTAAAGTTGGCAAAACCTCACTGTTACCAATGTATCCAGCAAGCCAAAATCCATACTGGTATTCCATGGTATTTGAACCTATAAAGTAAAACAGAAGGTGCCAGATCTTTTCATTCCCCCAAACTAGGGCAAATTTCCAAAACTACAAACAAAAATCACACCGCATGTCTGGGGTCCCATGAGAGCCTTTCTGTTGTAAGCTTAATAGTCATGGTTATGGAACAGAGATCATTTTAGAAACTGAATATTAGTATATATGAAGAAATTTTTACACTTTGGAAACACTTTAATAATGTAAACAGATTAAGAATAGATCTAGACACTGTAGTCAAAATAAAGGGAAGAAAGACTCATTTTTATTTCACATGCCTCAGTCCTGAGAAAATCAAATGAGTGTATGTGAAAGCTTCTTGTAAATGTACTGTTATCACTATATGTCTGGGGGGTGAGCCTTAGAGTTCTACATTTCAGCAATGTATCTCCAGTTTCCCCTATGTCCTCCTGGTCCTTCTATACAGGTATGTGCTACAGTCGCCGAGTGAAACTCACATCTGTGAATCAACTCTCTCCTACTTTGTGTGGCTGCTACAGAAGCACAGAATAGAAGGAGATGAATGCAATTGTTCCCTGGAAGTCCCCTAAGCAGCCCTGGACACTGAGACATGTCAAAGGGAGACACTCTCCTGAGAAGTCCATGAAAGAAACCCCTGATGGAAGTGCAACATGAATAACATTCCTGGAAGGCAACTGGGTCCTATATATTACCAGATGCTAACAGGTATTATTCTTTGAACCATCTGTCTCAATTCTATTTATTTGTTCTGGAGAAACAAGTGGAAAGATATACAAGATTGTATAAACTGTATTAGTTATAATGGAAGCAACAGCAATATCCAACACATATATAGCTTACTACATGTCAAACACTGTTCTAAGCATTGTGCTCTGCATTTGCTCTACCCTACGAGGGAGGTGCTGTTATAATGTTCATTTTACTAAAAAGGAAAAAAGAGGCAAAGAGAAGAGAGGTGAGCTGCCAAAGGTCCTCCTGCTGAAAAAAAATCAGTGCAACTTCTATGATTGGACCTCAGATGAATCACAAGCAGTAAACATTAAGTGCAAAGCGGGCCTTTCAGTCTTAACCATTTCACATTATATAAGAAACTCAAACACGGCTAATGGCCGAAAATGAGTTTGCCTTTCCCTAAACGCTTATGGCTATTTTTGTTATATTTAACATTTCTGGATATTATTTTAAGGCCTGATGTCTCTCCTGGGTCACCTCTGATCCTCCTCTCTCTAGACTCGTTCTATGGGAACTCTTCTGGCCATCTATCAATGGCCTACTCTACTCATCTTTATAATCTTAAGAAACGTTTTCCTAACCTGTGCTATTCTGTTCTATACCTCAGGCGAAAAGCCAAATTCATGAGGATTTCTCAAGAGCACTTGGAGATGAGCAGATAGCACTGAGCAGCTCTGGACACTGAAACCATAAATAAATCCCTCCCCAGACCATACATACCTAACCCTATTTTTGGTTACTTCCTTTAGCAATTCCATTAGAATTTTTCTCTAGTAAGGAAGAATATTGCCTTTATTCTATTCTTTTAAGAAAGTCGTTTTTTTCCTCTCTTTTAAAACAGATTGTGGTCAACAACGACACTTAGAGAAGGTTGCCCTATGGGAATACCAATTTTAGCAATCATGTGAAATGTGATTTTGTTCTACCTACAAAAGGGATAATTTATATTAAAATCTAGTTTTGTTTCCTCTTGAAAATGTAATAACCATCTAAGCTTATATATCTATGTTCAGAAGGTCTATTAGATCATCAGAACTGAACTGATATATTTTAAACTTTCCATTGATAATTGGTTTTTGAGAATATTTGCAAACATAAAATGATTTCCAGAGAGATGGTACAGTAGAATAATGGCCAGATAAGCCATATGAAGATGAGATTCCAGAACTTACCTTTTGGTTTACTTAATCAGCATTTTTCAGTAAGTTTGAATTCATCTGGGCTTCATTTTTCTTCTCTCCAAAATAAGAGGGTGAAACCAATTGTTTCTAAAGTCTCTACAAGCTCCAAGATTCTATATAGTTCTAATAATAAGATGTCATGAAAATACAGTGTTTACTGTACTTAGATGGCCCAATTTCTAAAACTGAAAACTTAATTTTAATTGATGTTGTTCAGTGACTCAGTTAGAAAGCTCTTAACTTTCAATAGCTACCTAACTCTATAAGGCATCTAGAGGGGGAAAAAAATCTCAACATTGTTTTATTATTTCTCTAATCCAACTCATCTTGTTTCCTTAGTAGGTTGATAGTCATCAATAAGAGAATACTCATGGACAAAATTTCCTGCTAGATGGACACTCTGACAATTTGCCTTTGGTTTTTAGCCTACTCTGACTACTGTTTTAACCTCTTGGTTGTCCACGTTGTTCCCATTTTCTCAAATTCCAATGAAACAAAACAAAAACCTCTTTGCTAGGGAACTTGTATAGTACAAAGACTTTCAAGAACACTGATCCTTTTCTTTTTTTCTTAAATCAGATTTTAACCAACCAACTCATTTAGAAGATATAGGAATACATAAGTCTTCCTAACCTCATTTCATTTCCAATTGGCACATTCTTCATTCCAAATCCCTGGCAGTGGCTCGTAAAAAATGTCCAAGAGATCCTCCCCTTTCCTCTTTAAATGCACAACACTGCGTTTATTTTTCTCAATTTCACTTTGCCCAGAAGAATACATTTTGCATTATTTCCTTCTTTGCACTGTTTCTGAGGCAGACATTCAGAGCTGTAGCCCAGACTTCTGTCTCTCACTTCATTATCATCTTTCTCTACCAGCCTGAGCTGACTACGTGCCACTTCTACCACCACTAACAGACATGAATTTGAATTTGAACCCTCGGTCACACGTTACCTCAAGTGACTTATAGGCAGGTAAGTTAAGTAACCTCTCTGTGTGACTCAGTTTGAGTTTTCCTTATGTGTAAAATGGGTGTCTACCTCACAGGAAGATTGTAAGGATTTAATAAGCTAATAAAAGTAAAGAAAGCACTGGGAATAGTATACACAGAACATGCTCAATAAATGTCAGCTAGGTTGATAATGATGCTATTTCAGAATCTCCAACTACAGTCACTCTAAGTCCTCGTAACTAAGACTGTAAAAATAGTTTGGAGGTATATTTGGCAGTACTTGTTCAAATTTAAAACACACCCAGCCTTTGACCCTGTAAGTCTACTTTCAGGAATTTACCCCATAATTATATATTCACATTGCATAGATATATATTCACATTGCATAGATATATATTACAAAGATTTTTTTTCACTGCAGTGAATGTTTGAATTAGTAAATAATAAAGTTAATAAATACATGAAAAGGGAGATGGTTGAATAAATTACTTTGTACCAATAACAAAGAATGAAGTAGAGTTATGTAATGATATCAAAAATGACCAAATATATTATCGAGGGACTGTTTCAGATTCTGTAACGTGAAATGCATCCAGATCCTGTAACATTTGGGATGTCTCCGTCCTTTACTCCCGGGACTCCCCTTGGCTCCCCACAGCATGTACTTAAAAACATTTCTCTGTCTTCTCTCAGTGGCTTTTCTATTTCTAAAACTCACTGTAATCCTAATGTTGACTATCTGTTCAGAGAAAGAAACTATATGATTTGGACTAAGATTTACGTACCCAAAACATGCTGAAATTTTCTGTATTTCAACATTTAAGAATTTGTGTGGCAAACAATTTCTTGGTAGTAGCTAAAGACTTTCAGTGATATAAGTGGGACTCGAAGTACAGTTTAAAAATTAAGCCTTTAAGAAAAAATTCTTTTGAAATTTAATAGGATCATTTCCCAAGTAAGAATATGAAGAACTGATAGTTTTTCTTCAGTTTAAGATGCTTTTAGTAAGGCCCAAAATATGCTGTGCAAAGGTCAATTAATTGTAAAGGACACGCTCTACGGTTGTTCACAAGACCACAAATCACAGACTGAAGCAACAAGCACTTGGCCAACTAAAGCCATAAGTCTCTTTGTGCACTTTTACATACCCATGAGGTTCGTAGACAATAAATACTTGTTAGAAAAGACAAGAGATACTTTTTCCCTGTCTGGATTGGCTAACAATCCTCTAGCAATGTGTAATAGTACTATCAACCCCCAAAAGTAGAGACATATTAAGATTCAAACAAATGAATTTCAACAGCAGAGAGGTCTTACTTCAGTATGGTAGTATGAAGGAAATTGCATTCCAATAATTTACATTATAGGACAAAGGCAGCCAAATATTAGTAACAACAAAACAAAACAAAAAACCTGTTCATTTATAAAGAAAATGCTGTTAGAAACCATGTTAACTGTGATCGTATGTATGATCAAGATATTCTATCCCTTGTTAACGATTAAAATAGTCACCTGTTACATTAAATTGTCATTACTGTAGTGGATTTCATGGGTCCACCCTCACATATTAATAAATTCATTCTGTGCCTAGAATTTTCACAGAATTCTGGGCAGAAAGATTACATATTTTATTCTCTTAGGTATTTATCCATGATGTGTGTGGCCTTTAACACACTTAAGGGAATCATGGGAAACAGGAGTCAATGTGGGTAAAACTGGATCTGAGGAACAAGGAAGGAAGAGCAAGCAGGTTCAATGGAAGATGGAAGGTTTGGTAGATGGCCTTGCTAATTACTTGCTGGTTATTTCTGGTAACTTTCTCCTCCGCTTCAGTAATAGTGTAATCAGCACCTTCTCAAAAGGTGGCCATGATGAAGTGTGGCACACCCTAGAAACCAGGGTAGGCAAATTTTTCTGTAAAGGCCCAGATAATAAATATTTTAAATTTTGCAGACTGCACAGCCAGATGTAACTACTCAACTCTGCTACTGTACAGTGCAAAAGCAGCTAAAGAGAACCCTTAAAAGAATGACCACTGCTACGTTTCAACAGCACTTTATAAAAAAACAGGTGACTTGGCCAGTTTGTCAACCTCTGTGCTAGAATCTAAAGGGTGGCTCTCAAGAGGGCAAGAGAATATCAAAATTCTAACTTGATTACCAATGACTCCTCTTCTTGAAGCTACCCCATCTCCAGTAAACCCCAGCTAGAAGCTAGGATAAGTTCATATTAAGTTTTTGGAATTTGCCCGGTAACCTGCACTTTTTCTAAAAGAAGCAGGACCTACCATGCCTGTAAAGTCTATCTTTTTATGAAGCTCACAACTCCTTGAAAGTAGTTAAAATAGCACAGCATCATTTGGTTCTTTAAATCCCCAACAGTGTCTATCTTGTTCATTTTTCATTGAGAAGAGAAGAATCAACAGATCCACCATCCTGGATTCCCGAGACTGCTGCTTTACTCAGTTTTTCCAGTGCCTACCTCTAACCCCTAACTGTGGGCTGAAACTATATTCTCCATACAAAGCTTGCCAAAGGGTGCCAGTTCATTTCAAAAAATAATGCCTACGTTGTCACATTTCAAGACAGTCATGTAGTTCCTGGGACTGGTAATCTGGTTGCATTTTTTGGCCACTGCCACAATTACACATCAAGTGTATCTGTTGTCAAAATCCGGTTGGGCCCACACAGAACAGCAGCTTCTTCATCTACCAGGAAATCCAACACCTCCTCCTAAGCTTGAGAATGTCAGTCACTTTCTGGAAAGAATGGAGAATGACTTGCAATAACAATGATTTTCACATTTAGTATTTAGAATCATGGAAGAAAAGCAAGCCTCTGTCCCACTTTTTCTAATGCTACAAAACATCTGTATGCTTTTAAAGAAAGCCATCACATAATTATGTAGCTAGGTTTTTGACCCTAGAGACACCCTAGTCCAAGTTTCCCCTCCCAGGGGTCCTTTATATAAGGTCACCAGCAGGTGATCGATCATATGCTCTCTGAGAGAAGGCTTCAAAAGGGTCCATATCATTTGCAACCAGTACTCTCACTAATGGCTAGAAAATTTACCTCATACAGAATTGACAGATGTCTCCTTGTAACTTCAGGCACTTGTTGGCCTTAGTTTTACCCTTAGGAACTACATGGAATAAGTGTAATTTCTCCCATGAACAATAACCCAGCAAATATTTAAACAATTTCAATAAAGCTATTATGTCCTCCCAAAGTCTTCTCTCTACCAAGCCAAAAATTCTCCACTGGCTGTATAGCACAAGTTTATCTTCCTCAATTCCTAAATAAATCTCCAATTTTCCATAAGTTCATCACACCCTCATGTCCATTCTTCACAAAACTAACTCCAACAAATATATCTTAAGTCTTATGAAATGGCTCTTCTCACATGCTTGTCAGTGATGTATAACTCTAGGCAGTCTCTCCTGAGAGGGCATCTGGAAGATTTCTGACCAAAATGTGTCCCCAAGAAGAAAGAGAGCAAGTTCTTGCTCTCCTGATGGTCCATAGCAAATAACATTTATGATATAAAATAAAAGATATATGTTATACAAAGCAGAGGTAAACATGTATAGTTCTTGTTTTATTTTCATATTTTAGCAAAGTTGGCCATAAACTAAATAGTAAAATTGATTTTCTTACTATAAGATTGAGGACACTTTATCTCTGAAACATAAATATAAGTTAACAGAATGGAAAATGGATGAACAGTAAGTAACTGGGCTCATTAGCTGCCAAGAATCTTTGTGAGAAGTTCAAGCCGCTTTTAGAACACTGTTTTTCAGGTGTCTGGATTACCCTTGGAGCCTCTGCTCCTCTCCTGTACATTTTTATCCCTTTGAACATTATAGGAGCTTCTTCCATGAATATGTGTGAAGCTTGGGACCTCTTCTGACCCCCTGAACCCTGCTCCTTCCCCTTCTTTGGTCTAATCAGGTATAAAAGAATCGATATGCAATGCACATTTTCCCACAGAGAGTCTCCTGTTATCACATTATGTGCTCCAGCCTAGAATATTCTTAAAGATCTCAGATAATTTATAATGTTAGCCCCTTCTTTATCAATTCTCTAAGTTAAAAATTCTATATAGATAGAGGATAATTTTTTCAAAGGTAAAATCATGGCATGTACTGATGTCAAAGATTTTAATGAACTCATTAACAAATGAGGGAACTGGTAAGACGTTGCAATAAGTTCAAAAGATAATTTAAGGGGCAAAGACATATTTAAGCATTTATTTACTAATAGATACAAAATTGATCAACAGAACAAAAATCAACTGCATTAGACAATTTGCATTTCAATGGATAAGAATTATTTGCACTGCTATCAGTTTTTTAAAACAATGTTCGGATTTTTTAAATAACTCGTAATAAAAGGTGGAGCTCACTCCGCAGAGTGCCACATACAGAACATTCAATAAACCTTCTTTTCTCATTTTGATATTAACTACAGTATAGATGAATAAGAGATGCGTGATTAGTACCTCCTCATTGAAGAAGACACAATCTATAAAGGTGTAATGTGGAGGACAAACTGTATGACTAACACACTGCTCCAGGCTCCTCACACCTAAGTTACCACAAATGCTCAGACTTGCCCAAAGCTCTTGCTTAAGAACACCTACCCTATCCGGATCACTTCACGTCAATTCCACCCTTTTCCGTTGCCTTATCTAGGCTGTGTGGTATGGTTTCTATTTAGGCATCATTAAGTCTCTGACTTAAAACCACAGAGACTATCCCACTATCCCCCTTCCTCACACAGCTATACCTGGTCTTCTGTCCTCTCCAGTAATTTGTTAGGCAAATTATTGTGGGAGTACTTCTAAGACTTCTTCACTGTGGAAGGAAGGAAGGAAGGAAGGAAGGAAGGAAGGAAGGAAGGAAGGAAGGAAGGAAGGAAGGCAGGCAGGCAGGCAGAGAGGGAGGGAGGAAGGAAAGAAGGAAGGAAAGCTTTGAGCTCAGTGAGTTTAGGCCCACTCCCCCCCACCCCCCACCTCCAGCCAGAAAGAAAACTAAACTTGACCAGTTTTGCCTCATGGCTTGATCTGGAGCCTGATGCCATTTAGGAGTAGCAGTTAGCCTAACTCGGGAGCGGTATTAACACTACACTCTGAGCTTAGGGCTTCTCAAGGGTGGAATAGGAACAGAAATCCTCTGCTCAACATACATAAAATTCACAATGCTGAATTGAATCTAAAAAGTCATTTGCTTTCCTTATTCATTAACCCACCCAATATTTGAGTTTTATAATGGCCTACACGATCACAAACTTATGCTGACAATAACTTCCCGGTCTTTGCAAGTACAGTTTCAAAGACATGTACTCATTTATATATTTCACTCTTTTTTCATTATGATAAAAAGAAACAGTCAAGTATTATTAACTCTTTTGCATTTTTACTAATCTCCAGTCTTTCTCAATGTATCTTCTAGCTTCAAAATAAAAATCAAGTGTAAGCATTCCTAAGCTCCACTGGAAAAAAATGCCTTGACACATTTCCTTGATAGCACAAAATATTACATATTTTCTTATTGTCACAAACTTTATTTACCTTAGTTAAAAATCATCAAAAATTTCTGAATTACCTGAAATGAAATATAGCACATCAAAACTCAGACTTGCACTACTTGTTCATCAGCTACCATTTTTTGTTCTCCCTCAAATCACATACTCCAGAAAAGCAAGAGTGACACTTTAAAGACATCCAGCCTCTCAATGGGGAACAGCAGCAAAGGAACAAAGAGTAACTATGACTTCAAGACTAAAGAAACCAACTGCATTTCTGAAACAGCTCAGGGGCCCAGTCTGTTCCAATACTCTCCTTTCCTGAAAAAGCCTCGGCTGACTTTACAGATTTCAAATCTTACAAGTCATATGCTACAGGATCCTAGGGGAAAAATGTATTTCATATGTGCTGATATATCTAAGAATATAGCCACAACCTTTACCTAGAACTAAAAAGTAAGACTTTACAGTCCATTTCCCAAACTACGAGACATTTATTTTATTTATTTTAACAAGTCATTTCTTTGGCAAAGCACTTCACAGCATGGAATATGACTGGAGCCTAAAAAATCTCAATCAGTATAACTTCAACATCTGAAGCCAATTTTAGATGACAATTCCCTCTCATTTTCATGGCAAGAAGAAAAAGAAACATTCTCCAATTATTATTTTCAGAAATGATACAAGCCCACATTCCCCTGTTGTCTATGACACAAAGGTATACAGTGACATAAAACAAATTACTTCTATGTAGCTTGTTAAAAGTCTTTTACCCACATGTCACCACGGAGTGCTACAGACTCAGATACAATTTAGTCCAGCTGGTTGGTAAATTTACATGTTTGGACACACATCACTAAACCCTTATGCAGTGTGGAAATCCAATCAGTGGTGTCAATGGCCTTTGTTGCCTCACATCTTGCTACCAGATTTGCTGCTACCAGACTAGCTTTTCAGAATGTCATAAAGTAGGTTTTGATGTTCTGTAACCTGCTCTTGGGAAAACAATCAAAGTGTGTTTACGGTTTGCAATATAATGCTTAACATGAGGCTATAAAGAGAGGACTTTGGGAAACAGTAATTAAACTAAGAAGAGAATCAGGGGAAACAGCAGGCCCACAAAGGCATGTTCCATTCATGGAAACATTCTTAGGATGACAGTGAAAAATGCTGCAACAGAGCTAACTGTCCCCTAGAAAGAGAGTCATAACCATATTTCTGATTTTGAGCCATCACGACTGTATGGCATACTACTGAATTAATGACAGCATTTTGAGCAAAAGAAATATAAAAGAAAAGCATCTGTTGCAAGATGTCGTTGTCTCAGAAATGTCTAAATGTGAGGACATGGGGAAGTACATCTTAGAAACAGAAAACATGCTTTTCCTTACATCTGAGGGTGGATAAAAGAATACCATCTTAAGACTGCTTAAGTCAAATGTTGTTCTGTACTGCATTGAAGAACAACTACAGAATTTAAGACACTGTAATTTAAAGTTGGTGGTATTCTTCTGTAGACTTTCTACTGTGAAATGTTTCTAGTTCCACAAATTACTAGGTTCCTGGAGTATATGGAATTTGAAGAGCCCCAAATTAGAAGTATTAGTGGCACATTCTAACTTATCCTGGAAGCTCAAAACTTCTTCTTACTTCACAAGGAAAGTGAAGCTCTGAACTGCACCAAGTATGACAAGGATTCAATAGCACTAGACATGCTAGAGCTATTAGCAAAGAGAATAAATATATACGTAGGAAAAACTAAGAAAAAGTGGTTTTGTTCTTCTTTGCTCTTCCAAAGTGCGAACTTCCTTCCATTGATGTCTTTCATAAACCTGTCTCCTGGAGATAGTGAAGTCAGGCAGGCTTGGGACATTCTTTCTATGAAAGCAGATGCCATGGCACTTAGTCCGCAGAGAACCAGGAAGAGACCCAGAAGGAAAAAAGCATGAAATATGATACTTACATCCAACTAAAATCTAGGGGCAAGAGGTGCCCTCGAGGGTAAGGATGGCAAATATCTGCTACATATGACATATTTTCCTATCATGTGTCATGGCAAACATAGCTAATCGGTTACCACACTATTCCTACTGAACCCATTCATAACCTCTGAATGCTGCTCAAAGTGCTCCAGCCTTCAACTTCCAATTGTTCAGAGTTAGTGACCAAGATAAAGCGTTTTCCCAACTCTGCTTAAGGTCATTCGTAGTGCACTCAGTTAACCAGGGAAGGAAGCCGCAGTCCTAAGGAATACTGAAACAAGGGATGTGCCTTGTTCTGGAATGTCTCCTATGCTGTTTGTCCCTCAGGGGTCCATTGGGCTGGTGATAACCAGAATGGGCAGCTAGTTCTGGATTCTCAGATATGAAACCTAGTAATATCCCTTGCCATCACAGATATAGCCATCACTGACACCCCTCACTCAATGTGCAATTAATTGTACACCTGTAGAATGCAGAATTCTGGAAGTGAAATGCTTCGACACACAGAGGCAAGGGGCTCGAAGGACTTCACATAGTCGCATTTAGAACCTCAGTTCCACAACAGCACTGTTGACAAGGACTCTACAGAAAAGACAGAGCTCCAAGAGAGTCATGTACTCCTAACTCTGCAACTGACACATAATGGAATCAGTCCCATATTCGAGCTATCAAAAGGGAGCTATCGGAAGAAACCTGCTTAAGAATTAAGATTGGAAAGCCAAAGATGGCTGCTCTGCAGCAGCTGAGAACCACTGCCTTCCCGGGGCTCCCACCCAGACCAGAGCTCCCAGTCTCTTCCAGGAGTGTTTGCCCTATAGTGCAGCAGCAATGTGGACATGGGTGACAAGCACAAAGTGCTAGAGTTGCTTCTCTAGCTCTCATTCCACAGAGGAAAAGAGCTCCACAGGGCACACAACCCCCACAGGGCACACAACCCCCACACTCCCCATGACGCCATGGCAACTGGTTTGTCCAACTAAGATATCTTTTTTCCTACTCTCAGCTGTATACTGCTCACTTATTTTTATTGTTGTTTGAATGATTATAGGTGAATGCGAGCACATGGTCATTCTCTCCCACCCTCTTCCAGCCTGGTGTTTCCTAATTACAAAGAAAGCAAAGCCCCGAGTAAAGGGGTTACTCACTGAGGAAATGCAAGGATGAGGAAGCACCAAAGAACTATGGTATCCGCAAAGCAGATACATGTTCACTGTTTTTATAATGCTGCAAAGAACAAAGTATTTATAGACTGAAGAATCAACAATTCCTAAACCTATAAACTGACTTGTACATAGAAACTAGCTCAAAATTTAGGCATGGGAAATAGTCAGCAAGTTATACATCTCAATTTCTTAATATGCAAAGAAATTAAGGGGTGGAAGAAAAGGGAGAGGCTTTCCCAGTTTTTATAAGGAGATGCTCAAGATAAAGATGTGCTGGTTAGAGGAGGAGAAAGAAACCAATTGTGTCATTTCTGGCCACAGCCGGCCCACTTGTTTGTGCAGCCGTGCTGCCTCTGCACCTGCACTGTAGTCAGCCATCAGGGAAGTGGCCAATGCCTCAGAGGAACTTCCTGTGTTTGGCGAGGGCATATATCAGTCAAGAGCTTGCCGGAGATGGAAATACAGTTTGTCTGGGTCTGGAACCGAGGGTGTAAAGAGGTCTGAAGGAGAGGAAGAGTGAACTACACACAGAGCAGTTTCCTTTGCAGTCAAACCAAACAAACATAATGCTGAGTGAACTGTCCATTTTTATGTACTTCTAACATTTTGTGCTTTTGTATGGCTTGATGGGTATTTGAATAGAATGCTTTTCATTTTCTAAACCTTGGGTTTTTCTTTTTTAAATGAACATTTTCTATTCCAGTAATTTTTGCTTCAATTCGATTTGCTAAGACACATGGGGGGAAATGGAAGAGCTTTAATGACGGTTTCTTATACCTGAAACAGTCAAACTTTGGTAAAGTGATTGATGAAGGCAATGAAAAACTAGTTCCTCAGAAGATCAGCACCTAATCCACTGCAGGTATAAACTCTTACAACCACTTTGGAGAACAATTAAAGGTGGAAATGTTCATAATGACCCAGTAATTATATGTCTAGGTGTCAATCCTAGAGAAATTCTTGAATGGATGCACAAGGATCTTCATTGCACTAATTTTTTTTAAATAGCGAAAAACTGGAAATAAGCATTATCCAAAGGGGATAAAAATCATTAAACTGTGGCATATCCATATGATGGAACATTTCATCAATCTGAACACATAGGAGAATAAGGTTATAAATAGATGCATGAGGAAAAGAAACACATATCACCTTTAGAACAGAAGTCACCACTGGGATCCAACTATATAATATTTTATTTTATTTTTTTAAAATCCAAGGTGAGTATGACATAATGTTGGCATTTATTAAACATGGATGTTTATAATATTCTGTACTTTTTTTTGTATATTTTAAAATTGTACAAAATAAAATAATCAACCAGGAAATAATAGTTTATCCCATGACTTGAGGGGAAGTTATCAGAGGTTTCTTAGTTTTCTATTTCGGAGATTTCACAGAGCACCAATTTACTGGAACCCAGAATGTCTGCTCTGGTAATTAGGTTTAAGACTTCTATCAATAACAGTATTTGCAATTGTGCTGGAACATTCTTTTATTATCTCAACACAGTTTTGTTTTGTTAGCTTAACTTCGGAAATTACACAGCTAGAATTTTGAATTATAATGCTGTGACTCTGAATGAATTTTGTTGCTGAACAGGGCACTTGTAAAGCTGGCTCACTTCAATCTAGAGTTGCTTATTTGTGAAAAATGACTCGTTTAATAGAACCTCTTAGTATTGTGTTCTTTCACTTGCAGTATCTCAAGCCTGAAAAACAGTATTCTACAGAACTAGAATGGAATACCCAAAGAGAAGACGCCCTAAGTTGTCTACAATATTTTAGATTTGGTCATTTCCCCAAGTACAAAAGAGGAAAGACATATGTTTTGGTTCATTCAATGGGCAAGTTTGCTTACGCTTCTTCATTACTGAAGCTGGGCACCTAGTGAAAGTCAACATTTATGAAAACCCAAACTATGAGCTCAGGACCATTCTGGACTCTAAAAAGCAGGGGTGACGGTAGGCACCACCGAAGTGACAGAATTGGTAATATTGGAAGGAAAAAGATGTCCAAAATTAAGCTACTTAGTGGGGAAAGGGCAATGAGGAACATGCCTCCTGTGGGTCGCTGGGCAGAAAACTGAGGAAATCTCATCAGGGTCAAGATAGCCATGTTTTCACAGCCACTGTCTAAATAGATATATAATATTGAAAAACTCTAGGTAATTTACAGATTCACCTTTGTTTTAATCCCCCCAGGGAAGAGTAAAAAGAGAGAGAGGTTAGGGAGAATGGGTCCCTGAGCTAGACAAAGAAAAAAAGTGCCAGGGTTGTCTTGACAACACGAGCACTTATTGCATTTTAAATAATATTTATTTTTCCTCCTAATTTCAATAGAAGTATGTGGTGGTTTTCAATGTTCAAGGTGGCTAGACTGAACGACACTCTTTCTTTCAGGTTTCCGGGTGAGTGAGGCATGAGAGAGAGACTCTTGGGAGACGTGGAGGGTGGAAGTGAAGCAGCCGCCACTCTGTAGGCCATGCAAGTCGCTGCCCACTCCCTGCTGGCTCAGCTCTCTGGTGTGGAACAGCAGGCAGGTCTGCAACTGCTCCCTCCACCTTCCCCTGGATCTTCCTTCGGCTTTTAGCTGTCCCCCTTTTCCTGGTTCCCACTCCAAAATCTTGACATATATCAAAGCGGGCACTAAAATTCCAAAGCTCATTCCAATGTATATTCAAACAGTAAAAAAGGAAGAGCGTATCTAACTCCTCCTCCTTCTCAAATCTTCCAGGTCAAATGCCCAACCATTGCTTCACGCCTCAGCCTACCCACTGTAGCTTCTCATTAGGATACTGGGAACAACTAGAGGATTAACATACCATCTCTCAGTTTTCTGAGCTGGTTCATTTGACAGTTGTGTCGAAAACTGATGGTTTCCTCGTCTTTAATTCCACTACTTTAGCATACGTTCCTTTAAATCTGTGTTTTGATCAAACCACTCCCTCCCTGCTCTCCAAACACAGGAGGGCCTCAATTCTCAGGGAACCCAAGAACTGCATCTCATGACCATACATGATACAACTTTAATCTCTGTGTGTGTGTGGTGAAAGGAGAATGACTTTCTGGGGAGAGGGGCAAGAAAGTGATCTATTTAGACTATGCAAACCAAATAAAAGGACCAAAAAAAAGTATCAGCTGAATTTTCAGCCGCTTTTCCTAGATGTCTTCAAAATCAGTACTTTGCACAAATCACAACAGCTGAACTGAAGCCAGCTTAGGCAAGATTCTTGAAAGATTTAATTACAGTCAAACAAACTCAGCGGCAGAGTTAAAATTCACCTTCTCCAACGTCAACACGAAAAGATGCAGACGTGTAATGCGAAGACTACAATGCCATGTGCTGCGGCTTTGGCTTTAGAGATCCAAAGTGGAAGGAGGAAAAATTAGGCACAGTTGTCAAATCCTGACCTTTGCCTCAAATATCTGACGTCACTACAGCTAACAGTGTCCAGCCCCGTTCACTTTGCAAACTCTGCAGTTCCAGGAGGGGAGAAGAAGTATTTTCTGGATATTTACAAGGACTCGCGAAGTGACAGAAGCAGCACAGCGGCCCCCGTGCGGAGCTGCAGCTGAGTCCCGCCCGCGCCGCCGCCATCGCACGCACGCACGCACGCCGTGCGGTTTTCCCTTCTCCCAAGGCCTAGTCCTTACTTTTCCCAGGGTTTAAAAAATCATGTTAACAATAAGCAAATACAGCAGGGCCAGATGCCTTTCGTGGTCAGATGGTTCATTGTTTAAAAAGCTTCAGTTTAAAATCCAAAAGATTGTTAACAGATGCAGTTTCTGGCTGGAGACTGGGAAAAACCTCACTTAAACAAAAGAGTATGTTGTGATTGGAACTAAAAAGGGAATTACCTTTAAAGATAAGAACCACAAACATTTCCTATTTGAAAATACCCCCAACTCCACCAACAGGACTTGTTTTTGGACCTTTCATGAAAGTTAAAAAATTTGACGGTGGGTTGCTATGTATGGCAAACCATGGCTGACAAACCAGTCCAGTCATTTTTACAGATTTGTTTGGATTTTCAACAAGGCCACAACATCCATCTCTTGCTCTCCCCCAGATTACTCAATTAGGCAAAATTCCAATTAGTTTCTTTCCAATTCTTTTAGCCTCAGAAATACTTTTGCTGCTTTCATTTTGGCTCTGGAAATAGGTTTTCAACCAGAGACTTAGATAGAGAAGTTTGAGAAATGAACACAGAGCCTGATAAGCAGAGAGCCACTGCTGGGACTCCAGTCATTATTGGATGGAAAAGAGCCACTTGGCTGAGAAAGACCTGGCCCCATCTTATTTCCCAGTCTTGTGTACGTTTAAACAGAAAGCTTGCCTTTCACCAACTCATGTGGCCGTTTCTGTTGGCTCTGTGGGCCTTTACATTGTGGCTTTACTATGTGTGAGAATGCCTGTAATGTTCGAAGTTCTAATCTTGAAAGATGGAAAATCTGAAGGAACCATGGGTATGTAGCTTTCCCTCAGCCTTGGGTTTGGCTTGCGGGTGACAAGCCTAATTTGAAAAAGCCACACAATAGATGGTCCAAGGAAAATCATCTGTTGTCCTCATTAGAGATGGCCACTACTGGCTCCATCCTGAGATAGCCAACCTGTCCCTTAGGAGACCACATTCTTGGAAGAGAGGTAAACATCATGCCCTTTCCATACTTAGGATTTTTTAAGGCTCCCCTGTTCAGTTTATTAAGTGCTCAATAGGGTCAGTTTCAGACCAAAGGCATAGTATAGTTTTAACAGCCTGAGAAGTTCTAATCAAGAAAATCCTTAAGTTAAGGAACACTACTGTCCATTTTAAAGTGAGGCAGATCCTTAAGCCCACAGGACTCCCCAAAGGGTTGAAATGGCTCTCCCACTCAGCCATGCCACTGCTAAGTCACATAAGGAATCCAAGCTGCTGGAATGAAGCTAGGAGGGAGAACTGTATGTTCAAAGATCTGCACAATCTGGCCAGGTACTCGGCAGGAAGGGTCCATCCATCAAGAAACGGGACTCTGAGCCAGTGGCCACATCCATATCCATCCTCCTCCAACAGCCAACCCCACCACGCACACGGAAGACAAAGTTTGCAAGGGGATTTGATAGGCCTGGACATTGAAAAATGAGCAGCAGCTGCAGGCCCAAGGTCATTACTACTCTCCAGGGGTTGCCTTTCTAATCTAAGGGGCAGTAGTTTCCATGATTAACTTTCAATGGCTGTCAAGGGTGTAATAAAATCTGGGAAAGAAGGAAACTTTCCCCTCGGTAAGCTGCTCCCATTTCCCTGCCCTTTCCTTTCCTCCAGCGCATATTCTCAATCCCTGCTTCCTAATTCTGAGGGAAAAGCCTGCACTCAGATGAGCCAAAATAGACAATGTCCTCTGCGTACACAAGCACCTGAGGTTTTTCCTTCCCAGTTCTAGGGGCTGGGTCTGTAAGATGGCTCCGTGAAATGTCCCCTTGTTTCTAAAGACCTTACAATACCATCACTTTCAGAACAGAGCACATTTTATTTTCATTTAAAAACTTTTTCCCAAGTGTTTTTAATCTGTTTCCTGAGCCACGACAACCAGTTCAAGATAAGAGAGGTTTTCTGGTTGGTAAGATGAGCACAAAGAGAAAGAGGAGAAGAGGACATGTTCATTCACAAACGTCTTGCTGGTTATGGCTGGATTAGAAACCCCAAGGCTCCGACTTGGTCTGACGTGATAGCGGCTGAGAGACAACAGCTAGACATGTCTCTCAGCAAAAGCCCCCCGGAACCAAACCCCACACATGATTTTATTGACTGTAACTGCTCAGGTAGAAAATTTAATGTGCTTCAGATTTTTGACAGTTCAGTATAACAGTAACGAGAACTTAGTGGTTCACTCATCAGACATTCATGTCAAAGGATCAGAAGCTGAGTAAGACATGGCTTCTAACCACCAGAGCCGTGAAGTCTGGTTGAAGAGGGACACACAGAGGCTCACACAGGAGAGATGCTCCTGGGAAGGTGGCATGCCAATTACACAGGGCATCAAAGAGAGAACAGAGGTGCTGAGAGCCAGCTGTGTGGGCAAATGGAAGCCCCCAAATGTATACAAGTCGCCTGAGAAAAGGTCTTCCTAACTGATACTGTCTTTAAAAGATATTAGATTGATAGTTTGTTCTTATTTCCCTTTGACAAGAGTCATCACAGTGTCCACTGCATGCTGGAGAGAGGCAGCGTTTCTCCTAGGTGCAAACCCTGTCCTTCCTGCTTGCCCCATCTTGATTCGAGTCTCTACTGGAACAGAAGGGAAGTGGCTAAAGACAGCCATGAACAGGATCGGTTCCAAAAATGGGATGCGAACAGTCTAAGAATTTGCCACAGGGTTTAAAGATAGCAGGGTGAACTTGACTGCAGGGGATATAGTCCAGGGGTGATGCCTAATGCCATGGACACTAGGGAATAACAGCTCTAGCGTTTAGCGGCCCTGATATCCATTCTCCCCTTCTACAGAGGTGATAGAACCCTCGACTTTTATTAAGTGGGGGTGACTACCCAGAAAAAAGACAGCCTTCCTTGCAGTGAGGTGTGGCCATTTGTTCACAGCGGGATGTGAGAGGGAAGTGCGTGTATAACTGCCAGGACATGTCCCTAGGAATGGAGATAAGGAAGTTTTGTCTTTTTCCCTCTCCTGCATCCTTAGTTTGGAATGTGAGCTGACTGGAGAGCCAGCTCAGACCAAGAAGACACGGCCTCAGAGATGGTGAAATGGAAAGTTGTTAGAAGGTCGTCACAGAGGACTGTGGCCCCATAATACTAGACCTAACCTACCTATAAATACATTTTGATGTAAAAAGTGTGTGTGTGTGGGGGGGGGGACTTTGATCACTGTGAAAACCAGTGCTATCTTGGGTCTTGGTTGTACAGGTTTATGAACAACGGTTACTGGTACAGGGTGGAGGGGTGGTGTCCAGTACAGTGTCAATAAAAACAACATTCAAGGAACTGGTGCTTTGCCGCATGTAGCACCAAGGCCACGACAGGACATGTTCAATCTACTTGTACGTTAGAAAGTGCTGACCAAATTCTGGTGGTGAAGTGGAAGAGCCCGTTCGTTAACCGCATATACAATGGATATCTTACCTTTTTCTTGCTGCAGTATATTTGCCATTTTTTCTCAGCTGGAAGTGCAAACATGGCTTCCCTGTGTTTGTCTGTGAGGTCGAGCTCATCCTGAGAAGAAAAATAATAATTGGCATTTTGTAGATTATTTGTTATTCCTACAGGGGAAGGTATCAGCATTATCAGGGAAAGAAAAAGCAAACAAACAAACAAAAAACAAAACACCAAGCTGAATTTAAATGAACTCAGAAAAGACCAAAAAGCTAAGTTAAGGTGTATGTTATCATCATTCAGAAAGCTTGTCTCTGGCACCCAGCATAGAGCACAGCAACAGAGGCACGAGGCCCTGTGTTTACTAAAGGGTGTGGGGAAGTGCCCTGAGCACAGATGGAATTATCCTGAGCCACCGTGTACTGCTACAGAGGGTCCACTGAGCAGTCAAGGCCATTGAAGCTCCAGCATTTGGAAGGATTCACTGTATTACACACTGAGGTTTGCTGGGGATGGCTCCACAAACACTGAACATCAGGCTGGGCCCTGAAGAACTTGGACATGATGAGAGGAAGGGAGGATCAGAACCAAAGGCCTAGATGTGGTAATAGACTCCGTGAGTTTAGGGAATAGGACCAGTTTGGCTGAAGCACTGGGGTTATGCAAAGAATTGTCACATAAAAGGTTTGAGAGGTAGGGAGTGACCAGTTTGTTGAAAGTCTTAAATGCCAGACTAAGGAGTTAATTCTCTTGTCCAAGGAGAGCCAATAAAGATTCTGAGCAAGGGAGTGACATGTTCATTGTCATAAACTCCACTAATTTAGTACTTTATGTGCCAAGCATGGCGTAGACATTTTCTCATTTAGTTTTCACCTCAACCCTAAGTGTCCCACTCATTATTACATCCTCATTGTAATAATAATCCCTGTTTAATACAGCTGGGGCATTGAGGTGGAAGACTGGGGAACTTGCTCAAGGCTCCATACCTGGTAAGTGACAGGTTGGGTTTTCAGCCCAGAGCAGTCTGACTCCAGAAACCAGACTCTTGGCCTCTCAGATCAGTGTCTGGAAACATTAATTTTACAGTGGTATGTGGCTTAGATTGGACACTAAGGGAAGGCAATTTATAAACACCCATAACTAATGAATAACAACAATGGGATAATGAATATAAAGATGCTTAGAGGACAGTTCTTGGCATTTAATAACTGAATCCATGGTCAGAAGTATTATTGGTATTGAGCATCTGGGGCATTTTTATTCCTATAGGAGAAGTTATCTAGTTGAAGGTGGCAGATTGGTGGGTGTAAGACATATAAAAAGGTGCTATAAATTAATATACAATAAAGGTTAGATGCCCAAGGAGTATAAACAAGTCCCTTCCCTAAATGCCTTCGGCATATATCTGCAATTCTGCCACTCGTGGATACTGACTTCACATCTCATACTCCTACCGCCATTCAGTCATCAAGGTCCAATTATTTCTTCCTTGAAAGGCTCATGATTTTCCTTTTGTCTCATTCCCAATGAAACCACCCAAACTTATGCCCTAACAACCTCTCTCTTGGCTTTTGCAAACAGCCTGCCCACTGTTCCTCCTTGCTCTTCCAATCCTTCCTACAGCATGGCCAGAATTCAGAAAGGCACTGCAGTCTCAAACCTGAGGCAGCTTCGGAATCACCTGCAGCAGTCCCCTACCTTTTTAGGCACCAGGGACTGGTGCTCCTCTGAGAATCTAATGAATGATCTGAGGAGGAGCTGAGGTGATGAGGCTAGCGCTGCAGAGCGGCTGCAAATACAGATGAAGCTTCTCTCACTCACCCTCTGCTCACCTCCTGCTCTGTAGCCCAGTTGCTAATAGGCCAGGGATAAGTACTAGTCAGCAGTCTGGGGACTGGGGACCCCTGACCTAGAGAACTCCTTAAATCACTGATCATTCAGTGTTTAGGACTGAGCAGGTGGGAGAAGGTATGAGAATTTGCATTCTAATAAGTTTCCAAGTATGGCTGATGCTGCTGGTCCTGGGACCATACTTTAAAACCACTGAGCACCTGTGCTGTTCTGAGTTCCCAGTTGACAAAACTTCATGAGTTTCACAATGTCTACAAAATGAATTATACATTCCTCAGCCTGCCGTTGAGGTCTGCCATGTATAACCCCAACTTACTTTGCCAGGCTGGCTTCTAGTTATCCCCTGATGCCTAGACTCGTTAACGCCTACACCTCAGGGCCTAGCCACTCAGGGCCTGATACAGTTGGCTTCCCAGGGAGGTTCTTAATTTAGTTAAACTTCCACTTCCTCATCTCCATGATGGGCATATCATTTCTCTTGCAGGGGTGTTGTAAGGATTGACAATCTCATCTAAACACTGTAGCACTGCCTGGCCCAGGGTGGTGGTGGAGGTGGGCAGGCAACTGTACAGTTGTTATTTTTCTCAACATTTAAACACAAATGTCCTTTTAAGAACAAGGTAAATAGTTAAGTCACTAAAATATACACCCACACACTATTACGTTCTAACCACAAAAAGCTAGTTAAGAATTTCAACAATGAACAACAGAGAAAGAATGAAAGACAGTTACAGAAACTCCACTATGAGGGAACATGTTAAAAATGTTAAAATTTTGGCATGCAACTATTACATATGTGAAATAATTATTTTTCTTTCTTTCTTCCTTTTTTAATTTCCTGTAACTCACACCTGCTTTCACCTATTGATGAATGGAGAAAATAATGGTTACATAAATCACTTCCCAACAATTAGAGGGCTTTGTGTGTGAGCGGGTAGGGGTGGTCAGGTTAGTTATTCAAACAGCTGGAAACATGGTGCTTATTTTGGAGAAAAGGTTTGTGATTTGTAAGAAAGAGAACAACGTTATTAGTGTTGTATCTTTTATTACACTATGGCACTGTATTTTTGCTAACTGAGCTGAGGTGTGAAGAAACTTATAAATCCTCAAATCTAGAAATTCATAGCAAAGGATAATAATATTACCATATTTTGCTGTTACAAGAAAACCTCTGCTTCTGCCGAGACACAGAAATGACCAATTTTGAACTGAGAGAACACAGTTGAACTAGGACTTAGGGTCAGATATTTCATGCAAAAAGATAATTTCCATAAAATAAAAAATTTTAAAAAATTGCTGTAGAGTCTCTGAATATAATTTTAGATTACAATTTAGCTAGCAATTACTGAGCACATTCGGTGTGCTTAGTATTAGTGTTCCATATGAATATTAATTCAGTTTATCCTCATAACAATCCTATAAAGTGGGTAATATTTCCCCATTTTCTAGGAAACTGAACTCATAGAGATTAAATAGCTTGCTCCAGCTGTTTAACAAAGACAGAGGAGGAACTTGAGCCTAGACTGCCGGGTTACAGAGTCTGCATTCTTAACCAGTAGACTGTTCATTCTACTGATCATTCAGTAGGTAGGTAGAATCATGGCACAATGCATCCATATGCTGCACTCACAGCCTAAAGAGCATCTGTTAGCAGAAAGATGAGAATTTTTGTTGTCAGACAGCCCTGAGTTCCAGGTCTGGCTCTTACAGGGTTACACAATCTTAAACAAGTGACTTAACCCTTGAACTTCAATTTCTTCATCTGAAAAATCGGAGTGATAATATATATCTAATAGAGTTATCTCAAGAATTCATTCATGCAACCGAAAAAATTTTTTGAGTGACCACTAATGCCAGGCATTGTGCTAGGTACAGAGGACAAAAAGCTATCACAGAGTTCATATTCTTGAGCGGGCAGAAGGGAAAATAAATAATCACATGATGATCACATAGGAAGCTAAGCTTTGAGGGCTAACTTGTTGGGGAAAGGTGGGGAAGTGAAGTCTGTGAAGTGAAGTGAAGTGATACTGGAGATGAAAGGAATTAAATAGGTAAAAAGCACTGTAGGTGGTGAACAGCAGTCCTGTAGGCCACTGTGAACTTTGGTCTTTATCCTAAGAGCAATTAGAGGTCACTGGAAGATTCTGAGCAAAAGAGTGACATAGATTAAATTAGATAATAATTGGGAGTGCCTAGGCACAATGCCCAGAGTGTAATAAGACCCCCACCCTTCCATTCCAAAAGTATCTCTGCTCTGACTCATTCTATTTTAATAACATGGCTGAATCAAGCATGCAAGACTCTGAAAAGATTATCATAGCCTTAGAGATCAATCAACACTTACTCGCTGTCCTACCCATTCCAGGACCATGGCCAGACATTATAAAGAACACAAAGATGAGTAACAGACCCTGATTTCATGGAATTTAGCATCTACTTAGGATTACGAGATGATAGAGGCATCAATGGTCCCTTTTCTTTTCAGGATGAAGTCCGAATTCTTTAGCTGGTTGATGGAGGCCCTTCATGATATGGCCTTGTGGACTTGGCTGACCTCACCTCCTTCTCCTCCTCCAGCAGCTACATCTTAGCACTTCTGAAACTTGTACATACTGTTCTCTTTTCCCAGAGAGACCTTCCCACCATGTCTAAGGATCAACCTTGTTCATCTAAGCTGTTACAAGGTATCAGTTATTCCCTCCAGGAAGCCTATCTTTATGGGCATTTATCACGTTGCTACAGTTACGTTACTGGCATGTCTGACTCCCGTTCTAGGCTTGTTTTCAGAGGGCAGTAACTAAATTTGTTCTATTAAATCTTTGCTTTAATTGCCAGTCCCCAAAATGGTACTTAAGCCAGATTGTAAACACCTCCCCTGTCTCAAAATAAATAAATAAATAAATAAATAAATAAATAAATAAATAAATAAATGAAAGAAAGGTGAGGGAAGGTGGGCAAGCTGAAAGGGAGGGAGAAGAGAGGATTATTGTAGGATATGATGGTGATCAATGCATTTCGAAGATTAAAATTAAGTTTTTTCACTTCTATTTTGTGATAAAATGTGCATACGATGAAACTTACAGATCTTAAGTATACAATTTTGGGTTTGCCAAAGGTATATACTGAAATGGTTGTAGCACTGTACCCCTTAGAAAACAGTTGAACTATTTTATTCTCCCATCAATATATGGCAGATCCAGTTACTCCACATGCTCACCAAAATTTGGTGCTGCCTTTTTAATTTTAGGTTTATGTGAAGTGGTATTTCAATGTAGTTTTTTTTTAGGTTTGATTCATCTTCCTGATGACAACTGATGCTGAATACACAATTTGATATGTTAATTAGCCATTCATACTTGTTTTTTTGGTGTGAAGTATTAAGATTTTTTTGCCCATCTTTATTGAGATGTCACTCTATTATTCATCAAAATAAGTTCTTTACATATTCTGGAAACATGTCTTTTGTCATAGATATGTAGGCTATTATTTCTCTTTGCCGGTGGTTCACCTTTTAATTTTGTTAATAGTCTATTTTCATCCCTAGATTTTTAAAATTTTTTTTGCTAAAGTCTAATTTATTAATACTTTTTCTTTCAGAGACAACACTTTTTGTCTTTTCTCAGAAATCTTTCCAACTTGCAGGTCAAAAAAGTACTATATGGTTTCTTAGTTTTAGCTTCTATGTTTGAATCTATACTACATCTCATAGACCCCGCTCTTGGGGTTTTTCTTTTGTTACAAAATAGTTGGATTGCCTTTACCTTCTCTCTTTCCCAGTTACCCGCACGCATTTAGATACACTACTAAGCAAGGAATGGAAAAAAAGCACAGTTGATGGAAGGAAGAAAAAGAATGGAACGTAAATGAATTTGAAAAGCATCTTCACAGAATTTCTTTAAGCTCTGAAATTACTTCAAAGTAATATAACAGGAGTTCTCATTTGATATTGAATTCAAACTGAAAAAGGCAACTGTGAAAAACCAAAAAATTGAGAACACTGTAATTCAGATGGCATCTTTTTACGTGAAGTTCTTAGAAAAAAAATAATTCTATAGAGGCAGAAGGCAGAACGGCGGTTGCCTGGGGCAAGAGGCAGGAGCCGGCCCTGGCTGCAAACACGCACATGAGGAGACAGGGGGATGGGAATGTTCTGAAGTGGACCACAGTGACGGTTGCACAAATCTACTAAAATGCACTGAAGTGTACACTTAACAATGGGTAAAGTTTATAGCATGTAAATTATATCTCAATAAAGCTCCTATTAAAAAAAAAATTTTAAAAAGTAAGCCTGTTTGTTGGAGCCCAGGATCAGAAATGAGAAAATATTGCCTTCTGTACATAGTAAGGAAATAAAATTCTGGTTGAACAGTAGATTAGATAAGCCAAGCAGTTATTCTAGAAAATAACTGACTGAAAAGAAATGTTAAGAAGAAAAGGGAAAGAAAAACTGTGGAGTCCTTTAGAGTGAGTAGCTCAATCTGGGAAATGTTGTAATTTCAGGTAAAATTATTGTTTGGAACCAAATAACTTCCATGAAATATTCTATCTTTTCCTTGAAAATTACACAGATTCTATTACCATGCATTCCATTTAGGCCAAGAGATAGGCAATGTTTTCCCCAAAGTCCCTTAATATTAAATGAAGTGATATGTTAATATTAACAATAAGCCCTTAAAGAGCCTTTTCTGTGTTATTTTTTTTCCCCTCTAGTGACTGTGCTACAAAAGTGTGGTTGGCTACTCTATGAGTTAATAGATAAGTTTTCTACTAATTAACAAACCACAGTAATTAGTCTAATCCCAGGAATCCAGGAAGCATCTGGCTGCTTTCAGATCACCTTACCTATTTTCTTTCTTTTTCTTTTTCTTTTTCTTTTTTTTAATAATCGGGCTATGTCAGATATTGTTTTGGGGACTGACAATTAATGCAGAGTTAAACAACGAGTTTTGTTTCTGCCACTACACCTTAGACTTGGATAGCCTAGCTCCAATTATTGGACATTGATTTTTTTTTCATATTTTTCTTATTTGGATGCTTTTAAAAGTTAATTATAGGAAAATGACTTAGCAAGTGATGAAAGGACAAATATCTGTACCAAGCATCATCCCTCTCCACAGAAAGCTCAAGTTTCTTAAAAACCAACAAACAAAATCCTAAAGGCTTTTATTCTTGGAGAAATAAAAAGATTATTTTTATATTTTTACAAAATTATAATATCTTGGAGAAAAGATACATATATATATATATTTAAGAAGAAAGGACCTCTGAGAGAAGCCCAACTGTCAGAACTAAAGTTCTAAGCTTTATCCATAACAAAGCACGTTATTAAGCCCTGCTTCTAAGGGAGTCTGTACAAAGGAATCTGACCAGGCCTATGCTCTAGAGTAAGCAGTCAGCTCTATAGAAATATACAGAAATCAGAAAACAATTGGCATAGTATAAATAAATCTAAGGAAATGGACTGATTTGTTAGATAAAGCAAGGGAACAAATTTTGAAATAATATACAATAAGGGTCATATAAGAGTTGAAAAAGTTCTTTTAGAGATGTGAGCTAAATGAAAGTATGGGTTTATTTACAAAACCTCTGAAGTAACATTGAAAGCATTCATTCTTTGATAATCTACCAAATCAATGGATTTCAGTGTGCCAACAAGTAAGTTTCCAGCTAACAAGAGATATCTGTAATAAAGAAATTCTAATGAGTTAAGCTAACTCTTTACATACATATTAATGCATATTCACATGTGTGGAGGGCACAATTGGGTAGGAGTTATAATTCATGCTGGGGAAATGGAGGAAAAGAAAATGGGGAGGAGAAGCTAAGACATGTCCTTGGGGTCACTGTGACAATCAACATTCATTGTATTGTGTATGTTTGTGTTTTGGTTTGTTTAGGGTTTTTTTTTGTGTGTGTGTGGGGTGTTTTTGTTTTTTACTTTTTAGCAGTCCTTGACAAGATAACTACCCATCTGACTCAATGTATACAGAGCTTACAGAATTTCTAACCATATTATTACTCAAGCAATGCTAATTTTTCTCTTTCAAACTAAATACGCCAGGTATTTGTCCACAGCAAACAAATTCAATTCACCCATCCTAACTCCACCCACCAAAGGCTTCCCACATGTACCCAGCAGGCAGCGACCTTGGGTTCACCTCAAGTGCACCCGACCTTAGCAGAGCCTTCTCTGGATGTAACCCTCTCTTCTCATCCCACAGCTTGACACTCCCAGAAATAAGTCAGACCTGGGAAGGGCAAGAGACCCGACCTTATGTCATATGACATGGTGGTGAGTATACCATCACAGGTGACAGGCTAGACAATGCAGATGGAACACTGAAGGGTAACACTTTGGCAGAAAAAAAAAAATTACACTCTTATAAATATATAGAGAACGTGTACTATTAGGCTATGAAAATTCATTATATTTATGAACATCCAGCCCCACCACAACAAATGAGGATCACATCCAGGAGTCATGAATGGCCAACACAGCTCTTAAAATTTAACCACAGTGACCCTGAAAACGATATTTTATTTTCATAGTGGTGGTCTGAAATCTGAATGTGAGATAAGGTTTTTATCAGTTTAAATAGAGGTGCATTCGGTGAATTATTACCTGCTCCTAACCAGTCAGTTAAGACATAAATGGAAAAGAACAGACCTTAAAATTTCTAAAGGGATGTGTACACACATAAAAAGAAGCTTGAAGGTTTTCAGCCTGTAAGGCTTCTGTCAACATCCTTAGTCATTACACAAAATACCACAGCATGACTCACCACCACCTACACATTAATGTTCTGTGTCTGATAGATGTGTCTTCTTTCGATATATAAAAATAAGAGTGAGAAATCCCACAAAGAAAAATATAAGTAATTTTTAGTTTCTTGCTACCAGTGGTTGAATGTTTATACTATATCCCTTCCTCACTTTAATAGTAGGCCATGAGAACTATATCAAAGTATACCTCTAACTGTGTAGGCTTCTTATTTAGCTTCTTTGTGTTATTTCAACCAGAAACTCACTAGAGTAACTTTAGCTTTTAATTAGTCTGCATCGCCAGCAGTTTTCCAGCAATTTAAAATAAATAACTCGGTTCTAAATATGTTAAAATCATCTCTTAACATCCATCCAATCATCCAAATTTCTAGTTTTTGCAGCTACAATCTAGTACAACTTCTGTTGACAAGGCTTAGCTGAGAGAATTTCTAAGCAGTGTTTTCCTAAATGAATGGAGGGACTTTGTCTCCTGGGACACAAAACCAGCTATAAAGTGACAGTTGAAAGAGGCACCTGTGGGCAACCGTGAAGCCAAGTTCCACACGTGTCCCTCTGCCTCGACGACACCAGACTTCTCTTGCCAGCCTCTCCTATACCTGCTTAGCATGCCCTCCAGAGACTTGTTTGGCAGCTCAGATGACACTTTCAAGCTGTTTTTTTTTTTTTTACATACAATTTTAAGTTTTAATTTGGTCAAGATACTTGGAACCATGAGTCTCTTCACACATGGCATCTATTTATCTATTTTACCATGTAATAATAGTAGAGAGGCTGTTAAAGATAGAAAAATTTCTTACACATTTATCACTCTTAGCCTTTTTGGTCCCACAGTAACTGACCTCCAAATGAAAAATATGAGGAAAGAAAATGACAACAGGTGATGGGGTGCAGGAAGAGTGCAAAAATCAGCAAAGATCAGCCCAAATCTAACTACTACTACTTCGAGAATAATTCAAGATATGAACCCAGCTGCTGAAGGATTCAGCATTCGTTCATTCATGTATGCATTCACGCATGTAAGCATTCACTCAGATACTTACTGAACATCTCATGTGTTATCTTTCAGTAATGAGTCATTCACCCACACCATAAGCATTTACTGAGCACCTACTTTGGGCCAGGCACTGCTCCAGGCACTGCTCCAGGCCCTGGGAATCTGGCGTGTGAAAAAGCCAGATACGATGCCTGCGTGCCATTCTACTCGCTGAAGGTGAAAGGATGTATATTCATAGAGGGTTTAACATAATGAATGTCTCTGTGTAAACAAACTCAAACTGTCTCATTGTTTAGAAGGTGGCAAAGAACTTGCTGACTTTTTCTTCTATATCCAAGAAAGGCCCATCTTGATTGAAAACAACCCGAATATATATTCTGAATGAGCTTTCAGTCATTTGGTTTAGTTTAGTTCTTAAATATTACATTGTGTAATGAAATAAACAGCTAGCAGCTGTAGAATGTTTCTAGTGGATTTACTGAAAATTGATGAGAAAGAAAAAAACAACATTTTTAGGGATTTGGTTTTCAAAAAAATACATATATATAATGTATATATATAATATATATATGTGTGTGTGTGTGTGTGTGTATGTGTATACAGTTATCCATCCACGGGCCAGAAAATCATAACTAAAAGATATAGCTGGTACTGGGCTCCTATATCTTGCATCAAGAAACAGTTTTAAATTCCAGAGGCATTCTGGGAATTGACAGTGGGGGAGGGGAGGATTCTAAGCATAGCAAATAAGAGTATTTGAGGATAGTTTAGAACTAGAATATACCATCCACATATTGGGCATTTACCCCTACAGGCCATATGACATATATTTTGTAAAAACAAATGGTGTTTGGATGATTCCCAGTGCATCAGTATATATTCTCATGTGCAGTTATTTGCTCAAACTACCAGTGTTCCAGCCATTATTGAAACACATTTTCAAAATTATACTAGAAAGCTTACCTAAACCACACTGCTTATATAGATCAAATTATTCTCCTAGTCTTTTAATATCTATACTGGTTTATACTGGGACATATAGAGACTTGAAAAGTCAGTATAGTATGTTTACTTTGTGTAATTTGCACATGTAGCCTAAGGATTAAATTAAATAACCAGATTTCAAATTGTAACCGAAAGCTAAGTAAGTGCATACTACTCAGAGTCACTTTAGGTCTCATAGTAATGAAAATTATCAAGGTCAAGGGGATGCAACCATTTCCTTAATAATGTTAAGTTCAGAGATAGTTTTACAGTATTTGTATTAAAAAAAGAAAGATTCTATATTTCTTTCCTCCATCTGTTCACGTTCCCTCCCCACCATTTCGATTGCTGGAATGTAAATTAAGAAGCACCCTGAAATAAATGTATTGATTGATAACAAAATATCTAATATGAGGTCAAAATCTAAATTTAACAGCCTGTAGAAAAGGACATTTGAAATGATCTTGGTGAGATAAAACATAAATTTAGAATTAGAGGGAATAAAATGGTTTTGTGGGTTTACCTTAAGCTTTACTGGATTTGTTTAGTGAATCAGAGAACAAGAAGGAAATTTAAGAAGCCATGTTGACCACCTTACTGTCACTAAGCAGAGAGGACCTCAACCAGTACAACAAAATGTATACTGTCCACTGGGATGAAGGTCTACTGCCAACTCGAATTTGATAAGTAATGCAACGTTCTGTTCAAATGTACAACAGATATAAGTAAGCAAAGCCGCCTACATCAACATCACCCTGAATCACAGCCATCAGTTCTCAGAGCCAAAATTATTTATTCATACATTTCTGGGTTTGCAGTCATCTTTAAATTGACTGTTATATTGGCACCAGTTTAATCTACTATTCAGGAATTTTAGCACTGAACACATTTAAGCCTCTATCTACATTTCCACTTCCCCTTGTGATGTACTGCATATTTTCATACTGTTTTAAACATTTTTCTATTAACTCATCAAACTGATTTATCCAAAAATGCCACAGTTTCAAGGGAAGACCTACTCAAGATTTGTTTTCTTTCTTTGTCAACTAATCATGTCCTTTAGCTAAATAGAATTTTCTCTTGTGACCTTCCTAGGTTTGTCAAGTTAACAGAATTTTTAACCTCATGGAAATAAACAATTTTAATATCAATCCCTTCATTAGGCTCTGATTTTTGGCTTCCAGACAACTTAATACTTTGAGACTGTTCTAGATATGTCTTTGAAGTCTTTATACAGTCTCATTTCCTCTGCTTAATTATTGAGCAATCCTTTACACTCTAATTCAGAAGCAACAGATTAAAACTATGACGGTTTACAACCAGTTTTTTTCTCTTCGATCAGGTTAAAATTAAATGTTCTTACTACTTAATCTTTTCATCTTTCTTGGATACAGGGAATTGAATAGTTTCTGTAAGAAACTTTGTATTCTTACCTGGTCTTAATATAAAAGGCGAGTTTTAAAACTAAAGAGATAAAAAGTGTTGAGACTTTTCATCAATTCTGGTAATAATGGAATAAGTTTACTATTAAAGAGAGCTTAAAATAGCCCTAGCAATGATAATAATAATAATAAAAATTATGTTGACAGCCTGAGATGGGCAACAATTCGCATTGGCTAGTAAAAGAACAAAATTTATACACTGGTAAATCTGTAAGACTAACTTGGATTCCTGTAGCTCCTTTCATTCCAAAGTGACTTCATATTGAAAAATGAAGAGATTACTGATGCAGATTCCCAAGGGAATTCATTTGGCACAGCTTACCTTGCCTGTGAATTCATCCAACTCTGATATATCAAATAAATTCTCTCATTCCTGTTATCTTCATTTCTCAAATTCTAGGCTGGTGACTAATGTTAAGAATGTCCTCAGTGCTTAATAAAATTGATCTGTGGTAAGTAATTATCTTTATAAAGATACAAATCTTCCCATCATCCTATGGTACCCACCATCACTACCTTCTTCATTGAGATTTTAACTTTCATTGACAATTCTCAATAGTATAAATGGCGGTTTCATGATGAGTAATGAACTTCTTCTCATAAGTTTCTTTAAAATATTTTATGTTTCCTGGAAGGCATAGCACTAGACCCATTGGCCAAATAAATGGAAAACTAAGCAATGGGTTTGAAAAAAGGAATTAACCAGAAAACAGTATAAAATGGAATTGGGAATATTTCAGTTTAGGAAAAACCTGGGTACACACTGCATATTATTCCCAACTGTCTACAAATTCACAGTGACGTACTTACTGTATTAGAAATGGAGCTTTCCTCTAATCAGTCTATAAAACTGATTCCAGGCACACGAATAATATGTGTCCTAAAATAGGTGAGATTTACTAAAATATGCTTCAAAAATAATAACCAGACTTATCTTAAATCTCACCCACAAAAAGCAGTTGGACATTTTGCATGTTTCACACAGCAAGAGAGCTCAGGAAACCTGAGAGGAAATATCAATTCCATTATCACTATTTCTATAAAATATTCTATAGGAAACTCATCAACTCTTGGTGTACGTAGGAGTCTATGCATTGGGTAGAAAAGTGGAAGGGGACTCCTAGTAGTTTTATTTCAAAATTAAAGTAGCCAGAAAAGAGATGCATTGTAACAAGAAGGCATTTCACCTCAGCAGTTGGAGGCAAAGGAAAACATACTCAGCATCTACCCAGGGAGACATATAACACTTTTTGCTAAACTTGCCAAAACGTCACAGGGACTGTAAAGAGCAATCATTATTTTTGTAAATATAATCAAATAGCAAGATATTTTGATGTACGTTGGTATATTTAATTCACTGAGAAATCCTGTAAAAAAGCAGAGGTACTTTTCTCTGGTTCGAATAAGAATCTGAAATATATAATTTAACTAAGAATATAAAAATGCGCATCTCCTTTTCTAGGCTTGCCTCTCAGAACCCCCAATGCTCTAGCCTCCCATTTCATGCTACACCTATGCTGAACTCTCAGTTCCTTGGGCCTTCTACACTGTCTCTCTCACTTCCCAGCCCTTACACATGCTATTCTCACTGCCTGTGAAACTCTTTTCTCTCCTCTTTGCCTGGATAATCCCTTCTTGTTTTTTATGTCTTACATTAAATGCCACTTCCTCCAGGAAGCCTTCCAAGATCCTTCTATACTAGATTAGGCACCTGTGGGGTTTGGGGGCAGGTTTCAGTAAGTAGCACTCTCTTTTCCCTGCAAGTTTAGAATAATCTGAGAGCTAAGCTATGCAATCAACAAATGGAAATCAAAATACTTTCCTTTTTAGTCATGAAAGCTGAATTGGAAAGCCCAGCTTTCATCTTCAGACAAGCAGGCGTGCTGAGATTTCAGTACTGAATTAGACACTTACCCACCAGTCATAAGAACGGCTGAACTCCCCAAAGGGGGTCATTCCTATGAAATGTATAGGACCAAAGGTCACAGAATATGTGTTTTTTTGAAAGCAGGTTAACTTGCAGAGAAATAGAGACAGGGAGAGAGATTGAGCTATGCATATTCCAAAGAGGATGAAAGAGAAGCTGGGAATATTACTCCCCCACCCCCTCACCCCCTGTAAGAGAGCTATGGGTGATAAAAACAGAACCTGTGAGGGGAGGAATAAAAGTTCTTCTCCAACAAAATGTAATGCTCGAGTAGCCCCTCTCATGGCAGTTGGTCACGTTGGCTAAGATTGCATGTTTAGTTATCTCTGTCCCTTGCTAGACCTTCAGCCCGTCAAAGTCATTAAAGACCACTTCTGTTTTACTAACCAGTCACCTCAGGGCCTGGCACAGAGTAGACACTTAGCACACACACATCATAAGAATTAGTCTGTCAATTAATGACAATTTCTTCTGTTCATCCCCAAAGAAGTCTTCTATTGCTAACGCTGAATTGAAAAAAGTGACTTGTGCAAGGACAGTATGTAGAGTTGCCTAAGACTCTTCAAAAGGTTGGTGGGGATACTCTAAGACCTTTGAAGCCTGTATCAAAGACAAGATTCAGCTGAATCTTATTTTATGGGAACAGTGCTGGATCTCTGGTTATGTTCTTGATTAGTGGCAGAGACAGTGGATGAAGCACATCCTGAAGTGAACAACAGGTGAGGCAGGGATGGTAATCCAGGAAAAAAGGATTGATGTGCAAAGGCATAAAATATATAGTTAGCAGAGTTCACACAAACTCACAACAGTTGGCAAATATGCGGAAAAACTAGAACCATCGTACACTGCTGGTGGGAATGTAAAATGGTGCAGCTGCTTTGGAAAACCAGTCTGGCAGTTTCTCAAAAGTCAAACACAATTTCACCATATGACCCAAAAATCCCACTCATAGGTATACATTGATGAGAACTAAAAATATATTTCCATGCAAAGCTTTTATAGCAGCATTAGTCATAACAAAGACTAGCAACAACCTAAATGTCCATCAATGACAAATGGATAAATAAAATGTGGCATGTTCACACGATGGAATATTATTTGGCAACATAAAGAAATGAAGTACTGATATATGCTACAACATGGATAAACCCTGAAAACCCTTATGCTAAGTAAAAGAAGCCCGTCACAAAAGGCCACATATTATATGATTTCATTTATATGAAATGCTCAGAATAGGTAAATTCACAGAAACAGAGAGTAAACTAGTGGTTGCCGGAGAATTGGCGGGGTTGGGGAGAAATGGGAAGTGATGGTGAACAGGTAAAGGGAGTTGCTCTAGGGATGATGAAAACGTTCTAAAACTTACTGTACTGATGGTTACACAATTCTGTGACTATACTAAAAGCCATTAAATTGTACACTTTAAATAGATGAATTGCATGGGATGTAAATTCTATCTCAATAAAGTTGTTATTAAAAAAAAAAAAATAGGCAGGGTGTGGCACTGAGACCTCCGGAAACCACTGCTTCCTGAAATTGGAATGACTCTCATTTTGTTGCCTGTAGCAGGGAACCTGCTAGAAAACAAGGCGCTCCTTGCTTCCCACCTTCTTTAAAGATTCACACAGCTGACCTCCCATACAGGCTTGCTTTATTTATGAGATGATAAGGTTGCAGTAAGCTATTCTGAAAGCAACCTATTTGGTATCACTTTAAAAATATCAAATGAGTGACTCATAGGACAAGGCCAAGGAAATTAGTTTACAGTAACTGGTTCTGATGAGATGCTTTCCAACAGATACAGAGATAAAATGGCCTGCGATCTGGGACCCACACGGGCTCTCTCACAGCAGGCAGATTAGCTTTCAAGAAAAGGAAAAGCCTGCGATATCTGCTTGGGGTGTAGTACCCAGAAAAATGCCTGTCTTACTCTCTCTCATCCCTCTAGGATGCAGGGTGTAAAGCACCTACTGGGTGCTGGCCTTTTAAAAGAAGTTAGCTGCTTTAATCTTCACACGAACCCTTATCAGAAAGGAGGTATTATCTCCATTTTATAAACAAGAAAATAAACTCAAAGTCCAACAGAAACCATCTTAAAGGAAGTTACCCTACTTGCAGAGTGGTTTGACTCCAGGGGCCATGCACTCTCTGCCTCCCCACGTGGCCGCCCTCTCCTGTGCACGGGCAGAAGCACAACTGCTTCTGGGACAACTCAAGAGAACCCAGGGCAGAGGTTTCCAGTGGCTCTGAGTTCACTTCCCCTGCCCCAGGACACCCTTGGCAGTTGGATAGATTTGCGGTCAAAGTCCCTAAAGTCAGAAGTAGACAAAAATCCATCAGTCACTAACCAGGACAGATACAAACCTCAAGATAATTTGTTTTCCAATGGTTTTAGCTTAAAGTTCTGGTTTGGCATTGGCTTTTTAACAACTAACAGCTGTAGGCAATTTTCACACAGAATAAAGACATCAGTAAGGCAGAAAGTGGAATTTTCTCCCTTATGAATACAGAACAATGAGCTGTCTTCAAGATGTACACGGAGCTGCCACCACCCAGGCTCTGGCTTAGGTCTCGTTTTGGGAGGATGACAGAACACGATTGAAAGGACAGTGGATGGGAATGCTGTGAGGGTACTCAGCTCTGCCCACAGCTTCACAACCACCGAAGAGGTTTTTATCTATCAGTAACATCTGTCTCCTTAGGTTGACTTTTGGTTTTAAAGGGCTTTAAGTGGGAAATAAGACCAAGCTTGTCAATACATTATGATTGCCCTTCTTGGTAGCCATCATGGCAGATGATTCACTGCTCCTCCCCCTGTGAGAAAACTATGTGTCCTCCACCCACACCAATGACATTAGGCTTGGTCATGTGATTTATGGGACCAGTCTCTATAGAAGGATGATACATCCCTGCCCTGTGAACTCAGGAGTAGCCATGTGATTTACTTTGGCCAAAGAAATGCGGGCAGAAGTGACATGTATCATTTCTAAGCATACACTTAGCGCCTGCCAGGAGTTCACCATGTCTCTCATTCCTCTTCCACTAGGGTTGGGTCATGGATAGAAGAGAGAGAGGAGCAGAACCCCAGCTGACCTACATTCGTTACATCTGCCACCAAAGTTCTTCTATCACGGGAAAAATCATATGCTTTTTCCATACTTCTCCGGATAATAAAGTTAGAGCAGTAAGTTGAACCCCGGTAAGTGCCCTTTAAACTACACCATAATATCCTCTGAAACAGATTGGAAAGAAACACTACTTCGGAGATGCTTTAAAAGCTCAGTTGAAGGGAGCCCTTACATCTCTTGATGCATGAGTCCTATACCAGATACAGCTCTCACTTTGGTATAGTGGATTCTAAAATATGATAGTATCTATAAAAAGTTTCCCACATGAGTTATTATTGCGATCCTATCATTAGGCTAAATAATTATACTTTACTTAAGTAATAATGTCTTTCATCAAAGGATCAAGGACAAGAAGGGGAGTATGACTAATTTTTAAAAAGACATTAATGCTATACACTGGGAGTGGGGGTGAAGGAAGCACCGGGGACTCCCAGGAGGTGTGAAGCAGATAAGGGAATTATTTACACACATGCGTACAGACTCAGGTGGTGATGGGGAGGAATCAGAAGGGGTAACTTAGGACGCAGCACTGCCACGTATTTGAAGACCTATAGGTCTAAAACCTTTCACTTAAAAGTAAAGCACCAGCAAAGCCTTCTGATGTAGAGATGCTACCTTCTTCCTTCTCCTCTTTCTCCACAGGCTCAGTGCTGACAGGGGGGCTACACGCATAAGGGACAGATGGGGGCCATGTCACTGAAGTGGGGGAAGCCCATGGCTAACTAAACCAAACCATCCACATCCTCTCTTCTCCCTCCTGACTCCCCACTACCGCCAGGATGGAAGTCTGGGACTTACCACAAGTTCACTGAACATGACGTCCAGCTCCTCCACAGGGGGCATGGGTAATGCTGGCTCCATGGTCTGAAGTGCAAAGTTGCTATCATTTCGCAGCCGATATGTGATTTCTGGGTGATCGTTATTTCGAAAACAGCAAAAGATGAATGAAATCCCCCGTCCACCTCTCTTCCTTGGGGCCATGGCTGAATTCTGTACTATTTCTTGAGTGACTAAACTCTGCAAAAAAAGGACATGACATAATTAAGAGTGCAAAGTAAATTAAAAAAATTTTTTTTAAGTCAGACCAATCCAAGGAAGAGCCCCCTGCACTGGAGGCAATGACAGTGCCTTCCAGGAGCATAGAGCTAACAACCTCAAGAGAGTTTGAGTCCAGTTGAGCAGAGAGCACATGTCCTTCTATTCACTAGTTGAAACCTATGACCGCCTGTAGGAAATCTATGACCACCTACTGCTTGTATGACCACACAGTACAATTCCAGTCAGTCCACATCCCAGCATATGCTGCCATTGCATTGGGCTACTGGCCCTTCCTTGTACATCACACACTCTTTCTTGCCAAACCATTTTGTTTCTGTTACTCCGCTTATAAGAATGACCTTTTCATTCTTGACCCCAGGAGATCTCTTATTCATCCTTTACAATTTAGTTCTAACTTCCTCTTCTTTACCTTCCCCAAGTAGAATAATACATGTGCTAAAGCGTAACTATCCATTCCAGTTCATGTCACATTCTAAGTTCTTTAGGAGTATGTCCTTCCTGTTAGACTGTGACAACTCAAAATGGGGGGGGGGGGAGGGAAGGCACTATGTATTAAGCATCTTGGGGGTCCTAGTGCCAGAAAGATAGGAGGCACTTGGTTAATATTTATTGTGTTGAATAACTTAAACAAAGGAAGAACAACTTAACATGAGCTAGAAAGGCCAGAGATTTTCAAACAGAAAAGATCAAATGAATGCACTACTAGGAAGACAGTTAAATAAATTATAGTATAGCCACATAATAGAATACTATGCACCCATTAAAATGAAGAGGCATCTGTGTTATAGAGATGGAAAAATGTTCAAGATATTATCACATCTATACTATATACTACAAGATTACCTGTTTTAAAGCATCTATGAATGTAAGAAAGTTTTAATAGCAATAACCCCCAAAATAAATTTAAAAAATTAGAGAATTATTCCTTTTTCACTTTATACCCTTTGAGTCTGAATTTTTACCATAATAATACATTTTTTACGATTGAACATTTTTTTAAGTTACAACTATGTGTATTGGCTTGGAAAATTTCCAAGTTATACTGTCAAGTGAAAAAAGCAAGTCAAAGAATAATGTGTATTACATGATGCCATAATGTGTTTTAAAAACAATTTCATACAAAAAAAAACTAAATTTACATGTAAATGCATAGCTAAAAGGCTTAGAAAGATACAAAGCAAAATCCTAACTCAGAGAGAAAGGCAAGAAAGGAAACATTCTTTTCGTTTTTTTATATATGTATAATGAGAGCATATTCATGTAAAACTTTTCTAGATTTTCAATTTTTAACAAGAGACAGAGTTGGGAAAAAAAGGTGGGATGAGAACTGGCCTTTCATGAGTTGTAAGGGCAGAGGAGAAATGCATCTGTGAAGGAGAGATGACAGCAACAAAGGTGTGAAGAGTCAGACAGACTGGAGAGGAACACTAGACGGAGAAGCTGCAGCCCAGGTGGAGGACTCTGGATTTACCCACGGGTGCCTGGGAGCCACATTTAGAAGCCTGTGGAGGGGAGGGCAGTGAGAGAGAAAGAGAAAGAGAGACAGAGAGAGAGAGAGAGAGAGAGAGAGAGCGCGCGCGAGCGCGCGCGCGAGCACACACTAGTGAGCAAGTGAGCAGATGTGGTTGGGCCCTGACAGCTCTCACTTTTTAGAGCTGTAGCAGGTGACCTTGCTGAAGAAGCTACAATGGATGCTGAGCACCCTCACAGAGAGTAGACTGCAGATCACCAGACAGTGCAATTAATGTCACTATCCTGAGATCCCAGCATGTCCTGAGAGACAGGGCTAACACTACTACGGGCACTTCCTAAAAAGGAAGAGAAGGCCTAAGGGGCATGCAGAAACCTGCACTGTCCTTGAACTGATTTCAGGGCTGCTACAAATAAACAGCAACAGAGTGAGTGGTGGCATCTGCTGAATTAAAACCAATGGGTGGAAGCTATAAGGAGACAAAAGAAAGAACTTTCTAATGTCTGCGACTGGGATAGGATGAAGGTGAGAAGTCCTTGGTTCTGTTGTCTGTAGACTAGACTTACCTGTTAGAAATGCCTAAGGTGTCAGATACCCCAAACTATTAGATGAGAGATGGGGGAAAGATCAGAGATTTTCAGTAGGTACTGATTTGAGCTTCTCACTCCAGCTTCAATTCCAACAATTCTGCTTTTATCCATTTTGGATGTTAAATTTTTACGTATCGAACTTATTTTATAAAAACTTCCCGTGGCTCACTGAAATTATAAGACTACGCAAAGGCCATCCAACAGCCTCCGAGGGCCTCCACGATGTGGCCCCTGGCTGCTTTGCCTCCTCACCACGGAGCACTCTTCGTACAAGTCACTGCACTTCAACTACTCCGGCCATGCTGGCTCATACCTCAGGGCCATTGCATCAGCTATGGCCTTGACTGGCATGCTCTGGTTCTCATCTGTGCATGGCTGTGTCTTCCTCATCATTATGACCTCAATATGAACTTCACTTTCTCAGAGAAGCCATCACCAGCTCCCTACCTGCAGTAGTCCTCTTTGAATGCACCAGACACTCTCTATCCCATTACCCTGTGTGATTTTCTCTGCAGCACCTACCACTATTTAATTTATCCTATTCTGTTATTTCATGGGGGAGGGACCTTGGCTATATTGTTCTCTGTGTCCCCAGCACATGATAGTACATGGGACAAATGTACTAACCTACTCAATTAAATGTGGTCTGGGCCCTCTTAGCACATTGTGACCCCATGATGCACAGCCAACAATTAGAGGAATTTGTGGTCTGGGTCTTCCCCCACTGAAAAGTCAACTCCTTGAGGAAAAATGCCCACAGCATGTGCTGAATACAGCCTCACACATATAACCAAAGTATCTGGGAAGTGAACGGAGAGAGCAATTCCTTTATTTTTTTCATTTTCCAAGTTATTTCACTTAAATCTAAGTTATATTACATTCGGACTGTATGTAGGAAGGGTACAGAGGAAATGTTAAGGTCTAAATCCAAAGCAGTTTTTCAGTCTTAAAAAAAAAAAAACATGCCAGCAGTTGTATAAACCAAAGAATATGAGTGTCTTGGCTAGTTTCTAAGATGGGTAATAAGATACAAGGTCTATTACATTTAAGAAACTAATTGAAATAATTTTAATAAAGATAAAATATTGTCTTTGACAGGTGATTTGTGTTTAAAGCCCAAAGACCAAGTCTGACGCTAGTTCCTCTGTGCAACCCCAAATACGAGGTCTTCTATTAAACCAATCCTTAAACTGTAGGCGATGGCAAAGCTTTGAGATTTCCAACAAGCAACCATTTTTAATACATGTATTTGGAACTCGACTGTTCAGAGCCTAGTCTCCCAGCTATAGACCAAAACAGGAAGCGGGAGTAATCATCCACCCCACTCGACTGCTCAGTGGCAGCTGACGCTTCTGGCCAGTTCTCCTCAACAGTTCTAGTGCTTCGCTAACAAGGAGTCCCAGAAACTGGCTGTGTATATGATTTTAGTAAGCACAACACACCCATCACATCATTCCATCATCCCCATTTCAGAGATGACACTTAAGTAGACATTTGGGAGAGAGCAGGGCAATTAGGAAGAGAAAAATTTGAGAGAGATTTGATATCCTGGTGAAGACAAAGAGATGTTTATTTGGAAAAGTGTAATTGGTTGGGAGTGGGGCATGGAAGCTTGGCAGAGTTCAGGAAACCTGCTTGCTTAATCTGGCTGGAATTCAGTTCCCACCCTCTCTAACCTCAAGGTTACGACCTTAGTCCAGCCTATCCTCATCTCCTATCTGAATGACTATAACAACTTCTTAAGACTTCTCCCTGACTACTGATTTCCCGGCTAGGGGTTGGCAAACCTTTTCTGTAAAAGGCCAGATAGTAAATATTTTAGGCTTTATGGGCCTCTATCACAATTACTGAACCCTACCATTTCATCATGAAAGCAGCCACAGACATCTGAGAATATGGGCATGCCCCTGTGCCAATAAAACTTTATTTTTGGACACTGAAATCTGAATTTCATATAATGTCATGTCATAAAATATTGTTCTTTTTTTTTTTTGATTTGCTGTACCATTTAAAAATGTGAAAACCATTCTTAGCTAGCTCATGGACCATACAAAAACAGGTGGTGCGTCCATGCAGTTGCCAAAGCTGCCCTCGTTCATCCATATAATTTGAGTCAAACGTTTATCAAACACCAATTATGTGTCAAACACTGTGCACAGAAGGGAAGAGGGAAGAAAATGAAACCATGTAACTTCAGAGAGCTTATTTGCTTTGGAGAAAGCGGGACAAAATCAAGTAAACTAAAGTATCGATTTTGGTTAGTGTTACAAGGGACCCAAGAGGAAAGTGAAAGAAAATGGTGATGATGGTGGTGGGAACCGACGGCTATGTTAGAGAGTGTGATCAGGCAAGGCCTCTCCGGAGAGGGGCGTTTAAACTGAGACCTAATGCAGAAATGGACCAGCCCTGCAAAGGCTCAGGGAAGAGGATGCCAGGCAGAGGAGTGTGTACAGAAGCCCGAAGCAGGTGGAGCACTTGGCATGTCTGAGTTAGAAAAGGAAGACCAGTGAGGCTGGAGCAGTGAGTAAAAGGACTGTTAAGAGAGAAGAGGCTGAAGAGGGCAGGGGTCCAGACCCCAGGGCCTCATACACTAGAGTGAGGAGTCTGGGATTTATTCTCAGCACATCATAAATCTGATTGTGTCACTCAGCTCAGCAGCGTCTCCTGGATACAGTCCAACTTTCCAGCCTGGACCACAAGACCCTCCATGGCCTGGCCCTTACCTACTTTATTTTTCACCCCTGTGTCCCAACATCCTGAGCACTGTGTGTCTACATGCTGCCCACTCCCCACCCCCCAACACGTGCACATGCAATCAACAGCTCTTGAAAGGAACCACATTTCTGAGCTCACACCTCTGCAATCCCCTCAGCTTAGGATGCTCTATTACTTCTTTACTTGACCATCTTCCACTCACCATTCAAGACCCACACAAATACTAATGTTTTTATAAATCTTTAAGTTTCCCCGGAGATGGTCACACATTTCTTTCCATACTCCTAGCACCATATACATAGTTGCATGTTTGCTTAAATTCATGCCTGTTTCCCCAACTATGAGATCCTCAAGACAGGGACCAGGTTTCATTCAGTCCCTGGCACACAATATATTCTCAATAAATGTTTGCTGAATGTGAAGACATAAATGCCTAAGTGAACAGATGATCTCATCTCTGAACTTCAGGGCTGTGTGGCTGGGTGTTCTTCCCACAGTTGCATGTAGATCTGTTTTTCACAACTGCCAAAACATTTGAAGCCAATCAGATCACCAAGTGCTCTTTAGCCACTCGTCAAGATTTTCGATGCTGACAGTAGCTTCACAAATAGACTTCATCCTCGGGGTATTTGCAGTTTCCCACCAACAAGGAATTTCTTTTTGGCAGAACTAACTGGTGCTTGGTTTTTCCACCCATCCTCAAGCAAGCTCCTATGGAAACGGACCCACTGGTAGAACATCTGAGACATTTCACGAGTCCTTACAGTCAGTGAACATTTTGCCCGAGGCATATTTGCTTACGCAGCTACCATAGCTCAGCCTCTTCAATCACTAGGCCGGACAGACACTGTGTTAGGTGCTAGAGAAACAGCAGAAAAAGATCCACAGATTAGGGAGATCGAAGCCTCGTGGGGACACTTAGGGAGCAGTGAAGTTGGTCCTTCTGTTCTGTGAAGAGGGAATACAGTGACTAAACCCAGGGGCCTATGTTTGCACTCCTGGTCTCTTTTAAATCAGATCGGACTGAGAGAAAGGACTAATTCCACCATGACAGCTGGGCCCTCAACCAGAAAACATCTTCTAATCTCAGCTTCTGGCATGGTTGCAGAGGGGAAAAAGTCACTTCTGGGACATCCAAAATGCAGTCCATCTATATAGCATTACAGATGACTATTGCTATGCCATGCACAAGGAAGCAATTAAAAAGCTACTTAAGATTCTGGAGCAGGTGCATTTTGCTTAGCAAAGAATAAGAAATTTAATCCATCTGTGGCCTAGCTCGAAGTCAGAGTCATTTGTACTGTCTAACAAAACAAGACTCTCAATGTGGTAACAGTCAAAAAATGAGGGCCAAATTTTACAGAATGTAGATGACAATGATCACGATAATGAAAAACATCGAAGAACAACTCATATAGTCCACAAGGAAACCCTCCTTAACATTTCCCTTTGAGAATGCCAAGTCACAATACATATGTGCTATGTACAGTCTGTTCTCCGCAAAGCAGCACACGATCAGTACCAAATACATAGGGGGAAGCTTGAAGGCTGTGTTGATAAGATAGATTTGCACTGATACATACATCATTTAAATGGATTCATCAGGGACTTCTGCCACACGTTTATAAGATGGCTGTTCAGACAGATGGATATGCTGACTGGCTAAGTTACCAAAGTTCCTCTAACCAGGGGAAATAACTTAGATGCTGAAGAAATGGAGAGGAGAGAGAGTTCTCCCCAGCTCCCACCTTAGTTCAACAACTGCGTTTCTGCAAATACTTGCAAAAGTACAGTTAGGAGCCAGAGAGGTTATGCCCCACTTTGATTATTTTAATCAAAAGAGACAGTATTTCACATTTAATTCTCCAATTATAATTTCAACACTAAAATGCTGTCATTGTTTGTTTATTAAAAATGGTTTCTGGAGTTACTGAAACAATGTCACAGACATAAAAAGTGGAACGTGAACGAAAATTTATGCCATTCAAGCAACTATGATGGTTGGGGGAACCCTGAATTCTAACTGCCATACCTATTGTCTTCAGAGCTGCAGTTTATCCCACATTTTCACATTTTGCATTTGTCCAAAGGGCCCAGACATGCAATTTGGGTTTCAACAACACGATAATGTTAACCTAAATTCTCTTATCAAGAAGAATGTGAAAGAAAAAAATTGCTTTGCTTCTTTCCTTGGCCATCTCTCTTCCCTTGCACATTCCTCATGTCTGGTTTCACTTCCCAAGTATACCAGATGCCAGATACTATTTGGAGCTTTAAAAAAAATCATGGGATATACTTTAAAGGTTGTAGGAGAACATTTGAAAGGGGATGTGTTTTCCCCACAAGTTTCAACATCCTGGCCATCAGGAAACGGAAAGGGCGTTTCCCAGTAAGCGTGTCCAGTGGAGGGACAGCCCTCCCCACACTCTTGGTCCCCAAAGGATGTTCTAATTGGGCACTTCTTGTAGTGGCTCCTGGAAATTCACCCAGCACTCAGTCGTCTCAGTCTGGTGACTTTTCTGACGCAGGAGGAAAATGATGTAGGCGCTCCATCATCAAGGGGGAAACCAAAACCCAAGCATTCAAAAATCCACTGGTGCCCTGCAAACATTTTGCTCCACGGCCTAAAGCAGAGCAGCAAAAGCAAAGCACACTCCCTTCTCTGTGTCTGCCCTGCATCGGCGTTGGCGGTGGGCGTGCAAAGCGGAAGCCAGAATCAGTCCCCTTCCTTTCCCACTTCCTCCCTAGATAAGGGAGGAAGGAGCCCAAGTGAAGTCCACGTGCACCCTCAAGCCAGACCAAGCCTCAACCAGCACATAATTAACAGTATTCCTCCAAGCCCAAGTCATACACCCCTGCCAGAAAACACCCTCCCCCTCATCTCAAGAGCAAAGAAGGGAACCTCCAGGTTTCACCCTAAGAAGCTGGCAACTGCAGCGCTGTCATGACTCAATACTCTAACCGCGGGTTTAGGGCACAAATCCCTAAAGCCAATAACACAGTTCTCGAGTTGGAAAGTTTGTGCTGTTCACGTGACAGAAACCAGTCTGGAAGCCAGGACATCTCGTCTCAATCATCTGGGAGAAGAGCCAAACCAAAAGTGTCACTGGAGCTCCCCATCAGAGAAAGCACAGCCTGGCCAGAGAGCCTGTGCCCTTGGGCCTGCTGACCTGTACCTAGTCTATGCGTTAAGTCAATAAACAAATTTAAGCTGAAGCTGAAAGAAATGCAGATTGTATTCCCCTTTTGGGTTCCTATGTTCGCTGCTGCCTCTAACGGATCCACTCATTGTACAAAGACAAATTTAAAGGGAGGAGGGGCGTTGGCACAAACAAAGGAAGCTAGGACTCAGTGGCCTACGTCAGTCACATCAAAGCTCTCACTCTTCCAAGAGGCCAAGTTTTGTTCTTTAACAAGCTTATAAAAAAATTTTTTTTAAATACAAATATTAAAAAGAATGCAACTTTTCAATGGACTAGTGGTTACCAGAGAGGAGGGAAGAAGGGAGGGAAGAAAGAAAAAAAAGGAAAAAAAAAAACGAAAAGAAAAAAGATAAGAAAAAGAAGAGAACATAACAGAAAGACTCGAGAAGGAGGAGGCCAGAACGAAAGAAAAACGACAACAACAGACAACGCCAAACGAACCGAAACGCACCCAGACACGAAAAAATCTCACAAAACAACGAAAACAAAGCAAGGCACGAACTAAACTAAAAGACCACAGACCAGAAAAAAAAGAAAGAAAATAAAGAAAAGAAAAGAAAAGAAAAAAGAAAAGAAAAGAATGCAACTTTCTTGAATCACTTAGCAGGCCTTTCAGAAAGGATATGAGAGTAAGACATCATAGTCACCAGAAGAGAATACTTGGATATTGCAAGACACCAGCAATCACCTGTAAGTACCCTATATGCTCCGGCCCTCTGCTGATCCCAATAAAATAACCCCTAAAGTCAGAATCTTCACCACTACAGGTAAATGCGGTGCCTCTTAAAATGTCTCCCCACCGCAACCATTACACTGTAGGCATTTTAGGTTTCAGACCTTTACCAAGAAGCAGAAAACCTTTTGGTACCATTCATACAGAAAATGCAAATGATATTAAAAGACATTACCTAAAAAGAAATATATCATTAGGTGTTTTGGGGAAACTTCTCCCAACTGAAATAATTTTGGCAAATCCTGAGAGAGAAGAGGTTGAACATTTATATATTTAGTTTGAACAACTATGTTTTCTAGACCTTCAGGTAAAGTTTAGCAGAAATTAGGGAAGATAAACTAGAGGTACTGTGGACCAAGGGCGCAGATGCCATCCTTACAATCAGTCCCTCTTCCCAGGGAGGCCAGAAGTAATCCCTCTGGAAAAGAGATTACTGCCACCAACCCTCTCAGCCTCCAAACTGCTCAATCTTATTCCTTCTTAAATATTATTACTACGTTTTATCACCAAGCCATTTTATTGCCAAGTAGATATAATTTTTATTTCTACACAGGCCTCTATGAAAAATAATGTCTATTGGCATTATAGGGAAACTCCAGTTATCTGGACTGAAAATAAAAGCTTGCCTAGAGGGCTTTATATGTTCATGTTTTCTGCAAGTGGATTTTAAAACTCACTAATGTGTTCCTCTTTTCATGTTCTTCTCACTACTTTTATGCCAAGATCACTTTAATACAATTGCAAGAGCAAAAAATGAAACACCATGTAGAACAAAAGTTCTTGATTGAAATTAGCCTCACTCCGGTAACTGTTAAGAGTACTCCATCTTTCTCACAGCCGATGATGTGTGTGCTCTTCAGTTAGGGAAAAACTGATGAACAGACACACAATATGATAAAGGTAGCCATGGTTCCAACACTAGCTCACCCACTTCTTCCATGGAGTATCGAGTAACTTAGAAAAGACTTCAGCATCCTAAAGTCCTCTATAACCGATGGGTTTTAAGTGGGCATCACAAAAGGAAGTGAGAGAGACATCAAAAAGTTGGAGGGAGGATTTATATTCGATAACTACTGTTGGATGGAAATATGTTAACCAGATTCCTTTCTCTGACATTCCTGTGTGTATCAGCAGAACAAATTCCTGGAATGAAGCTGGTTTAATCTCTACAGGGCAGTTGTCATCACTAAATCAAGGGCTCTGCAGGTTAGTGAGCTTATCTGTAAACTGTGGGAAATTCTCTGAAGTGGTTGGGGGCAGTGTGGCAAAAGGTATTAAAAAAATCTCAGCTTTCTTGTACATTGTGAAGCATTCAACAGGTTTAGTATTTCAATCCAACCACTTATATGAAAACTACCATATAGCACACCCAGCTTAGTCACTGCAAGGATGCTGATATTTGCTACATTGACCCCCTCCCCCTTCATGTTGTCCTCAGTCACTGATCCCACCTACTGATTAGTCTATTTCCACATCTGAAGGCATCTTGTCTGCCCAGGAAAGTAATTGCAAATTGGTCACCAAGATAGAAAACCTACTGCAAGCACCCAGGGCCTCTGGCTTTCACACTTCTGCCTCAGAAAGATCATTCTGAATACATGTAGTCACAGCCACCATTTGCCATTACTAATGTTAAAAAAAAAAAAAAAAAAAAAAACTTGTTTATAGAAAGCTAAATGCATGGTGAGTCCTGGGTTTAAAATTACAGTGTGGTGAGTTGTTTACAACATCCTGAATCTCTCCACCAAGCCTGCTGTTCGAAAGGGCTCATTTTGGGCAAGGCCAGCACCACACCTATGCTCGGGCTGTTCCCTAATGAGTCCTGCTCACAACGAGTCATGGAGAAGCCACCCAGAAACAATAAGGATGGATGATGGGGAGTCACATTATGAAAACTGAAACTCCCTTTGAAAGAAGCACTCTGCCCTTCATAAAAATTCTACCTACAAATTTTACATAAACTTCAAGAGTGGTTTATGGAAAGATGGTAGTAAACGCTTCAGTCGAATGCAAGTTCTCGTGTAGAAATAAGGCCATAAAGAGGCACTCCAGCCTCCACCTGTTTCAGGTGTTGTGTGGCTCTAGTAGTTGTTGCTCTTCAGCGTGAACTGCCTCACCCCTTCATGAGTGACGCACACACCCACTAATGATCAGAAGTGAAGGCATCACTTTGTCAGGTCAGCCTATAAAACTCATTTCCAAAGACACAGCACTAAAAAGGCCTAGAGAAATAAAGCTTTGACTTGGTATTTCCCCAGTCTCCTTTCGTGCTGGGAACCTCTATAAGCACTTAAATATACAACCCACCAAAATCTGAACAAACTTTTTTTTTAACTGGGGGAGATGGTCAAGGGGACCAGCCCTCAACACCACAATGTGCAATCTAATAACCTATGGATGGGAAAGTCAATTGTATCACCTCAGTAGGGGCAATCTGGCAGTAGCTATTGTTATCTTTAATATACTACCCCTTTGAGCCACAGATAAGAACTCCTAGATTCCATATTTAGGGATTAACCTACAGGTATAGTCACACATGGGCACAAAGATGTTAACAAGGGTGTTCACTACACCACTGTAAAAGGAAAAAAAAAATGAGATTAATTATTTGTAATAGAGAATCACCTAAGTTAAGTATCCCTCAATAAAGGAATGTTTCAATAAATGTTGCTGCACCAATAGCATGAAATACTAGCTCTCATATCCCAATGCTCAGACTTTCCTCCATGCCAGTTATATCAGAATCTCTGCTACTGGGGCCCAGGCATGGGAATTTTTCCAAACTTCACAGGTGATTCCATTGTGCAGACAAGTATGACAACAGAATCCTATGCCCAGGTTCAAAGAATGTGCTAGATCCATGGATACTGACATGAAAAGATCTAACATATTCATAGGGGAAAAAAAGAAAGAAATCAAGATGCCTATCAATACATATGTATCACCATTTACGTTAAAACTAAAACAAGACTATATTTGTAGCTACTACCACACACACACACCCCTACATATGTGAGTGCATAGACATCTACCAGGAATTGGAAATAGTAACTACGAAGCTGCTAACGTATTTAGCCAAATGCTTGGCACGTGAAAGATGTTCAATAAATGGCAGCTATTATTTCCATGTGCGTCTAAGTTTTTGGAGCCTATAAGAATAGTTTCACATGGATAATGAATGCTCATAAGTGCATCATGCAGATGTCAGTATTCTATTGAAAGGAGAAAGTTTGCAAGCCTCCTCAAAAACTCCATTAAAAAACTGTAAGGATATACCTGAAAACTCGTTAGCCATTTTATTGATTCTTTTATTTAAAATTACTTTGTGCACATTGAAATCCCATGCCTCAAAATGCATCCAGCTTCATTGTCAATATTATATTGATTTTTAGATCCACTCAAACGACCCATTTAAAAGTTGTTTTGTGTCAGCCAACAAATCTAAACACTTGAATATAATGCTAGATGCAATCTGGATGAACACAGAAAAGTACTCCTGAGGCTGCAGGCACCAGCTATAGGGATAACAACAGGACAAACTTTAAAAAAACGTTTTCTTTTGTTTTAAATTCTACATGTCCCAAGAGGCAATTATTGGAGAATTTCCAGTTTACGAAAGCCATTATGTTGGAAGTTCTTCAAATGGTCACAGGGCCAGTTAGAAGAGAAGTTGGGAAGTTCTATTATATTTTCCTTTTTTCCCCCCCGGCTCTGTTTCAATTATACTTCTATTGTGGAAATCATAAAAGCATCACAGATATAGCCCATGACAGAAGACTTAAGGATGCTCATACATGAATGAAAATTAGTACTTAGTACATTAAGATGCAATCAAATATATTTTAATATTATATTTTTATAAAAGTGCATTCAGTACAATTTTCAAAATTCTTTCTTACTATTAGGTACTTTTTTAAAAAGTATGCATAAGCCATATTTACTTGAGCACTGATTGTTTGGCTACAAAAACTTCAAATTGGTTTCCAGCAATTTTCTCTTATGTACAGACTCTTGAGGTTTTATTTTTAATAGGTGAAATGTTAGGGGTCCTCCTTGTCAATCAATAAAAAAAGTCATCACACTGCTTATAGAACTAAATGAAAACATCATGATCATATGAATTTATAAGAGGCAAGGGATGGTCTTTCCAGGACCAAGTTAAGATTTTATCAGCCAATTTTATAAAATCGAGGTTTGAATGCTGACAATAGTTCTGTAAGATTCTAATTATTTCCTGGCCACACTTCCCAAAAGTTTACGTAATTGAAACTCAATTCTTTTGAATATCACTAAACATTCACTACAAATAGCTAGAAAGGAAATCGATTCTGAAAACTGCAAAAATGATTACCAGTACACTGATATCAATTGCAGTGAAATAAAGTTACCATTACTTTGAAAGCAAATGCTCATTCGAAAAGAAAAAGTAAAATGGTCTTTTTTGGGGGATCATTATAAGATACTAGAACATAAGTACACACAGCTCATAGGACAATGATGAGCAGGTCCGAACAAATAAATGGTCCAGGATCAGTCAACTGGACATGCCTATCGAGCTTTGGGGAAGTATGGAAGACAGCAGGAACTTGTTCTGATACCAGCAGAGTTACTAAGCTCCTTTGGCAATTGCATTCCAGGTCACTTTCAGAAATCCCAGATGGCATAGGAAGAACTGGATAATGATGCCATTTCTGGGAGTTAAGAAGCCAAACAAAGGTAGAGTCTTGAAGAAGTACAAAGTCCAGGCATGTGCTCTCAGGAAAAGTGTTTTCCTTTTTACTATGCACTGCAAAACTATTTAACCTGCATGTAATAAAAGCAATGCATAAACCTTGAGGATGGGGAAGGGATAGAGGAAATTTTAAAAGATAGCAGGCATCACCAAAGGCAAGAGAATACATGTGTTAAGCAGGTAAATTAGTGAATATATATCATTTCTTTTCATTAAACAAAGCTAATAATCAACCAAAATAAAAATTACCAGCAGCTACTATAAAGAGTGTGTTTATTCACTGGAGATTTCTATGCGATAAATACCTTTGGGAAGTTACTCATATAGCTTACAAACAATTCTGAAATGTCAGTATTCGAGTAGTGAAGAATGATCTTTACTGAATTTTAATTACTATACATGGATTATCACACTCTTGATTTAAATATGGGCCAAAAAATAAAAAGTCATTCCACAGTCAGCAAAAGGGAAATGTGAAGGAAGCTGATACTGCCCACTATCCCCACTCCACCCAATTCTATAATTTTCTATATAATTAAGCGAGAGCAGTAATCACTCTATTGAGCAATTCGAGAAGACTAGACACTAAAGAAACTGCCTCTCTTGCAAAATTTGTTCACAATGTGGTAACAAGCTGTCTTAATTGTTATTTGGACTCATTTACCAAGCCTAGAGTAGTTAGAGGTTAATATTTGGACTTCATGGTCCCAGGAATATTATTAAACTGTCTAAAGTCATCAAGTGGCTAAACATGGGAAGTTATCAATATAGGACTGGTTAAATGACTTAGGCACTTCTGTATAATAAAATACTACACAGCCATTAAAAAGAATAAGGCTCTTTTCTGATGCTAAGAGGTCTAAAGTATATTAAATAAAAAGTCCACGTTGCATAATAAACATGGTATATCATAAATGTAAAGAGGATACTTATTTAAATATGCAAAGAAATTGTCTAGCATGTGATAAAATAGATACAAAAATCCATTAGGAATAGCTTTTTTCTAGGGAATAAAATGGAGATTGAAGAAGGAAGGAAACTTATTTGCATTTTATTCTCTTTTAATTTTTTTTAACATGGGTTTGGACTACATTTTTTTTTTTTTTGGCCTTGATTATCAAGCTGTCTCTGAAAGTTTACAGAGATTTAGCAATATTTGTTTGTAAACTAGTCTTTTAAAAAATTAAATAACTTTTGTTTATCAAGCCTCTTCAACATCTCAGATACTTTCAATGTGCTTTATATCCATTTGTTATCTCGATTAATCAAAGAGATCAGCGATGGTCCTTAAATGTCTCATTTTGTCCTCTGGGGAACACAGTCCACTTGTCAATGAATATCTGATTTGACTTTGCTTCACAGAATGCTTTCACTTCTTCACTTTTCCATGTCACCACACCCAACCCTACAATTGCTAGATCTTAAAATGAAAACAATCTGTTCAACTGTAAAGCAACAATATAAGCAATGACTTTTTTCTTTTAAACTTATAATTTAGAATGGGGTTGGGGTGGAAGGGAGAAAAAAGAAAGGATACCAAACCATTTGCTAAAGACAATACCCAATTCCATCTCATCACCATAACAACAAAATGCATAGCTGCTCACTTACTTTCCCCCAAACAGTACAATTCAGAATCCTCTTAAATCCCTAGGTGTTATTTTTTTTTGTTTTTTTTGTTTTGTTTTGGTTTTGGTTTTTGCTACAGCTGTAAATATTGCTATCTTTATCTTCAGAACATCCACTCTCTAGGTAGCAGCTCCAGGAACATTATATAAAAGACTAGAAGTGTTTAATTAAGGAATTTTTTGTTATGTCCTAGTATAAATACCAAAGTCTTGCTTCCTGAAGTCAGATTCTAAAGCTATTGAAATAGTAGTAAAAAGTATCCTGTTACATTCATGGCTTCTGACCCAATCTTAAATAAGCAAGCAAATACAGCAATGGAAAGTATAAATTACAAAAGGGCATCAAATGGAAGCATAACAGCTGAACACAAAAAGATGAAGGCAAATGTTGGTAACTACTTTTCAAAGAAAGACAAGAAAATTAACACCAAAATAAGAAGTGGTGTAACACTAAAAGAGACCTCAAAATAACAAAATCAAGAAAGTTAGGCATTTCAAGGAAGCATTCAACTACTACTTAAGACGTGATCAAAAAGTGCTTAATTCTTACTTATGATTTCTATGTATACACCCTCACCTTTCCCTGTGGCCCACATCTCTCTCTTTTTTTTAACTCCTAAAATTTTCATTTACCTTACAGGTACCACTTTCCATTCCACATGAAAATAATCAACCAGGACATCTGTTTTCGTTAGGTCTCTCTCCTATTCATCAGCAGTAAACAGAGCTGTGACAAATGTGCTTGCTAACCTGGCTACTGGCTCCTTCATGGTTACTGCTCTTACCAACACCGCCTACCTCGCTAGGTGGTGGCACATGAAAGGTAAAAGACAGTCCCTTTGCAGAAAAACATGCTGGCTTACAACTATACCTGCTCACACTGGAAAAGCAACCAGGACAGAGATGTCCACAGATAATGAAGCTACACACGCACGTGTACACATGCATGCACGCGTGCACACACTGCTTTTTCCTCATAGGTACAACTTAAGGCAGCCAAGAATCACCCCCTCCTCACACACAAACACACAAATCCCAAATCCACAATTCTGTGTGTATGCTAATTTATACACCTTTATTCGCCCATTCACTCATGGACCTAGTGCCCACCTCCTTTCAGTGCCGGGGTACAAGGATGAAGAAAACAGTCATGGACCTTGCTCTCACAGAGCTAGTTCACAGGCACATGAGCCCCTGGCTTCTCAAACCATCTCAGTGTTCCAGATTCTATCTTGCTCTGTGGGAGACAGAGCAAAATCTAACTATGGGAGGTGAACACACAGTGGGTGGGAATAGATTTCAGGCAGTTACCAGACCCACTGCAGTTCACCATGGGGCTCAGCCCAAGAACCATAGTTTAAAGTCACATACAACCAAAATGCACCAAAGAAGTGTGCGTACACTCGCACATTGACACACATGACCACACATAGTAAAATTTGAAAGTACACTTATCTGTCTTTGGGACCGCTGATCACCACCTCTAGTGGTCATGTCTCTTACCTATTTGTCTACCTCACACACCTTTGGGAACTACTTCATCTGCTCCATGAATTCTAATGGAGTAGTCAAACCAAGTGGTCCTGCCTCTCTGTCCTTAGAGGCGGACACATGGCATTAGCCTGGCTAATTCAAGGCACTCTATTCCCTAGACAGAGCAACTGATCTAGGGTTGAATACACTACACAGAGACCAGGGGTCTTTTTATGAATGGATAATGCAGATGAGAGGGCTGCTCTCCTTTACGTAGAATCATGAGATAAAGGGCCACACACACCTGGAATTTACAGTAGCTGCCTTTTCTACCACATGTTGGAAACTGCCCAAGAATGAAGCCAGCACAGACAAAAGCAAAACTGAGAGATGGGGCAAGGAGGTGAGGAGATGAGAAGGTTTCCATGACATCCTTTAACTACTAAAACCAGCTGAGCCTCAAGTCAAATATCCCTTGAACTTCCCAATACATGATTCAGTGAACTTTTCTCCCTCAGGCCAATTTAAGTGGGACTTCTGTCCCTTAACAATGCAAAAGCCCCTGGTTCATGCTCCACTTGACTCTATACACCATACCCCCTTAAACCACAAACTTGTATCTTTTAAGCTACTGTATTATTATTTTCTAAGAATCAATCTAATAGTCAATCATAAAATCAAGCCATAAATCCAAACACAAATGTCTCATTTTAGAGAAGCCTCTAAAGATTTTGCTGCTCACAAATCAATATGAATAATGTAACACCTCTTTTCTTAAAGGACTCCTTTTTTTTGGAAAAAATCTTTGCCAGATTGACTTTCTAGGAATCTTAAATAAGCCTATGGGGACTTATTCCTTGAAGCTTATAAATAACACAAGGTTCAGTATGTGTGGTGCTGTAAAGATATAGTTAGTAGAATATAAAAGTCATTATCATGGCTAAGCAGGGAGTATTCAGAAATAACCACCACCATATAAGTACTGCGTGCTAACCAATTGTGCCACATGGACACAGACAGTAGACTATTGGTTACCAGAGGGTAGGGAGTGGGGAGAGTGGGGAGGTAGATGGGGTAAAGGGGGTCAAATATGTGGTGACAGAAAGAAATCTAACTATGGGAGGTGAACACACAGTGTAAATATATATATGTCTTACTGTTAAAGTGTACAGCTGAAACTTATTGGAGTTCATTAATGAATGTCAACATAAAATAAAAAAATAAATTAAATAAAATAAATAAATAAATAAATAAATAAATAAAATGGTAAAATAAATAAAATAAAATAATAAAATAGTAAAATAAATAAAATAAAATAAAATAATAAAATAGTAAAATAAATAAAATAGAAATAACCACCACCAGGACCTCTTTCTTGAAGATAGGCCACAATCCAAAAGTTTAGCCATTTATTTCCACCTCTGTCTCCAGAAGTAGTTTGAGAGAGATGAACTGTGTGGCAAGAGAAGGAATATAACAAAAGTGGTGGTGGAGAGTAGCAAACAAGGCAAAATTTAAGAAAATTATCAAGAATGTGAAAATTTGACCATGAAGCCTATAAAAGAAAGTGTCACAGGTAAAAGTATCAAACTAATTGAGAGAAGTAAGAAAGAAGGGGAAGGAGAAACTAAAATATGCAAGTGTGTGATGAATAAAATTTAGTGCTTTGCTCTGGGCATAAAATTTATTACCTACATCTATCTCTTTTACTATCAAGGAAAAGAACTAGCGTGGCAATAAGAAAACTATGTTCAACTAACCGGGCATTACTATCCTTTTTTTCAGGACTTGGGTATAACAGGTAAAACAGGTAGAACTTGAGGCCTCTATTTGGGTAATAGCCAACTGTCCTAATTATAGGTAGAATTACTTTTTTATATAACTACAAAAAAAAAAAAAAGCAAGTGTTAAAACCATAAGCTGTCACCTTATTTCATAACATGTAATAGTATACTCCCTCTGTAAGGTAAATTGTTTTTCTAAGTACTCATAATGCCCTGTATCATTTGATTTTCTCCCAAGAGAGGAAGAGAGGCACAGGCAGTCAGATATAGTTTTTATTTTGACTTTATAAATGAGAAACTGTCTTTGGGTACTGAAGTGACCTCTATAACGTCAAACCACTCCTAAGAAGCAGAATAAAAGGACTTGAATTCAGGTCATCTTTTTTTATAGTATTCTGCATTGCCAGACTACCTGTCCTAGGCTCTGATAGAAGAAACATCATTTAAATTACACCTGAAATAAATGATTACTGTGTGTCATCAACACATATGATATTTTAGAGGGCAATACATATACTTCCAGCTGGTGTCTGTAGCAGCAAAAATCATGTAAATGTAGATATTCCAGTGTTTTATTGGGCCAACTATAGCTTTACTCATTCTTCCATTCATCTAAACATCAAATAAGCAGCTATATGTCGGGGGGTTATATGTGAAGAATTAGGAATACAAAATGGAACAAGTCATACTCTGTGTCTTTCAGAAATTAAGTAGATAAAAGGGAGAGGCCGACCTACAGATGTGCTCTGAGAACAGAGAAGAAGGAGAAACTAACCAAATCCAAGACAGCCTTGATAGGGTAGGGAAAAATAAGAGAAATCACACTTGGTTCCAGGCACTTCAGAGCTTATAGTCTAACAGAGAAGAAACTCATGAACACAGCAAATTACAGAGTGACAGATATAAATGCCACAAAAGAGGTATTAAGTACTATAAGGGTTCAGAGGACATAAAGGGCACTTCCAATTAGGATGACCTCAGGAATTTTTTGAAAAAGATGAAATATGAATGGGCCGTTATATCTTAGTAGAGCTGAAAGAAGAGGCTACAAAAGCCAGCTGTCTTCCCCCTGTACAGACACAGCCTGAGAGATTCTGGGTTCCCTTTGGGTCTAGGACAGCCATGTAGCTGGGGACAGAGGTGCTGCTGGACTCCCTTGAATTTTCATTCACAAGGTCATAAAGACACCTAATAAAACAAACAAACCTGATGAAAGACATCCAAAACACCCATCTTAGTACGACTTGAGCCATTACGTTAAGGACATGAATCGTTTGTGCCTCCAATATGTCTTTCTAAATAAATAGCTTTCGTAACCAATGACAAAAAGACTGCCATGCAAAGAAAAAATATCCTACTCTTTGAATTATCAATTACATCCTCACAAGTTTTCCTAACAGACTATTTAGTTTGGAAGGAAAAGCAACTTATGAATATATCATCTAAAAGCATGCTAATAGCTTCAAAGGGATATATGGGCTGCATTAATATTCCCACTTCCAGCAAAACTGAAGCTGGCATATGTGCTCAACTAAAAATCATCACAAATTATGAAAAAGACTTGAGAGATAAACTTCATTTTACAGATACTGAGGCTATGATATTAAATGACTTCCGCATGGTCACATACAAATTTGGAGACTCAGCAATTAAATAAGATGCAAAGAATGATTCTAAATGGATTCTTGATAACTGAGAAGTCTAACCTAGCAAAATGAATCTCAAAATCCTACATGAATGCATTTTTTTTACCACAATTAAAAACAAATTGATTGGTAAACAAACAACAGCTACAGGAATATTTTTGGTTTATAATGATGCTGTTTTTGGAACACTGTTTGGAATCTCATCAAGATTTTAACAAGAAAAGTGGAAACCCAACTCCAGCGGCAAACTATGTGGCATATGATCTATGAATCTGTGATCCCTCAAACAACTGAAAGAGCTAGTTCAGAGAGACTTCCCACTGACCAGCTGGTTTCTGCTTTAGGAGAAGTGTGGAAAGAAGGGAGAAGGTCCAGGGACTAACAGTTTTCTTGGCTACCAGGAAGCTCGGACACCTGGTAGTTTCTTATCAGAGACAACAGGGCCTGTGATCAATCCTGGTACAAAGCATTTTATAAATTCAAGTTTTCAAAAGTGTGCCCAATGACATACAGGTATCCTTGACTTTATTCTTCCTTTAGAAGTAAAAGAATGTAAAGTGCTCCATAATTTCAGATATTTCCATTTCCTAAATTTGCTACATTAGGCTAAATGAAATCCTTTGTTGGTTTAGCTTGGCCAGGGGTGGTCAAAATAAACTTTTTCATCTTTCAAGACTTATAAATTTCTCCTGATATTTCTACTACAATGCTAGATCAGTACTTAATTTTTCTGTTTTAGTAGTCTCTAATATGTAATCCATCAACTGGGGGATGTCTCTCTTTTGGAATGCTTCTATCATGCAACAAATAATTTTCGCTACATGTTTTCTTCTAGCAGAACAAAAATAGATATTCATATTCTCCTAGTTGTGAACCAAAGGAACTGAGCCTCCAGTTAAGATAGCTACTTTACAAATTCCATACTCTTTCACTTATATTTAAGATTGTGCATGTTAAAAATGATGGACTCTACGTGAGGGGTGGGCAAACTACAGCCCATAGGCCAAGTGTGGCACCCCTCCCTTCACCAACAATTTTGGTAAGTAAGGTATTTTTTTATTGGATCACAGCCACACCCACATTGACAGACCATGTATAGCTACTTTCTGAGTCATTGCTACAGAGATAGTTTGGCCCCCCAAACTTAAAACATTTATGATCTACTAACACCTTTTAGAAAAAGTATGCTGACTCCTGGTCTACATAAAGTACATGAAATGAGAAGTTTGGGGATGTTTTTAAAAACACATTAAAAACAAGTTAATTCACACATTTAACAAGCATATCTTTGACCACCTTTGGGGACTGTTCTAGGTGCTGTAGACTCATCAATGAGCCAGAAAGATGAGACCCTCATCTTCATGGAGATCATATTCTAGGGAGAGGAGACAGACAAGCATAATTACTCTAATTTCAGATAGATGAAACAGGATATTTAGAGAGTGGCCAAGGATTCTGAAGGGGTAATGATTCAGTTTAGAAAATGCAAAGTCATGAAGATAGCAGCTGAGAAGATACCATTGAACTGATTTTTGAATGATGAGAAGAAGCCAGCCATGCAAAAATCTAAAGAAAGATTGTCCCAGACAGGGAGCATAGCAAAGGCTCGAGGGGAGGAAAAGCCAGGACTGCTCAAGAAACAAAAAAGTGACTAATGTACCTGAAGCACAGTAGACAAGGGAAATAGGCCCCAGGCAAGGTCAAAGAGGTCAGCAAGGGCCAGACCGTGTGCGATGAGTAATAAACAGAATCATCAGTCTAATAAATTTCCATCTTCAGATCCTTAGCTACTAAAAAATACTATTAGATAGAAACCTAATCATAGTGTAAGGATTGCTTTGACAACTTCATTTTGCCATAACTTCTTCCTTTTGAGCTGCTGAAAATTACCTGAAGCTTCAAATGCCTAGCTCAAGAAAGAACACTTTGTTAGAGACCATTTCTGCTAAGGACGCAATTACCCACTTGCCACACCCTCCAAAAAAGACTGACTGTTCTTCTCATTGTAAAGAGACTGACCATTTCAAATGGGATTTTTTTTTTTTTTAGAAAGGGAATTTCCCGTTATTAAGCATAATTATATCTATTAAGTCTACTAGGCTATTCATTGGATGAAGTGAGGTCTGTCTCCTCACCACCACCCCTGTGTACCAGCTGTGTGCATGTCCCACCAGAAATCTTTCAAAGTAGTTGACTGGTTTGGACAAAATGCAATATTCCTCGAAAGCCTGTAAAGATGTACCATATGGCTTCATTTACCACCTCCAAACTAAATAAAGGATTGAGTTTCAATATGTTGGTGAATAGCCACCATATCAATTCTCCTTTGTTAATGCCCTTTCTCCTCCAATTTTTTAGAGGATTTATGAACCTGAAAGGACAACTTTCCATTTTGGATCCAAGAATAAAAGAAGTCAAGGGCATTCGGAAGAAAGGCCAAGACAAAGGAGCTCCGATAAAACCATGACTCTCAGTGAACAATATATATTTAGGAGCAATGAGTAGTTAGATATTCTGGAAGGATGACATCCAACTGGACATCACTGAGACGTGACAATGCACGGATCTGCAGAACGAGCTCTCACGATGAACACTGTGTGGGAGGACAGGTATAGGTGTTCATAAGCAGACGCGAACAGGCTATAGAAAAACAGCTTTGAGAAATATGCTGACACGTGAACCTTCAAGCAGCAGCACTGCTAGAGAAAAGCCAGTGCACAACTGCCCAAAATTAACTTGCAACCAGTCTCCTCCCCTGTGAAGTAGGATAAAATACTATTAACCCTCAGGTCAGTGGATGCTTTACTAAGTGCTCAATAACTAGTATATTTATCAACTGTGCCAATCACTTCACATGTCCTACCTCACTGAATCCTCATTAAACTCCAAAGCAGGTTCTTCTGTGCCCTACTTACAACTGATTAGAAACAAAGGCTCAGAAGGATTAGAGAACTTGCCTAAAGATAAAGTAAATGTTCAAAGTCTATATACTACTAAACAGAAGTTACATGTTGGTAGTTCACCGACATACTTTCTTAGACCGACTCAGTGTTGATTAATAATATAGTAACAGCTAATGTTTGTTAAGCACTTACTATATGCCAGGCACTGAGTTCTCCTAAGGGACTATCTCATCAAGTTCTACTTATAAGCTTATAACACATTTTTTTTTCTTTTATTGGCATTGTTTTACAGTGAAGATCTAAGGCTCAAGGATTAAGTACACTGCCCAGAGCTATACAGCTAATGAACCGTGCAGCTGAGATTTGAACCCTGGCTCTCTGACACCAGAGCCAAAATCATAAACCCTAGACCAAACAGTCTCTTTAAAAAATATTAATGTTTAAGAATATAGTTTTATTGATTTCCAAACACTCGGACATCCTATTAACAGAGGACTTTCATTCCCAAGCAGCACTAATTTGGTGCACAGTTTGCCATGGTCCCACCATTGCCCACTCTTTCTCCAACACCAAGGCTAGGAGTTAGTTGCCATTTTTTATCAATATCGCTTGTACTTTTTTTTCCTTCTAGAAGAATTAGGAGGAAGGTAAAACAATTATTGGGCTTGCATTTCTATTGAAAGTGGGAAAATAGAAGACAGTGTGCCACGTGTCCAAAGAAAAATGGGAGACACATGGAAATTAATATCTTCATGTGTTTAATATGCTCAGTTACATTACTTAGATGCTAGAAACATTTGAATTTGATCCATCTTAACCTACATCACTGTAAGCAGCAAAAGACATATTGGCAGTAAGTGTACATATGTTCAACAGAGAAGACTTTTAATTCTGACAACAGAATGATGGAAGGAGTCCCATATGCCACAGAATAATGCTTCTTAAATTTGCACGATTTCCAAGTCTCCAGTCAATTTAATTAATATCTGTTTCATTTTTTGTGTTTAATTTGCTTGAACAGAAAGAAACCCAGGCCCAGAAGAGGCTCTATGTTACCCTATAGAATACTACTGCTTCCCTGGGGATCCCCCATTTGTAAAAGAGGCCTCTAAGCCTCTACATTAACCGACCACTACCAGCACCCCAACTGCTCAGCTGCGATGTTTGCTTCTGATTACACTAGTGTCTGTGCTATTCCAATCAGACTTCCAGTTGATAAAGGCTACATGAGTCTAGTTCCGCTACGGCCTCCTGCGGGGGCCTATCTGTAAGGAAATGATAAGAGGCCTACCTGGATACTTACTGTTTCACAGAGAAATAATGGATTTGTCATGTGATTTGCCTCATATGGTTGAAATTCCATTTGCAAGGGGAAGAGTGTTAATGATGGGCTTTAAACTTAAAATCAACTAAGGTTTATACCGATAGGTTGCCAGCAAAATTTATCCCATCACACAGTATTCCATTATCTCCAACATTCTACTAAAATGAGTGGTGGGGGAAGAAACTTACTTGGCCTTTGTTTCAACATAGTAAACTATTTATAGGCAGGAAAATAGCCATGGCCACCAATAAGATGGAAACCAACATTCTGACCCATTGGCTTCTCTGAAGGATCTCAGGGCTTGCTAAATAAGAACAGAAGCTGATCCACATCGTGGGGTTAAGCCTCCTTCCTCTGAATTTCAAATAGGAAGTTTAATCAAGCAGATTCTATACAACCTTATTTACTCTTAACGAGTTTTTAGAATGTAGGAATACACTGTCAACCACCTGTTACAAAGTAAACAGGTGGAGAAATCTTTCTACTATATTTACTTCAAAACTGAGAGCAGAATGAATACACAAAGGGCTAGGACAGATGACAAGTAAATGTGGGTCTTCCTTTTAATCTTATTTGTATCCATTTTTTTTCTTGGTTTTACCTCCCTTTAAGAGTCGTATGAAGTGAGTTTGTAAACCAAACTCACAGAAAAACAAAAGCTAAATGATACACTGGTATCAGGAAGATCTCCTCCAAATGTAATGGAAAACAAATGCAAAAAGCATCCTCCATTCAATGAAAACCAAGAGTGTCTTTGATAAATATGCTAACATGTCAGGATAGGCAAAAACAGCATACACTGAGATAACCCCATGAGAGGAATCTTCCAAATCAGCCCACTAAATGCTTCTTAGTTTCAATACTTGCTTGCTAATCAGAGCTATAAATATTCATACGAAATTATTGGACTACTTCTTTAACATTTACTAAATGTAATAAAAAAAAAAAGTGGAAAACTAAAATGTTTTGGAACTCAGGGGGAAAAAATGGAGAGTATTCATTCCACCGATGAACTGCCACTAGTTGAAACCAGAGGTAAATATAAAACAAGTAACCTTTTGATCTACAACACTTGGGAGAAGAGCAAAGGAAAAAGGCAAAGAAGACACAATTTATTACTATTACAAACTGACATGTGTACTGAGTATGCTGGCCTCTAGGTGGTTCTGGGTAAAGGGAAGAATAAGGAAAAGCCATCAAGTGCAGTACACATAAATATGACCCTGGCCCTGGGGGGAAAAATCTGAGTAATGAAGCCCAAATATAGGAGTGCAATCTAAAAATACCCCTTCTGCTTCTACAGAGGTATTTTCCTTTTAGCATTCATTTGAAACGTGTGGGAAGACGAAACAGTTTGAGTTAAATAAATTTCCAGATATCATCAAGTCAAATGATGCTCTAAACCATTTTAAACCAACAGTAAAAATGCAATTTTCTCTTCCTTTAATTTTCTAAGTGAAGTTGAGCGGTAGAAGGACAAAGGATAATACTGAGTAAAAATGAAATTTCTAAATTTTATGAAAAGCTGATAGTATCTCTAAGTAAAACATCTTCATATCTATTTTATGTCATAGGAAACCATTTGATCCTTGGAATTGTGTCAGTGAGAATCACCATAATATTCTTTTTCCATAAAAAAAAGATGAATAGAGAATGACAGAAGACAAGAAGACATTGTGATTATAAGTTCCCATCATGCCACAAATTTAAAAGATTTCAGTCTTACAGCCTTGGATTCCATCCTCACTCTTAAGAGTAAAAAAAAAAAAAGGTGGTTAAAAAAAAACACATTTTATGGGTCAAAATGTTGTAATTCCAGCACTTCTTCAAAAAAATATTTAAGGGGTATCTATCAGTAGCCAGCTCCTATGTTCCCAGCCAAGGTAAACCTTATCCCCGATGTCAGGCAGAAAAAAAGACAGCCTTACTTCATTTTTCCACACTATTTAAAATTATATAACTACAATGGTACTGCAAAAAAAGAAAAAAAAATGGAGTACCAAATGATCCCATTTCACTACATAAGAGCCGAGAAGAGCCATCTGGAGATGTCCTTTGGGTCACGCAGAAGCAACAGTGCTTCCGTACGAGAAAAAGCAATAGCTTGGTGGTGATGACTGGGCATAAGAAGTGAGCTTCACTGTGACAGCCTGCCTTTGGAGCAGTGAGTACCACCCTTTCGAGAGTCCTGGGTGTGCATGTGGCTGCCCAGTGGTGATGCTATGACAGTAAATAAGATCCCATCCTCGTCCTCAAAAAGAGTCAAGTTTAGTGGAACAACTCACAGTGTGTACAGTGAGTACCAGATCTGGTCTGGGACTTCATACTGGGAAAAGTGGCCCAAGTATAAAGTTGCAGATTCCCTATCTACAGAATCCAGGTCTGCATGTGAATCCCCCATGTTTCTGCACACTTTATGCAGTATAGGATGAACGTGACAGAAATGTTCCATGTTGGAACAAATTAAACTTGCCAATCACACTTTTGGGTACCTGGCCATCCCAAACAATCCCTCGGGACCTTCACACAAACAGATCTCACAATCTCGTGGCCAGCTGTCTCGGTTAAACGGTGTAAGAGTACAGGAAGGTGACCAACAGAGGTCATCTGTAATGAAGAACAGAGACTTCCCCACTCCTCCCTGAAAGCACGTTTTCAGGAGTGAGGGACAGAAGGAATGAAATGAAAGGTAAACCACGTCTTTCCTCCTCACATGTAAACCCATTTCTGTACAGTGGTTCACTTTCTGAAAGCACCAACGGTATTTGTAGGGGAGTCTATAAAAAGATCAGAAGCTGAAATTAGAACAAAAAGAGAATTACTTTGAAGGATAACATATATTAATTAGTTTGACTATGGAGAAAAATATGAATATTTTGAGTCAAAACAGTGGTTTATTCCATGGACCTATTTTGGGCACTTTTATTAAAGTACAGAAGTGGGAAAATGATCTAACAGAAACATAGCCCAGAGATGTGGAAAGGCAGAAACCATAACCTTACATAACTCCATTCACACTGTACTTTCTGGACTGGATTTGGGCAGTGTCAGTCTATGCAGACACATGCTGCCCTTTAAAACAATAGAGGATGCTAATAAATAGCATGGCCCATTCCTAGCTTCTAAGGAAAGGGCCACTATATTGTATTTTCAGGAAAAGTGCCTCTCATTCAATGAAGATCCTTCCCTCTTTGATCTTTCTCAACTTCTATTTCTCTTGTTAATAAAAAGGAAAGGGAGGTTTAACCTGTGCTGGTAGGTCCATGGTCAGAAGCGTGTCACATTGCTGCCAGTTTGAGAGAACTAAGAATCCTGTTGATCTATTGATGATTTTGCCTGTCTAGCATACTGATTTTACAGGGAATGACCTACCCTATTCCTTGTGTTCTTGGTGTCCCAGCCCCCCACCTCTCCAACCCTGCCAAAAATGTGCCAGTGTGCTGAGCAAAGATCAAGGACAGGCCAAGCAGACTTTCTCCCTGAAATTCTAAAGCTCCAGCTTTCCTTGCAGGCAAAAAGGCTATCCCCATATTCTTCTGGCAAATTCTTTTTTCTTGTTGTTTTTGCTTAAGTTTATTTTATCTTGCTTGCAATCAGCTTTTCAGGAAGCCCCTGCCCCACCTAAAGCCAAAGTCAAAGCAAAGGCTTCAAAGGTCAAGAAAGCAGTGCAGCCACAAAAAAAAAAAAGAAAGAAAGAAAGAAAGAAAATACACACATCACCCACCTTCTGATGGCCCAAGACACTGCGGCTCTGAAGGCAACCCAAATATCTCCGGAAGAGTGCCCTCCTGAGAAACAAGCTTGACCACTATGTTATCATCAAGTTCCCCCTGACTACTGAGTCAGCCTTGAAGACTATAGAAGACAATGATTCACTTGTGTTCGCTGTGGATGTCAAGGCCAATAAGCATCAGATCATAAAGGCTGTGAAGAAGCTCTATGACATTGACATGGCCAAAGTCAACACCCTGATCAGGCCTGATGGAGAGAAGTTCGGTTGGATCCCGACTGATGCTTTGGATGTTGCCAACAGAATTGGGATCATCTAAACTGAGTCCAGCTAGCTAATTCTAAATATAAAAATTTTTCACTGTAAAAGATAAATAAATAAATAATTCTGATGCACCAACTAAAAGGGAAAGAGGAAAGAAATAGCCACTTTAGGGCTACTTGGTGCCTTCCCTGTGAGCTTACAGAGATAAGTCAGCCCAGACAACACCATACCAAGGAAGCGGGCATCGATTCAATACTCCTCTACCAAGCTAAATGGCCCAGTGGCCAGTCTACCAAATAGACTCCAGTGAAAAATATCCCAAGCTCTTCTCAAACTACTTGAAAATAGTAAGAGATACCAAGTTGACCATTCACATGCAAAAAAAAAAAAAAAAAAAAAATTTAACGAGCAACTAAAATATATTTTCAGCATACATTTCATTAGATTCCTTGAAGCTGTTTTTAGTTTCCCCAGTGCCATAAGGCTTGAGTTTCTTGACACATGAATAAGAGGGTTCAATTGGTATAAATATCAATCCCTAGATATACATAGGCAATTTATTATTTTTTAATACCAAGATCACAGATTTTATGGTACTATACAGAAAATATTTCATGTACCATTTCTCTTTTGATCTTTATAAGCCACCTTTCTAACTAGGCAGGAAGGCCAGGTGCCATAATATTCATTTTCTAAAAGGAGAAATTAGATCAAACCTTGCCCAGAATCACAGAGCCTCGTAGTGGCAATGTTGGCCCAAGGAGAGGCCCAAATCAAGATCTCTGACTGTCAACCTCTGCATGCTACTGCACCAACCTGAAAAATCCAGAATCCTAGAACCACATTTATCTAGTCCCAGGGGTGCACCCGACCTAACGTTAGAAATGGAGCTAAACAAATCTGTGGGGTAAGGTAAGAGGGGAAGCAAAGGCAAAGAGAGAGGATGCCCAAGTTCTACTCTGTGTCAGAGGGGAAGAAAACACTTCCATCAGTGTTGCTTCACTAACCACATTTATTTTCTCGCTTCGTTTAATGAGAGCTATTAATTATGATTAATAGATTTATAATAAGGATTGTTGGAAGCAATAATGAGTGTGGTTAATGAGGAATCTACATAATAAGCCAGCTTACTGCTCAAAACTAGGCAGACTTATTTTTAATATACAATATTCAATTTTAGCACTTTTAAATGTTAACAATTTTTTTTTTTAAAAAAACTGAGCATGTTTTCTCTAGAGTTAATCAATTGGCCAATTATAGGTTAAGTACTTATAGGTTAAGCATAGGTAATAAAGTAAAATACATTATCTTTGTCTTTTAGAAGCTTAAAATTTAGTTGAGTTTCATGACATCTAGAGAATAGTCACCAATTCTCTGACTTCTATGGCTTTCTTCCTCAGATCAATCTATACCTCCTGCCAGAAACTTCTGGTAAAATAAAATCTCAGGAGGAAAGGCCTTGAAACTTGGGGAAAATGCTTATAATCAAGAACTGAGGCCAAGGCAATATTTTGCATTATGATTCAGTGATGGGCAATGGATGCCATTCTGGAAAATCTGTGTTTTCAAAATAAATAACTCCATCCATAGCAGAAGCAACTCTTGGGTTCAAACTGAATCTATGGCTAGCACCCAGACAGGCAAATGGAGCAAGATGTTGGACCACAGTTAAAAATGAATAAATGCATGGCTTGATGCAGTACCACAGTATACTAGAAAAACAGGCTCTCAGAGTACATAGGGGCTGAATGAATTAGAACACATGATGGCCAAGTTCATGTTCAAACCAAACACATTTGCACTAAGTTATAACTAGATCTAAGATCCAATTGTGGAGAATAGAAATTCCAGTTTTCTAGACTTTACCCTGGGTTTTCCTCTTGGAAGACAGAGTATTGTATAACAGTCTATGTTATACAAATTGAGCATGGGCTAAAAAAAAAGAAAAAGCCATGAATTATAAGCAGATGTGAAACATAACAACAGAGTAAAAAATATGAATGATCCTTCATGAAGGAAAGAATATAAAAGCCCTTCTTGAAGCGCTGTAACAAGAATAAAAAGTGCTCGTGTTCGTCCCAGAAGACAGCAGAGAACAAGAACCAGGATACTCAACCACAGTACACCAAAGATCTCCCTCAGAGTTCATGGCAAGAACTGGCTAGTTGCTATAGAGTAAATTTTTCCAGCCCCCAGGAAAATATAATTTTTAAAAAAGAAAAAAAAAATCCTCATACAACCTCACCCACAAGGTTTCTGAAAATAGGCTGGTAATGAGGTAGGTGGTAGTGGTTGGCGGGAGTTAAAATCCTCTTCATGTGCTTGGCCTAAGTTTGGAGAGGAATTCAGACTTCATTTTGATATAGATACTATCACCACCAAATACCAACATTAGGGAGAATACACCGTTATATATTCTCAAGCTGCTGAGAATTATTCAAGTTAATGGAAATTAAAGAAAGAATACTCACATCGACTATGAAAAATCAGTTAATTGCCCACTCCCCTGTCCATTTACTAGAACCTTCCTAGAGAGCTAATATGCTGTGTGTCTATGTTATATGGTTTGTATGCAGCCTCGAGCCTTGGATATCAGTCGCACAAAACCATTAATGACTTAATAGCCACATGTGGAAGGCTGAAGAAGGGGAAGATTTGTGCTCAATTCTTCTGTTTACGAATTAATAACTTGTAAATTCAAATTTCAAGGTGGATAAACATAGCAAATATACAGTCTTAAAAATATCTTCAAAGAGCTAGAAGTCAATAGATATACATTTAAACCACAGTAAAAAACAAAAACAAAAAAACATTGCCCAGAAAAAAATACAGCACAAATGGCACATCTACTTACTTTTCTCATTTCAGTCTAGGGACAGGTAGCAGCAATTTTTCAGCACCTGAATTTACCTAAGCAAAGTTTTCCTTTGCTGTGATTCACATTTCCCTTGGATCTTCTGGTGTAGAGAAAAGTCTACCATCAGCCAACTTTCTGTTATGATGGGCATGTTCTATCTCTTTGCTGTCCAACAGAGTTGCCACTAGCCATGTGTGGATAATGAAGGTCTGAAATGTGGATAGTATGACTGAGGAACTGAATTTTTAATTTGAATTTATTATAATTTAAATAGCTGGTCACTACCATATTTGACAGCATAGGACATATTTCATTTAGAAGAATCAAATCGCAGACTTCTACTTAGAGCTCTAGTTACAAACCCAACCGATATAATCAGAAATCCATCAAAGGTGAAAATGTCAGAGAAAAAAGGATGATTTTCTGCAGATAAGTTGTAATATAGATAAATCCACTCACAGTACTCAAGTTGAAGGTAGGTGTATGAAGCATTGCAGTGGATAAATCCTCACTGCCTTAGAAATCAGATGCAGGGGGCTGGTCCTGAGTCCAGGTAGCACAGACGGGCTGCCTCTCTGAGTCACGGTGGTCAGTAACAAAAACGGCGCATATACAGCTAAGGAAGAGCCAGTTTTCCACTCCCCACCTATATGAGAACCAGCCTCTTTCTGACAGATCTTTTTTTCCCAAGACCAGGTCAATCACAATACCAGTTGAAAAAATGTACATTGAAGATCTGTTTTAAAAAATTAAAAACTGCTGCAAACTTCTATTTTGAAGAGTTAGGGAAGGTATTATGATTCTCAATCCAATCAAAGCATGGCTGGGCCACAAATAAGCCAAAAGAAATACATATGTATTGTATATATTTAGAATTCAATTCTTTATAGTTCCAATTGACGTCATTAAGCCAAATACATAATTATGGCAGAAATTACACAGTGGTTTAGCCAAAGAAAAACCATCAGCTGTTACTCTAATCTTACAGCATTCTAATTCTTCATAGTAATATGAAATTGACCCTTGAAACTGATGTACTTAAAATCTTTTTTTTTTTTTTTTTTTTGCCTAATCTCTGAAATATAGGCTTAATAAAATGGGTAGGCAATTTGCATGGGTGTAATAAACAGGCAACTGTCCCAAACCACACACCCACGCATATGTATACATACATACCCCAACTTCATTTTAAGAGAAACAAGGTATTGACAGAGGTAACACAGGACATTGAAAAAACTATGCCTGAATGAACTATGAAAAAACTCTGGGTGGGCAGTTTTTAATAGAGAGGAGATAGAAATATGGGGTCCTCTCCTGATTTGAGGTAGGACATTTCAGGGAAGTCATAGGAGGTATGACTAGACACTGCTCAATAAGATCAGCTAAAACAGTGCTGGAGAAGGCCCTGGGGACCAACATTCATCTTCTAGACCCCACATGTGCACAGTGAACACCACCCACAAGGAGCATGATAGAGGCTCACACTGGGCATGTGAATAAAAATCTGCAGGGAATCTACCCTTGCAATTATCATTCATAAAATTCTGTTCTACAAGAATAAAAATAGGGAGAATGTGAGAAAGGTGATCATAAGAGGCAGGCTATTTCTGTGATACTGTGATTTGAGCGGGCAAAATATTCTGATTGCTTACTGCCAATATATGACCCAAAGTAACCATAGTAGCCAGAACACAGTAGGAGTTGTGATATTTATGTACCAGAACTAAGAAATGACATTTCTTGGTGTTCCTTTATCTGCCTACTCCCCAAGTCGGCCAGCCAAGGCAAAGGAGCTGGGATCTTGTCTTTGGCTCATGTACTGGGCCATTTCCAGGGTCTCCAGACTTGCCTGTTCACTACCGTAGTGGATTATAAAGGGCCTTGTTATTCCAAGCTCAAACAGGGCAAATTCAAACACCATTGCCTGGTGCAGGACTCTCACAACCCTCAGAGGCTATAAAGCCTGCAGGAAGCATGGTCTGCGGCAGGCCTGCCAACCGCTCCAAGCCAGCTGACCAGCACTGGTCACCGTTTCTTTTCCAAACACCAACTGAACAAACCTTGATTCAGCTCTTAAGTTACGCTCTGGTGGAGAACAGCACAGAGGAAACACCAAGAGAATGATGTTACAGAAATTAATCTCTAATTTCTACATGTTCCCGTGGAATTATTAATAACTCGGAGGTCCTTTATGTTTGTGTGAACCCTCTATGTCTAGCAGAGGAAAAGATATATTTCTTTTTTCCTCCTCAGGGAGAATAAAAGGAGGAAAGTAAAATTCCTGGTAATGTCATATCCAGTCAAACAGGAAGGTTTGTAGGCTCAGGGCTGAAAGGCTTCCAGAGCTATACTAAGCCAATCAAAAAATAATTTATTTGATTTTCATTTGTTTCATTTCCCTCAAATTATCATACAAGCTCCCGGCTCCCACATCTACCAAGACAAGAGTAAACATTTCATAAACACAACAAAAACAGTGCTTAAGAAATACCTGAGATATAAATAAATCAAAAACACTTGCTCATTGCTGGTGGGAATATAAAATAGCACAGCCACTTTGGAAAAGTCTGGCAGTTCTTCAAATGTTAAACATAGTCACATATGACCCAGCAATTCCAAACGTAGGTATTTACCCCAGAGAACTGGAAACTTATGTTCACACAAAAACTTATACATGAATGTTGACAGCAGTATTATTCATAATAACCAAAGAATGGAAACAAAATGTCCATGAATAAAGAAAATGTGGTATATCCATAAAATGGAATATTACTTGACAACAAAAAAGAGTTAAGTACTGATACATGCTATGCCATGGATGAACATTTGAAAACATTATACTATATGAAAGAAACCAGTCACAAAAGACCACATATTGTATGACTCCATTTATAGTAAATGTCCAGAACAGACCAATCTATACAAACAGAAACCAGAGTGATGGTTGCCAAGGATGGAGATGGGATGAGGTGGGGAGGATGGGGTATACAGATGACTGCAAATGCCTATGGAGTTCCTTTTTGTAAAGTTGAAAATGTTCTATTATTAGATTATGGTGATAACTGTACAATCCTGTACAGAGCTTGTATAAACCAGTGACTGTGAAAAAACAATGAACTGTACTCTAAAATTGGTGACTTATGTATGTGAAATGTATCTCAATAAAGCTGAGGAAAGAAAAATGAAAGGGAAAGAACAGTAATTTAGTAATAGTAATAGTAATAGTAATAAAAATTACCTAGAATAGTAATTTTTTTTCTCAGGGTATTCTTAAAATTTTTTTTATTTTGTAATAACTATACTCATAAGAAATTGGAAAAAAAAAAAAAAGTACCAAAAAGTCCCCTGCATTCCCTACTGGTGATAGCTACATAACTATGGTACACTATCAAAATCGGGAAACTGATACTGACACATTACAGTTAACTAGACAACAGCTACAGATCTTACTCAGATTTCCAGTGATGCCTTTTTAAAACAGCTTCTGGGTTGTAATCTTTGAGGTTACACTCCTACTCTTTTTACTTGAAACAGCAGTCACTCTGGCTGCAATTACAGCAAGCTAATCAATAATTCTAATGACATAGATACAAGTGATAGATATTTTAATACCTTGCAGTTCTGCATTTGCCTTGGGAAGAAATTAAGTTATCATTAGCAAAATGTCCACTAAAGCTCATTGTTACATATATTTTTAAGAGTCTTTCAAACTCATGTTATTCACCAAGCTTCTCCCCAAGAAGGGAAGTTGGTGGTCTTTCTCTAGAGCAATGTTTGATGTGCTATGACAACTAAAGCTATCATACAGAAACTTTTCTTAGGTGGACAAAGAACTTGCAATTAGCCATGCTAGTTGATTCTGCAAGAAAATAGACTAGTAGGGGGCTGACAGATAAAAGGAAAACACCTCCTATTAAAGAGAGTAGATAGCTTTTTTAATTTCCATGTGAGAAATGACAAAAAATTTCTGCTCAAGTGAAATCTTTCACTAAGTTACTGAACCCCCCTTTACATCTCAGCTTTACGACTTAGAACCAAAATTTACTGCTCAATGGTCTAATAATCAGATTTCTGAAGTAAAACTCTCCTATGTTCTTTTTTAGTTTCTTTCATTTCTTGACGTTTGGCTCTTCTGCTTTAGTAATTAGTGAGGGGGGCCAGAGAAAGTCATTTCAGTTTCTCATCGTCATATGAGAAACAGTATATGGGAAAAGGAGGAAAAGGGGTTGCAGTTCTTGGCTGAAGTGAATGAAGCATTTAGCTTTACCACAGTTAACAGAAAAGCATTTCCACACGAGAGGAGACGACCTTCCTGAGGAGGGTGAGGAAGCAAGCAGCCTGTCAGGGGCCTGCAGCAGTTAGTACCTCCTCCACCCTGGCAACCAGAAAGACTATGAACAGGAAACACTTAACACCCCACACACACCCAGGTATGGAGCTCAGATGTACACGATACCCACTGCAAACTGTCGCGAGACACAAGGATCATCTATTGCCCCCAAACACCCAAGGTAAACTGAGGTAAGCTAGTTCTAGAAATCACAGAGAGCAGAGGGACATTTGGCTTCAAGCTAAAACTCCAGTCAGAAAAAGGTAGCCCAGACGAGGGCATGTTAACATCAATTTGGCTGACATCTGATGGCATGTTGATGTAATAATGGCAATAGGTGATCACTGTAGATAAATGAGCCCTGTGGTTGTCCTTTGGTAGATGACAAAATCCAGGAAAGAGACTGAATATGCTGCTTGGACAGTGGTCAAAATTAGGACAAGGTAAACCATCCTCACAAACACAACAGGAAAAGGGCACAGCACTGGGAAGGGAAAAAAAAAAAAAAAAGGAAACTGTCTTCTGCCCAAAGCATCACTCTTTACGGTTTTAAAAGAAAATTAAGTTAAAAAGTTACACTATCCCTCCACTCAACCCAAATAGTGAGAGTAGCTCACACGCAGCCAAATAAAACAAACATTTACAAATATGTACATCACATAACCTTTTATTGAAGGGTGGAAATATATTGGAATCTCCTGGTATTACAATTTTTCTTTCCCTGTAAGTGTGTGCTGCGCTCTTAGCTGACGATGTCAGCTTACATCCTCCACTGGTCCTGCGAAGAGAGGCTCAGGTATGGGGATGAAGAGTGGCCTGTAAACTGGCCAATTGGGAGTCTTCATCCTGGCTCCACTGTTAACTAACAGGGTAATCCTGAAACACTGTGCAAAATGGGAAGGTGGGATTAGCAGTGGTTTTCAATATCTTTAAAACTGTTCAACCCTTTATCCAAATGAAATCTCATGGAGAACCCTAATATATAGAAGAGTTTGAAGCAGACAGGCTGGTAAAAGCTAGAAAGGGTGTGGGGCAAGGGACGGGGTGTCCTGAGGTGCCCTCTGGAAATGGGACTCCATAGCACATAGTATGAAAACCACTGAGATCTCTTAAAACACAAACTCCATTCTACTTAAAAAAAAACCTAAACTGAAACCAAGAAAAAAAGAAAGTGGTATAGAGTAATGGCTTCTAACTCTTAGTAGGTAGGGAAGGAGGATGCAGGGGGTGATGGGAAGATATTACAAGAGGCCTTTCATAAGCATGTAAAATGTCTCACACACATATGTATGCTCATTTTTCTAAATGAATTTATATGCTGTGATTAGTAAAATGAAATCCATTCAAGTGTCATAGAATTCATGGTCATATGGGAATCTACAGTTTCTTTTTAAATTAAAAAGGAATCATCACATTGGGAACCACTGCTGAAGAGAAAGCAACAATATTCCACTTGAATTACACAATATAAGTAAACCTCCTTAACAGAATTTACAGTAGCCTTTTTTATTTTAAAGATTCTACTACCAACAATGTCAAACTAGTTAGATGTCTTTATCTATTAGTTGCAGCTCAGAATGTTGCTTTAGAAGGATTCTGAGGCCACGTCCAGGCTGGGTAGGAAAGAAATGTCACATTAGACAAATAAACATTGGATAAACACTGTCTGCCATGGCTGTGGAGGGACTAGGAAGTTGGGGAAGGGATCTGTGTATCTGACAGGGCTGTGTCAGATAATCATCTAAGATGTAATGGTTTCTGGAGACCTGAGTTCCAACTCTGATTCTGTCCTTACACTAAATTTAGTACTAGGAAATCATTCATTCCAGGTTTCAGTTTTGCCAGGTCTGGAAAGAAGGCACTGTGACTTTTGATTCAGAATAGTCAGAGTCAATTCAGACAGTGAATATGACACTCCTTAAAAGCCACTGGAAACAGCAAAACTGTCACAGAACTGGTGAGCTAATCCAAACCTTCCATTTTACATATGAAGAGATTGTTGGCTGAAGTCACACAAGTAGATAGCAGGCTAAAGAATCTGAATTCCCCCACTGAAATTTTCTACATCATGAGCCATAATATGTAGTTTGAAACTTTGAGTTAATTACTTGTCTTAGTTCTCCTTAAGACAATTCATAATATAAGGGCTTTTGGTTTGATACTATAAAAAATATCTCACTTCAGAAAAATTCATGCCTCTCAACTAAATGCCTATACTAAATAAATTGTAGCATTATTGTTAGAAAATAAACCTATTATTTTGTCACTTTTAAGCTTATGTATTAAAATGTTTCTCCAAAACAACAAAACAAGATATACATTTGAGGCTCTTAATAAACACGAACCAAATAATACTTGCCAATCTCAGTAGAAAATTAATTATATCCTACAAACTGTCAAGGTTTGATCCACTTATGACCAGTTCATTTAAAAATCAAAACCTACAAAAAGAAAATGTTTAAATATTAATCCATCAGTCATATAGTCTACCTAAAACTTTTATAATAAGAATTATCAAGGGATGGCAGAATAAAAAAAAATAACTGAGCAGTGTTTTGTATTTCTCAAATCAACTTTTTTTGGTAAATTCATAAACATGGAATTCCTTACCATTAACAAGAAAAGTATGTTTGAATACTTTTAGCTCAGAACTTTACCAGCAACAGAATAAGACTTTATAATCTCTTTTCCTTTTTGTATTACAGATATTTCACAAGATTTTGCCACTGCAAGCCAAGAAAACATTATAGTAAATTAAGAGAAAACATCTCATGGTCCATTTTACATTGGAGGTGTCATTTGTCTACAGAATGTGTGAGAGAAGTGTCTGATTCTTAGAAAGGCATTTGGTACTCTTAGAATTTCTGCTTCATCAGTCAATTTTACAATGAGTCAAACCACTTGTGATTTGAATGGTGTCTAGTAGCTAACAAATTGGCTGGGGAGAAATATCCATTCTTCAGGACTAGGAAGACATGAATTGATGTTTCGGGAAGGAGAGTGCAAAAGAGACCTTCTTGTCAAGGACCTTGGTCCTTACTCCAGAGAATCGTCTAATGACCTCTACACCACTGGGTCAAACCATATCTCCCAAACAAATGTACCCAGACTATGTGCCAACGCATGCCTTGCCAGAAAGCTCCACAGGATGTACTGTGCGTTTTGTTATTTAAATGAAGACAGACAGATGCAGCGCCTCAAAATAGAGTGCCAGAAAAAAAAGAAGTGAACAAAACCATGATAATACTGAATAACTAGTCTTCTCTAAAATGTGCTAGGAAATATTGCATTGTATTTTATTACTGAGTTACCATAATCATCTAAAATTAGTTTTAAAACATGAGCGTCACTCTATGCTTAAAAGATGAGTATTTTCTCTGTTTAAATTAGAACAAACCTAAAGCACTTAAGGTAAAAGAAAACCCATTCCCCCACAATATTGACTTCTGATATATTGACAACATGAAGACAATCAATCTGACTGTGAGCACAGCATTTTTCCAATATTAGGTGCTACATAGGCAATGCTTTAAATATTTTACCTAAGCATTTTAGTATGTTTTATAACACCATTTATAAACAAAAAGTACTGAGTATAACATTTCTTTTATCATATAAACCATTCTAAAATAAACTTCTGCCTCTCTCCTCATAATATTTATATTATTTCATTGTTCTACCTCCTATTCTCCCAAACATGTTCAATCCAATGGAAAATCTACATATCATCTCTCAGTTCTGTCTTCAGAAAGGCCTTCGCTGTAGCAATCTCACTGACAGCAGAAAAAACACATACAGTGGAAAAACCACTAAGGCAAACTCCAGGAAATGCAAATCGGCCATAAAATGACAAGAGCTGACCTAAGGTTTCACTCTAGATAATGAGGAAAGGGCTTGTTAATTAATTTTGCAAATCTGCAACCAGAGACCCTTAATCACAGAGAAACATTTTTGGTCATTTTAAATGCACCTGGAGGTCTCATAAGTTTCCTTCTAATAGGTTCCGTGATGTTTACTGCATTTATGAAAAGTTCTAGTAGAGTCACATTTGCATTACTAATTAATCTCTTTCAGGGTCTGTTCAAAATACTGAGATTTAAATAGAGAAATTTCCTTTCACTTGAGAAAGGAAAAATACAAATAGCCTAGAGAAAAAAAGATCTGTTTAACAAATTTTTAAAATGCAAATTAAATACGATGTGATAGCATTTGCCACTTGCCCAATCACAGATAATTTTAAGATAATACTCAGCACAGACACGGGTGAAATGAAAGATGCTTTAATATCCTTATTCAGTGTCAACTAGCAAAACCTTTCTTGAGCACAATTTGGCAGTACTTAACAAAAAGCTTTAAAATTATACACCTTGTGACCCATTTATTTCTAAGAATATATCCCAAGAAAATAATCTGAAACATATACACAAAAATGTTCATAATAGTTTTTTAATGGGAAAAAAACATTAGGAAAATGATTACCCTACAGCACATAAAATGGAAATAAATGCTGCCGTCTAAGCAGTTTATTAAGAGTTTTAATAACCTTACGTCCATTAGGATGGCTACTATAATAAAAAAAAAAACAGAAATAACAAATATTGGTGAGGATGTTGGTGAGGAAAACAGAACATAACGAATGTTGGTAGGAATGTAAAATCGTACAGCTGCTGAGGAAAATAGTATGGCAGTTTCTCAAAATATTAAAAATTGAACTACCATATAATCCAGTCTCTGGGTATATCTCTACCTTTGAATATATAGCCATATATAGTTGCATGTTCATAGTTGCATTGTTCACAGTAGCCAAGAGATGGAAGCAACCCAAATGTCCATCAAAGGGTGAACAGATAAATAAAATGTGGTATATACATAAGATGGAATACTATGCACCTTTAAAAAGGAAGGAAATCCTGTCACACACTACGAAATGGATGGATCTTGAGGAGCTTATCTAAGTAAAATAAGCCAGTCATAAAAGGACAAATATTATATGATTCAACTTATATAAGGTATCTAAAGTAGTGAAATTCATAAAGTAGAATGGTAGTTACCAGGGGCTAGAGATAGAGAGCAAAAGGGATTTATTTAAGATATAGAATTTCAGTTCTGCAAGTTAAAGTTTCTGGAGATCTGTTTTAGTATACTTAGAAATGGTTAAGGTGGAAAATTTTATGTTTTTAACGACAATAAAAAAAAGTTTTAATAACTTGAAATATACTTATGACATTTAGTTGGAAAAAGGAAGTAAAAGAATGTAGATAACATATAATTTTAAAATATTTTAAACTTCAAGAAGATATTTTCCCACAATGTTAACATTTTTTTTGCCTCCTTGGTAAGATTTTTCTCTATTTCCTTATACTTTTTTTTTTTATATAATTTTATAATCAACAAAAATAAAATGTTTCTGACTTAATAGTTTCAGAATAGCCTTAAGAATTCCTCATTCTGAGCAAGACATTGGTCAGAGAGAGTACTACTTTTAGGGAAAAACCAAAGATTTAGAAATGGGCAAAAGGGATTCTGGGTATCGTTTTAGTGGAGTGCTACTTGTGGTCTAGTGGGTCCTCCAGGAATTACCTTTTGAGTTTTTCTTTCTTTTAATCAGGCTAATGATTCGTAAAGTATGGTTTGGGAAGGCTGGGGAGACCTGGAGCACCTCAGACCTTGTCAGGGTGTTTATGAGTTCAAAGCTATTTTCATGATAATATTAATTCTACTTGCCATATTCTCTCATTCTCTCAACAAGTGTACAGTGGAATTTTTCAAAAGTTTCAATATCTATGATGAAATCATTCCTCAGATATTTACATGAAATGGGTTTCATTATTTTCCCTTTTTTTAAAAAATGAAAGAATTAATAGTCTTAAAGTTTCTCAAATTCTGATTTCTAACATGATTAATACATTACACAAACAAATCTATTTTGGGGTCTTCAATATTTTACTGGATCGAAGTGTTGTGAAACACACACAAAAGAACAATTGAGAATGTGCTGGCCCAGACTATTTTACAGCTCTATAAGGGTAGGAATTAACTTATACAAAACACAAGCAATATAATGGTTCTTACCTACAGCAAAGCAAATAGATTTTGTGTGGTAGAGATACAAGTGGTTAGAAAAGAAAACATTACATTTTATAGCCCTTTTGTGTATTAACCAAGTTTGGATCTACTAGTAAATTTATATCAACATTTCTGATTGTGGATGGATGGCTGAATGGATAGATGGATGGATGGTCAGATGGGTGGAAATATATCTGTTCTTTAAATTCTCCTTTGAAGTGGTCTTAACACCTTACTAGTTCTTTCACTAATTAATAAGTTAAATCATTGATGTGTTTATTTTATAATTTTGAGAATCTTATTTTCAAACTCTTTGAAAATTATTCTTTAGCATCAACTATCTACAAACAGATCGGTTTCTATATACTGGCCATAACATTAATAAGAACAGAGCACTCGATAGTTAATAACTTTCTAAAACAGAAAGCACCAGGCCCAGATGGGTTTACTGGTGAATTCCACCAAATATTTAAGGAAAAAATTATACCAATGCTTTACCATCTCTTTTAGAGGATCTAAGCAGAAGGGATACTTCCTAACTCATTCTATGAGGCCAACATTATGCCAATAGCAAAATCAGATGAAGATATTGTAAGAAAACTACAAACCAACATCTCTCAATCTCTCATGAGCATAGGTGCAAAAATCCTCAACAAAATATTATTGAATTGAATTCGACAATGTATAAAAAGAATTATAAACCACAATCAAGTGGAATTTATCCTAGGTAAGCAAATCACATCACAGCAATAATTGCAGAAAAAGTATGACAAAATCTTATACCCATTGATGATAAAAACTCTCTGTAAACTAGGGCTAAAGCAGAAATTTCTTAACTTGATAAAAACTATCTATCAGAAAACCAGGTTGCAGGATATAAGATTAATAATAAAAGTCAACTAGTTTCCTACATACAATAAATGATGGAATTTGAAATTTCAAAAATATCATTTACATTAGTGCCCCCTAAAATGAAATACTTAGGTATAAATCTAAGCAATACCTATATGAGAAAAACTACGAAACTCTGATGAATGAAATCAAAGCACTAAATAAATGGAGAGAATTCCATGTTCATGGATAACAAGGCCGAATGTTTTCAAGATGTCAGTTCTTTCCAAATTGCCACACCCATTTGTTTCCATATCGTCAATGGCTGCTTTTCCTACAATGGCAGAATTGAATAGTTGACAAGGACAGCTTGGCCCATAAGGCCTAAAATATTTTCTATCTGGCCCTTTATAGAAAAAGCTCTGTATCCCCTATTCTAAGTTATTATGCTCTTAATTAAGTTTTTACTTATCTCAGTCTAATGCTGCTTTTTCCTCCAAAACAAAATTTTCCTCCAAAACAAAATTTTAAATAGATAACCTCTTCTGCTTTCTTCCAATGACAGTCGTATGAAATTGTTCTCTTAAAACAATACAAAATATGCATCATGTACTTTGAGGCCAAAGGACATGTCTTTGAAGAGCCTACCAAAATGAAATAACTAGCAAAGCCCTATTACAAAAAAACAATTATTTCATGATCTTTGCAATTTTAAAAATCTGGCCATTTTCCAAGACTCAAAACTAAAACATGTTCCTCCTTAAGATTTTTTTTTTCCTTTTATGGAGGCTAAAACCCAATTTAACAAAAAAAGTTAACCCAAAGAACTAAACAAATCCAAGTATCACTTAATGAATCTATCTATATGTCGTGTATTTTCTATAAGAATTTAAACTGCGCTAATTCACACACTCTAAGTATATAACACTTAGACTGCTCTTACTAATAGGAATCTGAAAAACATAAAATCCTTGCTCTGCTCTCAAGTGTTTTTCTAAATCTCTCCACACACATGGATCTAGTAAATTATATCTACACATTCTGTTTACCAAATAAACTTTGTTATCCATAGTGATCAGATAGGTCCATCGCATTAATTATTTTTATCTTAACTAATTTACAGGGAACAGAGAGACAGGGAGAGATGTTGTGCCTTGAGGTCCAGGCTGTGGGAAATGTTATAAAACAAATAACCCAGTTCTCTTCACAAGCAATTTGCAAGGAAAAAAACTGCACAGGATTTAGAGAGGCTGAAAGGAAATATCAAAACTGCAACATATAAATACCTTATTGAAATCCTGAGTTGAACAAACTTATTTTAAAAGTGGAAGGTAATCTGAAAACTGATGAAATGTTTGGTAATTTTAAGGAAATTATATAAATGATTATAGGTATAATAATGGTATTTTAGTTATGTTATTAAAGAGTTAATATTTTTGGACATAAATATGAAAATATTTACAGAAAAAAATTATAAAATATTTGGAATATGATTTCAAATAATCCCAGAGTTGATGGAAAGTAGTTGGGAGTAGAAATGAAAGATTAATTATGAATTGATAATTGTTGAAGCTGTGGGTCTACGAAGGATTCTCCTACTAGCTATATTAGTAATTCTACCTGTGTGTAGTCTGTAGGAAATTTTCAATAATAAATTTTTTTTTAATAATAAAGCTTTTTGAAAAAATCATTTTCACGCTACTCAAAACAAGAAAAATAAGAATGGAAAACAGTTAAGTCTGAGGGAGAAACATATCACATATCACATTCATAATTATGCTATATTATATGGTCAAAGGGAGATTACCCTGGGTGGGCCTCACCTCATTAGGTGAGGCCATAAAATTAGCCTTTTCTCTGGCTGATAAAGAAATAGAAAATCAGAGAAATGTGTTCCAGCTAGCCTGGAAGAAAGTAGACATTCACATGTGAACTGAAGATGTGGACCATGTGGCATGAAATGTGGGTGGCCTCTAGGAACTAAAAGCAGTCCCTGGCCAATAGCTAGCAGTCCTCAGTCCTATAGTCACAAGGTAATACATTTTTTCCAACATCCAGTGAGCTTGGAAAAACCCTGAGCCCCAGATGAGAATTATGGCCTTGGGTGACACATGAGTTTTAGCCTGGTGAGCACCTAAGCAGAGAATCTAGCCCCAGCATGCACAGACTTCTGACCTGGTGGAGTTTTAAGCTGCTAAATTTGTGGAAATTCATTATGCAGCAATAAAACTAATATGCCTAGATAAGCATCTTATACTTGAATAGTACTGCAGTACCTCAAAGCCTACCTCTGAACATGAGTTTATGATCCCACTGGCATCAAGTGAGTACCTAAACATTCAGCAATTCAACTTCTTATGCAGTGTTTCTCAAAGGATTATGAAACCAAATTTGAGAAACTTTGAGCTACATAATCCCTTATAAATGAAATATTTCTTTTCCAACACACACAGTTAGCTTTATAGGCAAGATCATATACTTGAGTGCTTTTTACAGTGTAAAGGCTTATACAGCAGAAAAATCATGCGAAATAATCAAATGGAATAAGTTTAGAGCAAAATGTGCTAAGCCAAACATATCTCCAAAACCTTAGCTTATCATCACAGCAGGTTTAAAATAATGCAAAGTTCTCCATCCTTTAACACCCTAGCTCACAATTAGGAAATGTAAGAAAAATATGAGCCAGATTCCATTACAACAAAAATTTCTTTATAACAAAGTATCCTATGTCTCAGGTGGTCCATAAATATTAAGGAACTATCACAACTATTCTTTATCCATGATATACATCTATTTATTTGAAGGAAAATCGAGATATTCATGAAAGAAACAGAAGTTATAGATATTATCCTTAAAGTCTAAAGTTATGTCAAACTTAGTCTGATTCTTTTTAGCCTTGCTTTAAAAGAAAAAAAAAAGCAACAGCTTTATTGAGATATGATTCACAAACCGTAAAATTCATCCATTAAAATATCCAGTCGAATGGGTGTCAGTACAGCAGTCCCTCTTTATTCGCGGTTTAGTTTTCCGTGATTTCAGTTACTAGAGGTCAACCACGGTCTGAAAATATTAAATATCTCCAAACATCAGCATCATCTGCTCCTGACATTCAACCATGAACACGGCTCCGATGATGACCGAGGATCGTCCAAAGCAGAAGATCCTCCTTCTGACACATGGGCAGAAGGCCAATCGTAGCCTAAGGCTACATCACAGTGCCTAGTCATAGTCATTCACCTCTCTTCATCTTATCACTAGGCACTTTGTCATCTCATGTGGTCAAAACGGGTGAGTACAGCACAGTAAGATATTTTGAGAGAGAGAGAATGCATTCACATAACTTTTATTACAATATATTTTTATAAATGTTCTATTTTATTATTAGTTATTATAGTTAATCTCTCATTGTGTCTAAATTATAAATTAAACTTTACCATAGGTACACATGTATAGGAAAAAACACAGTATGCATAGGGTTCAGAACCATCCATGGTTTCAGGCATCCTCTGGGGGACTTGGAATGTACCCCACCCCCTCCACAGACAACAGGGGACAACTGTATACCCACAAACTGTGTAACCATTACTACTAACTTTAGAACATTTTCATTAACCTTAAAAGGAAATTCTGTATTATCTTTCTTTTTAACTGTCATTTTTTCTTTAATACTGTGTCCTACTGACAAATTTTTCTCTAGTACTAGAAATAATGGCCACCTGAGACTCAAAATCAGCATTTAGGGAAGAACTGAGTTAAAACCAATGGTAGGAAATAGAATAAAATGTCTCCTTTCCATTAGATTTTACTTAGTATTTCAGATCCAGATTTCTATCAAGCATAGCAGAGGCAAGGGAATAACTAAGTTTTAGGGGAAAACACTATACTTGATCTATAAGCATTATAAATATGGGGAAAACTGTGATTAGGGATTGTAGAGTTTTGCTCCCCATAACTAATGCTGTGAACATTCCTTTGAAAACACGAATATGATCCAAATAAGCAAAACATGAAACTACTTGCTAGTGAAAGCAACAAATCTTCCATTGGTAACACTCTTCACCTACTGCATTTTTATTTCAGAAGCTGGAGACGGAGGATGATCTGGGCTTTATTTAAGTAAAACAAGAATTCTGTATTCCAAAGAAAAAAATCTGAGATTTAAAACAGCATTTTGAAGTGTTCGTGCCCAACATTTAAACATTTTTTTACATGCCAGAATGAAGGAATAAATGATGTTTTAAGATACCATATCCATGGTTTATGAGATAGTCCATTAAAATGCCCAGTATAAAATTTTCCTCTAAAACTTAGTTATTGCCTTGCCTCTGCTATGCTTAATAGAAATCTGGATCTGAAATACTAAATAAAATCCAACTGAAAGGAGACATTTTCTTTCCCACCATTGGTTATAACTCTGAGACTCTGTAGTCCTTCACCGTGGCGCAGAGGCCAAAGAAAAAAATTTTCAACAAACGAATCTATCTTAAGTTTACAAAGCCAGAAGGAAAAGTCTGATGGGAAACTCCCTGAGTTAAACTCAACTCTGAAATGTCCAGATCCTTCCTAGAATCTAGATTTCTCTAGAATAGAAGCCAGTAAGAGCATTTAATACTACTCTCCCAGCCACTTTAAATCCAGGGCACTCATAGTGTTGGCCATTTGTGATTGGGTGATTTCTGTTCTCTTATCTTTTAAACAATAGGTTAGCATACAAATTGAATCCTCCCTCCCAGGGAAGCATCTTGAAAAGAAGATAATCACTACAAGTTTTTCAGTAAAGACTACAAAATATAACACTTCAAGATTATTAGAAGCATTATGTTACATGTATGAGATAATGTACACTATACATCACGTAAAAGACCAATCATTTTCAAATTCAAAGTTCTAGGTAAGTAAAAATATTCACACCATTTGCTCTTCCCACTAGTTTTCAGTCCTGGCTAAATATCAGAATTACCTGGAGAGCTTTAAGAATCCTAGAGATTGGGCCCAAACCCCAGATCTACTGAATCAAAATCCCTAGGCATCTTTTTAAAATCCACCATGGAAAATTCTTGATACCCATCTAGGGTACAGAACCAACACACAGCCTTAGGGAAGAGGCCTGGATCCCTTTGGAAGCCACACCTATGCCTGTGAGAAAGACTTGGGTTTACCTTTAACTGAAAGGGTGTGCTTCCCTCTGCATTATCTTTGCATTAGTTGAATTAGTTGCTTGAGAACTGAGCTTGGGTTGGTTAATTAAAACTTTTCCCAATTCTCCCTTCGTACAAGGAAAATCTTATTAATGTATTTTTTTTGAGGGGCAAGGCAAGTTTGAGTGTTGCCACAGTTTTAGAGTCATGTTTTAAAGACATTCGTCTTTAAGGGTGAAGGGAAAAAATAGAATGTCATTCTGTTAATTCTTTTCAAGGCCCTTCCCACACTATTTGAGATAAACTTCCATGTTTAAAGGCTGAAGGCCCCCCCCCCCATCATTTTAAAAGTGTTTTGGTCTTTGGCAATCATGACAGAGATGACCTTTTCTTTCCCCAAAGCCACATCTTCCTTATCCACAAATGACATTACTGATCTAGCAACACAGGCCATGGGCTTCAAAGTTGTTTACCCACTAGTTCTGGTGGGCTTGCCCTGACCCAGCATCAGTCTCTCACAGAGTCCCCTGTTGTGACCAAGGACATGTCCTTAAAATGTGGCTGGCCTCCCAGGCAGTGGTCATGGAAGAATGGAGAAGTGACCCCCAAAGGGCCTAATCTACTGACCTTTACTTTGCTCTAACCAACTGCCCAAATAAATAAAAACAGCAGGGTAGCTCGGTTTCCCAGAAGAATTCCAATTTATCCCTAAATATCCAAGCTTGGTTCCAATGTTTAAAGTTCTCGGGCCTTCCAAAATCTGTCAACTGGCTTTCAACTGAAGCTGATTTTGCACACGACACCTCTACCCACCTAGGGGACATTTGACAATGTATGGAGACATTTTTGATTGTTACAACTGGGAGAAAAGTTGTTACTGGCATCTAGTGGGTAGAGACCAAGGATGCTGCTAAACATCTTATAGTGCACAGCATAGCCCGCCACATTAAAGAATCATCCAGTCTAAAATGCCAATAGTGCCAAAATTAAGAGATCCTGAATTGGGTCATTTGCCAGCCCACACTGCTTGATAGATGTTTGAAGAGACTCTCATTGCAATTTAATTTAGTTTAAAATAGGGATCACATACTCAAATACTTTCAAGGGCCAAGGAGTTAAAGAAATATCACATAAACAAAGTGGCTGTTTATTGAGCCACTAGGGTATAGAGAGGTCTGTGACAAATAAGAGTATAAATGCTCACTAAAATCATTCCATTTTTAAAAATAAAATTGTGCTGGACAAACAAAATGTGACAGCTGGCTACATCCACCTTATGTACCACTGGTAGTCAAACTCTGGTTTAAAGAGAATACCAACTTAAACAACTAAATGATCACCCAAAGACACCATCTAGCCTCATTCCTTATATGCTATGGAACTTTCTGATCCTCAGGACTGGAGAACGTCACTAGAAGCTGTTCAGTTAAGAACAGACTAAGGATCAGGTCTTGAGGGTTAAGCTACAGACAGGAACAGGTCTCAGGTTCGTGGTGCTAAGCAGGGGCCAACTGATCTCTATTCTAGGGAAACCCAGTGGATATTACACAAATATTACATAGTGCCGCATACGTGAGGTCATTATTTTAAGATGATGCCTTTCTCATGAAATTTTAGAATTTTCACATTGTTTCACAGATGAGGAAACAGAGACCCAGGATGTTTAAAGGACTTGCCACGATAACCCAAATCTGAATCTAAAATCGACTGGTATTTTTCTTCTATGCAATTGCAAAGCAGCAACCAAAAGGTGAAAGGATTTCATTCAAAGTGTCAAACATTCATGACTAAAGTCTCTACTGACATAAATAAGTTATATGTGGATGTTAAATTTAAGCCTACTCAACATCATCCTTTTTCCTCCTCAGAAAAGCCATTATTAACACGCTTGCCTCAAGTCACTGTTTTAAGATCTCTCCCATGTAATGGAATAATTTAAAGTAGGTTAAATATCTCCAGTCCTCCTTTCAGATCAGGCTGTAGGGAGGAAAGCCAAGTCAGCAGGAACACAAGAAGGAAGTGCCATCTGAATATCCCCACGTGTATGCATGCTTTCTGTTGGAGGAATTCCTGGCCTGAAGAGACAGTATAAACAAAGACAAAGCAGAGGGAAACAAATGATAAGACAAGCGAAACCCAATAACTCCCTCCGTCCTCCCTTCCACCTACTTCCCCCAACTTGTTCCATCAGAAAAACAGTAGGAGCTCCAGAGAATTAAAATGTAAGCTGTCCCCTCTGCTGCCACACTACTCTCATCCTAAGTTAGGAGGCTAAGGGGGAAGAAGATGTGCTTCTTTGTAAGGTCAATGATTATGGCTTCCTGTATGTGGAATCTGACAGCCTGGGGACAACAGTCTCCTTCTGCCCACAGGGAGGCCAGAACATGCAAGGAAGCAGTTCACTGGTCCTCCAGACTCAAATTACAATCCGAGGAGTATAGTAAGAAAAGGTTGGAGTACGGAAGAAAGGAAGCTTCAGTCACAGCCCGAAAAGAAATTGGGTCAACCTAAAAATAACATTTTTTACATTTTAAATCAATTGCTTAGCAGAAAATGTCGTAGGCAAGGCAGTCTCTTGCCACAATTCCTGGAACTTGAGTAGCTGGAAGTGTCACCTACTCACAGAATGCGAGCCCTAAATGGGTCATAGAGGTTTTCCAGTCCAATCCTATCTCTATTCTTGATTTTAAAAATACAGAAATATAATAATGGGCCATTTGTTTAACCTCCTGAAAACACGATGCAATCTCAGCCATCAGCTTCAGCTCCAGCACAATTCTGACTTTAGTTCGAATCACCACTGAGTGTTGGGGGGCACTGGGCTGTACCTCTAAAGCAATCATGATTGCTGCACCCAAGCAGAATAGGAAACAAACAAATGCCATTGTTATTTCCTTTGCTACAGCATCATCCTAGTTCAAATAACCACTAATATGGGATAACTGAAAATGCTTTTTTTTAAAAATCCTAAATAATTTACTTGAACAGAACCATAGGATACTCTCTGTATTCACAATTTCACCAACTTCAAGAATAAAGGAGAGAATGCAGCAAAGTCCTTCAAATGGTTTAACTTTTTACAATAAATTTTATAATTAATTCTCAGGATTTAGGAGGGCCACAAGTCTAACCTTGTCACAGAACTGCAGGTTCTAACTTAACCTGTGTCTAGACATTTCACTTCTCGGTTCTACCAAATCTCTATGAAACAAATCCAGATTTACAGCTAGACACACATGAACAACTTGACTCACCTGGTGAACGACGTTGACCACCATCCTACAGTCTTCTGCTAGGGCATGAAGCTGCAGCAGCTTTGTGAAAGGAAAGTGAAGCCTAGAAGTGCCACCAAAACACACACTAATGACTTCGGTCACACCTCCAGGAAAGGTAATGGCTATGGGACTTTGGCAAAGTTTTAGGAAGCTTCCCCTAGTCTTGACCCATTCTTCACAGATTGACACCTGTCAGAAACATATAGTTTCTTTGCAAACTGCTAGCAAAGACTTACCTCTAACCCATGGGGTATGAAAATATTAAGACCTGCCACCTCCAACAGTTCATTTTATAATATAGCACCATCTCTGCCCCTACTGGTGATGGTTATATACTGATATATCCACAGTGTACTATCTAGTCTCTTTTGTGACCAAGAGCATGAGTTGAAAAAAAAAAAAAAAGTTGACTAGGATTACAGGTACAGTTTGTGGCTCTAAAATAAGGCAAAACAAACCCATGCCCTTGACCTGGTTTGTACGTCACTAACAAACTAAGCTTAGCCAACAAGCCAGAAAAGAAGAACCCATCTCGAAAACAAAAGATGGGCATCTGTATTACCCAGACAATGCCCAATGCTGGGATCTGGGCTGTCTACTTTTGAAAGTCTAAATTCAGAAAGTCCATCAGATGGGCAACATTTGCCAATCGCAGAGATTTTTTTCCCCAGAAATGAAAAGGACAAAGACCGGTTTAATAGGTGACCCTAATTGTGTACCTGGCAGAAACACAAGTAACCCTCAGCTGCAATCCTGGTGCAATTTATAGAACAGAATGAGCTCAGGTTGTTACTAAAGGTGAATGACATACTTAAGAAGTGTAACAAGATGAATGAAAAAATAAAAAGCTTCTGCAATCAATGTTTGTTGAATGAATATTATATTTGAGTAGTCTAATGACTAACAAGGCTTTTGTTTCTATTTTCCTTCCCTGGCAATACACTTTTAGTGCACAACAACTTTCCCATTATTTCTCTAAATGACACAGTTTTTGTTTTAGTCAATTGTCTTCATTAAATATTGTCAAAGTGACACAATATCCAGTTTTTTAAGCCAAAAGGAAAAGATCTATTGTAAGTCAGGAAATCGTACTAACTACTTGCTTCCCTAATTTTCCATATTTAATTCATAATCATGACTGTGGTTTAAAAGAATTGCAATTGTATATTTGCCACCAAATTTGCTCCACTGTAAAAATAAATAAAAGTCTTTCTTCTGAGGTGGGAAAAAAAAAAAGCTTATTTTAATATCTAAGAATAACCAATATTAGATTACATGTTTGACTACTGCTAAAGTTTTCATTATTTTCTTTTTAAAAGAGCTCTTTCAATTTATGTTAAATGATGACAGGGAGGAGGGAAGCTAAGGAGTTATGGGAGTCTTAACTCTCAAGGCATGCTCTGTGGTCCTGTTCTGGATAAGGGCTTTCTTCAGATAAGGGATTCAGCCTACTGAAAAGTTATCTCAGTTAACAAATAGGGTCTAATGCTGGACAGGCTCCAAATCGATTTGGAATGTAAGAGCATTTGCCTATCATTCACGTAGCAAAAAAAAAAAGGCAGTTCAAAAGTTTTATCATTCAAATAAACAAATGCAACATTTTTAATTTTATGCAACACTTTATACTCCAGAAAATCAGACTATAAGAAACCATTAAGTGTAGAAGCATTTTTACTCTCAGTCAACCCAGCGCTTATTGACGCAGCACTGTTTCAGAATTAAGAGATACAAAGGAACTGTGGTCCTTCAACCTGATGGAGACAAAATACAATATATAGGAAAACTAGAGGCAAGGCAGGAGTGTGGGGTGTAAAGAACTAGACTGCTTGGGTCCCTAACCTTGTCTGCTACCTACCAGCTGTGTGACCTGAGCTAGACAAGTTCTTTAACTTCTTCTTGCCTCAGTTTCTTCACCTGTAAAATGGTGATAATAGGACCTACTTTATACAATTATGGTGAAGGAGCAATGTAAAGTATTAGGAAGGGCTTGGCGAAAAGTGAGCACCTCACATACCTTGACTACTAGTATCACATGAACTGTAGGTGCTAAGTTGTGTGGTCAGGCTCAGGGCTCTAACAAGGAAGGAGAAGAGGGTGGTAGTGAAAGCTGAAGGAAAGGCAGGGAAGTCTTCCTGGAAGCTGTGGCATTCAAGGAGGATCTGAAAGCACAAGGAGAATTTAGATACTCAGAAGAGTGAACATTCCAGTTGAGGGGAACCATTACTGTAGAAGTTCACAAAATAGAGATAAAAACCAGGTGAGCTTAAAAGTCAACAAGGAAAATAAGCCCACCAAAGCACTGCTGAGGGTGTATTTGGTAATATCCCAGTTTAATGGGTGGGGAAAGGGGGGCGGGGGTGGGGAAGATTCTATATATGTTTGTTGTGGTGCTGCTAGGATTTATCAATTAACTCGTTTTTAGACTTGTGTGCTTTGAATGCAAACTCACTCTGAAAGGCTTGGTTCTTTGTTCCTGGAATAGTAGAAGGGATGCCAGAAAATAAAAAGGTTAGACTTTTGGTTTGTTTTGTTTTGCCGTAGAAATAGTCTGCTGGAGTAGAATGTAGGTCACCAAAATCAATTTGCATCTTGTCTTCATCTGTCCCTCTTTCAGTGGGGGTACTAAGTGGTGGCTTGAAGGAAGGTTGTGGGGAGGGCAGATCAGATCCATCCTTCAATTCCAATTTCTATCAGCAGCTCTCAGTCACTTTAAGCACAATCTATATACACAGACAACAAACTGTCTTTTTGCTAAAGTGAATGTAACTTCAAGAGAGGTATCCTCAGCCCTGGCCTACCCCACCCTGCCCTAACAACATACAGAAGCTGCCCTCCTTACCTATTTTTAAGTTACTTGTGCTATCATTTGCCTCTAAACTGTGTTCATAGGTTCATTCAGAACTGATGCTGTGATTGTTTAAGATACGTATTCATTTAGAAGATTTCCTCTGCTACCAGCTGTAATGTCAAAATAAGAGACAGTAGTCCACAATCCTTATCCAAAGAAAAAAAATTACAACGTAGAATTTCCATTTTGACTGGTGTCCTTTTAGAAGTTAAACAGGTTGCTAAACTAAATTGGCAAAGTTGCTTTGTTTCTTGCAATATAAGGATGAACTTAACTCTTAGAAATACCAAGAGCATGACACGAAGCCAGAGAGGGTCCCACAAAAGTTACAAGCTCTGTGATTATTTCCTGAAGCAAACATCTAAGACTCTCAGTGGCACCAAGCTTTGTTGGAAAAGGTTGTTTCCCCTGATCCAATAGCTGTAACTTTTTAAGTGATTTCACAAAACTCAAGATTCTCAAGCAAAGCCACCACCCCCCAAATATTTACAATGAAACACTTTCAATCTTAACCATATTTTGTTTATAAACATCTTATGTGTTCTGATGACCATACTACCAACACCAAAAACATCCTTCTAAATAAAGTAGCTCAAATAAAACACCTTGTACACACACACACACTCTCTCTCTCTCTCTCTCTCTCTCTCTCTCTTAACACCCAGAATGTGTCTACAAAGGAAGAAAGCCAGGATTCAAATTCCTTGGCACCTACTCACTGAGCTCCTGTAAGCACCACCCAAGGACATGACCCACCACACCCTCATTACTATCACACCTCCTCACTAATTTATACTTCTGAAAACCCACAGAACCTGACTTACTGGATGGTAACAGAATGTTACAAATATTGGACAAATGTTTCCTACCCTGCTCCTCTCTCACATCAGTCAGCCCAGGACAACTGACTCTGTCTATGTCCAGCTCTTCTACCCAAATGGTGCCATAGGAGCCATTGGTGGCCTGCCTAAGGCTCTTGGTATCTTTGTTCTGGTCTCTTTTCCTATTCTTCTGTCATATACCTCCTGGGAAAGTTATCTGGGTCACGGAGGGTACAATGTAAAGAAATGTAGAAATGTCTAGTTTGGGATAGTAAGAATTGTCTATGTTGGTGAATGTGTTCCAAAAGCAAATAATTATGAAAAGCCTCTATTTCGAACACATGGAGGGCCTTTTACACTTCATCACATGCTACATAGTTTTGGGGTTATGCTGATGAAAATGCTTAACAGAAAGCTAAGAGGAATATTACAATTGATGACAGAACTATCGATGGAAAGAATATAGATTTGGGATCTCCAATCATGGCTCTACTACTTAATCCTGATTCAACAAATATTTATTAAATACCTACATAACCAAACACTTCTTTAAATGCTAGAGACACATGGATAGATAAGACGAAGACCCCTTTCTGAAAGACCTTAGGAAAGGGGGATAAAAACTCTCTACATTGGAACTGGTGTCAGAATTACAGGAAGACAAAAAGTAAACAGATAATTAAAAGATTTTTTTTTTTCAGTCAATAAGCTCTAGGACAAAAATAAAGAGTGACAACTCTGATCCCATTTCCTCATAGGGATGTAACCACCTACTTAAAATGAGATGATGAATGTCAACTACCGGGCACACAGCATCTCCAAGCATTCACTTGCACACAAATGCACAGAAATAAATGACCACAGATACACTCCCCCCCCCCTTAATGGCAATATCTGTGATAATCAATCTTGGTATAAAATGAAAGCAGAAGAGAAACAAAACATTTATGTAATTTAATTACACTTAATGCAATTAAGTTACAAATAAATGAATTCATCAAGAATCTATAAAAAGGCAAAACCTAAACAATTAATTCTAAGATAAAAGGACAAATGAAAGTCCAGATATTGGGTTAATGATGTAATATTAGAATATTATAAATAGTAACATGTCTGCCTTGCCCACTTTGATGAATGCCATGAAGAACCATATTATTTTTCCATACAAGTAAGGCTCAGTGTCTGTAGCTGGGTTTAAACTCTCATCTTCAGATCTCTTTGAGAAAAATCAAAAACAATGACAAAGTCCTTCTTAGAGTCACAGAATTTTATACCTCGAATCAACTTTAGGAAATCCTCTGTACCCTTCTCCCCCATCACAAATGCCTGAGGTCCCCAGAGGTAAAGAGTTAACCCCAGAGGGGAATAGCCAGTAATGACAGAGCCAGTCAAGGACCCAGGCTTCCTAGATCCCAGCCCACCACCTTCACTCTGAAGGGCCTGCATCCTGCAAGGGAGGCTTTTAGATTTTATCAGAGCCACAAGGAATGGCAGTGAATTCAATTTGTTATTACCAGTCCCTAAAAACTTCCAGTAAGTTGCACATAGGGCAAATTGAGGACCTTTTTACTCGTGGCCAGGGAGAGCTCTCTTCAAGCAGAACTGAGAAATCCCTTGAGAAAGCTGCCTCCAACACTATAATACATGTTACTAGGCAAATGGTGCAGCTAGCCTGAAAGAGGAACGACATCTTTCCATTGTAATTTTCATAGTTTGCCTTAGGAAAGGGGCTCCAAACAATTATCTCTAAGGAGAGAGGTGGAAAGACGAGGTATGCGCGCTCAAGGGAAAGGGGCTAAGAACTGTGTCCAAGCTATTTACATGGAGAGAGCCCCAGGGCTGTGAAACCAGCAAGCTGGAGAAAGCAGCTGGGCCCAGGGCGAGCACTTGACCACACCCCCTGGCCACGCCCTCCCAGCTGCCCACAGAGCCACATCGAATTGAAACGGCAATGAGAGCAGTTAAGATTCCGACGACAGGAGTCGCCATGGCAACGGGATTCATCCTGCAGACAAATTCCGCTTCAATTCACTAGGTCCTTCTCGAGGCTCGAGAAACTACCAGCTTAATGGGAGCAAAACGGTCATGGGTGGCATTTTCTCTTGATGCTCACCTGCAGGTGGAGATGGGGGGCGGTGGGGTTGGAAGAAATGGAACATGGGTACCTATTTCTGGGTCTCCTAATATATTTTATGAAGTCAAGAGACAGAACAGCCCAACCTCAGGCCGTGAGCAACTTGAGAACAGAGCCATTAGCAGGGTTTGATGAATGAGTGAGTAAAGGAAAGAACAAGGGTGCTAGGGACTGGGAAATCCAGAGGACTTCATGGAGTTCTCGGGCCTCGTGCACGTCTCCAATCCGAGGGCAAGCGGATCGCAAGCAGTTGGATTTTCCGCACTAGCTGGGAAACCCCGATTACCCAGCCTCCTGCCCCACAGCAAACCACACACACACACACACACACACACGCTTTACCATCTCCCAGCTCAGGGCTCCCGGCAGACACTTCGCCCAGCTCAGGTGCTCTTTGTCGAGGGAGCAATCAGTGCAGGGGGGACCGAGATACTCCCTCCCGGGAGGGGCTGGGGGAAGGAGTGTTCTGCAGCTCCTCGAACCCCGTCCGCAGACGGCGCCGCCTCCCCTCGCCGCTGTCTGCCAACACCTCTTACTCCTTCCTCGACGCGGGTTTCCCCTCCTCTCTCTTTTGAATCCTTTAGCTTACAACTTTGCCTGAATTAGTCACTCCATCCCTTTCGCATAAGGTTTGAAGTGAGTGTGCCAGGGATGGTGGAGGTTCTGCTCAGACTCCCTCCTTCCCTGTCGCCTCCTCCGATTCCTTCAAGCCTGCCTTAGGATTCTCCCTCTCGGAGCCTCCCCCGCCAGCAGCTCCTGACAGCAGCAATGCCCACAACCGAGGCTACGACCCCCAGTATCCCAGCCCCGGGGTGCCTGCAGCAGGCCGGCTGTACCTGGTACCCTGCCGGTTCTCTTGGCATCCGAGCGCCTCTGTAAGAAAGGAAGGAGGGACCCCCAACCTCGGGGGCTCCTTCCTCCGGGCTCGCTTTAGTTTGCTCCGCGCTTGCAGCCATTTTCCCAAATCCCGTTTGGCAGCCAAGAACTGTCTATGTCCTGTTTCCACCCAGCCCTAACCTGAAGGACCAGTTTAATATTTACCTACTGGCCCGGGAGCTTCGGCGAGGCATCAGGAGGGCGCGACGCGAACCCAGCGCCCGGCCCGAAGAAGCGCGCCCACCCCGGCGCCACCGCGCGGTGCCACTTAATGAATGAGTGCGGCAGGCGAGGCGGCGTGTCCCCCTTACCTGAGGAGCCCCTGCATGCTGAAAAGGCGGCTCTGCGCTCCGGGTACAATGGGATCCGGTTAAACAGTTTCCTTTACAGCCGCTCGTAGGTTACCAACTCGCAGGTGACATCACCCTCTCCTCCGCTGATAGGATACAATGTGGCGCCCACTGCGCATGGACTCCCTGGCGGGGCCCGCGCACTCCTGGTAATTGTAGTCCTAAGTTCACAAACAGAGCCTAGGTAGCTACGCTACTGGGGTTAGCACAACTACACTTCCCGACTCATTCCTCGGCCCCTTTGTCCCCGCCCCCTCGTCCCGCCCCCGCTGGGACCCGCCCCCTCCCCGCCCTACAGCCTTGCAGTGGTAGTGGTGGTCTTTTGGAAGCTAAGCTACGGACTGCGCGGGCGGGGGCGCGGGGCGCGGGGCGCGGGGGCTGCGGTGGTGCTCTTTGACTTGACCTCTACTCGTCCCGGTGCGGGATCTGAAGGCCCTGAAGGGTCTGGAGCCAGTGCGCGCCGGCCAGGAAGCCCTGACCAGCCGTGCTCTGTTGGCCCCAGCTGGAAAGAGAAGATTAAGCCTTTCACTGCCTTCCCTACTAATTAATAGGTCGCACGGGTTTCTGGGTTAAAAGCGGTCCTGGAATTTCCCCACATCCCGGAGGATGAAGCGAAGCCGACCCCGAAGGAGAGAAATCCCCATGTGCCCCACTTGGTACAATTCACCTTTCTGTCTTTTCTTTCCTTCTCCCATTTAACGGAGTTCGCGAGAAACGGCTTAGTTGGCTGAGCTGACAGAATAACGGAGGCTGTCACTAATAAAAAACGCAGTGTAATAGACAAGACGGTCGCTGCAACCCTTCCTCAGGGAGCTGGCTGCTGCTGCAGAGATAGTACTATCGCGCAGCCATGCTTTTGTTCTTCCCTGCAGCGGACTTCCCGCTCTGGTGGCTCTCAACTCCCAGGAAGACATCTTTTTCTAAAAAAGTTTTAACGACATATTTACGTACACATGTACTTTTAAATCCATAACACTCTCCTCTCATGTTCCCTACCTTTCTTTTCAGACATTTTCTAAATGACCTAAACTAAATAACACCCTGCTGTTCAAGAATTGCCGTGGTCTTAACATACCTAAATGTTTATTTAAAGGTAAGCAAAAGATGTGTATCAGAATTCTGAACCTTTAAGGAAGATTTTACTTTTAATATGTAAAATTTTTCCCTGGCATTTTTTATTGTTCAATGAATACCAAATATTATGGGGGAAAAAAATCACATTAAGAGCAAATCTCAAGGTGTCTTTTTAAATGAAAAAAAAAAATCAGTACATCTAGTTATTTCAGTGATAAAAGTCGAGAACATTATAATAGCATTTGATGTTGCAATCACATATACAGATCAGCTCACACCCCTATTTCTGCTGGCAAAATCTCTAGAAGAATGTACCACTTGTGAAAAGAAAGGTCACAATTAAAATGTTAAACAATTCTTCACTTAATTGTTGATAGAAGTTTTCTTATCATTCTTATTTTCTCTCTTTTGTGGAACGATGTTCAAAAGAAAAATATTCATAGGACTAGTTGAGAATTTCAGGGGAGGGGAAAATGCTTTGTTCTGCTGAAAGAGGTATTTCAATGCTGAATTTTGATTTCTTTTAACAAGCCTATTTTTCATATACCAGACACATTTTTATTCACTGAACATAACTTTGAATGTTGCTCTCCTGTTCTGAACTATTTCATCCATTCCAAATATTGTCTTTAATGGAACCCAGACAAAACAAATTTTCCATTGGCCATCAGATGAAGAGTACAAGAAATGATATTCTGGCTAATGGGTAGGCTCAATCTATTGCAGCCCATTGTGAAAAAATATTCAGAAAGAAACTTGACCTGTGATGATTCTAAAAGGCCTCCTAGTTTTATAACTGTAAAGTTTTTAGATGGAAATATAATCAGTGAGCTTGAAATTTATTGAGTCAAATTGGATATGGAGATTCTCCATAAAGTAGGGCTTATCCTTATAGATAATAGCATATTTTGAGGCACACTCTGAGGAATAACTTTATAGGACAAATTACCTTACAGCAAGTTCTCTTGGGTTTTTAGCAGTGAAGGAGAAGATGGAGTCTGCCTGGAAAAAAATTTTTTTTCTCTTTAGTAATTAATATTATAGGGATGTGTCATGTTACATAGCTCATTTCCATGTATGAAGAACATCATACACAGTAGGTTATAAACACAGGAATGTATGGGTGTGCATGTGTGATCTATCTTTTCTATTAAATAGCTATAAATATAGATAATAAATATTGAAAGCAAGGCATTGTGTTTGGAAGCATTTTGCCATAAGTGATGGATTCGAACTGATCCCTGCACACTATTTCATTTGTAACCAGGGGAAACAAAGATGGCTCTTCAACATCACAAATGCAGTCTTGTAGACCTGAGTCCAGAAGAAGTTTAATTTCTATGGAGACAGAAGAGAACTCTCGTTCTTGCTCCCATTGTGTGTTTATATTTAATTCTTTCTAGGTAACTAAGTAGTCTCATAAGCCATCAAAAATACCCACTCTGTCTAGCTTATTTTATATTTTCAAAGAATGTCTTTACTTTTTTCTTTTCTTTTTAAATGATTGCTGCTGTTTAGAATGATTTTATATGAAAGGCATTCTCTTGTCCCATAATCATTGCCTGTTAATTAGGAACCTGTGGGCCCACTGAACACATACTTAATTGACTTCTGCAGGTAGAGGAGGAGGAAAGATGTCATGGGGTATTTTGCTGATTTGAAATAATCTCTCAGTTCTGGTTACAAGGTTTTACTCTGGCTGTTGGGTTTTAGATAAAGGAAGAAATGAGATATCAACAGAGAAAGAATTTTAAGTTTGTAGCCTTGCACGTGTTTTCACACAATAGCTTGGTGTTTTGCAACAGTTGAGGTTGTGTGCTTGAGCCCGGCTTTGGGATCATGCCATTTTTTTACCACTTTTGATCAATGTGACTGTTTATTCTCTCGGAGGCTCAATTTCCTTATATTAAAAATGGGTCTAGTAATAAAACCTTCAGGAGGATTTTGAGGATTAAATTAGATGAGACATATAAAAACACTTCGAATGGGAAAGAAGTATACAAATGCTAAATTTTGTTATCACTTGCAATTTTCCCCTAAAGATTATCTCAGAAACGTCAACTTTAATTATGGAACAAGTTAATAAAAACCTATTCAAATTTTTTAAAAATCTTATTCTTAAGAAACTATAAGATATTATATGGTGTACATATATCATCTCACTAATTTGTAGTAGGCAAAATGTACTTTGAAGAAAAAAATGAGAAATCCAAGTTGAACAGTGCTAGTTATTGATTTGTTTTCAGAGCCACACCTCGTTCTTCTGCAGTGCCTTCAGCTGTCCTTAGCATCTCAGGAGGTCTTCCCCTCATTCCTCGGCATAGAGAAGACTTCTGGGATATTGGAGGCAGGGAGAAGCCAGGGTATTTTGCCACCTCCTCAATTGCGCTGGGTGCTGTTTCTGACAGCATCAGCAGCATTTCCTCTGTTGGACAGGTCTGTTGTGGTTCCATCATCTTCCAGATCACTCAAGCTTCTGTTAATACCACCTTTGCCCTTTGTCCCTACAGCCTAAGGATGGAGGTCATGTCCTGCTGTTGCTAATCTCTCACTGCATGTTTGTCTTCTCAGACCTTCTATCATCATTGAGATCAATTCCAGATTATCTGTTTTAAATAATCAGAGTGTTTTTTGTTTTCGTGGTGGAATATTTAGCTGATACACTCATGTCTTAGTTCAAGTTCTTTTAGGGGCAGGCAACAGAAATTTTCTATGTCCAATTTGTACAAAATAAAACAAAAGTAATAGGGCTTATTTAAAAAATTGAGCAACCAAGGCTCCACCTAAGAACAGGAACCAGATCAGCTCTTTGGAACCTAAACGGTGGTGGTTTTTAGACCTTCCCTCCAGAGCATTACTCTAATAGCCTTCCGTCTCTGTGTCTGTCTCTACATATGGTATCAGATGAGTGCTAGACTTATCAGGGCAACCACTTCATAAGGTATACAAATATCTACCATTAGGGTGTTCTTTAGGTGGTCTCTAGGCCGAGCCCCTTTCCTTTGTTCCCCTTTTCACTCATGACTGACTAGCTACCTAACATAATCACTATATTGTACACCCAACACTAATACAACATCATATGTCAACCATAATTAAAAAATAAATTTAAATAGGTTTTCTGAGAAAAGCCGATTGCCCTATCTTAGAGTAACTATCCCTGACTAAGTATCCATAGTAGTGGTTCTTAAAGTATGGGTGCCAGACCAACGGCATGAATATCACCTGGGAACTTGTTCGAAATGCAAACACTTGAACCTCACCCATGGGCCTACTGGAAAGGAAACTGTAGGGCCAGGTCCCACAGTCTGTGTTTTAACAAGTCCTGTAGTTGATTCTGACACATGAAAGTTCTTGAGCCACTCGTCTATAGCAAAGATTACAAGATTGTGTGGCTCAGATACGATCACTCAGGACCTATCCTTGTGTGAGAGTCTTTCCAGAGAGGAAAAAGTATTGTGAATTTGGCAGCCACTCCCAAGAAGCGTCTGGTAAAGGCTGTAGATCTATCAGGGTCTTAATAGTAAATGGGTTCTTCCTGAGGGAGAGGACTTTGTAACATTCTGAGCCAATCAATTTAGCCATATACATTCTAAAGCAGTAGAACAGCTGATTAGGAGATAAAGATCGGATCTAAAAATTGAAAATAGCAATCTAAAACTTATCAAGAATGATAGAAACAGAAAATACAGAGTGCTTCCTGCATGGCATGGCAGCCTCGATGCTGACCATTTCTGCTATTGAAGACCGAAGGCTTGCTTCCGGGTACACAGTCCTGTCACTCTTAATCAGGAATTGCCAGATGAAGACTCTTCCAACCTTCCATCGGTAAAAATTCTCTGGACATACATTTTAGACAAACTACCCCATAAGCTTTCAAAATATCCCCTACTGAGTGTATCATACAATTTTCATTTTCTTTTTCTCTTTAAATGTCAAATCTCTGTATGGGCTCTTTAACCCTAAAATGGGCAGTCCACGTGTGGCAAAACCTTGTCTACAAGTAAAAAAAAAAAAATGTTCTGGGCATTCCATGTAGAGAAAGAATTCTGTTTATATTTTCTGTAACTTTCCTCATTGGGAACTATCCTGGCAGATATATTCTCCTTTGTAGCTGAAATATTACAGCATGTAGGATTTATGTAAGAGCCTTGTTTCACAGCAGGTTGTGTTAGCACTTAGACGCTGGATTTGGAGATTAGGGACAACTAGTCCTGCATTACATGAGAACCTTGTGGTGTGGAATTTCTCATGGAAAGCCACACTTCAATACAATATGTCATGGCATATTATCTTTGTGGGAGTATTTTCTCTTCACCAAACTGTGATTGTAACCTTTTCTCTTGGGTTGTCTGTGCCCTCTCCCTGTGTCTCAAGCTCTTAAAATAATATTTTGGGTTGTCAGAAGACTAGCCACCCAATTAAAGTGGAAAAGGAGGTATTGGAATGCTTTATTCTGGCTTTGCTTTCCTACAAGTGACAGGTTTTCTTCTCTAGGATTTATGTTACTGTTTTAGGAAATTATACTCATTTGAATCTAAACATAGTTAAAGCAAGTAAAATATAAACCCGTTACTTTTCACTCATATGGAACAGTGATTCTGACTTTTTACTCATGTGGAACAATGATTCTAAATAACAGGGTCATCTCCCTCTTGACTTATGCATGTATATTAACTATGCTGGAAACTATATCACCTCAGGCTATAAGCGCACTAGAATTTGCAAATTGAGTAGCTTTGAGTATGGTCAACACTAGGATGGGAATGTCCAAAGAAAACCCAAGTGTATCTAAGATGAATATATGATTTTAAATAAGTTTGATTGTATCGCTAATACTCTGATAGCAGATCCCTACAGCCAGCATTTCAGGAAGAAGGTTCACTCTCCACATCCCCCTACTTGAGACATACAGGTAAGAGTCCCCTGCTCAAGGCAGACCTACATAAGTGGTGTGCCGGAGCCCCATGGCACTGCTTAACAAAAACTCACTGTTAGATTTTAGAAATTTGTGAGCCAGTTATTAAACGCAGTTAATATTGAAACTTAAATTATATAAACTTACAGCTAAATAAGTTAAAACAAAAGTGATAACTACTTAAAATGCATTACTTGTTCATTGTTACTACATTTTACTGTTATCTATGATCTTAGATTCCACCCGAATAGGGATGGTGGAAATTCTATGTTGTGGTGTACTGCTGTACATCACTTCCCAACTCCATAGTCAGAGATATTATATTGGCAGCTCAAAATCAGTCATGGTGAGAGTACTTGCACCATGGAAATCTGCAAATGCTACAGATTAGGGCTTCCTGCACAGATCCAGTTGTTAAACATGCTGTCATCCTCCATATCCTGCATTTGTAATAGAAGAGAACAACCCTCCTCTAACCGTTCTGCAATGCTCTGTATTTTTCTCTTGTGACATCATTCTGCTATTGGGCTCTGGAAATGGAGGACATGTATCATTTTACTCAATTTGGGCATCAGATTCAGAGCAGAGAAGAGCCTTATTTGGTTGAGGGTGGTGAGGATTGTCCCTCAAACAGTAAAGAAGAACTTGAGTTGGGGATAAGTTTAGCCAGGGGTAGTGGTTTTGATCCAGGAAAAGAAGGAAGTCAGTTCAGGGCTGCTGTAAGTATCAGATGGAATGCAGAGAGAATTCTGGAATGACTGCACTGGTGCTTAGGCTATGAGTAGACCGCAGCTTAGAACAGGGACTCACAAATGCTATTCTTTAAAATATTTCCACAAGTCTGCAAAATAATGATAAAAATGATCTTAAAAAGACAATGTGGAGAATTTTTAATGAAACGAAATTTTTTTCATAAAAAGGATGATTCTGTTTTCTGGAATCAGGTTAATCATCTCAAAAGTAATAAAGACAACTTTATTAGAAGCATACAGCTATTATTTAAAGTATATTTATGGGTAAGTTATATCTTAAGAATAATTTGTTCCAAAAGTCCATTTTATGCCCATTTCGTCTGCTTGCATTAGAGAATACTTGTTTTTTTCTTTTTTTTTAAAAAAGATTAATGTTATAAATGGTGATCAAGTCCCAGGCTAGACCAAAAAAGCAAACACATCTCAGAATAGTTAGTCATAGCATTAATCTTGTTAGCTTGAAGTCTGAATGGTAGGGGAAGGTGGCAGTCTTTGCAGGAATAAAGGAGGCCAGAAGAGAGGAGAGCGTAACTTTTCCTCCTTCTGAGCCAATGGATGGATGGCACTCTAGAAAAATCTAAACTGGTGAAGTGTGTCGTCATCCATCCATTCACCTCATTTTATGCCTTACTCTCAGCGTCTGGTATTCCTTCTCACCAGGCTCCCATTCACTCACGGCATTTTGTGTTCTCCACCATGGTACCTTCAAAGGTCTCTCTGAATTCCTAAAGTGCTCCCAAGTTCCAAAAATTTCTTGCCACTTCTTCCCCTCAGTCACAGCCCTTCCATCGGCTTTTCCAACACAGGTGGTCTCAGGTGTCATTAAACAAGTTTGCACAAACATGTGAATAACTGATAGTCCCTAATTTTCTAGAATCACTTGAATTTTTAGGAAGGAATTTTGAAGATATAAGTTATTCCTAATTGGTAGTTTATTGTAACATTAAAAAAAAACTAACAAACAATACTAAAAACCAAGAAGGGTAGGAATTGAGGAGAGTATTGGAATAGTAAGGAATGGGGCGGGTCCCACAAAAGCACATTGCAAGCAAGTTGCTTAATCCTTTAAAATGTGTCTGTGATTTTCACAAACTCCTCCCTCTGACCCACAGATTTTCCTGATCTGTCCAAAGCTGGATTTTAGTTAATCCTTGTTTTGGTCATTGCTCACTGGTACAAGCAGCCCCAGAATAACAAATATTTGAAAATTAAACATTGCAATCCTGCAAATGTTTTCAGATTCTTACTTGAAAATGTCCATATTTCCCATGAGGGATTTTATGGGAATGGTGGAGCTTCCAGCCATGGAGGTGAATGGTATGAGGTGAGGTGTGTGAGCAAGTGCGTGCGTGTGTGTGTGTGTGTGTGTGTGTGTGTGTGTGTGTCTGTTTGTGTGTCTGTGTGTGTGCATGCGCTGGAGTAGGATGCAGATGTATGCATGCATTCACAATATCATTTTGTAAGAAGAGCTCAGTGTGGAATTAAACACACACAGAGCTGCAACTGATTCTAGCTTTGCCTAGTTTAAGAGACATGCTTTAGCTCTAAAATCTAAACTCAAATCCAAAATTCCTTTTGTCCAGCTATTCTCTTCTCAGACTAAGGTCTTCTTGATATGATTACTAAATGTATATTCTATTTACAATTCTAACCTCATTGTTTCCTTTTTTCCTAGTCACGCCTCTATGCTTTGCACAAAACAAGTGTCTTCTGGCGCTTGAATTGCCTTTTGATCTATTGTTCAGAGTTAATCAGAACTCTCTATTATCATCTCTCCATCAGCCTTTACTCATTAGTAATAAATATTCACCAATTGGCTATAGATGCTCATCTATACACCCAAACACTAATGAACCACCTCAAGACCATTAATGAACAACCGTTTGGCATAAACAGAAGGAAGCTTGCAAGGATGGTTAATCATTGTGGGTCGCCTTTATCTTGCATTCGCAGTGGGCGAGGAGCCATTGTAAAACAGAGAAAGCAACATGGTTCCTGACACGGAGGAATTGAGAGATTAAAAAATAAAAGCAAGAGTGCAGCTCTTATTTCACCACGGGGAACTTCACCAGAGAAAGGGGGAGAAACTTCAGCAATTTTAGTGAAGGTCAGATTTGAGTGAAAGGCATTTTTCAAATGGAAACTGTGCCTCCGTTTAGGCTAGGTTGAAAGGCAGTAGACTACCTGTCACTTATATGTCTTGCTTACCTTGCTGTTCTCGAGTGCTGCGGTCTGACAGAAATATATTACGAGCCACACATGTATTTTAAGATGTTCTAGAAAAAATACGAAGAAATAGGTGAAATCAATTTTAATAATATATTTTATTTAACCAAATATATCCAAAATATCTTGTCAACATTTAATCAAGTAAAAATTAACTAGTTTACATTCTCGTTCTCACATTGTCTTCAAAATCAGTGTGTATTCTCTACACTTATAGCACATCTCATTTCAGACGGGTCACATTTCAAGTGCTCAATAACCACACCTGGCCAGTGGCCACATACAGGACAGCGTAGGTCTAGAATATTCCACTCCAGGAGGTGCCCCATGTGTACTGAAGCTCACATTTACTGAGGCGGAGATACTTGGCTTTCTTGTTCTGTCTCCACCGCCTATAGTCAGAAATTGTTGGAAGCAGGAAAGGTATAGGACAAATCATTTTTAAAGTTTTCCAAGGAGCAGTTTAGCAATGCTTGTTATCATCCTGAGATATATAGGAATGGAAGAGGGTCCTTCGTCAAAAGCAGCCTTCCTTTGTGATGTGCCAGGAACATTCCCTGCATCCTAGGGAGTTTGATGTTATCTCCTTTCCCGCTCATCACCTATGTGATAGGCCTGGCTCTGGGCTTTTTGCACGGTCTCCTCTGTGGTTTGAATCCATAGGAATTCCCTGACTCATGCTCTTCCCTATCTGGACTACCTAAAGATAATTCAATCTGGAAGCATTTCCTTCTGTCTCTGGTCCTCTTTGAAATGCCAAGGCTCTGCCCAAGAGAGAATGTAACTGATAACCATAGTCTCCGCCTCTTTGGTGTTTGGACTTCTCAAAGCAAGCTGAAAGGCACTATTGCATGTTATCCTCAATCTGGTAGGACTGGCACTTTGATGAAGAATCCAAATTTCTGGAATATCACAGTGATTTGGGGGGTTAATCTCTGGCAAAGACTTTCACATTTTAGCTTACATAAGAAACTGAGGATTTTTGTTACCGCTGATGCTAGGGCCTCTGGCCTGGAGGCTTTAGGCCTTGAGCAGAGCTTCATTTTTAACAAACATTCCAAGTAATTCTAAGTCAGGTAGGTGGCTTGGCTCTCTACAGTTTAGAAATATTAGTGGGTACTAGAACTCAGGTTCCCGTACATGGAGCTCATGGCTCTGTGTCCTTAGCTGTCCTGCATTAGGAGGTAACATAGTAAAATCACTTGCATTTTCATATGAAATTATATTTCAAATCCTCCTTGCCCGTCATAAAGTTTCCCTTAGCAGCATGAAATTCTGAGTGTTGGTTTTGGGAAAAGGAACTGTTAGGCAGTTTTTAAGAAAAAGATACTAAAAGAGATGTATGTAAGCTAAATAAAAATCAAATAGGGCGATAGTGGGTTTGCCATTAACTTTCTTCCCTTTGCTAGACTTTTTTAAAAATCAATTTTATTACTTATTTTATTACTTTATTATTCAAACTATTAATTAAGTAATAAAATTTAATCGGTAAGGCTCTCTTTAGATAGAATAGAAAATAGGGATAAGTGGAAAGAAAGTTACCTGCAGATTCATCATTTGGAAATTTTAGCTTCTTTTTAACAAAATGGATTCCTAACATATTCTGTTTGTCCCTGCCTTTTAAAAAATCTTATACTTCGTCTTTATTCATTATTATTGTTTTTAATGATAGTTTCTTCTATGGCATACCACAATTTCATCAAGTTTCTATGTTGGAACTTTAAAAACACTTTTTAAATAAACTTTATTTTTTCAGAGAAGTTTTAGAAATTGAGAGGAAGATACGCACATTTTCCCCTATAGCCCCTGCTTCCACACATGCATAGCTTCCCCCATTATCAACATTCCTCCCCAGAGTTGTACACTTGCTACTAATGAGGAACCTACATTGACACATCATGATCACCCAGAGTCCATAGTTTACATTAGGGTTTACATTTGGGGTTGTAAATATAATGACATGTATCCATTATAACAGTATTGTACAGAGTAGTTTCACTGTCCTAAAAATCCTCTGTGTCCTCCTAGTCATCTCTCTCTCCCTCAGTCCCTAGGAGCCACTGATCTTTTACTGTCTCCATAGTTTTAATTTTCTAGAATGTCATATAATTGGAATCTTACACTATGTAGCTTTAGAGATATTCTTTTCTTTCTTCTTCCTCCTCTCTCCCCTACTCCACCCCATCCTTCTCCTTCTTTTTAACAAAAATATGGTAAAAGTTCTTTATGTATATATATATTTTTAGGAAGATCTTTAATTTTTAATAAATAAAAATATCAAAAGCAGAAACTAACATCCGTTTTCCACTGATCAGAATTAACTACGATTAATGTTTCAACACATCATTTCCCGGCCTTTCCATGTATATAAATATTCAGAATATACAAATATTCTTCTGTTAAAAAAAAAATGAGACTGTTCCAAATAAAAATTTCCTTTGGCTACCACCTTCCAAGCTGAGGCCCTCCTTCCTCTGCAGAGCAAATAACTATGATGACTTTGGTGCATATTACAATATATAACATACATGATACATGTATCAAAACATTTATTAACATGTTATCACATAAATAATTTATTCAGCATATATCATTCTACAGTTTGCTTTTCTCATTCAGCAATATGTTTTTGACATCTATTCCCATGTAGTTACATATAATTTATTCCTCCATATTATGAGTTTACTATCTCTTATTTATCTGCTCTCTACATAAGGAAATTTAGGCTGTTCCCTTCTTTTCTTTTTCTTTTCCTTGTTTAATATGAGTAATTTGTGAACATGCATGTCCTATGTACCTCTCTTTGTGGACGTGTATCTTTTTCTCTAGGTTAGATCCTAAAAAATATAATTATTGGGCCACAAAGTAAGCATAGTATTTTTTAAAAATAGGCAGTATCAAATCTGTCTCCCAAAGTAGCTATATCAAATTAGCTTCCTACCAGCAATACCTATCTGTATTTTCAGAACCTTAACCATGCTTGATATTGGAAGAAAAATTTTTAATTTTGACAGTCTCACGGATATACGACAACATATTCTTTTAATTTGGGTTTCTTAGATTGATAGTGAGGTTAAGCATCTTTTCAATGTTTGTTAACTAAACATACACTGATGTACAATTATCTAATTATATTCTCATTAAAAAATCCTATCTGGTCAAAGGTTATATTTCAGAGCTTTCAGAACACATTTTGAAATTTCCATCTAAAAATTTTATAACTATTTATATTCTTGTTGAAACCATGATAATATACCCATTCCCACACTATCACAAAACTCTGGATTATTTATTTTAATCTTGCCAATCAGAAAAGCAAAGAGTGTACCTTGTTTTAATTTTTAATTTCTTTGATTAGTGGGCAAAGTTAAATATATATGTTCATATTATATGTTGATATTTCTTCTTTTATAGATAGCAGTTTATGACTTTAGCCAACTTTTATACTGAGGTATTCTTTATCTTATTAACTCATCGTCATATAATCTACAAATATCTTCCCAGTTTCACATCTCTTTTGACTTTGTTTATAGTAATTTAGCTATTGTGGGGGAGGGGGTGGCCAATGGGGTAAAGGGGTCAAATATGTGGTGACAGAAAGAAATCTAATAACGGGAGATGAACACACCATGTAAATATATATATGCCTTACTGTTAAAATGAACAGCTGAAACTTACCAGATTTCATTAACCAATGTCACCACAAAGAAATAATAATAAATTTTTTAAAAAATAATAATTTAGCTATTGCACATATTCTTTAAACTTTAAGTATTTAAATATTAACATATTTTCATTATATTGTCTGCCTTCTCTTTTAAATAACTTGTATTTCTTATCTGAAAATGCATGTTCATTATGAAAAATTGTTGAAATTCAAATTAAAAGAAGAAAGTAAAACCTATGTAATTTATCACCTAGATATAATAATTATTAATATTTTGAAATATATCCCTCCAGATTATTTCAATGCATATATAATATTTATGCAATTTAAAAATGGAATCATAGAATATACCATTGTAATTTTAAAAAATTTAATAATATTAAATATTCTTATGAATCATCAGTTATAATGCTATTTGGTATTACATTTGAGGATGTACCATAATTTGCTTAGCCAATCTCCTATTTTTGAATACAGTATTTGATTGTTTCAAAATATGATTACTTTTGAAAGAGAATCTACCTGGTTCCTTCATGAGTGAAACAATCCTTCATACACAGCTTCTTTCCAAGGGGGAAAAAATGTGCTCTTTCAAGAAATATCCATTTACTCTAGGATTGAACATTTGCATCATCTTGACATACAGGATTGTTACCCATTATCCCCTATAGGTGAGGCTGCTCCTGGAGGTCCTAACCAGTTGAGTCAATGTGTGGGCCTGTAGTATTTCCTCCACCCTCTCTAACCCTTAGCTAACGGAGCTATGATAGTCTGTCTGAACAGCACCCTCCAGAAGTGTGCACTGCCAATCTGCACAGTCATAAGTGGTGGCTCTGCTTAGGCCAAACTTCACTCTTATTTAAAACCGGTGTGCTTTGTGACGGAGCCTATGATTCAGGGGTAACGTTCTAGGCCAGCGGTTCTCCTACTTCAGCACACCCCAGAATCACCTGAAGGTGTGCTTGTTAAAATACAGATTGCTGGGCCCCTCTCCTATAATTGCAGATTCAGTGGGTCTGTGAGGGGACCTGAGAATTTGCTTTTCTGACAAGTTTCCGGGTGATGTGGATGGCTGTTAGTTTGGGGACCACATTTTGAGAATGAGTTTTAGGTTCTCTTCCTCCAGACCATCACATTGCAGTCACTTCCCGACTTAAGCCCCTTTTATGGCTTTCTCCTGTCTACAGGACAAAGTCCAGACCGCTTGGCAAGGCACATAAGTCTTCTATAATCTGGCCTTGAGCTGCTTCCTCTCCAGGCTCACTCTTCACACTTAGCCCAGCTCTCTGCCCCAGGAAGCTGACCTGTATAAAGTATGTCAACAGGTTCTGTGTTCTGTGCCTTCTGGGTCAGCTGACAGTAGCCTGGAGAGTGGGAAGAAGGAGAAGTCACAGTGTTTTCTCCCTTTGTTTAGGACTTCTTTCCTTCAAGGTTTGGCGAAGGCCGCATTCCTCTCTACCTGAAGTCCAAATCAGCTGGGTTCTTTCCTGTAGCTGTAGCTCTCACTGAGCTCTGGTCATTTTCCCCTCCATTAGATGCCATAATGACTTCCTGGTGCTGGTCCCAGGAGAGCGTCACCATCCTTTTTGTGTTCCTTTAACTCTGGCCACACCTCTGTGAACAATCTCTTCATCCCATTCTCTTTACCCTCTTTTAATCACTTCTCTTTCCTGCTGAGACCGGCTGATTCAAACCTTCATTTTATTTTCCAGTGTCATTTCCTACTAACCTCTTCCTAGACAGGCACTGGCCACACATTTCTCAAATACAATTCCTAGCTTTCCCTCTGGGTGAAAAGTCCTTTCACCTTTCTCTATGTGGTGAACTACTCCTCATCCTTTAATCCAAAATGACCAAATGTCATTTTCTTCATAAAGCTTTCCCCTTCTCATTTAAACTTGCTCCATGTTTCTGGGACTTTTAAAAAATATATAGCTATATTAAGATGTGTTTCACATATCATAAAATTCACTAATTTAAAGTGTTGAGTTCAGTGGTTTTTAGAATAGTCACAGAGTTATATAACCATCACTGCAATCTGATTTTAGAACTTTTCATCAACCCTAAAAGAAACCCTATACCCATTAGCAGTCTACTTTCTACTTTCTTTCTCTATGAGTTTGCCTATTCCGGACATTTCACATAAATGAAATCATACAATAAGTGATATTTTGTGACTGGTTTCTTTCACTTAGCATAATGTTTTTAAGATTTATTTATGTTGTAACATCTATATCAGTACTTCGTTTCTTTTTATGGTCAAATAATATTCCACTGTGTGAATATGCCACATTTTGTTTTCCATTCATCAGTTGATGGACATTTGGGTTGTTTCCACTTTTTAGCTATTATGAACAATGCTGGTATAAACACTCATGTACAAGTTTCTATGTGGACAAAGATTTTCAGTTCTCTTGGGTATATACCTAGGAGTGGAATTTCTGAGTTGTATAGTAACTCTATGTTTAGTATTTTGAGGAACTATAAAAATGTTTTCCAAAATGTCTATTCCATTTTATATTCCCACCAACAGTGTATGAAGGTTCAAATTTTTCTACATCCTCTGCAACAGTTGTTATTACCTGACTTTTTAATTATACTATCCTAGTTTGTGTGATGAGGTATCAAATTGTGATTTTGATTTGCATTTTCCTAATGACGAAACAAGTTGAATATCTTTTCATGTGCTTATTAGCCATTTGTATATCTTCTTTGGAGAAATGTCTATTTATGAGTTTTTTTTAATATATGCTAGATACAAGAGATATGATTTACAAATATTTGCTTCCATTTTGTGTGTTCTCTTCTCCCTTTCTTGGTGGTGTTTTTGTAGCACATAAGTTTTTAAAGATTTCGATAAAGTCCAGCTTCTCTATTTTTTTCTTTGTTTGGTTGTACTTTTGCTATTATATCTAAGAAAGCATTGCTTAATCCAGGTGACAAAGATTTGTTCCTACATTTTCTTCTGAGTTTTATAGTTTGCTCTTGCAGTTAGATCTTTGATCTATTTTCAGTTTATTTCTGTATATGGTGAAAGGTAAAGGTTCAACTTAATTCCTTTATATGTAAATATCCAGTTGTCTCAGTATAATTTGTTTAAAAGACTATTCTTTCTCCCCATTGAATTGTCTTGGCACCCTTCCTAAAAATTAGTTGAACATAAAGGTGAGGGCTTCTGGGACTTTTAATATATAACTTTACTATAGCACTTTCCATATTGACTTAATTTGATGGAATGTAAGCTTCCTGGGTGTAGGAATTAACCATGACTGATGATGTAGATAGAACTGTGAAAAAAATAGAAACTAGAATGTAATAAGAAAGAGGTAATGGAGAATTCACCTAATTAACAAATTTAATAATGGCCAGCCCACTTTCTGCGAAGACGAATATCAAAATTTTGTCAGAGGAGGTTTGGATACTTGATTAAGATGAGATCATGGGTGTTTGTGAAATGGCACTCAGTTACCTATTTAATCAAAGTGGCAACAAGGCATCTAAAAATAAACATAACTGGTAGAAAGCAGGGAAGGGTTAAAGAAGTACAAATTACTAGTTGATAGAGGGTCACGGGGATGGGGAGCGCAGCATAGAGAATGCAGACAGCAGTAAGGTAATGGTTATGTGTAGAGCCAGAGGGAAGATAGAGTAATCAGTAGGCTAGTTTCATAAACTATATAAATGTCTAACCAATGTACTGTATACTTGAAACTAATAAAAAAAAAGTTGGAAAATACGCTAATAAAAATAATTTATAAAATACAAAAAACATAAAAACCACACAATTACAAAGAACCACAGCTCTATCATAAATGAAGGATCCTTTCTTTTTTTTTTTCTTAATGAAATCAATATGGAGCACAGTTTTTCTGATAAGGCACAGAATTCTTGCTACCTGGGTAGATTTCACTTAAAGAATAACCCTTTATGTTGTAGGCAAAGGCATTAACCAGTAAACAAAACAAAACAAAAAGCAAAGCCATCAAAACTGAGCAAATATGACTAAGATTTTTAACACATTTCATACCTTCTTTTCAGCCTGAGGTATTAAAAACTAAGGCAACTCAAATTCACTTTTTACGTATTGTTCTTCAAATTCATTACAGCATTCTTTTCCTAAATGTGTAGTACTTAAGAATTATTTTCTGAACCAATTGTAATATCCTACTGGTTCTCTCATTATGAGTGAGTTATATAAAACTTTTCACATATGTTTATTTTATATTCGTATAAAAGTCATTATTTTATCCTCTTGTAAAAATTATTCTTTGACAGATGAGATATTAGAAACACAGCCTTACCACTTTTCACCACATCATTTTGTGACCAACAGCAGTCACAGGATGGGAGACAGCAATTTTCCTCTCTAAACTGCAAAATAGTAATTAAATCCTTTAATTCTTCTCAGCACCCCCTCATCCTTAGGGTATCATCAGTTATTTCAAAGTCAGCTATTTTGGGTATTAGAAATAATTCTAGTGTTTAGAAATTTAGGGAGGAAATGAACCTCTATAACATAGTGGGTTTCAGCTTTGTTCATCTTGAAAGTCAGAATATTTTATCTTTTAACGCCTTAGTTTTTTTTTCTCTTTGTCTCAACTGCCTTGATCTTACTTTCAAGATGGTGTTTTCCCTAATCTCAACAATGATATTAATACTGATTTTGAAAAAAGAGTTCTCCTTGAATTATTGTACACGTATTTTATTTATTCATTTATTTTTTTTAGTTTAGGGTTCAAGCTTTTATTTTCTCGTTAGGAGGTTTCCTCAGTGAATGGCCATCCCAGGCCTCTCCCATTTAAGAGTGGGTAGCTGAAAAGTGCCTTGGGAGCTTTAGGTGTGTTGCATTTACCTGGCACTTCTTCTCTCACCATCCCCCACCTTCCTAATACACCCTCCCCACTCTCCCCTACTCTCAATCTGGTGGCCTCCCTCTTTTCTTTCAAGATTCACCCCAAGTATTCCAAAAACCCCTTTCTGAAAGTGGTTTTGGTGCCCCATCCTGCCCAGGACTTTCCCTTAGCTCTATAACAAAGGTCCCCAATCCGTGAGCTGCGGGCCAGTACCTGTCCATGGCCTGTTGGGAATCAGGCCGCATAGCAGGAGGTGAGCAGCTGGCAAACAGTGAACAGCCAGTGAAGCTTCATCTGTATTTGCAGCCGCTCCCCAGCGCTAGCATCACAACCTCAGCTCCACCTCAGATCATCAGACATTAGATTCTCAAAGGAGCACTGGTCCCTGGTGCCAAAAAGGCTGGGGACTGCTGTTCTGCAATGCCCCACATAGACTGTGAATGAGTCTGGCTCCTGCTCCTGGCACAGTCACATACAGCAAGTTTTTGTGGAAAGAACGAATATACAAATGCCCACCTCCAACATGCACTTTATATACATTACTTCTTTTAATCCTTGTAACGACTCTATGCCATTCTGCTTTTATCATTTTTTTTTAAGAATAATTGGAAAACCAACAACTGATAAATTGCTGAGCAAATGAAGATGTTGAAGAACAGCCTTCCTATTGCTGTGTATGTTTAAAGCAGAGAAATAAAGGGCAAGAGAAAAAGATCGATGAGGGAGAGAGAAGGCCTAACACGTACCTGGTGCTGTGCTAAGTGGCACTTGGTATTTATTTCTCAAAACAATCCACTGATTTATAAATGAGAAGTTGAAGCCCAGAGAGATGAAGTAATTTGCCCAAGATCACACATCTGTGTTTGAAATCGGGTCTCTCTGGTCCCCCTAAAGCTATGCTCTTGGGTGTCTCTGGGGGATGAAGATGGTAGGGTGTTGGCTTTGGTGGGACTTTTGGTACACGGATGGCATGAGGCCCTCCCCATCCCACCCAGCTCCCTTATGTCTCCCTTGAATGTGTGAACTTCTCAGGGCATAGTGTCTTATAAATGTCCAGTATGTAATTATCAGCACGATTCTTAGCTATAGCAATCATTAAGACATACCCTTCTTTTGCAAATGGCTGTATGACATGACATCTGTCCCTTTGCCTTAAGAAATCACATTGTATTTGTTGGCCAACTGTCCAAAATAAAAAAGGATTCCAACAGCTGTACTTCTTTAACCAATGCTATTTTTCCTTTGGGCTTAGCACTAAAGACAAATAAGAAACAGAACAGGACTCCTAGCTCCCTCTCCTCACCCACCCCTCACATGGACACTGACCATGGAACTTAACTAATAAATGAGCTTTTCAGGCTTAAATATGCGGCACTTCACACATGCAGGAAAGTTATAGAACTCTTTTCCACAAGAGTCACATCTCTGACACTTAGCAGTGTCAGAGATGTGACTAAGCCCAAGGGCTTGAGGAAATGAAGTATTTGTGTTATTGGTCATAAATATATATATATATATATATATATATATATATATATATATATATATATACTCCAGATCATTGCATTTAGTTCCAACCTCATTTGGGTAGGTCCAAGGTCAGATTACACAATTCTAATCTTCATTAGCAAAACAATATTGTGTATTTTTCTCACATCTGATTATAAACTCACATTTATCATAAACCTTCTTCATGTTTCTCAAGTCATGAATCACTTAACCTTTCCTTCAAGCATGAGACAGGGCTTTATTTTTGTGCTTCTTAAGAGAATTCTTTCAACGGAGTAAGTCATAAAAGCTAAAGTGTATTCCTTCTCTCTTCAGTTTGTGGATCTGATCCACCATAAAGCATCCTGACTACATAAAAAAAAAAAAAAGCAACTGTGTCAAAAGCAAGTATTATTAATGTAATACTTCCCCTGGGCACACTTGCTAACCAAAATAATAAGCTTCCTTTAAAGAAATATTTGGGAATTATTAGTTTGTCATTCCGTTAAGGGTTTATATGTGTAAAAATATCCCAAGGTTAATGTGCCCTGCACAGTAATATCGTCTGTAGTCTTCCAAAAGGGATAATTTGGGGTCTGAATTTCCTTTTTTTGGGAAATGGCCTAATTTTTCTTGATTACTGGAATGCCAGAAAAGTGTGTTTTTAGCATGCTGGGCCAGTCTTAGATACAATTGTCAATATCCCTTATATTGAAAATATAAATGCCCAAATAGAATTGTTTTTTATTAATCACTTTTATTTTTCACCACATGCGTAAGCACATTGACCATATCTGCTAAAAAAATAGATGCAATAAACCAAAATGTATTTACATCCAAATAAAAAATCACTAGTCCAATATGTTTTTCACAAATGCTGAGAGTATTATTCTAGCTTAGCTTCTCTTTTCCCCTTTGCTCTATCCCTCTTTCTTTGCTTTGAATTCGACCCTTGAAAAATCATCTGTCCTTTTTCAGTCTCACATTGGAAGCCACACACCCACCCTATCCCCTGTCTAAGTGAGGTTACGGTGAGTTTGTGGCCGGGCAACGCAGGGCCTGACCCCAGCTATGCTCCTGGAGGGGGCTGGACGAGCACTGCTCACAACAATGCGACAGCTGTCTCGGAACAGCCTCTTTCTTTCCCAGCGGAACACACAGGGGGCTGAGTCGCACTAACTGCCCTGAACATCGATATTTTTTTTTTTCTATGAAGGGCAGGTGGCCCTAATGCAGTCTGTATCTACAACTCCCTTTTCCCCTGCCGTACTCAAGCAGTAAGTTAGTCACTTGAGGCTTTGGAAGTGAAATATGATGCAAAAGCGGGCAGGGAAATCTTAGACTTGGAACAAAGCCTTATGAGAACTGTCACATCAGCCTAGGACTTTGATTGTGTGTGTTCGCGTCTTAAATGCTAGTTACTATAGCTACTGTGAGCAATAGATATAAAGGTGATAATGGAACCAGGCAGTGGTTTTTCAGGAGCATTGTATATTACATTTCCTTTTTGACCTTTTCTTACACTGAATGTTAAATCAAGGATACTTACTGTAATTAGTGATTAAATGGGAATTGAAAATGAATTGTGGCTAGCCACCTGACATTGGTCATCTGTAACCCTAGAGTAAGATTTTCAGTACTCTAGTTTTCTACCAGATGCAGAAGCATGCATGTCGTAGGGTTAATCAGGAAGAAAATCTCTGAAACCCATGTAAGACTTATTTGTATTGTTATTTATTCTGATTTAAATGCTCAATGTCAGATTATCCTGTTAAATTTAATTTGAATAAACAATTGAACACAATTCCCCTTCTCTCCGCTTTTTTTAAATGATTAGATGAGCATATCATTAGACATTGCAAAGATTCAAGCATAAGAACCATAATCTCACAAAGAAGCAATAAAGACTCTATAAAAGCTGAAGACCAACCTGCACAACTTTCTGGTACTTCTCTGGTTTATAATCTATTTTCTCTTCAGTGGGCTGCATATTGTCTAAATACCAATACAAAGTCTTAATTTCCCTTTCACTGAATTATTCAGTTCTATAGTCAGAGGTAAAGTTTTGCTTCATTTAAGCCTTAACTGCAAAACCAAACAATACAGACTTATGAAAGATCTCCTCAAACTTAACCAAGAAGCAAAAGGCTACACAGCTTCTCTGCTCCTGATGGAAATGATTACCAATTCAAGGTTACCCACAGAGAAGCCTCTCTCCATGATGCATGGAAAAGTTTCCAGAACATAATCTAATAATAGCAAAACAAATAGAAATACTAAATAAATACTCCAACAAACCCATAGCTCACACCACTAATGGAAATACAGACTGCTGACGGTGTGTGGGTTTTTCCCATGACCCAGAGCATGTAAAAGGTATGCGCCCAGTCTCAGCGATATCATACTGAGGCATGGATTGTCATCATGCTTTTCTGTGTGGAAAGAGTGATGTACAGTAAAGACAACAGGCTTGCCCAAGATTATATCACACAGAGGTGAGTTTATTATGGACGCAAGCATCTTAGCATCCAGTTGAGACCTGGTGTTCTAATTCACTGCCTCTTCTAGCACATAAATTCCTTTTTATGCTTTCTTTATATCCCACTGAGCCTAGTGTGATGATCAGAAAATAATTATTGTAATAATAACTTTAAAAACGTTTGTCACTGATGCAGATTTATTATAGAAAAACGAAAACTATATTCAAGACAAAAGAAGAAAACAAAAATCAGCTGTAATTCTATCACTCACATTTTAGTGCATATCCATAGTATAAAAATAATACATAAATATGTAATTTTATTTTTTAACAAAATGAGGTAGTGCAACACATAATTTTATAATTTTTTAGCATGTGTAGATTACTAATACATAAATACATTAATAAATATAGTTTTACAACTTAATTTTTAATGGCTAATGTACTGTTATATAGAATGTCATAATTGTTAACTAATTCCTTATTGACTGGACTTTAAGTTTGTTTCTACTTGTTAATAAATTATTGTTTTATAAAGCAGAAACGCTGAAAAGTACTGTGGTGAACATTTGTAATGTTTGCACCACCCATAATCACAAATACTTAATTATTGATTGATTAGTATTAGTCTCATGACGATTTTTAAGCCCAGAAACTTTTAGATCATGTGCACCATAAAGGCATATTCTTTATATCCTACCTCCCTATGGCATCAAAGAAATAGTAATCTGTTGAAAGCAACCTTGAACTTTGCAGTCATTTCTACTTTGGGAGTATAGGCAGGCAGGATTTTAGCACTAGGAAAAGAGGAGGGATGAAGAGTTGAAAGCTCTAACTAAATAAATAAAAAAAAAATTTCTTCATTAATGGAAGAGTTCAGTTCCATCACATATAAAGAATTCTGAATAGAAACGTTCTCTAAATGTCAAAGTAATAGAAAATACTACCCATACAAAGGAACAAATTGTGGGGAATAAACTGTGAAGGTCAGATTATCTTCTAAGAAGCCACATGGAGAAAGAAAACTCCTGATGACAGAATCCCATCAAACCAGCAGATCAGCCTTGAAATATGAACTTGCAGGGGATATCATGAATCCTTCTAAGAACTGCAAATCTCCTTGATCTTTCTGCCTGTAGTGTTTTGGAGATGTTTACAGTAGAACTGTAACTTAAGACTTGCCTTTTAGGAAAAGAATAACTGGTAATCCGATCCTAGAAAGCTTTCTGCACTGGGTTTTTTAAATAGTTAGCTAAGCCAGTGGAAGGCTTTCCCTCCCACCATGCTCCAGGGAAGGGAAGAGAGATGAGAACTAACATGCATTCAGTTGCTTCTATGATCTGGATGCTATGGTAAATACTCCACATGCATCTCAGTGCTTCTTCCCAATAACTTCATGAGTGACTCATTATTACTCCATTTTATGTAAGAGGAAAACAGAGATTCAGAGAGATTAAGAAATTTACCACAAACCATATAGTTGGTTAATAGCAAAGACTGAATTGAAACATGGTTCTGCCAAACAGTAAATCACATGTTTTTTTTTTCTTTTTCCTACCACACTTATGTATGTAAAACATCTTCCTCACATCTTGCCCAGATCTTAGTAATTCTTCTTTGCCATAAAGCACATGCTTTGGCCAGCCAGGCAAGGTGACTTTGTGAGCTGGGATCCTCCTTTCATATGGTGACAGCCCTCAGAATATAGGCAGGAAGTAATCTCTAGCTTGAACAAAGCACTACCTACTTCAGATGACTCCAAATTCTGAGGGGCTCATGAGCCTGTGTACTTTGTAAGTTGCACTCATGTAGGAGCCTCTAAACTGGTGCTGTCGAAGGTTGTCTTTGCTGCTCATCTGAGGCGAGGCCTGGTGGCGTATTAGATCTTCTTCACTAATGTGGTAGGGACATAAGGCCATATTCTCAACTTTGTATTTGTAGAAAGAGGCTTGGAGGTAGCCACATGTTGAGGAAAACATTTACGAAACTCTGATAAAAAAAAAAAAAAACCTTCAAAATAGCTCGATATTATTTCTGCATCACTAGGATTTCAATAATGGAGTATTATTGCTTTGAATTATTATTATTCCTAATTGGAATAATTATTATTAAGAATAATAATAATTCAAAGCAATAATAACACTTAGCTTTTGTTGAGCTCTCACATTTTCAGGTACTAGGTAAGCATTTTATACATATTCTGACACCAGCTGGTGTACTGCAGTTCAACTCTGGCACTGACGCCTCGAAGTGAGCACCACCAGTTAAGGGCTTGGTCCTCCACAAACTGCCCTTGCTTCAGATGGCAGCCAAACTTAGGGGGTCTCTAGGCCACCTGAATGATTGGCTACAAATCTGGGGGGTACCCACACCTATGCAGGTTTGATAATTTACTAGAATGAGTCACAGAATTCAGGGAAACACTATACTGCTTCTTAAAGTTTTATTGTAAAGTACCCAAATCAGGACCAATCAAATGAAGAGACACATAGGGCAAAGTCTGAGAGGGTGCCAAACAGCTCCTTTGCCTTTGTGGAATCAGAGTGTGCCATCTTCCTGGTGTCAATGTGTTTACCAACCAGCAGGCTCCACTGAGCACAGGCATCCAGAGTTTTTATCAGGATTTCATTACATATTGAATCCCTGGCCATAAGATTGAATTTATCTCCGGCCTCCAACCCTTGCACCTAAAGTCAGGAGTTTGGGCTGATATCACATGGCCCAAAGCCCCAACCTTCTAATTACATGGTTGGTCTTTCTGGTAACCAGTCCCCATCCTGAGCCATCTCTATCTCATTAGCACAAACTCACGGGTGATCCAAGGAGCTCATGAATAACAAAGAAACTTGGGAATCTACAAGTGTTTTAGAAGCTCCCTGCCAGCAACCCAGGATAAAGAACAGAAACATTCTTTATTATCTAACAATACACATTTTTTAAAAATTTGCCCCTCATAATATTTCTATGAGATAAGAATTATCCCCAATTTATAGGTAAGAAAGCGAATGTTTAGAAGAGCTACAAACCTAGTCTACAATAGAGTTAGGATTCAAACTCAGGTGTCTCTGGCCTCAAAGTCTACTGTTGATCTACCTTAATCATGAAGTAGTATTGCTTTCTGTGTAAGCCCCTAACAACTGATAAGAATATTTGTATATGAGTGTATGTGTACACACACACACACACACACACACTCATATTCTGAAGTTAGTCATTTAACTACAATGGGAAAATTCTAATTGAATGCCCATAGCCATTCTCCTTTGAGCAGGAGAGGCCCTGTGTACTAATGTGTAAAAGAAAGAAACTCCTGTCTTACTTAAGGCGCTATATTGTTGAGTCTCTTTGTGGCAATATCTTGATTTGTATTCTAATCATCACAACTACTAGTACAAAGGTTTTTCTGCAGACTTCTAATATTGCATAGTAATGGGAAGAGTGTCATTAGCTTGCTTTTAAATGTTACTCCTTATTCAGCATTTGCACTGGGCTTTTCCTACTTGTGGGCCCTCAAGTGCTTAGTTGTGAATTCCCCTTGATCTACTTTCCCTCCTTTTATCAGCTAGAAATGCTTTTGCATCGAATTGGTTGTGTGCATGCTGAAACTTATTCTTCCTTCTTCACAAATGCATTCTGCTGTCAAATGGAAGTTGTATTTTTTTCCTATTGTGAAGCACTATTGATAAAGCTCATAATGGTGGGGGAAAATGTCATAAACTTTCCTTCCCACAGTAATTCAGAGTTGCACTCAATAGGCTGCCTTGCAAAATGTGATTTGTGCAGTTATTGCTTGTATCATGGCACTGTCCCTAAACCAAGCTTGTGTTGAGCCAGTTAGGTGGGTTTTGGTCTTAGAAGTTTGTCTAGAATCGGTATCCTGGACCTTTGCTTAAATTTCTTCTCTATAGGCTCAGATACACTTAAAAATAGAACTTAATCCAATGTCTCTCACTGGAAAAGAAATAAGAAATGTAAAGGACAATAGTTTGTAATTTCTAAACTTATAAGATCTGCAATATTAAAAAACATACACTTTGGCCTTTTAAAACTCAACTTTACGTTCTTTTAGAGCATCACACCAAAAACAATTACTAACAACATGCTAAGGGGCTGTTTCTGACTTGTGTTGAGTAAAAAATTGACACACATTTTCAAAGCTGACTTCTGCTTCCCAAAAAAATCTTTTAAGAAAGATTTTTTATGTATAACTGAAACTTAGAGAGGGGTGTGGTTATTTATGTAATTTGGGATTTCCAAATTACCTATAGTATCTAAAAACAGAAAGATTATTCTGTGTAAAGAGAAGACAAAATAAACTAGAAACCAAAGTTTTCTTCTTACATGCTATTTGAGTGTCAGAAGAAACACGTCATGGTAGCATATAGAAAGAATAATTCTTCCTGAGGTCTACGTATAAGATAATCAAAGCATAGCCATATTTACATTTGAAAGGCTGAGAGTAACTAGTTATAGAAAAGTGGTTTGAAATGTGGTTTGGAATGGAGGCAGTAAAACAGGAAAATGGGGAGGCATCCTTTCAAAGATGGGGTACCCTATCGTTCCTCTTGTCTTTCTGTCATGGAGAAGAAGACAGACATGGTGAGGGCCACTGAGAACCCTATTTCACTATTTTTCTTTCCATATTTTATCTAAAATATCCTTCTTTTATAATGTAACATTAATGTGAGCTACTTTAATCAGCTGAATTTTTTAAATTCCTAACTGAGGGAAAAACTGTGGACTGGAGAAAATGAGAAGGGCAACATTTTATATCTTTTATTTTACAAGGTACTTGGTGATATGGTGTGAACCCTAAGTAGTATTTTAACAGGAGGCTCTGCACAGCAGAAGACAACTTGGGAAGCTCAGCAAAGAGAATGTTGTAAAGATGGCAGGCGTGAGATCAAAAGGAAACAAGAAGACAACAAAGAGATGCTTCCTCTTACCCAAGTAAAATTTGCTAGGTCTCTAGTGGTGTCAGAAGTTCAACAATCCCTCGCTTTGCCTGTTACTATAAAATATCTTTACCCTCGCATCAGCTAAAGAACGTACCTGTAAGAACATAGAGAAAAAGTCAAAAAAGTGTTTATTTTTTGAATTATGAATATTGGTCTCCTACGTTGGTTGTTCTTGGTATTAGAAATTAAAGTTTGTTGAATTGAAAAAAATTGAAAAAGCATCTCTCCTTTAAACTTAGTGTAATTATGGTGGGTTCATCTCCAGGCAGTGGGTAAATGAAATGAATAACATCATGATTTGACAAAATGTCCAGGAAATATCATTATCAAATATCACATCAAATCAGATTAAGGCTTAATCTGTTTAGATAATGGCTTTAATTCTTCCTTTACTTTAAATGAGAAAATGAGATCAGTTATTCTGTCAGTTCATGCATTGTTTTGGAGTTTCTGTACCTTATTCAATTACAAATAACTAGTAGGCATCTGTGCTTATAAAACTCCTCTATCATTCCAACATACAACATTATTAACAAGTGAAAATCTGATATGAGTTTTATGTACTTATAAGAACAAACAATTTGAAAAATGATCATCTATTTCTCTGTCAGTTATAATCTCAGCCTTGGGCAAGAATATAATCAACATCATCAAATATTTATTCAGTACTTACAAGAGTGCTGTTTCAGCCTGCTCTCTTTTGTAATCAAATAGAGTTGAAACTTCAATCCCTTACAGAAATTTGTAAGATTTCATTTGTGACCTGGCTTTAAAAATTAGTATTTTTACATACATATGTCTATTGTTTAAATCACTTATAATGGAGCCAAACCCTCAACATTTAAATCTTTAAAAGCACCAAGAAGAAGCTAGTCTTGCTCTTTTAAAGTAAATATCAAGTGAATGACAACTTTTAAACTGTAACTTTAGTTTTTATTTTTTTGGAGTAGAGTGGAGATGAGTGTTCGAGCTTATGGGAAGCAGTTATGATTCTGGAAAGCCTATCTCTACTATCAGTTTTATACATATATATATAATATATACATTTATTTTCTACATACATATTTAATTTTTTCTGTTATAAATACGTTATCGTGTTTTTAATTTTGGGTGATAGTCTTGAGTCCTGCGATAAATAGTTTTATTCTTATTTTCATCAGTCATATGTAATTACATATCTTTACTAGGCTAAGTGAAATTTCCAAATTTGGGTCTTTTCTTTATAAGAGGAGTTTATTTTGGTACTATTCTTCCCTCTCTGGTTGTGAGATCTACATGATGACATGGGGCCAACCTGAAAGTGAAGAGGTCCTAAAATGAGATCTACCTCCAGAAGTAGTGCCAATACTGAGAGGCAGACCCTACAGCAGGGGCTGGCAGAAAATTCCAGGAAGCAGAATGCATAAGGTAGAGTAGTGATCCATACTTGAATATTCATAAAAACTACTATGATAGCTTGTTAGAAACATGAATCTTGGACCCACCCCTAGAGGTTCTGATTCAGTGGGGTTGGGTGGGCCAAAATAAAAGATTTTTAAAACAATCCTCTTGAATGATTCTACTGCAGGTGATCTGTGGACCACACTGATCTACTGGGTTGCAAAAGTGGTAACAGATGATAGTCAGGGATGGCAGCTGGCAACAGCAATGTTGCATCCTGGGAGTAAGATGTCGTGGAAGATGGATGGCTGAGGAATTAAGATACAGAAAATATTCTGAGAAATGAACTAGCAGCCGGTGGCAACAGGAAAGCCCCGAAGATTCCATTTCCCGGGCTGAGACAAGTCTCTAGCCTTTGGATGAAGGACTATTAAGAACAAGGCAGTGCTGTATCCAGGAGGACAAGAGCTCAGGCCCAGGCAACAAGGCACTCACCTGACCCAGAGTGTCATGTGGAGACCTGGACTTGATGTGACCTGTTATGGGTTGAATTGTATTCCTCAAAAAAAGGAATGTTGAAGTTTTAGTCCTTAGTACCTCAAAATGAGATTTTTTTTTTTTTGGTCAGGATAGGAAGGAATAGGGTCTTTTTACAGAGGTGATCAAGTTAAAATGAGATCGTTAGGATGGGCTTTAATCCAATCTAACTGGTATTTTTGTAAAAAGGGGAAATTTGGATCCAGAGACAGGGAAGATAATGTGAAAACACATTGGGAGAAGACGACCAACCGTGTGACTGGAGCCAGTGAATCTAAAAGCCGAAGACTCCTCACAAATGCCAGAAGCTAGAAGAGTCCAGGAAGGATTCCCTGTTAGAGGCTTCAGAGGAAGCATGGCTCTGCCAACACCTTAATTTCCAACTTCTCGCCTTTAGAACCGTGAGATAATAAATTTCTGTTGTTTTAATACATCCATTGTACTTTGTTACAGCAGCCCTAATAATACTAACAGTAATAAAACTAATACAATTCTCATACATCTTCCTCTCCCTACTGCCCTGGTTCCAGCCACATGACCATCTATAGCCTGGATGAAGTCCTCTTCTCCAGATTTGCTTCTCTTCCCTCCATCCTCTACCCTGTGGTCTTTCTAAACACAAACTGTCCAGTTCATCTGTTTGCTTCCAACATGTTGGCTTCCCATTTCTTTTTGGATGGAGTCCAAACCCCATGGCTTATAGCTCTCTTTCACCTGGCCCTTTCCACTTCCCCATTCTCATATCTCATGATTTGCCCTGTTTCCCTTACCCTTCAACCACTCATATTCTACACTCTAAAACTAATAGTTCTTAGGCTTTCCTTCTGGCCTTTGTAGATATTGAATCCTCTGCTTAGGACTCTTTCCCCTACCTCTTTTGCTACCTAAGTCATATCATGCTTTAGGTCTCATCTTGGATGTCATTTTGATGACACTTGAGTTCAATGTCCTCCTTGAGTGTCCATAGCTCTAGTTAGTGTCCCCATCAGAGGACTTGTAGTTCTGGGTTGTCACTGACTTCTTACTGTTGGTGCTTGACCCATTGAATATAAGTTCTGTGAGGGCAGGGATCAGGCAAGTAGTGGCTCCAGAATTTCCTCAGGAGAGAATTAGAGTACCAATCTGTTTATAAGAATGGATAGGAATTTATGCGGAGTGTGGGGGCAGCTAATGGAGATTATGAGGAACCTAAAACTAGTCCACATATGGCTTTTTGCAGGCATTATGCCTATCTTATTTATTACAGTATCTGGCACATAAAAGGCACTTAAAAATGTTGAGTAAGTGAATGACTAACTGAATATGGGGAGTTCAGTGATCAGTTCTTGTACCCAAGGTCAGAGCCAGGTACACTGTATCTCAAGTGGAACTAGAATATCTTAAAATCCTTCCTTCCTAGGGTCAGAATTGGTTGTCAATGGCCCAAGCTGTCAGAATAGAAGGGATGCAGAGACTGGGAGTCAAGCTTAACTCCCTTCTGGGAAAGGCTGACTAGTTATTTGTCATCAGTTCCTCCGGCCTGGTCCTTCCTGCTGCTTATCAAAAGTGCAGCTCTCATTATTAATTCTTCACCAGCTGCTTCCTTCTTTTGCAGCAAAATAAAAAGGCATCATTTCTTCATGATTGATGGTTTACGTCAGAATGATTTTATTGATCTCTAAAGATGCCACAGAGCAGTCACCCACTTATGTGCTTATTGAATGATCATGGCCTTTCAGGATCTCATGAAATGGTGTCTTTTTAGGGAATGGTAATGGCTGCATTAAAAAGAGACATTAAAATCAAAAGGGTTAGGAAGGGAGAAAAAAGATAACTGAATGTTGGACAGCGAAGGTAAACTCTGGAGGAAGAATTTATACTGAGCTCGAAGAGACCTAGGAAGAATCCTGACAATTTCATTGTTAAATGGCCAATACCGATTAATTGAGCGCCTTTAAGGAGTACCTTCTAGAAACTAAAGAAGATATGGAAAGGACATTAAAACTTCCATAAATGCACTGTATGTATTAATGGAGTATATACAAAAGGAAAATTTGTGTTTAGCTAACATTGCATTTATAAATATATATATCTGGGAGAGGATGAAATCAGAGGAAGAGTCCAACAGCCATGTAACATTGTAAGTTCTTGGACTTTATCTTTTCCAATGGAATTGTAAGTTATACTCTAGGCTAAGAAAGCAAACAGGTTTCATTTCAAGTACCAACTAAGAGGGGCAATAGCTCAGGATAATAGTAGTTGGTTTGAGAATTCTGAGAGTACATCTAGATTCACTGAGAAAACAGTACCATGATTTATCAGTGGTGTCTGCCAATAAATGGGGTACAGGAAGGGGAACAAAGGTACCATATATTTGCATAAATTATCCATCCTGTTCTAGATCATTGGCAGATAGCTGAGTCCTCTGGGGCTTTCAGTTTCTACTTCCTTCTTAACTATAAGCTGGAAGTTTACTCTTCTAGACATTCTTTTGATAAGATGGTAGATTGTGTCTTCTAAGTTGAAAAATAAGAGATTAAATTAAAAATGCACAGATACTTATCCTATTTCAATATGATTGCTCGTTAATAATCAAAGAAATTAAAACAAGTAAAATATTCTTTTAAAAACCTATTAAATATTGAAGATGAGAGAAAAAATTCAGAGAAATGTACATGCTCATATAATACTGAACAAAGTGTAATTTAGTATAACCTTTCTAGAAGGTCAATGAGGGAATATATAATAAGAGCCCAGAATGTTCAAATTCTTTTACTCAGTAATTTTAATACCCCAGATTTACTTCAATCCTATTATCAATTAGCTACAAGGATCCATATTTAAAGTTATTCAGTACAGCATGTTTTTAATGCCAAAAAGTTGAAAATAACCTAAATAAATAATGAGATGGGGTTGATTAAATAAATAACGTTAAGTGCATTCAATAGAATATTATGGGAGCCACCAAATGTCTCAAAGATTATCCAAAAATATTGACAGCGCTTATTCAGTGAAAAATACATGCTATAAAGCACGATATGGAGCATGATTATAACTTATTAAAATGTATTTTCTTCTTTAATAGTGTGCATATTAGTAGTATGTCACAGCACACATACACACACAAGACTGAAAGGAAATACAGTAAATATTGACAGTGATGATTTTGGTATTTATGGGTAAATTTCTATTATTTTTATTTTTTCTGTACTTCTCAGCATTTTCCACATTGAAATATAAAACAAGGAAAGAATATAATTGCTTCTTAAAAATTCGCCCATGCTCTTAAGTTACCTCTGTGTGGTCTAGCCTATCCATCTCCAGCTAGGACTAAACAGAATTCTTTATCATAGTTTGTTACTTTAGCATGTATTGTACAAAGCATGCTACAAATAATCTCCCCTACTTTCCATCTATTTATATAGATAAAGAGACTGAAATGTTGGAGGTAAAGAGTGAGAATAAATAATTAAGATCAAGTCAGTCTGCAAGTCATTGGCAAGACCTTAAAGAAAATTCAAGACTCCAGTTTCCTAGCTCCAGACTTAAACCCCTCTACCACACTCTGTTCTATTGTTCAAGCCCATTTGGCTGTCACATGTCCCCTAATCAGTTAGGATTCATTCTTTGCAGAATTAAATTGTGAACAAAAAGTTTTTTTTTTTCTTTTGTCTCAGTTGCCGTTGTTGAAATTTTCTCCTCTGAGGCCTCCAACCTAAATGACTCTCACTTCAAACAGCCCCTCTTGTTTTCTGTGACTACGAGATGGTTACAGCTGGACATACTTCACGTAGCCATTGTTTCCCAGTCAATATCAATGTTGACTTTGTTAACATGCTAATTTTGACTATCATATATTATTTATCATCGGCATTTGCAATTTTGAGGTAATAGATACTTCTAGCTGTAGATTTTGTAAGATTATTTTACCAATTACTACAAACGAAATGGCAAAACAAAGACTTTTTAAAAAATCCAAACAACACAATTAATTCCATCAAATTGGTAGAGCTGGTTATGGATATAAAGGCAGCCTATTTCTGGTAACAAAGGAGAGAATAGTCCTGGAAACACAGAAATCTGTCCATTCTTTTCTGATTTAATTTCTGACTTGCCCATACTCAAGCTGATTTCCCCCCCTCCTCACTTTCTCAGAGACTCAATGTCTTAACTGTAAAACTGAATAATTTATGCCCTTTACATAAAACACAGGGTTGGGTTAGATGGCCCACTCAAAGTGGAGACTAGTTCAAAGTGACACAGATACCTCACAAGATAGCTTCTTAAAGAAGTATATCGAATAGTAAGATGTTAAATTACTTTGATATTTGATTAAAGTTAATACCAATATACTTTACATTTGTATAGAACTTGTTTATGAAGTAATACAGTAAATTGAAAATATATTCTCAGTTAAGTCAGTCAAATATTAACATTTAAGTGTTCAATATATAAAATAACATTATTTAATATAAACATTATGTATATAGTTTATGTGTACTTGAATAATCTATTAAAATAGTATAATATAAAATAAAAATAAAGTTTTCTTTAATGTACAAAATTTGAGATGAGAATCCTCATATTAAAAATTTATCACACATGACATAATTTCAAAACTAGTGGGCCCAGTGGATCATTGATGCTGTTGCCTGGCATGTGATAGCTTCATTTTAGCCATTTAGGTAAAAAGAAATACATACTCTCCCTCATTAGGTCTAGTCCTGAATAATATGCTTGAAATAAATGTGAGCAGTGAATTAATCAAAGTCTCTGGGCTTCTATCTTTTGTACAACATGCTTCTGTTCCTTACATAAAAATAATTATGGGATGTCAAGCATTTATTATCTTGAAGGACTCTCACTTTGACTTTGAATTTAAATAAAAAATTAAGTCAAGCAGTGTTAGTGTTTCGAATCCAGTTAAACACGTAGTTCAGAATTTGCAGAAGCATCAAATGCCAGGACTATACTTTTTTAAAGGCAGGGTAAGATTCCTACCACCTTCTTCCATCAGGAAAGAAGCTTATTCCTAATCCCAAAAAGGCTCTGATGACTCTAAAATGACATTGACTTCCACTGCTTGATTCACCCTGTGCTAACAGCTTTTTAATGGCTAATCCAGAGATCTATATTTGGACCTCTTTTGCTTGGTTTCCCTGTATCATTTCCTTCTTGAAACCTCTTCCTTTGCTTTTGGAACACAGCTCTCTACTAATCTAGTATTCATACTCTGTTTCTGGGAGTCTTCTGCTTATTCCTTCTTTCTTGCCAAAGCCTTGAAATGCTGGTGTTGCACAAGGTTCCAGCTATCGGTCTTTTTTTCTTCTAACCCTATAAACTTTCCCTGAGTGATTCTCCATGCTCCCTTGACTTTAACCTCTATCCACATGATCATGCCTCTTACCTATGACTGTCTTTAGCTCTGCACACCTAATTGAATAACCTCAGGCACCCAAATCAAATTCATTATCCCCATTGTCCTCACCAACTTGTTCTTGGCCTTTTTCTCTTCCTACATTTCTTCTCCCATCAATGCCGTCACCCAGTCTCCAAGCTAAAAAGACAGGTTATCCTCAATAACTCCTTCTTCTTCATCCCTCACTATCCAACTTCTCACCTGCTGTTCCTAATTTTACTATAAAACTACATATTGAGTTTTGTTCCTCTTCTCCATCTTCACTGCTACTACCTAAAGAGAGGTCTTTTTCATGTTTTGCTCAGCCAACTGCACTAGCATCCTAAACGGAACCGTGTCCCTGCTATCAGTCTCTTTCTTCGCATAGGCCATCCTCCACTCCGCTGCCAGAGTGAGCTTCCTAAAGCACAAATATGATCATGCTTCAAAACTTCCATGGGCTCTCTGATCAATAGAAGTGTTTGAATGAATGAATAATGAATTTCTTTTACAGCAAGTTAATATTGCATGGTGACGAACAGTCCAGATTCAGGAGTCAGGCATATTTTGACCCAGGAGTTTCTTGCTTATTATCTGAGTAACCTTGAGCAATGTCCATAAGCTTTAGTGTAGACATCTGTAAAAACCGAACAAAAATAGCACCTACTTTATAAGTTATTGGATGATTAAATGAAGTAATGCATAGTGTCAGGTTTATAGTAAGTGCTTTGTAAATGGCAGCCATAATAGTTATTATTAGACTTTTAGACATAGGGAGCTCAGATGTTTTACTTGGTACTTTTCATGAATTCCAATATGATTAAGATCGAACCATAAAATATTTGAATTTACCATTATTTCTCCTCTACTTTGTGACCCTAGTGACTATGCATAATACTTTTTTTCTGATAATTATTCATGGGTAGAGTTTTTATGTAATGTAGTTTGTTTCATACAAAGTGATTTCATTACTACTGTGCTTTTTTCCTGATTTTTAAGTGGACATGTATCTAATGTTTAAAAACTTTTATTGAGGTAATAAATCAGATTCTGGATTCTTTCTTTGGTTAAATTGTGTAACAAATGAATTTTTAAAACTTAAACGGTTAACATACTCTATTCCCTTGCATAGATATAAATGAGCAATAAACCCATATTTTAAGGCAAATATTTCTAAAATTTTCTAGCAGAAATGCTTTAAATATACATTTTATGTGTTACCTTAAAATGGTTTCTCCCATGAACAAATTAATTCAAATCCTCTGTGTATTTTATTTGTAAAGCAACATCCATAAAATCAGGAAAGATACTATCAAAAGCTTCTCTTTCCCTTTAATATATAACTTACTGCAACTAAAAGGTAGGGAAATTTCAGAGTTGATAAAATTGATAGCTCCCCTTTCATGTTAGGGAAAAATTAAGGAGAAGGTCCAGAGGTGGCTCAATATGTCATACCAGTTTGTACCTTAATTTCCTAAAGAGCTGATTATGCAAGAAAAGCCAGGTGAAGCAGAAAAAGGCATTTTACAAGGTTCACTGGCATGATATATATTTGATTTGCTCTAGATTTGCCATATAGATGTTTAATGTTGTCTATTTATACAAAGAAAAATAATTAAGTTTTCTAAGTGTTTACCAATTATGTAGAGTTTTATCCAGACTCGTTATTTAGAAATGAGAGTCTATTTTCTCTTTGGGTACATCCAGTTTATCAGTTTACCAATGTTGCCATTCTTAGGGTGGGGGGTGGGGTGAGGCAGAGAATGAAAAGGGAAAACTTTGTATACCTTGCTTTGCAGAGGTGTTTAAGCAATAACTTGTGGGGCCGTCTTTGGAAGCCATACGTACTGAGTAGTCTTCTCTAGTGAGGCTGCATGGGATTGTGGGAAAGGATACTAGATTCTGAGTTCAAGTCCTGCTCTACTCCTTATCTGTGTAATTTTGGGCAAACCACTTCCAATCTCTGAGCTACATTTTTATCTTGTCCCAGCCTATTTGTAGGATTTTGATGCCTATTTTCCCAAGATCATTCTTCAAACACCTTTTCAGAAAATTTCTCTCTTTATTCCTGTATTCTCCTCCACCTTTCTCCCTTCCTCCTTCCCTCTCTCCTTCTTTTCCTCCCTGCCTTCCACCTTTTTTCCTTTTTGTTCCTTTTTTAATTCTCCTTCTCATCTTGGTCTCTCTCTTTTTTAAATGTTGTAAAGAAACAACCCTTATTATCAGCAGCTTTGGATAAAAAACTATGAGAATGCAGTTCTGTGTTTACAGTAGATAGCTAACTTGTAGAGTTTTAGTTGACACATCACCTAAGCAAATAAGTTTCAGAAGTAAAAGATAATTTCCAAATGAATAAAATTAATTGGAAGCTGTGATGATTTTGGCAGCCTAAGTACTCGTTCTGTCTTTTTAGTCACAATATGTACTCACTTCCAAAAGGTTGATCGAGATTAGAAATATTTATTTATTTAGTTATAAACTTTAAAAGCACTTAGCTATCTCTCAGAAGGTTACTACTACTTATTGTGACACTAGCTCATCTTTCTTTCCTCTCCTCCTAAATACATTTCTTGTACATAGCTCTGCAGTCAAAAATCATTCTGAATATTCCAGGCCTGGACTCTAGAGCTGTAGGTCACCACCTGAATAGAATTCTCAAGTCTCTGGGTGCCACTCTTGCATATTCCAGCCTGACACTACTTTGGCCTTTTCTTCGACGTCCAGAAGTTGGTGTCTGCACATGTACTTCCTCAGTGAGTCCTTGTTTTCCCTTTTGGAGAGAGATTTCATAATGTAGACAATTACACTTTTTTTTTTTTTCAGTATTTTTTATTCATAAGATATTGTAAGGCACCTGTAGTTCTGGCGCTACCTTTTGATGAACTTAAATTAGATTTATAAAATGGTAGAGCTAGAGGGATCTTAACAGACCACCTGATCCAGCCCATGACCCTTTAGCGGCTGTCATAGCCTTTTCCCTTTGGGGCAAATTAGATGATTTATTTGTGTTTACTGCACCTGAGCAGCACAAATTTAGTGTAAAAAAAGTCTAGACTAGTTTAAGATGAGATGGACTTTGGTCAAAGAAAAGGCCATACTCTTTACGTCAAAGGAAATGGATGTTGGGAGTAGGTGAGCATATATCACAGAGTCTGGACAGGTTTCCCCAGAGTAGACTAGAATTCCAGTGGTTCATGATCCTGTCAAAATCAAGTGCTAGAGAGAAATGGGCTCCAGATTTCCTCCAGTGCAACTGAAACTTGCAGATGCTAGTCAGTGCTAAACCGGGAAAAATTAGGACCTTCATTTTCTCTCACTTAAATTATTATTCAGGAAGGAAAATAAATATTATCAATCATTGGATTACAACTTCAAAAGGAACAGGTGTTCTGTGGAGAAATCAATTTGGTTTTGTGTGGAAAAACAGACCATCCTGGGAGTGATGGTGATAATACCTGTTAAGTCACATGGTAAAAGAGAGCAAATTCGTTAGCCATATGGGATCAGTCAAGGGAATCTGATTGTTTTGTAAAGGTCTTGGTGTCAATCCAGGACTATTTGATAGGTCTCTGGTACCTGAGGCTGAGGTCTTTTATGAGTTTCCTGCACATTTACCATCTGCTTGATCCTGTGTTTTGGAGTTAATTTATTTCACATGTTGTTAGACCTGGAAGAAACCTTAGAGATCATCTGGCCTCCTGGTGGCCAATTCATGTGCTTTCAGCGGCCAGGTACTAACATAGTAGATATGTTTGCTGCCGAGTGTAGGTGAGACAGCGTAGTGGGAACTAGGCTAGACTGGAGAGTGGAGCACACACATACGCACAAAAATTATGCCAATCAAAATATATATGGAGCCAGATTTGACCCAGAAACCACATTTCACAACTGCTAAGTCTCTAATCCGCTTATTTTGTAGAGGGAAAAACTGAGACCACCTGAATGAAGGCAAAGCTGAGAGGAGAATCAGAGTCTCTATCTCCCAAGCTAGGAGTTTGGGTGAATGTGTTCCTATATGTGCAAGACACAGTCATGAGAGCATATTATCACCAAAAAATGGCATCACTTGGTGTGGCTGTCATGCCAGCTTCAGAGAGAGAAGAAGGAAAGTGATAGAAGATAAGGCTAGACACGGAGTCAGTGGCTGGACCGTGAAGAGCCTTCTCTGCCCCTGCAATGAGTTTGGACTCAATCTCGGAAAAACAAAACACAAAAACAGAAACTTGAGGAGCTGCTAAATTATGGTAGAGCAATAATTCTTAAGAGAATGCTGTAAGGAGAACCTCCTTCAGTGTTGGAGAGCCCCATAAAGTGTGTCAGGCAAAGCTGCACTCAGGCCAGGCCAATAGGCCAGTTTTCAGAGCGTGTTCTCTGTTTTTCACAGACTTTGCTCAGCCCCTCAGTTCCCTCTTATGGGAACTGAGTTAGACACTGAACCCATCCCCTGAGTAATCTCTCTTATTGATGAGGTTGGGCAGAAGGGTTGCTGAGGGATGAGAATATTAACAATCATAGCCAATATTCTTAAACTAGAAGAAGACAACTTTAAAGATTCATTGGTCTTGAAGAGAAGATCTGTTAAATAATTTATTGACCAGAGATAAAAATCCTCCTAAATTCATTTCCTAAAGCCCTCACTATTCGAAGTCTTCCTTCTGCTCCCATTCTAAAATAATGTGCTCTTTTTAGCAATTGCTATATTGACTCTAAGGAGAACTATAAAAGTAAATGCACAGAAAATGGCAAGTCTGAATTGTATACGAAAATCCCAACTTCCACTTCTTATTTGGTGTTGCCATCTTATAGTTTGGATGTCAAGAAATGGTGGCTCATGGTGAAACGATCGAAGGGCCCCAGCGGCTCAGTCGTCAGTGCTGGGGTAGCCCCCCTCATCATGGGTTTCCTCCTGCAATGCTCAAAGTGTGTTTGTCTCTTTGCTCTTCATCCACTGTGGGAAGCCATCTGTGAATAATGGGGGAAACGCTTATAACCCCTATGGGCAGCTTCATATGGCATAATTGGTCTTTGGAAACTTAAATATTTAATTAGTGTCTGAGAAATGACAAACATTTTGGGGCCATCATTTATAAGAAAATACAGCTTTATGAGAGATGACAAGTTATTTTTTTCTCCTCTATAAAAATTTATGGCGAGAATGAAAATGTACTCTAAATTTGCTTAATCCAAAACCTGCCATTGGCACTCTTTCTACATGGGACATGTTATTTGACTTTATTGAGATGTCTTATCTAACGATCTCTCTATTTTTCATACTTGTGAGGCCCTGCTAACTCCAGTCTGTCTTTGGTTGCACACAAATAGATAAGTGGTTGTAAACTGTGGCTACATATCACTGTGGAACTTCCTCTAAATAGGAGGGGTATACAGATCAATCATCAGGTTTACAGAGTCAGAACTCTGGGATATAGTCTATGCATGTGTGTGAGTGCTTCCAGAAAATGCCAGTGTGATTCTGATACAAACCCTGGTTAAGGACCATTTCTCCTACAAAACCCTATGCCGGCCAACCTAGCTATGTATCTTCTCTGTAACTGCATTGGGCCGCTGAGAAGTGCTGGGAAAATATCACATAACACACTGATCATTATCGTTACAATTTCACGATCGCCATTCTCAACTGGGCACTCAACACCGCTCACGCATCCTGCCAAATTTCAGTTGACTGACTCACCTACTCTTCATAATCACCATTTCACAGCTTCCACACTCTCTGGCTTCTCATTTTTTCTCAGTTTTAACACATGATTTTGCCTCTGATGTGGGAAATTTTCAATTTATTTGCAATAAAATTTATAAACCTAGTAGTACCTACACCTATTCACTTTCTCTTCCCTCTCGTTGCAGTGGAGGAGGAATCTCTTCTCCTACATAAAGCTAGTCCTTTCACATCCTCTGAACTCATCCCTCCACACCTGCCCTAATAGGCAGGAGGCAGAATTTAATAGACATACTTTTTACTAGTCACTTTCATTTCATATTTTACGCAATTGGCTGCTCTGAACTTCTTGAACTACTCTTTTCCCTTCACTTTTGTGATCTACTACACACTCTCTTGGTTTCGTTTGTACTTCACTTCTCCTCCCCCAAATCTTCTTTACTAGTTTCTTCTACTTAACCTTTGAATGTTGAAGTTTCTCAGGGCTGCGCTCTATCGTTTTACGTTCCACTCATCATTTTTCTCAAATCTCTATCTTTGTATTATATTGTGTGTATGTGCAAACACATGTGTTTGTTCAGTTATAGAAACTTAGGTGTGCAAAAATGTAACTTTTTTTTTTTTTAACATTTCTCATGCTTTCATTTCTACCGATGGTGGTAACTCAATTATCTTGATTCAGGGTTTCTCATCTTTAATACTATTCACATTTCGGGCTATATAATTCTCTGTCAGGAGGGCTGTTCTGTCCACTGTAGGATGTTCAGCAGCCTCCCTGGCCTCTGCCCACTAGTTGCTAGTAGCCACCTCCCCTCCTGCCTTGTACCAACCAAACTGTGTTTCCAGCCATTTTCAGATGTCCCTGGAGGGACAAAATTGCCTCCTTTTAAGAACCACCGCCTTCAGCTTCAGTCCAGTCCCTTTGGGGCACATAGTCATTTCCTGTTTCATCTCTTTTCCCTTTTCTTTCCCACCTCCCAGGCACGGCCAGAGGTCCTGGGGGATTAGTATAAAATCTTGGCATTGAGAGAGAATCCTTTGGGTTGCAGTCACTTTTCTGCTGGCATCCACTGTTGATGTAACTCAAAGCCAGTTCTCACAACAGGCTTGCCTCAGGACGCTTGCTCTGCTGGGCCCAGCCTCCTCTCCTGTTGTGGTTTCTGACTTGACTCTGGCTGATGACTGCTGAGCTTCCGAAACTCAGCAACATTTTCCCATCCCATTTCCAGCTCTGGCTGCCCACCCTGCAGCCTCTACTGTGGGAATCTTTCTCTTTCCTCTGAAATCCAGCATTTGGGTTCTCTCTGTGCTCACTCAAGTCTCTCATCATTTTGGGGTCTCCCTCAAGTACTGTAGGTATAGGAAACTCAAGGTGGCTTCTGTTTCAGGTGGGTCTGCTTCATATCCTCTCTCTATGGTGCACCTGCTCTGTCCCTTCCATGCTACTGTGGCTACTCATGTTGGTGTGGAGTACCCTGGAAGAACATTTCCTCCTCGCATTCCAGACAGGACCCAGGGCATAAGTCACTCTTCCTCTCTTGTTTTCCCATGTCTTTGTGTGCGTGTGTGGCGGGGGGGGGGGGGGGGGTGGTAGCGGGGGGAGGGAGGGAGGGTGGTTTCCATCACCCCTTCCCTCCTAAGGATTTGTACCTAAAGACCCTTTTACAAAGAGTCACATCATTAATTTCATTTCCATCTTTTCACTTTCCTGTGTCTCTCCAACTCCCTCCCTTAAGGATCTCTTGTGCTTCAGGAAACCACCTTTTGCAATTAGATACTGGATTTTATCATATAAGTACTATGCTCTGAGCACTTCATGTTTTTTTTTTCGTTCTGGAGCTTATCAAACCTTTATTTTCTCTTTGAATCTATCTCTGCTATAGGTTTAAGAACCTATTTTAGAGTTCAATATAGGCCTTGTGAGGCTGCTATTTTCTTTTGTTCCTCCTGGGATAATAGTCGTCCTCTCTCTTCCAGGGCAATTAAGGCTCAGTCTTAAGGTTCAGTATAAATGATAGAAGGACTAGAGAATAAAAAGAAATTTCCAAGAAGGAAAGAGAAAAAAAATATCATTCCTATGACATATGTCTGATTATTTAACTTTTGTGCTTTACTTTGCAAAAGGCTTTTTGGCAGGGCTCATGAAACATTCTTTTCCAACAGAGCTTCATCTCCTTGGAGGCAGAGGATAATGCTACCTGTTGCTGGCCTTGAATGGGTGTTGGAGATACTGGACCACAAAGAGCTAACTGCTATCCCCTTCTTTCAAACTTAGGAGTGGATCATAAAACAGTTTGAGTCACCAGAAATCAGCTTTAAGAGTGACTGCTGGGTGTAGAACCTTCAGTCTGTGTGGACATAACCAATAAAAAATTTTGAAGGGCGTGTAAAGGGTATATATATGTACTTAAAAAGTCATTGGCAATGCCTGATTATTTAACTGCCAGTAACCGTCATTCATTTTTTCCTTATAATTCTATTCAGCTTCATTTTGAACTGATTCAAATAGGAAGCCGACACGATGTCTACCAAAAATCATTTTAATCTCCAAGTTCCATAAAACAATATAAGACGTTCATATAACTCATTTTCCTGGAATGAATGTTGTAGCAGTGAAAGTGATTCCAATTTTATTTTTAGAAACTGGTTCATGCATTTTACATTGAATTCAGCCTAGTTCCTTCTGTGACAGTTGGGGAGTTGTTTTCGATCTCAGCCAGTGGGGAAAGAATAATTTGTTTCTGATCTACATTTTTGCTTTGAAGAAACCATTGACTCCATTAATAAAACAAATGCTTTTTTTGTTTCTTTGAGAAGCCACAACCTGCACAGTGTCTGCTTGACAACCTGAGACAAAATGAATTGTGATAAAGTAGATTTTATATTATAATGAGTCAACTTGACACAAGAGTCAAGGGATTGGTCCTGAAGAGTGACAATTACTTTTAACACATTCCAGAGCCACAAATGCTTCATAGCTCCTGCCTGCAAGTGCTTCTGCACAGAATTTTCAAGCCGTTGCTGATCCATATGCAACCTTTCAAGATAATCAATACCTCGGCTGATTCCTAAACCTCAAAATTACTACTGACAGATGAAAGCATAATTTAGAAAAGAAATTCCCATAAAACACACAGATAAAATATAGGTTGAAAATGATGTATAATTACTGGTACATTACTGATCATTACTGGTGCATGAAGAGTTTGCTCTGATTAAAGAGATCATAAATCTTCAAGGAATTAAATAATTCTTAAAAGGCAAGGTGATGGTTAACAATAGATTTCTGTGTCCCACTAGGAAAAACTAAAACGTACATTTATGTGGGAAGTAATTTTTTAGTTTCTCGAAAGACAGGATAAACGCTGACTATCATTTTTGCTTTGAATATAGAGATTGAATAACAAGTAAATCTTTGGTAAACCCCTTGCAGTCTGGAATTGGCTCAGAAAAAACAGAAAGGAGAATTCAGAAAAGCCACAAGGATGAGAGCCGTGGGCTGATAGCTGACAAACTGCTAAAGAGGTTTATGTGAAAACCCAACCACTTGTATTAACTGATTAAACCTCCGCATGTGCTACTGATAGATCATTAATGTTCTGCTTGGTGACTTATTTAAAATAATTATTATTTTTAGGTTTGTATTTATTATTTTCCCCAACTTTTTACTTTGAAAACTTTCAAACCTACAGAAATGTTGCAAAAACAGTAGCATAAACACCCTTTTGTCCTTCACCTAAACTGTTAACATTTTATCGCATTTGTGATAAATTTGTGTACTTTTTGTGTATATCTCCTCCTACCATTGCAAGTAAGTTACAGCAGTATATATCTCCTAAGAGCAAGGACATTCTCCCACATAAACGCAATACTATTATCACACCAGGAAATTTAACATGGTTATAAAAATATCTGATTACACAGAACGTACATTTCCCAAACGGTTTTCAAAACTACCTTTACAGCAATTTTTTTCTGAACTAGGTCCAATCAAGAATCATGTATTGTGTTTGGTTGTACTTTGTCTCTTTAAACTTAGAACAATGGTCAGCAAATAGTTTCTATGAAAGATTAGATAAACAAAATATTTATATTTAATAAAAACAATATACTAAAATACAATAATAATATACAATGGACCTTTGAACAATGTGGGGGTTAGGGGTGTTGAAGCCCCATGCAGTCGAAAATTCGTGTACAGCTTTTGACTCCACAAAAACTTAACTACTAATAGCCTTCTGTTGACTGGAAGCCTTACTGATAATATAAACAGTCGATTAACGCATCTTTTGTATGTTATATGTATTCTTACGATAAATTAAGCCAGAGAAAAGGAAATGTTATTAAGAAAAGCATTGTACTAACTATATATGGTATCAGATGGATACTAGACTTATTGAGGTCATCAATTCATAAGGTATATAAATGTCTAATCATTGCGTTGTATACCTGACAATATTGTATATGAACTATAATTAAAAATAAATTTTAAAAAAATTGTAAAGGAAATTATAAGGAAGAGTAAATACATTTATAGTATTTTTAAAAAATCCACATATAAGTGGACCCATGCGGTTCAAAGCCATGTTGTTCAAGGGTCAACTGTAAATATAAGTATTTTACAGCTTTGCAGGTCATACTTTCTTTTTTGCAACTACTCAACTCTGTCATTGCAGCGTAAAAACAGCCATAGACACTGTGTAAAGAAATGGATATGGCTGTATTAATAAAACTTTCTTTAGGGATGCTGAAATTTGAAACACATAATATTCATATATGAAAAAATATTACTTTTCTTCTTTTAAAAAATTATTTAAAAATATTTAAATCATTCATAGCTCATAAGTCATAAAAATAGTAGGTGGCAGAATTTGGCCCACTAACCATTATTTGCTGACCCCATATCCAGAACAATCCTCTGCTTTTTTGTAAAAAAGTAAAGTTTTTATTGAAGTATACGGAAATACATATAATTTTAATTGGATCCCTTGATGAATTTTCACAAAACGAACACAGTCATGTAATAAATACAACTCGATAAGAAATAACTATGACTTTATTTTATTAAAAAAACAACATTTATTTGTGTCTCATGTGTTGACCCACAGACGGTTAGCACCAAGTCTGTGTGGGCAACTATAGAATGCTTCTAGAAGTGGAATTCAGCTGTTATCAAAGAGTCCCTCCCCTCTGTCTACACAGCAAGAAGATCTGCACTGATCCAAATGTTTCAGTCTTGGCAATTAGCCTGCCTGTTGGGCCAGCTCAGCTAATCCTCGAATTTGGAGTTGTTTCAGAGGATATGACAGCTCCTGCAGATTCCACTGTTTCACCTGCCTTACTCTAGCTCTATGCATCACCTCAGAGGGCGCCCTGGCAGGAAAGTACTATTTTAAGAACGAGTGTAAGGTAGAGATCAGCATGGCCCACAGTCTGTCAGGTCTGGGCTAAGCGAAGTTCAACTTTATCAGCAAATCTGCTGTGAAGATCTGGAATCATGAAGAAGTCTGGTTGGAGGGAAGCCATCATTCCTGAAGGGTAACTGGCCGCTGAGACCACTTAGGGCAGTTATTGTGTCTTGTTCGCTGCATCTTGTTTGCCATAGGGTGCAAAATTTCTTGGCTTTGTAAAAACAGAACTTGGAAAGGCTCCTTGTCTTTCATAATAGCATAATAGCATAACAGACATAAAGACATGAGAACGGTCATGAGTGACTCACGAGATCTCCTCCTGAAACAGAAACAAGCTTCCTCACGAGTTCCCTCTGGTGGGTCCCAGAGCTCTTATTTACTCTGGGCATCTGGCATCCTGTTTACAATATTTCTAGGGATTATTCCAAGGATGAAGTGGGGATTAATGCATTCTTTCAGGACAGAGCCAAACACTGGGTCTCAGCGTCTCTGAGGATGCAAGAATTGCATAGATGACTGTTTAGGACCCATATCTTAATCCGAGAGATGTACAAGCAAATAAACGATGGTATGGTCTTGAGCCTCAGCACATGAGCTCAGTTACTCATTTTTCAGGGGCAAATTTGTTTGCAGAAGCTTAATCCCAAGGCAAAGTCCACTGCAGAACTTTAATACTCTCCTAGGGGATATTCCACCAACTGTTCAAAGACTACATTCGAGGAGGGGCCCGACGCAGACACTAAAAAATTGAACAGGCTTGGGGGCCAGTTTCACTACTGGGGTCTCGGGCCCTGTCTTTTTCCTCCCCTCAGGCCGCATTTTATGTTAATCTCCAGCACCTCCTTCCTCCCCTCCACCTGCCCCACAAGCTATTCTCACTTGCTGAAGGTGTTTAATTATTAGCTCTTTTATCAAATACATTTTTTTTTCTATATTCACATTTCAAATAATAAAGCGACACAATTAATCTAAACAACATGGCAGAGAATCCCTAGTAGAGAAAACAAACCAATCAGACATTATGTCATTAGGGAATTTCAGGCTGGGAAGAGAAAAAGATGTGATGAATCCTAGTAGTTTATCTATTTAATTTGATTTATCATGATGCAGCTTGAGAAGATGATGGGCTTTCTTCTTTTTATTTACAATAGGACAAGGTTGTCAGTTGTTAAGTAAATCCTTCTCTGGCTTCCCCATTTAGCTTGTGTTTCCAGTTCAAAGCATCATAAATAACCAATGAAGAAAAACACTGTCTAAACATTAAGAGGTGATTTTCATAAACGTTCACATTAAAAATGCATGATTTGTATGAAGATTTAATTTTAGCCATAATATACTTTCCGTATTTTGCTGCAGTCATATTTTTCTTTGCGTCATCTGTCTTAGCTATTTAATTTGGAAGCCCACTAAAGTTGAAAAATGGGCATTTATGGAGCAGGTGCATATGGCATTAGTGGGTCAGTGTCTGACCTGGCATTCCTTCCTCTGTAGCATTAGTCATTGTGTTCTTCGCAATGAGCGTTAACTAGCAAAAACAATCTCAAACCTGAGCGGTGGCGGAGAGGAGAGGGGGAAGATGTTCACTGTTGGTAGGAAGGTCGACTGTATTATTTCCTTTGTCTGTAAATGAGGCAAAATAAACTAACACTCAAATAACTGATTGCTCCTTCTACCCCCGCGATGTGAATTCTACACTTATGCAAAGGTGTGCCAGAGACACTCACTGAGATTAATGAGCTTTCTGAGTCATAGACACAGTGTTCATACAGTGACTTTCGTTAAGACCAAGTAAGAGCCTTAGCATGGTAGAGAGAAAGACCTTGAACAGGCATAATAACTACTAGTACTGTTGTTATTGTTTGGCAAACTGAGGGGCTTCCGGTTAATTATTATTCTTTGTCATAACAAAAGGTTAGTAAATATTTTGAAATTTAATTTGTTAAATGGTTAAAAAAATGGTTGAAGTTGGAAATATAAGCAACATAAGCCATTTTTTTTTCTTTTGAAGATCTTGGCTACTGAACTTTTAAGTGTGGGTAGGCTGCTGAGGTTTCTGTGGGAAATAACACGCGGGCCTTGGGAAGTCAGGCGTCTTGGAGCTGGGAGCTATTTGGCTGTCTGGGAAGAAGGGTTGAGGCATGTGCCTTTTATTTCCACTGGGAAGGTGCTACTTCAAGACTTAGTTTCTCTGCCTCCAGCACCAAAAACGTAAAGGGCTGAGATATTTTCAGTCAAATGAGTGAAAGTGGTAAAGAAAACATGGCCATGATAGGCTAAGGACGAAGAAAGCAACCTGTTTAATGTCTCTGAGGAGGAAAGATCTAGGAGCACCTAAGTTAGAAAATTTAAATTTCTTTCAAGGAGAAATTCTGATGATTTTATGAATAGAATTCTTTTTCCAAAGCATATTCCAAATTTCTTAAGGGTTGACTCTCTTTGCTTACCTATGTCTTCCACATAGAACTTCAGACAGGGTAACTTCCATAATGGTGATTCAGTATATGTCTCATACTTTAAAAATATTATTCTTATTGTACTTTGTATCAGTGTATATTTTGAGTATTATTATTATGGTGAACTTTGAGGTAAAATGAAGTTACATTCTTTTCTGTGAAGAATACATACGAATGAAGTATAGAACAAGTCAAGAAATAGCCTCCCTTACTTTCTATTCTTAGATCCAAGGTCCTTGCTTATCTGAGATGTTTGCAGCAGCAACACTGCCATCTCCTGGTAGATACATATCATCTTTTTTTCAGTCCACTGATGGCACTCCTGCCTATACATACATGTGTGTTTCGGTCAGCACAGATCTAATTTGCTTTGAAGTTTTGTAAATTTTAAATCAAGTCTAAATAACATCTTAGAAAAGATAGATGAAGATCAAAGACCCAGAAATAAGGTCCTGGTTGTACTTTTGTTGGAGAGGGATATGATTTTAATATCAAAAGAAACCTTACCCCAGGCCCATTGTAATGTGTCAGCCTTAAGACCCACTACCTTGTTAAGTAAGGTATTCTAACGTGACCAAGAATGTTCTGGCATTAGGGCTAGTAATGATGGGAGTGCGTAGAGGGAGATTACTGTGAAAGATTCACAGACGAGCTGTATCAATCGTGAAAAACAGTGGGTAAGCAAGCTGGTCAGATAGCCAGCCTAAGTGGTATACAGGTCAACAGGATGTTCCACTCCACATTTTCAAACTTTGGAGCTCACCTTATTTGAGGCTAAATGTTTGCAGCTATTGTTACTTGAGTAGTCCCCTAGAAACTCATGTAGACTGACAGTTTTCTTAGAGGTGGTCATACAGGAAGTGGGTGTCAGTAAGAATTAGTCGCATGAATAAATGAATGTGAACATGTTTTTGCTTTTATTATTCATCTCTAAAACACTCTGTTGGGACTGATGTTGAAGAGTAAATAGTTAATTTTCCTAATCTTTCTTACCGATTCCCCAATCCAACCCAAAGGGCAACCGGTCATAAAAAAAGAAAATGATCATTGATCAATCCTATTCATTTTTCTTCTCTTGATCCAAGTAAGAAAACATGGAAGGCATTAAAATAAACAGACAAAATTAATACCTTTTCAAGGGAATTTTGTAACCACTAGAGATTGTCCGACTATAGTAATATGCGCCTTTGTCTTTGATTGGTTTATTTTATAATTCTGGAGAGTACAAAGTTAACTCGTAGAAAACTGAGAGCAATGCAAATATTTCAATAGACAGACAAATAAATTCTGTTCAGTGAAGGGTTAATTGACTTTCCCTTCACTTCTCCAAAAAAGCATCAGTTTTGTTTCCATTTGCAAATTCCTTCCAGGATTTCTGATTTACAAATGCCTCTGCTTTCTGGCTTCTCCTTTGAACTGGCCATTAATGGAGTCTTACTCTCTCAATCACCAAGTAATTGTACTCTTATCTATTTAATGGAATTTCCTGTTGAGTTCTTTGAGGCCTTCATTTTACCAGTTCTCTCACTTAATTAATGAGTTAAATGAAAGATTTGACACGTTTGTTATATATTTGTATGAGAGTCATGATCGTACTTTCTTTGAAAGTTACTTTAACATATGATATTATAAGCCAATTTGAAGGAGGATTCTGTGGCCACCGGTAATCCAAAGTTTAATTTCCTTACTCTCCTGGAAGCAAAAGGTGTGACTGAGTGACTGAGACTGTCCACCTCCCAATGTGGCTTCCTCTGTTGAGTGGCACGATACCCGTTCTCGTGATCTTGCCTCTGTGTGAACCCATGGCTGGAAACTCCTCCGATAAAATACCATCACAGCCCGCTGCACAGTCTTTGCACTGTCCTTGGGTCTGCAGCCTTCGGTGAGTTTCACTAGATATCTGGCTTTGGTATGGGTCAGTTCTACTTCAAATTCTATCTTCCTCATGCACTAGCTGTGGACGTTATGAGTTGTTTCTGGTTTACTCGTCTGTAAAGTAAGTCTGTTGTAAAGAGTGAATGAAATAATATATGTTGTGCCTGGCACATAAGTGCTTCATAAATTTTACAAATTATTGTGACATAGAAAGAAAATCATAGACTGAGACCCAGAAGCCCTGCTTTCGACATTGGCCCCGCTGAGTTGTAGCTATATGGTACCACCATGAGAGTGATGTGTGAAGGTCACGGTTAACCCAGGCAGGAATACACCCATGTGGGTCTGCATCAGGCCTGAAGGATTTAGGGAGTTGGGTGGACTGGATCAGGCAATTTCTTAGGGCAAGTAGACCAGGCCTTAACATTTTAATTAATTGATTGTGGGGGAAGTCCAAGGAGTCCCAGGATAGGGCCCCGAGGTCAACATGTGGTGAGTAGCATGTGGTTGTCAATGACAATGGTCGTGTACCAACCGCTATGAAAATATTTCGATATTTAATAACTGGTATGGCCCTGCTGAGTAAAAATCAGCCCCAGGAGAGGGTGGACAAGCTGGAGTTGGGGAACATCTTGCCAGACACCCCAAAGTATCCCGTAGGGATGGCCATAGGCAACCAGATGATCAAGTAAAGTACTCCTTTGCTCTCCTGATGGATTCTATGTGTTAATGAAGCAGATAATATGGAGAATTTCGTCAGTAATGGGCCGTTCTACCACTCCACCCATCTAATACAAGTTTTACCCGACAGCAGACATCACTATTGAACTAGAGCAGCAATAAAATAGAGGCTTCTTAAGTATTACAGCAGCATGGTCCCTCTTTAGAGATGCCTCAAAGGTGATAGTCGTATAAGCTACATCTATTCACTCCCTCTTAACCAGTAATTTCTACACCATAAGAAGAGATGACTCTGAAATTTGCACAGAAAAAGGAATTCTGACACCAGTGAAACAATGTAGCTTAATTTTAGTTACAAAAAAGCTATAAAACAAACAAAAAAAAGGTTTTAAGATCATGTGTTTTGGTCACTTTGCTGTGTTATTGATGTTTAACTTCAAATATCCAGTAGAGGGCATGAAAGAAATTGTTTGGCTCACTCTACTGAAGACAGGATTTAAACAACAAAAATGAAAAAGCAAATGGGTTATATATTGCAGCTTTCACGCAGGGAACAAAAATAACCTTTAAACATCAACCTGAAATATATTACAACATTTACTTCGTCTAATTTCCTATCTATATCCTTAATTTAAAATAAAATACTTGTCTCCTAGATTAAATATCGTGTTACATTTATAAAACACATAAAATTATTAAATAAGATGACTTACTACTTTAAGTTAAGTGATTTGTATTCAGATCTATTCAAGATAAACCTGAAAACTATATGAAACCTTAGTACATGATTACACAGTAACCACAATAAGCAAAGCACCACCTTCTGGTGGAAACTCTTCTTTAGAATACTACATTTTCAGGATCCTCAGCATCCTATTCATGCTTCAGATCTAAAATCAGGCTTTGTCAGCAGCACAAAAACCTCCCCCACAGCCTTGTGATGAACCTGACTGAGGATGGGGTGAGCGGCTTTCTCACTCTTCTCAGATGTTGGTGGGAAACACAAGAAAAGCACACAACAGTACTACTGTTTAAGGAGTGCCTGCAATGTGCTAGACACTATACTAGGCACTTGGAAAATAACTTTAATCTTTATAAGAACCTTGAGAAGCTGACTTTATTATTTCAATTTTGTTGAAGTTCAGAGAGGCTGCAAATTTCACAGCACTTCTCTTCTTGGCAGCCTTTATTATTTCTCATAAAATTCTTGGGAATAAACAAGGAGCCGTATGAATAGACAAAGAGCTAGAATCTTTGATTTAGGTCATGAAATAATCAATCTGATCACTTCTAATTTAGAAATTTTGGATATTATCTTTTCTTTTATATTTTTCATAGCCAAATCCTGCGTCTATCTGGTTGATAATAATGTGTGCTTTAAAAATTTTTTTACATTAGTTTTCATTTTCCCTCCTGTTTAGCTTCTTGCTAGCTCTTCAAATTAATTCGCACTCTGACATTTATAAAACTGTAATCTGTCCTAGAGTGGTAACCTTGTCTTATATCATTCTCTTTATAGCTTGGGTTTCCAATGTTTCTCAGATGAGATTTAAGGAGCACCTGCATTAAAATGCTTTGAAGAGTTTGTTTAAAATAGAGAGTATTGAGCCACAACAAAGATTAGTTGAATGAGAGTGTCTTGGGTTGAGGCCCAAGAATCTGCGTCTTTACATCCTCACCATATATTTCTCAGACACACTAAAAACTGATGCACTGGTGTAGACAGTGAGAGCGACTGTTGTTCAGGCAGCACTTAGTAAACTGGAATTGTCAATGACGCACTCATCTCCAGTGACTTTCTTATTTGCTCCTTCTCAGTCACCCTCTTCCACAGTCATGCATTTGCCTACGAGACTCTGTTTGGGTTACCTCACTCCTGACTACCTTCGCACCTGCATCTTGTACCTCTCCCCTTTTTTTGCTTCCATCTTGTTGAATATCTTTTAGTACCTTGAAGTCATGTTGCTCCCCAGCTCAAGGCAACACTCAGGGAAACACATGCATTCTCTCTGCCTGAAACACTTCTTCCTTCCAACACTAGGATCCCAGCTATTTACCTACTTTCGGCTTACTCATCCATTGTTTTAGCTTAAGCAATGTTGTCTTGGGAATGCCTTCACTGACGTAAACGACAAGGTGAGCTCTCCCCGCTTCACATTCTGAACATTTTTCCATTGTAGCATATCTCACAATTTTCATGAAAGATGTCAATGGTATAGTGGCTGGTATCCAATATACTCAGAAAATATCTTTGAGTGAACAAACGAATTGATGAATAGTGGAGAGTCTGAAGTTACAGGAGAAAAATAAAATTCATTATTTTTTCACATTAATATAATCTATCAACTTTATGAAGATTTTACTAGTTTTACATGCACTTATTCGTATGTGTATATGTTTAGTTCTATGCAATTTTATCACATATATAGATTTGTGTGGCCACTGTTAGTCAAGATACAGAATAATTCCATCACAAGGATTCTTCATGTCATCCTTTCATAGCCACAATTATTTTCCTTCCTCACTCCTTTCTAACCATTGCTCACTACTAATCAGGTCTCCATCTCTATTATTTTGTTATTTCAAGAATGCTATATTGATGATACCATACAGTATGCAAACTCTTGAGACTGACTTCTTTTACACAACAAAATTTTCTTGAGATTCACCAAAGTTATTACATTTATCAGTAGTTTATTTTTTAAATTGCTGAGTAGTATTCCATGATGTAGATGTACCAAAGTTTGATTAACTTTTCCCCTGTTGGAGAAAAGGCATTTGGTTTGTTTCTATGTTTTGGTTATTATGAATAAAACTGCTACAATCATGTACAGGTCTAGTGTGAAGCTAAATTTTATTTTCTCTGAAACAACTGCCTAGAAATAAATGTGCTGAATCATGGCAAGCACATATTCAGTTTTTTAAGAAACTACTTTATTACAGATGATTGCTAAATATTTTGCTTAATCTTGCTAGTATTTGTGTTCTATAAAAATAAAATCGTATTGTACATAGCCTTCTTGAACTTACTTTTTCAGTCAGTATTTGATTCCTAAGATTTCTCCATGCTATTGCATATAGCTGTAGATCATTCATTTTTCATTGCTATATAAATATTTTATTTTGTGGTGATGTCACATTATCCAATCAATGTGGAACAAGTTGCACCATTTTGTAAACAAAGTGTATCATTTTATGAATAAACTGTTCATGTGCAAAATTTTTTTGGATATATTCCTCAGAGTTGCTGAGCGGTAAGGAATTTTAATGTTCAGCTTCTAGATGAAGGACTGTGTTTGTTTCCTAAGGTTGCTATTAAAAAAACGACCACAAATTTATGGGCTTAATACAGCAGGAATTTATTCTCTCACAGTTTTGGAGGCCAGAAGTCTTAAACAAGGTGTCAGCAGGGTTGGTTTCTTTCAGAAGCTCTGAGGGAAAAAATCTGTTCCCTGCCTCTCTCCCAGCTTCTGATGGTTGCCAGCAGTCCTTGTGTTCCTTGGCTCATAGATGCTTCACTCCAATCTCTGCCTCCATCTTCACACAGTGCTCTCCTCCATGCATGTTGGGAATTCTTTATAGAGCGAAACCCTAGAGGTGGTGGAAAGGACATGATCTAGAAACAGGTAAGTGGGGACACTTTGCCCAGTGTACTGTGGTTTACAAAATATTCTCATGATCTCACATAACCCTCAAATCAATCTCATGCAAGAAGTATCTTTATTTCTGTGATTGAAATCTAGAAAATATCCAGAGCTAGAGTTGAATCCCAGGTTGTCAGAGCCTAAATCTAAGGGTTCCCCCCCCCCCCCGGGCTTTGAGTTGGATAACTTCCATGCACATGAAACTTAAACCCGTCCTGCTGGGTTACCATCTGGATATTTCGATGCCTGAGATATCTGGTAATATTAACTGTATAAAATAGACTTTGCTCACTTCCTTCCTAGGGTTATAAATCTAATACTCTTTTGATTCTGTTTGCTGACGATTCTGAAAGCAACTGTACTAAGCTCAGTTAAAACTGAAAATGGCAGGGACTTGAAACAGAGAGCATCCCAGGGATAACACAGAGCTTCGGAGAGCTGAGCTTTCCTGCTGGAAAAAGGCCTAGCTTTTCTCAGATTTTCCATGGATGGTACTTCTAAATTTCATCACCAAGGACTTAATTGACCTGATAGCTATTGCCAGCCGAGTGATTCATCTCAAACTTCCTGAATTTTGTAGCCAGGGAGGTGAGGAGCAACTCCACTGCCAACTTTGAAGAATTTCTCAAAGCGACAGCAGTCTTTAAACGATCAGATTCCATTGGTGCACTGAATTTCTGCCACTGCTACTTCAAATATATTATTTCTGGACTTTTTTTTTTTTTTTTTTTTTTTTGCAAAAGACTGTAGATTACAGCATATCATTTCAAATATTCCAATTTCAAAGAAAGGTAACAAAATATTCAAACACATCTGAAGTCTTTATAGGAAATCTTTCTGGTTTCTCCTACTTAAGAAATATCTAACTATTTATTGTGATAATAAGACACAAGAAGTATTAGAAGAAGCATATGGTTAGGTTTTTTTTAAATCTAGTTTTGGGTCTAGGCATTTATTGCTTTGAAAAAAATAAAGAATAACTGACAAGGACACTCTGTTCACTTATCTACTTTTACTTGACAGAAAGCAGAGAAACCTCAGTTAATAGAGCTTATGTTTCCTTAGGAACAACTAAATTTTTTATATTATTAACCATGTTGTCAAATGGGCTAAAGTCCTGGGACAGGACAGGGAAGACCCTGTCCCAGGACTTTTCCCTCCTCCCCCTCTTTTGTTCTCTGCTCTCTTGTTATAATTTTCTTAGCACTTCTATATTTTTACTACATTGGGGCTTGGAAGAGACAGAAAACCAAAGCTTGTGCTTAGTTTATCTTAAACCTGAAGTTTACTCTTTTTTTATATAATTTTAAATGACATATTTATATATGTTTTTTAGTCTCATCAATTTAGTCAATATTTCAAGCCTTCTCTATACAAATGGGATGTTAGTTATCCCTACCATCCTTGGCTTTCTTTCCCTCCTCAAGTTGTGAGTGTTTGAGGGAGTGGCAGGAGGAGTAAATAACTTTAGTTTCGAACTTGAGTTTAAGTTACCTGTGAGCTATGCGGGGAGATACTTAGTTACCAGCCTTTAGAGAAGAGGTGTGGCCTAGAGATATATTTTGATTGTCAACAATAAATAATTATCGAAGCCATGGGGGTGGGTAAAAATTGAGAAGAGAAAAATGAGCAGACTCTAGAGGAAATTTAAAGATTAAAGTCAAGTCAGTGAGTCAGAAACAATGAGTTCGTTTGCAAATAATTAGGCCAACCCAGACTGGCTCAAACGGCAAAAAGGTTATGAGATGACAAAACCCCCTGACAATGTGGGCTTAAAAATGGATCTATTCAGCAGTTTAACCCTGCCATCAAGTTCTCAATTTCTTTCTATCTCTGGGCACTGCCTTATGTGATGTTAGCTTCCATCTAAGGCTGATTCCTGTATGTAGTTGCAGGATGGCTGTCTATAGTTTCCAGGGATAACGACTTCCTTTCCTGAGAAAGGAGAATGGGTCTGTTTTTTCTCAGAGAAGGACGAGGCTTTTCCTTCTGAAGTCCCTATTAAAAGTGTTCCTTTTATTGACTAGAATGAGGTCACATGCCCATCTCTGACCCAAAATTTGGTAAGCCTCGGAATGGAATTAACCTGAACCATATACAACCCACGCTTGTGTTGAGAGTGAAGTCGAGACCTCCATTGCTCATTGGCTGTGAGTCTGAGGCTCAAATACCTCGGCAACCATGATTTAGCTATCAAAATAAAGGAGGCTGGATATTGAGGAAGAAGTCATAAGGCCCACTACAACCAATCAATGAAACAGACTCAGAGATGGCTTGGGGATTACAGAGGAAACAAGGCGAAGTCAATATCATCTTTGTGTTTCAGGGTGGAAGCAATGATCTGCTGGGATACTGCTGAAAGATCAAGTAAGATAACAAGAGAAAGGGAAAAACTCTCCGGTGAGATTAATAAGGGGCAGTTACAGGGGCAGATAGAGAGACAAAAAGATGGTAGGAAGTTAAGGAGTAAAGGGAGGTGAAGAAATGGAGGCAGAGAGTACATACATCTTTTTTGAAAAGATAGGGTAATAGAGGCATAATGTGGAATGGAGGAAACGTTTCTGTCTGCTGGTTTAGGCTTGTTTTCAAGCTGATAGATGGTAGCATATTTAAGTGCTTGCTAAAATAGTCTGTTATAGAGGGAGAGGCTTTATGTGAGTGGGACAACATACTTCACCATACTAGAATATGCCACATTGCTGGATCAGTATCCCTTGATATTTTGTCTACAGATTCCATGATGACAGTAAATGTCTTTAGTCATAGGAAAGAAAAGTTCGTGTAACAGTTGTGTGAAGAGTTCAGGAATCCCTTGTGTACTATGACACACAAGGAGACAAACACTGCATAGGGCTTTCAGGAGGTGAGGGAGATGGGCTCCTGAACATGGCTGAAGGGCTTGACTTTAGGTAGAAGGCATGCCTCCTCCACTGTGATGGGAAGAGAAAAGAGTGAGTTCGATCATGCAGAGGTGAGAAGTTCTCATCTGGTAATTTATATTTTATCTGAATGAGGAGGTATCTGCTATTGAATGATGAAGGAGAAGGGGTTTCAAAGGTTTGAGGAGCAAGGACAAGTTTTGAAATTGCCATTGTGGAGACTATGGGAATGAGATGGCCAGAGAAATGTAGTAGGATGGTTAGGTAACGCTGCCATCACAGGAGAAAGCGAAGACCTCAACTTTATAGAGATATAGATTTTCCTGACTGTGTGATTTTCTTCAGGAATACTGATCTGCCTGTTTTCAGAAATGGGGAGGTTGAACAGTTAGATTCACCCACGGTAGTTTTGTGAGGATCTAATGAAAGGACAAAGAGTCAGTAGGATTAGGGGAATAAATAAGAAGAATAATTGTAAGGAAGGTCCCTGGAATATAAGCTTGATATTGAGAAAGTAAAACCAAGTTGGGTGTTGGGAGATAGGGAGAAAGTAGTCAATTGATGGAGGTCTCAGTGTGCCTGGAGATTCGTCTTAGTGGTAGTGATTTAAATAGCAAGCAGGAAGGACAGGCAGGAGGATAGGGAGGGAAAAAAGTACTTAACTCAGTGATTTTGGTGGTAGAGAAGTTTCAGGAATTGACAATATGACTCTTTTTTTAAAAAGATTATTTTTAATTATAGTTGACGTACAACGTTATTCTAGCGTCCAGTGAACAACGTGGCGATTTAGCATTTACAGACCTTAGGAAATGATCACCACAATAAGTATAATAATGTGCGTGGCACTTATAGTAATTGGCTCAAGTGAGGGGGTGGCAAAGGTTCCTTGGAGATGTGAAAAGTCATAACTGAAAGACCTGGTTGCAAAAGGGGGTATCTTTGGATGTTGAAGTCCCCTCGAGGTGATGGCAAGAGACAGTTGCAAAGATTTCAAGTGCCTATGACCAAGGTTGGCCCCAAATAACATATCAGTAATGGAAAAGATTAGTGAATCCAAAATCTAGACTGCCAAATTCTCCTCACATTTGGTCTCTAACTGTCTGAGCAACTTTGGGCACGTAGCTTAATGCCTCCAGAGCTTGGTTTGCTTACAGAACATGAGGGAATTATTCAGCATGATCTCTAAGATTCCTTTCAGCTCTAAAGATGGTATATTCGATGATTTCTTTTTATTAATCTGTTGGAGTTTGACTAAATCACGCTCTTCTCTCAAGTTCTGGGCAGACTGAGAAATAGATGTAGGAATACAAAACCAAAATAACAGCTTGATTACTGGCGAAGCTGGACTGGAGAATGTAGCATGGACTTGGACCCAAGAGACTTTTCTCAGTTCTTATGCCTTGAATTGCATTTATCAACTTGGTCCTGGCAAAGCAACCATTGGACAGGCCATTCCCCAGCAGGCTTACAGCATGCAGGAGAGGTGAGCAGAGGCAGCTGGAGGGACACAATCTTTCTAGAGACAGGAGGCCAGAGAGAAAGAGAGAGGCCACACGTGGGCAGTGGTTATCGACACACTGACTCTTGCTGACACTGGGAAGGTCTGCTCACTAGTTTAGGTCACTCTTCCTCCCTAGGGAGATGACTAGAGGAAAGGAAGGTGAAAGGTTTCTTTCCAATACCACCAGTTTAGTGGAAGTGTCTCTTTTATCATATGAGGCAAGAACTTGGAGAAAATGAATGTTTTTTCTTTTATGATATATAGAGTAACAACCAAAAATAAATAGTTTTCAGTTATATCTATGAAGTTATACATATACAGAAAGAGAGATGAAGAGTTAACATGGAAAAAAAGTTTCTTGAATGATGACAGAGTTCCAAGAATATTTTTCCATAGTTTTCCAAATGTGTCATTTGTAACTTGGATTCAAGTCAAGGTTTCTAAGCAACACAACCAGAGACATTAAACAGGGTTTGCGTCATTTTAAAATAAATGAAAATAAACAGATCCCCTGTTACCTTAGCTCTCTACCCAGGTCAGTTGATCTCATTTAAGGCGACCTGCTTTGGTGCTGTAAACGGCTGCAACAAGTATGGTAAAAGCCGGGCTGCAAACCAGTGAGAAAAATGCAATGTGCGTGTTCAGTCATAGCTTTCTGGCCTCCACCTCTCTTACACTGTTAAGCTGACATCTTTGCTTCTTCTGGTTCTGAGACTTTAGTACAGGGATGCCAGGAAGCAACTAGTTAAATGGCCCATTAACAACAGCAGCTGCCTCTGAATATTAGGAATGTTGCCCAGGCCCTGACTTGCTCAAGTAGGCAGGCACTTTCATGGTGGCAGCTGAGGGATGTCAGGAGAGTACCATTTTCCCTTTGAACTTCTTCCCTATTGAGATTTCTAAAAGTCCACCCTTGGATGCTTATATGGAATAGAAGGGAGGTTAAAACACTGCTTGAGGAATGCTAGTTTAAATATTTGTTACGTGGGAGAAGTTATGCATCAGTTTGGTAACAATGTCTAAAACCTTAGTGTGAATTGGCTTTTGCAAACTTATTTCACAGGATAACTAGCTGAGGGCAAGCTCCTCTAAGAAAGCAGAGGGACAACATGCATTTTGCATGGCTGATGCTCAGGAGTGGCTGGGGGGAAATGCAAAGCAAGGCTGAGGGATGACAGCCCTGAGGAAAACCAAGAGATGAAGGAAACGGTGCTGCCTGAGGAGATAGGAGGACATCAGTGACCACTTCCACTTTTTGCCACCTCTGCATAAGGTTAGCTATGCTTCCTCAAAACACCTAGAAGACGCCATGCCCACCCATGTCAGAAATGGACAACTGGTGACTCTGTTTTATCTACCAGCAGCAGCCACCACACCTACTGTAGTGCTGACCTCCATACTGTTTAGAGGCTCAGACTGGACACACACACACACATATGCACATACATTGACATGCACAACACACACACACACACACACACCAACAACTATGAAAATAAGTAAAATAGAAATAACAATGATCCCAATTTAAGTCTTAGAATAGAATAGAAGCTCCCTAGAATACCAAGTGGCAAATATGCTAACAGATGGTGACTAATTGATTTTGGAACCAAAATATAAATAATTCTTCTTTACTAAAATCGATGCATACTCCCCTCCTGGTACTCCCTTCCACCACAGTTGGGGGAAGCTACCCCCTTTATCTTGCTCTGCAAAGTGCTGCCACATGGAGAGAACAAAGAAGACTAGAAAACTGGGAAACTCGAGTTAACTGGAGCTCAAGTAATTAGAGTTCCACTTAGAAAGATAATTTTTCTGTAGTTTTTGAAAATAAGAACAAAGGAACCACTGACACATGGATTTGGGCATCAAAGACTATTTCCAGGGTAAGTAAAAACCGCTTGGAGGGAATTAGTTAATGACTTTGCCACATAATACCCGAGTGCTGCCTTTGGGAGGCGCGAACTCCCTTCTTCATTAGCACTCCCTGAGAGAACGTGAGAGAACATTCTCGGCTCTGACGAGAAGGGGGCCAAAGCAGCAGGGCCAGACTAGTCCCTTCAGTTCACTTAAATACAACCCAGACGCAGAGAGTTTTAGAATTATTGTTATTTAAAAACGGAATTGAATTATATTAAATTTCTTTATATGTGATTATATACATATTATATAATATTCCTTCTAATTAAAAAGGAAGTTAATTTTTTAAATCATGCTCTGCTTACTGAGGCAGGAAAATGGGCTCACTGAGTCGAATGATTTTATAAGGCATTCTCTGGTTTCTTATATAAAGTTATTTTATATTTATATATATATACGTGTATATGTGTGTATATATGTGTGTATAGATACATATATATGTGTGTGTGTGTGTGTATATATATATATGGCATTCTCTAACGAATGCTGAGATAACCAAGATATTCTATTTTTCAAGCACTTCAGCTAATTGCGGTTTTATCGTATAAATTAAATACAGTATTTCCTTCATTCAGTTTGGCACTGTTGCAACAAATATATATTTTATGCATTTCTAGGATATCGGGGAGTCTCGGGAGACTAAGCGGCAGGCTGCAGAGAGAAAATCTGTGGTGTTGAATTTCGATGTGTCACTTAGTTTTCTGAGTTATTTAATTTCATCTCTCAAACAGGCAAATCATCACTCTCTTTGGATAACTCAGGCAGGAAATCAAATCTCTTTGCCTCAATTCAGTTTGTATTTTCCTCATTTTAATTATCTGAGTCACAAGGAGCCCTGCTCCAGACCAGCCCCTGTTGTAGTATTTAATTAACAAGCGCCTCGCTGAGGAAGGTCCTGGCTGTGCTGCAGTGTTTTCTGTCACATTCTAAGTTCCCCAGAGGGCACAGATTGGGTTGGAACCCAACATTTGGGGTTAATTTCCAACTCTTTCAATTTTGACAGCTTTTACATTTAATTATTTATCCCTACAGTGCCTTTGGAAAGCAGAAAGAGGCCCTATAACCACTGGCAGAAATTGTGGAAGCTTCATTTATTGAAGTGTTTATTTATGCTCTCCATGAATTTTACCTTCTTCCCAATATGCTAAGATTTTTCTGGACCTACCGGAAGTCTACCTCGGGTGTCATTGTAGTAGGAAAAGTGCAAGCACTAGAAACTTTTCTTAATTTTCACGAAACTTCAAGCCCATTGGTCTGACAATGCTGACTATCCAAAGACTGGGAAGAGAGAGAGAAGGTTCTGGAGAGAGCAAACAGGAGACATACAGGACAGATTACCGGAGATTGAGAAGGGAGAAAGTGATGGGGTTCCTGCACATTCCTCTGTGCCATCCCCCCCCCCCCCCGCCCCCCGTGAGATATTGAAGAGGAATCGATATCTGGCTTCCAAGAAGTGGTCCAGGGAACTGGCTACATATGGGGATGGTTGCATGGTACATCTGAGGAGGCGGCTCCAGATGGTGAACCAAGATTTAAAGGTACAGAGAGAGGGATCTCCCTGCAGGTCCCCTTTCCCTTTTGGCCCTGCCTCTTATCGCTTACTCTACTCGCCTTCTGGGCAGAGCCTTCCACTTACTGAAATCTTACTCTGCCTGTAAAGCCAAGTTTGAGTCTTTTCTGCTAAGGCTGTTCCATTTACTCTGGTCCACTTACTGTGCTCATCATCAGAAGTCCTCCTACACTTATAGATTTCTCCACACAAGGAAGCATTTGATGATTGTTCTTAAGTCTTGCTTCATTCATTCATTCCACAGATACTGAATTCCTGTTATGAGTGCCAGGCTTTGTTCTAGGCACTGGGAGGGTACTGTGTACAAAGGAGGACCCTGCCCTCAAAGCCCTCACATTCTAGTGGGGAGGAGACAGGATTATAGCTCCTGCTCTTTAATGTGTGTGAGGCTCTTGTCTCAATCTAATTACAGGTTATGAGAAGGGAAGAGTTGCAGAATACTTGTGTGGGCACAGCTCTCAGACCACTCTTCATGAAGAAGTGGTACATCACAAACTCCACAGAATATTCCAGAATATCTGGGCTCACTAGGTGATTAAGGAAGGATGATCCACAACTGTCAGGCAGGATCCTATAAACTCACCTCATGAATGGTGAAATCTCAGAATTTTTTTCACCCTAGAATTTGTATTTCATTACTATTATTGCTAAAGACACCTGCATGTAAGTATTGACTTTCGGTATATTCCCTTTGACTTCAGTGTTGAATTTAGAATCCTCATACAGCTTAGTGAAAAGATTGCTGGTGATTCCTGAGGTGCTTCATGTACAAGGAATACCTTTCCTGCTCCAGTTTGAATGCATCCATTTGGTTAAAGAAGCTTTTTTATACTCAGGAGTCAGGACTTGGCAGATCTATTTAAAGCTAAATATCGTCCCAGGCCTAAGTTAGATGTCAGTTTGAAAATTGGCTTCCTTGCCAATAGAAAGATAAAACATAGAAGTTAAGCAATTTAAGAGTGGGTGGTCATTTTCCAAATTGCTGGCATTGTCAAAAATTATTCCCCTACAATATTAAAAGCCAAATGTGACCCTGGAGAAAGAAGTATTGGATCCATATGGAAGAGTGTAGAGATTGATTGATGGTTTCTAAGAAATGCAATTATTTTACATTTGGTATTAGAATCAATTGGTTAGACCATTACTTCCTGATGAAACATTGAAACATTCTTCTTCTTCTTCTTCTTCTTTTTTAACGCCTTCAGCACCTGGTCTTCCAAAGTGGTCTCCCATCCAAGTACTAACCAGGCCTGATCCTGCTTAGCTTCTGAAATCAGATGAGATCAGGCACATTCAGGGTGGCATGGCTATAGACATGAAGTATTCTTCTTGTCGATAATCATCATTTTGTGAGGAGGAGGTGTGCACCATGGAATTAGGAATTGTCATTTATTTTTCTTATAATGGCATGTCAACAGTAAAGACAGAAAAGTCTACAAGGAGCAGGATAGTGGAAAGAGATATTTGTGATCATTAACATGGTAAATAAATAATCATGGATCTCAAACAGACTCTAGAGAGATGCCAGATGTTACTAGCAATTGAGAGGAAACCTGGCTCAGTATGCATGTGAAATAAGACCTATCCTTACCAATGCCATCTTTGGCAACTGAGGTTTCAAAGAGGAAAATTAGGGCTTTCAAAGCTTCCCTTGCAAGTTGGCATGTAGTATTTTGTTTTAAAAAAGGGAGAGAAAGCTAATGTATGAGAAGACTACTTTTTTGGTGCTTGCATTTTACATTACAGAAAGTTTCCTACTAAGTAAATAAAGCTGGGATTGACTTCCCATCCTCCCAAATCAATTGATTGAGGGTATGTACAAAAAGAATGAGATTTTATCCTTCCTTTGGAAAGCGGACCCAGAACAAATTGCATCCTTCAGTCACAAGCACATACCAGATGAAAGAACCATGGAAGAATCAATTTCACTCCAGCTTTATTTAGTAAGTGATGTTTTACAGCCACATTTTGGGGTCCTTGAGCTTCCTTTGGCTATATGGAGATTAAGCCACTTTAGAGAATTCATAGGACCCCTATTTTTTCAGTGTTATCTTGTCAGGTATTTTTAGTTCTTCTTGGGGGAAGTGATCATTTAATTTGAAGAGGTACACTTTCCAAGTTTTGTTTCTCAAGTTATAGATATACTTGAAAATTGTGTCCCTTGATAAGGACAAAAATGGAGGGAGGGTGTTCCGTTTAAGTAGGATGAATGATAAGGCTGTTACAATAGATATGGCAGAGCCCAGGAAATGCCAGCTTTTTTAGAATGTGCCATTCCTGTCCTGGCATAATAATGCTAGGTTTTCTTGGGAGATACTGTCACTCATCTATCTCTGCTTGGTGGCATGATGATTTCATAATCTTTTTAGGCAAACCATCAAATTCAGTTGTGACAATTGCACGTTGGTTGTCTGAAGAAGGCATAGGATTGAAGTGTATAGACTCAATGGTTTCTATGTTCTTTAATTCTTATAGACAAACTAAGAATTTATAAGAATTAAGTGATGAGGGCTTTAAAATCTTCTGAGGTAACCAAAAAGACCATGCAAATAAGAGTGCCACTTTCTATCCTAATACCCAAGGTAAAATCCCAGAACATTATAATTTGTCTGAAATGATCTACTTAGTTTGCGTATTAGACTGTGCTTTCATATCTTGTGTTTTGGCTCTAAGTTCTAAAGTATAATTGAATTAAACTTGTATATATTATGTTAATAATTATAGGCAATATGCTTTGTTACAAATTGTGATAAAAATGAGACCATAATGTACCACAATATTATTCCTAAAAGTCCCTGCATGATTAGGATAAATTAAGAAGAGGAACTAGAGGAATTTGTTGCATTGCCATTTCTTTCCAGAAATATAGAACAAGGCAGATGACCCCATAAGTCACTGGGTACTGGGTGTTCCCTTTCAGGATAACATATCTCTGTTTAAATCCTAGACTCCCACAAATGTAAAACGACGATGTTTATTTTAGTATGCCTCTGTGCTCCAAATAAAGCTTCTGCAGACTGACTGACTTCTGCCAATGGGACAGCACAGAACTGTTATCTAATACTCTGAATATGATAAGATTTGCTAATTAGCCCATAAATATGCTGGATGAAATGAAGCCTCTGCTGAACTGGATGAAAAAGATATGCAAAGTAAATATGCTGCTGGCTTCATTACTAGTTTCAGGTACATAAATAAAACAAATGGAAATTTTAAGATCTTTTTAAAAGTTAAATTGTCTGGGTGCTTCAGGTATGCATATGGATACTTTGAGGGCAACCAGCCCTCAGTTCCTTTTTCAGTGAACCGAATTTTTGTTTGATATAAGCCTGTGGTTGGTTGGTTTGTTGCCCCTGGTTTTAAACTTACAGATTTTCTGAAATGATTCAGGGGCCTCTTGACTTGAGAGTAGAGATGAACAAAATTTTAGGGAGAAACCCCTGCTTGCTTTCAACCAGAGCAGCTTTCGTCTTTTTCATATATCGGAGTTCTATGTAAGGTTTTCTTGTGGGGAGGGGAGTGGGGTGATTTTCACTGCTTAAATATGCACTTGAAAATAGTTCATAGATATCATTGTTCAAAAAAAAACCTATGTAGATAAAGTGAGCCATCATAAAACATATTCTCAAAATGGGAGTTAACACTTCTTAAGGCCTATGGAGATGAGCCAAAGTTAGCAATATGCAAAACGAAGATACAAAAAGCTAGGTAGATCTGAGTGACAAAGGCAGCAATGGGAAAGCAGAATATAGATGGGGAAACTTTCCCTCATCATGTGATGAAAGTCCACACTGAGTTTTTGTTAACTCCCAGAGCACATCTACACTGAAAATTGGCAATGCTAATCTTGCTTGAATGCCATCTTTGAAGAGGTGACTGCTTCTGGACAGTGAGTTGCTTGAAATCAGCTAAAACTTAGTATAGAACCCAAAGCATTCCTTGTGGCTAAGTCCACCATCAGGTTTAGGCCAGAATACAATTTATTCGACTTCAGATTACAACCAAAGATTATTGATTTTTGGAAGGGTTTCGTCTTAATGAAAAGAATCTGTATGCTTTGTTTTCAGAATTAAAAGGAGTAAGTTTAGAATTGAAAAAGACACTTTAAAAATAGATTTCTAGATATGGGGATAAACTGCTAGGCTATACTTTTACTTTTTAAGTCAAAACTAAAGTAACATCTTTGTCCATTGAGAGGTAAAAGGTACATTCCCCTTTGATCTCTTCCTACAATGGAGAATGTTAAATGTTTTACAAATAGGCTTGTCCATTAAACTTCTTTATGGGAACATGTCCTAGGAAATATCTAGAGATTGAAAAAAGATTTATGCGCAAGAATGTTTAAGCTTTATTTTTAATGAAGAAAAATAGAAACCTACTTAAATAGCCAGTAAAGGGAATTTAATTATGTAAATTATGATACATTCACATACTGGAATGTTATGTAGCCCCTGATGCCATACTTTTGAAGACAAATGATTTTAGAAAATTCTGATATAAGTGTTAAGTAAGTGTACATTAAATATAGGTATAGAGTTAATTGAGTACAATTGTTAAGTAAATTGAATTTAGTCCCTATATGTTTAAAAATGTATAGACATAGCATGAAATAACAACAAGGAAATTTATTTAAATATGAACAGCATTTACATCTATATGCTGGAATTAATAATAATTTATATCTTATTTCCCTCTAGACTTTTCTTTATTACATCCTTTATTAAGAGACTGCATTATTTTTAGAATCCAAGAAAGCTAATTATGTAGCAAGGTACTTGTACAGACAGAAGTTGACATACTTTTTTTTTGTGAGAAAATAACTGGGTAAAAGAAACTTGGAGTCACTAGGGAGAACCTGAGTAATTTGCCCAAGAATTCCCAGAGCATCAGGAGGAAGAGAGATCTGGATCTCAGTCCTGTCTTCGTGCAGTATTCAAATCAACTGAAACTGTTGGGTGGGCTAGTAGTTCTCTCTACGACCCAATGACAGGAGAGGAGAATAAACTCTTCTCGTATAATCATCAGGAGGATAAAAAGAGGCAGCACAAAATGGTTGTCAAAGAGGACTGATGTCTGGGTCTGCTGGGGTGAAGACAGGAATGTGTCTTGCCCTATAGGACGCTTCCAGGTCTGGCCTGGTGCTTTAGCACAGAAACTGCATCCCAGGAATATTCGCTATTATCCCCAATGGGCTCTCTCTGCTAACGAGAGGTATTCTATGAGAAGGGGAGATACGGACTCAAACCATTTAGCTGAAACCCTAAAAGGAGATGTACATTTATTTTGTACCTCCAAGATGTTAAAATAGGACCTAGCAGTTGTCATTTTCAAAAAGAAAAAGGATAAACTTAGCTAAGAACACATACAAGTGCTATAAAATGAGATGAAATGGTATAATAAAAGCCAAGGATGATTAAGATTAGAAAAAATCATCAATAATTATAAAAATAAAATAACCAGATTAAAAATATTTAGATTATATGAATAGTAATGAAAATAGCTTACGGACTATTCCAGATAAATATTGTTAATATTTTGTTATTTATTCTTTGAGATTCTCCATAAAAGTGGTATGACATAGCTGTTTACAATTTGTGTAACTTAAAATTTTACCACATGTATATTCATACATCGACATCTACATTATCTCTTTTAATGTCTGAATAGGACTCATTTTATGGTATAGTGGCAGTTTTTAACATTCTGATTGTGGTAATCTAACTTTCACCTTCTGATTCTTGGGATTATGATGGTGAGTGAGATTCTGTTTGTAAGTGGAAACTTTCTGCAGATGTTTTTCCTCCTCTTGTAAAAATACAACCGGGGCCATGCTCATATTCAGATTTAAGATAATAAGTTCTCATGAATTAAAAGAAAATTTTGTGAAGGTCAGCAGGACCTAGGCAGCAGTACATTCTGATTTATTAGGCTTGTCTCTTTATGATAGATTAAGCAGTTGAGCCCATGTTAGTTTGAACTACTCCTCTCTTCCTGAGTCTTAAAGTAAAATATATATCAAGGAGAGATACTGCCCCTGTTCTTTCTGATGTAATTGCCTTGATCTGGAATAAAAAGCTATCTATTCTGGTGGACAGAAATCTGGACACACACTATAAATGCTGTGAGCTCTGAATACACTGGGGTTGTTGCAGTGGGTTTCACCTCTATCTTAACTGGATAAAATCCTACCCAAACTTTTCTTTCTGGATTATTTTAAGTTGGAAAACCTGTGGACTTATGTAGATGATCTATGACCCAAAAGGAGTAAAACACATCCGTTCTGAGGGAAAACATATCTGTACCCATGAAAGTCTTTCTCTAGGACTAGGGCGAGAAGGTTTGGGGGAGGATGTCACTGACAGTAGCTATGGCTTTTATTTTGTTCTTACATCCAATAATTAGAATCAGTTTTCTTTTAAAAAATATGGTAGTAAGAAGATTAAAACATTTGAACTGTTCAGGGGGGTCTAAAGAAAATTAAAACAGGCTGGATATATAATAATTTATTCAGCCAATTTTTTATGGATAAATATTTAATTTATTTCTTGCTCTTTTTGTTACTTGGTTTGCAAGCATTCTTGTCTATATATCTTGTCACATTTATTTGCTTATACACTTATAATTATTGCCTTAAAATGTAATTGTTGAATACGAGTTTGTAAAACCTTAAAGTTTTTGGTAGATATTGTTAAGTTGCCCTCCAAAGAGATAATAATTTATGTTTTTACAAAAGTATTTGAGAATAGTTGTTTTCTTAATATTGTCCCCAAAGCTATGTATTATCATTATGTTAAAAAAATTTTACATCTGAAATGTGAAAAATGGCACAACATTGTTTTATTTTTAGATTACTCCTGATAACAACGACTAATCATCAGTATTACCACTGTTTCTTTAGGACTTACTTTGTGGCCAACCACTATAATAATCACATATTTTATTTTCTTCTCAGAATAGTGCAGTGAGATAAGTCTTGTTAAATCACATATTCATTGGCCATTTACAACTTTTTCTTTTTGTGAATTTCTGTTCATGTCTTTTGTCTCTCTCTCTCTCTCTCTCTTTTTTTTTTTTTTTTTGTTTTTTGGTGTGGAGGTACATCTTGAACATTAAGGAAATCAACCTTTTCTTTATAATATCCTTTTCTGGGAATATGTCTTTATTGACATTTCTGTTATTCAAAAGTAATGAAAAAAATCTTAAAATTGAATATAAATAGTATTAAATGGTAAGATATAATAAACATTTTACACTATAGTTCATCTTAACCACTGCATTTATCTTTTCTTTTCTAAGACTGTCTATGAGATCTGGTTATAAAAACATGGGTACTATGCTCTTAGACATGAGTTAGACAGATGACAGGAAGCTCTTCACTGAAAGTGTACAGTAAAGGTTTTTAAAGACCTATTATTTTAGAGATTGACATAAGCAATATAGCAATGAAAATTCTGCTTTGCTGCCATTGTTAGACACATTCACTTGGAGTCAACACCAAAACATACTTATTGATGCATTTAAAAACAAACGTAAATATACAATCAGCACAATTTTTATATCTTCCTTTTCTATTTTACATATCCACATCTCTTCTCAAGTTTTACATAGATTTACACATTTTAAAAAGTCTACTGAACATTCCACTTGCTAATCAATGCTTTACTGATTAGGCTGTTTTAATTTGTCGTTATTATTAACAATAATGACTCCTGGTGAGACCACCTCTTCCTAAGCTTGGCTCATCAAGTCAGAGGTATTTTTTAAATACCCTAGGCTTTCTGTTGTGATTGCAGAAATGCCACATCCTAGTAGAAAAATTAAAAACAGAGCAAGATTGAACAAAGGACAAAATGAACTCTCGATAGGATCTCAAAACCTTCTAAGGAAAATAACATCATCTAGAGTCTACAAATTTTCACACACAATGGCCAGTATATAATTATATTTAGGAGTATGGATAAAAAGTAGAAACAATTGACTGGAAACTAAGTGAAACTATTAGAAAGAGACTCACTGATAATTTAGTCTGGAGTTATCTAAAAACTTTAAAATAAATATTATTACTAGTTTAAGAAACTCTAGAAAAGGATAGAAAATTTCAGTAAATGTCAGAATGACTCTCATCAATAAATCAAGAAACAAGTTTTGGTGAGAATGTGGAGAAAAGGGAACCCTGGTATACTGTTGGTGTGATTGCAAATTGGTGCAAGCCACTATGTAAAACAGTTTGGAGGTTCCTGAAAAAATTAAAAATAGAACTGGGACCCAGCAATTTTGTTTCTGGATATTTATTTGAATAAGTTAAAAACACTAATTAGAAAAGATATACGAACTCTTATGTTCACTGCGGTGCTATTTATAATAGCAAAGATATAGAGGCAACCTAGGTGTCCATCAATGGATAAATGAACAAAGAAGTGGTATATATACACAATGGAATATTACTCAGCCATTAAAAAGAACAAAAATCTTGCCATCTGCAACAATACATATGGACCTGGAGGGTATTACGCTAAGTGAAGTAAGTCAGAGAAAGACAAATACCATGTGATCTCACTTATATGTGAAATTGAAAGAGCAAAATGAACAAACAAAACAGAAACAGACTCATAGATACAGAGAACATTTTGATGGTTGCTAGATAGGAGTGGGGTTTGGAGGCCGAGTAAAGATGGTGAAGGGTATAAGAAGTACAATTTGGTAGTTACAAAATAGTTATGGGGATATGAAATACAGCATAGGGAATATAGTTAATAATATTGTAGAGTGTGAGAAATGACTCACGGCCCAGGACGAATACTTGTAAAATCCCTTTCAGCTCTAATGTTTACCAATTTCTGATTAAGTTCCCAGAAAGGATATGTATGAACATCTGTGTTTTTTGTTTTTTTAATCACTAGGTTTTAGAAATGAAATAATATCTATTTGCCCTTTTATCACAAAAATAAAAGTAAAAAGAGAATATGGTATATGTGGTACGAATGGTATGGAGTGGGAGGTAAAGGCAATTACGCTGAAGAATGCCTTGTGTTAGTCCTCCTCCAATGCCAACATTTTGGAAAAATGTTGCCGACAATCATTTTGCTGAACAATATTTTTGTGGGGATTGGTACATCTAGATTCATCCTGTGAGCCCACCCTGTCATTTAAGCATGGGCTAGTTTTGCTTTGTCTCTGCAATTTTTCACCATCTCTGGCAGCTCTACTAGGTCTGCTACATCCATACATACCCAGGTCAGATATGGAAACTACCATGGCTCTCTGCTTATTTGTGAAGAACTCATTTCTCTCTAGAGTTTAGCTCATCCAGATTTCTTGCATTCATTGCTTTTTGCTAGAACCATGGGAAAAAAAATATGATTTGTTTTGTTTGTTTTCACTTTTGTATTTACTATAGAATAGAAAATCTTTCTTATCCTCTTTATTTTCTAACTGAAACCGGGATTTCATAGATGTTATATTAGAAATTTGGAGAATATTGGATAAGGGGCTCCAAGTAATGTGCCATTTTAAATTGGAAAACAAATGAAGCCTCTTTGCCATTCCTCCCAGCCAATAAAATTATGTTGTCTTTCTTAAAGTTAAGTTAAGGTAATTTATGCCACAGATTTACATTTTATTCTCCTTCCCCTTGTCCTAATATAATGTTAAATGCAGTTAAATGTGTTCTTTTGCTGAATAGCCATTAGTGTATCCTATGTTCCTTGGCAAGTCATCATTGAAAGATTTGTTTTCTTTATTAGAAAATCCCAGAAAGCAACCAAAGTTGATGTGATTATTTACACTCGATATACAGTATTAGTTTTAAGGATATTTGAGAGAAAAATAGCATAAAGATTGAAAGAATGGAGTCAACGTTTAGTCTCAAAATAGTGAGATGGGATTATGGGTATCTTTTGTTTGTGTTTCTTATCATTATTTCAAATTGCTTTTTATAACGAAAAGTTAGAAAAAAAAATATGGCATGTTTGTAGACATAAAGAACAAACCAGTGAAAGAATAGGAATATATATACATGGATGGCCATATCACTTTTTAAAACAAAATTTGAGTTTTAAAGTCTTTTATATTTTTTGTTTGTTAATTTTTTAAATTCCTAACAGCAATGAAAGCAAAAAAAAAAAAAAAAATCACATTAACATATGTCCCAAAGGTTTATGACACATCTAGATACCAATCTATCCTGTGAGGTTCAGTCAGCTCTGTACATTTGCATAGACAGTTTTCAAATCATGCACAGAAATAGAGTGTCTTACTTTTCATGTAATAGATATGTTACAAAAGTTTGACATAAACTAAATTTTGTGAGTATAATCTCATATTCTCATTGAATATGAAACTGATTCAGAAGTAACACTTTTTAATTTTCAGTTGGTTTTTAATAATAAGTGATTAGACTCTAAATGTAGACTTTTTTAAATGGGTTTATACTAATGTGGCATAGTTATGAGGGATGAGAGAAGATCAGAGACAAAAGTTTTCCTCCAATAATTTAGATGTGATTACTTTTTTGTCTTTAGGTATAAATACCATTCAGAATTACTTATGAATTTACACAGCATTAATAATATTTTGATATACCTTTGGTTTTAATTGTATTGCTCTTCCATTTAATTTGTTTTCAAACATTTTGGAAAAAACTGAAACAAAGCTCACTTTCAAAATGCTGTATTAGACAAAAAGAATATTGCCTACAAAAAGTCCTTTATAATTCTGGCCTTCTCTGAGTGAACAATCAAAAAGAGAATCTCAAACTTCTTTTTTAATAGTGAGACAAGATGATGGGAAAGACAATAACATGTTTTCTTCATTAACCTGCCATATAAGTCACATTCATAGCAAAATTTTGTAATCTATATTTTATTATGAATTATAATAACTAAATGCAAACCTCAACTGTCCTAATTGAACCTTTCATTTTCAAAACCTTTCATTGTGTGATATTTGATATGTTCAAAATAATTTATGCAATCACATAAATTAAAACAAGGTATAAAACTATACAACTTGTGAAATAGAATTCATGACAATACAATTGAAAGTATCTGTTTCATCCTCATCGTCTTAGCTTTCCAAAGGCAGCAGCTATACCCATCCAGGTCTTTAGTGCATAGTTACCAAGTTATTTTTTAAAGTAGGTAGTTACCCAGTTTCTGCTCATATCAGAAGTGCATTTGAGTCCCCATTATTCCATATTTTTATTTTAACTTGATATTGTCAGATTTAAAATTTTTGCACATATAATGGCTATAAAATGCTATTTCATTATAGTTTTTTTTTTTTTTTTGGTTTATTCCTCATTACTATGAGGCTGAATACCTTGTTTTTCCAGCCCTTCTTGTTTTTCCTTCTGTGAATTACCTCTTCATGATTTTTACCTATTTTTTCTAATGGGTTATGTGTCTTCTGTTTATTAATTTGTAGAAATTATTTTTTAAAATAAATTCTGAATACTAATCCATTTTCAGTTATATTTATTATACATATCACATTCACTTTGTGGCTCATCTTTTCACTCTTTGTGGTATCTTACGATAAACAGAACCTCTTAGGTGTAATGTAGTTCATCTTTTCTTTTATAATCACCAAATTTCCATACCCCAAAGCGGGAAAAATATTTTCTGATTAATGTACATAATCAAATTAATTGAGGACCTAACATGAGTTAGTGACTGCCTAAGTACTGTGAGGAATATGAAATGGAGATATAGTCACTGTCTTAATGGTAATTAAATGTTGACTAATATTAAAATTAAAATAACGAATGCCTGTTGTGTGCCAGTCACCGTGGCAAATGTTTTGAAGAACTAAAATGTATTGAGCACTTATATGCTAAATACTTTGCATTCATCATTTGATCTAATCCTCATAATAACCTTGGCAGTAGGTAAATAATACCAATTTACAGAGGAAGCAGCAGATCTATGAAAATCTGTCCAAGTCATTCAACCATTTAGATGCTGAACATAGTCTATTTTAAGCTGATAACTTAACTTCAATCATTCACGAAAATTCTATACTTTTACTCCTTCCAACACACTTTGTTATTGATGTCACGATTTACATGCCTTTACATTGTGTATTCATTAACACATTTTTAATAAAGATTCACACTATTTGGATTAAAAATTACAATGCTACAGCAACAACAACAACAACAACAACAACAACAAAACCCAGTGTAGTACTCACATAAGGATAGACATATAGACTGACAGAAGAGAAATAAAGCCATATATTTATGGTCAATTGATTTTTTAAATGGTTAATTTAAAAAACTTAATAGATTATTTTTTAGAGCAGTTTTAAGTTTAGAGAAAAATTAGGCAAAGAGCACAGAGTACAGAGAGATTCCAGGTACCCCCTATCTTACTTCACAGTTTCCCCTATGATTAACATTTTGCATTAGCATGGCACATTTATTACAATTGATGAATCAATATTGGTATTTATCATTAACTAAAGTCCATGGTTTACATTAGGTTTCACTATTTGTGTTGTACATTCTGGGGTGGTCAGTTGATTTTTGACAATGGTGCCAAGACCACTCAATGGTGAAAGAATAGTCTTTTCAATGAATGGCACTGGGTTAACTGGATATCTACATGCAAAAGAATAAATTTGGATCCCTACCTGATAACACATACAAAAACTAACTCAACATGAATCAAAGATATAAATGTGAGCTAAAATTTAAAAACTCTTAGAAGAAAACATTTGGGTGAGTCGTTGTGAACTTAATTAAACAATATTTATTAGATATGACACCTAAAGCACAAGTAGCCAAAGAAAAATAGGTAAATTGAACTTCATCAAAGTTAAAAGCTCTTATGAGTCAAAATACACTATAAAAAAATGAAAAGACAATCCACAGAATGGGAGACAGTATTAGTAAATAATATATCTAATATAGGTCTAGTATCCAGAATATATAAAAAAATTTTACAACTCCATAATAAAAAGACAAATAACCTTATTTTAAAATGAGCAAAAAATTTGAATAGACATTTCTCCAAAGAAGACACATAAACAGTCAATAAACATATGAAAACATGCTCAACATCATTAGTAAACTTGGAAAAATTAAATCAAAACCTCAATAAGCTATCATATTACACATACTTGGATGGCAATAATAACGATCATAATAAGAGGATAATAATAAATTAGGCAAGAATGTGGAGAAGTTGCAGTTCTCTTACCTTGCCGGTGGGACAGTAAAATGGTGCAGTGGCCGCTATGAAAAACAGTTACTCAAAATGCTGAATGTAGAGTTACCATGACCCAGCAGTTCCACTCCTAGATATACCCAAGAAAAATAAAAACATTTGTCCACACAAAACCTTGTAAATAAATGTTCATAGCAATATCATTCATAATATTATTTTAAAAGTGGAAACAACCCAAATGCCCATCAACTAATGAATGGATTAAATGTAATATATATTCATACAATGCACTTTCAATTTCTTATCAAATATATGCTATATTTTTATTGCACAATATTTTTATTCAAGTCACTCAGCTCCATGAATATACATCTGTATAAATTATTGTTTAATTATGGTGAAATAACATATGCCACTAACTGTAGGACATTAATCTGACTAAATTAACCAGGAGTAGAAAATTTCTCACTTCCCGAAAAGTGATTGAATTTATTTCTATAATGAGTCACGATTATACAGAACTTTAAATTCCATTAAGAATATATATTTAGCATATTTATTTTTATTGAACCATTGGAGAAATCATAAATCAGAACATTTGTTTCATCTGTATTTGAAATAAATCTAGTGTTATGTCAGACTTTACCAGCAATTTAAAAGTAAAATGATTAATTCAGTGAAATTGGAATAATAATAGTCTATTAAAAAGGAGCTTGAAGTGTTTGCAAAAAAATCTCAATGATAAGCTAGTATCAAAGCCAACAGGGTAGATATCTGCTAACCAGAACATACTGAAATGACACAATATTCAGAAAGTTTTAAATAGCATACTAAGAGGTTTACTTTCAGTAATATTCACAGGCAAGCAGAGACTATGAAGGAATGAAAATGCAAACCAGCAGTAGCACTGCCTCGACATGTACCATCAAGAGCTAAGAGGTCATCAACAGAAGTAACACTGACAAAACAAAACACCCCGATGGAAACTTTCCAAAATCATAGCCAGAGATAGTGTTGAATCCTACTGTTCATAAATGAATATAATAATATTCTTGGAAGAATATCTAAAGCCAGGTATCTAAATAAATAGTGCTTCTGGTAAATGGAACAATATATTTTGAAAATAAAGCTTAGTAATAATAATAATAATAATAATAATAATAATAATAAAATAGATGCCTTGAATAGAGGTGGATTTTTAAGAGAGTGGGTACCCCAGAGTTGCTAAACACCATTGCACACTCCAATAAGGGCTACCTCAGCACAAAGTGTTCAGTTTTGAGGGATTTGAAACCATCTACATATCAATATTTTTCTTTGCTATTTTTTCAGTCTTAACACCAAAGACCATTTCCAAGTTATTATAAAATGGTTTGAGACATCTAAATTATAAATTGCAAAGTGATGACTTTGAGAAGTTATGAATACCAAATTGGTTAAGTTTGAAAACAAAAATTTGGGGCAGTTTTTAGTGAATATCACCCTCAGATCCAGGGAGATTCCTTAATTAGTATACCAAACGAATCCTTTCAACTGGTTTAATAACTACTTCTCCTCTTTCAATACACAGGCAAAAACTAATGTTTTGCCTGTCTTCTGACATTAGATATAATAAATTACAATGCTTATAAATATTAATTCATTTGGAATTGCTCATTAATTATAAACATTTGCAAATATTTTATATAAATGACTATAGCTTCTAGGTTGGTTACTGTATTAGTCAGAGTTTTATCAGAATATATATGTATATATGTACATATATGTATATGTACATGTATATATATGCATATGTATGCATATATGCAGATACATATATATGGGTGTATATATATATCCTTATAGATGATACCTGACTTACAACAATTTGACTTACAGTAGTTCGACTTTACCATTTTCCAATGTTATGATAGTGCAGAAGTGATACATTCAGTATAAACCAGCTAGGCTAAGCTATGATATTTGGTATGTTATGTGCGTTAAATACATTTTTGACTTTACTAAGACACAACCCCATTGTAAGTCAAGGAGCATCTACCCATTTAAGGAGATTTATTGTAAGGAATTGACTCACATGATTACGGAGGCTGAGAAGTCTCATGATTTGCCATCTGCAAGCTGGAGACCCAGAAGAGCCAGTGGTACAGTTTCAGTCTGAGTCCAAAACGTCTGAGAACCTGGAGAAACAATGTTCCAGACCAAAAACAGTCAAACAAACAGAGTAAGTTCTCCCTTACTCTGCTTTTTGTTCTATTCAAGCCCTCAACAAATTGAGTAAGGCCCACATCGGAGAGAGCAATCTACTTTACTCAGTCCACCAATTCAAATATTAATCTTATTTAGAAACACCCTCACACATACTAAATCTATGTACCCTGGGTCCTAGTCATGTTGACACATACAATTAACCATGATAATTTTCCTCAGAAAATGACCTCCTAGGTCAATTCATTTCTATAAACCCTTAAGTGAAATAATTGAAATAATAAAATTATACAGAAGCCTCTGTTAGTCATATATGGGAACGTACTTATACACTTTATGAGCTAAATGTAATTATTACCTTCTTTTTACTGGGTGGAAGTTGAGGGTTAAGTAGCTTGCCCAAGGTTACCCAGCTAGTAAATGTCAGGGTTGTGGTTCAGACTCCAGTCTATTTAACATAAGAGGCACTACCCTTAGCCAGATCACTCTCACTGTAATGTGGAAGGCACATTTGAGGGGTTGTGGGTTGTGTACTGGAGGCAGAAAGACAATTACAAGCCCGTGACAGTGTGGATGAAGATCTTGGAATATTTTTAGTGCTTTTATGAAGAATAAAAAAGACTAGCGGCCAATACATGTGCATGTGTGTGTGTGTAGGTATATATAAAATGCATATATGTATATATGTATTTATATATAAAAATATTTATATATAAATGTGTATATATACATTTATACACACGTTTTGTGTGTTGGGGGAAAAGTAGGATGGGTATTTATGAAAGAATTCAAGGAGTCAAGGGTGACTAAGGTTTCTAGCTTAGATATGTTACGTTCCAATTACCCACATTATTACAGCTGATCCTCACATAAGTAATAGTGATAATAGCAGATTACATTTGCCCAGGATAGGAGACATAAAAGGTTTTGAAACGAGTGTCTTTCACTGGTCCACAGGAACCATACTTGGTGCAATAATGAGAAGCAGCAGTCTTAGCCCTAACGGATCTTCCTTTCTAGCCCAAGCTGGTAGAAAGATACTGGCTCTTGCCAAGCTGCTATCATCAACATGTTGAGTTGATGAGTTTGTAACAGAGGGAAACATGAAGGGATGAAGTGTAAGAAGTACCTGCCTCGTTTATGATCTCTGGGCATATGGCTAGGAACCAGAGGAGAGAAAACATTGTGCCTACTGATATTTGCCAGTCCTATAATAAATTTTGATTGAAAAATTCATTAACTTTCTTTTAAGATGTTCATTAATTGTTACCACCTTGATATAACAAAAAACTTTGTTGTCTTTCTAAACAAAGCATACTCTCATTTTTGGGAGTATTAAATCATTGAGAGACACTGAAGCCAGCTAAGTCCCGTTAGTCAAATACAAGACCCACACTGGTCAAAGTGCTCTGGGTGGAGTATCTTCTTCTAATTTCTTAAACATTATCCTCAATCATGCCTTTAGTTTTTGAGGTGTGTTGGCTTATCAACAAAGGCTTTTCAATACCTCAGAGAAACTGCTAGAATGGAAGGCTGAGTTAAAGAAGAGGGTCCTTAAAGTAAAGATGAGCACTTCCTTGGATAAAAGTCCTAAGTGTAATAGTAGAATCATAGAGCTGTGTGCCTAGGGCATTTAAAAGAGCAATAGAAGCATGGGCCCCTTCTATCTTGGGAAGTTCTTGGATTTAAAAAACGATTTTTTTTAAATGACAAAACAGTTACAATTCTTGAAACACAGCATGTATACATTTAATAAATTAATATTTTTAATGCAGAAATGTAGTGTAATGCTTCTTAGAAGATAATTAAAACATTCGCTAAGTTATATATTCATAATGCATGATGGTGTCAGAATTTCATTTAATGTGACACAAGAATAGAATTGTATAATGAAAGTCGTCATCTTTCAATGTGTTCAGTACATCCCATCTAAGATCCACATTTGAGGTGCTTCACAAGTGTGGGCCCCAAACAAAGGGTATCTCAGGTCCCCATTAGGAACAGATAGGCCCAACTCACTTGACCCAAGAAACTACGTCACACAAGACCTCAGATTTAGTTGGCAAATGATGACACTGCTTCTGAGACTCTCCTCTTTCCTCCCACCAATTCTCCTCCCAAAAAATATTTCTCGATGGAATATTTTGGGTGTTTATGACTTAGGAAGTTCTATAACTCAGCTCCTTGTGGGAATGACCCAAAGCACTTTATTCTTCAAAGGAATTCCTTTTGATCCCGTAACACAAGCCTTGGTGCAGAACCTTTGCAACAGTGCTGGCTGGGTTCTGGAGGCACACCAATTTGGGTTCCAGTTCTGCTCTGTTGTGACTATTTAAGTGACCTTGAAAAATTACTAACCACTCTGAGCTTTGATCTCACCTCTAAAATGGGGGCAATAATAGTCCCTGTTTCACAGAGTGGTCTGAAGATTAAAATGAATTGCTGCAAGTAAAGCACGAGTGTGGCAACTAGTGTGCTGCCTGACATCTATCTGGCCAGCACTCAAGAAACATTAGCCACAGTTACTGCTATTCTTTCCCCACAGTTATGCTCAAATTTCCCAAGCCACAGGGTTCTACGTAGAAGATACAAAAACATTCAAAACAAAACTTTTACTATTTTTTGATATTTTTAGGTATTTTAGGTGTTTTACTTATTTTAAAGAGAGTCAAAGGCATGAATTGCTGTGGTGAAATGTCATGGTCTTTATGTAGTACTGAACTCAGCCTCCAGATGTCAGTATGAACTCATCTGATGAAGGCAGTTACGCTCAAACAGCAGGAAGGTTACATGCCTCTCTACTCATCTACATTAAATAGTGTTACAAATATACCATAACCATTCTTTGATTTTAGAAAGGTAATCAATAGACTGGCTTTTTTGACTTCAGAAGACATTGCACCATAAAATTAGTGATGAAAAATATGCAAGTGCCTGAATCTGGAAGTACCATTGAGGAAAAGTTGGACACCTTAACCACAAAAAAAAAAAAAAAAAGAAAAGAAAAGAAAAGAAAAGAAAAGAAAGAAAGAAAGAAAGAAAGAAAGAAAGAAAGAAAGAAAGAAAGAAAGAAAGAAAGAAAGAAAGAAAGAAAGAAAAAAGAAGAAGGGTTATATTTAACTTTTGCTCTTGGAAAAAAATTGGTTTTTACATGATTGTGATATGAAGTCTGTGGGTTTTCAAATTAGTCAAGAGAATCAGAGGCCACATCTAACATTTTCTGTATTCTGCAGCTATGCAGTATACATTTAGAACCGTTTCCACTAGAAAAGTAAATTGAATAAAAAAGTTGTTCCACACCTATGAAAACCATGTAAAATTTAATTACTCTATAACGTGGCCCAGATTTATTATGGCGCTTGCTACAGAAATCTCAAAAAGAAGTTTGCTCCTAGAAGACACTGCTACCCATTTTAGTCAAATTTGACAAATATTTATTAAGCACCTACTGCATTTCAAGCAAATTTTAGATGTTGGGAATACAGTTGTGAGCAAAGCAAACAAAATACCCTTCTTTTCTCAAGGGGTTTGCAGTTTAGAGGGAAAAAAAAACAGACAATAAACGCGATAAATAATTAAACAGCAAAATAGCATATTAGAAAATAATAATTTCTATAGTCAAAAAAAAAAAAAAAGAAGAAGAGAAGGGAAACATTTAAAATACAGTGGTTTATATGGTCCACACTGAAAAGGTGACATATAACTAAAACCCTGAAAGGAGTGAGGGAGCAAGCCAGCAGTGTACCTGGAGGAAGAGCACTCCAGACCCAGGGGCCAACAAAGGCTTCAGGGGCAGCAAGAAGGCTAGGGTGGCAGAAACTGAATAGGGTGGTACTCCTGGGGATTTGAGGTAGAATAGTGACGTGATCTGACTTATGTTTTAACGGGACTTCTCTGATTGCTCTGCTAAGAATAGACAGAGTGTGGAAAGGACAGAAACCAGTTAGGAAACTTCTATATTTCTCTAAGTTAGAGACTATGGTGGTTTAGAGGAAGACTTCAGGTAGGGTGTCTAAAGGTTAATGTTCAAAATAAGATTCCTGAATGCTTCTGTGCCTGGAAAGGTCTACTATGTTAAGGATGAAGCTGTTTTAAAGTCCACTCTAAAAATTAATCAACCAACAACAAATGAGCCCCCATAATCATTTTATGCTAATGGATAGCTTGGGAGCAGATTATGGTAGAAGTTCACAGAAAATAAACCTTTTATTTTATAATAATGTGAAAAAAAGGGTCACAAAATATGCCAGCATGAAATCTACATGGAGCATAGTGATTTTTATGGGAGACAAAATGCAAGGTTTCTTCTGACCTTGACAAAAATATTGCAATCAGATTTCATTCGAAATAAATAATTTTCTATCTTCTCTTGAATCCTAGTTTAAAAAAAAATACCATACTTATCTCAGAAATATCAGTTTTGTGTTTTTTTAATTAATAGACTTTTTAAAAAGAGCAGTTTTAGGTTTATAGAAAAGTGGAGCATAAAATTCAAAGAATTCCCATGTAGCCCCTCTTCCTCAGTGGTGGCTGTTTATATGTCAGCTTGGCCGCATCTTTTGAGCTTTTTAACATTTTAATAAGAATTTTGTACAGTTTATTCTATATAAAAATATGTAACTAAGAAAAAAAAATATATGGAGGGCTCTGATAGCAATGTCCAAATCTTCCTCCCATAGACTGGTAGTAATTCTTAACCAGTGTGCTTAAAGAGGTTTTGAATAACAGATTTTAATCATTTGTCCTATAATTTTTCATTTTCTGCCTGTATTTGTGAGGGTCTTATTTATACACTATTGGTAGTAGAATGAACACCTTAAGTATTTTTTTATTTATTCATTTAGCATTTTAGTTCCTACTATGCTCTAGATACTGTACTTGTGTGTTTCTGACTTCTCATCCTCAGTCCCGACCAGTAGTAGTGGATTAACTAAGCTTGCAGAAAGGCAGTTAGGTAAATTCCTGCATAGTGAAGCATCTCCAACTTTGTGAATGAGGAAAACGTTTTAGAAGATGGAAGTGTAACAAGCTAGGAGCCTAGTAGCTGTATTATTATCTTCCCCGATTTATAGTGTTGAGAATGCCATGTGAGAAATATTGTGTTTTGTCTTAGAGTGAAGTGGATTTCTTCACTGCCTTACTCATAAAAACCTCCTTCTTATGCTTTGCAAACATCTATTTATGTAAGTTATTTCCTGTGCTTATTAAAATTTCCTGCTGTTTAAATCTCATCAGTTTGCACAAAATTTAAGGGGGCACCACAAATCTCATTAATCAATTTATGTTATATGTTAATGCAATATTTTTTAAAATAAAAATTCTGCAAAAAATATATAATGAACAAAATACCAATTTTAAAATAAAAGCACGATCAGTATTATTGACTTTTTCTATTTCTTTAGCTGTCAATATGGCTTACTAATCATGCCTTTATTTAAAACTTTGATACTTCTAATAAGTATCACTTTAAGGGCACATGTCCTCTTAAAGTTTGCATCCAAGGTGATGAATGAGTATGTCAGTCATATCATCCTAGTCCCAGCCCTCTTTTACTAAAGTGCATACAACATGCTGATTCACAGAATTCCATGCTCTGATTTGACCCAATTCAGATCAGGTTTTCCCAGGCATTTCCAACTCACTAAACTTACCTTTCTTTGACTTTAAGATAATACTCTTTTTAGGTAAACTAGATTGATAAAAAAAAAAAAAAAAAAAAAAAAAGGCGGGTGGGGCGGGGGAGAGGGAGGCTATCCGCAGACAAAAGATTTAAACAAATTTCTGGAAGACAGAAAGTAAATAGAGGAGTGATGTCCGATGGAGCGGTAAGAAAAAGCCTGAGCCTAGCACACGAAGATGGTCATGGCGTCAGCCTCAGAGACTCAAGGCTGGGAAACCCCAGGGCGAGAGGATGATGTGGAACTAAAAACACAGGTATTAACCAAAAGTCTATATACAGAACTGCTAATACGCCCATGTCCCCTCCAATCCCACACCTTATAGTCACTATATTTCCCAAGTCTCAAACAGGAGGATACTTCTCTGAAGAAACACACTGTCTCAGAAGCAAAGACTTGTACATTTTGGGATTTAGAGTCCTCCTGGCATAATAGCCAGATCTCCTTATGGTCATCTAAAAGCAAAACTCACCAGCTACTATAGCATTATCCATGTGCATATTCAAATATTATTGAACTTCTTAAGATCATAACATTATTCAGGCTAGTCTCTGAAATAAGAGGCCAAAATAAACAAGTAGGAAACACATGAGTCTGAAAGAAATAAAGATGGCTTATGGAACAGAGGAGAACCTAATTAGTCTCCTGAGAGATTGTCATAAAAATATTTCTTCCTGAAAATAAGAACTGGATGATAAGAAAAACAAATAATCAGCACATTTTTTTTTAAAAAAGGCTTCGGACTTGAAAACTGTTATCTCCAAAACGAAAAAAAAAATTAATAGAGGATTGAAAGATAAAGCCAAGAAAATATTTCATAAAGTAGAGAAAAAAGACAAAAATTCACTATTTTTTTTTTCGACAGAAAATATGAGATCTAGGGCAGGGGTCCCCAATCCCCGGGCCATGTACCGATACCGGTCAGTGGCCTGTTAGGAACAGGGCTGCACAGGAGGTGAGCAGCAGGCAAGCGAGCAAAAGCTTCATCTGTATTTGCAGCCGCTCCCCAGCGCTAGCATCACCACCTCAGCTCCACCTCAGACCATCAGGCATTAGCTTCTCATAAAAGCACCGGTCCCTGGTGCCTAAAAAGTTGAGAACTTCTGGTCTGGAGTGTCTCGCTAGGAAGCCTATCATCCCAGTCATGAGAGTTCCAATATGAAAAATAGCAGAGCAGGGTTTCTCAGAGATGAATGAGACCGCTTTCCACATTGGAAGTATCATTGAGGGCCTCAAACAGCGAATAAACGAAAGTGTCACATATTGGATCATTAGTGTGAAATTTCAGGGGGGGAAAAACCCTAAAGTTGGTCGCTAGAAGGATATGTAGTAATACTATCAAAGCTGTGAGAAAAGCAATCATTTTCAACCTCAACTCCAAGATTCCAGTGTCTATCATATATGGGCCAGCGCCCTGAGGAGATCTGTGCGTATTTATACTTGTAGAAGCAGCTGCCTTCAATGACATAAGAATAGAATGACTGATGAATGGTGCCAAATCCACAAGTCTAAGCTTAGTGAGTCTGCAGGGCACTATTTCTTCCTACATTAAAAAAATGGGCACCAAGGGAAAAACACTTGAGGGTAACATTAGCAACCACTTTCTAAGTATTTATTCTTAAGGCCAGTCCTTCAGAGGCACTGAATTCTTTTTAGACATTATGTCTACATTTAAGTAGCTGTTTGTAGGAGAACAAATGGTGCTACTCTGAGTGCTGGCTTTGTGAACTAACCAGCTAGGATTTCACTGGGCATGAGAAAATGAAAACCCAGATTTACATGTGATTCAGTTAATTGGGAATTCTTTAATAAAACGAAATAATAACAGGATTTTAAAAATTAAAATAGCAAGCATAAAACATACATCTACTCAAATGTACTTCTTGAGAAGGAATTGGGCATTGATTTTCTATACCTTCTGGGCCCATGAAGAAAAGATGGCTAGAATAGAGCCAGAAGGTACAGTTTCTGTCTGAAGGTTTACAATATGCCTGGAGGCCTCAGCTTCAGTGTGAGACCCCAGAGTCCTTGCAGTGAAACTCTGCCTTGAGCAAACCATGATATAGGGAGTCTGTGAAGGAACCGGGATGCTCCTTGGTAAGGAAGGATGGTAGTAGTGGTGGTAGTGGGCAGGGGGGAGGGGGTGGCGTGAGGAGGGATAAGTCCCAGCATCTGTACTTTGGCTCTTTTTTTATTGCTAACTAAGATAGTCTTGACCTCTCATGTTTTTTATACTTTCTATTTCTCTTCTGGTTTTAATTATTTTATTATTGTTATACCATTTTATATGATTTTTGCTGCATTTACCTGAACATTTTAAGTTGAAGTATGTTCTCTCAGCTGTTTTAGTCTGTAGTTTTAAAACTTGGATGTCCTATTTACCACTCAAAAGTACAAAGCAACATCTCTTCTGCCAATGTTCTGATCAAACTGCTGGAGGCCCTGTGTCAATAGTGCTTAAAATGGGTCCCTTTCTTCTCTAGGGTCACCCTTCTGAAGGTAATCCCCTGAAGTCTTTGGGGAGCATTTCTTGTCCAAAGGACTGTTCTTGGTTCTTCCTGCTCTGCCCCTGGAACTAGACACGTAAAGCTACAGGATATCGTACCAACCACTAGAAGGTGGTTCTTTGAAATTATACCAAAGCTATACTCAGAGAAACAAAGCAGATCTTTCTGACCACTGTTAAATCACTCATATCTCTGTCAAAGTGACACCTCAGTTGAGTTCCTGCTCTGTTCACTGCCACAGGCCCCTGTGTGAATTCCTGCCTGAGCTGTAGTGAATCATCAAAGCTCGATGGTGAATGGACCTCATGCCCTCTACCTCCACACGCTCAGGACAATGGGGTGATCCAGAGTGAATCTGGCTTGGTCTCTAATGTTACAGTTTTTCCTGTTCACTTATCCAGATTATTTCTCTTGGGAAGATGGAATTAGGACAAAGTTCTCTGTTGCATGTGATGAGAAAAGATAAAAGAAGGAGCAATCTGGATGATATTTGGTCATGTCTACCACAAAGAGCTTTATAAATACACAATAAAGAGCCCTGGACTTGAAAGAAAATTAGAATAGTGTCGTTTATTTAACTGGAAGAAAAAAACACAAATTTTAAGAAACATTTGACTGATAATTACAAATAATGTGTACAAGTCCAAAAGAATAAAAATGCATCACTTTCTTACACCATATACAAGAATAAACTCAAAATAGATTAAAGACTTAAATGTGAGAACTGAAACCATAAGACTCCTAGAAGAAAGCATAGGCAGTCAATTCTTTGATGTTGCTCTTAGTAATGTATTTTTGGATATGTATTCTTGGACAAGAGAATAAAAAGAAAAAAATAAACAAATGAGACTATATAAAACTAAGAGTTTTTGTGCAGCAAAGGAAACCCATCAACAAAATGAAAAGACAACCTACTAAATGGGATAAGATATTCACTAATGATACATTAGACAAGCGGTTAATATGCAAAATATGTAAGGAACTCATACACCTAACACCGAAAAAAAAACCTTGAAACTATCTAATTACAAAATGGGCAGAGGATCTGAAATGACATTTTTCTAAAGAGGACATATGGATGGTCAATAGACATATAAAACATGTTCAACATCACTAATTATCAGGGAAATGCAAATTAAAACCACAATGAGATATCACTTCACACCTATCAGGATGACTGTCATCAATAAATCAACAAAAAAGTGTTAGTGAGGATGTGGAGAAAAGGGAATCCTCAAGCATTCTTGGTGGGATTATAAATTGGTGCAGCCACTATGGAAAACAGTATGAAAATTCATCGAAAAATTAAAGGTAGAACTACCATATGACTCAGGAATCCCACTTTTGGGTATTTTTCTGAAGAAATCTAAAACACTGATTCAAAAAGATATATTGCAGCATTATTTACAATAGTCAAACTATGGAAGCAACCTAAGTGTTCACTGATAGACAAATGGATAAAGAAGAACTGGTACATATATACAATGGAATATTACTCAGCCATGAAATCTTGCCATTTGTGAAAACATGAATGGACCTTAAGGATATTAGGCCAAGTGAAACAAGTCAGATAGAGAAAGATAAACACCATATGATTTTACTTGTATGTGAAAATTAAAAAACAAAATAAATAAACAAACAAAACAGAAACAAACTCAGAAAAGAGAACATTTTGATGATTGCCAGATAGGAGTGGGGCAGGGGAATGAGTGAAAAAGGGAAAGGAATTAAAATGTACAAATTGCCAGTTATAAAAACAGTCAAGAGGATGTAAAGCACGGCATAGGGAATATGGTCAACAATATTGTAATAGCTATGTATGGTGTTAGATGGTACTAGATTTATCTGAGTGATTACTTCGTAAGTTATGTAAACGTCTAATCACTATTGTATACCTGAAACTAATATATTGTATGTCAACTGTAATTGAAAAAAAATTTTAAATCATAGACACAGAAAGTAGAGGGTGGTTTTTAGGAGCTAAGAGTTGGGGAGAAAGGAGAATCACTATTTAATGGGTATAAAGTTTCAGTTTTGCAAGATGAAAAGAATTCTAGAAATGTATGAGGGTGATGATTACATAACTATATGAATATATTTAATACCACTGAACTGTACACTTAAAAATAGTTAAGATGATAAATTTTGTTATATATATTTTACTACATTAAGATGAAAAAAAGAAATCATATGTACAAGAAATAGAGCCAGATGATATAGTGCCATAGTTTTTTTTACATGCATATTTCTACCTTTACTGAAAGTTTTCAGAATAAGCTTCTATTATATACAAACGCTAATGTGGATCCAAACACAGGATGAGGCTGATGCGGGGATGGTGGACAAGTAGAGGTTTGCATTATATTATTAAATTATTTTTTTTATGACAATAAAAACTAAATAAATTTTGATGTGGAAATGCAACTCACATAAGAGGTTTATGGAGAAACATTTGTTTTTCTGTTTCTCCTTCCTATTCTGACTCTTTTGAAAGGGCTCTGTGGAAACACTCTGCAGTTGGGATGGAGAAAACCTGCTAAGCATTATTGATATTTGGCATTTGAGTTCTTTTTTTCTTCAACTTTTATTTCAGTTGTGACCTTATTTAGCTTTGATTCCATTTTATAAAATAGATTGGTTATCAAATCCAGACCAGACCATGGAGTTTCCAAATTAATAATAAGATTGAGTAAGCGATGTTCTCATTTTCTTTCATAGGATTTGAAACTAAAGACAGGAAGCAAATAACATGCAAATAATCAGATACTGAATTTTCTTCATAATATTTTCTTTCCATTGATTAATACCTAGAAAAAATGCCTCCTTTCATCCTGAAAACAAATTAGAAATGAAAATAAAGCATATCTGAAATTATCATTGCTTTCAAGGAATGATAAATTACAATTTAAATGACAAGTATTCAGATTCTATTTTTTAGAGCACAGCTGGAGGTTGAAAATTTTTCTTCCCCTTTGAAAATTATCCTTTTGAATAGCAATAGGTATAATATTTTGCTATCAGGTAATTTACTTATCATTGCTACCACTGGGAAACCTTTAAAATGAAGGAAGAAAAAGATAAATACATAACACAAAATTATTTTAAAAGGAATTTAGATTTTGTTAACAAACATACAGTACATTTCATTATGCCATTTGTCTGTATTTCTGAGTTTAAAATTCTATAATCACATTGCTTTTGTCATTAAAAATATTGGAAGAACAGTTTGAAAAAGGAAATCACTTATAATTCCATTGTCCTAATATGGCAATTTCTACAACTTTTTAGTCCCTTCAGTTCTTGTCACTTATTTTTCATGATCGAAATCTATTTTAGAAAAGTGACCAGAGACAAATAATACAATAAATATATTGTGATTTATCATAAGAATACAATTTAACTGTACTTATTAGAGCATGCAATAGGAAATATTTTAAATTATCAGAAATTAAATTATTCAATATTTATAATTTTATAAATTAATCAACAAAGATTTATTAAGCATAATTATCAGATAATAAACTGAATAAGTATAATTGAAAGGCTACACTCACTTTTGGTTTCAAATGATATTTGATTAATTATCTCTGGCACAGCTTTTTCCAAACACTGCCTCTAAAACACTTGCATATGCACACACAGGTATGCATGTGCGTGGACACACACACCAATCAAAGCAAAATATACCTAAGACTAGGAGTCCCAACTATTGCCATAATCTGAATGTATATTTTACTAACTAAAAAGAAAATGAAAGGAGTTTCTGATTTGGTATGTAGAAAGACACACGAGATTGTCCTATCCACACTGACAAAGAAAAAAATCTAGATAAGCTACAAAATCATAGTTTAATTTTTTTTAAATCAAAGAGCTGAGGACATGAAAAAGAACCCTGAATGAACTAAATTTCACAAAATGACAAGCCCTTCTGAGGATAGAAGATAATCATGGCTGCTTTCTTTCCTATAGGATGATACCCACAGTGATACCCACTGTGATTGATGCACAAGAGAGATGATCTACCAGAAGCAGGGCAGGAGAATGCAGGGTATTTGCCTGAAGCACATTAGCCTTCATTGCAATGAAGTCAGTGGCTGACAATGGGGAGAAACTGGGGTCTGGAGAGTGAAGAGAACACCCTAGGAACCCAAAACGCTGTGGCCAGGTTGCAAACTAGAGAAAGATCTCCCATGATTGTCTAGAAAATCACTGGGTCTCAGTTCCCATGCCTTTCTGAAGGGTATGTCTTGATTCATCCCTCAAAATATTTCAAGCCAGTGATGAACTAAATCTAAGTAAAGCTGTAACAAAGCCTAGACTCAGATCATCTGAAGATTCAATAGTTTCACCTCATCCCCATGCCACTTGCTCATATTAGTAACCTGAAAGAAGAAAGGAATATGTCTTTTTCTGAAGGTACACATTATTCTCTGTAGCCTCCATTGTTCTTGTACACACAGGCTGGCACAAAATAAAAACATAGATAAAGGAGGACTAAAATGTAATACATGATCAAAAGAAAATACAGTTAATAGTCTTAGAGATGAAAAAATACTGGAATTATCAGAGACATTTAAAATAACTATGTCAAATATGGTAAAGGATATAGTAGAAACAATGGATAACATGTAGAAAAAGTTGAGGGTAAATTTCAGCAGAGAGATGGAAACGAATGGCAGGTAAATGGAAATGCTAGAAAATACAGAATTGGAATGGAAAAATTATTTCATAATTATTATGTTTTTAAACATAATATGGAAAGATAGATGAAAAGATGAAAGATTTCACCAGAGAATTGGTATCTTCCAAAAGGGCAGCGTGTTAAATGGATACTTTATAATTAAAAAAATACTAACTTTAAGAATTTATTAAATGGATTTAAAAGTACATTACATATATCATAAATTAGAATTCATAAACTAAAAGATAGATCAATAGAAAATACCCTAAGTGAAGTCATAGAAAAAAATGGAAAACACAGAAAGCACATTAGAACCTGTGAAACCTAGTGAGGAGGTCTTACATTCATGTAATTGGAGTCCCAGAAGCAGAAGAGTGAGAAAATGAAATAACCAGTATTTAAATAGATAGTAAAGAATTTTTCAAAACAAAAGATTTCAATTCCTCAATTCAATAATCTTTGTGATCCCTAAGCAGAATCAATACAAAGCAAACCGCACTGAAGTAGATAATAGTTAAAAACTGCTGAAAATCAAAGACAAAGATAAAAGCTTAAAAGCATGTAGGATGGGGGAGAGTAGTGGGAGGGAGACTTCTTACGTCAAAGACCAACTATAAGACTAACAGATGACTTATCATCAAAATTATTGGAAGCCAGAGACAATGGAATAGCATCTTTAAAATTATTGTAGAAAAGAGATCTGCCAGTAGAATTCCATGTCCAAAATAATTTATGAGCTATTTTAATTGTGATTCACAGATATTTATGAAAACAATGTCTGTATGACTCTATTCTTCTCCTTTTCCATCTTTTTTTGAGGGAGGAATTTGAAAAACTTTTAGGAAAGTTACATAAAGTACATAATAGAGGATTAATCACTTAAGCCCGGTGTTTTGATTATAGATGCATTTTGTTTATCATGTGTGATCTAGTTTAAAAGGAATGATTCTGTAACTAATTGCATAGTCAGTGATAACTGAGAGGAGAGGAAGGTGGATGAGTTAGTTTATTTATACAAAGGGGATTTATTTTAAAAAGCCTGACCTTTATCTTATCTCTAAGAAATCTGTTAACATTTCTAGTTGAGCCTTTATTTTACATCTCTTTCAATCTGTTGCTGTGATAGTGAAATTTATTTCAAGATTGTTAAGACTCACCTATTATATAGTCTCCTAAACCAATAGCACTTACAGTGGTAAATGAATAAGTAAGTCCAGTTCTCTAATGACATGAAAATTAATGGTGATAATGCCAGAAACAAAAATGATCCAATTATAATGAAAAATTAGCTCCTTCAAAGATAAACATTTTTCTAAAATATATTAGAAAAAGAGATACAATGTTAGCAGATATATCATAAACCAGCAGCATTCAAAAACTATTGTTTGCTCCACTAGTTTAGTGACTATATGTTCCTTTATTGCTTGAAGGCTTAGAGCCCTATAAAGAGATCCTTCCTTTGAATAACCCTGTCTCTGCGAGTGTGTCCAGGCTCTCTTGCTCTACCTCCTGTCATCCTTTGTTCTTTAATCTCTTTTCTTTTCTCCTGTTCTTTCTTCTCTATTCTCTGAATCTAGACCTTGATTTAAGATTAATTTCCTACATTAACATTTCCTCCTAATATTGCCCTTGCCTAGATATCAGTGTACAGGTCCTCATTGCTCTGGGCTTTGCCTTTACACTCCCAGTCTTCCCCAGGACAATCAATCTGGACACAGCCCCAAGCCTTCCTGCCTGTTTGTACAATAAGGTAAGTTAGACAACTGCCAGCTGAATGATCAAGGCACTAAGTGGCATCAATAAATATATCATTTATTGTTTTAAAGTCTTACAGAAAAAAATTATATTTACATTTTTAAACAAAATCAAGACATTCGTTCTATAATTTCTTATTTATCAGTTATTTTGTATCATATGATTCCAGGTCTCTACTCATTATAAAGTCATCATTTATCATTCATCTAGTATCTTTTGCCCTGACTTCTGGCCAGAATTATATGAGATGTAAGTCAAATAAAAGAAGAAAAAACCATTTATTATACCTTCATTAAACTCTGATAGCAACTAAACATTTAGAAAATTTGTTTATCATTGATGTATGTAAATATATTTACTTATATTTAAATATAGTTTACTTCATACCACCAGGGACTATGAATTCTAAGTACTACAATAACAAGGGTGACTATTTAAAATACTATTGTACAAAGAGATTTGTATTTCGATAACTAATTTGTTACAGAGATTATATTAGATCCTGAGGTATACTGTATTTTCTTTTGTGGCAATATAATATTATAATTTAACCGCAGAGCAAATCCTACAGTAACCATAGACCTCCAAAAAGAATACAAAGAAATAACAAAGAAAGTGGTGCCTATATTGTGAAGTGCTCTGACCCGAATTAAAGACTAGGATCACATCAATGATTAGTGGGAGTCTCACCTTGCCCACCTGTTCCCTCAGGCTCTCTGAAGGGGAATCATTCTTTACAATCCTTTCTAGAAAGCGAAATATCTTCTTGAAGAATGTCTACAACTTAATAATAAATTCTTAATCATTGTAATAAAGAACTGTTTTTCTAATTTTCTGAAAAAGGATAAAACTTGTGCTAATTACTGAGTTGACCGCATGTGATTCAAGTTGATATGTGGACAAATCCTTGGCCCAGACATCTCTGCGGTTAGTGCCAGCACTGCCAGCACTAATTCTCTAGGTAATCTTGGGCAAGTCGCATAGCCTTTATGAGATGTTTTTCTGTTCTGTAAATTAAAGGAGTTGACTAAATGATTTCCGAGAACACTTAGTTCATACACAATTCACCACTATTCATAAGTTAAATGATTAGAGGCAAATTACTTTAGAGGAAATAAATGGTCTCTTAAATACTGTTTTTTCTCACTGTTGTTTTATAACACAGAATAACTTGCTTTTTCTACTCCCACAAACTTCATTTAACATGGATTTAATAAGTATTTATTAAGTGTCATATGCCTAGTCAATCTATGCTTGTGACTCCACATAATATATATTTGAAAAAAACAAAACTTGTCTGTTAGATTGTGTGTGTGTGAGAAACAGAGAGACACACACAGAGAGACACATAGAGAGAGACAGAGAGAGCAAAAGACAGAGAGATAGAGAGACACAGAGAGACAGAGACCGACAGATACACACGTGCCCGCGTGCACGTGCGCGCATACACACACACACACACACACACACATACACACACACACACACACAGAAAGGACTTACCTCATTTACTCCCTTATGTTCAAGGTAGTTTCTAAGTTTTTCAAATGTAAGAGAAACTAATTTACTAATATGTTTAGAATATGAAAGTTAGAGGGATCCCAGTTGCAGCAAAGATAACACAGAACATATGCCCACTAGCAGTCCTAGGAAAAAATGTCCCCTAACCTGATAGAAAAAAAGATAAATGCAATGACCCTCAATATGACAACTGGTATTGTTTGCACATTTAACATTGGGCTTTGGGGCAAATTTTCAGTCATTGGTATTCACACATAGCACATATTAAAAAACAAACAAATAAAACACAATGACTCAGCTAGATCGTAAGAAATAAAAAGTTTTTCACGTTATCATTATTTTGAATTTTGAAAAATTGAATCAACATAAATGTTCAATAAAGAAGACATCATGTATATTGTGGTATATTGACATAATAACAAAATATTGTGATATCTTTGAGAATTATAGGACATTTATATGACATAGAAAGGTACTAATAAAAGACATTAAATATTGTGCTGAGAAAGCAGTCTAAAACTGTATATTGCCAGTATAGATATAAAAATCTTTCTATGCCAAAAGGTTAACAGTTATCATGTGTGGAGCCTTGAGATTATGCTTAACTGTTTAAAAATGTGTTGTTTTATGTTTTCTAAGTTTTTTACATGTAGCACATTTTACCGCAATTAAGAAAGAAAGTTAATAGTATCAGCACAAGAATCAACTAATTTTAGGAATGCATGCTAGAGTTTATGCTCTTGGGCCGCATCATAGTCCCATGACCCTTCTGGTACACCTCCCCCCAGATGCCTTGAGTATTGGCTGCCAAGGCAGTTCCCTTTTTCTCTTGAGAACAGCCATTAGCCCAGGACCTGTCTCATCTGGGAGGTTTGTCCACACCTATACAAACAGCTGACTGACACAGGGATATAAAGGGCCAGACCCTTTCTACACGGTGAGACCAATTTTGTGGAGCAATTCTTGTTTCAGAGCCATCCTGTTGAGTTAGATTTATGTATGTGGTTGTATAGACATTTGTTAATTTATCAATTTTAAATTTTAGATAATATTTTTGATTGATCTTTTTGATATAAAAGAGAGGGATTCAAGTCCTATACAGGATCTTTTACATCTTCCTATTCAGGTTTAATATTTATATTATTATTTTTCATTCTTCTGTATTTGCCTTTGCACTTTTAAACAATATTGTTAAACGTCTGCTTGAATTTTCTTTATAAATTCTTGATTCCTGATATTATATGATGAAAGTATTTAACCCCCCTATTATTTTCTTCCTCTCTCCTGTGCTCCATCATTCCACATTCTGATTTCTTTTTTATATCATCCTATATGAAAACATTTACACTCTGTTTTGCAACTATAATATACCCCTTTTAGGAGTTTCTTATTCAAAGAATTTATTTTGGGGGGCCTCACTCACGGGCCCTCCCTGCCCCCCACCCCCAAGAGTTGGTGATGCAGCTTTCTGGGAAATAGAAGAAGAGAATTAAGTCTCATTTCACTTATTGGGAATATTTTTCTACTTTTTGTTGAAATGGAGCAGGGAAAGGAGGAAGCTTTTCTTATTCTCCATAATTCCTGGTTCAGAGACCATAGTCTTAAGCCAAGATTTTAAGGGATCAAGTGTACGGAAAAAGAAAAATTGGCCTTTTCAGGCAGCCAAAATATTGCCAACCTCCCTCCTTTTTCTTAATATCTTAGTAGACTTAGTTCTGGGAAGGTTGCTGCTGCTTAAACTAACAACTTTATTTCATTAACTCTAAGATACCATATAAAGATATGGACAGTATATATATATATATATATATATATAGTACCTCATGCAAAAAAATTTATAAAATATTTAACATCCTAAGTGGAAAAAAGAATATCATAATACCTACTTATTGTGGATACAACAATTACAGAATATATTAACATTTCTAAAAGTCAAAGAGATAGCATTAGTCTTATTTCCTGTGGGAGGTATTCCTAATATTATAAGAGAAGTCATCATCTACAAATTCAATTTTTAAAAAGTTTGTAGTTATGTAATTTATATTTCTCTAAGTCAAACAATAAAGAAAATTAGTTTCATTTAGGTGGATTAAAGCCAAACCCATATTTAATTGAGTCAAAATGGAAATTTTCCTTAGGATCAAGTGAAATAGAAATGTTTGTGATAATTTATTATGGAGAACCTTATTTGTTTTAGTGGCTTCAGCTCTCTTAGAAGTTTTAGATAAACTGAATATATGGCTATAATAACAATTTTTACGGAAATTTGTGTGAGTGATGTGTATAGATTAAGCACAAAGATTAAAATGGTAATAAAGCTCAACTATTTCCAAATAATTAGCAAATCTGGATCAAAGATAACTACAGAGAGACTTCCAGTTTAAGCAAATAAATCATGAGATATGGAAAAAAGATATAAGGACACAGTAACTTTATCACATCATTGGAAAGTAGGAAAGGAATTAACAAAAGAATCAGCAATTTTTGGAAAGTCTGAAATATATAGAATTCTGTTGATGAAAGAACCTCAGACAAATAACTTCACAATCTAAACAGTAATAGTAATGACCTGTTAGAGATGTCAATGTTATTCCCTAAACACCTTCAAGAAACTTCAAATATAGAGTTAGGAAGAGAGGAAGATGGGAGTGGAAAGTGGTACAATGAGCAGAATAATTAAAACATTTTTTCTACACTCCTGATTCTTTATAGGACGCTAGAATGAATTGGATACTAATCTATCATATCAGACATGAATAGCACAGGTATAAGGAAGGAAGGAAGGAAGGGAAAGAAAGAAGGGAGGAAAGGTAGGAGGGAGGAAGGGAATTACAGAGTATCTATAAATATAGAATCCCGAATTCTAAATACAACTTATATGTGCTCAAGGACAAGGCCATTAAGGAGTCTGTCATTCAAAACATAGTAGAGGCAGCAGACATGAGGGACATTTCCGAAGCGAGTGTCTTCGACGCCCGGGTGCTTTCCAAACTGTATGTAAACTACATTACTGTGTGAATCCTGCCGTTCACAGCAAGGTAGTCAGGAGTCGCTATTGTGAAGCTGGGAAGGACCGAACACCCCCACCCCGATTTAGACCTGCAGGTGCTGCCCCATGACCTCCGCCAAAGCCCACATATGGGGCTAACTCTCAAGAACTATTCTCTGGAAAAAATAAAATGGAAATTATACTTAAAAAATTATTGAATTAAATCTAGCAGAATTTTAAAGGATACATTATAATTAAGGGAATGCAATAAATGTTTGACAATAGGAAATCACTAGAAATACAATAAGGATGAAAAACATATCTTAATCAGTTCAGTACAAAAATAGATAAAATGAAATAATATTAGGGAAATAATTTTAGGGAAATATTCGTAAGCAGGAAATAGGAACAAAACATTTTAATTTGATACAGAGTAACTGCAAAAAACCCCAGGGGCTTCATGCTGAATAGTAGAACATTAGTGGTGTTCTAATTAAAATTAAAAGTAGGAGTCACAGGAAAATCTAACAGCAGAGCTGCCTAAAGACTTTAAATATTAGGTAATCAGACACTGATTTTAAAATATGTTTAAAATGTTCAACAAAACAAAAGGAATTTGAGACATTTAAGAATACAATATTAACTAGAAAGACTGCAAAAATTTAAATATAAAATAGAGATTTTAGAAAAGAAAAATATAATCTTTGAAATCAAAATTCAAAACATCAGATAAGATGGAGCCAAAAAAAAAAAAGTAAATGAAAGATATAACGTAAGTGCTCGAAATATATCAAAAAAGGCAAAATAGTGGAAAATACAAAAGAAGGGTTAAGAATATACAGAGGATAGAAATAATAGGTCAACTCTATAACCCTTTAACCCTACACTAAAGAATTAATGGCTTGACATTTCCCAAAATTGGTAAGAGAAACAAATATAAAGATTCATAAAGCAAATCACAAGCAAAATGAAAACAAAAATCACATCTAGTCTGTTGAATTCAAATAGTAAAATAACAGAGATCAAGAGACATTCATAAAATCAGAAAGGATCTCTGATGCCAGAGTGAAAAAATAAATTACTTATAAATGATAGGCGATTAGACAGAAAACTTCTTGAAAGTAGCTAAAAGAATCCAAAAATGTCTTTCGATTTCTGAAAGAAAGCAATTGTCAACCTAGTATTGCATATTCTGCTAAAATAATTTTCAAGAAAGATGAGATGAATATATTTTTTTTATTTTTAAATTCTTTTTTCTTTTTAAAATTTATTTATTTTTAATTGAAGAAATGATTTTAATTTTTTTTCCCCATCTACCTCCTGCCTCCCCCCTGCCCTCTCCCCTCTAGTAACCACTAGTCTATAGTCCATGTCTGTGAGTCTCTGTTTGTTTGTCCTGTTCATTTGTTGCTTTTAGGTTCATATCCCACATATAATTGATATCATGTGATTTTCAACTTTTTCTGTCTGGCTTATTTTGCTTAGCATGCTTATCTCAAGCATGAGATAAATATATTTTTAGACCAAAACAAAACACTCAAAAAAGACTCTCATGAGAGAAATTTATTATAGATATATTTCACAGGAAGAAAAATTATCCCTGAAACTCTGAGATGAAGAAAGTGAATAAAGAAATCAATAAAATGTGAGTAAATCAAAACAAAAACTAAGCATATATTGTAAGAGTTTTAAAAATGAGATTGAACAAAAGCACTCTTAGATGACACGTTAGGTGGTGTCAGAGGTGATGATAATCAGAGGTAAAATGCTCCAAGAGCCAGGATGCTGCTTCCAGTGATGATGGTGAAACACAGTCCAAAATTATCCTCCCACAGAAAACAACTAAAAAAGTGGACAAATATAGGAGACAACTATTTCTAGACATTGGACAAGAGGAAATGCAGAACTATAATCACTGAGAGAAGGAAAATAAATGAGGTCCGTACTACCAGTGCCCAGGCTGTTTGGAGGTAATTTCTAGACTGTGGCATAGGGAAGGGACCCAGAAAGACAGCCAGGTGATTTTGCTGAGTTGAGGAGACAGATTGGAGTTCAGTAAAGGTGAGGTGGCAACAATTTGTGGGCAGAGTTCTGTAGAAAAGGAAACTATACAGAGAAAGAATCACAGAAATCTGCAGAGAGGTCTCTGAGTCTGGCTGACTGATATGTTGCACATGAAAAGGGTGAAATTTTATGAGGCTGGTCAAAAACAGTTTCCTGAGTGTACCAGACAGACTTTAAAAGTAGCCCTCACAGTCTGCAGTTCATGCCCTTGTGTGACTCCTTTTCTCTGAATACTGGTGGAACCTGTGACTTATTTCTAGTGACATAGAATATATCAAAGGTGACAGGGTGTCCATGGTTGCTTGTAAGTGATAAGATTATATAAGACTATAGTGCTGATCTTGCTAGAGTCCCTGCCTTACTGGCTTTGAAGAAGGAGGCTGCCATGTTGTGAACTGCCTATGGAAAGTGCTGTGTGGCTGGCCTCTGGCAGACAGCCAGTGTGACACTGGGGTCCTTGGTCTGACAACCTAAAGGAACCGAATGTTGCTAAAAGCTGTATGACTTTATAAGCAGATTTTTCATCATTTGAGCCTCTGATGAGACCACAGAATTGTCTGATACCTTGGCTGCAATCTTGCAGAGGACCTAGCTAAGCTGTGCTCGGACTCTTGACCTACAGAAACTGAGATAATAAAAGTGTTTTAATCTACAAAGTTTGTGGTACTGTTGTCATGCAGCAACAGCTAACTAACATATTGAGAAAAAATAATTACTGTGCCCTGTAAGCTGAACAATTCCTACAGCTCTCACAGGTTAGGAACTGTTTGAGTTTTCTCATGTAGAGTGAAGAAACCACATTATATGTTCATTAAATTTAGTAGAAAACCCAAAAAGGCCTTTACCAAGAATTGTAGCAAAATTAACCCTGGTAAAAAAGGCTACATTAAGCCTGAAAAAAAGCTTAATTGCCTGTCAGAGAAAGTCCAAGGAATTTAAAGGAATATAATAAAACTCTGAAACAATTCACAGTGTTCACCATCCTAGTTTAAAAAATTAATAGACATACAAAGAATAAAAAATAATGTAACCCATTACCAGGAGAAAAGTAAATAAAAAGAAAAAGATCAATTAATAACAATTCCATTAAAATTATGGAATTAACAGACAAGGACTTTAAAAGGGCTATTATAAATATACTCAAAGATATAAAAAAGCATGTCATAATGAGGAGAGAAATGGGATATTTAGGAAGTAACCAAATGAAAATTTTAGAAATGAAAAATACAATATCAGAAAAAGACATTTCACTAGATGGGATTATCAGTAGAAGATTAATCAACTTGAAGATATAGTAGTATATTTTGTCCAAATTAAAGTACACAGAGGAAAAATAAGACTGAAAAAAAAATCTGAAACCAAATATGTGTGTTTGGAGAAAGGGTAAGAACAATGGCATTTCAAGTAATCCTATCTCTCCACTCAAGGTTTTGCAGTATAAAACTATAGATTAGTTTACTGACAAAGGACATTTTGAGCCTGTCTAGATGAGCTTATCACCACTCCACAGTTCTGTATGGAACCCTTAGGATGGCTAGTTCTACACATGGTTACCTCCCCCTTATCACACCCCTCCAATCAGCCGTCGACCAGATCCTTCACCTGGTGCTTCATAGGCATAGTGCACCTAACCCCCTCCCAATCTGTACTATTTTTGCCATGATTCCATTCAGGTCAACCATCCTGTTCTATTAGTCCCTGTGCTGATCCCTTTCCTGGCAATGAGGTTACTTCCATCCCATGGTTAGGGAACCTTTTTATATTTGCTCTGTCAGATGACTTACTGCTTCAGCAAGTCATCCCTTCAGACTCCTACTCAATACTGTCAGGCCTCTCTGCACCTTAACTGTGTTCTTCCCGCCCTTCTCCACTTGCTGAAATGCTCCTCAGACTTTCAGACTGGGATATCTAACATCATCTGTGATACCTTCTCTGGTGTTCTTTAATTAGACACAAAGTTCTCTGCTGTTAGCATTTCTTTATACTGTATTCATGCACAATCCCTTAGAGAAAATATAGATAGACTACCTTATTCAAGTTGTTGTACTTCTTTCAAACACCTAGCAGGGCTCTACATCCTCAATTAATGCTTCTTGGATGCAATTGAATAATTTCCATATAACTTGTGTTATTAACAAGCTTTATATTTTCTCCTCTAGATGCCAAGATTCAGAGACAATATAACTATTTAAAAAATCATGGGGTCCAGAGTTTTGCAGGACTGAGTTTGAATCCTGGCTCAGTCACTGTCCAATTTGTGACCTTGATAGGCAACTTCTCTGAATTTCTGTTTTCCCACCTGGAAATGTAAATTTCATCATCCCTTCACATTGTTATCATCTTAGACTTGAGTTCCTCTGTAGACTACCTGACACAAGATAAATTCTCAATAAACAGCTTCTGTGACTTTTATGATTAGTTATAACAATTGTCTTCAAGCAGAAAGAATCCTCATGACGCATTTGATGGTGACGTTTCTCTAATGTTTATGCCTAAAAAAATGTTTGTTGAGTGAATGAAAAACGTGATAATGAAACAAACTTGGCACTGGGGTCCTGGCCAGAAGTTCCTGGGAATTAGTCTGGGAGAAAAAATAATGGGTCATTTCCTATTCTTTTGAATCCCAAGGAATCAAATGGGATTCTTCCTCTGCTAATTTATCCTTGGCTGCTATGAACTAAGAATGAGACAGCTATCTTGAGTACACAAACCAAGAGCATGGTCCCAAAAACACTCAGGGAAATACTAGAGTTATTTAGGTTCTCGGTTTTTGTGAACTTGAGTGACTCTAAACCTGGACCAACCCCTATAGCTGTCTGTCTCATACAGCGCAGAAGGAGGCTACAGTGTCCCTGTGTTCGAACAACTACCCTAGTGCCAGGTCACCCTGGTGGAGCAAAGCAGCAGAGAGCTTTTTGAACTGGCAGTGTCACCTGCATTGCGATGCTAGGATGCACTGAAGAGTGATGTGAGTCAGCTTGTCGCAGATGGATGTTTGCAGATACTTTGTGTGCCAAGCAACAAGTTGTAACTCTAGGGAAGAAAAACAACAAGGTTATGCTTTTTACTTCATAATAGTTAGAAGAAGAAAAAAAAAGGGGGAGGGGGAAGGGAAGATAAATAGAAGGGGAAGAAGAAGAGGAGAAAAGAAAGCTTTGTTGATGCTTGCTATGTGCCAGGGACTGTTCTAAATGTTTATCATAATGAAACTTCTCCGAGTCATCAAAACACCCTATAAAGTAATTTTACGTCCTCTGTTTTATCGATGAAGAAACTGAAGCTTACAGAAACTAAAAAATTTGTCCAAGATCACACAGATATCGTGGCCTTTATAAGATTGAAAAGAGATTGAAACTAATGTCTAATTAGTCCTGAACTTACACGTGCCCTTCACTGCTATTCACTCATTTATGAAATAAATATTAATTGAGTCTCTAAGCACTAAGGATATAACAGGGTGACAAAACAGACAAAAATTCCTGCCCTCGGGGAGCTTACACTCTAGTAGGGGATTCAGCTACTAAACAAATGGATGGGTAAGACATACAGAACATCAGGTGATGAAGAGCGCCCTGAGCAGAGCAGAATCAAAGAGGGGGATAGAGGCGTGGGGCTGGGGACTGCTATTTTAAAGGGAGCAATGGGAGAGTAGCTCACCGACAGGAAAAAAGTTGAGCAAAGACCTAAAGGACTAAGGAGGAGGCGACGAGAATCTGGGGATAAGCTTTCCAGGTTGTAACAGCGCCAAGTACTAAAAGACCCTAAAGTATTTTCAATTCATTTTGACCTGTGTGAAGAACAAGGAAGCCGGAGCAGCTGGGGCGGATTTAGTGGGGGAAAGAGTGGGTACTCCTAAAAATGGGGATGTGGTTGCCAAGGAGAGAGAGCATGGGGGCTTTCTGATCAAAAACATCATGTAGCACATGTGAAGGAAATTCACAAGAGAAATAAATGTTTGTGATTATCTCTAAGGAGTCGAACTGGGGGTGGGGAGGAAGAATAGGATGGAACTTATGCTTTTCATTTAATACACTTCTCTACTTACTATTTTTATACAAGGATGCATTTCAATTTTAAAATGTAATTAAATAAAGGAACGAATAGCCATATAATTGTGCCTGAGTACATGCACAAGTATGTTACTGCTTCACTGTTCATAATAATAATCAGTAGAGAAATGCTTTTAAATGCCGGACTATCCTACAAGAAAATATGAAGATAACGATAAAGTAGATCTACAGATTGACTTGGAAAGAAGTTTATGATCTAGGACTCAAACATTGGAGTATGAAGATCATCTTATAGATGTAATTGAATAAATGTGCCAAAAGGTTGTTTATCAAGTAGTAGCAAAAAAAAAAAAAAAAAAAAAACCAATGAAAACTATCTGTTTATAATTATAGAATTGGATAAAAAAAATTATGGAGTATTCAAATGCTAGACTATAAGTCTTTGAAATTATTGCGTAGATGTATGTTTAGCATAAAAATACATGCAATGCATATTTTAAATTGATACAAAGCAAGGTGTAAGGTTTTAAGATTTTAGACATGGAACGATTCCATTTTTTATGAAAGATATTCAAATATAAGCTTCATGAAAGGAAAAACTTTTTTTTTTAGTGCTATGTTCCCTATACTTGGTTCCTAGGGCATGGCCCGTGCACAAGAAATAACTGTTGAAATATTAAAACAATGAGGAAAAAGGTACATCTACATATGAAAATGTAAAACCTAGAGAACCTATTAAAATATGTTAATAGAACTTGTCTTTAGGCAACAAAATTTAAATGGCTTTTATTTCTCTTCATATTTATCATTATCTCCTAACTTAAAATTAATCTAAATCATATAAGAAAAATATTACTTCCTCTTAATATTTATTTAAAGCCTTATAAATGTCAATATGTTTCAAGGCTAATTGTTTAGAAAATATCTATTATTGGGAATAACAATAATTCACTATTACCTAGCTCAGGACTCAAACAGAGGGTTGGCATACACTCAGCAGGACCGTTGGCTTTTTCTGAATAGAAATGGCAATTCTTGCAAGCGGCCGATAAGGGGATACTGAACAAATAAAAGTTAAAAACAAAGCAGAGCTGCTAAGTCTAAAGAGTTTACAGGGTGCCGCTGGATTCTAAAAGGCACACAAAGTCCTAACCATCTGGGAATTTGAATTGTGCCTACTCTGGATTTATTTTTAGAATATGCAGTGCAAATTGGGCAGCTGCTTTTGTGGACTACCCAGCGTGGGTGTGATTTGCTCATGATTCAGTCGATTATGCATTTTTCTCTTGAAAAATGATGCCGTCATTAAAATAGCAAGAACAAAATTTGGACTTGTTTGTCTGCCTGAGCAGGAATAAGGCAGAGACTTTGCATTTCCACTGTGGCTAGAAAGGAATTATTGGTACTGGGCCAAAATTAGTTGGCAGTTTGTTTAACAGAAGGTTAAAAAAAAAATACCTGGAAATACCTACCTTCAGCATGAGACTGTAGACACTCTTACATTTCAAAATTACGTAAGAAATTTAAGAAGAGGTTTGCTGGCCTTCTGCAACTACCAGAACCCGAAGAGCTGTAAACTAAAGTCATATAAGAAACCCCAAGCTTTCTGAAGCTGTTTCTTATATTTATTTCATCTTGTTTTAAGCATGTGGATTTAATTGGATTTCTTCTATCACTATTTGATCTTTTTATTCTTCTATTATTTTCTTTTATTCTTTACTCATGTACTTGTTGGTATTGTTTACCCTGTTTATTTTCTTCCTCTATGTTCTAGCTTTTATTGCCTTATTTACCTATTATATTTATTCTTTATATCATTTTATTTAAAAAATATTTTATATTATCACACCATTTTAATATATCCTCTTAGACAACTTTATTCCTCTTCTTTATAAAAATGCATTTACTACATCTTGTTTTACCAGCATGATGTATGGTCACATTTTTAAAAAAACATTTCCATCAAACCACTTGAATCCCACCTGGGCCTTCCCTCCCGTGATATCCAAAAGTGCTGGGAACGCTTTATCTCACCCAGTAGGTTGGTCCCTGAATCATTGCTATGTTCATCCAGAGTGCTCTACACCTTCCAGGCTGGAACTCGCAATTTACAATGTTATGGTTCTTTAAATACACAAATGTGTCATCTGAAGAACCAGATCAAGTTCTAGCATTAACATCACCCAGGAGGACTTGTGCAGGCAATGTTTATTGCTGACCCAACAGCCATTCCCCTTTCCTGACTCTTGCTGGTATGCATTCCTGACCAAGTACATCCATAGTAAGGAGAACTGCATGGGGGAAAAAAAATCTTTTCTTATGTTGAATGAAATCATGCCTTCATGTGATGCTAAAATTACTGCAGCCATTATGAGACAATGAGGGAAGAAATTAGCAACAAATTGAGGTTGGTGAGGGGGAAAGATGGGAAAATACCAGGATTCATCAATGCACTGGGTTGCTGAACGGAACCTGGAATTCCTTTGCCTTTGGACTTCTTATGGATAATAATAAATATCTCTATTATTTAATTAATCTTACTTATTACTAAATTATTATCCTTATTACTAAATAAATCAATTTTACATGAGTATTGTGCCACTTATAGCCAAAAGCATTCTAACTGGGATGAAATGTCCCTGTACGAAGGTCCATAAAGCATCCTAACTGAAACATACTGTCATTATGTAAAGGTCCAGAACGGCAAGTGTCACCCCATTGGCTTCATCTCTTTTCTTCCCTCATGGTGATTTTCTTTCCCAGATCTCAATTGTGTTTCACTGCTGCGTAATTAAAGCCACCATAATTCTCCCTGACAAGTTTCAGTAACTATGCATTATTGATAAAAGGAGTCAGATTTTGTTCCTCACCTCTCATCAAATGTTTGGGCTACTTATGCAAATTTGCCTACAAATTCCTAAGCAGCTGTCAAGTTCATCATATCAAATTTTCTTAAAGAAGAAAAAGTCAAGTTCCTTCTCATTCTATACCTGCTTTATGATAACTTTCTTCATAATTACAGAAGCAAAGTATATTCATATAAAGAACTGGAAAATGCCAGAAGATTAAAAAAAAATTTAATCTGCTATCTAGAAATATGTTCCATCAACATTTCAGTATACTTCTTTTTAATCTTGTGCAATTGAAGTCATAGTGCATGTATAATTTTGTATCCTGGCTTATTCACTTCACATGTTTCTAATCGCACATTGCTATTCTTCAAAGCATGATATTTAAAGGTTGAAAATATTCTATTATGAGGATGTACCAAAATGTATTTAATTATTACATTGTATAGAAATCTAATATAAGGTTAAAACTGTGTGTTATGAAGTAAAAATCCCAACTCCACTTTTTATTAGATGTATGACCTTGGATAAGGTATATGTCCTCTTGCAGTCTTGGTTTCCTGATATGTTAGATGGGTATAACAACGACACCTACCTCCCAGGCTTGTGAGAAACGATATGAGGCCTTAAAACAGGATCCGGCGCAGAGTTATCACTCAATAAATTACTATAAAAATTGGGGATTATTTTTCATTTTCTCAAATATAGATAAAAATTCATGTCTTAAAACATCATTGGACGTAAATTGTTTTTGGTGTCCCTGATCACTGAGAATCATTTCCTAGGAAGGGAATTCCTGCTAAATGTCTGTTTGTTTCTATATTTTATCAGAGTTTTATAAAAACAAAAATGCATGGAAATTCAGGTGCCAAAAGGCAATTGTGAGAAGAATACACTCCCTGAACAAAATGAATATTGCCATTTTAGTCTTCCAGTCCCCCTCCCAACATTATAGGGTAGATACATCCATTTCCTCCAAAGTTGGGCATCCTGCTCTGATATCGAAGTAATCCAGTCCACTCACAAGTCGACACTAACTACTAAAGTGACAACAGGTGTCTTCCGAGGGCCACTTAGATGACCTACCAAAATAGTATTTTCTTTATCCATTATGGATTCTCACTTTCCTTTTTGAAAAGTGGTCTAACCAAAAATCTAGGATATTTTCTCCATACAATTTTTAAAAAGTCATGGGAGCACAAGAAATGGGTAAAGGAATCTTTCCTGAAGGGAGCCTCCTTGCAGCCAACAAGTATAATTTTAATTAAGTACTTTAATTAACCACTAACTTAAGCAATTAATCACTAACCAATTGTCAACTTTTTAAATTTATTTTTTTAGGTGAGGCAACCCTTGGTTGATCTCACAGATTGCAAGGACCTTGTCAGCTTACAATCCCTTAATTAATTAATTTATTCATTTATTTATTTACACCTACAGCACCTGGTCTCCCATCCAAGTACTAATCAGGCCCAACCCTACTTAGCTTCTGAGATCAGACAGGATTGGGCTTGTTCAGGGCAGCATGACATAGACCAATCGTCAATTTTTTAGATACACCGTCATTTATCCTATACCCTGATTGAAGTTGTTAGTATATGTATAGCTTCCTGCTTGCTGCCACTTCAAAGAAAGGCCACGGCATATGTCTTTAATTTTTAGTTACTAATCCTAGAATTCTCTATCCATCATGGCAAAAAAGAAAGTAATGAAAGAAATAATGCATCTTCTGTTTTTAACTCAGTTGGGAAACCCTTTCACCTGATCGACTTTTCCTACTTAATTCTTTGGGTCTTTAAATTTAATATAAGAATTATTTTGGATTAAATTACCTAAGAGTCATTAAGAAGTATTTCCCTGACTGCCAGCAGTTTTAAGTCTGAATTCTGTGACAGATTTATATCTTTAAAAACCTCTACTTCGTTAAAGGACACTGGAGAATTTACATCTCTGATGCCTTTGCTGCCCTCCTGTGGCTGTCTTGGATCCTAACGACCTGTACCGTCTTTGTCCAGCTGCCTGGTCTCACCCTGTCAGCTGCTTTCTCTGTTGTTCAGCCTCCTCCTCACTCTCCTCTATGTTATCTGAAGGACTTCAGCCCGTCAGTGACTCATCCAGAGTCACGGCTCCATTTTGACCCCAAGACGGCAACGTTATCTTCTGCTAGTCTCTATCTCCCTTCCCTTATTGGTTCTCCTGTGTGTGACAACATGCTCCCTTCTTCTTTGATGGGGAGTATACATTCTTAGTAATAGTGCATTCCGTTAAGTGATCATTTGTTTAAAAATGATATTCTCAATCTTTGCTTATAATATGACCCTACATTAGCCAGATGATCAGGCTATGCACATCTAGTGGCTGTTCACTGTGTATTTTATAGACACTTCTGAGTCTACTCATTCTAGAGAGGCCTTTTTCCAGGAGCCTTTTTCCTGTTTTTCTCTCTCCTCACCATCCCATCAAATATGCCTTTTTCCATGTCAGAGAGCCTTGCAAAGATTTTATCTCCACTCTGAGGAAGATTTCTAATTCAGAGTCATTTGCCAAAATGAAATGCTTGATGAACTTTATGGGAAATTCATCATTTAGCTTTTCCTGGCACTTTCTCATCTTTTTGAAAATCATTTCCCCTCCTCTCCTGATGGAAACAGACTTGTAAAATTAAAATCTAAAAATATTTACAAGTGAATAAAAGAGAAAAACAAAATTAAAAATAAGCTAATAAATGGGGTGACCCCAAGATCTCAGGTTAAGGACAGTTACCTACTCATTGTCTCCTAACTAAACACACCAGTACTAAAAATGAGGGTAAACAATGTTAGTACTGGATATATGACACTATACTAATGATTTTGCAATTAAAATGAATACTCAACTCTGGTATTCTCTACCTTTGTGAGCAGATCACTGATCCTATCAATGTCTCAGTTCACTCATCTTTAAAATGGAGATAATAACACCTATTTTTCAGGGTGGTTTAATAAACTGATGTCATATTTTTACAAACTGTAAATCAAGATACAAATATAAAGCGCTATTATTTATTCTTTATCTTGTAGGTGATAAAATTAAAAGGAAACAATATCAGAACAGCCAACCAACAAAAATGTTTCTCTAATAGGTCTACTATAAAAATTAAGCAACGAGGAGCTGATAATTCATAAAAATAAACTTTATTTTAAAAGTAGTTTTCCCTATTTACCTATTATAAACATGTGTAGTGTACACAATTTATGGTTTATTTCATTAAACAAAACCTCCAAGGACAGATAGATGTTAGGCTGAAATTCATACAGCAATGAAGTTAAATTTTTGAGAGAAAAATAGGATAATGCCTTGTTAGATATTGTCACAAGTGACTGGCCAGTCTCTGAGTCCAGTTCATTTTAAGGCACAAGAATGACTTGAAACAGTCAAAATGTACACTTTACTAGAGAAAATATGGCCTAAAATGCAAAAGCATCATCTTGGAATTACAAACTCCTCTATGTGACTTGGAAAGCACACTTGGGAAAGGCTATTCCCCCTGAGGAGCTGCTTTCCCAGACTCCGTTTTGTTGGCCTCAAGAAGCCACCCTGTTTGGTCTATCTTCATTCTACACAACTGCTGACTTTTGCCTACTCCCTTGGGTCTTAGGAAGTCTTAACTTCATTTAAGAGTTAGATTCTATAATAGTTTAATTTAAACACTGTGGTTATTTTTGGCACAGTAGCCTAGTCCAGATAATTTTTTTTTAAAGAAGGAAAACCCCTTTTAAAACCAATCCCCACATGGAATTCCAGTTCAGAGGAAGCTGCTCCAGTTGAAATAGGCATTGGGGAGTGTCTAGATTTCTTAGATCCTCCTTCATCTCTCTCTCTCCAATCATCTGGCAGTGGCTCCCAAGCCACCTTCATGGATCTTTAAGAATCTAGGAAACACAGGTTGAAACATTGGTCTATGCCAATGTGATCATTGATTTTCTAAATAAGAAATTAGGATAAACTCTAAAATAACTGAAGTCACCATGAGAGAAACCAAATCAGTCACTAGAAAGAATGTCAGAGAAGGGGAATGAGAGAATTACCAGAGTGATAGTGTTCTGTATCTGGACAGGGGTGTAGGTTATACAAGTGTAAATATTTGTCAAAACTAAACTGTACACTTAGGATCCATAATCTCACATTGTATGCCTTGTAAAATAACTGAGGGCTAGAGCCAGGCTGAATCCATTTAGTTTCCAGACAAATACTGACTCACATTCACTTAACTAAAAAGATGCTCTGTAGCTCCAGTGGGTTTCACCTACAAAGATCAAGCTCATGTTTATGGGGCATCACCTATTTTGGGCTAGTTAGTACTACAATTCCAAATCAAATTATATGGTTCAATGGTTGCAGTGTGTACCATTGTTTAATCTCTAATCTTACTTATCTTTGATTGAGATAAAGAGAAGTGTAACCATCTCTATTAAACTGATTAATACTTCGCATCATAATATGGCAATGAGTAATACTGTAACACCTTAGAGATCATGCTCAGAAAAAAAGTGATTCCATAAAAACAGGTGATTTTCAGGTCAAATAGAAGTGTTAATTTTTGCATAGTACTAAGAGATAATCTCATTCCAAAACTGTGGAGATGATAGATAGATAGATGATAGATAGATAGATTCTTATACATCTTTGTGAATCTGATGAAATAAAAACCTTTCCTCTCATATATGTGTGTATTCTCTCTCTCTCTCTCTCTCTCTTTCTCTCTCTCTCTCTCTCTTCTCCCCACCCCTCGAATGTTGAGTACATTTCAGAAACTGATACTCCTGGAAGCCTATCCCTGAATTCCAGGTAAAGAATCCTTTCTCTGAATATTTTCTGAGCTTCAGAAAGTTTCATTTGAGAATGATCACTATAGAGTGGTAGAATAATCAAAAAATTGTACAGGGGCAACAATTTGATGCTCTATTTCTGAGTGGGTTTGTTTCTTTTTTTTTTTATTGTCAAGAAATTCATTTTCTCCAAATTAGCTCATGTTTATTAAAAGAATATCTAAGATATGTGCAGCATTGTTTGATTTTCAGAGCATTGGCATAAAATGCCATATGACTTACATTGGGGCTTTTACATAATAGCCATCTTTTGAATTAAGTTTTAAATTCATATGATCTTCCCAATGATTCTAGAAGATTTCAACTTCATTGGTGGATAGAAACCTCAAGTACAGAGATATCTAAGATGAGTTGGCTAGTCAACACAAGACTGAAAAGGAGACTGAATCTTTGGCAACAGCCACCTTTGGCTTTGTTGCTAACCAAATGTTTTAAATAAATAAATGCCAAAATAAATAATAAAATAGTTATCATTTGTTGAGCAGTTCTAATTATTAAACTAAGAATTGCTCAAAAAATCTATTTTAAACCATAAATTTGAAGTCAGAATTTTAAATGTGGATTTACAATGAATGATGAAGTTTGAAAAATAATGTGAACATATTCTTCATCATCTGGTGATTGTCTTAACACTGATTATTGCTACTTCATTTTAGTGTTCGAGCTTGCATTTATGCCTGCCATTGTGTTCACGCCTGTGAAAGCCAAATAATTTCATGGCATCCCACATAAAGAAAGGTTTCTGGCTGTTCATATGGAGAAACTTAATGAGAGAACCGTGTTACAAGAATATAGTAGTTTGACAAATGTGCTCAATAAATGCTTGTTGTTGACTGAATACTTAATTTTGAAAATAATATTTAACTTTTCTTCCAGAGTGCCAATTTAGCAGGAAATGATATAAGTATAAAGAAATTCTTTTTCCACTCCTAGAAATAAATGGATCAAGTTCCCATTTTATGCAGATTTCAACTGCCTAAAAATACTAGCCTTAATGCTAATCTTTATTAATGAATTAAAATTAGCATGTAAGAATTTCTTGCTGGCAGAATTTTGATAAATCATAAGGTCCGACTAACTTGAGCTATCAAACAAACCCTCAGAGTTCTACATTTCATTTTATACAGCATATTTATGCAAGGAAGCTTTTTCTGCCTTGGAAACGGTGAAGACAAAATGCTGAAAGTTATATAACCTGATGTGAAGGCTCATTATTTTAATATCATATTCAACATTAGTGCTTTAGTGTCAGTAAACATTATCTGTCATGTTAAACGAGTACTATTAACTTATACTGCTTTTATGTAATTCCTGTGCTTGCTTTGATGTTAGAATATTTATTATTGCATAAGGCCGGCAATTATAGAAAACTTATTTCTAGTTTTAAGTTAATATGTTTGAATAATATTATGATAATATTTTTAAATCAAAATTGGGAAGGTCTGTCAGTATATATTTTCTTTAAAGGGTATGTACATATTACTCAAGTCTGAAAAATACTGGTCCTGATTAGTGTTGTTTAATTTCTCAGTATTCTTGACATGCATCTTTACCACTTAATTACTCAGTTTTTCAAGCTTATTCACAAGGATGGCTTGACAAAATTGTCAAGTACCTTGATGAAATCAATATATTTTTGATGATTTTGGACATTTTTGGTACAGTTTTGGCATTCATGTGGTCTATTCATTTAATGATGCTATAAAAAAAATAATAAACTTTGGAATAAGTTTTGGGGTCACTTGATCCATCTGGAGACTCAGTAAAAGCCATATTTGTTTCATCTGATCCACTCTGAAGCCTGTTCTTCACTTTAGAGAAGACAGAAGCCAAAATGAGATTTAAGTAGCTTTCCTATCACATAGCAACTTCTGGGACTATAAGAGTGCTTCATTATAGTTTGGACAGGAAAGAACTCTAAGAGACAAAGATGACTCCAACACTGGGATGCAGTTTCCATCTCTTTCTTTCTCTCCTTCTATTTTTGGTAGAAGGTGTGATGTTGCCTATGCTATAGCCTATGATCCGCCTGTATCTCAATTATCAATTGCAAATTGCGTGGCATTTTTCCTTGTTCTGGAATGTGGTCACACCTACCCATTCTAGGTCCTGAGATAAGGATTCTATTGCAGGTTCAGACTCCAATCCCTGCCAATCTCTGGGCACAGATCACATGGACATATAATCTCCTGTTTCTGGTCTCCTTTGAGGCTGTAGGTAACACTTAGCAGTACTCATGGCTGGCTGTACATTCTAACTGACCCATTGACTCTAATTCTGCCCAGCTCCAATCCCGGCCTGTGCTGTCCTGTGGCTACTCTAAACTTTAGAACTAACAGAATTCTCATGCAATTTTATCTTTATAAGCTCCAAGGGCTGTGAGGGCTAGGATCTTGGTTTTTTTGGTTCATTTTCCTGTTTTGAGCATCTAGCTCAGTATATAGCTGGCTTTCAATAAATACTTAGTAAATGATTGAATGAGTAAATGAATGCATGCTTTGAAACATTCCTAACCTACCAATTAAACAGAGATCTGAAATATTTGTGTTGCTGCTTCAGAAACACAAATGATTTTTCAAAAATTCCAGATTATTTAATTTGTGTGGTCTTCAAATCCAGCAGCTTTTTCCTTGTGGTCGTTGTGACTTTTATGGGACTCAAACCAAAGGCCCTCCTCACACCTTTCTCAATCATGGGCAGGAGGAGAAGCAATATTTCCAGGGACTAGAAATCAGCATCCCCTTTCTTCCACAAGGTTAGGAGGGAGAATTCCAGCTGCCTGAACAGTGGAAGCAGACACCTCTCCTTTACGTCAAGAAATGGAGGATGTTTTTCTTGATTCCACTTAGAAGTCCAGAAGTCCAATGTGAACACAAAATAGGACTTAAAACATTAGTGTCCAGGAAAAATTCTGTGGTTATAGTTACTATGTTGCTTGTTCTCACTCTCTACTTCAGCAGAAATATCCTGGGCCACACCTGAGTCAAATGTATCCATCTATCCAAGTAATCTTAATTATACCGTTGCATTAAAAATGTATCAATAATACTGCTCATTTTAATCCTCATTTCAAATAACTTTCCCAGAAAGGCTGTGATTGTGATCTAACTCTCAAATTTCTACAAGAAAGTCAGATTACTCTCCAGGAATCTGGGATCTTCTCACATCAGAAAGCATTTATTTCTTGCTACAAAAAGTTACACTGTCATTAAGTAATGGCATATTTGAGAAGAGGTAGCCTTAATATAAATGGAATGGTTACTAACACCCAGGCAACATTTCATTTTAAAAAGTTCAGTAACCCATTATGTGCCAGTTATGGCAGATTATATTTTCAAAAAGACCACAGCAATAGTCCTGGTCCCACATGCCACTTTTCCTCAGGCAGTGGAGTCTATTTTTCCTCTTCTTGAAATTGAGTTGACCTTGCTGACTGTCTGCCTAGACAAATAGCATATGATGGAAGCAACACTTCCCACTTCCAAGACAAGTCATACGAGTGCCATCTGGCTGTCTTGTCTCTCTTGGGATGTTCGCTCGTAGAACCCAAGGATAACGTGAGGAAACCCGGTCATGTAGAGAAGTCACGTGTAGGTGTTCTGGCTAACTGTTCAGCTAAGTTCTCAGCTGGGAGCAGCATCACCACCAGACCTATAAGTGAGTGAACCTTGAGGTAATTCCAGGCCCCACATTCGAGCTGTCCCAGCAGAAGCCGTGTGGAGCAGGAACGAGCTAATCCCACCATGTCCTATTATAACTTCAGCTCTATGAGCAAAATAGTTACTGCAGTTACTTTAGGCTGCTGGGTTTCGGGTTGTTTGTTGTGCAAAAATAGACAATCAGAATAGGCAAATACAATGTTATCTTATTCGATCCTCATGACCACTGAGAAGTAGGTATGATTTACTTCATATTGCCAATGACTAAATATGCACTGTGCTAAGCTCTGGAAATACATTCGTGAACATGACTGGCATGGTTCTGCCTTCACTAAGCTTACAGGGCAGAGTGACTGTGTTCCTTCCCTTTAGAACCATAAACCATAATCCATTGGTAGAGCTGTTGACACTTCGTTATACCTATGAGATCAGGCCTTTCCCCAGATGTTGTCTTCCTCATAATATTCTACAACAGGAATAAACCAAGTTATGCATTTCTCTTGGCTTCAGATGCAGCGTGTGTGTGTGTGTGTGTGTGTGTGTGTGTGTGTGTATGAGTGAGTGAGTGAGTGAGAGAGAGAGAGAGAGAGAGAGAGAGAGAGAGAGAGAATTCATCATGTTCTTACATTAGAATTTTATAGACTGAGTTTTAAACTATGATGGTTGGCTTTCTGTTTTTCATTTGATAGATTTAAAGATTTTCTTCCTAGACTTTCTTATTATTCAAGTAATATATGTTTATTGAAGAAAAATTAGAAATTACAATTAGTCAAAAGTAAAATTATCCAAAAATGCCAATATAAACAGATAACCTCTATTTAACATTTCAATAACCAGGCTTTCAGAAATTTGCCTGCCTATATGTGTTTAACTTCTTTCATCCCTACTCTTGTTGCCCTACCCTTAAATTTGGATGGCTATATCATATCCATTCCAGTGTGCTTCCTTTAAGCAGTCATACTCACAGTGCTCTAGGCTCCATATCCAAGTGAGCCTCACCTCACATTTAATCAACACACTAACTCCTAAACTCATTAAATCTACTAAATAGCCTGCATCCTGTCCTGTTTTTCTGGGATGGGTATTTTCTGAATAATTATGCTGTTAATTTCTCCATCTCACCTCTCAGGTTTAATGTGTATCTTTCCATCTTTAGTTATTACCTTGGCTTCTACCTACTATCTTTTCAATGCATGGAAATCCAACTTGACTAATAGCCCTACCAGCTTGACCTGATCCCGAGGCCCATTCCACCCAGGCAGGACACCCACCTAACACCCCCTAGCCCTGCAGGGGCAATCTGTCGGTCAATCTCATTCAACCAACTTTTAGCACTAAGGATGAAGGCAAAATAAAGTAACACATACGAATCGAATGGCAGAATATTGCTGAGGACACAGTAGACTAAACTTTTATAATTTCTTGCATTTCAACCCCATTCACATTGACACTAGAAGTAAGATGATGGAGGCTTGAAATCAATGCAAGTAATATATCAACTTGGCTTTGAAATGCATGATAAGTCTAGAGAGAGGAGGACTTCCTTCAAATATTTTTTATATTCTTTCACGTTAGGAAAGTAGGAAAATTCAACTAAATATAGAGTATTTTAATGTTTTAGGATTCTTCAAGATTTTGGCTTATATATGTTCCTGAATATTTATAATTATCTCAGATATCCAGGGTTATTAACACATTAGCTGTGACTTTGAAACCTTGGCTATGGAAGTTGTACTTCACCCATTAGCAAAATGCCACTTTTTTTTTTTTTTCAAATGGCAACCTCTGAATCCTCGTTTTAGCTGATTGTGGCAATCTGGGTTCTGTTATTTAAGAGAGATAAGATGACAGACTGGGTTGGTTTCACTATCTCAGAATAGCAGCCTAAAATATTTGGAAAATGTGAACACAAAAATATTTAGAGCTTTTAAGAGTGTAGGTTATATGCTGTCTGGAAGAAAAAGAGCAGATCATCACCTAAACAATTTGATATGGGGATTTGTCCTCCTGCAACAAGCAGAACTATAATAGTTGAAAGAGTCTGTTGCCATTTACCATAAGACTGTGGACTTACTCATATTTCTAGCATATCTCATTTATTTTTAGCTTCATGTTTAATTTTAGTTTGTAACAGCGAATCTGGGTGCCAACATGTTTTTAGCAAATACTGTCCAGATATACCAGTGATTTCAGTCATTCGTTTGTGGCCATGTAGTGATACAAAACAAGAAAAGTAATGAAGAAGGAGCTTTCAGTGAGAGAATGTTTAGAAAGTTTTCAACTTCACCTGAATTTCAATTTTTTGCATCTCTTTTAAATTCTCTCACAATATTTATGGCTGAACAAATGATCCTAGAAAAGCAGTTACTTTGGATTATCTTTCTCATCATATGGAGGGGTATTTTTAATAGCCATATTTTTCAATCTTTATGTCTAAAAAGACAGAATTCTGTTTTCAACGACTAAACACTTCTTTGCTCCTAAGAGACAGTTTTCCCTTAGATGTCAATGCAGACAGCGAACATCAGACCTTAGTAGAATCTTCAGCAAAGACCTGTCCTCAGGAAGCCTGGATTAGTTGAGTTTCCCATGCTAGAATTTCCTGAGCAATTAAATCTGCATTATTGAATGTACATTCTGAGCTACATTCTGAGGTACCCATTCTGTCCATCCCCCATACGATACTCTGCATTTAAATAAGACCACCCAAATGGATTAGAAATGTGACCAGCTATCATCAGCATGGTTGAAAATATAAAGCCAAAAACTGAATGGCCCGAGATATTCATGTTGATAGGATCTGTTTCCTCATGGCGTTACATGTGCATAAATAAAAGTACTAAAGAAAGGAACAGAAAGCCTGATTGAACAGCTGGGAAAATGTACGACAAATCTACAGTCCATTCACCTAATTTCATTCCAAATATTTGCACCACCAATTCAAGCTCCCTAGCTTTCCACAGTCTTATGGAAGACAGTCCTTTATCTTGCTCTGAAATATTAACTCACATTTGGGGAAAATAGGCAGTGAGGTTGCAGGAAGTTACGACAGTTAAACAAAGGGAAGCCAATACATATTTTTAAAAATCTGAATGGGCAATTTAATGTCACTGAGAAAAAAGAATTTCCTTTCTTTCTCCTTTTCTTACCTCTGATCATCAAGGAAACTTAGAAATGCTATTGTAATTATAGCTTACATTTCGATGTTTCTTGATACTCTAGAGTATATAAAAAATGAACAGGTAATGTTTTACCTTGACAGACTGAAATGGAAAAACCTTCTGTTCATGGGATCTTTCTGGAATGTAGTGATTTGTGTGATTGCAATCACAGAGCTGCTAAAATAGCATTTGAATTCTCCAATGTCTTCCTTCTGTCAAAAGGAACATTTCCATTATACTACCTTTATAGCCTGGAATTGCTATCTGCTTTCCAAAAAGAGCTCTAAATGGCTATTAAGCAACCAGTAACTTTGCCTAAATGTAGAGCAATTAGAACCATTTTTCAAACTTTTGAAAGATTGCTCTAACTTCCCTCTTTGCCAAAACTAGATGGGATCAAGAAAATAAGCAGCTTAGAGAGGAATAAGACCGATATGTTTGGTGGAAGTCTCCTTAGAGCCATAAACAAGTCAACACTATGTCTGAAAGTAAAATATGTCTGCACTTTTGGGGCAATTTTTGAATTTTTAATTATTATGATTAACTGGAAAAAATGGGATGCCATAATCACAGAACATCTCTCCCATTAAAAAAACCCTCAGGTGCAGAGTTGAACTAACCTTATTTGTCTACATAGGCACCTCTGTTATGGCCCATCATTTTTTAAAAATTATCTCCACTTGATTCCTTATCCCTGCTTCCATTCTCTACACTACAGTCCCCTTCTACAATGTGCTTGACATGTGTCCATATGTACGAATAGTTATAAATCTATATCGTGTATGTTTGTGTGTTAATTCACACAGTGGCATGTTGTTTTGTTTTGTACACTTGGGACAACATTATGCTTTTAAGATCTACCCCCATTACTCTATGTTTTTTAAATGCATTGTTTCCGACTACTGCATAGTAGTCCATGGTGTGCATTCACCACTTCCCCTCTATTATTCTCCAGTACAGACACTTAGTTAGCCTCCAACTCCACCACCACAAGAAAAACTGTGATAAATATTCTTGTACAGTTTTTCATGAATCTGAAAAGAGTTTCTCTGGAGTATGATCCACGAGTAGGATTTCATGGTCATATGTGCATACTTAATTTTACTATGTACCCTAGGACCTACTCTCTCTCTAAGACAGCCAGGACAGTTTGCTCTTCTACCAATAGTACGTGGGACTTTTTGTTTCTTCACATTCTCATTAACATTTCATATCTTTCTTTCTAATTTTTGGTAATTTAATGGGAATAAAGTGGTATCTTGTTGTCTTAACAGTGCTGATTTTGCTATGTACTTTGGGGAGGATGTTGAGTACATTTTGTTTGTATGAGTGCAGATATCTTGTATCAGGTAGGAGCACGCTGTTGCTTCAAATTTGAGAATGGGGAAGAGCGTGTGTATGGATGTTGAGGTAAAGGGGGTGTTGAAGACAGATGCCGCAGATGCTCAGCTTACTCTGTTTTGTCAGTCCTCCCAATGATTCTGTAAACTATACATAACTTTTAATAACCCCGTTCTGCTCAAAATAGTTAGAAATGATTCTGTTGTTGGCAACTAAAAGGGCTGGCCTACTCAGCAATTGGTAGCATAAGTGGTTGAAAACCCTCAAGGAATAAAATGGGAATCCAGGATTGGCTATCCAGATAGGTTAAGTTTGAAAGCAGTAAGGATCTGGTTCCCATTATAAGACATGTCACTGCAGGATTTTATCTGTGAACTTGAATTTTCCACATACATTTTGGAATAGATTTGATGAAAGCCTAAAAAAATACTCTTGGATTTTTATTAAAATCATATTGATTTATAGAGTGGTTTTGTGATAATTGAAATCATTATAATTTTATTGTCTATCAGTGAACATGGTGCAGCTCTCTAATTATTCGGGCTCTCTTTTATGTCCTATAATAGCATTTAAAAAATTTCTTCAGAAAAGTTTTGTGAATTCTTGTTAGATTATTTCCATTTCTGGATGATGTCCATTTCTTCTCTAGTCTAAAAACAATTCTGCTTTGAGAACTAGGAAATTATGAATTACATTTTAGTGTTAACCATTGTTACCACACTATATGAACACTATAAAATAGAAGGAAAATGACAGAAGGAAAAAAATTAAATTGTTTATTATGGATAAATATATAATTTACAGATTTTTTAATGCTCTTGTGAATGATGGCTGAATTTCCTAGTGGCATTTCCTAGTGGCTTACTGCTGGTGTAAAGAAGTAGTATGGGTTAAGGAAACTTGCTGCACTCTCTTATCAGTTCTTTCAGTTTCTCATTTGACTAAGCTTTTTAAAAATGTAGATATTATCATTTTCATATAACAACTGTTTACTTTCTTCCCTTCTAATCTTTAATCTCTTATTTATTTTGTTGTTTTATTTCACTGACCAGGAAGACTTTAACACTATGTTGAAAAGGATCAGTGATAGAATTACACACAGAAAAAAGGACCCCAGAAAAGATCCAGCTGACAGAATTCAGTGACTCTTTCAGTGGATTGTGTAGGTTTTAACTCAATCAGTAAATAAGTGTACCTAACAGTTGGCTTGAAACCAGGACTGAACATATCTGTCCTGGACTGGAAAAAGAAAATAAAGTCAGTCTAGTGTACATCTTAGCATATGCAGTGATCAGAGAACTCTCCTAGGAAAGAGAGCCAATTAATTTATTTTGTTTAATACAGGATATCTCAATATATTTGACCATGGAACTCTTTTTGAGTGGCACCTATTAAAATAGAGATTTCGAAAATGCCATTATAAGGAACATTATCTCAATTCGTGTGTATTCAAATTCACGTGGAAGAAGCAATCTGTTTGTAATGCTGTATATGTAGCTGAGTTTACACAGATATAGTTCCAGTCGGTCCTCAATACCTTTGTGTGCGGGTAGAGACATATACTGCCCCCCCATTAATTAGAAACTGTTATTCTTAATGTGGTATTTATTGAATCTCATGCTGAGATAAATATTTTTTGTTTATGCAATTTCCCAGGACTAATTGCTGAGTTTTTAGAACAGCCTTTCGCTAAGCGTTAATGAGCACAATTAAATGAACCACTAAGAAAAAACAAATTATCAATTCAGCCACCTATTGTGAATTCGTTGATCTTGAAGTACCTGATGTAAATGCAAGATCATAGGCCTTTCTCACAAGATTTCTAGAGGCAAGATTATATAGGTAATTTCTCCTGTTTCCCTTCAGGCTTTCCTTGAAATTTCCCAAGAGTAGAAGGTGGTTTTAGAAATGTAACATCAGGTTTATCTCTACATCAATAATAAAATTCCTGGTACATTAATGCTCATATATGTTTCTTTAGTTGTAAAACATTACATCTGAAATTTTTGAAAAAGTTTAAGAAGTATTTAAGAATAATTTTTCTTTTGTAAAAGAATTTCCAATAAAAGTATTGAATGACATATTATTTCTTTTTTAAAAAAATTTTTATCATATAATTGACATTGGACATTTTCTTAAGTGATGGAAACACTTCTTGGAAGTGAACTCAGAGAACGTTAATTTTTAAATTTCATAGATCTGTATTCATATGTTATTGATGAACTCCAATATTCTGCCTCCTTTTGTATGTATATTTAGGGCAAATGCCCAATAGTTGATCAAAAATAGAAATACAAATTCAGTTTTATAAGGAACATAATGAGTTGTCTCCACAATACTATATAATTGCTAGTAATTATAAAAATATTTCCTAACTAAAATAAGTTTCTTTATAATTTTACATGTAAATTCATTGAATAGAATACAGTGATTCTTAAAGAACAGGCACCATCTAATAATGTACCAATTCTTAATTAATTGACTACATTGCTAAAAAAAGTAAGTGCATTAATGTAAAATATGATATTAGTAAGTAGATAAAAGCAGGAAAAAGATAAAATACCAAATAGACAAAGTGTCAAACTGTCATTTTCAATGATATTCCTAATTGGCATATTTCTTGGTAGTTCTTTACAACCATGCTCAGCACACTGTGTAAAGTGTCATTTTACCATGCTAATTAACTATCTTGATTTCTTTGACTAACACTGTGCCTTGGATTATGTGAAATAATAAAAAGAGAAGAAAGACGAAAATCTAAATGAAGAGAGACAAAGAAAAAGCCAACACCCCAGGTTGACCTAAGCAACAATTTTTGTATTAAAATAAAAATGGCATAATTTTTATTTCTGATGTTGGATTGCTATGTGGAAAGTATAATTACTGTTTTGGAGCTAGGTCAAAAATAGAGAAAATGGGCTTTAATTGTTTATAAAAGGACCACAAGTTAGAGTTTGGTTTAATTCATTGGAACATTTCATATTCACCTATCATTCATTCATTCATTCATTCATTCATTTAATCCAGGGATTTGTAAACTACAGCTCATGGGTAGGACACCAGCTTTTACAAGTAAAGTTTTACTGGAATAAAACTATGCCTATTTATTTGCATATTTTCTATGGCTGTTTTCATACTAAAACAGCAGAGTTGTGTAGTTGTAACAGAGACTTTACGGTCCGCAAAGCCTAAAATAGTTACTGCTGGGCCCTTTACAGAAAAAGTTTGTCGACTGCTGATTTAATCAGGCCTTCAGTCATTTGTTATCATTTAACAAGTATTTTGCAGAGCATAAAGGCATTGGTCTCAGCGCTAAGAATAAAGCAACTGAACACAGCTGTAGTCTCTGTCCTGTGGAGTTTATATTCTAGTGGAGGAGACAGGTAAACAGCAACGACACCAACAGTGTGATCAAGTTTAGAACAGGGAAAATGAAGCAGATTATGGGAACGCAGATCAAAGGCACCAAACCTAGACTGAAGCGGGGTATAGTAAGGGTGACCCTGGGGGAAAATGATATCAAAACTGAAATCCGAAGGATGAGTGGGAGTCAAGAAAAAATATAAAACCTGGGGAGAAGAAAGAAGGATGGAGTCTGAGGTAGGGTGAGTGTTGTAAGGAGAAAGACACATGCTGACTCCCAGGATAAGAGAAAGTGTGGCACTGGGTGATGTCCAGTTTGGTCAGAGCAAAGACTTCTAGGGGAAAGTGATGGAAAGCTAGAAAAGCAAGCAGGACCTGATTATGATGCGCCTTAGGAGTTTATTCTAAGGAAAATGGAAAACTATTGAAGTATTTAAATTATGGGAGAAATACAATCATTTTTGTATTTAAAAATGATTACTTAGACTTCAGTATAGATCTTTGAGGGGAGAAAGGCTAGTGTCAGAAATAATAATTAAGGAACTATTATGAAGATGGAATTCCCAGCTATGGCCAAGAGAGGAGATTGGCAAACCTTCTCCCTGAAAAGTAATTATAAAGCTGGCCAAAACTGACAAAAATAACCAGGGAAATTCCTAGACATGCAAGAGATTCACTGAGGGAAAGGCTTGTGAAGGATGAAAGGAGAAGGGAAAAGAAATAGGTAGAGAGAGCCTTTGGAGCACAGTGCAGGTCTGAGGCCTCATAAATGAGAAAGGAAAAGGAAGGATTGTGTAGGAAGACCCTAAATTTCAGGGCAGTTCTGAGAAAGTTTCAGCTATACCAGAAAGTCTCGAAGCAAAGGTTACCTAGTAGAGGAGTCCAGCCCTGGGCAGGCTCAGATCTGGTACCCACACTACACTTAGTTATTAGCCGGGAACAACCTATGGGCAGTGTGGTCTAAGTGTGAATGGGAACATTTGAAAGGCAGCAGCTTAAACAAAAAATCTTCTGTTCTTTCATAATACATCCATTCCTGCATGCTCCTTCCATTAGCTGCTTCATTCGGCTTTGCTCTCCACTTCTGCTTTCCAGAATAACTCAAGCTTCTACACTTGGCATTAGCCATCACTTTCTCTAGCCTTCTAAGAGCCACCCTAAGAGTTAGTTTGGCTGATCCCCTGGGACCTCAGCAGAATATCAAGTTATGTGTCTTGAGAGAGAGCCCCAGAGTCAATGAACTCTTGCTTAATCATTCTTTTGTTCCAACCATTTTGGTCAAGCACCCTCAAAATCCAATGCCAGGGGCAATCCCTTCATTTTTAATGGTACATGCAAGCTAATTCTTATAACTCTTCTAGAGTATAATTTCTTTCCTTTCTTCTCAGGCCCTGCACACCCCAGCCAGCTCATGGAGAGATTTAATCCTAGTTATCTCTCCAGTGGCCAGGCGATGGGGTGGGAGCTCCTGAGGGGAGCACCTATGGCCTTGCAGGTGATAGGTGTCTGCAGCAACTTCCAGCAGGTCGAGTGATTGCTCTCTGCTGGGTAAGGGTGGGCCAATTCTGCAAGCCCTGAGCTCAGAGTGTCAGGTTTTCCCTGACTTTAGGGTGAGAGACCTGCCTTGCCTGAGCAGTTAAACATCTCTGGAGCTCTGTGGCTCTATCAGAGTTTCTCTTCCATTTCAGAAGATAAAGATCTTTTAAGCTGTCAAGAGGCCTTCTCCCTCTCATGCTTAACCTCTAATGGTTTGTTAACCGCCCTCAAGTTCTCATTATTCCATTGTAGGATGTCAGCATAGCATATAATAAGGTGACTCCCTGATATCTTTCACATGCCAGAATCATTGCACTATCAAGAGCATTTCTCACCACTGGGACATTTTTCAAGGTCACCTTTGGGAAAATCTTCAGCCAGAGACTATATCATGCCTTCCACATTCCACTCAGGAAAGGGTCCTCTGTGCTTCTAGACAGTGAGTGAGCTAGTCTCAAACCCCATCTTACTATTGGCTTTCTCAGTCCCCACTCTTGGTATCACCTATGTCAGTTTAGGCCTCCCAAGAAACAGATACTAAGATGTATTACCCATGTAAGAGATTTCTTGGGGAGAAGGATAAAAGAAAGGGAGCAGAGTAGGTACGAAGAGCTTTCAGACTATGATGCAGGTACAGGTCTAATTCTTGCAAAGGAGACAGGAGAGAAAGGATTGAGTAGAAAGAGGCTCAGAGCTCAGTGCAGTTCAGAGAAAGTCTTGGCTGGCTGATGGAGAGCCCCAGGAAAAGGTTGCTGTTAGAAGAGTCCTACCTCGGGCAGTCATGGCCCAAGTTGCGTACCCACCTGTGTACTCAGTTATTGGCTGGGAGCAGCCCAGAGAGGTATGGCTTGGGTTTGAGTGCCATGTGGCTCTAAGGTGAGGCAGCTGGAAGCTGTTGGTCAACTGTGACCTGTAGCAGTTCTTCCTGAATGATGATATGAACGGTGCAATTCCATTACCACTACGTGTGTCCTCTGCCAGTGTTTCTGAGGATCCTCAGGCCAGGGTGTTTGCATTCAAATGTCTTCTCTTGTTTTGAATTCCTACTCCTGTACTCTGTCTCCTCTAGTATTCTTACCAGCACTTCTTCTGGCTGCCTCAATGTCCTCTTGGCAAATATGCCCCAAATCTGAAAAAAGATCTCCACTTCATTCCCCAAAGTAGCGTTATCATAGTGCTATCATAAGTGTCTGATGTATGATAGATTTGGTGATAATAGGAAGAATTCCAAGAGAGAGGAATGAATAACTTAAACGTTAATTTTAGATGTCATATTGCCAAAAGTCCACACTAGCCCTTCTCTGCCACAAGAAATCTCTTACTAGCTTTTTCTTCCAAAAATTTTAATAACAAATTATTAAAAACTCAATCTCAGATTAAACAGATTATAATAAAATAAATACCCTGGCCACGGCCTTTTCTATGCAATTCCTTATCAAGTACATTTTCCAATCTATTGGTATTTTCATCTTTGAAGGTAGGAAATGTTCAGTAATGTCAAATGTACATAAAAAGATTACATATCAATTTATGAACAGATGTAGGCACAGAGCCAACATGTATAAAAGGAAATGTTTTAAGAAGCTGATTCTTTGATGTGTAGGTTCTTTTATAAGAATTTCCTTTATCTCTCTCATCCTAAAAAGAAAGTAAGAGCCTAGTTCACAACACAATCAGTCTTTCATGGTAAGGACAATGGATGGAAGCAATTATGAAGCAAATGCCCTTTGATTAAATAAATGACTATTTGACTTAACAAATAATCAACATCAAAATAAAAGTCTAGATCTTTTCAAGTTTACTTGGGTATGGTTTATTTTAGCAGAATTAAAATGGTATATGCACTCTGAACCCTGTAGCTTAAATATTTTAAAAAGATTTACTTGGAAACAATTTTAAAATAACCCAACTTCATTCATGCACCAAAGCATGAAAAATTGAAAGCAAATCAAGATCCCCAGAATATATATTTGCCTTCTAGCACCACCTTGTACCTGTAGCTTTGATTCTTAAAATGTCCTTGCATATGTTTGTTTTGAAGTCACTTTTCATAGGGGGAGGTATGTGCTGCAATATACAGAGAAGCAGGAAATGAATCAAGGAAGAAAAATCTATTAGTTCCAAACTCAAAGAAAGTAATGGCTTCACCACTGCATGTTTGTCCCTTTTTCTAAAAATTGTCTCTGTTCCAAATGATGCCATATGATTACCCCCATTTTGAATCAGACCATCCTGCACTTGTTCTAGTTTATCATTATAAAGAATTTTTTTTTTTTTTTTACTTACAAGTTTCTAAGAGAAACAACCATTTCACGTGTGTTCGCTGCTAGGATGCCTCAGCAATGGCAGCTATGTTCATGCATCAGGGAAACTGGTTGCTCTTCTACTGACAATGCCAGCTGGTCCTTGCTTCAGCCATAGCTGTCTTTTTACAAGTCGGAGTTGAGACAAGGTATTCTCCTTAGTGAGTCAGAGATCCTTTCTCATCAAACACAAAGCACAAAAATATGAAACAATAGCTCTGCACCCAAGCTTAACTCTAATTATGCAGTTCTCTAAGTAGGCTTTCACTGAGAAAAAAACTCTCTGTGCACTATATATGCTTATAATCCACTTGTCTTTTGCTTATGGCAAAAAAAGAGGGAGATTTCTTAAATGATTAAAGTTATTCAATTAGCACTAAACCATTCACAACCACCCAGAACCTCAGAATGTGATCTTATTTGGAAAAAACACTACATGTATGGTAATGGATGGAAACAAGATTTTTGGTTGTGTGCTTGAAGTGGTACATAAAGTTGCTGATTTATAATGCTGTACACCTGAAACATATAATGTTATAAACCAATGTTACCTCAATAAAATGTAAGTTAAAGAAAAAAAAAGAATTTGCAGATGTGATTAAGGAAAGAGCTTGAGATCATCCTGAAATAGGGAGGGCCCTAGATTCAATGTTGAGAGCCCTTATAAGAGACAAAAAGAAGACATAGACTCATAGAAAGAAAGCCATGTGATGATGAGGGCAGAAATCAGAGTGATGCACCTGTAAGCCAAGGAACACCAAGGATTGCCTGCAGCCACCAGAACTTGGACAGTGGCATGGCACAGATTCTTCCTCAGAGCCTCTAGAGGGAACCAAACCTGATGACACCTTCATTTCAGATTTGTGGCCTCCAGAACAGTGGGAGGATAAATTTCCATTGCTTTAGGCCAACACGTTTGTGTTATTTTTTTATGGCATATATAATTATCCAGTATATAATTATTAAATATCCAGTATATAATTATTAATTCACATATATATATATACACACTTTTATTATTATGTTGGAAAGTTTCCTTAAGGATCAATGGTTCTCAATGGAGGCTATACTGCCCTATAAAGAAATATATAAGGTGGCTTGGGTTTCAAATCATTGGAGAATGCTACAGATATTGAGTGGGCCATATTCATACCAGTCTTGCACAATGAGAATTTGTTCAGACTTCTTCATGACTTTTGAATATCTCAGTAGACACATATGTAGGTGAAAAACCCATTTATAATTATTTGAAGCAAGGACCTTATGTTGGTTTACATGTGAACATAAAGTATTGTTGCATAGTTTAATATGTATATGTTTCCTGAATTTTCAAGAAATACAATTACTGTAAAGTGAGGGAAGTTCGGATTTTCTTTCTTTTGGAATCACATCAATGGAACTGTGTCAGTCTGCATTCGTGTCTGTTGCCTTGAAGCATATGATAGTGTTCTTTCACCTGTTAATTTCATTGTGCCTAAACATTATATAATCAGGGTTCTCTTGATTAATACGAAGAGATTTATATAAGCAATTGGCTCATGTGATTATGGAGGCTGACAAGTCCCAAGTAAGTAGCAGGCTGGGCCCCAGGAGGGCCAATGTTATAGTTCCAGTTTGAATGCCATCAGACTTGGGACCCAGGAGGAGCTGATGTTTCAGCTCGAGTTCCAAAGCAGGAAAAAGAACAGGGCAGTCAGGCTGGAAAAATTACTTCTTATTCAGGGGAGACAGCCTATTTGTTCTCGTCAGACTTTCAACTGATTGGATGAGGCCCATCCACATTAGAGAAGGTATTTGGTCAAACATTATTCTGGATCTGTCTGTGAAGGGTTTAGGGGTGAGATTAACATTTAAATCAGTAGATTAAGTAAAGCAAATTGCCTTCTCCGATGCTACCCTGAACAAGCCCAATCCCCTCTGATTCTTGGAAGCTAAGAGCAGGGTTGGGCCTGCTTAGTACTTGGATGGGAGACCACCTAGGAAGACCAGGTGCTGTAGGCATAAAAAATAAAAAAATAAGGGCTTGTAAGCTGACAAGGTCCTTGCAATCTGTGAGGTCAACCAGAGTTGTCTTGCCTAAAAACAAAACAAACAAACAAAAATATTCCTTATAAAGAAAAGTCATTGGTAGAGAAGCACTAATCTGGATGTGCATTCTGTTGTGATGACTTAATGATCTTCCACAAACAGACGTACAGTGATATATTTAACTAATTTATATTTTGGTTGTTTTGTTTTTTCTTTTCCTTTTTTATTATTACCAAAAAATTATGGAAAAAACACCCTCCTACATATATCTTTCTGCATTTTAAATATTCCCACATAATAGATTCCTCAAAATAGAATTCATCAGAAGAGTATGCATATTTAAAATGGTGATAGATACTATAGCAGTGGGGCTCAAGATTAGAACTTTCTTAAATGGAAATTATATAACAAAGATTATAAAAGAGATGTAAGTAGAGTTGCTTTTGAAACAAAAGTGGGAATCTGAAAATAAGGAAAAGAAAATGAAATAGAATTGATGGAGTACTTTAAGCAATTATGTTTCAATATGTGTGATTAGCTGATCTGCATGTATCAGTTCCCCACATTCCAAGGAGCATTGATATGTTCATGGAATACAAGAGGAAAATTGAGTTATAGGAATGAAACTCAGGGTTATGTGTTTATATAGAGAGATAACAATAACAACAATCACAGCTAACACACTATTATTTCACATTTATTTTTTATTTATTATTAGATTTTCATCTCAGCTGTATCACTTACTATCTGTGTAAACTTGAGCAAGTCCTTCGCTTCTCTTGACCTTACTTTCTTTAATTCACTAGGCTACTATTGTGCATTTCAGTTCCGGAAACTGTGTCATAGGAAATGCCATTGTCCTCCATCTTAAAGAAGGATGTGCAGTAGTGAATATGCCAGTTAGAAAGAGTGCACACCTACCCTGCAAACCACCCTAGTCCCTGCCACATGCAGCCCTGTTTAATCCACTTAATGAGGTAAGGCTTCTGGCTAAAGACAGGGCCATCCCCTGAGTCAAGAGAACACAGAAAACTGCCATTCTGCTTGAAACTAGAGAAATGGAGAAAACAGGAAAAATGATGTCTTGACAAATTATCCTGTCACACAAGCATGCTTGTAACTTAAGAATTCTAAGCAGCATAACTACAAAAACCCTTGCTCGAATTGTTTCTTTTAAGATATGAGATGAGAAACATTTTTTTTTTTAAATCCACAAATGATTCTTTGAGGTAGATCTTTTAATCTTTTTTTTCCCCCTTGGATAAAGTAGAGAATAAGCTCATTTTTGTTAACAAATATAGATAATTAACATAACCCGTACCAATGACTATAAAACAGATGTAAACAGAAGTTTGTTCATCAAGAAGTTTTGGGGACATGTAAAAGTACCCAGAAAATTCCCACAGGCTATTGCTACCAAATGAATCAGGATGGCTTCTTCAGCAGTTGAATATCACCCTATATAACACGTTTCTTCTCTAAATGAAGGCCTTGTTTTATAACTGGACTGGATGCTTCTGATTTTATTGGAACTATACTAAGAAGCTGGTTTGCTGTGAATTCCTGCCTTGTGGCTAACGGTACACAACGTCAGTCCAGTGCCTGAGAGGCTGCTAGGTCTCACACACCCCTGTCCCAGGTGGCATTAAATGTCCTCAAATACGCTGCTTTGAAATTCTAGTTTTTAAAGCATGCTTTTTCAGTACAGCAAAGCACACAGGACTGTGTGTTTATTTACTACACTTTACGTATCTCGAGTATAAAAGCTGTATTGAACATTTATGAGGGTTCCTCTCTGAAAAAATTACAGATCATAATAGAAAGTATGTTTTTGCATTTTTCCTCAAAACCTCAGACTCCAATAGACTGAGGGCTTGATGGAGCCAAGAAATTAAAAAAAAAAAAAAAAAAGAGAGCTGGTTACCACAACATGTAGCTTTCCTGGCACAAATAAATCTGTTGTACTCACTCAGGCTTTGAGGCAAAGAAACAAAAGAAATGGAACAGTTCCAGACCCCTTTGCCCACATCGGCCCATCCTCCTGTTCGTTCTCTCCACAGAGAGCAAGTGAGGGGAGGCAGCGAAGCAGGTGGTGCCCATGAGCCCTGAAAAATGGAATAAAGGGGAATGCTGGGAGCTCTTTTCATCTTTTCTTATCACATATCTAGTACATTTTCCTTGGCTTTCAAATATTAAAATGATTGTACGTTGTTCAAACAGCAAAGGTCTAATTATAAGTGGCCTCCAATTATTTGCATTAAATTGACTTGTTTCCAAGGTAATCTAGAAACAAACGCTCACTACATTTATTGTTTGAAAAATGTCTTAAATACACTTGATTTCCACCCAACTGCCTATTTCTAATCATCAGGATCCCCCCTCGCCTCCTCAAAAAAGACTTTTTTTTTTTTTTTTTTTGTAAAGAAAAATCAATGGAGGGAAATAGTTACAATCATGACAGAAGAGCTAAAAGCCAAACAGAGATAGTGAGGCAATGCAGATATGAACAACATCAGTGAGAGCCTAAAGGAGGTAGTGAGATTTCCAGAACAGTCCCTGCATGGCGGCTGGTACCACAGCAGACCTGTCCTGTGGGAGCTGAGCCACAGGGCAGATGCAGCCATGCTGGAGAAACCACTCAAAGCAGACAGCTGTCCTGGGTGCTCCCTTCCTCGCATACCCCCTAACTTCTCGCCAGCACCTTACATTACCCAAAGCCAGAAGCCAGCTGACACAGGAGTCCAGGAATCACAGGTGGCAGGCAGGGGTCAGCCCCACTGCCACACAGCGCAGAGCAAGAGATAGGAAATGGATCTGAGGGCACAACAAAATCGTGTTTTCCTTGACCATTCTCTGACTTCTCAAAGCTAAAGAAATAAATTTGTCTGATACAAAATCTCTAGCTTATTGGATAATGGGGAAGATTAGGTTCTGAAGGCTGCAGCAGCCAAAGAAATTCTGCCTCACCCGCTACCTGCTAACTCAGTACCACTCGCTTACAGTATCATCAGTTGCTATAGTTCTTCCAGAAAAGGCTCTGTCCAATGGGACCATCGCCAACCGATCCAGCGGACTGGTGCCCTTTCCCTAATTTTCTTGATGTCATTTCAGCATTTTCTCATACTTGCACAGAAACTATTATACGGCATTTCATGAGCTGTCATGGGGAAAAATAGCTGTGGGATGAGTCCACAGCTGACAGACTGCTTTTGTCACACGTCTTCCAGAGCTTTGAGGTATGGGGAGAAAACGTAACATGAACATGTGGCGACATATCTCTTGAAAAATTCTGGGAAGTAACTGAAGTAAAAACACCTTTCTTTTATATTTTTCTTCTCCCTTTTAAAGAGAAAGGATATACCTAGGGGAAATAGTTGGGCTAGCTAAGGGTGGGGAATAAGGGCTGTGCAGTAGAAAACAGCTGGAGCGTATCTGTATTGGGAGTGGACAAAAACGTTCTTTCTGTGCCATCAGTGAATTGTTGCTGTGAGAAAGCCAAAATAGCAACTTCTTTATCATCAAAACAAGTCTCCCTGAAGCCAGTTCCCAGCTTCTTATGACTACCCAGGACACTTCCCAGCTGTTCCACGTTGCTCAGCTCTCCTCCCCTGATCAGAGCCTCAGATCACATGGAAGCTGCCATGTCTAAGGGACTTTCACACTACATGCAATGGAGGGGCACAGCAGGTCTGGGCAAGTCTTGTGGAGATAAGACACCATACTGGTCAATGTGGATTCAAACAGGTTTCAAATGTGGATTTAATATAACTGAGCACTGGCTGTGTGCCTAGCTCTCTGTTATCTTATTGAATCTTCATAACGGCCCTATCTGGTCACCATTCTTATTTTTCTCATTTCACAGATGGGGATCCTGAGGCTTTGAGGTTGAGTTGTTTGTCCAGGATCACACAGCTAGTAAGCGGCAGATTCGAGATTCAAACCTAGGTCTGTCTCCTCCATGTCCGAAGCTCCCCATCTCTGTGCTATTCTGTGTATCAGCTCTAAGGAAAACTCAGTAGACAGTTTGTACGTTCAGTGCTAAGCAGCTTTGTAAACATTTACTGACCTCCTCACCCATGATTTACAGAAGAGACAGTAAAATGGAACCATTACTTGTTTGTCCTCTCTGTAATATGTGAACACAATTAATGAGTGAACTGCTACCTATTTAGTTTCAATGATTGAATTATATGATATCTGCTGATGTTCTAGAAGCTTCTGTGTTTTAAATCTCTCCAGCTACCCAAACCCTAGGAAACAAATGCTCCATTTCCACAACTGTTTTTCCCAACCTTCTTAGCTGGGATCACCAAAGATTGGAGGCCCAGAAGCTGGCCAGTTCTGGAGTGACTCCTAACCTCATCTTCAGGGAAGGCAATTTATTGGCATTTTGCCCAAGATCGATTGTATCTGTGATGAGTGCTAGTCATTCAAGCACCCACCTAGTTCTACTCTTCTCCAGCCCCCGGACTTTGCTTATCTCTGCTGCATTGCTAGAGTTCAGATGAATCTCCTCTGTACTGTAGATGCTTCTTCTTGGAACTTGACCCTGTAAGAATCCCTTGAATTCTGACAACATGTATAGAAGTATAACAGCACAGGATGACAAAGACAGGGCACACATACTGTCACTTCCCTTTCCTGCACCCACAGTTAGGCGATCTTCGAACTTATTGTCTAAGCCAGGACCCTTTGGGGGGTGAAAAGGAGGACTAAGTTACATGGAGAAAACGGGTCTCTGCAGCTGACACTGCTCATCGATCCTGCCCTTCGGAACCCTGATCCCAGCAGTCCCTCAGAGACGAAAACTGTGCAATCATATAATTGGCACCTTAGGGCACTTACTGCTCACATTTATGTGCACATAACTTATTTCACTTTTTTCAGCATAAATTTGAATGTTTGCTTTGCAAATTTCCAGATGAGGAGAAAATAAATGAAAGGAACACATCATCTCTGCTCACAAACAGACATTACAATAATCTAGTTGTGAGGAAAAGAAAACTTTAAGCAAATAAATAAATGTATAAAATAAATGCACTTTATAAATGCAAATATTCTGTTCCATGAATGAATTTCCCTGTGTGAGCAAGAAGACCGCATAGCAATTTGAGAGGCCAGTTAGGCTTGAACGTAAACATTCCGTTGGGTTTCACTTGGAGTCGATGTAAAATATAGCCCAGGCTTTAGAGTCAAACAGTCCTGGACTCAGGTTCTGAAGCTGCACTTGCTGTGTGAAGGTAACAATAATAGAAAATATGTGCCAGAGGAGAGGTAATTATGCTTTAAAAATGGAGGAAAAAAAGAGAATAATTCTGTTTATAGATGTCTGCCTTATTGTGCCCCCTTGTATAATTTCTTCCTAAAAATGTTTAGCTAAAAAAAATCACAAAGATGTACAAAGAAGGAAACAAAAATGATACACAATCCTAATGCCCAGCTTACCATTGCTATTTAAAAACAATAAAAGGAATATGGTTACATGATTAGAAAGTTTGAATATACTTCATTCTTTGAAGTACCGACCTTTAATATTTTCTTGTATATTCTTCAGAGGGAAAAAAAAAAAGTATTTATCTGCATGTACACATTCTGTACCTTACTTTTTTTTCACTTAATAGTGTATCTTGGAGTTTTTCCATTTTAACAAATACAAATCTTTACTCTTCTACAAAGAGTAAAATAGTTCATCACAGGCATTTAAATTTATTTAACCAGCCCTTTTTTATTTATTTGCTTTTGCTGCCATAAGCAATACTGTGGTGCACATTTGAGCCTCTGTCAATGTATATAACTTAACCTCAGATGTTTAGTAAGAGTGAAAACATAAATATGTTACAGATATTTGTGCTTTGTCTCCAGAGTTCATTCATCATTTCCCATTGTCCATTTTTGCCAGCCTCTCCTTCTTTCTAGTTTCTTGTATCCTTAATCACCTGACTTTTGTCAGGCCATCTTATCTTCCATGGTTTGCCTTTTTCCCTCAATGAATAAACTTCCTTTGGATTTGCTCTCCTGGCCTTGATCTCAGCATCCTCCCAAGACTCACCTGTCAACATCCGCCCTCTGATTCCACAACCTTCAAATGAGATTAAGAAGCACTTTTCTTGGACACTTGTGATATTGTGATTTATAGTAAGAAACACATATTTGATATCCTTCTCTGGTTCTAGCATGGAGCTCCTAAAACCTTTGGAACATCCCAAGTAATGAGAGCAATAATGTTGCCTTTTGTTATGTTAATGATGGAACTTTTGGAGAGACCCTAGATCACCTAAGGATGATCAAACATGTGATTAGAGCTTTGGAGTTTTCAGTCCCACCCCAACACTCAGAAAGAGAGGATAGAGATTAAGTTCAATCGCCAATAGCCAATTATTTAATTAATCATGACTACGTAATGAAGCCTCCATAAAAACCCCAAAAGGTTTCAGAGAGCTTCTGGTTGATGAACACGTGGAGCTGCTTAGGGGTGGCATCTGGCAGAGGTCACAGAAGCCTTTTACGCCTTCCCACATTCTTTGCCTTATGTATCTCTTCCATCTGGCTGTTCCCGAGTTATATATTTTTTATAAGAAACTGGTAAACTAGTAAGTAAATTCTTTCTTTGAGTTCCGTGAGGTACCCTAGCAATGAATCAAACCCAAGAAGGGGGCTGTTGGAACCTCCCCTCTATAGCTGGTTGGTAAGGAGCACTGGTGATAACCTGAATTCGTGACCGGCATTTGTGTTGCAGGGAAGCAGTCTTATAGAACTTAGTCCTTAATCCCCAGGCTATCTCCAGGCAGGTAGTCAATATTGAGCTGAATTGTAAGACATTCATAATGTCAGAGAATTATTTGGTTGTGTGGGGAACCTCACCCCCCTACACACACACACACACACACACACACACACACACACACACACGAATTTGGGTGAACAGAATCATTAGCACTTAAACCTACCAAATGCTCCTTTCAGGAGAATGGGAATTTGACAGGAATGTTTTCGAGAGTCAAATTCTAGGTGGCCCTTAAATAACAAAGGGGATTTTTAAAGGCAGGACAAAGTCCTCAGAGGAGAACTAAACAATTTCTCCAGATACTTCACTACTCTACAGAAATCAATTATTCTATGAAAAGTCAACCAGTTTAGCAAGATTCCTCTTAGCACCACATTAGTACCCGGAGGCCTGTTTAATGTGAATTAAATTGTAGTGCATATTCTCAAGCCAGACAAACTGTCTGCAAGATTATCGAGAGCCCCCAGAACGCTGTAATGACCCAGAAGCGAAGGCCTAGAGGCACTGGCGAGGAATTGTGTAGAGCTGGTTACATGGCAAGATTCAGATTCAGGGTTAAAGATTTTATAAAGAATTATGATTCTCTACGATGAATGAAGAAAGCTAGAGCAAAACCACCCAGACAAAAAAGAGAGCGTCTTAAAGACTTGACAACAGTGGCAATTCTGCCTGCCAACGCTGTAGAATAATTTATGAACCACACAGCAATTCAGAGCAGTTTAATTACTGAATGACAATTACTGAATGACAAACGCATACCTGGAAATGTTACTATTTCTGCAATAACATAATGATATCAAACTAACAAATTCTGGTTTATTCCTATATCTGAGGGTTTGAGGAGACAAATCAATTAAATATGCATAGGTACAACTCCTACTTGTTGGAGACCTCAATGCTCTATAAAGACCCGAGTCAGAACCTCCTATATTTTCGAAAAATGTAGAATCTACCTGTCTAAGGATGAACTGGTCTGATTTTCACATTGACCTAGTGTGGTAGGAAGAACAATGGCCTCCAAAGATGTTCAGGTCCAAATCGCAAGACCTGTGACTATGTTACCTTACATGGCAAAAGGGCCTTTACAGATTGTCTTGGATCATCCCCATGCACTCTATGTACCACAAGGGTCCTTACGAGAAAGAACGAAGTGAGAGTGTCAGAGTCAGGGAAGGAGATGCGACAAAGACAGAAGCAGAAGTTGGAAAAACTTGAATAAAGAGCTAAGAGCCAGGGAATGCAGATGGTTTCTAGAAATTGGAAAAAAAAAAAAAAAAGGCAAGGAAATGAATTCTCCCCTTGAGCCTGAGCAGGAGGACACTCCTGCCAACAACCTGATTCTAGCCCAGTGAAACCTGTTTTGGACTTCTGACCTCCAGATTTTTAAGAAAAGAACTATTTTAAGACATTAAATTTGTGGTGATTTGTTACAGCAGCAATATATACCTAAAACACCTAATATTTTTTATTATTGTTTTCTTCATTTCTTTACCTCATAAATTCAGAGAGCCCAGCAGCCAAGTCCAGTACTGAAGGGAAATTCAACAAAGCCTATTTAAGAAAGCATGAGAAAGATCTCACATGGTTCCAAATGTCACATAGATCCAGGAAAAACAAGGAATGATGCTATAAATTTTATGCCATATTAGCCTAGAACCATCTTTGGTTAGTTGCTAATTCAATTTACTTAAATATTTCCAGCATCTCCTACAGATTCATTTTAAATATATTAAATTTACCACAGTCCCCTTAGCAAGGCTCTCTTCAGAGAAATCTCTTCCACACATTTCATGGAACTCTGAATACTTGAAAAGCAATAAGTTGAAATTTTTAGGATTTCAAAAGCTTATTTAGATGTGATAGATTCTTTGGGGGATTCTCCTCTAGTTTCCCTGATAATCTCCACCTCTTTGGAAATTGCCCCTTGATTCACAGGCCCACAATTTAGTCCTGTCTTCTAGCCAGTGTGAATTAGAGCAGAAAGGGCCAAGAAGAACTCCTGACCCAAGCCAAACCAATAATTTCTCTTGGGAATCTCGAATGTGAACTGTGAGATTCAGAGTGTGGGAATTGGAAACAGAGTTACTTTGGTGTCAGAAATGTATAGAGAAGGTCCATAAGCTCCATAGCTGACTGTTAAGGCTTCCTAAACCTGGTAGTTAAATTATTCCTTGGATTCCAAAAGATACTCTATGTGTCAGAACGACTTGTGTAAATAGCAGCAATTCTCACCCCTCCCTGTACCACACTCTTTCTAGTGTGATTGCAGTTCCTCTCAGAGGCGGAATATATTTACCTGTCCCTTGAATCTGGAATGGCCTGTGACTTGCACTGAATAATGGAATGTGATGAAAATCATGTACGAGCTTCCATGCTTTCTCAGGGTCTTTCTCTCTCCCCTCTCCTCCCCTCTCCCCTGCTTCCTGTGAGAACAAGTTCAGTGTAGCCTTCAGGGTAAATAGAGACAAGTCACACACTCTACACCTTAGTTCTAGCCAAGAGCCAGTTAGTCACCAAGCATGTGAGTGAAGCATTGAGGCTATCCTTGACCTGCCAGGCCCCATTTGACCTGCCAGCTGATCACAAATTTATGAGCAAATCCAGGAAAGATAAATCAAGCCTGGCTCTCAAACAGGAGACCCATTCATCTGACTCATAGATATATAAGTAATAATATGTTCATTGTTTTAAATCGGAGTTTGGATGATCTATCATGAAGCAATGCCTAATTGATAAACTTTAATTTGTGTTTGTCAGTTTCTTCTCTTATTTAATATTTTTTGAGCACCTAATAAATACCAGTAAGTTCCTATGCTAAGAATATGACATTATTCTGACATTACTGTAAGAGAAAGTCCCTACTCTCATAAAACTTCCATTCTAGTGAGCATTGTAGGGGAGGTGAGTAGACAGACAATAAATAAGAGAGTAAATAGTGTACAAATGGAAAGCAATAAAATAGGATTAGGAAAATAGGAAATATTGTCAGAAAAAGAAATTGGTATCTTATAAAGAACGTAGAGGGAGGGTATCTCTCTAAGGTGACATTCGACATGAGACCTGAAGGTATTGAGTGAATAAGCCATACAAATATCTGAAGAAAAGGCATTCTAGTAGAAGCAACAGCAAATGCAAAGGCCCTGAGGCAGGAGTGAGCTAGGCGTGCTTGTGAAACTGGAGGTAAATCTTTTCTGGAGCAGAAAGAGAAGGGAAAGCAGAGCTAGAGGAGAGGTCAGAGCAGTGGCTGAGGTTGGACCATGGGAAACTTGTGAATGATGATAAGGACTTTGGATTTTACTCTGAGCAAGACTGGAAGCAATTAAGGAGCTCTGATTACTGTAGTTAAATGAAAGATATCACATTTTAGAATGTTCATCCTGACTGTTATACAAATAAGCTCTAGATGGGCAAGAAGAGAGGCCAGTTAGAAAGCAGGGGCAATAATCAGGTGAAGATGATTTGGGCCAACATAGTAACAGAAAAGTAAGCAGATTCTGGATATATTACTACAGGAGTGATCACAGAATTTGCTAACATTTCGATATGGGTGTGAATAAATGAGGGGTAATGAATCATTGTAAGGTTTTGGTCTGATAAGTGGAGGGATTGAGTAGTTCTGAGTGGAAGTGGTGGGGAAGGAGAGGATTTAGGAAAATCAGGACTTTGGTTTTGGCCATGCTAGCCTTGAGAGTGTTTTCAGAGGGCCACGAGGATAACATCAATGGATAGCTGGCTGTATGAATAAGCAGCTGAAGTCAGAGCTCCGAACAGGAGACGTGAATTTGAGAGTCATCTGTGTATTGTTGGACTTGTTAGGCTCTGAGTCTGAGAGAAATCCTCCAGGGAACATTTTTAGAGAGGAGAAGTAGCCCTGGGGCCCCCTAATGATTCTCTCCAGGGAGATAGGAAGAACCAGCAAAAGAGTTGAGAAAGGAGGTCAGCAAGGAGAACCAAAAGGAATTTCTGCCAATAATTTCCTCTCTTTTCTCTCTAACCTAGCTTAAGCTGGTTTCTGTTATTCATGTAATGGGATAATACATGGAGATTTCAAACGGAGGTTTTCCTTTCTGAAAATTATCCCAGTTGCCCTGCGGTTCTCCACACACTGGACACAGGGCATCCTATGTTGGCTGCATGACGAGGGAAGGTAGAAACAGAGACAAAGACTTCCACTGACTTGCTAAGTGATTTTTTAAAAGGTTGTGGCAGGCATAATGGTCTAAAACCAAAGCATTTTTGATGTGTGAGAGCCAAAAGTATGAAAGAGAAGTGGTTTTGTTTTGATTTCTAAAAGGGCTTGAGTGGGAGAGTGAGCCAGAGCCTGAGGTGGAGCATAGCCATGTAGGAAATAATGCAGGATAGGGATTAACGGCAGTTTCTTGCCTCACGAAAGGAAGATTCCTTCACAGGCAGAAAGGAGGCTGGAGAGAGGAATCAGGAGCATCGAGATGCCTTGTGAGAAGCCTTTCCAGCCTGCCCTTCAGCTGCTTTCTATTCCCACCTCCAAGCCAGGGAGGAAAGCCCTGCTGGGAGGGACAGACCAAGACCCCCAGGAAGGTTTGAAAATCCCTCAGCTAAAGGGCTTGCTCCCTACATTCAATCTGGAGTGCTGAAGGGACAAACTTGCAGTGGGTCTCATACCAATTCATTCAGCTTCCTTATGTGTAAAACAAAGATAACAATACCTTTTCTCCTATGTTTCTTTTAAGAATTAGTGACAATTTCCATAAGTAACCCAAATCTTTAGTGCAATGGATTTTGGCTAGGTGTTCAGGAAAAAAAAAAATGTGATTAAACAAATCTACTCTAAGCTATGGATGGTTCATGTTCCGTTAATCCTCACAGAAGTATTTGCACTTTTAAGTGGGAAAGAGTTCTAATGTAATTAAATATATAAATAAGGGATTTTCGGTAATTCTTTTAATAATGAAGTCAACTAAAATTCAAAGTATCGTAAGGGAAGATAGTTTGAAATGGAATGACCATCCTTTAAGCGATGTGGATATACCTGTCTGAGCCAGCTTAATATCTTCTCTCTTAAGATTACTTGGGGCTGCACATATGAGAAAAGCCCTAATGGGCATAAGCAAGATAGAACTTAATCTGTCTTATACACATAAAAAGAATCTAGACGTTAGCAGTCTAAGACAGGTATGGCTATTTCACAAAGTTGCTCGAGATTCACAGCTCTTTTGATGTCTTACAGAGTGTGCTTGTCCTCATGGTTCAATATGGCTGGTAAAGCACCAGCCTTCACACCCACATTCTGGGCATCATGATAGAACAATGGCAAAACAAAAACAAAAGCAAAAACAAAAAACAAAACAAAACAAAACTTCCTGGCAGCCCCATGTAATTTCACTCCCATTTATAGGCTAAAATAAAGTCATGTGACCATACCTAGCTACAAGGAAGGCTGAGAAATATTCTTTCCCCGAGTCTTGCCTTCCAAATAAATTTAGCGTTCTAGTACCAAAAATGGGGAAAGAACATATGTTAAAAATAAGCAACCAGCAGTCTTTCTCACAGTAATATTGAGTTAGTTATTCAGCTCTTATCTCTCAGTTGCAGTTTCTCCTGTCCACACTCTGCTTTATGATGTTGGGGATGGAGATACGTTGCCAGGGAACCTGGAGGGAGACCAGAAGACCTGTAGAAGAAGGATGCTGTCCCTGTCCCCGTCACTCAGTTCTGCTTCTTCACCCTGGCATTGACAGTTCTCTCCAAGAGCAGCAGTTGATCCCAGTCTGCAGGGTTTTCAGCACTTACAGACTAGCCTCACCTCTCCCCATTTCGGGTACACCAGCACCAGGCCAGCTGAATTGTGCCCATCCAAAATTCATATGTTGACATCCTAACTCACTAATATGACTGTATTTGAAGATTGGGCTTTTAGGAGGCAATTGAATTTAAACGAGAGTGTAAGGGTAGGGCTCTAACCCTAATATCTCTCTCTGTCTCTCTCTGTCTCTCTCTGTCTCTCTGTCTCTCTCCCTCTCCCTCCCTCCCTCCATCCTTCCCTTTCTCACTACTGGTTGGTACCCAAGAAAGATCATGTGAGCACACAGGGAGAAGGCAGGTATCTGCAAGCCAGGAAGAGAGTTCTCATCAGAAATATACCATGCTGTCACCTTGATCTTGAGATGCTGGCCTCCGGGACTGTGACAAAATAAATTTCTGTTAAGTCATTCATCTGTGATATTTTGTCATGGCAGCCTGAGCAGACCACACAAAATCCTTCTCAGAGGTCTGATTTTTCAGCTCCACAGGACCCTTTCTCCAACCCCTGCCCTTTGCTCCCCCAGGACCCAGAGGCAATAGCTGTTTTCATCAGTTGCCACCTGTTTGATAACTCGTGTTCGATTTTTGTCTTCTCCTTTCTTCAATATTTAGTCAATTCTTCATATTAAGGTTTTTTTGTTTTGTTTTGTTTTGTTTTGTTTCTGTTAAAATAAGTGATTGTGGTTTCTGACTCCTAACTGGCCCCCGACTGCTACAATACAAACAGCTCCAAGATTCTCCCAGCTGTGGCTACAGATATTTGAACAGAAGTGTCAGCAGCACATTTCTCAACCTTCATCTGCCCCCAGACACATCTCTGCTAAATCCCACCTGCCATTTCATACCTCTGCTCATTTCTGGTCTCCATTTGTGTCCCTTGATGGTCCTGTATCTAGAGTCTTCCTCTCTCTTTACACTGGATGACATACCTGGGTTTTGATTCGACTTGCTCCATAAAACACAAATTCCCGCATCCTTGCCTTAAAACTGAGCTGCACTGCTTCCCTAAGTCTGAGCCAAGTATTTCATGTTTTTTCTGGATGGGGATAAGGGTCATAATCCAAAATTTCACACCCAAACTAACTCCCTTAATCAAGCTGTTATTTATTTCAAAGTTTTAGAACTTTCTATTTTTGTGGCCTGCAAGTTCTTGAAATAATTCCAGTTTGAGCTCCTGAATGCAATAAAGGGAATTTGATGGAGTAGGTGGGGGCACTTATGTAAGAAAACTAATTATTTTGTTAGTAAGGTAGGCATTTTAGGTTGGGGGCATCTTGAAACAACTTTGTACTTAGCTGTGCATTTAAAAAAATAATTTCCTGGCAATGCTTCATCTTTACACATTTTCAGGTTGCTTTTACATATCGAAGATTTAATTTTTCTGCCTTGCCTTTTTAATGCTATATTTGAATTTTGTGTGTTTTTGTGTATTGGAAGCAATGAAACAATAAAAACTTTTTAGAGTTTAATCTTTTTTTCCACAACTGTTCCCCTTTCTATTACTTCCATTTCTCTTTGAATATCTGGTTTGCTTTAATAGACTTTCTTTTACCTATCACCATAAATTCCACAATTACTGAAAATTGCTGGGGAACAAATGTAAAGCACTCTCAAAGTACCCTCTTACCGAGTTATCTTATACAAGATAATAACATTTTTTAGGCCTAATTTATGTCAAGAATCTTGTTTGCCTGAAGAATACTTCTTGTAAACATGTTTTTATAGCCTTAGGCACAGTGAGGAGGGAGAATCATTCACTGATTCAAATTCCTTTGCTTTCCCTCTGGCTAAAGAAAATGAAAATCCTCATCTATGTTCTAACATGAAGGGCTAAATTGCAATAATCAGACATTTTCTAAATACCTTGGAAGCCTCAGGACTAATAATGATCACATTGATTCAACATTGTAATGATTGTAGCCTCTGCCAGTTTCTGTTTTTCCTAGTTCCTCGTCAACCATGGCATCCATGCCTAAGGGGGCTGAATTTTTTAAACCAAAGAATGAAACATACTATATATCAGTATAAATTTCCTCATGTATACATATGAGGGCAATAAGGAAATGACACTGGACAGGACTGCCCCAGGAGATGATACATGGCTGCTATGTCCATACCAGATGAGCAAAATATTGCAGACAAACCAGCAGAGGCTTTGCAGAAGCTTCATCTTACATTAAATATACAAAAGTCTCGTGCTTCTTCAGTAAGGGGCTAGAAAGCAAACATCTTCGGTTTTGTGGGCCACAGGACCTCTGTTTCAACTCAGCTGTTGTGGCACAAAGTCACAGACAGTAAGTAAACAAACCAGCTAACTGCATTCAATAACACTTGTTTTCAAAACAGACAGAGGGCCATTTTGGCCCATGGCTCCTAGTTTGCCAACCCTTGCTTTAGAATATCCAAGAATATACTTTTATATGAGAACAAACATGCCATCAAACAAAACAAAACAAAACAACTGTACTCTGATATCCCAGTATCCCACATAATTACCTACACATGTTATACCTGTAAAAACATACACAAAATGTTGTCCTTTTTCTTTCAGCTTCCTGAATTGAGGCAATGAATTTTTATGCCGACAGACACAGGCATTTAGTGCCATTTTGTCATTTCCTATTTACTAGGGTTTTATATCAAGGCAAGACTTTGTAACTAACAGGATCATTTATAGGCAAGGCCTGGGTTCTAACTTAACCTCTTCTAAAAGGGTAATTGTAAGAGCATTTCAGGACATTACAAACCAAATAACCCAACCAGGACAGGTGAAGGCTAATGCCTCTAATGGTACTCAGGAAAATCAATCAGCCAAGACAAACAGAGAAGACTGTCAGTATTTCATTGACGAACTAGTGGGTGGTTTATAGAAAGAAATGGATGTGGGTGAAGGAAATACTTGGAAGGGCAATAGAGGATGAAATTCTTTCTAAACCCTTGAGGCAAAGGTTCAAGTTCAGGGTTGAAGTTAATGGGGTTGATAGGAAAGAGGCCTCATCTAATAATCCAGTTCTTATGTGATTTTGTTTTTTGGTAAATCACCAAGTTTTGAAAACCTGATCTTAAATAATTGTGCTTGAAGTCTTCAGAGTGGGGAAAATAATCTTAATAGTTAATATTTGAGTATTTACTGTGTTCTGGTTTTATGTATTATCACATTTAGTATTTATTATTATTATACTCAATTTATAGGTGAGAAAACAGGCTCAGAATGGTTAAGTAATTTGCCCAAGGACACACAGCTATTAAGAGGCAAGGCTAGAATTTATAAGTGGGTCTATCTGACTTGGAAGCTTATGTTCTCAATCTTCACATTATACTGTTATTTTGTCTCATTTCTTATTGATAGTTAAATCTTCAGGTCACAAAGAATTTTGAAAGTAATTTTTAAATATATGGTAAACTAAATTCTAATTCTCATGTTTCAAAGACACCCAAGATACAATTTTGCACCCACTCAATTGCTTGAAGTTCTATTACTGAGAGAGAGGACCACATCTTATATTTGGAAACTTTTATCCTGGGCCAGAAAAAGAAAGGAAAGAGATGTCAAGAGGATGGATTTAGTAAGTTTAATTTTTAACTTTATTAAATATTTAATTAATTTGCTTCCATGAAGATTTAGACAAAATATTTTAGGGCCACCACATTGATGGAGTTAAAATGTAAAATGATCATTTATGTAAGTTGCCTGATGGTGGAAAGGGTGTTTCAGTCAGGCACAAATAGTGAACAATCTGAAAAATGAGTGTGTGTGTGTGTGTGTGTGTGTGTGTGTGTGTACATCTATATAACACAAAAGAGTATTCTGATTATTATACCCAGCTAGTTTCTTGAAGGAGCATTCATCATCTTAATCTGGCATTATTTTTTCCTTTCTGCTACCTAATATGTATCTTACAAGTCCTAACCTTGCAAATTTAAGAAATTTTTTCATTAATATGGGGGTTACATCACCTCATTCTTTGAGATGGTTTTCATCTTTGAGATATAATATAGCCTGCTTTTCTTCTTTATCATAGAATTTGACATATTTATGCAACATTGAGCTTGAGGTCTGTTTTATTTCCCCCTTATTTGGTCTTTATTATTTTATCTTATAGGTTTGGTCAGTGGAGTCCACCCTTCTCTCTTCCCCACTGCCTTCCCTCCCTATCTCTGTAGAACATTACGAAGCTAGAGAGCAGGGAGCAGAGAGCCTTAGGAAGATTGTTTGTTACATACTAGTTAAAACATGCGGACTTTATTTATTTATTTTATTTTGGACTGAAGAAAGTCAAATAAAGGAAGTCTGAGATAAAACAGTGCCTTCTGGGACCTCGGCTTCAGCTGCCACTCCTTGTTTTAATGAGATCATTTTTAGTTCTGAGGTTTTTGCCTCCAGAAAACCATCCAGAACTGAGCCGATTTTGAAATATTAGGCACATTCCAGGACCTAAGACCCCAAGGAGTTAAATTGTCTGCAGATCATTTAGACCACCCACCTGCAATAGATGCACGGTCTGTCCAAACTCCACAGAAATGCAACAGCATACCATATCTCACTATCTTTCCAGACAGTACCCAGGAGGCTTGACTCCTTTTCAGAATTGCTGAGCTAGCCAGGAATTTTACTTCTCTGGCCCAGTGTCACTTGCAGGTGGGAGGGAAAGGGAAATGAAGACACAAATTCCACTGCTAGTGAACAAATGCTGGACCCAGGAGATTAGTCTCTCTAAAACTGGGAAGGAAATTTGGGGCTTCATATGCTTATGCACTGTGCTTCTATTCAAATCTCTTTTTTTCCCCAACACAACAGTTCCCATAAAAAGCATTTCCTTTCCAGTAGCATAATCAAACATGAACTAAGAAAACTTCCATGTTGAAATTACTTTCAGATCTTGTTTATGGATTATGCAACCAAAACATTTATATTCAAATCCATTTTTTAAATGAAAATTTGATCCTTCTAAAGGACTTGGCTGTCCGAAAAAGAGCAGATTTGCTCTTAAAAATTTGGCACTACTGGAGTCGTTGAAAAGAAGAAAGGTTGTGAAAGTGTGGTAGGCAGAATGTTAAGAATGACCCCTAAAGATCCTCACTTTTATAAAATTTTCTCCCCTGAGAATATGATGGGACTTCACTTCTGTGATTATGTCATGTTACATGACAAAAGGGATTTTGCAGATGTAATTAAGATTGCTAATTGTTTGACCTTAAAATAAAGATCACTTAAGTGGACAAGGTCTAATTACATGATCCCTTTGAAAGCAGAGAATATTCTCTGACTGGTGGCAGAAGAATGTCAGAGAGATTCCCAGAGTAAGAATGACTGGACACGACATTGCTCATTTGAAGATGAAAGGACCACATGATAAGAATGAGTCCAGCCTCCAAAATATGAGAGTGGCCCCCAGCTGGCAGCCAGCAATGAACCAGATTCTCCAACAGCCTGAATAAGCTTGGAGCCGATTCTTTCCCCAGAGCTTCCTGATAAAAACTCAGCCAAGCCCACAAGGACTTCTGACCTACGAAACAGTGAGCTAAGAACCGGGTTCTGCTTTTAGGCCACTAAGTTTGTGGTAACTTGTCTTGCAACAATAGAAAACTAATAATGAATGAGACAAAAGGCATCTTTGAAGGGGAGGAAAAGCCTCAAAGGCATTCAGAGTAATAAGTGCATCCCTGGCATAGCATCCTCCTTACAGGGAGGAGATGCCTAGAGCTGGGAATGATGTTTGGACAGATGTTTAAATTCTGAGGTCATTCTTAGTATGTCATTTTACAGCCATGTTCCATTTGCTGTTTTGGAATTTGTTCCTTGGATTCCACTCCTCCACTCCAAACTCATCCTGGGAGGAGGGCAAGGAGACCGGCGAATATCTCTGGCTGGGCTGGCATCACCTGGTAGCAGCACATGGAGTGCATTTTATCCTTTATGTCCCTTGTGTGCCCCTCTGCCTTTCAGGGCTATGAGACTGAACTTTCTTGGGTACCTGTTCTTGCCACACTCGTCTGTCCTGACTGGCTCCTCCAGCCCCAATAGACATGCTGCCCAACCCCTTTTCTCTCCTACTCAAGAAGGTGGAAACCAGGTATGATTCAGAGAGGTCGAAGGGTGTTACTGGTGTTCCCAGGGGGAGCTGAGATCCATGACCAGGGGCTCAAAGAGAAGAACAACAGGAGCTATAATCAGCAGCCAAAAAGCAGAAGCTAGCAAAATAGACAGTCACAGGAAATGCTGGTGAAAGGTAAATATAGACTGGCCCAACTTAATTTTCTCGGGCAGAATCACACTGGCTTGAGTCCTTTTAAAAGATCAAATATATACCTATTGGATATGGCACTTTGATCCCTTTTATCACTTTAAAATCTCATCCATTTAAATTTCAGTCCTCTTTTTCTTTTCTAGTCTTATTATGTTAACTTCTTTGTAACACCTACACTGTCACTCTCTTCTTACTTCTTGAAACTTCTCTCTTAGCTTTCCTGATACTATCCTCCCCTGTCTTTCCTGTTATATCTCTGGATTTTTCTTCTCCCCTTTTTTGAGATTCTCTGTTTCCACTCAACCAAGATGCAGCGTCTGAGAGATTGTTTATGTTTATCTCTAGAGCTCCAGACATAGGAATGGATTAGGGATAGACATTTAGGAGTAACCAGCACATATGGGTATTAAAATCAAGCCATAGGAGTAAATGAAATACCTTAGAATGAATGAAGAGTGAGAAGCTGCACAGTGCAATTTGGATGTCCCATCGGTACCTCTGACTCAACATGTAAGTTCCCCAAATCATGTTTTCTGTCCTTGGTCTTTTGTCTGGTTTAATAATATCATCATATACCAAACGTTAACTGAAAATTTACCTATCATGGATATCGAATTCCATTCTTACACACTGAGACCCAAGTTATATAGGTTAATAATAGTTAACATTTAACAAGGAACAGTCTACCAACTATTCTTTAGCTTTAAGCAAAGGAAATAAAGACCGCAAGGAAAAAAAAAAAACAGTTTCAGAATATCGTTAGAGCTGGTAGAAATGTAGGAGAGCCATGTTTCCTTGATCGAATCTATACGCCAACGGGGACAGAGCTCTCACGGGGAAAACTGCTTTAGACCGGGAACAGTCTGGCACTGACAATATAATCTTTTTCTCAAAATTCTTTCAACCTAGTCATAGAAGCTGATGTTTTTTCCTAAACTATAAAAGCTTAGCCCTTGGCTAAGTCAGAGCTGGGATCCTGGCAGTTTTCTTACCTGAATGGCCAACTCCCCAACAGCTTTAGCTTCCTAACAAGGTGCCAGGATTTCTTGGAACAAATAACCCACAGACAGGGCTTCCCCCCTTCCCCATTCCAGGTCCACTTGTGCTTATTTCTATCTTTCACACAAGCCAGGAAGATAGTTTACACACACCTCTTGTTACTATTGCATTTAATTATAATATAATCCTACATATGCAAACATGAAAACAGCAATCATGTTTTATTCCAAGTTCTAATTGCATGTAGCAATCATGTGCTTTCACTAAATTATTTCCATCAAGCCTACATAGTGCTGTTATTCCTAGCATGCCAAAAGCTCACCTGCAGCCTCCCACCCACATCAGAAAGGCCAGTTTGAGTTGCATATACTTGCTCTGCAGCTTCATGTAGTGGTCCTCCCCCGTAAAACCACACACATGCACTTTTTTTATATGTCCAATGTGCGTGAGTTCTCCTGCTCTGCTTTTTTTTCCCCATCAGCATCACAGACCTTGAGATATTGAGTGTGCACTCACCACATCCCTTCTTTCTTTTGTGTATAGAAACACTCACAGCTGGGCTTCCTCCTTAACCATTTCCTGTTCCTCCTATTTTAACATGTTAATCTCTGTTCCTCACAGGCAGAGCCAATATTGATCTTTCTTCTCTAATAACACTTTTAACTAGTCTTATTAGCATCAACCAATAGCCAATATTTCCTGTTTCCTAACACCATCCCCCCTTCCCCCCCAAAAAAAATACTGAATGAAAAACAGAAGAACGCCCTTTTTTTTTTCTGTTCATCTGAACCTTGGTTTTCACTCTAGGAGTTGTGCATCCTTTGCCTTATTCTCTCTCAACTCCTTCTCTACATCACATCATTGGAAATGAGCCTATAAATTAGTTAAGTCATGTATAAAAAAATGAAAACTCAAGAGAGAAAATGTGAGATAGGTGGTGAATTACTAAGCACTGGGAGCAGCAAACATTTGGATTTTTGCTTCTGCTCTTCAAAGTTTTGTGCTATAGGGTACATTCCAAGCTAGGCCTCGAGCCATTACCAGAACAGGCATCTCAGTAGGTTTTTCTTTTACTTTTCTCCAAAGATGTTATCAATCAAGCTTTCCCAAAGGCTCATGGGTTATTAGGAAAGCAAAAGGGAGGGTCAGTGTCTCAGAGGCAAGATGGCCATCAGCTGCAGGAAGCAGGAGTGAAACTGGGAAGATTAGGCCTTGTGCTGTGCCTCTGTGTTTGAGGAAAAGCCTGAGAGAGCTCCGAGGACTTGAAAACAACCAGCCTGGCTTAACCATTTAAAAAAGAAATCCTGCAGCATTCCAGAAACATGAAGACAAGCTCAGCACTGTGCAGCTAAAGGAGGTCACTCCTCTGGGACTAGTTCACGGAATTGAAATGACTTTTAAGAAGTGGCTGTCTGAGTGAGAACAATCAGGGACTTTCTCCCCCCGCCCCTTTTTTTTCCCCTTTTTTCTTTTTTAGGGCTTAGCTTGCAGCTCACTGGTCATAAATGCAAAGGTTGAATATAAAATGAAACAGAAAACAATAAATATGTTTTCCGACTGTCCCCTTGTGTCCAGCTGCCAATCTGCCTAGTCTGGGTGGGTACTCTCATTCTAAAGTTAGCAGAGTGATGGGTTGTGTGTTTTTGTTGTTGATTTTTATTCGTGTTGCATTTTAGCAATTTTAGATGTGAAAGGCTTTGGCATTTAATAGAAAGGGTAACAAATTGTGATCAGAGTTTGGAATTATAAACTCACTTCTACCATTCAACAGATTCAAAAAGCTACACAGCCTCTCTTATCCCTAGTTTCCTGATTCATAAAGTGAAAAAATAACAATTCTACTTCAAGACTGGTTTCTTACTGTTATTTGGGTTCTATTTAAATGTTATATCACCCACTTCCAATTCCTTCCCAAAACTGCTTTTTTGGTTCATTGCCTGTGTCCCCCAATGACAGTATAAGAACTATGAGGGTAAGAATGCTTTGTTTTTGTTGATTCATTCAACACATTTTTTTTTAGTGGCTTCTGGGTTCCAGACACTGTTTAGTGCACTGGGTGTGCATCAGTAAAGTAAGGAGGTTAAGAGTATGTAATATGTCCAGGGGCAATAGGTGCTTTGAAGAAGTATAAAGAGGGCTAAGCAATAAAATGGATCATTGGTGGGGGGTAGTTATACAGGGTGATTAGGGAAGCCCTGAGTGTATCACATTTTGACAGGGACTTGGAGAAAGTGAAGGCATGAGACCTGAAAATGCCTAGAGCTGGTGTATTCATTCCAGAAGGTGGGAGCTCTAGGGACAGAAGTTCTGCTTGGTCCAAGAACAGCAAGAGCAGTGTGGCAGGAGAAGCGTAAGGGAGGAGCATGGTACGAAGAAATGAAAAGGAAGCCCAGCTCACAGAAGAACATGTTGTTCATGGTAAAGACTTTTTATTTTATTCTGAGTGAGGTGGGAAAATGGGCTGGTTTGGGGTAAAGGCATGACTTCTGTTTCATGAGGCTCACTAGGGCAGTTGTGTGGAAAACAGATGGAAGAAGCATTTGAGTGGAAGCCAGCGTGACCTGTGAAGGATATAATGATGATCCAGATGAGAAATAAAGGTGCTCTGAAAGACAGTAGTGAGAAGGGCTTTGATTCCAGGTAGTTTTTTAAGGTAGAGACTACAGGATTTCATGACAGTTTAATTTGGGGCAGGGGGAAAGGAGAGGGAGAGAGAAGAATTGAGAATTTCTCCCAGGTTTTGACTTAACAATTGAAATCTAGATGGGGAGCTTAGGAGAGGAGAAGGTTAATATGAGAAGGGTGGAGGTAGAGATGAGGTATTTGCTTTCAGACATACTACTTAATTTTGAGATACCTGTTAGAAATTCAAGTGGAAATGTTGAGTAAGTTAGATATACTGACTCAGAAGTTCAAGGAAAAATATGGAGTCTGGAGATATAAACATGGACAAATCAGCAAATAGATAATATGTAAAATCATCTCTTTCACCATTGTTATCTTTGGTGCCCAACACAATATGGTCACTCAATAAAAATTTGTAGAATGAATGAATGTATGTTATAATGATCAAATAAGATAACAGGTATGAAATTATTTTTAAACGATAAATCTCTCTGCAAATAAAAGATTACATACAATATTATAGTATTATGATTATCTTACAAACAGAAAACTATAAATGAGCAATAAAAATTTAGCTAAAGTACAACTAGAAATCTTGCCTCTAATAGAAATAAAGTCCAGGTAACTTCTTTCCTCCTCCCTGCTTTGACATTTAAAGTTGATAGCGTCTAACGCTATAACTAAGAGCAAGAAAGCACCATAAAAAAACTTAAATATAGTGAAATGTAGCATTATTTTTTCTAATAATGGCTCTTCAAATTGTCAAAAAAGATTGTCACAGCAATGTTTCCACCTATTTTAGAAGGAGTACTTTTTCGATAGATAATTCTAAAACTGTGTGAGTTCTGTATGTATTTTCCCACTCCACATCACTCCATAACTCTAAATTTAATAGGAATTATTTTGCATCAAATAAAAAATAGTTTTGATTCACAGCCTGATATTTTCATTTTAAAAAGATTGTTTCATGAATCTTATTGGGTAGACTATTACTTTGGGTCTTAAGCAACTAGCCCAGTAAAATTCTAAGTACTTTATCTTTTCACATATGATACAAATTGGATGTCACAAGTTATATTTCCTATACTGGTTATGAAAATATAAAAAAATTAAAATTTTTCTTTCTATGAAAGCTGAGCATCGTAATATGAAGATTTAAAGTTTTTCCAGACCAAGAGAAGGAATAAGGAGGTAGATGAATGGATGAGTGGATGAATGGTTAGATGAATGGATAGATGGATAGAAAGAAGTGAGGGTTGGGAGAAGCAGAGGCAGGCAGATATGAGAAAATAAAGAGGAAAATGAAATATTCTGATTTTGACATGGGGCCAAAATAATTCAATAGCGTAAGAATAGTCTTTTTAACAGTTGACTGGTACGACTGATTTCCCTAATAGAAAAATGATGCTTACATCACATGATATACAAAAATTAACTTAAAATGGATCGTAGATGAGTTATAACTAAATCTAGAAGAAAACATAGGAGAAAAACATTTTGATTTTGATTTAGAAAAAGAATTCTTAGGATGCAAAAAGCCTAAGTCACAAAAAAAAAAACAAAGAAATTATATGTTAAACTTCATCAAATTGGAAATACTTTTTTGAAAATCACCAGTTAGAAATTAAAAAATTACACCAAAGATTGGGAGAAAATACTTTCAAAACATATACTGGATAAAAGACCTTTTTTTTTTTTAAAGAATATATAAACAAATCTTAAAACTCAAGAATTTTAAAAACAGGCAAAAGGTTTGAATGTATGCTTCAACAAAGATGATGTAAGAATCACAAATAAGCTTGTGAGAAGATGCAAGATCCAACATCAACAGTCCTCATGGTGATGATGACTACATATCTGTGTATATTTGTTAAAACTCATAGCATTACCCACTTAAAACTGGTGAATTTTATTGTAGGTTATTTATACTTCTATATGGCTATCTAAAAATATTCATTTGATGGGATTAAAGCATATTAGACCATCTTAAGAAAGGATCAGTAAATGAGAAGGCAAATTAATAGAATTTATACAAACTGAAGCACAAAGAAAATAAAATTTTAAGAAATAAAGAAAGCCTCAATGACTTATCAGCCAGTAGCAAGCTATCTAGCACAGATGTACTCAGAAAAAGAAGAAAGAATGAAAGGGCAGATACAAATATTTGAACAAATATTGGTCAAAAATTTTCTAAATTTAATTAAAAGAATCAATCGACCAATCTAATTGGCTTAGCAAACCCCAAGCAGATAAATGTGAAGAAAACCAAATCAAAATACATCATAATCATACTGCTGAAACCCAAAGATAAAAGAAGCCAGAAGAAACAAAGGCATAATACATACAGAGGAACATTGAGTGACTACTGACTTGTTAGATAGAACACAGCCCAAAGAGTAAAACTTTCAAGTGCTTAAAGAAAAATCTGCAAGCAAGAATTATATATCCAACGGAAATATTTTTTCAAAAATGAAGGCAAAATAAAGACATTTCTGGATAAATGAAAGCAGAGAGAACATGTTGCTAGCAAACCCATACTATAAGAAATGCTAAAAATAAATTATTTGGGGTGGAAAGAAATGACACCAGATTTATAGAAAGACTATTGCGCACCAAATATGTTAAATACATGGCTAAGTATAAAGATTATTTTCAATTAAATTATTTAGAAGATAGTTGACTATGTAAAGCAAAATAATAACAATGCAACATTACATTATAACAATGTAATATATGTATAAGTTAAATGTACAGCATCATAGCACAAAGACAAGAGGGGAGGTAAATGGAGTAAGGGTGAATATTGTAATCCCTAGAGCAACCATTGAAAAATAAGATTACAAAAAGTCATTGTTAAAAATCCAATAAAAGAGATAGAATGCAATAATAAATAATATTTTTAATCCAAAATAAGGAAGGAAAAAAGGAATAAAGAACAGAGTAGACAAATAGAAAGCAAATAGACTTAAAGTCACTCATATCAATAATTATATTCAATGTAAATAGACTAAACACTCCAAGACAGAGCTTATCTTACTAGATAAAATAACAAAGTCCAAATACACATTGTTTACAAATGATATACTTTAAATACAAAGACACAGATAAATCCCCAGTAAGGAAAAGAGAGAAAACACAAGCTACAGATATCACGAATGACAAAAGAGACATCTCTATAGATCTGATGTGTCGGTTATGTTGTATTGAAGGCTTACATCATATCCCAGCTGGTGGCTAAATGTTCATTCAAAATAATGACCAATAGTTACCGTAAGCCATGGTTTGTGCTAAACAGTTTATGCACATCCTTTTAATTAGTCCTCCCACAACCCTGTCGTATAGATAGATATATTTTTGGTTATATTTTGTAGATGAGAAAATTGAGTCTTATAAAGAATCATTGACTTGCCTAAGTTCACACAGCCCGTTTGTAGCAGAACCACTTACTTATTGGATTCTTATCTTGGGAATATTTCTAGCCTCATAACTATCTCATTAGAATGAATCTAAATGCATATATTATATTTTAAAGGAAGAACTGGTTTTTTTTTTTTTAACTGAAACAATTTTATAGCCTGAAGGTCTTAAAGGAAGAATGGAAAAGCTACACACTGAATTGCTGCCACTGTTGCCATGGAAACCTGAAAAGAGATTACATACACATCAGTTTTACAACTCCATCTTTTAATAGGTAAAGAACATAACCACAGGCTGCCGACTCCTCATGGAAAATTCCCTGAGAAATCCATCTAATCAAAAATCTCGGCATTTTTTCTAATAAAAAATTTCCAATTCACACAGTAAGCCAAACTTTGCCGGAAGGGGTGGGTAATGAATGATTCTCTTTTCTGGAAGTACTGTCCATCTTATGACTGTTGAGAAGTGGACTGACACTACTACTACTACTACTACTACTACTACTACTACTACTACTACTACTAGAAGTGAGCCAAGACAATAACAATGATGATGATAATGATGATGATAAAAGCAAGAGGCTATAACACTTTGGATGCATATTTTCTAAGAGCCAGATCAAGAGGTGCTGGAGAGGGAGCTATGGGCACTGACTTATGGAGTGGCAAATATGACTGAGATGAAGAGGCAAACATAAATTTGTCTCTCCCCTGACAATGGAGGCAGCATCCTCCACTGCAAGCAAAATAAAACACTCTTTGGCAGTACAAAACCAACTCTGCTGAGTATGTCTCTGATGTGGAGGTATAGACACTATCGAATGAAAGTCAGCTGTCACAGTAAGATAAAATTCTGAAAATGAGTAAGGCATGTCTGTTTACAAGAAAAGTGATGCCCTTTCTTATCTAAATTTAGGCCCTTTAATATGCCTCTCTGAAAACTGATTTGAAAAGTCAGAAAATTGGAGCAAGAACAGTAAGTACAGAAAAGTAAGACATGATTTGCCTTTTTTTTTCTATGGCATTTGACTCTGATTTAGACAGTAGAAATGATCTGCCATTAGTAGATGTCTTTATTAAGATTGGGTTTGGTTGTAAATGGCAGAAACCACAAAGTAAAAATGGCTTAAACAACATAGAATTTGATTTCTCACTCATTTAAAAGTCTGTATAGATCATCTAGGGCTGACATGGTGGCCCCACAATCATTAGAGACTCCCAATTTGTTGTTCAACCATTCTTAGCATGTGACTTCCAACTCACACTCCAAGATAGCTATTCACACTGAAGCCCACATATTCACAACAGAGCCAGCAAGAAGGAGAAAGAAATGAAGAATGGTACTCCCTATCCCTTAAAGGACACTGCTCTCTGGTTTCATATATGTCTACTTACATCTCATTGGCTATGTGACACATGACTTGGTCTACCTGTGTGTGCCACAGACAAGCAGGACCTCACGTGTTGTATAGAAATCGCTAAAGAAGAAGGAGAGTTGTTCCTTGCAAGGTCCAGGGGGCCATAGGACTCAGGTTTGACTGATATATTGATTTATTCATATATTTGTTCAAGACACAATTATTAGTCACATGTTGTGTGTCAGGCTCGGTGTTAGACTCTGGAAATAAGAAAGACAATAGTGACATAGAAATAAACAAGTCAGGAATTTTATAAAGGTAAAAAAGTAGCTAACTTTGTTGCATTGTGAGAAGAACTTTCAAGGAAAATTCCACAGAAGAAATGCTGTATAAGGCAAGTCTTTTAAAATATGACTTTGCCATCTAAACCGGTAGAGAAGAGCTGGCAGGGGAGGAGTGTGGGGAGGCAAAAGTCAGTGGAGAGTGTTGGGAGGTCGGGAGGGCATTCCAGGCAGACAGAAGAAGAGATGCAAATGTGACAAAATATAGGAAAGTATGGCTTACTAGGGAGCTCTGTGCAGTTCCACGGGACCTGGAATAGGGACGAGGATGTAGGAAGGGAGCCAGGGACAAGTGGTAGATGCCATTGACACGTAGACAGGTTGGAGAGCTTATACCGCACATCATTCTGCACTCAGTGGGAAGCCCCTGGAGAATCACGATGAGTTTGTGTTTTGAATAATTACTTGGGGTGGGCAGTAGGGGGAGGGTGTAGAAATGTGGAAGGTGAATGGGAGGTGGGCGTAATTGGAAGCAGGAAGACTGTTCGTTTACCAAGCATTTCCTAAGTGTCAAGTCTATGCCAGGCACCATGGCAAGTGCTAAGGATACCAAATGGAGTGCTACAGACAGAACTCTCAAGGACCCACAGCAGAAGGAGAGACATGAGCCAGTGTTAATAGTGCTCTACACATATGTGACCACTGGAAGGCAGAGGATGATCTGTAAGGAAAGATGTGCCTAACCCTCCCGGGATGGGACAGAAAAGTGCAGAGAGCAAACTTTAGTTTGTAGAAGCTGAACAGAAGTTTGACAGGTGGTCAAGGGCTAGAAAGAGCATTCCTGGAAGAGTATACGGTACCTACAGATATAAAGAGGAAAGACTGTGTTCAAGTGGAGGGAGGTAGGAAATTAGACCCAAATCAGGATAGAAACGGCTGGAGAGTCATATGATCACACCTGGTAAGAAGTTATGTTACAGCAAATATCTAGGTAGGAGGAGATGAAAGCCTGATTTAGAATGAGTGGAAAGGGTATCGCTGGGCTACAGATCTCCCAATTGCTCCCCTATCCACCCCATACCTTCCTCCGCTCTGCTGCATTGCCTGGACAGCATCTATTGATTGCATGCAACAGTTGGTTCTCTTGTCCCCTGGCTTCCACTTGGGTTGGGCCAATGGAGGATAATAGAAGGAGATTAATGGGGAGGAGGACTTAAGAGAGTGAGGGCAGGTAGTTATTTATTCTCCCAGTTCCCTGCCTGTGGAATAAGCCAGAGCTGTTTTCGTGCTCCTGTTCTGTGGTCCAAACTCCTCAGAGCTCTCTGGCTTTCCCTCTCTCCTCTAACGGTCTGGCTTTCTCTTCTCCTGGTTCCCAGAACCACTCCTTGCCCTTCCCCATTCAGGCCTGGGAGTGGCAACTATGACCCACCCACGTCCTACAGGGTATTACACTATCCCTGTGGTTTCCTTACACTATGCCCTTTGTAAATAGTCCCTTTATTAAATTTTCAAGTTATGCAATAAGTGTGCCGACGGTTTCCTGCTGGGATCCTGACTATTATAACCACTAAACACCGCCCTTACTTAAACTCCTGTTTCTTCACAACTCTTGGGACTTTTCTTTGTAAACTGGAGCCCACAATTTTCCAGGAGGAATAATCAACCCCCCAAGATGGTTCATAGCTCTTACAGCTTTTGGTTAGTACATCAAAGGTCACAATCTGGTAGGTTCAGAAGAATTCAGATGAATCAAACTAAATTCTTGCTACCAACAAGTTCACAAATTAGTGGGGGAGATAAACTTGTACGCTTGACAGTAAGACCTACCAAAGGAATCTTTGGCATACTTGCTGAGCTTAGCATAGTTGAAGCAAATAATACAGAGTGAATTAATATTTGAATGGGGAGTTATTGGTCAATGGGTACAAACTTCCAGTTGTAAGATTAACAAGTTCTGGGGATCTAATGTATGGCATGGTGATTATAGCTAATAATACTGCACTGTATACTTGAATGTGGCTAGAAGGGTAGATCTTAAATATTCTCATCACAAAAAAGAAATGGTAATTCTGTGACATGGTGGTAATTTTATAATATATAAGTAAATCAAATCAACACTTTGGACACCTCAGATTTACACAATGCTACATGTCAATTACATCTCAGTAAAACTGGGGAGGGGGAAGACTGCCAAAGGGAAAATAAACTAGTTTAAAGATAAGAAAATGAGGTTCAGGGATGCGTTAGTGTTTGTGTAAGGCTACACAGCTGGTCCATGTGAGAGGCAGTATTTGAACTCAGTGCCAGATTTGTTGCCTTCTGCTACCTATTCTGCTGTTCAAGAACAGTAGCGAACCTGTTTGTTTCACCCCATCTCTCTCCCATGCTAGAATTATAAACTTCAGAAGCTGCTTAATAAATAAATGCCTGTTCAATAAATTATTTAAAAAAAATCATTACTTGCAATTCCCAATTCCAGGGAGAGAGAATCTGATTGTCCATCTAAAATGGATGTTCAGTTCTAATCCAGTCAGGGTGGTTCACAGTACAAACTTGGCTGTCTGCAACTCAGTACTCTGAGGAGAGAGGGACTTTCCAGAGGAAGGTACCTGTATAGGAGGAGCAGACATCCCTAATAGCACCTATCACATGGTAGGCCATGGTTAGTTTGCCTTCAAATGAATAATTTCATAAGGCAGACTGAGATGTCCAAAAAAGACTGATTTAAAATCCATCTTAACCTAAAAGTAACAAACAAACAAGACAAACAGAGACTCATGGGCATAAACAACAGACTAGTGGTTACTAGAGGGTGGGAGGATGGGAGAGAGGGGAGGAATATGGGGTAAAAGGAGTCAAACATGTGGTGACAGAAAGAAATCTAACTATGGGCGGTGAACACACAATGCAATATATATATATATATATATATATATATATATATATATATATATATATATATGCCTTCCTATTGAATTGTACACCTGAAACTTAACTGGATTTCATTAACCAATGGTACCATAATAAAAATAAATTTAAAAAAATAAAATAAAGTCCATCTTGTCATAAGGTAGTATGGTACTTTTATTTTTTTAAGAGAGGGAATAATAGCATATATTTACAGCTCAATTTTCCATTATTCTAGTTCTAGTCAAATTAGACATTCCTTAGTTCCACAGTGATTTTTCAAGGGGAGGGTGTCTGTCACACCTGCCACACAGCTGGGTCCAAGGACTGCCTGCATGTGCCAGGATTAGTTTCCATGCCAACCAGTCTAGGAGTGTTTCTACCCTATCCACTCGCTCCAGGACAGACGGTAATGGAACAGGCATATATGAGGAAGAGTAAGAGACAGCCTGAATAAGTGTGTGCAATTATTTTTATAACGCGGTGGTCCTGCCTTATTCCTTATGCTAGCTAGCCCCCTTTATAACATAATAGAAGACAGATTACCATGTCTTTCCTCCTAAGTGCTCCAAGTGCTTTCAAATATGTACCACATTATCCTCACAGCATCCCTAAGAGATAAGAAAGGTTTTATTTTGCAGCTGAGAAACTAAGGCACAGAATGGTGAAATGCCCATCTTTCACACACAGGGTGAGGTGTTAGGGTGGAATTCAAAAATCCTACTTGTAAAATCTGCATTTTCACTATATTTTTCTGCTTCCCTCTCTCCTCCATCACCTTTAAGCTCTCAAACAAATTGATTCAATACAATTTTGATTAAATATTATCCTTATTTTATTTTGTTAATGATAAAAATAGCAAAAATGGTGAGAGAGATTACTGGGGAAGAAAATTGAGTAAACTATTAAGGAAAAAGGCAGGTGACTACAATGACTGGGAAACAGGAAAGCAAGCATATATGTTTAACTTACATTAAAATATTTCATCTAATTTTCTTTCAAGGAAAAAGAACAACAATCCAGCTGCTGAATAGAAGAAAGTTAATCTCCTACAGGAGGCATATTTGTGACTCAGGAAAACAATAGTATGACATCAAAGGTGGCCAAGATTAACAAGAGACACCTTAGACAGTGAGAGGGAAACTCAGGAAGATGTGTCCAGAGAGAGAGAGAGAGAGAGAGAGAGAGAGAGTTAAAATGTTATCAGCCCACATTTCATTTTTCCTGGAGATTCTGCCTGTGGAAAGAAAAGAGACCGTCTCAGGTAGAGGAGGCCAGGAGCAAAAAATGGTTTGTGAGATGAAGGCCAAGGACACAGTAAACCTTATCAGAGTGCTGACTCCATAGTTTTAAAGATCCTGAGATTAATCTCGCTTCATCACTCCACAAAAAAGCTACAGCCAAAAATGATCGCGCTCTAACCAGTGAATGCAGAAATACCAGAATGTAAATTTATGCCCCTAATGTTTGTCTAAAGCAATAATAAATCACTTCGAAAACACTCCAGAAGTCAACACAACATCCAGTGACACCAGTGACATGCTAGTGTCTGGCGCTTTTTGAACCCAGAGCTTTGAGTATCCAGAACACTTATTCTATAGATAGATAGATAGATAGATAGATAGATAGATAGATAGATAGATATAGATATAGATGATATAGATATATAGACATATACATATACATACACACATTTATATTTCTTTCTTTCCTCTCTTATTCCCTTATCATGCAACAAAAGATATATTGACTCAATATCACAGTATTTAAGTATTGTTAATTTTTCATTTATAGAATGTCAAGGAAAAAAAGGTAAATATCACTCAAGGACTTTACCTCCCCTTCTAGAAAGGGATTAGCATTATTTTCAGTTGTATGCAGTATAGTTGAAGCAAATGTGGTGAAATTATAACCTTGTCATTGTCTTTATTAGGAGATTAAGTACGATTTACAGAGATGTGTATGCATGCCAAGTTGATAAGGAGTGGACTTATGATGGTTAATTATATATGTCAACTTGACTGGTCCACCAGATCCCCAGATATCTGTTAAAACACTATTTCTGGGTGTGTTTGTTAGGCTGCTTTCAGAAGAGATTAGCATTTGAATTGGTGGACTGAGTAAAGCAGATTGCCCTCCTCAGTGTGGCTGGGAGTCATCTGTCCCACTGAGTACAGGATGAGGGAGCGTTGATCTCTGACTTCTCAGAGTCAGGCAGTGGCAACTCTCACGTCACTACATCCTATGTCCAGAATCTTATTTCAGAGTAAAATATTGGCCCAGGATTCATGAAACCTCTTTGTCCCTCTCCTGAGCACCGTGCCTGTGATTTCTATCACCTGTTTGCCTTAGGGCAACAAGCCCAGATGGACTCCCTATCCCCTTCTATCCTCAGGAAGGGGAGTACGGCTCTGGAGTGAGACTTAAGAGGTTTAAATCCTGGCCCATGGTGAGGATTTTGCTGACCAGCAACACCTGTAATGAATGAACATAGGCAGTATTACTTCTCCTGACTTTCAGCGTTCCTATCTATAAACTATGAATGCTAACATTACCAACCTCATAGGGCTATTAACGAGGATTAAATAAGACAATCCACATAAAGTTTTAGTCTAGTGCCTAGAACATAGTCAGCAGTCAATAACTGTTGGCTCTTTATCAAAACAATTCCCAAAATCTGTCTCAATGAGAAGCAGACAGGCCTTTGCTCATCAGACAGGCCTTTCTGTCACACTCAAAGAGAGTAAACACAGAAGAGGGCAAGAAAAAACTAAAACTTGAAAATGATGAGGCTGTGAAAGTGGCCAGTCAGGAGAAGCCAATTAACTGGTTGCCCAAAGCACACATTAAGGGTCTCTCTGGACAGAATGGAACACAGTGTGTTTAAAACAGTTAAATGGGCACAGTTTAAGCTACTTAGGGCTAATCTAAGAAGGGACATATTAAGTATATTCATAAAAATAGATGGACTTTGGAAAATATACTTAATTAAATGAAAGATTGAAAAATAGACTTTTCCCAAGCTCATTAGACTGGCAAGTCAAAGCTCCCTTAACAAATTTAGTGTTGTTTTTATAAGGTAGGAAGATTGGGAGACCAAATCAACTCAATACATTAGCAGTAAATCTACACCATGGGCCAGACCTCAAGCAGAGCTAATACATTCTAGGTGGTGAAAAAGCAAATTCTATACGAGAATTCAAGAGACACAAGCAACATGGTTAAAATATTCTAAATGTATTTTTTTTAAAAAAGATTTATTTTTTGCTGCTTTCAGTACATTGCTTGGAGCAAGAATGATCCCTTATGTCCCTGGTTCACACTGCTTTTTTTTTTTTTTTTTAACATGATGCCCTTTACTTGTCACACAAAAGGACTTCACATCTGCCATAAACACAGACACTCCCCATACAGTGTAATGATAAACTAGCTATTACAAAGAGCTTAGAAATGAGACAGAGTGTTTCTACATCTCTAACCCACATTATTTTCTGTGGCTTAACATATTTTCAATAGCAGTTCAACCACATGCTTAACTCTAACATAGGATTCCTTTCACCAGCTATGGAAAAAAATAATCAAAGAGACTATTGCTTCTGTGGAAGTTCTTATACATGACTCCAGGGGAATTATCCTTTCCCTCATTCCAACATGCTTTATGAGGTTGCCCCAACCTGGCTGCATGAAACCCCCAAACGTACGACTCTGTGTGCACCACAGTCATGAGGTTGGAAGAGCCCCAAGAGTCTCAGAAACACAAGAAAGAATGCTTTAAAGCCCAAGACCATTAATTACCATGCAGAACACCTAACCAGGCGAAGCATTTTCCCTCCACGGTCTGCATTATCACAGTTCCTTTCAAAGTACCATTTCTAGCCACTGTGATGTCCTCCATCCTTTAGACCCTCTGAACATCTCCAGCACGTCTACCTGGATCATGGAGCTTCTGACCATGAAGACAGCATGACAAAATGCCAGCAGGGCCTGTCACAGGAAATGGCCTGCATTCACTTCTGGCTCAGCCTACTGCTTCTCCACTACGGAATTAAAAGTTTGGGTGTAAGGCAGACTGAACCAGGTTTGAAGTCCAGCTCTAACTCTTGCTAGCCCTGAGAGCTTGGGCAAATTTTTCTGAGCTTCAGTACCACATCTCTCAATTGAGGATAATAATACAACTACTTCTTTGAGTTTCAAGGAAATAGTTTATGCAAAGAGTTCGATTAGCAGTCCATACATAACTGTTGTCATAGATTACAATTTTGGAGGCACAGTCTCTGACCTTCTCAATTATTCTTTCATTCATTAAATAATTGTCGATCTAACTCAGGCATTAAGAAACTATCCACAGAGCCCCGTCAGCTGTGTGAGAGCCTTAAGGTGCAAACAACATGCAAATATCCAAATTCAAGGAAACTAGTACAGTTAAAGAAACCCACCTCCTTCTAGTTCCAGATTATTTGTTATTGACCCCTAAGAGGTTTCCACCAGACTGCTGGGCTCCTTCATGTGAAAATCCAGCAAGAAAGGCAATCAGCAATTTATATAAAAAGATAAATTATCAATAAACACATTAAAAAGTTTAATTTTACCAATGGTTAAAATAATTTAACCCAATGATACCATTCTACCTATACAAAGTATAAACAGTCTTAACTGATAATATTCAATGTCATCAGAAGCAGTATGAGATATGCTGATGAGCATGTAAACTTCTAGAGAATATTTTTATTAACGTGTATTAAGATTCTCCTCCCCCCCCCCAAAAAAGTTTATATTTTCTGACTCAATAATTAAACTTCTGGAAATTTTTTAAAAATTGTGTTTAAAACTTCTAAATATGTAAAGAAATTTATTAAAAGGAAATATGATATAATGTTAACAGTAAATATCTGCAATGAAGGAAGTATAATCATGTTTATTTTATTTTCATGGTTATTTTCTGTAATAAACAACTATTCCTCTTATGATTAGATTGTGTGTGTGTGTGTGTGTGTGTGTGTGTGTGTGCAAATTTCTCAGAGACTTCCTTTCTATGGATTTATTTACCCTTGATGGTAGCCTTCTAAAGAAACAAATCCTTATCTCCGAAGAATAACTCTTTTCTAAAGCCTCTAGTACTAAGCCTGTGCTGGCAGGTAGAAAAGACACTAGGAGTAGTCAGTCTCATCCTTCTCCCCTCCCTGCTCAAAGCACAGTAGGCGAGAGGGGAGCCTTATCAGTGGCCCTAGGCTTAAAAGCTGACAAGAAAGTGACAAAGCAGCAGACAGGCCAAGCAGGTACAGCCATCATTATGAGACCAGGCTCTGGTCAGCAGGCTGTCACTGAGTCAGCTGCAATAACAATGATTTATTTCTGTATAATCACTAAGTTGCAGTTATGCAATTGATCCACATTTGCTATGAATGTGGAGGAGTGCAGAGCCTGAGAATATTTTCAAACTAGACGTTTTCAGGGACGACCTGATCTCAGAGGAGAAAGCATGGTAGAACAAGTATGGTCCTTTCAAGTTATCCTTTGACTAACTTCCAGCCGTGGCCCAGGGTGTGAAGGACAACAGTAGATACATATTATACTGAAATTCATGGTTTCTGAAGGCACATTCTAACAACTTCGTGAAATTATAGTATTGCTAATTGCTATTATTAGCACTCAGAGTATTCTCTCGTTCTGGAGCATCTTGCCAAGAATAATTAGTAATTTTTCACATCACTCTGAAGAGGAAGGTCAGCATTATTAGTATCATTATCCTCTGAAATACACAAGAATATTATGAAAGCTGATGACACAGCAGTCACTGGCAAAGCGAAAAGTACACTAATTTTCTGGCTCATTGATTAACAGAAGTTTCATAGAATATAAAAGTTTCTTACTAGAAGGGGAAAGATGCGTTTTTAGATGTAAGGTAAATCCATCGGTTATAATTTGCTCTCATCTCAAACAAAAAATATTGTGTATTCTTTTAATTAAGTAAAATACTCATACTTAGTCACAACAAGTATCTTCCTTCTCTTGCTTTCCTAAAGGGCTTGGCCTCTGAATTTTAGTTTCTTCAGATTACTTGCGCCTATGGCTCTTCCTGGCTTTTGTGTTAGTCATCCATTGCTACATAACAAATTACCCCCCAAATTTAGTAGGTTAAGACAACAAACATTTATTATCTCACATACTTTCCAAGAGTCAGAAGTATGAAAGTGGTTTAATTGGGTGGTCCTGGCTAAAGATCTCTTAAAAGGTTGCAGCCAAGCTCTCAGCGGCAGCTGTGGACCTCAGTACTTCGATAGTATGACTAATGCTGTGGATGAAGTTCTCAGTTTGATGTTGGCAGTTGGCAAACGTCTTGGTCCTTGCCCTGTGGGCTTCTTCATTGGGCTGTTCAAAACATGACATCTGGCCTCCCCCAGAATCAATGACCCAAAACACAGCAAAATTGCAAGACAGCAACCAAAATGGAAGTCGCATGGTCTATAATAATGTATTCTTGAAAGTAACATACCATTGCACCTGCCACGTTCTTTTGGTTATGGGGACCAACCCCAGTAAAGTGTGGAAGGTAACCTTACATGGGCATGAACATTAAGAGGAAAGAATTGCTGTGGGTCATTTTGGATGCTGCCTACCACGACTTTTAAAGAAAGTGTGATTTGTTTGTTTATCCAATGATTTTCTCTTGTTTCAGTGGCAGTAAGATCTTTCACATTCTTCTACATCCTAACCCCCAGCAGGATGATATCCAAGGAAATGCACTTAAAGTACAATCTTCCAAAATAACTATGTCTTAACTTAAAAAAATTTTTTTTAATTCAAATAAATTTTGGATCTTTTACACTAGCTTTACTGGCCATAAGACAGTGGATCTGTCATGCTGACATCATTAGAATTTTTGACACATTTTTCTTGAATTGGATTTCTAAGAGGAAATAGTAACATTATTCTAATAGTCAAAGCCACTCGTAAGATTAGAATGGCAATAAAATATAGCAATTAAGACTCAGATTCAAATCATGCTGGCCTGTATGCAAATCCTAGCTCTGCCCCTCACTAGTTATTTGACTTTGGACAAACTGAACATCACAGTGTCAGTTTCCTCATCTATAAAACGACCATTTAAATAATAGCAACTTCCGAACTTTGTTGCATGAAAATCATGCAAGTCCTTAGCCAAGTGTGATCATTGTTAATAATGAAGTTTTTGTGTTTCTGTACTGTACTCACGTGGGGTGAAGGGTTTTTAGAAAGTTTTTTCCAACCTCATTCACTCCTCCCTCTTTTTCCATTTTAAAGAAGGTATTTAGTCATTTTTGCTTTTTTATAGAAAGCAGAAGTTTCATAAGATATTTTCGAGTTTTAATTTTGAAAGTCTGTGAGCAGCAAGGAGAAGTGGTGACTAGGTGTTTTATTTAATTTTAAAAATTAATTTCAAAAATCTGTCAGACAGAGTCAGGCATTTCGAAGCCAGACTGTCGGGGACTTTGAAGTTTCCTCCCCTACCTTTCCCCTACTCTGTGCTTCACCCTCAAAAAGTGAGCACATAATGCCCTGAATTGAGATGGCAGCTTTCATGTGTAGAGCTAGGATACAGAGGTCCCAGGAGAGGTGAGGTGGCTGCAGTGTAATCAGAGGCATCTTTTTGTTCCCAACTGCACCGACTCTCTGCTTGTCTTGAGCAAGGCCATTATTCTCAGCTTGTGATGCATGAGCGCACAGCAGGCCCAGCTGACTTGCACGTCTCATTAGTATTCTGTACGTTCCATTGGCTAAATTTGCCATTTCATTTAGAATGCTTCTGATTGCATATTTTTAAAATTCCCGACCTCCTCAGAGAAATGGATGCCACTATTAGTGATCTGACAGGCAGCCAAGCGCTCAGTGATGCATTTGTCATCAGACTAAGGGGGAAAGTTATTAAAACACTTGGCTGTCAACCATGAATTTGGTCAGAATCATTTAAGCTATAAAGTCCTTTTACATTCAAGAGCTAAAAATATGTAAATAAATTGAAGAAGAATTGTGGAGAGAAAAAAACAATTAAAAAAATTTAGAATTTACGAAAAGACTTTCTTTTGTAATTATGTCCTAATTAAAGCAGACAATTTTTTCAGGCTACAAAATCATTCTTTGACCATTGAAATTGATTTCTTTTCAGGGCACATTCAGCACCACGTACTTTGCAAACCTCAGAAATTACGTTTTTTTAAAGTCTGTTCCTTTAAAAAGATAATTGATATTTATATTTAGTTATACTTTTCTCAATATTTCTTGGATGTGATGGGCCAGCAGACATCTGAATTGCTACCTCACAAGAGAAAATAATGAGGAGCAGTTTTTTGGGCTGTGAAAGGGATGTACAATTTGTACTCCTATCAGAAGAGCTACTAAAAAATGGAAATGTATGATTTTTTCTCCTTAGAAAAACCTTATGAGCAGTAATCAAAGCCTATGAAACCTCCTCAGTGGTTAACAGCGTCTACTTCATCAGATAATTCCACTGGGGATAGAGTTGCCCAAGGACATGCTTCATACAAAATGCATTATAAATTGAAATTCAGCTGCAGAACATGACTGAACTAGAAAGGCCGAACAGTAAAATGAATCCGTGAGAATCTGTCCTGAGAACATGTTGGCCTTTATCATTGTCAAATCCCCAGGAACCATAAGCAAACAAGAGGCAGATTGATGTCCCCCATTCAGGACAAATCCATAGATAGAACATTCCAGACAGATAGGCAGTGGAAGTCTACACTCCTAGAGGCTTCAGCAGTGGGCTGTACATTACAGCTCCCCAATGCAAGTCAGCATGATTGAGGACCACAGTTCATGCATGTGTCAACTTGTACTAAGCCCATCTTCCCTGTTTGCACTAAGAGAGTTGCTCACATATGAGACTAGATATTATTAGCCCAAGGAAGGAGCAGCCAACAGAAAATGTACTGAAAGTACTTCGATTTTCAAGGCATCCTGTGAGGCCATATATTAGTTTCCTAAGGCTGTTGGAACAAAGTACTACAAACCAGATGGCTCAAAACAATAAAAACAAATTCTCGGTTCTAGAGGCTAGAAGTCTGAAATCAAGGTGTTGGCAGAGTCTTCATCTCTCTGGAATTTTTAAGGGAGAATCCTTCCTTGCCTCTTAAAGCTTCTGATATTTGCCAGTAATTCTTGGCATTCATTAGCTTAGAGATACATCACTCCACCCTCTGCCTCCACAGTTATATGGCTTTTGTCTCTGTGTGTGTCTTTGTCTTCACATGGTATTTTCTTTTCTTATAAGGACACCAATCACATAGGGCTAGGGCCCACCCTAATGATCTCTTTTTAATTTGATTACATCTGCTAAGATCCAATTTCCAAATAAAGCCACATTCTCAGCACCAGTGGTCAGGAAGTCAACTTATCTTTTAAGAGACACTATTCAACCCCAAAACAGACCAGTTTGGATGAAGGATGCTGAAGCAATTCATCTAGATGAATAGGATGCAAACCATGAGAGAATTGGTTGCAGAAGACAAAAGAAGAGATTGATAAAAAGAGTATGGCCAACAGTGGTGGACTGATCCAATTAATACATTAACTAAAATAAAGACTAAGTATCCATTGGATTTATCAGTAAGAAGGTTTATATTTATAGACTGGTGAGGGCTAGAACCACATTGCAGCAGGTACCAGAGAGAGCCACAAATATAGACATGAAGACCACGAGTGCAGGCAAGTCTCTCAAGACATTTAGCTGTGTGGAGGTGAAAGACAAGACAGCTATTGGAGAGAACACTGTCATTCTAAGCAAGTCCTTTGGTGGGAGCATCTAACATTTACTGGTACTTCTCCAACTGAATGGCCACTAGGTCATATACCTGCCATGGATGAGAACACTAAACCCTAGCATCTTCAAACTGGTGGCAAAGATTGTATGTGAGAGCATGTTGCTCACTGCTTACAATGGGATGGGCAAAGTGTGTGAAGAGGTGGTTTGAATTGGGAGGGTCCTGTTAAACATGCTCTAGTGAGAAGAGTGCTTTCCTCTATAAAGTGTCATGAAAACTGACTCCTGGCAGCTAGGTTTGGCTAAGTTCATGATACCTGCTTGCATCAAAGACCTAACAAACTGTCTTGTGGTTTGCAAGTCCCTTTCCTTTACCACCTGTATCAATCAGGGTTCTCCAGAGAAACAGAACCAATAGGATATACGCATATATATACATATATATACACACACGTATATGTGTGTGTATACATATATATATGTGTGTGTGTATATATATATATATACACAAATACACACACACACGCACACACACACACACATACATAAAAGTGATTTATTTCAAGGAATAGGCTCACAGAATTGTGGGGGCTGACAAGTCCAAAATCTGTAGGACAGGCAAGGCAGGCTGGAAACTCAGGGAAGGAGCTGATGATGCAGTCTTGAGACAAAATTTCTTCTTTCTTGAGAAACCTCAGTTTTTGTTTTTAAAGCCTTCAGCTGATTTCATAAGGCCCCACTCATATAGTGAGAATAATCAATCCCCTTTACCTAAAGTCAACCAGTTATAGATATTAAATACATCTACAAATACCTTCCCAACAACATCTAGATTCATATTTGACTAAATAACTAGGGACTGTAGCCTAGCCAAGTTGACACGTGAAACTAACCTTCACATCCTCTCCTCCTAAGGACATCTGAGAGGCCACAGCAATCAGGTAAATGTCTATTTTGCAGATACAGGCTTGGATTTAGGCATTTATAGAATACTATGGTAAGTGGAGTTAGTAGCCACAAATAAAACTATTTAAGACAATTTAAGACAGACTTATAGATGCTTACGTTCTTTCTCAAAGCAAAATTTGAACCATGATGTGCTTTGCTTATTCATAGTATAAAGACACTAGACAGAGCCTGTGGCAAATAGCTCATTATCTTGCAGTGATACTACCGATTGCTATCTGGAGGTGTCATTAACCTCCTTTCTCCTTAAGGAGAATTTAATACAAGGCAGCTCTGTCTCTCTGTCTCTCTTACCATTCAATGGAGCATTTAATTATCAAAGGTTCAAAAGCATCTTGTTAGAATGTTGCTGTGCAGTGTGGACTCAGAGGAAATTATGAAGGACAACTTGAGTATAATTTCCTGAAAGAAAAATCTGTCAACAAAAAAAAATTAGAAAACAGAGATGACAGCTTCAGAACCATAATATCTCTATTTCTGTATTTCTATTACAGAAAACTCTATTAAGATAACTTATAAGAGGAAAAGCATCCAAATAAAGCAAGAGTGTTTTTCACATACGCATATAGAGCATTTTAAAATGTTACCAAAGGTGTTTGCTTGAGAATGGCATATACTGGTATTATTAGCCTTTAGCATTTTAGTTCAGGTCATGTATCAAAAGAATGCAGCAGAGGGTGAAACACACACACACAAAAGTGAGCTTCTCCAAACTCGCACAATTAAATGAGGCTTACGATTCTTTATTCCCTAATCATATTCCTTCCACTCAAAGATGATTTTATTACAGCTTCTCTAGAGAAGATTTTTTTTTTGAAATTGGAATGACATAATATGCCAGCAGAAAGATAGAAAACTCACCATTAAGTATATACAAAGGTATTGTTTTTAACTCTTCCTTCCACGACAAAACCAACTCACCTTCATATAAAACTTTGACGGGTTTGTGCAGTGGCTAAAACAATACAGAAAGCCATTTAACACGAGTAATAGGAAAGAAATCCTGGCACCCCCTTTCCTGTTTATATTCCCCATCTCCAACCTGCATATATGATTAGAAGATGTCACTCAATTACATTTTAATTCTTCTGCCAGCTGCATTCATTATAAAATTTCAGAAGTGTTCAGGGAAGGATAATTTATTATATAGATGTTGAATTTGCCATTAGAAATTGACAAGTATCCAGCAATATATTTTATTCTCACTCAGAGATCATTTATTTCAAGATATTGTGGTTTTGATAAGTGAACCGTGTTTGGGTCTTTTGTATCTCATAGAGAATATAATAATTCTTTCTTACAGTGATTTAAATGCTTTTATTATTAAGTCTTATCAAGAAAAAAAAGTGTCAGTTATATTAGTAAAGGGGATTATTTTTTATTACATAAATATTTTATGACATCTATTTTCCAGTCCTTGCCCTGACACTTTATTACCACTGACTCTTATTAATTCCATGCTTGATATAAATTAAATGTGAGATTTGGATGTGTGTGGTTGCAGGGCCTTGAGGGCATAGAATCTCTTCTCTAAGATTACAATTACTTAACTTCTCCTCGGATTAATTTGCCTGACCACAGTCCCTGAGCTATGCAAGAAAGAGATCATTTGGAAACATAGCAGCAGGCTTCAGATGTGATAACTTATAACCTCCTATTTATGCAGTTCATGGGAACTCAAAGACAGAGTTCCCCAGGAGACATTTTATAAGGGGCTTGGGAAACGGAATTTAGTTAGACTCTTCATTGTTCAGAGGCTGATGCTGTTGTCTGGGGACTTCATTACTTGCTGGCACCTCTGGGTGAAGCCAGACTAGGCTTGGGAAGGTGCAGAGGCTCACCCACACCCTGGTCACCACTTGTTAGCAACTTCATGAAATGTGGTCATGGCAACTGGAACAAGTGTTGCTTCCTCTGGGACGCGTGCAGGCTCTGCCCTGCTCAGTTATTATCAGACTGTTGTGATTTTTCCAAGTTTCTCCCCTAAGAGGAAGGATAAACAAAGGTAGAAATGCTTAAGCGAACGGAATATGATTAGGAACAATGAAAGTAACAGAAATATGGTAAAGGGAAATGACGCTGGAAAAATAGGCTAGATTCGATGTCAAAAAGACTTAGGAAGCTACAGAATGCGGATATTTTCTGCAGGCCAGAGTTTCTTAAGTGGTTTACAAACCCCTTTTTAAAGGAAAGAATTATTCTTGATCCAGTGTTAGCTTAAATCATGAGATATAGATACATATACATACACACACATAGACACACATACACACATATATTTACACATATGTGAATATGTATGTCTATGTGTGTGTCTCTGTGTGTGTGTGTGTGTGTATATGCATATGTGTATGTGTATAAATATCTCCCACTTGTGTTATGTGCCCTTTGTAATTGGCACAAGCCCTTGGTTTTGTAAAATCTTCATTCTGGGTTCTGGGCTGAAGGAACCCTTCCTTTCTGAAATATTGCTAGGCTCATGCCAGAAAGAAAACAGGGAAAGGATCAAACGTGCGAGGACTCTGAAAGCTTCGCCTCGAAAGGGGCTCATATCACTCACATTTTATTTACAAACCAAGCAGCACAGCCAAAACTAAAGTCAAGAGAGTAGCAAGTACAATTTTCTCACAAAAAGAGACCCAGCAGGGAGAGACACCACCCATGATGAGAAAATTATTACAAGGAGCTACGGCTTGTTTTTGGTTTGTTTTTGTTGTTGCTGCTGCTCATGTTTGTGATTTAGTTAGGCACCTCGGATCTGAGATGTACATGGTGTCCAAATTCTCCCCACGTTTTCCTCTATTGGGGACACTGTCCCGAAAATTTGCCCTCAAATAATTTACTGCAAAAGAATTTGGCCTTCAAATGGATCAAAGCCATCATTACAAATTAAGCCCACTTCTGTTCATTTTTTTTATTAACTCATGACATTTAAAGTCATGCGACTTGGCTCCAACAAGATCATAAATACATCTGCAACACAGACAGTGAAATTGTACAACAATAATAAGACAGTCATTTAGATGATCCAGAATATACTTACTTTTAAAGATTTTTTTTCATTGACGTTAATATGCAAAAATCAAGAAAACTCCTAGACAACATAAGTGCGACCTCCCTATTCCCACAAGAATGTTATTCAGGGATCTGAGGACACCGACAGAGGTGAAAAGAAGTCATTGAAGAATTTAATGCCATGGACTTTTAAAATAAAACTTATTTCTGAGAAAGATTGTGCTTGAAGAACCCAGTGGGCACCAGTTTGGAAGCACAACAATAGATTAAGGAAAAGTGAAGGCCTGAACATAAAGGTGGTATAAATAAAATGAAATGACAAAAGCTAAATATTTAACACACCAGCTTGAAATCAGGAGAAGAAAACTTTGAAGAAGCAGGGAGAGTGGAAGGAAGGAAAAAGCTATCCTGGTTTCTGGTACCTAAAACTTGCATGCCAGGCTCCTAAAGCAAAAGAAATTTATCACTCATAATTATCCGGGTATATAATGGAACACAAAAATTAGAAAGAACACTGAACAGAATTAGAAGTTCTAAATTCCAGTTCCAGTTTTGCTACTTCCTAGCTATGTCACTTGGGGAAACAATAATCTAAGTTTATTAAAAAAAAAAAAAAGATTCATAAGCAGTCCTGCCTATTTTACAAATGTTTTAGACACCAAAACAAGATGAAATACATGAAAGCAGTGTTAAATTTAATTCATCAGGTACTTACTAGGTATCTATCATATTTAGGGAGGAACTTGGTAATTTGTAAAGTGCTATAGAAATAAAAGTTACCATTTAAGGACTGATATAAGTTTTATCTCCTGTCCCTTCTTTTCCTGGAGCCTGGGCAGCCCAATAATAAAGTAAATGGATGGAAAGTTTTGTATGGAACTCAAGTCTGAGCAGGAGCCAAACACTCTTTTAGCATTCTAAGGTACAGCATAAGCTAGAACAGAACGTTTATATATAAGTGATCTGATTTTCCTTTAGAGAGTCTGTTCTTTTCCGTTCTCTGGGCTTCCTCTTGGCCCTGTCAAGCCTCATGGCAGAGAATGACCAATCATACAAGAAGCTGTGATGGGAGAATAGAAAAATTTCAAGGGAAGAAAACTGGCCACGAGGCCAAGGGACTGACTTGAGGAGGCAGAAAAGGAAGGAGAGAAAGGATCAAAAGGGGATGTGGCCTGCTACTGGGGAGAACAGCCACCTGAGGCATCTGAAGTGTCCATGAGCAGAGGCCCCAGACCTGTGGACAACACATACAGACAAGTCAGTGAGAGAAGGGACTCTGCACTGGTTGGATTACGTGCTAGGACCTGAGGGAAAAAATTGCCTGAACATTTTTTTTTTTTTTTTTTTTTGCCGCGGGGGAGGGAAGCGGGCAGGACATGTGTGCATTTACTCAGCTGAGGGGAAGCTTTGCCCATTTTCCTTACACCTCCTCATCCCAATCACCATCAGATGCCTGGATTCTAAGAGCAGAAAAGACTACGCAGCAGATAAGTCACGTGGGATTAATCACTGGCTGACCAGTAAAAAGTTCTTTTGACCTCATTCCCTCCCACCAAGACAAGGAACATAGTGTCCATCTTATACTATCACTCCAAACCCACCTCTCTGCTGTATCATGGTAGACTATCTTCCAGGAAAGTTCAGAAATCACTAAATATTGACACAAGCAAAATTCTTGTGAAAAGGCATGTCTTAGAATAGCATGACGATTTGTCACCGATGAGTTTTATATTCTACATTTTGATTCCTGACTTTTCTGAAGTTTTTTTTTTTTTTTTTTTTTGAGAATTTTAAATCAAAAAAGAAAGTGTAGGTTCTTGGCTAGTAAGCCTTGTTGAAGGAAGTATTAAAAGCAACTGTGGTTAAACTACTGGTCTTCCATCTCACAGAGGGCAATTCAGCTACATACAAGGACACATTGTAGATTTAAAGTAAATCAGATTCAGCAATCTTTTAAAGGTGAATTTGAAATCTGCAGTGGTAGCCAGGGAACTAAAATACTGGAGAATATTGAGGCAGATTCAGAAATCATAATATTTATCAAAAAGCTTATGTCACCTTGACCTTTCAGTACAAGAGGTCATATAATATTATTCTTGAGCAAGAGAGAATGTTGTTCAATATCAGAAATGAAACACTAGCATGGTTATACTACTTTTCAGGAGTTTGTCAAATATTATTATAATTACATTGTTCTCCTGGAATGTTAAGACCGTTCTTCCTTTCCTTAGTCAACTTACAGAACTATTTCCTTCATCAATACCTTCCAAGTCCTCAAGACACTTCCTCAAATTCCTTGGGTCCCAGTTTCTCACTCTAGAAACCTAGAAGGTCAAAGCTTCTGATTACTATCTGTAATGGCTCAGAAACACCTGTGATCTCACAAATGCTTGACATCCCTATGAGGCCTGTAACTGGCAAATAGTTATCATCCCTTCTCTAAAAGAGAAGATTAAATTCAGAGAAGTTGAGTGTGTTGCCAAAAATAACTGAGCAGTTATTGAATGAGATGCGAGCAATTCTAGTTGTTATGGTTCCCAAAATGGTATTTTATCTACTGAGATAAATCACATCTCCAGCATGGAACTATAATTTTAAAAGATCAGATGCTAACACATTGAATGGAGGTAATTCTAAGAGTGATCAATCTTAAAATTGATGGATTTTGAACAAGCCAAAAATATTTTGGATCCTGAAAGAGATATGGAAAAAAAAATAATTATAAGTGAATCCAATAAATGTGACTAGCGTGAAACTGTGGATTAAATAATGTGGCTCTCAATGTAATATGCGTATATACATTACTTCCTGCTCATGTGTCTCCTGAAAAATTTGTAGATGTAATTTTTTAAAATTTTATAAATCAAGTTTTATTTTAAATATCCAAAGGTAACTCACTATTGAAGCAAGGAAGCCCATGTAAATCTTTCACACATGTATCTTTGTTGGTTACTTGAATAATTACTCTCTCTTTGGGGGTTTTAAAGTCTCAAATTCAGTCTCAGATTTTGTGTTTCCTGATGACAGAGCTTGTCCAGAGTTTGGATTAATAGGCAAATATTATTTTGTAACAATTCACTTTCGACATATATATGAAGAGCTGAATATATTCATGAAAGCTTTTACTTGTACTGTAGGCAATGGTATGAGAGTAACAATTGATACCAAGGCAATCTTCTTTTTTCTTCTAAATAAAATCTCATAAACATATTTTTAAACTATGCCCATCTGCTCCCATGGCCTTAAATTGTTAGATTCATCTTATACACATGAGTTGGCTCTCAACTAAAGTTATCTTTTTCACAGATATCTGTCTAATTGGTAGCAGCTGTTAATCAGGCACATTGTCACAAATCCCGTAGTGTAGCATTCATCCTAAAGGTTTGTGGTTTTTTACATCTTAAAAGGAAGCCATATGCCTTAGGCAGCACGAAATGGAGTACATTTCAAGTAATTATATTGAGTAGATGTAATTTGCCCTGAAATATCTGATTTGAATGTTTATGTTGATCAAACTCCCTGGGAAACTGTCAGGTTTTATCAACACTTTATGCCATTCTCAAGTAACCTAAGAGAAAATGTCTCTTTAGAGCCCTTGTTATAGGCCCTGGGAACAGAGAATTGGAAGGTAGCATGCTGTAAGTGGAAGCTTTGGCTCCAGCTAACTGCAGCTTGAATCCATGTTCTATTATTAATTCTTTAAATTACTCAACTGTGTTTAAGTGTCTGGATATACATAACACTATGCTAGATGCTGGGATAGCAAGGTGAGTATAGGCAAGGTATCCTGGCCTATAAGGTTCTCCTCTATTGAGGGATGCTTCAATCACCAGGGCATGGCAAGACCAGGCTGATGCTCTAAGACACCCAGACCCAGAGGCCCCTATGTCCTCTAAGTCCCCAATATTCTTCAATTTCTGAGTCCAGATTGAAATTACTTCAAGTTCATGGAGTCAAGATATCTACCCTTTCATTCCAGTGCTCACATTCCAACAAGAGACTGTCAGGACTAAACCCTTTCATACTTCTCATCCCTGTTCTTGGTGACTCCCAAGTCTAAGCTTCCTGCTTCTTAAATCTATTCTCCAGACATTACCATCACCATAATACTCTGTCCTTCCTTATCTTCAACTCAATATTTAACCTCTTCCTCCCTTGAACTCAACGAGTCCCCACTTTAGTATCAGACCGCTTCCTACAACCTCAACCTCTCCTACAAGGACTTCCTCCACTTCCCTGAATTAATTGAAAACTAGCTCTTCTCAAGGATACCCACCTCTGTATAGTTCCCTCAAATAAGGCTCCTTATTCTCTTATATACCAAGCACCTAGGTTTGGTGGTATGCTTTTGGTTCCCCAATGCCATGTCTCACTTTAAACCCCTGCGACAGATAGCATTTTCCAAAGATAGCTGTAGAATATCCTCCACTCCTATGGTGGGACCTTGGCTCCTGAGCAGAACTCCCTCATCTTCAGCAAATGCACTTGCATCTGTATCATCTTCCTTCCTTCTAATGGAGAAGGAGGCATCCCTCCTCCTAAGGACAACTCTTCTCCTTTTATTTTGGAGTTCATTCTTGTATCCATTCTCTTTTCATGCCTGCATTTTTGGCTTATCCCCTCGAATAGATCCTTCCAAATACTAATAATATTTAAATATTCTCATGGTTTTTCCAATTAAAAATAGTTAGTTGCTTGATGGCCTTACCTCATAGATATCCTCCCTTCATAGATATGCTTGTCAAGAGTTATTCATCCTTGTTTCTCCCATTTCTCCACTTCCTTCTCATTTCTCAGCCTGCCCCATTTGGTTTCTGTCCTACCACTGCACCAAAATAACACTTACTGAGGTCAACATAGACCTCCGTAGTATTCATTTTAGTACATATTTAAAAATCTTTGTTAAAAATGTTACCAGAACTAGAGATACAGTTTAGGACTGAAAAAAAAAAAAAAGTGTGACTAAAACTCATTTAGGGAGAATCTGAATCTGAGCAAGAGAGATGGAGAGAGGAAGACACAGAACACGAGACAAGAACCTCAGAGAATGCTAATGCATCAGAGAAATAAGAGATAGAAGTCTAAAGAAGACTAAGAAGGCACAGATACGAGGTAAGAAGAGAACTAGTGGAAAGCAGCACTGTGGAAGTGAAGAATTCCAAGTGGACAATAATAATACCGTGTGTTAGTGTTCATATATGTACATGTAGTGTTTGTGCACAACTGAGATGGAAAGTGTCCACTGGATTTAGGAATTGGGAGGTCAGTGGTGACCTAAGTGCCATAGGATAATGCAGCAAAAGCCTAATTAAAGAGAGCAGGAATGGAGACCTTCGTTTAAGAAGCTTACATAGAAAAGAGAGAGAGATCAGGCATCAACTAGAATTTTCTCTGTACCTGTTTCCATTCTGTTAAGTAGAGACAGTAACCTTGCAGAGTTGTTGTAAAGACTAAATTAGATGAGAAATAGAAGGTTTATGGTAAGCGGCATATGCTCTAAAAATAACTATTATTATTAGAGGATGAACACGAGAAATGAGTATATTTCTAGCCTGGCAGGAAGGCATTAATGGGGAGGGGATATAAGAGAAAAGTGATAAAGAAGGGTCCTGTGGCCAGACTAAACAAGATTAAGCAGTTAGATGGAGAAGCTAGCCTTGACCAGGAAAAAGGAAATCTGGTCCCAGACTGGACGGGAGGGAGCCACAGTGTTGATACGGAAGCTTGCCTCCAGGGGGAGAATAGCTCCTGACCTGATGGAGTCTGCGACCGACCTTTATTTACCAGGAAAGTATGCGGGGAGATGACCTACTGATAACAATGTGTAGGGGGTAGGATAAAGGGTGGGAGCAGTATAGAGTGGTTGCCAAATGGAACAGGAGAGAGTGCTGACCAAAGACAGCTTAAGTAGATGAGCATTGCTGAGGGCCTAACTGAAACTGGAAACCATAGATAGAGAGTGGCCGCCTCCTGTTTGGCTGTGTACTTTGCTCTCATTGGTCTGGGTTGATCTATGCATTGACCATCGCCCATCATGAAAATGTAGGCCCCCTAAGAGAAGGATCTGTGTTGATTATGTTCATCATTACATCAGTGATTGGTGCAGAGTAGATGCTCAATAAAAGTTGTTAAGAGAATAAATCAATTAATGGGTATAGAAATGCAATAGGAAAATCACAAAAGTTGCATGAGTTGTGCCTGTGTAGAATGGAAGAATTAGAATGGGAAAAGAATTGAGGGAATATACAAAAAAAATATGGGAATCACATAAGCGAATCAGACTTGGGAATGGGAACCAAAGGAAGCCACAAGAAAACTGCTAAATTGAGAGAGAATGGGAATTTCTCATAAGGCCAGATAGTAAGTCAAAAGGAAGATTTGTGAATCAAAAGGAAGTTTCAGTGGAATGAGAGAGCACAAGAGATCTGATTGGCTTTTTAAATGCCAATAAAGCTAGTACTAGAGATGACAAATCTAAGATGTGTTCATGGGTTTGAAAAATTAAAAAGGAACGGAGACAGAAATCATGTAGATGAAGGTCAAGGAACTGTGAGATCAAAGTAAAGTTTTTATTTTGCTAGCTTTAGGACTGTGACACAGACTGAAAGATACTGGAATAACTCTCCTCCCAGGGTTATTTGTGCATATCCTGTCTTCCTGGAGGGTAGAGACCATGCCATATTCATTCTAGCACAATGGTTTGCACATAGATAGAACTTTGTCGAAGTGAATAAAAGATAAGGGAGAATTGCCTACTTCCTTTCACTCATACACAGGATTAAGCCAGCACTGTCAATCAAAAATAACTTGATGAAAATCTGTCCAGTTTATGTTCCAACTGAGACCAGCCAAATGTTAAAGAAAACAGGAGATTAGCAATTAATTTAGCAATAGAGATGATGTCAATGACAGATTGCTTCAAATGTCAGTTAAATGATTTCTCCCTTTAAATGACTCTTAAATATAAAACAAATTCAAAATTTATAGTTTGCAAAAATCTAATCAAGAAGACATATCTGGCATGAATTTTCTAAATTATCAAAGTGCCCAGCCAATTGGTCAGCATGACTCACCCTCCCTGTGGCTCAGTTTTCTCATTTGCAAAGCAGGGATAATAATCATACCCTCCCTCTAGGATGTTTGGATGATTAAATGATATGATATTTGCAAAGACCTTAACACAGAGCCTAGCATATAGTAAATATTTAAGGAACTAGAGTTCTAGCTAAAGTTACCCAGTCCTTCTACCCTACCTCCTAGTCATCTACAAGAAAAGCAGCTAAAAAAATAACTCTGGCCTTCTGGTTCAAGATGGAGTACAGAAAACATGCATCAACTCTCCCTCTCGAATCTTACTGAGTCAGAGTAAAGCAGTATAAAAAGAAATTCTTTTACAAAAGCCCCAAGAATGGGAAGGGTATTTGTTTGCTAGGGCTGCTATAACAAAATAGCAGAGACTGAATGGCTTAAACAACAGAAATGTATTTTCTCACAGTTCTGGAAGCTAGAAGTCCAAGATTACAGTGTCAGTAGGCTTGGTTTCTTCTGAGAGCCTCTATTTTTGGCTTGTGGATAATCTTTTTATTCTTGAGTCTTCACATTGTCTTTCTTCAGTGTCTCTCAGTGTCTAAATTTCCTCTTCTTCTAAAGACATCAGTCATATAAGATTAGGGCCACTTAATAACTTCACTTAATCTTGATTACTTCTTTGAAGACCCTATCCCCAAATATAGTCACATTCTGAGGTACTAGGGGCTAGGACAGCAACATATAAATTTGGGGAGGACACAATTCAGCCCATAAAAGGAACAGAAGCATGAAGCAAGAAAAAAATCTAGATGAATTTTTTGGGAAAAAAAATACAATTGGAAACCAACTCATGGATAGAGTGGAGACAGGCATGGGTCAGAGAGGATGACTCCAGAGGACTCAGAGATAATTCATGGAGGAGGAAGTTAAATGAAAACAGAAGGAAAGAAAGGTAAAAATCAAGGAAACTTATTTTTAAAGAAAAAAGTAAGAAACAAAGGAAACTACTAGGACAGTCAATAGTGTTTTCGTGGGAGTTCTTGATGAAGAGGGCAATGAAAATTGGAAATTCAAATTTACTGGGTAACAACTGATAGCAAGTATTGTTGTGATACCACCACTATAATTATACCTGCAGATATCAAATTTTTCATATTAAGACCAAATGTTAATCCTCTCTTCTCTTAGATCTGCCCCAAACTGTAGGCCAAACTTGAAGATCTAGCTCAGTGTAATTCCCCAACATCCCAGACTTGACTTGCCCACCAAATAAGCAATTGGTAGGAGTCTTGAAATGTGACCATATTGAAGCCTTTACAACACCAATAATACACATTTATTGAGTATGTCTAATGTGCCAGGTACTTGTCTACATTTATTAACTCATTAAATCGTCACCACCACTTATGGGGTCAATGCTATTGCCACTCCCATTGTACAAAAGTGCACACAGAGACCCTGAGAGGTGAATTGCCTGCTTAGGGCACTCAGGTAGTAGACAGCAGTGCTGGGGCATCCGACCCATGCTCTCAACCTCAGCTTACTTCTCCAGCACCCCTGGAGCCCTAGGATGCCTTGCTCTTTGCCTCCCGTCAATGCAATAGGGGCCAAAGAAGACAGATATTAGAAAAACTGTATCCATGTGGAATTATAGAAAGGTGATTAATAGTGTTAAAATACCAATAGCAGCTAACATTTAATGAGCTCTTCTTGTGGGCTATGTGCTGTACTAGGCATTTTATCTTATTTAATTAACTCATTCACAACGAGGGAGGAACTATTAGTGTGACCATTTTACAGATGAGGAACTTGAAGCTCAGGGAGATTAAGGAACATGGCCACAGCCACATGAGAGATGAGGCCGGAATTTCACCCCAGATCTGTCAAATTCATAACTCTGCCCTCTCAACCAATGATTTTTACTTGATTCTGTACTTGACTATAATTTTGTGCAGTTCTATAATTTTATGGACATGCATAAAGATATAAAGGCACAGTGATCCACTGCTTCAAGATTCAAAATGAAAGCCAAAACTAATTTGACAGCTTGGAGGGATATGCAAAAAGAAGAGAATGGAGATGTCAAGCCATGCACATGGAGCCTCAAGAAGGCTAATGAAATATAGTCAATCTGAGCCAAAGACAAGGAGACTGCAGTGGGAAGGTGTGGGAAGGGATACAGTCCTAAGTAAAGCAAAGTAAAACCAGAGATTCGATAGCCTGCCCAGTAAAGCAGTAGATCACACTTCTCAAAACTCTGGGCAAAAAGAGGCTAGAGTACATAGCAAACGAGAAAAGTCCATAGAAATTGAGAATTTGGCATAGAGGGGGAAATTAAGTAAGTAAACAAAAAAACAGAGTGGTCACAAGAGCTGGTTTTTAAAAATTTGGAAGATCAGCTATTACATATAAGTGGAATTAGTTCCAGGGAGGCGACTTAGGATCAACAAATATATTTTAAAGCAATTCAAAGGAGGAGGCAAATTTGGTTGAGCAGAAGAAAGACCCTGTAAATAAAATTGTTCATATTGAGAACTATAGCTGCATGTTTCCTCCTCACCTGGAATAAGTATTCAGCCACAGGCTTCCTGACCACCTGCCAGGAATAACAGAGAGGCTAGTGAATGTGTGCATTGGGTCTGGGATCAAAGGAAGACCATCTGCTTTAAGTTTACTTTTAACTCTACACCTCTATGATTCCATGAAATGAGCACCAGCAACTATAGATGGGAGGTAAGGGAAAGGAGGCAGGACATCCTAAAAGGGAAAACATACGGAAGACAAGAAAAGTAAAAATGAGAAGCTTCATTTCTTCAATCCTACTCACTACTGGATTTCCCCAGCATTTTCTGAGACAGAAATTCAGTGTTGCTTTCTCTTTCTCAGGAACTGCATTTCTGCCTAACAAATTGTCAACCTGACTATTACATTGTGAATATGTTTCTACTTATGTTGTGAAGTATAGGTACACTTTGATGAATGTCAGTAATGAATGGGATCTATTGGCCTCCCAAAAAAGCTTCAGACTGCTGGGAGAAATGGAATCTCAGAGAAGGTAGGTGACTGCTGTAGATTTGGAAAAAAATAAAACACCTTCAAAATCCCTGGGATCTGACCTTTGGAGATTTCTCAAAATTATACCTTTGAGATGTAAGGAATATGTCAGGGGGTTAGTTTGTTCACTTTCAATGACTACAACAAAAAAAATAAGACAATGCATTTCTTTACTGAAAGGCTGTAATTTGCATATTTTTGTCTGTTATTTTGGGTACTACCCTGACAGTGAAACCAACCTCATGTGTAAATGTGGTTGTGTACACACCCAGAATGCTTTCCACATTGGGGACACATGTAGTTGTGCTCTGCCTGGTAGTGACTACATGTTTCTAAGGTTTGTCTGGGTGGGCAGCTCAGTCTCTATGCTTTAGTGGGTATATATTTTCTTTGTTCAATGTGTGCCACGTACTTCTAATTAAGCACGGAAATTAGGCTACAAAACAAAAGTTCCTGCAAATGTTTATACCATATGACCATGCTGAAGTGTATTTTTATTAAAATTTCTTTTGCCTTCTTTTGTGGTTTTGGAATCACAGCTTGACACTAAATAATTATCTCAGAAGTCCTATTGTAATCGGCCTTCCTTCTTTGTCTGGATCAGGGGAAATTAATTATACCAAGTATGGTTCTAATTCCAGTCAACTTGTATGTCAGAAAGCTATTGCTATGATCTCACTTCATGATAAATGGAAAGTAAAAGGATGCCAGTAAAAATGGCACTCAAATTTGATGGTTATGGCAATGCCTCCCCCACCCCAGGTTTATTGGCCATGAAATAAATGAGAACATACAGCTGTAGAGCAGATTAAATATAATATATATTAAGTACTTCAGCGCTTGGCACATAACGCACTCAATAAAAGGTTTATTGTCAAAACCAACAACTGGGTTAAGTGTCCTCGTTTTACATATTCATAGACTTGATCTCTATCATGGAGCTCATAACACTAATGCGTTTTGCTCTGTCTCCTTATGTCTCACCACACAACTAGACTCCATGTCTATATCTTAAGCACATGAATCAATGTAATTTGTTAAATTACAAAATGTAGAATTTAGCCTTTGGACTTTTAACTTAATAGTTCTGCTGCCATCCAACTCCACTGGTTACTAAAAGATTAGTATTTTTCTCTTGATCACATTTTCTAGTTTTTTGTTGGTGCAATCAAACATACATCAAAGTTTCTAGAGTGCACTTGGATATACTCGAATTCTTGGAACTCTCACATATATTAATGAATTAAAGGTTCAATGGTTGATTATTCTGCATGACATATATGGAAGTTGACATATATACCATGTACATTGAGACAATGATTAGGTCAAATCACTGAACCAAAGTACAAAAACTTTGAAAGAGATTTTTCCTTCATGATCAGATCTGGGAAGACCATGGAGACAAATTTCGGAAAATCCACAGAGTCTGAAAAACCACTCATAAGGAAACTAAGCACAAAGTCAAAGATTCCTCAACTTTATCTAGGCATTATAGATAACTTGATGGCAAAATAAATAAATTTCTCTATTAAAGTACCATTCTTAGAGTATTAGAATGCTCAAGTGTATCTGGAAAATCCTTGGTAACCCTATCCTTTGCTAAGCCTAAAACTCTTTTGGCCTTCCAAAAAGCAGTGTAGAAAGCAAGTGTCATTAAGAGAGGATAAAGGTTGCAGAGCTTTATTAGATCTGATAGAGAAGAGTAAAATTTTATAAAATGTGGCAGATTCAGTATGCAATGGTGCTGAAGTAGGTTGGGGGAGAAAGAACCACAAAAAATCCTGGTATACCAATAAAACCTCTAATTCCACTTTCACCATTAGCTCACATACCATTAAAGAATTCTAAAGAAGTGTATATTTTCTCCAGGTAGAAGGGTTTTGACCCAAATTCTTGGGCCAACGGTTTCTCTTTGACTTCAAATAAATACCATTGCCTGCTTTTGATAATAATATCGTGGTTTTTACCGTGCCACTCTCAGTCTTGCTTTAGCAGAAAGAGATCAGATCCTACATGCTCAGTACATTACCAAGTCCTGATTCATGAATAGAACCAGGCAGGAAGAATTTTAGCCCTTCGTGGACTAACATAAATGTATCACGAACATCAAAAATATTTTTAAATTGAAAGTACTCATAACATTTTTTTAAATCAAAGTACATGTATAATTTAAATTCAGTTAGTTGTGTGTTATTTAATTGCCTGTCACAAAGAGAAGATTGTATTCTCAAAATGTAATTTCCAGAGGATTACAAAGCATGGCAAGATGCCAGTCATTGAGTTGGTTTCCCGGTAACCAGTAGCAGGCTCAAGATTTTACATGGAAAATTATGCTTCCCAAGGCCAGTCACTTGCCCTACAGAAAGCCTGCCTTCCCCAGGTGTGCTCTGCTTTGTTCAACATATGTGTGTTGAATATTCACCATATCCTTGAGCCTGCACTAAGCAATGGATGCGCAGTTGCGACCAAGCCTCAAGGATCTCACATCCCAAGACATGAGACAAGTAAGCCAAATATAATTGTGGTGCAGAGCAGTGAGGGCACTGGTAGAAGACAAAAGCACTGAAATAATGTGAAAATTAGTACCTACAAAACAGCAGAGGATAAACTGATTCAGCTAGTGAACTTTAATAGATGGCCAAAAATGAATGTGGTTGCTGTTTAAAAGGTGTTGAAATTTACTTATTTATCAAGATCTTCATAATAATCCATTATTCTCAGTGACACACACACACACACACACACACACACACACACACGTATGCACGCAGCTTAAACGATAGTCATATGAGGTAGCTGAAAGGGTCCAGGATTTGGAATTAAATGGGGGCTCCAATCTGGGCTCCATTGCTTGCCACCTGGATGGCCTTGAGCAATTTAAATAACTACTGGTTCTCTGTTTCCTCATTGGCGAAGAATGATACCTATTTTATAATTCTGTTATGAAGCTTAGAAAAAATATTCCCTAAACCAGATAGATACAAAAAGTCATTTTCAATACTTTTTAACTCTTTTCCTTAATTTTTAACTCTTTTGAACTGTTAGATAGGAATAGACGAACAAAGGTCTTATAACTATTCTAAATTGAGGACTTTTCCCCCTCAGATCTATAAATTTTCTATAAAGTAGGCATTATAGCACAATGGTTAATAGTAAAGGCTCATAAGTCCAGCTGATCTGGATTCAAATTCAAGCTCGATCTCTCTTACAACATGTCAAAAAGCATAGTTTGTGAATAGTTGGAAACTTTAGCTTTCTTTTTTTGTAAAATGGGGCAAATGATAGCACCTAGTTTATAAGGGTTGATAAGGATAAAATCAAAAAATGCAAGTAGAGCACTGAGCTCAGTGCCTAGCTCACAGTAAATGCTTAATAGCCATTCACTGATAATAATAATTATGATAAACAATAGTGATGATGAAAGCACAAACTATGTGGAGCATCGGCCTAAAACATTAATGCTATTGACTTTCCTATCCTGTAGCACTTTCATCTGGGTCTATTATAGCACTCCTTATTGTGGTAATTTATTTAGTTATTTATACTTTTCTTTTTTTATAGCTACACCACACTTCACATTGACTTCTAATTGCCGTCGCTTTTCGTGAAGGTGCCAAAGACCTATGGTCATAACCTAACGTTGCACATCCATTGGTTACAGACCTATTTGGGAGGCAAGTATACCAGGGAGGCTAGGAAAACACTACTTCTTACTGGCAGCATTAACTCAATAAACCTCCCAGGGGAGCAATAAAAAAGCAGTAGCAGCAGTCTTAATGAGGACATGCTCGGAGCACAGTGAAATCTTATAATGTGCTCAGTGCCTTGTGGAATCTGTAGGAATTTGATTTAGCAACATTAGATTTCGGTTTCTCAAAATATTAGCAAAACGATTTAGAGAGCAATAATTGTCTCTTATTTTAGCTGATGACAATGCAAATTACAAGTGTTGTTAAGGCATTGTTTATAATTCAGAGATGTTACCACAAGAATCTGCCTTTCAGCTGTTGGCAGATGTGAGTGGCTTTTGCCTTTGTTAATACAATCTTATGCCACATTTTTCCTTAAGGCCTTTAAATCAGAGTGTTATACACATTGGCACACAGGAGAAGCCTATTTATGCAGAACAATTTTAAAGGCAACTTCTACTCTATCTTGTGACATTTCAAATGAATCTTCATCTCTTTCATTCCAAAAATCAAATTGTGCCCACATTTGCTCTCTACTAAACCTAAAGCCCCGAATACTGGATCGCCCTACTGCCCTCTGAATTGGAGCAACCAAGAAAAAGAAGTATGAGAAATGTGTTAGGCACTTCAAGAACTCCCAGATTCCACTTCTCAGAAATTGTTATCCTTGGAGTTAGAAGCAATAATAGAAATGATACACTCAAGTGGTGTTGTGATAGGCAACACCAAGGGGCAGCAGGGAGAGGATGCAGAGAAAAGGAGAAGTTTAGGTTGATCTCAGTAATTGCGACCAGATGAAAGAACACTTACCAGCTATTTCAAAGGCACCAAGATCAATCTGAAAAAAATAAAATCATGATAGGAATGAGTTGAATATATCCTAATTGGGGACTAACTTAGAGGGAATTTTCAAAGTCATTATCTGTCAAGTAAAAAAGTCTCCAACAGAGTCACTTGAACATAAAAATGAATCACTCAGCATGTGGGTCTATCAAGTGAGTTAATAGGCAAAAAAAAGAAAAAGAAAAAACATTGCATAGAAGTACATCATCTAATTGAGAGTCACACTCAGTAATATTACTTATTCAGAATATAACTATGGGACTTGAGCCTAAAAAGTCATCCCCTCTGAGCAGCCAAATTAATTAGATGTGTGACCCAAAGTATCTATACCCTGAGCAGGTGCCATAACCTCTCTGTGTCTCAGTTTCCTCAGCTGTCAATGAAGATACAAGTATGATGCACATAGTAAAAGAGCTCATCAAATGTTTTTATTGTTAATTTTATTGTTATCATTTTTATTATTGTTGTTAGTATTGCTATATCTACTATCCCTACAAATTTAGCCATACAAAGGCTTCTTGGGCTCTGTTGAACTTTTTCACTTGTTTCTAACAAGTGTACCAATAGCTAGTTTCTCAGTTATGGCAAAAAATACCGATTGTCTACTAGAGTCAACTCTCTCCTCTTGGTTTTCCTCACTACTCACCCCTTCTCATTGTTCTTGGCAGGTTCTTTCACTTCTTCCTCACCTCTTAAGATAGAGACACCCCAGACCTCAGATCTTAGTTCTCTCTATTTCATCGGTATTCACACCTTGGAGATCTCTCATCCAGTCTCACGGCTGGAAACACCATTTATTATCTATATTCTGACAACTCCCAGTTTCTATCTCTGATGTATCTCAAGCACCTACAAAACTCTTTGGCATATGATAGGTCCTAATAAAAAAATTGTTAAATGAATAAGTGATTAATAAAGCCCCCAATGTTTACTGGAACTCACAGACACATAGAATAAAGACTATATTTCTCAGCCTCCCCTGCACTTAAATATAGCACTTTGGAAGGACAAAAGGCTGCTGCAGTAGACATAGGTGTGAGAGCAGACTCTGATAATGGCATTCTTTGAACTCAACCACCTTAGTTTTCACCCCACCCTATGGAAATCAGACAGAAGAACACATTTAGCATAGGGGCGATTTCACACACCTCAATAAGGAAAGTCATCAATACTGATAATCATGATGTTGAGTTATCAATATATCAAGATAGATTCTTTTTGCCAAGAACACATTTACATTTAGTAATGTGTGTGTGTGTTAGTGTGTGTGTGTGCGCGCGTGTGCACGCACATGTATATCTTCATTTGGAAATCTAGCATTTCCATCAATGTCAGATAAAATGGATAGTGTTAAACTTTTTCTTCTTTTTGCTAGATGCAAAATAAATAAGCCACTAACTGTAAATTCTCTTACAAAGTATCGGAATACCTAGTAAAGAAAGATAAGCATTGAGGGACTGAGAGATGTATTGATCTCAGATGGTATTGTATTTTATTCATTCAATAAATAATGAGCAATGCGCAAGGCCCTGTGTTAGGTGCTGTGGGGTTTGTAAAACTTGTGCAAGGTGGAAGCCCATGTTCTTATGAAAGTAATGTTCTAGGAAGAAAATAAGATGTTCCCACAGCAGACAATTTGAGACAGGATACATTAGGTGTCTTGGAGGAGGAAACAGAAAAGATCTACAAAAGACAGTTGTGGTGAGGAAGCCTCAATCCTGCACTTAATTAATTAATGTTCCAACATCCCATCAACATTCCACAGGAGCTTAGAGTTGTTTCATCCTAAGATGTTCTCCAGAAGCAAAATTCTGCCTCTCAAAATTTCCTTTCCTTATTGCTAACACATGATTTAATCTATTCCCCCTCCCATGCTTCCTTTATCCTAATTACCTTGCCCATTTGTCCCTAAATGCTGATTCATGAATAAGTTATAACAGGTAGGAGTTACAGATAACCCACTTTGTGCCAAGCACTGCTCTAAGAACTCTACATAGTATTAACTTACTTAATCCTCACAACAACACTGTGCGATGGTACTGTTATTACACTCATTTTTATTCAAGAGGAAACCAAATCACAAAATGGTTTAATAAATGTCCCAAGGTCACACTGAGAGTAAATAGTAGAACATAAATAAAATTTTAACTATTAGATGTCAAACTGAAAAAAAAATGCAGATAATGTGTGGCTTTCTGATAAATACTGTATATATAATCTTTAAAACTGTACATCAAAATATAATTGTATATGAAAATATATATACAATTTAAAGAACTGTTTTGTGTGCTGAGATTATGTTCAAATATCTAAATTTTTATGAATCATAGGAAGTTACACAGTCACCACTTATTTAAACAGGCCCATAAAATTCTTCATCCACTGAGCTCTCTCTCCTGCTTTAGGAGCAAACCCTGCCCCTCGGTTTGTACCCCCATATCCTCATCTCCATCCAGCCTCTAATCCAAGTCCTTTTCCTCCTTGCTCTCTCTCCCCACTAGCCTTTCCATGTTAGCATGTTAAAGCCCGATATACCACCATCATAGCCCATGTTTCCCTCCACTCCTCACCATGGGCGGAAACTGACTCCCTTCAGTCAAGCCACTTCCATGAGTGAGCACTTCATGCTTCCCACTGCTCCTCAAATGGTGGTTCTGCTGTCATTGGACAGCCTCTCCTACTCATTCTTCATCAATCCTGATTGCCCTCATGTGCTTACTTCTGGTGCCTTTCTCACCTTCCTCAATGACTTTACCACTGGTAGTAATGCACCTGCCCCACCCAACCCTCTGCTATCATCATCAGCACCCAGGATGATAACCTTTGTAACATCCAGGCAATAAACAATCTCCTCAGCTCCAGGAACATTCAGTACCATTTCACTTTGCTCAGTCTTGGCCACATGCATGTCCTGTGTTGAAAGGAAAAAGAAAAATCCATTGGATTTGATAGCTAATGTATCAATGGTGATCTTCCAGAGAGCAGCTACAGTAAAGATGTGGAACAAAACCCAGGCTACAGGAGGTTAAGAGGTGGGTGGGTGGCAAGAAAGTAGAGGTCACCATTGCTCAAGAAACTTCCCTCCTCGGAATTCATTTGATGCTGTGACCCAACCCCTCTTTTTAAACCCCCATTCCCTTAGCTACACTGATGCTAATCTGATTTTCTTTTAACATCTCTGACAGCTCATTCTCTGCTTTCTTGTAATATACAAAACATTTCTTGAACTGTAATTATGAATCAGGCAGTTTTCCAGGCTCTCAGGACACCAAAGACATAGCTCCTAACCTCAAGTTGTTCACAGTCTTGGGAGGGTAACTGTTATATATTTGACTTATTCAACTCATTATACCCAAGTGAAATGAATAAAAAGAAACATTACCTCTATCAAAGGACAGGAATGAGAGTCAAAGCAATCTGCCTAAAGGAGGTGACGCTGCCCTGAGTCTTGATGACAATGAGCATGACGCAGTAATGAACGGTTAGGGAGATGGCATTACCCCAGGGTGCAGCACAAGCAAAGGCACAAAAGCATACTCTATTTGAGGATGGTAAATGGTTTAGTATGGTTGAAGCAAACTATGAGAGAGTGGGAAGGAGGTGAACAGGGGCCAAATTGTATAGGGGCTTAAAGGGAATGCCAATTGTTTGGACTTTCCCTTGCCAAGAATAATTACAGAAAGATGTTAAGCAAGACAGTAACACCATAAGAGCTGTGTTTTAGAATGACACTTCTGCAGAGGGTGTGGAAAATGAGTAGAAAAAAAGAATGCAGAAATACATCCCAGCTGGTTCTAGAACTCATAATCCCTAGTCCTGAGTTTCAGCTTGATTTCCTTCATAGCCTATTTAAATGAGAACCAGGTACTTGCCCTGAAAACAGAGAGAGAAAAAATAACACACAAGTCACCTAGAGGTACAATCAGTGGGATTTAAGGACCAATTAAATATAGAAATTTAGAGAAAATAAAGAGTAAAAACTGATTTAAGTTTTTAAATCTAGGATACTAGTTGAATAATTATATCAATAGTCAAAAGTTAGAGGTGATTTCTGGCTTTCCTCCCATCTTCCACTTCAAAAGTTTTTTCTTCAGTCTTCTTTTAATTTTCTAAACTCTTTTGCATGACATTTTCATATCCTCCAATTGTTCAACTGCCATATGGATGATGCCCAAATATTTCTTTTTAGTCAGTGTCTCTAATGTATTCCAGGCATACTTTTTCAATTTGCCTTCTACAGATCTTTGGCTGGTTATCTCACTATGATCACAAATTAGTAGTCTGATGTGAAACTATCCTCTCCTTACCTCCGATCAAACCATCTTTTCCTTCAGGCTTCCCTTTCATGTGGTTAATATCTTTCACACAGTCACAAACCTCTCAATGATCCACCCCCACAGCCAGTTTGCTGCTACAGCATGTGGAGTATGCCCCATTAACTCCTTGTCATCTCTCCCTTCCATTCCCTCCACTCCGTCCATCCAGCAAGCTCTTTACTAAATAAATCCCTATCTTCATCTCACCCCCCGGACTCCCAGCAACACATGCTCACCAACACATGCTTAAGGCATTATTCTTAAAGCCCAGTTTTACTCTGCCACTCCCCAGTGCAACAGTCTTCGTTGGATCCTGACAATGTTCCCAACCCAGCACAGACATTTTCACATTTTATCATCTTAAGGGACTCCCAATGCAGCAAGAAAGTAGGAGTTCAGCGAAGCATCGGTTGCAGCTCTCTTGGGCAACAGCTGCTTTTCACTTAATCTATTATTGCCTATAACACATAGAGCATGCCCAAGATTGTAGGATGATGCATTTTCTAATTTTAGAAGAAAAATAAACAGTTTCAAACATGGCTCTCTAAAATGTCTAGTACTGAAACAATATTTTCTACTCGAATAAAATTTTTTCTTAATTTTTAAAATGGATCAACAGCAATATCTTACTTGTATCTACAGGTTAAATTCCATTTCTAAGGTTATGTTTCCTGAATAGGAGAGATTAGAAAAATTGCAGTAATTGGCGATCATGGGAAACATTTGTAAACTAGAGGCAGTGGGTTGGGTTATTTTCTCTGACACGATATACCAATAGCTCGGTCTCATTAGCAGACTTCTGAGTTCATAACTAACTCCAGGTCTGCTCACCCTCACAAAGATAACACAGACATTCCCTCTGTGCCGCAGGCTGCAGTTTCACAGTGCTCCATGGTGAGTGAGATATAGGTCACCAGTAGAAAGTAATTGGATTTCAACACAGGGAGCCCAAAGTGCCACTTTGGAAAGGTAACCTCTTGTTATGTCCAATCATGCCTCTGATTCTATTGGCATTCTTTACCCTTAGGGAGCTCTCCCAGGCTCTGCTTAAAGCCAAGTAGACCCAGGAATGAGAGAAAAGGAGATTCCTTTCCAGCTGCCTTAGCAGCTCCATTCTCACTGGCCGCAGATCCAGAGCCAGAGAGTTCCCTGGGCTCGGAAATGGTCAGCCAAAGCCTCAGTGAGCAGTCAGGAAGAGCTATGACTCAACTGCTGTGGAGATCAGCACAAATGGGGCCCTGCCTAAAGAGGAAAGACCTCAGGATGACAATGTGACAGCTGTGACTTGGTCTTCCTGGGCCCTGAGTGGGGACAGCTGGCTTCGGTGTTCTCCGAACACAAGAGACAACTCTAATGAAGCACCAGGCTAGTGCGCAAGCCCCATTGGGATTTCTGCTTTGGCTCCCCGGGCCGTAGGGGTGGTTTAATAACAGGAAAGATTCCAGTTAACTAACATTTTAGGGTCAATTCCAGTTTTACTTTTAAAGTGACTTTAAAAAAAATACAATAGTACATGTTCATTGTAGAAAATACAGTAAGTAAAAGATCAAAATTAAAAATTTACTCATGATCCCAAGACCCAGAGATATCTACTGTTAATAATGACAAATATGAATATTTTTTTCATAGAGTATATACATGTGCCTATATGTGTTTGTATGTATATGTATATACATTTATTCTTTCCATTTTTCTTTTCTTCTCCACCATCCTAAAATGGGATCACACTGTACCTGCTGTCATGAAGCCTACTTATTTTGCTTAACAGTATAACATAGACATTTTTTCATGTCATTAAAAATTCTCCAACATTAATTTTTGTGAATGTTTAGTATTCAAAAACAAATTTAGTTTATAAAACTAAATTTGCATCAATCTAAGCTGTCATGTTATTTGCAAGCCATTCAGAGGACAGAAGAAATAGACTGGCCAGGCATCGCTTCAGTTTCATAGACCCTGATATTTGGGATAGAAAATGCTAAACACCGGTTCGTAATCCTGTGCTTTTGACAGCTTCTTATCCAAAGCCTAAAGTCAGCGGAGATATTTCATGTCAAGAAAATGGTAATGATACTGCATAACATTTTTGTATAGCCATCATATTAGGTACTGTGCTGAGCAATTCCCATGCATTATCTCATCTAATTTCATCAACACCCTTTAATGTAAGACTGTTTCTTTCCTGATTCTTCCCATATGGAAACTGAGACTTTGTGAGAGACCTATGGTCCAACCCTACTTAATCAAAAGAATTGGACAGTGTGTGCAATTTGCTCAGGCCTTTCCAATAATAATTTCTACTCTCTAAGAAATGAAAAAGTGACCTGCGCTGCAATTAACTCCTTATTCCATCACACAATCACTGTTATTCAACGAGTCATAAAGTGGGACAAACTTGCATAATCCTTTACTTCTGTTAGCAAATGAGGTCTTTAATCTTGTGTTTTGGGGAAAATGATGGGAAAAACTAAAATCTTTTGTTCTAAGTGACTTCCGAGATTTAAAAATACAGTCTCATAGGTAAAATTTGTCAGGATGGTCTCCTTCACAACCTCATACTACCATTTAGTAAGAGGGCCCCTCTCACATTTGTCCCCAAGTTTAGCACCAGCCACCAAGGCTGGCAGGTAATTTACAAACAATGGCTGGATGGCTTTCAGCATTAGATGTTTTCTGTTTAAAGGATGATCTTCTAAGTACTACAGAGAAATCTTATTTCTCTGAAGTAAAAGTTACTAATTTTATATTTCTGAAAACATAACTCAACATTTGCTTCAAATTTTGATTATTTTTTTCTTTTCCTGAAAGATGCAGCATAAATTAGGACAGATTATCAGATCAAATAGCAGCTGGTAATCCGTAAATAATCTCTCTGACTTCATGGCAATCAGGAAAACAGTGGGAAACAAATGGTTTAAGATGAAAGTGGCAACCTATTAGCATTCAGAGAGAAATGATTTCTCTCATCACCTTTACTGGAAGATGCTGTTGCTGTGGCAACTCATCCCTGCATTCATCCTATATCCAATTGCTGAGATGACAAGGAAGTTGGTCAGGCTGAGGGAAGGTCATTCACAGTATCCCTTTTAAGTGACAGCCAATAAGATCTGTAAGGGAGATTCCTTAAACAAAGCCAGCACTTTTCACTATGGTGAAATAGTGCTTGACTAAGCTTCCCTAATTTGGTTCTTTGGTTAAACCTTAAGAGTTCTTTAACTTAATTGAACTAGTTAATGTTTTACTTAACAATCATATGACATAGGGACAACATTTTAATATTTTTTTCCCATATATTGCTATGCACAGTATGTTTGTGAGGTAGATATGTTCCAATGGTGGTACAAAATTCTGTGGGCAGAGACATTCTGCAGCTGGGCTCATGAAGGGAGTAGGCCCGCAGCTGTCTCCTCGCACTCCAGCAGTCAGCTTCAGGCTGAGGCTGAAATGCTGACCACGGGGCTGTTTTCTTACATTTTAACCCTCTGTTGAAAACCCAACTGGACTCTCAACAAGCCCTGAACATCCACTTGAATCACAGATGAGGGTATTTATATACTTTACGTGAGTAGCATGCTAAAGGATCACCCACAGGCTATATTTCTGTTTGTCTGAACACGCAAATGTTTCTCGGGTAGAAACAAAGCAGTGCACCCAAACTTATTTAATTAGATTTCCTGCATGGAACCCAAAGGAATCTTGGGTGACTATTTTAGATGATTTTGGAGCACCTCAATGCCACCATGTTCTTCATTAGACCTGTTGTAAAAACGGAAGACTTACATTCAAAATCCTGCTTAAATAATAAATGCGTAGCTCTTAAAAGTTTCATGTGAGCGGGAAACCAACTGTTCTCCAGGGAATATACTCATTTATCAGCAAGTAATTTCCATTCATGACTCGTGCTGTGGTAGGCTTACAAAGAAGAATGACAAGGAAGTACATTTTCAAAATTATATAATCCTCAAATGCTTAGTGATAGCTCTGTGCCTTCCGTTCCAGGAACTCACATCAGTTCCCTCTCTACTCAGTCATGACTTGATAAATCTAAACACCTTCTCCGGGATTTCACAGCCAATATCCCTTGTCAGTTGTGTGCCCAAATTAAACCATGCTCCCACCTTTGCCCATTTGGGAGGGAAATGCTCATTGACTACTTCGGGAACTTGGTGGCAAAAGAGAGAGCAAGCAGTAGCAGTGACAGGTGCCTTTGGGTTAATAGCTGTCAGCTAGGGAGCATCTCACATGTGATTTGTCACTTCATTGATGAAGCACATTCAGAGGGCAAATTGTGACCCACAAAAAGAATTATAATAAAGCAATGTTAATTATAGCTAATATTGTTGAGCAGATACCAAATGCCATTTAATATAATTTGCATGCATTGTCTCATTTGGTCTTCCCAGACACTCTACAAGTTATGTATATGCGATTTTTGCCATCATTCTAAGGTTTAGAGAAGTTCAGTAACTTTCCTCAAGTTACATGACCTAGAGACAGAGAAGCCCTGGTCCTATTACAGCCAAAGCCTAATGTCACCTTTATCTAATCCCAATGCATCTGTTATTTTTCAGAAGCCCTTAGGCATAATAGTAAATTCACCCTTCCCTTACTCTGGGTTAAGGTCACAGTCATAGTCTATTCTTTCCATAAGGCCCAGCTCAGGCTTTGGCATAGGACTGGTGCTCAAGAAATCTCTGCTGATTGGGAAAAAACTTTTGATTCCAGACTGAGAAACCTTTCAGTCTTTAAAGATGCACCATTGGCCATTTCAGAAGCCTCTGAAACACCATGGTCCTACATCTTTTGCCTGAGATCTTGAGATCTTGACCATTTCCCTGAGTTGCCACATTATTTTCCTCTACTGGATTCACTGTAGATTTTAGAATTCCTTTTGTAACCGATGATGCTAAAGAATCAACATGCATGTTGTCTTATTCTTTAAACCAACATGGGCCAGCCCTAGGCAGTTCTAGAAGAATAATGATTTGTTTTTCAAGATTAAATAAAATTATAAATATTTGAAAATGAAAACTGCCTGATGCAGATGTACGTGGCAAGGTTCCAGCCTTCTGTAAGAGAGGTTTTGAGTAATTTCTACAGGTTTGCAATGCCTCATTTCACATCCTAGAGAGCAGAACAAGTGCCTGTTCATCATCGCAGGAAGGCCTTCCGGCCCGGGGCTGCCATTCCTCTCTCAGCTAATGACAGATGCTCTCACATATCAAGCCACAGCAGAGTAAGCAGTACGAAGGCAATTGATCACTGAGTACACAGGACAGGACTTATTGATGTTCACTTTGTTTTTTTTTTTTTAGTTTTGAAATTTAAGATATTATATATATATATAAATGTTCTTAGCTATTATAGAAAATTTGAAAAATACAGATAAACTGAAAGAAAATTTAAAACATTTATAATTTGATTTAGTGTATGCTTTTCTGGAATTTTTCTATTTTTATTTTAAAAAACGGATTATACTACACCTACTATTTTTGATAAGTCTAATATGTTATGAACACCTTCATGTGACAATATTCATTTTGCTTTTATTTTAGTGGTGATATAGTCCATCATGTAGGATTAAACCATAATTAATCTAACCAAATCTCTGTTGTTGAACCTTGAGTTGCTGGTATAAATAATACTTAACTGACCATTTTTTAATATAAATTTTCGCATACTTATTATTTACTTAAGATACATTACTGGAAGTGGGATTATTGGAAATAAGGATATATAAGAGTCTAAGCCTTTTGATACATAATTTCAAAATGCTTTCCAGAACATTTAAATCAATTTACTCTTTTCCTAACAGTGATAGAGAGTATCTTTTTAATAAATAAATAAATTGTGTATCTCTGAGTCAAATATAAATGTCCTTTGGTAGCCTGTATCACTGCTTTGCCCTCGTAACATCAGTAAGCACAATTACAGATAGGGAAAATGAGCTCATGATGACTACGCTGTGTATAACATTCTGCTATTTTTCAAACTGGGTGGATGTTGGATCCAGCATACATTGCCCTGTTACACTTTCCCCCAGGGACTGCCCAGTCCCAGCACAGTCACAGAAGGGGACTCCAAGCAGAGCTAGTCTGTCTGCGATCACTCATCCTGAGATAGTGAGCTTTTGTAGGTAAAGGTGGGTTACAGTCAAAGGTAGAGTTCTGTTCCCAAAGGTTTTGTGAGCCAGGTTTATAGCATGGGCCATCCCAGGTTCATGGAAGAACTATGGAAGTTACCAGATTCCTTCAGAGGCTATTCCAGACTCTTGGGAGAACAGGTTCCCCTGCCACCCAGAGATCCGCTAAGCCAGGTACATTAGCTCAGACTGGTACCCCCAGAGCCCTGTGAGGCCAGAGCAGCCCGTCCCTATTTTCCTGTCGAGGTCTTTTCTCTTCATCAAAGATCACCACCCTTACACTGGATGGAGCAGATTCTCTTGATAGTGTATAAGGTAGAGGTAACACATGAGGAGTCTACATGCAAGCATACCTTCCTTCATAATTAAAATTCAAACTATTTTGGGGTGACATTTCTACAGTGAATTACAAATTATACAACTTATCCTCATTCACTCATTCATAAAATAATTACTCTGTGCAATAGAAAATACTGTTAAGTGTATGGCCCCTGGATTAGACTGCCTGGGTTCAAATCCCAGCTCCAGCTCTTATTATGTGACCTTCCACAAATTTCTTTTCCTTCTGTGCTTCAGTTTTCTCACATATAAAATGGAGATAATACATTAGAGGATATCCATGATGCTTTAATGATATACTTACTCATTTAACTTAGAACTTATTCACATAAAACAATGTCTACAATCTAAGGGCTCCATAAATGCCAGCTATTATTATTATTCCCCTGTATTCGGCACTGACTGGAAAATGGAGACATGACACATTCTCTGGTTTCCAAAGGCTTCCCATTCAATAGAGAAGGAAAATATGTAAACAAATTTACATATTTGTTAACTGCTCGAGGATGCTGGAGACAGCTTAAGTATTCTTCTGGGAATTTGAGTCTTCATGGTAAATTGGAATTTGTCAAACAGAAAAGGGGAGGAAAAGCATTGGAGGCACAATCTCGTGAGCAAATTCATGGCAAGGAGTAAGGCAGGAGAGAACACTAGGTCAGGCCCGCAGTAACTTGGGTTGGTAATGGCAGTGAGGGGAGAAGAGGCAGGGAATGTTGCTAGAGACTGATTTGTAAAGTAGCTCATATTTTGTGCTTACAAATTTGCACTTTCTCCTGTAAAATCACCCTTTCTCTCAACCCCGAACCTTGGAAGGGCATACCAAGGGGCACTTCCAGCCTGAGAAGCACACTTACTCAACGATGAGTACAACAGCCTACTCTATTATTTTTCTGTTCAAAAGAACTCAGATGCTATGGAGCGGACAGTAAAATTTGCATGACTTTTCAAGGGATTTGAAAAAATTTGAACTGAGAGTGGAATTAGTATAGCTATATCTCCAGGCCCCCAAAAGCAGGCAATTATTCTCCTCTTCCAGTCAGGTCCACCAGAGGAAAAATGGGAAAAAATGGCATGTTGGAGAAAAGCAGAAGAAACTTCTATGTCATGTCTTGTTCGAAGACAGCTTTATATAAGTATTAGAGAACCATGGAAAGATTTGAAAAAGAGGAGTTTTACAAGTAGATTTATCTTGAGAAGGGTCACTCTGGCTTCAGTGTAGCTCTAAAATAGTAATAACAAGAAGCAGCAAGAGCAGCAGCAGCAGCAGCAGCAGCAGCTAGAGGCAAAAAGGCCAATGAAGCGGCTATTTCCATAACTCACACCCAACATAGTCTTCACCCCCCTTTGTTATTCTCAAATAACTTTCACTTCTCTTGTATAATATTTGGTACCTTTATTTGATGTCTGGACTCCTCACTAAACTACAAACCCCATAAGTAAACTGTATAGGTTATTTATTGCTACATCCTCAGTGTCTAGTACTACACCCGGCATATATTAGCTACTCAATAAGTGGTTGTTAAATTAATGTACAAACAAATAAAACTAAGGGAATTGCTACCAAATTATTTTAATAGACCTAATACTCATCTCTGGAATAGTCTAAAAAGATAGATGTCTGGTAACTTTGATGATCTGAAGTTCCTTTGTATTCCTGGAATTTAAATTTAGGAAATGATACTTTTGAGTTTATCCCAGTTTCATGAATCCTATTTGCTGGCTCTAAATTTATTATCCTTTCTATAGATAAAGGGTAAGAAGCTCAGAGAGAGAGAGGTTAGATACCTTGCCAGGGTGCCATGGTCTAAGGGAGAAAGAACTTGACTCTGGGCCTGGCTAGACCAAGCCTGTTCTCTTACCCATTGTATTAGACTTTAGATTCAATGGGCCGACTAGAGAAAGCTTTGCAGAAGTCATGATCTGGTTCCAAAAAGGAAGGTAAACTTCCATATATTTGACATAGGAAATGGGACATTCCAATTCCAGAGGAAAAAATGAACAGAGTCCACCGTCTGAAGAATTCCTAGTACCCTGGAAGAAGAGTAAGTAAACCAATATGTCTTGGTTATATAGAACTTGGAGAGAAAAGAAAGTTAAAAGTGGGAAATCTAATTAGAAACCTGGGTTAGAGCCAGGTGGTGTCAGGCCACTGCAGTCCAGGAGAGAAGTGAGCCACTGCAGGTTTCTAAGCAGGGAGAGGGCATGGCCTGAGATGAATAACATGTGCACTGTTTGAGGCCTGAGCTTTTAAAGGTAACTTTGGAAAAGGCAAATCCTTTGCTTACAGTTTCCATGCCTTTAAAAGATCAGCATATTAAATTCAGTTTCAGTCCTCAGCTTGCTAGGAAAGTAGCCTAGTTAGATATCACAACTTTACTGAAAATATTTCTTATGGCAGGTTTTATATTCTCAACTTTAAATCCAGCAGTAGATATAAAAAATAGAATTGCTTTTCTCAGCTGCTTTCTCTGCTTCTGGCTTTTGTGAACCTCACATTGACTTCAGGCCAAGTCTTCTGCTAGTTCATGAAATCATACCCTGGATGGATGCATCGTTTATTGCCTCATGATAAAGCCAGAAAAAGGTGCATCTGGCCTTCTTGGTTTCTAGCCATCATTAGGTTCATCTTGGCCCAGGAGTCACAATTTGTAGTGGATGTTACTGAGAAGGTCTGAAGCTTGCTTCTGGTTCTCTAGGTCTTATAGAGTTAAGTGGAACGATGTGGGTGATAGATATTTGGCTCCATTTTCTTCCTCTCTCTCCTTTCCCTTAATGTTAGATGTTCATCAAAGTTGCCTGGAAAGAGGTTGAAAGCCAAAAATAGCACACAGTGGGTGAGGTCTGGAACACAGAACCCCAGCGCGGGCAAACAGCCACCACCCCATTCCAGCCCTGAAGATTCCGACTCATATTCCCACGTTCCTGCATATGTGATACAGTTATGTCTTAAACATCAAATGTAAGCTATGGAAACAATATAGAAAATACTCTTTGTGTATTCGAAAACATGCTAATTGAAACCAGACTTCGGATCCTCATTTCTTCTGAGTCCAGGTGAAAGTTGCTTATCCTTAGAAAGAAATGAATGTGAGCAAAGTGTTTTTCTTGGACTTGGAAAATATTGCTCAGAATCAGCTCCATCATGTCCATCTGAATCCCCTTATGCCCCACACCTATGTATTTTCTCTCCCTTTTTCGCAGATTTCTCGTCCCTCATCACACTGACTGCCCCATCCCATCCCCGCTCCCAACAGTATGACCTACAGGAACACACCAGAGTGATTTCCTCAATGGGCAGGGCTTTCGATAATGTTAAACTGTTTAGGTTGGAGCTGTGGCCTGACTTTGTCAAAAGCCATATGGTTCTGAGACAAACTGAGGAGCAGAGAGCACAGCCCAGATCTGCAAGATCTGTAACTAAACAAAGCTGTGAGCTTAATGAGAAAAGAAGAGATTAAGAGAGTTCTGGCTTTTTTTTTGTTTCTTTCTTTTTTGGCAAAAGTCCAGTTGAACACAGGAATGCCCAAAGGCAAAGCCACTCACCCTACGATACATTAATAAAACAGCTTATTGATTCCGGCTTTGTCGTCAACACAGTAGACTGAAGCTGCTTCTCAGCTTCCAGGAAATAAGTGCTCCCAGGGCTCCCAATTTCACACCTAGACATACGTCCAGTCTCCGGGGATCACACAGGATGAAGTGCTCTCCCTGCGTCTCTTTCTCAGTGGTGTATTAAACTGGTAATATGTAGCATTTATAGCAAAGTTCTCCTTCTTTGGTAAAATAATTTTATAAACCCTCCCCAGAACAGTGGTCAATATATCAGTGGGTTGGTCAATATAATATTACATCAAGAAAAAAAAAAAGAGAGAGCTATATAGCTGGAAATAAACAAGAAGAGAAATATTCTCTGTTTCTCCTTAAAATTTTCCCGAGTGAAAAAGTAAAATATTACTTCCACCAGTTAATATCTACAAAAATTATTCACTCTCCTTACTCCAATCATCATAATCAAAATATGTTTATTGGAATTGAATCTATTCAAATACTTTTGACTGAGTTAGTCTTCTATGATAATTTTGAAATATTCTATTTCTATCTTTAAAAATACTTTAATGACTCTGACATACAGAGAAAGTGAGAAAAATGAGTTGTATTTAGTAATAAAACGTTGATTGCCTTCATCTCAAGGCAAAGCAAATAGAGCCTAATAGTTTTGAATGGTCCTCAATAGGCCGCCACACTGGAAATAATTAGAAATGGATATTTGTATATGAGATAAGTTTATTATATAGATTGTCACATATATAAAAAAGTCAGGAAGCATGAACTGACCTATTTTGGTAAGGGCATGAAGTGGAAAATAATTTACATCAGATATGCTAATAATATAAGACTCAAAGCATCAGTCAACACCAGCCAACAGAGAGGGAGAAGGAGAGAGTGATAGTGTAAGCATGCTTGGAACAAAAGATACAAATACCTGAGTGAGAAAGTAGGAACTTCAGAGACAGCCATAGAAAAAAAGACTGTGGAAGTTCAGATGGGCTGAATATTATTGCCTTTTCCCCAGTCCCCTCGGGGATCTGGAAAGCATCTTCAGTCAGATGAAGGGATGGGAACTCTGAAGGGAAGAAATTGGATAAAGTTGACAACTGAGGTAAGGGTGAGGAAGGGTAGAAACAAAGAAGGGCGGGAAGGCCCAGCAAGAGAAGCCAAACAGAACAGTCTAGTCTGCCAATTTTGTCTTCCATTCAGGCTTCAGCAGAAGATAAGGAAAGCTAAGCTACACCAGTGTAGGGAGGAGAGCAGGAAGGCCTTTCAGGGAGATTTGTGGTGTGGATTCACTCAACACTGATGAGAGCAGCTTCCCAGAAAGAGATAGTGAGGCAGAAACTCTGGTTATTAATGGAATCGGGATGAACTCGAGGGGTGTCATCTGCAATCGTTTAAATTCCAGGAAATGGAAGAGCTTCGAATCATCAACACAACTAGATTATTGAAAGCCTATTTCAGAGAAAAAGACTAGGTCTACAAAAGTAATTTTGTGGCAATTCTGCTTAGCAGGCCAAGGCTAACGTTTCAGTTCTTCAAAAATGACAATGAAAGAAAGCAATTTGTGCTCAGGTAAAAAGGTCATTGTGATGTTTTAAGAATTGTGGGAAAAGTAGCAACAATTGAAATTTATATGTGAAGAATATATATGAGAAAGAATTATAGTTAGACTGGTGGGGTTAAATCCCCATGATGTACTTTTCAATTAGAGATAAGAAAGGTATGCTGAGACAGCCAAAGGCATCAATGAATGGAGATGGATGGATGAATAGGTAATTGATCAATAGATAGGTCAATGTGCAGAAAAACCTATTTAGGTATTTTAAGAGAATAAGTCCCTAGTTTTGCAGCCTTTTAAAAACAGAATTTTATACAATTTTGTAATGATGAAACTAAAATATATTTTTGCAAACAGTCAAATTTACATCGAAATGAGAAGAGACCTACACAGCTGGGCCAGTTGACATGAATGAACAACTGAGCCAGTAACGACTGCCAAGATGAATTTAGAGAAGGCTCCAGAGGCTGTAAACAAAGAAGCCAGAGGGAAGAGGTTTTTAGAAGAAAATGATGGGAGGAAAAAGGAAGTGAATGTGGGATTTAAGAGTGAGAATGGAGGGGTCAGAGAGTGAAACAGGTGGAATAATAAGAGACTAGTAAGTGCAAGAAAATAAAACTAGCAGAAATTAGAGGTCAGGAAACAACAAGGAGACCCATAGAACGCACGTAGTAGAAGTAAAGATTTTTTATTTGAGGAGCGTGCCAGAATGTAGGCCAGAAGGCTCCGGCTGCCAGCCTCCCTGTGCAGCCTTTGCATGTGCTGATGTGCTGATCCACCAGCTCCAGGGTCTGGCTTTCAGCCTCGCAGGCTCAAAAGCTGGATTTTATCAGCACTGGGACTGGGTCCAGAGCTCACAGTGTCACCGTAGACACTTGTAAGTGCACACTTCTCCACAAGCAGTCTCCAGAGGAAAGCAAATAACACTTAGAAATCACTTGATAAAGATGCCATTGGCACAAGAGAAGTCTTAAATAGAGATGGAAAGCTTACGCTACAGAGAACATGGGTTTATCACTGGATAGTTATATGGCATGTGATTTAAGCTCTGTTTCTGAATTTCTCATCTATAAAGTGGAACATTCCAGTTATCTATTCCTATGTAACAAATCACCCTAAAATTTAGTGGCTTAAGACAGCATTTTTTTTTCTTTTTTTTCTTTTTTTTGCTCTCATATGTGCCATTTGAGCAGGCCTTGCCAGGGGCAGCTTGAATATGCTCCCCATGGCATTAGCTGAGGTGCCCAATGTGAGGTTGGAGGATCCATTTATAAGATGGCAAGCTGGGAATGACTGTTGCCAGGACCATGGGCCCAGGTTTGAGTTCCTCAATGTGTGACTTTCCATAGGTTACTGGGGCTTCCTCAAACTGTGGTGGCTAGATTTCAAAAGCAAGCGTCCCTAGGGACAGAAAGTAAAGGCTGTCAGTTTCAAGGCTTATGCTGAGACTGGTGCATGCCATATTCTATTGATCCAGCAGCCATAGTGCACAGATTCAAAAGGAGAGGACATAGGTCCATACATGACTCTCAAGGGGGAACACGTCAAAGAATCATGGGGTCATATTTTAAAACTAAAAGAATCTGCCCACTGGCCACAAATTATTTACATTCTTCCCACATGCAAAATACATTCACCCTCCCAAGACCCCCATTACAGCATCAAGCTTTTGTCTTGTTTTGTTTTGTACTGTATCTATCTCCTGAGGCCAAGTTGGTGAGGATTCTACCAGAATAATTCTCTTAAAAACTTTGTGGGTTTTGTATAAATCATATTGGGGTCATTCCATTAGACAAAAACCACAACTGCAAGTCTTTTTGAAGTCCTTCTCTATTTGAGCTCCCCGTGAGACCACAGTGTAAGAAACATCCTCAAGACACTTAGAAGATTTGGTTTTTACTGAGGAGCATGTAAGAGCTATCCCTTCAGATCCTTGGAGGACCTTTAGTCTGTCTGGAAAGTTCTACTAGGTGCTGCCTGAGGTCTTCTGAAAGTTTTAACAAGGTTATGATGGTTCCATCCTGGATTTGATCTTTGGCCTGGGGCCATTTCTCGGTTTGAGATTATATGCTCTCTGGAGAAGCTAGGAGAAAAATAGCTTCCCCCACTCCTACACCCCCCTCCCAAATCCAGCAAGTCCTGGCTTTTTTATATGTAGTGGTTTGTCCTTCAGCGCTTCTATCACCTCTCATTTTTTTAACATAGACCACAAGAAGAATCCAGGTGGTACTTCCACCACTACATAGCAAGGGTCCTGTTCTTCCAGCTTCCAAAAACATTTTTCTTAATTTCCTTTTTGCCTTCACCAGCAGCTTCCTCCAGGCCCTACAGGCTTCCCTGCTAACACTCTCCTAAAGGCCCAGCCACCTTCTAACCTCCACCTGGTCTCAAACCAATTCCACATGTTTTAAGTTTTTTATATACAGCGTCCCACCTCCAGGTACCAAAACATCGTGATTTCTTACAAATCAGTTTGTAATTAACTCCATTAATAACTACATTTTTATAGAGTTGTTGTGAGGGTCAGCTCAGTTAATGCCTATAATGTGTTGATGGTACATCATAAGGACTCAGTAAAGGTTATCTGTTATTTAAATGCTTGTAATGTACATTCGATGTATTGCTTGAGAATATTCAATACTGCTATAGGAGACTAGGAAACATATGGATGCATATAACTCATAAGATGTATTAAGCATGTCTATGTAAATCAGTAATCTAGATTACATATTTAGGCACAGAAAACATAAGTAGAGCATAAGGAGTGTTCAATAGATAAAAAGAAAAAATAGAATGAAAAAAAGAATGATAAAAAGATATAGGATAAAAAAGGTAGATAAGAAAGGATGGAAAAAGTAAGTAATACTAATATTTGTGACACACTAAAACATGAAATATATGAGACTCTCAATTCACGAGGGCTGTTTTGACCACCCACTGGTGATATCCATTCTGGCCCCTCATGTTCTCTGCCCAGAGTAGCTCAGTAGGCTAATCGACAAGCTACAGTTGTGTCTCTCTAATAACACAAGTGTTTGTCATTGAGCCCAGACAACTTCTGTGTGATTGGACCCCTTTATTCAAATTCAACTCTGGTTCTTATAACCACATCATTAGAGGGGAAGTCAGAGAGGCAGACAGTGCAGCAGACAATCATGGGACCATTGTATAATTCAGAATCTGGTGGTGTGGTCTTTCTACCACCCTCACACCATATTTAAATGTGTTAATTTATTCCATTTCTTTTCCCTTGTGTTCTGGGTTAAATTGTGTTCCCCCAAAAAGATAGGTTGAAGTCTTAAACGTATGTACCTGTGACTGTGACTCCTTTTTGGAAGTAGGGTCTTTACGGATGCAATCATATTAAGATGAAGTCATACTGTATTAAAGTGGGCCCTAAATATAACCACTAGCACTAATGTCCTTATAAGAAGATACACAGATGAACACACACACACAGCATTCCACATGTGGATAGAGGCAGAGTTGGGAGTGATGTATTTACAAGACAAGGAACACCAAGAATTCCCAGGAACCACCAGAAACCAGAAAAAGGCAAGGAAGTATCCTCTTCTTGAGCTTCAGGGAGCAAGGCACTGCCAATATCTTAATTTCATACTTTTACCCTCCAGAACTGTGAGAGAATAAATGTCCATGGTTTAAAACCAACCAGTTATTACAGCAGCCCTAAGATACTAAGATATCTTGTTACTTGCTGTTTTAAATTGATCTGTAAACATAAATCAGGTTACTAGATTGTCTTCTTTGTTCTGTGAGCCTTCCTGTTCTGTTACCCCCAGTGCAACTGTGTGGTAGTGACCCAGGTGTTCCCATTGCCTCCCACCTGCCAAGTCAGTTACAGTCACATTGCCTCGGATAGCACCTGGAGGGGCATGGCCGATATCTGTTCCTGGAGTTTTCATGTTCTGTACTCTAGGCGACTGGTTTTCAATTTTTAGTATCACCTGGACAGCTCGTTTATTTTATTTTTTGTTTTTATATAAATAGTTGAGCTATAACACTGTGTACTTTAAGGTGCACGGTGTGTTCATTTATGTATGTATTGTGAAATAATTACCACTTGAGAGTTAACATCTTTATCATTTCACATAATTACCATTTCTTTTTCAAGGTGAGAACATTGAAGAGCTACACTCTTCTCAACTTTCAAGTATATAACAGAGCACTGTTAACTATATGTATCATGCTGTACATTAGGTCCCCAGAACTTCTTCATCTTATAAAACTGAGAGTTCGTGCCCTTTGACCAACATCTCTCCATTTCCTCCACTTCTCAACCCCTGGTAAGCACCAGTCTACTCTGCTTCTGTGAATTTGCTTTTTTAGATTCCACATATAAGTGAGATCATACAGTATTTGTTTTCCTCTGACTGATATATTTCACTTAACATCATGCCTTCAAGATTCATCGGTGTTGTCACAAAGAGCAGGATTCCTTTCTTTCTCATGGCTGAATAATATTCCATTGTATATATACCACATCTTTTCTTTCCATTGCCAGATGTTTCCATATCTTGACCATTATAAATATTGCTGCAATGGATATGGGAGTACAGATATCTCTTCAAGATCCTGATTTCATTTCATTTGGATATATGTCCAAAAGTAGGATTGCTAGATCATATAGTAGTTCTATTTTTAATTTTTTGAGAAAATTCCATAGTGTTTTCAATAGAAATTGTACCAATTTATATCCCCACAAATGGTGCACAAGGGTTCTCTTTTCTTGGAGAGCTTATTCAAATGTAGATTTCCTCCCCCCAAACCCTCACACATATTAATGTTCAGACACAGTAGCAGTTGAAGACATTACTGGTACTCACCCACATATCCAATTCTCCCCTCCTTTCTGGTATAAGGGATACTGCACTTACTAACTCCTCTGGAGCTGGGTAGGGCTACATGCCTAGTTCTAGACAATAAAGTGTCATCAGAAGTGACATGTGTCAATCATTAAGGTGGAAGTAGAGAGAAAGCCCAATGTATTTCTCCATCCACTCCTCTTCCCCTTCTGCCACAAATGTGGAGTCCTCATTTGAGAGGAAGGGACTCCATGATTAAACCTGGACTGATGAGTCACTAATTGGAGGCAGGCTTTTCTGGAGAGTTGCCAGACATGTCTCTGAATTTGGGTGAGCAAGGCAAGGAGTAAACTTTTGTTGTATTAAACCGTGACTGTTGGAGTTGTTTGTTAATGCAGCAGAACATACCCAATTCTGGCTAGTAGATCTGAAATAAGCACCTCAAGGCTGGCTTTTTTTGTTTTTTAGGTCCATGAACCTCATTTGAGAAACATTTTCTTAGTCTAACCATTCACCATCTTCTATTCGTGGTCTTTTGTCAAACAGGGAACAAACACAGTTCAAGCACTCTCTTACGACTCTCTTAGAATAACACTACCGACCAGCTTTCCTTCACTTCCTTATAGACCATTTCCATACACATTTTGGTTGCTCTCCAAAGCATGTATTTATGGTCTCTCTGTTCACTCAATTGTTTAAAGATTTTGGTAAGTTTCTTTTCATCTGATTATGAATTCATTAGGAATGCATTACTGCTACTACCATATAGTGAAAAAAAAAATGTCCAAGAAGGAGAAAATGGAGAAGGAAATAAAGAAAACATCCAGAGAAAGATATAGAAGGACGAATGCAAATGCAGAAAAAAATTACGTGATCATAGTAGATGGAAAGAAGTAAAATATAAACATTTACAAGTATAGCTTTGTGTTGTGTTCATGTCACATAATAATGATAACAGTAATAATCATCATAAATAAGGCGGGCAAGAGGAAACTTTTGGAGGTGATGAATATGTTTATGGTATAGATCGTGGTGATGGTTTTATGAGTGCATACTTACCTTCAAACTCATCAAGTTGCGTGGATTAAATATGTACAGCTTTTCATATGTGAATACCTCAATAAAACTTTTTATTCTTAAGAAATAAAGTAAAACCTGTTGAGTAAAAGGTAACATGCAACCTAAAGGAACAAAAATAGAAGAGTCTAACTAATTACATTTAAGTTACAGGATGTAAATCCAGAAGGCCATTAGTAATAAATAATCACGACTAGACTAATAACCACAGCTGCCACTTATAGAGCATCTGCTCTACCCAGGCAAGGTGCTATGCGTTTTTTTTTTTTTTTTCATTTCCTCTCAGCCTTACAACAACCACAGGGTAAATTTCCTTACCACTAAGATGAGAAAATGGGCTGGAATACATTCAGTAGTTTATTCAGGATCACATAGGGTAGTAAATGGCAGAGCCAGGTTCAAAACCATTTCTGCCTGACTCCAAAGCTTTGATCTTTTCCAAGAGGTCACATGGCTTCCCAAGAAAATAAATGTTATGATGAAAAAGCAAGGCTAAAATGTACATAAGAGAATGTTTTGTCAATGAAAGGCCCAGCAAAGGAGTGGCATCATTCTAGTCAATATAGAAAGAGAATGAGACCGGAGGGTAGGACTCCTACTTTCTCTTTTCCTCTTTTTAAACAAACGATCTGGAAGCTTGAAAGATAAGCTTTGTGTGGGACTATCCACGCTCATCGGGATGAACAGGGAAGAGAAACCTGAAAGAGTACCAGCTCTCATTTCCTGCACATAATACTAAGTGGCAGCAGCAAGAAGGGATTGCAAACGGGATTTTGGAAAAAGTGATGACATTGGAAGTAAATCAAAGTTACCCCTAATCCAAACATTTAGAATCCCTCAATAAGAACAGATAACTTAAAGGTTACTTATTTAGCACACATGCTAACAGTCCCACATAAAGGCATTGGGCCAAGGGAGCTTAAGAGCTATGAAAAGAATAAAGCCTCTTTATTAATGATAAGGAAATAACTGAAAATAATTTATCAAAATGAGGGATATTTGACAGAGGTATATGGCAGATGATCAAATTATCTTCAAACAAGAATAAATAAATATGTAAGAGGAATGATCAAGTTGATGAAAGCCCTCCTGGCTTTGGAAAGGATAAGAGAATGGCAGGACATGTTTAAAAAATGATACAAAGAAAACTCAAAGGAAGGAAGAAAGCCAAAGTCTTTTAAAAAACAAATAAATGCTCCCAGCTGTGGGAATGGCTAATGAAATGCACAGGAAAAAAAAAAAAAAAGGAAAAGGATGAAAGCTGAAGCCAAAAAAACAAATAAATGACCAAATGAGAAATGTTTGCTGCAAAGTCAACACAATGAGAGAAGAAAAAGGAGATCAAGAAAGAGTGAAATTTCTTCTCATGAACATTTCAGTGTCAAAAAGCAGAGACAGTGGTGATGGCCTAAAGGTGAGGCAAGAAAGGGTAGAAGTTAGGAGACTAGGTTTAAATGTTAGACATACAGGGTTCTAGTCCCAGTGCCACATCTTAGGCATTAGTGCATCTTTGTTTTTTTGTTTTTTGGTTTTTTTTTAAGGCAACTTTTCTAACTTCTCTGTTCCTCAATTTCTCTCTATGTGTAAAATTGGAGAAAAGGGAATTTTTATACTTATATTACCTTCTCTAACCAGGGCTTTTATGAAGAGTAAAATGAGATAATGTCTATGAAGCTTTTAACAATGGGGCCTGGCTCATGGGGAAGAGTCAATAAATGTTCATGATGATGATTAATTTTTTATGATAACCTTAAAAGATTTAAACCAGCAAATAGTACTGAAAGAGAAACTGCAGATAGTGCATAGAACGTCTTTGAGAAATTATTCCAAGGGCAATAACAATGCACAGAGACTTGAAATAATGTTTGAGAATCAATAAAGGCAAGGACAGTTCTCAAATTATTTAACAAATATAACTCAAAATGTGAGTTGCTCTGTCAAATTGTTGAAGAGAAAGGACTACTGGGTCTAGCAGACTCACTGCCAGGTTCTTATAAGACAGCTGAGAATGTCCAGGATCCTGCCTTCGATGAGCTCCAGGAAGAAATAACGAGAGTTAACAATAGGTGCTTGAAGAAAGAGGAAACACATTAACAATTTGAGGTCACATCCTATGTGCCCATCAATAAAGGATATTAGTTAAATAAATTATGGTACATCTATATCCTGAGCGACGGCTAAATAAAGGATATTAGTTAAATAAATTATGGTACATCTATATCCTGAGCGACGGCTAAAAGGGATGTAGTGCTTCTATATGCGCTGACATGGAGAAACCCTTTCTATTGTGTTTAGTGATAAAGTGCAGGACACTGTATATTAAATTGTGCTATTTTGTGAGAATATATGATTATAGGTTCATAAAGAACCCGATACACAATAGAGTCTTGGAAATGGGGCTGGGGTGTGGGAAAGACTTTTCCTTTCATGTTATTTACCCAGAGGAAGGCAAAATGGTACACTAGTTAAAGACTCAGGGTCTGCAAGTCTATCACTTAAGTAACCTTGGGCTACTTAAATAATCTTGGCTAGTTACTCAACTTCTCTGTGCCTAGTTTACCTGTCCGTAAAATGAGAATGCTAGTCTATTTAGACTGTCATGAGGATGAAAAGAGATCATGAACATTTCATTCAAATAACACTCGGAACAGGGTCTTGCACCTACAACTCTTCGTTGCTGTCAGCTGTTAGTATTATTATTGCACCTCTGTGATGTTTGCAATCTTTTTACCACAACACAAGTCACTTCTGTAAGTCTCTAAAAAGTCTTAATGAGGAGAACGGAGAAATCTAATAAGGTTATAAAAATAAAGAGGAGTTTTATGGCTATTCTTGAATACTTGCTCCTCTGGGAGAGCACCAGCATCATTTTAAGTTTTCCTCAAAAATCTTGTATTTTAATTGGCACTGTATTAAATTTATAGATTTATTGAGAGAGAAAAGACAGTTTCACACTGCTGAGCCTTTATATCCACCAAGTTCAATGCATGTCTTTAAATTTTTTCTTATCTTCTCAGTATAATTTAAATTTTTTTCTTTATATGAGTCTGCACATTTTTTGTTAAGTTTGTTCCAAATTCCTTTTTATTAATATTGTAAATGAGATCTTTTCCTTCATTATATCCTATTACTTGATCTTGTTTATATATAGGAAAGCTATGAGGAGGAGGAGCCCTACCAGATAATAAATAATATAATTAAAAACAGTTCAGTGCTGAAGAGGAAATGAGAAGATCAAAGAACAGAATAGAGAACCCAGAAATAGACTCTGATTCACGTGAGAATTTAGAATATTTAAATCAAAATGGGAAATATCAATTAACTGTAATTAGTGTGAAAATCTGCTAACCATTTAGAAAAAGATAAGCATCTTCCTCAATATTCACACCAAGTAAATCCAAATTAATCAGAGATTTTTTTAACTGAAACTATAAAATCAGATTAGCCAGTGATTTTTAAAGAAGAAAACTATTATAAGAATAAAAGAAAATGTAAATGAATTTAATTTTAATCTTAGAATAAGAAACGCTTTTTAAGCAACATATATAAGACCTAGCTCAAAAGAAATTAAAATGTTTACATGGTCAAATTTATCCAAACATTTGGAAAAAAATATAAATAGAGTCATATGATGCGAAACTAGGAACGTATTTGCAACATATATAAAAAAGGGCCAATTTCCTTAATTTACAAAGATATCATACGAATCAATTAGGAAAAAAATAACTGACAACTCAAATGAAAAATAAAATAAATGAAGGCAATCAGATCATGAACACAGTTGGTAGAAATGAAGTTCTACTATTCAATAAATATCAGGAGTAAATGCAGGGGCGGAGTCCCAACAATCAGGCAGGACACCTCGGGGAGGCCAGAGAGGAGAGAGAGCCAGACATCTTACCCAGCCAGATAGAGGGCATGGATTGTTCACGGACCATCCAAGTCTGTAACTAGAAGCCACCCTTTTCTGTGCTTTGTTTTCTAGGATGATAATTTTGAATGGCTTTTATATCAGCATGGTATAGTTAAGTCAAACTCGCCTGAATGAGTTAGGTGTGACAAATGGAGAATTACTTTACTTTTTGGAATGACTATTTAGTTATGTGCTTCAAGTTTCAACTATAAGGGAAAAAAACTGTTTATTGGTGTCGTTGCTGCTTTAACCTGACCAAATTCCTTTCTGTACCCTTCTGTTTGCAAGTGCTCTATCTCGTGCTCGGAAATGTTATGCTAACAGCTTTGTAATGTAATACATCCTGAGTAGCATCTCTGCTGCAGTTCAGTCATTCTCTCTGAAACCTATTAAGGTTCTTGGTCCCCATTCCTTGGTCTAATACTTTCTTTTAAGACTAGGCTGCTTCTGTTATTACTATGCACAGGATTTTCCAATTACTTCCTAGATCCTTTGCCTTCATATAACACTTTGGCACATTTGTCACAATAATCTTTTCACATGTGACCCTGTTTTATTCTTAAAATCTTTCTCCATAGGGGACCACCACCTTCTTTCTCCCTTTCTTTGATTATGGAAGCTTATTCTCCATTATAGATTACATTGTATCTTCTTAAAGTTTAGACTTGAAAGCACAAAACTGTAAAATAAGTCCTAAAGTAAAATAATTGTTCTAGTGTTCTCTGTTCTCTGTGAAATATACTTCCTGATATTCTGGCTCTTCTCTCCAAGGCTAATGGGCTGAGCGCCTCTGTCGCCAGCTCCTCGGGGGTCAACATATAGGAGAAGCTCAGTTTAAATGTATTTAAAATAAAATATCTAAATAAAAGAATTTTCCTACAGGGATCCTTTTATTTCTCATAGTAAGGAAAGTGATTCACCATGCAAATACTAAGAAACCCGAAATTCAAAATAACCGAAGGATTATTAATATCCACATCAGCCACCATGTTGGTAATTATATAAATGTAATGAAACATATATATATATATATATATATATATATGTCAGATAGTGCACAAATATATACTTTATAAATTTAATAAATAGAATTATACACCTATACATTTGTATGCAGTAGTAGTATACATGCACACGTGTTATAACACCTGACACTTATGGAACATTTAGTCTGTGATGGATGCTGTCAAGCACTTAATATATATATTGTCTTACTTAATCCTTATAATTACTTTATTAGATTCAAACTATTATATCTGTAGTTGATTAAAAAGGGCCACAGACTACTAATTGGTACAGCCAGTATGGAAAACAGTAGGAAGGTTCCTCAAAAAACTAAGAATTGATCTACCATATGATCCAGCAATCCTCTACTGAGTATTTACCCTCAAAGACTTAAAAACCCATATCCAAAAAGATATTTTCACACTGATGTTCATAGCAGCATTATTTATAGTGGCCAGAACATGGAAGCAACCGAAGTGTCCTACGATATAGATGATTGGCTAAAGAAGCTGTGGTACATACATACAATGGAATATTACTCATCCATAAGAAGAGATGAAATACTGCCATTTGCAACAACATGGATAGACCTTGAGATAATCATGCTAAGCGAAATAAGCCAGACAGAAAAAGTTGAAAATCACATGATAGCACTTACATGTGGGATGTAAACCTAAAAGTAACAAATGAGCAGGACAAAGAAACAGAGACTCATGGATATGGACTATAGATTAATGGTTACAGAGGGTAAGAGGTGGGGGAGGAAGGAGGAAGTAGACAGGGTAAAAAGGGTCAAATATAGGGTTTAGGGGGAGGATGAAGTAGGTAAAAAGGATCAAATATATGGTAACTGAAGGAAACTGAACTTTGAGTGGTAAACACACAACAGAATATACAGATGTCAAATGATAATGTACACCTGAAAATTATATAACTGTATTAACCAATGTTGCCCCCAAATAACCTAATTTTTTAAAATGCTCAAAAAAATAAAAAAATAAAAAGGGCCACAAACTCTTTGACACTTCTCCCATTGAGGGTAAGGTTGAAGTACCCTCCCTTGAATCTTGGCAGGCTCTGTGACTGCTTTGGCCAGCCCCAGCCCATCCCATCGAGGAGTCAGACTAGGAGGAAATTCTTCTTGGACCATTTAGACCAGAGCAGCTGCCAGGTGAATGCCACCAAATGACACAGTAAATGCCACATAGGGCAGAAGAATTACTAGTAGAGTCCTGCCTGCATTTCTGACTCATAAAATCATGAGCTTTAATAAAATGGTCATTGCTCTAGGCCTCTAAATGCTGAGGTAGTTTCTTATACAGCAATAGATATAGATGTAGAAGCAAAATCACAGTAAGGGAAGAAGCATGTTCTGAATCATACGACTAATTAACAGTGCAGCTGAGATACCAACTCAGGCAGCCTGCCTCAAAAGCCACTTATAGCCACTCTAGTGAATTACTTTAAAATTATAATTAACTTTTAATTTAAGGTCCATATATATATATTGAGCCTTCTTAGCATCTACTCTAATTCTTATCTAATGAAGAATTTGTGCCAAGACATATATTCTCTCTGAATTCAGTTATCTCTTTGTGCTTATTTTCACATCCATCTGAGTTTTAAAATGTGATGAGTTTATCCAACAGATTTGCCTGTGTTTATTTTAACACAGTAGGATACAGATTCTCATTTCTCTTCTGCCTTTAGCATAGATCATATCAGCAGTGCTGCTTAATACCAAAAGGACGGGCTAGTTCTGGGATTCAGGAAGTTGATTTCTATGGTATTAAAGGTGGCTTAGTAATTTTCCAAGGAGACAGAGACTCTAGGGTCTTGGTGGTTTCCCCGATAAGCTATCATCTCATCTATTTTATATTAGAATGCGTTGTTTACTGAAAAGGGGGTAGGAGTGGGCCAGCAGAGACTCGAAACCAGCTTTTTGACAGGCAAATAGATCTGTACCTGCAGCCATTCTGGAGCCAAAAGGTCAGGGGTCGAGGACCCAGAAGTACTGATGAAATCAAGGAACTTCAGCTAATTAAACACTTCAGCAATATGCACGATGGTGTAGACACTATTGTTCCCAAGAAAGAATAAATAACACAATATCTGACATCAAGGAAAGCAGGTTCTCTGTGCAGGTGCTAGCCGACATTTGTTGGACATTTTCACAACAAATAGGGACAATGAACAAAGCCTAGACTTATTTTTTTGGTATTGCTTCCAAAGCATTTTGATTTCAGCCTCCCAGAGACTAACACCATTGAGAAAAAAAGCACGACAATGACAGGCACACAGTTATCAATGTTTTCTAGAACTTAAAACATAAAAGAGACAAATCAGAGTTAGAAACTTTCAGTTACATCACAGGGATATAATGTATAAAACAGGGGATATAGTTGATAATACTGTAGTAAATTTGTACAGTGATAGATGGTTACTAGATATGTGATCTTAAGGTATATACATATAGAATCACTATGTTATACATCTGAAATTAATATAGCACTGTATGTCAACTATGCTTTAATTTAAAAACCCATAAAGTCAGGAAACAAGCACAAAACACTCCTAAATACACTAATTTAACAGTTCTTGTTAAATTTGGCTTTCTGAGTTATACTCTAGAATAAAAACATAGCATAAAAACGTTGCAATTCAGAGACTTTAGAGATTGACCATCCAATGGTTCTTCCAATGAAAGTAAAATCACAACATAAAACAATGGTTCCATGTACCAAGTGCTGTTTTAAGCATTTTACATTGATTCACACATTTATCTCACGACCACACTATGAGATGAATATTATTATTGTGGCCTTTATAGGTGAAGAAACTGAGGCTTAGAGAGATTCAGGAGCTTGCCCAAAATCACAGATAGGATGGGAGGGGAGTTTGGGATTAAACCTTAGTGGACAGATTTCTACACTCTTCCCTCTCCCTAATTTAGAAATCAGAACAGCTCTAATATTTCTTTTTATAAAAAAGATTTAAAAATATATTTATTTGTCAATTATACCTCAATAAAGCTGAAAAAAATCAAACATATCCAACTGAGCAACATTCTACAAACTACTTGACCACTCCTCCTCAAAATGTCAAGGTTATCAAAAATCGGGAAATGTCTGAGAAACTGCACAGTCAGGAAGAGCCTTAAGGAGATACAATGACTAAATACATTATGGTATCCTAGATGGGATCCTGGAACCGATAAAGGACATTAAAGAAAAATTAAGGAAATCTGAATGATAATGATATCGGTTCATTAATTGTGACAAACATACCCTACCAATGCAAAATATTAAAAATAGAAGAAAGTTGTGCTGTATATGAGAACTCTCTCTACTATCTTCATAATTTTTCTGTGAATCTTAAGCCATTCCAAAATAAATTTTAATTTTTAAAAAGAAACCTATGATTGATTTTTTAAAATTACTATTTGATGAAAATCACTGATTTAATCTAACCACTGCTTAAATATGTGAAACAGAAGCAGTCCCCAGGAGTTTCTGGACCCATCCACAAAGGAATGGGGCTGTGCTGGGTTCAGAACCAGAGCTCCAGCCTGGAGCACAGACTTAGGTTTCTTCCACTATGTTCAGCTGCTCATCACTGACAAATTGTGTTGAATATTATTACTCTTTTCTTTCTTTCATATTTTCTCTCTCTCTTTATATGGAAAGATACCACTGGTGAGGAAAAGTAGTTTTATTTTAACCTGCTCTCACTTCTAAAAAGGAGACTTCATGAGAATGTTATTACAACTAGTCTAGGACCAGGAGAAATTAGTCATATATAAATCTCTATGCTACCTATAGGACAACAGTAATTTTAAAATTATACTATTTGCCATAAATAGAGCAAACTGTAAAGAAATAAAAGCCTCATAATGTTATCAAATACTCACTTGAAACACCTGCTAAAGACTCTGAATCTGAGGCCTGCTCTCTTCTTATTAAAAAAGGAGGTTATAGAAAGATGTTTAAGACATATTAACACCAAATTGAAACTTTCTCCCTTTCTTAATAACTAAATAATAGTAATTGTTTTTTCTTTCATCAACCAAGCCAATCATATTTCTTTAATCTTTCCTTCCAACCTTACAAAGAAATGGCTGCTATTCCTAACAGGTTCAGCAGGCTTCCAAGGATAAATTATGATGGAGAAAAAAAATCACTCCTTAGTCTTCAAAATGCCAGAGCAAAAAAGTGACTAGGAAGAAAAGAGAGAAAATACAAATGAGGGTTATGTTGTAAGAATAAAAAATACATTAAATGTCTCACAATAACTGTAAACCCAACCCCTAATAAGCTGTTCAAATCTAAAATTGTGAAATGAATGTTGCTTTGCATGTCTCTACGATCGTGCCAAAATCGAGCTTAGCATGCACAGTACTACCACAACCAGCCCGAATCGACATCCAGAATATTGGACAGCTGACAAGAGCTGACCGAGATCTCAGGTTCAAACAGTTCTTCTTCTTCTTGTCTTTTTCCTCTAATTCATTCCTTCCTCCTTCCTTCTCTTCCTCCCCTACCTCCTATCCCTCCCTCCTCCTCCTCTCCCTTCTTTCTTTCTTTCTTTTCTTTTTTCTTTCTTTCTTTCTTTCTTTCTTTCTTTCTTTCTTTCTAATGACAACTCACAGCTAAAAGAATTAGGTCTGCAGGAAGATGCTACCAGACTCGATTCCAATAGGCACCGATCCTCCAGGTCTACTCCAGGCCTTTGTATAGCCGGGTAGTTAAAGACAAGCACTACAGCATGTGGACAGAGGAGGTTCTATGCAAAGGCAGTAAAATACACACATACGTCTGCACACGAGGTAAAATAATGATAAGAAGACTTTCTACCAAGGATACATAAACTAGTCAGCCTCTGCTCTGAAGTTTATAAGCCAGGTCGTAAAAGAGAGAAATTCCACACTGATTTTTTAAGCTTTGGTCTTGGTAAAACATATATTTCAGACTATGGTACCAAGTGTGCACATCTGTGAAAAAGAAAAATAACACAGTTGACCAAAAACTGAGTGTGGAATTCACTTTATCAGCATTTTTAAACACAACTCTTAAAATAATATCTAAATACAGGCTTTCCGTGCCAAAGTGGAGACAGATGTGCTTTAATATAATATCCTGATGTTTGTCTATTTCCCGATGACCCTCAGACTTCTAGGGTGGGCTTCTATTTTCTCTTTTGAAACAGATGTTAATAAACTTCTGTTCCCAAAACCAAAAATCTTGATCTACTGGGAACCCAACCAGCCTTTTGCTCCTTCTTTCAAATTTACATCAGCCCGACCCCATTCTTTGTTAGCAGTGATGACTATGCACTATAATCAGAAAATAAAGTAGAAATTCTTTGATAATTCAAGATGAAAGCTTTCATTTCAAGCATTCAAAAGGCACTAGCCTGAACACAGTGCCAGAGACAACTCAAGAAAAGTATAATTTTTCCTTTTGTCTTCCTGGAAACTGGATATTCAAAAAATACCATTTTAAACAAACATGTATAATAACTGTGCTAACCAAATGTTGCCTAGCAAAAAGCCTATTACAGCATTCATCAATAAGAATGGCTTGAAGCTTCTGCATAAGTGTTGTTAGCCTCCACAGGACACTAAAATGGCAGTTTGTCTCTAAATTACTATTTCTTATATGCTTGAAAACAGTTTGGCTCTCGTCAATAGGCAATCATTTTCCTTTGGAACTTTGTTTATAGTCTTGTTAACAGGCTTTTATTTTCCCCCAAACAATTTCTACAAAAAAGCCAACTTCATGACCCCTATACAAATATCACAAATTCTAATTACTCAATTACAAATCAAGGCAATTTTACTATAATGTCTTTATAATGCCTTCTTAGAAAATTATTAATAAATCAAATCCTTTTTTAAAAATGCATCGGGGGTTGGTTAAAAAAACTTTGAGCAATCCATGAATCTTTGGCAATGCAGATAATCAGGTTCTAATGGACTTGTTTTGTAAGTTCAGACCTTTAGCAATGGATGATTTTTAAAAGGGCATGGCTATAATTTCTGCTCATCAAGATCTATCCTACTTCTTTTTTCCTTTTAAAGTATACTTTATGAATAGAAAAAATATACTTTGCAAACTTAAAATATTAGAACATTACAAAGAGGTAATCATGATAAATAGTTTTTTAATTATTATTTTGAAAAAATTAAAAATTGTTTTGCTTTAGTCCATTAACTGTTATTAGAAAGAAGAACTATAGATTGTTATTTTTAAAGGTTAGTTTTATGCCTTTTCTAAAAAAAAAAAATTACTAAACTAGAAGTGCCGTAAATCCTGGCCCTTTATTTAACCAAGTTTTTTGTACTTCTTTAAAAAAAAAAACCTAAAAACTAATTTAGAAGTCAAAAAAGGGTGAAATATTTCTAACTAGGAAATATAATAGGGAGAAAATATCATCTTACAGGTAAAAACAAATTCATGGGTTCCTTAAAATATTAGAACAAAGAATTACATGATCTATCAATTCTTTTTCTATACATACCTGAAAGCAGGGACTTGAACAGATTTTTGTGTACCAATGTTCACAGCAGCATTATTCAAAATAGTCAAATGGGAGAAATAACTCAAATGTCCACTGACAGATGAATGGATTTTAAAAATGTGGTATATACATTTTCACATTCTGACACATTACAACATGGATGAACCTTAAGGAAATGCTGAGTGAAATAAGTCAGACACAAAATGACAAATACTATATGACTCCACTTATATGAAGTACCTAAGTAGTCAAATTCATAGAGACAGAAAGCAGATTAGTGGTTGCCAGGGGCTTGAAGGAGGAGGGACCAGGGACTTACTGTTTAATGGGTATGGAGTTTCGGTGTTTTAAGATGAAAAATGTTCAGAAGATAGATGGTGGTGATGGCTGCCTAACAATGTGAATGTATTTAGAGCCATTGAACTGTATACTTAAAAATGGCTGAAAAGGTCAATTTTGTGTTACATATAGTTAACCACAATAAAAAAAAAAATGTGGCATTTTTTAACTGTGATGATAATCAGTAACTTTTAAACAAGAATTGGATATCAAGGAATTGGATACCAAAAAGTGTGCCAAGTGGTCAGGACAGTGACAGAGCAAAGTGTCAGCCCTCAACAGACCTCTCCTGACATCCAAGACACAAGTACTGCCTTGTGACACTAGACTAGGCACAAGGAAATGGGCTTATTCTATATTTCATCATGATCTCCTTCTTTCCAGAAGGCCATTCCATAAATGATTACTTCTTGGTAGTATTAGAATAAACTTCATGTATTCACTGTTTTTGGTTTTTGTTTTACTATAATATTATTTTTAAAAAAGAAAGAAAAAAGTGGAAAAGAAAGTCCTTTGAGGGAGAACAAGCAATGAGCAGCTTAGAAGATCAAGGACTGAACATTTTTTACAGAAATGAAAGTCGACTCAGAGGAGAATTTGATTTTAATAAAATGCGAGAAGTAATTGCCAGGTGAGAAAAAGGAACTAACACATACATGTAAAAAGCAGACAAGAGACAAGATCATCTGCATATTTATTTCCAAAAACATAGCGCGTGTTTATTTAATGCTGCATAAGAAATCTTAATCAAGAAACTTAAATTCTGTGAAAAAGAAAAATGCCAGGTCATTATATGCTCATATACAAAAGATACAAGAAACTTATTATGCAGATTAAGTTGAAAATGTTACCTAATCATCTCCAATTAAATATGAAAAATGTTTTTCATAAACATAATATCAATTGATCAATATTAAATTTAATCAACAAAAAATAAGTCAAAAGGCAGTATAGCACAAAGATTTTTAAATATACTAACACTGTGATCTGGCAAAGTATCTAGAGGCTATTGGGATATTTTGAAAAAAATAATCTTTAGTCCCAAAAAAATACTACATAGTTGAAAACAGAGAAAGATAACTGCAGTAGATGCTGATTTTAAACCCCCAGTGAGAGAGAGGAATGAGACTAACTACATAGATGGTGTAGGTCTCATGATGCTATGTGAATGGACATAGCCCATCACATGGAATCAAAAAGTCCCAAATTATAAGAAGCCAATCGGCACAAAAATAACCCCCCTAAAAATCTGTACTTGGTGATTGCGTTAGTCTCATATTAATGAGAACCACCTAAGAAATCCTAGCTTTTAATAAATATATCAGAAAATAGGAATGACAGCAAATACACACAATACAAATAAGTACATATATGAAATGAATGACATTTTTTTAAAAAGCTTATCCACTAGGCTCAGTCACTTTAAAATCTGTATTTAAAAATAAAATTGAAGTGTAATTTGAAGTAGTTTGTACTTAGAAAAGCTGTGGTTAGAAAAATTGCGACAATAAAAAATTCTCAGTTTTAAGGTTCAAAAGGACATCACTGGAAAGAAATCACAGTCACTATAAAAGCATCAATTTTTAAAGAATTATCTAATTTTTTAATTTGGCAGAGAAATATATGAATGTTTATAATTTGCAAATTCTTAATTAAAGGGAACTGTGTGGCTCACATATTTTTTAAAAGCATAAAAATGGAAACTATAATCTTCAAAATTTTATGCCAATTGCAATTGTTAATTTAAAGCAATTACTTTGAAGAAAAGTAATTTTAAAATCTCAAGCAATAGCAAAGCAATATCAAGCATTTATTAAAAGAAATTGTTCCAGATAAAATACCATAGCTGCTGTTGGCTGTGGTATTTTAAAGTTTGTTTAGGAAATAACACGGAATTATATGGGGGAGGATATTAATAAAGCATCTGATATAGCATCTAATAAAATGTTATCTGAAGAAAATTTAAATTAGCTTGAAAATAAACATTGTCAAATAAATTAAATGTTGGCTAAACTATTTTAAACAAAGGAAATGAATAAATGGCCCAGTATCCAATTGAGAGAAGATATTTGGCAGAAGGTCTATTCTCTCTGGTCTCAATAAAAATTTTATTAATGACTTGGAATAGAGAATGAGCATTAGGTTATCGATATTAGTAGTTTTATTTTAAATAGGCAAAGGTTGTGCTCAAATATACAAAGATCTGAAAGGACTGAATCTACAGCCAGAAAATAAACTAGAATCATCTTAGAAAAATGCAAGCTACCATAGCATGAGAAGGAATTTGAAAGTAATTTAATTACATGAGAAAACACGGCAATTGGTAATTCCAAAAAGACTCTATACAGAATAGTAGACAGAATGTTAAGTAACCATTTAAAGAATAATAGGAAATAAAAGCAGTCCAAAGTCCTTCAAGTGCTGTGTCCACTTCCTACTCATGGCTATCTGTCGTAAGTAGATGGCAATGATTAGATAGGGTGAGACTAAGAGGCTTTGCCTAACAACACGGCCTGACCCCTCCCATCACAGGCAGTGAAAAAAGAAATGATAAAATATGCAGCAGAATCCCACGGTTGCTGAACCCTGACTCACACCAACATCTGATGTTTGGGCTTTAACTGAGGTGAGATAGAAAGAAATGAAGCCTACTGCTACTGATGATAATCAATCCAGCGAGAAGGGGTTGATGGAGCACCAGACTGGGCATCAGTAAATCTTCCACTGACCTGCCTTCATTTCCTCCTCCGTACAGCAAAGAAGTTGAACTCCCAATGTCTTTCTAGCCCTAAGTCTACATGGTGGTTACTAAAGTCTTCAGAAAATAAGTTATATTTAGAATGAAGAGAATGTGGTAAATTTGTAGAATATGTCCCTCTGATAGGAGAGGCTAGAGCTATAAAAGGAAAAAACTGAATTCTTTGGGTTCTTATTAATAGTTAATGTATATTGTTTCCTTTTCTAAGCACTGTGCTAAATACTTTACATGGATAATTTCATTTAATGCTTAGAAAATTCTTCAGCAGAGGTATGATTATTTACTCCTTTTCATAGACAATCTAACTGAGTCTCAGAGAGGCTGCACAACTAACGCGAGGTTACATTTCATGACAAAGTCTTCACCAGTCACTGGTAAATCAAGAAAATTAAGGACGATGGTATTGAATAAAACTTGTTGCATAAATGACCACTGGTGCACTGTTGGGCCACCGTTCTACGGGAGACGATGAGGAAAACGACACGACACCCGTTGAGCACTGCTCAGCACCAGGCGCTTCACGAATATTCCACTTGATCCTCATAATGACACTCTGAGATGGATGTTCTTACACTCATTTCATAGGTGAGCAAACAGAAGCCAGCTTCTAATGCTCTTTCTCCACCTGGGAAGCTGCTCCCAGAAATATGGCAAGTGTGTGGGACTAGGTCTGGGACTGAAAACAGAAGAGGCTCCAACCAGGGAGAAATCTATGAGGAGGTTCTGCAGCTTCCCAGTTCCTGGGGCTCAGTAAGGAGGCCTGAGGTAGACGTGAATCACTTTTTAGCTTGACAGCTTTCAACTCCCTACTGTCTTCCATTGCAAACCTCAACCTCCCTTTCTGGAGAGCCTCCATTTGTACGGTCTTGGTGAGAAAGAAAACTGCCACCTATTGCCACTCGCCATGGATGCCAGCAAGGCCTGACTCTCCTCTTACCCCAGCCCTGTGCAACTTTCCTAGGAAGGCCCTTGAGTTAGGCTAAGCCAAGTGAACATTCACTCCCAGAAGTCTGGATCCAGAGCGTGTGAGGGAAGGATGAGATGTTTGGGGGTCACGCTTTTCTTCGAACAAATCCTCTTTTTGTTTAAAACAGCTGGTTTCTGCTGCTTACAATCAAGAAGCCTAAATGATATAGGCTGTGGGTAAAAAAGTAAAGGAAGGTATTCACAGAAGATTTAAAATTCATTCTTAGTCTATGGCCATGCTACCCTGAACAAACTCGATCCTGTCTGATCTCAGAAGCTAAGCAGGGTCAGGTCTGGCTAGTACTTGGATGGGAGACCACCTAGGAAGAGAAGATGCTGTAGGCATAAAAAAATAATGATGATAAGGGATTGTAAATTGACAAGGTCCTTGCAATCTGTGAGTTCAACCAAGGGTTGCCTCACCTAAAAAAAAAAAAAATCATTTTTGTCAGAGCACTCTCTCAAATGATAGCCTCTGTCCTCCGGCTTCCCAGGCACTGAAGAACCACTGCCTGATCTATGGCCGAATGTTGGTCCCAATTCATATCCTCACCCCCAAATTCCTCAAATCCCTCCTCGCAGTCCCACTCTTTGCACAAAGAGTGTACAAAGGCACAGCATAACAATCAAGTTCTGCCATTTGTGCTGTCATTTTAATATTTGAATGCCTCCTTGAAAAGAAACCCTTTAGTGACAAGGTAATAAAATGAATGTTTCAATTACTGTTGTAGATATTACATGTACTAATACAAAAGATAATGCTTTTAAAATAAGCTCCATAATTGCCCCATATGAAAAGTGTTTGTGCACCAGTGAGTTAAGCCATTAAGTTCTCCCCTTTCTTTCTACACAGACATTCTCTCTCTCTCACACACACACACACACAAATACATCCATACACAACAACACATCTTGCATTATTTTTCACTCAAAAGAGACCAAAAGAGAAAGGCAAAGCTACACTTTATGCTAATAGTAAAAATAGTTTCGTACAGGATGAAAAAAAGGCCCATTTAAAAAGTTTCACATTTTGAGATTCTATGATCTACGTGTTGGAAGAAAACCCTCCTCAGGCTATTCTGAACTTTTGTTGACAGCGGCCTCCCACCTAAGTGGGGAAGCTGGAAAGAAGTTCTGCAATGAAGGGCAATCGAGGTCCTCTGGGAGAGGATGAGGTCGGAACTCTGAGGCAGGTCCCAAAGAGAGTGGGAAGAGGTTGGAGGGATGCTCCATGCGACCTCTGGAGGAGGGGCTCAGGAGGGAACATTCTCCAAGCCAGCACAATGGGGCAGCCATCTGCGGTAGCCACCCACAGGTAAGGTGGTGCTTCCTACTCATATGTGACTAAGAGAGGAGACAAGGGTGGGAAGAAGAGTTCCAGGAAAGAAGCAATCTGCAGGAGAATATTCCCTGAACGTAAGCGGAATAAGAAATATGATACGATTTCTTCCAAAAGTCTTATTCCTAAGAAGGATGTTAGAGCATGAGCACATGAAGAGTTATCAGTGGATTTTCTCTGACTGATTTCCCATGGATTCTAATATATTTCCATAGAAAAATGCTTATAGAAACAGAATGGAATAGCATTTTACTCTACAACGAACCGGTGCATTGGAAAAAAAAATAATAATAAGTCTTAATTGTCCATTTTCACTAAGCACATTTTTGCCCTCATTCTGTCTGGCTGCAAGCCAAGATCTTTGCAAACTACTTCCCTAACATTCGTTTTCATAACACTTAATACAAAGTATTACAAAGGGTAGGTCCCTTGAAAATATACTTTGACTCAAAGTTAGTAGGAAGTTCTCCTGCCTTTTGGAGATCTAAGAAAAAAACAGCTTAAATCTCCAAATTCCATAATCAAGGGCAGTCCATATTCCATCACAAGATTTCCACGAAGCCTTTGAAGGGCCTGAGTCTTGCGTGGGCCTCCTGCTGCTGCAGGCTGGCTATGTGCTGTTCTACCTCTAGGTGAATCCCAGGTCTTCCTTTGGCCCACTCACAGCAGAAACGCATCACCATCGCCCTCTGTGCTGAAGGTGTTGAGAGGGAGATGGGGGGGACATTTCCACCTCAGAATTCAAATGGAAACTTTGGTGTTACACTTTTTAAGCGAGCTTCAGCCGCTCCATCCTCAGGGGCCCAGAGGCCCTTCACACCACAATTCCGGTGTGCAGACCTGTCCACTTTGTGCACTCCTTCCCCAGCTCATCGAGCGCCATTTCTCTCTTGCCTTCTCTAATGAAACATCAGCCCCAGCTGCTCTCCGTTCTTGCATCTCCTCTTCTCTCCACCATGGTTAGTATCAATATCACGGTGCCTTTTCCTCACAAGAAAAGTTACCTTGTGAAGAGGACTTTGGGTGACAACCATTAAGATAAAATTTAGTTTCCCTTATCACAGGAAAGAAACGAGGGCTAAAGTATTAGAAAATGGAAGGGGAGCTGATGGCAGAGAGTCGGGGAACTTCTGCTTGCCATCCTTGAGGTAAACTAGAGTGTGGCCTGTACTCTCAAGGGGCCCAATCAACCAGGGCCTGAAATGACTTTAAATGAAACTCAGATCCTCAAGCTTCTCACTGAGTGAGAGTGATCAATCCAAAGCTATAATCTTGTGCCCAAAGGCTGTGCTGTGGATGCGTTTTTTTTTTTTTTTGTATGTTAGAAACAAGAGTCCCAGATATTATTTTCTACCTATTTTAATCTATTTTCTATGCAGTTTGAGACAAGTTGTTGCTCTCCTAATAATGAGAACCTACTGTTCTAAATGTCATTAAGAACAATTTTGAAAAGTACTAGGCATTATGGAAAAAGATTTATCAAAAACTGGAAAGGTGATAAGTATCTGTTGAAAGAGAGACAGAAATAGAGATAGAGTGAGGGAGGAAGAAGGGGAGGAAGCAGGAGGGAAGGAAGGAAGGTGAGAGAGAGACAGACAGACAGACAGAGACAGAGACAGAGAGAGGCAGAGAGAGACAGAGATAAGGCAAGGAAAAAAAAAAAACACTTCAACAGAAGATAATGCCCTTAAAACAATAGCACCCAAGCTTCAAATAACAGTACACTGCCTTCTAATTTCAATTTGATGTATGCAGAATTCTTTCTTTTCCAATGCCAAATCCTGAATGAAACATGCAATAAAAATTACTGCCTGAACCATGGTGATAGCATTTAATCCTCTGGCAATACATTAGAAAGACTTTCAGCTTTAAACCGTGGACTGCCACACTGCAGCTTTGCTCATGAAATTATTTATTCATGCCTTGGTTTCTAAAGTCCTTTTTTATATGCTTTCTATCAGCCAATAATGAGCTGGAGCACTTATGTTCTCAGCCTGACAAATTCCACATTATGAAACTGGAGATTCAATGCCTGGCAAGGAGTTGCTGCTTGGAGGGAGACGTGCCATCTACTTGAGAGGGTTTCAGCATCAGGAAGCTGCTGGGACCATGGCAGGTTGCGGCACCTCGGTGATCAGAGGGATGATATGCAGGGAGGCGTGGAGTGAAAGGTGATGAGAGAGGAAGGAGATATTGAAGCACTTAGAAGCTTCTGGCAACTGTGTCCCAAATGTCTAGGATGGTGTGTGCAGAAAGGGAGAAGAGAACTTAAAGGACACGGGATATATCTCTTCATAAACCAACTGTCAGTGATCATTAATTAGTGCAATATGTGCAACGACGACAGGGCTGACTTCCCTTTTGTGAATATGAAAAACGTGGGGAGAGGATAATGATTTGCTGAGCAAATTAAAAGTAGAAGCAGATTACAAAGGAAAAGTTTTATGCTTAAGAGACTACATTGATTTGAAGCATTTTAATACATATTTATTTACATGTCATTTATCGCCACAGTCAGGTTAGAAGCTTATTAAGATCATTCCAATCCACTCATTAAAGTAGGATTGCTAGTATATAATTCTTGAGTAGGATAACCCTTCCCCGACCTTTCTGACTTGGTCAATTCTTGCTGTTAAGAATTCCCATACTGCTATAGAAACTTTCTTTCTTAGCATTTATCAGAGTTAACAATGTTACTTAAGTTCGTGTGTATATCGGGGTTTTTCCCCTCCCACTAGTACCTACAGAAAGTCTAACACTTCCTACTGAAAAAAAATCCTATGAATGCAATAAAATTAAATGTTTTAAATATTTTAATTCAGACTTTCTATTAAATATTGGTTGTAATGAAATGACAGAAAAAGCTGTAGTAAATCACCAAAATAATAATGACATTAGTGAAAGAAAAAAAATATATTATTCTGGTAAATTATTGACAATCATGAAGAATGTTAAGATCTCGTTGCTTTTAATAATGTTAAAATAATTTTTAAAAATAGTAAAGCTCTAATATCCCTAACAGAGTCACTAGATAAATGTAAATACCCTAAAGTATAATCCAATGAGCTAAATTTTCATTAGAATTAAACCAATCTTGAAATCTTTGATCTTTGTTGCCCAAGAAAATGTACTGCTTTTCTCTTTCTTGATCGTTTTGTGCAAATACATCAGCTTTCCACCATTCAGTACCTCCAGTCTCCTGTAGATTGTTTTGCTTCAGCTCAATGGCCTTCTTTCTGCTCTCTGACTGTTCCAAGCCTGGTCCCACCTCAGACGGTTGGCACTGGCAGTCTCCAAACTTTTGCAGGGCATGTTCCTTCTCTTTCTTCTGGTCAGTCCAGGGAAGCCTTTTCTGACCATGCTAATAATGATAACCATTCCCATTTACTCTCTAGCACATTACTTTGCTGCATTTGCTTACTGGCAATTATCCCTATCTAAATTTATCTTATTTGTGGGCTCATTGGTTTCTAGGCCTCTTTTAGGTCTGCCCCAGAAGAATGCAAGGTCCTTGAGAGCAGGGAACTATATCTGTATTTTTATTTCTATAGCTACAATGCCTAGCATGGTACCTGGTAAAGTAGGTATTTTATCAATATTTACTGAATGAATGAATGAATGAATGAACAGAAAGACAGGTGAGGGAGTAAGTTAACCATCTTTGCTATATAATATCCAAAGAGTTCGATAACATATTCTTAGATGAGGTGAAATAATAAGAGTATGTAAACCTGGCTGTTAAATTGTCTAATGTCAATGGAGTCATCCAGCTGTCTGAATATCTAACAGCTTAGGTCAGCATGTCCAGTGAACTTCAGCATGTGCACACATTTCTTTATTTGGTTCCGACAACTATCCCATAAGTAGGCAGGGCAATGACAGAGGCAGGATCACTTGTGTTTTTACTTATGAAAAAACTAAGTTCAGAGAGGTTATATTATTTCCCAAGTCATGCACGTAACAGGCAACAGGACTAGGTCTCCTGCCCAGTCTTTTGTACCTTTCCTGCTACGCCATCAGTGTCTGTTTTGTTTTCAAACAGATCTTCAATTACTTAGTTATTCTTTTAAGAAACCTATATAAGGCACCTACTATTGATAGTGAAGGACTCTCAAGCACTATTCAGCAATAAAGAGGTGCAGATAGCAATTTTCCTCCTGGAAGATTAAAATGCACAAATAGCTCACCAACCTGAAAGATATTTGAGTTAAATGCCTAATTCTTGGGAAAATTCAGTTTTATAAAGGTAGGAAAACCTTCTGGCTTGTATAATAGTGGGATGGACCTCCAGGAAAGATGACTTTGTAGCTCTTTCTAAAAGGATGGATAGGATTTTGAGAGGAGAAAAGAAGAGAAAAGACATTCTCAAAAAAAAACCCAGAAAATAAAATAAGAAAATGTGACATGTCTTTAGAAACTAGTAAGCAGTTAATTGAAGGAAGTGTTTAAATGGAGGGAAAACACTGGAGGTAGACTAGAATTGATGTTAAATGACAATTGCCGTTTGGTGCTTTTAATGTATCAGGATGAGTTCTTTTGAGTCCTGTAAAATGCCAAGCCAGTTGTCATAGAAATACAGTAATCATATGCATTAAAGGAAGACAGGAACCGCCACCACCCATACACCCCCAAACCCCCCAACCCCCCAACCCGGCTGATAGTGGGGGCAAGAGTATGGTATGGTTAAAATTAAGAGTTTTGTGGCCAAATTTATTCATTTTTAAAGTTTGAAATTCTATGAATTAAATGCTTGGTATGGAACGTCTACTTATGGTAGAATATTCTTTTGTACCAAGAGAATCTTAATTTATGTTCCATGAAAGTAGAAAATCAAAGAAATATTTAAATTTGCTTGGAGAAAAAAAAGGAATTGTTTTCATGATTATTATTTCATTAGTAAGACTCTATAGCTGTATATCTAAATAGATCTATAGAGATACTGAGACACCACAGAAACATCACTTACACACACACACACACAAACACACAAATACACACACACACACACACACACACACACACTGGCACCACTACTTTCACTGGTATGTGAAAAGACAGTTTATGCCTTGACAGTATTTTTCTTATATCTTTCGATACATTCATATTCACTCCTTAAACCAGAATCTAATCATTTTAATAGCAAATGAGTTAAGTTAATTTGTAGTTCCTTTGTGTTAGAGCAGAACGTTTGCAAGGTGATGTAGGAGATGGTGGCAAGAGCTTTTTAATCTTAGAGAGGTGGCTTCCAAGAGTGCGTAGGTCTCAAGCATTTTCATAGGCAACACCACATTTGCACCCAGACATGCTTTGGTGCTTTGTTAAATGTCAAGGATGAGATTATTTGATTCTGGATAAAATTTTCTTATTATTATGCTTATCAAGAGTGTAGACTATAAAGTGAGAAAGAAAGAAATTTAAATCTCAGGTCTGCCACATACTGCATGATTTGGGGAAATAATAATTGCCTGCATCATTGGGTTGCTGTCAGGATGAACTTAAATGAAATCCACGTACAGTGTCTGGAACACTATCTCATACATATATAAATTAATAATAATAATAATAATAACCTTAAAAACAGCAATGATCACTTTTTGAGTACTTAATATGTCCCAGTTACCTTAAATACATTATTTCTAATTTCCACAAAAACTCTGTAGGTTAGATAATGTTATTCTATTTTACAAATGAAAAAAAAGACACTGAAACTTATAGGGATTAATAAACTTACCAAAATCACTCCAATGAATGGAGGAACTGAAATTGGACCTATAGTTGACCCACTTTGTTCTTATTTTGCTCACTCTGCTGTCTTTATAATACCATGAAGTATCTCCAATGCCTCAGTAAGGCTTTCTTTCCTTCTGTTTCAAATAAGGGCTCATACATACTATGACATTAAATATAGTTCAAATAATGTACCACTTACTGAATGAAACATAAGAGATCTAACAAAGGAATTAAGTAAGAGAATGCTATGCAAAATAAAACATTCACAAGTAAGCAGAGAAAAATTAATTCTTAGCTGATGGACCATCTGAAAGTCATTTATACCTGATATGGTATAAATTAATAAAAAAACAGACCCCCAGTTATATTATAGTTAAATTATTAGTATACTACTATCATCATCACTATATAAGCAATATTGTCCCATTTGACCAAGCCAAGATGAATTAATTACTCAATATTCATCATTGGTAAGGAAAAAGACCTCTATGTAAATTTAAATACATTATCAAATGCCAAAATAACAAGTCTGAAAAGAGAGAAGAAGAAATATAACTCTCTTTTCGATTCTTTACAAAAGGGAATCAAGACTATGTAATCTTCACTTCATTGCAATTAACTCTAGGTTAATTGAAACCCAAAATGAAAATTTTGTGGGAGGCATAATTTATTCCAATTGAGCCTACTTCATTTACTATGTTATTTGGGAACTAATTGGACAGGACCTCCCTGGATGGCACCGTGATCTGGTGGTTAGGAAGACAGAATTGGGTTCCCACTGCATTTTTACTGTTTACTATCTGTGTTAGACTATAAACATTAACTAACTTTTTAAGCTTTAGTTTTTTTTTTTTTTAATTTGTGTGAAAACGATAATAAAAGTACCTATCTCATGGAGTTGTTGTAAGAATTAGGAAGGAGACTACATGTGAAGCTCTTATTTCATTGTCTGGCCAGTAAATATTAGTGGTTTCTCTTTTTAGTACAGAAAAGTAGAATGATAAATAGCAGAAAGCATATGAGGTTTGGATTCATGCAGACCTCGGGTGGTATGTACAAGGCTTCTTTCAATTACTTAGTATTTACGGATCTAAGCAAACACAGAACTGTCTTCCAGGAAGGGAATTTTGGAGAGGTTGGGTCCTTTAATGGAGGGAGTTAAAAGGGTAAAGCCAGGGAGAATCTTAGGGAGAGAAAGTAGATTTTTTCCAGGAAAGCCATGATAATATATAAGTTGTCATAGTAGATCTTAAATCCTGGCAAAATATTCAATATGTGAACAGGAATAAAAAGTTCTCCCAAAAGTAACATAGACCAGAAAGCTGGCAGGAAGAAAAGAGATTTTAGATTCATACAGCTAGTGTGTGCCATTGAGAATCACATTCAACTGTATAAATTGTTGATATACTATAATGTGCTCTATAATTACAATAAGCCTAGAAAGAATACATGTCGAAAACTATAAAGAATCAGAGATCTTACTCTACTTGCAAGAGAGCAAGTTATCCTACCACAGTTTTGTAGATGCTGGTAGAAGACACAAGACTCCTGGGTCAGAGCTGAAGGACAGTTTATTACTCCCAGCACTAGCAGTAGCCAGAGTACTGGCATTCATTTGTGCCAGTTCCTTAGGCCTCAATTCCCAATTCTTAGGCCATGTGGAAAGGGGATACTAACATTTGTGCACACAATAGGTTGTATTATGAGAGGGGCATCCTGAGCTAAGGGAATCCAAATCTTTTACAATGGATCATGGAAGCATGTGGGCCTTTTCTCCAGGAGCAGACACAATCTTTATTATACTAGACAAGAAGATTACCTGTGCTTTGCCCAATAGAGAGACGTTGTCTTTCTGGCTGATCACTCTACAAACATCCTTGGAAAGATTGTATGGAAGTGTCTCTGTTCCAGTGTCTCTGCTCGTAAGACATACAGAACTAAGAGGGACCCATGGAGAATTGTTGCCCAACAATGCAGCAAAGATGATGTATATAAAAGCTTCTTGAGTCATTCTTTTTTGGGAAAGAAGATGTCACTCAGAAAAATCCCCTTAAAACTGTGAAACCTATATAACAGGGCTTTGTTTTTCCCACTTTAAGCTCCCATTGCCTAATGCTAGGCTGATCACTGTAAAAGCCAGCACTAACAATTTACTTAATGTCAGCTTTGCCAAGCCAGAAAACACCTCTTCTGATCTGCCAGCTGGTTTGGGGCCTGATGCTCTGCATCCTCACAGCTGCCTCGATTGTGTTCTTGTAATGGGTGAGTGATACCCTGGAAAATGAAAAATGATGTTTTTTTTGTGTTTTGTTTTGTTTTACCTGAACCTGTTCTCTGCAGCCACACTGTGAAAAACTGGAAAATGGCTTACTTCAAACTCTCCATGGCATTGTTGCTGTGAGAAGAACACAGCGTCACAGTTCTGACTGGGAGTCTCCATGCAGATCCCTCTGGTATGACTCCTGGGGCTGGCAGCAGGAACTCAGAAGAGGCAAATCTCTTCAACCTGCCCTGCAGTTCGTTCCTTGAAAGTAGAAATTTGCCAGGCAGGAATGATCTCAGGCTGGCTCTTTTCCAGGGATCTCCTTTTACCATTAGATTTTCCAGTCCTTCCCATGTGTAGATATTCTTAGAAAACATCAGACATTGAACAAATTTTATCTTAGTGTAGCTTAAGGTTTGGAGAGTAGGGGAGACTTGAGTTTTCAGCCCATTCTTCTAATAAAGAAATAAGTCACTGTTTCCAATTAAGAATAATCATAGCAAACGCTTGCATAGCAATTGCCAGGTGCCAGGCACTGCTCTAAATGCTTAGCATATAGCTGTCCATTCAATCAAGGTTATTATCTTCATAATAAAAATGAAGGACTTGAGGTACAGAAATATTATATAACTCCAAAGTCACACAAATAATAAGTGATAAAGCTAGGATTTGAACCCAGGTAGTCTAGTGACAGAGTCTAGGCTTTTAGCCACTAACCAAGACAGCTTGTGGGATAAGAGTATTACCCACAAAGACAGCTGACACCACCATAGATGTGGAACTCAAGTAGTGCTTATTGATAAATTAATGGCTTTTTGATGTGACAGTAGGGAGCAAAGTTGAGTTTAGAATGGATGAAAGCTAACTCTAGCTAAAAGACAAAAATAGCAACTGTTCTTTCAACCCAGATATAAGGCAACAAAAGTTACCCATCACAAGTGATTAGCACAAAGACCCCTTTAAATAAACCATTAATAAGATACAGCTGAGTTTTGTTTTTCTAATTTTTTAAACTATATTCCCTAAAATAATGACAAATTACATCTTCATCATGTACATGGTAATTAAAGCCCAAAGCTCATAAATCATCATCAAGAGGCCAGAATGCCATATTGCACCTGGCACGTTCCCTTCTGATGGGACAGCTGCTGTGCACCCATCATTCTTGCTTCAAAGGCAGGACACCACTCATCTCTCAGAAAGTATTTGGAAAGAACTGTCCCAGATGCAGGTTTCAGAGATTATAAAATAGTGTTGAAATCACCTCATTTTTGCAGTATATTTACCAATTTTCAATTGTATTTTCCTGTTTCCTTGGAACGATGATCTAAAAACCCTTCTTTGCCACATTCACACCTATGCTCTTCAATATCCAGAGTTAGGAAGTGACTCAAGGAAAGTAATTGAAAGCTATTATTTCTAATACTTATGTATCATGTCATATACACAGTTGCCAAGCCCCTCGAAGTGTTTACTGTCCCAAAAAATAGTAGTTTCTGGTTCCATTTATCATCAATAGTCCATTCAGTACTTGTCTGGCAGGGAATGGAATCTCTTGATTGCCCAGACTGTGCCATCACCTCCTACACACACACACACACACACACACACACACACACACACACAAAATCACAGAAATCAAAAGGGCCTTACAGATCATTCAATTTACACTGCTCATTTTACAGATGAAAAAACTGAGGTCCAGAGATATTTTCATGTCAAGTTAGTCATTGTATTAAACTCTTAAGCTACAAGCAGCAAAACTTCATCTTAGACAACTCTAAGCAAAAGAAATAATTACTATAGGGCTATGAGAGTGAACTCAAGGACAGAAATATAAGTAGACATAGGAACCAGATAGAACTAAGGATTTAAGCCCTGTCTGCAGCCGCAATTTCTCTTTCCTCTACTCCTGCTGCTCTATTGTGCTTTTCCCTCAACCTGCTTCCTTGATTTTCCCAAATAAAGACCCAGCCTAGCTCAGATGACCAATCACCCACAACCCAGGAACGTGGTCACGTTGTCAGGACTGCTTCCCCTGCAACAATGTGATTGGGAGAAAAATTCCCAGAAAGTGGGTAAGGAACATAATATTCCATATGAAGCTGACACTTAAATTTCTTCACTCTTGATTGAGTTGCCTTTTCTGGTTCGGTCTCTCAGCCCATTGTTTGTAAATTAATCACTTAAACATATGCAGAATCTCTGTCCACAATACGCTCATTCACAACTATTATTTGAAGGTCTCCCATATATATTCTATGTGCTTAACTGAATAGTCGCATTGAATATTCACAATAGCTTGGCAAAATAGATAATACTATTTTGCAGATCCCAAAATTGAGTCTCAGACAGACAGGGTGAATAACAGCCAAAATCCAGCAACTAAGAGTTGAAAGGAAGAAGATGGGCACATAAAAAAGTACAGTAGTAGAGGAGAAAAAAACGAAGTCTCAGCTCTAAACCTGAAGAGAAGAAATGTGTACTTGGAGGCAAAACATAAGTTTACTGATTCATATAAAAAAGAAAAAATGTCAGCTTCTTTTAAGAACCCACAGGAAATCCAACCTTATAAAATTTAAAGTGTATTCATTAGTCAAGGATCTCAGGCCCAAAAATATCAATCCCATTACCAGTTATTCCATTATTTATAATTGACTCCATGGCAAGAAGATCTACAGCTATAATGATTATTATAGTCAAAATTAGAAAGTTAGAAGTCAATCGGCTATGTTTGCTTTTACACACACTTGGCATGTAGATTAACTAAGCAAGTTAGTCCAAAAAGATGTGTAAGGGCCAATGCACTGCAGCCCACCTGTCCTATATAGGCAGATGAAGTTTTAAAATTGTACCATCACTAGATGTGACAAAACCGAGACCAGGCCTGTGATGGACTAAAGGCCACTCCAGTTCCTAGGGAGCCGTGTGCTCCTCAGTGGCATTCCCAGGGCACTCAACAGAGCTGTAACTCTCAACACCCATGAGGCTATTTACCAAATGGGGCTAAAAAGAGATTAAGAATCCGATTCAGGTATACTGCCCAATATCTCATTTCCAGCAGCAACCGGGAGAAACAGATATTCTCATCCCCATTTTACAGATGAAAAGCCTGAGGCTCAGAGAATTTACATCATTTGCTTGAGGTCACAGAGGCAGAAATAGCAGAGCTGAATGCAAACACACAACTGTCAGATTCCACAGGCTCTCTCTGGGGGACTGTCTCTACCAGCCACAGGACTATTTGGCCTCAGCCTCACCTGTCTGCATACACTTCATCCCAAGCTAGGGTGGGGTGAAGGAGGGTCTCCGCAAGGCCCCCTCATCCCTGCTCTCAGTGGGCTGAGGGGGAGAGGGAGAACAAAGCGAAACAGAACTCTCTAGAAAACTATTTCCTTGCCCTCCGAGACCAATCCTCTGTTCTCAGTCTTATATTAATCACTTCTTACTTTCAATGCCAAAAACAGAGCCAGCTCCTCCCTTCATGCCCCTACCTTTTGCCCTTATGTAGAATACATATTCCTCACTTACCCTCTTTGCATTTTTGTGTTCTCTCTCTCATCCCTTGTTCAACTTGAGCCTGATTCTCTTCTCCACTATATCTCGCCCATCCTTTTTGATGATGAAATGGAAGCGACCACAGCGGAGTGACTACGATCTCTTTCTGACTTACCATTCCCATCTCCTGCCCTTTAATACCTGCTCTTTCCTTCCCTTTTGCTTCCAAGTTCTCTTTCATCTCTTTGGTCCTTTTATTTTCTTTACTTCGGCTCTTCTCAGCCTTTCCCCCATTTTCTTGCCACAGTGATCCCCTTGCTGTGCTTACTTTAGGGCTCCTCCTACCTTCCAACTCCCACATCCCAGCTACCTCACAGCCTCTGTTCATCCTGGGTCCTCACTGTTTACACTCTTACCCCCGCCCAGGGTTCTGACCCCACCCTTGCCTCAGGCTAGCCCACATGAAGTTTGGTGCCTACGAATGCTCTATGGAACATGAACAAAAGCAACGAAAGAAAAATGGAATAGGAAGACATAATTATTTATCTATGCAAATATAATCCAGAAACACAAATGTGTGCTTTTTCAAAAATCAGCTTTTAAAATTAATAGAAGTGTTGAATATCATGACACTTTCGTTTCCAAACTGTCATGCTTTCAAAAAAGAAATACAAAATATTAAAATTACATTGCCTCTCTTTGCCTGTGAATTGTGGGTGTGCTTTCCACCAAAAAAAAAAAAAAAAAAAAAATCTAGCAATTCTAATTCTCCAACAGTTTCCTTTTTGAATGGCCTATATTCCTTATATTTCAAATCTATAATCACACTGCTTTACTTTTTAAATCAATGTCTGAGTAGAAAATAAAATTATTGTATTCAGAAGAGCAGCAATGAGGGAGAAGGCAGGAAATCTGATGCCCCGGCTTTTCAGATAAAAGTTCTGTTCTATAGCAGACTGCACTGTAAGAGATCTCTCATTTTAAGTGGTGCTGATACATGAAAAACCTGGGCTCCCTAAGTAAATGAGTCATTTTGTCATTATTCACCATATAAGATTTTCTCACATGCATACACAAAAAGTCTTTAAAAGTTTGCAACCTTGAAGAGTTAAAGCAGTATTAAATTTATCATATATTCATTTATATGCAACTTCTCTGGCCTGGAACAGCTCCTCTGAAAGAGGTATACTGGTAAGCAAAGCATAAGCCAAGAAACTCAAATCACCGATTCATATGGAAGACAAAGTAAAAATTGTTAGCTTCTTGGAAGAACCCACAAGCAACACCAGCCTTGTAAAGAGTGGAATTTAAAGGGTGTTGTTCAATGTTCCTAGTCTCCCAAATATCAATTATATCACCATTAGTTTTACCCTAGACACACCAACAAACACAATTCCTTAAGTCCTCAGTTTTCAAGCTTTTTTTATGTTACAAAACTCTTTAAGATTCTGATTTTTAAAATTCCCCTAAAATATGTTAATTTGGTGTACTAGCGATACACCAAATTTTGCCTAATTGTCTTTTGAGGGGTACCTCAGACCCTTTGCCTTAAGCTAAGGCCTTAATTGTCACTCGGCAACTTAACAAGAAACTGACAGCTAGTTAGAAATAAAAATAGAACAGAAGGCAGAGCCTAAAGCCATGGCATCCAATGAGAGGAAAGGGTCCCATGGATCAACAAATTCTTTACAATATTAGAGACCACCAAGCCAAACTAGAAGAACCTGTCCTGAAAGCTCTAGAAATTATGGATTTCTGAAGGTAGCTAGAGTTAAGTGTTGTCTGAGAAAAAAAGCTTACACGACGTTCAAGTGAGTGGAGATCAACTCCCCAAATATCCTTTAAGATAAAACTCTGCCATCTCATTACTATTTTTCAAATTATACATTCTCAGACAATGAATATCCAAGATGTGGCCAGAGCTATTTAGAAACACTTTACAGCATGTGAACATAATTTCATACTGCATTATAAAGAATCCTTACGAAATTACATGATGCATCTTTCTGAACCTCAATTCACTCCACTAAAACAAAAGTCCTCTGAAACCTATCGGTAAACTCTGATTATTTTGGCTTTCTTATAACAAAGCCTTCAGAAATTAAGAATATTCTTTAAGACTACATCAAACGGCCAAAATAGAGAGTTCCCAATTTAAACAAGGGGAGTTTTGTCATTAAATGACTGACTTAGCCAAGCATAACATTCTTTCATCACTTTCTTTCTTACCCAGTATTTTTCTGTCTTAAAAATATTATGTCTCCTAAAGTTCTCTCCAGTTTGTCTTTCCAGTGAATCCACTTAAGTCACAAAAGCTACTCCTTGAAAATTAACTTCATTAGACAACAGGCTTTTGGAAAGCTGCTCAAATTTTAGGCTTCAGCTCTATTTTAAGACAGAAACTATTTTCATTCTTGATTTTGGTTAAGATCAAGGTGAGGGTTCACTTGGAAAATGCAGAAGGTTTTCTTCAGGACCTCAGCTCAGCCTTTCTGGCAAAGGATTCAGACTACGTGGACTAAGGATGTGACCACCCACGATGGACCACCTAATGCACGTGTAAGAGAAGGGCAAAAGTATATTGTCCATTCCTTTAGGAATAGTCTAGTGGAACTCAGACTCTCCCAGGAATCCTGTTTGGACAAATATGGTCCAATATGTCAGCATTCATCTCCCAGTTATGCTGACTCTAGTCCTATGTGCTAATAAGAAATTCCTAGCTGCTTGAAGAGTACTCCCCATCCATGTATTTCTAGGAGTCTCCGGAGGGTGTCTCAAATGTGTTGACTCCCACAGCACCCATGCTGCATGGCTGGGTGCTGTGCTGCAGGAGGCACAGTAGGCCTCTGCTAGTGGTCATCTGGCAGACCTAGCAGACTGAGGTCTCTTATTGCCCACAGTTGCTTCAGGCACTGAAGTCCTCCTGTGGAAGAGAGCAGGCTCTCCTTCAGTGTTATATTGTGTTAAATCGTCCCCTAATCAGCGTGTCACTGAGCCCCAGTGTGTCACAGAGCATCACAGCATGGTTTTTACTTATGCTGTCTCTCTCTTCTCAGCCCAGATGTGCTTTAGGGGCTGGGCTGAGATTCAAGTCTTTTAACAGCTCCAGGACTGGACTATCTATCTTTTTTCTCCTCTCTGATGAGTAAGCCTTTGATATAAAAGCCTACCCCAGCCTCCAGGGCTGTTTCTCACAAGTTCTCCTTAGCCCTCTGCAAACAGGTCACCCAACCTGCTGTGAATTCAGCTGAGCCCCTGCTGAGGTCCTCTGTTCAGAACTTACCAAGTCAAGGCCCCAACAGTCCCTTGGAGGTGACCAGACACTATCTTTAAAATAAAATCATCTTGATGAGAGCAGCTAACATGTATCACGTCATAAAGAATAAAGAAAACTTGATTCATGAGACAGAAGACCACCCAGGGAAAGTAAAAAAGGAAAGGCATGGAGACCAGAAAAAGAAAAATATAAGAAGGAAATATAAAGTAGTGGTTTGTACTAGCATAGGGCTTCCCAGTGAGGTGGCTGACAAGGGTCAAAAGCAGCTTTTCATTCCTGCAATGATAAGATGGTCATTCCCAGTTGGACCAGCCCCCAGGCTTCACTCCAAAGTACTTTGCCTGAAGGGTGCATAAATGTGATGTGACTTGCTTGTTACTGTAATCCAAAAAAGTCAGGAGAGGAATAATGACAGGGTAAGGAAAATTCATTATGCTATTTACCCCCCTCAGACTGAAAGCCCTGGCTATTTGATTTTGCTGATCCTCACAGGCTGCCGTGTGTGGTGCTGGAGATGGCTGTAGCCTGTCAGCATTTGGATGTTTCTGCAGGTTTAATTATTCCCTGGTAATAACTTCTCCCTATTTCTATGAAGAACAGATGACCGACAATACAGCCGAGGGTCCTGCATACTATGCAGCAGAAAGATACAGCTTTTTCCAAACATAGCTTATGAATGTCATATCCACATTTTAACATACTTGCTGTAAAGCTTCAATATCAATAACAAGTCTTTCCACTATAGATATTTAAATGAATGCTTTCCATGTGAAGCAGGAGTAATTATTATCAATATTTGGTTGAACCAGAATACCGGTGACAGCTCCAACAGCTGCATTCAGCTTTGGCTCAGTAACAAAACACAGAAAGCTCCCCTGTGAGAAACAAGGCTGGGTTTGATGAATTCCACTCAGTTCTTCAGTTACAGAATATTAAAAGATGAATTATAAAATTGGCAAAATAATGGCCATGCACATTCTTTCTGGCCAGCATCATCCCCAAGACTCCGATAGTCACAGAAGAATCTTTAAATCAGAGGACAATTCAGGTCTAACGCAGACAGACAGTGTTTGTAAAGCTGCCATGCACCATTAGTACATGCACTTCCCTGAGCGATTGTTCAATTACTTACCACAGACAGCCACATGCGGTTGCTAACGGGACAAAGACAGCCCGAGATGACATAAGGGTCTGAGCATTGCTTTTTTTCTAGTCCATGGATAGGAATCAGGAGATAGAGGCAAGTAGACAATACTTTCAGAAGATATTTACCCAGAAACCCTGACCAAGGAAAGAGTACTACAATTTTTTCTAACCAGACAAAGGGTTTGGGTTCATGTTCACGTGGATTCTAGGTGGAAGTCAGCAAAATATGCTGAATTTATTAGGATGATGAATATTTTCAGTGCAACACAGTGAATACAAATTGCCTTTCAGATTTCCTGTTTTGGTCAGGGTTCTCCAGAGAAAGAGAACCAATAGGACATACACACACACACACAGATCTATAGATAGATAAATAGATATGGGTTTATATAGATACTATATATACTATATATTATGCATTATATAATATATAGATGTAATATACATAGATTATAGATAATTGCACATTATATATAATCATATCACAAAATTATAATTATATACAATATAGTATACATTTTGATATATGCCATATAATATATAGATACCATATATAAAGGTAGATAGACATAGATAAGTACAATATCTATCTACCCATCAAGAGAGATATATTGATTTTTAGGAATTGGCTCATGTAATTATGGGCCTAGCAAATCTGCAATCTGTAGGGGAGGCAAGTAGGCAGAATATTTAGGTAAAAGTTGATGTTTTAATCTTGAGTCTGAAATCTGCAGGGCAGCCAACAGGCAGGAGATTTGGGCAGGGTATCTATGTTGCAGTCTTAAAGCAAACTTCAACTGATTCGGTGAGGTGCACCCACATCATGTAGTCTGCTTTATTCAAAGTCTACTGATCATACATATTAATTATATCTCAAAACTATCTTCACAACAACATCTAAACTGGTGTTTGACTGAAAATCTGAACACCATAATCTAGACAAGTTGACACATAAAGTTAACCAGCACATTACTTTTTCCCAAAATATAATGCCTAAATATAGAATATGTATATTATGAGGGTTCTCAGCATTCCATGTATCTGGCTGAGTATGGCTTATACTTCCTGCTTCACACTCACATACGACATCTTCCAGGACATGAAGAAGGCAGGCATCCTTCAGATGGATCCAGGAAGAGTATGTGTGCACAGCACTTCAGTGAGCTGCAGTGATGGCTGGTGGCTGCCTCTCTTTACCCTACCCTTTTAGGTTGACCTTCCTCTAGCCACACTTGGGGAGGAGGTAACTTTGACTCACTTTGCTGTCCACCTATCATTTGATCCTCTCATTGGCCTCAAGGCTACCTTGGGCCTCCATCTGTGTTGCTTTCTGGAACCCCTCTAAAGGTTAGCAACATGGTTCCTCCTTAATATGAGGCCAGCTTAGGCAGAGGGCCAACAAGAGAGGCGTTCAGTGCTCCTTTCTTTAGTTCTTCATATAACAGACTTTGGTAAATGTTGGAGATAGCTAGAGGATACTACAACATAGGAATAAATTAATGTTAAACACTAAACATAATTGTTCAAGGTCTACAGCAACTTACCAAGGTAAACCCTTAGGATATAGCTCAATTCCAAGTTTCAATTATCTGTCTTAAAGTCCATCTTTCCCTTACCCATTGGAAGGAGAGCTACTTCTTCAATCCTTCACAAAGTGAATCTCCACTCCCTCTCTAGGACCAATCCACTGTCCTACCCAGAAAATCTCTGGGCTTCCACAGTCCCCAGCAACACCTTTCTAAACCTGTGATTATTCATCAAAGATATGCTTTGAATAATCCAGTTTGGGCTTTGGTATTTCAAATACAGTCCCCTATAAAAATTTTACCATAGTGTGATCTGAAAGTAATATGTCCCCAGATTCTTCCTTTCCTTCTAGGATAGATGACTCTCAACAAAACATGCCTGCACAATGCAGACATACACATCCCCAAAACAAAAATAATTCTCTAAAGTAGTGCAGTCCAAAATTATATGAACAAAATATATATATATTTTCTTCAAAGAAACAAAAATCTGCCAAGCTTTTTCTAGCCCACAACAGAAAGAGTATTTTATGATACAGAGCACAGTGATTTTGGTTTCCTTTTCATCAACTCCCTGTTCCTGATGACTCCTGGGAGCCCAGCTAGGTCTGGGCATTGGAACGCATCAGAGGGCCTTGCCTAAAAGCTGAATTTCTTCTCTCTGAATCATACCCTAAGACAATTCTTTCCAAACTTGTGTTTGGAAAGTCATATTATGATAAACTCATACAGTGCAATTACATAAGTGGACTGGGCAACTTATGGCAAGAGGCTGTCTTAGGTCCCTCCTGGTCTCCCAGAGCAGGAAAGGAAGCAGTATCTTGGCACATACCTACTCTGTACACTGCACCCCAGGGAGCCCTAGCACACCTGCAAGGAAGCTCTGTCCATGCTATATGCGTCTCCCTTGAGCCAGACCAAATTTTTAGGCAGAACATCACTTCCCAATCTTATTGAAAGTGGCAGGAGAACAATATAAAGAAAAATTCTCCCACCATCATAAGTAAAGCCTCAAGAGCTGGGCTAAGAAGGTAGGACGTCTTTTATCAGACACATCTGTAATAACTGGCCTTCAAAACTCAAAGAGACTTTCTGACCTCGGTTGTGACTATTCCCAAACTGAGAATCTATGGTCTGAAAAAGTTAACTGGAGAGCTTGCTTACTCTTTTTATAGAGAAAAAAAGTTCTCGTAACCTAGAAAATCTCCCCTTTTTTCCATCTAAAAAGGTAAAGAAAAACCAAGACAGAAAAATAGTCACAACTCTTTTGATAAACATGAAAATTTTTACTATGTAAGAGTATTTGCATTCAAATCCTAGTTCGTTGATTGTTATTGAACAATAAGGAGTGCCTTTCATATTTTCTCTTGTATCCCAGTTCCCAGAAGAATGTTTGGCACACAGTAAGTGCTCAGTAAATATTTATTGAAACAAATAGAAGCAGTGGATAACTTTTAGCAAACTCATCCAAAATTTAGGGAATTGAAATTCATTCCACTTGTCAATTACAGTTTAAGGAGATTATCTAGCAGGAGGCCACTTCCTTGAAATAAGATTTCAGAAAATCCATCTGTCAACTAATGATACAGATATTAAGAAATGAGAAGATGCTAACAAAATTGCTAAATCCAACCTCCTGCCAGTCTTAGAGAAGCAGTTGAAGTGCCATTATCTGCTTACACTGCGGGACAAGAGTCCTTCAAGTCCTTCTGTTCTCCACCTTCAGAATCTGTCGAGAAAGCAGATACCCCCACCATGAGGCAAACGGATCCTCATGCTGTTTAGACGATGACATCCTGCTGGTTGAATTCTTCTCTGAGCATTCAAATTGTCTCTAGATATATTCACTATTTTCCTGATGCAAATCTATAGTTGATGCAACGCAAATGATTGAGTTGGAATAAACACCAGCTCAGTTAAAAATTCATTTGGATAATTTTTTGGTCTTAATATTTAGAGCTGAAGTTTATATCTTTAATATCTTTGACAAAAGAAGTGGTTAGGAAAATACACAGTACATACAAGCAAATACATTAATAAGATTATAGGAAACCACCATGTTAATCCTACTTGTGAGAACTAAATCTTTAAATACTTTGTAGTGGTTATTTGCACATAAAATGGTTTAGGTTTTTTAAAACGGAGTCATATATATTAAAGCACACAACCTGGATTTCTCCACCAATCTTTTATTGTAGTCTATAAACTGCATTGTTTTTTAAAAATATTTTACAGTATCACTTTTATAGTAGCTTAACTTAATAGTCTAAATTAGTGATTGTTTCCTGTTGAAATAGTGAGTTAAATGAGCTTATTAACACAAAAAAAAGTATTGCTTAACCAAATAAATGGGATTAAAAAAATAGAATGCTTCCCCCATCAAAATATACAACTCTTACAATCACCTATTTTTGCCTTCTTTCCTTGAATATGACCAATACTTCATCATGGAAACACTTGACTGGGTTATACAATGAAGAGAAGGCAAAAATGAAAGAAATTTCTTTTCTCATTATATATATTCCAATATTGTCCGGTTTATCAGCTCTTTGTGGAACTTAGATCCTAAATCACAAGATCACAGAAAAGAGAATGAGAGCCAGACCCTATCTCTGTCAGCAGAGACAAATGAGCTTCTATCTTGGTCTTAGATTCCCTAGAAGATATTTTTCTGTAATGTTAGTTACCGTTTATTTTACACGGACTTAGTAAACATCTTCCCTGCGCAGGTTCATACTTCTTACTCTACTTCTAAAAATGTTTTTCTTCTTTGGTGACAAGTTAGAGGACACCTAATGAACCACTTCCTGAGTTACTCATTTCTAAATTTACATTTTCAAGAAGCATTTATTGTGTTACCTGCTAAGTGTTGGTCCTTTAAAGAATATAAGGCTAAAGAACTCACAATCTAGGGAAGGAAACAGACCTGTAATAAATCAAGTTAATGCCACTTTATCAGGGATACAAGAGAGGTAGTGACAAAGTAGGACCAGCCAACTCTGTCTAGGGGCTGAGGATATATTCTCTGAAGAGAATAGGAGAGAAAAGCGTCCCAGATAGCAGCATGGCTGTGCATGGTGAGGAGAAACCAGTGGGCAAATGATGTGTAGGTCATCAGCAGAAAGCAATGCCAGGGGGATGGGTAAGTGCTGGAAAATCAAATTAAAAAAGAAATCATGAAGAACCTTGTATGCCCAAGGTACTTCTGATCATTTTACTCTATTTTTAAGTCATAGAAAGCTTCAATAAATTGATGAATACCATGCCACTCTCTCCCTAGAAAACACACATTTCACATACAAAGGCCACACTCTGTTCCAGCCTATCCACTGCTCGAGCACGCCACCCTTTGCTGTTTCACGTTCCTGGCCCACTCAGATTTTTGAATCCAAAGATCAGGATCCCCATTCAGATCTTAACACAGAAAATCGAATATGAGCTGGAGAGTCCCAAGAGACTGTCTTCACAGCTTGGACTCTGGTCTTCCTTCCCCTTGCCAGTCCTAAGCCTCCCGATGAAATCTGCCTTTCCCACATTGTCCTATTCATTCCCACAGCTATGCCACGGAGAAGTCTTCAAATTTTGAAAAGTCTCCTTCGGAGGGAAGATGTCTTCTCACCCTTCCTCCTTTATTTCCAACTTCAGTGAGTAACAACCACACCCACCCATATTTGCGATCACTCCCGTCCGACACAGCCTGAGCTGCAACTCCGACGCTATTTAGAGCCACTCTTCTTTTGTGCCATCTACTGTTAGCTTCTACATGTAGAGATGGGCCTGCTAAAAATATCTATAACTTTAACCTTTCTTCTTTTATCTTATTTTCCTATTTTTCTTAATTCCCATTGCCCTTTTCTGGATCTTTTACAATAAAGGGTTGTAAGATCAAAAGGTGATCCAGGCTGAAGATAATGAGTTCCCACAATTCGATGTACTATGCATACATCCCACATCACACTATCCTTCCTAAGACCAGAGTTTGGTTGCTGATTTAAATATAACTTACAGCCCATGACATTTTTTTTTTCCCAAACCTCTCAACCCATGATAAATATATCAACAGATAGTTGTGTTCCCATGGCAGAACAACAAATCTTGGGGTCCTGTGGGCAAGTCAGGAAGTGGAAATTCTCCGTGGTCTCTAACCCTGCTTGGCTATATACTGCTTCAAATACCTCATAGAAAGTATGCTAGCTGAAGCCCTGAAGACATATAAGGCAAACTCATGCCTGGAATAAGTATAGATGTCTGTCAAAATAAATCACTGCCTCTTCAGGGTGAAAAGTGTCCAATGTAGTCAACATGGCACCAAGAGGACGGTGATCTCTTCAAGTGAGAGCCTCTGCTTCTGGCAGCTGGGTATGTGCTGAGGCAGTAGCTAGATCTGCTGTGGTGAGTTGGAGCCCTCTCCATTGAGCCTATGCATATCCTTCATCTCGGCCACCATGACTGCTCTAGTCAAGGCTTATTAGGCATTTCCCTCATCATTGACTTTCAAGGCCACAACTGTGGCTGATGTTCATTTCCCCCCTGCACTCTCTTCCTGAGTCAACCCGTTTGTGAACCAAGCTTAAGATTTTTCCTTTTCTGTAAGCAGGTCATAAGAGATTTCCCCTATATGTTCTTAGGTGTAAACTGAGGGAGAGGCACTGGATGACATCATAGGGAATTCTGAAGTTGGGTAGTAATTCAAAATTATTCCAAATTGAAGTGAGGGATCGAGATCTTTATATCCCTGTGTAGACAATTTTGGGATAGTAACTGCCCCAGGAAGGAGGTATGGCTCTCTTCTTGGTTGAGGTGACTCTCCTCAGCCAAAATGTACTTAGGGCCAAGGCTGAGAAACTCTGAGCTAGAGCAATATACCTAACCACTTAGTTTTCACAAATGTAAAATGGGGTCATTTATTTATTGTACAGCTAGTATATATTGGGTGTCACAAATAAAACAAAATCTCTGTCCTCATGGAGGTTACATTCTAGTAAGAATAATAATTATCAACTACTTCACAAGGTTATAAAGCTTAAATAAATGTAAAGCACTTAGAACAGTACTTGGCACATAAAAAGAGCTCTTTAAAAGCAATTATGGCATTGCTTATTACATAGTATATGCTCATTAAAAAGCAATTAATAGTACTACTAAACATAGATGAGTCAGTATTTCTCAGCAAAAAGAAAAAATTCCTCCCTGAGTATCTTGTGCCTCCTATGCTTGACAATTGTTCTCAACTTCCTGTGGGGACCTATTCCAGCCTTCGCAGGGGTGATAAGCCCCACGTTAAAGAAGACAATTACTATATCTAAGTGGTACCATGCTTTTTTTGTTTTGTTTTGTTTTGTTTCTGAACAAGAAATAGTTTCCTAATGGTCTCAAACAGGAACAAACAAAGAAGGTTAAAACTACTCAAGGGGAAAAATTACTTGGCAAAGACAGGCTAACAGCATCTCATACTTGAATTCCAAATTAATGATACCCATGCAGAAAGTTCAACACCTATCTAATCAAAAGAGTTGTAACAAGAGCAAAATTATTTCACTCCTTTGCACAGATGTCCACCAAAAGTTCAGATGCCAGACACCATTTTGAACTAGGCATTCATCATTTGATCTTTGTTTATATATTCTTATTAGGGATTTATTTTGCTCTGAAGACACAGCCATCTCTGGCTCATGAATAAGAGAGCCCTAAACATTTCATTCCTTGATTCAAGGGAGAGGCTGACTAGAGAGTCAAATCATGCATCCCAAAGAACAGAAGCTTTGCCTCCACACAGAAAAAGCTCTGACGCTTTCACCTGGATAACTTCAAAACCTCTCTCTTACATTGCTTACTAGAGAATTTGAGGAGGGTGAGTTGCTACTAAGAAGAAAATAGTCAAACTAAAACAGCTTGCATGTGTTCCTTGTGTTTCTGTCAGTATGAGGCTGTGTGTAAAATTTGATGAGGTATTGATAAACAGAATGGTCTCAATAGATAAGAACTGATTGAATCAGTATCGAACTTTGGGGGCAGGGGACGTGGGGGGCGTAAATTCTGAAATCACAGAGACTCGGCATTGAAATGATGTTCTTCCATTTATATTTCTCATGGAATTGTTTCTAGAAATAAAAAATGGATCCCCCTCCTATATTTGCCAAAGATACAAGCAAGAATATTAAGAAGATTTATGTGTTTAATAAGAATTTGAGTTGATTGGTGTTCTTTCCAACTGTGACCCTAAGTTGAATCCAGAATGCAGAAGATTTGCATTCATTGACAGCGATGAAAATGAACAATGGGCACAATGGAAAATAAGAAGTTCTGTGGATGTTTAGGAACATGATCTGTTTCATCATGACTAATAACTTGCAATTTCTATCTTCTCTTCTAGGGCATTAAAAAAAAATAGGGCTTCTGCCAGATTTAAACAAGAATTATGATAACAATCCACTTCCCTCTCCCAGGGGATAGGTATGTTTTATTACTTATAGTCAGTTCTCATACTTGATTGTTCCATGATACAATCTTAATTCTTTTGTTTTAAGATCCAAGAATAAAATTCTGTTCAAATGAAAAAAAAAAAAAAGTTGTTCTTCTTTTTCTCTCTTAATTTTAAAAACTTTTCAGTGTACTTGAAATAAGAACCTTCATCCTTCTTCCCTTTGCAACACAACTTTAATTTATAAATGTCAGAGATTTGTAATTCTGTTATCTGAAAAATTGTATGCTAGAAATTAGTCTTTATTTTGTTTCTGCTTAAATAGCACAGTTTCTGCAATTAACTTCATCCTTCCTTAGAGGTATGTAAGTTAACACAGCTCAAGGCCATGCTCCATAACTACGTCTCCTCAAGAGATTCAGCTAAAGCTATTTATATAATTTAAAACACTTTAGAGTATTTCCTGAAATTGCAAATTTCAGTGATAAATTCTTCTACCCTAGAACTAGCAGAGTAATTTTTACAGATATGAATATGTGAGTACAGTTTAAATAGACTCGACAAAGGTTTTTGAAGATATGCTTCTTTGACAAAACATACAAATGACAGACACCTTTTCAATTCTGGCACCAAACTTCTAGTCTTCCAGTGTTTGTGAATGGCACAATCAGAGATATATTGAAAGTTAGCTTCTGGAAAAAGGTACCTCGAACTTCTTATTGATATTCTACTTTCCTTTTCATGAGAAGTGTCAGAAAAAAAATAACACACTGCACCAAAAACTTAGTTATGAGTAATCTAGCTGACAGACTCAAGACTGGATGTTTTAGCAAGTGTCAGCCTCTTTCCCTGTTGATACTACCTAGAATTAAGGTGTTTTTTCTTTTTAAATAATTCAGAAAAATTGTTGCAATATGAATGGTTAAGAAAATTTCACCATAGTTTTCTTTAGTTATGTTCTCTGGGACATAGTACATATGCAGCATGTGACACAAAAGTGAGACAAACGTGCAATGTAAAACAGAGAATATTATCTCGGTCTCTTCAGTTCTCGTATCGCTTTCCACGTGCATCTGTTATGGCACACGTAGCTTAATATTTGTCTACATTATATTTCCATTAGATTTAGCTCTGGGAGAACAGAGAACAAGCTCGGTCTTTATTTTCCTAGGACCTAGTTCTTAGTAGGTGTTCAAATATTTATTAACTAAATAAGAAGTAGGTAATTCTCTCACTTTGTTAAGCAAAAGTCAAACAAAGAATAAAATTGAAAAACTTATAAATAAGTTAAATACATGTTTCTAGTCTAGTAACAAGACAAATAGAAACAATCTCAGGAAAATATCTAGAAGTGGTCTTCAAAACCAGGATTCCTCAAGAAAATTTAAGTCCTACAAAAAGTGATTTAAGTAGCTATTTTCTCAATTTTCCCAAGGATGGTACATACTAGATACATAGAAAAGAAAGTAATTCATTACATGCAATATGCACCTTATGATATTAGGGCTTAATTCTCTCAAAATTTGATTGACAAGGGCTATTATTGATTGTTATTGCACAAATTGAAACCGTGAATATGAAAAAAAACAAATCAGTTTTCAGTCTGACCTTAGAAAAAATTATGTCACTTATTGATTAGACTAATCTGTTAATAAGCTGGTTGAATATTTAATGATTAGTCTGATATCCAAAGGCCAGATACTCTAGAAAGTAGAGCACAAGATAAAGCTTTAAGGTGCTAACACTTTATTCGGGATATGCAAGCCAAGAGCAGTCAGGGGAGAAAAAATGAGTCCGGGAACAATATACTACAACGTGATGCACTTTGCTACCTCCCTTCACCCCACCACTCCTGCACATGACTCAAGAAGAGACTCAGCAGGTCACTTAGCAATCATGTTCACATGGCACATGGGACTTCTTCAAAAGGGCTGTAATTAGTAGCCGTACCCCAGAGAAGTCCCATGAGAGATGGCGTGGAGGGGGGATTTATCTGCCCAACCTCTTCTCATCTCCCATTTCTCACTGGTCAAGGCTCATCCTGGGAGAAGCCAACACCCACTCATTTCTTGATTGCATCATCCAGCCTTTCTGGAGTCCATCAACACTCCACATCTCAGACCTGCAGAGCAGTGTTTCATCCAAGTCCAATAATGAAAGGACAATCAGGTGAGGGTGGGGCATCAACCAAGAAAAAGACAGCACTCATGGAAACCTGAGAAGACACAGAAGGCTTATGCCTCAATGCAGTTTGATTAAACCTTATTCAGGATGAAGAACTTAAAATCCACTTTCTCCCTGGGGTCCAGGGTTTGCTAAGGCATATGAAAAAGAGATTCCATTATAAAAAAAAAAGACTCCTAAGACTCTCTGCCTTGGCTTCGCATATTCTGTGGAAATGGCTTCAGTCCAAGACACATAGTCTCCTTGTACCTTATCTTGAAGAACCCTGGGCACTAGTCCAAGCTACTATTTTCCTATGTCCCCCAAAAGCTAAGTTGCTGGGTATAGGCTGAGGAGAGCCCTTCAGTGGATTATTTAGCTTGGTTTGTTTTCAACAAATCTTATCAAGCTTACTATTTGCACAACTATATCAGGCAATTTGTCTTACGACCTGGTGTCGTCATTCTTTCACCTTTGGTCTCTTAGCTAATTCATCTATTATTGTTAATTATTTCAATTAGCCCTATCTAACTCCAGATAAACTAAGCCAGGTAAGAGTTAGTATCCTGTCTCTTAAAATTGGTAGTTGGTCACAGCTTTTAAATTATCTCCTGGAATCTGTTCTACTGAAATAAACTTGAACACCTAAGAACTAGAGGCTGCCTGAATGTCTAGGGGCATTTCTAACAGGGTTTCTAACTTTTCTAACAGCATAAACTACGTTCACCAAATCTTTTCAGACTTTGGTCTCCTTTGACAATCAAATACATTACTCATTAGCTACTTTGTGGAACAACGCCACCTGCAAATCCTGCCACTCATTCGAAAGGTTAAATGTTGAGACCTACCCATCCAAGTCAAATTTTGCCCCCAGATCCAATTATACACAATGAGATATTGGTAGAGATCAACAGAATTTTGCCAAAGGTTACAAGTGTTTAGGATTTACCAGCCAATCTCCTTAATCTCTTGTTATAATGTTAACAATCCCTAGAGCAATTACTCACCTTGCAAAATTTAGATTAAGAAAACATTTATGTGTATCAAATCCATTTGGCAATAAAAGTCTAAGAAGATGGAGTGTTTTCTAGTTAAAGCTAAATAAACTGGAGCAGTGCATTGAACTAAGGCCTTGAGGAAAAGAAAGACTGCCAGATCCCTTGTGTAAAGGAGTAACTCCATCCCTGAGTTCTCACTCTGTGAAGCCATTTTTTTTGGCATCAGGCTCACTTTTGATCCATTAGCCTTCATCCGTTTGAAGAGCTCATGACATCACCTGTGCATGCTCACAGTACTAAAGATTTCTTTTTGTAGAACACTCAGCCATGTAGAGTCATTTATCAAAAGCAGCTGGCTTCATTCTACACCCTGATTTAGTCTGCACTGTGCCTACGAGTTCTGCAATCACCACAAGACTGACTTATTAAATTTCTGCTGAAATCTCTGCTGGGATGAGTGATGGATAGCCAAAGCTTTTTTCCATGACCCATTTTCCCCAGTAGCCCCTCCTTCTAAAACAGTAACTGTTTCTATTCAGCTCAACTGTTCCCAACAGTTTGTGTCCATCTTAGTGGAACAAAGAGTATTATGATGAGACAAACACAAGATACGGCCTTCAGTGCCCACTCTAGCTGGAATGCCAACTGCAGCTGTGGAATCGTGGTCTTAGACAACATGATGCAATTTCACAAGCTATGGTAGAATTCGTAGGACTGAAATCCAGCTGATATTAACTAGTACAGTCATATAGTTGTCAAAATATTGAAATACTTTTATATTGGTAAATAGCTATTGCACCAAGCTCCCCGCTGCATGTCTCCAACACTCCAGTTATGCTGGCCCCTCTTCCAGGATCTTTTATCTTTCCACCATTCAGTGACTGAAGTGGTAAATCTAGGGCAGTACTAGCCTCCAGCATTAAAGCTGACATTAATTCTGATCTGTCTTGACCTATTTGTGCCCGAGCAATACCAGTTGGTCAATCATTTGCACAGCACCCCTGAGAACAGGTACTTGGAAACAATGGCCATACAACAGTGGGGCAAAGAAGAATATTGAGAACAATTGAAATGATCATTTTAGAATTGATTTACTTCCCTTCTAAACATCTGTTGTTAATTTTTCTTGTCACTTAGGTGAACACCAGGGACTCTTTCTCCAGCTGTCATTTTGGCCCAGTCCTTATTTTCACAGTGCCTATTGTGATTTCAATTGGTTTCTCAAAGCAATTTGTATGTTAACCATGCTTTGAAAATAGTTAAATAAGAACAAAGCTCTCTCTGCATTGATGTAATAACTTAAAAAAAAAACTGCCAATAAAAAGACTTCTGTTAGGAATATCGAATATGGGCAAAACTTTGAAAAGCAATATTTGAGCTTGAAAAAAAAAGTAATGTGAAAAAAAAAATTGAAAAGTCTTCTCAAAACTTAGGCTGTGGATAGAAGAAATGGAGAAAACTAAGGTTTGTTGGCCTTCACTAAGTAAGACTAGTTGGGGACAATTGGTATAGGGAGATGGCAGTGGAGATGGAGAGAAGTGGATGAATTCAAGATTTGGAGGAAGAATTGACAGAACCTATTAACAAATAGTTTGTAAGAAGTGAAATATTAATATTACTATTCTAGGCCATTCTTAACATAGAATTGCTATTTTCCTGTTTGGGCACATTTTTATTTTCTCCTGCCCTTTTCCAGAGTTTAATGCAGCTGAAGAGAGAATTATTCTCAATTATTCTGTATTCTTAGTCAGTTACACCACTGAATATAAGTAGTCTTTTTAATTGGAGTTCTTAAAACAGCCATCTATTTTCTTAGCAGCTAAATTCCACACTCACCTCAGTTTTTATTCTCCAGACAGAATTAACACAGTATTTACCTTCTTATATTGTATTTCTTCCTCAGAAGGACAACACCCAGTAAATGACTTTGCTGCCACAGTCAACCACAATGCCAGCCAAGCAGAAGTGGCTAGGATTTATTTTGACATCTATTAAGCAGCTGAGCAGCTTGCGATTAAAGCCAGTTTGGTGCTGGCTGCACCCTGGGAAGGTCTGTTCTCATCATATATAACCCAAGCTGTGGGCTTTGCAAGGGCTGCATGTCAGAGCTCAGATCACCAGAACTCCAAAGGAAGGCCTCAGTGAGCCCAGACCTAGTGAGGAATTTGAACCCTGGAGGAAGATAAAAGCATGAAACTGGGTTCTTGTCATAGAGCCTGGAATGAGATGATTAATCCATACCTCCTAAGTGAAAGTAATCAAGCAAAATTGAGCTGCCACTGAATTCTCTATCCTCAGTATTTTGCAGTAATTAACATGTGTCCCTATGACTCAGGACTAGTTCCTTTTCACTGAGCAAGGAATAACACCTCTCTTTTGTTACATTACTTTTACCCAGTGGAGATTTAATCATAATCAGCAATGTATTTCCAGGTTATGCCATGCATGATATGAACAATTTCTGATCCCATCAGCTGTCACAAGACTATAAGAACATCGTTTTACAAATTCTTGTTCATATAGAGTTTTGAGCACACATGTAATAGAGTTTTGCAAAATTTACTCCCCCCCCCCATAATTAGTAACCTCAATGGACATTTAACAAGAATTATATAGCCTGAGGCTTCTATACTTTTGGAATACATCATCTGTTTTTTTCTTCCTAGAAAAATAAATTACCAATTGGCAATCATATCTATAAAACTAAACTATTTGCAAGTTCTATTCCCCTGAAATTCTCAAGTCTATCATATACTTTTTTAATCATGAAAGACATGAAATAATCAACTTTTCCTAAATGTTTTCTTCTTTCTATTTTATATGTAATTTCAATTTTCAATCCCAAGATTTAATTTCATTTAGTTGTGATATTTATATTTCACTAAATGAATTCAGAACCCTATATGTAAAAGATATGTTTAAATATATATAACAACATAAGTATTTCCACAACCACTTGATTCTTATCGGTCCCTTTTCTCCTCTCTCATTTACTCCCACACAACAATTCCTACACAAATCTCTCAATTTAGGAAAGTTGGCAATTTCTAACACCGAAGTATCTCCAAATATGTATTTATCAATAGTTGGTTCAAAAGAAAATGCCACAAAGTCATACACTGTGTAAGTAATTAAAGAATCAAATGAGAATTCAGATCTAAAATGATCTGAGTCTCTAAAATTACTTTTCTAATTGGTGCAAGAATTATTCCCATGTGGCTGTCTTAGTAATCAATCATTTCAGCATAGATTTATTCATTATTGCAAAATTATTTGTGCACCTACTATATACGCTAGTGAGGCTTCATTGTTAAAAATGAAGATAAGTGAACACTATTATTTTATAAAGATAATGTTTGCTGTGTTTGGCCCAGAAGAAGTGCCAAATAAAAACTAACAATGGATGACAATGTTGACAGCAATGGTGGACAATAGCAATGCAAATATAAATATTATTTTGTTAACCTCAGTTTGCTCAAGATCTAGCAGGGTAGACAGACATGTGGCCATAACAGGAGTATAAGTGGCACCATAAATACAGAAATAATATATCCTGGATTTTCCAGGGTAACCCAGAATTCAAATATTCTGCCCCATTGACAGACTTTGAGTTTAGTGTATCTCATTATCTTATTCATCAAATATAGTTTCTATGGCTATAATAAAAATACAATTGAAACAACAAAAGAACATTTAAGAGGACTAAAAACTCTTGCTTTTAACTAATGTTCAGTTTTGTTGAAGAGGTTTATGCACATGAAACAATTATAAAAGCAAGATAAAACAGCATATAACCATACTTAGACCAGACAATAAGTGCTAAAAGGAATATAAAAATTAGGAGAAACTTTAATGGGAAAGTGGACATTATGGAGAAACTTGAACTTGAGTTCAAACTTAAAAATGGGTAGGAATTTCATAGTAAGAGACAAAGTTACAAGGAAGAGGCTGAACACAATTACTTTGAAGAGAATAGTAAGACACAAATCTAACTTCAGATTCTAAAATTGTTTCCTCGAAGATTAAAAAAAAAAAAAAGCAAATGTGTTGAGTTTAGTGAGGGGAAACATCTCTGCTGTGGATAAACTGATCAACAATAATGTGTTCCGATAATATGTTTCCTAAAGCAGCTCGAGTGAAGGAATTCACTGGCTCCTGGATAGCTTAGTGGAAACTGAGGGCATGAAAATATTTATTTAGCTGCAAATCCCTTTGCATTTATTTAGTATTTTTATCTTTGCGAAATTCTTGCTGTATGGTCTCACTTGAGTCTCACATGTGACTGCAACTAGTGACCGAATATAAAACAAGCTCCCTTCCTCGTCCTGGGCTGTGTCTGCGGTTCAGTGTCCGCAGCCCTAAAACACTGGCTAAGTAATCCACGTCTCCACTTTGCTGAGCATGAAAGCACTGCTAACGGAATTGGGCCCCTTGGAAAGGTAAACTTTGCCTTGATTTAGGAAACACATTTGGTGAATGTTATAAAATTACTGACTAATTAACTGGTTTCCTTCTTCAGTTTTGGATCTGATTTGAGACCACATGGAAGCTCAATAAGAGCTCCCTCACATCATGAGTAGTAGGTTCTCGGAGTATCCAGAGAAAAAGGAGTGCAAAGCATTAAGGCCTTTTATTGTCCAATAATGCAAAATAGTAAAAGCTGTCTTTTTACTATGGAAATAGATGTACTGTAAATATATGCAGCTTTCCAAGAACATATCCTCCTGTTCTCACTTATTGGAAATGTAGAATGTTCCCCTTCTACCAGGGTTAAGAAATGTTTGGAAATGATGCATGTCAAGCAAATTTACAGTATCCCCAGTTGCTCCTTAATATTTTAGCCTGTAGTAGCTACTCTTGGCAAACCAAGGAGTCTGGTTTTAAGTGAAGTTAACAGCACCACGTAGACCCAACAGAGCCCTCGCGACCATAAGACTATGCATTTTCTCATCTGGCAGAAAATAACATCTTGGGTCCAAAGAATATCTTGACTTTGTTCTCCCTAAGTACATTTACAGTCAAGGCATTGACTCTTTCTGTAAATCCTTCCACCTCCTTCATCACTTCTTTCCAGAAAGGTAACCTAAAAACTTATAAGTTAAGCAATTTCCCCTAACTCAGCTGGGGAGTCAAGATTTGACTAAAATAGTCATTGTTGGGAGCCATAGTAAGGAGCTCCTAGAATTTATAAAGTTGGGAAAAGGACTGCTTAGAGAATGAAGCCAGTAAAACTCAGAATACACGAATTTTAAATAGCTATAGAAGCAAACTCCTTATGAATAGTTTACAAGGATATTGGTCCTGAAAGCATGGAAATCAGCAAATACCTTCAGGAAAATAGCTGAAATATATTCAATAGATAAGAAAAAATGTGAAACTTTTCTAGCATGGGACAAGGATGACTTTGGTGGAAAATTTTTAAAGGCAATGCAATGCTGAGAAATTCGTCATGTTTATCAAGCTCTCTTGAAGGAGAAACGACCCTAATATGAAAAAATTATCCCTCAGAAATTACCTCTTTTACTGCTATCATTCTGTTTTGACCAAGTGACATTTAGACCTCTAGCTTAGGTAACTTAAACACTTAAACACTTACGTACTCACCAGAAGGAAGACCCCTAAAACTATACATGACTACAGAGAGTTATTCTGACAGATGTTGTTCATACATAGGAATTCTAGTTTAGACATCAATGCCTTGTGAGTTTTATTAACAAAACTATTTCCCGCCAGCTGATCATCTCTGTGTAATTAACAAAATTAAGTTTCTGAACCCATGAAGTTGAGAACCAGTTCATCAAATGTGCTGCCCTCTCCAAGGTACTGATTCCCCTGGGGTCCTGCCTATGGCTGCCGGACAGCCTCTCTCTGGATCTGTTCTCACCTGTGTATCTGTGATCCTATGCTCTAGTTCAGTACATCTTCAAAGTTTAATGTGCTTTTAAGTCAGCTGAGAAGTCTTTTAAAATGTAAACCTCTAGAGACGCTTAACAAGTCAAGCAGATGCACTGTTTTTTGCTGCACAGAATCTAAAATTGTTCATTTCCTCATCTGTGAAATAAAGAGTTCCGATGAGCTCTTGATGGTAAGTAGGCTTGTTCTCTTGAACCATTTATGAGAGAATGCTATGGTAGTACTATCTTGGGAAGAAGTCTGAAGCTGTCTCAGGAAAGAGTGGTTGGTTAGTAATGTCTGCCATGTGTTTAAAATGGAAAAAAACATGGCAGGCATGTCATATATTAAAAATGTTATATAGATAATCTCTAAACTTCCTGACTTTACATAATTCTTGGAATTCATAGCAGTATTTAGACATCTTGGGAAAGAAAATTTTCTTCGAGAAATGAAAATAAGCCATCTAGAATCCCAATATTCAACATTTGTGAGTGTGTTTGTATATATGTCTAAAAAAAACAGATGTTAAGCACAGACTTTTGAAAGTTCTGATTTTCTCTTGGGAAGTTCAAAAAATAACACATACCTCTGACTCACTGCCTCTGCCAGAGTGGTACTACAGCTTTGCCTGAGTAAAACGGTTGTGTCTTTCACACTGCCAGAGTTTCCAAGAGCTGTTCATTAAACAAGTTAGTTAAATTTAATGAGACATGGAAAAGATACATGTAAAATAGAAGAATCTGTGAATAGGTGGAAAGAAGTTCCTCTTTTCTTTTTGAACTCCTTTTGTCCTTATTCAATTAAATTTAATACATACTAAGATCCAGTAGAAACTAATGACCTAAATGTCTAATATTATCTTTATATCCATTTGATAGACTGTTATCTAGACTTTAAAATTGTTTATAAAAACTCTATAGTAACAATGTGGAATATTCATGTCCTAAAGGAAGAGGAAAATGCGATGGATTTTTTACAACTATTAAAATATGTGTATAGAGAAAGAGGGAAATGAATGCAAATAGCTTTAAAAGATTAACTGTTGTTTTTGAAGAATAAGTCCACAGGTACAATGTTTCTTAATTTTCTAAGTTTGCTACAATAAGCATGTTTCTGTATTGCTTTTAAAATGAAATAAATTAGAAAGAAAAACTTACTTTGTTTGATTTAAATAAATGTTTGCCTTGTTCGGCATAGAAGTGATTTAACAATATTAAGTCTAACTGGAAGTGTAGAGTCACCTATGATATCATCACTTGGAGACATGGTCATTTTACTTTCAGTGTATTATAAACATATTTTGAAGTTTGAAATTAAAAAGTGATTATACCTTCTCAGGGAAGAGTGTCTGTGGCTGAAGTGTTAAGTTGTAAAACTCAAAGGAAGTTAGAAGTGCTTGTAATTAGGAAAAAAGTTACATTAACTTAAACTCATCATAATAAGCTCGAGACTTCAAAAAATAAGTCAAGGAATATAATAATAGCCAGAAGAATATGTCCCCTTCTGACTATAAAATAATTGTTGCAAGGGATTCAAACTAGGGTAATTCTATAAATTATATCTTTTTTTTTTTTTTTTTTTTTTTAGTTTTAGGGAAGCTGCATGGAACAAAAAGCCAGCTTTCCCTATGCATGTAAAGACATCATATATAATAAAAATATAAATAACAATTACCAAATATTTTCCTATTTATAAAGTACTTCAGTCGAGTTTAACATTCTTCTCAACAACCCTAGCAGGTAGATATAGTTATGCCCACTTTGCATATATATATATATATATACTGAGTCTCAGAGATATCAATTGATTAATCCAAGATCACACAGTTAGAATGAGGTTCAAATCCAAGTCCCTAGAATGCAAATTCTCAAGTATTTCGTCCATTGCCACTTGTGGAAAACCAAATGTTCTGAAGTAAAACTCTACCCTGTCATCAAGAGACTCCTGGTTAAAGCACTCGGATTCTCAAAGGAACATAGATGTTTATCAGAATCATTTGGAGGGGCTTTTTTTTTTAAGTGGTACACCACACCCTACAAGGTTCTCTTATACCTTCCTGAGGCATCATGTTCCCTTCTCGCGGAGAGAATCACACCTTCATTGCAGACCAGCATTACTGATGTGTGCTGATGTGTACTGATACTGTGTTCTGCCCTTCATTTGTGTTGCAACAGGAAAAAAGTTTAAAAACCACTGTTTGGATAGAAGAAAAACTTTAGGGAATATATAAAGCTTAGTGTGGCTGAGAGTTATAAAGGTTTTAGAGCCCTAGACAGAGCCTGGATGCATCAAGAAAGATTCTGAAATTAGGTGTCTTTTTTTTTTTTTTTTTTTTAAAGAAGAGTCAAAATTCACTAGTGAGATGCAGAGTGCTGGCTCTTCTCCGTTTGTGTGCCAGCCCAGGCCCATATTCTGTGCTTCTCTCACCACCTGTGTCTCCAGGGGACTGATGCTTACAGATAGTATTATCTAGGTTCATTGGGGCCTGGCACAGCCAGTGGAGGATAAAAGCAGGAAATCAGAGGGTGGGAAAAGAGGTGAGGGTATTTCTTCCCCGCTTGCTCCTGCTCAGCCCCACGTTTCTGGCAGTGGCTCAGTCCTCTCTGACTACAGCTCCTGTCGGGCAGCTCCTCTTCCACAGCCTGAGTTCTCCATGGACCCCAGAAATACCATTCCTTCTCTCCTCCCTTCAGTCCCAGGAAACAGCTTCTCATGGTTTCTGGTCCCTGAGTACTTCGATATTCTTTCTTGATCCCCTTAACCCTGTCCACAGCTATATGAATTGTCCCTTTACTAAACTCTCTGCACAATTTCAACTGAGTATGCCCAAGAATTAATAGGTAGGGATTGATAGAAAAATTCATGGTTATGCCTAGTTATGCATATTTTTTTTCAATCCTGTTCAAAGCTATGTTTAAATGTTATGTTACAGTGATTCATTGACATTAATGCATTTATAGTTTAATAAAGAATATGCTTTTATTTTGTAATATGTAATTTAACCTAAATAATCACTGTTGCCCTATGTGGCTCAGTCTCAACTGAGAGATACATTCAAGGGAAACACAAATCTGACTTCACAAACTTTGGATAACATAGATATTTTCTGTATATAGAGATAATCTCTAACCTTTGGACAATATTGTAGACATATGCTGTATATTTTTTAAATAGGTCATCCAGGGGTCTTATACAAGATATCAATAAGAAAGTTTTCCAGAAATTATTTAGACCATAGTCTTTCTCTCCCAAATTCCATGCCCAATATAGTACTAAACTTTTTCCTGTTCTCTCTCATTTTTGAGATTATCTCCCCACAATTATGCTCTCTGCTCAGTTCCTCCACTTGCTTGTGATCCCTTTTCCTAGCTTCCTAGCCAGGTGTGACCATCAAAACTGATCCACTCCCTGGCCACCTGGATGGAGAACTCACTGTGTAAACCCATGTCACCAGATCTTCCCTCAATCCTCTGAGAAGGAAGCGTGCAGCCTTCTGGGATTTCTTCTGATTTTGTTTTTCATTAGCAATTTCATGAATAATTTCTGATAAATAAAATTCTTCCTTTTGCTTTGGTAAGAAACATGTTATATGCTTAGTTATCCTCACTTAAGTGAGAAAACCTTGCCCTTTGGACCTTCAGTCCATAGCCTAAACAACATGGAGCCACCTGAATGCAAACATACTATACTCAGGAGTGAATGATCTATATTCCTTAGGGAGAGGCCCCCAAAATTGAAGACCACAAAAATCTCGCCAATGGAAAAAACACATTGATGAATAACTTCAGACTCAATATTTATATTTTAAAGAATAGTTTTTCCACTAAGAAAAAAGATCAAAATTTTTTTCCTTTCTAGAAGAAGTAGATGTAAACATTTTTTGAAGGGACAGAAAGCAACTCACTAAATCAAGAAAATATGGTAAGTCTGTGGCCAAATCGATGATAAAAGAGTTAAAAAGAATATTAAAATTATTCAGGACTCTCTATAAGAAATCAAGACTGCAAGTTCATTAAGTCCTATACATTTATCTCAAAAATTTAGTTCTCTTGCATGGAATCTGGAATAATTATTCAAATTATAGTCTCTAGCCAAGAATAATCCCATCAATTTTCAGTCATTGAAACCACACAAAGCAAAAGGAAAGAAAAACTAAAGTAAAACTCATGAATCGCACATACTTTTTCTCAAGTTTTAAGCCCCCCTTTGAACTTGTACCAGATGTCCTAGTATTGCTTGCCAAGGACAAGCCCAACAACCAAAAGAGTGGAGGTGTGGATGAGAACGGCAGGCCACAGGTGCCAAGCCAGCTTGCCCAGGAATCACTCACATAGTACCAACTGATAAGAAAAATTACTCTTTTTTTATTCTGAGTCAACTTAAAATTCTGGCACATCTCCCCTTGTCTACTCAATGACAGGTAGAGAACATGTCTAAGAAAAAATGGACCATCAAGTTACAGAGGTCTACTACTGTCCTAGCCTATTCAGACAGCTATAACAAAATACCACAGACTTCAAAGCTTGTGAACAGCAGAAATTAATTGCTCACAGATCTGGAGGCTGGAAGTCTGAGATCAGGGTGCCAGCAGTCAGGTGATGACGATCCTCTTCCTGGTCTCAGACTTCTCACCATATCCTCACACAGTGAAAATAGTGAGGGATTCCTAGCCTTTGTGGGATCTCTTTTATAAGGTCACTCATCCCATTCATGAGGGCTTCACCCTCATGGCCTACTCACTTCGCAAAGGCCCTGCTTTTTTATACCATTACATTGGGTGTTAGGATTCCAACATGTGTATTCGGGGGATAGAGGAACACAAACATCAGACCATAGCAACTACTGTAATCCTGAATAAGTCACAGAGAATTCACCTTACGCAAGCAGCTGTACCAAGAGGTTACCTCTCAGTGACTCATTGTGCTAAGAATTTCCAGCAAATAGCACAGAGGAGGCCACCCGCAGCTCACATCTTCAGCATCTATAAATACTTCTCATGTAGGAGAACCCTATAAATGGGAACACCTTGCCCTTTTCAATTCCCCAGGACTTTGAGGGAGGAATATAGAGAAAGGATAATATTAAAAGTGATGGGGTTGGGGTTGCCAATAATGAACAACCCCAAACAACTGACAGTAAGCTCTCTTATCACACTAAGAGAGAGGTCTCCACCACAGGTGACACTCACCTTCTCATTGGGAAATCCAGGAAAGCATGGAAGTGGAGTAGGGCTGAGGTGTCCTTCTAAATGGGCCTTTGAATGGTTCGCCAGCTAGAACCTCACATTTGCAGGAAAACACAGTGGCAGGGAGAGCGGGATGAGTGCTTAGGAGCCTGGTCTCTGGCCTCAGAAGATCTCAGGCTTGAATCCCAGCTCCCTCCTTATATTACATCCTTTCCTCCCTAGTTTCAGTTGTTTCATCAGCAAAAAGAGGTCGTTGGGAGGATTATATGAAATACATCATATAAAGTTGTTAGCACTGTGCTAGGCACATGCCGATAAGTACTCAGTAGATTGGAGACTCTGGCATCGTGACCCACAGGTTCACTTACACTTTTCTCTCTCCCTTTTTATATTTGAAAGTTTCTCTCCAGAAACTTTTCTTAGGCTCTGAAAGAGCTGCACTGAGAGAATCCTTTCCTTTCTTCCCCATGGCTGCAAAAGCAATGATTGGACACCCTCCCCCACACTTTCTCCTCCAAACCACCTCCCCTTATGCCTCACATGACTAACCAAAGTCAGACCCAGCTGGAAAACTAGGTAAAATGTAAAAATCCATGAAGTCAGCTGTTTTCAATTACGAACATAATACAATAATCATATCCACAAACTCCTTTGTAGGGAGCAATGAACTGAAGGATAAAATTGCATGTAAAAATATTACAGCATGCAACAATTAGAATAAACTGTTATGCTCCACTTTTACAAAAAGGAAAAAAAAAAAAAAAAAACAGGAAAAGAGGGGAAAATATATGCCCCAACCATAAGATTGTGGCACGACTGAACTAGCACTAGCTGGAATGGAATTCTGATATGCCAGTGCATGGCTTGTTTGGAAAACTGAGCACCATTCTGCAAACCAGGACCAGCTGAAAGATTCAATCTAAAACAGATCTGGCCATGGAAAGGGAAAATCTTAAACTACCTCAAACTGGCTTTGTCAGCCTGGCCTTGGACCAGCAAAAGACACACAGTGGACCCTTCAGTTTCAACCTTTTTTTTTTTTTTTTTTCTTTTAACTAGGTTAACCTTTCAGGGGCCTAAATACCAGAGATCAGCACAAAATATAAAGTTTGTGGTCCTGGGTTCTCTAGCTTTGCAGTTAGTTTAGCACGACCAAGAAGGAGTATCCTTCCAGCAGGAGCTGAGCTTTGGCACCAGGCTAACGTGGGATTGGATCCTGGTTGTGTCATGTGGCCCCGGTCGGCTTATTTCACTTTCCTGTTTCTAAGCTTCCTCGTCTCTAAACATAGTGATGCGAGGATTAAATGACTTAATGCTCATAAAATAGTTCTTGGCATTAGTAAGCACTCAATAAATGTTAGCTAGTATTATTTTAATTCTTCGCTCTTATTGGTCTCATTATTTCAAAGTTTTTTTAAAAAATTATTAATAAAGACTAGAAAAAATACAGTGTTTGAGATTTGGCCTCATTTAAAGTTCAGGGCCTTGAATCTGAACATGGTCTCTGGACACAGAAGGAGCGCTAGTTTGTGATTAACGACCCTCCAAAAGCCTCCACAAATCCAGTATTTGCACTACAAAGGCCAAAAGAGAGCCAAGGTCAAAGGTTCTTAGGGAATGAAAAGTTTCCTCCTTGTGTTCTCCGGAGTGCTGGCCAAGCTTGTTTCAGAGCATTCTCCTTGTCCTCTGAACTTGGGGATGTTTTTAGACATTGTTCTGTTCTAAAGCGTCAGGGTATTTTTTTATACCATACTGCAAATGGTAAAAAATTATTCACAGCCAAATTATAATCAGAAGCAACCAGTAGAAATTCAAGGAGGTGCTCACAGCCAAATTGCTTCATTTTCACTTATTTTTTGATGGAAAATTACCAGCACTCTTGGGATTTATGGAAGCAGTCAGCAAAATGTGTTATAAACACCCACTTCAAAGAGGCCCCAGAGAGCCTGACAGCAAAATTTCTCACTCTGATAATCTCCTGCATGCCAGTTCTGAGTAATAGTGGAGCCACTCTGAGTTAGAAGCTATTTTCTATCTCTCAAAAGCTCAGATGGTAGGCTAACATGGAGATGTGCCTAGAATGTTTCACATAGAGTCTATGTCAATTATTTTGAGGCTCTGATAAATGCAACGACTATTTCATAAGTTTACACAAAGCACTGGGGTAGTGGGAAGGATACGAAATGCCCAAAGTTTCTTGTCTTCAAGAAATTTGCACTCCAATGTGAAAAAAAAAACAATCGTCTCTTCCTAGACTATCATTTAAGCAAATTGCTAAACATGCAAGGTTTGCTTCGCCTTTGTTCTTCCACTGGTATCTCTTAATCTTATACTCTTATCTGCTCATGAACTCTTTTTTCCTTTAGCCATCATCTTGTAGTCTTTGGTCTCTGTACTCACTACCTTGTACTGAAGACTCTGCTTCTTATTTCTCTATTGTTCAGGCTTTACCATGGTTCCAGAAGTGCCTGGAGCTGCACAAAGCAAAATCATGAATACTGTATATGAGAAAAGCTGACAAAGATATTCCCAGGTGCCTCTCAACTCTGTTAAGAGAGCTTCTTGGGGTTAGGGGTCTTGGTCTTGTCTACCTGTGTGCCTTAGGAAAGCTGCAAGTGGGCTAAGCTAAGAACAGGCATAAAGAAAGGAAGGAAGAAGGAAGGATTATGCTGTCACTATCAGGTCCTCAGGATCTCCAAAGACTCTAGCTAAGAAGAGATGCACAGAGATGTTGGAAAGAGGAGAGAAGCAACACCCACAGCCACCCAAGGCCTTGGGTGCTGAGCTGTGAAATCCATTTGACAAGCAGAGGGGTGCTCTAATCACCAAGTTCTGCCTACCACTTTCTCCAGTCTACACTGACCAATATCATGTTCAAATGAACCAATCCAACCACCTATGTTATATGCTGCCCTAACTGGTGAGGCTTTCCTGGCAAGCTATACCATTTTCCTCTCATAGAAATTCATGAGCCAGTGAGAATCTATGAAGATCCAGAAACTATAGTCAAAACCAGAGATCCTCTAGGTAAGGCAGCTCCCACAATGGTGTCTTGAACTAGGATGGTGGTGTGATATATGAACAGTCAAAAGATATACCTTGATGCTGATCAACAGGACTTAACAATTGGATTGGATGTGAGGACTAATATCCTGAAAGCATCAAGAATGTCTCTCAGGTTCCTGAGGTTTGGTAAGTGGGTGGGTATCATGGCCATTGACTAAGGTAGAGAGAATGAGGAAGGACCACTTAAGACATATTAAATTTGGGAAACCTATTAGGTATCCAAGTGGTTATGTCAAGTTGATATTAGGATATATGGTTCTGGGTCTCAGGAGAGGAATCTTTCTCTAAATCTGTCTTCCAAATTACTGTTCAAACAAGATGGTATTGGGGGCTGTCAGGGCCTGAGGACCATTGCATTCTCTGAGAAAAGGAGCCATAATGAAATGTCAGCACATCCACATCGAAGCGTTCTGAGACAGCAACCATTCTTCATTTTACTTTTTATGCATTATTTTAGAAAACACGCACTATATTCCGGAACTATGCAACGTTTCTGGACAAGAGTATTGAGTAAAACAGACACAGTTCTTGCCCTCATAGAACTTAAATCTCATAAAATAAAAAAGTCTAATTTTTTAAATAAAAAAAAAAAGATGAGAGAATAAAACAGAGCACAGGTTCAGAAGTCAAACAGACCTAGAGTCAATTCCCGATGCACCTGTTCATTAGCTGTGAGACCTTGACAGTTTTCTTAACATCTCTGAGAATTTGTTTCTTCATCTGTCAATGAGATAATTCTTACTTTAGAGCTGTGAGAATTACATGAAATAATCATATATGGTACTTAGTATAGTGTCTGGTACCTGGTCAGCAATCGATAGATGTCAGCCAGTATTTCAGGTGCTGTAGAAATCATGGGAAGATTGTGTTTCTAGAAAGAACATTTGGGAGGGTCTGAGCAGGAAGGAGCAGGACAGGTCTAGGAATGAGCTGTGGCAGAAAGGCCAGATTGTACGCTCAGCACAGTGGAAAGTCTTGAAAAGATTTGCGTAGGAGCTAGGACTCTCCCTCATGGGCCCTTCCTCGCCTCATTCCTCACCTCCACCTGTATTTATGTGCCCAGCACACACAGGGATAGGCCATTCTTCCAGACAATTCATTTCCAATTTGTGAAAACTCTGCACTTTAAGGAGTGATGACAGGATGTGAAGGAGGTTAAAACGGGAGCTGAAAGCATCTGCTTTGTTAAATGGACTATTGTCTTTTCACCATTCCCTTTCAACATTGACTGTTCAGGAGGCAGATTTGTCATGCATAATGCCAGTGTAAACAGCTCTGGAAGAATGCAAGAGCAACTTGTGCTGTGGAGAAGCGAAGAAGCCTTTTTTTTCTGGCCTCCATAGACGTTGTTTTCCTAGCCTGAGTGGAGAGTAAAACTTCCCCTTAACACACACACACACACACACACACACACACACGTCAGAGAGGCCCAGGCTCCAGACACTAATGACAACACCTCTGGGGAGTCTTCTTTCATCGCTGCCCTGACTTGGCACGGTGAGATGGTCCATCACCTCCCTCTCCCCTTCCCCTCTGCTTTTCTGACTTCTCTAGGGAAGGCCAGACAGCCCTCACCCCTCTCTGTGTCAAGCCCTCAGCGAAATCAAGTCACAGAAATCACAGTCATTTCAACAAGAGCTCACTGGAGAGGATTAGCAACGGGAGACTGAAAGCCCAGGTCAAGCTGAGGTGGTCGATAGAGCAATTTTTTTTTTCTTTACTCCCCAGCTTTATTGAGGCATAACTGACAAACAAAACCGTAAGATATTTAAAGTATATAACATGATGATTCGGTATATATTATATAAGGATTCCTACCATTGAGTTAATTAATACATCCATCAGCTCATATATTTTATTTGCCTATCGTGAGTGTGTGAGAATATTTAAGGTCTACTCTCTTGGAAAATTTAAATTACACAATACAGTGTTATCAATGATAGTCACCATGTTATTACATTAGATACTCAGAACTTATTCATTTTATAACTGAAAATTTATACTTTTACCAACTTCTCCCCATTTCTCCCACCCTATCCACAGCCCCAGCCCTTATTTTCTATGATTTTTTTCCCTCAGATTCCACATATGATACCATCCAGTGTTTGTCTTTCTCTGTCTAGATTATTTTATCTAGCATAATGCTCTCTAGTTTCATCCACATTGTCTCAAATAATAGAATTTCCTTCTTTTTTAAGACTGAATAATATTCCATTTTGTGTGTGTGTCTTCAATTTTCTTTATCCATCCATCCATCAATGACACTTGGTTGTTTCCATACCTTGCAATTGTGAATAATGCTACTATGAACATGGGGGTGCAGATATCTCTTTGAGATGATTTCATTTCCTTTAGAGATATACCCAGAAGTAGAATTGCTAAACCATATATGGTAGTTCATTTTTTAATCCCTTGAGCAACTATCATGCTCTTCTATCCTATTTCTAACATTTAGAAAGTGTGCGACTTAGAAGAGGGCTGGGTTTCAGAAAAGAAAACTTGAACAGCATAAATACAAGAAACATCTGATATGTCAAGAAAATGTATAATTCCAAATCAAACGAGAAAACATGTACACAGAGTTTAGCTGCCTTGGGCACACAGTAAGAAAAAAAATGTAAGGATAATTGGAAAAAATCAGAGCCACACTTTTCTAATTTGAGATTTTTAACCCCAGAACAATAACAGAAGCCTGTTTCTATAATTCCAATTTTGCATTACTTTCTACTGGACACTGTGTCAAGACATTGTAAGGGATAAATAAAAATTGTTTACAAGATCGCATTGTGTAATGGAAAGTTCCAGTTAACTTAGGAGAAATATAGGTATTAAGCCTCGAGATGACAGAGGGTTATTTTTAAGTGATGTATCCCTGACTCTCAGTTCATAGACTGGGGATATCATTACTGCTTTAAGCACAAAATCTTATTTGGGACAAATATTTTCAAAAAGCTTTCAAAAGAAAGGACGGCTTGTCATTCCTAAGTCTATCCCTAAGTAAATGCAAGTGGCTCTCTATTGCAATAATGTAAATAAATATCCACTTTATTTATTCTTCAAATTTCCTGGGAACTATAGGATCCACACACTAGGAAAACAAATCAATGAGGGCACCTTGATGACAGAGGTCCCAGCATTCAAATCTCTTCTGTGTACATGGAGCCGAAGAATGTTCCAGGCACAACCGAAGGGTTCCTGCTACTTGAGGAACCAAAGTCTTGGCTGGGCTGGATAAAAAAAAAAAAAAGAACAAAATGCTAGTGGGGAAGGTTAGGATGGTGATAAGACAGCCCCTAGACCAAGGCACCTCCAGCCCTGGGCAATAAGGACTCTTCTATAATCACACCCTATCCGGGCTCATGTCACCCATGTTGGATGGGAGAGAAGATTGGGGCATGCACCCTTGGCAGGAGTAGTATGATACTTGGTGTCACAGGGGAGGCCCTGTAGATGAAATGACACTTCTATTTCTGTCTCATTCACTTTGGACAAGTTTCAGATACTTCCAGGGACAAACAACTAGAAGTGAGATATATCTTTCCCATTTATTTTCCATCCAGAATCCATGGGCAATTGGTCTCTGTCTCCCTCTGCATCATCTGACAAAACTCCCAATGATTCCTCTAAACATCCACACAGCTTACTCCCTCACTTCCTTCAAATCTCTGCCCAAATATCACCTTATCTATATTAAATAATATAATAGCACTATTGTTCCCTGTCCCCTTTTCTTGCTTTACTCTCCTTTGTAGCACATATCACCCTCTGACTTGTACTGATCTGGTTCTAGAGCATCTCTTTCCCCTTATTGGATTTTAAGTGCCATAAGAAAAGGGACGTGCTCTATTTTTTTGTAGGTATAACCTACTACCCAAAGCAATGCTTACCATACAATAGACATTCAATTTAAGTGTTCATCAAGTGAATGAGGCCATTGGTATAAAACATTGAGAACTCCCCTCCTTTGAGATGAAAAAGATAAATAAGAGCAGTATGCCGTCATGGGTGGATGCTCTATCAGCAGCATTTTCCATTGAAAGTCAGATGATTATGTAAAATGTGGAGAAAGACAGCAATTTTCAAGATGCCACGAAGTCTCTCTCCCCAACTCCTCTGCCTTGAATCCAAAGGAAGGATTTAAAGGAGAATGAGGTTTCTGCAGTTCTTTGTAAAGACAGCTATGCTTGAAAATACTGTTCTATTACCATTTTTGCAGACTCTAAAGTACCTCCAGCTGGCATCCTGGGAAGTACCTGCTACATTTATAGTGATTAATGGTAAATGTGTTTATACAGGTCAATAAACAATTCTATTATAATGCTCTAAATGACCACAATGTGAAATACTCCAGAAAGGGATGGAGTCCATTAACAGGCTCAGTCATTCTGAGACTCTCCAGAAGTGGCTTGGATTCCACAGAGCGACTCGAGGTCAAAGGTTCTGTGGCTTCCGGAGCCAGAGTCTTAACCCAAAGGGCTACTTCTGCCTCCTTCTGTGAAAGAGGAATCAGGATGATAATCCTGGTTGATGATGATATCTCGAAGGGGCTGTAAACCAACCAAACCACATCCGAGGATTAAATCAACAAAACTGCAAGAATGGAGAGGGGAGGACTGCTGACTTATAAACTCTATGGAATCAAGCTAAACCTAATACTCGGAGCACACTGGGACCTCAAGACACTGGTTCGACTTGAGAAAGGAAATCACCAGAAAAACCTGAGACAGGCCCATTTAAGTGACATTCGTAAAAGAAGATAAAGGATACACTTAAATCACCTTCATCATTTCCAAATCTAGTAATGACTAATAAACATGCCTCCCTACACTTCTTATTACTTAGCACTTTTAGCAAATTACAAAGCAAAGCCTTTTGCACTTTGGAGACATATACCCTCTCTCCTCCAGGAATGTCAAATGTATTACTAAGCAATGTTCAGCATATAAGGAACTTTCTTATCCTGGTAAAATCAAACAAATATCTAATACAGATTTAATTCATTATTAGATTTAATCCATTAATGATCTACTGATTAGTGATCTAGGAATCGATTTCCAAACTCTCTAAAAAACATTTCCTCTATTTTTTTTTTAAAGATTGCCATAGATACCAGAGGCTACACAGTATATTTAATCTAGCAGCTTAAGACAGACTGCTTTCATACACTCATTCTTTCCACCCGTGTTTGCGGCATGTAGTCCACAGAGTGGTGCGCTATCTCCTTCAGAACCAAGGCTCTCTTTTCTTGAGCTGCTCAAAGGATTCTGGGTACTGCAGACTCATAGCTAAATTCCTCCCAGGGTTGCTCTAGATGCTACCTAAGGTTATGCCCCTTCCTGAATAGCTTACATCCAGCAATTGGTAGACACTGGGGGACAGAGGCCTGACCTTCTGCCTCAGTGAGGAAAAAAAGCGAAGAAAAGTCGCATCTCCAGAGCTCCTCATGGACCAGCTGGGGCTCTGAAGTGACCGTACTTAGCTTGGTTCTCCTCTGCCTAGTTTTGCTCCCCTCCCTCCTCTCCAAGTGCGGTTCTCTGTGTCTGTTTCCCAGGGAACCCCACCTAAGAAATCGAGTAACCATAATCTTCCAGTTTCTAGGCTAACTTCTAAGAATATAAGATGATTAAAACAAGGTCCTGTCACAGCCTGAAACACTGAAATAGCACAAAAACACATGTGCTATAAAAAAATAGGGGCGGCACGCAGCGGCGCTTTTTAAAAAAGTGTCCACAAGGCCCTTGACGCCTGGACTCATTCTTGACGGAATGAAGAAAGTGGTGAGTGGAGCAATTCTCCTAGGCAAATGCAATAACATTCGTTAAGTAAAAAAAAGACATGAAAGACCCTGGTTTGCTTCATGTTACAGTAAATCTGTCAATGTGGCTGAAACCCAGAGTGAAGCAAGAGAGGAGATAGAAGCGTCAGAACTGAAGCTCAGAAAATAGGATGAGGTCATATGATGAGGGAACAATAAACTTAAAAGCTTGGATTCCGGGATCAGGCTACCTGCTGTTGAATATTGATACTACAACTTAACAACTATGTGACTACAGGTGAATGGCTTAACCTCTCTTGAGTCTCAGTTTCCTCATCTAAAAGTGAATATAAAACTAGGACCTATCCCGTAGATAGTGCTAAGAAATTAAATGCAATAATGCACATAAAGTGCTTAGTACAAAACTGGGATCAGCGTGGGCATTCAAAAAAACTGTTAGCTATTATAGGCTTTCTCTTACAGATGGTGAGGAATTATCAAATAATCATAAACAGAGTTGTGCTTTTAAAAATAGCTCTGAAGAGGTGTTTCTTGTCATAAAAAAAAAAGTTAAAGCTTGGGAGATAAATTTACATATACATGAGTCTTGAAATCAAGAGCCTGGAGCTTGAAGCATAGATAGTGCATACAGAGGAAAGAAAGGGCCTGTGGAAGGGGCAGCCTGAGAGCAGGAAAAACGCGACAGAAATCAGAGTCAGACAGGCTGCTAGGAAAGCCAAGAGGCCTGCATGGAGGATTAGAGTCCCATTCTGAATATTTCAGACCAGACTAGAAGGAAAAGCTCCAAGAACTAAGTAAATGACAATCCGAGTGCTGCCATAAAACATGTAACGCAAATATTCCTAAAAACTGATATGTTTACTGACTTCACTCATCCAAAGACTATATCCCCAAGATTCTATATTTATGAAACCCTATTCCTAAAAATGCATCCCTTACTCATTTCCTAAGATATACCTTCTTCCCACAGAAAAGTGTTAAAATGGAAATTCTCATACCAGATGAATAGTTAATGAGAAAAGATCATAATAATTTGAAATACATACACACACACACACACACACACACACACACACACACACAAAACTCAACCCCAAGATAATTTAAGGCAAGTACCTGTGTACTCCAATCTACTTCTAGAAAATAAAAATTAAAGTTGAAAGGCAGGTCAGGAATATTGATCAATCAAGTCTCAGAATTTAGAACAACAAATGTATATATTTAACGTTATTAAAAACCATTATGCAATACAACTGTCCATCCACCAGAATGGCTAAAATTTAAAAGACAACAAGAACTCTCAGACATTGTTGGTGAAGTATAAAATATGAAAACCACTTTGGAAAATATATCTGGCAGTTTCTTATAAAATCAAATCTATGCATACTCTTTATAAGCTAGTAATTTCGAATCTAGATACTTATAACAAGACAAATGAAAGCATATGTCCACAACATGACCTGAACAAGAATATTCATAGCATCTTTTTTTAATTCTACCCAAAAACTGGAAACTAGGCTCAAAAATGAGAAAATGGAAGAACATGCTGGAAGATTTATACAATGAAATCCTACTCGGCAACAAGGAACAAACTATTGTTACTGACAACAACACAGAAGAACCTCTAAACATTATGCTGAGTGAAAGAGACTTTATACAAAGAAAGCATAGAATGTGAATCTATTTATATGAAATTCTAGAAAGGCAACCCGAATCTATAGGGGAAATAATCAGAACTCCTTGGTCTGACAGAGTAGAGGCAGGTGGTAACCACGCAGGAATATGAGGAAACTTTCTGGGTGATGTCAATGTTTTATATATCTTGATAGGGGTTGAAGTCACACAGATCTATGCATTTGTCAACTCAATAAACATACTCTAAAGACATGTACATTTGATTGTAAGTTTTACATTTTTGAAAAAAACACAATTTATATATCTAATATGGAAGCACTTGAATATATAAAGCAAATATTTTTTGAAAAAAAGAAAAAAGCCAAACAAATACTGAAGTCTAGTTACTTGTATACATAACAAAGTAATTAGGAGGAAGGGTACAGATGTCTGCAATTTACTCTGAAATGTATCAAAAATAAGATGGATAGATATATGATAAAGCAAATATCTTAATATGTTAGTAGGGGAACGTAGGTGTAGGTTTACAAGTGTTCACTGTAAAACTCTTTCCACTTCAATGCATGCTTAGAAATTTTCATTAAAAAATCCTGGAAGAGTGCTTTTATTTTAGAAGAGATTAATTCAAGTCAAAAGAAAGAAGGCTCGGTTGCCATGGGCTATTTATCTGGGTGGGTCAGAGGCTGGACAAGTGAAGATCTTGATGGAAGCTGGGGCTAGGGGAAGGGGGATGGGCGGGGAGGGGGGGGTGGCGGGAAGAGGAAAAGAATATGTCAGTACAGGTTTTCTCTTTCTTGTCCAATCAGATATTTGGCAGACCAAATAAATAAAATCCAATTGCTGAATATTCTGTGGCTGACTGTGCTTCCCCATCAGCATCAAAATTTGGACCTAGTAGACAGTCTCTGTGCAGCTCAAATAAATAAATTAGCCAGCAGGTCAGCAGGTCTCATTGTAGTCTTGGTCTTTGCAGGGTGAGCAGTAAGTGGTCTACATATGCAGAGCAGAGGGGGTCCGGTGGGGGTCTTCCTCCTTCCTGTGGCACAGACAGGCAATGCCACTGTGAAAATAAACAAACAATCCGTGGGGATGTGGCCTGTTTGGCCAGTGCCTGGGCTAAGCCCCCTGCCCTATGATCCTGTGATGTTTGTGGAGCCTGTGCTGCTGTCTAGCAACAGCGTCTATTCTTCTATCCCATGGTGCAAGTGGATACAGCTGTCTTTGGCTGATTTACAGGAGGCAGTCACCAGTAGGAGCCCTGGGAGGCTCTCACAGCCAACGTCATCATTTCCACTTCCCAGTTCATAGTAGACATGAGAACTCCAGTAGTGGTGTTCAGAAGACTGGCAATGCCCCCAAAGGAGCCCCCAAAGGAGCCCCCAAAGGAGCCCCTGAAGGCTGCCAAACTGGTCATTTCTCTCAGCTGACTGGATTTAGATCCTGTTTGCCATGCAAACTTTCCAGGCATTTCTAGGCTTTTTCAAGGGAAGGTGTAGGGGTAGAGCCTGGGATAAAAACAGAAGTATTTTTCTACAGTTTATTCAAGTAACACTCTTACACATTTCTGTGTTTTACTGAGATCAGCCCAGATTTTAGAAACACATATCTGTAGAGTATGTGTCTTCCCGACTGTGGTGGCCACATAGAGTGCACCTCGCAGCCAGTATTGTCCGCAGTGCTTGCTATATATAGCCCGCAGGATAGGTGGCATCCTCTCCAGTCTCCAGTTTATTGATGGGGAAACCAATGCCCAGAGTGAGGGATCTTCACAGAAAGCCGTAGAATTTTCTGTCTGACTCCAAGTCAGTTGTGCTAAGAGAGATTACCCGCCACTCAGTCTGGGAGACATTTGCCATTTTTCTCACATGCTGTGTATTTTGTACCCATGTTAAAAGCCAGTAGAGTATGTCCTCACTATCAAACAAGCTCAGTGAGTTTTCTCTCTCAGGCAGAGCTTGAAGAACCAGCAAGCCTAACAGCAATGATGTGGCAGGCTGTAGAGAAATAAATACTTATGAAATCAAGGGCCTATTTCTTTATTCTACCCAGTGTATTTATTTTCTCAGATGTATCTTGGTTCACCAGAATCTTTAGGAAATCAGAATGTGTGTGCACATGCATACATACAACTCAGGATAACTCTAGGTGTAGTGAAATATTTCCACCTGGGGTGTCTTCCATGTACTCAATCCTAGCTCCACCATTTACACAGTTTTTAGCATTCTCCCCACTTTCCAAAGCACCCAAGGAATACATAAAAAAAGACTCCTCCAACTTGCCCACCACAAACCACTCTCAAACCCCTGTAACCTCTTTGTCATCTTTCACGAACTACGCACTCTGCCTAAAACACAGAGAAAGCTGGCCATGACTAATGAAAAGATGTAAAGAACATCATTTTTTATACCGCCATGATTTCGGCAGCGTTCTGATCATAAATTAAAAATAGAAATACTGATTACACTCAAGGCCATTGCAAAGTATAAAGCAAGCCTAAATTGTGAGTCAGTTGCAGTTAATCTCCCAATTTTGCCCCATCCCAAACCCCTCGATGTGTCTCTAATCACCACTACCCCACTACTATTACTCAAACCCCAAGACAAATACAAGGCCAGCCGTGTCTAAGTCATGAACCTCTAGGGGATAAGCAGCTCTCCAGGGCTTCCTTGAACACAAAATAAGGAGATTATATTGTTTTAATCTTTTCATATATAATTTATAATCTTAATATATAATTTAATTCTTATCAGGACCCTGCAAGGAAGATATTATGATCATTTTACAGATCAAGAACCTGAGAAGGTCCAGAGAAGTGAACTAAAATATCCAATAGCAAGCAATGCTAAGATTCACACCAGGGTCTGCCTCTCTCCTAAACAAATGTAGTAACCACAGTGTAACGTTGCCGTAACCGGAGCTCATCACTGCCATGCTGTACTTCTTCCCAGAGATTTCCTTCTCTGTTCTGCTTCATGTGAGCATTTGATGGAGAATGTGGGAGGGGCTAAAAGGGCAGACAGGTGATAAGCATGTCTCTGCAACAGACAGGGGCCAGAGGTGACTGCAAGGCTTGAGGGGATAAAGCGAAAGAAGAATCTGTAAGTTAGCACAGATTTCATTGCGATGACCTGGGATACGGTGTCTCATTTCTTCAATAAAAATCTTATCTCAGCACAAAGCAGTAAATCCCTACCAACAGGAACACTCTGACTGGCAGCTCCCGTGCTCTTCATCTAGCCCACATATGTAATTTCTCGGGTCTTTTAATTGAATTAAATTTCAACTTTTGAATACGAGATTTCACCTTGAAATTCTAACTTCCAATTTCTCTTAAGAAATCAGAAGATTCAACAAGACAGGACTCACGTTCCCAGGTGGTCACATTGAGCTGAAGTGACAGTCATAGCTGCTGGCCAGTGCCCACATTCTCCAGTTTGCCAAAGTTACTACCACTCTTTAGTGTTTCCTAGACATTCAGCCCCCTTCATTTCTTGACTTGCCCTGGGAGCTTTTGAATTGGCAACTTCTACTTATACCAAGAAGCATGTATTCATTCAACAAGCATTTTAGCCCCCTTTGCCTGCAAGTCATGAGCTGCTGCAAGGGATCTAAGAGATATAAGAAGTGTAGTATGGCTCCTGCTTCCCAGAGAGTACTATCCAGAGGGAGAGGGGACATGCCCACTATAACATTAGCTCGATGGGGCCAGGAACTATGCCTATTTTATTCACAGTTGTCCCCAACAACTAGAAAGTACCTGGCATCCAGGTGCCCAATATATATTGTCGAATGGAAGAATGGAAAGAGAGAAGGAAGAAAGGAGGAAGGGAGAGAGGGAGGGAGGAAGGGAAGTGGGCAGGCTGCTTCAGTCCTTTTTAAAACATTAAGCCAAAAAAGAGAGTTTGACAGGCAGGGCAGCCAATGATTAAGGCTACAGAGAGGAAATGACATCCAGTGCTCTAAAAATACACAGCAAAAATACTTCTATGAGGATGACCAGGGAAGGCCTTTCAGAAGAGTAGAGTTTTCTTAGGTGTTTAGAAACATTCCTAATATATAGATATTTCTCCCTCTTTAAAACCCGGATTGGCTTGCTGAGATTGTTTCATCTTAGGAGAGAAGCCCCAGGCCTAAATCACAGACAGGCTGCCCTTGTCAGAACAGACTCTGGCTGAAGGGAACATTGGATCAGACCCCAGGCTGCCATTCCCATGGGTCACAGGGGCAGCCAGGCCACAAGCTACCCAGTGGCAGTTTGTGCAAAGAAGTCCACATGGTCCCATGGAACTGTGTGGAAAGAGGAGGGAGGGGCTACCTTTATTTCAGAGTGGGGCTATGCAGGAGCTCCCAATTCAGTACAGTGAAGTGCACTGAGCCCAGACTTCTGATTGTTCAGTGGGCAATTATCCTGTTTACCCCGAGCCATTCAATGACTGACATGGCCCTCTAGCCACCTCCTCCCTCCAGCCTGGCACACTGCAGCTTTCTCTCACAGGGCCTCGCTCCCTCTCCCCAAGGTTGGAGAATATCAGTCTGTTCAATCTCTGAGATTCTGATTCAACTCCAACAACACACCGGGCTTTCCTGAGGCCTCCTGGTAAGAAGACACTACTTATCTCCATTAACCTCTGACCCAGCTAAGATGAAACAGCTCCCATCTGTGGGCCTGAGTGCCCTCGCCCCTGAACTAAAGCTAAATAAAATGTGGGGGTGGGGGCAGGGACCTAGAGCAGCCCCAGACTTGTTGCTTCCATCCCCAGGGAATAGCTGTCTCTTCCTTCCTGGGTATATACAGCCTAGAGCCTGTTAATAGATGATGCCTGGGGAACCCCTCCAGGTGGCATCTTGGTTAAGAACTACATCTGGAGGAAGCAGTGCCTCCTAGGAAGATGGAAAGGCCATAAACCCTCAAAGACTGTCCATTTGATTTATGTGATAATAATGCAACTGTTAATCTCAAAAGGCAAAGCCATTCATCCAAAATTCCAACCTCCTGGGTCCCCTGACTCACTGAGAACAGTCACCTCTCACTGACTGCTCCTGTGGGTCAGACATTTTACATGCAGTATCTATTTAATCTTACCACAAGCCAGAAAGCTGTGTACTGTTGGGATCCTCAGTTTACAGATGAGGAAACAAAAACTTGGGCAGGTCAAGTAACCTGCCCAAAGTCACAGGTTGACTATGTTGAGTTGTTCACTGGCATGAGTGGCCCAGCTGAGAGTATATCTCACGTCTGACTCCAAAGCATGTGCTTTTCACCCCTGTTCCACACTCTCCCAACAGTCCCATTGGAAGGTACTTGTTTAGAAAAACAATTCAGTTCATCCTGAGGCTACAAATGATACTGTTCTTGGTTTTATTCAAATCTTAATTTATTGGGCAGCAGAAGAGTGAATGCTGTATTATCTGCCCTATAAGAAATATAGTTCATTCCAGTTAATATTAGATGCCTACTATGTGCCTGACCATATTAACCAATGTATTGCCAACTGTAAATACTACAGGAGGCATCACTAAGTATTAGACAAATGAAAATGCGTTTGCATCTTTCCCTGGAATGTATGGATTTTAATTCCCATAAACAATAATTCTCTTTGAAGATGATAAGCAGTGGTAATCACTATGAATTTAAATTAATTTAAATAAAGAGAAATCAACAGCTTTTTTTTTATGGTCTGCTGATTAGTACAGTTGACCAATCGATGGAGTCAAAACGAAAGCAAGCAGCCAATTCAGGTGGTAGGACAGACACTTGAGACCATAAACGAAGTCTTTGTAAAAGAGGGTAATTAGATAAGTGTTGTGAGGGCTACATGAAGAACCCCCCAGGAGCAGGCTGTGTCTTATTCGTTCTTATATTCCTAACGTCTCATACATAATATGTGCAGAATGAATGAGCCAGTGAATGAATGAATGATTTACAGGCTTTTCCTTGCAGAGCATCTCCTGGGATGCACCGCAGTTGGGGGTGGTAGAGGGGGAGGTGCTGTATCAACTGCACAGCACATGGCAATCTTAAATGCATTCATAAGGGTTTAGATAAACTTTGAGGGCTTTCTTTATTGATTTATATTCTCTCACTTAATAAAATATGCCTGTAAAATCTATGCTGTTGCGCACATCTTACAGTGAGAAAACTGTGATTCATTGAGTTTAAGTGACTTACCAAAACACACAGAGTAAAAAGGCAGTGAAGCCCTAATCCAGACAAAGATGTCTGGCCTCTGAGCACACTCCCTTTCCTCCACCTCACTCTGAAAGTGTCTGTGTTTCTTTCTGGGAAGGACACCTCAGTGTATCTCTAACTCTTAGGGGAAAAGATAAATGGCAAAAAAGAAAAAACTTTGCAAAGAAAAGAACTATAACCACTTAAAATGAAAGCACAGACAATTTGTATCTAAACTGGAAGTTCCTAACCTTTTTATTTTGAACATTTCAAACCAACGGCGAGAGGGCTAGGCACAGCCCTGTCCTACAGTTCTTCCCATAGAAGAAATAAATGTAAAAATAACTTCAAAGTGGGAATTATTGCTACTTGTAACCAAACATAAGTTTCTTTTTGTTTTCAAAGAAGTGAGGAGTATTAAGACAGTACTGATAGGGAAACAGTTGAAAGAACATTGTTTAAAAAGGTTTTTGTGATTTTCTTTAAATTCAGATTAATCACACCATCTTTAAACTCCTTACTTAAGCTAAATTGGATATAAAATCAAGCAATTTTGAATTGCTAGTTTTGTACACAAATTAACAAAAATATTTTATTGTGTGCATTTGACTGCCTGATGCCTAGTTTACTGACTGTACAATTTGTTTGCAAAGACCTCCAAGGTCCAATGAAAGTGGAGGTTTAATTTGACCTATAATTGAGCTTTGCCAAAAACTTAATTCTTCTCAGATGGGATGGGATAAAGGGGGTGCCCAAGAATGGGTGGCAGAGTTTCCTAAAAATCTTTCCATGGGCATAAATTTTTCCCAGCCTGTCTTCCTTTCCGAACCATTTTCTACACTTTCCAGGTGTAGAAGAAGAAAATGCAGGCATCGTGACTCCTCACTGAGAGTCAGCTCCTTCACCTTCTGCTGTTGATTCCCCTGTTGTGGACATATTTGCTGGACTCGAAATGGAGATACATGGTCTGGCTGTGAAAAAATGAAGTTAAGACTATTCCAGAAAATCTAGGACAGATGTTCTTCAGAGCTGGAGCAACTAATGACTGTGTACACAGTCATGGCCTAATAAATGCCTTCACTGAAAACCACAATGGCATCCTAAAAGGCATTTTGAGTTTTCTTCAAAAATCTTATCCACAGCTAGGTTTTTTCTAAATCATAAATTCTTTCAGGATCCAAGACTATGCCAATTTGCTATGTGCCTTTATCCCATCCAGGTACTTCAGTATCACACTTTTCTGTTTAAAATGAAAACTAAATTTAAAACCAAAACCTGAGATCACTCACTTAAATCCCGGGAACTTTAAAATATGATTAAAGATGTAATGTATTCTTTTCCACTTGAAAAATAAACATAACTGACCCTTAAACAACATGGGGAATAGGGGTGCTAACCCCCTGCACAGTCAAAAACCGTGTATAACTTTTGACTCTCCAAAAACTTAACTACTAATAGCCTATTGTTGACTAGGAGCCTTATCAATAGCATAAACAGACAATTCATACATACTTTGTATGTTATGTGTATTTTATACTGTGTTCTTACAATAAAGTAAGCTAGAAGAAAAAGTGTTTTTAAAATCACAAGGAAGAGAAAATACATTTACAGTATTTATTGAAAGAAAAACATACAGTGGATCTGTGCAGTTCAAACTCATGTTGTTCAAGGGTCCACTGTAAGTAGTTTGATAAATAAAGTGCTACTCCAAACATATCACAGCAGTAGAATGCTCCCAGTGAAGTATTAACTGTTGGTTTGTTTAGATAAGAAATACATCTAGTTGAAATCAAGCTGCAATTATTGGACTTCAAAGGAAAATAATTTGGCTCCACAATGTGGGTTCTAATCTCACATCAAAAGCAGTTGTATCATAGTCAGCTTACGAAAAGAAAACAATCTTTTTCAACCAATATGAAGCATGGGAAAACAAGGATAATATTTCTTAAAAACTTCAGAGAAATAGTGAAACACATAGCATTTCAGAATTTTTTTTTTTTAATGTGAGCTGCCTAGAGACAGTATACTTCATGAAATAAGAACAGGTATGAAACCCAAAGGGGGTCATTTGTTTTCATTTTTAAGACTTTGAGAAAAGTATATTAATAAGAGAAATTATCAGAGGTAAGCTCTGCCCTAGTTACTTATGGATGGGGATATAAGGACCATGAAGAAGTATAAAATTCTAAAATTAACCCAACAATTCCAATCCCAAAGTAGAACATCATTCCTCAGAATTCAATGGGAAATCTGATAAATGCAGATTCTAGCTCAGTAGGTCTGAGGCGGCGGGGGTGGGGGCGTGGGGGTGGGGGACCTGAAAGTCTGCATTTCCAACAGGCTTCCACATGATGCTGATGCTGCTGGTCTGTGGACCACATTTTGAGCAGCAAGGACGTAGAACTTTTGACCTCTGAATCCCACACATCCATCACTCCTTGACAAAAGCCAGCAGCCTAACTAGATAAAATGTGGCACAGTGTGTAGCCCTGAAGGGGGTAAGGAGTATTTTCATGTGTTAAATGACCTCCCATAGAGCCAACACAACAATATAAAGCAAAATAAAACTAGAATTTCAATGGCAAAGATCAGCTCATTAGGAGCATATCACCAGAAAGATTTAGATAAAAGGCAACTGAAGTAGAGTGAAGAGTGTCCTAGGGCTTTTTCCTGCAGCCTTTGATTTCTCTGGAAAGTTTGGTGAAGAAGCACAAAGAGAGGGCAGTCCAACCAAGTGGTGGCCAAAGTCATTATCAGCTCTGACTTTCGGAGATTGAAAAATGGATGGAACTTTACACAACAAACAACTGACTTAGAGGTACTTAGCATACTGAGTGAAAACTGGGAATGAAGTGAGGAATTATAGTTATTATAGAGCTAAAGGTGATGTTTTAACATCCTGGTCCTTAACCTTACCCAGTCTCCTCATCTGCATAATGGAAGAAATAATAACATCTTTCCCAGGGTTATTGTGAAAATTAAAATGAGTTCTATTAAAGCAATTGAAACAATTCTTAACCCATAGCAAGCACTACACATTATTATTATTATTATTATTATTATTAGGTTTATGTTACATTGATTGGGAATATCCAGGAATCTATTTCCAATACAGAATTGTCATCAGCTATAAAAATGTTTGGGGCCTCACTAGGAAAGCCATCCATTGAAAATAGTATATTAATATAAAATTGGTGATAATCACTGAGCAAATAGATACTACTTTTCAGGGACAGACATTTATAGGGGGAAAAACTATTAGAACCTAATTCCTCACTTAACACAGAAATAATAAAATGAAAAAGATCATCTGAAAGAAGATATTAGGCCTTGATGACTTTAAAGAGAAATAGATGACTTTCAGCCTTCAATGGAGACTATTATTCTTACTCTAAGAACAATAAGCTTTTTTAATAAGCCATTAAAAATCAATATTTTATTGCTGATGCAATATAAAAAACAGCAATAAAATAATACTTCCCCAACAAACCCCAGCTAAAGCCAACACTAGCTAATGATAGGAGTCAAAAAAATAGCATGGTTTTGCCATGGCGTGGTAATATATGATTTTTCAGGAGAACAACTGTATGTTAAATAAGGAAGATATTGACATCATTTTACTACAGAAGGTTCTCACAGACATTTGCCTTAGTCATTATAACTCTGAGCTCCAACTTTTGGAAGAGTCATTGATCAAAACAATGCATTCTTGCCTCTAGGAGAACTCATCTCTAATGAGAAGTAAGATTTGGAAAGTGAGTTTGTCATAAAGGAGAACTGGGCTGAGACTGAGAAACTTTGGAGACCCACTAGAATGTAGCTCAGTAAGGGCAGGAGTTTTGTCTGGTTGGATTACCATGGGGACCACAGCTGCTGAGAGAGTGATTGAATGAGTAAATGAGTTTAGCTATATAAATCTGTCCACTGCTCTCATTGGCCAAATAGGGAGCTAGAACTGAAAACAATACTTCTCCATTAACATTCATTAACATCCTTCTATCATTACTTTCCAGGATTCTATGATTGCTGCTCTGTATAGAAGAAACTTCGTTGGATATATTTTTATGGAGCTTAAATAAGTATTAGATCACTGTAGAGATTGGCTCCCTGTACACGATACAGGCAAGATAAACAGTACCAGTCTCTATTCTAACCACTCTCCAACAGACAAGAGATATTCAGATCTATTTTTAGGCTGGACAAGTGGGAGCCTCCTGTCTCCTGGGCATTCTATGCTAATTTGTTCTTGAGTGTACAACATGCTCGGCTGACTTTCAGAACAGGCTTGGAGTTTTCAAAACCTTGAGCATCTTTTTCTCCAGGCCAAAAGCTAAAATTTTAATCCAAGCAATTTTCCAAAGGGTGCTCCTCAGCTGAGCAGCCTTTGACTGTGCCCCAAATAGTCATGGAATCTCCCCATGCACACATTACTCGTGCATCCAGTTCCAGTAAGCTTTACCCAACCACTCTGACCAGTCATGTCCCCACTTCATGAATACTCACACCCTGTACCTTTCTCCCACACAGCACTTTATACCAAGAGAAATTTCGCAATTTGGTCATTATTTAATTACACTAGACTCCAGTTCCCTGGGCCCACAATCCATGTCTGCTATTGTTTATTGTGGTCTCCCTAGCATTTAGCACAGTATCTGGTGCTTACTTGTCTCCAAACAAATACTGAATGAATGGATGAATGATTTAAGTAGTCAGCTTTAGGAGGAAGAAAATGAGAAATTCCTAGAACATCCAAAGACTCCTCCAAATTTTAATAGCATGAACAAAGCCTTGTAGATTCTATATAGAACACTAATACAAGAAAAGTAGTTTCTAAGTCAATTTAGCATCCTCAAGCTACCCAATTGAACTATAATCCCAGTCTACGGCCATGCTACCCTGAACAAGCCCAATCCCATCTGATCTCACAAGCTAAGCAGGGTTGGGCCAGGTTTGTACTTGGATGGGAGACCACCTAGGAAGACCAGGTGCTGTAGGCATAAAAAATTTAAAAAAGAAATAAGGGATCGGAAACTGACAAGGTCCTTGCAATCTGTGAGGTCAACCAAGCGTTGCCTCACCTAAAAAAAGAAAAAAGAAAAAGAAATATAATCCCAAATATCGCATACCATGCCAGTGTAACAGTAAGAACGTGTGCTCCAGCTCTTTTCGGATATAAGCTCAAACTTTAGCTTTTCACCTTCTTGAAGAAATTCATCTTGAAGAAATTACTGAAGCCTCAATTTTGTCATCTGCAAAATAAGACTTGTTCATAGGGCTGTTGGAAAGATGAAATGAGACTACACATAGAGGGGCTTAACAAAGTGTGGGGCATATGATGAGTGTCCAGAAAATGTTATCTCTTTTTAAATATTATTTATTGTGGCCTGAAATAGACTGTGGTGTTCGTGTGACCAGCAGGAAACATTCAAAAACAATGATTCTTAAATATTTTCAATGATGACTATTTCTACACCAGTTTATCATATCTGGATCTTGTTGTTTGGGTTTTGATAATCCTGCAATTACGCTAGGAGCATCTTGGATGACATATCATAAATAAATCATTAGCTTACACCAGGAAGAAAACCCAAGAAATTGTAAGAGGAGGTATAAGACCCTAGCCAGGGGCCATCTGAGCATTCCAGTCCTTAAGCACCAATGAACAGAGTGAGATGATCTGATCAGGAGGTCAGGAGGGCACTTACCTTTACTTTGACTTTCTCAGCAGGCCCTGGGGCCCCCACAGATACTTCCCTCCTGATAACTCACCTCCCAGCACTCATTTGCCTTAGTTTCAGGTACAATGTGACAGTTCAAACCAGATCCAGTCTCACAGCCGGTGTGAGAGTGGCAAGATTAGTAAACTTCAAAAGGTTAGAAGAACTTGATAAGCCAAGGACAGGGGTGGGAATATTTATTTAAAAGCTTACAGTGCCTGAAATATTCCATCTGAGCTCCCTCGCCCCCCACCTTCCTTCCCCTTAACCTTTCTGTGACCCTCTCTTAGCTCTTAAAGTTTCTTGCCTTGGGTCAGCTGCATTCCCAACCATAGAACTTTTTTTTTTTTTTTTTTTTTTTTTGCGTAGTTAAGGTTCCAGAGACACATCCCTCTCTTTGGGGTCCCTTGAGGGTTTAAAAAAAAAAAAAAAAAAAAAAAAAGGAGATCAACATTTACATTGGTAAATACACTCAGCTGTGGGGAGGGTTTAATCTTTTTTACAACCCTAGCTGCAGCTGTGCTGTCTGCTTTACCCCCCCACTGGCCCTCTGCCTTCCTGGAAATAGCTCTCCCGAAAGAGTGCTGGGACACATGATTTCAGCCTCACTAAATATAGCTAACCGGAGATCACAGACGATGCCATTACCAGATGGGATAACTTCAGTGGGGTTCATGGATCCAGGAAAAGAGAGCAAGGAGGGACATAAGGGAACCTCGTGAAAATTAAGCCATATGAAATGAGGCTGTCTGCTCGGGAGGGGCATTCAGATAAGGGGAAGTTTCCTTGGTGGAGGCTGTGAAGAGGGGAAATAGTCTTCCCTGGCACTCTCTGAAAATCCCAAACTAATCTCCTACATCATTTTCCCCACCTCCTTTTTATCAATTTTTCAAGAATACGAGGTAAATGGAGGACGAATCAGCCCAAAGTTCCTGGGCAACAATTCAGGTCCAACTGGGCCCCCCTCACAAGCAGAAAGAAGAAAACAAGAACAAGGGAGAGAAATGGTTTGTTTAAGAAAAAAAAATCTTAAAAATACAACCTTAAAGTCATTCAGAGGTCTGCTTTAAATATGCTGCTTTTGGAAGAAAGAAAAGCTAGCAGTATAAAAACAAATTTTCTTTCACAAATCCTAGAGGTGGCTCTCACAACATCCAGCATAGAATTTCACATTATTACCATTTCAAACTCCACATGCTCCCTTTAGCTTTTGCATCGCGACCTGCATTTTCCCATTGTAATAGCAAGCTCTGATTCACGGTGTTACTCTTAAAGGGTCACAAAATAAATTCATGACTGAAAAAAGAATCCAAGTACAATGTGAAGATAAGTAGTGGCATATTTAAGTGATATAAATTATAGCAGACTACAGACTATTATTACAGACTACATGTTTCAACATGGATAAGTCCCTAAAACACTGTTGAACCAAATAAGCAAAGTATGAGAATCACACAGTCTGGCACTATTTATAGAAAGTTTAAAAATATGCAAAACTTGACTATGTACTATTTATGGATAAGTACAGATGTTCACAGATACATATGTAAAGTATAAAATATGCAAAAAAAAAATTATGAGTGCCAAATTCAGAGTAGTGGTTTCCTCAGGGGAAGAAGGCAGGGAAAGGAATACTCAGGGCATTTCTACTATACCTGCTTTATTTTTAAAGTGATGTGAAACAGATACGGCAAAAAAAAAATATTAAGCTCCAATGAGTAATAGTGTTCATTACTGTTTTTTAGTGCTTTACTGCATGCTTAAAATACTTCATCATAAAAATGTTAAGAATCTCAGAGAAGAGACTTTATATGCAAGTCAGTGTACATCTTTGGACACTCACTGAATTTAATCATAGGGCTCCCCACACTTCCTGAAATATTTGGAAAGACTTCAGACAGGGCCTCTGGGGTCCAAGAGATGCTATCTCCAACTAAGCACAATCCTAACCAGCATTTGGTGAGAAGTGTCAGGGCCAGACACCTTTTTTAAAGCTCTTATGAAATCATTTCACCCAGAGGATTGACAAAAAAAAAAAAAAAGAAGAAGAAGAAGAAGAAGAAGCAGCAAGTATTACTTATCTAAAAGCTTCCCTTAGGAATTGTTAGGAGGAAATGGAATTTAACAAGCCTCCTTCAGACTAAAACATGGATACTTGCAAGCCTGGTCTTTAATTGTCAGTTCTACTACTGGGAGAGATGATATCTGGTTTTCCCTCCAGCTCTGATGCTGGTGAGCTATGTCATGTTGGGGAAGACCTTTGACCTCTCCAGGCCTCAGTTACATCATCTGGGCCTATAAAGACCTACAAAGTCTGAACCTGAAAAGCCTATGGCTCTAATCCAAGAATTAAGAAGATGAGGCAGATGTGGATAGGCAGTAAACACTACCTCCCAATCATAATTTATTCTAGGGGTCCTGATAAACCTGTACCAAGCCCTAGCCCCTAAATACATACCCTATCTCCTCATAAGGCTTCTTTAACTCAAATGCCCACAAAAGACATCGCTTCACATTAAGTGTGACATTAAAATGTAAATGACACCCAGGACCATAATTACACTCTAGCCTCAGCAACATAAATATTCTCTTAATTCACACATAACCACTTATAATAGAGTTAAAAAAAAAAATAACATGATTCTTAAGTGGGAAACTTATGTAATCTAAGGGAAGATAAAAGGAGAGTCAAGGGGACTGAAAAATTCTTTGTCTTACTTTGTCATTTGGCTTAAAGCTAATTCCCTTCACAATCTCATGGGTTTTAATAGCACAAAGATTGACATGTGGCTGAAAACAAGCAACTGAGGTGGACAAGACTGTTACCACATACAAACCATTTTTCTTTCCAAACCTTCCTGCCCTGGGCAAGCTGAAATGGAACTGTGCAAGCCAGGAAAGATGATTTGTGTCAATCAACATGTGCAGCCCTTGGCACCATAAGTGATCACCGAATTATAGTAATGATGAAAATGATGACGAGAACCAACCGAATCAAGAAACGATCCAAGGTCACTCCAAAGCATTGCACTGAAAACTGTCTCATGCAACCTGACAGGCTGGGCTTTCATTATTCATGATATTTTCAATAGTTAAAACCGTTTTTACCATGAAACCAATTTCTTTCTCTGCCCAAAGTGCTGGGTTCATAAGGATTTGCTGAACAAACATAATCCTCCTTGTCACTTTTCTAAAGGGGTCTTTGAATGAATCCGTAAGAGAAACAAAAGCAGAGAGGTATCAGCTCTACCTATAAGTAGAAAGTAAGATAAGGGAATGAATGAACAGATATTTCCACATATTAGGTGAATTAAATGAACACTTTAAATAGGAAAACAGCTCTTGTAGGCCTTCTGTCTCATGAGGGGACTCACTTTCTTACATGGTAAATTTTTTAAGACAAACATTTTCTCTTATCTTCCTAGGACTGTCCCTTATAAAAGAAGTTGTCTTACATATATTCCTTACAAAAATCTCAAAAATAAGGTGTTTTCTCAATTATTTTCATTTGACTAAAAAGTACTGTGGGGGAAGGCACAAAAGCCTTAAAACAATCTGCACCCATGATTGTTTGAGGTACTTAAAGATAGATGTCAGTACGGAATCAGTAAAAAAGGGAACAAAAGAAATGTAACCCAAATTAAGTCATTTTCACATATTGACATTACCACCTCCACAAGAGAAATCTGCAGCCTCCTCTGTGACTGCGTGTCATCTGGTCACCATTAGAGGTCAATACAATTGAAACTTCATTACCAGGCACTAAGAAGGCTACTAAATCATCTAGGAGAAGAGAACTGTCAGGGCTGAGAACATCACCATGAAAGAACTATGTTCCCTGTAATCAAGTGGGTAGTGTGTGATCCTCAAGCCCAAATTTTCTTCTTTTAAGTTCTGTTAGTTTTTAAACCACAAATATATTAATAGACCCTAAGTAACATCCACTATGAGATTATAAAACTTAAAGAATTTCTAGTTTTACTATTTTAAGTCAATAATTAGTGTCTGTGTATATGAAATTACATTTGAGTGTATGTGTGATCCTAGCAGTAGATATTTTATGTGTGATTAGAACTTCTTCGGTCCAGCTTTTAACTAATAACAGGGCAGCAGAAAGTAAAACTAGACTGGTGAGTCACTAATCCAGAATTCTTGAAGACAGAAAAGGCAAGAAAACAAAAAATGAATGACCCATACATAACCCACATCCCATCCCTTTGGGTTGATAGTCAAACTTGGGTAAATATTTTAGATAAAACTCTGACCTTAACCACTTTAAGCAATATTCAGAAAGAAATAGATGCGTGTATAAAGCTGGAAGTACTGATCGTTATGAAACAGAAGCTGGTTAAGATGAGATGCAATAAAGTGAGGAAAACACTGAGACTTAGCAAAGGGTACTAAGAGCAGGAAAAGTGAATCACAAGAGATGCCTAGAAAAGAACAGCTTGAGAAAAGAAGGATGAAGAAGATTAATTCAGTTAGTGAATAAAATTGAAGTTTGGGCAAAGAATGGTGTATCTAAGGAATGATTCCAAATGTTTTGGAATCTAGAATCCCAGAAATCAAGCAATTAAGGTGCCCATGGAAATCAGTTTTGACTTGACCTCATGAGTTCTTTTGAAATGTATCAAGAAAATGTGTTCTCCTCAAGGAAGAGAATCCACTCCATGAATGAAGTGGGGGGTATGTGTGTAGGTTTAAGTCAAGCTCTATCACCATGAGATGTCCCCATGTGATCTTTTGAGGCTTTGTCTCTTGCCCTGGGAATCCTTGCACTATGGAAAAGTCCATTTCTCATTGTAAATATCTGGCTGGTGAATGACATGCTGATGTGGCACCAGCTTTTTTCTTACTTATCTGGAAAAAGGGTATATGATCCAAAATCTCCTGTGGCAAGAGGATTCTCATCCTTCCCTTTTGAACTGATCAAATCACGAAAGCTGTAATATTGCCTTGATTTAGATGACAGGAATACATCTGCTCCTTCCACCATACTCTACGCAGCACGAGGTCAGTTCCAGACCATCTCTGAAAACTGTAACACTGATTACTATTGAGCATTAAGAAGTTTTGGTTTTTGTTTCTTGTTTTCACTTTTGGAGTCAAATACATATTTTTCACAGCTTGATAGAGAAAGGGAAAAATGATGCTCCCGAGTTAAATGAATACAATTTTTAAGTTATAAGTTATATTTTTTTCTTATCACTTTGCGTATTATTTAATCATTATTTCTTAATGTCTTACATTTTTTCATAGTTCAACCTCTGCCTTGAATCATCATCTCAGCTCACAACTTGGGATAGGAAGAAAAATTAAATGCATAGGCTTGGAAGTCAAGTAAATCTCTGTTAAAATCTACCTTCTGCCACCTATTAGCAATTTGACCTTTGGCAAGTTAATTAACCTCTCTTAGGGTAAGAGTATCTACTTCACATGGTTGTTGTCAAGATTAAAGTAAAGAAAACAACGAAAAGCATTTAGCATAAAGGCTGGTGCACAGTAAATACTCAGTGAATGATGTTTTAAAATATTCTTTCTAGCTTTCATAGTCATCAGAATGGGAAAAATTTTAAAGTCTAATACTAAGTGTTAACAAGAATGTGTAGCAACAAGACCTCCCATATCTTACTATAGGGAATGTGTGGCATATTAAAAATGGCAGCCAAAATTATTGCAATCTATTATATTTACTCCCAAAAGACTGAGGAGTCTATATTCTGGGCAAGCTCTGTGACTACTTTGACCAACGGCATGTGGCAGAAATGATGTTAGGCAAATTTTTAGGTTCAGGACTTAAGAGACTGGCAGCTGCCACTTCCAAACCCTTGGGATATTTGTTTTTGGGACCCTGAGCCACCATGTAAGAAGCAGACTACCCTGAGGCCACCATTCTTTGAGAACACCAAGCCATATGAAAAGGCCCGGGATGATGAGATACCATGTGGAAAAAGACCAGAGATACAGATACATGAGTAAAAAAGCCATCCTGGAGGTGAACCCTCCAGCTTCAGCAGCCTCAGCTTACACTACATGGATTAGAGACAAATTGCCTAGGCAAAGTCTTCCCAAATTCTTGACCATAAAATCACAAGCAAGATAAAATTGTTGTTTTAAGTCACTCAACTTGGGGTAGATTGTTACATAGCATTAGATACCAGAACAGAATGAAATTGATACAATCACTTTGGAAAACCACTTGACATCATTGTGTAAAGTTGAAATTACATATACTTGTTGCCCAGTGATTCTAATTCTATAGAATCTCTTGTATGCATATACCATGAAATAGAAATGAATATATTAATAACAAGTGATCGTAATAGGAAAAAAAAGTAGAAAACAACTCAAGTGTCCACTAAGAGTAGAACAAATAAATATGCATGGTATATGCACATAGGAAGATACTATAGCAGAGAAAAAGTAATAAAATACAGCTGCATGCATGGATAACTCTTAAAACTTAATATTGAGAAAAAAGATAATATTAAGAGAGTAAGGCGTGTAATGAAAGAAAATGTACAGTATTATTCCATGTATACAGAGGTCAATTAAAACACAAAATAAATGATATTGTGTGTTTGTATAATAAAAATGTTGTAAGCAAAGGAAGAATAAGATAAAATTCAGAATAGTGGATACTTCTGTGAGGGAAAGTGACGAATGTGGCCAGTTGCAAAGATAGAAGTGATGTTCTGTTTTATAAATCAGGTGAAGGTGGGAGGAGAGGTGATTTATTATGATTCTTTAAACCACAAGTTGGTGAACTTTTCTTGTAAAGGGCAAGATAGTCAATAGGGCCACGCACAATTTTTCTCATATCTTCTTTGGTTTTCTTCATAATTCTTTACAAATAAAAACCATTTTTAGCTCATGGGCCCCGCAAAAAGAGGCTACAGGCAAAATTTGGTCCATAAGCCATAGTTTGCTAAGCCTTGCTTCAAATTGTTTATATAGGTTATACTGTCTTTTGTGTACATGACATACTTTTCTCCTACAAAAAAAAATGAAATAAAAATTAATGAAATAGAAAGATGATGGCTACAAATTATTAATATGTATTACCTACTATCTGTTTACAGAGAAAATAGACATATTCTTCCTAACCCAAACCAAAAACCCATTCAGTAAGCCTTCAGTCTGTTGATAGCTTCTCTGTACCTTTACTCCACCATTTCTGTTTCTAAAGGTGAAAAGCCAATGAAATGTTCCATTACTCTTATCCACTAAAGACTTTAAGCAGATTTTAAACATCAAAGTCAAAGTGGTCGTAGTAGTTCAGACTGTTGCTTGGGCAGAAGAGTAGGAAAATCACAGATGAAATTCTAATGTAACCAAATGATAATGATCATTGAATTCTATCATCCAATGAGTGCCTGCTTTCAATTCAAAGCGAACATTTCCTAACTATGTGCCAAGCACTGATCTCACACTGAAAATGAAACTTCATTTTATTTCTCACAATGATCTCACATGGTGGGTCCTACTATAAACTTTATTAAGAACCTGTTTTTACCATGGTGGCAACCAAGGCACTAAAAGATTAAGTCACATGCTCAGAGCCGTATAGCTAGGAAGTGATGAAGCCTGTATCTGCACCCAGGCCGTTGGATCCTGAGCCCACACTCAGCCATGGCACTGTTCTAATTGTTAAATATATTTGTCTCCTGGCCACAAATGAAGTGGTATTTTTATCCCCATGCTACAGAGAAAGAATCTGTATTTGCACTTGGCCTTGGTCCAAGAAGCTGAGCTGCAGGCTGGGACCAGAATTGGTGCTGCTTGTGCTGGGGACACCCTACTTTGACTTAAGGAGAATTTTACAAGTCTCAGCTTGTCAGTGGTGGGCAAAGAGCTGCTAAGAAAAAAACAGATGAAATGGGAAATGAGACTTGTACCCATGTGTCTCCACAGTGACAAGCAGCAATCCTTCATCAAGATCATATTTAAATAATTATACTCCATCTCTAAGGGCCAAAACTTGGTCTTTGAGGGGAGTGGGCATCGCATGAAGGTTTTTGCTGAGATTAGGAGGAAATCTTGGTAGCTATAAAGTAGAAACATAATCAGCCCTAATTAGACCAGAGCCAGAAGGCAGAATGGTCATTATCACTTATTCATCAAACATTTTAAAGCACTCACTATGTGCCAAAACCTATGGCAGATGCTGGGATGCAATGGCAAACATGCCATGGTTCCACTTCAAGGATCTGGGATGTCTTCCTGGGCTCTCAGTAGGATGCATGTTTAAAAGAACACAGAGGAAAGGACACCAGTTCTTCAAACGGAGGCAGGAGAATGGTAGAGGTCTGATATCCCGAGGGTCCACTCTGCTGGCCATACTGACACCCCCTACTGTGCAGCTGGAGCAGAAGGCAGAACCACACCCAGCTCTGATGAACTTTCCCTACAGAATTCTCTCTTGGCAAGGGTTTACAACAATTGCCTTTTCTCCTGAGGCCTGGGGTGGGGTTTGGGTAAGGCAGAGGAAGTAAGGTGGTTGTCAGGAAAACAGATCCTCTGGGGTGCGCTTTCAGGACCTGAGTAATTCAAAAGTTTCCCTTTGGTACCTCAAGCTCAGGTTACATAAGAAAAGCACATCTGCTCCAAATCATGATTCCTTTCGCCTACACCCAGACTAGGCAAACCCTTCCAATTATAATGATCTTGAAAGAGGGCTGAGTGTGTTTTTATTTTTGCTATGTGAATGTTGTGGAGGAAGCGAGAGGAAAAAGGCCATGCAAAAAGCCCTCCCCAGGGGGAATTCTGAATAATTTTGTTCGAGATTCCCTTTTTTCACCAGGTATTTCTATGCAGGGAAAACTTATTTCTATACTAAAGAAATCTGGGGACCATGAGCCTCAAAGAAGGCCCTGATGAAAGGACTAATGTATAAACAGTAGGCATAACAGTCACTGGGTAGAAATGTCCCACAGACAATGTGTGACAAAAGGCACGGAAGTTGCTAACTTGTAGGTTCCTAATGTATTTATATACTGATGCTGCTTTTGGGGCCAGCTGCTAGCTGGTAGCTCCTCCTTTCCCTAGCTGCTCTGCACAGCACAGAGCCTAAATATCCCTCAATTTGGCAACCCCCCCGCCCCCCCCAAAAAAAAACCTCTAATGTGATAAGAAACCTCCTCCTTTTCCTAATGACAGCAGAGGTTATCCCCCAAATGAGTAGCCCAAACTGGCCAGAAACTCCTCCATAAAGACTGCTCCCATTGCAATACAGAACACCATTTCAAAACAAGCCCTTTATTGCAGAATCCCACCCAGGCCTGTCTACTCATTTGGGCTTTAGGCCCCCTTTCAAGCAGTCAATATAATGATACTCTGCTAAGGGAAAGGCACTATGCATTAGTCAGTGGCTACACTTTAACTAGGTATCAGAATCAGTCGTGGTGTTTATAATGCACATGCCTATGCCATACCCCAGACCTACCAAACCAGAATTTCAAAAAGTGAGGCCCATCAATTTGTATTTTTTTAGAGCTCCATATTTTGATAGCAACAGCTAAGGATTAATTCAAAGAACCTTTGTGCCTCCTCCTTACACTCCTTGGAGCCTGTTTCTCAAGAGTCTAACAGCTCAAAGGATCTAAAACTAATTCGCATTCAGGTTGGATGAGCAATGAGTTTAAACATATAGGTTCCTACATTTTAACTGAACTCTGCTCTCAAGGAACTCTCTAAGAATGGAAACTCAGGTCCAGTTTTAGGGTTCATGGAAATTGTTTTGATAAGAACATAGATATAGCACATACACATGCAAGATACAAGCCAACCATCCTAATTTTAAATATTTTGCCCCAAAGTCCCCATAAGCATTCACATATTAAAATCCATGGGTCCTGGGAATATAGAATGTATGTTTACCATGTCCATATGTAGCTTCTATTTGCTTAAGGTCCCCCAACAGTATTTTTTTTTTTACTGTGATCAAGACTACAACTAAAACAAATAAACAAAAACAAAATAAAAACATAAAACAGTGGAATAAAAAGATTGACTTGTTTTTTCAAATGAAGAATCAGTCATGAATTAGGTAATGTAATTTGAAAACTAATGCAGATTAATTTTTCAAGATGACTCTATGAAATAGTTAATAGAATCTCCATTAGTAGGGGAAGAAGCTAGGAGAAGCAAGAAATATTTGAGGGTAGTGATAAAGGTGAAGTGCTGGGCATCTGAGCCAGAAAGACTAAAAGGGGCAGAAGGATAGGAGCAGAGGAGGAATGATGATGCTTAGGGAAGATCTTCCTACAGTTCTTATACATTCTTCACTGCCAATGTCATGGCCAGAAATAAAAAAAAAAAAAAAAAAAAAAAGCGATACTCATTCGTTTCATTTCTAGCCTGAGCTTTGTTCCACTACAGTCTGCTGTGTGGGCAAAGCTACAGAGCTCTGGGCAGCTGGAGGTCTGCAAGAGGAGCCTACTGCTGAGCAGTCTGCTTAGAAACACAAAGATATCAACGGGTACCCTCTTCTGAGTCTCAGATACGTGATGGGGAGTACAGAAGGCCCCTAAAGGAAATGATGAGCCAATAAATGGAGATGTGATACATTACAGCCTCGTTAGCAAGATTTACAAAAATCAGCTGGGTCCGATTAAGAATAATTAAAATTCTCCCACTCCCTTGCAAAGGAAGATGAGGGAAAATCTTATATAAGAGGAGGAAGCGACTTAGGGCTAGAGAGAGCTGGGAAGAAAGAAACAAGAGAAGATGACATGGAATAATCCAAAGAGAAAAAAGGTTAGGGACCTAAATACAAGACATTCATTCAACAAATATTTCAACAAATATTAAATGCCTTCTTCTATTCTTAAGTTCCAGAATCCTCATCTGATGTAGTCCAGATGCTAAGCCATCCCAAGTATGGTATAAATCTTTGATTTCACCAGTTTTTTCATTAACACACCCTGTTTCCTATCCGTGACTATTCCAATTTCCACATTTTTGCTCATTTCACCTGAAATACTCTCCCCTTTTCCCTTGCCAATTTAAATTCTAACCACTCTCCAAAGCCTAAAGTTGCACCTTCCCTTGAAGGCCCGGCCTCATGTCTTCATGATATCCCCTTAGTGTATATTGCATTCCACACAAACACTTGACATTTTTTGTTTTGAATTTTTCTCTTATTTTTGACTGGGATAACAATGAGTCCAGAGAAGTTAATGAATTAGGTGGAGATTCAATTTAGAATTAGAAGGAAGAACTCTTTTACCTATAAGATAATTATATATTATCATTAGGATAAGTTTTACTATGTTAATGGTCAATTGAGAGTCTAACTACTATTTATAGAAAACATATTTTTAGTTCCTACCAGTCTACAAATAATCTTTTAGAACAAAAGGTGTTTATAAATTAAATATTGCTTCTGTGAGGCAAAAATAAAAAGAGTGATTAAAGAAGTATAAAAAGTAAGTGTAGGGAACTGAGTAACAACTGCCTTGGGGAAAAAATTGGCAAGATCAAGATTTTTTTAAATTTACAATTAAAATATAAAGCTTCTGTACTTCTTGCTCTTACAGATAGTCACATTTGGTTATGAAAACTTCTACCTCCTCTTCTACACATGACTCTTAATAGTTTAAGATTAAATTTATTTTTGTTTGTTAACCTAAATTTATTTAACCAGCACCAGGAAAGTTATTCTGTGGAACAATAACATTTAATAGAAATACAGGAACTAGTAACAGGAGTAGGAGTCTTCTTCATAACACATATGATGACCTTTCCTCAGGAGACACACAGTGGACTGACTGATCAAGTGGGGACCCTTCTTTCAGTTTTCAGAGATTCTTTCACGGTACTCTGGGCTGACACAGAACCTGTTCAGCAGAGTTTCTGAAAGTGCCTTGATGCCGCCGCCAAATCTGCTCTCCGTCAGCAGCACATTCACTCCTGCCTTTTGCTTGGAACCGTATCTTCTATTGTTTCCTGTAACTGAGCCTAGACCTTGCCAGGAACACTCCTTGATTCATGGCACTTGGCTGGAAGTAAGAGTAAAACCCAAATAAGGATGGGCTACACTCTGAGCTAGGAATAAACATCGGACTCATAATAGTTGAGTGTTTACTAAGGTTTTCATTAAAATATCACATTCTTTCATTTACTTAGCTTATAAGAGGCCAACTTTTTCCTTCCAAACACAGTACTGTAGTTATACATGGATTTTCAACCGTGCGGGAAGTCGGCACGCCTAACTCCTGCATTGTCTGAGGGTCAACAGTATGTGTTTTAATGTGAAAGAGGTGTTACTTCAGATTGTTTAGACAGAACCACTACACTCATAATTTAATGGACTTATTTATGGAACGATATAAAGTATTTCTGATTTGAATTAAACACACTGAAGCAGGTCATTTGTGACTTGAGTAACAGCCTTGGGATCAGGTGGGCCCCAGCTGTCAATGGCAAAGGCTGTCCTCATGTATCCAGCCTTTGTAGCTCGAAAGTAAACATGAAGAATCCTTCTCCATCAGCTACCGCTAGGCTCCTTTTCCTTCTAACAACAGAAAGCCGCTCAGAGGGATCTTTGCTAAGCCAGGCTTTTGATTAAGGTTAATATACTAGCTTCCTTGCTCCCCCCGCCCCCCAAATATATAACTTTGGGCAAAACACTAAACTTCTAAGCCTTGGTTTGCTCATCTGTAAAATGACCACAATAATTACATTTTCCTTACAAGATTTCTATGAAGATTTAATTAGATCGTGCTTGTAAGACAGTGTGACTGTAGTGAACAAAGGGAGCGCGGCACAGTGCTGCTTGCTGGGTGATGCTAATGTCCTTAAGCACAGAGAAAACTAGTCATCTACCTTACTCCACTGGCCCAGTCACACAGCTTTTACTCATCCCACCCCCAGATACCCTAAATGCTAACAAAATATGGACAGAAGCACTCCATCATTTATTACAGTTTGTAGGCTCACTATTCTACTTCTTTTATACTCTCAGTAGGCTCATATACTGTATAACAAGACCCAAATCAGATGAATGGAATACTGTCTAAATTGATGACTATCTTGACTAATTGTTTTCTTCTAATTTCTCCACTAGCTGCCAGAGGAAATGAAAGAGAGGAGAAAGGGTGGACAAGGGGGTGAGAAAAGGAAGAAGGCAGAAGGAAGGAGGAAGAAATGGAGAGGAGAGGAGGAAGTCTAAAGGCAGTTCCTTGGCAAGGCTCAAGGAGGTTCTCAGAACAGACCATGCAAAGAAACTCTTAAATCTTACAGCTGGAAAAATCACTAGTCACATTTGAGTTCCTTTGTCTTTAAGCAAGACTATGTCTAACTCTGACCATTCACAACCAATGGGTGGTCTGTCTCAGACCTTAAGGATCCCTTAAGGAAGAGTCAAAGCCAGCAATTCTATTTCCCCTACTAATTCACACTTCACTCCAAGCCAGCAGTTCTAGCTCGCAACTTAGATATGCAATGACATGCCTTTATTTCAAATATCCATGGGCCACTGAATGATATCCACTATATGGAAAGAAGCCAGAGAAAAAAAAAACGTAAGAAAGCTGGTTCCTTATGTCTGATTGAAAATATACAAACCATTGACCACTGGCCCATGGATATTCCAAAAAACAAAGTGGCTGAAAGATTGGCGTTTTCCATAGAAGGCCCCAGAAAACAGAAAGGAGAGAAAAGTAGCCTCACCTTTCAAAAAGAAGGTTGATAGATCTACATATTCCCCTTACTAACTCAAACATTTTCTAACCATTCCACAAGCAAAAGTGAAGATAAATCTTCTTTTCTCCCCCATGTTATTTTGTCCCTGGGAGGCAACACTGAGTGTCCGAAATTTTGGTGAGAACAGATGAGAAATCTGTGAGTGGCCCTATGACCTGAAAGTAAGAGGCTTAACTACATAAGAGTTGTCAATTGCGCTGATTGAGTCTGAAGAACCCCCGCTTCTGATTCTACCCATATCACCATCCCAGCCCTCATTTTGTCAGAACTGTGGTAGATGCTTTACTGATCTCTCTCCATCCTAATCAGTCCCTGCCAGCTCCAGAAAACATTGGCTTTGGTCCAAAAGTAAACAACTCTCTGACTCATTTAAACTATCAAAACATCTGTCTGACAAGGCCTCTTTGAAAACATTGCCAAATTTCCCATATTGCCTTATTTGCCCACCACCATAACACACTGAGCACTCACCCTCAAGATTATTCACATTTCTCATGAGAGCTCAGAAAGAACAGATCTGTTGCATGCTATGAATTACACTAGACTTGTTCTTAAAAAAAATACAACTCTTGGAAGATCAACTGGCCTTATCTTTTAAAGTTGACCATTTCTATACCCTGCAGCTCAGCACTCCTAGATATAGACCCAAGAGAAACATTTACACATATTTACTGGGAGAGAACACTCACAGCATTAAACAGCGTAATAATATAAAACTGGAAATAACCAAATACCTATCAACAATAGGATGAAGAAATAAATGGTAATGTATTAAAGTAATATAATATTATAAAGCAGAGAAAATAAACTATGGCTATGTTCAACAATATAAAAAAATTTTGGTATCATAATGTTGAATGAAGAAGGCAAATTCCAAAACTTCATATAGTATGGTATGCTTTTTATAAAGTTTAAACATGATTAAAACTAAACCATACATGTCATAAACAAAAAATATTAAGTGAATAAGTGAGGGAAAAGACAGAATAAGAAAGAGCAGTTGAGTTGAAAGTTCTGATTATGCTCTAGTTCAGGCATGGGTGAGGGTTTCTCAGGAGTTCATGGTATCAGTCAATTTTTAAAAGGGTCATGCATACATAAATAATTATAATATGCAAAGTGAATAATAAGCAAGCAATTACTACACAAATATTCGCTGAGCTTTTGTATTGAATATAATCTAACAATAACATCTCTGTAGCCATAGGAGAGAAGTTAGAAGTCTCTGTAGGTGGCTTCCTTGCTGTTTCCCTCCCTGGCACGCTCAGAATTCATTCTTCACAATAAAATCAAGCTACCATTCAGGATAATATTACACACAGGGCGGGTAGGGGGGCAGTCACAATAGTTCGTGATTTTTTTATTCAGTTGCAGTTTTTTCAATGACAATCTTATCAGCCTCCAACACAGAAAAGTAGAGAATTGGTCACTCTTTATCACTATCGTGTATTTTGCTGGTCTTGGGCAATGCTGAAACAAGTTTAACAGAACCCAATTATCGCTCCAGTAAACCCATCTTCTTGCTTTTTGCAGCAAATAAAATTAGCTACTGTACCTGCCTGATGAGCCACTGTGGCTACCCAAGATATAAGGAGGTCTGTTCATAGTTGGCCTGGTTGGCAAAACCTAGCATTGCGAGAGCAGGGTAAGCTAACCCAGGAGGGAGCAAGGTGGTAGCTGTGAAGTTCCTCCTCTAATAAAGGCTTATGCAGCCCCCACGTCACCCAGAACTGCTCCTTGCACCTCTCCTGCTGTTATCCCGTCTCAGAGGTCAGAAAGCTCACTAATACTCTTACAGTATTGTGGAGGGAATTGCTTATGAAGAAATAGTTCTGTTTAATTCAGCATTTTCAAATCACTCAAGGAAAACAAATTATTATTACTAAAATAATTGCCTGATTTAGGACTTTTGGGTCTATTGCCTTCTGTGTGAAAAATGACCAACTGAACTATTTCTTGTTCCATTTTAGGGGGAAAAAATGGAAATTCTTGTACTCACGTGGCCTCTACACTGAATATAATTTGTCTCTGCTGTTTAGGAGCTGCTTTTCTGTTCAGAAACCTGAGAGCTTCTCTCAGTTCATCCTCACATGAATAATATAAACACCATTAGCAAACCACATTACCAGTGGCAATACTTACTATTTTAGAGTAAAGAAACCCTACTGGAAAAGTGAGCTTTCTGGAATTCTGTGATTAATAAGAAATGGGCACAAATCCAGGTTGCCCAGTCCTAAGAACTCCCTTCTCTGCCTTCACTTCATCTGCAAAACAACGATGTGCTACCTGCTCATCAAGATACTATAATGCAATGATAACTGTCACCTAGAATTCCAATTGCAAACTCAGATGACACATCTGTAACTTCACTGTGAACTACTAAGTCTTTTACTATGCATAGAAATCATTTCAAGCCACTTCTCTGAGGAAGACAAATACAGTAAATGAGACTACATTCTTAGCCCTGAACTATGAAAAGTTCTTACCAATCTTCCTGAGTTCTTTTATAAGGTATCCATTCATAGTCACGGCGGCCCTCTATTTTTGGATTGATACCTTATTATAAATGCCCAGATAAGTGTGAAACACCTCTGTATATCTCCCACTCTTCCAGGAGGGGAAGTGAATAACTGTACAAATGACCTCTCTGGATCATATGACATAATTGCAAAAAGAAGAGACAAGAAAGATTTCCAGTAGGATCCCTAAGAATGAATTCCAAACAAGAGACTTCGCCAGACCAAAAGTGGCCTCAGAAGCTGGCTAGATTCAAAACTTGCAGGTTAGCTATCTTAACTTTGTCTTGGCCTTGAATTAACCCAATGGTGAGGCCACACCATGGCAGCAGTGCCCTGGGCATGAAAGGTGAGGCAATGGCGTAATTGTGCCAGAGTAAGAGGTCTTGACACAGGCTTGGGTACCTTTGGACAAGGTAGGCCCTGGTGTGCATTCTTCATGGGGCCTTTTCACCCTCTCCTGGGATGAGAAAGAAGGCGGCAGGCCTGCGCATCAGCTCTGTCCTCTCCATCTTAGCATTCCTTCCTCCCATCTAGGGTTCCCTATAGTATCTCCTTATCCCACAACGTCTCCTTCCTCCCCAAAGGACACCCAGCTCACACGCCACACAAGAATCTCAACTTTGCTTAGCCAAAATCATTGCCTCTGCTCAAAGGAGAAAAGAACAGGGAGGCATTATGATTGTCTTGGCAGGGGACATTAGATTTTGCACTGGAGGCCATTTTTATCTGTTCTGCCACTACGTAAAGCATTATTTCTTGCCAGGAAAAGAATCTAACTCCCCTTTGGACAAGAGAGATCCCTAAGCCACAGATCCACAAATGGAGTTCTACACTGTTCCAAAGCAGTACCCAAGAAACAAACTCCACTCAGGTATGCTGTGCCTTGCTTCCTATCTCTACCCCTGACTCCTTGAGGGTGCCAAAATCAGTAGTAGGTGATACCAGTATGAACTGTCCTCAGGCTTATCTCCCCTAAAATCTGGTGGTTGAAGAAAAGATAATCCAAGGGTATCTTCTGGTTTTTGAAAGTAAGAGATTGGTTGATTGGAGTTTTGATTATTTACCACCTACCAAGCAGGCTTTCCAAAAGCTCCATTAGCAAGCCACAGTGTGGAATGTGGCTGGAAAAGAACAAATTAATCAAGGCTAGCAGGAACCTGCTTGATTAATGGATCAGCAAGTTTTCCTGAAATACATCAGACTGGCATAATCAATACAATAGCCAAAAGCAGAAAACCATTGCAGTACTAAATATATTTTCTGAAATAAGATTTCTAACTTTGTTTTGATCCTTTCTGAATTGTCTCATACTTACCACAGTTTTTATGACTCCATTTAAACGTAAATCAGTCACACCGGATGCTAGTCACAACTCAGCCTGTATTCTCAAGCATGCTAGGTGCCTGATGCTATGGTGCAAATAAAATAAACCCTGAGATCCACTCCCTTCACCTTACTCTGAGTGTGGAGAAAATCAGGATCTCATTCTTTTGTTTGATGCCTCCCATAAGCAATTCCATATATTCTCTTATGTCCCAAACATCATGTAGGATATTAAATGAAATTGCTTCTGAAATTTAAACGTCTATTTCTCAAGTGACTGTTCAAATTTAGCTTTTGATGATGAGTAACATACCCACAAGTTGGGTCTGTTGGTCTTTAGATCACCAAATGAGAATCTGTCTTGATACATTAACCCCTACCCTGAGTTAGTGGAACATTTACCCAGCCTTAGAAGGCTGAAAAACATTTCACCTTCAATTTCGAAGGCAATGGTATAAAATTTGAAAGGGAATGGACATTTCCTCTGTGCCTGTTAAGACATTAAAAAATATACAGTAAAATGGCTGTGTGTGTGTGTGTGTGTGTGTGTGTGTGCGCATGTGTTTTGTTTTACAATGTACAGTCTCCCTGTCTGGCACGACACAGACAAGGAGAAATGTGGCATACTTATTTCTGCCCCCTGTAAATCCTTTATTTCCTTTCCTGAAAATATCCAATGGCATACCAGCCATGACCAGCGTCTGATGTGTGTGTATAATTTCATGTTGATGGTATTAAGGATCGAAGCATCCCTAAATCCACCTCACAGGAAGCCAGTCCATAGCTGTTAATATTAGATTACACTCTAATTATTCATTCTATATCCCTCTTCACACCATTATTCCAAGACCAACAGATCAGGGTTTTTCACTGAATACCCTTACTATCATTCTTGAGTACTCTAGAGCTACATTTGTGTGTCCCTCTGGACAGAGAGACCGATCACAGGACAAAAAGGAAACCCACACTCTGCTCAATATCACATTAGCATGCCTCCTCCTATTTCGGTCACAAAAAGTCATTTCCCAGTTGTCCACATGAATAGCTCCTTTATCACTTATCAGTATGGATGAACCCAAACCACCCACTTTATGCAAAAGGGTAAAAGGGAATTGTCCTTTCTTAAAAAATAATAGCAGATGAATAGACCGCCTCTGCCTTTTTTCTTTGTAAGAGCAGCTGCTTCTGTAGCTTTACCTTATCTTCTAGAATTTACTGCCAGCCTACCTACATCAAAACCAAACAGGAAACTTCCCATGAAAACAAGAAACTGAAGTTTATGATGCAAGGAAAATATTTTTACAGAGAGGCAATGAAGCAATGACTGACCCAGGAATACAGCAACACCCTACCCTCCTTCTCCCTGGAAAAGTGTTACAGCCCAAATCCAAGGGGGGAAACTCCTGATGGGAGAGAGCAGCTACCTGACCTGGTGCGGGAGCCAGCAGGGAAAAAAAGCAGGACAACCTAGAGGAATTATGGGAAAGAAGGGTGGCTAAGTCCTCACCGAAAATGTTTATTTGACTATTTAAAAAATTCCCTGCAATCAGAGGTACACCCTCTGATTTTGAATAGAGCCGGAAGACAGGCTATTAAATTAATTGTTTTGCTACCTGTAATGTAAACACTCTGGCACGTCAGTGAAGATCTGGTAAATATTTTATATCTAACTGTGAGGTTGGGCTTCCAATCAACCATCACGCGTCATTCAGTTAGGTACTCAATAACTACTTTTCAATTGTGATAGCTAATAAACATTGAGCTCCTGTTATATTCCAGATCCCCTTCTAAGCACTTTTAAACACCTTTTGTAATAATTATCGAACCACTCCATAAGGTAGATTGAATTTACTTGTGACGGTTAATTTTATGTCAACTTGACTGGCCATGAGGCACCCAGATTGGTTATTTCTAGGTGCGTCTGTGAGAGTGTTTCTGGATGAAGTTACCATTTGAACTGGTGGACTCAGTAAAGTAAATTACCCTCCTCGTTGAAGGTGGTCGTCATCCAATCTGTTGAGACCGTGAATAGAACCAAAGATGGGGAAGGAGGAATTTGCCAATTTTTTCTCACCTCACCGATTGAGCTTGGACATTTTATCTCATCTTCTCCAGCCCTTCGACTGGGATTTATACCATCAGCTCCCCTGATTCCCAGGTCTTCAAACTCAGACTGAATGACACCACTGACTTTTCTAGGTCTCCAGCTTACAGACAACAGGTCATGAGACTTCTCAGCCTCCTTGATCACGTGAGCCAATTCCTCATGATAAATCTTCATATATATGTAGATCCTATACGTTATGATTCTCTAGAGAAACCCAAATAATACACTATTACAAAGAATACTGTGGCTCAGAGCCTTCAGTGAACTTGCCCAGACTTACAGCGAGTAAGTGGCAGAGGCAGGATTTGAGCCAGGCCTGTGTGACTCCAAAGCCCATCCATGCTCTTTCCAAGACACCAACAAATATCCACAATAAAATGTGCCAAATTCACTGGAATTTGAAAAAAAAAAAAATGAGGCAAGTCCATAGTTAAAATTTCGGTAAAATGAAAAGGTTCTCTTTTTCAGTAAAATGGAAAGTCAGACTCAGAAGAATTATTAGCTGTCGAAACACTTATCATTAAGCATCCTTGCCTAGCTCCGAGGGTCAGAAAAGTCAACAATCTAGAAATTAAAGTGCAAGCACATTTATCTCAAGAATTTAACATAGAAGACAGTAGAATGAACTTCTAAATGTTTTGAGCCCTGGGCTGGAATTCCAGAGACCTAGGTTCTCCTCCTAGGTCAGTTATGAAGTAATTGTGTGCCCCTAAGCAAATTGCTTGACTGCCCTGGTTTCAGTCCTGACCTGCAAAATAAAGGAGTTTGATTCTACAAATGTCTAAGTTCCCATCTTGATCTAGGGCTAAGATGTCTCAGAACTGACACTAATTCACCTCATAACATCCTAAAGAGACATGACTCATTTTGCAGATGAAAAGAAGAGATTCAGAAAAGTTAGGTGCCGTACTCAGTACTTTGTCACAGAGCTAAGCACTAATGTCTCTCCTGTTCTCCTTTATTGCCAGACCCCCATTCTTCCCCATCCTACCTTGGGATACTTCATTGACAGTGGCTGAGGTGGGACAAAAGGGAACCAGAATGCGTTTCTCCACCCTTCCCTAATGCTGACACCATATCTCACTACCTACAGTCATGAGGCTTCCTAGAGAAGCCTCCACATCTCTAACCCACCCCAGGCTGGCAATCATCCTGTGACATAGGGGAAATGGGGGCTATGAGGTAGTTCTCATCCATTTGTGTGGAGATGATTAACAGTGGATTCGCCCAGTCATCTGGAACCCAAAAAGGGTCTGTGTTGAGGACCTGCACTTCCTCTGCCAGTTTACTGACACCTCAACACAACCCTACAGTCTCTCTTTTGGCCACCTGCCTCCCACTTATTCCAGTTGCTAGGCACAAAACCAAACCACGGTGTTCTTCTGTACAAAGATGTCCTTGAGTGAAAATTCCAAACACAAGCTTATCATGTTACATGAGAGCTATTAAACAGTTTAAGCCAGCCTTTTGCTAAATCACTTGGGTTTGGCTGTTTTTCTCTACACATCACACACTCACACCTCCCCGCCAATCTGGAGAAATGCGCTTTTGCCCTGATCCAAATTTTCAGCAGTGTGCATATTAAGAGCCCTTTACCCCTTGTTTATTTCTTCTTTCACCATCTCAAGGTATTTTATTCCTAAGAACCTTATTTTTCCATTTCATAGTTTCTTGCTCATACTCATTAATTATGTTCTTTCCTTCCTCTGCCTTTATTATTTTCCTTTCCTCTGGCAAAACAAAACAAAACAAACAGACCAAAAAAAAAAAAAACCCTCTCTTTTTTAGTATTCTAAAGAGTTCAACATTGTAGTTTTTATTTCTCTTTATCTTTGTGGCACATCATTGGTCCTGAACACAGAATTCACTCTCCCCTCTTGGGATTTACCAAGAATATTTATTAAGCACTCACTTGTACACCTGCATGTATTAGGTGCTCTATGCATGCTTTCTCATTAAATCTTCACAACTACCTTATGAAATAACTCTTTCCCTAAAACGGTGCCTCTCAGGTGCATATAAATATAAATCACTCCATCCTATTAACATATTCTGATTCAATTGTTTTAGATAAAGCCTTAGGATTTGTATTTCTCGCAAGCTCTCAGGTGATGCTGAAGATGCGTGTCTGTGGACTGCATTTGCAGGTTTGGCATGTGTTGAAATAGTGGCAGTAATTTCATATGATTGAAAAGCTGATGTGAAAATTCTGCCTTCTGTGAGTGCTTGGTCCCCAGTGCCAAGCATTGCCCTTTCCCACCATCCTCTCCTAAAATTAAATCATTCCTCAAAAGGTCGACAAGTTCATCATGAACAGTGAATTGGTGACAAGTTCAGAATGTGCAGCCTGAGAGAAATGAAAGCACAGAGACAGAGAATGACACCAAAAGGGAAGGGAAACAGGGAGGCAACAGTTGTTAAAAGTGAAAGTGATGCAGTAAGAGACTAACAGGATAGGATACTTCCTCAAGGAAGATGTATGGCCCTCACCATGGAGACCAGTACAGGGGGCGAGACACAGACTCTGCCATCTTGGAACTCACTGAATCTCCTTTCAAAAAACATTTATTATGTGCCTACTGACCTAAGCTCATGCGCCAGGTACCCTCTTTATACATACACATTTTCTCATTAAATACTCGCGATCATTTTTTTAAGTAGCTACCACCCTCAATTTTACAGAAAAAAAAAATTGAGTCTCAGAGAAATTGGTTAACTCGTCCCAAGATAATTAACAATTTGCATAAGTAGGATTCAGTCTACCACTTCCCACTGTAAGTTCAAGGCTCCATAATTACACAAGCTACCAAAACACTGGGGGAAAAAAAATAAAGCCCACTAGTTCCAGAAATAGAAAGGACTTCTGCCTTTGAAGCTTAAAAAAAAAAAAAAAAAAAAAAAGCACGTGTGACTCAGAAGAGAATGAATCTGTTTATGCTACTCATGGCTTTGGATGCAAAGAAAGAAAAAGAATGTCCAGGAATACATGGTAGAGGAGGGTCTGTGTGGTGTATAGTGAAAAACTTCTGTGGTATCGTTATTTGGTATACCTCTGATCTCTATTACAAGGTTGGAATCCTTGAGAGCAGGGAATAACTATCCCTGAGACTGGCCTATCTCTGCAGGAGAAACAGTGCCCAATCTGTGTTCGATTACATCCCTTCCCACCCCTCCAGGCCTCCTGACACCTGTGTACCATAAATCACCCCAAGCATAATTATATCAGTTTTTCTGCACTGTCAAGTCCATCTTCTCTGTTTTCTAATAAACTCTTAGTTATTACATTAAAATTTTTTTAAATCAATTCTGTAAACCTATTTCCTTCTCCTTTCCTCTATTTCCCCTTTTCTTCACCACCAGTTCCTTTAGTGAGCCATCTTTGCTCCCTGCCTTCCCAACTGAAGTATTCACTCATAAGTTCTTATGATGGCTTCAGTTCCTACTCCTCTTTTTAAAACGTTTTCCTCCTTGATCACCAGTCACTTAATTGCCCTTTCTCTCTGACTGCTTATCGCATGCCTGATCCTTCTCAATTTTGCTGTGCTATTTAATTCTGTTGCTCACCTGCTTCATCTTGAAAAGCTCCCCCTGACTTTCAAAAGGTAGTGCTGCCTTGTCTTTTTCCAACTTTTTCAGTCTGTCTCTCACTTCCTTGAAGACTCTCTTCTTTTCACCCCTAAATGTGAATGACCTCTGACTTTAATCATTGATTTATTTCTATTTCCCCAGGTGCGCCCACCTTTAATGAGTTCCTCCCATGATAACTTTTCAGTTACCATATTTTGTGTAAATAACTTCTTGACTCTGGATTCACACCTCCATCTGGCAACTGAACATTTCTACTTACCATTTTCTAAGTAGCAATACCACCTCAAAACAACAAAGTCTTTCCCCTGATTTTACAATTCCTATTATTGGTATATCTATTTCCCATCTATCCAGTTAATTTGTGTCGTCTCATATTTTTAGCCCTTAAGACCCAAGAGACTGTCAAATCCTATAGCTTCAATCTCCCCAACATCTCTCACATTCTCCCCTTTCTTTTTATTCCTACTATTACTCTCTTAGTTTAAATCCTTGGTGGACCTTTAATCTGTTCTCTCTCTTCCATTTTCACTTCCACCACTTAGATAATCTCATTGTCTTCCTTCCTTCATTTCTTCCCACCTCCCATCCTTCCAAAGTCTTTTTGCCAGATAAATTTTCCCAAGACAGAGTTCTGGTCATGTCACTCTCTAAACCTTCTAGTTATTAACTGCACAAATAATAAAGCTTAAACTCCTCATCTTATTATTAAATAATCTCCAAGCAATGACCTTAACTTACTTTCCAAAAATTAAACCCTACATCTACTTTATTCATACCTTATTATGCAACCACCAAAGCAGACTGTTCCTTATTCCATGAACATTTACCATCCTTATTCTCTTCTGAGTCTCTAGCCATGGCTCCTCTATTGGAAATGTCCTTCCCAACATCAAACGCAGTTGCCTGTTTTTCCCCTCTAATCAGGAGTGATCTCTCTTCTCCCTGCTTTGAATTCCTGGAAATTGTACTTAAGTATCTTTAATAGTTTCTTCCTCAAGTTACTTTTATAACTTATACAATAACTTATAATAAAATGTGTGTAACTACCTTAGAATCTAGAAGCAAAGACAAGACATATATCCAAATAGCTATGACCAAAGAGTTTTCATGGTGGCCAATGCATCCCAATTTTTATTAATGATTATAGTGAATGTATGTGTAGAAGAATGGGGGAAGGGGCGGTCACGTAAGTTCTCACTGATAACACTAATAAAATATTACTTGTTAAATTTTTAAAAATATATAATCTTGGCAGTTCCTAAAGCAATTCCATTTAATCATCATCTCAGGTGGTGAAAACATATGCTAATGTTCTCAAACTATAATATGCATTGGAAGTACTTGAGAATCTCATCAAAGTGCAGATTTTGACCCATAGTTCTGCAAGAAAGGAAGGTAGGCTGAGATTCTACATTTCTAATAAGTTGCTAGGTTATGCCTTTGATGCTGGTCTAGGGACCACATTGTGAGTAGCAAGGAGTCTTAAACCATGATTAAAAAATCATGCAATATTTTCAGTGTGATAATTCAGATATACACTAAGGTTTATACTCCAGTTGACAGCTGCAGAAATTTAAAGTAGGATTCAAATGTATCAAAATTTATGAATTTAGTCTGAAAATGGGCCTTCAACTCTATTAAATAGCCTTGTAGTTTAAATTTTCTAATTCTGGGGAGCTCAAAACAATTCGGTAATAGAAAATCAATATAACATCCAGTTACCTGTGGTATGTAAGTGTGCACACCTACGTATTCTTAACCCTGTCAGCAAGTCTTGTTTTTTCCCTGTGTAATTTCACATGTCTTCTCTCATCATAAGGAAGTACAATCTTGTGAGTCTCTGGGATCCAATAATTTGGGTTTCTAAGAGCCCCTTAATGCCCCAAAGCCCTTGCACTAAGAAATCAGCTCAAAAAATTTTTTCTTTCCAACAAATTTCCATGACCACTAAGCCATCAGCCTGCAGAAAAATAAACTGTTTCCACACCCTGCGTCAATCAATTTCATCCCAATCTTTCATAATGTGGCAAGCATTAAGGGCAGAAATGAGAAGAACATTACAACTCTGATCATTTCCTCCATCACATCATTCAAAGAACTTATGGAGTTCTCAGCACAGACTTTCCCAACACATGATGCAATGGAAGGGTCACACACGCACCTTCTCATATGATTTGAGCAAAATGTCAATGTCTTTTTTCCTTCACATTGCAGGTGCCCCATATGTGACCACTGGACTCAGTTTTTCCACAATAAAACTATTTAAATTTCTTATTGGTGAGAGGTTAGTCTCTTCTGGTTCATGTTGGCTAATTTTATAAAGGCATTTTTACTCAATATTTCTGACACACAATATATCCTGTTATTAAGACCACATTTTAGAAGACCCAAATTACAGTTTTTATTAAGTTGCTATGTACACCCTTCTACCTCATATACTAGAAGTTTTTCCCAGGGAAGGACTGGTATTCTTCTTCTGTGGGACATCATTTTCTAAAAGCTCCGTCATGAGTCAAAAACATTATTCATCCCAAAATGTAGTAGATTATAAACCATTTCCTCAATTATTTGACAAAAACAACCATTCTCTCTTATTTGGGTAACAGCACTGCATTTTTCATCAGAGGGTTACCTTTCCTGAATTCTCAGTTCTTATGGTCCTGGTGGGCTATGACATGAACCAAGTCAGGCTGATGAAAGTAACGACCTAAAATTGGGGAAAGTAAGAAGGTGAGACTCTCTATTGGGTTGCTAAGCTGGTAAGATATAAATTGGGAGCAGCTGGTAGCCCTCTTGACCCTCTCAGAGTGGGCCCATCTGAGAGCAGAGACTACACAGAAGAAAGAAATGGAGTATCAGATTTAGATAATATGTGAGCACCTGGTTACAAATACCAACATATGCCTTTTTTGTTTAACTTGAACTGAGTTTCTGTTAGTTATAATTGAAAGTGTCCTGACTGATAATAAGACTTAGGAAACAGTATAATAGTAGCTGACCCCTTCACAGCACTTATTATATGCTGGGCACTATTGTGCCTCCTGTATGTTAACTCATTTAATATTTGCCAATATCCTATGAAGCACATGTTATTATTATCAACATTATCTCCATTTTACATATGAGGAAACAGACAAAAATTTCCTCAGGCCACCCACCTAATAAGCGAATGAAATTGGGATTCAAACTTAAGAAGTCTGGCTCCAGAGTCAGTGCTGTGAATCAAGGCTGCTCAAAGAGTGGCCCACAGACTGACTCCAGTCTATAAACTATTAACTGTCTGTGAGGATATATTGAAAGTAACTGCCTAGAAACCTTCATGGCGTCTATGGCCGTGCCACCCTGAACAAGCCCAATCCCGTCTGATCTCGGAAGCTAAGCAGGGTTGGGCCTGGTTTGTACTTGGATGGGAGACCACCTAGGAAGACCAGGTGCTGTAGGCATAAAGAATAAAAAATTAGGGATTGTAAGCTGACAAGGTCCTTGCAATCTGTAAGGCCAACCAATGGTTGCCTCACCTAAAACAAAAAAAAGAAAGAAGGAAAGTAACCTTCATGGTAACCTGACATCGCTGCAACATTTTTATTTGTTTATCTATTTTTTAAATGCCAGTTTATTATTTTTTCATAATATATATATATATATAATTTTTTAACATTTTATTTTTTTATTTTCCCCATCTCCCTTCCCTTCTGGTAACCACTAGTCCATTGTCTATGTCCATGAGTCTCTGTTTGTTTGTCCTGTTCATTTGTTGCTTTTAGGTTTACATCCCACATATAAAGGATATCATGTGATTTTCAAACTTTTCTGTCTGGTTTATTTTGCTTAGTATGATTATTTCAAGCTCCATCCATGTTGTTGCAAATGGCAGTATTTCATCCCTTCTTATAGCTGAGTAATGTTCCATTGTATATATGTCCCACAGCTTCTTTAGCCAATCATCTATGGTAGGACACTTCAATTGCTTCCATATCCTGGGCACTGTGAATAATGCTGTTATGAATATCGGTGTGCAAATATCGTTTCGAATAAGAGTTTTCAAGCTTTTGGGGTAAATACCCAGTAGAGAGATTGCTGGATCTCATGGTAAGTTAATTCTAAGTTTTTTGAGGAACCTCCATACCACTTTCCATAGTGGCTGTACCAATTTGCAGTCCCACCAATAGTGTATGAGAGTTCCTATTTCTCCACATCCTCTCCAACATTTATTATTACTTGTCTTGTTGATTATAGCCATTCTAACAGGTATGAGATGGTATCTCATTGTGGTTCTGATTTGAATTTACCTAATAGCTAGTAATGTTGAGCATTTTTTCATGTATTTGTTGGCCATTTGTATGTCCTCTAGGAAAAAGTGTCTGTTCAGGTCTTCTGACCATTTTTTGATTGTATTTGATTGTATTTGATTGTTTTTGTTGTTGTTGTTGTTGTTGTTGTTGTTGTTGTTGTTGTTATAGAATCATATGATTTCTTTGCATATTTTGGATATTAGGCCCTTTCTGGAGGTGTTGCTTACAAATATATTTTCCCATTCAGATGGTTGTCTCTTTACCTTGTTGACGGTTTCTTTTGCTGAGCAGAAGCTATTAGTTTAACATTTTTTATTTATAAAAGTATTGGTCCATGATGAATTGGAATTTTTTTTAAATTTTGTCCTTGACCAGAGTTTGGGGAACATTATTTAGCTTGGAGCATAAGCACAGTGATTTAGATATAAATCACAACCTTTCTTTAAATGCTCTTAAGTTTCTATGAATAATGTTGGTGTCACTTGGCAATCCCCAAATATATTACTTCTTGATTCAATTCCAATGTTTCAAAATAGAGTTCTTTGAGGTATTTTTAGTTCTCATGACTCTGGATTAGAATGGGATCCTGAGCTCTCAGTGGACTTTTAAAGATGCTAACATATTATGAGTTAAAGCTATATAGCACTAAGAATCTTGGCAATGGTTTCTTCCCAGTGAACCTTGCCCTAAGCAGACAGAGAAAAAGCAAAGGGATACACAATCCCAGCCAAATGAGAAATCACAGAAGGTAAGTACTAGGAAACAAGTGATCCCAGAGAGTTGGAAGAGGGGCTTCAAATAGAAGAGAAATCGAAAACAAAGCATAGACGCAAGCTGTGATCCTGCAGAGCTTTCTTACGCAGTCTGCTTTGAGGAATATACTTCAAGCCTGTGCCCAAGCACAGTCAAAGAAAAGCTGTCTAGGACAAAAGCTTAGTTCAGTGGGTCTAAAAAAAGTCTTTCTTGAACAGATACCCCACAAATGGACAGTAAACCCATGCAAAAAAAAAGTATGCTTGATATTGCCAGTCATCAGGCAAAAGCAAAATAAAACCACAAGATACCATTACACACCCACCAGAATGGCTAAAATTAAAAAGACTGACAACAGCAAATGTTGGCAAGGATATGTAACAACCGGAAATGTCATACATGGCTGATAAGAATGGAAAGAGTATTGGCAGTTTCTTTTAAAGTTAAAATATACCTACCCTTTGACCCAGCAAATCTACTGCATATTTACCCAAGAGAATTGAAAACATATGTTCACACTAAGATTTATACAAGCATGCTCATAGCTGAACTGGGAATAATCCAAATATCAGTTAGTAGGAGGATGAATGAACAAATTGTGTTATATTTCTATAATAGAATACTACTCAACATTAAAAATGAACAAAACTACTGATACATGCAACAGCAGCAATGAATCTCACACACAGGGAGAAACTGGACACAAAGAGTACATACCATATGATTCGATTTACATGAAATTCTAAAATAAGCAAAGTAAATCTAAGGCAAAAATTATCAGAATGGTGATTGCCTTTTGGGAGACAGGGATGGGCAGAAAGATTGCATGGAAAAGAACATGAGAGAATTTTCTGGGAAGATAGAAATGTTCTATATCATGATAGAGATATAACAGGCATGTATCAAGCGGACTTGATAAAATAATAGAGAAGCAAGAATGTCTGAATATTAATAATTGTTGAAGTTGTGTGATGGTATATGAGTATCATTATACAATTCTGTTTACCTTATATCTCTTTGAAATTTTCCATAATAAAAAGGATAAATACAAGTGTCTTGCCATTTAGTCCATGTGATCAGCATTTTTTACAAATAAATTTTTCCAGAAAAAGTGCATTTAAGATCCAAATGCCATTGTAAGAATAAGTACCACCAGTAAGATATCATGAGTATGAGGCAGAGTATGTTGTAATCTGGAGTGCAGAAGGTATGCTTTTCTCTTGATATATACTGTCCACCATTGTGTATCCAAAAATTCAAAGAGCTCATGATCAGAAAAAAAAAAAAAATCTTATTGATCTGCATACAATTGGTAATTGCTTCATTCAACACATAGCACAACTGTAGTGAAAAGTTCAGAAATACAAGGCAAAGGTTGTGAAATAAACACATTTTTTATTTTATCTTCTCCTTACAGCTTATTATTTTACTACAGATGCCAAATAGTGATATTTAAACCAAGCTATTTAAGATTTGATCAAAAAATTTTCTGTACATCATTTAGGAAATATTAGAAAAAACTTCAAAGTCCAACAACAAGGGAAAGAATTGTCATATAACATATTCTGTAAATGTATAGTCTATAAAGAATGATTTAAAACATGATAAAGTATTTATGCTTTATCATAAAGAATACAAATTATATATAATAACAACTCTTAAATATATTTACATTTGCAGAGGAAAAAACTCAAGAAAATAATAACAGTTAACATCACATTTGTACATCACTGGTGAGAAAATGAACGTTTTGTATTTTTTTCTTAATACTTATCTGAATTTTTCTAGTTTTCTCTAAAATTACTTTTGTAACAGGAAAACAAAACCAAAAAGTCACCTGTAAATGGGGAACAAGCCTTGCTACATATCAAATTCTTACTCAGTAACAGTACTAAAACCAAGTTTGTCATTTTATATTATGTGGATTTTCTGAGGAAGAACAATAGTGCCTGGCAAATTAGTGCTATAATAGCTTGCCTAGTAAGCCTCCTCTTTCTCCAAATGCTTTTAAAATTAGTTCAAAATACCCATTTTGATTATTTTCGCATGAGGGAAAACAAGGATAACAAGCCAACAACCATTTTTCATTCACTCAAATATCCTTTATTCCAAATTCTCTCACCATTTTCATCTCTCAAGTGATTCCAACAACATGCCATCTCTCAACCAAGGCACAGGGAACGATAGATCCTGGTCGACAGACCAACTAATCCGGGTTGAATCTCAGTGTAGAACAGAAAGGAAAATAAATTTGACTTAGTCTTCTCCCACTGAGTGTGAGGAACCTATGTGGCTGCCTGATTATAGAAAACAGTAGCTGGCCTTCCCTACCTTACTTACCAGGACCTCCAAACAGAGATAAATCAATACATTGCTATTGTTACTCCTGAGCACGCCATATGGAATTGAGCTGATGGGAATAGTTTAAACACAAAACCTTTACTGAAGCTTCTATGAAGAAGAATTGTCCAAGTCACCAAGGCCCACCTCTGGACCCCATTATAATCAATTCAGATTTGATGAGAATATAGCCTGCTGTTCTTAATGGTTTTTTGGCTGGTTGGTCTCATTCAGTGTGTGGGGGTGGGGGTAGTTTTTGTGGTTATCACTGTTCAGTAATACAGTTCATTCACTAATAACGGTTCATTTATTCATACAGAAGATCAGGTAGCATACGAAGCCATGCCTTAGAGTGGCACTGTCCAGTATGGAACTTACTTGCCACATGTGGCTAATGGAGCATTTGAAATGTAGCTAGACCAAGTTGAGATGTGTAGCTAGACCAAATTCACCTGAAATTTTGAAGACCTAGTACAGGGAAAAAAAAATCCTAATATAAAATAACTCATTAATAATTTTTATATTAAATGCATGCCGAAATGATAATATTTTAAATATATTGGGTTAAATAAAATTCTTTATTAAAATTAATTTTACTTATTTCTTTTCACTTCTTTAGTGTGGCTGCTAAAAAATTTTAAATCACATATGCCATGCGCATTTTATTTCTGTTGGAGAATGCTGGTGTAAAATGTGATTAGTATTCATTAAATAAGTAAGTACTTGTGACTACTCGCCTGTAATGTCCAAGTGAGAAGCAGCTTTATCCTATATAAACTACTCTATCTCTCAGCATGTCTGCCCTTATGTCTTTCAATTGTGACCTCACTTTTTATTTTCTCTGTCCTTGGAGAGTTAATACATATGGCCTGTCTCTCCCATTGGCTATCCCACAGGCTGCCACTGCTATCCCTGTTCTGCTGTTCTTGCAAGAATGACAAGGTATTGGTCAGGCACCCTAAGCATCTCTGTTGAAGCAGTCAAAACAGGAAACCAAGCACTGCAAGAAGTTCTGTAGGGCAACAGCGATGAGTACCTTAATGAAGGAGACAACTGCTTATGTGCCTCCACAGTCAGGTATGCCTCTCCTAGCTGGTACTCTGGTGACTTTTTAAAGATTCTTGTGAGAAGAAAAATTTTTAGCCAAAAGACACAAACGGTAAACTTGCTGGTTCTGAGATAATGAAGTTGAATAGGTTGCCTAGAGAATAGAGCCCCTGATCCCACCTGGATGAGTAAAGCCCACAGTTAGGCCACTAAGCCTTACCCTCTGGCTAAATGGCTAATTATTTCTGATAATGGAGGTCTCTGCTAACCCCTCACCTGCCCTACAGCAGAGCAGATCTATCAAGTGAGGAGGGTAGTAATTACTGGTGATACTTGCAAACACTCATTATCTAAGCTCCTGGGTCCTTAGGAGACAGATACGCGATATAAGGGGATCAACTCATAACAATGCCAAAAGGAAGCTGCAGCCATTTGAAAAGTAAAAGGTGGTGAGTGTTAATTTCTAAAAGTAAATTCAAAGAGTGTTATGTTCGAAATAAGACTTTAATATTGTACAGTTACTTATGTCTTCTGACATCTGAGAATTGTTTCTTGCCTTCCTGTCTCTCCCCGTTAGCTGCTGTGACTGCAACGGAGACCTCTGCCTCCAAACATGCTAATATCTTTTGCTTATGAACCTCCTTCCAGACTCCAATTTCTCATAGACAGAGGTTGTGTCATCTGCTGTATCCCCTACAGCTCCTTGCACTTTGGCAGGTACAGATAATGCACATCCAAAAGTAACCAAATAGATTGGTTACTTTTTGTCTTCAACTGCATTGGTTGTCCTCTCTTGATAGCAGAATATGCTCAAAACACTTCACAAAACCAAAGTCTGATGAGCCAAAGAGATCATCAGTTATGGTTAATAATATGAAACTTAAAAGTCACTTGTAAACACTATGAATATTATATTGTATTAACATGAAGAGTTGAGACTTCTCAGTTTCAAGGAAGATTTCTGATTCTATTGAGTTTTCAATATAGAATTTATTTTAGACTTTATTTTAGAAAATATTACAGGGGAAAGTGCAGAGAATGTGAATTCAACTGCAAAATCACCTTGGTTACCAATCTAAGACTCTCAAAAACACTCTCCTTTTCCTTTGTGAAAGTTTATAGAGAGTCATGATAGTCAGAATGGTGGAGCCCTTCCTTTTTAAGACATAACTGGGGTTTAATTTTGAAGAGAAGAAACCAGATTTCAAAAGATAGCCCCTATTGGAAAGTCACTAATTAGCCACAGATAAAAATGTCTGTGAGGGTTAATAGTTCTCACTCCAGTTGGGAGTTCTGTTTTACTTTTTACATATTCTGAATGTACTTGTCATAAAATAAAATCCCAAATTCTACATCCGTATAATCAGAAAAAGAGTTCTTTCCTCTTCCAAGTTTTTTTTTTTTACTTTTAAGAAGAAGAAAGAAAAAAAACAAGAAAATTTCAAAATATTTAAATCCTATATCTATTATAGTAAATGTTTTTTAAACATCATTCCACGAAATAATAGCTAACAAAAAATCTAAGAGAAAATGTATAGGTATAAAATAAAAAATATACACATATAAACCTCTGAATATATCATATGGAAAAACTTTTTATTTGGGGCATCAAAAGAGGGCTCTACTCAATATCATTAGGAGTCTACCTGAATCACAGGGCACATTACTGATTTCCCACCATTAGGTTTTTGTGTGTGTGTGTTTTGGGGTGGGGGGTTTGGCCTTTCTCACAGTCAAAAAACATTTCATTTGTTAAAGCTTTAAAAGTATATTTATCTTTTGATATGAAGGCCCACATAGACATGCACATAGAAAAATACAAAGTTCTGTACATTACCAAAAGGACAGTGGCATCTTTATTGCTATAGTCTTGATGTTTAATAACTTATGTCCCATCTGCATCTTCAACCTTATATGTATTAAAAATCCCAAGAAACCTCATCATAAAGCTTCTTACTACATGGCTCCCACTACAAAACATAGCAGTACTTTGTAGTATTATAGCACTTTCCATGCAAGAATAGAAAAGTATTTTTATGATCCTTTGCTTTCCGTCCAGATAACCATGGAGGAAGGTCAATGGTACATATGTTTTATTGAAACTCTTCTCCAGGAAAACATAAAAATAACAGAAGAGAACGATACTATGAGCTCCTTCAGGTTAATAAAACTTTAAAAACATTGATTGAAAATGTAAAGTTCTAACTCCATCTTAACATTATTATCAGCGTAATATTTCTTATCCCCTCTACCAACATCCTGTCTCCACCCAAAGACACTCCTCACCCCACCCATTATACTCAATCGCACAGTCGTTGAAACATAAAATATAGAAATCTGGATACTTCTCTTGTAGGACTGGAGTAACCTCAGCTTACCCAAATCATGAGTGCCTTGAAAGGCATGAGGCAATCTAACTGCCTAGACCAGGAAGAGGTCCCCAAACAAAAGTAAGAACAAGATGTTACTCTAGCCAAACATCCAGAAAAGTGTTTGTTCTTAATATATGGAACATTGTTTTGAGAGAGAGAGAGAGAGAGAGAGAGAGAGAGGGAGGGAGGGAGGGAGGGAGGAGGGAGGTGGTGGTCGTAACTAGAGCTATACTCGAAATAGATCCCGCCTATATACCCACTGCACTCACTACCTCCCTCCCTCCCTACCTCACCTCCCTCCCCTCAGATCCCTCCTCACTCACTAAATCAACTCCCTCCCTCTAGAAAGGAAGGAAGGAGAGAAAACCTATGCTTGTGATCAATTCCCACAGGAACCTTGACTAAGACAATTCAAGTTTGGTTTTATCTGACTCCTGTTCCATTTTCTTTGCAAACATAAACAGAAGAGCAATATCTTCCCTAGTTCTCACTATTTTGAGTGGCTGGAGTAGAAACTTCTATTTTACTTCCCTCCCCAACTCAATCATTCTTTTACTTTGTATCCGAATAACGGCAAAGAACCAGAGATAATTCCATCTCTTCCCACATTTAGTATGGAAACCACCTCTCTTCTTCTGTTTGCTTTCTCTAGCTTTTACCCATTTTTTTCCAGGCATACAATTCTATGCCACATATGGAATATGCTCCCTCACTAGAAGACCCTGATAGTTGACTTCCATGCCTCTCTTAGACAGGAAAGTCCTAGGTGGTTCATTTTCACACAGACATTAGTTTTAGTCAACTTTTCACAGTAAGGCAATGGATTAGAGGGAAATAATTGGGGTATCGGTTGAGATTCTTTGGGTTGCAAACAGTAAAAAACCCAACCCAAACTGGCTTAAACAAAAGAGAAGAAAAGGAGTATTTTATGGACTCACAAAATTAAAGAATATGTTGGATCTTGCTTACTGAAGGAGTTCGGTTCAGTCACAAATAACGTTTCTAGGCTCCTCCTTCCAGCTCTTCTTCTAGATAAGCGCCAATCTTTGATTCCACAGGATGTTTCCTAGCAACTTTAGATTCATATCTTCACAAACCCTAGTTCGACAAAAAGAAAATTTGCTTCCCCAGTAGATAAATGGCAGTGTCAGAACTGAATTTCATTTGATTTCAATTGGCCCACTTTTGATCACATGTTCATATCTGAACAAAAGACTGTGGCCAAGGGAATGACTAGTTCTACTTAGGTCACATGCTCTACTCCCTCAGGTTCAAGAATAAAGTCAGCCTCACATGAAGCGCATAGACTGAGAAGGGGAAAAGAGAGCCAGCAGTGTAAAATTGTGTCCCCAAGAATGGCAAAGTTAATGTGTTCATTATGCTATCCCAACTCTGTAGGGATGATCAAGAAATGCTTCAGAGAAGAGACTGAAAAAAACTTTAGAACTAAGTCTTGAAGGATGAGTAGGACTTTGATAGGCCAAATAAGGTTGAGAGAAGAGTCGACAGACCATCCAAAGCTGGGAGAACAGCATGCAAAATGCAGTAGACAGGCAAAAAGTCATGATCTTTTCCAGAAAATTCAAGTAAGCTCTGTATGAATGTGCCTGTGGGAGGTTACAATAGCTGAGGCTATAAAGTAAGCTAATCATGTTGGGTTTTATATGCCATGCACAAGCGTTTAGATTTTTATCCTTCATGAAGTGATGGAGAGTACTGAGTTAGGTGTATTAAGCCAGGATTTGATCCCTTGAGTAGTATAGAAGATGTGTTGAGATTGGTAAGACAAGGTTATGAGAATGGAGTGAAATCTCACTCAAAAAATATTTTACATAACCTGAACCAAGGTCATGGCCATGAAGATTAAGAAACGAAGCTAATAAAGAAGAAAATTCTGCCATTTGCAAAAACATGGATGAACCTTGAGGGTATTATGCTAAGTGAAATAAGTCAGACAAAGACAAATACTATATGATCTCACGCATATATGGAATCTGAAAAAAAAAACCAAAGCCATAGAACAGAGAATAGATTGGTCCTTGCCAAAGGTGGGGGGTAGGGAGTTTGAGAGACAGGTGAATGTGGTCAAAAGGTACAAACGTCCAGTTATAAGATAAATAAGTTTTGGGGAAGTAATATATAGCATGGTTACTATAGTTAACTATGCTGCATTATATATTTGAAAGTTGCCGAGAGAGATCTTAACAGTTCTCATCACAAAGAAAAAAAATGTGTAACTATGGAGGTAATGGATGTTAACTAAACTTATTGTGGTGATCATTTCACAATAGATACATATAGAAAATCATTAGGTTGTACACCTTAAACAAATACAATGTTGTATGTCAATTCTATCTCAAAAAAAAAAAAAACTGAAAAAGGAAAAAAAGGTGGAACTAAACTCAAAAATACCTAGGTGATAAAAATAATGAGGCAGATGATTGACTCAATGTGGGGGATGCAGGAGAAAAAGGATTCTTGCTTAGGTCTTTGGCTTGGAGGGCTGTATAAAATGGAATGCAGATTCACTAAAACACTGAATCTATGAAGAGTGGCCTTTCCATTAAGCCTTGGATCTAACTTTTCTGCTCAGGTTTAAAAAAAAAAAATACGTGTGAGTGATTATAGTTACCTTTCAATATTTATAGAAGGTTTTATATGACTAACCATTTCATTCACAAATGCATCCTGCAGTCCACCCACCTACACGCCCACATCGCATCTGTTCAACGTGGGTTATTTATGACACAGCTGTGTTAGCAGTTAGGATCCTCATGCTGCTCTGTCACAACACAAAACTAACAGATCCTCTCCACCATCTTGACTCTATTTGATTTCCAGCTCAATAAAGTGGAATATTGAGGAAAAGGCCTTATCACCCATTCTAGTCCATAAATAACATAGTTAAGGTCATTCTTGAAGCAATGAAATTCTCATGGTGACATTTTATCTCTGAAAAGTGATTTTTTAGTGGTGACAGAGTCCATTTGAAACAACCCTGGTATTTATGTGTTTTTATGTTTGTGAAAGATATCCCTGCAGGATATCCTCTTTAAGCTTTGCAGCTGTTGATAATGGGTCCCTGCCCAAGTGTGGATTTGTTCTACAAACACATTTATCATCTATCAAACATATTGGCTGGCAAAGGTTTTGTATATTCCATGACTTGTAACATTCTTGCTCCTAAGTATTCTGAAACCACTAAAACATTCATATTGTTCTTACTCACCCTTCAAGAAAGAACTGAAAGACTGACTCTGTCTGGAAGGTGATAGGATTAAATTGCATTTATGCTGAATCCACAGTGTGCAGGGAGCGTGAAGCTGTTTTCTAGATGAATCAGCTGATTCTTTGTGCTTTACAAGCCAAGGGAGGCATTAGTTAATGAAAATGTAAGAAAATAACTCATCTAACCAACACTCAATGGAAAAGAAAGAAAAACTAAGAAGAGAAATGAATAACAAGACAGCTACATCACCTTCCAAAGACAGTGCTTCACTCACTCCAGAACCTAAACTAGGAGCTGTGTTTCCAGAGAGATGGGCAGAAGCATGCCCAGAGTTATAAGTCAAAGAGGAAGCTTGCCAGGATGCTACGTGCGTCTCTCCCACAAGAAAAAGACCAGGGGATGGCCCTTGGGATATCAGGCTGTTCCCAGCAGCATCTTTTCAGATCAAAGGATCCAGGTGAAACTGAACCCAGTCTCAAATTGGACAGAACTTACTTTGGCTCAGAATATCATGCCCAAAGCCAAATCAGAACCAACCTGCACTGAAGTGAGTGGGAAAAATTCTACTGGTCTAAGAATGCTGGCATTCATTCCTTAGCTAACAGCTCACTGCAGCTGGACAGGAAACCGGGGTTTTGAACCGTACTGTTACTTTCAACTTTTTACTCTTCTGAAAGCATGAGAAGCTCTCCATTTCCTCCCAAATGAATGAAGAGGGTTCAAGCTCCGTATTTCATTTCTTTTTGGTTACACTGATGTCTTCTTTTTAGTCTTTTTCCTACATTATGACATTTTCTTTCCACCCCTTACCTCATTTTCCCATCTCCTTTGTTATGTTCCTTCTCTATTCTTTTTGTCTCTTTCAAGATTTACATTTTCTCTCCTCTCTACCCAATTCACTCCTTCCAAGACTTTCTCCCATTTGAGGTATTAATATTTTTACTCCCCAAAAGTTTGATAAACCTAAAAAGTTACAACATTCAGATAGAGAAAAGGTAAACAAGATTGAGAAAGTCATCAGGTAGAACAGACAGCATTCCTTAAAGTCTGATCCAGATACTATAGACGAAGTTTCACAAACTATAGTCTGATTCACTCTTCAGGTTCATATTTCTTCAATATTTCAATCAGCAAAATATGCCAAATCAACCAAGAGCAGAAGGTACTAGCGCAATGGCAGGGTCCCATTAAGCTGCCTCTGTGTGACTTGAGCCCTATTACCAGTCCTCTTCAAAACCCTCTGCCAAGCCTGAAAATCTTACCTTAGTGTCAATAATCAGTAAGAAAAAAAAGCAGGAAAGTTTTTCCAGAATCTCATGATAGCTCACTGATATGTCTTCTGAACCACTAGTTATTTAATCAAATTAGATCGCTGTTTTGGGAACAGAAAAGGTGAGTTGCAAGATAAATACCTTTCAAATGCTAGAAGCAAAGGTTTGGGGGGGGGAGGGGTATCAGAGGGACTCTTTTGATTCCAAGTGATAGAAATATAATTTGAACTAACAGAATTGAAAGGGAGAATTTATTAGTTCACAAAATCCAATGAAGAGTTGAAGGACCAAACTAAGAAAATGGCAAGAATCCATCTTTTCTCAGGAGCTCTTGGAACCAGAAACACAAATTCTGATTCCAGCTCTCATCTCTGCTTCTTTCTACATAGTAGCCCCATGTCTCACTGCATATCAGTCTTTCCTCCTGGCAGGAAACAAAGACTCTAAGAGCTCTCCTGAGCCTTGCAACCTACCATTGGAACCTCCAGAAAGAGACTGACTCTCTTTCCAATTTTAAAAATTCCCAGGAAAGAACTCTGATTGGCCCAGACTCAGTCAATGTCAACTCTGGGCAAATCAGCTGCAACCGTGGGGCTCATAGTACATACACATAAAAGATCGTGGTAGCTTTCACTGAAATCCATAGTAAGATTAAGGGGAGAAGTTCTCAAAAATTTAGTAGGGGAGGGGGTGCTATTAACAGACAAAAAAGATGTATTACACAAACAGAACACTTAGTGCCCACAACACATAGGCCTGAATGATAGAGATAGTAAAAAACAATGGCCAGAGAGACCAGATCAGAAGGGCCTTAAGGGACTGATAATCCATATCAGAAGTGAAGGGGCAGGGAGCAAGCTGTGCCTTTATTGCAGTTTTATAAGGCACTATTCCTATAGTTGGTTTCTCAGCCCCCAAAATTACTAGATCCAAAACACTAGCCATATAAAGCCCTGGAGCTTCCAAGCTATAAGGTTTAAATAGTTTACATGAAATCATCTCTCCTATATGAAATAAATATATATATTGGTCTCTGTTCCCAGTTTCTGAAACAGAGCTCCTAAAACCCTTGTAATTTCCTAAGTGATAAGAGCACTTGGAGCATCTTTTGTTCTAGGATTTGGTTTTGACCCTGGTTCCTGACAGAGAGCTCCTAAATCCCTTGGAATTTCCTGGGTGATAGGAATGCCTTTCCTTCTAACGAGGTGACTCTTGGTGGGCTCTGGGTTGGGGGCTGGTCACCAGAAAGACCATGCCATGATTAGAGGCTTAGAACTCTCAGCATTACCCCTCCCCTTTTCCCCTTCCCCTTCAGTGAGAGGGGCTAAAAATAAGAGTTAAAATCAATCGTGCCTATGTGATGAAGCCTCCATGAAAATCCCAAAAGCAGGGCGTTCAGAGGACTTTGAGGTTAGCGAATGAGTCCATGTACTGGTGGCATACCCAGGGACACAAGCTTCTGCGCTCAGGACACTTCCAGATCTCGCCTTATTAGCTCTTCATCTGGCTGTTCATCTGTTTCTTTTATCATATCCTCTATTATATAATAAACTGATAAACATAAGTGTTTCCCTGAGTTCTGTGAGCTGTTATAGCAAATAATAGAATCTAAGAGAGGGATCATGGGAACCTATAGTTTGTAGCCAAGTCAGATAAAAGTTGTGAGTCACCTGGAAACCTAATAGAAATTGGTGTCTGAAGTGGGGGTACAGTCTCATGGGACTAAGCCCTTAACCTGGTGTGTCTGAGTGAACTCCAGTTTGTGTCAAAATTGAATTGAAATGTAGGACACCCAGCTGGTGTCAGAGAATTGCTGGGTGTGGAGGGGGAAAAAAATCCACACATCTGGTTCATAGGTGTTGTGAGTGTGGTAGTAGTGTGAGAGCAAAGAAGCACACAGAAGTGTTTTTCCTTCATACTAAAGTATCTTATGTACCCTTAACCAAGCAAGATTATAAAATATGATACTAGGATGGACTCAGATATATGTAATGTCTCTTTAAGGAGCAGCACCTCCATCTCTAGAATGACAAAAAAAAAAAAATTAAACACGGGCTATTGTAGCAAATGTCTTCTTAAAAGTGGAAGTAAAACTACAGACATGCCAGAAACTTTCAAACCTTGCTCATCTACTAACCACTTTGCTTTTAGGAGAATTAAAACTGAAGAATTTTCCATAATCCTCAAAAATTATTTTAATAGTATAATATCATGAAAGACTAGGAACTATTAAAGGGATAAAATTGAGAATGCGTATAAAAGTACTTTGAACAATAAGAATTTTTACATAATTACAGTTAAGAGTTTATGTCTATCCTCCCAGGCTATTGTTTTTCAGAGAACTGTCTACCTGCCTTGCAGGAGTTAAAGCTGAAACTGACATTTAGTTGCCCTCTGTGGCAGGGTGGGTAAGACATTCGTCAGGTTTATTTCTATGAGGAATTATGCTGGAGGTTATCATGCAGTCAAGTAAACTTTTTTCTTACGGAAGATATGGAAAGGGGTCCAGAGGACTGGAGGGCCCGTTTTTCATTAAACAAAGTGATTTTGTTCTGAGGTTAAGTCCTTATGACCCAAAGTACAGGCTGGTATGCAAAAAGTCATGCATTGATTTAAACAATAATAAATTGAGGTCCAGAATGCAGGGGAAAATCTGTTCCCTCATGGACACTGAAGGCCATACAGTTTCACTGCTGTGATTTCAAAATAAACCTTGCACTTGTTAAGTTTTGAATTTGCAGCAAATATGAGAACTTTAAAAATGGATACTTAATCCAAACCAGTTAGATATGATAATTATGAAACAACTCTTATAACTCCAAATGGCTAAGTAAATAAGTAGAACATAAATCATTATAAAAGCCAATAAAATTTAGAACTTATGGTCAAATAATAAATTGTTAAACCATAAAATCTGGCAAACATGGTGACTAGAGTCTGTGTTATTCAGGATTCGGGATCTTTAAGCAAGATAATTGAGGAATGGGCTCATCCTTACAAAGCCCATGGGACCCATGGAAGGAGGTATGCTTTACAAGAGGTATGAATGAGTCAAAACTGTGCCTAGCACATGGAAACTATTCAATAATTATTTATTGAATTAATTAGTTGATCACTATGGAGTAGCTAAGTTAGTAGATTATTACTAAGTTCTACCAGTAATAAGGGGAAATTCAGTACCGTTCATGCCTAGGTGGCAGGTTACCAACATGGGCTCTGGGGCGGCCAAGCCATGTATGCCACGGTCTTTGCTTTCCAGATGTCATCGCAACAGATCATGGAGCTCCATCAATCGACTATCTTCTTATTACTATTCCCCACTATGCGAGATGAGGCAGCTTGGAGGTTATGACCTATCTGATTGCTCAAGTGGGTTCCTCCCATTAAGCCCCGCATGTCCCAAGATATATTCCTCAGGGCTCTTGATTTGTGATAGTTTCATTGGTGGAGTCGCTCTCAAATGAGTTCCTTGATACTAGGGAATGAAACCCCCAGAGAAGGTAATATGCCACAGCCAGCTTACCCTAGAAGATTCCTTTGAGCCCCTTGACTAATCAATAATAGCAACGACAACTCACTAGCAATAAAAATAATTCCTTACGTTTCTCTGGAGGTTTATGTTCAGACAGTGTAGTAATATTAGAGTGATGGCCTGAGAGAGAAGGTGAAAAACAAACCATTTTTTCATCTCCGGATCCAGTGTGTTATATTTGTATATCTATTTCATAATATAAGTCTTATGTGTATTTTTTTCCCTAAAGTATGCTTTATGCTGCTCATTCTTCACAGTTTAACAATTCAGTATTCCCAGGAACATCCTTTGGAGGCCTCTGGGCCTTTGCTGCTCAAAAGCCTCTCCCTCCCCAGTCATGTAATTCCTGATCCTTCTCTCTGAGGCCTCCCCCAGGCTTGACTATGGGCTCCTCCTTCTGTGATCCTATAGTACAGGGATCCACAACCCCTGGGCTGTGGGCTAGTACCAGTCTGTGACCTGTTAGAAAAGGAGCCGCACAGCAGGAGGTGAGAAGCAGGGGAACCAGCAAAACTTCATCTGTATTTTCAGCTGGCATCACCACCTCAGCTCCACCTCAGATCATAAGGCATTAGATTCTTATAGGAGAATCAGTTCCTGGTGTCAAAAAGGTTGGGGACCACTGGTATAGTAGTTCACCCCTTCTCACAGCCCTTAAGCACATTCTGCCACGGTTATAATTAGCTAGGCTGTCTGTCTCCTAGTTAGATTCTGAGACTCAGAGGGAAGGATTTTTTGGACTTAGTCATTTTGTGTCAAATCAAGACAGTAGACACTCAGTTATTTGCTGAATTGAACTAATTCCAAAATAAGGATTTTCAAATCAAATTTTCCCCAATTCAATTTGTATATGGAGACAACAGCCCTATATAAAATGTAAAGTGAATCACTGTAAACATTAGAAAGGAAAAAAAAAAAAAAGGAAACTTAGCACCTCTTATTAACCAGGAGGTTTCAGGAAATAGAGCTGGTAGAGATTCAATCAATCTGTTTTCTGCTCCACACCTCACCTTCGCCTTAAGAGATAGCTGGTGCTTCCAGTTCTTTAGCCTTTCTGGAGTTCTACTGTACAAGTTGGGGTGACGCTTGTTGGCTTCTCCCTCTCCTCAGATAGGCGTTCAGTGTTCTATGCTCTGCTGAGCCAGCTCCTGCTGATCCAAATGCTTCTGTCTTCCAGATTGTGTGGATATCTGTCATCAAGTGATGTTGCTTCACCCATAACCTTTGTTCTTAGGGTTTATTGCTTTTTAAATTTCTGATACCCCTCCCATTTTAGCAGTTTCCAGAGGAAGAGGATATAAAAAGACATGTAAAATTTCTACTGTATTGAATCAGACTTCTCTGAACTAATTATTTTGAAACACCAAGTTATAAGTTGGGTTAATAAAACAAATATCATTAATACAAATGACTTAAGAAAAATATCCTAAGAAATTGTATAATGCTCTATAACTTACCATTGATGCTTGAAAAGTATAAGGCAAAAACAAAACTCATAAAGAAAGGATAGTAGAAAATTGTAAGAAAAAGATAATCTTATTCTATGATTTGTAAATTCACACTCACTCCATCTTTATAAATTCTGAGCCATGTGAAAAATCCACTTCTGAATAGGAAGGTTACTGAACATATGGTTTAATTACAACTTTGTCTTGCAATAAGAGACAGGCTATCTGAACAGAATATCATTCTCTACTCACCTTAAACAAGAAATGTTGATGCAACAGAGAATTATTGTAAATAAGCAGAATGTTTCTGGTGTAAATTGGAACCCATGAACTAAACACCAAAGGAAAAATGAGTCATGAGAAGGGAGATAAACAAGAAATCTGGAGACCACAGAGCCAGTCCTTTCTGCCACCAACTAGCTATGTCAATGTTAACATTATCTCTTAGCTTTTCTGAGCGGCACTTTTCTCTTACTAAAAAACTAAGTTGAACTTTATCATCTGCCTGAATTTTCAAGCCAGCCTGACCCTCCTTCACCCCAGGAGCATGACAACTATAAGGCACATACATGCCCACTTTTTGGAGCAATGGTCTAGGACCATTGTTTTCCTTCCAGCTCCTCCTTGGTTCCCCTCTCTTGGCTCCAACTCCATTCTCTCTTTTGGCCCCATTGGTTAGGTAGTTGACTTCACTGTTCTGTATCTTGACTCTACTAAAAGGATAAAGAGTTTGACTCACCTTCACACACCATTCTCTAGTTTGGGCCCTGACTTATGCTAACATTCCATTTGTGCCCACCTCATTCACTTACAGGTAGAAAAAGGAGGAAGATTCAGACAATCATTTCTGAGTTCTCTTTCAGTTCTGGATCCCTATGATTCCATCAGCATAACAAAGCCTAAACAAATAAAGTTTTCTTTGGCCAAAATATATCTCAGCTGTGTTTGACCAACATGAAGAATGACAGGTTCATCTTCAGTAGGAAGACAAGAATTACTAAGCCTTAGATGCAGAAGGAAGTCTGTCTTATTTAGAAGGAAATTTCTCTTTTGTTACTGTTTTTCTGGTTAAAATGAGTCAGTGTCACTATCTATAAAATTCTTCATAGACACTCGGTTTCAATTACTTCTGTGCTAGAAAGAAACTGATGCCGAATGGAAAAATAACCTTAAAAGATATGAACAGCAGACACAAAGCTGCCATTGCTACACATTTCCTGGAATGAAGCCACATTTATCAAGCTTCACTTCTTGTAAATGTTTATTGACATGGAGCTTTTGACAGGAGTCAATCTGGTTGATAGCTTTTTCCTGTTAAATCCCAAGTTGTTTTTGCTGCCAAGAACTCTTAATGATGAAAATGCAGAAGTTGTGTCTGCATGAAGAGACAGATCCTTTGGGCTGGATTTCACCTAGCCCCACTTAGCCTGACCTTAATAAATAAGGGCAGCCATGCCGATGCCTATTTGATGAGGCTTGGACAAAATCAGGACACTGAAGAGAGTTTTATCAAGATGTCACAAAAGAGAAGAAAAGTAACATTTATTGAACATCTACTAAGTGCCAGAAACTATTTCAGGCACTTGGAAATCATCTTTTTAATTAAAATTATCTCTTTTGATCTTCATGAGATTCTTATAAGTAATACCGTCCCCCTTTCATGGATAAAAGAACCCACTGTAGAGAGGTACGTAAGTAGGTCAAATTCAAATAAGTGATAGGGAAAAAGAATATTATCCCAAGTCTGTAAACTGAATTTTGTTTACTTCTAGTGTGTGACCTTCAACTTTAATTCAACAAAGGATAATATTCATATGGAAAAATAAATCATAGAATCACATTAGAGGTCACTTACTACAATTTCTCTCATGTTATTATAGATAAGGAAATAGATCCACAGAGGTATAATGACTTGCCCAAATTACATGATTCTAACTGTACAAATTATAAAAATCTTTCTTGATTGACGTATTAGGGATTAAGAAGCAGCCCTTTTGTAGTTAATTGAAAATGCAATGTCCTAAATCAGCACAAACCGTTTCATTTGCTTTCAAATAACTGAGGCTGTAAAAAGTTCAGGTGGGAATTTCTAAGATAACCCAAGGACACAAAGTACTATTGGGTTTAACAAATATTTTCTGTCAAACCAAAGTCCTCCAAAGCATAACTGTTTTTATCTCTGAGTCAAAATGTGGCTAAGCAAGTTCCTCCACAATGAGAAGTAGCAAGTAGTCTGTGTTTTTTCAAAGCTCGAAATTAACATTGGGTCATCAGGTTTGCAGAAATGATGGGAAACAAGATAGGAAAGGAAAAAGGGGGAGGAGAAATAGAAAAGATGCATCCACTTAGAAACTAGGAAACAACATCAATTCCACATATGTTTCCATTGGTATAGGAATGATTTTGCATACAAGCTCACTTATATTTTCATATCTTGACCTTGGGTAAAAGACATGAACAGACTTAGGTCTACCCAGAGAGATTCAGTCTTAATCATAAAGCTGTTAGCCAATCTCAGTTATATTTTACAGGCAAAAGCAAATATTTAAAAGACTTCTCTTTCCAAAATGCAAATGCTCTAATATAGCCAAAGATAATCTATAATTTTAAAACACTTCAGAAGGACATCTACATTTTGGTTTTTATGAGCTTAAACTCCAAGGTCCAGAGAGTTATATAAATAACAATACTCAGGAAGGAAACTTATCTTTTGAATTGGGACTTGTGCAAAGCTTGGATATAAATAGTGCCCGAAAGAGGAATAAACATGATTCATAACTGTTGTCTCATGTGGTTAATTCTTCCAGTCAGTGAAGGACTAGATTCTCCACAGATGTTTTTACCAATTTTTTCTCTTGGAGCATTCAAGTAGGCGTAACTATTATTTAGCATCTGATTGAGTTGTCTGTCTACTAACCCTGGAGGACAGTGGAAAGATGATGAAGCAACTTGAAAACTGTCAAGGAACATTATTTAATGCACTTGATTTATAGGCAATCAACTCATTGGAATACAACTTTTATTGTAAATTAGCTGAAGCTTAAAAGATGCAGCCATCCCACGCTTGTTGTAACGCTTCAAACAGCAATGTTCTCTCTCTTGGGTTTAAGTTAATCTACTTAACAGATCCTCACTTGGATGTATACTAAAGAGGCCAACAAATGGAAAGGAAAAATCACACAATATAGAACAACACCATTAGTCCACAGCATTACACAAGTTTTCTCAAAAATGTCTGGTTATATTGTGCAACAGCCTTCACCCCTTTGACCAATATGTGCTGATGCATTCATAATAATTAGTAACTGCCTACCTTAAAACCCTTTGTTCCATTTGTACCAAATAGAAAGTAAATCACCCTCTTTTGATGGCCAGGAGATGGTCTGGGACTTGTCAGAAGATCCCGACAGGCTGGTCTCAGCCATTTCCCTCCCAGGAAGTGTTGTCAGGATGGCTAATGCAGAAAGTCGTGGCAACATCAAATGCTCTCCATTTAATACTTGTTCAGAAGTCAAGCAAGATAACACCGTGAAAATATTAACTGTTTATTTTTGAAAAACTTTACCTGCTGTTATCTTACTTAAAAATAGAATCTTTCTCATTCAGATAATAATTCCATCCATAGCTAGCAGCCAGCTTGGGTCTCATTTGCCTAATCATCATTTATATAAGAATTAGAAAGACATTAAACGATTTTTTTTTAACTTTTTTATTTTTACCCTTGAAAGTTATTGTTTATTTATGCCAGGGTTTCTCAACCTCAGCCCTATTGACATCTAGGGTGGGTTAAATCTTTGTTGTGGGGCCTGTTCTATACATTATAGGCAGCATCCCTGGACTCTACCTTCTAGATACAAGTAGCACCGCCTCCCACTAGCTTCCCAACAGAGTTGTGACAACCAAAACTGTCATCAGACATTGTCAAATGTCTCCCCACTGATAACCACAAAATGTAAAACACTTGGCTACAGAAATCCTGTCTTACCTAAATATGTTCTGCAAGAAAGTAGCATGGCTGTTGAACCAGGAGATGGAGGCAGGGAGGGGTCATCATCAGTCATTGCCCATAGCAGGGCACTGATTTGGGCAGTTTTGCTTACAGTCCAGTGAATATGGGACCAGAACTTATACTACCACTGCGATGGCCCCTTTGGGGATCTGAGTGTTTAGTATTCAAAGGCTGGCCAAGAGTAGTTGAACTTTAATTCCAAATAGCACAAGCTCCTTAGATACATTCAGTCCTTTATAAACCCCACAGCTAAGGAAAAAACACTGACCACCTTGATGCTTTCAACCACACCAGTCTCACTGGGCCACCACAGTACCAACTGCATGTCTTCTAACTTAAAGAAAACAAATTAGAAAAATAATGGTGTTCTAAAAGAAACTGTTTTTAAAAAGATGTTTTCATTAATAATGCTAGGGATCCAAGTTTGTAAACCGTGTGAGTCATAGGCAAAAAACTTGCCATTTTTTTGGTCAAAAGCAAATTCTCTTGAAAAACAAAATAAGGTCAACAGGTCACAGAAGCTCCTTTATCTTAGTTTGATCCCTCTAAGATATGATGGTATTAATCACTAAGGATTGGTCAAGAATGAATCACTACTCCTCATTTAGTGTTTTCATGCAACTCAGACCAGACAGTCTTAACCTCTCACTGCCCAGGTTCCAAATAAGAGTTACCTCACAGAACACTGGGGTTTGTTGGGCACACTTGCCTTGGAGAGTTTTTTGGTTGTTTACCTGATATCTACCCATCCATCCTCACCTTTCCTATAAAACTCCAATTTTTTTGGATGTGACAATTTATCTAACATTAAAAGGGTAGAGGGTACTTTCCCAAGCTTCCCTGGCAGGTGGAGTGGTTATTAGACCCAATTCTAGCCAACAAGAGAAATTAGAAAATTATTAGGTGAGGCTTCCAGGAAAGCACCTTAAAATGGAGGCAAATTAATTGCCTATGCCTTTCCCTCTGCTCTTTCTTCTTCTTCTTGCCTGGAACACAGTCACCATACAGGAGGTGGAACAGCTGTCTCAGGACCACGAGGCAACAAGCCCAGGCTAAGGATGGCTTAGCAGATGGACAGAAGGAAACGTGGTACCTGGTAGAATCTCTGTACCAACGCTGGTATATTAGTTTCCTGAGGCTGCTGCAACAAATTATAAAACCCTGTCCTAAAACAGCAGAGATTTAGTCTTCCAGAGTCCTGGAGGCTAGAAGTCAGAAATCAGATAGGGCCATACTTCCTCTGGGGGCCCTAAGGGAGAATCTATTCTCTGCCTCTTCAAGTTTCCGGTGGCCACATCACTGCAATCTTTGCCCCCGTAGTCACGCTGATGTCTCCTCTTCTGTCCGTCTAATCTGCCTCTGCTTCACTCTTATAAGGACACTGGTCATTTGATTTAGGGCCCATCCAAGTACTCCAGGATGATCTCAAGATATTTAACTTAATTACACACACAAAGACCTTTTTCCAAATAAGGTAATATTCAGTTTCCCGGGATTTGAATGTACACATATCCTCTGGGAGGCCACCATTCAACCCACTACACCTGATTGGCTACCTTGAGATTTCTTATTTATCCTCTTCCCCTCAAAAAAATAAAAATCTTTATCAATTTAAGCCATCATTATCCAAATTTCTGTAACTCACAGCCAAATACATTCCCTAACAGATTGCTTAACTCAGTGAGGACAATAGGAGGATTTCAAGAATGGATCCTGAGTCTGCTTTAAACTACCTGGGCTCTAAATTTCTATTTTTGGCTTTTTTGCGTAGAAGATCAAGTTCTGCTTTAGAATCTTAGTCCATTTCTCAGTGTGGACCCCAGAGTATTAGAATTACCTGGGGTGCTTATTTAAAACTCTGATTCTTTGCCCTCAAGATGGATTTGCTGAATTAGAATCTCTGGGAACTTATACCTCTAACAAGTCCCCATGAAGGCTGTTATGTCCACTGATGCCTGAGAACCACTGCAGTTCTTCCTGCTTTTTATAATGCTTCTCTGCATATTGACTTCAGTTTGATGAGTCATCTTTATCACTTAGTGCAGATTGTGTGCCTGAAATTCTGTTGATTTTGTAGTTAAAACTATTTATCTCCACTGATTACACAAAATCTATGTTTTCTTAACAAAAAAAAAATTATCTTTCTTATCCTGAGTCTTCACGAACTTCAAAAGCTACCTGATAGCCTCGCCTAGACTTTTATCGTGGATGCTATGTAAAAACGGGTTCTTTCTTAGTTACAAATTGCACAGCCAAAACATATTATAACATCAGATCAGAGAGAAAAAGGCAGCGCCTAATATACGATAGGATTTCTGGTTCTGTGGAGGGCCGCTATGCATCCTGGAGTACATGAAAAGAGGATTCCTCTTAGATTCATGACTCCATTGGGATTAATCAAATCCCTGGTTTGTGAGGGAGTTTATTATACATCCCTTTGTCCTTAATTTCTTTGATTCTTGCTTTTCAACTTCCTCTGGAGAGTGTGATGTATTAGTGTGATGTATTAGTGTGAGTATTAGTCATTTAGGATCAGGTGATAATTCCAAAGTGTGGCTTCAGATCATCCAATCACTAGTTATAAGTCCTTCCTTAAACCCCTGCAATTTCGCCATCCACTAAGTGTTAAAAAAAAAAAAAAAAAAAAAAAAAAAGCCAATTCCCTTCCCTCATTTACAGATAAGGGAGGTGAAGCAATTACATGAGGAGCCAGGCTTTGAACTTCTCCGACATCAGCCAATACAAGAGTCAGAGGTTGAGCTCTGAATCCCAGGGCTCTGAATTTCACTCAAAATTCAGGCTGCTGATAACAGAAGAAGCATAAAACTATAGTCAAGTGGCTGCACTCACAGCAAACTGACTGCACAGAAAAGGCTTCATGCCAAGGAGACGCTGATCTGAATCACATTAAAGGTCAAAGAAAAGGATTGTTTTATTTCCTAGAAACTGAACCACCAGAACCACACCCACCTCAAATCCCTTCCAAATCCCCTAAACTCAACTAGAAGCCAGCCCCAGATGGGGGAAGGGGTGGCAGATTCCTCCGGCTTTAAAAAGGGCTTTAAAAAGCGCTGTGACACATTAACCGCTTCCCTGCTAAGAACCTTTGCAGTCTCCAGAGCTGAAACCAATGTGTGTTGTTCAAGGCCCCCAAATGAACATTTGAACATTTATTTCTCAATGTGTGCTGGGATTGTTCCTCTGCCAGGCCTCCTCACCCGTCAGGGGACCTGCAAACCTACAGCAGAGAAACCGCCACACCTACTGATGTTTCAAATATTGGCACAAGTTGAGAGGACACGAGGCTCTCTTCCATGGGGCTACAACGGAGGCTCCGCCTCTGGTCGTCTGGTTTCTGTTTAGAGGGCATGGAGGGGGTTAACCTGCTTGGTCTCCACATGCCACTAAGCATGCTTAGAAAATGCTGCCAAAGAAACAGAATTCCATTCCTTTCCTAATTGTGTTGAGACTGCTGTTGAGAATGTTTTTACCTCTGCAAGTGGACAAATTTATCTATCAAAATCCTTTTCAGAAGTCAACAAATGCCACCTCGTCTGATTAATTTCCTCCAACTCTGAATCCCTGTAGCATTTCACACCTATTTCATCTACATGGCCTTTAGTGTGGCCTGCCTGGTTTTGTAGCTAGGTATATGTCTTATCTCCAACTCTGCTCTATGTCCCTAGAAGGCATGTAGAGTTAATGAGCAATCATCTTTAAGTGAATTAATAAAATCTTAGAGCAACATCTGTTTTCTATTTGGAGGCTATCATACGAAGTTGTTGTGTGGGAAATGAATGGATCAGTTTTACACTTTAAGCCAAAGCAGACTTGAACAAAAACATCCCTGGCTGAGTCAGGCAGAGACACAATGATTATCCCCTGCCTCCTGCCCATATTCAGAAACAAACCTTGAGTCCTAGATCTCTTGTGAGTAGACGGGCTGTCACTGCAACCAACGCCAAACTTCTAATGTTATGAATTAGAGACAATATGCAATGGCATTGAAGTAACTTTATAATGTTTAACAACAGCATGTGTGATGGCAGATTTGACATCAGTGCAGCTGCCTCCCTATTCAGAGGCAGAAAATAAGGATAAATAGGAAAATATTGGTTAGATACCTAAGGATAATAGAATCTTGGAATAAAATATCCAGTTGTCAGTAGGTTATAATTACACCTATAATTGAATTTCTTCGAGGTTACTTGCTCTTCAGAGATTAGATTTCAGCTATGCCAAAGTCTCATTTTTCATGGCTCCCATCCTGGGCCCTCCCCACCAGCAAAGGAAATTAAAGGTCAAATGGCTTTTTCAGAAGACAATTTATCACCAGTTTCTAGATTTTATTTTAATAAGAATTTATTAAATGCTAAATACGGACCTAACACAATCAACACTGGGCACCTGTGGTAGCTGGTCTCCAAAGATACCCCTCCAGCCATGCCTCCTGGCGTTCATTCCCCTATGTGGTTTCCTCTTTCATCAGGGCTCTCGCTTTGGAGACCCTGTGACTTCTTTTGAACAATAGAATGTGGCTGAAGTGAAGCTGTATGATTTCTAAGACTACATCATAAGACACTTTACAGCTTCCGCTCTTTGATCTTCTTGGAGTGCTCGCTCTGGGAGAAACCAGCCACCAGGTAAAAAGGACAAATACCCTGAGACTTTTATGCTTTGAGGAAGGCCAAGCTAGACATGTGAAGGCTACAGGAGAAAAATGGAGGGAGGGAGGGCGAGAGGGAGGCCCAGACAGCCCTTTAGCTGCTCCAGCTGTCTAATAAGAGTCAAATTTCTGAGACAAGAAGGCATCTTGGATGTCCAGCCCAGTCAAGCCTTCAGATGACTCTAGTCTCTTCTACCATCTAACTACAAACAGCAAGATGAACCTCAAACAAAAATAACCCAGCTAACACACACACACACACACACACACACACACACACACACATACACACACACACACGAGAAATGAAAAACTATTGTTCTAAACCTCTACGCTGTGGGGTGATTTGTTATACAGCCATAGATAATCAAACCAGTTCTGAAGTAACATTTTATTTTTATTAAAAGGCAAAGCCTTACCCTTGGAGAATTTAGATTACAACATGTCCACAGAAACAACATAATTACCCTACAACATAACTCATCTGCAAATATAAAAACAATCTTTTCCAACTAAGGAACTGCTTTAGGAGGCCTACAACTGAGTTTTAAAGGAAGAAAGTGGCACCAGCCTTGCCAAGAAGAGTAGCCAGATGAATTCTGGCAATCAGCGAGGGGACAGCTGTCACAACTATAGAGAGACTAAAGGCAGAGCTGAGAAACACTGATGAAACATAAAGCAGAAAAGTGAGAAGGGAAAAATGGCAAATTCACATAAAAATATTCAAATGTTCGTATTAAACATATAACCGAAGAAACACAAATTAAAGCAACACTTTTTTCAACTATTAGATTGGCAAAGATCTTTGGAAAATGATAATATTCAGGCTTTCAGGGTTCAGTAAAATCCATGTGTCCTCCCAGAAGTACACTGTAAATAAATCTATTCTTTCTGCAGGGCCACATGTATCAAAGCCTTTAACAATCATACCTTTAGCCTGTTATTGAAGTTCTAGGCATTTAACCTGAGGAAATTATAAGCCATTTACCAAAAAACAAAAAAATTATCATGTAAGGTTTTTTTAATAGATTTACTTAGCATGAACTAAACACAATCTAAATGTCCAATGACAAGGAAAAGGTTAACTCTGAAGGTGTAACTACAGGTGATATTCAAATATTTAAAAACTGGTATGGCACAGGTACTAACCGATTATAATTATAACCAACACACCAACCAATTAAACTGAAAGCACAAATAACCCTATCTATAGCCACTATGTTGCATAACAGCTGGATGTCAGCCTAAATTTTCCTCCATGTAACTGAAAATCATACAATTGTTAAAAATCATGTTTTTAAATAATTTTTAATAACACTACAGTGGAAAGTTAAGTGGGGAAAAAAACAGAAAAGACCTTATATAATATATAATCTATACACATATACAAATGTAACCAGACCCCCCAAAAAAAGAAGCAAATATATCAAAATATAGTTGTCTTGAATGATGGAATTATCGGTCTTAACTGGTAGGACTATCAGTCACTTATTCATTTTCTTTATGTGCTTTTCTATGTTTTCCAAATCATCTATAACAAATATGGATTATATTCGTAAGTTATCAGATAAAGTCACGTTATATAAAAAGAAGAAAATATAAGTAATCAGTGGGCTGTGGATGGTTGAAGTGTATGAAGTTGGAGTGATCAGTGAAAATGAAAGGAAGTTCTAGTTTGGGATGGAGTGTGGGAAACTTGAGAATGAAATTAGATCGAGCACCAAGAGAATGAATTCTAAGTGCTTAAACAAGGAAATCACAAGAGGAAATCAATGTTGGATGCAGACTTCTAACTGCTAGGAGGAAGTCTGGTGGAGAAAGGAAGAATAGCCAGAGAACTTCTATTCTAAGACAATATTCCTGACAGCTAAATCAGCAGGCACATTCATATCCACAATTTTGACTTTAGCAAAATACATCTGCTCTTGCCATGCATCCTTCAACATGTATCTCATTAATAAATGAGGCTTTGGTATCTTCTCTCAGTTAAGGGTCTGTGTTCAAGGTCAGAATTTTTACTTACTCAGTGGCAAGAGAGCTTTGGATTAGACAAGCTTTGGGTCAGAAATCTAAAGGTAAGCCTCTCCCTTTTTTTACTTTTTATTTGGAAATAATTCAAACTTACAGAAAAATTACAAAAATAAGAATAGAAACAAAAAGAATGCCCATAAACCCTTTACCCAGATTCACCTACGGTTTCAACTGTTTATTTTATTGTTTGTTCTGTCTTTCCCTTTATCTCATATACAAAATATACATATATTTTTAATCACTTAAGAGTAAGTTGTGAACATCACATGTATTTCCTAAAATAGGATATTCTCTTATATAACCATACCACAGTCCTAACTCCATTGATGAAATAATCTTATCTAATCTATTGTCCATATTCCAATTCTGTCAGTTGACCTAATATTATCCTTCGTTAGCGTGTTTCTCCTCTAATACAAGATTTAGTCTAGAATCAGGTATTGCATTCAGTTGTCACATCTCTTTAGTTTTCTTTAATTTGAAACAAATTAATTCCACAAAAAATTACACACCATACACACACACACGCACACACACACACACACAAAAGCATTCCTTTTGATTCAAACATCAGTTTCACTTGAATGACACACTTTCCAAATTAATTTTGCCAAGAAATCCCTTCCAACCTATTGCCCCAGATTTGCCCTCAATGTTCCTCATCTTGTCTGATCCTCTTACACTGGAACTCCAGGTAATGCAGATTCTGTTGGGGCGGTGGGTATAGTTATGTCCTCCCAAAGCATTTTTTTTCCTTAGCCTTAAAAGGACTCGTGACTGTACAATGTGTTTCAAATAAATATGAGCTGATGATCATTTACTTTAAGAGGTCATATTCTTCAATGCCTGACTGGAGAATGTAGCACAGACTCTTTTGTGGTGGTCAGTTACTAAATCACTTCATTGCCTTAGACCATTTCTCAGATCCCCTCCTCTACTTGTCTCCTTCTGAAGTACCATGACCTTTTGACAGCCAGCCTGACAGAGAGTCCATTCCTCTTCAATTACTCTGATAAATGTAGGAGCAGAGATGGCTGTGGTTGATAGGCACAACTAAACAAAAGCTCCAGATGAGACGTTTGATGGCTATAGTTTCCATCTGAGCCTAGGAGACAGGTATTAATCCACATAAATGTTGTAGTCGAACCGTATGGGTGGGGGAAACGTGACTACTAGACTGAAATCACAGACACTGCACGCTGAAAAACCACACCTCTCCCGATGTCACTGTGTATTTGCATGCAATCTCAGCCAAATCAACATCACCATCTTAATCAAGAGGGAATTACAGGCTTCAGCAGAGAGGTGACACTGTTAGTAATTACATCCGAGCCATTTTCAGACACACTGCATGCTGAGCTGAAACATTTAAACCATAGAGAGAGCTTGGGGGCTGTTTGTGCCCAGAGTAGCAATTCAAGAAGTCGTTGTGCCCACGTTCAAACCTTAAAATGGAAGTGCCAGACCCAAATCTAAAGGTCAGGGAACCAAAACAGCGGCAGCATTGTGGATGTGCACGACATGTGTGGAGGGTATTGCAATCCTAAGTGAAACTATCTAGACTATTTTTTCTTTTAATCAAAATAAATTATCTCTGTGCATCTCGTAGGGGGAAAATTCCCAGCACAGTTGTCATATAAGACATGGAGGATTTGCAGCTTGCCAGAGATACAATCTGGGAAGAGGACCACTCTGGCTGGCTGTGAACATGTTTGTGGAAGCCCAGGGCACTGTGCCCTGTGCGGACCTTCCTGCAGTGAATAGAAATTAAGGGAGGTGGGAATGGTGAGAGAACGAAATCAAACAACATTCATTTGTACTTAAAGGTTTGTAAAATTTTTCATCCATTTTTTCTCCACCCTGATTTGTATTCTCACATTTGAGAAAGAAAACCTGCTTAAATTAGAAAGTCCGAAATGGTGTCTGTGAATAAGGAAATGTGATTTTCAAGTGCAGGAGGCATTAAAGCAGGGGACATGGCTTTAGTTTAAAAAAGAAAAATGACATAGTTAACTGAGCCAGTAGCTTGAGCCATACTGGCCTCAACCCAAAAGGCTCTGTTTATATGCAAATAACTTTTTCTAAAGCACTAGAAAACACTTTGTTTCTTCAAGGAGGTAAACACTCTCTTGATATCTTGCCTATTCTACTCGTTTAGTTCTTTTTTCTCCCCAATACATCTAAAGCAAATGTCAACATTAGCACCTACTAGAAATGGTCACAAATTCCAAATTAATCATTTTTGTTGGTTAAATGTTGCCCCACAGGCTCCCCAGGGAACAAAGTCAGCCAGAGCAAGGAGAGAATGAGAATGTTGGGATCCCTGGGACTGTCTTGGTGGCAGCTGCGATGAGGCAGAGGAGGTTCCATCTCCATCCCTGGTTCTAGACATGTCAATGGGGCCAGAGCCCAGCCCATCTTGCTGCTTAGCTAAACTCCTTGCCTCCGACCACTAGCCTTCAGCAAACCGGTACCCTGACACCAGAAAGAGAGATCGATGGGTGAGTGGACAAATGGAGAGAGTCATGTTACCCTATGATCCAAAACCCTTCAGTGGTATATTAATCTCTCCAAGCTGTTACAACAAAATACCACTGACAGGATGGCTCAAACAACAGAAATTAATTTTCTCAGTTCTGGAGGCTGGAAATCTAAGATCAAGGTGTAGGCAGGTTTGGTTTCTTCTGAAGCCTTTATCCTTGGCCTTCAGATGTTTGCCTTCCTGCTCTGTCCTCACTTGGTTGCCCTTCGGTCTATGTACGTTTGCATCTGGTATCTCTCTGTTTCCTAATCTCCTCTTCTTATAAGGATACCAGGATTAAGGCTGACCCAAATGACCCTATTTTAACCTAATTACCTCTTTAAGGTCTTTATTCCAAATACACTTACATTCTGAAGTACTGGGGATTAGAACTTCAACATATTTGGCGGGGGCCGGGGGACAATTCAGCCTATAACACTGCTCGACCAATGGAATGTGTTGGAAGTGATGCTGTGTCCATTCCAGGCCCAGGCTTTAAGAAACTGGGAGCTTCCACTTCCTGTCTCTGCGATGCTTGGTCTTGGAACCCAACAGTCATGCTATAAAGAAGCCTCAGCCACATGGGGAGCACACGTGTAGGTGTTCTGGCTGAAAGCCCTTGCTAAAATCCTATCAACCACTGATATGTGGGTGAGATGTTTTCCAAGTGACTCCAATCTCAGCCACCCTCTGACTGCAACCTCATGAAAAACCCAGATGAGAATCTCCTAGTTGATCTCCGTCAATTCCTAGAATGATGAGAGCAACTAAAATAAGTGTTAAATTTTAAACCACTATGTTTTGGGATAATTCCTTACATAGTAATGAATAAATGAGACAGGTATTTTGTGTTAAATCCTTCAATTATAACACTGACAATTAATACAAATTTAAAATACAAAACAAAACACGGTTCTAACCAAATATTACACTTCCATTGGCTGGTAGTTTGTAAATTTTGTTTGCTCTAGCAATTCCAAAACACCTGGAGTATCTACTAAAATCATTCTTTTTCATGTCTTTAAAATGCTGTTCCCTCAATCCAAGCATCCCAGCTGCTTAGTTTTCTTGGAGTAGGAGCTTATTAACTTTTATTGAATAAACGAACAAGTAACCAGTCAAGGACTAACAATACCAAGGTCACTTCCTGTCTTTCTTGATTCTCTCTTGAATCCTTATAAACCCTTTTTAACAAAGTAGGCAGATCTGGCTCTGTCCTTGCCACTTGCAACACAATGGCTTTGATATATAACTTTTATTATCCAGTTTCCCCCACTTGGAGGATTTTTAGTGATCTCCTTCCAGTTTCTTTGGATTGCCTCCTTATTCTCTTCATCTTTCCTCTGGCAGTTCTGTTGTTTATCCACTTTTGTCTTGAATGGCTTTCAGTTATTTAAGGAAGACTGCCAAGCACCACAAGTTCACCAGGCACTGAACTCTGCAGTACAGAGGGTACAGTGGGTACAGAGACAGACACAGTACACACTCGCCTTCCAGTAAATGAAAATGCTTCTCATTGAGTATTAACACCTATTTGCAACTAGAGATAATCTATCAATATGCAAGGCTATCAGAGTCCAGGTCCAATTCTTCTTTATTTTGCACAACAATAAATCAAAAAGAAAACTTTATTTCATAGTGATAAATTCTTGGCTGCCTGGTCTTTTCTCCATCCTAGCTTCTCCATGATAATTAACTTGCTTCTTTGTCCTTAGATATAAAAATATTTTTTTTATCTTGCAACTAAACTATGGATAAATGTCACTTAAATATTTCCCCTACTTTTCTAGTCTTTCCACCGCTCTGGTTCCTCCCGCACAACACTGATAGATTAATCTTTTTAAAATACCATCTAAAAACTATCAACAGAAGCTATTCATACACCAGAGGACACTCTAAATGCCACAGCCTAAAACTCAAAGGCATCTGAGGCCTAGCCCCAACTCATTTCTCCCACTTCTTCTTCTGTAACACTCTTCATGAACTCTGGATCCAGGCAAATATATTGCCTTGTTATCCCACAAACACTAGAAGGCCTCCCTCAGCTCCATGGTATCCTTTCACTCTCCCATTTCCACTTCACAACTTATCCCACCCAAGCCCGACACTTGCTTGAGAGACCTTGCAATCCCTTTCTTTCATAATGCCTTCTTCTATGGCCCGGGATCTTAGAAGCAGAAGCTTCTATGAACCCAGATGATACAAACTTCTACAGACTCAGATATAGTACCTCGCATTGTCAACTCTCTGCATATAGGTTCCATATCTCCAGAAAGACTGTGAGCCTTTCAAAGGTAAAAGTCGTGTTTGTATAACTTTACATATCCAAGACCTAGCATGGTGCCCAATAGCAAATGCTCAATAAATGTCTGACAATCACGTCAATTGTATGTATATAAAGTGTAAGTATGCTGGCTTTGGTTATTGCTTAGACACAACTTAATTGACAGTTAAACACCTCACTTTGGTCAATGACCTTGATTTCCCTTCTGACCCTGTGATAATACATAAAGCTTAGCAAAATTAACGGCCACTAACGAATTAAATAATTGACCAGGAGTTATTCACTGTCAACCACTTAAAGAGATGTACAATCCTGTTTCTCAAACAAACCATGACACTTGATACCCCTGGGAAGTTATCAAACAGCATCTGAAGAATGGGCTAAAGGCACCAAAACAGGGAATCAAAATTATTTCCTTTTCTTCAACTCACAGGACCCTGGAATTAGCATCTATGCTGAAACAATGTGAAAGTGGCAAATCCACAAGTTTCTGACTTTACATATGTAAGAGAAAAACTAAAAAACAAGTCAGATGGTATAATTGAGAAAGCATTCAGCCCAGGGGAGCTGAGCTCATTTCTTACTTCTTGAGTGTGGAATGACTGGATTCTAAAGACCTCTGCCAAATGCCTGTGAAGGGAAAAGGAGTATAACCTTTAAGCGAATAGGGCCATGTTGCCAAATCTATATGCAATTAATGTAAGGAGTAAGAGATAATAAGCACCCTGGATTCTAGTTAGATTTCAAGTGGTACTTAATAAAACCACGGAAACAGAAAAACCTGACCAAGAATTGCTAAATCAAGGCAAAGCTTTCCTAATCATTTTTTAAATAGCTAAACAGAGCATTTTACAGTTGTTTGTGACCCAACAAATACAAAATACACGTTATGACTTTTCTTTAAATGACCAGATATATTTAGGTATTTCCATCGAAGACTCCTCATTTCATAGATGATTAAGAGTAAGGTTAAGAAGTATTAAAAGACTGACTCGTGGTCACACAGGCATCCTAACCTAGAGGTCAGCAGCTTTCCACTGCACCCAGTGCCCCTAATTCAAAACTGATAGGGCCTCTGGAGAGAAAGTCTCCAGAGATAAAGTGCCTGCATTAAATCACTCTGAAATGGACAGTACTAAAAAGTATTTAACATACGTTTGTGGTTATGATCAATTGAATTTCTTAAGTTGACTTCCTGGACTAAGGATGGCAAACTGGATTCTCCCTATGAGCTAATCTGATAAATTGTCTGAAGCCTCATAACAAGAAATGCTCAAAGGCTGCCTCTGGATTTTGTAGGAAAGACCGATACAGTCGATTAGTAATGTCTGCCACAGGCAAAGAGAGTTGCCTGCCGCATATTTGCCATTCCTTATTTAGATAGACACTCAGATGTTGAACTTATTGTGGGTTTTCCCTGGCTCTGACTGGTACTTGAAATCAGTCCTCTCAATAAAAAAAAATTGCTGTTTGAACAGGTCAGCCACCTCACAGAAGAATGATAGGGGGACTGTGAACACCATGCTTTAGGGAGATCCATCTCATTGGAAGGCCAAACCAGTATGTCTGAATTATTTGCTTTGTAATACATCTCAGGGAAAATGCACAGAATATGAAGATTCCAATTTCCCCTGAAGAAAAGCACATTATTCATCTTGTTGTTGACTGCAACTTCATGGGGAAAAGAGTGAGCTTATTGTTTATAATCTGCATTTATGAGATAGTATTACTTTTTAAAATATTAACAAATTTCTTTCTGCCATTACTTATTCCTTTTCTTTTTTCTATTTTTCTCCTCACCTCCCACTTCAAACTGAAGATCTATTTCCAGTGAAAGATTTGATAAGACAATAAAACTAAAATCACCTTCCAGATACTTGGACACATTTTGTTTATCCATTCTTCACTTGTTGGACATTTGTCTTATTTCTGCTTTTTGTCTATTATGAATAATGCTACTGTGAATATTCATGTATAAACTTTTGTGTGAAGATATGTTTTCATTTCTCTTAATTAAGTAATTACTCTTTTACACTGTTCCTTTTATTAAGGAAGCCAAAGATTCCCAAATAGGCTTTCCCTTTGTTTCAATGGCCAGAATTGAGTCACAGGGTCACCTCTGTCTGTAAGACTGGAAAAGAGAATGCTCCTGGTTTATTCTATCATGGGAGTTGAAAAAGGAAAAAAGAAGTTGAGAATGATTATGGTTATAAACTAACATTGTGCTTCCTACAGAGATGTGCCTACTGAATATTCCCACTTGAAGCAAAAGCACCTCCAAATCATCATATCCAGCTCTCAACTCATCATGCCCTCCCTCCCAACAAACCTGGTTCTTCTCCATCACAGCCTGGCTTCCTTGACTCCTTTCTTTCCCTCAATCCATCTCCAAGTCCTAGTTTACTCCTAAACACCTCTTGAATCTGTTCGCTTCCCTCTATCTCCTCTAAACTATTCAAGAAACCTTCATCTCCTCCCTGCATTGACGCCATTGCCTCCTCTTTCTCTCCTTCCAACCCATTCTCTACACTGTGCCCAGAACCACAGCTTCAAAGTGTACATTAGTGCACATCGTTGTGATACTTAAAATCCTTCAAAGGCTTCTCATTAGAAAAGCAATGATAAGGACTAACATCCATGAAGCCCCTTTACTATCTTGCCTGCCCCAGGCTTCTGCACATACCATTCTTTCTGGATCAAATGTTTCCCCCTATTTCTTTGTCTTATTAACTCCTACTCATTCTTCAAAGCATAGCTCAAACATTCTTCAATCTAAAAACTTCCCCTGATTCTCTGAACCAGGGCAGGTCTTCTGATACACGTTCCAAGAACATGTACTTTGCCTTTTCTACTTAGCACATACAATTAACTTGGTATTTAACATCTATCTCTCTTGTATGAAAGTAAGTTCCTTGGGCCAGGTAAACATTGTCTTCTTCTCTGCTCCTTCTCCCATGCCTAACACAATATCTCACACATGGGAGACACTCAGATAGTTGTTGAACATATACAAGAACAGAGCCAATTATTAACACGAAGAAAGCCACTGAAGCACTCTGCAACTGGGGAGCAAAGGGAAGAAGGGAATATTGAAGAGATTTTATTTCCTCCACAAAGTATAATATTGCCTTCCTTGTATACAAAACCTTCAGGCAGTAGCAGCCTTTGTGTACCTGATTACTAGAGCACTCAATATTTGCTCAGATATTATTTTCCAATACTTTCTTGTGTCAAGTTTAAGTCTATGGAAGGTTAGGATAATTTCAGATAAAGTACCTGAAGAGGACTACTGTGGCTTTAGGTACAAGGCTGATATCTAAGAAGATCTGGAGTTTAATTGAATCCCGATATCACCAAATTGTACCACCAGCGGCTTCTGGTCTCCAAAAGCATTGTAAGGAGAGAGGAAAAAGTTATAAGTGCTTTGAGGGCAAGGATAGTATATTATAATCTTCACCTTGCCTGACACATAAAGGACCAATAAATGCTCACTGATTTGGGACCTCGTACGGGTCAGTCACTCTCTGAAGACCTGGCAATTAACGGCCTATCTCACTAGACCCACTCCGACCTTCCATTTTCTCTCCTACAGTCTCTCGTGAGATCTCCGCTTTACAGAAGAAAAGACTCTATCTATACCCATGTCGGGGGTGAGTGACCTGCTTTAGAATAGCTCTTGTTTAAAAGTCGAGAGATAGAGACTCTGGGTCACACAAAAAAAGATCACAACTTGCCCTCTCAACGTAAGGAAACAAAAGTAGAAGCTGTGGGGCTCAAGCTCATTCTCTTCTAAGTGACAGGAAAAAAAGTGATTTTCTCTCAGTTGTGCAGCACATACCTGGCGATTTCTTTTTCCCCAGCACAGTGTGGAATTGCCTAATTCACTGCAGTCCAACTGTTCCTAAATCCTAATACTCTAGCTTTCTCTTTGATCTAACTGCCTCATAGAAAAGAGAGCCAAAAAAATGTACAAGCCTCTCTTTGAATCCTATTCTGATTCTACTCTGCTGCTCTGCCCCAAATCATAAGGCAGAGCATTATTTCAATCTAGGTTCCCTACTACACCTGCTGAACATCAAGCACTTAAGCCACTCGGTCAAGTAGAAATATACTCTTTGTGATGTCTGTCTCTGGAATCTACACCAGGCAACACAAATCAGCTCTCCACAAATGCTGGTTGAAGAATTTCAAGGCCAGCAGAAGACTTTCCAAGAGAAACATGGCACCTTTTGAATCCAATTTCAAATAAATGTCTACAAAGACAGTAGTATTATTAAAAAAAAAAAAAACAAAATTCTTCCTGAACCCATGTTCTATAGTTCTTTAGTTCAAAAATATATTTAAAAATAACTCATTCAATACTTTGCATGCAGATATTCAAATCACTTGGCACAGGATAAATCATAATTTTCACAATTTTACAAATAGAGAACTTGTTACGGGAGTGGGATTACATGGTCAATCTATACAGTTTGGGGTGTAAATAACACTCACCAGTAATTCCCAGAGAGTGAGGCTGAAACATCCACGTGACAGTAAATAGGATTTGCAATCTAATTTCCACTCTGTATCCTGAAATTGCTCAGGCCCTTCAGGTATCTGGAGAGCAAGTCCAAGCCAGCAAAGCTCCATCACCAGGCACAGACTAAAGCTGAGGGCGGCTGGCTGATGAATCACTTCCCTAGGGCAGAGATGCTAGCCAATGTCTCTAGTTCTCACAAGAACCGTAGAGGCTAAGGTGGCAGCAGTTCTTCAGGGCTGGGCTGTCCACTCCCCATGTTTAAGTTCAATAAAGGATTTCTTGCCAAATCAACCAGGACCCTTTTGATTAAGATTTTTTTCATTTTTCTCAATCTGCTACATCCACCAGGAGCCAAGATCTTCCAAGTGAATAAGGTGGGAAGGCCACATGTCAGTTCTCAAAGGTGTGAGGAAGTGGACATTCAGGTTGTGGTCAACCAAGAAGACAGAGGCCAGAGGGAGAAGAAGTGCTTCCTGCACCAGCAAAGCTATCCAAAGCACTGGGTCAAAAGCAAGGTGCCATGGAGGAAAGCAATGAAGCTTCCGGTCAAGATGGCAGAATTGGAAAATGCTGTGTTTCCCTCTTCCCACAACCACCTCAAAATTACAACTAAATTACAGAACAATCATCATTGAGGGTCCCTGAAGTCTACCCAAACAGAACTCCTATAACTAAGGAAATACAGAAGAAGCCACATCAAGACAGGCAAACACATGAAACAAGCTGGTCCCACATTCATGTGTGGTGGTTAAAATTTGGGATGGATATTTTTGCTGCAGAGCACCCCACCACCACCACCAAGGAGCTAGGAGTCCCAGTTCCTCATCGGGCTCCCCAGTCCCAGGTTCCAGAGAGAAGACCCCATAACCTCTGACTGTAAAAACCAACGAAGATTGTGGCTGAGTGAGACAACGGTTGCCGGAGTCCCAGACGTTCCTCTTAAAGGGCCCGAGTACAGGCTTACTTGCTGACAAACACGTTTGCTCTGAGTTCCAGTGCTGGGGCAACAGCTCAGTAGGTGTTAGAGACATAGGAACTGGCTTCAGGGAGAGGGCTGGAGAGGCAACTTTCTCCCAGACAGAATCCATTGGCAGAATCCATTGTTTCTTTGTTGCGCACTTTCTCCTCCTAGTGTGCAGATGTAGGTACCCACCATATCTGAGTCTCCATCAACCTGGCTAACACTGATTGCCCCACCCTAGTGATTCTATGAGACCCTACCCTATCCAGCTTTCAGGTCTATCCAAGCTGCTTCCAGTGGCTTTTCCATACAAACAAGCTGTCTTGAGCTGAGGACTTTCTTAAAACCTCTCAAAGGTTCACAAAACCCAAACAAGCAGCATCTGCCTTCAGCATGCTCCATACCTCTTGCTAAGCAGCCCCAAGCCTGGAACTAGCAGCAAATGGCCACAGTTCACAACTTAGCCTCTCCCAGGTACCTCTAAGCTCAGCACAAGTGGCAACCATCTGCAGTTCATTTTGTAGCTCATACCAAGTGGCCCTGAGCAGGGCATAGGCAACAACAGAAATTGACCTGCACCAGAACTCCTTCCAAGAGGCTCCAAAACCTGGTGGGCAGGTTCAGACCACACCAGGGCACCAGTCAACCACCTCCACAAATGACATACCCAAAGGCAAATGCAGCAGGCATAAGGGCCCTGGTAAAGCAAATCCTGCTCCATAGAGTCAGCCCCTACACAGCAGCTTCTCCACTATCATCACAGCCAGTTCTCACAACTCATCAGCCTAAGGGTCAATCCCTCCCATTGACATGCCAACAGCAATCAAGGCTCAACTACAATAGAAGAGCACACACAACCCACATAAAAGACACAGCTGGAGCAACCAGCTCAGGAGACCAGGGAGACTATGCCACTGGGCCCCACAGGACATGTACTACATAAAGCTACTCTACTAAGACCAGGAGACATAGCAGCCCTACCTATTACATAGAAACAGACATAAGGAGGTAGGAAAAATGGGGAGACCAAAAAATATGTCTCAAATTAAAAATCAGAACAAAGCTCCAGAAAAAAATTTAACAAAATGGAGACAAATAATCTACCAAATGTGGAATTCAAAACACTGGTTATAAGGATGTTTAATGATCTCAGTGAGAACTTCAACAAAGAGATAATAAACATAGAAAAGAAAGTCAGAAATGAAGAATACAATAACTGAAATGAAGACTACATTAGAAGGAATAGATAGTAGATTAGATGAAACAGAGGCTCAAATCAGCAATTTGGAAGATAAGGTAGCAGAAGACACCCAATCAGAACAACCACAAGAAAAAAGAATCCCAAACATTTAGGATAGTTTAAGGAGCCTCTAGGATAATATCAAGCACACCAACATTTGCATCATAGGGATACTAGGAGAAGAAAGAGAGGAAGGAATTGAAATCCTATTTGAAGGAATAATGACAGAAAAGTTCCCTAACTCAGTGAGGTAAACAGAGGTACAAGCCCAGGAAGATCAGAGAGTCCCAAATAAGCTAAACCCAAAGAGGCCCACAGCAAGACACATTATAATTCAAATGCCAAAGGTTAAAGAGAAAATCTTAAAAGCAGCAAGAGAGATTCAGTTAGTTACCTACAAGGGAGCTCCCATAAGACCATCAACTGATTTCTCATCAAAAACTTGTGGGAAGAAAGAATTGGCATGAAATATTCAAAATGCGTTGAAAAGCAAGGACCTACAACCAAGATTATTCTACCCTACAAAACTATGATTTATAATCAAAGGACAGATAAAGAATTTCCTAGACAAGAAAAAACTAAAGGAGTTCATAACCACCAAACCAGTATAAGAAATGTTAAAGGGACTTCTTTAAGAAGATGAAGAAATAAAGATAAAAAATATGAATAATAAAATGACAATAACTACAAATATATCAACAATTCCTTTAAATGCTAATTGCTTCAATCAAAAAATATTGGGTGACTAAATGGATAAGAAAACAAGGCCTTTACATATACTGCTTATAAGAGATTCACTTCAGATAAAAAGACACACAGAGACTGAAAATAAAAAGATGGAAAAAGATAGTTCATTTAAAAAAAAATGCTGGGATAGCAATACTTATTCCAGACAAAATAGACTTCAAAACAAAGGCTATAAGAAGAGGCAAAGAAGGACACAGTAATTCAACTTCTGTGTATTTATCCTAAGAAAACGAAAACACTAATTTGAAAAGACAAATGAATTCATATGCTCATTGAAGCATTATTTACAATAGTCAAGATATGGAAGCAACCTAAGTGTCCATCAATAGATGAATGGATAAAGAAGTGGTACATATATACAGTGGAATTTTACTCAGCCCAAAAAAAAAAGAAAAAAGGAAAAAGGAAAAAGAAATCTTGCCATCTGCAACAACATGGATGGAACTAGAAGATATTATGCAGAGTGGAGTAAGTCAGACAGAGACAGACAAATACCATATGATTTCACTTATATGTGGAATCTAAAATACAACATAAACAAACAAAAGAGAAACAAACTCATAGATACTGAGGACATTTTGATGGTTGCCAGATGGAAGGAGAGGTAGGGGGATGGGTGAAGGTGGGGAAGGAATTAAGAGGTAAAAAGTAATACTTACAAAATAGTTATGGGGATGTAAAGTACAGCATAGGAAATACAGTCAATAATATTGTAATAACTAAGTATAGCGTCATATGGGTAATAGACTGATCAGGGTGATCACTTTGTAAGTTATATAAATGTCTAACTGCTATGTCGTACCCCCGAAACTAATATAATATTGTATGTCAACAGTAATTCAAAAATTAAAAATTATTGTAAAATAAGGAAAGCAAAAAGAGAGAGAGAGAGAGAGAGAGAGAGAGAGAGAGAGAGAGAGAGAGAGAGAGAGAGAGGGGAAAGGGGAAAGAAAGAAGTGCCACAGCTGAGGCCTGAGTTCTAGCTGCCACCAAGAATGCCAAAGAGAATTCTTCACAGTATTTCTTCAAGGCATGGAGACCCGTCTCTCCTCAACCAGCCTCCTTCCTCAAAAGGCCAGAGCCCCAAGTGTTATTAGGGACAGCTCTTTCAGTTCACATACATACCCGCTTCCAAGTGGGCAAGCTGACCCCAGGAAAGTCAAGTGAGGGAAGACCAGTTCTAGCATCTCACCCATTCCTCTCTTCAGACCGTGACACCTACTCATTCACACACACGACTAAGGGAAGCCATGCAAGTAATTCTTTAAAAGAACAAGGAAAATGTGCTTCAGAATTATTTTCTGTCCTTGTCTGCACATAAAGCAGCTAACAACTTCTTCCTAAAGGAAAGGGAAAGGATGAGAACACAGAAATATAATCTCTGGCTGGAAGCTCCTCTGGTAGAGCAGCCCACCGCACCCCACAGTCTCTGCTTCCCTCTCCAGACCTCGTTTGTTGACAGGGCGTCACCCACTGAACACACCAGTTCTCATGGTCCATGACGCTGACACTATTCTCCACATTCTTTGGCAATTTAATGTAGTTCACAACTCAAGAAAAGAGAGTGAATCACGCTTCCATACCATGCTTTGTGTTTCTATAATTGAGAGAAAAGATCTTCAAGTCTAGCACCTTAGCTATTCTTTTCTCAAGTAGTGAGTTCCTTTATTTACACAGAACCATCGGCCCTGAGTATGCCGGGGTTTTCCCTCTGGAGCAGCAGGGCAAATACTGATAGTGCACAAGTTAAAGAAGTGAGAGTGTTGTAACTGCCCTTCTTACATTTCTCTTCATGAAACCAGAATAAATTGCAACTTGTGTACAATCTTATTTGAATCAGAATTCTTATTCCTGTTGGCAATTTTTCAACTCCCAAATAATAAAAAAGAAAATCGAAGATATACGTATCTTTCTAAAATAGCACTCTGTGTTCTCCTCCTATCTCTATTTTCTTTCCTTTGTCCTTAAGACTCTGCATTCCCTTCGGTCCACCTCCTTGATGAAGCCTCTGCTGTGAGATCTGCCTTCAGGTCACTTTCCCAGGATGGAACTCACCCCTCATTCTTCACCTCAATTATTTTTCATACAGAATCAAAAATTCCTTATGCCAGTGTTCCTACTCCAGAAGAACACACAGTGCCCCAGAATTTTTCCATTATGTAAAATAGAAGCTAAGTACAAAACAACATTAATATCAAAATAGCTTACCCCAGTGATGGGAAATTCTTGAAGTAATTGGTAATTGCTTATAAAATTTGATCCTGCATTCAGCTCCATTTATGTGAATTCCCCAAAAATTGGAAACTAAAAAGAGCAATCTAACCCTTAGCAACTTTCAACTACAGATCAACTGCAATCCAGTTATTTTGAAATAATCAACAAGAGAATACAACAACAGAAAGAAAGAATATATAATTGGAGGGAAATCAGTAGATGTTTGCTCAAACTAAAAAGCAAGATCAATATATGATTAATGATAGAGAGGAAGGTGAGTCAAACAGCTTTGGGATTTTTTCTGCATCAAGCTAGGTACATAAAATAAGTAAATAATGAAATCAACACAGTATTGCTGGGGTTTTTGCCATCAGGACAAAGATTAGCAGCATGTGAACCTGTCCAGTGATTTATTGAACCAGTCACTGCCTCTTAGATGAGTTATCTTAAACATTGCAGTTATATGCTAGTCACTGTGTACTGTAGCACCTCCTCAATCGACAAGGCACTATATGATGCAGTAATGCTAATACGGACTTTGGAATTAAACTGAATGGGTTCAAATTCCAGCTCTGTTACTTACTATCTGGTGCATGCCAGATGGACCCTGCTTTCTGCTCTGATGTTGAACTGTATGGATGACATCAACAGGTTTCAATAAACTTAAAGTTCTGCCTATGTCGAATACTGAAGACTCCTGACAAGAGCCCAGAGAAAGAGAGGATTTAAGGTGTTTTTTCCTTTGGCCTCTTCTCTGCAAGGCTCCCATGGGCTTATAGTACCCCTAACCAGAGATCACTGCTTCATGAAATGTGCAATGGTTTCAAACACCTCCCTCTCCTGAGTTTTGCTGACTCCTCGATCCTCTCCCTGTTTATTCAGACCTAGAGGTAGTAACAGCTTGCCTGCTCCTAATTCCACCAATGCTTCCCCTAAACCCTCACTCATAATTAGCCCATTTTGTAAACAAATCCTCCCAAGTTAACTACTTGTATGTGTCATATATGTTCTGTTTGGACCCTGACTGATAAACAATGTGGCTCTCGATAAATTACTTAATCTCTCTATTCCTCTATCTAGAAAATGGAGATAATAATAGTAACATACCTCTGAGATTTGTGAGGGTTAAATGAGTTATTAATACACATGAAACACTTAGAACAATACCTGGCATGTAGTAAGCATAATTATTTTATTTTTACTTTTATCACCATCATCATCATCAGTGCCATCGTTAGGCAGCGCTGGTAAACATAGGTGACATAGCCACTGTCCTCCAAGAGCTAACCATCTGTTTTCTAGCAGGCTGCGTTGTTTGCAGAGAGATGTTTTCTAAAGGAAAGACCCAGTGAAATCAGACAATTACTACTAAAAGTTGCTTAGGGGAAATACAGGGGTGATTTAACAACACTGGGCAGTTAAGATCAATGGTCATTACTCGGGGTCTCCAAGGAATTTTACAGTCAGCCGCTTGCTCTGCTTTTTCTCAAGGCCCTTTGATGTATCTTATCCTTGATTCATAGACAAGTAGAGCTAAAAAGAATTCTAACTAGAAATGTAACCCTTCATTTAGCACTTTATTTAGAAAAGAAAATTGATTTGACTAAAATGAGCTTTCAGGCCATTTAGATGCAGACCCTGCATGAGAAAAATAAGTGGGAAAAAAATATTGAAGCATTTTAGTCTTGCTCAAGGGACTCTCATCTAACAATTTGGAAAGATTTATTTCTAACAAAAGTTTCCTAAATCCAAGAAAGAATATAATTGTGTTCCCTCCCTAGAGAAGGGAAATGGATCTTAATAAAAGGAGGACGAGGAGGAGTTGGAGGAGGAGGAGGAGGAAGAAGAAGAAGAAGAAGAAGAAAGAAGACAGAGGAAATGGAAGTCCCCCAACCATTCTGCTGTGATTTACAATATCCATTAGGTTCAAGAGAATATGAATTGCTGTGTGTCCAAAGCATTTGACCAGGACTTATAGTCAATTCCAGGAGTGACAGTAAATGAGGCTGGGGGATACAATACCTCAAATGATCAGGGAAACTTCTAGGATATTATGTGTACCCAAGTCAAATTGCGAGAAACCCATTTCTTTGGGAGAATGAAGGGCTAAATCCATCCTTTTAAAAATTGGGATCTTTGAGGGAAAAGAAAGTAGATCTCAACCCACAATATTTTATTTCATCTCTCTGAACTTCTACTTCCTGTAAAATGAGAAAGTTGAACCAGATGGTCCCTGTGATTCCTTCTAGTTCTTCATTTCTAGATTTCAGTGAATTTTAAATTGGATATTACAGATATCAAAGAGCCCTTTTCACAGACTCAGATTCTATTACAAAGAAACAGATGAAGGCTACACTTCACTTGTGAAGGGATCAAAGTTGCTTTCTGATTTCTTTTTTTTTTTTTTTTAACATCTTTGAGTGGGTTTCTGATCTTTGAATCCGAAAATTCATTTTAAACTCATCCAGTTGTTTCAAACTCCTGGTGAACAAATTTAGTTGAAAGAAATTGATTAATGAGTAAAATGCCAAAGGCCACTTCATTAATATGTGCAATTAGGAAATGTACTTGGAAGACCGAATTGAAATTAGAAGGATGAAAAGACACTTCAAGCAACGTTAGAAAATGACAGAGAGAAGATACTTGTATCACAGATAACCAGCAAAGCACCAGTAGCTGGAACTTATTTAAAAACTGCAAATCAACAAGAGAACAATAATCCAACAGAAAAATAGGCAAAAGATTACAGTTTATAGAATAAAATGGCCAGTGAGCATTAAAAAATGCTCAGGCCCACTAATAATCAGGGAAATGCAGATAAAAACAACAAAGACCATCTCGCTACCATCAATTTGTCAAAAATTTAAATGAATGAGAATATCAAGGGTTGATGAAGATGTATAGACATAGGAACACACATGGCTGGTAGCAGTATAAGTAAAAACAGCTACATGGGAGACAGCATCTAATGAAGTTGAAGATATGTATACCCGAAGAGCTAGTAATCATATTCCCAAGCATATAATACAGTGAAATTCTAACAATAATTCAAGCAGATAGCTTATCAAATATTTTATAATAGCAAAAATTAGGTACAATCAAAATTTTTATCTAGCAATAAAAAATAAATAAATTTGGTATAATCCTATAATGGATTATTATATAGCAGGAAAATAAATAAGTTTTGAGCTGTATGTACCACAGAAATTTGTAAAAGAGTATTTATAATATTGCATTTATCTAGTGTTATGAAATATGCGAAACTACATTATTTATATACTCAATGTACAAAGTCATGGATGGAAATGTTTATAGGTTTTTGTCCAACATCAGGAAACTGGAAATATCCGATGAGGGAAACAAGGAAATTTGAGTAAGAAAGTATACACAGGGTAGAGGAAATTTCCAATGTTTTGTTTATTTTTTTTTTCAAATGATCTAGGGATGGAGAAAGGAAATTAAAAGATGAGCCTAGAACACCTTGTGGTACCAGGAAATATGGAACTACTCAAAAAAGATGTGCATATAGAATATAGGAGTCATCTTGAGGTAGTTACCAATGGCCAAATCTAGGACACTTTGAGTGATAAAATAATGACAGTAATTATATTTTATAGAATAAAGCAAATTCCATGAGTCTATGTTAATATATATATATATATATATATATATATATATATATATATAATGATAAAAGAGAAGGTACGATGGAAACATAAAAAACTTACCACATGGCAAACACTGAAATAATTGTTTCAGGCAAGATTCACCAATGGATGCAAATATTAGTAGGTAAAGTTATAATGAAAAAGGGATAATTGCATAGTGTCAATGTATTTCTACACAAGATACTTATTAATACCCATTAATTTCAAAGGAGAAAAGAGTAACTTCACAGTGGAGAAACCTGAAAAACATCTTTTTAACTAAGTGATCGATGTGAACGTCACCAGTAATGAAATAAATCAATGTTGGGGACTTCCTAATTTGATGCAGTGAAAAGGGCATCAAGTCACTTCTGTGGTATTTTTGCCAAACATGCATAATATGACCTTAAACATAAGAAGACACCAGACAAATCTAAATTGAGAAACATTCCACAAAATATCTGGTTAGTACTTTTCAAAAGTATCCAATCAAAAAAGACAAAAGAAGACTGAGGAACTGTCCCAGATGCAGTGTAGGACCTTGCACCAGAAAACAGATATTAGTGGGGAAAATTGCTGACATCTAAATAAGGTCTATAGATTAATTAAGAGTATTGTATCAATGTTAATTCCTGGTTTTGATCATTATACTATGGTTATGTAAAGTGTTATTATTTGAGGAAGCTAGGTAAAGGAGATATTCAGACTATTATTTTTACAATTTTTTTAAGTCTAAAATTGTTTCAAGATAAAATGTTTTACAAATAGCTGAAGCAAACACGGCAAAATGGCAAAGTAATAAAGTATATACTTCTCTGTATGTTTAAAATATTTCAGAGTAAGAGAAAAAATGAAGAATATGTAAATTTAAAATCTGAGTATAAACACGAGATTGTCTAAAGAGATATTGTAATGACACAGCAATTAAATAAGAAATAAGTTACTGTGGTAAGGGCCCAAGCTTTGAATCTGCCAATCTAGAGCCTTGATAAAAAATTAGAAATATGACCACTGGCATATTGAATAGTCATGGTCTTCTGACTCTATGCTAAGCAAAGTTCTTGGCATTAAATTCCTGTTCCTCTGCCTGTTTTCTCTTGTGCTGTTCATGTTAATTTCACTCAGACTGCTGTCACTGTAATACTTGCCCTGATTTGCTTTTCACCTAATTCCTCACCAGCCTCGAGGTCTGGGGTCCAATTTATTTTGCAGCTTTAGAAGTAATCGTCAGTTTATAGGTGGGGGATGGGGGGGAACATATGAAGGGAAATAGAAAAACCAAGTGTACAGACTAGTTGAAGAGATAATAAGCTCAGCTTTGAAATGTTAAGTTCTAATGGCTTCATCGTGACCTTCATGTAGAGATGCCCTATTAGCCATTGGGAATGCAGGTCTGGAATTTGAAACTGCAATTAGAATATGACCTGGGTATTTGAGGATTACCTACAGAAGATATGTGATGTGATAAGACCACCAAGGTTTGGGAATGAAACCTTGAAGAAAACCTAAGTTTAAAGAGTAGGAAAAAGAGAAACTAAGCTTTATTGGGAAGGCGAGAATGGAAACAGAATTATGCTTTATTACCAATAGTGTTAAATGATGTAAGAAATTCAAGAAAGATAAAAACTGAATGAAAACCAGCAAATTTGGTTATTAGAATGTGACCTTCAAAGCATCAGATTCAGCAGGGTAGTATGAGAGATAGGACTGCAAGAAGCTAAGGCCAAGGCGAATAGGAAGGGAATGGGAAGGAACAGATAATTAGTATGATTTGCTGAGCCTACTGTCTTCAGTGCTATAGTGAAAGACTGGAAGTGAAGATTTGAGAGGCAGAAAAGAGAAACACTGAGGAAGACCGCCTAGAGCCTCTGAGAAATCAGAATCAAAGTCACCTGCTGAAAGAGTAGTAGGAGAAAGGCTGAAGGAAAGTAGAGAGGTTTGGAGGGAAACTGATTTTAAACAGCATAAATATAAGTCCACTGCTACCCTATTTTCTCAACTGATTGTTAAGCAGCTCTGGAATAGAAAACAATGGATTCATACAGCATTTAATGTGAGTGCTTTTGGATTTGTTTTGTAACTTTATTTCAATAACCCTGTGATATAACTGGAATGGCTATTGCTAACCCTCTTTTGTCCATAAGGAAATGAAGGCTCAGTCATTAAATGCCTACCAAGATTGTACATCAGTCAAAGCAAGATTAGAACTCAGTTCTGTTCACTTCACTTTATTCACTCTAAGCACTTTGGAAGAAAGTGCTACTTTACACAAATTATCTGCAGCCAAGCAATGTTTTTTAAAAGCTCTCAAGAAAAGCTGCCAATGTGTGCACTGTCAACAGAATCATGCCTAAAAATCTTATTAGTTGAACAAGATTCTTCATTAAATTTGCTACATGGTTAGATGGGAGTTGGTAGCAGATGGTAGATACTGAAAGCAGCTCCTTACAGCTGAAAGCTGTTGGCAAGAGCATTTAGAACGTACGATGATGGATGACATAGTATTCAATTTGGGGAAGGTGGTTGAATCTAATCGGGTGACCCAAGGGTCAAGCTCAGGCTTAGTTCTATTAACATCTCTTATGATTCTTGCAGCATGCATAACAAAATGCTCATAGAATCTGAAGATAATCATAACTGATAGGTGATGAAAATATTAATGAGACATGGGAAAGAAAGTAAAAGGAACTTGATAATAGTTTAAGATTTAAAGTGAAGAGAGTAAGGAATTGCATAAGGTTTAAAGTAAAGAGATTTTTCACACACAAAAAAGAAATGAAAATATACTATAGTAGGGTAGAACCTTTACACTCTTGGAAAACAACGAAGAAGAACCTAGAAGATGATGGGTAAAAAATGATAATGCAGACAAGAGATTCAATTGAGTCTAGAGTTAAAATTACAACTGACCTGCTATCATTTACTTAACAAAAAAGAGGGGAGAAGAATGGATTTATGTGTCTGTGCACATATGTAATACACACACACACACACACACACACACACACACACACTGAGAGAACATCTCTGAAAGGATACAGGAGAAAATAACCTTGGTTACCTCCAGTGAAATAAACTGGTGGCCCACAAATTAAATTCAACCTACAGATTGTTACATTTGGCCACACATTATTGAATCTTTAGGCTAAGTATAAACTCTCCCATTTAGCGTAATTTACCTTATATCCAGCTGATTTCACACATTTATGTTATCTGCTTGGCCATTAGAGGGAGTTTAGTGGCCGAATCACTCATGCCACACACACGGACACAGCCATTTATAGAAACAGATAAACCTAGAAAAGTGCCCACACAGATACACACGGATATATTTTTAAAGGGCAACAATATGATCTCTGAGTAGTTAGATCATGGATGACTTCTTTTGCTTATCAGTACTTCTAAATCTCCTATTCAAAATGGATAGCACATTTATAAGATAAATAGTAAAAAATGGTTGCTCTTAATTCATGTTTAAATTAACATCAATTACTGGTCTCTGGCCAAATGCAATCATAGACTTTCCAGGGAGATGTGGTGGAACAATTATGCTGACAGATTTTGCTTTCCATTATCCTTTGCAATGTCTGAGCCTATGTCATTGTATGTGTCTTCAGCACAAGCCAGGGCAGATGAATGTGCACTACGCGTCGGTCACCCACATAAACTCCAAAAGCAAGCCAACCAGTATGGTGTTTACTTTTCAATAAGGAAAATATTTAGAAGGAATTTTTTAAAATTCCATTTTAATGGATAATATTTTAATGGATAGTTATAAATTCAATAATAGTCCACATCCCCAATCATCCAGTTCCCTTTTATAGAAGCAGCCAAAGTTACTAGTTTATTACTTCAGAGGTGGCCTATATCTATAAATAATTACACATAAATAAAATCTTTGGGAAAATTTTGTCCAGAGCAACGTCTGTTGTTTTTACCTGGCTATTATAAAAGAATTCGAAGTACATTTTTTAAAATTATGTGAACAGAGGTCACTTTCAATTTATTATGGAACACCATGGTGTTTGCTGTGACAGGTGTGTGGACATCTCGTTATAATGGTGGCCACAGGGACCAACTATTTTCTCACTCTTCCTGCTGTGGAGGAAGCGACAAGACAGGAAGCAAGGAGACCAGCAACTTAACCAAATATTTCAACCAAGCAAATCAACTGCTTTAGTGCTTTTAATGGTATTCCTCTAATCTGATCATTATTATTCCATTCCTTTCCGATTGCTGACAAGAAGCCTACAGAGAATAGTTAGTTTCAAAAAATGAAAAGGGCTTGATTATGAAAATATGCAACCTTATAATTTCAGTGACTATTTATCTTAGTCAGAGCTAAGTGAATTCAAACCCAATCCATCTTATTTCTACCTCCAAATCTCCTAAACAATCCTATTTCGGTATACGTGCTGCCCAAGCAAGCACAAACAATCCTGAAAAGACACGGTTATGTCTGCTTCTCCAAAGTCATTTATCATTTTTAAAAGAAAAGAGAGGGAAAGTAGTTTCCTACATAATTAAAAATCAAAGAGTTCCCCACTGTGGATGCCAGGAATCTAACAGTATTGTATGTCTTTGCCGAGGGGGTATGAAGAGGGGCTGGGATGTGTGTGTGTGGACAGTGGCCCAGGTGAGATAAACATCCTTCTATAATAACCCATGCAAGCGCCAGCCACACTAGAAGGGATTAAGGGAGAGGTGGTCTACCTTATCATCAGGATGTTACCACATAGCTGGTGACCTCTGTAACCTGGTCCTGACTGGTGTGAGAGTGTTTAGGAAGCAGGGGCCAGCTCTCTTCTCTCTCCTGCCCCTTCCCTCCAGCAATCTAAGTGGTGTGATTGAGACGTGCTGAAAGGTGAGCCTGTCACACAAATCTCCTCTCCAGCAGCCTGCCAAAATGTAGAGATGTGACAGGAAAGGTCAGGACTCTCAAACAGAAGTCTCCCTCATGATTTTGAGCTGTCATTCGGCAGGGTAGCAAGACTTTCTTCCACTTAATCCAGAGCCTGGATTCTCAGGCTCTTCTTCTGGCAAACCCTTTCTCCACAGCTCCAAGTCAGGAGCACATACTGTCAGCTACTTAGAACGTGATGCTATGCTAAGACTTGCCCAGAGTCAGTCGAAATGCTGAGTCTCACCATCTTTAGTTCATTTTGCTTTGCCCTCGGGCTAGCTAGCTCACTCCTCACTCACTCCCGTGTGGCCCCAAGTACACTACCCCTACCTTCAGGAACAAATTTTTGGCTTTTCTGACACCATCTGACCCCATCACCCCCAACACCTCTTTAACAAGATGTTCTCTCTCAGCCCTATTCTCACTCTCAAAGCTGGGTCTCTATCTTTAGCAAATCTGAAAACAGATGTCATGGAGAGATGAAAGTTAAGCTTATCTACTTCAGAAATTTGGTGATCATTTTTCACTCACCCATCCTCATTCCTATTCCATTCTGTGTCTGCAGGGCTCAAAGTCCCCAGAGCTGACGAGAGACATGAACAACACGGCACAGTTCAGGGGTAGTACTTGGGCACTGTCTACCCGTGCCATGTGACACGAAAGGTGCTGTCGCTTCAATGACTACACAGTGGCTGCCCCATTTTCCCTGTTAAGAGAAACACCCAGAGATGTACATTTGTATTTGTTGTAATAATCTCTACAAAGTAGATTAATTATCTTAGTTCTATTTTTCAGCAGTTAGGAGCATAAATGCCATCTAAAGTGTAATGTGGTAAGCCGGCTTTGTTTAATGAACCTGTATGTGTGTTTTTCCCTCGCTGAATGTGGACCAGTGACAGATTCAGTTAGATTGCTTGACACAAGACAAATGTTGCTTTAAAAGGATTCTTACCCTTAGATTTGGGAAGCCCATCTAACTGAAAGCCAAGTGTAAACATGATAAGGGAAAATGAGAGTAAATAACTCCCAGGCTCGCCTTGCACCCAAGGGCTGCTGGGCTGGATAAACACTGGAGGCCTGGCATTCAGTTTGTGTCTTGAGCTATTTTTAAAAACAACATTGTACTGAAATCAAGAATGTTATCATAAGAAAAACAAGAAAAATCTAATGGTTTCCAGACTAATTCTTGGGGGATCATCTGAAATTAGGATGAAACGCCCTGTCTGATGAGAGCACCGACATTTCTCAAAGGACTTCAGGGAAAATCGGGGTGAAGGTCTGTAGAATTGAACACTGCTGCAGTAGCAGCAAGGTCTCCAACAATCATATCAGTTGTTCATTAAAAAAAAAATAAAAACATAAAAAAATAAATAAATAACTTCTAAATTCCACTCCTGCAGGCCCCACCACGCCCTTGGATTTTTCTCTGGCATTTCACTGCCTGCTCCACCTCAAAGAGAAGCCACTTCTTTACCTTCCATTCCCAGTGCACCCTATGCTCCTGGACCACACAAGCCCACTGCAGTAGCACAGGCTGCCTGTAATCCTCCCCTGCACATTGTCATCTGACCCTTGTAACAGCTAGGGGCTTCAGGCAGCACACTCTCTTCAAAGATACCTCTCATCTGAGAGATGGGTGCTACAGAAAGCTAATACTTCACCCAAATCTAATAGAGAAAAATAATATGAGACCATACTAAATATAATATTTTGGGCCATAAATAACTTGAGATAGATATGAAATTTCTATCATCGAGGATTGTAATAGTGGGGAAGATGGTAATATGTGGGACAGGTGTTAAAGGGTGACTTAACACTGACATCTATCTGGAAGTAAAATAGCCTGTTAGTGTCACGTGTGGCGCATACAAACTGCGCATGTAATTATCAGATACAGACATTGTTTGTTATTCGGAGGCCTTATTTTTTGTGACAGGTTCACCACTAAAACTACTTCCAGCTGGTCAGAGACAACACCAGCTTACAGAGGGACATGCAAGTGAGAGATGAATGCACCAGAGGAATCAAAATGTGAGGATGAGTTTTAATTCTAATGACTTTCTAGGCACAAAACAATCCATAGCAACACTCCTGCCCCTTCATTATAATTTTTCCACCATGGTGCGTTTACCTGGGAAACATCTGAAGTTATTTTTCCCAAAAAAATACTAGATGGGAGTTCCGATTGATTCTTTGCTATCACCTGAAGGTTTTATTTAACACATTAGACACTGTTATTCCCCCTTCACACTCTGAGCTGAGTAGCTTTCAATACTAGCCATGTGTACCTGAATGTGGTAATTGTTAAATTTAAAGCAACTAAAAGGAGGACAGATTTTTTTTTTTGCAATGGAGGATATATATTATATTTACAAAAATCAAATCATGTGATTAAAAATAGATGAAATAGCCACTGGATGCTTTGGAAGTTTGTTTTGTTAGATTTGCAGATTTGGTATAAGCCAAATGTCTGAGCAAAATGATGCTTGGACAACATATCATTTAATCATATTATTTAATCATCTGCTAAAGAACCAGCAACATGTCCCAAACCTGTAAATCTAACAAAAATATATTTTGTAAGATAGACACTGAAACTTGAGACAAATGAACAGAAGGTACAAAATTATTTAATGGCACAATATGGTTGTAAACCTGAGTAAATGCTAAAGAGCCTAAGACATCCTTTCAGACACTGATTTGCCAAGGGAAAAGAAAAACTAAGAGCTTCTATGAACCAGCAAAATATCTGGCCCCCAAATTAAGGGCAGCTGACATGTCCTTCCAGGTCATCACCCTGCCTCAAGACAAAGCAAACATCATTCCAGAGAGACAAGAATCTTCTATTTGTCAAAGGAGCTACAGGAGAGGTCTCCGCTTTCTCCTGGAAGCCATCAAGCCTGTAGTCTCCACTGCCATCACCTCCTACCTTTCATCTGCCTGAATACCTTTTGCTGTGATTCAAGTCTGTCCTCTCTTCTTGGTTTATCTTTAGTAAAGACAAAAGAATAGTCAATCCCCATCTTCTTACACTAATAGTTTGTTATATACTTAAGACTGTATTATGCCCAATAGCAGATTTTTCTTGATGAATTATCCCCAGTCCTTTAGCACCTCCTCTCAGGCCTAATTTTTTTTTTAAGCTCTTTAATCATTCCTATGGCTCTCCTTTGAACAGTCTTTATGTGCCTCCTCAGGATGCAGAGTCCAGGCCAGGATACTGCATTCCAGCTGTGCACTGACAGTGCTGATTAGAATAAAGTTATGCCTAACAGACCCAACAGAGACACAGAGGAACAAAGACTAGAGACATTAAATCCCAACAGGTTTCCAGTCTTTGCTTCTAGTCTGCTCCCAAGGTCCCAAGGCATCCCTGTCTCATAATAATAAGTTCCTTTCATTTGCTCCATTTTCTGATACTTACAAGCTTTTTCTCACAAATTCAACATCTGTGTTTAACAGTTGTCCCCAAACAGAGCTGCTTTAAGACTAACAAGTCTCATGCAAGGCAGAAAGTTGTTAACAGTGAAATGCCAAAGCTTTGGCCACCTGGAGACTGTATCTAGGTATTCCCTCTTCCATCTTTGACCCACCACTTAAGCTTCATGACTCTTGTGGATTTGGTAGTCTTGGCTAGCTCTACCTGGATGGCTAATCCATTATTATCCTGATGATAACACCCAACTCAACCCAACTGCACAGCCCTAGCCCGCTCCTCGGCCTTTGCTAGGATCACAACCAACTATTCCAATGCCATCATTTCACAGACGTGGAAACAGAGGCTAAGAAAAATATAAAGTACATCTTAACATAAAGCTGTAACGCATTCTATTCATTTGACTCTTGCCAATCAATCCATGACTTGCCGCAGAGTCAATGAATTCCTCAGCAATACTTAAATTAATGCAGAATTTGCTAGCCAATGTTTAGCAGTGTGACCTTCAGTAAAGTGTTTTTATGGTTCTCCAGCTCTGTTTCCTCTTCTCTTTCTCAGGGTATTTTGTTTCTCTGAACACAAACCCTGTGGATGAGTACCCAATGGTCAATGGCTTTGACTGTCAATCACAAGATTTCTCTAGTCTCTGATCTCAGTTTCCCTTTAAAAGGCTATTTATTTTAACTCCATGACTATTAACAGGAAGAATAGCTCCAGGCAATGTATCTCAAATAGATTGTCCCCCTAGAAAAAGGAGGGATCTTTCTCACTATCTATTCATTTTCCCCTTATCATAAAGGGTTAAAAATCAGGATAGGGCCTGGTTAGTACTTGGATCGGAAACCACCTAGGAAGACCAGATGCTGTAGGTGTAAAAAAATAAAAAATAAGGGATTGTAAGCTGACAAGGTCCTTGCAATCTGTGAGGTCAACCGAGGGTGCCTCACCTTAAAAAAAAAAAAAAAAAAAAAAAAAAACAGAGGGTTAAAAAAGATCCTTCTTAATATGTAGAACCTGTGAATCCTACTCAAACTCCTGACTTTCTAGCTAAAAACCAATTTTTAGCATTTTGGAATATTTTGATTTCCACATTACATAAAGGCTATATGTGCAATTATTTTCCAGCCATCCTTCCTTTCATTCCTCTTTTCTTTCTCCCCACCCTACCACCTTCCATGTTCATATCTCTGCATTAATCCCCTCTGAATTCCTTTGTTTTTATCTTCATTTATTTCCCCATTTTACTGTTTGATATCTAATCTGAGTCTCCACAATTCTGGCTGTCCTTACCTTTTATAAATCTCATTTTAGGGTCCTCCAAGAACTGAATCAGGTTTTAATTTCATTTAATTTCCCATCAATCATTAACACTGTTCCTGAGCATTTATCCTGTATTTTAATAAGTAGTCATACCAGAGGAGAGCCAACTTGACTTTCTTGGGCAGTTTTGTTGTAAATATTTTGTATTCTATTCTATTTCTAGTCTCTCCTCTACATTCTGCTCACATTTGCTGGGATATTACACCTAATCCATTATCCAGAAAATGGAAATATAATACTAAGTGGCTTACTATATCCCCCATTTCTTTCATGTCATGAAAATTTATAACACTTAAAAGCCAGTGATCCCTAGGTCATTTGTCCTCAAGAAAGAACAAGTTTATTCTTGTGGAGTAGAATCTATATCAGATGAAGTTCTCACATTTTAAGATATGTACCCTTTATGCACAACATCAGGACAGCCTGCAAGCACCCAGCATCCATGCAGTGCCCCGATGGTGCAAAGCCCATTAGACAGAGGCAGGTGGGCTCTTGCCATTCAGAGGTAAGGACCAGTATTTCAGCAATTCACTTCAGATTCCACGCCAGATGTGGTTTCACAGAGAGATAATGATCCCCTTCAAACAATAGGGAATAACTGAGAAAAGTCATTATGTCACTGTTAAAAAATGTACTCGATTATCCTACCCTTGCTGTTACCTAATCTGAGTTTTATTTCTAAAGGCTCCTGAGTGGAAAGACTTAAGCACTGCACATACCTAGCTCATGAAGTAATTGCTTTCAATGTACATCAGATATTGGTAGCGGAATGTGAGCAACTGGGGAGTGAAGGGGTGAGGTAACTGGCGAATGAGGCAGCAGTTAAAGAAGTCAGAAAACTACACCTAAATTCAGAGCTCTTTCTCTGAAGAAAGGCAAGGATCCAGCAGATGAGAGCTGTTTACAGAACACCAGCTGGCCTGAGGTGACTATCCTGAGCCATCTGCCTCCAAAGAGGCCCTCACCTGGACTGCAGGCTGCTTCCTGGGGAGCCTCAGGCTATGAGCAATACTGACTTCCACTGACAGCCACCTCCCCCGACAGCCTCCTCTGGGAGCAACCAGTTGTCCAGGGATTAGATTCCGTCTCTCAGCCTCGGGCAACTGTGCAACTAACTTTCTCTGATGATCTTCTTTCAAACCTTCTGTGAGTTAGCAGTTCTCCTAAATTCCTGATAAAAGAAGCATTGAAGATAGATATATTTCATGTCACTGAAAACCAATCCTTCCACATCCTTCCAATAAAATATTATGCAGCCATTTGAAATGCTGCAGTCTTACTGAACAACAAAAAAGTTCACACTAACTCATTAAATTGAAAATGCAAATTATGAAGCATTGATTTGACAGTGTTTCTTAATAAATATTTATGTGAATATATTTTTAAAGGCATTAAAAAGTATACAAGGGCTTACACCAAAATATTAACTGTGATTAGCCAGATAAGTCTAGTATCTATCTGACACCATACATAATTATTATAATATTATTGACTATGTTCCTTATGCTGTACTTTACATCCTCCGTGACTGTTTTTATAACTGGCAATTTGTATTTCTTAATCACTTCACCTTTTCGCCCATCCTCCCAATCCCCCTCCCATCTGGTAACCACCCGCTTATTCTCTGTATCCATGAGTTTGCTTCTGTTTTGTTTGTTCGTTTGTGTTTTGTGGTGACCACTTCATAAGGTATATAAATGTCTAATCACTGTGTTGCATACCTGAAACTAACATAATATTGTGTGTCAACTACAATCAAAAAATTTAAAAATTTTTTTGAGTATAGGAAAAAAAGAGTAAATGTAATATATAATCATCACAGAAAAATTAGAATTAGATCATTTCCTCAGGATAGATATCTAAAAGTAAAATTATTCAATGAAAGGAGCAGATAATTTTTAGGGCTAATAATAATAAAGGGTTATAGCACCTTAAAAAATAATAGTGCTAACTGGGGTCATCTCTGGAGAGTGGAATACAGGTCACATTTTTTGCCCTCCCTCCCTTTTTCTAATGATTGGATGAATGTGTATAAATATGTAATTTCTTAAATAATAAGAGAAAGAAATTCGGCCTCTAAATATGGGGAGCAACTTCTTGATCCTTTTCTACGTTAGAGACTTATGGAACAGCAGTTGTTGAACAGGGGCGCTATGGTTCCCTAAGTCTAGGAGAAATTTTCACTGGCCACAAGAGCTCCCTGAATGTGCCATGTCCCAAAGGGGAACAGAAGAGCCTTATAAAGAAAACTGAGGTCTTGGAAAACCACAAAGTAAACACAGAAGAAACTCAGGAGGCTATAAGAGGGAAGTCCAAGTAACAAGGCTTTATAGATGTGTGTAAAGGACATAAAAACACCCTTTAAAAAATATATATATATATATATTTTGAAACTACTACTATGACCTTTTCTCGGTGATAAAAGTAGATAGAATTTTATCCATAACCATCATGATTTTATTTTTTGTATTTTACCACCTCCACCTAATATAAAACATCTGCTGCCCTCTTACAAGCTTCCAATTCTCCCACTATCCTTTGAGCATCCAGGCCCACCCCCTCGACTCTGATATCCTTTCAGTCAGTCAGTCTGTCTGTGCTTCATACATCTCTAAGACTTGTTTAGTTTCAATAATATAAAAGATTTACATGGTTTTTAAATCTTCAATGTGTGTATAACTTTGCCTCTTAAGGAAATTTAAGTTCCCTACCAAGAGATCCTGCTAATCGTCCCCAAAATACATTCTTTCCTTCTTCCAGAGAATTGGAGCTCCAGATTTTACCTGGAACACATAGCTACCCGTCACAAAGTCCGTGTTTCCTAGGCTCCTTGCACTAAAATTGACAACGTGACTAAGTTCCTGCCAATGTGACTTCAGTAAAAGGGTTCTGTGCAGCTTACAGGAAAGACCTTTAAAGAGAGGGCACATGCTTTTCTCCTTTTTCTTGTAAATGCAATGGATGGCTGGAGCTCAAGCAGTCAACTGGGACCCTGACATAAAAGTCACATGCCAAGGAATACAGAGCCATAAGACATGAGTAAATGGGGCAGGGCCCTGATAATATTTGTGAACCTTCCCTAACAGCCCTGGACTGCTTTTCTCTAGATTTATTTTATGTAAGAAATAACTTCCATCTAATTTAAACCAATGTTGTTTAGGGGTTTCTGTCACTCATTGATGAACCTAATCCTAAATGGCAAAAAGAGTGGCTGTATTTTCATTCATTCTACAAATACTTTCTGAACACCTACTGTGTGACAAGCACTGTTTTGGCTCTGGAAACACAGCAGTGGACAAAGAGGGCAGCATCCCTCTTTTTTCTCCAGTTGTGAAGCCTACATTCTAGCTCGGCATCCACACAGCTCCGAACAGTGCTATGCATCTAGGAGGTGCTGAAATATTTGATAAACAAGCTAACAATAAGCCTTCCTGTTTATCTTTTGGTTTAAAACTAATTTTGTGTTCAACAGTCCGAGAATCTTGGTACAAATAGTACTCAAAGAAACAAATCGCAACTGCTTTTTAAAAGAAATAAAATATATAACCGAGCTTTGCTGTTACCACATGTCCCCATCCCTCCCACCGAAAATAGGTAAACACATTAACAAAGCCTATCGTTGCCTTTTAAATTATAGTAAACGATGATAGTGCCATGATGTCCGCTCAAAATAATGCATTGTACTGTTACACATACTCCTCTATGCCTCCATTTCATTATCCATAATGGGAATATGGATAGAATTTATTGTGAGAATTAAATGAGATAATATCTCAGAAATGGTTAATAAATATTAGCTATATTCAGTTGATAATATATATTAACAGCTTTAAAAATAGTCATAGTCTTTAATTCAGTAATTTCATTTCTGGGATTCTAGCCTAAGAAAATAATCCTAAGTATGAGGGGAAATCTTATGAAAAAAAAAATGCTGCTCCCAGAATCATTTATAATAGACACAACCCGGAGACTCAGTAACCTTTCCCTGCCACTCTGACATCTTTCCAGTGGTGAGCTGAGGACTAGAGCTCTGGCCCAAGCTGAGATCTATAAACCCAGGACTAGCTGGAAGGACAGAGGCAGGGGTGGGAAGAGGCGGAGAAGAATGGAGAACTTAAGTCCAACTTCCTGGCAAGGCAGACTTACAAGAAGGGGTAGTTCAAAATGTCAAGTACATCAGGGTAGAGCAGAGCAAGAAAGCCAAAATGAAGCTTGACCCCTGAGAGCAGCCTCCTTGAGGAAACATTCTCGAATGCAGATCCTGGACATACGCCCTGAGAATGGGTGGGAAAGGAAAAAAAGAACCCTCCACATAGCATCTCAGGCACAATCAGTGGGTGGGCCAGAAGACGCTGGGTTCCGCATAGAAACAAAATCAAGTTCCATCATGAGAAGGATAGCGAAATAAATTATTGAATACCACAATAAAACATGATGCAATCATTACAAAATGCTGATTAGAAAGACTACAGTCATAGGAGAAAAATGCCTGACCGTTGCTAAGTACATAAGTCTATGTGCACACAATACAGGTGGTATATACTTACATACTTATATACATATAAATATAAAAGTACATACTATATGTATATATTTACATATACATATAGTATATAGTATGTACTTATATATAAGTACACATGTGTGTATATATATACATACATATATATACAGATATATAGCAACTATGACCTATGCATAGAAAAATACTTGGAGGAACAACATCAAATGTTAAAATTGTTTGATTAAAAAAGTAATGGTCATTTGCCTTTTTTCTCGATTTGTTAAATTTTATTTAATGGGCAGGTTTTAAACAGCTTTTATATCTAAAAACTTGGGCGTAAGGACAAAAAGAAAATCAGGCACATTCACCTAAATGTTATAGTGCCACTCTTCCAGAAATTTGTTTCTTAAGAATAAATTATGTGTGTCTTAGGCAATAAGCCGCATTTTCAGCCTTCCAAATCCTTCCTCCAAGTATCAACTGATGAGATTCCATAGAAAGAATGTTCTTCCCCTGGACTAGTTTTGGCTCTTGGGGAATAACTGTAACCCTTTCCTGACATGGGGTATCATTTAGGGGACAAAACTCAAAAAACTCATTTATGGGATACACACTTAATGGTCAGCAATTACCTGGTGTGTCCTTCCCAAACGTTCTAACTTGCTCTCAGGGTAAACTTTATTCATACATTATATAAAGAAGTACAAAAGGAAGTAAAATGCTACAAATATAAGGACTGTTACATTCCTCACATTATATATTTTGTCATTCCTACTAGGAATTTCTTAACAGAATAGATTTCATTTCAGTTCCTGAATTCCTCAGCGCACAAGTTCATCTTTGATTTTGGTAACTCTATGGCTGTGATTAGATCAATTCATCTATATGACAGATTGACCACATGATTACCAAAAGCAACTATTAGGTCTGCCAAAGACCTCCCATGAATGCTCTGAATCAAATCAATTCAGGCAAATATTTAGAATAACACCCTCAGTTATCAAGAATTGATTTTAAAATTAATTTAAAATTTTTTTTAAAAAGTTACTCCAAATTGTTGAAGAAATATGAATGTGAATTGGGCATTAGATAAGATGAAAATGAATATATATGGAAAGGAGACGATCCTTGACTTTAAAAATCAAGTGGTAAAATAGTAAATAAGGTGTAATCTCCTTCTAGGAACAAAAAATATGTTTATGTATAATTGGAAGGAGATCTGGAATGACCCACAATGAAGAATTGGCAAGAATAATCTGTGAATAATAGTGTTTTTATATTATTATTTTTTGCTTATTTGTATTTTTTCTATAATGCACATATGCTATTTGTAATAATAAAAGATAATTTTCAATTTTTTTTTTAAAAAAAAGCTCTCCTTTAGTTTAAAAATAGACCACTGCATGTCCTGGTTCTGGCTACTTACAATATTCAGAATAAAATGCCAGAACCCACTAGAAAACCAGAAATGTGAGAATAGCCTCCTCTTAAATAAGGAATAGAAACATAGAGAAACTCATAGGGAAAAGTTGCTCTTCCAAGATTCCCTGTCCAAGTTTTCCTGTAAAATGGCTTAACACATTTTGCATAAGATTTGGATAAACAGATTTTTGGGTTGTTTACTGAAACCAAATTCATATTCTCATCATTTTGATGTTACCCATCATTAATCACAATCTTCCGATGAAAATCTCCACTCCTAGTATGAGTTGATAGCATTCCCTTTAAAATATAACAGCTAGCAGAACTAGTGACCTTTGACATTTTTTATACATTGGTAACCCTAGGACATTCATCTGTTATAGTTAAACATAAATGTAAATTATTCATTGGCTGCTTCAGCTGTAATGCTTCCAAAGCAGCTGTTATTTACCTGGGCAACGGTCCTCAAATTAAAATAATTCTGAGTCAGCTCTGGGCTCCATGCTGCTGCTCCTTATGTTTAACAGATAGGTTGTAGCAGCTCCAAAAAACCTCTGTGGGCCAAGGAGTAAATAACCATTGTCAAAAGTGTAATTATACACTGTATTTATATTGTAGTCAGAGATATGATGATTGGGTAAATAATTAAAAGTGACAGGACTGAAACTAAACAAAATGACTCCCAAGGAAACAAAAGGCACTTTTACGCCACCTCTCAAACAATATACATATGTGTAGAGAATGTTATTTTTTCCTTCACCGCCAGAAACAGAAGTATATAGAAATAATTACATAGCTCTACTCTACCCTCCAAATTAATGGTTTGCACCTAGAAAAAAAAGTAAAATAAAATTGACTGTGCCAATCTTAAACACACCCTCTTCAACATTGATAAAGGATTTCCTTGCTTATAATGACTCTTACTATTTTGTGTGAGATTTTCAAACCAGAACAAAGCCTATAAATGTTTTTCAGAGTAGAGTGGGCAGTTTGGAGAAAGCACATAATTGGCTCTCCTGCAGGACTCTGCTGGGTCTTTGAATGCTCTCCATGTTAAAAATAAATGGGTCAGTAGATTCTAGTTCTGCCATGGCAGTGTGAGCGCACTATAACCTATCCTTTCTACTAATGGCAACTAAAAACTCTAACAAAAATATGGGAAGAATAAACTACCTAAGAACTGTGAAAGCAAATAAAAGCTAATAGGTTTGGGGGGATGGTAAGTTTCCTTTTTTTTTTTCTTTCCCCTTTTCTTAGGCAGCTTTATCCTGAGGGCAGGCCCCAGTTTCAGAGTAGTATTGCTACAGGCAGTTAAAATTTTAACAGAAACATGTCTTTCGAGCCAGAGGAACCAGGAACTGTTGACCCTGGGGGATGAAGTAAGAGAAATCCCAGAGGAAAAAGAACTAGAAAAAGGGGTCCCCTAATTCTGCATATGAACTCTTGGCTCAATCTAACTGAGCCAAGCATGCAAGGTACTGACTGAAATCAACACAGCAAAGGCTTCGAGAATTTCAATGAGACATAAGCCACCCATACAAGTGTCAGAGTAACCCCTGAACTATGCATGTGCAGGACAGACCCAAAGCAGCACAGTAAAGACGTATATAATTGAATGGAGATATAATCCACTGCCCACAAGGTGTGAACAATTTAGGGTAAGAACCTGAGATGATTGCCTGCTACAGTGAAAACATCAGTATTCTCCTGAGAATTATGAAAGAACCCAGAATCTACACAATATTATATTGACACTGTTCAGGATACAATCTGACAACCAAAGAAACAATAAAATATGGCTAATTCTCAGGGGGAATAAAATGAAAGATGCCAACATCAAGATGACCTAAAGGTTGAAAATAACAAAGATTTCAAAGGATATATTATAACTATGATCCATGAGGTAGAGGAAAACATTTGAAATCAGTGAAAAGATAGAAATTCTCAGTAGAGAAACAGAAACTACAGAAATAATTAGAAACTTTAGAACTGAAAAATACAATATCCAATTTTTTTTAATCCTCTAGATGGGCTCAAGAGCAGAATGCAAGGGAAAAACAAAGATAGATCAACAGAATTGAAGAATAGACGGAAAGGACTGAAAAAAATAATGGTCTCCAGAATTCTAGGACAATATCAACAAGTCTAGGATTGAAATTCTGCAAAACAATTACTATAACTAATAAATTAATTTAGCAAGGTGCAGGGCTCAAAGTTAATAAACAATATTAACTGTATTCTTATATACCACCAGCAAACAATTGAAAAATTAAATTTTCAAAACTTCTATTTACAATATCACAAAAATCATAAAATACTTAAGACTATATCTAACAAAAGGTGACCAAATGTCTTCACTAAAAACTATAAAACATTGCTGAAGAAAGTTAAAAAAAAGACTTAAATAAGTGGAAAGAGATAGTATACTTAAGGATTAAAAGTCTCGTTTTTAAGATGGCAAAATCTTTATAGTGAACTACACTCCATATGATACCAATAAAAATTTCAACGAGGTTTGTTGTTGTTTTGTAAAAATTGCCAAGTTGATTATAAAATTTATATAATACATAGGTTCTAGAGCATTTAAAGGAATTAAGAAGAAAGAGAAAAAAGAAAGCAAAGTTGGAGGACTTGCCCTACGTGATTTCAATACTTACTATAAAACTACAAAAATCAAGACAGTTGGTATTGGTGAAAAAATGAACAGATGGAAAAATGAAACAGAATAGGCAGATGGACAAATGAAACAGAATAGAATCCAGAAATAGGTACATACATATGTCTATTTTTTTTTTAAAGGTACCAATTCAGAAGGGAAAGTCATTTCCACAAATAGTACTAGGCCAGCTGAATATCTGTTTGAAAAAATCAAATATCATCCTTACTTCACATCATACCTCAAAATTAACTCAAAATAAGTCATTGTCCTATACGTAAACATAAAACCATAACACTTCTATAAAAAAGCATAGGAGAAAAAATTTGCAACCTTGGGTTAGGCAAGATTTCTTAAATGGACATCAAAATCAAACCATAAAATAAAAAGTAGAAAATTGGACTTGATAAAATTAAAAACTTTTGTTCTTCATAAGTCACCATTAAGAAAGTGAAAAGGCAAGCCACAGAGAGAAAATATTCACAACATATATCGAAGGACTTTTACATGGAATTAATAAAAAAACCTCATTACAACTCTATAATAAGCCTAACAACCCAAGTTTTTAAATGGACAAACTATTTGAATAGACACTTTACCAAAGAAGCTATATGGATGCTATAGGGATGGCCCTTAAGCAGATGCAATGATGATCAACATCATTAGTTATCAGGGAAGTTCAAATAAAGCCATAATGAGATACCATTACACATCCGTTAGATTGTCTAAAATTAAAAAGACTGAGCATGCCAAATAATAATGAGGATGTGGAGCAACTGAAATTCTCAAACATTGCTGGTAGAAATGTAAAATGGTACAACCAGTTTGCAATACATTTTTACAATTTCTAAAAAAGTTAAATATACACCTACCATAAGACCAAGACATTCTACTCTTATTTACCCAAGAGAAACAAACACATTTTTCCATACAAAGACCTATGCATGAAGGTTCTTCACAAGTTTATTTGTTAATAGACCAAACTGAAAATAACCCAAATGTCCATCATCAAGTAAATGGAATAAACGAATTGTAATATATCTGTGCAAAGGAATACAACTCAGAGATAAAAAAGAATGAACTATTGAGACATGAAACAACATGGACGATTCTAAGTCACTACACAGAATGAAAAATTCAAGCAAAAAGGAATACACATTTAATTCCACTTACATAGAATTCTAGGAAATACAAAGTAATCTATAGTGGCAGATCAGTGGTGGCCTAGAGAAAGGAGTGGAGGAAGACATGGACACAAAGAGTCTCAAGGAAACTTTTGAGAATGATGAAAATGTTTGTTATATTGATCGTGGTGGTTATACAGGTATATATACATAAGTCGAAACTGATCAAACTGTACAGTTCAACCATGTGTGTGCATTTTATTGTACTTCAATTGCACCTCAATAAAATTGTACCAAAAATAAGGGTGGGGGGAGAATCCAATTTACTGGTGAAGACAATAGGTAGCTCTATGGTTTGTTTTTCAGCTATAGGGTGAGCTAGATAACCTAATCAACTCACTGTGGAAAAATGTGAGGATGGATTAACTATTAACAAACACCCTCTTACATGTGTATCAACTTCACTGGAAAGAAAGGCATCCAAGTTTGGTCTATCCTCAGAGAGTAGGAGGAGAGTTTGCTGGTTCCTTCCCTAAGTGAGGGGTTTTGGTTTAAACAGGCACTCAGGGACCAGGACTTGGCCCTCACGGGATAGGAACTGGGACTGAGACTCCACTATATTTTTGAGAGCACTGAAAGACTACACCCTCAGTTAAAGGCTGGTCCAGAAAAAAGGTCCACTTGCTGACCCAGAATGAAAATAAGGAAGGTCTCTTGCCATGGGAAAGGTCTCCTCTGAGAACACGGAACCACAGCCTATTCTCATGTGGGTCTAGGGTTTAAATTTATTCTACCTCTGTAGTCATGTAACCCTAAGTAGAGAAATTAACTTAAATGGTGGTCTATCCTGGAAATCTCCTTGAGGCACCTGGCAGAAATGAATACCAAGCTTCTCCATACAGCAAAATCCTTAATCAGGCCTTACAGGATTCTGCCGATAATACTACAGAAAGTGGGCTCACAACAGAAAGTAACGAAACAGATGAGAAAACTAGAAAGGCAATATGCGTGCAAATGTATAGCACTTGTGTAAATTTTTGTTGCTAAATACTAGAATTTTTCTAAGCAGGGCAAAAAAGTAGCCCATAAAATCTGCTACCTTTTTTCTCAGTGAGGAAACCCTTTAAACCACAATACAAGTCCATGACGTGAAGGAAACAAGTTATAGAATAATACATATAGGTTGAGACTTCGTTTTGAAGAAAAAAATACAAAGGTTATATATTTGTATGTACATTTAACAGAGTATGGAAATACATACACCAAGTTTATTGAAGAGTGGGATTTAAGGATTAAAGTTTAAACACTTGATATATAATTTTTTTTCGACAATGAGCATTTGTAATTTATTTAAATCAGGGAAACTATTTTAAAGAGCTCTTTTGTTTGTAACAACAAAAGCAGCTATTTTGTCATTGAAATAATGGACAAAACCCAATTTTCCAAGTGCAGCACAACTGCTAGCTACAGGGAAGGCAAGAAACAGACAGAGGAGGATAAACCCAGGGTTCTTTGAAAAAATCCTGTTTTTCATGCTTCTCTTCTTTTGGTGTTCTGTCAGCTAAAATGTAATTATTCAGAAGCTGGTTTTCAGAAAGTATCCCCTTCTGAGAATAATGCTCATTAAGAAAAATCTGGAAATGATTCAAGAACTGACTGCAGGCCGCAGTTGCCTTACACAATAAACTTGATAGCCTGATCCCAAAGAGAATGGATCACAGCATTAGAAAAGATGGTAAGATCACCCTCACTTGCACTTGGCTTAGATCTAATCAGATAATCAAAGAAATTCTAGTCAGAGCAGGATGACTGGTTGTATATAAAAACATGAATACTAAAAGACACAACTCTACATTTTGAAGAACTGAGTTGTCTGAGATGTCTTACTAAAAAGATGTCTTTTGGAGGGAAAAAGATCTTACCTCTATAAGCAATGAGAAACGAATTTGCTATGTTCCAAAGTTAAAAGCTTTCTTGGAGATAAGAGGTATATAAAGCATAGGAAAAGAAGAAATTTCCAAGACATAGTCAAAAAGTGGATAGTTATGACATTTGTGTTAGTAAAATTCAGCATCTGAAATTTAGCATTTGAAAAGTTCATTTTAATTGAGTACATTTCATAATAAATCTATTAATTATGAGACTGAGTTGATTCTACAGTTTCCTTTTAACAAAATTTATCCTCCCACTGGCCAAATTTAACATATTGAGCACAAAAAAGAACAATAACTATAGGTGACTGTAAGATACCAAATACAAAAATCCATTGGTCCATAGTGATAGTCAAACATGAGAAAAGGAAAATAATGTAGAAAGTTTTTTGTTGAATGTCAGCTAATAAAAGTAGAAGTTACTTAGAAAACCACCATTTTGCATTCCCAAGGCAATAACTGATTCAGCCAAGGATAAGCAGTGTAAGCCAAAGCCATTAAGTGGAAGGTTGTGAAAAACAAGATATCTACACAGCACCAAATAATCACCCACAAATACTAACCATTTGCAAAGATAAAAAAAAAAAAAACTTTATAATGGAGAAATCACTGCTCGCCTACTTAACCGAGGGGTCTCTCCAAGTCAGTAATAGTAGGGCAACCTGTTATTATATTCTTTGATGTGATATTATAAAAGTACGCAAGATCACTAATAAAATCTTCTTGCCAAGAATGGTTAACCTGAATCCAATCAAGTCTTACAGTTTACAGGAAATAGAGGGACTAGAAGCCGTTAAAAAACAGCATAAGGAAACAACCAGATCCAGAATGTAGGCCCTTCTACAAGATGTGTTGACTTTAAAACCCAATGTCATTTTTTTTTAAATGTGGGGAGACTGTTCTAGACTAAAAAGACTTGAGATCTACAACCAAATGCAATGTGTAACATTGATTGACTCTTGGTTGGAGGGAGGGAGAAGCTATTAAAAAATTCTTGAAACAAATTGGAACATTTGATGATATTGAGAATTATTGTCAATTTTCCTTGGGTTGGTGTGATCATGATGTTGTGGTTATACAGGAGAATCTCCCTGTTCTTAGGAAATATATGCTTAAGTTTTTAGAGGTGAAATATCATGACGCCTGAAATTTATTTTAAAATAGTACAACAGTGTGGTCGAGAGAGGGAAGATTGCTAAAATCTGTCCTTGACCTACAAAACCACCAATATGGTTTAACTTAATAAACATATAGAGAAAAGCAAGCAATTGTTGAATCTAGGTGGTGGCTATGCAAGTGGTTATTTCAGTATCTTTTCTACTTTTCCATATTAGAAATTTTTTAAACTAAAAAGTTGGAGGGAGGGAATTCTTCTCAAAAATATTTTCCGTAGAAGACATGTGTCAAATTTACTTTAAATTTTAAAGAAATACCTTACCTATTCAAAAGAGTGGTTAGCTTTTCTTTATCGACTTATTCACCATTCATTGGAAGAATACTCCTAAAACCTGCCTTAACTGTTGCAAATAACATTGTAATGTTAGAATAGACCAACTATAAATCCTATAATAATCAGTACAAGATTTACAGGTGTAAACATCTGGTTTTATATCCAAATAACAAACTTAACAGCAGTAAAACAAATCATTTATTACAGTATATAATGTTATATTAAATTTACACAATGATATATAAAAACACATACTGTTTATGTCATACAGTAATTTAACATCAACAAGAATATCAAAACGAATACTACTCATGCACAAAACATGCATATATTGGTATAAAAAAAGGCAATTTTACACAATACTGTTTTACCAAAAAAAAAAAAATTTTTTTAAAGCCCTTCCAGACAGGGTCAGTGGTCCAATCTGGACTAGATTGCACTAACATGTTCGGGCCAATGCTTAGGTGGCACAGCGCTCAGTGAGCAATTCTGGGCTTGGAATCTTGCCCAAGGATTATTCCATTAGGACTGAATTTCTCTGTACCCAAGGACCAAAATTTATCTCAAAGGCAAATCTTCCAAGGGAGGAATGGTTGGATCTGCTGAAATTAGGGAGGAGGAAAAAGGCATCAAAATGTCTAACAAAGGGCCCTAGAAGTGGTTACTGTTAACCAGGGCCTAGGCACCAAGTGTGGCAAAAGTTTTAGTGAATCCCTTTAAGGTAGTACCAGCCTCCCTATCCAGCTCTCTGGATTTGGGGTCTGGTATTCAAGTTCTGAATCCAGTAAACCGAACAGTTCTGAGAAGAAAATAGAATGGGAGTACATCTGAGAAATGTAGGCTATATAAAAAGTTACATAAAATAATACCGTCCCTCGTACCTACTTCACACAATTGTATGAGATGCCCCTCAACAGGAAAGCCCTCGTGGAGACGCTGCCCCAAAGAAGCGAGAAACAAATGTATGACCTAAAATTCCATCTACCTGACCTTTTAAGATCAGAAGGTCTCATCTCAATATGACCTGAACATCAAAACCTGTACCTTCACAGATGTTCAGAAAATTTAAATAAAAATCAGCTGATTCCACAAAATTCATTCACTATCACCACCATTAAAACCTCAATATTTACTTCTAACCAGCAAAACATTCTTTACCTTCCATTAAAGGCACTAGTGTCCATATATGAAGAGACATAATTTACTTCAGTTTTATCTTAACAAAAGGAAAGCATTCTATGCAATAATTACACAAAAATCTAAGACGCCACCTTTTCTTCGGTCACTAAGAAAAAAACAATTTCTACATCAATGATGTTACTCAAACAGTCGTCATCAGCTTCAAAGAGCCAGACCGAAAGCGCAGGATTTTCTTCTTGAGGTTATGTGAAGCCTTAATTTTGACAAAGGTTTTGGTGGGGTTGTTGTGAAGGTCTGGGGCTGTGACCGTCTGAATCGGGAGAGTCTGGACGAACTGGGACCAGATTAAGCCCCCGCTTTCCTCCGAGTCGCTGGTGCTCGTGCTCTCCCCGCCGAACTCGCCCTCGCTCACACTGGACTCGCTGTCCCCGAAACAGTTGGTGGTGTAGTTACTCTGCTCGTCCTCGCTGGTGTCCACCACGGTGGAGTGGAACAGGGACTCGCACTCGGCCGAGTACTCGGAGTCGCTGGCCACGTAGGCGTAGGGGCTGGCGTAGGGCAGCGCCACCGCGGCCGGGTACAGGCCCGCGCTCTCCCGCCGGCCCCGCCGGGCGCGCCGCAGGACTTCTTCGTAGGACATCTCGGCGGCCGACCTCCAGCGCCGCGAGTCCGTTCGCTTGTGCTTGGGCTTGGCCACCACCGCCTCCCGGCCGTGGCTGTGCACCCTGCTCCCCGCCCGGTGAGCAGCGCCCAGCGGCCGGCTGGAGAAACCCGCCTCGGCGTGGCCGCCCCCTCCCTTCCTCCCCTTGGCTGAGGCCTTCCTGAGTTTCTTATTTGTATCCACATCGTCGGGGAACCGACACTTCTTACTGGGCGCCCTGGTTTTCTCCCTCACGGTGGGCAAGGCACCATCTGGGCCGTGGAGGGCTTGGACCCTGTGCTTCAGGGCTGAGCCCCTGGGGACAGCCATGGTCCGGGTGCCCCGGTGCGGCCTGACGCCCGGCTGCTGGCCCGGGACGAAGTGAGCCTTCACCAGAGGCCCATCCTCCAGGCTTTGTGAAGAAGAGCACTCGCTTTTGAAATCCAGGGTAGGCCTTTCTTCCACCGGAAAAGCTGAGGACAGCAGTACAGGCGGGGCAGGAGGGGGCACTGCTGGAGGGACGGCCTGCAGGCTGTTTTTCTGTGCCATCTTTTTCAGTGGTGGCTGGACAACTTTGTTTTCCTGCAGTGGGACGAGGGCTCTACCAGGACTCTCTTTTGGTGAGGACGCTGGGATCTGACTGCTTTCTTTAGGGGACTCCCCTGTCACAGTGGTGGGACACCGAGCATGTTCCTGGGAGGCTGGCTTGACATTTTTGGGCGGATGCTTGCTTTGAAGTTCAGCGGCAGCTCCAGGGGGGCAGCCGTCAGGCAGGGGCAATCTCTTGCTTTCCAGTTGTTCTGCCTTTGATTCCTTGGACCACTGCTTCAGTGGGGAGAATGTCCCATTGTCCGAAGAGGGGATTCCGCCAGAGGGCAAAGACGCCTGTTTAGAATTCTTGAGGTTCCCACTATTGCCCTGTGAGATGCCTGCAGTCGCCCTGACACAAACACTCCCATTCCTCAGAAGCCCCTTTGTGGGGTCAGCGTTCACGCTGGTTCTTGGTTTGTTGGTCCTTACAGGGTGTGTTTTTTTCTGGACCAGGCTCAGAATGTAGCCATCCATTTTCTTACAGGATGAAGGATGGGGAGCCGACCACAAACTGCTTGGAGATGGTAAGGAAGCATCTGTCTTGATGGCGTCCAGCTCAGATCGGACACAAATGTCATTGGCATGGTTACTCAACCTCTCCTCTTCCCTCAGGGGGTTGCCTGTCAGGCAGAGGAGAAACATTGGGCTCTGCACAGCCACGGCATGAAGCGGACTGGGATAGCGATAGACATCATTCCCGTTTTTAGACACCAGATCGCACTGATACTTGGGATTCACATCTGCAATGACATCAAGGGGATTAAATTGTGATGTGGAGGGGGAACAGCAAACTGTCTCTGAGGCCTGGTCTTCACAGCGGCCTTCTTTATAGTCCAACCATCCTATGAGATCTGAAAAACATTTAAAGGTACACTCTGAAGAAATGAATTGATCAGTACCAGCTTGACTCTGGCCGATTTCTAGGAAGAGAGATTTATGGGTAGAGAGAATGCCAAAGAATCAACAAATTGCCATGAGCTACTCTACTATTTCGCATACAGTTCAAACTAATGGATGAGGGAAAAAAATATTTAACAAAAAAAATTTTAAGATATATCTTCTGAAAGAAAAATATTCAGCATTAAAAATGCTTTCAAACTATTGAATAATATGGGGAAACACTTTAAAGTTTAATGAAAATCATGATATAATGCCACACTGTGGTTATAATTTTGTTAAAATTGTATATATGCAAAGAAAAAAGTCTGAGATGAAGCACACACAGATGCTAATAACAGCATCTCAGTGTGGTGAGAAAGCAAGTGATATTTACCTTCTTCTTTGTTTTCTATTTTCTAAATTTCCAACAATTTGTACTGCATTTTTAACTGGAAAAATAAATGTTTTCTGAGTCATTCTTTCTCTAGGTTACTCTCCCCTCTGTGTTCTATTCCTTGTTTTCCTTTAAAATATTTAAGATAAACTATACTTTCTGTGGGCTTTCAACTCATTTCATATTTTTTTAGAGCAAATTCTTAACAACATATGTTCAAATATAACTGTCAACTGAAAAGTCAGGGAAATTAGTCAAATTTCAACAGAGAATAATCAAATTTAAATAATAATCACTATATTTTCAATAGTGACGCTAACAAATAAAACACAGTACTTTTTTTTTAAATAGGGAGGCATTCTTGATAAAGTTTTAAAAGATCGAATAGTGATATTAATGAATAAATGTTCCACATCTCAAAAATATAAATGCGAAAATACAATGAAATCAAGTTTTCTTGCTTAATTAAATGATTTTGATCTCTAACCTTGGTGAATATTATAAATTTCAAATCCCCTTAATAACCTTCAATTAGAGAAAATGAAAGTTTTTATCACTGTTTAATGTGTCCTCCATTACATTTATTCACTGAAATACTGAAAACCAACCATGTGCCAGATTCCATGTTGTTTAATTTAAGGAAAATCTTCAGGAACTTCAATGATAATCAACAGTCTGGGGGAAAATATAGTCTAGACCCAAAAATGATACAATTCATTTGTAAAGAAAAGGTTATTATAAAATAAAAGTGCCACTCCCAATAAGTAGCTTATTGTAAGGAGAAACCTCTCTAGCCAATATCCTTACCATCTCTCCTTCTCCACTACCCTAAGGCTTATCTACACTTCACCATTCATCCCTTTTCCCTGCCGAAGTTAAGGAACAAGACAAGACATCCCAAGGCCCAGCCCAACTGTCTCAATTATGTGAAGATGTGGCATTTGTGAGAGGAGGGATCTGTCTTCAAGAAAAACCTATACCAAAGTGCTTTAAGGGATTTTAAAGTTTCCTTCTGAAACCAGATCTGCAGAGTGAAGGGGGGCAATTAACAACAAACTTGAGGCCCAGTCACTCTAGATAACACAGATCTGTGCTTCCCCAAATGATTATTGCTGACAACACACATTGTATGAATACAAAGACACGAGCCAATTAGCAGCCTCAGTTGTTTGGTGTCATGTTTGCATCGCCTAGACTCAAAAATTCAGCCTTATACCCAAGCAGAGAACACAGACAAACCAAGGAAGCAGGGACTTGTGCCAATACTTAGAGCTCCTCTAATCTCCTTATTTTCTCTGCTCGTCTGAGGAATCAAAACAAAGCAGAACTAAGGAAGGAGTCTGAGTTTCAGCAGTAATTCTGCCATTCATCAGATGAGGAGCCTCTGACAAATGGTGTATAAAACCAAATTTCTCTGTTCGATGAGAAGGTTGAACACAACTTCTGAACTCTCTTTGGATTGTGGAAAAACATGTACCTGGCAGTTAGTCCTGAACTTGAATCCTGCCTTTGCTATTTACTTGCTACATGGCCTTAAACAATACACCTAACCTAACCTCAGTAGGCCTCAGTATTCTGATACATAAAATGGATCTAACAACACCTGCCCCCTGCAGAACTGTTGGGAGGATTCAAAGATGTTAAATGTATGCAGAGCTTCCAGTAGAGTGTGTGACACATGGCAGATATACAAAAACTTCCAGTACCAATAATAGCATGATTCTCTCTGGAGATCATTGCGAGGAAAGCCCAAAATGGGGAACAATGGCACATGGCCTAGGGAGATCTCATCCCACCCACCTGCTAAAAGAAAAAGAGAATTGTCATCATGCAAAGCATTCTGGAAAACACAGAAAGGCCATTGTTCCCTAAAGTGCCAAGCAGCTCTTGGCCAGGATAATAGATATATTTAACTTAATGTAAGCTTTAGCTTTAAATGATTAAAGGAAGAAGAAAGCAGATCCAAAGTGGTTTTTGAAAAAAAATGTAAACAAATTAAACAAAGCCTAACAAAGTTTGTTACACAAAGGCTCAGAAATAGAGTTTAAGACCTATAATATTGGAACGAGATTTTTAAAGATAAGCTATCTTGCTACCATAAGACTATAAAGCCAAGTGGCATCCAAAGAAGATTAGAATAGTGGTCATCTTGGTTCTAGATGCAACTATGGAAGTAAATGTAGCAAGCCAATGAAATTCTCTGAGCCTCTGTTTTTCATCAGTAGAAGGGGTTGAAGCTAGATACCCTTTTAGGGATAGTTGACCCCTTCCAATTAAAAAATGTCTATTAATTCTACAAAATCTTACCTGCAGATTTGGGGCAACCATCTGAGATAGTCAAGGTTGCCTCCAAGGGGCTGCAAAAGCAGGTGCTGGAATGACAACTGGACAAACATTCACTGAAGACCGAGTTAGAAGAATTGGAAAGAGATCCTGAAGCCCCATCACTCAGCTCATAAAACCCTACAAATAAAAACACCATTTGGAGTTAAGATCATGTCAAGCAATAATATACACTTGTGCTTAAAAGGAAAAGGTATAATCATCAAAAAAAGATAGGAAAGGGAGACTTTTGCAGGGGAGCAACTTCGGCTCACTGGATATAGTGTCCTGATTTTATGGTTTTATTTCAAGCTATCTTCAGAAAAAGCAAAGAGCCTGTAAGTATGGGTACATTTCAAAGTTACACTCACCCTCAAATTGACCTTCCTCCTTGACCCAATCGTTAAAGATGAGTAAAGAAATAGACTTAGATCTGTCAAAGCCTCAGCGTTATCATGAACATTTCAGAAAGAATAACTTGAAGAGAAAACAAATCTATTTAAGGAGCCAAATGGTTTAAAAGGAAAAAAAAAAAAACTTTTGAAGTGGTCTCAGGAAGTTGAAGTGTGACTAATTTTCTACCCCAGTTCTGACTTTCTCAAGTTTCAAAGGAAGACCGCTCTTCCAGAAATTTGAATAGAAGCTTTTATTTTTAAACTCAGGGGACTCCAGATCAATCTCTTTATTAAAAATTTTGTAGTCAGGTTTAGTTTCCTCTCATGCAAGTAAACAGCAGTCTGCTTTTTAATTCTCTCTAGAAACAAACTCCACTGTCAATCTGCAGGTCTGGGAATGTTAAGCACAGGAGCCAAGGTAGAACTCCTGAGTGCAGAATCCTGTCCTTGTACACTCACACACTCACCTGAGCTGGGCCGGCTGTCTGTCTCCAAGTGCTCTTCAGATGTCTTTTCTACATCTAGTCGTAGGTCACTTATCTGCTTGTCAAGTTCTTGCAACTGGTTTAACAAACCAACGTCTCTTCTTCTCAAACAATTCTGATTAGGGAGAAACAGAAAAAGGAAAAATGAACACACTTGGTGACAAAGAACCAGAAAGTCTGCTCTAAGTCTTCAAATTACCATCTGGAGAGTTCGCTAAATCTTTTAAAATCAAAAATTTACTGGATGACCCAAAATAAAGAAAAACTTCAAGAATATGTCCTATGTTTTATTCCACTTTCTCATATTTTGTGGTGGGATAAAGTTTCTTCATAAAAACAAGACTTGCTTTTAGTTTCAACTAATGTATACAAACTTACTTTTTATAGGTAAGAATAAGAAAAAATGCACTAAGCTTTTATAAAATCTTCTGTGCCCAGCCAATTTTTTACAAAATAGCACTTCACAGTAGACTCTTTAATTTGAAGTAAGTGTAACAGATTTCCTACGAAATACTATAATCTTACTTAGGTGAGATTTTTCTGGCCAAATGTCCTGCAGAGCTTTGTTTTCTATTAGTTGCTTTGTGGAGTTTAATCAGTCTTAGGGCCTTTGAAAGTGAGAAACCAATACTTACAGCCAGTGCCAAGTATAATGTGAGCTGGCAGAATTCAAAACCCTCAAGGGAAAGTCCATCATGATTTGAACTCAACTCGGGTTTCCAAAGGTGACAGATTTGCAGTGCTAACTCACACCGCCACCTAGTGCTTCCTATTGCAAGAAAAGCCACACACACACACACACACACACACACACACACACACTCTAAAAAGGCATCTGGTTCAAATCACGAATGCCAAGTCTACAAATGAAAATAGTACCACAAACACTGACTGGACTGGAATTCTCCTGACATGCTGCCTTGCTCCCCTCTAGGGGACAACAGGAATGTGCCACTCACAATCCTGAGATTCATGAAGACAAAAAAGTGCTATTGTATAAGACAATGCAAATTATGTCAATGACCAGGCATAACCAGCAAGAATTGGCCCAACTCGATGTTATATACAAGTCTGGTCTGCCAACAATGAAACAGTAAAATGCCAAAAAAAAGACGTCTTGTACAAACCACACTGTACATACATCTGTATAAAATATATGCATATGAAGTATTGCTCCTTCTCCGTGTCCTTTGACTTAAAAAGATTGGGGACATAAACCATATGCTTGTTTGGTAGGATGAGTTTCTCAGGAAAAATGAACTAAACAAGTAAAGCACTTTGTCAAAAAAAAAAAAAAAAGGGAAATTATCTGAAAAGAGATCATATAAGAAAACACCTGACAACCACACAGCATCGCTGTTCCTTATTGTAGGTGGGGCATTATCAAGCATGTGTCTAGTTTCAGATAGTATCACATGGTCAGATAAGGTTTTTGTTCTTCTAGGTTTTTTAGTTGTTTTTTTTTTTTTCTTTTTCTGTTTTCAAAACTACATTTTTGAGGTCACTGAAACAAAGCTGCCGCCATTATTTTAGGCGGGGTCAAAAGCTGTTCACCAATACATTAAGCGCCAAAGTTCTTTTTCTTCCTCATTAATGAAGATAGCACAGAATGACTGAGATGCTGACAGAAATTCAATAAGATAGATGGTTCCTGAAAGCGGGTTCTCTCTTGTCCTACCTCCATCACCAGTCACAGCTGGCAGTACGTATAAAATATGAGAGAGGAGGGGGCATTTTCTCCAGCCAAATTGCCATCATTTGCGTCTGTTTCAGCTGCCTTATACAAAGGGCTTCTATTTGAAATTAAACGGCAGCCCAGGCAAAAGCTGGCATGCTGGGGAGAACCCTGGGAGGGGCAGGGCTCCTACGTGCGCTTCCGTGTAATCGTAAAATTCACCGTTGGACAGTTAACCGCACCACAAGCCCCCTCTTCGGCTTTTGTCCCCTCTCGGCGGGAGGACATGAAGCTAAGACGACCTCCAAGTGAAATGGCATTTTAAATGAGGGCTTTGGAAACCGGGGAGAGGGTAGGCATCCGTCTACCTAGAGAGAGTGAAGGTTACAACCAGGCCACTCTAAGAATCCCGAAGGCAGAGCGGAAGAGCCACCACCCCCTCCCGCAGTCCGCGCGGGGTCGTCAGCCCCTCACCTGACACAAAGCAGGCACACGCCAGCCCACGCGCCGCGGGCACACGCGGGAACGGGGGTCAAGGAGGCACGGGATGGGGGTTCCCGGAACCGCGAGAATTTCCTCAGCCAGAGGCACCCTCGCGCCCACCCCAGGTCACTGGCCCAACTCCCAGCCCCTCTGCGGGGACAGCGTGCCCCCACCTCCCGGCACGACCTACCAATTGCTTGCGCAGCAGCAAGATGTTCTCCTCCAAGAACTTCTCCTCCAGGCGGCTGCGCTGGGCCGCCTCCCCCGGTAGCTCCCCGGCGCGCGGCACGGCGGCCCCCGCGCCCCCAACGCCGCGCAGGGCGCCCCTGACCAGCAGCTCCTGGCGCTGGCGCAGGTACTCCAGCTCCGCCAGCCCAGCCAGCGTGGCCTCCTGCCGCTCCCGGGTGCGCTGCCTCTCCGTGTCCGCCTCGCCCTTCTCCCGCCAGCGCCCCTCGGACTCCGCCGCGCGCTGCTCGCCCCGGGCTGGCGGTGCCTGCGGCTCCAGCTCCCTCGCCGTCCCGGCGGGACTCGGCTTCATGGCCCCCGACCCTGCAGCGAGCACCCGTCACCGCAGCCCGGCCGCCGGGGCAGAGGAGCAGGGCGCTAAGGCTGCGGGCGCATGCCTCCCGGCGGCTGGGCGCGGCGGCGGGGGCGGCGGCCAGGAGCGCGGAGGAGTCACGCGCGGCCGCGGGCTGCAGCCGTCCGGGCCAGAGAGGCGCCGTCCGGTGCGCCTCGCGTCGCTCGCCGCGGCCCCGCAGCTGATAACGCCCTGCCCCGCGCTACGTCACGCGCGGCGGCCCGGCAAACCCCCGCCCGGCGCCCGCCTCCCCGCGCCGGCCCCTCGGCTCCCAGGCCGGCTCCCCCTGGCTTCCCCCTCGTCTGTCAGGGCGCCGTGCGCGCTCAGCGCCGGCCTCCTCCCAGCTCGGCCCTCCCCGCCCCTCCCTCTCTCCTCCCAGCTCGGCCCTCCCCGCCCCTCCCTCTCTCCTCCCCCGCTCTTCCCGCGGGTCCCCTCGCCCCCTTTTCGGGTTTACTGCACCCAATTTTTGCCTCGCTCCTTATTGGTTCTTTTCCACCGCACAAAGCAACGGGCGAGCACCTCCAGCCCCAGCATCCTGTTACAGCCGGCCTCGCAGGCAGGGTCCGCGAAGGGACGCCGCAGTTGGGCTCCCAAGAGAACTTTCTGAAACTCGACCGAGTTGCAGCTCACAATCTTAACCCTTTCCCCGCACGCCCACTGTTCACATCCACTCAGACAGCGTTAGGCTTCTCTCACCTTACCAAGCAAGGTACCGCGAGTGAATTCAAAGACTTCTGTGGGGTTGGATTTGTTGACTCCACTTCGTAAAGGCAAGCACTACAAAGCACAAAGCAGTGTTGTTCTAAAACTGTTCAACTCAGTTTTGTTGCTATTTTGATTTTCTTACGGAAGACATTTAAAATTAGGCAGGAGGATGTCGCTGTATAGCCAGCGGTTGCAATCCTTTTACTAGCTCCGGGTTTCTGTGTGCGCGCGTGCGCGTGCGCGCTTTGCTTTTTGTTTTTTATTGTTATTTAGTCTGCACTCACAAGAGCTTGAACTCTGAAACCAGACTGCCTAAATCTGAATCCTAAAATTCCAGCCAAGACTAGGCGTACTAGCAAGTTAACCTCGCCTCTCTGTGCCTCTGTTTCCTCGACGGTAAAATGAGCTACTAACAAAACATGTCTGTTGTAAGAGTTGTAATAAAATATAGTACAGTGTAATATGTGTGTGGGGGGCGGGGTGCGCTTACAATGTGGCAGGCACATACATACTATGAGTTATAGGAGAGTAGCTTTTTTTCCCCCTCCAGAAGGGTTTATAACTTTCCCCCTGAAGTAGCATTTGTGGTATAATCATCTGCTTGGGACACTGGTCACAGGTGATTCCAGTGGGACAGGGATTTGAAAATGTCACTTGTCTGTGGAAAAGTACATCTGTTTTAAAGCAGCATATCCAAGAGCCTCGGAAACTGAATCAAGCAAGTCACAATGGCTGAAGTTCAAGCAAAGTGTGTGAAGGAGTGCATCCTCTATCATTATTTCAGATTCTTACACCTTTGCCCAGCTGCTTACCTACGCTATGAATTATACATTTTTCCCCTCTGTGTAATCTAACCTTCCCTCCAAGATCAGTTCACTTCCCTTCCCTGAAATTCAGTTAACTGAATGAATATCTGATTCTTACCAAATGTTATTTGTACAGTTATTTATCTGGGTATATGCACATACATCTACGTACATAGCTGTTTATGTGTATCTCTTCTTTCCAATTATATTATAAAAGTTTCCTGGAGACACAGACTGTTTTAAAACTCTCTTTGCATTACTGTACTCGGGACAGTGCCTTTGCACGCATTCAACTGATGATCACTAGAGAGAGAGACTCAAGAAATTATCTTTTCATTAACGTACTGTTTAACTTAATAGTACCCATTTAATTTCTAAGACAAATAGGATCAAGTCAATATTTACCAAAAAAAAAAAAAAAGTGTGTCCTTGCCATCCTCCATCGACCTTCCCATTGCTGCCCTTCACAGACATAAGAACTATAGCTACAACTGAAATTCATAATTAACAAGGTTATATATTAGATCTAAAAATAGAATTATGTTCAGGGGTTCGTCAGCATACAAAAGGTCACCTATGCTTTATGCGTACTGTGTGCCAAACATTGTACTTGATAATATGGGAAATAAATTTTCCTCCTAATTTTAGTAAAGCACTAACAAATAATAACTGATAATGTCTGCCAAATGCCACTCACCCATGTCCTCTGTCATTCATTTTCTCATTCTATTCATTCCTAGGCAAGTTTCTTGCTTTCTAGTTCTGAATTAGATTCCTTCTAGCTAGGTGGAGTCTATTCCTGTGGCCTGTGTTATGTCACACCTCAACAACTATATTTATATAGTTGGGGGGGGGGGGAATTGAAACATGTTTTTGCACACCGCTAATAAATCTTGTTAAAGAAGATAGACAAGTCGCTATTTCTTCAAACCACCCTACCCTTCCCACCCTTCTCTTCACCAAATGCTACTTAGAGCTGGCTCATTAGTCCAAAGCAAACCATTTGCCATACAGCTTGTACACCTCCATGAAAAAGTGTTCTCCGCAAGTTTAAATATTAAAACTAATGTATTCAGATAGTTCCACCAATAAAATGGTCACAAATGGGGGGGAGGGGGAAGTTATGCATTCCAAAGCATCCATTACACATTAATAAATAATGCTGTTCATTCATGTGCCAGTTAAAACAAACTCAAGCTGTCAAATGAAGTTAGAAGCAAGGAACTCAATGCTATAATTGTTTTTCCAGGAAAACTCCCAATGTTGAGTTGCCCCTATTCTCGTCTTAATCCAACAGCCAAATTTTCTCTCTCAGTGCAGTCTAGTCTTCTGGGTTTCCTTCCTCTTTGATTCTTTGTTTTGATTGTAGGTATCTGCGAAGCAGTTGAAGATAATCGACCCACTGCTCACTGCTCACTGCTTCCTTCTCCTGTCAACAGGGTCTCACCTCCCTCTACTGTTTTGATTTTTCTTTCTTTTCCTTCTTAAAGCAAATGCTAGTGTTTCTTCCTCCACCAATGCTACTTTGTTATCTCCTTTCTAATATCTTTCAGCTCTAGTTAGTCCTTTTGCTGCCCAACTCCTGACCCCCGACTCCAGGCCTCTGTCTTCTCAGAAAAGCTGCTAATGACACTCAGAAAGTATGGCACTAAAGATGGGGTGGATGTCCTGCCTGGAGGATCTGGAAAGTAAGATAAAGCTGCCAGCATGAAAAAGAGTCTTGACTGAATATATCACAGTTGTATATCTATATTTCCTAGGTAGAGACAGGAAGGGGCCCTCAGATCACACAGTCTGACTCTTTGCCTTTGGGTAGAACAGTTTCTAACAGCATCCCCATCAAAGTCTGAGTATCATCCTACAAATGCCTTATCCAGCAGTGAACATTCTATTGCAGCCAAGCAAAGTAAAGAGCATCAATTGCACGTTTTGCTATAGAGCAAAGCAACAAAATGATGCCTTGCAGCTTTTATGGCCAAACACAAATGATGTAATTGGGAAAAGCTGTCTCCGAATAGGAGGGAAAAAAATAAAGGACAATCCTTTGAGTTGGGGTGATGACCACCATTTGAGGGTCTAGGATCAAAGCTCAAGCCAGACATCAAAGCCCATTTGAATCTAATGCCAGAAGAGACAACAGTGAATTAAACGTCATATATAAACTAATTATAGCTTGACTCCAACAATCTGGCTTCAGTGAGCACATAGAGAAAAGAAAGCAGACATTGAAACAAAAGATCAAGAAAAAAGAAAGTTGGTAGAAGACTGGGCAACATCATGGCCCTGACCACTCTAAAAATCTTTTTAGGGCAGAGTGGAAACAGCAAACTTTTGACAATGCTGGTCTTGTTTGCAAGGCTGTGTATGAAACAGCTTCTTACATCCTCACTGACTTCTGCACAACCAAACACATCCTTATTCCTGGAAGGGAAGGTTATCTTTAACTCTATTTTAGCATTGACAGAGGTTCCCTGTCAACAGGTTTCTTTTTAGGAAGCACAAGGTGATTCCATGAAGTTTGGGGGCGAGTTCTTCAGGAAGTTCAGGCTTCCCTATACAGCACAGCATGTGTTCCAAACACTTGAGTTTATCTGGGAGTGACTCGCATTCCCCACAGTCTTAATCACTGACATCTACACCAACTTCAGTCCCTCAGCTCTGCCATTTCCACTAGTCCTGTTTACAGGTGGAAGGCACAGCATACCAATTATGCAAATACCCTAGAAGTACACTCCCTGGTACTAATACCAAGAAATGATTAATATTACTTCATCCACTGGCAAAACTTTAAAGTGTTTCAAAAACAAGTGGCTTCTTTAAACAATTGTATTTGGTAGATTTTGCTCTTACTACGGTTTATTGGGACTGGTCCCATTTATTTGAAATTCTCAATCTCATGAACTGGTGAACTGTGGCACATCTGATTTGATACTCCATAGAACATCTTCGTATCTCTTTATAGATAAACAAAATAACAAAATCTAAATCTATAACAAGCCTTTTTAACAAGAAAAACATTTTAAACCAAGCATTCTTATAGGATGAAAACAAATATATAACATTGCACCTCTTTTAGTAATCATTCAACAGACATTTTAGTATTTAATACATGTCAGGCATGAGGGATACAATGGTGAACAAATCAGACACAGTCCTACCTTCATGGAGCTTAGAATGTAGGAGGTAAACTGGCATTAATTAAATAATACATACATATATCTGTGTGATATATATGTATATTCAGATATATAATTATATACACTTCCAAATATATATATAGTTCCATATTAAGAGACAACTACCATAATTTGCAGAATATTTTAAAAGCAAGTACATTCTATGATTATATCCAAAATGTCATAATCGAATGAAATCACAAAAAATTACTGACCTTTATAAAACTTAAGTTGTTTTTTTACTTTTTATTCTTTTTTTAAATTTACTCTCATTAAAGCTACATTTGAAATAACTATGAGATACTTGCTTTATAGCAAAATAATTCAAATTTTCATCTAAATATCATTCACTGAAAGGTGATCACTAACATATATATTTAAACTTAAAGATAACTAATTACCTTACAGATCTATTACCTTTTTCCTCAGAATATACTTAGAAAGGAGAAAGAGAAAGCATCAGTCTTGAAAGCATCACTCCAACTCTCGATACTATGAGCAATTTCCAGTATGGTTTCCTGATCATTTCTACACCAGCAAAGAGAAATGACAGAGGTATTGTCTTTAACATGGTTATTAACATGAAAACAGAAGCTTTTGCTTTAGGATTTAGACAACAGGTCCCGTTCTTCCACTTCCTTTGCTCCTACGAACCTAGTCTCTGAGGACAGCAGAAGCAGAACCACGAACTCAAGCTCCCACAAGGAGTTCTGGGCCCCTGTTTGCCCCCAAGACCCACAAAGCCACTTTAATTAAGATCCCTGGGGGGCCTAGGGATCCCTGTGGAAAAGCCCCAATGCCATTATCACCCCGTGAGCGACACAAAGCGCTCCCGGCTTGCTGAGGCTTAGGTGGCCTCACCCCACGGGGGGCGCTTCCTCTAATCCCGTTGCGCCTCCCCAGTCGGCCGTGTGAAGAGTAGCACGTCCACTTCAAACAGAAATTGTGCCCTAGGTATGTTTGGGTTAAGCGGAAGGCTGGGGGTTGGGCGGTGAAGACCCTCGGATTCAAAGAGAAGTCAGCCGGGATGACCGGCAGCGGCTACATGCGGCTGCAGCCCCCCAGAAGCCGCAGCCGCTGATGTGAGGGTTAGGGCCTCGGTTTCCATCTCCCTCCGCACCCCGGGGGGCTTTCTCCCCCAAGCTGGGAATCTTTGAAGTCGAGGAGGCTGGTTTTGTCAACAGATGGGACAATTCCCCTCTGTTCAGTTTGGTCCGTGCAGACTGAATTCAAAGTCGAAGGAGTTTTGCCTCAAAATGAAGAAACACTGCCATTTTGTTGCACCTAACTCTTCCCCATCCCGGGTCCTATGGAGTAATTTAGTTGACCTGCCCTTGCCTGTAATAGAAGCTGTCTCCACAGGAAAGAATCCGATTCTAACGTGTAGCTCTTTCTGATGTAGTGAGTGGATTCAGTCAGGCCAGCCTGGGTTTGAACCCCAACTGCACCACAACCCACACCCCATAGTGCTCACCATACATTGCTGTTGCCAACTTTGACCTCTCTTAGCCTCGCTTTTTTCATTTGTAAAATGGGGCTTATATCTAACCTTATAGAGAGGTTGTGAAATATCCGGAAATAAATGTTGTTTACCGCAAAGCCCCAAAAGTTGTACATGCACGTGCACTCACTCACACAGAGAATGGACATTTAAAGACATTCCTATGAGATAAAAATTATCATTAGCCATTGCTTTGACACTTTTCATGTTGTTTTGAAATTTTTCCTGAAGCATACATGGCATATTGTTTTCAGAACATTTTATTTGGTTTTGAACTGTAAGTAGGTATGAGAGACTTTTGAAGAGGAGCACTGTGGTTTCACCCACTGGCACTGCAGACTGCCAAGATAAAACACAAGGATGCTGCCCTTAGAAACCACATGGACCAGCACAGCAATGTGGTGCATTGGAAAGAGCATAGGCTTTGACCAGGGTTCAACTGCCTGAAAAAGTCCTTAAACTTCTCTGAGCCCCAGTTGCTTTATTTGTAAAATAGTCTCCCAGTTAATTCACAGACAGTGAATATGAAGGATATGGTACATAGTAAATACATCCTTCTTCCTTGTCCTTCATCTTTTATCTGAGATATTATTTATGTTTATTAAGTTTATTTACCCCCTTTTTTGCATAGCCTCTTATTTTGCAAAATTTTAAAACATAAAAGTAGAGAGAATGATATCATAAGTTTTCATCACTCAGGTTAACAGTTATGAACAGATCATAAACAGGTCCCAGTTAGAAATGAATACTTTGATAATTTGCAGCCCAGCAGATATAAAACAAAATTATAGATTAGAGCTATATTCCCATTATTAGTTTAGTGCCAGGCATACAATAAGCTCTCAATAAATGCTAGATATTATTATGCTGGATTTGATGATGATGATGATGATGATGATGATGATGATATCAATTATTTTTTTTTTCTAAACTTATCCAAAAATTGTCAATGAACTTTATAGAATACACCTTTCATGCAAAGGGTGCAAAGCATTTTCCACAGTCCTCAGTATAGAATGATGTAGAGAGATGAAGTTATCCAGAAGAAAAAGCAGTGAAGTGATTCTCCCAGCCTCTCAGGACAAGACCCCAGTAACTGGTTTTGAGGTTCTGATTGTTCTTGCACACCGATGACTTTCTCCCTTTTGTCTTGTCTCACCTACTGAGCTTAGCAGTGAGCTCCTTGAGAGCTTACTCTATGCCCTGCGCAGATTTACCTGTTCAGAGCAGGACTGGGTGATTGCTTAATGTTCAAACCCATAGTGTCTGAAGTACAATACTATTAGAAAAAGAACTAGGTAAACCAAATTAGCTTGAAAGTTGAAGTATCCCCAACATCTAGACTAAGTTCCCTTTTATTTGGGTTAGAGAGATGTTTTTTGTGAACAACTATATCTACTATGTTACATAGATTAAAACTAACAGATCCTTTTGGCCATTATACATAGAAACACTGAAGCCAAGAATGTGACTTCCAAAACTCAGAAGGAAATTCTTGGCTTAACTATTGTTGCCTCTCTTGTTCAATTAAATTTAAACTCCTCAAGGGCAGGGACAAATCCCGCTTCATAACTAACTCCCTCAAAACAAAGCCAGATATAAAGCAGATACTCACAAAAAAATGCTTGTTTAATTCAATCACCTTTCAAGGTAGATTGAGATGAAATCCCCTGTCTGTGATACACTGAAAAGATCAACTTTGGAAAATTCTATAAATAGATATTCAGAAATAAACCAAAATTTGGGTGCTTTTCTTGTCTGCTCCACTTTCAGAAACATCTTGTGTAAGTTTGTGTCTTTTAAGAACATATGAGGAAACGAGAAAAAGAGAAACAGTTCCAGTTTTGAAAAGATAAGAATAAAGTCTGATAAAGACAAAAGACATGTGGGGTGTGTAGAGTTAAAACAAACTCAGACATCCCAGCCTGTTTGAAGTTGACAAGAAACAGAGAATGGCTCACTGGTTCATTATGGAGCACAAACAGCTTAATCAGCATTTCATCAGTGAGGCGGACACCATGGGGTCTTAGCCAGGCCAACTGGCACTCTGTAAAAAGCCCTGGGCATTTTTAAGCCTTTCTAGAGGGCATTTCTACCTGAGCACATATGTGTATTTGTGTGTACATATGAGCATGAGGAATGGCAGGGGTATCGCTGATCGGGAGTTTATACTTTCTCATTTCTTCCAGTAATGGAGTTCCTGTGAGATGCTTGTACAATGGTTTGATTTTGCATAGTCATAATTTGAGTTTACTCCTTCATGATAGTCCATAGCATCTCACAGTGTCCTACTAGGAGCTTAATGAAGGTTGGTTGAATTGGGTAGGTGCAAGGGGTAGAAATTGCTAACATATTAAATAAATGCCATTTCCACTCAGGATATTACTTTGGCAAAGGCTCTTCTAACTGAAAATGCTTCCTTTCACAGATGGCAGCACATGACACCACCTCTCTGAGCACAGAAAGATTTACAGTAAAAACCGTTTAAACCCTAAACCCTCTGTCCTACTGAACATGTACCTGACAGATGCAAATACACTGTGACTGACGCTGGGCTCGTCCCAGAATTTTTCCAGGAAGCCAACTGCCGACCGCTGTGCCTACAGCTGCTTCAGTCAGCTCAAAAGGAGGGAAACCTGGTCTGCTGCACAACGGGTGTCCTTTATGTGTCATTCTGTATCGTGCACCTGGGGGATTTTTCACTGGCTTAGAAAAAGCAAGGCAGAAAAAAAAAAAAAAAGCCCAAAGCTTATACACACACCTTTTCCTTCCCCTTTCAACTCATTTCCACAGCAAGAATGAAGTTTCTCTGTTTTCAATAGAGGTGAGGTTATTTTAGAATTACAACACATTCCGCTCTCATATACCAATTGTGTCTTCTGACTTTGTCCAAACCACATCACCCCTCCCTTTTCTCCCTCCTTCTTTTTAAATATACTCCGCCTTCTGAAGACCCGAAATTGGCAGCTTGGCAATGGAGAGCAAAGGAAATTAAAGGGGATCTTTGGCACACTAGACTATGCTGAAGGAACATAGGAAACTGAGAGCCGTTTAGTATGTGACTCAAGTGGGGACTTGGATACTAACCCAAGGTGGGAAGAATGCAGACGCATAGGGTCTATGTTCCTAGACATCACTAAGTAATTGCCCAAATCCTTGGTCTTTACAAAAAGTTTGTCTTCCTGCCCAATGTGTCTTCCAAGAAAGAATAAAATTAGCTCTTTACCTTTCCCTCATGTCATCACAAAGAACTAAAACCCAAAGCTAGATTATTGTGTTTCAGTCATTCGTGAATTTTTTCTACTCCATGTGTTCTGATTGGGAGCCTATTAGAAGAATGTGAATAATGAGGCTACATTTCCTATTGACCCAGCTGTTTATAAACAAAGCTCTTCCTTCGAGGAAAGGCAACGACATTTAAATTGCTGAAAATTATCAGCCTCAACTCATCTGAATTTCATCGCAGTGCTACTCATTCAGGAAATAGGAACCACAAGAGAAGTTTCCCTTTTTTCCAAATTGCCTCCAGATGTGGCATACAGAAGAATCTTTATATTAAAATATCACACATTAGCCAATGCCCTACAATTTCTTCTTCTGTTACTTTGTTCAAAAGATAAATAACAAACCACTGATCATAGAGAAAAAAAGCTCTAGGCGTTGTCTAGGATCATCTTTAAAATTGCAAAGGCCGTCAACCTGCTGCCATAGCCTCCAGCCACCTTACCCTGCCTTACTTTGTCTTTTTTTCCATAGCGTTTCACACCTTATTACACTATACAATTTGCTTATTTATTACGTTCATTATTTATTGCCTGTCTCTCTTGCGAAAATGCATGCTCCACAAAAGCAGAGATCTTTGTTTTGTTTACCAATATATCCCAAGGGCCTAGAACTGTGTCCTACACACTGTGTTTGCTCAAATAAACATTTGTTGAGTGAATGAATGAATGAGTCAGTTTGTCAGTTTTTATTAAGTCAAGGTCACTAGTCCTCACCTTGAAATTGACACTAATGCCACATGTCAAATCCTATATAGGCCATTAAAATATCACAAGGATATTCCCAATCTTATTCCCAGATACCTTTCACTTTCTCTCACCCCTTTATCCGGCTTCTCTTCCCAGAGTATCTATTTTCGCCAATCACAACACAATCTATTAGTCCTAATACTAAAATTCTTGTTTTATTACTCTTTCCTCTTCTTCATCCCTCAGACCACTAACTAATGAAATTCCTGAAGATGCTTCTTTTTGTATCTCTCCAATTTGTCCCTTTCTCTCTATTCTCATTGCCCTTGTCTACAAAATTATCACCTCAAATTAACTCCTAATTGGTCCCTACCCTCTAGTCTCACTCCACTACAGTTCTTTTGTATATCATAAGCATCATTTTGATCACACATCAGTCCTCTTCCAAAGCCATCTGTGATCTGGTCCACCTAGCAAACCTAATCTTCCTGAATGGTCAAATGGTCAGGAGTTAATTCTTGAAAAAAATAGAAAGTGTTGCATAGGCAAATGAGTTAGGTACATAGGGGTGGAGGAAGGGGCAGGGAAGAGGATCATAACAGCCAGACCAAGGAATTTGAACTCCATCCCAGACACTGACTGAAGACAGAATTCATGGACTAATTGCAAAACGCTTCTATTAATTTAGTAATTATCTACCGTGTGCCCGCTATACCTCTGGCTGTTTCAATACCCTGGGGCTACAACAGGAAATAGTTATTTCTTGGAATTCTGGGACAGTTAAGGAGGAAAGACCAAACACCATCAACAAACTACCCACAGTCTCTGTTTTTGTGCTTACTTGGCCACTTCTCATGGTCTCAGATGATCTCTCAGATGTAAAAGAAGCAGAGTTAACCGGGCGAGCCATCACTACACCAATTTTCTTGCTCGAAGCTGCTGCTCCTGAAGACTTGGGCCACAGGTTATTTAGGAAAAACAAATGAAATGTTGCCTGTAAGTCACAAGTCAACAAACCTTTTCTGTAAACAGCCAGGTAGTAAATAGTTTAGGTTCGTAGGCCTTACATTACACTCTGTCACAGCTGCTCATCTTTGTAGTTGTAACACAAAAGCAGCTATGGACAAAGCTTACACAAGTAGGCAACGTTGTGTTCCAATAAAACTTTATTTTCAAAAACAGTCTAGAGCTTACTAACCTCTGCTCTAAGATATTGGGATATTTTAAATCAAACTCTCAGTTTCAATTAAGGGAGGAAGTGTGGAAGAATATTATAACAATGAGTTTTGGAGCTCGGAAAGCTAAAAAAGAATAGAATCCTGACTTTACAACACCATTTGGGGCATTAGTAAAATAAACTACAGTTTCCTAATCATAAAATGAGAAGCAGCATGACATGGTGGCCTGGGGTCAGACTGCCTGGGTTTAAATTCCAGCTCTGCCTCTTTCTACTTTCTGTGATCTTGGGCAAGTTTCTTAATCTCTCTGAGCTTCAGTCTCCTTAGCTGTTTTCATGGGGATAAAAAATATATATAACCTACCTCACTGAGAGGATTAAATGAGATCATGCATTTTAATTGCCTAGAACATAATAAGCACTCAATAACTGCTATCTTTATTTTTTTAACTATTACTGTAAAGTTTCCCAAAAAGTGGCTATTGAGACATTATGTGAAAGTCTGTATCTTCTTATTTCAGAAATTAAAAAGAGAGAAAGTGTTCTGTTTTTACACTCCTGTACTTCCTAAACATTTTTATACAATTAGAGGAAGCTGAAGTCACCTTGTAAACCAGCTACTGCTTTTTCATATGATTGCCTTTAATTTAAAGATTATCATGCATAATATATTATGCTTAAGTCAGGATTAAATTTTTCCACTGATTTTCTTCTTGCCTCCATCAAGGGTTTTGCTGGACAGGACTTTGTCTCAAAAAGAGGCTGCTTTTGCTTTTTCTCAATTACGAGCACAAAGAGTTTCTTTCAGACATAGTGTCTTTAAATCAACGAATGTGATTTTTGTCTCCAATTACAACCAAGTTAAAATTCTCCAATACACACCGGATTTCCCTTCCCAAGCTATACCTAAGAGTGTCTCAATTCATCCAACACCATCAGGAAAATACAGGACTGAATTTGGGGTGTCTTCCTCCAGAGCACCCTGTCCTTTTGGCTATTGGTGCCAAAACCCAGGAAAGAAAATAGATTCATGAGCCTTAGAAATCTTCTGTTCCGGGGCACTGTGGCCACAGTTTAATTATAATATACGAGTAATAGTTCAAAGCACAAAAAACAATATATATTCTCTTTCACGTTATATGGCACATGTCAAGAGTAATATTGCTCCAAAATATGTCAAAGCCAATCATGGTCTTATTTGAGTGACAATCTCTAGGACCACTTTTGTTGTCTGTTATTCTTTATTAAAATGCATCTCAGAAATCTTTATGGTTCTTCACATGGCGATCTCTTGAGCCAGGGGTGTGGGCAGTTTCCTTCTGGTCATTTCACCTCAAGGAAGCATAGTGACCTCTTTGCCTGCTCAGACAGTCACAGGCTGCATTTCAGGTCATCTCAGACAATCCAAGCCACTGTATACGTTGTGCTCTTTGTTAGAAGGAATCAGCCACAGGCTCAAAAGCAGTAAACAGTAATTAATATGCAAATTTGCAAGTAACTTGCCTCTTGGTGTTGAGGCTTCTTTGTTTGCACAGTCATGGACAAACTGTGGTTTGTCTTAGCCATAATTAGCAGGATAAGTATAAAATTATGACATTAATTGTTAGCTGGCTTTTTAAAAATGGTAGTATACCCCTGCTGCGTCTGAGATTCTACAACTCAGTAGGGGGTTCCTTTAAAAATGAATTTTAAGATGCTGAAATACCCATTTAAATTAAAAGGCAAACAATGAAATGAGTTTGTCACTTCAAAAATTCATAGTTACCAGGCAACAAATCATCAATGCATATATTAACAATTAGTATTCGGACATCAGTTGACCTTATTCCAATGTAACAACAAAAAAAAAGAGGATCATCCTTTTATATTACTTAATAATAATAATGAAGAGTAATATTTATTAAGTGCTCTGTACCTAGCACTCTGCTAAGCACTTTTGTTGCATTATTTCCATGAACGCTCACAGCAACCAGACCAGGTGGTGCTATTAGTAGCCACATACAGATGTGGAAGCTGAAGCTTTAGATAGGTTTTTTTAAGAGAGGTTTTTCTAGGTCTGCTCTCTAATTGTGGTGTCGTCAAGATTTTATCTGCAGCCCTAATGTCTTCCGTTTTTCCGTTCTGTCTTCTCTGAGAGGTTTACCACTTAGCTGCTTTCAACTAATTCTTCACCAGCATGCTGATGATGGCCTAGACCATATTTCTAGCTCTGAACTGTCTTTGAAATTCTAGTCAACAGATTCTCACTTCCACTATCATGTAAAGCCTAGATCCCTTAGCCTGATACTGAAGGCCCTCCACAATCTGGCCCAGCTACTTTCCAACTTTTGTTTCTCATTTTGCTCCCATTATTTAGTGCTAATTGGCAAAGGCACTACATTTGTGCCGGAGGGTGAGGTGGGATGTGAAAGGGGAAAGTCACATTTTAAAAAGCACCTATTCTTAAGGAAGATTAGGTGAGGATTCAAAGGAAGCAATGATCAAATTCTAAAGTAACGACTTTAGATTGCCTTGATTGTAGAGAAGTAGGACTGGAAAACCAGTGCCTGACGTTTGGTAATACAGCCAGTGCCTTAAATATAGCATGAAGCCACAAAGCCCTTGGTAATGGTTCTCTTCCGACTTGATCCATATAGCTTTGGAAGCTTTTATTTTCTTTCCAAGTCTCAGCTCTAGATTGCCCCCCACTCCTTCACTCACACAAAGCCTTCACTGCTTCTCAAAAGTAGATTAGGAATTCTTCTGATCTATTTCCACTCCACCTTCCTCTGATGATGACAATATGATATCACACCATGGTATAATTATGTGTTTGCCTGGCTGTCTTCCCACTGAATTGTGGGTACCTTGAGGTTTGGAAAAGATCTTTTCCCCTTTGTGTCTCCCCCTCCTAGAACGGTGCTTGGCACCCCACTGGCACTAGTTGCTCTTTGCAAACCTCCGGACAGTGTCAGACCTGCTAACAAAGTTAGAGTGCGCCTTCGGAGAGGAAATTAACAATTCAAAGCTGAGGCCAATGAAAAGGAAGCTAGGGGAGTAATCAGGGGAAAATCATCCCCGGCTGCCCAACCTATGACTGAGGGCTGGGAATAGGAGCAATTGCCAGAGGAAATCTTAGAAAGACGACTTCACAAACTCCTCCACTCCAGAACTTGCTGAAATAAAACACGGGCACAGCCCTGGAAGCCTACTCTTCAAATCTGGCAACTTTGGGCAGGTTTTCTGGGGGAAGAGGAGGCGTAGCACTTATTCTACTCTTTCAGGAGATGATGAAATAGTGGTGTCACTAGAGGCAGTTTCCCCAGTACTGACGTAGTAGGCATTAGGAGTCAGTGAAAACTTGACCTAAATGGGTGTTCAAATGGATATACGCCATCAGCCTGTGAGGCCCCTTTCTGTGGCTCCATAGTGCAGTGCCAGAGACAGCCAGGGCAGGAGAAAGAAGAAAGAATTATTAGAGGAAGAAAAACATCCCCATGTTTTCAATATGCCTTCAACCTCTTCCTCCCCCCACATAAGACCCATCAGTCATAGAAGACCGAGTCAGCATCAGTTATTCTCAAAAGGTAGGAGAGTGCCCAAAACACACATTGTAGGGGTATAGACAAAACGTCCTTGGTTATTCTGCTAGGACTAAAATCATAACCCTCTATCTGCCCAGGACTGCCTTTGACATGTTTGCTCTCTAGTTTTCCATACTTTCGCTCCTTTTAAAGCCTTTGTGCAGGGTACAATGGGGTGGGGACTGAGGAGAAGCTGAGGGTGCTTGGGAGTAGGCACCTGTAGATTCAGCTCCTGCCTTCCAGCAACAGCAATCTGAATTCTCCATTCTCATTCGCTTCATCCAGGACTTCTATTATTTTGCTTTTTGTTGCTCCACTTCGAATTTCATTTTTTTAAAAAAAGAGTTCTGCTTACAGAATAAAAAGTGAAAACCGTGGCCCTGGCCTCACTCATGAGTCAGGCAATCAGGAGTACTGATTAAGCACAGGGATTAGGGCCAAACAGCCAGGGCTAGATCCTGGATTGGTTATTTACTTGCTGCATGACCTTGAGCAAGTTTCTTAATTTTTATTCCCTGTTGCTTAGTTTCTTTACAGAATGTGGTTAATGATTGTACCTATCTCAACGGGTCATTGTGAGGATTAAAATGAGTTAGTACATGTACAGTGTGGTGAGTAGTCTTGGGACATGGTGAGTGCTGTGTACTTCCTTCTACTATCATTAGAATGTGGCCCCCATGAGAGCGAGGATTTTTGCCGTTTTATTTATTTCTGTACCCCAAGCACTTAAAACTGTCCCTGACACACAGAAAGTACGTGATAAATAATTATTGAATGGATCAAATGAATACATTCTGCTACCAACATTTGTGGAGGCCACAGGGCAGTATCACTTCTAACTGTCCCCCTCCCCTCACTCCTAACACTTGGTCCCTGGTCTGAGAAATGTGGTGGCGCCTCGATAAAGATGATGGCATGGGACAAATGACACTGCAAGGAGAAGGATGAGAAAAGACCTGGGACTAGCTCTATCCCTAGTATACTACGGCCTCAGTCTCTCTGGACTAGAAAATGTGAAGGTTGGAACCAGAAGATACAAGTACATGCCTCAGCCAGGGGACTGACGGTGAAAGATACCTGACCATAAACTAGACATAAAACCAGGTGGCTTATTTGGTAAAACCAGGTAGGCTCGCAGAGTCATGCTCCCAGGAAATAATGTTTCAACCAAAAAATTATCCCAAAGAACCATCAAAAATTATTCTAAAAATCTGTAATTCTCTTTAATTACAATACACTGTTTCTCCATAACAACCAATTAGATGTTTTATTACAATTTTCACTCAGAGTTTATGAAGAAAAGAGGTACTGACCTGAAAATTTAAGAGCTTCTTTAAAGAAAGCACTCTCCGGCCCACTGAAAACCTTGAAAACCCATGCACTCCATGTGACCACGGAATGGGATGCTCATTATGGCTGCCCCTCTCCTAGGAAAGAAGCGAGTGGCAGCACAGCACACTTAAGATTCATTACTGCCAGTTCAGTAGAAATTACATGTATTAGCGCTCAGATTAGATTGTTTACATAACAACAATTATTATAAGAGGGAAGGCAGGCATTGAAATGTGCTTGTGTGGTTGATACATGAATAATGAAGAAGCCCACACCACATATGGTCTACCTAATGAATCTTTTATCCGGGCACCCAAGGTGAGGCACAAATTATTATTGGCGGTAGGGCAAGCTTTCGTGAACATAGGGCTAATGGAACTCCTTGTTGGTAAATCATGTTAGTTAGACCCAGCAAAAAATCCAATCTCCATTCTTCCCTGTTGCAAGCTAAATTTGATCTATAAGATTAAGGTAATGATTTACCCTAAGGAGCTCTCAACTCGCTTTTGAAACTTTCATAGCTTTGCTCCGAGAAACATGGAATTTTCCTTTTTTAGACTAGAATCTTGGACTTTGTTTTAAGTTATGGTACCTATGCCTAGGGGCTTCAGCATATCACATATTTGTCAGCTCTTTTTAATACAAAGCTGCCTTTCTAACCTAAAGTAATCTTGACTTAGCAACTCCATGGAAATAGGTGTATCAGTGATCCAAGGTTTATTCTATGAACTCAGTGAGACTTTGGTGTTTAAGCCTGGTCTAAATAGTTCTGACCTAGGTTTCTTCCACATGTGGAGATTATTGGTCCTTTCTTGATAGATTCTAGTTATATGCCCTGGTTTAAAACAAAGCCATCCTATTGGTAGTGGTTGGCTTTCCAGCCTCTCTCAGAATCTCTCTCCATCTGCTCTGAATTCTGTCTAGTAGCTTTTGAATATTCATTCTTTGTTTCAGTCAAATACCATTAAGCATCTACTAGGGGTTATGCATTATTCCTGTGTCATGCATGGGACTGAAAAATACAGTGCCTAATGTCTCTCTGGTGGCCACTGCCTCTGCCACTGCATCTTCCCTCAGTCAACATTGACATTAGAGGTCCAATTTTTACTTTATCTCCTCATTATTTTTTTTACGTTAAAAATATCTGCTCAACACAAAACAAATAGGAAATACAGATAGGAAGGGGAAAAAAAAGATCATTGAAATTTAAGGTATTTGATCATTACTTGTTCTTTCCAGGTAAGCAGATATCATAATACCAGATCAATATAAAAGGGACAAATGCATTTTTGTTTGCTTAATTTTTTATGTGAAAGAATATATAAATTCACAGAAGTTTGCAAAAAATAGTACCGTTCACCCAATTTCCCCCGATAATCATCTTATATAACTATAGCTTGATATCAAAACCAGGAAATTGCACTCATTTTTGTGTTTGTGTGTGTATGTGTGTATTTCTATGTAATGCTATCACGTGAGTATTCATATAACCACTAACACAATCAAGATACTGTTTCATCATCATCAAGGAACACCCTCATGCTACTTTTTTATAGTTGCACTCACTCCTGTCTCTAACTCCTGGCTACCATCAATATATTCTACATATCTACAATTCTGTTCACTTGAAAATATTACAGACATAGAATTATGCAGTATGTGACTTTCTGAGTGTGGCTTTTTAAACTTAGCATTATGTCTTTGAGATCCATCCAAGTTGTTGCATGTACTAATAGTTCATTCTTTTCTATTGCAGAATAGTAGTCTATGGTGTGGATATACCAGAGTTTGTTTAACCATTGAAGGACTTTAGAGTTGTTTCTGATTTTCAGCTATTACAAAAAAGGCTTTTGTGAACATTTATGTACATGTTTTTCTTTGACCGTGTGTTTTTATTTTTCTGACACGAATGCCTGAGTGCAATTGCTAGGTTGCATTTTTAGTTTGATAAGAAACTGCTGAACTATTTTTAGAATGCTTGTATCAGAAATCTAGTTTCTCCACATCCTCATCAGCATTTGGTATTGTCATTATTTCTATTTTAGCTATTCTAAGTAAAAGGCATTTTTAGTAGCAACAGTATCTCAGAAAGCATGGAGATAAACACAATGAAACTTAACTTTCTAACTACTTTTTTTAAAACTAATAATTTTTCTTTATAATTTGCAAAGTGTTATCTGATGTTTATATCATATTCTATCTCATGAAATATTAATTTAGCTTCACCTACCTAAAAAGTAATAAAACATCTCATCCGGCATGGACAATTTATTCATTCAGGTGTCATGTTATCACAGCACTAATTTAAGATATTTTGAAAAGTGTGCAGGGTTTATAGGTAGATCCCAGAATATTGGTGAACAGAGCTTGCATTCCTCAACAAGTTGTCTTTATATCCCATTTTGCTTGGCAAAGTCCTGGTTTATGCCTGTTGTCCAGCATCTCAAATGGTCTAGCATTTTTTTTTCTGGATTTTAAACCTTTTTAATGAAATATAATTTGGAAATGTTGCATTAACATAAGCTGAGGCAGATTTAAAAGACTTCCACACTCAGTATTTCCAGCTTCTGCCATGCCACACCTCATAGTGTATGAGATGGATGTGTAGTGAACAAAGTTCTCACCTTAATCCATGGTTAGATCTCAAAGATCACTGGCAACACTCTGTCTCTCTTCTCCTGATCTTTCCATGTGAAACAGAACTCACATCTCTCTTTGAAGGATGCATACAGAGCAGTCGATGATAAAACAAAGAGCATTAAGATAAAAGCAACCAAAGGCTACTAACTCACATCTTAGGGGATGGTAAGAGAAGTTTTTGAAGCTTTTGCCCTGGCAGCCACGTAGTATACCAGCTAGTTGTGCTATGTATGGCCAATGTCAGAGCCAGAGAGATGCTGGAGTCAATGAGAAACATGGGACATAAAGACACACTGTAGCATATGTGAGAGGGCCTGGAGATTAAGTTTTTAAATAGTGGTTTTGTTATTTATTGTAAATCTACAGTTTTTTATTTAATTGATACTGTGTTTACATTGCAATAAATCCTTTTGATAGCAATGAACTTAATAGAAATGAAGGAAAATATTTAATGAAGACTTAAGTACTAAATATCCAAGAAAGTTAATGTTGAACATGTTTCTCACACAAAAAGTTCGTTGGTATTTGTCATTCTCCATGGAGGTCATACTGATATCACTGACCACATGCAAGCCAGGAAACTAAATCTGCTAAGGAAGCATCAGTGTCAATGGTTAATAGTTATTTTAAGAAGAATGTGCTAGAAGAAAAGTTAACCACTAAAGCTTCAAGAGTGCATTTACACATCACTCTGTGAAGTATGACTTTTTTGGTTTAAATCAAATGACTGTTCTTCTAAACACATTTCAATGTATTTTCAAGTCCAAGTTTTCTTGTGTACACAAAAAAAGTAAAACAAGAGATGTTACGTGTTGTCTCCATTAACGAAAGCATTGTTAAATGCCACCAGTTTCATGTTAGTGTCATTATTTACTTCAAATAAAAAATCCTTTAATATTAATATTGGGCCATTGTTTTTCATTCAATTTATGTAATCAAAATAAAGCTTTTATATGTTTACTCCTCCACACCTGATATTATTATGGATGCTATTGAAAATTCCATTTAAAAGTTTGACCCTGAAAATAAAATTATTTTTGTAGTGATAATAATATAAATTTTGGTGGAGTAGAATGTCATGGTACAGACAGATTCTCTAGTTATAGAACAGAAATGTACTAAGAATTAGTATAGTGCTCATATAATTTATAATTATATCCAAACAAATTGTGATATTTTATCAATCAAAAATGAAGCTACAACTTAAAAAATGGACAAACATAATTATATATACATAACGTTACTGAATTACAAAGCTAATGTTGAATACCCTAAATTATGTTCATTAGTCAGTGACTCTGGCTCCTTTTCAATGTCTTTGAAAGATAATGGTATTTAGACCCTACTGTCCTCCCATCCAACTCTCCTAACAAGTAGAAAATCTGAAGATATTCTTTCAAAAAGTTAAAGAAAGCAGTGTGAGAGTTCTGGGATCATTGAAAACCATTATCTGATAACGGATTTTCTATCATTCTGATATTCAATTTAGAAATGGGATGAAAGAGAAGAGTTAGGAAAATTGGGCCCCATTGACATTTGGAAGCCTTAAAAAACCTTTAGTCACATTGATCATTGGAGCTCCTAGGCTAAAGGCAATATACAGAGATAATACAAAAGAATCTTCTTAAAACATGTTGCTTTCTTTATGCCTTAGTTTTTGAAAAGCTGTGAATCAATTTTGTCATCAATTAAATCTCATTTAAATGCATCAGTGAGCTCAGTATTTGAAGGAACTCTATAGTAACTCAAAGCAAAGCAAATTAGCTTTTGCAGTGTGTATAGCTAGGCAACTTAAGACTTCTGTTAGAGTGATACGGTTTTTTGTATATCAAGACTTTTTATAGTGGAAAACTTGGTTACCAAAAACTACACTCAATTTGTTTATGTGAAGCACAAGGCCCATAAAAACCTCATCTGGTGTGAGATGGTCTCAGATGAGCCTTGTCGGAAGACAGCAGTATGAACATCATAATCCCGCTGATTGATCTGAAACACTGAAGAGAGACGTCTCACGAGCCATTGAAAACCTATATCCACAAGGAGGCCTATAAACCCCGAAGTCTTCTCTTCTAAGTAGGATAGGGATGAACCTCTGATCCAGGTGATTAAGGAAAGAAAGCTCAAGGTCCTAGGAGACAGCGTCTTACGTTTTGCAACTGACTCTAAGTTTCGAGTCCTGGAACCTCGGTGGACTAGCTGTGTCACCTGGGGAAGCACTTAGCCACTCTGGGCCATCCCTTACCTGTAAAAGGGAAACAATAAAGTCCCAATTTCAAAGGGCTACTGTGGGGGTTAAATGCAAGAATGCAACAAAGTACCTGGTGCTTAGTAGGTTTTTAATCATTGTTAGCTGTTTCTGTTTGGCACAACAGAGTTGTAGAGGCTCCAGTTATGAAAAAAAACTAAACCTGGGAGGGGAAAAAAAAAAGTGCTGATGGAAATAAACATGCCACACAGAAAAAGGTGCCAATGTCTTCAGCAAGAATATGCCTCAGGCATTTTCAGTTCAACAACTCTGTACTATTTCTCATCATTATCTCATTTAGAATTACAATGAAGAATGTCAAGAATAATTAACCCCATTCTATAGTCCGGAGCCTGTCATTGCAGGTAGGAAGGATTAGGTACCAGCTCTGTCAGTCCTGACATGTGAACACATTCAAGCACATTCCCCCAATAATACGATGTCATCGGCCTCTCTTTTCCAGTAGGCTCAGTAAATTCCCCACCCATTGCATAGTGACAAAGATTGCCACTTGCATTCATCTCGTGCTTGATAGCACTTTTACAGTCATAGAATAGCAGCAGCTCCTAAAAACACCCAGCCTTTTTAAAGGCTTAGAAACGACAACAGCAATGAGTGGAGCATCCTTTTAGAATCTGATGCAGTAAATCCTCTCTCTGCTGAGCTGCCAGCCTAGAAGGCTGCTCCCTCCTTTGTTAGGAAATCTAGTCACAAAAACCTACAATAAAATGTTGCAGAAGCATCAATAAAGGATGTAATGAAATCAAATGAGTTTTGTTCCTCCCATTTGCATGCAAAGTATATCAAAGGAGCATCCAGTTTGTTCCTGAGACCCACACAATGGATTCTTTTGTGTGGGAGGAGAGAAGATATATGAAGCTGAATTAGGAAGCAATTCTAATTAAAAGGGCTGTGTTTAAGGCTCCAAAGACAATGCAGTCTTTGCTAGACAGTTAGCTATTAGATGTGTCTGGTTGCCAAGCTGGTTTTATGGTAATTGGACCGAAGGGGTGGGGGGTGGCGGTGGAGAGAGCCCAGGAATACTACCACTGGGTCCCAGGCTCCAGGTCACACTACCTCCCTTCCAACTTACTCCTGTGTGACCTCAGGGATAATAGTACCTGCCTAATAGGGTGGTTATGAGGATTAAAAGAAATAAAGCATATAAACCACTCTGAGCAGTGCCAGGCACATGCTAAGCACTCTACAAATGTTAGCTATTATTGTTATGATTTCCTCTGACTTAGCCCTACACAAGCGCTAGCTAGCATGGGCTGGAATTACCCAGATAACAAGTAAATGGGACCCTGAAAAGGTTTGCCTTTGGAGGCCACCTGCTATGTGGTGAAGGGAAAGTTGTCTCTTGGTAAAAAGAAAATTAAAAAAATAAAGCCTCTTGAAGTCACTACAACTTTCTTTCCTAGAGAAATGGAGTTCCTCTTGCAAATATGGGACATGTACCATTTGAGTTAGCTCCCCTGTTTCCTACACAATTTTCACACTTTGGAGCTTTAGATTCAGAGAGTTGGTCGATGGCACCTTGGAGATGAGTTATTCCCTGTCAAAGCTGTCTGCAATGTTTCTCCAGATTCTTCATGTATCTTCAATGGGATCCACCTTCTTGAAAGAGAGCACACAGGCTACCTGGTGCCAGCTCAGATCTGTAGCCGAAACACTACAGCCTCCTTCCCTGTGTGGAGGGTCACACTTCTAAAGGAACCAGGGACTTAGCATTTGGCTGCTTCCCCTTTGCTCATTCACTGAAATGCCTCTGGAGTTTCCTGCAGCGTAGGAGAACCAAAAAGTCTCGGTTTTGTAACATTAGTGTCATCCGTCATTTACCTTATTTAAAGGGTAATCATTTTCGATTAAGAACATGGGTTAGGAGAAGTTTGAAGCATAAACTTAAAACTGGTGAAACTACAGAATATGAGAAATTCAAAACCAAAAGAACCTATAGACAGTTCCGACGGACATGAGGTACCTGAAGACCCTCACATGCACTGTAGACAAAGAAGAGAACAGCACAGTCCCCACTACACTTAGTCACTCTACAAAGCACAGGATATGTACCTGGATGCTCATTTCGAATATGGGTTTTATTATTGAGAAGATGTAAATGGGCCTAAATCACAATGCCTCTCATAAGAGAAAGCCCTGAGGAATAACGACATGAAGCCATCACTCTCGCAGTGACATTTTAAAACCAGTCATGAGCAAGGGAGAGGAACAGGCACGGGGAGGCTACAAAGGGGGCTTTCTTTACATTTGTAACACTGAATTTCTTTTTAAAAAGGACTTACAGCCATTATGGCAAAATGTAAATATTTGTTAAATCTACATGGTGAGCCACAGGTATTTGTTACGGCCCTCTCTACCCTTAGCTGTATGTTTAAAAGTAGTTCAATGTAGTTTTAAATAATTGTGTAGATTTTGAAGGAAAAGCAACAGAGTGGCAACAAAAAAGAGCGTAGAAGTCTTGGTCAGAACAGTGCAATGAAAAGCAAACAAAACAAGTGATAGGCAGCTCAAAGCTTCCTTCAGGGTAGGTTGCCAGACTGACTCCGGAAGGTGCAGCTCCTGGAAAGGAAAATCCATTCCCTTGGATGCGGCCGAATCTGTTTTAAGTCAAAGCAGCACAAGTGCTGGGGTGGCCTCCATGACGGGGCACGGCCCCTGAACTCATAAGCCGCAGCTTGACGCAGAGAGACTACTTCCTTTTTTCCTGACTTCAGTGAGGTAGTGAAATATAATTTTAAATCATCTAACAAATATGCAACAGCAACAATGTAATGGTTTGGATACTAATCAGTTTGGACAAAATTTTGATGAAATGGGAAGTAACTCTGAAAACCCTCTTTTGTAAAAACTTAAGTTGGCATAACCAAGAAAAGGTGCAATCAGAATACAGATTCGGAATTGAATGGTTGTGCTTCTTCATGAAGGAAAAAATAAATCAAAACAGAGAGGAGAAACCAAGATAGGGCGAATAAATTCAGCGTTCAGCCTAAATGTGAGAGCATCTTCCTAAGCAGGCTTACTTAGCAAAGAAGAGGCCAGCCACTCTCCATCGTCAAGTGCCAGGCCATATCGTAGCAGAACAAGGCTGCTGTGAGGAAAATGAAATCTGAAAAGCCATAAAGTATTGATTTTGAGGCCTACAACCCATTTGAGGCCTTTAGTTCATTTCCTTGTGATAAAAACTTCAAGGTAAGTGGCAAGGTGAAGAATAACACCATGAATCGTCTTTGTTCATGAAAAAGTCCTTTGACCAGTATTTCTCTGACACAGTAAGAGAGGCTGTCTCAAATCAGGCTTTCCTTCTCCCTAAAACTGACCACATAATAAAAAGATAGAGCTAAACAAAACCTCTTCTGATGTGAAACTGCACACGATGTCACCTCTCAGCATCTCTTCCATAGTCATGGTCCTAATACGGATTGCAAACCGATGGAAAAAAAAAATGGTTTCTATTTGAACCTGCAATAATATTTTAACCTAATTTTCAACACACTGTGACTCCAAAAAGACAAATTGCTGAGAGCCAAGCCTCATGTACATGTTTTCAGACTGTGTAGACCTACTGTGACTCATCCTTCCAAAAAGCTCAAAGAGACTCAGAAATGTTTTTGCTATTTTTTTCTGATAAGTAATTTAAAGTACTATATTAAAACAAACATAGATGGGGTGTTTGTTAGAATCTTTTGGGTTGCAAGTAACAGAAATCAATTTAAGTGAGAGAATACACAAGGAGGATATATTATAAGGATACAGGGAGAGTCTCAGACCCGAAGGACGAGAGACCATATGAGACCTCAGGAGGGGCCAACCTCAGGGAATTTTCTCCCTTCCTCTCTCTCTCTCTCTTTGAGAAATAGCTTTATCTTCTTAGAAGAAGGTCTTTCTGAGCTACTGAGTCCTCATGAATAGGAAATGAGCATCAGTAGCTTGCAAGTTCACAAGTTTTATAGTACCAGTCACTCCAATTGCTGGCTTACGCTCTCACTCTCTTCCTTTCACATGCCCACTATCATCCTGAGTTCTCTCACTCAACTCCAAATGCGTAGTTGAGCACGCTCACTGGTCCAGCTTAAATCAGGTTTCTACAGCCCACAGGACAGAGTTACACAGCTGCCGAGGATGAAGCCAGCAGTCTCCAGAGAAGAGGAATCTGGCAAATGACATACGAATTTCACTACACACATTACAGAGCAGAATGCCTTCATGCAAAAATATTTATTGAACACATCCTCTGTGCCTGACACTTCTAGGTTCTGAGGAGACAACAGTGAACAAAAAACACTCTTCGTCTCAGTAAGCTCACATTCTGTCGTGGGGGAAAACAATAAGCAAATACCCAATAAACACCAAATGTATCGTGTGGTTATAAGTGTGGTGAACAGTGATAGTGGCGTACTGGTAAATGTTTAACAGCCAGCTTTAGGAAGGCATTCAACAATCTCCACGGTGTAAATGCTTCCACCATGATCAAATTTCAAGCTGCCAATGTGATGTACTGACTGTGGAGTTGGGAAGAGATGTGCAGTAGTTTGCTATCGCAGAGTAGATACACCATACAGATAAAAGAGACACAAATAACCTCAAGAGCATAGATAGGAGTAAAACATGGCAAAAGGATAAGGAAGTTATGAGTTTTGAGTGTTTATTACCTTTGTTTTTAATATAATTAATTTAATTATGAGTTGAATTATTCAATTTTTAATTATGGCTTCGTTTCATAACTGGCTTACAAAATTCCTAAAAATTTAACCGTCAGCTCTTACAAGCCAGTATGAGCCAGATCCAGGATACCACTGGCAGTAGAGAAAATAAAGCAGGTCGAGGGCCGGCACACTAGTTATCTACTGCTGTATTCAAACCATCTTTAGACATAGTGGTTTGGAATAAGAACTGTTCTTTTAAATCTCACAAGTTTGTGGGCCAGACATCCTGACAGAGCTCAGCAAGACAACCCTTTTACTCATGAACATAGACTGGCAGATGGACTCATCTTGAGAGTCCAAGATGGCTTTGCTTATGCATCTGGTGCCTCGGTGGGGATGCCTAGAAGGCTGGGCTCTGTCGGCACTGTTGACTGGAGCACCAACACGTGGCCGCTTCAGCATGGTGGTCTCAAATGATCAAATCCAGGACTCCCTCGAAAAAATGTTTTCAGAGGCAAGAAGTAGAAGCTGCCAGTCTCTTAAGGCTAGGGCCTGGAAACTGTCCCAGGACCACATTTGCCATATTCTATTGCTCAGAGCAACCATGGAACCTGCCTACATTTTAGTAGACAGAGACCCCGTCTCTCAACAAGATCTGTGGCTATCTTTAATCTACCACAGACAGAGAATGGTAGTGGTGAGAGAGCTGTGCTATTTTAAATATAGCGGTTAGGGAAGACATTTCTACTAAGGTAATTTTTTCTCCCCCTGAAAAATAAAAGTAGTAAGGAGTGAGCCATATGAACAAATAAAACATGCCTACAGTTTTTAAGTCCAGCTTTTGGCAGCCAGTTCAGACAGAATCCTCAGACCCTACTCTGCCATAAGGATATCTCAGTGGAAAAGTTTGAGAAGCACCAATTAGACCAACTTCTTCATTCCCCAAGTAAAGAACACCGAAGCCCAAAACACTCAGATGTCTGCTCCCAGGTACCAAGCAAGGCTATGCTAGTTGGCAAAAGAACACGACTTGAGCCTGGCTCTTCTACTCAGATCTCCTATTTAAAAATCCGGTGCTTTTTCTACAATTCCTTTTTCTTTTCTTATTTTTACAAAATTTTTTCTAAAGTCAGTGTTATCACGTGATTTGGAATTTGATACTTTTCTATCTTAAACTGCACATAAATTATATCATCAATGAGAATGTACACTCCTTGAGGAGAGATACATACTTTTACATGTCTCCACGGCAGCTATGTATAATAGTACAATCTATATACTGCACGAGACATCTGACTGGGTTGGGGAGGGGGTTGAGAAGGAGGCTGAATGGCGCGGGGGTTGAACACTGCGTTTGGCTGTGTCCTGTGGGGCGGGGCTACATTGCCCAGGAGGAAATGGCATTTTTTCTCTGTGCCTACAAAGGAGAGGCTATTGGTAACCATTGACTTCTCTTCCAAAGTGCACATTGTCTAATGTAGTGCTGGGCACACAGGAGATCCTGGGCTGGGGGTCTGGGGAGGTACGGAGTTCAGGGAGTGGGGCACGCTGATTAATAGCAATCAGATTCCTCCAAAAGTGCTCTTATGGGCATGCTTTAGTTATCTGTTGCTGTGTAACAAGCCATCCCAAACTTAGCACAATAAAACAACTATTTTATTGTGTTCACAGACTCTGTAGGTCAGGAATTTGGAGGGCGTACAGCAGGGATGTTGTATGTTTCATAATGTTTGGGGCCTCAGCTGGAAAACCCATTGTGGGCTGGAATCACCTGAAGGTTTCTTTACTCACATGTCCTATGCCTAGCCTGAAATGACGCAAAGGCCAGCCTCCACCAGGACTGTCAACAGGAACACACACGTGTGTCCTCTCCATGTTATTTCTATCTCTCACAGCATGGCAGCTGGCTCAGAGAGAGAACACCTCAGGAGGGTTTTCCACAAAGCATGGCTTCCGTGAGAGCCAGGAAAGCTGTGTGGCCTACACGGCCCAAACCAGCAGCACCTCCAGCAACTTGTTATTGGCTACAAGTGAGCAAGTGTGGCCAGCTTAGACCCAAGGGCAGGGAAGTGAGACTATTCCTCTCGACAGTGGCGTTGCAGACAAGCATGTGGGATGAAAGATGCTGTAAAATACATCTTTGGAAAATGCAGCCCGCCACAGGGCACATCTCTTTAATAACCCAGTACCACAAAAAAGATGAACAGCAATAGAGGGAATAAGCCTCTGAGATGTCCCCCATGATGCTCATGGTGAATGGCTGTCTGGAGCAAGGTTCAAATATACTGCTTTTTGAGGCCAGAACCTGAATCTCCAAAAGCCCCTATCTTTTAAGTCCGCTATCAGGGAGTGAGCTTAGCGCCAGTGACGTGGGCAGCTGCATAAACGCATCGGCTGCTTTTTGCCTTTGGACTCGGTGGTTATGCCACCAGGAAATTCTACAGATGAGCCCGACAGCTTGAGGGTTTGCTTGCCTCTTTTTCAATTTCTGGGCCACCAACTAACTGTCAAAGTTACCAGGGCTCATGCCAGAGCCAGATATTTTTAACAGATGTGCAAAGAAAGTAGCTCCCTTATTACATCTTTTTAAGTTGTCTGATGCTATAAGATGCCCTTTTTAGTCTAGCAGAGGGTTGGACACCCCTGGCAAAGCAATTGTAGCCATTTCCTCTATTTTAGTCCACATGAAATAACCAGTCATGATCTCAAAACCCTTTTCTTCTTAACTAATTGGGTGGCCTTCTGCAGCTGGGCCATGAAACCAAGGGAAATTTCAAAACGAAGAAATACATATAATTTGTTTAAGTTCTGAAGTGCATTCCTCCCACCCCACCCCATGCCACTATGCCTTTCCATTAATATAAGATGTACTTATTTGGCTTAAGAAAATGAGATGAAGAAGTCACTAACCATAATCCTAAGTACATTACAGTGACCTCTTTCTATTTCTACCCCATCACCTCTACCTAGACTTCACACTTGGACAGTTTTGGGGAAAGTGTGGTAAAGCTATTATTTAGCTACAGAATATCTAAGCCTACCCCTTCACCCTCTTTCCTCTGGCCTGGTATTTCTCCAGTCGTGCTGTCTGTGAAATGAGCTGTCACCACGGCAGAACTCATCAGATCAGAAGTAGGAGAGAGCTGCACACCCACAAAAACAATTCTACTGGTGAGAACAGAATTCCTTTCCTCTACTGAGTGAGTTAAGTGCATATAAACAAACTACTTTTACTATTCAACTTAAACATAAAATTTCACCATTTAAAGTATGCATTTACCTCCATTGCCCATTAATATCTGCTAAAATGAGAAAGTTCTCTGCTATATTCTCGTTTCGCCTCCTCCTACCCCCCACCAAAATGACAATGTATAATCAAGGTTACAAAGAACAGAGACTAAAGGCAGGCATGTTTAGAAGAAGAAATACTTTCGAAATACTTATGAAAGGACGTGAGAGTTACAATCTAGGACTTGTAAGGAATGAGAGCTTTCCACATAGCTTTGTTAAGCCCCTGGCCTGAGCCAAGTCCTATGATGCTGGAATTCCATGTGAGAGAGCTGAGGGGACCCACACACAGCTCTCAGTGGGACATGACTAGGCCTATAGCACTGAATGTGTGAATAGGCCTTTGGAGTTAGTAAGAAATAAAACATGGAAGTAACTAGGTCTTGCAATTGACAAAAAAAAAAATTTGCTTTCCATGGTAACAAAGTGGTCCGTGAATTTCAGTGCATTTCTTTTCCTATCCTGAACCCCTAGTGTGAAAAGATGCAAAAATCTAGCAAGCCAAAGCTCTAGGCTCACCCGACCTGGTGAGTTCCCCCAGGGCTAGTGAACTCACTGAACTTCACAACCACTGAAGTTCCACTAGAAACAGAGGTGCGAGCAACTAAATCTGCTTGTATTTGTGACCATGTATAATGGCTAATTGTATCTGTCAATTTGGCTAGGTCATGGTACTCAGTCAAACATCAGTCTAGATGTTTCTGCGAAGGTAATTTTTTAGAAGTGATTAACATTTACATCAGTAGACCTTGAGCAAAGCAGATTGCCCTACATAATGTGGGCGAGCCTCATCTACTCAGTTGAGGGCCATAAGAGAAAAGACTGAGGTCCCCAAGGAAGAAGGAATTCTGCCTCCAGTACGCCGTTAGATTAAAACTGCAATATCAGTTCTTCCCTGGGTCTCCAGCCTGTTGGCCTTCCTGTAGATATCAGACTTGACATCCCACACAATCACATGGTCCAGTTCCTTAAAAAGATCGGCCTCACTGAGTCTCTCTATATACATACATATCCCACTGGTTCCGTTTCTCTGGAGAACCCAGACTCCACACTATGTCTATATACTTTGCACTGCTTACTGGCTGATTCAGTCATGCGGCAGGGACTGTAAGTTGCCTGAGCCATATCCATTCATCTCTCCTTTCTTGGTATCAGAATCCTGATCTTATTTGGGGTGGTAAAGTTCTACCTAAAAGACTACATTTCCCAGTCTGCCTTAGAGCCAAGATGGCCACGTGACTCAACTCTGTTCATTAACAAGCAAACACCATTGCTGATTGGGATTTACAGGAAAGTTACTTAAAAGGAAGGAAGGTTGCTGGCATACACTTTTTCTCTCTTTATCAGTTTCCCTATCTAAAAGTATGAAATGGCGTTTGGAGCTCAGTGGTCATCTTGGACCATGAAGTCATGTGCTAAAAAGGGCAGAGCAGACAAATAGCAGCTCTAGATTGCCTATTTCCCTTTTACTTGAAGGAAAATTGAACCTCTTTAAAAAGGCATTGTAACTTTCAGTTTCTGTCAACAACAGTGTATTGTATTTCCTAACTAATCAAACAATACACAAAAATGAAAATAATTCAAATCAAACCTCGCCAGGTCTCAAACTGAGATCAGCACTAGTGATCTAGTCTAGCTTGCCCTATAAAATAGATAATATTATTATTCCCATTTTACCAAAGATGAAACTAAGGTACAAAGAAGCTAAGTAACTGGCCAAGGTCACACAGTCAGTACATGACTAAACTGAGATTTGACGACAGATACGCTCAATTGCGATCTGTACTCTTAACCACAGACCTCAGTGGTTCCCAAGGGTAAAGGTAAGAATAATGGATGGAAGTTACAAGATGCAAATGTCAGTTCAATATAGGGAGACTCTTCTAATAGTGGGGGCTTGTCAATAACTGTGTAATCTGCATGATGAGGAAGTAACTATACTGTCATCGAAGTATTTAATTAAAAACTGAATACTACCTATCAAGGATGCTGGTTTGTGGTTTATTAACAGTCTATTTCTATTCTTCCAAGTCTATATGTGTGTTTTGAGTGAATTAAGTACTCCACACTAGTAATTTTTAAAACAAAGGAAAGGGTAGATTTAAGGACACTGGTAATATTCTAGTTCTTAATTTTGGTAGTGGGATTGAGGGTATTCATTTTATCATTGTGCTTCATTACTTACATATATGTTCCACATGTCTTTTAGTACATAGTAAATATTAAATAAAATATATATTATGTATCATATATAATTTATATTATATTCATTATTATATTGTATTATATTATATACGAAGTCATACAGTATATATTTTTTGCCTAGCTTTTTTCACTCAGCAAAATTGTTCTGAGATTCAGCCCTTTTGCTGTCTGTATCAGTTGTTCATTCCTTTCCACTGCTGACTAGCATCCTATTGCATGGATGACATGTCACAGTTTGTTTATCCATTGATCTGTTGATGAAAATGTGGGTTTTCTCCAGTTTTCAAATATTATGAATAAAGCTGCTATAAACGTTCCTGTGTAACTTTTTTATGTGAACATATGATTTCGTTTCTTGTAAATAATGTCTAGGAGTGAACTGGCTGGTTCCTATGATAGGTGCATGTTTAACTTTTTAAGAAACTGCCGAAGTGGTTGTGTCATTTTACATTCCTACAAGTAAAGTGTGGGCGTTCTATGTCTTTGCCAGCACTGGTATGATCAGTTTGTAATTTTCACTTGTCAAATGGGTATGAAGAAGTATGTTATTATTGTTTTAATTTGCATTTCCCTGATGACTAACCACGTTGAGCATTTTCCTCTGAGTTTATTGGCCATTCATATATCTTTTTTTGTGAACTATCTTTCAACCCATTTGCCATTTTTAATTGGATCTTGATTTATTATTAAAAGAATTCTTTGTATATATTGAGTATAAGTACTTCGTCTGTATGTATATGTGTTTCAATATCCAGGATGGCTCTTCACCATGCCATGTTAATGCTGGAACATACAAGATAGCTTCTTCATTCCCGTGTCTGGAACCCAAGCTGGGCCTGGACAGTTGTCTCTCTCTTCATGCCCCCTCCTAGGTGGGTAGCTTAAGCTTTCTCAGAAAATGGTAATTTCAGAGTAGTTAGTCCTTTTGTGTGGTGGTTGGATTCACCTAGGAGACCAAGGCAGAAGCTACAAGGTTTCTTAGATTCAACTAAATATTCAGATGCCCAAACCACAGTCATCCACACTTGGTATCAGGAAATAAGACAGGAAATTTGCCAGCAGGGCAGAGCAGTGTTCCTTTTCTAGAAAAGTAGTCCACACAGCAGTCCACATAGCCACCTGTGGGCTCTTCTCTTTAGTTTTCCAGGGTTCCAGTGTAGAATGAGACCACATGGGGTGCATGTGGAATCCTCCTGGGCTTGGGAGCCTCATGCCCCACAGGAGCCAAAATTTTTTATAACAACCACATAGGCATAGCTGCCAGGGTCTCTGCAAAGGACGTATTTTTTTTTCAAAAGTCACTGCTTTCAGGTAAGCCCAAAGCTACGGCTTCCTCTCATGTAGTTAATTCTCCTAGTCCAGACACAATTTTCCATGAGGGGATATTTTTGCCTTAAGTTATACCTAGTAATAACACAGTTATTATTGTCAGGTTTCCAGGGAAAAGTGAGAGAGAATGTTAACAGAAGGTAAAATTCTCGAGGAGGAGGAGAAAAGATTTTGTAAAATCCTTCACCCACAGTGGGCCAAACGAGGCAGGACCCTGACACAGTGACTTCCAGCTTCATCAAAGATGCCCATGCCCCAAGACTGGCCTAGAAGCAGAGATCCTGGTCATAAAACATAAAGAGTATCCTGCTAGTGACTAAACAGAACTCTTGTCTCCCAGTCCCTGACTATTCCATTGACTGCTAAATCAACCCACACAGAAAATTATAGTGAAAAAATCCCCTTAACCTCTCTATGTATCTCAAGTTACAACTGTAGCAAGAACTTACTCATATCATTCTTGAGAGTGAACCAGTTAACATTTGCAGAGCAGACAAAGGATAAAAGGTATATTAATAAAAGTACCAAGCATGCACTGGGGGCTGCTTATCCTCTGGCTACTTGGCATTCACAAACCATTTAACCACTGTTTGCAAAGTATCATCTGTCCATATCCAGTGCAAACAACCTCCAAGTTATAAGGGAATTCTAATCCCAAACTACTTTGTCATTTAAAACATTGGTTTTCAAGACATGGTATTATTCTGAGTTGTTCTTTTAAAAGATTAATTAGAATCTCATAGTTTAAAATACCTGAATGCAAGAACCACTTTTAATATGTATTATGTAAAGAATTTTATCTTTTAGAGAAAAATTATTTTAATTATAGGAGTAACACATTAATTTAGATTCATTATATGGAAAAGTTCAAAGAATACATTTAAAGTAAAAGTCTTCCTGGTTCCCTTCTCACCTAACTTCCCTCCTTGGAGATGAGCAGGATGTCAATTTATGGTGCATCCTTCCTTCCCTCTTGCACTACATTTATAATTAATGTTTTGAAGTACAGTTGATCCTTGAACAGCTCAGGTTTGAACTCTGCAGGTCTACTCATATATGGGTGTTTTTCAATAAATACAGTAGGCACTCCATATCTGCTGGTTTTGCATCTGTAGATTCAACCAACTATGGATCAAAAACAGTATTTTCAAAGTTGAATCTGAGGGTGCAAAGGGATGACTAGAGGCTCAAAAGTTATTAGGGGATTTTCCACTGTGTGGTGGTCAGCATCTCTAATCCTTTGTTGTTAAATGGTCGTCTGTACTTCTTTTGGCTCAGTAAAATTGTTATAGTGTACATCTTAGTCAGTTCGGGTTGCTATATCAGTATACCATAGGTTGGGTTGCTTAAACAATGGAAATTTATTTCTCATAATTCTGGAGGCTAGGAGTCCGAGATCAGGGTGCCAGCGTGGTTGAGTTCTGGTGAAGGTTCTCTACCGTGTTATGTCCTCACAGAGCCTTCCTTGGTGCATGCAGACAGAGAAAAAAAGAGGGAGGTAGAGAGAGAGATTCCTTGTCTCTCCTCTTTTTATAAGGACTCTCTAATCCTATAACAAGGGCCTCAGTCTCATGGCCGAAACTCACCCTAATAACCCCCAAAAGGTCGTGCATTTTCCTGATACCAATCCCCTTGGGGATTAGGATTTCAACTTATAGATTTAGGGGAGGGATGCAAACATGCACTCTATAACACTACAGATTCCATGTCCCTTAGAAACCATTAGATATACAGAGAACCCTTCAGAAAGTTTAGCACCAGGAAATGTTAATCGTTTCAAAATTAGCTACACACATGTTAGAGAAACCAAGAACTTGTTACTTTTCCCTTAAGAAACAGGAGATGTCGACAGTATAGGAGAGGAACATGATCCAGTAGCTTCACTCTATAAACATTCTTAGAATCCGCGAGCATTTCCAGCAGCCCCAGTACCCTCCTGTGACAAGTCTGAGAGGAGCTGGCATTTCCGAGTGGCGCGGTTCAAGCGCCAGAGTATGCAGAATAACGCATGCATGCAGCGAAGTCCACACTGTCGGCACCACCCCACGGCCCCGCCCTCTCCCCTCTGAAGTTTCCATTACCCCGGGGCTTTGATCTGGTAAACAAATCTGCCTCCAATCACGTGGCAAATGTTGCCCTTCTCTCACTCTCCTCTGCTGCTTGGGAGAACTGAACAATTAACAAATAGAAAGTGTTCTGTGATGGTTCATTATTTTGTACCTGATTTGGGCAGACTTGAAAAATGGCCCTTTCAAATAGTCTCTTTTGCTAATTTCCTCCCTTCCCTTCCCCCAGAACCTAAAGTCTGGGATTCTCCCTAGGGATTTTATAGAAACCAGCCCATCTGGAATATTCTGCTGACAGAAAGTCAGTAATTGATGCCAGCCGGAGAAAGCATGACTGCTGCAACTGCTTTAATTCCAGAAAAGTCTTACCTCCCTCACAGTGTTCACAAGCCAGACCTTGTTTTATTCGGCTGTGTAGCCTCAAGCACTTAACAAAGTCTCCAGAACCCAGTGCCCAGTAGATGTTTGTCAAACTGAATTAATTGCCTTGAAGTCACTTACTCTCTCTGAAACTCATTTAGAGATGGTAATAATCATATACTTCACAGTGTGGTAGTAAAGACTGAGTGTTATTTGATCATATTATTTGGTTTCTCAAAAATATGTGTTGGATTCCCATTGCTTCAAAGATAAATTGGGTGCAGTTTGTCACACTTTTATGTGTCAGGGAGGCTTTGGAGCTTATTGGATGGCTGCCACTCACGGGGTTACTTCATCTCTCTTTAGAATTAGTTTCTTCATCTTTAAAATTAGGAAAATAATACCTACTTTAGAGGGTTATTGTGAATACTAGATGAGAAGACATGTAGAACTCATTGCACAAGCATTGTAAGTTGTAAGTGCTCCATAAATGCTATTACTGTTATATGCTTAGTCTGTACACTGTGGGCACGTGACTAGAACTCAATAAATGCTCAGTGAGTGGATAAGTGAATGAACATAGCCTGTATCAGGAGTATGTGTGGGCTGTATGTGATAGAAACCCTACTACTGTGACTAAACCGAATAGATAGTTAATTTTCTCATGTAGTAAGAAGCTCAGATGTAGGCAGCCTAGAACTAATACAACTATTCAAGGAAGTCATTGGTGACTTGGCCCTTTCTTATCATGTGATCCTCATCTTTAGATCTGAGCAATGCTCTACTTCCTGTACTCCATTCAGGAAGAAGTTGCCTCATCTGTAAAATGGCTGGCTCTCTTTCCATTGAACTGTTCTATGATTCACTAACTAACTTAGTATCAAATAAGCATTGCTCATCTTTTTTTTCAAAGACTGCTTTGGTTATATTTGGCTTTTCCCTTATTTTCACAGGCATATTTTGCCTTTTGTGGATAAATTGTTTTGTGTCCAATCAATAAGCCATGTGGATATCAATTTTACTCATGCTCAATATTCAAGATGATAATTTTTAAAATATTTGGCAACATAAAGAGATTTTTTTAAAAAACGTTAAGTACAAAAAAGGCAGGCTATCATAGTTGATCTAGGTCCTGACATGGAAAATTCCTTATATTAAGTGAATAAAAGAAAATCACAGACAACACTTGCAGATGATATCATTTAAAAAAACTAAATTAAAATAAAACAAAAACTGGGTGAAGTGTGATAATGAAGACTTTCACTGTTAGCTCTAGTTTTAAATAGAATTCTAGTTTTAAATTATTACAGTGAACATATATTCATATATTACTTATCTAATAAAATTAATCTAAATTAATGAGTATAGCCTTATAATAATGTAATTATATACCATGATGTACAGATAGGGTAGAAATTGGAGACGATTCTAGAAAAATGAAAACAGATGTGTCAGGCTAGTGAAAATTTAGAAAAATTCCTTATTTGTATTATTACTGTTAGTAATATCGCATTACATGTTGAAAACTATGATTCCCTCTCATAGCTGTTCGAATGAGGCACAGGTAGATTTCCACAGCAACTCAAGTGAGGCATTTTCTAAAAGATAACCATAAGTTTTGCTGATTGAGAAATCAGACCAGTGCAGCCTCAGAAAGGACCAAAGTTTGGCAGAGATTATCTAGGATGCTTGAAACCAAATTATTTTGGCTGAACTTGCTGAAAAAAAAAACCTGTCTCTCCAGTTTGTTTTCTTTTTCTTTTTTTTTCTTTTACCTCCAGTACTGAAAGCCAAAAACACAGGACAAGAACTGGGATGATTGGTACTTTCTCTCTCCCCGAGAGCCTGTCCACACAATGGCACAGGGTGTTCTGTGCTCAAACTGCAGAACCAAGCTGGCTATTGTTTACGGTGAGGAGGCTAGAGCTTAAAGACAGGGCCTGCCAGACCAGCCACTTAGCATTGCGCTGTGATCCTACTATATGATTTCCAAATGGGAGGACATTACTTGGATCATTAGCCTTGACTCCTATACAAACCTAGTCACTCAAAGTAGCTCAAAATAAAGCAATTGTGATGGGAAGATTGGGAAGATTCTAAGTTGGGCATAGAAACCTTGGTCAGGAGGTCCCTGCTGGAACATTCATAACTAGTTGCCACTAATTAACTCTTATTAGGTGCCAAGCACTCAGCTATTCACTTTACAAGCGTGACCTTAGCTCGTCTTCTCTGTGACCTTAAAAGGTCACATACACCGCACACTCCCCATTTTATAGAAAGTCTAAATAACTGACTTGTCCAAGTGAGCTGAGACTCAAACCTACCCATTTTGATGATTCCAAAATCCACACTTTCAACCTATATTCAACATTTTTTCATGTGCATTTGCAGTTGAACAGTTTTGGACCTTTGAAACAAAGGACTCATGGAAATTTGAAGAACATTTCTTTGGCATTGGCAAAAAAAAAAAAAAAAAAAAAAAAAGTTCTCTGTATAGTATCAATGCTACAAAGTCCATAAAAAAGTAGCCAGACTTAATTCTACTAGTGTGCACAACTGGCCTTTAGGCAGTTGGGTGTTTTTTTCCCCCAAGCAATATTTCATTTGAGCCACAGTAGCCTGTAATGTATGGCTTTAATATATTACCAAGGGAAAATGTTCTAATGATTTACTGGGGTACACATCATTGGTATTATGAGGCAGCATTAATCAAAGCTATGGAGTTGGCTTCTGAAAACCATTAGGTAAATCCCACGCTCTACATTTAACATATTCACCTTGTACCACAGTCTAAAAGGAATGAAAAGATCTCATTGCCTTTGCTTTAAAGCTGCCTGCCATTAGTAAAACTAATGTGTGTGTATGTGTGTGCATGCATATGTGTGCACATTTACCTAAAAATTTTAACTGCATTTTAAATAAATAATTGTTAAATGGTCTCTTGACCTTTAGCAAGTGACCACGTCTCTCTCTGAAGGAAGAAAGGCCAGTTGCCTCATTATACATTCTGAGGGGGAAGGCCTGCCCTGGATTTCTACCTTAGCTGCCAACTGTAAGAACCAAAATATCAAAACAGAAGCCGTTCACTTTTTAAAAATAGATTAACATCCCTTATCAGAGACGAATACAAAAATGCTGAAAAACAAACTCTGATGAAGGAGGTTGGAGAATGGGGGCCTATGAACACGAAAGTGAAAACTGGATCAAGGGTACATGCTCTGTCTCTTCTCGGTGGATACTGTATCCTTATTGACAGTCCCCTGCTAAAATCAAAACAAAACAAGTCTGTTTACTTTTCTGAAGTGCAGAGTAGTCTGGCAGAGATGTCACTGCTGACAAGAATGAGAAGGGGCCCCATAATAAAGACCAAATGCTGGTGCTCATTTCTGCATTTTTATTTTCTCCATGTACCAATTAGCCCTGGTACAATGTAAGAACGCTTATATTTTCTTGCAATTTGAAGTATGCTCTTACCAGTAAAAATTGATCAATCAAAAGAAAAGGAATAGTCACTAGAGCTGAGGTACCACTTCTGGATTTGCTCAGAGGACTCAGGATTCCCTGTACTAGAGGAGATGAGATGCCGTGCCTCCAAAGTTCAAAGGGCCCATATTTTCTGACCTTGTTTATGCTGCTCCAGGCCTGTGTGTGCCAGAGTGTGCCAGAGCAAGCCATCACACTCCCTGCCCTGGACAGACATGGCAATGCTGGGAGCGTGGGCAGCCAAGTCAGGGCAGTTGTCAATGAGAGAGACAGGAGACCGTATCCTTTCCAGGGAAATACCCTTGACCATGACGGAAAAAGAAAAGAGATCAAATGATGGCAGGTCTGGGCAGCATTTTACGTCTGGTAGATGAGGAGTCCCTCCTCTCATGAAGCTAAGGGGATGGTCAGGTTTAATCAAATAAAAACATAAATAAAATGTTAATTATCAGGCACCCTGCGGCCTTTGTACTAATCGCCGTTTCCTGCCAAAGACTCCCAAGATTGCATTGGTAAGGGACTCTCTTCAAGAGCGTTGCAGAGTTTTGTTAGTCTTGTTCATCATCCTACACGAACAACCTTATCTTTATTTACAACTTATTTTTACCAGTTGACATTCTTCAAGAGCAGATGTTCCACCTGACCTCAGAGTGCCCCCCTCAGCAGCAGAGTGGCCCTATTCTGAACTGATCACCTTGTCCTGCTCTAGGGAAACCTACGTCAGAAAACTGGTTACTAACTGGATACTTTAGAACTTAACACATCATTTAAAAAAAAAAAAAAAAAACTACAAGCAATCTCATAAAGTGTTGGTAGATGTTTAAAATAAGATTTTATTAAAGTGGCAGTGTGCCTGCCATCAATGGCTCTACACATAATGTCTCTTCTACTGCATAAAAATAGTCTAATTAATGTTTACTTCTAAATTCCTGCCCACTGGTAGGATGGTCACTACGGAATATACCTCTGTCCCGGACAAAGTAACATTTAACATACAGTCTGTAAACCTTGAAGAGGCTGCATATTTTCCTTTCATCTTCATCTACACTACATTCTATAACGACATTTTCAGCTGCTCCAGAATCCATTTATTTGATTGTTTATTTACCCACATGCATTTCAGGAGTAGAAAATATATCAGGGTGAGGGAGAAGGCTGTCAAAGATCTTCTTTTACCAAACAATTTCCCAGTTCTCTGTGGTACATTAATTTAACAGGACTGACTCACGGAGTAGAAGACCAGAAAAAAATCTTTATTTTTGTTCAAGCTCCATTCAAGTCCATTGTCTGAGACAAATTGTTCCTTGAACCCTGGATGAAATCTCAAGTGAGCTTATGGCTTACTTACTCACTCCTAGATAATAAGCAGTAGTATCACAATCACATTATTATTTATTATTAATACTTAGATGATAAATAAAATCAGAATATAGCCAGACCCTACAGCTATCCAATTATCCTAGTTAACAGTCCTCTGACCACTTGCAGCTACAAAATAACTCACAAAACTCGAAATGCTTGGTCTTATACTGAGAATTCTGAACTACATTTTAAGTCGAACCTTCTTCCACTTCACAGATCAGCATTCTGCAGCAGGAAGAATAGTAGTGAGGAAGATTCTTCTGTTTCGTTGCTTCTCCTACTTCTGCTCTTCCCAACTCCCCAGGCTGCCCCAGGCTCCTAGCGGAGTGTTAAAGGAAAGAGGCAGGAAAGATCTTGATTGACACCAATATCATCTGGGGTTGAGTTCCCCTGGCTGGAGAGCTATCTTAAGCTGATGCTCCCTATATTGGGTGAGCATCACACAATATATATCTTGCACTTTGCTCCATCGAACTCACCACCACCCCAACACCATTCGCTTCTAAGAAATTCTCTCCTACCATCCAGCGTCAGCCTTTTGTATCTTTAAGGTGGGTGTTGGGCTTCAGGTTATTACCACCCCCTTTGTAGGTCCTCTTTTAGTGGTCTAGCACCTCACTTTAGAATGGAGGCATACTTACTACCTATTATCTAGTCTTGGACCGGGAAAAAGGGTTCATTTTATCCACTTGTTATGGAAGGATTCGTGTATTCCACAGGAAGCATCTTGACCCTCCTAGATGTTAGCAGTATAGCCGCCATACCAAACCTGCGTCCCAGAATGCCTTGCTACACTGCCTGCATCCAGTGGTTTGATCTGAATGCTGGAAATCACTTGGACCAAAGGAGACAAGATGAAATCACAGCAAAATCCATTGGGCGGGGGTGGGGGCAAGATTTACCTTCTCGATCTTTTTTAAAGATTCTAAAAGATATCCCTGGACTGTCTTGAGAGACTCAGAAAGCTAACATCCACACATACGCACCCCTATCCAAGGGGCTCACCCCTGAAACAGAAGCATAAAGAGGCTTCCCCTGCTGCTTCGTTTTTAAACTTCCTCCAGCCCATTTAATGACTTTTATTTTGGTAGAACAGCTCTGTATCAATTAAAAGTGCTGGCCAACATCCTGGGCCAACCTCGGCCACTGAGTGCCAGTCATTAGAGTTTAACTTTTATGGAAAGAAGACCTCTGAGGCCAGGTGAGCTTTAATTACACCTCTTTTGTTAGTTCAGAGTTTTGTGTTATGCCAAGAAAGCATTAGTCTCATACCTTGTTTATACTAGAGAAGAATGAATGGGGCAAAATTGCTGCTTTCCCCATGTTTCTAAATCACCCTTTTCTTAATAGGTTAAAGCTAACTTCTTATAAAACCTTAACAATGAAACATCATGCTTGAAAGAAAGTCTCAGGTTCTTGGCACCGAGCATTGCCAGCACTTCATGGTAAGATTTTCCTCTTAGCTAGCTGTTCTTTTCCTTTCAGCAGGAATGCTTTCTGGTTTTTATAGCCAACCGGGATGAGAGAAGCAAAACAGCACGAGGTATTCATGGAGTCATGTTACATTAAATTTCTCTAACATACGGATCCATTAGAGTTTTCTTTCTTACTTACAGAATACCATTGTGTATACATTAGGATTTCAGTCCTCTAGAGTAGGCCTGCTCACAAGACATAGGAGATTAAAGAACTGATGTCTCTATAGAAAGAGAAATAACATGTCAATTGTGTTTATTTGTTGAGTTACATGATTAATGCTTTCTCATGTGAAGATGGAACGGAGAAAAGAGGACACGTGACACTGTTTAGATAATCTCCAAAGAAAGATGGCGTTCTTCCTGCAGGAAAAGCGTCGCCTTTCATTTAAAATATAAATGGTCCTGACGGCTTGTAGGGAAGAGAAAGATTTCTTATGTCCTAAGAAATGAATTCAAGATGCTCCTAATTTAGTCTCCAAAGAAGGAAGATATTTAACATGCTAAGGGAGAAAGAAAAAATGGGAGGGAGGGGGATTAATGAAGAATCTCATAAAAACAGGGAATTTAGGGGCCTTTTATGAAGCTTTATGTTCAGAGATGTGAAAAGAGTCAATGCAATTTGAATTAAAGTACACGTTTAAAATTCTTTAGTTGCCCAAAACACATTTTAACCCCGCTCCTCCTTTTAATTTGTTCCTCATTTTATGTGGATAATTCAATCAAATAACACAATAATGCTGAGAGTTTTCTAAACTCTAACTTGGAAAAAAAAATATGTTGATAAAGTTTCTAAATATTCTCTTCTACCTAGTTGTTCTTCTTTTGAAAAAGTAGGTGGCAAGGAAGTGCGAGTTCAAGCTGTTTATTTAACCCATGATTTCACAAGGCTCCGAATTGGTACATGTAATTATCATTAATAAGCATCAAAAAACTTGTGTGTTTTAAAAGACTATGTACGGTCTTGTGCTAGGTGTTATATTCATTTTTTCTTTAAAACTATCCCCACTGCTTCACAGGAAGTTACATTCTAAACGAGAAATTCCAGATGTGAAAGTGTAGCAAGAAAAAGAACTAAAAATAAAACTATGGTTTATTGATTATGCTTCTGAAGAGAAAAACCACCACAAACACGCGCGCGCGCGCGCACACACACACACACACACACACTTTCTCATTACTGATCAGTGTGACCACTAATATATAAATATATAATGATACACCTTCTAGAAACCTATTAAGGGGGCAACTTATGTCATCTTTAGCACTTGAAGAATGGAAACCACATCCTGTCATCTCTATGTAATCCCTTCAGTGCATGGTCCCAATGCCGTAAACCCAAGGTCTCTAGAGCAGTCACGGAATGAAGCTATCGATTCATTGTGAAGCACACGTTCCTTTTGTTACTGAGAAGCTCAAATCCCCAAAACTTGACGTTTGTTCATCTCCTGAGAAGCAAGCGCTTTGTTTACAACATTAAATGGTAAAGGTTAAAGCCAAGAACCAGATTATTACCTTTTAAAAAATTATCCTCCCAAAGGACAGAGATTCTTGTTAAAAGGAGAGGATTTCAAAGTTGCTTTAGCAATGTACCTCTGGGTGTTATTTTTCAGGCATCATAAAGCATTTGTATTCAGCTGCTTTTTGATCCAAGTAAAACACTTCTAAAGATAAGTGAGGTGTGTTTCCTGAGTTAAAGATATCTTTAAGTGACAGATGCAAGACAATAAAAGGCCTTTTTCCAGGAGTATAGAAACTGGAACAAGGACAAACAAATTTCAAGACGGTTGAGAGATCGAGAAACCTAACAGGACACCTCACATTTAACACATTCTCAACGGACTTCAGACTTCCTGGCTGTTCCTGAACTATTTCCCATGCAGCAAGGCATCATATATCACTGTCAAAACATACCCTGGCTGATACTTTCCACAGCACTCGGACAAGTCCTCGACAATTCAGTATACATGAGAACAGGCCTGCAGACGAGGAGGCAGTTTGAACTTGTATGAATGATCTCACCAGTGCCAGTTGTGCATATGCATTAATTCACTCGTTCATTCAAGAAACATTTGAGGCCTGCCTCTTCTAGTAAAGGCTCCCAATCCAGGCTAGCCATCAGAATCACCGGGGCCCTTCCATCAGCTGTTAATTTGGTGGGTGTGCAGTGGGGCCTGTGCATCTTAGTTTTCACAAGCTCCACAGCTAGATTTGGAACTACTCCTGCAGTATCTTAGGATATCCCTGATAAGAGGAGGATAACACGGAAAGGGAGATCATCTCCAAATCTTGAGCCACCCCTTCATGCCAACAGCCTATTCTGTTCCTTTCTTCTTACTGAGTTCCAGGGCCTTTCTAGGCAAGCACCAGTAGTGGAAAGATTGGTGGTAGAGAGAGGAATGTGAAGAAAGGAGGAGGAGGTTAAAAAATGAAAGTGAGGCTAGCTCTCCCTTATCATTTTATTGCTTCTCCAATTCCAGCTTTCACTAATGGTTAAAGTATTTATAACAGGCTGACCCTCCTGCCGGTAACAATTATAAACTCTGGACAAAATATAAAAAACAGTCATTTGAAGGCACTGGAGGAAGACCAAAAGCAGGCAGGAACAGAGAATATTCATACCCTAAAAGAAGGAAAACACACTTGTTGAGATCCACATTTATCTAGGACACTTCCAAATGCCCACAGTCATGAAGGATATACCCAAGCAAAGGGGGCAATCTCGCTGGGCTTGAAAGTCAGAATCAGAATTCAGGGCTCTCAGACATGCCAGAAATTGAAGAAGGGCATGCCATAGAGAAGGAGGCCACAGATTGGGGAGGCCTAATATTTGCAAACAAAATTTCAAACTCTTAGCTAACTACTGCACTACACATGTACTGGGTGAAAATCCAAGGAACCTAGTAGAAGGCAACATCTGGAAGCCTGGAAATACTGAGTAGATATGTCAACGGTTACCTTACACTAAAAGACCTAGTTTAATATTCATGCCTCTCTAATCTAGAGGGGCTTGGTAAACAACTTGAATATTCCATTGAATCCTAGAAGGGCCACAGCTTAAAAATAAAAATGGCTTCCAGTGGCTAAGGGCTATGCTTATTAATGCCGATCCTGTCAAAATTCAAATAGATCCTTATAAACTTCTGCCTAAATTACCCAAGACTTATTCAAACCTGAAGAGATCTCATATTCAATCCCTTTTTAAAAATAAAATATGGGCTACTTTTACTTGTATCAGTCCTTTCAATACTCATGTACTCATGTTGCTAATTAATAAACCTAACGGGAAAGGCTCCTGATTTGAGACCTCAGAGAAATCAACAGAATTGTGATTTTCAGATTCATTACATTCCTACCCAAATACTATCCTGTCCTCTATGCCTCCCATAAGTACATATTCATGGCAGCAGATACACATGCAGCCTTCTTTAATAACCAGAAGTTAAGGAGAATTGGCATTAGCTTGCTTCATGGGCAAAAATCATGGGACTTGAGGACTTATGGAATTGCCCTCATATTTTTCTCAATGTCCAAATAAATGACCTTAAATGATTCAATTTTTTCCATATAAATCCACTCTAAGACAACAGGAAGATAATCTAGTACAACAGGAAGATATTGCTGTGATCTGATGTAAGTTGTTCACAGGAAGACTTCAAATATCTCTTAATAAAATTGGCAGAAAAGGACATAAAGTTACAACTCTGCATAATTTTGGTCTCTGTAATTGAAATTTTGTAACAACATAATTAACAAAATAACTAAAAAATCTGAAACTTCAGAATTTTGGTCATGATCTGTCTAAAGGCAGACTCTCTCTCTGCCCTCCTTCGAAATAAAAATTATTCCATTACATTCAAGGCCCCAAACTCAAGGACAATTTTGAGAGGATAGTCAGGATCCTTACTAGAGCTTACTAAGACATGATTCCCGTCCCCCCACCCCCACCCCATGAAATGCTACGGTAGAAATTTCACACAGCAATGCTACACTTTGCATATTCCTAGCTATGCCAAACCCTTCTCTCTAATTATTCCAGAAAGACAAGGCTGATAACAAGAGTGTTAATTCAGCATAGAAGTTCACACTAGAAGCTTGTTGCCTGTCTGAACAAATCTTGATCTGGTAGCTACAACACACCATCTATGCCTGCATATGGGGCAGCAGTGGCTAATTGATCCAAGCTCCTGCCCTAGGCCAATTAGTGCTTCCTTCTGCACTAACTCTGCACTTCGTGTGCTGTGCAATCCCTGATATTTCCAGGCAACACTCAGCTTTTCTTAGTCAGCCGCCATACAGATTATGAAATCCTTCTACTGTCCACTTTGCATACTACAATTTAACGACATTCACATTTTAATCTCACCATTTACTTCCCCTTCTAGATGAAGAGAAATCCATGACTGTTTAATGGTGCCTTAGGGATTAAGAATGCCTAGGTCCTACTAAAGCCAACCATACGCCTACCATGTTGCTCAGAAATATACCCAAGGGAATTAGTGCATCTGTCTGCCAGATTATACAATAATATGCAGGGCAGCTTTATTCATAACAAAGAGTGGCAACAACCCAAATGTCCATCAACAGCAGAATGAATAAATTAACTGTGGAATATTTATACAATGGAATGCCACGTGGTGATAAAAAAATAACAAACTATTGGTATATACAAAAAATATGTACCAATCTCAGAGACTTATACTGGACGACAGAAGCCTAAAAGAAATGGCTATATATTGTATGATTCCATTTAGGTGAAATTCAAGAAGCAAAACTGACTTGTGGTGATAGAAGTCAGGAAGGTGGTTACTTCCGGACAAGGAGGGCTGTGTTTTGACTCATGGAGGGGCATAAAGGAAGCTTCTGAGCTGAGAGGTTATTTGCACTGGTATGTATACACATATACGAAAATTCATTGAGTTCTTCACATTTAGAACTCTTCTGTATAAAATATATACTTTAGTAAAAACTACACACACACGAATGTCCAAGTCAAATCTTAGTCAATCCTGATTTAATACTATTTTTAGATGGGTCTTACCTTAAAAATGACAAAGGCATTTCCTGTGCGAACTATACTGTCACCACTAAACACGCAGCTACCGAAGCTGCTCCTTTGCCTAATGTTCAATCTGCCCAAGGGGATGAACTAATCACTCTGACTTGACTTTGCACTCTGGCGAAAAAAAAAAAAGGACATGGTAAACATTAAACAGATAGTAGATACGAATTTGGAATTGTTCAAAACTTTGGGATGCTATGGAAATAAAAGGAATTTTTGACTTTTTCAGGTACCTGATTCAAAAATAGTAAAGACACGAATAATTAACTAAAATCTATTCAATACTGAAAAATATCTATCAGTTGAGGTAAACACTGATAGACAATATGTTAACCCAGAAATCGATGAATGCCCTTGCTAACTCACATGTGAAACCAGTGGAAGGAAAACCGGCTCAATTTAGACCGACTATAACTGGCTCATAACCATCAATCTAACCTTCTAAAAAACAATACTTGCAACCACAGGGACATTTTCTCCATAAGGATGGGTCCTGACAGCTGCTCATGAGTACCACAATCCATCCAATGATTGCTAATTAAATTGTCCTATGATATTTTGCATCATGAGTCAAATTAAGTTCCACAGTAGAAAAATATAAAAAATGGAAAATTTTTTCAAAATTTGACCAAGAAGTGGTAGAATCATGTCTTATACTAACGTAACCCAGGTAAACCTGAGAAGGCAAGACAAAATATAGAATTTCTATAACTCCATCTCTAGGCCTCTAGAATATTTACAAATGGTTTTATACAACAACCTCGGTCTTTAGGCCATTAATATATATCATCGGTAGTCTGTTAAGTTTTCAGGATGGATAAAATCCATTCGCTGATGAATAGCTACACATTATGAAAGGAAGACATTGCTAGACGTTATGTTCCCAATCCAGGAATTCCTACTTTGCTATTGGTTGTGAAACTCGTTTCACTGTATCATTCATGCAGGATCTCTGCTGGGTTTCTCTCCTAACACAGAAACTTTACTTTCAAGAAAGGTAGAAAGAACAAATGAGACACGGAAGCTAAAATGGTCCCAATCAGGGGGTGGCAAATTATAGCCCATGGGACAAATCTAGCTTGCAGATTGTTTTCACTTGGTTCACAAGTAAAAAACCATGTTTCTTACGTATTTCAAGTTTGTAAAAAAAAAAAAAAAAAAGGTGTGGGGGGGTAGTGGAGTAGATATGAATTATGTGACAAAGATCATACATAGCCTGCAAAGCCTATGTAATATTTACTATCTGGTCCTTTACTGACTCCAATTTTAAAGATTCAAAAACCCTTAATCTGCTTTAACCTAACGTTTGGTCACTAGAGTTAAGGGCCACACAATCACTTCCTTGGAGCTCATACAGATTTTCTCATTAGCACATCATTATAGGATGCCCTATGTAATTGGGAATAACTCCACCAATCACTACATTTTGCTGCATGCAGAACTAGCTAAATACTGTCAGAAGCTAATCTAGTATATACTGTCTTAGGCCAAACACAAACAAGCCACATTTCCAAAGGAGAAATCATCTAGCCGCTTATATAAATTCTAGTTCAGTGATCAGGTTCACTAGAAAGATACCAGGGTGTGTTAAATTGGAAAAATGGCCACAAATTCTTCCCATTCATATGCATACTCCTTTGCATTTGACTTTACAGATCTTTCCATCGGGAGATGGAGTCTATTTCTGGTCCCCAATTCCCGGGCCACAGACTGGTAATGGTCAGGTCCCTGGCCTGTTAGCAACCAGGCCACATTGCAGGAGGTAAGCAGTGGGCAAGCGAGCAAAGCTTCATCTATATTTGCAGCTGCTCCCCAGCGAGAGCATTACCACCTCAGCTCTACCTCAGATCAAGGCATTAGATTCTCATAGGAGCATTGGCCCCTGGTGCCATAAAGGTTGGGGACTTGTGTGATGAGACACAAGGCCCAGTTAGTAACCTCCATTGCCATGCCAACAGCCAGCAACCACTGGACATGTGAATAATGCCATCAGCTATCAATTGCCTGGAAATGCATGTGTAAGGCCAGAAAACATCATAATAAGCAGAGCAAAGTTGTCCCTGTTGAGCCCAGCTGCTCATCCACAGAATTATGAATTAAATAAATGGCTGTTTTAAGCCACCTAGTTTTGGGGCGGTTTGCTTTGCAAGTTGAAGCTAATCAGAGATGCCTCCAGAAGCAAATAGAGGCAAATTTTACCCAAGACAATAAAACAAAAACAGAACTTTTTGTTATGCCCAATCAAACCTACCATCTTCTTTGTAAGATTAATAGAAGACTGTTAATGTGTAGCAAAGGGCTATTGTTTTCTTTCTGTGTTTACTATGACTCTACTTTTCTTCATTTTTCCGCTCCCTTTTCTGAAACAAAACACACTCCTCTACCTGTTTCTAAGAATGAATCAGACCATGGCTTCATCTGCTGACCTCTTGCTGGACCTGTTAGCCACTTCCAACTCCAGGGGTCACTCAAGTCATGGAAATACCTCTTCTTAATGCTAGCAAACAACCCCATCAGAAATATGATCTAAACATTTCCTTTATATTTTAGAACATACAACAAATAACTCTAGACCCAGATACTCAGACTTGTTGTTATAATTATATAGAATTATACATAGTCAACATGTTATCCAGAAAAAAAAATCAACCCAATCACCTACTGAAATAATCCTGGGTACCTTTGGTACTTTTATAATCTAAGAAACTGTTGAGGAATTCAACCAATGGAAATAAAAATAGTTACCAAGATTACCAAGAAATCCCATACAACAATCCCAATTGGTAGAAATACCTCCTATATTACAAGTTAATACTTACTCCTAATGTAATATCTTGTGAAAAATAAAAAAAAGAAAAATATCTTTCTTCAGGAAAAGTAGATTACAAAATGTCAACTGAAAAAGTTATCAATGTTTGTCATGAAGAAACTTTCAACTCTTTACATATGTATCATATCAATTGTGCAGTACTAGGCCTGTTCTTTACCTGTGACCTTTGTGTATACCAAGAACTATTCCTGGGACTCCTTACTAGCTCCTTTGAAGATTTTAAACCCTGTTCACTATCACCATCTAGGTTTTTTCAGAAGTCTCATAGGAGTGACCCCTCTGAAGTTAGAGAAGTTTATTGATTTGCTTGAGGGTTTTTACCTTGGTTAGGGGTCCCTGAATTTAAGAGATGTGTCAGAAACTTATCCCTCACTGTGGATGAAATTATAAATGAGATCATTTACACTATAAAGATCCAGCAAAAGAGCTTTGATTTGCTTGCTCTCTTGGTAATTAATGGACCATCACATAGCTTACAAGATTTATTGACCTCACAAGTAGACATCTGCACTCTGGCTAATATTTCCTATTGTTTCTAGGTAAACACTTCAGTACAAGAGGAAAAAATATCTTTAAAATAGCCAGACACAGGCTGATTACTCTTTAAGTTTTGACAGTCTAAGATTTGAAATCTACTCTCTGGGCATGGGTTAGGGCAAATAAAAAACTGACTTCCTGAAATTTTCTGAACTATAATGATGGGATTTTTCACTATAACAATTCCGTTTTTCTCTAATGCATCTTTAAGAGAGTTTTTAAAACTACTATGCAACTGATATTTGATGACCAAATGATGATTCTATACTAGGAAGAGACAGAATTCCTTGTGGTTGACCTCCTCCAAGAGAGGCAGATGGCCAAAAAGGAGAGAAAGACAAACCCTGATATGGCTGCCTGGCCCAGCCCCTAAGCATCCACATCACACTGTATGACCAATGTATCTCAGAGTTAGCTTTTGTTATACGGATACACCCCTGGATGTATGACAGAAAAGAATACTTCAGGAGGTTTGTTCTCAGCAATATCATAGGAATCCTCAGGCGTCTACTCTCCAAGTTACTCATCTATAATAAAATGGTAACATTAGAACATTTAAAAATGGTTTTTAAAATATATTTTTTAAAAATCTTAAAAAATATTTTCAAATTTAGAATTATTCTTGGATTGGGGCAGTAATCCACCATGCACTAAGAAATGCTATTTCACTTATTTTTATAGAAAAAAATGTTTTGAGTTTTTAATAGAAAAACTATAATACTGATCTAAATACGGTTAGCATTTAAAAAAAATTAAGAGACCAGAAATAGGCCAGTGAAAAGAAATATACTGAAGTAGTTCTGAAAGTAAAAACATTTATTCAAGATTCTCTTAATGTACAAATTTATTTTAGGATTTATACCGAAAGAGCATTTTGAATACTCGTTACCTGGTGGCAAGGCGTCTAAGTCCAGCAATAGTAACAGCCTTGATCTTAACAGAGTCCACCTCTTGATAGCATGTCTTATAAATAGTTCATTCCAGAAGTTGGAAATTATAAAATTAAATAAAAAAAATATTTTTAAAGCTTATTAACATCAAATATGCTGTTTAATTTAGTTTTACGTACCTAGTTTTATGCCAAAAGAATTGAGATGGTTGGCAGAAAAATATAGACAGGAGTCACCCTGGCCAGAAATAATCCTATAAAATAAAATACTGATGAGCAGGCATCAAAGATTTTTTTTAAAGAAAAGTTCAAGTGCACAAGGAATGGAAAATCAAAGATTATACTTCTACCCTAAAGTTAGAAAAGGCAGGTTTTCTGTGATTAGAGGGGGAAAAAAGCTACCAATACCTTTTAAAAGAAAATGCTTTCACTAAATAAAATCTTTCCCAAACAGAAAAAGGCTCAAAACTAGCAGCCCCAGCCTTCATCCTATCCAGAGACTTGTAGATGAACATCAAAAACATTATAATCCACAGAAGGCATTTTTCTTCAACTTATTTAATGGGAACTATGACAAACAGCCCTGTCCACAAGGCCTTAGCAAAGAAAAAGTTTCTTAAGTGAAACCTAAAGCATTTTAGCAACCAAGTATCAAGGAGAAAGAAGCCTGAGGAGCCGTGGCACAGGAGGAAACACGTGGAAGGCTGACACGCTTCTGAGTTGCCGGAGATTCTTGCAATTCCTATCTTCATTGAGAAGAAATCCTCAAACTCTTCCTAAGTTCCAGAGGCAATGGGCCCTATTAGAAGTTTAAAGAATTCTAAATGGCTCTTCAGTAATTCTCAACTTTGAGTTATATTAAAACCATCTAAGAAGGTCTTTTTACTTTTTTAATACCAATGCCTGGGCCCCACCCCAGATCAAGAAATCAAATCCCTGGGTACAGAAGTTCCCAAAGGTTCTAAAGGACAGCCAGGGTTGAGACTAAGTAACCCAGAAAAATGCTGAGAAAAGTCAAGGATGACTATAGTTACTGTGTACTTCAACTTCAGCTGTAACAGAAACAATTTCCAAGGAGATAAATTTTTCTTTGCTAAAGCAGGCTACCCTTCTCAGGTGCTTACATCTCTAGAGGAAGAAGTTGAAATCCCTCAAGATGATGCCACCCACCACTTATTGAGCACTTATCTGGTGCCAGGCACTGTGCTAGGTATGACCCCCGACATTATTGGTAATCCCAACTGTCCTGCACACTAAGTATATAACTCATTTATGCAGGCAACTGTGAAGGGAGAGTTTATTTGCCCCTATTGCAGGGCAGGCAAGTGAAGAAACTGGAATCTGCACCTACGGGTGTCTGATTACAAAACTATGCTTTATTTTCTTTTAACTTTATGTATTTATGCTTTGAAGGGTCATCCAGTCATATTTCACAGTTTATAAAAAATGAAGCTTTGGAATGCATACAGAGGTATATTAAAAAATTACCCTCAATTTTTTCCTATCACAACTGTAGTTCAAATACACAACAGCTACAGTCATCCTTGACTCCTATCACTTAGCCTCTGTCATCTCCAATACCAAGACAAAGTTAGGGGTTTCCTGTTTATCCACCCAAAGATATTTAGTGCATACATAAGCAAACGTGTGTATGTAAGCATGTGTGTGTATATACCATATATTTGGATTCCTTTCCACTCCAAAGTAAAGAATGGTAGCATAATTCACACACTATTTTGCATATGGCTTTTTTTTACTTTAACAACGTATCTAGGAGATAACTCCATATCAACACAAACATTTTTGGATTCTTTTTTATACCACACCTTATTCCATTGTACAGATACATAATCACTTTTTTTAATCAGTCCCTTAATGATAGACATTAAACTGCTTCCAATTACTTACTGCTATAAAAATTTTTGGAATGAATAACCTTGAGCAACATAATTTCATAACTATGTACAGGTAATTAGCATCTATAGAATAAATTCTTAGATGTCAAAAGTCATACCCCTTCCACTATTTCATCCTGCTTCAAGAGTCTAGAAATAACTCACAGTCAGACTCATGATGATTTACATTTAAATTATTTTATTTAAAAATTTTACCTAAATACCCAAATTAGGATTTTCATTTTAATAAAAAAATTAGAAATCATTTTTCAGAATATGCTCAAAGACCAAAATAGTCTGAGAGATGATTTTATGCCAGAGAGAAATGACTTCAAAATCAAAGGCACAAATATTGTACTGGCTCTCACTTTCCATTCAGAAGGTATCTGCTCCTGAGGACTCTGTGTCCCCCTGGATGGTGCTGATGCTCAGAGACTGAGAGCAGTCTTCCAGGTTCACTGAGGGTAGCGTCACAGACATCTTGGCAGGTGATGTCTGAGACGTGAAGAGTGGTACTGCTTTCCCGCCTATAAAAAGAAGAAACTCATTCAGCTAAACAAGTGTATCTTGAGAATTTATGTACTTTAAACTTTACTAAGTAATATAGGGGATCGAAACAAGGATTGCATATGAAGTAGTTTCTTTTTTCAAGGTGTTCTGAATTTGTCAGAGATAAAAATACACTCTTCATCGTTTCCACTCCCACCCGTAGACAGAGATATTTGAAAAGTATATGTTTTGATCTGAATGTGTACATCCCCTCAATTCATATGTTGAAATCCTAATGCCTGGTGTGATGGTATAGGAAGTGGGGCCTCTGGAAGGTGCTTAGGTCATGATGGTAGAGCCCTCATGAAAGGGATTAGTGCCTTTACATAAGAGGCCCTAATCCTTCCACCATGTGAGGATGCAGTGAGAGGTGCTGGCTGTGAACCAGAAAGGGGGGCATTGATCCTGGACTTCTAGCCTCCAGAAACGTAAGAAATAAATTTTTTGTTGCTTATAAGCCACCCAACCTATAATATTTTGTTATAGCAGCCTGAATGGACTGAGGCAGTATACAAGTGCCAAAAGTTGTGATACAGATAAATACTAGATAAGATCGGTATTGGAGATAGTTTGGGATGAAGAATTCATGAACATATTTAAAAACCCAGAGTGAGGTGAGGGGGGAGGGGGAAAAAGAAATAAAATGCTAAATAAATAAATAAATAAATAAATAAATAAATAAATAACATGTTTAAAGAAAAAGAAAAGAGATTGGTATAAATTACCAGTAAATTAATTAAATATGAACTTTGACAAAATAATAATAATAATAATAATAAAATTTTTTAAAAACCCAGAGTGGACTAAATATATATATCTATCTGCATATACCTTAATTCATTCCTCTAAAGTTAAAGCATGCCACCTAAGAATACAAAGAATATCAACTTGGTATTATTTAAGACTACAAAAACCATCATTCCAGATGTCATGGATTTACCATAAATTATAACATAAGAATAATAAGCATCTTAAAAACAAATTATCGTAAACAATCTTAAAGACATCTGAGTCAAAAATCACAGTAATTTTTCTAAAACTTCTTTATATTTTTTAAGTATTTTCTACAGTATTAAAGTATAATTTTCCGTTAAATTTTTATAAGGGCCACAGTAAAAGTAGGTAGTTCTGAAGATTTCAATGATGACTAAATTACAGCTGCCCAAGATGATCAGAATACTTGTAAAAGACAAATGCACTTTCTATTAGGAAGTGTAACAATGATTATTTTAATATTATACTTCTCTCTTTTGTTATCTGTATTGGTTTCTTTTTTTTTTTAATAAAAGAGGGAAGGGAAATAAGATTTGGCATCACAAATATCACAAACAGTAATACCACAGTAGAACCCTTTAAGAAAGCAATTCTTATGTCAATTTAAACAGAATAAGTATTTAAAATAGGAAAATACTTTTTGAGATTTAGCTCTGTCTGGATATAATGTAAACTAAAATCAAGAGAAAATAAAAACTGCTTTGAAAAAATCTCTATAGGACATAAGCATTATTTAAATATTCTGACATTTTACAAAGCCATAATTCAAAGTATACAAAATAACCAAGAGAAGTATCCCAGATCAGAGCTTACTTTGTAAGCAAAGGAAAAATCACACAAGGTATAACTATGGCTGAGAGCAAAATTAATTTTCAATTCAGAGAAAAATCGATTAAATGCCTTCCCCCAATTATTAAGAAAAATTTTATTCCTTGACTTGCAAAATTACAGATACTAGATACTCTTCATTTCTGTGTTATCTAATTTCACAAAATTGCTTTATATGTACCTTCATTTTCTATACGCATTAAATTACTTATTAAATTGTAAGTAATATTACAAAAGCTATAACTTTTTTTTTTGGATCTCAAAGAAGTTTCCAAATCTCAAGGACCATATTAAATTCAATTATTATAAAGTTATGCTATTTCTTGCAGCTACTGCTTTATATTTATATAGCAATTAAAATTTTACAAAGATCTTTTCCTCATCATTTCATCTCATCTTAAAGGTAATTCCGGGAGACAGAAAAGGCAACTGAGGCACAGAGTTACTGAAGATGGCTTTTCTGAAACCATATGCTTACTAACTAAACATCTATAAAGCCTACTGTGTATAGAGAGCTAAAACGGTACTGAGAGGATATACAGATGAAAAGAGAAATAGTCTTCACTTTCAAAAAGTTTAAAACCTGATAACTGGAGATAAACATACAAGAATTCTGAATTTAAATTAGGTGAAAGCAGCAGGTGAGCAAGAATTAAAAGATGTGGAAGGCAATGAAGAAAAAGAGAACAAAATAAAGTCAAGACAAAGTGAGTATGTTAAGGGAATTCTGAGTATTTTGATATCAAAGTGTTGACTGGATAAAAGAAATAATAAGAAAGAAGGCCTTAAGGAAAGACCAGAGTCAAGTTCCGTAAACAATAATGAGTCACAAAAAATTTTGGACATAGGAATAATATGAGCAAATGCATTTCAAAAGAGAGAGTTCTAAGAGTTGTATAAAAATGAGAGAGAAGAGGAATCTATGGAAATAGTCCATGTAAGCACTGATGAGTGGAAATAGATTCAAGATATTTTGGAGGGAGACTCAGTACTTACAAAGAATTGAGTATCTTTGAAGAGAGAAGTTTAGTTGATTGAGTAGGTGGGGAAATACTGGAATCAGTTACATACTTGGTGAATTTAAATGCCTGTAAGATGTATGAATGGACTTTTCCAGCAAGCAACCAGAGTCAAAGATGTCAAAAATTGTAAAGCGGTTTTAGAAATACATAAATAGCAGTCATTTATGCAGATATAATAATAATAACAATAAAAATAGTGATCAACTAGGGAGAGAAAATAGACTGAGAAGAGAAATGATGACAAAAATATGGAGGACAAAGAAAGGTGAATAAAGAGAAAATAAAGGAAAACAAAAGGGAAGTGTCAGAGAGATAGTAGGGAAAGACCCAAGAGTGAAGAGTCAGTCACACAAGGAAGAGATAGTTTTTTAAAAAAAGAGTCTAGTATAATTCATCTAATTCAAAATTGGTAGAGGTAAGGCTACAACTCACTGCTCTTTGCCCTATACCAAATACCTTAATTACCCACCATAAAAAATTATTACTTTTAAAGGTTGTTGAGGGAAATTCCATTTCAGTTGTGGTATGTAATGTCAGGGGCAGCTAAGGAGAGGAGTAGTGATAAAGTTTCAAGCACCAGTCTCTATGTTAGGTCAAGGTCATGTCTAGGGTCAAAATGAGTGAAATCTATTGTCCAGTCACTTGGGAATGGTCCTATCCAGATAGTCTGTGTGAAGCTTCTTTCTGTGTGGGAAGAGTGAAGAGCAGGGTTGAGTGGGGGTGGGGGATGGGAGAAAGCATGGATCCTGGAGTAGGATAGAGCTGGGCAGCAAATATCAACTGAGCACCTACAATGCACCAGGCACTGTTCTAGACTCTGGAGATTTCAGCAGTGAAAAAAAACAAAGGCTCCAAACTCACTGAAATAATATTCCAGTTGGGTATAGGGGAAAATGGCAAGCAAGAAAGGAAATAAACATAAAATACATCAGGAAGTAATAAGTATTGTAGAGAAAAATAGATAAGAGGTAAGAGGGATAGTGAGTAATAAAGCTTTGGGAATGTTATGTAACTTTTTTAAACCCTAGTTGCCTCATCTATAAAATTAAGATAAGAGCATACCTACCTCAGAGGGTTTTGTGAGGATTAAATGGGATAATGCATATAAAGTGTTTTGTATAGTGCTGACACATAGAAAGCACTCAAAATAGATTAACTCTTCATATTAGCTCTTTTACTTTTATATAACTCTTCTTGGGAAAGAAACTATCCAAAAGGGCAATGACCCTCAGGGTGGGCTGGAAAAGATAGTCGACTTTAGGGAGAGGGATAAGAATGGTTCACTGAAGTTCACTAAGAAAAAACTCCACAGCTCTAGAAAGCCTCTAAATAATTATGATAATTTTAATGCTAGTAATCATGACATAAATGAGTTATGTCAATAAAATGCACTATTTTATCTAAAGATGTTTCTTAATATACATGTTGGGAAGACTTTATGAAGTATTCATTAACATAAGCTAAACAGGCACAGTTTTAACAACTTTGGAAGGGAAATTGTTAGACTGGAAACATAAAAAAAGTATTATTTGATTCCTGTTAACACGCAAAAAGAGTAACATTCCTATCCAGTTATGGCCCTCACAGACTTTAACTTTTTTAAAAGAAAAGATATCTTAACAAATCACCATTGAAGCAAACATAAATTTTATACCAATATTAGATACAGTTTGTTTTTAAAGTTTGCCTTTTTAAATGTCCACAGTCATGTTATTACTCTATGATGTAATTGTTTCAACAGCTGTTTTCAGGTTTTTTTTAAAGAGACTATTCCTTGATTCCATGGGTTTGCAGTACGTCATTTAACCTGGCATGCATTTAAGCTGGGGTGCCATTGAGTGAGACCATGTATTTGAAGCTTCCTAAGATTTATTTAAATATATTTTTGTAGACATTTGAAGTTCAAAATTTTTTTGCCTTTTAAATATTGAAAATTCACTAAGAAATTTTATGTTTTCTGTTCTTTGATACTGGATTTATAAGACAAAGGAACAGAAAAGCTAAAACAAGGATTTTTAATGTCCATTTAAGATTTTGCCTATACTTTATATGTATATTTTTTTAAAATATACATAACTTTCTAAAGGTTTTTAGATTTAGATAATCCACTTCATCAGCAGGTTTTAGATTTTGACTCTAATCTTTAAACACTTGGTAGCCCGTTATTACATCTCTGTTAATTGCAAACTTAGAGGAATTCAAACAAAGCACTCTCTCCTAAAAGAACATGAGACAAGCAATGAAAAGAAGGAAAAGTTTCCTTGGTAGCTACATAGAAGAGGACAATATCTCAAACTCCTCATTCAGAGCAACTGCACTTAGCATAAGCCATCTATCTGAATCTGTGTTAAATATGTGCTCCACAGGGGGCAGGGACTTTGTCTCATTTACTCTCACATTCTACAAAGTTATAGCATAATGCTAGGCACACAGAAGGCCTTGAAATGATTGCTGAACCAAAACTGATTTGTTCCTACCTAGAGAGTCTATGGTTCCTCATGACTAACAGCTTGTTAGATTCATGCTGACCAGATCTTTTCTTTAAAATCAGTCCTCAGTTCCAGCAATGCAGTTGCTTCCCAGCTGTTTATGAAAATGTTACAGTATTTCAACTGGAGTTCTTGAAGCATTTTTCCTGTCCATCCTGGACTCATCTACTCTTACTTTCCTTGTTTAAGCAGCTGCTAAACTATCCTGCTGTATTCAATTCTCCTCACATATTTAACCCAGCCCTGCAGATTTTGCAACATTATAGTTTCAGTGCTTGACAACAAATGCTACAAGTCTTGATGAAGACGGTGCTTAGTCATTTGATGTTTAATATGTAATATTTTATTTTCCTCTGCTTTCCAGAATTAGTCACTATTAAATATTTCTTTCCTTACTTTCATGTTTAAGGGAGTGATATAAAATGTTACTATAGTCTTATCCCAAATTATGTTTTATATATATAAATTCTATTATAGTTTTTAAGTTTACTATTGCTTCTGTTTTTTGAGATGACAAATGCTTATTTTAAAATTTATAAATTAAGATAAGATTCTTCCTATAGGAAGAATAAATGTAATGGCACCTGTAAAAACAACTCTAATTCTTTTTCCTCTAAAAAGCAATAGTTAATGTGAAAGATTTGTTTCTTCTTATGCCAGGTTCCAGCTGCTTCACTTTGTTTAAAACTGACTTCAAAGTTTAAACACTGTCCTGTCCCAACAAATAACCTCCCCCAGATGGAATTATCTCAAGTACTATCCTCAGAGCTCTGAATACCACACCTGCAGGCTTTTAATTCAACATTTTATAAACTTTCCAAAGGGAAATGATAAATTTTTTTTTTCTGTCTCCTAACTTCTAGAGAGTTGAGTTTAGTGCATGAAGAGACTTCTACACCTGGGGAGAGTTTACAGATATTTTAGAGAAATAAAAAACTGGAATTACTATCTCTACTATGCTGATTATTATGAGAGAAAGAAATTGTAAGAACATTTAAAAATGTGAATAGGTCAAAGTTCAACAATTTTTAACGTAAAAATCTTACCCGTAAATACAGATGCGAGGTACAGATTGGGCTCAATTTGTGTCCGATCCATATCACCTGGTGAAGCGACAGTTAAAAAAATTTTTTATAAGAAAATCAGTTAAGCACAGACATAGTCATGACTCATTTCTATTCACTATGAAAGAACAAGAACCATATGCACTTCCACAGTTGCTCTCATAAAACCAGGTAAACAGTAGCCTGATCTAGAGGCCTTAATAGAAAGAAGGAAGTTAAACAGATGAATTTTAATGATTGTCAATAAAATCATACTTTACCTAATAGATTAGTATCTTTATGCATCAAAGATTCAGGAAAGGGGGAAGCAAAGGATCATAAGAGAATTTGCAATTTGTATTAAGAATTGCAGGGGCCATTTCTCCCAAGGTTAAATGTTTTCAGATTCTCTTATGTAAGGATTTAGTCATTACAGAAAGAAGTTTAGAATTCCCCTTCTCCATAGGCCAGCCTGGGGCAATATTGCCCAATATAATCTTCGGCAAACAACCAACAAAGTTGTCAGGGAGCACAGAGAAGCCCTACAATGTTAAACCACAGCCAAATTTTAATATTAAAATGAAACAGGCCGGGGGAAACTCTGTGTGGTTAGAAATGTTAAATAAGTGAAGAGAGAAATGGTTTGGAAAAAATTCGTAATAAGGTATAATCAGTTTTTTCTAAGCTTCTTCTAAGATAAAAAACTCATCTCTAAAGCTTCCTTTATTTCGCAAAAAATTCAGGTGGATTTAAAAGAAGATCATTAAACGAATGTGATTTTAAGCATTACATAGTGCATTAAACTGAGCAATATATTCTCACTGGTGACAAACATTCATGTTAAACTATTGTAGATATATTATAGGAAACATAAAAATTAAATATGTTTAAAAATTAAATGTAATATAAATCAATGAAGAAAAATCAAAGCTTAAAAAGGATAGTTTTAGAAGAAAATATAGTTTTATAAGGATAAGACTGTGGACAAATACAACTTACGTATATTGATAATCTGCAAATAGACCAAAACTGAATATTCAACTTTGAAATTGTTTTAAAAAAAATCTCTGAATTCATTAAAAGTGATGTTACTATGATGTCACTACTAGACACTACCTATGGTCACTTCCCATTCTCCTCTGAGTTTCTGAGAGCAACAGAAGTTCTCGCTTGGCCCCTCCAGGTTATTAGAACCATCTTTCTACATGGCACCTAAAGGATATTCGTGGAAACAGGTATCAGGACCACCTCAGAGCCCCCTTCCACTGAAGAATCACTTGTTTGTAGCAAGAAAAACTAAGTTCAGTCTTCTCTGAAGTGGTTGCCTCCAAGCCCAGAACTCAAACTTACCTGTTATGTTACGGTAAGAAATACGCAACATCATTCCCTTTCATACAAAATAAAACTGGGTGGAAACTAAGAAATAGGAAACTAAAACTTTAGGTCCAACAAGGGTTCAATTAAAAGAAACTTAAGTGTCCTTCATGTACCTATCATTACACAAGGTGTTGTGAAGACCACAGAGAGAAGTAAGATACTGTCTCAATCCTCCTTCACTGGAAAGACAAAACTAACAGAGCTGACTGAGAGTAGTGAGCAAATCCTCCAACTAATGCTTCTGTTCCACCTAATATATAAGGGATTTTAAGAGGCTAATACCTAATTGAGCTCCCTGCCTTTTAATACTGCACCACTGCTATCTGCTGATGTTTCCGCTTGTATAACTCACATTCTTCTACTGGTATTTTTTCCTTTCCTCTTCTTGATCTACGGTCTTCTTTTTTATTCTCTTTAAGAAGGTGATATATATGGCTTTGCAGAAAGGAGTTGTGAAACCTTTTCTAACCCAGTGATTTTCGACAGAGGCTTGGGGTAGAGAGAAGGGAAAGCCTCAATCACTTTGAGAGCTTTTTCAAAGTAACAAGGGCTCCCTCTATTCTGATAGGCCTACACCTCCGAAAGGGTGTATCCCCAAAGGGGGTTGCTGCTACAGTGGAACACTCTTCTAAGTGCATAATAATATAAATGTAAATTTCATATGCTCCATTTTCTTTGCAATAAAAAATGGAGTATGTTTTAGTTAAAAAAATGAATTTTAACAGAAAAATTACAGCTATTTCATTACGCTAAACCAAAGCATACTTTAGTTTAGTCACCTCTTTATATTCAACAAAACTAATTAGTATAAACATCTAAATTGAAATAACATACAAAATCTGTTATTATTATTATGTCTTCAATAAACCACAAGCCAAGTAAAATTACTGCAATGTTGGATTTTCTTAAAGGACAAGAAAGTAAATGGTTTCTCTTCATTTTCCCTGAGATTCAGTTCTTTGCATATAGTTGCTCAAGAAATATTCAGATGACCAATGTTTCTGAAATCTTTACGTCAAATGGATATACCACTTTGTGCTCTTTTAGAGATTTTTTTTTTTAGGGGAAAAAAAGGCTACTTTTTTCTAGCTATTCGATACTGTGGTATGTAAGATTTTTTTTTAATTGCAAATAAATGACAACCAGACTCTGTATAGAGAGGTGGCTATAAGCTAGTGGCTAAAAGCACAAAATCAGAAGCTAAGCTGCCTAAATGCAAATTACAGTGCCAACACGAACTAGCTGTGAGACCTGGAAGAAATCACCATTTTGTGCTTCAGTTTCTTCCTCCACTTCATGGGTTTCTTATAATCATTAACTAAGATGATATATATAAATAACTTTGAGTAGTGCCTACAGAGTAGGCACTCAATAAATGGTAGTTTTTATTATTATTTACCCTGTGATTATTTTCTAACTTTTCCCAATTGATAAAAAAAAAAAAAAATCATTTCTGTTAGGCAATCTTTTCAAAATCATCCTATTCTTACTAATAAGGAGAGGTTACTGACAAAGAAATCAATGTCACAAATTAGTAGTAGGAACTAACACCCATAGCAAACAGCTCTTTCCCCACCTCTAAACTTTTTCATATTCTTCTACTAGGATATGTCTTCAGATACTGAGACCTGTAAGTAATAATCAGAAATTATTTTTTCTACTTTTTAAAAAATCTGCAAGGAAAGAAATATAGTATAATGTTTAAGAGTATAGCCTTTGCTTTTGGAGCTGGACTTGGTCTGACTACCAGCTCTGTCCTTTATTAGCTATGTGACCTTGGGCAAAATATGTAACCTCTCTGAGCCTCTGGTTCCTCAAATGAGAATAACATTACCTAACTAATTGGTTTGATTAAGGATCTTAATAGAATGTCACATATAGGAAGTATATATAAATGGCAGCTATTACACATTGTTGTTGTTATTATTAACATAAATAAAACTCTCATCTACCAAAACTGGGGGAGAATCTTGATTTCTAGAATGATTTCTCCTAATAGTAAAAAAAAAGCCACTATGTCATTATCAGTGACTTGTCAGTTATTCCTGTAACAAGTAGTGGCCTCATAATTTTCACTTGTTGGATGATGTTTACTGGAAGAGTAAGTATTGTGCTCTGCAGGTGAGGATTAAAGTAGCAGACACAACCTACACCTGGCCAAAACCATCTGAACATTCTTTATCAAGTTTGTTGATTGACATACTTCCTCATTCTGTTGTTCAAAATTAAAGAAACATAATACTCATTGGTATTTAAGTCAAAGGATAAGAAGAGAAAATTTTTAATTATTTAATCTACAAATTTCTACAAAAATTCTGAATGGTTAATACTGACTAAAAATTGTCATAATTACCATGAATATAATTTAACCTTTTACTTTCACAGCAAAAGGGAAATGTGTCAACCTTTATTTAAATGTTTAAAGATACCACAAAATAAGAACAAGTGATCTTAGATCTGGAAATAGAATTCGAGGCTGGGAAAGCAGGGATACTGCTGAAAGCACTTTAAATTAGGGCACACAGAGGGAACTGAGATTGTACCACTTGTATATTATGCTTCTTCCAAACACGCCATATTTCAATACTTTAGCTTTTTATTTTAAATGGTCATTCAAAATCTTGTAGCTACATAATGCTAATTTTAAAATAAACCATGTTTTTCATACTATTTCAAAAAGTGGTATTTAAAAGGATAGAAACTTGGACTTTATAATTTTTATTTTTGGTTTGAGAGTTTATCTTTTGCTCTTTTAACTATCTTTAATTTAGTAAGAATCAATAGTATAGCAATTCTTAAATCTGTAAATCATTACATTATTGTTATACAAATGCTTTATGGGTTACTTAACAAAACTATATAATACTATAGAGTCATTAACTGCAAAATAAGGACATATAGACAAAGACTCACTGATACATATTTTTTAACCAACAAAACAAGAGTTTTTAAATGAGTAATGTCCAGAATTTGAAACAAAATCTAATAAGGAGAAATATAAAATGTAACAACATTCAGAACAGCTAGATCTTCTATACTAATTTAAGTTCCTTGACAAAAAAAAGATTATTATAAATATTATTATAGTAGTTAAAATATATATTAAAAAGTTAACACTTTTAAAATAATCTGCCCAGATTAAGTTACTCATTGGCTGCATATCTAGTAGGTATACACCATGCTCCAGTAACAGCATTTTCAGAAGCAGTATCTTGACAGCAGCATAAAAGCTTATATTCAAATGCCAAGAAGCTGATTGGAAATTCAGAAAATAGATGAGCCATCTATCCTGAATACAAACCATGGTTTATTTGAATAATGTATATATAATTATTCAAGCTCATTAAAAACCATTTAAGTGCTTGAATGTATTGCTGTGTGGTGTTATGACAAAGAGAGTTCTGCCTTTTAGGGGCAGGAATGTCTAGAGGGACATTCCAGCATTAGAATTTGGTTGAGAACTGAGAGACTTGATGTTTTAAGAGACAACTTTATCTGCAATGCACTTCCTGTGGGTTGAACAGCCTGTGACACAGCTACTAAAACATGTTCCTCTCAGATAATTATTTATAAAAGCATCCTATAATGGTTTGAAAACAAAAAGAATCTTAAAAATTGTAATAGGTTTGCCTCATGAAAGAAGCCATACATTCTGTATAATTTCATTAATTTAAAGTACAAAAACAAGAGAACTAATATATTCTGTTATAAGTCAGAATAGTGGTTACCCTTTCAGGGGTGCAGGCTGTGACTGAAAGGGAACATGAGGGGGTTTCAGGGGTGTTGGCAATGTTCTGTTTCTTGAGCTGGGTATGAGTTATAAAAGTAGCTTAGTTTTTGGAAATTCTTTCAGCTGTATACTTATGTGTAGTTTTCTGTGTGTATATTTCCATAAAAAGATGAAATTGAAAAAAATAGATTTGTTTCAGGAATTAAAAAATGATTCCTTTACAGTTCTGAAGTGTTCTGATGTTATTGAAGTAGCCAAACAACTAACCTTACTTACTAGGTAGTCTTTAATATCAAGTGAATGGTTACTGCTAGGTCATGGGCCATCCTGCTGAATATAAAGACAAATTCTTTTTTTAAAATCTTGAAATATCAGTGAGCCAAAATTATTTAGAAGCAGAGGTGATTGTTGTTGTTCTAATTTGACTCTCACAGGACTCATTGTTTAGGATATTTGATCTTCTGCAATAATTAGCCACTCAATTAAATTGAAAGCACAAACTAATCTCATTTTAACTAATCGTGAAAGCATTTTATTAAGCATAATATTATAAAGCTCATTTCTAAAATATTAATACATTCTGTAAAAGCCATTTAATTACTTATTTTTAGTGCAAAAAAAAATTTGCTGTTGCAGTTTATAAAAAGCAATGACATCATAACTACATTTAAACTCAATTCTAACACTTATTCAACAATAACTCCTAAAACTTAAATCACATGAGTCTACAGTTGTTAGAGAAGACCACGACTATCACATTATTATAAATGACCTTTGATAGCAAACAAAGCTGAAGGCAAATAACTCCTTAATAGTTACTAGACTTTCTGAGATAGAAATCCTTTCTAAATATAAAAACTTCATTCAATTTATGGCCTGTGACTATCACTAAAAATACACTGTATTATTTATATAGCCTTTACAGTGGATTTTCCCATATCTAGCCATTCCTAAGGTTGGAAACAAAAATTTAATGTGACATAGTGACCAGTTCACTTGACCAAGACCAGACCTGGTAACTTTTGAAAAAGAGTGATAGAATGAAAAATGAGCTTTCAAATACAGGAAGCCACTAGAAAATAAGAACACCACCATTCCATGTCCTAAAATTAGAGCTTTAAAGATTTTCTATTTAATAGTAAGTTTCAGAGCAAGGGGGTGGGGAAGCCAGCATGGATTCTGCTCACTGTACACACGACACCAATGGGAATAAGGGCCAGTCCAAGTTCTACATTACCATTACTCTAGGTAATAGTTCCAAGCTGTGAGACACAGCTGTATAGGCCCTGCCAGCAAGGCCATAGCAGCAGTGCTTTGATAGCGTGGGGCCCTGAAGTGTCAGGATATAGAGAAGGCAGCAGTTGTTGGCTGTGAAAACAGTCTGATACAAACCAGATGGGAACTTACTAGATGGGCAACACAAAGGAAAACAATTGGCTCATTCAACAAAGTCAGGCCTCTGCCCCAGAGAATTCATAGAAGACAATAACAGTCACCCAGAGTTGATGCAAACAAGAAACAGCCATGTGGTTACAGTTTAAAGAATTGTTTTTCCTCAGACTAAACAAAGTTTTGATTTCTAATTCTTGTATTCATTAATTGTAGTTTGGTGTACAGGCCTTTTGCCAAAGACAAATATTTCCTTTATACAATATATACTTTTGTGGCACCAAGAGAAATATATGGGGACATAGAAACTAATTTGGTGCTGCTTCCTGTAAAGTGCTATGAACATAGGCTGAGCTATTTCAGGAAACTGGCAAATTTAGAAAATGATTGATCATGCTGACATAGTAATTAGAAAATATCCAACATAATATTTCCAGGACTTCCTATGTCTGATTTGTTTTAATGTAGGCAGAATGACATGAAAAGCAATAATAATCACAAGTTTCTCAGAACTACATTTCTACCTAATTGATTTTTTTCCCAGCTTCATTAGTTGGGACAGTATCATAGCAATTATATTCACAGGAAAAAAGTGCCAGGGTTCGCTATAGCCTGACTGTGTGAAGCTCATTCAGAATAGAAAATGCCTCTACATTCTGAGTTGACAAATATAATATAGATTAACAATTAGATTTTAAGATAACTTTGACAGTAACATTTCACTTAAAGACTTTTGTAGGTATATATCCCATATCAGAGTAATTGATTGACTAAATTTAATCCTCAAATCCAAAAATTCAGTTTTCGTTTTTATAATCAGAGCTGAATAACTATGTAAAAAGTAGGAAAAGAAAAACTAAAAAAAAAAAAACATGTTATTTATTTGAAATCTTATATAAGAGGAAGTAAGAATAAACATCACTAATCAATGAATCAATTCTGTTAAAAGTTTGTTAAAAGTTTTTTTCAACACATGAACTCTCTTACAAAATGATTAACAAAAACAGTCTGTCTTAGATTTATCAGTAAATTATTTCTTAGACCTTGGCTTAACTCATGAAAAAAAAAAACAGTATATCATTAGGTATACTGATAATTATTTAGGCACTTCTTCAGAAATTGCCCATTTCTACTTTCATGGGATGCTTATACATATAAAGATATCAACTCAATAGACTAGCATAAATTTTATAAGTAATTGCATTTAACAAGTTTTTATTTCATAATAGATCCTGATATGATTTCAGAGAATAAGCCAAGGGCCAGATCACGTAGACCTTTTAGGTCATAGTGAGGAGTCCGAACTTTATTCTGGTACAAAAAGAAGTCTTTGGAGGATTTTGAACAGGGAGTCATGTGATCTGATTCATATTTTTAAATATGAATCGCTCTTGCTCTGGGGGGGGGGGTAATAGACAACAAGGGATCAAAAATGAATATAGGAAGACCAGCTGAGATACTTCTTTGGATAACATTAAGGTTAAAGGATATTATGCCTAAAAAATCAACTGCAGAACTACCGAAGGTAGAAAACTTAGTTTAATATCAAATCATTGAAAAAAATCTTGGATAGTTTCATTAGAACACTGAAAAGCAGAGTATCGAGCAACAATTTTTAAAAACTTCTGTGGACATTGAGACAGAGTAATGAGGTTACTTAACCAACCTCTGTGAGCCTCATTTTTATCATCTGTGTAATAAAAACAATTATAGAAATATTTTTACATACTCACAAGTTTGCTGGAAAAATGAAAGTTACAGTATGTGGAGAGTTCTTTGTCAGCTGTAAAGCATTTGACAAATGCTTGTTTCATCACTGTAGGTTTGGGGGAGGAAACGGATCTACCATACTTGGCAGTGATTATATTCTGTCCTAGTATATCTCTATGCAAAATATACTGACTAGAGCATGATCAAACTAGTAAAGAGCTTGATAAAATGATATAAAACAAGGAAAAGAGTATCAACTTTGTACTCAGGTAGATACAGACTTGAATTTCAGATTTTCAATTTCTAAACTGTGTGCTATGGGAAAATTAGTTAACCTTCATGAACCTCTCCTTCTCTCTTACAAAATGGAAATAAAACTACCTGTATGGCATGTACTGCAAGGAATAAATGAGATATTGTAAGGAATAACATGTAGTAGTCAAAACCTACTCTAACTCCTAAGAAACCACTGGTTTGTTCTCCATTTTTATAATTTTCTTTCTTCAAAATGTCATATGAATATATTTGTCATAAAAAAACAGTATGCAGCCTTATGAATTTGGCTTCTTTTGCTTTATATAATGCAGCTGAGTTTCATCCATGTTGTTATGTGTATCAGTACTCCATTTCTTTTAATTGCTCAGTAGTATTCCATCGTATGGATGTACCACACGTTGTTTATCCAGTTACCTATTGAAGAACATTTTGGTTGGTTGCAGTTTTGGGTAATCATGAATAAAACTGCTAAAAAATATTTGCGTACAGGTTTTGTGTGAATATAAGTTTTCAGTTCTTTTGGTAAATTTATATTTAATTTTATTTAAAAATTGCCAAAATGTTTTCCCAGGTGGTTGTAGCATTTTGCATTCCTACCAGCAATGTAGGAGAATTCAAGTTGCTCTGCTTCCTCATCAATGCACGGGATTATCAGTTTCTTTAATTTCAGCCAACCTGATGGGTATTTAGTAGGTAATTTTTAACTAGCATCTCTCCAGTAACTAATGATATTGAACATCTTTGCATGTGCTTAATTATCATCTACATAGCTTTTTTGGGTGAACTTTCTATTCAAATCTTTCACCCATTTTTAATATTGGGTTGTTCATTTTCCTACTAGGAGTTTTGTGAGTTTTTAAAATAAATTCTGGATCCAAATTCTTAATCAGAATGGATTTGAAGATATTTTCTCCCAATCTACAGTTTGTCTTTTTTCATTCTCTTAACAGTCTTTTGAAGAACAGATGTATTTATTTTGACTAATCAATATATTCTTTTATGATCTATGGTTTTTCTGTAATATCTTAAAAATCTTTGTCCAACTAAAGGTCACAATGATTTTCTCCTAGAATTTCTGTAATTTTAGACTTTATATTTAGATCGAGAATCTGTTTTGAGCTCATTTTTACACATTTGCGAGATACGGGTTGAGGTTCCTTTTTACATACAGATGACCACTCGTCTCAACACCATTTGTTGAGAAGATTATCCTTTCTCCATTAAATTCTTTGTCACTTCTGAAAAATCAGTTGATTATACATATGTGAACTATTTTTTGATTCTATACTATTCCATTGATCTATTTGTCAATCTTTATGCTGATATTACACTATCATGATTACTATAGCTTTATAGTAAGTTTTGGAGTCACATAATATAAATCTTCTACCTTATTTTTCTTTGTAAAAGTTATTTTAGCTATAATAGGCCTTCTGCTTTTCCTTACTAGTTCTAAATTTAGCTTGTCAATTTCTACCAGAAATCTTATTAGAATTTTGATTGAGATTGCACTGAATCTATAGATCAAGTTGAGAAGCATTGACATCTTATTTTTGAGTCTTCTAATACATGAAATTATCATCGTCTATCCAATTAGTTAAGTTCTTTTTAATCTCTCTCATTGGGTGTTTTTCTAGTTTTTAGCACACAAATATTGAAAATATTTTATTAGATTTATACCTAAATATTTCATGTTTCTGTTGCTATAATAAATTGTAGTTTTTAATTACAATTTTCAATTTCTCACTACTAACACAGAGAAATATCATCGATTTTTATATATTGACATTATAGCCTTGACTTGATAAAATCATGTATTAGTTTCAGGTTTTTTTTTGTTTTTTTGTTTTTTTTTGTAGGCCTTGTTGGACTTTCTACAGACAATCATGTATCAGCAAATAATAATGTTTATTTTTCCTTTTCTAATACATATGCTTTTTATTTCTTTTTCTTGCATTACTGCATTGGCTAGGACTGCCAGTACGATTTTTGAATAGGAGTAGTGACAGGAGACTTCATTTGCCTTGTTTCTAATTTATTGGGAAAAGATTTAATTTTTCACCATTAAGTGTGATGTTGGCTATAGGTTTCTTATAAATGTCCTTTATTGTGTTGTCCTTTGATTCTCAGTTTTCTGAAATTTTAATCATGAATAGATGTTGAATAATGTCAAAAGCTTTTCTGTATCTATTGAGATCATCACGTTTTTTTTTTCTTTAGTCTGTTCACATGTTGACTAATATTGATTTTTGAATGTTGAACCAATCTTATTTTACTGAATGATCCCACTTGATCAAAATTTACTATCTTTTTATATATTGTTTGATTCAATAAATATTTTGTAGAAGAATTTTGTGTTTATGTTCATAAGAGATAAATATTTGTCCATAATCATCTTTTCCAGTAGTATCTTTGTCTGGTTTTGGTATCAGAATAACACTAGAAAGAGTTCTTTCCTCTTCTGTTTTTTCAAAGATTTCGAGTACAGTTGGTATTATTTTTCCATCAAATATTTGGTAGAATTCTCCAGCAAAGCCATCTGAGCCTGGAATTTTGTTGGAACATTTTAAACTAAGAATTCATTTTTCTTTAGTAAATATAATATAGGTTATCAGTTTCTTCTCAAGCGAGGAGATAAAAATTGTCCATTTTAACTACATTGCCAAATTTATGAGCATAAAAGATATTCATAATATTGCCTTACGATCTCTTAATTTCTGTAGAATTTGTACTAGTTTCTTCTTTTTAATTCCTAATAATGATAATTTGTGTGTTTTCCCTTTTTTTTCCTTCATCACCTTGGCGAGGGTTTATCAATTTTATTAATCATTTCATAGAACCAGCTTTGGGTTTCATTGAGTTTCTGCTATATTTATGTTTTCAGTTTCATTCTGCTCTTTATTTCCTTTCTTCTGTTTATTAGAGGTTTGATTCACTTTTCTTTTTCTGGTTCCCTAAAGTAGAGACTTAAGAGTACTGATTTCAGACCTCCTTAGTCTATCCTAACATAATGACATAAATTTCCCTCTAATCACGGCTTTAGTTGAATCTCACAAATTGTGATGTGTAATTTTTTATTTTTATTCAGTTCAAAATATTTTCTAATTTCCTTTGTAATTTCCTCTTTGATTAAAGAAAGGTTTAATTAAATGTGTGCAATTTAATTTCCAAATATTTATAAATATTCCAGGAATCTGTTACTGATTTTTACTTTAACTCCACTTAGATCAGAGCATACATTCTGTACAATTTCAACTGTTTTAAATTTGTTTCATGACACAGAATAAGGTCAATCCTGGTGAATGCTCTATGCGTATTTAACAAGTGTAATCAGCTTTTCATCTATTAGGTCAAGTGTTGTTGCTTAGGTCTTCTATAGTCTAACTGATTTTCTATTTACTTTTTGTAATTCTTACTAAGGAGAGTTAACATCTCCAACTATAATTGTGAATTGGTCTATTTCTCCACAGAGTACTACCAATTCTTCCTTCATGTATGTTAAAGTGATGGTGTTAGATATATACATATTTAAGATTGTTATATCTTCTTGATGAATTAACCTTTTATCATTATTTAATGTCTCTATCTCTGGTAATACTGTTTGCTTTGATAGTCTTTACTTTGATGTGGCTGATGTTCATATAACCACTCGGGCTTCTTTTAATTAGTGTTTGTACTGTTTATCTTCTTTCTATGTTTTTACTTTTAATCTATGTCTTTACATTTAAAGCAAGTTTCTTGTTAACAGTTATTGTTTCTTTTCCCCTCATTTTATGCCCTCTTTTGGGGTAATTTAGTAGTTTTAATTTAGTACTATTTTAAAATATTTTAATGATTAGTTTATAATATACATCTATTACTTACCATAGTCTACTTTCAAAAAATATTATATCACAACATAAACTGTTAGAAACTTTCATCAGTATACTTTTAATTACTCCATCCTATATTTCATGCTATCATTGTCATTTTAGTTTTAGAGGCTCTATAAATAGACAATATACTGGTATTATTTTTGCTTTAGACAATTATCTTTTATAGTGATTGAAAATAAGAATTCTTTTATTTATACCTTCGTTTTACCACCTCAGAAGCTCTTCATTTCTTAAATCCAAGCTTCTTTTTGGTTATCTTTTAATTTCTACCTGAAAAATTTCCTTTAACTTGTCGGTCTCTCAGTTTTCATTTACCTGAAAAAAAAAAAAAGTATTTATTTTGCCTTCATTTTTGAAAAGCACTTTTGCTAGATACAGAATTCTGGGTTGACTTTTCTTTTTCCTTTGAAAATGTCACTCCATTGTCAACTGGACTGTGGGTTTGAATAGAAGTTGAAGTATTTCTTACCTTTCTTCTTCTGTGATATACCTTCTTTCTCTGGCTCCCTAAAACATTTTCTCTTTCTCTTTGGTTTTCGGTAGCTTGAATATGGTGTGCATAAGAATTTTTTCTTTTAATCTTGCTTGGAGTTCTCTGAAATTCTTGGATCTGTAGTTTAATATTCTCCATTGTTCTTATAAAACTATTGGTTATTATCTCTTCAAGTACTCTTTTCTGTTTGCTTTCTCTTTTCTTGTTTGAATTCCAATTAATGTATATTAGGATACTTGATATTGTTCTTGGATGCTCAAAAATTTTTTCCATTCTGTTTCAATTTCAAATTACTACCATCCTATTTACTGATTCTTTGCTTATGTTGAGTCTCCTGATAAGCCCAGTGAAGTCATTCTTCATCTTTACTACTGTTTTTCCCCTTCACATTTCTATTAGATCCTTTCCTATAATTTCCATCTCTCTGCTCAAATTCCTATCTGCTCATGCATGTTGTGTCTATCTTTACTACTATCTTTTGTCTATCTTTTCTATGAATATAATGATTTCTGCATTAATCATAGTTATTTTAAATTCGCTGACAGTTCTAACAACTGAGTCATCTGTGAGTCTTGTCTTAATTGCTTTTGTCTCATAAGTGTGGATTGTTTTTGTTTTCATGCTTTTTTTGTATGACTGAATTCCAGACATTCAGTGTAACTAAGACAATAGAAAATGAAGTTAAGTGGCATTTAAGCTCGGAATTGGGGACTTCTCTTCTTCGGCCAGTCCATTAATGTAAAGAATTGAATCAATTAAGTCAGGAGTTAAGTTGGCTTTGTGTTTTGTTGTTGCTGCAGTTAACTTTGGTGTAATACCAGCTTAAAAATCCTCTAGTGTTATACTGTGTTTAGGGTGGGCCCTAGTACGCCAAAGTGTTTTTCTCAATGTTCTTGCTCTACCTTTAGCTTTCAGCTTCACTGTGCGTCTACAAAAAAAAAAAAAAAAAAAAAAAAAAAAAAGGGAGTTTCTCCTCTCTACACTCTTGTACCTTACCCACTGGTAGGCTGCTGCTTCTTATTACTCAATACTTGTTGGTCTCATAGTGAGGGACAGGAAAGGAATAGTTCTCTGTTGTCCTGGTCCAGCCTCAGTCCCAAGCAGATCCTGTATGCCTGGGTCTTGTGATGGGGGTTTCTCAGTGATCCTGTCTCTATTCTCGGTGGCAGCCAAACTCTTCCTTGTCCCTTTAGCAAGTTTTATGTAAGTGAGTTTCCTATCCTCTTTCCAGCAGTAAGAGCCCTCTAATGGTATTGATATAAGATTGTGAGATAAAGACTATTTCCTTCCTCTCCCCCAAAAGTTAATAGGTTTTTCTTTACTCTTCCCCCAGCCACAATGAGTTTTCTCCTACACTTTGGAGGTGACAGATATGCTGCCCCTTCCCCAGTGACTTGAGGCTTTTGTTCTTACAGGAAAATGGTCCAAATAGGGCATCCAGTCTTTCTGGAACTCTTCTCTTTCAGGCCTGTACAGGTGAAGGATCATCTCTCTAGACTCCTGCCCTGCCTCCTAATCTTTCTTTTTCTAGGTCTGTGGAAAAAGACTTCAAGTGAGGATAAACGTTCCTTATATCAGTATGTGTATGTTTGGTCTCTAGCAACGCATTAATAAAGTCCAGCCAAATACAACTTATGCACTTGTATGGTGACTTGTATTTCTTCCTGTGATCGAGCTCTGGCACACTTAGATAATGCTTTGGTCCCATCTCTTTAGAGGATTCTGTCTTTCCTTGGACCTTGGGCAACTTAGTTGTTCTGTATCACAAGCTGTTTAATGGGTTTAAAAATGTTATGATTTTGTAGTTTATCTGACATTTTATTATAGATAGGGTAGAAGTGACACTCTTTCCACTTTCTTCATCCGACGTGGAAAGAGAATTCCCAAATCAGGCAACATTTAAAAATGAATTTCTATTTTATTAATCAATAATAGCATGGATTTGCAGGAGATACATTTATTCAGATAATGCTTGTTAAGCACTTGGGTTTGGGGACGACTGGTTTTCCACACATGATTTTGAAATCACTTGTTATATACCTTAGGAACAAAAAAAGCAACTTAAACTTTTAACTATGATTTTAAAATTGCTAAGATCAATTATAATTCTGATAGCTATAGTAGTTTAGCTATATATGAAATACAAAGGCAAAAATATACCTTCTTATTGAAAAAAAGATTTCATTTGCACTTGGTCAGAAATAGCTTCTAAATATACATAAGCTTTGAATTTCCTACTTCTCATATATTTAAAGTCATAATTACTATATGTGTTATATAAAAGGTGCTAAGATAGCTAGGAATTAAGCTCAGAATATAACGTCAAAAAAATCTGTGATTCTGTAAGTTTATTTCCAATAAAAATGTAACCTGCTTTTGATAAATTACTACAATCACATTTGTCACTTTTTGGATTTTGACATATTTTCTGAACAACATATATAATCTACAAATAAGAAAACTGAAAAAGCCTGAGATTTTCAAGCAACTTTGACAACTAACCTGCTTTAGCATAATCACAAAACACATGATCTACATTTTCCCTATTGATTATTGTATAGCATGTCTGACTTTCTAATTATTATTATTAGTGTTTTTTAAATTTTAAGAGAAAAATGAAAGGCGGAAAATACTTTTTAAAGTTAGCTATTTTAATATATCACTACAGAATTAATTGTTCCTGGTTCACAATGAATAAAATGATTTAAATCTAGTGTTTCATCTGTATTGAAGAAAGTTAACTTGCACAGTGAAAGGAAAAAAATTAAATGACTTAAAAAATCACTTAAAAAGTTGCTTTCACTATAAAACTATTAGACACATTAATTGGGACATAGTGGCAACATATATGTGGCCGAAAATATACTCAATGAATTCAATACCAGATGAAGGAGTTTTACTCTTTGACTCCAAAGATGTCATTTGTCAGAACAATCAATTCAATCTTTCTTTTATATTCAAATCTTAAAGTAATAATCAAGAGGGAGTGGGGACAAGGATTTTACAGATTTACCAGAAGCACAGTGCTAGAACCTATGTCTTGCCATATCCTCTGTTAGTTTTTAATGGACAATCATTGAAAGAGCTGCTACTGCTGGTAAACTGCTTGATTTTTTTGTGCACACATAGTAAGCTATTATGCATTTCAGAGTAAAATACTTCCTCCTGAAACAGCCATAATTTGGGGTTCAAGTATTCTTCAAAACATGTATCTGCCAAACAAGATCTGGTTTTGATTCCCTTGTGATAAGGTGAATTTGCTTCATTATCTTCAAGGCCTCTATGTATGAGATAGGATTGAATTCCTTCAAGGTCACCCAAAGTCCTGAGAACCCTAGAGAATTATTTTGGCACTCTAACTCTCCTATTCTCTGAAACATTTGGCCATGTCTCAGAGTTTCATCAGAGAAAAAAATAAAACCCAGAAAATGTATGGGAAAAAAGTCATAACTGACTGTATTTGCCAAGGCAATTATATTCATTCAAAAAATATTCAGTATGGAGATATGTATCAATTATAAAGTGAAACACTTGGCTTCTATTTAAAATACTCTATTTATAGCTCACTGGGTATTTATTTGTCTTAGTCAAGCTGACAAAGGTCTGCGCTCCTAACTTATGTATTCAATGTAAAATTAAATGAAACAAATTTACACACATTAAATCTACTGTTCTAAATTCTTTCTAAATAAAACTTCCTCTTACCAGTTAACAACTTGGTTTCTTTTATTCCAATGATTTTTATTGACTTATTAAATGTTAATTGGACATTATTTAATGGCACTGTTGTAAGTCAACAAAAATTTAACTATTGCCATCTTGTGGTCAGACATTCATATAGATGAAACAATGTCACTTTCTTAAAGAGAGGTATTTACCTTTAAAATCTTACCAAGACATTTTCATATAAGCTGAGAAAAATGATCATTTTACTGCACATAACATCCCCCCAGGAGACATTTATAATTTTAAGAAATTATAATTTTTTAAAAACTAAATTAAACATAAAGTCATTGACCATGAATGATAACAGTATTCAGTAGAAGAACATTGTCAGTCCTGATACTATGTTAGGAATATTCATTTGCTTTATACACTCATGATTAATTTTTAAATGCCATAAGAAGAGTTTTATAGGCAATTATCTGTAGGATTCTAAAATATAATATTAATGCTACAATACCAAAGTTATAAGGTTAAAAAAGTAGTTGGGAAGGCAAAGTTGTCACAAGTTGGAGCAAGAGAGGAACAGAAAACAAACAGAAAAGTAAAAACCTAAACCTCATATAGCATAATATTAATAAACAGCTTCTTAATTTGGGTCCTCCCTAAAATGCCAAATGCATAGTTATATTTGCAATTACGCGGGCACTCAATAAGTGGAATAAAAAAAGCACAATTATAAAAACAAAGAAAAATATTCCACCACTTAAAATATTCCAAATACTTCTTCCTGGATTGTGAATAGAAAGTTTTAAACAGAAGGCTTCTTAATTTCTACTGCTAAATTTCAGAATTTAGGTTATATGAAATTTAAATGACTAAAAAGCAAGAAAAGTTCATTCATATGATAGCATTTAATGTAAGAATTCCTTGTTTTTAAGTTGTACTTGGTCAATATCACCACATAACACTAAATAACCTTTACAAAGCACCTTACTTAACAGCCATAACCCCTGCCTTTATCATATTATAATTCAAAATAGACAACTATGATATAGATACAAACCCATACATAGATAAAAAGACATTCACTTGTATAAGAACCAAAAGGTAAGATTAAAGGGAAAACACTAGCTGAGAGTTTTTAAAATCTATTTAAAAATAGAGTTTATTGGTAAAAAGAACTAACAAATATATCGTCAAATATGATACCAGATTATTTAAATGGACCAAATGAGAAAAAACAAAAAGAAGACTTAGCAAGATGTATGTAAAAGTAAAAATTTCTCATTATATATTTGTTCGATATCAAGACAAGTATCAAACTATTATATTATTACAAGAAAATGAATCTTACCTTGCTGTTGTGAAAGTGAAATTTCAGATTTGTTTCTTACACATATTACACGACTTTGTGCTGGCTTGTGTTCAACTTGCTTCACATCTTGGTCTTGCCTTTGTTGGTACTAAAGAATTTAAGACATGAAGTCATAGTATTATTTTTAAAGTTACTATAAATTAATTTGGACAATTAAATCACTTAGGTACATGCCTCCTAACTGCCCAAATGGGTAATACAGTACATGTTACTAAAGAAAAGATATGCAAACAAAATCTTTAAAAAGATTTGGATAATACACACAGATTTCCAATATTCAAATCATTTGTCTATTTTTACTAGAAAATTCAGAGCTACTTATAAATCAAACTATGCTTGATATATATAAGATGGATTTAGACAAGATAAAAACTTAATCTGGCTGTAAGCTCTCCCATATTACTATTTTTGCATAAAATGAACATTTGCATAATGCACTGCAATTTTCAAAAAGCTTTTATGTATAGTAACATCATTTAATTCTCACAGGTATAAGAGGTATTGTTATATTCCTTCACCATTCAAGAAATGTATACTCTACCATAAGCCTCACCGTTGCTCCTTCTTACCTACATAACCTAAACGAATTTGGAATTTACGACAGTCAAAAATCCCTTCACAATCACACATCACAAATTGTGATGACTTTAGCCATTTTCTTTCTTCCCTTTCCTATTTTATGGGCCTAATTACGAATGAGTCCCTAAAAAAAACAGCTATTAGTATATTTGACAGGAACTTAAAAAGAAAGATATCTCTGGACTCATAAACAACTACAAGCAGAAAAGAATCTGAAACACCTGTCCACATGGACTCAAATGTAAACCACCCTGACTGGCAGGCACCTATTTACAGATAGAAACGAGTAACTTTAGACTGCAGTCGTAACAACGAGCTTTAACTGTGGTCTTCTAAGTTTAGAGTCATTTGTCATGTAGGTTTCTGCCTTGAAACAAGTATTATTTCCATGTGCATTTCTAAGATGGGTACTATGACTATCTATGGCTACGTTAGCTTAGAACCTCCTTATTGATTCTCTTCCCTACCCATAGTGATTAAGGGATGAGCATTGTAGATCTAAAATGCTTGTGTTCAAATCTGGCTGTCATTTTCTAGCTTTGATCTTGGGCAAGTTATTAACCCCTCATACCTCAATTTCTTCATTAATAAAACGGGGATAATAATAACTAACTCATGAGGTTGTTGTAAGTATTAAATGAATTAAATATGTAAAGAACTTAGAACAGCATCTGGCAGAGTAAGTACTGTGTGTGCTATTATTATTACTAGCCATATTTCTCTGATAAAGAAATCTAATGAATGAATTTTTTGAGGTCCATTCTTCAGGTAACACTTCATAGTTTTATTTTAAAATAGGCCAACAATTAAAGACAGTAATCTTTATTTCTAAAATAGTTTTATTGAAACATAATTGACAGACAATAATTTTCACATACTTACAATTTGCTAAGTTTTGGCATATGTATATAATATCCCCATGAAACGATCACCGCAGCCAAGAAAATATATTGAACATATCCATAAATCTCAAAAGTTTTCTCAGATCCTTTTGTGTTCCTTGCCATTACTATAGTTTGCATTTTCTAGACTTTTATATAAGTGGAATCACAGAAAATGCATATTTTGGAGGGGGGCGGTCTGTCTTATTTCCCTCAATGTAACTTTTGCGAGAATCATTCATGTCATTTTATGTTTCAGTAGTTCATAGCTTTTTGTTGCTGAGTAGTATTCTTGTACAGATTATACCACAGTTTGTACGTTGACCAATTATTGATGTACATTTGTGTTGTTTCCAGTATGGGGGCTACTACAAATAAAGTAGCTACATTCAAGTACAAGTCTTTCTGCAGACATATGTTTTAGTTTCTCTTAGGTAAATCCTTAGGAGTAAAATGCCTGGGTTATATAGATGTTTAACTTTTAAAAGAAATTGCCGAATTGTTTTCTAAAGTGGTTGAATCATCTTACATTCCCAACTAGCAGAGAGTTCAGTTGTTCCAGTCTTTTTAATTCTTGATATTCTAATGGGTGTGAAATAGTATTTCTTTGTGATTTTAATAAGCATTTTCCTAATGATTAATGATGTTGAGAATCTTTTTATGTGCTTACTTACCATCAGTGTATCTTCTTTAGGAAAGATATCTGTCCAAATACTTTACTTTCTAATTGGATTGTTTTCTTCCTATTGAATTCTGTGAGTTCCTCATATATTCTGGACACAAGATAAGTGATTTCTAAGTATTTTCTCCCAGCCTTTGGCTTATCTATTCATTCTCTTAACAGTGTGTCTTGAAGAGCAGAAGTTCTTATTTTGACAAGACCCACTTGGTAGTTTTGTTCTTTCATGGATAGTGCTTTTGATGTCATTTCTGCTTAACCCAAGGTCAAAAACAATTTTTCTTTTATTCAGAAGATGTTAACAGATATTTATTCGTTAGTAACTAGTTTTTCCTGATCTTTGTTTGATCACAGGTTATTAATACTAAATCCTACATAATAGTGATTCATAAAGAAATCTTTATTTTACATATTTTCAGCTTTCATTCTCTATATCATGCAATGCTATACAATACCATGCAATGAATACTTACTGAGTAAACTACTCCACAGTGAGAAATATACTGCTATTACACAGATATAAAACTGTACTTAATAAAATGAGCATTTTTTTTTACATCTTAGAGAGTAATTACCCTATTTTTTTAAATATATGATTGCATGGACCTCTGGTTTAACTCAATATGAAATTTCTTATCTTTTATGGTAACACATTTTATAAATTTTAATGTAATAAATATTTACTGAGTACTTATATGTACAAATAACTGAGCTAGAAATTACATGGGGTTATAGAGGTATAAATGTTAATAGCTACCTAACCTAGGTAGCAGGCATTTTAAACACATTAATTTATTTTTAAAAATTTAAATTTTTAATTTAAAGACGAGGAAATTAAGGCTTAGAAGAAGGCTAAGTGATATGTTCAAGGTCACAGCTAGAAATGAAATGAGCTAAGGTTTATATCCAGGCTTGAGTAAGTAAATAAAGGAGGCATGATTTGAGGCTATCTGACTCCAAAGACTATGCTCTTAAGAGTGTACCATACTAAGGCAATATTGTTACCATTCTCATTTTAAATAAAGCAAAGTACTATTGACCCTGTACCTGAGGAAAATCTTCAGCTGCTACTGGTAATTTAACATCATTTTCTTGTGCTGTCAGAAGTGTTGTGGGAAGAGAAAGATGAGAATCTGGCTGCAACTCCAATTCTCTCATACTCATTGGACCATTACTAGCACATGAATCTTCATAAACACCACCTGTTATCAAATATACAAACAAAAAGTTAAAATAAATTGTTTCTCTTAGACAAAGAATAAATAATTGACTAAAATTACCAATATTCCTTACCTACTGAATTAGAGGTAGCAGTGTCCTTCAACCAAACACCCAGTACAAAGCCTTTACTGCAATTAGGACCAAAACTCATAGAGAATGCAAAAAGTGACTATGTTCAAACAAATCTATGGACTGTTCTAAGGTTCCAACCAACAAGTTGCTCATGCAACCTAGACCAAATCTCCATTCCTACACACCAACTCCTAACACATTAGCTTACCTTTTTTTTCTAGTAGGATTGAACAGAATACTTTCTATCTAAGGGGCAATTTCTTGGCTAGAAAATGTTGGTATTGCTTAGTGTTGTTCTGTAGATATTTTTCTTCAAATGATCAAGTTACTCTTTTCTAGAGTTTATATAGAAGAGCAAATGACTGACAATTGCCAAGAAAAGTATAAAATATAATTTTAAAAAGGGAAACTTGCCCTATCAGATAACAGAATGTGTCATAAAGACAGAATAGTCTAATAATATATTTTAGATAATAAAGAATGTTTTAGGTCCAGAATACATAGAATAAAGAATCCAGAAATATATTCCTACATCTATAAGAATTTAATATGTAAATTGGTTAATATTTCCATTCAAAAAGATAGTAAAAAGATAGTTTACATAATAACTAATGCTGACACAACCGGCTATTTATATAGAAGAAAATCAGATGGGACTTCTACCTTACACTAGCTGTAAAAATAAATTTCGGATACATTTAAATATAAATATATACTAAATAATGAAAATCTTGCAAAAAAAAAATCTAGGAGACTACAAGTATAGCTTGCATTATGGGAAACCTAACCAAGCCATGAAAACAGAAAATATAAAAGACAAAAATATAACTATGTAAAAAAATTTCATTATATGGCAGAGATCATAAATAATGTCAACAAATGAAGTACAAATTTAGAAAAAGGTATTCGTAAAACAGATGACAGAAAAGATCTAATAAATATAGAAAAGTTACAAGAAAATTTAGAAGTTAAAAGATGGGGAAAGAACCAAATGGACAACAAACATGAAAAGACATAAACTCAGTAGTTGGAGACACGTTTTTATATTTCAACCGACAAAAATAAAATAACATAAACACAATTTCTGCGGGGGGATGTGGGGAAAAGGCTCTAAAAAATTACTGATAAAAAAACATTGGTTTAAACTTTTAAGACAGTAACTTGGCATATTTATTTTAAAATTAAAAATGTATTTGCCCTGGGACCAGTAACTATTCCTGGGAAACTATTCCATAAATTTAAAATGCAACGATATGTTAGGATATATGTGTATGGATAGGTACTTGAGCATTATTTACAGTGGAGGGAAATGGTAATAAAGTAAATATTCATCAACAGAGCAAAGACTGAATAAATTATCAGAAATCCACACTAAAAGGTTTTATGCCATTGTTTAAAATAAATCTAAGCAATATCAATTGACCTGGAGTAATTTCCAAAGAGTTTACTGAGTAAAAACAAAATGCAGGTGAGTGTGCATGATATAATCTCAACTTGTAAAATAATGATACACACATACATTTATGTGTGCCTACCGTATACATCTCGTGTGTGGATGTGTATGATTATATATATGTGTAAGGAAAACAAAGTTTATACACCAGAATCTTAGTATGAGTTACCTGGGGTAAGGCATAATATGGGACAGGAAAAAATTGTGAGGAGGAGGAGGGTGGATGAAGGGCTCTCAAAAAAAAAAAAAAAAAAAAAGAGTCTACAATGTAATGTATGATATAAACATATTTTGTTTTTATATAAAATTATATGTGGTTAATGTATGGGTATAAAGAAAAAATTAATTAAAAGGCCACAAGGTATATTTTTATGAAGAAAAAAAACTAAACATAGAAACCCAGAAGGTATATAATCAAACATCTTCCCAAAAGCATTTAAAGTGCATAATAGCTTTCAACTCACGTAACACTCTATCATTTAACATATATTTACTGACGATACACTAGGAGCTACATGCTCTGCTAGATGACAGGAATGACAGTGAACAAAGTAAAGTCCCTACCCTCAATTGAGATTATAAATCAGTGTAATAACATCAACATTAGGCAGGTGACATTAGAGGACTATACAGAAAGCACATGACAGGTACCGACTCAGTGATAAGGTATCAGGAAAGGATTCTATGACAGCAATCATAAAAACGTTGGATTTGCTGTGCCACTTCTAAAAAGTATGTTCTTTGAGTGTGGGTATATTGTCTATATAATGTAAGTTAACCCTTTGTAAGAGGGATGCTTAAAGTATTTCGTTCAAGTCCAATTAATTTAATGAATCATAATTTGAAATCCCTGATTTTACTTTCCTAGAATTTTCTTATGACGAAGCAACCATGGTAGACTTTCAGAGAAGACTAAGTCCACTTGGAATTGCCAGGAGCAGCTTTGGATCTGGCATGTCTAATAGATAATTCCATTTGTATGAAACCCAAAGGCACCTCAAATTCCACATCCATAAAAGCCCACTCATCTATATTTCCTCCTAATTCTGTCCTTCCTCCATATTCCCTCTCTCTCAGTGAATGCAAATACCATCTATTTAATTATTCTAGCCAGAAACCTGGAGATTTCCTAGACTTCTCCTTCTTTTGTACCTCTTGTATTCAAACTATAAATTGTTCATTCTCATAAATTGTCTCTCATGTCTCTCTTTTTATATATCCTTGCTGCTGGCTGAATAATGTCTCACCAGGTTTACTTTAATAGCTATCTAATCAGCCCCCTTGCCTCCGGACTTAATCCTCTCCAATTTGTCCATCACATTGCATCTCAAATGATCTTGGTAAATAAAAGGCAAATATGATATCACTCATTTACTTATAATCCTTAAAGATCTGTGAATATTACAAAACTTTCAGAATTAGTAGAAACTCAAGATTGAATTTTCCACAGGAATAAAGTAAGATTGATGTTATTTTCCATTTTGCACAAAAATTTATTCCTACCATCTAGCATAAATCCAAAAACTACCTGATATATAATTCAGGGTTTTTTAAGACCTGGTTTCTGCTCACAGCTCCAATCTCATCGCATCCTCAGCTCTAACTCATTGATAAAGTACTTATATTTCTGATTAAGTCTTGCTATTCTTTATCCCCTTGTCTATATTCTGCCTGGAAGGTCACTCCTCACTCACTACATGACAAACATCTATTCGTCTTTAAGAACTCATTTCAAGCAAGCCTCCTCTCATGCATGAAGCCTTTTTTGATTGTCCTTCAAGACACAACTGTCCTGTACTCCCATTCTATATGGACTTCTTCACAATAACTATAATAATTGATTGCATATTTTTGCCATCTCTTTTAAAGATGGCAACTAGTTTTTCCTCTGACTAGAGAAAAAACTAGTTCATTATGGACAGGGCCTTACCAGGTTTTATATTCCAAGCACCCAGAATGTGCTTAGAGCATAGCGAGCATTCAAAAAATATTTCCTGAATGAATAAATGAACAAACTGGAACACGCTTATCATAATTCACCATCTGGCTAATTCCTTTAAGATTCAATTTCACACTGGCTCTTGTGGGAAACCTCTGAGCCCTCGGGGGTGGGTTGAGTTCCTCCACGCTCCCAGAGCAGTCTGTGTTGTACTAAACACATGATATTGTAATTGTTGTCTTTCTTGTATTTCATCTACAGTAGTTTATAAACTTCCTTGAGAGCAGACATGTGTTATCTCTGTATTTCAAGTGCCTAATATAGCACTAATGTAGTTCCGGATACACAGTAGGTATTCAATTCAAGTTTTCTGAATATATGAAGAGCTATAATGGATAGTAAATCCCAGGGTCTTTACAATTTGTTCAAAATACCAGTTTATATTTTAGAGTTACTTGACCCAAAATACACAGAACTGGAATTCAAACTGACATCTGAAACTCTAAAAGCCCAAATTCTTAGTCACTTTGCTTTATTGCCTCATCTATATGTTCAATCTTATATTATGCCACATGACTTATTTTTTTCAATTAAATTAAACAATATCTACTGTGTACCTACTATTAAAAATACACTATATTGTAGGTAACCTGCTAGACCCTATCACAGTATAAGGAGGGACTGAATACGACATAGTCTCCTGGATTTATTCTATAACCATTTAACTAGTACTTAGTTGTTCCCTAGTACCTATCAGCTCTCATGTGATCTGCAAGAGCCATCTAGTGTCAATTCTGTTTAACTGCAATCTGCATAGATAACTGGATACAAATATGTCACAATTTATGTTTTTATAATCCTACTAATTTTGAATCCTACTAATTTAAAAGAATATAAAACATTTAATGCACAAAATGAGAAATAATTCCATTCTTACTTTACATTTATTCCCATGGAAAATTTGGTCTTGAAATTCTTTTAATTCTGAATGATATAAGGTGTTTACTCAATATAAAATTGAGACTTTAAATACTCTATACTAATGGTTTTCTAACTTCAGGCATTTCCTTTTCGGATTTCTGGAAAATCTGCATCTCTCCAGAAGTTGTTTTCACTTAAGAGAATGCAACAATAAAAATGAGAAAATGGTAAATGAGAATATATATAGTTGATCCTTCCTCACTAATTCAAAAACTCCTTATCTGCAAATTCACCTACATGATAAAATTTAGTTGTAACCCCAAAATTAATACTTATAGCACTACCGTAGTCATATGAGAACATGTGTAGAGAAGTGAAAAATATGAATCACCCTAATACACTTTACCAGCTGAGGGTGAACGTAAAGACGCTTTGCTGTATTTCAGCTCCTACCTTGCAAACAAGTGTCCTTTTTACTACTTAGTGACATGTTTTAAACATTTTTGTACATTTAGTTATTGACTGTTGTTTAAAATGGCCTCCAAACATAGTGTTGAAGTGCTTTCTAGTGTCCCTAATTGTGAGAAGGATGTAATGGGCCTTGCAGAAAAAATATCTGCATTAGACAAGCTTCATTCACGCATGAGTTATAGTGCTGTTGGCCATGAGTTCAATGTTAATGAATCCACAATATATATTAAATAAGTGTCTTTAAATAGCAACACACATAAAACCAGGTTATGTATTAATCAACAGACAAAAATGTTATGCAGAGGTTAATAGGAATCTAACCCTATATTTTCCCGAGGAGCAACGGTTCAGTATTTGCTAATTCAGCATTCCAGGTGACTCTATAGAACACAATTACTGCAAATAAAGAGAATCAACTCTAGTGATTAATATTCTCTAGTCTGTTCTAATTCCCCAAGTGTTACAGTAGAAAGTTTAGGTAATAAAGTTCCAAAATAGTCCTGAGTACACTGAGCACTGACTTTTATATATAGTGTAAAGAATGAATTTCTACAGTATTATCTAATTTAATCTTAATCCTAAACAAGATCTGTTATATCAAAGTTTTGATGTGCTAGTTATATTTTTTCCAGTATACATTAAAATAACTATATCACTATTAAAAATGTTTAAGGGTACATATGCATATCACCAATATTATAACATGTACCACCTACGCAATGATTCATGTACCAACACTGAAAAATGGGTCACATTCGAGGAAACTGCTGTAGATCTCACAGAAAAAGTTGTTAACAAACTTTTCAATTATGACAGCTCTTTTTAACAAAGAAATCTTGCAAGGTCCCACCTAAAAATAGTTAAACACTTTTCTCAATTTCAGATTAGGAATACTACTATAGATTATAATACAAAACAGAATACAGCATTCGGCATGGAAACAGTACAAAGAAAGTATAATGGGATTCAAAGTGAATATCCTGTCAGATGATACATCAAGAAGAAATATTTTGGTGTATACCTGTAACTGTGTTAAACTGCTGAGGTAATGGCTTAAGAGCGCATTTTTGATCCAAAGACTCTGCATTAGTGACAAGCTGCTGCCCATAGACAGAATGTCTCATTAAGATGTTCTCTGCTGCTGCTGTCAACCTAGGCCTTTGTCCTTCGCTAATTTCACCAGCACTCCTTTCCAAGTCCTGTAAAAAGTTGAAACAATTGTTAAAACCATTATATTAAAACCAAGTCAAAACAGAAAGTATTTGTCAAATACCATGCATGATCCAGACCACTTGACTACCTAAAGGTATTTTAGAAAGTGCTTATTATATCACATACATGGTACATGAAAGAAAAGTTTAAAAAGTTAGTTTAAAGAGGCACTTAGCCATAGGCTTTCTTTTTAATATCTTATTTTTATGAAGTTAAATAACCATTATCTACTTTTTCGAACTTCGAATTAGATATCAATAAAATACATGAGAAAATTTTTATTATTTAAGGCACTAAATGCTGGAATACATTACCTATTATTCACAAAGCTTCAAATCAGAATAGAAAATTTATCTCTCATTCTTCATTAAGAACAATTGCCTAGATTTGTTAGTGTAAACTTCATAATAAACAACTGATGAGAATATATCTAAAATGATATAAAGATTATGCCTAAACAGTTACATTTTTAATAAGTAGTCTGACTAAAAAAAGACTACTTTAATTATGTTCAATAAAGTTCTGTATGAATAAAAAAAGTACAAATGTTTCTTTATCAAATATATGAAATAAAAAACTTTAAAAAAATTAAGACTTCTATTTTCTTTCTGTTATTAAAAATTAGGTACCTAATCATTACCATGTTTTGTGACTTGGAGATATTCTAATTAATGAGTTTACTAAACAAGACATGAATAAAAATTCCAATACCTGGAAGCTCTCATGTTTTTCACTTGAAAGGAGTTAATTTCAACCAAGTGGGATTTTTTTACTAGAATATGTAAAGAAATCACTGCTGAAACATTTTCGATGACTCTGATGACTACAAAATAAAATCTAACTTCTTAGTGCAGAATTCAAGATTTTCTACAACCTGCCCTAATTCTCCTCTGTACACTTCTATCTTTGTTTGATTTCTAACCTGACTTTTCTTTGGCAATACCAACTGCCTAAACATCATTCAAATAGAAAATGATGTTTTGCAATTAATACAAAACCCTTAGAGACTCTTGGGCAAAGTTCAGAAGAACAATGGCAGATACATTTTCTCTAGAAATTAATTAGAAATATTTCACAATGCCTATATTACTCTGTCACTACTGTGTAAAATGTTGTGTATTATGAATCAATTTTCTAGGGTACTTATAACTGTTGAACACCTTAATACTTTATGATCCTACTGAAGATTTAGTTAACCTATTCACAAAACGCTCTCACACTCACATGTATTATTTCTGTATTTTACCCAAAGCTTAGATTCATGTAATTCTTTTTTTCTAAGTTACGCTGTCTGTAACTAATAGTAATGTATCTAATCCAACTGTATGAACGTACAAATCGCAGTTTTGCCATCATACTGCTCTCACTGACCTAAACCCCCCTCCGGGCAAACACTGAGAAAGACTGATGGCTAACTTGATCCAGTGTGTTTGAAGAAATGGGCTGCATCATGAGGCGGTGGTGGCTGGAGGGGCTTTAGTCAGAGGAACGATTGGGGGCTTGTTTCTTTCCCTCATCAGCCTGAGATCATCTCTGCTTGCCCCTTAACCATGAGGATCTTGGCAATGACTCAGGCTAAGATACTAGTAAGCCTAGAGCAATATCAGGAAGCAAGAAGGCCCAACTGGGGTGAAAAATTACAGGTGAAATCTGACCAGGAATCCATGGGCATTCATTCCTTCACCCTCTTCTCCTCTAAACCCTAGGACTACATTATGAAACCTCCATACTCCTTCCTAAATATCTTAGCTTGTGACGCCCTTACCCAAAAATATCTTAATGGGCTCCACAGACCTTACTACCACCTAAAGTTATTTATGATCATCTGCTTCAACCTACTTCTCCAGACTGATCTCTTTATCTAAAGCTCTAGTCACACGGAGATTTTCAGCACTTTCTAAATATGCCCTAATCTTTTTTGGCTCTTGTCCTTAACATATGCTATTTCTACTTCTGAAAAGTCCTTCCCTTTCACTGCTGCCTGGAAAAATCCTATGGGTCTTTAAAGATTCACATCACTATCATATCCTGTAGAAAGTGTCATCAAACTTCAAGCGGAGTTCTCCATCCTCTGAACTCATATAGACATACAAACACAGCTATCTGACCTTTTATTGGCACTATAGAGTAATTGATTAAGCCCATATCTCTCTACATGACTGCTAGCTATTTATAGGTAGGAATCCTGTCTCCTTTTTATCTTTTCCAAGGCTGTATCTGGCATATAGTAGATACTCAGTAAATGGCTGTAGAAAGAAAAAAATGAATGAATAATTCTCATATACCACTTAAAAGAGTTTCATTTTTGTTTTTGTTTTTGTTTTGTTAACTGTAGAATAAGAAGGCTGGAACAGATGGCCCAAGTGCCTTTCAGCCGTAAAACTCTATAGCCTTGTGATTTCAGGTTAAAGTTACTACAATGCTGATCTCCAAATAAACTGAAGTATTAGTATGCTTTAACTAAAAGTAGAAATATTTTGTTATTTTTTTCCTGCGTGTAGATCTAACAAAAAAAAAAAAAAAAAAGGTTAAAAAGTACCTCTGAATGATTAATTGCTTGATGTGAAACAAGTGATTCCTGGTTTTGTTTAGCAAGGAGAGAAAGAACTGCACCTCCAAGAAATTTTTTATGGGGCATTCTAATCACTTGTCCTTCACTGGGAGGATCATCTTCCTGAATGAAATATAAAGACAATTAATACATCAAAAAAATTGTATCAAACAATTGTATTTTTCACAATTTATGATTACTAAAACTTAGCAGTTATCATGAAAATGGTCATATTAGCACTTAATGAAAAGAAGATGGATTCTCCATTTTTATTTATTTCTCATTCCCATTTGACTAAATCAAAAGCCTTTTATATTTGACTCAAATATAAACTATGATATAAAGTAATTTGGTTACATTTAAACTGGAGATTATAAAAAAAGGAAAATTAACTCTGTCATGTGACTGAGTTATGATGATTCATAAATATTTTATACTTGGGCTCACAAGGTTTCCAACTTCCTTTATGGAGTACCCAAAGCAATGCCACAGTGTGGTAAGGAGGCAAAGCACTATAGTGATGCTGCAGCCTAGACAACAAGCAAAAATGAACAACTGCAGGAATATATTAAGGCATCTATAAGATCTTCAACTGTCCCTTTGCCTTTGTGCTGACTGCTGGTACTTGGCTGGGGAGCAGGTTAACTGTGAGCCCTCACTGGAACACCCAGCCTAGGCTACCTGGCACCTCAAATTAGAACTGTCTCCAAAATGAAGTACAGTGTGGGCCTACGAGTCAGAGAAACTGGATTCCTTTGCAAATACGAGTATTAATATGATTTTAAATTCCATATTTTTTTTTTACTTAAGTATTTTATTTTGAATGAAATAAAGTTTATTAACTCTAGATTACAAGTCCTTATTTCCCCAGCTGTATACAGATAAATACCTACTGGTACATGACTTCAAGTTATTCCCAGTTTTTCAAGATTGTACTTCTACATTTGACTTTATTATGAATTTGTAGTATATCTGATTTAATCTTAGTAAAACTATCAATTAGAGTTTCGTTTCAAATGTAGAAAATGAAAGATGTTAGTACTGGTTCAGTTCGGTTATTTACTTTGAACAAACTTAAACATGCTATGGCACCTTAAAGTTCTAAGAATGGATAAAGATGCCATAATGACATTAAATAGGACAAATGATAGTATAATGCTTATCTCAAAATAAAGACATCTCATTTATGCTTTCCCCCATGTTATTTTATACATTATATCTATTAAAATACATAACATGACAACTTAAGGGCCATTTTTTTCTTCCACAGAGCTAGATAATAACTAAAAAGAGTTAGTATCTCTGGGTCCTATTTCAGTATTTTTTTTAAGCCACTGAATTCAATTACTTTTTAGCAAAAGAATTATAATAATGGTTGGGGAAAACATAAACGTATCATAATAGAGTTAAAGTCCTGCCCTAAATATTGTAAAGGCAACATCCGACATCAGCTAGCATTTCATTACCTAATTATATTAACTGTATTTTTCAACTACTGGAGCCACAGAGGTTAACGATTTTCATTCTCACAATTATAATAAAGAGATATGAAAGAAACCTTAAATTCCTTCATAGACATTTTATTAAATTTTATGTCTATAACCCAAATATTTGAGAAAAAACCCTGATCAATGGCAAGAATTCATTGAGAAATTCTTCACATCAGAATTCAATGTAGAGTCAATCATTTCTTACCATTTCATGGGCATCATGCAGAGTACTGGATAAGCTATCATTTAGGTTTGTCAGATACAGTCCTCCATCTCCTAGAACTAAAAATTAAAATGTGAAACTTTAGAAAAAAGAAACATAAATTTATAAAATAATCTGACCATAAAGCCATAGAACATTACATTTAAACTACTACAATAAAAACACTGTCAAACTTAATAAATAACAAGTCACAAGTTAATCTCACCAGTATTTTTAAAGTACATTTTTCAACAAAGATGAATTTCTGTTTCACAGGCTTGTCACAAATTATAAACATCAACTATCACTATGAAATTGAGAAAGAGGCTCGCCTATATACTACTGATGTAATTGATGTAATTTAAAACTGGTTAACCTTTCTGAAGAGCATGTTGGCAACGTGTCATTACTTTAAACGTGCATTCTCTGACTCAGCAATTCCACTTCTAGGTATGTATTCTAAGTTGTCAGATAAGTGCACAAATATATATATATATGTACATATGTGTGTGTGTGTGTGTGCAAAGATGGTCAATGGAGAGTTTAGTATGGAAACTCTGAAAACAATCTAAATGCCCACCACTACGGAAGCTCTGTTTTAAATAAATAGCACAGCCACTAAAACAACAACAACAAACAATGAGATAGAGCTATATGTATTCGTTTAGAAAGATGCCCACAATATATTATTAAGTTAAAAACTTCAGGTTTCAAAACAATATTTCTAAAATAAAAATACATACACATAGAAATGTATTGAGTTATCTATATGTGCATAGAAAAGACTGGAAGGGAATAACTCAAACTATTAGGAGTGATGCTAATTCTGGAGGGTGGGATTTATGAGGTTAAGATCCAGAATAGTTAACGTGCCCAGAGTCCATATTCTTCCCACTATACCATGTTAAATCTTGAAAATTAAATAGAAACACTTTGAACAGAAAAGTATTATTTAGGAATTATCAAAATCTAAGTATTACTTAGGAATTATCATAATCTAACCAATGAAATCGATTGATACAAGTTAACTTACTCCTGGGAGCCACTTTTCGATTACAGTCAAATAAAATCTCTCCTTCAGAGATGTGTCTATCTAGAGTTTCAGTTTCAGTTTCAGTGGCAGTAATGCTCAAGGTGCTCTCCACTGTTGAGGAATCAGAACTTGGTATCTGTATGGGGGAAGGGGCCTTGGTGTCAGCAGGAAGCGGCATCAAGGGAACCGGCTTTGGAGGTACTGGTTGAGCAGTAAAATCCATAATCTCAGGTTCTTCATCTCTGGCCACAGACATTACACTAAGAAGAAAAAGACATATTTCGAACTTATTAGGCCATTGAAGGCCTATATTAATTTTGATATTCAAAAGCAAATTCAAAGGTAGTATGCCTCCAAAAAAGTATTTCTAAAATCTGCACTATTATAATTAATTAACAAGATTTCGTTTTCAAAAATTGTTTTCATGCTTTAATCATAGGCCATCTTGAAAGTTCTACCATCCACAAAAAAATCTACATGGGGATATATGGTACTATAAAAAGCGACTGCTCATGGTAAATGAAGATTCACACTGGGAAGAAAACGTTTTCTTTTATTATTGTTATTATATTATTATTGTTATTATTATTTATGCCTATAGCACCTGGTCTTCCAAGGTGGTCTCCCATCCAGGTACTACCCAAGTCCAACCCTGCTTAGCTTCCAAGATCAGATATCGAGCTTGTTCAGGGTGGCATGGCTGTAGACCATGGACTGTGGCTCCTCTGGGGTGTGAACCCAGGACCTTCTGCATGTAAAGCAGACATGGTAACCACTACACTATGGAAACAAGTCCAAAAACATTTTCTATTTTATTGACAGTATGCTCCCAAAAAAATCTATTTAAAAAAATGTAAGGTATAAATAAATTTGGTAAAATTTTAAAAACTTAAAATTTGTGAAATTGCTGTCTACTAAAGTATACAGTAGCTAGTGATTTACAAAGCTTCATTTATCATTTCTGATGTTTTCAATGGGTCACATAAGTCAATTTCAAATGAAATGTACAGTTCCTAAAAGTGAATATGTTATCTTTACATAGCTCTCGGGTGAAGTTCTTCTTGAAGAGAGTTGGGATTCTCTTCTTCCAATGGCAGGTCTCCATCACCCCATGGCTTGGGAAACTCTGGACTTGATATCTTCAGTTTATCGATAGAAATCTCTGACAAAGTTGGGGTAAGAGCTGCTGCAGGAGGTGGTGTAGTAACGGGGGTAATTATTGGAGTATTAACAAGTGTGACAGCAGGCATGTTATTGCCTAAAGATTTTTTTAAAAAAAGAAAGAAAAAAGTCAAAGATAAAAGATAAAAGAATTCCACAGGAAGACAAGATATATTGTTTCAGAAGTCCCATAATATTTTGGCATACAAATAATGGCAATAATAATTAATCATAATAATGGCCACTAATGGAAAAATTCCCAAATTAATTTTGTAAAATATAAGAAAATAACCTTGGAAAGCATCAGTTTTAACATCAAACTGATGTTAAGGTAGTCTAATTGTCTATTAGATTATACATTTTAAAAAGTAGCAACCAATTACTTAGTTTCCATGTAAGAAAAAATGATTCAAACCTAATAAGCAACAAGTATATGTATGTATACTAATCTATAAAACATTTTATAAAACAAACCATGAAATTTTCTTTAACAGTTGCTAAAGTTAAAACTGAGTAAAGAAATAAGGTATCTACCTTTTTCAGCAAATATTTCCTTCACAGGAAAAGCTACATCATGATCTGAATCACAGGGAGAAGAATCTGGAGTTTTCACCAACACATACTCCTTAGGAGGTGATGAAGGTGAGCGAGGAGGAGTTGGCTGTGGGGTAGCCACAGGGGTACACACTCTTGCCTAAAACAAATTAATAAAATAAGGTAAATGTGCAGATAATCACCCAAAGGTAATGTGAAATAATAAAATAAGTTCATTCACAGATTACATAGAATTTAAATGAATCAGGGGAAAAAATAGAGCACTAAATACTCTGGCTTTTGAACTTCTAAGCTATTAGTTTCACGACGAGCCTGTAGAAAGCCTCAGGTGACTGAAATAGTTCTGCCTCTGAAATGGCCACCCTCACCCCCTAAAAAAATCTTAGGCTGCCTCTTCTGATATAGAAAAGATGATTAAACAGACACAGATGAAGATCAAACTCAAATACAACCTTGGGTAGACCATGTAACAGAAAGAAAGCATTTTAATTAACTGACAAGATATCAAAAAAATCAATCTTTTAGCACAAAAGAACAGAGCTTGTAAACAGCAATGAAAGAATAAGAACAAGCGTGGCGGGTGAAATGAAGACAATATAGAGGTGAAAAGTACCGGAGAAGAAAAGAATAAACATTTTAAAATCAATTTGTTACGTAGGTAATCATTCAAAAGATTCAAAATTCAAAAAGTACAAAAGGATGATAGTGAAAATTAAGTCTCCTTTCCTACCCATGTCCTATTTACTTGGTTCTCTTCCTCAGAGTTATCAAATATAATCTTAAGTCATTTCATATGTATAGATTATCTATGGAATAAATACCCAGAAGTGAGACTGCTCATTTAAGAGGCTAATTGCATTTTTAATTTGAATACATGTTGCCAAATTTCCTTCTAAGGGTTGTGTTAATTTACATTAACACCAGAAAGTATGAGAATTCCCATTTCCTCAAGGTTTGGCAAATAATGGCATTATCGAACTTTAAGAGTTTTACTCGTCTAATCAGTAAAAATAGGATTTATTTCAGTGATTTTCTTATTATTAGTGAGATTGAACATCTTTTTATACATATGGAGCCATTTTTTGTGTGTGATCTGTTTAGATATGTCTTTTTCCCACTTTTCAAATATATTACTTGACTTTTTCTTCTCATTTAAAGGTCTTTATGTACTAGAGTGATTAACCTTTATTCTGTATTATGAATTACAAATTGAATCACAATTTAAAAACCATAAAGCATATTAGAAATTCTAGAGCATTGCTTAGTAATTAGCATATTCTTAGCCTTGATTTTTAAATGAAATACACTCTATTTTTTTCTTGACTGCATAAACCTGTATCATAAGAGCACTGTTTTCAAACACTACTGACTCAGCATCCTGAGAGGATTTGAAGGTATTCTACTAGTATTGGTAATGGATAATGATGATAAACTATTAGTTACTGAATATTTACCAAGTCCCAGACACTAGATTAAGCTCTTTTTATGTGTCATCTCATTGGATCTTCCACAAAATCTTATACGATGGCTAAGAAGATACAGTATCATAAAGATGTCGGTTCTCCACAAGTTAAACCAATTAAAATGGAATAATTCCCATAAAAATCCCAACAAAATCTTTTATGAAAACTAATTTTAAAATATATTTGGAGGCCCAAGAAAAGACATGACAATTCTGAACCTAAGAAACAATATGACAGTGGGGGAGAGGAGCTTGCCCTCCTAGATATTCAGTAGGCAGATTTTGGTTAAGCTGTGTTTATTTAAACTCTAAACATTTTACTCTGTTATACAGATGAGACTAAAGTAACAGAGCTGAGGGTTCAAATTCAGATCTTACCAACTCCAAAGTCCATGCTAGTAACAATTACATATACTGCCTATTTATATTGATTTTTCTACATTTTCTCATTCAAGCACCCTCATGTAAGTATGTGCATTATACAGGCAGTAAACAAACTAAAGTTAATTAGCACTGAGAAAACCATAATCCTGATGACATCTGCACTGCACAAGTTACCAACGACCTAATAAAGGACAGACCAAAACTATGTCCTAAATACTTTGTACACTAATCACATTACACAAATTGCTTAATTTTATGATTTTGTTTATGCCTCAAATGAAACATTTTAAATGTTTCACCTACATAAAATGATGTCTTCGTGATCTCTAGGATCAGAAGTGACTACAACTTTTTAATAGAAAGTAATATAGAGTACATTTTGGTTTTGTATACTTTTGTGTTGCTACTGTGGGGGTTCAGAACAAGTCATCCCAAGATGTACTTCCATAATGTGCACATTGTTTTGAGCTAAAAATAACTTTAGCTTCAGGGTCAAGAGAAATTTCTGCTTCTCCCTTTACCTAGAACTTGGATTACGGGCCTTGCCCATAATAAAAGATTATACTAATTACTGAACATGCAATGACCTTCTGAAGCCCCAAGACACATTATCTCATGCTTAGCTCAGAATGTCTTATGTACCCATTTTCCCTTTCAGTCTCTTAACCTCTTACGCATGCAGGGTCTCTAACTCCCTCATACATGCAGACTTCCCATACTTATGTATGTATTAAACTGGTTATTTTCTTGTTAATCAGCTTCGTGTCTATTTGAATATCAGACGAACCGAAAGAACCTTTAAGGGTAAAGTTTCTTCCTCTCACACACTATAATAGATTAGAAGCTCAATATAATAAGACTCATTAAACAACAAAAGTACTTAGAATATATTTTCTTTTAAAGACTAATAATATCAATTTACATTAGAACCAAAAGCAACATGTGCTCATTAGTTGTATCTTAAATTATTTTTAAACAAAGCTATAAAAGCTATTTTTGGACAATTGGGGAAATTGGAATATAGACTATACCACATAGTATTAACGTATCCATGTTAAATTGTGGGAGTATGATAATGTTATTTTGGTTATATAAGAAAGTATCTTGTTCTTAGGAGATACTGCTGATGCTTTTAGAAATGTCATGGTATTTGTAACTTTCAAATAATTTTTTAAAAAATATAGTAACATATAAAGACAAATAAAGGAAGTATGTAAAACGTTATCAACTCATAAATATAAGTAAATGGTATATGTTACCTTTTTCATACTTTCAACTTTTCTATGGATTTAAAAATTTTAAAATAAAAAACTGGGGGAATTGGTACTATAATCACAATAACAAGGAATCAATCTCCACCACAAACTATAACCTTATGATACCAATTTAAAACTTGTCCATTTTACTGCTCTTTAATAAATGTATCGGAAGTTCCCCCAGGACCCCAAGTTATGAAAGGAGAGTCGCACCTACCGGCAAGTATGTTTTGCTTGTTGAAACCTCCCCAGAAACACTTGTAGCAACAGGACCCTGCTTCTTTGCTTCTCTGTCACCCAACATGACAGCAATGGTTTCAGCAAGAGCTTCATTCACAAAATGACTAATCATGTGCGAATTCACAGGAACCCCAGCATCAACAAAAAGCTGGAGGGCTCCACTGCTTGTTCCTTCCACTAAAAAAATGAAATAAGTTCAGAATAAGTGTGCAAGAAACATGTTTTCGATCCAAGCCTTACTTATTAAAATTTTAGAGACACAAATATATGTGTATGAGGGGGTGGCAAGAGGAATAAAAAATACATCTACTTATTATGAAAGAATAAGATGATAACTTACATAACAAACATCCTCTTTAAATAAACAAAAAAGAGAAGGAAAACACAGAGATGAAAATCTACTTATATGACCTCTTTGCTACCACAGAATTTAGTGATAAAAACGATTTACATCCACATTAAATGTTCTATCTGAAAACAATCCATATTTCAAAGAATATGCAACAGGAAATCCCATGATAGATCTTGGTCAAAATGCAAAGACACAATGACTATTAGACTAATGACTTTAGAGAAATGGTAATTGCTTTATAAATATGAAAACTATCTTCCTTCTAGTTTCATATACATCAATTATTAACACGATAGGCTGACCTTCCTCAAACTTTAATAGTAGTTTATGTGCTTAGCATCAGAAGCTCTATAGGTGTATTAATTTTCCAAATAGATTGTATCTTCACCTGTATGAATGTACATGAAATTTAGTAAAACTTCCTTAACAGATTTTTCTAGACTTAAAGTGGCTAAGTTTCTAAAGATTTGTATGGAAAACATGTAAGACTTGATCTATACAACTTGATGGAGATGTGACCTTTCCAAAGAATGTTCCTTAATTAGTACAATTATGTAGCAATATTAAAAGTTCCCTAAAAAATGGATGTATGTGTCTTGGGATCACTTGTTGAGGGATAAGTAATAGTAATTTACTCTGAAGTTACCATAGCAAAAACTATTACAATCCTTAATTTATATTCGACATTTAATGTCAATATCTCTCTTTTTTCGTTTCCATTGTTTGGGCATAACCAAAAATCAGAACATCTTCTGTTGGAAAGCCCAAAAGCCCCACCTACACATAGGCAAAATAAAAGCAAATGGACAGGCTTTTAAAGAGAGAACAGGATCTAATGACCTAATTTGGAAATTTTAAGATTTTCATCCAGAAAAATATCAATTTCCTTATAACTTTGTTGGTCAGTTTTTTCCTTCCTTCAAAAAATGAGATAATGAAAGAAAACCTGAGGAAGTAGCAATGAAGGAGGCATTTGAGTTATACTACATAGGAAGAATTAAGCAGATTCAACGATAAATTGTATGGATCTACGCTGTGACTGGGTAGTGATTGAGGAAGACCAAAGAAAAAATAGAATAAACAGTAACTCCAAGGCTTTGGAGATTGAGTGCTTAGAAAGTCGTGATGATATTAACAGAAATAGAAACAAATGAAAGAGGAGTTTGGGTTAGAAAAATGAGATATGTTTTGGACATGCCAAGTTTTGGATGCCAGAGGAACATCAAGTAGAAATATTCATCAATAGGCAGACAGAAAAGAGATCCACACATATATAGCTGATTTTCAACAAGAATGTCAAGGAAATTCAATGGAAAAAAAGGGTAATCCTTTTAACAAATAATGCTAGAACAACTGAATATCCATATACTAAAAAAATAAATCTTGATCCTTACTTCACACCATGCATAAAAATTAACTCAAAATGTACCATAGGCCTAAATGTATAGTCTAAAACCCTATGTCTTCTAGAAGTAAATACAGATAAAAATCCTAATGTTCTTGAGTTAGGCAAAGATTTCTTAAATAGTACACCTAAAACATCACAAACTATAAGAGAAAAATTGTTAAGTTAAATTTCATTAGAAGTAAGCCTTTGATCTTCAAAATATAATGTTGAAAAAAACCAAAGGTTAAGATACAACTAGAACATATTTGAGAAACATATACTCAATAAAGAACTTGTATCCAGAATAAAGAACTTTTTTACAACTCAATAATAGGAAGACATAAAGCCCAATTTAAAAATGAGCAAGCCATTTAAAAAGATACTTCACCAAAGTAAATATAAAGGCAAATAAGCATATGGAAAATTGTATATCGTCATTAGTCATTAGGAAAATGCAAATAAAAACCACAAAGAGCTATCTCTAAGTGTTTATAGAATGGCATAATAATTAAAAACACTGACAACAGCCAGCATTGGTGAGGACATGGGGCAACTGGAACTCTCAAATACTGCTGGCTAGAATGCAAAATATAATAGTTACTTTGGAAACATGTAGCAGTTCCTTGTAAAGTTAAACATCTATTTACCATATGACCAAGAAAGATTAAAAGATGCGTTTAAAATGTCTGTTTGCAAATATTCATATCATAGCTTTATTTATAATAGCCCCAAACTAAAACTCTATAAATGTCCATCAACTGGTACATGGATTAACAAATTATATCCATACAGTGTAATATTACTACATGCAACAATTGTTGAAGCATTAAGCTAAAGAAGACAAACACAAAAGACTATGTACTATATGATTACAAATATATAAAATTCTGAAAAAGGCAAAAATACAGTAATAGAAAGCAGATCAGTGGTTGTTAAGGCTGGGCGGGCATAGGAGAGGGTTAGGAATTAGCTGCAAAGTGGCATATGGGAACAACTTTTTTGGATGACAGAAATGTTTTTTAGTATCATGATCATGTGGGCTAATGTACAGCCGTGTTTATCAAAACTCATCAAACTATACAATTAGAATTGGTGAATTTTATGGCAAGTAAATTGTACCTGTAAAAAGCTGATGGAGAAGGAGGGGAAAGAAAAGGGAGGGGAGGGAGAAGAAAAATGAGAAAGAAGGAGGGGGAAGAGAAGAGAGAATAAGAGGAGGAAGATGAGGAAGAAAGAGGAAGAAGAGAACAATGTGGGCTCCATAAAAAAAAGAGGCTCATTTATCCACTCAGTGGATACTTATATTCTTATTAGGTGTCCATCAAGGGCTCGGCACTAAAGGAGAAACAACTTAAATTCTGAGTAATTTTTATAGTCTAGTGAATGAGACAGATATGTAAACCAATCATAATACAATGTGATAATTACTAAAACAAAGATATATACAAAGTACTATGGGAAATAATAGATTTGGTGTGGGACAGATGGAAGGTAATATAATCATTTGAATGCTGCAGTATGAAATAAGAGAGTGAGGGAAAACTAATGTCCACGACAGAGAAGAACTGAGAAGTAATATGGGAAGAGCTTGTCTTTTGTCAGCCAAAGACTTCTAGACTACATAAGTCTACAATGACCTGAAAGTGTCTTTTAATAACAAAATAGTTAAAGAGATTCCATTTCACTTACCAATGTCAGAAGTCAATGGTTCACTTGCCTCGCTGGCTGAAACACTGACATTAGCTAGGGCCTGTTGTTGGATTGGGAAGAGCCCAGAGATGATTCTTGACATTATTTCTTGTTCTACCCTAGGGGATAAAAGGATTCCTGAATCTGATTAAAATGTATAAAGTGTTAGAAACATCAACCCTAAAAAATAATTTCTACCCATGGACACAACATTCATGTGTGAAGCAGGCATTCTGAAAGCCAGATCTGAAAAGGAGAAAAAAATCAAATGTATCCCCTAGTGAAATAAACCATGTGAAACAGATCTTCATGTGGAAGATTGTTCATTACATCGAATTAGTTTAATTTCAGATTAGTTTAATGAAAAGTTTAACAGACCTTCTAAATTCATAAGGTTTAGGGCAATGATTAGCATATCATATCCCTAAAATGTTGGGTTCCCTACTCTGAAAGCACACATACAAAACCATACAAGATCAGAGCTAGAAAAGAAGTCTAGCTGCCTTCTCTCTTCGAGGAATATAGACTGCAATACAGGTAGGTAGTATTCCTCTTAAAGAGGAAAGAAAATTTATTTCCAAGGTCATTTTCAGGGAGGAGAGAGGGAAAGAGAAGGGGAAAGGGAAGGGGAACACAATAGGAGACTACTACTGTATGTTAGAGCAGTTAACAGAATGAGTAACAATTTTTATTATTCCAGTAATAGATGTTCATTGTGAACAAATCGGAAAATATATAAAAGTTGAAAAAAACAGATAAGGCTCACTCATAATCTCAGATTCAGAGATTAACACAGTTAACAATTTGGTATGTTTTTCCACTTTATTTCCTATGCACATTTATTTTTTTGAGTTCTTTTCTTTTCTTTTCTTTTCTTTTTTCTTTTCTTTTCTTTTCTTTCCTTTTTAAGCCTATAGCACCTAGTATACCTAGGTGGTCTCCCATCCGAGTACTAACCAGGCCTGACCCTGCTTAGCTTCTGAGATTAAAGTAGATCAGGCATGTACAGGGTGTCATTGCTGTAGACTCTATTTTTGTGAGTTCTTATAAAGTACAGTTAAATCAGTAGTTTAACACACCACTGTGCTATTAATCTTTCAACATCATTAAAAATTCTTCTAAACTTAATCTTGATAACTGTATTAATATTCAGTTTAGTTTATTCCATAATTTCCTTAAGATTTCTCACAGGTAAAAACAGGGATAAAAAATAGTTCATAAGTTTATAAAAGTAACAAACACGATAGCGCCTTGTTTGTAGTAAGTGCCATACATGCTAAGTAATCTATCACCTAATATCAGAATTGTAATTATTTTCTAAGGATAAATTTCTGAAAGTAAATCACTGGATTAAAGAATATGTACATTTTTAGGCTTTTGTTACTTAACAATAGCCTCTTTTACCATAATAAACAGTCTAAGTAAAAATGCTCAAGGACAGAAACAATATCTCCAACAATTAGTTAAATCCTCAGCAACACATCAAATAGTTTCCAGTGACTACAGCAAGGGAAAAAATTTAATAAATAAAAGGAGACAAGGAATATTTTCAACCAAAACTTAATACTTTTCATTTTTATATGCTATTATGATTCTGTTAACATCAATGCCACTATAAACTCACCATTGAATTAAGCTATTTTCCAATGTTTCTTTTCTCTGAATTACTTTATCCAGAGTATCAGCAGTGGGCTGAAAAGTAGAAGCAACTGGTGGAAATGGAGGACCATTATATTTTGTGGAAACAACTTTAACACCTCTGTTAAACTCCAGAATTGGTTCAGAGTATTCTGGAATTTCATCGCATTTTTCCTCTTCCTGATAATAAAAATAAAACTATTATAGTCATGTATCTGTTCAATATTTACTGAGTGACAAGAATAGCCAGGGAACTTAGGTAGATGAATTAACCAACACTTCTAAATTAATGAACCACATTTCAATTAGGTTATATCACATTATTTATAATTTATACATTTGTCTAGCACATGGAAAAAGAGTGGCAGAAAACAGTTTCTAAGCTTTGTTACCTGTATGACATCAATTACTTCATCAAAGTTAGTTCCTGGAAACTTCACCTCTTCTTCATCTACCTTCATAAATTCTGGAGTCTAAGAAAACATTTTCAGAAAGCTTTGGTTGTACTTACTGTCTTTTAAATTTATATATAATTTTTCATATTTCCACCCATAGCATAAGCTTATAATTACATAGCCCTATTTTTTTTATTTTAATATCCTGTTCAGAATTGATTTCATCACTAAATGAAATCTAAGGTAGTCCCCAAAACTACTATGTTCTCATTTCAATAGCTATAAAAATTAAATATAAATTTTTCTGTCAAGGACTCCATGAACAATACAACTTAAGTCAATTGATTAAGTTGATCTGATTGTGATTTCTCTCCTAGAATTAAGATAAAGTGTTTATATGTGTATATATAAGTATATACATATATAAACTCACAAAAAGACAAGATACAGAATCAAATAATTCAGAAAGATAAAAGCTACTTTATAAATTTAGTCTCTAGGCTTCAATATATATAATCTAGTCACCAAAAACCACAAGAATCTCCTTCTGACAGTAGAATAATAAACAGTTCAAAAGTTATTTGTTGTTATGTTTTTAAACAATTATGGTGAAGAAAAATTAGTGATGAAAAATTAAATTGGGCACAAATGCATTTAGGGGCAGTTCTATTTTACTATTTCTGATCCGGAAAAATTGTTGGCATTCTCCCTTTCCTTAAAACTGTATCCTTGATAACCAAATTTGCTTACAAATAGATGAAACCTGGGAAAAGTTACAGTATGATGCTGCTATAAAGTCATAATTTTGTTAATAGCAAATACTGGGAAGAAACGTATATATTTGCATCATGTCAATAGTATAATGACAAAGTAACATGCCAAAACATGAACTCCAATATTTACGATAAAACTCACATTCAGAAAAAACTATACTTAATTCTCATTTAACACAAGCTTCTCCAAAGAGAGAAATTCTTTCTTCACATATGAGAGCCTTACAACTTAAGTAACCAAAAAAATCACACTAAGGATTATTACATTTGGAATGTTGATTAAATGTAAAGATCTTAATTAAAGTTTCTTTTTCAAGTTTATAAGCAATTCCAGATTCATTTTGAATCTTTTCCTTAAAATCTAAATTATTATGCTGGGTTATAATTATAATGGAAGACTTTGCATGGAACATCATTAGTTAAAATCTATAGTCAGACATTACTCAAAACTATAAAAATTTCTCAACAATACCTGTATCCAGGTGTTCAGAGGAGGAGATGCTTCCTTGGGACTAGGCAGAGATGGACTGACATCAGCACTACCATTTGAAATGCTATCAATATCTACATTGGGTAAAACCTAAAACAAAACACAACATCCAGATTTCTGTTCCTCATTTTGACTCAAATATTTTTCAATCTATACATCAACAACATTTATTTAACTTTTTTTAATTATAAAAAGGTATTTTACAAAATTTGGAAAATAAGGGAGAACATACAAAATCCTATCTTGAAATAACTTCATTTTCACTATTCCCTTTATCTTCTTGTAGATAGCTAAAATATAAAAGTTTCATTTCTGATTTTTCATTGTATTTAGGTCATAAACATCTTATCACACTTCCATATAGACCTCATAATTATATTTTAAGTGGCTGTATAATATTCCAACAAATATACATGCCTTAATTAATCATTTTTCTGTTGGCTAACACCGAGGATAGTTCAACATTTCCAATATTATATGTGTATTGCTACAAAAAACTTCATATATATATGTGTATATACATATATATACATATATATATATATGTGGTTGTTTTCCCTAACAGGGCATGAAGATTTGAGATTCTTGGTAATTACTGCCAAAATGCAATCCAAATGACCATCACCTAAAACATAATCTATTATAAGTTTTACCCAACCTTCATCCAAATTAGATAAGTGTCTCGGCAATAATAGTTTTATTTGGAGGTATATTATTTTAATTTGTATTATTTCGGTAACTAGCAAGATTTAAATTATTCAGTTTGCTTGTTTATAAACTGTATTTCCTCTCCTGTAGAGTCTTATTCACATTCTTTGAATATTTCTGGATTTGCATCTATGATTTCTTATTAATTTATGGAGATTTTTATATTTAAAATTAATCCTTTTCAAGGCAAGAGTATACAATGAAGTAAAGACAGTCTCTTCAATAAATGGTGCTGGGAAAACTGGACAGATACATGCAAAAATAAAAAACTGAACCACCTTCTTACATCATATACAAGAACAGACTCAAAATGGATTAAAGACTTAAATGTAAGACCCAAAACCATAAAAGTTCTAGAAGAAAACACAGGCAGTAATCTCTCTGATATTGCTACTAGTAATTTATTTTCAGACATATCTCCTCGGACAAGGGAAGCAAAAGAAAAAATAAACAAATGGGGCTACATTAAACTAAAAGTTTTTGTACCGCAAAGGAAAACATCAACAAAATGAAAAGACAACTGACTAAATGAGAGAATGTATTCACTTATGGTACATCTGATAAAAGGTTAATATCCAAAAATATATAAAGAACTCATACAACTTAACAACAAAAAACCAAACTATCCAATTAAAAAATGGGCAGACACCCTGAAGAGATATTTCTCCAAAGAGGACATACAAATGGCCAATAGACATATGAAAAGATGCTCAAGGTCACTAATCATCAGAGAAATGCAAATTAAAACCACAATGAAATATCACCTCCAGCCTGTAAGAATGGTTATCATCAAAAAATCAAAGAACAAGTGTTGGTGAGGATGTAGAGAAAAGAGAATCCTTATACACTGTTGATGGGACTACAAATTGGTACAGCGTCTATGGAAAACAGTCTGGAGGTTTCTCAAAAAATTAAAAATTGATATATCCTTTGACCCAACAATTGTACTTCTGGGTATCTATCCAAAGAAAATCAAATCAACAATTCATACAGATCTATGCACCCCTATGTTCATGGCAGCAATATTTAAAAGAGCCAAGATATGGAAGTTACCTAAATGCCCGACAAGAGACAGACGATTGGATAAAGAAGTTATGGTTCGTATATACAATGGAATATTACTCAGCCATTAAAAAAATGAAATCCTACCATTCGCAATGACATGGATGGACCCAGAGGTTATTATATGAGTGAAATAAGTCAAACAACGAAAGAAAAATACCATAAGATATCACTTACATGCAGAATCTAAGGATCAAAAAGAACTAATCAAAAACAAACTCACAAATATAGAGGACAATCTGGTGATGGCCAGTGGGGAAGTGAGAGGATTTGGGGAGACTGGGAGAAAGAGGTGAAAGGTTAAAGAAGTACAAATTAGTACATGGTCAAGGGGATGGGGAGCACTGCATAGGGAATGCAGTTAGCAGTAATATAATGGCTAGGTGTAGAGCCAGAGGAGAGAAAGCAATCAGGGGGATTGTTTTATAAACTATATAAATGTGTAACCAATGTACTGTATACTTGAAACTAATAATAAAATAAAATTTTTTAAAATTTTTTTTAGCATATTCCTTTCATATAGTCTCACTATATGTTTTTCTTTTTATTTAGGATTTTTTTTACATATTTAAGTTTTAGATTTTACAGATTCAAATCCATTTTTCTCTCATATCCAGACTTAGTTTCAGCTTTGATAAATATATTATGCAATTATCTTCTTCTATATTTTTATAGTTCGTAGTTATACCTACCCTATTGCCTGTTTGGAACTCATCTGCTATACATTAGGAGTTTTAGAATCTAAAACTGATCTATTTTCCACATTGCTAACCAATTATACCACACATTATTTCATTTATAAGAATCCTATTTTCTACTACACATTACATTCTTTTTTAAATAATTAACATTATTTCAGAAATACTTTTTTATACAGGACCAGTACCAAACACTTAAACTTTTCTAAACCTTTTGTCCTTCAAATGCCAAACTGATTTTAAATATCAAGTTTAAATAAAAGTCATTGTTTTTTTAAATTACAATTTCACTTAAATTATACATTTACATAGGAAGACTTGACTACTTGAATATTTAATCTTCACATGTAAGTCCTTTCTCCATTCAAGTCTTCCTAAGTTTGTATAAATATTGAAGTATTAATTACACAAATCACACACATTGTCTTTATTTTTTAAATTAGTTATACTATTTAATTGTTCTCTTTGGAATATCATGGAGTCACCTGGAGTCACTGGCATAGAAAAGGTAGCTTAAACCTTGCAAAACAAGGATAGATAGAGACGTTACATTAACATCAGTTTTAAAGAACAAAAGACTCATGATGAAAGTAAAGTTTTCATGAAGCAATATAACACATTTTAAGTACTGAAGTCCAAGATTTTTTTTCCTAAAAAATTTCTGTTCATGTATTCTGGCATACCTGTACAGTAAGTTGAGGAGGATCCTTTTTTTCCGACTTCATTTCTACAACTGCTATGTTAGGTTTCTTTACTCCAGTTCCTGTTTTTCGAGATGATGGAGGAATAGAAGTAGTCACTGTTACAGGATGGGGCTTGTTTACAATTACTCCAGCAGGTGGCATGGAATCACTATTACTTTGGGTTTGTCCTAAAAAGTTTGGGGGAGAAAATGAGTCAGCCATTTCAGAAATAAAGGGAAAAATCTAATACACAACTTGGAGCTTTATGGCTGAATTCTCATACCAAAGAAAACACTATCTGCAATCACTTTTCCCTCTACCCTCACCATTTTCAATAAATCATGTCACCCTTTTAGCAATGACTAACATTTATTTGGCACTCATATGTACTAAACACTTCACATACACTATCTATGTTATTTAACCCTTTAATTTAACCCTCAAAACAAGCTTATGAGGTATTAATATTACCCACATTTTACATTTGGGGAAACAGAGGTTTAGAAACATATAATCTGCCAAAAGTCATAACTGTTTGTAAGTGACAAAGCCAAGACTAAAGTGTACTGCATTTTATTGTATTATTTTTATTTTCGAATTCCATAAAGCAACAATAAACAGAAATAAAAACAACCACAAAATACTACTGTTTGACTACAAATAAATAGCATGTGGGCCAACTATTTGATAACTACCATAGCTGTCAAACACTTGTCAGCTTTCACTTCAAAAGTTCTACTTGTTTCCTATATTTCAAAGCAAAGAGGGACAATATAGTGCAATCATTAAAAACACAGACTCTAAATAAAGCCAGACTGCCTGGATTTGAATCTCAGCTCCACTCTAGCTCTGTAGCCTTTGATGAATTACTTAACTCCTCTGTGTCTGTTTCTTCATCTATAAAACTGGTATATCACCATGTGTTTTATAGGGTGTGTTAAATAAATTAACATATGTAAAGTGCTTAGATCTGCACCTGGCATACAGTAAGGACTTTATAAGTATTAGCTATTATATTAGTAAAGGCATGTTTAGACAGACATTAGCTACCAAGTTGACATGTCATTAACCCATAATATCAAAAATAAAAAATTCTCTCCTATTGCAAATATTCATCTTTAAATCATTCATCAAAATAAAGGAAGAATAGCAATGGCACTAAAAGAAAAAATAATAACTAACTAGATTTGAAGAACTAGTGAAAGCAAAAGTAACCCTGATCAATTTTTACAATGATGAGTCTGATGGACCTCGAATAAGTAAAAAAACAACTATTGGCTTAGAATACATATCCACACAATATTTACTTATCAGTCTAGTTCAAAGGTACATAAAAGGTCCTTTAAAGACTTCCTTTAAGACATGATGATATTAAACTGGTCAAAACTCTTGAATTCTTTAATTTTATGAATGTCTATGATATGCCCAAACATTTTTAAAATTTCATTTGATCTACAATAGTGTATTATAAAATACCAAAAGAATGCTTCTTGTGAATAAAATTATAGCAGAAACCCATATCAGAGTTCGATATTATACAGAGTAAGACACATTCTGAGACCTTACCCACAAATATAAACAGCATATAAAGGAAAAAATAGGTGACTATCATGTCAGCATCATCCTGTAAGTTCTGCTACTGCTAATAAGAATTTTAAATTTACTCTATATATTTTGTTTGATCTTACCTAAAAGAATTGCCATAGGAATCAGATGACCTTCCAGTGTACCTGAAAGAGTAGGCATTTCTCTGCTTGGGCTAAACAAATACTGCTGATCACCATGAGGCAGCATAGTAACAGAATGTTGTGGTTTAGAATCTATCTTCTTAGGTTTTGTTGCATAAAAGTCGGTTTGTGTTCTTATTGACTTGACTTTAGTGCCTGTAATAATCATCAATGGCAGATAATTTTAAATATTTTTGGAACATGTACTATCCAGCCTTCTAGAAATACATAACTCTTCTTCACAGAAAGATCTCATTCTATATAATAAGATTATAGCACCCCAAAATGGAAGGAACACATAAACCAGGAGTTGGCAAACTTTTTCTTAAATGGCCAGATAGTAAATACTTTATTCTCATGGGCCATGTGGTCTCAATTGCAACATCTCAGCTCTGCTATTGTAACATAAAAGCAGTCATAGAAATAGATAAATAAGCGTAGCTGTGTTCCAATAAACCTTTATTTATAAAAACAGGCAGTTGACCTACAGACCATGGTTTCTCAATCCCTGAAAATATGTAACAACTTTTACAACTACTATGACAGAACAGATACAATGCCTAGAAAACGAAATGTTGAGTTAAGATTAAGAATATGCAGACTGTATTATTTAAGTCATTAAAATTTTTTCTATAGGTACAAAGAAGTTAATAATCATTTTTAGAATTAAATTTTTTTCACTGTCTAGACTTTACTCATGAATAATTCTTATTAAATATTTTTAAATTAATTTACTAGTAGTATTTTTTTATTTTGGTAGCACTGGTTAACAAAATCCAGTAAGTTTCAGGTGTACAATTTATTTGTTTTTTATTTTTTAAATATATTTTTTTACATTTTTAATTATTATTTATTTTTTTAGGTGAGGCAACCCTTGGTTGACCTCACAGATTGCAAGGACCTTGTCAGTTTACAATCCCTTGTTTTTCATTTTTTATGCCTATAGCACCTGGTATTCCTAGGTGGTCTACCATCCAGGTATTAACCAGGCCCGACCCTGCTTGGCTTCAGAGATCAGATAGGAGCGGGCTTGTTCAAAGTGGCATGGCTGTAGATTCAGGTGTACAATTTAGCAGTAAGACATATATATATTGCATTGTGAGAATAATTCTGAATTATCAGCCTTTATCCTTTGAAAATATGTACAGTAATCAAATTCTATACCTATTAAAACCTTACAGAAATTAATATCATTATACATTTTTTTCTATTGCTATGAAGTAAATCTGCTTGTTTATATAGACACTAAATCTTGAATTCTTAAAGAATTAGAAACTGTTCTGATTATCAGTTAGTCTTTTTGAAGAAAAAGATAAATTTCTATGGAATCTGAGAAAAATGAAGGAAAGTTAAAGTGCAAAGAAAAAGAAACTAAAATATTTTCTAAATAAATTCCTGACATCATTACATTTTTATTTTTAATATGCGAGTTTTATGAATCTAAACTTTTAAATATAGTTTCACGATCCCAGGAAGGAAATTTTAGTATCGCCATCTGTATTTTTTCATCCTGTTGTCTAGTATTCATTCATTTGATTGAATAAATATTTTCTTGAGTGTTTACTTAAAATATATTTTTTCACAAACAAAAGAACTGAGAGTGAGCCATGAAAGTGTCTAAGGGATAAGGTCTCTAAGTAGAGGCAAAAACAGGTGCCAAGATCCAAGGATGAGCATGTGTCCAAAGGTTCTCAATCACTTCTACCATTAAAAAAGTTACTTAATGAAGTTATTTTTGAACATGAAAATGTTTTAAAACCTTGAGTTATTTTTTTCAAAAGCTTTCAAAATCCCAAATATAATTTGATAGAAAAGTTTCAATAAACAAGAGGAAACTTTAGGGTAAATATCATCTATTCGGGTAACCACCATCCATAAGTTATAGGCTTTTTACTAAAATAATAGTAGGATTTCTAAATAAATCCCTACATGATCACATAACTTTTAAAAATGAAAACTAAAGCAACTGCCACTGCTCCAACTTCCAAAAAGTATAAGAAAGAAAAATGAGTTGGCATCCACTAGTCACCGTATATTGTCAAAGTGGCTTATTTACTGCTAAAATACAAGTTGAGGAATTTTTAAATGTAAGGCCAAGAGACTCAATATTTACCTAAGAGTTATATTTAGATATACTAGTGATATGGTAGCTGTGATAAGTGAAGATATTTTTAGTTGTGGACAAAATAACCAAAAAAAAAAAAAAAATTCACTTTTTCTACCTGCTGTTCTTTGAGAACAAACAAAACTGTTAAAGCACCCATAAGCACTGTTATGATAATATACAGCATATGGCTAGTCTTCCTGTTCATAAAAATCATGATGGACCAAGGTCTTCAAGGAAATGACTGCTTTCCCTACATTATAATTTAAACTGTTCGAGATTCATCATCTCATAAATGAAAATTTAATCATGCTTTGCTTAAAGATACCATTTAAGTCTATATTTTTTTCCCACTTATCCCTACCTTGTGTCTTGAATCTGGTATGTTTTTTCCCACTTATTTCTATCTTGTGCCTTGAATTGGGTCTATTTTTTCCTTCTCTCTTAGAAGGAATTGTTTTTCTATCCCTAAGCATTGAACTGTATTTATAAGTAACAAATAAAAAGCAATAATTAAACTTTACATATTAAACATTTTTTACATATCAACATTTTTTATGGTGCCATAAAAAATGAGGTACACCATAAAAAAATGAGGTTCCTTACCTTTAACTCGTTCTATTATTCTTGGTCTCTGTGGTTTGCATTTAGGAGATGGAGAATTAAATCTGAGATATGGTCCTTTTTTAAGAGTGCTGCGATGGCCCTGATAAACTGGTTTTCCATAAATTTGTAACATATAATCTTCATCTTGTATCACTGTGTTTGCTTTCAAAAAACCCTAAATATAAAAAGTTATTCAACACACCAGCAAAATAGTCATCAAACACTTATCTCATTCTTCAAAAGCCTCCTTTTACCAGCTTAAATGTTCTATTTTAAATGGCTCTTAAATTCTGGACATAGTTTTCAAGCTATAATTTTAAAGTTTTATAGTTTTCAAAAGCAAGAAAATTAAATATAAAAATCATCTACCCCAGAAACATAAAGGTTCTTCTTATACTACTAAGAATAGTTTCGGCATTAAAAAGTATAGTTTAAACACATTTTAAGTATTACATAAATCAAATAAGTCTTTAAATGATTTTCTATATTTCTGATCCCACCATCAATCATAATCTAAATGCCACAGAAAGGTAACATTTTTTGAGCATCTACTATGTGCTAAGTATTGAATTAGATGCTTCTTTAATCTGCCCCAAAATCTCTATTTGGCATTAAGAAAGTTACAGCTTAGTTAGAGCAGCCACAATATTCCATCCATAGCATCTAATAACCATGCCTAACAATCACATTTGTTAAACTAAAAAATATATACAAAATATAAACAAACAAAATATATACATATACACACACAAAGATGAAATACAATTTGAGTATCATGAACTACTAATTTTTGACTAGGTGATCTCCATATATACCTGCCACAACTAAAATACTGTGATTCTTAGTGTAAGATCTCAGAAGGAAAGAATTATACATTTTGTGCAGTGCTTTTCACATTATGGATATCCTAAACCTAAATATCAATAGTTTAAAGACAGTTTACATTTGCACAGTCCTTCTTATTTTTAAAACATTTTCATAGTCACTTCATTATTTTTATCTTAAAAGAAATAATCAGTTATAATGAAACATCTATGCCATAAAACCAAAGCAGGATCTTACTTCTCTTCTCTCTTTCTGTAAGCTTGAAGCAGGCATGTTCCTCATAGGTGGATTTCTAAAATGTTCTTCTTTTTGTTTTTGAGAATGTTTTCTTGGAATTACAGAATTATTTATGGTTTTGTCTTGCTTATTGCTTTTAATATCTTTACCCATATTATGAGTTTTCTTGATTCTTTGATTCTTCTGATCAAATTTCTTTTGTTCATAATCTTTTCTTGCCAGTTCATCCTTAACATAACCAAAATTAAAATTACTTAAGAACTATCCAAGTAGTAATGCTTCCACATCAAAAGCATTAGAATTCATTTTCTTTGTTATAGAAATACAGTTTAGCAGTTTTAAATGCTTTATATATAAATGATATTGGCTTACATATGAATACAAATTCTCTGGAAGAATAAACAAAAAACTGAAAAGATTGGTGTATTCTGGAGTAGAGCAAATCAGAAATAAGAGATGAGGTACAGAGGTAGGAGGGCAAATTTTCATTATAGACCTTTATACATTTTTTGATGTTTGAATCATATGACTAATAACTATTCAAAAACTAAATTAAAAAATATTTCCAAAGGAGTAAACAACTTTGTAATAAAACTCTGAAGTAAATATTTATAAATTAAAGTTGCTTGAAGGTTTAAACAAACATATTTTGTATGGAATCCACAGTAATAGAGTGCCATATATAGCTAGCTGTCTGCAGAGCCACAGCTGATCTCCAAGTCTTTCTACTCTCAGTTCAAATTGTTTCTGGTGCATCATTAGATACTCTAATATAAATTCATTAGATACTCTAATATAACTTCTTAGATACTCTAATATAAATTCTCAGATACTCTAATATAAATTCATTAGATACTCTAATATAAATTCTTCACAACCACATTAGAGACATATATTCTTAAACAATGAAATGTAAAAATATATTTCATTGTTTATTGCTGTGAAAACAGAATGGACACTTCATCTTGCTTTGATTGTGGATAAAAATAGACACATACTTTACAGTCAGGAAAAAAACATTTTGTTCCCCTAGGATAAAAATAATACGTTTATCGTGTCTAGTTCTGTTCCTTCAGATACATAAAATTTTAACAATTTCCTTTAAATTACTGACCCCCTAATAAAAATAACTCTCCTAAATTTTTACAAGGCTAATGTCTGAAGATACACTGTAAATGGGAGAGAGCGTCAGTTTTTCCATCTGGAACTAACTTCTGTAAGCTCAGTGACCTTAGAAATCTTGTGGGATATTTTCCCTTTAAATAATTTCAGCGAGTGTTTTTACTTTAGTAAGCCAATGCTTCTAAATCTGCTGTCTTAAAACATTTTTGTAAGTATATTTTTCTCTTTTTTAAATGCTTTTGCTAAATTTTCTTTCAAATACCCATATTTTACTTATTGTCCAATAATTTTCCAGATAAAAGCCACAGTATAATTTCTGAGATAAAGCACTTATTAAGCAAAATGAAACATCACTAAATAAATATAATGACAGAGTGATATTAAGAATTATAAGTAGAGTATAATTTTGTAACTACTACTTACAAAACAGTGGGGGGGGGGGGACTGTTATAATTTTGTACCTACTAGTTACAAAACAGTCACAGGGATTTAGAGTATAGCATAGGGTATACAGTCAATATTATTGTAATGGCTGTGTGTAGTACCAGATGGGTGATAGGGTACTGAATAAATGAATGAATGAATGAATAAAAAGAATTATGAATAGACTTACACATAAGAAATTTGAGAATAAGTATAATACTCATAAATTGAAAATGTTATTTCCTAAGAATTCACTCAATTCTATTTTTTTTTCAAAGCTACCTGAATTTCTTCAGAAATAGTTTTAATCCACTCATCCACTGTCTTTCTGATCCGAATCTTCTCTGACACCTCTCTACAAAAGAAACAATTTTCTTAAATTAACATTTAACATCCTGAGAACAGAACCAGGATCAGATCTCTCATCTCGTTTTGAATCTACTTGTATCCTTCATCTGAAAAGGAAAAACAAATGTTATTAGTTTCATCGAATGCTTAAAGGATGTCTGAAAAGCACACATAGATCTCAGAAGATTCGTACCAAAGAGAGAAATATAATTAAAGGTAAAATTCGCATCTGTAAAAGTAATAACAGCATGTATATATCCAAATTTCAGCTTCTTAGTAAGTCACATCATAAAGGCAATAACCTTTTCTAAATATTGAAATACACTAAACAAAATGAAGCACTTAGAAAAAAAAAAACCTGTAAAACTAGCAGCTTCATAAATAATCCGAGGATACCAACATCCTATCTTACCTGTTGGTAGATAGAGCATTGATAAACGAATACATGGCAGCTCCATCCTTCGCACGAATAATAGCTTCCAGGTTTTCTTCAAGTACTTTTTTATTGTTTTGTACTCCTCTCAAAATCTTCTCTGCATCTTTCAATATGGATCGTGTGCTGGTTGTTTGAAGTTTAATGTAATTCTGTGGAAGATCAGCAAGTGTCGATATAATCGGAGATTCTTTAGGCTTAAAAGAAAAATAAGGCAAAAATGTTACCATGTAAAACTCGTATTAAGTATTTTAACTCAGACAGGAGCTATTACTATAGTTGGGGCCATATACCATGCCAATACATTATAAGGACTTATTTAAGAGCTATAAAAGAATACTTGGCAATTAAGATTTCTTTCCATTTCGTAGTACTAATAGGAATAGTAGGTGAAATGAGGCTGGGAAGTACACAGTGGTGGTAGGTAGACCAGTGGTCAATAAAAGCCATATCTGCTAAAGAAAGCTAAAACAAATAAGAAAAAGTTGTCTCTAGGTAGGCGTGGCAGACATTGTGAACTAGGTAAACAAGGGCCATCTACAGTTTTCTCTCCCCCTTCTTTTGCCTCTAACAGAAGTTGGAAAGCTAGAGGGGGATGTGGCTCAGTCCTAGCCAAGGAGCAGGAAGGAGAAATCATGAGGGTTTCTGGAAAAGTCTATAAAGAAATCAGACTGGGTTGACATGTCTTTTTTCAGTGCTTTGTCTTAATCATTCTTCTTGATTTCTGTCTTCATAACTTTGTTGTTTACTCATAATTTTTACCTTTACTAATCATCAATTTTAATATCCTCTTTTCACTTTACCTGGAGTATGCCATTTGTTTCTTTCCTCTTTTGGCCAAGATCATAAAGAACATCATCAGACTTCTGCACAGTCACTTTAGCTGTTCCTAGTTCTTCATAGGAAGGAAATCTTTGAGAGAACAGAGTATCAACACTGCAAAAAAAATTTTTTTAATTAAGTTCCCTAAATTGTCATAAGTTCAGAAAACAGATGATTACATAAATCTTTGATATATTCTGAGTTATATGAATTCTAAATAGTATCCTATTAAAATTGTATAATTAAATCAATCATTTATATGATAAAACACTTGTAACAAAAAAATCATAGAAGACAAAATTACACAGACTAGACTAGTTTAGGCATAATGGGGGAAAAAAAAAACAAAAAAAGGTTTTACTTTGAAGAAGCTAACATTCAGAAGCACTTCCAGAATGGTTGAGTAAGAAACTCTAAAAATCTACTACTTCATAAAAACAGAGAACACTAGAAAAAATGGTCAAAAACAGCTTTTTCAGAACTCTGGAAACTTCAAAACCCAAGGAACATAAATCAAGAAAATGGCTGACTCTCAGTAAGAACAGGAAGTTTTTTTAACTTGCCCCAATCCCAGTGCTCTTTCCCTGACTCTGTGATAACCTTGAAAAATAAACAAACAAATAAACAAAAACAAAAAACAGCCTTGCAACCACTACGATGAACAGAACAAATCTGGAAGTCTTCGGAAAGTCCCATTCACAGAGTTTCTCTTTATCTGACTTGACTCAGCGCTAGCTCAGTGAGAAATCCAATCCCCAAGTCATTTTTCAAAAACAATGGCGACTGTTTAACATCTTTGCTGCCTGAGGTGGCCATATCAGTTGAGGCAAACAGGGCTGCCAATAAACTAAAAATTGAGGATGAGATGTTCATGGTGGAGCTTTGAAAAATTCCAATTAACATTGCTGGGGACCTAGAAGGTCATGTGCATGTACAGGCCTATGTACATGCCCAAGAAAGATCTGAGAAGGGCCTAATCTGTCATGTCTGGCTGACCTTGAGGCTCTGTAGAAGTAGGAAATTAAGGTTAAGACAGATTTGTAAACTGCCAGAGCACTGAATCTGTGCCCCAACACACACACACACACACACACACACACACACACACACGCAGTCTCTGGGTAAAGAGAGGGAAATTTAATCATTCAAAGTAGTTAAGGAAATCTCTTTTCAATCTTTAGCAGACTTAGCTAACCAAATACAGACTTGCTGTACATGACAAAGAATATATACTTTACAGAATTACTCCAGAAAAGAGTATCAAGAACAACAAACAAACCCTGGGGCATGATAGGGTGTAGAAGAATCTGATTTCCAGACTTACCACATTATATTATTTAAAATGTCTGTTTTAACAAAAAGTTGAGACACCAAAGAAATAGGAAAGTATAACTCAGACAAAGGAAAAAGCATAGTCAATAGGAATTGTCCTTGAGGAACCCCTAATATTGGAATTATTAGATAAACACTATAAATTAGATATTACTAAAGGAAGTTATGCTAAAAAATTAAAGAAAGTATTAGAATGAAGTCTTATAGAGAATAACAATCAAGATAGAAACTATTTTGAAAAAAGGGACTGAAAGCAAATTCTGAAGTTCAAAAATACAATAACTGAAATGTAAAGTTCACTAAAGGGACTAACCAGAATATTTGAGTTGGCAGAAGAAAAAACGAGTGAACTTAAATATAGGTTAATTGAGATTATCTATTATGAAGAACAGAGAGAAAAAAAAGTGTGAAAAAATTAAGAGTCTCAAAGACCTGTAGGACACCATCAAGCATGCCAACATACAACATAGTTCTAGGAGAGAAAAGAAAGGTCATGTGCACTACTTAACTATACAAGGAAATAAAATAACGGCCAAGTAGAATAAACTCAGAGATCCATACTTAGACACATCATAGTCAAACTGTCAAAAGCTTAAGACAAAGGGAGAGTCTTGAAAGCAGCAAGAGAAAAATGACTCATCATATATAGAGATTCCTCAATAAGATTAACAGTTTACTTCTCATCAGAAATCAGGGAGTCCAGAAAGCAATGTCAAAGTGCTGAAAGAAAAAGAATGTCAACCAAAGATTCCATATCCAGCAAAAACATCCTTCAAAAGTAATCTTAGATTGTTTTAAATTAAAATTTAATTGTAATCCCTAGAGCAATGACTAAGAACTCAAAAAGAAACAAGGGAATTAAAATGAAAACACCTATCTAATACGAAAGAAGGCATTATGGAGGAAAACTGGAATAAAAAAATCTAAGGAATAGAAAAAACAGACATGGAAGACATAAATCTTACTTCATCAATAGTTACAGTAAATATAAACAGATAAAATGTACATCTTCACATGAAGTTATTCAAAATGTGCCTCATTTCATTTTTGTTACCATAGTTTTCATGACATTCAAGATAAATAAAATTATCGTGGCTTAGATTTACTTGATTTAAAAAATTTTTTTTTATTATGTAAAGTTTCAAACATACATGAAAAGAGAAAGAATATTATAATGATTTTCGTATACCCTATTTAACTACGGTAATCATTAACTGATGGTTGTCCTCATTTCATTTATACTTCCAACCCAGTTTCCCCTACCCTTCATTGGATTATTTTTTAAGCAAATCCCAGATGCCATTTAATCAGAAATGAGTAATATGCATTCATTAGAAATTAATAATCTGTATTTTAAGAAAATTAGATATATTAATTTTATAACTACATTAAAGAGGAAAGATGTTAGAAGTAGTAACTAAATCTAAGATAATTTTAAAAAGCAATGTTGTATGTTTATTAAAATTCCTAAAGAAACTTTAGAAATATGAACAAAGCTCTTTTCAATCTATTGTTTATTCAAACCTCTTGTTTTTACCTGTCTCTTCTCTCAGGATTCCATCCTCTTTTTGACCTAGTTAGTGAAGTTTTGTCTGATAATTCACTTATTCTTGTTGAAGAATCTTGTCTATTCAAAATTTGTTCCAATAGTCTTACATGCTCTACAATAAAAGAAATATAGTATCATTTTCAGGTACTAATTAATTTTTTTATATAACATTTCACATGTCTTGGTACTAAATTAGCTTCTTACGATGATGATCTACTCAATTCACTCTACAATGTAATATATACACTTATCAAACAAACCTAAATATTTATAATTCATGAAAATTATGCCAGCAAAAGTTTAGGCCTGAGTTTATTTCCAACACAGAAAAAGGGAATTCGAATGAGAACTATTTTCTTCACACTAACTATTAGTTGAATCTTCCCTTTAGCCTACAACTTTTTTTTTCTGGTGAAGTTGTTTTTTTTTAAGGTTTTATTATTTTTCTGAATTCCTTAAAACTCATTAAATGTGTCCAAAACAAGCTGTGTATATATTTAAATAATACCAAGAATAAAAAACTTATACATTAACATTTTCTCTTTTACTAGAAGAATTGTATTTTATTAGAAAGATTATATTTAAGGGCTTAATTATTTCAGGACACTTATAAAAGTTAATATATGAGCAATTTTTCCAACTGAACACAGTAATAAATGTTAAATTTCTGAGTTTTATTATTGAAATTCATACCTATAAACAATAAGGAAACATGACCTAAATGATCAGTATTTTGTTTTTATTCATTAAAAACAAAATTTGTTCATTAAAGGTTTAAGTAATAACCTGCAGAAGACAGTCAGAATATAGTCATAAGTGTTTTATTTCCAATTCCTTCTATAAAGAATCTAAAGAAGCTTGATTTGTCCAGTAATCATCATTTAAAGAAAAATATTAAAAATAGAGATCTCATATTAGTTACTACAAAGCACATTAGAAAATTATAAGTCATGAGTGAGGAAACCTGTTCCTATGTTGATACAGGTATAATAATAGTGGGTGCTAATAATAATTGCTTTATTACCTGTATGACCTGACATCTCCACATTTTCTTTTTCTTCCACAGGATTTTCCTTCTTTGATATTTTATCATCCTTTGAAACAGGTACAGGAGCAAACCTGCGAGGTGCTGGTGTCTCCAAAGGAGATTTCTGTTTATCAAAATCCATATCTTCAACCTCTCTTAAAGGTTCTTTTAAAGAAAATGAAGAAAAATATCTAACATATTTTATGAAAAAAACTTTAAATTGTAGAGTACTTTCCCCATATTTAAAAAAAAAATTAAACTGTATATACAAATATACAGAAATAACTTCATCCTCACTACAAATCAAAAGAAATACAAACTAGAAGGATTTCACACTTATAACTAATAAGAAAAAAAGCAATATGATATATACAGTGCTATTTAAGCTGTGATGAAAATGGCACAGCCATACACTGCACATGGCAATAAAAACTGGTAAGACCATCTGACACTAAGCATAGAAAGTCCTAAACACTCAACAGACCATCCTTTAGTCACTAAAAATTAATATTATAAAGATAATTATGAAAAACATGGGAAATACTTTGGGTATGCTAGTTTAAAAGTACAAAATTATATTTATGCTACAAATACAAAAAAATGATGTATGCCCAGGAAATAGCATAAAAAAAAATATAAAGTTTAATTTCTTGAATCTTTAATTTACTCTTTTTTTTTTCTTTTATATCTGTTACTATCACTAAAATACACAAAGAAACCAATTCAGTATAGAACCAATAAAACATACACGTCTTTCCTTTAAAACTCAAATTTAAAAAAAAAAAAACAAAACAAAATTATGAGCAAGTAATTCTCCAGAATTGAGTATGAAACAAGTGTCCACTTCTACAGAAAATACATGGCTGGGTCATATTGAAACCTAAGTTCTGGCAGTAGCTCTGACACTAACTCTCAAGCCAGGTGACACTGACCAAATAAGTCATAACCTTTCTGTGCTTCATCTTCCTCCCTTCAACTTAAAAATTGACTCATATTACTTCACGACAGTTTTGTAAGGACCACTCATTTGTTGTAAAACATAAAACACCTTACAACTATAAGGACCCTTTAAAATGTCTATAATACCACAATGTTCTAACAAATCAAATGTTGGGGATATTGTACTACGTGGATCTATATATAATTCAAGAGATAGCCTTTGATTTTCATAAATTCATTATTCAAATATCAATAATTTGGAAACACATTTATTCACTTTAAAATCCAAAGGTTTAATACAAATAAGCTATGTATTCCTCTTTGATTATAAATATTTTTAAAATTCTATTAAGATAATCTTGTATTACTAACTTTCTAAAAATATTTAGAAATAGTTTATAATTGTTTTCAGGTGGTTTCTCTCCTAACAGAATCAAGAAAAACAGTAAATATTCAGTTTGTCAGAGAAATGGAGAATTGATTACAAGCATTTTTGATACTAGATAAGTAAACTTTTCTAAATTTACAAGTGCTTCTGACAATTTATGAACATTATTAATTAAAACCACAAAGTAAGGCATGATCCATAATTTGACTGAATAAGTTTCAAAATAATCTGAAAATTACTTGACCTAAAAAAAGAACTAATTTTATGAAACACTTAATCTTTGACAACCACAAAGAAAATTCACAGCTCACATTTTTAATTCATAGAGAACTACATATTTTTACCTTGTTTGGAACTGAATGTGTTATGTGAAGATAGATTAACACTACCAAGATGAGAATAGTCTGGTTTTACAGAATACTTTTCCACTGCTCTGGAAGGAGCCATAGTAACAGGCTGAAAACTACTAGTCTTGAGTGCAGCGCTCATGAAATGAGTCTAGAAGACATAAAATCATTTTATTAATTTCAAATATCATTTAAAAGAGTTAGATGAAAAAATGCATTGCAGTTTATTAAAGGACTTAAAAACAATGTATTAGATTTAATAAACAATGAAAGCACATACATGACTTGCAACTATCCACTGTAGCAGCGACAGCACTAGAAGGGCATAGTAATACAAAGACCGAGGATTAAGCCTGGCTATGTTGTGTGACCTTGATCATTTTATTTAACCATTCTAAACCTCAGTCTCTTCCTTTCTAATTCAGAGATGGCTCAGGGGCCACTGAAGCAGACTAGATGGCCAGAAGAAAGGGGCCCTAGTCCCTTGACCTCTACTTCAACCAAATAATTTAAAACCAAAATATCTCATCTTTTACATCCTAGATGATTTGGTTTGAAGTAAGGAGTTAAAAACCATTGCTAGTAAGCACTCAAATAATAGCCAGACTTAGTAGCAACAATAACATATGCATTTATATATAAGTGGAAACTATAATGATAAGTTTTCATCATTTATTAAAATATCTGGATTATATAGTATCTTTCCTAATAAAACTGATTTCGAAAGAGATCTTTATGCCAAGGAAAGAAAACCTAAATATATGCATAGTTTTATAGAATTATTACAAATGTGTAGAGATCTCTCTTCATAAAATAGATGGGAAACTCAAGAAATTTAATTTCCTTATGCATTTATTGAACTACTAATATACTTAGTATGTCACTGAAACATCAACTTTCTCTGTAATTATAAGGTTTATAAATAAGACGTTTTTATGAATTAGCAAAGATTCCATTCTTCCAAAATCAGAAAGTCAGTAACGTATGGGTTTATTAATGGAAGGATGGATGAATGGCAGACATGTAGGACAAATAGGACCTTTTCCTTAAGAAATCAATGTCCTTCTCATATATGTCATCTCATTTTCTCCTGGAAAAAAAATATATAATATTTTCTAAGTAAAGAAACCAAAGCTTAGAGTATAGTTATTTGTATACTGGGAATGAACTCGGATAGACTCGTTTCTAGTCTCTCACTGGATAACACACTGCATACTCAATTTTTGTTGTGCATGGAGTACTTACCAAAACTTTACTTTGTATGCCCATAATTATGACAATAAAAATACTATCTTCAGTCACATGAAAGCTCAAGACAAACTCTATTAAGAAGTCTTGAAAATTATAGCATAATAGTATTCACTTTGTGATAATATATTGAGCTATAATAATTTTTATATATTCTTTTGAATGTTATATTTATATTTAAATTTTTAAAGTTTTAATGTTGCATATTAATTAGAAAAAAAAAACAAAGAAAATTAAAAGTAATGAATCCACATATAATGCTGGTCATTTACTCATTCAAAAAAGCATACTGAGTACCACCCCAGGATCTGGAAATTCCACAATAAATAAGAAACTCTACTATCAGCTTCTCATGAGGACAATTCTTTTTTTTTTTTTTTTTTCTTAGCTCAGTGCCTTTTATTCAAAAGACACTAAATGTTCATTCTTTTAAGTAATTAATTGCAGAAGCAATATGTATGCTGGATGGTTCTCATCCACAGTGTGCATCAGAATGATTAGAAAGCTTTTGTTTCCCAGATCTCATCTCAGACCTGCTGTCTCAGAATCTCTGAGAGGTACAGTACGTATATTCTTATAAAGTTTTCCAAGTGATTCTGATGCACATTCCCAGGCTAAGAAACACTGATGTAAACAAATAATTGCAATGTGTGTGCTATAAGCACTTTAAAATGGTATGACTAGAAATACCACAAAAAAACATGACAACTATAAGGAGAGGTCTTCCAGAACTAGTGACATTTGAACTAGAATGTGCAGAGTTCTCCACATAGAAGGGAAGAATGATAAACAAATCATTAAGAACTAAAACTATTATAATCTAATGAACTACTGCAATAATCCATGAATATTAGCTTAAAGATCCAAGTGATAAATGACTATCTGCTGGCTTTGTTACAGATACCTGAATATCTATTTGTTGTTGTTGTAATTTTTCAAGATGTCTAATGTGCTGCTCCATAAACACATTCATTTGCTTTTCATGATCATGACAATGTAGTTTCTCATGTTTATTCTGAATGCTTGTTTGCTGCTCTGTAACACGTTGTAATTGTTTATCAGTCTCCTGTAACTTATTCAGTAATTCTGTAACAGAATTGACTTTTGCTTCCAAATCGCTCTGCACCTAAAAAAATATCAAAGTATCAAAATATGCTCAATTACTAAAAAGGTGATTTAAAACAACTGGTACTGAGAAATGATCAAACGAGATTTTTAAACTCTAAATCTGATGACTTTATGTCTTTATTTTTAGAATCACAGAAATAAAAGGTACAACATAGCTATCCTTAAGATCTTTTCTCTCATAGAAAAAATACCAAATTTGCCACATAAAATTTTTTATAATGCCATAAATAAAATGCTTAAATTAAAAAGAAGTAAACAGCAAAACAAAGTAGCTTTTGATAATTCACTTAATCTCAGGGTGAGTTAGGTCAGCAGCCTGGAGTCTAGTCTTGGCTCTGCCACCTAATAGCTCTGGGACCCATTTACAAACTGAGGGGATTGGCATAGATGATATCTAAGGTCCCCTCTAGCTCTAAAATAAGAATGACCAACTGTTCCATGTGCCCAGGACTGAGGAATCCCTAAGATGAGCTATTTTCAGTGCTAAAATTGGGAAAGTCCTGGGTCCTCTAGCATTATCACAGCAATGAGGGGTTAAGTATTATAACTCCTGGGAGATAATATACAACCCAAACAGGAAAATTCTTTCAAATTGAAAGCAACTAGAAAGTCCCTAGTCTATAGTTGGACATGACCATTTATAGACTCAGTTCCTAATAAATGTTTTCACACTTTACAATGTAGTTATGAATGCGTATCTGGAGAGAAAAGTATACTTTTATTAGTGGAGCCGCTGTTGCAATGGCGGCAGCAGTTGCTGCAGCCACAGTTGTAGCTGAATCGATTCCACTGGGTGAGGTTCTAATCTCCTGGGTAATGGCCTCCTTTTCTGTACCAGCATCCTCTAAAAGATGTACCTTAACTTCTTTAAAAACAGGCATGCTCTGAGCTCTGTAAATAAAAAGGGAATAAAAATTCAGTAAGCTAAATTGAACTGTTTCAAGAAGCACCTATAGTGGTAATCTGCTGAAGATGGGTTTTCTTGATTAAAAAAAAAAAAGTATAACACCCGGTTTTCCTTATCAGCATCTTACCAGTCATTTGATTAATGAACTCTATAAAGGCTCAGGTCACTAAACACTAAAGAAATAAGAAGATAATTCCTTGAAGGTAGTGATATTTCAGAAAAAAGACATGGGCATAAATAATCAAGAAGTATGAAATTTAAAATGTACAGAAAAAACTCTAAGAATTCAAGTACCAAGTTTTACCCCCAAAGGCAGATAACTCCAGAGGGACTGTTAAACTGCTAAGAAAAATGTTTTGAATTGTAGCACATTTAGAGTTAATTAACAATATCACACAGTTCATTAAAATGGGCACCAAACACACTATTAAATAGCCTGAATTAAAAATGAGGCCAGCAGATATATACATATTTGCAATAAGATTTTTAAATACTAAAAAAAAAAAAAAAAAAACTGGTACATCTTGTTTTATATTTGGCCTAAAGACAACAAAATAAATCACTGACAAAACTGAAGAGTCCCCAGTGAAAGAGTCTAAGCAAAATCGGCAGGAACGTGCTCCCTCCTTAGCTGCTGGGCCCCTCCTTGGTTTTTAAAGAAGGCACAGAGCAGCTCTTAAACTTACTCCTCTTTGGTATTTCTTCATTTCTACTAAGAGCATAGTAGTCTCAAACTTTTGAAGTTATCTTGACTTCTTTATCTTCTGCTTATCTTCTCATATTCAACTGAGTCATCAAGTTTTGTCAATTATTTCATCACAATTGCAAGAACAGTGACATAGAATTATAGAAGCAGGGGGAACCAATAGGCTAACTATCCTAATTTCCTAATTTATAGATGAAGAAACTGAAGTCCACAGACATAATGGGATTTACTTAATTAAAGTCACAGAACTAGTAAGCAGCAGTGAGAGTCCAATTCCCAGAGACCTTCCCATGACACCTGGCTTTCTCTCAGAATAGCACTTCTCCCTTTTCACTTCTCCCTGTCCAGTAAAACACTTCATCACCTCTTGCCAACTATTTTCATTCATCCAGTTTTTACTTGCTTAAAAACTTCCCACACATTATCCTCCACCATTCAAAACTCTAAATTGTTGCTTACAGACAACTGAACAGGCTAATTTCTTCTGTTTGGCCTTCTACACTCCATCCTCTAGCCATGCCCTAGTTTTCTATATATACCTTCTATTACTTCACAAAACAACTCTCCAGAGTTACACTCCTCACTGGCTACGCCACACCACTCCCATAGCTGATGCCATGCTTTTTCTTACTCTGTTCTCTCAATCTTCTTCTACCCACTTGCTATATCCTTCTCCTTTAAGATCCAACATCAGCCTCACCCTTTTCGATAAGCTTGTCCTTCTAACACTTCCTCTTCATCTCTCCCTTCATTAACTTCTGTTGCATTTACTGCCTATACCACACAATCAAGGCTTGACAATTAGCCATGCTATGGTTTAAATGTCTGTACAGAACAGTTTAATAATATCCTGAATGTAATGCTGTTTCCTATAACCTCTAATCACTCTTTCCTCCATATAGGTACATATTAGCTCCCCAATTAAGCTCTAAACAACCTGGGTTGGGCACAGGGGCGGGGAACTTTTTATATACCAAACAGCAACTATTAAAGAGTTAAGCACATAACAGTTGCTAAATATATGTATATTTAACTGACTGAGTGGTGTACTAAGAAAATATAATTCAGATATTCCCTATCTTTCAGTATTCCTTTCTGAAGTGGAATGAGTTATACTTCATGAACTCTCATTCTACATTAGCAGGCTAATTGACAAATAAGAGAAATAAAATTATAGGGCTAGATATCAACTTTATAGGCTTTTAAATTTTATTTTTTCCAACTATCAAATTAATAAATCCTCAGTGTAGTAAATGTAAAGAGCTTCTAAGTGTAAAGAATGGGAAAATGCTCATAACTCTCCCATTCAGAATTATTTCCTACTCGTCTTTTCTTAGAACTTTTTCCTTTATTCTTAAATCCTCTGAATCCTCTCTATTCCTTCAAAGATTCTTTCTGAAGAATGCCCTTTTTCTATGAACACTACTACTAACCATGCATTTATACAAGCTAAAAATCTGGGATACATCAATTCCCGTCAATTCTATCTCCAAATTATTTTCCATCTCTGTCTTCTCCTTTCTAACCCAGCATTAATCCCACCTCATTCCCCCACTCCTCAATGTGTTCAGGACAAATCTAACCCATCTCTCAAAGAGATCCTTGAAAAATATATAGCCAATTGGTTTCCTACACTCTAGTCCAGCCCTCTTCCAATCCATTCTTCAATACTGCTAACTGACTAAGCCTTTTAAGAAATACGTATCATGCTTTAAAACTTTTAAATAACTTGCCATTTTTCTTAAAGTCTTAACTCCTTTAAAGGCTAACTCCTAAAAGGCTCCAATCTATTATACCTTTTATTATTATAACTTTAGAACATATTATAATATCAAATAGGGCAAATTCATCATCCATTTTTGTTTTCCCAAAATTAGCTATTCTCAATTGCGTGTGTTCTACATGTATGTATTCTTAATAGTGTGTGTATACACACACACACACACACATATATATGTGTGTATATATATACATATACGTGTGTGTGTGTGTGTGTGTGTGTGTGTGTGTGTGTATATATATATATATATAGAAAGAGAGATTCTCAACTGTATGCCCTTCCAGGTAAATTTTAGAATCACTTTGCCAAATTACATCTACCATTTAAAAAAAAAAAAAAATCAAGTGACATGGACTACAAAGAAATTCATTTTTTGAGACATAATTAGACTGTCTTTTAATTCAACATCAGAGTCATTTTTACACTTCTGATTCCATTATTATTCCCTATGTTCCAATTACCTTCTCAGAGGCCCTTCCTAGTTTTTTTTTTTTTTCTTTTTAATTCTGTTCTTTCATCCTGAAATGGGGAGAGATCTACTGTCAACAGATAAGAAGGGAAGTGTTCAGGTACATCTCACTGTCTACTTGTTTACAAACAACTTCACCCTCTCAGATCTGTGAGTTCTGAGAGGTCTGAGAAATTTCATTTCGGAGAGTTCTGACTTGAAGGCAAGTTGACAAAGTCCCTATTGTGGGTGCAAGCAGCCACTTCTATGGGAGGACAGCTAGATAAAAGTGGTAATCAATTTCTGTCCAACTGAGTCGGATGTAATCTGCAATTTTAGTTCAAGCACAGAATTTAAGAGACTGCACCAGCCCTCATGCTCTTACTTTTGTTTTTTCTTCTATATTTACAACTCCCAGGATATACTACGCCATCCAGATTCCTCTCCTAACCAACATATCACATATTGTTAATTGTAGGCTAGACAAATGCAAAGAGGAAAAACATTATGAGGCCGAACAACCAGTTGTTAAACTCTGGCTGGCTCAGATCACACTCCTGTGGTTTAGAGATAATATTTATTTTTGTTAGTCCAGCATTTCCTAGAGCATAAAATATATACTATGGATAACTAGGTGGAAAAAGAATAAACTCTTTAATAGATGTGCATTTGTTTTAATTATATCATAACAAATACTGATTTTCAATTTACAGAAGTAATATAAAATTTCCTTTTTGAATAAAATGAAAGTTCAAAAGTTAAGTACTACGGCCATGCCTCCCTAAACAAGCCCGATCCCATCTGATACTGGAAGCTAAGCTGGATCAGGCCTGGTTAATACTTGGATTGGAGACCACCTAGGAAGACCAGGTGCTGTAGGCATAAAAAATAAAAAAAAATAAGGGATCGTAAGCTGACAAGCTCCTTGCAATCTGTGAGGTCAACCAAGGGTTGCTTCACCTAAACAAAAGTAAAAATTTTTCCTATTTTCTAAAGGGCTTCGATTATGCTCGGGTTCAGAAATAGAATATATTTAGCCTAAGAATACGTATCACGTATCTCATTCTGTCCCTATAATGATAAAATAAATAAATAAAAATTGCTTCCAGAATTGTGAATATACTCTTTCCTGTTTATGATGGTGCTGTTGTCAAGAATGGTTTTGCATTTCATTGCTATTTAAGATAAAGTTGGGAGGGAACATTAGGGTATAGTAGTAGCCATGGCCTCCTTTCACTCCATTCAGATACTGAGCTTGTCTCTTTCTCAAATCTTGACCAGGAAAAGTCTAAATATCTTTTGACAGTAAAGAACAGGTATTATGTACTTGGAACTACTTGACCACTGCCACAAATAGTACAGTGACAGGATCAAGAGTACAAGCTCTAAAAGCAGACAGCCTGTGTTGGAATTCCAGCCTAGTGACTACTTGCTAAATGACAAAGGGAAAATCAATCTCTCTGTGCTTCAGTTTCCTCATCTATAAAATGGGAGTTCTGTAAAACTGAGATGGTAATGGAATTTATTTCATTGTATTTTGTGAGTATTAAATGAGTCAATGCACATAAAGTATGTAGAACAGTACCTCTTCTACAATAACCCTTAAGTTATTGAGTATTTATATGTGCTCAGCATCATGAAAAATGCTTTATACAGATTTCTATAAAGTACATATTTCACACATTGAAAAGGATTTTTTCCTATGTCCAAAGCGTAAATGAACTGAATTTTAGAGAACCACATAGAAACACAAGAAGTGACCCACCTATTTCCTGTAAGTGAAACTTACTTTTGCTTTAAAGCTGCTCTTAGAGCATCTTTCTGTCCCACGGTGTACTGAGAAATAAAGATGTCATTTGCTGCAAAATCAAGATACAAAACTACACTTCAGATTCCTAAAAAATTATTAAATTTTAATAAGCTACTAAAAAAAAAACCCTTTTAACTAAAAGAATATTTAAGAACTCAGCAATAAGATTTCTCAATTTAAAAAAAAAAAAGGGGGAAAATAAAAAGACGAAAAAAGACAAGGAACAAGTTAAGTGACTAAAATAACAGTCATAATCCAAGACCCTAGGGGGAAAAAGCGTGTTAAAAAACTCGAGGCCAAATTGGAAACATTTGCTCAGACTCTAAAGAAAACCATTTAAAATAAGATAAAACCAACTGCTTTAAAAATGTCATTAAATAAAATTTTCAAAGTACATTTTAATCTATTATCTTACCAAAGACTATCCAAAACTTGAATTCAGAATTTATAAATAGGTTTCTAGTACTAAACCTGTGCAATAGTTGGTAGTAATAAAATTACCTTTACCACAGCACACTTTTTTCTGGATTTTAGAGATTCTATTAACAGCTGAACTTAGAAAGCAAAACTAAATTAAAAATAAAAATAATAAGAAAAAAACTATAAGCCCGTTTAATGAATGTCTAAAAATCAATGAATATCTAAAAATCTAAAATTCCATCCTTTCGAAGGCAATTTTGACACATCACAACACGGGTGAACCATTAAGCATGCTAACTGAAATTAGTCAATCACAAAAAGTCAAATATTGTATAATTCCATTTACATGAGGTATAGTGAAATCCATAGAGACAGAAAGTAGAATGGTAGTTGCCAGGTGTTAGAGGGTGGGGACAAGGGAGAGTTAGTGTTAAGGAGTAGTCCAGAGGTTCGGCTGAGGAAAATGAAAAAGTTCTGGAGAAGGATGGTGGTGATGGCTGCACAACAATGTGAATATATTTAATGCCACAGAACTATAACTTAAAAATGATAAATTTTATATTATGTATATTTTACCACAATAAAAAAGTCAAATTTATCCTTTTACCTTTTTGTCTGTTGCTCTCTTCTGTTTTATCCAAAGGCAACCCTTGCACTGCAACATCTTTAGAAAAATTCTTCAGGATATGAAAGGAAGAAATGAAAAGCTAAATAAACTTTGTGATTTATTATTCATCAAGTATTATTAACTAGCTCTGTAACTACTATGTTCTGAGAGGGCAGGACTGTATGCTTCATATATTTAATTCCCAGCACTCTCACAAGGCTCAGGTACCCTGAAGCTCTCAAGGATTTGTTGAATGAGTGAGCAGTGAGCTTTCAAATGAGTTGATGAGTTAATTAATAAGCAAAAAATCACGATTTGCCACTTTTAGCAGAGCAAATTATGTAACATCTCAGATGCTACAGTTAAATGTGAAAATCTGATTCAGTGAGTCCAATGGAGCACATGAGGATAGCCAAAGCATGGCACAACATCACAAATTAACCACAGCACTCTTTGTCACTAAGCTTATATTATGTGTGATCTCAGAAGGCTTCTCTATACAGGTGACACCTACTGACAAATAGCTTTCTGTACACATTTGTAACCCTAGACTTTATCTCTAAGATTCTAGTCAGTGTTAAGACACCATAACTTTTTAAGTACCAGATTGATTCAACATTGCAATTCCCCAGCCTTAGATACACCTTTTTGGGGGGTCTACTTCAAAAAAGTGAAAAGAGAAAATTATAAAAGGAAACTGATTCAGGCTGCCGACTGATGACAGGTGTCAACTTTCTAAAAATAGCCAGTGAAATTAACAGTACAGTAGAATGCAACTGGAAAATTAATATAAAGAACTACAAATCAGTAAGAAAAAGCACAGCACATAAATATGTAATTCACAAAAGAATAAATATAAATGGCCATATGCTTCACTAATAATAAAAGAAATACAAAATAAAACAATGAGATGCCATGTCAAATGGCAAAGGTGTTCTGTTTAATTTTAATGCTCCATATTGGTAAAGACGGAGAAATAAGTCCACTAATTCCACTTGTGACATTTTTAACAGTTAACACATCATTCTTTATTACACAAAAGGTACTTGTATTACGCACTTTACATATGATAAAAATGAAGCAAAAAGAGGTTAACTTGCCTAAGGTTAAACAGTTGGTTAAGAGTCAAATCCAATGGAGAAAATATATATTAGTATAGTCTTTCTGGAGGCAATTTAGAAATATTTCAAAAAGTATATATATCCTTTGATCTAATAATTTCACATCTAGAAATTAATTCTAAGGAAATGACCCAAGATGTTCACCAGAATGTTCATCACCTGGTTGTTTATATTATCGAAAATTGGAGGAAAAAACCTTAATGTCCAATGACAGAAATATCAACAAATAAACTATGATACATACATACACTGAAATTCTATGAACCCATTAAAAGTTTCTAGAAAAAAAAATGACATGGAAAAATATCCTTAATACTATTTAGTTATAAAACAAAATATAATATTTCATAACATATATATACACAAAGAAAAAAATGTTAACAGTTGTTGATTTTAAGTTGTGGGATTTCTTTTTTCTTTTTGTATTTTTGTACTTTCTACAATGATTTTTAAGTTTTATTTTCCTTCTACACATTTGTAAGGATTAGCCCCAAATAGTCTGAAAAAGGACATCTTCTGATAGTATGGGAAAATAGGTATGAATAGAAGCAGATATAAATGTGAGCATATTAGGCACTAACTCCTTTAGTTTAATGTGGATTGACTTTCTCATTTAAAGTCAATCCACATTATAATTTTAAAACTCACTTATGAAACAAAAATATGATGCAAAGAGATTGCAGTTTGTGTTCATTGTACAATAAGAATGAACTAGGTTTGCTTCGCAGGCATATTTAACATTAGACAAATCTACACAAAATGAGCTGATCCCATATTAAAGGTAATGGAATCCTGCCTGATCATCTTCATGACAAATGTCATCCATTTATCCTCAATTATATATTGTGTATCTATACATCTGGGAAATTATTTAGGTAATAGAATTCAAATAGCATTAATCATTAAATAGGGCCTGATCAAAAAATAAACAACAAAAAAAACAATCCGAAGACAAGGCATTTACTCAGGCACCAAATATAGCACATAATTATACATTTTTACTGTGAGTTTTTGACAAAGTTGACGATAGTTTCAATTTAATTCTTAGTTTACCAATTTTGATTTTCAAAATATTACATTGTGAAACTCTCTTCTTTATAGGTCTGTCAAATTGACAATATGTCGGTATACATTATGATTAGTGGTCAAAGTCTAATTAGACTGCATGACCAAAACATTATATTTCTCATAAATATTTTCAGCATGATAAATAAAAAGCTTAAGATGAGAATTTCACGTTTTTGTCTCTTAAAGACCCCTCAAAAAAAAAAAAAAAAAACCCTCAAAAGACCTCACAGTAGTTTGTATGATGTATAATCAGCTCACTTTTTAAAAAAATTATGTTGTTACTATTCCTTTATTTTAACATAATTCCCTGGTTTAGAATACCTTTTCCTTAGATAATAGGAGAGCTTTTTTTTTCAGTTTCAATATTTCTCTCAGTGGTCATTATCTTAAGCCACAATTGTATGTCAAATATTTCGCTTGGTAAGTAAAATTTAAATAAAAACAAGATCTGCTGCTAATCAATCATAATTTAAGAACACACTACTTGATAATACTGAAGATTTTAACATGAGCATAATTAGGAATCCTTCTGCTTACAGTTTCTGACACAGCGAGATTTTCTAATGGAGGCTGGTGATAATTTCTAGCAGAAAAGTCTGATAAACCTAATAAAACAAAGAAAAGAAATCAATTTTAGTGATTTTCAAATCAGAATCTTACATTTAGAAACTGTACAGGCATGATTCAAGAACTATAAACTCCATATTAATGTAAGACCTAAATTGGAAGATACTTTTCATGCAAAAAAACTTAAGAAAATAAAAGTTTTTACAACTGGCATTTTGGAAAATATGGGTCTGTACCAACAATCAAGTAAAATAAGTATAAAATGTTTTAAAATATATCATTACACTGTTGGCTCTGGACAAACTAGGGTAGACTCATTTGCCACAAATAAAATATGTACACAGTATAAAAGCCTGATTAATAGTAGGCCTATAATTTACTGTACCCAAGAGCTGCATTACAAAAGCATTTTTTGTTTTTGTACATATATTCATTAATTTGATCCTTACATGACCAGTGAATTGGGTAAAAGATATGTTATCTTCTTTTTCACTGAGCTCCAGAAAGGTTATGTGAATTAGAACATGGAAGCCATCAAATGGCAGAAGTTGTGCTTTTCTACTATGCCAAACTGGATAGCACAATCCAAGTAGAAGGTAGAACATTTGGTTAAAAGCCCTAGTAGTGAAAAATAAGCTCATCATACAAGTAAAGTGTTTCTATCACTGATGTGAACAAGAACATTTGCCAACAGGACACAAAAAGAAAACACAATAGGAAATGTTAAATTTCATTCATTTTTTCTATTCCATAGTGTTCCATGTAAGCTGTGCCTGGACATTTTCCCAGGGAATACGGTCAATATTCAAACACCTGTACAAACTAGACATAGCTTACGTTTGTGAATTTAAACATTAAAAATTCTCTAAATTTTGAAACGAAATGGAAATAAAGACCTTTTACAAAAATGAAAACTGGTTTAAAAACTAGAATCACATACCACACAACGTTCCATTCAAGCTAGTTCCTGTTCTAACAGGAAGACGTTTGTTTGCAGATAACGCTGGAGGTACACAGGACAACTCATCTTTCAGCAAAGCCAAATTATCTGCCTGATTTGGAGAAATTACTTCACGAAGCCTCTTCGCTGGTATTTTAACCGTTTTTTTCTTTTTCGGGATAAACTCAGAGCCTTTCATATTACTGCTAACAAGTCCCACAGTTCTGAATTGAGTAACTTCCTTCTGGGTCCATAAAACTTCAGAATAAAATTTTCACCGCTTTGAAGACTAGGAAGGGGGTGGAGTAAGAACCAAGGAAGTCAAGAGTATGATAAAGAAAACGTGAATTCCAAGTGATTTTGAAATATGCAGTCAGCTTTTAAATAAAACACTGTCTAAACAGACTATGCACAAAGCTAGAAATTTTAATTGTAGTATCTAATCCAGCATAGAAACCAGAACACTATTTTCACCCATTAATCTCAGTCTATTAATTCACCATGCCAGTGAATCTGAAAATGGGGATGACAAGAGAATGGACGCGTTAACAATAGTAACCATAGTAACAGAGCATTCCTCCCCCTCCCACCCCCCAACCCGCGAGCTGGCAGTTCAAAACCTAAAATAGATATGGAGGCGGAGTTAAGTTTGTTGAAGACAAGCAGGTAAAACCGAAATGCTATTATTTTTTAAATCACCCACATTAAGAAGCTTAATCGTTTTCTTCGGCCAATGCGTCTTACACACTCCTCCAGATGCAACCATCGAACACCTAAATTCGCCCTCTGAGTCTCCAGAAAACTGGGAAATGCCGCAGGCACTGATATAATCCGACAACAGCTTCAGTTGCCCGCGAGTCAACACCCACTTTCCTTTAAGCCCGCCCTTGAGATAGAACACGCATGCGCGCCAAGAAAATGGTCCAACCAAAGAGCCAAATGCTCCCAGGTGCTCCACCATTTCTTTCCGGGTGGAAACAAACTCCCAACACAAAAGGCTAAAACGGGCGTGATTATTTTTAAGGCAGTACGTTACCCCACAAGACTTAAATAGTGAATAAAACCCGAGAGATTCATCGAAGAACTGCAGAGCTCCGACTTAACGGGTAATACTACTCGCTTTTATTAGGAACTCTTTACGATGTAGTTCCCGAAGACCGTTAGAGACGCGAATTAAGTAAATTAGTTTTACAAAACGTTTGGACAGTTTCGTGTTATTGTTGGCGAGGAAGTCAGGAATAGAAAGCAATGTCTAAAGAGACAATCACAGAAAGTAATTTTTAGGGTGTTTTAGAATTATATCATGATGTCGACTTTTTTCTCTAGAGTCCCCCGCATTATAACGAATCGGCGTCGAAGGATCTAAGGGCTATTTGACATTGTCTCTCCCACGTGTTCTCTTCCATCCAGCGGCTTTGGCACCCGCCGTGACCCCGACTCTCCGCCCCCGAACTCGACTGGCAGCGCAGCCCCCCAAGCCTGTGCTGTTCTCGGAAGCGAGAGCCTGTGCTTAAGTATGATGTCTTTTCTCTGCCCTCAGAATCCCGGGTTCCCGGGCGGGGGGCGGCAGGCTACGCTTCGGAAAGGTGGCAGGTCTCTGAATGAGGCCGCGGCACATACGTGGGGCTATGGGGGGCTGCGGAGGGCAATGCGTCATCTATCCCCAGTGCAGTTTTGGGACCTAGCGACCGTGTCACTGCGCAAGGGTCGTAATTTGAGGCACCCCCAAACTGGGTTTGAAGAATCAGGGTCTAGTCCTGGGACAGTGAGTTAGACAAGGCATCCATCCACGCTTCGACCTTGAGCTAACAGGCAGGAGACCCTCGGTTAACTGAAAAATCCTTTGTAGACACAATGTCGAGGCCAGTACCCCTTATCTGATATGCTCATTTTTGAAGACGCACTAATTAGACGTTTCCCTTTATGCATTACTAGAGGCTTTAAAAAAAGAAAAGAAAGCAAAAAATGTAATCTGATGTAAAAGCTAAATAAATTTTATTTTTACATCCCATCTGTCAGCTTTCAAAGAAGAAATCCTAGAATTAAAAGGGAACTTAAGGTCTCAGCTTTGGATAACCTTTTAATTATTCCTTGCAAATTATTTCTTATTTCAGTTACATTTCCATTTTTCATTACTGGGCTTTTACGTATGTGCTTGTTCGAAATTTGTTGTAGAATATAGGTGAATTAAAAGATAGAATGACAATGTCACAGGTGTAAGAGACTCGAGATGATTTAACGCTCTTCTTTTTAGGTGTAACTTAAATGTGAAAGAAAAAGTAACCTTTCCCTTCTTAGGTCTCTTAAGGTGTGAGCATAGGCACTCATTACAATGAACAAATGACTTGATTTGGGTCTTACAACCCTTTTAATATATATCAGAGCTGGGGTCCAAACCCAAGTATTCTTGCCTCCTCTAGTACAGTACTCAAATGAGCATCCTTTAGGCCTTGAAGCCAGCCTTTAAACTCAAAGGCAGTATGCAGTGATCTTTCAAAAGTATTTTTGCTCTGATTAATGATTGCCAGTTCATCAGACATAACTTCCTAAACCTGCTACAAATAATCTAAAGTTAAAGGGATATGTGGTAGAATCCTATTAAATTATATCAACTGAACAAGTTCAGATCAGTTCAAACATCTGACTTATCAAATAAAAGACACTGATAGCCCTGAAACAAACAAACAAACAAACAAAACACATGGCTCATGAGATTGTTTTCTTTTGTTATTGTTTTAATTGTTAACATTTTTACTTATTTGCTGTCTCCCACTCTCTCTATACATATATACACTTTTTTTTTTCTTTTGCTGAACCATTTGTAAGTAAGTTGCAGACCTCAAACCCTAATTCTTCAGCATGTATCTCAAGAACAATCTATTACATAACCAGGATAAGATTATCACACCTAAAATGTTAACACATTCAGATCTCTCCAATTACCCCAAAAATGTCTTTTTAATTCAAAAATGTTTCTTTTTTGATTCAGGATCCAAAGTTCACACATTGTGTTTAGCTGTCATGACTTTTAGTCTCCTAACTAGAACAGCTAGCTCTCTGTCCCTTTTGATTTTTAGAAGACCAGTCTAATCTTACAACTTGTTCCATATTGTGGATTTTCCTAATTATTTCCCCATGATCTGACTCAGATCATGGGGAAATAATTAGGAAAATCCACAATATGGATTTAGTGAAGCTGTCTGTGTCTATTGTGTTCATAATGCTAGGTATAATCACTTGGTTAAGATGATGACTGCTAAATCTTTCCAAATAAAAAGACAGTTTTCCTTTTGCGATAAGTAACATAAGTAACATATGGAGATGCTTTGAGATCATGGATATATTGTTTCCCAACAACCTACCATTCAGTGGTTTTATGATCCATTCAGGTCCTTGCCTCAATCACAAGATTACCAATTACCAGTACCAGTTATGCAGGTACCAGACTACTGATAGAGGCCAAGGACATCAGAAGAATCATTTACCGTAAGCTAAATTTGAACAGAATTACAAATTTGGCTCCAGGCCTGGTACAAATCTGTATATGATTCTTCAAAAACATGGAGGACATCTCCCCCATCACATCCTGGTTAGTCTATTTATTTTTAATATTCAGAAATTTCTGAAAATTGTCCTTGTGATATTCACCTGAACATACTACCTGGAAAGATAAGGAGGTTATTATTATTTTTAATATATATAATAGCATAGCATGCTAAGGATTTTTTAACCTCAGAATAGATTGAGGGAACTAATTTCACCTATCGAAAAAGAAGAAGCTTTTTTCTTTTTACTTTTTCCTTATTGAGATATAATTGACACACAACATTATGTTTCAGGTGTACAACATGGTTCCATATTTATATATATTGCAAAATGATCACCACAGTACATCTAAGGAAGAGGCTTTTGAAAAAATGATTTAGCCAACAGAAGTTTAGATTTCATTGACTAGACTATTACAGCTTATAGAGGCCTCCATCACACAGTCATTTGTAATCCCCTCATTTTTCAGGTAAGAAATCAGGCCTCACTGGAGACAATCAAGCAAAGGTTGGACAACTGCTTTGCCAGAACAGAAAAAAAACTCATGCATCAGAAAAGGTTTGAGCTTGATGACTGATACAATCTCCCTTTACTCTTAAGGTCTCTGGTTTTATGATATATTTTCTTTGGCACAAAAATAACAGCATTGTTATAATCATTCCCGAGATCTAATCCAGAGATTTTGGAATTCTTATCCCTTCCATTCTATCTCCAGGTTTCAGGGATGTAATCAGAAGGTAACCTCTGGTTCGAGTTTGCCTGCACGATAACAAACATTTGATATAATATCTGGAAAACTAAGACCAAATAAAAGGGCAGCCATATTGCTGCAACCTGTTCCCACCATCAGGTGGTTTGCTTGGCTGTTGGTGTTTGTCAGTCAGCATAATTTATCACTAAATAACTACAAAGTAGAATGCTGAAAGACTTAGAAGACACCAAATAGCAATTAAATTTGCAAATCATTTATTTAAGTAATCATCTTCAATATTTTCTAGGAACAGTTGCCTACAGTTATGTATACCATAAACTTGATACAGGCATACCTCAGAGATATTGCAGGTTCAGTTCCAAACCACTGCAATAGAGTCAGTCTTTTTGTTGGTGAAGAGTCTTGCCTTCAATTTGTAAAACAACTCAACGTCTGTGAAGCACAATAAAGCAAAGCATAATAAAATGAGGCACACCAAAAAAAAAAAAAAAAATGAGGTATGCCTGTATTGATGACTACAGAGAAGAGCTCTAGAAATTTAGGAAGACTTAAGAAAATTGCTGTTAAGTTTGGTTATAGGTTTGGGAAGATAAATGAACAATAAAATTGAATAATTGAATTAAAATTGAATAATTCTAGAGAAAAGGAAACCATAATATTAACATAGTAGTCTTTGAGTAGTAGAGCTATTTCTCTTTATTTTCCAAATTCTCAAGAAAAAGATTATATTTTATGATAAACTTTATTTCATTTTTAAGGAGGAACTATATACTAATAAGGACTGGATATTAAAAGACAACACCAATAGAATGATTTTAAATAAAAAAAATCATACTAATACCATTGAGGCGCTCATCTGTGTCTTATCAAATAACCATCATTCGTCACTGTGAGTTGTATATTAAGGGGCAAGTGGGATAGATTCAGCACAGTGTTACCAGTCTAAAGCTTACAGAACATTTAAAGATTTCATACTTTCTGCTTGTGACCTCTTTTTGAAAAAGTTATATGAATTTTAACCTGAAATAAAAGGATAGCAATAGGGAAAAAACATTTTGGCATTAGAATTAGCAAATATGTAAATTTCTAAGATGTTATAAGTAAGGAAATCAGATCTGTTTTCTTTTTTGGTGTGAGCTGTAGAAAATCCAGTTTGCTGCATGCCCTCCTGAAGTACAGCAGGTATACTGTACAGCTCAGCAATTCAAAAGGTTAGGGTTTCATGGATGCCCTTTTGTGCTTTCAGTTAGAGCCTGTTGGTAAACTAAGTTCCTTAATGCATAGTTTTATTGCCCTTGTATTTTTTCCACAAAACAATGGGTCTCATTTAATACCTATTTCCACAAAAGTTATCTTACCAGTTCTGGGATCTTTTGGGGCTGTTTTCTGAATAGGAAGCCAAAAGAATTCTAGTTTTGAACATTTACTAACATTTACAGTAATGCATCTTGTTCTTTGGCAGGAATTAGAAAGTTAGACAGCTTCATTGTTTTCTTTTTTATTAAGCTTTTTATTTGATATTATTTAGATTTATATGCAGTTATAACAAAAAAATAAAGAGATCCCTAGTGCCATATACCCAGTTTTCCACAATGGTAACAGCTTAAAAAACTATAGTACAACATTGCAAGCAGGGTAATGATATGGATACAGTCAAGATACAGAACATTTCTGTTACAAAATTCTCTCATGTTGCCTTTTTATAGCAACACCCTTTTCCCTCCTACCCCTACCCCTACTTAAACCCTGGCAAGCATTAATATGCTCTCTATTTCTGTAATTTTGTTAATTCAGGAAACACAGTATGTTACCTTTTGGGATTTTTTTTCACTAATTCTTCAGAGATTCATCCAGCTATTGTGTGTCTTTAATACCTCATTCCTTTTAATTGCTGAGTAGTATTCAGGTATGGTGTACCAGTTTGACCATTCACCAATTTAAGAACATCTGCATTGTTTCCAGTTCTTTTACTGTTATGAAAAAATTTCTATAAACATTCACATGCAGGTTTTTATGTGAACATAACTTTTCACTTCTCTTAATAAATGACCAGGAATGCAGTTGCTGGGTCATGTGTTATATGTTTAATTTTGTAAGACACTGCTTTACCAGAGTGACTATATGATTTTACATTATTACTAGGAGTGTCAGAGTGATCCAGTTTTCCACATCCTCACTAGCATTTGGTACCGTCACTATATATTTTTTAATTTAGCCATTCTAATAAAGTGTGTAATGCTCTAGCATTGTGTTTTTGTTTGCCTAACAGGGTAATATTATAGAATATCTTTTTATGTGCCTATTTGCCATCTGTGCTTTCTCTTACGTAAAATGCCTTTTAATGTCATTTGCCATTTTCTAATTGGATTGTGCTTTTATTGTTAATTTTGAGACTTTCTATTTAGTAGTTCTTTGTCAGCTATGTAGTCTGCTTTTGATGTCAGGTCTAAGAACTCTTTGTCCTAAATGTTCATTTTGAATTAATTTTTGTATATGTTGAAAGACTGAGTTTGAGGTTGCATTTTTTGCTTATGGATGTACAATTGTTCCAGCACCATTTGTTAAAAAGCTTATCCTGCCTTCACCTTAATTGCTTTTGCACGTTTATCAAAAACCAGTCGGGCACATTTGTGTGATTCTATTTCTGAGTTCTCTATTTTGTTTTGTTGATCTATGTGTTTGCCATTCCACTAATACCACATAGTATTGGTTACCGTAGCTATATAATATAGTCTTGAAATCAGGTAGATTAATTCCTCCCACTTTATTCTTTTTTTCAAATTTGTTTTAGCTATTCTAGTCCCTTTACTTTCCATATAAATTTAAAAATAATCTTGTCTGTATTTTCAAGAAACCTTACTGGAATTTTAATAGGCATTGCATTAAGCCTGTCTATCAGCTTTGGGAAAATTGACAATCCTTATTATGTTCAGTCTTCTAATCCATGAATGTTTTCCAATCCATAATATGTCTCTCCATATATTTAGGTCTTGGATTGCTTTCATCAGCATTTTGTAGATTACAGCATATAAGTACTATACATGCTTTGTTAGATTTGCTCCTAAATTGTTTTTTTTTTTTTCTTTTTGAGTGATTGTAAATGGTACTGCCTTTTTACAAGGTAGAAGAGCAAATTGCCTTAAACCTGGAGATTTAAGTAGACAGGGTCTTTGGGTCCCATAGCTAGCATTAAAATTTTTCATCCTAAATTTTATGGTTCTTTGTTGTCATTAATGATGTGGTTAGATATTTATAATTATATACATGATTAGATACTTATAAAATATTAATAACTTCAGATAGACTTGTTTCAGTTCTATTTCATAAACTTTTCTAGTTTTGATTACCTAACTCTTCAGCTAGCCTAAAAACATTTGTTCACAGATTAATAAACTTTTTAAATTTTTAAAACAGGTGACTAATAGACGTACCAAAAGAATATGGCGGCACAAATGCCAGAGTCTGATCAGATAAAACAGGTAAGGCTTTATAATTAAGGAAAAAGCATTTTGCAAAAACTTAAAGGCACTTACTGGATGCAACCATGTCAGTCAGCAATCTCACAACATAACTGTTTGAATTCCATTCCCCAAAATGGGTATTAAACAACAAAGCAGATAATTTGACAGATAATCCAGGAAAGAATAAATGTTTAATGAGAAAATTTCACTATATTTTATAGCTCATATTACATAGGTCATATTATACCCATTTAAGTTAGCAAAAGAACCTTTGATTTCTAGTATTACAGGATATTTTGCCTAAGTAAAAAACATCAGTAATTAGTTTCAAAACATTTTATTTTAAAAAACAAATATTAAAGAACTTTCTGATGTGTTTGTAGTTTAAGGAATTTCTTGGAACCTACAATAAACTTACAGAAACTTGTTTTTTGGACTGTGTTAAAGACTTCACAACAAGAGAAGTAAAACCTGAAGAGGTAAGAAAATTCTAAAAATACTCTTAAGCTCATCATAAACAATATCAGTGGGATCCTCCTAAGCATTTTGCTTACTCCTAGTTATTACAGGAATTTCAGCTACCTTTTATGTTCCATTGCTTGGAGAAACTGAAGCAGCCACGGACATCTAGTTTAATGGTGACATTTAATATGACAGTCACATTGAACCAAGGCAGACTTTTTAGAGAAGATGCCTAAGGCTGGCTGAGTTATCGTACTGTAGTAAATACTACTAATTAGCTTTCAGTCAAGATGGCCTGGCTAGAGAAACCTGACATGGCTTTTCTATCTGATCCTGAGAACTCAGATTAACTTTGAGAAAAGCAGAGCTTGAATTCTAATGGCTTATTTTACATAGGTGTTTTCTAAAAATCCAGTCCTTTTGGAAATCATAACTTTCAATACCACCAAGCCTTTATATATTGGCTCAAAGTGATAAAACTTCTTCCAGTAGAAGATACTGATGAACATTCATGCCAAAAGTTCAACATGTAACCTGCAATGAATAAGTACTTATTAAATAAATGACAAAGTTTAATAGCTGCTAAATGTAATATTCTTCTTGGTAAAAAGTAAAAGGTTGAGAATTAATGTTAAGAATGGAGTTTCCTATTAACAAGGAACAAACTTGCTACTGGGTCTACATTTTAACAATCAGAATAAAGGGATAGGAATGTGGGCTTTCAGTTATTAAGACATATCTGCAGAAAATCTAGTCCAGATGGCAGGGACTTACTTACCATTGTTCTTAGTGCCTGCAAACTCGTAGGCATTCAAAATCTTTTAGTTCTTGTATTAACAATTGAAAGCTATGGTCACATGGAATTCATTAATACTAATTAATTCTCAGATATAGTCAAAAAGAAAAGGTACCTACTGGTTGTTCTTTTAGAATATATGCATTTTTTAAAATTAAGATTTTTGTGTTGCCTCTTTGATCTTTTTTTATTTCTAGACCACCTGTTCAGAACATTGCTTACAGAAATATTTAAAAATGACACAAAGAATATCCATGAGATTTCAAGAATATCATATTCAGCAGAACGAAGCCCTGGCAGCCAAAGCAGGGCTCCTTGGCCAACCACGATAGAGCAGTCCCGATGGATGGACTTTCCATGAAAGATTGCCAACAGCTGTTGCACTGGAAATGAGGATTCATCTGATAGAATCCCCTGAAAGCGGTATCCACCATGTTAAACCATCTGTCATGACTGTTTGGCAAATGGAAACCACTGGAGAAACAAAATTGCTGTTTACCAGGAATAATCAAAATAGAAGGTCTTATTGTTCAATGAAAATAGTAAGATACAACATTTGTTGAGGCCTTAAGATTCAGCAGCTTAGCCACTTGATTAGAAAAATAAACCATTGTTTCTTCAATTGTGACTGTTAATTTTAGAGCAAAATATGTGTTCAATCATGTATGAGATAGAAAAAAATTTTTATTACTAAAAGTAAAATAAATTGAAGTATCACTGAGCAGTTGTTTATACTATATAGTACCATAGTATTCTGACTGGACTGTGGATACGTTGAAATATTTTCAATCAGGATCATCCTCCAAGCATTCCTGTTCATTCATGTCTGCCTCAAATTGCTGGTAAATACATAAAATAGTTATTTGCTGATCATTTCAATGCACGATCATTTTCTTGCCGCCCTTCTTGTGTCAGGGTGGGCATTACACATTCTTATTCTAGCTACATTTTTATATATTTCAGGAAACAACCGATCTGAGACTAGCATGGGAATGTTTAAGAGCTGACTGCTATGCTCTAGTGGAGTCTGTTGTTTTGTGTTTTGTTCAAAAGCTGAGAATCAATATGAATGATTCTGAGTCAGACCAATAATACACAGTGTATTCTCAGTGGCGACATGTGATTTGTATAATAAACCGTGAACCAAAGGTAAAGTAATGTCTTATGATGAAATGAATCTGAAAACAAATCCAAGCATTTTCAGGAAATTCTAGTTGATGCATAAGCATATCAAGCAGTTTGATAAATGTAAATGGAATAATACCTATAAATAAATTAGCTTACAACTAGATTTCATTTGATACTAACCTAAACTTGTACCTAAGAGAATACTAATTATCCCATAGGTTTAAACTTACCAAAGTGATTTCTATGTTTTGCCATATTAATTAATGGAAAGTAGCAGTATTCTACTTTGGTAGTTTGCTGTTTTCTATATTACATCTAATTTTTAAACATTAGGTCTTTTAACTAACAATACCATTTAATTTAAAGGCCTCTGCTGAGTTTACAATCAATAACTGATATCTTTGAACATACAAAGACAAAATATGAACAATGCTATCTTTAAAATGAAACTTGAAAAATGTATACTACATAACAAAACATATAATTCATTATAGTCAAAGAACATGAAAGAATTGGCTTGTTTTATCTTAAGGCCAGAAAAGCAACCAAAAATAAAGAGATTTTACTCATTTTACTTAGGGCCATTCACACACATACTTTGCTATTTCTATGTAATCAAGCCTAACCTGGTTAGTTATCCTTTTCATTTTACAAAAATAATTAAATATGTGCTTACCTGGCAAATAAGGGGAATTTTGTGTAACAGCATCTCAAATACGTTGGGAGGGAGAGTGTGTTTAAAAACCTTCAGAAGTTCTTGTGGTTGCCCACACACTAAAAGAGCATTGCTGAGATGTTCAACCCCCATTCTGTGCTCTCCTGAAACAATAAGTTTAGAGCAAAATTTTAAAGTTCTATAGATTACAAAAAAAGCATCAAGAATTAAAACATAAAACATATCAAGCTAAAGACTACATAAACAAGTCTCAAAGTGTAGAAAGGTGAGGGGAAATCTTGAACTGCCAAGTAGATTCACTGTGGTAAAGGTGAAATGTGACTAACTTTATGACCTAAATTACAGTAAGAGTACCCTCACTGTTTTAAAGTTTTCTTGTTTTGGAAATGTCCATGCTCTGCAATTTGGGTATGTCCGTGGGAGGGTGGGCTGTACTGAGTCTTTTTAAAGGTGTTCTGTTATTGACATGAGGTAGGTTATCTTTACAAATTTGACTGATAAAATATTATAGATGAAACATCTCGTTAAATGATGCTTTTTAAAAATAGTTTCTATTGTCAGAGTTGAAACAATTTAGTGTGGCATGAACTATAGATCCGGGAAAAGAAAATAAGATTTCTGAACTTTTAAAATGAGTTTTAGGATGATTGGCTGTAAAGTAATTAAGGATGAAAATCTGTGACGAGTGGAATTAATCAGAATTAATTAATTAGAATTAATCGGAATTTCTGTTTAAGTGAGAACATGGAATCACTTAGTCTCACTCTTGCTTTAGGAAACTGAGGCAAAGATCAGTAAAATTAAGATTTCAGAGCTAATGTCAGAATTAGTCACAGAACCTAATCTGAACTTTGAGACAGCATTGTGCTGCCTCTTTTCGAGTGTTACATAATAACAAGTTTTAATATAACTAGGTAGGAAATAAAATATATTTCTCTACATTTAAATATGACATTAGATTCTTAAGAACAAATGAATTTTCCATTTGTTGGTTGAAATATATGGCCCTATGAAGATGTGTATGGTGGACCAAAAAAAAAATGCTTTCCAAAGATTTGTATTAAACTGAAAAACTATGAGAAAGACATGACCTAACTTAGACACATAGACGAAGCAAGCCTTGTCAATATGATGTAGGTTTTAAGACAAGGTTTATGTCTATAGACACCTAATTTTATGTTTTCGACATAAGAAATTTTCATTGCTGAGTTTTTAGTAACTTTTCTTAGGCATTTAAAGGACATTTCTTAGATGAAATACTTACTAAAAGGTTTATTTTAATAAAATTACAGATTTGAGAAAATGGTATATTAAGTCAAAATACTTTGTATTAATCCTTTTAAAGAAAAAAAATATAATAATGCCTGCTCTTAAGTTGATGGAGCTAACGTGATACAAAACCAGTAATCAGGGTCAATTAAATCATCCAATAAATTCAATCAAATCAGCTAATTAAAATTTCAATCAAAATTACTGGCTCTGTGGTCCCATATCAGCATAATTACAATTGAGATGATTACAAAACTATACTGAGAGCAAACTAATGAAAATTGGTGTCAGCAACAGAGGGGAGTGGAGAAAACTGAAAAAGATTGCAGAAAACCAGGTGAAAAATTATTGCTTTAGATTACTGGTTCTCAACATAGGATTTACATTGTAACAACCTAGGGAGGTTTAAAAAATACTGATGCTTCTTGAGTCCCACCCCCAGAGATGCTGATTTAATTCATTTGGGGTTTGATGGGGATTTAAAAACTAAGCAACCAAGATTGAGAACTGCATTATAAATAAAATATAGTATAAGTACATAACCCTTAAAGGGCTAGTTAATCAGTTTAAAGATTCACAGAAATAATGTTACCATTATGAGAGAGAAAAACTTAAAGCCACAAATTTTCAATTTTTTAAATCATCTCAATATCTAACATTTATCTCACGTCTAAACTATTACATGATAGCTCTTAAACAGTGAATAAAAATACAATGTAATAAAGTGTTTTTTCTTTTAATATTCAGAAATTGCCATATTTATACTATTGTAATCAATAAATGTTAAAGCTGAAAGGTTCTGTTTTAATTGTTCCTATCTCTAGGGACTACCTATATCTAGGGATTAATCCAGATTTTATGAGGCCCCAGTTTATATAATTTGGGGGTTCCTGTTTAAGAAAAAGAATATAAAATTATGAATATGAAATTGGTAGGCCTGTGCAAATGAAAGTCCTTAAAGGTTATACTTCATTACCTTGTGTAAAATCATTCCTTTTTATATCATTTAAGTTCTACCTTCATTTTGTCATTAATATTTAACAGATTTTAGTCCACTTATAAAACTACCTAAAAGATTAGTAAAGAATAAAATGCTAACATTTCAAATTATGATTAATGTGCAATGATTTTGAATTCTGCAATATTAATTTCTCAAAAACTTTATCATGGTATTCAGCCACTGAATAAAGTAAAAAATTTGGGTATTGCTATGATCTGGACTTGCTCTTTGTTTTTATAAATCCTGAAGGATGCTACCCTCTTAAATGCAGGTTGAAAAGCAAAATCTTTTTTAAAAGGACAATAAAAAGAAGGAAAAACAGGTACAGGTACTGTGATATGCAAAGGCATTTGCAACGTTTGGAAAAAGATACATAAATGGGTGTAATGCTCATTTATCCAGCAACATCATTTATCCTTTACATAAAAAACCTCAAAATAATTTTTTTCCTTTACAAGGTTTATCATCAAAATAAAAACATGATTATTACATACATACTTCTGTAATACCGATATTATCTACCATCATTTTACCTGACAGTATTTTGAAGTTTTCTTAAATCTATCTGGAATTAAATGGGGAAAAATTATAATTCAAAATACAGGTCAGGACCATTAAGTGCAAAATAGCTACAGGCATCACTATATTAGAACAAGAATGATCATTCGAAATGATTTTATCAAAAAGTATTAAGGATACTCTAAGAAGGCAGGAATTTTTTTTTTTTTTTTTACATTTTGATTAATGCAAATAGTCATTTGTAAAATTCATTTACTTAGAATTTTACTTGACAGTAAGGGAGGTGTTCTTGTATCTGGCTTTGTTTCTCCATCTGCCCACTTCCAAGACTGGAACATAAACTAGAACACTATAACCACTGGAACTGGGCAGCGTGATGGAGTGAAAATGCTAGGAAAGTTTCTCTTTAAACTGAAGTAAGTTGGTTAACACACCTAGCTGGTAAAATCATTTGACATACAAATAACAATCGATGAATATTCTTAAACATAAATTATCATTAACAGCTGCTTACAGAAGAATGTTTATATTCTTACCTCTAGATAACCAAAGTTCTCCCATTTGTACCTCTTGCAGAAAAAGTTCTTGCAATTTTTCATTTTTTGCTGGATCCCACAACTAAAAGATTCACAAAATATTTAATAATAAGTAATGAATGTAAGAGATTTGGTTACTGATCAAAATTATTTAATTTTTACTTTAAAAAGCACACTTTGAACCAAGTCTCAAAATCTAAAGTATGACTAATTCAGCTGTTCTTTATAAATATTTAAACCAATTTCTTAAAATGGAGTTCGGTTTCAGGCAATAAAAAATACACGGCATAGTCAAGTTAGGTTACAGTGCTTATAATAACTCATCTGTATTTTACTCAGCTAAGTACACAAAGCAGAAGTCCTACTGTAGTTAACTATATAACAAAGGTAGCTTTTTATGTTGCAAAACTATTTTCTTGCCTAGGGTATTAACATCGTTTATTGATTTTGGCAAAGGGCGTGGTGTGGGGTTGGCAGGGCAGTGGGTGTTGTTCAGAAGGTTGCTGTTGTTTGCTGCAGCCTGCTTCATGAAGGTGAAAGGTCACTGGGTGCCGGCATCTCTGGCACCATAGACAGGGCTAGTCTTTAAAGGTAGAGTGGCCAATCCCTACCCAAAATATTAACTATTAACTCCACTGCCAGTCACTTTAGCTTCAGTCTGTATATCTGGTGGGGTAGACGGGGGAGGGAGGAGTGGGAGGTGCATTGTGTTTGTTTAAAATGGAATGAATCTGGGAATTAGGATCATATTCTACGCTTTTACTGGCAAACGTCCTAATGCTTGCTAACAACCACAGGTTTCATTAGACAGATATTTAGTGAGCACTAGTGACAGCAGTTCACTCTAGAAAAAGCTGGAAAGGGAAGGAGACCAAGTCCCCTGTGCCCATCCCCAAGGAACCCAGAGTCCAACTAAGGGAAAGGACAAGGATGCATAAGATTAATAACACATTAACAATGTGTTATTAGACTTCATAAAACATTAACAATGAAGTCTAATGTCCTCTATACAGAGACATTAAATCTATTTGGGGAATCAGAGAAAGTGTCTCAGAAAAAAAGACAGCAATTGAGATGTGAAGAAAGAAGCTCAGTGAAAGTCTGATGAAGCAATGCAAAATTGCAGGCAAAAAAATCAAGTGATCTTTATTCAGCTGGATTATGAGAGGGTGAATGTAGCAACAATGATAATTACCAATTACTGAAGGCCAGCTATGGGCTAAGAACTTTACATATATTATCCCCAACCCTTAGTAAAATAAGGTTGTCAATACAGAATGCACCTGTGGACGGCAGTGGTACCAAGCTAAGAGGGCTGGTCTTTCACCTGCAGAGTAGGGAGCTACTGCAAAGAGTTCCATATTCAGAGCTACAGTTTAGAAGGTATTTACTCTGACGGTATAAGAGAGGCAGGGAGACAAGCTAGGAAATTATTACAATAGCCTAGGTAAACGGTAATAAAAGCCTGAAGTAGTGTGGAAGCAGTGGAAATAAAAAGGAAATAAGATATGAGGTAGAGCATAGAAAAACAAGAATTGGGGACTGTCTGTGGAGGATGGGGTCGATATTTAAGTAAAAGGAGTCAGGGTCACAGTATCATGAGAAAATCAGAGGAGGTGCAGTGGCAATGGATGAGATGATAGATTTATTTACGAACATGCTAAGATGAGATGCCAATAAAGCATCTAGGAAATAATCAGGCTAGTAGATGAAATTCGGGACCCTGGGTCTAGAGCAAGTACACTTGAGATCACTTGGAGAAAAGAGAAGGAATTCCAGGGAGATGAAGGAACAGTGCAGAATCTGAGGGCAGTGTTTCACAAAGAATCAGCTGAAGGAACTATTAGAACTGCAGTTTCTTAGGCTCCACCCAGACCTACTGAATCAATCTCTAAGAGCAGGGCCGAGGAATATTGACAAGCTCCTCAGGTGATTCTGAGAAATTCTGAAGACTGAGAATCCTGCCCCATAGCCCTCGGTCTACACCTGCCCTTTCAAATCAGAACTTCTGGTACCTACTCGATATTTTAACAAACCCCACAGATAAATCTAACACAGATGATCCATGGACCATAGTTAGGAAAAAAAAAAAAAAAAAAAAGGCCTGTGGGAAGAGATCCTAGAAGATGTGGGAAGAGACATCTCTCTGTGCCTTACTTTACTTGACTATAAAATTAGAAGACTAGAGTTTTCATGAGGATTATATAAAAGAACGTTTGAAAAATCCTACTTCTGCCTCTTCCTCATTTGAAATAATTCAGATCTTCATTATTTCCCAGCTGGATTGCCACTGACTGATTTTCCTGTCTTTTTCAACTTCCCTCCTTTACCCTATCCTCCGAAAAGAAAAAAAGCACTCATTCTCTGAAATAAAGTCACCATCATTATCCACCATAATAGAAAAGTATCAAAACTTTCCAGTTTGGCATTCGAAGCTCTCCACAATAAGATATCAAACTACCACTTAGCTATCTCTCTGGCCACAACACTCTTTAAATAGTGGAATATTGTGGTCTGTGCCTCTGCACAAACTGTTTTCCTCTGCCTACTAGGCACTAAAGAGACAATGGAGAGTAAAAAACAAAAACAAAAAAACAAAAAATGCAGACGAGGTCTGCCTTTACAGAGCTTACTCTAAAAAATAGTAGCATTAATCAAATAATCACATATACTATATAACTACAAGCACAGATAAGAGCAATGAAGGAGGGGGACATGGAGCTGAACCAGGCTCTGCCCCTGTCAGGTACCAGTCCTTGGCCTGTTAGGAACCGGGCCACACAGCAGGAGGTGAGCAGCAGACTAGCGAACATAGCTTCATCTCTTTTTGCAGCCACTCCCCACAGCTAGCATCATAGCCTCAGCTCCACCTCAGATCATCAGGCATTAGATTCTCATGGGAGCACCAGTCCCTGGCGCCAAAATGGTTGGGGACCACTGCTCTAAGAGTCTCCATCTTGAAATCCCAGAAATCTCTTTGACTTCTGCTTCTCCATGACCTTTTAATCCATCAGCATGAACTGTCTATTCTTCTTTGACAATTTATCTCACATCTCTTATCACCAGTGACAGCACTGCAGTTCAGGACTTTTATGACCTCTCAACTGTACAGCTGCAATAACTTGTCCTTTCCTCCAATCTACCCAGCACACAGCAAGCTGCCTGATCAGTCTAGCCTAAAACATTTTTTTTTCTTTCCTTCTTTTTAAAAAATGCCTGCTCAGAAATGGTCAGTAATTCCCCCCATTGAATCTGAATTCCTTATCCTAGACTCAAAGCTTAATGCAACCTCTACTTTGCTCTCCAACCTTACCTCCCCACGTGACTCCTTTGTCAAAGTGGTCTACCGAATGGGCCTGGCAGATCCTCCACTTTGCACATTTATGTACAGTGCAGTTCCCTCTGACCTGAATGTTGTTTCCCCTGAAACCATGACCCACATTTAACAAATCCTTCCAGGCTCAGTTCAGTGCCACCTCTCCTTCAAAGTCTTCTGTGAAGTACTCCACGTTTCAAAAACAGCCACTGCAATATTTCCGGTCCCACCTGCACTTCCAGGACCTTGCCTCCCCTATCAAGAAGTGGATTCTATTTCCTCTCCCCTTGAAACTGAGCAGGCTGTAACACTACAGAAGTGGCCTGCGTGAGCACACACGCACACATGGGCACACGCACAAACACAAACACATACTTGCCCCTTGGGACACAACCACCATACTGTGAGAAAGACCATGTCACATGGAGAGGGCATGTGTAGGTGTTCTAGCCAACAGTCCCAGCAAAGTGGACAGCCATCATCAACTGCCCAACATGTAAGGGAGTGAGCCTTCAGATGACCCAGCTCCTAGCTCTGGAGTCAACCTGCATGAAGTTGAGTGCATCAGAAAGAGCTAACCCCACCCAACCCTGCTCAAATTGCAAATTCAAAAGCAAAAGAGATACTGTTTTAAGCCATTATGCTTAAAGCAGCAATAGGTAAAGTAGAATAAACTCCATGATAATTCTGCCCTGAAATGATCTTCCTCCTCTAAGCTCTTGTTACATGGGTGTTATTCTTCCCTTATTGCCAATCTCTGCCATAGCTAGGATGATCTTCACACATAGGAGGCTTTCAAGTAGGTGTTGGTTGACCAACTGCATAATTAAACGTTAAGACTTAATTCTTCCTGAAAATTCATAGAACCAAAGAACTCTCTGTAGCAGTTTTAGAGCCGATGTGAGTTAAGTTGGGCCCATCACCAAGATGACTGTGATTAATATCTTTAAAAATGATTAATTAAATTCTTCTTTGGAGAAAAAGAGAATATGTTCTGCTTCTGAGCTAGAAGAAAGGCCCTAAAGGACAGAAGTGGGCGGTGTAGGAGCACTTCCATGAGCCATTGTGGCCGGGCCTGGGTTTTTAAGTGTTTGGCACAGCTCTGGTAGGGGAAAGTCTTCTTTGCCTTCTTTCAATTAAAAGAAGCGCCTGTATTGTATGGTTGCCTTTTCATAACCCCAGATGGTTTTCCTTTCTTTCCATTTGTAAGCGACATTAAAAACTAAACCTGAACCGAACGAACATAAGCGGGGCAAGGGCAGGTGATCAGACGCGCCTGCTCAGGAGCCAGCCAGGAACCCGGAGCCGGATCGCAATGGGCGGGGAAGTTACTCACTATAACGCCACCTCGGCGTCGCTAAAGCACTTCACCTGGGCGCACGGTCTCTCAGCCTTTTGCTGCCGAGCTCTTCTTTCTGCAAACACAGAGTGGCACGTGCTGGTTAGGAGCCATCCCGAAGCCAGCCTCGCCCAGTGGGCCCGCCCCGCCCGCCTGGCCCCGTCCGGCCCCGCCGCGCCTCTGCCGCCTCCGACTCACTGTCCCGCAGGCGGCGCTTGAACGCGGGGTCTTCCCGCCGCTTGCGGTCGAAGTAAACACAGTAGCCCAGGAAGGCGACGGCGCCGCAGGCCGCTAGGGCCGCCAGGAGGCCGAGGAAGGAGCGGACGCAGGGCATCCGGCCGCGGGCGTCGCAGGAGCCGGGCGTTGGGCGCGGGCCGCCGAGCGCGGGCGGCCGGGCGGGCCGGCAGGGGGCGTCGGCGCGGCGCCCATCCCGACCGCGGGCCTTCGTGTGCGTCGATGCCCCGCACCGCTGCCCGCGGACAGAGGAGGAAACCGCGCGTCCCAGAGGGCGTGTGTGAGAGGTCTCACCGCCACCGAGCGGCGGAGCTCTCTTGGAACCCAGGTCTGTCGCACTCTAAATTCTGAACTTCACTTACCCAAACACACCCCTGTCCCTATGCCTGCGACACCCATTCAGGCAAATCACGGTATGTCTGGAATCTAGTTAGCTGGGTAAGTGGATCCTCCTTAGGCATCTGTTCCTTCCCCTGCAATTATAAGGTTACTTTAGTCATCTCCTAGTTCACAGCACTGCCCACCGAGCACCTGAACACTAGCCCATACTCCCCAACCTGGTCTGCGTTGTCACCTTAAAGGACCTAGCAGTCCAAAGTCCCCAACTATCTTAGCTCAATAGCAGGAGGAAGGAGGAATTTTGAAGTAATAACAAGTAGCCTGAAAACAAAACAAAACAACACATTAATTTGCTGGGCTGAGTGTGACAGCCAAAGGTCCCAGAGCAAAACCAGCTCTGAAAGACCCATAATACTAGCCTAGATGCTTTTCTTCCTGTTATTTGCCTTATTCGGCAAACAGCAGAAAGAGTGCAGGTGAGACTTTACTTCAAATACCAAAGCTTTGATTTTTATACTAAGCTGAAGAGAAGGATAAGCTAGGTAAGGACCTAAAGCACTAATTTATCTTTTTTGTTAGGTTATTCAACTGCTCTTTAGGATTTACTGATCTTACTAGGGTGTGAATATCAAGGTGTCCATCACTGCTGTGACTATCAATGAGGCTGAGAAGCAGCCCATGCCCTCACAATTAAGAGTTAGTGGGTGTAAGTTAAATATAATTGTTTTATTGAGTGCTATATGTTTCTTCCTATGACAACCCAGTCTTCTAGCTGGGAACTTGGGCTATTGTCAAAACTTGATTGTAAACACAAACAGAAGAGAGGACATCATCAGAATCCAGTGTTACTGGGATCTGGGAGTGGATTTTTGGTTCAGAATCTTGGTGTTGGATTTAGCTTAGCTCCAAATGATCTTTGTCTAGGCTGACTGTTCTTGGCTCCTAATAAAACCACTCTACCTCCTTTCCGCCCCCTCCCACGCTTCATTTCCACTGACCTCATAGTAGGTCCCTGCAGTACATGGAGAGGGATAAGGCCAGGTAAACTGTAGAGCGAGGTGGGTGTTCCAGGTACAAAATAAACAGTGACATGTAAGGTTGGAGAATTATTACAGCAATTAGAAAGAAACAGATTACTCAAGTTGAAATTGCCACAGAGACCCTGTGGGAAAGAAATTCAAAATTTTTCAAACAAGTTTCTATGGTAAGTAAATTTTCTCAAATATAGACACCACTCTTGCAAATTTGGTGATCAAAATTCCTACAAACCTTTGGTAATTTTCCAAACTGAGGTAGCATTGACAATTGTCCCAAAAGCATAGGTCTCCTTCTTTTAAACAGCTTTATTGAAGTGTAATTGATACATAATATTTACTTATTTATATACCTACAGCATCTGGGCTGCCTAGGTGTAACTTACATATTTTAAAAGTATTATAATTTGATGCATTTTGACATGTATATATCCATAAAACCATCATCAAAATCAAATTAGTAATTACACCCATCATCTCCCAGTTTCCTCAGGTCTCTTTTTAATCCTTTATTCCACCCTTTCTTCCCCACCGTCCCCCCATCCCCTGATTTCTGTCACTATAGTTTGTATTTTGAAGATTTTATAAATGGAATCATACAGTATGTACTCTCATTGTCTAGCTTCTTTCACTCAATAAAATTATTTTGAGATTCATCCATGTCGTTTTATCAGCACTTCATTTTTATTGGTAAATATTCCATTTTATGGCTATACTACATAAGTTGAACCATTCATATGTTGATGGACACTTGGATTGCTTCCAGTTTGGGGCTATTACAAATAAAGCTGCATAAACATTTGTATCTAAGTCTTTATATGGACCCATCTTTCCTGTTAATATCTAAAGGTGACATGGCTGGGTCATATGGTAAAAGCATGTTTATTTTTTTTAAGAAACTATCAAACATTTTTCCAAAATGGTTATACCCTTTTACAGTCCTACCAACAGTATATGAAAGTTCCAGTTCCTCTATATCATTTCCAACATTTGGTATGGTCAACCTTTTAAATTTTAACATTTTAGTAGGCATGCTGTGGATTCTCACTGTGGTTTTATCTTGCATTTTCCTGATGCCTAATAACATTAGGCATCATGAAACACCGTTTTTAAAATGTGGTTTTTTAAAGTGTTTTTTTAAAAAAATTTTGCACAGCAAAATTGAGTGGAAAGTAGAGAGGGTCTCCACAGACCCCCTGATCCCAGACACGTACAACCTCCCTACTACTAAAATCTTAGAATGGCATATTATAATTGATGAGCCTACATTCACACATCATTATCACCCAAAGTCTATAGTTTACATTAAGGTTCACTCATGATATTGTACAAATACATAATGGTTTTGACAAATGTATAACATGTATCCATCATTATAATACACAGAATAGTTTTGCTGCCCTAAAAATTCAGTGCTACATCTTTTCATCCCTACCTTTCCCAAACCCTGATCTTTTTATTGTCTCCACAATTTTGCCTTTTCCAGAATGTCATATACTTGGAATCACATAGTATGTAGTCTTTTCAGACTGGTTTATATAATATTTATATAAAGTTTCATCCTTCTTTTCATGACTTGATAGCTTATTTCTTAGTGCTGAATAATGTCCCATTGTCTAGATGTACCACAGTTTACTCATCTACCCACTGAAGGGACATTTTGGTTGCTTTCAAGTTTTGGTAGTTATGAATAAAGAGGCTATAAAGATCTGTGTGCAGGTTTTAGGGTGGGCATAAGTTTTCAACTCATTTCAATAAACTAAGAATAGTGTTCAATGGATCACATATAAGAGTAAGTTTAGTTTTGTAAGAAACTTAAGACATCCAAATTGTCTTCTGAAGTGCCTGTACCATTTTTGCACTCATACCAAAAAGGAATGAGAATTCCTGTTGTCGCAAGTTATCACCAGCATTGGATGTTGTCAGTGTTTTGAATTTTTGCATTCTAATAGGTATGTAGTGGTGTCTCCTTGTTTTAATTTCCATTTCCTTGATGACATGATGTGGAACATCTTTTCATATACTAACTTGTATATCTTGATGAAGTGTGTTAAGGTCTTTAGCCCATTTTTAAACTGGGTGGTTTCCTTATTGCTGAATTTTAAGGTTTTTATTTTTATTTTTTGGTATATTTTGGATAACAGTCTGGTATGGTCTGAATGTTTGTTTCCCTCCCTCTCCTCACCCCCTCCTCCCCAAATTCAAATGTTGAAATCTTAACCCCTAATGGTATTAGGAGCGGGGATTTGGGGAAATAATTAAGTCATAAGGGTGGAGCCCTCGTGATTCAGATTAGTATTTTTATAAAAGAAGCTCCATAGAGCATCCTAGCCTCCAGAAGTGTTTGTTTATAAGCTGCTCAGTTTATGGTACTTTTGTTCCAGCAGCCTGAACAGACAGAAACAGGGTCTTTTATCAGATGTGTCTCATATTTTCTCCAGTTGATGGCTAGTTTTCTCATTCTCTTGATGAATACCATATATATGTGCTTATTTGCTATTTATCTTCTTTGGTGAAGTGTATGTTCCAATCTTTAGTCTATTTTTTTTAATTGCATTATTTGTTTTTTGGTTTTCTGGGTTTTTTTTTTTTACTGTTGAGTTTTGAATGAAGGGTTCTGGCCAGGGAATTCAGTCTTCAGTAAGAATGCAACCATTGCCTCTACGGAGTAGAAGCTTTAAGACAGCACTGATGTTATGGAACAAATGCTAGACTTGGAGATCAGAAGAAATGGGCTGGAGTCCTAATTCTGTCATATACTATTCCCTTGACCATCAGGAACCTGTTTTTTAATGTGTTAAAACAAAATAGCAATGCTTCTTTCATGAGGTTGAGATGGTATGAATTGACCTTGATTCACTGATAGATTACTCGGTTCTACCAGTTATCTTCATTTTATTGTGAAACAACTCATTGGGTATATTTTTTCCCCCAATTATGAAATATGTCAAACATAGTAAATGATTGAGAATAATGTGATCAATGCCCAGTTTATCAAATCCTGGCATTGCCATATTTGCCTTACGTTATTCTGGAGGCAGGAACAGATGCCCCTCTGTATGCCCTCCTCAAACCCATTCCTCTCCTCCAGGGAAAGCCAGTCCAGAATTTGGTGTTCCTCATCCACGCTCATGTTTTTACTTATGGATACATATACAAAACCAATGTATTATATTGTTTTGCATTTTCAACTTTTATAGAAATGTACTTATCACTTGGCAACTTGCTCTTTTCACTTGTTTATCCACATTGATATATATTTAGCTCTAGTCCATTTTTAACTGCTCTGTAGCACTGCAGTTATTACACCACAAATTGTTTATTCTTCTACTGATGGGCATAAATTTTTTTTTTTTTGTCAATATAAAACCATGCTGCAAGTACTAGTCTAATATAAGACTTCTTGAACGTATACAGTAGATTTTCTCTGGGGTATATGGAACTGTTGGGTCAAAGGGAGTGTTCACATTCATCTTTACTAGGTATCGTCAAATCCAAAATAGATGTATTAATTTACACTTGCACTAGCAGTGCATGAGTTCCCATTTCTTTACATATTTGCCAACATCTGAGATTGCTACATTAAAAATCTGTGTGACATCATTAAGAAAATACAAATTAAAAGCACCTTTGAAATACTACTGTGGAACTATTTGAATGGCTAAAGAAAAAATAACCAACTGACAGTATCTAGTGCTGACACGGATGTAGTACAATTGGAATTATTGTGTATTGCTGGTGGGGGTGCAAAATGGTACAGTCATATAATCCAGCAACCTTTCTCCTAGTTGTTTACCCGAGAGAAATGAAAACATATCCACGCAAAAACCTTTATATGTGAATATTTATAGTGGCTTTATTCATAATTATTAAATGTCTAATAAAGTTTTTAATTTAATACAGTCAGATTAATTTAGGTTTTTATTTGAAAGCAGGTTTGGATAGGATCAAAGAGAATTCAAGAGCAGTTAGCACTGAGTGGGAAAGGTACCCATCAAAGGAACCACTAGCAGTTAAATCTGAGTGGATTCACAACGATTTTGTCAAAGCTTAGCTATTACAGGACCAGTCTTAGAGACCATGACTACATCAAGGAAGTGGTTAATTCTACGAATCACTTATGGGACTGCCCAGACACATTCCTACTCGGAAACCAAGAGAAACATCAGCAGTTTGTCATCTTCTATCAGAGAGCAAGAAAAAGGTCCTCTGGAGGATGATAAATATGTCAGAAAAGAATATAACAGAAAAGAAACTAGTTGTAGGGTTTACAGACAAAATATAGGATGCCCAGTTAAATCGGAATTTCAGGTAAATACATTTTACATAGGACATACTTATACTAAAAAAAATTGCTGGTTATCTGAAATTCAAATTTAACTGGGTCTTGTATTTTTATTTGCTAAATCTGGCAAGCCTAAACTAGTGACACTCTTGAATCAGACTGTCTTGTTAAATGTAACTTTGCCTTGAGAAGAAATCAAATTACATGTGCAGAATAATCATTTGTCATATTTATGTGGAAGTTCCTTAAGCTTTTCACAATAGAACTTTTCAAAATGAATTTTGCATGATACAGATTACAAAATGAATATAGCTTCATAAGTTAACCACAAATTCCGGAAAAGGTTTTTTGTGCCTCTCAACAAGAAAAGCATCATTTGATTTTGTAATAAACTGTAAAGGACTGAAAAACATTTGTACTCTGAAAACACTAAACACATATTTGTTAAAAATTCTCCACTAGTGCAAACTCCATAAGAGTTTTTCAGCCCTCACGAATGATAAATGCCATCGCATATTCTTCCTGTAATGAGATAAAAATCTGTGTGTAACCACAGGAAAGTAATGGAAGCAGGAAGAAGAAACAGGGAGAGAAGGAAAAATAACTCAGTTTAAGAATAGTTTAAGTTGGGGATTAAACTGTTAAACATGTCTATTTTACATTTTTCAAACGATATTTTAACATCATCCCTTTTTGAAAAGAATCCTGAAACAAATTTTAAATGTCTGGCTTTGTACATAAGTATCACCTGTAAAAAACAGAAACAATAGCAATTCGAAAGCAATTTTTCTCAACTTAAGTAAACGTAATTTCTGACCATCTTTACTGTGTGTTAGATGCTAGACCAGGCACTTTGTGGGATACAACTGTGACCAAGAAGTACATAAGGAACTAAACATCTAATAGGGTAGAAAGAAATGTGTAAGTAAACATAATACAAGGTGAGTTGTCAAGGAAAATAATACAGATTGAAAATGCTATCAGAGCATAAAAGAGGATGATATTCTGGTGGTGGTGAGAAGTCAGCAAAAGCTTCATGGAAAAGTAGCTGCTGAGATAGCTCTGGACAAGGAGGGATGAAAGTCTTCATGAGGACAGGAGTAAAAAGCAGAGGTGGGCAGCTGCAAGGTTTGGGCAACATCTGAATAGCTCTGCTTGACCTGGCTCCTGCCTCAGATCTATTCCTGTCCTGACTTATTCCACCAATTTCTCTTCCTGCATGTGCTTAGAGCGCTTTACTCTCTGTGATCTTTCTTCTCCCATTTGCCTAGCCAATTCGTGATCATGACTGGGCTCAGTTTTTACTGTTGCTTTCTCAGACCACCTTTCCTTTAAAACATGTTGGGCTCTGTATTATTATCTCATGGCACACCAAAACTTCATATACTTCATGCCTGCAGTTTAGAATTACACGGGTTAACTGTTTAACATCTACCTCATTAGATTATATATTCCATGAATATGTGGACTTTTTTCTGTCTTATTCACTGTTGGGGCTCCTGGGCCTTAGCACGGCACCTGGCTCAAAGAAGATAATAAATAAATTGTTGATAAGTGAATTCTGGTAATAGTTTTTATGTGTGGTTGAATACAGCATCAAATGCTTTCACAATGTTTATAGCTGTGTTAAATTACAGGGCTTATAAGAAAGGTATATAAGCAAATTAGCTAATTCACATAGATTTCCATAAATTAAAGCAATTTCATAGAAGCCATGTATGTACTAAGTACAAACATCTCCCTTAGTGAAGGACTAGAAAGCTAGACATTTAACTCAACAAATAAAAAAAGTACACAATGGAATACTAAAATAGAAATCTCCGTAATCATCAAATAACTGGACTTTAATAGATAGCACCTTCCATTTTAGATATTAAAGAGTGTCTTTATACTTTTTTTAGTCACATGCAAGACCTATCTATTCAAAGTTTAGCTAAATTTAAAATATGCCTACTATGTGAATTTAATACCTAACTTTCATAATCTTTCCCAGGCCATGAATAAAAGATTTTAACAGTGTCCATATACTCATTCAATGAATATATAATCTTGTTTTCTGTAGTAAGGTCCCAATACTTCATTACTAGATTTATATCAATTAAAAGGGATAATATTCAAGCTGACAACTAGTTATCTCAGATTTACTGAATTTGGTACTGAAGGAAATCATTAAAATAGCTAATATATGAATCTAAGGCTGCCTCTTCCAACTGCATTTGAATGATGCTTTTCATTTTTATAATGATCAGAAATATTTTATTGTAAAGACCAAAGAATATATTGAATATGCTGTTTCGTGAAGTCTGATTTTCCAACTGTAAGTACTGGCACTTAGGAAAAAAACAATCACTTAAAAGAAAACTAAATATATAAAGCCTATGTTTAAAACATGGCCTTTATTAATACTGCCCACTGAGCTCCATTTTTTACTTTACATTGAAATACTTCTGCTTTGCAAAGAAAAGACAGAAAAGTGCATTTTACAAGAGTACTTTTTTGTTTTTAATTCTCTGTGAAAATGGAAGGAATCTGAATCACAAGTTCACAATGTTGTAAAATGAAATTAAGAAACAATGATTTCAGAAATGCTATGCCATCACTAGTGTTTGGCTCTGACTTTGTTCTTATAAATCAGATCCTGATATACAGTCTAGAGCATCTAGGTTATTACTCTACAGCATATTATAAACACAGAAAAAGAGGTTTAAAAAAAACCCCTTTCAATGTACAAACATGAATTTAAAAACTGATTTTAAAAAATCACTTTTTTACATAATGTATATGGCAAAACTGCTTTAAATACATGATTTTGGAAGACCTATTTACAAAATGTATCAGTCTGTGGAACAATTCACAGACATAGCATACATAGTTGCTTTACTTAGTTGTTGCATCTCAACTTTGGGAGATATAAATTTATTCGGCAGTATAGCAAACATAAAAACTGTGACAAAGTATCTTAAGGGCAACCAAAAATTTGATCCTCAAAACAGTTTAAATACTAGGACTGCCAAAGTTTTTAAAGGACATACTTTAATGATCCAGATGCCCATTTATAGTTCTATACTGTTTGAAGGACTGAGACAGACTCCCTTCAATACAGGCAAAGCTGCTGGATGCAACCTCCTGTAAAAGGGACAGCTGAGCTGAGAGCTATTGTCATCCAAAAAGTGAATTAACCTAGAATTTTCTTTTTTTCAATTTTATTAATATTTTAAAAAATACATAAAAATACAACATCCAATGTCTGAATAAATATATTTAACAAGTTGCAAGATAATACCTTATTTTACACAAAATTTTCAGCTTTAGAAATCTTGTTAAATAACTTCATTGTTGTTATATATTTCATTTTTGTCTTTTTGTAACAAAATAAAAACTCTGAAATTACATAGAAAAAAGACAAAATACTTTTGTCAAGGGATAAGATAGTCCACTGAAAACTTATTCACAATTCCACTGTAAACATTAATAAACATTAAAATATTTGCATAATTGTGTGCTCAAAAATCCTATAAAAAGTGGAAGACTTATTACAACTGTAGTTTTCAGTCAACTACACTTCCTTTCACAATTTATTTTGTCCCATTTACACCTTTAAACCTGGGCACACTGCTGAACATATACTTTGGCAGTTCTAAATAGCAAGTGCTTCCACAAAAATAAGAAATAAAAACAACAACAATAATAAAAAAAAAAAACATAAACCCCCAACTCACCAAGTGTTCAAATACATCTTAGTGAAAGTGCAGCAGTAACTATTCAGCTGGATACTATTTTGATGTTTATCATGTGCACTTGCTTGTCTATGATTTCTATAACACCTGAAAGCTTTATCATACAAATTCAAATCTGCTAAGTGCCCTTTTCTATCTTCACAAAAAAAATGAAAAAAAGTTGAGGAAAAATTATGACAAATATGGCAGGCTGCCTAACCTTCAATTATTAATCGGCTTTTTTTTTTTTTTTTTTTTTTTTCCAACAGAAAAAAAGAAAAGAGAAGGAAATAGATACAATCCAGCCTGGAAGAGTAGACAGGATATACTTAGCAATGTCAAACCAGTTGAGTGCTTTCTGTGGTTGTATTTCAGGGTTTTTGGATATATGTCCATGGCAGCAAACTGCTGGCCAGGTAGAGAAAATGAATATCACCTGCATTCTACAGCAAGTACATTTTGTGGGGGAGAAGATGATGAGGGACTCATTCCAGTGTCTGACGAAGCAGATGACATGGAGGCTCCTGCATGAGACACTGCAGAATCAAAACAATGACATTAGACTCAAAAACTATCAAAGATTCCGAGCCACTGGCAAGTTAGAAATACATTTCTTATCATTATTCACTTAATTATAGTCTTCTTAAATGGTGCGTGAAAAAATAACAAACTGTCAGCAAAAAATTTGGTTGGCTCAACTGAGTAGAATTGGTCTCTGATGAGTAAATTTCAAAAAATTCAGTTCAAAAAAGATACCATAAAATGTAAAGACTAAAAAGATATAAACTCTTAAACCCCTACTTGAAATATACCCTGGAAGGAACTCGCCCCAAATCAGAAACAAGATCAACCAGAAATAAATTCTCACTATAACAAATTCCAATTTTACCTCTGTAAGAGAATTCACTTATCCCAGAAAATTTCTTATAACAAGCTTGGCCTCCTACCTTTATCCTGCCCTGGTACACCTGAGGGATACAGCATTCCCATAAGCAACAGTAATTATCTAGCTCAGGTGTCAGAATCACAGAGATCAGGATGGAAGTGTGGGTGAGTGATTAGAAAAAAGTCCTCAAGTGACTTTAACGTAACTCTCCAAAAGGACATAATATGGATTAAGGATCATTACCTTAAGAATTAGGTACTTTGTCATTTTTTAGTTTTTACTTTTATCTTCACTTTCTTTGCAAAGCTCTCCTGTTTCCTGCCAATCTTAGCCCAATTTAAAAGTTTTGTAAAGTTTTAATTCCTATTTTAAAGTTTTAATTTTAAGTGTATCTCGTTCAGTGTGCGTGTCCTACCAATATGACATATAACTCATTACTACAATTCTAATGGTCTCACTTTAATAATTCACTTCGCCCTACAAAAAACTAAGAGAACAAAAAAGGGAAGAGTATAATAAGAAACTTTTTAGTTGAAACACATCACCTTTAGGAAACTCAAAACTGTTGAGGGTCCTATGGAGAAATTTCAATTTGTTAATTTGCTCTTCTTTTAGTATTTAAAAGTTCTGTGAAGACTTCTTGCTATTTACAGTATTTAAAGGACAAACATGAAAATCATATCCCTTTTATCCCAAACATATCCCTTTCCATTTGCTCCATCATATATCTAGGAATTAAAAACTGTTGGACAGAGAGCAGAATGATTCAAAACCACACAAGACAAAGGTCATTCTATCAGCAACTCATCATCTGCCATAGGTAAAAAAACTTCTCAGTATAGGCAAGCCCATCACATAATTTACTTTTTTCTTTTTTTCAAGAAGGAGCCCTCTTGGGGTCCTCCCCACCTATTCCTATTCCTGGAGTAGCTGCTTTCTAGGGCTGCTACGCAATGGTCATTCCAGAGCTTCCATTCACCATCACCTTGAGATTTTCCAGTTTTCCTTTGTGGGATTCCTTGTTTGCTGGATGGATCTCATGTTGTCTTCTTAGCTTAGCTTCTATTTTCTAGTGCCAACATTAAGAAATCTGACATGAGAAATCTAATCTGAGAACCATTTTTTTTTTTTTTTTTGTATGGACCTTTATATGGTAAGCTTTTAGAATCTCTTTATCCAGAGGTTCTGAAATTTTATAATGTGCTTTGGTGTGATACTTATAAAGGTCACAGTCCTTTCGATCTCATATCCTTCAGTTCTGGACACTTTTCTTACAATATTACTTTGATAACAACTTCCTCCTATGTTTATGCAGTACTTTTTCCAGAAATCCTATGATTCAGAAATTGATTCTCCTGCCCAAATCATATACTTCTCATTCTTCTCCCCTATTGTCTTTTGACCTACTGAGATTTCTTTAGCTTTGCTGTCTATCCCTTCTAGTACTTTTTTTATTCCTGCTATCACATTTTGAATTTTAAGAGATCCATCTTGTTCTCTGAATTTTATTAATATTATCATATTCTTGTTTCAAGAATGTAATATCTTTCCCGTATCACTGAATGTTAATTATAGTTTTGTGTTTTTATATGATACACATTGTCTGTTTTTTCCAAGTTCCTTTTTATTCTCATTTTCTACTTTGGTTTCTGTCTTTCTGTAGAGGCTATTCTATATGGTCTTATGGATTCCATATTTAAAAAAAGGGACATTAAAAAGTGAACTGGGAGCTGTGCATGAGTATGCAAGGCTTTTCAATGTTGGGTACTGCACATGTAGTAATTAGCAAGTATCTTTCTTTTTGGTTCAGGAACCTCCAAATGTCGGTATCTATATTAGATCATTTCTCTTGCGTTGTCCAGTTTCTTCAGAGGAATCCTTCAATCTCCTCCCAGGAATGAGCATAAGCTTGGTTGCCAAGCCAAGCAGGGAGCCAAGAGGATAAGATCTTTGGGTTGTAAAAGCATAGAAGTCTCACCATTCAGTATTGCAAACTGTTGCTCAAACTCATTCTTTTTGATTTAGCATTTAACCCTCACATTCAGCTATCACTGGTATCCCTGAGTCTACAAGCCTATGGTGTCCTCTCACCTTCCAATAAGTTAATTTCCTAGTTTATGATAGAGTTGTGGGAAAGGTAATTCATTATACAAAGTAGGGAAAACGGATCCAATGTCTCCTTCCATTTTCAACCAACCTCCATTTTCCAACCTTACCCTACAACCCTGCCTTCAGGAGCTTTTCTAGGGCAATGTGGTATGAACTGGCTTTTTTCTTGTTTTGTCCCACTGTAAGAATAAAAAAGCTTAGCTTTTGGCATTCTTTTATCTGCTAGGATAGGTACAGTAGTTTATCTGCTTCTTAGCTTCTAAAAGATATACTGTTGATATTTCTTGTCTGCCATAGTCTGCTGTCTCAGTCTCTTGTCCTTGTGGGTATAAGGGCTTTTGATTTCCTTTAATGGTATTTAAGTGGGGCTTGGGGATAGAGTTGACATGAACATGTCAATGTTAAACTAGAAGTTAATCCTATATATTTTTAAGGTCCAGGTCAGACACTACTCTCTCTCTAGGACTACTCCAAAGTAATCTCCCCTTTCACAAACTCCTTTACTTGTTACTAGCACTCTTGGGACCCTGATCACATGCTATCCCTCTAGCCATTAACAAATTTGAGATCAAGGACGGTATCTCATTCATCTCTGTACTTCCATCACCTAGAAGAGGTCCTAGCACATTGTATATATGCATTAATGTTGTTAAGCTGCACTATCTTATATAGTAATTGCTTAGGAAATGACTTATGATCCCAACAAGATAATCTCCTTGATGATAAGCCATTTGCCTATTCATTTTAGTGACCCTCATAACAAATACAGTGCCTGTTAACAGGCAGCCAATAAATGTTTCTTGAGCAGAGTGAATTTCAGAGGGTGTAACCTTCTTCTTGAGAACCCACCACATTCAGTAAAATCACACATTTTGCAGAACAGTTTGCTGAGTCTTTCAAGAGTCTCATTAATTTAGTTTTTGACTCACTTCAACAATAGCAACACAGAATACTAGAAATCTAAAAACAACAATTAATAAATGCTTATTATATTTGAGGAGTGACAAACACAAATCTTCTAAAATGATAGAAAGGATATTTGAAAAATAGAGAGAAAACTTATAATCATATTACCTTCTCTGTCTTTCTTTTTTAATCTTTTTCTCCTCCTGTCAATGGTTGCAACTTCTGACTTCAAAGACATGTAGTATTTTCTGATTTCCTGCAGTTTTTCTTGGAGAAAAGAGATTCTCTCTGTACTGTTCATATTATCTAATTCATCTTAAAGGAAAAAAGTTAATTAGAATTTTAAAATAATACTAATAGAAAAAAATATGGCAGCTCTATTAAAAGTCCAACTCATAAATCATCAAAATCTTTAGTTTATTAAAACCTACCATATTAATGCAAATAAACCTCTATAAACAGGGAAGACATTAAATTCCCGAATTTTTTATATTAACATTATTACTTGATGTATTATTTAAATGATTAAAAAACCCCATCAACACACAGAAACTCTGATCGAGAATTATATTTATCTAAATAGTTTCTTTGTATTGATCATTTCCTTATTTATTAGTCAATTGTCAACACTAGAAAGGGAATTTCAGTTTCATCAGTTATATAAATCATACAAATCTTATAACTAGAGAACTTCCTCCAGTCAATATTTATGAAGTTAGTATTATAAAAAGAAATGGATTTGTATTTAAGATAACAAATGGTGATTACTAATAAAATAATACTTGGAAATCTAAATAAGTGAATTTGCTAATCACTATTCCTTATTTTAACATTTTAAGGTATACATCACTTTACAATATACATTCAAGTTTTCTATAAGCTTCTTACTGAGTTGAAAGCTCCACTTATATGTCCTAGGGGATGAATTCGGATGTTTTTCTCTGTGTTTATCTTTTTCTCCATCTTTGATGTGAGGGGATATTCTTGCGGGAGATCGCGTAAGCTTCTGCGGCTTAGATGCACTAAGATGCTTTACTGGGGTACATTTGCTTGAATTGTCTAGGACAGGAAGATCTTCACTATCACTGCTTTGTCCTGTAATAGGAAGAAATTGACTCAGATCATAAGTGATAAAAATCTCAAGTATCGAAATGCAACAGACCCAGCAATTATACTTTTTGGTATCCTACATATGCGCAGTATAAAAAAATGGAAATCTAAATGCCCACAAGTAGGAAAATGGTTAAAAATTATATACTATTGAATACTTTGCTGAAGTTGTTAAAAAGAATGATAAGGTTCATATGAACAAAAATGGTAAACTAGCCAATATACAGTTAAATGAAAATGCAGTTATAAAACCGTATGGATAGTACTGCCCTATTTATGTTTAAAACAAAACATAAAACTACCCAAAAGAGGACTAACCAAAAGATATACATGCAAAAGCACGAAAAATATCTTGATGTCTACACTCCCTTTATATAATACATGAACAGATATTTGTTTGGAGCTCTACAGCCCTCTCACCAAATTTGTACTTAGAGATGCTACTGGTTTTCACTTAATAAATCAGAATTCTCTCTCAATTTTGTTTTTAAAGCTCTCTACCCTACTGACTCTCTTTTAAAAGCTAACTTTGATTTCTGCTGAAAAGGCAAAGTTGAGGGTTATATCCCAGCCCCCTCCCCTACCTGTATCTGTCTATATTGCCCCTTTTTTTGGCCTTAAAAAGAGACCGTTTCTGGGCAAACTAATCTCTTCAGCTATACTCTTAAAACCATCTATTCCCGGCTCCTCTGAAATTCTTAATGTCAGTAACCATCTTCTTTTACCATCGACTTCTTTTCCAGAGTCCACCAACATGTTTAGATGCTTCCCACCCTTAGAGAGAGAAAGAGGGATAGAGAGGAAAACTCTCCCCTTTAGGTGGCATTTCCTGTCTTCCGTACAGGGTCATATTTCTTGAAAGAAATTCTTTGTTATCCTGATTTCCATACCTTCCAATCATGTCCCTGTGCTCTTGTTAGGGTCCCAAACACTTTGATCACCAAATTCAAAGAATATATTTTAATCCTATTGAATATTCTATAGCATTTGAAACTCCTTATTCAAACCCACTAGTGTTTACTGGTTTTTATTTATATCTGATCAGTTTCTACTCTAGTCTTCCTGGCCCGTATAAAGGGATACCCCACATACTTTTCCTTTTGGTCCTTTTTCTTCTCATTTTACAACTTTCCCACAGCAATCTCATTGTTTTGCAATCCTTTGACAGCTATCTTCTAAAAACAGACTTTTTTCTAAGTGCTAGGCCCCACTTTTCCTAATACTGAGTACTTCTAACTCTACATTCCCTAAATTAATCTTCCAACAACCTGCTGCTACTCCTGTATTCCATGTTAGTTAACCAATTCCTCATATCTGAGTCCTAGTGACTTTACTTTCCAAGTCTCTTTAATTCATTCCTTCTTTCACTTCCTTAGTTAAGCTAAAGATTCTTTTCAAAAAATAAAATTGATCCATCTTCTTTCTTCCTTCCTTTTTAATGTTTTTAACTTTATTTTGAGACAATCTTCAAACTTACAGAAAATTTATAAAGTTACCAAAAAATGTATTTCTTAGCCATCTGAATGTAAGCTGCCCTACCACACCTGAGTACTTCAGTGTTTCTTATAAATAAGAAATTCTTGTATTAGTTATCTACAAATTAGTCCAAACATAGTTTAAAACTACAAATGTTTAATATCTCACATGGTTTCTGAGGGTCAGAATCTGGGAGCATCTTGGCTGAGTGGTCTGGCTCAGGAGATCTGGTAAGGTTGCAGGCAAACTTTTACCTGAAGCTGTGGTCTCTGATGGCTTGACTGGAGCTGAAGGATATTCTTCTAAGGTGACTTACTCACATGGCTGATGGCAGGAGGCCTCAGTTTCTTGCTTGCTGTTGGCAGCATAAGCTCAGTTCCTCACCACATGGGCCTCTTCATAAACTGCTTGAGTGTCCTCATGACATGGCAGCTAACTTCTCCCAGAGCAAGTGATCCAAGGGAGAGCAAGGAGGAATTTGCGATGCCTTTTATGACTTATTCTCCCAAGTCGTACTCTATCACTCCCATTTTGTGAGAAGTGAGTCACTAAATTCAGCCCACACTCAAAGGGAGGGAGTAAGGCTTTGCCTCTTGAAGGGAAGAGTATCAACAAATTTGTGGATGTTTTTAAAACCACCACACTCCTACAGAACCGTAATATAACCATCAAAATCAGGAAATTAACACAAATATATTACTATCATCTAACACTCAGATCCCATACAAGTTTTTCTACTTGACCCAATAACGTCCTTTTAGAGCAATAGGATCCAGGTGAGCATCATATACTGCATTTAGTTGCCACATCTCATCAGTCTCCTTCAATCTGGAACAGTTCTTCTTCCTTTGATTTTCATGACTTTGACATGTTTTAAAATTACAAGCCAGTTATTTTATAGAATACCCTTCAGTTTGAATTTACTGATGGTTTCTCACGATTACATTCAAGTTAAGCATCTTTGAGAGTAAATCACAGATGTGCTACGTTCTTCTTGTTGCATCCTGTCAGGTGGTACGTGATTTCAGTTTGTCCCATTATTGGTGGTATCCACTTTGACCATTTGACTAAGGTGGTATCTGCCAGGCTTATCCACTATAAAGTTATTCATTTTCCCTGTATAATTCCTGCTACATTTCTAGTCTCATTTCCCATCACTCTTTCTCTATACTCTAGACCTGTACTGTCCAGCCACTAGCCACATGTAGCTAGTGAAAACCTGAAATGCCTTTTACCTATTATAAATGTTATGCTCCTTCTTGGGCACATGTATCGATTATAACCTAGAATTTCTCTTTCAGACTTGTATGAGGCAGGTTTTGAAGGTAAAACTTTAAGTTGTCAAAATTGACCATGTTTATTTCTACTATATTCTGTGACTTAATTTTATTCTTTATTGTACATAAATCTGTTTATCATGTAATCTGTTTTGATTTACTAATGTCCTTGTTTTTTTTTTTAATAAGAACTTTGTTTCCCCTTGTTTTAAAATTACTATACGGTTTAGAAATTGGCTTTTCTAAAGGAAAACATTCCATTCAGAAATGTAATTTAATCTGCCTTTACCACCACAGCAAATGTTTTCTTTTTATTCAAGTTACGCAAATATGTCGCTCTAATATTAAACTACTTTATATAAGAAATAAAAAGGAAATAAGCATAAAGAATCACAGCTATCTCAGCTCTTAACAAAACTGACAAGCACCTCAGATTAACAATTAATGGAAAAGGCTATTTTCAGAACATAATAAACCAGATTTATTTTAAAACTGACACAAATGATCAAGCCAACAAACTGCTGAAAATACTAACACTGTACTAAACCCAGCTTTGAAAAATACCAACCTGTTCCATTCTTTTCATTTTTGGCTACAGCACTTGTTCGCTTTGGGGTACGCTTTTGTTTTTTTGCCAATAAGCCGCTATTTCCATCGCTTGACCTTTTCTGACCTGAAAGAAGGGGAAAGAATTAGAAAAAAGTCTGGTGCAAGTATATTTACTCACCTTTTTACTCTACATGGATTTGTACATGTTCAGTTTAAAAAAGGGTGGGGGGAAAGGAAATGGAGGAAGGGGGGATGGAAGGCAGGCACGTACTTTATAGATCAAGAGTTCCTAAGACTCTTAATTTACTAATTTTTGGTTTTAATATAAAGCTAATTTTTTCTCCCTACAAAGTCCTTACCCTTCTCTCTGCTCTCTCTTTCTTGAACAATTATACTACAGGTACCAGAGGCAATGCTGGCTTCAAAGCCATTTGCTGATTCCCTCTCACAGAGACCTTCTTGAGATTCTTCAGCAATACTATCAACTTCGATGGTTATGTCACTCTCACTTTTTATACTTCGAGACTCATCTTGACTGAGAGTAAGTGGTGAAGCTACTGAAAAGTTATGCTGTACTACAGAAGGTAGGGCAGGTGGAATAGAAACAAGAGAGTTAGACTCAGAGCTTTCAACCACTACATCCTCAATACTGGTCTTGTCCTTTTCATCCAAATCATCCAAATCGACTTCATGGCAAACCAAGGTTTCAGGCCCAATCAGAGGCATTGCATCCTCTTCTTCTTTTAGTGGAGTATTTACAGTTTCTTCAGCTGGACTCTCAAATTTTGCACTAGTCAATTCTTGAATGCATTGCTTTGATTCTGCTATTAATGATGGCATTCCTTCATTTTCTATTTCAAAATGTTGTTCGAAATTTAAGTTTTTCATTCCCTCGGATGCAAGACAATCACTCGTCCTTTCTTGAGATATGCTATTTGTCATTTCCATTCCATTCTCAATTCTTATTTTTTTCTCCGGTGATGACTGTCCCAGTATTTTCCGTTTCAACTTTTTCTCTTTTGCACATTGGTCAATGTCATCTTCAATAGTAGAAGAAAAGTTTTTACTTTCTAATGAAGAAAATTCCATATGAGGTTCACTTCCTGCTTCATCGTGGCTAAATGATGACATTTTTATAATTTCTAGAGAAAGATCTTTTGTTTTGCTTCGTCTTCCTTTTCCTTTAGGGGATTTTTCTACCTCTTTCTTAACTTCTTCTACTTGTTCTATTTTATTTCCAAAAATCTGTACTATTTGTTCATTCTCTCCAACATCTAACTTTGAGTTTTCTAAAGACTGCATTTGAGTTCTATCATTTTCCTTTAAGATATGTGCAGCCATCTTTGGATTTTCTTCGTCTAGTTTATCAGCATTTAAATTTTCATTTTTTTCTAGTTCTTCTTTACTATCAGGAGAAAGTTCTTCATTCATTAAATTCTTTTCTAAAAGGTCTTCTGTTTCACTATCAGATGAACATGAGTCTACAAAAGGAAATGTTATATTAGAAAGTTTTCTATCTTGATTATCAAAGTAATTTTATAATAAAGAATTCTACCAAAGACAAATAAAACTATTGATCATGTACCTCTAAATACCTCTATATAGAAATTTCTGATTAAAGTTAATCATATATTTGTGCCAAAATGTGTGTGTGTGGAGGGAGGGGGAAGGATATCAAATAAATTCCATGTAAAAATACATTACACAGAAAATATTACTATCCTAATTCTGTAAAAGAACTATTTTGCAATTTTCACTAGTATCATATTTAAGGCTATGATAATCCTCAGATAACTCAAAGGACTAATACTGAGATATGAAGTTATAAAGTAGTTTGATCTGAGACCTACCAGGGACTGATTAATAAATATGTTGGCCATTTTGTGTCCTTAGAAAGGACTAGGACATTCTAATTAAAATAATTCTGGAAAGAAGAGACAAACAAAATGAGTGATTTGAATTTCCAAAACTTTAAATACTCTTCTGATTAGGAGACATGGAAGTATAGGCTCACTACCTTTTTGCAAACACAATCATTCTCTTTAAGTCAGAGAATTTTTAAAATAAAGTAGGGTTCTAAGACTGCATAAGAGCTGTAAAATATAAAAATTCTGCCCACATGGTTCGCATATTCTGAAGAAGTTCAAAAAGGCAAAATTAAATTAATTTTGTAAATTAAAAGGTATATAATTTTGTGATTTTACCATATACAGAATTTAGAATTCATTTGTTCTCATGTTTAAAAAAAGGACTTCTTTTATATGTAGTTTAACAAGACTACTATGTATAGTTTTGAAGGTTGTACAATGCATGAGGTCATGACATATAAGAAGGCATCTTTCACTTTGTAAACAGCTTGCATCTGTGTATTATTGCAACCTTCCAGAAGATGGCAGTAAAGAGGAGGAAGAATGCCCTTTTCTAATTTGCACACAAGCAACATATGTATTAATGGCAATCCTGTAGTTCGGAACAGCTTTTTCCTTGAAGGAGGGACATTTTTATATAAGGCAACTATTTAATATTTCTTAAATTACATGGAAAAACATGTAAAGGTAGAAAAATGGGAAAAAACGTAAAATAAGAATAAGTTCACCTATATTCATCACAAAACATGTCTATACCACATCATTTTGTGTTCTTTGAACAGCATAATCGCAGCTTTGTTAAAAGATCCTAGGTGACAGCACTGGATTACAGGAGACACTGGTGCATGCTTTAAAGGACAGTGCAGCACACAGTAGGATGCATGGCTTGTTAACCCATCCTTAATATAAAATAGACTATTTCTACAATATTGACAAGAAAAGGTATTTCCAAATTAAACCAAAACATCATTAAGTTTTAAGTAAACATGTTATACTAAAATAAATTTTCTTCCAATTTTGTAGTTTAAATAATATGAGATTAAAAACCTAGATCACTTTCTATGAATTTCTCACACGACTGACATTGTATTTATATTATTGATTTTTAAAAAATCAGTGATCCTCAAAATTGAGCACCTTCCATTCCATTTGACAGAGGTGAGCTGTCTGGCATATTGCTGCGAGCACTTCTGGTACCTGATTTTCCTTCACTGTTTGGAGTCTTAGACAAACCATATGGCATGTTTGATGAAAGGGTGGATTTTAAAGGTGGTCGTCCCCGTTTTGACTTCTGCCTCTCTTCATCCCTCTTTTCATCTTTTTCACTGTCTTCTTTATTCTGAATAACAACAACAAGATGTATGAGAAGGGCCCATGCCTTATGAAAAATAAACATTCTGTTTCTTCAAGGAAAACTATAATTCAAAAAGGTTAGATATCATATATGTTTCCTAATCCGTACTAACAGAAAAATTACAATAGTTTTCTAACATATTTTGTACTTTTATGAATATGATGTCCCACAGTTTATAACACTGCAATTATATAGTAAAGGTCAGAGTTGTTGTATTAGAAAGCTGTACAACAACTAAGCACCCCTCTTGTTCCTTTACTATTCCTTGAGGAAATGAAAGAGATCTACCATAAAACAGACAAAACACAAGGCGAATCTCTACCACAAAGTTTGAAAACTGAGTGTGTGCATGAGGATACAACTGACTGGTAGGTATGTGTTTTAAAATGTAATATTAGCTTCCAATATTTAAAAATCAGATTTCACATTTTAAAAAATACAGTTGTCTTAAAAATTTATGAAATCTGGGAACCCAGACCCTGCATCCCACAGCAGAGTGGTTAGTTCCACCCTTTCTAGGTGAGGAACATGTCTTTTTGGGTCACTATCAGTCCTACTTTACCCTCTCTATATATAGCCTCTATGGCAGGGGTTCCCAAGCCCCAGGCCACAGACTGGTACTGGTCCACGGCCTGTTAGGAACTGGGCTGCACAGCAGGAGGTGAGCAGCGGGCCACCTCCCAGTGAAGCTTCATCTGTCTGTCTTTGCAGCTGCTCCCCAGAGCTAGTATCATCACCTCAGCTCCACCTCTCATAGGAGCCCTGGTCCCTAGTGTCGAAAAGGTTGGGGACTGCTGCTCTATTAGCACTTGAGTTTGAAGCCTGAGCATTAGAGGGTCACTGGTTTTCATCTTTCCCCAAACAATGTGGTAATGTGTTTATATTTTTCACTTTTGTACCTTCTGGATTATAAGGAAAAAAAAATCACAATTACCTTAAAAGAATCGAGATTATTACAGTGAGGAAACAAGATTTATAAAAAATATGATATAATTTCTGTACCTATCATAAAGGATATGAATGTATGAACATACTTTAGCTTTTTTCTTCTGTTTTTTCTTTGGTCCACCTTTGTCCAAAGGCCAGATAATCCTGTCAGCCTTTACCCACTCATCATACCTTAAAATAAAGAATATATTAAAAATTCACAATAATATCTTATTTGAAATGTATTTACCAAATAAAAACAACAGTGAGATAAACTAAAGTATTTGTTTCTAGTGTTGGCGGAAATTTGAATGGCACAGGAACAGGTTTGCTGGTAACAGGTACCAGCCACTGTACTAGGTAAGTGCTTTGTATACCTGCCAAAAATAGGACAAGGCAAGAGAATTCAGATAAACAGTCTTAGAGGGAGAGCTAGGTAAGCAAACTCTAAATAAATTCAACTGTTTAAACTGCTCTGTTTTCTACAATTTCCATAGATCTCAGCTTAATGAAATAAACTGATTCTGCACTGGAATTCATTTTATTGACCAAATAATTCGAAGATAAATTAGGTGAATGCAAATTTAATATGATCAGTTCCAGATATATGAAGTCCTTTTCAACTCTTTTCTTCCAAGAACTCTCTCTAGCCTCTAGTATTTCTAATAAAATTTTATTCTGAACTAAAAGTTCAAGACTCTGAAATTTTTTAGAGATATTTCCTTTCTTTTACCTAAGTTTATTCTGTTTAGCTCATGTTGAACACCCCTCACTTCCCCTGTACCTTTTTTCAAAAATCCTGACATTACTTTTGAATTCCAATATAGTTAGACCAGGTTACTAATTAGGGGCAAATAAGAAATTAAGCTTTCTAGAACTAAATAACAGTTCTTACATTATGCAAATACATAGGTATTTATAGAGCTCTATAGGAGCTCCAGTGCCTGGTGCAAAAAATCTAAAATCTGAACATTTAAGCAGAAAATTACAAGCAGTCCTTGCTTTGAACTACATCATGTTAATGGAAACCATACCTTCATTTCATAATCCAGTTACCATGGAACTGTGCAAAGTAAGGACACAGTTCCAATATCCACAAGTTTCCGTTGACATACCATGGCTACCTACACTATGATTTGAAAACTATCTCCTCCTGAGTCAACCCAATATCTTCATCTCACCAGGCTAAGTATCTGTACATTCTTACCTTATTTAGAAATATTCATTCATTTGGGCATTTACTGAGGACCTACTAGCATACCAGGCACTGCATAAAATGCATGTAGAGAATAACAGGGAGAACAAGGAAGACCCTTGCACTTTGTAGTCTGGTGTGAATGACAGACATAGAGTAAAACCAAGTATAATCTGATAAATGCAATAGGAAAGTTACATATCTGGTCCAGGACTAACAAAGAAGGAATGAGCAACTCAACCCAATTCCAAAATTCCACAGGACATACTGGACAACCAAGAAGCACAGGCCTGATCTGGAGTACACCTGATCCAGGCCACACTGGCCTGGTCACCACAGTGTGTCATATAGGTATTTCCAGCATTAATATTGCCACCCAAGGGTAATCCAAGGATTTCTTAATTAAGAGACCAGGACTCCCCTCACAGTTGTCCATGGTACCCTGTTTTAGAACTCCAACTAGGTTCTTTCAGGGTGGCTCTATGTCAATGAGTAGACCAGAATTATACCAGCTTTTGTAAGTATGAGAAGGCAGTGAAAAACCATGAACCAGTTAAGTAACTATTTAGGAAGAACAGGAGCATACAATAAAAAGGTCTGTTAAGAAGAATCATACAATAAAACATTAAAAAGATGAGAGAGAAGATAATAGGAAGGGGAAGTTCTAGAAAGCAGAACAGAAGAATAGGCACACACAGATGGTAAATAAGAACAGATGATTGTGAACTGGACCGAATCCAAGGAAACAAGAAGACCATAATGTGCTGTAACTGCAGAGGTAGTGACTCAAAGTTAGTAAATGTAGTCCTTTCCCCATGAACTCAACGATAGGTACATACAAAACAATGGTGAGAAAGACTAAAAAGTTTATTTCTAGTGCTTGTAGAAATGTGAAGGGAATAGGCTGGTTTGAGAAAAAAGAAAAAATTTAAAGGTTTCTATGCAATAAACCAAAATTCTTTTAAAATGATGCGAGATGAAAGAAACCTAACTCTCCCTCTTTAAAAAGAGTTAACACTAGAGCATTTACTAAGTGCCCAGCATTGTTCTAAGCACTTTGTATGTTAACACAGGTATTACCACTATTTCTCACATCTCTACAAAGTAGGTACTTTATCTTGAGGCATAAGAGAGTATACTGAGAGTATGCAGGGAAACTCTGGAGCACTCTGGCTCCAAACAAAAACAGAGAAAGCAGATATATCAAACACACAGAATTTCTAAAGGAGAAAGAGAAAAGTCGTCCCTGACATTCAGGAACTGGCCCAGTACTATCATCAGCTGGGCCTTAGTGTTGCTACAGAGGTGATCTGGCAGTCATAGCTAGGTTGTGTTCTTCTCCTGTTGAACATGAACATTTTCACAGACCATCAGTATCAAACAAGTCTGCTACATGACTGTGATGGATCAAGAAAAAAACAAGACCACTCCCTAATTGTGTGTAAACACAGAAAAAACAGGAACATTGTCCAAGCCACAAAATTGACCAAACATCCTTTTTTCCTGACTGCGGGTTCTTCACAAATTACAGCATTACCATTGGTCTATAATATACAATACTATGTGATAAAGTAAACATACATGTCATGTAATATATATTACATATATATTATATATTTTATATTAAGATAACCAATTACAGAATTAACTCCATTTCTTGATAGCATCCAAACTGGAGCAAAGCCCCATTTCTTTAAACCCTCCCCCCAAATCACCTAACAGAAACTCAAATCTAAGTCCTTTCTAACATTCTTTTATTAACCCATTCAGAATCATTACAATATTTGACACAGGCTTGATTTCTAATAAATTTAATAAGTAAACATAAAACCCACTTGCACTCTTGAGAGCTGTAGGCCTGGCTCCCTGCCTATGTCCTACAGGTGTTCCCACAGACTCCCGGGCTATGGCTGTTCCCAAAGGTGGTGCCCTGAGCTTTCATTTATTCTTCTAACACCCTCTTACTGAGTCATCCCATAGTATCTCCATGCTGTGCATTCTTCCTCACTGTAAATGAGTACTAAATCCAATTTTTTAAACTTCAGATATGATCCAAGTAGCCTTTGGCTAGAAGTACTGACACAGCTAGTAAAACAGTGAGAATGTTGGAAGTCTTGGAAAATTAGGATATAAGGTGTGCTTTGTAAATACATATATACCATTTGCTTTGGTTCTTCACATTAATTTGATCTTTTTGAACCACAGAAATTTCAATAGTAAGAAAATACATTTCTTGCTTACCTGACATTCCATCCGTAGTAATGTACCAAGTATAAAACTTCTCCATCATCAATTTCAGTGCTTTTAATACTGGCTTCATAGATTTTCTGTGTTTTCCCTCGTCCATATTTTACTTTCACTTTGGTTCCTGTCAGGCAGGGTTCCATGTCTTCCTCATCTTCCTCCCCTTCAGAGTCACATTTGCTTTCAGTTTCTTCCCTGCAATAAGTTATAACATTGACAAGGCTAATAACTTAATGGAGAATGAACTAATATATGCTAAAAGAATCCAACATGTAGAATAGTCACAACCTAAGTATTACCTTAATAGCATGTCAGTGGAGGAGGAGAAGAAGGAGGAGAAGGAGAAGATTTTTATGGACTATTTACTAAGAAATTTATTCATTCTGTAAAGGTGCACTGTACTAAAAGTAAATCCATACTTCTTAAAGGCCAATCAATAATCACAGTTCATGATGATGTGGAGTTAAATAAGTTACTTTTGGTAAAACAAAGTAAGAACCATTTGCTCTGAAAAAGTCTTTAGAATTCATACTCAAGTATCACCTTACATGGAAAAATTACCTAATGATAGTTTGTAGCTTCCTGTAACTAAAATGTCTTGAATTTAATTTATTACTATTTTCTGCTCAATTTAGAATGGTTCTTAACAAGACTATTTTTTGTAGACCAAAAAATGAGCAAAGGCTATCTGTCTTAGTGCCATATCTTTTAAACTGGTTTATATTTTAAAGATTTCCCCAAACTAACAAAGAAACAATAGATATTTGACTATCAGGTCACCTGTTCAAACTATGGGACAGAAAGCAGGAGAAAAAAATCTTTGGGTATTTTGTACTGACTTCTATTTGTTTTTACTCATCTCCCATTAGCTTCTGTTTTGATAATTGGGTATAAAGGAGATTTACATTGGGAGGGCCAACAATACTTTTAATATTTTTACAAATAAAATATTCTGTGTTAACCCTGCACGGATTCAGTAGAGATCTGCATCAAAGGTCATTCTAGTGTCACAAGAGTTTAAATGATTAAAAGGAGGTACTGTACTCTATAATAAACAACAGGGTATTACTTCAGAGACCACCAGGGGATCTGACATAAAAAACTTTGACAACCCATTTGCCATGGGAATGTTTTCTCTCCAAGGGCACCTTCCAATTATAGCCAGATAGGGTAATTTTAAAACATTATGAGAGAATCTACTTAAAACTGAAATCTCTATAGATAAAGACATCTCCCATTTCCATGATTCCTGCTATAGAATGAGAATAGAGACTATGTTTGTCTATATATTCGATTTTTATTTAATAAAAGGAAATATTTTTCTTCATTATATATTTCTGACATTTTCTCTAAAACATTTGTTCCATTTATATATCAATTACAAAGGCTTTTAACCCATTTCCTGTTTGCCCCGGGAATACTTGCCAGCAGCGCTTGTGGCTGCAGTTTTTAGTCCTAACCTTACCCCCAAAGTTTGCTATGAAATATCTCACATATATTATTATTTTCCCATTGCTCTAGTATATGGATAGTCTTTGGAAACAAATGACATTATTCTATGTATAGCACTCTGTTTTTAGTAGTGTTATTTCCATTTGCAAAATATAGTAATTCTCAATCGCTGAAAATGTCAAATTGTAGGAAATGTAGCATTCCTACATGTGATGTTAAATTAACGTTGGCAGTCAGCTGCATTTTTTTTCTATATGGGAAAAGAGTTAAAAGCACATATTATTTATCTATACTCATTATATTTTATGTATTATATACATATTATAATATACATGTTTTGATGGTTATTTTTAACAAAACTTCACACATAGTTAAGCCCTACTTTTTAAGTGATTCACCTTTGCTTAATTTTATTGTCCATATATTTGAAATACTACACTCACTTCGTTATTCTCAATTCCAATTATTTCCTCCTACATTTCCTAATCCTAATTATTTTCCACTACAGAATTTCTTTATTCACTAATCTAATCCACCAGTAATTGTGCAAGCTCCTGTACCTCTTTACTGAATCATAAAATTCTCTCTCCCACTCACCAATCATTCCTATTTTTAACAAATATTTTCTCAATAGTTAATTTTCAGATGGATGTCAGCCACTAGTTGTATGCAACAGGCAGGCCACTTTTCCCAAATTTTGCTTACCTACTCAAATTTCTAGAAAATTCAAGATCATGTAATAATTGAAAAATAACTATGGAGGCAAGCTTATATTACAAGTAAGTGTGTTATGCTATTGTTGCTGAATTAAAATTCATTTTTTAGTAGTAATAAAAATTAGTAAATCTATTTGACAACACAGAAATGGCCAGCTAAACAAAGATATTACTGTGATCTAGCTGGACTGCCTAATCTTTGGTTATTTTAAGTCAATTCAGTCCATACATGTATATAATACACGGAAAAAAAATACAGTTTTCACTCAACAGCAAACAGGATGGACATTAAAAAGCTGAAATTTATTGGTGTGATGTGGGGCAAGAATGTACTTTTCAAACAAGAATCAGGGGTGCATGCCACTTAATCTAATACGATAACTTGAAAAAGAAAAATGTCTTAGATGAAGCTAACACACAGAAACATCTGCTAGTACTGTGCACCCATGTGTTTGTTAGCTTTCCCACATTGTACCTTTTTTAAAATGGAATTTTTGCTGTCGCTGTTTCCTCTTGTCCACTTCCTCCATTTTTCTCCAGCTCCCTTCCCTGCTGTCAAGTGCAGGACCTTTCTTTTGACTGGGTGACGCAGCCTTCTTTGAGGCCACTGTTTAGGGCACAAGTGCTATTAAAATGGTGCGACCAGTGTATTCTCCAATTCCGAAAGGCGATACACATCATCTTCACAATGTGTCTCACCTTCATTAGACAAGAGGAATGGAAGTCCCAATAAGAAAACATTCCCTCAAACCTGAATATCTAAGCAGGAACAGAGAGCTGCTGTATCTCAGACAAGTGCTTCTGGAGAACAAAATAAGATAATGTACCTCTCTTGGCTTTTTTCTTCCTCTTCATCTGAGTCTTTGTCAGAATCCTCCTGCTTTTTTATTTTCTTCTCCTTTTGCTTTGGCGTATTTTTTCTCCCCAGTAGTAGGTCATTTTCCTTTTTCTCTGTAGTTTCATAGTAATCTACGTCCTTATTTTCTATATCATTATCTTTTAATTTGTCTTCTGTTTTCTCTTCTTCAATTTCCTTTTTAATAGAATTTGCATCTCGAGCAATTCTCCTTCGTCCCTAGTAGAGTGGATAAAAGCTTTAAAATAGCTATCATTACCAATGGGGGGAGGAAGCAGAAAAATATCTTTTTCTTAAATCTTCACAGCAATGACTAGCCTTTTTCTGGCTTGAGACATGACAATGACAACCCATCAACTCCTGTATATTTTTCTCTTCCTCTCGAAAGTAAAATAATAACCCATGTAAATTATTTAATTAGGTCCAGGTTTACTATGACCCTTGGTTATAGATACTTAAAAAATAAAAATGTTCCTTCTTCACTACATTATTTTCTCACTTTTAATATTTCTTGACAACAACAAAAGTTTTAAAAATTATCTAAACATCGGTCATGTAAGTTGTGAATAATAATATATCAACCCTCTTAATTATGGACCTTTTTAAAGCTCTGTGATCTCTAATTCTGTTTTTTAGGATTTCATTTACATTATCGCTGTATTTCTGTGCCACTACATTTTTGAAGAACTGAACTACATCAGTGGCCAAAAGAGAGAGGTGATTTCTTTGAATGAGTATCTGAAGAGCTCACTGGGCCTGCAGTATACTGTCCTATCACTAGCAGTCTTTACCCAGCCTCTTGCTGCATCATCAACTGACCGTGAAACTGTAAGCCTTTTCAATATCTACTAAATTCTTCTTTAAGTCAACCTCTACAACTGGCAGAATTCCCCTCTACTTGGAATAAAGTGAGTTTAATCCTCACTTTTTTAATCAAAGAGCCAATAATTTAGGGAGCACGAGAATACATTACAATTAATATGTCAGTGTAACAAATGTTTTCCCTAGTTCCTAACAATGTGTTAGTTAAAATTCAGAGATAGAAAAAGACATTTATTTTTCTTATCACTAAGAACTAAAATGTAAGTTCTGTGAGAGCAGGGACTCTGTCATATTTACTTCTACATTTTCACATCTAGAGAGTATATGGCACATAGCAGGTGTTCTTTAAATAATCTGTAGGTAAATGAATGAAAGCTACTGTTTTCTATCAAAATTTCAGTCTGTATACCTTTGTCTCAGAAATCCCATTTTTAGAAGTCTGCCCCTTATATTCAAATAAATTACGAGGACATTTTAACAATCACATTTACTGCTGCACTGTTTGCAATCATAAAAAATTGGGGAGAAAATCTTGAGGAAGGTAAATTTATGATACATCTATACTATGCAGGACTCTGCAGATCTTTTACATAAGATGAAAAAGGTCTTTATGTAATGACAAAAAAGTATGTCCACAGTACATACAATAAGGATATTATTCAGTCTTAAGAAGGAAGGAAATTCTGACACATACATAGATGAACTTCGAAGACATAATGCTGAATAAATAAGCCAATCTCAAAAGGACAAATACTGTATAATTCCACTTATATGAAGTACCTAGAGTAGTCATATTCATTATGGCACAAAGTAGAACACTGGTTGCCAGAGGCTGAGAGAGAAAGGAATGGGGAATTATTTTCTAATGGGTACAGTTTCAATTTTGCAACATGAAAAAAGTTCTGAAGATGTATGGTGGTAATGGCTGCACAACAACGTGAATGTAGTTAATGCCACTAAACTGTAAACTTAAAGTTGGTTAAGATGATAAATTTTGTTATATGTATTTACAATTTTTAAAAATTAAAAATTTTAGAAAGAAAACAAACCAATTTGAGTGTTTCACAAAATTCAGTAGAAGATTCCATTTGTAGATGACAATCAGAATTGACAATATTTAAAAAATGGTTTCTGAGCATTTTTCAGGTGATTTCACCTCTTTCACTAAATATTATTTTACTGAAAAAATAACACGTATTACAGTCACTTCTTTGAACTTGTTTGATAGTGTGATAAATTTTATTTCTCCTAAAATTTGATAAATCCTTTTGTGTAGACATCATTTGACAAAGATCAAAACAGTGGATGACAATTCCTTCGTAGGACTCATACACTAATGGAGAGGAAGCATTATAATACCAGTGTTCACGTGACTAGAAAACAAGGCAGAGCCTGAAAAAACAGATACAACAGCTGTACAGTGTGCTATGGAGTAACAGAGAAAGAAAAGATCGCACTGTTTGAGAACGCAGTTGTTATAAAAAGGAGATTCATCCATGCAACAACTATTTAATAAGTCCTTACTGTGTGTAAGCCACTATTCTATATGCCTGGGATCCACCAATAAACAGAACAAACACTTATTCCTGTACTCATGAGGTGTGATTCTAGTGCAGAGTGGGGTAAAAGAAACAATAAACAATAAACAGAATAAGTAAGTAAATTACAGATAAAAAGAGCAATATTAGAGGGAATGCGAGGTGAATATTTGAGGTTAACCTCAGATGAGAATGACTTGAACAGAAACAAACAAAAAACAACAGGAGGAATGGTTTTCAGGTAGAAGAAATAGAATATGATATGTTTTTTAAAAAGTAGCTAGGCTAACCTGGCTAAAATATAACTAAATATTGGAAAATAAACTAGGTTCATTTAAGTATATTTGTGCATATCTGAAAATGCTCATAATAAAAAAATTTTAAATGCTTGAAATAAACCGGATAAAACTAGTATTAACTACTTACCCTTGGAGATTTTAATTCTATTTCTTCTCTTTCACTTTCACTATTTGAATCAATATTTTCCTCAGGTTCACTCTTCACTTCTACTAAAGGCATTTCTTGGTCTAGTTTTAGAGACTCTTCCATTGATTCTTCTAAGTCTTTTTTTTCCACTTTTACTTTTGGTTCATGGTGGTGAATAGTTCTGAACTGAATATTTGCAGAACGGCAGTACTCCTCAAAACCATAAAGGTACCTAAACAAACAATATTTCTTTTTAATAAATAATAAATAATCTTTACATTTAACTTGAATACTGTATCATTAAAACTCATGTTTTTAAAAAGTAAAAATTAAGATCTTTCTTTTAAGTACTTTTTCTATGCTACTAATTTCCTGTTTTTTTTTTTCTAAAGGATTATAAACAGAAATATTGATCATAAAATAAAATTTCTTACTGAAAAAATCTGAGCTTGTGGTAACTAAACATAGCTAGTACAGTTTTGATCTGAAGGTTGTCCATGCAAAAGGTACAGTTCCATAGTATGTACCATCATTTCAGACTGTAAATACTGCCTTGCATCCCTGACTTTGAAAGGAAATTAGGGCAACATGAAAAATAAAGTACAGACTTAGTGCACTGAAATAACTTTCAATCACAAATATCTATTAATCTAAATATTTTTATTCACTTTCTCTAAATTCAATGTTCTTTGGTTAATGTGTTCTTAACTGTTAACAAATGGAAAATAGTCTCTGTAAATATGTATTCTTTTGACGAATAAACTATACTACTTACTTTCTATAAGCAGTTTTTACATTGTAGGAAGCAGCGGAATTCAAAATAGGAATGCCCAGGTCCATATAAATTTGCTTCCATACAGCACCACTATCAATCTGGAAAATTAAATTTTTATTTGTTAACATTTGCAAAGGGAAATAATCTTTATACTAATATTCTATGGTCATTAATAAAACGTGTTTATTACCTAAAGTACATGTAACAGTAAAACATCAGATGACTTAACTTTTTACATCTCTACTTACATTATCACATCCACCTTGATGATAAACCAGTCTAAAGAGTTTGAAGAGATTGAGATCTTTATAGCCCAAAACAGGTGGTTTGTTGATTGGAGTACCTATTTTTAATATCAGAGGGTAGAAATAATGTTTATTCAAATGGAAAATACTAAGTTTAAAAAAAAATTTTCTCACTTCCTAGATTTCATTAACCAGAGGCATATATTTAAAGAACCTTAAATTATGTAAGACAACACAAAACATCCTCTATATTCTTTATACTGATTCGTGGTGGTCTTTAGATTTACTTTCACAACTAATAAAATTCCCTCTTTACCACTGAATTAGGTAAAACTAAATTAAACCTTGGAACTACAAGGTGTAGCCAACAATGTTGCTGGTTCCAGAAACCTGAGCAAGAACACGCACATTGGAAATGGCATATTTTAGGCCACAGTTTCATTTTTCACTACTTTAACACAAATGTTAAGACCGTTAGCAGTAATCTGAAGGATAATTTCTGAAGGCTATAGAATGTCTCGGATGAATTTATCTGAGGATTTTCAGGACTAACGTAATGTCATGAAGTATGATGATTTATAAAGGTTCTATTTCTTCTAACTTCTGAATAGAAATTCTTTCTATTTAGATACTGATCTCCTATTATGTTTAATATTTTGAGATCAAGGATCAGGCTAGTTCTTGCCATAAAGATAGCAGGAGTAATAAATGGGTATTCAAATTAACATATTGACACTTCACTTTCTATTACTTAAATATTATTATATGTTTTGGTTTTATAATCTCAAGGAAATTAAATTTAATTATACCCAAACTACTTCCTATATATTCCTACTCAAAACAGATATTAATATTTTTATTCCAAGTATTTATTATTAGGCTTTACTTTAAATCTAAATCCATATATCCACGATTCTAACAAAAATAATACATAAACCTAGACTCTGAAACTGTAAAAGGAATTATTACTTTCAATTAATGAGCATGAAAGTACCTCTGTCTTCCATAAACTTATAAAGCTGTTGAAGGAAGTTGTCCCTCTCTTCAGGATCAAGTTCTTCCTCAGGCTGTAAAGGTAAAATACATAATGATATAGAACAATGAATATGATAAGATACATTGTCTTTTGTTGTTTGTTTGTGAGCTCAATGTAAGGGAATAAAATTTTAATGAAGCTAGGAAATGTGAATTTTCTCAAAACCCTACAATGCCAGATTTTACCTATTATGATAGAGTTGATTTGATGCAACTGTCAAGATAGATATACAATCTCTACTCTTCAACCCATTTATCACTCTAATACTGCCCTTGAGTACCACTATAAAAACTAAGATTAGCCATGAGAAAAAGGTTTAGGAATGGGTGAGTGTTTTCTCCTCACTTGGTATTTGGGAAAAAAACAAAACAAAACAAAACATTAAAACGCCATGTGGTCTATACAAATATATTGATAGATGAGCACAATTACAAATGTATTAAAAATTTGTTATTGTTGAATGAATATAAAATAGGATGCAGGATTTTTTTGTTCGGATAGTGCACTATTTATTAAAAAGATAAATGCATTTAAATGAGCTATGTAAATTCTATTTTGTCCCAGATTCCACCATTCTACTCTTGTATCACAGTAGCCTGTTTTTCTCATTTACCTGGCCTCTGCAGTTGACTTTGCAATCCCTGAAAATAAGACAATGAAAATGACTTCTTAGGGAAGGAAACTAGATAAACACTAATTTAGGTCTTGAAGGATGGGGGTACTAATGGAAACATTCATGTAAAAACAATTATCCTACAAATACCTATTTAAGTATTACTTTTTACTAATTATATAAACTTAATGATTTCTTATTAAATGGCTCAGGTCTGGGCTCTAATCAAACAAATGGGTTACGGGTTTCAATAAAATATTTTCTTAAAAACTAATATTTGGGGAAATAATACTATATGAAACAAAACACTGATATGTTTCTTCCATATAAATGATCATAACCACTATAATTTCAGAATACTACTTTTCTATGTTTCAAAGAAGTAGTCAGAGTTTTGTCCTTCAAAGCCATATTCAAAGCAAAAGCAACTGTCAGGCAATAAATATTGCATGTTGACAGTCCAGAGGGTGATAGACCCTTTTCAATTTTGTATCCTTTAAGAATTTTAAACTCTAATAATATATATCCAGGACCAATAAGCATGCAGTTGAATAGAATATATAATGAAAAAAATATATATGAGACAATCAAGAGAAAGGGAGTAAAATCTTTTAGTACACTCATTCGGAATGATTTATATAACACAGGAATACTTTTAGTTTTATCAAATATAAAGAAACTTAAGTCAAAATTTTACTAAGCCTCAAAATTAGCAATTTACAAAGTTAATAGGGGTCATTACTAAATGTTCAAATTAAGAGATGACGGTTTTAAATATAATATTGTATGTCAACTGTAATTGAAAAATAATTTTTTAAAAAAGCATTTATACAAAAAAAAAAAAGATGGTAGTTTTCTCCCCATGTAAATTAAATATTTTGCTTTCGCAAGGTTATTAGAAGAACTCCCAGTGAGTTAACTCAAGAAAAAAAAGTAATCGAGTAGCCCAAGAATCATTTCAGATGTTAATTTTAAGACTTCCAGTATGGGGAAAAAACCAGAAACATCCTATGCCACACTAGTTCTATGCTTTGCCTATTGCCTATAACCACAATATTCTCTCCTCAGACTAACGACTCATTTCCATTATTTAAAAAGGCACTGATTTGAAATCAAAGTTGCCTTTGAAACAAGAAAACAAAATGAAGCCATCAAATGCAGGTTAGGTATTTATTAAGATTGAAGCAAACACTTGACAAATTCTTAGTAATTAAAAATATAGTTTTATAGATAAAAACTGGTGGTTTAAATACATTTAATTTAAAAGTCAGTGGATGTCCAAGAGTGTATTAAGTTCCACGAGAAAGCATGGTTATAGAATTTTAAGTTTAAGTGCACTTATTAGGTATAAAAACAGGATATAAATGAATAAAGAATTTCACAAATGCCAAGTTGGGAGGATATTTATTTTCCACACACAAAAAAGGTGAGTCTATAAACAAAGTTTTAAATTTACCTGATGGTCTTTGCAAAAATTAAAAATTGCTTTATCTCTTACAATAAGCAATCTTTTTTTGAAAATAGCTGTGTTGTTAGTCACCTTGGGAGTAAAATTGCACATGCTAGAAAACCCCTCCAAACTAGAAGAATACGTCTGTATGACTTTTGTATAGGGGCTCATATTTGCTATTACGGTGTGCTTTCTCTGTTCATGGTATCTTTGTACATACAGCATTTCTCTTCTGGTTAATAGCCAGAAGATGCTGCATCCCTCAGGGGTTTTAGAATGGGAGAGGGTGTAATAATGGGAGGTCCTAGAGAGTCCACGAGACTACTGATGAGCCTTCTTCTCTTCATTTAGTCAAGCATGTGAATGGTAATTATGCATCCAGTAAAACAGCAGGGAAGGGAGTTAAGGAGATATAAGAGACATGAACATGATCATCATTTCAAGAAATGTGCAGTGTCAGTTAGCATCAATATATACTACCGAGTATTATAGATAGTTGTATATTTATCTACACTACTAGATCATGAATTTTATGACTTTAGAAACTATATCTTCAAATTCAGTTCAAACATCTCATCTATTGATGGTTACCATAAGTCAGGAACTATGCAAATTACTGTGATTAAATGAGAAGACATGGTACCTTCTACTTTTGACCCTCTGAGTTTGACAGGGGGTGCTGAGATGTAAAACAAGCTAATCTGATACAATGTGATAAGTTTTCTAAAATAAATAAAAGAATAAAGAGGGGGTGAAGGGTTCTGCTGGGCACAGAGTGATGGTGATGGTATTAGGGAAAATATCCAAATATGACGAGCAGACAGCCCAGGAGATACAGCAAACAGCATAAGCATGAGACTGGCAAAGGCAGGTTGTGATTATGAAAGGACTTTGTGATGATATGCTAGAGAATCTCAACTGGATACTCCAGGTAGATGTGAGTTCTAAGAGAGTTAAAGAAGAATTAGATTGGATTTGTGTTTTTAAAAGCTCTCTGCCAAGAATGATTTTGATGGATTAGAAGAAAAAAAAGCTATTACAACAGTCCACAAGGAGGAGGATCAATGCCTGAATTAGTCTTACCATCTCATGATGGAAAGATGACTCTACCCTAAAGGAGAAAGATGCTGAGACATTTTTTGAGTTTAAGTGTAAGCTGCTCATGTTTGTAGTCCTCAAAGTTCCAAAACATTGTAAATGCTTAATAAGGTCTAGAAAGTTAGAAACATGCCTATTTTATTCACAACTTTACCATGACTTGCATTTAGGTTAGACACTCTATCATGTGAATGAAAACAACTTCTGCGAAAGTGAACTGAGGTTTTCTTCAATTGTTCATTGTGTTTCAGGGCTCACACTAATCATAATATAAATGCAACAACACAAGTCAGAGAAAAGAGAAAAGTAAAAATAGCAGAGGGTATTCTTAAGTAACAGGTAGTTGTGGCACAATCACTTGCCAGCATTCACCTCATTCATTTCCCAAATACATTAATCAGAAAAGGAATAATTATTCACTGAGAAATGGCACAAATTCTAGCGAACAATGGACTTTCTGCATTTCATTGTGATGGGAGATAAATACATTTCATTATGTATTTTTTAAAAAGGATAATACCTTGAGCTATTAACTTTCTTAGCTATCAGCTCTACTTTTGAGAACACACATTAGGAAGGTGAACAAAAAGTGTCCGAATTGTCCCAATATATGTGAGTAAAAAATGATGCATATATACAAAGCCCCTCAGGCCCATGTAACTTACACACAGTGGGTCAGGATTGTTTCTTAGCACATAACAGATTAGAACTACAAAAACTGACTTTTTGAAAGTAGGGAAAGGTATGATTGAACTGTATCTTTGTGGTTTTCTTGTAAAGGTACACATCTTTTGTTGATGGATATCTCAGTTCTCACGAACCCCTACAAGTACTCTTAATAAGTTATTAATGGTGTTAATAACACGTTCTTTTGTGTGTGTGTGTGTTCTAGTATACTGTGCCTATTTTTCAATACCCAAATACTGTTTTTGTGAATTAATGTAATTCTGGACAACAGAAGCTTTGTTCACCCTTTCTATTACTGTTTATAGCCCCTACTCTGATCCTCCTTAGCGGCTGCCCTTCTCACCACACCCCAGGAACTTAATCACACATTCTCTGAACTCCTCAATTCTTACAATCTCTTGATCTCTCATGTTGAGGACTAGGGGTGGGTGTTAAGACAATGCCCTGAAAGCTCCACTTTGGGGAGCTGCATACTTCAAGTACATCAGAAGCGATAGCTGTGGGCCGGAAGACTAATGTGAAACAGCAGCAATAACCAGTAGCTGCATATTCTTTCTGTATAAAATTTTAAATTTCAACATATTAAACAGCCCCACTGCTTTTTTCAAAACTGTGAAATAAATACCAAAACAACTTAACTAAGGGTTAACACATTGAGCATTTATAGGTCATACTGAACCACTGTAATTCAGGCAGAGCTTTGTTCCTACATAGAAGACTGTTGGATTTTCTAAATCTTATCTAGTGTTTATTATTTTCTGAGTTTTTAAAACTTTCATTTTATTTACCTATTATAATTAATACTGGTAAAGGGAATACGCAACACAAAGGTGATACTCAATACAGTATATCTGACAACAAGCAGCTTATGAGCAGTATTTTAATAGGTGGCGAGAGGAAGCTATAAGAAGTTCCATACTGCCGGAGAATAGTGGAGGGGAAGAATAAAAAGGTGGGCATGTATCAAATTATGAAGAGCCAAACTTATAAAGACGTAAATGTTATCCTATAGGTACTGAAAGCCATTAAAGGGTTTTCAGCAAGAACCACTTATGTTTTAGAAAGGTGTTTATGGGCAATGGATTGGAGGTGAAGACAGACTAGAAAGGAAAAGAATAGTCAAAAGACATCTGAAATAAGTGGGGCAAGATAAGAAGGAGAAGGATTATTAGTCAAGAACTCTTACTGCCTGCAAGTGACAGAAAACTATCCAAAGTAGCTTCAGCCAAAAAGAATTAATTTATAAACTCACAATATTATATAAGGAAATGAGACTGCCTACAGAGTTTATTGCCTGAGAAAATAAATCTATTATGAGATACTGTATCACATGGTTCCTTCCAAAGTGAACTTCTGGAACCTTGCTACAAACTTTCCAACGCTTCCTTTCAAATAGCAAGTTGTTAGGATAATTGTATAGCCTACATTCATTCATTTACTCAGAAACTATTTAATAAAGGCTTACTCTGAGCCAAGCTCCATGTTGCTGTCTGGTAGATATTTATATTGGTGGGGAAAGGAAAATAAAAACCAAAAAAACCCCTAATATCCTATGTTTTCACAGACCTTAAATCTAGAGGAAGAGAGAAATTTTCCTAAAAGTCTGTGAAACCTTCTGTAATCTCTCTAAGCTTCAGTTTCCTGACTTATAAAAAATCCTGATGTGAGAATTAAATAATCTTACTTTAAAAACTCCTAAATCTCCAAGAATAAAAAAGAGCATTGGAGTACTTTCAAGTTTTCCATGAATAAAAACACTCAATCACTTGTGATTTTATAATAGTAGAATATTATTCTAGGAATTATGTATATCAGTGATCCCAAGAAAATTCAAAAATTAGAGAAATGGGTATCAATATTTCTAAACAAAAGAGAACATTTCTTTTAAAATTTCACTAAATTCTACTAAATATGAAGTTCACTAAATTCATTACTAAACATGAAATTAGATAAGATTTTTGAAAGATCCCAATGCTTAAGCCTACCGATAGCGAACCAAAAGGATAAAAAAGCTAAGACTAGTCGAATTCCCCCCATATTGTCTTCTAAACAATCAGCTATTTATTTTATTCTTAGACAACTTTCCTACATTCATCCAAAGTGAACATAAGTCAGAAGTAAATGAATAAATGATATCATAACTTATGTTTACCTCACTTTCAACTAATTTAAAAGATCAAAAGGAAATTCTGTATTATCTTTTCTAATATAAAAGTTTCTTTATAAAAAGACATAAATAATATCCATGAAAATATTCCCCATCTACCAGTCAGTTAAAATTTAAAGCCATCAACATACACAGGATCTATTTCCTGTCAGATTCTCTAGTCCCTTCCCACACAGTAACAGTATGAAATACATTTCTTGTACTGGAATCCTGAACTACCAATGCTTAAGAACTCAAAATAACATTAAATAAAAAAGATGCTCCTCCATGGTAAAGTCATAGACTCTCAAATCTCCTTATTAAGGATATATTAGGGTGCTCAAGCATCAAATATAAAAACAATGTCCACTGCCTACTAACACTGCAGACATATTTTAACACTTGTATGATTCTACTGCATAAAATTTACAAACACTAAATAACAGGCTATAGTACTGTTATAGTGGTTTACAGAATGTTGTAAATGATCTTTTTGATCATTATAAAGCAACATTAATCTTCATGAAAAGCACAGCATCATTACATTTCAGGAAGAATAGGATCTGTAATGTAATACAATAGCTTAACCTCACTTATGTAGTAAAGGCCTGTAATGACTAAGCCAGGTAGGCCCTGGCTTATCAGATTTTAATTCATTATTATACCGTATCCCTTTTTTCCTTTGCTATATATAGATTCAACTGCTTTTCAGTTTATCAATATATTAAAATTTTAAAAAATTACTTTCAAGACAAGTTAGAATGATTCAGCAACTAAATCTAAATCCAAAAGCAAAAAATGCAGCTGATTTTTTTTTCCTAAAGCAACCAAATCTCACTCAAGAAAAATCTACCTGTATGGCCAGAGAAAAAGAGGAATTAGTTTCCATCAAGGAATTCAATCAAGTATATGTTACGAAAAAACTGACCATTTGAAAAATAATTTAAAATAATAATCATATAAATCAATGTCTACATTTTGTAAATTTGCTTTTATTTTTCAGTAGATAAAAAGCATCCTGGTTCACTTAATTTTAACAGGTTCATATTTTAAGTAATACATTTGATGAAGATATTATCCTTATAAAGTCCTGCCTTACCTTTTTAAATTTCTTTACTTATTACCTGCAAACAATAGGTAACTGAGCTTGCCTCTGCTCTTTATTCCTTTTTATTAATATTTATTCACAGATTGAATAAAAAAATATTTTTATGAAATTAATAGCTGTAATAAGAGTACTGTTTACTATTTTATAGCTATCCTCTCCAATATTACTACAAAGCTCTTTTTATCGTCTTTGTTTAAAAATTTCAGGGTTTTTTTTGGGGGGGGTAGGGGGGAGTAGGGAAAATGCATTCTGAAAGTACACCAAATAAAAGTATTAGCAAAAATAGATTTATCTTTTTTTAGTATATGGCAAAATAAGATCCTAACTAATGTTAATTTAAAAAAAAAAACCAAACCAACCAAACCAGACTGCAATAGTTCACACCCTGAAAATGTGGCCTATTTATCCTAAAAACATATATTCTATAAATAAATACAAATACAAAAATCACATTTAATATTTAGACTTTAAATCCTGCCTTTTGCCAGATTGTCTCATCATTTTCATTTCAAAATCTATCTCATGTTTCAGAAAAATAGCTTTCATCCTCTGATATTCTAAAAATAGACTCCTACTGTCTCTTTTACAAAAAAAACAATTGCGCTTGGTTACAAGTCCTACCATATCAGCTACATCATCAATACCTAAAATTCTTATTTAACCCCATTTTTGGCAAGCAAAATGGTAACTAAATATTAAAAAGATCTTACCTATATGCTGCATTTTCTTTCAAATGCAAAATGGTTAGATTCCCCTTCTACTTAATCAGTACAGTGTCTGAACATTTTTCAGTCTGACTTGCAAATATTTGCTTTCCCTCTTAGGGCATAGCATCCGCAGGGTTATACAGGACTACTTACATTCTCTTCCACATAAAAATCAGACATTACATGAAAGGAAAAGAAAGACAGCCCATTTCAAAGCATCTGGCAAACCTCCATTGGCAACCTGCCAAGCCTCTGCTAAACCTTCCTGCCTTTCCGAGCATGCTCACTTAAAACCAACAGCACGTTACTATGGCAACTCTGTAGGCAGCCTGTAAGTATGAACCGCCATTCTGATTTCAGAGTGCAAAAAACCAAATACTGCAGGGGAAGTAAAGGAGAGAAGTATTTATGCTCTTCATCAAATACAAGTATACTCATTTTATTTCATAAATTAACATCTGTACATGTAAAACAGAAACAAACATTCTACATTTTTCAAGCAAATATTTTTCATGCTCAAATAGATTTCTTTTTCAGTAAACTCATTCTCTTTGTCTGCCCCTAAGCCCCTTTACCTCACAACAACCAAAAATATACTGGACAATTTGTTCTATTTGACAAAACACTGCTGAATAAATAGACAACAATATTAATGTAAGCAATTATGTGGTACTCCATGAATGATTTCCTATAATTATAGATGACATGTAATATTACAAAGAAAACCATTAGCACTTATAAAAAACAATCTAAATCTTTTCTATGATTATCAAACTGCCAATGAAATAGTCTTTCGGTTTGGATAGATTTTTTTTTTTATTCCTATTATCCTCGAAATGCTGTGAAATGTCTAAAACAGTAAAGTTTCAATGTTAAAAACAGACCAGACTTAGGTTCAAATCCTTGTTCACATTTGAACTGTGCCACTTTGGGAAAGTTACTTAAAATCTTTTAGACATTCACTTTCTGTTAAAAAAAGATAATATCAGTTACTCCACATGGTAACAATTTAAATCAATGTAATATACCTAAAAGTTACATCTCCTTCCTCCTTGGTTGTTTGGAAAAGACGTCAAAAAACAAAGCAAAACAAAAAAAAACATGTTTGCACTTCTTTAACCTAATAAGTTTTTCTCTGTAACCTCTTACCAACTAAAAATTAGTTCTGATTTACCCACTGAATTAGAAGCCAAAAAACTCCCCTTTCCTCAAATCGAGTTGAACTAGAAAGACAGAAACAAATAATGTAGAGAATCTAGACAGAGCGAAAATATACAAAGGTATCATTTTTACTTTAGAGTATTAAAATATTTTCATATATTACAAACATGAAATTTCACATACCGCCTCTTCTTCTTCCTTTTTGGCCTCCTTTTCTTTCTCTTCCTCATTTTCTTCAGCTGGGCCATCTTCATCGTCACTACTGGATGACTCAAGGATTTCACTTATATCCATTTTCCAATTATCAGGAACAACTCTAGTTTTTAAGAAGATGCTTGCGTTCTGCAGCCCTAAGAGTAAAAATATGCTTCAGTAGTTGTTATGAAATTAGCAGCATAGAATAATAGGAAGACATAACAGTCAGAGTCAGAATAGCTGTCACTCATAAAATGATAAACTTGAACATATTTCATAATTGTTATATTAATGTTTATTATTACTCCAAAGAATATCATAAAACATGAAAAGTTACACTTACAAAAAAATTATAAATCAAATGTTTTTTCTAGATATTAAAAAAATAGCCAAGTAAGAGTGGATATTAACTCCAAACAATTGAAATGGCACCAGAGAATATTGTCTTGCTTTAGTCATTTGGAGCCACATCATGAAACAATGGGTTGATTCACCCATACTTTACCTGGTTTAGCAGAGAGCTCAGATTCAGGTAAATTGAGAATGTCTACTTCCTTGATATCCTTTCTTGCTACAGAATAACTAATTATAGAGAAGAATAAAAGAGAGAGAACCATTACTAAAGAAAAGTTATTACTTAAATAGTCCATTTTAACACATAGAAAAATATACACCTCAAAATCACAACTATTTTGCCTATAAAATGTTTTTAAAAGATCGTGTATATCCTAATGCTTAATAAAAAGCAAGAGGTAATGTAAGCAAAGCTAGTATCTTCATTCTGATGACTCATACACTAAAAGTACATTCATTTAAGAGCCTCACATTTTTAATATTTCAATCTATGCAATCCTCCCCATAGGATGGGGTAGAGTTTAATCAGCATGATGTTTTCCTTACAGAAGATAACATATCTATTTTGATCGTTAATATTTCTTAAATATACAATTCAGTTTACTAAAAAGTCTAATAAAGGTAATTAAAATAGTTTATCATTTTAAGATATGTGATACGAAATTTTTCAGAGAATTACAACATAATAAATACATATATATTTTTAAATTTAATATATTTTTTGGAAACAAGAAGTTGAGGTTAAGGAGTTTCTAAAAACATTACTTTTAATCAGGAAAGTAAATAAATAGTCTCTATATATTCTTTTTCTGAAATTTTAAACAGAAAAAAATCAAAATAATTATTCTGGTTATATAAATTCTATTAAAAGTAAATTTCATACTTTATAACGTAATAGTACACATGAGAAAATAGATAATTTTTATAAAGAGAAAATAAGTACCATGCTTTATTAAAAAACTTTTTAATATTATTCTCAAATTGTTTGGTTTTTATATAAAAGTTTTCAGTAAACCATAACCTACATTACAAAAAATCACAATATATTAAGTAACAACTTCTCAGTTCATGAAATGATTAGCCTTTTTAAAAATATAGACTTAGAATACCTAAGAGTCTATCACTGTGATTCCATTTTTTTTTTGTCCCAATGTAATACTACTAAGTGATTCATTACTCACAATTTAGAATCGATAAATGATCGAACTAAGCACTGGTCTTTTTTCACTATGATGTCATCATTACAGCTGGGAGATATTACCTGAAATATAAAATAAGAACACAGTAACTCTTATTTTAAAAAAGACAATTCCAGATCCCCTAACTTTTCAAATGGATTATATTTTACAAGAAATAGCTTTATTATCAATAGTTTTCATTATTAATAAATTATTTACAAAAGATCACCTTATAATTTTTATTTAGCATATTGATTTTCCAGATATTTAATTTATACAGTCATCATATTATAAAATGAATAATTAAATATAAATTACAATGTGACCACCACTTTTAAAGTATTAGGATTTACTCTCAGCTAAGTAACTTATTTATTTCCATAAAAATAAAATGTATGATCTGTGATGAAAATTTGGCATATTATAAATTTTAAAAATACTCCTGAATCAGGATCTATTTTGAAATAAAAACCTAAATTTCTCTTTCTTACCAGGGCATGTAAAATTATTAGTAATTAATACAAATCTGAGAAAATCTGAGTAAAGAACTTTTAATTTCTTAACTTTTAAAAATAACGAAAGTCTCTTCCGATTATTATATAAAAACATGTAAAAAAAATAAAAGTCTGAACATAGTAAATAATCTCTGTATATTCTTTATAGAATTTAATATTTAAAAAAATTAGTCTAACAATAAATAGTCTAACAATAAATTAGTCTAACAATAAACTACTCATTATTACCCTTAACACTAGCCCATCTGCTACAATCTAGTAGCATCCACAGAACTTTAATCAATGATGAAAATCCTCAATATCTGCATTGACCAGTACAATAGCAATGAAACACATGGGACTGAGCACTTGAAATGTGGCTAGTGCAACTTAGAGATAGAATTTTTAATTCTATTTCATTTTCATTATTACATTTAAACTTTAATAACCATGCAGGGCTCACAGCTATCATATCAAACAGCATATATCCAGATAATTAAAAATTCTTGGCAGTCATATCAGCAGTCTTAACATTGAATAAAAATAAATGTGTGCTTGTTAGGTGCTGGTACTTATTAGATTAATAATATATTTGTGTCTGTCCTCAAGAAGCTTACGGTGTAATGCACGGGTAAACACAAAAGATATACAGAAAGAACACAATGGAGAAAAAGTACATTGATACCACTAGGCATAGAATATGAAAACACAGAGAAGTAAGATTTAACCCAATCAGGGGAAGGAAAAGGTGAGGCAGCAAAGGCTTAAAGTAAGTCTTCAAGGGTACAAGTAGGTACGGTTCAAAGCTTAATTACCTCACCTGTGAACCACTCTAATGGCCTCCAAATTGATTCCTGCAACCTCCAGTCTTTCCAACAACAATCCATCCAACACACCACTGCCTCATTAACATTCCTGAACATGCAGCTCAAATAATGTCTCTCTTCTAATGAAAAATTCTAGCAGAATTATGTCCAAATTCCTTGGAAGGATTTTTAAAGACTCTTCTGTCTCAGATGCAAATTATCTTCCCAGTCTTATTTCCTATTATTGTCCTACTCACATCTAATATTTAGCCAAAATGAATTCCCAGAGCACATGGTTCCATGAACCCTTGCTTTGCTGCTTTTACTCATCTTGTTTCCTCTAAGGAAGCCCTCTAGTGAAGCTGTTTACTAACTTTAAGTCCCTTATAGATCAGCGCAAAAGTGCCTGCTTCATGAAGACTTTCTGGATTTCCTTTAAATAAACGTAATATTTCATGATAAGAAGTCCTAATATTGAACATACACTACTTTATATTATAGTTACTTAAATTATTTTCTGCATTAGACTATAAAATCATCAAATGTAAGGTTAGTGTCTTACACATCTTTTATTTTCTACATTACCTGAAAAATAATACATTTGTTGAATAAAAGGATTTATTTTTTTTAAATCTCTTGGCAAATTATGACCTGAATATTCTGAATCCAAACCCCTTTACTTGTCTGCCTGTAGAATTGAAAGGTTCAAAAAATTTTCAGACTCTTTCTATGAAAACTAAATCTATTATATAGGAATTGAGTAATGTATTTATATGCACATAGAAACCTAGAAACATGCCTCAGTTTTTTAAAGGATTTTAATCTAATTTGGAAACATTTTGTGCCAAAATTATTATTAGAGGTATAAGTGATATAAAAACTCAAAGAAGAGGGCCTAATTATGTTAGAAGAAACCCTGCAAAAAATGTAGGACTTGAGCTGAACCTTAATAGAGTAGGAAGAGGAGAAAGTGGAGACAGGTAAATTCTAAGTATTATTGATTCCTCTCATGAAATAATTCTCTTACCTATCCCTTCTTCTTATTCCTTCCCCAAAAAAACAAAGATCAGTTTTCTCTATCAACCTATTTAAGACTTGCATTTCCAAAGCCTACGTATCTCCTTTCTTTCCCCAGTACTTTCTGTCCTCCTTCAGTATCTGCACCAAAAGTTTTTTAAATTACTATATAAATTTTAATTACCATGTAATCTCTTTTAGATGTATATAGTAAGCTTCTTGAAGGCAATGTGTTATAAGTCTCATACTTCTCTCTCTTCTGAGGAATGTAGAACAAACTTGAACTCAATGTGGATCCTCAGTACATACTAGTGATTTAAGGCAGGGGTAAAGGCTTGAAGGAGTGAAGTGTCTTATGGAGGGAACAGTTAAGAAATAACCTGAGTTACGTAGAGAGCTTACAATGAAAATGGGAACAAACCAAGAGCTAGGGATGGCCTCAAATATTCATTTAAAGGAAGCAGAATTGATATATTAGGCAGAGTAAGTGAAGGGTTTTTTTAGAATGGGACTATCATGATTAAATCCTATTTTTAAATGATTTCTCTAAAAGAATTTACATCTAGAAAATCGATCTGAATTTAGTAAAGAAATAATTCAATAACTGAGTCAAGGGAACTTGGAGGTACTTACTGTAGATCAGGTATAAAATAGTAATGGGAACAGAGTTAAAGGAGGCCACTGGACACATTTTGAAAAACTAAAAAATCCCAAGAAATGATCGGTTGTAGAGAATTAAAGAACAGAAATAACAAAAGAAGGCAGTCAAGTATGTGGAACCTTGATTTTGTAATAAAGTCCAAATTAAACTCGTGTAATACTTTCAAAATATTTTAAGTGCTTTTTAAAAATCCAGGGGAAACAAATATTTTAAATAACTGATTGATTAACTCTGCAAAATAACCTTACTTACCAAAGCAGGATACCATTCAGTCGTCTCAGATGTAGATACCACACTTATAACTTTTCCCAATAATTCATCATTGAGACGTCGCTTATCTTCATCTTCTTCTTCACTACTTTCTTCATCCTTTTCATCTTCATTACTTAAAGTTAAAATAACTTTATCATGATCTTAACATAAACCATTTTTGATAAAGAATGGTGTGAATTTAACACGTACAATTCAATTTCTAATCTGGATCACCCAGAACAGTAGCCTCTTTGTTCTTACTAGAACTGAAGAGATGAAAACTTCCCTAGCCCCACAGAAGTGGTCCTGAACTGTCCATGGTAACTCTGAGTCTACTTCACTAGATCAATGAGGGCTTGGACTTAGGCTCTCCTGCCAACTATTCACTGGGACAGGAAAGTCTAATTATGTCGGCATAAAATATTTAATGTGCCAAGGACATTTTTTTCAAATACATTTTTTTAAAAAGACTGCCTTTCTACTTTTTATGTATGCCAGATGCCAGATAATATAATTCTAATTTCCTAACAGGTTATAAAGAGATCTCATTAAAATACAAATGAAAGTTTATTTAGGTACCTATTTGGATAACTAAAACAATCAGACAAATCTGTAGTGTGGAATAATCTCACAGACAACTGGCCTGTGCTCTTCAAAAATGTCATGCTGTGAAAAGACAAAAAAGGCCTGAGGAAGTTTTCTAAATTAAAGAAGACTAAATTTAATGCCTGATCTTGGATTAGATTCTGGAATCAAGGAATCCTATAAAGGCTATTATTGAGACAACTGGCAAAATCTAAAATAAGACTATGTTATTAGAAAATAGCATTATTTGTTCTGTCCTAGGTAAAATATTTAGGGGTAAAATGTCAGGATGCTTGCAATTTCCTCTCAAGTGGTTCAGCCAATTAAAATTATTATTAAATTGAAAAAAATTATAATATAGAGAGGGAATGATAAAGCAAGAATGCCAAAAAAGTTCGGTTAGTGAATCTGGATGATGAGTATATGAAAGTTTACTGTTTTATTCTTAAAATTTTTATGTTTGAAATATTTTTGAAATAAAAAGGTTAAAATATACACATACCCACTTAAAATAGGAAAATCTTATCAATTATGGATTTTGGCAAAGTAATTCGAAACAAAAATAGCCGCTTTGAAAAAGAAGTTGTAATAATTATTGGGCAAAGTAGTGGGAAAAATTAAGAATGAGATCAGCTCAAGGTAAAATGTCTAACATAAGGATATAAGATACTATGGAAAGGTTACCCAAACAAATTTGCCATCTTTAGAAAAGTCATTTATGTAATGGCATAATAATTGTAATGTTATTGTATATAAAAACACTCACACAGGAAGAGAGGACCTCCTTCCTCTGTTTGTCTTCTTTGCAATTACAGGAGTTCCAAAATGCTCTGGATTTGTTAGTGGAAGCTGGTCAAGTGTCTGGATAAGAAACAGACAAATTAAATCACATTTGCCTCTACATTAGTAGCCTTTGTTCAACTCAAAGAATCAATGTCACCCTACCTCACTCTCGGCAAAATGTCTTTCTCCTTTTAGGCAAAGTGAGGTGCGTCGCAATGTTCTCTCATCACCATCATCGAACACTACAATAAACAAAAATAAAGAGAATTTATGCTCACTGAATAAAAATTTAACTGCACAGAATGCTATTATTGTTATTTATCTGGGGCTTAATTAATATTTCTAAGAACCATTTGTTGTTTTGCAAAACCTTTAAAAATGTACACATCACATTTTTCATTCTATCGATATCAAAAAAACACAGGTTAGATGGATGCCCCCAAGTACTTAAGTGTCTCCATTCACTTTTTCAAGTTCTATCACTACCAAACCACCTTCTTTAAACCATTAGCAATCAAGTCGAAGCACAGATATTAAATTACCTTTATTTCTAGAATGAGCAAAAACCTGGTTTTGAAAAAGTTATGAGTTTTTTCTCAAGTCATCAATGGAACATCTCTAACTTAAAGAAACTGATAATGCTCTTGGATTATCCTACTGCTTCCACTTACTTATATGATAACCTACCATAGTAGAAATACTGGCTACCAAATTCTAAAGTCATAAGATTAAATTTTCTTTTGGTAGAAGAGGACGTAAAAAGTTTAGAAATAAAAATTGAAACAAGGAAACATAAAGATAATTTAAAAACAATATTTTTAAATAAGTCATAATTGCATGGAAGCTTTCTTATAAAAGTTTTTACTTTTACTACATTTTTTTTTAAAATCATGCTACTTGAGAGGGAGACCGAAAAAAAAAAAATGGCGCAGATGATAGAGGCTCTGTTCACCCCTCTGGCGACCAAATCAAAGTTGTGACGGAAACTGGAGCAACAGTAAGGAAAAATCACCTGGGATCTAGAGGAACAAGCCATACAACTAGGAAAAAATACAAAGAATCACCCTTTAACTGCAGAAGGTAGGATGGGGCGAGGATGTGGGGCTGCCCAGTCTCCAGGGACTGAGTGAGATGGAGATTGTGGCAGCAGCAGCAGCAGACGCCTCTTAAAGGGGCCGCATCCGCAAGCGGATTTTCATGGTGATGAACCTGCTCACTCTGAGCACCAGAGCCAATTAGGCTGCATGCAGCGGGTACCACAGACTTACAGGGAGACACTGTCAGAGTGAGGGCCAAGGAGAGACTTGCTCTGTAGAGAAGTGCCGGCGGTATCCATTATTCCCTGTTGAGCCCTCCCCACTACCAGTGTGCGGGAAACAGCGCCAGCCATGACATCATCAAACTGGAAAACAGAGGTCGCTCTGCCCAGAAGATTCCCTGAAACCCCGCCTCCCTCAACGTGCAGCCCCTCCCAAGCCACATTCAGGTTTCTTCTCAGCAAGTCAGGTGCTCCTTGCTGAGCAGCACCTAGACTCACACTGGAGGCAGCTGGACTTGGTATCTGGTGTGGATTGCTTGCTGAATTTCAACAGGTGACCCAAGAGGGGTAAAGACTTGGGCTAAATCTGGTCTGCAGCTGAACCCCTCTCAGGACTGTGCCACTGGACAGACAGACACTTCACAAATCCACACTAATAAGACTGGGAGACTTAGGAACTTTGCTTGGTACATAGAAACAGACACAGAAAGGCAGCCAAAATGGGAAGACAAAGAAGCAGAAACCATATGAGAGAACAGAACAGAGATCCAGATATAATGGAGTCAAGTAATCTAATGGATGCAGAGTTCAAAATACTGGTTATAAAGATACTCAATGAACTTTTGGAAGTGTAGAGAACTTCAACAATGATCAAAACAAAACAAAACATGGAAATGGAAGTTATAAAAGGGAACCAGTCTGAAATGAAGAACACATTATCTTAGATGAGAAGTATATTAAATGGAATAAACAAAGAAATAAACAAAAGGATCAAATGGCCTATCTAGAGGACAGAAAAGCCTCTAAATAGGCAGAATGGCAAGAGGTACAATGCCAAGACTATAAAAATAATTTAAGGAGCATACGGGACACTTTTAAGGGTCCAAATATCCATCTGATTGGCATAACTGAAGAAAATCTCGATGTTGAACAGCTGTTTGAAGAAATAATGATGGAAAACTTCCCTAACCTGGTGAAGGAAATGGACATAAAACCCCTGGAAGCTCAGAGAATTCCAAAAATCAGGGATCCAAAGAGGCCCACACCAAGACACATCATAATTAAAATGCCAAAGGTTAATAAATACAAAGAAAGACTATTAAAAGCAGCAAGAGAAAAACAGATAATTACTTATAAGGGAATACCCATAAGACTAGCAGCTGATTTCCAAAAGCAACTATATAGGAAAGAAGGGCTTGGCAAAAAATATTCGACAGGGTGAAGACCCAGATCTACAACTAAAGCTACTTTATCCAGCAAAGCTATCATTTAGAGTTGAAGGACAGATAAAGAGCTTCCCTGACAAAAATAAGCTAAAGGAATTTATCACCACAAAGCCAGCATTACAGGAAATGTTGGAGAGACTTCTTTAAGAGGAAAAAATACAAAAGACTCACTTTAAATTAAGACACACACAGACTAAAAGGAAGGGGATGGAAAGATATTGCTTTGATGGACCTAGAAGGCATTTAAGTCAGACGTTGAAAGATAAACACTATATGATTTCACTTATATGCAGAATCTAAGGAATAAAAAGAACAAAATAATCAAAAACAGATTCATAAATATAGTGGACAATTTGGTGATGGACAGAGGGGGATTTGAAGGGCTGGGAGAATGGGGTGAAAGGTTAAAGAAGCACAGATTAGTAGCTGATGGATGATCACAGGGATGGGGAGCATGGCATAGGGAATGCAGTTACCATTAATACGTTGGCTAGGTGGAGGGTGAGGGGAGGGAGGGAGCAATTGGGGAGATTGTTTTACAAACAATATAGATGTCTAAGCAATGTACTGTATATTGGAAACTAAATTTTAAAAGATCATACTACTTGAAAACTCTGTTCAAATATTTAAGGGAAGGAATTTAATAATTAACAACTAATATTCAACATATAACTATATTATTTTGATAATTTTATAGGTTTAATTTTTCAGAAATGTCCTGATTTTTAACATCTAACATTTACAAACCTTATTAAAAAGAAGAAAAATTTGACACTACCTTGATTTAATAGTATCTTAGATCTTTTACCTTTTTATCTATGTAATTACAAACCTGCCTTTTTTTTTTTTTTAAATGCCTACAGCACCTGGTATTCCTGGGTGGTTTCCCATCCAAATACTAACCAGGCCTAACCCTGCTTAGCTTTTGAGATCAGACGAGATCTGGCACGTTCAGGGAGGCATGGCCGTAGACACACCCTGCATTTTTAAAAAGGGTTGTTTTATTAGCAAACACTTTGCCATCAAATCATAAACTTGTTTTTTTTTCATGCTGGAAACTTAATTACATAAGAGCACTCAACTTCGAAACTTACCTCAGTCATTTCTTTTTTGTAAGTACATCTAGTTTAGATTCTCTTACATGCAGAAGACTACAGAGACAATTAAGAGCTCCTGAAGCACATATTCAAAGAACTATAATGATTCCACAAAAGCTGTTTTATACATCGTCATTACAGATATTAATGACCAACAGACACCATGACAGGATATAACACAACATCCTCCAACAATTACATCACTAATCTATATTTGATTAGCAGTGTCTTGAACGTTTATAACATTTATATCAAAATGATTTATATGGTGTCAAGTCTAATGAATAAATCACTGTTCTTTTAAAAGTTCAAAATCTTCTATGGCCATGAAACCCTGAACACGCCCAATCTTGTCTGATCTAGAAAGCTAAGCAGGGTTGGGCCTGGTTAGTACTTGCATGGGAGACCACCAAGGAAGACCAGGTGCCGTAGGCATTAAAAATAAATAAATAAATAAATAAATAAATAAATAAATAAATAAATATTTCAAAATCATAAAAATTATACCAAACTTAAAATAATTCTTCACATTAGTATTAATGTCCATAAATATACTAAAAAATAAAATCTTAAAAGTTCCAATTTTCCTTAATGCCTACAATACCAAAGATAGTGACATTGGACGCACACAAACATACTCACATATACACAAATTTAAGTGGAGGTGTGAGGGAGAAAAATGAGAATATAAGCCAATTAATAATATCAAATTTATGCAACAAAATCTTTTCCACAGTATTTTATTAGTAATCAATGGCAGTCCCAAATCAAAATATTCTGATGAGAAATTTTGATGATTTAATATACTTAAGTACTTGTTTTTTAAAACAATCACTTCGATTATTTTTGAATGAAAAAATTCATTTCTTTGACATATTTTACCATGAGTTGAAATAATGTAAGAACCAAAGGAACTTCTCAAAAGACTGTGATGCAAACGACAATTTTTCAGCTTTCACAGGAACCCTTCCAATTTCAACTAAATAAGGAAAACAATATAAGACGTTTTTTAATTCATAAAACTATTCAAAGGTATGTATTTGAGTACTTTATACAAGTTTGTTAAGCCATGTAACTTCTCAAGATTTTCTGAAAGACAAATAGAAAACTCAACAACATAGTGGACCTATTAATCACGACGTCCCTGATTACCAAAAGCATGAAGAAATTCCATCCATAAGAAGTTGTCTCTGTAACTTCCATGGTAGAAGTGTCATCTAAAAGAGCACAAAATTGTAGGCATTGAAGAGTGACTGGCATTTTAATAATGACTGGCATTTTAATAAGAGTGAAATAATTCACTGGTGAATATAGTAAATGTAGCTTCTTTTTAGTTCAAGATCCAGCAGTTCCCAACCTTTTTGCACCAGGGACCAGTGCCCCTATGAGAATCTAGGGCCTGGTGATCTGAGGTGGAGCTGAGGTGGTGATGCTAGTGCTGGGGAGTGGCTGCAAATACAGATGAAGCATTGCTTGCTAGCCCGCTGGTCACCTCTTGCTATGTGGCACAGTTCCTAACAGGCCATGGATAGTATTGGTCCAAGGTCCAGGGGTTGTGGACCCCTGATGTATACTACAGCATGCCAGAAAAAGTCAGACTATTAGTATTTAGTGATTCAATGAACTTCCTTATACTTGCCAAAAATAAGATCTGAATAGACTATTCACTGAATGCGACAGAACAGATGTTACAAAAGTAGTATCTGTCATTATATTACATATAAATACTAAACCCAAATTTGAAAAAAAATAATAAAGCTGACACTCTCTTGATTAACATTAATTATACTAGGCAAAATAATGCCAAAGCAAACAAATATACGAAGCCTAATCCCAAACTGTTAAAATTCAAAGAAACAAAAGCAGCAAGGATCTAATCTAACTACTAAATACAAAAGATCTACCCGTTATCATAATTTTGTTAGGTGCTGGAGGATAGTAAGATAATAACAGTAAATTAATTTTATTTACCCAATATGTAACTGGCTATCACTTATTAAGATTATATCATGTCCTGATCCTCACAGCAGACTCTGCAAAGCAGGAATCACTACCTTCCTTTTATAAAGAAATTGAAAATCGGAAAGTTAACCAATGAGCTAAAATTTACTTAAGGGAAGATCAAAATGCATAATAAATAGGTATGAAGCAGAGGAATAAAATAAACATGGGAGGAAGTCGAGAATTCTGATTTTGGAAAAACAAGTATCACTGTATATCACAGTTCTGATTAACAAAATATTTCACATAATGTAGTAAAAATTTTAAAATTAAAAATATAAGTATGCCCTAGGTAAAACCAATAGTTCTGTTACTTATAAAATCATTTGAGAGAACTATAGAAGTCCCTCATCAGCTAAGATCAAAATATTCCGGAACTTGGAAACTTAAGAAATTGACATTCATATGTCTAATTATATTATTAACAGAATATCATGAGAATGCTAAGTCTTATGGAATAGATTTCTTTGTTGCTTAGTACTTTTTTCTTAAGGAATGATTTCGAGTCGATGGAATAATTACCTGGTTTTGAAAACATTTTGTGGTTGATTTTAGTTATAAAAACATTTGTAATAAGAGGCCCTAACTCAAGTAAAAGCCTGAGAATAAGCCTGCAGCACATTCTAAAAAAGTCAGTTCATTTACCAGTTTAATCTAAGTTTCAATTCCATTAATTAGGACTTCCATGAACTCTGATACAACTGATGTGCAAAATAGTAACTACAAGGCATAAAAAAATTTGACTCAAATATAATGTAACAAAAATCTATAAATGATCAGAGATTTTAGTATTAAACTTGATATATGATGTATATGTACATTTTATATGTAAATTACTAAAAATTAGTGATAATTTCTTTCCTTGGTATATTCCTTATTTTTCAAATTCAATGTGCTGTTTTTATATTCCAAAAAAGCAGAAGAGTTTTACACTGACAGTTGTATTTACCAGGAGTTAATGGCAACAGTCAAGTAAAGATATGATTCTAATCCCAATTTTGACACCTTTTGAATGACTGGACAGATAACAACACAGTTCCATACATTACAGATTCTTTATCTTTAATGCAAGGATAAAAGCTGCCAAATAAATAAATTATGCTAGGAAGCACTCTTTTATGATAGGAAGAGGAAATATTTCCAAGGTTCAAAAAAATAAACAAAAATATCTATGAGCTGGAGCTATTTATTATTCAACACTAGAGGCAAGGTATTTAATTTTTAAAAATTGAGTCACATTACATCAATAATCTCTTTCTAGATTGGTTATTCAGTCATATCAGGAAAAACTAATACCCATATGAGGAGTTAATGTGACTGACTCATTGCTAACACTTGATTACCAATGATCGTTAACTCCTGTTTGATCACAACCAGCAGTATGGTATTCTCCTTCGTTTCGTTTTTAATAGTCTGAAATAATTTCAAGATCTTTTAAAAAAGTCATGAATAACATTCATACTTTGTATAACTTTCTGATTCTACTTATGCAACACTTTGGTAGGAACTAGAAATGAAGAAAAATTCCCGAAAAGAGCAATTAAACCCAATAGGTAGTAGGTACTCAAAGAAAAAGAAAGTTTATGACCTTTGAGAGGTCATACATTTTATTTTGTCATCTTTTAAAATCGTTATACTCCAACCATTCTTTATATGGTCTGCACCCTTCAATACCTAAACATTCTTTATAGTAGAGTACTATATTGAGTATACTTAAGTGAATAATTCCTCTCAACATCTTAACTTTTATACGTCACTCTGTCTCATTATGTAGATACAAAAATTTTAAATATTTTGAGTTTTTCTCCCAAATAAGTCTGTTTCTTGTCTTTTAAAAGTGTGTTAGACTCAGCGATTGTACATATAAAAAGATTCCTGGACACACCCGATCCCATATGAGCTCAGAAGCGAAGCAGGGTTGGGCCCGGTTAGAAGTTGGATGGGAGACCACTGGGGAATGCCAGGTGCTGTAGGCTTAACTAAAAAAATAAAAATAAAAAGATTCTTTGAATGTCACTCAGAAATACTGGAGAAATTTGGGGTCCCAAATCTGATTTTTTTAAACAAGCGCTAAGTGATTCTTATGTACACTAATGCTTGATACATGAATTACATGCAATTACAATTCTAAGCTCTCTGAGAAAAAAAATTATACATTTCATCTGTAATTACCTATCACAGAAAATCACTACAGGGAATGCTCAGTAGCAACTAGTTTTTAGAAATGATAAAATGCCATTCATGTAAAGGGTAGAGATCCCTATTTATAATTGAAGGATTATTTGGGGGTCTGGAAACCCAGAATGTAAAAAACTGAAAAGTACTGCTTCTGCAGAAGCATATCAGTAAAACTGCACAAGTGCTTTGTATGCAACCTTAATATTAAGTACCAAATAGGATGCACTATTAGTATTTGAACATGCATCATATAATTTCTTTTGATTCTGCACACAACTCCTGTAATTTTTTACCACTGCCTTGTTTAATATAGCAAAATTGTATTTAATTAATCTCTAAGAGTTAACATTAGCTTAGTTTTTAAATGTCTAACTATCCATAGTCACAACTAAGCTTTCTAAAAATATGCAGATCAGAATAATAGATCATTGTGAACCAATACCAACTTTTAGGAGGTCCAAGAAGAACGAAAATGATTAGAAAATAGTAGTTACATATAGTAAATCACTACTAGTACTATTATAAATCACAGAGTAAGAAACAGGAAATACAGTTTACAACCAAAGCTGTATTCTTCACAGCTTTGAACATCAACTGGAGATGAACAATTTTTACCCAAAGCAACAAATCAAATAAACTAAAAGTAAACCTAAAGGGCCATTTCTTTTCCTTCTACAAGGAAACCACAACACTATTAATATACTGTTTACACCAAGACATATTATAAAAACCAAACAATGCTATAGTTGTTCGGTGTAAAACAAAGGATTGGATGTTATCCAGAGGATTGTGCAGTTTGAAAGTACTGAGAGGAATAATGGTTTAGAAATAACTGTTTTATTCTCATCAACATAATGACAGAAACTATGTAAGTACTACATTTAAGTTTTATTTACATGTATTATGACACTTGTTACTACTCACTACAGCAAAGTTTTTTAAAGCCAGTATAACATTAAGAATGCACTCACATTAGTAGCATATGTCTTTCTTGAAAGGTGTTACTAACAGAGCCTTCACTGTATCAAAAATAAAAAATTAAGCTATAGTTACCTAGGCTTGAATCTATTCTGGTTTGAATTTTAGTCTGTAAATTCTGTGGTAACAACTATATTACCCTTATATAAAACCAACAGCAACTATGTAATTTTGTTTATAATTATAGAATAAAAGATTGCAACTATATAATTTTAATTATAATTACAGAAAGGGTTAAAAAGTCTGATTATTTACAATATTAAATTGTACTGACTTTTCTTATGGAACAAAACCATATAATTTAACTTTCTTGAAAAAGAAATACCAAGGTAATCTAAAAAACAAGTACTTTCTTGAATGAAACAGCCACAAGTGGCCAAGTTACTATAAGAGAGAATTATTTTTGTTACCAGCAAGGACCCATTAAAATCTTAGCCAACTATATCAAGTAAATTGACAAGAAAGAATACATATTTCTCTGCCAACATAATGATTCAGTGTATTTACAAATCGAATCCTATGGTATAAATTACTACTTAACTACTTACCAACAGTATACCAACTAGCATCTGTCAACTTGCTGATAATAGCTTCCTGAAAGGATCCATCAGATGTCCTTGTTTCAACAACAGCTCCAACCTGAAATATAAAATTAAAATTTAATTACTAAATTTAAACAAACCAAATAATCTCCACTAACTGTATGACTTGGGTTGTCAAAAAAAAAAAAAAAAAAAAGATACTTACGATAATTCTACCTTATATTGGCCTAGATCTTTATTATTTATAGTGCTCATGCAATTTGAGCTCCAAAACACTTTGGTGTATGGTAGCCATTGTTAATTATCCCTATTCTACCCATTGGAAATTGTGGTTCAGAAAGAAAAAATAATTTGCAGAATCCAGGATGACAATGAGAACACAGTCCCTTAAATCTTACTTTAGAGCTTTTACTGTAACATACAGTCTTCAAGAAAACTGCAAAATTTAAGAATCGAAAAACCATAAGACACAGCAAAAATAGCTTCAATTTTCTTTCATAGAGATATTGGATTCAGCATTTGTATTTAAAGGACCTTTTCAATAAAGGTTCCCTTGGAGAGAAAGGAGTGGACCAGCTGACCTTCTTTCAGCTTCCAGACCTTTGTATATCAGATATTAACCAAACCAATATGCTGACATAACAAAGATTTATTACATAAACAGTGAGAAATGGATGAAAAACATAATATAGGTATTTATTAAATTGAATTATGAAGTCAACATAGTTTACTTGGTAAGTAATCTTATAACAACAGAAGACACATATGTGGCAACAGGTAAAAAACAAAATGAAGAATTCAATCCACGAATTTAAAACCAAAAGTGGCTGAAAACTCCTGCTAATATATTAAATTAACTTTTGTAAGATGTTTACCATTCTCAAATTAAAGACACAGCCATTGTAAGTCATAATTTATACTATTTAACACTTCATTTGTATTTGTTTCCTGATTAACATTCTTATAAAAATTTAAAATTGTATCTACAGATGTAAAATTCAATGTTATTGTATGAATTTATAATTCATCATTTCAGATTGTAGTTTTTTTGTTTGTTTGTTTTTTGTTTTTTTTAATGCCTACAGCACCTAGTCTTTCTTGGTGGTCTCCCATTCAAGTACTAACTAGGCCCGACTCTGCTTAGCTTCCTGAGATCAGACAGGGATCGGGCTTATTCAGGGTAGCATGTCCATAGATATCATTTCAGATTTTAAACTGTAGAATATACGTACTCTTAAAGGCCCTTTTACTTGATCATCTTGCACCAACTGTGTAGTATTGTCCTGTTTCAGGAGTACCTGAAAAATATTTTGCATAATAATTCACATGTTATTCTTTAAACAATATATTTATGGTAACACTGTAACAACGTCTTTATGCTTCCTTAGCATCCTGTGGTTACTTCTGTTATAATAGTTATTACATTGTCTTATATTTATGTTGATCGTCTCTCATTAACTGTGAGTTCCTTGGAGGCTAGAGTCCTCCTTCATCACTATACCCCCAGCAGTTAGCAAATGTCATACATATTACAGGCACTTAATAAATGTTTGCTGAATTAATAAACTATAGAAGATTTATAATCTGTAGTGATTATTGTAAAAGCTTAAACTGTCTTCAAGAAGTCATAAAAGGTTCTGTCACCAAGTATACAAAAAAAACCAATATCAACTTTTCTACTACATGTAAGGTAAATTAAAACCAGAACTTTCTGGGTCCTTTATTAAGTAAACCTGAATAATAATCATGATACATAATTTAGTTATAAATAAGTACTCTTTTCTACTACAGATTCTCCTAAATACACAGGGTAAACATCTAAATAAAGTACCCAAATACAAAAATTCTAATTCCAGGTAATATTTGCTTAGACCTTCCCAAACAATCAAAGTATTGATTTTAAATGGAATAAATAAAAAGCCAAAATACTAACAAAAAGTTTAAATTCTCAAAGAATTACAAGTAAATATTTAGTAATCAAATCCTGCCTAGCTGAAAGAGTAAAAAGACTATATGAAACAAAGAAGAAATTAATGTTAAATGATATCCTAATAACAACTGAAGAAAAGTTTCACTGGCAGATCAAAATATAAATAAATTTCATAACAATCATAGGTAAATCTACTTATCCACCAAATAAAAGATATCTTTCTAGTTCTTAAACTTAAACATGCATCAGATATACTTGCAGGGCTTGTTAAAACACAATCACTAGACCATATCCCCAGAGTTTGTGTGTGTCTCATTTTAAACAGGTTCCCAGGTGAGGACGATGATGCTGGTCCAGGGCCACACTTAGAGAATCACTGCTCTAGTTCATTTATTCATGTCAACATATTTTTGAGTGCACACTCTGTCAGGCACCTCTTTAGGTGCTGAGGATAGAAAAGTCAAACATTTCCTCCTTTCATGGTGCTTAATTTTTATAGGAAAAGATCAGATATGTAAGTGAAAAGTAAATTGCAAAACTGAAAGTACAGCATGATCCAATAACGATGACAGCACCACTATTATGATATGCACATCACTTGGTAGACCACATCAAATCTTTTTACAGTATCCAATATAACTTTCGTGAACTTAATTATGTAAACCTAAAATGTTAAAAATGTTTATAACAAGTGCGAAATACTTTAGTAATCTAAATAACTAAGATTATTAAAAACATTTATACAAGAGAATTACTATAAGGAAACAAAAAATATTAATGGTAGTATTTGAGAGGTAAGCTATAGGTATTAATCCTTCAGTATGTTTCTATATTTCCAAATATTGTATGGGAACAATGTAATTAACTTTTTTCCTGGTCGTCAAAGCATCTAAAGAATAAAATTCCTAAATCATTTTTAATGCTGTCTTGAAAATGTAATTCCCACTGTATTGTTTTTTCCTAATTACGTGAAATTGTCTCAGCATGAAAATTATAAAAAAGGAGAAAATAGATTATAGCCTAGGCAAGCATGACACCACAGATAGGAAAGATCCAAATGAAAAGAAGTATCATGGGCATAGTATTTCCATAGAAGCATTTTGGAACAATTTCTCATTTTGAGTTCTTTATTTCTCAAATCTTAATGTGCTTTTCCTATAGGTTTAGATAAAACGGTGCTTTCACATAATTGTGACTCAATAAGTAATGGTTCAATAAATAAAATGCTGATTTCTAGTTTCCCCCTCCCTAACTTTCTTCACTCCAGAGTTAATAAAGCTGTTGCATTTAAAAAAAAAAAAAAATTACCTTAACTTTTACCAGCCTTTTCACAGTCTTAATTTTTGCCTCACAAAAGGCACCCCGGTACTTGGCACTGACATCTGTTCCCACTGTCAGGTAGGCAGGCTCATCCCCCGCCTGAAGAAAGGAATATAAAATGTGAATTTCACTATTTTGCCCTCATCCAACTTCAAGACTCATTAAGACGTTCTGTGTTTAAAGTAGTAAGAACATTAACACTATTTACTTAATACCATCGATAATTTTTAAAATACCTCAAAGCACTATATTTATTAATAATATTTTTTAAATAAATTATATCCTGATAACATGAAACATTTTATACTGTAACTAGGAAGTATCAGTGGGGAAATATAATAATGTTTTATTCCCCAGACACAAAATGTTTCAAAAATTCTACAACTTATTTATTAAAAATAAGAAAAAAGTAGAAAAGTATAAGTACATGCATATTAAATGTCTCATAAAACTTTGTAATTCAATTATGGCCTCCAGAAAATTTTCTTTTCAAATTAAAAGAAATGTTGCTATTAAAATTAACACTAACAATATATAATTAAATGTTTATTAATAAAGCTACATAAAGGCAACGTCTTTTTGGATGTAACAGTATAGATAATAAATGAAGCCAATTCTTTGATAAGGAGGTTATTTGAAAAAAATCCTTGCTAAAAGCTGCATTTTAAATGTTTAAGTCTAAATTCAGCTGATGAATGCAGAGATATCAACTGATTATTCAAGATTTAGAGCCATACCTACCTAGTCTACCACACTAACCTTCTTCGTAAATGTAAAAATATTAATAACCTTTAATAAGACTATTTTTAGGCAATGACCATGGTACTTTGAAAGATGTGAGAAATTTTATTCTACGATTCATTTTAATCTTGACAGTAACAGAATGATTCCTATCTAGTCTGTTATTTTACCTCTTTTTTCCAAAGTTAAGTGTATTCATACAAACTTGATTAACGTTGCCAAGTGCAAAGATTACATTGATACTTAAATATTTTTAAGTCCAAAATGATTATCATTTTCCAATTCTCCCAAGTAACATTAAAGAAGGTTACATATGTCACTTTGAGAAGAAAAGCAAAAGAAAATTTGGGAAAATGTTATATTTCAGAGTTTAATACACTGAAACAGTAAATAACTAAGGGATCAAGTATCTTTTAAAGTCAGTGCATTTACAAATGCAAATTGAAAAGAAATATTTTGGCAAGTATATATCTGACCTGGAACACTTAATGCCACAGCACTACAGATTGATTGCTATACCTTCAGTTTCATTTAAATATCACATACGATGTTTAAATATTAGTTGTCTTCAGAAGAATATATATATTTTTAGGTTGAATATGTTTAAAAATATTATAACAATCGAATTGTACTATTAGTTTTAATTCACCTTCAAATATTTTAGCCACAGAATTTCACTTTATCCCCAGCAGAAATGATTCTCTTACACAATCTACATATTCTTTCCTTAGCAAATCGCATTGGCACTGGGGAAAAATAAAAATTTTAAAAAATTCCCCAAAGAACCAAAGCAGGACAAAAGCTTTACTTCTGCAAAGGTTGCTGCCAACACAGGAAGTGCTTAAAAATACTAGCCCAATGGACAACAATGGAAAGGCTGCCACAGCCTTTCCAAAGTGCTATCGCTTCGGAGAGGGGCCGAACTGACTGCATTTAGGCACAATGATCATTCCTCACTCATTCAATACGACCTCATTTTCAGAAAGCGCTGCTTAGTAGAGGAAATCAATCTTGAGTAGCAAAAAATAAAAACAAAAAAAATAAAATGACATTCCACAGCAGCAGCCTCACGACAGGCAGTGTCCAGGGCACGAGGTTCAGAGCAGCGCTGACTTCACTTACCTTCATTTTTATTGGTGACCTGTGGGGTTCCAGCTCAACGAGCTATCTTCTCCGTCACTAGAATCACGGGGAGGGGAAAGAAGCATAGAATCAGTCTACATAGAGGAGCGACCCAGGGAAAGAAAGTAAACAAACGCCAACGAGGAACAGCAGAACCCTCACCAACGAAAGGATAAGATCCTCTTGGAAGGTAACCAGGCAGGACTCAGGAGCTGGGGGGCAACCCGTTTTGCGCTGGAGTTCGCTAGCGGCCCACCGCGCCCCCGCCTCGCTCTCCACTTGGACCCGAAATGCTCAACTCGGAGCCCCAGGACCAATCGCTCTAGAAAAGGACAGGGAGCCGTTTGGGCTTCCCCGAGACCCCGACAGGCGCGGTCGCCGAGCCTTTGCTCCGCCGCCCCCCGGATACCTCGACTTCGGCCCGCGCCCCGCCTCCGCCGATCGGCCCCCTCGGCCCGCCCCGGGCCCGCGGTGGCGGCAGCGGAGTGTCACGGCGCCATTGCTCTCCCTCCTCCGCTCTGCACCATGTCAGGAAGAAGCAGCGCCTCTTCACCCAAAGGGGCAGGGGCCGCGGCCTTCAGCTGGAGGCGCGAGAGCCAGGGGCGACCCGCGCAGGGGGAGGGGGCCGGGGGGCGGAGAGGAGGAGGGGAGGTGGCCCGGACAGTGTGTGGGAGGGGAGGGGAGCCGCACAGCGGCAGCCACCGCCTCCTCCCCGCGCCCGCCTCAACTTTTTGTACAGCCCAGAGAAGGACCTGTCCCCCAGCCTCTCCAGGTCCTGCTGCGGACTCTACCGGGGAGGACGCGCCGCGGAGTTGGGGGCCGGCTCCCCAAAGCAGCCCGCTCCCCGCGGCGCGGAAGCAAACTTAGCGGCGCGGCCAGCCCCACAGCCATTTTCCCGGGGAAGCGGCCGAGGAGGCGGCTGCGGCGGCGGTCCCGGCACTTGCTGCCGCTGCTCCGGGACGTGCCCCTTTCCCGGGGCTCGCCGCACCATCTGCCCAGCATCTCCTTCTCCACCTCCAAAGCTTCCAACTGCACCGGGACCCCGGGCAGCAGCAGCAGCTGCTATGCTGCTTCGTCCATTCAGTGTCCCCCGCTTCCCTCCTCCCCACCTACCAACTGCGGGTAAAGTGCGCGCTGTCAGCTCCCGAGTCCTCCGTCCCACCAAGCCCCGTGGGCCCCTGTCTGGGCAGCACCACTCCCGGCCGCGGCGGCAGTTCCTGCGCCCGGTTCCCCACTCGCCCGATTTACTGCCACAATCCACCAAATAACAAGCTGTTGAGCAGGCTCGCTTCGACACGAACTCCTATTGGCTGCTCATGACGCCGAAGAGCTTCGGGTTGGAGCCCGCTGCCTGCCGTCCTCATTGGATGTAGCTCTGAAACTTCAGGGATTGGTGCGAAAAACAGCAGGTAGGACATATTCCACTTGTCATTGGCTGTGTCCGGAGTCTAACATTACTGGAGAATCAGGTATTGAGTAAGCAAGTTCTGAAAACTGATTGGAAGAGACAACTCCGGATGTGCTTGATTGAGCACTGATTGGTAAATTGAAGGGTCAGGAAGAGCAGTCCCGCACGAGGATTGGCAGTGGAGTGTCCCACCGAAACCGAACCCGGAGCTGCGGCTAGGACTTGCACGGGGGGCGGGGCAGTGTCTTTCCAAGGCGCCTGCGCTAAAGCGGCTGCTCGGCGCCATTTTGTCTGGGCAGCGGTGGCCGCAGCTCTATCGCATTTCACGTTTCTGGTGAGTCAGGAGGACAGTTTTTCTCCCATAGATTCTTTTCAAGGCGGCACCCATCCATGGTTCCCTCCAAGGCAGCACCTACTGAAGGTCAGAAGAGTCGCGGGTCTTTTAAAAAGGTCAGTTGGAAGCTATGGTCGTCCGATTGACTGGGGGATGGCGCAGCTCTAGCGGCACCGGCACCGGAAGTTAAGGGGCCACAGGGCAGCCATGGCAAAGTGCTCCCTGCCGCGGGGTGGGGAATGGGGGCGGGATGAAAGGGGGCGAGGCTTCCTCTCCCGCCGCCGGAGAGTCAGAGGCGGAGAGGACGCGCACATCTCTTTCTCGGGGCCGATCCCTTGGACTCGTCTCGAGAGGTTTTCTAGAGTTTGTCTGGCTTCTCTCCGAGCAGTTCTTCCTCCCTTTAGACGCGCATTTCGGGAATTCGTCATATTCTCAGCCAAGCGCCTGCCACTGGTTGTGGGCGCCTTCTTAATTAAGATAGGAAAGGCAAGGTACATAGACATATTCTGCGTGGGGAGAGGCGGGTCCGCGTGCTCCTCACGCAAATAAGCTCCAGTTTCGGAACGCTGAGGAATTCACTTGAACAGAGACTCTTCTCCGACCTTGGACAAGCAGCTGTTCCACGCTGCATGAAGTTACGCTACTTTTTCGAAGGAAGTAACAGTGTTTTCGCAGGGACAGAAAACACCTTGAAAAAAAGGACCTCCCAGACAGGATCTTGTCAGGGCAGCCATTGATCTTGTTCTATTAGCAGAATCTTGTGTTCTGTGAAGTAAAACAAAAACGTTTGAAATGGTGGAAATAGAGTATTAACTGGCAAGTCATTTTGAAGAATGAGATAATTGGGAAAACGGAAAATATCGCCGATAATCCACGTTGACTAAATTTACTCACGAGAACGGTTTAAGTAAAGTCGAATCAATTTTTCATTCATAAAGTGATTTTTCTCAAATTTACTTATTAATACGATGAACCGTATGTTAGCCTTTTTATTGAGTAATCTAGTCACACTGATCTGGATATTTTCTTAAAATTATCTCAATACTTTGTATTGAACTCTGTTACTCTGTATCATTGAGGTTCCAGAGTAGAAAATGATTGAGTGATTTAATAATTGTTGGGTTTTGTTGGCAGTTGACCTGAAGAAAACGACTTCTCAGAGACAAAAATACCTGGAAGGATTTATTTTTTTCTTTTTTTCACAATAAACACCTTTATTACAGGAGCTAAGACAGGAGGAGGATTGTTTGCTTTTCCGGCCTTGATTTTCCTCAGATAGAAGAACTCCATCCAGCTCCTTGCCCTCTAGCGCGTAGCCATCTGCTCAGCCACACACTGGCCTGTTCTTGAAGCAGTGCATACAAGGAGCTTGCCTTGCTGGAACTGTGCCTCTAGAAGACTGCTGATTTTGGCATTCCTTTTCCTTTCATCGTATTTCTTCTGAATTTTCCTTGATTGTTTTTTGTTTAAAATCTCTTCCTCCTCAGGAAGGCCCCCTTCTTGCAGCCCAGGGGCAATGGCATAGTGGGATGTGTACCACTGTCGGGTGCTGTTAATGAGCACGATGCAGTTCTTTACTAGGGTCTTCGTGCTGACCAGTTAATTGTTGGATGCATTGTAGACAACATCTGCCCTTGTTTTGCGCTTACAACACTCGGAGCCTCAGGAGAAGTTCCCCACATCCAGCCTCAATGCGCGGTACTTTTTGTTGCTTCCCTAGACCCGGACTGTGTGTATGCGGCTGCGGCGGGGGGCCAATCTTAGTATTGTCAGTGGTCGTCCCAGCTCATATTTTCGCTTCTTGTGGTAGGGCTCTCTCTTGCCCCCCGGTCTTGCGGCGCTTGTGCCAGTCGTCCCGAGAGGGTGCCCATGGCTTGGCGCCGGCTGGAAAGAGAAAACGCAAAGAGTCATGGTCCGACCTGGAAGTATTTCTGAGGTGAGTTCCTACATCTGTAAATATCTTTAGAATTGAGGAGAACGCCCGGAAAAGTTTTTTGTGGACCAGTAAAGTAGAGCTATTAATGGCAAAATGGAAGAACCATAGTTGAAAGATGTTTCATTTGGTCAAAGGTTCAAATGAATCTGTAATTAGCTTCCTAATGTGATATTTTAGAATGAAATCTTAAGCTTAGGACATGACTTTACCCATTCATGCAGGTCTCATTTTTGGACTTAAGTACTTAATGTTTTTAACATTTTTGTGATTTTTTTCTTCCTATTTAGAAATTTGGCATTTAGAAAAGCTATTTCAATAAGTTTAGAAGGGAAGTGGGCTTTTTTCCTTAAAGAAATTAGAAACAATACTGCTGAACTTTCCAGGAGATAATCACCTATCATTCCACTATGAAACTTTCAATTATTGTCTGATCAAAATAACACATCTGTGGGCTATGGGAGATTACTAAAAAGCCAGGAGTAGAACACAAAATCTATTCCCTCTACCAAAAGGTAATTACATTTTAAACTGCGCTTATGTTTCATACAGAGGGGTTTCTCTTTTTCATTGGTTTTGTTTTACAAAGTAAAGGTCATTTGAATCAGATTCATTTTGTCACCTATGTTTTTTGTATATATAGAAAACATTGGGAACATAAGAAATATTTTGTTTCTTAACGGATTTTTTCTTGGCTGCATAGTGTTCTACAAGATAGACGTACCATAATTCATATAACTTGAGCTCTTGATTTTTCTCTTAATAGCAATATTGTGTTTGAATATCCTTGTGTATATTTTACAAAATTTTGCATAAGAAGTGACATCTATGGCTAAAATTTCTGGGCATCTAGATCTTCCTTCACTTATTATTCCTTCAGGATAGATTCCCAGAAGTGGAACTGTAAGGCCAAAGAAATTACATTTAAGTCTTTTGATCCTGTGCAATTGTCCATCAGAAAGCTTTTGCTCTTCTTGCACTTAAACTTTTTATTGTCATTTCTGCTTTTATTACACTTTATGTTTTTTCTTTAGCTTTATTTTTTAAGTTTCTCTCCTAGATCTCTATTGAAAGTAGAATTATTACAATCTTTAAGTCACAGCATATAGTAAAATAAATTTGAAAATTTTTTTGGACCTTAAGAATTCTTAAAACTAATTTATTTTTATTTTTCACTTTATAATAGGCTTTTGTATGGTGAAACATTTTGCTACAGAGCAGAGACATTTAAAGCTTGTGAAAAAAAATTGTTTTTAAGGTATAGTTAGTTGCATTTAACTTTTTTTTTGTTTCCCTGTAGCCTTCTCTAATGTTTCCATCCTTGTATGCAGGCTCATGGTGATTTTGTGCCCTCACAGGAACTTTTATATGCCTCATGGCAGTCGTTTGGCTCTTCCCCAGTTTGAGACTCTACTTCCAGAGGGCAGCAACAGAGATTTTAATCGCTATTACATTTGCCTACCTGATACATGATAGATGCTTTGTCAGTATTTCTTATGAATCTCTATGCACTTTGTATACAAAATATGTAAAATAAGCTAACTTATGTTTTCTTTAACAATAATTTCTTCTGAGAACTCATGAGACTCCTCAGATGCTGTCTTAACCCTCAGAATTATTTTTGTGTTCCAGATATTTGATTTCATACTAAATTTATTTGTAGTTGCTAATGTTGTTTTAGAGAACTCATTAAGAACAGTTATTCAGGATTTTATTTTCTTCTTTTTTTTTTAAGGACTTTATGATATGTTAATGGAAAGAAACTAAATGAATAAAGCATCGCTAGACCATCTCAGGTATGAATAAAGGAAAATTATGATAGAATTATTTCTGTAAACTATATCAATGGGCCCAAATTAACAGAATGTTTCCTACAAAATCAAAATTGTCAAATTTTTAATAATGTTTCTGTGACAGAAACCTATTTTGAAAGCAAAATGTTTTATTTGGTCAGGGGTTACAATGCAGCTATTTAATTAGCTTCCTAATGTGTTATTTTAGACTGAAATCTCGAAATTAGAACATCCCTATGGATTTGTTCACCCATTCATGTGGTTCCCATTTCTGTATTCTTAATCATGGAACACTGAACATTTTCCTGATTTTTTTCTTTTACTCATGGTAAAATACTTGACATGTAGAGAGAGGTCTCATCAGTGAAAGTGTTCAGAAGTGAAGCAAATATTTTTTTAACCCATTTCCCATTTGTCCCAAGAACACACACTCACTGATGGTGCTTGCAGCTGCAGCATTTACCCTGAGATAACTCGTAGATATAGTCCTAACCTAACCCCTAAAGTTTGCTGCAAAATATCTCACTTTTATTATTTTACCATTACTCTAGTGTATGGATAGTCTTTGGAAACAAATTACATCATTCTATTTATAGCATTCTGTTTTTAGTAGTGGTATTTCCATTTACAAAATGTAATTCTCTATTGCTGAAAATGTCAAATTTTAGAAAGCATAGCATTCCTACACGTGATGTTAAATTAACACTGGCAGTGAGCTGCACTTTTTTTCTCTAAATGGGAAAAAGGGTAATGGAAATTTTAAAACAGTCTTTGTTTTGAGTATGTGGACTATAGCATACTGAAATCTAAAATAAGTCTTTGTCTTCTAGAGTGATCCTCATTTTATGGAAAACTGAAGGAAGGTTTTTCAGTTTTAAAAGACTTGGATTTGCTATCTTGAAAATTCTGTTTTTGGTAAGCAGTTTTACTTAACTATTTTTTAATAATCAAGATCAGCTGTGTTACTATTACATATGTCTCTTTTGAGAAATGGAATTTGTTCCATTGTACAGATGTTTCTGTAAATATCTGTGTAGAGAAGTAGAACAATGTTGTGTTAAATGTAGCTGCTTTCCTAATTTCATTTTCCGGAAAGTTACAAAGTGTGTATTTGTAACCAAAGCGTCCTTTATAGTCTCTGTATGTCTTTTGCCCTATTAGATGCCACTTCTGATTTTATGGCCACATTGTGTCATAGATACTGGATTTCCATTCATATATGTGTCTAACTAAAATGACAGCATGTTTCAGAATTTGGATTCAAGCTGGTCTAGGTTACCTAGTAGCATTCCTACATGGCAAGGATCTGTGCTCAAGGAATTTATTGTCAGTAAAAGGAAGAACATAATTACACATGTGAAAAGTAAATAAAAGGTTATTTAAGAAGAATGAATTTGGATAACTTTTTAAAGATTTAAATCATGGCTCAAGAATAATAGATTTTTGAAAAGTTTATTATGTAATCAACCTAAATTGTTTATAAGAAGACATTGTTTTATAATGAAAAACAGAAAGCTTATTTAGTGATCATTGGAGGCTTTTCAAGGTTAGTGAGATATAATCTGTAAAATTAGAAGAAAGGGGGATATTCTAAGTGGATGGAACATTGTGATCAAGGATGCAGTTGTATAAGAGAAGCTAAGTTTGGGACAGTGAGTAAACCAGTTTGGAGAGGATGACTGACTAAAGATTACATTGGGAAAATTGTAAGACCAAACATACCAGTATTTCTAAAATTAGCTGAACATCAGAATTGTGTGGGGTGCTTATCCTCTGTACAGGTTTGGCAACCTCTAGAGAGCCTTCAAAGCTGGATGTTCAGATTAATTTTTGTTTTGTTTTATTTTCAAATTGGAACCAAACAATCACTTTAATTCTACCCCAACATTAGATTTTTTAAATTTCCTTCTTCCTTGTCTGTACGTATATTCTTTCTTTCATCTTAACAGTAATTTTTGTTTTTCTTTGTCCTTTAACATTGTAACAGGATTCAATATGACTACACAATTTCCATAATAATTTTAATGTCTGAAAATATTCAATCAAACTGTTTTATCTTTAACTGCATTTTTCTATTTCCTGACCATTTAGTTTCTAGTTCTTCAATATTATGTTGCATTTATCATCTATGGCATAGAATATTTTCTGTCCTTTGGACTGTTCTTTTAGTATTGATTTAAGAGGTCATTGTGTCAACATTTTTATGACTCTTGAAACATCGCCATGTTGTTTTCCAAAAGAGTTATACTGTCACCATCTCTCAGAGTTTAATGGCCAGCTTTGGGTAGTCTGTAATCATTGTTGCTAATTTAATAGGTGAAAAATATTTTGAGCTCTTTTTTTCTGTGTAATATTTTGTTAACTAGTAAGATGGGACCTTTTACTATAATTTCACTTATTAGTAATAGATGAGTTGCCTATTCAAGACTTGTCCATTTATATTAGAGTGTTGATATTTTATTTTTCAATTGAGTTTATTATATACTATTTAATCATAATTTGCTGTAGCTATTTTTCCTATAGACTTTTAATTTTAGTTATTTTTGCTGAAGGTTTTTGAACAGACACAGAGTTGTAATATGCACAAAATATAGTGCAAAATTATTTGGAAACAGTGTCCAGTGTGACTGAGAAATGACAAAAGAATTGGAGGTAGGGAGACAATTAAGATTCTGTTACAGTGGTGTCAGCATGAGATGAAACTAGAGTAGGCCCTGGAGTGAGAAGAATAGGTAAGAGATTGTGAAGAAAAAAGGTTGACAGCATTACATTTCTTAAGTGATTATAGAGGTAAAAAAGAAAGAAAACAAAACACTCAAGATTTTAAGGAGCAGGAAATAGATCATACCATTAACTAATATTGAAAGTCAGGAGAAGCCACTGTTTGTTAAGGAATGTGAAATCAGTTTTAAACATGCTAATAAGAGCTTGAATGTCCAGTACACATTTATTCTTTTCTTTCTCAAAGTGCCTATGAGGTCCCTAATCAGGACAAAACATATGCTTGACCTCATATTTTCTGTTTTGACCTTCAGTTTCATTCAGGGGCTTTCTTATTTTTGATTTTTAAAGTACAACTTGAAAAGTTTAAGTGGGTTAATAAGTAAAGTCAGTGTAGGGAAACCAGATGATTCTCCAGCTAAATTAAGGGAAGGTTAGTTTTTTATGTTTTAAAAATATAGTTCTAAGAGAGTGTCTTATATATGTATGTTTTTAAACTATTCAGATATGTGGGGTGAAATATCTTTCCATCCTCTTACTCAGCGGACCAAGTTTTGTGTTTCATTTTATTTTCATTTTAACATAGAGAGGTAACATAATTTTGTGCAACATGACTGTTTAGTCAGTATTTAAATATATGAAATCTAAGAATGTTAATTGTCTTGTTTTGGTTAACCACTTTTATTTCAAAAGATGAAATGTAAGTGTTCAGTTCAAGGAAGGACTTTGGCAGTTAGACGTATCAACATGTAGAATAGGCTAACTTTTGAGTATTCTTAAAGAGGAAGAACTTAATTTAATTAGTTAATCTCCATTGGCTTCCTCTTTTTCCTAGGGCTTTAAAAAGTGTTTTCTGCCATTTAGCAAGGGAAAAGTTACAAATTTGTTTTAGAAAAAAGTTTTTTAAATGCTTTGTTAGGTACCAATCATAATATTAATTTTTTTTTTATTTTTGATTCGGATTTTTAATGTTTTTATAAAACCTAAGCCTTTTGGGATGGTAGATGAGCTTATGAAATTTGACCTACTTCGCTAAGGTGTCAGGACTCTCTGATCTCATTTAAATAAATGTAAAAAAGTTTTCCTGTCATCATACTAGCTTTGAGTTACAAGGACATAAAGTATTTATAGATTGAGAAAAAGTAATTAATACATTCAGAAATATTTGTGCATTAGTTGTCAGTATTGTTTTTTAATGACTATGTGATTATGTGTATGTTTTTTTTAATTGCTTCTCTTATTAATCACTTGCCTCTGGTACCTTTTATTTTTCAAAGATTAAGTTATTTGAGTTACAGGATGTAGGTCTTCTCCATGCTCCCCATTAGAATAATAGCTTTAAAATTACTCAGGTATACTAAAAAAGATACCTCCAGCTTTAGAATGTGTAGGTACAGCCAGGCTTTTTGTGGGAAGGGGTGGTTTTGGTCCGATCTCTTAACCTCTAAGCCTCATTTGTAAAATGAGGATAATAAAACTGACCTGACAAATGTTGAGATTAGTATTAAATGAGTTAATACATGTAAAGTGCTTAAAATGATGCCAAGTGTGTAGGAAGCACTCAAATATTTGGTGGTGTTAGTTTGTAGAATGATGTTGTATAGTGTCTGTCATCAGTGTCTGTCATTCCAAGAATATTTTAAAAGAGTATATTATTACATTTATATACAGAAATAAAGCATTTAGACTTTTCGCCTCTGATTCAGTACCTTCCTGAAGCTCATCAACCTCTCTAAACCTTCTTCTCCTCAGGTATGTTTGGTGTAGTCACACTAAAACTATCATGGCTCCCCCCTACAAGCTCTGTGTTTTCTCAGTTCTTTGTTTTTATTCATACTTTTCCCACCATCTAAAATGTTGCCCTATTGCCACATATTCAAGAGCTACCTTTTAAGTGAAGCTTTCCTTGATAACCTACAACTGTAGGTAATCGGTTCATATGAATTTCATATATTTCTTCTTTCATTATTCCTACTACTTTCTACATTTTAGCTTTTTATTCACTTTTTATCCACTTGGATATTCTTTATTAAGTTATGAAATTCTTATAGGCAAAGAACTAACTGTACCTAATTTACCTTCAAAGGTTTAGAACTTATCAAAGTTCTTGGTATTTAGTCGGCACTCATTTGTGGATTGAAGGTTTGTAAAAGGTATAAGCAAGCTAAATGATATTTCACTGACATGCATGCCAGTGAAATGTGCTTTGTTGGTGTTTGTACACTAGGAACGTCTTGCCTTTTGGGCTACTTAAAGTGAGATCACTTGAGGTTTTAGGAATTGGGTCAGATTCAAGGTCATGTAGTGGGTAGAGCATAATGGGGACTATCCACAGTTCAAGAATTATTATTATTATTTTTTTTAAGAGAGTATGTCTGATTAACCACTAGAGGGATTGTTTTTTTCACAGTAGATCTGCATGCCCATTAATTTTCCTCATCACCAGTGATCCAAATTTATGAAAAGTTTGGCTAGGACTTGGTACATCTGCTGCCAATAACAACATACAAGCCACATGGCTCGATCAGTTATTAAACTCATAATCTCACTCTACAAGTACATTTTTCTTATCACAGTACCATTAGGCCTCTCAGCATGAAAGTAGGGATAGGCTGAGATAAGAAACTGGGTGAGATATTTCATGAAGACACTTATGTGATTCTTGGTTATTATAAAATTGATAGGGTCTTGGCCTCTAGATTTAGAAGAAATGAGAATGGTGAGAAATGGGGAGATAAGTTAAACTGTCAGGCTCATAATAGGCATTCATAGAGCTAAAGTGGCAATTATGTACTCTTAGCTAAAAAATTCTCAGAACTTTTACAGTAGTTCAGTGACATGTTGGATTAAGTATCCTAATATAAAAACACTGTGTTTGAAAACCAGATGTTCTGTGCTCCGATCATAAGCCTGTTCTCATTTGTTGTGACTTGGGGCATACGTTACTCTGCATGAGTATTTACTTTTAAGAGTATAAGGGGTATGGGGCTAGGTATTTGTAGTTCTTGATACATAACAGGTCCAAGCCACTGTATTTTTCAAATAAGAATTCCTAAAGGATACTTGTAATATCTCAAAGATTAACTGATATTTAATAACCCCTGAGAATCAGAAGTATCAGACGTTAACTCTATAATTTTAGCACTTAAGGAAGTTGCTTCCTACCATGTAGGATCAAAGTCTGACAGAACTTTATTGTCCTGCCTACCTTACTGTTTTATTTAACAAGTGTTCTAAATGCTTTCATTGGCTGATAAAATATATTTGAAATAATAGCTAAGCAAGTGAAGATTAATTTTGTTATAGTAAAGTTTCTGTTTTCTGTATATGTGTGTACTGGCCATACACACAACAAATGAAAGTACTGGGTACTCCAGTATTTTTTTCCTGTATTTATTTTTAAAAAGTCTATTATAACCCACAAAATTGATTTTATGACTTCCTGTATAGGTCTCAGCCTTCTGAGATGGGGGTGGCGGGGGTGGGATTCAACTAGATAATGATGCTTTACATTTATTTGATAGTTTAACATTTTACTGGGTACTTGATACATGCTGCTATACCCTTAAGTAGGATAGTTTAAAAGTTAAGATACAAATTAATTGTTATCTGTAAATGCTTTGTTTCAGCAGCAGTGGAATTGGAGGGGGCTGTGCAGAGTGGCATGGGGGAAATGTTTCTTTCCTTTTTTCCTTTTGTTGGCTTTATGTTATGTTTAGTAGTGTTAATTTATTGAGTCTGCTAATCCTAACAGTCCACTTAGGGATTTATATTCCTGTTTTTTGTTGTTGTTGTTTTTTGTTTTGTTTTTTGTATGTAGGGTTACCTCAAATCCTGTGGCAAGCATATACAAAAACTTTTTCCCCAAGTAGTTTCCCTTAAACCAAGCCAGAAATCTTTTTAAATCTTCATGTTCCTTAGTCATAAAACTGCTCCTAGTGTTTGTATAATTTCGGTGGCTTAGACAGGACAAGGAGGGGGTTTTATATAGAGGAACATAACAAAAAGAAAAGCCATCTTTCTGTTTCTTATTCCTCTATTATCATATGATATTGTCTTAAAGGCTTTTAAATTGCCAGGGGAACCTTGGTAACCAAGGCAGCCTTTTGCTGTTTTCCTCTCAGATGTGAAGTTCTGCATTTTATTACACCATCAAGAAGAACTAGTCTGTTACCAGTAAATACTTAAGCCACAAAACTTGCTTCTCTATGCTGCCAAGTACTTCCTGTTTTTTCATGTTTCCATTTAGGGAAAAGAATGAATTTAGAGTAGATGAGCCCGAGTTTCATGTTTAAAGCAGCTCTCCTGATACTCAGTTTGGAAGCTGTATGAATATCGAGATAAAGGGGAAATGGCACATCATACCTACTTATGAAGTCATTTATCAGAAAGCTTCAGTTGGCTTCATATCATGAAAGAGGGTTGCCAGGAAGAGATGCTTTTGTTGTCAGTAGTAATTAGCATATAACTTGACAGCGTTGTGGCTTGCCTTTAGATTAAATATATTTTGTTTGTGAACGAATCATTGCCTATGAACAAAGAATTCCACGTTCATTTCTAGTAGACTTCTCTAGAAATATGTAAGAATTGCATTCAACCACATTTATACCATTTTCAGTCGGAACAGGTGAAAAGTCAGATGGTGATTAGAAAAGAAATAGGCTACATTGTGAATATAGACTATCTTTGGACAAAAAATACAGTAAAATGATTTTAATAATCTTTTACAATTAAACTTGTGAATAAAAAGAACATTTAGTGATAAAGTGGTGGATTATCTGTCACTTTTTTGTCCTATGAAATCAATTTCTAATTAGGCGTTAATAGAATGTGTCAGTAGAACATACTTTCAATGTAATCTTGAATCCTTGATATTGCTGGAAAGGGTTGTGTTAAGGTTCTCTTGCAGTGGTAGAGCCATGTGCTTCTATAAAATTTTCTTTGACCAAATTGACCTGGCCTGCCTTAAGTCAGAGCTATTTTTCTCTTTTTTGACCTGTCAGTAAAATATGAAAGGTGCTTTTTAATTCCTGAACATTTAAGCAATTTGTTCCTTATCTGCTCCGTGGCATTTTGGAAATTTTCAGAGAACTAACGCTGAATTTTAAGATTTTTGAAACCATCTACTGTAAAGTTTCTACCATTTACTTCTTTTTATCATCTTACTATGTGCTCATATTTCTGAGACATGTGTTTCTTTAAAAATTTAGTGAAAAAAGAATGTTTTCCTAAATACCCTCCTGACCTACAGCTTCATCCTCCACTTTGCTTTATAACAGAAATCTCATCTGTTGAAACCCTGTAATTGTTTCTGTTGCCATGTTCTCCTTTTAATAACCTGTGTCCAAATCAGTGATTCTCAAATTTTATTCATAAGCATATCAAGTACTTTTTCAGGGTACAGATTCCTGGGCCTCACTTCAGACCTCATGGTTTCAAATCTGTGGCGAATTCTTACACAGGTGGTCTTTGAACCAGATGGAGAAAGTTATCCACCACATGTAATTCCCATTGTCATCTAAATTCTGTTCATCCTATTCTTATAAAGATTAGTCTTTTTACTTTGAATTATTGGCTTCTCAGAAGTTTTTTCTTACTACTTACAGACATCCTTAGTTTTCCTAAATTTTCTAAATTCACTGATTGGAGAATTCATCCACCAGCTCTCCAGAAAACTGTCCCAAATTCCCTTCCTTGTTTGTCAGTTTATCTTCCTCTCTTTCCAAAGCACACATTTTTAGTTCAGTATGTACATACAGTATATTTATATATGATAATACAAATGCACATATTTCTAATATATCTTGCTAGTGATTTTAAATGTTCCTTTTTTTCTACTGGGGAAAGAATTGGATTTTACTTAACTTTTTAAATCTTTCTTGGCAATGTGACACATTTTAGGCATGCAAATGTTTGCATTGATTCTTTTCTACTATCACTTGGTTGCCGTTGACAAACCAGTTTACCAAACAAAGACTGTACGTTATCATCTTTTTATTTCTAATTCTCATATACTATTTCCTTTTCTCTAAATTATCACTATTTCCTTGGTACCAGCTTAAGAATAATTCCTTTCATATTACATTGGTCTTGAAACCTGTTGGCTTTTCCTGGAAAAAAGTTTTTAATAATTCTCATTCGGACTTTTTAGTTCAACTCCTTAGTCTTCCTAAAATTCCACTTCGTGATTTCACATAGTAACAATCAAAATTCCAAATTGTACATTTCAAAGACAAATTCAGAATGTATAAGGACACTTGCTCTTCAACAGCCTTTATATATTAACCATATTACACCAGCATTTACTTTTGCAAAGAGCTTTTATTTATGGACTAAGGATACATATAATATGGCAATTACCTCTTGAAGGGGTTAGATGGTCAAAGAAGGAATATTAGTTTTATTTGTAATGTGAATTATCTGTTTGAATCTTTTGCCAATTTTTAAAAATTGGGTTATTTTCTTATTGTTGAATTTTATGAGTTCTTTGTACATACTGGACATGCCCTTTGTAAGATGTGTGATTTGCAAATATACCTAGAGTTTTCACTCTCAGTGTTTTTAGGAGAACAGGAGGTTTTAATTTAGATGAAATTTAGTATTTCAGTTTTTTTTTTTTTCATTTGTGTGTCACGCCTTTTTGGTATAGTATCTGAGAACTCTTTCAAATTCACAGAGCTCTTTTGTTTTCTTCTAGAAGTTATAATTAAGAGTTTGAGGTACATTTTGGCTTAAGAACACTTCCGAGTTCATTTCTTTATATGTAGGTATCAAGGTATGATTTGGTTCTTGATGGTTTCTGTTTTTGCATATGGATTTCCAATTGTCTAGTACCATCTGAAAAAGCACTATTCCCTATTGATTTATATTTTCATTTTTGTCATTTGATCATATTTGTCAATCTTTTTAGATTATTTGTTTTGTTAATGTCTATTAAAAAAAACACAGTTCTAAAATTTTAAAAATGTCTGTTATAGTAACTTCAGTCTTGAAATAAGATGGCATGGGCCTTTTTTTCTTTTTTGAAATTGTTTTGGCTATTCTAATTCCTTTTCCCATATAAATTTTAGAAATGGCTTATGGATTTCTTACCACCACCACTATCCCCAACCCCCACCCAGAAAAGAGCTTGTAAATTTGACAGGGTTTACAGTGAATCTGTAAATTAGTTTACGGAGACTTAACAATGATACTGAGTCTTCAATTTGTTTAGTTCATTCTATCACCAACATTTAAAATTTTTCAACATAAAGTCTTGCATAAGTTTATACCGAAGTATTCCTCTTTTGATGCCATTTTCAGTAGTACATAATCATTTTATACATGACAAAATTAAATAATGTACCCAAGGTGACATAATTATTAAATGACAAAGCCAGGTTGAAATCTACATGAGCTTATAAACCACTAACCTGGTTTTAATTATGCTAGTTTTATTATGAAATTGGTGCGGTTACAGTGATGGGAGAGAGGAAGCCCTAGCTGTTAATAAGAAAAATCCCATTACCATGCTTCTATAAAAGAATTGATCCTCCAGAGTTTACATATTTTCTTAGCTTAGGTTTTTCAGATCTGTTCAAATCATAAACTATACTTGTCTTAATTTATAATCCTTTGATCAACACATTTGTGAACCAGTGCTTTTAGATAGTTTACCTCATGCTGTTCACTAGTATGAATTATTTCAAATAAAAAAAAAATGTGTACCTTTAGCATTTGAATGTCTACTGTGTGCTCACCAGTGGAGATAAACACAATTTCTTTTCTTGAAGAACTCCCCTCTGAGGAAGAATACGTTTATTATAGTAAGCGCTGTAAGAGATGCATAACCGTGGTCAGTGGTAGAACAAAAGCTTTTATTTGGGGTTGAGTACTCTTACTCATTTCATATGTTGCAGTTCCTTCTTTTTAATAGTTCGACAACCTGTGGGAAACTTGTAAAGGGCTTTGAGAGGGAGAAATTAATTATTTTAGACTTTTTTTGGCAGATGGTTGGAGTCCTTAGGAAAGACCAGTTAAGAAATAGCCTAGCCATGGCGAATTCAATATGAATATGGTAGACCACAGGAAAGTAAAACAGAGGTCAAGTCTGGGTTCCATTTTCAAAGGTAAGGAATTCAAGTTAGGGGAGCAATGTTAGGATAGAGTGTTCTACTTGAAGATATGATTTTCAGTTGTGGGCTTTTTTCTGGTTTCTTAATATTTCGTTAAGTACTTTTACAAAGTAAGAAAGGAAGTATTATATTCTTAATTTGCTCTTCAAATCTTAATTTGAAGAGTATTTTGTTTCAGTCAGTTAAGCATATTGATGACATACAACTTGATTTTTCTCATTTCTTTTTCAGGTCCCTTTATGAATGGTAGAAATAAAAGCAAGCGGATAGTTTTAATCAGATAAGTGCTTTTTTAGGCTAAATATTTTTTATTATTTGTAATCTCTAATCCAAACTTTATTCTTTAACCCATTTCCTGTTTGTCCTGAGAATACTAGCTGGCGGTTGCAACATTCACCCCAAGGTAAACTCGTGGATTACAGTCCTAACCTTACCCCCAAAGTTTGTTATGAATATCTCACTCTAGTATATAGATAGTCTTTGGAAACAAATGACTTCATTCAACTTATAGCATTCTGTTTTTAGTAGTGGTATTTCCATTTACAAAATATAGTAATTCTTGAATGCTGAAAATGTCAAATCGTAGAAAACGCAGCATCCCTACACGTAATGTTGACATCGTTCTTCAACAATTGTTAGCCAAAGATTCATTTGATGAATCCGATTTTTCTGAAATAGACGATTCTGATGATTTTTCAGATAATGTTTCAGAAGACTGTACTGTCAGGCCTTCATCCGATTTGGAATCTGATGGAAATATCCCTACGTCAGCTAACTCATGTCACACTCTGAAATGGTCAACGTGTATTATGATTCCACGTCAAAGGTATGATTTTACTGGCACACCTGGCAGGAAAGTTGATGTCAGTGATACCACTGACCCACTTCAGTATTTTGAACTGTTCTTTACTGAGGAATTAGTTTCAAAAATTACCAGCGAAACTAATGCCCAAGCTGCCTTGTTGGCTTCAAAGCCACCTGGTCCAAGAGGATTTCCGCGAATGGATAAATGGAAAGACACTGACAATGATGAACTAAAAGTCTTTTTTGCCATAATGCTACTACAACGTATTGTGCAGAAACCTGAGCTGGAGATGTTTTGGTCTACAAGGCCTCTTTTGGATACACCTTATCTTAGGCAAATTATGACTGGTGAAAGATTTTTGCTTTTACTTCGGTGCCTGCATTTTGTCAACAGTCATTCTATATCTGCTGGTCAATCAAAGGCCCAGGTTTCGTTGCAGAAGATTAAACCTGTGTTTGACTTTCTTGTAAATAAGTTTTCAACTGTTTATACTCCAAGCAGAAACATTGCAGTCAATGAATCACTGATGCTATTCAAGGGGCAGTTAGCTATGAGGCAGTACATCCCAATGAAACGAGCACAATTTGGTCTCAAGTTCTATGTACTTTGTGAAAGTCAATCTGGTTACGTGTGGAATGCACTTGTTCACACAGGGCCCAGTATGAATTTGAAAAATTCAACTGATGGTCTGAAATCGTCACGCATTGTTCTTACCTTGGTTAATGACCTTCTAGGCCAAGGATATTGTGTCTTCATCGGTAATTTTTATACATCTCCCATGCTTTTCAGAGAATTACATCAAAACAGGACTGATGCAGTTGGGACAGCTCATTTGAACACAAAACAGATGCCAATTGATTTGAAAAAAAGGATTGCAAAGGGGACAACTGCAGCTAGATTCTATGGTGAACTTATGGCACTGAAATGGTATGACAAAAAGGAGGTGATAATGTTGTCAACATTTCACAATGATACTGTGATTGAAGTAGACTGCAGAAATGGCAAAAAAACTAAGAAGCCTTGTGTCATTGTGGATTATAACAAGAATATGGGAGCAGTAGACTTGGCTGATCAGATGCTTGCTTCTTATCCTACTGAGTGCAAAAGGCACAAATTTTGGTATAAAAAATTCTTTCGCCACCTTCTAAACATTACAGTGCTGAACTCCTACATCCTGTTCAAGAAGGACAATCCCGAAAACACGATCAGTCATGTAAACTTCAGACTGACGTTGATTGAAAGAATGCTGGAAAAGCATCACAAGGCAGGGCAGCAACATCTTCGAGGTCGCCCGTGCTCTGATGATGTCACACCACTTCGCCTGTCTGGAAGACATTTCCCCAAGAGCATACCACCAACATCAGGGAAACAGAATCCAACTGGTCGCTGCAAAGTTTGCTGCTCGCACAACGACAAGGATGGCAAGAAGATCCGGAGAGAAACGCGCTATTTTTGTGAGAAATGCGATGTTCCACTCTGTGTTGTTCCATGCTTTGAAATTTACCACACGAAAAAAAATTATTAAATACTGATCATCATCATACATTTGTTACATTAGGATTAGAGACAAGTTCTGTTCGGAAATAACTCCCAAGAACAGTTACATTTTATTTTCACATTGAAAACCACTTATATTTTCTTTGGCCTCAAAGAGTGTTTATGTAAAATTAACGCTAGCAGTGAGCTGCTCTTTTTTTCTAAACAGGAAATGGGTTCAAACATTTTTTATTTTTCTTTTTTAGGTACCAGTTATCAAGATTTACTTACAGTAAGCAAGGTACTCAAATCTTTTCTTAGTTTAAATGTATGAGTTATAAAATGTAACAGGTAACTTTACATAAAAAAGCCAGGGTATGACTTGTTCTTGAGTTGTTTGTATAATAGTTAGCTGTTCATGTATAATGATTTGCTATTTGAACTACACAGATGCTCAAAGTTCAGCAATGCCCTTGCTGCTAAAACTTAGTGATTAGATACATCACCTTCCTAAGAAAACATAACTGAATGGAGTAATACTGTCATGAGCCCAATAAATGGTGTATATGTATATATGTGGTATACTTGGCCTGAGTTCATTTTTTTTTTTCATGCTAAGTCCTACTGTTCAGGTTGTGACAATTCTTGCAGGCAACAATACTGATGATTCCTCAGTAACCATTGTTTACAGAGCACTTCTATGTAGTCTCATTTATCTTATAGCATAAAATATGGGTTTTTATTTTGAACTTTACGGATCCAGAAATATTTTAATTAAATAGCAACTTTGTGGATACTTAAATCCACTCAACAGAATAAAATATTCTTGACTTTCCAACCTGAAACATGTTTCTTGTGTTACACCTAAAGTGGCCGATGATCAAAATCACTTCACTAAATACAAAACTGTAGTAGTGTCAGTTGCCTCCTAAGTTTGGTAGGTACTTTTTACACAACATCCCAATCTTTAGATTCTAGTTGAGTGATGGAATGGAGCTTTGAATTTGATTCCAAAGCCTCTGTTTGCAGTATTTTAACTAAGAATTTTTAAATAGGTATCAACATTTTAATGCTGAGTAAATATGTGCTTAATTACCTCCACCAATTTTGTCAAGCAGATAGTAACCAAACTTCAGTCGTTACAAGACAAAATTTTAATGAAAATTGGTCAGTAGGTATGTGATAATCCACAGGGCTAAATAGTTACATGGGAACTGTAATAGAAATTTAAAACAGCTGCAGAAGTGTTACATATTATCATCATCTGATTCATCTTCTTCCTTCAAAGATTCCTGTTAAGAGAAAAATAGTGTTTAAAATCAAATTTTTAATATAACAACCTGAATCTAATTAACCACTTAATGAACAGTGATTTAGAATAAGATTCCCAAGTAAAGAAAATGGTAATTAAATATACCTTGCTTTAACAATTGACTATATTCTTTAGAGAACACACACAGTATGAATATTAAATGTCCTGAAAAACCCTATCCATTTTCATACACCATTTTGGAACTAGGGCAACTTTATCTCCATTGAGGATAACCCAGAAAATTTCTATCCTTAGTTCAACTCAACTCTTTTTATTTAACAGAAATCAAACCAAGTTCCTTTATTATTCAACACTCACATAGATTTTTTGTGTGGTGTCTTACCTTAGCGTATTTCTCAGCTTCTTCCCTTATATCTTTTGGAACAATTTCATGTCTTCCTTTAGTTACTAGAAATTAAGCCATATATTTAAAATGAATTAAACATGAGGACTATATTATGCAATCTACCCAATTCACAGGTATGGTCCATCTATGTTAACGTCGTAAAGCTGTACTTTGAGTAATATAAGATGCTTTGAACTCATTTTTATGTGTCTTCTCCACATAAAAGATTAGATCTACCCAAATTTAGCTCTTGTGGACGCAAAGGATAAATTATGCAATAAGTTATCTAGATGCTATGATAAATCCCAGGTATTCACTAATATACAGCATGATTTAAAAAGAAAATTTAACTGGCCTTGAAGCTCTATGGTTACCACGCTAGAAAGAAAAACTGGTGAATTCTCTCAGTAATATCTTAAAAACACGCAATGAAGTATTCACAACTTCAGTCAATTATTAAGCAGAACTTTCCTTCAAAACGATTACTTGGTTCTGTCTTTCTTTGTTCCATGATCAGGTGCATTTTGGCCACCCCCACTGCAGTTGAACATATGAATATTTCATGACCCAGCAATTCCACTCCTATGTACATTTCCAACAGAAACACTACACAGGTGTACCATAATAATTATGCATGATGTCCACACAACTATATTATTTACTTTATTTAAAAAAAAAAAAACTGGGAAAAGCCCAATCGGAGATGAATGAATTGTGGTAAATTTAGACAACAGAACACTATACAGCAAGGTAAATGAACAAATACTATTTAAAATACAAAGCAACATAGATGATGTACATTAATATGTTGAAAAAGGGACAAAAGAATACATACTGTATAATTCCATTTACATAAACTTCAGCAGGCAAAACTATCGTGTTAGAATTCAGGATAGTGGTTACTTTTGGGGAGAAGATAAGGACTAATTTCAAGGAAGGCCTAAAGGGGTGATCAGGACTGGTCTATTTGTTGACCAGAGCAGCGGTTACAGGAGTACATCCATATTGTGATCATTTATCATTTGTTATTTGTGTACTTTCTATATGTGTATGTCACTAACATTATTTTAAAAATTAAAAAGGCACACAGTAGGAAATTAGATTTGGTACAGATGACTCCCAAAGCAAATAAATGGACAAAAGTAACTTACTTTCTCCAACCCAGCTGAGCTCTAGTTCAAAAGCTTTATCCTTAACTTCATCGTGCACTATGTAAATTCTAGAACAGAAAAGGGAAAATTATAACAACCATTTGGTCATCTACAAACACTGTAGTTCATGCACCACTTCAGCACACATTAGAACTTCCATCCCTAGTATCAATATAAAATTATACATATGCCTTATACATAGTTTATATTTATGAACAGCTGGAAAAAGGCAAATCACAAAAGGATTAATATAAAATTGAATACTACAAATGGTTCAATATACTTTTACAACCCATTTGTTTGATACACTGTTTTTGAGGCATAACTAAAAAAGATACCGCATAACTAAAGATACCTCATAACAGATTTCACTGGGAAAAAGTGATCATTACCTGTGCCTTTTTCAGTATATATATTTTCTCTATCATTAACTGATTATTTTAAAATAAACTAATTTTTTAGTTTGCAATTATTATTCATCTATCTGCAACTTCTTGGCAGGAATCTTTTTAAACCCTAGTACATATTTTAAGAACTCTATGCCCTTCTGGTCTTTAAACTACAGTACGTGCCAAACTGCAGCAAACAAGTAGGCACACTGTCATGTGACATATTAAAAGTATCAAAAATTTAAGTACAGAGCAAGGCTTTCCTATTTTATACTTTCCATTATCTTACACATCTTACTTTTGGAAGGTATTCCTAAAGCCTGTGATATGAGAAATCGCCTTACTTTTTGGAAACTAAGTAAAATGCACAGTGTTCAATTTATTAAATGATGAGGGATGGCTTTTCTACATGGAACTAACTCATGTCTACTGTTATACCTAAACATAAAAGGTGTGGTGAAGGCTGATTTCCAGAAGCATTTCTCAGTGAAGGAAACTGAGTTTATCATGTTAGACTATTGTCAATTTAATGAGAATTATTTACTTTCTTTTTAAGCAGTTCTACTGTATACTTGTGTTCTCAAGTTATTATTAACTGACATTTGTAAAATGGGACCTGCTTCATAACTGGAAAGGTCTCATGGTATAAAAAGGTGGTGATGACAGAGTGGCAATAGCAGGAGTCGTGGACAATTAAGACTTTAAAAACTCTTTGAGATTTTAATATTTTGTTTTTAAAAAATTCAGTTTAAAAGAGATTAAGAGTACCATTAAGTATACTACTTATTATATAATAGAGCTCGCTAGGACTTTTTTTCCTTGCATGTATGATTAGATGTAAAACCTGAGGCACTTGCACAAATTGGCTAACTAGACAGACCATGTTCATGCAGTCCCATGTGAAACAGGTGCTATGAATTCTCTGAATTATATTTATTACTTTCAAATCTGAAAAGATGACTGCAAAATCAGCACTTTATTGGGTTTTTTGAAATACTAAATTCCCAGAAGAATCATGAATTTTGAACCAATGACACTCAGGATTACTGGCTTTGTTGTTGCCTACTATTAACTGTTACATAGCATTCCACTCTATGTACCTATAATATGAACCACTTTAGGCTTTCTTAAACTATATTTAAATGTTCTGAATACTGCTCTTCTTGTCTTGTTATAAGAACTATTAAAATTAATATATCTTGCCTAAAGAAACAGATTATGTATATGAGCCAGGTTCATGTATCATGTATAGTAACAATTAGCTGTAAAATGAAAATAAAGTTTGTAAATTAAGATGATTATTATTGAGACTTGTAAGATTTGGGAAGTTGGAAACTATGAAATGAAGCTTTCAGAGGTCCACTGTATCCTCCTAGACTTGAATTCTGTCACCTAAACACTTTATTTTGTTATAAGCTATTTTTTTCCCCAGCCCACTAATAGTCACTTGATACGGATATTCTCTTCCCTATTTACATACTAAGTTATCTTCAAACAAAACAGTCTCATAGAATTAAGGCATAGTGGAATATTTTGTCAATGGTAAGGAAAATTTCAACTTACATTTTTGCAACTTCTTTAACAACATCACGGCAGGTCATTTCTTTCATCTACAAAAAAAATAAAAATAAAATACATGTTATGAGTCACAAGAACAACACTTTCCACTTGTAACTATTTTCAGATTCTTTTCATGACCTATATCAATAACCCACACTCTTGAGAAAGTCTCAAATGTAAAACCAAGGAAAATAACCTAAAATCCCAAAAGACCAGAACCGAAGTTTCTTGATTCACGTTTTAATGTTTAATGTTTTAATGCTTTTAAATTATTATGCCAAAATATTCTGGACAATGCTTGTGTACCACTAATTTTGTGATAAGTATTAAAATTTATTACAATCCAGGCTGTTCTTGTTGATTCACAGGCAGACCCTCATGTTTAAAAGACTGTAGAAGAGTTTTGTTTTTTTTTTTTCCAATTTAGGATAATAAAATACAAACAAATCATGAGTACCTACTATATACAAGATATAGAGAGATGAATAAAAGAAGTTTTCCCTTGTGGAATTCAATTAAAGACAAACTTCAAGACAAAAATGTTAGGGAAAGTTTTGAAAAAAGATTTGAATGGGTTCTTAGAACACAGTTGGATTTGGTTTGATTTTGAGGGAGATAATGAAAAGCACAAGGCAAAAATGGGAAGCCAAAATCCTGTTCTAATGTATTAGAAGCAATCAGCATTCTTAAAGTGAACACTTGGGAATCAGAATAAAAAAAATAGCCCCTAGTTGCTCAACAGTTTGTATATGTATTGGTACTAGAAATAACCAGCACAAGATTTCATTAAGGCAAATGGGTTTCTGAACATACATGGCAAGATAAAAAAAACATTTCAGTAAACTGCCATTTATATTCTAACTGTATTGGGGAAGATGGAAGATGGAAGATGGTGAAAGATGAAGGGTATTCATAAAGCTGTCCAGATGAGATAATTCAGTTACTTTACCCCTCTAGGTTCATTAATATTTTATTTTTGGTGTTTTTTAATTTAAAAATCCTGATGCTCTGGCTGTACAACCACATGAGGAAGCAGCAACAACAAATCATAATTTTAAATTTAAGAATACCAGTCTTATTAGGAAATAAATCAAGTATGTGGAACCAACTACAAAAGTAATTGGCATGGGCTCTTCAAAAAAATACTGGGGGAGAGGAGGACAACAAATTAGAAGAGATATAAGAAATTAAGTGTGTGAACCTTAATTATATCATGGGTTGAAAAACTTACAAATGACACTGCTGAAATTACTGAGGCAATGATTATGCGCTGAATATCATGATATTTTGAATGTGGTAGTGGTAGTCTAACAGATGGATACTAAGGCATTTAAGGATGCAATGTGATGTCGGCCATTTTTTCAAACAGTTCAGAAAAAAGCATACAAATAAAACATTGGAAAATATTAATTACAATTTAAATGTAGATATTTTTATATAATTCGTATCTTTTCTGTGTTTATATTTTTTCATGTTAAATTGAGAGTGAAGTGAAGGAAAGGAATACCAATCTTCATACTTGAGACCTTATGGGTTAAGTTTTAGATTTAGTAAACATTATTTTTCAAAGGCACAAGCAAATGTGAAAAGGCACATTTCAAATGGCAAATATATTCTTACATATGTTCATGAAGTTTTTATTTCATAAAATATTTTTGGCAAACTGTTAGAAGAAAAACAAGCCAGAGCAGTTTTGTAGAACAATAGTTTGCAAATTCTTTAAAGGGCTAAACAGTAAATGTTTTAGACTTTGTGGTTCACATAATCTTTGGTCTCTTCCAACTAAAATTCTGTTTCAGTGTGAAACCAGTCGTGCCATACTTTGTTGACCTAATTTAGGGCATGTTTTTGTCATTTAGGTACACATATTCCTCACAGAAGTTATCTCTCTTAATTCCTAGCTAGGATTTGTTGGTATTGCCATTCTTCACTAGGATTTAACCTAAGAAAATCAAAAGGACACTTGACTGCTCTAAATACTGTTTTCAAATTTCTACATAGTACTAAAAAAAAAGATGAAAGCAAAAGGGAAAAAGAGTAGAAGACAGGAAATTAATTAGTGCTGCACCAGGAAATGTATAGGGGAAAAGAACACTGATCTAAGTCATGAGGTCCATGAACTGTTCATAACCAGCATAATTCTATGATTCGAGCCCGTGTGTTTAACCCAAGGTTGTGCTTGGGTTAAGGGATCTATCTAAGATCCTTTTGTCAATTTTATTAAAACAAAAAATATGTATTAGTTTTATAGGTCTAGAACTTGGCATTAAATTCCAAGCACTTAAAAAGATGAGTTATAGAGCCTGGCCTTAATACGCTGAATGAGCATTTGAGCATGGTTCCAGTACAGCATAAATTATGTGAATTTTTTTCTCGCTAATTTACCAATACACCAAAAAATCATATGCCTACTTTTTAGGGAAGTTTTTGGTAAACAATAAGGAGTTCGTAGATAACTTCGAATTTAAGTTGATCAATTTGGCCAAAAAGAAAACCAGTAAAAGTTTTAAAAAAACTTTTTTACACTAATAGCTGAATTTATGGCTTTGAGGCAAAGAAAAAGTAGGTAATTGGAACAGGAAAGGGTTTCTTTCATGACTTAATGTAGGTAGGAACAAAGAAAGAGAAGTGCTGGAGCAGTAAGACTCTTCATGTAAGACTTCCACAGACCAAAGTTATGTTCCAGAGAAGGAATTACATGATAATTTGTACTATTCTGGAGTAAGGACATATGTAATAGGCTGCCATCAAAATCATAAAGGAATCCATGACACAACTATGTAGGTAATATGTTACCACTTTTCCTATTCAACCACTTAACAGCTACAGTAAGCTCAGCTCGAAACAATGAACAACACTGTATCCTTGGACCAAAAGGTTTAGTTTGTGGTGATAAAACTTCACTACATGAAGATAATGTTATAGCAGAAATTCAAGCATTGAGTATACATTACCTGAAGCTTTTCTATTTCTGTCTTTGCAGCTTGCCTGGCTTTGCCGATAGCACAGCCCCAATAGCCCTATTTAAAAAGAATACAACAAAAATATTTATTATTCAATTAACGTACTATCATAAAACATTAATGACTATTTCTATTTAAAGGTTAATGAAAGGATATTAAATGACTTTCAAAATCAAGTATGGAGAAATACAGTAAAACACATTCTAATGAACAGAAAGAAGCTCAAAAAAATTAAAATACCAAACTTAATTCTAAAATAATCTGGCTATATCCAAAGAAAAACAAGTATCATTACATATGTTTCATGAACTACAGGCATTTGTGAGGGTAAGAATGAAAAACCTTTTTAGCATGAGAAATATTCCTATGAGTTCTATACTCTTAAACCATCACTATTATTTATATTATAAGTTATTTTTAAAATTAAGGATGCCCATTTATACTTGCACATGACAAAATATAAAGCCTTCATTTTTTAAATTAGTAAAAGCCATAAAAATCTTAGAAGATAGGTAAGAAAAGGTAATTAGGCCCAAGAAATACCACTTCAAATTATTTTTAAAAAGAACCCTGAACAGGCCTGATCCCATCTGATCTTGGAAGCAAAGCAGGGTCGGGCCTGGTTAGTACTTAGATGGGAGATCACCTAGGAAGACACCAGGTGCTGTAGGTATAAAAAATATTTAAAAAATGAGGTATTATAAGCTAACAAGGTCCTTGCAATCTGTGAGGTCAACCAAGAGTTGCCTCACCTAAAAAAATAAAATCCTTTTTAAAAAGAAAGATACCCAGTTTTAAGACATTGCTAATATAGTAATAAAGGAAATATCACATATTCACAAATGTTATGTTCACTCTGCAGTTTCAATAAACAGCATAACAGCCACTAATTTTTCCTCTGCCTCATATCCACAGGTTATTGTTATTAATGATAAACAAAAAGTTGCTTTCCTTGAATGACTTTCAAAGAACCTTCATATAACCCAATATACGATTTAAGTGCTGGTAAGATATCATTAAACTACAAATAGAATTTCATATGATTCAGAATTACTCACATATGAAACACCTGATGGGTCAATCATGTAGAGTTGTGCACCGTCATTCACACTGTAAGATCCTAACATGAAACTGCATAAAAGTAAATAGTTTAAATCACAGTTCTTAATACCATAAAGGTATTTTTAAAACAATAATAAAATGCAACTATACTTCCTGTAATAAACCACTAATATATATATTAACTCATTCAACATTTTGAAAGGTAGTTTCAGCAAAAACTAGTACATTTTTTAAATCATTCAAAATTCATGTGGCTTTGTTCGTTTAGCATTAAACTTTCTGATGAAACTTTCCTGGGAAGATAGCAGTGTACGCAAAGCGAATGAGAGGGCCTAATAAGTAAAGGCACAAACTAAGCCAAGATGACAGAATTCCTGATGTCAGTACACTGAATCTACCTCAAACTTTTGTTCCACCTTTCATTCTTTTTTGGCTATTCCCTCATATTCCTCCAGTTTTTTTTCCTACAATAAAACAAACTGTTTCAATGCATTTTTATATGCCCAACAAATTAGTCTATTAAATAATCATATGAACTACTGATTTTTTCTGAAACTGACATTTTCTTTCCCTTAGAAGTAGAAACCAGCCCTATCTTATATATCATTTCATGTACAAAATATCATGACAGCCACTATCCAGTCCCCACCCTTACTATCATTCTCTTTCATCTTCCACTTGGCCATGGGACTTCAGAATATATAACTGACTATCATTATTTTAACATCCTTCAATGTTTCCTTAGTATGGAGCAGACTTCTGTATGATCTAGCCCCTTCCCACATCTTCAAATATCATATAAACCATATAGTCTAAACACCAAGTATACTTGATTACCACTGCATTACCTGAAATGCCCATGTAGCTTCATTCCAGTCCCCTTGCTGTAAATACCCTTATCAGTTCCCCTATACTTCACACATACTTTCCTTGCCAACTCTCCAGAAAGAGGCAGTTCCCTAAAAGATGCCCCACTATACTCAATACAAACATGCCTTTATTATATCACCTCTAAAATTACTCATCTTTGTGGCCCCCATCTATGATTGACTCAGTGTATGCTCAATAAATGTTTATGAAAAAGTTTTCTCTCCATTATTCTCCTTTAAAAACTGAGAAGGGACAAATTCAGAGCTCAGCTGATAGGTTAAAAAGAAAGGTATTCTCTGAAGTCTGAAAGTGTTTCATAATGTAATTTAAGTGAGACTTAAGAACTAATATAAAAAATATCCACATGTCTAACCTATTGCCAATAGAATAAAACTCAGGTTTTCTCTGTCTTTAGTAATTTAAATGATGAGTATAAGCAACTCAAAGGTAGAGCTACAGCTAATAAACTTCCTACAATCTTTAACAGTGGCATGCACTCAGATGTTAATAAAAAATGTTTTATTATGACTGTTTTTTTTTAACATTATAAACTAGATATGTCTTTATTTAAGGAAAATCTAGTCATGACAGATCTCCTCTAAGAAGCCGTATTTCAATGTTTACATGTTTCCAGGTCTTGATGCAACTGAATCCAGCTTTTCTCCAAAAATAAAAATACCAGCATTTCACCTTAACAATAAAAAACTAACAGGAACTTGAAATGTAATTTTGTATGGATTCATTACTGACTGCTGAAAAACTGCCATTTAAGAGCATACAGTATGCTAAAAGTATACAGATGGAAATTAATAAGAAAACTGAGGTGTCAGTATAGTTGGCTACCTAAAAATGACAATAGGAATTACCAGTCTGTAATTTCCTGAGAATGTCAGGGTCTAACATCAGAGAATTTTTTTTTCCAGTTTTACTAAGAAATAATTGACATATATTTGTATAAGTTTCACATGTATGTACAACATGAGGGTTTGATTTATATATATTGTCATAAAATGCTTAAACACAATAATTTCAGTTAACACCCATCATCTCATATAAATACAAGAAAAAAGTCTCCTGTGATGAAAACTCTTAGTACCTACTCTCTTAACTTTATCATAAAGCAGTGTTATCATACAGCAGCATTAACTATAATTATGTTGTATATTACATCCCTAACTACTTATTTATCTTATAACTGGAAATTTATACCTTTAGACCAGACCACCGTTCTCCAGAGACTTTATCATAATCAGATTAAAGTTATTACTATGAGTTCTGTTTTATCATCAGTTTAAATCTGTATGTTTTTCACAATTCAAAGTTTTTATGTAGTTTAATTTCTCTAATGCTTCTTAGTAATAATTCATATTTTTACGTGTATAAAAGGCTACAATGCTAGAGAAAACATACTTATAGTACAGATCTCACTAAATATCTCGAAAATTTCATACCTGCAGCCAAAAGGTCTAACAGCACTGTAGAGTGTATATGCATGTACATACATGGCCACTCTGTCTGCAAGATGCTATGGGGAAGGGGGAGAGGAAAACAGAATAGCTTATTAACAAACTTCTATTACTGTTCAAAAGGCTCCCCAACATGTTGTCAACTTACTTTTAGTGGAATGTTATAGCCAAAGTTAGATCTGAAGTTGGAAGCTTCTTCTCTTGCAATGTCAGCTAAAGAACGAGCATCTGCCAACAAACCTGCTACTGCCTGAAAGAAAGTAAGTACAACTTAATAGATATACCTATTGTAAATCAAGGAATATATGTAATTATTGTAGGCTTATTTAATAGTTTTTTGACAAGCACCATCATTAGAAATAAGGTGTTTGGGGGCGGGGGGGTTAAAGGCTTTTATAAGGCATTCTCGGATTTTAATGCTTAGGTATGGGATTACAATTTTGAAATTTACCAACTGTGACTTCATTGCTTTGTCCAATTATCACATTCAGAAGAAATATTTATATAATTAATTCTCCACATCTCTCCACTTACCACTTTATTATACAGAATAAAACAACAAAAAAGAATAAAACTATTGGTCTTGGTAAGGATTGATCTTTATTTAAAGCAGTTCTGTGTTCAAAAGTTATTTAAAATTTTGGTCTAAATGGCATAACCTCAAATCTCCTTCAGCCTACTGACTAATAAATTACAATGACAAACCACATATCTTCCAAGACTGAAGGCTTGGAACTGCAGTTACCAAACTACGTATTGAGATATCCTAGGACACTGTAGTGAACTCAAAGTTGTGGGGCATTACATTTGGGGGAAACTCTTGTTGATGTAGTTCAGTTTTTATATTAAATCATTCTACATTCCTTTCAATACCATGATATCACTGAAAAGCTGGGTTCCTATTATAAAAAATAAATACTAAGCAAAAATCAATGTAGAGCAGAAAATGAAAGGGGCAGCATATAATATGATTCCAAACTTTAAGAAGTTATGCAGAGCAAATTAGTAATTGTGGTTGTTTAAAAATAAAAATACCTTGTTTTCACTCTGTATTTATTTATTTATTTATTTACCGCTTCTAAGTTTTTAGGACATAGACACTAAGTTGTTTGGACCTAAATACATAACAAATAGAACCACTGGGTATTTCTTTTGGCCCAAGGAAGCAATAAAAAAAGAATTACTGAAACACAGGTACTAGGAACCAAGAAAGTCTGGGAACCACTCGCTTATGAGATCTGCAAAATTTTAAAAGTGATATCAGAATTTTTAATTGCGTTTTTTACTACTGCTACCAACTAAGAGTAACAATGATGAAAATTCCTAACATACTATACACTCATTAATTACATGCTAATCATTTTACATAATTATTCTTAACCTTGCAACAACTCTATGAGGTAGGCACTGTTACCACTCTAGTGTAACAAGTGAGGAAACTAGAACAATTACACCATTTAAATCTTCTATTGTTTGGAGAAAGCTTATTGTGAAGTCCAAGAATTCTCAAATCACTTCAAGATGACAATTGTGGAAATAAAACATTAATCCTTAATTGTTTCCAACCCTCTTCAATGTGTAATGTTTTGCCAATTTCTAGCTATAAGGAATGCCATCTAGTTTCCTGACTTTAAATAATAAATGAGACAAATCTGAGTATTTTAGGACAATTTTTCTATCACTAAAGTGCCTATAAGCACATATTTTTTTTCAAAATACACCTACCTTAAGTGTTTTTACTGGCTGAAAGAATGCATAATTCTCTAATTCATCTCCTATCAACTAGGTTACAATCTGGCAAGTTTCATCAAAGTATATCCGTTTCACTGGAAATAATAAATTTGTTCAGGAGAGAAAATATGTTCAGAAAAAATAATCACTGAAAAAGCAAAAGAAAACCTTTACTTGTAGCTTTACAGTTTCCTGGTTATGTTTTACCAGTCCTTCTTTGTATTTGTGTGTAACAGAAACACCAAAGTTAACCGAAGAATGACTGGGTCCTATAAGATATCAGAATAGGTTCTGCAATAACATGTAGGCCATTTAAATCCAAGTTTGAACCCCAATTTGTATCTTTACCAGCTGTGAGTCTGTTTTCTCATTTGTAAAAATTGGATTAATATTAATTCCACTGGGTTTTCATGATTAACCAAGACTATGCAAAGAACCTCCAGCATAGTACACTGCACACGGTTTTCTCTTTTTCATATGCTTTTCAGTAAGCAGGGTTACAATCACTTCCTCTTTAGATTGATGCTTACTGAAGAGTCTGACATCTATCTAGAATAACTTCACTGTACACCGGTAATATAATCATGGCGTGTAATTGTGCAAAGCAGTCATTCAGGATACCAGCCGCATGAAATAAATACAGTGGTGCCTATAAGTTCATTTTTCCTTTCATTAACCATCCTTCCTGGTGCTCCACCTTACTATAGAGATATCTTCTGTTAATATCTTCAGTATGACTGATCCCCAAAAGGAATACAAAAAGCTAAAGATTCTTCGTCTCAAGCATTTGCCTTCACTGGTAATCTGTGCTGCCAAGACCTCTTTTCTATATACTCACCCCTCTCTCCTACTCATTTTCTTAAGGCAACTTGGTTTTCATAACTATGTCCAATCAGGTTATGAGAATGCTACCTTTCTTTTCGATAATAAACTGTTCACAAACCAGTAATGCTGTAATTACTTCTGTGGCTGCTCTCTGATCTGTTTCTGCCTCAATACTAAAGTAATACATGAGTTCTTATAATCACGTTTTAATATATACCAATTAATTACACCAGAAGAAATTGGACAAGGCAAAAAAACATTTTTAAATGTAACCTTACCATTCCAACATGCCGATCAACATTAAAAAGTCGTTTGTTGGAACCTTCTTCATAAAGTTTAGAAAGAACTAATTTTTCTACCCCAAAGACAACACCGTCTTTACATCTGATTCCAATAGCTGTACTGAAACAAAGAGATAAATTTAATGAAAATAAACTTTTTTTATAAACAAGTTTTAAAAAGACAAAAATAAGTAGCATTTACTTTTTTAAAGCATATCAAATATTTTAAAACAAATACATTTGAACACTAGAAAGGGGAAACATCCTAAAGTCTGATAAATTAGATCCATGTAAATGAACATATGACCAATAAAAAATATCTACCATATTATCACATAAAAAGACTTAATACATAAGTGAAAAAACATGCCAACAAAATATGTACAAAATGGCACAGTGCCTGCCATATGATAGCTGTATTTTAACAAATGTTGACTAAACTATTGTCCATCAAAAATGGTTCACAATATGCACAGAAAAAAAATGCTATACACAAACTAAAAAGTTAGCAGTGACTAATCTGGGTGGAGACATTATAATTCTTTTTCTTTCTTTTGCTTGTTTGCTTTTTCTGCAACATCCATTTATTGCTTATAATAAGTATATAAAATAAAATATATGCTATGTACAAATTTAAACCAAAAGATCTTAAAGTAACCTCTTAAGTAAAATATGGAGAAAATATATTGCCATTTCAAGATGAAAATACATTAATTACTTTGTTTTTCTAATTCTTTTAATAAAGGGAATTCTGATCAGAAACAACCAGAAAGTGAAGAGCAACATATTTATTTTGCAAAGAATTTCAGACACTTCTTCCCCATTCTTCAGGTATCTTCAATGGCTCTCCTTTTAAGTTTAAATTTCTTGCCCCACCTTTCAAAAATCCTGAGAATTTGCCAAGTCCATCTACCTTATTTCCTATTATAAATCCTGTGCTCTACTGAATTCAACCTCACTGTCATCTCTTAAACACCTGTGTTTGTTTTTTGCTGTTATGACTTTATTGAGGTTACTGCAGGTGCTAGAATATACTTCCCTCCTCACCACTGCATATTTAAATAAATTGCTACAAACTCTTGCAAATTCATTTGAACTTAAACTCTATAGCCTCAGGTAGCCTTTCCTAATATTCCAAGTCATCATCTTCCTCACTGTTCAAAATCTAAAATGTTCTTTATTCTGAACTAAAAGTCCTCAAAGTGTGGTCTGTGAAACCCCAGGGAATCCATGAGACCTTCTTAAGGGGTCTATGAGTTCAAAATTATTTTCATAAAAATACAAAGACATCATTTGCCTTTTCCACTGTGTAGTCATTTGCATCGATGGCACAGTAGCACTGGGTAAAACTGCTGGCACTTTAACACAAATCAATGCAGTGACAATAAATAGTAGCAGTAAACTATTAATTACATTTTTCACTGCTAGGCTCTCACAGTTCAAAAATAGCCACTTTTAGTTTAAGAATATCCTTGATAAAGCAGTAATTAATTTTATTAGAAGATAACCCTTAAGTTTTTATCTTTTTATTATAGTACTGAAGTGGAAGGTACTCAAACAACTTCTGCTATAAACCAAAATATGATGGTTGCCCAAAGGAACAAGCACTGGTAAAACTGATTATTTAAACTTCAGTATTTGGCAGATTTTTTACTTTTTTTTTCTAAAATGAACAAGTGAAATTGTCACTTCAAGTAAAACAACTGACAGTATTTTGTTGCCAGTGATAAAATTCATGTTTTCAAGCATAAATCGGAATTTTAAAAAAATATATTCACCAATGTGAGCTTGTCTGGTTCCTAATACTTACAAACTTTTATGCTCATAGTGATGGTAATATTAACAACTATGACATCTCTGACAGTTTGTAACTAAGCATGTCAAATTTGGAAGATTTGTTATAAGTCAGCGAACTAACATTTTCCAAATTACCAATTCATAATATTGCAAATCATGCATACGTAAAATATCCGAAGTGCAAGACAACCCAACAAATTTTAATTTCAAAGAATAAAAAGTTTATTGTTAAGTTTTTAGATACCACACTGCAACTAACCTTTAAGAAATTACCATTTGTCTAGTTTTTGTATATAAACATACAACAGCATCTGTAATTATCAAAAAAGTACTCATTTTTCCAACCACGTATCTGTATGAAGCCTGATCTGCTTCATGTGCTTTAGTAAAAGTAACAGCATGTTGAAGCAGAAGCAGACATGAGAATCTGTCTTCTATTAAGCTTCAATTAACTACTGAGATTTACACCACTCTTCTCACTACATTTTTTTAGATTTTGGAAAAGTTATTTTTCATTAAAAATGAAAGTTATTTTTCATTAAAAAATTATCAATGTAAAACATTTTTAATATGTTAAATTATTAATGTTAACATGCAGTTGTGTTTATTATTACTCTTAATGAATTATTTTGGTTTAAAATCTAACATGGTTAAATACTGAGAGAACCAGTAACTTGCATAAATAAGAGCTCTCTTGGGTCACGGTAATTGTTGGTAGAACCTAGGGCCTACATAAAAAATGCTCTTTGAGGTCCTCAGTAAAAGGATCCTGACACCAAAATTTTATGTACATTTTTATTCTAAACAATCTAGCGCTTATAGTTACATTGTACAATTTTCTTTTCATATTCTGACTCCTCAGTGAGGCTAAAGGGGAAGATTATAATTTAAACTTTTGTATATTACCTTCTGGGGTATACTTTTATAAAATTATGATCATGATATAGTTTAATAAAGTGCTTTTAAGTATTAACATATGTCGTTAATTGTTTCAGTAGTTCCTATACTTAACAGAGATTCAAAAATATTTTATTTAAATTCCTAAGATTAAATTTTTCTTTAAAAGAATTTATCATCTTTTGATCCAAGAAATCAAATCAAATTATTTAATTAAATGTCTAAATGTTTCCTAACTATTAGTTCATATGCTAGACTCTTAAGACAGTCAATATGCAGCCAAAGAAAACAATGATATAACCCAAGAATTTGAAAAAGGAAAATAGGCTAGCAAAGATGATAATGAATTTGGTTTTATGCACTGTATTTGAGACATGGTAAAATGTCCAAGTAGATAATCCTGGAATCAACTGGAAATATGGGACTGAGGCTAATGAAAAGATGTGGCCGAAAAAGAGATATAGAAACGACTAATAAATTAAAATGTTAGGGCACATATTATTTTACACCAAAGTAACATAACAAAGGCTAATTACCAAAAATATAGGAAAGGAGCTATTTAATAACTGGTTAAAACACACCAATTTCAAGTAAAACAGTGTTTCTTACCTACTATTTTCCACAGCTTTCATCGCATACTCAACTTGAAAAACTCTTCCATCAGGAGAGAATGTGGAAGCTGACAGGTCATACTAGGAGAAAAAAGGCAACAATAAGCCTAAAATAATGTACTGGCAGTAATAATCTTGGAATTTTTTTTTCTAAATGGCTTACACATCAGAAATGTGTGTTAAATCTCAAAGATTTTGCTTTAGCATGTCAGAGCTGCAAAAGTAGCTAATGAAAAATTTATACACTTTAGATTTCTGCTATTGAAAAGCAACAGATAAAAGTCCTAGACAAAAATCACAAGTTTTTCACACAAAACACAAAGCTTATTTTTAAAAAAAAAAAAAAAAAAATTACTACAGTATAGCAGAAAAAGCACTGGAATCATAATATTTTAATTCATAGCTGTGTCACTAACAAACTGAAGGACCTTACACAAATCATTTAGGATTGAAACATTTAATAAGCATATGTTAGTCACTGTATGGGAAAATAAAGAATGTTCTTGAAGTCCTTCATTTTCAAATCAGATCAGGCACAAAGTTAGGTGCTAGAGATGCAGCAATTAACCAGGAAAAGGGCATAATGAAAATAAAACAGAGTGAAGTAATAGTCTGAGGGACTACTACAGATTACCTGCTGAGGAAAGGCATTGCTGAGCAGTTATATTTATTTAGACTGAGTAACTAGCCATTTAGGATACGGAGGAACCATCGTGGCATCTGGCATAAAGATCTTAAGGTAGACATAATCTTCGTACAATCAAGGAAAAGAAATAAAGCCACTGTGTCTTGAGTACTATAATGGTAGAAAACTATATCAGACATGTAAGGGCCAAACCATTCATCTGGAAAATGAACTGCAGAGGTAACAAAAATGAATGGAAACATCAGGTTTCCCAAAGGTGGTGGCTTAGACTAAAGAATAAGAGATAGAAGGCATTATCTTTTGAGAGTCAAAGAAAAACTAGTTAATGGATTGAAAAATGAATCATAGATTTTTTTCATTTGAGCAACTAGAACTGGACCATTCACTGAAAATTAAAGATTGTAGGAAATGCAAAATGGCAAGGGAAGGAGAAAACCCAGAGCTCTACTTAGGACATGTACTTTAAAATCCTATTCATCAAGTGGAGAAAAATGTCAAGTAGACAAGTCTTTATATCTGGAGTTCTTGGAAGAAATGAAAATAGGCGATAAGCCTTCAACCATAGTGCTTCCTTAGTTTCAGTTTCCTGATTTGTTAAACAGAGATCCTTAATTCTACCATCGTAATACCAAAATATCTCACATGGTTATAGCATCAAGTATTTTTAAAACGTTTGTAGAATGAAATACTATCAATCGAAGGTGTTATTAATGTTGTTGCAAAGTCAATTGGCTACAACATGCATTATTAAGCGATTACTACTACTAAAAAAGTATGACATAACCTTAGCATCTCCTAACCGAATGGATTAAACCATTCCAAACATAAGCTGCCTATTATCAAACTCGGAAAACTAGTATTTGGGTTTAAAGCTGAGTATCAAATCTTTTGAACTGTAGCTATAGATGAGCTAAGAAACCCATTATTCAACGCTTCTAGTGCAAACAATAAACATTTCTAAACAAAATTATATTTTCTATGTGAAGAAATACATACGGGGAGTAAGCAAATGTTTGTTTACATGCAGTACATTTAACAAAGGTAGTAAACCAAACAAGTTAACAAGTCCAACTTCGAAATCCTCAACAGTCTTGTCTATTAAAAGTCAGAAGTGGTTACGTCTCTAGCTAATCATTTCAATGTTTACGGTAATGTGCTATTAAGAATTTGTGCAGGAAAACCCTGGACAAAGGAAAAGCGAAAGGATTTTTCAGATTTCACTTATCAGATAATTTTTTTATTGTCCCGACAGGGTTTCCAGGGAGTCGTATGGAACGGTCGATCACTACACTCGAAGGGACGATAGCGAAGGCCGCGTGAGTCAGCAGCACCCTAGGAACTGCAAAGGCTGTCCATGGAGAGCAGCGTCTCAAACCTCGGAACCTCGACACGCCTTGCCTCAGTGGTTCTCAGGAGGGACTGACACCCAAACCCTTTATAGACTATTTTAGGCCCCACAAGTTTCCACTTTCGGTTTCCCTAAGATGCTGAAGAAAGTGACTCAGCAATCCAAAGCCTCTCCAGATGTTACCGCTGCGCCGCCAAGCCCGCTACACCAGAGCTTAAAAGCTTCAGGTCACCGTCGCCGCAGACTCAGGCCTAAAAATCAGCGTAGGAAAGACGGCCGTTCAACAGACAACTAGAAGCGACCCACTTGGCCGAAGGCAGTCCCAACGCACCCAGAACTGATGTACCCCAAGCGGTCTGTCCTACTTCCCTTCAACGCTAATCGTTACACTAGACTATTGTACCGAAAAACAAGAACTCACCCCGGTACCGATTGAGCTCATGCTGCTAAAACCAGCAGAACGCGCAGCGCTTCAGGGCCTAAAACGCACCCTCTACACCGCAGCACGCAAACTAGTAATAGGCTCTTTCATTGGCGGATCTTTCGACCAATAGCCTTCTCTGTAGCTCTTTCCTCAGTCTATAGCCCGGTGAACAGAGGATTGTGGGAGAAAAAGGAGAGGGACATGGCGGGCGACGCTGGTAGGCAGATGCAATGGAGGTGGAGTTTGGGAAAAGCAGGGGAATCTCACCTCTTCAGTTTCGGCACTCAGTGTTGCTGAGCTGTTTTGAGCTACGTTGTATGAGAACCTGTACCATTCCATTTCCTAGGAATGATTTACCTTTTATATTACCCATTTATTTTGCTACATTATTCTTTCTTAGAGCAAAGCGGAAGGATGGTCTTACCAAGACCAGAGGAAACGGTAAAGGAGAGGTCTCCCTTTGGCAGCCAGGTTCTGACCCAGTATTTTGAGGACATCGCCTTCACCCACCTATACTCAAAAGGAAGGAAGTTGCACTCAAAGAGTTTCGCCTTTGACCTCAGGAATTTTACAGAACCAGTACTTTTTTAAAGAATATAACTATTTAGTAGAATTAAGGATAAGATTAATTAAAGATATATATTGAGCTCTAATATGACCCAAGTACTCTGTTAAACACTGGTGATAAAACGGTGAAGTAGACATTACTCTATCCCTCATGGAGTTTACATTCAATGGGAAGAAATAGCCAACAAAGAGTAAATAGGCAAAATAGTTGGACCTTGTGATAAGGTGGAAGAGACAAGAAAGGTTGGAACTTCAGGCCTGGTGCTTAGGTGCTTAGACTATCTGGATGGGTGATATTTAAACCGAACTTTTTGGGTCATTATCGGAATGTGAACTTGGAATGTTATAGGAACCGTAAGCTCAGTGTAGCCTGTCACGGTGATTAAGTAGGGGAGGGAAGAGGAAGTGGAAGTGAAATCAGATGTGGACATGGGACCAGATTTTGTAGTGGTTTTGACTTAATCTGATTATACTCTTATTAGCATTTTCTTAAACTGCTAAATACTAAAGTGTGTGTTTCAACATTTTACGTAGTGACTGCATAATTATGGAAATCAGAAAATTAACATACTGTTTTCAAATATACAGGCTTTTTTTAGATTTTGGCAATTCTCTCAATAATACCCGTTGCATCAAAAGAATATCCAAAATTGTCATGTCTCTAGTCTCCTTTAATTTGGGAAATAGTTGTCTCAGCTAGTCATAATTTGATCAAAATCAGTTTTTCTTTCTTCCTCTTAGAATTAACATTCTTTACCATAAAAGTCATGACTCTAGAATCCTTTCCTCCCAGCTTCTGTCATTTGAGCTGAATGGTAATTACCCTGAGGGTCCAATCTCTTAATTGTCAGTCAGTTACCTGAAAGAGGCCTTATTATTTATTGATTTATTTTATTTTATTTTTTAACAGCTGCAGCACCTGGTATTCCTAGGTGGTTTCCCATCCAAGTACTAACCTGGAAGATCAGAAGAGAGCAGGCACGTTCAGGGTGGTATCAGAGAGGCCTTATTTTAATCGAACTAGAATCCCCTTCCTCAATTTAACGGTCCTTGACTAGATTATATTAAAGGAAAATAGCTAACTTCTGCTGTTCTTCAATGTAGCTAACCTCTTAGGTTGAATGTTCTTTAATCTGCCGCCTAAATTGTAGGAATCCAGTATGCCATTTGATAGAAGGTGGCTAGCCTCCGTTCGTGTTTTTTAAAGAAGATAAATTGGGCAGTATTTTAAAACACGTCAGAGCGGATTCAGTGACTTTGTAACGATAAATTTTTGCATATTTTCAGCGATTTTGGAATGGATACACAATAGAAATTATTTAAATATCCGTAAGTGTTGAAACCCGATATAGCTGAAAAATCATTAAGGGATAGAAAAACAGCCCCATCACGCAGGCGCCCGGCTAGCTCAGTCGGTAGAGCATGGGACTCTTAATCCCAGGGTCGTGGGTTCGAGCCCCACGTTGGGCGCAGAGGTTTACCTTTTGCCTTCTGAAGGAATCTTATTTTAAGGTTTTCCCTAAGTACTATTACTAAGGAGGGTTCTTTAAACCGCATTAATTTAAATAATTTCAATATTAACCAGATCTTTGGAAAAAAGATTTCGTTTTGCAAACAGGTCTCAAACTACGCTTGCGCACTTAAAAGCACATATTACTCTTCCTTTCTGTACTCCCTTCCCAAACTCTTTAAAAACAGAGGAAATTGAAAAGCTGCTGTTTAAAGTTGAGACTCGTTTTCCATGTTAAAATGCATAGTTGCTGGTAGAGGGCAATTTTCGCTATTATCAAAACAAAATACGATCCCCAATTTTGGCAGCTTTTTCCCAAACTTAAGAAATCGTATATAAAAGCAGCTGGGGAGGCTGGGAGATTTCGGAGAAAATGTGTCTTCCTTTTTTATTTTACTTTTTCTTACCTTCATTGTAGAGCTTGCCCTAGGATTGTGAGTAGGTAGCGAAATATCCCGTGGAGACTATACATTGAGAAATGTTTCTTTCTGTGTCAGATCTGTACAACCAAAATAGAATATACATCAAGTTTTCTCCCATGGTTCTTAGGACTACATTTGGATCTATCCATCCATTAGGATAGCTATGAGGAAGTTAATATTCTGGGAAAGGTCAGGCTTTTTGAAACAGGAACACGAACTGAAATGTGGAAATTCGGTGGGCAATTAAATATTTGCGGAAGGCAGAATTTTTGCCTTCTTCCTTATTCACTGAGAATTTTGAATTATTCAGAAAGAGAACATCCTCACACACCCGTACCACCCACATCCAGGCACGTCCCAGGATCCCACTCACCAGAGCACATAGGTGAACTATCCATGCTCCCACCTAAAGCCACCCCTATCTAAAGCACTAGTTCCTATACCTCTGATATCCACCAGCTTCCCTCCTACTAAACTACCAATTTGTCTCGTTTTGTTTTCTTTAACATGCAAACGTGCTGTTCTTTTCCAACTTAAAACAAAAAAAAATTTGTTTCTGGGAACGCTACCATTCTATTTCTCTGTTCCCCTTTGGAGCAAGTCACCCAGTGGCCTAACTTGACCATACCTCTCCTCGCATCTCTTAACTATGTCAATGCCCTTCAGCCATACCAAAAAATCACTTATAGATGAACAATTTTGATGTATTACTCATTGTAGCAAGGGAGAACTATAGGATGTCTCAGTAAGAGGGTGTTACAAAGAACCTACTATAGGATTTGGGCCTTGAGTAATTTGGGGGAGGGTCCAAGGAAGTGAGGGCTCCTTCAGAATTGGGTGTTCTCAGAAGGCCAAGGCAATTCTTTGACTAAATTAGTAAAGTAACAGCCACTCAGTAAGATGTTCGGTATTCTGAATTGGAGAGTGACCAACTTGTCTAAAGTGGATGTTCTCTGAGATGCCAATCCCAAGTCCTAGGCCTTCAGCCCTTCTGACTATCCCACTATAAATTGACTGTCAATCGTAGTTTCCCACAAACTCTCTCCTCAGGTTTGATAATTCCCTAGAACAGCTGACAGAATTCAGGAAAACAGTTTACTACTTATAATTTATTATAAAGGACATACATAACTCAGGAAGAGCCAAAGATAAGCAATGCATAAGGAGCTTCCATGCCCTCTTCTAGAACACCACCTCCTAGCACCTGGATGCATTAAACATCATGAAAGCTCTCTGAAATCTGTACTTTAGGGATTGTTTGAAGGCTTCATTATGTAGTATGATAGATTAACTCGGTCTCTAGTGGCTCTCCTATCACTGGATGATGTAAGGTAGGGCTGAAAGTTCTAAGCTTCTAATCAGGGCTTGGTCTTTCTGGTAACTAGCCCTTATCCTGAAGGGACTCAGGAGCCCACCAAAAGTTGCCTCATTAGAACAAAAGACACTCCTATGTACCCAGGAAATTTCAAAGCTGTATAAAGATGCTCCTAGTATCTCTATCATTCAGGAAATTATAAGGGTTTTAGGAACTCTGAGTCAGGAACCAGGTAGAGATCAGATATATCCCTTATTACATCACACTTGCCTGATTTGTCTTTTTTTAAACCACCAAGAAGTGAGCCAAACCCTAATCACCCTATTCTGATTGGCAACTACACCACCACCCACTTTACCCTATTTTTTCCCATAGAAGGTAACATTATGTCTCATTACTCTTACCTACCCCCTTGGAATGTAGGTCCACAGAGGCAGGATTTTTGTCTCACTGATGTATCTGAAGCACCTAAATTAGCATCTGGCAGGTGTTCAATGAATGTGTTGAACTAGTAAATTAAAAAGGGTGTCTTAGTTTTCTACAGCTGCCATAACAAAGTACCACAAACTGGGTGGCAAAGAACAACCAAAATTTTTGTCTCAAGAGTTAAGGCTAGAAGATTGAAATCAAGCCATAGGCAGAGTCATGCTCTCAAAGGCTCTTAAACAATCTGTCCTGTGCTTCTCTTACCTTTCTGGTGTCACCAGCAATCCTTGGGTGTTCCTTAGCTTGCAGCTGGATAACTCCAATCTTTCCTTCAGTTTTAACATCCCTGTGTATCTCTGTTGCACATGGCATTTTCCTCTTCTTAAAAGGACATCAGTCATATTAGGCCTCACCCCAATGATCTCACCTTAATCTTATTACATTTGCAAAGATTCTATTTCCAGATAAGGTCGCATTTACGTGTAGTTGGGGTTAGGACTTCAACATCTTTCTGGAGCACACAATTCAACTCTTAACAGTGGGTTCCATTTGTCAACCTCAGCCACCAGGTATCTGCCACCTTACAGCTAGCTATAAAGGTCTACTTTGGTCAGAGATCCTATCTCTTATTTATTTGAGGATAAAAAACTTCTCATAATCCAAATTTGACAAAAACTAGAATTTTAGAAATTGTTTACTATTTTAAAAATAACAATGTTAAAAGTAAATCCATACAATTGACAATTTATAGTACATCTAGTCCTGGCAACCCCACTAGGAGATTTCAAAGTTAAGAAATAAAGGGGCTTTGTTTATTTATGGAGCTTATATTCCAGAAAGGAAGATAAAACCTGTATAGAAACAAATACAAGATGAAAACCCTAAGTGCCTCAGTTACAGTTAATGTGGTTATGGGAAAGATCACTACTTTGGGAGAAAGGGTGCTGTGGACAAGTGGTAGGAACAGAAGACAGAGATACTTTTAAGAAAGAATGTATTAGGAAAATGGGTGACAAAATTGAACTTTCATAGTTTTATTCACTGGCTTACCATTGTTTTCAAGTACTTCATAATCTAATCCTAAATTATAATTAGCAATGCCTCATCTCAATGCCAAATGCTTTAAGATATTATGTAGAAAATTCGATCCACTTAGCTCAAACTAATCCCCAATTACTAAATTCTACTCATAATTCAGGAACAAGGTCAAAGACCTCCTCTGAAGTTTTCCTTGACTCCCTGGTCACAATTATATCAGTAACAAGCAACTAAAACCCTTTATGGCACCTATGACATTCTGGTTTTTATCATCGGTTGTGTACACACCCACTTCTGACCTGTAAAACCCCTAAGGATAAAGGTTCATGTCTTACCGTTGTACCATTAAAGTACTAAAACTACACTAGGTACATAGCAGACAGTCAATATATACTGAATGAGTCTTAGACTTGAGCCACTAAAATAGTAGTACACAGTGACAAAATAGAGCTAGAAGTATTTTAAAAAGTAAAACATCCACAACACACCAATATAAAAAATTCAATCCTTTCCTATGCTTAATGGCAGGAACAAGCTCTTTTGAGTATTAGTTGATATTAGTATCTTTAATACATAAAGCATATGGCAAAACTAGGAAGGATCCAGATAAGGACAATCGAAATTATTAAACTATACGTAAGAATGGACTTGGGATATATAGTCCAGAAAATGTCAATTCCTACTCTCTTCCGGAATGAGTGTAGATATGTATTATTTCTCATCTTCAAAGGTACCTAGAAAGAATTAAATCAGCAAAATTTCATAAGAGGTAGTAGTTCATTAAAAAGAAAAAGAAAAACAAACAAAAATTAAAAATAAACAATGACCAAGTACATATTTCAAAGAATCTCTGCCCTGAGAAGATAAAAAGCACACATGAAAAGATGAAAGATTTTATGATAAATGTCCAAAAAGCAGTTGCATAAAAATACATAAAATGAAATATCTTTGCATAAGACTGAAATATCTTTTTTCTTAAAAATGTAGAATTGTTCATAAAAGAAACTGTAGAGTAAGAAAGTGTACATTTCCATGCTTTAACAAATGCTTAACTATACTACCAAACATTCTCGGTCCAAAGAGTCAACTACATTTCTGGAAAAGCACATTATTATAACATGGACATGTGAACACCAAAACGAACAGATTTAAAAAAATAGGCCTACATTAATATTTGAAATAACTGGTAATAGTAATATTATTTATTCTTTAAATGAAATAATTGCTGAAAATAATGAAACTAATGAAGTCTCTAAAGCCCAAGACAGATGTGAATTATGTTGTTATTGTTTTTGAAAAATGAGCTGTGTAACAAAGTTCTAAAGCTAAACTGCATTACCATATTTTGATATAACTACAACAAATTTCATAAGCATTAGCTACACAAAAGTCAAGAGAATTAAATATTAATGCGAAGAGTAATTACATAAATGCTTTTACTTCCACAAGTCATCTCTGACAGCATCCTACATACTTTGTACAATTTGTTTATAATTGATCTGATATTTGAAATAAAGCAAAGTTGAATTTATTCAAACTTTTATTTCTCAGTGGAAAATGCTCTCTTCATCAGAGGTGGCTGAGCTTTTCCGACATCAAACATCATTTCCAAAGGTGGGTTATTAAGAGAACACCAATCAGGAATACGGCCTGCCTGATTATAATACTCCTTTGAGACTGAACGGCTCCCAAGTATGTCTTGCAGTGCTCCAAAAATAGCTCCTGTGTGGTAAAAATATTTTTATAGCTAAGATGAAAAATTTTATCAGGAAATTTTATGTACACGTATATCTACTTCATTTTATAACAGAAGAGAACAGATAAAATTCAGCAATGCATGTTCACATTCTTCAAATTAATTCCAGTTTAGCTGTTCAATAGATTTTTTTTAAATAGGATAAGCCGTAACTTCTGTGTTAAAGCCCATAGAATTAAACAGCCTATAGTAGATTATAGTAAAAATGATAAGTATTACTGTCTCTAAAAGCAAGTGAGATAGAGTGTGGTGGAAACAGTTCCAACTCTGTGTAAATACAGTAATACCCTTAGTTTTCTTTGCTACAACTCTAAGATTATATGCCAATAAATAAAAGGGCACTGTAAAACCCAAAAAGCATCATGATAATGCCCTAAGAATTTATACTGAAGACCTCATAAAGACCCACAAGAAAGTCTTTAAAAAATAATTTAGTAATTAAATACATTGTCCTAGATCAAAACACATTCTGACAAAATTCTACTTTACTAGAAATACAATATCCATTTAAATCTCAATACTTTAGCTGCAACTGCATCACTAAATACATATCCGAGTGTATACAAATATAGATATCCATGACTGCTTTTCTCTTTAACGTAGTCTCTTTATTACACTATATCCTTATTTCAATAAAACTATTATTTTCTGAAACACTCAATGAACTCAGTCACAAAATAAAGTATAATTATAAAGAGATCAATTTTTATATGGCTCACAAACTAGTTTTGGAAGGAATTAAAACAACTGTTTTAAGGAATAGTAGCATCACTGGAATAAGTACATAACTATCACTATTATGAGGGTGATTTTACTTGGACAAAGTTTATTTTAAAAAATCAAAGTGCAAATACCAAGACAAATACGTATCTAATACTGAAAATAAATAATTTAAGGAAAAGTCGATTATCAAAGAAAGTTAATAGTTCTATTTATTAAGTGGGCAATTTTGAACATTGAATCATCTATTCTAATATATCCATTAGTTACACCATTCAAGGACTAATTACTATATAATCATTACATTTTAAAAACTAAATTCTTACCTCCCAACCAGGCCACACAATTAGCCTTTGCAGGTGGAGTATGAATTCGGAATGTCTTGGTGCCAAGTGCTTTTCTATATTTTGGTTTTTCTACCAAATATCTTATTTCTGCAAGTAATCTGTGGAGAAATCCTGGCAACATAGATGTGCCACCTATGACTACCAAGTTCTCTGCTAGTTGCTTCCTGGTGTCTATTGGGCACTGTTATTCAAGAGAGGAAAAAAAAAAAGGATTTATCCACAACTGTATAAATAATGCTTGACTAGGTTTAAGAAAATATACAGCTTATGCATTACAAATTAAATAGGTGATCATTTGTATTATAAAAGGGGCCACTGAAAGGTTTCTTTACCGAGGGAGTTTTTCATGAAACAAATATAACCACCATGATAATATTGCCGGATACTCATATATAACTTTAAGATTTTAAAATCTAATAGTATAGAATTTTAAATTCCACAGGGTATATGGAAGTAGTATGTGAGTATTCTCATTTTCAGGATGGAATGACTAAGTTGAGCAAACAACATAAGAAGAAATAACTTTTTATACCTTTTTCAGTGAGGAAAGTGTGGAAACTTAATTTTTCTAAGGTGTTATCTTCACAGTATTATATCCAGAACTGTTGTCAAGTGGGAAGATAACATTCTTAGAAAAATTATGTTTCTACATCAGTTCTAAGAATTAGGAATGTTAAAGTCCTTCACTGATGTTATGTTTTTCAGAAAAGTCTCAGAGGGAAGCCCTATCTTCCAAGGTGATGGTATTTCACATGGAGTTCTATAATTCCACAGTCATTAAACAAAAGAGACATGTTATCATACACCCAATGGAATTTAAAATTCAATACTACACAAACCTGCATCTGATGAAACTACAAATCACACTAGGTACAAAATAAGAATCTGTTATCATTGCTAGGAAAAAATGCATGATATATCCATAGTATTTATTACCCCTGGTTTTAAATGTTGTAGATACCATATCTTAGTGCAAAAGTAATACTAACTATAAAATTTAACATAAAAGCTAAAAAATGTAACCAACGGCTAAAATAAAAACACAGAAAATAACATTTAAAAACTTTCTCTAAAGGGCTATAGTCATAAATTTAAACATTTTACAAAATAAAAATACCTGCATAAGGGAATCCAATATTAAAGTGGCCACTGATTTCTCTTCGTTATCTTGTTCAAAAAGAATTTCCACAACTGAATCTCTGATGAGATTAAAAGCAGAGAGTGCTTTGTTGGCATCACATAATATGATGCAGAATATACCATTCCTTCTATGGACATATTTTAAGTACCAGTACTATGTTAATATAGAATAATTATTAAAACATGTGTTTGCATTTGTAAATAAAGAGAATAATAGTACCTGCCTTACAGGTGTTGAGGTGAGGATTCAATGAGTTAACAGAACAGTGTCGGCCACACAGGAAGCACTCCCTAAGTATTAGCTACAATTATTATTATAATATGTATATATTTACATATATTTTGTCCAGTTATACCTCCTTAAGCCTAATAACAGAAAAGCAGAATTCTGTAAAAGTCAGTAAGATTCAATAAGCAGATCAGTAGTAGTAATACAATAGATTTAAACACAAACGACATTCCCCTCCCTAAAATAATTTGTTTTAAAAACTATACATGGCAAACATTATTAGTTGCCTAGTAAAAATACCCCTTTTCCATTTTTGTTTGTTCTCAAATTAAAGGAAACTTATTTTTACATAAGGAAAATCTTTGTAGCAGTGGAATAGTTCTATATCTTGACTGTAGTGGCAGTAATTACAGAAATCTACCTGTGATAAAATTAAGCAGAACTATACATTACTTCGATGCCGATTTACTGGTTTTAATACTGTATTATGGTTAGGTAGCCACTGGGAGACAGTGGGTGAAGAATACATGGGATCCCTCTATGTTATCTTTGCAACTTCCTGTGAATCTATAATTATTTGAAAATAAAAAAAAGAACTCCATGTTTAAGGTAGCTACAATGTCCCACTCCAGTTGAAACTATTTATCAGCCTCCTTTGCAGCTAGACATACCTAAGTACCATACAATAAGATAGAGGCTGAAGCAGTATGTGGAACTTCTATTAAGTTTCCTTAAAAAGAAGAGGAAGCATCTTTTCTTTCCCTTTCTAGGACTGCTTGCTTGAAACACAGATGTAATCGTAGCTATAACTCTAGCAACCACACTGGACCTCAAGGAACAGGGTTAAACCCCAAAGATGATAGCTAGAAAGATGTATGAGTCTGGACTATCTTACTACAAACTCCTTTTAAATGATACAAATGTCTATCCTGTTGAAGCCACTATTTTCATGTTTGTGTAACTGGTACCCAACCTGAATCCTGATGAATGTAATGCAAAAGTAACTATACATATGGATATATAAACACTATTATTAAAAAAATCGGAATCATACATGCATCCTATTTAAATCTTTTTTGAACTTTTTTCAAAACATAAAATTCTCTTCATGAGACTCAACCTACTTGTTAACTTTCTCCATTTCATCAGGAAAGTATACCGAAGTCTGTAGTTCTCTGAACATTCATGGCTAGTCAGCTACTTGCTGCTATGCTTGCTTGCTTCTGCTTCTACCAGGTGAGTTAAATGGTAACTAAGGATCAGTGTTCTTTTTCCAAATCTTTTATTAGTGGTTGATTTGATACTGAAATTATGTAATTTAACAATTACTACTTAACCAATAAAATATTAGAGTTGAAAATAAGTTGTGTTTTCTATGTTAACTGTATTGAATGCTTTGGAAAGACAAAATAATTGTAAGGTCTTTTTATATGTTTAATACAACTGTAAAAGTCTGGAAGAAAGTAGCCAGAGGGATTCTGTACCAAGAGTAATTCACAAATAACTAAATTCTCACTGTACTTAAAAAAAAAAAACCGTGGAAATTATAAACCACGAATTACTCTTTCATGCAAACTTAACTTAGAACTCTAGAAGCAGAGTTATCCTTAAAGAAGGGGTCTTAGAAAGAAATCTGGCAAATAAATACTTATTTATAAATTTTAAGTTAAAATAAAATGTTTAGTATATGATTTTTAAAAAATGGTACTTTCTTTTAAATGACCCTTCTTCTGATTTACCACTAAACTGTATCTAATTAGAAGATTTCAATGAAACTAGATTTTAGTGGTAGGAAAAATACGTTAGCAAACAATTGTAAATTGGGTTTGGAAAGTGAAACATAGTGGCTTTTTTATTCCCAATGTACTTCTCTAATATAATGTAACCCAAAAGGTGCCATATTAGTTGAATTTCCTTACACACTTATTTTCTTCTAAGCTCTATTAAACAATCAGGAAAAAATTTAAGTATTAATTTAGCGAATATAACTTATATGAGATAAAATGATAAAAAGTCACTAGCAAAAAATGTTACTTTCTCACTTTTTGCTCCCCCAACCTACCATCTTTATCTGTATATTTATGTTCATCCTTTCATATCTTTTTAATATCTCAACTTCTATATTAATTATCTCAAATTCTAATAGGATCTTCAATATTTGCATAATAATTATTTTCTGTATATCTTCTGATCTAATATTTTACAGATGGAACTTTTATAACACAAATTTTATAAAGTTTGGATATAAACAAAAATTATATTGTTGCCAATATAATTGTGTAAGTCCTTAACAACAACTTAAACTGCATCATCATTTAGAATAATCTAATGAATAATGAAAAGGTGAATTACTACTAACTGGTTGTAAAGATTCAGCATATTTGGAAGAATGCATTCTTTCTGACAACGTTTTAAAACAGAATTCAGCAAACTATGTCCTTTAAGTCAAATGCAGCCTATTCTTTTTGCAAATAAAGTTTTACTGGAACAAAAGCTTACTAGAGCCAGGTTCACTTATCTACATATTATCTATGGCTGATTTTGCACTCTAACTGAAGAGCTGAGTAGTTGCAACACAGACCATATGACCCACAAAGCCTAAGCTATTTATCATTTGTCCCTTTACAGAAAGTCTGCTGAACCCTGTTTTAAAGTATCCGAATTTATTCTCCACCTCAAAAAATGGTTAGTTTCATAAATTAAATTAATTCTGAATTACTCTGATGAATAACAATAATTTTTAAAGTTTTATAAAATTAAAAGTTGAATAATGAACTTAATCATGGATGAGATTTAATGAAAAACATATAATTGTTATTAATAATATTGAAGACTTACACAAATATTTTAAAAGACCAAAAATTTATTTTATTTCATTATTTTGCTCATAAAAATTAAGGTCTAACCTGATTGATCCAAGGACATGTAAAATCTTCTCTCCATCTAACGGGTAGTCAACATCTGGTGGTGGTGAGGGACGCTGAAATATAAATATTAAGAGCCTAAGTATACAAGTGTACCTCTGAAAAAAATATATACATATACGTTTATTTTTACTTACCTCAGTATTCCCATCAATATTAAATTTTGCTGCTTGGATTTGTAGTCCACGCTTCAGATCACTTACAAAGCAAATGCGCACTTAAAGGAAAGAAAGCAAGCTTAGTTATGGTTTGTGATTGAGTTAATCTATGTCCCCGTTAAAACAATGTTATCCAAGTGAGCATGCTAATCACCCATTCCTTCAAATTTTATAAATTACCCATTTTAAATTAGATTTTCAAAATTTATTCACGAATAAAAAAACTTTTTCATTCACCAAGGAGTTAAGACATGTTGCGTGTTTATGTTCCATAAAACCACATTTCTTAGAAAACCACCTCTCAGGAAACTATTTTTCTTAATATTCCCTATAAAAGTGTACCATAATAAAAATAAATTTTAGCATATAAAAATGTAGTTATTCTAACTAAAAAGAACTTTTTTTAAAAATAAGATTGATTTACATCTCTATCCTAATCTTATGTATCAATTTCTGATTTTTTAAAATCTTGATTAGTGAAAACCAACTAAATTTTGCTCTCCTTAGTTTATGGTTTTGTTGCATGATTATTTTTTCCCTCTTGGCATACACCAATACCATCACTTTCCTTCTACTATATCACCTTATTTTTGTTTTGCACTTGGAATATTTACTCTTTTAAAGATTATTTATATTGCAAAGCACCTTTTATAAGCTGTTTCAAATTATTTTCAGAAATAAGGAATAAAACATTTTTTAAGTAGAGACAAAACTGATGTTCAATGCACAAAATCTAATGATGTAATTACTTACAAAGCATGTTAGTTAAATATATATTTATATATTAGTTATTTTTATTCACTAATTCAAAATATATTTAAGAATCTACAATATGCTAATATTCTAGACAGTAAGCCTAGGTGCTCAAGTTACTTACATATTTTATATTTTATTCAAGTCCTCTGAACTATCTAAGCAGGTTAAATTTAGCCTACAAGATATTATATACTTGGCAGAAGAAGGTGCCCTTCTTTAACCTATTTCCCATTTAGAAAAAAAAGTGCAGTTCGCTGCCAGAGTTAATTTAATTTGCACAATCTTTGAGGCTGAAGCAAATATGACTGAATTTCAATGTGAAAATAAAATATAAAAACTGTTCTTGGAGTTATTTCTAAACGGGACTTGTCTTTAATCCTAATATAACAGAAATGTATACAATTATCAATATTTACTAATTTTTTGTGTATGTGGTAAATTTCAAAAGCATGGAAGGACACAAAGCAGAAAACATCATTCTACACAAAAATAACAAATTTCTCGCAGGATCTTCTTGCTGTAACTTGTTTGCATCATTTGTTTTCAAAGACTATCAATATACTAGAGCGATGTGATAATAATAATAAAAGCAAGATATTTTGTGGCAAACTTTGGGGATAAGGTTAGGACTGTAATCTCTGAGTTATTTTGGGATAAATGCTGCAGCCAAGTACTGCCAGAGAGCATTTTCAGGGCAAATGGGAAATAGGTTACAGAAACTAAATTCATTCACTGAATTAAAAAGCCAAGAACAGATAAATTATACTTAAGAATTTAAAAATAATTTTAAAAAACTTAGGGAATTACATAAGTAACATAATGTGTGAGAATATGTGTGTTGCATACTTGTTTTAATAGAAATGGGTTTCTAATGTATATATTATTCAATAATGCTTTTTCTGTTAATGGATTACAGATCTTTTAAATCAATACAACTACCTCCTTCTTTCTAATAACTACATAGTATTCTTTATTATGAAGTTACCAAATTTCACTCAACATTCCCCTCTTAGTTGGGATGCATACTTTCAATTTTAATAAATATACTAGATTGCTTTCTTAAAGATTAATCTTCAGTCTTTACTAATAGTAATATATATTTATCTTTATCTTCCCACAATAGCACAAATGCTGGGTGTCCATATTTCAAATTTCTGCCAACACAAACAAAGATGTGTTTCCCTGACAAAGGGGAAAGTTAAACATCTTTTCACAAATAAGAGGCTATAAAGAAAAAAACAATCCGAATAGTTAACAATTGTTATATCACGGGGGAAAGCACTAAAAAAAGGGAAGAGAAACTATTATTTAACCCGAGATATTTTTGTATTTTTTGAGATACTGCAGTAAGCCTGTACAAAACTCTGTAATAACTGAAGAAATTTTAGGTAATTATACTGCATAAGTAAGCAATACAATATACAAAATAGCAAGAGCTATTTTGCAGTCCTAGCTCTAACTCTACCTTTTGTGAGACACTAAACAAATCATTTCATATTTCAGGGCCCCAATTATACCAGATTATCTCCAAGGTCCATTTAACTCTAAGATCCATTAATAATTCTCTATTAAATATTCTAGAATATTAATTTTACATAACACTCTCAGTACTGGAGAGCACTGTATTACATTTTAAATGCTTTTCCTTTTAGTGAATCAAAATACCAGAAAACTCAATTTAAATATCATAAAAATGCACTCTAGCAAAGGACAAGTAATATATCTTATTAAAATGAATCCAATATACTTAGGCTCCAAATACAGAATTTCTGAAGTCAATAAAATGACTGACTTTATAAAAATTTATTTTAAAAACTAGAGTAAAAAAACTACACGACAAAAAAAACTAGTGGCTTTCTTAAGCAATTTAACTGTTATTTCATACTGTGAAAACTACTAATTCCCTATTAACCCTGTATACCATATTTGCAATTGAAAAGTTTCTTCAATAACACATCATAAATAAAGCCAAAAGCTTACATAAATCTGAAGAAAACTTAAAATTTTATATTATTCCACAGCCTATATGTTAAATATTTCAGGATATTACATTATGAATTTAATATATTTTATACTTGTGTAAATATTTTAAAATGCATGCCCCCAAACCAAGGATGAAAGGGACATAAACAGGAACTTAGTTTACCTTTAATATCCTCTAAGACACCTTCTGGAATTGAACCTAGAACAGAAATTTTATTTAGAACTATATAACTTTAATAAGAAAAAAAGTTTTTTAAATTGCATTCACATTTCCATTTCAGCAAAAATTTTAAAATTGTAAGTGCTATAATTTTTTTTAAAGCCAAACAGAAAAATTAAATTTGCTTTTAGAGAGGAAATTTCATCAGAGTCCAGCCAAAGCACAGAATTTGAAGCCAGATGTGTACAAAGTGCTATAGGATGTCATATACTCACAATTTCATTAAAACAAGAGATCTTAAAAATATAGTAGAATAATTGGTATTAGATATAAATTACCTTTTCTACCATAAAAAGATTTGTTAGTTATCTCGTGGTACTTAGAAGAAATGTAGGGCTTAAACATGACTTTTTTTTTTTTTTTTTTACAAAAAGCGAAGTTTCAAGTTTGTTTATCTTTCCTGTGATAATAAATGTCAATAACATGGTAACATAATACATATTATTAAAAAGATCACATGCAGACTTTTAATTTTCTCCTTCAAGGTAAAGGTGACATTTTAAATAATGAGAGAGTATCTATTCAAAGAAATCTATATTAAGAATCTTTGGTAACAACAATTTTTGGAAGATGGATGTTTGGATACATGATTTTGTTGCTAAAAATCTTGTTTTCCAAATCAGACTCAGAAACAAAAATTTTCTAACCTAAGTACAAAATCTCCTAAACTCAGAATTTTTAACCCACTGTTAAACATGTAAACATATTCTGATTGTTTTATATGAAATAATTTGCATCAAGAAAGATAGAAACTTAAGAATAAGTTGCTGAAATGAATTTGGAAGAAGAGATAATGTGTTCACTTCAGAAAGTCTTAAGTTTGAGTTGCTTAGAGACATGCCTAGTTTATATCTAATAACCAGTTGGAAGCAGAATATCATGTTTAGAAGGGTCAGGCCCAACGATACATTTGAGAATCAACAGTATAACTGAAAGCCAAGGGGAGAGATATGTCAAGAGCACATGATAATCCACAATGTCAAAAGTTTTAGAAAAGATTCAACTACTAGACTTGGTGATTAAGAGTTCAATAAGTTATAATTAGAGCAATGTCATCAGAGAGATGTGGGGAAAAAGAGAATAACTACGCAATAAGGTTTAAAAAAATGTAAGTTGAAGAATGAAAACAGAATGCAAACTCTTAAAAGTCTAAAATGACTTTACCCATCACAGAGGGAAGGCTCTGTTCTTTAGCAGCGCCTGTGTCAACAGTACATTGTTCCAATAGCTGAGTTTCCAACTCCCTGAAGGGAAAAAAGTTACTGGAATTAAAATACTATAAATAATATCTTTATCTTATTTAATACTTTTACTACCTAATGCACTTTGATGCTTTAAGTAGTTTTATCCTTAAAAGATGAATACACTAAAGAATACTATGGAATGAAATGAATAACGTTAAATGTCCATATTACAAATCCTCTATTAATCACTGTCAGAAAATTGCATGTTTTTGTGACACAAGTAGAGCAAATGTGCTAAATTCCAAGAAACTCACCTGTGAAGAGCTTTTCCTCCTAGGGGGAGTGCTCCCCAACAATTCAGTACTGGGATTCCTTCATATATCTATAGTGTAGTCAAGGGTATTACTATTTTAAGAGCTAAAAGTGGTTTCCTTATTCTTTTCCTTACCTTTTGCATTACTGTTCGATATCAGAAAATTCTTACTTCTTATTTTTAAAAGCTACAGAGAAATAGTCTTTTTCCATACTCCAAAGAAAAAAGTTAAACGCACAAACACACACACAGAGAATTCATTAGTTAGTGCTAGGGTGTCCAATAAAGCAGCCACTGACCACATGAGGCTATTGAGCACCAGAAATGTGGCTAGTCTGAATTCAGATGTGCTATAAGAAACTTCACACCAAATTTAGAAGACTTAGCACAAAAAAAGCCCCTGTAAAATATCAGATTACAACTTTTTATACTGATTGTATATTCAAATAATATTTTGAATATATTAGGTTAAATATACAAATTTCATCTCTTATTTGTTTTTTTAAAATGTAGCTTAGAAAAATGTTTAATTACATGTTTCACATTGTATTTCTATTAGACATAGCTGACAGAGTAGTGCACAATACTGTACTGTGAGTTTGTTACCTTTTTTATATATTATTTTTGCTGATGTTCTGTAGGTGTATGTATGAAAGTATATTTATGAAAAGGTAAAAAATATACTAATAAAAGCATAGGTTTTGGAGACAAACATGAGTATATACCTTGGTTATATGACCTTGGGTCAACTATCTATCCAAACTTTCAATCTTCTCATTTATACAGTAATACTTACATTGCAGTGTTGTTACAAGACTTACACACAAAATACTTTATATTTAAAAAGCTATTGCCTAATTTAGTTCCTTAGGAGCTAATGAGTCTTGATATCCTTCCCATAATATTTCTTCTACTACGCATATAGATCTCAAAATTCCAAGAGTCTTGCATTTATGTATTTTGACCTCCTTTTCAATGTAGCAATGCCTACTGTCATATGTCTGGGATATATTTACCTATACTTTGCTTAAATGCTTCTAATAGCAAGGAATGTACCAATTTATATTCAGTAATTCTATTCTGGAACAGTGTAAATTACAAGGAATTTACCTGAGGTGAATAATGTAAAAACTACACCACTTACTGAGCAAGTTACTATGTGCCAAGTCCTTTGGTAAAAAGACTTTACTTCACTCAAGGCACCCAATACTCCTGGTGAGGGGAAATTATTATAATTCCCATTTTATAGATGAGGAAACTGAGGCCCAAAGAGATTATGCTACTGAAGCAGCATAATACAACTAGTAAGAAGCACAGCTGAGATTTACACTTATGTGTGTATTTGATTCCAAAACCCGAACTCATAACCCCTATGCCATTTTGCCTCCATGACAGCCCCTGGATACAGAAAAAAATGTATTCAGTATTCCACAGCAAGCCGTCTAAAGACAGACTTCGAGTCACCAGAAGTTTAAATTTTTATTGATTTAACTTTCTCATTTCCATTTGTCTACTCTCCATAAGATCTTTTCTTAGAACTTGACTATTCTAGTCAACTCTTTGACATCTCCTAATTAGCTGATGTTCCTCTTAAAAACTGAACATAATATTCGTGAGGTCTAATCCCTGGAGTATATACTGGGATTAAGTTATAATAATAATTTCCATAAAAACTAAATTTAAGTCTTACAATTCTGTGATTTTTTTCCACATAGTAATTTGTATTTGTACATAGTAATCCAAAATAGACTGATGCAATAAAAAAACCATTGGTAATAAGCCTAATTATCTTAAAGAGTAAAAATTGCAAAATTAGCTGCTTCACAAAAAAGATACAGGTAACACCAGGCTTTCCCTATATCCACAATCCAGGACCATGGCAGAGTTTATCCCAAGAGTCAGAAGAGCCATTAGATGACTTGGAGCAAGCAAGACAGAGGGAACCTAGAAAACAACAAAACCAGAATGAGTGTCAGCAGTTAAGGGTGTTTCCCTCACATTTCAAATACATTTGAAAAAATTCACAGAAACGTTATATTTATTTATATTATGATACCTAGTCAACCATTTTATCGCATTAAATTAAACTAATTCATTGATTTGAATTTACACATAATTAAAATATATTTTAATAAATAACAAGTCTTTAAATCCTCTAAATTGTTTTAACCAAAATGACAATTATGAAACATCTTTATTAATTCTTGTTCTCTCTCTTTTGGACAAAAAACTGAAAAGGATAAAAGAAGAAGTCCAGAAGGAGGCAGGGGGATGGCGTAGATGATAGACGCTTTGTTTATCCCTCTGGCAACCAAATCAAAATTGTGACAGAAACACGGAGCAAACAGCAAGCAAAGTTGCCTGGAATCTAGATGAACAGAAGCACTACAACTTCCAACGGTAAGAGGTAGGACAGGTGAAGACGCAACACTGCCCGCAGCTGGTAGCTACAGACAGGGACATGTCTGTGAGTAGACTTTCACAGTGACAGACCTGCTTGCTCTGAGCACCAGTGCTGGGTCGGCTACACGGGGGGCACCGGGGACTTACAGGGGGACAATGAGTTGTCAGAGTGCGGGCCGGAGGCAAAGCTCTCTCCTGGGCAGAAGTGCTAATGGTATCCGATGGTCCTCTATTGAGCCCTCACCACCCTCAGTGTGCAGACATAGCACCGCCATAGCTGAGACATCATCAAACTGGTAACAGAGGTCACTCTGACTAGAGGTTTCCCTAAAGCTCCATCTTACCCAACTCGCAGTCCCACCAAAGCCACATCCAATTGTGTCCTCAGCAAATCAGGTGCTCCTTGCTGAGCAGCACCAAGACTCACACTGGTGGCAGCTGGCCCCGTTTCTGGAGTGGTTTCTTGAGGTGACAATAAGTACAGCATCTGTGGATTGCTTGCTGAATCTTAACAGGTGGCCCTGGGGGGGCGCAACCTGGGGGTAAACTTGGCCTGCAGCTTAACCTCTCTCAGGACTGTGCCACAGGACACCTACTACACAAAGCCATGCTAATAAGACCAGGAGACTTAGGAGCTTTGCTTAGTACATAGAAAAAGACACAAAAAGGCAGCAAAAATGGGAAGGCAAAGAAGCAGAAACCATATGAGAGAACAGAACAGATATCCAGGAATAATGCAGTCAAGCAATCAATAGATGCAGAGTTCAAAATACTGGTTATAAAGATGCTCAATGAACTTAAGAGGAACTCAGTGAGAACTTTAACAACATAAAAATGGAAATGGAAATTATAAAAGGGAACCAGTTGGAAATGAAGAACACATTATCTGAGATGAAGACATATTAGAGGGAATAAACAGAGTAGATAAAGAAGAGGATCAAACCACCGATATAGAGGACAAGGAAGCCAAGGACACTCAATCAGAACGACAAGAAAAAAGATGCCAAGACTATAATAACTATTTAAGGATCCTATGGGACACAATTAAATGTAAAAAGATTCATGTCATAGGGGTACCTGAAGGAAACAAGAAGTTGAAAAGCTACCTGAAGAAATAATGACAGAAAATTTCCCTAACCTAGTGAAGGAAATAGACATACCACCCCAGGAAGCTCAGAGAGTCCCCAAAAAGATGAACCCAAAGAGGTTAACACCAAGACACATCATAATTAAAATGCCAAAGGTTAAATATTAAAAGCAAGAGAAAAGCAGTTAGTTACCTACAAGGGAACACTCCTAAGACCGGAAGCTCATTTCTCAAAGGAAACTATGAAGGATAGAAGGGCTTGGCACAAAATATTCAACATGATGAAAACCCAGGATCTACAATCAAGAATACTTTATCCAGCAAAGCTATCATTTCAAGTTGAAGGACAGATAAAGAGCTTCCCAGACAAAAATAAGCTAAACGAATTTAACAACACCAAACCAGAATGACAGGAAATGTTGGAGGGACTTCTTTAAGAAGAAAAACGAGCATCAAAAACATGAATAAAGAATGGTAATAACTAAATTCCTATCAACAAGTACCTCGAATGGAAAAGAATTAAGTGCTCCAACCAAAAGACAGAGTGGCTGAATGGATAAGAAAAAAGACCCCTACAAATGCTGCCTACGAGAGACTCACTTCAGATTAAAAGCTATACACAGACTAAAAGGAAGGGGATGGAAAAAGATATTGCCTTCATAGACCTAGAGGGTATAGCACTGAATGAAATAAGTTAGATAGATAAAGACAAATATTACATGATTTCACATACATGTGGAATCTAAAGAACAAAATCAACAACAGCAAAAACAGAAATAAGCTCATAAATACAGAGACTATTTTGAGGGCTACTCGATGAGAGGAAAGTTGAGGTGACAGCAAAAAAGGGCCAAGAGATTAAGAAGCACAAATGGATAGTTACAAAATAGTCATGGAGATATAAAGTGTAGCCTAAGGAAAAGTTAACAATGTTGTAATAAATATGTAAGAGGGAGGAGGGGTACTGGATTTAGTGGAGTGACCACTTTGCGAGTTATATGGATCTCTAATCACTGTGCTGTGCAACTGAAACTAATATGCCATTGTATGCCAACTATAATTAGAAAAAACTCATTGAATTGTACAATGTAAATATGAGCAATTAATTGTCTACATTTCAATAAGGCTGGAAAAAAAAGAGGTTCAGAAACAGATTTGGAGAAAAATTCTAAACTTAACAGAGATGCCATTATATCAAAATGAAAATACAGAAAATACAGAAAAAGAATTCTTGTCTTTATTCACAAAGTTTCTACTATGAACTATATTTTTAAAATATTTTAAATAGCAGTTAAAATTAAATTGAAGAACTATAAAAATCCTTAGCTTTATGTGACATTTTTCAGTGAGAATTTGCCAGATCTGGTGACGCTCCGAATATCATAATTTATTCAATCAAAATATGAAAGCCTATCATAACCAAATGGCAAATAAAATAATGGCTATTATTTCCCCTAAGTAGATATAGTAGGTATTCTAGTCATATATGAAATAAGGATACACAAACACAACTAAAACTCTAAGTAGAAAAATAGAGAACCATCTATTTTATTCAGATAAGAACTGAAACGACTTCTCATTTTGTTTTCTGTTCTCCCTAATACAAACCAAATTTCTAAATCTATGATATCAGTATATATGGGAGGGTATGTAATCTGTTTCTCTGTCTTACTAAACTATAACTCAGAAATATTAACTGCCCTTATCTCATAAGGACATTGTGATTTATGATATATTTTGAGTTCAGTAGAATGTATGAAAAATAAATTTATGTGCTTAATTTCTTTTGTACTGTACACATTTTCCACAATCTTATAGTTTCTCTTGCTGAAAAATCCTAAATTCCTAAGGCAGAGATTTTTTAAAAATTTAAATTATATTTTCTGTATGATCTTTTCGTAGAATATAAAATGTAAAATCTTAAGTCATAATTTTGGTCTTTAAAATAATTTTGACCTCTATGAAATGCAAGTCACAAAAAATATTACTAATATCAAGATGAAAGTTATCCCCAGCACTGCCTACTTAGTCTAAGGGAAACATGATTTGAATAGTCCATTTAAGAAGAACTTAAAAATCTAAAGTGAAGGAATTGAAGAATTTAGAAAAAGTAGCATACCTAAACAATAGAATCTAGAAAGGCCTGGAAGAAATATATCAAAAACTCAACAGCACATAATATACTCCTTAAATCTGAAAAAAAAAAAAAAAAGTTTCCAAATAGAAAAACATATTAAAATAACAGAAATATCATGAAGAAGAAATCTTCAATTATCTAAGCAGTGGATGAAATGCTAATTATGCATAAAATAACCATATAAAGAAAGAAAATAAATGATGAATTTGAAGAGGCTTACGTTTACTCTGTTATCTGGTTCCTTTAATGTGCTGTGTAGTATATACGATAAAGGAAATAAAATGAGGACCTTTTAGTTTAAGCTTTGAGTACCTACCCAAAACAACAACATAAAAAACAAGTACCTCAAAATATTTGAAAAGAACACGGGTGAGTGTCTCTCTGAAGTGGGAAGGACACAGTACTGACTCAATAACCACAACTCGGCGGTCTCTGGGATTCACCAACAGATGCCTGAAAAGTAAGTTTTGTTTTTAAAGGTAAATAACAGTTTGTATTTATTTTAGTACATAATGCAATTTGTTAATGATAGAAAAACTATACTATATTAGCTTAAGATTCTTTATGACAAAAAGACATCTTCATTTTATTACCCAGGAAAGATAACATTCCTGACCTCTTACTACATTCCATACACTATGTCAGGAACTTCACATCTATTAATTCATTTGTCTCAGAAAAGAAAAACTACAGCCTAGTCTGAATATCTTGAACAATTAAGAAGACATTTTCTTTATTTAGGTTATAAAAGTAATAAATGCTCACAAAACTCCAATTATAGAAGTTTATAACTTGGAAAAAATAAATACCTTCTACTTCTATTACCCAGAAACTACCACTTACAGCATTTTGTATGTATTTATTATTGTATATGTGCACGTATATATTTTAACGGAAATAGTCATTTCATAGATGTTGGTCTGCAACTTGCTTTTTTCAATTATCAATATATCTAAGACAACTTTCTGTATCAGTACATATAGATACAGAAGTCTTTTTTAGTGTCTGTGTGTTTCATTATATGGATGTACAACAATTTAATTATTCGGTCCCCTTTATTAATGGATATTTGATTTGTTTTCACTATCTCCCTATGCTTGCCAGTTTTCGCATCTTCAAATATATCTGGAAAAGGCTGAAAATAAGCAAGTAAAAGTAGCACTGGAAGTCAATCTTTTTTCTCTATCAGATGTAATATATCCAAATATTACTATGACTGGCATCAGGAAAATCTAATCACAAAAGCCAGGGAGAAAAACAAACAGAATTGCACCCTACCTGAAATACAGTATGTGGATGAATTCCTTTAGGTAGGAATATAATTCTTCTGTATTGATATTATATTGAACAACTTTGATAGGCTATGAAAAATTAAAATAACGTTATTAATTTATAATAAAATAATCCCACATTATTAAAACATGTTTATTTTTACTAATGCATTTTCTGGTGATATATCAAAAGCAATCTGTATTGAGAATAAATGCAAACATTAAATGTAGATTAATCACTTACATTAGGAATCCTTAAGAACTGGCATGTCCGAGATGATGGAATTTTTTTTGTTTATGGGGATAAAAGTACATCCACAAGGAAGTAAAGAGCTATACTCATTTGCGTTTTTCCTCCATTAGACTTATAATTTTGGCAGGAATGATAAAAATCAGCATCGATTCAAAAGCATCAAAGGCTTTTAATCACTCCCAAAGCATGGACACTTTTCCTTTCGTAACATTGCCCCACTTAATGACTTGTAAAATGTCTACCTTACTGTTAGTCTACAAGCTCCACAGGACAATAACTATTTCTGGCTTGCTTATGACATATCTTCCTTCATTTGATACAGTGCCAAGCTCAAAGCATATAACTCACAAATATGTGTAATAAAAATGAAAACATACATCATTTGCACTAAAGCAGTATATGCAAATACTATCAAACCAACAGTACTGCCAAAAATAATATATAACAAGAGCTTTACCTATGATCTTCAGAAAGCTATAAGTACTCTGATACATTACTGTCAGACTCTTCATTTACTCTTTTAAAGGAAAGACTATCAACTTTCATGATTTTATGTAGCTTCGAGGTTTCCAACCATGCATAGCTGAATATAGATCAATCTTTACATATATGTCTTTTAAGATAAAGAGCTGAAAGCACTAAGAAAAGTGCCAATGAGAATGTAAAAGTTTTAAGTCCAGTCAGGATCTATCCAGTAATCTATCTAGTAACATAGTAACACCAATGACTATAAAGCAAAATGAGAACAATGAAGACAGGAACTTTCGTCACACCTTGAATACCATACTACAAATATCTACTATATTTCTGGCTTGTCTAGGATTTGCAGCAAATCTTGAAATTAAAATCTTGAAAACAGTAAAATAATTTCCTAATCAAGCATAATTAAAAAGATTTCTGATCAATATATTTCATATGTTGATCTTATTGATGCATCCCAATACCAAATATAAACTGATGTACTAGTCTCTTCTGCTACATGTGCTTCTATAAAACAAAATATTCTCATATTCAATTGTTAAATAAGGGAATACTGTCTGTATTAATGTGAAATTTGTATTAGTTCATATTAGGAAAGATGAGCTAAAATTATAATAGTGATTGCCTTCATCAAGAAAAAGAAAGTCATCAACTCTGTGGCTGTACAGATAGCATCCTTTCAGATCTATTTTAAAAAGTTTATATGACCCTATGCACCAGGGGCTCCCTTCCCAGAGGGACCCTTTCATAACTATTGGGCTGAATTTACTCTTGGTCCAACCTTTACAATAGGCACACTGGCTGGCTCAGAGCTCACTTCCATTTGCATTGTCTTAGCACCCACTGACCAACATTTTCAATCCATTATTTCATTTTATTTAAGAAATATCCTCAAGAGAGCCTCTAGCCACATTTAGTTGCAAGCCAAAGCTATTCCAATTTTTTCCCGACGGATCAATTATTGTTTTCACTACCGCTCTGATTACAAAATTATATGGGTTTTATGTGGTCTGCCCCAATGCTAGTTTTTCCAAAAGTCTGTTTTAATGATCAAAGCTAGGTTTTTCAAGGATGCAAATATTAAGTTCCAGTAGAAACTTTTTTCTTTTTTAATAGGCAAGGCAACCCTTGGTTGACCTCAAGGATTGCAAGGACCTTGTCAACGTACAATCCTTATTTATTTTTTATGCCTATAGCACCTGGTCTTCCTAGGTGATACTTGATTTTAATAGGTGAATTTTATGGCATTCAAAATTATTGTTGTTCTATAATTCCTAATCTGTCAAATTAGCTTTGAAAATAAACTGTCTTTTGAAAAATGTTTTTCACAGTTCTTTGGATTCTGGAATTACACATAAAGGACTGAAGACCTGGCTTATATTTTGAAAAGGGTCAGAAAAAGTTATTCTATGTTATAAAGCTCAGAAAATTGTTTTACTAAGATTAAAAACTTTCTCTTGGTATTATATAATTCCATCTACATAAAATATACAGCAAAGGAAAATCTTTAGAGACAGAAAGAATATGAGTGGTGTGCTGGAGGTGGGATTAGTGATTGACTGTAAATGGGCATTAGAGATCTTATTGGGATGATAAAAATGTGTTAAACCTGGACTGTGGTGATGGTTACAGAACTTAACATATTTACTAAAAATCAATGAATTGTGTACACTTAAAACAGGTGAATTTTATGGTATGAAAACAAACTAAAGACTAAAAATTTTTTTCTTGGGCTACAGTCATAAATTATACATTCAGCACTATTCTGATCAATCTTATTTGAAGTCACATTTTAAAACATTTTACAGTACAGTATTTATTTTGCTAATTTGTTTTTAAAAATACCTTAGGCATGCCAACTTTTTTTATCACACTAGGAATTATGCATCTTGGACTAGTTTCTCCAGCAAATCCACACCTGTAAATAAATACAAAAATTGAAATATTCATAATATTCTATATATGTCACAGAAACAAATTTTTCTGTATCTATTTAAAAGTGGTAGTCACAAAAACAACTGGAAACATCTCTGATGCATTCAGAGAGACAAAAAAAAAAACCACCTAATTCAATTCCGGTGCACCTGAGTTCCAATTCTTAACACCACTTACTCATAACTGCCTATCAAAGGTAAAAAAAACACTGTTTCAAATTAGCAATACTGACATAAAGCAGAATACTGTTTTAGGGCAGCATTTATTTCAAGTTTTTAATTTCACTTGAATTTTACTTTTCCCTCTTTAATTACATCTTCCCCCCAACCACCACCACTTCCACCCCTGACCTATGGATGCTGCCATTTCCCCTCAAGAACTGGCTCTCTGAAGGCAGGGTGTCTCCTCCCACTTCCTCACAGCATGCACCTGGGGCCTGGTGTACCCAGGGCCTGGCACCCCAGGCACACTAGTGGGGCCTGGCACACCCAGGGTATGGTCCGTGGCTCCACCTGGGGTGCAAACCCAGGACCTTCTGTGTGTAAAGCAGACCTACTAACCACTATACTATGGAGCCACCCTCACCTGAATTTTAGGCAATGCATCTCTACGATCCTGGATCTATACTGTATCATGTCACTTAATTCATATGTTACTCATAAGTCCATCATTCTAATATATAAACTTCTATACTGACATGTCTACTTTTTAAATTATTAATATTTAACATAGTTATAATCACAGTACATACATCATGAACCCATATAATCTTCTACCTACATTACAGTCTTCATTGCTATCATGAACCCATGCATCACGAACCCATATAAGCTTCTACCTACATTACAGTCTTCATTGCTATCATATTAAAAATTGCATATTTCATCCTTTTAAAAAACTTTTCTGAGTATTTAGATATTTCCATTTGTTTCATGTTAGTAAAATAAAACTTTGCTTAAAATGTTGCTAAAAAATGATCACCATTTTAGTCTTGACAGTATCTTTTCTTGTCCTGTCCAGTTTTCAGTACTGCTCTTCTCCTATTCCCAGATAGCTTGCTCCATCTTCTACCAATCACCTATGTTTACATGCATAGTGCACCTCAAATTTCCTAGGATGCAATTCACTCACCAACTTCGATTCCTCTTTTACTTCATAAATTTGACTTATCACCCTCCTGTTGTCTTTGTCAATAATCATCTTCCTCTATGGTAGCTTTCTGCTTCTCAATTTCTCAACATAGCCAATGTAATTATCTTTGGGTGTCGGCCTAAAGGCATTTACTATGCTATTGAAATAAACCTTTAAACATAAATAAGAAAATATAAAAAAGGAAAGATCTTGCATAGAACAGTAAGTGAATGTTATGAACCAAGGACTATGTTTAATTCAATTCCGGTGCACCTGAGTTCCAATTCTTAAATAGGCTCTTTGACCACTTATTCAACAAAGTTATTGAATACCTACTGTATGACAAACATTATTTTGACTTCATATATGTTTTCAAATGTTCTATTTCAAATATATATAAGATGAAATTTTAGCTGTCACTTTCTCTCTTGAGCCTAGTACAAGGGTTCTCAACCTGGAGTCCAAGGACCACTATGATAGTCCGCCAATCCCTGAACTCGTGCAAATATATTAAGATTTGTGTATACGTGGCTTTCATTCAGTCGTCAAAAGGATCTACGCCATACGTTTGTCGCCTTTTAAAACATGTTAAATTTTCTAATCTGAGCCTGGGGTGAGGGGGCACAATCTCCTGAGTCTCATCTATGGAGTTTCACTTCTTAAGGTGTTTAGTCTCCCTAATTTGACTTCCTACTACTCTTGGGGAGCAATGGCTCCATTTTAAACATATCTGGATTTCCGGCAACAACAGAAGCTCCATTCGGTCTTCAATGATGAAGAACGTCATCCGGCGTTACAATTCATTGCTAGCTTCCTAAATCGCCAAGCCCAGAGAAAGCAGGGTCCAGGTCATCGCTGTCACTCCCTGCACTGGTAACCCCAAAAGGTCTGGTCGACTTGGAGTAACCCGGAGCGGCGGCGAAGGCAAATATCCCGAACCTTCTGGGCCTCCCTAGGATTCAGAACTTGACCTCACCACCAAATCCTCGAGATTCTCATCGCCCACGGTGGATATAATAGGCGCCATCATTTGAGGAGGTACTGGGAGGGTGGAGGAGGAATGGAGACGCTTGCCCTGCGAACCTGAGATGAGGCTTGGGTTTCGGCCACCCGCCCACCCTCGGGACGACCGCAGCCGGCGCCGCGGCCACTCACTTGGTAAAGGCCTCTCCTAGATCTATCACGACCGCCGTTTTCTCGCCGCCGCTCCCCAAGCCCTCGTACAGCGGCATGGTGGAAAACCACGCCGTAAGAAGGAGACCGCGGACGCAGAAGCCGACGGACCTCGGCTCTCAGGGGGAACGGCCAGCAACGGGGCGACGTCGAGCCCGTGGTGGCGTCGGCGGGGGCCTCACGTGGCCGCGGAGCGCCGGCCCCGGGCTGTCCTAGGCTGTGCCTCACTCCGCGTCGGACGCACATTCTCTCAGGCATCCCGGTCCCCTGGACTAGGAGAGAGGAGATGCGCCGGCCGCCGCTGATCTGGACGCAGGGAGCGCGGGGACCGAGATTGGCAGAGGCGATCAGGCGCAGCGGCCGCCCTAAGTGGGGCGGAGCCGACCTCTGGTCCTCCTGCCGGACACGCCCCCAAGTGGTGACTGCGTTTAAGGTTTTCCCTCCTGGTCCATGGCGACCTCTTTGGTGACCGGGTGGCTACTCGGGGAAGACGAAAGCACAAAAACTTTGATTTATGCAGTCTTGGGGCAACATTTGCTGTGTCATGTTTTGCTTATAACTTATGCTTCTCAAGAAATACAGAGAATAGGTGTTATCTTCCTACCTGTGCGAACCGATGCTCAACAGAGATTAACGTTGGCAGCGCCCCAACAGCAAAGCCAGGATTGGACCCCAAGACTTTGTGGTTTCAAAGCCTGTACAAATTATGCTTTAAAAAATAATACGTACGTATTTTTATTGGTAGTAATTCCGCCGAAAGTTTTCATGTTAATCCAAAAAAAGTTAAAATAGCATCTACGAATCTATGTATGGAGGAACGGCCAAGGTGGTTTAATGGAAAGAACACTGACCAAGGATTTCTATTTAACCGGAGAAAATTTAGTAACTCTGTGCCAATATGCGCACACAGTAGGAATTCTGTAATGTAGATAGTTTACAACTTTATCATTTCATAGTTCTGGTTTTTGTTTCTCTCTCTGCCGGAGTTGCCATGGAAACGAATTATTGGACTAGGTCTCTGCCTTGTCTCTAAGACTATAAGAAGAGGAATGACTTGTTTTTTTCCACTATGTCTGTCTTACCTTTTGTAGATACCTGAACTTTCCTATAAGGGTAAGATCTTAATAAGAGTTAAGGTTGAACACTGCATAAGTTTGGGCAATGTGATGTTAGTCGAATTCACTGATCATCTTCCTGAAAGCAAGTTGCCAGAGGTAAGAGGATGAAGTTGGAATGGCAATGGGGAAGGAAACTTCAAAAAGAGTGGATGATGATGAAACATTTTGCTTAATAGAGTAAGAGTGTTTGAACAGGACCCTTCACTAGGATTCATATTCTATTTCTTCCACCTCTGGCAAGTCTCTCATACTTCTGAACATCCATTTTCTTATCTACAAATTGTCATATCTCAGAAGGCATTTTGAGGATCAATTGAGATTAAATTTGTGAAACGATTTTGAAACTACAGCATGTTATTTTTACCTATCCTGTGTTTTTCGTGACTATTAGTTTTCTAAGGATGTAATAAAGTATGGCAAACTAGGTGGCCTTAAAACAAATTTATTCTCTTAGAGTTCTAGAGGCTGGAAGTCCTAGATTAAGGTTTTAGCAGGCAAGGTCATGCTCTCTCTCTCTGAAGGCTCTAGGGGAGGATTCTTCCTTGCCTCCTTCTAGCTTTTAATGGTTGCTGGCAATCCTGGGTGTTCCTTGGCTTGTACATGCATCACTGAAGTCTTTGTCTCCATCACCGGGCCTTCCCTGTGTGTCTCTTCATATGATATTTTCTTCCCCATGTTTTCACATTATTTTCCTTCTGCGCATCTCTCTATGTCTAAATTTCCCTCTTATGAGAATACCAGTTATTGGATTAGGGCCCTAATCTTAACCCAGTATGTTCTCATCCTAACTTGATTATATCTATGAAGACCCGAAGTCCAAATAAGGTCACATTTTAAGGTTCCCAGGGGGCACAAGTTTTAGGGGAATATTACTCAATGCAGCACACCAGCTAAATAAATGTTGGTGTGCTCCATGGTTCTGCCTTTAGAGCTTCTCTTCTTACTATATACCCTCTTCTTTGACAATCTCTTTCCCACCTATACATACAACTAGAGCTAGTATTTGAGTTCTATTTGCTAGCTCTGTTTGCTTTATATAATCCCGCTTATTTCTTGCCTTAGCTTTATGAATTAAGCATTATCTCCATTTTACAAATGAGGATAGAGAGGCCAAGAAAGTTTAGATTATGTGCACAAGGCCTCTCAGCTCTTAGTGGGAGAGCAGGAATTCAAAACAAGACAGTCTGACTCCAGAGCCAAAGCTACACTGTGTAATTATGAAGTAGTTATACATTATATGTTAATCCAAATAATTATATTTTATCATAGAATTTTACAATCTTAGTATATGAAGTGGCCTAATAGGTTTTCAAGTCTAAATCTAACCCAATACAAGACTCTTCTGTTGATCACTGATGATAGTTGTCTCTCCAAACGTTTCCAGTGAAGAGAGGACTCTTAACTAGTTGGACTCCACAAAATACTGAAAATGTGATTGTTAATACAATTTATTTTTTAAGAAAAATACTGTAAGGATAAGAATCATTTTAAATAAGCAGTCTTCTAGCAGTTTGGTTCAATAGACCTGAGTTTAAGTCCTAATTCTGTTAGCTGACTGACCTCAGGCAACTCCATTAAACCCTGGTCGCAGTTTCCTCTTTCATAGACTAGAAGATGTACAAGCACTAATAATCTAAACTAGGTTGAATTGGAATCTATATTCCTATAGCTAACACTTTTTATTCTCCACCACTCTCCCTGCTTTTTTTTTTTTTCCAAGCTAGGCATTCCTGTTCTTCTAACTGTTCATTTTCATAGTTTTCAGGACACTTATGAGCCAATCTACCCACTTCTAGAATTTCTCTATTTTGTTAATGTGTCCCATAAATTACACAGTACCCAAGATAGGTCTGAAGAGAGCTTATAGTTTGATAGGGCTCAACGCTTTTGCTCCAGCTGCTATGCTTTGTTAATATGTAGCAGTGGCTTTCTGTGTTTTATTTTCAGTCATATCATACTATTGATTTAGTTCTGTCTCACTTTGAAAATAAAAACAAAATATGAACCTAAATTTGAATCTTTATACCTCTTTCTGTTAAATATAATGTAGCTAGTTTTGATCCATCTTTCCAGCCTTTCTACATCATTTTTAAAAACCCAGGTATTTTTGAATCAAGAGTTTACCGCTAAACATGTTAAATATAATGTCACCCACAAGTTCGAGAGGAATGCTTTCAAGATTTTCATTCTTTTAATAAATGCTTCTTGAAGACTTATATGCTAGGCCCAGAAACTACAAAAATAGAAAAGAACGGTCTCTGCTCACAGATTATGTTTGGAAGATAGGCAAAGTAATAGGTACCATACTGAAAATATATGGAAAATATTAAAGGAAGACAGAGGAAGAGACCAATCAACTGCCTAGGGAATGGTCAGGGTAGCTTCAGGAAGGTAGGCAGGTAGCTTCAGGAAGGTAGGCGTTCATTCATCCATTCTTAAATTCAAGGAGATGCTCAGTCAGGCACTGGAAGTACGAACATGAAACAAAATTACAGGCCTGAGGAGCTTATAGTAACATTTACAGACAAGTAAACAAACTTAAAACTATCGATAAAAGCTAATGCTTGGATGAACATGGTGCTCTAGAGGCAGAGACTAGGCAGCAACTTGAAAAATTTTCAGGGGAGGTAAGAATGGGAGTATGTGACAGAGGACATAATACATAAACTCTGTCTAGAAGCTCATTGTCAGTTTTCCAATTTAGAGCTACAGGGAGGGCATTCCATGTTAAGACAACTGCATGTGCTAAGAGTGTAAGAAATATGGTAAGACTAGAGCACCTGGCATATAGTAGGTTCTGGATAAGTATTTAAAAACTGACTAATATATTACTGTAAAGTAATCTCTTATCTACTGTGCCTTTGCTCTGAGAACACGGACACCGTAGACTAGACTATGGAGTATACTTTCAGTTTTTTTGAATGGATGACAGTGGCATGGAAAGGTGGCCAGCTGAACTGCCCCCAGCTCACCTTATAGCCAGTTGGCAAGGAACAATAGGAAACTACTTTAGACTCCGTATGTATCTAGCTATCCATCTGTGTGATTGACCACAATAGTGCTTTTGAAGCTGACCTCTCAAAGAATATTTCATGCCACATTTTATGAATGCTCATGTCACATTGTAATAAAACTTCAAATAATGAACCAGAGTGCACAATGAGCTGGAATTATGAGCTGTGTCCCCTTTTGGGAAAGAAGTAATTCACTAGAGAATAGTATCAGGAACTCTTTTAAGGTCAGGACACATTCGGGCTGATTTATCATTCTCTTTATTTCTGTAGAATGCCATAATGAAAAGTTATTGCTAACTGTGAGGTACAGCAAGATGCTAAAACATCAATCACAGAAACAGGTATCCACCATATTTAAACTTGTAAATATAGGGAAAATTGACTAAAGTATTTAACAAAGATTTTAATAAACCATATATTGAACATGAAAGTATTTGCTGAACTTGCATCCTAGTTCATTAATGTTCACTATAAATGATTTTCATGCTGTGCCTACAAGTGGTTGGACAAAAATGTAAATTTTTTGGTTTCCTCAGTTACATATCTCAGGCTAAGGTCAGTTTAGGATAGAACCTAAGGACTTGGATTTTCTTTTTCTTTGAATTATCACTAAGGTGAGAAAATGAGCCTTTTTTGGTCTTTTTTGCATTATTTTCTTCTGTTAGTTTTATACAGAATGGTTTGATATTTTATTCTTAGAAGGTAAAATCAATAAAAATAGTTAAATTGACCTGATTTTTAAAAAATAGATTCAAATAAAATGATTTAAGAGTGTCTGTCAGTTACAGTTCAATTACTCTAAGCTCTTATTTAAATCCAAGGCAATGATGGGGAAACATTATTCTTTAGAGATTTTTGATCTATGTGTAGTAACATTATGGTTTTGTTCAGGCATCATTAATAATAATGCTAAAGAAAAAGTCATTCTTATACATTTTATAGTCATTCTTATACATTTATTTTATTAACAAGTTATGATTTCTTGATTAGTACATTCAGGCACAGTGCTAAATTTGTTATCATTTGCTTCTCACAAATCCTCATTAGTCAACAATTGAAAAATCTTTTTCAGAGGGGTTATGTAACTTGTTTAAGTTCATAATGTTTGTATGTGACAAAACCTGGAATTGCTTTTGTTATTACCCCACACTGACTTTTGAGAAAAATGACAGCTACATTATAAATGTGGCCATCAGGCACACCTAAGGGGAAAAAATCCAGAGCCAAAGCATTTAAATAAATGTGACAAGCTATATCTAAAATTAAACAATGCATTGAAGGGTGTGATTTGTTCAGCTACAGAGAAACTATTTCCAGACAGTCTAGATTGTCTCTAATCAATGTGCTCAGTAAGGGAAAGATATTCCATGTTCTGAAAAAGATCCCACACATTTTAGCTGCAAATAGTTAATTAGTCATTTTGTAACCAAAAGGAGAGAGTAATCCTTTAATGTCCATATGGCATAGGTTTTCTGAGCTTATTTTTGCATTCCCTTCATCCTTTAAATCCCAGCTTGACAAGATCATTTGGCAATGTAAAGAAACGTTACCATGTTTCTATCAGAAAGAACATGGAGCCTCTTCTTCAAGTCCTTATCAGACAAAGATTGTTTTACCCTCTGGGCTTATTGCTTTAAGTTATAAATCTAAATAACAGAAAAAATGATTAGAAATTTTACATTAATCAATTGTTAAAATATTTTAGACGTGATTGTAATTATGTTATTATCTTTTAGAGTTGCATTATGAAATATCGTGGATAAAATTACATGAGATCTGTTTCAAAATAATAGAGGGGGCAGATTTAATTTGTGGATGGGACAGATTGACCATGCATTGATGATTGTTGGGCCTGAGTAATAGCTACTTGGGGCAGAGGGGAAATGTGTAGAGGTTTCACTGGTTTGTATACTTTTGTATGTTAAAAAGTAAAAGTTTAAAAATACTAAAAAATATGAAAAGGTTGAATCACTTCTTCGGATATATATTTATTTTATGATAACTCTTACCTGAAAGTACACCATTTAAGCTGTAAATATGTTCTGATAGGGTTGCTTATTGTCATATAGAACAATATTTCAGGACATTTTTATTCCTATTTTGGCATAAGACATTTTAATGTAATTTTTCTCATTGGGGTCCCCCCAAATAGTTTCATTCTTTCCATTATTTCCTAGGATGTTTTATTGTGGTGGACATCATTGTCATTTTACTATTGTTTTGTGGTACTATTGTTTTGTAACGGCAACAGTTTGGGAGTGTGTGAGGTATACATCCTATGGAGGTGGCAGGTATACATCCTGTCAAAGTTGTCTGTGGTCTGGAAATATTTGAGAGGAACTGATCTCATGATTGGGTTTAATTATAATGTCTTCATTCTCATCAATCCATAAACATTGTCAAAGCCTAGCTTTATGCCTTTAGTGAAAATGATATGCCACACTGTCTAAAGTTGTCAGTAGGCATATTGAAAGAATGAAGAGAGAACTGTCAGCCTACTCTCTGTCATTCAGGAGCAAACGTGGAAGCAAAAGCAAAGTGGCAAATGTCCATCAGCTAGTGAATAAATGAACAAAAATGTGGTACAGCCATACAATGGAATAGTATAAACTACCGATATATGCTACAACATGGACAAACCTAAAAGTCATCATGCTGAGTGAAAGAGGCCAGCCAAAAGACCGCATAATGTATGAACTACCGATACATGCTACAACATGGACGAACGAACCTAAAAGTCATCATGCTGAGTATATGATTTATTTTATATTAAATATCCAGAAAAAGCAAATCTATAGAGATAAAAAAAGAGATTAGTAGTTGCCTGGGGTTCAGGATGGCAACAGGAATTAACTATAGATGGACTTTAGGGATTTTACGGGGGTGAAGAAATCTTCTAAAATTTATTTTTTCACTTAAACATTAGAAATCCAATTAAGTCTGTACATGTACATGCATTCTCACTTCTCACTTTTTAATGGCTATGGTTTTAATGTGTCATTTAATTTTTTTAGCAGAGCCCTTTTGGTGATTTTTTGGGTTATTTTTAGTTTTCCACTATTATCCAAAGCTACAATGAACATCCTTATAAAAAATATGTAATCTTTGTATAGTTGGGCAAGTATATCTATAGGATAAATTCTTTGAAGTGGAATTGCTAGGTCAAAGGATATAAATATATGTATATATTTTTTGTCTATAATGCAGCCCCCCAAATTATACCGATCTATTTTCCCACCAATAGTGGATACAAGTGCTCATTTCTTCACCTTCTCAAGCAAAAGGTATCATCAGTCTTTTTATTCTTTGCTCATTTAGTAGATGGAAAATAGTATCGCATTATTATTTTAACTATTATTATTTTAACTATGACAGGGGTTGAATGCTTTTCATGTGGTTATTTTATATTGCCTCTTTATGTTCTTTGCCCATTATTTCATTGAGTTGATGTCTTCTTAGTGGCAACACCAGAATTTCTATACAGAAAAAGGTTAAGATAAGCAATCTTGTTGGAGTGGTTAAAGCTAAACCTTGTTGGAAAGGTTAAAAGTTAAACTTTGTTAGGAAGGTTAAAGACCTTGCCTTGAATCTGTGATTTCTTGGTACTTTACAGAGGACTGAGAAAAAGTCAAAGTCCTTATCAAAGAATGGAGGACAGGTGATGGAAATTGACTTCCCATCTCATCCCCCCTTGATTTCACCACAGCTTTTATTTTTATGAGTTCTTCATTGATTAAATAAATTAGTTTTTTTATGTAATGTTTGTTGTATTTTTTCCTGTTTTTTTTCAACTATTTAAAGTAATTTTTACTTTTGAGAAGTTTAATTTTTTATATGAACTATTTTATCATATTTTTATGGCTTCTGGAATAACTGTTATATTTTTAAAATACTTCCATAATGAAATACTATAGAAAATTTTACCTATTTTTCCTGGCACATTTATGGTATCATAAATTTATGTTTAAACTTCTGAGCCACCTGGGATATATTTTTGGCAATAAAGACAGAAATCCAGGTTTAAAAAAAAATGGTTAGCTACTTGTCCCGTGTAGTTAACAATTTACAAAAATGTTACTTCTGAAATTCTGACAAGATCTAACTAGAGGAAAATGAACACATAAGCTTCCTTTTGTTGTAATTACTAAGAACTTGTTTCTGTATCTTTACGATATTTCAAGAAAGACACTTTTTAAAAAATATTTATTCTGGTTTAGAATAATCCTTTACACAAATTAAATGCTGTTAAAATAAAATTATATCAGGGGAGAACAAAATATGAAATGGCTAGATACATCCATACAGTGTAGTTCAACCTGAGGTTGACTTTATTGTCACCAATACAAGACAGTTCTTTGAGAGTAAGTTTCTATTATTTTTTTGTGAGTCACTCAGCAAACCTTCCCTCCAAAATTTATCATCTACCTCGTAGAATAATATGATTTATTTAGGTGATTTCTTATTGCCCTCTTTTTAAAAATTGAAATAATATACAGCTTTTAAAGGCAAGGAATACATTTTATTCAACATCATAGTGATACAAAAAATAATTTAATAAAAAAAGATTCAAAGAGCTTCCAGAGTAAAAATAATAATAATAATAATAATAATAATAATAATAATTTTTTAATAAATCCATGCATGCCAAGCTATAGAATATGTATTATAAAAGGCATATTTGTGATCATTAAAATTTGGGATTTGGAATTTCTAAAAAATGAGGTAGTTTTCAACCTGTGATTGGGGATTTTCTTTTATAGGTTTTTTTCTTCTTTTGTTAAAGAAGAAACCTAGGTCATATCATGCCCAAAGCTTATATACTGAGCATACTGTAGTTCAAAATATTTCAAGAATCAAAAGATAATATTATACTTGAATACAAAACAAAAAAAAGACAGCCAGAAAAATGTTTCCATTTATTAAAAGACTCACAAATAAGATAGATTAGTCAAGCCAACCCTCTCCTTTGCTAAGTCTTGGGAGAGAAAAACCCAGGACATTAACAGATAAGGCCCTGCTTCTGCGTCTATGTCCTTGAGGCAGAGGGAGCATGACAATGGTATACAGAAGTGAGAGGAATGAGTTAGAAGACAACAGTATAAAACAGTATGAAAGGTCTAAGCCCTGATCACCCGAAGCTTCAGAGCTTGACATTAGATATTCCCTGTAGAATGATGCTCTAAGACTTTACCTGACTCCTCTGGCCCTCTCCAAAACTGGAAAGATGACACATCCATGTTGTGGTTTAAGATACTTAAAGCTTCTGCTTTAACCTCGGGGAAAGCATGACTTAAGTGATCTTCTGTTCTGGGGCCAGAGGCAGGAAATTGGGTACAGGCTGATTGGTGTCATTTTTATTTCCCCTTTCATCCACATGCACAGAATAAATGAAACTTCTTTTCTCTCTCTTTTTAAGTGCATGATTTTAATGAGTACTTAATTCAGTTTGATCATGCCGTGGGCTTGAGAAACCACAACAGGCTATATATATTTTTTTAATGTCTACCCACAGAAGTCATTCTGAACAAAAATGGCCTTAGCTTTGGCAAAACACAGGCAGTAATTAAAGTGAATATGTGGTCTTTTTGTTCAAATTATTAAGTTTTTTTGGTTTTCCTTGCCAATGTAGCACTGTGATGGGAGAATAATGTAAGATTTTTGAGCTCTCAGTTTCTGAAAAAAAATCTTCTCAGGGACATAAAAAAAATCATTCTCATTAAGTACCAACACTTACTTATATGTTGACATTTATTTGTTTGAGCTTGATATGTAAATATATGTAAAACATGTATTTTTCTTTATTTAAAGTGAAAAAGATTATCTGATTTTCATAGGGAATTTCAAGGGGACCCAAATAGCCAAAACAGTTCTGAAAAAGAACAGAGTTGAAGTATTCACACTTCCTGATTTCAAGACTTATTATAAAGCTACAGTAATTAAAATAGTGTGGTATTGGCATAAGGATAGACATATGAACCCGTGATATGGAATTGATATTTGAGAAATAAACCCATACACATACTGGCCAACTGATTTTTTTTAACTGTAGTAAAATACATATTACATATAATTTATTATCTTAATCATTTTAAGTGTGCTTTTCAGTGACATTAAGTGCATTCACATTGTGCAACCATCACCATCATTCATCTTCAGAACTCTTTTCATCTTGCAAATTTGAAACTCTGTACCCATTAAACAGTAATATCCCAATTGATTTTTGACAAAAGTGCCAAGTCTATTCAATGGGGAAAGAACAGTCCCTTCAACAATTGCTCTTGGGACAGTTGGGTTTCTACATGAAAAGAATGAAGTTGGACCACCCTACCTCACATTATTTACAAAGATTAACTCAATGTGGATCATAAATATAAGAGCAAAACTCGTAAAACTCTTAGAAGAAAACAAAGAGGTAAACCTTGGATTTGGCAACAAGTTCTTTTTTTTTTTTTTTGAGAATTTTTATGAGTTTCTTTTAGCTAAACTGATGAGATATTCCAGAGAGCAAGATCTCAGATGCTCCAGCAATGAATTCTTAATATAACACTCAAAGCACAAGCAACAACAAAAAATTAAGTAAATTGGATTTCATCAAAATTAAAAACTTGTACATCAAAAGACATCAAAAAATGAAAACCTATAGAATATGAGAAAATATTTGCAAATCGTATATCTGATAAAGATTTAATATTCAGAATAAATACAGAACTTCTACAACTGAACAACAAAATAACAAAAACCCATTTAAATTTGGGCAAAAAACTTAAGTAGATATTTCTTCAGAGAAGGTGTACAAATGGCCTATAAGGATATGAAAAAATGTCAATAGCATTAGTCATTAGGGAAATGCAAATCAGAATTACAATGAGTTACCACTTCACACTTACTATGATGGCTATAATTTAAAAACTGAAATAATAACAAGTGGTTGAAGATGTGGAAAAATTGGAACCATCATATATTACTGGTAGGAATGTAAAATGGTGCAGCCTCTGTAGAAACAGTTTGGCAGTTCCTCAAAAAGTTAAACAGAATTATCATATGACCTATCACTTCTGCTCCTGGGTATATATTCAAGGGAAAAAAGAGTGATTTAAACAGATACTTATATGCCAATATTCATTGCAGAATGATTCACTATGGCCAAAAGGTGGAAACACCCCAAGTGTTTATCAACAGATAAATCGATTAAAACACACACATACACACACACACACACACACACACACACACACACACACACACACTGGAATATTATTCAGCCATTAAAAGGAATGAAGTTCTGATACATGCTACAAACGTAGATGAACCTTGAAAACATTAAGCTAACTGAAAGAAGCCGGACACAAAAGAGCAAATACTACATGATTCCAACTTAGATGAAATATCTGGAGTAGATAAAATCACGAGGCAGAACATACTTTAGAGGTTACCAGGGGCTGGGGGTAGAAAAGAATGGAGAGTTATTACTTAGTGGTTACAGAGTTTCTATTAGGAGTGATGAAAAAGAAAAAAAAACATGGTGATATTTGCATGACATAATGCTATTTACTTTTTACACTTAAAAATAGTTAAAATGGCATGTTTAATGTTACAGATGTTTAACCACAACAATAAAGGACCTATTTGAACATACCTCAGTCTGAGTTTCATATGGGTATTAGAGACTAGTTATTTTCTAGAGATTGTGAAGAGAGAGACATAAATACATATAAATTTAGAATCAAGGTGAGGAAGAATGTTCTTCTAAAGTTTAGAATCTAAACCTCTGGGTTTCCAATTTTGTTTGCATCAGATTTCACCCAATCCAGATGATTTGTTTCTACTCATAAAGATCCTAATTTGTTAAGGCTGGTGTGGGCTGGAACACTGATATTTTCATCAAGGTCCCCATAGGGTAGTGTGAAACAAAAACAGTGAGAATTGAGCTTCAGCTATTGCCCGGAGAACTCCTGACTGCAAGATTCTCTTGAATCTTTGCCCTTTTAATGTCAAGGTTATGTTCCTGCTCTCTGTCTCTCTGGCTCACAGTGAGGGCTCTGGACTTCCATCTGCAGCCCCAAGCCTGGGGACCAATCACAGAGTCAGTCTTCTGCTGACTCAGTACCAGGTCACAGTGACTCAGCATCTGGTTGCAGCTGTTCCCCCTGGTTTGATCTTGTCTCCCAGCTCCAACCTTGCTCCCATTTTCTATCCCAGTTTTGATAATTGGGTCTTTCTTTTTTTTTTTTTTTTTTTGGTCACCAAACACCTATCCTTTTCTCGCCAGTTTACTCAGGGGAGTCTGTCCCTGAATCTTGGTCTCAGGACAAAGGTTTTTCTGTTTTGACTCAGTCTTGTTTTTGTTTGTTTTTATTGAAAACGCCCACCTTTAGCACTTTGTAAACCTTGTTCTATTTCCAAAACCCTCCAAATTCCCAGTCCCTCTTCCAATACACATGCTTCCTGTTTAAATTTCCTGTCTTTTCCACTTGATCCTCAGGTATTTGGTGACTTCCTTAGGTTCCCACTTCTGACTCCTGAAGGAAAGGGCTTTTCAGAGTCTCATAGAGAAGTGAAAGGATTTTGGCTAGTAGATTTGAGGCCCAGTTTATTTATTTTGGAAAGGTAGTGCCTTCAGTCACCTGGAGGAGTGTTCTTATTCTCCAGTGCTAGAGAAACTAGCTCAGGGCTTAAGAAGTAGGCTGACTGGCTGCTCATGATTGGTTTGAGGCTTAAGGGAACAAAGGAGGGGAGACTACAGTTTTCCTTTGGGAGTACCTAGCCCTGCTCACTGGTCTTAAAAAGGAAACAAAATTTCCATCTGGTAAAGCAGACGGTGAATTTGATGGATGGGTTCCTTGGGTCATATTACTTAAGGTGCTTTGCTGTGCAAGAGAACCAGTGATGGTGTTAGTGGTGCTAGTGGTGTGTGTGTGTGTGTGTGTGTGTGTGTGTGTGTGTGTGTGTGTAAGTAACTGGATTTATAGAAGGGGGTTGCATATGACAGATTGTGTGGATGTTGGGGAGCATTCGGTCTGGGAAATTGAACAAGCTGGGAGGAACACAGGCCATGGGGATCCATGCTGGGACTGGGGGTGATACAGGCTGTGGAATGATTCATACTGGGGAGAGACATCCTGGAGAGATTCAGGCTGGGAGAGATAGACCAAGGGGATACAAGCTGGGAGATACAGGCCGGGTAGGGTTGTGTTAGTTTTCTATTGCTGTGTAACAAATCATCACAAATGTAGTGGCATAAAATAACACCCATTGATTAGTTCACAGTTCTGCGGGTCAGAAGCCCAGGCACGGTGTTGCTGAGTTCTCCACTTAGAGTATCACAAGGCTAAATTTAAGGTGTCAGCTGGGCTGTGTTTCTTCCTGGAGCTCAGAGTCCTCTTTAAAGCTCACATGGTTGTCGGAAGAATTCAATTCCTTGTGTTTGTAGAAATGAGACCACATTTTCTTGCAGGCTGTTGGTAGAGGCCACTCTCAGCCACTAATGGTCACTCATAGTTCCCGGTCATATGGCCCCTTCCATATGCCCTCTCATGCTTCTCATGCTTCACATCTCTGACTTCTTCTCTGTCTCTAATTTCTAGATCCAGATTTAAAGGGCTCATGTAATTAGATCAGACCCACTCACATAATCTATTTTAAAGTCAAATGATTTGGGACCTTAATTACATTTACAAAATCCCTTCACAGCACCTAGATTAGATTTTAACTGAATAACTGGGAGATGCCATATGCATATCAGGGGCCAGGAATCTTTGGGGCTGGCTGAGAATTATTCCTATTAGAATTCCTGGGGGATACAGGCTAGAAGGATCTAGGCTAGACGATATAGTTTGGTGGGGAGAGATGCAAGTTAGGATGTGTTCAGGCAGGAGAGACAGAAAGTGGGAGGGATCCAGGTTGAGATGACTGCTAATTTTGGAGTAATATAGGTTGGTGGGAGAATATGTTGAGGGTATGTGGGTTGGGGAGAACATAGGCTGGGAGGATAAAAGCTGAGATGGATACAGGTTGGAGAGTAGTACAAACTGAGGGGGAATATAGGCAGGAGCATGATACAAATTAAAGGAAGATACAAGCTGGAAAATGGTAGAAGCTGGAATGAGATGCAGAAGGCAGGCTTAGCACAGCACCAGTGTAGAGACTGGGTGCCTGAAATGTAACTATTCTGAACCTGAGTTCTATGACAAAGGTATACTCAGTTGTGATAGAGGCCTGAAGAAGAGCGTTTAGCCCAGCTTAGGTAATCAGGGACGGTTTCCTGGAGGTGATGCTCAAGGTGAGTCCTGAAGATGAGTAAGCATCCTTAGAAGAAAGATGAGACGAGCGTTCAAGTCCCATGAAAGAACATGAGCCCAGGCACAGAGGTGTCAAAGTAGATTATGATGCTTAGCTGTAAAGATAAATCAGTGATTAAGCCATTAAATGGTTCCCTCCTTTGAAACAAGGTAATGCCACTGAAGACAGCATAGGAAAGGAAGTGCCCTGGACTGTAAATCCAGAGGTATGGGTTTTTGTGTGGGCTTTTCCCTGGGACTGGGCAGTCTCTTGCAATTTCAGTGTCTCTGACAAATAAGGAAATTGCAGCAGATATACACTTCCATAACTATACAGTGTTTTGAGATTCTTAAATAAGAGAAATATTTTGAATGTCTGTACTAGGCCAGGCACTATTACAGTTCCAATCTATTTTCAGGTATGTGAGAGATAGAACTGGTGCTAATTAAATGATTTTTCATAAAATACTAAATCATTTAAATAATAGCACAATCTTAGCAAATTTTAAAATGTTTTCCGCCTATTTCAGAATATTTCTGTTTAGGAAAAAAAAATAGTGTTAATGGGTGGACATAGTCCAAATTACTTAAATGCAAAGGCCTTCTTGATTGTAGTTTTTGGTGAAATTACAAGAATTTCAGAATTATGCCCAAACTGAAATCTATCCCCAGATTATTCTTTCTATTATAACTTCAAATTAATAGGTTCACTTCTGCTCTCAGAAGTTCCTCCAGGGGAAAAAAATTCATTAGCCATCAATTCAGGAAATACCTGCTTTTATACCTCGAAATAAATACCTCATCAACTGAGTTTGTACTCTGTCTCAAATAATAGTATTTATTGAATTTGCAATGGATGTTAAAGATACTGTGCTAAGTACTTTACACATTACCTTATCTAAGCCTTCCAACAATCCTAGGATATCGAAACTATTGTTATCCTACTTTGAAGCTAACTGCACACTGCTGCTTCCTAAGCAGTACTTCTACATAAATTCTAGCATACTTGTTTGCTCTCTTATCCTAGAAGGCCAACTTATATTATAGATAGGCATGTAGATTGTCTTCTAGGCAAACTATTCAGCAAGTTCTACTTCCTTCTACAAGGCGCAGGCTCAAAGGCATGGCCAGAATCTATCATTAGGAGGATGGACTTGTAAAAAAGGCGCCACTTGAGAACTCTGGTCTGAAAATTGGCTTTTAGGGGGAAAAGATCTTTCTAAATATGACATTAAATGTCACTGTTCTGCTTCAACCATGGAGGCTATTAAAAATCCTTAGATGCTGTGAACACTACGCTAACCGATCAGAAGAGACCTCGGTCTGTTCTAGGTATTACCCACCTCCCCTTTACTTGGGGATGGTGGGGAGGTGGTGGAGGAGTTGAGGCTGGGAAGGGGAGGGCATTGAGAGCAATTGGGTACCAGCTTGGGAAAATGGCTTTTCACTAACCAATATGAAGGTGCTTCATTATTTCAACATCCAGTGTAAGTGTACCCGTGTGTATAAAGTAAAACTCCATCCTCCCAAACCCCACTGAGCTTTACAGAAGAAAGTGTGCTTCTCAAGCATATTACCCTCAGTCCCAAACTGCACCTCCTCAAAGTTTCTATTATGGCATCTAAAGAAGACTAGAAGAGGGAAAGGAGAAATCTAAGAGTCTCCTCTCTACCTCTTGACTCAAGTACCTTATTCCTTATTTTCCTAGTTGGAAGTCTAACCCCTGGGCCTGGAGGCAGAAATGGAGAAGGAGGAAGAGGATGGAGGTAAACATCTTTGCCGTTGTTTCTTTCTCTGTGGTGGGGAAAACATTTATATCATTTAATATTTTTATTTCTTCCTCATCTTTATCATCTGCTTAAGATGCCCTCATGTCTGCCACATTTCATCCTCCCAGATTGAGGGAGAGGGGAGGGGAGAAGAGATGAAATCAATTGCTTATATTTGTGCCTTAGGCAAAAGAATGGGCCTGTAAAACTGTTCATGAATTAGTAATGCATTGCACCACATGGGATTTGGTCATAGTCCTCAAGGCTGTGTCAAACACAGCAGCATAATGGAATTCGAGACTCTAAAATCAAAAAGGATAGAGCCAAAGTGCTCAGGCTTTCGTCTTTGAAACAAGGAGCGGTATACACACTGGAGAAGACATGTAGTTTCAAAAGCAGCACTAGAGAATCTAGGAAGCAAGTAGAAGTACGAGAAAAGAAAACCAGAAAAATAGAATTTACAGACAAAAAAATGGAGTCTAACCAGGAAAAAATAGCTTTGATTTTTTGATGAACCAAGCAGAATATGATCTGAGTGAAAAGTGCTCATCCATGTAAGACGACTGCTGAGAATCATGTCCTAAAATGAACGTTAGCGGGCAATGGTAAGTGCCTTAAAATGCCTTTTAGAAAGAGAGAACTGGAAGGAAAACAAAACATGTCACTATGCCTGAAAACCACTTAGAGAAAGCTCCTAAAAGCAAAAAGAGAAGAGAAAAGAAAAAAATATCACGTGACCATTCCTTTTATCTTTACTGGGAATCTTCTGGAGACAAATTTATTTCTTCCTTTGTGGTGATGCCTCATACTTTAGACTGTCCAAAAGTAAATAATTTTTTCTGTATGAGACATATTTTCAATTATTCTGATTCAGAAGGAAAATTTTTTTCCCCCTTGGCTATTTTTGTAAAAAGTTATGGAGGAATTGCCTTGAACTGATTCTGCAAAATGCATCTTTTATGTCTACTTTATATTGGAGGTCTTGACAAAAATAAATAAAACAAAGCATATTGCTGTGGCTATTTTAAAGGATTTTGGCCTGGATGGAATATAGAGTTCCAGATTCAGCTTGAAACGATTTTTTTCTTTCTTTTTAAAAATCTTAGATCCAGCATATTTCTTGTTTATGTATAACTCCTCTTTAAATGAATGTGAACTTGACGAATTAAAAAGATTGCAGACATGTAGTTAGAAGGGGACTTGAAATATCAATTGACCCAATTCTCAAGTTTCAGACAAGGTGTATATATGCATGGATTAACTCCTTCTCATAAAAATAATTAAATCCTGAGTCTCAGAGCAACTTATATTGGCATATCTTTTCTTAATTTGTGTGAAGCTGGTCCAGCTTCCTTCACATGTTAATAGTATTCAGTTTGTGCTTCATAGTTGTAAAATGATGAGCATTACTGTGTTTATTTTGGTAATAAGCTTATGGCCATGATTGAGTCGTCAACAAATACTTTTTGAACAGCTGCTACGTCAAGGCACTGCCGTAGGTGTTGTAGGAGTTGTGAGGCTATAAAAAAACAGTCTTAATTCAGAGAACTTACAATTTCTGTGGGGAAGGCAGTTACATAACACATGCACTGACTATATTAAGACATGGACTTTACACATAGGCTTTATTAGATAGTCCCTCTCTGTAGTAGTATCATGAAAAAAGATGATGAAAATCAGTACCACTTTTAGATCATTGAAGAAGCATGAGAAAATTTTATATTATGCATTATTGGTAATGTATATGTGTGTCTAATCTTTTCCTCTCCACTACATTTAAGTTCTGTGAGAAAAGTTGAGTTTGATTATATATCTCCACGTATAGCACAGACTTTCCACAAACCAAAAACACTTGTTGATTAATTAACCATGGAGCTAAACTCAATGCCAAAATAAATGCATAGCCCACATTAAATGATGCACTGTTTATTGCTTAATGACTATGAAACAGAAACTCAAGTCTGCAGCCATCTAAGGCAGTTTGGCCAGAAGAATTAGTCAAAATGTATAGGGACAGAGAATTTAGCATGAGGTTAGTGTTACACTGAAGGAAAGTCTTCTTTTTTTTTTTTTTTTTTTTTTATGCACTGATGTCTATGCCATATTTAAACCTTGGCAAGCCACTGTTCAAATCGTTGGTCTTATTCCAGTTATGAGCTCGAATAATATCTTCATTGTAATGGTATTAATACTCCATTGATAATATCCTGTTCTCTGCTTTTGCTGTTAATGTACTGCAGAATATATACTTGTGTATCCTAAATGTGTTGTTAATACCTAAATCATATTTTTAAAAAGTAAAACAAGCAACATTTGTTGGAAAGCAGATAATAAAGAATAATGTAGTTAGCCACAGTTAACACATTGGGTAATTTTCTCACATTTCTCTGTTCAGTGAGTTAGCAGTGTTTCATCAGAAACCCCAACCCAGCCAGAATGAAATTCATCATTTTTAGAAACCTAGAACAAAAGAGAATATACTACCCTTTTCATTAATCTACTCCAGTCTCTGAGAACTTTTCTTACAAGAATGCTTCCTTGGGCCTGAGTTTTGCCGTTCCTTGGTAAAGTCATTCTTTTTAATTCTATTCTTAGTGGAGGCAGAGAAGAGTAAATATTTTTTCTTAGCAACATAGGCAATAAATATGCATACCATTATGTTAATAATAAATATCTCATGCCCATTATTTAAGATAAGGAACCTATTAAAGTCACCGACTTATTTACCACAAGGCATATAAAAAGGGAGACAAGGGTGGAGATAAGACTCTTTTGTCTGACATAGTAATAGGCAATTCATACCTTTCCTAGAGTTATAGTTGCCATTTTGAATAGTTACTCATGATGATCAATTCATTTAGGATTAAAGAGTATATACCACAGGAGACATTAGACCTTCGATGTTCAAATCTCTTAAAAAGAATTTTTACAGTTGCACAAGGACATTATTCATGACTACAAAAAAATAGAGATAAGATTTCTTTCTTGTAAATCTTTTCATCCTTGGGTTTATCCAGAAAGTTTCTTTTTAAATGGCTGTATTGTTCAGAAATTTTGTTTCTGTACCTGCATTAGTAGCCTTTCCTTCTCTTATCTTGTTTTTCAAGGTAACAGACACAATTCTATTTGTTAGAACTGAATCAGAAAGTTCAGGGCCCAAACAAATCTAACACTTAATAAGGAAATAAAGAAAATAACAAATTTTTAAGAAGCAGGGAATGTAAAGCACATAATATTCTGTTTCTATAATAATAATAGATTTCTTTGGGGAGAGCAGAGAAACAAGAGGATTCTTCTGGGTGTTTGCATAATAAGAGTTAAATAATAAAGGTAGATAAATATAATGGACTCGTGTTAACAGTTAAAAACAACTTCGGTTAATAAAAATTTGCTCTTCCAAAGCTTTTTTTAAGGAAAACCATTTTGTTAATGGATTCATTCTAGCTACTTATCTTCCCAATATACTACATACTAAAGACTATTTAGCATTATTTACATCATCGTTACCATAACCATCAAATATTTATTGATACCCAGAGTGAGTAGCTTATACTTAGCAATATTATTTTACACTAAAGTTGACTCCTGGAAATTTCAAATTAAAAAATTAAAAGCAACCAGAAATCTCCAACAGCAAATGAGAATTTGAGAGTAGTTGGGCAGAAAACATTGGAAGATACTGAAAAGCATGAAGTGTTAGGAATGCCAGAAAGGAAAGACAATTTTTTTTTGTAGTGAAGATTATCCTATTTACAGATGACCCTGCTCTACATAACAGCTCCTATCTATTTCCTTCCATAATTAGACATCTTCATTGTGTGCCTTGAGAGCCAATAATAACACAATCTAAGGAAGGAGTTTTAGAGGGTTCAAAAATAAAGGGAGGGAAAACTAGCGAAAGACAGGGACAATTTTGAGGAGATCCCAGGTAAACTCAGTCCTTAAATGGCGCTTCCCTTAGTCAGCCCCACTCGAGGTCTTGTTCTCTTTTTACAAGACCAATAACCTAATTTTTGTGGGCATCAGAAGCAGATCTGTTACAAACACATATAATCTAGCTCACATATCTCATTTCAGCAATGACTTATGGGTAATATACATGGGAAATGAAGGTGTCAGATAGTTACTTGGTACTTGGGAGTCAGAATAAAGGGAATTAGTTGATCTACTGTGAAGCATTTCTAACCCAATTTAGTGATATAGCCTTACCAAGGACACCAACTCTGGATTGCCAAGATTCTCCCTTCTGGGTGGTGTTTGAATGGACGTTGTCTGCTTCTGGGACTGGTTCTCCTGTTCTTTGTTATGTGTGACCAATGTCTGTCTGACACAAAGGTTTTTTACTAACCAAGACAAAGTAATCACCTAATACTACAAAGGTAATCAGATACAATACAGGACGCCTAGTTAAATTTGAATTTCAGATAAACAATAAGTAATTTTTAGCATCAGTATGTCTAAAATATTTTTATTTACTAAATCTGGCAACCCCAAAACTGCCTTCCTGAGCTTCCTTGCTTGTAGTCTTGCTTTACCTATAATAGGTAAATAATGTTCATTATGTGGATTTACCAATTTGACTTTTAGAGTACAAATTTCTCTGATTTACGATTTGTGTGTGTGTATGTACTGGATGGAAGAAAGGATCTTGTTATCATTGACATGTACCGGCAGCAGCTGCTGAGATAAATTGCATTAATCAAAGTTGTTTAAAGGAATATAGACCATTTCAGAAAGGCTAGAGGACTACTATAAATGAATTTGAATAAAAGCCCTTTACTTTTACTACATAGCTGAAATAATTTGTGTTAAAAAAAAAAAAAAGGAACTAGGAATCCTATTATAGGAGAGGGGAATTGTGGAGAATGAAAAACTTTGTAAGGTAGGTGTGGGGCGTGGGGTTCTGTTGAGGACTTAAGGTGTCATGCATCTCTGAGGAGGAGAACACTACAATGTTAGAGAGCGGGCAGAGAGATGTCAAAGAAACTTTGTGTGTAGGACTGGCCCTAGACATGCCAGGAGCTGGAAGCCTTTCCTCTTGCTGTCTTCCATTTGGTCCTCTGGTCTGACCTCAATGATTAGGTGGTTGTTGTTTTCTATGTCCATTTTTTAAATTAAATTTATTGGGGTGACATTGGTTAATAAATCAATTTTTTTTATTAGTACCATACTACATAACATTGTTTTTATGAGGTGTGCCCTGAGTTTCAAATAGCTCACTTACAAATAAGCTGTTGAAACACAACTTGGTTGGGCTCTGTGTGGCTTATCCACCTGACGAGTATTGAATCAGGCATAAGGCCATGTCACAGTATACTGTATGACACTGTATTGCATTGAATACACATCAAACACAGATGGTATAGATTCAGTTCAATTCAATCACATTCAACAACTATTTGTTGACTACCTTTCTGGAAATACAAAGACAATATATTCTAAAGAGGGATGGAATAGATAACAGTGTATAATTGTGCCTTGTGTTAGGTGTGGGGGTCAAAGTTGAAGACCTTGTTTTGACTGACTTCAAGTTGTTTACCAATAACTACAAAATGGGACTAAGACAACTATTATAAAGAAAGGAAGTACTAAGTACAAGAGATAGTGTATGTAGAAAATGCTTTGCAAGTATAAAGTGTTGTGGTGTGGTTCTAGAATGGGCTTTAGAGTCCTGACAACCCATTTTACGTACAATTAGGAGTAATAGAAAAAGGAAACAGTTCTTGAGAGATTCACGAACAGAGGTCATGAATTCTCGGTGGCCACATTAGCGTAAGACCTTGGGCAAATAACACAGCCTTCAACTTCAACTTTCTCCCCCAGACTAATGTCCAGCAGCGGATTACCAAAATACACCTTTCAGAGTTATTGGGTAGATAAAACAGGTAGTGGCGAAGTATCTAGCATTTTGCCTGGCCGGAGCAAGGGCCCAATAATCCGTACTAATTAGCACTTACATTCAGCTTCTCTGAGCGATTGAAAAGGGAACGCTTGTGTAGGGCTACTTTACAGGGTCCTATTTAGGGGCACAGCTCATCATTAGTTTCTACAAGGAACATCTTACAGCCTCCCACTTGCGCCCCTTGCTCTAACCAAGGACCAGAGAAATTCATCTTTCTAGCGAAAACGGTGCCAGGTCTCTTCTCCGTAGGCACCGAGGGAAAGCCGTGGCAGAAGCCCAGGCTGCGAAGAAGGACCGCAGGGCAGGGGGCGTCCGGCCCCCAGCAGGACCCGCCCCGGCTCTGTCCGTAGCGCAGGGGCAGAGGCGGGGAAGTGGGCGCCGAGGGGCGTGGGGCGACCGCATCTAGTGTCAGTGCCAGTGGAGCCGGGGCGGGCACATCTTACCTCCGCCCAATCCCCAGCCTTAGCCGCGCCCTCATGAATAAGCAACAAAGCGAAGCGCCCTCCCCCTGGCATCCCAGACAGTGGAGCGGGCCGCCACCGCTGCAGGGGCTGCCGCGGGGATGCCGAGTGCGGGCGCCACCGCTCTCCGCGCACTGCTCCGCTGAAGGCGCACAGGTGAGGACCCGCCCGGCTCCTGCCACTCGGGCGGCCGCGGCTGCAAACCCAGCACTGGGGCATAGACGAAGCCCGAGCCTCGGGCTGCGCGGGGTCGCCCCGGGAGCAATGCAGTCTGGGGAGCGCGGCACTCCGGGGCGCGCCAGGCGTGCGCCCTGCGCCCTCGCCGGAACGCGGTGCCCGGCGCTGGGTGAGCAGGAGCAGCTCTTGGCGCTCTGGGTGCCGCGCGCAGGCCTCGGAGGACACGCCACACTCCTTGCTCCAGCCCAGCCAGCCTCACGGCTCCGCACCAGCGAGCGGGCCTTTGTGCTGGCGGAGCTTGCAGGGCTGGCTGCTTTTGTGTGGGCTTTTCTTTCTTCCCTCTTACCCTCTCAACCTCACAGCAGTGATAGAGAAGTTCTCTAAGACTGTGATTTGCTCCTTCTAAAGCATCGATCACAATGTTCCCGACGCCAATCAATGTTCAGCAGCCGAAGAGCAAATGGGGGCTGCGGTGGCCACCGAAATGTGTTCTGTTACTTTTCAGAAAACAAACAGTTGAGTGTTTAGCGCAGAGATGTCACTGAATCTCCTTACTCAGACCAGTCCCTCAGGACACGGCAGGAGGATGGCCCTTGGAAAGGTCACTTAGTTTGAAAGAGGGCCTGCTGGTCAGACGCCGAGGAGCTCAGGCTGTGCCTGAGACTCCAGAATGGTTGTTGGGAGGTGCTGTCTGGAGCTTCCCAGATGTCGCATGTGCGTCCTGGTCACAGACAGAACCTGACCCGTGTAGATTCTGAACATGTAGAGCCCTGGCTGGCAACGAAGCCGCCAACGTCTCTTAAGAGTTTGGAGTTCTCAAAGATGAGAAATATGGTTTCCAGGCTGATCTCGAGGATCTGCTAGGATCTTGGCACTTCATTTCAGGGCAGAGCTGATGTGGAGGAGAGGAGAGAGGCTGCTTTAAGGTGTCTGCCGTCTTCCTTTGGAAGTTTTAGTTTTAAACTTAAGGGGGAGAGAGAGTCGTTCATATAACCACCTATAGAGCTCTGTAGGATTTCTTCTGTAAAGAGCAAAGTGTGTGGCCAGAATTTGCATGCCTCTCCCTCCTTTTTGTGTTATTTCCCTGATCACAAGTGTTGCTGTCGGGCTCCAAGGAGTCTTGTTGAAGCCAAGCGCTCACAGAGTCACAGACCGACTCGTTCACTTGTGGGCACAACCCCACTGTAGCATCTATTGAAAGAAAGTGAAAACAGGTGAGGTTTCATGGAATGAGAACATTGCTACTTACTTTTATATAGAGTAGAGATTTAAGTGTAGTCCGATTTACTCTTCTAAATAAGGTAGAGTTGTTATATTTGTCATAGTAATGAACCAAACACTTATGCAGCAGACTTGATATTGATTGCATTTGTTCACAAAATTCCCAAGACTCACCGTGTCTAATGTAGCTACAGCAACAGAGCTAATTAGGGAGATATGGGTTTGTCTTTGTTTTCATGAGAAGCTTCTTACTGTTATATTCTGACAATTCCTGTTAGACTTTTCAATATCATAATTTGGCATTACAGAAATGATTTGATGCTAAATATAGAAGGAGGAAGATGGGCTTACCTATTATGAAAATTTACGCTTTTTAACTAGAGATGTACTTCATTATTTAGCAGACATTTGCCTGAAAAGTTGTGTATGGAATTGCATTTTTGTTCATTGAGTTTTGTTTATTCTCACAACAAGAAGATGGCTATTTCAAGGGAACTTGGGTTTAATTTCTGTAAAACGAAAACTTATTCCCTAATTAAGATGTGTGGTCAATCCTGTTTTACCATATTGTATTTACTTGGTGATTATAAGAAAAGTGTCTGAATCAAGTTTCAGCTTGAAATGTTAGATATTATTATGTTTGTTCCTTGACATGTCTACCTGAGAATTACCTTCTCCTTAAATGTCAGCTAGTACTTAGAGATCTTGTCAAGCAAATAAGGTTTGTGGACCACAAAGAAAAGAAATGATGTGTCAAATTGGGTCACTGAAAAGAACTGTGTGATGGATGGACAAGAGCTTGTTGACCAAGATTGATTAGGACAGGAATCTGCGAACATCAGATAATTCTAAGTCACTGTGTCTACATGAGAAGCTGAAAGGGGAGGCTCCATGGAAATAGCTAGGGATAAAAAGGATGTTATGGATACTTCAAATTGCTCACATTTCTGTAGTTTGAGGAGAATGCATATCAGTATCACGCTAATACATCTTAAATTGTATGATATCTAAAACTTTTTCTTCAAGCCATTTTCATGTCCATTATCATTTTCTTTTTTGTCTCTCTTCCACCTTTTGAAGAAAGCAGAATGAGCATTATTATCTCCATTTTGCAATAAGGAAAATGAGTTTCAGTGATTTTTTTTTTTTTGCCTAAGGTAAAGCTGGAACTTAAAGCCAGTTTTTAAATCTTCAAGTCTAGCTTCTTTTACCAGGAATAGGATGATGTGATAGGGGTGATAAGCACAGACATCTTCATTTGTCTACATTGCTAAATTGTAGAGAATGAAGTTTGTGGGCTCAATATGTAGAACTTAGCTGTGGTCTGCAGGATTGGTAAAGCACGATGCTGATAGCTGCCAGAGTAACCATCTTGACCCAGCCTACTTTACCTCTTCGCTGTCAGCACTGATGCCGTTTCCTCCTGGGTGAACCACGCTTTTCTTTGTGGTTACTCTAGTCTCCCTCCTTCCTCTGTGGTCAGAAATGCTGCTGAAAGGATCATCTGTCATTCCAGTTACTTAATTTACAGTGAAGGATGGTTGGGGCCAGATGATCTTAAAGCCAATATATCAGGCCAGTGACAGTTGTCAATAGGACAATGAATCAGAAATGAGGTACCTTAATGCCGTGTGCTACAGTTGGATTTATAGTGTCAGAGTCTTGATAAACTTGTCTTTAGACAAGTGAAACAGTATTGGCAATGAGGGCCTTCAGTATTAAAACAAAAAAGATAAGATGATGACAAATTAATCATTAAGAATCAGGAAAAACACAAAAAGGAAAGATTATAAAGGCAAGCAAAGAAGGGAAAGTCTCCTTTTCCCTTTATCAATCACTGAATCACTGATTGGATTTTAAAAGATGAGATGGTAATTGGGAAGCAAGTCGACCTGAGGCTCTGAGACTTGTCACTTGTTACTATTGATCTATTTTTAAAAAAGAAAACAAATGCTGAAAACCTAAAATATAGCAAAATGAGAATACAGAAATTATTACTATTATTAAAATGACACATTTAATAAGAAGCCCGAATTGGCTAGGCAATGAAGAAAACATACAGTTAGACAGTGGATAGACTATGAAATGTCATTGAAAATCTTATAATCTAAAATGGAGACTCTACACTTTCTTTTTCACATTCTTAAATGGTTATTTGTACTTCCTTCATGCTAGCAAATATTTACTGAACACCTCCTCTATGTGCCTACCATTATTAGCAATTATATGGCAAACAGAGTAAGCTGAAAGATCAGTGTTTGTGTGCAAAGAACATAATCTTACTTGAGGTGACCAGACCTACAGATATGATGCTTTGTGTTGGAGAAGCTGGGAGAGGGGTGGGAAGAGAATGGGTGAGTCGATTTTGTGACAGAAGTTAGTAAACAGGATGTGACCTGGGGGCCAAGGTTTGGATGCCTGCGGTAGGAAAGAAGGAGGGAGCTCAGACTAGTGCGGTGTCATCAGCAAAACTTACGAACCTGAAATGAGTATGGTGCAGAAGAGGGCAATATACTCAGCTGGTGATGGTGTCTGTTCCTGGGCACTAGTGCTATACGGTTGCATTGCAGATATGGAGTTTGACAATTGTAGGTTTGGTGACGTGAAATGCTGTGTTTTGAGAAGGCAGAGAGTTGTAGTGGCAAAAACAGGGAACTTGAAGTCTGACAGAATCCACAAGTTCAAAAACAGACAGGATTACATAGGTTAATTATAAGCCTGTAGCTTTCTCATCTAAAAAAAAAAATGTGGATAATGGTAGTATCTATCTTACCAGATTGTTATTAGGATTAAATAAGATAATTTATATAAGACATTTACAACATTTGGCACATAGTATCCCCCAAATGGTAGCCATCTTTATTTTAGTGTATGTGCTGCCAAGTGAGTGGCCATTTTTTATTGAGTATTGTCATTTTTATTCTTAAGAATAAACCATCTGGATTGTATAAAATGGATTTAAAAGGAGAGAGTCTGAAAAAGATCATTGATTTAGAGGCAATTAAAATAATCCAGTGAGGTGACAAGAAGGGCCAATTCTAAGAGCTGTCATGAGGAAAGGATCCACAGAAGTTGTGAATCTAGAATGTGAAGGAGAGAAGAGGTCACAATGACACCAAAGTACAAATGAAGAAGATGGTATGTTTCCGGTGGCATCTAAGTAACTTCCAGTAGACAATGAAAATCTAAGGGTAGGCAGGTTTCTTTCCAAAACCTCACACCAGCTATTTATGTATGGTATTTGTATTTATATTGAGAAAAGGAAAATATCAGGCAGATGGTCATTAGTTTTTTGGCATACTCTACAGCCCTCCTGTGTCCTGAGCAATTCTTAGGGCTCTGCTCATATTTCTTATATATTATACCTGGAACTCAATTTACTTTGAAAAATGTAGCTTTATTGCTGCTGTTTTTAACATGCTGGTTCCCTTTTCTGTCTCCTTTTGAATAACGCACTAAACAATAGCAGCATACATTTTAGTTGGAAAAACAGTGACCAGGTGTTTAAAAAAACCTGATTGTTAAGTCTAACAAGACAGCTAAGGCTGTATCTTTTATGTTGTCATTCATTTGTCTTTGAAACTTGAATATGCTTAGACTTGACAAAGAAAAAGAATCTGGACTGTGTCTTTTTAAGATTGTCAAGATAATGCTTGACAGGACAGTTTATCTGCCCACTGGGGGCAGAAATGCAGTAAATTGTTCAGAGGACTGCTGAGCCATTAGGATACCCTGATAGCGACTGAGAGACAAAGTGCTACTGACTTGCTCTGAAAGGGAAGCTTTTTAAGCTATTAGAAGCTAATATCCACTATCAGTTAGCAATTTTGTTAGAATTTATTTATCTGAATTATTTGTCCTGATGAATATGGTGAAGGAGAAGCAGCATTCTAACTCACAGTATGAAGGAAAAGTTAGAGAGATGTTCTTTTGTTTGTTAATTATGCGTATGTTTGAGTTGATTTAAGATAATTGAGAGACAGAATTCTAATAAGCAATGAAATCTCTTCCTCTCCCTTCCCCAGCAAAGGAGACTATATGCATTCATTTGTTTATTCAGCCAGTATTTACTGAGCATTTCCTCTGTGCCGGCACTTGCCAGGGAAGGGATACATTGTCGAGGAAAAAAAAAGAAAAGATCTTCAAAATATGAGTGCAGATGGTTATTTAGGTTTAGAAATATTGTGATTGAATTGACAATGGTCAGTCTTTCTTATTTATTCTTATTTTATTTATTATTTATGTCATACAACTCCCATGGGGGACACCAAGCTCATGTCTATGTGAACCTGTACTGTGCTTTGAAAGATGGAGAAAGACCTGGAACTTGAAGGTCATCTACCAATTTCTCTGAATCGCAGACGTATTCCCTGCTGCCATTTCTATAGGCTGTCTTTTCTGCTTCTTTAAAGTTCAGACATCGTTTTGAATAGGGGGGAGGAGGAGCATATGGCTGCAATACACAGACAGAATAGGCTAGCAGTTCACCCCCACTTTTTTGTTGTAATTGGATTTAGAAAGCAGGTGGCCGACACTTAATTACAGGAGGAAAGTCTTTTAGAGCAACAGCAGAATTCCCTTCATACAAACATTCTAAAGCTCAAGATCTAGAGGAAAATAAAAACTTGAAGGAAGATTATGTTTTCAATACGAAATTGAGGTTATATTAAATCTTTATCATTTGCACACCTCCATCTGATTTGATCATAAAATTATATTCTCCATCCCCATGACTCCAGAACATATTAAATAAAATATTAATTCATTCAGTTAGTCATTCCTTCAATTATTTGGGTGCCTTGCTTGATGACAAAACCGAGAATGTGAAACTATTTGTATTTTTATTTAATGTACTATAGACAAAATATGAAAATGGAATAATGGAGGTGGAAGGCATTTCAAAGATTATTTTAATTCTTCTTTTTGTCAAAGGAGAAGTTGAGGTTATTTGCCCAGTTGTCAAAGGAGAAACTGAGGCCATTTGCCCAGTATCTCGTAGCAAGTTTTAACTACAGTGAAGCTAGGATTCAGGAATCATTTTTCTGTTGCCGGTCCATGTCTCTCTAAACTTTACTGCCACTCATGATGGCCTGTTTTTTTTTTCAAGTTTTTATGAGAAGCATGGGATCAGTAGACTAAGCTGTTAGGCCACACCCTCCATCTTCTGGGATGGTTAGTAAGATTTCGCTGAATGGAAAAAATATTTGTTCAGGAAAGGGCAGCTCTCTGAACAGCTCAGGAGTAACCAGAGTTCTATTGCTTTTACATATCTTCGACTATCTAAAATTTAGTAGTTCAGCTTGTCTACCCAGAAATCTAAAGGTGTAATGTCATCAACTACGAGCACTCTTGCTTACAGCTCTCATATATTTTTGTTTTAAGGAAGGGAAATAGAGGTGGCAGGCCGAATACTATTAACAAATCTGTTACCTGGCTATGAACTGGGATGCTTTATGGCTCATCTAAAGTATAGTGGTAACTAGTGGCCAGAATGTTGACATGTCATTCCCTCTGTCAAATATCTTTCCCATATTCTCTCCATTTAGAACAATGCTAGCTATCTATATGTAATTTAATATTTAAATAAAATTGCTTCAAACCCTCATCCTACATATGGGGAAATTTAGCATCTCTCTCAGTATCTCTGAAGATTCTTGGAGTGAGGGACAGTGTCTTATGTTTCTTCTAGACATCTCTGGCTTCAATTTTATTCTGCTGCTCTATTTATGATCCTTGATATGCTCTTCCTTTTCTGCACAAGGCACCATGGCACCTCATAACATCAGCCCATTCCTGTATTCTCCTAAAGTACTGTGGATTTAAGATTTCTATGTAACAAATTACCTCCAAACTTGGTGGCAATAAATGTTTATTATTTCATCCCATTTCTGTGCATTAGGAACTTGGAATTAACTTAGCTGAGTAGTTCTGGCTCAAGTTCTCTCAAGAAGTTGCAGTCAAGATGTCAAATGGGGCTGCAGTAATCTGAAGACTTGTCTCGGTCTGGAAGGTCAGCTTGCAAGGTGATTCATTTATGTCGTACTGATAGTTCAGTAAGATGCCTCAGCTCCAAATCCACAGATTTCTTTTTCCTCCTATAGAAAAATTCAGCCTTCTTTTTCTCTTTAGACATGTAGGACTAAGGACTTGACCTTTTCTCTGTCTCAAAAGAATCTATAAGACTAAATGGGATAACATGTGAAAGCTTTGAATACCTTAAGGGGAAAAGGCCTTACGAAAATGTAAAATTTTATATTTTATGTGTGCACATCACTTGCTTAGGCAGATAGTTTAATGATTAGATGTGAAAGAAAAAGTTTAACTTTTATAAAGATAAGTTTTTTATTTTAGAATTTTCATTCCCTAGGTTTAATTTTCTAGAAAACCTGCAGCATCTGAGAAATTTCTGATGATGAAATTCAGCAAAATAGATAAAAAGAACTAAAACCCTTAAGTTTGGGGGGAAATTAGCAGTTTTGATATAGTTTTAGGATTAATGAGAGTGTGAGTAGTTTTTTAAAGTAATACAGTGAATCTTAATTGTATAATTTATGTATATTCACCGAGAATTGCTAATTTAAAATGTGTTTGGGTTCTCTTAAAAAGATTTTTTCTTTTAATAAATGCATTTATTTATATTAACTCTTTTACCTTGTCTAATCCTTAAACTTTGAACATGAAGTTTTTGCTATAATTTTAATAACTGTTGCAGAGAAAGAAATAATCTAAGTATTTTAAAGATAAAATTTTAAAAACTCTTGATTATAACTAGCATTCACTATTTTATGACATTTTATAAATTTTAAAACATACTTAAAAAGTTCTTTGAATGTAACATAAGATTTACTTTCTATATCCTTGACATGTTACTATTTCTGCAGTCATTTGACTACATGATTAATAGAGGAATTTGGGGAGAATATTGCAAATGTGACTTCAAGGTAGTTTATTTCAAGTAGACATTTAAGAAACAATGAACTTGGTACTTGAACTATGTGTACCTTTTTCTAGAGAGCATCGAGTTAAATCAGCTGCAGAATTCAGCAGGGAAAAATGAACTGGGTTATCCATGTCTCAAAGGTACAAAGAAATAGAACAGTTCTCTCTTACGTACCACCTCTGAGCATGAAGTCAAGAAGATTATTTTACTTATAGTTTAATTTAAAGGGGCTTATTTACAAAATATATTTATATGACAGTTTGATATGCTTTATTTTTCTGTAGGACTCAGTTACTGGAATTATCAGCACTACCATCTTTTGTGCAAATTTCTCTTTCACTATGACAAGAACAATTGTGTTGCACATTTGTCTGGCTTTCTGTGGCCTTCTACTTCTCAACATTGTCACACAATGTCTGGCCTTCCCTCAAATGGAAAGAAGGGAGATAGCTCATGTTCATGAAAAAGGAGGGCAATCTGAGAGGATAAACACAGATGACCTAGAAAATAACTCCATTACTTCAAAGTCCACTCACCAACCAGTGGGCTCTGAAGATCCAATGAGAGGGTTAGTGAGACCATCAGCAACGTCATTAAATACAGTATCCCCTATTAACAAAGAAACCCATTCTATGGGAGGTGAGCTCGTGCAACTCAATAGCCCTGATGTTGACGTTGCTACTGAACCAGTAGTCTCAGCAGGGGAAGAAGTGTTTGGTTCCAGCCAGCCAGAGAGGACGTCTCCTGAACGTTGGCTTCCCAAGGCCATGGTAACCAACCCTATTACTGCAACTGCTCTGATTATTGATGAGAAGAAGGAGCCCTTCAGTAGTACCAACGTTCAGCCCATTGGAGAAGGGACCACAGAAGCTACACAAGTCTTTCTGAAGTATATGGACAATCAATTGTTTACAACTGAAAGTCAAGAAGGAGTTAGTCTGGGACATTCAACCTCATCCTTTGTGAATGCTAAAAAAAAATTAACCACCAATCCAAGGGCTGAAAAATTTGAAGCAGGCACAGAACAAAGGACAACTTCTTGTGCTGGTACTGAGCCCACAACGGGCACTGAGTCTGGAAGCCTTCTGTCTGATAGGGAGAAACCGTCATGGATGAGAGCTGATAATACCCAGGCTACTGTCACTAAACACAGGCTTACAACCTCTGAGTACACTCTAAGTGTTGAGCTGGAAACTGATAGCCTGCTGGGAGCCCCAGAAGTCACAGTGAGTGTCAGCACAGCTGTTGCAGCTTCTTCTGTTGTAAGTGATGAGTGGGATGACACCAAATTAGAGAGTGTAAGCCAGATAAAGACCCCAAAACTTGGAGACAATACAGAGATTCAGGTGAGAATGGAAATATCTCAGACAACCCAAGTAACTGAAAGTGGCGTAGAAGGTATGGAAAGGGGTGAACCTTTGACAGAGCCTGCACACAGGGCTCTGGGGCTGCCTAAAGGGGAAACACGCATGGGGACAGCCCCGCTAATACCACACGAGGATAGCAGATCATCTGCCTTCACCGAGCAAAGTTCCTTTACTCCCACGAAGCTGATGGAAGATACGAAATCCTCTGTCGGAAACCTGTTTCAAAATACTGCAGGCTTCTTGGAACCCACCAAGGAAAACAATGCTATGGTTTTTTTAGAGACTCCTGTTTCCATCTCAGAATACGAGTCTGAGACATATCAACCACTGGGAAATACGTTTAAAGGTAAAAGAAAGAAAAACAAAATTTGTTTAATTTGGAATGTGTTAATTTGGTTTTATTATTTTTAAAAAAGTGAGATATAATTGACATATAACACTGTATTAGTTTTAGCTGTTATTTTATTTTTCAGAAGTGACCATTTAAAAATAAGTTGTCTAAGTTTTAATGAAAAGCAACAGTGAACAAATAAAAATATTTTATATAAAAATTACAACCAAATATAATTCCTGCATATAGACCCCTGGTATTGAACTGGGAACAATCTGTCCCCTTCCTCCACATCATTTGGCAATGTTTGGAGACATTTTTGCTTGTCACAACAGAGGAGTGCTGTCGGCTACTGTCAATCAGTAAGTAGAGGCCAAGGATGCTGCTAAACATCCGACAAGCCATGGGATAGCCCCCCAACAGCGAAGCTTTATCTGAGCCAAAATGTCAATAGTACTAAGAAACATTGATATAGACTAATATTTTTTAAACATTTTATTATGAAAATGTATAAATATAAAAGAAAATGTGAATTTGCTATATTTTTAAGTGATATAATAAACATGTGGGATACTTATTTACACGTTGTTGTAAACAATACTCACATCCCTGATATTTCTTACCAAAAGCTTTTGGTAAATATTTGTCTCATAATATTAACTGTGTGAGTTCTTTGATTTTGTTTCCCCCCAAAGAATGTCATCTAGAAATGGGAGGGGACCAATATAGATAAATCTTTTCCGCTGACTTGACTCTGCACGTTCTACTTCCTCTTGGCCTTTCCATCTGTGAATGTTATGAGCTGACAAGCCTTACATTTGTTGCTGCTGGATAATGTTTTTCTTTTATTATGTGTAGTTGGTCAGATAACAGCATGGCGAAGGAAAGATCACGTAATGTGCATATGCTCATTCCAAATTGTTTTGGCATATGTACAGCTTGTTATTTCAGCTAATTAGACTAATTAATGAAAAATATCAAATTAATAATGTCTTTCATAAAGTGTTATTGGGATTGAATTAAAATGATAAAAGATTGAATTTTTCATGTCCAATTCATTTTTTAAAGACTGAAAGACCTTGTAAAATGTAAGTTTTCCTAGAAGCTCCCCAAAAATGTTTTGTAGTTGATTTTTAAATTCCATGAGGACAGTTGGGTCCACATGACCATGAAGATATTAGATATGACTGAACAAGAAGTTTACTTCAATTCTCCACAGGACTTTAATATATCCATAGAGCAATAAGTCATATAGTTCAAAATTATTTATTACACAATAGAATCCATGCTTGTTATGTACTAGGCTTGCACTAGCTTCTATTTATACAACCTAAAAAGTAAAATGAATTTAGTAATTGTTTGATTATTTTGATTTTTGACTATGTTCCTTGATTAGTATAATTGCCTCACTTAATTACAGTCTTTTAAAAGGCAACTTCTTTTTTATTTCCAGGACATAGCATGATACCTGCAGCATAGTAGTTGCTCAATAAATACTTATTCAGTGGATGAGTAAATGAAGATAACTGGAATTATCCAATTTGACTGCCTGCATTGTCCAAATTAGTCAAACAGCTTCTAAATATTCTTTATAGAGAAAGGAACAGTCAAATAATTCCTCTTGATCTAATTTTTTTTTTTTAGAGTTAACTCTCATAGAGTTAAAAAGAATGTGAAAAGTTGAGATTATTGGCACCGGAATTTAGAGAATATCCAAAAAAGCTTTTCTACCCTTTTTCTGGTAGTTATAAGCGTTTTTCAGAAGTAAGCAACTCAAATGCCAATCATTTTAGGGCCCAAAGACTACTTAAAACATTATTCCCTTTGGGAAATGCAATAAATTCTTGGTTCGGGGGTACTATGAACAGATGAGAATCCTGAGATTATAGTCAGTCTTCTGATTTAGCTTGTTCTTCAGCTGGTTCAGTTGAAGATTAGGTTTGAAAAGTAATCTACAGTAATTACATTACTATTTTTTCTCTACAGGAAATAGAAAGAATGAGAGATGTGGAGCGATTTTGAATGCTATTTTTTAAATTTCCATTACTATTTCTAGTTCTCATTCTTCTTTCTCTAATAGCAGTCACTTCCTTATTCAAAGGACTATGCCATTTTGATATTTCTTGCTAGTTCATGAAACTATGACTGCTGACTATACCTTTATTTTTACATATTTGTTCTAAAATATTCATTTTGCTTTCAGAAATGAGGGCAACATGGAGGATGCATACTGCTTAAAATAATAAAACTATACATCATTATCTTTTTGTGACAAACAGCATTGTCCTAGGTGCTGGAGATACAAAAAGGGCAATGAATTCTAGCTCTCAAGAGGTTTACAGTCTTATTGGAGTAAGAAAAACTTAATCAGTTGTGTAAAAAGCAAATGTGTAAGAACCCTACTCTAACTCACATTATCCTATAACCAGGTTTATCAATCCATCAAATGTAAAAATCTCTTCAATTCAAAAGAAAAAAGTCCAAACTGAATGGGGATCAAGAAAAAAAAACTTTTGGAAAACCGTACAAGCTCAATTTTGAAGCAAATAAATAGTTTCCAATGAAAAATATTTTCAAATAATAGGAAGTACCATGATGTCATTAATAAAAACTTTGAGAAAACCTTTTCAGCTATCCCCAGAATGTTATTTTTTTCATTGTATAATTAACTGGACTTGCTAATATGCTATGTATCTAGAGTTAATATTTTAAAAAAGAAAGCTAATAGAGTCTTCTATAAATTAAGTTTTAATAATGGCTCAGAATTTGAAATTTCCAGCATAGTTCCTTCCTAAAAATGGGGCAAATATCGACCCTTATAATTAGTCTTAATAATTTATTTTAGATTATAATGTTGTCTGGGTAGTGGATCTATGATAGATATGTCATACCCTATAAGTCTGTTTCATTCTCTTTTATGACCCAAAAGCAAATTCCAGTCTTTGACAGATTGTCCCTTCGGCAACGGCAGACTGCCCTTTCTCGTGGCTGAATAGTATTCCAGTGTGTGTGTGTGTGTGTGTGTCTTACAACATCATTATCCATTAGTCCCATGGTTAAGAGCACTAACTACGTAAACTTAGGCAAGTTCCTTACCTTTCTTAACTTGATTCACTACCCCTGAAAGCAGCAACTCTGAGAACATTTATTTATTGGCATTTTGTTTCTGAGCCCTTCCCTTTGCCTTTTCATTCCCTAAAATAGCTATCTGAGTTTTTTCTTTCTAATTTGTTAATTATATAGTAACTTTTTAAGGTAAAGGGATTCGTTCTATTTTAAAATGCTGTTTTCCCTCTTTTAAGACATCGCCACTCAAGAGATGACAACAGTTGTTCAAGAAGCAGAAGCCGCTTTATCATTGGTGACACAAGAGCAGCAGGTTTCTACCCTCGAAGTTACCAGAGAAAATGGTGAGACTGAGGAAGGAAGAGAGTCCCCCTCGGCCACATCTGATGTTGCCAGTGTTACTCAGCTGCCGAGGAGATGGGAGCCTCTGGCCACTACAGTTTCCACTACAGCTGTGCCTCTGTCTTTCGAAGTTACTCCCACCGTGGAAGGTCTGTAAGGGAGGGAATTGGCCTCAGCGTTTTGAGGGTGGATTTTCTCTGTGAGTCGATCAGCAATAGAATGAGTGAGGCGGATGGCCCTGGTACCAAGGTGCATGCACACACCTTACCAGGAGAGTGAACAGGAAAGGTAGGGGCACTCTTCTTTGGAGAGATGTCACACAGTCTAAAAGGATAAGGGGGTAGTTTCTAAGAAAAATTTCCCTGTGGCTTATCTCTGGGACCCAGGAAGCCCGGACCTCACTTTCTGAGAACTCTCTCCTAACTTGAGGGCTCTGGCTGCTAGGGAGTCACAGAGTGAGGTGAAAACAGCAAGGACCTGGCTTTGAATCCCAGCTTTGGGCCTCACTGGTATTGTGGCCTCAAGCAAGTTTCTTAATGTCTCCAAGCCTTAGTTCGTTCATCTCTAAATAATGCCTACCTGTCAGTGAAGTTTTCAAATCTGAGTGATCATCAGAATCACCTGAGAATTTTTAAAAATTATTATTTAATTTTTATTTTTGGACCTCACGTGTCTGCCTCATCATTGATCTAGGTGAAATGCGCTTTTATTTATTAACTGAGTTATTTTTAACAATGTAATAAATACCTTCTAACCCTGCCCTTCCCAAAGCCCTAGGGACTTGTCAAAACTTATATCTAACCCCTTGACTCTTCTTTTCTCAACCCCTTCCTCCTCTGCCTGTTAATCATCATTCTGAATCTGGTGTGCATCATTTCCTTGACTTCCTTTTCTTTTCATTTTATTGCATCTATATTTACTCTTAAAATTATCCATTAAAAATTTTTAGTTGTTTTTAATTGTATAAAGAGAGTATTGTCCTGTAGATAGCCTTTTTTGGACTTACTTTTTAAACTTAGTATTATATGGCTAAGATTTACTTACCATAGCTCTTTTGTTTTGACTGCTTATAATATTCCATTATGAAAATATTTCATAGTTTATTCATCTAATCTTCATCCAGTCTCTCCTAGTGGTTTGCATTTGGGTCATTTTCAGGTCTGGCTATTGTGAACATTGCTTCTATGAGCATCCTTTTTCATATTCCCCATTGTACATGTGTAGGAATTTCTCTTGGGTATATACCTAGGAATTGAATTACTGGGCCATACGGTATATGAATGTTTGACTTTAGGAGACAATGCCTAACTATTTTTCAAAGTGTTTGCACCAACTTACACTTCCAATTTATACTTTCAAAGTGGTTGCAATGTATATGAGACTCTGTGGATCCATATCCTGGGAACTTTAAAAAATATTTTCTCAGTCTCACTGCCAAGAAGGTTCTGAGTTAGTAAATTGGGATATGTGAAATGCATGATATCAACATTAAAAAAAAATTACCAGAAGGGATTCTGATGTCCAACCAGGCTTGCAGTATACTACTATCCTAGAATTTTTGGATTTGGAAGTACCTGGGGCTAAGTTTGGCTGCTTTAAAATTGAACATATTTGAAACAGAGATCTAGGCTCTTACTCTTCTACTTGATTTTTAAAGCTAGTCTTTGGCATATAGTTTTATAAATTTTTGTTAAATTTTCTAAATTTGGTAATAAATTATTATATCTATATCTATATCTATATCTATATCTATATCTATATCTATATCTCTATCTATACCTCTATCTCTATCTCTATCTCTATCTCTATCTCTATCTCTATCTCTATCTCTATCTACATCTATATCTAATCCTGCAAAATAAATAATATTGTCAGTAGAATAAATGAGGGATTAAAATTTAAAAACAAAGTTCTTATTTGAGACAATATATTTTCCTGGAAGATCAAGTATTTGCCTTGCGTAGCTGGACTGATGCGATACGGGGTAGGGGATCTGGTCTAAGTGGCAAACTCACCGTATATAAGGTATTGGTTCCATTAATCGTTTCTTGCTTAAAAAGTAAAAGCACATGTGTGCATTTCCCATAACGATCATCTTTGCATCAAGTCCTGTCTCTTGTGTTTGGCAGACCTAATGGACACAGTCACTGGGCCAAATGAGGATTTTTTCACACCAATTTTGGGCTCTCCAGTGACACCCCCTGGAATAATGGAGGAGGCACCCAGCATTTCCCCAACATTTCCTGATTCTGAGGCATCCTCTGAGAGAAGAACCGTTGTTCCATCTATAACCCATGTGACTACAGCTGCCTCATATGGCCTGGACCAACTTGAATCTGAAGGTATCCATGCTTAGAAGGGAATCTTTCCTAGGACTGATTGAATGAGTCACTGAGCATAAAGGCTGTTTTTGATAAAGATTAAGGAGAAGTGGATACAATCTGCAGTGTAGATCAGGGGTCAGTAAACTATGGCCTGGCCAAATCTGGCCTGCCATCTGTTTTTGTATGGCCTGAAGACAAAGAATGGTCTTTGTGTTTTTAAATAATTGAAAAGGAAATAAAAGAAGAAAAATATTTTGTGACATGGAAAAGTTATACGAAGTTCAAATTTCAGTGTAGATAAATAAAGTTGTATTGGAATACAGCCACACTTTTCATTTATATAGTGTCTGTGGCTACTTTTGTGCCAGAGAAGCAGAGCTGAGTAGTTGTGTCAAAGAAAGACCAAGTGCCTACAAAGCCTAAAATATTTATGATATGGCCCTTTACTGAAAAAAGCTTGTTGACCTCTGGCCTAGATTAATAGTTCTTAACTACACTTGAACTTTAAAATCATCTTGGGTAACTTTTAGAAAACCCTAATGCTTGAGTTGTCCCAGCAATTTCGATTCAGTTGGCATAGGATGGGGTCTGGAATCAACATTTTAAAAGAGTGTTTTAGATGAATTCAATATGCAGGCTCAGTTGAGAATACTAGTTTAAATGGAAAACTTGAGTCTCTCCACCAGATTTTCGTGGGTGAAAGTTTTAATGTGGATTGTATTTCCTTAACCATGCTCTGGTTGAGCATAGTGATGGGTTATTCTCCCTTATTAACATCTGTGGATTAGTATGTTTCACTATTTGGAGATAAACAGTCTCCTTATCTGTTAAGACTGAGAAATTCATGCCAAATTTCCTTTCCAAGAGATTGTCTTTGAGCATGAAAAAGATGCTTGGAGCACAGCTACACAAACAGGAAGACTGGAAATATGAAAAAAGGTCATTTAATTAATCAACATTTTGACAAGTGAACAGCTCTTGGCTAGAGGTACAAAATGTCCAGAGATTTGTAGTGCTGAGCTTCTTAAACTAATCTGGAAGACGGGTAGGCTTTGGGGTACTAAGTTAGCCATGGTTTTGATGCATTAAAGACATAGAATGTGTTGTTATATTTTGTCTACTCTACAGCATAGAAGGTGGTTCAACCAGGCTTGCAGCAGACTCTGTTGCAGACTTTCAGGGTAACACTGTAGTTTTCTGACAGAGAAATATGACACTTTAGGAACAGAGCGGAGAATTCCATAGTAGAATGCTGGCTTAAGAAAGGAATCAAAGCGAACTCAGAGGCTCACAGCTCTTGCACTCCACATTAAAACAAAAAATCATATGACTTTGAGTTCAGTTTCATATTAGCTGTCAGCTCTTCTTGATGCCGTCTGGAAAAAGCAGGTTTCCCCACATTAACCTGAATTAGAGATGACAGCTTTACCAAGCAGGGCTCATTAAATCAGAGAAAAAAAAATCGTATTTGTGAAAAATCCATATTTGTGAAACTGCAATAATTTTCTAAATTTGGTAGAAGATGGCAGTTGTATTGAAATATGTTAGAATTTTTTTTAACTTGCCTAAGGTGTCCTGAGTTTTAGTTTTTCCTACACAATTCAATTTTAGCTTCTTTTTGAGAATATGTTTTGTCAGTTTTTGATCTAAGTTATGAGCCTTGTCAAAGCTTAGGAAAGACATTTCTGGTCTGAAAATATTCTTTCTGCTATGTTGTTGAGCTTAAGACAAGATTTTGAATGAGCACACCTTTTCTCCTAAATACCAGGGAGTACAATTTATATTTAATTATCATACATTAGTAATTCACACTTTTGTGCTTGTGCATGTAATCTTCTAAAAGCGGAAGTGACTGCACTTATTTGAACCAATAAACCTACTAGTTTTCTAGTTGTGTTGGAAGCCTCCATTTCCAATGGATATTTTTTCACCTTGCCTAGAAATATAAGTGCAGTTCGAGGCTTTGACTGGGTGAAGCATTTTAATCCTACCATAGAATTATATGCAGAGAAAGAGAATTTATTCTTACCTAGAACAGTGAGTTGTACTATGTCAAGTTATCTACCGGTAATGTGTTGACAAATGACATACGATTCTCCACTTTAAGATGTGTGTGTGTTTTAATTACATTATTGAACTCCTCACATGTTATTTTAATATATTCCTTCCCACTGGGGGACAGGAGCACTTCTCCGGAGAGTGAGGTATTTTTCTCAATGGGATATGGGCAAGAAACCTGCCCTTATTGGATGCCGGACACCCAAGGAGCAAGAGCTTTTGTGAACATTTCTGAATGTTTATCCTTTAAGGAATAATGAATGACCCAATGAACGAAAACATTGTATATGCCTGACACACTGTCTTCTTGTCTCCTTCTTTATATCTCTGCAGCATAATGATGAAGGGAGTGTATTCGTTTCCTAGGGCTGCCATATCATAGTAAGGTACCACAAACCGGGGAGTCACGTAACAGAAATTTATCCTCTTGCAGTTTTGGAGCCTAGAACTCTTAAATCAAGGCAGAGACAGGGCCAGGCTCCCTCCAAAGCCTCTAGGAGAGGCTTGATCTGACTGGTCCTTTGCCTCTTCCACCTTCCGGTGGCCTCAGGCACTCCTTGGCTTGTGGCACATAACTACAATCTCTCTCCATCTTCACATGGTTGTATTCCCTCTCTGTGTCTCTGTGCCTAAATGCCCCTTGTTTTATGGCACTGGCTATCGGATTAAGACTTACTCCAATAACTTCATCTTAACTTGATTACATCTGCCAATACACTATTTCTAAATAGGGTCACATTCGCAAGTATCATGGGTTGGGGCCTGAACATTTTTTGGAGTGGACACAATTCAACACATAACAGGGGTCTGCTTCTGAGGAGTTTTCCAGCTGGCTCTGAAGGCAGATGTGCTCTGTCTCTAGAACACCCACTTAAGAGGTGTGCATTGGTAGAGAGGGAAAAGTTTTGGAGTGTTTTAGATTTCTTAGTCACTGAAGAAAGCCTGTCTATAAATGCGTAATTGCTTTGTGCCTATTTCAGTAAGTCTTTTACCTTGTCAGCAAAAATTCAGTTTGACTTTTGAAGAGATAATAGTTTACCTGTTACCTTGCCTGATACACTTTACTTTGTTGTATTTTTTTGTTTAGGGAATCAGTGTTTTCAGGATAACAAGAAATGCATTATACTTATTTCAGGCACAACTCTACCAGGGTTGTATCGGCATCTTTGACATATAAACATGACAAAAGTGTTGTAATTTTTTATTCAAAATAGGATAACGTAAATTACATATATATAACTACATAAACTAATTCTTAGATATGATCTCTGTAGAGGTCGGTATTCTTTTTTCTTGTTGAATAGTTATGTCTTTCTCTGCTCCAAAATGGTAACCTAAAATTTCTGATTATTTATGAAAACTTACTTGTAATGTTTTCATTTGGGTTAACTGTCTGATATAAGTATAAAATATTTTAATACTTATATCAAATGAACTGGGACTGTCAATATTTCTTACTTAAAGAACTGCTTTCTGTATTTTAGAAAGCTAACTGAGGATATCTATTTATTCTAAATAAATCAAACTTATTTAAGCCTTTACTCTATTCCTACAGAAGATGGCAATTCATCTGTGCTGTAAAATTGTAACAATTTCGTAGGGTAGAAAGTTATTACTTTAACAATACAATATTCAAGAAAAGCTTTATCGTGAATCTTTTTGTATCTGGTACTATGTTTCTAAGAACATGTGGGAGACAAGAGTAGTAAAGCAGAGGTTGCTCAGATTTTGTGAGTAAGGTTTTGGTAATCCTTCCTTACACCCCAGCACTTCCTCTCTTAATGTTTGGAAATCAATATCTGGGCCTTCCAGCTTTCCAGCTAGTAGGAAATGAGAAAGCACTTCGTGCTCACTGTGGTGCTGACCAGATAGACTTGGAAACAGTGAATTTACTTGGACTCTCCTAAGATGTCTCTGGTTAACTTATTGCTCTTCTGAAAGAGAAGAAGAAATACTAGTGTCTCTATTCTGAAGAAGGTGAATTCTTGGTCTGACTGGTCCTATTTAATAACTTTCTGAGTCTTGAGGCTGTATATATAATTCAGTGGCATTATCTCAGCTAATTCCCGTTTTTTTTTTTTTTTTTCATCTCTTTCAAAAGGCCCATTTATTACCAGCTTTGTGGAACAAATCCACAATAATTGAACTGCTAGAGAATTACCTTTTTAAAACATATAATGTATGTTATATGTAAGCATTTAACAAAGACCTTTTTAACATATAAAAAGATTTTTAATTCCTAGTATCCAACAGAAAGGTCATGTTTGACTTTTTAAAATATCTTGGTTTTAAAAAACATAAGAACAAATATATCATTTACATTCAGTTTTTTCCTTTCTGACTTTTTTTCTTGTTTTTCTAAGATCATTTTGGCTGTCCTTATATTTAGGTTTTTAAAAACTGCATTTTTGATGTCCTTTTCCAGCCAGGCAGCACATATAGGGCAGAGGCTGTCATTATTTTGTCATTTGTTGTTTAATCTATTTCAGCGACACCCACTTTTCTGCCTTTGTGAATGTGTGTCTATGTGTATGTGCACATCTGTGTGTATGCATGCATTGTGCGTATGTGTGTATATTTAATTTCATGAATGTTTTCTATAGTCCTCTAAGAGCATTTCTAATATATATTTGTAGCACTTCTTAATTTCCTTTGCTGAAGAAATAGTGGTGTTATATTTCCTTTCTTATCTGGAGTTCTCCTAGGGATTCTCTCTACTGATAACATAGGAATTTCAGGAGAAATTCTTATTTGAAAAGTATGCCTTCATTTAGATGACTGATATTTTTTAGCAGTGTGGTGGCCTCATAGTTGGTATTGAAGTGATATGCTTTGTCTCTTTCTTTATTGGTCAATTAGAAATGAATGGGGGAATGCATTCTTTAAATGGCATCGTGGAGAAGTCTCAGAGATATGTTTCTTCAATAGTGCCACTGAGGATACTTTAGAGTTCATGTAATTTTTATGAGAGAAATGTTTGCTCTTCACCTGCATTTTAATTCACAAAATCAATTTTTTTGGCCTTCCAGTATGTACTCATTTTCAGAGAGTATTTTTAAAAAATTATTTTCTCAATTCTTGTGTAACTTTTCAATTCAGAAAGCAGCTAAAATGGATGAATGAAGAGATATTAAAAATCTCATATTGAGGCCATATTTATGAAACCAAGTTTATGTGATTTACTTCTGAATGCTACTGTGTGAAATATAAGATTAAAGATCAAGTAGAGTGTGGTAAATTTGAACTATCACTGCTGCTTGCAGTACTGTAGTACAAGGTCAAGGCTGTTCACTCTAATTATGTTAAAAATGGGTGCAAGTTTTAGCCTTTCTTCTTGGAAGTGCTTTGAATTTAATTTTGTTTCAATAGCAGAGCCACTAAAATGATACACAAGTGGAGAAGATTTGGAAAAGAGTATTCAATGGAATATGCCCCTCGTTTGATTTTAGTAATTAAATAGTGGATCCACCCTCCCCTCACCTGTTCTGGCAAAAACAATGAGAGTTTGCCAAATATGTTAGTTTTCATCTTTACATCATTTTCAAGTATATTACGTGGCATATTATGAAACACAGAATTGCTGGTGGTTTTAGTTATCAACTGCTTTTTATGGTATGTCACTTTGTTTTCTTGTCCTGAAATCATCATACTTTCTTTGGCATTTATGATAAATTTCTGTTCTTAAGAATGCTCCGTAGGGATGTGCAGTCAATTATTTAGCACTCAGACTGGTCGCCACATGTTTGTTACTAACGCTCATTTAGTCAGTGAGCATTATGATATATTACCATAACATCAGTACTGTGATGTGACCATAAAACTTTGCTTATAAATTCTGCTGTTGAGGAAAGAGAACTAAAATTACTCTATTTTCTAGTATGCTTTCTTATCATAAGGAATTAATTTATTGGTATGATCTCCATAAGTAAACATCGTTCTAGAGTTAATTCATCCCATCTTTTTTTTTTTTTTTTTGGCACCTTTGTTGCCCAGCACCAGAAAGTTATCACTGCTTAGTAAGCTTACCCTTGGATAATCATGAAATTTATCATAATAATAGCTCGTGATGGCAAAAGGATTTAGCTTTGTACATATTGAGAGGTTTTATTTATTCATTCATTTATGTGTGCATTTAATAAATATTTGGTGATTCAGATTCAAAGAAGTAATGGAAGTAGGTCTTGCTCTTTAGGGAGCATAAATTTTAGTAGAAGAGGTAAGACAGATACATAAATAACAGAAATCCAAGGTAGAAGATAGGAAACTATCACGAAAAAATTACGCAAAAGAGTCTTTGAAGTTTAGAAGAGATAGCTTAGCCCCAGCTTAGAGAAACAAGGAATTGATATTTATGCTTGTGAATCTTGTATGTGATCGTGTGTGGTGTTTATGTTTATAGATTTGTGTGTAGTAATGTTCTGTTGATAATTATGAGGAGATACGTGGTGACAAATCTAAAAATGTGGAAAGCATTCTAGAGGTTGGTGAATAGATACCACACACACCACACTAATCATCAGTTATTTAACAGGCATGTAATCAAGCATGTTTTTCTGATTTAGCTTATTGGTTAGATGAATTATTTCTTAAGAATCATTTTTAATAATAGCAGTGACTGTTTTTCAGTGTAGAAGAGGCAACCAGGGGCCTAACCTTGGGCTGACAAATACCTCATTTGTAGGAAACTATCATATCTCTCTGGAGGAATATTCAGAACCTCAAGCAAAAAGTTTCTTTCTGAGTGAGTCATCTGGGCTCATACTCCAGGGTTGAGAATCCCTGGGGGTTTTCATGTGTGGTGGTTTTTATGCATTTTTTGAAGCAAATGTGTAGCTTGAAACCACATCATGAACTGTGAAGATTTCAAAGGCATTTTAGATGTTTACAGAAAGTTAAGGCTCTTTTTAAGATATAATTTTTGAATATGAAGGTAGACATAACTCTGTTTTTTACTGGTATAAACATGAGAATTTTATTGCCTTTGAGTATAAACAATTACAAACTTTAACAATATATAAAACAACAAAAGGATATTATCGACTACACGTTATCGGGCTGTGTTCATGACCCTGAAGTTGTTTTGGCATCAGACAACATCTTAACATGTAAATGTATACATATCCCAAAAGGAAAATATTAGAAAAAATATAATGCATCAATTTGAAAGACCTTACAAGATTTAAAAAATTTTTCACATTGGGAGACATTAAATTAGTCCTGAAAGATCTATGTTGACTCCGCCTGCATTTACCAGTGCCTTTTTTTCTTTAGCCATTCTGCCTCCTTCTACATTGTTCACTATCTCCAGACAAAATATTTTATTGAAACTTCTTTTATAAAAACAATATAAAGGACTTCCTAGGTTTTAGCATGGGAAGGAGATTCTTCACGTAGGCAGAGGGTCAGACTCTGCTCCTTCTGGATTTTCTCAGTGTATCTTCCTCACATGCTGAGTCCTATTTCCTATTAAAACTCTAGTTCAAGCATAGATGGAAAGCCCCTTCACTTGTTTCAGCTGAAATTAGTAGAAGATTTAAAAATAGTTGGCTTAAACCTAAGGGAACACAAAGCAATAAAATCAAGAAAATAAAAGGAACATGAAATAAATTAGGCTCACAAGGTACAAATCCCTCTCTGGTCTTACCTTAGCTGACGAGCTCCCAGGGCTCCCATGCCCTGACCTGTTCCATGCTCTGTCTGAGAAGGATTTTTATATTCTACATCCAAAGCACTGGAACAATTTTTTTCAGGCATCTTGCCAGGCTTTCTGGCTTCTCAACTCTCAGCTTGTTTCTAGTACAGAAAGTAATTTATTTTCTCCTGCATTCCTGCCCCCATATAGGAGAGCCTAGATCAAGATGTAAATTTCCTCTAGGGTCCACCACTGAGTAAGGAAGCCCCAACCCCACATATATAATGTCTATCCTGATTTCCTGATTGAAGGACATACCCTCAATCCCTACGCAATTGACAGCCAGACAACTGTCATGATTGACCCCCATGGGTTCATTCCCATATCTGTTAAAAGTGTGGCATGATTCAGGTCTAGGCAATATAACACTGTTCTCACCATACAAAAATTACACATTTATGGTGATAGGATCATTTTGTCACATTCTGTAGCAAATAATACTCAGGGCTGTGCCATTCAATAAACAGAGGGCTTTGAAGTTAAAATTTAAAGAGGACAGGAAGGAGAAACAGAAACAATTCAGCTCAAACTCATCTTCCTTTATGAAGCCTCTCAGACCACCCAGCCCCCACTGATGGGCAATATAAGTGACTGGAAAATAGCTCTGGCTCTGGTCTCAATTTGGACATACCTGAGTTTAAGTCTTAGCTCCGTCATGAATAAGCATTGTGATCTTGATCAAATTATGTAATTTCTTTAGACTTCATTTTTTCCATCTATGTAAAGCAAGGATGTTGGTGTTCCTCCTATCTCTTACTGTAAGAATAAGATGAGATCTTGCATGTAGTAAATATATGCATGACAAGGGATAAGTACATAATAAACATAAATATTTTACATCATGTACCAGTTAAAATTATATAGAACTTATCATGTTCTACTATGTATTAATTGCTATGAAATATTCATATCTTCTTCATGCAACCATGGATCAGGGACCAGATAGATAGTGTAAGAAAGCAAAGAGGAAGATGCCTAAGACAGTAGAGAGTGGTGAGTGTGATGCAATAGAGAACATACACTCCCTCTGCTCCAGACAACTGCTGTGGATATTGCCAGGAGAATGCGAGCTCAGCGATGCCAGATCTCAGAATTTTTCCAAGATAAGTTGTAAATTCTGATCTTTATGTGAAATAGTTTGATTTTTGTGTGTGTTGGGAATCCATTCAAATATTTGCCTATTCTATTTCATTTTTATGAATATGCACACCACAAATGGATCTGTCTTCCCAGACAGTGACCATCAGTTTGTGCTCTCAGCAGAATTCTCCAAAACCTCCTTAAGGGCAGGGTCAGACCTTTTTGCCTTGTGTCCACGATGGCAGGTAGGCAGATGATGACCTGTGATGGAGTACACCGTTTTAGAACCATTACCTTGTTTAATCAATGTGTTTTCTACTTGATTTGTCTAGCTCATTGTTGCTATTGTTTAAAATCTAGTGCCTAATTTGGGCCTGGGGTTGAACATTTTTTATGTGAACAAAGCAATGTTTCTCTGTCAGGTTCTGCTAGAAATTCAGTGGGAATTTGCTTAGATTTATTGTATCCCTATGTGGGTTGAACATTATTTCATATTATTTCGTTTCCTTCTTGTGGGAATCGATACCAACATCTGTACTCAGGCAGGTAAGGAGAAGTCAATAAAGTTAAGTAATTCTTTAAACCCACTTTGAGAAGCCATATCAGGAGGAAGAAAAAGGAAGAAGGGAGGAGAGAGATCCTTCTCTAGATACATGATTGGAGTTAACTTGTACAAAGGTCATTTCCCTGGTGCTCCCCTCCCCCCCCAAATGTGACAAAAGTATGAAGGTAGATTTTCCTTAAAAAGTTTCTATTATACTCATTTGAATCATATACATAATATAAATTTAAAAATTACATTGGAGCCCTAGAGTGACATAACTAATTTTGAAGAGGAAGATAATGTTAAATTAAAGTGCCGTTCAGTTTATTTCTGTTCAGTCAGTTTATCTTGAGGGCTCATTTTGTGCAAGGCACTATGCTTGATCTTGCAGGGTGGGGCAAAAGGAGACTAAGACAAGGCCTCTGGCTTAAAGGAGCTAAATGCACACAGGTATGATAAAACAAACATGATTCTACAAATTAATATGTAAACCTTATTTTGGGTTAATCAAATTATGTATTAAAGTCAGAAGGGGAAATTTACTTTCATGTATTTTTTTGAAAAATCAATAATCACCCTAACCAACCTGTAATTTATCTTTTGAGTATATGTGGAATTTTATATACAAGTTTTGTATATGTTTGCTTAAAGCAATTATTCCTTTAAGAGTACTAAATTATTGAAGAGAAAGGTTTTATTCTGGATGGCTCAAAGTTTATAGATACAATATTTATATAGCTCTTATGTTTCTCTTTATAGCACCCTTGAGAAATATAGTAGTATTGCTATAGTCTTACTTTCCAGAGGGAAATACATAAAATGTTGTCATCTGAATCTAAAGTGAGTTGTTTAATGAACAGGAGTTAGATTCTATTATAATTATTGCTCTAGGACTGAATCTATTAAGATAGCTCAATTTAATTTGGAGCAAGATTTATAGTAGATACTAGAGAACTTCAATTATATGGAGTCAAGGCTGAAAAGAGATTATGTCATGACCAGTAAATGTGAGGGTAGTTATGTAGACTGATCTTTTGGGCTTGCCACCTAGATATAGAAGATGATGTTATCAAGAGTAGAATCTTCTAATTTAGAGAAAGTAATAAGAAAATATTTAAATATCTATGTGAAACGTGGGTTAAATTCAGAACATTTTGCAACTGGTGTTTGAGGTGGACAGATGATCTTGTCTCGAGCTTTTTTCTTTTCTCAGGCATCTACCTTTGAAATATCATTAGGTTAGAATGGAGAAAGTTTCTAATTATTATACTCACTACTATGAGCTATTGGGAAGTTTTTAACTTTAGTAAAAAAATTTTCAAGAAATTGGTACAGAATAATATAAGCATTTAAAAAAGATAACTGTATAAGTTAACAGAAATGTTTAAAGCAGAATATTTAATGAGAAATAACATTTAATATTTTATCTAATTTAAAAGTGCAGCCCAGATTACAGATACCCTGATGAGTACTCAAAATTGCAGAATTTGAAAGTGTTGTTTGAAATGCCAATAAGGCTCTTACTCAGCCTGTTGGACCCACTACATATATAGATGATATCAATAATTTTGAAAAATACATTATTTGGATTTCAGCATCTGATTAAGACTCTGATGGACTCTATCATAGCAAAGTGACTAGATCTTGGGTAAAACATACGTTTTAATGCATAATTAGGATTGCAGATTGTCAGAAAAATCTCCAAGGATTGTGCTTTTTAGCATGATTTGTCCCAAATGGGAGCTGAAACCCAAGCAGTGAACTGTAAGGAGTAAGCAAATTGGAATGTAAAGGTGCTCTAGGAGAAATAGCAATATCAGGAGGCTACACTTGAGCGAGTAGCAAGAAGAGGGACCTGGATAGAAATTCCCATGTTAGGCCTATGTCTTTGAAAGGGGAATAAAACTGTTCCAGGTCTGTAGCACAACCTGACTCTCTACAGAAACAAATGTAAATCCCTTTTGGAAAAAAATGGAGATCTATAGGTTTCCCACAGATTAAAACAAAATAAATATGAGTTTGTAATAAAAGATCAACCAACTAACAAGGAAACAAACAGCCATGACTGAGAGTCAGAAGAAAAGGCAGATAACTGATTGGCCTATTCCCTACTCAGGATCTTAGATTTTAAAGTTATCAGAATAGAATATAAAATAATCATTACAAAAGGTAAGAAAGAAAAGATGAAATCCCCAAATTGAACAAGTAATAAGAGGCTAACAAAAATGAATTGTTGGGGAAAAAAATTCTGAATAATTAAATGGTTAAATAGCAATAAGAGAGAGTTAGTGACCTGGAAGATCAGTTTGAAGACATTATAAAGAACGCAGCACTCAGAGAAAATGAGTGAGACAACATGAAAGAAAAGTACAGAGAAAGTCAACAAATTCAAACATATCAATAATGACAATAAATATAGGGGAGTAATATGATGTAAGCTTTGGATTTCTTGTACATGTCCTTTATACACTTGAGAAGGTTTTTTTCTTTTCCTAGTTTGCTAAAATTTTTGTTTGTTTTTTGGTCACAAATGGATACTGGATTTTTTCAAATGATTCTTTTGAATCTGTTTTTATGCACCTATTGAGATGATTATATATATATTTTTGTTTATATGAATTACACTGATTGATTTTCAAATGCTAAAACAGCTATATTTTTGAGATAGGCCCAACTGGCCATAATGTATAATCCTTTTTATGTATTGGATTTGATTTGTTAAAATTTTCAAACAAAATAAAATTTAAGACAAAATGCATTAATGGATGTGTATAAAATACTGTACCCAACTGTTAGAGAATATATATTATCTTCAAGCACATAGGGAATATTTACAAAAACTGACTATGTACTAGTCCATAAAGCAATCTTGATAAATTTCAGGTAATTGATACCATACAGGCCACATTCCATTCAGTTAGAAATTAAATTAGTTCGATTCAGTTAGAAATTAAAAATTAGAAAGATAAATTGTTCCATACCTTTAAAAATTTTTTTAAAAACTTTCTATTCTAAATAACTTATGGATCAAAGAAGAAATCATAATAGACAATGAAAATAATTAGAAATGAATGATAGTAAAATACATTAAACCTTATAAGATGATGTAAAAGGGTATTTAAAGGCAGATATTTAGCCTTTAAAGTTTCTCTAAAGCCTGAAAATTAATGGGCTAAGCAACCTCTACCTTAAGCTATAAAAAAAAGAACCCCAAAGAAAATAAAAGGAATGAAGTAATAAAAATTATATTTTATTATTTTATTTCATTAATTCATAATGACTTGATGAACTTTTTGTAAAATTTGTATGGAAGAGTAAAAGCCTAAGGAAGAAGAAGTTGGAGGAGAGGGCACTTGCCCTACCAGATATTAAGACTGATAAAGCTCTCACTCTTTCTGTATGTATTCGGACAGTATGGTCATGGACAGGGATAATTAAAATGACTAGTGGAACAGAATAGACACATTGAAACAGACACACTTCTATAGGGGGTCCTCGATATGTCTTAGAGATGGCACTGCAGAGCAGGGAGGAAAGCATTTTTTTTCCCATAATAGTTCTGATTGTCCATATAGAGAAAAATTAAATAAGGTTGAATGTAACATGATACACAGTCAATTACATATGATATAAAAACATGTGAAAGAGAAAACTTAAAAATTAGAAAAAAATTACAGACTACTTTTCAGAACTAATGATACAGAGGATTTTTTTTTTCTGACACAAAACTTATTAACCATTAAAGAAAATATTGATAAATTCAGGTATATTAAAACTAAAAATTTTTATAAGAAGATACTAGAAAGATAGTGTGGGTACAACCCCCAAAACTAGAAGATACTTGTAATACATGCAATTGATAAGTGTTAGTGTCCATAATAGAAAGAACTCAAAAGAAATCAATGAGAAATGACGTACAACCCAGAAGAAAAAGGAACAAACATAGAATAGGCATTTTACAGAGATGCACAAACATATAAGATACACAACCTCCTAAGCAATTAGGGAAATGCAAATTACATCTACAGTGGCATATCATTTTAAACACACTGAATTAAAAAGGCTAATGTTTGACAATACCAAAGGTTAGTGAGGATGTGGAGCTAAGGAAGTTTATCTAGACATTATTTAGTGTTGAATATTTCTATTCCTTTTGACCTAGCAGTCACACTTTTAGGAATACTCCCTAGAGAAACACTTGAATAGGTACACTAGAGATCACGTATGAGAGTGTTTATAGTAGCACTATGCATAACAGCAAAAAGATTGGCAACAACTTAATAACAGAAATGTTTATTGACACGAGGATAACAAAGTAAATAGTGACATAGTTCCATAATGGAATACCATAAATCAGTGCAATTAACAAGCTAGTGTTTTGTACAAGGTGTGTGAACCTTAAAACCATAATTTTGAGTGAAAAAAAATAAGTCCCAGAAAATAACATTCAGTCATTTTTTTATGACATTAATGGGAAGAAAATATTAAGATAATAGAGGAATATGCAAATAGATGCAATAGTGTCAGTAATAATCTAATTCTTAAGTTAAATGATGAGGTCTCTGGGGTTCGTTTCAGTATTAAGCTTAATAATAAACATTATGTATCTTTTCTTTTGTATATATCTATTATTACCTGATGAAAATGTAAAAGCACTTAGCTGGAAGGAATATTTAAGGTTTTAGAAACATAATGAAATTCTACAAATTCTAAGTCAGCTTAACATTGTTGAATTTTGTGGTCATTATTTTAGAAGCTTCTGGGGTTCCTCAACCCCTTCTGATCCCAGAGAGCCATCTGCTGGAGAATCACTTCATGTCTGCAACACACGTTTAATTTTTTCTTTTCTGAATTTTAAGTTTTGAGTCCAATATGATGCCCAAGTTAAAAAAAAAAATTTGGAAAATAAAAGCTGTGCCATCCCTAGTGCTTCGATCACTCTTCATCTAAGAAAAAATTTTGCGACAGTGGCTTTTGATTATATTGGTATAGATGTTCCCTGGAAAACACATTCCAACGAACGTTTCTTCGTTTATAAATATGTCACTGGGATGTGTCAGAGCCATTCCCTTCAGAGGGGCTGTGGGAGAAACTAACACATGCTCAGCCTTTGCCCAGCAAAGCCACTCTGTCTCTTTTCATTGCTATCCTTCCTCTTCTGCATGTGCTCTAATTTATTTACCTTAGACTTAATTTAAAATTTTGTAAAGGAAAGAAAAAGGCCACTTAAAAGAGAGGTTTGACACTTTAATGAATGAATAGGCAAAAGACAAATTTCAAATTAATCAATGCTATTCCAAAGAGACAGTTCAATAAAGATTCTCTTCTTCCTGTCAGTCAAAGACAGGTTATGTTGTGGAACAAGCATTACTGATGGGGTTCTTCCAACTCCCATTATTGGGATGACATAGTCTCAACCAAGGGTTCCCCTTTGACTCAGTAACCCTCTGGGAATGCTAGCTATGTCTTTATCTTCTGGAAATCTAAAAATGTCTATACTGTGACAAAATGGAATGAGAACATTTTTCATGGGAACTGCCTATGAAATAGAAACTAGACTTAGTAGCAGAGTCAGATTACTCAGGCTGGGATCATAGGGCAAATTTTTTCCCATGTCTTCTATTGATTTTTATTGAGAGTTAACCCATGGTCCTGGATCTGAACAAAATTAAAACTTAGTTTTGGTAACCTTAGGCAGAAAGGTTTGCAATAAATAAAGAAAATAGGCCTGACCTAGAGAGTCAAAATTTTCAGGTTTAACAAAACAATTTGAAGCTCTGCTGTGGTACTTGAGCACCCAACGCAGTTTTATCACCAGTCAAGTATGCTGTACGTAAAATAGAATTCATAAAACTCACTCTTTGTTTAGCCAACAATGTAAGTTTGGAGGATAATGCCTACAAAGCACTTTGAGTTCCTTAGCAGAAGAGCACCATGTAAGTACAAAGTATTGTTATGGGTTATGAAACAGCTGTCAATCAGGGTCCTTCTGATAGGGTGTTTCTAGAGAGAGTACTCCCCAGTTTTATTGTCAGACTTGGAGTTAGATATCTTATGCCAGGCATTTCAGGACAGGGAGAAGGAGAAGGAAGGCTCTACCATGGTGGGAGAGATGATGATACATATGATATGTTGACTTAAGCAATGTCCTCTGAATCACACCATGAAGTAGCACCTTTTCATTGGCCTAGACTTTCTTAGATGTAGCCCGCTTTTCGGGATGGAGTAAGATGACTTTTGAGGTCCCTCGCATTATTTTTATAGCTCTATACTTATTTTTTTTCCAGCTTTATTAAAGTATAATTGACAAATAAAATTGCAAGATACTTAGAGCATACAGTATGGAGATCTGATGTGCACACATTATGAAAGGACTCTCACTGTTGGATTAATGAGCACATTCACCACCTCACATATGTACCTTTCGTGTGTGTGTGTGTGTGTGTGTGTGTGTGAGTGTGTGTGTGAGAGAGAGAGAGAGAGAGAGAGAGAGAAAGAAAGAGAGAGAGAGAGAACATTTAAGTCTTATTCTCAGCACATTTCAGTTATACAATACAGTTATCAACTGTGGTTACCATGTTTTGTATTAGATTGTCAGACCTTATTTATCTTGTAGCAGAAAGTTCGTATTCTTTTACCAACCCCTCCCTATTTCCCCTAACACCTCCAGCCCCTGACAATCACTTTTCTACTCTCTGTTTCTATGAGTGAGACTTTTTTTTGATTCCACCTGTCAGTGATACCATGCAGTATTTTTCCTTCTCTGTCTGACTTTTTTCACTTAGCATAATGCCCTCCAGAGTCATTCATGTTGCAAATGACAAGATTTCCTTCTTTTATTTAGGGCTGAATAATATGGCATTATCTTTGTATGAATATATGTATATACCACATCTTTATCTCTTCATCCATCATTGGACACTTGTTTCCATGTTTTGGCTATTGTGAATAATACTGCTATGAACACGGGAGTTCAGATATCTCTTTGGGATAATGATTTTATTTCCTTTGGATGTATACCCAGAAGTGGGATTGCCAGGTCGTATAGTTCTATACTTTAAAGAGTAGGAATTAATTGAATGCATTGAGGACCAAGCAGAAGTTGTTCTTGATGGGTGGTAGTGGTCAGAAGACAATGGCTACAAAACACTTTGAGTTCCTTAGCAGAAGAGCCGATGAGAGCCGAACATTCAGGGCTTGGAGGTCCGGCTTTGCCTGTGCATTTCTTGGGGATCAGTATTATATTGTCATAATTATGCCATCAAGTACACCCTCTTAAGTTTGTGGAGAGGAAATGTAACTAAAAACGATTTTATAATGCTTTAAAAAGAAATTATTTTTAGCCTATAACCAATTTCTGTCTACAGGAGGAAGGTCAGCAAAGCCATCAAATAGTCTTGATCTGTGATAGTTTTCTCCAAAATCCAGTGATCCCATTACTTTTTCTGTATACAACTTCCTCCTCAGCCTCTCGTTTATGAGTCCCTGGTCCATCATTTTTCCCCTTCAGCTCTTTTGAGATATTATTTACATGTACCACATATAAGTTTAAGGTTGATGATTTGATACACGTATATATTGTGAAATGATTACCACAATAAGATTAGTTAACTTCCACCCCCTCACATAATTACCTTTTTTTTTTTTGTGGTGATAACATTTAAGATCTATTCTTTTAATAACTTTCAAGTATATAATACAGCAGCAATCCCCAACCTTTTTGGCACCAGGGACTGGTGCTCCTATGAGAATCTAATGCCTGATGACCTGAGGTGGAGCTGAGGCGGTGATGCTAGCTCTGGGGAGCCGTTGTAAATACAGATGAAGCTTTGCTTGTTGGCCTGCCGTTCACCTCCTGCTGTGCTGCCTGGTTCCTAACAGATCACAGCCCAGCACCAGTCCATGGCCCAGAGGTTAGGACCCCTGTAATACAGTATTGTTAATTGTAGTCACCATGCTGTACATTAGATATTAGAACTTATTCATTTTATTGCTGAGAGTTTGTACCCTTTGCCTAATCCCTTTTTATAATCCCTCTCTTCACACATAATCAACTACCTCTGTCTGCCCCCCCACCCCCCCGTTGAGCTCTCCTAGCAAAATTTGCCACTGGTTAAATATCTCTGTCTACTCAACCCCTTTACCCACCTCCGGCAGCTAAATGTGGCTAGAGAAAAACCCACAACCATCTTAATATAGAAAAACACACAACCATCTTAACAAGTCTTGCTTTAAATTTATTATGTCACATTTTAAGTGGGTCCATAGGGCTGCCTGGCAGTTATACCACATATGCCGAGAGAATTCACTCACTTATTTTTCAGGATGACTATTTTGCACTTTCTTCTCTCACCTCAAACCACCAACATTTGTCTTTTCCTCTCCAGTTTTTTTTTTTTCATTTGACCGAGAAAGTAAAAGAAACACGACGATAACTTTCACAGACTCCTGCCTGCACCTGTGCTCGCAGCAGCGGAGTGGACCCCCGAGGCAGCCCGTGCACTGGCCTGCATTCCCTCGCAGTCATAACAAAGAAGCCAACCTTCTGCAGTGGCCACTGTGTGCCAGGCTTCGTTCTAAATCCCTTAGGCATTAACGAGTGTGATCCTTACAACAGTCCTGTGAGATAGGAATCATACCGATTTTACAGACGAGGCAGCTGAGGCACACCAACATTCAGCAACGTCCAAAATCACATAGCCATGATAAGTTGATGATTTCGGACAACTTTTGTTAAGGTCACTACTGACCTCCAAAATGTCAGAGGCAGAGAGGTAACATCAAAGCCAGAGGGACATTGTCAGTTCCGACTTAGCCTTTCCGAAGTGCTTCTCACTCATTCGGCTTCCTTGGCATCCCGCTCCGCTTGATGTTGCTGCCACCGCAGGGGCCTCCTCTGTTTCTCCTTTGCTGGATCGCCCTCTGCTGGCCAACCTCTGAACGTCGACTGCTCAGGGCTTGGGCTGGACGACTTTTCTTAATATCCACACTCATTCTCTTGGGGATTTCAGCCAGCCCGAAGGCTTTAAATATTTATAAATTGATGACTACTAGATTTTTATCTCTAGCTTTGACCTTCCCTAGGCTTCTAACACTTCCATTTGTATGTCGTAGGCATAGCACTCACACAATTAATGTGTTTCAAATAAAATTCTTGATTTTGCTCGTATCCTTTAGTTCTTATTTTTAGTAAGTTGGGGTCTTCCTTCCACATCCCACATTGCAATTATCAGGAGGGCTCTACCTTTAAATTAAATACCAGGTCTGACCACCTCTCCCCACTTCCAGTGCTACAGCCTTATCCAGAGCTCCATCATCTAGTCTCTGGGTTTTGAAATAGCTTCCTAATGCATCTCTGGTTCTGGTACAGCCTGTCATTCATTATATTTATACATTAGGTCTGGCCCCTGCTACTCCTTTTTCTTATTTCCTAGATGTTCTCTGTCCCTCCCTGATGCCCAGCCCGGTCTTTGCCGCTCTTTGAAAACCATAAGCACACTTCTGCCTCAAGGCTTTTGCCTTTGCTTTTCCCTCTGTTCCCCACTGCTGGGAATGCTCTTCCTAAATTAGCCTAAATTAAACAGGAGAATTCGTTATTTCGATATGATCTCTGTTCAAACTTTACCTTATTTGAGACGCCTTCCTTCATCTCCCCATTTAAAATAGCAGTGCCTGGCATTTTCTATCTTCTTGCCAGCTTTAGTCAGAGTGTAATGTTGTATCGTACGTCTGTTTGCCGTATGTCTCCGTGAAGGCAGAGATATTATTGCTCTGTTCCTAGTGCCTGCAACTAGGTACTTGATAAATATTTATTGACTTTTTGGAATAATGACAGGTAGTAAGTCCTACAAAGTTAAAGGACAGGAATGAAAAAGACTAGATGTAATCCTTCTTTTAAAGTAAGAGAAATAAAGCCTGTAAATGACGGATAAAAAGGGGTATATATGGAGAAGATGGTCTAGAAGTAGAAGAGGAGAGTCTCAGATTCCTGTCTTCATAGGTTCATCCAGGCTTAGGGTGGGGACCTGAAGTATTTCTAGAAATTTAAAATTGGTGAAACAAAATAGAATTGGCCATCTTATCTTCCTTAAACCTACTCCACTTGAAGCATTGAAATGACAAGTTGTACATTTAAGTTATGATAGTAACAATAATGATTTTTCCACGTGTTCCTTTTCTGAGTGTCTTTAATCAATATTCGATATCCCAGTACTCTTTATTTTTTTATTATTTTAAAAAATCAATTAATTTATTTTTATGATGATATTAGTTAACGAAATCTGGTAAGTTTCAGCTGTACATTTTAACAGTAAAGCATATATATATTGCATTGCATGTTCACGTCCCATAGTTAGATTTCTTTCTGTCATCGTAAATTTATATATTTGACCCCTTTTACCCCACCTACCTCCCCTACCTCCCCCTCTTCCTCTCCTCTGGTAACCACTAGTCCCAGTGCCCTTTAGAGTTGGACTGAGAACGTTGATGTAATTGTTTCCAGTTTCTTGGGTCACTTCTCCGTAAAGAGAACAGTTCCAGGAGTAGATTTATCTACCCCTCGCTTAACATTGTTATGAGTTCTACTAACTGATGTGGAACAAGAATGGAAAGAAAATAGTGCCAAAATAACAAATTCCCTTCTTTAGTATTATAAGATATAAAAGGATTGAGACAGTTCCTTTAATCTGTGTTAGTATTTCAGTGTACTTTTCAACAGATAAATCTTTAACGACCTCCAGAAAACAGGAAGGGGATGTTTCCTACCCTCTTGAATATAAATATGCCTAACAAAAATTCATTACCTGAACTTTGACTCCAAATTAACATGATGCTTAATAATCATCTGACCTATCCGTGATTTCGAAAGTTTAAAGTGTTGGTGAATGGCGGGCACAGAATCCTGCAAAGCTCACATCACCCAGTTTGGGCCATAAAATTGTGAAAGGCCAAGCACGATTATTTTATAGCCTTTAGGTTATTTCAAAAGATTTGTTTGTAGGCACTCGCTGCATTACTTCATTTCTCATTGACTTCTTTTCACCCAGAGGGGGAAGAAGATGAGGATGAGGAGGATGAGGAGGAGGAAGATGATGAGGAGGAGGATGAGGAGGACGAGGAAGAAGACAAAGGCGCAGATTCCCTGGATGAGAGCATGGATGGCGACACCGAGCTGCGTGGGTTTACTGTCCCTGGCCTCACATCGCAGGAACCTGACGTGGAGCAGGAAAACATGGACCTTCTGGAGGGAGCCACCTACCAGGTGCCGGATGCCCTGGAGTGGGAACAGCAGGATCAGGGCTTGGGTAAGAGTCCTGCGTATTTCCCTTTCCCTCTTCCCACCCCTTCTTTCACGTTTCTGAGGTGACAGCTTTCTTTCGTTGGTATTGATTGTGGAGCAAAGTGGATTTTCCATTTTTATTTATGGATGGTTCTTTTGGGAAAGTTATCAGTTTTTTTTTTCATTATGTTTATATTTAATGCTCTTAAATAGTCAAGCTCCAAACAGTCTCCCACTAAGAGCATGGTTCCCTAATTTTTGGAAGGAGTTCTGTCTTTCCTTCCCAGCTGGAAGACAGCTGTAGGCTTTGGGAGGGCTTCCAACTGCGGAGGAAATGTGTGTACCAATATGCTGGTCTGCAGTCAGAAAGCAAATGTATCTTGTCACCCTCTGTCCTTTTAGAATTTACTCCCTCAGGGGAAATTCTTCCCTGGCTTCTGGCTTCTGGGCAAGCTTTTGGCAGTCCGATGACTTTTCTGTTCATTCTGATAGTTGTGTTTTTGTGAAACAGAGTCTCATTTTAGCAGTCAGGGTCCAGAGAGCCCCATGCTTACTCTCTTTTGTGCGTAGCCCACATTTTAAGCGGGAGACTCCTAGGATGCAGGCTGACCCTAACTTGACATCCTCTTCCTTATCAGCGGGGCAGCTCCCCTGTCTGTCTCCCCTTGGCTTTTTCAGAAAAGACACTGCTAAGCTCTGAGTGATTCCTTGAGGCCTCAGTCTCTTGACCTCAACTCTCAAAAACCTCCCTTCACCCAATTCACTTAGTCTTTAACAGCTGGGTCCCTTTATAATCTTCGGTGCAGCAGAAGTTAGGCTTAAGAGTCATATACTGTATAAGCGATAAAGATACTCATTTCAGACTGTGAAAAACAGTCATATTAGTTTTAGGGATTTCATTAAAAATCTGGATGTTGGTTTGAGACTTTGCTCTGGAATATCATACTTAGTGTGCCTTGGTGCTTGGTTGAAACTTCCAATTTAGAATCCTATTACGTATGATTTCCTAAAGATTGTTCTCCTCTCCTCCCATGAAAACTCTCTTTTAGATCAGTGGCGAAGAAAGTGTGAGTGCATTAAAACAAGTTTGGGATGGGAAAATTACAGCGTCTGTTTATTGCATGATTGGGTAGCTTAAAACAACCTCTTTTGTGTTTTTAAAGCTCAAACTGGAATTGGTAAAATCTTTAAAAGTTTGCAATCAAAAGAGGAACCCTTTTCATAATCTCTAGAGCCAAAGAAACATGCTGGAGGTTATTTAATGCATCTTTTTTTCTTTTATAGAGGTCTTTGTCCTTTAAATTTGGTTAATCGGTTTATACAACACACCTAACTAAGCACTCGCTATCTCCTTGGCACTTTGTCTGGCATTGGGAACACAGAGAAAAACAAAATAGCGCCTTTTTCTTGTTTAGAGCAGAGCCCATTTCATAAAGATTTCAGTGAAGGGAGAGTGAGTTCTATAATGAACATAGGTTATGAGAATGCAGGGCAGAAATGTAGAAGGGACCCATTTATATTAGCTCGGAGTGTGCAGAGCTGTCACTTGTAGGATGCATAGGTAAAAGATAGCTTTCAGGGATAGGGGGCCAAAGAAAAAATAGGCACGAAGGCATTGGAGGGATGAAAGAGCATGGCGCATACATATGGGTTGGCCAGGACATTGTTTTTTATCAAATTTTTCTTATTATAATAATTTATCATTTCCCTAGGTGTCTCCTACCTTTTATTGTCATTTCTTTTCCTGATAAATTTATTTTGTCCACACGTCCTTCTCATTGTGGGTTTTCTGGAAACCAAAACAAGAACAAATCTTTTGAGTTGTTTTTTCTCACACTGTTGAAAATTGTGTTTGAGTAGTGTCCGAGTCTAGAATTTTATTAGCTAATCAGCTTTTTCTTGGATTGACAGGAGTATCTCCTCATACTCAAAACCAGTAACAACTTCTGGATCAATATTAATTGATAGTTTCCTAAATACTCTCAGATTAGATAAAATAAAGGAAAACCTCCCCTATTTGTGATGAATTTTGTGGTATATAGAATAATAGCTTCCTAAAGATGTCTATACCCTAGTCTTTGGAACCTGTGAGTATATTACCTTACATAGCAGTAAGGACTTTGCTGGTGTGATTAAGGGTCTTGAGATGGAGAGGTTATTCTGGATTATCTGGGGTGGGGGGGTTGGGGGGATGGGGAGCAGTATAATCACAAGTGTCCTTAAAAAGAGAAGGTAGGAGGGTCATAGGTGGAGAAGATGTGATGATAGAGGCAGAGGTCAGAGTGACGGCTGTGAGCCAAGGAATGCTTGCAGACGCCAGAAGCTGGAAAAGGCAAGGAGATGGATTCTCCTCTGAGCCTCTAGAAGGAATACAACCTTGCTGACACCTTGATTTTAGCCCCTCAAAACCTATTTCAGGCCTTTGACCTGCAGAACTGTAAGATAATGAATTTTTGTTGTTATAAGCCACTAAGTTTGTGGTAATTTGTTACAGCAGAAATAAGAAACTAATACAGATTTCAATAAGCATTTTATAAGCAGCATCATTTTAGAAAGCAGAGATGCGTGGTAGCTGTAGTCAAGAGTGCGAACATTGTAAAACTAAGTAGTTATTCCTTAATGAATCATTAAAAATGCAAACATTGAGACCCTTTAAAAAGTAAACTTATTTAGTACAGTAACACTTCAATTGGCCATCTTCTCCTTTCCTATTTTTAAGTGGGTGATTTTTTTTTAGAGATTGTCATATTCCATTTCACAATATGAATGGTATTCCAAAGCAAATGCTAAAACCCGTATAAACTTTGAAAAATGAACAGATTGAAGTGGGTAGTTGGGACTGGCTAAAAATAATGCAGATTCTATGAATAGATTATAGTTTTGTTTCCTGTGAAAAGCAGAAAACTTAGATGACTTTCTAAGGCAAACAGTAGATTCATAGCTGCAAATTCTCTGTTTTGAAGTTTTCTGCATTGTCACTCATTGTCTCTAGCGTTGAAAAGAGAGAGCTCATCTTCTTGATCTTGCTGTTGGAAGGTGACTGTGGAATGAACTGTACATGTTAATAGGACGTAGAGAATCAGGAGTGAAAGTTCCATGTTATGGTTGAAGTGGATTGATTAATTGGTAAAATGGCAGTAGCATACAGGAAGCTCTTTATTCACACATGCAGAATGAACTTCTTTTTTATCTAATAGTTTATTTTCAAAATTAATGGCAAGAAACTGTACAGAAAGCAGATAGTTGACCACATTCCTTCTTATCCTGTTGCCATGATAAATCACACAATTATTCTTTTTTAAAGTACAAGGTCAATATGACCAAAGTTGAGTCAGCATATCCATTTTAATGTTTAAACATTTCCAGTGTAATTAATACTTGGAGATTTTTCCTTTTTTGCATTCCTTTTTGCGTATCTGTTAAGATGCTTTAGCTACAGGTAGAAGAAACCTTAAATTGGATTAAAGAGTAAGAAGTAAATTTTCTCTCAAAACAAGTAGTCTAGAGGTAGAACTCTTGGGTCAGTTGACTCAGTAGCTCAGCTGTCATCAGTGACCCAAGGTTTTTCCATCTTGCTGCACTGTGCACTTCGCCCCCAGGCTGGCTTCCTTATAGCTGCAATGGCTGCAGCAATTTTAGAGGTCACACCTAGACAAGACATTGTCCAGGGGAAGAAGACTTTTTTTTCCACTGTGTTTCTTTTTTAAAAGTGAGGAAACCTTTCTAAGAATTCCCCAGTAGAATATTTCTTGCCTCTAATTGGCCAAGGTCAGGTCACATGCCCATTTCTAAACAATCATTGGCAAGGGGAATTTGATCACATGACTATGTGGGTGTTAATCACCATTCCTATTACCCATGATTTCTGTGTTTTTCTGTTTTCTTTTCTTGTAGATGATACTTATCCATGTCTCTTGTATCCTCTAGGCATCCTATTAGTGATCCTATTAAGTTAATATCTTTATTTTATATATATTTGAGTTCTTGAGTTCTGAATGAAGGCCTGAAGGTGGTATTGTTCCATTTTCTTCCTCAGGAAGAGACCATTTTTGGAAAATTTACAGTTCGGTTGCCGTCTGGATGGATAGGTCTTCCAAAAGCCATCAATTAGTTAAGAATTATTATAGCAGTCTTCACTTTTTCAAAAGCCTGTACCTAAAATTGGAATGGGGTCTTGATTTAGGGAATGGAATATTTTTCTCTGGAGGTTTTTAAAAAAGCCTGATAAATATTCAATTAACAATTTAAAGATGTTTGTGGAAAGCAGAAGAATGAAGAGCACTCATGCATCTATTTTTTTTTCATTAGACATTCATTGAGCACCTACTAAGTGTATGCTGTATATTGTGGAAATACTGAGAGGCTGAATTGTAGAGAGATTAATTGCCATGGGGCAGAGAATGGTCCCATAGATATGAGGTCGGTGGCCAAGCAATTCCACAATTGGGAACTAACACATCACTTACAAATAGGGATTGCTTCGAGTGGGCAACCATCTGTGAGGTGTGACTTCAGGGGTGCTTTATCCAATCCCGTAATTTATACCACCCTTTCTGCCTTAGCATGGTGTCCACTTTCAATATCAGATACTTCCTATAGATTGAGATAATGTATCTTGAGAAGGCCTCAGAAAAATGCAGATCTGCTATCTGGGTAGACAATTCATTAAGATATTATCATTTATTTATTGTTATTAATTTATCAGGTTCATGAGCTGGTGATTTAGTATGATTTGAAAATTAAAGAGAGAGGAACACAGGACAAATGCGTTTTGAGTTGGGAGGAAGGTAAGAAGGTAGGCTGAACTGCAGGTAAAGGGCGTGGTGGCTGGACCTTATAGAAACTGAACCCTTGACTATGAGAAAGTCAAACCCTTAGCCCCAAAGCGTGTCAGCTCTTCTCTTTCGGTTCCTTGTCCTCCTCTTCTTATTCTTTTGAAACACTTAATGTGTAGCTAAGACTGAACAATTAAATATAGGGCAAGATGGGCTGTGACAGCAAAGAAAAGAGGCTCCGCAAAAGGATAGTGGGAAGTGTGAGATTTCAAAGAACTCTTCATCGCAACAAATGTCAGTGAATTTTGATGTATAACATGTTAAGCGATGGATTAAAAGGTTGCTCAGGAAGCTGCTGGGCTAACTTAATTAAATAAGTGTATAAAAGGAGAGGGAGGAATGAACCCTTAATCCAATGTAACCAGCACAAAGTGAGTGGCAGATTGGCCAAAGTCCCCAGACAAGTGGCTCTCAATGGGAGGCTCACTGGACTCATCTAGAGAGCTGTAAAAAATACTGATGTCTGGGTCCTACCCTAGAGGACAACTGTTCTAGATGGAATCCATTGCTTGTTCCCTTGGGGTGAGGCAGCTTCTGTTTATGTAGGGGGATGGAGAAAGAAAATTTAAAAGAGTCTTTCTAATGACAGCTCAGTGTAATGTAGTATCTTGGATGAGATCTTGCAACAGAAAAAGGGCGTTAGTTAAAAACTAAGGAAATATGAAGAAATTATGGTCTTTAGTTAATAAAGCAAAATGTTTCTATCTTCTATGAATGGAATCCCCATTAGTGGAGATTTACATTGCTTTTCATGATCTTTTGTGTATTGGATTAGTGTGCCTTAAAGAAAAATTCAGCTTTTTACAATCACAGAGAGATAAAATTTAAAGTCAATATCCATGTTTTAATTTTCCCAGAAACCCCATGGTCACATTACAGACTCCTAACTCTGGACTGTGGAGGTTGTATCCAGACTCCTGCATCTGGGATGCCGGAGCATCTCCCGGTATGAGTTCTGTGGGTGAGCATCTGCCGGTTACCTGGGGTTCCTTTCTATTCTGAGATGGTACCCAAGGTGTCTGGATTTGAGAGTAATGCCATTCACTCTTTCTTTGTAAAGAACTGAATTACTTTTCCTACAAAAAAGGAAAAGACTTGAGTGCCGAACTTTTTCACATTAGGCAAGACACCCTGGTGGCCAGAGTTTAAATTAGAACTTGTAATCCCCGCCTCTCTTTGCCTCATGAAGATGAGCAAGCACATAAGAGAAATTAGGTCTGCAAAGGAGGATACTTTCCAGGTCCAAGGTATTATTTCTTCATAGCTCTTTCCATTTAAGCTGTTGCTTGCTAGCAAATTAGCAGTAGTTGGGGATTTCTAGGGGAGAAATATATGTCCCTATGCCTATGGTGAAAGATTCAACAAATGCAAGAATTTAGTAGGTTTTAAAAATGCATTTATTGCTGAGTTTTCCATTTATTTTATTTTATCCTGTTGTGTTGTCAATATTTTTGTCAGAAGCCTTAAATCCTCTTTTTGGCATGGTGTAGGTTATAAATAGATTAAATACATAGAAATTAATGGACTTCCTTCCTGTTGCCCATTTCCAACTATATTTGCAAAGTGTACTGAGGACCACAAATATAGAAATTTATATGAACCAAAAGTCAAAAAGAGAGCAGGCATGCCTAAAGAAAACCAGGTGCTGACCTAAAAACACTTTAATTTACTTTGTTTTTTCCTTTCATTTTGATGTTCACGACACTTCTGATGAATGGTTCTGTATATTGACGATAGCCAAACTTTTGTATTCCTTTAACATAGGAAATGTTAAGCTGTTTGGAAAGAGGAAGGGACTGACAGCATGGATAATTTTGCAGGTTATGCTTTTTTTAAAAGACTGACACCGATTTTTCACAGCTATTTATAGGACTTTTGTACCAAGAATCTCAGACAGACAGAACTGAGGCTTCGGGAATTCATTCATCCCAAGAGTCATAGGCAGAACTTAGATCATTAACACACACACACACACACACACACACACACACACACACACACACACCACTCATCTTTGCCCAAGTGGAACACTGCAAATTCTATCTTTTCCTCTAAGTTTTTCTTTTCTTTTCTTTTCTCTTTTCTCTTTTCTTTTTTTTCTTTTCTTTCCTTTCCTTTTCTCTTTTCTTTCTTTCTTTCTTTCTTTCTTTCTTTCTTTCTTTCTTTCTTTCTTTCTTTCTTTCTTTCTCTCTTTCTTTCTTTTTTTGAGAAAATGAGTGAGAAGTCGGCTCTAAGTCTCAAACACTAATGAGTGAAACCCATACAATAATGTTTGTAGAGAGTCTCTACAGCACAGTGGCAGCCATAACTACCTATGTGTATGATTGTGTATGTGCAGAACATGGAGCTAACTCCCTCAGGCACGGAGCCTCTCTGGGGTTATTCCTGCATTGAGGGAGAGAAATCAGCCTTGGGTGTTAAAATAAAACATTTTGCACCAGCTGAATCTCTCCAGTACAGTAGTAGTAGGTTTTGCGTGATGGAAAGGAACTGCCAGCCTCTCAAGCTGGCCTCAGGGAGCCAAAGCTATTTTTGAAATTCAAAGGATTGGTGGCAGAAAGTAAAAATACAACACAGTGAAAGTGAAGGAGGGATTAAATGTTAAAACAAGGAATCAGAGATTGAGATCAGGTAACTTGGGGATTCAACGGTTCTTGGATTTGAAACATTTCTTAAAATGTGTTTATCTCTATTATACATCCCTGATATATTCAAGGACCTCCATGATCTATCTGGGGTCTATGTTTCTGCTTTGTTTTTCCCAGGCGCTCTGTCTGATGAGGCCTGTGCCTCACTGGGCTGTAGTCGCTGACACCAGAACACACATTTCTGCAGACATGGCATCTGTCCATACCCGGCTTTTGCTGAAGCCTTTCCTGGCACTCTTACCATACACCGAGCCCTCCCTTGTGAAAACCCTACAGTAGTTGTCAGTATTGCTCAATTTCCATTCTCATTTTGCTTATTATTTTGGGGGCATCCTCACAGCATTTAGCACTCCGCATTGAGTACTGTTGATTGCTTAAAAGGGGTTTCTCTTCCAGTTGGTAGGCATTTGGGGCCTGAAACTGCCCAGCACAGTTGGGAGGAGGGATGGGGATGCTTCAGTGCACTTTGCCAGTTAAACAATAGTCCCTTATGTAACTACTCTGGATGGCAACATGGGGATAGAGTGGGATTTTAAATGGAGTTTGTACAGTTCATGGGGAAAGATGGTAACTGATCAAGTGTTGAGGGCTTTTCATAATGCTTATAACTGACATTAAGCATATGTATCACATGGCAGGTAGACTTTCATGTGATCTTAACTTTTTCTGGTTTTCTCCATTTACCTCAAAGTTTTTACATCTACAGATTCCTTAGTTATAGCATGACTTCAGGTCATAAACCTCAGATGGCATTTTGAGGCTAGGTTTTTTTTGGAACATAATCTAATGTTTTATTCTCCAGCTTTACTGAGATATATTTGGCAGATAACATTGCGTATGTTTAGGGTGTACATGTTGATTTGATACACATATATTGCAAAATGATCACCATCACAGTGTTAGCTAACACCTGCATCATGTCTTGTAATTGTCATTTCTTTTTTTGTGTGTGAGGAGTAATCTAACATTTTAGAATATTTTTTAAGAATGAACTTTGAGTGATCCTACACTGTAGAAATGATCAGACTTTGGAATTTTTGGGCTGACCACCTTTATAATCCTTAGCATCTGATCAGATGAAAATCAGATGGTTGCATTCTCACAGTGATCAATCCTTTAAAAATTTTCCTAGTAGTTAATTAGCTAGCTTAATAGAGATAAAGCCTTTGATAGCATCTATTAAAGAATAATTTAGCTATGGCATCACCTAGATGCAAGTGAGAAGTTTTTTAATCCTGATTCTCTCTCCTACTGGTTCATTGCTTTCCTAAGTCAGAGGATTGAGTTGTCTGTATCTCATTTCTGGCTGCTGCAAAATTATAACTATAGTGTCGTATTTTAAATGCTTTAGGGTCCCAGTTTGAAATTACCTCCCCCCACCCCTTTCATGTCTTTAGCGCCCTGTAGGAGGACCTAGGTATTGTGTTCTTGTATCAAAGATTCACTAAAAATAAATTTGAACTTGTTGTTTAGGAATATCATTCTGGAAACCTAAGCCCAAATAACTCAGCTCCAAAGTATTCATCTTTATTTCTTTCATGATCTATATGAGATAATAGACTTAAAGCTTTCTAGAAACTGAAAGCTTTATTGGTATTTTCATAATTAAATTATGTTTCATTAGAGAATTGGGAAAAATCACATTTCCTTTACTAGGAATGAATTTCTTATGTGAAAATTCAGCAGTCACTTTTCCTTTGGAGAGCTGGGAAAGGATTCTTGGAATTAAGCCAAAAAATAATCTCTTCATCAGCTACAGTTAATAAAAACATTAATAAAGCATATTACATCTGAAGAGAATGCTGTGAACTAATTTCTTTGTAATCAGAATGCACTTGTAGGCTCAGCTGGGGAATTAATAACATGTAAACATCTAGTAGGCTAGATGAGACTTAAATAAGAAGAAATACTGAGAGAAGTGGGAAATATTTCAGAAAGGAAGAAATTAAGTATATTTTATCCTCTTTAAAAAATACAGAAGGTAAGCAATGATAATGTTAAAAACTTCCAATTATCTCTTGATTTGAAGTTACATGCTACTAAATTAAGGTAAATTACTTAATAGAATGTTATCAGTTCACTGTATGAAGAATCTGGAATATGTGGAATTTCCCAAATTTTATTTGTCTTAGTTAATCTGGATCAGAGAAAGAATGCACTTAACTTTTGCATTTCAGAAACTACAGCAATTAAGTGATTTTCCCCTATCAAGACCATAAAAGAAAGATGCTAAAGCATCAAAGCTAACCTTAGTGATCAAGTGAGGTTGAAGTCAGCTGGTAAACTTGTTCATCTCACTTCAGCATTTGAGAATTAATAATCACAGCATGTGCTGTCCCAGCTCAGAACTTTCTGCTTTTCTGTTGGACAAAAGATTGTTTCACAGAACCCGGCACAAAATATAAATATATGGTCAACGAGGGGTCCCAGTTTCAATTCATGTGAAGAATCTTCAAAATAAACTTTACAACTATACACATTATCAAGACCCAGGGAAGAAATGTAAAACAAAGGAACACTCACAGCTAAGAAAATTTTGACTTACACCTTCCATCTGTTAAGTTTTTTTGCAGAGATGAAATCTTTCTGAAATAATGGATGAAAGAGAACAGCAATTGTTTGGAACAGGATGGATTTAATGACTCCTTGGGGATAAATATGCAAAACAACATTGGTGACTTCCAACTGCATAAAGTTTGATGTGAAATAAGCAATAGGCACCAAGTGAAGTATCAACTGGGTTTGTTTATCACTGTCCTGGTAAAGTAGTGCACATCCTTTAAAGTATTGCAGGACCAAGGCCTTAAGCTTCCGAGTCCTGCTGTGTAGGAAGTACAGGGGTAATAGAGGCTCTGCACACAGACTTAAGGTGAAGAGTTGTTGCTAGGTAGACCTTGCTATTCAGTGCTGAGCCATAGAAACCACACAGGGATCTAAAGACAACTCACGTACTTAATCCACCAATAAAAGGGAGATGGGGGCAACTATGAGAAAATCACGATGTGGGAAAGTTCGTTTTCAGTGGAATCTTGCAGCCTTTTCTTCTTCTTTCTCCCTGGTCGTCATCCTCATCATCCTCACTTTTCACTCTTCCTTTGAGCACCAGTGGCACCCGCCCAGGATGGCCCTGGGATCCTGGGGCTTCAGTCTTCTCTTTATCCCTTTCACCACATCAGTACACTCTTTAAGACTTTGATTTAAACACTTTTTGAGAGACCATCAATAATTCATAGTCATTAAAAAGATAAATTTTCATAGAAGATATAATCAAGATTCTCACTCAGATATAAAATGAATGTGTATCAAAGGTTTTTAAAAATTCATGAATTAAAAAAACAAAACAAAACAGGCAGAAGCTACGACTGGTTCAAAGGAGAGATTAAAGAATCACAAGTGTACATGGAGTCCAGGACTGTTTAAATGAATTTACAAATGGATGCAGGACTGACTTTTTCCCACTGTACAGTTAATTTGCTTGTTTAGAGAAGAATTATTTGTATTGCTATTAGTTAGCTGTAATTTAAAGAGCTGTGAAATAGACTAAAGGCAGTGCAGAGCCCTGATGGAATCAGACAATTCTCAGAGGCTCCAACACTCTAATAAAAAGATATTCAATAATCTCTTCCTTATTCCAAAGGTTAAATTTTTTTCTTACATACTAAAACAAGGATACCTTGTAACCCCAATTTGTTTGCAAGCATTTATATTGTGAAAGAGTATTTGTTAACTAAAAAGATTGAGTGGTGGACTTTGGATAAGTGAGAATGTATCTGCCAGGTAAGGTCAGTTGCTGTAACAAACAGCTCCAGTGTCAGTGGCTTAACACGGTAGATTTATACTTGCCCTTTTCCTAGTTCCCACTGTCTCTCAGTTACACTCTGCCAAGTAAGTGTATTCACTATCTTTGTGGGCCTAAGCAACTTCACTGGGTCCTCTGCATCCATCCATAAGGCAGGAAAAAGAGAGAATTTAGGGGAAGGCTGCTTGCAGCTCTCAGCCTGGGATGGACTCATTTTCCTTCCACTCAGATTCTGTGGTGAGAACTAGTCACATCACCCTACCTGGATGAAGGTGAGGCAGGTTGTGGTGGTGGTGATAAATGCTATTTAGCTGAAGCAAAACAAGCTTGATGAGAACTTTGCATTTTCAGGGTTCTGCTTCCAGGTACACTCACCTTAGAAAGGCAAATCCCAGAAAACTGTTTGCTATTTATAAATTATTGCTAGACCATTAGCGATGAGCAGAATACAGTGTCTTCTCTCTATAAGCGTATGAGTCATGGGAAGGAAAATCTGTAATGTGAGGCAGGATGTGACATATGCTGTGAAAGAGGGAAATGCTCTGAAACTACCAAAGGGTAAAATAGTCATTTCAGCCAAAGGGAACCATGGAAAGCATTAGAGACAACGTGCAGGATGGCAGTTGAGAGCCTAGAATTTGGAGTCAGGAAATCCTAAATTCAGGCCTTCGCTTTACAGCCATAAGCTCTGGACTAGTTTTTTCATTTTTCTGAGCCTCTGTTTTCCTAACTCGAAAAAGGGCATGATAACTCTTAGCTCATAGGGTTGTTGTAACATTACATAAGTAGATATATATGTGCAAAGCGAAGCAGAAGCTCATTTATATGAGACCTTAATGGTTAGGTCAATTTCACTGGGAAGAGAAAGGTAAGAGGCCTGGTAAGAAAGGACCCTGGGTTGTTCCTTTCCTCCTTATTTCCTGAAGGAGCTTTTTTAGACATTGGAAGTTTCCAATAAGACTGTATTTGAGAAAAGAGAATCCACTACCAAAAATAAATGTGAAAACCTAGGTGTTCTTGAGTATAATACTTGAACTATTTAAAAATCTGGCATGGATTTATAGTGGCTTTGCTGATTCATTCTTTGCTACAAGACCCAGTCTTTGTCCACACAACACACAGTTAGCTGTAGGTTTAACCAGTATAGTATGAGGAGATTTAAAATGAAACAACGTAAATAATTGATTGGAGTTTTTTACTTTTCAGATATTACTTCTTCAAGGTACAGATGAGGTTTCTGTGTCTTTTCTATATTTTTGTCTCCAATTTTTTCTCCCCCAGATTAATGATATATTTTAACTTTGGGGACATGTAATTACAGAATGTTGTTAAGAAAGAAAAAAAATCACAACACGGCTACTTTTAGGACATTTAGCATAAAGGCAGTAGCCTTAAGATATAAACTTGAAAATTGAGTGTTTTGTTCTACTTGGTAGCATCGTGCAAGTTTATATCCAACCTCTCTGCACCATGAATGTCTTAATAATTTTATACAGATGAACATAATCCTTAGGAAAAAGCAAGTGTGGTACTTCTTAAACATTAACATGTGTACAAATCACCTGGACATTCTGATAAAATGCAGGTTCTGATTCAGGTCTGGGGTGGGGCCTGAGATGCTGCAGTTGAAAGCTCTGAGGAGATGCTGATGCTGGTGGTCTGTGGACCACGCTGTGAAGGGCAAGGGGCCATTTGACATACTCTTCATCTGGGAACTTGAGGAAGCCTCGCTTGGGAGAATAAGGGATGCAGAAATTTGTTTTTAAAAGTGAGTTCGAATTTTATAGTATCTCCTTTTATTAAAGCTGCCATTGATTGAGCCTCCCTATTTTCCATTAAAGACAGAATTCTTTATTTTTTATTTATGTTATGTTATATTATTTTATTTTTTTACTCTTAATTGCAGTGACAAGGGCATTTCATCTCTCTCTGTTTTCGTATCTTCAAGAGTGAGTTCTTACTGAACAAGGGGCACTAGAAAAATTACAGGAGTATATTATTTTTGCAAACTGGTACATGGATGCTTCCTTTCACTATGCTATGCTTCTACTTTTTTCCCTCACCATTCATTTAGATTTGAGTTGTAACATTTTCATGGGGCAAATTCCCAAAGAGGTGGGAATTTCTCGAAGCCAAATATAGGCATAGAGTAGGTATTCAGATAAAGAGGAGCTATGCTAGTGATGCATTTCCTCTAGTGAGGCATTTATTATGCTGTAGTTATTCCTTCTCATTTAGCAAGGCTCTATAGTGAGGGGCATGGCAGCCAGGAGTTGCCATTGAGGTCTCGGTCCCTAATTTTCTGTGAGATATGTTAGTGAAATACACACTCAGTTTTTTCTCTCTGTGAAGTGGAGATAATGGTCTGTAACAATTATGCAAGATGACAGGGCGACCCCTGAGTGCCCTGGGGTCCAGTCTCAGGCACCACCTGCAATCAGTAAGTGAAAAGATGGATCTTCCTCCAACTCAGCAGTAGATGTCGCTACAGTCAACTAAAACCCTAGGAAAGCTCTGGCCAAAAGGATTCTATTAGAGGAAAAAGGAAAGGAACATACTAGCTACTAAACTTAACTGAGCATCTACCCCAAACTCAAATCTTTTACATCATATTATTATTTATTATTTTCAATATTATATGTTATTGTACGGACAAGTCTCTTCAGAAAAAAGAAGTTGATTTAGCAAACCATTCATTCTGTTCCATCTTTCATTCACCAGTTTGTTTATTCAAGAAATACTAGGCACTTACAAAGTGTGAGGCGCTTGCCATGCTCCGGGCTTACAATGGTGAACAGTACAGATGGTCTGGCTGTATGGAACTTCCTGTCTGGTAAGAAAGACAGGCAATTAAAGAGGTAATTACAGTACAGAGATCTTAGTGTAATCATAGAACATGTGCTAGATAAAACTGAAGCAGATGACAAGGGAACCTGGCTGAGTCGAGGGGGGATGGGTGGTCTCTGGGACAAAGTGGTGTTTCAGAAGGTGCCCATAGCATGCATCAGGGCACAAATTAGAAAGCTAGCCTTCGGATTCCTTTACTCTATTTAAGATTCTCATGGATTCTTGTTGTGGTTCAATTTACCTCCTTTGTCCTTATTTGATGACATCATTTGAAATGTATAAAAATTACTTTCTTGATTTTACTTAGATAATTTGAAAGATCTAAAAAATTAACCATGTTTTATATTACTGTTATTACTTCTCATTTGAGATATTGAAAACTGCTTAGTATCTTTTATATGGTAGATACTTTGACAAATACTCTGAAATGTTTTATTAGTGTGCGATATATGGAAGATAAAATTGAATGTCGAAGCTGTCTTTCCCTTGTTTCTACTTTTATTCCTCACGGGGGTTTTGAATTCAAGAAAAAGCTTCATGTTTCCACAGGATGTCGAAGTCAGTAAAACACATCTGGGAGCCACTTTGGCAACAGTTATGTGACCTGGCTGGAGGGAAGGAGTGGTCATGCATTGGATAGCAGACATTTTAAGCAGATAATAAAGAATGAAATATTGATAAGGAACATGAAATTATTCTGTTCAATATTTGCTGGACTTGTGACTTACGAATTACATTTTGAAATCCTAAATTAAATTTATCAAGAGTCCCAGATATTGATTTTTGGAAGAGTAAAATCAAGTTAGTAATTTGAGGCTGTGTGCATTTCGACCTCAAATCTGCCTTCCTATTAACCTTACCTTCTGTTACCTCTGCTCTGGCCTTGTGTGTGCTTCATAGCCTTGCCACACTGAACTCTTTTCACACTGAGCATACAATGTTCTTTCATTTTTCTAAGGTTTTGCATACCCAGGTCTCTATGTGGAGCTCCTTTTCTCATATCTCTCCTGTCTGTCTGTGGAATGCCTACTCAATCTGTAATACCTGACGCAAATACCGTCTTACTTGGGAGAATTCTCATAAATTGATAATTTCCTTATTTATACTTCTATAGCTCATAGTGTTATATTGTATTTAATGTATTGTATGTCTGTCTATCTTATAAGGTTCTGAACTACTTGAAGGCAGGGAGTCACTCCTTATTCATCTTTGTTTTTCCTATGCCCTATCATAGTTATAGCACATTTTAGTGACTCATTTAGTGGTTGTTGATTGACTAAAATAAATGTGTGAATATATGTGCATACATGCATGGATAAAAGTAGTTACTGCAAGTATTTCTCATCTCAATGCAAATGTCAGAAACTGTGGAAAGAAGAAACTTGGAAGTTACAACCGGCTAACTAATCTTCCAGGTAAGCCTTTGATATCTGCAGGTACATCCTGAGCTGATGTCCAGGGAATTTTTAGACTAGATCTTTAGAGTCTCTTTAAGTTATAAAAGTTGATAACTTTATTTTGGCTATGCCACTTCAAATAAAAGAGTGAGTACACTTTCCTTGTAACACTTTTGCCTGCTGGCTGAAAAACAAGGGTAGTTTTGCTCAACTTAACTTGTCATTGTCTCTCTTCTTAGTTCTCTGAAATCTACTTCTGTTGTCCCTCAGTGACAAATCATTAGGCTCATTCCCAAATGAATTGGTTGTCAGGTAGGCATCATTAAGGCTAGTGAAATGTCTCAGTCTCAGCTGAGCAGGGCACACATGATGTTATCTGATCCTGACAGGCATGGTGATGTGGTGTTCCAAGAAGAGAAGAACACCTTTCAAGACTACAGCATACCTCAAGTGTGGGCAATTACTCTAGTCAGTGAGTAATAATCAATATATAAAGCTTAAGGTGGGGACATTAATGCTTCCTTTAATGCAAAACATTAGCAACTAAAGGTTTTTTTGGAGGGATAGGACAGGAATGAATTGATAGTCTACCTTTCACTTCCAAAGTTGATTTTTATAATCAATTTGCAGACATAATCCATTCTGAGGGTTGTGAATAATAAAAAGAACTAAAAGCTTTTACGAGATCTGTTTTTAGTCAGCTTGCCTCATATTCTTCCTTCCTTTTAGTCCTCCAGCACTATGTCACATTCATTATTATCCTGAAAAGAAAAATCATTCAAGCCACTTAAATGACGTTTCAGTGACATACAATCCATTAGAATTCAGAAGAGCCAGCGCTTTCCAAAAAGAAATGTGACATTCTCCTTTGCTTATTCTTTCTCTCTTTTTATTTTACTTGAAGTGAAATTTCAACTTCTTTTGAGATTTCTTATTTTATATATTTTCATAAAATCATTATTGGTTTTACCTCCTAAAACCACCTGCTTGGTTGGTTAAAAGGCAGAGGTTAATATAAGTTCATTCCTCATTTTTGTTTGTTTATCATGACTATGAAGCAATATATGCTCAAACCAAAAATTTTGGATAAAATATATAATGCTGGAATTATTATGCCCAGGAGCAGCTGGGTAGACTTCCGGCTCTGTCCACCACCAGAAAGAACCTTTATTTTGAGCAAACCGCAAAATCACTTGGAGGCCAGAGAACGGCGCAAACGTGCTGCCATTTCCCTCAGGTTGCCTCTCAGGCCATGCTGACTCTCCTTACGGGAGTGGTGAGAAGTCCCTCTTCCTTGGTCTCCTCTCCCCTTCCTCTCTGCCATTCTCCCACTGGGGCTGCAGCTTTGTCCTGTGGTCTTGACTGGAAACTGGAGTCTAGAACAATGCCCACCACATGATAGACCCTCAATAACTTTTTATTGAATAAATTTAGTTCTCAAGGGAAGTATCAACATAGAAATACAAACCTAGATGTACAACATTATTGCATAATGTTGATGCCTGAGGCCAGAAGACCCTCTTCCCACCAGGAGAAGATGGGAAGGCACAAAAGAGATGAAAGGAAAGGAAACCCATCCTGCCACATCTCAAGAGTTTTTAAAGGAGGTAGGAAAATTCACCTACAATTCTTCTACTCAGAGGAAACAAATGACCTGTTATTCTCCAGCCTTTTTTCTATGTATTTTTTTTCTATAGCTGCCATTATGGATTTTCCATTTTATATCAGTGCAATCTAAGTTACATTGTAGCTTAGTCAAGTAAAATATTTCTGCTTAAATTAGTAGTAACCAAATTTATTTGTGACAGTATTTTTCTTTGATTCTAATACCAGTGATTTTTACATTTTAATGCTTCTAAATCATGCATAAGTAATATATCCAATATGTGTTTTAAATGTCAATAGTAAATCTAAATCAATGACTTCTTAGAGGGTCTATGAATATAGTATATGGAAATAGTCTACAGTATAGTTACTTTTGATATTTCCTCATGGAAAAGTGACCAGACTGACCGTCCTTTATGGTTCAAAAAAATATTTCTCTGAATGCATCAAAGTCTCCTGATCCCTCCTTCTCCCTGTTTACTGCTTTTTTTCTTTACATAAAAATAAAATTTTGTTTTATTGTGGTAAAATTCACCTAACATAAAATAATCATTTTAAATTATACAATTGAGTGGCACTTAATACATTCAGTGAATGCATTAAGTGTGAGACCAGCATCGCCTCTATTTAGTACTAAGTCGTATTCATCCCTTGGCACGTGGAGGCAGAGAATGCATAGACATGACTGTGGTATGTTATAACACAGCTATACATGCTGCGATACTAGTATCAAAATTCACTAAACATATATGCTGTTGGCAGTTGTAGAATTGTCCTGGGAGTTTCTAAAAATTAGTAGTCATTTTACGTGAGGTAAATCAACAAGCAAGACTATCAACATGTGAGAAAAGCTTATGGAGACGAGTTCATGTTTAGAGCAAGGCACAGCGTAGCTAGGGCCTCTGCCTCAGGATCTCAGCTTTAATATATCAGCTGAGGCTGTGGTCTCATCTCAAGCCCTGACTGGAGAAGCATCTGCTACCAAGCTCACATGGTGGTTGGCAGAATCCAGCTTCTTGTAGGTGGTAAGACTAAGGGTTTCGGGACTTGTTGGCTGTTGGCTTAAGGCTGCCCTCAGCTCCTTGCCACATGGGCCTCACCACAGGGCAGCTCACAACATAGCTCGCTTCATCAAGGCCAACACATGAGAGAGTCTGTGGGCAAGAAAAACATCACAGCCTTATGTAACATGGTCATGGAAGTGACATTTCATCCAAGTGACTTTTACCATATTCTGTTAGTTAGAGGCAAATGACAGGTTCTGCCCACACTCAGGAGGAGTATCAGGACACTCAAGGACCACGGGTATTAGGAGATGGGGATAACATGGAGCAAGGTTGCTGTATAAATGGGTCATCCAATCACTCACATCTGTCTGCAGAGCTGGCTCATTTCCATCCTCCACTGAAGAGTAAATTAGGTAAGGAAACAGACTCATACTAAAGGGCAGCGTGGGCATGAGGAGAAGCTCTGTGGGGAGCATGCCGTAAACTTGCAGTGTTGCATAGAAACCACCACTCACCATTTGTTTTGATGTGTCAAGGGAAACTGGAAAAATTTGACAGTCTCTGGGGAAGATGATAAATAGTGCTGATGGCTGGTGGGCTTAGCCTTAGTGTCTGATTTGAGGTGTTTCCTGGAGCCTTAGGACTTGAGGGAATAGAGAATGTCTGCAGTCACACAATAAGGAAATGCAGGTAGATTCTCTTAAGTCAATGGCATTGTTTGCTAAGAATTCATTCTCCAAGGTTCTGTGTCAGCTAGACTTATTTCAAAGAAATTGTAAAACTACTGAAGGGCTGTATTTGATGCATAAAGAGTGAACTATACTTTGGCTGGCAACATATTTTTTTGTGAAACATTTTTTCATCTCAAATGGTATTACCCTGTTTAATCAATAATATCATTTGTCTGATTTTGCTATGAATTATATTGAATCTTTCAAAAAATTAATGACACCTAGCTCAATATCACATACATGGCAAACACTAAATAAGAACTGCTAAATTAATGAATGAATATAAAAGAATATATTATTGGAATACATGGTAGCTTTTGAGCTGCTTATTTGAATACAACAACATCCATTTGTGTAAATAGTCGTGTGTTGTTTTGAGAGCATTCTTGCTCCTTGATAATGTGATGTCCTCTGCCTCAGCTGGCAGTCGTCATTCTTTGCTTCCAACACTGCAGTGCATACAGTGGTTGTGAATTTTTTTTACAGTGGTCGTGAACTTAAGAAGCAAAGATAGTGAGAATCAGAGGTATCTCACAGAATCAGAAACCCTTTGACAGCTACTACCACTCATTCTTGATAGGTGTTTTTAATTAGAGTTTTGCTAAATTTCCATGCTTAAGATACTACGCTAAACTCCTCAGGAAGGATGGTTAATAATTAAACATTTTGGGAAAAGTTAGTGAATGCATCAATGTTATGAGTGGAAATTTCTTTACGTGATAACTAATTCTGTGCTGGAATTGTTTAAGGCAAAATTTTATTACCAATATTTTGGGTTTTGAAACAGCTTATTCTTGGTTAAAAGTGTGTGGATTATCTGCACTGTCTCAGGTAGGCCTCTTTTTGCTAATCTAGCTGTTTCCAGGCTACTTCTTGGATTACAACTTGCATTTCATATAAACTGAGGGATTACAAACTGTATTTTTAAATTGCCTAGGAAAAAGTAGCAATAAAAAATAAAAGACCAAATTCCAGCCAGGTGGCAAGTTTCTGTCTGTTAGTTTTAGTGTATCCACGACTGCTCGCCTTCGTCAGTCTGTGTGATTGAGAGCTAACCGTGCAGCTTGACGTGGTTCTGCTTTCTTACTGATTAGGGCAGAGTGAGCTGGGGAGGCTGTGATAGATGGGTAGCACCACAATGTTCTTGGCATGCACTGTGAGGCTGTGTCCTTCTCCAACTCATTAAATCAAAGCAGGATACATAAATACCAGGCATAGCAAGCCTTTCTTGGGATGCAGATAATCAGATTTTCTGCTCATTTGTGAAGAACCGTGACCTGCCTGCTACCTTTAATAAAACGTTATTTTAAAATATCACATAGATCATCTTTTTCACCTTTATCTCTGAAAACCCTTTTCTTGAACCCATGGCTCCTGTTATGGGCCGGTTATATCCTCCATCCCCCACCCCCAAATATGTTGAAATTCTAACTCCCAGGACCTGTAAATGTGACCTTTTTAGAAATAAGGTCTTTGTAGATTTAATCAAATTAAGATGAGCTCATTAGGATGGGTCTTAATTCATTGTGGCTGATGTCCCTATAAGAAGAGGGAGATTTAGACACATCCACATACACAGAAACACGAGGAGAATGTCACGTGGCGACACAAGGACACACAGACACAGAAGGGAAGAACTATGGGAAGGCTGAGGCAGATGTTGGAGTGATGCTGCCATAAGCCAAGAAACAGCTGGTGTTACCAGAAACTGGAAGAGGCAAGGAAGCGCCCTCTCTCAGAGTCTCTGGCGGGAACACGGCCCTGTCAACATCGTGATTTTGTACTTGTAGCCTCCAGAACTGAGAGAAAAGTTTCTGTTGTTTTAAGCCAGTTTGCGGTGCTCATTATGGCAGCCCTAGGACACCAACACATCTTCTTTTGAGCTCCTGCTTTCTTTCTCTCCTTCTCTTCACAGCCAAGCTGCAGTTTGGCTAGTTTGCACCACCCCACTAAAACTGTTCGTGCTGAGGTCTTCAGGGCCCGCCCAGAGCCGTTAGCCCCGCAGACCCTGGAGCCTGCTTGCCTGAGTTCAAGCCCAGACTCCACTCCCTGCGAGCTGTATAAACCTAGATAAATTATTTAACCTTTCTGTGTCTTAGTTTGTGTTTATCAATAAAAATGCCTATCCCTGGAGGCTGTTGTGAGGCTTAAAAGAGTCGATACAGCTGAAGCACTTAGCATAGCTCTTGGCACATAGCTAACACTTACTGCGCATTTATTTCCATTAATATTATTTGCCACATATGTCTCCCCTTTTCAGTCTTTACTTTGCCTTTCTGCAGCATTGGACTCTCCTGCCCCTCACCTTTCTATGATTCCTGTGCTCCATTGCCTCCAGTTATCCTCCCTGCCTCTGGCTGCTCCTTTTATTATTAGGCTTCTCTCAGAAGGCATTGTAGCTAGTGGATAGAGCCCATGTGCTGGAATCTAACAGACCTGGGCTCAAGTCTCAGTTTGCATTTATTTTTAAGTGAGTGACTCTGGACAAGTGAGCCTTTGAGTCCCAGTAGTTTTGGATAAAACAGGAGATAATTTGAACTCACCAGGTTTGTGTAAGGAGTAAATGAGATATATAAGCAGAGGGCCCAGAATAAACTGGTTTCTGACTTTCACCTCTACCTCCGGCTCATCCTCTGACCCCCTAGTTGAAAGCGACCATGTAAGGCTCTGCCATTGTCGTCCCCACAGCTCTAAGGGGAGTTATTTACTTGAAGTAAAATATGATTTAGCAGCCCTGCCCCACCCCCTCCAACTTTTGGTGTCGAGGTAGACCTGTAGAATATGCTTAAGGAGCTGGGAAAAGTCCTATAATATGGAAACTTCAGTCAAATTTAATGTTTTAATTTCGCTAACCTCTACATTCAGTGATTACTAGGTCTCATGGCTTTGATTTCTCTTACAGTTCTTAGAAACATCCTCTTTAAAGAAACCAGGCTTTGGATTTGGAGAGGATATCAGGGGAACCAGGTGTGATGTCTGGTGGAAGTCAAAAGTTTCAATCCTAATTTCTGCAACGATTGATTCTAAGGAAGCCAATCAGGGGGGCTGAGCAAGGCAGTGGGAAATCCCGGAGTGTTTGTATATGATGTTACCCAGGGATGGTTGCCATCAGTAGGAGGCGGGCTAGAGGTATGAGAATTGGATTTTGAGTCCCAGTAGTTTTGGTGGGTGGGGGGCCAAGATCAAGCCTTGGAGGAGGGAGTGGCATAAACCGGGCAGGATTTCGAGGCCCGGCCAATGAGCCAGGGCACAGAGAAAGTCTCTGGTCTTAGACTGGGCAAATGATCAGAATTGAGGATCTGGATCCTTTGGACTGAGCCAGCACAGGGCTAGGGAATCTGGAACGTAACTCGGTTCTCAGCTTGACCACGCGGGGCCTCGGGGCTGAAGCAGGAGTTGTTGGTGCAGGCCGCTCCTCTCACCATCACCATGAGCACTGAAGTAGGCCACGGCTGTGTCAGTAGTTCCCAGCTGCGAAGACCTAAGGAGGGAGAGACGTGGGAAATAAGACTAACAGATACATAGGTCATTATTAGTTGTGACCATCAGAAAAACACACTGAGGAAGTTTGGGAATCCGGGAGCTCTGAAAATGTCTTCCCTTTGTGCGTTTGCTGCACACACTCCGTGAAAAACCCCATGTCAGCCCACACACCCTGGAGATACCTTTCCCCCTGGTCTTGATTTCTCTGAATAGTAGCCTTTTGCAGCCAGAGAAGTATTTAATAAATGATATTCTGACTTAGAAATGCCCCTTGTGATAGCGTTATTTTTACATCTCTTAATACAGATTCACTGGGTACAGTTCTATTGGGATAATCTACAAAATTAATGTCATATTTGTCCAGTTATTTCTTGTTTGCAATATCTTGATCTAAGGCTCACAAATGCTGCAGTATTTAGTGATCAAAACAGTTTTTTGAGGACCATTAGTTATTAAAGGATAAAGATATTTTTGAAAGCTTTATACCAGACCTTCACCAGTCTTTGCTGATTGTAGTTAATTTATCTGTTGGAATTAGGACCAAATTGCCTTCCTCAAAGTTCATGGAGTTAGAAGAAAGAGGCAAATGGGTGCAGTGGGGGTACAAAGCCAAGAACAAGCTATTCCCTGTTAGTGACAGAGAGTTATGAAGAAACAACAGCAAAGCTGACTCATAATGGTGCTTTTACTACCCTGTTTAGGAGACTCTAGAGATGAATTACTCAGTCTTTTCAGTGTAGGCAGACAAGTGAAAAAAAATGAATAAAATATAGCTCAGGAAAAGATGAAGAAAATATGCAATCATGATCCTATTAACTAAGATTAAACAACTAATCCAGTATTGATTAAAGTGGACTATAATCCAGTGGACTCGATATGAAGATATCGAAAGCATTTCTCCTTTTTGCAGATTCTAGGACAGTTTTATGTTTTAGTTTGTCTGAATCTCACTTTGTTTTCTGTGTGTTGACAACATGGCTTAAAACCGTAAACATCCTGACAGATCCTGTTACTTAGCTTTCCAATTGCTTGAAATCTGGAGCTGCGATCATAAAGGAGTCCACCATTCTGTTAAAAAATACCAGGAACTCACATATAATGCAGCATCCAGGGTTTTATATTCCGCACACATCGAGGGGTGCTGCCTTTGGTAAAATGAATCAGAACATAAAACTTTTCCTATGCATTAATAACTGCTGGCTCCGGTCAAAGACCACAGACTCCAGCTGGTTGTTAATTCCCTATAAACACCATACAGAGAGAGAGAGAGTTATTGTTTCAGAGGGTTTTCGGTGGTATATTTTTGGTGAGTCATGTGGTGTGAATTGGTGTTTACAGGGTGCTTTTGAGATGATTAGTGTTCTAAACGTTAGTTGAGTCATTTCCAAGAGTCCAGGCAGCAGCTGAAGAGACATTTTGAATCTCCATTTCCTAGATCTTGTGCACGCATACTTAATGAAAAATGTTGGCTGTAAATGTTGACTTTAAAATTAGAGATCACTCTGTGATGAGTTTTAGCATCTTTGCCAGGGCTCTTCTGAAATCTCGCCCCCCTTTTCACAGTGATTTCTCTGTCTAGGTTTGGACAAAGTTTTTGGCAAAGTGGCCTGCCATCTGGCATTCAGCAAGTCCATCAAAAGTGTGACCTCCCAGATTTATACATACCCTGGGAAACATGAAACACCCAAAGCCATTTAAATATTTTTTGCATCCTTCTCCTGTTCCTGAAGACTCTCGGCCTTAACCTATGCTAATGCAGTTCACTTCCGATGTTCATCTACACCCCACAGGCCTTTCTCTTTGTGTCTCTAGGATGGGTTATGTGCCCCCACTTTAAACTGTCTACTTCTGCTATCTCTTTCCACCACATTACACAGCATTTGAAGATCCGTGCTATGGGAATCGGTCACCTGTCCTGAGTCCTTGGGGCTCATCCCTAAGACTCTTCTCAATACGTCTCTTTCTATTCTATGGTCTATGAGGCAGACCATATTCCTGTGCTTGCTTCTGTAATTTTACTGCTCTGTAAACAAGGCTGCAATGAAAAACAACAGTGGAAAAGAACTGACTTTCCTACCTTTTAATTCTGGGCCAGTTATAAGTACTGTCTTCTTTTGATGAAGAAAAAGAAAGAACCAGATTTCAAACAGGAAAACAGATAATAACCTATGACACTCCAAAATTCTCTGCATTTCAATTTGTGGGTATATCGTAATTGTTTATATGGCTTGTTTAAATTTTCATACTATGCTGTTCCTTCACAGCAACATGACCTTTATTTCTCTAGCAAGTTCTTCTGCTTGGTTCAGATTTGAGAGTAAAGAGTGGTTGTATAGGTGGTAGTGAGTGAGTGACAACTGAGTCTTTGTACATTTGCTACAGATTGTTAGAACTGTTTCTTTAAAGATCATCTGGTTCAGGTAACACATTTTACCCTAGAGGACACTTAGGCCCAAGAAGCTAAATAGCTTGGACAGAGTTGTAACAGGTGGAAACCCCAGGTGTTTTATGTCTCAGTCCAGTGTTCCTGGTCAGCATATCTAGCTGCCACCCTGATTTCATTCATTTGATCTCTGTTCATCAAAATAAACACACACACACACACACACACACACACACACACACACACTCATGCACACACACACACGTGCACATGCACACACACACACAGAATATAGCATTTTAGAGAAGCACACTCTTTAGGATCAGTCATACTTGGGTTTGAATTCTACTCAATGTTGGCTAGTAATAGACTTAATTCATACCTCTGAGCTGCATTTTTTTTCCCCTCATGTATAAATTGAAGGTAATAAGAGCACCAAGTTCATAGGGTTGTTGTGAGGATCAGTTATCTAATATGTATGTAAACTGCTTAACAAATTGTCTGGCATCTTATCAGTACCAATAACATGTCTCTCTATTTGCCAAAAAAAAAAAATGTCTACCTGTATCTCATCCATGTATACCAGGCACCGGGCTAGGGCAAGGAGTTGGCGCAAAGTGCTACTTCTTATTACAGCAGGAAAGCATCAGACTTCTTACTACAGCTCTTATACAATTCAATTTAACCTCGCTTTGGTTATATTATGTTGTTTATATGCTGTATTGGTCAGGGTAAGGTTGGGCTGTTATAATGAAGAGACCCCAAAATAAATCCAGTGGCTTAAAGAAGAGAAACTCTTTTTTTCTCGTATAAAGTCTGAAGTAAGCATTCCAAATGCGTAGGAGGCTCTGCGGTATGGGTGATTCAGGGATGCAGGCCCCTTCTTGTGTTGTTTCTCTGACATCTACTAGGGTATTGTGGATGCTGGGGTTGCAGTTGGTGGGAAGAGGGGAAGGAGGGTGTGAAAGAAGCACATTTGGGCCACTAAGTCACATATGTCCCTTCCACTTATATTTCCTTATCAACAACTTAGTCACAGAGCTACCTCTCATTGCAAAAGAATGGAAAACTAGGGCAGCTGGGCAGTATGTGCCCAGATACAGTTCCGGGACTGATGAGCTCCGGGATTCCTTCTAGTGACATGAAGCTCCCATTGGCCACCTTATGCTAAAGGTTCTCTTTCTTCTCCTAACAAAACTCTTCATTGTGTATCTCATGGCACACAACTCACATGACTTTATTTGTTAAGAACTTTTATTCCGTTTCATGAAACTGTGAGCTTTGGAAAGGAACAAGCATATTTTTCTGCTCCTCACAGCACTTCGTAGGTATCAGAAGACCAAAAAATATTTATGGCTTAACTGATTGGTTGGTTGATAAATGTGAACCATTTGGAGCTCATTGGAAAAAGAAATTATAGATACGAAGTACTGCAAAATGATTTTCTTTGGGAGTGAGGCAGAGCTGAGAGAGTAACCTCTAAGGTCTTTTCTATGCTCACATTTTATGATTCTATGACTCAGCAGTTCTTAAGTTGGGAGAAATCCCATTTTAGTTCCCTTTAGTGACATTTTCTCTAAAAATTTTTTTATCATCAAGTTGAACTCCTGAATAAAAGTTTTCATCTCCTCCAATGGCTTCTGCAAGGTCCATTTAAGACACATAAAGCTTTAAAAGAAAATATTCTCACCTCTATGAATAGAGCTATATTTTTAAACCATTTAGCGTTTCAGGCAAGGGTCTGAGTATTGCAGGATATTAAAATGCAGGACCATGTAGTTTGCTGAACTTTTGAATCACGTTTTGTACATTTAAATTTTAAAACAAATCTCTCAGAGATTCACTTTAAAAACAGTGTATTAAGCGTTTATTCTATAAAAATCTGAGTCGCTGTTTTGAAGTTGGCTTCTATCAAATTTGTTACTGGTAGACAGGGACTACCAAAAAATGTAAAGCAGTTCTTCTCCAAACTTTATTAAGCATTTTAATCATCTGGGAATCTGATAAAAATGCAGATTCTGATTCAGAAAGTATGTGGCAGTGGTTGAGATTGTGCATTTCTAACAAATTCCCAGGCGACATTCTGAGGCTGTGGGTTCGGGGACCAAGCTTTGAGCATGGATGTAAGGAGCACTTCCCATTAATGTAGCACTTTAAAGATGCTCCGCTATACTACTTATTTAAATAGGTAATTACGTAGCCTCATATTCAAGTTATTTACATGTATAATTTCTTTAAGACTGTAAGATCCTGAAATCTAGAAAAGAGCCTCATTTATTTCACCTCTCTCCTATGAATTTAGCAGACTTTCATGTATTTCATAAGCCTTTAAAAGTATTTGTTAAATGAATGATTGAAAAATTTCACTGAATGCTTGTTTTATTCCAAGTAGTAAGTAAAAGACATACACATCTATTTAACCTGCGACATATTTTGTTGCTTTCTCTATCAGAATTAATTTATGAGAGAAAATGTAGCCATGTGGAGGATCGAATTGGAGGTATTTTTTCTTAGTGCTTTATTTTCCTCTCTAGAGTGAGACTATTGATGTATGCATTAACACGTGGCTTGAGCTATTCTCAGGTCTCCAGGAAGCCACAGAAGCTATTTAGAATGAAGCCATACAGGATTATGTTGCTTTTTCCATTTAGCAGTGGCATCATAGTCTGTGCCTTTTTTGAAATCCAGGTCCAAAAAAGAGGATGCTTCCGGGGTCTGACCCAAGATAGGTGGGAAATAATGGACATATTTGGTTGCCATGGACCAGACCCAAATGAAATTAATAGACTTAAATGATGACGCATGAAAATTTCTGTTTTAATCTGCATTTTTAATGTAGTGTTTTGTGCTCAAATCTTCACATACAAATTCTGTGTAATACTGTAATTCTGTTTTAATCTGAATTTTTAATGTAGTGTTTTGTGCTCAAATCTTCACATACAAATTCTGTGTAATTCTGTGTAATACTGTAGTTTTTCCAATGAATGACATTCTGACATAATTGCTTTAGGAAAAAGAAAGAATAACTTTGGATGTTATTAAGCCAGAAGGCCATACAGGTATAAACTGATAGGTAGTTAACTCTATTGCCCATTTCAATATGGTTTCAAAGGCTTTGTTATCACTCAGTTGGCCAACATAGAATCCTAGAGAAGTAGAAATTGGTCTTGATGATGCCATAAGATCTATGTGCCACAAATCCTATGAGAAGTGAAATGGTTTGTGTGATATTCACACCAAACTTGCTTAGCTCCATCGTCCACCTCACAGGTGGAGTAGCAACTTGGCTTTGTCATTTACTCATGTGCTCTACGAGACCATGAGCTCTGGGCTGACAGATCAGGGTCACTTACTAAGTGACCTTGCACAAGGTGTTTTTTCTTTTTTCTTTTTCTCTTTTTTTTTTTTTTTTTTAAATTAAGTTTATTGGGGTAACATTGGTTAATACAATTATATAATTTTCAGATGTAAATTATAATTTGACATCTGTATATTCTATTGTGTGTTTGCCACCCAAAGTCCAGTTTCCTTGATTCCCTTAACCCACTTCACCCTCCCCCTACCCCCCTACATTTGACCCTCTTTACCCCATCTACCTCCCCCCTGCTCCCCCACCCCTTACCCTCTGGTAACCTCTAGTCCATTGTCCATGTCCCTGAGTCTTTATTTGTTTGTCTTGCTCATTTGTTGCTTTTAGATTTATATCCCACATATAAGTGATATTATGTGATTTTCAACTTTTTCCGTCTGGCTTATTTTACTTAGCATGATTATCTTGAGGTCCATCCATGTTATCACAAATGGCAGTATTTCATCTCTTCTTATGGCTGAGAAATATTCCATTGTATATATGTACCACAGCTTCTTTATCCAATCATCTATTGTAGGACACTTCGGTTTCTTTCATGTCCTGGGCACTGTGAATATATTTTTGCTTTTTTGTGTTTAAGTTTTTTTACCTACAAAATGAGGATAATAGAATAAACATCCTTTGGGAGGTGCTAAAGTCACTAAGTCTTACTATTAATTTCTCAACATTAGCTTCTCTAAGAAGCTAAATCTTTTTGGCTCTCTAGAGCTTACAGTCTAGCAAGAGATAACATATTGATAAACACTGTATGGTATAGAAAAGTGAAAAACATTACATAAAGACACATGCATGATTGTTATAACAGGTGGTGGTATGACTGACGTGATCCTTTACTAGCCAAAGTTATGGAAACTTGGTTGAGAATCCTGCAGTGCTAGAGACAACATAGCATGCTCCCAGACACAGTGATTGCCCTCACAAAACCTACATTTTATTGGGGGAGGGGGAAAGACATTAATCAAGCAATCACCAGCCTTTAAATTTTAATTATGATGCGTACCATAAAGGGGAAGAGAATGTAGCCAGAGATTTTATAGCAGAGGTCCTAACCTGAGAGGAGTCAGAGAAGGCTTTTTTAGGGAATGTGATATCCTGCAGCCAAGTGATGCCTTTAAAGTTCAAAAAACACATTAGAATCCTTGTACAGCATCCTACTGCTAACAAGTCTATTCCCTTTGCCTGAAATTTTCCTTTCTCAGCTCCCAATCCACTTTGCCCACATACCTGTGAAGGCTGGAAGAAATGTGCCTGGAGCTAAGAGGAACTACATGGAGGCTGGTGAATCAGGCAGGGACCAAACCTTGAAAGACCTTGATGACCAGGTTAAGCTTTTGAGATTTTTGTGCTGTGAGCAGTAGGATGCTGTACAAGGGTTCTCATGTGCTATTTGAATTTTAAAGGCATCACTTAGCCTGCAGGATGTCTTATAAGGAATGCTAAATAGTGAGTGGAAATGGAGGAGCCAGGACAGATGTAGGGAAGCCAGTGAGGAGCTTGTCACAATAGACCAGGCAAGGGGACAGGTCATTTTTACTGGGACATAGAGAAAAGTGAATAGATTCAAGAGTAATTTAAGAGGTAGGAATCAAAAGGTCTTGGTGGTGATTGGATCTTGGGAGGGAGGGTGAGAGAAAGAAAGTAATATTAAAGGTGACTCATAGGTCTCTATAGCTGATACAGTGGTATGGGTAGTGGTGTCGTTACTGAGACGGGGAGGACCAGAGTAGGACCCGAGGTAAGGGTAATGTAGGGATGGGGAGGAGAGATTATAGGTTATGTTTTGGGTATGTGAGAGAGCACTTGAAGGAGAACTATGCTAGGGCTTAGAGAAGAGGCTGAATTGGAGCTATACATTTTGTAGTCATCAGCATTGGGTGGTAACTGATGCCATGAAAGAAGATGATAAATGCCTAGGCAGCAAGTTTAGAGGGAGGATATTGGCCTGAAAGAGGACCCTGGGAAACTTTAATAATTCAAAGGTGAACCTTGCACTTCTCCAACTTCCTCCTTTATAAAATGAGACAACAGTAGAGCTGTTTTGAGAACTGCATGAGATGTTTGCAAAATACTTAGCATAGAGCTGGTATCCAGTAAGTGTTCAGTAAATGTTAGCTGATATAATAATGAACAAAGGAATATGGTTCCCCTTGGACTTGCTTGGACTGAACTGGATGCAAGTAAAACAGCCAAGAGCTCTTTTCCAAACTCCACAGACCTTGGAGAAGGGTCTGTTTGTCTCCTCCCCTTTTCATATTATTGCATCCGCAGGGTTAGGCAGTGTTTTACTAACGAAATTTGCCTTACCAATTGGAAATCAAAGCACAGAGGTGAAAACCATATGGACTATGCTCTCTACTTGAAGCCAACATTTAGAAGGTGAAAGTCATGCTATGGGACCTGAGATGTGCATTGTTGACAGGTTACTGCAAAATCCAGGTTTCAGTCTGTTGTTTTGATTCTCTACCTGAGAACCTAGATGAATACAAAAGCCTTTACCAAAGGTGCTTCTGGGTAGAATCATTCACTCTCTAAGCCATAGGAACATTGAATCATAAGGGAACCAACTAGGATTCGAGATCAGGATTCAGTAATTGAAACTTAAAAAAACAAGTGTTGCAGTGGAAGAGTCTGTGCTGTTAGAAGAGTGAGCTTACTATGTGGCACCCTCACGTCACTATCATTAACTTCAAAAATCCTCAGAAATAAGCGCATTTCTCCCTGAGTTTCTGTAGTAGTAAAAATACTCTTTAATTAATGCCTTTATTTATTGTTTGTGATGGCCATCTTTGCCATCATGGGGATTTAACCACTTGTCTTATATTAATTTTGACAAGATCTTCCCTGTGAGATATAAGCTCCTCGAAGTCATGGATTGGGACTTGATCACCTCTGTATCTTATCTCCAACAGGAGCCACGTCATAGAAGAAGTTTAATAAATTGTTCAATTGAGTCAACACAGAGAATCTATGTAGGCTTATCAGGTTCAAAACATTTGGTTCTTCTGAATCTACGTCTTTCTTCTACTTTATAACCTAAAATAGATGTTATCTTTGGTGCCAAAACCATCGGATATAAAATTTAGTGCTGACACAGAGAGAAAAAAATGTGAAATGTATTTGTGATGATGACGATTTTTTTATGGTTCAGAAGCAAGTATATCTTGTGGCGGTGAAAGATCATTTCTTCTCTATAGCACAGTTTTTCTTTGATTTTGCTTAAGTTTTTTCTCTCTCTCTCATCACTGAGGCTTAGTACTATTTTGATCAAAGGTCCAGTGGGTTGATTTTCTTATTTCTGAAGTAAAAGGTTTAATTGCAAGCACAGAGCTCAATTACTTTGTTCTTACTCAGTGTCAGTCACTTAAAAAGATTCTTTTTCTCCTCTCCCCCTTCTCTCACGTTCATACATCGTAAGTCTCGTGTTTTTCCTCTTGCTTGTACAATCACCTTCCCTATGCCACCCTACAGTTTTTCTCATTTCCAATATTTTCCTTGTGGTTTTGTTGTTGTTTTCTTCAAAAAGTTGCCCTTCTGTTAGAAAAAGTGCCCAAATCTCTCTAGAAGGAGACAGGCATAATGTGATGACTGCCAAGGTGAACGTTTGGCTAATCTGAAGGGCAGGAGAAAGCCATGTCGGTCAGTATTTCAAGGATATCTTTTATCATCAGCACACAAACTCAGTTTTCCTTTTAGGTAGCCTCCTATGAATTCCAGGGAAGCTATTTGAAAAGCATGTCATCTATTGGAGTAGTACAACCATTTAATCTTCTTGGTTCATCTGTGATTGAGTTCATAACAACTTGATGTGGCTTGCTGTCTTTATATTTTTAGAACGTGAGAAGTAAGTGTTAGTTAGCAAAGTTCAGATGACAAGATGTTCAGATGACAGAAGATAAGTTGTCTTGAGGACGGGGCCTTGGGTTTATCCTGTTGTAAGTCTTTGTGACTTTAAGTCTCCAGAGATTCTAGTGTCACCTTTACCTCTCCTGTGAGGTGACATGTATAAGTTTCTACTCAGCTGACGGGGGTTCCTTTTTGCAGGATTTTATTGGCGCTAACTTGGTAACTTTAACAGCTTCCTCGCTGTCACACCCCAGGCTGCAGACACACACTTTCCTTTTCTGCTTAAAGAATATTTCTAAGCTCTGCCTCACTGTGCTTCAGTTCTGCTCATTCATCTGGTTTCCTTGGTTTCTGTCTTATTGTTATCTACCCAGGTTTTTCCACTTTACCTAGCTTTTCTGGATGGATGCCTATTTGGGTAGTTTGCCTGGCTTTTTGACTTGGTGAGTCCCTAAGGCCCGTTTTTCCTATCTCTATGCAGAGCAACCTCCAGTCCCTCACCCAAACTCCTAATTTCTACAACTCATACAGGCCTGGATTCATTGCCTCAGAATCCTACTTACTGGAACTCAAACTCTACCATTAATCTGGGAATGTGAATACATCATTTGAAAATTATTCGTGGTTATTGGTGAAGAGCATGGTCTCTGGAGCCAGACTCCCTGGGCTCAACTCCAAGGTCTGCCACTTAGGAGATTTGTGATCTTGGGCAAATGACTTACCCTCTCTTGCCCAGTTCTCTCATCTGCACAATAGAGCTAACTGGTATACCTCTCTTACCTGGTTGATATGAAGAGTAAACATGTTAGTCCATGTAATGGGCTTAGAACAATGCATTAGCTACATAGTAAGTACAGTATAGTATTAACTATTACTAAGAAATTGAAGGCCGCGTTTGCTGAATTCTGACTCTGCCAAAAAGAAGCAGATGGATCAGATCGACGTTTACCGAAGGGAGGTTCATAATTCTCCTATGAGAAATTTTAAATCTTGTGCTCTCATTTGGATGAAAACATGAACACATTAGGATAAGCATATTATAGATTATTTGGATGGCTGACTGACTATAGCTGAGCATGCCATGTGATTGGAAATCCTGAGTCTGCATTGTGTTGATGATCATGTTCTCATGACATTGACCATGACATTGAGATAGGCTGCAGGAAGGCAGTGCTGACCAGGGTCCTTGGAGAGAAGAGTGGCAAGAATGGAGTTTCCAGTAGCACTTGCAGCCCGAGCCTGCCATGCTGTCAGGGACCAGCTCTGTAGCAGTCAGTGCAATAGCCTGCTTGTGCCAATTTGGATTTTATTGAGATTCTATTTAATTTTTGATTTCGTTTTGGTTTTATAGTTAATATAAAAGAGCTATCAGAATTAGGAAGTTTTAGGTTTAGGGTTGTATTTTTTTAAGTGACATCATAAAAATAATTTCTTAGCATTGGAAGATCATAAGAATTTTTATCTTGTAAAAGGAATCTGTCCACATACAGTCATGTGTTGCTTAGTGATGGGAATATGTTCTGAGAAATGCATCATTAGGTTATTTCTTTATTGTGCAATCATAGAGTTCAGTTACACAAACCTAGATGGTACAGCCTACTACACACCTAGGCTATGTGGTGTAGCTGATTGGTTCTAGGCTACAAACCTGCACAACATGTTACTGCACTGATACGGTAGGCAGTAATAACACAATGGTAAGTATTTGTGTATTTCAACACATCTAAACATAGAAAAGGTACAGTAAAAGTACGGTGTAAAAGATTTTAAAAATGGTACACTCGTATAGGACACTTATCATTAATAGAGCTTGCAGGACTGAAAGTTGCTCTGGGTAAGTCAGCGAGTGAGTGGTGAGTGAGTGTGATGGCCTAGGCCACTACCATACACTTTTGTGGACTTCATAAACACTGCACGCTTAGGCTATACTAAATTTATAAAAATTTTTCTTCAGTAATATCCTTTGCTTACTGTAACATTATGACTTTATAAACATTTTAATTTTTTAGCTTTTCAACTCTTTTATAGTAACAGTTTAAAACACAAACACATTGTACAGCTGTACAAAATATTTTCTTTCTTTATGTTCTTACACTTAAACTTTTTTTCTATTTTAAAAAAAACTTTATATTTTAATTTTCTCACTTTTTAAACTTTTTATTAAAAACAAAGACTCAAACACACACATCGGCCTGGGCCTCCACAGAGTCAGGATCATTAATAGCACTGTCTCCCACCTCCACAACTCGTCCCACTGGAAGGTCTTCAGGGGCAGTAACATTATGGAGCTGTCATTTCCTGTGATAACAGTTCCTTTTTCTGGAAAACCTCCTGAAGGACCTGCCTAAGGTTCTACATGAGGAAGTGCCACCCTTTTCAGAAATATGTCCATGGCAGTTTTCTTTATTTTTTTTTTCTTTTTTTAAATCATAGATTTGCTCATAAACAGATAACACACCATAAACATTCCTCTCTATTAGTGATGGCTGTGACGTCCTTAGTTGATAGAGATTTTTCAGCTCCATTATAACCTTAAGGGACCATCGTCATGTATATGGTCTGTTGTAGACTGAAACTTCATAATCTTTCTCAAACTTGAGAAAGACCAGACTGTTCTGTGGTTCTCAAATGCTGGTTTGCAGATTGTGCTAATCAGGTTAAAAAAAATTGGGGGGAAGTATAACTTGTTAGAAGTACATACTCCTGGGCTGTGTCCTGGAACTGCTGAGCTGAACCTGTGAATCTGTATTTTTGCTGAGGTGCTTAAGTGATTCTGCTAAGCAACAGGTTTGCGTCTCTTTGGAGCTGATGACCTCTCAATGTTCTTCATAGCCCTGGGATCTTAGAATCCGGGGTCTTCATCTTTAAAATTGAGATAATGATACTTGTCCCTTTCTTACTGCACAAGGGAGTCATGAGCATTAATGAGACAATTTTCATAAATGTTTTTGGAATGAAAGTACAATTTAAGTATAATATATTGAGGCCAGAATTGAACTACATAGTCTAAGTATGCGAATTGTTCCTGAGGAACAAAGAGGTGACTTAGGTCCTTAGAGGGCATCAGCAGGCTGATTTTTGCTGCCAGGGATCCAGTTTCCAAAAGTGTTGGTCCATCTCCAGCATGGAATCAGCCCAGTGAAACCTGGCACATTACTGGGAGATTTACAAATCAGTACTTGGTGGTAACAGAGGCAGGGAAGCTGTTATAGGGAACCTTATGTTAATTGTACCAGTTTCCTTGGGCTGCCATAACAAAGTACCATAAACTGGGTTTTAAAAACAAGAGAAATTTATGCTCTCACAGTTCTGGGGGCTAGAAGTCAAAATCAAGATGTTGGCAGGATTGGTTCCTTCTTGAGGCTGTAAGGGAGAGAGCCTGTTCGATGCTTCTTTCTTTGCTTCTGGCACATGGGTAATCCTCAGTGTTCTTTGACATGTAGATACATCACTCCAGTCTCTGCCTCTGTTGTCACACGGCTGTCTTCTCCCTGTGTGCCTCTGTAATTTCACATGGCAGTCTTCTCTCAGTGTGTCTCTCTCCTCTTTTTATAAGGACACCAATCATATTGGATTAAGGGCCCATCCTACTCCAGTATGACCTTTTAACTTAACTTACATCTGCAAGCATCCTATTTCCAATTAAGTCACATTCTGAAGTACTGGGGTTTTGGACATTCACATATCTTTTTGGGAGACACAATTCACCATGTTTCTTCCTACATAGGGAAACAGCATATTTTACATTTCTGAGTGAATTCTTTTCCCAAAATTGATTTAAAATGCAGAAGATATTACCCTTTAGAAGCTACATTATATGTCATGGTGAGGTCCCTGGGGTAGCCTATAGCAACTGATTTAGTTCACAATGTATCAGGAGTAGAATTTCTTCTAAAGATCCCATAGAATCTAACCAATATACCAGAAGAGGTGTTGGTGGGAAAATATGTTCTAAGTTTCAACTTGGGGTGTTAACACATTTCTCCTCATCAATCAGATCTTATAAACTTCATACTTGTGTTCGTTTCTCTTATCTCGATTTTTCTGTGCTAATTTAATTTCCCCCTTTTTGGAGTGTTCTTGTTTCCTATTTTGGTTCTAGCATTACTTTTTATATTGTTATTATACCTGAAATCCCTTGTGGAAGGAGTGTGGAGTGTGGAAGAAAAATATTGTGCTATCAACAGCCTTTGTCTCTCTTACCTATTAAAATTTGCTTGTCCTATTCCCGTTTTCTCAGCTGCTTCTCTGTAATTCTAAGTTCCATCTAGCCTTCCAGAATATTGACTCCTCTACTGTATATGAGGAGTTCTGACGTATTCACTTTATATCTCACAGTATCGAGTCTGAGGGCCTTTCAGAAATGAGAAGTGGGACATTTTGAGGGGTCGACATTGTGTGCCCTTCAAATCATATTGTTTAAACAAAGTCATTTTGTTGGCTGCAGAGTCAGCCCTCTTCTTTCTGTTCCAGGCTCCTTAATGAGCCATTGTCATCTGTTCAGGGAAGTTAGTCCTTGGCCTAACATTATATGGCCCTTCCTTTAGATGACAAAGAGTTAATGGGAAAATTAAAAAATTTTCATAAAACCTTTTCTGAAATCAGGTAACAGGTACTGGTTAAAGTGTTATAAATGCAGGGTGCCCAAATATCTTTAGAATAATCAGGTCTGAATAAATTCAGTTAAATAGACTTTTCTTTTTTCTTTGATTAAAAAAGATTGTGTTGATTCAGGTCCTCTGAGAAGCAGAGTCGAGATGGGGTTATGCATGCAAGAGATTTATTGGGAGAAACACCTGGGAGAGATAAAGGAAAGGGAGCAGGAGTAGGTTGGAGAGTTTTCAGATTTCAGTGTAAGTCTGACTTCTGTGAAAGGAGAGGTGAAAGGAAGAAGGACTGTCTTTAAGCCTTCACCCCATTCTCCCAGCCCCCCAAACCTTCCTCCCCTCTGTCTGTCACCAAATTGTCCACTATATTTTTGAGTCTGTTTTTGATTAGTTTGTTCTTTTTATTCCTTAGATTCCACATGTAAGTGAAATCATATAGTGTTTATCTTTCTCTGTCATACTTAAATACCTTCTAGATCCATCAAAGTAATTTTTTCCATCCCCTTCCTTTTCATATGTAGGGGTCTTGTTTTCTTATCCTTTCAGCCACTCTGTCTTTTGGTTGGAGCACTTAATTCTTTTCCATTTAAGATACTTATTGATAGGAATGTAGTTGTTACTATACTTTATTCTTGTTTTTGATATATGTTTTTTCTTCTTAAAGAAGTCCCTCCAACATTTCCTGTAAAACTGGCTTGGTAGTGATAAATTCCTTTAGCTTATTTTTGTCTGGGAAGCTCTTTATCTGTCCTTCAACTCTAATGATAACTTTGCTGGATAAAGTATCCTTAATTGTAGATCCTGGGTCTTCATCACATCGAATATTTTGTGCCAAACCCTTCTGTTTCACATAGTTTCTTTTGAGAAATCAGCTGCTGGTCTTATGGATGTTCCCTTATAAGTAATTATTTGTTTTTCTCTTGCTGCTTTTAATATTTTTTCTTTGTATTTAATCTTTAGCATTTTAATTATGAAATTATGATGTGTCTTGGTGTGGGCCTCTTTGGATCCCTGATTTTTGGAATTCTCTGAGCTTCCAGGGGTTTTATGTCCATTTCCTTCACCAGGTTAGGGAAGTTTTCCATCATTATTTTTTTCAAACAGCTGCATAACATCTTGATTGTCTTCAGTTATGTCGATCAGATGGATATTTGGAGCCTTAAGAGTGTCCCATATCCTCCTTAAATTATTTTTATCGTCTTGGCATCTTATCTTTTGCCATTCTGATTAAGGGTCCTTGGCTTTCCTGTCCTAGATAGTGCATTTGATCCTTTTCTTTATTCACTTTTTTTATTCCATTTAATACACTTCTCATCTCAGATAATGTCTTCTTCATTTCAGACTGGTTCCCTTTTATGATTTCCATTTCCGTTTTTATGTTTTTTATCTCTTTGCTGAATTTATTTACACTTCCCAAAAGTTCATTGAGCATCTTTATAACCAGTGTTTTGAACTCTGCATCTGTTAGATTACTTGACTGCATTGTATCTGGATCTCTGTTCTGTTCTCTCATATGGTTTCTGCTTCTTGGTCTTCCCATTTTGACTGCCTTTCCATGTCTGTTTCTATGAACTAAGCAAAACTCCTAGTCTCCCAGTCTTATTAGTGTGGATTTGTGAAGTAGGTGTCTGTCCAGTGGCACAGTCCTGAGAGGGTTTCAGCTGCAGGCCAAATTCAGCCCAAGTCTCTACCCCTCTGGGCAGTTTTAAGATTCACCAAGCAATCCACAGATGCTGTGCTTATGGTTGCCTCAAAGGCCACACTAGAAACCGAGGCCAGCTGCCTCCAGTGTGAGTCTAGGCGCTGCTCAGCAAGGAGCACCTGACTCGCTGGATATCCAGGATATACCTGGATATGGCTTGGGTGGGGCCATGATTTGGGGGAGGTGGGGTTTCAGGAAATTTTCTGGACGGAGCGACTTCTGTTATCCTGTTCATGAAGTCTCGGCTATGGCTTGGCTATGGCAGCGCTGTGCCTGCACACTGGGAGTGGGGAGGGCTCTACAGGGAACAATGGATACCGCCGGCACTTCTCTACAGAGCAAGTCTGACAGTGTCTCCCTGTACGTCCTGGGTGCCCACTGTGCGCAGCCCAATCGGCAGTGGTGCTCAGAGTGAGCAGGTCCATCGTCGCGAAAATCCACTCGCGGCCCCTTTAAGAGGCTTTTGCTCAGTCACTTGAGACTCCCCTGCATTCTCACCCTGGCCTACCTTCTACCATTGCAGAGTGCTTTCTTGGATTTCTCTCTAGTTGTATGGCTTGTTCATCTGGATTCCGGGCATTTTTTCCTTGCTGCTGCTCCTAGTTTCCGTCACAATTTTGATTTGGTCACCAGAGGAATGAATGGAACCTCTATCATCTACACCATCCCCCCCCCCCCCCGAAAGGGACGTCAATAAATATTTCTTTAGAGTTCTATATATTTTTTTATGCAATTTTTATAAACATTGTTCCAAGAAGGGGTCTATAGTCTTCATCTGACAGAGGGGTCGATTGCATAAAAATGATTAAGGACCCCTACTGCAGATAGTATTCAGTAGGACTATATTAAATATTTTAGCTCAGTTATCCTTTACCTGGCTCCATATGCATGAGAACAAAAGCCCCAATTGTCATGAGACTATATTATCGTGGAAGATGATTCATTAATTTAACAGAGAGTGTCCCTAGTGTGCCAGGCTCTGTGTGTTGCTGAGCTGCATCAATGAGCAAGACAGACACAGTTCCTACTACAGAGAGTTTAATTGGCTAACAGGAAAGGTAGTCATTAAACAAGAACAATTATAGTTATATTACCATGTGATGTGTGATGTTAACAATATGAGAACAGAACACTCTGGTTGCCCCAGGAGAGGGGGCTAACAGAGGACCCCGAAGAGACCTCCCTGAACAGTACCCTAGAGAGTGACTAGGAGTGAGCTGGGAGAAGAGGAGGTAGAGACAGGTTAGAGTAGGTACAGAAACCTGCAGGAGAGGCATACTTAGTTTGCTGTAAGAATGGAAATCACGCAGACCTTGTAAGCCCTGTGAAGAGGTTTAGACTTTTCTCCAAAGGCAACAGGAAACTTTGAAGGGGATTTAAGCAGGGAGTGATGTGATCAGATCACTTTTCAAAACTATTGCTTGTAAAGGAACGAGGGAGGCACTTGTGGTACTAATATGAAAAATAATGGCAGCCTCCTATGAAGTATATGGTAGGAGAAAACAATGTCAAGGAAGACTATTCTTGTTTGACTTCTTTTTGGCCCTGCGTGCATGACTGGATTTTGACTTTCAATTTGTAAGTCTATCGTAAGCTGCATAAAAATATTGGAAGCATCTTTCTTAGAGTTAAGATGTTCACAGAAGCTATAGTTCTCCCTGAAGTCTATTGCAGATGCCTCTGTGTGAACATAAAACCTCACACGAATCTTGGAGCGCTTTTTCTCCATAATGTTGGACCACAGAGGAAATGGATGTTGTTTGGTTAGATAGATTCTCATAGTGTAAATTTGTTACTTAGCATTGATGGCCTTTAGACTTCTACATTAAGAAGAAAATAAGCTTATCATTAATAATGTAGATGGTTATATTGCAATTAAATGAAAGCTCTCTGGCTGCCTCTTCATAAGTAACTTATAAATGAGTTCAAGGTTTGTTTGTTACTAGGTAAAAACAAATCTATTTTGGTTGATGGCTAATTCAGGGCCAGGCACAGTTAGGGAGCTCATAAAAGTGTTCTCATGGAATTGAGTCTCTGAGATAATCAGATTTTATTTCTAGTGTCTAATTGATGCTCAGAGCTTTGGGATTTAATTATGTCTGTTAAAAAAAATATAATTTAATTTCTCTTCCTCTCTTTTAAACGTAACTTCAGTCTTCACTTCAATTCATAAATATACAAGGCTTTAGAGATATTTTCTGCCACAGTACTTGACACCTATTACATACTCAACAAATGTTGGATTCTTCTTCTAATTGAATGAAAACATACAAACACAAAACCTAGGTAAGACTTTGATTTTAGTTCCTTTGTTTCTTGCCTAGCAGTAGACTTTATACATTTTATGATTACTTCAGAGAAATAATCTAAGTGGGAAATTTTTTATATTGTATGTTTTAATAAGAGGAGACTCTTGTTTTCTAGTCGTCTAGGCAGGCTGACTTGGGTGTTTGCTCTAGTAGGGAGTGTAGCAAGTAGATGTCATGTGGGATGTAAGGCACAATGAGTTAAGTATGTATGGATAGAATATGAATTCTACCCTTTTCCTTCTCTATGGCACCTACCCAGCTTCCAAGAGGGCTCATGTAATACCCTATCTTCTATCCCTTATCATAATGTTTTCAAGGTTCATCCATGTTGTAGCAAGTATCGGTACTTCATTCTTTCTTATGGTTGAGTAATATTCCATTGTATGTAATTGTATGTATAGACCATATTTTCTTTATCCATTCATCACTTGATGGGCATTTGGACTGCATCACCTTTTGGCTATTGTGAATAGTGCTGTTATGAACACTAATGGACAAATATTTGTTTAAGAACCTGTTTTCAATTATTTTGGATATATACCTAAGTATGGAACTGCAGGGCCATATGGTAATTTTATGTTTAATTTTTTGAAGAACTGCCAAATTGTTTTACATATTTGTAAAACAAATATGGCTGCACATTTTACATTTCTACCATCAATGTCTGAGAGTTCCAATTTCTCTACATCCTTACCAATACTTGCTTCTCTCTCTCTCTCTCTCTCTCTCTCTCTCTCTCTCTTTCTCTCTTTCTTTTCATTATGACCTTCCTAATTTGTGTGAAGTGGCATCTCACTGTGATCTTAATTTGCATTTCCCAAATGACTAATGTGTTCAGCATCTTTTTATGTCCTTGTCGGCCACTTGTATACATGCTACAACAAAGACAAACCTCTGAAACATTATGCTAAGTGAAAGAAACCAGGCACAAAAGGTCACACATTGTATACTTCCATTTATGTGAAATATCTCGAACAAGTAACTATAGACACACAAAGCAGATTAGTGGTTGTCGGTGTCTAGTGAGAGGGGAGTGTGGAGAGTGACTGCTTAATGGGGATGGGGTGACCTTTGGGGTGATCAAAAACATGTCGGAATGAGATAGAGGTGATGGTTATGAAACATTGTGAATGTGCTAAATGCCGCTGAACTGTACACTTTAAAATGGTCTATTTTAGGTTATGTGAATTTTATCTCAATTAAAAACAAATCTTCTGGTTAGATGTTGAGTCTGCACTGCCGATTCTAGCAGCATGGTGGACTAAGTTTGGATTTCTACCTCCTATTACAAACAGAGAAATCCTGTATAAATTAAAACAAAAAAAATTAAATATGTAACTGAGCTTGAAAGGAAAGCCGTTGTTTCTGGAGGTGGCAACTCGAGGCCCCAGCAATAGCCTCCTGAGCTGAGGTTGTGATGTCTCGGGGGAACACTGACCACATATAGATGCTGGGATGAGGAGTGGAGTTTAACACCAATGTCAGGTCAAGAGACATGCCTTGGACTCATGTAGGGCAGGGAGCAGGATCTAAGGCCTCTGCATTAGAACACATTCCGGGAAAACTGCCTCCTCTGTGAGAGTGGGTCTGAAAATACCCACCGCAAGCCAGGAAAACAGCAGGGGGCTGTCTCTCTTCCTGGGGTTCTAAGTGGAAGAGAAAAAAAGACACTGAAGCCCCATACCTGCCTTTATCATAAAGAATCCACAACTCAGAAATTAACGCACAACCCTGTTCCAGGTGGTGTGCTCAGCACAGGCAAACGAGAAGCTGCTCATCGGCAGTGACACTCATGCAATGCAGGGTGCACAAGATTCCTGGGGAAAAACAACCTCCACAGAAAAACAAGTTCATATGAAAAATTATAGATCACACAAGGAAACAGTCTAGCGTGAGAGAAAGTAAGTAAACAACAGACAGGAGGGTTCGCATTTCATGAACCTGGCAAAATTGAAGTAGCTTTGAAATGATTAAAGAATAAGAACCTTGAGATTGGCTTTACTACTGTAATAAAAAGTTTCTCTGTATAGTTGAACACCTGCTCCCAGGGAGCATGTGCAAAGTTTGCTTAAGAGATTTAAAAAAAGGGAAAGGTGGAGACTAAGGTTCTGCACCTGCTGTCCTATTGTGGTCTGGGGAGACCTTTAGGGGTTTTTTCCCTAAGGATCAAGAGCTCAGGGAAACTTTCTTTTCAGGTAATCCATTTAGATGACAGAAAAGCTCTGCCTTTGAGTATTAACCTTGCTGTTCAGGTGCTATTAACCAAAGATTTGCCTTAATTTCTCTTGAGAGTGCAGCTTGCTCTTTGCCCATTATTATGAGGAGTGACACATTATGAACTGTAAGTGGAACTTTTGGAAGCAAATCCTGAAGCTGCCTTGGAAGGCGCTTTAAGACTCATTCATCTCTCCATTTCTAATTGATTTCGTCTGTTAGCTGAGCCATTGCACTAGGGTAGTGAGAGCTTCCTGTTGATTAAGTAGAATCACGTCAGAAAGCTTAGATAAGGGTCATTGGCAAATGTGAGACTTCAGAATTACCTGGACAGTAGCCAGTCTTCCCTTTGCCTAACCCCACGATCAAGCCATGGCTTTTATCAGAGGGGATCCCAAGATGTATAGAAAGGAGAGAGTTGCATGAAGACCTTATCTTGAAGCTGAACTGGTCTGTAACTTTACATAAAATTGATCATGAGGCACTGCAGGTAGGGCTGAGGTTTGCTAAAACCTCACAGATTCAGTTGATCTGGCAAGCAACACACACAAACTTGTTTTTGCACTGAAAGTTTGATGATACTGCATTTCAGGAAGCAGTGAACTTTCCGTTGAAAATCAAGTATAAAGATCAAACTATTTTCTTCTTCACCAATGGAAATGTGAAGAGAGACCTGTAAAAGTGAGTTGGGAAGAATTTCAGGTCCCTGAGTGTGGACTCGATGCTGCTGAGTGTAAAACCATAGACCAGAAACCTCAGCGCTCGTTAGGACTTGTTAGTTGTTGTTGTTGTTGTTGTTGTTGTTGTTATTGATTGTTGGTGTTTCTTGCCATCAGGTGTAGAGGAAGGGAGCAATGGAGGGTATCATGGTTCCCTTTTGGGAAGAGAAAGAAACACACACTTCTTCTTTATACGGCCTGTATTTCAAGTTCCTAACAGCCTTCTCATCACTAGAGTTGGTAACCATGCTGTGTATGAGCAGGGTTAGTGATAATAAATGACCTGGCAAGACGCGCAGTTGATTACAAGACATTCTCTTTGCGTCTTCCCAGTAGTCATCTAGTATCATCATTCCTAAGGCTGCAGTTAACTAAAGGCATTCTTAATATTACTTGAAAGTAGAGATTAGTGTATCTGGGCTTTTTGTACCCTTCCCTATAAATATCAGTGCAGAGCCTTCAGAATTAATTGCTTCTTAGAAGCGTGATTACTGCTCACTTAGCCCTATGCAAAAAAGAAGTGGGTCATTCTATTCATCGAAATCTTGCTGTTTTGTAATTATATGAAGAACAAATGGTTACAGATAGGATTTCTGTGTGATTTTAGGCAGGTAAATTTAGCATCATTAGAGAATAACTTGTAGCTGGAAGAACTCGAGGTTCTTTTAAAAAACATGCAAACAATATTTAAAACTTGGTTAAGTTTTATTATTCTTGAATGTGTTATGTAAGTTGGAAAAAAGCTTTGTCTGTTTCTTGGGCTAGAAGAGGCACCGATGCTTAAATAACAAGGAAGAATAAGAACTGGTCTCTATTTATTTCTTGACACTAGAAATACTGTAATTGAAATTTAGTTATATATTCTTTGAATGAAGGACTATGTTCTGACATTTCATTTTTTATTTAGGTGGAACATACATTCTTTTCATTGATTAAGAGAAAAATCAAGTTTTTTACATTATTAAAAGATATAAATGATATGAAAATTTTATTAGAGACTATGTAACCTTTTCAAAATTGAATGTAGACTAAGTGGAACTAGTTATAAATTACACCTTACACAATGCTATAGGGGAAGGGTACATTTAATAAATTCAGGTAGCCTGAAGTCCTTCAATTAAAATTAACTTAGAGAAATGGAGATGGCGTCTGCTTTGAATTTGGCCAGCTTGCCTGTCTTCTTTGCTCCTGACTTCTGTTCATTGTAAGAGTTTGTTTTAATACACAAAATAAATAAAAATGGTCTGGCAAAGGGCAGGCCTGCCTATGTGGTGGCAGAATTAGACTAGTGTCTTAGTTTGAGTTTTCCCTAAAAGCAGACACTAAGTCTGGATTGGAGTACAAGAAGTTTTTTTGAAGAATTGACCCCAGGAAACATGGCAAAGGAGTGAGGGTGTGAGAGAGGAGGAGGTGGAGAGCCAGTGAAAGGGGTGTTCATGAGCGGATTGTTGCTGGGGCTCCTTGCTGCTGGGGATTTTCTGAGATGCCATGTGGGACACACCTCGGGTGGGGGGTAAATTGGAGACTTTACCTGGTATGGTAGGCAGAATAATGCGCCCCACCAGAGATGTTCATGTTCTAATCCTCAGAGCCTGTGAATGTGTTACCTTACAAAGGGAACGTTGCAAATGTGATTAAGTTAAGGCTCTAGCGATGGGGAGGTTATCACGAAGATCCTTGTAAGAGAGAAGGAGAAAGAGAAAGAGAGAGAGAGAGAGAGAGAGAGAGAATTTAAAGTGCTATGCTGTTTACTTTGAGTATGATAAAAGCGGCCACAGATCATGGAATGCCGATAGCCTCTAGAAGCTGAAAAAGGCAGGAAACATGTTCTCCTCTAGAGCCTCCAGAAGCAACCAGCCCTGCTGATACCTCAACTTTAGACCATGAGACTGATTTTGGACTTCTGACTTCCAGCAATATAAAATAACAAAATTATGTTGTTTAAAGCCATTATATTTGTGATTGCAGCTATAAGAAACTAATATAACTGCTAACTTGTGGCCCTCATTGATTGAGGATGGCTTCTTGGGCAATATTTCCTTGGTGCTTCTGGCCAGCCCAATGGAAGCTCCTGGGACTGGAGGACATCCTCAGTCAGGGAGACCCTCGGGCCTGCTGGGGAAGGATGCAGACTGCAGGACACCTCTGCAGTGGGCCAGGGCACCAAAGGACTCGGTTGTGCCTGGAAAAAAGATTCGATCAATGGAATGTGGAAATGTCCTCATAAACACTTGGAACTAGCTCTTTTGGGTTGTTTCCTATGAACAGTCTAGGTTTCTGAGCCCTTCTGATCATTCTTTTGCTGTCTCTTCTGCCTGACCTTTAACCGTTGAAGTTCCTTGGTGTTATGACCTTGGTCTTGTCCAGTCTTACTCTAAGATGGTTAATTTTATGTGTTAACTTGACTGAGCCATGTGCTGTTTAGACTGTTGGTCAAACATTAATCTGAGTGTGTCTCTGAGGGTGTTTCTGGATGACATTAACACTTGAATTGGTAAACCGAATAAAGCAGATTGCCCTCTCTAACGTGAGTGGCCCCCATCTAATCATTTGAAGGTGTGAATAGAACAAAAAGGCTAACACTCCCCTGACTAAGGGAGAATTCCTTCTGTCTAATTACCTTCCAGCTAGGACATCTGGGTTTTTTTCCTGGCTATGGACTTGAACTGAAACATAAGCTCTTCCTGAGCCTTGAGCCTCCAGCTTTTGGACTGGAACTATACTATTGGCTCTCCAGGGTTCCCAGCCTGCTGACTCACCCTACAGATCTTGGGACTTGTCAGTCTCCATAATTGCATGATCCAATTTCTTATAAATCTCTTATATATCTTCCTGGTTCTGTTTCTCTGGAAAACCCTGTCTAATAGATACTCTGTACTCCAGGGTGATCTTATCTATTCTCTTGACTTCAGATTCCATCAATACACTGATAATTCTTTTTTATTTTATTTTATTTTATTTATTTTATTTTATTATTTTATTTGTTTTGAGTATATAGTACATTGGTTACACGTTTATATAGTTTATAAAATGATCCCCCTAATTGCTCTTTCTCTCCTCTGACTCTCTACCTAGCCATTACATTAATGCTAACTGCATTCCCTATGCCATGCTCCCCATCTCCGTAACCATCTATCAACTACTAATTTGTACTTCTTTAACCCTTTGTGACTCTGTTTTTGGTTCTTTAGATTCTGCATATAAGTGAAATTATATGGTATTTATCTTTGTCTGACTTATTTCATTCAGCATAATATCCTCTAGGTCCATCTATGTCATTGCAAATGGTAGGATTTCATTTTTTTAGTAGCTGAGTAATATTCCATTGTATATACAAACCATAATTTCTTTATCCAATTGTCTGTTGATGGGCTTTTAGGTTGCTTCCATATCTTGTCTTTTGTAAATTGCGTTGCCGTGAACATAGGGGGACATAGATCTTTACAAATTATTGTTTTGGTTTTCGTTGGATAAACACCCACAAATGCGATTGCTGGGTCAAAAGGTATATCCATTTTTAAGTTTTTTTAGAAATCTCCAGACTGTTTTCCATTGTGGCTATACCGATTTTATGCTGGTAATTCTTAAACATTGGTCTCCAGCCTGAGTCTCCCCATATCCAAACTTTTAACTGCCAACAGACACATCACATGGATATCATGTAGATACTTCAAACTTGGAGTAAAACTCGTTATCATCCCCCTAGGGATTGGCTCCTGCCTTCTGTATTCTGTCCTTTTTATATTGCACTCTCATCCCATACTCAATATCTTCAGTAATGCTCATTCCGAGTCTTAAGTTTCACTCCAGGATTTTTGCCACTTAGGGCTAGTGTTGCTGAATGTCGAGCAACTCTGGCACACAGGACTGACTTGGAAAAATCCTCAGGCTAAGCAGGAACTAAGAGATCTAGTTTATTCTCAAACAAAGACACACACGCACACGCACACATGCACACACGTGCACACACACACACACGGGGTGGGTGGGTGGGGAGAAAGACAGATGTATACAGAGAGCAACAGAGCCATACATATACACTGACAGAATTGGAGAGATGAGGGAGGGAAAAAAAAGAGAGACACAAACCATAGTATGATATACAAAGACACAGAATGAGAGAGTTGGAGGGAGATGCAGATAGAGGCAGAGAGAAGAGGGCGTTTAACAGAGTAAAGACAGGGAGAAACTAGAGAAGGAGCCAGAACAGGAGACAGGTGAGCTGATATACACCAGGCCCCAAGCGGGATGTCCTCATCTTTAGAACTCCAGGAAGCCGTACTGTGTGCTCTGATTTGGACACCCTGGCCCACATCCCATACCCCTCCCCGAAGTGACCCGCTGGCATACTGAATAAGCATATGCTTTAGAGCCGTAAGAGCCTGGGCTCCAGTTCCAGCTCAGTTCCTTTTCAGCTCTGTGGGTTTTAAGCATTTTACTTAAGCTTCGTTTTCTTTATCTGTAAAATGAGGATAATAATACATACCTTGAAAGCTTTTTGTGAGGTGCTGAACAAATCTTAATTATTAGCTCAGACAAATCCTGAATCTTCTCTGGCTCCCATCCCTTTAGTGAAAAGGAATTTATGGGTATGTCTGGGACGAACATAGCCAATAAAATATTGTCATTGGAAATAAAGGAAATTAAAAATACCCTTCTAAATAAGCAATTTGGGACCTTTTTCAGCCACAGTCTATTAAAAACCAATGGCCTCCTTAACAGTTGTTAGGAGGGCAAATTGCTGTACCAGGGACTACCATGTACAAGAGGGCGCAGGCAAGCATGAGGAAGAATTGGCTTTTAATAATCCATGTCTACTTTTGTTTTCTGTGTATCACTCTTCTGACTAGAAGGAGATCAGAAGCCTCATTATATTGGTGTGCTTTCAGCCTTACATTAAATAAAATTTCAAACAAGGTAACAGACCCGAATCAGTGGGATTAGAACGCATCTGTAGCTGTGGGCTGAGGAACTAACCAAGGGGAAGGACCTCAATTTGTGTTCTCCAGCTATCCACTATAACCTCCATTTACAAGGGTTTACAGAATTTTGTGGGAGAGTTTTTTTGGGGGTAAAATATATTTTTTTCTTATTTTAAAAGTAGTAAGAAATGATAAATAATTTGGAAAATTCTAGAAATATAGGGAATGAAAGAAAATCACCCACAATTGTACATGCATTGATAAACTCAGTTAACATTTTGATGTACATTGTTATAATTATACATTAAGTATATCCACAAATTTAGGTTCACATTATGTGTATTCTATTTTTAAATTTTGCAATATGTAATTTGAACATTAGTATATTTCTTTAAATAATTTTAATTTTCAGATAAAATTCCACCCTGTAGACATAGCCTAAGGTTCTTTCCCCTTTGAGTGTTTAAGTCAATCCTCTACGGTTGGATTTGACGTTGTTTACATGTTCTTCTCTATTGTAAATAATGTTGCAGTGAACATTATTTACATAAAATTTTTGTACATGTTTTCTACAACTGGAACTTCGGATAAAAAAAAAAATTAGCTTTCTTTTAAAGCTCTAAAAAATACTGATTGTAAATTCACCTCACACCTCCAAAAAATTGTATCAATTCATACCCCTTTCATCAGTGTAATGGTTCTTCATTAAAAAAAAATTGCAGTTGTTGGTTCTCTTCATAAAAAATTATTTTATTTCTACTAAAAATCTTTCCGTTTTCTTCCTTCTTGCTTTTGCATTCTCTTATCAGTTTCTGCTCCCGAAGTTTTAAATTGATCATTGTGTAAAAGTTATTTTGACACTCCCTTAACTGTTTTGCTGAAAACAATTTACAGAACCCTCATGAAAGAGAATCATGTTTACTCAAACATTGTGAACTCGCTTGAAAGCAATAAATATTTTCTGAAAAAAAAAAGAGATATTTATTAAGCACCTGAACATTCAGTGTTAAGGACCCTGGTGGATGCCTGAGAAGCACAAGTCGTGACCCTCAGGGGTCTCATGTTCTTAATTGGGAAAACACAATTGGGCTTACATACTCTAAAGAACAGTGTTTTTTCCAACACTTTTTAGACCTGTATCCCACCAAATAATGTCTCATTATCTTCTCACTAGCCAAGAAGATTTTGCTCGGCTTTTCCCCGGTAGTTCCTATTATACACTACAGAACTAAATCCATTTATTGTGCTCTTTCAAACTGCCGGTGCACATAGGCACATCCTGTGCAGACGTGCCTTCCCTCACTCGGTGGAGAGTTACTGCATTAAGGGTCATCTAAAGCAGGTCTCTGAATTTTACTCTAAGAACCTATATGGACAGTTTCCTAGTGAGGCCTGACTGAATAAGGTCTGAGATTCTCTTGGCAATGAATTTACTACTGTTCAAAAGCCTATCAGTGCGTTGGACCCTGGCTTCATCTGTGCCTCCTTTTCTTTTTCTCCGAGCTACCCTTATCCTGCCCTCCACCAGCAATCAGCCACCACCACCACCCCACCCCTCCCCGCAGCTCACCTCCACCACAAGGCACTCATATCAGCATCCCCGCTCCCATATCTCTTTTGTTTTGCTCTTTGTAAAATGCCCAGCTGTTCCCCTTCTAGATATCTTACTTCAGACGTTGGAGCTCTGCCTTCTGCCCCAGTCATTGGCTTCCCTGCTCTGTGCTTCACTCTCTTGGTGTCTACACTGCTGCTTGCCATCCACTTCTCATAGACCTGGTGGCCTAAGCCTTTCCTCACTGAAATTAGGTCCCCAGAACTTCTCCTGGTGCAGTGTAGAGCACAATGCCTGGCCAAAGCAATATGTATAATAAATATTTGTTGAATGAATGAATGAATGAATGAATGAATTGGAAGCATTCTTTTGCTTGAATTTAACTTTCTGTCATGGGCTTAGTTAACACATGAGACATGTTAACACAATATTCATATCACATTTTTCTTTTTTCTCCCCTCTTATCCCAGATTTCATTTTTGTTTTCTAGTTTCTCTACACCAAGTACTGTAATAGACACTTTACATGTTATTTATAATCTTCACAAAAGTCTTATAAGACAGGTGTTACCATCTTCATTTCACATATGAAGAAACCAAGGGCCTAAGAGATTTGCTAATTTCTCCAGAGTCACTCAGCCTATCAGTGGTTGACCTCGCTTCTCCTTGGACCATTCTTAGAATCACTAATCCTTGGCCTCATTCTTGAGATTCCTGCACTTTCCTCTTGTAACCTTCCGATGACTCTGATCTTGTGCCGATTAGTCACTGCTATCTTTGCCTGAATCCCAGCTGAGACAGAAGGAGCAACGAGAGAAAGACAAACCTAAGAGATCTTGCCAGGTCTTAACATGAGAGATTGAAGCTGTGGAGTAATGGAGACAGAAGAACCAAAAGTGTTTCCATATTTTCAACCCAAGGGAATAGAAGAGTAATGATATCACCAAAAGAAATGGGAAGTTGAGAGGTCTTATTCCTGTAGGTCACTAAATCAATTAGTGTTTAGAGTTCCAGTGACTCTTTACTCCCCAGTTAACCATTGGCAAGTCTCTTAGCTTCTCTGAGTTTCAGCTTCCTCGTCTTTTCCCTGAGTATCATCTTACCTGACTCTCACATTTGTCATTGTTTTGCTGATCAAATGATGCAATACAGTTGAACATACTTTGTAAGGAGGTAAGGCCGTATACACGTGTTAGCTGTCATCACTATTGTCAGATATATGAGTACAAAAGTCACATCATAAGTGGAGACACTAACTTTTGGATAAAGCTTATCTATGCCAAGGCTCAGCAAAGTATGGCACATAGGCCGAATCTGGCCTGCTGCCCGTTCTTGTATGGCCTGTTAGCAAAGAATGTTTTCTTTACATTTTAATATGCTTTAAAAAAATCAAAGGAAAAATACTCATGACATACAAAAATTACATGGAATTCAAATGGCAGTGTCCATAAATAAAATATACTGGAACATGTTCAAAGCCATTTCTCTATGTATCGTTCGTGGCTGCTTTCTCACTGTAGCAGCAGAAGTGAGTAGTTGTGACAGAGATGAATTGGCCTGCAAAGCCTAAAGTATTTACTGTTTGGCTCTTTCCAAGAAAAGTGTGCCGACCCCTAGCCTGTGGTTTTTGGGAGCCAATTCTGGACCTGCCTATCTGCGTCCTTCCTTTCTATATGTTGAAGCTCCTGGAGAGGAAAGGGCATTTAAGGAAATCTTGAAAGCCTTTTTAAAAAACTAATTTATTTTGTTCGATAATAAAGCTAAAATGAGAATGTGTTCATCTTTTGTCTCATTTTTGGTGCTTTTAAAAAATGAATTTAGATTCAGTTTTCTAACTCTAAAAGGCAAGTAAGGATAAAAAAAAAACAACAACAAAAAAACCAAACAAACCACCTCTAACTTCAAACCATCCTTCTTCACATGGTGATTCTGTTGCATGTTCTTATTTGGATTGATGCTTCCTTCTATTCTTCACACATGTATTTTCAAATGGTTGTAATAATGGTCTACATGGCATTTCATTGTTGATGTAGTCCTTTGCAGTTAGCTTTTGTAAATATTACTTGATTATTGCTTTTATTTTCCATACTGGCTGCATTGTGATGGAATGGTACAGTTCACAAGCTATATATATTTCAGAAGTACTTCCTGTCCTTTTGCCTTTGGTCAAATTTTTCTTCTTCAATGTGAAAGCAAATGCTTCCCTTCGGAGCCAGGGCTCGGCCACCCTGGCCTGCCCATTGCCCCTTCCTACCTTACTCTGCTCCGATAGTGATTCAAGTGCAGAATTTCCATTGGGCTTAAAACCTGAGAACCAGCTCAGGAGAAAATGTCAGATAAGAAATAAATTTGATATTTTAAAGGTGATTTCCTCTCTCCTTCTTTAGGTCTCCCCCTAAAGTATTTAATAACAATAAAAAATACATTTAGCAAACTAAAATGTTCTCTATTTGTACAATGATATGAGAAATGTGTTTGTACTTTCTGTTGCATTTTTTTTTTTAATAAATGAGGTTTAAAAGCAATACTATTAAAAACAATACTGTCATGTTAATATTGTTAACCTTTTGTCCATATTTCATACAATGAAAACTTCATTGTATCAAATAAACTTAATACCATGATATATGAGTAAGTTATTGAATTAGCACAATGAAATATAAATAAAAAAGGTGGTGTTTAAATTTTATTTTCTTATTTTCCTTAGTGAGAAGCTGGATGGAAAAACTAAAAGACAAGGTAAGAGAAGTATTTTCTTCCTTCACATTTACCTGAGAGGGCATGGCTTTGGCATCTGAAAGATCTTCACAGTAATGGAGCTTTAATTCATTATTCTGATTCTAGTAATCGAGGCAAAGATCGAGGGCTCAGCATGAAAGTTCTTCCTTTTAGTTTCCTTCTTGTATTACACTTATTCTGTGGAGCACCATTTATTCTTAAGGCAACATCCGGAATGCTTACCTGAATAACATCCTCAATGTATCAAAGTGGAATTCCTTCTAGAGACGTTCAGGAATGTCATCCCATTCTATTGGGCATTTCTTGTCCCAATACAATACTCTTTTAAGCCTGACTTTCCTGCACGAGGAAGAAATACCTTGGATTTTGGAAGGCATTGATTCTTTTGACCAAGGACAGATTTGATTTAAGAATAAAAGTTTGAGATGGGGAGGAGCATCTTTAAACCATAGTGGGGTGGTGGGGGATAAAAAGCACCTGAAGACTCGGGCACGCTCCGTAGACCCACTTTTATGTAGCCTATCACCGTGTCGCCACTTACTAAGTGATCATGAGCTGACCTGTCTGGAATGGCCAACTACAGAGAAATAGTTTTCTCTTTTGCATTAATTGTGCCATACTCTTAGTAATTGACAATATTAACTTCCTTCCGGGTTCATATTTTTCATTTTCTTTCAATTTTCAACACTCTCAAAGTTTCCATTTTTGGTTACTTCGTAATTATAAATTGGAATTAATCATAAAAATATTGATGGAATCCTGAATTCCTCGCCGTAGTCTGTGTCAGATCTAAATTACTATAACCCAGCTCAGATTTAACTGAGGGTTTAGTTAAATGAAAATCTTTTCAACTGCCAGATATTGAGTTACCTCTAATTCACCTGTCTTAGAATATACTTCTGTTGATGGTAGATATAGATATCTTTTGTATTATTTGGAGTCAATTTTCTCCATATTTGGGTGATTAATATTTATTTGGCTATAGCTCAGTGTTAAACAATAAGATATCTAATTATGATTAAAACAATAAAATTATATTAATCTTCCTCACTATTATTTTTCTGCTTCTCAGTAAAATTTAACAAATATAGTGTTTGAAAATGAGGCTTTGTGCTCATATGTATTAGAAGGGATGTTGAAAATTTTTAAGCCTCTTGAGATTAATGGAGGGCATTTTGGTATCATTAATACAGGGTCCAGTTGTCTCAGAGAAGCATAATCAGATGAACTGAACAAGATTTGGGGGAAGGAAAGCTCAAAAATTTAGAACTGCCTATATTTACATTGGTAATGCTTCTTGTTATTTTTCAGGGGAAAATATGCAGTCAAAAGTAAACAGGCTTTGATAGTTTAATTTGGGAATCCATGTGTCATTGTTTCTATAGAAAATATTCTTCTGAGTTATACAAATGAACAAAAAATAGAATTAAATAAACAAGTTTTGGCATGTAGCCTGTTTTGAAGTTGAATACTGAAAATTTTTTTTACCTGTATGTGTGTACACACACACACACACACACACACAGCTTCGCCACTCCATTTAAAAATCCGTGCAGCTCTAGAGAAAGACTATTCCATTTCTCTTCCTGTGGGTTCTTCCTTCTTATCTTGTCTCAAAGGCCTGGCACCTTCCCTTGTTCCTTTTCACCAGGAGAAATAAGTTTATGTATCACCTTTAGTTTTCTGGATTATTTTGAAAGTTTTCCAACATGCTCTTCATTTTCTTCTGTAGCATTTTTTCAACTATGTCTTAATTTTTTCAGAACTGGCAGAAAAATGGCCGAGACTCCCCTCATGGTTGACTTATTTAATGCCTTGCACATTCATATTTTGACTCTTGAAGGGACTCACTGTAATCTTTCCCATGTCTCGCCTTTCCCATGAGTGAAATATTATACAACTTACTTGACACCTATGTTCATATGTGTATACACACAGGTATGTATATATGTATATCTTCCTCCCTCCATATCTTTCTTTCTTCATCTAGTTAGCTATCATCTATAAATCTCTTGTTAGTCATTATCTTCAGAAACTATTTGAGAGCAATACTTTCACTGCTTTGATGAAAGTCACAGAATCCCATAGAACTGAAAAGTAAATTACATATTTAACTAGCTCTTCAGCCAGCCCAGGACTAAACTTCTCAGTTTAGTAGCTTCATTTAATTTTTCCCAATATTTGTTTCCCTGTTAGTTAGTCAGTCAGTCAGTTAGTTAGTTAGGCAGGCTCTAGGAAGGATGATGCTCTAAAACATTCTGAAATATTTCTTTTGTTGTTATTGTTTAGTCTTTCTATAATAGAGTTAAGCTCAGCTGTAAGTGATAGACTACACTCAATGAAGTGGCTCAACCCAGGTAGAAGTTCATCTCCGTGTCTGGAAGTAGCAGTCAAGTGTTAACAAGGAGCAACTCTTTGGAGGGTCAGGCTCCTTCCATTTGATGTTCCATCATTTGAGACCTTCATTCCCAAGGTCACCTCATGGTCCTAGATGGCAATTCCAACTTAGCCAGGTCCATTTTCTAGCCAGAAGGAAGGAGGAAAAGGGAAGCTAAGACGTCTCTCTCCTCTTAAAAGGGAAGATGAAGATGTTCTGTCATCCTAAAGGAGGATAGGTGGGTAAAGGCTTTGTTCCGCTTTTCAAAAGCATGTCCTGGAAGTCGAACATGGCACTAATGTGTCATTTCCTTAGTGGGATTTAACACATGGTCACACCTAGCTCCACGGAAGGCAGGGAGAAGTAATTGTTATTCTGTACCCAGCCCACATGGAAGCTCTATTGCTCTAGAATAAGGAGGCAAATGTATATTGAGGGACAGTTCTTATACTCATTACATCATTAACCTTCTTCCTGGTTACATGTATAAGGTCATGGTGCTTGTTGAGAAAACCCTAACTTGGCTTCCTATTGATATATTTTTCAACACCTAAATTGCTTCTCAAAACTGAAGATGTATAACCATTTTAGTTGTGTAATAAAGCCAGTCCTGTTGTTATGTCACCAAGATCATTCTATTTCTTTTATTTAGCTTTAGGAAATTATCCAGAAAATGGGAGGCCCAGACTATATATCTCATAGCAGTGGCTCTCATTAATGTAAAAACAAACAAAAAACAAACACAAGCATAAACAAAAACCAACTATATCAGGTAATATTTTGGCTTACAATCTATTTTTAAAAGTAAAACTTGATTTGGAAATAATTTCAAATTTACAGAAAAGGTATGAGAATAAGAACAGTACAAAGAATACCCCTATACTTTTTATCTGGATGCGCTTGTTTTTAACATTTTACTTCATTTGCTTTATCAGTTCGCTGGTACTCCCTTCCCATCACTGCCTTTTTTTTTTTTTTTTTTTGATCATTTGAAGAAAATACGCATACATCTTGGTGCTTTTACCCCAAATCCTTCGGCATATATTTTCTATGAACAGGAATATCCTGTTAGCAAACATAATATGGTTATCAGCTTAAGTTTATTTAATATCAATACAGTACTTTTGTCATGATTCTTTAGTTTCCTTTATTTTGAAACAGTTTTGTAGCCATCTTTTGTCTTTCGTGACACTGACATTTAAAAACGCAGGTAGTCCTTTTTTTAAAAAAAATAGAATATCCTTTATTTTAGGTTTGTTGGATGTTTCCTCATGATTAGATTCAATGTACACATTCTCAGCTGAAATACACACAGTGCAGCTCTGTCCCTCTCATGGTATCACGTGTGGAGGCACAAGGTACATCCAATAATTTTGAACAGAGAAAAGGTACGAGGCAGGATTTATAACTGACAGAATATGTACGTGCGTCTTCATTCTACTGGAAATAAATCATAGATGAATCTAAAAGAAGGGCTTGTTTTCAATTAGTTTTGAAAGAGGAATGGTTAAATTGTATTTGAAGAGGATAGTTTGCTTTGTTGCCATCTTGTAATTTACTTGTAATTTTAAAGCACAGGCAGATGACACATGAGGGGACAAAAAAGGAGAGAGATTAACTGATTTTTTTTTGAAGTTTACATGATGTAGAGCTCTAGAAACAAGAAGTCAAATGTGTAAATAAGAAATATGGCAAGAGTACCATATTTTGTAATATTGATGTCATTGGTGTGGGGTCGTTACAGAGCATAAGGAGACCCACACAGAGCTGGATCAAGCTAAATTTCCAAAAGCTCAAATGTCATCCTTTGAGTGTACAGCTCTGTACCATCCAGACCGCCGTGCTTAAAGTTGATCACATTTCAACATGCACATATGTTTCCGTGCACTGGGAATGGTAATTTAAAAAATATATATTTATAGTTCTGATTAGAGTCCCCGAACTTGGCTATTGTCCAATGTTTTCCCACACAGAAAAATTACAAAGTTTGATAAGCCTTAAGCAGATCTGGAAGAACTTTAGAAAAAAGTTGAGTTTCTGCAAAGCATTAGTAATTTGTTGAAAAATGACTAGGCTTTGTTTCTCTAGGAAAAAACACTTAGTATGCTGATGAATAACGCTATTGTTCTCAAACTAATGGAAAAAATTCCATATTCTGCCCTAACTCAAGACTCTGGCAAGCAGAACTAGTAAGCAAGCCAGCTGTGTGCAAGACAAGACCTTCGTGAGGTCTTGTCTATTTCTTTAATTTACTTCTGGAAACGTTAGGAAAGCATCACAGACTGCATATTTTAGCACTTTTTAGAAAACTTCTATTCTCTGTCCCTCTCTGTTTTTGTCTCATTCTGAAAGATACTAGAAATAGTTTGTGCTATATTAGAAATTTTAGGAATAGTCAAATAAATGAATAGACCCATGTCCCCACCTTCACCCCCGCCAAAAGAATGACTATGTAAAGCACTTGTTACAGCTTTAAAATTTATTAATTGTTTATGTATTTAGTCTGGTTTACTTCTAGAAGGGGCCTTTTGGGGGACAAAACAGTGTCATGTTCCCCCATAAAAGGGCTCTAGTTAGCACGTACTCCTCTAGCCCTTAGGTATCTTATTGGCTAAGATGCAGAGGGCACTTAGAGTGGTGTCCCTACCCCTAGTTTGGTAGGTGCTGAACTACTACCACAAGCCATGGAATCTGTGGAGATCACACTGCTTTCTTAGGACCAAGGTATCCATAGTGACTACGTGAGGATGTTGGAGACACGCATAGGTTTGATACCCCCAGGCTCTTTTATAGGTACCAGTGTTACTGGCAGTGATCTGTATGCCCTTCTCTGCCACTTTCTTTCTTTGTGGCTGGGAACACTCAGAACTCCCTCCCAAACCCTGACTTTGGTCTTGTCCCCTGGGCAAATTATTCCTTTCATATAAATTAATCTGTCCTCTCTGGGTGTACACTTTCTCCTCGTTCTTGTCTTTTCTGCCTGTGTTCCAGCATCTAACATCCTTCCTCTTTCCTTTTCAGGTCCCCCTTGATTCCAGAAGCCCTCACCTTTTACCCACTTACAAACACATTCTTTTTTTCTTTCTTACTGTAATGCAGCTGAGATTGTGAGTGAGCAGACCACCGATGTCAAGGCTCTCCTTTTGCCCTCCAAGAAACACAGTATTCCAGAGGGCACTTTATCCACTCTGGAGCTCGACTCAAGCTGACATTTCCAATTTATTGCATTTTAATAGTCTTGACATTCTCTGAAGCTTACTCCATCCATCTTTAATACAAATTATATTTCTGTCACCCAAACCCGATGTTGACAAATGTGCATAAGCAAGTAGCTAGAGGTGCCGCTAGGTCTGGCTGATTTATCTGAAAGCTTCAAATAAATTGGAAATATCCCAAAATAGTCATACCTTTCTCTCTGTTGCCTTCTCCAAGAAAAAGTAACTTTATTCTAGATGCTGTTCTATTTTATAAGAAAGCAGACGGGAAAATTCTCAGTGTCTATAAAAACCTGCTGCCATCCAGCAGAAATGAGGAACGCAGGGCAGTGGTCTGTTCAGCATCCTAATGTGGATTTCCTTTTCTCTGCAGGCGGGCTATATGTCTGGGATGCTGGTGCCTGTAGGGGTAGGGATAGCTGGAGCCTTGTTCATCTTGGGAGCTCTCTACAGCATTAAGGTGATGAATCGCCGAAGGAGAAATGGCTTCAAAAGGCATAAAAGAAAGGTATGGAACCAACAACAGCAAAACCTAATCAGTTTCAGAACATTCTTTTTTTTCTAATTTGCTCAGTAAAGCACACGGGGCTTAACGATGCATGAACAATCTGGATGTGCCCAGTGGTTTGGATTAGCTGCTCTAGCTGCTGCCTTGCCTTCGTTCATCAGTGTGTCTTTTTAAAAGGGGCCTGTTTCTCAGCTTTGCTCTGTGGCTGAAGGAGTCTAATGCTTTTCTGTTTTGTTGTTTTGTTTTTCTACAGCAGAGAGAATTCAACAGCATGCAAGATCGAGTAATGCTCTTAGCTGACAGCTCTGAAGATGAGTTTTGAATTGGACTGGAATTTAATTGGGATAGTAAACAATGTTATTTTATTTTTATTTGGGGGCAAAAAAAGAACAACATCCTGCCACATTGCTGCTGTCAGCCCATCAGTCTCATTATCTGCTGGGCAGTAGATTTTTCCTGCATTGAGCAGAAGAGGCATGCTGTATACTAAATGTAATATGCAGTGTTTGTTTTTATTCTGTAGTGAATTTTCCACAGACATGGGCTACAACTCATAAAGATACAGCACACAGTTGTTCAGTAGGAGTTGCTAGGTAAGGTAGAGTAAATATTTTGTATTTTTCCACAGTGTCTTTTCCTTGGTTTGGATTACTCGCACTAAGTATAACATTATTGCTACCAAGGCATGCTTAACTCTGAAATAGAAATCATAACAAAGAATAACTTGTGATGAGTTATTATAACTCTACCTACTTGAAGCCAAAGGCTTGTGGGCCATGGTACATGTTACATTTGCATCAAAACTAGCAGCAACTCAAAGTGGAATCTTTTTCATCAAGAAAATCTCTCAGCACATTAGGATTATATGTAGATTTGTATATATCTTGCATCATGTTTTTCTGTCTCCCAGTTTTATTATCTTTGTGTTTTATTCTCATTCTTGGCCAGGAAAAAATGCACCAGAATTACTACATTAAATTGACCCAGTTTTAATATACGTTTGCTTTCTTAAATAGTTTGAGTCCAGCAGACCTATCAATAGATTCTTATGTGTTTATCATTAAGAGATGTGTTTTTTGGTTTACCATTTGACTTTGTCAGGAAGAAATGAGCGAGAAATCAAGAATAAAATGAGGGAAGGTAGCTCCCAGAGCATTTATCTCTACCATCTGGCTCTGGGCTCGCATGGCCATTATTCTGAATTATTCAGAGGGTTGCTTTTCTATACCTGTGGTCTTGGCCATGGAATGATTGGACTACCATGCATCTTTATTTGGCTTATTTAGAAAATAGATGTTCTATGGTAGAAGCAGGCTCAGTGGCCAGAGTCCTGTACACAACAGAACTTATCAAAAACCAGCCTCTTTCAGGGCACCCCACTTCAAGGTTGTTGGGCTATGTTAGATCATTTCTTATTCCCTTTGGAATGTAATTCTTTGCCACATCTTTTGAGCCTGGGTATTCAGGACTTACAGTAAGTTGAGTTTTCGGCCCAAAAATTCTCATGGAAGAATAAAGGTTATTAGTAACACTGTTCATAGTGCTTTACACCATGGGAAACTTTTTCACATTTTCAGAGCCTGTTCCATGATATTTGAGGCAAGTTGTACAGTTATTCCTCATAGCTACCATATGAAGTAGGACGTAGTTTTTTATTCTCCCATTCAACTGAAGACAGAGCTGAAATAGAGAAACAAAATGATTATCCAGAGTTATACCAGGAAGAATAAGGACTAGAACTCACCTGGACTCAAACCATGCACCTCTATCTTTAGTTCAATGCCCTTCGTACACACTTGGGTGGAAGCCGCGATATTTCAGAGTCTTTCTTTAAAACCAATGTTCTAACGATAAATGGCTACTTGGTCAAGGAACATTTCATATGCGTTTATGTCTTTGTTAAATGAATAATGCCCTACTAATTTCTCTCTTATTCACATATATTTTTTCCTCTCACACTTCAGCTATTTCCTTTAAAAATACATAATTTCGAGTATCATCTCTAGGAAACTAATTAAGAAACCTTTCTAGAAGCCATTCTTGAAAGATAGCTGGCTTATACAAATGTTTTCATGAAATAATTTTAATTCTTTTTGATAAAGGATGTAAACAAATGTGTGAAATTGATCAAGAGAAATGAAAAACTTTGTACAGTCAAGTACAAGTGTGTAGTCCACAAAAAGCTCAAGGTCAAGTTTTAAAAATGTAATTCAGAACTATGATACTCCCAAGTTATTTGTGATTTCACAAGCAGAGACATCCTGATACTGCAAAGGGTATGTTTTCCTTTTTTAAAAGCAGCTCTTTGCCGTGAGTATTCCTAAATTTAGAAGGAGGCAAGCATGATGGCATTATCGTCTTTTGTTCTTGACAAGCTCTTTATAGGGGACACACAATAGGCCACTTCATTTAGCAACATATGGGTGATACTGATGCCTCAGGCTACTCTTAATCTGTAGTCTTAACTAGACCATGGCTAATAGATTGAGCCTCAAATCACAGTATAATAATGTCACGAATAGCATATTTTTATTTGTCCAGAGGGCTATGGGGATGACATGTATGTGCTCTTAGGCCTAAGCGGAAATGTTCCTGCAGTCCTTTTGGGAACAGACAACTATTCAAAGAAAAAGACTTTCCTTAGGTCACAGATTTCTGTACAAACTCTTTAAACATCTGGGGTGAACGGAAGATGCTGTGGATGGCGCAATTGGTGTATCTATTTTGGCCATTTTCTTTGCTGCCGGTGGCCATGGAGTGATGATTTTCAGTGGTTGATTTAGATTATTTATAAGGATCTTTAAAAGGTTGCCATGTTCTTAACGAAAACTGGGATTAAGTCACCGGAGGAGATGCTGAACAACACAGTTCAGATTAAAAGTAGTAAATCAGGTGCCAGTGGGTTTACCTAAAATAAAGGATTCATATACTTATATTTGCACATTAAAAGTAAAGATTCAACCCTTTATTCTAACAACTAAGCTTATTACACGTAACAGTGAAACAAATAGATCTGTCTGGAAAGGGAGGGTGATAGCGGCAGCTTCAAGTACTAACACCTTCTTCTCTGAACGGAACCTACTCTGTGAGGACTGCAGGTGCAAGGGACTGCGTCATCCCCAAACTCAAAAGAATCACCTGGGACACTTGGTAAACATGCAGATACCAAGGCCCTGCCCCAGACCCACTGAATTGAAATCTTCAGGGAGGAGCTGGGGATGCTCATACCTCAAATTCGGGGACACAGCTAGGAGGGCATCTATCCAGAGAATGACTTCCTTATTCAAGAGATGAGGGAGGGCAGGCTCCTGGGGGAAGAGACCCTTCCTTCACTGGTCAGCTATCCGAGAAATCACACCTGCCATAATGGAGAAAAGAAAACAAAAGGAAAAAGGGTGGCAATGTATAGAAAAAGAGTAAAATACCGAGACGGAGAGAAAAAGGTTCCTCTTGGCCCCTGATGTCTTTTTCTCTAATTAGAAGACAGTATTAAAAAGAAAGAAAAAAAACTTTAGTTTTTTTCTCTCCCATAAGCTGCTGCTTTTAGTGGCTGCTGGCTTAATTTATATGCAATATTTGGAGTTAATTAGTATCCCAGGGAAACAGATTCCCTTAGCTATGCCTTAGCCTTGGCTTCAGCTCTTACACTGCCTCAGAGGCTGTCTTCCAGAAACATTTCCTTAGAGTACCTGTATCTCATATAGTCAAAAATGTTGTGGGGAAAATTTTAAAGCACAGTTTTAGAACATATTTAAAGTAGTTTAGCGTGACCAATTAAAGCTGGTTCTTTATTTTGTTATTTCTTTTTAAAGGCACTGACTTAAACCAAAACCATAAAACTTTAGAATAAAACATAGGCTGTAAACCCTCTGACATTGCTCTTAGTAGTATTTTTTTCCTGGTATGTCTCTTCCAGCAAGGGAAACAAAAGAAAAAATGAACAAATAGGGCCCCATCAAACTAAAATGTTTTTGCACAGCAAAGGAAACCATTGACAAAATGAAAAGGAAAACTACTGAATGGAAGAAGACATTCGTCAATGATACAGCTGATAAGAGGTTAATATCTGAAATTTATAAAGAACTCATACAACTTTCCACCAAAATAACAAACAACCCCCAATTAAAAAATGGGCACAGGACCTGAAGAGACATTTCTCCAAAGAGGACATACAGATGGCCAATAGACACGTGAAAAGATGCTCAGTTGTCACTAATCATCAGAGAAATGCAAATTAAAAGCACAATGAGATATTACCTCACACCTGTCAGAATGGCTAGCTAGCATCAGTAAATCAATGAGCAACACGTATTGGCAAGGATGTTGAGAAAAGAGAACCATTGTGCACTGTTGGTAGGATTGCAAATTGGTGCAGCTGCTATGGGAAACAGTATGGAGTTTCCTCAAAAAATTATAAATAGAACTACCTTATAAACCAGCAGGATAAATACTACTTCTGGGTATTTATCCAAAGAAATTCAAAACATTAATTTCTAGAGATTTATGCACTCCCATGTTCACTGCAGTGCTATTTACAATAGCTGAGATATGCTCATCGATAGATGGAATGTTACTTGGCCACAAAAGAAAATGAAATTTGTGACAGCATGGATGGACCTAGAGGGTATTATGCTAAGCAAAATAAGTCAGACAGAGGAAAACAAGTATCATATGATCTTGCTTATATGTGGAATCTAAAGAACAGAATAAATGAACAAACAAAACAGAAACAAACTCATATATACAGAGAACAAACTGATGATTGCCAGCTGGGAGGGGCATTTTGGGGCTGGGTGAAAAAGGTAAAGGGATTAAGAAGTACAAATTGGCAGTTACAAAATAGTCACGAAGACGTACAGCATAGGGAATGTAGTCAATAATGTAATAACTATGGTGCAAGGTGGGTACTAATTGAGATCACTTTGTAAATTATATAACTGTCTAACCACTATGCTGTACCTGATACTAACATAAAATAATATTGAATGTCAACTGTAATTGAAAAATAAAAAAATACATAAAAATTAGAAAAAAAAGGCTATGACTTAAAAGTCAAAACATTACAGAGATATCGGAAAACAATATAGAGCAGTATAGAGCATTCTTAATGCTCAGTGTTTCTCTCCATGTGCCTCCACATTTCTTCTTGAAGTGGAAGTACACATGAAACCTCCTTATTAGGTCATAACTTGGGGGAGAAGTATCAAATCACCCACAAGCATCGGGATTTCTGTGGACATGAATAATCAATGTTCCTACCAGTTGCCAAAAAAGCAGCTTTTGGAAACAGGATATATTACTTAGCACAAGATTTAATTGCATGGCCTTTTGGCAAGAGAGACTTTGTTATAGTTACAGGAAAATCTGAAAAAAGCAGGATTATAACTGAAGGAAAAAATCTTTACTTTTTACGATATGTGAAGGTATGGTTACAAGAGAAGAAATATGAATAGAGGATGAAAGAAAAGTTATAATACAAGGCAGATGTAAAGATGGCACAAAATGTTAGAGTGTACTGGAGGAGGCCAAAATTCTGGATGGACTGATGCTTGGAAAAAAAATAAAGAAAGCAAGGAGGAGAATGCAAATGAGGTGGATCTTAAAGCTACACAAGTCTGTTTTTCTCCAACCTCTTCATTTAAGAAAATTATCTTACACTAGGTAGAATGAACATGGATGGGAGGGGATTGAAGTCCAAGAAAGACGAGGAGTTAAAAGGAGAGTGGTTCCTGTAAATGAGTTTAAGCTCAGTTAAATGTCTTTTTTAATTACGGAGAGTGCAACTGACAATATATTTTTCTAGGAATAGCAAATAATATGAAAATGAAATAATAGTGTTAACTTAAAGCCCTTATTTGTACATTTAGTACCCCCATGAGATATGCACTCCTTTTTGGGACAAAGCTGTTAGACTGAAAGGGGATAGACTAAGAAGAGACATCAGATTTTTACTTTGATAATTATGAACTCTGGCTGTCAACATAGCTGGGAACATAATTCTGTGGCTTAAGTTTTATATGAAGAAAAAATAATTAGCACTTATTTTGTAAGCCACCGTTAGCTTAAAATGCATTTGGATTATACTTTATTAGATAATAGATATATCCAACTCCTTATTAATTAACCCAAATTTCTATTAAGTGTATGTAGGATAAATGAGAGGAAGGAAGAAAGGAAGGAAGGAAGGAAGGAAGGAAGGAAGGAAGGAAGGAAGGAAGGAAGGGATTTCCCCCAGGAAAGAGCGGCAAAAATACCAAAAACAAATCACATGCTCCATTTTTCTAGTTTTCTTAAAAACACAGAATAATATTGAAGTAAAAAAAACCTCTTAAACCTTTCCACATAATAAAAGGCAGCTGGAGCAGTAATACAAATAATAACCATTAATAATTTGTTATATAGAGTATAAATGCTCATCCTAAGACTGCAGTCTCTATATCTGAAGTTCAAGACTGATTTTGCTGAGACATGTCACCCTTAAGACTGAGAAGGAGTAAAAAAAGAAGAATTAACTGCAGGTGGAAACATTTCTTTTGTTTTTCTTCTGATAGTTCATAGGTGTGGGAACAGAGTGCAACCAGAATGGAAGGCAGTGGGAGGGCTCTCCTGGATTATTTTATTATCTTGAAGGTGGAGAGAGCGTTTGCTCTGATCTTAAAAGACTGAACTGGCTCAACGTCGCTAATCATCAGGGAAATGCAAATCAAGACCACGAAGAGCTATCATCTCACACCTGTCATGATGGCTATCATCAGTAAATCAATTAATAACAAGTGCTGTTGTTGGGATTGTAAATTGGCGCAGCCACTATGGACAGTACAGAGATTCCTCAAAAATTTAAAATAGAGTTGCCAGATGACTTAGCAATACTACTGCTGGAAATTTTTCGAAGAAAACAAAAACATAAATTAAAAAATATGTATTCCCCCCGGTGTTCATGGTAGCATTACTTATAATAGCGAAGATAAGGAAGCAACCTAGGTATCTATTGATGAGTTGATAAAGAAGATGTGGTACATGTATAAATAGAATATTACTCAGCAATAAGAAAATGAAATCTTGCCATTTGTGACAACATGGGTGGACCTAGGGTGTATTATGCTAAATATGTCAGATGGGGAAAGACAAATAACATATGACTTCAGTTATATGTGGAATCTATAAAAACAAAACAAATGAACAAACAAAACAAACAGACCCATAGGTACAGAGAATAAGTTGATGACCTATTGGAGCATGGGGAGATGAGTGAAAAGGAAAAGAAGTTTCCAAATACACTAAAATTAAACTCTTGGCCCATTAAAATATCTTTTTAATTGGAAAAAAGCAAGATAAAAATGATTTTACTTTATTAGAATAAAGGTCTAAAATGAGTGTATATGTGAAAAGTTTGAAAAATTATACTATCAATTATCTCTAAGCAGTAGTATTAAAAAAAAAAAGAGAGAGTGAGTACTACCTGATAGGCGTTGGGGGAGATTCTTGGACTTTTAGGGTCCCAGAGTTTGCACAGGCAGCTGATTGCTCAATTGGCAAAAACAAAAACAAAAAAAAACTAAACCTGGTATCAGGTCAGGAAACTAGGATTTTTGTTAACCAGTTTGCTATGCCTCTCAATAATTTCTTCCTAGAAGAAGGGACCAATAGCATTTGAAACTTTCATGCCATGCAGCACAGTCATAGAGTCTGTGTAGTTTCAAGCTTTTTCATGACCAGACAGACCAAAACGTACACCTAGAAAAGAATAAGTCCAGCCTCCCAAATGGAGAAAGACGTTTGGATACCCAGATTCAAGGCCTTTTGGCCTTTGTCTTCCCAAAAGGAATTTTAATACAAAACCTCCAATGATCAGCTTCCCTTATTTCATTCTTTGTGTAAGGGATAAAGGAAAGGAGAAGAAATCTGAAATGGTTCTGTAATTGATCTGATAAAGTTCCAAAGGTCTGTGTCAAGGGAAGTGAGGATGGGTAGTGATTCTATCTTTGGCAAAGCAGGAGCACTGTGATGTTATCATTTCCTATTGTCTCAGTATTTACCGAATGTCTTTTATGTGTCTGATAGTGTGTTAAGAGCTGGGGGAGCAAAGATAGCAAGACATAGTCCATGACCAGAAAGAGCTGATGGCCTAGGGCAAGAGGGAGTAAGTGGGCCATTTCATCACAGGGCCATGATGGGATCCGGAAAAGGAGCATCTAACCTTGCTGAGATTGGGGATGTTTCTCCAGAACTGGTAACATCCAACCTGAGGACAGAAAGATGAGTAGGGGTTAGTCAGGCAAAGGGGAGAGTGGGATGAGTGGTCCAGCCTACGAAATAGGACTTTATTCAGAGGGCAATTAGGAGTCGTGGAAGGGTGTTATGCTGAGAAACAATATGGTCAGGGCTGAGTTCATGAGAAGGCTGGATGGCATGGTTAAAGTAGAGTCAGGGGTCTCAGTCAAGGGCCAGTGCAGCAATGAAGTTGAGAGAGGACTGTGGCCTGGACCAAGGCTGCAGAAGCGAAGTGTGGAGGGGCAGGATGGGTTCCAGAGGTTTTCAGGGCAGGGGAGCAATAAGACTTGGGGGTTGGTAAGGTGTGGAGATGAGGGAAGTGACAATGATTAAAGCTGACCTAAGTCAGGGCACTTTAGAGGCCCTCCAGATATCACGGAGCCCAGTGTCCCGTCTTCCAGAGGAACTGACCGTGTGTTATCCTAGCATGTCCAGCCTGAGAAAAATAACCTACAAGTCTGAAAAAATGTGTGGGCAGCTTAAACTTTCTACGGAGTGTAAGTATGTGGTCATTCGCTGTCACTTTTAACAGCAGGTTCCAAAGAAATAACTTTAAATTTAATAAAATCTTCCGAATACCTTTAGGTGATTATATTACTTCGGTTGAGCCCTAGGTATGAGTTATAGCTAGGATCTGATTGACTCTCTTGATTTATAAAGACTAATATGAGAATTTCTTAGTCTTTGACATGAGAATGAAAGCTCAGGATCTTTGTTTTGTTTGTTTGTTTGTTTGTTTTTAAAATGAGGTCATTCATTATTCTTAATAACCAATTTTATACATTTTATACCTATGGAACTGCTTTCCAATCTTTTTTTTTTTTTTCCAGTTTCATTGAGATGTAACTGACAAACAGCTCTATAGAAGTTTAAAGTGTACAGCATAATCACATGACATACATTATTGTGAAGTAAATACCGTAATAAGTTTAGTTAACATCCATCTCCTCATGCAGTTACAAAAAATGTTCTTCCCTTGTGATGAGAACTTTCAAGATCTCTCAGCAATTTTCATATATATACCATACAGCAGTGCTAACTATAGCCATCATTGTACATTACATCTCCAGGACTTATCTCGTAACCGAAAGGTAGTGCCTTTTAACCACCTTCATCTAATTTCCCTTTCCTCCCCCACCCCCCCAACCCCACCCTCCCAAGATCTTGTTTTTCTTGAAAACACATCCAAGGAGCTTCTGTCAAGGCTGGTCCACGTGAAGATGATGTCGGGAATTCAGTGTGCAGCCTGGAGACTCTCATGAGCAGTGAGGGCCCCATATCCCAGTGCTAAGTGGTTTCTGTGGCCTTTTGACAATTGTCATGATAACCACTAAATAGTTCATTTTCCTTAGCATATGAAATATAAAGCAAGTTTTCCACAGTATCAGCACAAGGCCAGGTTCTGAAGTGCCCAGGGCAACAATGTAGGATTGAGGAAATGCAGAGATAATCATTGCTAACATTTTGGTCTGTATTTTTCTAATCATTTTTCCTGCGTATTTATGGTATGTTATATATATATACTTTAATTTTACACAAAATTAAGATTATAATTTACATGCTATCTTGTTACCTTCTTTAGCTACTATTTCTCATGGTTGTTTTTAAAGGAATAGAGAAGAAAAAGAGGTTGTGAAAATCCTGAAGTTGTATTTAAATGAGCAAACTATTTTATCCTCATTAAGATTTGCCTGATATTTGATTGTCTATGACTACTCAGTTACTTCAAGTCACTTCCAAATGATGTAATGAAGACATGGTTGAAAGAAGAAAAATCTCTATAAACACAATGCCTAGGGGCAAATGTCACATTCTTGTGCTTTCAAGGATTAGAGAATACTTTCTTCTCTTTGCCTTTTCCACCAAAGCAAAGATTGCAAAATTTTAGGCAGTAAGACTGAATAACCATGAGTGTAGATAATATGTTGCATTGTGAGCAGTAGTGGGAAAAAAATACATTTACAGTAGTGATCTAAATTGATTAAAGGCTTGTTTAGGTCAATTCTTTCGAGTCTAATTGGTATTTTTGTGTCATTTATTATGACATTACACACATATTTTCTATATTTAATTGCACTTGGCTAAAGCTAAATAAGGACATGCTCCCTATAATGTCTACTGTTTTCTTCTATCATTGTTAAAAAGAAGAATCACAACTTTTAACACTCTCCTTCGCATCTTCACCCTGGCCTCTCTTCATCCAACCTCTCTCCATCCTTTTAATCTCTGAAGGGTCTGCAAATGAAAGTGAGTACAGTTGATATAATAGTAATGTTTTAGGGAATAACGTTGGAATAAAAGTTAGGAAAAAAGTCCTTTCCTTCATCCCAACCATCGCAGCAGCAATCGGTTTCGCACAGGCTTCCACCAGTTTGTGCAGGTACGACCTGATAGCACCTCGTTTCTGGCACATACCACTTACCTTGACTTTCTGCCTCGGTTTGTCCCAATGTTTGGGTGTGGGGCCTTGCTGGGCACTCACACAGGTACAACCTGGAAATGCAGGGGAGCTAACCCGATAGGCTTTAACCAATAGGGATGGAAGCTAATAGATAAATGCACCCATGTGGCCAGTTGTCAGGTTGATTACATGAGGCTCCTTACAAGTTTCTTGGGATAGGGTATTGGTTGCCCATTACAGTGCACCTTGAAAACTCTTCCTTCCCTGTTTCACATCCACACGAGACTTTATTTCAGGCTCTGCTTTCCAGGAGCGTAGGGTGCAATAGTTGGGATGGAGATTTTGGAGCACGATCACTGGTCAGAGGTAATAAGAATCCTATTATTGGCGCTAGGTGGAGTGGTGATACCTGACCCGTGGCATCTTACTCTTATCTGTGGTGGATTGGGATGAGGTGCAGGCAGAAGGCAAAGTATTGGGTTCTGTGGTAGCTCTGGTCCTTAAACAGTATGGGATTGAGTTGGCTGGTGTTTTCTTAGACTGCTTTGGAAGCTTTGAAAAAGGAAAACAAAGAAAACGATAGACTCAGGTAAGTCAATGATCAACACGAGGAATGCTGTGAAAGCCAGAAAAGCTTCCATGACGGTGTTTCAGGAGACTCTCATCTGTGAAATTCTGATAGTCAAGGTCACCCTCCCAGCAAGCAACCTAGACCAGCCAAATTGCTGCATAAGGGCAAGAGAAATCTAAATAGGTGATGAAGGAGGGAGATGAGGAATATCATTATGGTCTTAGGATTAGTTGTAAAAGCAGCAACTGCTTTTGTAAAGAATATCATGGCTGGCTGCCAGCTTGAAGGGGACAATAATGGAGTAAATTTAAAGGGGGGGGGCACAAACAAGTGTAAGAAATGGATTGTACCAGTCACCGATTGTGCAACGCTCCAAATCCTCTTGCTCATGCCTCTTCTGTGGTCACAAGGTCTGTGCAGGCTTCAGTCAGCTTTGCACAGGTGCAGCCTGACAGAGGCGAGCCTTATGCTCTGGCCTTCTCGTTTATCTGAGGCTGGAGTATCCTGACAGTACACCATGAACAGTGCTCAGGCATGGACAACTCACAGTATGAGGGAGGTGACATCTGTAGGGCCACTCTTGATCAGTGGAATGAAGGTCGATGGATACTTCCATCTTTCCTCCCTCAGGCAGATAGCTCTGAGCTGCAATTTATAAAGCTGCTCAGAAATCCAGTGGGAGCGGCAGCTAGTTGTCTGTAACAGTGGCCAACTTGATGATACATCCTTGATAATCCTTTCTCTCCTTCTCTCTTCACACCTCCACCCTGTTCCCTGAGATCACATTTCCAAACAAACTGTTGCATTTAATTAAGCCTTTGTCTCAGGTTTTGTTTATGAGAAAACCCACACTAGGGCAGAGGGAGAAAGAGAGGACAAATTGGGAGTATAAAGCAAGAGAAGAAACTGTGACCTGGTATTAAACTGCAGGAGTATTGCAGGATATCAGAGCCCAGTTTAGTACTACGATATCTCCAATAATGAAGATGACACATTTAGGCCAAGTGCTTCCTTGTTAGAAATTCTATAACCAGAGGACAGAGCAATTTTAAAGCTGAAAGTGTCCTTTGATCTATTGGCCTCTCTTTTCCCTGTCATTGGTGGCCTTATTTAGTGCTTTACCTAACGTAGATAGTGATTTAAAATGTGGGTTCTGGAGTCAGACTGCCAAGATTCCTAATCCCAGCTTTGCCTTATTTAGCTGTGTCAACTTGACCAAGAAATTCAGTTTCTGCCTCAGCCTGAATTCAAGGAAGGCTGTAGTGGGAGGTGGGTGTTTGGGGTGGGGCAGCCCCACTGGAGCAGAGCTGTGGCCCTGGAAGATGAAACCTGCTACTGCCCAAACCGACCCAGCAGGACGCAGGAAATGGGGACGAGAAATACCCACACCTTTCTTCTCCTGGCTTCCCATCTCAAGCCAGTTCCTCTCATTGGTCCAAATCAACTGAAACTACAGGGCGAAAAGGCCCTGTTGATGAATTCACAGAGGCCAGTCTCCCAGGGACACACAGCAGTACAGAGAAGGGAGCAGGACAGTACAGGGAGTCAAGCTCAGTATTACCAGCCCCACTTCAATAAGTGTTAATGTTCTCATCTGTAAAATGGGGATGCTGATTGTAGTGGCACTTAACCTCATAAGGTCATTGTAAATATTAAATGAGATGGTGCATGTAAAGCTCGGGGCGCAGCGTGCACGGTCCATCGCCATTAGCTCTTCTCACCACGTTAAAGGTTATCACTGGGCTGCAGCAAGGGACACTTCTTTTGTGGACTGTAACCCTGATTCCAGGAGGCTCCACCCACTGGTCGGAAAGGCCGCTTGTAGCAGATAACCCAGCTAGGCTTGCGTCTGGTGGCAGACGTAGACGCCTAGTCACTGCGGGTGAGTAATACACTGAGGGGCGGCTCTCTCTTCTTCCTCACTCCTCTTTTTTGGCCTTGTGGGTATTTAGTACATCAAGCTAAGGGAAGGCTTAGATTGTCTGATGGATGTGGCCGACTTTATTTGTAGACTCAAATTTCTGGGCTGAGCAGTCCCAGGCATGGGCATACATAATCTCTTACCTTCCTAGAGAAATGACAAATTGGTGTGTTTATGGAGATCCTGGGACTGACCAAACCCACAGGTGCAGGCAGGAGTGGCTTCGAGCTGCACATTCCCCGCTATTCTGGTGAGGGAACCATCCCTCACTCCCACTGTCCTCAGGCGGGACCCAGATCCTGGCCTGGCCAATTGTAATGCTTCTTTTGGAACTGAATTCATTCATCCAGGGGCCCAAAGATGACAGTTTCCTAAAGAGAGGAGATGTACAAAAAGAATCAATCTCTCAGTCTCTTCCAGATATAGGGTTTCTGGAAGTTAAAAGAAACAACTGAAAAAGAAACCTTTAGTTTAAACTGCAGGTTTAAACTAGGTTTAAAGGTTTAGTTTAAACCTTTAGTTTAAACATCCCAATGATCAACTGCAGGTTTTTTATTTTGCTAGAGACAATAAAAAACATATTGGTTTAAGACTGCAGGTTTTGGAGTCCAAAGGCCTGGTTTCCAATGCTGGCTCGTTACTTAACATGACCCTGGGCAAGTTTCTTAGTCTAGGGCCCTCTTTCCTCATCTTCAGGGTGGGGATAATTATTGTACCTTCTCTCCTGAGTTCAACAGTTGGTAGTAGTGTAGGAACTGGAGTGGATGAAGAGGGGAGGGTGTGACAGACTATGACAGTAAGTAAGATCATGTAAGGAATTGCTTAGCACAGTTCCTGTATATGGTAATCACTTAAAAATGTTAGCTATTATTGCTTATATTTAAGGAATCTAAAATATATAGGCATCTATGGAAGTGCACAAAGCCTTTCCCGGCCCACAAAGTTCTATGTGAGTTTACATGAAAAAAATCACAGAGGTTTCAGCTGCTCGTCTTGACCCCTGAAATAGAGTCAAGGCCAGTGTTCAGGTGGTGACTGCAGTCTGACTCAAGATGTAGCATAAATCAAGAAATACACTTGCCAGCGTCAGTAGGATTCAGCCAGAGAAGGTTTTGCCTTATTAAGTGTATCTCCCAGTGGAAGACAATGTAATGGCTCTGTCTGAATCCCAGAAGGAAGTAGATCCGGGAGAGCCCAGTCCTTCCCTCCTGGTGCGACAGCCTTGAGAGAGACTAGGAAAAGCTGGTTCGGCTCCGGTGGGGCCTGCGTCTGATCACATGCTGGGAATGCTCTGGTCGTGTTACTATCACACTGTCAGGATGTCTCTGTAAGACTCAGTCCTACCTGCTACTTCTCACTTAGATGGGAAAGACACTCCCGCAGCTGAGCCGCAGCCCGGAAAGAGCCACGAGCATCCGCTGTGAGGCCTATTTCAGCTGCATAAATGAAGTTATTTTCGAAGTGCCTGGTGTTAAAGAGTGCTTCATTCAGTTGAATTATTCTTAACATTATAGCTGTTATAATGGGGGTGGGGGGGAGCGGAAGGAAATAGAGAAAGCCCTGTTCACCACACCACCACTCCTATAATCTAAATATTTCATTTTCTCTTGTTCCCTTCTGGTCTTGTCATATAACTATGAGAATTTTATATGCAGAAATTCCATTTTGAATTTTTACTTCATTAAGCTTTGCAAACAACACTTGTAGTCTTTTTATTCTCCACATTAACAAAAATTTATAGTCCACTGCTAAACTCTACTACCACACTCACTCATCTCAATTATGAGAGCATTTTTTTAAAAATCTGTATATTTTTAGGGGCAGGTGTCTCACTGATTGCCATTTCCATCATTTTAGAATTTACTATTTTGTTTCATGTATAAAATTTGATTTTATTCTCTTCCCCTTAGTCTTCTTGCTCTTTGCCTTTCCCTGAAATTGGCACTTGGAAGCTTCCGATCTAAATATCAGACCCTGTTGTTTCTGTAAAGCATCAGACTCTCCTGGAAAGGCATATGTAACTCCACAGTGTGTTCTAGCCTGCCTCTCCCACCAAAAAGAGGTAAGTCTTATAGACAGACTCATTCTGCATTTGGACATTAGGGTCACCCTGCAGCAGGGGCAGTAGCTCTAGCAGGAGCAATAGTACCCCCTGTCATGCTTGGAGGATGTTGGGTGTCCAGAGAAAGGAGAGGGGACCCTAGGGTGATGGGCCCCTAGACAGAGACAGACTCTTGGACAAAGACAGGAAGGCAAAAGAAGAGACGGAGAGAGTTCCAAGAATGTTGGGAACACATCCTGCCAGCTGGTTGAACCATGCTAAATTTCTGGACTCAGAATGAAACAAAAAAGGACAGTGTGTACCCCAAAGTGATATATCATGAATCGCTCCTATTATCCTATGAGTAGGTTGGTCCCTCACAGAGGTGGCTATAAACCTTAAAACTCAGAGTTGCTGTGTTTTGAGAGAATGAATGTATCCCTAGTTTGAGACAGTCTCAGTTAATGCCTGTTGTCCTGGCATACTAATTAATCTTGCTCCATCACTCTCAAAAGCATAAATGATATGGTACCAATAATATGTTCACCCTAATTTTTGAGAACCTCAGTATGATTCTTGAACATCTAAGGTTGACTGAGAGAACTGACACATTTGGTGGGAAAAAAAAAACTGTTAGCATAGAAATGTCTGTGAGCCTGAAGTTCAGAGGCAGTGGCAAAGAGGTAGTAGCCACAGTGATCTCAAGACAGGAAGGCTGGTGTTCCTTCCCTATGGCCCGGGGGAGGGGCCTGAGCAGCAGGAGCACCTGGAGTCTTGGGGGGAGAGGGGCCAGAGACACAGCAACGCAGGAAACTGAGTTATTGAACAGGACCAGCAACACTTGGGATGAGGGTTGGTAATCATCTATTTCCCATAAGTGGAGAGAGAGAAAAAGGGCTGATTGAGTTAGGATTCCAAAAAGACTAGATGGGGTGGAATCCCATGCTTTGACTCTTCCAGTAGCCAGCGTGTCCTACAGAAACAAGAGTATCATCAAATAAGAAAGCAGACTACATCTTATGAGTCCTTGTTCCTGTTCTTACCACTATAAACTGCTATCTCTCATGGTCTGGCCAGTCCCACCTGCCCTTTGCTTCTGTTCATATCCCTCCCATTGGCTCTCGTTGGCTTTTCTGAATCAGAGGCCGTGTGGAACACTCCTTGCTCAAACCAAGGATGCTGGTTCATCAAGGAAGCTGGGAAGCTGAGCAGCTGTAGACACAGCTGGTGCCTCAAAGCCCTTTCAGCAGTGTCCGGCTCTTTTTTTGCTGAGTGTATACTTTTCAGGAGGCAGCGCCTATATCTTTTCAGCCACACGAAATCATCGGAACGTTTACCCGCTGTTGGCTGGAGTGGGGCTCTGGAAGCCATTTCGTCAGGCACAGCAAGTTTCTACTGCTCTGCTTCCAACAACTCAGCATTCCCAAAGCACACGCCGTCACCCCCACCCACACTTTTAAAATATCTCCCCAAGAAGTAGCAAGTGCCTTTTTTGACCGTGTCTGCTGACATGGTTTTTGATTTGGGAAAGAGTGAGGGGCCGTGTGGAAGCATCACACTCTGGGATGTCAGAGTCTCCTTGGCAGAGCCCTAATTAAGGACTCAGAATGATTGACAAGTGGTGGAAGCTCACAAAAGTGCACTTGACATGTAGCAGAAGTCAATGTCTGAGTTATAAAAAACAATTTGGCAATTGGAGACCTCGAAAAATCTTTGCAGGTAATACTATAATTTTGTTCCTTAGTTATACATTTATAAAAAGACTCTGAAATGGCTGCCAGATGAACCAGGTGTAATATAACTTGGTAGCAAATTTTATTGTTTAAAATTTAATGGAATTTATTTTGTGTACTGTGCAGTCTTACTGAAACACCGTCTTTGAATTTATTCATTTGGGGTTAGGAATCTGTTAATGGGGACATCTGATTTACTCCTGAGGGTAATAAAAGTTTAATGAGAAGGCATCCTCCCTGCTCCAAAAAATATGAAGAGATGGAGAAAGAAAATTAACACATGCAACATTCTTCCTGTGCTCTGTATTTGTACGTGCTATATCCAGCCGCGCCATTTTTGGGTAAGAATGAAGTCACATTCCTTTTTAATATTTAAATGACATGACCATGAAACCCAATCTATCATCACAAGAACAGCTTTCTTCCTAGCCTCACCACTAATGACCTCAGACTGGATAATCAGTATCTCTGAGCCTCAGTTACCTCATGTCTAAAATGGGGATAATACCAGTAGCATCCACTTCTTAAAGTTGTTATGATTAGATGAGAAAATACAGAATGAAACTGCAGAATAAAACATGATAATAAATATTAGAATCTCTCTCCAGCACAATGGGCCCGTTCTGGTTACATGTATGCTCTCAGAGGACAGAAAAACCAGAAATAGCTCAGGTCTTTAAGGAGAGGGGATTTTTTAACTGTTATTGCTTTTTCTGCCACAAGGTGTCGCTGGTGGTCCCAAAAGTTAGTGCGGTTCTCCCTGGCTTCAGCGGGAGAAGAGAGCTCTGAGGTTTGGCAACATTTTAGGTGTAGGGAACGGAGGAGAGAGCCTCTTTCCCATCGACACATTCAGCTGTGGTTGTTCCACGACAATCTAAACCTGGGTTCCAAATGCTACAGCTCTTTCACAGCACTGTCCAAAATAATTTTCTGGGATGATGGAAGTATTCTATGTTGGTGTGGTTCGATATAGAGGCCATCCGCTATATTGTGGTTATTGAGCATTTGATTACTTTTCCCCCGATCTCCAACTTTTTGGAGCTCTAATTGACATAAACATTGTTCAAGTTTAAAGTGTACAGCCTGATAATTTTATACACGTATATATTGCAGAATAATTACTACAATAAGGTAACATTTCCATCACCTCACATCACTCCTGTTACACCATTGTGATATCACTCCTATAATTACTTCCTGTTGAGTACATGAAATGTGGCTCGTTGACTCTGGAACTGAATTTAACATTATATTTCATTTTAATTAACTTAAATTTAAATGGTCACGCGTGGCCAGTGGCTACCATTTTGGTGCTTTAGGAATACAGCTCTCTCAGCCTAAAGCACACATACACATACATGTAGACATCTATAGTGTGTTGATGGATATCGACCAGTTCTCAGGGGGGAAAAAAACCCTCCAATAACCTTGATTTGTGATTTTGCCATTTTCCATGGCCAATTTCAATGAGAAATTACTAAATGTGGAGTTGGGAAGCCAAAGGCAAAACCATCTCTCATGAGTCAGTATGGATTGGCTCTGGCATACCACTGAGGGAAAGCCAACGCAAAGATGTGTTAAAGAGGTGGCCACTGCTGTCGGTGACGGCTGCTCAATCCTGAAGACACTTCTGAAGAATGTTGGAAAGTGCATCTTAGAACTGGCTTCTTAAAAACAGAAGGCGGAAGCATTTATCTATCAGTATCCTGGCCAGGATAGCCATGTGGGCCGAACCTCCTTGCACTTCTGGTGTATACTTGCATGAATGTGGAGTAGATTCCTTTACACATTTCAGGAGCTTTGGAAAAGTCCTGACGCAAGAAAAGAGAGGTGCTACCGCTTTGATCCTACATGAAGTGTGTTGAATCCTATGTGGGATGAGCCACTGGTAGCAGTTGGAGTAAGAATTGGTGCTGAGAAAAAAATAAAGTGTTGAAAACGGCCCATCTCTTTCATTACTCATATTGGCTTATCTTTCCCCCCTTCCCATCTCCTGCTGAACTCGCTGTATTAAGGAGTACCCTTCGAAGTGTCAATCAGTGACAATAGCTGCAAAGACTTATTTCAAGGGATTAGTAGAGTGAACTGTGGTCTCCACTGCTGCACTTGTTTCAGAGATCATATTAGATATCCATCACTTCCCTCTAGTGTCATCCATTCTACATTTCTCTCACCATCGGGTAGACTTCAGTCAGTGTAGGTGGCTTACCTGGGGGAATAACTAAGACAGACATTTGTTCCTGGGGAAGTAAACCCATATCCGACTTATCCTTGTCTAGTTATGGTTGTTGCAATGGTCCGTTCACAACATCACAGTTAATAGAAGCAATAAGGGATGGCCCAGTGAATACCCGGGGTTCCAGACATACTCCTCCATGCTTTCGTTGTATATCAGTAACCTTTGCTCATTATGGTAATCAAGGTTAATTATCTTCACTAGAACAGTGTGTCTTTTCTTTGCCTACTGATCTGCAAGGAGGAAGACCCCAAGATGACCAAGTGGTAGTCTCAGCTTCAAGCTCAGTGAACCTTTACTGTGGCCCCTGATTTCCAACCCAGGGAACCAGGATGTACATTTCAGAAGAGCCTAGGTTTACAGGGTGAGGAAACATAAATTTTATAAATGAGTCACTGTGAATACGGTAAAAGAGGCCCAAACACTTACTACTTCTTAATTCCTTTACCTGTGAATTCTAGCTGATGTGTCTGTCAATCATTGGCTTGGTACATAACCAGCATTTTGGAGGGGAGTGCTCCAACCCCACAGCATAGCATCCCTGAGCTAGTGCCTTAGCTGAGCCTTTGTTACTTTTTTATTATTTTTTAAAATTTATTTTTATTTTTTATTTATTATGGTGACATTGGTTAATGAAATCCAATAAATTTCAAGTGTACAATTCAACAACAAGTCACACATATATTGCATTGTGTGTTCACTCCCCATAGTTAGATTTCTTTCTGTCACCACATATTTGACCAGCTTTGTCCCATCTACCTCCTCCCTCCTCCCTCTTCCCTCCACCCTTCCCCCTACCTTCTGGTAACCACTAGTTTACTGTTCATGTCCCCATGAGTCTCTGTTTGTCCTGTTTGTTTTTTTGCTTTTAGATTTATATCCCACATACAAGTAATATCATGTGGTTTTCAACTTTTTCTGTTTGTCTCTTTTTGCTTAACATGATTATCTCAAGACCCATCCATGTTGTCACAAATGGCAGTATTTCATCTCTTCTTATGGCTGAGTAATATTCTGTTGTATATATGTACCACAGCTCCTTTATCCAATCATCTATTGAAGAAAACTTTGGTTGCTTAGCTGAGCCTTTAACAAGCCATTATACTATTCTGTTAGGTGGTGGTCATGGTCTACCTGTGTCATACATACATAAGCCTAATTTCTTTACTGTAAATTGGGTCCCTTGGTCTGAAGTAGTGTTATATAGGATACCATGTAGATAGATCAAACATCCCATAAGCATTTGGATAGTGGGGCTGGAAGAAGCACTATAAGTAGGAAGGCAAACCCTTATCCAGAGTATGTGTTAGTTAATTCTACTATGGACAATCATAGTCTCATTTAGGATAGAAATGGTTCCATGCAAACGAGTGGCTGGCAGTTCTTCTAAATGGATGGAACTCTATAGAGGGCTCTCTCTCTCAGGCTTTTTTGCTAGCGGTTTGGCTTTTAATAGTGAAATAGCATATCAACCCTGGTGAGGGAAGCTATCTTGTTGTTTCCACGTAGGGCTTGTTTATGTGGAACACGTCTCCTAAGTAATGTTCTCTGGCAGGCATTAATGCGAAATACGAAGATCTGTATACTTTCATAGATTTATGCACATGTCTTTTCCCCGGACTTTCTTGTCTTTAAACTTTCACTCTCGCTCTTCCTGAAAAACCAGCCAAGCCATTTGCCACCAGCCAAAAGTACAAATATATTAAGTACATTTATAACTCAGACCACTTTTTCCTTCCTACGCAGTGAACCACCAAGAGTTGTATTCCCCTTTTACTCATCAAGAGGATTTCCTTTTACCACTGTCTTTCAGGGCCACTCCTGAGCAGGAGTTTAGGGCAGAAGGACCCCATTTATTGCTGACATCCATTTACTGAGCAGACTACTCTGTGAACAGAACTTGAGAATCCTCCTTTTCCATTGGTATGAGTTAAGAAAGAGAGAGATGTTAGAAAAATAGAGTTTAGGTGCCATCGGTCAACTGTTGACATAATTTGTTTCTGCCTTGGGAACCTACCTGAGCCTGATCCTGAACGTACAGTTTCTATAGCAATGGATTGCTGCTGCACTGCTGACCACATGGTTTGATGGATCTAATCATACCCAGTTCACGACGGGCAATTCTAGTCACATACTCATCAATGTCTTCCCGTTCCCAGGAGCTCTCTAGGAGTTGTTGCTGTTGTGCTTTCTCAAAAGGCAAGTATTTCCTTGTCACAGAAGGCATGGCATTGCTCCCGAACCCTAGATTCTCTTATCAGATCTTGTCAGACTTCAGACACCGACCTTATCATCTCCGGATAGTTCTAGTCCATTGTACCCATTGGATCATGTGGCCAAAGTGGCAGGGCAGGTTTTAATCACACTCTTAATTTTCTACAGAGTCTTCTTTTTCTCTGGGTGTCACTCAAAACTGGCAGGTTTTTAATCACTTGGTATATGAATTGGGATACTACTTCCAAGAGCCATAATTGTTAATTCTAAAATCCAGAGAAGTCCAGAAAGCAATATATCTTTTGCTTGTTGGTAGAGATCATGAGGTATTACAACTTCTCCTTCAGATAAGGGAGGGGTGGTCAATGCATCCCAGATCATTTCTTCTCTAAAAACTTCATCAATGTGTCAGTCTCCTTGATTTTTTGTGGAGTTTTTCCTCCTACCTCCTGGCACAAGTGTTTCTTACTAGGGCATTTAAAGTGGTTTATTTCTTACTCATAGGTATAATTAGCATTGATATAATTAATGTGGTGGACAAATGTGATATGTGCAGAACATCAAGACAATTGAAATCTCCACAGACTATACCACAAAGGAAAGCTCTTAGACAAGGAGCAGTGAATGTACAGTGCTTGCCTTTCTATGTTAAAAAGTGAACTCTTTTGATTGTCCTTACTAATAAATATTGAGAAGAATGTACTTGCCAGATCAGTGGCCATATGCCATAGCAGAGGGTATGCTGATTAATTCAAGTGAAGATGCTCTACCCAACATAGCTGCTGAAATTTGAGTCATCACTTCATTAGGTTTATGGTAGTTCACTGTCTTCTGCCATGATGCATCTGGTTTTTGCTGTAGACAGTCAGGTGACTTGATGGGAATTGCCACTCACACATGACTTAAGTCTTTGATAATGGCTTTAAGCTCTGCAATTTCCCCTGGGATGTGACATTGATGATGGTTTATTGTAGTGGGTAAGAGCAGGAACAGTTTCAAGGGCATCCATATAACTACTACTATTATTCTGGCTCTTAATCCACAGGTCAGGGAATCAATCGAAGGTTCTGCCAACTATTAAGAATATCTATCCCAGTTGTACATTATCAACAGAATTCTATTTACCATCTGGCACACCTTCCCCACCCCTGAGCTCTATCTATAGGAATATGATTGCATTTCAGGCACACAGACTTAGATATTTCTATTTCTCCAGTACATAATTACCCTGGCAGATAGACACATATACTGTTAGGGGAAAATCTGGGAAAATATTTACAATACTTACAGTGTTTTTGTAGATTCCTTCTATAGCCTCTCCTTAAATCAGTGGATTTTGGGTTTATGTACTGACTAACATGTGGAAACAAGGCGAGGGACCCTGGTTTTCCATTATTGCTGCTTATGCAGGTTTCTACTCTCCATTTTATTGGTTATAAAAGTTAAGTAATACCTGGTCTGCTCTCCATCTATTGTCTCTCCATCTACGATTGCTACAGATACCTGGCATTCAAGGTGTCCCAATTTTCACTCCAAGTCTTGCTGACCAGTAGATGACATCTACCTTGCCTCTGACAATTAAGCACTGCCATTTGCCTTTCCCGAATCCTCTTAGTTTCACTTATTCTATGGAGCCCAGATCAATGTCAGATTCTTCCATTTCCAACATTGACCTTCAGAAGACAGCTAACCCAAGCTTTTCAAATATCTCAGAGTCCCTCTCAGCAATGCATTCCTTATTGTCTTACCAGAGGGAGTGTCTGTGGGCCTTCCTGGGTCATAGTCAGTTGGCGGGTTTTTAGATCTCTCACACAATATATTCTTCCTACCATTCCCACCTTCCTGAGGCTTTTGATCCTGTCAACACTCTGCCAAGGCAGTTCCAGCAGCTCTACCTCATTTAATGGATGTAATTATTCCGTCCAAGCATTAAGGAACCATCCCAGCAGTGTATTAGAACCACCTCCAGGTGTCCTGCCAGGTCAGAATACCCTGAGTTACGTAAAAGTGTTGTGTGAGCTTTTCACAAGAGTGGTCTTTCTTTATAGACATGAAGATTGATACCAAGGTACCTGGGGGTTTATGTGTGGATAAAACCCAAAAAGTTCATTTTCTGACAAACGGAGACTTCCTCCAGCTTATTAAAGGAGATAAAGTTTACATAAGGCCAGACCGAGAAGTTGATGGCTGTGGAAACGAAGCCGCTTGTTCCTGCTACACTGGCTTATAGAGAGACTCTCTGGGACTCTGGGAATTGCAATAAAAAAGGTTAGTGTCACTAAATGGTCACCTCGACCACCAATTCTATAAGTACTGTAATCATTACTGTGATTCATGTAGAAAACAGGCACCTGAGAGCTTTAAAATGACATTATTGTTTTTATTAGATAACACATTGAAATGAAAATATTTACTTTGAGAATCCTGAATGAATTACTGTTGGTAATTTGCATGTAAATGGAGTTCTTTCTTCCTTTGCTTTCCATTACAGTCCTGAAAAATCAGCCTCTGAGGAGTTAAATTTTGAAGCCTAGCTAAGGTTAGGAGTGTTTTCCTGTGGTCCATCAAGCATAATAATAACAATGAATTCTCATAGGGCGCTTACTATGTGCCAGGCACTGTTCTAAGTGATTTACATATATGGCATCAACTCAGTCCTCACAAGCCTATGAAGTAGGGACAATATTCTTATCCTCTCTTTACAGATAACTTTTTTTCATCACTTCTTAAAGCTGTCACCCACCAGTGAAATGAGCAGGGTTGATGGGGGTAAGCTCTCCAACCTAACCAAGCCACTTAGAAAAGTTGCATCATAGGCCATCCTGAAGCTATGTCTTCTGAGTCCTGTAAACCATTTGATCAGATATTTGTTTCTGTTTCTCTTTTGGATCTAAAGAGATCTAAGCAGGCAGTAAATATTTAAGTGGTGTGGACACTTGTCTAGCAACCTGTCTATGGGAGATGAAAGAGAGGCACATTAATTAACATTCCTCCTATTGAGAGGTAGAGTCTAGTTCACCTCCTCTCGAATCTGCGCCGGCTTCTGTGACTTGTTTTACTAGACAATGTGGTAGAAGTGTTACTGTGAGGCTTCTGAGGTTATACTATACCTAAAGAAGACTTGCAGCTTTACCTGGATTTCTGGAGAGCCCTGTGCTGTCATGTAAGAAGTTTGACTCCCCCGAGGCTGCCATGCTGGAGAGGTCATGGGTATGTGTTCAGCTGACAGTCCCCGCTGAGCCCAGCCTTCCAGCCAGCTCCACCTGTAAGTGAAGTTGTCTCGGGCCCTTGCATGAACCCACCCACTAGCTGGCTATCACCAAGTGACCTCCAGTGAAACCACATGGAAAAGAAGAGCCACTCATTGCGTCCTGCCTGAAGTCCCGACCCACAAAAATCTTTAAATTTAATAAAACAGTTGATGTTTTAAGCCACTAATTTTTAAGGTAGTTGTTACACAACCAGAGCACTCTTCAGTTTTGAAAAGTGACAGTGGTGACAGCAGGGGATGGTGAGGGGGTAGGGTATGGTGAGGCAGTGTGGGTTTTGGGAAGTATGTATGTACACATGCTGGAGATTTGCTAATACATTTGTAACTGCGTTCACCACTGAGTTTCTGGCAAATCAGAGGAGAGAATGCTGATAACTTTCAGTTCCAGTCATAAGTCCTACCTGAGGCTTGTTTGAACTTCCTTTCTCGGGGCCATGAAACACCCCAACCCCCTTTTTCTATCTTAGGTGATTGGTTAGAAGTGGGATCTTATTTATGCAACCAAAAGAGCCTGAATGAAGAGACTCTGTAAGGTCCCCCTTGGCCCCTGTGTCCCATGACTCAAAGGGCTTTGATTAGACCATGACATTGACACCCTTGGAAACAGTATCTGCTTCCTGCTCCAATGAGAAACCTCCAGCAGGGAGAAAGAACCACAGAATGTCTTCCCCTTCATCCTTAAGATCTTTCTCTAGAAAATCACTATTATAATTTGGGGAAGAAGCTTAGGTGTGTAGACCCAATCGAAGTAGTGATTAGTGGTTGAAATCCATAATTATTCCTGAAGACGATGAAACCTAGTGATTACAAGCAGCCTCCTGGGTTCTGCGACTGCCTGAAAGTTATGTCTTTCATATCCTGCAAAGCAGTGCTTACATAAAGACTAATTATTTCCGTGTAATCACCCACAGAAAACATCCTGGCATGTAGCTAAAAAAGAAAATATCACCACCATACAACAGGTAATATGAGAAGAGCAGAAGAGATCCTTTGGGGACAAAAAGACACCTTAACTGTCCCAGATCAGAGCTGAATATGGATGCTGGACAGTCTGAGGAACAACGCACAATTGGGACTTAGGGCACAGCTCACTTACTCCTTTGTGCTTCATTTTCCTAATTCGCAGAGTAAGTGCGATAATAGTACCTATCTCATAGGATGGTTGTGAGGATTAAATAACCAACTAAGTTCAAAGCATTCAGATCAGTGTCTGGCACCTAGTAAAGGAACTAAAGTTAGTCATGACCAACATCATTGTAGTCCATGTCCATTTCTGAGTGATAAATTATGTATACAGTGATGAGTCCACATGACCAGAGCATCAGACCTATGAGGATGAAGAGGATGATAAATGCTGTAAATGTGGCAGATACTGCTCTATCTCATCAGCTTGGGGCCATGAGGGTGATTTGGCTGCTCTGTGGAAAAGGAGGCAAAAGAGACCACCAGGTCGAGGGCCAGGACCCTGGGTTTGTGTTCTGGCTCTGCTATGAATTAGCCAAGTATTTTAAAACCATCATTCTTAAATAACAAAACAAACAAAAAACCCCTCATCATTCTTACTCTTGGGCCTCTGTTTTTTTGTTTCTTGATTTTTTTTTTTAATAAATGAGAGGTTAAAGCTTCTTTCTATTTCAGCATAATGCATTAAGATGGCCCTTTCTTTCTTCTCCCTGTGTTTAAAGCTACTTACTATATTATTACAGCATGTTCTTATAGTTTGTCTCTAAAATTTAGCTCAAAAATCTATTCACTTTTTTCCATCTCTGTTGCCACATTCTTCGTACCTAGAATCAGGGAAATTCTACCTATGCTTACGAGCCTTTAAGGATATTCATTCAGTCAGACACTGTGGTGTGCAGGCATGTTCTGAACTCAGTAAGATGGTCCCAAGAGGCTTCCTGTCCCCATAACTGCCTGGTTACTCTTTGTGGTCTACGCACAGTTTTCTTCCAAGCTGTCTGTGTGGCCAACTCTCCTTATGTGACTCTGGGGAGGAAGAGGACACTCTTAGTCCTGTTGCACTTGCATACAGTCGGCTGTTTTCCCGAATGTCTAGAAGGCTAACACATGGTAACTGCCTATCAGAAACTTAGGCTACTTTAACTGCAAGTCTTATATTGCTTGAGGTCAAATACCACCACCTCACAGACATATTACTGAGATCCTTATGTTAATGAGTGGAGGAATGGTGAATCACTTTACACAAATTCCATTTACAGACCACATTTTCAGAAATCTAATATCTACTCCTTATTCGCAAGAGAGTGGTGTGTTTGTGGCAAAGAGAGGAAGAACACACATTTTACATTATAAATCTTGCTAATTTTTTTCAGTTCCTGGAGTAATGTACTCAAAGTTCATCGGTTTGAATTGGTTTAATTTAGGATCTTCTATAATTTAACAGGATTTAGTTGAGCTAGCTAAAGTAAATTTATAGTTTAAACCAGATTGCAGGAGTACAGTTTATCTTATCAAAGAGTAGAAAATATTTTGGCATTTTAAGAAACATCTGTGTCCATTCTAATAATAATTGTGCTCATTCCAAATGCCCTATCTCTTAATTCTAGGAGTCCCTAGTCTGGCAAGGCCTGGCTTGACAACAATTTGTCAGTGGTTAATTTTTGTATTGTTGTAGTTGCAACCCATTAACCTGAGCATGGACCATCAATCAACACAGAAGAGAAAAGAGCAGAGGCAGACAAAGTCATCTCTAACAAGATGGAATGGTTCCCAGATCAACAAAACCTGACTGGAAATTGATTTAAGCTATTAACATATCTGAAGGGAAAGCTGTCCTTCAGAAGAGGTGGTTGGCAGTGGGAGCAAGGGAAAGAGAAATTCTCAGAGGCCAATGTTGGCAGTGTCATTCAAGTTCTGTCTGGAGGTTGCCCTGGTCCAAGGACACAGCCTGTCCTGTCTTAGTGGAGATGAATGCAGCAGAGCCTGAAGCTATCCAACATCTATCTGAGTCATAGAGCCAACTCCCAAGGTCCGATTCCATGCTCACGAAGTAGTCTTTCTCCTAATTATACTTTGGGTTGCTTTGCAGAGTGCTGGCCAGATCATTCCAGTATCTAGCTGATATATTTCTTGTTATAAATAATTGGTTCATAAACTATTTTATATTGTGAATACATTTTAATTTATACCTCTCTTCTGGGGTCACCCATCGTCCCAACACCCCTTGAGCAATAGACTTTGTCACTGATGATGACTCTATGGCTTCCTGTTACACCTGAAATTCTTAAAAGTAATCAAACTGTATTTTTAAAAAGTAGGAGTATTTACTCACCGATTTCATCTCATTTTTATTTACATTCCCTCTTCAAGATAAGCAAATATGTTTGCTCCCATTCTGCAGGTAGAAAAGTTGAAAAATGAAAAATTTCCAAGGCTAGTTAAATAAATTTCATACTAATTTATAAGCTCTTGAAGTCAGGGCTTATATATCTTTTTTATATTTATTTATTTTTTCTAAAGTTACCCAGAAGAACTTTCCATATTGAGCTCCAGTTAAATGTAAATAACTGAGAGTGTGAATCCAGGTTAGTGTTTTGGTTCTAATTAAAATGGGCTCATATTAATAATTTTCCTTTTTCGAAGCCTGCTGTCCTTCAGACTTGATTAAATTTTAGCCTTGTTATCCGCTGCACCCACCCTCCTGCCCCAGAATTACTCGATGTGAAACATTTGACGAGGTTCAAGTGAACATTCTGGCATGTGGAGGAGTGGGTTTGTTGTTTCAGAACAAGAATCATTTAACAGATTTGTGCTCAGTGACTCCATAGTCTGCTCACTGGCATTTAACCAAAGGAAATACATCAAGAGGAAGGAAGAATATATGCAAAAAGTTTATTGTAGCATCGTTTATAAACAAATCTGAGACCATTTACAGGTTCAAAAAAATGGCCAAATACATTATGGTACATTTTCATAGTCTATTTAACAGCTATAAATCAACTATGAATATTATATGGCAACATGAAAATATGGAAGAATGCTTACCAACTATTTTAAGATAAAAAATGCATAATGCTTGTGTGTACTATATCACAGCTAAGTGAAAATAAGTATGTGTATATATATATATATATATATATATATATATATATATAGGAAATGGACAGATTGCAAGGAAATATTAATACAAGTGTATTAGGAATATAGGTACATTTTAGAATTCTCCTTTCATGTTATAACATTATGTACCAATAAATATTTTTATTTTTCAATAATAACTGTCAAATACAATTATAAAACAATGAGAGTATCATTGTCAAGGTTCATAGTTAGCTTTATTTGGACACTTTTGAGGTAATATTGTTCTTTCATTGGAATCGTTTGGTTTTGGCAACATTCTTTTAGAATAAACATCCAGTTCTTATACCTTTCAAGATTATTATTAGGATAATATATGTATTAAGATCTTCTAATGTTGTATCAAAATCTTAAGGATCTCTTTGATTACAGCATAGTACTGAGTGATATAATGTCTGGTGTACTGGGCTAGGACAAAGGTCCTAAGTTCTCGTCATCACTCTGCAATTTACCAGCCCAGTGAGCTTGGAGATGTTCAACTTCTGTGGGCACAGTCCCTTCATGTATCAGATGGTCTTCTATGATCTTTCAAGACCTCTTTAACATTACAAATCTTTTAATATAAACTTTAAGTTCAAATTTACTTTTCCCAATTCTATCCTTTGTCATATAACATATTGGAGTTCTAAAACTCATCTGGATTTTTCTAAACAAGTTTCATAGAGTCCTAACTCTGGGAAATTTTCCTTAAAAATTTAACATCCTAACATTTGTGATATTTGATCTTTACACTCAATACTTTGGGGAGGCTAAATTTTTAGCATTCAAAGAAGGGGTTTCCTGTGTTCCAGCAGTTTACATCTCTCTATCTCCAGTTAAATGATTCTGTTTTGAGTGTACTCAAACACTTGGCCTTTCCCACCCAAGGGCATGTTAAAACAGATTGCCAGGTCTCAGCCCCAGAATTTCTGAATCAGAAATTTCTGATTCAGAAATTCTGGGGTTAGACATGAGATTCTGTATTTCTAATAAGTTCCAGCTGACGGCAATTATGCCGGTCTAGGGACCGTATGTTGAGAACTACTACTCTAGGAAATACTTGTGTAGCCCTAGAAGGAGGCATGTAGAAGGATAGATGTGCTGTACTTGTTGCACTATTAGGAATGGCAAAGTATTAGAAATTGTTTAAATGATTCTCCGTAGGTGAATAGACGTATAAACTGTGGTGATGGTCATCCTATGGAATATTGCACAGCAGGTAAAAAAGAGTGAGATAGTTGTTCCATTGTGTAGTGGTTAAGAGTGTTAGCTCTGGCATCAGATTGCCTGTGTTTGAAAATAGCTGTTCAGCTTTGAAGAAAACAGAGAATCTACATTATGATTTTAATGTAATATGTTAGGATCATTTATTTTACTTACAAAATAACTTTTTAAAACAAAGAATGCCTTTTGCTATGTTCCTAACTTATAGTGGATCTGCACTTGTTGAGTTAATTAGAATCAGATTAGTGAAGTCACAGACGGTGAGGAAATCATCAATAAGGGTGACAATTTCTACAATAAATATTCTGACAAATGTGTATATTTAATATTTAATAAACATTCATGATCTCGAGATTGTATGTCAAAGTCTTTGGCTTTATTAAAGCTCTTCGTCTTTCATAACAAACAAACTAACAATTTAAAATGCATGTTGTCAAGATGCAAAATAATTTCAGATTTGTTTGACCTATGATGACTAGAATTTAAATATTTACTAACCTTCCCTCTTATCTAGCAAAACAAAGACTAATTGTTAATTCATTGTATTACATTTGGAAAAGACTTTCATCTGAAGACTCCTGTTATTGAAGCCAATGACTTCCCATCTCAACTTAATTTTGGTCAAACATAATTTAAAATATTTGGGGCTATTTTCAACTCTACCAGCTGTGTAAATGTGGAAGCATGTTTCTTTACCTCTCTCTGCTTCAGTTTCTCCATTTGTGGAAATGATGCTAATAGTACCCACTTTAAGAGATTGCTATGAGGATTAAATTAGATAATATATGTCAGTATTTGAAACAATATTTGGCTGATAGTTACTATTATTAAACATTGGAAGCTCTGTCTAAGTCACAGTGGGTGAAAAAAATCATGTCGTAGAAGTATATGTACAGTGTGACACTATTTATGTAAAAAATACTCAAAACAATGCTGAATGCTTCTCATGGGTACATGTATGTGCATGTAAATACGTAGACAAGGACCTGGAAGAAAATTTTGCAAACTGATAGTGCTTACCTCTGGAGAGAGGAGAAAGGGATTGGATTAACTGGGGAGATGCCCCGAAGGGGACTTTAGCTTTATTGGTAATATTATTTTTATTTTTACAAAATAAATTTATTTAGTAATAATTTTGTAATTAAACATTACTAAGACAATCTGTCTTTTTTTTTCAGAGAAAGTCACCTAATGGGTTGATTAGAGATTACAAAAATAACGTTTTGATGTCAAAAGTGAAAAAATTAAAAGATTGTTACTTATAAAATATCCTTATATTAATAAAACTGAATTTCGTTCCTTTTTATTATGGACAATAATTCAGACTGCTGCTAACATTTAATCATTTGTTTTAATTGTTAATGAAAAATGCCAATCTGCTCTTACATTTATTGTCAGACTTCTGCCTTTTTTCCCCCTTTAAAACTGTTTTTAATATTTTATTAGTAGTTTGGCAGAAGTGACATAATATTATTCTCCTTTTGTACTGCATTTATTCATAGCCAGGATCATTCTGCATAAATCAACACTGTCTCCTTTACAATTTTTTAATAGTTTATGTCAATTTGTTAAATTATGAAAGACACTTTTGGTCTACTAGCTCCAGTAATGAATTATGCATCAATCAGTTTTCATCTCTTTGGTTAATATTTAAGAAATATTAGAGAATTCTCAGTTATAGACGATAGACACACTGAATTATTATGCTCTCCCTTCTTTTCTCTCCAGGCAGGAGAACAAACTAATGAAAATATATTTCTGAGAATTATAATAATGATAGAACATTGATTAGGCAAAAAGTTTATGGCAACTGCTAAGTGCTGAGAGAGGCTACACATACATCAGGAGACTTTAAATCAGTGACTATCAAGCTTTAGTTGGCATCAGAGTCAGCTAGTATCTTTTTAAAATATAGATTTCTGAATCCCATTCTCAGACAAAATGGGTCAGGGGTTCTGATGCAGGTGGAATGTGAGTCATACATTGAGAAGCATTGCTGGGGCCCCTTTGGTAGTTACCTGCTGCTGCCAAATGCCAGCTACGAAAGCTGCCCTGGTCCTTTTCTTCTCCTTCTTTTTCTTCTTCGGCTGCCCAAATATTAGGAAACTAAAGGACACCATGCTATGAGAAGGCAATCAGGCTGCCTGGCACTGAGAGACTTTGGAATGGGTAGTTCAGCTATCTCCAGGTAAAGAATCTTTGTGCAGTCTTGAAAAATAAAATGAAAAACAGGGTGAGTAGGTCTATAAACAGACCTTTTGTTTTCTTTCTTACATTCTCACACTAAGTGTTGGGTCCCCATTAGTATTTGCAACCATTTATATACTCAATGAAATGATCTTTTTCATCAAAATGGACCCGGCCTGATCCTCAGGAGCTCAAATTCATGCACTCTTCTGGATGACGGCTAATCTATTTGATAATTGAAATTATAGTTATCTGTCCTAGGTAACAAATATGCATGCTAGAGATGGTTGTCAGAATGTGCCCCACCCTCGCAAAAAAAAAAAAAAAAATCCATGTCCTGATCTCTGGAATCTCTGAATATGTTATTTTACATGGCAAAGTGGAATTAAGGTTGTAAAAGGAATTAAGTTTGCTAATCAACCAACCTTAAAATTGGTTCTAGGGAGAGTATCATGGATCATCCACGTGGGCCCAGTGTAGACACAAGAGTCCTTAAAAGTGGAAGAAGGAGGCAGAAGAGATCAGAGTGATGCAATGTAAGAAGGAGTCAATCTTCCATTGTTGGCTTTGAAGATGAAGGAAGGGGACCACTAGCCAAGCAAGGAGTGTCGGCAGCTTCTAGAAGATGGAAAAGCAAGGAAATCGATTCTCTCCTAGAGCCTCCAGAAGGAAATGCAACCCTACTGACATTTTTATTTTAACCCAGGGCACCCCTTATTGAGCTCCTGACCTACGAAACTATAAGCTAATAAATTTGTGTTGGTTTAAACCACTAAATTTGTGGTAATTTGTTACAGCAGCAATAGAAAAATAATACATTTGGTGAGGCTTCTAGGAGTCACGGCGCTTTAATCTAAAACAATGTTTTTTCCCCCATGGGAACATTAGTCATTATGGAAGACAAGTTTAGGAGATACTGGGAAGCACAAGGAAGCCTGGTGAGATCTCTTAAATCCCAACATATATGGTAAGGATGTCCATACAAAGATCCGTCTCCCAGGACAGTCATCCTGACCTGCTCCCTGGACCGTAATTTTCCTCCCGGCTGCCAAGCTCTCCCCAGTGCAATTCACCCTTCACTTCTGTGGTTGACTGCGATTCTGAGCCCCTCTCTGCTTTCCTCTTACATCCACCCCATGCAATGTTTCTGCACCAATACAAGGAATTCTGCTCAATGTCTTCCTCCCACAGGGAACAAAGAAGACTCTTTCCCCCTTGGAAACACGGTAGACTCGGTCAGGCGGGGTCACACATAACAAGAAAAGGACATGAAATTCACCCTTTTAACCTTCTTGACTTTCACAATAAATTTCCGGTTTCAGTGTTTGCTAGATTAGGCTACTTAGAAAAGTAGGCTCCTCATTTGTAGAAATATTGATTCTAGTTTTTCTGCAAAAGCTTTGCTATTTTAAAAATTCTAGAATCTGTCAGAATCTGTGCAGATTCAAGCCACAATCAAGGTACATCTTCTGTCCCTCTCTGTCCCACTCTGCCTTCTCCTGCTTCTCCTATTGCTCTATTACTTCTGCAGAGGTTAGTGGATTGTTACAAGTGAGTGACCCTCCCCTGGGAACCTTTCCTCTCTTTCCTCCGATAGCTGCATCTCCTGAGATCATTGAGACAACATTTACCATAGTGAGAGGATGATTTATCCCTTTGGAGTGAGGAGAACAGGATCTCCCCCAAAGTCTCCCTGTGCCAGTAAGTGTTCAGGTACTATGGCTCCTGAGCAGAGATTCTGTTTATTCAGGAGGAGCCAGAATGAAAATTCTGAGGGCTGGGCAGGGGCAGTCCACCATCCTTGAAGAGGGGCTGTTGGTCTCCTGTCTGTTTCTCAGCACGCAGGCTCTTGTGTGTCTGCTACGAGCTGTCTGAATGCTGACTACTGACAGGCTGATTCTCTCCGCAGAAGTTAGATGGCCCATTTTAGTTATGTGGCAGCTTGTTTTTTCCTGATTTCTAGGAAACAGCACTGAAGGACCAGCTACTGAACCTGTGTGCATTCATTCCTTTTCTCCAGTGGGGCAGCTGTGAGGACTATGCTGCCGAGCTACAAAGCTAAGTTGCTGTGAACAAGGAGCTTCAGAGGCAGGATGCCCCTGCCCTGCAGGGGCCTCAAGGCTCCATCTGAGCTCCACCTGTGCTGGCCAGTCTCACTCCAAGTAATCTGCTTGAGAGGCCAGCAAGCCACCCCTTGGGAGCGTGAGAAGAGCTGAGCATGCACCCAGCTGTAGGCTGGACTGTTTCCCTTGTCCAGCAGACAATGTCCCATGGAGAGGCTGAAAGAATCCATGCAGCCCAAAGAAAACAAGGTGAGGATTTTACCCTGAGTTTCGACCTGGGAAGGGTCAGAGCTTCTATGGACCATCAGTCACCCACGTGAGAAGGTCCAGATGAGGCCGTGCCTTAGAGCCAGTCCCTCTTGCTCTCCTTTCGGGATACGTGCACAGTGGAGTGCCCTGGCAGCTTCCAGCAGCCCACACAGCACTGTGAAGCAGTGTGCTCTTTTCCCCTGTCTTTTCCTACTCAGTAGAGAAAAAGACTCTGCTCTGTGCATTTCCATTCCTTCGGCCTCTGGCTTGCAGCCTGTTGCAGGACTGGTGCACAACAAACATTTAAGGGACAGAAGAACAAAGGAACCTGAGGCTTTGCACGGGGTGCCGCCTGAGGGTGCCCAGCAAGGTGGGAGTAGTGAGGAGCATGTCCAGAAGGGGTGGGAGGAGCTTTTTCTAAAATTTCTCCTGAGACATGTAGCAGCACACATGTTTTCTTACAAAGAAGCACTGCTAGGCAATCCCCAAGTTTCCTTGTGGTTTTAATCAATGACTGATTTAATGACCCTCGAATCTATTGTGCGGCTGCATATGATTGGGTACATCTTGCTTTGTATACCTGCAGGGGACGCCCTACACATATGAGGCATCAGGTGTCGTATCAGACTTGATAGTTTTCAGCAGGTGGTAGGGATGCCTTGAGGAAGGGACTCCTTTGCTGAGTTTAGACTGGGGCAGGGCTGAGAATCAGGGCCCAGCCACTCTTTGCCTGACCAGAGCCACCCAGAGCCTCTCACGTGAGTTGACCTGGGCTTAGATCCCCTCCCAGAGCAGTAGGTAAGGGTCAGGCCACATCCGGTAGAAGCCATGTGGTTCTTGTCCTTTCGTTGTCATCCCAACAGGCCCCCCGGACCTCTAGCTTCTTGTAACCATGGTCCCTTGGTTACTGCTCAATGCTTTTATCCTAACGGTATAAATGTAATTTTTCTTCTTTCTGGAGAATCTTAAAATCACAATTAAAAATATAGTTGTTTAGAACATGAGCTTCGGCTTAAACAGGCTTGAGTTTGGATTCAGCTGTACAACCTTAAGCAAATCCTGCAATCACTTTATGTAGATTGGTCGTTCGATCCATTCGCTCCTTCATTTGGTTATTTCCTCAAAAGTATTTACTGAGCATCTACTCTGTGCTGAGCATCAGGTTGTTTAGGTCTCTGCTTTCAAGGAAATTAACATCCGGAGGAAGGCAGATGTTAACCAGATACCCACGCCGATAATGAAGTACAATGCTGGTAAGTACTGTGAAAAAAAAAAAACCTACAGGGAACTATGAGGATATAACAGGAAAACTTGAACTAGTTGGGTGAGGCAAGGAATGCTGAGATTTGAAAAATGAAAAGAAAAAAAAATTTAACCTGGCAAATATAGGAAGCATTCCATCTGGAGAGAGCAGCAGGAGCAAAGGTCCAGTGTGGTCGGACACGAAGTAGCAGTCAGGGGAGGACGAGGGTGGGAGGCCGATGTGGCCTGGATTTATAGGCATGGCGAGAATCTTGCACTCTGACTCAAGGGCAAGGAAGGGTTTTAATCAGATAAGGGACATGATCAAATCTATTTTTAATATTTAAAGTCATGACTCTGGTTGACATGAGGAGGCCAGACTAGAATGGGGACAAAAATTGATGGAGAGAGGAAAAGACCCAACGAGTATTAATTGCCCTGTATTTTCACGGAATAACCAGTTAGTTTCAGGATTCGTTTCTCTCCCTTCCAGACCTCTTTACTGTGGCCCTGCTCTGCTCTCTGCAATGCAGCCTGCCAAGAATTTTCTCTTCTCTCCTCTGGATGTCCTCGGTGTTCTACTGGGACTATCAGCCCCACAAGTAAGCCATGAATTATTTAAAATAATTTGTTTTCCAAGAGATGATATTTAGTCTCGGTGCAGATTTTTGTGAGGTATAAAGAAGCCAGAGCGGCGCTCACAGTTCACTATGGGTCCCAGGGCCCAGCCAAAGTGATTCGGCCTAAAAATCATGTCTTTCCCTGCTTCTAAACGGGAGGCAGAGGCAGCTGACTCACTTACCTGCCCAATGAATCATCATGCCAGAGCCTGCTTTGGGGGCGCACTGCCAGCACCACAACCCCACCGCAGCCCTCTGACAGCTGCTGGGGAAGCCCCGCTCTTCACAAGTGGGTCATGCCCAGGGTCATGCCTAAAGTCCAGCAGTGTTCATTTACATATTTAAAGTAGGGGGCTGGGAATGCTGAGGAAACACTGAGCTCACGGCAGGAGCTATGAGGCTGGGGGTGTGTGGCCTGGGCCACCCCCTACCCTCTTTTCCCATCCCGAAGGCTCCTTGATTTCTTATTCTCTGCCTACCAACTAGTAGAAATGCTCACGAAATTTAGAAAAGATAAATCTCTCAGTTCCCTCTAGGGATCACGGCCAACCTCAATAAAGTTACGCCCCTCGTCAGCGTCTTTGATCCTTTTCTGATCCTGTTTAGACTTGCCGGCAGGATGACCCAAGGTCTATTGATTCTATGCGTGTTCCTTGTTCCTCATCACTGAGCATTCTTAAGTATTCCTGGGTAGAGACCAGCAGAATAGTAGGCTAGAAAGAGAGAAAGAGAGGTATGAGAGAGATGCGCTTGGAGAAATTAAGAAATGTTTGGGGTGTTTTTTAGAAAGGCGGGTCTCCTGAAAAGAAGAGGGAACCGAAGAAGACACCAGAAGTGCCCTGCTGGACATAATGGCTAGAGGCAGAGCCCTTTGTCATGTGGCCTCCGAGGGAGCCCCAAGGCTGCTTGCTGGTCCTTCTCAGGGCAGTGTGCTTGTGGCTGACCAGGGTGAGTTATGCCCACAATAGATACCAAGGGGGGTCTTCAGGCACTCAGGTCTTGATTCAGTGCCAGTGTCTTCTGAGCAGGCACCACTGCCACAAATGCCAGCTCGCTTAGAGAGAAAGGAGGATTTAGTAAAAATAGCTAACACTTATATAACCCTTCCCATGTGCCATATATTAACTATAAGTTAATATATGTAATCCTATGAGGTAGCTATTGTTCTTACTCCCATTTCATCGATGAGGAAACTGAGGCACAGAGAAGATAATGAGCTTGTCCTAAGCAGACTGGTTCCAGAGCCTGGGTCACACTTTCCTGCCTCTGGGTGCTGTCTGAAGAACTGGTCAGAGCCTGCTGTTCCCAACCACTTCCAGCATGAGTCCCTGAGGCCCTCTTCCAAGATGGAGTCTCAGCCCAGCTCATTTTCTAAGCTTAGCCTGAACAGAAATGTCCACAGCCTCTGTCTAAAAGCCTGGAATAGTCTTATTAATATTAGCTATAACAGCAGTCGTAGCTAGCATTTATGGAGCACTTTGTCTGTGCCAGGCATGTTACTAAGCTCTTAATAACAAATCTTCGTCACAGATGTGCAAGGTGGGTATTGTTATCGTCCTCATTTTCAGATAAGGAAATGAGGCTTAGGGAAGATAAGCTACTGCCCAAGGTTATGGGGACAGCTGGGTGGTAGAGACTGATTCTGAAGCTGAGGTCTTGAATCTTCATGCAGTGCTGCTCATGGCTTTCTGCCTAAAGGTGGTCATATCCGTCATGGCCGGGGGAGGTCCTGGGCAGTGGGGTCTCCTGAATAGAGTTATGCATTTTGGAGTCAGACGGATCTGAGATTAAATCCTGTCTCAGTACTTGTGTGACTCAGGAGCATTACTCAGCTTCTTGGAACCTCAGTTTCCTCTTCTGTAACCTTGGTCTAATTCCACCTTCCTTATCCTGGGTTATTTTGAGATCGAAAGAGAAAATGCAGAAATTCTTAAATTGTAGGTATGTATGTACTGCCTTTATGATTTTTGCCACTATTTAAGATTTTCCATAAGCTGACTTAAAATAAATATTTTAAAAAGGAAACTATATTACTACCAAAATGAAAAGCCATAAATAGAAGATAATTAAAAATTCATAATTCTTAAAATAAAAAAAAATTTTATGTGTACCTTTAAAATGATTTGGCATTATAATCAGCAGTACATATGCTACAGAAAATGCTAACATACTGTAATAAAGTACATATAGGTCAAAGGACAGCACACAGTGATCATTAAATGGTTGCCATTCTTCTCCTGCTCCTCTGCTTTCTGCTGGTGCCTGCCCTTGCCTTGTGGTGACCTCGAAGGCCACAGATCCCAGGTTGTTTGGCTACAAGATGGCGGAGAGGTGCATGCTGTATCAGACCATTGTATGTGAGAGAAATAAGCCTTTGTCATTGAGTCATTGTGGTAACTAGCATGAGTTACTCCGACTGACACAACAGGGTAATGAGGGACGGCTCAAAAGAATAATGCAATGAAGAACCACCAGAATACATACAAGAAGAGCTTTGGAAAATGGTGAAACTTAGAAGTAAAACTCATTTGTTCTTGGTGTCAATGTGTCAGGAAAAGTTTTAAAGGTTGGGACCAATCAACTATTGTTCCACTTTAATGTAGAAGATGCCAATTTGTCAATTTATAGGGTCGAATGTAGCCAGATATCCTTTTTGGCTGGTCAGCAAATTCTAAACCTTGAGAAAAGCCACAGAGGAAGGCAAATTACTAGCAAGAGGCTTGTTGGTGAGCCTACAATCAGGGTGAAGCAGCTCGGCTGGCTGCAATAGCAGGTTGGCGTGATAGTTTTGCCTGTAGCCTGGGGTTTGAGGCCCAGCTCTGCCATTTATCAGCTGTGAACATCTGGACAATGCACCTCACTTATCTGAACCCCAGTTTTCTCGCTCAGTAAAGGGCAGTGATAACAGCACCTGCCTCTTAATCACTGTTTTGTATCACAGTGAGAATTCATTTCCACTTGGGCAGCAGCTTCTTTCTTTTTGCTTAGCTCAAGGCAGAAATAGTGGCTTTAAGGCTCTGGGCTCTCTGATAATCCACGAGCTCGTGGCCTATTTGCAGATGCACAGCTTTTAGCAAATGGTCACCTTAGCTGGGCCTCACTGAGCACAATTTTAAAGAGTAAATAGTGAACATAGGTGAGAAGGTGGGCAGCCCTGATTAAAAGAGGGATGAGGAGAATGCAAGCAGTGGGGAGTGGGGAAAAGGGTGGATGCACTTAATAAGGAAACGAGAATATGCGAAAGCTAATTTATCAGAGAGGGGAGTGCTTGGGAGGACTATTCAGGAGGAAAAGTCATGTTTTCAATGTAGGAGAAATTATTGGATTAACCCAATTGTAGGTGAAGGTTCACTCATAAGACATTTTGTTTGTGGTCATGGATATCTGGGAAAATTTGTATTTATGTTTTCCACATAGAAATAGAATGAATTGCATCAGTAGAAATAGAAAAACCTGTTTGGTCAGTCTGGTACTTGACAGTGCAAGGATAACTCAATAGCAAGAACAGTGTTGACTTCTGCAACCACAAGAGGGAGACAGAAACTGGTAGGGAGCTTGGAGGGAGTTTGTGCAGAGACAATACCTGAGACCTTTTGGGGGAGAATGTTGAGGTTAAAGGGAAATGTGCTGGGGCTGTGTGCTGGAGTCTTTGTGACCATGGTAGCTAGCTGTCTGTTGCCTCTCCCATCGGCATGGTCCAGGAAAGCAGAAATAAACCTAGTGTTTATGAATCTGTTCACTCTCCTCTCCTGTCGATTCTCTCCCAGCAGAGAAGGATTTCGATACCAAGCATGACCGCATGAAAGGACTAACAACTGAGGATGTTCACCATATGTCCCCAGTACCCTTCACCAAACATGGGACTTCCCCAAGATTTAGAATCAGAATCGGCATTGACAATTAATTGGATCAAACTATGTTAGGGTTCATGTGTGATCCATACGGACATCAGGGCTGGGGGCGTCCACCTCTGGGACTCGCAGAGGTGGTGGGGAAGGACAAGGAGTAGAAGTATCAAGACAGGGAAGAGTCCTGCGACGTCACAGCAATCTGCAGTAACCTAGGGCAGAGTGAGTGAGACTGGGTGAAAGGAAACTCTCTGGGATATGCGCTGCACTTTGCCAGGCGGAAGCACCACGCAGGGAAACACTATTCACTACAGGAGAGAAAAAAAGGAAATCCAGGATCTAAAAAAAAAAAATCACAGCCATCACAAGAAATGACATCAAGCCTCTCTACTATTGGAAAGGGCATAAACACGTGCTGGGGAAGAACACACTTTATGAAAAAGGATTGGGGAATAGCAGGAAATTACAAATCACATAAGGAATAGGATAAGAATCCCACTGCCCTTTGCCAGAGCCTTCGGTAAACAGCAGCTGTATAGACGATAGATGGAAACACCACCCCATGGTGTCTTTAATATTGCCAATTCCAGGCAAAAACTGTGGGGGGCTGCAGCTAGAACTGAGGGCATAGTAACTCTTTCTGCAAGACAAAAAAAGCGATATAAGCCAGATTGCTTCAGCAAAATTCTGAATTATTTCGGTGGTTTACTGGTGTTCACAAGGGAGGATTAGAAGCATTGGTATAGAAGTGAGAGGCTAGAGTTTCAGATTTAATAAACCGAATTCAAGCCTGTTCTGTACTTTTATTAAGTATGTGACCTTATGCCAATTCCTAAAACTCTTAAAATCTCAGTTTCTGAATTTTTGACATAGAGATAACCATATGTAATTATACCACCCATCTCAGTGTTGGTTGGGAATATCAAATTAGATGAGATATGTGAAATTTCTTGGTAAATTGACAAAATTCTATCTGCATTTTTATTGTAAGAGCAATAACCAGGGTTGACCTGGATGTCATATTATCAAGGATGAGTGCAGGCAGTGGCTTCCAAGAGCACAGTGGCAGCTAGTTCCTGATTCTATTTCTCAATGAATGAAATTCTCCTTCTAATGGTGTATCTGGCTTTGGGAAACCAAGTTGTATTAGTTGGTTGATAAACTTGTATCGAAACTCTGAAAATGCCACATCATTGAAATAAAGACAATAACTTATTGGAGCCTGTCTTCACCCCATATTTGGCTTGGGGAAGATGCTCATAATTATTATAAAATATATAAAACTCAAAAAGCATTTTTAAGTTTGCTCACCTACAGTCAGGTTGAGCAATAAAGCAACAGGGTTATCAAAGAGATTTAGAATGTGAGATACTGAAGAGTTACAAATTCAGTCCAGAGTCAGGGCCTGAGAATAACATTCAATTTATTTCAGGAAATTCAGCACTGTTTCGTGATTTGAATGAGTTAGCCACTTTGTATTGCAACAGAGTTATTTCTCTCTTGCAATTAGTTACAACCCCGAATTTTAAGGGGTTTAAGAGTAAATCAGAACATTCTCTAAGAACATGAAAGCTTTACAGGGAGGAAAATTTTGATAATGAGATGCTGACATCACCCCCTTTTGAGGCAAGATATTTCAGTCAGTGGCGTCTCTCTAACCAGGATAGCAAAACGTGCAATTTTAAGTTGAGAAGAAAGAATGGCACAGATTCCTCACTGGTTCAAAGTGTTGGGACATAGGAAAGCATTTTCCAGCTCCCAGATGCTTTGCAACTCCTAGATGGAATCATCACCCACCAGGTGAGATGCAGAACTGGCAGCTGCCCTCGGGGGTAGGGACAGGGCTGGTGGCTGCCTGCCAGAAAATACTTTATACAGTGCTGGAAATGCATTCTTCCATCCATCCATTCATTCCACAGATATTTGTCACATATCTATACACCAGACACTTTGCTACCTGCTATAAGACCTATAAATTTTTATGAGCTATAACCTCTGCTCTCAAGATGTTTACAGGCCATGTATTCTTGCTCCAGGTTACTTTTTAATGGTCTTAAGCACTCATAAACATTTTTTTTTTTAACATTCAGGTGAAATTTACTAACATAAAATTAACCACTTTAAAGTGAACAGTTTGGTGGCATTTAGTACATGCACAATAATGTGCAACCGCCACCTCTAACAAGTTCCAAAGCATTTTTATCATTCCAAAATAAAACCTCATGCTCATCCTCTCCTCCCGCCAGCGCTAGGCAACCTCTAATCTTTTTGTCTCTATGTATTTACCTATTCTGAATATTTCATATAAATGGAATTATATGCTATGTGACCTTTTGTGTCTGGCTTTTTTGACTTAGCATAATGTCTTCAAGGTTCATCTACATTGTTGTAGCCTGTGTCAGTACTTCATTCCTTTGTATAGCTGAACGATATTCCATTATATGTAAATATGATTTGGATTTCCCCAGTGACTAACGATGTTCAGCATCTTTTCATGTGACAGTAAGTATTTTTACAAGGTAACCAAGATATCTATGAGTAATGATGCCAAGTTGTCTAAAAGACATCATCACCTATGACCCTGGGAGGGAGTGGGGACCGAGATCACGGAAGACTGGCAAATTTTGATAGGAAGAGGGAGGTAAGGACAGGCCTGGAGCACTGCTTGAGTTTGGGGGAGGAGAGCAGTTGTGTACAAGCATTTGACAGAGGAAACACCTTGGCAACCAGGGGAATGACTGAAGCCTTTGTGTATTGAGGTTGGAAGAATGGCAAAATGAGCTTGTGTGATCACGGAGAGAAAAGTATGGATGGCCAGGACCAGCCTCCTTATTTCACAATTTCTCTAAGAGTGATTGCTCTGCCGATGAATGATCTTTACTGCTCAGGGAGGAGAGGCAAAGCTGTGCATTGGTCGTTAGAAAACCTCTCACCTGGAAGCACAAGCGACAGCAGCCTTTATCCGAGATAAGAAAGGCGAAAGCGCTTTGAGAACGTCAAGAGTCCTCTCCACACCGTGAGGTGGCACAAGTCTCATCTTCTAAACCGCAATTTGGGGCTATATAGAATGAACTAATTTTTGTTTTTAATTAAGAAAAAAATGTTGCGTTTTTCAATTAGAGTTGAAATTCAGTATTATTTTGTTAGTTTCAGGTGTACAGCTCAGTGGTTATACATTGATATAATTTGCAAAGTGATTTCCCCTGATTAATGAAGGGACTAATTTTTTAAGGATTGTTTTTAAATGAAGAATTCTTGGCTATAGCTTTGGAACACATAATGTTTTTTCATTTTTATCTGCCATCTCACACTTAGTAAAAAACCCATTCTCATCAAGAGAATTGCTTTGGAGCCAATTTCCAGAAATAGAATTTAAATTCCCAAAGGAGTATTTCCATTCCACGGATGATAATACTGAGCCTTGACCTCGGAGGGTCACACTTCATCTGTACTCTATTCACACCTCCTTCCTGCCTCTACATAAAATGATAGCTGTACCGAGTATTGTAGAATGTTGTTCCACAATGGCTTTCTCATGCTGAACATCCTGGCTAGTTTCTATCCCCATCATTTGCTGAAACTGCTCTCTCAAAAGGAACTGATATCTCCTTAGTTGCTGAATTCAGTGGCCTTTTCCTGGCCCTTACTTAACTTATTGAACCTAGTTACTATTTTATCAATCACTTTTTATATAGCAGGCACATTACTAAGTACTTTATATATTTGTAGTGTGGCTGCAGATCTAACTTGCTATATAACTTGCATGTTTAGAGAAATAAGTAATATCTTAACTTTTTCTCTAAGAAGCTTGGCCTTCTTTTCAAGTCCACACCCACTGGGGAAAATTATTTAACTGTCCAATCCTATTCCAAACATAGAACAAACCCATAAATTAAACAACCACCTTAGGTAGCATTGAGTCTCTGCTAGATAGAAGTGCTCAGCTTCTCAGAGAAGCTCCCTCCCTCGCTCTGTTTCTTCTTTTCTAAAATGTTGTTTAGGGATATGTTGGGATGGGATAACTTTCCAACATGGGAGAACCAGGCTCCTTAGGGGTGAGGTCCTTTTCTATTCTGGTTTCCAGGCTAATGTCCCTTGTCCACCTGGGTGCTGCTTACTCTACTGACAAAGATGGCTACAGTCAGAGGCTGTTTTTGCCCTGGACAGGCTATGGTCCTGCCCCCCAGCTGGCTTAGCCTCCCCTGCAGTATCGCTGATGGAGGGCTTCTTTGAGATCTAGGTATAATCCCCATTTGGCCCCAGCTCAGGGGGTCTGCTTTGGGGTCCTTCACCACTGCCATGGAGATCCTGCTTCCACGTCAGGATCTCAGCCATTGTGGGAGCCTACTAAGCCCCATTGTCTTCCTTAGTCACTCTGAAGTTGCATTGGCCTTTTACTCTCTTCTCGAAGCTCATTCCCACCTGTGGCCCTTGCAGTGTTCTGTCCCCAGATTTTCTCATGACTGGCTTCTTCTGGCCTTATGGACAGGACGAATTTCCCCAAGTGCAGAGGAGACCAAGCCCTGAACCGAGAGAAGAGATCCTTTGGTGGAGAATGCAGAAACAATTCAACACACTCACCAAAGTTAGAGTCAAAAGGAAAGTTTATTAGAAATGAAATAACACTCCGCAGACAGAGTGCGGTCTCCTCTCAGAGGCAGAGAGTGAGGCGGACAGTGAGAGAAACAGAGAGAGAGACAGAGTAAAGGTACTAAGAAGGACAGTGCGATGATAGAGAGAGATGTGGAAGGGTAGTAAGAGAGGGAGAGCGCGGGCATGAGAGGTTCACATTAAAGGCACTGCGAGGAATCCTGAGTGTTCAGGGAATTCAGTTTATCATTCTTTAGTTCTTATGAATTACAGTTTAAAAGATTTTGTTAACCCACTTCCTTTGATATGGGCATAGAGTGAGGAACAAGAGTATGTAGCGTGAAAAGGTAAGAATATGCAGTGTGCAAGGCCTGCTGGCAATTCTTAGCCTTTAATCCATAGGTTCCCCATGGCTTTAGCCATAGGGAATGACTCTTGGTGCCTGTTTCCCCTGCATAGGTATGGGGAATGGGCCGTCAGCAATCCCAGCAGAAATCTTCCTTTGTTCTGCAGGTGTCCTCCTGGCCTGGCTGCAGGGCTGATCAGCACATTGCAGTCTCTGATTGGGCCTTGATTAACATTTTAATTCTCTTGCCTCCTCTCTACATTAATATGGGTCTCAGCTCAAATGGCTGAGAAAGTAATGATATTAAAGTCAATTCTTAATATAAAAAATAGATTTCGAAATATGTTTGGATTAAATCAGCAGCATGTGTATGTGGAATAAATGTAGAGAACTATGGAAATATCTCTGCAAAGATCTGTATATTGTTTCAATTTTGTTCTCACCTGAATAACAGACGTGCTAAATATGGCCCTCAATTTAAACCTTCTCATTTTATGTTTTTAAAAATTCCGTACCAAATAGATATTCTCTAAGAAATACTCAGCCTACGACTCTCTCCAAAGGTCTGCCTTTGGGTGACTGGGGCCACTTTATAGGTAGCCACAAGAACTGGGAGTACATGGGAGTTTATGTTCACATTAGCCTCCTCTGGTCATCCTTACCCAATGACTGACCGGTGCAGGAGCGTGAAAGCCCAGCGCCCCTGCCATGAGTCCTGACAAACTTTCAGTCCTAATTAATACCAGATCTCCTGTGGGATCAGGCAGTGGCTGGACTTCGCCTCAGTTCTCATCCTTCCTTGCAGGGCTTCTTCTAACATTTTGTCCTGTGTCCTCACTCTCTTACTGTTTTCCTCAGGCAGCATATCCTTAATAACTCACCTGTTCCTGAATTCTCATCTTAGGGTTCACTTCTGAGAAACAACTCAAGAAATGGAGACCACTTGTTTAGTTTGGTGAGCAAGAAAGGATTCTCTGAGGAGGTGCCACTTGAGTTGAGACCCATAGGACCAGAGGAAAACAGTCATGAAAAGATCTGAGGACAGAGCATTCCAAAGGCCATGAGGTGGGAATGAGCTTTGGGTACTGAAGGAACAGAAGGGAGGCCAATACAAGTTCAGAATGATTCAGGGAGAATTACCTCACTTCCTTGCCTTTAGCCCACTGAAGTCTGACTTGCACTCAATACAATCTTTCTCATTTTCACTTTGTAGATGCAGGAGTTGATAAAGTTTAGTAGCCTGTCCTCTCCCAGCACAACCTATGGAGAGAGATCTGAAAATGGGAAATGACCATCTAAAAGATTACTGACCCTAAATAAAATTGAGGTTACCTTGTGTTTTTCTGCTGCAGTGCTTGAATAGCATTTTCATTGCTTAAGAGTCACTTGCAATGACCAAATATATCCAACAATAAGAGGGCAGTGGAGATCCTGGGAGAATCTGGCTCAGTTTCTATGTGTCCTTGGTGCTTTACCCAAAGAAAGGCCTAATTGCGGTGCCTGGTAAGGAACTGATATAATAATAATAATAATCTCTATATCTAGGGAATCATCTCATTTTAAGTGTAATTGTGTGCCAAGATATTCCACAAAGTATATGAATGTGACGCTGGCCAGGGCAGTAAAAGAAAGCAGATGAGAGTCTGGATACTCCTGGTAGGAAAACCTTGCTGGATCAAACTGTTAAGCTGAGATCCAGACAACTCTGATGTGTGTCTTGGCTAGGGAAGAGAAAATGCCTTCCTGAAAGAAAAGCAGGAAGCAAGGAGATTCTTTTTGCTTGAGCCTCACTGGGAATTGGTTAATAAGGATATCCCAAAGCCTTGCAGCATAAAGACCAGCTCACTTGACCATTGATTTGGCCATAAAGACCCTCACCTATTAAATTCATCTTCTTTGTTGATTCTTTGTCAGAATGAATCAGTGACCCTTCATTATTCGTGCAATTGGATTTAGATTTAAATTTTTACAAATAAAAAATGATATAGCTGGGGACTGAAGGCAAACCCCTAAGTACAAATATCACAAATAGGACACAAAATCATATTCTTTAAGCAAATCTATCTTGCTCAAATTGTTAAGGTATTTTAATTATATTTTCATGCCAAGATTTTATTTCTTGCTCCAGGTGCACGTAATGAGAGATAATTGGTACACTTTCTTCTTGATTCGTGTTATGTTTTGTATTTAATGCAATTTTAAAAGGAAGATTTTAATAGCATATTGATTATCTAGGCCTAAAATCTCTTAATTTTTTTTCCCATTTGGTTCTATTTCATTTTGTCAATATTTGTGTCAAGCAATCTGCATCGATTTTAATGAAGGGATGTTATCCAGCGACCTTTCATAAATAAATGGCAACGTGCCAGAGCAAACAGGAATCTTTTGCCAAACCCTTCTTGGCTGACTTACCCATTCGACTGACTGGCATCCGCACCGTTCTCTCATTTTCAATAAGAGAAGTGGCAGCATACGAGAAGGAACGGGCCTCACTGATTAAACAAGGAGACCAAGTAATTTGCTTTAGTCATCACACAGCTCAAGGGCTCCGTGTCGTAATATACTATGCAACAGTTTGTGGGGTCTTTGAGTGAGATACCAAACTTACTGCACTAAACCCCAAAAGTAAATAGGAGAGAATTTTTCTTCTTTGACCTTCGGAAGTTGATACCAGCAGGAAAATAGGGGAAGGTCATTTTCTCCTGGTAGAGAGGGTGAAATATGTATTGCATCTGAGGTGTAGAGCTTCTCTTTAATCTACATCCACGATTTTCTGTTGAGTTCTGTGTTCTACACATTTTATTATGTGTTGTACACAATTGTAGCCAGAGAAAAATCAAGCTGCATGTGTGTCCTGAGAAGTAGGAAGGGAGAGAGGTGAAGGCTGGTCACGGGGGACTACCTGGCAGAGGATGCACCCCAGAAACCAAAAGATGTTTGCCATCCAGAAGGCTGGATCGAGCCCACCCATGTTAACATCCTCTAGATCTGCCAGTGGACTTCATTCTTCTTCTATCTATATCTGTCTTCTTTTTTTCTCTCTTACTCATGTAAGAGGAGAGAAAGAGGACAGAAGATGGAGGTTTTTTTGGTACTGGCTGATGCTCCATACTTTTCGGTTGTTACCATTTTTAGCAGATAAATAAGCTAATAAATGATAATTGTGGTAATAAAACTTGAACAGTCCTTTTGCACACAGAAATTCAGTCTTATAGATCATTCTATTATTATAAAATAAATTTATGCTAGTTGTAAAAGTATCAAGTAGAAAGACATAAAGTGAAAAAAAACTCCTCATCATCCCCACCCTCTATTCTCATTTCCTTAAAGTAATCATTGCAAAGTGTTTTTCAGAAATTTTTTACAGACATATTTTCAAGCACAAGTATTTGATTATTTTATACAAATGGGATTGTACTTTACATATTATTAAGTAACTTGATTTTTTTCATAATCATAGTTTTGACATTTTTCCATATCCATGTGTACAAATATATAGTTAGGATAAATATACACTTTATCCAACAAAGACACTTGTTGAGTGACAAGGAGTGCTATTACTAATGCAATGGCACACAGTTCTGAACTGGAAATGTTCTTGGCAAATTAGAAATTTGGTCACACTCTAGATCATGGTTTGAAGCCAATCTCTCGGGTAGTTTGCCTGAAAATTGCAATGTTTCCAAGGGGATTAAGAGGTAGAAGAATCCATTAGAGAGCAAGAACTAGAGATATTCTCATAAAATAAACCATGGAAAGCTTTGGCTAAACAAACAACTAACACTGCCAAACTCTAGCAAGTTGACATTACAATTTTTGTCTTCAAGTTATATGAATGAGATATTGGGGAAGATGTTATAAGGAGGATATATTTCCCATAAAAGACATGAATGTTTTAACAATGTTAGCAGGACAGATTGATGGACCAGAGAATGAACTAGCTCTCCTTCAAGGACTCGGAGACTGGCAAGAGTCAATGAATGGATTCGGGGCTTTTGCAAATCCTATTCCTATGTAACTCTAAGTCAACCCTGCAGATGATAGTTTGCTTCTCTTACCTCACTTAAAGAGTTTTGCACACAATGGGGGCTTAAGTGGGACAGGGGTTAGGAAGATTAACACTGGCTGTGTTATCTCTAGCTTGAACAATGGCCTTAGGGCATTTTTGGTCCTCTATTGAGTTGTGCTCTGTGCTTCATTTAATGGAAATACAGAGTGGGGCTTGGGATGTTTTCTTTGACAGAGAAGCAGCTGTGAGATAATTGGTGACCAGAGGTCAGAAGAGCTACAGATTTCTAGCCACTGGAGTTCTCACAGGCAAGACAACATGATACAATGTTCGAAGAGGAGGATGGGATGTCACCAGCCTCTGTTTGATGCAGCAGATTGTTTCTTCCCCCAGCTCTGAGGAAAGGACTAATTTCATTTTTATGTGACTTGCACTTATAATTTCTCATTTCTAATGGGATGTTTTCCAAATTCATATCACCAAGCCAGCTGGCTGCCACATCTGCACATCCCTTTTATAGAATCTACCTAGCCCTATGTCCTTCTTTTTAGTTTGATCTCTGTCACGCAATACCAGCACCTACCAGAAGTCCTCTTTTAACTCTAAAAATAAAAGGTACAAACTGAAATATAACGAATTCAAAATTCGAGTATGATAATGTAAGAAGTATGGATACAAGCATTGGAAAATTATTTTTCTCATCTGTAGGTATCTATCAAGGTATAGGTGTCAAGTGAATGTCATGAAATTGTACACTGCCAATGAGGTTTACTAGAAGGAGCACTGGACTGGAATCAAGTAGACCGAAGTTCTGTTTCTGGTTCTGGTTCTGAAAAGGAATTTTCCACTCAGATGACTAACCTTGTAATCAGCTCTTTGTTCTGCTTCTGTAGACATGTTTGCCATATAGGCCGAAGGGCAGAGTGATCTCGAGATCAGCTGAAGACTCACCCCTCATTTTGATTGTTCTGTCTCAATAACAGATGTATTGCCTAAATTCCTGTCTAAAAATCTCATATTCCGTAACTGCCCATAGCCTGTAGCAACTGCCACATGCAACTCCCACAGTCTCTAATCCCCTGAGGACAAACCAACCAGTCAGCTCATGCAAACCGCAACAGCGCAGATAAGCTCTATCAAAGCAAGATTGCCCCTGAGCTCCGGGTCCAGATATTCAGAGCACTAACTCTTCTGGGACCACTGGCGTAATAAACCTGAGTTCTCCAATTCTCCAGGTAGTGCTTGGTTTCTCACTGGTCTACTTTTCTGCAGTAGTTCTGACCTTGATTCACTGTGTAATCTGGTGTAAGTCTCTGGGCTTCAGTTTCATCCTCTGTAAAATGAAGCAGGTGGCAAAAGTTGATTTCTAGGGTCCCTTTCAGGTGTAACGTTCTCTATGATTTTGATACTTTGTTTTCTTACAAAATGAAAAATCACAGAAATTCTTTGCATTCAATCTTCTCTCTATTTTCTTCCTAATTCTTATTTCGGTTTCCCTGAAAGAGGCGCTGTTTTGAGTCCATTACTCCTTCTTTCTTCATTGCTTGAGAAGGTCATGAAGACTAGAGGAATGAACAGATTAGGAGAGTGCCTTCTAAATGTCAATTGAGGACCACATCCCAATATTTCACACATTGACCTGCTTCTGAAATCTGAAATTTCATCCTCAGAAGTTTGTTTTCTGTGGGTGAGTCACCTGCACTCAATTAACATACATATGCCCCAGGAGAGGCAAGACAGTAAGGTTGTTTGGGCTTAATTAGAATGCATTTACCTGGGTTTTCTCAAAGAGCTGTCTAACTGACCATAGCACCTTAGAGAGAAAGAGTAACAATGGGAATAATTTTATAGGGAAGACAAGTAACCGATAGATACATCAAAAGTCGGGGCAATGCCTGATGTTGCTACCTACTGGGAGTCAGATTCAGAGGCAATGAGGAGCTAGGGAGGGGGCGAAGGGGAGTTTAATAGGATACTGGAGTGGGGGAAGTTGTGGGCAGCAGCGGATAAGGAAGTCAGGAGACACCGAGGGCCCCCCCACCCAGAACAAATTTGCCTCACAATTTTCCTTAGCCTGGTTCTGTCCATGTTTGTCTGTATGAAACTCATGCAGTTCCTCATTGCTCAATGGGTACTTACGAGCAAGAAAGCAGAGAAAGGAATCACTGTGCATTAAACTTGTGACTCTACTCTTTCTCCCAGTTCCTCTAGAATCTCTTTGTTTTCGTTTTGCTTGAATTTCAGATCTATAATTAGAGTTGAGAAGAAAATGTTCTGCACAGGGAGTTTTGCTAACACCAATGTTTCAGGAGAAGAATTTTTTTAGAGGTGAAGAATACGGTAAATGTTCCCCCATCCCTTTATAGAGCACACTCTCTCTTAAGAATCTAAAGATGGAAGGTTGCTGCAGTTTCTTTCTAAAATAACTCATTTAAGTTAAGGGGGTGAACACTGAGAGTCTGTCAGTGTTGCTAGTGGTCACCCCTCAGCTTCCAAGAGCGTGCAGGGCTGGAGGTGCATGCCAGATGATTCGCTTTCCTTCAGCATTATGCTGCCTGAGGAGGTGTTTCCTTCATTTGATAGATGTCATTGTTTTATGCTGTTCTGACGTTTTGTAACACGGCTTTTTTCCTGCAAAAGTAGATTATACAGCATCTTTTCTTGCTTCAATAATTTATGTTTTTAACCTTACAGACAACTCTGGATGTTATAGTGATGGAGTAGTTAAGGAAGTTTGGTGAAAGTGGGGTAGATCAAATCTGTGTGTTTCCTGAAGAAGTAGTAGCTGTGAGAAGATTTTTGAAAAGGTCAAATGCAAAAGTGAGGAACACGTCTTAACAGTTACAGATTTTAGAGTTATCTCCTGAATGTCAATCATTTTTTCCTTCTGATGAACTTGATCCCACCAAACTCAGATGCCATGTTAGAGATGAAAAGTTTTTATTTCCATGTGATTTTGCTTTGTTTATTCTCTTTTCATGATTCTTTCGCTTTGTCTACTGGACCAAGAGAAGCCAAAGGACATGACCAATTTGTTTAGCCAACCAGTGAGAAGAACACAGCAGATGGAAATAGCTCATCTTCTATCTAGACCTATAGTTACTAGCTGCCATATCCTTCAGTACAAGCCCCCTGTCCTTACAGTGGTAACACAATCTCCGACTCCTTGGAACTACTTACGTGTCTGTCCTTCTTCCCCTGCAGATTTGGATCTTCGGATTGTTTTTAAGTCTATTTCCTCCCTATTGTTCAGATTCATTAATTTCTATTGTTCCAGTTCACTGATTCTTTCCTCTATCTCCTCCTTTCTGTCTGCTGTTGAATCCATCACTGAGCTTTTTATTTCAGTTATTTATAGTGTTGTTTAATAATTGAAATAATGGAGGAAAGTGGAGGAGACAGGAAAGAATAAGTGAACTGGAATATAGAACAATAGAAATTTTCAGTGCTAAATTTCCATTTGGTTTTTCTGTTTCTTCGCTGAGGCTTTCCATTTTTCATTTGTTTCAAGAGTATTCATAATTGCTTGTTGAAGCATTTTTTTTTTATCATAGTTCAAAACCTTTGTCACATAATTCTAAAACTTCTGTTGTCTTTATGTTGGCATTTAAATTTTTTTTCACTTAGTTTGAGATCTTTCTGGTTCTTGATATAATAAGTGATTTCCTGTTGAACCTGGTCATTTTAGATTATGTTACGAGACTCTGGACTTCAGTTAAGATTTCTATTTTAACTTGCTTTATGTGACACGACTCGGGCAGGGGAGGGAGGGCCCTGCCTTATTACTGCCAAGCGGAAGTGGAGGTCCAGGTTTCCCACTCACTTAGCTGACGCCTGAGGGAGGTGGGCATCTCATTACTGTTGGATGGGAGTTCCAGCTCCCTATATAATCTCTACTGACACTGAAGTGGGGGTGACTTTGTTACCACCAGGTGATGGTGAAAATCTTGACTCTCCTCTGGGCCACCTCTGACAACACCCCCATGTGATGAGGAGGAGGAGACATGCCTCCTTCCTACCTGGTACAGGTAGAAGTACAGGCTTCCCATGTGGTCAGCACTAACACAGTGGGGGCTAGAGAGAGGAGGAAACAGGAGATTCATTACTGGAAAGGATAAAATTCTTGGCTTCCTACTTGGCCATCTCTGACACCAGCCTGGTGGGGGTTTTGGGGTGCCTCATTAAAGCCTGGTGAGGATGGAAGTCGAGGCTCCCCACTTAGCTTTTTCTGGTATGGGTGAGGGTGAGTCCGCAGTTGTTCTGTGATGTTATGATGGAGTACACCAGTTACTGTTTAAAAGTTTTGTCTCTAAAATCATGAATTTAAATGTAAAACTTAAAATTTAGAAAGCTTTTAGAAAAAAAAATGTAGGCAAACAAATATGTTGGTTATCTAGGGTTAGAGAAAAAGTTCTTAGGCTTAATACCAAAAGATGATCCATAATAAGAAAAACTGATAAATTGAATTTCATCAAATTAAAAAACTTTTGTCCTGTGATTCTGTTAAGAGGATAACAGACAAGCGATGGACTGGGAGAAAATATTTGCAAACCACATATACACCAAAGAACTAGTATCTAGAATACATTTTTAAAAACTCTCAAAGTTCAACAGTAAAACAAACAATTCATTTGGAAAATGGACAATGGACATGAAGAGACATTTCCATCAAAGAAGATATACAGCTCGCAGATAAAAGCATAAAAAAGATGTTTAATATAATTAGTCATTAAGGAAATGAAAATTAAAACTTTAATAAGATCTCACTGTATACCGACCAGGGTTGTTAAAGTAAAACATACCAAAGACACCAAAGGCTGGTGGGGTGGTGGAGAGAATGAGCCTCTCGTGGCGAGGAGGCAGAACGGCACAACTACACTGGAAAACAGTTTGGAAGTTTCTTAAAGAAAACTAAACATGTAACAATCACAAATCCAGCAATCGAAATGTTGGGCACTTATACCAAAGAACCAAAGAATTAGCCTCACACAAACACTTGTACATTAATGTTTATAGCAGCTTTATTTATGATAGTCAAAACCTGGAAACCAACCAGTCCTTCAACGGGTGAACAATTACACAAACTGTGGTGCACATACCACAAAGTAACACTCAGCCAAAAAAAAAAAGGAAACAAACTATTAACATACAAAACAACCTGGAAAATTCTCCAGAAAATTATGCTTAGTGAAAAAAGCCCATCTCAAAAGTGTACACACAGCATAATACCATTTGTATAGCATTCTTGAAATGAAAAGATTATAGAGGTGAAGAACAGATTAGTGGTCGTCAAGGGTCAAGGAGGGCATGAAGGCAGGAGGGGAGTGCTGTGGTTGGGAAAGAGCAACAGGGAGAGACGCAGTGATGGAATTGTTCTGTATCTCGGCTGTATCAATGTCAATATCTTGGTTGTGATATTGTCCTCTCGTTTTGCAAAATATTACCTTTGGGGGGAAAACTGGGTAAAAGATACAGGGACTCTTTTGTTTTTATTTCTTATTACTGCATACGAATCTACGATTGTTTCAAAGTAAAAACTTTAATTAAAAAAGACCTAACAAGTCAGACAAAGGGGGAAAAGGTTTTCCAGACAAAGATAACCAGTCAGAAAAGGTAAGACTGAGAGATCAAGTGGTTCCAAATTCTGGGTCCTTCTGAACCATGCGGAAGAGCCTTCGGTTATGGACCAGCTCCTCTAAGAAGTAAGGAATAATGCATATGAGAGTCTTTTTAAAACTGCAGGCTTACACCCAAAGCAGGCATTATTGCGACCAAGTGTTAATAGCTACTACTCTTCCAGGGGGGTTGTGTTCCAACAAAAACAGGACAGCTTGCAGAATGGCAAAACCCCAATCCACAGGTAGGGGTCACTTAGCCAGACCTTTAAATGTAATGCTGGCAGGGTGCTGTTTGGAAGGGTCACCTCTGGGGCAGGTTACGCCTGCTGCATTTTAAAGGAAGGTCAAAACCGATGGCTTTTGGGATGCTGCCTTCATTTCCAAGTCTGGTCACTTGGCTGTATTTCTTTTTATTCTCTCAGTTTGTGGCAAATTTCAGCATTGCTTCTCCTGTACTCAGGAGGACAAAAGAGAGGCCAGAGGGCAGCGGAGGGAACTTGGCAGTCTCTGTTGGAGGTGAGGAGAAGATGCAGATTAAACGCATCTGTTGGGAACATTGGTGATTTCAAAGTGGGCTCACTCACCTTCTTGTCCCCTCTCCAAGGCAATGCTGCGCCTTTTGTTACATATATCCGTCCCCTTGCCCACTCCATTACTTTTTTATTTTTATTTTTTTCAAAAAAAATGGATAAGGATGTCTTCCCAACAGAAGGAAGTCATACTGATCATTCGGTTTGTTGGGGATTTCCCCACCCCTTACTTTTGGTCGGCAAGACCAGAGTGTAACAGAGGCAGATGTACATCCATACAGCTATTTCCTCACATAGACTTTTTTTTTTTTTCTAACTTGCTTTCTAGCTTCAGGATGCTTTTTCATCTCTGGCTTAATCTTGGCAACGCCGTTTCTCCCCTTATTAAATGTCCGTTAAGTCTCACTAGCAGCGGCTGAAAGCGGAGAAGACTGTGTGTTTTTATGATTGTGTGAGTGATGGGGGAGAAAGTTGCATGTGGTGTCTGCTTGTAAATTTCCTTAGTGAAAGTAAGCATCGAAATTCCTTTCTAGAAAATCCACTGGAAGTATTCTAACAGTCGGCAGTCAGAGCGTTGCCACAGCGAGCATTTACGGGCCACGTGCTAAACACTGGGAGAGGTGCCGAGGGTATGAAACAGTGGCGCAGGTCCTACACAAGGGCCTTTCGGTTTGTTAGTAAAAATGGTAAACCACAACAAGAACGACAACAAAAAGGTGGGGTGGCGAGGGGAGGGTCTGGATGATCTGCTGTGTGACAGGCAGGGCATTAGTAGCGTTACTAAGTGCTCTCAACCATTCCGCAAGGCAGTGAGAACCATTCGGCATCAGGCGTATGGGAACTGACAAGCAGAGAGATTAAAGAATTTGTCCAGGCTCGCTGAACGAGAAAATGGCGATGGTCAGGTACAAACCGGATCTGCATATTCCATACTGTCTGTAGATAGAAAAGAGAAAAATCTGTAAATGGGCAAATGCTAATGAAAGGCCCGGGGAAGTGGCAGATGATCGAGGCTGTAAAATACCTGAGGAGGGAGAGGTGCTTGTGCCAAGAGCCAGCACTTGACGGATATGGACCTTGTTTAACATCTAAGCTAGAGGGTGTTTTCAGTATTGTCTTAATTAGATGTGAGAAGTGTAACAGCAAGCCAACTCGAGCACATCTATGCATTCTATAAAGTGACACAAATTATCCCCTTGACAAAACATGAATAAATGTTATCCTACCTACCGTTTTTGTCAAAAAGAAAATAACTTCCTTCAAATTTGGCTCAGAAATTTCTAGTTAAGAAAATGTTTCTCTATTCTGTTTATTCCAGGACACTCTTGTCTGTCTTCCTCCTTCCTTCTCATTTCCCAGGAGAATCTGCTTTTGCCCAGTCTTTGTCTTTCAAGTTAGCCGGTCCTCCAAAATACAGAAGATACAGAGTGAGTACCAAAAATATACCAACAAGTCATTATTCAAGGAGATTTTTATCCTTTGGGACTTAGCACAGGCTAAGGAGAACATAAGGAAAAAACGAAAAAAACAAACCAATCTGTGATCTGTGTTATAGGGCAGAAATGACTAACGTGGGAATATTCTAACAACCTACCTCTTTCTGGCTCTCTAGCAAGACTCCTCCAATTATGAGCTCAATTGCCCTCTTCTCCCTCCAGCTAAAGAGGGATGATCCTTTCTTGCCTCCAGAAAAACTAAGTTAATCCACAAAATGAAGGAATGGGGAGCAGGAGAGAGAGGACAGGAAGATGAAAGCGTCCAGAGGGAGGCTTTGGAGTGGATGTGGAATGGGAAAGCACTGTGGTTGTCTGGGATAAAGTAATTGCATCTCCTTCCAGATTTCAAGTAAGTTGAGACAGATGTTCGAGCAATTTTGTGGTTACTTTAGGTTATGGATGGATAAAGTTTCTGCATTTTCAAGAGCCAGAGATATTTCTGAATGTCTCACAAAGCTTACTATATTCCAGGACTTAGAGACCAGCAGGGACCATCCTGCCTGTCTCTCTGGGTGGTTGGAGGGAGGAGAGTGAGCAAAGTAAATCAACTCAAGGACAGCCAGTGTATATGCAAGGATCATGTGTGAGTAAACTATTAGGTTAAACTTTTGAAACAGCCAATTTTGCAGTTGTTAGTACATGACCTAAGAGCCAAGGTTGTTCCTCAGGGAGGGGAAATGGTGACTGAATTAATTGGACAGAGTCTTCCAAAGGCTTCCAATCCCATATGAAGTTATTGGTCTGATTTTAATATGTTTTCATTAGTGTTTTATATCGGATTCAGGAAATACAGAGTCAGAAGAATTTATAACCAAAGGCAAATGTAGAGTGATCCTACAGTAATTCAATTAGCTAACAAGATTAGATAAATATAATTGGTTTTTTGAAGACATACATTTTATAGAATAAGGAATGTGAGTTTTTAATCAAAAGATAAGCAATGTGCAAGCATTATTCTTATATCACAGATTTTACATGGCAAGCTGAACAGGGAGGCTCACCTCCCAGGGTGTGAGCAAACATGAGAAGAGGTAAGGCTTGTGAAAACAAACAATCTGAAAGTTGGTGGAGCGGTTTGTAGAGGCAAAGAATGATTATTTGCAAAATAACCACCATTTTCTCACTGGGCGTTTTTCCACGTGAAAGCCCTTGTCAAAACCATTCTCTGTCTTCAGAATAAATTTCCAGTGCCTTCCTCTCCTCAGCCTTCTGTGCCCTCCAAAGGGCTGAGACATCTTCCCTGTGTAGTACCCATTGGTTCTGATGGGACATCTAGGCTGTCACCTCACTCTGCCTGGTGTTGCATTTAGCAATGCTCTCTGACCACCCTTCCTCACACCCACACTCTACAATTGAAAGCTCCTTGATTTAGGGGCCTTAGTTACTGGCCCACCTGAGGAATCTAAAGCCTGTTCCTCAGATTAGACTGCAGAAGGACCCAGCTTCCTCTTCCCTGCTTCCTGACCACTCCCCACCTACAAAACTCAAGAACATGGGACCAGGGAAACAGAGAGTGGACTATTTACTCTGAGACACTGAAGTTGTTCACACTTACCCTGACATGTGTTAACTACTTGTTAAAACTCTTTCTTAATGTTGTGAATTAGAAAATATCCACATACTTTTTTTCTTATAGGCAGAGTATAGGGAGTAGATTAATGTCCCATATTCCAAAAGTTTAGTTCTCTCTCTATATATTAGTTAGGATAAAACTAGCTGCTATAATAAATAAACCTCAAACTTTTTAGTGGCTTAACACAAGGCAACTTTATTTCTCCATCATGTAACAGTCTAATGTGTATAATCCTGCTCAGCATGGAGCTTTCTGACTTATGGTAATTCAGACAACAGTTTCCTTCCTTCTTGTGGATCGTCTATTTTCTGCTTGCGGCTAATGAAAAATTCTGAAAATGACACATATAATTTCTACTTACATTCCATTGGTGAGAACTAGTCATGTGATCACACCTGGCTGTAAAGTGCACTGAGAAAATAAATCTATGGTTTGAAAGTCACCTCCCAGCAACAAATTCACACTATGAAAGAGGGAAAATAAATTTGGGGGGTTAGCTACTAGTCTCTGTTGAACTATGCTAACTTAGTGTGGTTGAGAACCATAGTATTAACATACTTATCCCCCACCTAATGGTGTCTCTCCAGCCCAGCAAGCACCATTTCCAAAACTGTCCTTGAGGTGGATTGGATCCTGGTACTGTTTAAACTGCACTGTAAGACCCAAGCCAAACCTTCGGGAACTTTGGCAAAGCATGGCACCACGGGCAGTGGTAGAAGCATCAGCAGCAAGTTGTAGATCAGGTCCCAATCCACTGCTGGCAGCTCTACCAGCCCTTTCCTATCCTGTAACTTTACTCTAGATGATTGCAAGTTTGGAAAAAGATACGCTTATTTCTCACCCTTTTGCTTTTGCTAAAATAAATGTTTTTAAAAGGCCATGTCCTCTCTTTTGTCTTGGCCACAGACATGCCATCTAGACTGAGGAAGACTCGGAAACTTAGGGGCCATGTGAGCCACGGCCAATGCCCCATGGGCAAGCACCGGAAGCACCCGGGATGCCGAGGTAATGCTGGTGGCATGCATCGCCACAGCATCAACTTTGACAAATATCACCCGGGTTACTTTGGGAAAGTTGGTATGAGGCATTACCACTTAAAGAGGAACCAGAGCTTCTGCTCAACTGTCAACGTTGATAAACTGTGGACCTTGGTCAGTGAGCAGACACGGGTAAATGCTGCCAAAAACAAGACAGGAGCTGCTCCTATCATTGATGTGGTGTGATAGGGCTACTACAAAGTTCTGGGGAATGGAAAGCTCCCAAAGCAGCCTGTCATCGTGAAGGCCAAATTCTTTAGCAGAAGAGCTGAGAAGATTAAGGGTGTTGGGGGGGGGGGCCCGTGTCCTGGTAGCTTGAAACCACATGGAAGGAAGTTCATTAAATGCTCACAAGGATTTTTAAAAAAACAAAACACAAAACAAAACAAAATACCAAGTCCTAGTTATGCTTGTTTCTTTTTTGGCACTCAAGACTATTTCCACAGTAGCCCTAACACAGTGCCTTGCTCAGACAGGTTCTCATAAATATGTGTTGAATGAATAGATAAATGAACATTGATGGCTTAGCAATGTCCAAGGGAAGTTGGACATCAGGGTCCTAAAGATTTTATACACCAACGAACCCTCAAACAAGGAGAATAGAATTTGTTAGTGCTAATGTAAGATGGGGACTACCTAGTGGAAGGAAGCTACCCCAGCTCACGTTCTTTGACTTCGGTGCTCATGAAATGCTTTTGCTGGATCCTTTCCAGTCACTATTTATGAGGAGTATTGGTTTTGCAAATCGGGCTGGGATAGTGTGAAGCTGATTGCATCAGAGCCCAGCACTCTTACCATTTAAGCTGGAGAAGCAGAGATCGTGGTTGTCAGCCTGGGTGCCAGTGGGCTGGGTTTGAGGGGAGGGAAACAGGAAGTGGTAGTATCCTTAAGACGGAGACAAATGAATATCGAACAGGTGCTTTAATAGCTGCCTGGAATTCAGTCAAAAAATTTATGACCAGATGGAGAAATGGGTAAAGAAAGTATTTGTAAGAAGAAAATAGCATTGCAAAAAGCATTCCAATGACCCTGAAGATAAACCTAAATGAAATTTTAACCTATTTAGTATCCTCAGATCTTAGTGAAGCAGACTACCTATTTAATAGTCCTCAGATCTTAGAAAATGAAAAATGAAAAATGGGCCCTGAAGGCATCTGAGAGGTGATATGCAGTGAAGTTCCTGGGGGAGGTCGATTGCACCTAGAGTAGTTTTTCCGTGGATTTAGGAAGGGTCATGGGGCCACGCAGCTGTGCTTCACTTCCTGTAGTGAAGTCTGGCAAATGAGGAGGATGGAAGGAGCACAGGAAGTCAGAGAAAAGATAAGGTTGGCTGGTAGTAGCCATTTTAGAGATCTAACAGGACAATTGAAAATGTTTAATAGCAGACACCCATCCATTGATTGGGACCACAAACTTATGCTACCAGACACACGTAGGAGTAAATAGTGACACTTCCATTCATTTACTAGAAGTAGTTCTTAGGCAACTCGTGAGATTGTCTTCAGTGACCTTTATCTCCCCTTCTATTTGTTTCAATCTCCTTTAAAGCTTTCGTCAGAAACAATATCATTACAATTAATTAATTCCTCTGCATTCAGTTCTAAAAGGCGAATACTCATGAAAAGGGTCACAAATAAACCCCATACAGATTAGAAAAGTCCTGGTTTACGAGGACTTTCACCAGCACTTTCAGCTGCTGGCATGTAACCACCGGCTAAAGACACCGAGGGTCAGCAGTTTTGAAGTAATTTCTTGACTTTCTAGCTCTGCAGGACCAGAGGCAATTGACACACTGTCACCAGGAGAATGTCATCTGCTAACTGCCAGAGGACTAGCAGGAGGACTGAGGTGCTGAGCCCCCAAGGTGGCCCCAGGGATCCTTAATTCCAGGTATTGACATCCCTGTGTAGTCACCTCCTACAGTGAAGCCACAGAATGCTCGCAAGGGATGGCTTTTGAGCTAGACATTGCATAAAAGACACTGTAGCTTCTCCCCTGGTTTCACGGATTGCTAGCTCTGGAGGAAGCCAGTCATCAAGCTGTGAGGATGCTGAAGTAGTACCATGGAAAAGTCCACATGTAGAGAAACTGAGGTCAGCAGCACCTTGATAACTATCTAGGTGAGACACCTTGGATATAGACCTTCTATCTCCAATTAAGGATTCAGATGGCTGAAGGTCCTGCGGACATCTTGCTTCACGAGAGACTCAAGACAGAACCATTCAGCCAAGCCACTGCCAAATTCTTGAACCACACATATGGAGTTATGAGATAATTAATAATTCTTATTGTTATAAACCACTAATGTTAGGGAATCGTTTGTTCCGCAGCATTAGATGAATAATACAAGAACCATGTCTCAAAGACACAAAATAGCCTTTCCTTATGGTCTTTCTATGTTTCCTTTTCTGTAAAGTTAAAGCTGCAGGAAGAAGTAACTAAGAGCACAGGCTTTGGTGATAGACCCAGATCAGATCCCAGCACCATCACGTCTCAGCTTCGTGACCTTGGAATAAGTTGTTTAACCTCTCTGAACCTTAGTTTCTTCATTTTCCAAACTGGAAATGGAAGAGAATGATGATATCCACTTAGGAGAGCTGTGGATTAAAGATGATATCTGTAAAAAAAAAAAAAAAAAAATCCCAGATTCCGATACAACGTTTAATAAATGTTATCTTAAAAAAAGGCAAAGTGGTCCAACAACAAAGGCAGAAACCCTCCCCTCAGTGTTTCTCCCATAACTCTTTTCTGGCCAGATGTACATGAAGTTAACAACAATTTGAATTCAGTTCAACTTTGCTTGCTATTAAATTCATTGTTCATTCACTGTCTTGCTTTTGTGTGAGTGAAAATATCCTAAGCATAGAACGGAACACTGGAGTCTGTGAGATCGCTTTGAATAGTACATTTAATTGAGAGAACTCTGAGAATAGTGTCTGCCTTCCTTTATGGATATGGTAACACTGTTCAGATTTTAATTATGAAAACAAGTTCTTTCTCAATAGATTTAGTATTTTCTCTAATTCAGAACATGGGAGACATGTCATTACTGCTTTTCCTATTACTACAAACGCACATCATTGGAACTTTATCACCGACAGATACATCTTCCAGAGATACTGGTAGATTTATGGTAGATGAATAATTTAGAACTTGTGCAGACCCCAAATTCCAGGCTTAAATTTTTAATGAATTTATCAGCGTGATAGATTGATACAGAGTTGCACCAGAATATAAAACTACTAAATATTTATAGTGACTTTTCAAAAATGGGGTTATTCTACTTTCCCAAACTAATAACTTGAGCTGTGAAGGCAGCACTTTTTTTTTCTTTGCAAGAATATTTTTTCAATCTTCCAACCAGTTAAGTAAGTTGTTTAAGAATGGACCTTGTAAAATTCATGAAAATGGCAGAAACAAAAGATTTATTGAAATTGATGTTACTTACACTCAGGAAAACCTATTGCTGGGTTAAAAGAAGGTCTGTGAGAATTAATTTTAAACAACCCTGTAGGATAGATCTCCAGCATTACTGCTAGGCATTTATTTTATTCAGAGTAAGTAATTTGAGAAGTTTCTACATAATTATATTTCTTGTCAGGGTTTCCTGTTATTGCACTTTAGACTGTTGTCTATAGACCTTGTCTATTGGAGATTTAAACAGGACATTAATTAAACTATATTTGGTTTTCATGATGTGCACACTTTTAATTTTTTTTTTTTTGAGACGGAATTAACCCAATTTTAGACTTTGGCAAACAAGTTCAGTCCTTCATACAGATCCACTTTGTATCAATCGGGGTTCAATTAGAGAAATAGAACCACCAGGATATGTATATATATTTCAGACTTTATTAGCCTATTTTTATAAAATCAGTATCTCCATTATATTATATATACACATAATCTCCATAATTTATATACATATGATTTTTAAAATGGAGATTTCACCATATACAATGTGAGAGCTGGTAAAATAGTCTCTGTAAAGTTGTCATCTCATTTCTGATGTGGATCCTGAAGTCTGCAGGTAGGCAGTTGGGAAGGGAAGATGGACAAAAAGTGGAGAGATCAAGGAATGACTGGAAGCCATGAGCAAGAGCTGGAACCTATCTCACTTTTCACTGCCTCCCACTTTGATGTCTTGCAGGAGAAGCTGGTACCTTTTGTTGTAAAGCTCAACACATACCTGGTTCAGCAGTGGGGGAAGATGTAGGAGGATCCAGGGCAAGGTGGAGTTAATCCAGTTACTTTTTGGAAGGGTAAGTGATAGGCCTGGTCATTGCCTCACATTAATGAGATGAACCAGCTGAAAAGCAACAACAGGTGTGAGCTACAAAAATGTCTGCCTCCACCTTCTGAGCGTACAAAATAAAAACAGCCACAGCTCCACTTTCACCCTCCAAATCTTACATGAATTGTATTTTTTGGCCTTTCCAAACTGGAAACTTAGCTGGATGGAAATTCTGAGATAAGTAGTTCAATCTGGCCAAACCACTGTAAGCCACCACATCCCTGCATATTTATACTACTTGTTTTGTGCCTACTTTCCTTACCTGGTTTCAGATTGCTTTACCAGCCAGCACCTGCAGCTCTTCTTTTGAAGGGACAAACTTGGGCTTTCCTTGGGGGTACCTGGGAGTTTGCTTTTTTTTTTTTAAGACAAGCCTGGACCCCTAACTGAGATACAGTAACTGGAATCTCTGCTTGGATCCAAGTTCCTCAATAATAAAATTCTTATCTGGCATAACATTCTTAAATGGCCCAATGGCTGAAATTTTTTTCCAGAATGTTATTTTTCTTATGGTAAGACCCCTGAAAATATACTCTGCTATGCTTCTCTGAGGTTGCCTGCCCATCTTCATTGATGGCTTGACTGATACCTGATTTGATAGATATCCTAGGTTCTAGATCCCCCATCCTTTTTTTGTGACCTGATTTGTGACCTGGACTCACCATAAGATTTTTCACATGTCCTTCCCGAGAATATCAACTCCGACTTGTGCTTATTGTGTTCAGATCTTGGTCCTTTGACCCACCAGCAGACCTTCTGGATCTGCTTGTCAGAGCTTTCTCCAGACTGATCTGTCTTGCCTCTGCCAGCGCCCTGTTTCTGACAAAATAAAAATGTTTGGTAAGTGAAGAAATGTAGAAGCCAAAGGTTGAAGAATAAGAATAAAGACAGAAAAAATACTTATTTAACAGTGTTTCAGATATTGTTCGAGGTGTTGGACACATTGCAGTGAACTAACCACAGTTCCTGTCCTCATGGAACTTACCTTTTCATGGGGACGAGAAAGACCATAAAGAAAACCAAATAAATATATCACATATGAGGTAGAAATAGTGCTAAAGAAAATAAAGCACAGTAAGGAGATAGAAAAAGGACAATGAGGATGTGCTGTCTTGAGAAGGTGGATTGGCAGTCCTCTCTGGTGGGGTCACATTTAGGCAGAGAGCTGACAGAAAGGAAGGAGTGAGTCAAAGGTAGCTCTGGGGAAGAACCTTCCATGCAGATGAAACACAAATGTGAAGGCTCATTAGCTTTCATGAAAAAGCAGGGAATTATTGCAGGCTACGTTAATTGATTAGGAGGCATCTCTTAAGCACTTTACATATATTATCTCTTTGAATTCTAAAGTAGCAATGTTGTGATTAGTGGTGCTATCAATGTTTTTACACACAAATTTTTCTACGTTTATTTTAATCATTTTCATAGGATACATTCCTAGGAACAGAATTTTAAGTCAAAGAATATGGACATTTTTATAGCTTTTGTTATTTTATCACTAACTTGCCTTCCCAAAACACTGGACCAACAATTTACATTGCCTCCAGAAATGTACAATGTAAAAAAGAAGTATTAGAATGGCATGTTTTGTTGCAAATGTCCATAGTCAAAGGACAGTTTACTATTTCCTGAGAGTATCAGGTAGAAAGGTATTGTTATCTAAAAGTCTGTGCTTAGTAATGCCTTCTTTAAGGCAAATTTGCTTCCAGGGCATATTCAGTCAAAATCCACAGTATTAAACCTACTCACCAGCTTCTCATAGTACTGAATTGGGATCAGAAGAGGTTTAGGTTCTGGCTTGGCCTCTTATCTAGGTAGCTTTGGGTAAATCTCTTAATTATGCTGAGATTCAGTTTGCTCATCCTTAAAATGGTGATTTGTACTTGGTAAGGATATAATGAGAATAGACTAATATATTACATATGAAAGAACTTTCTAACTCTGGAGCAGTCTACATAAATTAGTTAGCTAATATTTACTAGGCATTTGTCTTACAAATATGAAGCAAGTGTTTATTATTAAAATATTTTAGTGGGTGTTTCCCTGTGTGGCCTCTTCTTTTGGTAAGAGAGCTCCTTTCCTTGGAAGACCCTCACCCCATCTCACCACATCCCACCCCACCTCACCCCACCTCACCCCACCTCACTCTTCCCCTCAATCCACGTGGTATGTGGAAAGCTGAGGACACTAGGCTCTTGAGGTGAGCACATGACTCAGACCTAAACCAATCATTATATAATTCTACCCCCCAGCACCAGTGATTGGTTGAGGAATGGACATGTGACATAATGAGAGGTAATCCTGGAATACTTGCATCCAGAAGAGCATCCCTTTTTTTCTGCCCTGAGGATAGGTTGAATATTTTACCACCACAAGGAAGAACCAGCATTATGATGCAGCAAAGCAGAAGAAAGGGGAGCCAAGAGACACAAAGAGAAAATCCTGACAGCATTGTGTGAGCCCCCAAGTTTAGACCTGCTTGCCTTGGACTTCCCAATTACATGAGCCAATGCATTTAATTTACTCAATCCAGTTTCAGAATGATGTTGTGTAGTTTGAAGCCCCCAGATTTGAGAATTATACAAAGCCTGTTCATTTGTGTAGTATTTTTTGTTTCCCTAAGTGTTCTACATATTATACGTTTACCATTGCTTTCTCCTAGCAGCCTTGTGACATAAGCATGGAAAGTGCTACTGTGCAATTTTAAAAGTGAAATGCATGGAGCAGTGAGTGTGGTGGTCATGAGCCAGTTCGGCATTCAGGTTTAGACCTGCTACTTCCTCCTTGTGGGACTTGGAGCAAGTTACCACCTTCTCTGATTTTTTTGTCTAAAAAATGGGAAATAATGCTGGTCATAGAGATTTTTCAGTGCATTGAGCTAGCAAGTAGAAGTGCTTATTGTAGTACCTGGCTATAGAAGGTGGTCAGCTAGAAAAAAGTAACTGGAATCACAATTTATGTAAATCCAAGAGCTGGTGAATGTTAGTGCTGTGATCCACACCAGACCATAGCCCACTGTTTCTTATACTTCACAGCGCTCTCTCATTCTTTCAAGGGCTGTGTACCCACAAATCGCCACAGACTTTTGTGTGGGCTTGGGAGCTTCAGAGTAGTCGAGAAGCACTTTGATGGCTATTAGCAAAATTAAAACAAAATCCACCCAAGATCCATGGGCCTGTTCTTCTGGAGTCCTCCAATTCTTTCCCAAAGTGGTTTAAAACCTTAAATTCTGATTTGTAGAAATATCGAAGGATATTCCTAGAAAACCTATTAAGATAACTTTTACAACAAATATTAACCAAATCAATAAGACAACCTGAAGGAAATGTATCCAATAACTGAATATTTATTTCTGTATTGAATAAGTAAGTAAAAAAAATCAGGGCTCTTACTGAGTTTGCTGACTTCATTTCTCTTTCCTTTAATATAATGCAAATGTTGACACACAAATTGAGTAGTGGAACAACTGCCAGATATTTTAAGTGCTTGTTGCCTCATTTGAAATGGATGAATAATTGCATCATATTTCTATATATTAAAAGAGACAGGAGATGTTTTCACGGGTCTGTTTCCTGTGTCTGTTTTCTTTTGGTTTTGCCTGAGAAACCCATTAAGGTTTGTGTTTAATGATCTGATTGAAGCACCCACATACCCAACTAGTTAACGTAGTTAACTTTTCATTTCCAAGGCAATAAAATACCCCAATCTCATGTGTCTTAAGCCCAGAAGGAAAACCACTATATGTCATAAACCTAAGGCATGCAATGAATAATGTTTAACTTGCTGCATTCAAGCATTTCAATGTGGTGACACAGCATATACACAGAAAATGCAGAAGAAGCGACATCGTTAGGACTCTATGCTTAGTTTTGTTATTGAGATAATTGAATTTTTACTCTGCTGTCACTAATCTTGCTTTACTAGTTTTGGTTAAAATGTGAGGAAAACACAAGATGATATAAATGCTAGTTGTTATTCAGTGTTTATAAAGTTTCTCTTTAGAAAAACCTGTCTCCAAAGATGCTTCTGGAAACGTCAAATGCATGAAGGTTATTCATGATTTTGCTGCCACTAGTACTTTTGCTACCTGGAAAAGGTATATTCCAAGCATTTTAATCTGTTAGCACTTCAGTAGTCATCTCCTAACATCGGTAGAGTCAATATTGCTTTTAATATTGGCATCATTACCTGGTGACTCTAAATGAGGCTCATTGGAAAAACCCAAATATTCAGAAACTGATTACCTATGCTCTGTTTACAGAAAATGGCTTTGGTGGGGGCTAAATTTAGAAGCAGGGCAGCAACGCACTGGGTGACTGCTCTCTTGAGATCATTTGTTAATTGAAGAGAAGTAGCCAAATTATTTTCCATTTCAGAGATGTTTATTTATTTATTTTTGTAAGCTGAGGGGATCCACAGAGTAACCAGCTATCTAAATACCATTTCCTTGCACAGAATGGGCAAGGTGTGTTTCAGTGATCCCCGGGAGACCTGGTGGGAAGCAGAGATGGAGCTGCTGGAGCGTGCTCATTGCTCTGTGATTGCACATCAGGGCTGAGGGGTGACTGATGGTCTTACTGATGGACCCAGAAGTTAAAGTTTAGTCTCTTTGTTCCCTCCTTGCAAGTGAAAATTTTATTATAAAGAATGGTTTGTGTACTTGCCCTAAATCCTTTTTGGTTCTTCTTGTTTTATGACCACAGTGCTTCGCTGTAGATTTTCCCCTGTTCTAATGCCTTCTCTTTGTCATTTATCATGCTGACAGTTTAATAGAATTGCAGGCCTGGCAGATGGTGCTGGGATGTCCTTTCCCACACAATGCTAAGGAGCTTTAACCCTATCAGGGAGTCTCTTGACACACTATTGCAAGAAATTATGCTAATGATCCTGATATGACAAAGCCGCAACCAGGAGAGTAAAAGCGTACTTGCATCAACTTCATATGATTTTGTCTTCAATGCTTCTGGTGAAGTTTATAAAGAAGGTTTCCTTAGGATCCTTTGGGGGCCAATATGTAGGCAGCTGTGATGATGCATTTAGTTAAGTTAATAAAAGCTCACGAGAGGGGATGAAATGATTTTTTTAGAAATGCTTTAGTAGAGTGCAGGTTATTTTCCAGATAATAGCAAGAAGATCAGAGTCTAGCAAGGCAGAATGAATGTGAAAGAGATTACAGCCTAATCAATTAAAAAAAAATGTTGTCATTCATTGAGGATATACTATATCCCAGACAAGGATCTACTTTTTTAAACATACATTAATTTAATCTGCTCACCAGCCCTTTCAGGCAATTGTTGTTATAATGAACATTTGCTGAGCTTTACTATCTTCCAAGCACTGTACTAAACACTTTACAGGTGTTTGCTCATTGTTTCTTTTTAGTGACTTTACCCCTTTATTATCTCTCTAATATCTATTCAGTCCTGTGAGTATCTACTGCTATTGCCCCAAGCCAGGCCACCAACAATATTTCAAAACTTTTTTATATAAAGAGTTTATGAGAAAGATCAAAACACAATAAGGAGCCCGCCTTTTACATGCTCATACATGTACACCCCAATGGGAATGCTCCGATCAAGATAGGAAACATTTCTAGTAGTCTCACTCATGCCCCTCCCAGTTATTATCCTCCGAAAGGAAACCATTATTCTGACCACTATCACTATAAACTTTCCTGTTCTTGAACTTTATATAAATAGAATCATACTGTATATATCTAGGGCCTGGCTTCTTTCACGTAACATTAAGTCTATGAGATTCATTCATGTTATCACATAGATCAATAGTTTGTTCTTTTTCACTATTCTATAGATTGCCATCATATGAGTATACAACAATTACCCATTTACAATTGTTTCTTGCCTAAATTACCAATTCTTACCTAAATTACCCTTTAATTGTTCTATTGGCATCTCCACTTGCCTTCTATTCTTTTCCTGCATTCTATAGCCAAAATGGCTTATACTGTACTTTCTAAGGGATATACGTACAATAAATCTGGCAAGTGCTAGAATTCTGACCGGTCTGAGTTGTATTTTGGTATAAGAGAGTCCAATTCAACAATTTCAATTCAACATACATTTATTGTGCGGCTAAGGCATGGCTTCTACTCTTTAGGAATACATAAGAAATTCATAAGAAGACAGTTGTATAAATTAAAGTGCGATTGGTGGTACAATTGTGTAGAATACCAGGTATAAGGGGATCACAAAGAGTATGAAAATTTCCACCCTTGGCTTTAAGTCCACATGCACTGAAAAACCTTCTAATTAATGATTGGCTTTCAACATACCTGGATAGCTGAAAGCAGGTCCTAAAGAAGAGGGAGAAGCAAGTCAGTTAAGAATAGCATTGTTAAAACAATACACTGGGCTTCTGAGTTCGAAGAAGCTCCCAATGTATTGTCGCCACATCATATATTTGCTAGTGTAATCCTGCCCTTGAGAAATTGGGCAGTCTGTTTATGTGGACAGTAGTTTCTCTTCTGAAATGCTGAGAACCTGACCCCACAAATTCAGTACTGCCAGGCGACATAGTTTGAGTACCAGGTATCCTCCCTTTCTGACATCTGCAGTTCTAGATGTCAGAACTGCACAAATTAGGCATTCAATGCATAATTTTCAGTTTGATATAACAGTGAAATATAATAAAAGGCTTATCTGCTTACCTAGAATAAGTGTTGAAGAGAAGACAAATGGTCAGTTTCTTGTTTATATAATAAGATATTTTTCTTTAGTTGATGATGCAAGTAAATCTGTCTGTCCCTGAAACTCTCAAATAGTTCCTTATGTTTATGTAGGTCCTATGAAGAAGATGAGGCTCAACTTTATGATTAGATTAAGTTTATCAAGTGGAGCCACATAAAAAATTGGAAATTATCGGTTGGTTTTATTTATCATTCATAATTTTTTTATTTCCATGAATTTAGTTTTTCCTCTGAATTTGGTAAAAATTCAGCTATAAATTTTAAAAGCTGGTTTATTGAAGTATTTACAGAAAAATATACAAATCATATGCAGCTCAACAAATCTTCCTAAGGAGAACATGCCTGTGCAAAGTTGAGCATTTTCACGTTTTATGTAGCTTTTTGTTGTTTTTCTTTCGCTTTTTTTTTTCACTTAATGTTATTTTATACGTCTGAGCACTAATAAAGTCTAAATATCTTTTTCAAATGTTATTATGTTTATATATAATAGCTTTTGGAGCATTTCTTCTCTTGTTGGACACTTAAGTTTTTGTCCCTTAGCTGTTTAAATAGTGCTGCAAAGGGAATATTTGTATAATTGGCTTTTTCCTTTCTTCTGAGCTATTTTCCTGGAATATGAAATTGCCAGTTCAAAAGTCATGAATTTTATAAGGCTCTTTTTACTTAGTTTCAGATTGCTTGCCATAATGTCAGTGAATAGTACCTTGAATAAGACTTATGTGTGCCTGTACACCAATGCATACATTTGGTTTTATCCTTTTAAATTTATTTTAGCTTTTTTCATAGACGTATGATTGGATAAGGAACTTGATGTGGTTTATATCCATCTACTGTTATCTTCCTATTAGTCGGCTAATAAATTTTGGCAAATTTATGCAGAGACATCTAATTGTATTTAAGGATGTGGGTATATAATATAGTTAGTGTTTAGTTATCTGAATTTAAAATTAAACCAAATACTTTAAAACTTTTGTGAAAACAAAGAATCCCAGTGAGCCATCATATACTTAAATTGAAATTTACTCAGCATCTACTTTGAGGGATTGGTTTGTTTTGTTGATGTGGAGATGAGGGTTCCATTAAACTGGAAAGCTCCATTTAGCTCTTTTTTTACCATTTAAAAAAATTGAGAAATAATTGACATATAATATTGTATTAATTTTAGATGTACGACATAGTGATTTGATATATGTATATATTGCAAAATGATTACCACAGGAAGTCTAAGTTAACATACATCACCAGAGTAGAATTCTAACGGAGTAGAATTTTAAGATCTACTCTGTTAGCATCTTTTAAATATGCAATACAGTATTAATAACTATAGTCACCGTGGCATACATTATATCTCTAAGATTTATTTTAAAACTGGAAGTTTGCATCTTTACCCATTGCCCCCTTCACTCTATTTAGCTCCTTAAAGAGCAGAGACTAACTCTCTAGTTGGTATGGCTGTTAGTGTGGTTGGGTCCTGGGAAGAGCATGTATGGATATGTTGGCTATGAATAGCACAGCCTCATCCTTTTTGAAGGAAAAAGCTCCCAAGAGCTGAGACCTCTAATAAATGATGGAAAAGTGGGCATGGAGTATGAGTTAGGTTAGACATCTAGACATGAAGAGTTTGAATTGAGTTACCCACGAGTTATTTTGACTAGTTTAATAGAGGGGATCAAACTTCTGAAATAAGATAAATGACTCTTGGGAGAAAGCAAGGTGTAATGATACAGAGCATGGACTTTGGAGAGAGATAGAGCTGCATCTGAATCCTGCTTTCTTTACTTGCTAGTTATGTGACCTTGGAGATGATTCTTTGCCTCTCTGAAACTTAGTTTCCTAATCTGAAAAATGGAAATAAAATCTACCTCAAAGAAAAACTGGCAAGTTAAAATGAGATAATGCATATAACACCTGACACATCCCACGTACTCAGTGTATACTGAGTATTGCAATTTTCTCATGGATAAGTCTATAGACCCATAACTTCATGAAGACTGTGAGGGCTGCCCTAAAGAGGGACCTAGAAGAGAACTTGTTGCTTCTGTGTCTTGCTAATGTAGCTTTGGGAGAGGAAAATCTATAATAAGAACTATTCACAGACTTTTCTTTTTTTTACAAGTCAAATTTTAGAAAGCCATGTTGTCTCCACAGGTTTTCAGGCTGTTAAAACCTTAGAGGCATGTACCGGGAGAACTTTTTGCTATTTGAGAAAGAAGATGACTCTACACACTGTATTTACTGGATCAATATGGCTGGTGCTATGATTTTAGTAAAAAAATACCAATCGTGGATACCACCTTTAATACCAAGGTGCTAATACGCAAGTCATTTCGTGTCTCAGATGCAAAACAAAAATTGTAATTCATGCCTAATTTCTCACTAGAGGTGGAATATTGGGTATTGATAACTATAATTAGTGTTGAAACTGCAAATGAATTGTTCCTGTATCACCTGCCAGGCAGGTTTCTCTCCTGCCAAGCAGTTCTGGGAACTACAGATAGAAGAGTAAAATTATTTTCGGCACACCTTTTAACTGCCTGTAATGTGTTAATGGACTTGATCGATAGGCCATCATCATACCCCCCGCATGCCAGCTTTGGCTGTGCAGCCAGAGTACCACTTCTGGAGTCCTCTGGGAGACAGTGTGGAAAGGACATTAAGAAGCCCTTCTCATGAGATCAAAAGTGACATCTGACTAATGTGTCTAGATACAGTTCTTCACAAGATGGGAAGCCTAGTATACATGCTTAATCCTAGTCCTCCCTACAATATGATGCTGTGAGATTGTCACAGGCTATTCAGGCCACATTTTCCTAATGTCTTTCTTTATTGATTAGAAGTGGAAAGATGAAGGAAAATGCACTAGACAAATACATGAGAAATACCTTCAAAACTAACTTTATCTTAAAATTTTAGAATGTTGTGAACAATAAATGAACACATGGATTTTTGAAAAAAATAATCTTCATATTCATATTCTTTTTTTAAAACACTTGTAATTCTTTTTAAAACTCTGTAAATTCTCTGTATTATAATATGTACAAGAAACTATAAATTCATAGAACTTTTCTATAATAATCTAAGAACTATAGATTAAGGAAAAGTCTTAGAGCGTTCAGTCCAATTTACTGTACTTGTGTTATTATTTCTAAGTTAGGTATACTTGTGATAGAATGTGAACTCCACAAAGACATAGAAGATTTGCATAGTTTACTGCAATATTTAAACTGCATAAAAGCAGTGCCAGGCACACAGTAGATGCTTAATGAAATTTCCTTAAATGTGTGAATGAATATTTTTTAAATAAAAGATACTATCTTAGTGGAGGCATCTCAAAGGGAACTTCAGTTTTTCCATTAGATTCATTGAGTTTTGTTTTGTTTTGTTTTAAATCTTTTTTGATGCTTACGGGAGTCAAGAGGGAATGTGCTTTATGGGGTTTTTAACCACATCGAAGAGATCCACAATCTGGAAATACGGGGGAAACAGTTATTTGACATATTCTTCTGATCTAAGCAGGCCCCAACATCCCTTGCTTATCTTCATGTTAAACAAGTTTACAAGAGGAGATGTCAAGCCCAGAAAAGTGTTTCAATGGATGTTCTTTTCTCTTGTGTCTAACCTAAAATGGTCCTACTAAAAATAGTTTGCTTATTTTTGTTTGCTCCTTAGTGCAAGAGAAAAAAAAAAAATAGAGTTTGTCAGTATACTTTACACTTATAAGTTTGGGAAAACTGTTATTTTAGTTTTTCAATTTTTCTCTTCTAACATCAATCAACAATATTTACAGTCTATATTACAAGCCTAGCACTCTGCTTTTCCATGGTTTTATACCTTTGATAACATTTCTCATTCTTTTCTAAATCAACTCCAATTTGTTCCTAGCTTGCTTAAAATATGATTCCACAAAACTAGGCATACAATGGTGAGTACATTAGGAAAAACAGCTTGTGCATGGGCTTTTTCGGGGGACCTAGGCTCCCTTTTATTTATATCCAAGACGAAGAATATTTATAAATGAAACCCCTACGCAGATGTGGCCTTGGGGGGTGGGGTGGTTACAACCACAGAGAAAGACTAAGAAACTTAATATTTTCCAAAATGTCTCCACTGGTATATATTTTTTCTTTCATAGAAAATAAGTAGCACCTTATAATTGAACTTTAAAATGTTGGACATTTTCTTGCTTTGGCTCTGCATTGCATTAGAGAGTTAGTCCCACAATTATGTGAATAGCAAACCACCCCCAAACCCAGGAGCTTACAAAAACAAGCATTTACTTTCACGCTCATGGGTCTGCAGGTCAACTACAGTCAATTGATTCAGCTGATCTAGGCTGGCATTGGGCAGCTTTGTTTTGTAGCTATTGGTCACCCAAGCTTCTCTTCAGGCGAGTGGGTTGCTATCTACTCCACATGTCCTCTCATCCTCCTTGGACCAGTGGCTATGCAAGGCATATTCTTAGGAAGAAGGACAGGAGTGCGAGAGGCACCATGTTGAAGGCCTCTGTTCATGTCATCTCCTAATGTCCAGTGCAAATCATATGTCCAAGTCCAACTTCTATGGGAGCAGAGAAGGATACTGCATCTACAATACGAAAAAGTGAGAATGAATATTTACTGAACAGAAATCTAAAAGATCATCCAACCAACTTGACTGTAAACTTTATATAAAGACATGAGTTTTGCCTATTTTGCTTGCCAATGTATCCCCAGGGTCCTGCACATGTAGTTTCTTGATGAACATTTGCCAAATGAATGAATGAATGGAGAAGCCATAGAATAGAGATCCGGAAATAGCAGACTAAGAATAGTATTAATGGCAAGAGAATAGAATATTCTTCTTAAGACATGCCTTTTAATAAAAGATATTTTTAAATGTATGACACAATTTGTACTACGGTAACTGTAATGTGCACACAAATATATTTCTGTGTCTTTTGTATTTGTCCTATAGTCAGCACAATTTAAGAGGCACTCTTCTGGCCAGGCGGCCTTCCCATACTGGATAAGCTTGAGGGCATCCTGCCACTTGCAGTGACTGCTGAGCCTGCCTCCTGATGAGCTGCTCTGCCTTGAGCTGCCTTGCCTGACCAGCTCGCCTGCCAAACATGAATCGCCCCAGGGAGATTGCTGCAGGCCAACATCCCCAGTTACTGTAACCCTGACCCGCTGGGTCACATGGCTTGAAGCTGTGCTGCAGGGAGTACTTTAAGTGTCTCTGCTGTCCACCCCAGTTAGAGTTAGCCAAGAGGTTCACACTTCTCTATCTTCCTGCAGCCTTTGATCCTGACACAGGAAGGTGCAGGAGGCCCAGCTGGCCTGCTGCCATATCACCTGGCAATGCTAGTGATCCTGCCTGGTTATCCATGGTGGCTGTAGTTTCTGGAAATCACTGACGAATTGCCTTGGGAAGCCAAACAGTTTTTCTACGGCAGATCTAAGTCTGGCTGTTAAATAAATGGTCTTAAATTTGGTCTAGATTGAAACCTCATGCAGAAAAAAAGCAGGGTGATTGGTGATTTCAAACATCTCAACAGAATGTAAACTTGGGGCAGGCAACTTGTCTGCTTTGTTAAACATTATCGTCTCAGTGACCGGCACCAGGGCTGGCTCACAGTATATATTCAGTTAGTATTCTTCAAATGTATGAACAAAAAACAGATGCATTCTCCCAATTATTTATATGTGGCTTCACCGTAAATTTTTCAATATGCTATTAATATGCTGTTATCAAATTAGTGTTGCTTTAAAATAAAATTCTATGTTTAGAGCAGTAACTGGCACATAGTAAGCACTATATAGTATTTGATGAAGCAGAATAAGTTCAAAACAAGAACAAAGTGACTTTCTTGTTTCTGTTTTTCCAATTTAGAACAAAGTACAAATAGTCTAGCTTCTCTGTCATGACTCCCTGTTCCCCCAGTGTCTTCCCTCAGGTAAATCATGCCACTGATGTGGTGATAGTGATGATGGCAACAATAAAGCAGTTAATGACATCTAGTATTTATCATGCCTTCACCGCACACCAGGCACTGTGCTAAGTATGTTGCATGCATTGTTTTCATTTCATTCTTAAAACAAATGTATTAGGTGGAGCATATTCTTATTACCTTTTTACGAAGGAACCCATGGCTCTCTCGGACAGAAAATAATGAAGTCAGTCTTTCAGAGTCTGTGTCTTTGACTGCTATGTTTTCAACATGGAAGGGGACTGCAGGTGGAAGTCCTCTTCATGTCCTTGTCAAAGACGTTGATGTCAAGTGGTAGCTGAAAGAGGAGCACAGGTTTTATAAAGTGCCTCTGAAAACTCATCTTTCTTGTCTTGAGGGAAAGTAATTGAGATCTGCGGCTTTTAACAGGTTTCTTAGTTTGGCCTGAACTCCAGAGAAAACCCAAATCTCCTTTCTTCTGAGATCCTCCTTGGCTCTGGCTCTGTCTTAAGTAAATATGGAAAGAGATGGTAATAATGGTCACAGTGAAGTTAATTAGCAGAGTGGGCCTTGTATAACTGAGAACTCCACGGAGGACTTTTTAGAGAGTTTAACTGAGATGCCAGAGGCAACTGTGTCTCTTGGGGCAAGACATCTGTACTTTTGGCATCTCTGTGGTACAGTAGAGGGTTTACTGCAGGGAAATTATCTTGAGCGTGTGTGTGTGTGTGTGTGTGTGTGTGTGTGTGTGTGTGTGTGTAGTGCTGTCAGCTAACACCAAGAAGTAGACAGCTACAAACTTTTCATAGTTAGCTGTGACTTTGTATTGCTCTGGGGAAGGTGATGTGTGGAGGTTCCCTCTTGAGAATAATGCCCAGAAGAGGCTGTGCACAGGCTGACAGTAGCTCTGCTAATCCTTGCCTTGTCTCTGACACTTTCCTGGATGGATTCTGTTGCTTAGGCTCTGTAAATAGAGGTTCCCATGACAGCAGGAGAGAAAAAGGGGCCTGAGCTTACAGCTCTCTGATCACCTTGAAATTCCTTGCTGAGATGATGGGATGCTTGTCCTTCCATGTGAAAGCCACATTTGTCAGTATCTGATAAGTTTGCCCATTCCCAGGGCAATGAGGGCTTCTGTTTTTCTGTTTTCAGCCTTAGCAGACAGCACAATTCGCAAGGTGATGTAAGAGCCCCCCGTTTATCAAGTTCAGTGGGACAGCTGTGGAGAATAGTGTGTATTATCTGAAGAAAAGTTGATCTGGTGTGACTACCATGTGAAGTGTGGGGAAAGCATCCAGGGCTCAGAGAGCCTGAATGTAGCTTGAGTCTGCCTCCCTCCCTTCAAGGCTCACCTCCATCCATTGTACTTCATGAAAGAGGTTGTCACTTCCACTGGTTTTCTACCTGGCCCTTAACCATCATATTCAGCACTATTCTGGTTTCTGCTCAAAACGACAGGACTATGGGTCTCCCTCCAGCTCTGCAGTGCTGGTCCCGTAGAGAAATGATCATTTTCTTTACTGCTTTATCCCTAAATTACCCACAGAGTCTCTAACTGAAGGACACTGTGTGTACAGACATTTTAGCAATGGTTTTTGGGCAACAGAGGTTTTGTGTTCCACAGCACAGCATGGAACAGGGTAACATTGAAAATGGAAAAACAGGAAACTACGTGATAACTGCTATTCTTAAGTGCCTTGACAATTTATGACGGAATTTTTTCTGGCTTCCCTACCTCGACAGGGCCCTCTTCTTCTCCTCACTTTCAGATGAATCTGTAACGCCCAATTCATTCTTCCTTTATTATGCCTAGTAATTTAGCCTTCACATCTCCCTTCTCCACCCCAAAATAATTCCTGACCTGCTTTAATGTGGCCAAAAGCTTAATAAGAAGCTTTGCTAAAGACAAGGCCTTTTACACAAAGGCCTCTACCTTTAGCTGTGCAAAGAACTAACAGGACCTTTAAAATTACATCTTTTCCCCTTAATTTGGTAAAGGTCAAATTCTTTGGGCCAACTCCCTTACCAGTTTTGGTAACTCTTAATTTACCAAATTAAAAAAAAAAAATCCTTTTTAAGCTAAGGACAGAGATTAACTTTACTTAGGATGTTACCCAATGTAACCAATTCTGGAAGTCAATTCTGCCAACAACAGTTCTAGTAAACACTTGTATAGCACTTATTCTGTGCCAGACACTCTTCTAAGCATCTTCCAAACTTATTTATATCACACAACAACCCCATAAGTGAGAACTTACATTACGTGCATTGCCTGCAACACATTACCTGCATTACAAAAGTACAGCGTGGCTCAAATCACTTGCCCAGGGTGACACGACTGGTGCTTAGCTGAGCCGGGCAGGGCGGGTTCAGAATCTGCGCTTTACCTGCTGCGTGATTCTGACTTTCATACAAATAGAAGGATTGTAAGGTGTGTGTGGTAGGGCAGGAGACACTTTAGTTCTCTACTTAGGTCACGTTGTCTATATATATTGCAGAAGTAAAATGCCTTTTGATGGCAAAGAAATGTTGCAAAGTAACACCTTTGGTAGTCCTACTGTTTATGGTCTCCTCACCAAAGCAGAGGAGGAGAGTTCTCCAATATGGAAGTTCATAGCTTCTATGTTTTGCCATAACTGGATTAATCATTTAATAATTGTTTCCATGAACCTGGAAAGTCAATGGCATAGGCACAGTAAAAATTTCATTTTATACTGGCCACAAGAACAAAACTGTTATTGTGTAAAATCTCAAAACTTTAAGAACTGCGTTTCTGATTTGCCAGGGTCAACAATGGGTGCTTCGACCTGTTTTAGAAAGTTCTCTCTGTGTACGTTGGCACGATGTATGTAAGACATTAAGATCCGTGGAATGACGTGGCTCCTTCTTCTGTTACGTGTTTTCATGCAGTTCCGTAAGACTAAAATATCCCCTTTGGAGGGATGGTTCAGTGTCAGTATCTCCTGGGTGAAAAGGAGAAATACATAAACGTGCTCCCAGTCTATCTGAGCGTTTTTACCAAATTGCGAACCCAGTGGGTAGTTGGAGACAACACCACCGGGGGAGTGAGGCTGCATCTTTTAACTTTTAATCCCATCATTGAACTTACTCTACTGGTTGATTTAATGCTACAGTTAAAGGTGGTTTTATACATGATTAAAAGCCAAAACCTGTTGAGGAAGAACTGATGCTCTGACTGCCTTTGGTGTTATTGAATTGGATTCCTGAAAATAAGGATCACCTAAAAGAGTTATTGTCAGTGCTTTGACATAAAAGGATTCAAGATTTGTCAATATTATCAAAATGTCAAGGAAGCAGTAGTTAAATTTAGAATCTTAGGAAAAGCAGCATAATAGTAAAGGAACCTGGGGCTATAAGTTGGAAGTTATTTTTAATCCACTACTACTATTAACGCTATCACCTGATTTGTTAGGTGGAGAAGTTTCTTTCTCCTTATATTTGTGATTTTAAAGTTCAAAATTAGTTCAAGCATGTAAATAACTCAGACAACCAAATGCTTACTAAATGTTTAGAAATATAAGTTTAGAAAATGGGTGATCCTAAATAGGCTAAAAGAAAAATAGTGAAATAAAAATATATTAATACATTCAGTGAGATTCAGGAAAGAAAATGGCCAAGTTAATACAAACCTGATCTTCGTTTTTGCTGTCTCAACCCTGCTGTACATTAGAATCACCAGAGAAAAAATTTAAAATATCAATAATGAGCCCTCGCCTTGGATAATTAAGTAAAAATTCCAGAGGGTAGGGATTCCATCAAAACAGAGAGCCTATTAAGTATTACATCTAATTATTGTCTCCTTAAATTATGTAGTTATTTATTCCTTCTGCATGAATTAGTTAGTTTAGTTTTTTCTCTTTTCCATTTCCAGACTTCAATTCATCCTTCTTTACCTAAATTAGAAGGTCCTTCCAAATGCCAGAGGTCAAAAGCCTAAAATGATGATAGTACTTCATTGGGTAGAGAGGTTAAATGTTAATATGACAATGATATTTTAAGATTTCGTTCATTTTGGTGCTGTAACTTTGCAGTGATCAGCCTATTGAAAGATGACCATACATGTAGTTAGTGACAAAGTCGGAATATAATCTAGGTCTCCTGACTCTTTCTGTGGTTGCATAACAAGATAAGATTCTCAAACCCATACTTTCTTGAAAAGTGCAATGTCAAATACCTTGCAAAATTCCTTGGGACGTATGAATTGGCAGCATCCATTTTAAAGTTGTTGCCACACTAAAGTTATGATGCTGTTTGAGGAGCATAAAAGGAGTCTCGAATTGCCCATATGTCCTTGCTTAGGAGAGGGTCGTGACTTGTTTAGTGAGGACATTTTTGACCCTGCCTGGATGAAGGTAGTAGATAGTATGTTCTTCAATGTAGGCATAAGTGCTGTCACTATTCATCAGACAATGTCAAAATAGCTTTAGCTTTATTGCTTGTTTTAAAAGGTAAATGAATCTTCCTTTAAGGAGTAACAGAATACTTGGCTCTAAGGACTTGTCTATAATAAACAATCTTAATCAATCAATCAATTAGGCAAATATTTATTAAACACCTATTCTGTGCCTGGCACTAGGCATTGGGAATACAATGGCGAGCATAAATAGAGCCAGGAGCTGCTCCTGTGGAGTTTACGGTCAAGTGAGAGAAATAGACAAATAAAGAGGGCTTTTCTGAAGAAGTAGCTTCTAGCTCTAGATGTGAAGAAAAAGTCTTAAAGGCAGGGGGCAAAGGATTGAGAAAGTCTTGCAGAAAGAAGGAACAGCAAGCACATTTAAAGATCTAGAGGTGAGAGAGAGCAAGGCTTTTTCAGCAATCTCAAAGACATTCGCTTGAGACAGTGGAATGAGGGGAACAGAGAGTTGAGACTGTAGATGTAGACAGAGATCAAAGTCTGTATTCAGTGATTAGGGATGTGGAATTCATGCTAAGAGGCCTGTGGAAGGGCCATGCAGGAGTATTAAGAGAGCTTTGTTTTAAAGAAAGCAGACTGGCTATGGTTTGGAGATTGGATTAGAGTAGGGCAAACCAGTTACAAGGTTGTATGGTAATCCAGGCTAAGAGGAGAGTTGACTGACCTTGGGTAGTGGCTTTAAAAAATTAGAGAGATAGACTATTATCTACTGGTGATATTTATCAGTTTCTCATTTGATAGAATCAGTATTTACAGAAACGTCTTGAAGGATAGATAGCCCATAAGCTTTCAAATTCAGGTTTTGGATTATAATTAGTTAAAAATAATAAGAGAGCTCTGTATTCGCAGTGCATTTATCAGTGTGATTCTACTCAATGGTGCTTAAATATTGTGCCATCAGGATGTATGCTTTTGTATCTTTCTGTGGGTGTTCTTCAGGCTGTTGTATAGAACAATATATGGGATCCTCCTTAGAGACGTCCTGAAGCAATTTATTCTCAGAGCGCGCTCCAAATGGATGTATGCTTCTCCTGAGTTAGTTTTGAGCTCTGTCTGTGATAAGTGGTGTTAGTGATCGCGAGTTCTTTTTTGGTTGGTGTCTGGGAACCCCCGAGTCAAATTATTGCTGCTTCTACAAAGTGTATTAGCCCGTATGGCATTTATTGACCTCATGCTGGCTTCATTTTCTGGTTTCTATTTTTAGTTTCATTCTCTTCCTAGGTCCTTATTTGGTTATTATTATTATTTTAAATCTTTCGATGTTTTATCTTTATAAACCAATTCCTTTTTGAAACAAGATTACATATAAATAATTGTAATACGAAAAGAACTTTTTGGATCTTTGTACCAGAACAGTTAGGAAGTTAATATCTGAAATATACCCTTAAATGTTTAACTGTGAATTTAATATTTAGTTTCAAGTTTTTGGAAATCTAAGAGTTTCCTCTTCACTTGTAAAGGAAAACCATGCATTTCTTGGTCCTCTTTTCTCTCGATTATAATTTGAGCATCACCAACTTCTTCCTTCTGATTTAAGCTGAATAGTAGTGTTGTCTGTATTTGTAAGGAGTAATTTATCTTTACCAGTGCTTCTATAATTTTTCATATGGGAGAATCTTTGAGTATTTGCAAAGATCCACTTAAAAACATAAATGCAGTTATACTAGGTTAGTCTTTCTGTATCACAGAAGTAACTCCCTTTTTCCTTTGACAGCCATGCTCTGTGTTATATACTAGAAATACGAATTTAAAAGATTTATTCATGTCCCAGTGGGGTGGGGAGTGTAAGGTAAACGCGTGACAGGCTGAGAGAAGTTTTAAAAGCAAGCCTTTATTAGGAGAGCGCTCCTGGGCAAGGAAGGTTCTCTGGTCCGGAGGAGAGGGACCAGAGAAGTCACGCCCTGGGACGGGAGGGTGTAGTTTTTATAGGGTTATGTGGGGGTAGGATATAGAATGGGGAATGTCAGTCGAGCATCCGGATTAGGGTGGTGGCAGATTAGGGCGGTGGCGCCAGGGCTTTAGGGTGGGCCCTTTCAGGATTCCAAGATGTCAAACTGGGAAGCCTCCAGGCAGGCCTCCTTGCCCCTCCCTGCCCCCCAGACCTAACAGGGAGTCAATTGTATCTTTACCATATAAGTGCCCCCACAGAGAGGAGGCACAGTGAATGCCTTACCTTACCAGGTACCCACTTTTTGTCTTGGCTGTGAAAACAGCTCCTCTGAGACAAACTCACTGCATTTCCTTGTTCTATGTCTGATTGTACCAGTGTTATGCAGACCCAGCCTGTGTGGGTGTATGACTACTTGCTCCCCATTTTGAAGTCAGAAGGTTTGGAATTACATGTCATGCAAAAGACTGCAGCTTCTATGCAGACAAAAATCTCACCATTGCAGGCAACCTTTTAATGCTAGCTTTTGCTTAATGAAGTCTCTTCCACATTGCCTCCGTTAACCTATGATTGGAAGATTACTTTGCCGATCTGGATTCAGGGAATTCTATTAAAGGATACATTCTGCAGAAAAGATATTCTCATCTAGTCTCTGATAAATCTGTTTTGCAACACCGGCATTGATTTACATTGGTGGATGTGGTAGAATCCAAAAATGGCCATAGTTTTTTTTTGCAGCATTCCCATCAAGAGGCAGAATCTATTTTTCTACCCCTTAAATCTGGGCTAGACTCGTAACTTGCTTTGGCCAAGAAAATATGGCAGGAACAATATAATACTATTTCTGAGTTTGGGCCTTAAAAGTCCTTGCAAGCTTGATTCTCACTCTTGGGACTTTATTGCTGTCTCGAACATGCCTGGGTCACCCTGCTGGATGATGAAATATTAGGCCCAGTCATCCCTGTCCCCCATCCACTAGACATATGAGAGAAAACATCCTAAACTCTTCAGTAACCAGCTGACCCTCTGCTGACCACAGAAGCATAAGTGAGCCCAGCCAAGATCTGTCAAATCTGATCAGATCAATAGAACCACCTAGTTGATCCCATAGGTCATGAAAAGTAATAAATGGTTGTTATTTTAAGTGACTAAAATTTGGAGTTGTTTGGTAAGCAGTAAAAGCTAGATAGTAGGAGTGCAATTTTGACATTACTGCAGTGGTATGCAGGTGCTAGTGGACTTCAGGGCAGAGAAGAATGAAGGAAGGAAGGGAGTTAAAGAAAAAGAAAAAAGAATAACATGTACTCAGCACCTTCTGTATACCCAATTGCTCTTTTTTAAAAGACCCTAATCAATAAAGAAACAAGTCTCCTGAACATTATAGAAGATCACACACAAAGACGTGGATTAAAATATTCTAATTAATTATGATTTCCAAAGACTTATCAAAATGAGCCTATGTTATTTATGGCAGTGGATTTAAAAAATATCAAGCGAATACATGCCATTTATTTATGTATCCCTCCAGCATCTGAAAAGTTTAAATGAAGACTTTAACCAGACTCCATCACGTTTGTATACCATCCAGATGGTCTCAACAACACATTGCTTTCTCAAAGCTGTGCCCTTGAAAATGGTTCTGGCTGTGAGAACAGTGGTCAGAGTGTACATTCGAAGGAAAGGGGAGGGGATAAGGAGACTCTGATTGCCCAGATCCAGCTCTCAGGTCAACCAGCAGACACACCCTCTTGGTGACCACCTCCAGTAGCATTTGCAATGACTATCCAAGCATAGAACCAAGTGATACTTATGCTCAGATAACTGTACCTGGAGTACTTTATTAGCTTAAGAATCTGAAGCTTTTAGGACTATTTCAAGATGTTATAAAACTTTTTATGTATTCGTTGTCATGGAGCCCTGTTTTATTATTTATGAGAACATGGAGAGCCAAAAGAATTAGAAACCTTTAGTCAGACCTTATCGCATTCACTGGAAAGGAGATAATTGTAATTATGGAAGAAATTAATGTGCAGGCAGGCGGCACTCTCAGGCACATTACACATAAAAACTTAGCCGCCCTGGAGAATAAAGAGCTAGAATGGGTTTTAGGGTTTGTCGTGTTTGTGTTTGTGTGTGTATGTGGGAGTATTCATTTTAAGATTAGTAAAACCATATTTCAGGAAGTTTGGAAAATGAAGGATTATTCATAATCTTATTACTGTAACAATCACTTTTTGAATTTTGAATATCCTAACAATACAAAGGCATGTTACTGAGCCGACCATCCTTTGTCAGCTGATTGATCTGACTGCTCTGTCTTGTGGGGGAGAGGCTGCGTAACTGGCAGCTTTTCAGGGCAGTCTATTCAGAATAAAGTGGAGAAAGATTTATACCCCAGCTTTGTCCTCCTAGTATCACACATTTGTCTGCATTCCCTCTGTACCTTGCACGTTCTGGTTGCATGTACTTGATCAAAGCAGATGCACTTTTATGTGTCAGCATCAACAGGGAAGCCCTGGGGCAGGATGCTGGAGGTACGTGGCATGGGCAGGAGGTGAGATACTGCCAGGCTGTGTCTGTGTGAAGTCACTGAGAACCCACACAGAGTTGGTCACTGCAAAGGTGAAACTAGAGGAAGTAAATTAGAGCATAAAAGGTATTTGACAGTCTTTTACCTTCTCTCTTGAGAGAGGTACTCTTTCTGGTAAGTTAGGAGCCTCCTCTAAATCAGCTGGGTAGCCAGAAAATAAACAAAAACAAATGTCCACTTCAGTACCGATGTTCTACATTATTTCAGGGTATTCGAAGAGCAAGTTTTATAAATGGGATCACCAACACTAAAAATAATCATGAAATAAAACCTTGTAAACACATTTCTTGCAAATTAGTAGTTCTTGAAGCTAAAGGCAAAGTTATTCTTGAGAATGTTTTTGGCAATAGTTATTCAAGATGTGAATGTTTCGGACACATATTCTGAACTCTTTTTGTCTTATTGACAAGTTTTTAAGTTTCTATTTTCTTTGATTTTTCATACTACCCATAATGTTTCTTTCCAACAATTTATTTTGTCTCCAGTGTTAATTGCTTCAAGAACCACTTACACTTAAACATGCATAGTATATCTTTGGAAAACAAAGGATAAAGAAATTATTTGAAAATTAAACATAATGTTTATGGAAGAAATTCAAATGCTTTTTGATTTTAATTTTTTAGTAAATTCACTTTTTATGTGTCAAAGTCATCTTGAATGTTGGTGGTCATTTTGCCAGAGGGAAAGAGAAAATTCCAAATGGCTTGTATTAGCTCTGGCCGGGATACAATTGTTACTTTTGTTCAGAACTAAAATCAGTCACATAGCCCTCATAAAACCACAAGGGGGCAGGAAGTGCAATCCTGTGGTGTACCTAAAATGAGGGAGAAACATAAATATTTGGCAAACAGTACCAATGACTACCACAGCATGTTTGGCATTTTTAACAGGTAATATTACAGAAAGCCTTGTATGATAAATAATCTTCAGTAGGTACGGGATTGTATAGTGCATGGTATTTTAGATGTTTAAATTACAGAAAGTTATATTTGTAAAAGAATATTTAGCAGATTTGAATGAATAACCAGCAAGGCAGCTGTTCAAAAAGGTTATAAATATTTGTATTAGCTTTAAATTACTGTAAATCTTACTCTGAGTCCTTATTCCCCATAGGAATAGTGGAAAATGCAATCTCAATATTATTGGGGCTCCCGAGGGTTATGCAGTCAGGAGAGATCTTTGGCTAAGCTCAAACATCAGGGAGATACTCTGTCTTCAGTCCTCTGGTCACTGACTAGAGCTTTGGGTCAAGCCCAAATTCCACCCCTCTGGGGCTGGTAGCTCTGCTGCCTTTGGGTCAGGAATGGAGTCACCAGAATCCCTGAGGCTGGGAAGATCAAGGCTAAGGGCCCAACCTCCCTCAGGGCACCAACTGTGATTCCCCGAGAGGCCACTCTACTTCCTGGGACACTGTCATCCAGCAGGACCCAAGCGTTTCCATGCCTGAGGATCACCAGCCTTTGTCCCATTCTCAGTTTGAAGCAAATTCTCTGTGTCCTCAGGTCTTCTCAAAGAACAGAAAGAATGGCTGACCCTGAGCAGTTTCTCTTTCTGTAAAGCGCTTAAATTCAATACCCTACCTTTTTTATTGGTCCGTTAACATGATTCCAAAGTCTCTCATATGATTATTGCCCTAGTTGAAAGAACTGAAGGAGACTTGTTAAAGGAACTGCCACAGAGCAATTCCTAGTAATGCGAACGAAGTGTTAAAGTGTGAATTAACTTTAGTAATAGATAATGGTCAGGGCAGGGTGGAGATGGGAGGAGAAAATTAATATTTATTGAGTATCTACTAAGTGCCAGGCCTTGGTAAGGTATTTTCATATGTTATTACACTTAACCATCACAATGTCAGTATTAAGTAGAAAATATGATCCCTTTTTATAGAGGAGAAAACTGAAGCTCAGTGGGTTCTATGTATGCATAAAACAAAATAATAATGATAGCTAGCATTTATAATGCTTATTATATGCAACCATGGTTATAAGCACTTCATGAACATAAACTCATTTAATCTTCACAATAGTTCCATGAAGTAGATACAATAGCTACAATATTCTTATTTTGCAGATGAGAAAACTGAATCACAGAGAATTCAGGAGACTTATCCAAGATCACACAACTAGCTCAAAAGTCTATGCTCTAAACTATTGTATTACATGGCTGAGGAAGAGGGAGGAGGAGAGGAAAAGAGAGGATGGGAGTGACAGAGGGAGGCAGGCAAGAATGGAGGATGGAGGCAGAGAGAGAATGAGAAAGGTCATAGACAAATTCTAGAATTCATATTTATTGAAACTACTTAAGACTTCTCCAAAGAAGTTTGATGCATTTCCAAAGAGCTGGACCTCAAAATAGTCCCTTGATGGAGCCTGGCACCTCAGGTCAATGAAGAGAGAACTCTGCTCTGATTTCTTGGACAGATTTTCAATGCTGAGCTCCCAACCCCTTTCAGTCTTATCATAAGCTGAAAGGTAAATTAACAGTGCCTACCATTCCCTAAGACTGGCATAAAAAAGCAGAGTTAGCATTCCAAATAGGGCAGCTGATGACTTAGTGGTTAAATACTCAGAAAGGCTTTCCTGACATTGGAATGTGAAGACTAAATTTTTTTCTTCACAAATGATAGTGCTTATCACCTGATTGGCTAGATGCCAGATGCTTCTAGCCAAACTGTGCAAACTACATGGGGTCAACTCTTTGTAAATAGTGCTGATGATTGTACAAGACAACACTGACCCTTGGATATTAAAACATTCTTGGCTCTCCAAGCAGCCAAGTAACTCTTAGCTCAAGAACATAGGTACACTATATTAGTTTCCTAGAGGAAAAAAAATATTAGTTTTCCTTTCTTTCACCATCTTTAACTGGTAATTCCAAATAGGTGGTTGAAACGACTAAGTGACTTGTTACTGTCATGAAAAGGGTACTTAAACCCCAGATTTTTTGACTCCTAGCTAGTAATCAAAGTAACGAAGACTGGATTCCGTGGATTTTGTTTCATTAACGCTTCCAAGGTAAAAGGATGATGTGGTATTTTAAAATGATTTTATGATAGATCGTATATCTTTAAATAGAATTTATACCAAGTGATCATATTTAGTTTTTAATGTTATTATTACTTGATATGATTATTTTAGCATCAGACATAAACACTGTGACTATCACATGAATTATTTTACAAATGATTTGGCTTTTTGAAAAATCAAAACAACCAAATTCTGTATACTCAATTAGTATAAGTATCTAATCTGACTTGAACAGATGATCAAAGTAAATATGGTGCAGATATCAAAACTCACTTGAAATCACTGACAGATGCCCTGTGCTTAGTGCATTAGAAATATTCCTGAAAAGCTGCATGCAAATCAAATTTTTGTAAGTTATGATTTACTTGGAAAATTGATTTACTAGGGAAATTAGCTATGTGACACTGGCTTTGAGGAACCATTTTGTAAATCAAATAACCATCTTCAATCCTCATTTGTTTAATTATATCCTTTCTCATTTTTTTCAGAATTGATTTTAGGTATACTGATAATCCACCTTTTATAAATATGAATTTTTGTATTTTGGTTTGTGAAATCTGGTTGACTGAGCAAGCAAACATACAAAAATTCTGCTCCCCTCAAACTAATTTCTACAAATTTTTAATAATGCTTAAAATGACATTTGAAAGGTTAAAAAAACTTTTAAATGCACCAGAGAGCTTATCACTAGCAGAAATTTACTTTTCATTGTTCATCAATTTATAATTACAAAATTTGTTTCATTAAAAAAAAATGTGTCCTACATTACAGCATCTGTTTGAACTTACTCTTTTAGTCACCTTATTGCAGATGATTACAGAGACATTTGCAAATGCTCTGCTTTTAAAAACTTAATTTCCAAGTCAGTCTGAGAATTTCTTCCTTTTAGAAACAGACTCTTGTGGGGAAAATAGTTACAATGTTTATATTTATGCTGAATTTGCTATTTGATTGAATGATGAGATCCAGTTAAAACACATTTCTACCTACTTCTCTGGAAATTTCTGAAAACAAAGCAAAACTAAGAAGAAGGTAATGACTTACACAATAAGTGTAATTTAGAATTTAAATAAATGAATTATGGTAAGATAAGTTATAAACAATAAGAGAAAACCACTTGTTTTTAAATTCTGTACATATTCATATTCCTGTTACATTATAAGGTTTTTGCTTAATTTCTCTATTACTGAATTTGTATGTTAATATGCTATGGATTATGATGTTATTAAACACACATCGTATGTACTATAGTCAAATTTTTATAGAAATTAAATAAAAGGGACATCTTAAATTAATGGGGCCAACGTATTTTACCGCATGCAATGCATATATTTTATACAAGGTTTGTCACAGAAATAGAAACAATAAACGTAATAAATGTTTGCTGAAAATTGCTTCAGGGTGGGGGGCAGTAGAATGAAGAGGCATTATCCTTTCACTTTTGCTTTAGATGTTCAGCTTCCCACTATTGTACCAGAGTTGCTTTTTCCTTTAAGTTCATTTTGACCTTTTACTTCCTTCCACCCTTCCATCTTTCCTAGCCCAGAAGGCAGGTGTAGGAGGAAATTGGTTTCTTTATGAACTCTCCTCCCAGACAAAATCATCTCAGATTCACTCCACTCCCAAGATCCTATGCTAGGCTTTGTGTCTGGATAAAAACCCTTAACACATTGTGAAATTTAATACTGCATTTTAATGCACTTAAAACTATTCATCTTTTTAAAAGTTTGCATATTTCTTCCCTCTTAAGGACCTACACACAGTGCTTCAAGGCAGAATGGTGTGAGAGATTAATTGGAAGTTTCTGAGCCAGGCACTGAAATTGACATGTTTTTGTCTCCCCGCCCCTCCCCCAAACTTTAGAAATGTGAAATCTGGCAGGGATGTCTTAAACTGGCTCTGGATGGAAGGTGGATACAATGACCTCTAAGGTGATGAGCTGACACCCCATCCCCACCCTCACACACCCTGTACTTTCTGAGATGAATCTTTGAAGATCGTTTTTCAGGAGGCTGTGACTGCAAACTATGAATAGAGGAATCATCCCCACTGCTCTCTGAGTAACCCTGCGGGTCTCTCGCCAAAGCAGAGTCACACGCAAGACGAGGGTGTCCACTCTGAACACACAGCTTCAAGGACGTTCTAGACTCAGACATACGGTCTCTAGACTGCAGCTAAAACTTTCACGGGTCCAGATATTCACAGTTTGAAGGGCTCTCCCCTGATGTTTTTAGCAATAAAGGAGAAAATCATTTCTCCTCAGGGCATTTGGAATTGGCAAAATAAACATGCTGCGCGCAGCTGAGTCTCCCAAGCTTTTGATGTTTTCATCGAGAGGATGCAGGGCCCGGACCTGGACTGTCAGACTTCGTGGCTTAATCTCTTAAAGTCTTTGTGTCCACAATACCCGGATAATCACTCCGCGTACCACCTGCTGGGGCCTCATTTTTCTTTTCATTTCTTAAAAAAGACTCTCAGTCGTCTAGGCAAGTTGCGAGAACTAATTAACGCCTAGAAACGCTTGCATATCAGCAGACCCCAGGTGGCGTAGCCGCCAAACATGGACCAAGTCCCCGGGGCGCCCCGAGGTGTCATCTCCCCGAGCGACAGTGTCCACTCTCGCATTAACAACATTTGGTTCGATCTGGGTCTCTCTCACCCACACCTCTCCTCCCCGAGCCCCTGCCATCTTCTCACCTTCTATTCTCCCACGCCCCTGGACCAAGCATCCCTTCTGTCGCGGGCGGGTGGGTTCGGGCATGTCTACTCTTCGAAGAAGGAGCGCAAAAGGGTTAATGATGAGAGCTGGCGGCCAGGTGGGGCGCCCACACCCGCCCCGGCCGCAGAGGGCGTCGGAGGTGAGGGGGCGCTGTTGGGGCAGCAGTGTGCGGGGTGGCGGGCGGGAGAGCTGCCAGGCTGACTGAGAGGCCGGCCCGAGTGGGGGCCGCTCCGCCGCCGCTGCCGCCGCCGCCGCTGTGATGCGGAGCCCGTGCTGCGCCGGGCGGTGGAGTCAGAGCCCGGGCGCGGGAGCACGAGCTGCAACATCGGCACCGGCGGCGGCAGCGGCGGCACCTGCACCAGCTCTCGGGCCCCGCGCGGCGCTCTCCTCTCCGCCGTCTCCGGGGCCGCCGCCCCGCGCTCTCTATGGATGTCAAGGCGGCCCCCAACGGGGTGGCCACCATCGAGGACCGGATCTTGCGAATCACCGGCTACTATGGCTATTACCCGGGTTACTCCAGCCAGAAAAGTAAGACGCCGCGGGTCTGCCCTGCTCGAGGCGCCGGATAGGGGTGGGATGGGGGAGGCAGCGCCGTCCGGACACCTGCAGCCTTGCCTGCGCCGCAAACGCCACCCTGCTGGCGGTGGGGCCACTGGGAGAAAAGTGTGTACGCTGTCCTCGGTGCTGAACCATGGGAGGGAAATGGAGCCCGGGTCCCTTGCGCTTAGGAGTTTGGAAACAGTCGCAGCCTTGGTGGCGGAGGCGCAGAGAGGACCCGGTGAGCGCTCCAGACGGCCGTCGGCCCGCTCACCCCTGGGTTATTTACGACCGGAGGAGGCTAATATGGCTGTTTACTTAGCGGAAAGTCAGCCTTTGGAGCTGCACTCCAGAAAGCCCCTTCTGGGTGCCAGGCTGCGGGCGGGGCGTTTGGGGACGCAGGCTGGACAGATTGGGGGTGGGGCCAGCGAGAGCTGCGGACCCAGTCTTGGGTCCCGGGGCCCGCTGGGTCGGCTTGCTGGCTCTGGGCTGCTGAGACGTTGCAAGCGCGGGAATCACTCTTGTTAAAACGTCTTTGAAAGGGTCTCCATCCTGGGTAGGGAAAGAACCTGCTCAGGGCTCCGAGTTCCCGAGCTTGGAGCCAGAGACCTGCGCACACAACTGGGGGTGGAGTGGGTGGGAGGGGGAGACGCGGCAAGGCCACCTGCCCGCGCTGCCCGCGGCACGTCGCGGCTTCGTCTGAGCCCCAGCCGGCCGTTATGTTCCGTACCAGCTCTCTTCTGGCTAAGCTGGGTCCTGCGGCGCAGAGGCTCTCACGTTTACCGAGCAGTGTTTTTTGGGTGAGCGAGGAGGTGCACCCTGCTCCCCCAAAACACAAACCCACGACTTGTATTTGCTGGGATTAGTTCTGCCAGCAACCAAAGTGAAGCTCATTTCTCTCTCTCTCTCTCTCTCTCTCAAATGGGGGAGTAGCTGAGTAGTTCCCATGCAGGTGAGGTTTTGCTTTTTCTGTATCAAGACACTTATGTCGCATAGATGGAGGTTAATTAATGTTTTCGCTTTTTTTTTTTTTTTTTTACCAGAAGCCTTGGAAGCTCCTAGAAGCATTTCTGATTGATATTTTCCTGTGACATTTTGGGGCGCAGTCAAATTACAGTTCTCTGAAGTAGACAAATCCTGACACATTGACCAGGATACACTTTTTTTTTTCCCCATGCAACTTTCTCCCCAACTGTGCGACTTCTCTATTGAATGATAATTTAAGAGCTTTCTTCCATAGACTGTCCTCACACAGATATTTTCTAGTTTAATATTTCATTTGGCTTCAAAAAAGACCTATCTGATTAGGATGATTTCTGTCTAGCTGTTTTTAGCATTAGAGGGTTACATTATTCATTTTCCATACATAAGTAATTATATAGTGTTAGAATTTTCTAGAAAGAAAATAACATGCTGTGGAATGTGGTTTGAAGTCTTTGTACTATAGACTCAAAAACTTCTTTTTTTTTCCTATTGGCAAAGGGTTTCTTTTTTAACCCTAGAAACTTAAATGAAGGTGCTAGCATACCCTTCGGAAATTCCTTAGATTTCAACTTTGAATATTTTAATTAGGAACCATGGATTTTGGTTGCTTGAAGAATGTAGAAGCTGTCTGTGAAACTACAAGACTTAGGGTGGTATATTGTTACAATTTTTATAATGATGGAACTTTTGTTAATAAAGAACAAACCAAAAAGAATATTAAAAAAGTGACATTTTAAAATAAAGGTATATTCATATTATCTTTTTATACTTGTTGAAATAGCTGCACGTTTCATTTGCCATACAATAACAGGACAAAAAGGGTGACTAGCATTGACCAAGACAGCAACTGAAGCTAAAAGGAATAAAGATGAATTAGTTATTTGTATTGAGCACTTACCTAACTTCAGGCCACAGAATTCAAACAGCGAAGGCGGAGAAACTCACAAGGACAGAGAATTACATGATAGTCAGATAACTTTCACATGCTTGTGCTTTCAGAGGTAGAAAGAAATTGCCATTTTGCGCACTGAGAGACTAGGAGAGAAGAGAGCTGGAAGAGGGCCAGGCAGCTGAGCACCATGAAATAATCCTGCCCTTAATGCAGGCTTCAACTAGTAAACAAACACATTGCAGCAAACCAGTACAATATGGTCAATTGATTTAGCTGTTACCAGGAATGAGCAACAGCTTGGGGGAATTCTAGAGGGATATATTTATGAAAAGGCCCTGGTGAGGAATATATAACATGTGAAGGCAAGGTGACTTTCTTGTTTTCTGACTGGTCATGTATGAGGCTTAAAGATGAGATCTTCTCTTCATCTATGCTGTTTACTTTTTTAGGGGTGGTAGGGACTCACCTCTGATGTGCGTCAATGAGTGCCCTGTTAATGCATCCTGCTGCCACTCCTGCCAATCAAGAAAATGAGTACCTTGTCCAGAACAAATTCTAGTAGCCAGGCTGATATGAAATCTGTATATTTTATTCTGATACACGTGCACACACACACGCACACACAGTGTAGAGATAACTAAAGCATTTTTCTAACTTCAAGTTACTTATGGTCTGGTAGGGGAAATAGATCTATTTATTCAACAGGTATTAACTGAGTACCTCCTGTGCGCCAGGAATATATCCGTGAACAAAACAGACAAAAGTATTTTCCGTTTTAGAGCTTAAGTTCTAGTGAGAGGAAACAGACTATAAACAAACAAACAAATTATGTAACATATTTCAACATGATAGCTACTTTAAAAAATTACAGCAGAGTAAAAAGGATAAAAAAATTCTGATGGGCCTAGCTATTGTGACAATTTTAAATAAGGTGGTCAATTGAGGCCTCAATTGAACAAAAATCTGAAGAATGTGAGGGAGTTAGCTATGTGGACATCTAGGAGAAGATGTTCCAGGCAGAGAGAAGAGCCAGTGCAAAGCTCTAAGGTGAAGCGTGCCTGGCATGCTAGAGAAAGAGCAAAGAGGCCTGCATGGCTGAATTGGGATGAACAATTCCAATTGGTTGGAGATGAGGTCACTGTGGATACAGGGGCTCAGATGAAGTCATTTGGCTTGTACTCTAAATGGAAAGGGAAGTCTTTACATGGTTTTGCAGGAGTGATATAACTTGATTTATCTTTCAAAAGGATCAATTTGACTGCTCTATTGGGGTAGGGCTACAAGCAGAGAGACTAGTTAGTATGCTATTGTAATAACCTGGGTGAGAAATGATGGTGATTTGAAAAATGATGGTGGTGGCTGTAGAGGTAATGGGAGGTGGTCAGATTCTGCATATATTTGAAAATACAGACAATAAGGTTTCCTGATGGATTGGTTATAATATCTGGAAGAAAGGAAAGGGTAAAAAGTGATCCTATCTTTTTTGTCTTGACCAAGTTTGAGTTGCCAATGGCTAAAGCGTGGAAGGTTTCAAGGTAAAGAAGTTTAGGGGGATAGGGGAGGGATAAGGATAACATTTTGGAAAGATTAAATGTAATTGGAGATGTTGAATAAGCAACATGGAGATGTCTGACTGGAGATATAAATTAGGGATTTTCCAGTATTTAGATGTTATCAAAGCATAACTCTGATGAGATCTCCAAGGAGTGAATGTATATAGAGGAGAGGAATAAGAACTGAACTCTGGGACACTTAGACATATTAAGACGTTGGAGGGAAAAGGAGAAACCATTAAAAGAGACCAAAAGGAACTTCTGGGGAAGTAGGAGAAAAACCAGGAGCACGCGATGCCCTGGAAGCCAGTGAAGAGTTTCAGAGGGAAGGGATTAGCTGAGTTCTGTGCTGCTGAATGGTTAAGTGAAGACTGATAACTGACCACAAATTTGGCAACTGGGCATCATTGGCGACTTTGACAAGAGTAGGTAAAGTAACATAAAATAGATTAGAATGTGTTTAGAGAGAGTTAGAGGAAGGAATTAAAAACGTGAGTGTAGAAAACTCTTCAAGATTTTTTTTGTGAAAAAGGGAAGAGAGGAATTGGGGGTTATAAGGTTAAGGAAGTTTTTATTTTTTCATGGGAAAAATAACAGTACGCTTACATGCACATGAGAATGATTAAATAAAATTAGTAATTTTGGAGAGCTAGAGTGTCAAATCTAGTACATAAGGAAGGGACATTACTTTTAGATAGAAACATGGATATAGGGCAGAGTGTGTGGGTGCAGGTTCTGGAAGGTGGATAACTGAGATGGTGGGCGTCTGTTGAGATTTTCTTCTGGTTGCTTTAGTTTTCTCCAAATAGGAAGCAATCCTCACTGAGAGGGAGGATTTGAGAGGAGGTGGTAGAGGTTGGGGGAGAGAGAAGGTGTGAATACATAAATAGGGAGAGTGGAAAAAACTGGGGAAGTACAGTAAGGTTGTCTGGCTGCCTTAAAGGGCCCATTTAAAGTGTCTGGTCACAAATTTAAAGTGAAACCAGTTGGTAGGTTTTTGTATTCATTGACACAGCGGAGACATGGAGCAAGCGAAGAAAGTGTTTAACTACAGTTGCAGATTATCCAATGGGTATAATAAAATAACAAGGGCAAGAGAGTTATGACTTTCTGCAAGGAAAGTGTAGTTATAATGATTAACCATATAATTTAAAGCTGGTAAGTAGAGAAGAGAAGAAATCAAGATGATTGGGGAGAGTGAAAAGTGCTGGACCAATGAATGGGAAATCTCAGTGGGATCAAAGGCTAGTGGTAGTTGGCAGAAAGATAAGAGGTGGTGGTCAGAGAAACAAGAGGGCTGTATACTATTAGGAGTCATTCAGTTCCATAACTCAAATCAAAGGATAAATCCACTTGTGTTTTATTGTATTCTGTTATTGATATTTTTGGGGGGAGCCTTTTTGTGTTTGTATAAGAAGGTAGTATGCTAATGTGTAGTGAATTAAACTACAGTGGTTTGGAAGTTGTTTCTAGTATTAAACATGCTAGCAACTGGCTCTGAGACCTGGGACTCTTCTCTGTGTAGACATTGGTTTCTTTGCTTGTAAAAAAAGAGGGAAGAAGTCACTGTCTCAGGACGGCCATGCAGTAAGTCAGCTTTGACAGCTTTTGAAAAGTTCCACCCTCTAAGGAAGAATTTCCTTCAGTAAATTCTAGTAGAATGTTTACTCTGCCTCTCCTCACCCCACCTTCTATCTCGGATAGTGGCCAGTTGCCTCTCTGTTTTCTGTTGGCCTTTTGTTTTTCTTTTTTTTTTCCCATAACCTGTAAGTGACCAGGTTCTGTAGTTATTTTGCATTGGTAGTCACATATTTAGATAAAATTTTTCCCCTTGTTGTGATCCTATCTCTGACCATCCTGTCTGCAAAAAGAACTCTACCAACTATGGCTGCTTTGGCTCTCTGACTTTTCCAACTGCTGCTATAACTTATTTCCCAGAAACCTGGAGTCATCCTCAAACTGCCCTTTCCCTGTACCCCATAATCAGTCAACAAGTCCTATCTATCCTACCCCAAATATGTGCTTTCCATCTCTGCTGTCGTGGCCTTAGTTTTATCCATCACATCTTTCTCTTGGCCTCACCTTAACAGTATTTAATTCCCTAAAATGCAAATATGCTTACCTCATTTCCTTGATCAATTACTTGAAATAAATCTTCATTTTCTGTGGAATAAAGTTCAAACTCCTTAGCTTGCCACAATCTGAGCCCAGCTTATATTGTTCTATTTTAGTACACATTTCCTCCCTAATTGCCAAACTAATGCATGCTTAATGCAGAAAATCTGGAAGGCAGAGAAGCAAAGAGAGATTAAAAACAAAATTACTCGTAATTCCACCACCCAGAGGTGATTAGTATTAACATTTTGGTTAACACTATCCTTTTGGCCTTTTTTTTTTTTTTTTTATCCATAGACACAAGCAAATGCTTTTTATTTCATTCTGAACATTTCTCTCATTGGTCTATAGATTCGTAATAACTTAAATTTAAGGTATGCATAGTCTTCCATATATTTAAGCAACCTAATCGACTTAAGTTGTTGGCTTTTTAGTCCAATTTTTCTGTTTAATTTCACATCCCACATGGCCTCCACAAATACTGGTCACAATCTCGTCAAGCAGCTCATTGTTTTGATAACATTATTGTCTTCATGCTCTTCTGCTCCTCCCGAGCCTTTTCACACTATGGCCTGAATGGCTTACTCTCCCTAAATTTCCCTCATCATAGGCTGGAAAGTTCCTATTCATATTTAAAGGCTGAATTTAAACGCACTCTCCTCTGTAAAGCTTCCTGAATGCCCCGGGCTGGGTTAACCCTCCCTCTGTGCTTCTATAATATTGTGTACTCACCTCTGCTCCAGCATTTAGCACACTATTTGGGGCTGTTAATACTTTACACCAGGCTATCACACCCACAGAGCTTGGGGAGGGCAGGGACTTATCTTTATTTATTTTCCTCTTAGGCAAAGTATCTAGTATATTCTGGGTGCTCAATAAAGTTTAGTGTGCTAGTGAATGAATGATTACAGATTCCTTTGAAGAAATTGAAGAGTTAATTATTTTTACACAGAAAAAGAGTACATAATCGTAGTCATTGAAAAGAAATAATAAAAAAAAATGTCAGCCATGAATGAATCAACAGATATGCCTATTCAAAAATGAGAATATACCAAATGGTATTGTATGATCACTTTATCTTTGCGGTTGTAACTTCTGCATTTGTGTCTTCCTATTTCCTTCATGCTTTCTGTATTTGAATTGCGGAAGGAGAGGGGGAGGCAATTTTAAAAATACAGAGTAGTGTAAAGTTACTAGAATTATAAGAAATAAAATGTGTCCACTCCCTTTTTGAAATGGTTACTACTGGTCTTCATGGTACAATATTAATATAAACACTTAAGCACTCTAACTGGAGTAAGTTATAAAATTATCTCTTACTGGTGAAATGAATACACCAAACATTTCTCTCAGTTCATATTCTGTTTATACCCTGATAATAAGCTTTATGATTCTTTGTATGTGAGAGGTAGTGCTTTGTAAAGTTATAATTACCATGATAGTAATATTGAGAAGCCTTTGTAACAGTTTTAACTAGGACATAAAAGAGCTGTGTTGATCCTGAATATCACTGCATATGTTACTGATGTGGGTAATGAGGTAGTTTCTACAATGTTAATTCTAATATGTATTTTCACTTAAAATATAAATTTACATATAAAGTGAATATTTGTATTGCAAAATACTACTTTTACTACTAGCTAACAAATGAGTTTAACATTAAGTTTGATATATTTTCTTTATCAAGGCTATCCAAGACCTGTTTGAAGCCATGAGGTCTAATGCAAAGACCACAAGACCCTGCTCTGCTACTTGCTAGCCTTTTAAATTTGCTTAACTTGACCTCTCAGATAAACGAATTTGTTCCCGAGAAATGGAAATAATAATAGTTACTTCACTGATCATCGGGAAGACTATGTAAGATATCGTATATATAATGCTTGGCACAATGGCAAGTTTAATGTATGGAACTGTTATGATTATGGAGGAAACTAATAGAATCAGTTTCGTGATTTCCAAGAAGCTTGTTCACTTTTCCTTGTAAATAAATGGTTTTCCACTTTTTCCCCCCATATCCAATGTTGTACTTTGAATTGTTACTGAAAATTGTTATAACAATGTTCAAGATAATTTAAAAATTATCCAAGTCCAAAAGAGAGGAGACTAATCTAGGGCCTATGCGTGGTAGGATGGATCTGCAGATACCCAGACATCAAAGTAGAGGAGATTGCAGGGGTGAGGGAGGTGGGAGGGAATGCAGCAGTGTGAGTAGGGAGGGAAAGAGTGAACTTCCAGCTGAAGATGGGTAACATGGGACAGGGTGGGTAGGGTTAGATAGGATTGGAAGGGCAAACAAGTGGAGAGGAAGTAAAGGCTGAGGATCAGTTTGGGATGGTCTATTGGAAATTGTATTCTTCCTTTTATATGTGGGGTCTTGAAAGGACAGTTCCTTTTGTGGCTATTTATATAGTCATAAATATAATAGTGTATTTTACATTCTACTTTAAAAAATACATCATCATTTATAAACATATTTATATATTTCTTCACAGTCTTAATTATAATAGTTATAATTTTTTAAGTTATAAAGTATTTAACAGACACAGAGGAATATAGAGAAAAAGAAAAATAACCTTGCGACCCTAACATAACTACTGTTATCTTGGTTAATTTCCTTCCAATCTTTCTAATCCATATAGGGGTTCACTTCCTGATTTATTGACAAATAGAAACTATAGTGTAGTCATAATTCTGATACATATACATTTTGTGCCCTGCTTCTTTTCCACTTAACATTTTAGGATAAGCGTTTTTTATATTGTTGCAGTTATCTTCTTTGAGAGGATGGAATTAGATTCTCCTTTAAGAGATCTTGGCTTAAAAAATTTGGGCAAGCTGGTTCTCAGTTATTTGAGACCAAATAAAATGGTGAGACCTGGAGTTAGTGAGGGCTTGTTTAGTTTCTAGTCACAGGATTGTACTTGAACTAGCTTAAGCAAAAATGAAAGTGATTGAAAAGATAGAGGAGTTTCTCACTGATTTTAAGGTTAGGGTTAAAGTGGGATAAGCTAGCATAAGGTACTGTAGAGCTGTGGGGGAAACAGGAAGCCCTCCTCTGACTTTCATCTCTTTTTTTCTGGCACATATTCTCCATTCTTGTCTCTTGCTGCAGGCTGGCTTTCTCTATATTCTTGTTCAAATTGTTGAAAATAGCCTCTGCCAGCAGTTCCAGTGTTTATATGTCCTTTATTCAAGAAACCAGACAGATTGAGCAAGAATCTCTTGCTTCTAAGTCCAGATTCCTGGGCAAAGGGATTCTTTGGCTCAATTTGTGTCAAGTGCACACTCTAGATCATATTGACTGTGGTGGTTTGGGGGCAGGGTCAAGTTATGAAATCACTGTGGCCAGAGGCTTTCTAGATAACCCTATTGACTATGAGGGAAGAAGTAGTTTACAGAGAAAAGCAGAAATTGGTTGAATAGTCAACTTAATACCTATTTGGTTCACAGAGCTTTGCATAAAAAGTTTTTCATATCAACTCACAGGCTTCATTCAAGAGCTGATTTTTCTTTTTTCCAGTCCTAATAGCTCTTAGAGTGTAATAGTGAAGTTATATAGACACTGCATTCCTATAAACTGAGGAAATCTAAGAATCTGTTTAGAGTATAAGTCCCTAGGGAGTTCTGTTTAAAAATTATGCTAGTGCTACAGACTGCTTATTATATTCTGCTGAAGTACTACTGGTTACAAGTTTGGAAAGCATTTCTTTTCTTAGGTCAGATAGGGCAACACATCAGTTTCTTCAGACTCAAGATTTAATAACTGAAGATGACATTTAACATTGTATATTTCAAACAAGGGTTGCTATTCCACTATTCTTCAGTCTAGGATTTTCTATATTTTTTCCTGAGCCAACACCAAGATGGCACCAATGAGGTGTCAATGATGATTTCATGGTCCTGAACCAGACAGGCTAAGAATTCTTTATCTCTTGTGGAAGCTAAGATTCCTCAGGGTATTAGAGCCTGCAGGTTTTTGCTGTTGATATCTTGCTAAGCCCTAGGTCATGTGACTTTGGAACTATCATGTGTTTTTGTTCATTCCCATGTTTAATCATGGGCATTCTAGAAGAAATACTCAGGTCGAATGAGTTGGGAGCCGTTTGGAGTACCATCTTCCCTGCCGAGTTATGGTGGCAGATTCTAAAGCAGCCATATGCGCATCTATTTCCCAGGGACCTTTTAGAACAAATACATTAGAAGTTGAGAACTTTTCATTTCTCCTTAATTGTTTCTTTTTTTTTTTTTTAAATGCGAGCACCTGAAGCAGGAACTTCTTGTCTTGCATCTTTCTAGTGCACATCCATGTAGCAGCCTTTGTGATCTTTTAAAAGCATTCATTGGATCATGCCATTCTTCTGGCTAAAGTTCTTACTGACTTTCTGTATCTGTTTGGGAAACTCCAAAACCCTAAATCCAGCCTACAAGGTTCCACACGGTCGAGCTCTTCAGATGGCACCGCTCTTCCATGCTCTCACTATGCTTCGGTCATACTGGCACATGCTTCAGGCCCCTTTTCCAGCTTTATAATCTCTCATGTTGTGCCTTTTTTTTTTATAGCACTCACTATAAACTGCAATTACAATTTGCGTTGCTCTTTCCTGCTCGTTGGTCTCTTAGCTCCCTAAAGGAAGGGATGGGCCTGTTTTGCTCAGTCCTGTGCACCCAGTACACAGAACAGTGCCTGTGCATTCCATAAACATTCGTTGTGTGATTAAACCTTGTTAAAAATTGAGTAGACTTTTTTAAATCAATATTTTATTTGGAATATTTTTAGACTTTCAGAGAAGCTGCAAAGATAATAGAGAGTTCCTAGGTACCTCTCACCCTGCTTTCCCCATTATTACCACTTTTTGTTACTAATGTACGTTTGTCAGAACTAAGGAACCAATATTGGTACATTACTATTAATTAAAATCTAGGCTTTATTTGGATTCCGCCAGTTTTTCCATTAAGGTTCTCTTTCTCTTCCAGGATCCACTCCAGGAAACTGCATTGCACTAAGTTGTCATGTCAAATAAGCTTTTAATGCATTGAACCTGAAAAGATTATTTACATTTTATAGGAACTTCCTGGCGAAATTTTTAGGGCTTGGATCAGGTCATATTTGAAAATTTAACTGCTAGTTTTAGGTGACATTGGATTAAATTAGTGTTAGAAGTGACCTATGACTTAACATAGTAATTACATAGTATCTTAAGGACTGTTCTAGAACGATTTTTAGCATTTCTGTTTTTTAACATTTTACTACCACTCGTGTACCACTTATATAGCATATAGTATAACATTTTTATACTTAACAAGGCAATTGCATATATGATTTCATGAAAACTCACAGCCTCTCTGTGAAGGGGTTATTATTATCGCTATGTTAAAGATGAGGAAATTATAAAATTCAGATCCTCCTGTGGTGCAGCCCCTCGCCTCCTCCTGAATTGTGGGAGAAAATAAACTTCTACTTCATTTTTAGCAGTGCCCTTAACTTGCAATGTACAGCTCTGGTAGAGGCTTAGCCTCAGGAACTCAATGGGGGTTCTCCCATTCCCCCAGGTCTGAGTTTTACCTCAAAAGGAGGCTCTGGCCAAGGCTCTCTTTGGAAACAAAAGAAAAGATTGAATAAGGTGACCTTGAGAATCAGGCTATGTCTGTGTGTGTCTCTGCGTGTGTGTGTGTGTGTGTGTGTGTGTGTGTGTGTGTGTGTGAGAGAGAGAGAGAGAGAGAGAGAGAGAGAGACAAAGACAAAGATTGAGATTAAGAGAGGGTTAGAGACCTCTACTAAAATCCAGTTGGTACCTGGAATCTCACCCTTTTATAAGGAAGTAAGGGTGGACGGCCAGTGGAGAGGCAGGAAGAGACTGCCCCCTTTTAAGTTCCACCTGACTCCCTTAAGATTATACCTGGATGTATGAAGGTCTAACTTTCTGGTCACATTGAGGAAGACTTGCTTCCAGAAGGCAGCTTTTCCTCTTGAGAAGGATTCTCTATTTCCTGCACCTATAAGTTAAAAAGAAGTAACCCTAATAAGGGGACAGAAGGAGTAGAATTTGTCTTCTTGTGGTGAAGAATAGATGGCCATAGTTTTGAGTAATTTCTGCCTGCACAGTACCTGCTAACAGTATTTGTGGAATTCTCATCATACATTAGTCTTAGCTGTCAATGCTTGCTTTAATATCTAATAATATTTCTCTAGTTATAACTGAAAACACTGGCATGTTGATACTGGTGTTGCTGTTGCCCTTTTCAGAAAAAAGAGTCCAGTATTGTTCTAATATTGACTCTGTGGGTCTTATAGTCTTACCCTCTGTTATTCATATTACTGAATCTTCTGCAAGACTGGATGCAGAATTCTACCAATGGCCTTGGAAATGCAAGTGTAGTTGTAGTGATGCATCATTCCAGCTGAGATCTGAGCATCATTTGCTTCACCCTGTTATAGGTAAACCATGCTTGTTTCTAACATTCCTGAATGAATGTCTTTAGATGGACTTTTCCGAATTTCTTAGCGGTGGCATTAATATCAGTGGATTTAAAATTTTTTTAAATGTTAAATCAATTGTATTTATACTTAATGGGTAACCATTTACCTTTTACGATGAATTATTACTACTTATTCCTATCTTCAGTAAGAGTTGAATATAAAATCTCTGACTACTTAATAGAAACCAAAACCAAAAACTGAATTTAAGAGGTCTCCAGGAGGTTATAACATCTTGCAGAGCTATTAAAATAGTTTTGGAGTTTTGAGTCTATTACAGGAATATCATATTTGAATTCTTTTGAGAATCTGACAGGAGGGCAAATTCAGTTTTTAATTTTTTCATTATGTAATTGGGAGAAATATTCCAAGTACATTTTAAAAAAAAAGTCCAAAGACGGAAGAAAGGAGCTTCTAACCTATTCTACTTCCAGCTTTTAGATCTTTCTCTTGGTTGCTCTGTTTTGGGGAGTTGCTGACAGCTTAGGTAAGACAATTTTTTGTTCCTCACAATACCCAGAAACAGAAATCTCTCACCTTGTTGAGCTGATTTAGGGGAAGGTGAGATTTGGCTGTGTCCTCAGGATGGTTGGCCAGGTAGAAATAACAGACCCCCTTCCCTTGCAAGCACTGAAACTTTTGACACTAGCTCTAACAGCATTGTCAGTGGAGGTCACAACCCTCCCATCCACTGGAGGGGTGACTGTGGAGTGATGATATTCAGTCCAGGTACTGTCAGGAAATAGGTACACACTCATACTGGACAGTTAGAAGGAGAATGAGCAGGGTGCAGGGAAACGGAAAGAATTAGGAGCCTTGGGGCTGGTAGAGTGGGCTGCGAGAGTGCAAAGAGGAGGGAGTAATTCCTGAAACGCGGGAAAGAGGGAGGGCTGTGTGGAGAGGACTGCCCGACAGGACCTGTTTTGAATGGAGTGACCCTGTAACCTGTGATGACCTCTCAGAGAGGAAGCCAAGATACAAATATCTTGATATCGTTCTCCCTTCTTCCTCACATCTCCTGCAGGTGGGTATTCTCCATGGGCTGAACAACCTATGGAAGCCAAGGAATAAGGGGTTGAAGAGCACAGAGCTCAGCCTCCTGGCCACAGAGCAGGCTGGAGAGGCACTTAATTAAAAAAAAAATTAATAGGTAAAGAACAAATGAAATAGTTGCTTAGCTAAGAGTCTTAATCTAAAGATAATGTGCATGGACATATGTGTGATTTTCTGAAAGTCTTCATAAGGTTCTTTAGATTCTCAGTGACACTCATGACCCTCAAAAGATTGAAATAATCACAGGCTTAAAATGTACAGGAAAGAAAGGAATACATGACTTAGTTTTTCAAAAACATTCATTCTTTCATGTCGTTTGGATAGTCTGTAGCAGCCAATTGAAAAATGCCAATACCAAATGCTGCTCGGGTGGTCTTAAATAATGTATATAGGGTTTCTCTTTGGGGATTAATAATAACGTGATCCTGTGGTTCACCTTCAGCTCCTGGAAATGAAAGAGGATGAGTGGGACTCAGATACTGAGAGCCTAGACCCTTGGGAATCAGAGTCAAAGTCCATTTCCTGAAAGCCTCATTTATGTGTCTTCATAACTATAGCTTATACTATTTTCCTCCCTTCAGAAAAAAAATTATTTTCTGATAGAAAAATCTTTACCTCATTAAGTTGCTGGGTAACAAAGCTTGTTGTTCATTCTATTTTCAGCTCATTTGGTATAGTCTCTGAGACAAACTTTATCCATTGGAGCTTGAGTAAATATACTGTTACTTTGGAGTGCTTGAGTATTGATTTATGCTGTATGTTATGTGACTGAGGACATAGTACTTGGCATATAAATGACACTGGATCAGATAGATATTCAGTGAATAAATGAATATCATTAGTTTTAGGAGGGAGTGTAGTGAAGTGGCTAAAAAGAGAATTTATTTGGGATCGATGCACTCTTGGATGTGAGTTCCAGGTCTTCCGTCTAGCTTTATGAATTTGGAAGTAGGAATATTAAAAGTTCTTTCCTTTTTGGATTTTGTGAGAATTAAATCAGATAATATATGTAAAAAAATTTAGCATAGTGCCTGAGAACAGAGTAGGCAGTCCATAAAGATAGCAATTAATATTGTTCTTGTCATTAGCATCGTTATTAGATCACTCATCTGGATTGCTTATAAGAGACTGGAATAAATTATGTGTATGTGTAAATTTCATTTAGATCTTAGGTAATAAAGTTCTGGGACATGTTTTAGATTATTGTGTATCTGTCAGCATCCTAACTCTGGTTGTGCATCAGGATCTCCTGTGGAATATTTAAAAAAATATTCCTGGCTCCAATTCAGATCTTTGGGACTGGATCCAGGGCATGTGCATTTAAAAAAAGTTCGATAGGTGAGTGTGATGTGCAGGCTGGGTCAAGAATCATTGCCAAAGATATTATATCTACAGTGACTGAAAGGTGTGAGGTGAAGAGAGGGTGAGGTTTTTCTAATATTTGACCTAATTGGGTGCTACATAGGAGCAGAGAAATACTGGAGAGTCATGAGCCTGGGGCTTGGGAGTTCAGGGTATGAATTCAGCCTATCTACTTAAGTGCTCTGAAGATGCTACCCTGCCAGCCCTGGAGGTTAGAAGCCACATTTGTCTTTTGTATCAGGATATTCCTAGACTGATCTTGAACAAACTATTTAACCTTTATAAGCCCCTGTGTTCTTATCTGATAATTAATATAGATAACTTATGGGTACCTGTAGAGTTTATGAGTGCCTATATAATTGATGGGTAATAGGTGCTCAACAAGTATTTACTGTTCTCTGTGTGTGTGTGTGTGTGTGTGTGTGTGCGTGCGCGTGTGCACGCGCGTGAGTATTCCGTATTCTCAAAAGTGACATCTCGTTGGAGGAATTCATGTAGAGGAAGTGACTGCTGGTTGACCTGGAAGCTAAACTCTGGGATATTGGAGGCTCCTTACCCCTCTCTTGTCCTTGAAATGTACGTTTTGACCACTGTTCTCACAGCCAGAGCCATTTTCAAAAATGCAGTTTTGGGAGAGTTAAGTGTTATTGAGACCATCCTGACTGAATATGCTACTAAACCCAGTTAAGACCTCTGTGTAAACTTTTAGGATTCTGACGGGCAGATGTGGAGATCTACTCGTCTTGAGGCCACATAAGGCAGACCTTCTAAGTAAATTCTTGTTTATTAAACCTGCTATCTGACAATCTGGAGTCTTATGCCTCTTCAGTCTCTTCTTGCTTCCATGTTCCTGGGGGGAACAGGGAAGGGAGGCAGGAGGCAGAGGGAACCAGTTTCCAATTTCACCCAGGAAGCTCCTGATTTGTGAACCAACACCCATGCTCATTTTCCCCAGTTCTTTTATTCATGCTGTTCTCCTGCTCAAATTCTCCATTCTAGCCAAATCAAATTTATTTACTAATCCCTGAACTTGTATATTTTTCTGCCTTTCACATAGCACTTCTCTATATACACCAATATCTCCATAAATTTCTCCTGATCCACACAATGTGAAGTGATCACTCTTTAAAAAAAATTCTCATGGTTGCATTAATTTTGGCACCTGATTATGTGCTACTGGGATCTTTTCTTTCTATTATTAGACTGAACTGTCAAGTCGTGTATTGTTTTTTAACTCTTCTTGCTTTTATAGGTATAGCTATTCAGCTAGACTGCATTTTAAACAAGCATTGGACCTTGAAGGCAGGAACAGTATTTAATTATATTTCCATATAACAAGAATTCACTGAAGATGCATTGGTTTGGAAAAAAATTGACTCATTTTTTCTGATTCTTTTATTTTTTTATGTGTTTTTGATCAAGTATTTTTTTGTTTTGTTTTATTTGTTTGTTTTTTAAATTCTTAGACATAATGTATTGCTGGCCCCTGACTAGAAGATAATTTAAGCACAGAGAATGTTTAAGGAACAAGCTAAGTTTTGGGGATCCTTGGGGTATAAGAAGGAGACATTGTCCTTCTTCTTTGTTTGCCTGCCTGGTGGATTCCCACTTGCTAATGAAGCCTCAGTTTTAGTCTCTCTATCTTCCCAGAACCTACCCAATGAAAGCAAGCTCTTCCTACACCTGAACTCAGAACCTCTATTATGGAGCATTGCTTTGTTTATTCATTTATATCTCCCACTGGCCTGAGGGTTGCTGAAGACATAGATTTTGGCTTAGTCACCTTGGTACCACTGGCACTAAGCACAATACTTTACCCATAGGAAAAACTCATTAACTACAGAATCAGTGTAAAAACACAGGGACTCATACTCAAGTTGTAGAAACTGGATTTGGCAAAAGACAATAGTTATACAATAAAAGCATGTATTAAGTTTCCAATGAGTAATAAAAACAATGAACTGCACGGATTTGGAAAGAGGGCTTGAGAAAACTTGAGGAAACCTTGAATAAGGTAGAACTTGGTGGAGGGATGAGATTTGGCCTTGTGTAGACTGGGAAGGTTATTCCCAGCAGAGGTAATGAGCTAAGTTAAGGAACAGACACAGAGCATCAGTCAGAGTTTGGGGTTGCATACGACAGAATCAACTCTAGCTAGTTTAAATCAAAAAGGAATTTATTAAAGGATTTAGAGAGCTCACACAATCTCTGTAATAGTCATACTTAGATGCTAAGTTGCACTCTCATACCTTAACATTAAAAAGTCTGGAGATATGACTTTTTTGGCTTTTACCTTGGGAAGTTAAAAAAAATAATGAGTGAAATAATCAGGATGTAGAATAGTATGAAACTATGTTAGGCAGATATAAATGATTGTGTGTCTGGATATGTTTGGCTGACAACGACTAGATCAGGTGATCCAAAGCAGAAGACTCTGGGAAAATATTAGGAAATAAAGTTGGGAAGTTCAGTAAGAGTCCCATCTGGGAACTCCTTCAATAGTACAGCAAAGGTGTGAACTTTCCTCTGTGTGAAGGGGGCGCCAAAGAAGATATTTGAGTGTATATGTGTAGGGTGGGGAGTGAGAAATATTCTGGAAAAGATCATATTTAGGCATTTTTGAAGGCTTGGTGATTTAGTCACAGGAGAGAGAGCACTCATGTGGAAGGAGGATCTGGGACTTGACACTAAAGCCCCTCCTGGAGAAGGTTGGTTTTGGAGAGGTGGAGGTTAGCTTGGGTGACAGCGAAGGTTCAAGCAATGATGGGGTGGGATGTCAGTGTCATCTAGCTGTGATTCAGTAATCCCACTGATTGCCAGATTTGGTTCAGCTTATCTGGTTGGCTAGATGGTGTCCCCTTCCTCCTTCCACAGTCACCTGCCCCCCCTACCCCCCACCTTGAAGCTGTGAGATCAGTCAAAGAAAACCTTCCCCAATAGAGGAGGTCTATTCTTTACTCAAGAGCATGTGAGTATATGTGTTCCTCTTCTGCAGCACTAGGAGAATTGCTCTACTGGAACCAAACAGGCTCTCAGGAGGTAATGGGGTGACTGAATAAGCAATGGGACCCAGCCAGAGGCTGTCCTTTCCGGTTTTGTAGCTTCCTTCTCTTCTTGCTGCTGTCAGAACAGTTTCCCCAGATCATGAATTCTGTCAAGCCCAGAATTCTTAAATGGCTCCCTATTCCCCAAGGCGGTGTCTTCCAAAGTGTGGGATAGGTATTCCTGGTGAAATGCAGGATGATTTAGGTGGGACATAGGCATGGCATGAGAAATCTTTTCCTTTAAAAATTATTTTTCAGTACTTCTGTTTTTGATAATAAGGAAGGGTAACATTGGTATACCTAACACTTTCTAATCTCCATTTTTAACGAGGAGAACAGGCCTCAAGCTAAGTGCTCCTCAAACAAATGTATATGTCATAATGTTAATAACATTATTTTCTTTTAAAAATTTATGGCAAATAATTTCAGTTTTTCACATATGACAGTGTTGTAAAATTTGAATGTCCTAGATATCAGATGATATTTAGGAGTTATTATTAACTTTCTTGAGTATGACAATGGTATTGAAGTTTTGTTTAAAAAAAAGTCCTTATATACATATAAAAATAATATAGCATCTGTAATCTGCTTATCACAGATGAGGTAATTCAGCTGTGTGTGTGCTGGGAGGAGGTGATGTGCTAAGGGGCGTATAGAGGAAACAAGATTAGACATGGGTTGATATTTGTCGTTCTGGGTACATGGAGGTTTATTTTACTATTTGTCTATACTTTTTTGTATATTCAAAAATTTTCACAATAAAATATTTAAAAACTGAAGAAAATGGCAATGCCAAATAAATTAATTAATATAGAAAAAAAGTCCATTTACAGAAAAACTAAAGCAAATAATAGTAATATAGGTGGTATGAAGATAAGCCATTGGCCAAACTACTGGAGTCTACAAATACTGGTCTACTGGAAAAAGTTCAAACTTCTCATTGGAAAATCCAAGGTCATTCTTGTTAGAACCCTTCCTCACCACCTTTCTTGCTACTCCAGTGCAACAATATCAGGTCACCGGGAGTGTGCTAGTGTGCTGTGCTCTCACACATCTTACGTCTTGATGCAGACTGTTCTCCTTCAGGGATTGTCTTCACAACATGCTTGCTTGGATAATTCCTGCTCATTCTCTAACTCTCGACCCAAATAATGGAAATATAAAGAAAGAAATATTCCATGAGGCTCTGAAGGCAGAGTTAAAGTTCCTTGGGACTAGTCGTAGCTTGATATCAGCATACGAAGGAGCCAAGAGTAAACCCAAGGTTTTAATGGTGGAATAATGGCAATTTTGTCTGATAAGGGAGGTAGCAAAGGGGAGGTGTTTCTGGATTATCACTGGCATATGAGGTTTCAGGCATGTTGAACTTGGAGTGTCCTCCAGGACTCCAGGATTTTGATAGCTGCAGAACTCGGGCAGGGTACATTTCTCTCCAACCAACTTTTGAGTATTCAGTAGGTAATTACATGGCAGAAATACAAAGAATCTTTGTTCTCCCCTCTCTCTTTTCTGTCAGTCATATCTTGAGTATTATTCTGCTGATAGACAATGAGGCAGAGAGAAAGAAGGGAGAGGATGTGAAATGCAAATTGGTCATTTGTTGCTTTTTAGGGGATTGAGAGGCTTGGGGGATGGGAAAGTTAGAAACTATCGGTTTATGTAAATTTTTCTATTATTACTAAATTATAATTATATTCCTCATCTATTATGTGGTCTAACTTCAGATTGTTGAGAGGTAGCTGTAGTTAATGTGGCTTCACCATTGCTTGTGAACTGTGGGGGCCAATGGAGACATCCTACACTATCTAGCTGGACTTTATGACCTTTCAAATAATTCGTTTAAATGAGGAACGACAATATGATTACAACAAGGGGTAGGGAATGAAATGTGCTTTTACTCCAAGCACTGGTCGCCCCATGAGGATAGTGAATAACAAATGGGTCCTGAGAAATAAAATGGTTCTGTTTTCAAGTTTCTGCAGCAAAGAACAGCTGTTGTATTGGTCTGTTAACACTTTCACCATTCTATTTTGGTTCTTTGAGAGGCAGCTCGCTGTACTGACATGCTGGACAAGAAGGATGTGATCTAATTTTAGTTGGAGTAAATACAATGTTGTTCTTCCATTCTGTTTGGACTTTCCGTTAATAGAATGATAGTTTAGTTATGCCACTGTCCTTTCTAAGACTCGTCTTCTCATCTCCCCTCCCTTCATTGGTGGCAGAGATCAGGGACCAGCTCTACTGTGATGTTTTTGCAGTTGTCATCATTTTACTTTGTAGGCCAGAATCATGTGTTTTTGTGTATTTAAAATTGAGGAATACATGATTACCATGTCAGCCTTTCTTGTGAGGACAGGATTCAACACTATTTACACTCTATAATTTATGGCATTTTTATAGCTCTCTGTTAGGGCTTGCACAAAGCAGAGAGAATGTAGAGGAAAAAGAAAAAAAGTGAATATATCAATGTGCTGCAGTTATTTGGTGAAGTACAAAATCTTCTAGTAGTTTGTTTTGTTGGAAGCAGATTTTATTTCTCAGGACCCATTTGCTCTCAATTTTTACCAACTCAGCCCTTTGGTGTTAACATTTTGTACTCTGAAATTGTAAGGTGACATGGTTGATGACTTGTTCTCTGGTAAATTGTTTCTTAAGATGCCAGGTTGCTCTTGTCTTAGATGGATTTTGGAGTCTGCCTCTGATGTTATTTTAACTTATAAACTTTTAATGATGCGTGTTATTTCTTTTATGTTTTACTTAAATCAGCATAAGATTTTATAAATAGATTTAGATTTATTTTAACATATGAAAAGAGAGAGAACAAAAAGATGCTTATGGTAAAATTAAACACTTTTTCAAATTGAGGCTTTTGCTTGGTTTGTGCTTCTGTTTAATGTGCATTTTTATTATTTGGTGTGAAGCTAGTGCTCATAAAGGTGATTTGTGAATATATAAAAAATTAATAAGAGATGCATCAGAGTTGTACGTTCTGTCTCCATGGCATATTTAAATACACTCAACAGCTGCCCTAAGGAGCAAATTTAGCATTTATCTAAATTGGAAAGCCAACGAGAGGTTAGCTCTGGGAATGGCTGGAGTCTGTCTGCAGCTGAATTTTCATTTAGCATAGGTTGTTGCTCCAGTGTATCCCCCTGGTGGAGTGGGTAGATTTACGGCCGTCAGCTGAAGAGAACACTTCTCATTTTTTGGTATGCATCAGAATCAACTTAGGGGAGCCTTTTCACAATATAGATCTCCCAGGTCTTGGACTCTAGATATTTCGAATCAGTTGTTCTGAGACTGAGCCCAGGCATTTTTGTTTTGATTCATCAGAACCACTTGAGAGCTTCCACAACACCCTGGTGCCTGGGATCCATCCCCGAACACTGACTCAGATCCTCTGGTGGTACAAGGCCTGGGAAATATGTTTTGATCTTCACAAACAAATGAATAAAATATGATTGATTTAGCAGGGATGGTCCTTGACAAACATCATTTAGAGAGAGTTGAGGTACTTGTGAGAGACCATGAAAGATGAGAATTCTGTTTGTTGCCAGTGAGATTGCCTGAGATTGGTCGATGATGATGATGATGATGATGATGATGATGATGATGATGATAACAAAGCATCTGTAAGCTTTATATCAGTCTTGCTTCTGTATGCTCTAAGTAGAGGACTATTGTGCTAGTACTTCTTTATCCTCTTGTGATTTTGTCTGCTTAATTAACATTATTCAATAGATACTTGCTCTCATGTTCTTAAATATTTATCTTAACTAAATGAACAAACTCTCCAACAATTATGAGGACTTGGGAAGAATAAAAATACACTGAGTCTGTGTTGGCTATGCTGACAGAAACCAACATCTGATATATTTCATATTTTCTCAAGGATAAATTTGCTATGAAATGTAAAATTTTTCTATTGGTGAGTGCAATTTTATAGATTAATTTCAGTTTTAGTGTGCTATTTTCAATGGCTATAATAGCATGTTTATCGCTATCAGAGACGTATGGAGAATTTGAGTTCCCTTTTTACTCATCCCATTCATTTATAAAACCATATTAGGCAAAAAATGGAGTTGGTAAAAGCAGTGGGCTAGGAAGATTAAGACTTGAGCTCTAGTTTTTTTTTCTTTCCATCTATTAGTTCTGTGGCATTGGACAAGCCACTTGAAGTCTCTGGGTCTCACTTTCTTCATGTACAAAATAATAATAATTTGTCTGCAAGTAGGAGACTAGACCAGTTGAACTCCTGAAGACCATTCTAGCTGCAAGTTCCTGTAATGAGTCTGCAGAGAAAGAGGAATGGCCACATCAAGGCCAAGTCAGGTAGGGTGGACTAGGAGGCAGTGGGCTTCAGAATTCAGGAAGACTGTATGTCTCTCTTGGTGCTGTCCTTCAAACCCTGGTTGCCTCTCCAATCTTGTCCCTCATTGAAGTGGTTTTCTATGTCTCCTGGTTTATAGATTCCTAAATTTACTAAATAATGTGAGATAAAGCCTCAGTGGGACTCTCGAGTCATTTGTAAGGGATTAAAGACAATTTTACAAAATTGTTTGCTGGCTTGGAGAGTTGCAGTGCTAAAACCATACACTTGTTAAGACATGGATATACATTTATGATTAGGAGTGTTTTAATGAAACATTCATGATTATTTCCTGCATTTCTCTGGAAAAATAAATTTAATCACAGTAGGATTTTTCACTCAATTGCTTATTAGAATGCATTCCTCTGCCTAGATAATTTAAAGATACAGTTAATGGTTCTTCTATTTTGCAAAGATGTTATTGGACCCACAAATATCTTCTGTTCTCTTGAGAAGGAAAAAACGTCAAGATATTCACTCTTTAAATTATGAAAGTAAAGGGAAATGATTACATACTAATATTCCCACTTGCTACTTGAGGATTCCACAGAAAACAGTAACATTAGATGGATTATTTACCGTGGTGGTTTGTGAAGCATGGTCTGCTGCCGTACTGCAAACCTGCTTGTCTCTTACTAGCTGTCTGTGTGATGGTTTCGGCTTGCTCCTCCAGACTCTCTGCCCTTCTCTACTCTCCTCCTTGACCTAAGAGGCTGAGCTCTAAGACTGTATCTATCAGTGTCTCAGTCTGCTTGGGATACTATAACAAAACACCACAGACAGGTCCAAGATCAAGGTGCCAGCCATTTCTGTTTCTGGTAAGGGATTTTCTTGCTTTGCAGGCACTGCCTTCTTGCTGTGAAAGAGAGCTCTGGTTTCTTCCTCTTCTTATAAGGGTGCTAATCTCATCATGGGGTCTCATGCCTCATGACCTTATCTAAACCTAAGTGCTTCCCAAAAATCTCACGTCCTAAGACCATCATAGTGGAGATTAAGGTTTCAACATATCGATTTTGGGGGACATAGCATTTATTGCATAGTAGCAAGGCTCCCTTGCCCTGCTTTCTGGAATAGAGCTGTGCTTATTTTGTGAAAGACACTGGTAGGAAGGGGTGGAGGAGAATAAAGTCAAGGTGTCTTTCTGGTTTCCACCTGTTGGGCCACATCTACTGTTAGGTATCCTTTACCCTCTCCAATGGTTGATCCTGCTTCCTTCTCCTCCCCTTAGGTCTAGGGTATAGTTCCTTTGTACTATCCTGCTGTCCTCCTGCAAATCTTGACTCTGCCTCACTCTTTTGTAAATACTCAGTTATTATACACTCCTCGGCTTTCTGTTCTAGAACACAGTCCAGTTCCTGCTGGGATCCTGCCTGGTTCATGGTCTGAAGAGTTGATTTCAAAAGATCACATAAAAACCTCCTTACAACATCAGTATTCTGTTCATTACACTTGATGTTATCATAATATTTACTTTCTGATTTTCTTGGGGGAAATGGCTACTGAAGTGATTTGGCTGCAAAGCCACAAACTTCCTGGATTCAAAGATCTATCTTCTATTTTCTTATTTTAAAAATAATAGTTATTGCATGGTAGGGGTGTGAGAAGATGAACATTTTGTATTTTATGGTGGGATGATAAATTGTTATAGACTTGATGGAGTTTATAGTAAGGGTCTTCGAAATATTTAACTTGTTGACCCAGTAGTCTTACATCTAGCAATCCATTTAAAGGAAGTAATTGGAATTACAATGATACATGCACAAATAATCACACAATATTGTTATTTATAATAATTAATAATATAAATAGCTAAGTGTTCAGAAAGGTAAAAGTGATTTCATAAATGAAAGTACTCTATATAGTATACCTTGTAGTCATTAAAAGTAAATTTATAAAGAATGTTATATAACATGGTAGAATATCACAGTATAAAATTTTAACACAAAATGAACTTACATAGAGAAAGAGAGAATATGTGTGTATATATATACAAGCATGTCTGTCTGTCTGTCTGTCTATCTATCTATCTATCTATCTATCTATCTATCTATCTAACCAACCATCTATCTATCCATCTATCCATTTATCTACAGAGAAGAGGTCAGAAAGAAAAACTACACATCAAAAATTCTTTAGCAATTATCCCTTGGGAAAGATTATGGATGACTTTGATTTTTATTCTAGTTATTTTCTATATTCTACAAATATACATTCCTTTAAGTATTCTCTTTCCTGTATTTAAGCACATACATTACCAAAAATGAGAAAATATTGTTTTTTTAACCTGATATCTTGAGAAAAACAAAAGATATTTTAGAGACTATAGCATAAGTACCATGCTATTGGGGATGCTCTTCTTTGGCAGCAAAATTAAGGAGCCGAGAGACCATGCCCAGGCCTTCAGGGCTGGGGTGGGGCTCCGACCCAGCTGATGTTGCAGTTCACACCCGGAGGGGTACATTTTGGCTGGCTGCCTTTTCTAGCCTTTCTTTCCTTGCAGATGGACCTGGTTGTATATTGCATTTTCCTACTTACTTTTTTTCCTACTTCTTTTTAAAGAGGCAAATTTGGTCTGCTCTCACATCTACTTAATATGTTGGTTTTATTTCTGCTTCTCTTTTGGGAATACTTTTTTTTCTCATGCTACAATCTTTATTTTCTTGCCAGGCATGGGTTTTTAAAATATTCTTTCAGATTAGGTTATGAGAAATTGATTTTACTGCTAATTTTTCCTCAAAATTATGCAAACCCTGATCCAACCTTCTAGTTTTCTGGGCCCTGTAGATTTTCAGACGTGGAGTTAAAGAGTTGGATTTACAGAAGACAGAGCCATCCTTGTATGGTTTAGCACACAGCTTGTGTGCCTATGGGTCTCCTGTTAAGAAGATATCTTGAGTGGAAGGGAAAGTCACACACTATCCAATTTTAGTAGTGAATACTTTAGTAGATTAGCTTGTCAAGTAATTAGCTATTACTTTGGAAAACAGAGTGCAGTGTCCAGAAGGAATAAGACAGTTGATATTTAGATGGAAAAGGAGGGAGAAGGACAGGATGCTTGCGGTGCTCCCTCGAGCCTTACATGAACATGGGCTTCCAGCCCAGGAGGTAAAACCCGGGGAAGACGCAGTTGGAAAGATGGAGTGGTAAGATGTACAAGACAAGTCCTGCCTATTTTTGAACTACCTAAGCTATATGTGGCACTAGAAATCATGACCCATGAACCACTAAAATCGGGTAATGTCTAGTTAAGTGAAAATGATACAAAATGGTAACAATCATCACAATCACTTCTATTTATTGAGCATTCGCTATGTGCCAGGCATTGTGCTGAGCATTTGCATACATTACATCTTTTAATCCTCTCGACAGCGCTGTGAAGTAGATTTTATCATTCCTACTCAAGAGTGAGAAAACTGAGGCTCAGAGAAATAAACTTATCCAAGCCACATGATTAATAAGAGGCTGAACTGAGTTTTGAACTCAGAGTGTTTCTTCTGCGGGCTATGAAAATAGCGTCCTTAGTAGGTAGAACTCAGGGTTTGAGCTCTAGCTCTGATAGCCAGAAGGTGACATTTTGTAAGTATGAACATCTTTAATTATAAGCTTCTTGTATTAGAATTTATAACTTCTACATAATTTACATTATCTTAGGTGCATTAGAGTTGGAAAAGTGCTTTCTAACAAATCCTCTAATTTTGTCCTCATAGCAATTCTTAACAATACCAAACATACCTGTTCTATAAACTTATTTTATCATTAGACCTATAAAATTATATTAATTTGTTGGCTTTTTAACTGAGTTTCCAGTCACTTAACTTCTTAAGTATATTTTTAATTTTTTTTATGATAGGCTGTAAGTTTTCCTAGAACTATATAGATATCTTTTAGGATTTCCATGATATAACATGAAATTGGGTTGTAACCTTCATATGTGGGGCTTTTTGGAAATCATCCTTGGCCTGTAAGAAGTATTTTTTTTTTTTTTTGCCCAAAGCTAAGGAGGCCTTAACAAACAAACAAACATATATATATAAACATATATAAATATGTATATACATATACATACAAACATATACACACATACGTATATACACACACATATATACACACATATATATACATATATAGATAGAATATGAAACTGAGTGTTACAGATATTGAACAATTTGACCAAAACCATACAGCTGAAATGTTATAAAGTTGGAATAAAGGGACAATATGTAAAAGGGAAATACTACTATGTAAACACTTTCTTTTGGGGCAATCTTTTCTAGGTTCTACTTCCATTGCTTCTTTTCTAGGTAGGAGACAGTGTATTTAAATTTTTGTTGAACAGTGGAAAATTACATACCTTTTTCCTATTTTTTTAAATTAATGCTTTAGGAGAATTGAAATAAATTTGTCTTCGCTGTCTACTCTCTCCTCATTTCATTCCAATTTTCATTTCATGGCAAGATTATTCCTCCTGCCATGTTCTTTTCATAAAGTCACTCTCCTGTTAAAAACCAGTGATTTCCCCATTACACAGGCTATGATCCAACTGGCTTAGTGTAAAGATTCTCAGCTTTTTTCTTTTCTATATTCACCACATTCTTTGAAATACTAGAATGATTTGATGCATACCTGAAAGGATGAAAAGACTCAGAATCACACAAAGCTAGCCAGCCAGCAGTCACTACATCACAAGCTTCATTGCAGCAGCAAGTGGTCTCGTGGCACTCATGAAGGCAGTCACTGGAAGCGTAGCATCTTCATTCTCTTGGCCATTCTTTGGTGCTGTGCTGAGGCTGAGCACAGTGCCGGGGCCACACTTCCCTATGTACTTTAGAGGAAACTCCTCTCGGGTTCCAGAGTCAGGGCATCTTCCTTGCTTGCTGACTTGGCCTGCCCTCTTCATTGCAGCATGCTTTAGACCTGCTTTATGCCACTTTGTACAATTCTCTCAGCTTGCATTCTGCCACGAAGAGATGTTCCTTTAACTGTAGCTTTCCGCAGTGGTTGCACAACTATGTTTTTCGCATTAATAAAAGTTAGCGGCACTGCAAGCTGGTGACTGCGGCATATCTGTCGAAAGTCACTTTTACTGTGCATGCCTCACCTCTTCACCACTTACAGGCACTCTCTTCCTTCCAGAGAGCTTTTGCTGAGTGTACTCTCTACCTGGTTATCTCCTCCTCCTGAACTACTAACTACATTTCAGGATCTGGTCTAATTTTCACTTCTGTCCAGAAGCTTTCCTAATGACTCCTGTCCCCAGTGGCCTCCTGTTCTAAACTCTTCTACCATCTTCTCTCTGTACATCTCATTTGATGCCTGCATGGCACAGCCTATGTGTGTACTTTCCTGCTTCAACAAAATTGCCATTGCCTTGAGGGCCAGGCTCATGTATTATATTTTCTATCCATCACAGAACCTGCCATTACTGCTTTTGTGCATAATAGATGCCCAGAATTCTAAGTCTGAGGTCATTTTTAATCTATTTAAGATTGTATAGAGATGTTTCCCCATAGAAGGCATTACCAAAAAGACTTTGAAAACATCCAGTGTGTAATACAGCTAAAAAGTGTCCTGTGGGTGAGCTTGGGCTATGGGGAAATTGTTGATATTGTTGCATAATACTGTTCCCTTTTCAAGGTTCTTTAGTGGAGCTCTGTTCACCTGTGTTTGCTGAATTTCACCGCATGGCACACCTCTTGGTGCCCCAGAGAACTTGTGCTGTTTTCTGGAAGAACAATCCTCCAACTCCTTCCCAGTTCTCTGGATTACCGGCAACCAGCAATGAGTGGAAGGAGTTGGTTCTGGGCAACATCATGATATAATGGATTCCTTGTGAATACTTAAGAATTTGGCAGGGAGCACAGACTGCTTATATGGGATTTAAAAGAAAATTACTTTGAAAGGCTTCGGGGGTTGGGGGTGGGGGAGATGTGTGGGAAGGCTAGGTCTACTATTGTCATAGGCAATCTTTTTAAAATTTAAATATGCTCATTGCCTGCATTTTCTAATTTCCCCTTGATTTTCCTATCACATGAGAATTTGGCCCAGTGTGTCTGTTGCATTTCCAAGTATTATTATTATTTATCACACACTCTTTCTGTCAATGTTAAAATTCCTTGCAAAACAGGCTATGCTCATAGCTTTTTCTACTGTGGTGGTTTCCATCCTCGCTATACATTATAATATGTAAGGAGTTTAAAAAATTTTCCACATTTCCCAGAACAATAAAATCAAAATCTCTGGTCTTGGGTCTGGGGCATGGGTATTTTTTAAAAAACACTTCCCACAAAGCAAAACAAAAGAACAAACAAACAAAAACAGACTCATAGATACAGAAAACAAACTGATGATTGCCAGAAGGGAGGTGGGGTTGAAGGTCTGGGTGAAAAAGATGAGGGAATTAAGAAGTACAAATTGGCAGTTCCAAAATAGTCATGGGGATGTGAAGTATGGCATAAGGAATATAGTCGATAATATTATAATAACTATATATAGTGCCAGATGAGTACTAGATTAGTCAGGGAGATCACTTCATGAATTATACAAGTGTCTAACCACTATGCTGTACACCTGACAATAATATAAAAATAATACTGAACATCAACTCTAATTGAAAAATGAAAATTAAAAAAATTAAGTTTAATTTAAAATAAATAAATAAAAAGCTCTCACAAGATTCAAATGTATGTCTGTACATGAGTATAAGCTGAGAATCACTGATGCGGTGGGCTCCCTGTAATCCCAGCTGGAGCTTGTTGGAAAGTGTCTGCTTGGTGATAAGCAGCTATATTAATTTTTGTCTGACTTGGTAATTACCTCTGTATTTTCTTTTTTACAGAAATTACATAAGAAGAAACTGGGTAGAAGAGATAATTAGAGGGGTTTGGTATTCATCATAGAGCTCCTTCCTGACCAAAACAAATGGAGATGCAGGTTATTAGTTGAAAGCCTAATAATGTCTTATGCTGAGGTTAATGCTTTGCAAAAGTTGTCTATGCCTTTAAAAAGATAGTATGTCCAAGCGCCTGTTAAACAAGTTGTTTATCTGCTGTTTTCTCAAAAATGTAAGGAGTAGAGGGAGGGACCGCCTTATAATTATATATTAGGCAAGGCAGCTAACAAAACATATGAGTTTCTAGTGAGCCCCAATTTGGGGATCTCACATAGGACTCTCAATAATTTTCAGTGGACAACTGGATGCTACTTGCTGCAAAATTCTGTAGTGTTTTGCCTTTCATTTTTATAGACATCTGGAGAAATATTTGAGGAAGATAAAAAATAACTTCCTCAAGAGAAAAATTAGTACTTTCTTGTTACTGAATATGCTCTAAAGCTTATAGAATTGTATTTTTGATGAATTGATCCTATATTAGAAGCTATTCTATAAGGGTATGTAGGGAGTGTCAAATTTTTCTGATAGCTGCTTAGAGACTCCTTCAAAAGGAACAGATCCAGTAATGAAATAGACCCAGTTTATCCTATTTATTAATTATATTAGCACTTGAAACTCCCACTTATCTTTATTTCTTATTCACTGCTTCCTCTGCTTCCTGCTTTCCCTCTTTTAATGTGGCTAAACAATTATTTCTTATACATTTTTTTAAATTTTGGTAGAATTGGTATACAAGGTTACATATATTTCAGGCGTAGAACACTGTAGTTTGATATGTATATACATTACATAGTGATCACCACTGTAAGTTTAGTTATCATTCATCATCATACAGTTGATCCCTTTCACCCATTTTTGCCCTCCCCCAGCCCACTTCCCCTCAGGTAACTACCATCTGTTCTCTGTATGATGAGTTTGTTTTAGTTTTGTTTTGTTTGTTTGTTTGTTTGTTTGTTTTGAGAGTCTATGTGTAAGCAAAATCATATATTTGTCTTTCTTGGTCTGACTTATTTCACTTAGCATAATATCCCAAGATCAGTCATGTTATTGCAAATTACGAGAGTTTTTCTTTTTTTAAATTAAATTTATTGGGGGTGACATTGGTTAATAAAATTGTATATATATTTGACCCTTTTTACCCTTCTCTATCTCTCCTCCATTCCTCATTCCCTTTAGTAACCATTAACTGTTGTCTGAGTCTATGAGTTTTTATTTATTTGTCTGGTTTTTTGTTGCTTTCAGTTTTATATTCTACATATGAATGAAATCATGGTTCTCAACTTTTCCTGACTTATTTTGCTTAGCGTGATAATCTTAAGATCCATTCACGTTGTTGCAAATGGCAATATTTCATCCTTTCTTATGGCTGAGTAATATTCCACTGTATATATGTACCACAGCTTCTTCATCCAATTATCTATTGTAGGGCACTTTGGTGTTTCCATGTCTTGGCCACTGTAAACAATACTGCAATGAATGTCAGGGTGCATATATCTTTATGGATAAATGTTTCAAATTTTGGGGGTAGATACTCAGAAGAGGGATTGTTGTGTCATATAGTAATTCTATTCTTAATTTTTTGAGGAAACTCCATACTATTTTCCATAGTGGTTGTACCAATTTACATTCCCACCAGCAGTGTATGATGGTTTCTTTTTCCCCACAATCTCTCCAACGCTTGTTATTACTTGTCTTGTTGATAAAATAGCCGTTCTTACAGGTGTGAGATGATTTCTCATTATAGTTTTGATTTGCATTTCACTAGTAGCTAGTGAAGATGAACATTTTTTTATGTCTTCTGCCAATTTTTTAATTGAATTGTTCTTTTTGTTGTTGTTGTTGTTAATTTGTATGAATTTGTTATATATTTTGGATATTAGCTCCTTATGAAAGATGTTGTTTGCAAATATCTTCTCTCATTCAGTTGGTTGCCTTTTTGTTTTGTTTATGGTTTCTTTTGCTGTGCAGAAGCTTTTTAGTTTGATATATTCCCATTCCTTTATTTTTGTTTTTACATCTCTTGCCTTCTTTTTTTATTTTTTTCTGGCCAAGTAGCATTCCATTATATATACACCTCATCTTTACTTATTGATCCATTGATGGCTGTCCACAGATAAACTTTACTTGAATAGACAAGTTATTAAGTGAACTTCCCTGCTGAGTTTGTTGCTCCAAGCCTTTTAAGGTCTTGCTTAAGTTTTACATAATGCCCTTGTTACCTAGTGTTGCAGTTAATATGGTTCATGAGCATGCCCTTTTCCTTACCACTAGAAACCTATTGGTTACTTAAAATTTGCTTCTGCCCAGTAGAGGACCGAGCTGTAAAATGAATTTCTACACTGTTATAACCATTATTTGCTAAAAGAGCCAACTTTAGAGTCTGGATTTTAGTATAATTTGATATCCTAGTACAAAAATCTGAGAGCCTGGGAAGAAATTGGATGTGTGACTGAAAGTGTGACTGAAATAGCAATGCTTTAGCCTTTGATTTGTTTTTATAAAGAGAAACAAGATATTTGACATATCAAGCAACAATGGCAATTATGAGTGAAAAAAGTCCTAAAAATACAAAGTAAGTCCTAAAAATATGGAATAAGAAATGTATGAAAAATGAAATAAGACTAATAACTGATACTGTAAATCAAGCTGAAAAAAATTAGGTCACATTGAAGAATAAGGTGTTTTATAAGCTTTATAGGATAGCAAGCTTTCTCTTTTTGTTAACACACATTTCCAAGGCGTTAGCTATATAAGAAATCTTAGTCCTTTCTCTACTTTAGATTTATATCTTTGCCAAGTATTTAATTAATTTAATCTACTTAAATTTGTGTGGCTGGTATTCCTTATGGAAGTCAGTATCTTGTCATAAGATCTGACACTAAAAATACCATCCTCAGGGGCTTACTCTCTTTTTATTCTAAAGCTCAAGAAGTTTTATATGTTGCCAAAAAGGAAGTTTCCTCTCCTTTCTATTCACTCACTTGGTAAATACTTTTAAAAGGGAAAAAAATATGAAGTAATTTAGGCTACTATGTTATAGGTACTCTGAAGAGAACCATTAATTTAAGTTCAGAATAAAACATTAATTACTGAAATGTCTATAGCTATTGAGTCACCTCAGATCATTGGTGAGAAACATACCTTGCATTCTGTCCCTCATGGCTTGCTTTCTGTGCTATGAAGAATCCCAACCTTAAATGAAGTTTATCATTTTTCTTTTACTTACCCACTATCACATTTTGCCTTCAGGTGTTGCCTTAAAACCTACCCTTGATTATCTTAATTTATTTAGAACGAAGTAGCACCAACGGTGTGAAGATGCATGTAATCATTAATAATAATAAGCATATATTGACAGAAGTCTACAAAATAGGCTGAACACTGTGTTAATCTTTTTTTATGATTTCTCTGTGTGTGGTAGGGGGAGGGGTTATAGAAATCTTTTCCTAGAGAAAGGTCAAAGATTACAAATTTTCTTTTAAATATTTCAAGGTTTGTTTTTCATATATAGGTCTTTAATATACCTGGAATTAATTATGTTTATGATGTGATGTAGGCCTCCAGGTTTACTATTTTGCCTACATGGACAATAAGTTATCCCAGTATATTTATTGAATTATTCATCTATATATTCTGTAAGTTATTAGCATTTCTGCCTTTCCTGGTATCAGGTTTTCATATAGGCAGGGGTCTATTTCTGAGGCTTCTATTCTGTTGGACAATTTGCTAATCTCCTTACCAACACCACACAATCTTAATTATTATAGGTTTATAAGAAGCCTTGATAGTCGGTAGAGTTAGTTCTCCTATCTTGTTGTTCAAAATCGTCTATGCTATTCTTGGCTTTTTGCTCTTCCATATAAACTATAGAATCAACTTATCAAAATTCATGAACAACTTTGTTGACATTTTCATTGAAATTGTATTCGATTCATGGACTAATTAGAGGATTCTCCCCATCCTTGAGCATTATCTTTATCTATTCATGTCTTTTATTAAAAAAATTTTTTTGTATTCATGTATTTTAAATTTCCCCATAATGTTTTTATAATTTTCTCCATATAACATATCTTTACATAATTCATTATGAGTAAAATCTTTTTTAAATTTTATTTTCTAATCCAATATTATGTGTATAAAGGAATATTATTGATTTTAGAATGTGGATCTTGTATTTCACAACTTGGCCAATCTTTTTTCAGTTCTAATAATTTATTCACAAATTTTCTTGGATTTCCTATATTGACAATCATATCCTGTACAATAAAGGGCAATTTTATTTCTTCCTTTCCAATTCTTACTTCTTTCAATATTTTTCTTGACAATGAATTGGCTGGATGTCTTCAGAATATTAATTAGCTGTCTTAATAGCAAGGATCATTCTTTTGAAACTGAATTTAAAGGGAATTTTCTAAAGTTTTACCATTAAACGTGATGCTTGCCATAGGTTTTTGGTAAAAATCTTATGAAGTTATCAGCAAAATTGCTGCAAACCTATGAAAGGTATAAAAATAGTCAGGGTTATTTCAACAAACTCCAGTCCTCACTTCGCAGTTGGTTCTGAGGCTGTGATAGATATTTATCATGGTACCACTCTCTAACCCATTCCAGAGTTCATTCATGCTTAAACAGTGTTTAAGCAGGTTTAAGTTGCTTGCCTGGTCAATGACCCAGATCTTTATCTTTTAGAGATCTTGGCCTTTGTCTATTTTTGGTTTTATTTTTACCACCTGTGGACCATAGTTTCTGAGATTTTCCATCTAAGGTAATCATAGGACACAGAAATACGCCAGGGAATTCCCTGGTTTCCAGACACTCTGCTCTCACCCCTATTGTATAGCATCAATCCTAGATCATTAATTACCATAATCAGGGTCAATAACTCCCACCTTCACAGTGATCCTTTCTTTGGCTACTAGTGTACTGGAATGAGGAGCCCATGTAACCAACTGGTTGTCATAGCTTCAGGTCCACACTGCATCCTCTGGTAGAACCATGAGGTTCACAAGCAGATGATAAAGTTGTGGAGGGAAGAAGCACACATTCAGCAAGTAGGTTACTGACAGGAATGGTAACAGAGCCCAATTCTACTTCCACCTGTTGGTTCCACACCCATGTTCTAGTTATTGGAGACAGCCCCCTGATTGCCACTCCAGCCCCGATGCCATGAGAGTAATTATTTTCACTTCATCTCTGATGACTAAGTGCCACCATTTGGCCTCTGCTATCCCCAAATCACGTCACCACCATAGATATAATGATGTTAAAGTCAAGAGCCCAGTTCCATGCGATATTTCTTACTGTCGATTTTAACCTACAGAGACATTGTTTCTTAGTAAGTCTTTGGGCATTTCTGGAGAATACATTCAGGTGGTGAGTTCTCCAACCTCACTTAAATTTATTCTAATAGTCTTACCTCTCAGGGCCTTCTGAATCCTACCTTAATTTATCTTCTTCTAGGACAATATGTCTACCTCATTTACTATAGGCCATTGTCATGTTCAGTTTTCAAGGGGACATTTCAGGCATATTTTGGGGCCAGTCTCAGGTGATTTTACCAAAATATTAAGCTCCTAAATCATAGGAAAAGTTTCTTACATCAGTAAATTCTTCTCCATTCCAGCTATATTTTCTGTCTCCTAGTCCAAAATATCAAATACTCATTCTCATATATTCTCCTTTCTCCAGGTTTCTACTTATACACATTGACAGGTCCTATGAGCATGTATCATTCTTATTAGATCAGCGACTCTATTTCTTTCCTGGGTCTGTAATGCAACCTAGCATGGAGGCCGTAAGGGGAAATGAGAAAGCTCTTAAGATGGATGAACCTTATTATGTGCCTCAGGTGAGGTCTTTGCAGATCTGCAGATGTGAAGAGACTGTTCTCTAGAGAGAGAAAGGGTGCTGATTCTTCCCTTAGTCTAACTTATATTTCGGAAGATGCCTAGTGCCTCCATATAAGTGGACCCTGAAAAGGTGGAGTCGGGGAGAAGGGTACAGTTTGGGCTCCAGCAAGACACCAATTCTACCTGTACTGCAGATTTGTGCTTGTTTTGCATCTTGACATGTAAAAGGGTCCTGAAAACATTTGATCACTGAGGCTATATTTAAGAAGTTTCAATAGGATAGCATCAGTGCTTCTCAAGGTCACATGCCACTGTCATTCCACTCGCAGATGAATGGAATAGCAAAACTTACTTCTTAAAGATTAATTTCTGGGTCAAATTCACAATACTCTCAAATGCTTGCCTTACTATTATTTTAACTGGAGAACATTTACAGCAGACTTAACTTGCTGTCAATTGCCCTCCACCTATCTTGTGAAAGCCTCTGACAGGTCACATACCACATCTTTACGTTTGATGAAACTGTAAGCTTTGTTTTGCAATGCCGTATGCTTCTTCCATAGTTCCCTTTTTTTTTGGCTTTTCATTTCTTTGCATCTTCCTCCCCCTACCACGTTTTCTCTAGAAAAGCAAAGTAAGAAAATAGCTGTGAAAGCACTTTAAAAACTAAAAAAAATTACAGCCTAAGGTGCCTTCCGTATCTGTGGTGGTCTTTGAAGGGAGGGATATTTGCTTAGTACCTCTTCAATGCCATTACATTAGGTCTCTTGGTATATATTTTATTCAATTCTCATAGTGACCTTGCAATGTTACTATCCTTACCCTTATTCTAAAGATGAAGCATTTCAGGCTCAGAAAGGTAATGTAACTTTCCCCAAGTCACACAACTAGTAAGTAGAGAATCTGAAAGTGAACCACACGCTGAAATCTTTGATCTTTCTACTCCACCTTCCCCTACCTTTCTAAGCTACAGTGTTCAGTTCTAATGGAAAATAAGGAAAAATTACCCAATTTAAGTGATAAGTAATACAAACCTGAATTCAGAGAAGCTGCTGCTTCAGTTGTAATTTCAGATCCCAAATCAAACTTCATTGAGTTCCTTCTTCAGCTTAGCTCTTCTGGAGGCCTCTGCTACCCACACTGCCATCTACTTTGAAGTCAAGAGTTTTCTGGGATAGATCTGTTTTGCTTATTGTCTCCAAAACTGGGATTTGGGACAGAAGTATCTCTTAATAAGTCAGTTTATCACTTTACAGTATTAAAATTGCCTAATACTATGCACACTTATGCAAAGCATCCATCTGCCTTAGAGGAGTGAAAGAGTAAGATGAGGCCAAACCTTCCAGCGTAGTTTGAATGATCACTTTCTCTTCTATATTGAGTGGAATGAGCCCTTTTCTTTGAGCCCTGCGAACATTTGTACAATTCAAAGCCCTTAACTCCAGGCTGATGTCTAGCGTTTTTATGTGGTGTTCCCTGAAATACTATCTAGACCATAAATAGTCACCAACAAAGGTCAAAGACAGCTGTTGTTTTTCAATTGGAAAAACTGCTTACTACAAACAATCTTAGAACTGTTGGGCACTCAGAGTCTGCTGCAGGAAGGATGAGCTCACATGAACCCCAATGAGAGAAATCAGGTGATGATGTTAGGAAAGGTGAGAGCACAGACTAAAATTAGGGGTGGACAGCGATGGTGGTAAGGCACACTTTTGAGAAGCTCCCTGCCCTATAATCTCCATCGCCATCCCTAAACTATGTAAACAAATAAATAAGCAAATAGTAAAATTCATTCAATAAATATTTTTCAAAGTGTAATTGTCTACAGACCATCAGCATCACCAAGGTACTTGTTGGAAAGCAGCCTCTCTGGCCTAACCTCAGGCAGGCCTACTGAGTTAGAATCATGCCTAGGTAATTTTTATGCACCCTGAAATTTGGGAAACACTGATTTAGATCATCTTTTCTGTCACAGTCATAGACACTGGCAATAGTTAACAGTGATCAACCTAGTGAGTAAGCTTTCTACTGTCATGGAAAAGAGATGCTAGTGGAGTGAGGGTAGGATGTGGAGAGTAACCTACAATAAGCAAGTAAACAAATATATAACTTAAATATGGACAAGTGAAACTTTCTCATCTTGTGTCAAATGTGAAGAAAAGCATTTTAGAGCACTTTGGGGTTTTTAAAATTGATCTACAGTCTATAATCTGAGTGAAAACTGAGCAATCGCAACTTTAGGAATAGTCCCCTAGCCTTTATTTCCAACCAGATTGCTACTTATGAATATTGAAGAATGGAAATAAAGACTGACAAAGCCCCCAGTACAGGTGGTTGAAAGAAAATTAAACGGCATACCTAAAGGAAATAGAAGTGGAATGGCTGTTGACCCACTAAATAGAGTAATCACTGCATATGAGAAATAATACAGTACATTACAGTACAGACATGTTAGATCAGGTGCCAGGAGCCTAAAACATGTGTTGAGTAGAATGCTGGCTCACAAGGAAGACCTTGATTTAACTGGGGAAACAGAATTGTGACATTTCAGCTGAAGTATCAAGATAAATAGAAGGTCTACTCTAAAAGGAATGTTAAACCTATGCAAAATTAAAAAAGGAAGTCTAAAAACCATTTACATGACTCATTAAGCCCCTTACCAATGTCAAGGAGAGATGAATCGAGACTCCAAATTAAAACAATTTAGTGAGGAGGATTTCAAAAAAAAAAAAAAAAAAAAAAAAAAAAAAAAAAAAAAGGAAAAGAAAAAAGAAGGGAAGCTAAGCAAAGGGCAGAAGTATGGAGGTGCTCACCCCCTCATCTCAAACCTGAGGAGAGGACTTCCACCACACTAACCAAAAAGCTTAAATGTGACTCCTGCATGTAGAGAGGCTTGGTAGACTGGTGTCTATTACCCAATCCCCTACCTGCTCTGGGATATCAAAGGAGCCAAAGGGATGGGGTGGTAGACTGCAGCTACCTCTGAATAATCACTGCCCTATGATGGAATGTGGATCCTATGGACCAGATGTGGAACCAATGGCCTGGAATAATTCTAATGGGATTCAGCCAGTATGAGGAGACCATGGCAGTAAAAGCCTGTGATGTGTACATTGGTGGCGGGGGTAGAGGGTACAGTGGGAGGTAAGCATAGGAGACGTGACTGATGGAGTTTGGGAGTGGACAGCCACATGACATACATTAATGAGTTGCAGTCAGAGGGACCCGGAAGGGAGTCTCCAGAGGACTCATAAAGGTACTCACAATAGAAAATGTCTGCTATAAAGGTACATCAAAATCAGAAAGAATAGCGCTACCTTATTATAGTATTTGTCAAGTAGAAAATTTCCTGTCCTTTTACTTTTTCTCCCTCGCAGCTACAATGCTGGGTCAGAAGCTGCTGTGGGTAAGTGGGGGAGGAAGAATTTAATACAAAAGATATTAACCAGGCCCTTGAGTGGCTGGCTGCTGTCCCAGGATCAGGGAGGGGCCTGTATTAGGGAGAAGTCTGGACTTTGAATGATGATTGATATGTTAATTACTATACCAATTTAACACTTTTAAATAGTGAGTTGGGATTGCAATTATGATTTAAAATGACAGCAGATTTTTAAAAATCTAAGCATAACTATAAAAGTCAGGATTAAGAGAAGAACCTGACTGAGTTAAAGAGATGATGGAGAAGCAAGTTTTTGTGATCAAATCCCTAGAGTATGACTTATTCTATGTGCCAGTTACAATGAAGGACTAGCAGAAAGAGAAAAACCAGTAAGTCCCAGAGCAGAGTTAACTAGAAGACGACTTGGTATGATGCAGCCTTTGATTATTTTTGTCAGCATCTGGAAGCATATTTTCTGGAGCATGACTAAGCTATGTAGGTAGGGGCAATGTCACCTACATCAGTGTTTTCCCAGGAGTGATCATTTTAAGGAATACACAGAAGAACAATTTTCAAATACCAGTAAGAGTTAATTATTTGTTTTAATGTATTTTATTAATCGGCATAAACTAACTGCTGTTATAAACTATCTCAAAAGTGAATTAAGACAGTAAAAGGTTATTTCACACTATACATCATAGTCCAATGTGGGCTTTGGTGGGGTGAGTCCTCTTCTCACAGTCATTCAAAGACTCAGATACTTTCTATTCTGGGGCTTTAGTTTTCTTTAGGTCTGTAAGTTGGCCACAGACAAAGAGAAGACAGTCAGGATCACTGAAGGCGCCGCGAATCACTTCTACTCACATTCTATTGGTCAGAGTCAGTCATGTGACCCCCACCTAACTGCAAGAGAGCCTGGGAAATGTATAGTAACTGTATGACCAGGAGGTAAAGGAAATGGGGTGAGGAAGGCTTAATACTGTCTATCCTCATGCATAATTTATGAAAAGAATAGCTCATTGAATCCTTGACCTCACAGATAACAATGTTAGTGCTAAAGTGAAGCCAAAGTAGAAAAGCAAGAACTTTGATTTACTTCCTGCTGACCACATGAATCACTGAAAGTAGGTTCCTGTGGGGAAAGAGACGATGAAGAGTAAAAATCACTACCGATTAGGGCATTGAAGAACGTAGTGGGGGAAAATGCTATTATGTAAACTCAGAGTGATTTAGGTCTTTTCAATCTCTGTAGATTTCTGCCTAGGACATAGCTAGCAAAATCGAATTAATACACTCTTTCCCTTCAGGGTTTTTCATTGTAATTAATCTTAAAATGAAGCTTTTATTATTGACTTATTATCAACAGTTATTTCCTGCATGAAGAAATAGGATTTTCCAGAGTGGATTTTCATAAATCAATTGGTCATTATTTTTTGTATTTCATTTTCATTTCTAAATTTGAAATGTTATTATTGACTGATTTTTAACAGTTATTTTTTGGGCAACAAGATAGAATTTTTAGGTGTGGATTTTTGTTAATCAATTGGTCATTGTGCTTTGCATTTCATTTTTATATTCATACTGTGAAAGCAGTGATTTCTTTTTTACTGCTGTTGTTGTTATGGTCACTTTCTACGTTTGGGGCAGGTCAGAGGAGCCAGGACACCTGGGACAGATCCCAATTTGTCTCTCACTGGTTGTCTGACTCAGAGCAAATTTCCTCATCTTTCCTTGCCTCAGTTTCCTTATCAAAAAAAATGACAGCAATAATAATACCTACCTCACAGTATTGTTGTGAGAATTCAATGAGTTGAAATTTCTAAAACACTTATAGTGGTGCCTGGCATATACTAAGTGCTGTGTATGTTTTTGGTGTTAATCTTTGACAAGTGATATTCATTTTCCTTCCACAGTGGTTATGTAGTTTCCTTTTGGCATAATACTTTAAATTAAAAACAGTGGCTCTTTTTGCAAATCAATCAGCAATGGATGAGTCTTTTCCTGGGAGCAGTATAGATAGAACTTTGCTTCTGCACCATCGAAACAAAACCATCCTAAAACTGGTGCTCAAAGAAGCTTGGTTTCTGAACAAGTTGAGTTATAAAAGCATACAGACAGGAACCAGATATCACCTGTTTACTGCCAGAAGCCAGGAGGAAGGTGATGGCTTTGGCTCTGCTGACCATGTGGGTTGCTAACAGCTGAACCCCTGAGTTAAGCAGAACTGCCCTACGGCCCAGATGGCACCTGGCTGGAGCAGAATTCCCCCAAAGGAGGCTCTAGGCTGGAGAAGTGGGGAGAACTTATGAACAAGCACTCTCTCCAGAGGAAGAAGAGTGAGCTGAGCGGATCATGCCCTTTCTTTTCACCCCAAATTTACCATTCCCATTTGTCACTCCTCTTCTTCAGGGACAGAGAATGTGCATAAGAAAATCCTTTTTGTAGAGGCAGGAAAGCTGTTTCTAATAAAGCCCCAAACCATTGGAGTGCTCTATTGTTTGGTCTCCATTGTCATCTTATAACTTAGAGTGTCTGCACTTTCTTTCTAGTATTAGTTAACTATATATGACTCTACTCACTGGAATCTCCTCCAACATTTGTCATTCTTCCATGAATCCTGGTGAGGTTTCTGCTTCTCCACCCACAGAAAACCAGGGGAAAGGTAAGGTATTTCCTCTATATGAAGAAGAAAAAAAACGTAGTGGAGCCCTTTCTTTAAAAAAATCAATTCATGGGTGATCTTAGTTGCTGTGATGTGTGTATATGTGTGTGTGAGTGTGAGTGTGTGTGTGTGTGTGTGTGTGTGTGTGAGAGAGAGAGAGAGAGAGAGAGAGAGAGAGAGAGAGAGAGAGAGAGAATATGAGTTTTGCTGTTTTTTGGCCCTTACAAATCTTAAGAGAATTTATACATAAGCACATTCCCAGAATTGTTCCTCAGCCTCCCTAGAAATGTAGGTAAATCTTTGAAGTGGGACATAGTAGTCTTTCATGGTTAATTTTATAAAGTGCCAATAATCTATCTTCCATGTCTTTTAAAGATATGCTTATATTATTTATAAGACTATTCATTTTTTATGAATGTTTCTAGATTTTAAGTGTATAAAATTATCAACTAGTAAAAGCATGTATAATTTTCTGAAGCTGAAAAACAATTCCATAGAGTTATTTATGCTTAGTTCTGCTAAGCTTATTATTATCAGGCAATGAAATAATGTCATATTTTTGCAAATTGTTGAACAATAGTTATTAGTAGAAATTCTCCACGAAGCCAAGTGTAGTTTTATTTTTTCAAATGTTTGCTTTGGAAGTGAAAACACTGAATATTGCTGTATACAAAATTATTTTTTGCAAGATGGGAATTTTGATTTTTAAGAAAGAAACATTTTCCCTATATAGCCTGGTAGTACCATATATTTTCAAGATTCTAATGACACACTCAGGAAACATTCATAAATCATTAAGTCTCTAGCATAATAATATATTACTCTGTGTGGCTTTAAGAAAATCATTTCACATTTCTATTTTCTACCTGTCTTTGAAGAAAGGGAGATCATGATACTCTATTAAATAAAGTCTTTGAAGCTCTCTGGAATGAAGAGTGTGCTACTTTCCTCTTTTGAGATTGTAATAGTTATAATTTATTAAATATAACTTTTACATTAGGCTAGTCTATTGTGTTGAAATAATTACGAATTAGGAGATATAATTGGTGTGTCTTTGGGACACAATATTTTCATGTCCTTTGTAAAGTCAAAATTTCCCTGATTTTGCAATAATAAGATGGCATCTTCATTTTTAATGACCAAGCTATAAGGCACTGTCAACTTTTTTGTAGAGATTATGTCATTCCATCATTCTAGTTAATATTAGGCTTAAAAAAATGCAGCTGTCAATTGAAAAGATAACCTACAGAATGGGAGAAAATATTCACAAACCGTATATCTAATTAAGGCTTAATATACCATATATATGTATATATGTATTTCATACAAATATACGAAATCTATAAAAACATGTTTTATATATAATATACCATATTTGTATAAAGAACTCATACAACTCAACAGCAAAAACCAAAAACAAACCTCCAAAACAAAAATGAGCAACCTAATTAAAAAATAAGCAGAGGACATGAACAGACATTTTTCCAAAGAAGACATACAAATGGCCAACAGGTACATGAAAAGATGCTGAATTTCACTAATTATCAGAGAAATACAAATCAAAGCCCCAACAAAATATTACCTCACATCTGTCAGGATGGCTATTATCAAAAAGACAAGAGTTAACAAATACTGACAAGGATGTAGAGAAAGGGGAACTTATATACTGTCGATGGGAATATAAAATGGTACAGCTATTGTGGAGATCAGAATGGCAGTTTCTCAAGAAATTAAAACTAGAATTAACAAATAATTCAGCAATCCCACTCCTGGTTACATATCTGAAGGAACTGAAATCAGTATCTCAAAGAGATATCTGCACTCCTATGTTATTGCAACATTAATCACATAGCCAAGATATGGGAACAATCTAAGTATCTGTCAACAGACGAATAAATAAAGAAGCTAATATACTTATGCAATGGAATATTATTTAGCCATGAGAAAGAAGGAAATCCTGTCCTTTGTGACAGAATGGATAGACCCTGAGGGCACTAAGCTAAGTAAGATGTCACAGAGAAAGACAAATACTGTATGATATCACAAATGTGGACTCTAAAAACACTGGACTCATAACAGAGAATAGAATGGTGATTACCAGGGTCTGGGGGATGAGGGAATTGGGGAGATGTTGCTTGCAACAAGTAGGTAAATAAGTTCTGGAGATCTAATGTACAACATAGTGAATATAGTCAATGATACCATATTGTAAACTTCAAAGTTGCTGAGAGACTAGATCGTAATTGTTCTCACCATGGAAAGAAAGGATAATTATGTGGTGTGATAGAGGTATTAGCTAAGCTTTAGTGGCAATCACATTGTATCAAAATGTATAAAAGCAAAATATTGTTTACCTTAAACTTACATAATGTTATATGTTGATTACATCTTAATTTTTAAAAATTAAATTATAAAAGTCTATCTGCAAAAAATAAAAGCAACCCCAAAAAACAGATGTATGGGTGATAGCCCATGGCTTATTAGTGGTAAACATTTGCAGCATCCCCAGCCTGAGTACAACATGAAAAGACTATATGTAGTAGTTTGTGAAAACCAATGTTCTAAATGAAGTTTCCAGAACTTTAAAATATTCCAGAATTTTACCTCTTTCTCAATAATGGTAATGAAGGTCTAATTTTGTTAACAAACAAACCATTTGTGGTCATTAATTGTGTTAATTTTAAATTCAATGTAGAAGCATCTGTTGTAATTTGTGTTCAGTTTTCATATCAACATCACTGTCATTTTGGCACACACTTGTGACCTTGTCGAGTATACTTCATTCCAGTTCTTTGATATCTATATAGATGTTTATCTTCTCAGATTCTCTAGGCGTTTTCTTTATTCTCCATGTTACTTCCTTGGAGAGTTTGTAAGTAGCTCTTCTTGTGATGATGCTCTGTAACAACCTCAGAATCTCAGTAGCTACAAGAAAAATACTTTTTTTCTTGTTCATGAGTCTGTGGTGTCCACTAGGGCTCGGCTGGCCTTCAGACTGTAGATGTAATTTGTGACAGTTCCCTGGGTCTCTTCTGGGGTTCAGGCTGAATGGGCAGTGACCACCTGTGGTATATTTTCTCTATAGCAATGGCAGAAGCTCAGGAGGACAACCCAGATCTAGAAACACATCTAAGTCTCTGCTTCTATGACTTTCGCTAATATCCCACTGACCATTGCGAGTCACGTGGGCAAGTCACAAGGTTAACGTGTGGGGCAGTACATTAAACACATTAACAGGATACAGCAAGGACATATGATACTACTATGGAGGAATCCAAAATGAGACCAGTACTTCTGTTTAACATGCTAAGTTTGGGCCTTAGGTATTTTTTCCCTCTCTTTGCTTTTATTTTAATAAAGCACTTCATCTTTTCTGTGCATTTTTACTGTGTTTTTCATTGTACACTCTTCTTAAAAATAGTTTTACTCAAGTTTTACAGGCATGGAATACTTCATAGCTACTCCTCATAGAATGTTTGAGTTGAAAGGTACCTTAGAGTTTCAGTTCTATCATTTTGTAGATAAGAAAACAAGTCTAAAGGAGTTAGGTGACTAGCAAAAGAACATGCAGCTAGTCAGTAATAAGATATTCTAATGTGCAAGGTGGGGAGCAAGACATTCTAAAATTCTTTTTCCTTTTTGACCCATATGTCCTATCTTATTCTATGTCCCTTCCCAGAAGGAGTCCTGCTGGCTTGCCTACATTAAATACTAAAAACAGAAAAATAGATTACCTGGGGCAGAGGGAGCATGAATGAGTTCCACCTACAAGTTGCTCGGCAGGCAGCGAGTGTCTGTCCTCCCCTAGCACACGTGACAGAGCACCGGACTGCTGGGCTCTGTCTAAGGGTCACAGATCCTGTAAATGTCAGGCTGACAATCTCTTGCTGAGAGGGCCTTTTAAAAGCAGTTTCCTGATTCCTCACAGTCTCCGGGAGGTTATATCAAGGTATTTTGTGTGAAAATTCGGGCATGGTTCTGAAGACTTTCTATGCAGAAAAGAGTCAAGAAATTCGGAGGTTTGAGGTGATCCATGCGTGTGCAAGTGCAAATGAATGTGCTTCTGTATTTTAACTGAGCAAGCAGCAAGAGCACAGTCACTTGGTCAGTGTTTATGAAGCTGTAAAGAATATAATTTGTGTCACCTATCATCTGAGATTCCTGTGGAACTGAGTACTTCATCAACATCAGAAAATATTTATTGAGTCGTGTGTGTGTGTGTGTGTGTGTGTGTGAGAGAGAGAGAGAGAGAGAGAGAGAGAGAGAGAGAGAGAGAGAGAGAGAGAGAGAGAGAGAGAGAGAGAGAGAGAGGAGCGAGAGGAGAGGAGAGAGAGAGAGCGCCCCCTCAGTCTGATGCTTACTATGGCCAGGAGCCAGCTGTGTCTGGTTGTTTTATTCTGCACACATAAAGCTTTAGAATAACACTACATAAAAATTTGAAAGAGAAAAATTTGGAGCAAGAATCGAAATTCAGTTTTGTTGTGTTTTGTTGCTACCTGAGAAGTTCCTTCCATTACTTACTCTATTCCTAATGCTTTTGTTTATATCAGTTTTCCCATGCACTATTGTTGTCAATTTGAAACAAGTTGCATAGATAGAAATGCATTATCTTCATCCTACCTGATAATACGTCTAATCCTTTCTAACTTTAACTGTAAAAAAGCTGTATAAAAATTAAAATTTATAGATCAAAGATCAAAATTAGTAGCAATTTATTCTGCAGCTGAGATGATCAAACAAAAGTTCATGAACCTGATGAAAATAACAAATAATGACAATTATTAACAAATAATAACAAATAACTTATCAGAAATGACAACCTACAATCCAAGGGTAGAGCGCTCTTACTCTGTAGAATTGAAAGATAAAAATTTTGATTTTTAAATTAAAGATGCTTAATTTTATATTATTAAGTTTATTGCAGAAATATTCTATACTATAATTTATATATCACTTTTATTTATTTAATTCTATTTAGAAATCACCTCATATTTCCTGTGTTTTTTTTTTTTTTTTTTTTAATCAAAGAAGTAGAATTTGGTCTTTTCCATCTAGCGGCTTCTAGTCCATTGTATTTCTGGGTGACTTTCCTGTAGCTGATATTTCTGACTGAATTTATAATGCTGAGTCATGGCTGATTTGGGATTTTTTTTTTTTTTTTTTATCAGGTCACCATATGGCCAGATTGGTTAAACGATTTGAATGTGTAGTGTTGGCCAGCAATTCCGATGATTTCACTGTGATCATTTGGGTCGTTGGGAATGAGCACAGTGAGAATAAGCTCTTGAATCATTTTTTTTTTCTTTACACACACTGGGGCCTCAGTGAATGCTTTCTAAATGGATGAAGTCTTTTAAGCTTTTTTAGATTTAGACCTAAGAGAAACTTGAGAACTGAGCACACACATGATAGCCATAGATAAAACATGAAAGTTTGCTAAAATTTTTCTATTTTTCCATTGATCCACACATGGTAAATATTTTAAGTTGTATCTATACAAACAAACTGACTAGGGATGGCTATGATTGTATTTAATATTAGCAATTAACATGGAACAATAACATAGTGCTAAGATCAGTGATAAACATACATCAACTTATTTAAATCCTCAAAACAACCCTTTGAGTCAAGTAGCCCATGTTATCTCTAATTAATAGATAAAGAAAGTTTGATTTCCAAAAATAATGTAAATCGTTTAATAATATATAGCTAGTAAGTGATGGAACAGAAATTCAAAACCCAATCCTCTGAATTCCACTAACATCTTCAAGATTTCTGGTCTTTTCGTTAATCTCCAATGCCAATATGTATGATAGTTGAATCCTTAAGAGGTCATTTTTTTCAGAAGCATGTTTTATCTGGACACCTGAAGTATGCATTTTTGAGTAGTTTTATTTATATATTATTTAAAGGGTACTACAGTCATAACACTTTTAAAAGATACCCAAAGAAGCCTTTTTGTTTCAAGTCCAGAATGATGATGAAATGAAAAATCTAAATGAAATTCAAGCACAAAGGTGAATTAAAATGAATCAAATGGACCCACAGATCTGATGATACGGTCATGGCTACAGTAAAAAAGGAAGTTTAAAAAACAAGCATCAAATAGAAAGAATAGATATGCTAAGGTATACTCTTTTCACTATTAATTATTTGTGTTCTGTTAGAATTTGAGAAGTTATATAGTAAGATGAGGTCAGTCCTCTGGAGAATCTCCTTTCCTGCTTTTCAAATGCTAGTACCTATTTTTTTTTTTTTTTGTAAGTCATATACTTTGATTTTGTTGAGTGCTTTAAAAAAAAAAAGCAATTTCTCATCTATTGCCTCATTTTATTGTCAGGGAAAGCAGGCAAGAGAGCTGCACAGCCAATTGGCCAGAGCATTTTGCCTCAAGGAGAGGAAAATGTTGCCTTGGTCAGGAGTCAGTGTAATACCATAGCTGCCATCTACGTTAAATTGTGATGTTTAGCATCATCACAGAGATATTTCATGTAAGATAATACTCCAAGTAACTGAGGCCTAATTTTTCCACCACGAAAACATTTAAACTACTTGTGATTATCTGGGTAAATGGATTTACATAAATTAATCATTTTGATTACATTTAAAAAAAATGTTTTACTGGTTACTCCGCTGATGATGGGTATGGTTAAATTGTCCTTGATAACTGAGGGTAGTGATGACAAGCATCTGTTGCTCGTATTACTCTTCAATACACGGATGGCCTCTCAGAGATTCTCATGATGTACTGGATTACTCTGACTTCTGAACTCTGTTGTACTTTTTATGATTTTCCTTCTTTAACCCTCATGGAAGATGAGTCATGGAAAATATTTTTACTGGTGGCATGAATTTAACACACGGCCTATGTGACTAATGCATGCCAATTTTCAGGGTCTACAGTTGGTACTGGCTTCTGAGAAACGCTATTAGAGATCCTGGGGAAAGCCTGGAAGTGACTATTCAGTCGGCTTTCACACTATCCTAAACTAACTGGCAATCGCGACAAACTGTTAAGGGACTATTAATTAGTTTCACATTTGAGGTCATGTTAGGTTGTTAGATTTTAGATTGATTTTAGTTTGCTTCTCTAGACTCTATTTTGTCATAATTTCTATTTTTTTTTTTTAAAAGGCTATTCTTTACATGGGCTGTTGTTTAAAGTTGAGTAACCAGCATCTATGGTGAAAAAGTTATAGCCAAATATGCTGGCTGGCTTTCCGAATAAAAGATGTCCCTTAATGGCAGACAGATCTGGGCATGAATTCCGGCTTCATCTCATACTTTACTGGCTTGGTCCTATACTATCCGTAAGAACTTAACAGGATGATGCTTGTTGCCTCATCCATAAGATGGCTCCAGTGATAATTTCCTGGTAGAGTTGGTGAGTTATGTACAATGTTTAACATGCATAATTGTCATCAAGGAAGACAATTTTCTTTAGGGACATAGCGAAGAGTCTGATTTCACTATATTTTTTATTCCCTGAATTTGACCTTGAACGATGTTGTACTTTTTATAATTTTTCTCCCTCAGTTCTCAAGGAAGATGAGTTCTGGAAGGTACAGATTTACTTCCATTATTTGAAAAAGAAAATTTGAGGAAAATGTGTCCCTTCTTGCCAAGTCGCTGTTCATGGCATTTTACTTCCTGACAGTAAAAAGAGTGGCTAAAAGCACATGCAGTACAGCATATTGTATAAGCTTTGGGTGTATTTCTTTGGTGTTGCTTCACAGATAGGTTTTTCTATTTCTCTATGTAATTATACATGGAGGCACACAGGGATAGCCAGGGATTCAAAAAAGGATTATAAAGCCAAAGATAACACATGCTATGCAAAGTGAAGTTAATTATGAGAAGATACTGTGAAGCACAGATATATCTTGGAAAACATAATTATATGACTTTAAATATATTGTACAACTTTATAAAGTGACAACCTATAACTTGAGGAAAACAGTGGGTAGCAGATTTTATGTATGTGGAGCTAAACGTTAGCTTTATTTTCCATGTTGATAGGAAATATCACCCTAGTTTCTTCATGCAGATTACTGCAGTATTTGTGCAATTCCATTACAGCTTCATAGTACCTTTGGTCTGAAGTGGCTTGTCAGCTAGGAGGCATATTTTCAGCCCTACTTATGGAAAGCAGAGGAATTTTGGACTGCACATTATAAATTAGTTTCTAGAGTTATTAAATGAAACGATGGGGTATGAACATAAATGGAGGTGAAGCTGGTGAGATGAGATTTCCAGTCAGGTAAATTTACAATTAATAAGTGCAAACCAGGAAAAAAATCTGACTTAATAGACTTGGAGGTATTAAAGCTAGGAGAAAAGTCATTAGAAGAATATGAGGTAAACCTGTATTCTCCTAAAGACTCTCTATGCTATAAAAACAATCAGGGGCCATGAAATAACACTGGAATTAATTATGAGACATGAAATAACCTGTGAAGACATGGAATTATCCATACGGGAAAGCCTGATTTGAAATTTAAAAATTGGCCAGTAAAGTTTTGAGCATGTAAAATATTAGTGCCTCTGTTTTTCACATTAAGAAATTTGAAGTGAAGAAATCCTATCCTCTGATTGTGCAGGATGAAATAGAGAGTTTTGAGTATCAGGACTTTCCATGTTTTTAAATGCACCAAGAAAGACAAAATAACCATATTTTATTAATCTATTCTATGACTTATGGAATAATAGTCTGCTTTGAAAGTTCCAAGCATTTACTGAGTTGCAAAATGTACCAGGACCCATGTTCATTTGCTAGTCAGGGAGAAAGGCCCCATATGAGATTTCACTTGACAGTCCTTACAAGTCATGTATCTGCAAACCCCCTTCCCACTGGCCCTATCCAGCACAAGAGATTTGTTCACTGCATAGCTTGGGGTGCTTGGAGAGTTCCCAAGGATAAGAGAGCCATAAAGTTGAAAAGAAAAATAACCCAAGAGGTTAAGTTCTACCCTTGCCTTTTTTCTCACCCCTTCAGAATGCTTGATTTGTTTCTTTTTCTGGGCATCTTGATCATGGGTTATAAGAAAGGCCCTTATCTCAATGATTACTAATAGGATATACAATATTTCTGGCTTCTTAATTGTAAAAGCAAAACAAGCCATGCCCAACATCCCTTTACCCTCACCCCACCACCCCAGAACAATCCCTACATGCTGCAAATTACCAACAAGCACGCTGAACAATAGTCTAACAGACAGATGTCCTGTCATTTAGCCCTGTACTGACACCACTTGTAAGACAGGAAGAGCCACCTGACCCCTGTGCTCTTCCTTTTGAATTGTCCCCTGAAGTGTACTTCTGTGCCACTGATGACAGGAATTTTAATAGGCTGTTCACTCAGTAGTGCGGGCTTCCATTTCATTGTTCTAAATGGATCACCTGGGATCCTGCTCTATTGTCTACAACACGTCTTGCTGGGGTAGTGTGTTTGTTTTCACAGTTTAATTTTTGTTTCTGTGTGTGTGTGTGTGTGTGTGTGTGTGTGTTTGGTACTTTCTCTTACAAATTCAAAACTGGGACCCTTGACAAAGGAGGCAGATGGTGTTTTTAAGTGATTAATGCAAAGCATCAGTAAAATATTGAAATATGGCTGCTCTTTTTCAAAAATGGCTCGCTCTCAGACTATGGGAAATTGTGGTCAAATCCATTTAAAACTTGTCTTATAAAGAAATGAACAGAAAATTCATTTTCATGTCTTTCATGTCCTTTGTCCACTTTTCCATCATTTTCATAGGGACTCAGGCTCTTCTGGTGTGGCTTGGTTTCTCTGGTTGAATGCCCGCCTTTGTGGTTCTATGTAGCCTTTGTTCAGAGATGATATTTCTCATCAGAATTCACAAAATCACCTTTTAAAAGGAGAAAGGCAGGTTGGCATTCACTAAATGTTAAAAGAAATAGGTAACATGATGGATGTGAGATGCTGAAATTATGGAATTATTTTATAAAGTTTGGGCCGATTGTATCTGCCCAGATTCAGAACACCGTCTTGTATTTCTGAGAAAGAATGTCTCACATTCTGGCATGTGCTGTTCTGTGCCTTGGCTGGACTTACATTTGTTTGGAAGGGTCACCTTTTTCTGAACCACACAAAAACACTGTATGGGTTGAGATTTGCTCTGGTGGCCCTTTGCTAATACCCCTCCCTAGTTAACAAGTGGCTTGCTTCAGTATGACTAAGGAAGCACTTACTCATCATTGTCCAGAGAACTTTGGGCAATCAAATCCCTGTTCAGCATTTAATAACTTGGTTGTCTCTAAATTCTCAAACTTTTAGAAACTTTTAGAAACTATCAAACACATTGGTACATACCCATATCCTGCATTAATTTAATATTAACTGAATGAAAGGATTTTTATAAGTTTCCTTTGGAAATTATTTGGCAATTCAGTTCATTATTGAGAATGATTTCTTGGCAATTGTACATATTCCAGAATTCTTACAAGATAAGATAATCTGACCAACTAATTATTTCTGAACATAACGACATTTTAACGAATACTAATTTTAACAATTGGTGCTGTTGACACAATGTTACATTTTGTAGGCATTTAATTAAATATCTATTAATATTTATTTAGCAATGTTATTATTTTGGAGCCAATAAATTTTTCCCCCAATTTTAAACATTCTTATAGGCTCTTAAAATGCTTGTGTCTGTGGTTCCCAGTCCAACATGGGCTTTTTGGGCAACAACAGCTTCCCAAGCCAGATCTGACTGACAGGACCCTGCAGAGGGCTAGCTCTACCCCTCCCACCCCCCACACATGTAAGGCCTGCTTTCTGGATCCTCATTTCCTGCCCCTAGTTTAACTCTTTTCCAGGACACTCGATAGCATGAACATCATTTCCTTTTCAGGGCATCTCCACCTTTCTGCACACATGTGTCTTGCCTTTTAGCTTTCTAAAGACATCAGATGACATTAGGACATTCTCTCAAATCTTGATTTTTGTTGTCTTGAGAAAGATCGTGTTTAGAAAATAGGTGGCCTGGTCCACCTACAATCATGTTCTACCACGTTACAAACTCCCCGAGGTCAGGGATATGGCCTGTCACTGGTGCCTAGAAGTGTGCTTGGCACATAGGAGGCACTCAATACATATTTGTTTTATATTTTTACATATTTAAATAATTTTCTAATAAAAAATTTAAAAGAGTTCTGAGGATTTTTAATAATTTTTTCTTTTAAAAATGTTTTCAAGTTTGAGAACTGCTGCTTTAAAGATATACAAAGCTATAACTCTGCTCGTCCATGAGACATGTCTTTACATAGTTGTATACAACACTCTAATTCTTGAACTGGCAGCCTCAAACCTCCCAGGTTTTTTTTTAACTTTTAATTAAGTTTATTGGGGTAATATTGATTAATACAATTATATAATTTTCAGGTGTACATTATCATTTGACATCAGTATATTCTATTGTGTGTTTACCACCCAAAGTCCAATTTCCTTCAGCTACCATATATTTGATCCCCTTTACCCACATCACTCTCTCCCTAAACCCTATATTTGACCCCTTTTATCCCGTCTACCTCCCTACTCCTTCCCTACTCCACTAGTAACTACTACCCTATAGTCCATGTCCATGAGTCTCTGTTTGTCCTGTTCATTTGTTGCTTTTAGGTTTATATCCCACATATAAGTGATATCATATGATTTTCAACTTTTTCTGTCCAGCTTATTTCACTTAGCATGATTATTTTGAGGTCCAACCATGTTGTCTCAAATGGCTTATTTCATCTCTTCTTATGGTTGAGTAATATTTCATTGTATATGCATACCACGGCTTCTTTATCCAATCATCTATCGTAGGACACTTCGGTTGCTTCCATGTCCTGCTCACTGTGAATAATGCTGCTATGAACATTGGTGTGCAAATGTCTTTTTGGATATGAGTTTTCAAGTCTTTGGGGTAAATACCCAGTAAAGGGATTGCTGGATCATATGGTAGATCAATTTTCAGTTTTTTGAGGAACCTCCATACAGTTTTCCACAGTAGCTGTACCAATCTGCATTCCTACCAGCAGTGTATGAGGGTTCCTTTTTCTCTGTATCCTCTCCAACATTTGTTATTACTTGTTCTGTTGATTATAGCTATTCTAACAGATGTGAGATGGTATCTCATTGTGGTTTTGATTTGCATTTTCCTAATAGCTAGCGATGTTGAGCATCTTTTTGTATATTTGTTGGTCATTTGTATGTCCTCTAGGGAGAAGTGTCTATTCAGGTCCTCTGCTCTCCCAGTTTTTAAAAGGGGTCTTTGCAATACTTTTGCATATTCAAAGGTCCATTGGCTTTCCTTGCTCTAAACCCAAGGTTCATCTGCCACAAAGGAAAATGAAGTGTTTACACTTTCCTGAAATGGCATAAAAGTACCCATCACTTTTAAATGGTATATTTCCAAGTTTTTACCCATGTAGAGTTTTAAAAATCCTGGAACTTGGTAGCAGCCAGGGTCACTGTGATAAAAAGCCAATTCAGAATTCTTGAAGGGAGAGGAGAACTTAAGTTAGGAAGAGCCTAAAATATTTTTCATTAACTTTAAATATTTATGCTGAAAATGACTGTTCTGTAAATGGACTGTGACGTCTAGCCAACCCAGATCATGTCCAAGAGGATCAATAGTTTGTAACAGCTAGAATTTTAGTTGGCTTTTGCTTGCAGTGTAATGCTTAAGGTAGATCAACTCACAGTGAGATAAACCAGGATTGCTCTTCTTCTTAGAACCACATGGCAGGGAGGCCAAAAGCATGTGTGTTTTGGTTGTCCATTGATGTATAACAAAACACCTCAAAGCCTAGTGCCTCAAAATAGCAATTTATTATTATCTCTTATGGTTCTGTGGGTTGGACGCATTCAACTGGGAGATTCATACTTGGGATCTTTTATGTAGTTTCAGTCAGATAGGAATTGGGTACGGCTGGAGTCATTTGAAGACTAAACATTCATGATGACTGCATTACATGGCTAGTAGTTGGTGTTGGCTATAGGCTGGGAACTCAACTAGAGTAATTGACTAGAGTGTCTACATGGAGCCTCTCTGCACACCTTGGGCTTTGCAAACTGGCTGCATTCCAAAGAAGCATTTCAACAGCAGGTGTTTTAAAGCTTCTTATGACCTAACCCCAGAAATCACATTGTCAATTCTGCCATATACTATTGGTCAAACCAGTCACTAAGGCCAGCCTAAGTTCAATAGTAGGGTAACTAGATGGTACCTCTTGATAAGAGCATGCTGTTTACACTCTAAACTACTTAATGAGATAGGAAGTAGCATTGTGTCTATTAGGTTGTTCCCTTCAGAAAGTACAAGCTACCATCATATGGAATGTCAGGTAAGATGTATGTTTGGAAAATGGTATTATTGACTACTAAAAGATAATAAATCTGTACTTTGTAAACCCAAAGCACAAACATTAATAATATTAACTATTCTTGCTAATTATACTTGCTTAATATAATATAATTTAATATAAAATATAGTTAATGTTAACTACACTTGTGTGGCACTTTCTGTGTTGCAGGTACTAAGCTAAGTTTCTTGCAGGTACCAAGTCATTTAATTCTCATAACAACCCAGTAGATATTGTTATCACAAATTTATAGAAAATGAAACCGATACACAAAAATGTTGAACTGCATGCTCAGGGTGACAAAGCCAGTGAGTAGCAGCTATTCTGGCTCTAGAGTTTGTATTCTTAATCACGACACCACCCTGCTTCTGAATATTTTGTATTCTTTTTATCTTAGATTTTATAAAAGTTAAAAAATAGTATGCCCTTAATTGTATTAGGAGAACAGATTTCTTTCTCTACATACTTTTTGTTTGCAAATGAGCTATTGAAAGTGGGAGGGGCAGGGTATCTCTCGAAGCTGAGTATTTTGAAATTGGCAGAAAGCATTATTGAAGTATAAATTCCAAAAAGTTAAAAACATGATTTATAAAATGAACACATTTCAAAATACATTTAACTTATTAATGATGGAACTAACAAGATGGAAAAGCCAGTTCAAACAGTACTGGAGAAACTGAAGTGCTTGTATTAACTGAAAGAATGAATGTTTGAATAAGATTGTTAATTTAAATTTAAAAAGTGCTTAATGTTCTACAAGACAGTAAAACTGCAACTTTGAGGTTCTCTTTTAGATAGAAATTCTTTGTATCACTGGGCTTATTTATTTGCATTTCTATGGGACATGTTACTTCAGTGTTTCTGCAATTACTATTTACTTTTACAGAATTTAAAATATCCTTATCAATCGAAAGATGAACAAAGAAGTGGATCCTTAAAAAAAGCAGATAACCCTGGGGCAGGCCTGCTAAATAATGCCTAGCACTACACAGAGAGTGTTCTCAGTAATCCTTTTGGCCATGCCCAAATCTTGGACAGGTTTTCCTAAACAAGTAAAAATAAAAGTTCCCAAAAGATAGGTATAGTGTATCTTTGCTGTTTTATTTCCTGTGTAGCATATGAACCTATTGTTTAGGGAAGCCACCACTGGGTGAGTCTAGGACAGAGTCAGGATTTCATGTTCTCTCTGAATCCCAACATCAAGGATGCAGGCACGTGATTAGATTCACACGACTGGGTACTGACACTTTGAAACAAACGGGTCAAGTCCCATGATTACTACTCTCCCAGGCCGATTATTGTCTAGAGAGAATTTCTTGTCTGCAGTTTAAGAAGAGGGAACACACACAGAGTTTGACAGATTCCCTGAGTTGAGGAGATGGAGTTAAGAATCCAGAGAATTGGGAGAAGCTAAATTGGCTAGATTTCAAAGGACACAGTACCAGAGAGGAGAGACCTAGACTGAGAGAGAACTCAAGAGATGGTAAAAGCTTCTCTCCTTGAGTTTTCAACAAAGTACTAATCAGTCCATACACGTGAGGAAACTACCCAGGCCCAGAGAAAGAGGCTTCACAAAGGATGACAAGTCACACAGAAGATGTTTTCTGTTCCTAATGGAATTAATTTGGAAATCAGTAACAGAAAAGTACCTGGAAAATCCTCGAATATTTGGAAACTAAATAACACACTTCTAAAAAAATGGGTCCAAGATTTCTTCTTAGAAATTTTGAGTGAATGAAATGAAGACACCCTATATTAGAATGTGTGGGATGTGGCGAGAGCAATACTTGGAGGGAAATTTAAAGCATTAAAATGCTTATTATTATTATTTTTTTTAAAAAAAGGTCTAAATCAAAGACCTCAGCTTCCATCTTAAGTGACTAACAAAGAGAAAATAAAATCAAAGTAAGCAGATAGAAGGAAAATATAAAAGTCAGCAGAATTCAGAGACGTAGGAAACAAAGCAGCTGTCCATCATGGTTAAGGGAGGTGGATTGGTAAGGGAGAAAGAGGTAGGCGTCTACTACATTTACCACTTTTTAGCAGTCTGGCATGAATGGCATGGTAGAAAGAGCACTGGACTTGGAGTCTAGCCTGATTTCTGGCCCTAGTCCTGCCTCTAATGACCCTATGACTTTGAACAAGTCACTTAGCATCTCTGAGTCCCCTATAAAATATGGACAATGGTATCTTTCCTACCTGCCTTGTAGGATATTGGAAGGTCAAATAAGACAGTGCATGTGAAAATACTTTACATAAAACCTCTGGAAAATGTGAAGTATAGGTTTGATAAGGAAAAATTAGGAATTGCTAGATAAACTGAAGCTTGAGAATTATATGTGTGGATTTTATTTACACGTGTCATCTTTGTGTTCTTTTATAATGGATAATTAAATTCATAATGCAGCACATGATACAGCATAAAATGTAATGGGGTTATGAGCTTACATGTGCAGAGGAAATGTAATTCCATTATTTTTGTTTATAATCAATCTGGTCTTCCATAGAAACTCTCACCTGCAAGGGAGTGGGAAAGAAATGGTCATCAATCCCACGTTAAAGAGACTTTTAACTAACATTCAAAATAGGCCCTCTAGATTATGCTTGCCTCTTCTATTTCTGTCCCCTCTCTCAGACATAGTCTCTAGGTTGTGGTGAGAGAGGTAACTTATAGGACTTCATCATGGCAGAGTGTTGGGGTCCTCAGATCCACCCTGTACTGTTAGTTAGGTTTTGGTGCCTGGGGCCCCTGGTTCAGAGCCTGGCTAGCTCAGCCTCACTGATGAGGGCTATTGTGAGGGCCCCTGCCATATCAGCCACTGCCTAGAACCCTGCCAACACAGCGAGCCCTGTGGCAGGTCCAGGGTGGCCTGGAGGGTTGCTGAATTGGGGTTCACTGGAGGCTTTCCAGTTTGCCTTTGGGGGCCGAAGGAACATCTGGTTTTAATCCTCAAGGCACAGGAGCCAGACTGGCCAGGAGAGCTAAGTGTTGAGGGCCCCCCTGCCTACCTACACCACGGCACCAAGTTTACTTTCCAGCGCAGCCCTATTTGGTAAGGAACAGGCTGAGTCTCTTGCCAGATTTCTGATTAGCACTGGGAGTTGAAGTCCCTATTCCATCTGGCTCCCCTACACTGCTTATCTCTCCTTCTCTTCTCTGGGCTTCTATCCAGAGAATGAGAGTCGAGGGGAAATCAGAACACGGTGCTGACCATTTTGCTTCTCTATGTCCCTGCCTCTTGCTTTTTCCTTCCCCCGATTCTTCTGACCAGACAACGTTGACTTTTCCTTCCTTTTTCTTCCACTGCTTCTTATCTTCATTTTATTCAGAGGCCCTTGAGGCTTGTGGTAAGTGGGGTTTGCTAATGCCAGCAGGATGGCTACCTAATTTGCATGGCCCAGTATCAGATGAAAACGTAGGGCCCCTTGACCAAAACGTATTAAGAATTTCAGGACCTCAACAACAGGAGAACAGGAACGAACACGGCTCTGTGCGACCACGCAGCTGCTACGCCCGGGAAGCTGGCGCTGAAGGGGAGATGGAGGCATTTAGTTCCTCAGCAGATGCTTGGAATCTCGTTAATGAAGTCCTCACCATGAGCTCTCTTCTCCCCTGGGGTGATAAATCACATGGGAAGAAGGATGCCTGAATCTAAGTTAGGGGCAGTTAAAGGATCTTGTCTCAGTGTAAAAGATGTTTAGAGGGGACTTTTCTCACTGTCCTGGTCATTGCACCAAACTTGAGAGAGAAGGAAAATCTTTATGCATGTGTTCTAAGTCCACAGAGTGGTCCATTTGGGGACAGACAGCTTCCTGCTCAGACCACTCAGAGACACCAAGTACAGTGAAACTGGCGCAGGTATTTCCCACCCCAGACAACGTAAGAGGAGAGCTGAATGGAGGGAGCCCGACCTGGGCGCAGGTCCGTGTTCCTGGAAAATGGGAGCCAGCCTTTCCCCTCCACCTAAGAACAAGGGGCAGCACGAGAACCATTAGCGCTTGGGGCGCCTGGAAGAAGGGTGGCTGGCTGGGTGTTCACTGAGCTGAATGTCGCAGTCCTTTGTGGTGTTGCCCTCAGGGTGGTGTGTGTGAGAGCATGTTTTGGGGGAAGTTCAACATGGTTTCCCTAAAGTTTGAGGGCATATGGGGAAGAACAATGGATCTAGAGACATCTTCAGGCCCAATGGAGCAGCCATGCCAATGGGGTTTGAAAAGACCATGGTATGAGGTGACTTGGAAAAAAAAGGGAGAAACTCCTATACCATATCCATCTCTTCTGCTCTCAGAGGACGTAGAACATTACTCCTGAGGCACCTATGCTTCCTTGTAAAGGCTCATAATAGACAGTTCGGAAACTTTGGGCTGCCCAGGTGCCGCTGGGCCAAGTGTTGAGGAGGAAGCTGGGATTGCTCCTGTAGGGGAGTCCTCAGTGATAGCTGGGTGGGGGGTGGAGGTCTTGGGTGTAGCTGAATACTGTCCCAAGAAGGTTGCATACCACCTTGCAGACACCATCTCTTCATCAGAGAATGCCAGTATTCATCAGAAATAGTCCAAATCATAACAAGTCCACAGGCACAAGGCCCCACCATGAACATGTGGCTCTGTCATGTAAACAAAACCTCTTTTCTTTCCCTGCTGTCTTCAGTGATAAAAACAAAGCCCCTCAGGTCCTACTCTGAAGGGAGGAGCAAAGAGAGCACAGCGAGGCATTCAGTGCTCAGATGGAAAGAGCCCTGGGTTATGTGACCATGGGGCTTCTACCTGCTTCTCCAGGTCATGCACCCCTGCTCTCCTGCTTCTGCTGTAGCCATAGCAGGATCACATGTGCTCTCCTGAGGTATCAGTGTTTCTTAAAATAGGAAATGGCTGTTTCAGATTCTGACAGCTAAAGGCCATTGTCTCCCTATAAGTCACAGGACTTTCCGTGAGAGTGTCCGCCTGGCAGGAGATGATGGCTGGACTCCACCTACCTACGCCTTCCTCCAACCAGCTGGAGCTGGAGCTCAAGTTGGTGGGGTGGGGTAGAGGAGGGGCAGTGGGAGGTTAATAAGGTTGGGGATTTCTCTTTCCAGAGAGCAAGGATGACTTACACTTTTAGGTGAACTCTTAAGCCAGCAAATTGTAATGAAAAATGATTAGATAGGAATCAGGCCAATAAAACCCAAACCATTAAAATGTAAGAAATTCTCTCGGGAACTCTCCCCGCCCTGCTTCCCCTCACAACAAGCTTCATCGCTTTTTCTAGAGCTGCTTTCTAAGAATTGCATTGTGCGTCTTGGCTCCATCGGAAAAGTGAAAGTGATGATGGCCTGTCCTGGGAGCCTGGAGCAGGAAGGGCCCATTAGCAATCTCACGTCCTTATCCAAATATCCAGAGAAAGTAATGGATTGCCTGGTGGTGAAGGAAAAACAAAGATGTGCAGGCACACAAACACACGCAGAACAATGTTTCTTTAAGGGCTTATTTTTAGAATCCGTGTTTGGATTCATTGACTTATTAAAAATTCAACGAAGGCCAAATTCTATGCCTCAAAAAACTGCCAATACCCACATAAATGCTATATATTTTCATCGTGAGCATAGAATTTTTAATATATCTATTGTTATTTTTGAAAACCAACATTCTTCTATTTTTATCCTATTCTTTGTAAAGTAGTTCAGTTTTCTCTCTTTGTATATAGCCTCATTCTGCATTCACCTGCAAGGAGCCTAAATTAAATATTAACCAAAATAAAAAAACAGTCCACAAGTTCTGGGCATTCATAACTTTAAGTGAAAAAATTTGTTTCACTGTTGCCTTTCTAAGATATTAATCTCAAAGAAATTTCCATTTAAAGAATACGAGTAATTACTTTCAAACAGCAGAGTGGGACATTTATAAACAGTAGACACAGAAAGAAAAACATACTGAGCACTAGTTTCAAGGTCATCGCTCTGAGTCAGAGAACTTACTTCCCTGTCACTGGGTATATGACCCTCTGAACCTCAGTTTTCTCATCTGTAAAATGGAGACACTTACTACTAACTACATAAAGATTTTAATATATTGAATGTTTATCTAACGTGGTTAGGAACTTAGGATTTGAAATAAAATCTCTGCCCCTTCCCTTAGCCATGTTACCCAGAGGAAAATAACCTTCTTAGCCTTTATAGTTCCTTCTGATAAAAAATGAGGAGAATTACATGGGCTTTGTTTAGTTTTGATGAGTTAAATAAAATAATTTACATAAAGCTCCTCGCACCATGTTTGACACATAAGTTTTTAGTATATTATAGCTACTGTAATGGTGATGCTGGTTTTCTAAATTGTGTGTTAGGCAAAAGGAGAGGGAGAAGAGCTGGACAGGTGAGACAGGGGGTGTCAGATTCCAAATCAAAAGGCTTCTAGACACTAATGAAAGTCGGCCAAAGCAGGGACTGGCAAAAACAACAGAAACCGCCCATAGATTAACGTCAGAGCTCCAATGCAGATGTCGCTGCAAGTCGCATGTGAGGGACCTGCGAGTGAATTTTGTGTTCTGATTCTTCCTCTTCCAGGTTCTCCAAGTAAACATTAAGCATTGACATTTTGTGATAGAATGTTTTGTGGACTATACTTGGTGTTGTGGTCATCATGGCCTAGGGAAGCCTTGGTGAGTCACCAAAGGAGACAGCTGGGCAGCTTCTAAGAGACTGGTCAGCTTATATCTACCCTGCACTATGGGAAAATGGGAAGCAAAGTGCATCTAGCATACTCATAACTGCAAAATCCAGTACTTTTCAAACTATCTGTAGGGAAGGACCAGTTTCTTTTTGTTCTCAATCTATCACAAACTAGTGTGTAGTCCTGCTGAATAGGACCAGCAAATGACTTGAGCCACATGGGACTCGTTATGTGAATTTGGTGTTCTGAACTAGCCTGTATTATCTTCAAGGATGCAAATCTGTTGATCATTTCCTTGGATGTCACAGCAATGTCAAATTGCTATGAAGGTTTCTAAATGCTTACTCTTAATTTCTATACCGTACTTACTTTGTTGCGGTCTAGTAACAAATATTTTGAGAGGCGTTGCCCTATTCTCTCATAATCCTACTTCCAAACAAAAAATGATAACAACAGTATCAAAACTTAATAAAGGTAAAATTTCAATCACAAAATAGGATATTTAGAGCCTGTTTATATCAATCTAACTCAATTGCTCTCTGTTTTATTACAATCTTCTTGGCATTGTGGAAAGAGTGTGAATACTGATGTCAGACTCACCTGTATTTTAATCCCAGCTCAGCTGAATACTAGTTGTGTATCTGGTAGACAAGTTAGTTCTCTGAAACTTTGTTTCTGCATCTGAGAAATGTGGAACTTCAGATCCACAACATAGATTAGGGTGAAGACTCAATGCCTTATATTGGTAAAGGCTCTAGCACAGTGCCCAGGTAAAAGCTGGCAAAGAGGTATATTTTGTACTGCACATATGGGAAATTTACAGTCTAAATTTGTCATTTTAGTTGACTCTAGATGCAGCCATGTAAACTACACATATTGCATTTCTCCCCAAAATCCAAAGTAGCCTTTTCATGTCAGCTTGGGGTCCATGATCCAGTAAGAATGATACATGCTCATAGGACCTGCCAATGTGTATAAGCAGGAACTTGTAGAAAGGAGAATATACAAGAATGGGTATTTGATGTTTTAGACTAGGAGACAGAAAATATAGCTGGTATGGAGAAGAATTTACTGATATAAGAAAATTTTCCTATGATTTAGGAGCTTAATATTTTTGGCAAAATCACCTGAGACTGGCCCCAAAATACGCCTAAAATGTCCCCTCGAAAATTGAACATGACAATGGCTTACATTAAATTAGGTAGACATATTGTCCTAGCATAGTATTGAGGACTAGATTTATTATATTTAGATGAAACGATTCTGATTGCACCTGATTTTAAAAGTTCTAGATCCCTTCAGGTCTAGTTTTAAGTAAAATGTGTACTATAGCCAGAACACTGAAATATTGGAAAGGTTCTCAAAACAATATAAATAAAAATTCCTTGGGCAGATTCCCAGACCCAGCCCACAAGACCTCTGACTCAGCTCTGGGATTTATAAGCAACATCAGGCCCCCGCCCCCAGATGATTTTGATGCAGGTAGTTCATGAATCATACCTTAATACACACACACACACACACACACACACACACACACACACACACACTCCTATGTCTATAAAAGCATGAGGAATCTTTTTAATGGAATAATCCTGTATCTTGACCGTGGTGGTGGTCATATAAATCAACACATGTGATACAATTGCACGCACATATGCACACACAGACACACGCAAGATCTAGACTGTTAAATGTACTGTAGAATCAACCTTAGCATTCAGATGTATTTAGGACTTGGGGCTTCAATAGTTTATATTTCTCATTTTTCTCTCCTACCAGTAAAAAAAAATCTCAGTTCTTCTTTAATAAACCAACAAGTTAGCCAACTACCAGCTTGGTCACGCTGGCTTTGTTAAAGTTCTATGATGTTTTCTTGGTCAGATATAGGGTTCTACAACTTGAGCCTAAAAATATCATCCTTTCAATTTTCCATGTGCAGACACTCCATCACTTTGAGTTAAGTGGATGGATTAAATGTACTGTTTAAGTTCACTGGGGAAAGAAAATGCTCCTAAAAGTGGATCATTTTCTTCACTGAAATAGACTTTTTTTTTTCTTGAAGCTTATGCTAGACACTGTTCACTATCAATAATTTAATTCTAATGAATATTATTCAGAGATTTTGGGTCTCTATGGCACCTGTCATTTTCATGTGAATGCTTCGACTTGTGTGTAATTAACTTGTGTATAATTATGCAAGAAGTATTCAGAGTTGGATATTTACTGACATCAAGGAATTGCTATCAATGTTTTTCTATGGCCTAACAGTATTATGGTTAGGTATAAAAATACAATTCTAATTTTTTAAAAGCTCATGCTGAAATATTTATGGATGAAGTGATATAATGAAGTGAGGATTGCTTCAGAATAATCCAGGGACAGGGGGAGTAAACAGGGGTCTAAATGGAGCAAGATTGGCCATAAGTTGCTAAGAGTTGAAGTTAGGTGATGGGTACCTGAGGTCCATCATACCATTTTCTTTACTTTTGTATTAATTTGAAATATTTCATATGAAAGTGTTAAAGAAAAAGGTAGTCAAAATTAGATGCAGCTTTAGTGATGAACGTAAGACAAAGTCCAACCTTTTGGTATGCTAATTGGAGATACAGGCTTAATCTGTAGGAACTTCACATTTTCATCCATGGTCATAAAACACTCCTGAATTTCTCAGTGAGGAAGAATGCACTGACTTTGGCAGGTCCCTGATGGCAAGATGCCCATTACTTCCCAGTGCAGGAAGCATTTGCCCTCTGAAGTTTTTGGCTTAAGTCTTAAATTTTTCTATTTAATTATATCATAACAGCAGGCTTTGTTCTGAGATAACCTTCTAGAGAGGAAGACAAATATTTTAGGGGGCATTATTTGTCACATATTTATTTTCTTTTTGTTTTATTTTATTCCCCAAGACTCTGAATATCTTAGTAGAATGGGTAATATCTTTTTTTAAAAGTCTTGGTTATTTAGTAAAGTAGATTATCCCAAAAGCCTCTGCACTGAGGATTTCTTCCAGTTTCCTTTCCTGTGTGGGACAGAAGATGGCACGTGGGTAGCCAGACTGCCCCGTCCTGAGCTGCTGCAAAGCCCTTAGAAACAGCCTTGAATTCAAACATGGCTCACACACTCCAGACTCTCCCTTTTGCCCCTTCATAATGACCTTCCTGTATTTTTAAAGCACATTTTCTCTATCCTCGATTTCTGGATAATGAATGGTGCTTGCATAATATCTTTCTCTTGAGTCATTTTGGAATTACACAAAGCTTTGGAAGACAAAAACAAGCAGCCCCACCCCCACAACTTCCAAACAAACAAACAAACAAAACACGAGAATCACCAAACCTTATCATTTTTCTGGCAAACATTCCTTGTGGGCCGCCTGTGGATAGAGTTTAGGTAGCTTAAGTGGTTCAGCATATTTGGAGAAGAAATATGCATGCTACTGGAAAAAATAATAGAAAAAATAACTATTAACTTCTCCACAGTCTTGAAATAAATGGCCCAAATTATGTCAGTAATACTTGGAAAATGCAATATATGACTAGTAATAATAGTATTTTTTTTCTAAATCTCTTAAAAATAGAGTTTTTTGGCTTTTTATAAATCATCTCCAAAAGGTACAAAAGTCTCTCAGGTGCCAGGTTATCATTGTCTCTTGTGTAAATGAAAAATAACAAAGCTACCTTCTGTTGAGCACCTGCTCTATGCTAGGTATCCCATGTCGACGATTTTTTTTCTGTCACATTGCCAGGTAGGAATTATTAGTTCTGATTTGTAGATGAGGTTGAGGAAGGTAATACATGGTGTAGTCACGCTTCAAGCCCAGGCCTGGGCTGAGGTTCCACACTGCGCCTGCCGAGTCTCACTCCTCAAGCATCCTTGCTGCCCAGTCTGTGACACGACCCTCAGGGGGTGCTGTGATCCAGGAAGGCGGAATCTTTGAATTCTGGCCTTTTGCTTGTTACGGCATTTGATGTTACCCCTTCTGGGGTGCAGAGCCCAAAGTTGCTTGTGAGACCATGCCTTTCCCAATTAGACCTAGCGATTATATGGTTAAGAACAAATAACCCTTTAAACCAGGGCTGCATTGTTTCACTCTTTCCACACAAAGAAACCTTTCAATAGTCAAAGGAAGAGAGAGACAAAAGTAATTACAAAGTGCTAATAACCTTGATATGCTGGGGGTGCTTCTGTTGCTTGAGTCCCTAAGAACCTAGCTAGAATGGAGCTTCTCAAATGCAGGACCCTTTCTCTAGTGGATGGTGGTGGAGTGGCTTATGGAGATTTTGTGACACTTAGAATCTAAATGATTGCACTGAGGCCTGGAGACACCCTAAGAACTCCCTGTCACAAGAGTGACTGTTCTCAGAAGCCAGAAGCCTCACCTCCCAGCAGGGTGCATAAACCACCTGTTTCCAGAACAGCCTTTATATAAGAAGAGACACAATGTCCCACACACAAAGCCTGGTCTCTGGCAGTGAACTGGTCACAAAGAAACTTTGATTGTATTATTCCGATAAGTTGCAAAGTGAAAGTTGTTTCTTTTTGTCCTGTCTGTATTCCTGTCCAGAATACAGCTGAGAATTCTTCTGAATTACACACTGACAGGAGCTTTAAAAAAAAAAAAAAATCGAAAAGTCAAACATTTCTGAAACAAAGCCTTTCTTGGTATACTAATGAATTTGGCATGATCGATCTGGTGGAATTAGGCAGACTTCCAAATGATTTTGAGAAATAAACAGTTAATTTGGCTGAAAAGCAAGTTAATTAATTCTGCCTGTTCATTTTTTTCCTTAAACATCTTAATAATCTATACTGGAGCACGCACAGCATGAGGTCGCCAGAACAGTGTGTGGCAGGATACAGCTAGGGAGGCTGAGTCAAGTCCTGGGGCTGACAGGAATCTTCATCCAAGAGCGAAGTGGAATCCAACGGAGGAAGAATCGGATGGAGGCCTAGGTCCAGGTTGTCAGGGTCACGGAAGTCCATGAGGGTAGAGCGGGGTAAGCACCAGGTAGACTTGCTTGGAGGAAAGGCTGTCTTAGCAGTCTCAGTGTTGGAGATTTCTTTACCTAGGACAGAGGTTATTTTACTTTCTGTCTGGGTTTACATTACCTGTGATATTGAGATTGATGTGGCCCATATAAATAAGAGATCGACAGAAGTGTGTGGCCTTAATAAGTGTGTGCACCAGGTAAGGTGGTACTTATCCCTCGGGAATCAAATGAGATCCTAATGTCCTCTGAAATGGGTGGGCCAGCACTTCTGGAGTGGGAAATGAACTTCATAGATTACTGAACCCTCATTTGAAGACATAATTAGAATATCTCTCAGAATTTTTTATATGGAAATTAGTTATATATTTTTTTGCCTAAAGTTTCAGTGTGTTCAAATCTTTAACTAGGAGAATTTCTTTTTTCCAGCCACCCCTAGTACTGCTAATCCTTTCCTACTTATGAATATTGTAATCTAATAATCTTTATCTCTATTTACTTTGGAGTTGAATATTCAATTAGTTGCATATGGAAAAAAGTAATTTAACCACTCTGCCCTTGGAGGCAGTGAACACCAAGCTTCTGTTCATCTGTGGTTTTGTTCCCATTGTTCTTCTACATTCTGTGGGAGCCGTTAGCATTTCATCACTCTGAGAAAGCCCAGTATAGCATGGCTTACAGTAATAAATGTGCATTATGATACTAGAGGAGAGTTTAGAGAAAAGGTAATATGGCAGAAGCTGAGGTCTGAACTTGAGTATTCTAAAACCTTTGGCACATACTGCTGTCTACACCACATGCATTTAACCTCTGACAGCTAATTGGGTCATTTTACCATTGTTGCAACCTTGCTATCAACTCCTTTCCAGTTAAATGTTCATAGTTCTGGACATTGTACATTCCTTAGGTGCCATAATTCACAGTCTAGTCAAGAGATGATAACAGAGCTTATATCTTTTCAAAGTAATAAAATATCTATTATCAATTAACCCCAGAAAGGGAGGAAGAAAATAAACTGAGGAATCTGAGCAGGTACAGTTACGATATATCATCGCAGATATTTCTAATCACTGAATGTAAACAACTTGGAAGATCAACAGCCAGGCTGTCAATAGGAGCACATATTGTTTAGGACATTAGGTGGAATTGTTCCATTAGGGGTGCCTTACATAGCATAGATGAATGAGATCTCCCTTCTCTGTGTGTGTGTGTGTCTCTATCTCTCTCTGTCTCTCTGTCTCTCTCTGTCTCTGTCTCTGTCCCTCACACACACACACACACACACACACACACACACAGATGTCATCTTCTTGTATCTTTTACTAGAGCAAAATGTGAATCTAATTCACAAACACCTCAAAATATCTGCCATAAAATCTTTTAAGATGGAAGATAAGAATTATGGACTTATAGAAAATAATCTGTATAGTGTTTCTTGCTCTAATTAGGTATGATGTCTATGGAACCAAATTTTGGCTCTCAAAGCTCTGAAGTAACTTCATGATTTTATTTTTTCTGAATCAAATATTTTTAAATGTAGGGAAGTTCCTATTTGCACCCCAGTCTCTTAAAATGCCCCATTGATAAGCAGTAGCCAAAATTTTGGAGGAAATCATACTCTGGTAGTTTATTGTTTTATCTTATCAGAGACATCCAAAATTATTTCTGCATATCCTGTGGGCAATTGCAACACTGCCATTCAGAGAGAGACACCAGACCCTGAACAAGCCCGATCGCATCTGATCTTGGAAACTAAGCAGGGTCAAGCCTGGTTGGTACTTGGATGGGAGACCACCTAGGAAGATCAGTTGCTATAGGCACAAAAAAATAAGGGATTGTAAGCTGACATGGTTCTTGCAACCTGTGAGGTCAACCAAGGGTTGCCTCGCCTAAAAAACCAAAACCAAAAAAAAAAAAAGCCGAAACAAAAACAGAGAGAGACACCACAGTCAGGCTCCCGTTTCTGAGTACCAGCCCACTTGCTGTTCACTTGCTTCTTGGCTTTCGTTAACTAGAGGCGCTCAATGTGGGAGAGGCTGCTCTGTGCTCACGGCAACATCGTGGGGGCGCACTGATCACTCTGCTATCCCAGTTATGTTCTCTACCTTCGGATCTCAAAGATTTTCCTGCATGGACCCTCTGAGCATAGCGGTTGGGGGTATTGTACTCTATTGAACTTTTTCCCCTACGTTATTCTTCTCATTTGGAAAAAAATACGAGGTGTTGCAGTGAAAAAATAAAATGTTTTCTCTTCCTCAAACTTTTGCTTGCAGGAGAGGTTTTATCCTGTTATGGATTATTAATGAAGCCAGAACACTGAGAGATGTGTTGCAGTTCTAAGCAAAGGCTTCCATTTTGACTCCGAGGAGATCCTAGCCAGAGTCATTGTGCTGTGCTTGGGCTTAGAGAAGCAAGCTTAGTTCTGAGAAAGGAAAGATACTTAATTTGATACCCTCTGTGGCTGGTGGTTTTTCAAGATAGCTGTAATGGTTTCCTCTCCAACTTACTTGCAACATGACTGTGCTTCTTCTCTGGTTAAGAGATAGAGCCTATTTCCCCAATTCCTTGAACGTGGGCTTGCCTTTTGACTTGTATTGATCAACAGAATGCAATGGCAATAATGTTATGCAGCTTCCGAGGCCTTAAGAAGCCTTGCACTTTCTGTTTTAGACCACTTAGGACAAGGAAACTGCCCTGAGACAGATATATAGGAAAGCCAGTCTGGTCTATTGGAGGATACAAGGCCAAGTGGAGGGGAACTGAGGCATCTTGGCCAAAGCCAGCCTCAACTGGTAGACACCTTGAACCTTCTGGCCCCACCAATGATTCAGCTGAACGTAGCTGCATAAATGAGCTCAAGTGAAACCAGCAGGGGAAATGCCTGGCTACCTCACCGCATCATGAGACCAAAAGAAGGCATTGCTGTTTTAAGCCAACAAGTTTTGGGCTGGTTTGTTATCCAGCATAAGCTAATTGAAACATTCTCAATAAATAATTTTAGGCTTTAAAAATAGAACCTTTTTTTTTTTTTTTACTTTGATGGCTATAGGACATCTGTGAAAAGAGGGAAAGCAGAGAACAATATTCAAAAAGAAAAGAGTCTGCAACCAAGTCACCAAAGCCCTAAATTCATCATAGATGTGAAATCCAATCCAGAGATTCTCAAATTCTCTAGCATGTTGTATTGTATATGTCACAGATGTCAGTACTTGTCATACGGCAGGTACTTCCAGGAAAGAGTCTGTAAAAACACACACAACAAAATACAATGGTTCCATATAGAATAATAATGATGTCTTGTGTAGCTGTTCGAAATTTTCCACATTGAGAATGAGTGTTGGAAGGCGGAGAAAGCCAGTCATTCCTCAGAGAGATGCTGATTACAGGCACAAGGCTACACAAGAACTTATTTTATCCTGAAAGTTTCTGGGTGGTGAAATCACCTGGGAGTCATCGATTTGAAATATTATACCATTGGAGCTGGTTATTAAGCTAGTGAGAGAAAAGATAATTAAGGATTTATCTACATTAGGGTTCCCCCTCCATTTTGTTTTTCCCTCTTCCTTTCTATCAAAAACATTTTAAAAATCTGACATTTCTCTATAGCAAACGAATGTAACAGAAGAAAGAAAACTGATTTCATTCTTATGGCTATAAATCTCTAGGATTATTATCCCTGTGTTGTCCCAGCTTAATATTCTGATATGAAAGCACCGTATTCTCCAATCCTTTTTACATGTGCCTTGTCTAGGGGAAAGCCATGAGAAAAACTCTACCAGTTTAATATTTTAGTAAACATTATCCCACGATAAGACAGTAGTTGAAAAATTATATATGTATATAACTTCATTTAGTAAAATACTTTTACATCTTTCTGTGTGTGTTTTCTCTGTCATTATGTGCAACTTATTGGGGGAATAAAGGGAGATGAAAGCAAGATGTCTGTTGAGTATCTTCTATGTGCTAGGCTTGTTATGGTACCTCATAGGATCCTAACAGCAATCCTGTGATGGAAGGGCTGAGACTCAGAGAGGAGGCGCAAGTGCAAGAGGCAAAGCCAGGCTTCCAACTCAGGTGTCTGTGTCCCCAGCACACTTTCCTTCCACTAGCCCCATGATACAGGCATGCCTCATTTTATTGCGTTCTGCTTTCTTGCTCTTCAAAGATATTGCGTTTTTCAAAAAATTGAAGTTTCTTGGCAACCCTGGGTTGAGCAAATCTATTGGTGCAATTTTTTCAAGAACATTTGCTCACTTCATTTCTCTATTTGTATTTTGGTTATTCTCATGATAGTTTAAACTTTTTTGTTATTATTATACTTGTTAAAGTGATTTGTGATCAGTGATCTTTGACATTACTGTTGTGTTTATGACTTATTGAAGACTCAAATGATGGTTAGAATTTTTTAACAGTAAGTATTTTTTAATTAAGCCGGGGTTTCTGAGGTTCAAGTTGAACAGTTGCAAAGCCAAAGCAGCTCAGGTCCTGATGTTAGCAATTTCTGGAGATAAGTTATCAATGTTCTAGAAATCTGCAGGCTGGGTTTTTCTTTTTTCATATTTACATATTTATACATGAATCATTGCCCTTCCTGTCACCTTTGGTTCTGAAGCTCACTTAATATTTTTTTCTTTAAAACCTTTAGCACCTTTTCTATAAACAATGGGTGGCTTGTTTTCAAAATGCAATGAGAAGTTTGACACAAATTTTAAAATGCTGTCCATGAAAATGATTTATATGTGTTAGAAATTCTGCTTGCATGAAAGTTTTGATGTCGGATATTCTGGGTGACTCTTTTTGGAGATACATTCTCCTTCCAACTGAAATAAGAGGATTCCTGAGTGCAGTCCCATAACCCAGGCCAGTTCAGGCTGGGTTTTCTTCATCCCAACTTGTAAAACCTGTTGCTCTGACTGAAATTTCTTGAACTCTATTCGTAATGCCATCTGCCTGGTTAATACAATTGGAGGGTTCAGCTTCTGGCTCCCAGAGTGGTTGGCTCAGCATATTGATTTATAAATCTAAGGATGAAGAACATGACACATGAGCAATATGTGTGAACATTTAGCGTGTCTTAATTACCACCAACCAGAATTTTTCACTCCTACAGTGTTTTGGAACTAAAAAGCTTCCTATCAAAGGAATAATTATTTTCTAATTCACATATGGAATATGACTTTACTGGCCTTGTTTATTATACTTTAGGTTTAAGAGCAACCTGGCAAAGCGTTTATCATAGAAATGGAATCTGCAATTAAAGTCTACCACCATGCACCAAGCTTCAATCATGGTCATAGATTGAGGTGATTTTTCTTTTTCTTTTTTTTTTTTTTTTGCCTGAGATAGTGTTTTGTTTTGTTTTACCACTTGGTCTACCCCCTGTTATTTTTCAAAAAATAAAATTCAAATAGGAAAATTTAATATTATGAAACTACTAAAGACTAGATTCAAGCAAATATAGAGAAAGGTTTGAGAATAAACATCTAGGTATAGATAATGCCTTTCACACTTATCTTGTTGTTGACTCTTCAATTTTAATCCTGGTTTTAGCCTCATACCTGTGTGTGTTGCTCTTTTATAACTCACCTTAAATTTTAACTTGCGATTGAAACTTTATTCTTCTAAAAGGCTCTAGGTTTAATGATCTTAACCCCAAGGTGATACCAGCATGACATCCAAACTTCATCAACAGACTTGTAGGTTTTCTCTGCCTTTACCGCATGTGGGACTAGTTCTTATACCTAACAAAGATATAGGAAAATTCTTGGGTGGAAGGCAGCACTCAAAACACAGACTTAGAAAAGACAGGTATTTAGTCTTAGGGGCAGAGCCTGACTTCCTGACAGGGTTGGCTGGGTCGGCTGCTGGAATCACTGGACCCAATTATATCTGCCCCTGGTTGTTGTAGAGTGGAGAGAACTCCAGATTTGGCTTTAGCTTCAGCAGTGGAGAGGCAGGTACCTGGATTGACCCTCCCTCCCACCAAGACTTATCCTAGCAGGAGAGAGGTGGTTCCATAAAGGAATCGGAGAACTTTAGGAAATAATGCTTGGTGGTCAGAAAATGATAGATATTCCTGATGGTCATGGAGTGTTTAGTGGAAACTCCTGTTGTGTTATCTCCAAACATAAAGGCATGACTTGGCACCCATTTATCAAAGAAGAAACTATGTAAGGTAGAGCTTGGACCTCTGTCCTGAAGATTCTGGTTTCCTGGTTCTCACCTGGGCTTTGCTGTGGGTCTTTGAACAGACCCAAAATTCTGGGTTGTCTTCTGTCCCTCAGTAAAATGAAGAGATTTCACTAAACAGTCCTTTCTGTCTTGTTAAGGTCTCTCCTTCTATGAATCTAAGAGAGACAATGTCCCCTTCCCAAGAGGCATCTCCCACTGCTACTTTAATTTAGATATCATATTTTCCCTTAGCAAGAACACTGCTAATTTTTCACCACCACCACCACCCCTAACACAGGCTGCATTCTGAGAAGCTTTCTATCTTTTACTGTGCCATATGACATTTTGACCCGAAACTTAAAATCCTTTTGAAAGTATACTAGTGGCTTATTTGTATCTCTTAGCTAAACTCATAGTTGCTGCTGCAGTGATTTTTGACAGATTTATGATATAAATATAGATACCTACTGCTGCAGAAGTGTGTAGATCTAAATAATGAAACAGGGAGAAATATAATAATGCACACCCATATTGCTATCATTTTCAGAGATGCCCCCTAGCTCGGATAGTGATATTTTGATTAAATTTAGATTATTCACATAGAAGAGTTCCTCATAAGAACAAACCAAACTAAAAGTCACTGCTCATATTTCTATACAACTGGTGACCTCAGTTACAAATTTTCCATTATCTTGTTTGATATTTAGACTGAGGTTGACCCAAAGAAAAATAATGAGAACACACTAGATAGCTAATGAAATTTCAGAGCCTCTGGAGTCCTGGGCCTGAGGATCACCATCTTATTCAGCACTTGAAAAGATGGAAAATTTTAAGTCAATACTAAATGGACAGGACATTTTTAGTCAAGAGACTTTTGCCACGTGCTCAAGGACATGTGTCTTAATGGGAAGAGACAAGTTGTCTCCTCAAACCACTAAGAAAAATTTTTGTTCAAGATATATAAGTGGGAAGTGGAAATGACTTATTTATAGTCACGAGTCTTTTTTCTAATAATTGTTAAGTAATAACTTAAAATAACATAATTGACACTTTAGCAGTGAACTGGTTTTGTTTTTTTATACAGGAAGAAAAAATGGTATATGAGATTGCCTGCTACCCTCAAACTTCCTATTAAGGTTTATGTTTGGTTTCTGCACATTTGTTGACCCCAGTAGGATTCACTTACCTTGAGCCAGAGTCCGTGGGCTCTCGCCTAATGGGACCTTTGCCACCCTCAGCAGCGGGCGTGGAACCCCTCACACGATGGTGCTCCCCATTCCACTCTCCTGGGAACAGCGCTTTTTCTGCAGCTCACACGGCAAAGTACTCATATTCTCCCCTACAAACAACTGGATTGCTCCTGACTTCTGCCTGACAGTTACTCTTCTTCCATTTTTTAAAATTACATTTTTATGTCGCATCTCAAAACCCCTCTTCATTTCTGTGTCTCCTCTTCTAGCGAACCCCCTATTTTCTATAACTTTGGGACCTGATTCATAGTCTTCCTTCCCACTCCATCTCCTGCCATATTCTCAGACATTTATTACACATCTACTCAATACCAAATGCTGACCTCAACGGCCATGAGAATGACTCATCCAACCAATTAGCGTCATATATCCTGGGCTACCTTAGCTCTAGACTGTCATTTCTGTGCCATCTCAGCCACTCACTCCTAGGCTCACCCTCTTTTTCTTCTCATTATCAAGAACCCCTCCATTCTTAAATCATGCATAACTCCCTGATTCCACTCTTTGGCCACAACACCCTATTCCTTTAACCTCATAGAGACCCATTTACTTATTATTTCTTCTAGGCCATCATTAAGAGGTCATATAATTTATTATCCAATGGGGATCTTTTGCAAGTGAAAGTGGGCACTACAATTCCTGGGCAGACAGGGATGCTTGGTCACACTAGTCTGAGTAACCGTCCCCTCCTGTCCAACCTGTGGTGAGCCATCTGAATTGATTTCTTGCCAGCCCCCTTACTTCCTCTTGTATTCTTCTGCCATGGGTGTCTACTATACCTAAGTGTTCCTGTTTGCCTGTTTCTCTCCTACAAACCTGCAATCTGGCTTACCTTCAGACTCAGTCTTCTCACTGAGCTCTAAGAGCCATTCTTCAACCATTTTATCTTTTGTCACCTCCCTTTCCTATTCCTCCCCAAAATGATTCTGCACTTTTCACTGTCTTAGAAGAGATCCCCCTATCAATCCTTGACTCCTCTCTCCCAGCAAATGAGCTGGAATCCTCCACTGTTGAGAGTACTGAGCTTCGTAGCTGTAAACTGCCTCATCTTCCCATTTCTCACTACAGATTTTCTCCTAGCATGCCTATTCTTGGTCCCTTAACTCTCAAAAGTGTGTTTCTGTTCTTCTGCTCAATTACCTGTTAGGTACTCTTCTTCTGGGCCTACACCAAACTCTGTGTATGTCTCTATCACTTACTTCCCACATGGTTTATAATGACCTGACTAGGTGTCATACCTTCACTGAGCTGAGAACTTCTTGAAAGAGACGACTGTGAATCATTCATCTCAGTAGCCTCAAGGCCTAGCAAGGGCTTTCATAGCTGTTTACTGAATAAATGCACACAAGTAAGCTAGATTTTTTGTATTCTTTCTGGGTGATTATATTTTTAAAGAGCAAGAAAAATGAACTCTTCAGGGCAATCTACATCCATAGTTAATTAAGCTAAACAGAGGCTGTATGCTTTCATTTGTAGGCAAAGTCAACAAATAAAATGGTTTCATTCTGTAAAAGGACTAGATTCACAGAGTTACTATGTTTAAAGCTTATTTTTAAGACTCTCAGTAAGGGAACACATTTTAGGTGGTCTGGATGAACATCTTAAAAGAATGAATGATAAATTAAAACAGTGCTCAGACCTTGGGATTTTTTGTTTGCTATGTTTTTGATGCAAAACTGTTTTAATTTCTGGTTTAATTTGTGGATGCATCAATGTCAGGTGTATGAGCTGAGCAATTTTGTGGGATGCTCTTCTTTTGGGATGTGGAAGAATAATAAAATTTTAAAAGATGTTCTAATTTTGGTATAAATTTCCTTCTTGACTGAGTAGGCATTTCTCCTCTTAAATGTTGTTTATAGCTATAAATACCATGTCTTAAACATACAGAGATGGATACTCTTCCTCTCTTAGGTGTATTATGCTAATTTTTTTCCCTCTGGGTGATGCATTTGGGCCCAGTTATCATTTGTAGAAATATTTGTATTATTGTGAATCAAACAGTGTCTATGGCTTTTGAGCAGAGAGACGCAGATCTGGTGGGGGCAGGGGAAATGGGACTACAGCAATAATTTAAAGAATATTGAACAACATTTTACGACTTACACATTTGAAGGAATTCCTGTATTCTTATAGCAAAATAATGTCCATTCGTTCAGTTTTTAAAAGATGATTAAGCAAATGCCACTTAATATCTTATCCAGCCATTCACTGAACCCATATTGTGGGTTAGACACCATGCTAAGCATCATCAAAGGTAGAATAAATAAGAAAACTCTCTGCCCTTCTTGTATTCTACAAAGGAAGGCAGCCATGGAAACAGAATTATTGTATAGTGTGAGAAATGCACAAGTAGAGATAGCTGCGCAGTATGGTGCTGACACAAAGGGGAAAAACTTAGCTTGGCAGGAGAGATTCCTATGTAGAGAACATAAAATGTGGGCTAGTATAAAGGTGTGAACCAGCATAGAGCGCATTCGGGAACCTACAAATAATTGGTCACGGTTGGTGCCGAGAGGGGATGTAGGATGGGCAAGGGGAAATAAGGCAGGAAAGCGAGGAAAGAGCCGTGAAGTGGATGATCTTCTGCATTAAAGGTTTGTAAGGGGAAAGCAGTGACCATATACATATATGTGTGTCATGCTTGATGTACTGTGGATTGCTCGAATGGTGGGAATAATTAAAAGCAGGGAGGCTCTGGCAGTTGTCCAGGCGATAGGTCATAAGGCTTAAACCAAGGTTGTGCCTTTGAAGTTGGGGCAAAGAGAGATTATAAAGATACTTAAGAGGGAGAATGAGCAGAATTTGGTTACTTGATTGAAACTGGGGGTTTTCTGGCCTTGGTCATTTATATAAAGACATGTAGAAGCCATTCCTGAGAAAGTAGAGGTGGTAGGAAACATAAAATCAAACCCAAAACAACAAAGTTTTGAAAATCTACAGAAATGGGGAATTGCTGCTTTAACCAACTGCATAGATATTTCTATAAAAAATTTTAAATCACCTAATAAGTAGATTATAAATAACATCTCTTTTGACAGGCATTTAGAAGATCTTTATAATTATGAAATTATTTTTTGAGAGAAACTCACAAATGTCATAGAAAATCAAAATATTCCTTTTTACTTAAGAAAATCCATCTATTTATTAAGGCAGCTTAAAAATAAAATAAGCAAAGAAGGTAGTTAAATATGGGGTATAAATTTCCCTTCCCCCCTGCCCTGGGGTTTAGGGGAAATGAAGAAAACAGGCAGGTACTGGTACAACCTGGTAATGAGACTTTACATGGAAAATATTGTTTATGAGAAATCGACTTGTTAATATCAATACCTTGCAAAACTCTTGGCTAGTATTAACTTCAGCTAGTAGCCAACGTATTCAATTTGAGCCTTTTAAATGTGTCCTTTTCCCTTTTACTAGTGGCATATTCTTCAGAGAAGCCTTCCTTGACTACCCAGGGTACGTTGGGTCCCCTATCATATGTTTAAATAGTATCTCTTCTTAATGACACTCATCATTCTGGTGAACAGTCAAAATTGTCCTCGCCATCACACTATAAACTCTCTGAAGGTAGAGACCATTTATGTCTTATTTACTTCTATAACCTCTGTGCTTAGCACAAGGCCTGGCACATGGCAGACTTCAACAAATATGTATTAAATGAAAAAATGACACTCTCATGAACACTTCCAGCTTTTGACATAAGGTTGCTCGCTTGTTCTTGTAAAATTCCCACCATCCTATTTACAATTCATTCTTTTTCTCTCCCTTTAAAGAAAAGACTAGAATTTAAGGTAGGACAGTGATATTTTTGACAAAACTTGAGTCTTTTCTAAACTTTTTATAGAAAGATATATCTATAACATGCATATATAGTTATTATTAGTAACCAATTATTGTGGCAGAATTCACGGTTGATTCAGTGCTATGTTGAGGCTGACACATCGCCATTGAGAACAATTGGTCTAATCCATGTAGCACAGCTCAGCCATGAAGCACAGACTCATTGCAAATCACCCTAACTTGCAGTCGGGGAGAGAAGACTGATTTCAAGGAAACATCTAGATGAGAAAATAGCAGTGTTTCAGTTAGTGTCCCAGTAGGAAACAGATGCCAGAGTCAAAAGAATTTAACTAAAAAACGTGTAATAGACTATTTTCAGAGGTTGGACAGCTTTAGGGGACCAGCAAGGGCTGGTGAAATATCCAAAGTCTGGTGGAAAACTGTTGTTCCTTGGCCTGAGGGGGCACAGGGAGGGCATGGAGTTACCCAAACCCTGAGAGAGCTGGGGTTGTGGGCCACTCAGCAGGAGCTGTAGCCAGGGGCGAGGGCAGCTGCTCTGTATCTTGCTGGAGCCTCCTACTGTCCACACCCAGTAAGGAGCCCACATGGGAGAGGTCAGCTTTCTGGGGAACTGAGGAGAGTAGAGAAAGGCAGAGAATGGATCTGGCAGGGTGGGGTCAAACAGAGAACCAGCATATATATAACTGCTGTTGGATTTTATGATAATAACTATAAATGCATTAAATTAGCACTTCTTAATAGTGCTAAATCAATTAATTAGCACTTACTATATCTTCTAGTTCCTGGCCTTCTTATCCACTTATTGAGTAAAAAAAAAAAAAAAAAATTTTTTTTATTGCATATGTATTTTGTATATACTATTGGATTGAATACCAGTCATTTTTTTTTCTTTGTAAATTATTTCTTTGGCAATAATAGCTAACCTTTATTAGTACTATCTTAGTGCCAGACACTTCCCTTTACATATATTAATTCATTTAATTCTCAGAACAATTTTATGAGCTAGGTATAATATTGCTTAATTAGTAAGGAATGCAAAGCAGTACCTTATTCTTTACCTCTATTCTTTGTGCTGCTGGAGTACTGCTGCTGACCTTCTATTGCTACCGCAGAGGCTGCTGCTGCCTGGTCCTCCTCACTGAGATAAGGCACTGGCCCAGGAGCACTTCTCGCTTTCACTCTGCTGCAAGAAGCCCCGCTGGGCAATCTGTATGCAGACTGAGCTTCTGCCATATATTCCTAGGTAGAACAGGACTATAGGACAAACTCTCTTTCTCTATCTTATATGTAACATCAACAATAAATGAGACATTTTGGCTGACTTCCTATGTAAATGCACAAAAGATCATAAAAGTGAGCTCTCTTGATGCACAGGGGCTTATGTTTACGGTTAGAGAGAATATATCTAGCTAATAGTCTAGTCATCAGTTGTCACCTTGGCCTTCTCATGCTTCTTTCTCTTTAATCCATTCTTCCTTGTCTCCTACAACAATAGCAACAGGAGTCTGTGAGTGACGAAACACTCCTTGTCAGAATATATGAAAACGGTAGCCATGGTGTCCTGGAGGAGGGAAGCCCATCCAGCTTGTGGGCCAGGGCACCTCCTGGTGCTTTGTGCCGATCTTTCTGATTTGGACCATTTTTCTGGGGCAACAGTTCAGCTTTTGTCAGAATCACTGATCTTGCCATCGACTTTTATTATATAAATGGGAGAGGCTGAAGCCATAGATGTCAAGGTTTCACACAAATGTTATCAGAACTGGGACTAGAACCAGGCCCTTCAACTCCTAGTTCAGAGGTTGCCATACACCAGACTGTCTTTCCACGTGAGAGACCATGGAGTGGTGGTCAAGATCCCAAATTTGCTACCAACCTCTTCCTAGTCCTCGGAAGTTAGAATGCTTGTTCAAGGTCATGTGAGGAAATTTTGGATCCCTACATTTCTACACATCATGCAAAATAGTTTTCAACTCTAGTTCTAAGAAATATTTGGGATCAGGATCTCATTGTTTGGACCTTGGATGGTAGCAATGAAAAGTTTCAGATGGAAACCCCAAGGAATTTGGAAAACTGTGGCTCACTGCATCATGCCCGGGCTCCCTTTTACAGAGAACAATAATACAGCCTTTCCTTTGAAGAAGGAAAAGATCCATTTGAGCCATTTATTTTCAAACTGGCCAAGAATTTCAATAAAGACTATTGCAACAGCATGAAAGTGATGTGAAAAGATATCTTTATAATTTTAGCTTCTTAGAGCAATTCTCTTTAGAATGAATGGCAAAGAATTTCCTGAGAAGTTTTGGAGGCTAATGCCAATACATAAAAAGTAGCTTGCCTATGCTAAGTTTAATATCATGGGAACACGAAGTGTTTAAGGAGGAAGTTGTACACAAATTCAATGCCTAAGTATATGGAGAATAATTTTCTGGTGTTGGATTAGTATTGTCCATAACACCTCACTTTAAGAGAGGAGAGGAGGCATCTGAAAAATACAAAGGAAAGGGCTTGCAGAAATGACCAACTCAGCCAGTTAAAGTCCATTCCTGATTGCCCTCTCCCTACCTCCAGGACTCTCCGGCTCACATCTGTTGATTCATAGCTTCCTGTCCAACTAATGTTCTTCCTTATCTCTGTAGCTCTGTAGGAATAACAAGACTGTGTAAAACTGCCTGTTATGTTACAACTGGGGCTCAGCCTTTGGATAGAAATCCACTGAGCTCGTTCCGGCATCAATAAGTGCTACTTTCTGCTTATAACCTCCGTGTCCCATCCCTCCATTTGAGAATCCTATAACAGTACTGATAACGCCAAGGTCACAGGTTCTACAAGTCAAACAACCTGTAAATAGATAAGACCAGTAGTCTGGAAATTCCTCCCCCCTTGCAGCCCCCCGCCCAAGCTCATCCTCCCTATCCTGAGTCATGAAGCACACATGAAACCTCAGACAAAGAAATCACATGCCTCTTGCATGGATGCTGCAAGGGTATATAAGCTGTAAGAAATCTAACAAAAGGGAGCTTGTGCTTTGGTGCTGTTGAAAGCCCCACACTCTCCAGCAGCAATAAATTTTCCTTCCTCTAACAAAGTTGTCTGGGCATCCAATTTCCTCTGTCCTGCTGCAAGCTGTTAAGCTTCCTGCAACAACTTCTCCCAATGTCTACCTGTTGGCAATTGCAGCCACTATTAACCCTTTGGACAGAGTAGGTAGGTAGTGTGACCTTGACCTGTCTGGCCACTTGTGAGCTGCTTATCTGAGGACTGTGCACATCCAACTTAGCCCTGTCCTATGCTATTTGCTGTTAGCTCTTGCAAACTTGCACATTGTTACTTGTTCAGGGTACGTAGTATAGGACAGTAATTTAACTTAATTTGTCACCTACCGTATTCTCTAATGAGATGGAGAGAAAGAAGGGAACAGATAGTCAAGCATCTGCTGCCAATTACTACATTCCTATTTGCTGTAATCTCATTACCTCTCTGTAAAGATAATGCTATTAGTCCCACTTAACAGATGAGGAAAATAGCACTCAGAGAGGATTATATAGCTTGTAGGTGGCAAAACCAAGATTTGAATGTGTCTACTTGACTTCAAAGTTCTAGTTTCCTTTTACTCTGGTGTGCCATCTGCCTCAGCAGAACAGCTGGTGGTTCATTTTATACTTATGTATGCAAAGTCAATATAAACTGTAGCTTGATATAAAGAATGTGTATGTGTGTGTTTAAAAAGTAAAGACAATGTATCCCAAGCATCAACAGAAAAGGCAGGATCAGGACTCAGAAAATCATTATCCTCATTGGTTGTAGTTACTGTCCATCGTCTTCGTTTTATAGCTAACAGCAGATTACTGTCATCTCATGTGCCCAGATGTGCTCATTCATAAAATGGGGATTAGACTGAACCAGCTCATGGAACATTGTGCAGATAAGGTGATTAATAATAGAAAAGCACTTTGAAAAGAGTGTTCTTCTGGTACTGTTCTTTGCTGGTCTGAGACAAATTAGGTTTAAAGTTTCTCTTAGTCTTCAGATGTTTAGTTTAGATGGAAAGTTGACATTTGTCACTGTTTCTGTTAACATGCAATCTTATGAAAGAGGCACTGAGCAAACATTTTGGTAAACTATCATTACCAACTTGTATTAATGAGATCTTTTATTCAATTAAATGGAGGGTTCCAAAAGTTATATGAATTCTTCACATGAAGATCTGTCATATTAATATAAGGAGGATGCTTGAGAATTAAAAGTTGAATCAAGCTATATTTGGAGACTGCAATATGCTGATCAGCCCTGCAGCCAGACCATGAGGAAACCTGCAGAACAAAGCGAGATTTCTGCTGGGATTGCTAACAATCCATTTCCCACACTGTGAAGGGAAAACAGGAAAACAGCGTCTGTAACTCATGCCCTACACAAATAGAATCATTCATTCCTTAAGGCTATAATCATGAGGAACCTATGAATTAAAGGCTGGGAATTGCCAGCAGGTCTTTTACACTATGTATTCTTCCCTTTTCATGCTACATACTCTTATCCTTTCTCAATGTTATGCCCATATCATCAAAGGAAAATGGGTAAACGAAGTCTTCAAACTATAATTCACAGAAACTAAGAATAATACATAAACTGGATTCTTCAAGTGGGCTTTTTTTGTCATGCCTTGGCTTTTTGTCTTTGCTTTTTCTGTTTATGGAGCATTACTCCTTTTCTAATAAACTTTCTTTTTGACTCTAACTCAAGTGTACATTTGAATTCTTTCTTGCACTCAGCCAAGATCCCTCTTCCTCTCCCGCTCCCCCTCTTTTTCCCTCTACCTCTTCCTGCTCAGGGCTTGGGCTCCTCCCACCCTCCCCATTCAGGGGAATTTTTTCTGTCCTGCATCAACATGGGAAGACGTAAACAGTCAAGACTGGTAGGAGAATATTATTTGAAATAGAATGAAGTAAAATGAATAGTACATACAGGTCTGGTACCAGTTTTCTGTTAACAATCGAGTTTTCCAAACAGACCGCCCTCTAATCAAGCCCCTAAACACAGTATTGTCTTTTATGGCAACCGTCGCATATTTGATCTCCTTCACATTCCTGGAATATTGAAGAGGTACTAAATGAGTTATTCTGTGCAATCAAACCTTAATTTTACAGAAAAATCCCACATACTCTGGACCTAAAGAAAAGTTAACCCTGGAGTATAAATTCAAAAAGAATTTGGATCCTTTTTAAATAGGCTTTTTTTTTTTTTTTTAATGAAACAAAACAAAACAAAACAAAACTGCATATCTCATGTTTTTCATTCCCTGGGTGTGTGTCCTTAAAGTAGATGAGTTTGTTCTCTATCAGTTGGTTTGTTTACTTTAAGAAAATAGGATTGCTTCAATCCCTCCTCATCCCCTACCTAAATAACGCTTCCTTTTTGTTCTGCTATAGTTTCTTGAGGTAAGATGGCTTCCTTGGAATGATCTCTCTTTTAGTATAATTAAATTCAGCTTCTGGCAAATCTTGACTTGTGAGAAGAATGGCAAGCTATTTACCTTTGAGGCTTGGTTAAATATGTAAGAATGTCTCCCCTGATTTCAGGAGCCACGCTTTTCTAGCTGAGGTTGAGATTTCTGGGTTAGGTTGTATTACTTGCTGACCAGAATTTTCTCAAACATTTGCCATTCACATTGGGAAATAGAATCAAACGTGGAAGACTGCTAAGATAAAACTTTGAAAGGCTCTTTATGCCCTATTCTTTACCTCTCTAAACACCATTTAGGATTTCAGTGTGAGAACATGGAAGAAATTGTCCCCAGATCATCTATTTTTTGTTCTTATGACTCAAATGCACTTTTCATCAAATCAGGAAGTTAAATATTCATGGACGGAAACATCCTTCTTTATATACATTTATATATCTGTATGTATGTATATTTTATATATGGAGAGAACACCTCCCAATTCATCGTATATACTGTATATTTATATATGTTATAGTGTATATATATTTTATGCACACACATATATTTATATGGAGAAATTTCTATTTCTAGGCCCTCTGCATGCTATTAAACATTTTCCTTTCATAAAAGGTCTATATGATCAATACCAACAGAAGGTGGATTTATATCTAACTTAAAAATCTATAAATGCCTAAGAGGAAATTTTTCCTTAATCAGTTTATTGATTTCCCAGATTTAATTAATACAGTTTTAAAACTTATTCAGTGAAGCAGTACATTCTCCTTTGTATTTTTGATTGACATCTACTGTCGTTCTTCAGGGATTCTTTTATAAAAGTAACATGTTTATTCTCTGAAGTCACAGAATGAAATCCTTTCTTTGGAGAGCTCTTTGAAACTTAACTAAGTAAGTTGTGTTCTAATACTATTATCTACTTGAACCTCAACAAGAGTTATTTTAGAAGATTTTGGAAAATACTTCCTATAATGACACATTTGCACACTTTACTACATAATGATGGGTTGGTAAATAAATTAAAATAACAAAAACAAAAACCTTCTCAGGGACTTAGGCAAAAGCATGAAAACCCTTTAAAAAGATGTCCATCCTTCAAAATAGCAATTAGGCTTATATGAATTCATCCTAAAGAACAAAATAATCATAAATGTGCCCTACCTATGATCTTTATCGCAGTAAGTTTGTACTAGTGAATATTGAAAATATCTAAATTCCTGTTAAGGTATGAGCTAAATAAACCATGGTGCATCCTCACACTGGTACCATGACAGGGGAAAGCAATGATAAGAAAATAGCAAGCACTTATATAATGCTAACGAGATGCCAAGTGCTATTCTATGTAGTTTACTTATATTAAGTAATTCTCTTAAGTAATTCTCTTAAGTAATTCTAATGAGGCAGATGCTATTATTATCGTATCATCCTCATTTTGCATATGAAGAACTGAAGCACAGAGAATTAAGGACCCATCAAAGGTCATATAACCAGTAAATTGTGAAACCTGGTTTTGGACCCAAGCAGTGTGGCTTAAGAGCTCATGTCATAACCACTAATTTATGCTGCTTCATATAGATAAAGTAGATTACAAAGTATTGTATGGCATGATTCGACATTTGTAAATATGTGTGTCCATACACACACACACACACACGCACACACACACAGATATGATGTGTATAGATAGGGGTATAATAAAAGAAATTAAAAAATACATATAAAACTGTTAGCTGTCTCTGGGTAATGGAGTTTTTAAATGTTGTTTTTGTTCACACAAATTTTCTAAATGTTCTTTAATGACCATATTCTGGGCCATTAAACAACCTTAGCAACTTTGTGAAAAAACTGAAGTCATGCTAAGTATGTTCTTTAAACATAAATTAATTAAACTTGAAATTAATAACAGAAATATATCTGAAAAAAAAAACCCTATATATTTGGAATTAACACACTTCTAAATGATCAATAGATGAAACAGCAATTCACAAGGAAAATTAAAAATATTTTGAACTGAATGAAAATAAAAACACAACATATCAAAATTGTGGGATACATCTATAATCATGCCTAGAGGGTAATTTATATTATTAAATACTTGTACTAGAAAATGATAAAAGTCTCAAATCAATGATCTAAGTTTCCACCTTAACAAACTTAAAAAGAGGGAGAGCAAATTAAACCTACAACAAGCATTAACATGTAATAATAAAAATAAGAAAAGAAAGTGAAAACAACAAAATAATAGAGGAAATCAATGAAACCAAAAGTTGATTCTCTGGAAAGAGCAATAAACCGATAAACCTATAGCCAGACTAACCAGGAAAATAGAAGGAAGACACAAACTGTCAATATCAGGAGTGGGAAAGGAGACATCAGGAGACATTAAACAAATAAGGAAATATTACAAACAGGTTTATACCCATAAATTTGATTAGATGAAATGGACAAATTCCTAAAGGGACATAAACTATTGAAGCTCAAAGAAGCAAAAACAGAAGATATAAGAAAAATATAAGTGAATTGTCATATATATTAAAGAAATTGAATTTATAATTAAAACACTTCTAGGCCCAGATGGCTTCACTGGTGAAGTCTATCAATCATCTAAGACATAAAAAAATACTAATCTTACACAGTCTGTTCCAGAAAATAGGGACACTTCCCAATTTTTCCTATAAGGCCAGTATCATCCTAACACCAAAAATCAAAGACATTCAAAGAAAACTAGAACCTACTCGGGGTGAGGGTGGGTCACTTAGTAGATTATATGGATGCTTGGCCACTGTGCTGTACACCTGAAATTGGTGTAGGACAGTGCTGAGTGTTGACTCAGGTTGAAAAATAAAAAGAGAGAGAGAGAAAGAGAGAGAGAACTATAAACCAATATCATTAATCATTAGGGAAATATAAATTAAAACAACGATGAGGTACCACTACATACATATTACAATGGCTAAAAACAAAACAAAACAGAACCAAAAAAGCTGACAATACCAAGTACTAAAGAAGATGTGGAACAACTGGAATTCTCATGTTATATTTATAGGAATACAAATGATGCAGTCACCTTCGAAAATAGTTTGTCAGCTATCACACCTCTAAATTTACCCACGAGAGATATGAAAACTTACATTTAGTCAAAAACTTGCATGTGAACGTTTAGAACAGCTTTATTCTAATTGAAAAAAAAAAAACTGGAAACATCCCAATATCCTTTAACTGGTAAATAGAAAAACAAACTGTAGTACATCATACAGTGGAATACTACTTAGCAATAAAAATAAGTGAAATACAAACTCATACAACAACATGAACAAGTTTTAAATGTATTATGCTAAGTGAAAGAAGCCAGATTCAAAAGGCTAAATACTATGTGAGTTTGTTTGTATGACTTTTTTTGAAAAACCAAAAATTATAGGAACAGAAAGCAAATCAGTGTTTTTTACAAATGGGCACAAGACAATTTTGGAGGGTCATAAAATTGTTCTATATTTTTGTTATGGCAGAATGGTATTGCTTTTTATACTTTAATCTTGTAACCAGAAACTTTACTGAATTCTCATTAATTTCAATCGTTTATAGATTCTTTGGGATTTTCTATGGCACTCATAAGTAGGGACATTTTGTTTCTTTCTTCCCAATTCTTATTCTTCTCATTTATTTTTCATATTTCATATATAGAACCAACAACATAATGATAAAGAATAAGAGTAATAGACACCATCTTTCATTTCTGACTTTAATGGTAATATTTCTAAAGTTTCACCATTAAGCTTATAATCATTGTTAGTTTTTAATACATACTCTTATGGAGTTAAGGAAATTTCTTTTGTTCCTTATTGGTTAAGAATTTTTTTTTTAATTATTACAAATGAAAAATTAATTTTAATGAATAATTTTTCTGTGTCTACTGAGATCACTGTTATTATATATATTAAGTATATACTAACTTATTTAAATTATCTAGATTATATTTAAAACTTTTACATACATGTTTAAAAGTGATATTGGGAGAGATAACAAAAAATGAAACAAAACAATTACAAGAAATCATTGAATGACAAAAAATATAGCAAGAGAGAAACAAAACAACTGTAAAATAGTTTTAAAAAAACAAAAATAATGCACAGGGTAGCAATAGTTTAAGTATATATGGATTAAACTTCTCAATCAAAAGGCAGCTGAATCGATAAATAAACAAGATCCACTGATATGCTTTCTATTCAAGACTCACTTTAAATTTAAGGACACACATAGGCTGAAAGTGAAGGGATAGAAAAAGATATTCCATGCAAATAGTAATCAAAGGAGGCAGTGGTGGCTATTCTTAGACAAAATAGACTTTAAGTAAAAACCTGTATCTAGAGACTAAAAGGTTTTTATATAATGAGAAAAGAGTCACTTCAATAGGAAGACACATCAATTATAAGTAGATACAAACCAAATATCAGAATACCTAAATATATAAAGCAAATATTGAGAGACCTAGAAGAAGAAATATACAGCAATACAATAATAGTTGTAGACTTCAATACCCCACTTTCAATAACGAATAGACCATACACAGAAAATCAAGAAAAAGGCAGACTGATCAACCCCGTATACAAATGGACCTAATAGACATAAACAGAACTTTCTACTCAATAGCAGAATACACATTCTTTTTAGGTGCACATGGAACATTCTCTAGGATAGACCACGTATTAGGTCACAAAGCAAATCAACAAATTTAAGAAGATCAAAATCATTCCAAGTATTTTTCTGACAAAAAACCAATCAAGCTAGAAGTAGTAAAAAAAATGAGAAAATTCACAAATACATGGAAGCTAAACAATACACTCTTAAACAACCATTGGATGGAAGAGGAAATCAAAAGGAAATTTTAAAACATGCTTTGAGACAAATAAAAGTAAAAGTATAACATCCAAAACCATGGGATGGAGCAAAAACGGTATAAGAAGGGCATTTAGCAATAAATGCCTACATTAGAAAAGAGGAAAGGCCTTAAATAAACAATCTAATTTATACCTCAGTGAATGAGAAAAAAAAGAAAAAATGAAGCCCAAATTTAGCAGAAAGAAGGAAGTAAAAAAGATTAGAGAGGAAATAAATTAGAGAATAAAAAACTAGAAAAAATCAACAAAAATAAGACTTTTTTGTGTTTTTGTGCAAAATAAACAAAATCAACAAATTCATCACTAGACTATGAAAAAAAAAGAGAAGACTCAAATAGAAACAGAAATGAAAGAGTAGACATTAAAATGAATACCTTAAAATTAAAAGAATCATAAGGGACTATAATGAAGAACTATATGCCAAAAAAATTGGATAACCTAGAAGAAATAGACAAATTCCTAGAAACACATAATCTACCAAAATTCAATCAAGATGAAATAGAAAGCCTTAGACCAATAATAAATAAGGAGATTGAACCAATAATCAAAAACCTGTCAAGAAAAAAAAGCCCAGGAGCGGATGGCTTTATGGATGAATTTTACCAAACATTTAAAGAAGAATTAGTGCCAATTCTTCTTAAACTCTTTATAACAATCGAATAAGAAGAAATACTTCCAAATGAATTTTTAAAACTCGATAATGTAAAAATGTCAATTCTTTCCAAACTGATGGATAGATTCTGTAAAACTCCTATCAAATTTATACCATTATTTGTAATAGTTCCAAATGGGAAAATATTAAATGTCTATTAACATTGGAATGAATAACTAACTGTGATATATTCATACAATAGAATGCTATTCTGTGATGAAAATGAATATACTACTGGTTCACAAATGTTTCTATGAATCTCACAAACATTACATAGAATGAAAGAAGCAGAGCACATAAAAAACACTGCTTGATCACATTTATATAAAGTTCAAAAAACGATGAGGTAAAACTAAACGGTAAATTTAGAGTTAAAGATAGCCAACCAAACTATGAAGAAAACCAAGGATATGGTTCTATTTGGAGGGAGAAAATGTTTGGGAGAGGATATGAATGGGCTTTTCAGGTGTTCCCACTGTTCTATTTCTTGACCTGGGAAATGATTATATGATATTTACTTTGTTATAAATTATTAAATTTTACATCTTGAGTTTGTATACTTTTCTAAATCTGTATTTTACTCCACAATTTTTTAAAAAGAATTTTTTAAAAATGAAAGTTGAACTGGGTGAAGTTTTTTTTTTTATTTCTGAAGTTTGACTCTGGGTCCAAGCATCGTAAATACATCAGATTTAAAGTTCTTGGGAAAAGATACATTTATGGTTCATGCTCAGATCCTGACAGAGATTTTAATGAGCCCTATTGAGTGGGCATAGAATCTTCACAGATTAAAAAAAAATGTTGAGGGACAAACAATATCATATTGTTGGAAAACACTTCTCTTACATAAACCTGTTCTTAATGCCCAACTCATTTGGTAAGTCCAGCTCTTTCCAGAGAAGTATACATATTTTTAAATAAAGTTGAGTAAAAAAGAAAGCACTGTGTAACTAACTGCCTGCATTTACTATTCCCCTAAATGGTCTGCTCTTTCAGAATCAAAATTAGCTCTCATACTCGCTGCTGAAAAAATTTTAAATCCATAAACTAGGCTTTGGAATAATAAAATATATATAGGATTTTCATATTTTTGTCATGTTTGGAGTACTCTAATAGGTAGTTTCCAAAAGCCATGTGATACAGTTGTGTAGATAATGTGGAAGTATTTATCTCAACAGAGACTTATCTGCATTTCCTGTGACTTCCTAGGACACTGGCTCCACCTGGAGGTAGAGATTTGCACATAAATAATATGAAAAATGAGTAACTGCAGTCTACTGCAGACCAGATACTCAGCCATTCAGGTTTCAAGTGAAGGTTTTACAGTTAGATTATGTCTCTTTATTGGTGTTCAGGTATGTGAAAAGAGAAACCCCAACCCCTCTCCCCAAGATGGGGCAGTGGAATTTCTTGAATAGGAAATAAGTGTATTTTAATATCTGTGAGCAAAGACATTTGTCAGAGTAAGTGGTGAACCAAAATGGATTATTAACAAACAAGCCATATTTTCCAAACAATAAGTGAGAAGCTTTCTAAAAGTCCTTTTTTAGAAAGTAAGATTATTATAGATTAAAAACTGACAAACAACTAGGTACAGGCAGTAAAGTGTATGAGATTTTTAAGTGGTTCTATCATCCATATATAGCACAATTGGTGATAATTTGATATTAAGACTAAAGGGCTGGGTAGCAGTTACTTAGTGAAAATTAAATACATTTATCATGTCTGAGCTTCATCTTAAGAATCTTTCCATGTTGAAACTTTCGTGTATTAAGAGCTTTGATTAGGATTGAGAAAATCTAGTGGACGTAGTATAAAAAAATTCCAGATGAGGCTTCTCTGGAAATTGATAAAGAAGTGAACAGAATGTAAACTTCTGTTTGGCCATTATGATCTCATCTTAATTCACTTTTCCACTCTTCCCTCCTATTTCTCACCTTTACATGTTTTACTTTTCTATCAGACTGTACTCTTCATAATTTCCTGGACATACACCATAATGTCCCACTTCTGAACTTTGTTCACTTTAGAATACCCTTTATTTCAATCACTTTCTTTCTATTTTTTACTGTATAAATTTTTTTCCAGCCTTATTGATATATAATTAATATATAACATTTTATAAATTTCAGATATACCCATGATGGTTTGATATACATATATATTGCAAAATGATTGCTACACGAAGATGAGTTAACACATCCATTACCTCACATACTTAACTTTTTTGAATGTGTGTGGTGAGATGGTTTAACATGAACCCTTGGTGGCTTTCAAGTATGCAATACAGTGTTGTCAACTATAGCCACCATGCTGTACATCAGTTCTCCAGAACTTAATCGTCTTGCATAACTGAAATTTCGTACGCTTTGACCAACATCTGCCCATTTTTCTCACCTCTCTCAATTCCTGGCAACCACCATTCTACTCTGTACACCATTCTACCATGTGAAATCAGGAAGTGTAATGCCTCTAGATTTATTCTTGCTGAAGATTGCTTTGGGTATTCAGGGTCTTTTGTGGTTTCATAGAAATGTTAGGATTATGTTTTCTAATTCTGTGAAATATGACATTGGAATTTTGGTAAGGATTACATTGAATCTATACGTGGCTTTGGGTAGTATGGACATTTTAAGACCATTAATTTTTTTGACCCATGAACATGGAATATCTTTCAGTTTACTTGTGTCTTCTTCAGTTTCTTTCATCAATGTCATAGTTTTTGGTATAGAGATTTTTTCACCTCCTAGTTAAATTTATTCCTAAGTATTTTATTGCTGTTGATGCTAATGTAATGAGATTTTATTTCTTTTTGAGATAGTTCATTGCTAGTGTATAGAAACGCAACTGATTTGCATGTGTTGATTTTGTATCCTGTGAACTTCACTGAATTTGTTGATTAGTTCAACTTTTTTTCTCATAGTCTTTAAGATATTCTATTATAAAATCATGTCATCTACAAAGACAATTTTTACTTCTCCCACCATCTTCATCTGACCAAATCCTACCACCTCCTTCAAGACTAATCTCCCATGGGGCCTTTTTGGTATGGCCCATTAGCACCTCTTATAAAGAATCTCTCACATTTGACATCATATTGTAGGTATTTTTTTTCCTCCCCTATTTGATTGTAATTCCTTAAGGGAAGGGGCCTGTTTTCTAAACTTTAACATATCCCCTACCAGAGCCCAAGTAAATGTTTTAACCTAGCACTAGGCCAACATTATTTTAATAAAATAATAAACAAAGATAATCTTAAAGTGTAATGTTATGTGAGTAAAAATTATTATTGTGCTGCAAGGTAAACATAAATGGTCAGTAGATCACATGAATGACTGCAATTACTATTACTCTTACATAGCAAACATAAGCTTCTGTTTTTCTATTGATTATTCACACTCTAGAATTATAATTAGCACATTTTTTAAATTTTCCCAGATGGCATGCCCATCATTATATGTGCCCCGATTCCACTTCCGTATCTGACTCCATAACATCTATAAAATTCTTTACTGCCCCTGAGTATATGCTCTACAAACTTTAGCGTTTAGTCTTTCTGCTTTCAGAAAGCTACCCAAGAGCTAGTGTGGCAGAAACTGAGTACAAGATTTCACCTTTTCATTCCCTTTCTTTTTTCCTTCCTTCCTTCCCTCATTCATTATTTATTTTGTCCGACATTTATTTATTGCTTAGTACAAGCTAGACACTCTGCTGTGCCCACATTTACATAAATAAATAAAATGTCATTGCTCTTCTGTGGGTCACAGTCTAGAGGACAAGGAAGACATGAACTTAAAAAAAAAAAATCCCAAAGCGTATTCAGTTTTCTTCACTTTTTCATCTTCTATCCAGTCCTCAAGCTATCCTAGTTAGATTTTTGTCTCTATATCACTGTAGATATTGCTTTTTTTGTTTAACAACTGTCTCTCCCCACCTGAATATTAGTCACATCAGAGCATGGACCTTGCCTTTTTTATCTGCTACCATGTGCCTAGCATCTAGCACAGGGTAAGTGCACAATAGTTGTTTTCTAATGAATAACTTACCCTGAGGATTTATTTGTACAGGGTATTTGGGCCAATGATAGGAAGGATCAACTAACTCATTCCAAGAGATGCTGGCTTGGCCAGGTGTAACATTTCATTTTAGGCTTAAAAGCTGAGTGAGAGAAGGAGTTTAGGATTAGAGAGAAGGAGTGGATATTCTAAAAAGAGGGAATGCAGTGTGCAAAGATGTAGAGGTGGGGGAGAGCATGGCTTATTTGAGGAGTAAATGAAACCATCCATTGTGAATAAGGATGAAGTAGTTAGAATGCTAAGAAATTTGAGCTAATTTTTAAAGCATTGAAAGATCTTAAACCAAGGAATAATATACTCATTTTTTATTTTCAAAAGATACCTCTAGGAACATTATGGAAAATGGCTTAGGGGGCAGGAGTGGGGAAGTGAGACCAAGCACAAGGAGTATTTTGTTGTGTTAACAACTGCTTCATTCCTAAAAGTATTTGAGCATTTGAAATGACACTTGTAATGCTCCAAGTAAGTAATAATGCAGACCTAAAGTAAGCTAGTGGCACTGGGCTAAAGACTGGTGGGATAGACTCCAGAAAAAATTAGAATGTAGAATTGGCCACATAGGGGGAGTAGACAAGGTGGGAGGGAGAGAAGTGTTGATCTGGTTGGAGGCTTCTAATTTGATCGAAAGATGATGTTTTCAACTGAGGTCAAGAATTTAGGAAGTGAGAGAAAATTAGAATGAGAGGAAATTAGTTCATTTTGAAGAATGCTGAATTTGAAACAACATATTTAGATGGAGACAGAGGATATTTTTATTTAATATATTTATAATTATATTCATTATTGCGACTAACAAATAACATGTACACATCTCAGCCAACTTTCCTGTGTATGGTTTCTCCCTGGTACAAAACATCGTGTTACTGCAGCACTATTTTAACCAGGCTTTTCTTGTTGTCTACTTGATTGGAGAATGAAAAAAATTAATGTACATTGGTAAATAATGAGAAGTCCTTTGTAATAACTCACAATTCTGCTTTAATTTCCAAATATTTGTCATTTGAGGACCTCAACGAGATCAATGAATATTACCAAGTAGGAAGAATAGCAGGAGAGCAGTGTTGCAATTAGACAGGCAGACCATTGGTTACATCTAGATGGACTATTGCCCACCCTGATGTCTAATATGGTTGCTCAGATTAAGAGGTGGTACCAACTTCATTATAAAGAAAGCACACTTAGGAGATGCAATCATCATTAATTTCATTCTGGTCGTCGTTAAGGGCTTTTTCCTTAGAAACTATAAACATGGTTGTATTTTGTTATTTTTCCTGTCTGGGTAAGCAATACAAAGAACCCATAATCTCATCAGAATAACTCACCATACCCTGTAATTTATAAAACTGTCTCATAGTGATGCCACAGTTAAAGATAACATCCATTCTGCAATACAACATTTGAGTTGTTTTTCCAAGGTCTTAACATGATACTCTTAGCTGCAATCAAACATAATTTATCCCAAATTTTGCTTGCAATGGAAACATTGAGTCTTTTATGGTAGTTAGGAACAAAAAACAAACCAGTCTCTCTTTTTTTCCTTCCATCTGTCTCTCTCTCTCTCTCTCTGTCTCTCTCTCTCTCTCACCACTATCTCACTATCTCATAATCTCTGCCTCTGTTTTACTACCTTTTCTCTCTCTGCCTCTCTCTTTCCCTTATTAATGATCCTTCTTCAAAATCCTGATATAGTTTTAGAATACTGATGGATGGGCCCGACCCTAGACAAGCTAATTTAGGATCTCTGTGAATGAGATCTATCAGAAGTTTCTAAATACTCCTCCAGAGACTCATCTGGAATTGAGAGCCACCACTCGTGGAGCAAATCCACATGGAAGATTCCACAGACTCACAAGGTGGCAATTCATCTTTCATCTCTTTAATTTCAATCTAAATGCACAGCTGCTTTATTTCAACCTTCGTATACTGTTAAAAAATATTCTTCTGTCTCAAATTAGGGTTCTCTTGTTTAACTTCTTCAGAAATTACATTTTAGTACATTGGTGAATTTTATTTTTATTTTTTGGCAAGTAGAGATGGGCTCTATCACTAATAGCTGATTAATTCTTGGTGACTAAGTTAAGGCCAGTAAAGGAAATGGCCACAAGGTATTGAAAGTCAGCACCTACCTATGTGTGTGTCTCACAGGAGGGTCTCCCCTTCTGACTGGAGAAGAAAGATCCCTTATATAATGCACATATAATGATAGGCATGCTATCTGGAAGAGAAGCTAATTAGCTAATACTGGGGTGGGGGGGAGGTGAATTTAGCTCAGCTGACACACAGAACCTAGAGGAGGAATGAAAGCCACAGAGCCTGGAATTCGGAAGAGCTCATTGGGCTCCAGAAGAGAAAAGTGTTTGGAGTGTGGAAGATATTTCATGTTTGGAATAGGACAAAGAACACCTTTATTCAAAAAGTAACTCTTTTGTGAGGACCGCCAATGGGTAGCACCAATTCTCCGTAAAACTGATCATCTAAACAGGGCCAGTTAGAGCAAAAAGGTGCTCAGATTGTAATTCAAATGTTTTCCTTGGTACCACTACTGCCATATGTAGGTGTGAGTGTTCTTGTATCTTTTTGGTTTATGATGTGGAGTTTTAACCAGTGAAACCTTGAATTAGTTTGCTAGGGCTTCTATAGCAAAGACTGAGTGCCTTAAACAACGGAAATTTATTTTCTCGCAGTTCTGAATACTGGAAGTCCAAGGTGTCAGCAGAGTTGGTTCCTTCCAAGGTTTCTCTCCTTGACTTGATGGTAGTCTTCTCCCTCTGTCTTCCCATAGTCCTCCCTCTATGTCTGTCTATCCTAATCTCTTCTTAAAAGAATGCCAGTTATATTGGATTAGAGTCTACCCTAACGATCTCATTTTAACTTATTTACTCTTTTGAAAACTGTATCTCCAAACAGTCACATTCTGAGATACTGGGGGTTAGGACTTTAACATAAATTTTTTTGAGGGAGGATGCAATTCAGTCCATAGCAAACCTAGACATAAAATATTCCTTAAAAATCTGAAAATATAATTGAAAATATAATCACTTTAGTGATTATTTTTTATTATTTAGGGACCCACATTTTAACATCAATATGAGGTTATCGAAAGCCCTGAAAAATAAGTGAATATCCTTGATGTGGGTCAGAGCAGAATGGGTCTTGTGCCAAAATGAAACTTTCCTTTTGACTTTTGGAGCCAAGATCAGCATTGTCATATCACTTTGATTCTGGACGAGCTTCTAACTGCATGCTTGCCTGCCTGCAGCCTGTGTCAAAAGCAATTCAGAAAAAAGGCTCTTACACCGAACATCATGGTTCCAAGGCAGGAAGAAGAGTGCAGGAGAGTAGGGAGCTGTTAAAAAGGCAACCAGAGTCTTCTAATGGCTTTTGGTAATCAGCCCAGCTGTACTAATTTGATTTTTTGAACTGAAAACCCCAGGATGCTGCCCTGAACGACTAAACTCATGCTGGAAATAGCATCCTTTAAAGTGTGGCTCCAGGGAGAGCCTGCATAGTATAAATAGCTGTAGGAATTAATTTCAAGATATGGGCCAGGTAAGTAAGTAACTGACTCCTTGGTAACATCAAAGATGTACTGACTATTTTCATCTCTTGATAGATTTTTAATTGAAATAATGATCCAATGTTATAAGAATTAAAGCTTCCTCACGATGCCTAATTTCTATCTAGAAACTATGGTTCAACATTACTTATTTGAAACTCAAGTATCTATTAACCTCATCCATCCTGAACACAGCCAAGAACCAAGAAATAACCACAAATGGTCCCTGAACAGCAACCCATGATGTCACATGCAGTGAAGATAATGCATTTTGTTTCTTGGAGATCTGCTCAGACCCACTCTCATAATTTGTTTAGTCTTGGTTTTCATGTAGTTCAAATGAGCATGTTTTCCAAGCCCAGATTATAAGAACTTCTAACGGATAGTATGCACCAGCAAGAAGGATCATTGGACTGATCATAGGAAACATTTCAGAAAAGCCTCTAATAAGTAAACAATTTAAAAAGCTGTGACTTTGAGGGTTGTTTAGTGTATAAGGCAAAGAGTCTCCTCACATCAAATGGCTTTTGAGTGTATTATTATATTATATCCTAGAATACCATCTGGGATTTCTAATGGTGACCTTGGATAATTAAGGATAGTGTGATATGATCAGGATACTCTGGTTACGAAGGTAAAGCAGCATATGAATGCTTTAGAACAATTCTGTTCAAATAGAATAAGATAAAAGGAGCTACTGTGAATACTGAAAAAAGTAATTCTTGTGCTCCTTGAAGAAAGTCAGCATTTGCTAATGAAGTCTGAAGCCAAAGATTTACTGGGATTGTTCATTTCTAACCAAAGGGCATTCTTTGCTTTCATCTTCAAATCTCCTCAAAGTTACCAGAATCGATTTGGGTTTAATCTCTGGTAGTCAGGTCAAAGGAAGGCCCTAATCTTTCTCGAGGGCCTGCCTCTCCTTGATTTCCCATGTGACAATCAGGTGGGCAGGGCAAATCTAACAATAGATGCCACCAGAGACCCACTGGTGGAAGGCCTAAGGGTCTAATTCTATGTGTTTATCTTTGTTCAGAGTTAATAATAATACTGCTTACCCTTAGTTGCAATTAAAATAGCATTTTATATAGCATTTTAAAAATCTGGTTCTTTCCCATAGGTTGTCTATACTGATTCATTTATACTCATTTTTCTAAATTGCTAGAAGAAATATACATGTCATAGGTAAGACAAGTGGAAATTTTACATTGTTCTGATTTGCAGTTCAGTCCCAAAGCTCAAAACAAAAGATGCTATATCTCCCATGAGCTCTGGACATTCTCACCCCTCCCCTGCCTAAGCAGCTGACGGAGGAGCTACTGAATCTGCCCACAAACCCTCTAGTCCTAAAGAGACCCCTGAGGGAGAGGACAGAAGGCATGTTCTCTTCCTCAGAGCCAGTAAGGTGAGTGGGCACCTGGAGGAGAATTCATTTTTAGAGACTGAGGGTACTTTCCAGAAGAGAAAACTGGCATACGGTTTTTTACCCAGACTGCAGACTTGTCTTCGTGCCTCTGCTGGGGGAGTGGCCGGGAAGAGCTCTTCAGGCACTGCTTGGGGATTTGAGGTAAGGGGTGGGGATGGGGAGGAGTGAGGTGGAGGTTGTAAGCATAGAGACTGGTGCTTGCATCTGTTCTAGAGAGGCCCATCAGAGCACCCTGTGCCAGCAGGGAAATGATGGTGCCAACCACTCACCACTCCATCCATTCTCCAAGGTTCCGGGAGGCTGTAGAAGAGAGATGCTGTGATTCTTGTGGCTGCTCTAGGAGTACAGAAAATCATGGAGGGATTTGTAGGGAGACATGGGTGCTTGTGAAGGTGGAGAGGCTTCTTTTCTGATGAAGGAAACTGGAGGGAAAATGAACACCACCCAGAGAAAACCACCCCCATCCAAATCCAGCTCCTTCAGGGTTGGGGTAAAAGGTGAACAGATGAAGAGGAAATCTCCTTATAGAAGGATGGGTTGGCTGACATTGGGAGTTGTCTCTAGTCTCTGTTCTGGTTCACCTGGGTATCATAAGAGAAATCTGAGGTAGGTCATGGTCCCACTTCCCTGAATGAAGCCCTGGGAGCTTAGTCTAGGGAGTCTAGTCTCTGATAGCGGGAGGAAGGCTGAAGCAGATTTAGACCGACATTTTTTAACTGGAGTGGACTAATTTTAAAAATCAAAAGCGACAGAAACTTAAGTCATTAGGTTGTAGAAAATTGGGAAAGTGTAGTTAAAAACAGCCCAGACATTTGCAGAGAAGGGAGACAATGTTCACGATTCTAACCAGGAGCTCAGGTTCCACAGCCATGTCTGTACCAGCCCTGAGAGGTACCTTCCAGACCCAGGCATTGGATGCCCAGAGCTGCTATAATCGCAGAGGTAAAGGTGATTCTGGAAATGGTCCCGGGATTGCTCTAGGTCTGAGATATTGCTAAAAATTTTAAAACCCGGATTTTAAAGTGTCTTCTATTTCATTGTAGTTTTAAAAAACTTGCCACAATGGTAGAAAAGTCTTTTGCTGAAATGATTTTAATGACTTTTGTTCTATCTTGTATTTAAGAGGAGAAAATTCAAATGTGTGAAGATTTCTTTAAGATGTGTATTCCTTTCTGCTAGCTCTAGTAGATATTTTACTTTGGGGAAAAATAATAATAGTTTTACATTTATACTCTTCAGAAAACAAGTTAAACATATATTCTTCTGAAGAAATACCAGAAGTATTTTTTTTTTTCACCATATAACAGAGTCTAGTCTCAGTGACTGAGTTCATGACTGGAACCCTGTTGGGTCCGGGCTCTAAACTTTCCCAACATCTACATACTGGGGTTCTTTTTGTTTTAGTTTTTATTTCAGACTATTTCCATATTCTCTGTGCCCAGAAAGGTAGTGTATTAACTTAATAAAAACTATTATTTTTCCAACATGACGGATAAGGACATTGAGACACAGAGAGGTTAGGTACCCTGACTTAGGTCACTTAGCTTGTTAAGTGGAGGAGCCGATAGTAAAGCTCATGTAGTCTAGCCAGTTAAACCAGCCTCTACCTGCACCAACACTGGGTATGACCATTTAAAAGTTATTTGCCAATGAAGTAGGTAAAAATAGAATCTTACTGATGTTTTATCTTGCATCTCCTTTATTACTAGTGATGATACAATTTTGTTTGTAATAGATTATTAATTTTCGTATCCCTTTTTTGGGAATTGCCTGTTCATGATTCTTGTCTCCTTTTTCTATTTGATCTTTTTCTTTTTGATTTATGAGAACTCTTCATTTTCACCATCTGACTATCTGTGTGTGTATGTGTATGTGGTAGAGAAGTGTGTTTTGCCTGTGTGCAAGTCATAAAACTTATTATGTAGTCATATCTATCAATATCTTCTTTTATGGTTTTCTTTGTTGTTTAATTTAGAAAGTCTACCTCATTATGTTCATGCATGCTTTCTTCATATTCTTTTAGATTTTAGTTTTTTCTTCAACATTTTAATTATAAAAATTTTCAAATAGGAAGTCGAAAGAATTTTATAGCAAACATCTGTATACACATGTCTAAATTCTACCATTAACATTTTACTGTACTTGCTTTATGTATAGTTATCCATCTATTCATCATCCCTCTAGCAGTCTATTAATCTAGTTTATTTGGGGTGCTTTCAAAGTAAATTGAAGAGAGTATACTTCCCTTCTAAGTACTTGGCATGTATATCACTAATTAGAGTTCAGTATTTGTTTATACTTTGTTTTTTTCTATGTAAAATTTACCTACAATGAAATACACACACCTAAATGTACTTTCACTTAGTTTTGACAAATGCATGCATCTATATAACCAAAAACCGTATTAGGATATAGAGATTTATCACTACCTCAGAGAGTTCCCTGCCACTAACCTCACCCCCGCCCCACCCAGACACATCACCAGAGAAAAAGTGTCTTAATTTTTTTATGCCGTAAATGACTTGCCTCTTCTACAATCTCACTTACGTAGTTATACGGTGTTGGAATACAATTCTCCATGGATTGCTCACATTTCTGCAATCTTGCTAACAGAGGTACTGATGATGGCCTTTGCCCCGGACTCTCTTTTCAAGGATATTTGTATTGTGAGTGGTTTTGAAAACAGAAATAGTGTCTGCCTCGCAAGCAGAGAGCAGACATGCTCACTGCCCACAATAAAGGATGCAGGTTTGCCAGACTCAGGGTCTCCCCTCGTGTGCAGGTGTCACTTGGCTTTTCATGTGACCCTGTGTGACTTGTGCAGGAAACTGCTGTAGCTGTGAGTAATATAGTCATTTGTCATTGACCCTGGAGTCCTGCATCCATGAAAAAGTGGCAGGCTAACTGGCTACCTTCCAAATAGGGTAAAATCTCTGATCCTTTGCAGTTCTTAACATACAGTGTATACTCTAGCTTCCTTCTCTCGGTATGTTTGGAAATTGCGTTTATCAGTAACTCTTTTTGTTTTTATTGTTGAATAGTATGCCATTATTTCACAGTTCATCTCTCCAGCCTCCTGGCTTGCTTACTGTCCAGATACACTTGAGTAAGTTATTTAGCTTTGGTTTCTCCAGCCTTAAAGCTAAGATAATAATGAAGCTTGCCTCATAGGATTGTCAAGAGAATTAAACAAAGAGGTCTAAATAAAGTGATATACACATACCTGGCCCATAATTATATGCCTGTTGCAGGAAATATTGTTATTATGATTTAAAACTTGAAGTTTTAGTGCATCTTAATCTGACTTTACAGTGATGACATGAGACTGGGTAAACTGTCCAGAAGACCTGAGTCGAAGAATGTAATGTTTTCCACAGTGGCAAGTGTCTTTTTCTCTATAAACTTCTGCTTGTTTTAATGTGGTGTGTGTGAGGGTGTGAGTGTGTGTGGGCATGCGTGTGTTTTGAAAGCGTGAGGAGTGGATGACAAAGAGGAGGAAAGAAGATGAAAAAAAGAAGCAAAACCATGGTGTTAAATCAGCCCACCAAAGAATGGGGTGCACATGGCCCCTGCCTGCTGCCTTCTTGACAAGCCCAGGGAAGCCAGTGTCATTTACTCTCCCTACTTGGTTAGGCTCTATTTTCAAACCCAGAGCCTCTGTCACTGTGCCTGAGTGCCTTCAGGTCAATGGAACAGGCCTGGAGGTCAGAAAGCCTGGTATTTATAGAAGCACCATCCTAGTAGCTGATAAAATTATTGACACATATGGAGGGAAGCATGATTTTCATTCCGAGTTGGGAATAATCCACGATTCAGAGCTGGGCTGTCCAGCTTCCCGTCCCCATACTACCTGTGAAATGGGTGTTTCCCACCATTCCAGTGTCATAAGAGGGATAACACCTGAGACATAGTCATTTCTTAGCAATTACAAAGTCACAAGTACAGACGGTCCTTGACTTAACGATAGTGCAACTTAAAATTTTCAACTTTACAATGGTGTGAAAGTGATATGCATACTTCAGACTTTAAATTTTGGTCTTTTCCCAGGCTAAGGATATGTGAGATAATACTCTCTCACAATTCTGGGCAGTGGTATCAGTTCCCAGTCAGCCACACAATCACAACAGTCAACAACCAATAATCCACAGTGTACTGTGTAGCCATTATTTTTTGGATATTGTGTTCTGAGCCTGTTTAAGGTAGGCTAGGCTAAGCTATGCTGTTTTGTGGGTTAGATATATTAAATGCATTTTCAACTTATGGTATTTTCAACGTACAATGGGTTTATCAGGGCATAACCTCATCATAAGTCAGGGAGTGTCTGTAATGTACTTGCTGACCTAAATTTGCACAGTAGTTCCCCCTTTATCGATGGTTTCATTGTTTTGCATTTTCAGTTACCTGTGGTCAGCCAAAAATATTAAATGAACAACTCCAAAAATAAACAACTCATAAGTTTTGAATTGTGCACTATTCAAAGCGACTTGAAATCTCACACCATCTTGATCTATCCTGCCGGGGACATGAATCATCCCTCTACTGTTAAATCTCCCTTTGGCGTTAAATCATTCCTTTGTCCAGCGCATCCACACTGTGTATGCGACCCACCCATTAGTCACTTAGTAGTCAGCTCGGCTATCAGATGGGCTGTCGCAATATTGCAGTACTTGTGTTCAAGTAACCCTTATTAATGGCCCCAAAGTACAAGAGTAGTGATGCTGGCAATTCAAATATGCCATCAAGAAGCCATAAAAATGCTTCCTTTAAGCGAAAAGGTATATGTGTACAAATAAAGAAAATCAGTATAGTTGACCCTTGAACAACACGAGTTTGAACTGTGTGGGTTCACTTATATATGGATTTTTAAAAAATAAATACCGTAAATTTTTTTTCTCTTATGATTTTCTTAATAACATTTCTTTTTCTCATATAACATACAAAGTATGTGTTAATCGACTATGTTATCAGTAAGGCTTCTCGTCAACAGTAAACTATCGATAGTTAAGTTTTAGGGGAACCTAAAATTATAAGTGGATTTTCAACTGTATGGGGGGTGGTGCCCCCAACCCTAAGTCTCCCAAGGATCAACTGTATACATCGGGTTTGATACTATCCACCATTTCAAGTATCCACTGCGGGTCTTGGAAAGTATTCCCCGTGGATCGTGGGGTGCTGCTGTATTCTCTGTACATCTGTTTCCAGTAGCTGCCTCGCCATCAACGAATACTTGATTATTAGTAAGCATCTCTCTAGGTGATGGGCAACATTAACCATTCTCATTCTCTTATTAGTATTTAGCCATTAATATTTCCATTAAGGTTTATCAAGTATTTTACTCTATGTACAGCATTGTACTGCTATAAGACTTTTTTCAATAAAAGCGTAAAATCCAGATTTTTATATGAATTCTCTCAAATATTATATCTTAGCAACCAAGCGAAAAAACAAAAACACTATTTGGGCTGACCGAAACATGCCTGTGGATTGTGCAGTACCTGCGAGCTGCCAATTTTCAATCTTTCACTTATGACTTTGCCTCATGGCCCAGGAGGGTTTGTATTTTCTTGTCACGGAATAGGAAGTGATACTGACCTGTCAGTCCTAACGAGGGCCCAGCAGCCTGATTTTACCAGCAGACCAATTTGCGGTGATTGTCAAGTTCTATTTTTAGTCACCTGCGGTACTTTCCATTGTTAGAACCCCATGGAATTAAAAGGTTGGCGCTTGTCCCAAATGTGTCACCGACAGACTGAAGAAATCTGAACAATTGTGTCGAGATGTCAGGTGTGTGCGACAGTGTCATGGCTCTGCGGTCCCTGCGCTATAATGACAGTCCCTTTTTCTGGGGTTCCCACCGGTGCTTTCAGAGGTCACTGAGCCAAGAGCCCTTGGTCACAATAACAAACATGTATGAGTCTTTGGCAGCAAGAGTCCTCTAGGTCAGGCTGGTCCTGTACTCGTCTGGTCTTCCTGGGAAAAACCTGAACCTGGACTCCAGAAGTGGAATGCTGCTTGGCACTTGGACAAAAATGTGAATTCTGTAGTTGGGAAACATTTAGTGGTTAGTTTTACCAAAGGCCAAATGACCACTGTTCTGCTGTTTGCTTTGTTGCTGCTAAATCGTCTTAGGTAATTTTGATACTAATGAAAACTATTCTACATCTTGTCCAGCAAAACTGTGAGTACAACAAGGGTGATTGAACAGAGTATAATAAAGGGACTAGTTATGAAGGTTTGGTCAGGGCAAAAGGAAACCAATAAGGAATGGGGCAAAGCAGGAAGCTGCTTCTACCCTTGGACATGAAGTGACCACAGGAAGGAATGGCTGCCTGAAAAAGTAGCTCTAATTCTAAGTAAGGGAGCAGAAGTCTTAGAAGAGCACACTCACTGCCAGCCAAGTGCCAGGGTGGTGAACTCTCTCTCCTCCTGCCTCCAGTCTCCAGTAAGTGCTTCACACTGGCCAGTCCAGCCTGAAACTGAAGTCAAGGGAGCCGAGGTCATGTGGTCTCCAGCAGTCAACTTCTGGGAGAACAGCAAGGTGGGAAAGAAGGATGGAGAGTGAGTCTAAAGGGGGAAATGCAGAAATCCAGCACGCTTTACCAACTCTTAAAAGATGTTCTAATCACATTTTCCTAGGGCAATGTCAGCTCATTTCTGATGGGCCCTAGTATGGTGCCACAATTATTACTGTCTATGACTTCTCTGAAAAAGGACTAGGGCAAAAAGGGGCTCAATCCAGGTTAAAGAACTCTGATTACAGTATGAATTTCTGTACTTTTTTCAAAGGGTGCATTTAGAGCTGTTGAAGTGAACAGTGGCAGCAAACACATGAGCTAGGGGCCCAGACATCTGTCTTCCTGCTCTGTTCTTAAAGTAATGCTTTTGATTTGAATGACTTTTAAATCATGAATACAGTTTGCAGCTTGCCACAGGCCTCACCACTCCCTATAGTTACACTCAGTTCTTTATATTTCTGTCTGGCTATTGAATGCCCTGGAGTTTGTGACCCTTAATCTAAATCCCTGGGGAGTGATTCTCAAAATGTGCCTGGTATTAACCTGGGAACGTGTTAGAAATGCAGATTATCAGACTCCACTCCAGATATACTGAATCAGGAGCTTTGAAAGTGGGGCCAAGTGAGCTGTGTTAACAAGGCTTCCTGGGCATTCTGATGTTCACAGAAGTTTGAGGTCACTGCTCTAGAGCTCAGGGCCCTTAATGTCTTGTCACATAGGGCACGTTCACCTCTGAATCCGTTGCCTTTATATCCCTTCACACACAGTAGCTACGAGCTAGACTGAGGTCCTTTGGGAAGCTGACCTCTATTAGCAGCACTGAGATTAATTCTTGTTGATTTACTATTGCTACCGTTATTTACTAACTCAAGATATTGCATTGCCAAGACCATGTTGAAAGATTCATAAAAGGGGAGAGTAGAATCAAAAAAATCAATAACATTGGGCCATATGTCCAACTTTACTGGTTGGGCTGGTAAAATATGGCAATAAAATAGATCTTGGAAACTCTAGAGCTTGAGAGCATGACTCAGTAGGCATGAGGAATACACAGGAGTGGTGCCTGGTAAGCCTCTGAGGATGAGAAGGCCCTGTTTTCTTCTGTCCCAGGGAGATCACTCTCCCCACTGCAGGGCTGCTGGCTAGCTAGTGACCCTGAGCCTGAGAAGTATTTACTTGGACAAGCAGAAAAGAGAAAAACAAAACCTGGCCCTGGTTCAATCCATGGTTCTTCAAATCATTTTTCTTCTTGGATTCCTGGAGACTAATTGTCTTGGGGGGGACAAAGGCAGCAATAAGGGCGTCATGGATAAAAAGGGCTCCTCCCAGTTGCCACTCACTGTTGTCTTCTAGCCTGTCAGCCCCATGATTAGTCGTGTGTCCCCAGAAGCTCTTGCTGGGTTTGGAGGTGCCTAAAAAGGCAATGACATTGTAACGTTGACTGAGTGGTCATGGACAAGTCATTTTATTTCTCTGGACCTGGCTCTGTAAAAATGAACCGCTTTAAAGGAATTCTCCAGTGTTCTGTAACTCTATATGGTGACAGGATTGGTCTGCCCAGTTTAATTTCCTGTGAAACCATTGCCTGAGATGGTCTACATTGCAAAAAAAAATGAACAATTCAAACTGGCAATTGTTAGCCAAGTGGATATATTAGTTCTCTATTGCTGCATAACAAGTTGTCCCACAATGTACAACAACAAGTATTTATTATTTCACAGTTTCTGTGAGTCAGGAACCTGGGAACTGGGAATGGCTTACTTAGGTGGTTCTGGTTTGGGTCCCTCTTGAGTATGCAGTTGAAATATTTGATGGCTTGATTGAGTTGGAGGATCTGCTTTCAAACTTACTAATGTTGGCAGGAAGTTTCAGTTTCTTGCTACTTGGGCCTCTTCTCAGAGTTGCTTACAATATGGCATCTGGCTTATTCTCCAGAGAGAATTATCTGATAAAGAGAATGAGCAACAAGGACAATGTCATTTATCACCTAATTTCAAAAGTGACATGTCATCATTTCCACCATATTCTATTGGTCACACAGACCAACTCTAGTTCTTTGTGGGAGGGGGCTTACTGAGGGTGTGAACACCAGGAGACAGGGGACCATCTGGGAGGCTGGCTTCCACAATGGACCATGTAGCTGCTGATGGATTGCTTCACAAATTATGACTGGTGCAGGTGTCAGGACAGCTGTGAATTGTAAATGTAGACCCAGCAGGAGCTGGTCAAGAGCCTAACTTTTTTGCTAATTGTGATGCTTCTGAATCTAGTCCAGAAAGTGCTGTTAGATGTTTTGTTTACACACCCCTGTAACAGCGTGGAGCAGTTATATGTGCACACATATGCATGCCCGAAGATGGTGGCCCACAAACATTCACCAGCTTCACCTACCCTTTTTAGCCACACCCATTCCTTCTAATTGAGCCTTATTTTTCTAGGATGCTCAAACATATTTGGTTATCCCTTACAAACAGATATGCAAACCAAACCAAAAAGTCTTTTCTGGGCATTTGCACATTAGCATAGCTAAGCAGAGACACAGAGCTCCCCTCACTTCCGGTGGGCCTGTCTGTCCGTAATGTGGGATTCAATCCCCAAGTACTATTTTGCTTAGCTATGCTTAAAACTAACTAGCTTACCACTTTGTGCTTCTTCAGTAGGCATCTTAGAGTTACTTTTCTGTTTTTAGAGTAGATCTGCTTCACTCAAAGTAATTTTTTTTGTAATTATATTACCGAAACACTTCATTCTTATTTTGAGAGGAATAAGTTTATTAAGCTAAGACATTAATTGTAATTCATCATTGAATTGTTTTTTGGTTTTTGTTTTTGTTTTTTTTAGATTTAGGTAAATAATGTTGTTAAAGCTAAGGTCCATACCCTCAGCCATATATTCCCCAGTTTGTAGAGGAAGAATTCATGTGGTGGCTGCCTGAGCTCTGGGAAAGGTCACCTAGGATTGAATCCTGACTGTACAGTTTACCAGCCGTGAGACCTTGGACAGGACACTTAACATCTCCTCTGTGCTTTGGTTTCCTCATCTGTAAAATGGGAATACTAATAGTATCTATCCCATAAATAGCATCTGGCACATAAGAAGCACTATGTACTCATTAGCCACTGTTGTTACTTAATACAGCTGCTCACTTAGAGGACCTTGGATAGCCTAGATTGGCTCATTGTAGGAAATTACACACCTGAACTGCTGAGACCCAGGGACACTCACCTGGTTTAGGCTATCTGTATGTGTTCCTTTTTTTTTTTTTTTTCTACAGGATCCAGGTACTCAGCCTGATTCCCCTCCTTTAATTATTGCCACCACCCTCTTTGCACCTCGGGATTCCTTTCCACTCATGACCAACTGGAAAAGGAGAGGTTTCCAGTCTCAACGCCTTTTGCTTTCCTGGAAGCCAGGCATACTGTTACTTCTAATTTTAAGGGTCTCCCTGCTAATTACTGAAGGGAACCAGCCCACACTTGGAGAAAGTAGAAAGCCGAAGAAACTTCCCTGAATTTTTATGACTTAAGATCCTGCACGATAGGTTCTTGGTTTCCCAGGTGATCAAAGCCAGGAGTCCAGTGGTCTTATCCTCTATCTTTTTTCTTTGGGTCTTGCTGATCATTTTCTGCTCAAAGTCTCTCCTTCTAAATCTACAGTCCTAAAATGCTCAAACGGGGAACAAGGGATAGAAATTAGCTCCTTTATTTACTAGAAATATATATTGAGTGTTTATTACGTGGTAGGTACTATCCTAGGGTTCATTTGCCTGTCTTTGCATTTGGGGCTGGGGCGATAGAGACAGATGACATCCGTATCGACAGAGCATTGCTGACTGAGTCGGGCTTTGTGACCCTTAGCGTTTCTCCAAAGAACCTTGACAACAAGAGATATATGTTTGGCTTTAACTTGGATCTCAGTTTAAGAATTAGGTGTTGGAATTAAAAAATCAGTGTTGTGCCCTTAAATTTAAAAAAAAAAAAAAAAAAGCAAAAATGTCAGAAAGTCGCTTGGAAGCTGACAGATAAGGGCTCCTCTTTTCCTGTTTGCTATTTTATTTTTACTAAAAAAGCTCTTCCTCTCTAATTAATTGTTGAGCATCTCAAATATATGCAGACATGCAAAGAAATTTATTATAGACCTGACGAAGACTACTGTCGCTGTGACAAGCACTGAATCAAAGTTATTTCAACACAGATGTTTCTGTTTGATGAAAAGGCACTTAAAATAATGAATTGGAGCATTTAGAAAGCTTACATATTTGGCAGCTGTTCTATTAGTGAAGTATTAGGAGAACAAATGTTTCATATTAAATCATAGCTATCTGCTTCTCTGAAAAATAGTATAAATTTCTCCCTTCATAGAGAGGCTTTCATCTGAAACTCTTAGTGCATTTAATGGGTATTAAGTAATAAAACACTCTTATCAGATGACACTAAATGACAACTATGATCTCTAGTTTGAAGGGAAAGAATGGAGTCACCAAGGACAAAGTAACTTACTTGAGTTTTCATAATCATAGCAGATACTTCTTACTGAGCCCTTACTATGTGTCAGGCACACTGTTAATATGCGTTACATGCATTCTCATTGGATTCTCAAAAAAAGCTCTGTCAATAAGTACAATAATTGAGACTAAGAGAGGTTAAGTAACTTCCTCAAAGTGACCCAATAACTTACCCAAGTTATAACACTGTGCTATCTATAGTAAATTAGGGGCAAACACAGAACTCAAGCCTTTCTCTTTTGATACCTCTCTAACCCAATATTTCTTCATCTAATTATTTTATAATACTTAAAGATCTCAAATTCCCCAGAATAATGAATTGTCCACCATATTATTATGCTAAAAAATCACAGTAAGGCCCTGATTTCTGAGTCGGGACTGTAGCCTGTGCGAAGATCTATCTAGCCCAAGCTGGTAGTATAAGCTTTTGACAGTGCACAGAACCTATGTAATGTTATTTGTGGCACAGCAAAGGACCAAGAAAAATCTTGTATTTAGGGAGAAATGATGCATGCATGATATTATCAGAGTCTAGCAATCTTTTTGCCTGTGGCGGCAAGGTAAATTATATCACACCAAAAAACCCACAAGAATCACTAATGGCAATATATTGGGTTAACAGAGAAAGTTCATGAGAAAAAGAAACAGACCCATAGCATGAGATGGCCCTTAGTCCTGACTTAAAGCTTAAATTGCTGTATGAGAAGGATCAGTGCTGCAGAGTTGCATTCAGTACGTTCTATCAAAGACAACATCCTAACCAAATCAAAGCCCAGGAAAGGACTAAAAAGCTGTGCTGGGAGTCTCATGGCCCTCTTCCTTTCATTACTCAAAAGGAGAAAGACAGAAGGAAGAATACACAATTGCTAACGAGTTCCTGTGGGAAAGACCTGGGCAGAGAGGAAATCAAGAGAACAAAGGAAAGCCATTGGAGTCAAAGACTCAGATGGTGCTTTACCTTGAGCTTTTGATTCATTGATGGCTTTGAAATTAAATCTTGACTAAGCACCTGCCATATGTAAATCTCTGTGTTCAATGCTTTGAGGAAACAGGCAGGTAACATCCCTCACAGAACATGCTAATAGACAAGATGCACGAATAATGAGGTCATGATGAAATTATGCTGTCATTTACGCTAGGAATGTCGCAGAAGCACCAAACTGGAGGAGGACAATTTCTTATTGGGGGAGTTGTATAGGATTTAGCGACAAATATCAAGCAGAAAGAACAGTGAAAATAAGGCACAGAAATGGAAATTAAAAAAAAAAAAAAAACAGTTAAAATGACACCAGTAGTCCAATTTGGCCACGAAGCAAAGTATGATGAGAGAGTAGTAGAAGATGAGATTGGAAATGCAGATAGGGAAATGATGGAGCAGAGCCTGGGGTAATCTGTGCTAAAACATCATGCATTTATTCTGGAAGACTCTTGAACAAGAGAGTGACAGGATCAACCCTGTGCCTTAGGAAAATAATTCTGGCAGCAGTGTGGAGCAATGCCCTCTTCCTTTATTCCTCAGGGGTACTCTTCATGAATTAGGGGGCTAGGGGATCACATGTATTAGAATGTAAACGAATGAGAGGAGTGACACTAAAGGAATAATCATACTAATTTATGAAAATGATCATTTTGAAAAGTTGGCAGTTTGTTATGGGTGATAAATGAGAAGCGACACTGTTGATAACTAGCTGCGACACACAACTTTGAGGTGAGAACTGCTGGTGTACAGTACAAGTCTATATATGTTGGCAACGAGAACTAAGCGTGGGTCATGGAAGCTGTGGTGTAGGCACTGGCAGGAAGACAGCTGTCCTAGTCCTTTCAATCTGCTATAACAGAATATCATAAGCTAGGTGGCTTATGAACAACAGAAGTTTCTTTCTCAACAGTTCTGGAGGCTGAAAGTGCAAGATCAAGACACCCACAGACTCGACGTCTGGTGAGGGCCCACGTCCTACCTCATCGATGGCCGTGTTCTCGCTGTGTCCTCACATGGCGGAAGGGCGAGGCGCTCTCTGGAGTCTCTTTCATAAGGGCGCCAATCCATTCATGAGGGCTCCGACCTTGTGACTTAGGCATCTCTCAAATGCCCCACCTCCAAATAATGTCACATTGCGGATTAGTTTCCAAGATAAGAATTTGGGGGGGACAAAACATCTGGTCTATAGCAACTGCGATGGATCAGTGGTATTACAAAGACTTAGAAAGTGAAGAGGAGAGGATGGTAGGCACAAAGCCACAGTGTGTGGTTGTGCATGGCACCAGCTTTAGAGGGTGGCATTTGTGAATGGCCACTCGCACTCCATTGTAGTCCTAAATGCCCACCCTCCTCACCGTTGTGGGGTTCGCAAAATCTCCTCATGTCTTATTGCTATATTTTTTCAGCAGTCTACCCCCACAGTACACTTGATGAGGACAGACACTTGTCTCTCTTTTTCTCCTCCACAGCTCTTGACATAGCAACACACTGAGTTGATGGGTTGATTCCGGATAGTAGAGAAAGACATTTCCAGAACGGTTCAAGTTAAGCTCTGAAAAATCACAGCTACTATTGATTTAGCAGTAGGGGCCACTGTAGAGTACAGAATCAAGGACTTAAATTATCCTCTGGTTTGGAGGCATTCAAGCATAATAAGCAGACCTTTAAATAAGCAAGAATGCTAGAGGCTCAGAAACCTTCCCTTCTTTACAGTTTCCTGTTATGGGTTGACTCTAATCCCCCAAATACTCATATGTTGAAATCCTAACCCCCAGGACCTCAGAAGGTATCCATATCTGGAAACTGGGTTGCTGCAGATGTGATAAGTTAAGATGAGGTCATGCTGGAGTAGGGTGGGCTCATAATGCAATAAGACTGGTGCCCTTATAAAAGGGGAAATATGGACACGGACACACACACACAAGGAGAACACTATGTGGAGATGAAGGCAGACATTCGAGTGATGATTCTACAATTAAAAGAACATCAGAGATAGCTAGCAGCCTATCAGAGGCTAGAAAAGCATAGAACAGTTTCTTCTTCACAGCCCTCAGAAGGAACCGATTCTGTCAACACCCTGATCTCAGACTTCTGGCCTCCAAAACTGTGAAACAATACATTCCTGTTATTTAAGCCAATCTGTTTGTGGTGCTTTGCTACAGTATCCCCAGCAAACAAATACACTAATTACGAGTGGCCCCTGCCCTTATGAGGTGGTCACCCTTGGAGTGGCCTCTGTTTTGCATGGTGGCAGCATATACCATCTGCTTCTTGGCTTATGTTACTGCAGAGCAACATTTTCAGAATATAGCCATAGTCTTGATAAGGAAGCTAAATAAATTTGTGTTTCCAGCAATTCTGTTTTGTATCTAAATGTGTGGTAGTGAAAAAAAAATCAAAGTCCCAGAGCTGAGCTGCCCTCACGACAAGTCGGGACATGGAGCCAACAGCTTGTGCAGCTGGTGGCATCTCCTCCTGCTGACCAGTGATTCCTCAGGCCCAAAGTGAGTGGTGCTGGGGCCTCCATTTCTCTCTAGTTACTCAGTTCTTTAGCAAAGGGAATAGCCTGGGTTTTGCTGGGCCCTCTCTTTGAAATAGTCTCCCTTGTGAATTTTTTCCCCAGTGAGACCTGACTATTCTTATTACATTGAAATACCCTTTTATGCCTTATTTTATTGGACCTGGCAGGATATTGCAAACACTTCAAGGCAGGGGTTCTACTTTTATCTCTTCTCTAAAGCTCTAGTACACCAAACCTATAATTTATTTAATAGTAACCAGAAAAGGTCTTTGAAAGTAATCCTTGTAAATGGCCTTTGTGACTTTTGTGATATTGAACTTCCAAGGGAATATGTACTTGAGATTTTAAAAAAATATTGAAGACCAGTGCTTGCAGCAGTCTGAAGGGATTGCCTGCAATCTAAAGAGCCTACTCAGTGGAGAGGAAAGTGCCTGGAGAAAACAGTCAAGCAGAATCTTCCATGAGGCGGTGTCAGCACTGAATAAAAAAGGAAATCAGTGTTTAATTAAACTGTTCTGGATTAGAATTCTTTGCAAGATGAACTATCAGCTTTGGTTCAATATCATAACTCATTTCCCCTCTTCTTTTCATACTCATAATACCAGAGCCGCAGAAGAGAACAGATTTGAGTACGTTTAGTGTAAACACGGACTCTCAAACTCTCCAAATTAAGTATTTAGATTGGTCAGTTCTATTTGATAAACAGTGTGGGGATTTTAATATTTGCTTTTAAGTAAGGCAATAATAAAAATATGTTCATTCCTTTCACCAACATTTATTTGGAAAGGTGTTTTGTTTTATCATTGGCTTTTGCTGTCTAGGGTCATCCAGGCCAACATGCTCATCTTAAAGATGAGGAAACTGAGGCCCAGTAGATTAGGCTTTCCTGGTGGCCCAGGTCCCTAGCATCTTATTCTGGGGTCATCTCCATTGACTTTGGTAAGATTTTCAGTGAAATCGAGAGACAGTATTATTTATCAAGACATTATTTTTAAAATAGTCTCTATTTTAAAACTTAGCATATCTATGATCATCTTTCTTTTGAGTAAATAACTAAGGTGCAACAGGTATTTCTGATATTAAACATAAAAAGGCTTACACAACTGCATAACAAAGATAATTGTATAACTAATTACTTTTGCTTCCTCTCTGTTTCTTTATAACACTGTATTTATTTCCACTTTTGTGATTATGCCCTCTAACAAGAAAAAATGAATTTTTTAAAAGAACAGAAAGCCATTATTTTGGTGTGCAGAGTCAGCTCCCATTAACTAATTAATTCATAGCTCACCTAAACTTCCATTTTTCATCATTTCATAAATTGAATCAATATATCAACTATCTGCCGTCAGCCTAGTCTATGTAAACCTAACTTTTATATGAACCTAACTTGTAAAATTTCACCTGATACCTTTTGAGTCTCAAGAGGTTTTTTTAAGGACTGAACAAAAAAATATTTATCTTTTCTAGGGACTATTTTAATAGAGATAATCAGTATGATCCAAATTTATGGGAAATATGTTATCCAAAATGATATATCATGGCTCCGTATGATTGTACTTGCTGTATAACCTTAGTCATTCTGATTAATTTCTCTGGGTCTCAGTTTTTCCATCCACATAGTAGGAATAATGCCTCACCAAAAAGGAGGCAAATAAAATATCCTTTTAATTCTCTTAAACAGTATTTGGCACATGTCAAAAGAAGATGTTACTGAAATTTGTTGGGTGTGAAGAACTAGTACCCAAATAAAACAGAAGAGTTACTCAGAGCCGCAATTTAAAAGTTAGAAAACACCTGAATCTGCAATTGGTTCGAGCCCCATGTGTCCATGGGTTCTCTTGGCTTGAAGCTTTCTAATATTTCTTTTCCATTTCTAAGGAAATGTATTTCTTTTTTGCTTGATTCTTTTTGTGATTAGGATTTAGATGAGCAGAGATGGATTCTTTAGCTTTTCCATATTTATTCAGTGGGATTCATAGAATTTTATTTGCTAAGATGTTGGAAACACCATGTGGTCAAGACATTGGAAACACGTGGTCCCATCTGGAACATTTACAGTGCTCATCAGAAGATAAAGCGACCCTTGCAAAGAAACTTTAACCTTCCCTCCCCTCTTGGGCCCACCTTTCCGAGTTAGAGACTCAATGATTTATTATGAGATATGAGTTGTTATGGCCAAAGGAGGGGGTTGTAGTGAGAGGAAAGAGAAAAGATTTTTAATGTACAAGAAGGGGCTGATCTTCAACAGCTTCAAAGACAAGTTTGCTTCTTCAGGCTGGACTTGAGATGATGCCTCACATACCCATGATGTCAATGGGCACCATGAGAGATTCTTAAGGTTCTTTTCAGTAGATCAGCCTGTCTCTTGCCTTCATTACTCCAGAACACCTGGGAGGCCAAGTTGTATAAGGCAGGAGTTTAGTAGTAATTGAATGTACTAATTGGTTCACAATGAGTAGACCTAATCAGCTAGTAGATTTAGGCTATTGTCATTTATGCAGCAAATTGAGGTCAGTCCCTTGTCCTCTGACACATCTTGCAAATTATCAAGCCTCTCACCAAGAAGGCAAAAATGTTCCTGGAATTATTTAAATATGGAATTATAAGATCTTGAGTATAAGATTATATTTCAAAGTTTTATCTGACACTAATGAAACAAATAAACTTGTGTTTTTGTGAATAGTGAATTGAGCATAATCATGAACCAACAAGAAATTTTATAGATCCAAGCTAATCTCAAACAGAAGATACTTTATTAACATGAAGGTGGGAAGATGCGGATTTCTCAGTGTTCTGTCTTTTACATATATAAAAGTGGATGAGAAAATGGTTTCATAAGAGAAAAATAAGAGATAGAATAGCTCATGTCATTAATGAGGCAGGCTACATTTTGGGTAGGGAAGAGTCAGTGTGGTGATTCAGGGGCATCTCTCAATATGCCCTGTCAGGTCAAACTCTGTAATTGACTTAATCTTCTCTGTAACTAACTAATGAAGTTGTTTTCAAATTGTTTTCCAAGTGCTGGCAGTAGCTATTAGGTCAAATGTCATCAGCTTAAGGCCACTGAAATGGTCCCGACCCTTTCATCTACATGTGCCAGATCCCTAACTCTAACTGGATTCAGAAAAACAAAACAGAAACAGAATTTATTGGCTTCTGAAACTGAAAGGTCCAGGGGCTGTGTTGGGTTTAGGCAAGGCCTGATACATGTGCCAAAACAATGATGACCCCAGTCTCTTTTCATTGTGTGTGTGTGTGGGGGGGGGGGCGGGGGAAGGGGAGGGCAAAGATGACTTCAACAGCTCTAAGCTTGTGTTCTACCAATTTAGGTATTTTAGACTATTAAAGAGTACCTTTCCCAAAAGGACTGGCAAAAGTCCTGGGGACAGCCTTCATTAGTTTGTCTTGCGTCTTATGTGGCTGAGTTATGGAATAGACTGATTGGCCGGCACTGGTTGTGTGCCCATCCTTGACTCAAAGGCATGGGAGGGGTGTCCAGCTTCACTTAAACCATATAGATTTAGAACAGAAGAGAGGTAGTTCATTGTGGTAAGATTATAGGCACTTATCATAAAGAAGTGGTTTGGGGCAGGCAAGGGTAACATGTGCCCCTGCAGGCTGCCTGCCTTACTTTGCGGTAAACTTTCTCACCCAGAAAGGCTATCCCTTGCTTTAGTCCCACTTGACTCTGTAAAGCACCAAACCAGCCAGCTTCATGCCTTAGTCTCCTCAGGAAAAGTTTGTAATAACGTTTGTATTAAATTCTATTAAAATAGTAATTTAGAATATGTAAAATGGTGTAGTCTAATTCCTTTTAGAGATGACTTTTAGCACCTCCATCAATTAGCTTGGAAGACTGAGCCCTCTTTTAGTACAGTAGACCCGGCTGGAACCTTCCTCAGGAGGGTCTCCTTTTATATATTCATAAATTTGCATGTATTTCCATATAATATGCATAAGATTGCAGGATTTTTTATAAATTAAAATTTTTATTATAGCAGGTAAGATCAGAATTTCTTCATTTCTTACTACTCACCTAGCACCTATGACCAAATATCAGAAGCTTATAGCTAGAGATTACACATGAGGTTCAATATTTTTGCAGCACATTTTGCATTATTTTGTCTTCAATTATTTCTGCTATTTGTCAAATGAGCCTTTGGGAATAGGGGATAGGAGTATGGCCTGAATGGTTCCATAACTTGAAATAAACGTGTGTCACATCTTTTTCCTTAGCATATGATGGTGCAAAATCAAGAAAAGGAAAAGTTAATTTTTTTGTCCTCTATGACAATATTATTAGTTTCTGAGAACCTTTCACTTTCTATCTTATTAACCTGACTGACTATAATTATAGAGTAATAATAGGGTTGTTTGAGAGTTAAATAAGGACCTGATAGAATCACTAGGCTGTCCCTCGAGTTAAACTTCCTCAGTTTACATTCCAGCTTCAAGAACTTGAGCTGGTAATTCAGCTACATATGTGCTTGCGTTTCCTTATCTGTAAAACAGGATAATAACAGTTCTTAGAATTGTGATGACAATTAGCAAAAGTTCCAAGAAATTGCCTCTCCCACAAAAACTGACCAATTATGATGCACTGAACCTTCAGTTCCTGGGTTTCCCCTGTGCCTACCCTGCTGGGGTCACGTCACCCCTGTGGGCAGTCATTTTGGGCAGCATCCCTTTAAGACCACCAGGCCATATCATTTTGCCCAGACATTGGAAGAAGGGCTACTTGCTACTAGGGCAGCTCTTTATACTCTCCTGCCACATAGGGACACTTCCAGCCACAAAATTCCACCTTTGAACTTCTCTTGGGAAGATGCGGGCTATAGCTCTTATGAACCCTGCTCCTTCCAGAGGACACACGCCAAGTGCTCCAAGTGATCCCCATGATGCCCTTCCGCCTAAAGTGAGGGAGAAGCACTCCCCTCTACCCCCATGGGAAGACGGGACAAGGGTGCCATGGCACAGCAATAACAGTAAGTGCCTCACAGATAAACAGAGGGGTAACATGAAATGAGGTGTATGAGCAGTCTTCATAAATTATTAAAGCAATCTACAAATCTTTTATAAACATCACGAGGAGTAGAACTGCAACGAATGGTATTTTCAGTGGAGCCTCGGCAATAAAGAATAGAGAGTAAGTTTCCAAAATACGTCAGTAAGATCTGCATGTTTAGTAAGTAAATCTAGTACACAGAAAACAGTTCCTCTCGGGCTGTTCCCACGCCACCCGCCACCCCCAGGAGGCTGCGCCTAGTGTTTAAGTGTTTAAGTTTGGATGGGTTTCTGCAGGAAATTAAACTGTGCCTAATTCCTTCTGGTTCTCCTAGATCCGTAAATGTCCATTCCCACTCCCTTCATGTCTCAGGCTGTCTAATTTGGTAATTGTGAAGCAGTCATTAAAGTTTGCTGTGCAAGTTCTGCATGATTTTCTTGAAGCATCTGTTAAAAGCATGTGAAACCTACTTCAACAAAGCAACAATGAAAGCTGCAAGTAAAAGCTGTCTTACTTCACCTTACGGTATAGCCAGGAAACTATGAGTTAAGGCTTGATTCTCCCTTGTTTTGCTAATATTTTCACATGCCGTTGAAGCAGTGAGTGGTTTTTAGGTGCGATGTGTGTTGGCGTAATTACATATACTGGCATAAATTGTTTGACGCAATTTCTCAAACTTATTTAAATTTGTTCTCAGAAATCAAAACAGCTCATTAGCTTCCAAGAATATATTTGTAATTCCTGGAAAATAATTTCTTTGGCATTTCAAATTGAGCATATTCAGCTACCATCCTTGAGGCCCTTTTGAATTTCAGTTTCACAGAAGCCTGTTTATTAAGCATTTGTCTCCTTTACTGGCTCCATTTCAACCTCATCTCTAAATGGTGGAGGTCTTGGGACTCAGTACTGTTTCCTCCTGTAGCTCTCTCTGTGTGTTAGCTTATCTCACCCATACTTGCAGCGATTTAAAAAATCTCTCAACTGATGATTCATGTATTTCTCTAGCTCACTGCTATCTTCTGAGCAACAGATTGTGCAATCCAGCAGCCCTTCAGACATCCCCACTTGGGTGTCTCATAGACTTCTCAAAGTTAGCACACTTAGAATGGATCGCTTAGTCTCCCTCCCACTCTTCTCCACATCCTGATGTGTCCTCCCCTCTCCTTTATTTGTTCTCCCTTCAATGCTCAGTCCTATCTGCCAGTTGCAAAAGCCAGGAATTCGGCCACATGGGAATTTCCTCAAGTCTCCAATGCACTACGCTGCACCCTGCCACAGGATCTTTGCATATGCTTCTCTCTCTGTAGAGCAGCCATCCTCCACCCACTTCGCTATTTTTAATCATTTGGATCTTTGAGTTCAAACAACACCTCCAGAAGCACCACAAAGATAGGAATTTTGTCCATGTCATTTACTTGCACAGAGCTAACACGTACTAGGCAAAGGATAAGTCTTAAACAATGAATGAAAAAATAAAAGAAGAAAGGAAAGAACGAATAAACTCTAGATAAGGCCTGGTCCCTCTGCTAAACATTCTCACAGCATCATTTCCTTTCTTTCATCCACAGTTATCACAATTTATATCTTGATAGTGAGATTATTTGTTTGATTTCATCTCTCTGACTAGACTCACGAGAGCAGGGACCGGGTCCGTTTTCACTTTCCATTTTGCCTTCAGAGCCTGGCACATTCCCAGCACATGGTGGGTGCTCACTACCATATTATGGTTGTGGTTGTTGCTGCTGAATTTTCTGTCCTTATCTCACTCAGCGGCCATTGACACAGCTGAGTACTCTCTTCCTCTACTTCCGGATCCCAAGTTTCCTGCTTCTCTCTTCTCTGGCCTCATTTTCTCACTCCCATATGTGGGCTACTTTTTTTCTATTAGTCCCTTAAAAGTTAGTGTTGCAACTGGGGTAGATTCATATCATCAAATACTAGTCGGCAATAAAAAGGAACAAACTATCGATGCACACAGCAACCTTGGTGGCTCTGAAGGGAATTTTAAATTATTTCAAACGAAAACTTTTTTTTTTAAGTATTCTTCAGAGCTCTGCCAGAGGCCTGCTCTTCTTTACTTTCTGCAGGCTTCCCCTCTGATTTCTTTTAAAGTGCAGCACTGTTGCTGAACTGAAGCATTACCTATGTATATTATATTACACATACATGTAAATGTAAATGTAACCGAGACACGATATTTCCATGTGCAACTGAAAGGAAGCAAATGCAATAAAATCTATGGCAAATGTTGAATCTATTGTGCAAATCACGTGGGAAGACTGATGCCAGGGTATGTATGCATTCTGACTCTGATGGAGGTGATTAATTTGTACAGCATCTTCAATATTAAAATGTTTCTATAAATAGAAAAGAAATAGATTTTTCTTATTTGGTGATGACAGAAATTACCACTATAGATGCATCAGTTTCCTTCCTCCAACCATGGATACATCTCTATGGTTGCTATGCACTTGGATGCCCAAGATTGGGACCCAAGAAAGAGGGAGGGAGCCTTGAGAGCATCAATGCAAAAACTACAGCTAGATCTCTGTGGTTGCTATGTACTTGCTGGTCGTGAGGAAATTGTTGCATATATAGTGGTAATTTCTGTCATCACTAAATAAGAAAATTCTATTTCTTCTCTATTTATAGAAACAATTTAATATCGTAGGTGCTATACAAATTAATCACCTTCAGTGGAGTCAGAACACATAACCTGGCATCACAGTCTTCCCATGCGATTTGCACAATAGATTCAATGTTTTTCCATAGATTGTATTGCATTTGCTTCCTTTCAGTTGCACATGGAAATATTGTGTACCTCGGTTACATTTACATTTATATATGGAATATAATTTATACAAGTAAAGCTTCAGTTCAGCAACCCTGCTGCGCTTTAAGTGGAAAGCAATCTTGATTTCCCCCTTCATTTGTCATAGTTTCTCACTGTGCCCAACAACCGATTAAGCAAAAAATTTCAGTGGAGGTCAAACATTGTTTGAATGTGTGGCAAATGGTTTCCCAGGGAAACAGCAGCACATCAGTCCTTGTAGCTTTCAGCAGCATCTCCAGAACAACGTCTAGGTTCCAGCCACAGCTGAGTGTTTGCTAGAGAACAGGAGATTCAAACTGAACCCTAAGAACAAAGCACTGTGAGCAAGACAAACCAATTCAAAATATGAGGAAACATTCTGCACAAGTGGTGCTTTTAGTGTCCTCCCGTGTCTCTACACAAAATGTGCCTCTCTCAGATGGTAAATGCTGTTTAACCGGCATTTGCCCTTCTTCGCATAGCTGGTTTATTTCCCTCATGTTCACGGGTCTCATCACTGCATTTATTCTCTGGAGAAATCCTTGAAATGTAGCTGAAATTATGTCTTGTCTGCATATGGTTCTTACTGATATAATTGGCAGTTTGGAGATGAAATTTACCTGAGGGAAAATTTGTGAGATTCCCCCAAAGAGAAAACTTTAAAAAGTTGCTTAGATTTGAATTATTTAGTTATCAGTTTATTTGGAGACTGAACTTTTGATTTTTGCATTTTTATTACAGAGGTGTCTGTCTTTGACTTCTCTAAATATCTCAGTAATTCACTCAGTTGCTATTCTTGAAGCAGCACAAAGTAGATAAGGAAAGTATATAAAGTAAGACTTCTATGTTAGAGATCAACATCTGAAGAAATAAAGGTATACTAAAAAAAAAAAAAATTGAATCAAATGTACATTTTCCTACATAGTTGAATTAAGAATCTTATCGGCCTAACTGAAATTTCATGTGAGCTTGGGTTAAGTCTAATTCTAAAGAATTAAGGGGAAAACAACATTAATTGTTTAAGATAAAACTCAGTCCTTTCAACTCATAGATGTTAACTAATATTGAATCTTATAGACTAACAGATTGAAGGCTGTTTTTTATTTAAGAAAAAGAATTAAAATCCTCTTTATCAACACTACCTGTATTAGTTTAGGCATCAGATTTTATCAATAAACTGATAAAGTCTTTGTTTAATTAAGGAATATTTTAGAATTGCTTTTACTAAAAACTGCTTCACAAACGATGTATTCGAGAATGAGTAGTAAGGTAATTTCTGTTATATCACCTTGAGTTCATCTGAGAGACTATATATTTCATTCACATTTCTGTGATGAATAACGATAAGCATCCAACTAATTAGGCGAAAAGCTCAGTTAAGCTGTAAAGAAAATGTAAAAAGGTTTAACTAAAAAATGCTTCCTTTTTAAAAAGTAGTTGAATTTTTTCAAGCAGACACAATTCAATAAACAATTAGCTAACAAAGTTATGCTTAGACCTGATCTAAGGAATAAATGGTACTGCTAGATAGCATATTAATTGTTCATATTTGATATGCAGATGAATGCTTGCAAAGGGTTCTGGCAGGTTAGATATGCTTCTTCAATCTTATTTCTTTCCTCTAAATGTATTTGCCAGAACCTTTTTGGAGACTACAGAGCTAAACTCCAATCTGGTCTATGTCCAATGGATTACAAAACTTAAAATACTTGAATCCCAAGTAATGGGGTTTTAAGTCCATCCTAAAACAAAGTATGGGGACTAAAGTCTTCCATTAATTCCAGTTGGCAAAGCTGGAAAAACAAGCACACTACTTTTCAAACTGCTGATTGTACACATAAAAGGCAGTGTTTGAAAACCATGTATCATTTGCCTTTGGCTAGGCTTGTGATACCTGCTCGAACGTTACTACAGATGAGGAAAGAGAGTGGGAGCATTTGAGGCCTGCATTGCCATGCTGCCTATCCTCTAGCCAGGAACCTCCCATCTTACATTTCCAGAATATGAGGTTACATTTCCAGAAACCTCATATTTTTCTTTAAATTTTTTCAAAAAGAAAAGTTCTACAGTCTTTTTTAGAAATACAACTCTACTGATTATCAGGCCTTACTTTTTGGAATTCCTTCCTTAAGGTGGTTTGAAGTTAACCAAAGTCTTTACTGCCACATGTTAAGCTGATTTTCTTGCCAGAAGAACACATTCAGACCGAATATGAGTATAAAATTGTACCCGTATTTCTTAATCCACAAATGAAATAATTCATGTTTGAGGATCCTAAAGTTCTGTTTAGCTCTAATTGTCCTTGTAACACTTACTGCCATACTTCAGAGTGGTGTTTCTTGAACTTTAGGAGATACAGATTTTTTTTTGTTGAGTAGCCAATTAAAGTTATGGAACTTCTCCCCAGTAACTTGTGCATACACACGCTTTTCAGATATAATTTCTCAACATTTGGGGGCCTCATGAAGTCTCCAGATGTCCCTGGAGCATGAGTTAAGAGCCCTTGACAACACATACATCTTTTCATGTTTGAGTTGAGATGCGAGTTGTAGAGAATAAAGGCATTACTGATGCTTTACACATGACTGCATTCTTTAAATCAAATATACCAAGTCTTTTAACATTTTATTTTAAAATCTTGGACAAGTGATCAATCTCTTTTACTTGTGTATTAATAATAAGCTCTAAATGTCAGATAGAAACATGTGGGACTAGTTTTAAATCCTCTCTTGGATCTCACTTGACATGATTTTATTACTGAAATGCAAAAAAGAAATAAATCTCATTGTAAGACAGCATCATCATTTTCCAAGGGACAAGCAGACTCTACTGCATTTAGATGGCATCTTTAAAGTCCTTTCTGTTGCCTACACATCAGGCAAGAGTTTATTTTCTTTTCTGGATAACAGAAACATTTCATTTTTGAAAAACGAATAAAATTATCACACTCTGAATGGCATGCAGTGTGTCTCAGGTTCCCTACCACATTGCTTGGCTAACTCCTTCTCTAGGCTCTTCATTAGGTTTCGCTTCCCCAAGAAGGCTTGTCTGAGCTCCAAGCCTAGTTAGATGCCCCTGCGGTGGCTCAGACAGACCCACTCTACCTCTCCTATCATACTGCTTATCTATACTATTGCAATTGCCAGTGTTCTTGTCTATGTGTCCCTAAAGACTTTAAACTCTGTGAGGACAGCAACGTTCTTATTCAGTTATTTTCCCAGCACCTAAGATAGTACCTAGTACATTCAGGATACTGAGTAAATGTCTGTTGAATGAATGGCTGAATAAGTGCATGACCAATTGTATAGAAAAGATATCTCCGATTAGGTAGCTCTGTCTTTTTTTTTTTTTTTTAAGAGTCACTGCAATTAGAATGAGATAATATTTCCAAGATGAGATTTCTCTGAATGGATATCTGACCTATAAATCAGCATCAGAAAACTGAGTCTCAATCAAATTATCGGATTTAATATTGACATTGTTTTTGCCAAATATAGAAAACCGCATTTTCATAATGTGCACTGCGATGGCTGTGGCTTCGTTTCAGAGTTAAAGAGGGGATAGAAGGAAGAGAGAAAAGGGGTTAAAGCTTAGCCAGCTATGGCCAGGAGAGGAGTGGAGGAGGGTGACCTACAATGACGCAGTATTAAGCAAAAGGGAACCTCGTCCTGATCCAAGATGGGGATGGGGCTGCCAGTGAGGGGCAGGGGGACCTGGAATACACCAGCAAAGGGAAGCAGGGAGGGAGGGAGGCAAGGATGGTCCAAGAAGCAGGTAAAGGGAATGGGTTTCAAAACGAATAGCAAATGGAGAGTAGACAGGTGAAAGGTGGAGCCTGGGAAAGTCTCCGGATGCAATGGCACATAGGGAGCTCTCTTTCGGGAAGACGCTGTCAGTCTGCTTGATTCATCCAAGTCCCTGGAAGGCTGATCTTCCCAAGATGCTTAACTCAGTCAGCCTTCTCAGGGAATGCTTTCCCCTCCCCCCCCACTGAAAGGAGCAAGAATCCTCTTGTTCTGTTTTTACAGGGTGCATATATACGTGCATCACAGAGTTCAAACTTTCACACCATTGCAGGCAACTTAAAGGGGCTTTTAATCATCATCGCTTGATATGTAAACCTTGTAGCACATTTGACATCAAACTAAGGAATCTGCAGTTTTTAATTTCCCCTTCATAATTCTGTAGAATTATTGTCTCACCCCCAGGGGGTACACGGTGTGAAATCTCCACTGGTTGATGCTCTAAATGGATCAAGATAAATACTTTTAAAATAAAAGAAAGGGGATAGAGTTAACAGTTTGAGAAGATGAAAAAGTTATGGAGATGGATATAGCGATAGTTGAACAACAATAATAATGTACTTAATGCCACTGAACTGTACACTTAACAATGGTTAACATGGTAAATTTTATGTTATACTGTATTACTACAGATTGAAATGAGGAAATGGTAGTTATTTCCCAGTTTCACATATAGAAAATCAAGAAACCGAATGACAGAAGAAACATCCAAGGTCAGATGCTCAAACAGGAGGTATTCAACCACCATGCCCTGGAAATCCTAATTTCTGGTACAATGTTCTTTTCAGGCAAAATTCTAAATCCAGCCCTAGCCTCCTCTACATATAAGTGAGATTCTAAGACTTCATGATGTTGTTTTGTTTTGGAAAGCTCTTAATACATAAGTTTATTAATTTGACATAAGTCCTATGGAATTTTCTCTTGAAAGTATACTCTTTAAAGCAGTATTTAACACTCCGGAATGTGAGCAGTTTTCATATTTAAAAAGAACATCAGTTTCTCTTTCTTGTTTTTTCAGGCATTCTCACTTATATCTTTTACTCCAGGGAAAGTTCCAATTGCATTGCCCTATATCTAGGTATAATTCTGAGAATCACTTCCTTAGAAGAAACAAAACTATTTCCCAATTGTCATGGTGATCTTTAGGGAAGATAACTTTTTAAGAACCATTTTGGGTTTTACAAGCAGAGTCTATGATTTTAACTTGTACTTAGCTGAAAACAGAGTGCTAGTTGGTATTGCATCATAAGGTCTTCATAAAACTTTAATTTTTGCATTGAAATTTCCCATAAAGTGTCTAGTCCTTGCAACAACCCTATTACTTTCCTCCTGGTCAATGAGGAAACTGAGGCTTGGAGAGGAAAGACCACTTGTTCAGAAGCACTGGTGAGAGGCAGAGCTGACATTCCATCCTAGGTCATCTGACTTCCAAATCTGGGCTCTTTCAACTGTGCTGTAGTGCAGAAATTGTGCTGTAAGGAGACTGTGCTGGAAGCCAATCTGGACCTTAGAAAATCCTTGGAAGCTATGCTGTCAGCAGCTTCTGGGAAAAGATAAAAATCCGTGCTGAATCTCAGAGGGGAAAAAGTTTTCTCAGACAATAGCTACATTAGAAATGCCTCTTAGTGAATGCTCTTCCAAGTTAGTAAGAGATCAGAATCTTACTGGAGCAACTGAGACTCTGGGAGGACAGGGGGACTTTGGAGCTTGTGACTGCATGGTCCATTGATGAGGAGAGAAGAGGATATAGAGAATGTCACTAACTGCCATTTTCTCAGGAAGCTTAAGCAGACTCCCCTTTTGCCCCTCAAACAAGACTGTAAATATCAAGCCTCAGATGTTTCACTTTGATCTAAACCCCCGATGGAGCCAGACACACAATAAATTATATAATTACTCTGTTAAGATTTGCCAAAAAGCCTGGAAAGCTGATTCTATCCCATGCCCCTGCTGATCAGACCAACTCAGCATGTCTATTAATGTCTCCACCCAGAAGACAGAAACAGGGACACAAAAACAATCCTGTCCTTGATGTCAGATCTTAAATGTGATAGTCCCTTCGAGTCCACTGCACCTAGTGTTCATGAGAGATCTAAAAGTAATTGCCAGTGCGGTTTCCATTGCATGCTCACATTCCAAAGATGCAACTATTAGGAAATTCTTGATTAATCTGGAATTTATCGACTTTCCTGCTAATCAGTCCGTTTTGCAAGTGTTTATTCAATAGTTAATGTGTACTCAACATCCTGTCATAGAAGTACAAGAAATTCAAAACAAGTAGAACTTGGTTCTTGTCCTTAATTAAGGCATTTCTAAAGTTGTAAATTTATTCAATTAGTCATTAAATATTCCTCAAACATGTATGAGGATGATAGAACATACACATTAAATTTATTGAGCATAGTAGAGCATAATTAGGTGCTACACCTAGTTTCTCCTTAAAGGCCAGGCAACTCAACAAATCCTCATGAAAAGTTACTAAGTGCCAGGGCTGGGGACTCACAAATGGACAAGACAGAGCCCATACTATTAAGAAGCTAACAGCCAAGGAGAAAACTAAGTGAACCAGAAATTATAATACAATATGCTATAATTAGGTAGGTGCAGCCTGCACAGAGGAGGGCAAATGGTCAAGGAGTGTCCTTAAGGATGGGAAACACTTGAACTGAGTCTTGAAACTTAAATATGAGTTTAAGGCCCAGGAGTAGGATGGGGAGAAGTGGTCAATGGCATGGCTGGAGAAAAAGGCAAGTGATTTGTAACTTGCTTGGAACAGCCTGAGAAGTCCCAGCTCCCTCCTCTCTGACTGCCCTATGAATTCCAGTGACTTCAGTTGCCCCAGACTTTGATCTCTGCCTCCCCTACTCTGGGCTCTGCTCAGATTCAGCTTTCTGCACTACAGGGAGGACATTGTCTCCAAGTAGAAGCTGGAAATCAGGGAGCTGATCTTGTGACCTTTCTTAGAGATTGTAATTTTGCACTACTTGTTGGCCAACGCCTGAAAACAGTTGTCTCACATGGGTTGTCCAATTTTATTTGTAATGAAGGGAGAGCTAGTATGAGTTACTATATCATAGCCAGAACCATCCCATGTGTTTTGAACAACCTTTCACTGGCCCCTGATGATGTCTAACTTCCAGTTTCTCAAACCTCTGCCTCCACTCCTATGCTTTACACTTCCTTCCCCTACTCGCTATTGAAACTGCTTTCATAAGTCACCTGTGACATCATTATTGCCATAGCCAGTGGATATTTCTTCTACTCTCAATCTCTTCGACCTCTAGGTAGTATTTGAAATGGTTAACTGGTATCTCCTTTTTGAAACTTTCTTCTCTTGGATTCTCACCTCTATGACTCGGTTTCTGCCTCTCTCTTCCTGCTTTGTTTTGTTTACTGACCTGAATTTCTCTACTGCCTACTAATAAGTGTTCCCAAGGACTATTCCCCAGGTGCTCATCTTGCACCCTCTGGGCATCTACTCTGTGTTCATAGATTTAGGTAGTTAATATCTTGTCCTTCCTTCCACTGTCTCATTTATGCTAACGATTCCAACTTTGTGTGACCAATTCGTCCTCATCCAAACTCTTGTCGGATTTGTCCAGCTGTCCAGTAGGTATTTGTATCTGGATATTCTACCTCAAAATTGATCTGGCTTCTGTCTCCTTTTTAACCTTATCTTATGCTCTTCTCTCCTTTATCTATTGTACTCCATCTACTCTGACCTGTATTTAGTTTCTAAAACACACCAAACCCTTTCCCACCTCAGGATTTTCACACATGCTATTCCTGCTTCTTGAATCACCCTTTCCTCTGTTTTTGTATGTCTGTCTTCTCATCCTAAGGTCTCCATTTACCTTTAATCTCTTCAGAGGGACAGCCCTTGACTACACAATATACCTAGACACCACTCTATTATTCTCTATGACCATACCCTCTTGCTTTCTTCAGAGTAGTTATCATTTGTAATTATTTGTTGATATATTTGCTTACTCAGGCTGTATTCTTATGTTTGTGTTTGTTCACTTATTCTAAACTTCACAAGGATGAGACCCTTTCTGTTTTGTCAATCAGTTAAGCTCTGCTTGGCATCTAACACAGAGTGACTGGCACATAGTAGGTACTCACTATTTGTTGGATGCAGGATTAAGCACATAAGCTGACTCATTATCCATCTATTCTCTACAGAAAGATCCTGCAGCCCAGGTTTCCTGTGCTAGACATTGATGTTGGAGACATGAACATATAAAGCATAGTCTTCCATACTCCTATAACCTTTTGTTCATATACTAATAAAAATAAATAATGGTTTCTGAGACAAAGTGAGCTGAAAGAAACCAAAGGTTTAGGTTCTGTGAGATAGGGCTTGAGAAAGGAAGCTGATTAGTTTTTAAGGCTGAAAACCACTGGTTTGGTGGCCCAAACTGTACCAATTAGCTTCACTATTGTTGAATCCAGATGATGCAGTTGACCCCACAGAAAACATGCTGTTTTCTTGTTGATTTTGACTAGTTTCCCAAGAAGTGGCTTCCCTGAAGTGTTGTTCCTGCTTCTGCTGTCTTACAATTTCTCATACATTCCAGACTCAGGTTTCTGCAGATCCTCATTTCCTTTAAGCCCAAGATTTGTCCGTATGTTAGTGCTTTCCATATTAGGTTGTAATTCACCTGTTTGCCAGCTTCTTTGCCCCAATATACTGTCATCCAAAACTGACAGACTTGGTCTTTGCCCTCTTTGTAGCCTCTATGACCTACTTCAATGTCTGGCACACAGGAGACCTCTCAGTAATTGTTTATGAATGAATGGATGGATGAATGAATGAATAAGATTTTCCAGAGCTCCTTTAGCTAAAACAAATAGTTGCCAGGAAAATTAGCCTCTGGGATATAGGTGTATGGGTCAAGGTTTACCCAGAGTTTTCTCTCTGATATCAGATAACCTATTTTCACACAGCAGCTCCTCTTGTGCGACCCTGGGTGCTGGGAGCATGTGACAATCAGTTATGCAATAGAGAGCCAATGAGGGTATAATGCAGGGAATTAGAGAGGTCAAGATGGCAAGAGGAGATGGATTCAAGGAATACTGAGAAGGTAATGCCAGCAGGACCTTTTGCCTTATTCCAGGCCCTGTGTAGTAAATTTAAGTCATTTTCCAGACAGTGTGAACATCAGAAGTATCTTCTGCTTCATTAGATAAATTCAGGATTGCAAGAGTAGAGCATGCCTAACAAACTGCAAGAGCTGTCTCTACAAAAGAATTTTAGAATATATTATGCTCAATTGTCAGTACCAGTGCGTTAAGCATTCTATCACTTGCAAAGCTGCTGTAATTCGCCTCACTTTGGTGAATACAGTACTCCCAGGGGATATTTACTCTTGTTTGCTTACCAAAGGAACAGAACTTTAATACATATTTTTTATCTTTGGCCAAGAAATGACCTTGATAGAGAGAATTTCAATTGGACATTTATAACAACCATGGGAGCAGAGAGGCGATTAACATCCTAAATCAGGTTCCCTGAATTCTGAGTAGGAAGATTTCAGGAAGCTTAAAGAAAATTTTACATATTCTCCTATTAAAATACAAAGTCATACATGGTTTTTATGAACCTTTTGCACTGTGAATAAGGGATTTTCTTTCTTCTTACAAAACTACCATGAATTACCTGGCTCTGCTATCTTTTCTTGCATCCATCCATCCATCCTACAGATCCTCATTTCCATTAAGCCCAGGATTTTCCAGTATAGTAGGGCTTCCATGTTGAATTATAATTCACCTGTTTTGCAGCCTCTTTCCCCAATATGTTGTGAACAAAGACAGACAGACTTGTTCTTTTCCTTCCATCCATCCATCTTCATAAGCGTCCATCCCCACTTTCCACATAACGGATTTGGTATGGGTCATCTACTCTTTAAAGTAACATTATTTTGATGTTTTCAAAATCTCTGTACAGAAAACAATTCTCTTCTCTTTGCATTTGTGTGCTGTCTACGCTTCCGCAGCACACAAATGTGTGCTTTCTCACCTCCCACACTTTTCTCAATAAATGCCAGTCTTTTCGCCCTCACTTCTCCACCAACAGTACATTTTCCACAGTTAACAATGACTGTCCATGTCACAAAAGCACATTTTGTGCCATGGTATTCTTTTCTTTCTTTCTTTGGCTTCCATATTATTACATCCTCTTGGATTTCCCCTCCACCTTTTTGGCTATTTTTATAGGTTAATATTCCTTTAATTGTTGGTTTTCTTAAATGTGAGCCCAAGTTATCCACATTCCTCAATCTGCGTTCTCTCCCTGGATGGTCTCATTCCCTCCTGTATGAGTTTTCTAGGTCTGCTGTAACTAAGTACCACAAACTTGATGGCTTAAATAACAGAAATTTATCGTCTCATAGTTTTGGAGGCTCTAAGTCCAAGATCAACATGTCAGTAAGGTTGCTTCCTTCTGAGGCTTGTGAGAGGGAATCTATTTCATGACTCTTGTCTCTTGCCTAGTTACTGGTGATTCGTTGACACTCTTTGGCTTGCAGAAGCATCACTCCAGTATCTGCCTTCATCTTGACATAATATTTTCCTTGTGTGTGTGTGTGTCCAAATTTTCTTTTTTTTTATAAAAACACTGGTCATATGGGATTAGGGTCCACCCTAATTACCTCATTTTAATTTAAAACCCTTTGTAAAGATCCTATCTCTAAATAAGGTCATATTCTGACATACTGCAGGTTAGGACTTCAACGTGAATTTGGGGGAAAACAGTTCAACCCATAACCTCTCCTATGGCTTCAATGACTTGTCCATATACTGATGACTCTCAAATCTGTGTTTCTGTCTCACACGTATCTTCTTAACTTTAGATCTGTGTGCCCACCTGCCTTCTATCCAACTTCCCCTGGATGACTTTTATGCATCTTCAACTCAACATGTCTAAGACTGCATTCATCACTCTCCCCCAAAACTAGGTCTTTCTTCTAGCTCAGTGAATGAGGTCTTATCAATTCAATTGTCCTGGACAAAAACTGATACTATTCTTGACTCCTTCACCTTCACTATTTTTCTACATCCAATCATTTATCAAGTTATGTCGATTCTGCTTCTGTAATAGCTCTCAAGTCTACCTCTCTTCGACCTCACTGCTACCACCTCTTCAAAGCCGCTTTTATCTCTTCTCCAGACCACTCCAGCGGTCTCTTCACAAGTCATTCTACCTCTAATTTACTCCCTGTCAATCCATTCTCCACATTTCAGAGTGATCTTCTAAAAACCCATATCTTATCATTCCATTTCCCTGCTTAAAACCATTCAGTGGCAGTGGTTAAGCTTGGAAGTAGACATGGGCCCAGACAGTTGGTGTTACACCTAGAGCTAGATGTTGAAGGGAGAATAGGATCTAGGTAAGAGAGGAAGAGTCTTATATGAGTATGGAGCTGGGACTTAAACCATTGTAGGTTTCTGTTCATGCAATGTATCAGCCCACAGATTTAGTAAGTAAGGACACCCATAATAATTGTGAAAATGACCTGATGCTGGTTGTTTAACTTTCTTTGTATCCCCCTAGGCAGAAACTTATAAATAGTATTATTTAAATTGTAGCTTAAGTCAGCAATCAGCTGCCTCTGCCAGTTCCTGACTTGCTTCCCAAGTGACAAATGTATATGCTAATAGCATTAGCTGTACCCTGGCATACTCGACTGCTCATTTATTTCTTCTGCTCATGAACAAGGCATACATATTCTGATCCATAGGCTTATGGTTTGAAAGCCAGGTCCCAAACAAGAAGATATTTGATACCATTGGCAGTGGCAAGGGGCTGAGCAGTCGGTTGGCTCCTTGACTAAAGGCTGACTTGTCCACTTATTTGGCATTTAGCTCTTATTATAGAAATTACTGTGTAATTGGCTTTCCCCCTAATGGACCACAGAAAATGAGGGCAGTCATCATGCCTTCTTGTCTTCTTTGCACTTAGCCAAGGGCTAGACACAAAGTAGGCATCAATAACTTGTTAATTAGTGGGTTATCACAGAATTGCACCAATAGCCACAGGTCTTTCGATTTATCCTGAATTGTTTTTTGACTATAATGAATTATAAATCTGCCTTATCAATGCTTTGTTGACTCCATCAATCAAGAATCTTTCCAGGGCCATTTGGAAGGGAATATATTCCAGGAAAGGAATTTCTAAGTAAGGGGTTTCTGTAGTCAGTGGGGAATATTTTCTAAGATTTTCAGGGCAATAGAGACATTGCATGAGGATGGTAGAGATGCTGCAGCGTACGCAGGAATCTCAGTATCCTGTGTATACACCTATATGTGGGTAATACCCTGGTTCAAATTTCAAGGAAATCAAGACTTTGAGGGCAGAAGGGACAAAGGCTTAACTAGAAGAAAGTAATGCAAAGGCTTAATGAAAAGGAAACAGGATGATGCCAGGAAACAAGCTCAACATATGAAAAACAGAATTAGAAAATAAATTAGAATCAGTTGCATACTTTAATAAAGAAAATTACTACTTTCAAGCATAAACATACCCACTGCATCTAAAATATGATTTAAAAATACTATTACATTATTTGTATGTGTTTTAGGAATAGTGTATATGGCAGTATAAAAACTGTAATCTTAAAGCCATTCTCTTTTCTCACGGAAGAAGGCATGTGTTCAAAGGTATGACTTCCAAAAGTGTATTTACTCCTCTAGGAGTAGCTGAACTACAGATTTATATCAGACTAGGACAGCACTTCTAGTTTTATTTTCTTTGTACAGCACAGCATTTCCTTATCTATTTTTGCTTCAACTTATTGAACTAATCTGTTTGGGAAATGTTCTAAAGTGGATCCTAAATCTCTTTTGGTTTTCGTGGGTTAAAGTAAATATTTCAAAACCATCGGGGCAAGCCTTTCCACTGTATGGCCAATGAATGCCACTCACTTTTGGCATCAGAGTGGCAGGAGTGACACAGGGAAAGTGACATTGGTACATCTTAGAGACTCTCCCTCTCAACTTTCACCTGGGAATCAGCCAGAAATCTTCTGGGGGAAAACTTGCCCCAAGGTGTTTAGCGAGGGTTAGCTATGCCCCTTTAAGAATGTATGCCATTAGGTTCTTACAGGAGAGCTGGCAAGAATTGCAGTAAATCTTCCTAAATGCTTTCAATGGGCCCCTCTCTGAGAACAGAGACTGTCCCCCATAGAAGTGGCTTCAATCCAAAAAGAAGTGGTGAGGTTGCCAAGTGGGAGGGCTTTGGGGATATGAGTGAAAAAGGTGGCGGGATTAAGAATACAACTTGCCAGTTATATCAAGTCACGGGGATGTAAAGTACGGCGTAAGGAATATAGTCAATATTTTGTAATAACTATATACGGTGTCAGATGGGTACTAGATTTATTGGGAAGGATCACTTCATAAGTTGTATAAATGTCTAATCACTATGTTGTATATCTGAAACTAATATAATATGTATGCCAACTGGATTTGAAAAAAATTTTAAACTAAAAAAAGAAAAAGTGGTGAGTGAAGACATCAGTGAGAAAGGGGAAAGAATAGGGAGCTGAGAGGTCGGATGCATGTGAAGGCCCTGGAAAGTCAGTATCAGACAGGACTCTTGATGGAAAGCCTCAGAAGTTGGTCATTGCTGATTAACAAACTGGAGACTCACAGAGTAGATTTGGGAAGAGAGACTAACAGAACATTGGAAAATGTGCAGAAACTGAGAGGCCATCATAGCTGAGCAGCTGGGACAATCTGCCAGGATGCTATCACTATTCGTGTGACACCCTGTTAATCACGAATTAGCAATAATCTTGGCATCCTTGAGAGCCCAGGTTCTGGAGAAGAGGATCTATTGCTGAAACCAAGTCAGGCCTGTACTCTATTGTCAGGAGCAGGGAGAATTATTTGGTTTCCTTTAGCTTCCTTTGTGGGATATAGGGCACTGTTTCTCATCAAGGCATGCATAATGTGTGTGTGTGGGGGGGGTGGGGAACGGGTGTTGTCCTACTAAATGAGAATGGAGTTGGGTGCTGTACAGTTAAAAATAGGACAGAGGGACAAGGTATCCACGTTAAAAACATTCGGGGAGTTGCTAACTAGGCGCAGAGATTTTTTAAAGGCAATTTTTGTAATGTTTCTGCTGATTCATATATAGGATCAGCCAAACAGATTCAAAATTCTTCCTTAGGTACTTTGAGAATACTTAAAAATCCATTTCAAATTTCTATGAATGTTCAGCAGAGATCATCAAGGGAACCCATAATCTAATTCTACAGAAGACAGAAGATGTAACAAGACTGAGTACTCAGAGACAGGATATGGGCAAGATAAGAAGCAGTTGGATTAAGAAAATGACTTTAGACGTAATAAAATATTGGTGTGATTAGGGCCATAGTCAAGGGAAGAAGAAATAAAGCCTGATGATACTGGAGGGAGATTTAAGGCCAGAAATGATCTAAATGACCAAGTATTAAGGATGATAATTTATTTGGGGCAAAGGAGCCAGAATAAATGAATATTGACCCCACCTCTTCTTTAGAATACAAATCCAGAACATGTGTTTGACAAGTAAAAGGGTCGCCTAACCAAGAATGTCTTTATAAGGGAGAGAGGGGGACTGTCTGGTGTGACTAATTAGGGACTTCTAATCCATCACTCCTAATATAGTTTACTCTCAATACCTATTAAAATCTGAGCACTGCTCACTAACTGAATTTGCAATGCCCAGGCAGTCACTGTGGCACAGAAAATAGATATGATTTATTTATAATCCCTGACTGCATCACAGGTGACATTCTGTGTATTTATTTTCGTCAGGACTGACTTTCTATTAATTAAATGGCACAAGACCATATAGCATGGGGCAATGTCTTCATTTACAGGATTGAAGATGACTGTTCCCTGGCCCAAACCCCGAATGTCCTCTGGGCCTGGCTCTAAAGTTTAAAGTTCACCTTTTTAGGACAATGATTTAAATATCTCCACTCAACTGCTCTTTGGTTTTTCCACAAATCAACCGGTGGGAGGCAGCTGGCAGCAGGCATTGAATGGGCTTTGAGCTATATTGCATAAGGTGGTACAGAAGCCAGGGCATAATGCTTCAATAAAAATGAGGAAGCAAGAGAAATTACTAGTTTGGCTTCAAATCCAACACTTGCTAGCTACACTTGATTTATCAATGTTTTAATAATTATGGCCAATATTTTATCTCGACCCCATCTCAACTTGCTATCCAACTTATTTTTGAACTTTTCCCTTTCCACCTATAATTGCCAAATCATTATAAAATGAAACCCGATATTCACTTAAGAAAACATGAGAAGGCACATCTCATGTAAAAATAAATTATAAGATACTTGAAAGATAAGTTAATAATGACTCAGAGTATCTGAGTGTTAATCCTTCTAGAAGAGCATGAATAAATAAGGGTTCACTGACTTTCAGAAAGCTGTGAAAGTTTTAGTAAATATTTTGGATATGTAAAATAATAACCTTATATATTTTTGACACTTTGATCACCACATTAACATAGCATTAATTTATGCATAATAATCAGTATGTAATGCTTCTGTTGACTTTTTGTTTTTTTAAATTCAAGATTAAATAATAAATTTAATTAAGTCGACTTGAGACACTTACTGATAGATAGTACAGCTAACTCCATTTTTATATATCTCTACTTATGTTTTTCCCAAGATTGAGCAAAAAGAAAAAGAAAGAAAAGGAAAAAAAATGGTATATTTTTGTCATTATCAAAGAGATCTAGACTGTGGAATTAACACTTGTATCTGTTATGCTGCTGTTCTCCTAGGTTCTTCTTGGAGGTGATGGTTCAGAAACTCAAAGTTTCTTTTTTTGGACATCACTGCTTCTTGAGGTTGTGATTTGATTGCTTCAAGTGATAACTCACATAGTATATAACATGATGTATGCAAAGCCAAATTAAAGCCAAGATGTAATGGCTATTTCAAGATTTTACTTTTCATTTGACAGTTCCTAGCTCCTTTTTGCCATCTCAGAAGCACCACAGTAAGACATAGCCTCCATGACCCAGAGAAATGACAGCCTCTGTTCTCCACTTTGTATCAGTGAAACCAAAGGAACTCATAATTTACAAGAAAGAACAAGTACAAACATGCCAGAGAGTGGTCAGAACAATATATCTGTCTTGGAGCTGATGTCCATCAGTGTCCAGATTGATTCTGATACTCTACATCTAACTGTTCCAGTTGCTCCTCATCAAAGTCAACAGGTATATTCTGAGGTCACAGTGTGTATAAAGCCTTTTACCTAGTTCTTAGAGATAATGTAAATAGTGTAGAATATATAGGTAACAGGAATAATTATGGGTATATGTAAATGCATGATTGGCATATATATACGTATTTCTTAGCTCTAATAACTGAGAAGACCTACATTCAGGTGTACTTCAATAACAATAAATACACAACTAGATCTGGGTTTCTAAGGCCCATCCTCCAATTAAAGGAAACAGGGACCTCAGAGAGATAACTGATTCTAGGGAAAATGAAAGATGAGCCCAGAGCATTCTGCAGTGTCAGAAAGTAAGGAAGAGGTAAAAAAAAAAAAAAAAAAAAAAAAAAGAATGGGAACGTGTCAAAGGAACTCAGAAGGCAATCTCCCAATGTTGAAAGCCAAAATAATTTGAGCAAAGGAATAAACAGAAAAGATTTTTATCATAACCCAAAGTATAAAATAAATGTATGAGTTCACATTGATATAAATAAATGATTGAATAAAGGGAGAAAAGAGACAAATCTTCTTTTCAGAAGAATTCCAAATAATATATGTAGACACTCTCCTTCCAGAAGGTAACGTTTAATACTTCTGCATTCCTTACCCCAGAGTGTATACTGGACTTAGTGACTTGTTTCCAAAAAACAGTGTATGGAAGGGGGAGAAAGACAATAAGAAAACCAGGCAAACACTACTTTGGCCGGGTGAGCAAGGTTAACATCAGTAATAAGTCATATTGGTGGCATATAACAACTGATATCATGTGATAAGGACACTTGACTTCTGTGGTGTTCTTCCCCAAAATGCATAAACCCAATATAACTATGAGAAAGAACATCTGAAAAATCCCAGTTGAGGGACATTCTACAAAATACTTCAACAGCACTTCTCAAAACTGTCAAGGTCATGAGGAACAAGGAAAGACTGAAACACTGTCGTAGACCGTAGGCGGCTAGGGAGACGTGATGACTAAAGGTAACGTGGTACCCTGGAAGGGATCCCGGAATAGAAGGTCATTAGTGATAACGGTAGTGAAATCCAAGTGAAGTTTGAAGTGTGGTGAATAGTAATTGCCAATGTTAATCTCCTAATTTTGACAAATGCGCCAGGGGCACATAAAATGTTAACGTTAGAAGAAACTGGATAAAGGGTATATGGGAATTCTCTGAAGTGACTTTTTAACTTTCCTGTAAATATAAAATTCCAAATTTTGAAAGTTTATTTAAAGTGGGTGGGGGAGTGGAGATGGGGAGAGAGGGAAAGAGAGGGAGAGTGGGGGAGGGAGAGGAGGAGGAGGAGGAGAAAGAGAAGAAACAACACAGTCTCTGATATGGGGAGTGGGAAAGGAGTTTATATAGACAAAGAGTCAAAGTCATCACACATAAGAAAATTAATTATTGGTGTATGACTGCTGCCAGAGTAAACTCAGACAATACAAGTTCGAAGAAAGTATAGATCCATATGATCTGATAGCAAAGACCACATGAACCAATCAGGACTCAATCTTAGTGTTCAAGGGTTTGGATCTATTTAGAGCGTTCCAGGCAGAGGAAAAGCCCATGAAAGTCTTAAAAACTTTCAGCACTGAGAATAAGGTGTCAGAACATGGACAGAACCAGCTTCATTGAAATGAACTATTCAGGTTGGGGCAGGGCAGGCAAGGTAATCCAAGGCCCCAGTACGAAATGAAAATGTAGGCCCCCTTGGTGAAAGAGCAGAAAATTTTTTTCTTTCTTATGCATGTCTCCCCCTCTCTCCTCGCCTCTACATTTCATGGTGTGTGTGTGTGTGTGTGTGTTTTTTAATTTGCTATTTAATGTCTGCTGCTCCCTTGAACACGGGGATATTTGCTGGGTGAGTGCAGGCACCCCCCCCCCAGACACTGGCCGTCCCACCATGAGATCGAATCACTCCCCCACACGTGTGCAGTGGTGGGGGTTGGGCGGATCCTTCTGAGCACAGCATCCTGAGTGACTGCACTGGTTGCAGCCCGGGAAGCCACCCCAGGTTGGGGGTCATGGAGGAGTAATCGGGATAGGAAGGGGCTTAGCCTGTGGAGGGTCCTGAAGGCTGAGTTTTCATTTTTAGCTGTGGACAGAGGCCAGAGGTGCCTGAGGAGACACAATGAAGTTGAATTTTAGGGATTAACCTGATGGAAAGTGCAGAGTGGATTTGACAGGAGACCGTTGGGAGTTTTACCAGTTAGGAATTCAACAGTCAACGTTGAGAAGGAAAGGGAGGAAGAGAGCATAACACAACACTTTGCTTTCCTTGAGGCAAACTATTAGACAGTGGTAACAGTTCTAATTCAGAACAGATGTAGCGACACAAACACCGTATTCTGTTGTTCGTTTCTAGTTATTGAATATATCTAAAAAGACCCTTTATCTTAGAGACACAGACGTTGACAACATAGCATTTTCTTTTTAGGAGCCCCTTTTACAAAATTAGAAATGAGCTCAACAGATGTTCCATATGGACTGTGATTGTGGCTGCCATATATTTTACTGCAAAAGCATTTAAAATCTGTTTCCAGGTTTTCCTCCAGGAAGTTCTCAAACTGGTGTGAACTCTCTCTTCCCAGGTACCTCCAGGTCATCAGTTACTCGATGTAAACCAGGAGCCAACTGCCCCAGTTCACACAGTGGCATCAGTAAACAGCTGTCCCCTCTTTCTGTCACCGAAGACTCTTCTGCTCCTATTCTTGAACTTCAGAGCCGAGGATCCTCTGGAGTTTGTGGACATAGAGTCGAGAGACAGAACAGATCAGGTATGCTGGTGACCTCCTCTTAAATAACAGTGCATCCAGGTAACCTTCTAACTGGCCATGAAAGATCTCACCGTTGATACAGAACACAGAAATGGTACATGAACTCTTAGGAGTGGTATGAGGAAGGTTTATCAAGTGGGGGCAGAAGGAAGAAGGGAAATGTATAGATACAGATGGTCCCCAGCTAACGATGGTCTGACAGGATTTTTTGATTCACAATGGTGTGAAAGCAATGCATATTCAGTGGAAATTATACTTTAAATTTTGATCTTTTCCTGGGCTAGTGATATGCTATATTGCACTCTCCCATGATGCTGGACTGTGGCAGCCACTATGGCTTCCATTCAGATCTGTGATCAAAAGGATAAACAACAGATGCTCTGCAGGGGTCCCCAATCCCTGGGGCAGCCTAGCAGTTGACTGGTGCTGGTTTGTGGCCTGTTAGGAACCAGGTCGCACAGCAGGAGGTGAACGGCAAACAAGCCAGCAAAGCTTCATCTGCATTTGCAGCTGCTCCCCAGCACTGGCATCACTACCTCAGCTCCACCTCAGATCATCAGGGACCCCTGCCTACAGTGTAATATTAAGTGTATATTAGACACACTATTTTCAACTCACAATGAGTTTATCAGGACATAACCCGATCATAAATCAAGAAGCACATTTGTATTATCTATCGGTGGTATATAGTGTAGCTCGGAAACTGAATACCAGAACCTATTTTTGAAGGGCTTAACACCTGGTTAAACAATGGCATCTAATGGCATTTATAAGGTAACTGGTTTTCTCATCTTTAAAGTGTCAAAAGCCAGCATCTTTTATCTCATCCCTGGGGTTCAGAAATAACACACTTGTGCCTATTCTGAGAAGAATAAAAATTCCAAGAAAGTCACAGACGCTGCTCTTGTCCTTATGAGGACTGCCAGTCCTTGGAGCTCTTCTAGTTTTCCCAATTTCACACTGCCTTCGGGACTCTCCTCCCGTCCCTAATTAGCATTTCCTGATCAGTCAAGATCTTATCTTTTCCTCTTATCTGCTTGACTGCTCACCAACTCCATTACTTGGATTACTGGAATTGCTAGATAAATTTCATAACGATGTCCATGAGTTTCCCAATAAATCTATCATTGTTAAAGGCAGCTGGGTCCAGTAACCTGCTGCCCAATTCTGTTATTTCTTGATGGTGGACATCTTATTACCTTCCCCAGAGAATGCTCTCAAGCGCCGAGTCCATACTTCCTTCCTCTCATCACCGCACCTTCCCCCAAAGAACAAAAGAAATACATGCTATCAGATGCTTTCTTTTCTTCCTCAAAATGTCTCTGTTCTTTTGTTTGCCAACTGACATCGTTGCGAGACCACCTTTGAGTCCTGTGTTTTCTAACGTTTCTGATGTTAACTCATTTTCCTGTATCCATGATCACCTCCTTTCATCTCTTCTACCTGCATTTTCAATCCCTCCTCTGATTTATTTCCTCAGCTTGGCCAGAGACATGTGAAAATCTCTTGCATTCTTAAAGACAATAACAGCAGCAAAAACAGCAAAATACTCCATCCAAAAAAGCAAGTACTAAGAAAAAAAGAGAGAGAAATGGCAATGATGGGGATGCAGTTAGAGATGGGGGTAAACAAAGATAGAGAGGAGGTGTGAAAGCCTCTTCTTCTAGGGTCCTACTAATTTGAGAAGAGGTATTTTTATATCAGAAAAGATGTTTTTCAAAAAGCGACAATATTTTTAAATGATGTGAACCCCAAGGCTAAAATTCTTTTTAAAAACTAAAGAAAATGACATCTTAAACCTTCAGAAAGTTTTAATTGGCTTTAATAAGTTACAGTAATATTCCTATTATCCCAGTTATCTGCAGAACAGAATGTTTCAGTTAATTAAATAAGCTGGTTAATAAAGACTTGCCCTATCTATCATATAGAGATTACAAATTTCAAAGACTATATCATTAAAGATCACATGGGACATAATTTACTCTTTCTGTGATGATTCAGCAGGCACTTGAGGATGTTCCGGGGCACTAAAGAAAAAGGAGAAAAGGAGAATATTCTTAAAAGCGGCTCACTCGGCTTTCATGAATGTTATGGTGCTTAACCTAGGATTTTTAAAACAAATCCTATGAGATAGTTATTATCACTGTTTGACAGATAAAAAAGCTAAGACTGGACTTAAACATGTACTCAGGGCTATACCACAACAGGACTAGGACTTAACAGGCATGGGTCCAAATTCTAGTAGCCTCTCCCACTAATTTGTATGACTCCAACCAAAGTTCATAGAAATGGATACAGTTTCTGTAAAAATCATGTTTAAAATAGTCAGAAAAATAAAAGAGCTCTGGAGACCTAATCTCTCTGTGTATCTATAGATGGTAAAATTAAAGAAGTGGCAACAATTAAATCTAGTTAGCAAAAGAAGAATGGGCCAATGCTATAGAAGGATTTAGATGACTATTGATGTCTTCAAAAGTACTATCCATGGTTTGGTGGTAGCACAGAAGCAATCTTCAAAGAAGGTGACAGTGAAGGCAGATGTTAGCACAAAGTGATACTTAGAATCTTTGTAGAACTTTTTTTTCTTTATGAGATAGTCCCCGAGAATAATGTGATCCGAAGTGTAGTAGAGTACACCTTTCTCTGAAGTGTCACTTCTCTTAAACTCATGAAAGACTACTATTCCCACCAGGAAACGGAACTTTTTCTTCAAACCATTTCTGAAACTTTCAGTGATTGAACAGAGCACTCAAACCTGAATCCTAGACACAACGAGTGTTCAGAATAAAAGACTTGGACCCTGAGATCATACTGACTTGTGTTCAACCTTAGGCAATCCTAAAGCAAGTCCCAGTTTTTTCACCTATAAAATGGGAATAATATTTAATTGGGTAGATTCCTGTTCTTTTCCCAGGCTCCCAATGTGAGAGTCTCTTATTCTACCCTCTTTTTCATTTTAGGTTTTTCCCCTCTACTCTCTGCATAAACCACATGATCATAGCGGGAATTTGCAGAACTGTTTTCAAGAGAGCTGGCCAACCCATACTTCCAGACTCATCTCAATGTCACGCATCATGGATTTTCCCCTGATTATTTCCCATCCCACCCCTTAACAAGTGCTTCTCTTCTGCCTCTATGGCCTTGTATCTGCCATAGGCCGCTCTTATCACACTGTACTAGGCCATGAACTCAAGTCTTTCATCTTTGAACCCAACTAGCTACCTACCTCCTGGTAGTCACCATATGATTTGGTTGAATGAATGAATAGAAGAATACCAGTCTTCATCTTCTGAAGGCCTAGGCCCTGAGAATTCAGCACTGTTTGTAAACCTTGGAAGTTATAAAGTAATTGCTGTGTTCGTCCTTACTTGGTTAATATTCCCCAATGAAGAATTCACTTTCCCAAATAATTATCAGAAAATCTTAGCTGAGGGAAAGTATTTACCCCGGTGGGGCAGTCACGCCTGGCTCATTAAACAGGAGGAACGCATTCAGTGGGAGAGCCGGTAGGTTCTGGAGAGGTAAAGTAAGAAAACCATTACTACCACTTGCAATTGGCCAGTGGCACCACTTTCTTCACCACCCCACCCCGCACCCCAAGATAAACCCTGTGCTTAAGGAATATGCCTGAAGACACAGAAGAGAATCTTGCAGCCAATTCTGCCTCTCTTCCCCCAAGATTCTACCACCTGGGATCTCGGGGAGCACAGGGACTCAGGGTGTCCTCTGCCCCCACTTAACTTCCTGACAGGTACATAAATTTGGTGTGTTGAACTTGTTTTTCTACCAGGAGAGAAGGCCTTTATGATTGTCATTTTTAGAGAGCTTTGACTATTTTAGTATGAAAAAAAAATGCTACTAATATTTTTAGTAGATGTAAAAATACAAAGTAGAACTCGTTGTGCTCCCAGAACTACATTAAATGGTAATTTGTCCTGAGGTGGGAAATGACTTTGTGTAGTCAGGACTGCTCTGTTCTTGGGACACATTGCTTTCAATTTAAAAGTCATCTTTGCTGCAGTTGAAAAAATCAGTGGAAAAGAACAACAAGTATTTATTTCTCACTTTTCATGTCAGCAGATACAAGGCTGGGTTCTGCTCATTCTTCCACATAGACTGAAAGAGCAGCTCGTATTTCAGATTTTCCATTCTAGTGACAGAGAGGAAGAGCAAGAGAGCTGGTGAGACCTTGTGATGCCTCTTCAAGCTCTGCTGGAAAGTGGCATACTCACATCTGCTCGCATTTGATTAGACAAAGCAGGTCATGTGGCCAAAGCTGAAGTCTTTGGGGCTGAAATGTGTAATGTTCTTACAAGGAAGTGGCTAAGGTGTACTGGAGAACAGCACAGCATCCACCAAGTTCATGAACATCATCATGGCCTGGTTGGAGGTCCAGATACTACCATACCTTACAGAGCAGAGATTCTGAAGAGATAATGACCCAGAGTTATCAGTCTCTTCAACTGAAGATAGAAAAGAAAACCACCGGTGATTCTGCTGTCTGCCTCTTTGATTGCTGTTTTATAACCTGATTCCTTGTATTTCTTTCCTGTTTTCAGGGGATGATGGAACACAGACGCATCCTGAGAACAGCAGCCAGGAAAACAGAATCAAGGCTCGCTGCCTGTCCTGCACATCTATGGTTCTGAAGGCTGTCTGGGGACTCTTGATCATCTTGTCAGTGTCATCATCTTGGGTTGGAACCACACAGATTGTAAAAATTACTTATAAGAACTTCTACTGTCCATTTTTCATGACTTGGTTTTCAACAAACTGGAACATTATGTTTTTCCCAGTCTATTATTCTGGTCATCTGGCCACAGCTCAAGAAAAGCAATCTCCAATGAAAAAATTCAGGTATGTTTTATGTAAATGGCCAATAGGAGATGTTTTAAAATAATTCCATGCAAATATGCATGATTTCATCTCTTTGGAATACCTGCCGAGTTGACTGGGAGAGTGTGGAGAGACAGGATCTAGGGTCAGTGATGAACACATGAACACTAGGACACAGAATCATTTCCCCTAAAAATATATTTATATCACTGAGGGTTTACAACATGCCAGGCACTGTGCTGGTGTTTTTGTATATCTTACCTTATTTACTCAGTGTTGGTGGTAATATCCACCTTCTACAGGGGTGTTATTATCCCTATTTTAACACATGTGGAAACAAGTTTAGAAAGGTTAAATGACTTACTCAAGGTCACACACTTATAAATAATGGAACCCAGATTTCAGTCCAGATCTATTTATTTCTGAAAGTCATGTTTTAAAAGAACACCCAGTATCTCAAGCCAAGGGGAAAAAATGTATTAATAAAATTAATTGTTACAAAAACATTTACTCAATGTTCTGGACACTGTGGTCCCTAAGCAGATTTAATGACCTGATTTCATGCAAAGGGAAGTTTGTCCCTGGAATAATTTTAAAGATGCCATTCTTTGTTGCCTAGGAGCACACGGGGATTTGCCTGTTGGTTTCCCAGCCAGGAACCTAGTAGTACCATGGTTCTAGTGGTTGCTCTGTGCTAAACCTGGCTTCCGCAGCCCCATCCTCAAGAGCTCTAGAAGCTGGGAAAGCCAATGTCATCCAACCCTGCATAGCACTCAAGGAAGGCAAAAGCAGCATTGAGTCAAAGTTTCTTTGCTAAAAGACGCCTTTTGGAAAAGAAAAGCCCAGAGCTAAGGAATCGCTTCCTATTCAGTCACTCTGATCACCAAGAAAACACAGTAGTCAGGACATCAGTGGATGGCATGGGAAAGCGATAGTTGTCCACACTCGCTTATTGCCTCTCAGCCAAAAGACAATATATTTGTCTTGCAAGAGCCAAAATAAACTTTCTTGCTTTCTCCTGTCCCTAAGGAAAAGAAGGAATGACTATTATAATTGGTGCATTATAAGACTATTCTTAAAAACTTAATAAACTATGAAGGGTGAATGAATCTTCAATTTCCATTTTCTATCATTAGCTTGGAAGGGCCCGGGAATATTAAAAATCACACTGTGGGCTGATTTTCCTTGTGTGTTCATGAAAATTCAACTTTAATTAAAGAAAAAGAAAACAATTTAAAAATGATAAATATTTTCTGGTTTGGAGGAAAGGAAGAAGCCTTCTACCTGTTCGTGATTGTGAAAGATACTTTGTGTTTGATTCTCATAGAAATAGACATGATCTTGGGCATAAGATCTTTTGTAATAGCAATATTTAATAAATGATTGCAGGGAACGTGATTATCAGACTAAAATCCTCCCTCTTTGAAATGTCTGCATGTACCCGTGGCAGGTGTGTTCTGCTGGAAGGCTCTTACAGCCTAGATAACACACCCTGATACAAAACACAGGAGTTTACTATGGGAAGCAGTACCTCGGAGCCAGCCAAGGCAGTTTTGTTTAAGATAACACATTTACAAGGGGCTGCTACTGACAGAAATATTTTGGGGAAAAGCTTCATCTTCACCACATCTCTCATGATGGACTAACTTAGAATTTAGTAAAATCTGTGATTTGACATGACACCTCCACCTTTTCGTTTGGGTAGAGTGAAGAGAACCATTTTCTAAAACCAAATCAAAGAGCTTTTATTGTTAAGCAGAAAGCATTGTCTTCGAAGGGAATATTTTCCAGACGCTCCTTCGCATGAGAAGCTAACACTGCCAGGAAATTCTGAGATCCTTGATCTTTTTCTCTCCCTGTAGACTCATTAGCACCATCTGCCAAGAAGGCACTCCCCAAAGCTCTCAGGGCAGAACAAGGGGAAAACGGAGTTAGCGTGTAAGATTAGAAACAGAATTTGTCCCATAGTGCCAGACCCTCTGCCTAGTTTCTTCTTTTCTCCTGAGTGATATGAAAGCATTTTTAGTTTTTCCCTTATCACTAACATCAAAAGAATTTTTATTAAAGTATCAAATCTAGATGATAACAATTGTCCATTTGGAAGTAGTTTTTGATAACTTTGATCATTCTATTTATATACTATCAAGAGAATTCAATTGCCTCGGGTGAATTTGAAACTTAAGAAGAAAAATATTTTATATGTGTGTGTGTATGTGTGTATACATACATATATATATATATATATATTAGTTTGAATAAGGTTTTTTTCTTAAGGAAAACATAATCTCGAGAAAGCATGAAACTAGAGTCAAAGATATATTGGTCTATGTCAGGTACCTATGAAATGTGGTTAAGATGCCATCTAACATCCAGAAATAGTTCAATAACTAGTAACTGCTACAATGATGTTGAGCATAATTAAATTATCAGTGTCCCCCAACTTCCAAGCTTCATTTCAAATTTTTGCCACCTGTCAATTACTCTTACTTAGAAAGTTTGATCTCATCTTCCCGAGAGCCACTGTGATTTGCTTCTTCATAGAAATCTATTCTTTTTTGAAAATTTGCATTTCTTAGCACTTTAATGCTTAGATAGTATAGGGTTCTACTCATGTGACCTCACGTTTGAATGGAGAGCATTTTTAATTCCTGTAACAGCAGTGGTAAATGGCAGTGTGAGAAGGGAAAAAGAGTGGAACAATGAGGTAGCCAGTACCTGGAGGACAGGGTGGCCCAGGTGAAAAGAACAGTCTCTGTGGGGAAGTTGCGGGTGGGGGGTGCTCTCTCTCAGCAGCACTCTGCCTGGGAGGCTCTCCCTGTCCATTCGCTTGCATACATGAGAACACTCTCTGTGTGAGAACACTCAACCCAGCATGATGGGGGCTCAGGGAAGGAAGAATGATCACTGGCTAGGACCCAAAATAAGAAAAGAAATTCTTTAATGAGAAATGAGTTTGTTGTGGTCCTTAGTAAATGTGTATTTTAAAAGGCCTTTAGTAGTTGTAGATGTCAGGATAAACCCACAACTCTAAACTCTGGCTCTCCCTGACAGACTCTCATGGAGCAGATCCCTTTGTAAGTAGAGGATATGAAACTTGTGCCCAGGATGTATGTGAAAACGGCTGTTTGTTTTATGTGTGGCTCTGATTCCAAATATCTCTATGACTGTAGGATTGAGAGAGGCCACCAATTTCCCTGTGTGTGTGAGCGCTCATCATTTCTGCTTCCTTTACAAAGCCTTTGCTTTTAGGTTATTTAACCCTTTCTCTAAAGTTCTGTCTCTTCCAAGTTAAAATTTACCTTTGGGAAACCGCATTTTAATTTTATGAAAAATCCTTCTCTTTGGTTGCCGTCTACATAAAAGGAAACCACTACATAAGTTTCTATGTGTGAACACTGCATTTTTAACCATTCCGAAATCACTGGCCTGCAATTCCCAGCATTCCAGGCTGCTTGGGTGCCACGTTGACTGTGAGACTTGATACTGAAGGCCATACGCCTGTGCTTGGCGCCTCCCTGCTTTCTCATCCCCTCCTTCCATGTGGCCCTCCTGTGGGGAAAGTGGTTCACTCATGTGAGGCAAACATTGGCTAGAGATTGATTACCTTGGTTTGCAATGCTTTGAGGCACAATTATTTCTCTTCCAAAAAAGCTGGGAGAGAAACCAGCACTAGTACAATCTAGACCCATGCAAATAGATTTCATCGTAAACATGTAAATATTAGTAACTTGTTGCTTTGAACAAGATTTTTATACCACTCTCAAAAATACAATGCTTGGCACATCATGGTTGCCCAATAAGTGACTGGATATTTGCGAGCTGAGTGAAAAAAATAAAGCTAAATTCTCTCAGTGGCAAGTTCATTTTCAGTCTATAGTCAAATAAGCCCTTACTCTATCACTTCTATTATTGCCTATCTGTGTCATTAGCTTGAACATTTTGATTAAAATGTCCCCTTGGGCTAAATAACCAATTTAGTCAGAAATCAAACAAATCAAAGATTTAACTGAAGTGACTATTTTTACACAATGAATTAAAATAATTCCTCCAACACAGCCCAATGTTTGTAAATGACAAATTTATATTTTGTTGTTTTTATTTTATTTTTTACTATTTTGGGGTTATTACAGAAGGTTTCTTTTGTTGTCATCGTTGTTGTTTTGTTTGGTTTTGTTTTGTTTTTCTGCCTTAAAGTGCCAGAGGGGGGAAAAAATTAGTCATTTGGGCAGATATATTAAAAAGAGACATAGTGTCAAGAATAGTAACATCCCAAGCTGTGTATGGCTTCACATGATATGTGAGGCTGCAAGTTGTCTACAGCCAGATCACACAGTAGCAGCCATCTTGATCCTGCTGCGTTTGCCCATTAGGAAAGAATCTTCTCTCTCTTTAATGGCTAATAATTCCAGCAACCACTCAATTCTGTATTTCTCTGGGCTTCTCTGAGAATGTTCAGCAACAGCAGAGTGGCTGCCCCAGTTATCTCGAGAACATGACTAGATAGGAGAGGCCTCGCTCTGTCCCCGGGGAGATGCAGGCTCTTTGCCATGGAACCCGTTGCACCTCTGTGGAGCCCTTTGTGGTCTGTAGGTGGCAGGACTGGGATTAGTATGTTCCACAGACGAATGATGACTCTTCGGTGTTTGTGCTCTTGCCTGATAATAGCTGTCAGGAGTTAGGCAACACAAGATGTGACGCAAATACTATCTGACTATTAACCTCTTTTTCTTTTCTAGGGAATGCAGTCGGATTTTTGGGGAAGATGGTCTGACATTGAAACTCTTTCTCAAAAGAACTGCTCCCTTTTCTATTCTATGGACTTTGACGAACTACCTGTATTTATTGGCTTTAAAGAAGCTGACAGCCACGGATGTCTCTGCCCTGTTCTGTTGTAACAAAGCCTTTGTCTTCTTGCTGTCGTGGATTGTGCTGAAGGACAGGTTCATGGGAGTGAGGGTAATAGCACACTTGAATCAATGTGTGAGGCCTCCCTTAGTCATAACTCCTTGGCATCGCAAGAGCTACTTTGTTTCATGAAGTTTCTGTAAAACTTTCCCATTGGTTCCAAGTATAGATTGGAATTTGAATATTCATTAGGATGCTTAGGCAGTTACAACATCATTAAAGAATAAAGAGATTCCCATTGGGCAGTCAACTGATTTCAACAAGAAGCAGGGAAAATAAGCTCTTTTATTTAGAATTAATGGTCAACTCCTTCTGTCCTCAGGAAAGAAGGGCCTGAGAAAATTAGCCACAGTAAAGATGATGATTTGCTTTTTCTCAATCAACCCCCTCCTGTTTCCCCACCCCCCACAGATGACCTCCACAGATGATTTCATTAATACTGGTATAAGTAGATAAGATTACCAAACAGTAATTAAAGTCACTGTTAATGGCACAATGTTGTTTAAAGTGGCTGTATGTCTATATGACTAATCTGGAAATGGAACTAAAAGCAACAACTGCTTTTGAGTACAAATTAACTGAACTGCATTAAACTGCCACTAATCACTTCAGTTCTGAGTTTATTCCTTTCAGAAATAACATGGAGTTTTAAAAAATTGTATGCTTGTTCCAGGTTTGATTGATTGAAAACCATGCAAATTTAAGGAGTCAGATCACATTTATATAATCTAGCATGTCACCATGATGAAAAAATTGAGAAAATAATTCTTCAGAAGAAGGTCTAAATGAATAACCTTTTCTTAGAAGATAAGCATCATATAATTATTGTTCTCTGAAAGAGATATCAAAGATTGGATTTGAAACATATTTCGCTGTCAAAATACTGCTCTTGTTGCAATGAGTCCAGAGTTCTTTCCGCCCTAAGTGCTGAGATAATTGTCTATATTTGATAGAGAGTTTATGATAGCCATTAACCCTGAAAACTTTTTTTAAATAGCCAATCAGCAATTCTGGTTGCATCTTGGGAGATGTTGCTTGAGTGTAAGACTAAAGTTTGACATGAACATAAAGTAGAAAACTATAATAATAGATAATATGAGAAACTCTAAATTAGTTTATGATGCCATTAGAATATATTCAGATGTGGTACCATTTTCTCCACTAGCTAATCTTAGATTTGACACCCAAAGGGCTTAGCATCATGTCTTTACATGTGGAGTACTGGTTGTCCATCACCAGGTACCCTGACAAAACCTTGAGAGCAGGGACCTTAATTTAGGCTACATAATTTGTGGGGTCTAATGAAAAATGAAAACACAAGGTCCTCTGTCAAAAAAATTATTAATGATTTCAAGACGGTAACAGCAGAACATTAAACCAGGGATGAGACGCTTTAAATCATGGGGCCTTTGCGTCTACACAGGTCATATGTCCATAAAGCCAACTCTACATCTATCTCTAACACCTAGAATAATTCAGGGAAAAAAGTAGGGACTCAATAGATATTTAAGAATATCTTGAATGAACTCATGCTAATGAGACCTTTCTCTTTTCAATTTACTACCACCATGGATGATCCATGAGAACTTGGAGGGCCTTGTCAGAAGAGAGGGAAAGAGGAGATGTAAGGCTTTTCTGCTCTTTCAGTAGCATCTGAATACCAAAAAAAAAAAAAAAAAAAATCAATACACTCACTGTAAGTTTTACCAGTGAGAAAATTAATTGCATTACAGTGAATGAATACATTTAACTATGGAACTTCCTGACACAAAAAGTCATACCAAAAGAGGTTCAATGTTTACTTAGGTCTTTTAAGAAAAAAAACTCAACTGTGTAACTTATATTTAAATCACAGATTTAGGAAATCTGTCTAGAGGCTCCAAACCATTGCCATTTTAAAATTGGCATCTGTAGAGGATTGAATGGTGCTCCCAATAAGGTGTCCATGAACTAATCCCTAGAACATGTGGATGTGACCTTATGATCTTTACAGATATAATTTAAGGATCTTGCAAAGAAAAGGTCACCCTGGATTATCTGGGTGGCCTCTAAATCCAATAACAAGTACCCTTATAAGAGGCACACGCAGGAGAGACACACAGAAGAAGAGGAGGCAATGTAACCACAGAGACAGAGATAGGAGCGATGTGGCCAGGAAAACTGGGGCAGTCACCAGAACCTGTTAGAAGCAAGGAGTGTATTCTCTCCTAGAGCGGTTGGACTTAAACTTCTGGCCTCCAGAACTGTGAGACAGTAAATGTCTGTTGTTTTTAGTTACCAAGTTTGTGGTACATTGTAATAGTATCCTCAGGAAATGAATACATCTATAAGACCTGATAGGAAAAATGTTAAGTAGCCAATAAGTGTTATATACATAAAGGAAGACATTATGGATGGCAAATGGTAAGTATTGATGTGAAACATGCTGGTAGAAGTCAGATGTTTTTCTTTTTAAATGACAGAAAGTGCTTCACTTCTCCCTGTAAGATATTAGGTAGTGTTTAATGCCATGTTACAGAAGAAGGTCAAGGTATAACTTTAATGATGCCCTTAATCGGGCCATGGAATATAAGAAGCCCCAAAACGTACTCAGCATTTTGCCTTTTGACAGTATCAGCAATTTCCCTCCTGAGACATATTGAGAACATGTATAATTAGGTCATTTGAGAAATTAAAGGAAGGCAAACAGAATACCGACAACATAAATGGAGCTTTTATTGGCTACATCCATAAATACTGGATGTATTTATGGATACATCCAGTATTTATGGATGTATCCATAAATACATCCATAAATGCTGCCCCACTTGGACTACTCTTTTAAAAAAATACCTAAAAGGGTGCTTTCAGTCATCGAATTAAAATTAATATTTCTGACTCATTCTAAGGCTTCAGTAGTTTATAAACAGATCTTTTTTGAATTATAATTCTCATATGCTTTACATCAAGAATAATTACATTTACGATAAATATATGGCCTTTCCTAGTTCTATTTTTCATGTCAAAATAACACATGGACAGAAGGAAGGATGCTTTACATTATAATATCAGTAACTATGAATTAATCTGGAGCATGGGTTCACCAGAATTAGCAATGCTTACATAAAAACTAATTTTGTATTATAAATAACTTATTATTTTGTTTCCTTGGAGTGTTGATCGAATTACAGGTAGAAAGATAATCTGTTGTGCATTTAGTTTTCTATTATGAAATCATTTCAACCAATTTGCTGCTAAACTTTGGTGTGTTAGAAAACTCTTTAATGAATAGTTTACAGCCGATATATGATTATCCCATGGAAATTAGGAAACTTCTGTAAAAGATCATTTTTTACTTGCAAAAATATTGGTGAGAATCCAGTTCTTGCAGCTTTGAAGATGAGTATTTTCTCATCTCCATGATCTCATGTCATGTAGCTAGAGTTCTTAAAATTCATGAAAAGCAGAGAAACTGCCTTAATAAAAAAAAAAAAAAAAAGAGTTTTTCCTCAAAGAAAATGAGCCACTGGCTGGGGCTTTTCTTTTCTGTCACTGGTATCTATTTTACTCCAATGAAAAGTAAATGTCAGACTAGAAAATTAAAACCTTTTCTTTAAGATCTTCTCCCTCCCTTGTTTTTTTATATTATTAATTGAAGTTTTTCTTTCAGCAGATTTAGGAGATGAAGCGATGTCACTTCAGCTATAATTGTGTCCCTGTGCAGTTTACTTCCCAAACTGTGGCTCTTTTGGAGATTTTCCTACATCCACCAAGAACCGACTAGAGTATTCCAGTTAAAGTGAATGTTTCATTGCTTAAACTGTGCTTCTCTGAACTAAAATTGGGCTCCAGTGCACCATAAATCAGGACACTGGAGCTGAGCAGCTACTGATTTATGCCAATATTACACATTTAGATAAGAGTCAAGACAATATTTTATTTCCATCTTGCCTTCGGTTGACATTTACACAGTAACCGTTCATTCAGGTGGGTGCAGAATCCTCTATTCAGAACCTTAATGGTTCCTGGAAGAGGCAGTAGAGGATGTGTAGGGGGACTGGTCCCTTTCATACCCCTCTTGGCAGGAGGACAACTTAGGAATACGGGGCTAGGGGAGAAAGCTGATTTTATGCTCACAAGGAATCCGTAACCCCTTCAACAAGGCTCAGTCAATAGGTCTACTCTATCCTTACACACACACACACACACACACACACACACACACACACACTCTTCAGTCTTTCATTTAGCGTTTCTTTTCCTCTTTTCCATCTTGGTCTCCCCTTGAGATCATTTTCAGTTGGATTTTATTCATAAAAATAGATATGTATGTGTGGCAGAGGATGGGGAGGTAGAAATCTTGGTTTGAGGCTTTGCACCCCTTGGGTTTGACCTGTCTTAAGGACCCACCTTCCTCCCCCTCACATATATACAGTATCTGGACAGCTATAGACTGCCTAGCCACCTCTTTCATTTTCTCATTTCCGCTCCTGCCCAATTTCATTGGATGTGAGGAAAACATGTGGTTCTTCTTCATGAGATCTTACATGTAACATGTGGAAAAACAAGAATTCTGTATAGCCTGGCTCCTTGAAAATAGACTGTCTGCAAATATACTCAGAAAGAATAAGGATAATCATCAGTGCAGGTCTCATTGGCTTAAGCCATTAATGCGTGTCCCACGTTCAGCTGCTGACTTTTAGTCATGAACATGTATACGGCTCTGCTGGCAGTGTAGCTTTGAGACCCTACACTTCTGTGGCTGCTGTAGGCTTGGGATTCCAGGGTCCACTGTGAGCTGTGTAGCTCCTCCACTTCCCATCCACCTTCAGGAACAGAGTTAAGCACAAGGCAAATTAAAGAAAGATATTAGGATTACAAATAAAAAGAGAAGCAACTAAAGGTTTGTCTCAATACCCTGAACCCTAGAAGAGCTACTTCGTCAATGGGAAACCCTCATGGAGAGCCAGAAAAGGGCCAGACCCTTCTGGTTTGGGAGAGTAGGGTAGGGAATGAAGATACAAGAAAATAAGAATAGTCAAAAGCTGGATGTTTCTCTAGCCTTTATCTGTATAAACTAAGATTTTGAGAGGTAAAGGAAGCCTAGCTTTCACTCAGGGCCACAAGAGGTATATGGCATAGTGAGGCTACCAAATGTTTACGTTTGTGGTCCTCTTTGGTTCGGCTTTAGGAACCAACTCGAACAGTCTCAAGAAGTTGATGCAGAGGCTTTCAGAGGGGGCTGAGTTTGCAGAGGAAGGTAGCTGTCTCTGGAGGTGATGTCGCTCAGGTGGCATGCTGGGATAATGGGTTCACCTCGATGTGAGAGGACGAAGAGATTTAGAATGTTAAAAATTGAGGCATTGTCAGTTTTATGGTCACTGCAGTTGCCTACATTCTCACCCAAAACAGATTCAGGTAATGGCAGTGGTGGGTGTTCTGTCTTAATCAGACACCTCTTGTTGGTTACGGACTGGAACTGAAATAGGTTGTGAGCAGAGCCATGTTTTTCCAAAGCGAAGTAGGTGGCACCATGAGATAGTGCATTTTCAGCACAGGAGTCCCTCATGGGAGGCTAATGTGCTCAGAGGCATTTTTGTGGTTTCATCACGTGGATGTGCACATATGAGCTCTTCCGACAGGGTATTTAAGGCACTGGCTTCCTGCAGGCACATTTCCTGTGTCCTGAGCCTGAGAAGAGTTGTTTTGTGTTACTATTGAGAAGAACAGGCTATTAATCCTTCCTTTATGACTGATTAATTCTGAAAATGCAGGTGACTCAGATCTGTGCTTGGGTTGTTCATTCCCTGGAAATTTGAAGAGTATTTATTTTTCAGTTAACTAAAAGTGCCGAGTAGTGCCACTTTGAGACCATCCAAACAACCACTCCGAAGGGGGCTTCCGCCCAACATTTTCCTGCATTTTCTAGGTTAACTAAGATCTCTTCCCTTAGTTCCAACTGTGCAGATTAAAAACATATTGAAATTTCTTAAAACATAGCCATAGAGAATTTATTCTATCAGATACTTGTGACACTTAAATAAAAAATGTAGAAAATAATTTAACTTATCTTTCCCCACAGGAAACCTATATAGCCTAAATTATTAACCTATAAATTACTGTTCATACCATAGAGAAAAATATTTTTCCAACATCTCAAATGCTCACATTTTCATGCTTTGAGAACTTAACTAACAACGTTGTCTGACCCCCTGAAGTGAAAAATGCTTCTCTCCATGAAGGCAATTGAAAGAGACACTGCTGTAATTGATATGTCAATTTAAGTGGTCTAAGCTAATATTTTCACAAGCACTTGATTCTAAAATGTAATGGAGATTTTAAAGAGGCTCACCATGGTAATAACTTTGAATTGTTATAAAATAATGTAATCTTTGTCCATATCTAATTCTTATCATGAGAAAACATGATAGAAATATTACATGTATATATTTCTACTAACGGCAGAAAAGGAAGAGTTTTCAGCTGGGATCAGATCCTGGGAATAATAGTATTAATTATTCATTACTTTTCAGACCGTGATTTTGTTTTTTGCTTGTTTTAATTTTTGGTTTGTTTTCATAATTTCCTAAACCCAGAATTATACATTATTAAATACTTTTAATAATTTTAAATATGAAACAGCATGTCATGTTAAAATTCATTAGGATTAGCAGTGTGTTCTATTAACCCTGTCTTGTTTATTTGACCTGGAAAATACAACTGATGCTTGGCCAAAAGAAAACAAATATTAATTCAAATTTATTATCTCACAAATTCAGCCTTATGAGGGAGATCTTCTTGTGCCCCTGAATATTTTAACCCATGGGCATTATTTAAACACAACACGCATCAGAAAATGCCAATGTCTGTTGTGCCTTTTCATTCTCCGAAACCAGACGGCTCTAAGAATTTTTGTGAACCCCCGACTGTGCTATAAATCCCCACATCAAAGAAAATGATAGCCCTCACAGAATTTCCAGGTCTAGATAACCCCCTCACCATGTTTATTTATGAGTCTATTACTTCTCGTTTGGAAAATTTCCTTGACACCTCACAGTGTGTGTATTAAATTCTATTCCCTATAGTTTGAGGCACAGTCTAACTAGAAACACACTCCTGGCAGTTTCAGAGAATACGATATTCACTCAGCAAGAGAAACGCCTCCCATCAAGAAGCCTCCAGGATAACATTTTATGAAGACAGTTTTTCACTGCTGACATGTCGGCGTCTGTTCTCAAGTACTCCTGCTGTTTTTCATAAAGGACACTTTAGTGTGGAGCTGGCTCAGAACCCAACTGGGCACTTGCTTTTGGTGGTCATTAACAAAAGAACCGCTGTAGCAGCATCTAAGTTATATGTCATCACTATCATACTTTGCTTTGGTCTTGGGCAAGTCTACAGTTACATGTTAAAGATCTACATTTGTTGTAATAAATAATTCACTAATAATGTTTAAAAGCCCCCCCACACACACACACAATTATATGTGAAAAAGCTATCTACAGAGGAATCGATTTACCTAGGAATACTCAGAACTGATCTTAAAATTAATTACCACATGTTTAAATTTCTCATAAAGTTGTGTCCTGATTTTAAAGTCAGGGAGATTATTTCACAAGAAAATGACACATTGCTTCCTATTCCAGGGTTGTTATTTTACTGTGTCCTATAGTTTTGAAATGTTTTCCAAGTAGAACCAGTTCAAGACAATTAAAGAAACCAGTTCAAGACAATTAAAGAAACCAGCAAACCAGCATTTCACTAAGGGAGTGAACTCCCGTTTTGAATATACCAAGCATCATATCAATTTATAGTAAACTATTACGATTTCAACTGAATTATGAACATTTCACTTTATGCGGTTACTGCTCTATAATAATTAAATAAAATTATCTTTCTGTGGTTTAATTTGCATATAAACAAAAGGAAGAACTTGCCTCCATTTGACATTTCAGGTAATAGCACAAGCTTGCTCTTTATGAGAGATCATTCACTTTTCCCTCTGTTGGCATAAATTTTGCCTCTTAGCTGTATTACTATTATGTCTCCCCAATCAAGTCTTGGCTACGTGGAGTTCTTCAGCATCATGCACTGATCCAAGGGGCTGATTAAAATATATGCTAAATTATTTGAAGAAAAAAGAATACAATATAGATGATAGAAGAAAATGCTTACAAGTGACTTACTATTAAATTTACTTCACCAATACAGGTATAAATCCCTAGGAAGTTGAGCTAAAAAATTAAATCAGAATGTGAGCAGTTTTTATATTCTCTATTTGTCTGTCCCATGAGCATTCTGATTTCTTGTTAACACTGACCGTTCCTACAATTGAACAGTGATGTAACTGGGTTTGAGGAAGCATTTAGCAACTTTCAGGAAGTCTTCAATTGCACATTCAGGGATATGGAGGCATCATTATTTTTATTTCTTTGCATTCTATTCGACAGATAGTTGCCGCAATAATGGCAATTACGGGCATCGTCATGATGGCTTATGCAGATAATTTCCATGCTGACTCGATCATAGGAGTGGCGTTTGCAGTAGGCTCAGCCTCTACGTCTGCATTATATAAGGTATGCCGTGCACTCTCTTATATAGTAAATTGTCATTTGTAGCTTAGACTTAAGTAATAAAGTAGGGAAGGACAAAGAAAACTTTGGCTAAAAAAAAATAAAGATGATTTAATAATTAGTATTATTTATTAAGTACTTATTACATGTTGGGCACTTGCCAGGAATTTCACCCATGTTAATGCACCTTTATGAGGCCTAGGTACTTATCCCTGATTTCAGAGGTAACTGGGTTTCGGGAAGCATTTAGCAACTTTTATGAAGTCTTCAATTGCTTGCTCTGGGATATGAAAGGATACATTTAAAAAAAAAAAGGTTTAACTTCTATTAGACAGATACTGTATGAGTGTGTTAACATTGTTTGAAAGACAGATGAGGAAACAGAGGTTTTGAAAAATTAAGTAACTTGCTCAAAGTCATACAACCAGGAATTGATAGAGCCAAGATTTAAATGTGGACTGGCCAACTCCAAAACCCTTGCTTCATGGCTCTGCCCCTCCCAATCATCAACAAGTTATAACAGGGGCTGAGAAAGAACTCTCCTCTTTTTAAGTTTCTTTAACTGAACTATCCATAGTCATTATTTTAACTACCATTGAGATGTTTAAAATAATAAACAAGCTGTCATTTGAGAGGTTACCTTTTGCTACCTATGAACCCCCAGCCACAGAAGATTATGTTATTAGCAAAACGAAGAGCCTCTTTTCCTCTCTGACAGATACTCTGGGTCTGCACTACGTACTCACCATTCTTTCTCTACTGGAGCTGCCTGTCATCAGTGCAAATTCTATTCAGAGTCATTGTCCCTGACTTCAGAGGCAAGGACTAAGAGAGCAGATCTCAAAGGTTATTCCCCAAAGCTCCACTTTTCAGAACCAACTTTCCAGATATGGCTAAAGAACTGTTCCACTTTCATCTCTCTTGGAGTTTCAATCAGAAAATTTTCTCTGAAAGGCAGAAAATGCCCTTTGCATCTCTCCTAGATGCCTGTTCCAATTATTCACCAGTACTGTGGCTCAGAGGACACTGAGTCTATTTCCATACTAATATTTCCTGGCCCGTTGATGCTGTGTGACAAGCTTGACAAGTGTTCACTCAATCGCCATTAGTGTCTAACCTGCCCCCAACTGAGACTCCACTGAGGTGTCTGATGTGACCAAAGACTAGCACGTGATCAAGTTCTCTTGATTAAGTCACTCAAAAGAAGAAAAAAATAATGAGCTTGGTTGAAATTAAAAGCAACACCTGGAATTGCTATCTGACCAGGAAGGCTATCATAAGAGAGGATTCCCCTGGCCATGTTACAGATGGATTCATTCTGGGAGCGGTAATATTTTCTGACATGCACAAAATCATATGTGTACTGTAGAAAAGACCTGCTCCATTCTCCATTGTTTGAGAATTCTTATAGAAAGCAGAGGGATTAAAAAGCCAAGAAATATGGACTAGAGTCCTGGCTCCTCCCAGCCTGATGTGTGGCTTTAGGTTAGCCATTCATGTCTCCTTGTCATCTTTCTCTGTATACAGATTTATAATCCAGGAAAAAGAATTTTTATTCTGGAGAATAAACACAGTATTTGTGAAAATATTTTAAGCTCTGAGAGACAAGCACTTATAAATTCTCTCAGAAACATAACAGGCTCTCTCTGTCTAATTTGGTTTTCAGTATCTGTAAAAATAAGAATGAAATAAATCCCATGCTTGAAGGGAAGAATTAATGGCATTTAACCTAGATTTTTCTGAGCTTCTCTGCTTTTTTTGTTATTCACCCTATACCCATCACTGATGGTGGCACTTAACAGTATATAACACCACAACAGTTTTCAACACCATAAGTAATTTGGTGCCATAGAGATAGCTGGGTAAGAAGAAATGGAGGATAAACTCTGAGCCAGTTAGTCTCCGACTGTGTGGCTTGAGAAGTTTTCTTTTTCCCATTTCAGGTTTTGTTTAAGATGTTTCTCGGAAGTGCCAACTTTGGTGAAGCTGCACACTTTGTTTCCACGTTGGGTTTCTTCAATTTAATCTTCATCTCCTTCACCCCAGTCATCCTGTATTTCACCAAGGTGGAGCACTGGTCCTCCTTTGCAGCTCTGCCGTGGGGCTGTCTCTGTGGGATGGCAGGGCTGTGGTTGGGTAAGTGAGCCCAAGTTTTTCTTTCCATTTCACTTTACCTTTCCTGGATAGTTAAATTATCTTATTAGACTATTCCCTTGGGTGCTTTTGTCTTTCCCAAACTAACCTAAAGTTGGCTAATGTTGTTGAATGTTTAGAAAGTTCATTGCAGGCTATTACTTGATTCGATCAGAGCTGTCCAATGGGTGTGCCCCGAGATAAAGTGTGAAAGGGAGGTCCAGGCCACTCTGATCACCACTGGTCTTCAAGCAGCCTCTTACATTCTTTATGATGTACTACATGATTTTATTGTGTTCCAAGCATGCCACGGTGTGTCAGTCAGAGGGAAAGAGTGGAAATTTCATTCAAAGAACTCCAAGTGATACAAAATGCTGGAGCAGTGAGTGCCGGAAGAATGGGGAAGAAGGAAGGAGATGACATTCAGGAGAGAAGCAGGTCATAAAGGACCCGGAAAACCAGGGTCCTACTTTCAAGCTGCTCTGCTGTTATCATTTCATATGAGAGGAGCCCTAAAAATAAAAAGGCTGCTCTTTTCTCGCCAAGCAGTTGAACAACTATCACCACCCAATGACTCAGTGTCTCTCTACTCAGAATCAAATCATTTTCATTCTGCTTCTCCTTTCTTCATACCACGTAAGGACAGCCCACCCCCTGTCCACCCCGCATTTCCCTGCAAGACTGACTTGCAAGATGTCTGCCAGCCCTCAGATAAATTGCCTTTATCAAGGTGACATAATCCGAAACATAATCTAAAGCAGCACTACAATTTCTAGGAAAGAAAAATGCCTCTTGTTTCTTCCTCTCTACGCACCGGGTCATCTTTTTCTACTCTGGCCCATGCCCCTAATGGGAGGTCTTAAGTGAGACAGAAAACACTTCGAGAAAAGGATTAAACACTAATTGTTGGTCTTTTAAATTCTGCTTTTGAAAGCCAAAAGTATGTGGTGATGATCCGTCTTAACTTCTGCTAAGTTAAGTAGAAATCGATAGTAGTATTTCCATAAGACCAACATCCTAATGAAACGTGCCTATATGATTTCCTGGCCAAAGCCGATCTAACTGGAAACAATCATAACCCAGATTTCACTGACTCGTGGCCCCAGCTGTGTACATGATGTCCAGCTTGCTGCGAACTAGCCCTCCTCCAACATATTCCCCTTGGCATGTCTAATACATGCTCCTGGGCAAGCCTGCTCAGGCTGAGTGCCACCTAAGCTAGCCTGACACTGTGGTCCTCCACCGAACAGCATGGTCTCCACACTCCACTGGATGTCATGCCACTCCACTGGGTAGAGTATCAGAGCATAGTGAAACAATTATTTCTCCTCTTTGCATTTCCTCGATATACCCTTTTCCAGCCACTTAGCAAGAGATCAAGCAGCCAGGGTGGCAGAGGAGAAACAAAGAATAAGACTATTTCAGATGAGATATGTATGCATCCATCTCTAAAATTAGAGAATTAATTGACCAAAGGTGCAGACAACTTAGAAGCTATGTTTAGCAGAAACACTGATTCTTTTATGTTAAGAAGGAAAGCACCCAGCAGATTGATTCCCCTTTATCCTATATACCCTCCTTCATTTTACAGTCTTCAACATCCTGGTGAACGTTGGCGTGGTGCTGACATACCCAATCCTGATCTCCATTGGGACAGTGCTCAGTGTTCCCGGAAATGCAGGTACTGATACAATTTGATATGTGCGCAGTAAGTCTCCTCTCTGTGTTCGTTTTAAGTCCTGAGTTGTTTTCTTTGAGCAATTGTGAATTATGTCCCCTGCCTGGGAAGATGTTTTTAAATATCATGAAGGTGGCAAACAACAGAATAACTATGCAACAGATTTAAAATCTGCAACTACAAACACTGTTTTTACTTGGTTGTGTTTTAGAATTAAATACCAAATGTATCATTTGGGTTTCATGTAATCTCCCTGACAACCTAATTTTGTGGTATTTTTAGAGGAAGTCCTATGAAAACAAAAGGCATCCCAGCACAAGACTCTCAAGAAAACGTCACTAATGAAAGTGTAGGAAATGTACAGGGTGTTAGCTCCCCATCAGATTATCCATGGGGAGCTGCAGAAGCTTCTCCTAGGGGTAGAGCAGACGGCCCTCTAGAATAGATATAGGAAAAAGCAATTTGATTTACTTCAGGGACAGGAGGAGAGGTTATTTTTTCCAGAATAATCTTTCTAATAAAAACTACCAATGGAACAAGTAATGGAAGTGTGTTACCTAGATGACTATAGTCCTTCTAACTTTGAAATTCTATGATTCCAAGCCTTGGGTAGCCATCTTTATTTGCCTCGGGACAATCAGCAAATATTTATTGAACACTTGCTATGTAGAAGTGACAGAGAAGAAGTGATAGTATTGTTTCGGAAAGCTTACACCTGAATTCAGAAAACAAGACCAACAAACATAAAATAACTTACAACTCTACAGAGTAATTTATCATTAAATGTTAAATTGTGTAACAGACTCTAAGGACTGAAAGATATTCAGAGGAAAGGAACATCAGGGGGAAATGTAGTTGTCAGGAAAATGTATTCATTTGTCCATGGAATAAAAAGTTTCTGAGCACTTGATGTATACCAGGAACTGTGATAACGCTGATGATAGATCCTGGATAAGGCACAGTCCCTGCTTTTGGGACTTATGTATTATAGAGAGGGAGACAAAAGGAACTGAGTTAATACAATGTACAAAGAGAATTGTTTTAATAAAGGTCTCGTAATGAATACTCTGAGAGAATGCTCTGAGGCAAACATGAAGGCTTCCTGCAAGTTGCCTAAATGGTGAGTTCTAATGGAGGATTTAGCTGGATGAAGTGGATAATAGGAGGGAAGGGTGTTCCATGCAAAAAGAACAGCATGTACGTACCCTCACAATTGAAAGAAGGGACTCAAAAATATTGTCGTATGTGAATGTTTATAACAGCACTATTTGCAATGACAAAAGATGGAAACACCCAAATGTCCATCAACAGGTAAATGGATAAACAAGTTATGATGCATACAATGAAATATTATTCAGCCATAAAAAGGAGAAAAGTACAAATACATGCTACGACATAGATGAATCTCAAAAACATTATGCTAAGTGAAAGAAGCCAGTAACAGAAGGTAGCATATAATGTAACTCCATTTATATGAAATATCCAAAATAGGTAAATTCATAGACACAACAGCATATTGGTGGTTGCTAGGGTCAGTGACTAGAGATTGGGAATAAGGACTGCTTAATGGGTGCAGGTTTTATTTTAAAGTAATGGAGATGTTTTGGAATCAGAAAGAGGTGATGATCATACAATATGATGAATATACTAAATGCCACCAAATTAACTTTTAAATGGTAATTTTATATTATGTGATTCCACCTCAATTAAAAATTTTAAAAGAACATCATATATAGAGACCTAGACATTAACAAGATTGGCTCATTTGAAAAATCTTCAACGGTCCAATGAAACTGAAGAAGCATGAAGGGACACAGAGGAAAAGTTTTAAGAAATAAAACTGCAGAGGTAATTAAAGCAAATGACAATATGATTTAGAGTTAAGGAATGAGAATGATAAATATGATTTAGAGTTAAGGAATGAGAAGCAAGTGAAGAGAACACCACAGATAATGGTATAGAAAAAGATAAATATGATTTAGAGTTAAGGAATGAGAAGCAAGTGAAGAGAACACCACAGATAATGGTATAGAAAAAGATAAGATGAGCTTGAAAGAACAAGGGAGACTTTTTGAAATATCTAGAAATAGCATTGACTTTGTTCATTTTTTCCCCCCAAAAAGTTTGAAACAGTCATAGATGCTGACTCACCTGATATTTCTTACCTAGCTGTGGATCTCCTGAAGCAGGAGGTAATATTCAATGTCGTCCGCCTGGCTGCTACCATCATCATCTGCATTGGGTTTCTGCTGATGCTATTGCCAGAGGAGTGGGATGAGATTACCCTGAGATTCATCAACAGCCTGAAGGAAAAGAAGGGTGAGGAGCATGTGGAGGACATCACAGATTCCAGTGTACACCTGCGAAGCAGAAGCAGGGCCAATGGGACAGTGTCTATACCACTGGCTTAAAGAGGGACACATTTTGAACGCACATGTATGTATATTCTGTGAATATAATAAAATTTTTCACTTCCTCTACACTCACATGGCAGTATTAACTCTGAATTTGGACAAGTCATATGTGAAATAATGCAAACAATAAAAGTTTACATTTATATGCTTATCGAGGAACTGGTGTAAATAATCATAATAAAATTTTTGTATTAAAACGTTCACCTCTGTTCTATTTCTTATGTTTTGGAGGGATTTGTTTCCCCCTAATGCACAAAATTTCCTGAAAACATAAGGTTCTTTTAAATTATGGGCTTGTCATTACCTTTTTCTCACCGAGAATTGACACGTTTGTGTTCCGCCAGAGAAAATTGCATAAGAAGAAAAGATATGGAAAGGATAAACACTTTATATATATTTAAGTCCACTCAGAACCTTAAATTTGAAAGCTGGAAAGTAATTAAAGGTATCAACAGAGCACCTTCTTTCTATATGCAAGTTCTACACTAGGCACTGTGAGATGTAAAGATATAGAAGACTCCATCTGTACTTCCAATGAGCTTAGAATAGCCCAGAGGATGAGTTTACAAAAATCTCTAATGTGAGGTAGACATTTGAAAATGGCACAGTGATGATGGAGGGGACAGCTTACCAGCCATCTCTAAGTCCTTTACCACCAAGTTTTTGAAAGAGTTGTTTATATTTGCTGTCACTCTTCGACCCACTAAAATCCACCTTCTGCCCACTTCATTCCTCAGGAAGTACATCCGCCAAACTCATCGATGACCTTTCTCTTAAAAAACCATATTGACACTGTCCAACCCATACTTTATTGTCCTTTCTGCAGCATTTGACAGGATGACCACTCCTTTTTCCTGATAATCTCTTCACCTAGATCCCATTATAGTCTCCTGGTTCTCTTTTTCCCTCAGGGGCTGCTTCTCTGGGCTCCTCTTCCTAGGCTGGTCTTATCATGTCAGTGTTCAGCCCTTAGCCTTCTTAGCATCACACCCCACACACTCTCCCCTAGAGATCTCATTTGCTTCCATGGCTTCAAATGTCATTCGTGTGGTGATAGCTTCGAAATCTTTATCTCCAGCCCAGATTTGTTGCCTGAACTTCAGATCTGACCATCTAAATAAATTCCTTCTGCAAGCTCACTTGGATGTCTCGTTTTTTCACTTCAGATTCAGAAACAAACTTGAATTTATAATTTATCCTCCCCAAACCCACTCCTCCCTCTCCTTTGTTCCCTATCTAGGTTATCGGTGCCATCATATTTGCCAGCTGCCCAGGCTGGGGACCACTCTTAATTTCTACCTTCCTCATCCTCCACATCTAAACTAAAAGTCCCATTGACTCTCTGACTATTTCCCGGGTAGGTTACCTATTCTAGGCCCTTCATCTCTTTCCCTGATTAATGAAATATGCTCTTTGCTGGTCTTGCTAACTCATAGTCTTGCCTCTCTCTAAACTCTTTCATGCCTCTCAGAGTGACTTTTCTAATATATAAATTTAATTATTCTACTCCCCTGTATGAAACAGTTCAGTGGCATCTCATTGTCCTCAGAAAAAGGTCCAAACACCTTTACATGTCATTCAATGCCTGCCTCTAAAGAAGTACCGTCCAATAGAACTTTCCGTGATGATAGAAATAACTTAAATCTGCACTGTCCAATGCAGTAGCCACAAGTGACTATTGAGCTCCTTAGGTATGGCTAGTGCGATTGAAGACTGCATTTCTAATTTTACTTACTTTTACTTTTAATTAATTTGAAATTAAATTTAAATCGTGGTATGTGGCTATCAACTACCAAATTATAGCACAGTTCCAGTGTTTTATTCCACCATGCCACCATCTGTGGCTTCTCTATGTTTTAGTGAGTCTACACTTCTTGCAGTTCTTCGGTCAAGATGGGCTCTCTTTCTTGTACTTTTTCCTTCTCTCATCACTTGGATGACCCTTACCTAGGCTTCATGATAGGATTGTCTTATCTTCCCAGAAAATCTTTTCTTATTCCCCAAGCTGAGCAATCTGGCTTCTTTAGAAGCCTCTGCTTACCCTGAGTATAGCACTGGTCACCCTCCATGGTAACTGTCAGGCTACTCGTCTGAGTTCCCAGTAGACCATAAGCTCCTTGAGAGCAGGGACTGTGAGGCTTTCATCATTGTGTTTCTACTAGCACTGTGGCTGGCACTTATAGACATTCCGTAAATGAATGAATGGGTTGTTTTACACTGGAGATATGCAACTTCTCCGAACTATATTAAATCAGCCTTAATTAAGGGCTGGCAGTCTCAGATGAGATTAAAGACCAAAAGAGGTTAAATGTGTCACAGCCTTTGTTCTGTTTCCACAAAATACCAACTTACTAAATTGATAAAAGGTGCTTCTTCCCTAAGAGGCTTGTTAGGGCATCTATCAATTTAAGATAATCTGCACTTTCTGAGAAATTTAGTACTAGAAGCCAAGCTTTTTCTGGTACCTGTTTTAGTATTCTTTTTCTCATTCAAGTGTTGCCAAAAGTGTCGGCAAGATCACCACAGGGCAAGCGAAGAGAACTGAGGATACCACACCCGTTGGCTGGGCATTACGGTGATTTAAAACCTTAACATTTTTTCATTTCTCTGTCACTTTTTGAAAAAGCAATACCAGTCCCCTGGCATAGATAGATGAGATGAGATTAACAAAAATAATCACCATGACACAATTTAAGCTTCATGAAAAATGGTACAAAATAAATGAAATATGTTATTAATAAATATGAATTAATTCATTACCTAAGTCAAGTTGCTTTTGACTACTTAAATGCCACTCTGGTACAAGTATTGTTGTTCTCTTGTTTATAAATTACTGTTACATAGCAGTAATCACTGACTAGCTATCTCCAGCATCTTGCCATTATTAGCATGACATTTAAAACCACGTTTTGATATGTTTATGAAATGAGTTGTTTTGCTCTTTTTGAAGCTTCGTTTTGAAAAATGGAGTCAGCTACCCTGGAAAGCACTAATTCAACCTGTGACTGACTGATCACTGTAATTAGCTCAGTCTATATCAAGAAAACACTTTCATTACGATATTCATTCATTTATTCATTCAAAAATTATTAAGTTCTACTGGCTCTGGGGTATGGTATTGTGTTAGGTGATCACCAACTGGCCTCTGCCGGCCTCTAGAGCAACACTCTCTGACAGACTTTTCTGCGACCATGGAAATGTCCTCTCTGCACCGTGAGGAAAGACACACAAAATGCATAGCAAATGGTTCCTTCATAAATAAAGATAATATCTTTTCTTGCCACCTTTCATGGTCACCGTGGGAGTCAGTCACTGAACATATATGAGTGTACCTCCTCTGTGTCTGTGATGCGCCTTCACTGAGCCAAGTTTGGTTGGGGTTGGAGGATACTGACAAAGTCCCTGCCCTCATAGATTGAAGTACCTTGTTGAGGTTACTAAATTGGTAAAAGGCACTTCTTCCCTAAGAGGCTGGTTAGGGCATCAATTCAAGATAATCTGCACTTTCTGGGAAGTTTGGTACAAAAAGCCAAGACTTTCTGGTATCTGTTTTCTTTATCCAGACATGGTTCCTCCTCATAGTCCAGGAGGCAGTGGTTTCCGTGGGCGACTGAATGGGTAGCACAGTTCCGGGATTATGAGCACTGTGTTGCAACCCCAACTCTGCACTTCTTAGAAATACACTTTGTCTAATTACTGACCTCTCTCTACCCCTTGATTTCATTAGTAAAACGAGGATATTAATACCTATCATTTGAGGTTGTTAGCGTATTAAATAAAATCATGTGTAGAGGAGTTTAATACCGGGCCAGATACTCCGGAAGTATTAACTACTGTTAGGGTTTCCTCATCTGTTGACTTTTCTCCAAGTCCTTATCCAGAGTACTTATCCACAGTACTATGCTTAGAAAAGTCACAGAGCCTGGTGCCGAGTAGGGAATTTTACCCCCAAATAAACCAGAGACACAAAAGCCTGGCATGAGAAACACTTGGAGGAAGCAAAAAAGGGTACATAGTTTCCATTTGTCCAGTTCCCCTCAGCGCTTTGTATCCTGGCATTCTTGCCCAGCCAGTGGAACTAATTGCCTGACAAAAAGACAGACGGGCGACTTGGGCTCTGAAATTAAAATCACTTCAACCACATTCTGATTGCTTCACAAACAAATTATAGGCAAATAAATTTTGCTTATCCAGGCTTTGCACGCCTGTTAATTTTGTGCAGGCACTTTGTCAAGACGCACCAGAGGACAAATGATTTGGAAAGGACAATGCACGCGATAAAAGAGTGAACAGTATAATCGGCTGAGCATTAACATGTTTCTGATATTTAAGTACAAATCCTCTTTCTTATCCATAAACCCTTGTCACAAGTACAAAGAACAACTAGTATAGGAGATACTGGTTTATCTGGCAGGCTGGAACTGAAGTCTTGATTAATTCTATTTCTTTTTCTTTCTTTTTCTTTTCCCCCCATACCTGTAGCATTTGGAGGTGAAGTAAGAACAGGAGGTGATGGTCTGGGGTGTTAGTGCCAAGAAAACAGAGGCAGAAAGAGAAGAAGCCCTGTGTTTTAAAGGTCTGATAAGCTGCTGTTCCTCCACATGTGCACCACAAAAGCAAAGGCTATTTTATCATTGTCCGCTGGAGACAAGAACACCAGACCTTTTGTGAGCCTGAGGAATCTTAAGAGCAAGAATTCTAACCTGGGCTCCAGGAATGGGCTTCAGGTGTTGTTTCCAAAACCCCTGACAGAGTTTTCAAAGTAGTGTGAACTTAGCTGCTTTATTCTAGAGGACTAAATTTGGAGAATCCAGAGGCTCTAAAACCACACTGCTTAATATGTTAGCCACAAGCCACGTGTAGCTGTTGAAATATGGCTGGTCCAAAGTGAGATTTGCTCTGTCAACGGCACCAGATTTTGAAGACTTAGGATGAAATAAAGAATGTAGGCTGTTTCATGTATCACTTTATATTCATGACATATTGAAATGAGAATACTGTGGATATGTTGGGTTAGAGAAAATATATTCTAAAATTCATTTCACATTGTTTCTTTTTACTTTTTCAATGAAACTACTGGAAAGTTAAAAAATTTTAAATTTGCATCTGTGGCTCACATTATGGATTGCCCAGCAATCTAGTTTCAATAAGCTCCACCTGAAATTAACCAAGAACATGGTCATGTGATACGGATGATTCCCATGCATGCCAAAGTTTAAGAACCACTACACTAATGACCACTAGACTATAAACAGAAAATGTATTCATTAATAGTCATAAATTGAGCTGTCATATGGACCAAAACTCTCACATTAGTAAGGCTAGTACAATTTTTACTTAAGAGGTAAATGTACCTAGGAAGCTGAACATTAATGAAAAGGTTGATTGGTGAGCCTGAAATCAAAGCAAGGAGGGTCAGATGTATGATTCAAACTCTTCTCTTCTGCTTTTAATTTCCATTTCAAGTCTCCCTCCCTTGTAAAGATGAGATCATTTTTGCTGGACAATAGCAGGTGGTTTAGAGAGGAATCTGAAGAACTGACTGTTACAATTGCTCCTATCCCAAGCCATTTACACAATCCACTAGCAGAATATGTTCTACTGAATCCCAAACTGAAGTTCCTCTCACTTAATGATATTAACAAGAAGACACCACAGATTTACCAATGCTCGATTTATAGACACCGGTTATGACCAAAATAGTCAATACAGGTACACCTGGGACCCAGAAGTGTCCAGCAAGTAAATCTCTTTATGAACTTATTCTTTGCTGCACACATCTCTTCTAAATGCCTTTTTTCTCAAGGGAAAAGCTAACAAGTTCTGAGTTAATCCTTCATGATTACTTCCCTTACATATGGATTTTCTTCTTATCATATAATTAAGGGTTCCATTTACCTAGGTAACTGAAAGTGATACACTGGAATTTATTTTATCAAGACTTCTGCTCTACCTCCACCAGTGTCCATGGCTTACCCGACTCTTAAAATCCAAAGAAGGCAGAAATAAGGCATTTTCCACCTTCTATATCTTATTGGTTGTGTGATTTATCTGGGCACACTCACCAAAATTCTATCTTGTTACAATTTTTATTTGCATTAACTCATCTTAATGTTAAAATATTTTCAGTTTTCATCTTCTTTCATAAAACCTTCTATAAAATCCAACTTTGACTTATAGTTTTTAAACTTTACTTACATTTTTATCTTTAAGAATCCTTATTTGTATCAGCTAACACCAGTTTAATTCCCTTATTTAATATAAATGTTTCCCCTTTCCTTCAGTAACTCTACATGTGAACCTGTATCCCTAATCAGTGTAATGTTTTCTGTTTTGTGTTGATCATTCTTCTGGTTGATAGGTTTCTTCCCTTGGAAATGTTAACATCATCTATTATATTTGAGCTGGACTCTAAAGCTCTCTCTATCCCTGACCTTGAAAGAGCACTATCTTTAAGATGCCATTGTTATTACATAATCTTAATAATGGTGTTAGCTTTTATCACTCAGTTCTTAGTCTTCCAAGATCCTCCCTGGCACATCTGTATCTCTTCTTCATCCCTATCTTCTCTCTTTACATCTATAATCACATAAATGTCCACATTCATAATGTTAATCCTATGGATCTATATGTTCTAACGTGGTCTCCATATTTCTGTTTATATAAATTAGAAAAAAATCATGCATTTTCTTATGTGTCTATTGAGCCTGTTCAAGGGAGATGAACAGGGATAATAACTAACGGCACACTTGTTAAATATGTACTAAAACATCAAAGCTTGAAAGTGAGGGGCCCTGAACTTCAGCTTCAATAGCACCATAGAAAATCTACCTCTTTATCTCAGGGAAAAAAATAACAAAATCATAACAGTGGTCTGCTAAGATTGCACATTAGCTTGTGGTAGATCACTGGCCTGAACCCAGGGTGGCTCCTGGTCTCCCATTTGTTTGTTTGTTTGTTTTTCCACTAGAGTTAACTTTCCATTTCATCCTGGGCAAGGACATGGTTTTCACAAAAGTCAAGACATTTGTTTTCTCTTCTCAGATTAGTGAATCACATTGACCATTGAATTTCAAGGCCAGTACCTATTAAAAAAAAAAAAGTGGCTAATAGATAAGCAGATATCTTTGGTTGCTTCTCCTCTAACCATTATTCTTCTACTGTCTTTGTTTTTATTTGGATGAGAAAGTAGAACAAGATTCTGCTATTACAGATAAACCAGGAAAGTTTTGTGCCCAGCAAAGGAAGTAAAGGCTCATTTCCCTGAAACGGCATACCACTTATAAAATTAAAATACAGAAAAGTTGAAAATTATGCTAGAACCCAGAGCATCATTTTAAAGTACCCATTTTCTGTATCCATGCTACCCTGAACAAGCCTGATCCCGTCTGATCTTGGAAGCTAAGCAGTGTTGGGCCTGCTTAGTACTTAGATGGGAGACCACCTAGGAAGACCAGGTGCTGTAGGTATAAAAAATAATAATAATAATAATAATAATAATAATAATAATAAAGTACACATTTACACAGTAGTCTTGCGGTTTGTGAAATAATTTTTTTCTTCAATATGAATGCCTCGATTCATGAAACATTCCAATTTAATTTCACCATCAACTATCTTTTAACCTAGGTGCATGGTCAATTGATCAAATAATAGCCAACTGGCCAAAAAGTCACTCTTAGGTATGGCATTGTTTTCTCTGTGTGTTAACTGCAACACAAATTTTTCATGATACTGCTAGGAGGTACGGTGAGTTAATAAATCATAAGATTGGCTCAAAGCTGGTTGCTTATATCCATGAAATCTGACTGGCTGTGGTTGATGGTGGGACTACAGAGAATCAAGAGGACTGAATGCCAGAAGCAGTGTGATTAAATGAAAATCTTCCAGATCTATGGCTGTTTTAACTGACACATGTCCTTTCTTTTTTCTACTATAACCCTGCCACTGTGCTCTTTATTAAAGGGAGGGGTGGTTAAAACCTAAAACAAAATGGTCTTACTGTCTGCCAGTGGAGCATGCACACACAATCTTGAGAATATTCTGCTAGTCTTTACTTCTGAGCCAGTAAAAAATTCCTAAGCACGCCGAGCCCACAGGTGACATCTCTAGACTGTTCAGTATGTCTCCAAATGTTCTCTCCTTGGTACTGGATCTTGGTCCAGTTTCTTGAACAGAATCTCCCAGTTAACTGGTTTCTCACCGAAAAATTCCCCTTAGCATCGCTCCTCATACCCTCTGTCTCTCCCACTACCCCCAGGTCCCCTGTCGTTTTCACATTCCTTCCCTTCATCAAGGTCCTGCCTTTCCTGTGTCTCACCTTCATTGTGAGTTATAAGTTTCTCTGTGTCTTTGTCTGGTGTCCTTGAATGGGTAAAATAAGGAGGGGTCGATTCATATCTACACCGTAGTAAAGGAGAGGAGACAAGCCCTCAGATAAAGTGTCTGAAAGACAACTAGCATTTTTCTGTTTTAATGATTAAACCCCAGCCAGCACATCTTCTGCAATGTATTTTGCTAAGAATAGCTCCTTCCTAGCATTGTGTTATATTCTAAAGTTTCACCTAATCTCCATGGCCTTTGTAAGTGACAGTCTCCATTTGAGGATAAACAGATGAGAAAAATCTCTCCCTCACCTGCCTTCCTCCTCCTTTTGCGTCCCTTCTCTCCCTCTCTCTCTCTCTCTCTCTCTCTCTCTCTCTCTCTCTCTCTCACACATGCACACACACACACACATACACACACACACACACCCCTCAGCCCCATTTTTAGGGCTTCGCAACTTTATATTCCTTCTATCTTAATCATACACTCTTAATATACATTCCCATACATATTCTCCAGATTTCTGTTTATATAAATTGGAAAAAAAAATCATGCAGTCCTTTATGTGTGTATTGCACCTCTTCATGGAAGATCATTATTAACTTAACAGTAGTTAAATATGCACTAAAATGTTGGAGCATGCAAATGAAAGGCCCTGAAATTTAGCTTCATTAGCATCATGGAAAATCTACCTCTATATCTCAGGAAAAAAATATTAAGATTGTAACAGTGGCTGCCTCTTTGGAAGGGGACTTGGGACTGGGAATCAAATTTAAGGAGTCTAACATTTTCTTATATCTGGGGGAAAGCAGAAGTAAGGGCGACCACTATAAGAATACGAAAAGTATATGTAACTTTCAAACCAAGAGAGAGGAAAAGAGAGAAAGAATAAAGAGAATTCAATTGATTCTGTTTAGGTAGAAAAGAAGAATAAATCAGCATAGATCATTCATTGATTCATTGCTCACTCAGCAGTGCTTTGTTGAGTATCAGTTAGATGCCAAATATTATGTCCCTGTTCACACTCATAGCAAATATTCAAGAAGTGTCTTTTCTTCCTAATTTAGAAAAGCTTAGAAATAATTAACTCTTAGTTTACAAATCTCTCAGTCTATTTTGCAAGTTATTTAGTGAACACTATTTTTAGTAGTTGGCCTACTTATAAGCACACAGGCTATACTGGCTCTCTTTTCCCCGTAATGCTCATTTGTTCCAAGATTTGGCTGTGTAAAATAAAAATGAGCCACAGGGACCCACACTCAATAGCTTCCATAAGGCAATGTATTTCTTCAACTCAAGTGTAACTTCCCAAGCATGTCTCTCAAGAATCACTGATTACTTCTTATTATTTTAGTAGAAGGGTTTAAACTCCAAAATCCAAAAAAAAAAAAAAAAAAAAAAAAAAATTGAGAAACTAATATGGAAACAGTAAATATTTGACTGAAGTACTTTCTTCCATTTCCTGAACCAACATAATATGAAAGAATTATAGAAGTTTGAACCTGGGAAAACACAAGAAATTGTCTTCTCTATCCTCATTGTAGAGATGAGAAAAGGCTCTGGAAGGTTTGCATAAGATTACAGAGCCAGTTAGAAGAGGCAAGCCTGGATACCCAGTCTCTAAATACTTTCTAATCCATGGAGGAAGCAAAGAAGTCTCACTTAAAGAACGACCCACTGTCAAAAAAAAAAAAAAAAAAATCCACTTAGGCTTTCAACTATTTATTGAACACCTACTATTTTTTGCTCATTGTTCTAGATGCTGAGCAAGTGAATGACCTGTCCTTACTTGTAGGAGTCCACAATGCAAAATAAAAGACATATTCTGCAGTGTTTGCACAAAGCGATATTGCTCACTTGAGTTTCATGTTTGCTTTTATTATTTGTTTTAAGATAACAAGTGATTCATGAGGATCTGTAAACAACTTCACTTACTCAGGGTTTCTTAAGAACGCCAAATGAAATCAGCTCTGTAGGTAGGGGCTGAGCTCAGGGAAGGTCCAGATGAACCTATAGAATCTCAGGAAAATGCTGGCCTAACCTGAGAAACAGCAAATACTTTTTGTTCCTTATGCTCCAGGCCAAGCCCTCATGCTCTTTTGAAAAATGTATTGAAGGGAAACCAAGAGACCCAGGATTAGGCCTTTTTGAGCACAAAAAAATATTGATTTCCCCATCTATGAACACTCCCATTGGGGTTTTGAAAGGATGAACAAAGATAATAAATGAGAAAGCAGAAGTTGAGTGGTTTTTCTGTTTTGTTTTATTTAGAGAAGTCAATCACCTCACCGCTCTGGGACTTGACTCTCTTACCAGTAAATTGGGGTTATGTACTAGATCAGGGATGTGAACACAAATGCCCTCAAGGTTCTGGCAAATAATAGAAACAAGTGAAAAGGGGGGGCAGCTTCTTATAAAACAATAGTGTTTGTGGGGCCCATGGCACATTTGGGGAGTGCAAGCCTAATTGAGAACATAAGTCAAAACAAACAAACAAACAAAAACCCTGTGACAGCCAAACTGTGGTCCCCAGACTACACACTCTCTAATTGTTGATAAAAGGGTACAGCCTCAAGTGTGTATATGCAGATGTATTTAAGTAGCAAATGATGAGGACTCTCCACCAGATACTTCTCCCTCCCTAGAGAAATCAAGTATAGTAGTCCCACCTTATCCTCTGGGGATAACTTCCAAGACCCCCAGTGAATGTCTGAAATCCCAGATAGTACTAAACCCTAATCAACTTCTTTAGCTTTGCTGGAAATGTGGCAGCAGCTTCATCAGCAGCAGATGGAGCCTCTCCGGTAATTTTCATTTTATTTATTTTTAACTTTGAGTGTATATATGCTACAGACCTACAGAACACATCAGTCCAGACCTATTCCTGAATCTGTGTGACCATCCTTTACTTGCAGTAAATGGCTTGGTGTCATTCATTTCAGGGGATCCCTTGCTAGGTCTTCGTATAGGCTCAAGGCTTCCTGGCACAACATGTTGTCTCAATCAGAATGTGTTTTCTTTTGCAGATTGTCCCTGTTCACGTTTTCTACCCACACGTTTATGTCTTTTCCATCTTGACTAAGCTCTTATCACTCACTGTGGCAGTAACATTTTGCAGTTTGAGGTGTGACAGCAAAACTAGCATGAACTTCTTTTTCCTTCTTCACAATTCAAGGATAGAAGACTCATTCTTATTTTTGACCTTAGCAAACTCAGCATATGATTTTTTTCTTTCCTTATTAAGTCGCGAACTCTCACCTTTTCACTTAAAGGAAGCACTTTATGGCTCCTCCTTGGTGTCTCTGGATTGCCAGCATCACTACTCTTGAACTTCAGGGGCACTGCTCAGCAAAATAAGGGTTACTTGAACACAAGTACTGTGATAGCATGACAGTCTGATCTGATAGCCGAGATGGCTGTTAAGAGGCTAGCGGGTGGGCAGCATATACATTGTGGAAACACTGGATAAAAGGGTGATTCGCGTCCATGGCAGGAAAGAGTGGGAGGTACAAGATTTCATCATGCTACTCAGAAGGGCTTGCAATTTAAAATTTATGAATTGTTTATTTCTGTAATTTTCCATTTAATATTTTCAGACTACAGTCGGCCATGGGTAAGTGAAACCATGGAAAGACAAACCATGAATAAGGGGGGCTACTGTAACTCCAGCACAAGAGTTTGAAGAGCCAGTTAGAGGAGGGCGGAGGATGAGGGTGGGGAAATGGTTCAGGGAAGAGCAGGGAATAAAGGGAAGAGAAGGATTTTGTGAGGTGACGGTGACAGCTTAAAGCAGGCAAATGGTAACAGTCGATTCATTCTACCAACGCACCCCCAGAAGGCCATGGTTTTCTCAGGAGTTGAGGTATTCTCTAAGGAGATCCCTGAGACAGAGAGCCCACTCAGGGATCCTGAGTCTTCTGGCCTTAGGCTATTTTCCTGTATCACCAGTTCCTCCATAGATAGTTTTTTTCCCCTCCTCTTGCAGATTGTTTCTAAAGATGGCATGTCGTATATTCTTTTGCAAAGCGCTCTGCCACTACTCCATCAAGAGGTGGAGGAGTCCATTTCCCTTCCCTCGAATCTGAGGTGGCCTTGACTGCCTTTGATTAATAGAACATGGGAGCAGTGATGGTGTATGATTTTTAGGCTGAAGCCTTAAGAAGGTTTGTAACTTGCATTTTCACCTTCTTCAATGCCCCAAGCCGCCATGAAAAGAAGTCAGAGCTATTTTGCTGAAGATAGAGGCTGAGGAGAGCCAAGAACCTAGAGCCAGAACCTAGGTTCCAAAATGTGAGTGAGGCCATCTTGGGCTTTTTGGCCTCAACTAAGTACCCAGCTCAATACAGTCACTTGACTGACCCCAGGGGGAGCAGGAGAATTGCCCAGCTGAGCTCACCAACCCACAGAGTGGTGAAAAATACTAACTCCTTATTGTTTTAAGCCACTAGTCTTAGGTTACATAGCACTAGATAACTAAAACAGAGGCACAAAGTTATGGCCATCCAAGCTTGATAAGGACTCTTAGGCCAAATCTTTGGCTTTATAAGACTCAAGCCCGAATGGAACAATCAGAACTAGAGCTTGTTTTTCAGAGTCTGTCTTCAGAGGCACCTGCATAGTTTTCTCCAGTAGGATTGGGTTGACTTGAAAATTTGAAAGCTGTAAAACAGCACAAACATTGTCCAGTCTGAGCTTCTTGTTTAATATAATCTAAGGCCAGAGAGGTTCGGAAGGTGGCTCATAGTCACACAGCCATCTAGTGGTCAAGCTGGGACTTAAATTCGAGGTTCATGAGTTTTAATCTAGTGTTTTTCCCAATAAAATTTGCCACCGCTTACCATTCCCCAAAAAGATTTCCATAACATTAGAATTATAAAGAAACTCTCAGGCAAAATAATAGGTTTAGAAAAGAATGGTAGCAAATGCTTTTCAGCCCCATTAGGCAAAATGTAGTGTGCAATGGTATAGAAAACACAGGCTTCGGGGTCAGAATATCAGGGTCTAAGTCTTAAATTCTCTCCATATTTCCTGCGTAACCTCTTTAAGCCTATTTCTCATCTATGAAGCGCTCCAAAGGCTGTAAACATGACAGTACTTTACAACTTGCTGAAAGCACTCTACAGATATCAATAGGAACTATTAATAGAAAAGAAACCTGTACTTATGACTTGCCACTGTTCCCTTAGACTCCCAGGAGGATTTCCTGAGAGTTGACTTTGGAGTTGAAATTTGCCTCCACTATGATAATCACACTGGAGATTATGCAAAAGAAAGCTAATCCACCTTGCCCAGGAGCCTTCTCATAGACTCCCAGAGCAGGTGATGTGACTGCCGAGGACTGATTGAGCTGGAAGAGGTGGACAGTAAATGAGGCCTGGGGCAGCTCCACCCCAGCTCCACAACCCACCCCATGCTGGTATGCTCATTAGGCAATGTGGCCCACCATCACCCGGACTAAAAGAGTTAGACGAGATCCAAAGCACAACTGTAGTCTGCAAGGCACAGTTTCCAAGAATTTGGGCCAGGTGCTGCCTCTAGACCTTGTAGCACACCTTGCTTTCATGCCTTTGGATGCCCAGATATAAGGAAATGTGGTTTCTAAAACCTGTGTTCTGAAACCATGACTAAGTTTGCCCTTGTCCCAGGCACTGGGAAACGTCAGTATCTCCAGAAAACAGTGTTTGATCCACACTTCGACAATCATCCTTTCTTTCCAAGGCAGATTAATATTCCTACCTTGTTAGGGGTCGGGAATGAGACCTGTTAATTTCTCCAAGGGGAAGTATGTGACCTCTACTTGCAAATCATTGCCCTTCCCCACCTCAGTCTGTTTCAGACTGTCATTCTTATTTGTATTTCCTAACTGTATACATTCTCTGTGCCCCAATAACCTGACATTTTTTTTTTTTTTTTTTTTTTGTCAACTGAGATATTGCTTCATTTTGCTCACCCTGCTCGAGATTCACCCCATGGAAAAAGTACATTTGCAAATCAGGATCAGAAGCAGTTATTGTACCATCGATGTTGTATGTGAGTGAGAGAGGTGAAAGGGGTTTGGCAGCAGAAGGAGACGATGTGCCAGGAATATATGAGGCCGAATACTTAGCTTCAGAATGCATCACAGCTCAGAATCAAAGAGGGAGGCCTCAGGGAGTACTACAGTGGCTCCCATGGAAACCGCTTCAGAGGTGGGGATGCTCAACTTTCAGGAGAGATAGGGCATGTTGAAAGAAGAGAGAGAAAGGATTTGATAAAAAGGAGGGGTTACTGTTGGGGAGACATGAAAGACAAAGTATGCAAGGCAGTGTTGGGCAAGACTGTGAGAGACTCTTAAGGCCAAGTGCAGAAACACCCAATCTGGGGGCTTTGGGTCCCAGATTTGTCCCTTTCAATAGCTCCTTCCGTTCATCTTTCAACCCACTGTAACAATTGAATTGCTTAGTGTATAGTCTTCCCTTATTAGAATGCAAGGCATGGATTTTTTGCCTACTTTGTTCAATAATGTATTTCCAGCTCCTAGATCAGTAGGTGCCTAAGAAATATTTGTTGAATGAATGAACAGATTAAAGAACATGTAGCAAGTTGAAGGGAATGACTTTTTATCTCACTGATAGAGTCTTTAACTTTGTTGTGTCCACAAAATGAGGAGTAACATAGTACAATTTCCTTCAGTGACAGGATTTGGAATGAAGAATGTTTTTGGATGACGGATGTAACTTGCTATAAAATTTGGAAAGGCTGTCATCTTAGGAGGCACTGCCACTTCCAGATCTTCACTTCCATATCTCCTCCCATAATTATATAGGTCTAATTCTTATAATAAATCCTTCATTCTCATAGAGACTCTGTTCTCCTGCCTAAACATCGATCAAAAGTATTATAGATATCAGAAGTAGTCCCAGGAGAACAGAAGGATGAAGACGGGAATCTGGAATTGGTTCTCTAATTGGCTAAATTTAAAGGCATCAATGGCCATGTTTTCACTAGTCAAAGGTACACAGACAGTTCATGGCATAGTGATGAAAAAGTTACCTATTGTATTGTCTGTGGTCCCCTGGAGTGACGTCCCTGCAGAAGGTAAATGTTTTGGATGATCAAACAGTTGCTGCTATAGAACATTTTAGTGGATATATAGTCTGACTATGGGATTAGTTGCTATTAAATGCACTGGAGAGATTGAAGGAAAAAATCAACGGGCTTAGGGCTTTGCATTTCTGGCTAAATATCTTATTTATTATTTATTGTTTATTTATTATTATTATTTATTATTTATTCATCATTTATTTATCATTAACACATATCTTAAATATGAGTTATCGGAACCCTTCTATGACTGCTCTGAAAGAAATTGTATCTCCATAGCCATAGGGTTGGATTTTTGAAAGTCAAGGCGAAAGTCTAATTCTGCAAGTGGGGTGCCTTCTCACAACCAAAAGCAAATATACAGTGTCATCTCCTCATAGGTAGAATGCTCATGTCTGAGAAGCAGAGGGCAGTATAAGAGTGGCTCCTCTCTCTGTTAGATTTAATAACACTCCTAAGGAGTTTTGGTTCTCTATGTTAATGCTGCAACCTTGAGTTTTAATGGTTCTGTAACACATCTTGCCCGAGAGAAAAGTGATTCCACTGATAAACACAGTCAATGCTCCATTAAATTGAAAGCTGAGATTTTCCTCTAGTCAGTTGGGGTTCTTCGTGCCAATGAACCAACCGTCAGCTTTGAAAGGCTGATTTTTATTGACTATTTCAGCTGGTCTTCCTTACTATTCAGCTTCCAGGAGTGGTCAATGGGAAGCACTGGCAGAAGATTCAAAGGATGAGAGAAAAGAGGATCAAAGTACTTATTCACCTGACTCCCTCCCTGCGAGATCACAGGTTCACAGTGTCTGTATTCTACCAAAAACCACAGCTCCCATCAGGTGGACCTTCCAAATTGCTATAAGTCTCCCTAGGTTCTAGAAATTTCATTTGATTTATCAGGACTAGGGCTAGTAGTGGCTTCCTGGTGTTGTTATATCTTGAGTGCTTAAATTTATCCATACCTGTGTAAACGGTTCCTTCAGTGGCCCTTTAAAAGTTTGTTTTTTTAAAAGGTAGCAGTACAGTTAGGCAAAGATTTCTCAGAATACCAAAAGCAAAAACCGTAAACAAATTTAAAAGATTAAACTATATCGAAGTTTCAAAATTGTTGCTTTACAAAAGATACTCTTAAGAAAATGTAAAGGTAAGCCCAGTCTGGTAGAAAATATTTGCAAAGCATATATCTGATAAAAGACTTTTATCCAGAATACTTAAAGAATGCTTAGAACTCAAGAATAGAAGACCGAAACCAAAAATTTTAATAGACAAAAGTAATGATTTTAAATGAGCAAAAGATTTGAACGGATATTTCCCCAAAGAAAATAGGTAGACATAAAAACAAATGGAAATCCAAATTTAAATTATGATAGGGTGTCACTACACACCCACTAGAGTGCCTAAAATTTAACTGATTGAAAATACCAAATGTTGTCAAAGTTATAGAACAGCCAAAATTCTCATATACTGTTGGTGAGGATGTAAAATGGTACACCACTTTGGAAAACCAATTGGCAGCTTCTTAAGAAGTTAAATACACTCAACATATGACTCAGCAGCTCTATTTTTATGCATTTATCCAAGAGAAATGAAACTGCTGTCCACACAAAAACTTGTACACAAATGTTCATAGCAGCCCTAGTCTTAAGAGCCAACGATTGGAAACACCCTAAAACAATCCTGTCAACAGGTAAATGGATAAATAAATTGCGATATAGTCATACCATAGAATATGACAGCATCAAAAAGAAATACACTTAACAGACAGGCAACGATAGAGATGAATTGCAAAATCCTTATGCTGAGCTATGAGACAGACACAATAGAGTATGTACCATATGATTCTATTTACATGAAGCTCTAGAAAGAATTAATCTATAGAGACAAAACAGATCAGCAGTTGCCTGAGGCTAGGGATATGGGGAATGGAGAGAGGAATAACTAAGATGGGGCACAAGGGAACTATTTCAGGAGACAAAATATTCTGTGCATTGATTGAGGTGCTAGTTACAAAGGCACATACATTTGTCTAAACTTGTCAAAATATATAATTAAAATATTATGAAAAAAATAGAATGGATTTTATTGTTTGTAAACTATACTTCAATAAAGTTGATCAGGAAAAAAAACAAAAAAGAAGCAGAACAAATCATTGTAATCCCAACATGCCCAGACACCCCTCTTCCCAAATCATTTGTGGATTGCAATCACAGTTATTCAGCAGCAGCCTCCGGACCTGGATTACGGCCAGCAAACATGCTCCCAGATGCGGGAACATTAGTCACAATGAAGAGATCATATTTTAACTCTTGTTTGGAGTATCTGATATATTCCCTGACTTTAAATAAGCCACTACCACCTACAATGCAATATTGCATTCTACCGGTAAAGAACTAGAGACTAATCTATTATCTTACTCTCTCATACAGTTTAATATTAATAATTTTTCTCCTGGTATCAGACAAAATTCAAGACTGTAGAAAAGCTATGCAAGATAAAGATTACAAATGAGGATGTGTACCCACATTTAAAGGTGGCTAGTTACCTCCAAGACAAGTAAATCCAAAGAGACAATCTTCAGATTCCAGTAAAAATAGCTGTATCTCAAGCTCTGTCTCTAATCGAGCTTCATCAACACACACAAGAAAAAACTTAGCAATTCCCAAGGCAAATCAGTTGCAAGAACTCCCTACTTTCTCCTTGCTACACCCAGGAAACAAGCATCATTTTGAGCCAACAATTTATCTTTGACTAAACAGGCTTTACTTTTTAGTTATTACCACCTTATCTTTTCAGGGGTGAAGTGATGAAGCAAAATCTCTGCTAAATAGACCATAAAGTTTGTCATTAGTCCAAGAATTAGACACACCACCAACCTAGACAACATTATCTAGGCCTTTTAAAAAAAAAAAACTTACATGGGGTCTGGCCTGAGGCCAAGGAAGTGGTATTGAATTGGCACAATGTGAGGCCACGGGGAGGATGGCATTTAATAGAAGAGGGTTGGCAGGGAGGCTGATTAAATGCATAACATAGACTTATTTCTCTGGAATCTAGACATCTGAAAATTCAAATAACGGATTTTTTTGCTGTATTATTCAAGGATATCTGATGTTCATACTTAAAAAGCAAAGGTATTTCAAGAGTATAAAATGATGTCTCAATCAAAGAAAAGTTTAAATTTAGTATAATTTAACATTAAATAGATTTATTGTGCTTCAATTCTTTGAAAAAAAAAATAGTGTTTATGATAATAACTCTCAATATGCCAGGATATTCAATTTATTCATCTAGGAGCTCCTTAGAAATGGGGACTATATAACTTCTATTTCATCCCAATACCCAGCACAGTGCCAAGGACAAAATGTACCTCATGAGGTCGAATGAGATCAAACGTCATTTTTAGGGAGTGTTCCAAACTCTCATTCTATTGGAATTGGGCTAAGTCAAGCAGCCAAGTATTGTTTAACACAGGGGTATCATGAGCCATCATTTGATAGTCTTTCTGGCTATGTAGAAAGTTTTCACTCAGTTCGATTATAGCTGCAACACAATTGATTTTTATATCTTCTGTATGGCACCTCATCATGGGTGTTTAAACACACGACAGAGTAGCTCCAGACCATGCCGGCTTCCCAATGGTCTGGTCCATCCAGTTCAGTAGCAACTGGAGATCATCTCCATTTAAAGGCTGTGAAGTATATTGGAGCACTCCTTCCTCTTCCGAGAGAGGAGGCCACCACCTCACCAAAACAGGTGTCCTCATTAGCAGTCTGATGAAAGGGCCAGAGGTGGGAAAAAAGCTTGCAACTGAGCAGTCAGGAGAGATACAGCACAGACCAGCCATGGGAAGGGTAGTTGTTCCTCAGCTTTCTGGGTAAGGGGCATGCCACAGTCCTCACAACACATTTCCCCCAACATGCCTTTTTTGGCTTTTAAAAAGCAGCTTCGGCATCCAAGATTTTCTTCTAATGGACAGGCCCAAAATTCTTCACTTGAGTCTTCACAATGTACGTGACAATAAAGACAATTACAGATCAACATCTGCAAGATCCAAAATGATCACTGCTTCTCTTCTTTGTGCCTATAATAAAACTCATTAGGAACTTAATGAGAATTTAAGAACATGTTTTTCTTTATGTCAGTCTGAAGATCTAGTACTAATTAGAAAATTGGAGTTCTTTCCTCGGAAAAGGGAAAGAGAAGAGAAGTCCAGTGAGATAGCCATTCTTCTAATAAACACTTACAGGGGCCTGATATATGGAAGGTTCTGCATTAAGTATGTAGAGGGTAGTGGTAAGAGATGGTACAATGATGAGGGCAGGGTATAGCTACTACTCTTCGGAAACTGATGATTTACTACATAATAAGAGACAGATTCTAAACTAGTCAGAGTGCTTGAACACATACTATGTGGCTCCCGGGGGAAGTGACAGTCTCTCTGAGTTCCCGTTTCCTCATTGGTAAAATGGGGTGAAATGATAGAACTGCTATCACAGTGCTGTTGTAAGAAGTTCTGTAGAGTGTCTAGTGCGTAGTCAGAGCTCATAACATGTTAGTTGTTATTATTGTAAATAACCAAGAGTAGATGAGAATCACATTAATCATGGTATTCAATGAGATAAAATTTAGTGTTTTGAATAGCAATATAATTTCAAGGGGTTTGGGCCCCCTGTGAGGATGGAAGTTTCATAAAACATTTGACAAGACTGAAAGCTGTAAGTTCTCCCCCAGATAAGGATTACTCCTCTCTTCCAGGGGCCTAAAGTACCTAGCCCCGTGTCTAGATGGCCACATGTCCTAACCCTACTGTGTCTTTAAGCTGGCCACACCCCAGCTCTGGATATAACTCCCTGGCATTGTTGCCTTGGGCCACGCCCCTCCAAACTCAGAAGCAGTCTTCCCGGATCTTAATCTTCCCAACTCCAACTTCCCTGCTCCTGGACCACAGGACTGTCTCTATGCCAGTTTTCCACTATTCACTCTACTTTCTCGTTTAGCCTTAAAATCTTTCTTTAAAACTCGCTTCTTTCAATCAGACTTTTTTTCTTGCCCTCCAAGAACAAAGGGAGATCAGAAATGTGACCAAAAGTCTGGGCAACTACTTTTTCCTCTTAGGGATATTTCCATGTGTCCTTTGCTGACCTGGCAAGAGGGAAGGGAAGGATATTAGCATCCCTTCTTGGTAGGTTAGCCCAGCATTCACATGTTCCAAGACCCTGTGTTTGCTCTTTAGGGCAAACTGCAATTACTATTGGTTGTATCTCACTTTTTCAGAATGGAGAGGCCCATAAACTTTTTCCCTGGACCCAGCTTGTCAACGAAATGTAGTGATGGTACAGCAAAAATGACAGGCACCATCACGGGAGTCTGCCTCTGGGTCCCCAGGGAGGCAGTGGCAGCGATTCAGCCCCGGGCTCCCCCTGTAGAGTTCCAGCCCCCAGGACACATCTGGATATTGTAGGACAGCTCACCAGGCCAGGTAGAGTGTTAATGAGAATAGAGCATGTGGAAATGTCATCAAATCACTTGGTGCTTTGGGGTCTATTCCAGGCCCAAACCAGATCTGATTGCATAATAGAACCATCTGACTTATTTGGAAGTGGAAGCTGACAGTTTCTTTACCTGTGCAGGACCTGTGGGCAGCTAGAACTCATACGAAATGAATCTGTGCAAGTGCAGGAAAGGAGGGGCCACCCCTAGCACTTAGCTGACCTTGGAAAGAAGATGGGAGTCCTCCTGGTGTCCTCGGCTCTGTGCTAACATCTCCTGTCCTGAGCACCTTGGTGCTCAGCCTCTGCAGCCTGCAGGGTTTGACTGTGACTTGAAAAGATAAGGTCATAAAGCCTGCACCATGGCCAGGTCTAGGGAAATATGAAGGGGGCACACACCCTGCCTCTTCTCCATTTCCCTTTAAGCGACAGCTGAAGTCTAGATTCCTCTGTTAGTTCAGGCTCAGCACCTTGGTGGTGGTCAGATTTGGCACAGCCATATCTAACTCGAAACTTTGGGGTTGACATAGTTCTATTATATTATGGGTAAGAGCACAGGCATTGAGAATACCACCCCATAGACTGATTACTTACTGATCACAGGGGGAAAAAAGCAGTTTTGCGACAGGGAAACCCACTGTCACCTCTCGAACCCAATGATCAGTGTGAGCATGCAGCTTCCCCACGGATGCAGTGTGTCGTATGCAGGACCAGCTTAGAATCAGGGTCTCTGAATGACTCAACCTGCACCTAACAAGCCTTTAGGGGCTGGAGGAACGAGTTCAATGACACCAGAAGGAAACTATCAGATCCACAAGACAACTGATTTTGCAGTCTCTTCAACAAGCTAGTGACACATAAAAGGTGGGGAGATTGCTTTAGATGAAAATTCTTGACATTTTAGAGATATAATGACAAGTGGAAAAAAAAAAAAGGCTGGAGTTAGATAAAGAGGCTTATGTCTTGTCTCTACCACTAACAAGCATATGGACCAGTTACTGAATTTCTGTCATCCTTATTTCCTACCTGAAAAAGAGAATAATGCATTCTACTTCACAAGGATGTTGTGAAGATTAACTGAAAATATCCATGCTCAGCACATGGGCATACTGGGTACTCAAAAGTGGCAGCTTTTAGTATCATACTAGAGATCTGCTATTAACTAAACTGTTCCAATGGAATGACCTACAGCTTCGGCTATGTGGCCCTTCTGCTTACCACTTATTGACTTCTTTACATAATAATGACTATCTCACCCTATTGGAAATATTATCTCCCCAAAACAAATACTCTTCCTATGCTCTGTGTTCCTGAGTTAAGGCTGGAAAAGTCACCAGATGCCTGCCTGCATGGGAATACGTAAGAGCATGGTTTTTTCTTTTTATTATTATTTATGCCTATAGCACCTGGTCTTCTTAGTGGTCTCCCATCCAAGTACTAACCAGGCCTAACCCTGCTTAGCTTCTGAGATCAGACATCGGGCTTGTTTAGTGTGGCATGACCGTAGACCATGGACTGTGGCTCCACTGGGGCGTGAACCCAGGACCTTCTGCATGTAAAGCAGATGTGCTGACCGCTACACTATAGAACCATGTTCCCATAAGAGCATGTTTAGCAGATGTTGCTGATGTCCTGCCTAGTCTCCCAGGCTGCCAGCACTCATCATTCCGTCTCAGGGTTTCTCTCGCTGCTACAGCCTGCTCTGCCCTCGAGAGTGTGGCCGGCCAGAAGGGCCAGAGGTGACGCCCACCTCCCGCCTTCCCCAAAGCAGTTCTCAACCAGCGAAGGACAGGATGGGGTATAGATAACCCGGCTCTCCCTCTGGTGGGATATCTCTGAGGTGTGTTTCCAAGAAATCCAAAGAAGGATCAAGTTCTACTCTCTCATGGTGGAACAAACTAGATAACACTCCACTTATTAGCTTTTTTTTCTGTTCCCTGAGCTACTTCCCACCTGCCATCTGTGTTTTCTAGGAGTAACTCCCAAATAAATCACTTAAACTGGAGGCCTCATCTGAGGAAACCCAAACTAAGACATCAAGGGAATGAGTTTGGATTTTACCCTAAAGGCAGCAGGAAGCCGTAGAAATAGTTGCTAAATTGTAGCTATCAGTGTCATTCTAGAGATCCGAGCTGCCCCACTCCTTGCCTTTCCACCATCCGTGCTAGATTTTGCATTCAGTGAGAATGGTAAGTGTTGTGCCTCATTCATATCAGATACCCTCCATGTAGTGCCGGACACAGTGGGCCGTGTCCAGCTCTCCTTAACAGCAGCCTACCCGCCCTGCTTCCCACCAGGAGCAACAGGAAGGAAGCTGGAGGTCCCCCCGCCGCCCGCCCCTGAGACCTTGGTTACACAGAGCCTACACATTGTAGCTACAAACAATGCCATAACAATTACTGCTTTCTGCTTGGAGATGTCTGATGTCTAAGAGTGAAACCCCGGAGAGGGCATCATGCTAGTTATAGCAGGAAACGTCTAGAAGGGATGAAGAACTGAGGGAGCATCTGGCTGCCTGTGAGTCCAGCACCGGGGGAGCTGCTTTCCACAAGATAACTGAGGAAGTTCTGGAAAAGACCCGTGGAAAGCTGCACTGCTGTAATAAGGAGAATCCTTAGCCCCCTGCCTTGCTTCAGTGGCAGTGCCCATGAGCATGCTGATGAGACTCAGGACAAGGATAAACAGTAAGATTAGACAGCTAGCCAAATCGCTGGCAAAGCTTTGTGCACTGCTCTGGGAATAGCTTCAGGGAGAGTGTGGGTCCAAGTGGGTATTATGATGGGAGATCCTTGGGAGAGCCCTTGACACTTCTATGCAATATTTTTCCCAAATTATGAGAAGCAGATGAAAAAAACAGACTAAGCCTATTGTTCTAAAGCAAGATATTCCTAGATCTGTGTCCTTTACTAGGCTATTAATTGGTAGCAAAGAAGCAAATTTAAAATGAGCAAATCCTTTGACTCTATGCCTCTGTTTAGCGATCATAATGATTTGCTTTCTGTTTGTATTAGAAAGGAAGGAAAGGAAAGAAGGAAGGGAAGGGAAGGGAAGGGAAGGGAAGGGAAGGGAAGGGAAGGGAAGGGAAGGGAAGGGAAGGGAAGGGAAGGGAAGGGAAGGGAAGGGAAGGGAAGGGAAGGGAAGGAAGAAAATGGGTAAAAAGCAGAAACTTGTCCTGCAGAGTCCCAAAAGGGCTCATAGAGTTAAGACTGGATGTCATCACGGACATATAATTTCTACCCAGAAGGAAAGTAATAAACAAGGTCAGAGTGGTCACCTGACTGTGCTGGCAGGCACTCAGTTACAGGTAACAGGAAGCCTCTGTCCTCACTGTATTGCCAAGTGACCTGAGCCAGATTGGATTTTCTGGGCCACCTGGACAAACAAAGGCAGAGGGCCAGAGCAGCGAGGGTAGTATCTCAGTGATGTTTGGCACTATAGTTGGTGGGAAATAAAAGGAACAAAAGAGGGAATGAAGGGAAAGGGAAATCTTTGAGAGGTTTCTTTATTTGGTGTCCTCTAAGTTTCATCTCAAAGCACTTTTTTAAAAAATCAAAATGCAGACTTTCCCAAAGCAGGGAGACATCTTGATTCAGGCAGATCTTGGAGTAGATACACTTTATAGCATATCACTGACAACCTAGATTTCTGAATTCAGCCACTAGCACCCACCAGGCTAGCATTTAGTTCAATGACAACAGCTGAAGATTCACTTTGGGCCACATTGGCCCACCCTGAACTTTGGGACATCTGGTTTACCATATTCCTCTCTACCCTCTTCTTATGCAGCCTTAAAATACAGAAGCTCACATCTCTAGGTCCACAATTTAAATTTCTAATTTAAAAAAGGGGAGACTTAAAATTTGGTTTTGGTGGGCATCAGTAAGAGTAGGTCTTTTGCTTTAGGGAAAAATGCATATTATTTGATTTAGGCCTATATCCTGAGTAACTGTTTAGATGAGACAGGGACCATGTATTAAAGGTTAAATTTCATTGTAAATTCTTGAGATAAACATCTATGGACAACAATTAAAATGTAATCTTGTTGGATGGAAAGAAGGAAGGATGAAAGGAAGGAAGGAAGGAAGGAAGGAAGGAAGGAAGGAAGGAAGGAAGGAAGGAAGGAGGGAGGGAGGGAGGAAAGGAGGGAGGGAAGAAGGAAAGAAGGAAAGAATGGAAAGAAGGAAGGAAGAAGAGAGGGAGGGAGGGAGGGAGGGAAGGAAGGAAGGAAGGAAGGAAGGAAGGAAGGAAGGAAGGAAGGAAGGAATGGAAAGAAGGAAGGAAGGAAGGAATGGAAAGAAGGAAGGAAGGAGAGAGAGAGGGAGGGAGGGAGGGAGGGAAGGAGGAAGGAACTGTCAAAGGGCTAGAGCAGTGAGAGTGGCATTACATTTCATGGGAAATAAATGGAATAAAAGAGGAAATGAAGGAAATAGTCTTCAGTCATTAGAATCACAGGTTGATGTTCTCCCAATGAGAGATAAAATATATAAAAATTCTTTGGCCTAAGTTAAACCCATTAGCAATGTATTTTAAGAAACTCACGAGCTGGTTGTCTTCAGAGTAGCAGGTATGTGATGGTTTGGTTTTAGCATTCGATTCAATGATGTACTTGCAGATTGTAATTAAAATGTAAAGATACACAGTTGACTCAACTGATCTTATTTAACAGTTTCTATAAGAAGCTTCAATTCACATTGTTTCCATTTGTTTTGCTTCAACACTTCCAAACCAAGTAGGTCTAGTTGCACTGTCACCTTCACACTCAATATATAGATAAATACAGAGGGAAATAATCACTGGGAGGAAAATTAAGGTTTGGGTCATACATCAGCTCTGCTTAGCTGGCATCCAAACACATAATTCACATTGCTGAAAAGGCTCCAGTGGTTGCTTACCCATTACAGATCAATTACAGAAAAGGCTGTAACTTTATTAGAAGTATAATTTAGAAATCCTGTAAACACTTAGGATTTAAACCCCACTTACCGAATGGTCAATGCATAATAATTAACCCATGTGTGAAATTAAATCCAACCCTAAGGAAAACAACATATACATGTTGTTTTAAATTCCATCTTAAGCCTTTCCAAGAAAACCACATGCTGAAGGATCAAAATGCAAATTAAGTAACCTGACTCCAAACCGACAACATCCTATTCTAAGGAAAATTACCCTAGTATTCATCATCTGCCTAATATAAAATATCCAAATATATATATTCATAGCCCATTAAAAAAAAAAAGAAAATTTTCTCTAATATTAGGTTAACGTTTCAATTTTAAAATTTGCTACTCAGTGTACACAGCCATTTAGTATTTGTATTGTTTTACATTGGTCTGAAGCCGCTTAGGATCTACTGCTACTGCAGTCACCATTACCTGCTTTATTCATGTAGTACCTGGTGAGCTACCTGCAGGAAAATCTACCTTTCTTCCCCTCAGACTCCTTATCTCCAAGACGTTATCTTATCAAGAGAGTGTGGATGACCCTGGAAAGTCCATCAAAACTAAGTTAAGAGTTAATAAACCACAGTCCTATGAACAGAGTAATGTTTCCACATGGGGCGGGGGCAGGGGGGAAGCTTTGTCTTTTTGTGTCTGGTGAGATATCGTAGTGTAAATTGGTCTGTAAAGCGTTGTAAGGAAATGTAGAGGAAACCTCACCACTCTCTCATACCAAATTTATACTTCAAGCCCCCTGTCATTCAAGCATAAACTCTTATTAGAGAGCAGGAAAATCCAAATATCTCCTTTGAATGTGCATTGAGTTTACTACAGAATTAAAATCCACTAAACAAGCTTCCTTAACAGTTTTGCCCAAGTTAGCAGTGAATCAAGACAAAAGCAGAGATTTCTGGCTGAAAAATGCAGCTTTTTAGCTTTTACAAATAACATCATATTTTATCATCTTTTACACACAGTAATGTATAAAGGGATCATTACAAAGTATCACAGTCTGAGGAGTGGGCAAGCTTTTGGTGGGTGAGAACTTTTTAATGTTTTCCAACTTTTAGAAATTATGATTAAGAAATTATATCTCGCCTTTTTGTCCAACATCTTAGCGTGCTCTCGTAGCAACTGCTCTCAGAACTTCATTTGGCACCCAAAGATGACAAGAAGAAGAAAGATGACGGAAAGTCAGCCAAGAAAGACAAAAGACCTGGTGAACAAATCTGGGGGCAAGGCCAAAAAGAACAAGTGGTCCAAAGGCAAAGTCTGGCACACGCTTAGTAACCTAGTCTTGTTTGACAGACATATGACAAACTCTGTTATAGTTCCCAACTAAAGCTCATAACCCCAGCTGTTGTCTCTGAGAGACTGAGGTTCCTTGGCCAGGGCAGCCCCTCAGGAGCTCCTTAGTAAAGGGCTTATTAAACTAGTTTCAAAGCACAGAGCTCAAGTAATTTATAGCAGAAATACCAAGGGTAGAGATGCCCCAGCTGCTGGTTGAAGATGCATGAACAACAGGTCCTACCAACTGTACATTTTGAAAAACAAACGTTTATTACATCAAAAAAAAAAAGAAATTATATCTTATATATGATTCTACAGGTGACGTTAAAGTCTCCTTTTCTTCTTTTAATGAAATCAAAATTATTTTTCATCATCATTCTAATAAAAATACTTTCAACATATGAACACTTTTTAAATGATAGTCCTTGAGCACCGTTGTTAAATAGGCCCAACTAATTTACTTTCTTCATTGATCTTTCTATACCTCAGTGTAAACTCCTTTAGACAGGAATATGGCCATTTTAATAGATTCTCACCAATGGGTAGTGAAGACTGTCCTATTACATGTAAACATGTAGCAATACTTCTGCAGGAGAATGCTGGCCAATGTTTACTTTGAGTTTATTGTATGTCAGGTATTATTTTAAGAACTATAAATGGGATCAATTGATTCATTCCTCATAAGTTACTATTATTAACCCTATTTGACAGATGAGGAAATTGAGGCACGAAATGGTTAAGTAATCTGCATAAATTAGAAAACTTGGCAGTGGCTAGTAATAAAAAGAGACACTAACTGCATAATCAGCGTAATCTTCATTTCTTTAACAATTTCCTCAACAACTAAGCAACTTTCTCTACAAAGGCATATATTCTCCACACATACAAGTCCCTCAAAATCAGATAATAGTGAAGCAAAAATAAGAGCTGAATTCTTCTTACTGGATTCAGATCTAAGAAGTCTAGTTTCCTGTATAATTTCTAGTTGATTTGTTAGTACAATACCTTCCCAGCTCTTGAAAATGCTTGCACTGATTGTATTTCAAAATAAAGCTGACCAGATATTGTTCAAGTATTTTAATCTTTATAATTTAAATAATCTCTGGTTACCAGAGGTAATTTTGTTTATCGATACTGATAACATATGATTCTTTCTTACAAGTCTGCCACAGAGAAAATCGTGTGTAAAATGTAAGGGAGTTAAGTGGAAAAATTAAACTCAAACATCTTTTTAGGGGAACTCTATTGACTCTCAAGACTTTCTAGTCTACAACCATGCTACCCTGAACATGCCCAATCTTGTCTGATCTTGGAAGCTAAGCAGGGTCGGTCCTGATAAGTACTTGGATGGGAGCCCACTTAGTAATACCAGGTGCTGGAGGTGTTAAAAAAGAAAAAAAATAAATAAATAAAGACTTTCCAAACCCATGTTCTTAGCAAATAAATTTTGCAAAAATGAAAAATGAATTTATTTGAAATTTCTCTATCGGGATACGATGGAAACATAAATCATCTGTGGTCATAAACAATTAGAAGCTGAAACTTAGTTCTGTTTCTAAGTATAAAAAAAATTATCATCACTCATAATCCTTACTCAACATTTTAGCACATTTCCTTCTAGGCTTTCTTTTCCTGTTTTTTTGTTTTTGTTTGTTTTTGTTTGTTTTTGTTTTTAACATAGTTAATAGGCTATCTTTGAAAACTCAAGGTTTACTTGAACAATTTATTCAAGAACTCTTTGCCCATGTCTTCAGAAAAAAATTCCTATTGTCTCCTTACCACCCTCCAGTAACATATTCATTCCCTTCAAAGGCAATTCAAGTTATTGATAGAAAAATCAAATCATTTTAGCTACTCTGCTGTTTCCTTACCTATTTGGAAGATAAATTCTTCAATTAAAATTAAAGATCAACAAAGACCTAGATTATTAGGTCTTTGTAGGGAGGAGGCAAGAGAATTAAAATGTTAATCAAGCCCCAATCAGAGACGACAATATGCTGATCAGCCCTGCAGCTGGGCAGGTGAGGAGGACACCTGCAGAACCAAGGAAGATTTCTGCTGGGATTCTGACAGCCCATTCCCCACACCTGTGAAGGGGAACTAGGAACCAAGAGTCATTCCCTATGGCTAAAACCACAGGCAACCTATGGATTAAAGGCTGCGAACTGCCAGCAGGCCTTTCACTCTACCCATTCTCACCTTTTCATGATACTTAGTCTTCCCCTTCCTCACTGTATGTCCATACCAAAGGAAATGGGAACTAAAGAATGACACATAAACTGAATTCCCCGAATACTCAGGGTCCCTCTGAGTGCCTTTACTCTGTCTCTCTCACTATCCCTCACTCTCTGCCTGAGAGGAGACCATACTCTGTGGAGTGTTACCTCTTTTCTAATAAACTGTCCTTTTGACTCTGACTTGGGCTTGGGTGTTGATTTGTTTCTACACTCTCTGCCAAAGGACATTCTTCTCTCAGTACAGGGCTTGGTCTCCCCGTCACTTGGGGAAATTTGCCATGTCCTGAATCACCTTCATGTCCAAAGATGGTTTAGTTATTCTTAGTAGGTAGTTCTTCCAGATGGTGTTTAAAGGTATGTGCAATGAGAGAAACAAGTTTAAGACTTCTCTGAACCTCTGCTCTCCATCTCTGTTAATGGCTTTCCTGGTGTTAGAGATTTGTTTAATGATCAATAGAGGTTTCTATTCCTACCACCAAGTCTTTCAGAAACTGGTATACCCAAGTCAATGTTTAACTGCATTCTTTGAGTCTGAAATGGCCAAGTGGGTGTTGAAGGGAAGTCTCCATGGAAACCAGCCTCCCAGGAAGTAGCCAGAGGGGTTAGTGTGTGGTGAAATAGAGCTACAAAGATTTCATGAAGGAAACAACTGTTTAGTAAAGCAGGGGTAAACTTCTAAAATACCTTGATTAAAACAAGCTACATTAGAGGCCCAAAGCCACTTCCCTCATGGCTTTCTTTTAAATGTCTTTAATGTCAAATGGGCCTGAGTAACTCTAAAGGTCTCCCTAGGGTGACCAAAGTAGCACCTTTGCAAATCAAAGAGGAAGAGTCTCCCTCAGCTGGCCCTGTGAACTTTGCATTCAGTCAGAACCTGGAAGAAAAGAGTTCATATTCATTCGCAAGACCACAGGACCTGAATAAAGCTTTGGAAGGGCAGCTGCCACCTCTACGGGAGACCTGGTATGGAAGATATTCTACAGGTAAACATAAAACTGAGCATGAGATTTGTGTATTTGTGCCAAGGAGAGCGATTGACAGAGTTACCTGACTATCTCTATAATCTCAGAAAGTTTCTAAATCACTGAAACACAAGGGAACATTTTTCTATGGGATAGTTAGGTGAACGTCTATTTTAAGTATCCTGGGTACATTAGAATGGGTGTGTAAACTGTGCATAAATGGCTTTTTGCCATTCCATGAGAGAAGAAAAAATCATTTTGTTTCAATCTGTATAGTGCTTTCAACGTTTATACCTAGTTTTGCCAAACCATTAAAATTATATAAATGGTGTGATAAATTATGACTATCATAAGTTTCAGTTAGATTCTAAATTTAAATCATTCTCCCCAGCACCGGTTAATGCATCAGGCTCTGTTGTTTTGAAAGCAGTACTTTAGGAGTCCATTCTAATGTGAATTTGAAGGTCATTCCAAATAGAATTGATTTATTGCATTACGGATGAGTGGATGAGTCACCCTCTCCCCAACCTCATATTTTTCATGGGCACCTGCAGAACTAAGAGAATTTTTTTTTTGCCATTATAATAGGAAACTCTGAGCCTGAAGTAGCTATGGGTTATTCCAGGATATTTTACAAGACATGTAAAATGTTTATGACAACCACAATGATAATTAGACATTCTAACTTGGGAAGAGAAATATACATATACAATGTATGCAAACACATACATGTATGTAATTTTCTCTTTTCTTCACATTCTATATTAATAATACAAATAAGTTTCCATTATTGGTCAACTTGGCCAGAATGCCTTATATTCTCTTTCCATACCTAATAAATCTTACCTAGAATGATCTTCATGGCTACTTTCTGTAATCGACAACCTTTGGCTGGCTCTATATGACCTATGTTTTTATGTTCTTCAACTTCCTAAGAATATGAATGGGAATTTTACTTGTGGTTTCATTAAAGAATTCCTTTTTTAAAATCTAAACTTGTTAAAGATTTTGGTAACTGAATGGTAAAAATTGGTTCTTATGCATTAAAGTCCAATTTAGGAAATGTTCTTATTTTACAGATGTAAAAATCACAATAAAAATAAATATTAAGGGGATGGTGAGCCTTCTGATCACTATTTTCAAGGGGCCCATACTTTGACCCCAGCTTCACTAACTACCAAATAGTATGATGTTGGGCAATTTACTTCCTCAATTTTCTTCAACTATAAATTAGGGGTGAAAATAACTGCCTGACACAGCCTATGCCATTTCAGGAGAATCAAATAAAATGATGGTGTGATATCATTCAAGTCATAATATACATATAGGGAGTAGTCAGGCTGCTGAAGAAAATTTTACTGAAAGTATTTAGAATTTTAATCTAACAAGTATGTTGTTTCTGTCTTGCTCAATATGCAGGCATCTCTTGAAAAGTAAGGACATAGCAAAGTACTTAAGGTGGTCATTCAAGTGTCTCAAGGATAGAAATACATAATTACCCGGAGATTTTTCCATTTAAAATGCAAAGTGGGACTGTAGGATAGTCTTCACAACAATCTGGAAATCAGAATGCTTGCAGATCAGTTCAGAGGAAAGGACAAGAACTTTATTTGTGCAGCTTTCGTCGTGGTAGCAGTCCCAAGGGCCCAGGACAATCAAGCTAAAAAAATCAAATTCATAATGGATCTCTTGAGTTTCTCTGTTTCCTAACAAGGCTTAGCCCTGGGCTGTTTTATCGGGAAAGAATGTTGCCATGCTGTATTATAGTGGCAACTTGTGGAAGTGTCTTTCCCTAGTTGGGAGGACTGTTTAATTAGGAGCATACCGTGCTCAGTACTGCATATTCATATTACACACTCACGCTCCATTTCTTTATCACCTCTCTCTAATACCGATCCATCTACCTATTTCATCTGAAAAGAGACTATTTCATTTCTTAAAAAAAAATATATATATATATATATATTTCTGATTTCCTATATTATTTGGGAGAGATTTCATGAAATTAAAACAAATCAATAAGTTTATTTTTTTCAAGTCAAATCCTATATTTGAATAACATTTATCATCAATACAGTGTTAATTGTGCAGATCTTCCTCTAAATATGGATCTGTGAGGAAATGATGGAAACAGAAATTAAATCCTGGGTCTAGGCCAATATTTTATCATTTGCATTTATGTAGGGCCCCATAGCTTAGACATATATGACTAAGAAGATATGAAATTATGTTAGCAAACTCTGGTAACTTATGATTAGCCTGATTTCGTAGTAAATTGTTTTTAATGGTTTGTTCTTGTTTCTCCCCTAATCCTTCAAGTGCCCACAGCTATGTATTTTGACATCCCACTGGAACAGGGAGAAACAAGTATTATTAAAAGGCATCCACCCCGAAGACTTCAAGTAAGATGAATTTAAAAGGCTTCATAAGAAATTCTTGGATTTAATGGTAACATCCCCTTTTAACTATAATCATAAAAGAGGGATATTGACAATGACCAAACTAATGAGAATGACAGTGTTGTTCAAGAGAATGTTTTCAATGCAAAGAACATACTCCTTTAGGATTTTCTTTCCTAATGATGTCACTTTTAAGACTACCACCCAAAGAAGGAAATATAGAACCGAAGATGTAACTATGATGGGACTTGAAGAACCTGAATCTTGTACCTATTAGTTGGATGACATGGGAAAATCCCTTGTAGCAAACAATAATAACAATAGTTACTATTATTTAAATACAGCCCATGACAAGTTAGATATACTCTAGGCAATTCGATCTATGTCATTCATTTAATTCTCATACCCCTCTATGAGAAAGGAAGTATTATCTTTGCTTTGGGCATGTGGTCCAGAGAGTTAAGTAACTTGCTCAATGTCAGCAGAGGCTAGATATCAACGGGGTCTCCAAAGCCTGTGCCCTTAATGGTCAGCATAGATGGCCTCTACGGCCCTTCTGTCCTTCATCTTTCATTGTTCTAAGTGTTAACTAGCTGTTGAAATTGAGAACATTGGATTCCAAGGCAGCAAAGCAAGAGCTTTAAATGCACTCACCTTAATAAATATTTAATGAGTTATCTCTAGAGAACTATAAATTCTAACTCTCATCCTAGAAGGAAAAAGAGATCTGAGCGGGTCCTTGAAAATAAGTATCAGCTAAAAGGAGGGCTAGGGGCTCTCGTGTGAGCGAGATCTCTCACTGACATTTGGAAAAGGGAATTGGAGCCAAACCCCACCTGCTACACAATTCACCCAGATGACTGGACCAATCCCAGGGGTATTTGAGCTCATTTGTTAGGTACTATTTCTGTTTCAGTTGGTTTTTATTGACCTGTTTTCTTCCAAAGCTCACAACCATTATCTGATGTGATTATATCCTTTGGTCACAAAAAGAGCATCTTTTCTCCAAATATTAGAAACCTCAAAATATTGTTTAATTAATGAAAAAATAAAGTAATTTTAAAATTTGGGGTACATCTCTAGCCAAAATGAACAATTTAAAAACTCATGTTGTATTCCTAAATCAAATGCATCCTTTCAAAGGACTGTGTTTAATGTACATTCCTGTGGAGACTCTAAGCTGAATTACTCAAATGGAAGATATTCCCATAACCAGTGTATAGCAGTCTATAGTTTACAGAGTACTTTTTACATCTATCGACCCTAAATAAGTTAAAGTTAGGCCTTGATTCTCTCAAGTCAATGAAGCTCAGAAAAAAAAACTTCAGTATTTTAAAGTCAAAGACTGTACTCCCACATTCTAACCAACCTTTTTTTTTAAAAAAAGAATCAAGACAAATGAAATATTTGAGTCTAAAGACTATGTCTTATTCAGTCTTATGTCTTTATATGTACTCCACAAAAGTTTACTTAATATGTACTCCACAAAAGTTTATAAATCAATGAAAATGAAACCCATTATCCCTCGTGAGAAAAAAATGGCCTCACTGTATTGGAAGTCCAAAGCAACCAATATGATGAATTATATTGGAGTATTTTATTGAACCCAAGAGGTGGGAGACACCTGAACTTCAGGGAAGAGCTGTACCTTGGGACCAGAAAGGCAGAATAACTCTGTGTCTCCTTTAAGATCTTCTCCATGCATTTCCTTTACTCTTCCCCTGCAGATCACCTTTCTCAGCTCCTCAAGACCAATGGTGAAATATGACCACCCTGAATTTTCATCCTATAGTTCCAAATGGACAGATTGGCCTGGCCCTCTTGGCTCCAATTTCAAATTCCTGGGAAAAAAGATCTTATTGGCTCAGCTTTGCTCATGATCCAATTCTGGTCCAATGAGCTGTGACCAGGGGATATGCTCATGCAGTAGAAATGTGGGCAGAAAAGCCCCCCTACCATAGATTCTGAAGGCAGCTCCCAGAGAAAAGGGAAACCACTGGGAACTTGGCAGACTTTCTCAAAGATATCAACTATAATTATCTTCACAAATGAGGCTCAGCACATTTTCCACTGCAAATGGGTTTTTGAGAGAATAATAAATGCTGGGTTCCCATGACATGCTAATTAATAGCCTAATCTCTGCCAGAGAAAATTCTGAAAGTATTTTTAATTATTAAACCAAATTTAATTGTACCTTAAATAATCTGAGTTGCATATTTGGCACTTTCTACTTCCTGAACATCTATTCCTCAAGTAAAGAGCAGGTCATGAACTAAGGTTTCTGTCTTGGAGCTGCCAATATCTGAGAGCCTCTGCCCGTCCCTTATTGAAGAGTTGATTATCACTGTCCCTTCTGGCCTGGTTCCCCTCATCCAACCATCTCAGGTGCAGCTTAAGGTGGAGATGGCTCCCACCTACCAGCCCACTCCTACCACATAGTGTTTCCTCAGGCAATCTCCTCAGATAATACCCTCATCTCCAAAGATTTGCTCAAATCTCACTTTCCCTATAAGGCTTATCCTGACAACCTATTGACTATTGAAACCCTCACCCTGGCACTCCTGATTGCCAGGACCTTTCACTATCTTTTCCCCAAAACACTTATTTTCATTTAACACACCAAGCAATTTACTTATGTACTACATTCATTGCTATTTTCTTCACTGCCTCCTCGCCCCCTCCCTAACTCCAATGGTAGAATATAATCACATAGGCAGGGATTTGGGTCTGTTGTCTTCACTAACATATCCAAGTGTCTAAAACAGAACCTGGCACATAATAGGTGTTCAATAAGTATGTGTTGAATAAATGTTGAATGAATGGATGGAAAGGAGACAAAGATGAGCATAAAGACTGCTGGTGATTGATAAGGAGGGTGGTTCCCATTTGGATGTTTCATCGTGTCATTTTTGGTTTGAAACAGTTTGTCACAAACATTCTTTTTCCTTATCTTTTCTAACTCTGCACATTTTCTATCTTCTGTGTGTGTGTGTGTGTGTGATTTGTGAAAGTTTTTTATATATCTTAGGTCTAATCCTTTGTTAGTTATATGTGTTGCAAATATCTTCTCTCCATCTATGGTTTGCTTTTTCATTTGGGATGTTTGTGCGTGCACTTGCATGTGTGTGTGTGTGTGTGTACGTATACACAAAGACTTCCACTTCCTTATTGTCAAATTTCTCACTCTTAATCATTATGTTTTGATTTTTTGTATTTTATCTCGTTAATTTTTCTCTTCCCCAAGTTCATAGAGATATTCTTTATTTCTAAAATTTATATTTAAGTTTTGCATTTAGGTCTTAATCCATCTGAAATTCAACTGTGTGCAGGTATGTAGTCGGAGTCTCATTTTACTTTTTTTCCATTTTATTAATCTATTGCCACAGCACCCTTTATGGAATCATCCATTCTTTGACCAATGATTTGAAATGTTACTTCTGTCATATATCCAGCTTTGTGAATCTGTTTCTGGGCTCTCTCTTCTGTTGCATTAGTTTATTTGATGTCTCCACAGGAATTCCACACTATCTTAATTATGTACTTTTAGGCTGAGTTTTAATATCTAATATGGCAAGACCCCTCACTTTATTCTTCTTCAGAATTGTCTTTGCTATTTGCAGTCCTTTGCACTTTTATGCAGTTTGGACCTCGTTGTCAAGTTCCATGAAAAACCTTGTCACTGTTTTTTTCCTATTGGAAAATATTAACAGATTAATTTGGGAAATATTAACCATGTTTACAACATTGAGCCTTCTAAACCATGAACATGACATAAAACTCCATTTACTTATATTTTCTCTTAGATCTTTTAATAATAATCATAAAATTTCCACAGGGGTCTTGAATAATTTATTTTTAAGCTTTTTTTCTGAGTACCTGTATCAGTCAGGGTTCAAACAGAGAAACTGAACTAGTCGAAGGAGGTCTATATTAAGAGATATATTGCAAGGAATTGGCGTACGTGTTTGTGGAGGCTGGCAAATCCGAAACTCACAGACTGGCCATGGGGAAGGGCAGGCTGGAGCTGCAGGGTGTAGGTTGAAGCTGCCGTCCCCAAGCAGAATTTCTTCTTCAAGAAAGCCTCAGCTTTGCTCTTAAGGCCTTTCAACTGATTGAATCAGGCACATCCAAATTGTTTAAAATTATCCTCCTTACTTTAAGTCAACGGATTATGGACTTAAACCACATCTGCAAAAGAATTTCACAGCAACAGCTAGCTTTATGTTTGAATAATTAGAGACTGTAGCCTAGCCAAGTTGATACATACAATTGGCCATCAATATATCTATAGGGTTTTTTTTCTCCTATTATGAATGAGGTATTTTTTCCAATTTAGTTTTCTAAATGATTACTATTGGTGAATACGAAAGCTCACTATTATTTTATACTGAATTTTGTGTCCCACAATTTTACTGAAATAACTTGGTAATTCTGTCTATAGGTTCTTCTAGACTTCCTATGTAGACAGTATCTTCTATAAATAAGAATAATTTTTTCTCTTTCTTCCCAATTTTCATTCCTTGTACTGGTTTTCTTGACTCTTGCACTGAATAAAACTTCCCTTGTAATGTTGAAGTCAAGCAGTGATAATGGGCATCCTTGTTTTATCTACGACTGGTTCTAAATGAGACTGGTTCTAAAACAAAGTACATTTGTGATTGGATTTTGATAGAGGCCGGTCAGAGTCCCAAAAGAAAACAGACAGCATACTCAAATTAGGATTATTCAAGGAAATTTTCTTGATAAGTAACTTTACAGAGGTGTAGGTTAGGGAAACCACAGAAGGTACTGCAGTAACCACCAGTGGCAACTGAGGAGCAATTAACTACCTCTAGGCCAAGGGACTGGGGAAAAACAGACTTCTGGAACCCAGAAGGAGAGAGTCAGGTAGAGGAAGCTGCTTTGAGAGGAGCAGTGTGAGACACAGCCAACCCAATATAATCTTCTTGGAAGGGAGCCACAGGAAGAAATATCTGACCTCGTTCTCTTTCATCTCCCAGGGCTCCTCAGTGGCTGAACCCAGTGAGAAGCCAGAAGGCAGGAGAAACTGCTTCATCCTCACAATCAGAGAACAGGGTAGAGACATGTGGCAAGTGGATCTGGAGAAACCAATAGGAGACATCTGGCACGATGCCGTTTATTAAATCATTGACATTTTCTTTATTCCTAGTGTGCTAAAAGTTTTTTTTCCCAGGGCTGAGTGTTATATATTATTGATTTTTTCCCCCTCCATCTATTAAATAATCTATTAAAATAATCTTATGAAGTTTATTTTTAACTAGTCGATACGATGTATTACACAAATAGATTTTATGATGTTGAACCATGCTCGCATTCCTGACATAAATCCTACTTGGTCGTGAGATACATAAATAAGTGCATTGGGGAATTTTAAATGCTTAGGCATTTTGTATCTATTTTCATAAGTGAAGTTATTCTATCATTTCCCTGTACTTCTTCTTCTAGTTTTGTTCTCAAAATTACACAGTTTTAAAAGTGAGTTTATTACCTTTTCCATTCTCTAAGACATTTGATATAATATAGCTGTTACCTGCTCCTTAAAAGTTTGGTAAAACGAACCAGCGAAACCATCTTTGGCCACCTGAACTTCTGGGGGAATGAGAAAATTTCCTATTACCTTAATTTGTTTTATGGTTCTTAGTTGATTTAGGTATCTGATTTCTTCCTGATTGAATCTTGCTAATTTAGATTCTTCCAAAAAATTATCACTTTATCTAAGTTTTCAAATTCGTTATTATAGAGTCTTAGCTTCTTCATATTCATGCCTCAAACAAGTCTTCCAACTCATATTTTGATTCATTTCTTTTATACTGGGGAAAGAGGTGGAGAATAACTCAGCCCTTGAGTTGAAACTGTGAGCCTGGCTCTAGTTTCCCATCTCCTATGGAGCATTTTTAGGTCCCATTTAACCTACAGAAATAACTCACAGCCACCAGGAGCCCTAAATTCATTAGGGATTGGCTTCCCCCAAGTTTTTTTGTTCTGTTTTCTGGCCCATGGAGATATAGATATATATATATACTTACATTAAAGCCTGAGCATGTCTTTTTGGTTATATGTTTTATCTTTTCATTGCTGTATATTTGGAACAAGGAACGTTATTGAAATGTGAACACACTGCAATGCCTCGACCAGAAATTCCTCCTTGGCCTTATGATTTCTTGCTCCAAGGCTGTCTTGGACATCTTTACTTTCCTCCCAGAACCGTAGAGGACACATTCTTAAGTCATGGTGCCAAGTTTCACACTTTCTTCGACTCGCTCCTGCCCCCCTTTCTCCTTTTGCTAGTAAACAGAAGCAACCATCTCAAGTTAGTGTTTGTCATCAAGCTCAGTGACTTATACTTGATTTAATCTCATTTCCTAAATCTCCTTGATGCTTCACCTGGTTATCCTGACCATTTGTTTTATTTGAGGAGCCAAATTATCCAGAAATCTTTAGGTAATCATTTTTTTATGAAACAAAAAAATAATAAAAGGTGTCACTCTACCAATTCTCCTGTAATTCCTTCCAGTGTATTCTCTCTGAAGATAATGAAGTGTGGCATCTTACTTCCTAGGCAAGGAAAAGGAACATTAATATGAATCCAGGGTTGCAAGGCAATTTCATCTGACTGGTTTGTTTAGAGAAACCAATTTTCCAACAATGTTTTTCTTCAGCACTTCTCGGTCAAGTGCAAATGATTTAGCAGAAGAATCTTATTTTCAGGGTTAGTTACTGCCATCTAGCGTCCTTTGTGGAGAAATAGTGTGAACCCTTAGGTTCTTTTCAAAGGCCAGGAAGAAAGCAATTTCCTGGAGAGAGTGAGTAGAGTACTTAAAGACACCTAGAACTTAACTCTTATCAGAACTGCAGATTCAGATAAAGTGGCACTGAAATAGAAGAATATATATTCATACTTTCAAAGAAAAACAAAGCCCTAAGAAATTATAGATGGATTATTTTAGTTAAAATATTTAAATAGCTGGCTTCTTCAGATTCAGTTTTTCAATCATGCTCCATGAACAAATTCTCGGCAGTCTATTTTGATGTAGTTCCTTTACTTAGTTGAGGCCAGTGGATCCCACCCTAGGAAATCATCAGAATATCTTAGAGAGTTTTGAAATATATATATATTCTAAAGAAACAGTTGATAAGTTGGACCTTATTAAAATTAAGAACTTCTGAGAAACACAATGTCAAGAGAATGAGAAGATTTACAGATGGCAAGTAAGCATATGAAAAGATGTTCAACATCACATGTCATTAGGGAAGCGCAAATTAAAACAACAATGAAACACTACTACACGCAAGTTAGAATGGCCAGCGTCTGGAACACTGATGACGCCAAATGCTGGTGAGGATGTAGAAAGACAAGAACTCTCATACATTGCTGGTGGGAATGCAAAATGGTACAGCCACTTTAGAAGACGATTCGGTAGTTTCTTATAAAACTAACCATACTCTTAGAATATAATCTAGCAACCGTACTTACCCAAATGAATTGAAATCTCATATCCACACAAAAATTTACACACGGATGTTTATAGCACCTTTATTCATAATTGCCAAAACTTGGAAGCAACCAATAAGTCCTTTAGTAGGTAAATGGAGAAATAAACTGTGGGACATCCAGACAATGGAATATTATTGACTATTAAAAGGAAATGTGCTATGAAGCCATGAAAAGACAGGAGGAAACTTTACTGCGTGTTACTAAGTGAAGGAAACCAATCTGAAAAGACTACATATGATATGATTCCAACTCCATGACATTCTGGAAAAATGTAAGATCATGGAGACAGTTATAAAAATATAGTGGCCTGACCGATCATCATTGTCCTCCTAACTGCTCTCCCCATAATTGGTCTTCTTTAGTTTCCACACTGCGGCTAGAGTGATCGTTTTTAGAAAGCGAATGTAATTATGTCACTACTTTGCTTAACATATGTCAACGGCTGCTGGTTGCTCTTAAGAAGACCGACACCTTATACTGCCCCATCAGGCCCAGCATGAGCTGGCCCTACCTATCTCGCCAGCCTCATTTGAGCTGCTGAACTGACTTCCTGCAGGTCTTTCAACAGATCATGTTCTCTTCTACCTCAGGGCCATCGCTCGTATGGCTCCCTCTGCCTGAACACCGGCCTTAAAACTCCCAACCTTCTGACTTTTGCTGAAGAATTACTTCCTCAGGAAACTTTCTCGGACTGCCTACTTACCGCCCTCCCCCCACCCCGGCCCCTTGTATTAGTATTCTAAGGATACAGTCACAAAGTATAATAAATTGTGTGACTTAAAACAACAGAAATATATTGTCTCACAGTTTTGGAAGCTAGAAGTCTGAAATCAAAGTGTCGACGGGGTTGCTTTCTCCCGAAGACTGTGAGGAAGAATCTGTTCCATGCTTCTCTCTTAGCTTCTGGTAATGTGCTGGCAATCTTCGGCATTCCTTGGCTTGTAGAAGCATTATCCCAATCTTCACCTTCATCTTCACACTGTGTTCTCCCTGTGTGCACCTCTGTGTATAAATTTCCCCTTTTTATGAGGACACCAGACATATCGAGTTAAGGGCCCCCTACTCTAGCAGACCTCATCTTAACTAACATACCTGCAAAAATCCTATTCACCACTTTCATTTTAAATGTGCTTCATAAGGAGGCTGAGGGAGCTTCTCTGGAGATCTTAAAAATAGGTCACCTCCCTAAGGACTGGAAGAGTTCAGCTGGGTGGTTAAAGGATGAATAAAATAAAGTAACTTCTTGGTGCCTCTTTCATCTCTAATATTCTAAGATCCTCATTGATTGATAACTTTGGACATAGTCCCTCAATGCAGATAGAAAAAGATGCTTAGTTTTAACTCTGACCAATATTTAGATCAATAAGTCACTGGGAACAGTGCAATAGTACAAAAAAGAATCACATAGGTAGAAAAGCCTATGCAGAGATACTGAAATTGTCTTCTCTTAGGAGTAAGTACTGCTTTTGCAAAGTTTTAAGATAGTTTAATGCCCGACTTTTTGTTTCATTAACTCATGGCATGAGGAATGCTGAATGCTCTAAATGTTGGACTTCTAGAAGCTTGAACCTGTCGACCTGCCACAAGTAATGACTTCTGAAAGGATCCTGAGACAGCAAGAAGGCAGGACAACTCACAAAGCAAAGGTGAACTCTGGTGATAACCAGACGGGGTGGGTAAGTGGGGGTGGGAGGGAGGGGCGGGCTTCCTTTTCATGTACTCCCTGCACAGAAGACTTCAAAGACAAATCAAGCTATTAAGTCCTTCTGAGTTAGAACTTTCCATGGCTATGTATTTTCTTCTGGGGTTGCATACAGGTGGAAACTACTCTTGTCTCTCAGGTGAACCTGAAGAGTTTCTTTGCTTCCTGGTGAAACAGGGAGAAGCAGATGAGAGAGAGAAATTTTACTTGGATATTAGTGACTCTAGAAGTATTCAAATTTGTGAAAAATCCAGCATAACTCCTCCCTTTCATTCTTACCCTTGGGTTAAAACTTCCTCTTGTTCTCCATTTTCAGGGTAAATCATATCTACAAGTTGTTCCTGACTTATTTACCCCAAGCTCACCAAAAAGGAATCCTGGAAAGGGGCCTCCATATAGAGCATTTTCCTTTCATAAACTTGTCACACTCTGCCAAGAAGACTCCTCTTGTGTAGAACTGCAAAGTGTGAGATAGGAGTAAATTTTTAACACATTCCCCTCCTGATTCATCTTGGAGCCAGCTAGATGCTGTTATGCACTGGCTCATTTGGTAGAAGATGTCCAGGTGCTTTTGGGTGCTCCAGGCCATGTTCGTGATGCTTACAGCGCTTGCGGAGACAGGCCCTTGCTGAGGCTCACATCAGTCACTGTCGACAGGGCGGCGTAAAAAGACGTCGCCGAACACATTTGGCTGCCATATCCCTTCCCTTTCCTGGCCACAGCAAGTGATGAATGAGGGTGTATTCACCCTTGGGTGCCCTCAATAACTGTCTGCACTGTCCCACTGAAGTTTACAATGCACCAGGGGGAGATCACCAAAGTCACAAATAATCAACTTCAAATCCGTCCTAAGCTGTAATATATCAGGGCTTATCTTGGTATATGGGCCTACACTATACAAATAGGTTCCATTTACCCATTCAGTGGCCCCCCTCTAATTTCATAGCCAGACAATGAGTCAATGGTAAAAGAGGCAGGGAAAGAGAGGCAGCCTCATCAAACCAGAACACATTTCTGGGAAGATAGTAATAAGCATCTCTTGACAGGGGAAGTGTTATCTTGTCAAAACAAGATGTGGAAAGATATTTCCATTCAAGGCTTGCAAAACCCTGCAGGAACCTTAAAAATTACATTATATATATTGTAAACTGCTACTTCATTCACTGAAAGCTGCACAAAAGACTCATGGGGAACTAAAGTGATTCACCTTTGGCATTACAAGAAGTCTCTGTGGGTTACGATTTGATGATTAAGATCCTGTGCTGTTCTAAAAAGGGTTTCAAGTTGTGGATTTAAGAGTCAGTAACTCATTACCACATACTAACGAGTATGTCATCTTTCATAGCAGGAACTGGAAAAGAAGATGCAAACTCCAATGTACATTTCTGGGAAAAGACAGTATTTACATAAGATGCAAATGCTGGAAATGAACCGTAAAAGACAAGAGGTAAATATGAGAAGAGAGAAGAAAAGTGTCACATTTACCAAATTCACTTCACATAATGACTGCCCTGGCACATGAATATAGTTGAGGATTCATCTCCGGTCTTTACTTAGCATTTTAAATTTAGTCATTGGAGCTGAAGATTAAACTACTGGAGTTGGGAAGAAGCAGCAAGATCCCTTCTGCTACCAACCCTGCTGAGTCTTTTCTCTGTTCTCAGTCCTCACAAAGATGTACCTGTGTCACAAGTCTTTTCGTAACCATTGCTTCTATGACATTCTGACTCCAGCAGAAAATTGGGGTTAGAACATTTTTCACGGTTAGGTAAAAGGGTGTGTGTGTGTGTGATTGGTCTTTATTTATTTTAATACCTAAGCATCTCTAATATATGCCACAGAATTTATCTTACAAAAAAGATCTCTTGTAACAAACCCTTTTACAGTAATGTTCCCTATAACTTTCATATTCCAAATTTCTCACTCCAGTGAATAAGCCTAAAGTCACTGTCTTCTGCAATTCCAAATATATCAGCTGGCTTACAGAGAAATGTTTTTACAAAGTTCCTCAGCTTTTTGAGACTGGGCATATTCTCCTTTCTTCTAACTCACTGATGCATAAAGAAAATTTCTGTACCTTCTAATAGGAAAAAGAGAGCCCCGTTCTGATTGGGGACCACAGTTGTCTACAGATTAGCGCACAACTTGCAAAGTGGCTGATCCATTGACCTATTCTGGTGAAAGTAGCTCTGGGGGAAGAACATTAACTGTTTATAGCTGATCATTTTCAGGCCCAAATGGAGTTAAAGAAAAGTCACAGGGAGGCAAGAATTAATAAGCAGAAACTGAGGGACCATCAAGCCAAGAAAATCCTTCAAAGCATCCCAAAAAATGATGACGGTGACTTTCTAACCTTGTTGCCTGATGAAACCTTGAACCGAAGTCCAGGTGAGTCATGTGATTTTTTTAGTAAAATAAAATATTTTAAGCGTTTTCAAAACTTCATCAGATAAACTTTGGGTGTCGGGGGAAGACAGCAAATAGTCTCAAGTTCCTGCCGATATTTTACTTCCCGGAATATAGTGGGCATGTTGTCATGTAATTGCAGATGGCTGGGAAGAAAAGACAGAAGCGCCGTCATGTTTCTTTGTTTTTAGAGGTTTACTGTACTTTTTACATGCATTATTGCAATCCTTGCTCCATCTGTAGGAGGAGAAAAAGCAAAAGAGCCTCATCTTGTGGTAAAAGAGGATACAGTGCATGGAGATAATGTTAAATGGCATGTCGGCATCAGCCAGTTTGGCGCCACGTGCAGACACAAGCCCCACCCTTTCCCCTGCAGCTCTCTTCGGCATGTTCACAATGCCTAAAACTGAATCCAGCTTTACTACCCACTCCAAACTTGCTCCTGCTTCATCTGCTGACTCTGGGTGCGGCCCCCATGCTCTGTGTGACTCTGCCAGGAGACCTGGTGCCTTTGCAACCCTTATGCTCCCTCTCATTGCATCTGATTAGTCGCAAAGTCTTGTTGATGTCATCTAGCACTGAAACCTCCCCTCTCTCTCCTATTCCTCATGTCACACCAGGGTATTGCTACAACCTTCTGACTGCAGTCCTTCCTCATGTCTGTCAACCCTCTACCTCAGTGTTCTCAGTGTGGCCCCCACACCACCAGCACCAGCATCACCTGGGAACTTGTTAGGACCACAGTCAGAGTGACCGAATCAGAAACTGTAGGAGTGGAGCCCAGCAATCTGGATTTAACAGCCTCCTCCACCCTCACCCTGGTTATCCTGATCCTAAAGTTTCAGAACCACTGATCTATTCGGTAATCAAAATTTATCCACAAACCAGCAGCATCTACATCGCCTGAGAGTTTATTAGAAATGTGGGATTTCAGGCTCCACCACAGACCTACCGAATCGGGCCCTGCATTTTGTCAAGATCCCAAGGTGATTCTCATGCACAATAAAGTACTAGAAGTATTGCACTAATAAAATACAGATCAGATCTTCTCGCTTTCTTGTTAAAAAATAAAAATAAAAAAATGTTCGGTGAGTCTCCATTAGTACAAAGTCTAAACTCCTTTCCCTGGTACTGTGATCCTTTAGGATCTAGCCACTGCCCACTTTCCTGGCTTCATCTGCTACTCTCACACTCAGCCCCCACATTTCAGCCAGGCCAGATAGCTCAGTGCCCTTGGATTGCTCTGTGATTTCTAATAGACATTTGTGTCCATAACCTCTGTGCTAGTTGCCCTATCTATTAGTGCCCCATTAAATTTTCCCTGTTTGGATTCCCCCCAGGGCAAATCTACCATTGCAAATGTACAGTATTGTCCATACTCATTGATTGCTCTGCTGCAGGCCAAATCCCCACCTCAGCAAGACTGATGATCAAGAAATCTATGGAAATGCTGGCCTTGCCTCTGGAGGTCTTGAGCTTCTATGGCAAAATCATCAGCTGCAAAAGACCCTGCTCCTGCTGAGAGAAATAAGCTAACTAAATAAGAAAAGACGGAACGATTGAAAATCTACTGGGGGCCTCTAATTAACCTGTACTCCAGAGTCCCAGAATGAAATATGCTATGTAGTCACATAGAGAAACAACTTTTACAATTTAAAAAATATTGGCAAAACCAAGAAAAGTGTCTCAGCTACAGTTGACACAATCATTGCTTGAGATCATGCCAAAAAAAGCCAACATTGATGAGGTCTTTGGAGGATGCCCCAGATTTGGAAGGGCCCGGGAGAGACTGTGACCCATGAAGTGGGGTTTTCCTCTGTTCTCCTGCTTTTTTAGAGCCGCTTCATTTTGTTCCAGCTCTTAGCTGGAGTGCTTACTATAAGCAAGCCGTGTGGTCTGCTCTTAACACAAATTATTGCTTTTAATCCTTACACAACCTGTAATGTAGAAGTTATGATTAGCCCCCATGTGACAAAGCCAGGATTCAAGACCAGGTCCTTCTGACTCTCAAATGTGCTCTCCCATCTACACCCTGTACGGCCTCATCAGGACACCAGGAACTAGGAGTTCTGTCCTGGACAACCTTGAGAAAGTCCGCAAATGTAGAGGTTGTAATTCCTCCAACTTATCTTTTAAGAGAAAGCTGCCCTCTGCAAAGCCTACAGACTTTACCACTGCAGTAGACATCTGCTGAAGCAATCATTCCTTTTTTCTTATTCCCAAATCGTATCTTTGATTTCTTTCCTTGTCTTCTAAATGAAGTTCACGTTGCTTTCTCCTAAATGTGGAGTGTAGCCAAGATCATAGAACATTCTGGTATTCAGGTTCTAGTAATTAAGCTTTCTCTGTACCCATCTCTTCCTATTTAATGCTATATTTGCCCATTCTTGTTCCGTCTTTTGGAAGATGGAATGAGAGTTTCAGGTCTCTTATGAGATAAAAATCAGTCTTTGTTTTCTGCTGCGTCTTTAAAATAAAATCACCCATACTTTATATTTATTTATATAATAAACTAGATAGATGATAGATAGATAGATAGATAGATAGATAGATAGATAGATAGATGATAGATAGATAGATAGATAGATAGATAGATAAATAGATGATAGAACTTCCATATCACTTCCACATCACTCTTTGGACTTACAATTTTATGAGTTTTAACATGTTTATGGTGCTCCTGCCCTTTCCAAATACCATGATTTGAATATAGTGGGTAGAAAAAGCCATGGACTTGAAATCAAAGTTCTTCATTTTAGCCCCAACTAAATGTAAGCTCCATGTTCTATGTTCCTAGAACAGTACATAGTAGGCTTTCAATAAATATTAGCTATATATTTGTCTATGTAGGTTTATTCTATATATAGAGTATAGATAAATTCTAGTTATTTAACCTCTGTGAACCTGTTTCCATATCTGTAAAATGGGAATAAAGCATTGCATACCATGCATGGTTTATGTAAATTAATCTAAATATGCATAAAAGCACATATAATATGTAAAGTGCCATATAAATGCACAGAAATATGGACAAAATTGAAGAAAGATGGAACTGATGTATTATAGTGATAACAACCATATACTTCAAGGAAGTGTCACCCTAAATACATTATTCGAATGTCACTTTCACAATTTTGCTCTTTTCTGGTCACCTGTACTTTAAGAACAAGGACAATTTTCCTGCATGACCACAAGACAATTATTACACTTAAATAAGTATAATACAGTTATTACACTTGAGAATTTTAACATTTATATATACTATTTTCTAATATATGGTTCATATTCAAATATCCATGGCTGTCCCAGTAATGCTTTTTACAGGTACTTTTTGTTTGCTTTTGTGTTTCATTTTTTAGATCTAGAATCTGATCGAGGATAGAATCATGCATTGCATTTTATTTTCTCATTTCTTAGTCTCCTTTAATTCAAGAACAATCTATTCTTTTCTTCTCTCTTCTCTTTTCCTTACTGCTCTTGTTCTTAGATTTGTGGTGATGTATTTTGGAGAGAAGTGACTTTACAACTAATTCTCAAATGGTTCAGCTGAAAAGTATATTTATTTATTTATTTATACATAAATAGTGATATATATAGCTATATGTGTGTGTGTGTGTGTGTGTGTGTGTATCAGCATTGTAAAAAATTGTTATTTATGGCTTGGGGTATACAGGTGTGCATTGTACTATTCTTCTGACATTCGGAAGATTTAAATTAAAAAAAAAATAGTAGGAGAAATATTTTTAATGTTTCCCAAGTTGGAATACTTTATATGTGTGCATATTTAATACCAAGCAGATTATTCTGCGTTCATAGAAACCTATACACTTAAATAAATACATCGCCATCAGGGGAAAAAATAAATAAACTTTTCATTTTTTGTAGGAAATTTTCAGAATGCAGAATTTTTGCAACATCAAACAATGAATGACTACTATCCCCGGAAAACTGGCAAAATGGAAACATGGTTCCGTGAACAAGAGGCCCGAGGACAGCTTCTCTGGGGCAGTTCTAGCTCTGACTCAGATGAGTTGGGGGACATTGAGAAAAAACCACAGGCATTGGTGAGGACCAAGACTGAGAGAATCCCACTTTTTGATGAGTTTTTTGATCGACAATAAGAATGCTATTCAGTTACCCACATATTGAGTGTTTCAAAAGTTTGCTCTCCTGTAAAAATTTTTCCAGTTAGTATACAAATTATTCTGAGAACACCGGTGCACTTCCTTTTCATTTGTAGTCCTACACTTAACAGGTGTGACATATTTTGTTAACGATGCTGCATAACTAACTTCCTTAAAACATAAGGGCTTAAATAACAGCCATTTATTGTCCCGCTTTTCTGTGTGTTGCTGGCCTCATTTGGTGGTTCTTCTTCTGGTCTCTTTTCAAGTCCTTCATGTAGCTGAAGTCAGAAGGTGGCTAGGCCTGGATTCATCTGGAGGCTTGAGCAGGACACTGAGACAGCTGGACCTCACACCCTTGCAAGACAGTCTCAGCGCTCCTTCACAGGGTTTCTCTAAGTGGTCTCTCCAGCAGAGAATTGTTTAAAATATAAGCCCAGGGCTCCTGAAAGCAAACGTTCCAAGAGGAGAAAGCAGAAGCTACCAGTCTTCTTAAAGGCTAGTCTTGGAATAGGCTCTGCATCACTCTCATCACATTCTGTTGGTTAAAGCAAGTCATAGGTCAGATGATAATCACTGAAAAAGGGCACAAATTCCACAGTGAGGTCTATCTTTGAGATCTGCTGCCATACCATATCTTTGAAAAGAAAATTAGCTCTTATAAAACAGAGATGAGAGAGGAGATTTAATACAAATACGAATGAGTTTTTAAAGGAAAGTCACAATAATGCTACATTAGACACTAAGCTCACTTGGGTCACTTTCACGTGAGTTAGCAGCTTATCATCTCAACAAAGAGGCTAGAGGGAAGAGGTGGAATAATGTCATGATCTCAGGGTATGATGTAAATCTTAGAACTCTTTAAAACTAAAAGGAAACTTAGAAATGTTCAGTCAAAAATTACTCCATTTATGAAAATTAGATTTTTAGGTAATTTTAAGAGCAAACTTGGGCTCGACTTCTAGCATAATCTTAAAAAAAAAATAAACTTGTATGCCATCCAGAAGCTTCTAAGAATTACTGAAACTTTTAAAACAAAGCAAAACAAAAACATCCTTCTAAAGCCTTTAGAAAACTTCCGAAAAGAAGAAAATAGAGAGAGACCCCTCCCCCCACCCCTACCACCCCGGACCATGAATTTGACATTCAGTACATTCATATCACTCACTAAGAAGATAAAAAGATGCTGTGTCAGAGGATAAACACTCATGTTTCTTCCAAGGACAGAAGGCAGTTAGGTCACCCCTAGGTATTATCACTCCCAGTTCCTTGTGAGAAGTAAGTCTTACTTTTTCTGTGGTAGGTAAAAATCGTATTTCCTATGAAGGGATACATAATGGTTTGACCAGTATGCCTTCTTGGAAAAGTAATATCCTTAAGAGAAAAAATGAGTCCAATATATTCATAATGTCCTCATTTATTATTGTTCATATGGAAGGCTTAAAACGAAGTGGGGCAGTCAATCCCCAACGCTGAAGATGGCAGAGCCTAAGCATGCCTTCATCACCTGGTCTGTGACTTGAAAAACACCATCTTCTAGAAGCTCACTGGACACGAAGGCATGGACCATATCACCTCCCTGTGGTATCCTCATTTCTTAGCATGACATCTGGCACAGAGTTTATTATTAAATGTTTGTTGAGTTCATTAATTTATGTATTGCATTTAGTTAATTAGAGAACCACTTGTTTCCCTCCAGCTGTGCATCATTTCCATCATTTCCCAAGAGTCTTAGATGTACAAGGTTGATTATACAGTAAATAAAGGGAATTTTTTTCAGGCACTCTTGGAATATATACATCTAAACGGATGGCATAAATTAGACATTGCCTTGGAATATAGGAGCTAGATGTGTAGGTACACCAATGAGAATACCATAGCTCAAAATATTTTTTAGAAACTATTAGAGTGTGTTAGCTGCAAAAGAAAATCAATCATAATGCTTTTTCTGAGTTTATTTGCCTGTTCCATGTGGAACTCTCCCTCATCCAATTAGAAATTCAAGGACTTAAAATAATAACTACTTTTTAGTAATAACTACTAAAGTACATTCACTGCTTACTGGACATGAGGCACTCTTCAAATGCTTTACATATTTAATTCTCATGACAACTTTATGAGTCAGTATTAATATCATCCCCATTTTATAGATGAGAAAACTGAGGCACAGAGAGATTAAGTAACTTGCCAAAGTCACCCAGCAAAACTGCCCTTTGGAGTAGACTGCTGCTTACCAGAAGATAATTGAGAAGAGCCAGGGGTACTTACTCCTCTCCCTATTTTACTTCCAATTCCCTAACTGCATTATGCAGCATTCCATTTTTTTTTTCTATTATGAATTGTGTTTGTCATTATTGTTTGTTTGTTTTGGAGGGTGATAATACTATGCTGGAAAGGGTAAGAACTTTGTAGGATTACTTTTCAGCAAGAAAGAATTTTGGGGGAGTCTGATAGCTTTACTGTGGGCACAGGTCAGAATAAGAGTGCCTGAGAAATACATCAGGAGGGGAATTTTCCAGGAATGGGAAGAGGGGTACATAAAGGCAGAAGAAAGAGTAAAGACAAACTTAATGTCTTCACAACTTGGCCTGGGAGGAGGATCAGTGAGCAAGCCCACCAGACACCCCATCCAGGATGGAGTTCAGGGCCAGAGGGTAGTGGCTCTCAACTCTGGCCGCAGGTTAGAATCGGCCGGTGAATGATCAAAAAAAAGAATGACACTTAAGATTTATTGAGTCACCTTTTGATTTATCTAGGTTGGCATAGAGTTCCGGCATTGGGTTGATGTTGTCTTCTTAAGCTCCTAGGCGAATCTGATGTGCAGTGAAGGTTGAAAACCATTGCTTTGGCAGTATGAACATCCTGTTTTACCAGATATATCAACTACTATCTTTAAAAGAAACAACTTCTCAGGAAATTTTTCACAGGTAAGGAAGGACACAAGGCCTGGAGTTATAGAAAACAGTAAAAGAATGTTTGATTTTTTGGTAATTGTCTGAGAACACCAATCCTTTAGTTAATCTTGAATTTGTTCAGGAGCAACGTAGGCTCACTCAGTAAAGAGCTGTTGCTGGTGAAAACTATAAAATTCAGCCTGGGGACAAAGTTGTCAATTTTCTTCAACTGAAAATCTCTTCAGCTTTGGAAAGAAAAAGGGTTTGTGAATGGCCAAATGCATACTTTCTCTCACGAAAATAATATTTTTCTTCTTGCTCTGAATTTTTCAGAAGAAAGAGAAATATTCTTTTTGGGGCATACTTTTAGAAATGTACTTTTCTCCATTTTTTTCAGGAAGAGAGCTATTTTTCCTCATGTATCTATTTTGATAATAATTCTGAGTTACTTTACCTGGGCTTAATTAAAGATGACTCTTGCAAGAGTCATTTGTGACACAGTCTTATAAACAAATGAATAATGTTTTCTGCTTGCACAGAGCATTTAAAGACAGAAAACAAAATGCCAGCTCTTCACAACACTCCCTTTCTAACCAGGAAAACATACTGATCACCAAATCATAATTCATATCAATTATTTCCTACCTCAAATGAACAACAAAAGTCTATTTCCACATATTACTGTAAAACCTCACTAATTTGTAAGGTGTAGATTAAGGAAGGTCAGACCATTAAAAATCTGAATTATGTCTCATTTTCAAAGAGACACTATTTTCTTCAAGTACAGAATAAACAAAAACACATGTGAAAACAAAGTCAATAGTTAAAAGTTTCTTTTTAAATGTAACTCATTCATTCATTCATTTAATCATGCATTCAACAAATAGATTTCGAGTATCTATAACATGCCAAGTACTATTCTGGATGCTAAAAATACAGCTATAAACAAGACAAAGTCCTTGTACCCACGGCTTACATTCTAGTGGGGAGGCCATTAGTAGATAGTTGAATACATAATACGATTTCAGATAATATCAAGCATTGTGAAGAAAAAAGCAGATAAAAGGGTGGGCATAGATGGCATGGACTGTTTTAGACAGGATGCTCAGAGAAGGACTCTCTGACAAAGATACTTGAATGAAGGGAGGGTATAAGCCATGAGAATACCTATGGAAAAAGTTTCCCAGATACTGAAAGAGCAAATACAAAGGCCCTGAGGTGAGATGCGCTTGTAACATTCAAGGACCAACAAGAAGGCTAGAATGGCAAATCGAGTAAAGGGAAAACTGACAGGGATGATATCAAAGGTCATCAGGACCCAGATGGTGAGGAGCCCAGAGGACCACAGTGCAAAGGTTGGTTTAAAATGTATCAGAATTTCAGAGACAGAGGGGATGGTCCTAGTCTAGACTGACATCTTAAATATGATCACAAAAAGAGGCAAAGAGATCCATTAAATTCACATGGCCCTAGCTGACTGACCTGGAGCTGACCCTTGACCTAACTGAACCAGTCAAAGAAGACCTCAGCTTCTTCTGGTGGCAGGAACCTCAGCAAGTATGTTCCGGAGCACTGGGTAGTAGCATTCTGACTGTGGGCCAGAGATGCAAGAATGCTGAGCTACAGTAAACAGAATTGGAGAAGAGGGAGCCTCTGAGCCCTGCAGCATATCTGCTCCTCTTTCCAACCCTCCTAAGTCCCTCCTGCCCTTTGTTCTGAAACTATATCCTTATAGTAAAGTCCACCTTCTGTTTGGGCCAGCTCCAGTTGATTTCTGTTTCTTAAAACCAAAGAATATCAACTAGTAGACATCTTAAACAAAACCACTCCCTTGTAACACTGAAGGCTGCAGTGGGCTGGAAATGGCAGGAGGGGACAGCTCCAGCTTCCAAGAGGAATAATGAGAATCTCCTCCCAATCCACGTTCAGGATACCATGTCAGACACAGTGGGAGTATTTACACCACAAAAATTGGCAAATGTGACAGATCAGGGCTTTTGTTTCAGAGAGCTGGGTGTTAAACATTTACTAGCACATCTGTCTACAGGTAACGACCAACAATCTGGAGTCACAATTCACACCCTACCTCTGCTTCTTCCTATCTTCGGTAAGTTATTTTACCTCTCTGGCCACAGTTTTCTCATTGTAAAATGGAGGCCTACCTTACAGTGTTGTTAAGATAAGATAGTGTTTTGAGAAAACATAGTAACTGCTTAATATATATCAGTTAATGAGCAGTATTATTCTCATTGAAATTAGGAATGAAATTAAAAAAAAATTGTGTCTAGAAGTCTGATTTGTTCAACAAGATATGAAATAAAACCCAGAAGTACATAACCACGGAACTGTGAAAACAAATTTATCGTAATTTACAGGTGATGTGATTATATGCCTAAACCACTCAACAAAATCAACAAAATCTGAAAAAGTTTTAGAATTAATAATAAAATTAGATATTTAGATAAAAGAGATACATTTTTAAAATCAACAGCTTTTGCAAACCATTTTTCAGAATTTATCCACTGAGAATAAATATACCAGTGTGGAAAGACAAACGTTCAAGCATAAATAGTGGGCTCACTATAATATTACTTAAGGGTAGTTTGTGATATGTTAAAGAAACATACTGTAAACTCTAGAGCAACCACACACACACACACACACACAAAAACGGAATAGCTAATAAGCCAAAAAAGAGATAAAATTAAACCATAAAAAATAATCCAAAAAAAAATCAGAAAAAGAAGAAAAGGGTGGACAAAAAAGAAGATGCAAAACTAGATCCAAATACCAAGATGGTAGATTTAACCCACAATTTAAATGCAGAGATGGTCAGACTGGATAAAAGAGCAAGAGTTAGCCCTGCACTATCTACAAGAAACAAACTTTAAATATAATGTCACAAATAGGTTAAAAGTTATAGGATGAACAAAGATATACCATCCAACACTAATCAAAAGAAAGCCGGAATGGCCATATTACTATTTCACGAAGCAGACTTCAGAGCATATAACAGGCCTCATCACCATTAATGGCCAAAGGTATGTATCCTTCAAGTTTAGCAAAGATAGAACTGAAGATCATATTGCACCCCGCCACCAGCATGAAAATCAAATCTCCGGAAGGGATCTGATGTCCATGCTGAATCACATCCTCACCCTTTGGGAAGGCAGGTCTAGGTGAGGGCCTTGTAGAATCACAGAGAATTGAGATGGGCAGCTTCCCAAAGAAGGGATTCAAGGACACTTAAAAGCAGTGAATGTGTACTACGAATGAATGCTTAGTGCCTGGCTACCTCCCTAACACATCGCACGTGTAAAGTGTAGCAATGGCACGGTCCTATCCAACAGCAACATGACAGTGACAGAGGAGACCGAGAGGAGGCTTAGGGTGCTTATTAGATCTGGAAACAATAATTTGACTTTTACCATGAAAGGACCCTCCAAGAGAATGGAGGAATAAGTAATTTTCCCCCCAGAATTTATCAGCATAAACTCTAAATTTGGTAATTCCAGGAATGGAAAAAGATGTTAACATTGAATCCAAGTTTTCAGTAAAGAAACAGAAGATGATTTTACAAGGTCCTATTTATTTTTTTTTTTTGGACTCCAACAGACTTGCTCAAAGGTTCCTGTCATCCTTCAACACTCCCCCACCCCCATTTTTCCTCCAAAAATATAATCCAAGCCTTCTCCTACCATGTAAATTTGGGAACTCTTTACATCTACTTCCAGTTAATAAGATATTGGGAGGCTTACTGGACAGTTAGGACTTTGGATCTAGATGGAGCACCTTGAACCACAGATTATAGAAATCTAAGGGGGCATTTTGGGACCTTCTATTTTGCCCTCTCTCCCTCCCACAGGAGTTGAGATAACCACGGCACTCCCAGGTGACCTTCAGGAGAGACTGATTATCCAACTGAAGTTGATACATACTGATTTAGCTTAATTAGTAAATGTATTCATAATTTTTTGGAAAGGAACTTATTTTTCATTCATTGTGTTTTACAACATAACACACACACACCAACCGCCACCCATTCCCTGCCAGAAGTAGCAAGAACCCGCAGTATTTCTTTGAATGGGATCTACCTTACAGGCCTTCTTCGGCTTACGGGTTGTAGAAGTTTGCCATCTACCGACCTTTTGCTGAAATATCTGTTCTCCTCAAAATATTGCCAATAATCATAATTTGATGCCAGCAACATACATTAAATGTATGCAAGTATTTCCCAGTAAAATGTGAAGGATTTTTTAAATTTTATTTTAAAAACTCTATAGAGAAGAGAACCAAAAGCTCAAATATCCCACATGAGTTTTAAACAGCGTTCAGTGTTCGTGTTCATTTGAAGGCCCTCTGCTGGCCATTCTCGTTACATGGACTGCTTAGGGTTTTTTTGTTTTTGTTTTTAATCGCAAAACGTTGGGAACAGTGAAGATATTTTTCTGCTATCTCGGCTTCTAGTACTCTGACCTCACTCCATCATTTCTTTCTCTGCCTGTTTTCCTCCTTTGGTTTCAGTCAGGCTGACACCACCTGACTCAATCTTTTTATTTTTAATTTTAATTTTTATTATTTTGTTTGAATTTTTTATTAGTTTCAAGTATACAGTACATTGGTTAGACATTTACATAGTTTATAAAATGATCTTCCTAATTGCTCCTTCTCTCCTCGGGTTTTCCTCCTAGCCAGTATATTAATGCTAACTGCATTCCCTGTGCCGTGCTCCCCATTCCTGTGACCATTTTTCAATCTTTTTATTTTTGATTTAAGTATATACCAAGAGCTGTGAAAGATCTGACATTGTATTCTGTAAGCTAACAAATTAACCTGCCACAATTCATGGAAGCTGATAGAAGATACAGATTCCGGGTCAGAATTGTCATGATTATTTTATGTGTCAACATGACTGGGCCATGGGGTGCCCACATATTTGGTTAAACATTTCTGGGTGTGTCTGTGAGGGTGTTTCTGGATGAGATTAACATTTGAATCAGTAGACTGAGTAAACCAGATTGCCTGCCCTAATGTGGGTGGACCTCATCCAGTCAGTCAAAGGCCTGAAAAGAATAAAGGCTGAGTAAAAAAAGAATTCTTCCTCTCTACCTGTCTGAGAGCTAGGACATTAGTCTTCTGCCTTCAGACCTGGGCTCTGACTGAAACTTACACTATTAGCTCTCCTGCTTCTCAGGCCTTTGGACTTGGACTGGAATGTATAGCATTGGTTCTCCCAGGTCTCCAGCTTGCTGGCTGCAGATCTTGGCCTTCTCATCCTCTGTAATCACGTGAGCCAATTCCTTATGGTAAATTAATCTCTCTCGCTCTCTCTCTCTTCTCTCTCTCTCTCTCTCTCTCTCTCTCTCTCTCTCTCTCTCTCTCTCTCTCTGTATATCTCTATGTGTGTGTGTGTGTTTCTCCAGAGAATCCAGACTAATACAGAGACCAAGGGCAGTCTATTCATGACTGCAATAGCAGTAGCTAGAATATCATTTTTACACTGGTTCCTGAGCCTCAGTTTTAACGGAGTGACACAAAGAGGATCGGATAACCCTGTACATGCAGTGGGTTGATTTAGAGGAAAGGCACTCCGAGTTTATGGAATTCTAATATTTTACATTGCCTACTAAGCTTATCTGCCCTTTGCTCCAGTAGGAGACATTATCTCTTTCTTTCAAGACTGCTTCACTACACAAACGTCCTTGAAAAGATAATGCAGACAAAGGGCAGTTAAAGCCTTTTCTTGCAAAACATGGAGGAATGCAAAAGCCCCATAGAGAATTGTCTCCCAACAGTCTAATCAGCTAATCAATCTTAACATCACTAAAATGGGACATCACATGTCTCCCGATGTGATGCAATAAGAAGTACACAGCACCACCTAGGACTTATTCTTGCCAAAGCAGGTATATCTGAATCTAATTGAGTCTAGAGCTCTAACTACCAGTTTGTAAGAAATACAGGGAATTAAAAGGCAAATAAGGAACAAGTTGGACAAGGCCATTGGCCAAATCTAGAAGATAGGAAATTGTATGCAATAAGTGACCCAGTTTCTCCAACAAATAAATGAAATTTTAAAAGATGGGAGAAGAAATAGTTACTGGTGAAAAGAGACTTTGGAAATAATGCAGCATGTGGACCTCGTTTGATTATAACCTAAACAAACCAATTGTAGGACAATTTTTAGACAATGGAGAAGATTTGAACATGCGTGGGTAACTAGGTATTATTAAAATTACATGAAAGAATTATTAGAGATGATAATAGCTTTGGGGTTATGTTTTTAAAAATCCTTGTATCTTAGAATTACTGAACTATTTATGAGTAAAATAATATGATGTCAGCATTGGCTTTAAATTATTTCACCATGATCAACAACAAAAGTAGAAGGAGAAAGATGGAACAGGCTTGGCAAAATGTTATTGTTAGAGCTGGGTGACAGTACATGAAAGTTCATAATACTATTTTCTGATATGTAATTTAAAAACTTTCTATTAAAAGTTTTAATAAATAAAAGTGGAAGAATGAAAAAACAGAATCCTCCCCACCCCCACCCCCCAAAAGTGAGAGAAATTAAGTATAGACATGAAAGGATGTAGGAGGCCCTGGCAGAGTTGCTTTAACTTGGACTTTAGAAGAACATCTCAGATCTTCAGAAGCCTGCCCTTCAAGAGAATAACTTTCATTTTCCCTTTTTAATGTAGAATAGTTCTACCCTTTGTTCAGTGAGATCAAATTCCTATAGGAAAAAAAGTGAGGTAGGAACCGAAGAGAACTAGGGAGAAATAGAGAAGGGAAGGGAGAGAGAGAGAGACTGATGCAGATGTATCCCCTTCCCTCATGGGTTTTTCAGTCTAGTGGAGGAGACATCCACTAATCCAACAGCCACACAGACGTGTGTTTAATGATGGAGATAAACGCTATGGAGTAAAAGAAAAAATTTCTGTAAGAACAAATAACACAAGAACTTGGGAGGCAAAGTCAAACCTCTTAAGGAAGTGACCCTTGCTGGTGCTGAGATCTGAATGGCAAGTCGATGGTATATAGGCAAAAGGATTTAGGGAGGGCTGTTCTAGGACAGTCAAGTAAGAAGGACTTGACTTTGGGATGCAGAGGGAAGAATGAATTAAAGGGGGCACCAGAGCACACAAATAGGGGAGACTAGGAGATTCTTTCAATGGCTGCACTGGAGATAATGATGGCTTACACTAGAATGATAGCAATGGAGATAGAAAGAATTAGACCCATGTGAGAGAGATTTAAGAAGCAAAATTACTGGACTTGGTGATGGATTAGATATGATGATAGGCATCATCTTAATATCATTTCTGCAATATTGTGGAGGAGGTCAACGAGAGGATATGACTGCCAGTTGCCTCATGAGCTGGACCCGGACAATCAGTTTCCTTCCCCGATTCCCTGTCCTTGGAAGGGACATCCTGCTCACTATTCCCACAGTGAGAGCCAATTCAAGGACACAGCCTTGAGAAAGTAAGGTTCTGTTGAGACCATCTGCAGTGACCACATGACTAAACCCAGTCAAGGCTTCTGTATAAATTTTTAAGATTCTGCCTACTCTGCAGCCACCCAAGACAAGCCTGTATATAAGTTCCCTGGCTTATGAAATCTGCCACCAACCAATATAGAGTCATCTGCCTCTTTCTTCATTCTCTTCTTGCCCTCTGTGTTTGAAGAATGGTTCCAGATTTCATCCAGGAAGTGCCCGTGGTTGCAAACCAACAAGTATCCACCTAAAGAATCGAGTTTTGGGGACCGCTGTGCCAGTGTATCACTGGATGGATGGAGTTATAGGTTGCCCAAAAAAGGGACTAGGAACTAGTCCCAAAGGAAGACTGATCTAAATATTTTATAGTAAACCTGGGGAGACTTTTAGGAGAGAACAGGAGCTGCTGTCCAGCCTGTCAAAACGTCTACCCACTATACTCACTATACTCATATACATTCACACCCACTGCCCAGTCTCTAAGGAAAGAGAAGTGGACTGAAGCTAGGAGATCTGGTTTGAGTTCTGGTTCTTGCTCTTACAAGCTGAGAGATATTGGTCAATACATGTTTCTGGGTCAACAGACTCAAGTGCTGCCATTGAAGTCTAGGGACCAAGGGGCCCTCTACTCTTGTAATGGGTACCTGGGCTGAAATCAAGGGGGAAAAGATGGTGGGGTTAGACATTAAAAGTAACAGTTTAGATCTGGAAGGAATGAGCCCTCCAGTGATCCTTTGGGGGCAGGCTGGTCCTTTCTTATTGTGAAATTACCCATATGGTCCTTTTTATTGTACAAATGTAAAGAAAAGGACCTCTGTGAAATATTTCCATTTTGTAACAGAGTCTTTGCTTTAAATTTGCATAACCAAAATTTGGCAGCAGTACAGGTAAACCCTGATAGTATTTGACATTGCATTTGACAGATTATAAAATCTGACTAAAACTATTTAACAAAATATGTATTTCATATAAAGAATCAATGAAACCAGTAACTGGGCGGCAGCAAGTTCCCACATCCTAAACACAGGGAAAATACCATATTCCAGTTACCATGTACATCCTCATTCTAAAAGACCACCTACCTATGGAAGATCCCTACCCTCAGGCAAAATAAACCAATCTAATCACTCTCATTTTTTTCCTAGGGTAAATTAAGTACAGAGACGTTAATTGTCTAAAAAATTGTGTTCACATATATCACTGACGCCTATTTCTATATTCTGCTTTTTAACATCCAAAGAATAGGTCTGCTAGTATGGAAGCTCCCAGTATATTTGTCCTATTGTTGGGCTTACTTTCACTCATGAGAGTGTCCTAGTTTTCCTGAATATCATCCCTTTGAGAAGTGAAAACAAAGTCAAAATACATAAGGTTGGTCAATATAGTGTTTATTGTACAAAGCACTGGATTTAAAGACAAAAGGCCAAGGGTCAAAACTCTTCATGGCCACTTACTAGATGTGTGATCACGTGCAAACTTTACACTCTCTGCATCTCCCTTTCCTCATCTGTGGAACTGTGATAAAAAAGCCACCTAGCCACCAGGTGATTTATGATGATTGAATATAATACTCTTTGTGTAAGAATTCAACATAAATAAGTGCTGGTTGAGAGTTTGGTTTCTTTCTGCTAAAAAATATAATTTTTTCAGTCATCTGTCCTATTCCATGAGGAAAACTAAAGAAAGGAAACAGACTTGCACCAGGGATTGTGGATCACGTGTACTCAGTCTGTCTCCAGTTGCTTCTCAGTCTTAATTAATAAGAATACCGGCCAGCCAAATCCAAGGCCTGAAGATCTGGCCCGTCACGTTGGCATCCTCGGGGAGAGCTTGCTGCAGCTCTGCCTGGCGGACCAGCATTCCGGCTTTGCTGCCACCTTTTTCAGACACACTAGCACAGCCTTGACACATAAATGTTGATAAACAACTGACACATTTGTCCTGCAATTGCAGGTGTTGGCAGCCAAGTTTCGACACACTGATTTGCTTTTTGATTATGAAAGCTTTGACAGGTCCCAATGACCAATTCAACCTTGCATATGACCAGGAATAATCAACCACAACTTCTAAACTAGAACTTTCAAAGACTTGACTAAAAACATGCTAAGCCAGTGTTTTTCAAAGTGCGGTTCCTGGGCCATCTGCTTCTGAACCTGCTGTGGATCTCATAAACATGGAGACATTGCCCAGAGCTACTGAATCAGAATCTCTGACTGTGGGCCCATGGGTAAGCACGGTCAACCAGCACCACAGGAATTTGGATGCTCATGAGTGTTAGAGGACTTGTTAAGCAAACTCAAGATTATTGGTCAAACTATTACAGCTTCAAGGACTATACAGAGTAAATAATACTTCAAGCCAAACAACATTTAAGTATATTGAAATATTGAATTCCAAAATATTGGTTGTGATCAAAAATGAATGCAATTCTAGAAATGTAAACTGGTGGCAAAATTCGATGTTTGGAATTTTACCTACATTAATCAAGCACATTCACTGCACTAAGATGGATAGATCTCTCCATTATGCAATAAAATGATTGACTTTAATGGTTTCAATAGGGTGTTACATCAGTCACTGATTATAAGAATAAGCATAGTAGATAATCACTTGCTAAGTGAATCACTAGCTGTAACAACTGAATGTGAACTTTCACTTTGGATTTTTACTTGCCTGTTTTGAAGTCAGAAATTGATTTAAATAGGAAAAACACTTTGCCTTACACTGAGTAGTTAAACTTCTACTTCAGGCTTCATTAAAGAAAAAATATACCATATTTTCTCCTTCCATTTCCTTTAGCCAAGGTAAAAATTTTGGCTGGCGTAGCTAGCATGGTCAATGGGGCTGGGGCCAAAGAGGCAGTCTGTGTGGTTAGCACATTGGTAACACGCGGAAGAAATGACTAGGTAAATATACTAAGGCTAATGGGAGCCAAGTTTTTCAGTGCTAGGGAGGGCGTTATGAGTAAGTAAAAGAGGAAAGGATAAACCCTGTGGTGTTACATTGAAATTGAAGGTATCATTGTAAATTTATGGTCTTTTAACGTAGATAGATGATAGATGATTGACTGATTGATATGGATGTGTGGATATATGTAATTGAGTGTGTGTGTACATACATATTTCCTAGTCTGCTGAGAAGAACTAAAAGCAATGACATACCAATATCAATGAGCACCAAGATCATGGTTTCTAAATTATGTTCTCTTCTAAAAGGAACTAGGACTCTAAAGAAATAACTAATTCCAGGGCTGTGGCAGGGAAATGACAGATGAGCCTGGAACATCGTGTTGCACCAGAAAGTAAGGAAGTGCTCAAAGAATGATGGGAACATGTCAAAAAGACATAGGAACCAGCATGAAGGGGCTAATAAATAATAATAGTAACTGGTAATAACACATTGAACAAAATAGAAATCCATGAACCTACATGTATATAAACAAATAAATGAATGAATATATAAAGAAGCGAGGGAAAAGAAGAAGCTTTACCTTATGAGAGCATGCCAAATAAAAAAATACAGAGGGAATAATGAAATTAGAAAATCACCATTTGGCAACTGTCATGGTAATAATGGATTTAATCAAGACTCTACAATGGATTTAAAACAAATAGATGAAAATCTGATGAGGAGCAGGATATTTACATAATCTCAAAGCATCTCTCAAAAAATACTTAGTCATTGCTTATTAACAGATTAGTACTTAATAGTTACTAACTTTATAATAGAGTAACCAGGCAGAAAACATCAAAGCCACGTGAGAAAAGTGAATGTCAAGAATAACAAGACAAATAAATACATGCCTCCTGACACTACACAATGTCACTTCTGTAGTATTCCTGCCAGAAATGTAAAAAAGTCTGAATCTAATCATGAGGAAATGTCAGATACACCCACATTGAGAAACATTTTATAGAGTAAATTTTAAAAACTGTCGATATCATGAAAGATAAGGAGACTGGGAAACTGTTTTGGACTTAGGGAGACTAAAAGCAGTGAGAACTAAATGTACCACATGATCCTAGGCTGGATCCAGAACTTTAATGGATTTTATTGGGTCATTATTGGGACAATTGGAAAATTTTTAGTGAGGTCTAGGAACTAGAAGATAATAATATTCAACGTTAATTTCCAGTGGATGTGTAAGATATAGAGTCTTCATTTTAAAAAAATATACACTGAAGTATTAAGGGGCAATGGGGCATCATGTCTATAACTTTCAAATGGTTCAGAAAAAAATAATATAGATATATAGAGAGGGGATAACAAGGCAAAAGTGGTAAAATGTTAACTAACGTAGGGGAAGAAAAACTCGTCCTGCATCCTCTTATGTTATTTATCTAAAGCCTGCAAATTAAACTGACAAAAGACAGATTAACAGGAGAAAACAGTTAATTCATATACACACATGAGCCAGCAAAAGAAGTAGCTGGCTCTTCATTAAGTTAAAGGCTTATATACCTAATTTAACAGGGGAAAAGAAGACCAGAGAAAAACCTTTTCTGGGAAGAATAAGTAGTTTTCTAATGGATTTTAAGGATAACCATCAAGAGATGAAAAAGCGATAATGCCTGTCTACACAGGTATGAATGGCTTTCTGGCTTCTTCAGGGCCATAAACCTTCCCTTGAGAAAGAATTTGGGGTAGGTTTTATTCATATTCTTCCTTGTGGAAGTAGATCTGTCTAAAAGAAGGAATTTATGGTAGCCTTATTTCCCAGAAATTACTTCTTTTAGTCAGGTGAGGGAAGAGCCAAGGAGGCTTCTTTCTGCATCTGTTGATTCTCAAATGTCTTAAGTTTAAGATAATATTTATACCAACTCTGGGGTTCTGAGTGGGTTCCTACATTAGCAGTTGGGAAATGCCAATGTATATAGGAATTCTCGGTACTATTTTTTGCAAAATTTCTGTAAAATTGAAATTATTTCAAAATAAAAGTTTTTAAAAGATGTCGCCCCATCTTCCTAAATGGGAAGCTTAATTAAAAAAAAAAAAATAATACCAACCCATTTCCTTTCTTAAAGAAGTGGCAACTCTGAAAGGTGAATTAAATGTAAAAGAAAAGCTTTAATTTCCATAAATAAGTGAATAGTAAGCTTCTGTCCTTGAGCAGGAGAGTCCTGCAAGGAACATTAGTAACTCGATCCAGGTGGAACAAGGTAGTGTCCAGGATCCTCAGAACTCTTCAGGAAGAAATGCAGCCTTCCCTGTCAGACGGCAGATCTCAGGCTGGGTGTAAGATAACCACTCGCTGCTGACAGCCTTCTGGATTATGACCCAGGGCAAAGATGATCTCGTGTCCAGTGTGATTTTCTTGTCCAAATTCTTATCCTACAAATTAAATAATGTTCAGATCTTCACACTAAAATAACGGGTTCTCGTTTTTCTATTTTGCCAAATGAAAGTTGTCATGCTTTCCACTACTACTAGTAATACAAGCAACTCCCATGTACTAAATACTCTGTATCTGGACGTCTCCTAAATATGTTATGTGCATTGTTTTATTTAATCATCTCCATTTCCCTGTGAAAGACCAATATTATTCTTTTCATTTTACAGATAAGGAAACCAGATGTTCTGAAAGATTTAACTCTCTAGGATCACAAAGCTGATAAGCAATTGCGTTTGGGTTTGAACTCGGCATTAATTAATCACTATAGAAGACACTGTGCTATGCTTCCACATTCTGTGGTTCTCTCTGGACTCCAGCTAATATTAATAACCTAGGCTCAAAGTTCTGCAAAAAGTCTATGGCCATGCCACCCTGCACACGCCTGATCTTGGCTGATCTGAAAAGCTAAGCAGGGTCGGGCCTGGTTAGTACTTGGATGGGAGACCACCTAGGAATACCAGGTGCTGTAGGTGTAAAAAAATAAAGATCCGGCAACAAATATACTATCTCAGTTAAAAAAAAATAAATCCTGAGGTGTCCAAAGGAAAACAATTTAAGGTAACTATCTCAATACAAACCCAAGAAAGAGGGCCACATTATACTGTTTAAGGCCTTTGGTTGCCTCACTGCTGTGGCAGACTGAGAAGTGTTTAAATATCTTTAGTTGCTTTAGTTAAAGGGCAGGAGGCAGAGGTTGTTCACAAAAGACAGTGAAAAAACACTCATCTCCAATTTTAATTACTTTTCCTTTATATTCTTAATTAGAGACTCTTGACTCAATCATCATTCTTTCTTCCTCAGTTAAATTTTAAATATGTCAAACAGAGATTCCTGAAGAGTATCTACTAAAATTAAGTAGGAGCATCCAAGAGCCAGGACCAAATGAGAAGAAAATCATGATCCTCACCTTCTAGTTCAGTCCTAGGAGCTCTCAAACTTCTTTTCTGTTTCAATATACAATATTTAAAATGCGACACATCCCCGGGCATATTTCCTGGAGGATCAGCTGGAATCCTACTCATTTCTCTTTCGTAAAAGGATATCAGAATCAAGTGAGCTCAAGTGACATAGGGATGACACTGACTTTAATTATGAAAAGCAAACTTTTCTGTGTCCACTATGATCAGTAATGTCACAAGTAGCTATGGATATGATATATATCATTTATATATATTTTAGGTTAAATTTAATTGTTGCTTCCTTGTAGGGCTATCGCATTTTCCCCTCTTCTTTTGCAATTATTTTGTTTTATCTAGACCCCTACCATAGCACATGTGAGAGAAGGATGAGCAAAGCAGAGAAGCAGAGAAGTCTGCTAGAAATTGCTCCAGCCTGAGAATTCATGAACCCGTCTCTCATCAGCCAGTAGACAAGGATGATGAAGACTGGAGTATGGAGAGCAGGCCTCAGGAATACTTCTCTCTCTGTCTCTTAAATAGTTTTATTGAGGTATAGTTGACAAATAAAAATCATATATATTTAAGGTGTACAACTTGATGTTTTCATATATATATGTATATATAGTGAAATGATCACTGCAATCAAGTCAATTAACATATCCATCTCTTCATATAGTTACTATTTTCTTTATTTTTTAAATGTTAACTATAGTCCCATTGCTACATATTAGATCTCCAGAAATGATTCATCTTGCATAACTGAAACTTTGTACTTTGACTAACATCTTCCATTTCCTACACACACACACACACACACACACACACACACACACACACCCACTCAGCCTCTGGCAACCACCATTCTACTCCCTCTATAAGTCTAGTTTAGTTTCCACATATGAGGTCATGCAGTCTGTCTTTCTATGTCATCATAGTATATAGGACTCCTGCGGTTGTACAATATTATCATCCAGGCCCTGGTAGCCAGACTTTGGTAACCACATTTGACTCAAAGGTAATAGGACTTAAGGTCCAGTAGGACCAGAGGATGGGTTCCTAGCCCAGATGGTAGCCACTAGTCATGTATTATTATATTTGGGTTTTAGTCTTGTATTCTCAGACCCCAGAAAGCTGGACAAATTGGTGCCACCAGTGCCCTCTTCAAGCTCTTAGGTTCCCTGTGTGAAATAGGCTCTAATGCTTTAAATAATAGTAATGACAATGAAGATAAATTTTGGTACATCACGTCACAGCAACTGCTATTTCATCACCACCACAAATATGTGAAGTAACTTTAATTATTCATTTTTCCAGATGAGAAAATTGAGGTTTACATTTCTTTAAATAGCTCATCCAAAGGCAAACGCAGACATGATTTTCAACACAAATCTTTCTAACTCCCAAGCAGTGCTTTTAACTCTAAGACTCGGTTTTGATTATGGTGAGCCTTTTTATTGCCCTTCCCCTAAACCTAGACCCTGGCTGCAAAACAGATACAAAAATAGATTTTCTTGCCATAGCCCTCCGATATCCCATCAGTCTTTGATGAGAAGAAATACAAAAATGGCTAGTATTGAAGCTAAACACGAAAAGGGCCTCAGTCTCTTCTGCCCCTTCTAGGCATGCCATATGTTTGCATGTGGAAGCAGACTCTGGGATAAAGACCAGCATGCAGGAAGTTTATTAGGAAGCACTCTTAGGAAGCAGGTTTGAGCAAAAAGGGAAGCTAAGATTCAGCCTCCGTGAAGACTCAGCCAATCCCACAGGGAGTTCTGGAACCAGATGGCCCTTTAGACCTGGGGAAGGGCAGCTAGACCCTTAAACACCCACACACCAACCAGGCCTTCAATATGGGCTACTCTGGGAAGGGCATGACATTTGGGCAAAGCAAGTGTCTTTGGGTGAGGTACTTCTGAAGGCAGCTGACAGCTGAGGACTGTCTGCCAGCAGCACTTCCAGCAGTGGGGGAGATTGCTACCTTCATTCCTGAAAGGGACAGGAGTATTCCAGAGGGACTTTGTTTTGCTACTTCCCCCACACACATGCATGCACACACACTTATGGCACTCACCAATGCCTTTTAGAAATTTCTTTTTAGGAGGAGGGACAGAAAGATGCTACGAAATGCTGTTTATGGCCTGGAAAGAGAAAATTAGACCACTGAAAAAAAGCCAGCCACAGCTGGTTTTGCCCAGTTTTAAAGTACTTAACTTACAGTGAAGAGGACTTCTCCCGTGCTTCCTAATTAATCTTTCAATACTTGCCTTCCATAGCACTGACTCATCATATATCTAAATGCTATTTAAGTGTTCCCAAGCTTCCCATTAGAATTTTGGGACTGCTGTCTGCTCTAAGAATACAGATAACTCCAGGGCCCATAGGCCTCAGTTAGTGCTTTCTCTTCCCTTCCCTAGACTTCGCTTCTTGGATTTCAAAGACTATATGATGCTAAAGGAGTGGAATTTTTCTTCTATAGTCCCAGGTGCAATGTCTGGCACTTAGCAGATGCTCAATAAATGTTGGTCAGATGACTAAATGGTATGTTCTAGTTGGGAATTTAAACATCTCTTTGGACGCTAGCAACACTCCACCATTTCCTCGGTGTTCATGCTGCATGGTTTCTCATTGAGGATGCACAGATCTATTTTCCAGGAGTTATGCTCAGAGTCGGAACCAAAAAGATTCTGACTACTTCCCAGGCATCCAAATATATAAGCTGGTAGTTGATTCAGTTAAATCCCTAATTTTTGTTCACTGGTCCAGGCGGTAAACAAGTACAGCCAGGAACAAATTCCCTGCTGCCATGGACTTACTCTCCAGCGGAACCCATATTGCCACTCCGAAGGGCAAATGTTGATAATCCCATTTTTAAGAGCAGGAAAATAACGAAAATTTTCTCTCATTGTATGTCTGATGCCTGGCCCGTCCAGTGTTTTAAGTGGCACAAGCTTTGCATATTAGCATCCTACTCTATTTGAAGCCAGCTTTACAAACAACACAATCATTTAACATTGTGTTATCAGCAGCTGAGACTCTAATTTAAGCTAGTCTTTGCCACTAGGAAAAGCGTATATTAAAAACATACATCTTTATACACACATTACATACTTATATACACATACACACACCTATAGATATACACACATATACATACAAAAAATTAATGTTTGCATTTTGTAAGCTTAGCATTATAAAGAAAATATTAGTATGACCTGATTTTGCACAGTGTTTTTAAGTATTTTTACATATTTTAATGAGACTTTAAACTTAATAATCAAGGTAGTTCTCCTATGAACAACTTTCGTTCCCCTAAAGTATTTCTATGGGCTTATTTGATATTTGACAGAGTAAAAGTTTACTAAAATATGCCACAATATTTAGAAAATTTAAAATTAAACATAAATGAATTATGTAAGAGTATTCGCTTCAATTTTCATTAAATGAGACAATACATAAGGAAAGTCTGCTTTAAAGAAATCAATTTCAGTCCCCTTGAAAGATACTACAGACCTAATTATTAGAAACCAATTACATGTTAAGAAAAACCACTTAATCCTAAGTGCTTTAATGGATTTTACAAATTAGACCTATTAAACATTTTGAGAGCATTTAAATTTTATGCTGAATAAATGGCTGTTTAAATAATTTAGTAGGATTCATTAAAGTTTTAATTTTATCCAACAGAATTAAACATATTGAACTCTATCCTCTTTGGGTTTCATCAAGCACTGGGTATGATGAGAAGAAAACTGGATCCCGAAGACTCAGGAGACCTGGGTTCAGGTCTCATCACTGCTGCTTGACCCTAGACAGAAGTGTCATTTAAGCACTTTGTACTTGTTTATCTTTCCATTGCAAAGGATCTTTTTAAAGACGGTAAAAGGCGGTGGAACTGCTTTGAAAACTAAGAAAGTAATCTCACTGCATGATGTTTATTACTAATATTATTCTCCTGCCCAGCCAGCAATGGAGTGAAAATATGAATAACAGGTCTCTCCACCCAAAGCTGGGAGATCACATCCCAATAGCTGCAAGCATCCCTGTAATCAGGGCACACCACAATGATCCTATGTTCAGTGGTTGTACAAAGATGTCCAGGTGTTCTGTCTCCACTCAGGTGCTCTTTTAAACAAAAAGAAAATTGGACTCACTAGTTTGAGAACCACAATTCTGTAGCTTATATTCTACATACATTTAGTGTAGCTGCGATACAAAAAGCTCCTAAAATCCTTTCCCAATTTTCTGCATTTCTAGCAACTCTGGTCCAGTGGTTTAGGGTTTTTTGTTTGTTTTGTTTTGTTTTAAAATATAAATTCAGATACTGGCTGTGATGAATTTATCCTGAATGATTTCTCTATTGATCCTTTTTTAAAAAATCACAATATTGGGGTGTTTCAATATAGAGTATTCCTTATCCTTTCCCCAGTTTTCTTTCAAAAGAGAAAATCCTGTTTCACTTGCTTAACCATCCCTATTAAAATTGTGTCCTTACATAATCACCTATTTTTTTTCTCCTGCTCACCCAATACTTCTTCTGCCATGCTTCGCTGATTATATTTCAACCCAACCTCTTCTCCTAAAAGACATTTGTCACTGTTGGCAATTTCACCGATTCTATCAACTCCATTTCTCCCCAATAAATACGTGCCTTATGTCCAAAGGAAAATACTGTGTTCTTGAGATTGCATGACACAGCCCCTACATTCAACCTTACTTCTACTTTTCCACTTATTTCTTTCCTTTAATCACTGGTCTGTCGACCCAACTAACCTATGTAGGTGTCTACTGTTCTTGTAAGAAATCTTTTATTCTTTTTGAAAGAGTAGCTACCTCTATAGTCATTATAGTTACTCTCCACTTAAGCATCTCAATGCTATTATAAACTGGAGCATTAATACTGGTTATATATGATTAAGGATTATTGTGTGTAACAGTGGTGTGGTTTTGTTGTTAAAAATTAGGCCTTATCATTTAAGTACTAAAATATTTACAGATAAAATGTAATCTCTGGGATTTGTTTGGAAAAAATATGACAAGGGTGATGAAGAATGGATGGGGCCAGATCGGCCGTGGATGTTGGGTCTTGTTAAGTAAATGGAGAGATCATTATACTTTTGCCTACCTATTTTAATATTCTCCACAATAAAATGGCAATATTTTTTCTTTTGCAGTCGAGGCTACTGTCATAAGCTCTAATATAATGTTTAGATGACTTTTGCCATTTAAATGGTGCTACAAAACCCAATGCCAAAATATAAAGTTATATACTACCATTATATATATTAATAGTTATCATTTATTATTTACTCTGCACTAGGCTAGTAGGCACTGTTAAGGTGATTTACATAGATTATCTTTCATCCTTCACAATAAGCTTATCAGGTAGTTGTCACTAAAGGCTCAGAGAGGTTCAGAAACTTGCCCAGTATCATCAGGATGGAAATCGACACTTTGAATGTTATCAGTTCCAAATATGAAGAAAATAATTATTCCCACAATAACTCAAACACAATGCTCACATCCATATCAATGTACTTCATTTCCAAATTATCATAAACTATCAGGTAGACTTGGCCAAAAATAAGGTTGAAATCAGTTTACATTTACCTAGTTAAGTCAATACTTGGCAGACTTACAAATTTTATTTTATTTGCATTCACAATCAAATCAATTATAAGGCTAACTGACTGTGCAGAGTCGCTGTTTACAACCACAATTGGAGGGAGGGAGGGAGGTAGCAAAGTTTAAAGGCAGCAGGTTTAGCTTTAAGGCAGCAGGTTCAGCCCCCTTAAAATGATAACCATGTACTATCATAGGAATCTGGACCTAAAAATGATAGTGATCAAATCCTGAACAGTTCATGAATATACATACAATTTAGCATTTATTTTGCATCCTATATTAGCTTTAAAAAGTTTCATGCAATTGTAAAGTGCAACACAGCACAATTCCTTAAAATTGTCAATATTGTTTCCTTAATGGAACTAGTGCATGCCTAAAGACACATGCATTTTTGCAGATTATTCCTAATGGCTTTCACTAAACAATTATAGATGTTTTCCTCTGGAAAATATTTAAATCCCAGAAAATAAAATTCAAGATGCCTATTTAAGGGGCAAGCTTCTCCCCCCACCCCCCAGTTAGTGCAACCTGCTGGCTTTTGAAAAGGGTGTTTCTTTGGCATGAAAGTAAAACATAGGAGACATACAAATCTTGGCAGTTGTAAATGAACAAATGAGGGTACACACTTCCTGGAACATAAATCTCACTAAATAAAAATATTTTTACTAAAAAAACAAAACCCGAGTCGAGGGGACCATAGAGGCTATAACGTTAATAAATTTCAAATCGATTCACCATGTAACAAATCCAGTAACAAATGTCTTTATACAATTTAAAAGCCAGCTCCTTCCCCTAGCATATGGTAAATTATTTTATTTACAAAAATGTACATAGATTCTCAGGAAATTGAGGTACTAGAAAATTGAGATATATTCATACAGCAAAGAGGTAGTCATGAAAATCCATCATAACTAAAAATGAGCTTATTCCTTAGCATTTTAAAAACCTTACATAAAAATCCCTGCATGGTTTATACATATTTTAAAAAGATAGATTTTGGCACTTCGGTGGTCTTCATTATTCCTTGGTCTTTTTCATAGGAAGATTAAACACTGATTGCTCTCAATAGAACGTGTGCTTTGAGCTCTTTCTCCAGCAACGATAATGGGCTGTACCAAGCCTGACAGTACCTTTGGCCAGGTGTTTCCAATCCCCACTCTTGCCCTTTTAATACATTACAAGATGACCAGTTAGAATCAAGGGTGACACAGCGTGGCCAGAGAACACAGCCAAATTAATCTGGTTCTCTCAAAAACACTTGCCTTAACATCAACATAAGTGATCTTCCAGAATTAAAAACAAAAAAAGAGTAAAATAGAAATATGACATTCCTCCATGTTGCAGTCCGATCACTGGTAATGAGAAGTGCTCAATCTCATTTAGAGGTGAAATGATTTCAAATTCATCTAAAATAAGAAATTATTAGGCTTAACTATGTAAAATGATCTAACACTAAAAAGATATGACAGTTTCATTAGAAATCAATTTTTGGCACTTAAATCTGTACATCACTGCAACCCAAAGAACTTCCACATAATAAAAACTGAAAAGGCTACTTTTCTCAGAAGGGCTACATCACAACACAGGCAGGGAGAGAGGTGCTGTCAGATACTGTATTAACAGATTGTCAACATAGACAGTGCAGCTATATGCTTTTGCTCAGAGGTGATTTTTAACCGTGATCCTTGTATTTCCTATTTCAATAAATTAGATAGCATGGTCTTAAAACTCCTATTCAAAAAATGCTTTCCTCAATTACTGCTTAAATATCTAAAGCTATACTGCTCAATATAGTAGCCACTAACTACGTGGCTAAATTCCAGTTAAGCAAAAGTAAAAATTCAGTTCTTCTGTCATGCTAGCCATTCTTGAGGCTCAGTAGCTACATGTGACAAGGAGCTAGCATTTTGAAGAACACAAGGAACATTTATTTCTATCATCATAAAGTGCTATTAGCACCAATCTGAAGAAAGTGCAGTGTGCCATATGCTCATGAGACTTTTCAAATTAATTTTTTTTTTTTTTAATGCCTACAGCACCTGGTATTCCTAGGTGGTCTCCCATCCAAGTACTAACCAGGCCCGACCCTACTTAGCTTGAGATCACATGAAATTGGGCACATTCAGGGTGGCAAGGCCATAGACTCAAGTTCATTTTTTAAAGCTGTTTAAAAGTATCACTATATCTCTGGGGTATAGGTTAATGCCGATCTCTGTTCATAGGTGTGAAAGAACAGTATCGCATTCTGGTCCTTATTTAGACAATTTATGAAGTATTTAAGTTTCCATATAAGGCCCAAGTAAAACATGAACTCAGATATTTTCACAACATAACTATAAAAGAAAAAAGTAAAGATTTGGCATGCATGATGAAAGTAATTCAGCAGTCATGATTAAAACAGATCTCTTTCACTAATATCCATAAATCTTGAAATATGAAAGCATGCATAAATATCGCTTAAAGCTTCTCACAAGAAGGGTAAAAAGCCCTTTATATAATGTTCTATTTTGGTGTCTCAGCAAGGGTAAAAAAAAATAAAAAAACATTACTCAAGTACAAAGAAAAAATAGTAAATTAAAATAAAAACTGTCTTTGGAATTGCTATGGAACAAGGACAGAAAAAAAGTTGGTTTAATATGCTCTCATTTGTATTGATATCTGATACATGAGTTGACTAACTTTGAACACTTTCAGGAAAATCAAGTTCATGTTGTTATTTTCTAACTTACTTTGTCAGAACACAAAGTAGAGATAATAATTGTATATCACTTCTTCCAAATAATTCTTGGATGGGAGGCAGGAAGTGGGGAACAGATAGATTGGGTTTTTTTTTTCCTTAGTAAAACAACTCAATTATAAAATGCACACAGCTCTTTCTAAAAGAAAAATGCAAACACAACTTAACCATACTTTATTTGACTGCATCTTATTTAGACAGCTTGCACATTTCAAAGCCCATTAAATCTCTCTCTCCAAAATGATATGGGACATTAGAAGAAAATTATGCAGCAATATCCAGTCATCAAACAGCAGTCCAATATTTTGAGATACACGTGATATTTTATAGATACTCAACTCATATCTGACGTCAATATAATTTATGGTTATGTTTCTACAAACCTGAAAGCCCTGTAACATTATAGCACTCATTTTAGTGATGTCATGGTGCACTGGAAAGTAACTCTGATGCACTACCAATTTGCATTTATCTATGCTCCTGGAAAGTGATGAACTTCATGATTTTTAGACACCATAATAAATATACACATCCAGTCTTATACATATCAGCCAATACCAAAACACAGGGCAAGGTAAAGTTAAAACATGTGACAAACAAACTCCTTTACATAGATTTGTCAAGCAAGTGGGGAGGGTAATTTGGGGAAGAGGCAGAAAATATTAAAACCAGTTTTAATAGTAATTTTTTTTTTTTTTATTTTGCTGGCTTCAACTTCAGAAACTACTGTCTGGTTTTTGATCTGTGGACTTCTCTTAGTTTCATTTTAACATAAGGGAAATTATAATCAGCCCGCATATCAAAAATGGTAGTATACCCGTTAGCTTCTTCAATACTAACATATATAGCTTCATGGTAGCATGTATAAAAATGTTCAGCAGTACAAACTGCCAAACCAGTGTCAGTGAATAGTACAGTCAGTCTTAAAGAGGCAGCCCCCCTTTAAAAGAAAGTTGCGCCAGTTTTGCTCAGTTTTAGCCAAGTGAACTCCCTCTATCAATTTTAAACAGAATTGTTTTGGTTATTTAAGAAAAAGGAAAGCCCAATATCAAAATGTAAATTAATGTTTAATGCTCCTTCAACTAGAATAGAGACTTCAGTTCTGATGCTGGGTTATCATGCTAGAGGTTAAAATTTTAGTCTACTTAAACAATTTTTGCATACCCAATTGAAAATATACAGTAGATACTGATATTCAAAATATACCAGTTGAACAACATGGCAACCATGTGACTTTAGTCACATGGTTAAGGTCATATTTACAAACACCCAGTCAATTCAGCAAAACTTGGCCAATTCTGGGAGAAAAGGTCAATAGTGTTGGTTTCATTGATAACCTGCCAAAAACAATGGTTGTACTGAAAATCCAGCATGTATCCAGCACGTGTCCCCATCAGTGAGTTAAGCAAATGTATGTTCATCAACGATCATCGCCTAACAACTGGCAAGTCAAATGTAAAGCAGTGAGATAAAATCTGATAATATTAAGTATTGAACTGTTTTATTTCAGTTCCCTCCATATTAAAAATAACAGAAGCGTCACAATGATTGGCGTTTCTCTCAATGCTAGAGCCCAAATGAAGTTTAACTGAAAACATATTCAAAATGGTCAGCTGGAAAGCTGCCTTTTTGTGGTCACCATATTTTTAATGTAACCAGTATTCTGCCCATTAAACTTTCAAGAGCAATATAAAAATGGAGAAAAGTTTTCTTTAAAACTAAGGAACTATAAATGATCCCACCAGCAGGAAGATTTTATTTTCACCAAATCTATGTATCTTTATTTTAAAAGTACTTGTTATCATGTTCACTTTCAAGACATTACACTGAGCAAAGAGCAGCTTTCCTTTAAAAAAAAATAATAAAGAACCACAAACTTTCCTGAAAGGGGGCTTTTACCAACTGTTAATGGAGGTAGGGTTTTTAAAATACAGTAATTATAGCCATAAAATAAAATTCAAACCAAATCCTAGAGCAGAAGTAAAGCATATCCAAATTAAAGAAAAAACAACATAGATTCCTATAAAACATTTTTCACAGAAAATGAATCTTTTTTTTTCATGGGTACCCTAGGTTTTCAAGTTAAATAAATTATCCATCACGGGCTTCCTGACTCAATTGAAAGCAATTAACTTTAAAATGTATTACATTGCACAGATTGGCCAAAACACAATGTCACTAACATGGTGATGGCTATAAGAAAACCCATAAGAACTCATTCCAAAAAAAATTTCCATTTCTCCCTTTTGTTTTTATAGGAACTAAGCAAAACTACCCCCCACCAAGAATTTGCTTGAATAAGTGGAAAGAAAATAAAATCAGTTTAAAATGGATACAATGCACCTTGACATTTATTTCGAAGACCAAGAACCAAAAGTGAAACGTTTTAAGAAATGAAAGCAATGTGAATCCAAATCAAGTGGGGAAAAAAAAGGTTTGACTATATTGTAAAAGCTGTTCTTCACAGCTTAGCAATAATTTTGATTAAATAAAATCATACCAATTTACATTAATTTTCTATTCTTTTCCAAAAATTCCCTCACTCAAAAAAAAGTGCATCCAAAACCTAGCAATTCCCGGCTCCATCAACTTTTCTCATTCTTTTTAAGCCATTTCTCAAAGATTTTCCAAGTAGATTCAACTTCTTACTGTAAGGAAAGAAGGGACTTCTAAAGTAAACCACTCTGTCACTCACCTGGAAAAAGTATCCAAATTATAAAAATCTGAAATAATTTATTATCAAATTTAGAATTTAAATAAAAACAAAAGTTTGCTTGCAAAGGCCTTAAAGAAAAGGAAAAGGTAGCATGCATTCAAAAACTAGAGATGAAGACAAATATACTTATCTACACAGGTACTGGCAGACGCAATTTAATTGTTACCTTTACTCACTGTAAAACACAACCAACCCTACATTTTTTTCATTCACTAATCACTGAGATACCAATATTCAAGAATGGAAAATTTTATATTGAAAAAATAAAACCTAAAATTGAAGCTTTTCCCCCACCCCCGTCAGAAAACTATGGCAGGTTTCGTGTGAAATGTTAGTATACTTAGAGATTTTTACAATCTACATTGGCTTTTTTTAAGGAACAAAAATCATGTTCCACTTACTGGTTCTGTGGTAAAATGATCACTGTGTAAATAACATTGTCAGCAGACTTTGCAAATGAACAAACAAATCTTGGCTATCAACTGGCACATCTTGTTGGTACCAAAAGAACTCTTTAAGTTTAAAACAATCTCTTTTAATTCAGAACAAATGCGCCATGCCAAAGTGCAACAAATATTGTGCGACACTCAATGAGACACTGACAGATAAGAACTGCATGGAAATTACTAAATCCACCTGCAAAGCAATTCTGTACAAATTGCATTGCATGCAAAGGTCGATTCTGCGTGGTTGGAAAGTTGTTCCTTGATGTCAGTTTCTCAACGCAGCCACAATTTAAGTCGCAGTGCATCAACTCCATTTAAATAGTATCTGAACAGCCTCTTATCTCGAACAAAACCAAGATTTTCATAAAGTTTCAAAGCAGACTTATTCGTTATTTCTGTTTCCAAAACAACCTTCAAAAAATAAGAGAAAACTAAGTTATAATTTTATATATTTGATATTAATTTATAATTTTATAATTTGACAAATCACTTATAAACAATTAGAGCAAATAATTAAGAAAAACATACCATACTTGTTTTAAAATTGATGGTACAATCATTAATAATGTACAGAAAAAAACAAAAATAGTCATCAAAATTTTAATAGTAACTGTCTTTTGGGGTAAGGAGGGTAGGAACACTGGGGACATTTTCTGTTCTGATTTTTGTGATGTTTGGGATATTTACTAATGAGAATATGTTTTATACTAAGAACAAAGAGTAATTATTTCCCTGTGGAGAAAAGTAGTGTGACAAAAAGATGATGAAAAGAAAAAAATCAATAAGAATGGTTTAAGAAAACAAACCAGTATTTGAAAATATTCAGATTGACCTCCAACTTATACTTTCATTAATTTGTCATCATTTATTCTGGTGACAACTACCATACTTGTCTAGAATCTAAACCAGAGTCTGCAAACTATGGCCCTTGGGTGAAATGTGCCCACTGCTTGTTTTTGTAAATAAAGTTTTATTGGAACACAGCCAAGCCTATTTGTTTACATGATGTCTACAGCTGCTTTCTCAATTTACAGGGGCAGAGTTGAGCAGCTACACAAAGCCTAAAATATTTACTATTTCACCTTTTGCAGAGAAAGTTTGCTGAACCTAGACCAAAGGTACCCAAACTTTAGTGTATCTGGAAGGCTTGTTAAAACAGATTGCTGAGTTCAAACTACAGTTTTTGAGTAGGTTTGGAGTGGGGCCCAAGAATCTGCATTTTTAAAAATTACCATATGCTACTTACATATCCAACTGAACTTATGATCAACTCTTCCTCTACAATTCCATATATCAGTAACAAGATCTCCATCCCACTAATGCCTCAAATGTGAAAACTAAAAGTCGTCTTGAAACCTCTTTCCTCTGCACCCTCTATATAGATCCAAACATTAAGTATTTCAATCTTCTCTTTTAACTCTCTCTCAAATTGATCCTTCTCTTTCTATCCCCACTGATACCACACTCTAGTCCAAGGTGCCATCAACTTTCACTGGAAATACAAGAGTCTCCTAACACAAAAGGTCTCTCATTCTCTACACAGTAGCTTGATGCTCTTGTTAATTCCCTGCTTAAAAACCATCTGACTCCCTTTTGTCCTCAAGATAAAGTCCATTAAAGGTAATCCTAAAGAAAATTAAAGGCCCATCACAATATGGCCTCTGCCTACATGGTCAACTTTGCTTTATGACACCTGCCTTGCTCTCCATGATCAACACTAAACTTTCAGTTTCTAGATTCACCGAGATCTTTCCTACCTTAGACCTTTCACATAAGCTGTTTCCTTTGTCTGAAGAATGTTCTTCCTATCCCTGCTTTTGGCCTTGACTTGTCATTTCCAGACTGAGTGGAATATCCCGTTCCTTTAATTCAACCTCACAGCACTTTGTACTGCTCCTTATTCAACTGCACTCTCATTTAACATTTGATGAGTATGTCATCTCTCCTAGCCGGGGAATGCAACAAGGACAGTGATCATGGGTGACTCCTTTACAGATGTTTCTTCTGCACCTAACACACTGCCTGACACATAGAAACCTCTTAAATATCTGTTAATCGTATACATTCTTAGCACCTTTCATTACATACATTACATAAACATTAAACGAAGTATTGCCAAGCTTTTAAATGACCAGAGTACTTAAAGAGAAAGTACCATCTTAAGGGAATTATCTATACAACTAACTCATAAATACAAATCATTGGCTAAATCCAAACTTTTAAAAGGTCTAAAAATCACTAATTAATAATTTAGGATCAACAGAAAATGTTCCTAAGAAGTTCTTAAATAAAAGTTGTACAGTAAACATATTGGTTTAAGATAAGTATAAACATTCAACAATTTTTCTCCACTCTTAAAAAATGAAATTGATTTTTTTTTTTTTTTTAGTAATGTGTGCCATCCTCCAGTCTGGAACACTCCAGTCTGGTCAATAAAGTTTTCAGTTTTGAACAATTCTCTCGGCTAATTCCTAGAATTCTGTTTCAGGCTAGCACCTAATTATAGCTAAAATGTTAAATCGAAACAATCTGAGAAGCAATAAAGCTGTAACAATGCAAAACTTGAAACTGATTTCACAGAAATCAAAAAGAATGACAATTTTAAAAAGACCTAATATTTACTGAAGGTATATGAAAAGCTGTGTAAAGCATTTTATATGCATTATGTCATTTTACAGGCATGTCATTGTTATTTTCACCATAATGCTATTAAATAGATATTATCATCTCCAATTTACAAATTTATAATAACCCCATGAAATGGGTATTATCACAAATTTACAAACTCAAGGCCAGACCCCAAATCTTTACAGGAGCTATTAATACCCACCCTTATTTACCTCCCCATTGTTTTCCAAAGTGAAACAAAGCAACAAATGGGAGCTCTACTCTATATAAGACATGAAGGGGGTCTAAATCTGTTCATTAATATTGGCAATCTAAAATATTCAAAACACATTGGCAACTAGCTACAGATACATAAATACACACTTGAGGTTTAAAAATACATAGAAAAAAATTACACAAAGGACTAACCTTAGTTAAAATGAAAAGATTCTCTCAGCACACTCACATTTTCTAAACAAAGAGATCATGTATTATTTGACACAACAGAAAATCCCAGAAAAAAAATTAACTACCTTTTAATACTCACTGTTCTTATGTTAAACGAGATTCTGGATTTATACTGGAAACTCACTATAAAACTATTCTTTTAGTCCACATCATGGGAGTATTACATAGGAAGCCAAAAGATAATGAGGTTATTTTGGTCCTCAAGAAACTTGGCAAAGTTGAATTCTACTTAACAGAAAAAAAGGATTACAGTGACGTTCCCCGGATCCTCTTAGGATCCTCTTAGCAACAAACCGTTGTTAGAATAAGCCAACCATTAGCGTTTAGAAAACCTTTTTTTAATACTGTGGGCTGGAAGCTCCTGGAAGGAGGGCAGGCTCATCCACTGCTACAATCTAAATACTAGCTCACTGTCTTGTCACCTCAGAGGCCATTTACACCGATATTGCTGCAGAATGAACACCTTTACTGCTCTTCATAACATCCATGTAAGATCAGAATTACCATCATATTGCATAGACAAAGAGAAAGACTATAAAAAGTTAAATGACTTGCCTATGATAATCACACAACTACACTAAGTGACAGAAGACAGACTTGGAACCTAGGCTTCTCATATTCATTTCTTGAATTAGGCTAAACTACTCATCCAAAATCCTTATAGCTTAAATAATTCCATTTTAACTCTGTTCTTTCCCTACCTTGCAGCCTTAGTCTCATAGCCAAAATATGTTTCCAGTTACACTAAAAATGTTAAACATACTTACTAAACACAAAAAATTAAAAGTCATATTGTACAGTATAAGATGTATGTTATTTTATTAACATGTAACAGGTTTATTATAGGTTATTTAAATAACTTAGGCCACTGTTGGTGGAAATTTAAATTGGTACATCCATTATGGAAAACAGTGTGGAGGGTCCTCAAAAAATTAAAAATAGAACTACCATGTGATCCAGCAATCTCACTTTTGGGTATTTATCCAAAGGAACTGAAATTAGGATCTCAAAGAGATATCTACTCCCATGTTCATTACAGCATTATCATAATAGCCAAGATATGGAAACAACTTAAATGTCTGTCAACAAATGAATGGATCAAGAAAGCGAATATATACAATGCAATACTTTTTACCTTTAAAAAAATCCTGCCTTTGTGTCAACATGAATGAACCTGGAGGACATTATGCTAAGTGAAATACATCAGACTTTTCATAAAAAAATAAATACTGAATGAGCTCACTAATAAGTGGAAACTAAAATAGTCAAATTCATAAAAGCAAAGAGTAGAATGGTAGTTGCAGGAGCTGGGAGGAGGGGGAAATAAGAAAAAGTTGGTCAACTAAAAATGTTTTAAGGTCACATACTGCATGTTTAAATTCCATTAAGAAGTTCTAATTCCAGTATATTCTCATCAGATGAGTTAGTACTGAGTAGTAATATCATGGTTATCATACCTTAAATCTAAAAATAATTTTCAAAATTTAAATTTCCAGAGATGAAGATTTCGAGGACATACACAGCGTAAAAAAAAGTTGGCACTGTTCATCATGCTGATCAATTACCTGCCCAATTCTAATTTATTTTTTTAAAAGTACAATAAAAGTAAATGGCCACCATGTAGGTTCACTACTTTAGATATACAAATACTACTTTAAAAATTACATTTTAGAAAACACATTTGTGCTGTTTGTATGTGTTTTTCTTACTACTTCCCCTCATGTAAAACGCAAACCCAAGATGCTTGCTCTAATAGCCATTACGAGTTTGGCAAACCAGAGCATGTGGAGGTGTGATCAAATTCAAGTCAGATCAGCAACATGGGTTATGCATTTCTTATTTATAAAGCAATGAACCCACTTGTTCTTTTTAAATGCTATAACTTTTTAGTCAGCTCCAAATACATAAAAATGAAAAAGATCTTTAGCTACACTGTTTTAATGTTTCTAAATCTAACAGGAACACTTAGGAAAGTCATAGTAAGGCAAAATAAAGTCATAGTAAGGCAAAATAAAAATATCTATTAGACTAGGAGAATATATCATTATTATTTGGCCAAAAAAATGATCTAAATTTCAACTCTGTGATTAGAAACTCTGGTTTAATTTACTCTGAATTTATCTTGAAATGACAAGTGGCAAGCAAGAGCAATATAAATATTTCTCAAGGTTATAAATTCTGCAAACTGAATAGAAAGTAAAAATTGACTAGATGTGCATGGTAAGTCTTTATAGAGATTTCCAAATTTGTCTCTGTTAAAAGCTATAGATTTCAAAATCTCTTTGTAAGAATAAAAAAAAAATAGCAGGTCAACCTAAGTAATAGAAAATGTAATTTAAAACCCTTCCCAAATGTCTTTCTGATAATTTGTCAAAATTTCTTAACACTTTAAAAGAAAGAAAGGTTGGCCTAACTAATGAAAGTAAAATCACATATTGGTTGTTTTATAATTAGTCACTGTATTCTTAGAGAATTATAATTACAAAGTTTTCTTCAGAATCATGAATTATATAGAAGACTATTATTACATATAATTTTGTTTTTACCAAGAGATGTTTCAACAACTTAGTTAATCTTAAAGATATTTTTTTATCTTACTGTGTACAAAAATAAATAAGACAATTGCTATTCCTAGAAAGATTATAAAAAGCTCAGAGAGAAAGACAAGTTAACAACTATTATATACATAAAAATTCAAAAGTACATTTAAAAAAAGAGGTACTGATAAGATATGCTGGGGAAAATAAAGAACTAAACATTCAACAAATATTTATAAACTATGTACTCCATCACAAATGCCACAGTAAGAATACAGCTGTAAATAAGAAAAGGCATCTCTGCTCTCCTTATGGCTAAGACAGACTCTGAACAAGTACATTTAAGCGAAATAAGTAGAGTCCCCTTATCCATGGGGGATATATTCCAAGACCCCCAGTGGATAGTGCCATATCCTATATATATTATGATTTATCCTATACATATATGCCTATTATAAAACTTAATTTATAAATTAGTCAATTCCACAGATAGAAGATTCTTACTTTAGATTTTAGCAACCTCAGAATTTAATTTTTCTTTCTTTCCTCAATAGTTGAGAACTTTTACTTTTTTACTTAAAGGAAGTACTTTATGGCTTCTTGGTGGCATATCCAAATCGCCAACATTACTACTATTGCAGTTTGGGGCCATTATTAAGTAAAATAAGGGTTACTTGAACACAAGCACTGTGTTACTGCAACAGCTGATCTGAAAACTAAGATGGTTACTGACCAAACAGCAGGCAACATACACAGCATGGATACGATGGATGAAGGAATGATTCAATGGAGCAGAACAGCATGAGACTTCGTCATGCTACTCAAAATGGCACGAATATTAAAACTTACGAATAGTTTACCTCTAGAATTTTCCATTTAAGATTTTCAGGCCATAGTTGCTGCCAGGTAACTGACGCTGGAATGTGAAACCACCACGGATAAGGGAAGACTACTGTATTACAAAAAGGGAAGTCAAGAAAATCACAGAAGGTGCAATTGATTCTGTCCAGAAGGATTCAGGAAAACTTAGGAGATCTGTTGATATCTGAATTGGGTATTAAAGACTGAGAAGTATTTTAATAAGCAGAGGAGGACGAAGAAGCTACTGGGTCTAGCAAATACATCAGAGAGAAAGTCACTACATTGGAGTGGAGGGAGAAGAAACCAAACCAAGTGAGATGAAATGGAAATATAAAGAAGTAGAATCAACAAACATGCCACTATCAAAAATTAGAAGAGAAAAGGGGATAAGAGAGTTTGTTGCTTATATGATTAAAAATTCAATGAAAGAGAGAGTAAAAACCTAATAAACAGTAAACAAGAGTTCTGTCCATTCATATAGCAAATCCCTTATTTAAACAACATGGGACTCATTTTTAAACCATGGAAGAATTCTCTAATACAGAGGCAGAGCTATTCATACTGCAAAAACCATCTATTTAAAACCATACGACTTGGATAAGTTCATGGTACTATCTCCCTTTCAGTTTAATATTCATTGCTTGAAAAGATAAATAAATCAGAATTAAATTTTTAGGCCCACAATGTAAAGACTACTTCTACCTTAAAATATATGACTAATTTAGAATTTACCCTTGAGACTAAAACAATATAATCAAAATCTCCATTCCTCTGAACTTTCAAAGAAAAACCAGTACTATTAAAACATTTGATCACACAGCCTGTCTCACAGATAGTGACTAGGATAACTCAGAAAAGGCTTAATCATAAAAAACATAATACTCCCTGCTCATAACATTCCTGTTCACTGGAAACCATTGTACTCAGTTGCAGGATCAAAACATGGTCTTATAATCCCAAAGATTTCTCCAAACCATTATGCTACTTTTGTGAAGTCTTACTGTCTTTGTGAGTTGACCAAACTAGTGTGGCTATGATCCAACATGGAGACTAATACTCATGAACATATGCAATCCAAGTCTCTCCTGCAAATTTTAGTTATCAGCTGTGTAAATTATCACGGTCACTGCACCTTTTACTTTTTGATATTAAAAGCTATAAACAATATGAGATCCTTCACCATGTGCAAATTATCCTATATGGAGTAAAATTAAATATCCTTTAATCCCAGAACTTCTCTGTGCTGCCCAATATGTCTGTAGGCCTTCTCATACAATCACCATTTAGTGTGATCTATCAAAATACAAATTAATGTAAACAAGCATGAGACTACTCTGCAGTAAATCTCTGTACTCTGGCATGGATATTAATAAATGAAAAAAGTAACTACTGCAGAATAATAACTATGATTTCATTTGTGTAAAAAAGTATTAATTATACATTTGCATAGAAGTGTGCTTAGAATACAGGAGGATGCATATCAAAGATTAAGAGCAGCTATAAGTGGAAAGAAAGACAGAGTTGAAGAGTAAGAGGATAGTGAAAGGGACTTTGTACCCAAAAATACACACACACACACACACACACACACACACACACACACACACACAGAGTTAATGACTGTGTATAGATTTTGTACCAAAAAAAAAAAAAAAAAACATTAAAAATAAGTAACTAAGACAAGTTACTTATTAAGGTCAGTCTGTTGAGAAAAAAAATTACCTAATTTCAAGTATTTTGAGAACTCTCTGACACATTTGCCCTCCAATAATAAAGACAAATGTCATTTGTATTACTCATAAAGTTATTATACATAAAAATAGAATTTTATTCCTTCTTAGTCACCATTGCTATATTAAAGACATGTATACTTCCCTAGTTTACACTTATTCCCTTCCACGTTATACAACAGTAAAGGAAGGAAGGAAGGACAGACTGATGGAAGACACAAAAGACGTTTTTTAGAGAGAAACAAGGACCGATATTCAAGTGAATTTCAACAGGGTTTGTAATAAGAGCTACCCTAAATGACTTAACTGATAACAAATCTTCTGAGTACCAACTGCTCTAAATACCAATTATTTACCCAAATGGCTAAGATTTCACCTTTACATTCTATCACAAAACAAATTTTAACCCCCATTATCATCTTAAAATTTGTTCTAGGTCAAAATTCACATATTTTTAAATGAAATATAATTTTCACCATAAGCTGCATTTGTAGAATAGTTTGCAATGAAATCTGCAGTACAATTATTATGGGATATTTATAATAATACCCAGTAGAATACTGCCCAAGATAAAAGGTCTTAAACATTTAGAAAGACTTACCTCATCACAGTCTCCTTCAACCATGGCATATATAGCTTTCTTAACCAAGTTAGTACCTAGAACACAGATCTGAGTATTAATAAAGGAAAAATGTAATTAGTTTCTTAAATATACTTAAATTATAACATTATAATAAGCATCGGAATGTCAAATGTTGAGTTCTGCCTCGAATGCAGATACACAGATTATCTCGGAATAAGAAAAATTTTAGATTTAAACTGAGGCCAATAGAATCTACACACAGCAATAGAAGCATCCTCTTGAAAGACCTCTCTCCTAATATATTCCTTTTTAACAGATGTAATTACTAGCTCCAAGCAGGAGTTTGTGCTATTTTGTTTGAAGGCAGGAGAAAAAGGGGAAAAGGAAAAGGGGGAAGATATAGTATGGCCAGAGCAACCCAGGCACTCCTTAAGCTTCTAGAACTCACTGAATTACCCTTGACCCAATCTTGGCAAAGATCACACCAGAACTGCTGTGACCCAGCGTGTGTCCAAGACACTGGGTTGGTTCCTACACACTTTATAGTGAGCCTAGACACACCGAAGTCTAATCTTCCCAAATAATGTTGGTGGTATGTCTAAAAATGTCTAGCAAAATGTATCCTAGTTTATGGTCAGATATATTTGATAGGTTAAAGGGAAAACAACTGCCAAATATGATTTTAAGAGAAGAAATCCAATTTTATAAGAAATCTCTTTTTCAAACCATGCACATGAGCAAACACGCATTACATGAGTCAAACAAAATGTGTGATGGTTAGGACGTAACCCTTAAGTCACAAGTTTCTGTCCTCTGAACTAGCCAGACAATTGCCTATCATTTGCCATGAGTCCTTATCAACTTTCTTTAATGTATCAGACTCGAACTTGGCTTATATAAGCCCGATTCATTAAAAATCTTAGTGTTAAACACTAAGAAAAATTGGTCATATATTAAGTGAATTTATTCATAATGATTTCTCATGGCATCTAAGATTACGTGAAAGTCTTAAATTGGACACTAACAGTTTACAAGTGACAAAAGTGCTAATAATTAAATATTGGTATAAGCATCAAATCTTTCATGAATACTTACTTAACTTCAGTACATCCCAGAATTTGACAAGCTTAGACAAGTGCCTGTCTTCCTGATCCTCCACTTGAACAAAGAGCCAGTAGGTCCTAGACACTAGGACACTGGTTTTTAACCAGGCATATAACACAGTCATCTCGGGGAGCTTCGGTCTCATTTTAACAGGACAAATAAAATTCTTAGGAGGTGAGGCCTAAGTATTTGCATTTTAAACCACGCAGATAACTCTAATGATCATTAACTGAAAATACCAGGAAAGGTGGACCCAAGAAAGAGATAAATTTGGGAATAGTAAGAATTCTTCTTCCTTGTCCTCCCTGAATTTCTAGTATTTAATGACTAATATTAAATGATAACAATTTCTCCGTAATTTTATCTTGATTGAGGCCCACTTAATCCGAGTATAGATAGCTGCTTGAGGGCTGTGATCAAGTGCTCAATTAATGCTATTAAAAACTGCAGTTATTCAGTATAATACAAAACATTTTGAATATGATCAAAAAAAAAAAAAAGCTTGAAGGTAAAAACTGATCACCTGCTGTTTATTAGAAAGATAATCTCGAACAATTAGAACATTAATTTAAAAATTCATTTTAAGAACATTTTGAAATAAAAACAACTATATTTTCTTCCCTTAGTTTCATGTTCATTTCTACTTATTTACATTTGTCTGTTGCTTCAAGAAACAAAAAGAAAATAACTTATGCATTCTTCTAGTGACATATTTTTCTTACCAATGCCATTTCTCCTGTATTTGGAATCCACGGCTAACATGGCTATATAACCTCTGCGGAACATCTTTTTGTGCATATCCAACTTGCAAACGATGGCACCTACACACTCCTCCCCTACCATGGCCTTAAAAATAAACAAACAGTTATGAAGAACACATTGCCATCAGGTACTGAACAATCACCCAGGGAAAGAGCAACCAACTATTGGTCAGCATTTTTAAGGGAGGAAGAAATAATGAGAATTCTAGCAAGAGAGAGGTTTCAGAAATCTAAATCCCAGAGCTCCTTCAAATGCTCTAATTTTAAAATATTTAAACATTCTTTAGGACATAAATTTCTTATGCTTCTATCATAGAAGAGGGAAATAGCCAGATTTCCACAAAGTACTTTATAAGAGTTTCATAATAATTATTTGCAATAACACCTACATTTTTAAGATTTGGGAAGGGAGGAATATTTGAAAATATCTTTTTAAAGAAAAAGCTTATTTATTAGGATATGATAAAATATTGTGATATTTATCAGCAGAGTACTATAAATTTAATTATAATAGAGTCTTAGTAAAAAAGATATGACAAAATATACTTGAACAGTAGTTAGGTTTTGATCAGAAAAAAAATGTAAAATATTTTCAGAAAAAAAGATTGTTTTTAAGATTTTCCTTAGATCCTACCCAAGGAGTTTTTGTTATGGAGGTACTACATAGATTAGATATACAATGTTCTCATTTTTAGGACATTCCTGACAGTGTAAGTCATTTTCATAAAGCTCACAGACTACCTAGAACTCAAAACCAGAGCTTCTATAATTTTACAGCTTTTTATTTTAATAAAAATGTACAGCTTTCCAGAGTGTTAAAGGTTACATGTTAAATAAATGCTAACCACTCTCCATTTTCATTATGGTTTCCAGTGTCCTTCTGAAAATGTTTTTCAAAAATTCCATCATCTGCAAAAAGTTCTGGTAATACTGTATTCCGGTAAATATAAATAGGGCACTAGCTCCAATTGTTTAATAATATGTCAGCCAGAAATATTTGTTTACTATAAAGAGCCCTCATTAAAAAAAATATGAAAACTTCAAATTAACACTTAATAAAATTAACTTTTCAGAGGAAACAATTTCAATATTCCTTTAAACTAGGAATGGTTTTTAAAATTAATAAGCGAAGCCCAAGTTATACTTAGTATTTTTTTAAACTTAAGTTTGTAGTGAGATTTTTAGTCTGTCATTCTATAAACTGATATTAAAAAACCCTTTTTTAAACTGGAGAAAATCTTTTAGCCAAGATGATTCTAATCCATTTTATGCAAACCTAAACTAGGTCACAGCAAAATCCTTTTGCAGGGATATTAAATTCAACTATCCACACTAATTCATTTCTGTTTTATCACAAAATACAAAACTATTTTAGGCCAATATACCTCTAAAATTGTTATTTCACCATTTTCATTCATGATAAATCAAACTATTCTTTTTAAAACTTAAATTTCTTTCCGTATTAAGACTTAAAACATACAAAAAAGATGCTTGGCTGAACAACTCTGACAGCATTTTCTGGTTTGAAAATAACTCACTTCAAATACATGTGTGAGTGTGGGTGGGTGGGGTGTGTTTGTGTGTGCATCACAGATCAAATGGTACATTAAAAAAAACTTGACCTGACCTCATATGGTATGGGAAATGGAAATCTATGATACAAAACTGTAGGACAGCTATACTTCATTGTTAAATCATCCAAAAAAGGAAAAAATTAAAACCACTAGCTACAACTGGACAATATTTTCAAATTAGATAAGAATTTCAAACAAATCTTTGTCCTTTGACCAAGGAAGTAATAAGCAAACAAAGGTATTGTATTAGTTCCCTCTTTGACTATGTTGATTTCTTCCTAATTATGAATCTGTAGGAGCAAGAATCAAGTTGGACACATCATTTAAAAATAAAAGCCCAACATATGATACATTATTAATAATAAGCTGTTGGTAATATGCAAAGTAACGCTGTATTTTTTTTTTTGATAAACTGCTGATATACACTTATAAGAATAAGTAAACTGCTTGTCAATTTTTTCAAATAAACTGAAAAATCTTTGGCAAGACTAAAACTTAACTCTACAAGGCTAAAAGCTTGCCAATCTACAGAACTTGAAAAATATAAACTGTATGAAATAGAGATTCCCAAATTTCAGACCACTAAAAATAGGAAAGAAACATTTCCAGAGGAAGCTGGAAAGTTAAATTAAGAACAAATAAACAGAAACACTATACATCACTGGTAATAAGTTTTAGAAGTTTAAAAAGGTGCCAACTGAAAATAGTTGAGTTCATGAACTCAAAAGAGGTAGAGATAAATTAGTTAAGTACAGAGTGACTGACAGTACCTCCCACTTATGTAGTACTGTTTTCACATCTGTTACAATTATTAGAAAGAATCATAAGATACTCTTTTGTTAGTCAAATATGGTCAAATATTGGCACTTTTCTACGGTTCAACCTCATATATTCCATTTGTTCCATTACAGGTTACCCACGGAAATAAGGAACATTTTGGAGGTTTCTAATCTCTTGAGATTGATGTAAGGACAACTGTCCCTTTGAAGCATGACTTGGTGACACAATGATCTTTATGAAACAGGTCAAGAGTGTGTCATTTATCAGGTTTTGTTTTCATTAGAGGCCAGAAGACCAGGGTTTACATCTCTGCCACTAAATATCTAGAGATTTAAACATTTTAAGTTACTCTGATCCTTAATTTTTTTTCCATTAAAAATATGAACTAGATTATCTCTAGGGTCCTATACAGTTCTAAAACAATATCATTTAAAATAAACATACAAATATATTTGTTTTAAACTAGTTTTCATAGGAAATTTAAATGTTTTAAAGGCCAATATAAAGGCCTTAGTTCTACTTGGCCTCCAATTTGTCAGCTACTATTTTATGTTCAACACTACTAGATTCATACTTGCCCTAGTAAAACTTATAGGTCAACCATTTGTGCATATCTCCATTTCTAGATATTCAAAATTTAATATTAAACAAACTGGCACTTAAAGGCTAAAGTACAAATTAGCTGGTGAATTGGGAGGAGTCTCTGTAAAATCAAAACTGAAGTCTACTAAGTTTACGAATCTAAAATGGCAGACAAGTTGAGAGGCCTAGGAACTCAAAAGTTGACTAACAGAAATACATATAACTATTTCAATTTAAAATGTGACTCAATTGTACGTTTCTGTGGGCTAACATACAATTAAATCAATCTACAATTTTTAGCAATTACAATGGCATTAGATATGACATAATAGTGCCAAAAAATCATTTTCCCATCTTCACTGACACAGACAGGTCTTAGAACTTCTATTTGGAAACATGGTTAGAATCCTGTAAGAGCAGTTTTGTAGAATATAAATTAGTTCCCATAGTTTAAACATACTAAACTGAAGTTTAGCAAAGTGAATACAGAGAACAGCAGCACTACCATTATCCACAATAATGAGGTTATATTTTTAGATTACCACTAAGCTATAGAATCAAAAAGATAACTTCTAAAGTGTCATCAAAACACCTTGCAGGGAATTACCAAGTGCAGCTAAATCAATGCTAAAACAATAAATAATGGTAGTGGCTTTTCTCTTCACATAACATAAAATACGCCTTAAAAGCATGTTGCCTTTTTTCAGCAAAATTCAATAGAAACATGCTTGTAAATACGGAATAGAAAGCATATACCTGCAGTTAATACTTAAGTGAAAGGTTTCAAACATACTGAAACTGATCAATGTAACTGGGAAGAAACCATGGGTACTGAAAGTACTAGTAAGTTTTAAACAATTATTCAGCTTATTTGGTAGACAAATCCTTTTTGCTCATAAGTAAAAATTTTTGTTAATTATACTTCACACAAGCCAGTGTCACTACTATTACTTAGGTGTATTTATGACCAGTTTCTTAAAAAAATTAGTAACGTTTCACACTTAGTTTCCTACATTTCACAAAAGGGTATTTTGTTCAAATTTCAGGAGTCTTTCAGACACCAGAAGTGTTAGTAACGCCTTCTGCAATCAAGCACCAGAAAGCAGGCTGGCTACAACTGTTAATTGTCCTGTTGAAGTAAAAGGAAACAATCTCCACAATTACAGAATATCCTTGTAAGATTTAATTCTCCAATGTGGCCACAGAAAGTTTACTGACAATCATGTTGACCAAAACATGTTTATGCATACGCTCTTCCCTGATTATGGTTGTAATTGAGAGATTAATAAGGTCTGCATCCCAACAGAATCATGTTCAAATTAAATGATTGCAAAGTGCTTTGAGAATGAGTGTAATTAAAGACGGTTAAACATTATTATATGCTAATGTAAACAAGATACAAGACCCCCAACATCCAACGTACAGGCTTGTTGCATACACAGCAGTTATCGAGTTGACCCAACCATTAAGTCTTACCTTCAAAAGTTTCATTAAATGACTAGGATCGTGTACACGCACTTTACATCATGTAACGTTCTATGAAATGCAGAGAGACGATCCACTGCCACTCTCAGCCCTCACACTCCCTGCCTTGTATGGCCTGGGTCTCTCTGCTGGGTTCACCCTCTTTTCATTCCATCCACTTACCAAGAAGCACAGCTGTGGCCAGTTGTGGATAAAATATCTATAGGTATAAATGGAGTAGGGTTCAGACAGATCTTTGGTGATCAGTCTCATGATATCGGGCATTTGTAGCTCGGATTCATATCGGACATAACGTATCGTCCGATCCTCCCCAGGCTCAACCTCCCTGCCTGAGGGGCTTCTTAAACTGCAGCCGGCGGTCAGGGATGAAGACAGCAGCCGCACCTGCTCATCTTCCTCCTCCTGCTCCGTGCCCTCCGCCAGTCCATTGCGGGCCGCCGCTGGATCGCTCGCCGCCGCTGCCTCTGCGGGGTTGGGGAGCGCAGTTCTTGCATTATTGGGGAGGCAGTGAGGGGGGCTCTCGCCCGAGTGTACCCCGGCTCCTTTTGTTGCAGTCGCTTTGGGGCCCCCGTCGGGGTTGGCCGTGGTCGTGGCCGCCTCCGCCACACTCAAAACCTTGCTCTTGAGGGAGGCGGCCGCCCGGAGGTGCCGCAGTTCGGGGCTGATCAATCCATTGAGCTGCTGCTGCTCCTGCGGCGACTGAGGGCACCGGAGACACGGATGCCCCTTGGCCGCCGCCGTCGCCTCGCCGCCCGCTGGACTCCTGCCGCCGCCGCCTTCGTGCTCCTCGTCGTCCTCCTCGTCCTCGCTGCAGCAGGCGAGGGCGGCCCCCGCCGGGAAAGGACAGCGGGGATCTGCTGCCGACGAGGCCGGAGGTGCTGGTGGTGGGAGGAGGCTGCTAGGCCCAGGCGGTACCTCCGCCATCCTAGAGGCGACACAGACCAAGAGGGGAGGCCATGAGATCTGGCGGAGGAGAGAGGAGCTGAGGGGGCGGCCGAGGGGGGGGAACAAAGGCAGAAACCGTCCCTCACAGAGGTGCCCCCCCAATTCCGCGGCGTCCCCCCCCCCACGCTCTTCAGCGCCGCCCAGCTGCTGAGCCGGCCACCGTCCCCGTCCGCCCAGGCCCATCCGCCAGCCTTGTCACTGCTGCCCCTTCCTGTCCCTCCCGCGCGGCTCACCCCGCACAGGTCCCCGCCGCCACTGCTGTTCCTTCTCGGCCACCGCCGCCGCCTCCTTCGCCGCCGCGGCCGCCTTACAGCCAAGGCTCACACTCAGCCGCCGTCGCCGTAAAGCGCCTCGGCTGTTACCCCGGGTAAAGTTTCCTGGGCCTGGCTTTACGACACTTCCCTGCCTGCCGGCTGCCGGGGCCAAGGGAAAGGGGCGTGGAGGGAGGTGACCTGTGGAGGGGCGGGGCGAAGGTGTCTTCTGCGGGCTTCGCTGGAGGCGCGTGCTAATGGGTGGGGTTGGGGGGAGGGGAAGTTGCTGAGTGAGGGCTTTGAAGTCACCTGTTCCCATCCCACTCTCCATGGTTTTGAGGCTCCTCAGCCTGCGGGGTTTGCAACGCAGGACTGGGGAGGGATGCGCCGGACCGGGCTCCCTGTTCCAAGCCCCGCATCCCCACGAAGATGCCGCGAAGCCTTCCGGCTCCCGGCCTGCTGATCCGGCCGTATTCAAGACTCCTAAAAATGTTTTTCCTTGACTGTATGTCTTTTAATGTTTGTCCCGACTGGGAGCAGTTACCTGAATCCCTTAAAATGGAGCAAATCATAGCAGAAAATCGAAAAGGCGAGGAAATTAAAATGTAAATTAAGTTTAGCTAGGCTTTGTCCCTTTAAGACAAAAAAGGTGGACAGGTAGTCTTCCTCTCTCCTTAATCCCTTCGCCCCATCCAGGAAAATTGGAGGTCAATTTGATTAACAGGTGTAGGGCTGCAGCAAGCAAGTCTGAGGTTAGATAGGTTAGAAGAGAATGACAAAGATGAAAAAGATTCAACTTGTGACACGAATTGTAACAGGTCGAGAAGCACCGGTCAACTTCCTCCCCACCCTCTCCACCAAGTGGTCTGCCTAAGCGGACGCAGATGGAATAAAACTGCAGCACGCACTTGAGCTTGAGGCTCCGCTGTTTTCCTGTCTAGTCCACTACGGGATGATTTTGAGCAGATCTGTTCTAAGAGGAATGCAGGTTGTGTAACTCACTAGCACACGGAACAGATTAACTTTTTGAACAACTAATTTGTAGAGTGGTCAGGTGTGCAGCAGATGGAAGTTTTCAGGGATTTAATTCTATGGCTCATGTTTGTAAGTTTTTGCCAATTTAAACTCTGTAAAAAGTGGTATGCACTGAGAAGAGCTGTTAGATAAAATTGTTAAGGTCCTTGTCACTAAAGATATTAGGGGAAAATTATCACTTTCCATATAGAAGTTCAACTTATAGTGATAGAAAATAATAAAATGTGTTACTATGTGTCAAGCACTGTTCTAAGTATTAACTCAAATTTAGGTTTTTATAAAAACACAAGTTTTTATAGAAATGCTGGCATTTGAGCAAAAATAAACATGTAGAAACTTATTTATTTCAGCCTTGTCTAGAATAGGAAAAAATAATGCCTAGCCACCTAAGTATCTATCAATACAGGAATGACTAAAACTTGTTATACAAAAATACTGGTATATTACAGTTAATTGTGATTTTTTTAACACATTGAAATAGATATATAGGTACTCTTCCAGTTATTCTGGCTGCATTGCAAATTACCCCCACAACATAGTGGTATTAAACAACTATTTATTGTGCTCACAGATTCTGTGGGTCAGGAATTCAGACAGTATAGCAAGGATGACTTTTCTCTGTTCCATGATGCACAGGGCCTCAACTGAGGGCCAGAGACCTCAGTTCCATTCAATGTAGACGTCTCCATATTGTCTCTTAGTATGGACTGGCTTGGGCTTCCTCACAGCATCATAATTAAGTTCCAAGGACCAGAGGGAAGGAGAGGGAGAGGAAGAGGGATGAGGAAATGGAGAGGAAGAGGGACAAAGAGGAAGAGAGAGAGAACGAGAAAGAAAAAGAGAAAGGGGGATTTCTTTTTATGATCTAGTCTTAAAAGTCATACAATGCCAGTTCAATTTTGTTGCTTTCTATTTATCCAGGCCATTACAAAGTCTTATCCAGGTTCAAGGGGAGGGGAAATAGACCCTACCTCTTGATGGGGAGAAGCAAGGTGGCAAGTCTTCCTGTTCTTTCTATACTGTAACTTGGCACTGAACTTTCTCACACTGATGAGCTGACCTGATATTGTCTCAAACTTATTCTCAGAAACATGAGAGTTTTAGAGACCTTCTTGAGGTCAGGGACTGATTCTTATTAACTTTGTATCTAACACATAAAAGCAGACTTGTTATGTTTTTCAACTAAATCATGCTATTCTTTCATTCAGCAGTCCAGGATGTTTATAATTAAATAGTCAAATCTGGCCTTTTTGCTAATTAATAAGCTAATTAGACTTCAGGTATCTAAGTTCCAGTGACTCTGTATCCCAGTATTAAAAATCTCAGTAGTGATCTTCAAAGTCAGATAGATGAATTCTGTAAGAAATCTGTACTTGTAAAATCGCTTCTTTTTTACTCATGTTTATGAGTAATATGCTGATATGACAGTAGCATTATTTTAAGAAATGCAATTAGCTCACTCTCTTGGTTTAGGCATATTTGCCTGTTATGAGACTGAAAAGGCAACCATCTCTGTGAGTAAATGACTTCATAGTAAGGAATCTTCTCAGAGCAGGGGAAGTGTAACCAGTGATATTCTTCTATCTGGATAATCGGTATTTTCATTGTTTTGTAATATCCTGTCATGCCATAGTCACTTTCTTACTATTGTTTTTGTTTTCAGAAAGATGAGAGTTATAGAGACCTTCTTGAGGTCAGACACTGACCTTTTGAAACTACCTTAAGTTTTTTAGAAGAAAATACTCCTTATTAAATCAACGAAAATTATCAATAGCAATTTCAAAACACAATCCTAAAGTAATTTACTGAAAATAGCTTGGAAGGAGAAAAGTTCCTAATTTTTTCTAACAGCTAAACATTTTTCTCTTATTGGCTGGGTTTAGAGGGGAAACCTAACTGTGCTCCTACCTGAAAGGTAACCGTGGGAATGAAAATGCTAATAATAGAGAGATGCTTTATACTCCCTTGACTCAGGAGGATAACATGTTATATGCTGTAGATACACATAACTGAATAATTTAAATATTTGTGTAGTTTTATTTTACATGCTATGTAGTTCTTAATCCTACTAATCCCAACTATTATACATAAAACTTTGAATATGAGAGACCTTAACTTTGTTTTATCCTAGATGAAAGAAAGGGCATACATCAAATTTGAGGGCTATAGAATTTAATCAAAGGATAAATATTGGCATGTTGTCTTACTACCTGTCATCCTGAAACACCGTGAGATTCCCAGATAAAGTTCTTTAGTTAAATATTTGATTCTTCCCTTTGATTTGGGGGTGGGGGCAGTGACAGTCTATTCTTTAACCCTCTTTTCCTTTGAGAACAGTAATTGGCAGTCCCAATCATAGGCACAGATTTTGTTTGTGGAACTGAAGCCTCTAGGAAGTATGAGGGACCAGATAGGACTATGGTAAAATGGTCCCCATTTCCATTACTTTTAACCTCATACTTACTTTCGTAACCTGACCAAAGACATGGACAGGCTGATTCTCATATCTCCACCTGAGTTGGTGAGTTGCAGGAGAGAATCACATATTCCTACATGTTAAAGCCATTGAAAATTCTCAAACTCCAACTTAGCTATGCCCTTAGCTGTCAGGATTCTAGAATGATTTTAGCTGTCTTCCAAGCAAGCTCTATCCCACAGTGACTATTGTCTACCACTAATTGCTTCGCACTCCCCCTCTCAGCAGATGACCTTTCCTTCATTTCTAAGAAAAATGAGCTATTCTACAGCTGCACTCTCTCAACTTCTACCCTGTGCCTATAAATGCATCTGTATCTAAATTTGCACTTATCTCCTTCCTCTTCGGTCTTAGAGAGGGGTAGATGGTCTGATTCTTCAAAACTAATGCCTCCCTTCACTTATGGGCCAGGTGCCATCTCTTTCAGTATCCTTTGGGACTCGTCCCATCATTGTTTCTTTTTCTTGAATTTTCAACAGTACATTTGCTAGCTATTGTCTCAGAGTTTTTGAATGTGCTCCATTTGGAAACTTCTGCTACTATTCTTTTCTCCTCTCCTTTCCATCACAGTAAAACTGCTAATCTGCAATAAGTAGCCACTATCTCATCTCAGGTTCAAGTTCATTCTTCAACCAATAAGTTGGCTCCCACATCACCTTTCAGGCAAAAGTCACTCATTATGTCCCAAAGGCTAGATCCATGAGAATTTTTCAACTCTCATGTAACTATTCCTCCATGCCATTTGATCCTGCTTTGCCCTTCTGGAACTCTTCCCTTGGCTTCTGTCATACCATTCTTCTTTTCCCTCCTTCACTCAACATTTCTCAGTTTTTCTTAATAGTTGTAGTCTATAAGCATGATAGTAGTAGCTAGCATTTATTGTGGGCCTACAGTGCATTAGTATATTATAAGCAATAGCCCATTAAGTTCTCATAATAACCCTATGAAGTATGCAGTGTGAATTGGCGGTTAGATGCCAGACTAGAATTGAGTCACCAGACTGTTCCTGAGCCAATCACTGGAAAGGGGCTGGGTTTATTCTTACATCAACTAGGCCTATTTGAGGCTGAGAGTGCAGTGAGTTTCTTCTGCTGTATAAGTCTGAGAGTGAAGGAATGTTTATAATAAAATTGGGGTTGGAATCCTAACTACTTACTAGCTTTGTATTCTTGGACAACTTAATGTCTCTGGACCTTAGATTCCTCTTATTGAATGTGGATAACATTCCATACCTCATAGAATTTTGAAAGGATTATATGAATTAATATATGAGAATGTTTTGTACAAAGCACATAGTACTAAGCCTTCAGTAGATGTTAGCCAGTCTCCCATTTCACCCATTCATCCTCAACATTTCTGCCGCTGCTGTCTTCATAAAATGCAAACTGGTTATGTCAGTCTCCTGCTTAAACATTGTCAGTGATTCCCCATTGCCTAATAATAAAACCTAAACTTTGGTTAGGGTGTTTTGGCCACAAATAACAGAAAAACCAACTTAATCTAGCTTTTAAAAAATAAGTGAGTGGATTAGGTCATGTAAAGACTACTACAGGCAGGGCGAAGTTCAGGGTTAGTTGGTCCAATGACAGTATTGAGAATCCAGGTTTGGTTTTTTTCCCTTTTTCCTGCTCTTTATAGAGTCAGCTCCATCCTAAAGTTGGTTTTTCTGATAGTTATCATATGGTTGCCATAAGTGTTTGGGACTATGTGTTACCTGATTCATGCCCAGTGAGAGGAAGGGAGAGGCTTTCAGTGACTTATGTGACTTAATTTCCCAGAAACCTCTAGCAAAACTCTCTCGCTGTCTCCTTAGTCAGAATTGATCATATGCTATTCCTGACTCAGTCTTTAGAAAGAGATTGAGTTACCCCAATTTAGGCTACCTGGAGCTAAGAGTGGGTGCGCTTCTTTGGAGGCATATGGATCTATGAGGAGGAAGTGTATACTAAATAAAGTTAAGTTTCTGTTAGAAAGAAGAATGGAGAGTGGATGCTGGAAAATCCACATTCTATGTTCACTTCGTAAACAAGGTCTTCTTTATGATCTTACCCTAAAGCACAAGTTAGTTCTTGCCATTCATAACTTCAGATATTTAATCAATGATTATTGTATATATGAATGAATGAACTTTGAACTGAACTACTACTCACAGTGCTCAAAATGTGCAAGATGATTTTTGGTCTTGAAATCATCAACCCCACTTTCTCTCTCTGTCTCTCTCTGTCTCCGTCTCTCTGTCTCTGTCTCTCTCTATCTATCTATCTCTCTTTCTCGCTCTCTCCCTCCTCCCTCCCTCCATATCCTCTCCCTGCCCCCCTCCCCCGCTCCGTGCGCGCGCACGCACACACGCACGCGCGCGCGCGCGCACACACACACACACACACACACACACATCTTCCACTTGGAAAAAACTGACTTTTCCCTTCCTTCTTTGTGAGTGCTTTGGATTTCTGTGATGGAGCTTGTTTACAGCACTTCTTTGCTCATCTGTGGTTTCTTCTAGAAATGTATGACTTTTAAGGATGGGAATTATGTCTTTTTCCTTTTTTTACTGATAGACGCATAATACTTTATTCTGAGTGTATAAATCAAAGATTGACCTTGCTCGACACCTTTTCAGGTTGTAGATTTCTCTCTTGATGTAAATGCCTTAAAACAAGTTTATTTACTGCAAGAAATGTTTCCTAGAGTCTTAAGGATCTAGTCATATCTTCTAAGGTCTTTTGCTTAAGATTCTTTTGCTTAAAATAGTCACAGATGCATTGTTTTATTATTAAAATGAACACTGAGGCAACGCAGTCAATGACGACACAACAGTCTACATGCACATGGTCGACTGAATAAGTTACCACAGCCTGATGAAATGTTTCATCACTTTGGGGACTGCATCTGTGAAACCCGTCCAGGAAAGGTAAGTGATTTTGTAGACTTTGCATTAAAACACAAACCATGTGAGATAAAATGCTTGTTTTATTACTTTTTTTCTGAATGAGAAAATATCGAAATAATCAAGACTTTAAAAAGCTACATTTAGGAAACACAAAAAGAACATAATGCTAAGAATAGTGCTGCAGTGCTCATTGAGGGTGTATAGGTCTCCGGTCCTATTTTGATTTGTTACTCATTTTAATATGTGTATGAAACAATAAACCTTAAATGCAACCATAGTAAGGAAATAAATATGAAAAATAAATATATAAAAAAAGAATATGGTAGCCAAGATATTTATAATGTTATACTTGTATACAGTCATGGAAGTCTCTGAGTAATCTATAAACTCACAGCTGCTTCACAGAGTTCCCATAGGAGCAACCTTTGAAGTTCAGGGAGTGGTTAATGGTTCCTTTGATCTTCTTAGTTCTTTTGCACTTCAGGGAGTTCTGGAGGAGGGTGGTTTTGCTTATCACTGTACCTATTGTTAAGCAAAAGAAAAAGCAACTTCCTAGATCTATTGAGATAGGTGGTGCAGGTGAGGAACTTTCCCAGACTAGCTAGCTGTTTGAACTGCTGCTTTCAGCCTATTTCAGGAGGTAATTCTGCCCAAGTTAGTCTCTCCCCAATCCATTTCACGTAGCTACAGTTAGTTGATTCTAGTCTATCCTTTAGTTTTTCATGTTTTTTAAAAATCATTTTATTTGTATTTGGCATAGTAATATGTGAATTAATTTACTTTCCAAACTGTGTCATAAAACATTCTTTAATAAAGTCGTCTTCCCTTGAGAAATATGAAAAACTCTAAACACGAAGATATTTGGAAAGTCAAATTCAAGATAATTGTAGTTTCTAGTACAATAGATTCTAGATTATAGTCTACTAGTAGCATCGGCATTAAAGGTCATTGCATTATTAAATTTACTCAGTATGGAATATTTTAAAATATACATGCACTGTATGAAAAAATACTCACGCCTATCCTTTAATCTTAAAATGATTTTTGAAACAGCTGCCTATATATAAAGGAATTCATCTTATAAAGATTTTTTTGATAACTCTTATTGTTTTAACAAAAGTTACACATGCTAATTCTGAAGAGAAATACTGAAAAATTTAAGGAAGAAATGATGTTACTAAAAAATAATCACAATATATTTTTTGATGTATTTCCTTTCAATCTTTTTCTTATGTAAATATATATAATATATATGTTTCTTTTTATGTGGGAGATATTAGCTTATTCTATATATGAAGTGTGTATACTAAAAAATAACTTAATATTACATTATAAATAGATAATATTTATTATGTTTTTAAAGATTATTTATAACTTTTATGAATTATAATTAATTTACTCCCCTATTGTTGAATGAAGATGTGTGTGTGTTTTTTTTAAGGATTAGAAACAATTGGTCAATGTTTCAGAATTGTTTTCCATAAGGGTCTTGAAAAATTGATTTGAAAAAATATCTTGAAATATAGACACACATATACATATATTCATCAACTGAAGAGAGGATTCAGGACTTCAGTGCTGAATGAACAACCCACAGCATCCCAGGACCACCATCATCAAAACCTGTATCATCTTTATTTTGATATGCCCTTGCATTAGTTACAGTATCTCTTTAAATAAAGTGTGGGAGAAGTTAAATATAATCAGACTATCTCACTTATTCATCCATTCATTCATTCAGTAAACATCTGTTGCTCCTTTTTGGGCATCATAAGGTGAACAAGATCAATTTAGCCCTTGACCTCCCAGAACCTACAATCCAGATGAGAAGGACAATTAAATCAGAGAATTTACTAACATACAGAAAGAGTTATGGTAGTGAAAACAGTGATTCTGATGGATGAACATAAGGAGAGCAGCTGAGTTTTCCCAGTGAAGGCAGTGTTTAAAGAGACTTGAAAAGTAAGCAGGAATTAGATGAAAGCAACAGGGTGGGTCCAACCAGAAAGTACACCAGAAGCAAAGCCTGCAAGATAGATTGAGGAAGCAGGAGGGAGACTAAGGAAGTAAACTGAAGCCAGATCATAAAAGGTCTTGTCAGCCACCATAAAGAGTTTAGAGTTTATCTGCAGGGACACTGGAAATCTGTGGAAGGTTTGCTCCTTGAAAAGATCATTCTCACTGTAGAGTGGTAAACGGATGGAGATGGGAGGTAAGAAAAACAAGGTTTGTCGCAGAACTGCAGATAGGAAGACCAGCTCATTAAGCTACAATCCAGCTGAGGAAGTCCTACATGCTGGAGGTGAAATTCTATAACCACCCTTCTTTTTATTAAGTCATTCATCACATTTAACTTCTAATACTTTTCAACTAACCTAGCAATTTTCAGCATGTAGTAAGTAGTTGTTACTTTTTTGCTCTTCTATATCAACTTCCATGTCTGTAAATATTGGGAGAAAAAGTTTCCATCTTAAGGACATTCCCCACTCTTTTTATGATCTGGGGGCCTCTCCACTTTCCTTTAATCACTCATCTGGATGCTATGTCCTGATCTAGTTGCTAAAGTCCTGGTTTGCTTTACAAAAGCCGTCTGAGGTTGCACAGAAAGTCCACAAAATTCCTTATCTGTGTAAAGAGATCAGTCAATACCTGGATTCTGCTGATGTTAGAAGCATGGGGACTTCCCCCATTATAACAGTATTTCATATTCAACATAAAAATGTGGAAAATATAGAATAAATGAAAAACTGAGAAAAAAGCCACTATAGTGCCACCTCCAAACAACAACCACTATTAACAGAGATATTTCATTTTAGTCCTGAATTTTTAAACTTACCATCATAATATAGAAAAAGTTTATGTTATTTTAAACATTAAATTAAAATTGAATAGTTGCAAAAGATTCCACTAGATGACTGTATTCCAATCTAATTCAACACATGGCCATGTTAGGTTGTTACTTATGTTTGTACTATAAATAATTCTATGATAAACAGTTTTGGCATAAAATTCTTTAGGTACTTAAGTTTTGCTCTTGAGATAATTCCTAGAAGTAAACCTAAAAATTCTTTTTTAAGGCTTTTAATACATACTGCCAATTTTTTAAAAATTAAGTTTATCGGGGTAACATTGGTTAATACAATTATATAATTTTCAGGTGTACATTATCATTTTACATCTGTATATTCTATTGTGTGTTTACCACGCCAAGTCCAGTTTCCTTCAGCCACCATATATTCGATCCCCTTTAGCCACTTCACCCTCCCCCTAGTCCCCTATATTTGACCCCTTTTACCCTGTCTACCTCTCCCCTCCTCCCTCACACCCTACCCTCTGGTAACCACTAGTCCATTGTCCATGTCCCTGAGTCTCTGTTTGTCCTGTTCATTTGTTGCTTTTAGGTTTATATCCCACATATAAGTGATATCTTGTGATTTTATACTTTTTCAGTCTGGCTTATTTTACTTAGCATGATTATTTCAAGGTCCATCCATGTTGTCACAAATAGCAGCATTTCATCTCTTCTTATGGCTGAGTAATATTCCATTGTATATATGTACCACAGCTTCTTTAACCAATCATGTATCATAGGATACTTCGGTTGCTTCCATGTCCTGACCACTGTGAATAATGCTGCTATGAACATCGGTGTGTAAATACCTTTTCGAATATGGGATTTCAAGTCTTTGGGGTAAATATCCAGTAGTAGGATTTGCTGGATCATATGGTAGATTAATTCTTAGTTTTTTGAGAAACCTCCGTACCATTGTCCATAGTTGCTGTACCAATTTTCAGTCCCACCAGCAATGTATGAGGGTTCCTTTTTCTCTGCATCCTCTCCAACATTTGTTATTACTTGTCCTGTTGATTATAGTGATTCTAACTGGTATGAGATGGTATCTCATTGTGGTTTTGATTTGCGTTTCCCTAATAGCTAGTGATGGTGAGCATCTTTTCATATGTTTATAGGCCATTTGTGTGTCCTCTAGGGAGAAGTGTCTGTTCAGGTCCTCTGCCCATTTTTTGATTGGATTGTTTGGTTTTTTTTTTGCTGTTATTGAGTCATATGAGTTCTTTGTATATTTTGGCTATTAGGCCCTTATCGGAGGCATTGCTTGCAAATATATTTTCCCATTGAGATGGTTGTCTCTTTACCTTGTGGATGATTTCTTTTGCTGAGCAGAAGCTTTTAAATTTGGTGTAGTCCCATTCATATATTTTTGCTTTTACTTCCCTTGCCTTTGAGGTAAAATCCATAAAATCCTCTTTAAGTCCAAGGCCCTTGAGTTTCATTCCTATGTTTTCTTCTATGCATTTTATTGTTTCAGGTCTTATATTCAGGTCCTTAATTCATTCTGAGTTAATTTTGGTGTGTGATGATAGACAACAGTCTAATTTCATTCTTTTGCAGGTGGCCTTCCAATTTTCCCAGCACCGTTTATTGAAGAGGCTTTCCTTTCTCCGCTGTATGTTTTTGGCTTTTTTTGTCAAAAATTATTTGCCATATAAATATGGGTTTACTTCTGGACTCTTGATTCCGTTCCACTGGTCAGTGTGTCTGTTTTGCTGCCAATACCATGCTGTTTTGATTAATGTCGCTTTATAGTATAATTTGAAGTTGAGCAGAGTGATACCTCCAGCCTCGTTCTTTTTTCTCAGGATGGCTTTGGCAATTCAGGGTCTTTTGTGCTTCCATACAAATCTGATGATTTTTTGTTCTATTTCTTTAAAAAATGCCGATGGAATTTTGATGGGGATTGCATTAAATCTGTATAATGCTTTAGGTAATATGGTCATTTTAACTATGTTGACTCTTCCACTCCAAGAACACGGAATATCTTTTTATTTCTTTGTATCTTCTTTGATTTCTTTTAATAGGATCTTGTAGTTTTCATTACATAGGTCCTTCACATGTTTCGTTAAACTTATTCCTAGGTATTTTATTCGTTTTGTTGCAATTGCAAAAGGAATTATTTTTTCCACTACTTTTTCTGATGTTTCATTATTAGAGTTATAGGAATGCTATGGATTTTTGAATGTTGATTTTGTATTCAGAGAATTTACTGTATTTGCTTATTGTTTCTAGTAGTGTTCTTGTGGAGTCTTTAGGGTTTTCTGTATAAAGAATCATGTCATCTGTAAGTAGTGACAATTCGACTTCGTTTCCTATTTGGATGCCTTTTATATCTTTCTCTTGCCTAATTGCACTTGTTAAGACTTTCAATGTTGTATTGAATAGCAGTGGTGATAGTGGACAGTTTTGCCTTGTTTCTGATCTTAAAGGAAAGGTTTTTAGTTTTTCACCATTAAGTATAATGTTGGCTGAGGGTTTGTCATAGATGGCCTTTATAATGTTAAGGTACTTTCCTTCTATACCGATTTCGTTAAGTGTTTTGATCATAAATGGATGCTGTATCCTGTTGAAGGCTTTTTCTGCATCTATTGATATGATCATATTCTTATTTTTTAATTTGTTTATGTAGTGTATTACATTAATCGATTTGCCTATGTTGAACCATCCCTGTGCCTCTGGGGTGAAGCCCACTTGATCGCGGTATATAATCTTTTGAATATGTTGCTGTATTCAGTTTGCTAGTTTCTTATTTAGGATTTTTGCATCTGTGTTCATGAGAGATATTGGTCTGTAGTTTTCTTTTTTTGTGTTATCTTTACCAGGTTTTGGTATCAGAGTTATATTGGCCTCATAAGTTGGGAAGTATTGCCTCCTCTTTGATTTTTTGTTAGAGTTTGAGGAGAATAAGTATTAAATCTTCTTTGATATTTGGTAGAATTCATTGGTGAAGCCATCTGGTCCTGGACTTTTACTTCTTGGTAGGTTTTTGATGATCGTTTCAATCCATACTGTCGATCAGTCTACTTCCCATGCTCAGACATGCTGGTGTGCAGTTTGGGTGTTTTTTGTTCAGTTTTAGATGTTCGGCTTATTGTTGTTTCAAGGGGAGAGATCTAAGGAGCTCTCTCACTCTGCCATGTTTTCCCAGAATCCCTCCATACTGCCAATTTGATTTACAAAAAGGTGTGTACCAAATTGACATTTTCACCAGCAACATCTGGGAGTAACTTTTAATCAGGCAAAGTCGAAAAGAAAACACTAATTTAATAAGAAAATTTTTTTCAAATAGAATTTAAAATGTTAATAGTGTTTTTACATATTCATAATAACTAAATAAACTAAAGGGAGAAACTGATTGTAGGGATAGTAAACCAGCCTTGTACTAGTAGATTAATTGGCTGCATCTTCCATAACTTGGTAATATGGGTAGCTATTATCAGGGTTCTAGTATTCCTTGACATTATTTATACTTTTCTTTATGTATTTACTTCTGTTTGAGTCTGCTTTTTCTTAACTTTAGGCCATAGTATTTTATAAATTAATTCAGAGGTTTAAAAGAATAGAGTGCACCACAAACCAAAACCCTAACATTAACTTCTGATCTGTATGGTTTTGAATATTCAGCTTTGAAGTTCATTTAGTAGTGAATTAATTTTAAATGAAGAAATTAAAAGCTGAATATTAAATTTATAGAAATAATAATGACTTAACTAGAGAAAACACAAGAGGGCAATCTTGCACAACAATAAAATGTTTGCATAAGATAAAAAATAATTCAGCATTTTTAATCAACTGAATTTTGTTCAACAGACATTTAAAGTCTTGTCAGTATGTATTATCTTTTTATTAAGAGTGGTAGGTGACTTTGCAAGAAAATATAGTGTCAATATCCACACAATGAATTTTGAATGCATTTGAGTTATATTTTTTAATCCCGATAAAGAATTGAATCTATTTTCTATTGACCAGTACCATATTGCCTGGTTTCAGTTTATAAAAAAGCAAAGAAATAATCTTTTATAGAAGAGACACCAAAAATACATTTTTTTCTCCTGGAATCATTATATATATTTTTCAAAATGGAAATAGTTTCATTTTTTTTCCGATTAGGAATGTGTGATTCATTAAACTTCAGTGAAGGAGAATATTTAAATAATAATAATAATAATGAATTGCTAAAGGAAGAGCCTAGTTTGATGATCAGACCAGGAAACATGTATGATCTTACACATAATTTCCTGACACTTAAATAGGTTGTAATTTATGTTAACTCACTAGGCCCTAAAAGTTAAGAGCATGAGAAGATGGGAGATTTAAGACAATTGCATGCACTTTTGCATGTGCAAATTCTCACAGACTTTGATTTTTCTACAAAGCAAACACACAGGAACCCTATTGGAATAGTCAGCAAAAAGAAAAAAAAAAATCAGATTATAACAAAAGCTACACTTGGCTCATATTTTCTTCCCAGTTCCTGGGGAGAGGGAATTGGAAATTAGCAATAGCAGTTTATTAAATGTTGCAAGAGTTTTGCTTATGTTGGCCGTGTAGAAAACCATACCTGCTTTTTCCTCCACTATGAAGAATGGTTAGTCATTCTAAAGTACTCTTGTTTACTGCTCATAAAACACTTGATTAAAAGAGCTCTCAAGATCCAATGCTATTATTGGTAGGGGCTGAACTAATGGGTATTATTTGAATGATGAAGTTAGGAAATGGGTTTTCTGAGAGAGGAAATGAGATAAGCAATACCTTATAGAGGGAAGTGCTTTAACAAAGTTTATATCTGCCATATGAAACATGATTTGCAGTGAAAGATTGTTCAGTCATGTCACTTTCATATTCAGAAAATAGTTTCTCGGAAAGAAAAAAAACAAAATCTGAAATTGAAAACTCAAGACATATGCGTTCTATTCCTACAACTGCCATTGCTACATTCTGAGAATAGGCAAAGGTTTCTCTCTATTGGTTTTTTAGGTGAATTTCTCATCCTCATTATCATGATTTCTAAGTAATTTGAAAAGTTTGAGCAAAAAAGTAAAGGAGTCATTAAGAAAATTATCAATAATACTGTAGTTTTGCTTTGCACTATTCCATCTATGCCTTAGATTCCACTTTAAATAGAGTGTTAAAATCTCGCAATATCTTACTAAGAAGAAATAACTGTAGTAATTTAAGTGCTTGTACACATTTCTACAGAGTTCATTTTGAAATATCAGCAAAAGTTTCTATCATATCCTCATGGTGCTTGAGCAATCCTGAGTGCTATCGGGATTTGAGAGAGGCCCAGTGTGGTGGAAGCATTTTGGCGGGAAATGCTGCCTGATTGATTTTTATCTAAGATAATTTTATCTTGGTGAATTACCTAAGGTCTACAGTTTAATTTCCCAAGTTCTGGCATTTAATATCCAGATTCTGTTCTGAGTGCATCAGGCCAAACAAATTTATGAGACTTTTGTATAAATGCAGAGAGCACTGTTCAAGTGATAACTATAATCTTCATTCTCATTGAGCTTACGGGAGAGAAACAGCAAATTAATAATTGTACAACTAACTATTAAATTAAAATCTCTGAGTGAAAAATTTCTGGGAGCTATAGAACATGTAATGGGGCATAACCAACAAGTAAATCATGAGGAAAGACATATTTTAAAATTTGTTTACAATTTGACCTTTTCGTTTATTTATTAAATACATTATCATATCAAGTATAATAATTTGCTGTCTGTCTCCACAGTGGAGATATCTGTTCTACAGATTTATAATTTATAGTTTGCTTATTGGGATTCTTCAACTTCCAATTTCATCTTCAACTTCTTTTTTTTCTACACTTTTATATACGCCATTTCCAACTGTTGATATATTCTTTCTTTAAATATACTAATATCACAGATCAAATTATATAAAAGTAAGGAGTTCTTTCAGCTTCAGAGACTTGTTTTTCACTATATGTTAATGTTACTAGTCGGAGTGTCTGAATTAGTTGGGTATTTAGTACCCCACTACAAGCACTCATGGCAAAAACAAAATAAGCCATTCGGAACTTACTGTATGCTCTCATCAACGGCTTGTGCTTTTAGAAGAAAATAGCAGAAAACATCTACTCAGCAGTGCTATTAAAATTCATAGCAGCGTTGTTCACAATAGCCGAAAGGTAGGAACAACCTAAATGTCCATCAACAGATGAATGGGTAAACAAAATGTGGTATATTTATACAATACAATATTATTCAAACTTAAAAAGGAATAAAGTTCTGATACATACTGCAACATGAATCAATCTTGAAAACATGCAGGTGAAATAAGCCAGACACAAAAGAACAAATATTATATAATTCCACTTATATGAGGTACCTAAAATAGTTAAATTCATAGAAACACAAAGGAGATTAGAGGTTACCAGGGGCTGAGGGGAGGAGAATAATGGTGAGTTGTTGTTTAATGAGTACAGAGTTTGTTTGGGATGATGGAAAAGTACTGGAAATGCATACTGATGATGGTTGCTCAACGTTGTAACTGTACTTAATACCACTGAACTGTACACTTAAAATAGTTAAAACAATAAATTTTATGCTATATATATCTTACTACAACTTTTAAAAATTGCAAAAACGAAACCAAACCAAAAGTGTCCAGATGCTGTCACTGCAGGATGCCTAATGCCTTGTATATCAATATTGTTTCTGCTTTATTGTTATAAAGCAAAACGAAGTTCTTAATTTCTTAATTTTTCTTTTCCACACTCAATCTTTTCACCTCTTTCAACTACCTTATAGTTATTTTAGTCTGTCACCCACAGTATTTTCTGCATATAAGTAATACAGTATTATTGTCATGATCATTATTATTATTAATTCTTGGATCTCTTTCATTGTTCTGGTGTCCCATTTATATTGAGGTATTGATATATCCAGTATAATCCTATAAAAACATAGATTAAAGGGGAGTAGAATAGGATAGTGCTGCTGACAGTATAATAATTTTGTCTGATTCTACCAAGCTTTCATTCTTGGTATGTCAAGACACTATCAGATACAACTGCAGCTTTTCATCTAGTTTTGTATCCTTTGGAGATGACATGGGCTCACCTTGACCTTGAGAGGATGCCTGAAATACAATAAAGTACACAAAGAAACTGCAGATCTGAAGATTGTTCTTCCAGTTCAAGAAAACACTTTTTATGAAATTGTTAGAAACATATACCGAAACCTTTTCTTCTTCTAACACCTACTTGGCCTTATAGAAATATTTTTATCAACACAAAACATGCTTACTATGCTATATGTTAATTTATAAGGGAAAAAAAGAATTCATCAGTTTCAGAAGTAGCTAAACCTCTGTAAAAACTCCCTTTATTACTTGGAAGGATTGTAAGAAAATGCACTGTTATTCTTGAAGTAATGAAAATTATTTATAGATATCTTTATCATCTAAAATTATGAAATAATATTTTTATTTAAAAATAGAACAAGAAAAGAAAATAGTGAGCAAAAATGAAAATTTTCCACTCTGCCCCATGGCAGACAATACCTCTCCTTTGAAATAATCAATGTTAAAAGGGCCACCTTTTATCTATCTAACTCATATAAATAAAAAATAAAAATAAAATACATAAAATAATATATATTAGTAATCTAAGAAGAACAAAAAGACATTCTTCTACAATGAGGTGTTTTACTTATTTATTTGTTATAATATTAAGGAAAAACAGATTATTACTTAGAATTGATTTGTATATATTGCTTCTTCTTTTTTAATCTATAGAATAGCTGTAAATCATAGAAAAAGTTTAAAGTGAAAAAAAAATCCTGTTTATGTCTGTCTCCCTCATTTCACTGCAAGCTCCTTCAGGTCAGGAAATATGTCTGCCTGATATTTATAGCCTCAGAACCTAATAGCATCCCTGGCACAAAATAAGTGCTCAATAAATGCTCATTAAGTATTGTGGACTCAACTGGGCAGTATTTATCTTGAGCTGGTAGAATGCAGTGCATTCCAGGACACCATCATATACCACATGTGAAGGCCTTAAAGGCCACAGGCCACTACCTGCCTTAAGAATTCTGGAGTCCAGAGATATGACTCATATGCAGATAGTTTTCTTCTCCTAAACTCTCCAAATTTGTGTATAGATGTGACATTCTTTTATGTCAGATTTCTAAAATGCATACTGTGGGCTTCAAGGGAATCTCAGCACCCTTGATGGTTTATTTTCATAAACAAGAGTCTGGAAGGGTCCTGTAGATTTATCTATGGCAGTCTTTCAAAATATCAGCATTGGAGTGGTTGTGTTCTTATGAGAGTGTGTTACAGCAAAGGTGGAATTGCAATATTGTGTAAATGTGGCTTAAAAACAAAGAATATAAATAGAAATTTAGCTGTACTTAATTATTTCATACTTTTGCTCCAAATTTCATTTATCTGTCCAATTTCAGTGTTTAAAAATTAATATTTAAAAATATATTTCATAAAATAGTATTTAAAATCTTACAAAAATATAATATTTTAGCTTTTTTATAAGTGATTTCAAGATTCTGTATTCTCATTAGGGAAGTGGCTCTCAAAATTCACCAGCTGCCCAACTGAATGAATTGGGACCAGAGCTCAGAGATTTATGGCACAATTATTCTCAAGACACATGAGTGGCATCATAGGTGGAAAGAAAGTTTGGATTTAACTTTGAATTTATTGCTAATTGTGTGGCTTTAATCAAGAAATCACTTGACTCTTCATTATTGGTTTAGATTAGTCCAAAATAATCAATTTCCACTTGCATGACTTTAATCTTTAATCCTTTGTTTGTGATTTTCTGTAGCACTTTGTTGAGGAGGATTTTGAAGCTCTGTCTCAACTCTATGACAGAGCTATCAGGACCCAGCAGTATCTGTCATGGCATGCAGGGAGGATGGAGACATATGTGTGGTAGTATATACAGGTCCCATTTTTTGTCTACACTATTCCAAATTAATTTGCAGGATTCTTCTAGCTCTAAAAGTCTAGTTCTCTTTATAAGTCCTTCTTGTACTTATATATTTCAGTTTAGAATAAATTCTAGAAAGATATTCATCAAATTGTCACCTGCTAACTTCTGGGTGGTAGAAATAAGGATGTTTATTTATTTTTGTCTTCATTTACTAACTTTCCTTCAGAGATCATGTATTACTTTTATGATAAAATTGTGAAACTTTTTAAAATGTCTGGTCCTAAAACAGATACTTAAGTGTATTTCCAAATTATAAATTTTAACAGGTAATTAAATCATCTTAGATTAATTATTTATTATAATAAGCAAAATGAATCTACTAGATGTCATCAATAGTATTATGTACATATTTAATACTAGTTTCTCTTTAAGAGATTGTTTCATTAATCTTTTAAACTAAAAATAGTTATATATACTTTTAGTAAAATTTCCAAAAAACTATAGAATAGAATGTAATCTTCTCCTCTGAGACTCTTAATCTTCCTCCCAAAGACAATTACAATTACTGGTTTCTTGCATATCATTAACAAAAATCATCATATGATATATAAATATATTTATGTATTTATATATTATTCTCCTCAAGTAGAAGTATACTACACATAGCATTGTGTTTTTATTTACTTTCTCTTAATAATATATATCAGAGCCCCTGTTCATTGACACTTAAATGTTTCCAAATTTTTTTGGCCGTTTCAAACAATGCTGCCTTGAATATAATTGTTCATATATCTTTGAGCACTTGTGTGAATATTCCTAGAGGATAAATTTCTAAAAGAAGAATTGTTAGGTCAAAGGTATGTGTATTTAAATTTTTTGTAGACAGTTTTCAAATTACTCTTCAAAAGAGTTGTACTAATTTAATATTCAGTGATCATGTATGAGAATGCTTTTGTTAAATCTATGACCACATTGTATATTACCAAACATGGATCTTTTATTTTTCTAATAGATGAATACAGTAACTTGTTTTAATTGGTAATGCTTTAATTATATGTGATATCTTCCAATTTTTTAAATCTTATTCTGAGAATTGCCTATTACTGTCTATTTCTCATTTTTAAGAGCTCTTGCAGAAGTAGTTAATGAGTGAACAGATGATAATAAAACATCTAAAATTAATTTTTTATAAGTTGTCATTGATATCTTTAAAAACATAGATTCCATTTCACTTAGGTCAATAAACATCTAAGGGAAGCTTTCCAAATGCAGAATTGTATACACTGGGGTGGGGAGGGGCAAACAGATTAAATGGATAAAGGTTATCTCAGGGAGCTCTCAATTTAATACAGAAAATGTAGACAAAAAGACATGCTCATAAAATTATATTATGAGGCTATAGGAGAGTGTAAGCAATTACTTTAGACAGATTGAAGTCAGGGAAGGTTTAATGGAGTAGGTGCCATCTAAACTGGGTCTTAAAGGACAAATGTATTAGATTCTCAGGATTGTTGTAATAAAGGACCACAAACTGGGTGGCTTAAAAGGCAGAAATTTGTTGTCTCATAGTTGAGAGGCCAGACATCTGAAATTCAGGTGTTGGCAGGGCCTCTGTCCTCTTTCTAATTCTGGTGGTGGCCAGCAATCTTTGGCATTCCTTGGCTCATGGCTGCATCAATCCAATCTCTGCCTCTGCCGTCACCTGGCTGTCTTCACATCATCTCCTATTTGTGCATGCCTGTCTGTATCTGTGTCCATATTACCCCTTTTTATAAGGACACCAGTCATATTGGATTAGGACCCACCCCAATGACCTCATCCTAACTCGATCATTTGTAAAGATCTTATTTTCAAGTAAGGTATTTTGAGGGGACACCATTTCAATTCATAATAATGGATAACCTTTTAATAGAGGAGAATGATGGGAGAGGGAAAGCAGTGGATAGAGCAGGTAGGCTTCCTAAGAGAATAAAATGAGTAAAGACTTGTGACTAGGGAGCACCAGGCATGTCCAGAAAACACAAGTACTTTGTCTAGCTTCTCATAAGCAAGTTTCAAGTGAGGAAACTATGGGAGTTCTTGTGGCCATTCACTCTCCAGGAAGTGGGTAATCACTGAAGCTTTTCAAGGGTGCCTGGTTCTGTCACTGGTGCTTCAGGGAAATTATGCCATACAGCTGTGTGGAGGATGAATGGGAAGGGGAAACTGGTGGAGGCAGGAAGAGCCAGAGAGGAAACTACTGCAGCTGCCTCAGAGGGATCAGGCAGCAAAAAATGAACCTGTAAAGACAATGGGTTAGGGCATCTGCGCTCACTCTCAGATGCTCTCCAGCTCTGGTACAAAAGAACTGCTAGCTTTGATTTGAAAATTCCCATAAGCCAGAGGAATTGCCCTGTTCCATCAGAAAAATTGCTTAAAATATACTAATGTATTCCCTCACCTGACAGTTTGCTTTATGAGTGGCAGTATTATACTCTTGCAAAGGTTACACATGTTGCTTACTTTAAAAGAGGTCCCAAGGTTGTTTATGACTATTCGGAAAGCCTTTCTTTCTGCTTCTTCCCTTTGTATTTTCAGACTGACTCAACAAAACGCCTGGGACCAGAAAATGAAATTTGAAAAGTGTCTTCTCCTTTAGGTTCTTAAGAGCTTTTTCTTACCTTTCTCTCAAAAGAATGTATAAAAGTGGCCGAATTAAGCAGTGCCAGGCTGGCAGACATCGTCTGCATCTCCAGAGGATGTCCACCCGCTGTTTACTATTGTGCTTATCTGTAACATGCTTATGATTATGTAGGGGGATCCAGTAACAAAAGAAAATAAAAGTCGCCAGAAATAGATGAAAAGTTACCATTGTTTTCAGGAGCAGAGGTGATGCACATTTCAGAATGTCCTGTTTTCTGCTCCAAGGAGAAGAGGAGCTGGATGTAAATAAAGTAACAGCCATCCTAAGACTAGGTAGTGCTCCATTCTGGGGCTGTTTCTCTTGAGATACTCAAATACATTTAGCATCTCCTTGGCTCTTTACAGAGAAGGCTATACTTGGCTTCATCTTTCTTAGTAATTGACTTTCAATGTCATGTAGCCAGTTCTGCTACTTCTGCTACTCAAACATAACACAATGTGCCAACACACAGATAGGGAACAAGAAGAACAAAATTTTACAAAGCTGACATAGGTTATCCTGAGAATACCTGGCTGATATTCAAAAGGCCACCATCATACAAGGAGAAAGAAAACTTGGAAAAACAACTTAAATTGAGATGCAAATCCCAGTGCTAATACTCATTTTAAAGACATTTTGTGTGCTCTGCCAGACACCATGTGCCTATATGTACATATTATAACCAATGTGTATGCTCAAGGTATGTAATGGACTAAAAAAGCTATTGCCCAGATATGTGGAAGTAAACGCAGTAGGCTGAATTTAACCGCTAACATAGTATCTATAATCATAAGGTGGTCCTGGTGGTATAGCTGAATTCAAAACATAAAAAGTACACTAAAAATGTTTATATCAAGATTAGGGACTCGATTATTATACATTCTCTTAATGCAGTGTTATAAATTCTAACCCCAAATGTATTTATTGTCCTCTGAACGAGGTAGATACCAGTTTTTCAGAGAGTAATTTGACTTAAGATGGAAATGACTTCAGTAGACACGAATCTGCACTTCATTTATTTGTCATTTTTAGCACCTTTCACTGGTGGAGCTAAAGTATCCTTTAAGCTATTCAATTATCTTTCAGAATAAACAGATATTGAACACCTTAACAGCAAATATCAGCATAGGAAAATCTACACAAGCAATGCTTTTTTTAACCATAAATAATAATCACACTACATTATCCTTGCCTTCAAGAACGTTGAGAAATAAAGATCTCTTTTAAAAGTCTCTTTCCCTTAAAATATAATAACAGAAAAGAAAGGCATTCAGGACCACTCTTTTTTAGTACTGTGAGTACTCAAGAAATAAAGACATTTATTTAAGTAAGTATGTACATGTATTTTAAAGTAATAGCAACAAGAGAGAAAGATTTATAGAGAATAATCATTTTGTTTATCCTTTTTTCTTTTTTACCTTCCTGCATTTCTTTTGTCTCCTTCTCTCGTTTCTTTTTCTTTCAGGTTCTTTGCAATTTAGGTTCTTTTCTTTTTCACTTCCATCTTTCCTGGTTAAATTTTTCTCTCCCTTTCTTCTTTTCTCTTTTTTTCTTGACTTTTCTGGCTTCCCCATCACACTTTATAAATACAACTTTATATTCAAGATAATTATTAAGTATGTCATTAAATATAAAACATATATTAAAGTTACAAATATTTTAATAAAAACTTCTCAAAACCCATGCATATAACAAATAAAAGAATGAAATTCATCAAGAAATTGAATTGTTTTTTCTGCCTTTGTCTCATTTCACATAATGTTTACAAATGTCTCCACCTTTCTTATTCAAATACCAGAAGCTAAGAATAGAAAGAAATATAATGTTATTATAAATCAAAATCAATTATAACGAGAGTTTAAAAGCAATTACATGGATTCAGTGATATTCTTTCTCTTATTTTTATCCTACCAAAGACAACACAATTGGCAAAATATTTGCTCATATTTGTCACCTTTGGTTCATAAGAAATATTGACATTATAGAATAAAAATACTTGGCAACAGGAAGTATAACAATCACAAGAAAGTTTTTTAGGAAAAAACAGTGCCTAGAGATCAAAGCAAAACATTTGAGATACTAGCAAAGCATGGTAACTTCAAAGGTTGTTCTCTGCACAACTGTGAATCTGCTTTAGGTATAAAGCTTGCAGGAACTTGAGCATCCTGAAAACATTCCAGATTAACTTCCCAGTTTGACAGAAAGTAATTAAAGGCTTTGAAAAGAAGGATAGGAAACCTAAAGCCCAGAAATTCATTTCTAAGATATTCTTTTCCTGGGGAACCTTTTTCTCAGATAAAAGCATGACTGGCCACTCTTAATATTTTGTTCAGAAACAGAGTTTAATGAACTATAACTGTTCAAATGGAGGAAGAATGGCAAACATAGATAGACTCTAATTTATACATGGATTAAATACCAAATATTACACCAGTAATACCTAATGCTCTTTCCCTTAGGTTCTGCTGCACAGATGACTCACCACCTCTTGATTTCTTTCATTACTTTTGATCAAATTTCATCAAAGCCGCTTCATTATTAGCTTTCCTCTAACTGCTTACTTTCTGAAACTTCTACAAGGACAACATGCTTGTTATGAGTAGACTGAGGTGCAAATGAAATATGGTTCAGAATTGATATTTCAATACAACCGCAATATACTTTTGTACTGAAGTGGAATGAATGTTAATCCCTTTTTGTGCATTCACATCCATTTCTCTCTTCCCTTCCTTTGTCTCAGTAATGCCATTCTTTCTTTCACAAACCTCTAGAGTTATTGCTCATGTAGTACCCAGCATGTACCTACTAAAATTTGCAAGCTTCTTTTTCTACATGGATTCCTTCTCTGCCACATGTAATTTTGACTTTACCGTACATCACTCTCACATTATAATGCAACTCATCAATTGTCCAACAATAATTCATCAATGAGGTAAAGTTTCCTCATGGTGGCTTATTCATAGGCACCAAGGATCTACTTTTGCTGCTTGTTTAGGGCTTGTTGAGACCCTCTTCTGTGTCAAGAAAACTTTTGAAGAGCAGAGTCACATTCTGCCCACATAGGCATTAAGATGGAGGGGGACCTTGTGGGCAGGATTCCAGACTCCTAGACTCACCGCCACTGAGAGGATTCACCACCATGTTTAAAATTCTCTCCTTCATTGTCAAGTAAATGAAGACTGGGTTATATATCCTATTTTTGTGCTAATGGTTTAATCCTCACAGTGCCCAAGGTAGGAAAAGTAAAACTTAACAGTAAGTCTCCTTTCTGAGGATAGGGAGTAATAGGAGGAAGATGAGCTTTAAGGTACTTTCAGCATTATAAATCATTATAAAGCATCTACATTCATGACTATGCTTAAAGTGTTTTATCAGGGAAAAGAAGTGTTTTATCAGAGGAAAAAAATTTGTATTTGGATCTGGAAATGAGGACAATAATAGTACTTACCTCGTAGGGTTACCATAAGGATTAAATGACATAATGCTTATAAAGCACTTAACTTAAGGCTGAGTTAGTACTCACTAGTATTCACTATTAATTAGTATATTGTACATTATTTAATACAAAAATTACACAAAAGTCTGCAGTGTTGCAAGCATTCAAAGAAGTGATTTTTAAAAGCATACATTTTTGTTACCCAAATTTGTCATTTAATTGGTTTTCCAAAACACCAATTTGGATATTTTCAAACACTTTTAGGTGAAGAAAATAGGTTGTCACTTTTGGGAGCTGATTTTTTTATATTACATTATTCTCAATAATGTATTGTTGGTCTTAAGACAAACTGTTGTAACTGAAGATGAACCCCTGCCCCAAAAGCAAACAATACCGATACATTTTGACTTTCTCCTTTTCTCACTCTCTTAATGTGAAACCATTAAGGTAAATACTCTTCTATTTTTCCATTCTGATAATGCTGAGGAATCTCAGAAATCAATGAAATGTTCAAGAAGGCACATTTGTTCTATTTGCTTGTCCTGAGTACACGCAGCTATAATATTGCTCTTTTGGGACAATAATTTTTTTATATTAAGTACGGTGGCCTAAGACTACATGAGCCTAATCTTAAATAATTTTCTCTCATTGTTTTTGTGTTCCTTAAAACAAACTAACAGAAATAGAAACAGACAGTCTAATATACTGCAAGTGTGAGTATATATTGATACAACGTATTTGGAGGTCAATTTAACGATTATTATTAAAATTTAAATGTGCATACTTTCTAATTCTGGAATTTCACTTCTAAGGATTCCTCATACAGAAATATTTACACAAGTGCCCAAAAACATGTATACTAGGATGTTTACTTCCAGTTATAATGGAATAACACTGTCTCCCAAAACCCATTAGGGACTGGTTAAATAAAATATGATGCATTCAGACAGTATAACACTATTCAGTTATTGCAAAAGACTAAACTAAATATGCATAAAACATATGGGGGAATGGGCACAAAGAGTGTTTATTTCTCTAGTAGAAGTAATGTGAAGGATCTTTACTTATTTTCTTCTTTATATATTCTACCAACAGTTAAATTTTGAAATAAAAATAAATTGCTTTTGTTAGCAAGAATACACACACACACACACACACTCACACACACACACACACACACACACAACGATGTAATAAATACACATAAAAACTCAAAGGAATGTGCAACACAAACCAGAGTGTTTGGGTGAGGTAAAGCAGGAATAGTATTCAGTCTCCTGATTTCAAGTCTAGTGTGCTTTTTCTTTCCCCACCCCCAGTTTTATTGAGATATAATTGAAATATAACATTGTTTAAGGTGCACGGCATACTAATTTGACATATATATATATTGTAAAATGATTATCGCAATAAATTTAGTTAACATCCATCATCTCATATAAATGCAAAAAAAAAAAATGTATTTTTTTCCTTGTGAAGAGAACTCTTACGATTTACTCTCTTCACAATTAGCCAATATTCCGCCCAGCAGTGCTAACTGTAGTCATTGTGTTGTATATTACATCCCAACACTTATTTATCTTATAACCAGAAATTTGTGTCTTCATCCAATTTCCCCACCTTTCATCCCCTCCTTTGGTAACTACAAATCTGATCCCTTTTTCCATGACTTTGGGGGCAAGGGTTGTTTGTTTGTTTTAGATTTCACACATAAATGAGAACATACAGTATTTGTCTTTCTCTGCCTGCCTTTTTCACCTTCAAGGTCCATTCGTGTGATTGTCAATGGTAGAATTTTCTTTTTTTTTTAAATGGGTGAATAATATCCCATTGTATATATTGTGTGCTCTTTCTTACAACACCATTTATATTCTTGTGCAAGCCACATATGACATCGGTTTATGCCCCTATGAAAAGGGGAAGGGCCATTAGATTTGGCAAACTATTTTTTTTTAATTTAGCATTCTTTGTGACTTAGACTCCTCTTTTTTTGTGGTTTTCATTTTCATTTCCCTGATGACTGATGATGTTACACATCTTTTCATGTGCTTATTAGCCATTTATACATCTCCTTTGAAAAAACGTCTATCCAAATCTTTTGTCCATTTTTTACTCATGTTTGTGAGTTTGTCAAGAATCAAAATCACATACTGTCAATATTTAAGATTAAAGAAAAACTATTATCATATATGCTTTTTTTAGTTTAGCACCATTTATTAAGTGATCTCAGTGCTTCAGTCCATCTTATCCAGGACAGAAGGATCCTCCAGGTAGCATGCCAACAGAACAAGAGACTCCAGTGAAGCCGGTTTCAATGACGATGCCATCCAGAGAGGAAGAGAGTCATGGCACATTGAACCAGGGCTTCCAGAGGGGCTGAAAAAGGAGGCTTTGGGTGCCCAGACTGCTTGGCATTTTGATGCTGTCATTGTGGGTTTTGTATTCTATAATGATGTTGGGAGATAGGTTAAGCACTCACCGAAGCGTCTCTCAGATTCGAACTGTGATGGTTTGGTCACTGGCAGTCTTATTCCACATGGAAATAATGTCCTCCTGAAACCGGACAGAGACCACAACCCCACAGATCTCCTCCCTAACCATGAGCTGTTCACCCAACAAGGCCAGGATAAGAGTCTCCCAGCAACAGGATGCCAAGCCCTTTCAGAACCAAATAATCCGGTTGCAACAATTTTTATTGCATCATCCTCCCACATGAGTTTAATTCCTTCTTTGAAGAAATGGAAGTCACTGTGGCCTGTCAGGTCCCCAGGACATATCACGTGGCTGTAAAACCTCCAGAACTGTTCCATAGAGGCAAAGGTGCCAATCTGTTTAATATTCTGCTCATAGCCCTGTGAGCTGGTGTGACAGCCGAGGGTTCTCCTGGGGTGCCAGAAAGTGTAGTTGTACTGCAAGGGATGCTCTGCTGGTCCAGAGACAACAGCCCTCCTCTTGCTGCTTCTCTGACTCTTGTCTCATTTCATTTTTTCCTTCTCACCATCTTTCTGTGTGCTCTTTTCTTTACTCTGATCATGGTCCCCACTGTCATCATCTTTCAATGTGTCGAATTTGTTATTCATCCTCTCGTTGTTGCCACTTTATTATATTTTTAATAGGGGAAAAACAATCTAAATTTTATTTTCTTCTATCAAAGAAAAAAGAAATAAACTTCCTTTTTAAAATACAAAATAAAGGGACTAAATTTTAAATATTTTTATGAGAGTTAAAAATATTTGAATAGTACCATTTAATTTGTAATTTATAAATTAATATTATCTACCTTCCAGGGTTGTTGTAAGAATTAAGTGAATATTTAGTTCAGCACTACATCCTTAGAGCTTAGTACAGTATTTGGTATATAGTAGACACTCGATAAATACATGTTAAATGAATTCATAAAGTACCCAGTAGAGTCTCGTAAGCACATGAATAAGTATGAGTTCCTTCCCCCTCTTCTTCAGGAAACTTGAAAGAAGAAAGAATAACCATACTAGCAGACCTCTCTGAACTATCTGGATTGGTAGTACATTATAATGTGTTGAGTCAGTTGCCTTCTAAATACTGTGGGATTTTCGGAGCCAAGTGATTTAAAGCATGCGAATACTGAAACCATCCCTGTTTTCACTGACAAAAGAGGAGTCTGAATAATGGTGGAGAATGTTTGGGTTAGGAAAGATAACGAACACCCCCATAGGCTAAGGTATTCCTAACTTTGTGACAGTGAGTAGCTTGTCAATAGATTTTTTGACTCTATGTTCTGAGTGTCAGTGACTTACCAAGTACATTGTCATTGTGCTCTAAATGGAGAGTAGAAAAGCTAACATGCCAGGGAATTCAAGATGTTGAGGTGGCTTAAACATTGAGATGTTTGTTTTTGGAAATGGTTACAAGTTATTGTCATAATGGATATTTTATAACTAATACATTAATTGATATATCAAATTTCAGGTAACCTCTGTCTCGCCACCCCTCCCTCATATAACTATTTTCATTTTCTAAAAATATTAAGAGTATTGCATAAATCAGGAAAATTTGTTACTCACCCTTTAATATTATTTATATCAATGCATAGTCCAACACAACTAAAAAAGGTCCTGCTTACACATCCTTATAAACAATGTTTAACTCTGGACCTAAGAAAAGAAGCTACTTATTACAAATTGGAGATTTCATCTTTTTTGATATAAAATGGCTTGTCAGGAGCATGACAGTTTGTAATACCTGAAAAGTAGAAATGACTTACTCATATAGTTGAATGCAATGGAAATAGCTGAAGGCACAAATTTGCACAAATTTTAAATCATTAGTTTTTTTATTCTTAAAATATTAAAAAAAGAAGAAATATTTTAATTTTTAAAGTACCCTGAAAATCAACAAATTTCATGTTGCACTTTTTTCATAGAAGGTGTGTGTGTGTGTGTGTGTGTGTGTGTGTGTGTGTGTGTGTGTGTGTGTTTTAACAAAGATATATTTAATTTTGCTGAACATTCATAATAATAACCTTTGGGAGAAAAAAGGAACTTACCTCTTCGAGATATCTGATACAGGGAAAGCATTATGAATCTACAAATCTCATTTAGTTCCAAAACTAAACTGTAGTTAATTTCTTTTCTTGGGGCTACACCAGGCAGAACTTAAAGACCAAGATATTCTGATAAATTTGATGAGCTCCCTAAGGTCAATGATTATGGAATACATCCTCCAGCAATGACTGGAGGCTTAACACCTGCTAATTCTGTGCTACTATAAGACGTTATTACCTTACTGAGTCTGAAAAGCAGGATTTCCTTTTAACCTCTGGTATTTCTTAGAAATTGCTGCCTGTTGGATGATCACCTGATGGTGCACTTTTAGTCAATCTTATGTCTTCACGGGAGTTTGTCTGTCTTAAAAAACACTTAAAGAAAAAGAATGGCTAGTTATACATAGGTGATCTTGTTAACTGAGATTTCAGTCAGAGTTAGAAAAATATGCTAAGAAAATAGAAAATATGCTTAGAAAAAAAGCTAAGAAAAATATGATGTGCATCATGGAGGAAAGGGTGGGTAGCAGATGTAATAATGTGAAAAACCATTAAAGGTAATAAAATTTTAAAAATCATTTATGAAAACAGGTAAATGTCTATTTTAACTAGTGGTCAAATTCTTGGAAAACTGAACCTATGAAAGATAATTATGTAGTTTGGCAAGAAGTCTATTACTCAGAAGCAGCAGAGGGTTTTTGCCTAATAGGCTGCAGAGAGGTGGTAGATGATAGCCATGGAAACACCATCCCTGGGCCAACCGGGTGCTATAAGGGGCAGCTGGGTGGCTAGTGCACACAGGCGGATGCAGGCCAGCATTTTAACATGACCAGTCATGTCTGCGGCTCTCACTGTAGCTTGTTCTAAATCGAATTTTGCTTCTCGAGTATGTTTTTTACTTGGGAAATTCAAAATAAGGTCAACAAAAGAACTCACGGTGTTGGCATGTTTTGGATATTATTGGGAAAGAATAAAAGAGTCCTTATGATTTGGGCATTTAAATCAATTCATCTGCTTTATTCCTCAGGGTCTTTATTAGTTTTTAAAGCCTGTTCTGGATTTTGTTTCATGAAGTACTATATTTCTCTGAAATTTTATGTGAGTTCTACTCACAAAAGGGTAAGACATGGTTTCAAATATATATGATAAAAATGTACTTCTTGACAGGTGTTATTTTTGTGAATAGTATCTTTCCTCTTTTGTATTAGATACCTAAAAATCTGAAAGATTTCCAAAAACATGTTCTTCAAAATCATAACATCCAGCAAGGATAATTATGCTTATTATACTTACAAGAGGCAGAAATGGAAATTGTTGAAACAATTTGTCCAAATGATCTCACAAATTCATGATTGAGCTATAATTTAACCTGAATTGCTAGGGTCCTATTTTAATGATTTTTGCTGTTGTTTGTTCAAATAAAAGAATATTGATTTTAAAGCATTCGCTACTGAGATGTAGTTAATATTTCTAATAATTTTCTCAGTAATACTGTTTTATTTCTCACCTGGAAGTAAAAGCATGTGTAAATGAGTTGAAATGATATATTTTGGAAGTACAGTCTCTACGTTTTCATAAATTAAAAAAAATTATAAGATGAGGGTTTAGTCAGGAGTCAAAATAAGAAATTTAAGATATATTAATATATAAGAGCCTTCTTATACTTTTTATTTCTTGGAGAAAGAGAAGAAATCAGAGTCTCAAAGAAATAAAATAAGAGACTGACCTCAAAAGAAAAAACAGTACCTTGTTTCTCTCAAGTAAATAAAAACAGAGGGGTTCATTTAATTGGCTAACTGAATTTTTAAATTTTGAATTTTTAAATGACAATCTCTACCAACTAGTTCCTTTGCTTTAGCTATAGAACTCTTTGTAGGCATGGATTAATTATAGTAAACAAGTATCACATATTTATTTTCCTAAGACAAAGAAGGATAAAATAAATTATTCTAGATAACCTCCCTGGAAGACTGTAAAAATTACCAAGATTATGGTCATTGGATTTCATTTTTATGGAACAGGTAAAAACAATTTTTAAAAATGACTAATTGAAATTAATACCTCTTCTGGGTAAAAACTTTAAAGAAGTATGTAATTAAGCATACAAAAATATAAAATACCTCATTCAAAAATTCTAGTAGAACAGTAGAATTTATTAACATCAATGGCAAACATATATTTAAATGTGCATATCTTATTATTTTTAATAACCCCCAGCATCACATTATTGACAATTACAAATAATAGCAAGATAAGCATCTTGATAAATGCAAAATATCATGGAAATACACTTTGCAATTGTGTAGTTCTGTTTGTTTATCAAAGTGTTTTCACATTTATTATATTATTTTATTCTTCATTTAAAAATAATAAATTATTTTATACCTTACAGGTATTCACATAATTAAAAATCTCTTTGCATGGAAGAAAATCCAAGGAAATAGCCACACACTCTTCTACCAGTTTTTTTTTTTCTTTATCTAAGTTGATTTTTAAATGTCGTTGATTTTACTAACTCCTGTTTTACATTCTCTACTTTCCCTTAGTTTATTCCCTAGAATACTGCTACCTCAGGAATATCTTTATCCTCGTGATCAGGATTCTTTTACTATTTTTCTTTCTTTTTCCTACTGAATAGGATCTCTTGATGTCCTCCTTGTTAACTATGGCATATTCTTCTTTGTATTATAACACCAATCATAGTGTTTGGCTGCAGGATTTATTGTACTACTCAGGCTATTTTCCATATTTCCCTAATTTGTACTTTTCATTCAGAACATAATGTAGAACAGAGATAATAAAGATTTAATAAGGAATCAAGTTTAAAATCAATTGTGTCTGCTGTATAATAAAGGCTGTATCTATTTGTTCTAATTTCCTTTAAGACATCACAAATACTATATTCCATATTTTTATGTTTTTATTACAACTGCTCTTTGATTGAAACAGCTATAAATGCATAACAATATGTACTTCATAACTATTGCTATAAACATAGAAACATTCTTAAGATACTTACTATCTGCCGAATTGTCATTAAAATGTCTACATGAAACCAGAGACTTACCCCGTTGATAACTTGTCTTATTTTTATGCTTCTTCATTTAACTTTTCCTTTGCCAAAACTAACAACCTGTTTATTTTTGTGATGTTTTTACTGAGAGAATGGAATCAGTTACTTCTCTAAAATTATTGGTTTTGTAAAATATTAGAACATTTGTGTTTAGTCTATTGGCTTATAACTTTGCAAGTTGTATGAACTTCCAACCTCATCAGTACTGTGATACCTGCTGTTCAAGATTTGTCCATTTTTATTTATATGTTTAGTTTTTTAGTCCTATACAGAATCCAGATTATCTACTACTTTATTCTTGAAGTTATCTTGTGTGGCAATTGTCTAGCTGTAAATTTTCATAGAAATTATTTGTGACAAGTGATTGACTTGTATCTTCCAGAGCCTTTTGCTTTCACCACTGTCATTGGTGCCCATTACATGTCACATGATGACTGTCATGGTCCATACTGAGGAACTGTGTGATTGACCATAAATGAAACAATTACAGTGTCATTTCACCTGTTTTATATTTTTTAAATTGGACTCTATGAATGAATTACTAACCATACGTAGATTACTAGATCTAGTGTGAAATAGCTATGTTGTTGACCCTTCCACCCTGTATTTTCTTAGCTATAAGGGTATATTTTGAGATAGTAGTAGTTGTAAGGGAAGTGGTCGCAGTATTAGAAACTCTTTAATGTCTTTATATGCTACAACCTCAAACGATCTTTGAACTTAATCCAGTGCCATTTCCATCGTGTTCAAATGAGAAAATGGCTCTCATGGGAATTCTTTTGACTATTTCCACCTGCCACTGGGTATTAGCAGATTAGAGCAAACATTGAGAAGTGCCCTGTGTCATCTAAGTGAACAATAGCCAGTTTGTTTGCCTTTCTAACTTCAAGGATATTTGAAGGTTGACTTTTGAAGAAAGTGTTTTGTGAACATAAAAATAGGCAGATACTCGACTGAAAGAAGGATCTTCCAAACACATAACTGCAAATGAAAAAGAAAGCCTAACATGATAGAGTAGTTCTCTTTGTGTCTGCTTTTTCAGTGTGCTGAGGGCCTTGCCCACCCATAGACAGCTCCCATTCAGGGAGGCTCTGTCTTAGAGACACCCAGGATCACACTGGAACTGTAAACCCTTGTCAGCAATCCTATCCCACAGGTGACACAGGAGAAAATCCCAAAGGGGAAGTGGTGAAGAAGTGTTTTTTCTTTCCACAATTTTGGATTCCATAAAGTATTGAAAGATACAGATTTCTTGATGCTGTTCCTGCACTGATAAATAATAACAATAGCAGTTAAATCATTTTATAAATGGTTTTCCTGGAATTTTCCACATTCCTCTTGCATAATAGGGATCTGCAGGAATCATGCAACTGGCCTTCATTTCCTTTTCTACAAAATGGAAAGAGTAATGGGTGTCTCATTCTTATATAATAGGATGTTCTATACACGTTTAAGAAATGTTCATTTAAGGAATGAACCCTATGGGCAGACAGTTCTTAAGATCCGTAAATATCATATTATTCTTGACATCTATAATACTAGATGAAAGAAAATGGTTTTTCATTTTACTTCTTATTGAAGAAAACAATGATATTTTTAAAAAGTTGACATACCGTAACAACTGGCAAAAGACACTCAAAAGAGTGGTGTGTGACGATTGATATTACAGTAAACAGTAAATGGATAATTGAAAAAGTTTGGGTTGTCAAAGTGTTATGTGGGAGATAAAGTGCTAATATTAGAGGCATGTATCTAATTCCATATGCCTCCAGAAACAGGAAACTGAACTGGGTTCAGTTATCGAAGAAGAAATCATTTAAAACAGTTGTGCCATGCTTCATTTTATAGTTTATTATAAAAAGCTGAAGCTTAAAACTGGTGAAGCCTGAGGAATAAAATTTCCATGCAAATAAGCTTTCAAATATATATATAGAAACAAGGCCTTTCGATGTCCAGAGTTCTGTTTTCTTACCGTGGAGTTTTCCAGAGGTCCAGAGGAGGAGATGTAGCCAAGCTTCAACTAGATGCAGGTGCAGCTGCTCTTCCACAGAGAAGGAACAATGTCGGGAGTTAGCGTCATTGGTTTGGCATACCCCATGGTGACTGCCAGTCGTTTGCAGGCTTTTGTCTATTCTTTGTGTACTGCTTGACTCAGCTAGAGCCAAAAGAATCAGCTGCTAAAGCTGGAGCCTACCTTTCTGTATAAAGAATAATGTTTGATGTTTCTGGACATTTTTGCAACACGTAACCCCTACCCCGAGCTCCTGCCGCCTTACAAGCACTTCTCACATGAAAGTATAAGACTCAAAAACGATACCTTCCATACACTATATTCTCATTTAGGAGGCAAGCAGGCAGTGCTTCCTGACAGGTGGCTGTCCCTCTGGTGTTTGATGTGTGGCAGAAAAGCACGGTGGGGTAATAAGGGAGATGGATGTTTCTCTAGGTGACAACCCTGTGTTCCTGAGATCAGACTCCCCTGGGCTCCCTGCCCTTCTGCCCTGCACGCCGCCTCTCGCCACAGGATGGCAGGCATCGTCTTAGTGCAGTGTAGCTAAGCTCTCTCTGTGTATATCTACCTGGCTTTTCATTAATTTGCAATTTCTTGATCACAACAAACATTTCAACCACTTCCTATAGTGTCGTTAGCATGAATGCATTTGAAGAGTTTTTTTTTTAACAACTTCCACTTTTTTCCCATTTTTATTTGTGCCTGAAATTCTGCTTTATTTTTATTCATTTGTGAACATTTTCTAGCCTCTCCATTGCAGAAAACTAAAAGGAATGTATACTGGACAAAAAGCAATCACCTGCCAAACTATATCAGGCTAAAGATAATTAATTTTAAACTCTGAAAATCTTTAGTTTCTTGCATTCGAAGTTTATAAATAGTTCAAATACCCGCATACTCATTGCTATATTATGCGTATCCAGTTTAAGAATTATTCAGACATGTATTTTCTGAAACAACTACATTTAAAAAAATTGTACTTGGTAGCTACAAAAATGCTTTACACTTTTGACAGAATATTGTTGCTTAACAAATAATAAAACATGAAGAAGCATGAATTATTCAAATGTCAGAATTGTCTGAATTCCCTTATTATAGATAAATTGACTCTTTTTAAAACAACATAAACACCAAACTTAGAAAAACCAATCATGTGCACACTTTAAAACACAGAAAATATTTTAAATTTTATATAAGTAAAATTTAAAGGCTGTCACTTGTAAAGAACTCTTCTGAGCTGTAATTATTGGGAAATTTATTTCAGAAGGAAATAAATCAATGAGCATTTTGCTGCAAAGATGATCCAGCCTTCTTTCTCCTTACCCAGTGTTATCGTCTTTGTTTCTTTTCCTCCTCACATTCTCTGCGCATTGGTGGTGGGAGGGAGGCCATCACAATTAGCCTTGGGCTGGCATCTAGTCTCCTTTTAGTTCATGAGATGAGAGAAAACGTCCAGAAATGGCTAAACTCAGCCAGGTCCACTCTGGGCCTTGCTCCTGCCTCCTACATTGAAAAATTAAGCGTTTCTGTTCTGTCCTGGGAGATAGAAGGAGACAATGGATTGGGCATCTGCTGACTGTGAGGCCAATACAGCCGGATGTGGGGAAAAGCTGAAATGGAAACCCTTGTTGTGGTTACTATCAACATGGAAAAATGACTGATAAAATTTGAAGTGAATTGAGGATAATTCTTGGGTGTTAGGGCGTTGCTGTTTGTCTTACTTAAAAATGGGGGTTGGGGGGAAACCCTCTTGTTTTTAAAAGCACAGTTTTAAGAGGCCTAATGAGGCATCTAGTATTCGCAAGTAAGTGGATTAAAAAGTAAGTCAAGGACAGGCTTACAGTGACTGCTGTTCCCAGTACTCTGGTCAGAAAGTTTTCATCATCTGCATCTACTCAGAGTTTTATGATTTGGCCCACCCTCCAGTAAAAGCTGAGAGATAAAGAAGTAAAAAAAAAAAAAAAAAAGCCAAAAACCAGGGAGAAAAAAGACCAAAAAAAGCAGAAAAATTACCATTACCAAAGTGTTTTTTTTTCCCAAATTTTGAATTCCCTCTTTAAAATCCCTTGTTCTTTTTTTACTTTTCAGAGGCCCCAGTTAGTTGCTTCTTATTCTTTGTCCAGAATTTTTGTTTATATTCAGCGGGAGAGATCAAGTTAAACATATAGTGTGATTACATATCTGTAAAAATATATGTAATTACATATATTACTTTTTTAAAAAAAATCAGTTGTTCAAAATTATCATCTTGGTTATTTTGGACTGGTGAGATTATGTTTTTTATTTTCTAAATGTCTTATAACCTACCTTTCTCAATGCTCTATAATTAATCTTTTTCTTCTGAATTTTAGTTAGCTGAGTCTTTTTCCAAAGGGTCATGTAGTTTACGACCATTAGAAACCATTAAACTCTGTATCAGCTAGATTTTTTTCAGCTGCAAAAAAACAGAAATTACCAACTTGGTGGCTTAAAAGGTAATGAAATTTGTTTCTTCACGTAATAAAAAATCCAGAAGTAGTTGCAGGGTCGGTTGACAAGCTTTATCTCATTACCTGCTGTACTTACATTTGGCTTGGGCCTCAGGCTGGTTTCCTCCAAGGCTGCACAATAGTCGCAGCAGTTCTAGGCATCATTTCTAGACACAACATCCAGAGGCTGAGAGAGGGCCATATCTTTCTTTGAATTGGTTAGTATTTGGTTTGACTGTAAATGACAGCAAACCCAAAATAACAACAGCTTAAGTGTAGCCTCTTTTTTGTTTTTCCAGATGTGGTCTCCATTTCCAAGGTCATTCACGATCCCCAATGGTTATTTCACCTCCAACTATCATATCCACATCCCACATGGCAGAGTAGAGGAAAGGAGAAAGAGCAGGAAAGAGCACCGGTCAGCTGTTAATAAGATTCCCAGGAGTTGCCGCACTGCACTTCTGTTTTTAGCCTATTGATCAGAACTTATCAGGCCTCAATGGGCTACAAAAGAGGCTGAGAAATATATCTTTTATTTTGGATGTTCGAGTACCCAGGTAGAGTTTCTGCTACTATGGACTAAGTGGAGCATGAACAGTGGGGAACACAAGCAGTTACTGCCACATTCTTGTACCTTTTAACAAGCTTTCTCAGAAGCCACCAGCAGATTTTCCCTTGTGTCTTATTGTCCAGAAGAGTGTTACATGCTCATGCCAAGGCCAAAATCTTGGCAAAGAAATAATATTACTATAATTAACATTATAGTAATATTACTATTAATCAGTCAAGAGTCACTATCTAGGCTTAAGGCCAGGGCTACCCTTCCAGGAAAAGGGCAGATACCCAAGAGAAGTCAGAATTCTTAGGAAGGAAAAAGGGGTGTAGGAAAAGGAGGGCCCCAAAGTGGACTTGGTAGGCAAAGTCACCTGCACACCCCCTGTACGGAGTATAACAGTGTCCATGTCCCTGATTTCATTTTAAGTGCCACTGAAAGGTTTACCTGTGATAGCTCCTGTCACAGCCCCATCTCTTCACAGCTGGTTATGTGGGGGATGAGACAAGCGAGTGGAACAAAACCCAATAAAATTCAGTTGCTGCTAGTGGCTCCCCCAATATGTTTTCTCTCCTTCTATCTAGGAGCTCGTTTGAATCAAGTTCTGATTATTTAAGTCATTTTTACTCAGAAGTGCAGATTAGATAAGCAATCTCAGGAAAAATATAACTGTTCCTTACTTATAGTTGACTAGGAGGATCCCCAAAGAGAATAAAACAGAGCAAACAAATTGGCATTTAGAATTTAGGGTGTTTTGATTAGTCACTTCTACTCTTTCCTCACCACATTTTTTGGGAAGAAGGAAGCCAGCATATAAAAAAGGATGAAAAAATTAGATGGAAAAAAACGGTGATGAATGAAAGTAGGTAAGAAACAGTAACTGGGCATGTATGTGAGAGAGGGAGGGAAGTAAGAGTGTGATTTTGTCACTATTATGTTGCTATGGTAATGAAGCGACATTTGACTGGTATAGCTCTGCTGGTTTTGTTTTGAATGAGGGACCAAATATGTGCAAGCAGAATAACAAATTAAGTCTTTAGTAAAGTAAAGAGATGGTCTAATTGTATTTCATCTAAAACTTCAGTATAATTTTAGTAAGAATGCCTACTTTGCATTCAGATAAGATCTAAAGACTTTGAAGACTTGTGCAATAATTTTGAAGATTTTTGTGAATTAACAGTGAATTAGAACTTCTCAATTATAAATATATATTCACCATAAAAAAATTAATACATAAAAGAACAAACCCGATATGTGTACACACACACACACACACACACGCACGCACATACATACATACATACATACATACATATATAAAAAGACACCTGATCCTGTCAACTTTTTGCTGTATAGCTTTTCAGTCTTTTCATATATGTTTTTACCAATTGGGATTGCACTTTATTATTGTAGGTTGAATTTAGGTTAATTCGTTTTCCACTGTCTTAGACAGCTTGGGTTGATATAACAAATTACCATAGACTGGATGACTTAAACAAGAAACATTTATTATTTCTCACAAATCTCAAAAGGTTAGGAAGTCCAAAATCAAAGTGTCAGCAGATTCAGTGTCTGGTGGAAGCCTTCTCCTTGGTTTGCAGACAACCACCTTTTTTTGCATCCTCACTTGGTGGAGCGCAAAGAGGCAGAGCAAGCTTTCTTGTCTCTTCTCATAAAGGCACTAATCCTGTTTATGAGGATTCTATCCTCATGACCTAATCACCTCTCAAAGGCCCTAACTCTAAATACTACCACACTGGGGATTAAGGCTTCAACATTTGAATTTTAGAGGAATACAAACATTCAGTCCACAGCACATGGACTTATAAATAAGATGTCTTTATTATTGTTGTTGTTGTTATTATTATTATTATTATTATTATTATTATTATTATTATTATTTATGCCTATAGAACCTGGTCTTCCTAAGTGGTCTCCCAACCAAGTACTAACCAGGCCAGACCCTGCTTAGCTTCCGAGATCAGACATCAGGCTTGTTCAGTGTGGCATAGCCAAAGACCATGGACTGTGGCTCCACTGGGGCACAAACCCAGGACCTTCTGCTACATTATGGAACCATATCCATAAATAAGATTTCAAGGGAAAAGTTTTACATACGTCTTATGTGCACTTTCAAAAAGTACCTAGAACTTCTCTTGACATGTAAACATTAAACAAATAGAAATTATCATTTTCACTAAGAACCACACATAAGTTTAGTGTGGTCAGTAATTATTTGTTGACTTAACAACTGAGGCTGCATTTGAAATGTTATAGAAGGTGACTTGCACAAGTCCTGTTTAAGTGTGTGGCTGGCAGGGTTAGCAAGACTTCTGCCAGAGGGTTCCACAAGGTGACATTTACTTTTCTAAGCTCTCAGACCTGAGGTTTTGCAGAACCTGCATCCACCTATGCACTCAAAATTTGCCGACTCATGTAAGTAACTAAACCCAGTAGAAATGGCTGAATTAATACAAATTTTAATTGGCAATGAGAAATATAACTGTCAGGAAGATGGTGCATTTCTATCTGCATACCCAATATGTTATCTTTTTGGACTTAAACTACCAAAAAGAGAATCAGAAGGTTACTAAAAACGAAATCAGATAAGATTTTGATATGCATGCAACCTTGTCATTCAGGTAAGTCACTCTCTTTTCTTGACAGTTCGTACAGTCTATTTCAGTTTTGGTACCATATAATTCACTATATAAGTCTCTATTTTCTAAACAGTTTGCGGTTGCTGGACCTTCCATGTTTTCTTTCCGCTCCAGGCTTTAGCTCAAAGGCTTCTCACTTTGCTTCAAATGTCCTTGTTACTTTGAGGCTAACTCCTGTTCCTCCTTTAAGGTAGGACTTGAGTATGGCCTCTCCAGGCATCTTTTGGTGACATTTTTACCCTTGCCTCTCTGGTTGAGATCTTCCAGACATGCTCTCACAGCACTGTGACATATGCTAGCAGAGGACTCTCTTTGCCCTGTGTTGTGAAAACAGATCTATTTTTCCCCCCACTAAGCTGCAAGTTCTTTGAGGGAAGAGATTGAGTCTTATTTGAATTCATATTCTATTTCCTGACTTGGAGTTTGACACATAGTGGATCTTTAATAAACACCTATTGAAGAATAAATGCATGAATGAGTGAGTTCAGAGAAGATGCGTCACTCACTTTAGGTTTAGAGTCTGTGAACTCATTTGCATTTCGAACGATGATGATTCTATGAAACATTGCTGGACCATATTTTATTTGAACACTGTAGTCTCATTAAAATTTCTTTGGCTATCAAAGCTAGAAAAATGATCAAATGTCTTATTTTTACAAACAAAGAAACTAAGGCACAGGGAGGTTAAAAGACGCTCGAGGGCACGTGACTGGGACAAGCTGAGATAGGGTCCTGGGCTCCTCTATCCTGGACCCAGTGTTTTTTTCCCAACTGCTTAGCTGCCTCCCTACAGCTCCTGTAATTTCAAATACGTTTGATCTTGTTTCTTTGAGAAACTGTTAAACACTTCTAGCCTCAGGAAATGGACACTCCCACCTGCATATGTCTCTCAGTAGACATGTAACTCCTTTCTGAATTGATTTTACTCAGTATTTCAGGCGGGAGGGTTAAACAGAGCATCTTCCAATTTGGCTGCCCCTGGCCTCCCCTCTACACTTTAGAAGTTCCAAGAAAGGGAAGTTAGCTTCTTCTCTTATCTGTCTGAGAGCATGAACATAGGTGGGCTCTGAGACAGGATTGACGTGATTGGGCGATGTGCCTTCCTGGTAGATTTTTATAAAATCCATTCACAAGTAAGTCATAAAACAAAAGCACTTGGTGTTAGTGGTGGTAGGGTGGGTGTTCAGAAAGAAAAATGCAAAGCCGAGAGCTGTTTCTATGATCGTTTTTCATAGTAATTTAAGCTTATTTTTAAGCCAAACCTAGTTTAGTGCTTGCTTCGATTTTCTTCTTTCTTCTGTTCTGTGTCTCTGCCTCCATCTGTTAATATGACCTCCCCTGATTTTTCTTCATTTTAGTTCCCTGATCACTGGACTTATTATTGCTTGTGGTGTTTGGCAAGTAAACTTGACTGAGATTTTCTTTAGTCATGTGACATAACATAGTTTAAATATTTGATTTATTTGAATTGCTGGATTCAAAATACTGTTGGGCATTTTACATTAGTTTTTAAACAAAAATGTTTTGTAGATGACTAGTCTCTCCAATTATTGTCTTTTATCATTTCACAGAAGTTTTCATAGTTCTTCTTTTAAGTGATTGTTAAGGATGTTTACTTACTACTCCCCCATCAAGAAAATAGAAAAAAAAAAAAAAAAGCCCTAAACCTGATCGCTAAGGGGCAAATTGATAGTGCAGACTTCCATCTTACCAAGGCTTTTCTGGGTTCCACTTTGCCCATAGATGGCATGCTGAGCGTTTATATATGATGTGTATGTGTACATATGTATTTGTTTAAAAATGTATAAATATAGCCACCATGAATGCTTATTGGGGTGGTAAGTTGAAGCACTCTTCAGAAATATTCTCTGCTAAGGGAAGGAACAAATTTGAGTTCCGTGGAGAAATTCTAAGGAAGCCTAATTAAAAATCATTGCATAAGGAGATAGAGCTTTTTCATGTAACATATTTATCACATAGTCTTATAAAAAAAAAGACACTCTAAATGTTTACTAATGAAGTCTTCTGAAATAATTTCTTGCTCATTTTTAGTTGAGAAAGAATAAAAATTCTAGGCGATAAACCCAAGGTCTGAGATTACACAATAGAGAAGAAATGATTCTGGAACTGACAATGTACTTGAATTTCATGGCAGCTTCACCTGCCAAGAGGAAGTCTGAGCATCCTCACAGTTTCCTCTCCCCCTGTCCATCCTTCCCTGCAGCCTCCAAAAACGCTTGTTCAGGCAGCCTCAAGCTTCCGGTAGGGGCTGCTGTTGTCTAATACAAGGCCTATTGTTCTCACTTCACTTTGGTTGTCGCTTTAGATCATTTCTAACCTTTGCCCTTTCCCAGGATTTAATCTGTTTAAATTGATATTGGTTATTTGCTCTTGAGTTTACTCTGAATTTAATCTTATGCTACTGTTTAATACATTAAAGTGCTATTTTGGTTGCTGCCGCTGCACTGATTAGCATTAATTTTCTCCAGAATGTGTTTTGAATATCAGTGAGCTTGTTCAAGAGAATGAATGATAATTTTATTGTTTTAGAAAACAGTGAAATATTTGATTACTTTATAAAAATGCATGAAGTGAATTCTGATGAGATATTTTCTGGAATCAACCTAAGACTTTCAAAGGAATTGAAACACCGGCCTTGATATACAAGTTTCACCTTTAAAATTTTATTTAAAATTTTATTTTTCTGCTTGTAGAGTTGCAATGTATTTGCATTTTTGAGCCTGAATAATTTTAATTCCGTTTTTATTGTATAAACCCAAGAGGAGCATTTACTTTGTTTTCGCTGATTAGTTATACAATTATTCTTTTCAGATACTACATGGACCATGAACCATAATATTATATTCCTTGCTAATACATTTTGGCAAAAGTATTTACATGAAAACACAATACATAAATGTAATGACTTTCTCAAGTAAGCACATTGTTGCCACGAAGCAATCACCTTTATTTTAATACAAGTAAAATTCATTAAATTTGTCTCAATTAGCAAAGTGACTTTTCCAAATGAACTAGTGAAGGAAAAACATTGCCTGTTATATCCTAACCCAAATGATTTGCCTTTTATTACCAGATGCCTATTTAAGGGGGAGGGGGTGGGGAAGGAAGTGTTTAATTTTAATAAACTTGATACAACACTGACTCTTAGGGAATTAGGTATGGTTCTGATATATTTAGCTTCTTTTTGGTTAGTTTCAAAGTAAAAGTTAGATTCCAAAGCAAAATCCTTTGAAGCAAAAATATTACCCTCAAGACTCTCATGTTGAAAGAGAGAACTTGGAAATCCAAATGAACAAATTCTTTGAATTTCAAAACTTACTTTAAAAAATATTTTATTTTTCCTTTTCACTAAAATGTTTTAATCCCATCATAAATCTAATAACCAGATTATATCATTTGACACAGACGGTTGAGTTGAGCCTTGTTTCTGTAAGTACAAATGTAGATTTCACGGGAAAAGTACAAGTAACTTTGAATTTACGTAGTATGGATTTCAGACTAATTTAACTGCCCCTTTCTGAAGTAATTTTTTAGTTATAGTATTATTCATTTTCTGTGTAGAGTGAAAAACATCTCCCTCCCTCTCAAAATAAGTTAGAAAAAAATGACACTAGCTACATGCACATTCAGGGTATGAGATTTATAAAATCTGTTAGGTATTCCTAATAAAAATGTGAAGACTAAGCCATAATGTTAATTATCACTGATTCTAATTCTCAGAATACTTCTTTCGCATTCTTTAGATGGATTATAAAATATTAGTTAAATAGTATCGTTAAGGGTACAAGGTTGAGACTGAAAATTCCAATTTCTAGTATTGTTTTTCTAGAATAAGAGACCACTAGTATATTCTCTGTCTTGTAGGAACCTATAAGAAGTCTGTTTTGTATTAACACTTTGTTCTAATACTTTAGAACAAAGTTTACATTAATCTCGAGGTAAGTTATTAATATCTTCCTCTTTCCCTGATATCCCAAATAGCTTTTAAGTTGTCAGGGAAGTAGAGTCCTGAAGAAAAAAACACAACAGTTTGGGGATATTTGACATTTTCTAATGAAAGGAACCAGGCTGATTATAGAGCCAAGGCAGAGAATATTCAGGATGAACCTGGAGTACCCTGTAGTGCCAGAGAGTAAGGAAGTGCTCAAAAAAAACCAAAACAAAAACAAGCAAACAAACAAATTAGTCATCTTAAAGGAAATAAGAGCCAACCTAAAAGAACAACCAATGGACAAACGTGGAACAATTTAGGCAACAAAAGAAACGATAGTATTAGATTATAATTCAAAGTATAAAATATATACCCACAAATCCACAGTTGAACAAACAATAAATAAATAGAGGTTAAGAGATAAATCTTTCATAAGGAAGAATTCCAGATAATTTATGTAAATACCACACTCCCTCAAAAAGGTGGAACTGAACTCTCCACCCCTTAAGTGTGGGCTGTGTGCTTAGTGACTTGCTTCTGAGCGTAGAGTGTGGAAAGGGGAAATAAGTGACTTTACAAACATTACCTGGGACAGGTAATCAGGATGAACATCATCAGGAATAAGTCATATTGGTAGCATGTATCCCTGATGTGACGTGAAAAGAATGGTCTTCACCTCCGTGGTCTTTCTTCTGTATAGCCATGACCCCAGTCTAACCATGATAATAACATCAGACAAAACCAAATTGAAGGACATTCTACAAAATACCTAAACAGTACTCCTCAACATGGCCAAAGTCATCAAAAACAAAGAGAATCTGAGAAATTTTTACAGACCAGAAGTGGTTAAGGAGATATGATGACTAAATATGCGATCTTGGAATATGATCCCGGAACAGGGAAAAATTAGTGAAACAGAATAAACTGTGGGATTTACTTAACAGTAGAGTACTGATGTTGATTTCCTAGTTGTGACAAGTGGATCACTATAAGATGTTAACGATAGAGGAAACTGAGTGAGGTGTATAAGGGAATTCTCTGTACTATTTTTGCAACTTTTCTGTAAGTCAAAAGAATTCTAAAATAACAAGTTTATTAAAAACAAAGAAAAGGTATGTAAGATTTTATTTCTGTTACATAGGACTTATAATATTGGGGGAGGTTGGAGATGGAGAAATAGGAAAATATGACCCCAAAACTAATCTTTCCTTCAAAAAGCATAAATTATTTGTGAAAAATGCCCTTGTCCCATACCCACAGCTTTTTGCCCTTCTGGATATTAGTGTTGATAATGGAAATTGGTTTGAAGAAGTCTGTTTTGTATTAAGCTAAAGATTTACATGATGGATATGTCCAATTGTGTGTAATATAGGCTAGAACTGTGATTCTACATAACTTAAACGGTATCTGATCACTTTTGTCCTGAGGACTCTCTTTACTTCTTTAATGTACAGAATCCTTAGTCTATAGGGCTCTAAGTTTTTCTTAATGGCCTTTCTCCCACCCCGCCTTTTCTGTGTGTTTATATATGTCAGAGGAAGGACATCCTCCAATAGTTACGTGAAAAAGTCTGCATAGCAAACAAATTTGTGGGACCTTGAATCTCCGAAAATGTCTCACTTAAGTGATATTTTGATTGAGCCTGGAATTCTGAAGTGGAAATTATTTTCCTTCAGAGTTTTGAAGGCAATCCTCCATTTACTTGTAGCTTCTGTGCTCTCCCAAGAAGTCTTATCTGATTTTCAGTCTTCACTGTTTATATCTAATCTATTTTCTCCCTTTGGAAATGTTGAGAATCTTCTCATGGTCCTCTGAGTTCTAAAACTTCATCTTTATAAGCCTATTTTAAGTGTATTTTTATTAATTATACTGGGCCTTTTCAATGTGGAAAATCGTGTTCTTAATTTAATTTGGGGAATTTTGCATGGTGATTTCTACCTCTCTATTTTTCCTGTCATCTTGTTATTCAGGTGTTGGATCTCCTGTATTTCTCGAATTTTTTTATGACTACTTTTATATTTTCTATTTGTCTTTTGATCTAATTTTGAGTTTTTCAGTTTCTTTCCTAATTCATTTCTGTTTTATCCAAGAACTCCTTTTTTTATACATTTTTCTAAATATTCCTTTTTAATAGTCTCCTGTTTTATAGATGTAGTCTCGTCTCTTATTTTTCTGAAGATTTTAATGACAGCTTTTAAAAAAGTATTTATCTCTCTCCTACAGTCTTTGTTTCTTGCAAGTTGCAACTTATTTGTTGCTTTCTTTTGGTTTATTTTGGACTTCATCTTTTAGGTTGAAGGTTTTCTTCGGCCATCTAAGGATTCTTACCTGCTTAATAATTAAGAATGAATCACTTAAAAACTCAGCGAACTTTCTATGGTTAGCCTGGAAGCCTTGATGACTGTGGGTCTCTCTGTAGAGTGGTAGGGCTGCTCTATATATGGGAACTCCCATCAGTATTTCTAGGTCATTTTTCTTGATGGGGTCTGATTTCCAAAGAAGATACTTTATCAGCTCCTGCTTGTGTGGTATGAGCCTCACTGTTTGTTTTCTGGGAGCCAACTTGGTATGTATACATATTTTACTTAATCCTCTTCCTTGCAGTATAGTGTCCTCTGAACCCCCAGTTCAGAGGCCCTCTGTTTTAGCTTTACTGTAAGGGAATCAGGCCCCAGTTCTCTGCAAGGTAGAAGAAAGGATGGAGGTCCAGTTACAAACTTCTACTGTTCCTCCTGCTTTCAGTTTCATCATCTTCATACACATTTTCATAAATATCTCAGGCCATTAACCCCTGAGGCTTTAGAGATTCAGTTGTATAAATCATGCTGGTTTTCTTTTTTTTCTTTCCTTGCCTTAGGATTCAAATTTCTCTGGTTTACTAGGTGAGATATCTTCTTCCCAGCTTCCAATATTTTGGTGCTGTCATCTCTTTTCTCATTATCTTTCTTTGGGACTTTATGCCTCTTGAAAAAAAAAAAAACTTCCTGTTTTTTTGTGTCTGTTTTGGTAAGAGTGTCAGAGGAAGTATGTACATTTAACCGGTCATTTTTAGGTTGGAGTGTAGCAGAACTTTATTGAGCACCTGCTCTGGACTAGACTGTGCTGAGAACAGTGAAGAATATACAGATATTCTCTTGGGTCATGTAACTGAGTCATTGTCAGGTCTCAGTTTTGACTTGAAATCTAGAATTGACCCTAGAAAGGACTAATTAATTCTAGATGCCGATTTATTCATGCTTGAGAACCAAATCAAAGGGGGAAAGAACCAAATTGATGTAATAATTGTGCCAGTTTAGAATGAGCAAAAAAACTTTTCGTAGATACTTTATGGACTGAGATTTCTATACACTGTAGTATTTCTTTTCTTCTTCTATTTCTCTATTAGGTCAAAAAAATTAATAAAGAAGGTGGGAGGAAAAAATGACATTTTTTCCTCCTGAGCATGTGCAAGACAATCTTAGAAAAATAACTCCTCTGTAAAGGGTCTTGAAGTTCCCCAGTATTCAAATATATTAAAGCAAACGTCATACAATCAGATGTCTATAGGAAACACATGAGCATTAATATTGGGCAACATTACAGAGAAACAATAGGGCATGATAACAATACAAGGCAAAAGGCCTTTGGCCTCAGTGTTGAGGAAACTGTAGGAAGCAGCAGGAACTGTGGAGAAATGTAACGAGAATTCCTTATTTAAGTGAGCTCTTGCTGCAGAAATCACCCTGTTGTTGCCTAGTGGAAATGAGTAATCCAAGTTGTCCACATAAACCAGAAATCTGGTTTCAAGTCTTATATTAAATTAAAAATAATTTATATTTTAATATAAATTATTTAAATGAGATATCATAAAAATGAAGTATTAAAATGAGACATTAATATATAAATATGAAATAGCCCAATTAAAGTTTTAAGTATTAGCAAATAGTTTAAAAATTTTTTAAATATTGTACAAAGAAAATACATTTGTGAACCAAACTGAGTTGGGTGTCTTTGATTTACAACCTATGCTAGAGTCTTCCATTTGCCCTGGGTCCATTTTTCAAGATTACACAGGATCATTCATAATTTTAATGGCAAATATAACCGAAAAGTTTGAGGTTAATTTCTGGGGAATAATAAACGTTTCAAGATGTGAGAAAAGATTTAGATTTACTAAAAATATGCGTCTAGAGAGTCTGTATTCTTTTTGCCATGGAGTGACACTATTTTCTCACATAGAGTTGAGCCAACTCCTCAAAACCAACCTTCATGTGCAAAAACCTTCTGATCAAAATGGATCCTGTAATACCACCTAGCTGTTTTAAAGAGTAAATAAGCTCCGAAAAGATACATTGTTAGGTAAAAAAGAAAGAAAAGAAAGAGAGAGAGAGAGAGAGAGAGAAACAAACAAGGTAGAGAACAATATGATACATTTTGTCTTAAAACAGAGGAAAGTAGAGGCAAGTTTTATAGATGCTTGTATATGTGTGAAGAAAATCAATTAGGTTACATACAAAATTTAAGAATGACTGTTAACCTATGGGGTGGAAACTGGGCAGATGGGACAATCTGGAAGAGGAGGCTTTTGCTATATATCTTTTTCTTCAGATACAATATAAACTTTTTGAAAAAGTAACTTTAAAAATATATTCTATTTTAATCACAAATCCATATCCAACTAACATAAGTTTGAAAAGAGTGATTTGTTGGCTTATGTACTTGAAGAGGCCAGTGGCAGGGCAGTTGGAAAGGCATGGCTGGATAAATCAGAACTTTTTTGCTTTCATTCTATGTCTCTCTTAAGTCTCAGCTCTTGGATGTTGGCTGCGTTATCTCTTGCAGCAGATGGCTGCCCTACAATGTTCAGGAAAACTGGCCACAAGATGTATGAGTCATAGCCTTGTATTATTCTGATAGCTTGCCAAAGGGGAAGAGAAAACACTTTTCTCTTCTCTGTCAGTGAATTGTCAAGAACTCTGGACCAACCTGAGTCACATATCCTTCTTAATGTCAGGAGGTAGAATGCTTTGATTGGCCAGGCCTAGGTCACATGGGAGTGGTGAGGTTACCCTCTCTTGTACCGCCTAGAAAGGGGAAGAATAATTCCCAAGCTAGGGATGATGGACAATAAACACCTATCTATTATAGAGCCAGATGTGCTTAAACCCAGAACAAACCTAAATTCCTGTGGCTCAGATCTTTATATCTATACTTCCTGCAGAACTCAGTGAACTGCAAGATGCTAGGGACATGGAAAAAGACCAAAGTTATATAAAAATGTGTTCCCCATTTTTGTGGGCTTTGAAGTTGAACCTGGAATATGACACCTTTCTCTAAGACCCTACTTGATTAAAGTTGCTGCTACAAATTGGAAAACACTTCAAGCCCCTTCCCCTCACAAACTGTTTTTCCTTCTTGGTACTAATAGTTTTTTAAACTAAATTTAAATAATGAGACAAAGGAAGATGTTTACTGAAAAAACGAGTAATGCAAGAAACCCAGATTTCAGAGATGCTGAATTAACCTCCACGAAACTGCCAAATTTTTAGAAAATTAAAACCTCAGCTAACCTCATTTAAAAGCTGTATAACCTGATGACCGAAGTTGAAGGGTGTCCAGCTAGCAAGTTACCTAATTCATATATCTTGCATCTCTTTCAGAACCTTGGGAGAACCCATCTGCTTCAAAAGACTGCGGTGCACTCACATGCATAGCTGCACACTGTGCATTGTGAGAGGAAGTAGGGTGAGCTAAGTCACTTGATACCCTTGAAATATCAGTTTGCTCATCTGTAAATGGAGATGATCAATTCGTTTAGGAAAATTATTGGGAGTTATACAAGTGCTCTCTTGCCGCTAAAACAAGTTGCCACAACCTTAGTGGCTTAAAATGACACAAAGTTATTATTTACAGTTCCAGTGGCCAGAAGTCCAGCATGTGTTGGCAGGGCTGCGTTATTTCTGGTGTCTCTAGAGGGATAATTCATTTTCATTCTTTTTCCAGCTTCTGGAGGCTGCCCACATTTCGCAGCTTGCAGCCCCATCTCTCCGACTTCTACTTCCTTGGTTATAGCTTCTCCTCTGACTCTGACCCTCCTGCCCCACTCTAATGATCCTTGTGATTGCATTGGCCTACCCAGAGAATCCATGATCATCTTCCCACATCAAGACCCTTAACTTAATCACATCTGAAAGTCGCTTTTGCTTTAGAAGGTAACATACAGATTTTAGAGATTAAGACATGGACTTTTTCGGAGGTCATTACTCTGCTTGTTGCAGTAGTATAACATGAAATAATACCTGTGAAGTTCTTGGCATTATGCTTGCCACATAATAGATACTTGACCAATGTCAATTTTCAGTTGATAAGTTTTAACAATTCAGACATTTAGCTATATATCCTGTCCACCTGTCCAGCCTTAAATTCTTAGATCTTCTATGGGGGTAGAATAGATAATGCTATGTTCTCAAGCCTGCCAACCTTTTTTTTATTTTTTATTTATTTTTTTTTACATTTATGAGCTCTGTCTGTGTTCTAAACTGAGAAACACTTTCTATCTAAAAGCAAAGGACAGTCCTTGAATGGAAGAAACTATTTTAAACATCGAAATAGTCAATATGCAAGTTCCCTTCAGTTACTTTTTAATGGAGACCAAACGTAATACATAGGTTGTGGAGAATTTTCAGAGAATACATATAAAGAAAGGAAAAGATTAAGGTTCCACAAATTTCAGTGAGAAAAATTAACACCCATGATACCCAAAGGGCTCAATCTTTGCAGTAATGAAGTTTAAATTTGGTATGATGGGCCATCCCTTATATGTGTTCTTTGTGGTTAATAATAGTCTTTGTTTAGTAGTCACTCTCCTAGGAGGGAATGCTAATGTAATACTCACTGAGTTTGCTGCTGCTGGCTGGGAATTATCAATAAGTCATAAATAAACTACCACCACATAAGAAAGACAATAAGATTATATATACTCCTACTAACTCCAATTACAGTAAGAGCAACAATTACAAGGTTGTACTCCTACAGCCACCCTAGGGAGAAAATGAGAGGAAAATGTTCCATTAGCTTAATGAAGAGAGCACAGCAGAGCCACAGTCAAATTTTCTCACTATTAGCGCCTATGGTGTGCCCTAGCACAAGAGGGAAGCTGGAGATGCAGGGTAACAATTAAACTTTCTGACAATTAGCCCCTACAATGTATGTTCCCTGAACCCAAAGGAGACATTTCAAAGACTCACATTTACATTTTTCTCACCTTTTCCCTATGAAATTTGAGTGAGTCGTTTGCTTGTGGAAATAGAGGGAGTCAGGACCGAAAGTTTATTTTACAGATGACTACAAAGTATTATTGGCAGACTTTCTAGAGAGCGCACATCAACTGAATAGCACCTTCTGTAAAAGGAAGGGTTAAGAAAGATGAAAGCAGGGAAATAGTCACACCAACCTAATTAGGGAAAAGATGAACTGGATTAATGTGAGTATTTAGCTTTAGTGTACTTTTGCTAGGAGGAAGACCACAAGAGAAAAAAAAATAGTAGACGTGAGGGCTCTCACTCCAACTGCCAAAGAATGAAGTTTGCCTTCTGGAAGGCATTGTATGAGGGAGAAGAAATGTCCCAAGATTGGCTGCCCTGTGCTCAGATTCTGATGCCACCACTTAACCTTGTCAAACTCCAATTTTCCTCTTCTGCAAGATGGAGGTGCCAAACCTTCATGGGTTATTGGGAGGATTAAAGAGAAAATGCCCAGGGATTAATTGATGAATGGTAAGTGCTTAACAAATGTTTGTTGTTATTATCTATGCTCAGAATCAGCTTAGAACACTATGCATTTGTATGGTGTAAGTAAATATTTGTGTGATAATGAATACTCTCAAAATTTCCTTCTGGAAACCAGGATTTAAATTTCACTTGGGTGGTAGAGAGTGAGCAGTCACTTAATTTCATCTTCATTAAAGGAGAAGTACAATTTGTATAATTTGAGGATGTCTGAATTGTTCTGTAAATTACCCATAAGTATATGGATAAATGTAGAGAAATAATGGGTCCCCGCCCCCAACCACTATTCAGAACACAAGCGGCTTTTGCTTGATCCAGCTTCATCCAATGAAGCAAAATACTATTGATCTTGATCACACCAGTCCATGACTACTATTGCTTCCTGTCGCCACATGAAAAGCGGATGCTCTACTGTCCAGCAGGCCACGCCTATGATACAAGGAGGCCTTTGTGGGCCTGTCAAAGCAGTTCTTAGATAAAGTCCAGCTCCTTTTCCTTGAAGCTCACTTTGACCAAAAATGAAGCTCTAGGTTGTGCCTCTATCTGTGTTATACCCCATGTTCTCCAGGGTACCGGTCAACCTCAGTACTTCTGGATCCGGACTGGTCAATCTAGAACCCACCAGTCAACCCAGAACCCTCTCTTGCCACCCTTCCCTGGAGTTTGCAATTCCAGGAACTGGGCAACTTCTCAGTTTAAACCTTCAAAGCACCCTCAGAAGAGTTTCTTGTCTTGCAAATTTCCAATCTCTGACTTCTGGTAAATTACTGGTAGATGAAAAAAAAAAAAGGCAAGTCCAATACCAGATTATCTTATCTTATTGAGAAAGAGTATTCCCCTATGATACGGTATTTCAAGCATTACTATCCTTAGTGTTTGTGGATTCTGCTGGAGTGTCACAAGTTAGTTTGCAACTGCAATTAGGCTTTATATGTTTTGTAATATTACCACAGTTGTTTCCAAAATATTTAGTTTGTATTAAGATACTGAGTTCGAGAGGTAGAAGTACTTCTCAATTGCACCTTCACTTGTTCTTGTGACACCTTGTGACAAGCAAGGACTGGGTCACTTCTCTTTCCTGAATGATGTAGATGCTACTTTTCACAGCACTTGCTGCTCTTTTCCTGATTACCAGCAGGCTCACTCTTACCCCGACCCCAACCCCACTGCTGTTTCTGTGACCATTACATTTAAAAAAATTGTACCCACTTTCACTTCTAAAATTCTTCATTCTTTTTCCTTCCCTTCTTTTTCTTTTTCTTTTTTTAACTCCAAAGAATTTATCACTACCTAATAGACTACACCTTTTATTGTTGCGATTTTGTTAAATTAACATTTGTTAAGTAGAGCCCCGGGTATAAGATAGTGAGCATGGTGAGTGGAAGATTCAACAAAACACAGGGAAAGTGAAATAGAGAAATTATTACTCATGGGTCCTGGAAGAGGTATATAGAATGCCATGAGAGGCTATGAGGGATATCAAGGCAGGATGCAGGTAGTGAACAGAAGGGCCAGAGGCCCACATCTTTATTAGGATCCGCGGGTAAAGTGCTTTGGAATTCCCGGGCCAAAGCCTGATTGGTCAATTCAAACCAAAAAGAGTAGGGTTTTGGAAGCTCCATGGGGGTCTTATCACAAGGGTCATTGAGAGAGTCATATCAATAATTTAGATTTACTGGTGACTCTTTGGGCCGTTAGTTAAGGCATGCATTTGAGAGAGGGTCTAGTGTCAGTTCAAAACCTCTGCAGGCAGCTGGCTGCACAAAATGGATGCCACAGCAGCTATACTATGGAGCAGCTTTGCTAAAATCTCAATATTTATTTTGTCTTTATTTTCTATCTCCTTTTAGTATAAGTTCCACGAGAACAGGGAGTTTTGTTTTGATTTTTTTGCTGAATCCTCAATTCCTAGATTAATGCCAAACATAGTAGATGCTTAATAAATAGATGTTGAATTAAAGAAGAATCTATGGGTGAAATTTAGCAAAACATTTTTTGTGTGTGTATGACCTAACCAAGACAATTCTATAAGGGAAGGATTTTTCTACCTCCACGACTTCCCTTCTTAACCAGAAGCCCTCCAATCATTGTCACCACCATCATTTTTTCCGATGATTAATAATTTGTCTCCTCTCTTTTCCAAAATTACATGGTTACAAATGTTAAAATTTGGTTTATATAACATTTGATTTATATATACATGCAATCGAAGCAAAAAGGTGAAACAAACATTGGAGATAATTCAACCACTTTGCCTTGTTCTTTTTTTTTTTTTTTAAGGTGAGGATATTGACAATAAATAATGGAGTTGTGATTGCATAGCTACCAGCCCTGCCTGAATCTAAAGGTTTTTTTGTTTTAGTTTTAAGATAGAAAAGTCTTGTGACTTTATAAAAAATTTTGAGAACTTGTCCTCATCAAGATACCAACTCCCATAAGTTCACAAGCTCTAATTCCCCGTTTGGAATCACAAGGTAATCGTTTGGTCTAAGTCACTTTAGCAGGGTGGGCCATGTGAGTAGAATGAGTAAGGAGGAGTCCTTGATGTGATATAATCTATAACGTAGTATGGAGGCTCTATAATCCAGAATATAGAACCCTGTCAATGTCAGAAATTGCACCACTGGCCTTTGTGTAAGCTTTATTCACTATGCAATCTTATTTGAAAAGCAAATCCTCTGATGGTGGGACACACAGGTTCTTAACACTTTAGTGGAAACATAGCAACTTCAAAGTGATCCTCCAAATCTATGACCACAGGAGCACTGAGATTCTAGGCATGAGGAGGGAACAGAGTGGAAACTAGGATTGTGCTCAAAGATAAAGCAAAAATGCTGAGGGTCAACTGCTCACTTAAAGCCAACTCTGAGTTTCCTCTCCAGTTAAATTGTTTAAAAAAAAAAAAAAAAAGGCCTTTCTAGTGTTAATAGTGGGATGTGATGCAGAATTTACCATGTTTAACGGCACTGGGATGCAGTGACACAGTTATTTAAAAATTGTTAATTTTACTAATAGACAGCACCCTGGGATCTCCTAAGTGAATATTAATGAATATGTAAAATATTGATGAATATTGAGATTGATGAGGTACATCTCTGGGTATTTTCTGCCATTGATATATCTGGCCCAAAACAAAGCAGGTTTTGTGGGTGAGATGAAATTAGAGTAAACAGGGATGTGTGGAGGGCAGGGTGGTCTCCCCCTGATATAGGCAATAAGGAGATACAGTTTCTGCAGAGAAGCTAAACAGGAATGAAACTGACCAAAAGTTGGTCTGCTTTTTATTATTGTCATGTGCCAACAATTCTAAAGAATGTCAGAGATGAAACAATCCTCCCCCATACTACCAGTCTAAATTTGAAGCAATTGCTATGGTTATTGTTGAGTTGAGGTAAAATACATGAAAGCTTCAAATTAGTACATTTTGATAACTTATCCTTTCGCAAACCTTGCATCCTGCACATAGGTTAAGTTAAGTTAAGGGAATTCCCACGTATACCGTTGGCCTGCACATGTGGGCTCTGCTGCACCCATTCCTTTCCAGTGTGTTAACCATTGAGAATTGTCGAAGCTTGCTTTGAAGGCAATTTCTATCTCCAAAGTTTGTGGCACTACATAATCCTGTGTTTAAACAGTATGTTTGAAATTAGCAATTTAGCACAGTGATTTGAAAGATGAAGAAATAGAATTTGAATTACTTAAATTCAGCCATTCTGGGCAGTGTTTATTACAATAGTGAAACAGCATGCTAACTCTGAGGTGTAATGTTTTTGTTTGAGAAGTGTAAATTTTATTTCAAACATCAAATCTTTTACTAAATTTGAATATTTATTTTTTATTGTTAATCATTGGTTTTAAACTAAAGCATAACTCAAGAAAATAGAATGTTCCGGCAGTGGTATGATTTAGTTGTCTAAATTGTACCTTTTGCAGATATTTTGGTTTTATTAATATTTACTTATTGGATACTGTAACGTTGTTATGCATTACTGTGACAGACCGATATGTAGTAATAAATTTGTCTTATTATCAAGATACATTAATGTAACTTTAAAGTATTAGCATATTATTATTTATTTGCTCTGTAATAAGTATTTCGTTTTGTGATTTTTACTGGCATGGTTATATGATATATAAGTATATATAGTGCATGTTCCTATATATCTGTATCTATATATACACACACATATATATCTAATATATATATATGTTTTCCGGACATCATTCTTAATCCTTTCATGATTATTATTGAAAATAATTTTATTATAATGGTGTTAAAAAATAGACCATTCTTGGTGGTGAATACTCTAGGTGTGCCACCAAAGCGTACACTGCTAATACACTGAGATCTACCAGGATCTCTAGTAACTAATTGCAGCTTTGTCAACATACTTGTATTTTGGTTGATTTTTCTAGCGATTACTATGCCAGCAATGGGCTATATAAGAATAATTTGAGTTCCATCTTTAATTCTATCAGCAGATAAGAATTCTTATTATTGTAATTATTTTGCCTTTACTGGTTAAATTAACATTCAGCTACTGGGGTTGCTGTGCAATATATGATATTATTTTACCTACTGTGTGTTCAAAGTAGCCTTACCATAGTAACAGCATGCTAGCATGAAAAGCCTTATAACGAATAGGTAAATACATGTCTTTTGTGGATTAAAAGGGGGGTAATTATGTCGGCTTTACTGAATTTGTGGGTGAATAGCTAAAAATAATAGAAGTAAAAATGTCAGGAAATATTTAACATTAAAGACAAATAATCACAAGACTGTCATAAATATGAGAATGCCCTTCAAAACATTTTTTTGTTTTTCTTGATAGAGTATCCAGATTAGAATATAAAAATACATGCACAAACACTCTTTTATTTTTCCTTCATTTTAAGCAGTTGCGGGCCTACCTGTATACTACAGGTACAATTGCTGTAATTTTCTTGTCAGAATAGATCTTTGCTATAAAGGACTCTCAAATTATTATTTTTATTTTAAAAATTTATCTTTATGCTTTATACAAACAGAACCCAAATAAATCCTGATATTAAAAATATTTTGGCTTCCTAGAAACATGTAGGACTATGCTGGATGATGTGTGCTTATTATTGAGGTTCATATGAAAACAAACAGATCAGAACTTGCAGCCGAGCTTCCAAGTATTCTCTTTGATTAACCACACATTTATTCCACGACTCTGTTGTTGTGCCAAATCTTTCTGGGAATTCCTTTCTCTGTGTGAATGACCTTCAAACTACGTGGCAGAGTCTTCCAAATGCTTGATTTCTTAAAATTGAGCCCATGAACATAAGACAGTTGATTGAGCTAAATAAAGTGGTTTTTATTTAAAAAGAAAAGGCATTCATAAGGTTTATTTTTCTTCTGTAGCTTCTAAATTAGCTTTGAAGGCTTTTACAAAGAAAAGTCCCTTAAATATTTTTTAGCCATGATGGCTTCACTGAGAATCATCTCTAGAGGAGGCTAATTTGAAAGACAGTACATCTTTGAATACATGAATTGGTGGAGTTGTTAATAAAGTTAGTCTCATTTTTATTTTTTTAAAAATAGTCAAATGGATTCTAATGGTTGTTGATGTAAAGCAATGGTTGGTAGCATAACTAAGTTAGCTGTGTTTGAGCAAGAATGAAATGCTTAAAATGAGAAGTTACCAGGGAACTGTTTGACTCCATAGGTTTCAGGATCATATTAAATTTTCTCCAATCTTTTCCTCTTGAATTTTGCATGGAACATTATCAGTGGTGCATTAATAACACTATTTTACACATATAATTATTTTTAATGTTATTCCAAAAATGACTTGAGAAAACTAACAATAAAACATATAATAGTATAACATCAACAAAGATCAATGTAATAAGATAGGGTAGTACAATAGGTTACGATAAGATAAAACGCAAATAAATTGAAGCAAAGGGAAAATAGAGAATAGTAAAATAAATACAATACAAAGAGAATAACCAAAAATGAATATGAAAAGCTCTGGAAAAGGTCAAATAAAGGTCAAAATTTCAACTCTCAGCTTTCAGTTCCCAAAGCAGAGAGGAAATTATTCATTATAAGAATATATATATATGTGTGAGTTCATTTTGTCTCTCTGTGTATCCGTGTAAGGAGAAGCAGTGAGACTAGTTAGCATAACTAGATGAAAAAATCTAAGTCTGAATTTGTCATTAACATGACCTTTTAATTTCTCTGTGTTGCAGTAAATATGTGGATTTAATATTTTCCCCCTATTTTGCTAGCATGGAACGTAAATAATTATGACCTACTTCCAGTTTATAAATCAAGAAAATAGAAACAGCCAACATCATTATTCGAGCGAGTGTCCAAGGAAATGAAGGGCAACGCCTGCCTACCTCCCATTCACTTTATATACGCTATGTCACTTAATTTACACGGCAGTCTTATGAAGTAAGATTTCTATTTTACAAATTAGGACCCTGAGCCCAAGGTTTACTTAAACAGAGGTAGCATTTGAACTGTGTCTGCCAAAACCACAGTATATTCTCCACTAATGACATTGCTTGTTAACCCCTCTAAGGGCTTTACTGAAGAACTGTCGTAAGTGGCATAATGAAGTTATCCCTAGTTCAGATTCCCTAAGCATCGCTCTTTGATTTTCAAAAAGCCCAAGATAACTTTCGTGCACTCATTTGAATTTCAACCCTTTTATTATCCATCTAGCATCTGAACTATTATTTACTCGATATTTTTTCTTTACATGTATTCATTTTTAAATTGAAATTTAAGGAGGAAATTCTGTCACTACGTCATATTTAAAATATTAAACCAGTGTTTTTTGCTAGAAATGAAATTAAGCATAAAGAGAAATAACTATTAATAGATGTGAGTCAGTGAAGCCTGTAGGAATCGCTCAGGCACCACCAACTGGGCATGCACTGTGGGAAGTTAGGAAGCTCCTCCCCTCTGGGTTGTAGGGGCGTGGTCTTCAGCTGGAGTTTTCTGAGGGTCAGAGAGAGGCTCAGCCCTGGGGAAGAGGAAGGAAGATGCCCTCTGTTATTAAAAAACTGCAGCTGTAGCTTTGAGTATTTTACTCAATAAAGCCAATTTTGGCAAAAGAGCAGTTAGAATAAAACAAAACAAAATGTCCTTATTCTATGAGAAGAGAACAAATCATTTTCAACTTTTTATCATTATTAAGACTTAAGATTCCTTGTTCTGAAACTTCAGATTTCTAGCAAGCTGTTTGACTACTTAAATATTGTTGTATTAAATCAATAAATCAAGTAATCTGACATTTAAGACTATGTTGTCAAGTAAATCAATAGTTTTCTATTATTTTTAGAAAAAATATTTTAAGAAAATTCAAGAGAAAACAGCTGGTACTTAAAGCATTTCTATATCTTTCAGATTGTAAATTCTGGGAAAGCAAGCACTTAATCTTTACATTTCTTCCTAGAGTCGATACAGTATGTTGCATAATAAACATGTCAGAATATTCTGAATGTGTTCATTTCCTTACTGGACATCAAAACTCAGGTTTAATCAGTAGTTTATCTTATGAAGAAATGACTTCTACTTGTAGCAAATAGTTTTGAATGATGCAGACTATATCTTGAATATAAAGAAAAGCCTTACAGAAGTTAATTGAGCTCTATTAAGAGTTTGTGGGTTATTAATACATTTGTTCAATGTTCCTGTGGATGAATTTCATTTTTGTTCAATCCCACTTTTGGCAGAATATCACTATTTTTTTCAAACCTTGTGCGAATTATGAGTAAATGTCTTTCCATGAAAAATGAATTGTTAAACTTTAGTAAACTTTTATAAAACGCTTATATCCGCTCAATTCTACAGCCATTTTATTAGCTCCCAGGACACATTCAAGTAACAGAGCAGGCATTTCTGCAATATAATATACAACTGAACATTCAAAACCAAGCCGAAAGGGATAATTCATATGATTTTGATAACCTGAAGGCATAATTGTCTAATTATAGACAGAACATGAAAGACCATTTCTTAAGCTTTGATATAAAAGGGAATGAATATCGGTTGAATACCAGAACCTGGTATCATTCAATACTCACAATAACCCTATGAAGCTAGAAGCGAAGTGAAGACCAGAGAGGTTAAGTAATTTTTCCTGAGCCACCTAGCTCATAAATAGCAGAGCTGGGATTTGAAACAAGGTCTGTATGACTTCAAAGACTGCATATTTCCTTTATACCACTCTGCCTGTGGTTAATGGAGTCTCCCGTATTATAATGGAAATGTTCAAAATAGTCACTTAAAATTCTTGGGCACTGGTAACTTGTTTTATCAGTATATGGCAATCACTGAAAGCTGTGGCTTATAGAGTGAGGGGAATCATATCAGGTCATATTATACTGACCAAAGTCAGGATTGACTCTGGTGAATAGTGGGGAACTCACAAAACCATTGTAGAGTGAGTTCCAGAAGGGAATTTCTAAGATGGGAGGGCCAAATGCTTTAAGGTTCACTGAAGCATAGCTGCAAAGAATGTGTCCTATGACAGGCAGCAACTGCAGGCCTCAGCTGTTGCTAGTCTGACAGGCTGAGCCAAAGCTATGCACAGTGTGTCTGAAGAATAGTGTCATAAATAGTGACGAATTCTCTGAATAGTGCCAGAGATATCACAGGATTGAAATCACCTGTGCTGAATGTAGACTGAACCACTGTTTGCACCATAGATTTTTTATACACACACACAAAACAGTCACTCAAGCATCATTGATTTGTTTTAGGTGGGAGAACTACCTTCTTTCTTATGTATTTAACATTTTGCTACTTTATTGAATCAAGACTAAGCTGCTTTTGTGTTTCTGGTGGCATTGGGAATACAAAGTTGCAAAGATGAACATTGTCCTCAAAAAGTAAAAATGTTGGTGTGGGAGGTAAGGGGAAAGATTTGCAAACTCATATGAAACCAATGCTCTAGAACTTTATTTTTCATTTTATACACACATGTATGTGCATATATATACATATTCAACTGAAACAAGGCTAAGAATGTATTCTGAGGTAGAAGTTCCACATGTGAACTATCTTAAATAAATATTTAGCTTTTCAATTGACTCAGCATAATACATATTAGCATATTGAGTATATGATAATTCTTTACATACTTTCTTCATAATCCTATTTACATATATTTGATATTTTCTTCATTGATAATGCAGAGGAAAATGTCATACTCACACATGTAAACATGCATTCAAAGTGAGCAAGGAAGAGAGTTAGAAGGGGGAGACAGTTGGGAGTGTATGTTTAGTATGTAGGAGTGCTTTCATATTTGTGTATATTAGGCTAGAAATTAATCACTTTCCTTAGAAATTTATATTTATTTACATATCCGAAGTTTAAACATTTGGAAGCAAAAAATATTCCCTTGCATACATATTCTTACCATATTAGAAGTTCAGGTTTCTAGGATTCTGCTCATCAGATAGACCTACAGAGATAGATGTTGCACTTCTTTCTTTTGGCTAGCAAACTTTAACCATCAACTCTTTGGACAATTTCTGTACTAACAGTGTAGTCTCCCGTATTACAATGCTAATAAATTGCCAGAGTTATACGATTCAAAATCAGGTACTATTTTTTGTCTTTTTGTCTAGTTCTAGAGTGGCATATAATAGCACAATAAAAGTTTAATATCAATGATGTTTTTATTGACAAATTAAGCTCTCCATGTCAACTAGATTACTCAGCAGTTTCTAATTCCAAATCATACCTATGTTTAATTGTTTAGGGCCTTAATATTAAATGGCACTTACTATTTTAACATATATAAGGGAAATACACATTATGGGCATGAAGCCGCTAATATTCTCATTAGTTAGAAAGCCCTCTTGCTACTATTGGGTAGCAAGCTATAAGCATTACTAACCACTTCTGGTTACTTCTTTGCAAAGAGAGAGTGAAAGTCTTAGCATTTGCTTTATTTTATATTCAAAAGAAATTTTTTTTTAGATTATGATTAAAGATCGACATTCCTTAGGAAAATATTAAATATTCATTATATATATCTGTATATAGTCACTGTAACTTTTAAATAATGTTATCAATTCTTTTTGAACATTAATAAATTTATGCTGCTCTGTAAATGTATTATAGAAATGATAAATAATAAAAATCTAGCTAAGAGGTTCTCAAGGGCGTATAGCATGGGCTAATCTTTGCTAACTATGACAGGTAAGATTTTTAGGCTGAAATGTGGAAAATGGACTACTTATTCTATTGGTGAATCTAATAATATTTCTTCAAAAATTAGTTAATCCATAAACAATTACTGAACACTGAATTGTATTCAATAACACTGATAAGAGACCAAGAAAATATGGTATTTTAATTCCTGTTAAATACTATGCTTCCCTTACTTCTAAAATATAAAGGTGATTTTAATTGTCATTTCAGACAGGTGAAAGCTGAAGTTCCTTCTGAATTTTTAATTATGGACTTTCCCGTTATTTTACTAGTACATATAATACTTATTAAATTTTTAATGTCATATTGGCATGCCTGTTTTCAATTGCTGTGTCTATTCTAAATTTAGTTTTTATGTAGTTCAAGATGATAGCTCACAAAAACTCTCAATTATCAAGTTATTTCTCAAATGAATATATTGTATATTTAATTACAAACTCACCAGTAATTTCACAATTATTTTATTTTTTATTTTTAGCTTATCATTTCTTATATGTTGTAGTTTCTAGGAGGAGGGTTACATACAGCACTTGGGAATAATCGTAAGTTATATTCAAGCACATGAGTCTTTTTTATGGGATACATTTCCTAGAGATGAAAATCTTTTAAAGAGAGAGTATTAAGTCTGATACTTAAATATTTTGAAGATAGTTTAGAAATAAGTTATTTTTCTATAATGTAAAATGACTTTTTATTATCACTCATGCACTGTAATAGTAGGGAGAACAGCAGGTTGAAGATGCAACAAATATTCTTTGAACACTTCAATAAACACAATGTAAACATTCACTTTAATGTTTCCTTTGTTAATGCAAAACTGTGTGCATTTTTTCCTTGCCTTTGGCTGAGTAGCAACAGCAGAGTGCCAAAAGAATTTTTCAACTGCAATTTGCTTGTTCTAATTTACTTTTCAAAGTTGATGATCAGGATCATTATGTTGCTTGCAAAAAAAATCTATTTCTATTAATTTGATCTAGTCACTCCTCTTGTTCTCATCATATTTAGTTCCCCTGGAAGCTTTAAGTGAATCAGAGTGCTGCTGGTGCTCCAGTTCCATAGTTTTATATGTAGAAAATGAACTACAATATCCTTTAGAAACTAATCTGTTATATCCATTGAGAAATATGGGTACATTGAAATGAGGACTCATATGTAAAACCTTTTGCCTTTTGCTCTTCGAATAGAAATACTCATTTTAGTCAGTTGATCTATGCAACAATAATACCAAAGTATCTGTTCAATCCTCATTTTAAATTCTAAGACTTGTTTTATAGCTTGAACATAATCATCATTCATCAACAAGATCAAGAAATAAAACTCTAATGCAATTAAAAAATTTTACAAGATGCATATTGAAAAAGGCTTATTTCGAATGTATAACATTCTAAAAATGTTATGGGAAATAAGTTATTTTCCACATCTTTAATACATTTCAAAATAGATGTTTTCCTTATTTCCTTTCTGTGAGGGACTGTGTATTAATTCTAATGTGTATAGTTCCAATAGTTAAAGAGCCCCAGCTAAATGTTTTGAAAATTCGATGGTATTACATTCTTTACACTAAACACAACTAGAAAACAGGCAAGAAAAAGAAACTCTTTCTTCAATTGCTGGCAAATTAACAAAGTTAACAACATAAATAAAATAGATCACATTTACGCTGGTTATGCTTCTAAAAGGGAAAATCAGGGTTTAAAAAGTCATTAATTATCTCTTTATAACCTGCAGAGGGCACTCAAGTCCCTTGAAAGAAAAAGTAAAAATTTTATGATAGAAATTTTCATTTTTATTATTAAAAATGTTATTTAAACCAATTTTTAATATAAACTATCACTTAAAAAAGAAGACATCTGAAAGAAACACAGTTTTACTTTTAACTGTTTAATGATATCAAAATATACAAATTTTCACATGTTCTACTAGAAAAACAATTCAACAGGTGGTTTCCATTGCAGGGCATCTGTCAATCTGTAAATGCTGTACATCATACATTACCATCATATTGCCAAGAATCAGGTAGATTGGCCATGGCCTTAGAGAAATCAACCTGGACCTCAGAGTAACCTGCTTACAAGACAGTAAACTAGTAGTACAGATAAGGCCTTGAATTGCTCCATGCTATATATGGACAGTATTATTATATTCATAAAATAGTCGAGGAAAAAAATTAGAAGCTAGGGGAAAGGCTTCAGCTCATAAGAATATTAATAATTTTGTAAAAGTGATCTCATGAGTTCTTTAAAAATTTTCATTTTAATGAACCTCTTCATTACTATTAACTAATATTGTATTTGGGGGGAAGATATTCGAATATTTGACTTTATTCTTCTTCCTCTGACATGATACTAAATATTTCATAGAGAAATCTACTAAGTCACACTCACTAACATATATGCATTACATAAATATACACATATTTTATATACATTCTTTTTCTGATGGCATATTTCAAAATATATTGCAATATTTTATTAACTAAATATTCACTGAATAGTGAATTGTTAACAATACTAGTTTCCTAGCAACATAGGCTGGGAACCCTGCCTTTCATCTTATATTTTCTCTGAACCTCAATTTTACTGTAGTTAAGTAACTTGCTATCAAAAGATATATGCAAACAGGTTACTAAATTAAAACTAGAGAGACTGGTTTGGTACCATGGTAAGTTAGACATGCACTTGAGTTATTGTTTCAATTTAGAAATTAGGTCACATAAAGTTTGAGCCAAAAACACGGTATAATCATGTAAATATATAGCTTATGTTACAAACTGCTACTAGAAAAATGCTTTGTCTATAATAATTTAACTTAAAAAACAAATTTCGTTACAAAAGTTTCTTAAGGATCTTGAAACGTATGTGAGAAATAGATCCCCCCAAATTTGATATTTTAAAAGATAAGTATTGACATTGATATTGATGTTTTTAAAAGTAAATTTTTTTTGAGAAACCTAGCATGAAACATAGCTTAAAAATTTAATCTTATTGTGCAAAATTCCAAGAATATTTCAAAGTTTAGAGCTGTAGAAGAAGAGGTATCCAGTTAAATGACAAAAAAAAAAAGGGGAGGGGGGAGAAAAAAACAGCAAACAATACTGTGGAAATGGTTATTTTGAGATTGTAATTACTTAGAAGTATTTTTTTAATGGCCTTATTTACCTTTATGAAATATCTTCATTTTGAAAATAAATGCAATTATTCTTATGACAGGAACATAACGAGTTCTTTTCCTCAAGAAAAGATGAAGTTAACAAATAAATCTTTGAAATCAGAAGTCTTAAGTAATTGTGTATTGTGTTTTTCCCTAACTGGATTTCTTTACCACAAAGCATGACATTTTTTTTTAATGGGGGGGTTGGGGTGAGGTGGAAGAAACCATGCAGTTTAATAAAATAGAAGCATCTTCTTAACCTAAGTTGGTAGCCACCACTGTGATTTTAGGGTTATCTCAGGGCCAACAAGTACATACTCTAGTACTATATGAAACAAAACTAGACGAAATACTTAGAATGTAGTCTTTTTGTTTCTTCTTCCTTCAAAGCCTACGTTTCCTAAAATCATTGTTAGACAAAGCAAAAAGAAATGTTTGTTCTATTACGTAAGAAATAAACTTCATTTGGTATTCAATTGACTTTCTAACTTAGCAGACAGGACTTTACATCTTCAAATACTGAAAATAAATTGCATTCTTGGCCCTTAATTTAAAAGGTTAGAGAGAATAAACGCACACCCTGGTAGTGTTCTAGTGATCTCCCTAATCTCAGTTGCACTTTGTCAGAACGAGGTAACTGGTAGTTAAGTGAAATACCCTAGATCAAAGGGGGATTAATCACCAACTGAATCCTTGCTGAATAAACCTGTCATTCAAGAAAATTATTTCCACTGAACTTAGCAGAGGATTGAAGGTATTTGCATAACAGGGACCAACGTACTTCAGCCAGGTTAAAAGGTTCAGAATTCATCCCATGTTTAGCTTTTTGCCTCCTTTTCCTTTCACCAGCCTGGTACAATGGTTTCTAATCTGATAATACAGCTAACTATCTAAATGATGTCAGAACAGGAAAGTATTGCAAAGTTTGGATGAGGGATGGATCAATTTCACTTTCAGTAACTCCTAAATCTGATTTGTTGGAATTTAAGATGTAATCCTAAAAAAGTCCCTTAAACCTGAGGACTGTTTATTAACATCCCTTTTCTGACCTTTGTCTTAGAAACGACCATTCTGCTGTGGCAGCCGCCCCCAAAGAGGCTCTGGATGAAAACTTGACCTACTTACCTCCTAGGGGTGGTGCAGGAGTTTATGAATATCTATAAAAAGTAGTCTGAAATACTACAATAAAAATAAATTTTAGAAAATTTAGTTGTTATTATGTAGAAAATTGTGCTTTGAAAGATCTTAAATCATACAATATAAAATCAATAATTTTAATTAAAAATACTGAATTGGTGTAAAAAAGTTAAATTTTGAGACAGACTAATGTTTAGTCAAAAAAATTTGTTGAACAAATAATCTTCCAAGGTTATTTAATTCAAACATGACATTTCAATCCATTATTTATAAAGTAAAAAATGCCCACCACTGTAAGGGTATTTGCTGGCTTTAAAAAGTTTTAAAAATATTGTTTAGTAAAAATTGAAGAAAACAAGTTTTACCAAAATCATGGTCCATGTTTCTGGAGTATATTTCCAGAAACTTGATGCGTTTTGTATCTTTTGGGCCTACTGAAGAATAATTACCCATATGATAGACATCAGATTTCATAATCATATTTTGGCACCAAAGAGAATTTAGCAATTTTGCATCTAGAGTAGGTCTGACAGTATCCAAATCTTTAACTGGAAGTAGGTGCTCATATTCACTGTAAACGCAAAGCATCTTTCAAGTTAAAAAAATGCAAAGAATAGTTATCAAAGAAAATGAATAAAATCCATAGTGAGATAATTTTTTAGAAAATGATTGAAGTTTTAACCCAAGAAAGGACTCTTATAGTGTCTTATAGCTTAGAATAAGAACATGTCAATCACGATTAAGCTTCTGGAATCGGAATCCCTTTGAAATGCAGCTGTTTCTTCTTTAATTGTGGCAGCGGACTCTGAAGAAAAGAAAGGTCCAGCCTTAAAGATGAGTAAGGAATACAAAGTAGCTCAGGATTAGTTGTGGAGTTCAAAGGTCGCTAATTACACTAAGGAGTTCCCAGACACAGAGAAAACATTAAACAGGTCACCTACCAAACGGGAAACAGACTTTGTCTTCAGAAATTATCCTGAAGTGACAGGTTTCTAGACAAAATCAAAAGCATCACAGTGTGCCCAGCTGATCTCAACAGGATGAAAACATGAGTTGGTTTTAGTTCTGTAGTGTTATGTTAGAATAAAACGGCAATAGATGGCATCAGGTTGCCCTACACTTTTCCAGTACTCCCTAGATGTTCCTTAGGTTTCTAGAAATGTCAAATCAAAGATTCACGGGTTTCTCTGATTGCCTATAAAGAAAGTTTTCCCTAGGGGATCATTATACCGAATCTCTGCCTACTCATTAGATAAATACCTCTTGCTTACATTAGAGTCCTTTGCTAAACATTATACAATCGAGATGTCCAAACGGTTTCTTTAATTTTAATGTTAAGCTTTCCTTGAGTTTAAGGAAGATCAAAAGCTTAAGGGAAATAGTTTTTTTATTCTTTCAAAAGGAAAGTTTTTTACTATGATTAGACTAGAATAACAAGTTAATGTCCTGGTCAGGCAGTTATTCTATTTCCTTTATTATTTGGGATAATTCTGAACAGAGAACATTGTGCCATGATAATGCCTTGCAGAAAAAGAGAGTTTATAATGAGTAGAACTGACTTTAATTAAAAAATTATATTTCAAATCCTAAATTTATATGCAATATCCCTTCAAACTATCACAGCTCACTTCGAAGGAGTTAGCAGCTTTTTCTCAACTTTTATTTAGAAGACTCATTAAAAAATAAAAACCAAGATATAGTTTGATTGAATATTAATCTGTAACGTATTTTTTTTTTTTTTTATATAATGCTTCTACTTCTGTTCTGTAAAAAGAAATGACATGGATTAAGTTTTGAGGATCTTGAGATTTCATCTTTTCATGAAGGGTCCCTCAAAATCCAACTTGACAGTGAACTGGTTTGAAAGCAGAATGAGACATACAATTGTAAAGACAGGTAAAGAGAATAAAGACTATGACAAGATGTTCCTGAGGAAACCAAAAGAATGCTAACAAGAAAGTGAGAGTGACAAATTTAAAGAAAATATGCTACATGAGAATAAGACTGAAATATGCTACTAAAATAAAATTAAATGATACTCTCCACAGAATGGCTTTTGAATTCATTCATTAGTGAATTTTAATATAATAAAACATGAAAAAAACAACATTATACCTACATTTATCTTTAAAAATTTGGCTGCAGACATTGTGATCGCAAAACACTATGCTCGTCTTCTGAAGGTTATTCCACCCTTAGAATTCTTGCTGACACCCTAAGCAAAATGTCATTGTAGCAGATTAATAAGCTTACAAGAAAAGTAACTCTAGAACAGAGATAAACACCTTACGTAGAATTATGCAGATTATTTATTAGTCAATAGGATAGCTCTGTTTAAGAACAGGTTACTATTTAAACAATTTTCCTTTGTTTTCACTGGCTTTTTTTTCCAAGAGATTTACAGTTGTTCTAATGTGGTCGCTGGTATTCTGGAACAACACGATGTACTGGAAGCTTAGTACTCAGGTTTGGAAGAGTAAAGCAGTTTTTTTTGCACATCATCTACAAGCCATCAGGAGTGGCTACCTGCAGCTCTGTACTGAATAGGAGCCTGAGCCTGTGTCCGAGAAGGCTCAGAGAAAGAGAGAGGGCTGTGATAGATTAGCCAGGTCTGTCACAGGCACAGGAAGGAACATGTGTGGCAGGATGACCCAAGACTAGTCTAAAATAAGCCTAAAGTGACTCACTACTATTTTACACTCTAAATTGTATTTGAGTAAAATCAAAGGCTAACAAAATTGGAGACATTAGTCTTTAAAATATTTTTTCAAATTATGTTAGACTAAAAACATCAAACGAGCATTTTTATAATTAAATCATTCAATAATTTTTTTCACACATAGGTACTAAGCACACATATTAAGATTATGATTTAATTTAAGCTATGCTATTGTATAAATCATGTTTAAATGTGAAATAATTACAGTAATAATGATCCATATGTTACTGGAGCAGGAGCTTTAGAATTCCAGATGTAATAGTCAGAAGAAATTAGTTTCCGATCTGAAAAAAAAAATGATAAGACTGTATCATCTTGACAAAAATTCAATAAGACAGCCAAATCATGATATTTAAAATTGTGGAACAATAAATTTTTCAAGGAAGGCAATATTTTGAAATATTCATTTTACTTTGACTTTCTCAAGGCTTGAAACTCTTACTTGAAAAATATGTTTTTATTAAATAAATAACCCATCTTTAAGGTTATTTATGCCAAATTTATGCCAATATTCCTCACTGATGCCTAAGTTTTTTTTTTGCCTAATTTTTTCCTCACATTTTCCCTAAATTTTGTTTCTTGTGGACCATTACTTCAACTACAACTACAATATAAAAACATTTTTTATTGTTTTCCCTCTAGTAACCTCTTTCCCATGGTCTTGATTCTGATCTTATTATTCTCTTTCACTCAAAGTTTCAGAGATAGAAATAAACAGCCGACTTCCTAATAATGTTTTTAAAAGATTGCTTCGATAGTTTCTGATAGTTCTGATCAAATTTAAGCTTTTTTGTCTTAATAGCTTTGTAGCTTTGGACAAATGATAACCTCTTTGAAGTTTTCTGACATGTAAAATTGAGATAATGCTCATTTGGAACTAGTCACATGTAAATTCTTATTATTACACATATCACTAAATATTCAATTCTGCCTTTTCTACCATTCTTCTTCATGCCCTTCTTCAAAATGAAAAGGATATATATTATCTTATCTTTTTTATTTTATTGCTTTCAGTTTGGAAACTTAGTAACGTAGAGAGGCAACATAGCATATTGGTTAAGTGGCCAGGCCCCAGAGCCAGACCACTTGGGTTTGATTCTCAGTTTTGCCATTTATCAATTATGTGATCCCAATCTCTCTGTTCTGTCAGCATCTACATCTGTAAAATGGAGATAACAACACTTGACAGGGTGCTGTGAGAATTAATGAGTTAACACACATAAAATACTTAGAACTGTGCTTGGCACATAGTAAGCAATAAATGTTAGCTATTATTATTTAAATTAACATTTATGTTCAGTATCCTACAGATATAATCTAAAATATTGGTTTATTTACATTTAGACAAAACCATTGGTTTGTCCAAACTGACGTAACTATGTTATGCCTTAACGAAAAAATGCATCATGAATACTATCCCATATATATGCATTTCTTTAAAAAACAACCAAAAAACAATGTAGTAGAAAATACAGGGAAAGCCTACAGATGTAAAGAATATGGCTTATTCTGATTACACTACAAAGAATTTATTACTGCTCTTTACAAGTAATTACTTAGAATTCTGTAGTTCTGAGTTCTATAATTGTTTGAAACTTTCAAGTAAAAAGTCCTGTCCTATCTTTCCTATTTTAAAAACCTTAATCTTTATAAATACTTACCTAAATATAATAGTTTATTCTCCTTAATAAGAGGCAAGAGTTCTACTTATGTTTAGCTAACTCTACCCCATTTTCTGTTCTATGCTATGTGTATGCATTTGATCTAAATTAAATAATTCTGAATTGATTTACAAATTGCTTTTTGTCTCCCTATATTTCATGTACACTATATACATATTTTTTTTATAACCAACAAACACACCAAAAGCAGGAAACCTTCTTTCTATTGCTTTCCTATTTGTAATATAGAGAGGGTACTAAGTAATGTTCATTGACTACAACATTTGCTAGAAATACGTAAAATTTTAAATAATCATATTTAAAATCTATTGAATCCATGCTACATGCTAAGCAACATGCTAAGTACTTGGTTGATATAATTCTATTTAAACTTCACAACAATTTCGAGGTAAATAATACTATCATTTCCATTTTATAGAGAGGAAATTAAAACTTTGAGGTCTCTAATTTGCCTAAAATTACACATAATGAATTGTCTGAGCCAGACTTAAATCTTTGTCAAAGCACCTGTGAACAGCCTCTAAATAAAATTAAATATTATAAACAGAACACAAATACAACTTTATACTAAAGCCCACCTCTATGCCAATCCCTGCTCATTCAGACAATTTAATAAACAGGATACAATTTTATACAAAGAATAGGTTCAGGCTAGAATTTTGATAATTGGGATTATTCTCAGATCTCTTTCTGTTACATTCTAATTTTACCTTATGTAATAACTGTGTGACACCATTTTCATTCCCTCAAGTTAGTTTGAATCTGTGCAACTTACATGTACTTATTTTTGGTTTTCCTGATGTAAAAACTTGAACTGAATGCTGATCCGCGTAACACCCAGTAAGTGTGTAATCTAAGATCCTAAAATGAAGCTAGAAAAAAAAGAAATGTACCAAATTAAGGTGATTCTTTGGTAAAAATAATGGTCACACTTTTTTCCTCTTAACATAGTTTTAGGAATTTACTTTACACAGTTCAAAAAATTAAAATCATAAATATTAAACTTGAATATGTGTGTACGCACGTAGATGTATACAAGTACATGTACCATTTCCCCTTTGCATTAGGGTTGTTTCTCTGTGAGTTTGCCATTATTATGTGCTTAACACATACCAGACACTTCAATAATATGAACTCTAATCCATACCGCAAGGTATCCCTATTTTCCAAACAGAGATAGAAGCAATTTGCATCCCAACATGTAAGTAGCAGAGCTGGCATCTGTAACTCAGACATGACTGACTACAAAAGCTGGTGCTTCTTCCCCTATGGTGTTTGGTGCTCTGTATATTTTCTTCTATCTCTAAGGCTTTGTGATTGTGATATGTTTCAGATCATAATTCTCCTACAGGCAGAAACGTATACATCACTTATGAAAACACAAGAATGCAATTACTAAAACCAAAATCACCCTATCTCTCACCTATAAAACCTTTCTAAAATGTAATCCATAGTTTCTGGATTTAATTGATAATGTGGCATCATCAGTATAAATGCCAATTATTATGTTGTACTATAATAGAGAGGAACATCAGTACCTTCTCTGAAGGCATGGTGCTGGGTGCCTCTGAGTCAGAATGATATTCACTCTAACTATGAAAGGTCTATATCTTACAGAGCTCCAGTCTCCTTTTGCTGTGGTTCTCTTCATCTTTACTGCTAAAAGCTTCTGATTTTGCAACATCCTGATATCTTTTCTATATATTTTTTTCTTCCATCTCCCTTCCCTGCTAATTTTTTCCTGTTTCCTAACTTTCTCGTTTTGATTGCCAACCTAACTGATGAATGTAATTTTCAGATCTTTGCAATTTTTTTCTTGTTGCAATTCAAATTACCTTGAATAGTAAAGGGCTCTTGCTTGCTTATTTGGTGTAATTGCTTGCTTATCTGGATGCTGGAAGTTACAAAAAGGTTGATTTCCACACTATTAAATATTATAAAAATAAATCTAGTGAGTGAACACAAATATATGGTACATGCTTTTGACTAAACTATAACTGGTGAGGTGCTAGATATGAATAGAAAAGTCATAATCTCTACTATTGAAAGACATAGTGTACTAACATCCCACATTTTTTTTTCTGAAAAATATGTGGAATTAGAAATTTTTATAATAATCCTTGAAACAAATCTTGTGGACATTGTTGAAGCCATGACAGAAGAAATTATCGCTAGTATACTTCTGACTTCACTACCATTTCCCCTAATTGCTTTTACAGATAGATTTCGATCTTTTTTCTTTGATTTGATATCATCCTATTTAGGATTTCTTGCTACCTTTTTGATCACTCCTTCAATTTCCTTCATTGGTTCTTCTGAATCTTCTTCCTTATTTTCTCTCATCTTTTCCTGATTATTCATTTCCAATGACTCAACTATTTCTTCCCCATGGATAACCCATAAATCCTATACATAGTTGAGCTCTCTCTTCAGAATCGAGCTCCAGGTTTTTAACTACCTACTGGACACTTATATTGGGATATGTTATATTATAGTGATATGAAGCCCACTCCCTCCTACCTTTCTCCATATCAATAATTTCTTCTAAGTATATCAATCCATTCAGCAAATATTTATGTGCTAGGTACTAGATTAGATGTTGGTAGTAAAACAATGAATGAGATTCACATGGTCTGCCCTCTTGGGACTTCAAGTCTGGTTTAAGTTATATATGTATTTTTAATAACAGTATCTTAAATAAAAACTATTTCTTGTCTCTATATTTAATTAGTGACCAAGGCTTTACCTTTCTTACAACTCTTATAGCATTCTCTTCCTTTTACTTCCTTCGTTTCTCTATACTAGCTCATTCATTTACCTTTAACTTATTACCTTTCATCTGGAATACTAATATAGCTAAAATACTTTCTTTGTCTCTAGCTTTTTGTTTAACTCATCTTCCTCACATCCATTCTAGACTGAACTTCATAAAGTATTGCTTTCTAAAAGACCACTCCCATACCCCAAAAAAGTATAACATTTTGTAACAAAGGAATAAAAGTCAGATTCAAACAATCTAAAATCCAGACTTAGATCACTTATCTAGCCTTATGTGTTACTACTATTTCCAGCACTGATTCCTAAGCATGCTTTGCTATCTGTCGCTCTTTTAAATTATCTCTTTACCTATGCAAATGTTAGTCACTCTTCAAGGCTTCATAGTTATGCTTATCTGGGCCTCAGAGTTTTGCTTAAACTCTACTTCTACTGAAACACTTTCCTTGAAACACCAAAAGCAGATTAATTATTGACATGAATCATTGAAAGATCCCTAGAGAACAAGGACTACATCATACATGTTTTTATATACAAATCTCAAATGTGATAACTAGAGTTGGGTAGAACTAGATTAAGTTGAAGTGTTTAGGCCGTACCTAAGTTTCATTTTCAATATTTTTAAGTATTAAGTGAAACAGGAAGTGACTAATACTAAAAAAGAATCTCACAAAAATTTAAAAAAGAACTTTGCATAGACATAATAGAACTTTAAAAAATGGCTAGAAAACATTAAAAAGTCAATGAGATATATGCAATTTAGAAACAAGAGAAACGTTTCTAATGTAGTGAGCCATACAAACATATTTACCTTTAAGTATGCTGTACCTCCAATGCAAATGTGGTCAAATGGCTGCTTCTCATGGCTCTTGGCTCCAAAAGTTATAGTTCCAGAAAGACTGATTTCCATTGATTTGGGGAACTTCTGTCCTAAAAACACAAATACACCAATCAAATATTCTAAATTAAGTAGATCCTCAGCAAATGAAAGAAAAATAATTAATAAAAAAAACCTAGCTCACCAATATTCCAGATCAATAAGCTTTTCTCTCGAAATACTTCGAGCTGGCCAAAACTAACTTTGTATTCTACATGTGTGATTGGACCTCTTTAAAAAAGAAATAGACACAACAGAGAGAAGTAATGAGGACAAATATAACAGTTTTAAGAACTTTAAGTCAAATCTTGCTACTGTTACTTAATACAAGGTCAGCATAAAAACATATCTATATTCAAGTTTGTAGAACAGAGACTAAGTAACAAACACTGTATCTTGAAAAACACCAGAAACATAATAGATATTTTTGGTGATGATCTACATTTTATTAATTCTAAAGACAATTATAAACTTACATGGAATGTATTAACACAATGGACTGACATAACATTGAAACTATGATTTTACTATATATTTAGACATCCTATGAATAGAACTACGCTGTAGAACAAATTTAAAAGAATTGATGTGGAAGTACAGTTAACCCTTGAACGACACAGGTCCCTACATAGTTCAAACCTGTGTTGTTCAAAGGTCAACTTTATCAATCCAGTTCATAGATGTGAAAGACCTACTGTAGTTAGGATTTTGCGGAGCCAAAAGTTATATGTGGATTTTCTTTTTTTAAATTAAAAAATTTTGTGTGTGTGTGTGTGTGTGTGAGACATTGGTTAACGAAATCCAGTAAATTTCGGGTTGTACTGTATGTGGATTTTCAACTGCATAGGGTTTGGCGGCCCAAATTCAGAGTTGTTCAGGATCAATTGAAATCTTATGATATAAATGTCTTAATCCACCAGGTAGTTGATTATTGGGCTTGACTTGCATGTAGAATACAGAGAAACTGCTAGGAATAAAGCCAGGAGTGAAATAATCCCCTAGGAAGCTACACTGGCTTAAGTTTATATTTATTAGCAAGTTTTACCAGTGAAATAAAGACGTGTTTAAAGGTAAAGAGATTATTTTTATGATTATGTTTTGGCTCGGAATCAGCATTCATTTGAATAACATAAAAATACCTTAAAAATAAGGTAAAAAATACAAGTAATTTATTGTAAGGCAAGGGATATGTACTAAGGAAGGCAGAAATCATGTCGTCATGTTATTTTATTCTTACCTATTATAAAAAGGTATATGAGCTTCACAGAATTCAAAATTATTTTTCACGCTTTCATGAAGTTTTAAATTAATTGTTATTTTTAGTTGTATTTCTTCCTCTTTCATTTGATAAAAGCCCAAAATTGGTGGGACAGGAACCTGGAAACAAACATAAACAAATTTTTACATAATTCTCAGGTTAATGGGTCTAAAATAACAATGGTGATTGAGAAAAAAGACTTGCAGGAATATAGTCATTATATATAGATATGACTTTAATGACTAATGGATTACTCTAAGTTGTTTCGATAATAGATAATGGAGCTACTTTTGTTCTAAGGGCAGAGATTCTCCCATCTCTTTTTGTTTTCAGAGACAAAAAAGGTGTGCAATATATTCATTTTCCTACTCTTGCTCATACAGGTTCTCTTCCTCCAGGTTTTCCATGATCTGCAATACAGGATGTGCACTTAGACATATTGATCACTGACACCCTGCCCACAGTTCCTGCTGCCCCATTTGTATCTTGTGACACCCCCACTCACTACCTCAGCACTAGCTTACTAAATTGGTTATCAACAGCTGATTGAAAGGGAGACAATCTGTAGGCTGGGGTGAGCTAATCACTCTTTCTGGTACATGCGAAGTCAGAAATAGGAAGGCCCTACTTACACAGTATAGGTCCTAGAGCTGTAGGTCACATGCAAGCAGAGAAAGCCAGTTAGAAGAGGAGTCTGAGAAGCAGAGATGAGACAGTGTAGACCTTGAGTACAGAGTGATTTTAATTTTAATCTTCTGGTTCTAGTTCTAGTACATCTTGGGTCTACTTTCTCATCCTTGTATGACAGTAAGATTGCCTCTTACATTCTCAAAATAAATTCCATTTACTTAAGCTAGCTTGAGTAGGTTTTCCTAAACTATCGATTCGCAATCAGGAAAAGAGACAAATGGTATAGCAGAAAAGATTTTAGGTTTTGGAGTCTGGAAAATTTGGGTTGAATTCTAGGCTCTGCTAATTATCAGTTATACTACCTTGTGCAAGTCATTTAACTTCTCTGAGACTCTCTTCATCTGTAAAATGGGGTTAATTGTACCAACCTTATGGGTTTTAAAAGTACTAGAGAAAAAAATATATAAAGTGCCTAGGACAATGTCTGACACAATAGTTGTTTAATAAGCAACAGCCATTAATTTATATATTTGTAACCACAGTTGCCTAGGATTATAGGTATTTTTACATGCTCATGACTAAATCATACCAGGATCTATCCTATACCATGGACTCCTTATTAGGGAACATTAAAAAAAAAAAAAATCCCATAACTTTGAAAACCACTCAATGCTGTTTCAGACACCAGAGATAAGAGGCATCCTATTCAAAGAGCTGAATCTTCACCTTCATTCATCAATTACTGTCTGATAAATAACTCCAGAAAAGTTCTCATTTGGACCAAATATATGAATGATTCGCTTAAAACAGAATTCTTAAGTATGACGATTAGCTACCTCTCAATTCCTCCAAGGTTGTTTACCTGGGAAGTGTAGTAGCATAAGTTGAATGACTCTAATGGTGGACTGAATGGAAATTTGTACGGTCCACTGAATGCAGAATCATCCAGTGCATCAATGCTACTAGAAGTTAGAATGGCAGAGTCAAGAGAAGTCACGCAAGGATGAATTAGAATATCTTGAAGTGGAGATCCATTGGTGGGAAGATTCAAGCTGACGGTAACATTTGGCATGATTCCTTCTAAATCACACTGCAATACAAACAGAAACAGATCTTAGCGAGATCTTAGAAGCATACTTCTTGAGGCTTTTCTGAAATTATGAGTTATTTTCCACAACTTAACTCATTTTCTCTCACTGCATTATTCTCTTTACTTTCTGTGATCTGGTTAATAGTTCTATCACGCTCTCAGATACTTCCTAGAGCTCTCTGCTTATATCTGAAACTTGAAGAAAGCTATTTTAAATCCACTGACTTTTCTCCATTCTCGTTGCAAACACACTGGTACGGGCCCTTACGATTTGTCATAGATTTGTTTTCCTGTAAACAAATCCATCCATCCTCCATTGATGCTGAGATATGTTGATGAAACATATTTCTAATTATATTGTATCCATGCTCAAGATCTTTCAGTAGTTTCCTCTTGGTACTGTATTAATTTTAAAGCCTTTCATTGTTTGGCTCACACTTACCTCTTTAACTGTAACTAAATGCTGTGGACACTGGATTCTTGAATTTCCCTGAGTAAATCATAATGTCTTATGTATACCTCCATGCTTTTATATGTATTATTCCCTCCAGCTACAATCTTTTCTCTTTGTAACATCAGCTTATTTGAGACTGTGTGGGGCCCTACATTCAAAAATTGTTACCTACACGGCCTACTTCTGCCAAGTAGAGAAGCCCAGGATTTTCTTTCCTATGTGGTCTGGATTAGTTTGCCAATGAGAGGTACTCACGACAGATAGGGAAAGTAGAAGAAAAAGGGAAGTCAGTATTTTTGGAAGGTCATGAAAGCCATAATTGACAGCTTCACGAACCTCTACTGAGCTCCTGCTAAAGCTGTGGTGGCCAGATGTAGCACTATCCCAGATCTTTCCATGAATTACTGCTTTAAGGCTGTAATGGATTGACATGACAGCTTCTTAGAGTTCTCTGTGAACCCTGGCTTCTCCAGCTCCTTCAACTGTCCAGACTGAAGTCATTTAGTGACTGTTTCTGAAATGCTGCAGTTAGAGGATCACACTTTTATTCCCTCAGCTCTTCTTAAAATTGAGTAAGCCCTAATTCCTATATTAAACACACTTATTCCCATAAATCTTACAGTGGCTTCTTTCTCACCCAACCAGACTGATATACCTTATTTATATGTATGTGGGTAGTCAGGTTCTTCCTTTGTACCACAACTAACTTGACATTTACCTCTATTAAATCTCCAGTTAATACTAGCCAATTGAGCCATGCACAGCTTATTGAGATATGTGTGTGTATATATATATATATATATATAGAGAGAGAGAGAGAGAGAGATGTATGTATATATATATAGGCTAGACCACTAATTTAAAAATTAGTGAAACTCAGCAAGTATAATGCTTAGCTCAAAATGCAAGCAGTTAGTTCCACCATCATATGCACAGTCTATTTCATCTAATAACTATTCACCCCTATAGGTATTTGCCTCTGCCTGTTTCTCTCTTGATAATGTAAGTTCTTTGAAAGCAAGATTTGTTATATTTTTCTTCATCTCTCTAGTGCCTAGCACATTGCTAGGCATAAGAGACACTGCAAAAATGTTTGTTGAATAGATATCTTTTTCTAATTATGGACCTACCTTTGTTTTCCATTCTAATATGAAATATTTCATGTCTTTAGGTTTTATGTACTGCCTGACATATGCGTTAATTCAAGAATATACGTGCTATATAATGTAAGCACTTAAGAGCAAGGAGGCATTATGAACAATGTCATATATAATTAGTGCCTTTTCATGAGTTACAATGTCAATTACATTTGAAAATAAAAATGCCAAATAATCTTATTATAAAATTTAAAAATATTTTAGTGTTTCAACTTCTAAACCATCTGCTACTTCATTCTTTATACGTGAACTAGCAAGAACAAGTTTTGTTTTTTGACAGATATTTATGGAGATAAGAAAATAAGCAAATATTAATAGCAAATACTATAGAATTTCAAAAATATTTGGTTTATACTTAGTGGCTTCTAACATACTCAACGAGATTATAAAATTGTAATCATTATGAAAATCAAAAACAAATTACCCACTTCCTAGGCATTTAAAGTACCATATCACCAGTCATTCACTATAGAATGAGAACATCCATTCTAGAAGAAATCTATGTACTACCCTTTAAACCAATCTAGTATATGTAAATCTGGTTAACTAGGAATTATAAAAACAGAAGGGGCCTAGGAACTTACCTATTTTAAATATGACAAAGGATTAAAAAAATGATGTGACTTTTCCAAAGACTCACAGAGAATTAGCGGTAGAGTGGGGACTAAAACTTCAGTCCATTTAGCTTTCAGTTTACCAGGTATTCTACTAGGACTAAGATAAAATGAAGATAATTATTTCCATTTACAATAGGCTTTCACAATTAAACTCCTTTAAAATACTAAGCTTCTAAAATACTTAAAAAATGTTTGGCTAACAGTTATATTTATATACAAGTTTAAAGAAACATTTAGCATGTGGGTGAAGGTACGCATCTATTCTTTTTATTTTTAAAAGAAAGTTTTTTGATGAAATTTTCCATCATGATAATTTGTGTTAGACTAGGAACAGGATTCAATCTAAAATTCCCATACGGCATAAAAGAAGGTTAACCTATCAATAAACAGACATTTATACCATGATACTAATTAGTAGTAAATCATATATAACATATTCCCTACTTATTGTCACAGAATGAAAAAAAACAAATAGCGAATTTTCCTTTTATCTTATGGAACTTACAAGAAAGAGAATTCAACTACTTTAAAGATTTATGAATAACATAATCCATGAACATCTCAATTTTGGTGCTATGCACAATAGTTATTTCTTATAAAGTTAATAACTGAAATTTATTTTTGATCATGATGGAAGTGAGTTTAAAACAGACACATCAACTCTTAGGTCACTTTAAAGTTAAAAAGGAAAGAAGAGATCCAATTTGTTTGCCAGGACTGTTCCAATTCTGTTCTTGAAATCTATTTTTATCTACAGGATTTGTACATAGCTACTAATCATTAAGTTTGGTATATAAAAAGTTTATATTCATAAATGTAGAGAATAAAAAAAGATATCAGAAAAATAAAGGTATCTGAGAATATTAATATGCATTTGTAGAACTTGTACTTGGAAGTTTTTTATTTTGGATCATTTTTTAACATGGCACTGATCACTGCTAACTATGCTGTTATTTCTATTGTCTTTTCCCATTTTCTAACTTAAACCAGAGAACCCTATATTAATCTACTGACTTGTTTAAACAAAACGAAAGCCCTTCAAATTGGTTTTAGATATTAAGTTAGAGATTTATTGATTCATCCCCCTCTAGAAAAAAAGGAAAATACATATGATGGTTTTAAAACATTTTTACAAATTCTTTGACATTACTTTTTTTTTTTTTTTTTTTAAAGGCGAAGCCTAATTCCAGACCTCTCAAATGTGGACCATACTTAGTGACCTGCTTCTAATGAAGAGAAAATGGTGGAAGTGATGCTATATGAGCTCTTCGGTCTTGGTTATAAAAAGAACAGCTTTTACCTGTACTTTGTGTCTGTCTTTGTCGCTCTAATCATTTTGTCTACAGGAAATCAGTCACCAGTTGTGAGACATTCTTAAGTATCTCATGTTGAGAAGTCCACATGAAAGAACTAAGCCTACTACAGTTAACCACCCATGTGAGTGAGCCACTGTGCAAATAGATCTTCGAGCTCCAATCAAACCTTCAGTTGACTATTATTGCTCTGGCTGAAATCTTGACTGTGAACTCATGAAAGACTACACACTAGAAGTTCCAGCTAAGCTGTTCTTGAAGTACTGACCCATAGAAACTCTGAGGATAGTAAACGTTCATTGTTGGGATAATGAGGCAATTCATTATGCAATACATAACTAATACAATTTGTAAGGCATGCAAAACGGTAACATTACAAACTTTCACATGAATCTAATGTCTGATGACTGCTATTTACGATAAAAATCAAAATGTCATATAACAATACAAAGTAAAAGTTAACAAGTTTTCCTTTTCATAGTTAAGTGTTATGGTAATACAAGTACCTGAGAAAAAGCTCACCTTGCAAGTGACAGTTCCAACAACTTGCCAAGTATCTGCTATATCCTGTTTATCATATTGCATGGATTTTACCTTTTCAGTAATAGAAATAGAAACCTGTGGTTTTCCTTTGTATGTTCCAGCTTTCCAGGCTGGCTGTTTTTGTGGATGAGTCACAGAAGCAAAATTAATACTATCCAATGAATGCTGTAAGTTGGCATCTAACAAAGTTCCAAATGGACAAGCATGTAAAAGCAAGTCAGGCAATTGGCTCAATTTTGTATTTAGCTCAGTGTCATTTTTTTGACCTGAGTAAAGAAAATCCTGTATCCCAAAAAGAAGTTCAAAGCCTTGTGAAACTGCACTAATGCTTATTAATGGTGGACGAGGGGATAAAGTTTGTTCAACTAGTGGAACACAAGCATATACTGTGCCATTCTTCAGAAAAGCAACAACCGGCCAGAGTTCTTCACCTCCGACTGGGAGTCCATAAACAGATGTTTTATTGATGCGTGAACAGCTATCACGACTCTCCATGAAGTCCTTATCTTCATCCAATAATCTGAGTTCAAAGAGTAACGATTTAAGAAAGGGACCATCTTCAGGAATAGACACATAACTTGCTCCATTGAAGACTCTGGCTCGTTTTTCAACAGTTGGATACCGTCTGCATTATGGAAGCAAAAACATTATAAATGATTCATTCAAATAAAATAAAAATAGAAGAATCTAAAAACAAACAAAAACCCTCAAAACACAAGGCAAACAAAAATAACAACAAATGCACATTAACAGATATATACACACCCCCATGAAAACCACATCCAAAAAAATGTCACATGTTAAGTTCTGACTATAGTGACTGTTGATACTTGGTATTACCTCAAATGATAAAGTATCACTTCCTAGTACTAAAAATAATTCAATTTAGTTAGTTTTTAAAATAGGTAGAGCACATGGTTTTAATTCAAAACTCTAGTCTCTTGGCTGCTCAGATTCACACTTGGTAGGCAAGAAGTGTATACTGGACACATTTTAGACACCTATAAGAATTTTTTTATGATGCCATCTGGTAGAGTAGTAACAAAAGAAGTGGTTAATTTAATCCTCTCCAATTCTGAATTCACTAGTTGAGATGATACAATTATAAAAAGAAATGTTCTATTCTACTCAACCTATAGTGAATAACATGTACACTGAGCCTTGTCAACTCCTACAAAAATACATAAGAGCATTTTAATAATAATGGTTTACTTCTATGGTCCTGGAATATATTATAAGGTAATAAAAATAATAAAATTTGAATAATCTTTTATGGTTTGCATCCTCTGGGCTGAATGGTAAGTTACTAATTCATCCCTTTTTTGGTGGAAGAACAGAAGATGCTTTTGCTCACTTATAGAAATGAGAGATCACATTTTCCTAGTTCAAAAAATATGTTCTTTCCCTATTTCTTACTTCTCTAGTGGAGACTTCAAAAGTCCATAACAAAGTCATCTATTGGCTATTAACTTTTGTGTGAATCATCTAATTTCCTCGTCTGTTTTCTTGTAAAATAAAAAGATGGCTAGAGAACACATCAGTAATTCTTATCAAGGATCAAAAACACACCTGACCAAAATAATCTTTTTCACTGATACTACTAACAAAACATTGACGATTACTAACAATCTTAAAAAAGAAAAATAAGAATGTATTCAAAGTTATCAATGTATTAGTGCATCTCAATCATTCAATTCACATTCTGATGCATTTTCTTGATTGAGAAGGGTAAGAATTAGTTAGCACTCCTGTAATAAACTAGTAGGTGAATACCACTTCTTTCTCTGAGTCTCTAGATAAGAATAGTTGAGAACTTTGGACCAAACTCTAGTATAGTGCTTGTCTACTAGTTATCTAGAGGATTATTAGAATTCTTAAGTGGAAGAATCTCATGATTCAATGTAAAGATAAGAAATTAATCTTGGACCTTTCACAATGCTTCAATATGTGCTCAATAAATATTTTTGTCAGATGACTCAATCTGCCATTCAGATTTATTCTAGGTCTTTTCTGCACTAGGATTGAAACTTTAAATGGTCCTACAACTATATATATATATATATATATATATATATATATATATATATATATATATATATATATACATATACTGTTTGGAAGATGATGTTGGTACAATACCAACCTCAGCCAGACTTAATCTGATAGTATTACTATCTATATAGCAAATCTTTAAAACAGAATCTAAACCAAGTTAGATACAGAGAAGATCATTTGCTTTTTAAAATTAAATCATAGCCATTATCCTTTGGCATATATGTGAATAACATGCCAGTGCATACTACCAGCCCCAAGAGGTCAAAAAACTGAAAATAATAAAATTTAACACTACAGAATTGGTGACAGGTAAATTATTTGAACTCAACTTGCTGCGTCTGTGGAGATGTTGAAATATCCACCCAAACATATCTGAAATTTTCTTCTGAAATATTCTGAATACAGTGGGGAAAAATTTCTGAAAACAAGCATGACTTCTTCAAGGAGCTTTTAAAAAGCAGGAAAAAAAAAATCTTACCTCTATGGAATACTAAGACAAGCTATAAAGCCACAGATATATATACAGTGTGGTATTGGTACAAGAAGAGACAAAGTGATAGAATTGAGGCAGACCAATGTTTATATGGGAGACATAATAAACTATCAATAGCCTAACAAATTGATTAAGAAAATATATACTGTTTGGAAGATGATGTTAGAAAACTGACCCACGGTATAGAGAAAAACAAAATGAGATTCCTTCATTAATAGCACATCCAAAGGTGGACTACAGAAGAAGACTTAAATGTAACAGATAAAATGATAAAGAGATAATAATGTAGGACGATATCTTTAGAAAATAAGAGTAAGGAAAGACTTCAACAAATCTTCCAAAGTATTAACTATTTTGCTTGCAATAGAATTAGTGATTTCTTTTAACCAAGGGCAACACAAAGTTAATTGACAATGATACATTAAGAGAAAATATCTGTGATAGCTAAAAATGACATAGGACTAATATTGAGAATACACAATAAACTCTGGTAAATTAACAGGAAAAAACCCAGTAACTCTTAAAGAAAAGATGAACAAAGGATATGTACAGGCAATTTACAGAATAGGAAACCCAAAGGGCTAATTATTGCTACACGGAGAAAAGCAATGAAAATATAGATACTGTACTGGCAAAAACCCTTGCTCACCGCTGCTTAATGTGTAGACTGGTGAAAGTATTCTGAGGAGCTAATTATTTAGTAATATTCAGTCAAAATCAGCATAGGGTCGTCTGAGAATATCTACGGCAGTAGCGTTCTGATGCAAGAGTTCGAGGTAACCTGGGATATCATCACTGGGACAGGTAAAGTGTGGAGGATGTAAATCATGGAGTACTACAGAGCAAGTAGAAGTAATGGCCTCGATCTGCACTGATCAATATAGAAGGCCCTAGCCATATGTGACTATTTAAACTTAAATGAAATTGAGTTCCTCAGTTACAACAGACACATTTCAAAAGCTCAATATATGTGGCTAGTGACAGCATAAATTTAGAGCATTTTCCACATCCATCAATGCAGAAAATTTTATTGAACAGTGCTGCTCTATAGGAACACAAAATAACATGAAAGTTCCTTAAAAATATTGCTGAGAAATCCAACAAGAAAAGGGAATGAAGTCTATAGCATAATTATGTAATTTGAAAAATGCATACACAAACACACAAATACAGGATAGCAACAAAGATATGAGTTACCTGTGAGGTGGGGGAGAATGGCAGATATATAGATACTCAAAGGAATATATAAGTAAAACTTGGTCTACCTTGTTATATCAATGAGGCTGGTGAACCATACTAAAGAATATTATTAACCTCCTTACTTGAGGTACCACAACAAATGTCAGTCATGTATCCTGGGGGAAAATGGTAAACTCGAACTCTGATGCCCTCATCAACTCAGTTTAGGTTGCAAAGAGGGAATTTTTCACATGCATATCGCCAACCACTTTTCATTTAAAATCACACTTATCTCTATCTGCCTCAACCTCAATTCAGAGCTATGCTACTTCACCACTGAGCTTAACTCAGGGAAGAAGGAATTTGTTGGCAAGAACTGTCAATAGCCACTGAGAATAAAAGGTGAAAGAGTCCCCAAATGCCACCCACATTTACAATGAGTGACTGCATCTTGATAAAATGTGGCAAATTCTAAAACTGGAACCAGGTCAGCTTATATATACCATTTAAGAAAATGCGAATACAATTTAATTTTGTACTTTAAAATCTTTCTTTAGTAATTAGAAACTTGAAACGATCTAAAATTTTCTACTAATGAAACATAAGATGAAAATAACAACGTTGATACTGCTCAGCAAGGATTTTCCAGAACGAGTTAAAATGTCCTTGAATTTTATTAATGAAAGAAAAATTTTAAACATGTGTAGTGCTCAATAAATTTCCTTCATCATCTTTTTTCATCATCTCCATATCAATCCTAAGCAGGTGGAGTTAATTGATACGGTAATACTAATACTGTATTGGAAAACACATAAAACTTAGTATGTGCCAGGCACAGACTCATTTTATTCTCACAACACTATCAAGTAGTATTGTTAAATTTTCATTAAACAGATGAAATAAAGGTTAAGTAGCTCGCCCAAGGTGGCGAACCAGGGATACTTTGCATCACAAAGCTAGGCTACATCATCCACCCCTCCGACTCATCATTTACCTGGAGAATCTGACGGTGCCACCGAGTGGGGTCCCTGGTTCGTGGCTTATGAGCCACACTGCCCGCAGGGCCATGATACGCCGCTAACGCATGAGCTCGCCTCTGAGGCCGCCAACGAGGAAGAGCGCAGATCGGCTTTCCCAGACGGACTCTTAGAAGGCCCTAGGCTCACTCATCCTTAGCCACTTCTGCGCCACCACAAACAGGTCGGGCTCAGAGTCCCTCCTGGCCGACACACATCACAAAAAGTTCTGTGCATCCGCATCTAAAATCTCTAGAAACTTATTTATTCCCAGCCGCCCTAATATTTGCTTCCTTTAAATTCCACTTCCGGGATGGTGGCCCGCAAGGATCACAGTTCCTCACTCGCCCTAGCGACGAGCCTCTCAGCGGTTCACCGACTGTTTGCTTCGTCCGTCGGCCCCTCCCGACAGCCAACCCGGCGCGCGCAGCTCCACTTCCGGCGTGTGAGGCGGTGACAATGGGAGCGGCGCGGGCGGTGCCGAGAGGCAGCTGACAGGCGTCTGCGGCTTCGCTTCATGGCCGCTATCCCGCTCCGCCTGGGCTCTGTGGGGAGTCAGGGAGCCCGCGGCGGCCAGGAGCCGGAGCCGGCGAGCAGAGCGGAGACCTGTGCGCGGCGCCGCTGAGGCGCAGCATGTGAAGAGGAGACGGCGTCCAGTGCGAGGCGAGCCTCTCAGCCGGCCGGGATGGCTACGACGGCCGAGCTTTTCGAGGTGGGTCCCGGCGGCTCCTCGGGGAGTGGCAGGCCTGAGGTGCTGGCTGCGAGGAGGGCGGGCGGAGCAGCGGGTGTGCGCCCGCGGCCCGGGGGCAGCCCTCGGAGGAAAGGTGTGAGAGAGAAGGGGCGGGTGGCGGCTCCGGTGTCAGCGCGGGCGGAGCGTGAAGTGGGGGAGGGGTGGCTTGGGGACTGGGGTGGTGAGGCAGGGAAGGGAACCCCGAGTCCGAAAGGAGAAGGGGCGGTTGTATCCGCAGGGCTGGGGGGTTTGGGCGTTGGAAGGTGGACTTGGGCTGAGTGGTGTGGGAAGGGCGGACTCAGGCGTGGAAAGAGGAGCCATGAGCCCCAAGTTAGGCGAGCCCTGACTTGTCGCTTGGGTACTCGCGTAATTTTCTCAGGGCCACCTGAGATTGGGATGTTTGGGGGCTTCTGGTTGTTGAGTAATCATTCCGTTAGTAAAGGGGAGAAGTAGCACTTATTTGCCTGTCAGCTTACCCATACATTTGAAAAGGCCGAAGTATTTTTTAGAACAATACGGGCCTACTTAACCCTTCATGCTGAAGGGTGGCAAAACTAAATATTAACATTTATGTTCAGGTTTCAACGAATTGAAGTGTGTTAAAAAAAAAAAAAAAAAAGAACCCACCTAACTGCTAGCCAATGAATCCTTAACTCGTGAGACAGTGAGCATTCATTCTAATGTGTTTTTGGGCAAGATATTAAAGTTCTGTATGTAGTTCTTTGTTTTATTTTTTACATTTTATAAAGGTAGAAAATTATTTATGAAGTTGAGATCTTTAATTTACTTAATGAAATACTTGACCAGCTAGATATTAATAGAAAACTATTATTTTGTCATACAATTCATAAGGTATTAATCTTTGAGTTAATGAATCCTGCTTGACAGTCCCAATTGTGTTTCAGACCATGCTATGTCTATTTTTCTTACATGTTTGACCACATGAGTTCACATAACTTATTTGAAAATGTGTTCGATTTCTGTTCCCCTCCAGGGAGGGAGGGGAGGAGGTAGAGAAATATATATATTTTTACTTTCTAGGGTCTCACCATTTAGTAAAGTAAGTAGTTAAACCAAATTAGGATTTAACTTAACTCAATGACTCTAGTTATGTGATAACCAGTAATATTCACTTACTGACCAGTGACAGTAGAGACCAACTGGTTCTGTGGCCAGAAGGTTCATAGAGCAACCTTAAACATGCTTATGGATCTTAACTCATGAGACTTTTTCTTTTCTGATCTTATATAGTTTGTTGCCTCATCAAAATGAAAAGCATATCACATTACTAGTTACAGTTAAATATGAATATTATGATTAAGAAATATATTTATCTTTTCAGCCCTACAATAGACTCTACTCTTGGATAAGTGAAAAGTTAGTCTCTTTGCTTTAGAGGGTAGATGGGGAGAAAAAAAAAAAAACAAACCTCAGTCATTGCTGCTATTTCCTGTTGCTACTGCTGTTGGATCTAGATTGTAGGGACAAGTCGGGGAGTGTCTTTTTCTTTTGCTTCCCTTTCTTAGTCCCAGCTGGAGAACTGTGGGGAACAGAGGTCAGGATGTAGTCAAGGTTATTTTGTTTTTATGCATCCTGGTTTTAATGCACTATTAAGTTGAATTGTGCTTTCATTTTTCCACACTGAGTGAGGTCAAAGTAATACAAAATTATGTTCTGAACCCATGAAATTTCATGTGTTAACTTTGTTTCTTTTAAAATCTTGTTATTGGTCCTGTAAGACTTCCATTTTTTTAATATGAACACCTTCATACAACAAAATCAAACTATAGGATATTTCCTCAGTTTACAGAAATGATTAGTAATAGATGCAGCTATTTTAATAGTGAGTATCCTGGAAATTAACTAGAATACCTTTAGTTTCAGCCCTCGTTGACAGAGCTTTCTAAAAGGACCTATGTGCAGCGTTTCTAAATGATCACCTCAGGACGGACATACTAAACAGGAATTCTTATGTAGTTTGGATTAATTATTCCTCTACATATAAAAAATGGCTGGAATAGTAAATTCTTTTTCTGTTGTTGCAGATATTCCTGTCTTGTCTTGCCGCACTACTGAGGACATTGTACTCCCTTCTCATTTACTATTTTCCTTTCCTGTTATTCTTTTGTAGTCTTCTATTCTCGCTGGGCAAGTTACTTTAATAGGAGAGTTTTTTGAGAACTAGGGCCAGTTACCCATTCATTCAAGTATTTGCTGAGTACATATTAAATTCAAGATAAGGTGCCAAGGTTAATTAGGTTGCATGTCCCAAAGGGCATGCCATAGAAATATTAATCCTATGAGGTGTACTGCAAATAACCCAAAATGGTTTAGAGGCCAAATAAATTTTGGCAATGTGCACACTTTGTTTTGTTAGAGATTTTCAGTATACCTTAGTATGTTAAAGATTTTGAGTTCATTTCCCAAATATTTTTGACTATGAAACTTTTCTAGTGCTTATTAATTTTGTCAATTTCATTTAGCATACCTTGGAAAATGTTGAATATATATTGTACCTGTCCTTGTTGTTAAATAGAGGGAGAGAAAATAGATATATAGCTACATACTCTTGAAATAAAGTTATAAATGGTGCCAGGTCTAGATAAAGTGCTATTGGAGTTTAGAGGATGGTAGATTACCTTTAGAAGTACAAAAGGATCAGGGGGTGTTATTTGAATGATATACGAAGAATAAATTAGATTTGAGTTTGAGTTTGTGGAACTAGGTGAGGGAACTTTCTAATAAAGCAGACAGTAAAAGCCAAGACATAAAGAGGTAAGTGTAGCCCCTGAAGACAAGGGAAATGTTCATTTTGGCTGTCATGTAGCATGCATGAAGACAAGGAGTAGCATGCAAAATAAATTGAGATTTAAATGTGGAGGTCCTAAATGCCAGGATTGAGAATTTGGTTTTTTAAAGTGCTTTGATAATAGTATTTGAGGTCATGTAATTTGACTGTGATGACAATGGCTGTTTGACTTCCAGATTAGAAATTGAATATCCAAGAACATTTTCACACACAAACTTAGTTATGTCTCTCAGATTTTCAAACTTAGTAACAAAACCTCTTTAAACAGACTTAATGAGAAAGGCTTAATGAACATGAGATATACAAGTAAGGACAACTTTACCTTTATGGTGCTGAAATGCTACTTGTTTCAGCCATATTAGCTGAAATAAATGTTTGTGGAACCTGTCTACCAATTACAGTGTCATGTATGTGAGAAAATGTATTAATTTAGCAAACATTTTATTGAGTATCTTACCTACCCTAGGCCAGAAGTCACTCCAGATCCTAGAGTTAAAAGATGTTTTGAGTTAAAAATCTAATTGGGGGAGTGAAAGGAAAAGAACTCTTTCTCCTCTCACATTATACCACTAGTCTAATTACTTTACCTCTGACACCAGATGTGTGGAGATTTTTCTTATAACAATTCAGTTTTCCAGCGGACAACAACTGGGTATCCTACAATTCAATTTTGACATACTCTACCTGGAGTTAGCATCGGATCCCACAAGTTAAGGGCTCAGTCCCACAAGACAACCCCACTTCAGATATCTATTGCAGTCCAGGTTGTCACCGGTGCTTTTGACTAACTAGCTATAAATTTGGAGGTTTTCATGACCCTCTCTTCAGATTTAATAATTTGTAAAACAGCTCACAGACCTCAGGAAAACAGTTTACTAACTAGATTATTGATTTATTATAAAAGGGTACAATTCAGGAACAACTGGAAGAGATGCACAGGGGAAGATATAGGGGAAGGAATGCAATGCTTCCATGCCCTCTCTAGGTGTGCCACCCTCCCAGCATCTTGATGTATTCAGCAACCTGAAAGCTCTCTGAACCCCATACTTTAATGATTTATCTGGAGGCTTCATCATGTAAGAATAATTGATTATTAACTCAATCTCTACCTCTTCTCCCTTTCCTAGAGTATAGGGGTTGGGGATAAAAGTTCCAGTCTTCTAATCATGATCTTTCTGATGAGGAGTCCCCATCCAGGAGCTCACCAAGAGTTGCTTCAGTAGAATGAAAGATTCTCATAATATCCAGGAAACTCCAGGAGATTAGAACTTCTGTGTCAGGAACCAGGATCAAAGACCAAATATTAGAATAAAAGATGCTCCCAGCATCTTTATCACTTAGGAAATTGCAAAGATTTTAGGAGCTGTGGCCAGAAACTGAGTACAAAGACCAAAATATATTTCTCATATCACGATATTACAGGGAGAAATTCATTTACAGATAATATAGTGCAGTAGGAATACAGAATCTCTTCCAGGGATAAATAGGAAAGTTTTCGTATATTAATACATATAAATTAGGTATTGATAAATGAGTAGAAACTTTTCAGAAGTGCATTCCAAGGCAGAGATAAAAGATGACTCCAATTTTTAAGTTGAGGTGCATTCAGGAAATACTGAGAAGAGTTAGGATCTTCTCAAAACATGTATGCATTTTTAGGTGTGGGAGTGGTAGCTTCTAACAAGATGTTGAGACCACAGGGGCAGTTTAGGGGAAGCTTTAAGGCTTTATAGGCCATCCCGAAGGGAGCTAACATGACTTTTTTGGAAGGGCAGAGTGGAGCGGTAGATACAGATGGTTGTAACGCATTGTATTTTTGAGAAAGATGCTATAAAAGATATAAACGTTTAGTTGGATTTTCTCAAAGAAACAATGTTAAATTAGGGATTTATGTTTTTATCCAAGGGCTTGATGTCTTACTTTTTAATAGAAAGGACCACAAACCTCATGTTTTTCTTACAATTGGTAGCACTTGTAAAGAGTATGAAATGAAATCAGTTTAACAGAGAAACACAGTAACCAATTGTATAAAGTTGGATTTAATATGATAGTATCTTAGTCTGTAGTGTATACTTCTTAGGTTTTTGTTTTTGTTTTGGCAATTTTTGCTTTTAATTACCGTAGTAAAATAGAAGGTAAAGATATACCTTTGTCAGGTTCATGAAATTCTGAAGGATTTTGGGAGAAAATTGTTTACAAGTATCTTTAAGAATCCTCTTGGAAGGACTTGGTCATTTGGAGGTCTTAGAAATTATTAATTTGGCTATCTTTTTTTCATTGTATACTCCTTTGTAGCAAGGTTGTGTATTAGAAAGCAGGTTCTTGAAATTATTTGGTTTTATATGATCCTTTAGATCAGGAGTCAGCAAACTTACAGCCCAAACTTTAAAACTGTTTTTTAAAGTTTTATTGATACATGGCCATGCCTATTTGTTTACGTATTAGCTATGGCTACGTTTGTACTATAGTGGTAGAATTGAATGGTTGTAACAGACTGTATGGCCTGCAAGCCTAAAATACTTACCATCTGGCCCTTTAAGAAAAAATTTGCTGATCCTTGCTTTAGAGCTTTAAGAATAGCACTAATTTTTGCCATTCCACTTGATATACTATACTGAGTAGAGAGCGGGCAATTTCAGAGACTTCCATTTGCACTTTCCTACTATAATAACCCATATTGTACAGACCAAGTGCCGTTATGATGATAGCAATAATGATAAAAAGTACAAGGTTATCTATCACTCATTGGTCTTAATTGTCACCTCTCTCTGGATTCCTATGATCTAGTCCATGCTTAATTCTCAGTCCTCTGATGGGTTAAGCTCTATTGTCTCTTTCCCTAGGATCTAGAAAACTATTCATTCCATTTTTGTCTGGCTGATTTTTCTTCATTCTTCTGGTCTCATGTAATATATCACGTTCTCAGAGTTTGCTTGCTGCTACACCTGCTTCTTACTGTTCTTCCTCTATCCTTCACCATCTTCCCATTATCTCTGTTTCTGTTGTATACACTTAGAGCATCCAGGTCTTTTTTTTCTTCACAGTTATCACAATTGTAATTAGTTGTTTCTGTAATTACTTGTTCAATGTTGGCATCTGTACTTAGAAGATCATATCTATGAGGCCTTTCAGGGACTCTATCTATTAAATTCACATCTGTATTCTTGGTGCCTGCCACAGTGCCCAACACATAGTAGGTGCTCAGTAAACATTTGCTGAAATAATAAATATCCCATTTCCATCCTCCATCTACTTACTGAGTTGACAATTCACTAAGCAATTTTAAAACTGAAGTTTATGCATACATTTTAAATTTTACTTATCACATACTATTGCTTTCTTTATTTTTTTCCATTAGACTATGAGTTTCTTGGGGGTATAATTTGTTTTATGCATCTCTTTGTTCCAAAGCCTAACAGCGTGCTTGGCACTGGAAGTTTTATTTTTCAGTGAATGTTGATCAATGAAAATGTTTTTAAAGAATGACTAATACATGGAAAATTTTACAGATATAAGAATACAAACTAGAATCACTAGCAGATGCTACCAGCTTAGGTTACATACTAAACTGGGAGCAAACATATGTTATTCATTTTCATGAAAGAGGGTAGTATGAGAAATATGTAAATTAGTACTTATTAGTCTAAAAAATGCATTAGTCTAAAAAATGCTGATGGTGAACATTTGAATGTTTATTTTATTGATTGGTCCTTCTACACTTATATTCTTTTGTTTTGTAATTAATGCTTTTTTCCTGAGAAAACTTAGAACATTTTATATCCTTTTTCATGCGATATTATATGTGAGCATTTTTCTCATGCCATTAGTTTTTTTTATAACATGATTTAATAGGAACATAGTTTTTCATCCTATAAGTTTGCCATAATTTTTCAATAATGATTGTTGAATATTTATGCATATTTTCTTTATTGTATGTAATAGTGAACATTCTGCAAAAATTTTTGTGTTCATATTTACTTTTCCCTTCACATTTTATTTTTATTTATTTTATTTTAGTGGCATTCATTAATGAAATCCAATGTTTCAAGTGTACAATTCAAAAGTATAAAATTTTAAGTGTAGAATTCTTGGGTTAAAGGATAAGAGCATTTATAATACTGTTGATGTCACCAAAGTATTACCTGTTGCCCTCCATAAATGTTGTACCTGTTAACATTTCCAACAATAATATAAGTGTGAATTTCAGCTTACTTCTCTTGCATTACATATTATAATTAAAAAAACTTTTTCACTTTGTGAGATAAAAAAGTGATAATATGATTTTATTCGATTACTTATGAAGTTGCATATTTCTCCTGTTTCTTGACCATTTGTATTCTATAAATTATTTGCGTCCTTTGCTCACTTTTCCATTAGAATGTTTTAACTGATATTAGTAATTTAATTTCATTTTAAGTTCTCACATAGTAGAACCTGTTTCACTTTTGTAAGTGGTATTGTTATATTCTATGAAACTTTTTAAAGAACATTATTTTGTAAACCAGGAGCCTTTTGTGGCAGATGAGTATATTGAACGTCTTGTATGGAGAACCCCAGGAGGAGGCTCTAGAGGAGGATCTGAAGCTTTTGATCCTAAAAGGTGAAGTAAATTTTTTTTTTCATAAACCCAATCTAGTTCAAATTTGTGTTTAGAATAGATGTGAGTGTTGAATTCCTCTGAATGTTCATGTAAAGGGATTTCTGTTAACAATTGGTCATTGAAAGACACAAGCATCAGAAGTTTGGGATTGATTTTTTTTTTTCCTTTATGTTCCTTTTATTTTAGAGGAGGACTTTAACTGGAATGAGGGAAGGGATTTTCTTATAAGAATTGAATATCTTCTCTAATTCATAATAAGAAAGCATCGGTAATACCTTTAAAATAAAAACATGTTGAATATGTTGTTTTAAGTATAGTTGTAAATTGGGGAAACAGTCACTGTACCCTAGAATGCAGAATATTATTTTTATGTAGTATATTTATTTACTTTTGACTGTTTCTTTGAAATTGATTTCTGTTTTGGGGGGAATGGAGATTCCAGGTGAGGTTTTCATTCGTGTCAGAGATAATCCTTAACAAGATGCCATAGAGAAGATTAACATGATCATCCTTAGTTCAAGAAATGCTTATTAATACCTGATTTACAATTATAAGGGAACTGGTTAGTTCCTAAAATTAATCATAGATGGATTGATACATATTCTCATTTCTGTAGATTATTAGAAGAATTTGTAAATCATATTCAAGAACTCCAGATAATGGATGAAAGGATTCAAAGGAAAGTAGAGAAACTAGAGCAGCAGTGTCAAAAAGAAGCCAAGGAATTTGCCAAGAAGGTACAAGAGCTCCAGAAAAGTAATCAGGTAAATATTTAGCTAAGCAATGAATACTTTACAATAGGCTATAATATTTTTATTTCCTTCCATTTTTAAATTCTTCATAAAAATCTAGTTAAATGATAGTAACTGTTGAGGTTTCTCTTAATTGACATGGGATAAATGTTAATTAATTGTTATCATACTGGCTTGGCACTGAATGTTGATTTGGGATCACAGTACTTCCTTCTTAGGATTGGGTGGTATCCAGTACAGTGTGGTCCTTGCTTCCCCTCTAACAATGCAAGCCTTCAAAAATGATGCTTCAGCAAACCTGTATCTTTAGAGGCTCATTATTAGCTTAGATATTTAGGTAGTCGTTTGCGTTCTCTATCATAAAACAAAGTAATACCAGACCAGCTATTGTTTAGATTACGTTTTTCCCTAGAGGAAACTGGTCTGGGAAGTTTGACAAAAGTCAGGAGGTTTGTGCCCCAATGAGAATTCTAGTGTAACTGTGGGAAAAGCAGATGCAGAATTCTTCCTCAGTCCATTTTGGAGTAAAATTAGATCATTAGATCTGCCTTGGGGCTAAGTAGGCCAAGCTTCTTAACCATTCTTAGACCCTAGATTTAATCTAGAACCTCTGAATGCCTTTCACAGCCTGGGCCTGATCTGGAACTAGATTGTTCTGTATCAAGTCTGTAAGTTTGAGGAATGTTGTTTAGTTCTACTGCCTCCCGGGGGCTATTTGTTTTTTAGTGTTAGGGATTAGCAAACTGATTTCTGCTCAGATTTCATTTATTTAGATTCCTTTAGATTCCTTCACTTAAGCATATATGGCTGTGAGAAAATACTTAATAAAGACGTCTGTAAATTACACAAGATAGAAGATGTGTTTTTAAGTAGTCGCGGTAATAGATTCCAAATACTTCTAATGCAGATTTCTCTTGATGGTAATAATAGTATTAATAGTTAATCAAGCTCTGGATCCTGTCTGCTCTGCCAGATATTAGCTGTGTAATCTCAAGCAACTCAGCCTTTCTGTGCCTCAATTTTTTTATCTGCATATAAAATAGGTTATTTTAAGTATTAAATAAGTAAATACATGTAATATGCTTAGAATAGTGTCTGGCAATAAAGAATGTTGTTAGTAACTGTTTTCAGGTTTTCCCCCTCAATTTAAGGTTAGAATAAAACTACCGAACTGAATTATCTGCAATTTTGTTATTGGCAGTTAGTTCTAAGGCATTCATGGCATATAATTTTCATCTACCATAGGATAATCAGCGTATCCTGGGAAAAGGGGTATTCTAGGAAGTAAAGTACTTTTGCCTCAGCAGAATAATTATTGCAATCTTTTCTGTTTTCAAAACTGGTCAAAAACCATTTTACCTTATTTATAATATTAGCGTTGCTCTTTAAATATTTTAAATAAATGATTGTTAAATATTCTTTTTAATCGGTGTCTTTTGACATATGTTTGGCCCATTTTAGTATAGTAACAAGTGAGTTGTTCAGGTGATTGGTCCCCCTTGATGCTTAAAGGTTCATTGTTTTCAGAATCATTATTTAGGAGTAAATAGTACTAGGAACTTTGTTAAACAGGACGAATGGTAAGCAGCCTTGCTGTTTGGTTGTTTAAGAATATATTCATGGTAAAATATGATAACTTTAATAGTTAAAAGTATAAAAGTCTGCAAATCTGTTAAGTTTTCAGATTGTGTGGTTATTTAATGGGCATGAATTATTTTTTCAGATCATCTCATGTATAGCTTTTTTGTTATCTTTAGTTACCTAAGTTTGAGAGTAGTGATGAGTTGGTTTAGTTTTTATATGATTTAACTTATAAACTGGATTCTGTCATGGTATTTTATACCTATGCACATTTTTTCTAGGTTGCCTTCCAACATTTCCAAGAACTAGATGAGCACATCAGCTATGTAGCAACCAAAGTCTGTCACCTTGGAGACCAGTTAGAAGGGGTAAACACACCCAGACAACGGGCAGTGGAGGCTCAGAAATTGATGAAATACTTTAATGAGTTTCTCGATGGAGAATTGAAATCTGATGTTTTTACAAATTCTGAAAAGGTGAGCACTGTTAGAAAGATAAAAAGCAAATTACAGCTTTTTAATAACGATGTCCTAAATTACAAAGTACAATTATTACTTTTCAGAGTCCGACTTCAAATTACCGAGTAGCTACTTTATTAGAAGTTTTCATTGTGAAATGTAAATTAGTACACTTACCTACAGATTGTTGATGAAGTGTTTATATTCAAATTTTTAATTAGGTTGCTTGGCATTTTTGTTTATGAAATTATGTGTGGCTTAAAAATACTGAGGTAAGCGTTAATGAGTATTTCTATTTTGTAATTGACTTAATTTTAATAGGATTCCTATAGTTTTTGAATAGTTACATTCCATTGGATGAGGGGGTGGTGTGATTTAAATCACTGATAAGCCGAAGTGACATTTTTGTTGTTTTATTCACTTAGCTTAAAGTGGGATATATGTAACAGTATCACCTGAATTATTTTCATAAATTTTATCTGTTTTGGGTTCATAAAGTCAGAAAAAACATACACTTCTGCTTTCAGCAAGTAATAAGTTGTATTGTTTTAGAGTAAACAAAATGCAGGTTTCATTGGGAAGGCATAATGACATTGTAAAATCATAAAATTTCTGTGCCTAAAAAATAATTGTTTATATTTTATTGACTCATAGGTGATACCCCAAATATATTCCTGTTACCCACAAAGTTTTATTTGTTGTGGATTTTAAAAGAAAATTTTGGGAGTTAGGATCTGTAGGCATACATAGGGGAATATTATTATTTTGAAATATAAAATTATTTTTTTGGTATACGTAAGGGTTTTTAAAAAATTATTGCTTTTATTTTTCAATAGATAAAGGAGGCAGCAGACATCATTCAGAAGTTGCACCTAATTGCCCAGGAGTTACCTTTTGATAGGCAAGTTTGTTTCTGAAGAGCTAATTTGGATGTATGGCATAAGTTATAGAATAAAATTGTATTTTTCCCTATTCGAATTTGCTCATTAACAAGAATTTATTGAGTGCCTTCTTTGTACAAGGTATAGTATGTAATAGTTGATTGAAAAATGTGGTCTCTTAATATATCAATTTAGTAATATACCTTGAAGTAATTTCAATCTTTTGTTTTCCTTCTGAAAAATCAATGGAGAATTTTAAAACTGACTAAAGTGAGACTTTGAATTTTCAGTTTTTGGACTTTGATAATCAGCACATGAAGGGACAGGGAGAGTTTAAACATGGGGCCATTCAGCTGTTTTTTCCTATCTCAGGACGAGAGTTGTTAAGTTTTGGGGGGTCTTGGAGACCTTTGAAGAGGTGATGAAAGCTAGAAAGTTTCTTCAAAAAATTTAGATACACACAGATTGCTGTATACAGTTTTATGGAGTTTTAGACTCTTTAGCCTAGCCTCAGACTCCTCCCTAGGGACTTCAGATTAAGAACCTTTGCTTTAGATGCAGAGTTCTAGGGCTATTGCTGAGTCAGGTATTAATGGTTTCATCCTAAAAGGAACTTTACTGAGAAGGAAATTTTTTCATGATTTTCTTTACTCCATAGAATGTCAGACACTTTAATAAAATTTTGGTAGTAGTTCTCCATGTGAATATCTGAAAGAACTATGTCTTCCTGTATAACAGACAATATATCTGTTATTTTGGTAATACTTGATGATTCTGTTATAGGTAGAATATAATTATATTGCTATACTTGAAGCCTGACCACTGTGTTTCAAACATAGTGAATTTCCTATCCCCAAAATATATTTTATTTTACTCTCAACTCTATGTCATCATAAAGGATTAGCAGTAATGATCGTCTGTCATTTAGCTATTATTAATAATCACATATTTGCCCAGCATTATGAGTAATTCCTTTTAAAGTCACCCACAAAAACCTCTCTTTATCTCATTTCATAGTTGGACCATTTACTTAAATGGGTAAAATGTGTGGCTCACAATAGGTGCATAATTGTTGGCTACATCTCTCACCCTTCTCTCTATCCTATTCTTCCTCTACAAAACACACATGCATATTCTCATCTTCTCCCACTTCACAGCTACATACCTCTCTTACAGTTTTATTTTAGCCTCTCTAACAACCCTTGGAATTGAATATATATCCTAATCAGATTTAATTTTTTTGCAAATATCAATATGGCCCTACAAGGACTTTGTGATCTTCTATAACTTTGGTACGGTCATGCCCTGCATGTCGATTTGTTCATCCATATATGATGGTGGTCCCATGAGATTGTAATGGAGTTGAGAAATTCCCATCGCCAAGTGATCTCATAGCTGTTGTAATGTTGTAGCACAATGCATTTCTCAAGTGTTTGTGGTGATGCTGGTGTAAACAAACCTGTGCTGCCAGTCCTAAAAAAATATAGCACATACAGTTATATATACTATATAATACTTGATAATGATAATAAACAACTGTTACTGGTTTATGTATTTACTATACTATACTTTTTATTGTTATTTTAGATGTAGTCTTTCTACTTATAAAAAATGTTTGCCATAAAAAAGTATGCTGTGTTACACCAGCAGCAGCCTCATATGTCATCTTGTGTTTACTGGGTCTTTTGATTAAATAATTTTTCTCTTCTGTAATTTTGTTGTACAGACTTGTAGCCTAGGAACAATAGGCTATGTACTCTATAGCCTGGGTGTATACTAGGCTATATCATCTAAGTGTGTGTAAATACACTCTATGATGTTTACACAATGACAAATTACTTAACGCTGCGTTTTTCAGAATGTATTCCTGTCATTAGGGACATGCCAACATATCAATTTTGTATAACTCTAAATTTGTATTACTTTCTTAAACTGTCTTTAGCATCTTTTTGCGAGCCACTTTCCTCTCTCTTCAAAGGGTTGTGTAGGATCTTTCAACATTAATTTTCCATGATGTGCATTCCCCTTGATAGTTAAGATTTGAAAAAATTCTAGTATGTGATTATGTTTAATGTTTAAGTTTCTGAATTTGCAAAGATTGATTACTCTGCTGGGCACATTGCTAGATTCTTTTTGTAACTTCTAGTTTTAAAATAACTCATTTGCATATACTTTTTATCATTGTTTTTATTTTAAATAACAGTAATAGAACTTTATATGAGAAAATCCCAATGCAGAGGCAGGGGCAGTGAGGGAGGGGAATAGGCAAATATCAAGTGAATTTAAAATGCCAGTGAATATGAGTAGGGACAGTAACTCAGTGTTGGGTCTGGCTGGATTATTAAGGCCTCATGTAATTCCTCCATTTTTAATAAGGAAATTGCTTTTTCAAGGTGAATTTTGTGAATGAGAACCACCTTCCCCATCTGAATTGCCCAAATTCAGTTTTGTTACCTAGCATCCCTTCTGACTTTGTCTTTTTTTTTTCTCTTTTTTATGATGACTTTTAGTACAGAGGGTGCCCATATAGCCCAAAACTCAGGTTATCATTTTACTAATATTTTATATTACTATGGTATATTTGTTACAACTAATTAACTTTATCACTGGTCTTTATCTTGCAGATTTTCAGAAGTAAAATCTAAAATTGCAAGTAAGTAGGGTTCTGTTTATTTAACTATTTTGAACAGATAATAGAATGACTTGTGTGAAATAAAAAAAGATAGTAAAAGGAGCAATAGTGGAAACAATGATGTCCTTCTCTATCCATGAGTTTGATTCCTTTTCTTTGAAACAACCATTACCAATTTCTTGGGTATTCTTTCAGAGTATTCTACAGATATACAAGCATAGGACATAAGTTATGTATATATGTGTAGAATTTAGTTCTACTATTCCCATTTATTTAAAAATAATTGGTGGCATACTATACAAATAGTTTTATACTGTCTGTTTTTAATTTAAAAATGTATCTTGAAAATTGTTTTATACCTATATCTCTAAAGTAGATTTTTATTTTTTTTTTTAAGCTAAGCTCATATGAGCATTTGATTTTAGTACCCATTTAATTCTGGTTTGATCCTTGTCAATCTTTGAATTATATTTTAGGTGGATCATACTAGGTTTCTGGAAAAGCCACTATATTTGCAAACTTCCATGGTAGCCTGAGTCATTGTTTGGGAGACCATTTTTTGTAGAAGGTTCAAAGAACCATCTATTTTCCCAAAAGCGTTAAAATAAAGATGACATACAGAGTTGGACTTCCTGGCAATGTTTTTGATCATTGTAGTTTAGACCAAAGTTCCATTACTCATTCAGAACCGTAATAGCCTCAAGAAGATAGTGAATCAAATATTACATCTCAAGGTAAAATTCAGTGTTGACTCCACCATTGTTTATGTAAAGACATCTGAACCCTAGTAAAGATTTCTGTAGTCTTCCTCACACTTTCCATAGTTTCAAGTTTAAGATTTTTCCTACCTCTATCAGAAATGACATCTGGAAGGTTTTTCCCAGTCAACTGCTTTTTAAAGTAATGATACTCAGACTCTGGTATTATATCATTCAGCTACTTTGCCATTTGGGAAGATTTTTTTTTTTTCTTAAAAATATAAATTTGTATATCTCAGTATATTATAGGGTCTAGATTCACTGCCTATAATTTCATATTGTTTTTGTAATCCTTTCAAAAGAAGGCCAGATCCATACTCATATTTATGAGTGATTCATATACTAGTATACTTTATCTGCTTCATTATAGTTGAATGACTTTCTTTTTAGGTAAATATCATGATTTAGAATGCCAACTGATTCAGGAGTTTACCAGTGCTCAAAGAAGAGGTGAAATCTCCAGAATGAGAGAAGTAGCAGCAGTTTTACTTCATTTTAAGGTAAGTAGTAAAAATTAAATATGAAGATTAGTCTTCAAGACTGTGAAAATTATATAAATTCTGTATATTATTCTCTCTGATTTCCCCCTATTGTGTCACTATCACAATGATAATTTTCATTGTTTTGAATTATTTGAATGTACATGTCATATCTCCATAAGTGATGTTAAATTTTAGATATTAATATTTAAATAAGGATTTTATAATGTAATGTTATATTCTATAACATTAATATTTTATCAAATAGCTGTATGTAATATCAATATATTTCAAGCTATATATGAATAATTTTTATATTGACATAGATAATCATGTTGTTTACCTTCTTGGTTTGTAATATATATATTTTTTCAGTCAAACGTGTTATGAAATAGATCAGAAATAAGAAGACTTGACCTTAAGTATCTAGTGGAATGTAGAGTAAATGAAATGTGACTAGTAAAAAACTTAAATTCATAAGGTCTCAGGTGGTAATACAAAGGAATATTGTGTTAGGAACTGTCTTACTGGTATTTGAATTAGGGAGGGAATCCCTGTATGGTAGTACATTTCTCCAAAACAAATGCTTAAAGAAATATTGCTTCCTTCAGTCTTTTAATTTATATTTGTATCAGATTAGGGAAATATAAGCCAGTTGTTGAACTTTTCATTTAAGTAACATATCAGAGTATTAAGAATGGCTCTTGAGACAATAGTATACTTTATATTGCCTACCTCACTTGTTTTCATGTATGATTTGTTAACAAGTAAAAATTTCATTTTAGTGAACTTAAATTAATATGACAATTGTTTAAATATTCTATTAAAATGGATTTAATTTTTAGAGTAAATGTCCAGAATGTCAGTTAAATACAGCTCTGTCCATATTCTTGCAAGGGAGGACAAACACTTTAAATCCAAGAGAGGAAATAAATAAATAAACAAATAAACAAATAAATAAATTTATATTTATGTATAAATAACCTTTTCTCAAGACCTTGAATCTGTGTGTGTGTGCATGCATGCGTGTGTGTGCACGTACGCACACATACACGTGCATGTTTTGGAGTTGAAGGAGATGGCTAGGCGATGATAAGGTAGAATGACTATAAAGAACTCAGTTAAACCTCAGTTTTTTCTTTTATTCTGAAATCCTACAAGGATACAAACCAGCTGATCAATTCTGTAGAGAGCCATTGGGAGAAGATACCTGTATTAGGTTATTGGTTTTCTACAATTGCATTTAAGTCCAAGAACTATTAGCTAGTATATGGCCATGCCACCTTGAACGTGCCCAGTCTCCTCTGATCTTGGATGCTAGGTAGGGTTGGGCTTAGTTAGTACTTGAATGGGAGACCACCTAGGTATACCAGGTGGTGTAGGTGTTAAAAAAAAAAAAAAAGAACTGTTAGCCATTCATTGGGACAAAAACATAGCTTTATTACATATAATATCTCTCATTGATATTATAATTTAACCAAAACAGTGATAATGTATTTCTTTCTTCTTTATAGGGTTATTCCCATTGTGTTGATGTTTATATAAAGCAGTGCCAGGAGGTAACATAACAGTACACTTCATTGGATTTTATTTTATGCTAATTTGTGTTTAAAAACATTTAAAATTATATATTCATTATGTAAAATGCCTCTGCTATTTAGGGTGCTTACTTGAGAAATGACATATTTGAAGATGCGGCAATACTCTGTCAACGGGTGAACAAACAAGTTGGAGATATTTTTAGTAATCCAGAAACAGTACTGGCTAAACTTATTCAAAACGTATTTGAAATTAAATTACAGGTAATTTTAAATAATCACTAAGTAGTTTTTAAAGCAATATGTGATCTTTTTTTCTCTATGTTTTAAAAGTTTTTTAAAAATTAGTTTACTTAAGTAATGACCATAGAAATAGTAGTCTGCTTACTCCGTGAAAGGGAAAGGGATGACAATGTTGTGCTTTTTAAAAAATGTTTTCCTGTTCACCAGGAAAAGAATATGCTAATCACGAAGTGTTATCAGAGCACACACTTGAATTTTGTGTGACAGTGGTAGTAGTGACAGTAATAGGTTGTAATAGGGTAGCCTCAGATTTTTATTTTTATTTGATCTTTACCTTGACCAATAGATGGCATTTGTGAAATTGAACAAGAATTACAAATTCAGTCTATAGAATTTTTTATAATATGGCATTAACATGGAAAAAAAAACAAACCAGGAATTTAATTTATAACTTACTTCCCATAGCAGTATACTTTAAGGCAACATTTCTTAAATTATGTTTACCACTGGATTAAGAAACATTAAGTAAGTGTTTTTAAAACACAATTCAGGACTTTTAATATCTCTTAAAGGTACTAATATGTATTGTGGTTCTCTAGAAGTGGGAGTGTAATGTACGGCATTTCCCTATTACAGAGTAATGCCTGTTAACGTCTAAAGTGACACTTATGTTAGTTACCCAGACCACAGTTTGGTAAATGCTTCTTTAAGGAGTTGACTATATTGATATAGCCTTAGGTTTTGTTTCTTTGGGGATTTTTTTGTTGTTTTTTAAAAATGTATTTCATGAGCCAGGATAGGCCATTTTCAAAAAAAAGAAAAAAAGATATTTTGAAATTCTTAGTACCTATTCCTAAGACTGATATAGATGTACAAGTAAATACAGCAGTAAAAATTAAAAACCTATTTAAAAATTTTTAAATATTGGTCTGTTTTTCTCTGCATTGCCTTGTAAGAACAGTTTAAGAATGTGGAGTAATTTTGGGAAAAAAATCTTGACTATGTAATTTAATATTTACTTGACAGAATCTCAACTTCTTTTTCTTTTAGAGTTTTGTGAAAGACCAGTTAGAAGAATGTAGGAAGTCTGACGCAGAGCAGTATCTCAAAAATCTCTATGATATATATACAAGGTATATTTTTTAATTATTACAAAATAACATCTCAGATTCTCTTTTTTTTTTTTGTAAATGGAAAATGGGGAAGTATTCAGGTATTTCTGAATAACAGTTTGTCAGATAGCAGTATGCCTTTTAGCATTAAATACTTGCCTCCATAGACTATTATACAAGAGCAGCATTGTTAGTACATCAATTTAAGGAATTGGATATATACTTTATAGTAATGTACTTTGATGAAACATAAAACTTTGTTTACCTTGTTTACAGTCGAGAATTTTATTTCTGATTTTAATCGTAAGCTAGTTCCTGTTCTTTAATTATTTTCTCCAAGAACTAGTGTAATAACATCTGCAGTTAACACTTTAGAAATTGAGAAAGTAAGTGACAAATTCTTTAAAAATGATAATTTCAGCCTTAAGTCTGGTGTGAGAATTTGTTTTGTTCTTTTCTAAAAGGCAGTATTACAGTTAGAAATATCATAAGAAGTTTTAACCCAACCCTATGGCTAGTATTCTTCAGCGTCATTATTTTGAGAGGAGGGTTTTCAAAGTAACCATAATCTGAAAGTTCATATCAGCAACATTGTAAGCCTATCTTCAACAATGAAAAAAGAAAATTAGAGGAAAGTCCACATGGACAAAGTCAGAAGAGAATGATCAGAGAGTAAACCTCTCAGCATTCTGACTTGGGTGTCATGTTGTGAAGGACATTAGGGCATTCTTAAAGCCATTCTGCCACTCGTTGTCATTTCTTCACTGGTTCATTGACTTAGTTTCCTCTTCTAGGTCATCCCTAGGAGTTTATGACAGTTTTCAAAACCATAATGATGTTCATGATATTCGTTCTACTTTATATATAACACTAAACAGCTGCTATCTGCATCCTAAGTACTTTCAAAAGGTTTAAGAAATGGTGGTTTAACCTAAGTTGTTAAAATCACATTGTAAAAATATATATTCCTTAGTATTGTTACTATACCTAAAATATATATTAATTTTTTTTTCCTCCTTTTCCATGAAAAGAACCACAAATCTTTCCAGCAAATTGATGGAGTTTAACTTAGGTACTGATAAACAGACTTTCTTGTCTAAGCTTATCAAATCCATTTTCATTTCCTATTTGGAGAACTATATTGAGGTGGAGACTGGATATTTGAAAAGCAGAAGTGCTATGATCCTACAGCGCTATTATGATTCAAAAAACCATCAGAAGAGATCCATTGGCACAGGAGGGTGAGTGTTTCTATTAAATATTATAGTTAGAACTGAAGATGTTAAGAACTTTATTACATTTTGACAAACTTGCCAAATATTGACAGTCATTGCAATTTTCTAGGAAGAACTTTTTAAATCAAGTTTATGTATGCCATTGATCAAATCCTGTTTCTTAAACTACGTGTTGAAATGACCTAACATAACATGATTAAAATGTAAAGCAGAACTATAGAACTATAAAGAGTTCTATAGTTTTTTAAATATTTTCAGACTCAGTAAATTATTCCAGATTATTAACTAGGGAGCACATCATTTTTTTGTTGATTGTTGCAGGTGTGGAAAAAAACAGCAAATAGTTCACAGTTTAAGTACCCTGAGTTTTTCAATGACTTGTGCATAAAATTATTTAATTAATACCTTAAAATTTGTGATTATTTACATACTAGAAGAAAGTTATATGCTGTAAGAATTGGTGACACCTCAGTAATCCAGATCTCAACTATCTGGAACCCAGTTGATACCAGGAAGAGGCAAAATGACTTCAGTGGAACCATGCAATCAGGGTCCAGAGTACACATACATATACACCCAAATCAGTTTCTTATTTCTCAGTTTGTCATATATTAAATAATGATCAGAGAGAGGTTATAATGAAGAATAAAAAGTGATATCTGAAAGGCAGTAGCAAATAAAGGAAGAGAAATACTAAAGAACTATCATAATATATTTTCTTAAAAGTAGTTCACAGTAATGTGGAGCTATATATTCTAGGAGCAAAAATCAACTAACTTTCTAATGATGCCATCATATAATAAATGTTCAAAGTGACCCTTAGTCATTAAGAAAAGCTAAATTATGTTTAATACATCTTGTTTAACAATGATGAAGAAATGAACAGTATGCTTAAATGGTTAAATGTATTTTAAAAATATTAAAATTTTAAAGTTTATTTTAAGCGGGACCATTTAGTTATCTGAAATCTTAACTTATTTGGAATAGCCCACTTCCTATGAAACCAAACAAGGAGTTTTTGGCTGTTGAGTCAGAATCATATAGCTGAAAGAGACTTCAGTGGTCATAACTCTAAATTTCCTATTTTTTCTGATGAAAGTCTTCTATGTAGAGATTTAAGGCTTGCTTCACTTTACAGAACTAATTATTAGAATTAGAACTTTTAGGTATCCTGGCTATTGGTCCATTTTTCTTTGTTGATGTATACTAAGATTGAGAGTACTCAAAATTGAAATATATATTAAGTATTCTTTTTTTATTTGTCAATATGATGCACTAGTATTCAAGATTTGAAAGAGAGAATTAGACAACGTACCAACTTACCATTGGGGCTGAGTATCGATACTCATGGAGAAACCTTCCTATCCCAAGAAGTGGTGGTTAATCTTTTACAAGAAACCAAACAAGCCTTTGAAAGATGTCATAGGGTAATTGTAAATTTATTTTATTTACATATATATATTTTAAGTTTTGCCTTATTTATACTGAGATATAAATCTCTCTGCTTAGGAACAACTATTTTTTATAATAAAAATATAGAGATTTTGCTTTAGAGAACAGAATTTTAAAATTATTTAGAGGTACATTTGTAAAAATGTTACAGTATGGCATATCTGGGTAGATGATGTTTGTATTTGGTACAGTAATATCTTTACTTTTCCGAGTGCTGTAAATATGTTAGAATATTTCTAAAGCCTCAAATCATCTAACATGAAGATGTCAACATTGTATCGTTTGACTCATTGCAACTAGCTCTAGGTCATGACCTTCTGTCTGGGAAGTTACAAGATTGAAATTCAGTTCAATTCAGTGCAGTCTGATTCAGCAAACATTATTGTGTTTACTTTGTACTAGCTGCCATGTTAGATGCCGATGATATAAAGTTTAGACATATACACCACCTTAGAATAGTGTGGAGAACAAGGTATACATGTAAAGAATTAGTGCAGAGTAGGTAGGTATACACTGTTGGGACCAACGAGGAAGCAACCAGCTTTGCTTCGTTAAGGAATTGAGGAAGAATATCAGGAGAGGTTTCAAAAAGAAGGGACATCTGAAGCCTGGGTCTTGAAAGGTAAATAGGGTTTTCAAGAAGACCATTCTGGTAGGCTTTTTCAGGCAGAGAGAATAGTACATGTACAAAGATGTATACAAAGATCAGTCATGTTGCATGAAATGCTTGCATTAAAAATGTACATGAGAAGAAGAATAATAGAGAGGAGGTTGACAAGGTAGACAAAAACTCTGTGTACCCTGCATAGAAATTTGGGCTTGACTTTGTAGATAATGATGGCAGCTTTAAAGAATATTAGAAAGGGCAGTGTAATGAACAAACAAATTGGTGTTTTTTCCTTTTTTAAAAAACTATTTCATCATATAATTGGGATTCAGAAAACTGCATATATTTAAACTGCACAACTTGGTAACTTTGATAAATTATATGTACATTTGTAAAACTGTAACTGCAGTCAAGATAATGAATAGATTCATCATTTTCCAAATTTTTCTTTTACTCTTTTATAATCCCTCTTTCTTTTCCTCTTGCTTCTGTCCTTAGGCAACCATTGATCTACTTTATGTTTCTATAAATTAGTTTTTAAAAAGAAGACATTTGAGGACTAAGTCTTAAAAGCTAAATGGGATGTCTCCAAGAAGTTGATTAATTTTCTAGAATTTTTTAATAAATAGGATTATAATATAGTATGTACATGTGTTTCTGGCTTCTTTACCTGAAGCATAATTATTTTAAGATTCATCCATGTTGGCATATGTATTAATGAGCATGTTCCTTTTTATTGCTGAGTAGTATTTCATCAGTTGAATTACCACAATTTGTTTTCTATTGATGTACATTTAGATTGGTTCCAGTGTTTGACTATTACGAATGAAGTTGCTATGAACATTCATTTATATGTCTTTAAGTAGACAGTGCATTCATTTCTCTTGGGTATATACTTAGTAGCAATGTAATAGTAGTGATGATATATTTCTTTTTAAGAAACTGCTTGTTTTCCAAAGTTGTTTCTTTTGACATTCCTACCAGCAGTGTGTGACTATTCCATTAACTCCACAAGATCTCCACATTTAATATGATCAGTCTTTTTAATTTTAGATAATTGAATAGGGTATATAGTGATACCTCATTATGGTTTTAGTGTGCATTTCCTAATGACTAATGATGTTGAGCATCTTTGCACATGTTTATTTACCATTCATACCTATTCTTTGTTTTTTCATGTGCATTTAAATTTTTTTTTTTATTGTTCTCTATTTATTGCTTGTTAAGGGCATCTGTTGAGCATCTGTGAGCAAAGAGGGGAGGGGAGAGTTGTGGTAGAGCCTGATGAAGGCTAAAGATTGGGGTGGCATTAAGAAGATAAGGGGGGGAATTGAGCAATACCAAATCAGTATTTATAATCAGTGGAAATTTAGCAGATTTAAGATGGGTTATACACTTCAACTCTTAACTATATATATCAGATAATAAGCATTACTCAGGATGCATGAATGGAGACTACAGATAGGCAACAATCAATTGATAAATAATATAGGAAGCAGTTATAAGAAGCTAAGAGGTAAATTTCAAATTAACAAGTTAAGAGGGATTTTATTTTCTCAGCATGACTACTAATAATTCTTTTGCTGAGTCAGTAGTGGAATCAACATCAAAATGAACATTGGGCTTACTATGTGCCAAACACTGCTAAAAGTACTAAAGTACTTTTTTTACATGCATTTTCCTATTCTCACTTTAAGACTAGGATGTAAGTACTATTCATACTATTCCCTCCTTAAAGATGAAGAAATTGAGGCATGGTAGGGTTAAATAACATTTGAGAGGTTCACTCAACCAGAAAGTGATAAAGCTGGGATTTGAGTCTGTCATATTTTATAGTGCATCTGTTTATTGATTTTCTCATTCCTATCCCCCAATAAAAAAAAAAAAATACTTTTTGTTGTGAGTTTTGCTAGAATATGCTTTATTCAGTTGGTGGCTCTCAGACTTACTTGACCATGACCCGTAATAGCAATTCATTTTACATTGCAGTTCTGTATACTTTTGTTATATGTATTTGTGTGTATATGTATTTCATGAAATCATATTTGATTTTACTGTGTACATTATACTTTATTTTGTATTCTCTCTCTCTCCTTACTCTCTTTTCACAATCCACTAATGGATTACAATCTAGGTAGGAAAAACATAGATCTAGTCTAAGGCAGGAGAGTTGTTGAGCATTGTATGTACATGAAAGAAGCTTTAGGGGTGGGGAAGAAGAGTTGTGTAAGTTATCATTTTGATACCTGAATAATGACTAGTTTTATACAACATCAATTGCTAAAAAAAATAAAAATAAAAAGGTTCCCTTTTTAAAGGTAAACTTGAGGATTGATATATTTGGTTTCTGTTTTTAAAGCTCTCTGATCCTTCTGACCTACCAAGGAATGCCTTTAGAATTTTTACCATTCTTGTGGAATTTTTATGTATTGAGCATATTGATTATGCTTTGGAAACAGGACTTGCTGGTAAGTATATTTATTTGTGTTATCATTGGTATTAAATCATTTAACCCGGTTTGGTTAAACTATGTTTAATGTTGTTTTGTATATATTTAACTCTGTATGTCAAATTTAATTCAATGCAATGAATAATACTGTTTGAGCCTCTATAATGGAAGGATTTGTCAGGTGCTGGAAGCCATACAGAGACACAGTTTCTCTCATATGGTTTATCATACTGAGCAGGGCAGGGTAAGCTGCATCAGTCCCTGTGGTATATGGCAGAATGCCATACAGTGCTATAGGTTATGTCAAGGAAGAAAAATTAAGGTGATAGCAATTCTGGTTGAGGTAATTGAGTAATGAAAAAAAATATATTTTAAAATAAGTCTGGGAAAGAATAGATTCATGCAAAATTTTTCTTTTGCTTTTAGTCTTTTGGGTTTACTGGTATTAATAGGATATTATTGACTTCTTCCCTAAATTCTGGTCCCACTAACCTGGTAACCTTTCCACCTGTTCAGTATGCATCTCAAATTTAACAAATCCCAAACGAAACTCTTTCACCTAAACCTGTCCCTTTCCCATTCTTCCCTATGTCTTTAAAAGGCATTACTGTTTACCTACTGGTTGCTCAAGTCCTAAACCCAGGAGTTGCCATAATTCTTCCTTTTTATTAATCCTAACATATACTTCCAAATGTAACTCAAATTCATCTACTTTTTTTCCATCCTTACTGATGCTGCTCTAATTTAAACACCATCTCTGTTCACTCTTAACTAATTTCCTTGTGTACATTCTTTCTTCTCCAAATTACTGACTCCGTGAAACAGTCAGTTTGATTATTGTTTTCTTGTTTAAGACCCTTTACTGGCTTCTTGTTACTCTGAGAGGGAAAACAGCAACAACCTCTACATAGGCATGGCTTTTGAGCTGGTCTACTCTTAAGTAGTCATCCTCATCTCCTATTGTATTTCCCCTCACTACCCCAGGTACTCTGTCTGGCCTTCATTCTTTTTCTTCACTCAGGCTTTTGGCACATGGTGTTTCCCCATCCCCAAAATCCTTTTCCTTCAGTTCATCTCGTGTCTGGCTTTTCAACCTTCTTATCTCAGCTAAGATATCACCTTCTCAGAGAGGCCTTTATTGATCACCCCTGCTTAGATAGCCTTCCTCTTCCAGCTTGTTACTCATTATTTTGTCTTGAGATTAACTTTTTTCATGGCACTCATCACAGTGAAATTTTCATCTGTTAATGTCTGCCACTACTCACCAAAATTGATTCATTCAGCATGTACTTAAAATGTGCCTACTCCTGCATTCATGGAGCTTACATTCTTGTGGAATAGATAGACAAATGACTAGGAAGAAAAACAAAATTAATAAGATAGAGAGTGGTAATTGTGAGGTGGGATGGGAAGTTGAAGGGTGGAGGGCTTTTTTAGAAAGGATGGTCAGAAAAGGCCTCTCAGGAGATATCAACCAAGAGAGTGAAGGAGTAAACTGAATATTTGGAGAAAAAATATTTTAAGTAGAGAACAGCATATAATCTCTTGTAGGTAGAAATCTTACCTGTCTTATTCACCAGTATAGTCTAGCACCTAGAAAGCACATAGCAGATGCTCAGAAAATATTTATTGACTGTACATAACATCATTCCATAAAGTTTCTAACATTGAGCAAAGTTATATTTAGTAATCTTGTGGTTTATTCTTACCCAATTTTTTTTTATATTGCTGCTCTCTGGATGTAGATAAGCTTTGTATCCTCTCTTTTTTGTTTCTTAATTGCAGCAGTCTTACAATCAAGCATTTAACATTTGTCATTTGCAAATGACTTAAAGATATGGCAGTTTATATTGAGAAGATAATACTTCAAAGTTGTGAAAATTAAAAGAGATAATGAAAAAAGTACATTAATTTGAATTTTATGTGGTATGAAAAATTTGTTATTTAGTTAGTCTGGAAACCTAGCATCTTCTTCTTAATAGCAGCATTCACAATTTGGAAAACATTAGAAAATTTCCTGGTAGGATAAGAATGTCCCTTATATTCATGAATATTTTCCCAGCATCTATTTAGTTAGTACTTATGCTATTATTTTTAGTGATTGCATAAAGTTTTGTCATACATGTATATTGTAAAGTTAACCATCCCTATTATTAGACATATTGGATCTTTTTGGCAATTTAGTAATATAAATAATGTTACAATGAACATTGTAGAGCTTAAATGTTTTCTTATTTTGAATTATTTTCTTTGGTTAAAATCTCAAAAGTAAAACGATCAGCTCAAAGTATGTTACACATTTAAAAAATTTCTGTACATATAAACTTTTCCTAATAGGTGTTCCCCCTACTAATTTACACTGCTACTGGCCTTTATGACTGCACCAGTTTTTCTGCACATTGTTGAATATTCTTTTAAGAATTTAATAATTTAGTGGTTAAAATATGCATAAATATTGCCTTAATTTTCTAGACTTTCATTAATAGCAAGGATTAGTATTTTCTACATGTATATTGATTTTATTTTTTATCTTATAAATTTGTGTTGGAGACTTCTTTTTTGTACCAATTGGTGATTTTGTCTTTTGTGAGAAAATAAAACACCTTTGTTTTTCATTTTGAAAACTTTGAGAAAAATTATCCTGTGAAGAACTCTCTAGATATTAAATTTTTATTTTCTCATTTGCCATGTATATTTTTCCTAGTCCTTTTAATTTTAGCTAGACACATAAATATCTAGAGTGAGAAAGGACCTTAGAGTTTATTTATTACTCTTTTACAAAAAAGAGGATATTGAATTCTGGAAAGGTCAGCTGTCTTTTGGGGGGTCAGAATGTTGAGTGGCTTGAATACTATGCTGAAAATCAAGAGTTTATTCTGTAGACTGTGAGGATACTTTATATTTTTGAGGCAATAGTAGAGAACATGGTGAGTGAAGTGTGTAAGTTTAAATATGTTGCTATGGCATAAAATATAAAGAGATTTGAACCAGGAAGCTAATAAGAAAATTATTTTAACTGTTATCAGAGATAAAGAGGCCTGGCTATAAGAAAAATGGTGAAGTGTATTCATGGCTCAAGTGAATCATTGGGCACAAGAGAGTGGGAAAAGGAAGGAGAAGGTATAGTTCAAGATGATTCATTTGATTTTTTTTTTTGTTTTCGGTTTATCTCAGAAAATTCCAAAGACTAAGTAGCTGGTGAAAGTTTGGGCATAAAAACTTTGGGTGAATTTTATGACATTGTTAACAAGCTTAATTTTACTTCTCTGTCCACAAAAATTATTGCTGATTTATTAAAGCAGCATGTTGTAGTTTAAAACCACATTTTTTCTGTTGCCAAGATGAACTTTTTAAAGTATGATTCTAACATCCATATGCCTTCTAATTTTAGGAATTCCTTCTTCAGATTCTAGGAATGCAAATCTCTATTTTTTGGATGTTGTGCAACAGGCCAATACTATTTTTCATCTTTTTGACAAGCAGTTTAATGATCACCTTATGCCACTAATAAGGTTAGTGTCTGATTTCCATTGGTATTGCAATGAATATTGTAATATTCTACATATATTTTTGTTAAAATTTAAAAGAATACATATTCATAAAAATATCAAATAGGACAGGAAAGTATGAAATAAAAAGTAAAAGTCCTTTTTCTTCTTTCTTGCCTTCCTGTTTTCTCTTCCTACTCTGGTATTAATTTTGGTTTATTTGAAAAGACTGAATCTGTCATCAACCTATATCCGATGTGAAAGAGGACCTTGGGCTTGTATCAACTTGTTATAATAAAAAGACATATAACACAAATTTTATGAGATTAATAGGACAGATTTTGATGAGGCATTAAGTAAAGTTTGGTTTATATCTTCCTATCAATTTATGTGAACTTTTAAAGCACATGAGCATTAAATAAGGTAGTGTATTTGTTAACATGTTTTATAAAATTGTGTAGTACTATTATTAAAGAGAAATTTTCATGTAAAGATAAAATTCTAGACATTTTGTTATAAACATTGATATGCTAAGAAATCAGTCCAGAAACAATCTCAAAGATGAAAGATCACTTGTGATCTGTGAATCATACTTTGAAAGGAAATTTACTTTTTAAAGAATTATCATGCTGCATAACAAAGAATTCACATAACTGTTAGACTTGCATATTCCTTAATATAATAGTGTTTTGATATTTAGGTAGCATTCAGAAGGCAAATATGATTGTCAAGTTTTCATTGTTTTTAATGTAGGAAAGCTAAATACGATGGGAGTAGCTTTTAGTCTCCAAATTTTAATGAATATAACTTACTATATTCTTAAGACTCTGGTGATAGTCCCTGACTTTGCCTGTTGTTATACAAGATATTTAATTAAAAAGGAAACCAAATAATTTCAAAATTTCAAAATCACATTTTTATATTCTTAGGGATGTCTCCTCTGAGATGAAAGTAACAGATCTAAATCTTCCTCTTCCTTCACTGTTAACTGGTTAAGTTTTCCTATTGTGACTATTATAATGAATTGGGCATAGTGAATACTAAATACAGTTGACCCTTGATTAATGCAGAAGTTAGGGACACCAATCCCCCTTGCCTCTGCAGTCGAAAACGTGTCAAACTTTTGATAACCGAAAAACTTAACTAATAGCCTACGGTTGACTGGAAGTCTTACTGATAAGATAAATAGTAGATTAAGACATATTTTATATTTTATATGTATTATTTATTTTTATTTTTTATTGTTTTTATTTTTAGGCGAGGCAACCTTTGGTTGACCTCACAGATTGCAAGGACCTTGTCAACTTACAATCCCTTATTTTTTTATTTTTTACACTTGCAGCACCTAGTCTTCCTAGGTGGTCTCCCATTCAAGTACTAACCAGGCTCAACCTTGCTTAGCTTCTGAGATCACACATCAGATGGGATTGGGCTTGTTCAGGGTAGCATGGCCGTAGACTATTTTATATGTACTATATACTGCATTCTTACAATAGAGTAAACTGTTGTGAGATTCTCGAACAGAGAGATGGGACACTGAGGCTATATTCTGGAAGCAGTGTTTATTGATGCTGGCACTGGCTCAGTGGATATCCAAAGGCTGAGCCCCGATTGTAATATAATGGGCAGTTTTATACAGTCTTGTCATTCCTACACAGCTACAGATATAATGAAGAACATTGATTGGTTGGCAAGCTATGAGAAAACTAATGTTAGCTGGAGGGTTGGGGGCAGGAGGCAGTCAGCAATAAACTCATTCGAGCAGAAAATGGCCAGGTAGGGTCAGGTGGCCACAAAGCTAGAGAAAAGAAAATGTTATTAAGAAAATCATAAGGAAGAGAAAGTACATTCACAGTATTTATTGAAAAAAATCCACATGTAAGTGGACCCATGGAGTTCAAACCCATGTTGTTCAAGGTTACCTGTAATTACTTTACTACTTATGTGCTTTTTGGATTTGTGAGCATATTAAAATAATGTATATGTTTATGTTTATAAATATATAGCAGTACACATGCATATGAAAAACTTGTAGAATTGTAAGGCTACTAACGTGATTTATTTTTTTCAAACATTCAATAGCTCTTCTCCTAAGTTATCTGAATGCCTTCAGAAGAAAAAAGAAATAATTGAACAAATGGAGATGAAATTGGATACTGGCATTGATAGGCAAGTTATTAGTTTTACTTTTTCTCTAACATTTGTAAAAATTGTGAAAACATTATAGTAGCATAAAACTAGTTTTCAGAGAAGAAATTCTATCTTAATTTCACTATCTTACTATAACATTTGACTTTATTTTTACATGTTGCCTTCATCCTTATTAGAATGATATTTTTATTGGATTCTCAAGCTTATTATTTCTTGAACTCAGTATGTTTCTTTTTTTCTTGCTTTCTTTTTTTTAAATGTAGTAGGGCTAAAAGCCTGTAAAATGACATTTATTTCATTTTTTAATTTTTTATTTTTTAATTAAGTTTATTGGGTAACGTTGATTAATACAATTATATAATTTTCAGGTGTACATTATCATTTAACATCTGTATATTCTGTTATGTGTTTACCACCCAAAGTCCAGTTTCCTTCAGCTACCATATATCTGATCCCCTTTACCCATTTCACTCTCTCCTTACTCCCCTATATTTGACCCCCTTTATCCCATCTACCTCCCCCTCCTCCCTCACCTCTTACTTTCTGGTAACGACTAGTCTATAGTCCATGTCCATGAGTCTCTGTTTGTTTGTCCTGTTCCTTTTTTGCTTTTAGTTTTATATCTCACATATAAGTGATCATGTGATTTTCAACTTTTTCTGTCTGGCTTATTACACTTAGCATGATTATCTCAAGTTCCATCCATGTTGTCGCAAATCAGTATGTTTCTTGAACTCAGTGTGTTTAGATTTACTTTTAAAAGAGATTCAGTCAAAAACTATTTTCGTAACTCCCTCCACCCACTGCCAGCTCCTAAACACACTTACACACACACTCCACACTCATTAAAAATGCTATTTAACATAGAGGATTTTATTTTTATTTACATTTTTCAAGCTCCTATCTGAAATGTTTTAAATTTTCTAAAGGTAACTTCCATTAAGTGAATGCAGACCCTGCATTCAAAAAATTTTTGTGATGTTTATTGTAATTAATTACCTATTCATAGTGTAGAGCAATAGTTGCTGGGGTTTTTTTTGTTTGTTTTTTGAGATTATAATGGGCATATATTTATTGATGATGATAATAGGTACCATGTATCAAGTATTTGCTATGTGGCAGGCACAGTGCAGATCTTCTACCTGTATTTTATTTATTAGGTAGGAAGAATCTTTCCGTTTTACAGATGAGGAAATGAGGCTTAAAGAAATTAAGTAATTCACTCAAGATAACACAGTTAATAGTGGTAGAGCTGGACCTCAAATTCTAAAGCCCATGCTGCTAGGTTTGGGCATGTTTTTTATTGACTGTAATTCTATTCCTTTCTCTTCTATTAAGAAAGCATATTTGAATGCAAGTTGTTACTGTGTTTTTATAAAGATAACTTGGAATTCACTCTAATTTATAAAAATAAATAATTTTACTTTATTAGTAGTGACAGACTTACAACTCATCTCCCAATTATCTTCTCGCTAAGATGAAGAACTACCATTGAGTATGTGATAATAAGGAAAAGGAAAATAAAACTGCCGACTAAAACTGGAAAAAATAAGGTTGTTACAGAATTAATTCCTGAGACTAGTTTACTGAAGAATTAAATGCTTAGAAGAATCCTAAAACTGGTCTCTCTCTCTCTCTTTTTATTCAGAACCACATGAGATTATACATACACAGAACTTCTTTAATAAAATAATAATGTAAATGTATACATTATATATATTATAATTACCACTTCAAAAAGTATGTATTTTCCTAACCTAAATTCCTCATGTTAAGTTGTTTCTTCTTGCTTTGCCTCAGAACACCTGAAAATTATATTTGTGAGGTGGGGAGATTAAATATGTTAAGCCTTCAAAAGTGTAGGAATACATAATTCCTTGTTGTCTTTTTCCATCTTTCCATATAAGTCTTAGTTTCAGAGTCTTGCGTTATCCGTTGAAAGCACAGTGGTCTGTGGTGGTCTTTGATTGTGAACTTCTAATTCTCCTTTACCCATGTACAGGGAGGCCAGAGGTGAGCTCAGCATTCACTTGCATCCTTGCTGATATTTTCAGACCAATATTTGTCTACGATTAAGCCAGAATCCATTTGCTTTTGAAGCCCACATCATCTTCCCTTTCTTATGGCTGTTCTTGCTCAATCATTTATGTCAGTTTCTTACATTTATTGAAGATTTGGGAATCTGTCTCATAGTTTTTCTTTTAATCTTGAGTCTTAGATTATTTCCACTTGCCATGTGTGTGAGCCATTCATTTTCTTGATCATCTCAACTTGAGCTGCCTACTTTCATCCCTGTTAGACCTTGTTATCATTGGTAACAAAAACCTTGAACCTGAATATTTTACTTAATGCCCACAACTTCCTCTTCCAATTACATATACCCGCTTTCTTACCTCAGCAGGAACTCTAGCCCTTAATATCTTCATTTTTTGCCAATCTGTCTGTTATCCTTTTTCTAGCTTTACTTTATTGATTAGATTGCTTGATCCATCTTTTGAATTATTCTTTCATAATTACCTTTAAAATCCATTTTCTTTAACTATAACTGTCTTACAGATCCTAAACTCTGGATTAGTGCAGTCTATTTTTTTCCCATAACTGGGCGGATGATTGCTGTTGGAGAATATCACACAACTCAAACATTATTGGCGCTGTTACAAACTCATGCTGTCATTTCTCAGCTGAGTCTTCTATACCACTCACTTGTCTCCAGTCTCCTGCTTGTCCTGAGACTGTGAAACTCATGTCCTTCTCACCTGTTCTTTCAAACTTCAGCCATTCTTCTGAAGCCCTCTATCTTCCCCACTAAGCATTCTTTATATGTATATGTAAAGAAATAAATTAGTGACAGGCTTAAAATATTTTTAAGATTTAAATAAAATATTGGGCAAATGAATCTTTGCCCTGTGTTTTAAGCAGGACGCTAATAAAACCAAGAGTTCATTGACATTAAGACCTAGAATTTACTTTTTCTAAAATCTAAAGTCTGTCAATAGTAAAATAGTTTTACGGTGATATGAAATTAAATACTTTTAGTGTAAATACTATAAATAAATTAAATGGATCAAATATATAGTGTTCTCAATCTCTAGGACATTAAATTGTATGATTGGACAGATGAAGCATATCTTGGCTGCAGAACAAAAGAAAACAGATTTTAAGCCAGAAGATGAAAACAATGTTCTGATTCAGTATACTAATGTGAGTAAAATGATTTGATATGCTACTAAGAATATCTGCTTTGTTATTATTTTTGTTAACATTTTCATTGGTGTATCTTACTGTGCTTTTAGTTTTTTCTTTTATACTTAGAGATTAATGAGAAACTATATGTATTTTCTCCTTAGCTAAGCTGATACATATTTCTTTGTAATAAGTATAAAAAAAATTTTACAGGCCTGTGTTAAAGTCTGTGCCTATGTAAGAAAACAAGTGGAAAAGATAAAAAATTCCATGGATGGGAAGAATGTAGATACAGTTTTGATGGAACTTGGAGTACGTTTTCATCGACTTATTTATGAGCATCTCCAACAATATTCCTACAGTTGTATGGGTGGCATGTTAGCAATTTGTGATGTAGCTGAATATAGGAAGTGTGCCAAAGACTTCAAGGTATGTATTCACAAATATCAAACTTGTAAATAGGCTCAAGAACATAAGTCAGACTTCAAAAATCTGTACCGATTTATAATCATTAATGAAAAGTTTATAACTCGTGATATTGTAGTGAGAAATATTTCTTAACTGAAAAAAGTATTGTTCTAATCATATTTTTAGTATTAACACATTTTTACTTTGTGCATTATTTTAGACAAGGTCATATTTCAGTTTGGCAGTTCAAATGACCTTGTTGACTTGCATCACTAATGCTACATATGTTACTCATCTGTAAAATATGTTCATGATTCTTCAGAGATCTCTGAAATCACTTTTCCTTAAGGTTTAAATTATTTAAGAAAAGTGCTAAATTAATGGTAATTAGTTCTACTCCACAAAAGTATAAATGGCAGTTACTATCGAAGAAAATTGACATAATAAGAATCTTTTCAAAAAGATTATAGCTAAGTTTATATAACAACTGAAATATTTGAGTTTTAACACTTCAGGAGCTTTTAGAAATTCTAATATATTGAACTCTCCCACATTAGTAAATCTGGACTAATAGTATTTGTGTGAGAAGAATTTACATACTAATTATAAAACTAGCAATTATTTTGTTTCAATGTTGTTTTTTTCCTATTCTTATCTCATTCAGATTCCACTGGTATTACAACTTTTTGATACTCTGCATGCACTTTGCAATCTTCTTGTAGTTGCCCCAGATAATTTAAAGCAAGTCTGCTCAGGAGAACAACTTGCTAATCTGGACAAGAACATTCTTCACTCCTTCGTGCAACTTCGTGCTGACTATAGATCTGCCCGCCTTGCTCGACATTTCAGTTGAGGTTGAATTTGTAAGGGAAATGTGTTGTATTTCAGCAAGCCTTGGTTGATAGAAAGCACAGCAGATTTCTTATGACATAGCCAGCATTTTATGGAAAAATGACTGGAAAAACAGCAGCCATACTTACCTTTACCCTTGAGATTTTTTTTTGGAATTTGGACACTACTAGCCATATTTTAGTTTGTTTTTTCCCCTTAAGTTGAATTTTAATTCCATTCTTGATCTCATAAAGTTTCAAATTCTGTGAAACTACATGTCACAGTTTTCATCCTGGCAAATGTTAATGTTAGAAGGCAAATGAAATGTTACAAGTGTTCTGGTTCATGTTCTTTAACATATTCCATTGGAAAATTTCACTGTCTTATTTTGCATTAGTAATAGGTAGATTACAGTAAAACTGCATTTATTATTTATCAATTTTAATGATATTTTCGGCGCTGGTAATTGTTAATCAAGTTATTTTCAGTTTTCCTGGAGACTTTTTGCCTCTTTCAAAAGCTTAACAATTGAGCATAATTTCCATAGGAGATTGATTAAATTTTTTTATGAGATACAACATTATTATTATTCCAAGGAAAATGTTATAAACTAAAATGATGAACTGTTTTTTTGTAGATATTAGGGATGGATCAGAATACATCTGCTTTCTGGGTAAAAAAAAAAAAATTAAAGTTTACTATTTCTTATTTAGTAAACAGATTTTAAGTCAATGCTAGTAAGAAATTAATAAAACTACCTTATTTTATATTTCATTTAAGATAGGGTAGAGGACCTTAACATAAGGACCATATTTATTCATTATTTTAATATTATAAGGGAAGTTAAAAAGTGAGGTATAGTCTAAATGGTGCATATGAGAGATTGACAATGTTTAGCAGCAGTGCAGTCCCTTAATATATCTATCTTAGTGCTAAACTGGAATAAAATGGGATGTCTAAACATGAAGGAAGTCTTCTATTTTAAGAGGAATTGGGAATTGATAGGTAATATTATATATTGTAAGTCTGGGAATGAGCTTTGCAAAGTCTACTTTTCAGATCTATAATTTCTGTCATCTTTTTCAAGGCATTTCTGAAGCAGTTCCTACTGAATGTAGTTAATTGAATTGACTTAATTTGGTGACATACATCACTTATAAAATTTTAAACATCAAGTGGAAATTTAGATAGGCCATTAACTCTATAAACTCTATAAACTTGCTCTGTGAGAATGCATTTTTAACTATATGTAGTGTTTCAGCTTCCATTCTATTCATAGTCTTATAGGACAGATTATCTTTAATGTTCAACTCATTCTTGGTATTTTTCCTTTAATGTAGGCTTTTGGGCCTAATTTTTGAAAACTACTTTTATTTTAAGAATTTGTTTCTGAATGGTCATCTACTTCACCAAAATGTTTAGGACTAGAGCTAGCTGCTATTTAAGTTACTGTTGACTGACTTTTTTTTAACTTTCTATTTAGTCCAGTGTTATCAAGGTAAGCAAGAGAAATGAAGTATGCCAACTTTTATCAAAGCATTTTTGGAAATTGTGACAGCTTTAGAAGGCTGTCTAGTTTTCTATTCCTTAGCCAAGGGAGAGCCAGAACAGATTTTGGATAGTAGAGAAAGTCATATGCTTGTACCATTGCCATTTTAGAAAGCTCTGATGTGAAATCAAATTATACCTCTGTTACTAAAGCCAACAATTTTAAAGCAGTAGTTTTACTGGCCATTTGACCTCTTTGTACACAGTGTCAGTTTGTAAAAAAAAAAAAAAAAAAAAGGTGGGGGGAATCTTAAATAAAACAGAAAAGAACATTTTAAGACTTACAAATCAGAGAAGTGCTTCAAATTCTTTTGTTTGGATTAATTTTTAAAATGTACAGCATATACTTGTTGCATAGATATTTTGTTAATTATTATTTCCCTGGTTGAGTTCTGTGCAATATTTTCCATTATGTCCATTGACAGGGCAGTGATAAAGAAAATTCATAAGCGAATACTTAATTTAAAAGTGTTAAATTAATACTCAATAAACAAATTCCCTGCAATCGTTTTTTTATTTCACTTCATTTTTACATTTTAAGGACATCCGTACTGAATTTTATAATTTTTTATTTAAATTTTTAAGATGTTCCTTATTTTTCATAGCATACATATTCCTTTTTTAGCAGAAAAGTAGTTGACTGTATAACTGAGATCAGAAATTTTGCCTAAACAGGTTGTCTTTCTCTAAGGAAAAAAAAAATTCTTATATAAACCAATATTCATTCTTTGAATTCTGATCTTTTAAGTATTTTTCATGTTTATAGCCAGTATAAAATTTTGCCCACAATTTATGGCTCCAAAGAGATGATTAATAAGTAAAATGTTTTTCATATGCACATGGTAAAATCTTAGGCAGCAATAATGGGACTTTGTATATTAGTAATTTTAGCCAACATTTGAATAAGGATAATCTTTGCAATTTTCCGCAGTTCCACATGAGCTAACAGGCAATATTTAGGTAATGTTTTGAAGTTGAAAATAAGCTCTAAAACACTGCAAATTATTTTTCTAAAACTTAAGTATATTATGTTTGCATTCTGTGAAATACAAAACATAGTTTTAAGAAGGAAGTCTGGCTTCTATAAGTAATGATATTGAAAAAAGACGGTCAACCAGAGTATCTGACTATTCCAAGACAGTTATTAGCCTCATTTTGTGACTATCACCATGGTTGCAACTCCATTAGCACATATCTTGTTTTTAAAAGAGCAGCTAAGTAGGTTAATTTATGGTATCTTTCATGTCATTTTTAAATTTTTTCATTTTAATATTTTACTGTTTAAATCAGCCTTCTGGCTCGCAGTAAAATAATTGAATTATCATCCGGTAGATTGATTCCAAGTCGAGAATGTATTGCTTCCTTAAAATCCCTTTTTCTCATCTATGATGTTGAATATTTACAAGTATTGAGATAAAGAGATTTTGGTTCCTAAAATGCTACAAAACTTCTTAAGGTGGTCATGTTTATAAGGCAGTGCCAGAGGCATGCTTGAACTCTATGTGAAAGCAAGGTTCACTGGTGTATAATTTGTAAATGACTTAGAAAGCTCACATCTAGGAGTTTAACTTTTTTTTTAGTGCAGAAATATTCTACATATTACCCCTATGTTAGCCATCGACTCAGAAGTGTGAGATGTTTTCTAGGAGCATATTCAATTCTCCTGGTTTCTAATGGAGAATTTTATATACAAAGCATTCTGTGCTTTCATCCAATTAATTTAACTGTATTCAGTTCCTTTAGTACTTCTTTCTGCTTGAGAAAGTCTGTCCTGAAATATATTTTGTACTTTGGAAGAAAAGTCCAATCCATACTGTTAGAGTAAATCTCTAATTCTACGTAAAGTAAAAACAGAAATTTTAAAATTTTGATGCATAATAAAGATAATTATAGCTATATTTATTGACTTAAGTTCTATGTACTGTAGTAAGCCCTTTGCATATATTATCTCATTTGATTCCAAAGCAGCCCTAGGGGCTGGGTACTGTTATATCCATTCAGAGGAAACACCTAAGGCATAAAAAGGTTAAGTGCACCTGCTCAAGGTCAACAGCTAGGAAAAGACTGAAATTGAAAACTAAATCTTTTTGCTCATCTATATTCTATACACTATTCTGCTTCTGTAACATTAAATAGGTCCTTTAGTTTGATAGGCTCATTAGTTTTGCTTACTCTAATTTTCTTTCCATCCAACATTTGTTCTCATTGTAGTGTTTAGATCAGCAGTCCCCGGCCTTTTTGGCACCAGGGACCGGTGCTCTAATGAGAATCTAATGTCTGGTGATCTGAGATGGTGCTGAGGCTGTGATGTTAGTGCTGGGGAGTGGCTGCAAAAACAGATGAAGCTTTGCTTACTCACCCACCACTCACATCCTGCTGTGTGACCCAGTTCCTAACAGGCTGCAGCCCAGGGGCTGGAGAACCCTGGTTTAAAGTATAAAGTTGATATACTGTGTCAATATCTAATTTACTACTACTGGATTTTTAAAAATATGTCCAATATGTCATTACAGTTTATAAATTTAGTTTTGAAAATTTTATAAATGGTCATGATATTTTAATTGAATATTAAGTTTGTACCTAATGGAAATATTTTCATCAAAAAGTTATCTTCAGTAAGTATTATTTTACATAATCATACTACTATTTCTGTTTAATACTTTTTACAGTAGAAAGAGTCCAGGTATTTTGTACCATATCTTGTAACATGGGAGTAAAACAACTCTGCCTTGGAAGATGTGAGGAAATCAGTATTTCTGCCTTCAAAAATATACTATTTAAATGTCATAAGTTTGCCAATTTTGTTAATTATTTAGTGCGTTGGTAGTTATTAAATGGCTAATATTGGAGTGAAATGTAGTGGGAATGTATTCAGTGTATTAGCAATAGGTAGTCATTTTTATGTAATCAAAAATTGCATGTTTAATCTTTTTAAAAAATTGCCTTAACTCTTAACTTTTATTCCTACCACTGATCAGTCCTTACTCTGTGGTTTGGAAGGTTGTATTCTGCCTCACCATACAAAGCCAATTTAAATATGAATATATCACATCAAACTCCAAACAGCAAACAACCTCAGCGGAAAGTCATTTATTTAGAAGGCATAGATTTGTGCTAGACAGCAGCGATGCATTACAAATATATAATTATTTGCACTAATATTTGAGCAGGTGGAATGGATTAGAATATGGTCAACATTATGCTGCTGATAACATGTATTTTTCTTTATTAATATGTACTGTGCAACATGTATTAAAATTGTCAATAATTCATTTTAGTCAAGATACTAATATTACTGTGTTGAAGAGACAGTATCCAGCTGAGCCATTTTTAATTTAAAAGTCTGAAACTGGAATTAAGTTTACTTTCAAAAACCACTTAAATCACTTTATAATCACTGGAATGTCAGTAAAACAATTTTAGTGACTAGTGATCTAATAGGAAAAAGTTAGAGGGTTAAGAATGAGGTAGAAATCTGGAATGAGTAAGTTAAGTTTCATTTATAGCTCAGATGAGTAACTTCTTTTCAACTGTTGGCAATCTTTGGTGAAGGAAAATGTCTTATCCCTTCCAGAGTATCTTCATAGTAATAAACTTAAGTATGAAGATTGGATGGAACCAACTCCAAGGAATTAATCTCCAGTGGTGGACTTTCAAATTTTGTAGATTAAACTTTGAGAAGTAGGAAGCTTTCTTGATGCCCCTGTAATCTTATATAGGCAGGTGCTTTCGAATGAGGCCATCTCTTTTTACTTGCCTATCATTTTAAGCTTTATACTGCGGGTAAATTTGTTTCATTTGAACTCTGGTGTTTTGTTGTGGCAGTTTATCAAACCTGCAGCTTTTTGCAATAGAGAATATTATCCCAATAGAATCTGGACAATGCTGACCTGAAGAAAACTGTGAAACTACCTCTAACTATATTGTTTGCAAATGCCGTGTGCTGTTTAGAGGATTCACATAAAATTATGTGAAAATACTTTATAAGGAGTAATTCGAAGTGCCTCTATATTAAGATTCTCCAGTAGAATGTAGTTTCATTTTTTTCCACAAGGGGGAGATGTTATTTTTATAGTAATACCTGCATTTTTGTTTGATTTAAAAAACAGAAGTCACATAGCTTTTCTCTCCCGAACAACACCTATGAACATGTCACTAGCTGAATAGGAGGGGGGAGAGTGAGAGAGAGAGAGAGGAGTGTGTGTGTGTATGTGTGTGTACACGTGCGCACATGCATGCTTCAATAAGATTCTGAAATTGTGAGAAAATTTTCTGGATAAATTAATGACAAAATTAAAACAGTTTTGAAGAACGTGTGTGCACAATAGATAGGAGTTGGACGGAGTTCGTCATAATTAAAATTATTTAGAGTTATATCTAATGAATTCCTTTATCAACTAAGAATAATAAGAATCTATTGGTTAGTTTTATGCATTCTGCTTTTTAAAGAAAAAATTTTGAAACAGCCTTAAATTTATAGCAAGGTTATAAATACAAATAAAATTTTTCCACTTTGAGAATAAGTTGCCGTCATGATGCCACATCACCCTTCAGTACTTTTGTATTTCCCAAAAGAAAGAATTCTCCTATATAACTATAATACATCAAAATCAGAAAGTTAACATTGATATATTACTCTTATCTAATCTTTACATACCATTCAAGTTTTACTAGTTGTCCCAATAATGTTTTATAATGATTCAGTTTAAAATCTTGTATTAGCTTAAGTTGTAGGATCTCTTATTTCTTTCACTCTGGAATAGTTTATCAGCCTTTCCTTGACTTTGCTACCCTTGGCACTTTTGTAGACTATAGGCCAGTAATTTTGTAAAATGTCCCTAAATTTGGATCTATCTTTTTCCTCATGGTTAGATGCCAGTTGTGCCTCTTCGGCAGAGATATTACAGAAGTCATTTCATGTTCTCATTGCATCCTATCAGGTAGTACACAATTTCAATTTGCCTTATTTCTCCTGGTCTTTATTTTGATTAGTTAGCCTATTAGGCTTCTTCACTGTAAAGTGGCTGTTTTTCCCATTATGAGTATTTTTCGGGGAGGTAGTTTGAAGCTATGAATATAGCCACTCCTAATCAAAGTTTTAATTTATTAATCAGTATGGATTTATGGTTTTCTAGTCAATGGATTATTGTCTTATTTCTTTTGAGTCTCAAGTTGTCTCATATTTGGCCAGTGGGAGCCCCTTCATGTTGGCTTCTGTGTCCTTTTGACATGCCATTATTTTTTAAGCACTTTCTTTTGGGCACACAGAATTTTTCAAATTTGGCTTGTACTTGCCTCTGCTCTGGAATCAGCCATTTTTCCACCTTTTAATGGAAATTGGTATTTAGGAGCCACGATTTGTGTTGAGGTGTGCTTATTATGATTGGGATAGCACTGCCCCCACTCCTCCTCAGTAGACAGTGCTGGGGGCTTTATGTGTGTGTACAGCACACACACACATGTACGTATTTTAGATTTACACACACACACTTCTTTCTCTGTGTGACACCCTTCTCACCCCACTTGAGCTCCAACACCCTATATTGATTTCCCTGCTCCCTCACTCAGGAAGAGGGCTTCCTCACTGCATTCAGTTGCCAAAGTGTAACTGGTTTTAAGAAAAAGTTGGGGGAATGAAAACAGTCATTACAGAAAACATGTAAAGATTTAAAAATTCTAAATAAAAATTACTCATAATTTCATCATTCAGAAAAAACTAATTTTTGATGCGTTTTTACTGTAGTGAACAAATTAGTAAAGCTGAATTGAGAAGGATAAAGTGTTTATGCCCAAAACATGGAACTTAACATTTTGAAGGTATTAAATTTGAAATACATTCCATATGTTTTTCTATACTGTATTTCCTTGCTATTAAGTGTAGTTTCTAATTACTGATAGAGAACATCAGAGAAACTGATTGTATGACTAGAAATTTCACTATTAAGGAATGAATACCAGCGGGATATTTTTACTAATAAAATTCAAAGGAAAAATTATACAATTATTTTGTTGGCCAAAAATTAAAAATACATTTTTAGATAGACTTTATGTGAGAAAGGAGTCTGTATGTGGATTGGATTTAATACATGTTAAACTTTGTATGAACTGGGAATCTATACATGGGCAAATTACTCAATTCAGTTTTGTTATTAGGTCTCTCCGATCATTGCTAGGGCTAAAATTCTATAATTCTAAATGCAAGAAAATGCACGCATTCTATTAAAAGCTTATAGTGATATCAGAAATAGATTACCTCAAGAAGTCATGTCTGAGTTCACCTGAGAGTCAAATCCTCCCCCAGTGCTATCAGCATGCAGTGACCAGAAACCATTGTGATTAAGAGCTAAGGTTCTTGAATCAGACAAGTGGCAGATACCCGTCTTGACTTTGTTACTTACTAATTATGTGACAGTGTGCAAGTATTATGAAGTGGAGAGAAAAGAAATTCATATTCTCACTTCTATCAGCTCTTTGAAGGTGTTTTCAGTCCTATATGGGATTACTTCATTCATTTTTCATCTGACAAATATTTATTGAAATTCTATTCTTTGTCAGGCACTGCATTAAGTTAGCAATATTAAGATAAAGATATCCTGCCCTCAAGAATCTAGCCTAGTGAGAGAGTGAATGTATTCAACGAATTAATAGTACTCTGTAATGAGTGCTATAGTAATAGTGTGGAACCAGATGTTGTAAGAGCTCAGAGAGATGTGCTATTAAACCTCTGGGCTGGTGGGGGTGATGTAGGTAATTAAAACTATTCAAGTTTTATTAAATACCTACTAAGTGTCAAGCACTTTGCTAAAAACATGTTATTGTTCTTAATCCTCACACTGGGAATTAGGTACTGGCATTATCCCCATTTTGCAAGTGAGGAGATTGAGGCACAGAGAAGTTAGATAACTTGACCAAGGTTATATATCTAAAAGGTAATAGTTAGAATTTAAACTACCTGCAAGCTCCCAGAGCCAGTGCGTTAACCACTGTGTCCTATTACTTGTTAGAAGATTTCACAAAAAGGAGGTTACATTTCAGCTGGACTTGGACTTGACAAAGGCAAGGAGCATTTTAGGAAAAGGGCCAAGGGAAAGGGCATTCCAGGTAGAAGTGACTCACACTTGCAGTGATGTGGAACATAAGTCACTGGTATAGTCAGTGAATGGGAAGACCCTTGTGAGTAGAGCTCAGTGTATGGTTTACCCAAAAAGGCAAGTGAAGTTGGAATACTTGGGATGGGGTTAGCTTATTAAGAGTCTTAAGTGTTATGCTAATTGTATGCTAAAGATAAACAACTGTTGATGATTAAGTAGGTGAATGATGTGAACAACTCTTAAAAAGATGACTGATAGGAATGTATGCATTGGATGAGAGGGGAGAGGAAAGCAGAAGATAGGCAATTGCATTAATCTGTATGGTGAAGGCCTGAACTAGAGGTGTTCATGGATTCAGGGAACACTTGGAAGAATAAACCAATAGGACATATCTGTGGTTGCTTATTGAGTGTGGAAGGAAAGGAAGAGAAAGAATCAAAGATTCTTCCAAGATTTTTAGCTTATATATCTTGGTGAATACTAATTATTGAGTTACATTATATATATTAGCAAAGGTAGGTTTACAGGGGATGTCAGTGAGTACTGGAAGAATATTCTCTTACTTGGAGAACTTGGTTAAATTAAAGTCATGTAAAAAAAAATTTAACTTAAATCTGCATTTCAGAAGTACTAGAAATGTGACAGGAGAAAAAACATCAATTTTCTTTTATGTCTTTGGATCATAAGGGAGTGATTTTTAAATTTAAATAATACATTATTTGATAAATGTGTAATTGTTGTTTTCTTAAAGCAAAAAAGAGAAAAGGTCTCCAGCATTTTAGTGTATGGACTTAATGGGTAGACTCAAATGGAATGGCACTAGTTTCCCCCTGACGTCAATCCTTTAGAAAATTTAAATTGGAAAGTATATAGGTAATTTCCTATTGTTGGACTGTTCAGCTGCTAGGAATGCTTTACACTTTGATTCTCAATTCTGAGCCAGACTTTTCCACCCTAACTGTGAGAATATCAGGTAGCTTCTTCTGGGAAGACACTGCTAATCTATAACAGTTCTCAGCCATTTAACTATAATTCCAAAGAATACGTGTTTATCTCAGTAACATTAACAAAAATGACTCCTTGGCAATAGTACATGTAAAGTGTAATTACAAACTATGGATGTACTACAAACTAATTTTATTTGATAGATTTCAGATGGATGTTTTGAAAGCATATTTTGGATCTCTTGGAAGTTTGACATAACTGGGTTGTGTAAAGCAGGCTCCTAGTTAACTGACAAGATTAGCAAAATCCTCTAGAGGTGATTTATTTCTAAATCTTATAGAAAAAAACCGCTACACATTTTCATCCTTATATTTCAGATACTTTCTATTCTGTTTTAGCAATATTATTAACACAATGAAGTCTAATTATTTCATTGTGATTACTAATGGTTTTGATCAAAAGAACATTTACAAATATTGAATATTTTTAATAAGTTTATGGATACACATTTCATTAAAATTTTGAAAGATTTAGTAAATATTTCCATTTTAATACATATTTAACTTTTATTAGTAAAGAGATGTGTCTTAAAATAGATTTTTGATTTTGATTTTTCAATAAAGGTAATTATATATAAAAGTAAATGGTAGTCACGCATAACCACAAAATACACATTCATTTCAAGTGCACATGGAAATTTACAAAATCGACTATGTGCTAGACTATAATATCCTAATGGTTTTCAAAAAATTGAAACATTCAGAGTATGTTTTGTGGCTACAGTGGAATTAAGCTAGAAATAAAAATAATAAATTTATTCTTACTCTTGGAAACTAAATTTCTAAATAACTCAGGAGTCTAAAAATTAAAATAGAAATTACAAAATTTTTTAACAAAATGGTAAAAACTCAGCTTATCAAAACTTGTGGGATGCAGCTAAAGCAATACATAGAGAAAAATGTAAAGCCTTGAATATATTGGTAAGAAACAATTGAAAACAATTATTCAAATATATCCATTTTAAAAATTAAGCATAAAGTGTCAAACACATAGAAAGGGAAGAAGAAAGGAAAATAACATAATAAAATGTAAAACAGGAGAGTCAGTAAAAACAAAAGTTGGTTTTCTATAAAGACTAATGAAACTGAAATGCATCTGTAAGAACTGATCAGGAAAAAGCTCAAACAACCAATATCAGAAAAGAAGAGGGAAACTTCTGTGCATGTTCTACAGTTGTTAAAAAGAAAACAAAAGGTTAATATAGCCAACTCTTTGCTAGTAAACTTTAAAAATTAAGTAGTTATACTTCAAAAAATTAAATAAACAGTAATAAAAGATAAAATAGAAAATATTAACAATTCTATATTTAAAATAGTGAATCCATAACTCCTGTGGAGAAAACAGGCTCAGATGACGTCTCAGTACCTCCAAACATGAAAGGAAGAAATGATACCGATTTTTCACAGATACAGAATAGAAAAGGAGGAAGAACTTCTCAACACTTTAATGAAGCCAACATAATTTTGATGCGAAAAACAGAATCTTGCATTAGCATAGATGCTAAAATTCTAAACAAAATATTAGCAGTCTAAAACCCTGTGATATATAAAAAGGAAAATATATCACAACCATCTTAGGTTTATTTTTAAAATGGAAAGTTGATTAAATATTTGAAAATCAATGAAATTTACCATGTTAACAATTGAGGGAAAAAATCATCTCAATAGAAGCAGAAAAAAATGAAATTCAATACCCATTAATGATGATGATAGTAATATAATAATACCACTTTGCAAATTAGGAATCAAAAGGAATTTCCTTAAGCTGATAGAGTATAAAAAATATACAGCAAACATCATAGTGGTAAAATACAGAAAGCTATCTTCCTGAGATCAGTAACAAATAAGGCAAAGATGCTTGCTGTCACCACTTCTGTTTAACATTGTAATGGAGATTCATTGCAATAATGCAAGAAAAAGAATGGTTAAGACAGAAAGGAAGAAATAAAACTATATTTGCAGATAGTGTGGTTGTGTACATAGAAAGTCCAAAAGGTCTACAGGTAAGTTATCATATAAATGAATTTAGCAAGGTTGCTGGACTCAAAATCATCTACTACAAATTATGCAATTTTTGTCTTTATACCAATAAACAATTTGAAAATAAAAATTTTTAAATGATACCTATTACAAAAACATCAAATACCTAAGAATAAAGCTGGTGAAAGACAGGCAAGACACATCTATGAATAAGACTATAAATCATTATTAAGAGAAATTAAAGGGAGCGAAATGTTATATTCATAGATCAGAAGACAATATTATAAATCAATTCACCACAAAGTAATCTATAAATTTTAATAAAATCCTAATCAGAATCTCAGCTGGCTTGTTATAGAAATTGATAGACTAACTCTAAAATTCATATGGAGATGCAAAGGTCCAATAATAGCCAAGGTATTCTTAGAGAAGAAAAAGTTGGTAGAACTTTCACCATTAGATACCAACACTTATTAGAAAGTTGCAGTAAGACAGTGTGATATTGACAAAAGGATAGAAAAATAGACGAATAGAGCAGAATAGATGGTCCAAAAGTAAATTGACACGTACATGGCTACTTGGTTTATGATAACTTTGGTGTATGTATATTAGAATCTTGATCCCCCAACTTAATACAAAAATAAATTCTAGGTGGATTATGCACCCAATTGTGAAAGGTAAAACAAGCTTCTAGAAGATAATAGGCAAATACATTCATAATTGTATAGAGAAAAATATCTTTGCAAGTAACAAAAAATTCTAAGGTTACATTAAAATTAGGAACTTCCAATCATGCTAAGGTATAAAAATGAATAGATTTTGCAATCAGGAGGAAGCGTTTAGGACAGAAAGAGCCTCTGAACCTCTGGGGCCTAGAGGTTGGGGAATTGGATTTAAAGGAATGAAGATCTTGGAGAAATTTGTTGGTGGGAATTAAGAAATTGAAAAGTCTTAAGGGTAGGAAAAATATTTGCAATATGCATAAGTGACAAAAGATTCATATTCAAAATATATGAAGAACTAGAAATCATTAAGAAAAACACATTCCAGTAGAAAAATGGGCAAAAGATTTGATACACAATTTACAAAAGAGGGAATCCAATTCTCAATAGACTTACTGGTTATCAGGGAATGCAAACTAAATACCATTACACATTCCCCAGAATGGCAAAAATTAATGAAGCCTTGACAATTCCACGTGTTGGCAAACGTGAAGCAATGTGGAATTCGCATACATTTGTAGTGGGAACAGATATATTGCTCTTTGGATAACTATTTGCTCTTTTATACGGCACATGTATACCCAGGAATTCCACTCTTTGAGGAGAAGGAAGGGTGGTATCTGAGGAGGGTAGTTCTTAAGTAGTGGAGCTTCTGGGGTGCTGTTCCAGTTCTTGATCTGGGCACAGTTACATGAATGTATTTACTTTGTAATAATTCATAGAGAAGTACATCAACAATTTGTGCACTTTTCTGAATGATATTTTAATAAAAGGTTATTTGAACGAAAATTAGAACTACAGTTTTGTATTCATAACATAAATACAGTAGAATTTAGAGGTATTGAATTCAGAGGCACATTTTCTAGAACATTTTGAATATAATACAAATCCTGGTTTGCACTGTTTGTTTAATAATTAACATCATTTGACCTCAAAGAATAAGACCCTACTTTAGTAATTCTTGTGTAGATGAATTAAAATACATGTATATGAATAGGGTTTTTTCTCTTTTCTCATTTCTAAAGTAATGTATACATGCTATAAATACTTCAGACATTACAGAAATATACAGTGTAGTATAACCATAACTATATAATATAGTTTAGTGTTCTGTTTTACTGGCTTGGTCTACAAATGGTCAATTAAAAAAAAAAAAATTGAGATCAACTCCAGCCTAACACCTTGAATTCCCCCCAAACCTAAGGTCCTAGTTAGTAAAACTTTATTGTGTGTTTGGGGGATAACCACAGAACAGCTCCAAAAGTGATTTACTCTGTCATTGGCAAAGATTTTTCTCTGGTTCATGAGCCCCAAATTCAATATCAAGGACCCTGTGGAGTTTCTGTCCAGCTTCCAGATGTTGAGGTCAATTTAATGCTCATCGTAAAAACTCTCCAAGAAGTTTCATGCTCCAAATCCACACTCAAAGAGGCTCTTTCTACCCCACCCCTACACTTGTGACTCCAAGGCCCATTCATTTTTCTGCTTTAAAATGATTGAAAGAGGGATGAGAAGACCAGTCACAGTAGAGTAGATTTCTTAAAGCTCAAATTAGTTTATTTTTAACCACTTAGGAACGCTGGGAGTCCTATCTAAATCTATAGGAAAGCATTTCCCATTGCTTCCAGAGCCCAGCACAGCCAACACCACATCTAGTTATTAAACAGAACTCCTGATAATGATAGCTAATACTTGTGGAGCATTTACTTTGTGTCACAGTGTGTTAATGATGTTACATTCAATCTACACAAAAAATATGAGGTAGAAAGTAATAGTGTCATCATTTATGAATGAAAGTGGAGGCATGGAGAAACCCAATGTAGGGGAAGGTAGAGACAGGATTGAACATGGACAGTCAGACATTAGAACCTGTACTCGTATCCACTGTTATATTGCTTGGAAAATCAGCTGCACAGATTATAACATCTGTACTTCCGTGATTTCACATGTTTCTCTAAGATCAACTGATGAACTCTCAATTTGTGTAACATAAGACCCTCTTCTGGATAATTTTCCCCAAATAAAGGGTATGTCTCAGAATAAAATGGATTTATCTCCTACCAGAAATCTAAACTATCCCGCAATCCCCAAAAACCAGATCATTTAACAAACCAGCACATTTAAAAAGTGAAAAATCCCAATTATCCTCTTTAGAGCTCAACTCTGTTAATAATCGTACCATGAATTTTGATCGATGAAGCTTCTCAAACTTGTTAACACTTAAGGAAAGCTGTACTTTCACGTGGCCCATCGTAGCATGAGCAGAGGTTGGAAGTGCCTGAACCAACATGAAGAATTAAGGGAGTGAGCCTTTCCTTTGTTATTTAGAGCCAATGGGTAAGAAATCATAGTTCAATTGGTAATAATGTTGTCTAAATATGGGGTTAGGCCAAACCCAAATCTTGGTCCAGGTTCAAAGATGGGCGATAAAGACAACTTGGACCCATTTTAAGGTTATTTTACCCAATTAACAAACCTGCAAATAAACAGCAATACAAGCATGTGAGTGGAGAGGCCCAGTGTCTCCTCTGCTCTTCATGGAGGGGTGTTCAAAGTTTAGAAGTGAAAGCAGCACATTTTTCACAAGGAATCACCACAAAACTCTACCTCTACAGAGTTTTATTAGCCTAGGATAGAGGCCCTATCAGTACCCAAGGATTTATCATTCGCTCCGTTCAATAAATATTTGCTATATGCTACTGTTCTAGGTACATAAGATACATCAGTGAACAGTCACAGATGTTGAGCTTACATTCTAGCAGCAGAAGCCAATCAACACAATTTTACAATACATTAGGAGATGGTAAGTGCTCTAGGGGAAAATAGATCAGGATACAGATCAAAAGAATAGTTGTCAGGGAAAAGTTTCCATTTTAAATATGGTGGTCCTGATGGCAAGGTCAACTTCATACATGTACATGTGGTTTAATACTCTGTTGACATCATCTTGAAATTTTAACACTTTTATCTTTGAACTTATGTTTTTTTTAAGCGAAATCTGATGGGACAACGGAGTACGTGTATAAGTAGAGGAAATATGCACAAACTGCATGTCTGCCATGTCTGCTGAGATTCTGATTGAAACTGCATTGCATTGGTATATTAATTTGGGGAGAATTGATATTTTTAGAATATTAAGTTCTTTCCATCCAAAAAGATGGTATACTTTTCTGTCTGGTTTTATGTCCTTCAGTGATATTATATAGGTATTTTCTATTTCAGGTCAGCACATTTCTTTCTCATTTATTTGAATCTAAATTCTACATGGAATTTTCTAGGGGTACAGCAGCTTCAGTACAAAGCACTTTTTTTTTCATATTACTTTTTTGTCCTTTGACTTATAATTATAGAACAAGGGAGAAAGTTTTAGGGAAACATACAACTAGAAACAAAATAGTCTGTTGTTTCCTGGCATTTTGTATTCCTAGCTGTCTTTTGCTTGCAAGGTTATTCTTCTCACTCAAACCCATTGGAATAGGGTAAACAATCCCTTTCAGGGGGAGACAGAGGGATCAGTGAGTTTCAAAGTCAGAGTAGTAGTGGAAAAGACAAGGCCCATACTGGCCATGAGAACAGACTGCTCTGTGTGGTTACTTGTTGGGAAAGCCATGGTTGTCAGCAAGACCAAAGAGAAATAGCCAGAGAGGTCAATGACCCCGTGGCCTCTTGGGTGGTATCTACATATGTACCTTTGAAACCCATGGCCAATGAGGACTGAATGCAAAGATCAGCACAAGCAGGGACCACAGGGGCTGATGTGATGTGTGGTCCAGGCTTGATTTGTACAAACCAGAGTAAAAGGAGTTCATCCCAGATCAATAAGGCTGTAAATCTTATTGTAAACCACAACAGACATATTTAATCAGCAGAGATATTTTCACCAGCAGTACAGAGTGTGCAAATGCACAGAGATGGAACAGCTAAATGAAGATTAAGAATAAAATATGAAAAGTAGCGACAAAATCATGGCAGAAATAGGAAGACATCTAGACTAAAATTAAGTGGACACAGAGGTATTCGGTATGCTGCTACAGCCCAGCAGCATGTTGCTGGAGACACAGACTCACAGCAGGTAATCAGCTCAGAAAGGACAAGCATGGCTCTAAGAGGAGACGAGGCAGAGAGAAGTTACAAAATTAGGCCTGAGACTGCTTCTCTCCCCTTTGGGCCATAGGAATGCTATTCAGCCTTAGAGAAAATATGTGGGATATGGTGAATTAGTTGTGCCCAGATGAACCACTTTAGTGGATCCAAATGCCATTTACTCCTGTATAGTTTCTTACCAATTCATCCCTTTGTTTACAGTGGCCAAGGAGATCTTCATTCAGGTGTTAAAACACAATAGAAACAAAAAAATCTTCCGTACCCAGCTGTATATTTCAAGCCAGGATATTGGTTACTACCAGAACACTTAATTGTCAGGCCCCAGTTTTGTAGACCACTGTGATTTTGAGGTTATGGGAAGGTAGAATGGGAGGCTCTTGTTTGGATCAAAAATGGCAACACTACTCTTAAGCATGCATTTTTCTCAACTGAGCATTGTGTGAAACCCAGGTAGGAAAATACTTGAGTATGTCAAACTGCATACACAGAATAAGAAAGAGGGAGAAAGAAATGTTACTGGCATATTTTTAAACAAAAGACGTGAAAATGGCGGCTCTTCTGAGTATGGAAAAAATTTTCCTTTTCACACATATTGACAGCCAGAGGGGGTTATTATTGAGAATATGAGTAAAGTTACTGCCAGTTTCTGCTGGTACTCATGTTTAAAAAGAAACTATGGAAACCAGGAGAAGGAATATTAATTAAGTTCAAATTTGGAATGTCTTTGCCAGGGGTGGATGAATGAATTCAATGAAGCAACCTGTAGGGTTGTAATTCAGTGTTTTGTTAGCAATTTAATAGAACGCTGAACTTTTCATAAATTAACACTTTGTTTTAATAATCTTATTAAAAGGTTATTTTTGATAAGATTAGTGCTGGAATGTGATTTTGTTTTACATTTAAAGAACTAGTATATATATATCACAATTTTAAATAACCATATTATTATGACTAAAAAATGTTTAATACCTCTACATGTTAAATATAAAAAGCATAAGATAATATACATAAATGTCTTTTCCATTCCAGACTCTGTCTTCCCCTACTCCTAAGTGAAGAAACCTATTATTGGTTTCTTGTATATACTTTAGAGAATATGCATATCTCTTTCATACAAATTCACACAATCTGTTTTTTGTGAGACCTATTGCAACTATTTTTAAAAGTTCCTATATATATATATATGATATATAATATATTTAATATATATTCAAGGCCCTTTGATGACTACATCTTTGGGATATCATTCACTAAGAACACATGGCTTTTATCTAATGGTGAAAGTAATATAGATGTCTGGAGAAGATAATGCTAATGAGAAAATACAAAATAGGAAAATTATTCACCTGAATAAACCTGGAGAGTTTACAAGTAATGCTTTCATTGGTCACTGCAGAATTTAAAGGAAGTTTCCACTTTATAATATAAATTTGTTGTGGTTGTTCATCTTAATTTTTTGACTTATTTGCTTCTTTTTGGTGGGGAGGACAGCAATGTTGAGAAAACACTGACTAAACCAAAAACCAGCTCCATTTAAATGTGAAGCTGCGTTCTACACACAACCATAGTCTGCTGAAGGGCTCTGAACATTAAACTGCATGCCTTGCTGAATTTTATTTCAAATAGACAACAGCAGATGGTAACAATGCACTTCTCATAGATGGTAGGAGGGAGGCAGTCTTGTTTCAAGTAATACTATTTCCGGGCGATAATCCAAAATGTGCAGTAGGCAGAAGTTAAAAGGAAGCACTTGCTTTTAGGTTTTTAAAATATATCCCTTAATCCTGGGTGATGATTGACAATCATGATTTAGAGTATGAGGGGTTTCTCTTTAATCTGGCAAGTTTGATGTTATTTGCGTATCTAGTAGGGCTTTTATTCAACTAAAACTAAGTAGAAGCCTGTGCAATTGATGCCGCATTTCAGAATTGATTCCTGGCCTGGTACTCTATTTACAGATTAGTAAGTACACAGGATCAGTCCTCCTCCTCATCTTTTTGAAATTTAAGGGCTCTAAAAGGCATATTTACAATTAAAATGTTTCTTGCTGTGGAAGACTATGACCAGGGATGATGTTTTTTTCCCCACTATTTAATTTCTTGAGAAAAGAAGCAGTCTATAAGATTATAATAATCCTGTTTTGATCCCTAAAATATAATATTAGCTATTGGTATTTACCAATGATTAAAATATTGTTATTACTTGTTTCATGTGGATTATTATAAGTTCTTGGGAGAAATTTTAGTGAATCACCTCCAAGCCTCCTGCTCCTATTACTAGTTTTCTGGCAAACCTTTTGTAAGGAATAGATCAATTGTTTTTCAGCTGTGAAAATAAACTGACTTAAAAGCACACATTATTAAAATACAATTAATTAAATTATAAACTCCAAAACAAGATACAACTAAGAAAATAATATGTGCAGGAATGAAAGTTAACAGGTGAATTTTACAACAGTAACATAGTGATTTTCATTGATTGACACACTTAAGCACTAACATTAATGTCTTTGTCACAGTTGCACTAAACAAAGCAAAATGGGTTTATGAGAAGTGAAAAAGAGGTATATGTGAAGCCCAAGTAATTTAATATTTGACCTGTGTTCTCGTTATGATGTATTTATTTATGTAACTTTGGGAAACATTTTAAGAAGTAAAACGTTCATTAAAAAATCGGAAAATATAGTAAAGTATAAAAAAAATATTACCCTCAGTCCCATTTTTTAGAGATAATTACTGTCGTATCTAGTTATCAGTCCCCCCCCCCCCCCACCTAATCTTGTTGTATTGCAAAAGGCTAAAATATACTTTCTAGGAGACATCCTCAGGGCAGAAGCATTCAGAAAGAGCCTCTTGCAGCCTCTGGACTCAGGGTGAGTAACACAGTGCTACAGGTTTGGTTTCTGTTTTATAGCTGCATGGGCAGAGCTTTCTTCCCGCAGAAACCCAGTGATGGAATCCTTTGTGTTTAGAATATATTCTAACCTCATAAGTGAATGTTGCTAATGCCTATTTCTGTTAACATTTCAAAAGCCCATTTTTGCTGCAGAATCGTGTTTGATATTTAAAGGCTAATAAAAATAAATCCAAGTGATAGGAAAATAGTATGAAAATCATATTGGAATATCCATTGCAAACAGTTTCCAAATTTCCTTTTTACCTTTGGACTTGCAGTTTCTTGCTGGTAAGTGAGTGGTTGCAAAAATGAAAATACTGCTTGCCTATAGCTTGGCTGATGTTATTCACGAGAATTGCATAGGTAGCTTATCAAATCCTCATCTTTATGAGAATTTTCTGAGAAATATAGTAGGTAAACCTAAGTCTACAGGCTCAAAAATTAGATCCCAGCTCCTCAGATGGCCAAATCCAGGGGAAAGTCAAGGACCTTCCTCTCCAGCCAGTGATGGCCATAATCTCAGGAACCTATCCTGTCACATGGTTTTCCCTACTTCCCACCCATATGTCACTGGCTGCCCTCTTCCTTCATGATGCTGCTCGAATGTTTTCTGTGCCATGAAACCTTTGCCTACTGCCCTCAGTAGAGTGCCTGGACACTCCCTCTGCACTGCCGGGGCGCGTCACACACGCACCTCCACAGCAGCTCTCATCGCTATTTATTCACTTTCCCCCTTACCTGTGAGCTCTCGGAGTTAAAAACATGATTTGTTGACTGATTGAATTACTTAAATAGACAAACAAATGGATGGGTGAATTTGTTCATTAGATAAAGGCGTCCAGCACTCAGTCAGACTAGCAGCACAGTTAGTACACATAGTAACCATAACAGTCTCTGAGGCTTATTACTCTTACTGACATTGTATTCAGTGCTTTAATGAGTTGCTTGTTTATGGTGTTATTATTATCCTTATTTTACAGAGGAGGAAATTCTGAGGGTTAGAGGGAGTAAATCACTTTTTCAAAGGCAGACAGCCCATAGCTCATAGGGTGGGGACTCAAATTCACACTGCTGTTCCAAAGCCTGTGTACTTACCGTTATCAAATACTGCCTTTGTCTGCAGCAGTCCGTCAGTACTTGTTGAGTGAGTGAATGAATGGTTACTCTCCCTATATGAAAAAAATTTTGATAAGAAGTTATAATAAAACAACACCAGAAGTACAGTAATGCTCGATAATGGCAGTGCCATCAGCTTTGTTATTTTATCATACAGTCTGCCTGGAAAGGACCAGTCCAAATACCATCAGTGAACTCTGACGTGAAATTAGGTCTGGATTAATATATGTGAGCACTGTAGATGCCTAAAATACTTGCTCAACATTTGTTAAGTGATAAGGGGTTAACCCTGACAAAAATGCTTTCTTTTCTCCTTTCATTTTTTCTTTTCTCTGTAAATTTCTTCTGAGAGGTCATCTACTTCAGTAGAAATGGGACCGTGTTATATTTTGTCCTTTATGTTAGGAGGTACGTATAGAGACCTGAGTTCACTGGCAATGCATTCTGTAGTCTTTTTCACACTTCTATTATATTGGTATCACAGGCATTTACCTGGTGGGTCCACCTCATAATCTGGCTCTGCATAAAGATTGATATTATTTTGACAAGTGCCAAAAGATGTCACAAGTTCCAGGTGATCTATATGGCGCAGCAATTCCCAACCTTAGTTTTAAATCAACTCATCTTGGGGAGTTTTAAAAATTTTCAAATTCCCAGCATCCAATCTCAAAGTTTCTGATTAAGGAGACCTGGGGAGGGTTGTGGTTGACATATGTATTTTTAGGAGGCTCAGCCCTGTGGATAGGGATGCACAGCTTACGTTCAGAACTAATGAGACAATGTATATAAAGACCTCTTCAGTGTCTGACATGTAAAATAAGTATAAACTTTTCTTACCTTGAACCCTCCTAAACAGGATGACAGACAGAAAAAGGGAGTAGGGATTTATTTCCAGCCTTATCTGATGAGGGAGAAGGGAATCTGGCTGTGGATAAATTAATTGGTTTAACAGATATAGTTCAGTGGTTCATAAACGTGGCTTTTCTTTGGAATCACCCCAGGGACGTTACACACACACACACACACACACACACACACACACACACCTGAGTTCACAGGCAACACATTTCTGTAGTATTATTAGAAGCCCTAATCTATTGATGCTTTGGGTTCCCACCTCTGGGGATACTGATCTGACTGCTCTGGAGTGTGGCCCAGGTATCTGGAAGTTTCAAAGCTCCTAGTTGATTCTAGCATGTTGAAGAGTTTGACATCCACTGGTCTGGCTGAAGGGGTCACAGCAGATGGTGGGTAACTGACTGACTCTGGCAGTATCCCTTCAACAAAGATATGCTCTTGGACCGATTCTTCTCTTACTCCCAAAGTCTAACTCTCAGAAAGCAGGTCTTTGTTTCAAAGGCAAGGAGAAGAAGCGCCAGTGAGTATGGCTAAAATGTAGGAATCTCTGGTTTTCTAGGACTTCTGGGTAGGATATGAGGAAGCATGTTGCGGAGGTACTTCTTTGTTATGTACTTTTCCTCTCTCTTTATTCTCACTAAGAAAGCTCTTGCCCTGAATTTAATTTCCTAAGCTAAGGTGTAAGTTGGCCAACAGGAGTAGTCCATTTGGCAACCAACGATCTCAAGAATGAGTGTGCACTGGGTTATGAGATGTGTGGTAAGTTAGTATGATTCACCTCATAAAGGCCCGATCACTCTCAGGTGTACTGATAAAACTAAGAACCAGATCCTACTTTCTTGGTGATCCTGCCAAATTGCCACCCTGTGAGACAGCTAGCTTTAATCCATCTCTTTACAGGAAGTCCTGGGTACCATCATCACGGCACTTACCATGTTAAATAAACAGGGGCCCCTTGCTCCCTTAGCTGAATGCTGGAAATCGTGGGCAGACATTTTAATTAGGCCTAAGAAGGAAAATAATCTGACAGCATGGAGAAAAAAGAAATAATTGAAGGGTCTAAGGGTAGGCAACATGAATGCCAGTCAGAGGGTGCTGTGTCTGAGAGGCAAACCATGAGATAGAATGATTCTAAGCCAAATGCACATGTCTGAAGGACCTCCCAGTGACCGGTCCCATGAAGCTCACAAGTGGTAAAGGAAACCATGGGATGTCCACCCACGTGGTAGTGATTTCAATATAGAAGTCCTCTTCTCTCCCTGCAAGTATATCTCTACTCTGCATCAGTCTCTTGGCCTACTTGAGAAATCTCAATTTGACATAGAATACTAAAATCTCTAGAAGGGAGGGTAATATAATAAGCCTTCCTATGAATATATAGTGACTCTCAACCCCAACTACATGTTAGAATCACCTGGAGGCTTTTTCTTTCTTTTTTTTTTTTTAAATACTGAAGCCAGAGGACCATTGTCAGAAATTCTGATTCAGTTGATCTAGGGTGAGGCCCAGACATAAAAGATGATTTTAACATCCAGTCAACATTGGAAATCATTGGTGTACCAGAGTGTGAAAATTTTGATCACATCCTTTCTGGAGAGCAGATTTTGATTGGGAAGGAAAGAAAACGAAGTCCTAGCACAATGGAAAGTTGGAATAAGCACCTGGGGTTTTTATAGGAAGGTGGGCAGAGTGGAAATTAGGCATGAGGAGGTGGTGTTGAAAATAAATTTCTATTTGTTGGTTTTGCCTAGGGCTAGCTCTGACCCACAACACGAGAGATAAGAAGTAAGGAGGAGAATGAGCTTATGAGAAAAGTGCATCTTCATGAATACATATTTTAAAACTGTCTTAACAAGTATTCTCAACATTACTGGATTTTGGAAACCGACCACGTCTAACAGAGCAGCTTTAGCTCCTATGCTACCAATTCTTCCTAGAAAAGCTTAAAGTAAAAACTGTTTCAAAGTTGAGTATTAAAATATGTCTGTGGGCATAGGATCCTTCAAGATAGTTTATATAAGAAACTTGAAGTGTGCCCTCAGAGAAGTGTCTTATTTTGTTATGAAATCAAATTTTTTTTAAAAAAATTCCAATTCTATCTTGTCGTTCTTTTTTAAAAAAATCCTTCTCTATTGTTTTCTGGCCAAACAGCTCACCTTTTGCCCTGCTCACTTGTCACTTTGCTTGGCATGAAGAATTTTAGTTAGTTTTGTTGGTTGCCCTCATGACTTCTGTTTAGTGCATTCTCCAGAGCTGCTGCTGCACATCTGTCCCATGGCCTCTGAGAGGCAGTGTGGCATCATGCATCAAGCTGTGTGGCTTGGGTTTGAATCTCAAGTCTCTGACCTTGGGCAAACCTTATTGATTTCCATTTTCCTCATCTGTAAAATGGGAATGATGCAAATACTTACACTCGTAGAATTATGAAAATCAAATGACAATACATGTGAAAGTTAATTCATAAACTATAACATTCTTTTTAGGGAAAGGGGAAGCTCATTAAATCCCTTCAGCATAGCATGAAAGAGAGCTGGATTATTTGGTGATATTTTTAAGGCATCTGCTCTTGGTCTGTGGACCATTTCAGAACAAATAGGCTGAGATCATCCTTTGGCCAAAAGTCATTGTCACCATCCTCTCAGTACATTACCCATTGGGTGCTCTGTCCCAGAATCTGGCAGCAGAGAGATGTGTATGAACTGCTGGATTTGTGGATCTGAACTTGGATAGGGCTCTAGATTAAGCCACTTCAGAGTGAGCCATGTGGCTTTGAAAATATTGGACTAGAGTTTTCTCTCAGGATCACCAACTTAGCTTTGGGTCCACCAGTCTCTCAGCCATTAAATATCTCTTTCTTGGTCCATAATTCCCTGGGGGATGTGAGAATTTCCTAAAACATCAATCCAAGGCAATCTCTGCATAGAGCTTTATTGGTAGGACTTACGGTTGTTCATCAATGCTATATGATAGAATTTGCCATGGAAATATAATTCAATAGGAAATATAAGGGTTTATTTATCCTTCCTGCTCCAAGGCTGTCCTTGTCTTGCTATAGGAAAGTGATTCTCGAAGTGTGATTCTCCAGACCAGCAGCCATAGCATCGCCAACGGAACTTGTTAAAAATGCAAACAAATCATCTACTCCACCCAGACCTTCTGAATTAGAAACCCTGGGGGTGGTCAAGCGATCTGTGTTTTAATAAGCCTTCTGAGTGATTCTGATCACTAAAGTTTAAGAAATACTGATATAGAAGTCAGCTACCGAGGAAGCTGTGACCACCTGTATTCTCTCCTGGGTTCATTAGAAGTAGAAATGACGATCTCCGAGGGCTTCTCTTAGGTACCCTCATTGTAGTCCCCCAATGAAGGAGCCATTGTCAGTGGCCCTGTGCTCTGAGAGCAGCTGACCAGCTGCCATTGGGTTCTCCATCCAGCTGGCTGCACTCTCAGACCTTCGCTGCATCAACTTCCTGGATTCAGGGGCTTTTACTTTCAGGTCTAACAATTTTGGGAAGAGAAGCCTATGATTTCTCTTCTTGGATAAATGTGCATTTTGTTATCTGACCTCAAGAAATAGCATGAAATTAACTTATTTCCCTTACCCTTGGTTAAAAGAAATGTAATTTTGTTCTGTGGCTCTTCACACGTTTGGTAATATCTGACCATAAATAGTTTTAGGACTAGAGAGGGTCAAGCAAATAAAACAGCCTTGCCCATAGGCTGGGGGAAAAAATTCTGCCCAACAAATTTAAATTGCCTTTCCTTTGATCATAATGCATATTGGTGGCCTGAAGGAGGATAGTACCAGTGTGCTGAAGGCTAAAATTTCCATTTCTATCACTTTTTCTTTATCCACTGGAATGGCTATCTGAAGGACTGCTGGTCATACTCTCTAAGTAGGGTTCTGTGTCAGTTTCTGCTTTCAAAATGTGCTGGAGATCTGTGTAAAATGGCACTTTTTACCAATAGCCAGTAATGTGTATTTTCTTGTTTTGCATGTGACCACCACTATGATATTAATATCTGAGTAGTCACATTAGGAAGACATGGGGAAAATATTTCCTTACATTATTATTGATCTTGAGTCTTAACAGAGTGTTTCCGAGGTTCTATTTGATAAGACAAAGAGATATTCAGGACCTACAAACTCAAAGAAGGTTTGCAACTGTTATTCAACTGTTATTCAATGAGATCCGTCCCATACTAAACAAGATCGCCTCTTCATTTGTTCTTGAACTCAAGATTATATTGTGTTGCAATGAGCCATTCCCCAAAGCTTTATCCGTAAAGCCAAAGTGCTAGATTGTTTTCATTTCGTCACCACCAAATAATCCAGGTAAGAACCTGTGATCTTTAGCTTTCACCCGATTTTAAGCCTTTTTTTTCTTTTTTTTTTTCTTTTTTTGGTCACATTACATATTATCATGTGACGGGTAGGATCTGAAAAAATAAATTGGCTGAAATGTGAGTGACAGTATTATAAGAAAATGAGAAAATGTCCAGGGCAATTCTGTCCAACCAGTTGCTGGGGATAATAGAACCATCCAAATCTATCCCCTTCCCTCCTTTGGTGGGTACCACCTGTGGCAATTTTTTACTTTGGCTTATATATCAATATGGGTAATTCTGGAGCTTGTGCCTGTCTAGGACTGTCAAAACAATGACAGCAATTTCGAGACTCTCCCAGATAATCACTTGTACTTGAACCGGTCCAGCAGTGGGAGATTGAGCTGTCAGGATATGCCAGGGCGGGATCCCACCCTGTCTGCTTACCAGAAGCCTCACTTCCTCCCCACGGAATGTTAGAACCAGCACCACTTGACAACGAGGGCTGGGGGAAGACAGGAGTCAATTGCTAACCTTGGTACATCGAAACTAATTGGGGTTTCTGTATTAACAAGGTCGGCACACTCAAGGTTAAAAAAAGTGTTCAATTTATGTTTGATAAACTGAAAGCACATACCCTCTGGGAGACAATGCTAACTTATTAAAATTTTAACTTTTTAAAAGCTATTCTTTATCTTTTACTTCATTTTATTCCTACAGCTTTGCGTTTTGGTAGGTTAGGGCCTCTTTCTTGATCTGCATTTTTCAGGTGAAGAACCTGAGGCATAGAGTGGGCAAATAGCCTAAGGTCACACAACTAGACAGAAGGGGAGATGTGGCCCAAATCACTGCCTGGGATTGCTGGTCTAATTCCTTTTCTACCTCTACCTTGAAGCAAGGAGTGTTAGAGAGTATGCCAGTTATATAACTGAGATACTTGCAAACTGTATTCTTTCCCTCAATCAAAAGAGTAATCCAAACAATGGTCTAGCATCAATAAAACAGAAACACCTTTTGCAAGAGGGTAAAATGAAGAAACCGAGATTCAGACTCAAAAGAGATCAGATTTGTTTGCATGTGCCCAGGGTTTTGGAGATGATTCTATTCATTGCCACAAGTCCAGCACATGCTTTATTAACTTCCCGAGCTCTGCTTCTTCAACGCCAGTACAGCGTGGGCTTGGGGAGCCCCCGTTCATTCTCTTTAAGTTCACAGGTAAAAGTATGTTTCATTTTGTTCAGTGTGTGTTTTGGAATTCGTTTCTGTGTCTAGAAGAGGTTTCAGAGGGGCAGAAACCACTAATGTACATGCTTATCATTATTACAGTCAAGTGCTATTTAAATGAGCGATTATTTACTTAGTTGGAAGTGGTGGTTTTTGTCTTCTAAGGAGAAATAAATTTTGTCACTGTTTCTTTCCTCAACTCTTTTTTCTTCACCTCCAAAGAAGTGGAGACTTTATATTAACCCCATAGCTGCTGCTCTTTTCCACTTATTCTTCATTATTTAAATCAACCAGGCAAATGTGTACGCCTGTTAGTCTGAGACTATGAGAATAATCAATGATGATTTTATTTTATAACTTGAGTACCCCCTGGAGAAAGTAATTGTCAAAAATGTCTTGGCGTTTTAATTCAAAGTTGAGTTTTCAACGATTGACTGTGAAGTGCATGAATTTAAAAATCAGCTTTTCGGATTTTGTTAGCCTTTAAGTAGACTTACCAAGAGGCTTCTTTTTTGTGATAAAATCTATGTTGTAAGCTAATATGTCCCATATTATTCATCTAGGACAGGGGGGTGGCAAACTTTCTCTGTAAAGGGCTAGATAGTAAATATCTTAGATTTTGTGGGTGTGATATATACCAAGAAATACATTTTATCTTTGTCCTCAGTTTTTGCAGAGCTCTTAAAACCCATGTAATTTCCCAAGTGATAAGGGTGCTAGGAGCATATTTTTTTTCTACTATTTGATCTTTGACTCTGGTTTCTGACATAAGAACTCGCTTCTAAGATCCTTGGAATCTCTACAGTGGTGACAGTGTCTTTTTGTATTCCAATGAGGTGAATGACTGGTGTCTTGGGGACCCTACTTAGCTTCAGATGGGAGATGGTCACCAGAAAGACCAGGTCATGATCAGAAGCTTGGAACTTTCAGCCCCACTCCCTATTCTCAGGGGCTGCAGATTGAGTTCATAATCGATCTCACCTACATGATGAATCTCCATTAAAAGCTTAATTTCAGGGTTCAGAGAGCCTCTGTGTTGGTGAGCACATCCAAATGGAGGGAGGATGTGCACCTCGACTCTACTAGAACAGAATTTCCTGCACTCAAGACTCTTCCAGACCTCATCCTATGTACCTCTTCATTTGGCTGTTTATCCACATCCTTTATTGTATCCTTTATAATAAACCGATTAAACTAAGTTTCTCTGAGTTCTGTGAGCTTTTGTAGCAAATTATCAAACCAGAGGAACAGGTTGCGGGAACCCTGACTTATAACCTGTTGGTCAGAAGTAAAGGTGACAACCTGGGACTTGTGATTGGCATCTGAAGCGGGGGCAGTCTTGTGGGACTGGGGTTCTGCTAACTCTGGGTAGTTAGTGTTGGAACTGAACTGTAGGACACCCAGTTAGTGTCTGGAGAGGGTTGGTTAAACTAGAGGGAAAACACTCTAGGGTTGGTGTCAGAAGTCATGAGTAGAGAAAGAAAACAGAGTTTTTCCTTTAATGAGCCTTATGAACTCTGTCACAATTACTCATCTCTACCATTGTAGTGCAAAAATAGCTGTAGACAATATGTAAACAAATGAGCTTGGCTCTGTTCCAATAACACTTTATTTACAAAAACAAGCAGTGGGCTAGATTTGGCCCATGGCCTATGGTTTGCTGACCTCTAATCTAGGAGCTTCCTGGAATAAATTTGTTATTTTGAACTATAGAAGATTATATCACAGAAAAAAAAGTTTAGGTAGTCATGGACAAGGTAGCTATCATTTTATGATTCTGACTCCTGCGATTCAGTCTCTGGAAGTATATATACTTTTAAAAGAGGGAATTCCTGTCCTCACATAAGGAATTAGGAGGAACAATTAAGAGAACTTCATTTAAGTGCTTCATTTTAAAATACAACTTTTAAATGTGGTATGTTCCTCTTGAAAAATATGTACACATTTTTTCTATGTATCATATATATATATATGTATGTATGTATAATACATCTATACTTAGATCTAGTATAATTAGATCCAAAACCCTTCAGCAACTTTTTCAAGCTTTATTTTTAGTAACTACTTTCAAAATAATAAGGCTGAGTCCCTCCCTGTCCTTCTCTAGACTCCAAGTGGAACAAGCATCCCAGATCCACCATATATATTACAGAGGTAGTCTTTCCCAATGAGAGCTATCTCTGGGGACAGTGAGTGTGTGGGCATCTGTGGCTCCAAGGCTGGCCCCCTGCCAAAGTGATTGCTTGCCAGGTTGTTTGATCAAGGGAAAGAGGTAGTAATCAGAGCCCAGGTCATGAAGACAATAGCTGGAATCTGGTAAGGGGCATCAAAATGGCAAGTTAGGTAGACAGGTAAGAAAGGTTTAGCTCATTGAAAGAGAGATGGAGCAAGATAAGGTACAGGCAAAAGGGTAGTTTGGGGGCAAATTTTGTGAACCCTGGGCATTGGCGGGGACAGCCCTTCTCAAGGGCAGCCTGGCACTCTTTGCTGGCTGGTGGTAGACTTTTACATGGACTGGACCCTATAGGCTACTCAATGACCCTTTCTAGGGATTTGTAGTTTCCTGAGGCTCAATTCACCTTGGATCCCACGGCATAAAGTTGACTGGTCAGAATGAAGGCCAGTAAAACTGTCATCGGACCAGTATTAAGCACAGATTGTTTGATAAAGTGACATTTCAATGTGTGCTGGTGTCTTAGATGTCCTTGGAGGCAGTTAAAAGAAAGGGCCCAGAAATTCAACCGTCAGGATTCAAATGTCAACTCTACCACTTATTAGCTGTGTAATGGTACTGCGTGAAATAACCTAATCTCTCTAAAATTGTTGACTCTGTAAGATAATCTGTTCTTCTTTCTCAAATGGTGTGTGCTCCTGCCTGCCCACTTTGCTTGCCCCTCACCCAATCCCACATATTTTCCTCTGGCTGCCACGAATTGCTGGATGGGATCATATGAATTCTAAATTACTTTTTAAAATTGACATTGCTTTGCTGTAAGCCAACTATTTCATAAGCTGTGTCAGCTAAAGGTCTCCCCACCAGTTAGTCTGAAGAAGTTTTTGCTGTCATGTCTGTCCTGTTAATTTAAGCAGAAACTGTAATTAGATGTAAGTGGTCCTGTTCCCACAGAAATGAATGGCAGCATCTGTAGAGAGAGAACCGTTCCAAACCCTTTTGGCTACCAGTGCTCTGCAAGTTAGCAGTATGGAGTGAGGCCCAGATCCAGACTTCTGTCGGCCTAATTTTATATCTGTAGACACACAACACTAAATCCAATATTTCTAATGCCTTGCTGTGATGGGTGCAAAGCCAAGCACATTCCAGACTTTTATGCTGGTGGCTCCTCCTGAGAAGGACACACCACTAGTGTGTGTGTGTGTGTGTGTGTGTGTGTGTGTGTTCTATTTTTTTAAATCAGTATAGATAGTAAAAATAGAGGTTTGATAAGTAGCAATGTGTAAACCAGAAAATCAGAAAGGGTAGAAAATTTTGTTTATTATTGAGCAATGGAATCACAAAGATATTTTGAATAAAGACATTTTGTTCTTTTGTTTAGTTCTCTGATAAAGGAATAAACGAATTGTATCCTCCTAGTGTGGCCAATGGTAGAGCCAAGTGCAAGAACCTGCTATATATATGGGTGTGTACTTGGGGGAAGAGTATCTAGGGAAGACACATTTATATCCAGGAAGTTAAAAAACTCTATGTTGAGATAGTTCACACTGTACTAAAGCTTCAATAATGCACTAAAGCAGCCAGTTGTTGAATATCTACCCCTCATTCATACCACAAGAGCAATAGAAAACATGATTCCTCTGCTCAGTGAGCTTGTAGTTTGGCTGGGGTGTTGAAATATACAAGTTCAAAAATAACACTGTATAAAATGAAGTACAATAGTAAGGAGAGTGAAACTCTCCATGATGTGAGAAGCATAGTCCAAAAAATTCACTTGCTTAAAACCTGGCATCACATTGCAAGATTAATGAAATGGCCAGAGTGAGGTTGCCCAACTAGCCATCTGGGAGTTCCAAGGGTCTGTGCCATCTGAATCCATCCTTGTCCTGGCCACAGTTTGGTGCCACCTGGTGGCAGTTGTTTTCTCCAGCTTGAATGTACATGGAATGATTCTGAGCCCTATGGCTGACAACACTTCCAAGAAAGAGACAGTGATTCCAGGAATCTCCCAGATAGTTGGTTCCCATTTTGTTAGCTTGATTCAGGAAAACTGGAGACATGGAGACCACCTTTGGCTTCCCTGCTTCCTGATGGAGCTGCCTGCATAGGGTCCCCTTTCCCTTCCAAGCAACCCGTCTTCCCATCCACCACCATCTTTGAGAACAGTGTTGGGCAAACAACGGCAGCCAATCATTATTTTTGTCATATTCGAATTTGCCTTTTAGAGTTTTAAAATTTTTTTGTTATTTTTGACTTCACAAACTTGAAGAGGAGGTACCGCCATGTAGGTTTAGCAGCAGAAGTTTCTTGAAAGAAGATAGACTTGGGTCTTTCTGGAAATGTAAACTGTAGTTTTCCCAAGGGGTAATGAAGGCCTTTCAGGAAAGACAAACTTTATAATATCAAGTAAAGAATATTCTCCCAGCTGATGTTACGGTTTTCTAGAAAACATGTATCTGATTTAGCATGTGTTTCACCAAATAAGATTCATTTGGGGAACTTCGGAATTTTTTTTTTTTTTTTTTTTTGAATGGTAGTAAGGGACAAGAATCTGTATGGGTACCCGGCAATGTTTCCTGTTTTCAAAATATTTTATGGCCCCTGAGCACTTTTGGCAGTACCAAAGAGAAAAAGCTTTTTTTTTTCATGGGTAGATATTTAGCTGTACTAAGGCATGACTTAAAAAACCATGAACTGTGACACGTTTGAAAGTGAAGGTCAACAAATGAGAGTAAGAGAGACAGGGAGACAGACAGACAGGAAAAGAGAGAAAAAGTGCCCCGATGCTCACCTAAGAATTAAGGTACTTTGGATTTTTCTAATTTGAAAAATGGGTTTGCCCTTTGTATAAACACAGCAGCTTTGCCTGGAAATTTGATTTAGGTTAAGTCTCAATCAGGTAAACTACAGATACTCCAGGGATCAAGACAAGAAAATTAAGTTCATATCAATCGTGTAGCTCATTTTTAGCAAAGGCTTACCTTTTGGCTGATTCACTTGTTATTACCTCTTTCCTTGGTTATTTTCCTATTCCTCCCCATGGTTAATGCTTTGCTTTTTTTTTTTTTTATGTAGTGCATTTTAATCTTTAAAGTGCCACGCAGGCAAGAATTAATCTCCAGTGGAATTTTTCCATTTTGTTGATGGAAGAGATAGAGGAGGAGATGTAGATAGATTGTCGGGGACCCCAAAATGGAATGTTTTCAGAGCTATGATTTGGTGAGCTGTCCAAGCCCTAGAAATTCTGAGGCAGTATTAACATACCTGTTTGCTCCTGGATTGTGAATTCTCTTGAACTATATCTGTGACTACATGTGTTTGCATGTGTTTGTAAGGGGTAACCAATGGATAGAGTTAAAAAATATGTTGTCAATTGGTCCAATTATTTTTTAAAAATCTATGCCCAAACAAGAAATATCGTGGCCTCAGATATAAAAGAAAGAGCTCTAGACAGTTTATTTCTTTGGGGTGCAGTGTCTTCATCTATAAAAACAGAAACAAAGACAAAAATATTTACTGAGCAACTGTTCGGCCATATGCCTGAAACCTAATGGTCACTGAATTTCTCCAAGTCCAGTATCTTAGAAAAAGGAGACTCAGAGTGATGCTCTAACTCATTCATGATTTGTTATAGTTCATTTAACTATGAACAGAATAGTCTAGTCCTTGGACCTAGATCCAGTGCTCTTTCTATCACATTATAGCTGCCTCAAAAGAAAGGGCAAGACTAGCTGGACTTGCAGGTCTTGGATGGATGTCATATCGTCTCATGGTGACCAAGAAGATATACTTCAATGAATCTGAGTGAAAGATAAATGATTAAAGAGCAGATCATCATGACGATAGCACACTGAGTCTAGAGCAGTGGTTCTCAATCTTGACTTTATGTCACCATTATATCATGAACTTAAAAAAAAAACATGCTGATGCTAGCCTCAGACACATTAAAGCATGGGGAAGGGGTTCAGACATCAGTCTTTTTATATCTCCCTGAGTGATTCCAATGTGCAACCAAGGTAGCATACAACTGCTTTAGACTTAGGAATTCATACTAATTAACTTCCTTTATTGAGATTGTTTGATACACTCCTCTCTCCCTGACCTGCACCTCATCTCCCTTTGCTGTTGCAAGCCAAAGGGAAGGACAGCAACCTTTAGCTTCCTTGCTCGTTCCCCTTATCATTTACAACAGAGCATGTTTGCTGTAGCAGAGGAGAAAAAAGAAAATAACAACAGGCATGAACAACAAACATTGGCAACAGGTCTGTTCCTGACAAAGACTTAGCAGTGCATAATCATGACATGCCAAAACATTAGCAAGGAGACTACTCACGCGTGACTTGCTCGGGTAGCTTTGCCAGCAGATATCAATAGGCTCCTGGGAGTAGCTTCCATCCAGTGCAGCTCCTCAAATAGAGGGTGTTTTGGATTTCCTTTAGGGGGAGAAACAAAATTGGTATGCAACGTCAAAGTATTCCCATGTTCAAAATGACCCAACACCATATGGGATTCTATGAGCAAGAAGATAGTTGATTAAAATCTCAACCCTCTTCACAGACCAAAAAGGATTTTATCCCCAAATCTGGCATACTTAAACTGTGGCTGCCTCTAGATTTTTATATCCTCATGAAAATGGGTCATAACAATTTCCATGGGTTCTTGTTTAGAGTTGGGCCCCCTGTTTTGGAATCTGATTGCAAACTCTGACAGATGGTAATCTACGCTTCTTGAAACAATAAACATGGGAGAGCTATAAGCAAATATCCAGATCGCATTATTAAGTTTAAAATAGTAAAGTGAGAAAAATGCATCTAGGTAGTATTTGGTAAAGTATTTCCAGGATTTTTCTAAATTTTAAATGTGTAAAGGATATTGAAAAATGAGTCACTATTTTTCTGTATTTTTCAACTGAATGAGAGAGGAGCAGTGAATGTGAAAACCTGAGTGTTTTCAAATTTTAAAGTTGTTCTCCCGACTCTCAGATTATTGAGGAGAATAAATTAGGGTGCTCTTTCATTTCCTTCAGAATTTTAATTTGAGTTTTGAATATTAATGAGCAATAATAAAAAGGTTAAAAACAATAAAAAGATTAAAATTATTAAAAATACTTTTTCTGTTTTTAATAATTTTAACCTTTGTATTGTGAAACACAAAATTGCACATCAGAAAACTGCAAAAATAAAAAAATTTTATCGATCTATTGATAAATGATCTATCACAAAGAACATTTGTGGATAGACCATCAGGCCAAAGAACAGAATATGGCAAGAAATCGGATAGTAAGTTTCTCATGTAGAAAGACGTTATCATTTCAAAATTCTAAATTTCTTTCAGGAAGAGTAAGAAAGTAGACATGTAGCTCCAAAAGATTGCTAAAAGTTTGGAAAAAAGAAGAAAAGCATGTCATTGGGAAATGTTGAGTACATCTGAGGCCTTGAGGACCATCTCTAGGCCAAGAAGAATTTTCATTGTTGTCTAAATATATTTCAGTGATTTTTTCCCCTGTTCTTCTTTCTGTTTGTGGAGTTCTAATCCATGGAATGTTAAAAGGAAGTTGATAAGATCTTTCTAAACATAGGCTTCTATAAGTAGGTAACTTAAGTATTAACTTTTATAATAGCCAAAACATGGAAGCAACCTAAGTGTCCATTGACTGAATGGATAAAGAAGGTGTGGTATATATATGCAATAGAATATTATTCAGCCATAAAAAGGGGAAAAATCTTGCCATTTACAACAACATAGGTGGATCTTGAGGGCATTATGCTAAGTGAAATGTCAGACAGAAAAAGACGAATACTGTATGACCTCACTTATATTGGGAATAAAAATTTTTAAAAAATACACATAAAAAAACAAACTCAGAAAAACAGATCAGATTTATGGTTATCAGAGGTGGAGGGTGGAGGTGGGCAAATTGGTTGAAGGTGGTCAAAAGGTACATACTTCCAGTTGTAAGATAAATTAGTACTGAGGATATAATGTACAGCATGGTGACAGTGATTAATACTGGTGTATGATGAATTTGAAAGTTTTAAAGAGAGTAGATTCTATAAGTTCTCATCACAAAGAAAAAAACAGTTTCTTTCTTTTTTTTAATAACTATATGAGGTGATGGATGTTAACTAAACTTACCACAGTAATCATCTCACAACATATTAAAGCCAAGTTATTTATTATGCTATATCTTTAACTTATCAATAGTGTATATCAATTACATCTCAATAAAATTGAAAGAAAAAAAAGTATTGACTAAGGTCCAAATAGCTCAGTCTCAGTGAAGAGTCATATTCTGAGAAGCCTGGCAACCACATGAAATTAAAGAACTTTATTTCTTGCCTGCATCACTTATACAACTTTTCAGGGGATATATTTCATGTCCCACAGTAACAAAAATCCCCTCTCCTCTTCCTGACTCTCCCTACCTTGGAAGTAATTTCTAGATAACCTCCTACCATGGTACTTTCTCTTCTGTCTCCTTCTCCTCTTTTTCTGTTTTTTGTTTGTTTGTTTGTGTTTTACTTATTATTATTATTTATTATGTAGAACAATTAAACCATTCATACTTTTTTAAAAAGAATTCTTTCAGTATTACCCATTGTCTAGACTTTTTAAAATGAAGGTGAGCAATGGAAGTGACTCTGCTAGCAAGATCCTTTACCATTGTCCTTTTTCATTTGGGTTCTTTGTCTACTCATTCCTCAAATTTAGTCTCACAGAGTCCAAATTAGTTTGGCAAAGGCCAAAATATGCTTAGAGAATGAGAGAATGGGGAAAAGTGGCCAAAATTCTTTCAGCTGTCAGGGGGTGTGATATTGTGTGTGGATGGGAGTGCAGGCAGAGACTGGAAACTCGCTTTAATAAACCTTATCCCAGAAATGGGTCGTTTGAACTTGGGAGTACTTCGATGTTGTTTCTCTCCTTAAATTTTTGTTTCTCTCCTTAAACTGACCTGAACTGAATTTAAAAAGCACAATAAACTGAATGTGAGTAGGAGTTAGGGATAGATTTTACATCTTAACCTCATATAATGAAAAGAATAGTCTGTTAAAAAGTTTTAAAAAAATATTGAAAGACTGCCCTGTTTGGGTCAGAGTTGCAGAAAGTATTGCTTTGACCCCAGAAGTTCTCTGAAGACTTGGGGAGTGGTGGTTGCGGCAGAGGGACCTAAAAGGAAGGAAAAGCCTAAGTTATCTGTTTGGGTGGGGGCAGTCTTTCTCATGGTTCTTTGCTGAGATCCTGTTCTTTCTCCTCTCCAGTCTGTGGAGACCATATCCAGACCTGCCTCACATAGGACAAAGCCAGAGGGGAGTAGGACCCGTCAGACCAGCAGGACTGAGGCCATAAAAACGGTCAGTGTGTGGCCACTATAGCCATTGGCCATGATCACCTGGGTGGTGAATGTGATGAAAAAGAAAAAGTGACCAGTCAAACCGTAGACCTGAGACAGTGGGTGGTCCCTTTCTCTAAAGTGTCAGGTAACCTAAGAAAAAAATGTAGCCTCAATAGTAAATGAAAGGAACATGAGGATGAGGTCACCTGAGCCCACATAATTAAGACATTGACTCAATGCACAGGCTACTTAAGAGAAAAGGAAGCGATTTTTAGAGAACATTAACAGAAAAGATATAGAGGCTCTATTTAATAAAATTTGTTTCTAGCCACCACATGGTATGATACAGAAATTCTGAAATAATGACTATGTTTCTGAAATCTCAGTTAAAGAACCATTCTGGACTTGTCAATAGTAGAAATACTTAAGTCTAATTCTACCCAACAGAATAGAGTGTCTGTCCACTCCAGTCACTGCCCATCAGGGATTGCTATACAAGTGGTGTCCTGAAGGGGATGATGCTGAGGTCATCCTCCTATTATTCCTGACTGATGATACTGATTCTGGATTTGTATTTTTTCAGTTTATGACTTCAGGTTTATAACTGATTGTAACTACTCATAACCGCCAAGCTTTATGGAATGACAGATGGATTTGAGTTGCCCAATCCAACTCCTCTTGTCAGTGGGACTACCAGATACATAAACTTTTTTTTTTTATCTTTATTGGCTCATTTCCTTTGCTCCCATATCTTTCTTATTAATGGCCCTGGAATACAGGAATGCCCCTATCACTCGAAGGACTCAGGGCAAGAGTAAAACAATAGTGGCCCACATATCCACGTAAAAGCTATAAAAAATTAAGCTCACAGACTATTGTATAAAATATGTTCCCTTTTGCCTGGACAAATAATACATTCATAATGACATAATAGAATAATGTGAGTAAAGCTATGGTTTATGTGTGACTGAAAGTTGGAAAAATGCCAAAGATAACTGAATTTAACTACAACAATTGAACTTGTCTGGATGTATTGTGGATGGGCTGACAATGTTTAGATGAGTGATAAAATAGATATATGTCTATTTCATAAGTTATGCTTATATTTAATAAAATTTATTTTGTCTTTTTAGCAAAGTCACCAATCATGTTGTTATAATTGAGATCTTCACATAATTTGTATTCTGTTAACAGGGATAATCCAAAAGATTAAAAAATAAAATGTATTCAAGTGTATAAAATTTAAATTTATTTTCAGCAAAATGTAAATTAAACATTGGAAAATTAAAATTAATTTGCATGAACAGGACAAACAAACAGACTCTTGGATATGGACAATGGACTAGTGGTTACCAGAGAGGAGGGGGAGGAAGTGGAAAAAAATAAATAAAATGTTAAAAAATAATAATAAATTAAATTAAATTAAATTAATTTGCAAAACTTAAATTATTTTTCAATGTGTTTTCAAAAAAGTTATTTTCTTCTAAAATATTAAATTTAACTATTAAAGGCAAAATGCAAATAATAATGAATTGCAATATTTTAAATCAAAATTATTTGACACTAACCTAATTTAATTTTTTAAAGTGAATTCAATTTCATTAACTATTCTTGTCAAAATGAAATTAGTAACCATAATGCAAAACCTTTATTATATACATGTTATATCTAGATCCTCAAATATAAGACTGAATGAATTGTTTCAAATTGCAAAATGTTCTTCGGTTCCCACGTGCAATTGTTTTAAATATACACCACTTCATAGCACTCCAAAAGCACAAACTGGAACACAAAGAGAAGCAAAAAAATGGATTCTCAACGTTACTAGGAAAAGATATTTTTCATGCAATATTCTATTGCAATTATGCTGAGAGGAGGGCTCTTACAAGTTACTGTCTGTTCTTCAGATGCTTAAGCTAGGCAGTAGCACAGCCAACAGCCTTCATGGTGTTGGACGCAGGTGCCTGAACGCCACTGAGTTTTGTTTTAAGGCTAAGGCAAGAGCAAGAAAGGTACAAAAACATTTCACTGGGATTTAGAGTTGTGGGTTGCATCGTATAAGCTCAGAGCATTGGATTTAGAAAGACATGTCCGTGCTCTTTACTATTTAATTTTTTAAATTGCATGTATGTAGGGCCCTCTAAAGGTTGGGATCCCAGCCCTCTTGCCTGACAAAGACAAATCTGTCTACATTTCCTCTACAGAAATGTCCTCTACATTTCTTAGTCCTGGTTCTAGTTATCTTATGTCTTGATATTGAAATAGGTCTAACCATCTATGAGTTCTCCTTCCAGGCCATCTGAATCCTCTTTAAGATAAATTATTCTAATGTTCTGTGACCTACCTACCATGTAATGTCTTTGTCTTAGAGCTCACAGTAGTTGCTGGCTGCTGATTAGATCAAGCCCCAGATATAAACAGATTTTTGATTTCCTTTGTTTACTTAAAAACCTTTGCCTTATCAAGCTGTTCTCTGTGCCCTCTAAACTTGTAGGTCTCATTCTTCTCTGAGTAACTTTGCTCATTCAGATTCCCACTTTTTTATCTAGATAGTCTTGGCTAAGATTATACCAAGCATCTTTTGGCTTACACACATCAACTTGTTATTGGCTTGTGGTTATTTTCCAGCTGGACTGTATTTTGTCTCTCTAGGTATTAGTTGTATAAAAGTATACTAATTTTATTCTTAGTTTCCTTTTAAACCATAATTGTATTTTAATTTCAAGAGTAATTATTTTATTTACAAGAGTAAATATTTATTTTTAAATAGAACCTTAGAAGGGTAAAATGTGACACCATCTCTCTTCATCACTTCCACTCTCTCTCCCCAGGAGGAAGCCCTATCGATAATTTTGTTGTTTCAGACCTTTTTTACATACAAATGCGTACAAATATTTTTGTATATACCTTTTTAAAAGCAAAAAAAGATAATCATCTTAAATATTTTTTTATGATTTTCTTTATTTGCATAACAATATATAATGGGCATCTTTCCATGTCAGCACATCAGAAGACCACATCTTTAAAGGCTGGATATAATGCAGTATGACTGTAAATGAGGCTAATAATAATATGGATTTCAAAGAGTTATGGGGGAGATTAAAAAGGTCAAGACATTTGAAGTACTTAGAACTGTGTTTAGCACATGGTAAGAACCAATATAAGTTACTTATTTAATAATCAAACAATTATAATAACAACAATTTTTATCATTAATTCATTTGTCCATTTCCAGCTGATATTCGTTTTCTCTAATTTTTCACTTTTACTAATAATGTTACAATGAGCATCCTTACACATATTACTCATTAAATAATACTCATTCATTTTTTCCATAGACAATAATAAAATAATCCAGTGTGACATATTTTTAGAAGTTTATTGTATTTCTGATTATAACAGTAATATATGCTCATTGTAGAGAATTTGGAAAATATGAAAAATGTCAAAAAACTAAACCCCATCATTGCCTATTTAGAAATAAAACCACTTAGCATTTTAATGTATTTCATTGGAAATCATTTTATTAGATGTTTATATGCTTTTTTCTCTCACCATTATAGAGGAAAACACTTGCCCATGACATTAAATATTTTATCACATGAATATAACATCATTTACTTAACTTTTCCAGTTGTTGAATGTTTAAGTTACTCCTAATTTTTCAGCATAGAAATAAGTCTGCAATTAGCTTTTGGACATAAGTTTTTACTCCTGTTTCAGTTTTATTTAAAGCATGAGGAATACAAAAACTTGTGATGACTACGGAGCTTTCCAGCAAGATGGTCAGCAACTTACGAGTGTGCCTGTTCCAGGAATGGCCTACAGAAGTCAGCCTCCACTTTTGCAATCTAGAAACATCTACTGTCTCACTACTTCTCCATCTTTCTCAGGGCCAGACTGATTCTGGCTATCTCAGTCACAGATAGGCCACATATTCTTTTCTATCGTTAAGACTCGGACGGTCCATATGCTGGACTCTTGCACTGTATTCAGAGCTTATCTAGTAATATCATTTCTTGTTTTTCTTCCTTTCAAATTCTTTATGGCAACATTTCATCCTCGTTTTGGATATCACTTCAGTGAACCATAGACGACTGGAATCTCAGTAAATCCAGATTCTATTTTCAGCTAGGGTGAGAACTAGTCGAGTGACACTGGGGAGTGATTTTTTCCCCTCTGTGTCCTAATCAGTATATTTGTAGTACGCAGAACAGGCCTTTCTGCAATGCGGTATTTACGGTATTTTTTTGTGGTGAGTAAAATCACTACATAATGATTTGGAAGGTAGAAATTCCCATGTAGGCATGCCTATAATAATAATAATACATGATTCAATATAATTTTGCTGCTTTGCCAGAAAAGAGGTCGAGTTTGTTGATCAAACTGATTCTAGCATTTCATTGGACTCTGAAAGAGTCATTAGCACTGCCTTTACTTTATACCGTAACCTTATAACAAGGTCAGCAGTGAGAAAGAAGGAGGCGGGGGGGGGGGGGCATCAGGTAATGACTAAAGGAACTTGAAGCACAGTCTACCTGTCAGGTGTGTTGATAGCTTCGGTCAAGAATTCACATACCAGGAAGTCAGGTACAAAATACCACAATTTTTTTAGCCACAGGCGGTGAGTTTGTCGGTTCCTTTCTTCCTGCTTTCATCCATATGCAAGCAAGTGATAACATGTACTAAGTTAAATAATGCATGGTACTTCAACTATTCTTACTTTCTATCCTTTGGTTATTGTAATTACATGTAATTTTGTGACGGATTTTCTATTTTTTAAGAAATCGCACTTTTGTACTTGATCCAGCTAACAGGATTTTCTTACATTACTTCATAAAGAGACCATCTTTTAAACTTCTAATGTTATTTCTTATTCATTAGTACATTTGCCTGTGGGGTATGTTCATAAATGGGTTAAAGTTACAAAGTTATGCTTATAAAAGCTCATGGTAATTTGGAGTATCAGGAGGATTTATTAATTTTTGAAATCTTAAAAGAGCAAAAGCTAAAATGAGATTGGATTAAATATATTCTTGCATGCAGTTATTCTAAACACCCTTAAGGACCAAAGACTAACTTACAGAGGACATTATGCAAATGTGAATATATCTCTAAGTGCCTCGTAGGCTTGCTGATGTAATATTTTACATGGTTAGTTAAATACATCAAGTAAAAGGTTTGACCTTGATAGAGAAGAAAGGTGCTGATTTTAAAACAACTCAGTTGTTTTCCAGGCCATTGCAGAACAATCAACATAAAGTGAGTGAAATCTAGAATCTCATCATCAGCGTCTTAGTCAGCTAAGTATCTGCTTCACAGGAAACCAAATATATTCTTCATAATATCTCCTGTATTTGTGTTCGTATTGTGTATTGTATGTGCTTGAATGCTTCTTTAGGACCATACTACTGCAATGTGAAGAAATATTTCCCACACATGGCTGATCCTAAGAAAGGAAATTTTTCTTTTAAAAAAATTTAGATCCCCAGGTCTTACTAAGGCTCAATTAGATTTTTTCTGAGGGTGAGCCCAAGAATCATGAGCTTTGTAAAAAAGCTTCTCCATGTGAAACCCATGATCTGGTTTAGAACCACCAGAAGCCTCATAAACAGCAATTTGGCAGGCAGCCCAATGTGGTACTGTCGTATCTTTCCTGGCTGCATTATCATCTCCGTATGATAAGGAGTAGATATACTTTTGTGTGATTCATAGTTTCTATATTAATATGAGAAGAAGAACGTGTTAAAGGGGATATTATGACTTAGACTCTAGAAACTTGGCACAGAGGGGCCATTGTATTACACTCTGACCCACCCATTACTAACTGGCTGCGACTTGTGGTGTCCATTTCCAGGGTTGGCTGACAGTAAGAAAGGAATTTTGAGAGGAAGAGACAGGAGAATGTTACAAGGAAATCTAGACATTCATTACCTTACCTCTGCTTCAAGTGGAGTTCTTCCCCCCCAAAAAAGAACTTAAATAAATCCATTATTCACTAACTGATCGCTAATTTATATAACTATTCACTTTGTTAAATTTAGTCAATAAATATTTACTGAACATTGGTAAGGTACAGAGTTCTGTGCTTGCCAAAGGGTCAATAGTTTTAGGAACTTTAAAAATATTCTTTGCCCTGTTCACCAGCAGCGGGCAAGGAGAAAGCAGAACATAAATCTGATCAACAAACTTATTTTAGATGAAATTATTCTAAATGTGTGTATAACAGGAGGGAAGCAAATTCCTCATTTTGAGCTAATTGCATTCTTCCAAATCTTAACAGGAAGTGTTGATATTTCTTTCTGATCATTTTAAGCATCACTAATGCTCCAGCAAACTAAAATGGGGACAATTGGCAGGTAGAGACAGGGATGATGGTGGAAGTAAGATGTAATTTCTTCCACTATAATTCTCCACAAGCTGTGTAAACTCTCCTCAGTTAAACAAACATTTTTAAAGACAAATATTTTACAGTTTCATCCAAACACTGCTGGTAACAACTGCTCACTTTCATTCTTTTGGAGCCTTCCCAAACAGCCAGGAGATTTGCATTTCCTTTAATAGTCTCAGCGGTATGCTTCCTTCCAAAAAAGAGAGAAAATGAAAACCTTGTATTTCCCTTAATGCTGAGTAAAATAACATGACTGTATTCCAGGTGGTCTAGTGAATAAATAAGCTATTATTATTATTATTATTATTATTATTATTATTACTATTATTGATTTATATAGGAAACTTCCCAAGCATTTGAACTTCACACACCTCCATTTAAAATGATGTCATAGCCTGCATACCAATACAAGAGACCACAAGTTGATTCTTTACAATAGCTGGTGGATTACCAAGCACATCTTCAAATAGGAGTCAGTGAAACAAATCCTATTTAGAGCCAATGACAGTTTAAAGGAAGTGCACAGGCATAGAATATGAACTTTTATTTCTGTGGAGTGCTATGGGTTTCTAAATTTCACACTTGTGTTTAGGAGATATAGGATATCTAAAGAGAATGAATGTAGGTGTTTAATTCCTCTTGAGAAAATACCAGTCATATTCTTAAAATGAAGGCCCAATATGAGCAAAATCCATAGGAGAGGAATGGATTATAAGTACAACGTGGATAATTGCATCATCTCAACACATCAGTGAGCACCATAAGGGTTCAGTATGGGTTTCAAATCTCAATTCTGTTATCTACTCCAGCTGAGCTCCCCACTTTCTCCTCCTTGCTGCATCCAGCAACACCTGTCTCTTCTCTATTCCTTGCCTGCTCATCCCCTTCTTGGGTCTGACACTTGCTCAACCCTTGGATTTGCGCATGACCAGCTCCTTATCGTTCTTCATGTCTCAACTCAAATGTCACCTCCTCAGCAAGGCCTCCCCTGACCAGCCCATATAAAGAGACTTTCTTCCCTTTTTCATCTCCATCATTATTCCATTCATAGCACTTACCACAGTCTGCAGTTATTATTTTTTTGTTTGTTCTCTTCCTTACTGTCTGCTTCCTCCCAGAATGAATGCAGGGACCATGTTGGTCTTATTCAAGGCTTTATCTCTGGTCTGAGCCATTGGCGAGCTCTCAGGTCTGCTGGGTGATCTCTTTATGAGCCACCTGCAGAGCCACCTCCTCTTCCACGAAGCCTGCTTTGGGCAGAATTGATTTCTGCCTCCATGGTGCCACCACTGTACCTCACGTACACCTTGCTTACCGCACTTGCTATGCTAGGCTGTAATTGCTTCTCTCCGTGCCCAGCTACTCTGCTAGCACACAGCTCCGTGAGGTCAGGTACTGAGAGTTATCTCTGTATACCCAAAGCTGAACAATGGAGCTGAGGACGTAGCAGGAGCTCTGCTACTTAGCGATGGAATGAAAGCGACCCCAACTGATCATCAGTCTGTATCTGTGTGTTTGTGTATTCATCAGGGAAGAGAGGGGTGGAGAACCACAGAGAGGAAAACCAGTTTTGTTTTTTTGTTTTTTTGTTTTTGTTTTGTTTTGTTTTTAGCTTTATTTGCTATATTGTTGGGGTAGGAGTGAAAGAACAGCTTTATAAACAGAAGATGGGAAACAAGTAAACTTGCAGAGAAAGGAAACATTTTCAAGCATTTTGGATTCAATTAGTAGCCTCTCTTTGGTTAAAAAAGAGAAAACCACTAGGTGAGAAGCAGAAGACAGGTACTTGACAGTATTCCTTTAATGCTTTTCCTGTTCCTTGATGCATTGTCTTCTTGTGGAAGTATCAATATTATGTGTAGACAGGAGGAAAAGCATCATCTTCAAACTGTAATGCATCTGAAATGAAAACAAGCCACACAGTTGGCCAACACTGCTTTAAAATTGCACATCAAGAACACTCCCAGTGACAAACACTTTCAAGGCAAACAAACCAAACAGAAATTAAAAAATCTCTGTGGGGTATAAATATGTAATTACACTCACACAGGGAGCATTTTATCAGGTAAACCATCCCACTTTGTTAATTGAAATGCTTCAGCACTGGGCTTTTTTGACAAAGCATCTGAATATGTATGTGTAGGGTGTAGACACGCTGCTTCACTGCTGGCTCTTCCTAGCTGGGGTGAACTGCCTCAAAGCCATTTTCCCTTGCAGCTGGGAGGTCAATTCTTAAGCCTTCTTTTTGTTTGTTTGCTTCTGTTTCCATCTAGCTGAATGTCACCAGGATGCAAACTGGTGTGGAATTTTAAATATCTGTCCAAAACACAGCTATTTTAAAACTTAAGACTCATACTGTACTTTTATATAGCTCACTTGAAATACATAGATAAGCAAGCCTCTTTGGTAATTGTTAAGAAATGTCAAGATGACCAAAGAGAAAGATGTTCCAGGAATGCACATAAGTGTGGTGCAGTGGAAGGATGTTGGGCTAGAATTCCTGCTCCTGAATTCTACTTCAGGCTCTGCTCTGACTAGCTATATGGCCAGAAGTCATCACATTGCAGCCTCAATTTTCTCATCCAAAATAGAGGTTGATCTGTGATCGCTAAAAATTTCTTTCCACTCTAACAAGGCCTATGATTCTAACAGTACTGCATTTTCTTGAGGGTTTTTGTTTGTTTGTTTGTTTGTTTTTTAGCAGTTGAATTATTCACTCAAGGAAATCTTTATGACAGTGCTGGGAAAGTCACCCAAATGAGGCTCCCTCTCTCCTTTAGGGCATCTAGGGGCTCTGGCCTTTCTTCAGACCCTGGCTTGACCAAAGCTGTGCCACAGGTGCCAGAGCCACTGATGCAGATGTCCTGGGTGCTTTCAATGCCCTCCCTGTCCGCACACTGCCAAGGTCATCTGCAAAGAGGGGAATGCAGCATGGTTGGTGTCTGGGAGTCAGTAGTGAAATCTGAGTCCCAACATACAAATTTCACAGTATGGGTAGCATCTACCCTGTGGATTTTCCAGTTCCCAGACCGAATACATTAATTTTCCAAGGCTGCTGTAACAAATTACCACAAACTTGGTGGCATAAAACAACAAATTTATTTTCTTTATTCTGGAGGCCAGAAGGCTGAACTCAAGGGCAGCACTTTCTTTAAAGGCACTAGATTCTCTTCCTTGCCTCTCCCAGCTTCCGGTAGCCCCGAGCATTCCTTGGCTCACAACTGTATCACTCCACTCTTGTCACTTTCTCTCTGCCTCTCTGGGTTTTTTCTTCTTTGTCTGTCATGAAGACACTTGTCTTTGGATTTACAGCCCACTCTGGTAATTCAGGATGATCTCATCTCAAGATCTTTAATTTAATTACATCTGCAAAGTTCCTTTTTCCAAATAAGATCACATGCACAGGTTCTGGGGATTTGGATGCCGGTGTATATCTTTAGGGCCACTGTTCAGCCCACTATACCTACATAATCTCTGTGCCAAGATATCTAAACTAGTGGTAAAGAAAGTCTGGATCTAGTGATTAAAGGCATACATAAATGATTATCATATAATTCACTCTAAAATCACCTAAACATACATAGTTTATTTATGAGGAATTGATGGAAAGTGGCAGGAATAAGGCCTGAATGCATTGGGGTTTTAAGGAGGATAAGACGAGACAACAGGCATTAAGTCTAGTAGTGAGCACTTATGATCTCTGCTAGGCACCATAGGCGCAACTAAGGTGCATGAAAGATAGCTCTACCCTTGAGCAAATCACAGTGCAATAGAGTAAACAGGCATGGGAACTGGAGATTTGATAAAAAAAAGAAAGCGAGATATTTTTTGATGAGGTAAGCTAGCAATAGGTTTCCTCAACTCTCAAATATATCTTCTGAAACATTCTTTAGAAATATACTACTTTTTCATGGGGGTGGAGGGTGAGGAGACAACAGGAGCACATCTTCGCTAAAGATGGTCTGATCAGAGCCTGTCACAAGTGGGGTTCCCTGGGAAGCCAAATCTGAAATGGAGATTAGCATGCAGGATGTTTATTGGGAGGGCTCTTGGGATCAACAACTGTGGAAGACAAGAGAAAGGATTTGGCAGAGGGAGAAGCTGGGCTGTGGTGTAGTCTCAGTCAAGGTCTCAGTTGACCTCCAGGAAGCTCTGGAGCGAAGATTGTCTTTCAGAATTGCCCCTTGATGGGTCAGGGGCTTTGGCACACCAGTCAGTCACTGGATATGCACTGCCTGATGTGAAAAAGGTCTCTCTGGCCAGAATATTCCCAAAGAGGACAGACAGCCAAATGGCTATAGGAATCAGTTCTTCAGTCCCGAAGGAGGATATGGGCTGGCAGGTCCCAGCATCCACTACGGTTCCTTGCTCAGGCTTCACTATCGTCAAACTCCATGTGAACTCCAAGATGAGTCTCACCCAAAAGATTGATGCTATCCACATAGATTCTTATATCTGGTCACATTCACGAGTTCATTGTTGGAAAAGAGAGCAGGACCTTATTCTATAGAACAGAGCTTTGATCAGCCGAAGGGATTCAAGGGAGAAGAACTTCTCATTGGTCTTTAAAACTTCTCATTGTGTACATTCAAGGCAATGCTGGTTCTACTGGGTGAGGAGACAGGACAGTGCTTCTCAGTCAAGGTCTCAGTGAGAAAAGGTTGACAATATTGTGGAAGATTATCTTGGGGAAAGGGAATTTTGGTAGGTTCAGTCTGTGTGATTCCAGAAGACAGTGCATAGATGAATTAGTAGAAATTATAGAGAAGGAGGTTTGGATTTAATATATGTAAAATATTCTGCTTCAAAGTAGAATAGATTATTTTAGGAGGGCTTATCATGCTACTCACTATTGGCAGAACTCAAAAGCTAGAAACTCTTATTTTGGGAGGCAATAGCATAGAACCAAGCATCAGATAGATTGGAAGGGAGAATGGGCTTCAAATATTCTTCATTATTCCAAGTCTAGTGAAATTTTCTGTTATTAAAGAAAGAATTCCCCAAGAGCAAGTGTTGGTACATAAAATTCTACACATTTTAACTTTTGGGTAGTAGAGCAGTTCAAAAATTTATCTGATGCATAATTATTGCTAATTGGCTTCTAAATATTTTCATAAATAAAAATGCAGTCAAATCGATAGGAATCTATTTGAATTAAGATATGAGAATTTAAAAAAAAAACATGAGAGTCATTTCTATTTATGACAGGTGGGACCCATCTCCCAAGGATGCCCTTGTAATTACATTTAGAGTTGCTTATCTAGGGCACATCAAAGAATTAGATGTGAGTGGTCATTGCACTAATGAAATGCTTATCTTTCTCTGTTCATCATGCTGAAGAGCTTTTAGAAATGGCTGTTATTTGGACTCTTCTTCCATTATTAATTAATTATATGGGTATTAGGGCTTCCAAACTCTATTAAATGAAGCGAGACCTAGATTAATTCTATTTCTATACAGTAAGTATGCTTGAAAGCTAACAATTTTCAACGTAATTGTAAAATAGATCCAGGTTCAGAGGCATCAAAGAATGGCACTCCTTCCTTCAGAGATAACCTCTTTTGTAAATAGTAAAAGCAAAAAGAGCCTTGAGATCTTGTTTTCTTGGAGAACCGGAAATTAAACTTACATCAATACCCTTATAATAAGCATCTTCTATAAATCTGACATATTTGAATAATTACAATTCTCCAGGTGCACTTGCACTTCACGTTCTAGTTTTGAGTGTGTTTGGGTCTATCGTGAGGCAAGAATGCTTTGGCCGCTTTGGCCATCCCACTGGGTCCAAATGTTTCTGACAAATAAGCTCAATGGGCAAAAGCTAGCATCCCCCAAGAGCTCTTGGCCTGAGGAAACTTTTGCCAAAACTTAATTCATCCTTAGTACCAAAATAAACACAGGTTTTAAGTAAGAAAGACCACAGTAAGCTTTCCCAATTGGAAAACGTTAGGAAATAAAACAAATTTTCAACTGAAATGGAAGTGGTTGGACCACCAAAAGATATTTGAATAGAGTAAAACTTTTAATTCACAGGAAAATTTGGCTTTATTTGCCCTTCGACATGTCTGGAACCTTAAAGCCAACTCTTGCTTTTCTTAGCTCTGCTTCATAATACGTCAGGAAATTTCAGCTTCCTTTCTCAACCTATATCTCAAGCCTCCTCTTTCTGCCCATCAGCCCACTTCTTTACATGAAAGAAAGCTTCAAACAACTCATCTAGGCAAACACATGGATCCCGCTGCATGGGAACTAATTATTTTAAGTCACGTTTGTTTGTTGTGTTTTACCAGCTGGGGTGAATCTCACTTCCCAAGCAAGCTGCCACAGGCGAGCTTTTGCTCAGAACTCAAACATGTCGATTCCACCATGACCCGAAGATTTAGTGAGGGGAGCACATTTGTAAGTTTAGTGTTACCATCGCATTGCAAACCAAACATGATGTCAGATTTTGACAGTTGCCTTTGAAAAAGGTAACCTCTGACTGAACTTCGAGGGAAAAATGTATACTCAATTGAGTAACCTGATGCTGACGAGAGTGGTGAGAATATCATTGACACGTAAATAATTTGAGTGATGCTGGAGGGCTCTATGTTTGACTTTCAGAAACTCTCGGGTTGGGTCAAGTGTACGGGCTGATTACTGCCTGGTCAGGAGGCAGTGAAACTTGATATACAAATACACCTGCAATTTGATAGATTCCAGGCATAACCTTTACAAGCAAGTTGCTTCTTCAGAACTGTTGTGTAAATTGCTTTTGTCTACTTTTCTTTGGAGATGATGGGCTGAGTGAGAAATCAATAATCACAGTGTTGCACTTGCATGGCCTGTGGACCAAGACTATGAAATAAGCAGTTGTTCTGTGGCTTTTGAAAAGATCCATAGTTTTATTTCTGCTCCCTGTTCTTCAAAGGAATAGTAAGATCTGACTGTCTTACTGTCATGCTTTACTGTCAGAAAAAGGGAGAACACAAGTAGAAAATCTCTTGAAGCTTTTAGAATAGGAGGTGGAATATAATGCTAACTTTATTGGCATGAGAATCTTCATCCAAGAACTCAATATTGTGTCAAGTGCTTGTGGCGCTAGTCTGAGAGTTTTCTGGGGTAGTTTCTTAACACCTGGATTTGAAGATAGCTTCTGAAATAAGGTGGAGATATCAAATTTCCTTGGCATAAAGGAAGGGGTCGGAAAGCTCAAGGATGTGAGAATTTTAGAAGAGATTCATGATATATAAACTTATAATCCATTAGCCGACTATATTTCCCGGGAGAGTTAAAAGGACACTCCCTTTGTTTCAGTAATAAGAAATTCATTGGTGAGGGAGGCACTTGCATCTTTGATAAATTTGGTAGTGGCTGTATTGTATAGTAATGCTGAGTTTCAGAGAGGAGGATATTGCCTTGGAACTTGGCTCTTTACGATCAAATGGAAATAATGGGATTGAGAATAGCAAAGATCAGGTGGAAACTCTTACCTGTCTGTAGTGGACCCTGTGTTGTTCTGTCCAGGTCCTTTGTACAAGGCCAATGCGCCCGCTGCTGGGAATATTAGAGGCTAATAGCACATAAATGTGTCTATCACTGGGAAATGCCTCATCCGAGTTTATGCCCCTTCCCTGGTGGCCTCTGGCTGATAACTGAAGATGTAGAGGTACAAAGTCCTGGCGCCATTGCCTTAATTTCAAACAACTCAGAAGGGCCATCCTGGTTCTAGAGCTCTCTGTTGAATCAATTGAAGCCTCAGAGATGATTGCATTCTGGGTCAACTTCATCCTCTGCTCAACTCTTCCTCTTTATTTCCCTCAGATATATCTCCTAACAGCACTTCCCAATGAACCTTCCATATGCGAAGTTTTTCATCTCAGAGAATGTTTCCAGGGAACCCAAGACAGTTGATACCACAAGTGTCCTAGGAACCAGACTCTAAAATCGAAGTTTGGAGCCAGATCAGTCACTAGCCAACTAGCAATAAGAACTCTATCACTGATAGTAGGTGGAATATGGTTAGTCCTAGCATGCTGTCACAGTACAATTGTTAATACTTCCACAAGCAGTAAACTGTGATGATGGAAGATCAGTGGAAGGGGATGCATTGTCTGATGCAATATCTCCATTATGTAAGAGGTGTGAGAGAAATGGAACTGTGTGGCTATTATTGAGTGCCATTGATTAGTTGAGGAGAGAAAATGTCAGGCTCCAGTGACTAAAGACTTATTCAAGACAAAATGTGAAAGCCAGAGGGCTTGCTTGGCAGTAGTCAAGTGGATCCTAATGTCTTATAGACAACGTGCAGAAAGATGGAGGCCAGGGCTCAGGACCTAATTGTGAAAGCTGTGGAGCTTCATGCCAAGGCCAGGGTAGAGCCTCGTGATTTGGGATAGTGCTATCTGGGAATATGTATCTGAAACTTTGAACTCCCAGATTCTCTTAGTCACTAGGCTTGCAGAAGGAATCTCTTCTCTTGTCAGAATATAATAGAACCCCTCGATTGAAGAACATGCAGAAGACTCAAATCATGCCCAGCCAGGGATGTTCTAGGCTGGCTAAGGAGGAGAGACTAAATACAGAAGGAGGTGTGGCCATGAGAGTATGCTTGGGACTGGATCCTGAGGATGCTAAGTCAAGAGAATAGATCATAAAATTGAATAAGAGAACATTTACTGAAATGGGATTAATCTCTTGTGATACAGGATTTAATAGTGTGTTAAGGACCCCAGAGGCTTGCCAATATAGTGCTAGGGATTCTCCTGGAAGCTTGGAGAAAGTGATGGCCATGCTAAGTGAAGAAATACCAGAGATGCCATGGCAGGTGGTAGAGGAAAAGATGAAAAGGCACAAAGAAGTGGGTGTGCTAAAATGGATATACTGTATATGTCTAAAAACTCCTGCTAACCAAATATGTTCTACCTTCTCAAAAAAGATGAGGGGGCCCCAGCATCATCAAGAAACTCAGTGGTGGCTGTCCTCTTTCCCAACTCAGGTCAGGGATGGTGGCGAAGACGCTGTTACAAAGCTGTGCTCTTAGAATAATGTGGATTATAGTTAGCTGTCTTTAGACATCAGAGGCAATTTAGGTACAATTACTGCAATTAGTGGCCAGGTCAGAGTGGGGCTAGGTGAGGTCTGACTTGCAGGAAGCTATGAGATGGTTAATTACCAGGAGCACTGCTACACAACAAAGGCAGGGAAGGGTATGGTTGGCACTCAGTATACCCACTGGTGTGTCTCTTGGTGCTCCAAACCCAATTTTAACAGCAAATGGATAAGTACAGTAGACATGGCTTGAGAATGATAAGCAGGGATTCAGATCCCTTTGAGGTGAGAGTCTGGATCACCCCACCAGTCAAGCCACTTAGACCAGCAGAAATTGAAAACAGGTGGTGAAGGAGGGGGATGATGACTATTAGTTATGGCCTCCTAATTACACATGAATTGTCCACTCTGTGTGGAGAAAAAAGTGGCTCGACGTATGTACATGAGATCTTGAGCGAAAGCAGTTTGGCTGGTGAGGGAGGGGATTTAGAAGGAACAGAACTGAAAGAATGGTGACAAGGAAGTCTGGAGGACAGGCATGTGGAAACCCCGTGGGAGTGGCACAACATGTGTGTACCTTCGAGCCCCATGTGAATGACCTCCACAGGAGAGGCTCTTAACAAGCAGATCGAGAGTCTGACCCATCCTGTAAATGTCAGCCAGCCTCCCTTCTTAGATGTTCTGATTCTTGCTTAATAAATAAAGTGATCGGAGTAGAAGGGATTGAGGCTGTGCATGGGCCCAATACCAGGAATCTTTCTCATTAAGTCTGAGCTGGCTCCTGCCATGGCTGAGTCCAACCTGCCAACAGCAGAGAAGTACACTGAACCCCCAGCCTGCCACTGTTCCTCAGGGAAGCCAGCCAGCCACATGGTGGTAAGTCAACTACGTCTAACCCCTTATACCTGGGATGGGGTGGCAGTTCATCCTTATAGGAGTCGACACATACTTTGGATATGGGTTTACCTTGTCTGCTTGCAGTAAAGGTGTGAAAATAAATTCATGACCAAAAGATTACTATGTACCTCATCACTCAGAAGTAGCTCGCTGGGTTAAATGGTAGAACAGCCAGTTGAAAGCTCAACTAAGGTGTCGATTGGCTAGAGGTCAACATTTTGCGCGGTTAAGACACTCTCTTCTGGGTGGTGGTATATGCACTGAACTATTGGCTGATACATGGCAGTTTATCTCCAGTAGCTAGAATATATGGATCCATGAAGCAAGGTTGAAAGTATGGTGTCTCTACTATCACACTCGATGACTCACTTGTGAAATTTGTGCTTCCTGTTACCATAATATGTATATATTATATATAACATATAAGTATACATTATGTGTGTTTACACACATACATACACACACACACACACACACACACACACACACACACACACACACAGAATATAATGGCCATGCTGTAAAGCATACATTCAAGACCCACGAGATTGCAAACATGCTTTCCATTTAAAACAGCATGTTACGTTTGTGCCGATTTAATCATTAACATTAATAAGAGGCCAATTATACTGTTCAAGAGTAAGATGTTTTATGAGAAAATGACAAAAAGATACATGTAATCATTGCAATGCCAGTTTACCATCAGATAGGATGTGCAGTAATCCCTTTAGCAAGCTTAAGCTTTTACATATTAATGGCAATATTGGAGAACAGGAAGATGCCTTTTAACTGCATCGCCAAGGTCCTTACAATAAAGAAATGCCTTTGCTGCTTGGCCCGATTACTGGTATGTGCTGGGAGAATAATGCCGTTTCATGGGCTCTTCCTTTCCTAGTACTGGGGCCTGGGGTGGTTTTTTTTAAAAGCAATGCTGTATAGCGATTAATAATGAGGAGGGGAAAAATTCATTTAGACGTTTGGCAACATCTTTGTGGCACTCAGTATGGGTCTCATCTAGAGTAGATTTGCCCTGCAGAGAAACGCTGGCAAGGCTTTATTCTTAAACATACGATTAACCAGCTGCAGGAGACAATGGAACATTTAAAACTCCTATTCCAATGACCAAGTTACCATCTATAGGTCTCAGAGGTACTAAAACGTATTTTAAAATGAGCACAATGTGTGTTTCCTCATGTGTAAAACAAAGGGTTTCGGTTAGATTATGGCCTCAGGGATCTTATTCTGGGCTACAATACTTCACAATGTGAAGGCAAATAAAGTAGCAAAGAAAAGCAACCTGTTGACTGAGGGAAGTGAATAAAAAAAATTAAAGAAAATAAATCAATAAGAAGTCCAAAGGAAAATGTCTTTCTTGGTTAAACAATTAAGGCTGCTCTCATCCTTTTTGAAGGATGAGCTGAGGAACAATCTGAAGATATTCATTCTTGGTCAGATCTGCTGGATGAAACGTCTGTCTTTTCTTTTGAGCTTGAAAATTATAGAGAAGATAACCCAAATGTCAATCAAAACTGAAAAAGATAACTAAATGTAGAAGTCTATTCAGCAATGAAATTGAATAAAGAACAACACAGATAAATCTATGAATACGACGTTGAGCTAAAGAAAGTCACAAAATAATACATGCTGCATAATTCCACTTGCTGTAGTTCAACCCCTGGGACAACTGGGTTATATTGTTTAGGATGCAGACATAGGTGGTAGCATTTTAGGGGAGAAATAAGGCAATGAGCATCACAGAGCTTAGGATTCAGAATTCCTCTGGGAGGAGTGCAGGGCAGGTTCTTACCAGGGAACGGCCTTTGGGACTGCTCAAGTGTCTTACGTTTTCTGTCTTAGCTGGAATAGTGGTCATATGGCATTTGCTTAATAATTGCGAAATCCTACAAATGTATTTTATGCCATTTTCGGTATGTACATTTCACACACACACACACACACACACACACACACACACAAAACAAGTGCAGAGGAAAATATACCTAAAACAGTTTATGAGTTATCCAAATCTACCTAATTTTAACATGTGGTCCCTTTAAAAATAAATAAAATTTAAAAAGTAGAGTGCAGTTCCTGGCTCCAGTCTCCTTCCTCTCCATTTGAAATAACTACGACATCAACTTGGTGTGTATTCTTTCTGTTCTCGTTTTTATAATTTTCTAAATATGGGTTTCCATGAATTGCATATTTCTTTGTGTGTATTTTTTTTGAAATTCACATCAATTCTTTGATACACATATTATTCTGCCAACTTGCGTTTTTCACTCCACCTTGTTTGTGAGATTCACCCATGTCATTATGTATAAAAGGGGCTCTGCTTCTCCATGCCTTAGTTTCCTCCTCATCAGCAAATATGATGGTAGTAATATGAGGTTGAAATGAGTTAATACCTCTAAAGCAACTGGCATATAAGAAAGGCTATATGTGTTTACATAAATAATCTAGTTAATTAATCAAGTTTTCTGGGTCTAACTTTAGTAAGAGTGGGAAAGAAGCCCCAGACAAGAGCAAAGCATCACATCCTGTAAGTCGAAGGTAGTTGTTAAAAGACTAGGACTTTTAAGCATGAAACTCAAGAGGAGTTGGGACAGGAGGGAATCACTGATATCAACTGGGCTCTTACTGTTAAGTATTTTTTCTGCTTTATCTCCTTGGTAGAGATGGCAAACATTACCTTCACTTTTCAGGTGAGGAAACTGAGGCTCGAATAGTTAAAAAAACATGGTCAAGATCATGCAGGCTGTAAGGGGAGGAACTTGCATTCAAAAGAACTAATAAAATAATGGAAAGAATAAAGATCAGGAAAAAAATGGGTTAACAGGATACTCAGGAGGGATGGAGAGAAAGGATAATTGGATCAACCCCAAAGGTCTGTATCTTATAAAAATCCTATCACACTTCAGCTGAAGCCCAGGCAGGATTTCTGTCTCCAGATGACCATGAGCCCTGATCAGCATCTTCCCCTAACTCTGCCCTTTGCAAAGGCCCAAATGGTGCCGGGATTTTTGAGGGAGTGGAGGAGGGGAAGAACTGGGGTGGGAGAATAGAAAGGGATATGCTACAGAGATGATTATTGAAAGTTGACAGCTGCCAAACACACTGTGTCCCTGGCAACACCTGTTGAGTCTGCCGCAGTGGCGGAGAGTCAGATGAAGAAAGACAGCTGTACACATGCCAACGGCAGCAGGATGCTGTGCTGGGCTCGTGCTCTGCCAGCGGAAGATGTGCCAAACTCGCTGGCCCGGATCCAAATGGCTGGGTGTCTACTCGGTTTGCCAGGGAATAAGCCCAGGGAATACATTTGCATTAACACCGCTCTGCCACCTCCCCCTGCTCCTGCCTCTTCTGTCCCTTCCCCCGCTGTACACAACATAGTTCCTCTTCCCAGAATGTCATCTTCGGGCTGCTTTTCAGAACCTGTATTTCAGTGGAACATGAGGTAAGCCAGATGCTGTCCTGAATTGCCTCGAAGGAAGCCAGCATCAGCAGTCGAGAGCAAGACAAAAAACTCCATTTCAGATTTTTGTCAGTTGGCTAGAAAAATATGCTGGGTAATTTTAACTTTTGTGTGTGTGTGTGAAAAGAAAGAATAGATGGGGTTTTACATTTTATCTCATGCAAACATTATGCTCACCCAGACCCTTCCTTTATTCACGCACCCGAAATTTGGGGGATTCTCAGCTAAGCTGGGATTGTTTCACAATTGCATTGCTGTGTTATAGGAAAGTTTGGTTCTGTCTCCAAAAGTGTTAGATATGTCTAGTTTTTTCTTATCTTTCCTCAAGATTCCAGGGATACGCTTAAAAAATAAGAAGACTCAGATCTGGATGAGGGAGGTTTTCTCTGTACAGACAGACCACAGCTTATGATTTAGAATTTTTTTCCATATGTAAATAACATGTATCATTTCAGCCACTTCAGGCCAGCATGCAGTAGAGGTGATGAGAGAGACAGAGCCTTAAGGAAGACAGAAGCTTTGTCGATTACATTTTTTGATGCCTTTTGTACCAGAGGTCTTAATGAGTGAGTAGACCTCGAATGACAGAATTTACCCTTTCTTCTTTCTGACCTTCTAAAGGTGTGTGCACGTATGCACGCAAGCACGTGAGCACGCGCACGCACCTTGACAAAAGCTTGCACTTAGTTTTCGTGTAGTGTTTGTGAAGGAAGATCATTATTCTTGATTCCTTTCTCTCTTAATGATGATAAATCTTCCTTGAGTAGCTTTCTGTTGAAGTAAGTGATATTTTGAGGCAAAAATTTATTTTAGGAATTTATCTCCCAGATATACTTACATATGTACATAAAGGTGCATGTAGAAGGGTATTCTTTCTATACAGCATTTTAAAAAATAATAGCAAAAGTCTGGGAAAACTCTAAAGGCCCAGCCAAGGGACATATCTCATAGATAGCACATCCGTAAATGAAGCATCGGGCAACTATTAAGAAGCATGACTTAGCTCCATACATGTAGACATGGACTAAACTTCAGGATACATCAGAGGCAAAAAAAAAAAAGCAAGGTGTAGAATAATGTGTATAGTGTGCTATCATTTGTATAAAAATGGAAAGGAAGTATACACATATGCATATATATGCTCGTCTATACTTAGATTATGTCTAGAAGAATAGATAAGCATCTAACATTGGTCAACTCTAAACATGGAAGCCAATGATCTGATACACAGATTTTTATTGTGTCTTTTTTGTACTGTTTGAATTTTTCTATTAGTGCGTACATGTGCTACATTTTCAAAAGTATAAAAAGTAGTTTAATAAAACAAACTTATTTCTCATTAAGCTCTGAAGTTGAGTATTAGATATTTAATTTTTAAATCTTAAAAAAATAAAATTTTTTTCAATTGCAGTCGACATACAATATTATTTTCAGGTGTGCAACATAGTGATTAAACATTATATAACTTATGATGTGATCATCCTGATAAGTCTACTATCTAATTGACACCACCTAAATTTTTTTTTGTTTTGTGCCTTGGGTGTGATGTCACACATAACTGGTTTGGCCAATATTACAGATTAGTAATTTGATTAGTTGAATTTGACTGTCTAGTGACTAATTAAAAAATATGAGTCAGTGTAGCCAAAAGATCCATTATGGGTATAAATTGAGATGGGGTTCTTTTTCTTTTTCAGCCATAAAAATCAGCTCAGATTAATTGTTGCTTACCATGAATGAAATAAGATTGCTTTTAAGGACTTAATTGCCATAATTCTGCAGTAGCATTTGAGCCCCCAGTCCCTTGTATTGCATTTTAAAAGCATTTTGATGCTTTCAGCTTGCATTTATTCTTGTATATACATACGCACATGACTCCATTTATAATAAATAATGAGAGAAACTGGTGAACATTTTTATGGATCCAAGAATATACTTGAAATGTTCATCTACCTTCACACTGAAATTTTCTCCCTCCTGCATCTGCTCTCCCATAGACAACATGTCAAAGAGAGGGAATTTTTGCTTTTCTCTCCTAGTCTCAATACAATATAAAATGAATGCAATAGTACTCATATTGTGGGATTGTTCAGAGGACCAAATGAGCTAATGGATAATGAAAGAACACTTTGAAATGCTTTATTGGTCATTTTTGTTGGCTATTACACTTATTTGGGGTAAAAATGAAGTAGATTTTGTTTCAAAATTCTTTGCTGAATCTGATTTCTGTGCAATGGTTAGAATGAAAGATATCAGGATTTTCAAGTTAATTTGTGTGCCTGCCATTGACATTGTGCACAGCTTTCCCCTGAGAGGTTGGGCAGCGCCCAATCAGAATGAGCCTAAATTGAGACACTGGGCACACTTTTAAAGCAGATAACTTTCAGACAACTGGGTTGAGCCCGTTCTTATGGGTTTATGTGTGCACAAGGGCAGAATCCTGGAAAATGCCAAAACGTTTTATAAAATGATCATTTTATGCTTGCATAATCTTAAATTTGTACAACAAATTTTTACTTACACACTTTGAGTAAGGTGTAAGTGGGGTCTCTTGACCATGGTTCTTGTTTCTCAGAAAAAAAGAGATCAAGAGTTTTGACCTACTAAATACTATTCTTTAACTTTACTTGTTTTGAATGCATTTTATTTGATAAACTAATTCATTCTGTTTCTTTTCATTGATGCACAATATTTTCTATGGAGAATTCAACTTTAAATGTAGTGGTTTTAAGTAAGAAGACAGCTTTGAAGGCATTATACTTCATCTTTCAGAACAATGATTTTAAAACAAATACATTTTTAAAGTGGTAGAACATTTTGTTCAAAGGTAATAATAGACCGATATCCAGTACGTTAAAAAAAAAAAATGGCATAAGTGAAGCTGGAGTGAGAGTGAGGGAGAAGAAGAGGGAAATTCTGTCTGGAGTTCAACTGCTCCTTCTCCAATACAATGTCCATTAGTGGCCAGTGAAATCTAGTGTGTATTCTCGTGATGTGGGATCCTTCTGCTGAGGCCGAGCTGTAATAATGAATTAGATCTCTGTATCTTGTACAGACATAAAAAAGAGCTGGATGGAAATTCAGGGGACAGAAATGGTTTCCCTGGGATTTCTTTTATAGCTATCTGGTCATTATGAATCATACTAGGATTACAGAGTTTGGTATTTGAAGGTATTTATAACAGAAAATATAAGAGAACTTATATCAGCTAGAGAGAGAAACATGCTCACAGCAAAAAAGCAGGTTGTTTGGGAAAATAGTTAATTTCTGAATTGCTGTGTATAAAGGTGAAATAAAAAGCACCATGATATATTAAGTTTTTTTCTGTAACTAAAATAATCTATTTTGTATTATATATTTTAATTTTTATCTGTGTGTGAATGTATAGTGACATTTTCCTTACTGGCCACAAACCACACAACTCTTCGCTTGGCATAACGTAATAGGACTTAGAGCTATTTATCCTGAAATGTATAGTAAATTAAGATTTTAATGGCCATGCTCCTCTGCTCAAATAAATTCACATGTGTATGGAATAAAAGGTAATTTACATATGGCATTGTTAGTCTCCCATATCTAGGAAAAACATTGATATATTTATTTCTTAAGGAGAAACCAAAAGAACTATTGAAAGTCTTCCTTGTCCATCTAAGAAAAGCAGGGTTCACTTCATAACTCTACTGACAGAGGACCATGCGTGTCTGTTGGCATATTTAACATAAAAAATAAAAACTATTAAGCAGTAGACTTTGTTTACTTAGACTAGGTATTGGAGATTATCTTTTATAAGCTTTTCATCTTAGGAAGGCTTCACATAAAGCTCAATTAAAAATCTTTGCTTACTAGTTATATCTTCGTTCTAATCATTCTCTTTTTCTCATATCCTTAAAACTTGTATTTAATTATATTTCACATCTTATCATTTTTTACTTTTTTAAATGTGTTGCTCCAAAAGTTTAAGACGTCTTACATCTGTATATTATACCTCTACAACTAGACCATAGATTCCATAAGGACAAGAGACTTCTTCAGTGTCCTCGAAGAATACCAAGTCCATTCTTCTGTACTAGATAATCTACATAGGAAATGTATGTTTATTGTGAACATTCCCCAACCTATTCAGTTGGTTTACATCCAGGAAAACAAACTGATTTACTAGTCTGAATAAATAATATTCTGTTGCTGCAAAAGTAATATAAATTGGACATTAAGCAAAGTTTTTATATTGTCTACTATCTGCAGTCCTTAAACAGAAATTATCATCTAATTAAAATTGGATTTGTTGTGAAGAAGCAATATTTCTAAATAGATTCCAAACGCCTATGACTTTAGAAATATTTGGTACACTTTTATGCATTTTTATAAAGTGCATTAATTATTCTTTTCTTTCTTTGTATTCTGGCAAATCCAGAGGGTTTTTAAGTGGTTAGATCTAGTTTTAGAATAGGCATTATCTGTATTATTGTTTTCAATTTATGTTTTTGATATTGTTATATTTGGCCGTAATATATAAATAAACTTGTCCTGGGATTTAAAACCAAGGGGAGGACTTCTGCTTTCTCTCGTCTTACTCAGCCTCTCTCTCAGCAGATGCCAAGAAGGATGTACAATGTACATCCTACGCTTGGATCCCTCACCACCCAGCTAAATGACCACATAAACTTGGGCAAGTTTCTTAACTTCTCTAATCCTAAATTTCCTCATCTATAAAATGAAGGTAATAGAGATCATGAGGATTCGATGAGATAATGAATGTCAAATACTTCGTACGGTTCCAGGTCCACATTAAGTACTCAATAAACGTTAGCTGTTCTGATTAGCAGATGCTCCTCTAAGTTGCAATTTGAATCCCAGAAAGGGAAGCCCTGTTCTCCAACTCCAGGCCACTTCTCTGGACACAGGTCATGGAAAGTGTTATTGGCTGTATTTGGCCAAGTCTTCAATTCTCTCTTTCTTCATGTATGTGGGAGAACTCAACAAATCTGCAAATGAATATTAGCCAATGTTAATAGCATTTAATAGGAAGCTCATTGTAATGTGATGCTTGGGTTCAAAGCCATGGGACTTTCTTAGAAGTCAGAGCATTGCACACGGAGGGCTTTGATGCCTTTTCCTCTAGGGGGTGTCTGAAGTAGATTTTCTTGCTCTCAATCCTTCTTTCTACTCAGATTTCTCTACTAAGACCTTCATGATTTTTTCAGCTTGCTCTATATCTTGCCCATCTCCCAATCCAAGAGAGGTTTCTATTTGGCTGGAAAATCTGCCTAGTCCTTTCCCAAGGCATCCAATGAAACCATTTGAACTGAAACAGTCAAGGATATTCCATCAGATCAATAGGGTTGAGAAACTCTAGCGTCACATCTTTTGTTGAAAACCCATCACACTGAGATGTCGTCACACTGTCAATCCGTCAGCATGCAGATCTGACTCCTGAGAAATTTAAAAAATAAAAAGGTTGAGTGACTTAGAGCAGTGCAGAGAAAGAAACTAAAAATGGAGCCCAGTGTTTCTCTATCCGCCTGACCTCCTGAGCTGTTGTTCCTTATCTAGTCTCAATTTTGACACTAAATTTCAGATATTAAAAAAGTCCTCCCTTGCTGCTTGGGTTGTCTCTCACCTTTTTAAAAATTAAAATGTTTTTTATTTTATTTCTGAAAATTAAAAAAATATTAAAATAAAAAAGGAAATTTTTTTAATAACTCTACCACTCTAGAAATAACAACTGTTGATTTAATGGCATACTTTTTATTTATATTTTTTAATAAGAAAACATTTTTCACTATTTTTATAAAAACAAAGCATTCACATAGAAGAGAATCAGACATTGAAGAATAGTGATGAATATAGAAAAATCATCTCAAATTTAATCAGCCAGAAGTAATATTATTTACATTATATTAAATGAACATATTTTCAGCTATCTTTTTGTGTATACACACCCGTACAGAGAGAGAGGGAGAGGAAAAGAGAAAGAGAAATGCTTTTTAAAAATTGGGACTATAATCTAGAAGTTATTTTTAATACATGTAATTTCCTTTAATGGGAGAAAAAAAGGAAACTTTACAAACTGTGGGCATACATGTAATTTCCTTTAATGGGAGAAAAAAGGAAACTTTACAAACTGTGGAACTTTAAATGTTTTTACATGTTTAGAATTAATATTTTCTAAGTGGTATTTCTAAGTTTAAGGAAAGAGATTTTAACAAACTTTGAACTAGAGTTATATATGTTTCGACATTAAATATCATCAATTAAGTTTTTCTGTGAAATAAAAGTATGTTAGTACTCTCGCATTGTCTCTCATCTCCTCTATGTTCCTTTCTCAATTTTTATGTTAGTATTTGTACAATGTTTATGTTTATAATATTGATATTCTGATCTTTAAAATATATCATGTTAATTCATTTAAAACATTTAAATAGATCTGATACTCATTAGTCCTCTGACAACTTCCATTCTAAGTTATGAATTTTGATTTATCTCAGAATAAGATAATTTGTCAAGTAGTTTTCTCAAGAGATGTATGTGAATGCTCTATTTCGGAGGCAGTTTTTTTTCCTAGTTTGAGAATATCTTTTGTATGAGAGCAACATTTGCCTTGTTGGGTATGATTTTCTTGGGTCACATTTTCTTTTCTTTAAGTTTCTGATCTGCATGTGGATTTGTATAAACACCACCACAGTCAATGCATAGAACTATTCCATCATTACAAAGAGCTCCTTCTTGCTACCCCTTCATAGTCATAGCCACTTCCCTTCTCCACCACTGTTCCTAACCTCTGACAGCCACCCATCTGTTCTCCATCTCTATAATTTTGTCATGTCGAGAATGTTATATGAGTGGAAACATACAGTATGTGAGCTCTCAGGCTGACTCTTTTCTTTTGCGTAGGATAATGCCTCTGATACCTGCTTAGGATGGTTTCTTTATTGTGCAGGGGGCATTCACTGGTTTTTCTCCTCCTTCTGGTAAGAACATGCTAATTTTTTTTTTTTTTGGAGGATCACATTTTCTTCATTTCAACCCAATCACTTCCATGCCCCCAACCTCAATCTCCTGGGGTGATCACATGACCAAAACGTGTTCTCAAATTGTTCTCAATGTGAGGGGGCAGGGACAGCCATGGAGACAGGTTTTATACCCTCTACAATACACTATGTTCAGTCTTCTAGTAGTGGCAGCATAGAGGAAGAGGGTGAAAATAATATTTCTACAAGGCATTTGAAATACCTTCTCAGAAGAGGAGCTATTTGGGTTGAATCTTGATAGTTGAATAATATTTTCCTAGTAGAGAAAGTGAAGAGAGCAAAAAATCATCATCATTGCCAGTGAGACTAAGAACAGACATACACGCTCGTACATTAAAAGAAATGTAGAAAACTATGGAGATATTATGTGTACCCCTATCTGAAAATACCCTGCAAGTGAGAACTGAGAAAAAAATCTGTGAACTGAGCATCTACTGATACTCAATTTAGAAAGATAATTATTTAGCTAAGATTACCTGTTTTGATTAAAAGTAATTAACAAATAAAATTGTGTTTGGATTTGAAAGTTTGTTTAAATGTCGTGAAAGATACGTGTTATATTAAGAAGTTCAAATTATAAAAAAAAAAAAAAGATACTCATTACAACTTAAAGATTAGTTTGAAAAAGTTGAAGTATAAAGAGAACAATAATTAATTTACCAATATTCTTTCTGACCTGTTCTGTTTTCAGACATGTTCTGTCGACATACTTCTTTCCGTCCAGCAGCCTTGGTATGTGAATAGAAACCCTGCAGAGAGGGTTTACAGCCATCACTTGGCACAATAATAATAGGAATCTCAACACATTAACTAACATGCTTTTACTTCAGTGCTACTCAAAGAAGCGTATACTTTGGATTGACCCACTCAATATTTCAACTTTTTTTTTTCTAATTTGCAACATTCATTATATTTATTTTACTAAATATCTTCCTTTTTATGTGCTTTCTTATACTACAGAAGCTAGAAATCTGAAAACTAAATTTCTCAGGTTCCCTTGCAGCTAGGGACTCAATTTTAATTTGGTTTCCCCAATCAATTATATTTGCCAGAGGCATGAGTACAGAATTCAGTTAAATAGAATTACCATGTGCTGCTTTTGGCAGTTCCTAGATACTCAGCCTAGAATCTGTTTCTTGGCCATCCCACCCATTCCATAGGCCATGCTGTACTGTATAATAAACCCATTTCTGCCTCAAGGAACCAGAGTAACTGAACTCTGACTAGTGGTGCCACTTTTGGTCAAAGTTTCTGTATTTTTTTTAATATAATAATCATTTAAGTATAAATTTATGTTTTAAAAGTAGAATTTGGTGCTGAGCACTCAAAAAAGTTTTTGCTTTAAAATATATTCCTTTTTTTTGGTTCAAAATGAAAATAGTTTTGTAGTTTTAATTACAAAATAAACTTGTGCTTATAATAAATGTGTTACATAATAATAAAAAGAATAAGAAGACAAGCAAAAGTTTATTTACAAAATTTTCCTGAGATAATCTCCATTCTTCCTCTGTGCTTGGGCATATGTAACAGACATATTTTATAAAATCAACAACATGACAAAAGTATTGCTCTGTAATATGCCTTTAATCTGTTACATGTTGTGAACATATTTTCATATCAAATCTTCATTGCTGTTACTAAATTCTTCATAGACAATGTATATATCTCTAATATACTTTTATAACCTATCCCCCGTTTTGGATATTTATGGTTTTTTTTTTTCCAGCTGCTATGAACAAAACCAAAATGAATATTTTTCTTCTCTCTTTATTTCTTTCCTCATTGTAAATTTATAGAGGAAGAATTTCTAAGTCTATTTTAAAGATTTTTAACATGTATTACCAGATTGCCCTCTATAAAAATTATTTCATTTCCAAGGTTATCAGCAACTATGCTAGGGCCTGTAATTTTGCATGACACCAACACGGGATGTAATGGTCTGATAATCTGATAGGGGAAAACCAGAATCTCACTTTGGTTTTTTTCTTCCTTTTCTTCTCATGGAAAAAGAAAAAAAAAAGTATTTCTTTAGCTATATATACGTTTTTTTCTTCTCATTAAAGATCACTATTTTATGTTTTGGGCTTCTTTAGTTCAGGATTATTATCCAGACATACTCCTGATCACGATGTTAAATGTAGATATGGGGTTAAGGCTGCAGTTATTCTTCAAGTGTTTTTGAAATAGTGTTTCTGAAGGTGAAGTTGAATTAGATGGCATATTTCTTGTGCCTTTTGACTTTATAATTTCTGTAACATCCGATACACTGATACTCTAGCATGTAGAAGGGACAGTATCACAGCTTTAAACATTCAAGCTCATGGAAGACAGCCCCCTGGCCATCCGTATATGGTTCTGTAGTATAAATTATCAGAGCTTATTTGATTGCTACCTCTGGATACACGGAGTCTCTCTTCAAACAGCCACAGGGCTCATTGCTATTATTAATCTGTCTCTGTTGCCAGATTCATAGCTTCAGAGTAAGAAAATATTATCTGAGCAAATATTTAAGCAGACTTCTCTACACTGTTATGCTTCATTAAAGAACAGCTTTCATTCAGTTTGTTCTGGAGTAAAGTGAAATGCTCCAAATCAATACACTCTCCAGTTTTCCCAAGCATTTTTTTTTCCACAGTAGGAAGACAAGGGCTTCGCAGGAAGAAAGGCTTTAGCATGAGGAGCCCTCCTCTCTTATTCATGCCTCTCTCCCAGAATTCCATCTGTGGTGGGAAAGTATTATGACTGAAATGGGTAAAATAAAGGGTGTGAGTATGCACCCTTGTGTAAATTGGTTAAATATGAGTGACATTCTTCTACTAATTACTGAAGCATATGCTTTAAATTGGCCCAGTCAACATTCAGCCTCCTTCTTGTGGGTTTTCCTGTGTTTCAGAAGTTTGCAGGTATTTGGCTGGATTGTAAATATGAAAATGTCACCTTATGGTATCTATGGTAATATGGGGCCAGAACTCCTGTCTTGATACATCCTTATTCCTCAGTTGAATGCACATGCTCTAGAGAGGACAACGGTAAAGTGTGTGTGTTGGGAGTGGGGAGGGGGAAGCTGGATATCGAAATTATTGATCTGGATAAGCACTGTTGGCACACAAAAAATGGATGTGATTTATTACAACAACAACAAAAACCTCAAAAGAAGTGTTTCTGAAATTTCTAATCATTAATACTTATGAGGGTATTGAGGGACTTGTCTTGCTGTTGTGGATCACATTGGCATGGGTGATTTGAGGAAATTTTTGTGTTTGCTCTTAAAAGCAATTGATTGAGGAGCAGTGTCTTTCAGCAGGTGGCGTTCATGTGGATTACTGCCTGTTCATATATATTGTTGATAAAAACCTTATCAGTGGGAAAAATGCCAAAGAGCTTATGGAGCTTCTTGGAATGGTGAACCATTCACACTCCTATCTGGGCCATCTCAGAAATCGCAACCAAGAGTCCAAATTCCTTTTCTCTTAAGAACTTTCTTGCTTATGTATATATATCCATGTCCATTGAAAAATGACTGTTACTAGCTCCTCCCACCTTATTTTATATTAAAGCTGTGTGGAATAAAGGCCATAGAGCCTTGTTCTCAGTTTTCAGAGAGGCTACACTATCAGTGTCTTCAGGCAGATGAATTGGTTCTATTATTATTAACTTCAATGAAAATTGGGGCATGGTTGTACAATGGATCTCTTGAAAATCTGTTGGCATTGGGTCATATGGATATTTTTTCAACACTCATATTGAAAGAAAACTACAATTTATTATTTTGGATCACAAAATTGTATTTAGAATTACAGATAAAAATATCAGACTTTCATCTTATATTTAAAAATAGACATTTTATTATATTAAGAAAAAACATCTCGCTCTATCTTGTTATTTCTTTATCACAAAGAAGAGAGAAGTGAAATCCGTATTTAAAAGGCTGTGGAACATTGTGAATTTAAAGTACTCAGCGAGTTATTCCCTAAAGCACTCCATATGATATGTAAATCTTTTGATCTTTCACAAAATGCATGAATACTATAAAGAATAATGAGTACAAGCTTGGAAAATACAATATTGACTGTCAATGTAGTGCACTTAGCCACAATTATTATTTGCATGGCTTTTGCAACATAACTGGAGGGGATACTTCTGTGAATACCTTAAGTACGTGCCAATGACTGCTAAAGAAGATTTAATTTTATAAGAAAGACTTATTTTTCCTTTTCCCCTTCCACTAGTTATTCTCTTTTTGAAACCATTTTCTCAAGATAGAAAGAGTCTTTGGTAAGGGCGGAATTGACTAGAATTTGAAAAGAGAAGCCCTGCTACCCCGTTGTTATTAATTACCATGTGATGGATAAAATAAGTTGGCTTTGGAAAGTATCACTCTAAGATACCCTGCAGAAAGAATATTTAAGTCATGGTAAGCTGTCTTTTATAGAAATCTTTATTTAAAACTTAGTTCTGCAATATGAATGAAATTTTTTCTTCAAGTTTAGTTTGGAAAGTGTAATTGACATTCTTGAACATTTTAGAAATTACAAATTCTGTTCAAACTAGTTCCAAAAACATTATTTGAAACAAACAAGCCACAGTCTTTTTATGTATCAGTTAAAAATTAGATACTTGAATTCACTTGGTTGTAGTCAAAGTAATGAGCAGTTTTGTTACTGTGACTGGTTGTGTTTATGATGTGATAAGACCTGGTTAGCTAATCCAGTCCTCAAAATGCAGAGCTGCTAGCTAAGGACAAATGGCTCACTGAGAGAGGTAATATGCCACATGATTGGGAGTAGTTGATGTACAAATGGGAAGGAAAATCAATTCCCATGGTGTGATATGCGATCCCAAGATGTTAGTATCTCAAACTGTACAGGGGCATGCATGCATAAAACTCTGCTTGGATGCATGGAATTCTATTTGAATGCATAGCTATATCAAACCTTTTAAATTTCAGTTTTTAAGAGTACATGAATAGATTTTGATTTTAAAATTTGTGTGAAACTACAAAGAACCTAGAATCTTTCATAGGATCTTAAAAAAGAAGTACAAATCAGGAGGTCTTCACTATATGATTTTATGACTTATTATAAAGCTTTAGTAATCAGGATAATGTGGTATTGGCATACAGACAGATAAAAAGGCAATGGAACAGAATAGAGAGCCCCACACTTTTGGCCATTTGATTTTTGATAAGGGCACCAAAATAGTTCAATAGGGAAAGAAGGTCTTTTCGACAAAAGGTGCTGGAACAACTGGATATCCATATGGGAAAACTAAATATAAAGAATCTTGATCTTACATCACATCATACACAAACATCAATTCAAGATGGATCATAGATTAAAAGTAAAAGCTATAATTCTAAAGATTTTTGAAATATAAGGCAATATTTTTGCAACGAAAGGGTAAGCAAAAGCTTCTTAGGCAAGACACAGAAAGCATAGGCATAAAAAGAGAAAAATGTGATAAATTAGGTTTCTCCAAATTTAAAACTCTGCTTATTAAAGGACATCATTAAGAAGAGGAACAGGCAAGTGAAAAATGAGGAGAAAATATTTATAAAATATATTTCTGACAAAGAATTTGCATCCAGAAGGTGTAAAGAACTTGTACAACTCAGAATATAAAGATAAACAACCCAATTTTAAAAACTGGAAGATGATTTTAACAGTAACTTGACAAAGGGAGGTATAGAAATGGCTGTAAACACACACCAAAAAGGTGCTTAACATCATTATTCTTAAAAGAAATGAAAAAAGTAAGCCACAGCAAAGTAACATTGCATACTTACCAGAAAGGTTAAAATTTTAAAAACTGATGTCACCAAATATTATTGAGGATGTGGAAAATCTAGAAGTCTCAAATATTGTTGGTGGAAATGTATAATAGTATTACTACTTTGGAAAACAGCCTGGTAATTTTTTATAAAACTAGATATCCACTTAACTTATGCCCCAATAATTTTACTCCTAGGTATTTCCCCAAGAAAAATTTAAACACATTTTTTAAAAAACTTGTACAAGAATAATCATATCAGTTTTATTCATAACAGCCCCAAACTTGAGACAGCCCTGGGGTTCATCAACAAGAGAATAGATCAACTGTAGTAAAATCAACACGTGAATAGATGAATCAATGATATGCTACACAGCCATAGAAAGGAGCAAGCTATTGAAACATGCAATATGTATGAATTTTGAAAACATTGTGCCGAGCAAAAGAAGCCAGACATGGAAGGGTATATCTGCACGATTCCATATACAGGAAGTTCTAAAATATAGAAAGTCAATCTATGGTGCTTCTGGGGTGGGAGAGGATTGAGAATGTTCTATATTTAGATAAGGGTTTGGGCTATACAGAGGTATGTATTTGTCAAAACTAACTGAATCATAAACTTAAGATCACTTAATTGTAGGATAATTTTACCTGAAAAGTAAGAATACATGAACAAATACTTTACTTAGTAATATGCATGCCAAATTGTTTAGGAGTGAAATATAATGATATTTGCAACTTATTTTGAAATGTACCCACCAAAATAGGATGAGTTGATGGATGGACAGATATGTGATAAAGTGAGTATAGTAAAATGTTAGTGGAATCTAGGTAGTAGGTCTATAACTACTCATTGTATAATTCTGTCAACTTTTTTGTATGCTTGAAAATTTTCATAAGTAAAATATTGAGGAAAATTATATGAGTAGCTTTCACTACTGTAGAATACATGTTATTTTCTACTCATTTAATATTTAAGAGAAAGATTATGCAGTTTGAGCTGTTCTCTTATTTAAGTCAGTTAATGAATAGAACATTCAAAATATGGCAAATAAGACTGTCAATAACAATATAATCTAGTTAATTCAAACACATAAGAAATGTTCAGCTCTCTAAACCAATGGTTTTAAACTTGGCCAATGATCTGGATCATGTGAGGTAATTTTTAAAAGCATAGATTTCATGGCCTCATTCAGATTGTTAAATATCTAAATAGGATATAGAGGGGAATTTTGAAGCTGGGTTGGTTATTTTGAATGAGAGATTTGTGGGAGGAACAACTAGAAATAAACAACTGATGATTATATACATAAGTGCCAAGCATGACTGCAATTCCCCAGGTGAGTGTACACATTCATAAAAGATTAAAGGTCAAGGTCCTTAGAAACACCAATATATAAGACTGAGGTAGATGGGAAGAGGTATAGAACCGTGCATCAGCCAAGCCTGTATTTATGGCTGGATCCTTGATTTATCTCCAGCTTCTTTCCATTGCTTCCCCTTGAACCTAGTAGCACAAAGAAAACTTGACTATTAAGCTTCAAGGCAGAGGCCACATGTCTGAAGCTTAGCTTCTTTGTTTGGTTGCCACAGTCATGTAATTTTTGATTTTTAAAATGTGCAGTTACAAGACCCAGAAACTAGATCTCATAAGAGGACACAGGGTCATCAGCATTGCACCAGCCCTTCGAGTGTTTGTGTATTTCTATGACTGGGATCCATTTGTGTGTGGTTTTGCACCTATGCACTAGCCTGACCCCAAAATCAGAAAGAGAAGAGATACAGTTTAAAGGATATTTATATCAAGCCACTTTAATATTTAGAAAGATAAAAATGGGTCTGTTGTTGTAACCACAGGGCATGAGAAACCTTTCATGCTGATTTGTTCTGCTTCTTTAAAAAATGCCTCATTAGTGTAGCAAATGCCACATCATAAGCTTTTTCTAGTAATAGCAAGATGCAGAATACTTTCTTGAAGAAATACAAAGGAATCATGCATTTCTATATATCACCATGTTTCTAGGAGTCAGCTTTCTTTGGAGAAGCCATCTTGTTTTGAATGACAACGCATAATTATACCAACAAACACTACTGTTCATTTTATCAACCAACAGATGGATACCCAGATACGCCCACTCGGAAATCAAAAAAGATCAAGATCCAAATTACTTTGTGTTTTTTGTTTGTTTGTTTGAATTTGTTTATTTATTTTTAATATTATTAGTATATTTTGCTGTTGTCAATGACTCTACTGCCACTTGAACCTGAATCTAGAAATCCGTAATGAAAAAAAAAAGTACCTTTTTAAATGAACAAATTATTGATTCTAGAAAATTGATCCCATTTTAACTCAGTTAATAGTTACGATGTTATTTAGGAATAATTACCTTTTCTCAGATTCTAGTTTGAATAAACAATCTTTGAAAAAAACACCAGATGTTGGAAAGTTGAGAGTAAGAGAGAGTTATAATTTAGATTTTATGATCAATGTTAACACCACAAAAATTCTGGATAAGTTCATGTTTTCCTTACTCCGAGAGAATAATTAAGAGAAAATGATATTCCAGCTTGAAAGTAATTATAATTTTAACAATCTCATCTATTCTGATATGTTTGAGAACTTCAACCCATTTGGCAATGATTTTAATTAGGGTAGAGGTTGCTTTAACGATGTGACCTTAAATACAGTGGCTTAAAGAAGACAGTTCTAAGGAGAATATTCCAAGGAGGCAGGAACGTTCTATTCTGTGTGGTCAATCAGGAACCATCTTGTTGGCCTGCTGTTCCTTAGGGCATTGTCCTTATTTGCATAATTGAAGCTGGCTTTCATTAATCAAAGCATGGACATGATTGTATCCATGTCCCAGCTCACAGGATTGGGAAAGAGAGGTATACTGGAACAGATTATTTTACAGTATGAGTTCCCAGGAGTTGCACACATCCCATTGGCCTAAACTTAGTCACATAGCCACACTCAGTTGCAAGGGAGGCTGAAAATGTAATCTCTAGTTGGGTATTCACATGCCTGGTTTAAACTCTACTGTTATGGAAGGAGGGGAGAACAGATTTTGGCAAACAACTAAGAGTTTTCTGGCCTTTGTGAGACACTGCTAGAAACATTATAATGCTGAACGTGGAAGCACTAGCTTCAAAAGGCAGGACTCATGGCTCAAACAATAGTTAAGTTGTACTAAAAATTATACTGCAGAATAGGGAAATAGAATGCAATCTATTCCAAATGGATATTTTGGGGAGAAGAAATAATGCAGAAAGATAGTAAAAGGCCCAGAGCTTAAATAAACACATTCGAATAGGAGGTGATGTGTTGCAAGACAAATGAAAATCAGTTGATTTACAATGCCTCTATCCAAATGAAAATAAGGTCACCCCTGATTCTGAGAGTTCATCTAAGAAAGGAAAAGAATTCTAATTAGGATTAAGAACATTATCTCTCCCCAAATGTCTGCACACATAGAATACTGGTTCTGTCTATGGCTATACCTATAATTTTGCTATATGACTTTTTTCAAAGTAGGAAACAATTTGGTAAACCGATAACTAATTTAGATAACGCTAATTGTATTGGGTAGAAGATGATTAAGAGAGTCATAAAAGAAACCTCAAGTGTGCTCTGCATGGATTATTATTGAAAACACGAATATTGTATAAAGCTGTTATTCCTTCTACAAAGGAGAGATGATTCTTGGATGTGCCTATGTTATGCTAAATTATAACAGGAAGAGCTGAGGGCAGGGGTGGAGGGCATAGGGGATGCTGATTTTGCTATATTCTAGAATCCCTCTTGAATTCCCTTCTGTGAATGGTGCATGTGCACATGTACACAAGTGACCTAATTGTATAATGTTATCACCTGGCTTTATAACCATAAACCATACTTAGAATGTGGATTACCAGTACAAATTTACTTCTGAGAAGGAAGTAAATGCAAATAGCCTTGGCTATTAAGTAAGCCCTCTTTATTTCAGCTATGCACACAATTTGCTGCCTTAGAATGTCGTGGGACTTATCTATCCCTTCCTATGGAATGGTTGTTATCATTGAATCAGTTTAAGGAAGGTTAGTCAAATATTTGTTTCCCGTTTTAAGTAAATATTGTATGCTAATCTCCACAAGGATAGCGTCTTGTGTAGTACCTGTTTAGTGTTATTTGGACTAATTATATCTTCTTCATGTCATGTGATAGTGAGCAGGGAAGATATGGTAACTATCGCATGAGCACTTAATCAAGCAACAGGGACACCCTTTTTGAGATGTAACAAACATTCTTTCACTTCTGAAATCCAGGTCAAGCAACCCCTCTGAGCTTGTTATTTTCTGTCCCTCCCTCCCCACCTGCTGAGGCTTGCTGCACTCTTCTTGACCTTGTTTTGTGCCCTGGGTGGGGACGGGGGGTGGGGTGAAGGTGACTCTTGTGGATCACATCTCCTGAGCAGAGTGGATTTAGGATTAGATTTGGCCAATCTTTGGAGATGAGAGGGTGAGAGTAAAGGTTTGGGGTAGTTCTTCCTGGTTCCCTTCTTCCTTTCATGCTTTGACTCAAGCGAGGACTAGTTCTTCCTATCACCGCAGCTCCTATCGGGTGGTGCTTCTTTGCTCTTTCATCTCTCATTGTGTCCCAGCAATCTGATTTCTTCCACTTGTCCCTTCATTTTAGAGGTGGTAACAGCTTCCCACTGTAGCTAGTTCCTGGATACTTCACCACTTGTTAATTCCCTCGACCCAGCCCACAACTCCGTAAGTAATACTTTTCTTAAAGTTTCTTTATTTGAGCCACCTGGGGTGAATTCTGTTTCCTGTCAAAACCATGACAGGGAAGATAGCTGATAAGCCTTTGTATTCCTCTACATTCAACAGGTTCTGGAAAGAGTTATCCATGCCTACTCTGTCTAATTTCCTTTCTTTATCTTTCTCTCCGAGTCATTCCAACAAGTCATTGCCCCATCATGCTACCAACTCTGTCCTTGTCAAAGTTACCAACGATGTTAATAATAATAACCCAATGGTTAGTTTTCAGCTCTCATCTTACTTGATCTTTCAGCAGCATTGGACACAGTTGACCATTCTCTGCTCCTTGAAATCTTTTCTTCACTTGGCTTCCTAGACTTTTGACTTTTTCACTGACTTTTCTAATACCACATTAGCCAATCTTTCTCAGTCTCCTTCGCTGGTTTGTCATTCAGACAGAGCCTGGGTAGCTGCTTACCAAATATGCTTTCTCTTTTTCATGAGCACTGAATTTATGAATCTCCCGTGTAACTTAGAGGGGCCACAGGTAACCCTTCCAGGCGTGATCCTAAAATCTTCCCTTACACCATCCTCCATATTCTTTCCTTTCTTCTCCCATGATGCAGATGTTCACGATGACCTTGGAAACCATGTATCAAAGATAGAGAAGCCACAAAATGGAAGGAGAGACACTTACCAATCAGAACACCTATTTTGGACTTTATGTGAGTGAGAACTATAAATCTGTTAAGTTTGAACCATTATTCATCTCTGGTTTTGTTTGTTATAGCAGATAGTATTGCCTGGACTAATCTGGTATTTATCTCCCCATCCTCTCAACATTGAGTAACCAGGGCTTAGTCCTTGGGCCATTTCTCTTTCTATATATACTCTTTCCCTTGTGACCTCATCCAGTTCCATGCCTTTAAATACCATCTATATTTTTGTCAGTTTCCTACTTCCAGTTACTCAGAGTAAAAGTCATTCTTGAACCCCACATCTGATCAGTCAATAAATCCCGTTGGCTCTACCTGTCCTCTTCTCACCATCTCCACAAGGATCATGTTGATCTAATAGCTGCACCTGGATAATTGCAATGGCCTCTTAACTGCATCCCCTGCTTCCGCCCTTGCTCTTTCCAGTCTGTCCTTAACCTAGTCCATAAAAAACAACCCAGAATAAAAGTCAGGTCTTGTCTCTTTCTACTCAAAACGATCACAGCTTTATATCTCACTCTGTGGAAACTTGGGAGCCCTAAAAATGTCTTACAAGGCTGTCCATGAGTAGAGCCCCTTGACCTTGTTTCCTACAGCTCTTCGTCTCGATGCTCCTGCCACATGGGCCTCTTCACTGCCCCTTTTTGCACATTCCCACCTTTTCTTCCTGTTTCTTCCCCCAGATGGTCCCAGCGCCTCTACCTGTCAGCTCCTTGACCCAAATATGAACTTGTCAGTAAGGTTTCCATGACCACCTATTTAAATTGCGACCCTTCCATACACACGCACTTCTTTCCTTTTCAGTCTTTCGCCATAGCAGTTATCACTATTATTCATTCAATTCATTTGATTAAATAGTCTTTTTCTTTGGTCTTCTGTCCCTAGAATTTAGCTCAATGCAGGCAAAACTTTTGTTTGATTTATTCCCTGAAGTATTTCAGCACACATAGTAGTGCTCAAGAAATATTTGAGGAATGAATGAATGAATTTTTGGCACTCCTTTTAAACCAGACAGGAAAATGCAAGTTTTAAATGCTTCTTAAAATGCAGACCCTAAGAGAAGGAAGGAAGGAAGGAAGGAAGGAAGGAAGGAAGGAAGGAAGGAAGGAAGGAAGGAAGGAAGGAAGGGAGGGAAGGAAGAAAATAGTGATGGCTTTGTACTCTAACAGAAAATACTCTGTGCCGTTACCAACCAACATTGTCACAGCCTTCAAAGCTTAATCCATCCCGATAATCATGCTGACAGAGCCACTTGTGGAAGGGTGGGGTCCTATGACCAGCATTCCAAGAACCCATGGCAAGCAGGCACTTGAAACAAGTGTTGTTAGATTTAACACAATATGTTAAATTATGTGTGTCTTTATTTTATGTAATATTACCAAATAGTTATAATTTTATGCATTTTAAAATGTTCTTATATTTTTCTTTGGAAAAATAGTATTCAGTATACATTTTTCAGTATACATTATGTATACATTCAGTATACATAATTTGGAAAATGTAGAAAAGGATAGAGGAAAAAGAATGAAAGGGAAAGGAAAAAGTTAGAAAGGAAGGAACATCTGTAGTCACAAAGATATACCACTAATGTATTGATGCATGACCCACAATCTTTTTTCTTTACATTTTTTTTAAAAAGTCATCTTTCAATGGTCTTAATAAGCTGCATACATTAGCATGAACCTCAGTGTACATAACGGTAATCACTTATCAAATGCGGAACCAGAACTGCTCTTGTTTCTTGTTGCACACACTTGGCAATCAGTTCCCACGATCATAATTATCCTGTCATCAGCAGCATTTAACAACAGACAGGGCCGTTCGGACATTATAAACAGCCCAATGTGCAGATTTCAGCTACCCTTTTTTTCTCAATGTGAAATAACAATTCCATTCATGTAGCAGTAATGAAACAGTTCTTAGTGAAAAACCAGGAGAGATTACAAATGGTTTTGGCCTTGCCTATGAGTAATGATGTCAAATGGTGCAGTGGGGTAATTATTGTGAAGACTTAATTCCTGTGTCATCAGGTATTTATAGATATACAAAGCATTCTACTGATTAAACAGCATTCAAGGTGACTAAACATCAACTGTGATTGACAGTTTACAGCTCAGACAGTCTAAAAAGATTAAATAACATTAGAAAGTGGCAGGTGACTTCTTTCCCCTCAGGGCATTTTGCCCTGTGAGAAACGATTGAGACTTCTAATAATATTGCTAACAAGTAAGTTCTGAACTGTTTGCTTGCAGCTGTCATATTCTGAGAAGGAATGCAAATCCTGTTATGCATCTTTTTCATCTTGGTAAGGTTGCAATGGCTATAAAAGTTAGATATAAGGTTGAGTATAACTTCTCTTGAGACTTAAAATACCCTGAAACATGTCTAACTTCTAGGGGCAGATAATGTTTCAAAGCTGTTGGCCAAGATCAATTTGTTTTATATCTGATACATTCCCTCTGAAATAGAGCCAGGATTATCCCAAATTCAGTTATTCAGAAATCCGGATAACCAACATTGCTTCTCTATAAAATTTCCCCTGTAGCTAAGCCTTCGGTCATATTACCTGATTCCTAATTACTTACCTATGTATGCTTTACCTCAGCTGCTATCCTTTCTAGAAGTTTCAGAGATTTTTTTTACCGTCTTCTCTTTAAACTGGATAATACTACTTCCTAAGAAGTCATAATCGTCAAACCTTATGTGCTTGTGGTTCTTTGAACTTTATAAAATATTTCCTTCTTCTATCTAATGGGAATAACAACACCTACGTGCAAAGTTATCATGACAACTAGATGAAAGAATGCATGTGACGTGTTTAGTACAGTGCTTACCCATAGCATTTGCCAAACAATTGTAAACCATTTAAATTAACTAATTTACTATAATTCATCCCTACCATAGCCTCATAAAGTAGGTAAAGTAAGCAGTATTATTTTTGTTTAACGGGTGCCTTCGAACCTAAGGCATAAAGGTTGAGCGGCTTTCCTAAAGTCAAGATATTTTTTGGGACCTGAGTCAAAACTAGAATCCAGATCTGCCGGTTCCAGTCTCAGGTGTGTTTCCTGGTATCTTCTAGAACACATATTCACTCTGGCATGAGAGGTGGCCTTCAACTTCTCCGTGTCTTATTCCTTAAGACATCATAACTATGGCTAGTGCCAGTGCTCCCAGCCGTGCTCCCATCAGCTCCCTTAGTGCCCATCCCATGGCTTTTCTATGGAGACTGAATTTTGTGCTCATTAAGAACATAAGCTTTGCTCCCAGACAGACCTGGGTTTGAATCCTGTTTCTGGCTCTTAATAGCTGTATATAAAAGGAACATAGGTTTGCAGTGAGGATTAAAGACAGTTACTGCCCACATGGTGACTGGAACATGGAAAGCACTTTATAAATGTTCATCGTTATTATTATGATTCCTAGATAAACTCCAGAGCTGCGTAGCTGTACCTGCTGCCATAGCCACGTCTCCACACCAGCTGTCTGCTTGGGCTCCAGCCAACCTGGCTCATGGCCTCTACACTCCACTACAACTACTACTCTTCCTGTCAATAAATACCGCCCTCTGACCAATCCAGGACCTCTCTCCCGTTTGGGGGTACCATGGACTCATTCCTCTCTATTGGATGCTTTTCATTCTTGGTATCAGTGCACCCCACCCTGGTGGTTTTTCTCATAAATGACTCTCGCCTCCTCTAAGAACCATTTCCCTCATCCAACCCTTTTGAGCTCCGCTTATCCCTGCGGGCAAAGTCTTAGACTTACTACTTTCTCCTTCAACTGTACTGTACAGGATTATGGTTTTATTTAGCCCTCTGTACTTACCACCTTGTATTCGTCATCTCTGCTTATAGTACAATTAATTGGTTTATTCCCATATCATATGTATAAATTCTTTTTGTATTTCTGAAGGCTAGATGAGAACAGTTGAAGGAATGTGATTAACATTCTTGGCAAGACACAAAAGGGAAAATACCTAAGCATCACCTGCATCTCTTTACCCTTTACAAACCTTCAGAGGTGCAGTCGTGGAAGCTCTGTGGATCTCATCCCTTTGGCAAGGTGTCCAGTAACAAATAAGTGAGAAATCCTCCCACTATCTCCTTTCCATTCAATATCTTAACAACCTCTTAAAAGGTTATAAACTTATGAATAAACGAGTCATATCTCCAGCACTGGTGTCCCATTTGGAGTCTTCTTAAGGCAGCGGTGAATTCAAAATCATATAAATGCTCTGGCCTTGCTGGACACCTTAGAACAAGTGAGACTTGGACATCCTTTTGGAATAACTACTTCTGTTGCCACTATCTCAACACACAGTAAATAGTCATTATACTTGCTCTATGCAATCGTGTAGTGCTAAAAACACCTCTAAAATCTCATAAAACTTTCTATTATTGTCTCTTTTATACACGTGTACCATGATGTATCTCATGGTACAACTGTCACTGCTTTATTGAGTGTCATGGATTAGGGTGTTGCGTTGGCCCCCAGACATTCTGAATACCTTGTTACAAAGATAGAGGTACAGCAAAACTATGGGCATTGACACAAAGTGTTTCTAACAAGGAAGAAATGTGGGGAGAAAGGGCAGGAACTCTGGAGTCTCTTCCTCCTTCTCCAGTTTGGTGCCTGGAGAGCCCCCAAGTATGGTATAGACATGCATGTCAGTGCCCTTTTACACAGAAAATGGGAAATGAATTCCAAACAATACTGGAAACAGCTGACCCTTTTAGCACAATGCTTAAATATGCTAGTGCTGAGCCAAGGCAGCATGTGCAGAGTAAATATTTTAATCCCTAATTAATCACTTTGGTTAGATTGGTAAAACACAAGTCTAATGAAAATAATTTAAAATTTCCTTCATGAATAATTGCCTTGTTCAGGGAATTATGGGAAGAGTCAACTGACTGACCTTCCATTCTTACTCAGCTGTACTGCTCTGAGACTTAATTTGTGTCCTTCAACCCCTTCCAGTCAGCGTCACAAGATTAGAAATACCTTTCGTGCAGTTCAGCAGCAACTATGCAATATGACAGTTAAGTCAGCACTGAGGTGAAGAACCAAGAAAGAACTCCTTGCTTTATCGCCGTGGAGCCTTACAGTACCCAGTAGAGGGGAGAGTGTCTTCGCGACCTTGCATTCTTTTATTAGGTTGTGAGCATGATGGATTGCTCCAGGTTATTGAACTGTTCCTGTTCCTTTTTAATTAAAAACTTGAATAATAAGGTGCCCAGGGTTTGAGCATTTACAAAGGGGAGAGAAAGAATTTTCCAGCTCTGAGTGCTGATGAATGCTATCCTGATTAGCACTGTGCCACCAGATTTAATTACTTCTTTGAGTAAATCAAATCTTTCTAAGAGGGCAATGTTCCCGGGTGTGCAGAGACCAAAGGTTAAGCCACCTTACTAGTTACCTGTTCAGACATGTTGGAACCTGTTAGATGTGGGTTGCAAGCACCCTCTAGTCCATCCCTGTCCCATCCTGCTTTCCTGCCTGTTCTTTCTAACTTCCTTCCTGGTGCCTCTCAACCCCCTTTCAGCAATGAATATATTGCTTATCTGGTTGGAATGTCCCGAGGAGTGATGACTGGCAACATGCCATATGGCTGGTGCACTCTGGCTCACACTGCAATCATTGCTAAAAATTGCCTGGTCCACCAGTCAGTTTGGCCAGTTCTGTGGACTGTCACAGTCCACCTGGTGGACCATCTGCCACTTCCCCCTGGAGGTTCATCCTTTCTTTTGTTTTCCAGTCTGATCTTCCTCCTCAATTTTGCTCTTTTATTTGGAAGATTTAAATATTTGGGGGAATTTTGCTTTTGCTTCTCAGCAATCAGGAGGACGTGATGTTCTTGGGTTGCTGGAATGCTTTTCGATATTAGACCCTTAACTCTTTGCTTTCCTGCATTTGTTTTACACAACAGCCAATAACTGGCTTAAGAAGCTTGTTTACAAGGGTGGGAAAATGCCATTCAAATGGAGAAGTACAGAAGCAGGCAACTTGTAACCCAGGTGAAAATTGAACCAAATTTTGGAGCAGATTTGGTATCTCTGTTCACAAATGGAATTAACCACGTTCCATATCAAATGGTCTATGGAAGTCCTCTCATTTTACAAGATCAGAAACATAGAGAATTGGAAGCCAAACATTGGTTTTCAATGTATTTTGACAATTGTGGGTGTGTGAAAGGATATACATCCAACAGCATGATATATGGTTAAGCACGACTAGTTGAACATACTGTTGTCCTAATGATCAGCTTTAAAACTGGCTCTAAAAGATTCCTCCCCAGAGCTCTTACTACCAGTACTCTAAACGAAAGAGTTGCCAGCAACAAGTCTAATTTGGGGGAAATGGCAAAAAAAAAAACAAAAAACAAAAAACAAAAAACACTGAGCTGCAGAAGGTGAGCTCTGACTGCTTTGTCGCTGAGCCCAGGATGGGTTTGGCCGATGACATCTAGAGAGTCACTGGCCCTCCTTAGGTGGGAAACATGCGCTAGGAAAGGTGCAAGGCTGATTGCTCACTTTTCCAGAGCTCCCCTCTGCAGCTGGACCGCCCTTCATTCTAGCCACATTACCCTGTGTAGGAACTCTGCAGAAAACACACCTGGAACTGTGTTTGGAATTGTCTGTTGGCACTCTTGCTTTCTCCAGCTTTACTGATTAAATAAGTCGGGCCCTAATCCACACAAACCCCATAGTATGAATACTACCAAAATGTCCTTTGTGGTTGTCTGACCCTGTATTTCTAGCGTCATTGCATAGGATGTGAACTACGGTGGTGCTCCTCTCACAACTTAGCCCTACACTGAAACATGTTCTATATATTACCTGAGAATCTTTGTTCATAAATATTTCATTCATTCAGTAATATTAACTGAACAACCTACTAGACACCAAATAAAACTGTGCCTAATTAAATGTAGCTCCAATCCTATGCAGACTTTTTTTCAATCGAACAATTTAATTTTCTCTTTTTACCTCTTTAGTTGTTTTAAGATCTACCATCAGTTACCATTCATTTGGCCATTCATACATTTCTGCCTTCTCTCTAGCATTGCTCACTTTAATCTTAAAGCCCTCTAATGGCTGAGCCTGGAAACACAGTGAAACTGAGACTATATTGGACCACTTTGCAGAGAGATGGATAGGGATATATGAATACATAGATAGAGATAAATAAATAAATGATAGATGATGATGATAGATAGATGACAGATAGATGATAGATAGATGATAGATAGATAGATAGATAGATAGATAGATAGATAGATAGATGATAGTTAGAGATATCTTTTGGTGTGAGCCGCTATGTGGCACAGAAACATTAAATTGGAAGAAATGTAAGAGGTCCTGTAGTCCTGTCATCGAAGTTCATAGATTTAAGTGATTTGCTCAAGGTACAGCTAACTCTTTTAGAGTTGACACTAGAAATATGAATTCTGACTCCTAGTTATTGATTTTTCCAAAATACAGTGATCCTTACCTCCTTAACCCATTTAAGTTGGGATCTGCGCTTTGATTACTTCTGCTATCCAATTAGTAAAAAATGGATTAAATATTTTTAAAATTCAAAAATTTTAATAGTAATAAAGCATAATGAAACCTGATTTTAACATGCCCAGAATATATTATTCACAAAATGTTGGAACTTTTCATCACTGTTTTGTTTGGGGGGGGATAGCTATTTTAGGCAACTGTCCAGAACTTGGCTGTCATCAGCACTGGAGAGATTCATCAACCGAATTTGTACATTAAGGTTAAATACCTGGCCCAGCACCAGAGCTGCCTCCTGGACTAAGTAAACTCTGGATCTGAATTTGGGGACCAAGAGGTAAGTACCTCTTATTATCCTTTCAGCTTTTTAAATGACAGTTCTAAAAAGAACACTTACCTTTCCCCTTTAACAAAGACGCCTAGCTTCCAGAAATCAGCCCATCAGACCTGAAGCAAACTAGATTCGCTTTTTTGGACAGATATTTTTTTCACAGAAGGCTCCTATTCTCTTTTCTTTATTCAAATCTTAAAGACAGTTTCTTATTTACTTGCCCCTTATTTTTATAACAGTGGATAATATTTTTAAAAAATACAATCTTGAGTTCCAAAAGTAATCACATATTGAAAACCTCAGATAGTTTTGAAATCAGGTCACTATTAATAAAATAAAGCACACAGCCCAGACACATAAGGTGTTCACTCCCTTTTCTTTGTTTTTGCAAGGCATTGTGAGAAGCCGGGATTGGGTGGCATGAGGTCAGTGGGAGATGCTGTCAAGGTTAATGGCAGATTGAGAGAGTCGATTGGGAAACGAAAGGCAGATTGTATATCAAGTGGTTTGAGGAGACTGAAGGCTACTCCCAGTTAGGTTTCCTAGCTACGTCATTGCTATGGAAAATGGTAGAATTTAGCTACTTCAGCCCCAGATCTGCTTCTGGTGCGGCTGGCCTCATGAGCTTTAAAATCCTGGGCCCATTTGTGTCCCTTCTGATTTATGACAGTTCCCTTCAAAATCTCACTTTATTTGGAAAGTTCTGAGGAAAGAGAAGAAAGCAACTTCCCTGTACTTATGTTACCCTAAATGCAAACAGGATTTACAGGGAGTCAAGTTGGCACTCAATATGAATAAGAACGTTTTAATGATTAGTGAAGATTTGTCAGCTGATCAAGGAGCTGAACAAGGAGCTTTCTTCCATCAGAAGTAAGAGGCTTACAGACTATCTTTCAAGGATTTGGAAACGCGTTCCTGTTTTGGATGAGAGGTTGGGTTAAATGACTTGGAAGATTCATGTAACCCAGAGGGTTGTGATTCCCTGAATATTTTTACTCACATATATCTATCTATGTCATAGGTTTATGAGTATTATTTAATTTCATTTCCAAATTGGTTCATTAGTGTACACAAGAGCCAAGAGCAAGATCAGAATAGGCAACTGCTCTTAGGATTGAGTTTTAGGTGCCTCGGGAACCTAAACACACACAATTACAGCCTCAGTCATTTGCTTAAGGCTTTGTCCCCTAGTCAGATGCAACTGATCTGGGGAGATGTGATGTACTAAGTGTCACCAGTCATCCTGGCCCAATACCCTGAGGTATAATGATTGTAGAGTTATGTAATTAAGAAAACAGATTTTGCCATGAGACTTCCTGGATTGGAATCCTTGTGTGAATTTCAGCAAATTCCTTGCCTGGTCTGTAAAATGGGAATAAGAATAATGTCTATCTTATAGGATTTTTGTGTGGGTTAAATGACAATACATGTAAAATGCTTAGACGGTGCCTGGCAGAAAGTAAGAGATCAGGTAATTCCAGCTAGTATTCGCTTCTTAGTTTGAAGGGTTTGATGAAACTCTTGAGAGCAAGTTTGGCTTTGTGTAGGTGAAGGGCAAAGAAGGATTTTTGCATTAGGGACAGAGGTTTTCTGATGGGCTAGAGATGAGAATGAAGAGAGAAGTTAATGAAAGAATAAACAGAGAGCACAAGAGTCAAACACCTTCTACTTTGCAATGTGGCCCAGAAAAGTCCAGCCCTGCCTGGTTTCCTGAGTTTCTGTGTTGATGAGTCAATCCCACATAAAAGCTTTGAGAACTCAGTTGCTTGTCAGCTCATCAGACTTAACAGACATAGCAGACCCACTTGTTTTTTAATCTAAGCTTTTTCCCTCCTAAGTAACACAAGTCTGGGGAGAATCAAAGCCCCCAAACAGAACGCATCTTCCATAAGGGCCTTATCTACTTTCTGCAAAATTGTCCACAGATTCTAAAGACCAGTGAACCTAGAAGGCTCCAAAGGGGAAGAAGCATCTTGCCGGGTGGTGCTCTCCTGGAACACCTTTCACCAGTTTCTCAGAGCGAAGTCAGGGTGAGCATTCCTGACTTTGGTCTTTCTCATGACTGAACCTAACTTTATCACAACACTGAGGAAACTCAAGTCGTGGTCTGAAGGAAGTCTCTGAAGCCTCCTTCAGTAGTTATTTTCACAACACGGGAAGCTGCCTCGCTGTTATTTCTTTCCCCAATCCCACCTCGCCCTCTGCCTCTGTGAGGTTTAAAACTTAATTTAGAATACATGAGATCAGAAAAACAAGGGCATTAGACGGTGTCCCCAGAAATGGACTTGTTGTACTCTGAAAATGTTCTTAGAAACACATGTGAGTTTCTTTGCTCTCAAATTAAGAAGGATTAGAGTAGCCAGACAGTTGCTGCTCAGTTCCTTGGGATCATGTGGCCAAGGCTGAAAGCCTGAAGTTGCTGGCATTGGCCTGAGTCAGTTGCCTGATCTCCAAATTAATTTTTGAATTAAATGATTGTCCCCCCTCCTTTTTTTTCTTCTAATTGAGACTTTCATTGAAAAATGCTTAGCAAACAGATGGAAAAACCCAGAACAAAAGGCGGTTGTGAAATAATAAAATGAAGGTCATTCGAAACAGTTTTAGGTTAGCGCTGGAGGTGCAATTAAATCTTTCTTTTAATCAGATTTTTATTAACTATAAACTATTTTAAAATAAAGCATAAGCACTATAGTTAGAACCTAAAGAATGGGTGGAAAGAACTTAGATCGTTTTATAGTCCACTGTGTAAGCTTTTTCCCAAACCCAGAACAAAGGCTCTAAGGCACGACAGCTTCATGTTCAATTTTTAAAATAACAATATTACTATTTTATAGATCTTAAACAATGTTTTAATGATTGGAACGCTTGTAAAGTGTTTCTTTAAGGTAAAATAAAGAGATAATTTAAAATCTAAAAATGAAAAAAAGAATTATATACTTAACGGTGAGGACAGAAAAGTGTTTGAATAAGGAAGTCATAGACTGAAAGTAAAGGTTTATTTGAAAAAACAGAGAGACTTAATTCTAACTTTAAGGATGTGCAAAATTTTCAATTGTGCCAAAGGCTTAGATTCAAAATGTTCAGTGCAAAACTTCACGCTGAAAAAAAAAAAGAAGTATTATGTAGTTATGCATATTTAAAATTTTTAAAAAGGGCCACTTGATCAATAAAAACAGTCTTAAAGCCAATAATTATTGGCTGGCAGCAAAATAAAAAGTTTGCCCAGTCAGATTTTCGACCAGCCGCCTTTCATCAGACCCATGACTAGGCTTTCTACGTGTGAAGAGTTTGGAGTTTTAAAATGTTGTCACCCTAAAGACCCCTTAATGTGTTGAGAAAAAATAAAGGAATAGGTGTCAACAAATACTATTTCTGACTTGGGTGCTGGAAGGGCTTCCTGTGACTCAATGAATTATAGCCAAATTCTCAGAGATCCTAGAATATGGATGTTGCACCCAGGTAAGGTTAAGTCATAACAACTTCATTAAAGGAGAGTCATGGGTGGGTGAGCGGAAGGGACAAGTCCTTGGAATAGCAATTAAAAACTCAAGCTGCTGCCTAGACATGGCTCTTTCAAGGTTCTTTAATTTTGGATTTTAAAATGTTGTAATTAACTTGTATGAAAACTCTAATAGATCCTTAATGGTTAACTTTGTTTTTATCTTGTCATATTGACGTTCCCCCCTTTTCTGGTTCAGCTGCAGGGAAGATGCTTTTCCTCCTGTCCCTGCCTGCAGGAGATGACGCTAAGGAGAACCTGAGATGGGTGAATACATGATGAGACTAGCCAGTTGCTCTAAATGAGTTTGTTAGTATTCTGACCTTCAGTCATTCATTCGAAAGCCATTAATTACATATTATTATTTTCCTGGTACTATTCTAGGTTCTGGGGGTAGATTAGTGAACAAAGCAGAAAAAATCCCACTTTCTTGATGTTTACATCCTTGTGGGAATTGGGAAAAAACAGATAATAAGCAAATAGTTATGTCAGAAATTGATAAATGCTACAGAAAAGACCAAAGCAGAGAAAGGAAGGAAGGAATGCTACAGCGAGAGAGATGATGATTGTGATTTTGAATAGAAAAGTCAGGACAAGCTCACTGAGAAGTGAATTTCTGCAGAAGAGTATGGGAGACATCCATGCAGACACCTGGGGTGAGAACTATCTGAGCAGAGGTAATGACAATTGCAAAGACCCTGCACTGGGGGTATGCCTGGTATGTCTTAGGAGTTAGCAAGAATCGGAATCCAAAGATATCTTAATGGACCAATCCAAGCAAAATAGAATTTAAGAGCAATGAATAAGGGCGAGGGATGGTAGATGAGGTTAGAGGGAACTGAGGAGCCCATTTGTGTAGAGTCTTACAGGCCATGTGGGGACATTTTAAAGTCCACCTGAGAAAAAGAGCAAGACATACTGACTAACCACTACTGTCTAAGAAAGAAAATAGGAAATGGGAGACGAGTGAAAAGCCTAGAGATGGGACATGGCTCATGTTTAGAAGGTAGAAGTAGTTGGATTCTCCAACGTATAGACCAGGGGTTGACTCTTAAAGTAAAGGATCAGAGAGTAAATATATTAGGGTTTGCAGGCTATCTCATCTTTGTCACAACTCAGCTCTTCCTTTACTGCATGAAAGCAGCCATAGACAACATGTAAGTGAATGAGAATGGGTGTATTCAAAAAAACTTTACTTACAATAATGGCCAATGGGCAGGATTTCACCTGTAGGCTGTAGTTTGCTAACTCATGTATATAGGTCAATGCTTCGTAAGGACTTAGGTGAGAATACAAATGATCACTAAAAGTGAGTTATGGCAGAGTAGTCTTATTTCTTCATAATGAGACTATTAGTCTATTAGGATAAGTCAAAAGGGATCAAAATTATGGATCTGGACTTCACCAGGAAACCTGACAAATTCTTATTTTCTTGTGAGAAAGATGGAGAAATTATCTTAGATTCAAGAATGTTCCTCTACTCTATATCACACAGGCTGACCTAAGCCAGCTGTGTTTCCCAAGCTCCTGCATCAGCTGGCTTCCAGCGGGGTTAGGCCAATGGCAGCAAGGGAGAAGTGGAGTATACTTCTTCTGCTGTGTATCCCTCTGTTCCTCAGGTGGCAGCTCTGGCTGCATCTCCTCTTTGGCTGCCCTTTTCACTGCTAGGTAGGTTCCACTAACCCTGTGCCCTTGAATACTTCAGCCTATGATGGACAACGACTTCCTGCCATAGCCACATTTGGTTGCTTTATCGTCCCCTGGTTGACTTCTCACACCTTCTGTTGTCAGCAAAACAATGCTAAATTCTCTCTGTCTTAAATGCTTGAGATGGCTTCTGTTTTCCTGGATAACCTTGACTGATACAGGGGCTATTTATGAATGTCACTCTAGAGGGAGGTTTAGATTCTAGTGTTGCCAGGCCCTCTGCTCTCACCATTTTTATCAATAACTCGTATGATGATGTAGTGGGTATGCTACAAATGGCCTAGAGCTGGTTGGAAATGCTATTTGCTGGAAGCAGGAATCAGAATCTAAAAATATCTCAGTGGGACAGATCTAACAAAAAGGAATGCAATTTAAAAAATGTAAAATCCTGTACTTGGGTTCAAAAATCAAGTATGAGACAAGGAAATTATGACATAATAGCACATGGGTGTTTCAGGTATTTGGACTGATCAAAATGAGGCAAAAGTTTACCCCCCAAAAAATTGAAAGCCACAGGGGGCACTAACTAGTTCTATTAATACTTTGGTGCAGAGGAAAAGAGAGTTAAGTGGACAATTCTATTCTCTGTTGGTTAGACCATTCTTAAATGTTAACATTCCATTTGGGGCACAACGTTTTTCAAAGTATGGATAAAGTAGTTTGAGACATGGGAGAACGACAGAATAAAAGAAAGTGTAAATTATTGAAGGAAACTAGAAAGAAGCTGTCAGAGAGACGAGTAGGAACAAAACATTCCACATCTAAAAGGGGACAAAGTCAGCAGCCGGTGTACAGAATGAACATATCCACTGGCACCTCTCTTTTGAAAGGGTGGAGGTTACATATTCTCCCTCCTCAGCACATCTCACATGTTCACATTAGGAAAATTTTCCTTTTGTCTGTCCCAAAATTATCTTGCTCTAGTAAAAGTCCTGACGCAGTCATTGTTAAAAGGAGAGCTCAGTTTTGCATTTAGTTGATGGCTCAGGAATCAGACTTATTCTAATTCTTGGCATTGACTTCTTTTGTGACCCTGGATAGCTCACTTGTAATTGCCTCCATTTCCTCACCAAAAAAGAAACTGCCAAGGAGACTCTGTTGTACATTTTGCAAACGCTGGACTTCCAAAGCTTAGTAAAGCTTTTTCTTTCCTTTTCCTGCTTCTTACTGTTTACGTGTTTTGCAGAAATCAGAAGCACCAACATGCTGGGGTTTCCATGCAGATTTGATGAAAAGAAATGAATAAGAAGACAACTGGGACAAAGTAAAGAATGGCTGCCTTGATGTTCCATACAGGAGTTGGCGCCCGGGCTCATTAGAACTTCTGTCACTGTTGTTAGGTTACCCTAGGTCTCTCATATGTTTTCTTCTTCTTTCCTTGAATTGGTAGACTTTTTTTGTAAACTGGAATATTTAGTCTGCATTGTGCTCTAACAGAAACTTCATGTAATGCTGAACAACAAGCTGTTTTTCCTTTGCACTCTGATTCTTAGCTGCGGGATGCTTTTGGTCTGGCCTGCTTACCTGGTGACCACTTCCTTCTTCTTTTTCTTTGGGAAGAAATTGAGAAATTGACTGACACCTTTTCTACACAGACAGATTCAACATGCAGAACAAATAACTTAGAGTCAGGTATCAATATTTCCTGATGTTACCTAATAATGTTACACTCATTAGCACTTACACTGGATATCTTGGTGTGTTTAGCATGGGCAGGTTGAAAGAAAAATTTTTAGTATGCTTAATGTGATATTTCGTGCTATTTTGATGGATTTAGGGAAAACTGTGGGTGTTGCTGCTCTATCAACCTGTTCTTTTTTGATATCTTATAGATAATGTGAATTATTAAATTTTCTTTGTGATATGGTTGTCAGGCTTGACAGCTAAAATAATTAGTTCAAAGATAGGAGGAACACTAGGTTTATATAGCATATGTCATTGTTAGCTTTAAAAGTCTTATAACCAGACAAATCTTAGTGATTATGCAATTTCTGTTATAGATAAGGAAACTGAGGCCCAGAGAGGTGAGGCGAGTCCCCTAAGGTTGCCAACGAGAGCAAGATTTGGAGTTACAATTCTGAATTCTTCCACTATACCATCCCACAGAAGCTCTCTTCTTTCTCAATCCATGATCTCATGTGTAGATAAAAAAATGCAGATCAGATGTTAACTAGACTATTGTGATGATCATTTTGCAATATATACAAATATCTAGTCATTATACACCTGAAACTAATATAATGTTACATGTAAATTATACCTCAAGAACATTCTTTTTTAAATTCAGATCAGAAATATTATTATAATGCCATAGAACAATACTTTTATCAGCTGAGCCTTGGGACTTGTCTATAATCCTGTCCTAAAACAGAAAATAAATTTGGATTTGTAGACATCATTTAGTTCATTTGTGCTGAGGTCCCCTAACTGTAAGTTGCATCATTATGAAATTTTACATTACATACACTGATTATATATTTATTACAAGAACTCCTTTAGACTTATTTAGACACTGATTTCTAGCATATCTTACCCTTGTGTATAAATTAAAAGATGTAGATAAAATAAGTGGTATTTCTAAAACTTCCTTCTATGCGGAGTTTAGTTCTTCTGAATCATTTTTGGACTTGCAGTTCTTACTATACATTTTTTCACTCAGTGTTCTTTGTGCCGTCAGGAATCTATGATGCAATATTTTCTGAAAAGAGTGTTCTATTACAGTCTTGGGATTTTCCCCCAAGCCACAAACACCCATTCTGAAAGTTTTGATGTACATGTCCAGGTAAAGATAACTGCCACCTGGTGACAGCAAGTTTAAGATACATTCTGATTTTAGAGATGTAATATAACAATGCTGAAAATTTTAAAGAAAAAAAGAAAGGAAAAAAAAGAAAAATGAAGAAAGAAGAAAGGAAAATAGTAAAAGTCTTAGAATAAATAAAATATGAAATGTCATTTAGCATTTCTAGCGCTCCTTCTCTGTTTAGTATATGAATGTACGTATGCATGTGTTTGAGAACTGCTGACACTCATCTTTCCCAGGCTTTTTGAGGGATGATATTTGCAAACAAGAGAATGAATTAGGGCTATATATAGTGGAAGGCAAATCTGAGAAGCAGAGATAGTTTGGGTGACATTTGCCCCTGAGTTTAGCCATACCTGAAGCTACCTTTGCACTTCTCATTTACACAAGTCAGTCAAATACCTTTTTAGGCTTAAACTAGCTTGATCTGGCTCTTTCACTACCACTCCCCAAAGAATCTTAACTAATTAACCCATGGGGCAACCCAATGTATGTTCAAAGAATATTCTATAGATTTAAACACTTATAGGACAGTAAAAAGAAAAATAAATAAATCTGGCTGCAATATCAGATAATTTTCTTCATGAACATAAACCAAAAACAATATTGAGAAAACAGAAAAAGAAAAGACCAAGAAAAATGACAGTTTATTGAAGAAAGCTGAAGTTTTGAAATTTAGTGAGGAAAGTACACTCTGAAACCAGAGCTGTGTTTGCCTGTAGAACTGATCCAAAGTGCCCTCCTCTGCAGATGCTGCCGACATTTTTTGATGGAGGGTGAGCTGTGGCATTCTGCGTGACTGAGCGTGGACAAAGGCTCACAGTCTCCCACAGGATGTTCTCGCGGATGCTGCCACTTCCTGGGGATGACGCACCTCTGAAACCTATTTGCCATCCCTGGCTTACACATAGGAAGTAACTAATAAATACCAGCTTGCCTGCTTTCTCCCACTCTGATCACTGCACATGATTTCAGATGAAAGATTATGAGCTAGACTCTAGAACATCCTTTCTCTTCCATAGAAACTTATTATACATCCTAGCCAGGGATTCTGGGGAAGACATATCTTTAAGGAAAGCTTAGAAGTTTGGTTGATAGTAGTGTGTGTGTGTGTGTGTGTGTGTGTGTGTACTCACCCAACAACTAGGGTAACTATATAATTTACCCTCTAAAAGAAGACATTTTTGAAACTGAAAGAGGAAACTAGTAATACTCAGGAACAACAGGTTTATGGACACCTATTAGTAGCAATAAATTGGATAATGTTTTGTCATTCAATTTCATTTTGTTGTTAGTCAAACGACTGTCATCTGCTAAACTTTGAGCCGTGTGAGGACAAAATTCAGATCTTCTTCTTGTGCTTAACACAATCGAGCATGTAGGTACTCAGTGAATGTTCAGTATCACAGAAAACATCATGAGCAAGGAGACAATAGTAACAAACATGCATGAAAACCCTGCGCCTTTTCACTTTTTCAAGTGGTTGAGTGGCCAGCCATGCTTCATGAGCAGAATACTCATAAGACTGGGTAGAGATAAACATTTTCTAGGGGTAATCCAGAGCAGAAGAGATAGTAATAAATCCATTTGACATATTTACATATAAGTATAGTTGTGACTGTCCTGCCTGATCACCAAGCATACATGTGAACAGTTCATGTGACTTATACATGGTTACATTCAGTAGAGGAAAGTGAACTGAAGCAGGAGATTGCTGTGAGACTTCTGCAGGTCCCTAAACCCAGGACCTGGTGAAGTGGAGAGGGGTCTCCTTTCTGTGAGGAGGGGATGCCTGACCCCCTGGTGTTACAGGGAAGAGCCTAGGTGTTCGGGCAGTGCTGGTTTAAAGTAGACCTGCCTCACCTTCTCCCCTTTTCTGTGAGGTGTCTTTCCTCACCGAAAGAAACTAGAACCTCAGAATCAGGGACCCAGGGCTTCACAGCCACAGCCAAGACAGGTGGGGAGTGCAAGAAGGAGGGATGAGAGACGTGTCACTCATCCATTCCTATCACTGTCCCTGGCAGAGAGGGACGTGGGCCCTGCAGCATCCTCTTCCTTCCCCTCCCTCCTTATTCCCTCCCCTCCCCTCCTAACTTCTCTTCAAAGTTTTTCAGCTCAGTCTCCTTGGGCCTTGGAGCTATTGTCTACTCTAGCAAGATTAATTTATTTCTATGTTCTCTCTTTTTTCTCCCCTTCTTTTTATTTTTCTCCCCTAAGGAAGTAAAGGTGAAGTAGAAAGGAGCAGAGCAGAAAGTGTGGTGGAAGTCTTGTGACCAACTCCATCTTACAGATGGTTGGGGAGGGAGCAACAGGAAGAACCAACCCACGTTCACGCTAAAAGCCGCTGGTGCCTTATTCTTGGCTGGGTTCCCCATCACAGGAAGAGGGAGTGTGACAGGTGGCCTGACTAGACCAAAGAGGAGCTCTAGAAGGCCAGGCAGGGGGCCAAATGGGAGACTGGCTAATAGTAAACCCAAGAATTGAAGAAAGGAACCAAGCCAGTGTTGACAGAGGACCACAGAGCAGCTGGAGAGAGGGAGGGATGGGCATGGGTGTCATGGGACCAAGATTTTGGAGCCACTGTAAATGGGGTTGAGGTGCTAGCCAGAGGTCAACAGAGAGTTGAAGAAGAGGGTCTGGGTCTTGGACCCTGACTGCTTTATGATTTTCCTTTATAGGTCGGAAGGATGGCTTGGCCAGTTTTTAGGCCAGTGTTGAACACACAATATTGGGAAGGTTGGAGGTGGGGAAGGAAAAAGCATAATTTAGAAGTAGGTGATATTCTTTCTTGAAGCTCTAATCTCCACATATGGAGATCTCTTTATAACGTTTCTAGGTATTAATTACTGTAGGGAACTCTGGCTGCCAAGAACGCTTCCAAGTCCTACCTAGGCCTACCTTTCTGGAAGGGGTTCTTGTTCAAAGCTCACCTCTCAGGTCCCACTTCTCATGCCTCCCATTCCTGCATGTCAGTTAATGTCATCTGCTGGATGGTAAAAATATACTCAGGTTAATCCATTTACTGTTCAGTGTTTTTAACTTATTAACAGATAGCTCTCAAAAAGATATTACCTGAAACATAAAAACACTTGGTATTGAAAAACAAATTGAGGCCTTTTGAGGCACACTTCTCTTGCTCAGACCCGCTTCCATGTCTGGAAGCGTACTTTCCCTTCTAATAAAGCTTTTCTTTTCTGCTGTAAAACAAAAAAGAAAAAGAAAAAAGGAAAAGAGAAAGAAAAGGAAAAGAGTAAGAAATTCAGTACTGGGGTTCAGTTGGCTTGGAGTCCAATCCTCACTCTTGCACATTATCTGCCTTCTCAGATTCTGCATCTGTGCAACTAGGAAACTAATGTCTATTCAGTTGGGATTATATAGAAACTACTTAGTAGTGCCTGGCACTGAGTAGATGCTAAGTAATTATCCACCCCTTTGCTCTGTTCAAATTCCTCAAAATCATAGTCAGTATTCCCTATTTAATGATTAGTAAATACAGTAGTTGTTTTCATTTGGCTAGAGTCCACTGAAAGGAATGAGGTCAAGTAATCTTAAATATCAGATTAATTGTTAAAATTAACTTATGGGGAATTCTGCTTCAAATTACATTATTTTGATTATTTGGAGTAAAGCAATAGTTAATATTTAGACTCATGTATAGAATAAAAAGTAAATTATTCCATCTGTTTCTAATCATTTTTAATAATAAAAAACAGTAATTAACTATGTCCTGTCATTACACAAGGGCCATCTGGCTTTTCTGTAGCAAAAGCAACCAAGAAAACAAAGACAGCGGTAGATTTCTATGACATTGGCCTTTACAGAAAGAAAGTGGATCATGACTCGATGTGGTTCACAGTTTAAGATTTTTAGAGAATTAAAGGAGGGAATACAAAGAGAATTAGATGAAGATGGTCAAAAGGCACAAACATCCGGTTATAAGACAAATAAGTGCAGGGATGTAATGTATAATGTGGTGGCTGTCGTTAACACTGCCGTGAGCTATATTTGAAAGACATTAAGAGGGCAGATCTTAAAAGTTCTCATTTCAAGGAAAAAATATTTTTTTTCTTTTTCTTTTTTTTATATCTATATGACATGATAAATGTTAACTAAATTTATTTTGGTAATCACTTCACAAAATATGTAAGTCATGCTCTGGTTTTTCTTTGGATTGTATAAATCTTTTGCCTTAATATATGTAAGTCAAATCATTATGCTGTGTATCTTAAACTTAAACAGTGCTGTATGTCCATTACAGTTCAGGAAAACTGGAAAAAAGAGATTTAAAGGTATTTATTTACACATGGAAAATCAAAATTCTTCAGGCACATGGTAACAAACAGGTCTGTGAGGTCCGAATCTACAGGCCAAGGGCATCTTTCTTGTAGGGTTTGGCAGAATTTGATTTTGTTGGAATTCTTTCTATAAAGATTCCATATCAATAGGTATATACATCCGTTGTAATAATACAAGCAGGGGTACATCATCACTGCCCTAGAGAATTGCTCAGTTACTTTTTTTGGTTCATATCTGAGAGTTGACGGAGTACAAGAAAAGAAAGTTACATGGAAATGGTTCCAGGAGAGTTTGAAGGAGAAGCCTTTTTTCTTGCCTTTCTGTAGCAGCCTGCTCCGGACGGGGAGCAGAGAAAAGCCAGTTCAATGATGAGGAAATGTTTCATGAACTTCTCAATATATTCCACCACTGTCCACATTAACCAAATATGCACTGAGCTGATAATGGAGAAACTACCGCATTCAGCTTTGAGAGGCTTGGTTCTTGCCCCCCTCGTGTAAAAGTTTCTTTTTTTCCCTTAACACAATTTCTTTCTCGAGAATGTTTTCGGTGGGAGATAATGGACAGAAGAAGGTGTACAATACCATTGGTTGTCAAAGAAAAGGAGCCGGGGTCTCTTCTAGTGGGTGGTAGGTAAGAATTACTAATCCAATCTGCTTGAATTAACTCAAAACAAGGATTAGTGTAAAGTTCCAGAATATGTTAATCTTCCTTTATAGAAGCAAACTTCAGCACTGCCACCAACCCCATGGTTTATAGTGCCTGGGAACAATGAGCCAATTAAACTTGAGAGGGGAAAAGGATCTTGCCCAAGTTTACTGATTGTTACCTAATACTTTGAGTTGCTTTGATTCTTGATTATTTGGCTTGGTGTCTCAGACACAGGAAATAAAACATCATTTATTATTCATTAGAATGTTCCTAAGTACAGTATACCTCCTAATTAAACACATACCCTTGTGTGCTGGTATTTTTCAATCTCCTACCTTATTAAAGAGGCTGTTTAAAATGGCTTTCGCATATAGCTGATATTGCTTTGCCAAATATGTCTGTCAATATTAATATACTTTTTTCAAAAACACATTTAGAGCTTACATGATTAATGAATGGAACAAATTGTAAGTTATTTGGATTCAGACCTACTTGGTAGAGATTTTCAAGTGGAAAATAGATTCTTATTTTCAGAACAAAAACATTGTAGGAAAGACTGAAACAATATCTCTTCTCCCTGCCAATCTGGCACTGTTATTTGGGGGAAATTATTAGACCTAACATTGTTGACATTAACTTGATTTTAAGAAGGTTTTGAAATTATTTGCTTTTATTTGTTAGTTAGTTTTGTTTCCATAAGTAATGATTGACTTGTTTTTGAAATACAGGATCAGGTATAGAAGTTATAGAATATCATTTACTTTGATTATAAATCAGAAATTTATCTAGAAACAATTCTAATAACTAAATAACAACAACCAACATTTGCTAAACACCAAGTGCAAAGCACTAGACATATATATTTTCTTACTTAAACAATTTAAATCAATTTTAAGGTTTAAAATTACTTTGGAGTTTGTGTTGCATAAAACTAATAGGGACATACTCATGTACCATCTCAAGTGATCCTGAGTTAGAGTATGTGTTAATATACTTTTTATGAAAAAGTTTTTTTAAAAGAGCTTAATGGTAAACTTTAAAATTTTAATTAATGAAATTTTCAAGCAAATAAATATATTTCGGAATTCTATCTTTTGAATGATATTTTCATTACTAATTGAAATTTTTATTTATTTATTTAAATTAGTTTCAAGAATACAGTACACTGGTTAAACATCTATATAATTCATTCAAATTTTAAGTGCCAAACTCATGTAATACTAGTTTTATTTAAATTTATTTATATTTTTCAGGTTAAATAATGACCTGATTTAACACCACCTGAATTTTACTATTTTATAACTGATTTTCTTGTTTGTTTTGTTTTAATTTTCACCATCAGAAAGTTAGAGAAATGAAAATTGAAAAAGTCATTAAGTTTTGAAACATCTTGATTCTCTTTTCTCACAAGTGCCCACATGTAAACTCCCCCACACATCAACTGGATCAAAATCTCCCACCAATAGTGGGCTCAGCAGTACAGAAAACCTAGCAATATTTTCAAAGAAATGGAAATTGTTTACATTCAAAGTATGTGGAAACATGTTGTCTTTTCTTTTTAACTTTTGGATTTTATTTGTAGTATCTATATGCAAATTTATTTATTGTATACTGATCTTTATTGAAATGAAAATTAAAAGGCAATATTATTTCTTTTTTTTGTTTTTAAAGGCAATGTTACTTCTGTAACATGGTTCACTAACCCTGTTCACACTGAGTAACTGATGCTCAGTAGGAGTTTGCCAACACCAGTTCTGCTCAACCCTTAATAGTTATGGAGGATTTAATTACAATTGAAAATGTTTAAAAAAAAAAAAAAGACAAAGTCTGATCCAAAAAATCAGTTTTCTATAGGATTTGATAACAGATAAAAGCACGAAATTCTATAACTAACAAATGAAAAATGTCAGCACTAAGAAATAAGACTTTATTTCCTAGCATCAATCCTAACACCTGTATAGATGCCTCCTGACCTGGCTCCTTTCATCGACTGCATGACAAAGGAACTGGTCTCATACTGAGGCATGGTAAATACATTATGAAATAAAGGCAGCCATTATAAACAATACAAACCATGTGAAACAAAGATAAAAACAGGCTGCAAACAGGCACAGTTTCTTCTTTTCTTGCAGCGAAGCAAAGATTTTCTCGCATCCAAAGTCTCTAGGTTTTAGATTCCTCCTCACAGACCTGCTGTGAAGTGTAAATGGAACAACCTTCAGTGGTTGCCCACGAAGTTAAAACGCTCAGCAATGGTTTCTCTCTCAGACGGTTCTCCTGTATTTGCCATGCACACCAACAGAAAAACCACACGGAAAAGTAAGTGAAGTTTCCCATATTTCCTTGTTTGGCTTGAATGCCACAGTAGGGGACGGTGAATGTGCTCCTGCTCGCTGTCTTATACAAAATATGAACCTTTTATACATTATAGTAAAAAGTTAGCAAATATTATTTTAAGTGTGGCGTGTGTGCTTTTTTATATTGTTTCAATGCAATAATCCATGCACTGAGAAAGCTGATATTTTGGTGTTTTTTTTTAAAAATAAACGGTGATAAAATACAGAGGTTTGTGAAATGGCATATACTTAATTCAAAGGAAAAAAGCTACTGCTAAAATTTTAAAGGAAGAATGTCTAAATTTCAGGTATGTCACATATATTTAACCCAATTTTCCCATTAAGAGCCATTAGGATTTTGTTATTAAACAACAACTTGCATGTTCCCCAGCCAGGCCCACTCACTAGGTTCCACCTTGAATAAATAAACAGTCCCCTCCCCAGTGTCCTGGCTATCCCCAGGGGATAGGCCCCGGCTAGTATGCCTGGGTACCTGACTCGCCACTTGGGGTAATGCGCAGAACAATTGTAACCGTATTATGATCCTGGACTGAGGGAAGCAGCAGACTATTTGCTTGAAAACAGGATCTTTTAATTTAAACAAAAGGCTTGAAAAAATAAAAGTGGGTTTTAAACGTAGTTTAATCAGTCAAGCGAGAGATGTCTAATGAAGCTGCCAGACGAAACTGTAGCCAGGCTGTCACTTTGGCCATCGTATTTACGGCTCCGGGAGTGAGATTAGCACTGTGTGAAGGCACAGGCTCGGTTAAAATTTCTCATGTCCGGGATAGCTGTAAATTTTGACAATTTAATAAATTATTTTGTTGCAGTGATGATGGTTTGGAAAACCTGACATATAAGAATTTAGTTCCTTGAGACTTCCTTTTTTTCTACTGGACCTACATCAATGACATAAAAGCAGCAACCTTTGGGGGGGATATATATACATATGGATATAAAAACCATATATTTTATATGCTATATATATATTTATATACCAAAACATTGGTAAATGAATTTTTACATTTTCTTCATATGTTGTTTCATTTAATACTTTCAAGAAAAAAACTACCATTTTGACCTGAACTTCAGCTAAAAGTTCTTTCCAAAGATTTTTATTGGAGGAAAAGTCACTATGTAGCAACGTGATAATACATCATAGTTATGAATAGTTCTTCTACAATTTGAATTTTCATTGCATTGCGCCTTTTGGCACCAGAGAAGATTTTAGTGTAAGTTTTGAAAAGCCCATCTTCCACTGGAGCGTTTTACTAAATGCTGAGGAATTTTAGCAAGTCCATATTCTATGGTATCGGTGTTCTTTCTTAGCACTGTTGGACATGCCAAATCTTAATTACCTCTTGAAATGAATGTTCACTGAGTGTTTACTTAAAGACATGCAATTGAAAGGGGTATCAGGAAAGTTTAAATATAAACTTTTTTATTATTGTTTTTCAGGATTATTTTTTTAAAAACAGAAAATTATCCTCCTGGGAAAAAATAATGGTTGAGTTTCTTTTAATAATTACCATATTTATTTGCTGAAAATGGCATAAACACTAATATTATCCTCTGTTACCTCTTAATGACCTAGGGAAGCCTCAGATTAACCTCTCACTCATTTTATGCCAAGGGGACAAAAGTATTGCTTTTGTTTTACCACAGGTTTCATTTCATCTGTCGGAAGCCTAGTGCGTCAATGTTTATCACATTTATAAATTCTGAATCACGTGAGGGGAAAACTCACAGGGGAGAAAAATATATCCATCTCTCTTGATGATTTTAAAGTTTAGAAGTGTTGTCTCTGCGATATTAATTCTGCTCATTTGAACTAAAATAAGGCAGCTTGCATGATATTTTTAATTAAAAAAAATTAAACTACGTGTTTTCAAAGTTTTCCATTTCCCCCCAACCTCTCTATAATTGCTTTGTCGTGATTATCATTTTCCTTTCACTATTGCTTTCTATGGAAGCCCCAGGAAAGAGTTCCTAAAAATTAAATTTCATGCTTGCATGTGTTTCTGTGATCTGCAGCGTGTATGATCTCTGAGTGGAAAACTTCTCTAAAAATAAATGGATTACCCTTTTTTACTACACTGTCTGATGTCTCTTCAACAGATAGCACTGCTTCCCTGTGATCTCTAACCCACCACAATTGAAATGACAAGCGTTGAAATGGGAGCCTCACGGTGGCGCCCTCTACCTTTGCCGGTCCTTTCTGCAGCGTGGAGCCGGTCACACTGCAGAGCGCCGGTTCTCAAACTTGAATAATGACTGGACCCCTTTTAAAAGGGTAATCTTTATATATCTCACAATACATCAGTAGAGTCCACTTTGAGAAGCACTGACTTAGAAGTAAAGATCTTATTCTATAATAATGTCTTTCAATCGAGAATTATAACTGCAAAGAAAAGTTCCGTCTTTGTAACTGCTAAAAGATTGGATGTTTAAAACTTCATTCTATTATTGAAATAAAGCAATTAAAAATATTTTAAACATCCTAAAAGTCTTGGAATTCTGAAAACACATCCATGAACCTTCATTTGAAAACCTGCTTTTCATTTTGCCAGGAGATGCATCACTCATTGGCACAAGATGTGCATTTGACCTTTTATAAACTGCTCTGTAAATATCACCGTTGCTTAGTTTGTGGAAGACTAATGTGTTTCCACTAACAAAACTGTCTTTCCAGGGTTGCTGCTTTCTAGAATAATGCTTGTTTTTCTACTGGGCTTTCTATTGCTGGAGTGTTCTAAAGGCAACTAAATTTATCTAAGGGATTGCACTTTGAGGATATCCAAGGAATTTTAATCAAGAACCAGTGAGAAAGCCAAAGTCTCCCATGAAAAAAAAAGTGACAAAGTAGCAGACCTCAAAAATACTAACCAAGTAGATTTTCTAATATTTAATGCTTTAACTAGAGGATGACTGTTTTCTAAAACATATTTTTAAGCAAATGTTAAAAACCAGTATTTTTTATGGGATAACTGCTTCTACATTAAGTAATATCAACAAACTATCTCTCATAGCAATCAACAAGTTAGACTTTCTTACATTAGAATAAATAATGTCTCTAAAGGATCTACTCTCTCCTTAAGGGTAAATTGCAAAGAAATGGAAAAGAGATGAAGTTTAGAACATTGGCATTCCCCTGATATAATTCATCTATTCTTGTTATTAATAGTCCTATTGCAAAGTGAGCTTTGAATTTAAAGATTTTCTCTAGGAAAATTGGGCCATATTGTTCAAAGGTGCTAGGGCCTCCTCTGGTTTTTTACGGTTCTTGGAATTCTAATAAGCTTACAGTCATAGGTGGGGCTAGCGCTACTGTCTATCTCTGAGCCAACTTACACACCTCGAAAACAAATATATATAGTTACTCATGTGCCACCGTGGGAACGTACCATAAAACCGACAGAAAGAAAAATAATAAGCGTGTCATACAATAAGCCCATGCTATGTTGCGTAGCTTTCGGTTTTCAATAGCTAGGCTTTATTACAATAACCACAACATGAATGGCTTTGGGAAACAGGACAATGAGGTCAATATGTGAGCCAAAAGAATCCATCACTCAAATGGTCTTCTTTTCAAAATACAGCTATCTGTCGTGAGCTAGAGTTAGGAAATGGCACCAGATGACTTTGTTCATCCTAGTAGCTTCATAGGTAAAAATAAAACTAGTAAGTCTGGATCGAAACTCATTTGTGATAAGTCATAGAAGTTTTGTAAGTAAATTTTTTGTTATTAGTCCCAGAAGAGATTCTATTTTAATTAACCTAGTATTTGATCATACTAGTATATGATCATAACCTAGTAAGATGACCCCATATGATGTCATAAAAGCCTAAAAATTAGGAAAATGTGCATTTCCCAAGAAGCTCAACATGCCCTTGATGTAAGACTAGGAAGTAGTTCTTTTACGTGATTATTATTTGGTGGGCTTAAAATACTGCATCAAATATATTTTTTAAATTTTTATATAAATGACAGTATGTCTTAAATTTACCATAGTGTTATTTTTCATTTTAAATCTTCAGCAATTCTCCAGAAAAATAATTAAGACCTTAGCAATTTCTTTTACTTTAAAAATATAATGCCATGTACGAGTGTCATTCTATTAAATCAGAATGTGGCAGCCAGAGATAATGATTTCATCTCCTCTTCTCATGTACCCTAAATACCTAGATCAGTGCTTGATATATAGTAGGTGTTCAATAAATATTTGTTGAATGAATGAGTGAATTTTATGCTAAACCAATAAAAGTCACATATTTTGTTATGTAATTACAGTAAGATTGTAATGATGGTTGTCGCAATAAAAACAGAGATTATCTTTTGATGTTTGTATTTCCCTAAAAAGGAACAGGGAGCACCTAACTAACCCTTTTTGATATTATTGCTTCAAACAGGACGGATTCTTCTCTGTCCCAGAAACTTTCTGCTTCAAAAAAGGATTTTATTGAAATGAATGCTCATCAGGAAAATGTCTCCTTTTAAGTAAATCATAAGGAATCTTTTTATTTTGTGTGATTGTTACTTTTTTCCCCCACGATATATTTGTTTGCATGCAAAATAGAGAGCATGGCCTTACTCACGTTCTACAGAATTAAACTGCAGTATATGTTTGATGTGTAACAACACCAGCTTAGATGTGATATACTATCTACCTTACATTAGCTTTAAGGTGTATGTAGAAGTTCAATGGCAAAAAATAAAGGCTCTACAAGACTTCTAGAGAAAAATCAAGTCTTAAGTCTTTTAGAAATTCATTTTTTTACAAAATCTTAGCATGCAAATATTTTTAAAAGTTTATTTTTCTGTGAAGTAGAAAAGCATACATACTAAGAGGTCCGAGAATTACTAGCAGCAATTAAAATATTTGACAGTACAGTCCAGACACACGAGAGATATTTCATCAACAGGTATTTTTAAGCATCCACTGTGGCGAGACCTGTATTAGGTACTTTGGGCATTTAAAATACAGGAAAATAAAAGATCTCACTTAAGGGACTTGTTGTCAATTGAAGAAGAAAATCACACGTGCACGTGCATGCACACACGCACAAAAATTAATAAGAGAATAATTAAAAACAACACATGAATAATAATAATTGCAAGATGGCAAGATTAAAAGCTTATATAGAAATCCAGGAGTACAAAGTGCCTTCTGAGAGTGGGATTCATCGGGAAAAGCCCTCTGAAGTAGTGGGATTTGAGCAGAGCTTGTTAAATGCAATATTTTATGTTGCCTTTCATTCAACAAACATTTGTGAAGTGCCTCTGTGGGCTGGGTCCTGGGTTAGCTAAAGTCTGGGATGTCAAGACAAACAAGACAAAGTCGTATTACCAAGTCTTCCTGTTCATTTTGACTCTAGCACATGTGTTCTGTATCATATTAGAATTTTTACTTGCCTATTTCTAGATCTAGGGACTGATGTTGACTTTCTGGTTACAACAAAAGCAGGGAAAATTAAAGGAGTGACAGAGGCTGTAAGGTTTGTATAAATCATCAGAATTAATGTGCAAAGGACATCTCAAAATTCTGTACCAAAAAGAGCATAACTAAGTTCTTGAGGACACATAGACTTCTTTAAACCATCCAGCAGTTCTGCCAAAAAAAAGTATTCAGATCAGTTATTTGCCATTTTGCTTTCAAAGGCGTTGCTTTATTGAACTTTTCAATTAGTGGAGTTGTTGTTATAGAGATATGAATTTTAATGTTCCCTCCAAATTTCCACTGATGTTTCAACCTCTAAAACTTATGATACTATACTAAAATATTTTATAATTTTTACATTTTTTCATAGAAGAAGTTTTGGGTTTTTGTTCCTCCTTCTCCTCCTGCTCCTCCCCCCCCCTTCCTCCTCCTCATTTCTTATTGTCACATTTTAAAAATGAAAACTGACTGTGAGACTAGCCTGTCTCAGCTTTCATGAATCCCGTGTTCTAGCTGCCACGCTGGCTTCTGACCACCCCTCAGTATATACTCCTGGCTCCAATTCCCCCCTTGGACTCCTCCTCGGTCCTGCCGCCTCACCCTTCTGGTCTTTTTTTTTTTTTTTTTTTTTGGTTGCATCTAAATCCTCTCTCTCAAAGTTCTTTGCCTAGTTCTGCTGGTGTTTCTACTTTGTATTTCCAAACCTGTACTTCATTGTTTGACATCTCAAAATCAGTGTAGCCAAAAAAATAATTTACCAAATTTTTCTCCGAAACATGCTCCCTTTCTTATTTACCCCATATTTGTCAGTGTTAACATTCCTAACCTCCCAGTAGAAGGGTACCACACTTTCCTTGCTTTCTTCCCATTTCTTTCTGTTTCTCTTATAGATTCTCTTCTGCCACTTGCCTCCTGAACATGAGTATTTGCCAGGGTTCTGGTCTGGCATCTCCTCTCTTGTCACCACACATGATCTCACATGGTGAGCTCTCTCAAACCTGTATCTCCAGCCCAGGTCCCCAGCTCAACGCACCTACATTATATTTGTCGTTTCTTCCCTGTGCGACCTTCTCCTCACCCACCACATGCTCTTTCTGTATTTAGTGAATGCAAACACATTCATCTGGCCATCCACTACCAATATCTGGGGATCATCTTTGACTCTTTTCTCTCCATCACTTTCCACATTCAATCAATCCTGTTGATTCGACCACTTTCATGTCTCAGAAGCATATACTCTTGTGTCCAACCCGATTACCATTGCCTCTTCTCAGACCCTTGTCATTTTTCATCTGAATTTCCAAGACACCATCTTAGTCAATACTCATAAGAGACCATTTTGCAGTAGAGAAAAACTGAGGTTTAGTTAGGTTAAGTAACATCCTTGTGACGACAATTGTTGCTACCAGGCTTTGAACCACAAATTATACTGCTTCTTTGTTACTCAAAGTGTGGTCCAGAAACCCACAGTATCACATCACCTGGGACCTTGCTAGAAATGCTGAACTTCAAGGCCCCTAGACCCAGTGAATCAGAATCTGCATTAAAACACATGTCCAGATGACCCCTGTGCTCATGAAACCCTGCTCTAGGCCAGCTGCTGAGAGTAGTAAGTATATGCAGATAATTAAATCCACTGCTTGCCTTCATGTCTTTACTCTTTAATTCCCTCTCAATTGGACTTATTGGTAGTTTGGGGTGAGAATTTCTCCTTTCAGACAGAAGCACTTCTAACCAATGGCAATGCATCTTTCAAACACAGAGAAGTGAGGAACTAAGGTCACAGCTGTGCGATCTGAAGAAGATCTGCTCACTCTGGGATGCCATGCCTGTGCCTGCCCCGCACTGTTTTCTACCTATACTAACTGGAAAAGGTATAAGTAAAGGTATTTCTGAGGGTCTAGTTAATATGATGGGAAAACTTAGCCCCTCCCATAGGTTTACTATATTGCTTAGTGGCTGACTCATACTCATTTATAGTCATGAAAAACAGAGGTGGAGAATAACCAAGGCTCGAGTGCACAGTGAGTTGGCAATAGATGCGATCACAAGACCTAGGAATTCCTAGCTCTTATTCCCTGGCTCTAGCAAAGGGACCACACACATGAAATCATCTTTTGTACTGATTATTGAGTCCTCTTTTACAAAAATCTTGCCCTCGGAACATTTGTCTCCATCTCTGAGGCCATGCACGTGGAGGAAATCATGAATGCCACCTCCGCTGCTTGCGTAGGGGAGATTTACTTTCCGTATTTGCACTGACATCTGTAGCCTCTGTTACTCTTCTTTGATGCCTCAGAACTATACCCAAAGACTGCTATTGTCTTACTGCTTGTATTAGAAAATCCTTATCTTGGCTTTACAATTAACACAGAAGTGCTAAATGGCCATTTTGATGAGTCTGGGGAGAGAACCAGCAGTCTGGGGAAAGTGTGAATGGATTTCTCTTTTAAAAGGCAGACTTACTGAAATTTATAGCGCTGAATCCAATCCCATTAAAACGGGTTGTAAAAAAATTAAGTTTCCATGCTGCTAAGCTGCTTTTATGTGGCAGCCCTGCATGCAGTGTATATGTTTGGGATGCCTCAGTTCCAAATCAGACTGGTGCAAAGTAGACCTCAGATCTGCTGTCTTCACTTAGGAGTCTCCTGAGAGAAACACCCGCCAACTCAGTCCCTCTCTGACTAAGAGACACTGGAGCCTTCAGATGAGGAAAAAGAAAAAGTTTAACCAAGTGCAGTTTCATAAATACCTGTGACTCATTGTGAAGCTCACGCTGCAGAAAACTGACAGCAGGAACAGACGATGCTGACCTAGTTTGCCAGAACAAAGGTAGGATTTACTTTTTTGGTTGTGAATTTTTCTTCTTTATTAAGGGAGAAGTATTTAATGAACATTAGTTCTTAAGGAAACCAGAGGCAGATAACGGAGGGTGGAGCCTTGTCTTCTTTATCCTCTGTCTCCCCGGCCTGGCCCGGCCACCAGGCCTCAGCCGCAACCTTCAAAACCCTTATCTGTCCACTGAAGTGGCAGACTTCTTTAACCTTTGACCTAAATTGTGTTTGAACCTTCATCTTGAGGAAGCAAAGTTTTGAACATTAAGCCACTAAAGACTTCAAAAGCCCCTGGATTTGTGTCCTGTTCTTTATCAAGAATCCCAATACCCTTGTCTTTGAGCAGCAAATAAAGTAGAACCTGCCCATCCGATTCTAGTAATATGTGAAGTGAAGAATTCTCATCAGAAGAGGGGTACTTATTTTGTTTGTTTTATTGGTTTCTTATTTCTATTCACAGAATAACTGTGAACATAGCTTAAGAAAGAATTCTATTTCTGCATTCCAAGAAATACCTATAGGAATGTTAAAAGTAAGACATGTCAATATATTAGGGTCCAAATCGAGAAAATCCTAAGTTAGAATATCTTGTAATCTTTTTAGAACAGGTTGCATTTGGAACAATAATGGTCATTTTAATGGACTGCCTCCTATATTTCCAATCAAATTCATGGAAGATTTGCATGCAACCATAAGCACATCCAGATGAGGATATTCCTCAAAGAGACTATGGGAAGGGCAAAATAAATCTGAGAGGATTAACAGCAGAATAAAACCCAGATTAAATCAAATAACCAAAGAAAAATTAGAAGAATAAGAAAGGTTTTAATGTTCGTAACAGAGAAATGCTGACCTCAGCACATTGAAAACGGAGGGACACCCAGCTGACTTAAATCAAAGTCCAAAACTAACTTTGATTTAAATTTGTAACTCTTGTGATTTGCTCTTTAAAAAAATAATTTACATTAGTTTTATTTGTCCTGTCAGTTAAAGTAACCAAGGCTGCCAAAACACTGTCATTTCTTATAACTGATTACTCCCCCCTTCCCATGGCTGTCATCTGTGTCTCAAGTGCATTTGTCTTTGGAATGTTGTGCCTTTATTGCCTTTTGTGAGACCTGTCTTACTCTGGCATTTTTACTGTGGTAGACACATTGCTATATTACAGTAGGCCAAAGGTCATCTACACAGCCATCAATTCTAAGAATGATTTTTTGGTTAATAAAACTAATTTTCTTAGCTGAGGGCTGCTTGCTGTGAGAAAGATTTATACTTACCAGGTCATGTTTTCTAGAAAGTGATAGAATGCCAACCATTAAACTATCATTTATGATGCTGTAGTAGTTTGTCAAAAATAAAATGTTCCTTTTTTACCATATGGATTTTAGATTCAATAGAAAATTTAAGGTTATGTGTGAAGTGACATGATGAAGCAAATATATGTTTTGGAGGACCATGTAACAAATGTTATTTTCCTCTTAGCTCAGAAACCGCCTAGACAGAGAGAACAGAGGTAGAGGGCTGACGAAGAACCAGGATTTGAGGCCACAAAGATGAGGGATAGAAAACTGCCTTACCCATCCGCAGTGATCTTAGACAACTTAACTAACTTCTCTTAGTCTCTACTTTCTCATCCATAAAATGGGCATGACAATAGTACCTGCCTCTTAGATTTATTTGGAGGATGAAATTCTATATGCATAAAAAGGGTTTAACTCTATAAAGTGTATCAGTCAATCTAGGCTGCTTATACTGAAAAACGAAAAGCCCCATTTTCCCATGGGCTTAAAACAAGTGTTTTTTGTTTATGCTATATGTTCACTGTAGGTTAGCGGGATGAGGTGGGGGGAATCTGCTCATGCTAGTCATTCAGGAATCCAGGTGATAAAATATCCAGGTGAAGAACCATCTCGGGCCTTGTTGGTCACACGCAGAGGGAAAAAGAGCTCTAGGGATTTCATGCCAGTAATGAAAGGCTCAGCCTAGAAGTGACACACATCACTTACCTTCAAAGTCATTGGCTGGAACCAGCTATATGACTCACCTACTCACAAAGGGGCTGAGAAGGTATAGGCTCAGGAGGCAGAGAGCTGGAATTATTTGGTAAACAGCAGTAACGACTACTGCTGTGTGTGTGTGCGTGTGTGTGCCTGTGTGTGCGTGTGTGTGCCTGTGTGTAAAAATGCATATATGCAGTGTGTGTTCAGAGAGAGCACCCGATTCACTTTCTTTCTATAGATATAGTAGGGAGAGTTACTCTAAGAGATCAGTATACAAGTAAGGCACCACGATTACATCCAGGACACCCAGGCAAGCTGCATGCAGCAGAAACCACCCTCTTGAATGCACCAGACAATTTAAGAAAAAGGCTGGGATCAAAAAGCCACTTAATGCATTCGAGCCTCTTTTCAAGAGAAGAGTTTCCCTAACTCTGCAGGTGAAGAAGCCTTTCACCATTCCTACTAGATATTCAGAAGAACAGTATTATTTGAAACAATATTTTTGTTAGGTCAGTCTGTGTGGTACACATAAAATAATTGGCAAGAGGGAGGAGTTTGTATGGATGACCTTATCCATCAGCCGAAATGCCACATAGGGTGGCAGCTATTGGGAAATGGGGCACTCAGCTGCAGTCGGGGAGCTGGGGTGAAATCCATGCCCGGTGTGGCTCTTGGCAAGTCACTTCAATTCTCAGATCCTCAGTGTCCTCACATATGAAGTGGGGACAAGACCTAGCTTGGCAGGAGGTTTGGGTCATCCATTAAATGAGAACTCCAAAAGCATATTGCAGAGCCACACAATAGGTATTCAACAGTGTTCACCTGTCCATTCATTCATTCGTTTATTTATCAATCCATTGCTCAGGGATCACAGATCCACTCTTTCCGAGCTCCTTAGAATACACAACATTCTTCTCAGTGCTGTTCATAAAATCATTTTCGAATGTGAAGTTTTCCAAATGAACTCTGCCCTGTGATGTGGTGATGTGCACCATACAGTAAAATGCCGAGGGCCTCACTGGCAGGCATTGGGGTCTGAGCTATCCAAGTATCCCCGGGTTCTTGGTCACAGGTCAGAATTGCATTCCCCACCCAGCTGGTGGGTCAAAACTGGTCAAAGACAGCTCTAGCTAATTGGCAAGGCTCCAAATCAACAACCTACTCCACTGTCTCCCACAGGTCTGAGCCATGTGCCTCTCCCAGCATAGCCATTTCCCAGTGGGACCCAAAGGCCTCCTAGAACTAGATGCTTGCAGAAAAAGCCTTGGGCTAGAAGTTGGCGAGACCTGGATTCTGTCCTGACTCAGCTGCTGAGTGACTTTGTTCACCCACTAACCTCTCTGATCCTCAATTTCCATTTGTTTAAAGTGTGGAATCTGAATTAGGTTGGTAGGTTTTCAAACTTCTTTGGTTCTCAGAATGAAGAGAAATTTTATAGTTCCCAAGTTAAAACACATACCAGTGGAGCAGGTCTGAGTTCCCAGAGGAACATGTTCCTAGGTCCCTTCTGACATCATACATATTCTTACTCTGTGAAACACTTCTTCAGCTCCTTAAGTGTTTCCTTCACACCTGCTTCTAGTACCCGAAAGTGGAGAACAGCACCTTTGTTTACCAAGAGACTTACAAGCCTTTATCAGGATGTGAGAAGGCTCTCACATTAACCCATTGTCCCCTTTGTTGGAAATTAATTGGTCAGCTTGCTTTCGGCCACCTCTGTAGAACTCGAGGAAACAGAATACAGGCAGAAAAGATCAGGCTGCTCCGGGAAGGGGCAGGATGCCCTCATATGTGTCGGAATCACGTCAAGAAGGCTTCATGGACCAGGGGGTTATGTGAGAGGAGGCCCCTGGTGATGTTCACACACCACCATTTTGCCTGAAGCCAAGCCTTCCCTCACCAGTAGACCTCCAGCAATTATTTTAGGAAGCCAGTTTGAGGTAGGAAGAAAGCAAATGAAATGTTACCTCATTTACAACAGGGAATGGGATGGCATCAGCAAATACCAATATTTTTCTCTTTGGAGCAGGAACAGTTGCCTCCAATTTCAACTGCAACTTCCCCTCTGCTTTTGTCCGGAAGACCTGCAGAGGTGGCATGTGGAAGGGAGCCACGTGGAACAGCTAACATTTTCTAGACACCTACTTTGGACAAGCCCTGTGCTTGGCAATTGGCACACGTTATTTTAGTTAATCATTGGCAACCCTCTGAGGGGGGTAAGGGCTAGTACTCTTTCCTCACCCTAACATTTCTAGATGAGGAAACAGTTTTAGAAATTAAGAATTAAGAAAATTTACACATAGCCAAAATTTAAGCCTTGCATATGTCCAACTGTAACTCCTTTACTTTTTTAATCACTGTACTCTCTTCTTTCCACTCACTATCTCTCCATCTTCCCAGTTTAATCACTGCTAGAGAAAAAAAAAATTAACTTCGGGAAAAGAGCATACAAAAAAAATATAGAATTTGTTTTATCACTGATTTTGCCATATACCTCTGCTTATGTGTTTTTCCTACTTAAATCCATCTTTGGCTTTCTAACAACTACAGAGAGAAATCTAACCTCCTAAGTCTTGTTTTTCAAGATCTTTACAATCTGATGTCACATTCCTTCAAGATTTATTTGACTGCCACCACATCACCAAGTACAGTACCAGCTGTCTAACTTACTATTTCCCAAATGCAGTGTGTGCAGTCACGCTTCTATGCTTTTGCTAATGCTGTTATTTTTGCACAGAATTTCCTTTTCTTGTTTATTTGCTTGATGATTCCAAATATATTGAGCTCCTACTATGTGCCAGGCCATGGGGCTATTAAATGTGAATAAACCTAGGTCTCTGACCTCACCCAGCTTACAGTCTGGTGAGACACACACAGAGGTAAACAGGAAATTATAACACAGTGAGAACAGGCACATTATGACAGCTCACGGCGGAGACCTAACCCAGATATTGGGGTGGGAGAGGGAGGTTCAGGGAACAATGCTTCATGTCAAGGGGCTTCTCAAAGGTGGTGATGTCTGAGCTGGACTTGAAGAATGAGTGGAGGATGTTTTCCTACACGTGCCGGAAGGAAGAGAGAGCTGGTGAATATACGAAACTGATTTAAAACTTTCAAAAGTGTATGAAGTGACAGCAAGTGGAAAGAGTGATGGACGAGGCTGAGAGGGACTTTTGGGTCATCTGAAAGAGTTTGGACTTTTAACTTAAGAAAATGGAAGGCAACTACTTAAGTAGGAAAATGACATAATCATACTGCAGCTTTTTAAATCAATCTAAAAGTAGTTTAGGGAAGATGTCATTACCTTAAGTATTTCCAAGACTTTGAGTGAAGTTGCTCACAGGTACGAAAACACATAGGAAAATTCTTTACATCTTCTAAGACATATATTTCCTCTTGGAAACATTTGTTTTTCATTTTTCCATTTTAGTAGACATAAATGGGTAAAAGAAACATTTACTTTCGTTTTAGTTGTAAGAGTTACTAATAGGAAGTATTTGATGAGTGGTTACTTGTGTCAGTGGGGGAGAACATGGGGTGGGGGCTGCAGTGAGCCGTGGGGAACAGGCCCCATCTAAAGGGCACAGTCCCAACCCAGCTCCAGCTGAGTGCAAAAATGTAGGCCAAATCTAGACCTCTGCTTTTTCAAAGAAATCTTGAGATCCAAATGTTAATGAAAAAAATACTGATTTTAAATATGGGCCAAAAAAAAAAAGCCTACAGATCAAACTAGGATTATCAGATTTAGCAAATAGGACTGTTAAAATTGAATTTTGCGTAAACAGTGAATAATTTTTGCGTAAGACATATTAACATATGATTTGTTGTTTTTTTAATATTAAATTTAACTAGGTGTCAGATAAAACACACACACGTGGACCACATTAGACGTATGAACTACCAGTTGACAACCTGTTGTATAAGTCAGTGGTTCTAGACTATATCAGAGAACTGCCTCCTTTTTATAGCAAATAGTTTATGCCATCAGCTTTATTATGCAGAAATAAAATTCATAGATGATCTATGCACCCCAATATTCATGGTAGCACAATTTACAATAGCCAAGATATGGAAGAAACCTAAATGCCCATCAACAGATGATTGGAATATTACTCAGCCATTTAAAAAAATGAAATCCTACCATTTGCAACAACATGGATGGACCTAGAGGTATTATGCTAAGTGAAATAAGTCAGACAGAGAAAGATAAATACCATGCAATTTCACCTATATGTGGAATCTAAGGAACAAAAAGAACAAACTAATCAAAAACAGACTCACAAATATAGAGGGCAATTTGGTGATGGACGGAAGGGAGGGGGGTTAGAGGGCTGGGAGAACAGGGTGAAGGGTTAAAGAAGTACAAATTAGTAGTTGATAGTTGGTCACAGAGAATGCAATTAGTATTAATATGATGGCTAGGTGGAGGGCCAGGGGAAGGAGGGAGCAACTGGGGGGGAGGGTTGTTTTATGAACTATATAGATGTCTAACCAAGGTACTGTATACTTGAAACTAATTTAAAGAATAAAATTTTTCAAACCTCATAGATGATATAACCTATGTGCATGTAATATTTTTTAAATCAATGCAAGGCCTTCATTATAAGGCCTTAAAATTTTTAAAAATTATTTCAATAGGTCAATGCTTTGGCGACTGTCTGACAAGATATTTGAGAGTTGTGGAACATGTAGTAGTGACAGGAATTGGGGCTGTCTACTTTCCTTGGACCCTGACAATTAAATGCTCCCACAGTCTCACAATCTTTGTGATAATCAAAAATACCCCCACGTACACATCCAAACTGCCTCCCAAGGAGGGGTGCTGTCTCTGTGATGAATACCAGCTAGAAAAAACATCAGCAGGGAAAAGGGGAGGAAAAAGGCAGAGAATAGCATGTGAAGTTGGGAGACCAGTTAGGAAGTGACTGCTTTCATCTAAGGAAGAAATGGCTGGGAAACCAACTAAAAATGGGAGAAAGGAAAGGATAAGTCAAGCAGAACCATTCGAATAGAGAACATGGGAGCAAGTGTTTACTTCAAAATGAATGAGTTCCATTTATTGAATTTAAGATTTCTTTGAGAGATCTAAGAGTTGTCTGCTAGATTGTGGAGTCTATGAGTATTCGGAGATCTGAAATGGACATAGAAATTCAGACAGGAACAGCACATCTTCTATACATTATAGAAACCATAAACTGGATGAGGTCCACCACTGGGAGACTGTAGAGTAAGAGGAGTTGTGATCCATAGACACAGTCCGGGAGGACACTAATTTTTACGAGATGTCCAGCTTCCATTACAGATGTGTGAAGGAGTTTCCAGAAAAAAAAGTGGGAAATCCAGAATAAAGTGGTATAATAGAAAGCATGGAGGAGAGATCAGTGGAACTAACTCTGCAGAAAAGAAACAAATCCTATAGAGAGAAATTCTACAGAGAAGACAAATGAGATAAAAGTTGAACAATGTCTAATCAGAAGATTGCTGGTGACCTGAGTGACTGCAGTAGTAGTGCAGTGCTAGGTGTGGAAGCCTATTCAGGGTTGATAAGAAAATGCAAGCGAGGCATCCAAACCACTCAAGCACTGCGACTATGAGGGAGTATGAGATCCGATGCACCTCTTAAGGCTCTCTGCATATGATATCGCTGAGGTTTCCTCGCCTTTTGTATTCCTTAGTATGCTTTTGCTGGTAAGTAACAGAAAACTGAACCCAGACTGGCTTTAGGGTACAGAAAAAAAATCCAGTATGGACTTCAGGCATGGTTTTATCAGGGCTTTGGGCCAAATCATCTCAATTCTTTCCTTTGTGTTGGATTTGTCTTCAGATTGACTTCTCTATTTTACTTATTTAACATATATTTTTTTGACACCTACTGTATGCCAGGCACTTGAGATACAGTGATAAAACAAAACTGATAAAGATCCCTGCCCTTGTGGGACATACGAATTCCCATGGGGGAAGAGACACAGTGCAGGGTAAGGAGACTGGGAGGGTGGAAAGATGTGGGTTATAATTTATATAAGGTGGTCAGGGAAAGCTTCATCAAGAAAATGGCATTTCAGCAAAGACATGAGAATACGAGAAAGTGAGACATGTGGATAGCTTGGGGAAGAAGAGTGGTCCAGGCAAGAGAAACAACCAGCACAAAAGCGTGGGGCAGGAATATTCCCAGCATGTTGGGACAGCATCGGGGAGACCAGTGTAGCCGGATGAAGTGCGTGAAGGCTTAGCAGTCAGAGATTAGATCATGGAAGTAACAGAAAGCCAAGTCCTGTGAGCCCATTGAAATCACTTTGGCTTTTCATCTGCAGGGCTTTGAGTCAAAGAATAGATGATCCAACTCAACTTTAAGAGCCTCTCTCTCTCTCTCTCTCTCTCTCTCTCTCTCTCTGGCCACTGTGTTGAATGGAGACTGGAATCTAAGTTAGGGGGCTCTTTTAATAATCCAGAATGTGATGATAGTGGCTGGACCAGCAGGGTAGCAGTGAGGTGAAGAGACATGGTGGGATTCTGGGAAGAGTTTTAAGGAATGTTAACAGGATATCCTGACAGATTGGATGTGGAAGATGATAGAAGAATCAAGAATGACTCCAAGATTTTTGGCCTAAGCCATTATCTGAGATGGTGAAGGCTGTGGGTAGAGCAGGTGTGGGGAGGAAGATCCAGGCTTGAGTTTTGGACATGTTGAATTTTAGAAGTTTGTCATCAGACATTCATGCATAACAGTTGAGTAGGCAAAGGGGTCATGAGTCTGCATTTTGGAGACAAGTCTAGGTGGCAAGATATATTTCAGAATTGTGAGCATAAGATAATATTTAAAGCCATAAGACCAAATGAATCACCAAAGAAGCAAGAGTAGGTTGAAAAGAAGACCAAAGTCTGAGCAATGGGGCCCTCAAAACCAAGGGGTCTGGTAGAAGAGGGGAACTAGGAAAGGATGCCAAGAAGACTCCTGATAGAAAAAAAATGGGAGGGAGGGTAGACTCTTCAAGCTAAGTCCTAGGTTTCCCTCTGACTATTTTGGTTCTTTGAAACCATCTCTATGGCCAATGAAATTAATTGAGACCATTTTTTCGCTGATCACTTGACAAGGGTATCAGAGCAGCTTACATGTAGGAAGACCCATCCTTAGAACTGAAATGGGGGACAATCCCTTACAATTGCACCCAAAGAGAAAACTGAATATAGGGAATCAGCCAATAAAGAGAATCCACGATCATTCCACACATCCTCCAGGGGGACTTGAGCATTTGCTCTCATGTACTCCCAGAGCCTTCCATTCATACTGGTAGTTTTGTAGTTATTATATTATAACATAGTTGGTTATCTATTTACTGATTTATTCTCAGATTGTTAGCTCCTTGAAAAGAAACCTTGTCTTACTCATCTTTGAACCCCAGGACCTAGACCAGGAAAATATTTGTTGAAGTGACTTAAATGTAAACATATGAATGTATGTAGAATTTTGTTCTTTCTGTGGGAGCTTCTGGGTGTTCTGAAGCCTTAAAGCTAAAAGGAAAACTTTAAAAACCCTCAGAATAGTTTGACCCAACTATCATATAACCACATAGACCCTCACCTGCTTAAACTGCTTTTAATGAAGCTATTTCTTAAAATCTGTGGCTGCAAGAACAATTAATTCTTAAATTGCTTTGAAACAGAGAAATCTAAAAGATCTCTTTGGTAATTGAATACACACAGCTGATAGTTGAGAATTCATAAAGGTGACCTTAGAAGGAAACCAAATAGATAGGCATATGCTCTACCATATAAGGCTTTTTCTCTATGTGGTTCTAAGTTTTTGTTGATTTGTCATGCAGCACATATAAATCTCTAAAGTGAACTGTATTATTAAAGAATTCTAGTTAATTTTGCACTTGACTACAAGTAAAGCAGCCTAGAATTTCTCAGAAGAGACTAGAAAAACCAAAATATTTTTCTGTTCACTATTTGTGTGAAAAAATGGCAAAATGTAAAATGTCATCACAATTATAAATATTATGAAGTATAGTATATTCATTCAGTCTATCATTGACTTTATACTTCTTAGAAACATTTTCTATCGTTACCACCTCCCATAGACATACTAGGATATATTTGTTCACATGGGTATTTCCAGAAATTTAAGCACTGATATAACTTCAGGTTACAAAAGATTCCAAAGATATATTTATTCGCTCATTTGTTTTTAGAAGATGATGGAAAGACCACCAAAACAGTCCTTTAGAATATTTGAAGGCACTTGATATGACAAAATAGTTGATCCTTAATGAATAAATTGTCAGTATTAAGTTTTCTTTTTGAGGACAAATTCTTTAGTTCTTGTAAAAAACACTGATTGTAAGGACGAAAACTTAAAGAAACACCAATCATGGCCATGGAATCTGTCAGCTCAAGGCGTACAGAATGCTTAACAGTTCTTGGATTATTAAGCAAGTCACAAATTTTGTTAGATTGTCTTTAGAGTAAAATTTTTAAAAAGGGGCACATCTGAAAAACCAGATAATATAATGAGTAAGACATTTGGTAAATAAGAGCAATTAAAAATCAAAAACAGCACACATCTGAAAAAACAGATAATAGAGCAGGTAAGACATTCAGTAAATATGACCAAATAATGATGTTATAAACCTCAACCTGAATCAGCTATCCAGGATGAAATTCTATGTCAAGTGATACATTTCCCCCTTTTCTAGATCTGTCTATCTAGATTTTCGAAAAATCAAAGTAAACTCCAAAAGTCACAAGGAATTTGCCTTCAAGTGTTCTCTTGACTGGGGTGAGGCTAGAAATGTGATGAGATAAGCGGGTGTGTATTTTACAGGTCTGTGTTAGAAGTGGACCTTGCTTTAGCACAGCTCCCTCCTCCATTCGTGAGGTGGGGACCCAGTAAAGCAAAAGCAATATAGCAGAGAGTGCAAATGGAGAAAGTGCTGGGCAGGTAAATGGGAGGACACATTCTCTCACACAGCGTTATCCCTGTTTGGTGGTAGGCTGGGGGCTCCATTTTATGTTGTTATTATTCTCTGCTCACTTGCAGGGCTATCAGATTTCTTTCCCTTTGCCCTTGAAAATGACATTAAATGATTCTGTGTGTGTGCATTTGAGAAAGCCAGTGCAATTTCCTATTAATCCGCTGGGCCACTTCGACATCTTGAAAATGATCAGAGCATGGTGGATGACTGCGTTGGTCAGTTTGTGAAAGCTTTACAGAAGGGCCATGCAAGTCATTCCATTTAAGGGCTCTTCCCTTCTGTGGTCACCCAAACTGCCTCTGCCCAACAGCTCAGCAGCCTCCCTGTGGCCCATTGTAGCCATCCTTCCAGGACACAGGGTCAGTTTGAGGGGGCAATCGTTGCCTTCTTCTCCCTCCAGGGAGCAACTTCTCTTCGTAAGGATTCTTTTTCCCAGCATGCAAAGATGACCTGGAAATTTGATAGTGCCAGAGTTACAAACTATACTTTCTCAAGAGAGAAATATTACCTTATAGAAACTAGCTTTTATCCTGCTGAGAAACTGTACTGTGCTGTGGGGATTGTCTCTTATTAGAGCCGTGAGAGCTGAGTGAAGCATGTGGGGCTATCTTCCATACACCAGAAAGGCTGCTGGAATCGTGTATGACCCTGAAAAGAAACTGCAGTGGTACTTAAGGGGGGAAGTGAGGAAAGACAAAAATGACAATATAAGCCAGTACATTTCTTGTGCAGAATGAGCCTGGATATTCTTAAACACACCAGGAGAAAAGTTCTCAAGGTTTCAAAACTCCTAGGTGATGGTCAAGTTCTTGGCTAACTTTCTGGAGCATTTTTGGGCATTATAAACATCCTTTGAATCCATGCAGTCCCAAAAGAACAAACACATTGTTATGGGGATTTTAGTGTTTAATCTTCAGGGGGTCTAAAGCCTTTATTTGCCTTTTCTTAATAAAAACAAACCTTTATCATATAGAATAGGCTAGGGAAGATTGGGAAATAATTTTATAACAAAAAAAGGTATTCAATTAGTCAAATATTATTCATTGAGCACTTACAGTGTGCCAGGCACAATAGAAGGGATGGGTAATGTAGTGATTCTACAAGCATGATCTCAGACCTCATGAAACGTACAGTCTAGTGGGCAGTGCAGAGGTGGAGCAGGGTGATGAGCTAGTCATGTCTAACAGAAACCCATACAGTCTCCCAGCTCAGAGGTAGCTAAGGACATCTCTTTGTAGGATCTAGACATCCAGTATACTGGAAGGAATGCAACCTTAGAAAATGCTCATGATGCCTCCCTTCTCACTTAGTTCTCCTTTGAACATGTAGGGAGTTGGACAACACTTGTTTCTTCAGAAATCTGTAAGTCTCAGTCATTCTTATGCGACACCTAATGGAGAATGTTCACTGTGTCTTAAGATGTTATATTTCATTTTTTGGCTTTTAAGATGTATTTCTTCCTATGACATCTTCTCACAATCTGTATTTACTCCATGATTTTCCTTACCATTTTCAAAAATCTATGTGTATATATACAGGTTAAACTAAGAATCCCCAAATATCTGTTTGTCCCAGCCAGAGATATGATTTTTAATTTCTGAAAATTAGTAAAGGTTTACATTAGCAAACATGGGCAGTATCCATTCACACCAAAAGTATTCAGCTGAAAGTCTGTGCTAATGATTTAACATTTTATATTTTTAAATCTTTATTATGGACATTTTCAAGTATGCACAAAAGTGAAGAATATAGTCTGTTGAACCCCAATGCACTCCTCATTAAGCTTCAAGAATTTTACCAATTTTATTTTGTCAATGTAGCTTTCCCTTCCACACGTACTCTTCGTTGCTGTTGTTTTAATTCTGGAGTATTTTAAATGAAATTTCAGACATTATGTAATGTCACTCACAAATACTTCAGTATTCATATCTAACAGGTAAGAATATTTTAAATATAACACGCCATTACCACAACTAACAAAATTAGCCAAATTCTTTGGTATGTTGTAGTATGGCCCGTAATTAAATTTCTAGTTTTCCTCCTGTGTCTTAGCCGTTCCTTAAATGAACATGTTCCTCTGTGTTCTGATCTTCTTTTCCCACTCTACTAAATACACATGCACACACATTTCTCTTCTCAGATCTCTTTTATGAGCTTAAGACTCATACAACTAAGTTCCCCCTGAATAATCTACTCGGAATGTTGTCACACAGTTTAAAAAAGTAACATTTCCTTCCCCAAATCTAAGCCTCCTTTTGTTTTCCTTAAGCTTTATTTGTAGATTTTTTTCTTATAAACAAAGTACTGTGTTTTGTTTTTCCACCAATCTAACATTACATAATCCAAGTAAATTGCCTAATGCAGTTCCTAATCCATTATGAGTTCTCAGAAAAGTTAGCTACTATGATTAATAGAATTTGAGTTTATAGCTCTATTGTCAGTTTCAACTGTATGCAGTCAGGGGGTCCTTTTTGCCTCATTAGCACCATCGTGTTGGATTCTCGATCCTTTATGAAAGTTCGAACAGTACACGAAAGAGATAAATCTCAACATACATATTACATTGTTGGGTAAAACATCTTGTTCATTGTCAGCATCAAATGCTATAATGGGAATCAAAGTATTGCTGTTGTTCAGTGCTTTTTTTCCTAATGGCCCAAGGATTTACTCGACTCTCTATTAGTTAGTTGCATTCCTGATTTCTAATGAAGTGATCATTTTAATAGCTTTTGAACGAACTGATGAATAGCCTAGATTTGTTTGTTTGTTTGTTTGTTTTTTGAATCCTATTTAGTGGTGGAGAGCATGTTTACTTGCCCACTGAGCAGTGGGTTTTACCACTATTTAAGAATCAGCTCTAAAAATTTGATTTTGTGGAAACCTTCAGTATTTTGGCTGCATTAAGGCAAATTCTGTTCACTGGTTTTCCATGTCCTTTAGGTGAATCTCCACCTGAAATCCACTTGAACACTCACAGAGGCACAGGAGTAAAAACATTAGCACATAGTACATGGTCCAATTAAAACAGAATCTACTAAAAACTAGTAACTAGTATTAGGACTTTTCTCTCAATATTTAAGCCCTCCCCTCCCCATCACCATTCGTCCATACAGCCTTTCTAACATGGAACTAAACTTCTGTGTCTGCAAAGAAACTTCTGCTTCTTTTAATCAATTAACAATAAAAGAATGTTGTTTTGACTAGCTTAGAATCTTCCCCCATTTTTCTCATATTCCCTGTTTTGTCTCATACACTTTTCTCTTCTGTTACCCTCACAGCCACACAGGACTTGGATACAAAACAGCTCTTCATCTACTCACACAACAAGAAAATTAAAGAATGAGGAGAAAGAGGAAAGAAGAGGAAGGGAAAGGAAAGAAAAGAGAAGGGAGGAGGAAGAGCAGAAGGAAGAGGAGGAAGCTTTATTATCAAATTTATTATGCTCATAATAATAAGCTTTTTATTTAAGGGACTACGCCCAGATTTCAGAACTAGTTTAGGCCCTAAATAACATAAGAGATTGTTTGCCTTCTTGTTTATTTGTGAGTCTGGCTGTGACTTTATATAGATAAAGAGACGACATGCCCACATAATGAAGGATGATAAAAAGAATGTCATTAAAAAAATCAAAGGGAGCAGTCTGGGTTTTGTTTTCTGTCTAAGAGTCACAGTTCTTGTCAAAATACCTAAAATTAAACACATTAGCTTTCTACATTAGAGCCTAAATAGAGTATTATATTTAAACAACAATGACAAAAACCTTAGAGCTTAAAAATAACTGTAAAAACACTCACTTTCCCATTTCTGGAAAAATTATATTACTAAAAATTATTTGGAAAGAATCTCTTGAACTTTGTGTGATTTTAATGTAATAAATAGAAAATTAAATACAATTTTGCACTGCAGCCTACTTTGACAATGAATACAATATATTTTACCCCACAATATGTGGACTGAGTTTTCTATTTCTGTTTCTTATACTGATTGACTAGTCTTTTCTCTTTTTTTTCTTTTTGAGGGAGTTTAATATTTAAAGAAATAATTGGATATACTCTAGTTTTAAATTTAGATTATATTCCATGAAAAAATATGTGCTGTAGTATTTCGACATCCAGAGGGGAGAATGCCAGTAGCCAAGTTATTTTCAATTCATATGCTTGCTGACTTTATGCAGCTTCTAAGATTTGGGAAAAGCTTAAAGTAAACCAACATTAAAAAATAAGTGTTGGCATGCTCACAGTCATGATTGGATTGTGCACTGTAGGGACATGTATTGTCTGACATACTAGGAAATGCTTAGCTACTAGTATCATGTTTGTCATATTTAAATGAGCAAAGACATTTATCTCAGCAAAGGTTTAGATCAGCGTTCCAGAAACTTTTATGAACAGCAAAAGAGCATGTATTTTAGGCTTTGCAGGGCATATGGTCTCTGTTGCAATTACTCAACTCTGCCATTGTAGTGGAAATGCAGTCATAGAAGGTATATAAATAAATGAGCATGGCTGTGTTTCAATAAAACTTTCTTTAAAAACCAGAGCAGGTCAGCTTGCTGATCCCTGGTTTAGATGATTATTTATCAACATTTAAAATTGAAGAAGGCAACTTTTTTGGTACCTTCTCCTACCATGAAAATTTTAATATCCTTTGCAATCCAACTCTTCATCAATTTAATACTTTTAATTTTATGTCTATGAATAATTTAGACTCTTTTCGGCAACTAGGTAAAAATGTATTAGTTCTGGTATTATGATGTTTGGAAGTGTACATAGAAATTTTACTGTGGCTCATTAGAAATCCTCCAAGTGCTGACATAAGACTAAGTAAGCAATGCTTCTTTTTCCAAGGACTGAGTTTCATCTCCATAGGGTCCTATCTTTAAGTTTCTAAATTTTGTTAATTCTAACTTCTTTGTTTTTTTTTCTCCAGCCCTGGTAGTGGTAGCTGCTTTCTGCAGTCGCTATATCTTTAAGAGCATATAGTTGTGTTTTTCTTACCTGTTTAGATACCAAGTTAATAATTTTGTATAACTAACAATGCTTTGAATCTAATTCTCTCTGTTCAGATACTGATGTGGTTTTGTCTTCTGAGTGGATCCTAACTGACACATATCCTAAAATAAAATTCAATTGTTATTGAAAAATTATTAAATCTATTTGTAACAATTTGGATATGTGAATCTACTTTTTTAACTGTAAATTTTGTGAAATCTAAATACAGATCGCGTATTTCCAATTAAATTAATGTTAAAGTTGAGATGTGCTCTAAGTATAACAAAAAAGATGTAAAATATCTCCTTTATAATTTTTATAGTGATCACAAGTTGAAATGATAAAATTTTAACTATATTAGGTTAAATAAAATATACCGATGTATATTTCACTGCTTTCTTTTTATTTTTTTAAATGTGGCTACTAAAAATTTTAAATTATATATTTGGCTCTCATTATTATCAATGACGCAGTGCTGTTCTAGACTTTTCTTTATGTTTTGATCATGTTTTTCATGAGGATGAGAATCCAAAGAAGGGCAAAAGGACATCCAGAAGATTGAGAGAAGAAGGAAAAAAAATTCATCTTCATTTTTAAATATACCTCAAGGTTGCAAATGCTTAAGCCTGGTTTTCAAGAATAAATTACATTTCAACATATTGTGGGAGCCATCCAAATTTTCCTTTTCTACAATCATTTAATTCTATTCAATATTATTTTCACTATCTGAGGCATTAGCTAGAGTTTCCTTAAACAATTTTCAATTAAATAGATTAATTTCTACAAAAGGATTTGGCTATAAAAGCCTTTGCCAAGATATATCTTTTGATTCAATATTTTTAAAAGTATATCATGGTTTGTAAATAAATAAATAAATAAATGAAACCATCCTTTTCGTTCCATTTAAAACCAAATATTATATTGAATTTTCTTTTTTTAACATAACAAACACAAATTCATGAATGGCTTAAATATTATAGTCTGGTTGGATTTGTCAATATTCAATTGACTAGAGAAATGAATTTAAAGTTTTAGGTAGACTTTCAATAGTATTTGGACATGGACACTAAAGGCAAACAATCAGTTTAGAGCATCAAATCATTATGTTACCTCACAAGAGAAGAGTTCACCCTGAGAATCGAGCTATAGCTGGAGTTCAGCATTTCCTCCTAGAATTTGAGATCTACCCTTTCGGGCTCAAATATAAAACCAATCGGACTTTGCTGATTTCCATCTTTAAGGTTTTTGTTACTCTACAACCCTTCTTTCTATTAGAAATCGCTCCCTCTCTTTCCCTTGTGGTTCCAGTGGTAATGTTAACAGCTAAAATACAGAATGCCCAGCTAAATTTGAATTTCAGATAAGCAGTTGAATAATAAATAAACGGAGCAACCCTACTGCCAATCAGAGTGTTCACCCACTTCTGATTGCCCAGGACTGGCCAATCACAGCATCGCTACCTCTCTGTTCACATTGATTGGTCTAACACATAAGCATTGTTTCAAGCAGGGCCAATGAGAGCCTTTCCATGTGATTTGATATAGGGAAGCTGGGAGAGAGATGTTCTCTTAACCTTTTAGATTACACACAACAAGGAATTGAGTTTTGGGTGGGATGCAGCATCTTTCCTGTCATTTGGAGAGAGCCCGCCATGTGATAGGAGAAAAGAAGGGTAGGTACAAAAAAATGAAGAAATGAAGAGAGAGGGAAATTGCTCTGACAATTTCTCCGGTCTGGGGACATTCTTGGTGCTTTGTGCCAAGGTTAGATATTGATTAAAATGCTCCCCGTTTATCAGTATTAAATGAACTTTATCTATTCGGCATTATTTTTCTAGCATTCCACTGGGCAGGGTGTTAGTGTCCAGTGTGGTATGTCTCAGGGCAGAATTCTTTGATAGTAAATCTGTGGTACTGTTGCTGTGAGCACTTCTAAGGTGTTGACTTGAGTTTCTCTTTCTTTAAAGAGTATTTGTAATAGTGCAGTGTAAATGGGTTTATTTCCGACTCCAACTCTATTATCACTCCATTCATTTTCTAAGACTGTCTTGTCATTAGGCAGTATTTACAAACATTAATGTGTGGGCTTCTATTTCTAGGATTCTAAAGCCAGGATGCTTCTAATGCTGCCTTCAGAGAAAGCAGTGGCCCCCTCTCTGATTTTAATTCCACAGTCAGCAGAAGTGCAGTGCCGTGGGAAAAGGTTTGAAGGCAGAATTGGCTGCTTAATCTGTAGGCACCTCCTTCAAAGATGCTTAAGAATTTCAAGATGGCAACAGCAGAGCATTAAACAAGCACTAGGCCCTTCTAGGCACAGAGTCCTGTGTAATTAATTGCACAGGTCGCAGACCCATAAAGCCAACCCTACTTGAGGGTCATAGTTAATCTCTTGATGCCTTAATTTCCTCATCTGTAGAATGAGAAGCAAAGCTGGCTTTTTAGTTCAACAAATATTGAGCTATTTGTGAAATTTGTGAAGCTCCAGGCACATAGTGGGTTCTCAGTTAAACGAAATAACTACCATCTGATTCCATTACTTGTTGGTAGCCAAGAGTAAGGTCTCTGCAGTCAGCCAGATGTAGACTCAAAGCCTGGCTCTACTGCTTCCTGTAGCCAATTGCTCAATGCCTTTAAACCTCAGATGCCTCACCTATAAGGAGGAGATAATAAGTATATGTGCTCCTGAAAGATCATTTTGAAGATTAGATGAAATGATGCATTTAAAACAGCCCAATTCCTGGCACATACGGCTCACTAAATGCTAGCTATTACGGCATTTAATCTTTAAAACATCTTGAAATTTAGCTATCGTTACCTTTGGTAAATTTAAACTGGCACAGTTAGGTGCTTTTTCAAATGTCACATTGTTATTATGTAATGGGGCCATAATTGAGATCACGGGTCTTTCTAATTCTAAAACCTGTGCTCTTAATCACTAGGCACATTGTCTTTAGCTGTATAATCTTCCTTTTCCCATTTTGTTTCTGAGTTCTCAATGTCTGTCTGCTTCCTGTAGCTGCCAGCGATGAGCAATGTAGCATACATAAGGAAGTTTTAAAAATTAATATATTTGAGTACCCATTGTAAGATTCCTCTCTACTCATCCATCTGTCTATCTGTCCATTTGCCTGTCTATCTTATGAAAAGCAAAGGAGAAGTGCTGGCCACAAAAGCAATGACACATTTAATGAGATGTGAACACTTAAAGACTGGTTTGAGATTTAGTGATGTGTATCCAAATTAAGCAGAGCTGGGTTTGTTTACCCCTAGTTATATGTTCTTCATTTGGGTGTTTCTGAAGGTCCTTTTAAGTTTTCTTTCCACTGAGTAATTATCATTTTTCTTTAGAGTGGATGCTGCTAATTTCTTATGTAAGACTGAAGCAACACTAGTCACATCCCTGTGTGGAACCTCAACACAAAAGCAGTTCAACTACACAAAAGCTAGGATCTGACTCTGCTTGTTCACTCTTTGTTTTCTAACTCGCAGAGGTGTTGCTGTTGTACTTTTGCTTTCATCCTGATATTAGAGCTTGGCCTTAAGTTCAGGGCCTGAAAAAAGTATGAGGGCAGATGCTTTTACTTTTGGCTTGACCATCTCTAGAACACTGAAAATGTTTTTGTAGCCCTGAAAACTAAGTCTACGGCCACTTTGAAATGTCCAGGTAATCAATACTTTCTAGGACTTTTTCAAGATTTCTGTTGTTCTGAAATGGGTTAAAATATAAGGTGACAGCATATGCAGGAGAATTAAAATAAACTTGCCATTTGTATTTTTAATTAATTAAATAGCAGACCTTTTTATTAAATACCTGCTATTATGTAAACCTAGTACTGTACTAGGATTAGAGAGAGGACTATATCTAAATTTATTATTGCTAGATTAAACAGAATTATTAAATAAGCAAAATTACCATTGTCCTTTCACTCTATTTTCATTTAGTGCTTCTTGCTTCCTTCCTCTCTTAAATAGATTTTCTTCCCCTAATGTGCCCCCAAGTATGCATTCTGAGAAATGTCAGTAAGTGATTTGTGTTTATAAGAGGCACAGCACAACTCAATAAGTTTAGGGAAAAAAACTGGTTAGGTACTAGGTACTTTACATTTATTACTTCATGTATTTCTCCCAATAAACCTAACAGGGGCAACTATTATCCTTATTTTGTCTAAGTCACACAGACAGTCTCTGTAATGAATATGTCATATTCACCTCCATCCAAACCAACTGTGGACTTCTCAGAGACTTTAGTATGCTATAGTGCCTTGTGCATCTCCAAGAGGATTATAGTATACTGTGGCTCCTTATTTATTTACCTCCCTTTCTTATTGTTCTCATGGAGGATCTTGACAGATTAGAATTCTGTAGAACACATCTCGGGAAATTTAAGCCAAGATATTTACATTTTAATTAGCAACTTGGAAGACCAAAATAACATTAGGGACAATTCTAATAGTATTTCAGAGACCCACAAGGTAAAGAGGAGAGATGAGCGAATGTGAAAACTTTTCATTGCCCCTGAAATCACACTTATGTATGTGCTCAATAATTCTTACTTATAAGACTGGTGGGCTTTTTGAACTTTGTTTTTCTCTTATTAAAGAAAATAAACATAACAGTGCAACTCTAAAGATAAGTGAAAATGTATGATAGAAAACACTTAAAAGGTTTCAAATAAAAAATTCAGTCACAATCGTGAATTTCAGCCAAGTAGCTGGTCCCTACTCTGTCAGACACTGTGCTCTGCTGGGCCATCTATAGAGTTGAATAAGATACAGAGCCTGCTCTCAAGCATGGAAAGGTATGCTGTTCTCAAAGCCCTTTTGTTTGTAGGTAATATCAACCCAGTCAAATACAAATAAAAAGCAAATTTTTTAAAATAAAGATTCAGTTCTCACAGAATCCAAGGATAGGAAATAAAGCTGAGCGCAGTGTTTTAGCTCCTGGAAAATCCTGAAAGATAGTCTCTTGGGGCTGCAGGATCTCTTGTTTTTCTTTCTTTCTGGCATCTTCTCCATTTGCCTGTCCCTCTGTGCTGACTGACAGGCAGTGTCTATTCATCTCACACATGGCAAAATATGGCTACCTCTCCCATATCCACATGACCTTCCTATGCTAGTAACCAACTACTCTCTTCATCTCTTCATTCAAATGCATAAGATAAATAGTTCGACTGGCTTCGCTTGATCAGATGTCTAACCCTGGTCATCAGCTGTGGCCATGGCTGGGCTCATATAATTTATGGACTCTAAGCAGGGACCATACCAGGAGAGGGAATGATAGATATGCCTAGTACAAGTACATAAAGGAGCAAGGCAGTAAGATTGAGAATTATTGAACAATAAGTCGAATTTTAATTCTCATTTGATTATGTTTTGTAGATCTTAATAGAAAAAAGCATTTGAGTACATCTAGAGGTATATCATGAAAATGAAAGATATAACCTTATAGAATTAGCAGTTAATTATTACTCTGGGACCTCCAAGGCACTTCTTACAATCCAGCCTTAGAGTTTGTTTATAGTTTTTTTTTTTTGTTTTGTTTTGTTTTTTAATATCTATACTGTGGAGTTGAGTACAATCCCTAACTAGACCATAGATGAATCTCTTTGGGTTCTTCTGCTAATGTTTCAGAAATCCACAGTATTGGAAGGAATTTATGAAAGAACAAATTGAAATAGCCTTCTAAGCACAAGACTTTCAAGGATGGTTGCATGACAAGATATTTTCCAGAAGTTAGTGGTAAGTGTTCAGGGAAGTCGAGAAGACTGGATAGTTCAGGATTGCCTAAGTCTCACAGGATAGGATGAGTGATAGAGCAGCATTCTAAGCTGTAAAACTTTGGTTGTACTTCCCCCACCCCAATATAATATATATCATTATTAACAGAAAGTTAGTAGAGAAGTAGGTAGCATTTTATTACAGATAGCACCTATGATCTTAGTTCTTTTGTTGTATCCAAGGAGGCACTCTGGAATGGAAAATGAAAAAGCCACAGAAAGGCTTTGTTTTAGCTTTCTGGGGAAGAGAGTATTCCTCATAATACTACTTGAAATGGTCTTAAACACCTCCTTCCACCGAGAAAGAGTCGCATCCTGCTCGGCAGTTGGTAGAGATGATAAGCTAAAAGAAAGAAGCCTGGCATTTTATGAAATGTGTATGGCAAAGAGATGGTGGAGGCATGGAAAGAAAAGCACTAACAGAGGACATTTTTTTGCTGTTAGGGCAGCAAACTTTTGTACTATAACTGGGCATGAAGGAATTCACAGAGGGAGTCAGTAAAGCCTGGTATCCTACAGACAACTGCAGGCAGTGCCTGAGTAGAAGATGTCAACTGCTCACCTAAGACACCATGGGATCTAAGAAGATGACAACTCAGGGCAGGACTAAGCAGATGAGAATCAGAAAAATCATTGGAGCAGGACCCAACTGTATGAGGCTAAAGTTCTACTTTCCAGGGAAGGAGAATTTGTGCTGAAATGAAACAATTTTACAAATAAGTTAACTGTGAGTGATTCTATATACAAATTCTCTTACAGTGTTATTGAGATATTTTCCAGTAGCTTATTTGTAAAAGAACCTCATTTAGATTTTGTTGTAGTAGAACATTGGAATTAGGGGTAAACCTTGATCGTGCCTGCCTTTTCAGAAATAGCAAAAAGGGACATCCTGTCAAAAATGGAATTATAATGTAAACTACAATCCTGATTAGAGGAGGAACTTCTAGAGTTGAGGCATGGATGGGGAGAATCATCAAAATGACAGCACAGTAGTAAGACTGGTCATGGGTGCAATAAAAAAAAATGTGTGATATAAAGTTTCCCACTTCTGATTCCAAGGGCCCAGTCAGGATGCCTGGCAACTTAAGAGGTATGCATATCACTTACCTTATAAACATTTAGAGATCATTTTTATGTCTCGGGCCCTTTTTTTAGTGGTTCACATATGTCAAGTTATTTAATTCTTATGTTGACTCTACAAGGTAGGTGCTGTTATTATACAATTTTACAAAAAAAGTAGGTTAATAATTTGCTTGGGATCATGTAGTTAGTAAATGATGGAATCAGCATTCATATTAAAGCAGTCTGACTCCAGTGCACACAATCTTTCTGTGCTTCATTCAAATAGGAAAACAAGTTTTCTACTTCCTCAGGCTCTTTCTCCAGATCTTAGATGTTTGAGGAAGTCTACCAGGATCCATTCCAGACAAGAAGCTAAGAGTCAAGATAAGGAAAAAAGGCGTGAACCTTTTTCTCATGGAGTTTACATACTAATGGGGGAAATAGACTATATGCAAGTAAACAAGTAAATATATAGTATGTTAGGTGGTGATTAGGGCTATGAAGAAAAATAAAATATGGTAAGAAACTAAGGTTGATGGACAGGTAGTACTGCGTTAGATAAAGTGCTCAGGTAATGCATCTCTGTTGACATTTGAGCAGAGCCCTTAATGACACATCTTCTTACCAGTTTATTCCTCATGAACAGTTCCTTTAAAAGACCATCTCTTGAAAGACGTGGCATTCTTAAGATGTCAATTATCCCCAAATGGATTTATAGACTCAAAACAATAGCAATCTTAAAATGCATAAGAAAATGCAAGATTTTTGGAATAAACAGAGCAATTTTTAAAAAAAAAACAACAAAAAAATGGGAGAATGGCACTACCTGATTTCAACTTACTTGTAAAATTACAAAAATCAATTGATTATTGATTAAAGGATACACATATAGATCAACAGAACAGAATAGAGAGTCAGAAATAGACCCACTCATATATGGTTAATTGATGCTTCAACAAAAGTGTTAGGAAAATTCAATAGGGAAAGGAAAAGTTTTTTTCAACAAAGAACAATTAGATATTTGTATGGTAAAAAAATAAACATAGACTTTTATTGTAAATTATACACTAAAATAATTCAAAATGGATCACAGAACTAAACGTAAAAGGCAAAACTATAAAATTTCTAAAACAATGCATAGGAGAAAAAATCTTTGCAGACTTGGAATAAGCAAATACTTCTTAGTCAAAAAAGGTACAAACTATAAAACATATAATTGATAATTTGGACTTTATCAAAATTAAAAACTTTCATTTTTCAAAGTATACAAAAAAAGCAAGTCACAAAATTGGAGAAAACATTTACCAGATAAATAAATTAGTTAGATGATAGATAGATAGATAGATAGATAGATAGATGATAGATCTGACAAAAGACTGATATCTAAGATACATAAAGAACTCTTACAAGTCAATTAAAAAATTTTAAGGGGCAAAAAATTTGAACAAAACTTTCCAAAACAAGATAAAAGAATGATTAAAAAGTACATCACTCATCATGGGGAAATGCAAATCAAAACCACAATGAGATACTCACTAGAGTGGGTTAAATTGAAAAGACTGACAATATCAAGTGCTGAGGATATGGGCCAGCTGGAACTCTCATACGCTACTGGTGGGAATTTTAAATGGTACAACCACTTTAGAAAACTCTTTGGCAGTTTTTTCTTTTTTTAAGTTAAGCGTACATCTACCAGCCATTCCACTACTAGGTCTTCACCCCAAAGTAATAAAATCATATGTCCACACAAAGATCATTATATGGATGTTCATTGCATCTCTATTCACAGTAGCCAAAAAATGGAAGCAATTCTAATAACCATTAATTAAAGAATGGATAAATAATTTGTTTATCCACTATTTGTTAATCCAAATAGTGGAATTCTATTTAGTAAAAAAAAAAAAAAAAAAATTAGCTACTGATATACACAACAAAATGGGTGAATCCAAAAATCTTTATTCTGAGTCAGAGATGCTAGACCCAAAAATGTTTATAATGTATGATTCCATTCACATAAAATTTGAGAAAACACAACATATGTTATAGTGACACAAACAAAATCAGTGGTTACCTGGGACGAGATGTTGACAGAGGGAACAACTGCAAAGGGCTACAAGGACACATTTGAGATTGATAGAAATATTTCGTTTCTTGCTTGTGATGATAATTTCACAGATACATACACCTGTCAAAACTCATTGGTTTGGACACTTCGAAGAGTGTGATGCACTATCTGTAAATTATTCCTCAATAAATTTGAAAAAACATAAAAATACTATTTAGTTATTTTTTTTCAAACCAGTCTTGTCATTTTTGATGGTCTCATTGTTGACTCATGTTAGTGATTTCGGCTTTAATTTTTAAAAACATTTTATGCTCGTGTTTATTTTGTATTCTGTGTCTGATAAATTCTGATCAGTTAGTCCTAGAAGATCCAAGGCTGTTGTTTATTGTTTCCTCTCACTCTCACTCACTTATAGAGGATTATTTCCTTGTGTGATTGGTGATCTTTGACTGGAAGTTTATATTTCATTAATCTTAATCCTTTGAAAACCTGGGGTCTAACCTGATGATGCTTTACTCCAGACAGGATTTGGGTTTGCTTCTGTGGGGAGCCAGGGGTATATTACTAAGCTGAGAGTGCACCAGCTTCTTACCAGGTTTTCTGGCTTAATGGTGAGGTTCAGGTCCAGCCACCTAACTTGTCTCCAGCCCAAAGTTGAGTCCATCACAGCCTTCCTCTCAGAGAAACCCCACATGCTCTTTTTACTCAAATGTTGCAGTCCAGACTCACGGATTTCTCCCCTCCCCAACACCCAGAAGTTTCCCTTGTCCCCTGTCAGCTCAGCTACTTGATGTAAAGTATGGTCCATGAAGAATTAGTTGTTTTACAGCAAAAGAAACCCTCAGCGAATGAATCTGTCGTACTGCTGGAAGGGCAGTGTGTGTTTATTCATATATATATTTGAGTCTCAAAGAAAAGAGAAAAAAGCCCTAAATGGTAAAATGATGGTCTTGCCTTTTAAGGATTTTTAACTGGAAATAGGTGTGATAATATGCATCATATTTTCAAACCCAGGATCTTTCTCCAAATCTGATATGGACAGCAAAGCTGAGTGCTAGTTATATATAGCTATCCATTTTGCTCTGATGTTGAGGAGAGAAATATTTGGGACAGAGATAACAAAACAGCTCTACAGAGAATATCACTGAGAACAATCGAATAATGTCACATTTCCAAGTTTCATATTTAATGTCACCAAAATAACTTAAAGAAAGGACGACTAAGGCTTTTCACTATTGTCAGTGTTTCTTTATTTTCTTCTGACTTTTTACCCAGACTATATTTTATTTATCCTTAGGAATTAAATTGTAGTAATTTTAATTATTTGGATATTGAATACTCACTCTGCTTTGAATGTAATAGACAACGTAAAATGATTAGCTTGGTTTTTGAGGCTGATAGTGGTGGAGAGCTGCGTCTAATTCAAGAAACCAGTTCCCGTCTCTTTTTACAAAAGAAATGGTGTAAAAAGTTCATTGAATGTTTAATGAGCATGCAAGCTGAGTCTTAAATCCAGAGGGGAACCTAATACTACTTTTAATTGCATCTTACGAAAGGTGATAAAAGAATACAATTTTGGAATAGTACAGGGTAAAAGATGTTTATTATTATTATTTGCAATAATAAAATGAACATTTATTAAGCACCTATCGTGTGCTAGGAGCTGAGAGAACATTTTCTTTTTTCTGATTAACACACTGCCACAGTGGAGGATTGCTGTAGTTTATTGTTCTGGTTTATGATCTTGGTCTGAATTCAGAATGAAGCGGCAGTGTGCCAGCTTCAGACCCTCATATACTTGCCTTAAAAACTGGATGGCTAACAGGGATGTAGAGCCATATTTTTTTCTTAGTTCGAAGTGTGTGACTAACCTGCTCAAAAACATTGTTTTCGTTAGCCAATCAGAAAACAGAAATTGAGGGAATGACTTGTCCTGCTCTGTTTTACTGTATGAACTTGACTAAATCACTTGGAGACCAAATTCCTCCTGATTACAGTCCACGACACATACAAATATTATCTGGTGGGTTTCCTTGGCTGGGGAACCAGGGATGGCTAACGACGAGAGGCATATCCAAATCCTTGCAACTTTTGGACATGACAGAACCTGGCAAAAAATAAAAATACCTCCCTGACATTTCGCTCATGTTTTCTAAATTCACTTTCAGATAAGAGCAGTGAGTTTGCTAGAGTGGGAAGTGCTGACAGACAAAGTGTCGTCTACTACAAAATTCTTCCTGGCACTCTAATTATCCTTTCCTTCTCTACTTCAGTATCACATGTAGCCATGTGTAGAATCATAAAATAATTATGCAGTGTACAAGCTTTCTGGGAGCATGTACCACTGTTTTCCTAATTCTTTATCTCTCCCATTGATCGTGGCGTGTGTGCATTGATCCAAGTCGGCCATCTGGTTAGGCAAGATAAGCGTGCTAGTGTCTTTGCATTGCACTGTCACTAGGGGAGGGGGCACATTTTGGCTGTAGGGAATTACGGGGGCAGGATTAGCCCTCTTCCTATGAGGAAACTGAATTTTAAATGCAGTGTTGCAGCTGCATGGACCATGTTGCTAACTTCTGTTTTTGCCATGAACTGGGTAGATTTTTCTTCTTGTTCATATTGCCTCCAAAGGTATAGCGATGACTAGTATTAAATGGGGATGGGGGAGCGAATTGGAGAGAAGTTTCATTTTTAGTATATGTTAGACTCGTAAGTATGATACATTACAGGATTTCTAAATGGTAAAACTGCTTTCAAATGACTACAAAAGGCTACTGGATAAAAAGCATTTTAAACCGAGACTCACTGCCACCTTCCCTCCCCCAAACAAAATTATTTTAGAGAGGGAGAAATATTTGTATTAGGCTACACAGAAGAAAAATAAAAGGGAAATTGAAAAAAAAAAAATGATGCGTGTATCATAGCAGAAGGAATTACTACACGAAGCCCCGAACAGGGCTGTGGAATATCCTCTCTGTTTGTTTATCTCTTTCTTTCACATATTGAAATTAATGTTTGCCCCAAGTTTGTGACCACTGGGACTGACTGAATGTGCTCTTTAATTCAAAGAGACTTTTTTCCAGCCCTGTTGACCACTGTTGTTTTTAAAATTTGATTGCAGCCATTGTTGTCTCAAATTTTGCAAATGTGTGGAAGACTCAAAGCTTTTCCTCTAAAATTGAACAATTCTGTCAAAAAAGATTAGTTCTATTTTGTCTGCTGGGTGCTGACTATTCATGAATGTAAAGAGAGAGGGCTTGGGTATCATACTAAGTTGCTAAGGTGGCTGGATTTCGGCTATTGACTTGAGGATAGCAAACTGCAGCCTACAAAAGAGCAGCCAGAAGGAGAGGGGAGAGCCGGCTTGCCATGTGTTTGAGCTATACCTTCTTTAGCTGCCCATTTATTTCTTTTGTTGCCAGAACTTTTATTGTCATACAGTTGAAAAAAATGTTAGACACAAGCTTCAGGCAGCACCAAGCAGAAAAAGGGATTAGCATATCACTAGGATCATCTTACACTGAACCAAATTCTTTTCAGGATGTATAATTAGCGAATACAGTCTTTTTTTTTTTTTTTTTTGAGCCTATGGACAGAAAAATGAGTTCGGCTCTTTGGCCAGAATATTAGAGGAAATAAAAGACCGTTGCCAATTTTGGAGAGATACACATATAGTAACTATTTCCTTGCCGAGCCTTCGCAGTTCCCTCAAGAAATGTCTGGTTGAATGGGAAAACTTAATATGAATTCCTGTCATTGTCTCAGGTTTTCTAAGAGGGCGATAGTGTGTAGTTGAACACGTTCAAAATTTTAGACTGATGAAATCAGATTTAGGATGAAATGAATGTAGAACTTTTCAGAACAGGCCTGAAAGGAAAAGTGTGGTTTTCACAGGATGACATTTTACTCTGCAGAAGGTACTTTGTAATTTAAAATGTTAATTGGGAACGTGAAGGCAGTAAAATGTACATCCTGGGTCTATTAGAGTAAATTCTGTGAGGTTGTTTGAAGCTGTCTAAAACTTTCCTGTTGATTCATGGCGTGTTAAATATGTTTATCTGAAAGTAAGGAACTGGAAATCTTGAATCACTTCCCTTTTATCCTCCTCCTCTCTCTATCCCCCTTAGAGTTGTGCATTTAAGCAATTTTACATTCGGGATATAGGTAAAAGCAGATTTGTCTAACTCATATTTGACTGGATGATATTTCCAGATATGTAGCCTTTTAGAGAGGCACACATAGGGCAGAAGGGAGAAGAACCTGTTTCCAAAAGTATATTTTTAAGAATGAACAGAATATTCGCTTAAAGTAGAAGTGCTTATCTGCATGCATCTCGGTTTAATTTCTTGAGATAGCTGATGCTTTTGTTTAACAGATGAGGTGTTATGTTGATTTGTATTCTTCTAGATTCTTGGTTAATACTTCATTTTTTTTCAGTCTTCCATAGACCTTATCATTCTGTTCCACTGTCCTATCTCCAAATAAAACATCCACAAAATATACACCCCAGTCTTGACTCTGGTTCAACTTCATTTCATATTTTCTATGGACACACCTAGCTTATCTTGGTGACAACATTTTTTTTTTAATTGGCTCATTTGAATTGTTAACACAAGGTAATGAACACTTAGGTCCATAGAAAGCAGTTATTTCAAGTTTCACAACCCTTGAGATACTGGGGAAAATGTTCACTTTTCCTTGGAATTCGAGAACTCAGCTCTGACTCTTTATTTTCATATTTCTTCTGGCTTGGAATTTTTGGTCAAATGTCTCTCTCTTGGCTAGAAATAAATTGTGGACCTAGATAGTACAGAAGATTCGATTGTGTTGTCTTCATTCAAGTAAAATCACTTTAGTTTGCATTGGTTATGTCTCCATGGAAGACTCTGTATGGAATTAGTAACATGGCAAAGAAGGAAGAATAAAAATAAAATTACTGTAACGAATGTGAATGAGAGATATCATTCTTTAACTATTTTTTCACTTATAATCATACTCTTAAAAATCATTTTTTGCTATTTCAGTATTTGTAATAATTTCTGATATTTATATTTTTCTTTGCCATTTACTTGTGGACAGAAATGTCAGTGGCTACAAGAAACTAATTACATACACAGTTACTTTAATTTAAGACAGTCTGATATCACTAACACTTACAGTAAATTTCTAAGGACATAATTTAATCAAACTTGTGACATGTTGTCCCCAGACTATTGGCTATTTAATTATTCACAGAAATGTTTTTGTCTTCTGCCTGCTTAGGGCACACCACCTAGATTCTTCTCATGTATACACACACTTACACCCACACAGATTGGAGATTTGCTCCTTTCAGGGGCTAACCCTCAGAAATATGGCTTTTAGTGGTCTGGAAATAAGAGGATGGTGTTTAAATCTAGAGGTTAAACTGCAGAATTCAGAGAAATGTAATGTCAAATGAATACAGAATATCCATTGCTGGTTAATCTGGAGTTGTTGTTGTTGTTTTTTTAAGGACTTGAAAGCAGAAGCATTGAGGTGTGGACGTCTTTGTATAAAGCAGCATGTAGGTTATTCTGGACTCTGGAGTGGCATGACGTCAGCAGTGGGCAGGGAAGAGAAAAGTGTGGCCCCGGGTGAAAACTCAGCACAGGACAGAAAATTCACGGAGGTAATAGAGTAGAGGGAAAGGAGGGAGCGGAGGGTGATGAAAAACTTTCTATTAGGTTTTTTGAACACCAAAAACAGAAATGGCCGGAATATCTTTCTAAATATTAGCTTCGAGCTTCACAAAAAGTAATTTGTGATTAATCAAAATACACTGACTGCTAATCCTAACAGAACCTTTAACGTTGTTAGCTCATCAATGTATTACCAGCAGTGTGATATTTTTTTATACAGAATATCGTGTGTACATTTTACATTGTATAAAATTAACCTATTTTCTGTGATATAGCAGTAATGGCCCTTTTAAAGTTTAACCTCTATAATGGCAAGAGCTGTTTAATATAACATGTCATCCAGTCAACACATTCATTAAACACCATTAACTAAGTAATTTTAGATTACTATAATTAGGCAGGCTTGCAAAGACACAAATAAGATTCTCCAAAATGTGGGTGTGTTAAATGACTCTAGCCTAACAAATCTCAAGACTCCTATTATAGAATGCCATAGTTCTAACTTTTTAAATATTTGTTCATTTTAATGTATACAGCTAGGATGTTTTAAATTGCTCCTGTAGCTAGACCCAGTATATGTTATTTTTTATTTTTCCAAATAGATTATTTAAGTTATACTGCTAAATCAATTGGATTTTTTGGCACTGTATATGCACACAGCTATTAGGAGATTTTCTACTCTTAGAAGTAGAAATTGTTGTGATGAATAAGCACATGCAAATTTTTTATGATGTGATAAAAACATAGTTCCCTATCAGGCATAGCTCTAAAGACAGGTATTATAGCTAATGTTAATTTTTTAAAAGATGACATTATGAGTCATTTGTGATCAATATGTTCTTGTATGCCTTATTGATTCATCTATAATGTGAAAGCAAGGGGCTATTTCATTTTAAGAGCTAATATTTGTTGAGCCCTAACCAAGGTCTAGGCACTGTTCTAAGGGCATTACGATGATTGTTTCACCTAGTCCTCATGACCCTGTGAAATGCTGTTATTATTATACCCTTTTTATAGATGAGGAAACTGAGATTCAAGGAGATCAAGTAACATGCTCAAGGCCATGCAGCTGGTAAGTGGTGAAGCTGGATTCAGAACAAAGTTATCTGACTCAAGTTTGTTTTAACCACCCTACACTAGCTGTTCTCACATTCAGTGGAATTGGAAATCTCAAATTCCATCTAGGCTTACCATGTTATTATAGTGGGAAGCATATGCCCAGGGAAACAGATCAAGTTATAGATAGAGTCAGTAGAACCATCAATACACAGCAATTGTCATAAGAGCCTAAATTCCTTGCTAGGAATTTTAATCCAGGCCTATAGATGGATAGGATGTGAGAGCTGGAAAGGAGTTAATATTTCATTATATCTAACCCTTTTATTCTATAAATAAGGAAACTGAGGCCTAGATAGGTGAAATTACTTACACCGTCAGAGGTAAAGCCGGAACAAGAACTCCCAGTCCTCTTAAGTCCCAAACCAGGGCTCTTCCCAGCATTCAAGTCAATAAGTTACATCCAGATTCTGTGGGAAATAGCAAAGCAGGAAGAAAGATATGTATGAAGGTAATGCCTGTTCCTGCTGGCAGGGATAAAAATCACCAAAAAGCCTTAAAATTGTGAAAAGAAATGTCTATTGGATTGAATTGGTAACACAGCTGATATGAACAATAGAGGAAAGAGAAGACTTCGAATTCAAAGGCAATGGTAAAACTGGGGAAAGAGACAGAGAAAATAAATTGTTGTATATTAGTATACTTGCATTTAATTGGAAATCAGATTTCCAAGGGGAAATGCCTTATTGCCATTAAGAAGTCTGGAAATAGCAAGAAAAGATTTAGGCCAGAAATGTAGATCTTAAAGGCAACAGGACACAAGAATTGGCATGAGGCGGTCCAACTAATCTCACACACACATGCACACATGTGCGCACGCACACACACACACACACACAAATACACAAACACACAAACACACACGTCTTCAGCTTTTTTCTTCTTTTTGACTCTTGCCACAAGTATTCTTTTGGGGATAGGAGAATACCACCTTTGTGTTAAGTGAGGTTTCCACTGATACTCATAGAAGTAAATTTGGTCTAGGAAAAGCTTCATAGCTCTTCCACTAGAACAGATGAAGAAACAGAACCCAGCACGACAAAACAGAAGGCAGAGCTTTTGAGAAGAGTCATATGTTTTCATTTTCCATTTTATAAGTTCTCATCACCATTTTTCAAGATCATAATTTTTTGGTTAATGAAAATTGTGGGATATTTATTTAAGCAATGTTTTGGACTGGTATTAACAAAACTTTTAACTCTAAATTAATCTTCCTTATTCAATAAAGAAGATTCATTACAATAGGCATATTTTCCTCATGTTATCTATTTTAATTATTACAAAGTTTGCCAACACAAAGCCTGTGTGACACTTTTTTTTTTTTTTTTTTGCAAAAGATATATCTGAATTATAAAATGATTAGATTAGGTCTGCATCTGTGTGTACATGGCTTCATATCCCAACCATTTCTGTATTGAGTGACAAAAGTTAGCATTTGCAGAGGAGAAAGGTGGTTTGGTCACCAAAGAAGGAGTTATGTTTTTACTATGGGGAGAAGGTAGTCTTAATTAGGTAAACAGAGAGGTTTTTCATTACATTGTAAACACACTTCACGAAAAGACCCATTTAAATTTCTTTTTAAAGAAACTTGAAAATATTAAGAAAGTTAATTGGAGGGCACTCAAATGACAATTAACAAACAGATACAGTTATCTTCTGACTAGTGTGTGGCTTAGGGATGTTTTTGTCTTTTATTTATGGCACTATTTTAAAACGTGAGAATGCCAACCCAAGTAGAGACAGGCACAGTATTAAACGACACATTTCTCTATTTATATTTAAATAACCATCTGCATGAAATTATGCACAAATCATGGAATAATTCCTAGCAGAAATTACTGTTTAGAAAATAAAAAAAAAAAGTCTGAGCCATGGTGTGCTTTTCATATTAAATTGCCCATTTCCAGAACATCACATGCGTTTGCACAATGTACAGATGCAGCGGTGCGGGCCAATACAGATTGCTCACAATGTTAATGAAGATGGATGGCAGAGGCTGAAAAACATTCATTTACAAGGAAGGGAAGAAGAGAGAGCAGCAGTGTTCACAATCTCTACCTTAATTTTTTTTTTTTTTGCCTTGATAATATCCAATCAAATGATGGTGACTTGAATAATAGAGCTCTTGGGAAGGTTTTGTGATAAATTTTCATTTTCAGTCTTGAAAATGGACCATTTTTTTCCCATTTGGGGGTGGAAATTGTGCATGTGAAGTTTGGAGGCTTACGGTTAAGCAGGGGAAAAGGGAATCTTACTCTCTGAAGAATGTATGAATAGGGTAGACTGACTACAAAATTGAAAAGAAAAAAAAAAAGACTTCCTCATCCTGGAGTGACTCCCTTTCCAACTGAAGATGGACCAAGACCCCCAACCCCAGCCCAGATGCACCATCCACACTTCTTGAAGCTCTTTGGCCAAGGGGCACCTACAGTTGAGTCTATGAAGACTAGGGCATGCTCTGAAGACAGGGAAATCTATTCTAAGACTACAGTGTCAGGATCACCCTTTGCCTAAATTGTAAAAGGTAGAGGAATGGACATACACAGAATATCAGGATAGGAGGAGGCATCCTTCATCAATCAGTGATGGAAGGTGGGCTGGCGATGGTTTGAGGCTTACCATGGCTCCATCTCCACCATCCCCACCAACTCCCTACTACCACACCCGCATCCAGCATCAATCTTCAGTTAGCCAGGATTCCTTGATAGCTCCAGCCAGCTATTGGACATCTCTTCTTTTTAAAGGAAGTATCTACATTTGGCAACATATCTCAGGAGAGTGAAATAAAGACACAGGGTCACTCAAATAAATGTATTAAGATTGTATAAAGATTGCCATTCTAAGGTCCCAGGGTGATTCCTTCTCCTTGAGCTCTCCTTATTCAACAACCCATATTTGTTAATGTGTGTGTTTGCTTGTTTGTTCAGTAAATATTTATTGAGGTCAGTCTTATACTGGATACTGAGAATACCACTATGGACAAGAGAAATACAGTCCCTGATGCTGAAAACTGACAGCCCAATGAGCCGCACAGAATTCTAAAGGTGAACATACAAGGGATATAGAACCTAGTCTAAGGAGGGCTCCTTGAGGAACAGATAATCTAAGCTGAGACTTGAATTAACTGAGCACCTACTTTATTCAAGATACTAGATCCTGAGAGGTAAAAACAATTATTTGTTAGCCTGTCCAGCTGGTAGGAAGGGTATCAATAATAACAAGCCACTCTCTAGGAACAAAAAGCTCTACGAGGGAGGGATCAATTCTAATTGGGAAGATAGAGAAAACTTCATGAACAAAATGGCATTTAAGGTTAAGTATTAAATTCAGAAGTAGGATCCAAAGCCAGGCAGTCTAGGCAAAGTTTATAGGAGCAAGGCTTCAAGGTTGAGAAATCCTGAGATATGTTTGAGGAACAGAGTGGTTATAGTTGGCTGGGCTGTGGGAAGAGCAAGAGGATACATGCTGAAGAGAAATCGACCATGTCCTTTGGATGATTGGCTGAGTAGACAGTGGCAAGTACTGCACTCTGAGTGGTGCTCCACTAGCCTTCCTTCCCTCATGTCCTTGGAAAAAGAATGAAATATGTGTGTCCAGGGCATACATGGGCTTAGGTCTCACTATCCCTGCAATTGAAGAGCAGCTGAGGACCAGATCAGGTGAATCACTCACACATCTTCTGCTCAGGAACCAGTGTTCCTCATGAAGCCTCAAGGCACATGCTTAATAAGATCTCATTGCAGAAGAGCTCTAATGATGCACTGAGCACCCGCTCTGTTCCAGCCTCTGTACAGAGATGAAGACACACACAGAACCTATCCTCACAAAGCTAATGTTCAGTAAGGAGATAGCCATGACCTGTAAGAAGCTATTTACAAAACAATATAGAACTTGTTTTAAAGAAAGTTTTTACAAGATGTTAAGGTAATGTGTAAGAATCATGGGGGTAGTTGTGGGGAGAGTCAAGAACAAGAAGTAACATGGTCCTGAGACTTGAAGGTTGATGAAAAGATTTTTTAGTCTACTAGGGTGTTCCTTATAAAGAAACAACAAATCACGAAGTTATGCCAGAATATATTCTGCTCATGAAATACATACATACATACACATGTGCATACACACATAGCACTCTCCAGAATGGCTGTGGTATAGAGTGTGTAGAAAGGTGATACTGAATGTCAGGAGCTGACCTTAAAGCTTCTTATATGTTAGAATATTTAGACTTTAGTCAATGAGAGCCATTAAAAATTCTTGAGTAGCCAATAATGTGATAGAGGGGGGGGGGGAGATGGAGGCAAGGAGATCAGCAATTATGGTAAGTCACCGGCTAGTCTAATTCCTCAAAGGGCCATGTACATCAACTTCATAAACAGCACTTGCTAAACGTTGCCGAAGGTTAAAGAGTAAAGAGATATATCACTCCCTCGCCTTCCTTGCTCTGTCTCCCTCTTAATTTGTATGCTTTTTAATTTGATAGAGACTGAGAAAGGAGTTTTAAAATTCCCTACTGGCTATGTCAACTTCTCCATTTACAGCCTTTTTCCTTTTCCCCTCTGTTTACAAGTCCACCCTCAGCCTGCCAGAATACCACACACCTTACTGCGACCCCATTCTATTCAGCAGTCCTGGACAACACGCCTGAGAGAGCCTGAATGTCATGTGTGCGAGACTTCAGAGGGAAGTGGTATGTTCAGAGAAAGAACTGATGTTTACTGTTGGCCAAGTTGGAGATTTGAGCTCACTTTTAAAAGATCACTATGTGAAAAAGCTCCAAAATGAGGTTCGGATCCCTTGGGAAATCTCTTTAATCCTGGAATCAAATGAAGATCCTGAGGCAAAGAACACTCTCTTTTGTTATTGTTTGAAGTCGTGGGTGGGCAATGGGGGTGCTGGGGAGAGAGCAAAAGGATGGGGAGTTGCAAAAAGAAGGAGAAGAAGCAAAGTTCTTGACTATGTCTTGCAGTATAAGTAACAAATATAGAAACACTAGCTGAGGAGGTAACAGGTGAGGACATATCTACTGATTAAAACATCAAATAGGGCTTCAAAATGAAATTAGGTATTTGAAGAGAAGAATTAGCCACTTTTGGTGAATATTATGTTTTGACACCCCTTGTGGGATCATTTTTGTCAGTGAGATGGTCCACTGATACACATTTTAGTGTGTTCTCTGCTTTGCAGGCACAATAGACTATACCAAAGGTCAGAAAATCCCTGCTCTTACCCAGAGGATACGTCCCACAGTAGACAGAATTGGGAGAGAAAACCAGTGTGAACAAACTCCATCATTTTCCAGTTCCTACCAAAGCCTCCTCTTCTAAAAAAATAAAAAAAAAAAAAAGTGACTTGTCTTAACCACCCACTTCACATGGGTCCTCACTGGCCAATCAGAGAAGAGTGAAGTTACCATGACGAATCTAATCTGCCTGTAACAAGACTGGAGGGAGATGCACTTTAAATAGAAGTAGGGCTGTAGAAAGGAGGCAACTCCAGCATGGATGAGTTTCACAGTATCTGAAGACAAAATGGCTTGAGGCTTAGTAATTGTTTAAAAGCCATTCCTCAGATTCTTTGTTTACTGTCAGCACAGTGAGTTGTGGACTCTGTGACTTTAGCAGTTAATGGGACTAAACACTTACGCCAACAGATTAAGCTTTACTGAAACATTAAGAAAATTGGCCCAAACAGAGTTTAGATGGATTGTTGTTTAGTGGCTGTTTCTTTTTTTTTTTGGGGGGGGGGGTGGGGAGGGAGGGAGAAGAGGAGGGGAGGGGTGATTGTTCCAAGACAATGGCTTTTGGGTACCTGTGAAACAGTGGCAATTGGTGAAAGCCACTGGGTACATTTTCTGCTAAAAGCATAAGATTGTTTAAAAAGCAAACATTTAATTGAAATAGTTTGGACTGACTACAAGAATATAAACGAGATTTTTCTGCAATTAAAATTGACAAATACTTTGAGGCCCATCAGAAGCCTTAGGTTAGTTTTTTAAGTTACATTCATTTTCCAGGAGAAATGAAAAATTACTATTTCTTTTCTTGCAAAAGGATCTTCCAGGCTGCTGGATGACATTGAAGATGGGAAAACTTTTCTTTGTTATACTTGTATCTTTTAAGATTTGTCAAATCTATTTCTTGTCCTTGAGAAGAGGAGTAGTGTTTGCACGGTAAATGTATTAAATTTCAAAAATAATTTTTCAAATCTTTTAGACACCATAACCTCCTTCACATACGTTCATATCTTTACTCGACATGTCTTCTTAAGCAAGGATTTTTTTATAAGGTGGCTTTTATAAATCTTCTTCCAAGAAAGAATTGAGAACAATTATTGTTCTATTTTGATTCCAGGTATTAAACTTTCAGTTTGGAAAAGACTTTACATTAGAAATTAGAACATTGTTCTATTCTTGCTATAATCGGAAAAATATATATATTAAAAATCTTACAGATTAAGACTTCTTAAGTCAAAATTGAATGAAAAGCTGATTTTGAGTTTGGAAATTACAAGTTCATATGCTGTAACAGTTACACTTTGTATATGTGCATCATGAAAAATATGCTGTTTACCTTCGTTTGCTAGGAAAGAGGCCAAATGATGAATGATCACGTTATTCATCTCTCTAACCCTCCTTACATTTTTTCCCAAGGCTAAGTTATTTATTTCATACTTATTATCCCGAGTTACAAATTTCCTTTTGTTAGTAATTTCTTGATAGTCCTTAAAAGAAAGAAAAGGGATGGAAGGAGTGAGAGAGGCAAGGAGAGACTAAGGAAGTAAAGAAGGAAGGAGGGAATAAAGGAAAGAAGGAAGGAAGGAAGGAAGGAAGGAAGGAAGGAAGGAAGGAAGGAAGGCAGGAAGGAAGGAAGGAAAGGGTCAGGGAGGGAGGAAAGAAGAAAAGGAGGGAGGGAGAAGGTCAAGGGAAGGGGGAGAAAAGAGAAGAAGAAAAAGAAATCTTCAGTGCTTTCTCTAAATGCTAATATTCAGAGAGGTGCTGAGATTTCTGTGATTCCAATGTCTCTGGAAACTTCAAACTTGACTTTGATTAACCATGCTAATAATCAGGGTGCTTCTTTTTAGTTTTACTCTTAATGTCACTTACCAGAGCTGTAATGACATGCTCATAATATTTGCTTTTCATCTGAATCAAGAAGGCAACGCTAAGCAAAAAAAGTATTTAGCAGTGCACATAGGATTGAAGTGATGATAATCAGGGACCCTGGTAATTGAAGCTTTTGGGGAGGGAGGGAGAACCTTTCTTCTGGATCCTTCAGTCTGTTTAATAGGATAAAATTAGCTTGAGTGGTTTGGTGTTTGAAGAGGATATGATGTAATTGGAAGTGCCTCCTGGGTTTGCTGCTGGACAAAGCAATCAGGTGGAGACACGGGAGGGCATGGGAAGCTCTGAAGTATGAATCTCAGCTTCCGCCATCCTAATTAGCCTAAATTAGCTATGCCAGTTTTCTGCTTGCTTTTGAATTTCCCTGTTAATGCTTCTTTCAGGGCTGAAAGAAAAATATATGAAATGCCCACCAAGTTCCTATCTAAAAGATGAATGACAGGGTCTCAAACTGGAGGGTCAGTTTTTATTGTTAAGGCCATAAAAAGTGAGCCACTCGCAGGGAATACAAATAGGTGTTGGGCACAAACCCTAGGGCCCGGTGGACACTGCCACTTGTTCTGTGCGAAGAGGAACTTTACAAAGCGTCTGTAAGAAACGGACTATTTTCAGAATTTTCTGCACATCACTCAGAGGCCTAACCTGAGCTTCCTCGCGTGGACTATTCAGCGTGAGGTGAAGTAGGCAGGCCTTTGCACAGCAGACGTGTTTCTTCTCGGATTGAACTTTGAAGGCCAGGAGGGGCAGAAGAGGCGGGCTTTCGTGTGTATAGGAGCTACTTCCATTTACGCTTTTTTTACTTCTGACCCAATTAGTCAACCTTGTACAAAGAGATTTGCAGCACGTTTAAAGTAGTTTGCACAAATCTATTTTAACTGAAGTGGAATTTGGGTAGAAAGACTATCTCAATTAAATTCATACATTTTAATTTTTTAGTTACCAATGAATAAGAAAGTATTCCATTAGTCATTGTCTACAAACAGTTGGACCCAACAAAAATACAAACCTCCCTAGGTCTCTTGTCATTGGTCCTCATAGATAAACTTTCAGTTGCTTCTATAGAGGTCTCCAGCGTAAAATGTCATGTTTTTTTTTTCTTTCATTTTTTATAAATCTTAAACATCTAAAGACAAATGTTCAAGACGAGAATTAGAAACACACACACATTACAAATAATTTTGTACTGTATTTTTAAAATTTATTTTGCTATATTAATAGCTTACTGAGCCCTGCAATGTGGAAGGTTTGGTGCTAGGTCATGTACAGATGCCAAAATCCTTGCTGGTATCCGTCGATGTTTTTCTGTAGAAAATGACTAGCGAAAGCATTTTCAAAAAATTTCTGAGACCAGCTAGTGAAAGCAGAGGCTGGGAGGATTCAGGTTTTGGAGGGCCTGAAACATCGTGAGAATCTCTTTAGGAAAAAATATATACACAAGATTGCTCCTTCCTCCCTCCCTGCCTTGGAAGGCAGCCCTGCAAGTTAGGGGTTTTAAAGCTCCACCTTCATTAGCTTCAAGGCAAATCTGCTTCTGGCTTCAGGTGTATCTTCTGTCCTCTTTTCATAGTCAGGAGCCCATCCAATTCCTTCCCTGTTTCCTTTACTGGAGTTAATTTGACCATTTATTAAAACACTCTGTGAGCCCTTCCGAGACACAAACCTCGAGATTTCAAAATATTAACATCATGCAACTTTATTTAGCAACTCAGAGAATGACCAGGAATGCTGTGGACTACATAATAGACAAAATCTGGTTCGTGTTTGCAACATTAGCATACATATCCTATGAAATTGAGTAGTGCCCAGATATGATATACAGCAGTGTGCTTTGCAATTCACCACGGCACAGCGCTGCACACAGTTCCTGTTTGCTCTAGCTCCTCAGGCCGTTTCCAGGATCCCGCCATCCAGAGACTGGCTCTAGCAATAGGTAATGGAATCATCGAAAGCTTTCAGTTGTGAAATTGTGTGTTTATAAAATGCACAGAAGCCATGTGTTCAGTTAAGATCGCATATTGTTCTGAATGACTGAATAATTTTCAGGCTTCAGTTTAAGAAATGAAATTTTGTTCTCCCTGCAGTTATAAATGAAAAGTTGGGCAGTGCTATGACTTCTTATCAACCCACCTTGACCTAATAGTCAGTGATTTAGGACTTGGGAGTCTGTGACACTGCTCCTCCCAATGCCTCAATGCAATGTTTTCATTCTACTTCACACTTGGTACAAAGTACCCTCGGTGTTGGGAAGCTTGAAAAGGAAGTGGTATGCTGTTCTCCATGCAAGCTTTATGAAAATTATTAAATGACGCATTTTGCATTCTAATTTTAATTACTGAGGTTTACGTACATCTTTCATGGCACATCTTTTCATTTAAATTGTGTTTGGTCTTCAGTTTTAGAAGTCCTTAAGATAGTAGCATCCATTGGTTCAAGGCTAGCAGAAGGATTTTTCTGATGCCTGATATAAACAACTGAGGACTTATTAACTAATCCATATGCTGTTGTTTCCACATTGATCTTAGGGTAGGTAAATTAACAAGGGCAGTCATATAGTTCCGCGAGGAGACCAGCCATGCATTAATTTATTCAACAGAATGCCTGTATGTGGCAGGAACAGTTTTGGATGCCGTAGATATAGAAGTGAACATAATAGTAGGGGTATTGCCTTGGAGGATTTCCAAACTAGTAAACTCTCTTAAGAAAAACAAATAAGACAAATAACAAAATAACAAATAACAACAAAAAAAATAACACTATATCATATCATGTTAAAGGCTATGAAAAAAAATTACCCGGTAAAATTATGATATGATACCATTTTATATCTATTAAGATGGCAATAACAATATTTTTTAAAAAAAAATAACAAGTGTTGGCAAGGATGTGGAGAAATTGGAACCCTCTACATTGGAATCTTCTAAATTACATAAGAATGTAAAACGGTGCAGCTGCTACGGAAAACAGTTTGGTGGTTCCTCAAAAAGTTAAACATAGAAGTACCATTTTATGACCCAGCAATTCCACACATCGGTATATATACCCAAAAGAATTGAAAGCAGGGACTCAAACTTTGTCTACTTATGTGCACAGCAGCATTACTCACAATATCCAAATGGTTAAAACAACCCAAGTCAGATGAATGGATCAGCAAAATATGGTATGTACATGCAATGGCATATTATTCAGCCATAAAAAGGAATGAAATTTTGATATATATTATAACATAAATGGACTTAGAAAACATACTTAGTGAAATAAGTCAGACACAGAAGGACAAATATTATATAGTTCCACTTACATGAGTTGCCTAGAATAGGCAAATTCATAGAGACAAAAAGTATTCTAGAACAGAGATTACCAGGAGCTGAGGGGAGAGAGGAAAAGGAGAAGTTATTATTTAATGGGTACAGAATTTATGTTGGGGCTGATAAAAAAAAAAAAGTTTGGAGTATAGATAGTGGTGATGGTTGCACAACGCATGAATGTGTCTAATGTCACCAATTGTTATTATGAATGGTTAAAATGATAAGTATTATGTTATATATATTTTACTACAATTTAACAAATAGTAATCGGGGATCTGTGGTAGAGAATAACCAGGGCCGGGGGTGGGTGGAGGAACACTTGCTAAGGCATGAAGGTAGGAGCAAGCTCTAGAGGAAGAGAGGCCAGTTGCCTGGAGCAGAGTGCAGAAGGGGGCTTGTTGCCAGAAGCAAGTTGACCAAGAAGCAAATTGACCTCATTGCTTCTTACCTGCACAGGCCCCTTCAAGAGTGCTGGACCTAATTTTACATTTGTAATTTTTAATACTTTTAAAGAAAAAGGCCCTTAACTTGCTTAAATTAACTTCAGGCTCTATAATACCTGGGAATAAAAATGAGACCTGAACATGAATTTCAGAAGAAGCTGGGTAATCTTTATGCATATATTGTTGCTTTGGGAAAATAAATTTGTGTTCACGCATATACTCACTCACTATGTTATTCATTCACTTAAGTCACAAACATTTATGAGGCCCCTAATTAGCTTACTGTGTGCCAAGCTGTGGAGAAGATACAAAGGCTATATCCACAGCCCTCAGGTTCAAGATCTAGTGGAGAAAAAACACACCAAAGCAATCACAATATAAAGTTTAAAAACATTTCTTTGGGGGTTGTCCATTGTTGGAATGGTTAGAAAGTTAGTTAATTGCAAGCCAAAACTTGTCCAACTAAAATGGGGCAGAAAAAAAAAAAAGCGTGATGTCTTAACAAGGTATCTAAAAATTGCAATTCTAGAACCACAGGGAAACACACACCTTGACCCTAGTATTGATAATGTGTCTCCAACATTTTTTATAATAGTAATATAGTTTCTTGAGAGGAGTACTGTGAGCAAACATGGAAGGCCTGGCATCAAACTTCTTCGTTTTGAATGCTGGCTTTGTCACTTACTGACAGTGAGCCTTGGCCAAGTTATGTATTTTTTCCATATGTGAGTTTTCTCATCTGTAAAATGGAATTAATAAAAGAATTAAATGAGTTGCTCAGCATATAGTGCATTGCACATAATATGTGTTCAACATTAAATTATATGGCAAAACATAACAATATTCACATTTAAAGGTAAGAGCTCTTAGAGGAAAATAACAAATAAGGGCAGCTGAGATTGTCTTTATAACTACAGTCCTCATGGTTTAAGGAAGCATCATATTCCAGGGGGCTGGATGTAGAGACAAAGGATATTTGTCATTTGTCTATGTAGTTTTCTAGAAGCTGTCACGTGATACACAATTCTAAAATTTAAAAGGATCTGAAAAATAAATTTTTTAAAAGTTTTCAACCAAAAACTCATTTGAAGGTAAAATCTGACCTGAATTGACATGAGCTCATAGTCTTTATTTATCTCACTTAGTGTAAATATTATTGTGACTTGCTGTGGCTGACAGTGAGGTGCTACCCCAACTTGAACGAAGATATTTTATAATCAGTATATGCATCATATCACCTTCAAAAATATGGCAAAAATCTGAATTCCAAGCCATATCTGGCTCCAAGTATTTGGAATAAGGAATTTTTGAACTGATATTCCTTTGACCAGAACTTGGTCCTGGGTTCACGGCTGGCTACGGGGGTGCCTGGGAAATGTAGCCTTGATCTGGGCAGCCACATGCCCAGCAAAAATTCTATTACTATGGAATAGGGAAGATTAGACCTCAGCACCCAGCTACTAGTCTCTGACACAATCTCATTTCCCCCCGGAAAGCTTTAGCCTAAAGCACCCACAGAATCCCCCAGATAGGACCAGAATAAATAGGAATTGTCTCCTTGGTCCTCCGTAAATAAACTGGACTGACTTCAAATGATCTAGTTCTGGCTTCGAAGACCCAGACATGGCTAGCTAGCTACTCCTATTTTTACAAATGCCGCCTCGGCTACTTAGACAGATCTGCAGTTCATAATTCTTTCTCCTGTAGAACCACCTCGACATCACAGATGTTTCTTTCCCTCTCTTCTAGCTTCATTTGATTCCACCTGGTCAGTCTATGAGCTGGGACTCTCATATGGACTAACAGCCAATAGTTCTTCCAACCTTTCCTCTCAGGAAAGGTGGGACATCTCCATAAGAATGTTCAAGAAACAACTTCTGAAAAGGAATTTCTAGATTCAGACATTACCTGTTTGAATTCATCGAGCTCCCTCAAATGCAAATTCTATTTCTCTCAAAAAATGTATTCAAATTCAACAAATTTGGCTCTAGCATAGAGATAGCATTGTGTTGTAAGAACCATGGTGAATAAAAGACAAGCAGTTTTTTTTTTTCCTCCACATTGCTATTGGGCACAAAGTGAGGAATTTTGGGTGAGCATTGAAAGAAGAAAGGCAATTTAAAATTAGGTTTTATTTTCAACTCAGAAGCTAAAGAACAGATCTTTTAAAAAATAGATGCGGTAATAACCCAAGCCTAGTTGTTGCCAAAATTTAATTTTTCCTCTAGTATAAATGAAATGCAGGATGAGCAAAAAAGAGTCACAAACAATAATAAAACAGATTGAGCCCCTGGCATCGGTGCAATAAACTGTAAGCAGACCAATGTTTTATAGTTGTATGAGAGTTACTTAGTTGGCCTCTGGAATCCTACTTTATTTTATGCATTCCTTGTCGATTCCTGTAAGAATGTGTTTTTGAATGTCCAATAGTTAAATCATTAGAGATGCCAAACTTTAAATATTCTATGGGTTCTTTTTTAACTTTTTAAATGGCGATTTGTACAACTGTTCCAGGTAAGTTTAAGTAGATAAATATTCTGAAAAGTGTCAGTATTCTTCAGCCTAAAAGCTAAGTGTAACATAAATGGAAAAATAGACTGTACTTTGTGCATTTCATACATTTTAATGGCAAGTCACTATTGATTGCTGTGCTTTTTTGAAAGTAAGAGAAAATTTGCACATCACATTGTATATTTCTGTGCAGTGGAAAGTTATTTTGATCACACCTTACAAATGATCCATACTGATATTAAGTTTACAGTGTTGGGAAGAGAAAAAAGAGTAAAGTTAATTTGAATTTAGAAAGTCTCTAAATGATAATTGAATCACAAGTCTGGATTATAATTCTAGGAGCAACACTTGACTTGGTCAAAATCACTGTTATGAAGAGATGCAATTTTTACACAGTACTTCACATTGATTAAGTAATGTGTGAAAATGGAAAAAAATGTATTTGAATCTTAATCACAGTCATTTGCATGAAATAAAAGTCTGTGTCAGGGGAATGCACATTATAATAACTCCTGGGTGTTTTGGTTGCATCAGTGAGCAAAGAAGTTGTATGCATTTTTTTCTTTGCTGATATACAAGAATTCCTTTTATATTTACTGTATCTTTGATTGTACAAAAATTCAGCAATATGGGATTTTGGCTGGTGAGAGAAGACAACTGATTAACTACCTTAACAATGGCTGTAATTAAAACAGATGTTTGATAATGCATGCGCCTGAATTAAACTGGGAGCATTCAAAGAGAGAAAAGAGAAAAAGTTGATTGATATGAACCTCATTCTCAGTCAGGCTCTCCATTAGATGGAAAGGTAATAAATGGGGAAATAAACTTCAGAAAATTCTCAGTCTCTCTTCTAAATATTCCACCCCCTCTCGGCTGCTGCTGCATGTTTGAAATATAGATAACTGAGCTTCTTGCTTAAGTGCTCCCCCCACTCTAGTCATAACTGGATCGGGTCTGAAAATCTGCATGCCTCATTCTTCTGCACTAGTGCATATTAATACTTGCAAGTTCATCTCCCTGTGGGAAACTTCAGAGTTCAAACTACCTCCGAACTCTGGAGCTAGACTCTCCCTTGCCTTCTTCAGACCCAAACCCCCACCCCAAATCAAAATCACCTTTGAATAACTTGAAATCTCCTACTCAGATTGATATGCATTTCCTATGATGTCAAGTTAAATTTGTTTCTTATTTTAATTATCTACTAGTTTGAGGCCAGCATGATTTGAGAATAGAGGAGATTTCAGTTTCTGAAACATTTTGACTGCTCAAGTTTGTGGAAGAGAAGGTGAAAACCCAAATAAAACAAGAGTTTTGATGACTGAAGATGTTGAAAATTCCAAAAACAGGAAGTATTTTCAAGATGTGTAATTTTAATTGTTCAAACTGGATTAGAGGAAAAAAGTGGCTAGGGAAATCTCTGCCAGATATGGACCACATTGAGATAAATGTGGAGCAGAAATAGGATGGTGATGGTAGTGTAATTAGAACTGAATAATAGTAAAAATAATAATTATAATAAGAATAATAATGATAGATACATAAATATATTCCACTGACTAAACTGAGTAAAAAATACAAAAACAGTAAAAAAAACAAGTACCATTTCAGTGATAATGGAAAACAGTTGTGAGCTCAATCTCACCTTTAAAGGAGAAAGAAACACTCCAAGCAGATTATGGCATCCATAAAGTTTCAAAATAAATGTGCCAAGACTAGTGCCCTGAAGTTGTTACACACTCAACAAATGGATAATGCTCCAAGTGTGCAAGCTTTCCTTCCCAGCGATGGCATTTCTTCAGCCTCAGAATCTCAAACGTTGCTGTGATTCGTTCCTCTTTATCTTCTAGTAGACCATAGGCACTCCCCAATGTCTCTTGAAAGAAAACACGCCTTCTTTCCATACCAAAAACCCCACTTCTTTCTTGAAAAATACACAATCCAAGGATGCATTTCTTCCTTTGCGACAAAGGATGAGACCTTCATATACCTCCTATCGCCAGCCTAGTTAGGCCCTTGCACTTTCAAAGATAACCTCCCTTCTCCTCCTCACCTCTCCAGAATTCCCCCTTCTCCAAGGCTAATTCAGATTTCACCTATTGCAAGAGTTCCATCTATTAGTCTAAGGTTTCTGTAACAGTCCAGGTCACAGTGGTTTCTTCCTTCTTTGTGTTCCTAGTGCATGCAAGAACAATTGTTCTTTGTGTTAGTTCACAGTGCTTCTGCCTCGCCATTTGTAAGCTCCTTGAAGATGGGAACAATATCTTACCTTCCTTCATTCTTTCCACCTTCTTTCCTTCTTCCCCTCAACAAATACGTTTTTAGTACTGACTTTGTGGCAATCAGAGTGCTTCCTGGGTTTCCTCTACAGCATTTGGAAGCATTGTACCATGAAGTAGAGTAGGTATGAAATATGTATGCATATCATTTAAAGAAATTTATTGTGCAGTTCCTATCACCCTAGATCATTCAGCTTAACTCATCTGTTCCTTCCTCTTGGCATATATTTAACCCATTCTTTGCAACAAAGGATTAGACCTTCAGTATCACCATTAAGCCCACTCAGTTCCTCCTGATAGAGGGAGGCAGAGAGGTTTATGTCAAAGCAGCAAAAGCCTGTTCGTGAAACCCATTTTTTATCTTTAGTTCCACCTAACTTCGTGTGTACTGTTGCTCAGATTCCTTGACTTCCTTGTGCCATCACGTCCCTTCTATAAAGGAAAGATAATAATATATTCCATGATGCCCCCGACACTTCCTAGGGTGAGAGTTAATAGGATAATGGCTGTAAAATACTTTAAGCTCATCCAAAGAAAGGTGCCACACTGTATAAAAATGTAAAGAGTTATTATGCAACTAATCAGATTCAAACTACAGGTTGCAAATGGACCTGTGGAGTGTCGAAATGAAGCCTAGATGAGTGATGCTAATGCTTAACTTGCCCTGCAGGCCTGGCAGCATTTCCAGAACTTTCCCGTACATGAATTAACTTTAGAAAATATTTTTTAAATCCATTTTTTAAAGGGAAGGAGGTTTATGCCTGCAGAACAAAGATGAACTTGTACAGCCAGGATTCAGATCCCTGATATTCGCGCCCGTTTTAGGAGGTATCACTTTTGATATTACGTACAACCTGCAAAAATGCTGTCTGCACGTGGATGGCAGGATGGGGAACAATTCCATCCTCTAGTCTGGAAGTGCTGTAAGGGCAGGAACTGATTTCTTGTTCACAGTTACACAGCCAGCAGCTCAAATAATGCCTGGCACATAGTAGAGCAGAGCTTGATAAACATTGTATGTGCACTTTATTGCATGAATAAATCTGGCTTTCTAGCCCCCAAAAGAAGAAAAGGAGCTAAAATAATTGGGTACCAGCAGGCCAACATTCATTTATTTGAAGAAGGTGCTGAAAAATTTACCACCCATGAGGCTGGCTGTGAAACAGCCACCTTACGTGGAAATTTCCACTGGCCGCTCAAGCCCCCAGGGCTAGGTGCAGGAGTGAACTCCATTTTAATCCCACACTATGCTGGAATGTGCAACTTTGGCACACCAACTATAAACAGGAAACACACAAGGACCCTGAGCATAGACTTAATGTGTGGAGTTAAGTGTTATTGACCTTTCGATATGATAAGAATTTGGGTCACGTATGCTACCAAAGGAACTTGGTTAGCCTAAATTCAGGAGAGTCAGAACAGCCCCACAGGAGAAAAGAATAGGATTCTGACTAACTTTTCCTCCCAACTAAAGGTTCAAAGTTACTATGATATATCTGATAAACCAGAGTGTCTAAGACCACATCGCAAAAACAGAGGGACTCCTAAAAGGATGCTCACCGCATGGGGGAAGTTAGGGTGGGTTGGTAACCAGAGTCAACCCCAGGGCCTGGATCCTCACAGTTGTGCTGATTTCAGACACAGTGTATGGCAGATGCTAGAAATGCACCCCAACATAGCACTGTAATGTGCTTTGAGGGGAAAAAATCTGGATGCTTATGAATTCAGACACTGCAAGTGACCTGAACTCTAAGAAGTGATGCTGTTGAAAGTCTGCATAGAGGATAATAAGGAGGAAAGAAATGTCTTCCCTTACAAGGGATTAAACTGCTTGGTCTATATGGTTCAGTAGAGGCCTGCGTGGGAGCCTGCAGGTGTGGAGAGACTAATAGGAGGCAGCAAGGATTAGGAGGGTAATCTCAGCTGTAATGATGTATGTGGCAAATGAAGCCCATTTGGACAGGTATTTTTATTTAAGAAGAAAGGAAAGGAGAGGAGGAAAGGCAGTAGAGAAGAAAGAAAGAAAGAAAGAAAGAAAGAAAGAAAGAAAGAAAGAAAGAAAGAAAGAAAGAAAGAAAGAAAGAAAGAAAAGAAAGAAAGAAAGAGAAGGAGAAGGATGTTAGGCAAGAGAGAAGGAAGGACTACTAAGGACATATAAAGAAATACCTTTGAAAGAGCAATGAGAAGCAGGAGAAAATTTGATAAAGTAAATGCTCCCTTCTTAGATATAATTAAAGAAAGCAGGGATTCTATGAGAAATGATATCAAAGATAAGAAGATAAAAAAAAACAATGAAATTTGAAGGAAGCTGGCATAGGTAAAGGAGAAAAATAATTTCATTTAGAAACACCAAGAAGCAAAATTGACTGTGCAAAAAAATGAGTCAATGATCTGGTCGATAGGCTTGAGAAAATCACACGGAATGAAGAGGAACAAGGGGGACAAAATATTAAAATTACTACAGAGAAGTTAGTAGATATGGAAGATAGTCAACTTAGCTACAAAATATAGATAACCTTCCCCCATGATGTAGAGAAAAAAAAACCCAGATATTCAAGGATACAATAGCAGGAAATTTTCTGAAATCACAGAAAAGCTGAATCTTCAAACTAATATAATTAATATACTATAATTAATCCAAGACATTTCCTGCTAAAAGTACTGAACTTCAAGAATAGAAAAGGAATCTTTTTAATACTCAGGCAGATGAAGCAAATTAAAGGAGGGAAATAATAAATAGGCTGGCCTCAGACTGCTCCATCGTAACGTTTAAGGCCAGAGGGCAGGTGAGCAATGATTGAAGAATTTTGAGAGAAAAATCATATGGCCCAAACAAGTGTTGTTCAACACATAAAGATAACAACAAAATTCTCAAATATGTAAAGACTCAAAAGACACCATCCACAATTTCTTCCTGAAAAATCTGATAATAGAATCTATCCAGTCAAAACATAAGTAAAAATAAATGACTCAGAGATAAAGAAGCTTAGGTTTATAAGGACTCCAGGTAAATATTAAATGAATTTAAACATTTAATTAAGTCTGAATAATGCTGCTTATTATACTATGTAATTATAAAATATAAAGTAAATCTTAAAAATCCTGAAATAAATACTAAATTATATTTCTTAAATAATATAATGGACTCAGTATTCCATAGTTAGTAATAAAAATAGGCTAGAGGGAAAGAGAAGCTAGAGGAGATGTAAAGTGAGTGAGTTTCCTCATTTTCAACTAGGAGTTAATAGCAATTTTAATTTTTAAATTGATAATCGAAAAATATAGGCTTATGTATATTATTTAAAGTTATAAAATTCACTAGAATGAAACATATATATATATATCTTTAATTATATAATTATATAGAGCTGGTAAGTGGAAGGAGAGGACTAGGAGGCAGCAGAAAGAAAGATTATTTACAGTTGAAGATATTTTTATCCAGAATGTCCAAGACTTAACCTATTCTAGATTAATGACGTTTTACATATTTTAATTCCAAAAGAGCTGAGTAAGCAAAGAAGAAATTTTAGTATATAAATATGGTATGTAATATAGAAAATAAGGCAAGTTAAGAAATAAATGATCTTTAAAAGTATGTAGGTTTTAAATCTCGTTTTATTATCAATAATTAAATATATCATGCCTAACAATTGAATATGGAAATGCCTGTCATAATTTTGCAACAATTTAAAATATCTAGGCTTACTTGAAAGCAAAATAGTTAGCATTAGATAAAATCTTAAATATTTAGTAAGAAACACAATGAATACATTTTATATTTTTTTTGTGAAATGCACACCCTTTTCCTTAAAAACGCAGGGAAAGAGGAAGGAACATCATGCAGTAATATAAATACATGAAAATTATATTCATCAAGAAATCCTGGCTGACCTTCATATAATGGCAAAATCACTAGCTATCAAGATATGTTTTTGTAAACCAGAAAAGGGAATAAAGTGACAAGTTCTTTGGAAAAAGTTATCTGCTAGCCCTGGCTAATCTTTTTCTTCTCAAATTTCTCTCTGTATACACATAGAGACCATTTCCTTCTTAGTAACAAATCATTATTTTTTTTCATAAAATTTATGAAATATTTACAACATGAAACAACTCCTATAAACTATTCTTTCTGTCCTATTATAACCTCTCTATCCTGCATATGTTTTTTGCATTGGACTGCCATGATAATGCATAGAACAGTTCTCATGTTTGGATGTTTCCAATGCTTAGGCTTCTAGATAAACAATCTCTACTGTTAAAAAAGACAGTAACAAAGAGGCCAGAAAGAAAGTGTTAAACTCATAAAGTGTATCATACAAACACTGACATAAGGCAAAACATTACACTATTACAGTAAGTATAAATGATACAAACACCTAAAAAAATCTAAAGATAAGAAAGCAATTTATGTAGAATACTAAACAATACTTATGATCTTGTGCTAATACATTTTAAAACCTAGGCAACAGGAGCCATTTCCTAAAAATATATTCATCTGCAAAACTTTAGATTTTGTTTTTTTAAAAAGTGATATAAAATCTATATTGCTGCTATAAAGTGGTTAAGGACATACTCCAATGCCAGGACCAGTTGCCTTTAATGTATCAATGGTATTGTCATTTAATTATATGAGAGTTAAATAAAATAATTTTTTTCTCAAAGCTAGCACAATGATGACACCAAAGGATCACAAGAAAAATAATTGACAAAGAAAACCTACAGATTGATCTCATTTATGAATAAGATGAAAATACCAAATAAAATATTAGCATATTGTACTATGTAAATAGTAGAATAAAGTAAGAACATACCATAATCAAGTGGGGGTGATTCCAGACTTCTGAAGATAGTTCAATAATAAAAATCTACTAAGAGACCTTATCTAGTTAACAGGTCAGAGAATTAGAATCGCATGATTATTTCAATATTTGCCATTGCGCCCCCCCCCCAAAAAAGGGAAAACAATTTACCTTTTTAAAAAAATCTTAATATTATAGTAATAGAATATAACTTTTTTAAGTCATGTGTTTTAAAAGATATACATATCTTGTGTGTCACAAACTAATAGCCAGCATCACACTTACTGGTGAAACCCTAAAAGTAGTCTCATTAAAGACAGGAACGAAACACAGGGGTACTTGTTGTCACCACAATTATTTAATAATTGTTTTTGAAGTGCTCGCCAATGTAATTAGATGAGAGAATGAGATAAGAAGCATAAATATTGGGTAGGAAGAGGCAGAAGTATCATTATTTACAGATTATAAAGATTATAGCCTTGAAAAACTCGAGTGAATCAACTGAAAAACTATTAAAAACATGAGAGAATTCAGTAGATTATCTAGTTAAAATACAAATATAGAAATATACAAATATAATAACTTTCTTACTTGCCTGCAATGGCTAGTTAGAAAGTGTGACAGAAGAAAAAAAAAATAACAAAAAATGTCTATACTTTATATTAAGAAAATCATAAAACTTTACAAAAGGGCATTGTAAATATAGAAAGAAAAATTATTTTAAAATGGTAATACAAATAAGCTGGAAATACAATATAAAAACAATCAAATACCTAGCAAGTCTTTTTTTTAGGAACTTGATAAAGTGATTCTAAAATTATTTGTAGAATTAGCATGTGAGAATAACCAAAACAGAGCAAACAATAAGAATGATTAGAAAATTAATTTTATTATATGTTTATAATATATTATTTGATAACATATTAATCAGTTTCATTTACTTTTAATTAGGAATAAAAAACATGGTACTAGTCCCGTAGTAGATAAATCAAAGAAAGAGAACAGAAAACCCAAAAATAGATCCAAATTTACAAGGAAGCTCCGTACATGAGAAAGATGATTTTCTCCTGATTGGCAAAAGATGAATCATTTAATAAATTTTATTGAGGCATCTGGCTCAGGCCAAATACAGAGGTGTCATTCCGATGCTCTTTCCCTCACTACAACCTCTTTATTCATCTGTGAGTCTTACTAGCTCTGCCTTCAAAATGCACCTAAACCTGGTCACTTCTCACTATATCCACAGCTACCGGCACCCTCACCTCTTGCCTGCATTTCTATAGCTTCTTAATTGATCTGCTTTCTCTCTTGCCTTCCAATAATCTTCTCCACCCTGCAGTCACTTTCAAAAGTGTTAATCAATTTTAGTATATGTGCTGCTAAAGCGAATACTCAAAAACATAAATTAAATAATGTCACTCCCTTCCTCAAGACCTCTCCATAGCTTCCCATCACACTTAAAGAAAAATCCCCACTTGTTTCAAGTGGTAGAACTCCCCTTGCATGCCTGGCCCCTGGCTAGTCGTCCAGCCTCAGCACTCCCCTCTCAATCACTCCACTCTAGACACTTTAGCCTTCTAGAACACATTAAACTTTTCCACCTCAAATTGCTGCACTGTCTTTTCATTCTGCCAGAGTGGCTCTTCTCCAAGATCTCTTCAAATGACTCATGATTCACATCCTGCAAATTTTGCTGCACAAATGTCCACTCCACAAAGAGACCAGGCTTTACCATTCCATCTAATATACTACTTTCCCATAACCCTCTGCTTCAACTTCATTGCCTTTATCAATCCCCAAAATTGTTACTTAAGAGAGCCTTGTTAATCATCTGTCTCTCCCACTAGGTTTATAGGCTCCACGAGGGCAGAGACTTTGCCTGTCTCCAGTGGATAGCATAGTATCTGGAACACGGCAGGTGCTCAGTAAGTATTTATTAAGTTAATGAATTGCAGTGGAAATTGAGAAAAAAAGGGGAAGGAATTGAGTTATTTGGGGGGGGAGAGGATTAATAAGACTCTGAGATTTATTCAGTGGAGGAATGCATTGGAGAAAGCTGGAAGGACTGAGGATGACTCTCAGTTCCTGGACCAGGGAACTGAAGAGAAATTGTACAATTCTTATGTTGAGAAATTGAGGATGAGAAGCTAGATTCATGGAAATTATGTTGAGTTCAGTTTGGGGTTAGAGGTGATTAGGTGATTCTGAGGCATTCATATGGGGATCTCCAGGGAGCAACTGATAATACTGGTTCACAACTCAAGAAATTAGAAATAGTTTAGGGTTAATCATTTTTCAATAATATGTATTGAACTTCTTAAGAGAAAAAAGAAGAAAGACTTAACTATGAATAGACCTTGCAAATGTATCTCAATAAAGAGATGATTCTATGCCAAAGGTTAGAACTCTAAATTTTATGATAAAGGACATAATTCAGTTTAGTGATCAAAGGACATCTGCTGAATAAATCATTAATGCTATTTTTTCTCTTTCAGTAGCAAATATGTATAAAGCATCCACTGAGGACTAATCACCTCTGTAAGTACCTATGGTAGTTGCAAATTTCACAGAAGCTGACCATCCAGTAGAAAAGATGAGTTCAGATGTTATTCTGACTTTTTTGCCTGTTTATTCATTAGAGGTATTTTAAATGGCTAATTCTTTGCCAGTCTGATAAACAGTATGGCACATGAAGAATAGTTTTAGTAAAAAAGCCTAATTACTCTTTGTAAAGGGCAGTTGTCCCAAGATGAGGCATGTGCTCACCTCTAAGTCTGAGACCAGAACAGCTGCTTCTTCAGACTTACATCGGCCTCTCATGGGAGCCCAGACATTCTGCCTCGGCAGCTCGTCAGATCGTACGTGAAGGGTTTTTGCTTTACTTTTGTCATACATGTACTACTCTGTAGAAAAATTTAAAAATACAAATCGATATTTCTTAAATTTATCTGAATACATCCAGATGTCATTACTATTAACATTTTAGCAAGCGCCCTTCCAGACATTTAGATCTACACATATAATACATGTTTGCAGCAGAATCAAAATTGACATATTCCTTAACATTATAACATAAGCATCTCCCTATATCAATAAACATACACTTTACATTATTGTCTTAAATGGCTATAGCATTCAATTGATAGATGGCCCAACATTTATTGAGCAAATCCTCATATTATTATACTATTTAATTTATTTTATATGATTTGCTATTAGATTTGTTGTGGTAAATTTTACTTTGATTTTTGCCCACTTATCCAACTATAATTTCAGAAAGAATTCTTAGATGAGAGAGTGTGGGTCACAGAAGATAAACGTGTTAAGACTTTTGCTCTGTGTTGCCGTAGTACCACTGGACTGAGCTCTCGACTACTCTTCCTGATCTTGGCTGCATCAGGCACATCTGAGGGCTTCGTCCTAGTTTCCCTGCAAGAGGTATAATTCACCTAAAAGCAACATATATGGATGCATCCTCAGGGTAATCAGTGAATGTCTAGAAGTTTTCTTTTTAAAAATCTTTTAGGAAATGGAAGGACAGTGTCAGTATCAACCTTCCAAATTTTCATTTTTTTCTCCTAGAGACCTGAAAATTGTTTTCACTTCTTCAATGTTTCATCTCCTACTTGAAGAATTAAATATTGTTTAAACCAAAGTACTGTAGTTCTCCAACTCTAAATTCCAGTGGCTGCTTACCAATCTACTGTCTTCCAGTTCATACTATCATTGATTCTCCCACTCCTAATTCAGCAAACCTTTACCTGCTTAGCATGAGCCTCGCAAATCACCTGTAGGTGGTTCTGCCCAAGGAAAACTGGTCCCTAAAACCAAACATCCACATCAGAGCAAAACTTCAGCAAGTCTTCAAAATCTCTGAAGACTGAAGATAATGGTCAATGTAAGGAAGAAGATGGAAAGCTCTCAAAGGGTGACAGCTTGTAAGACATGATGTAAGAATGACTCTTTCTTATTCCTTGCAGTTTTAAAAATGTGCTACGTTTAACTGCCCACATCATTCGTGGTGATTGTTCTGTCAGTAGTAGTAGTAGTAGTAGTAGTAGTAGTAGTAGTAGTAGTAGTAGTAATAGCAGCTAGTATTTATTGAGTGCCTACTTTGAGCTAGGCATTTCTAAGAATTTTAATAGAACTCTTTATCTAACACACACACACACACACACACACACACATACACACACACACACATATCCTGTTATTATTGTCACTAGGTAGGAAACAAGCCACAGACAGTTTAAGTAATTTGCCCTAGAACCCACAGCTAGTAAATAACAGCTAGACTAAAAGTGAAGTTCCCAACATAACAGTTGCAGTCACTTGCCCCAAAAAATGAAAAAGTTATAAAATATTAGATCATGTTTTCGTGGTTTGGGTGAAGTATTTAGGAAAGAGGTAAAATCAATATCTTATCTATTTAAAGTAATTAAGTAAGTATGCTTTCATTTATTCAAAAATTATTTAAGGGGCACACATTAAATTGGAACTATCATGCCTAAAACTGTAAGAAATGCAAAAGAGGATGCATTTAATCCATTTAACAGATGTCTATGAGCAATTTCTATATTCCCTGCACCCCGCTGGGCTCTTGGCCTACATAGATACATTGCGATCTCCCTTCAGGAGTTTACAGAGAAGTTCAAGGACAAGTTAATATTGCAGGGTGTGTAATGCTCCCACAGGGTGACAGTTCATAATTCCACATTAAGAAATGGGATTATTGAGTGGACTTTAATAACTATCATCAGAAGGAAAACAGATGAGTGCTATTATTCAAAGAAGGGTGAGGTGACTTATACAGACTTCATCATAAATAGTTCATGCCAGGTCAGATTTGGGGCTCTAAATTGGAGCTATTGATGAGTATTTTATTTCTTCAAGGGACGTCACATTTTAGGAGCCAATGGAATGAATGAGAATAATCTTGGACCTGGAAGGGCACGTATTAAGTCAAGTTTTAGGAAAGCCTCGCAGTAGTGTGAAGAATGAACTCAGTGGAAAGCTAGAGGTTGAGGGGGCCTATGGTGGTAGGGCGGACATAAGCCAGAGATAGAGAAAGTGGCAGCAAGAATGGAAGGGAAGGGGAGATAAAAAGAACATTGAGAAGGAAGATAAAGCAACTCTTGGAGAATTACATTGGAAAAGCAGAGGCTTTGGAATCAACCAGAATCTGATGTGGCACTTTCTAGTTTTGTGACCTTGAGCAAGTCTCTTTGCTTTTCCATCTATAAAATGGGTATAGTAATATCAACGTCACAGGTATTATTTTCATAAGGACTCAATGAGGCAATAGTAGTTGTGATTGTTATTGATGACTGTCTTCAAACCTCCTCTGTTGCCCTCTATCTCCTTACCCTGTCTCTTGTCAAAGTTCAAGGTATCTTTGGAAAAAAAGTCTTAAATAAGAAAACTTGTAAAGGGATACAAGTGGTCTCTCACTTCCCATGAATTGATGAGCACCCAAACTGATCCCTTCTCTTTCCTCACCAATTCTGAATCAACTAGAAATCAAATAGTAAGGCAAATAAAGACTAAATGTCACCTTTACCACTAGCAAAGCTGATTTTGGAGAATATGGCTTTTTCTGCAGACCATACTTTCTGATACAGAATAGAAAAACAGACCTCTATGCTACCCTCGCCCACAGTCACAGGCCATGCTGGACAGCCAAAGACCTTCCCATGGGACAGGCCTCCTGTTACATATAGTCCAGAATGAAGGATGGAAGAGTTCTGTGTCAGAGAGCCTACTTCTAAGAGAGAAAAGGTAAGGAAGGAGCTGAGTTTCACGGATTCACTAATCAGCCATCGCTCCATGTCCGTGAGTGAGAGCGCAGGGGACCCCGAGTGTTACACCAGTGTCGTTCCTTCCATGGAGAAGAAAACAGCCAGCTTAGTTTGGGGAATAGTGACTCCAACTCAGCATCCAGCCCCTTCCTGCTCTCTCATTTATCTTTTCCTCCATCTTTCACCTTCTCACTTGACTCTCAGTGCCTTGTTCACAGTAAGGTATAGCTGCTTTCTCTGGGTGTTGGACCCTTAACAGGAATTCAAAACCTTTGAACGACAGGAAGAAAGGTCCTGTGGTAGAATTCAAAGTGGTAATTTGTGTGGTCAAAAAAAAATCCTTTGTAGGGTTCCTGAAAACAATGCTACCCTGGGTAGTAATCTACTGGCCTATGCCATCAAGATATTTCACTTTGTCAACTCAAGACTTGCTTTAGGGTATTTCTCTCCCCCAAAGCGACTTCTCTGGCATACACAAACTTTTAGGGGGACATATGACTCTGCTAGGGCTAGCTCTTCTCGAAGCATAAATTTTGCGCAGTGACAATAGTTGGGCAACCAGATAAGAAAAATGAGACACGAGTGTGGTTTGACTAACCAAGGGCCTCGATTTACATTATTACCTGACTCCCACCCTCATTATCTCCTAATCCTCTTGGAGCAGCTGTCCTGTAGGAGGAAAGGCTTCACATTGAATCAGGCCTGACTCTACTACCACTTGCTGGCTGCAGGAATGTAGAGATACATGGTAACTTCTCTGAGTCTCCATTTCCACATTTAAAAATGAGGCTATATACCCAAGATGCCTTTCAAGAGGTGATTGGATAAGCAAAGTGTCGTATACCCATACAATGGAATTTTATTCCATTACAAAAATAAATGACCTATCAAACTTTGAAAAGACATGAAAGAATCTAAGATGCATATTGCCAAGTGAAAAAAAGCCAGTCTGAAAGGTGACATCCAGTATGCTTCCAAATAAATGACTTTCTGTAAAAGGTGAAACTATATAGACGGTAAAACTGGTTGATAGAGAGAAAGGTGAGAGAAAGGGATGAATAAATGGAGCACGAGGTCTTTTCGGGGGGCAAACTACTGTGTATGGTACTGCAATAGTAGATACATGACATTATACCTGTCAAGACTTGCAGAACTTTACAACACAAAGACTGAACCCTATCGTGAACTATGGGCTTTAGTTAATAATAATATAGCAATATTGGTTCATTAATTATAATAAATGTACCACACTAATGCAGAACATTAATAGTAAGAGACACTGGAGCAGGGGAGAGGTAGGGATTCTCTGTTCTGTCTGCACAATTTTTCTGTCAACCAAAAACTTTTCTGATAAACAAAGTCTATTAAATTTTTTAATGGCAGTTTAACTACTTCCCAGTTTTTATCAAGCACCTAGAAACTCTTCTCTGTTGTTTAGCCCGTCAAATGCTCATGGCTACAGCTGCACCTGCGTCCCCTTCCTAATCTCTTACAGCCGTCTACTTCCCTGGTAGTGATCACACCCTTTCAGCATCTGGACATCATGGTCAGCTCTCCCATAAATCTGTCCGGTTTTCAAAATGAACATGTCCTAGCTGTTCTTTCAAATGGTGCCGCTCTTTCCTTGTCTTTTTTTAACCAGGAGGTCTCATGGCAGCGGTGGTGCAGTGAGGAAGAGCATGGGTGGAGGAGCAAAACGGCCCGCACGTCTATCACAGCTCTACTATCTCCAAGGGATGGAGAGACCTTGGGCAACTTCCTCTGCCCCGCTTTCCTCACCTCTGAATTGAATGATGAAAATAATACCCCCTTCGCATGCTTTTTTGAAATGATTACATGAGGTGACCCATGTCAATCACTTGGAATAGTGACTAGCACATAGTAAAAAACTAATGTTATTTTCCTAAGTGAGCATTTATACATCAAAGATTTTTTTCTTTATGTTCATTGGTTTGTTCCATATGGCTCTGCCCACGGTCACACCTGTACCGTTGGGAAAGAGGAGTGTTCTTCTACCCACTTCCTGGGTAAGCTCTGGAATTTTGTCAAACAGACAGTGAAGAAGTTCATATTTTCTGCCTGAGTCCATCAGATCCACATTAGACTGGCCCAATTACCTGATCCTCTCATAGGATAAGCTCTAGATTGTCACCATCCCCTAACCAGTTCTGCATTTTTGGCATCTCATTAGGTAATGCAACACCCTAATACATTTTGGAAATGTGCGGTTTTGCTTTTTCAAGAAGGAAATAAAGATCTTGCAGATGGACAGTGGGACTGCACCTTCCTGTCCCCCTTTCATGCCCACATCTTACCCACAGCCCCTGAGCAGTCTTGAATCGAATGGCACCGCTACCCTCCATAAGCGAGCTACATGGGGGAAAGGCATGCTCATTATATTGACATTCAGCACATCCAGTTCAGCAGCTTCGCCTGGGACTCAGACCCACAATGCTGGTGATGCAGAGAGCCAGATATTTAGTCACATCAAAGCAATTTACTAATTGCAGATGCTTCCTTTCTGTTTAATGTTTCATGTGCAAGATTAGGTGGTTGATTTAACTGGTTCATAGTGCCTGCTTTATCTCATTAGTGATCTTTAAGGGAAATCAAATCACGTTAAATACAGACAGAGGACATTAATGATCTGAAAAACTTAATAGTATAACCTGTATATGACCGTGAGTATGAGATAATTTAAGTAGCTACTAATTTTAGCATTTTAAGTATATGAGAACTTGTATATACATACATGTTAACCTACACTGTCTCATATATGAATTATGTATCTATGCATATCGATTGCAATATATGCACTCAACATTAATTATCAATGAAATATGGACACATTTTATTTTAGCATAGATAGATAATCATTTATAAGTTAAAGTAGGAGTGCTAGAGCATCAGATTATTCTCACGCTTTTCCTCATCTCTTATCTTTAGTACATTTTCAACCATAACTCTAGCAAAACATGCAGATGGCTTTGATGCTGCCCCGACTCTTTTGCTTCATCCATTTCTAGTCCAAGCTTTATTTTCATGGACTCTAACTAACCTTTAATTTTGTATAAGTATACTATTGAATATTTTAACCCGAGACAAAGCAGCATTATCATATCTGAGAAGAAGGAGGAAAAAAAATAGTCATAAAATTTCCGAAGAAAAAAACATGCCACAAAATCTGAACTTTAAATATTCCTCTGGTTAAGGATGTTGATGGCAGAAGCTATGCATGAGTAGGAGCAGTGGGTATAGGATAACTCTCCATACTTTCTGCTCAAGTTTGCTGTGAATCTAAAACTGTTGTAAAAAACAAAGTCTAGTTAAAAAAAAAAAGAAAGAAAAATCCTATGCGATATTAGTATCCAAAATAATGATGATGATGATGATGGTAATAATAATAATAATAATAATAATAATAAATCATGTGTTCACTGTGGTAAGCCAGGGTCTTGCCTAGGTTTAGCCTGTAATAAGGACTAATGCTTGTACTATTTATCCTGCCACACCATCTCTATATAGATATCATGATAACCAATAATGACTCCTTAGGGGATGTTTATCATGTCATTGAGCTTTGAATTCATGGAGCTTTACCAAGCACATCAGCCACTGAGGATTATCAAAGAAGGAATTCTTTTAAATGCTCCCCACTATTTTATATGACAGAGTATAGCAATCTTTATATCATATTGATTTTTTTTTTTTAGTCTCAAAATAAATGAAGACAAATGCAGACAGGAGCCCCATGTGACTATTCTCCCTCCATCTATGCCTTCCATGCCTACCACCAAATGAGTGAGCTGTTTCCACAAACTCGGAACCAGTGTTCTGACCCCAGGTTTGTGTGTATGTAAATGCGAGGTGATCACCCATGTTTCCCAATCTTTATTTTAGCAATGGACTCACCACCATCCGGGCATTAGTGCTGAGATGCCCTAGTCCAATTGGACACACCTTCTCTATTTCAATGAATGATTTTGCCACAAGGATTAAGGCAGACTGCATATATATTAATATTTTAAATCAGTTCCTTAATAAATAAGAGACTAGTATACGCTTTCTAAGTGCTCATATCTTACGATGAATTTTTTTCAAGCAACTAAACATAGTTCCCTCTCAAAGATCAATGTACCCTTGGAAGCCACTCTTTGATGAGGCCAGCTGCTGATCCTTAGATAGTATAAAGCAGTATAAAGTAAGTGATGCTCCAACCCATTTAATTATAGAGCATACTGAGGCAAAAAATTATAATAACTACTAATATTTTTTTCAATCAGAAAAAAATCTACTCCCCAGGGTACAAAGGTAATGGCTATAAAGTTGACTTTTTAAGGGAGTCTTACTTCCCACCCAAGGGACAGAGCATTTAGTTCAAATGAATATCCTCCAAGCAATCACAGCATTGTTAATCACCTTTTGATCGGGGCCCATATAACATAACTATTCCGATTGCACCATACTTAGCAGAGCAGATTTTGAAGATCCTAACCTCTTTTAAGAGGAAAATAATTTCTTAAATGCGCTGTAGCTACATAACTCTCCCAGCCATTTTCTGCGCCACAATTTTCCTCATTTTGCTTCCTTTGTGTTCCATTCAAGGTTTTCCTGCACTGAGACAATCTTTTACATGTTTTTCTTCTTCTGCCTGCATCAAAGTTAGGACTTTGTTAGGGATGCTTTGCTATCGGCATCTGTTACCTCTTTTTCTTAGGGGCTAAGGAGGAGGCTGCTGTGTGGCTGAAAAAGACTCTCATTCAGTTTGGAATTGCCTCCCTTTGCTTTCCTGTCACACTGTCAAGCTCAATCAGAAGGCAATGAAAGTGATACAGAGGCGAGGCTTTGCTGGCGAGACTTAGAACAAAGACAGCTCCATAGCCTAGTACAGATTTCACATCCAATTTAACTCTTTGGAAAAGGATTTCAGGAAATACATAGTCAAGAGTTGAAAAAATGGAGTTGGGTCTACTATAAAGGCTAAAAGTATTATCCTGGCTTAGATAAGCTACAAAGATAGGTTGATACTATTTTCTACCATAAACCACATTAGCCGGCATTACACATTGAGCTTTCTTTACTCGTTAAGTTGCAAGGAGATTTGAGAGGAATTTAGCAGCTACATAAAATGACTCTTTCATGATTCTAGCTTTACCAGTCATTTTAGTTGTACAAGGTGCATGAATAGCAAGGACCTAAATCATGTTGTTTAACAAATCTGGTATTAGAGGGTTAGTCTCAGTTTACTTATTAAGAATTTAGTTGAGTAAAGGATTTTAGGACGCAGTTCTTTGTGTAGATGACAATGAACAGGCCAATACTTGTATTTTTGGGGGGAAACATACATCAACTACACATGTTTTGAACTGTGCTGTTGGGTCCATAACTAATGTTTTGCATTGAATGTATTTTTCCATGGGGAACTAACTGTAAAGAAGAAAATTCATTGAGAAGGACATAGGTCAATGGTGACTTATGTGGCCTCCTCCATGACTTCCTTTCTGAAGCCTAGTTTCCACTCGTTCTTTATCTTACAAGAGACTTGGTTTAATTCTCTGAATTTTTAAAATTTAAGTCATGATAATAAAGAAGTATTATTAGATTAGTGATTTGATTTCAATAATAGCCTTCATTTTCTCTCAGTGGGTTTGAAATATGCTGAAAACTGGTTCATACAACACACACCAATTATGAATTTTAAACATTCTGTACAGCAGCAGTAACACTAATGCAATAGTGAGGAGAACCTCCTGCAGTTTAAAGTAATTATTTTATAAACTATTCTTTAAAACTGTTATGGTCATACGTATCATTGTCAAAATGACAATGCTTGTTATTTAGGCAGTGATATGTATTCTATCATGTTTATGTACTTTTATTGAAAATAAAAAAAACATTTAAATAATGTTTATATAGGTTTTTATATATACTCATAGGGAGAGAGATTGAAATTAGTTGACAGGCACAATTGTATTTAAGAGGAGCACATTTCAAATAATTGGTACCACATCATTATATTAAAGAAGTTGTCTCTTTGGAAAATTTTCCATGAACAAGAGATGATTATAAGCAAGCATATGATAGACACCAACATTTCATCTCTGCACGCAATTACGATACAAATTAGAAATGCTATTATGTTGGTGCTCCATAATTAAGTAAGCAATTAAAAATAGGACTAATTCATTAACAAATTGTCATTGCTAGGCAGACAAGTGCCCAATGAGGTCATGGTCATGGCAATTGAGTGAGATGATGACTAAGTCTTCCAGCAAAAATCCCAACCAACATCAATGGTTCCATTGCTAATTTGTGTGTTATATAAACAGCAATTTAGGACAGAAAAACTGAAATAAATATTGTGAGCAAGTATTTATTTATATTGTAGGCAAGAGGAGGAGAGCCCTTTAGGTAAGTTACCTATGTCTTTTGTCAGTGTATGGTCCAATGCTAAAATGAAATATTAGTTTTATTTAAAAATGAAAATTAAATCTCCTTTGGTACTTGATTTAGCCGTGGTTATTTTCTCATAAGTTGTTGGTCAGTTGGCTCATTCAGTCTCTTTGCCTTTGGGAAAACTATGCTTCTGTCTTAATGAAGATGGTGACTAGAAATGAGCAGTTACTGGTGGTACTGTAAAGCTCAGATATTTGTGCAAATTTTTTTACATGGCCAGTTCATAAGTATATTCATTTAAAAAAAAAATGTTTCCCATTATTTCCAGTGAAACCAGATAGTGTCAAACATGAAAAAATTATATCAACAATGAACACGTTTGATAAATAAGAATGCAAAAAAAAAAAAAGTAAAATGGTTAATCCCAGTACTAATTATTTGTCCCATTTTTGTTAATACAAATTAAATGTTTCACTTGGTTAATGACAAGTTTGATCAAACAGTTCATAAACTGATGGATTGACTTTGAAATGAATTCAGGGGAAAAAAATGACATGATGTGGAGCTGGCAAAGGGCCGCCTCTAGTGGGAACAGATGCCCAACAAATTTGGCGAGTAGTTTTGTTCTCTTCTATCTGTTGCAGTTCACAATCCTAATGAATGTTATGTTTAAATAACATGAATAAAGATAAAGTGAAAATGAATTCAACTCCAGTTTGAGCAGCAGAATAAAAATGAGCAAACTGTATTATCTTCTGCCACCTAATCTGGGTTGAATTTCCTCTGTATCTTTTTTGTTTGTTGAAGAATCCTTTTCTTGAGTCTCCTTGGCCATTGACAAGGTCTTTTGAGATGAATATGAAAAGATAGATTTAAAGGTTAAGGCCAGGGTCAGATGGTTGCAGATGTTTTGTGAGAGATTGTTCGGTTCAGTTTGTGGTACTTCTCCTAACTAAGGTATTTCAAACAGGCAGACTCATGGCCAGCAACTGTCAATGAATGTTGTTTGTCTCACAATTGATCCATGCAAACACAAACACAGAGTGGAAGGAGTGTTTGTTTTTTCTTGGTCAGATAATTTTCCCCCAGCCCAAGATTTTGTCTAAAGCCAGAGAGGAGGATGCTGTTATTTCTAGAAAGCAGGATATTTAAGGTTTGGCTTTTCAGATGATCATCTGAGGCCATTTTTCAAGGGATGGAAAATGGCACCATGTGATAGAAATTGATTAAACTTTAAAAAGTTACAAAATTTTTGAAGAGGAAGAGAAAAAAAAGTAGAGCTGGACATTAAAAAATGACAAATGAACTCATTTCTTACACCTTGACTTCAAATTCTAATTAACAGACACATGTGAAAATAAAGAGACAGGAATTCATGAAGGTCATACTGATTGCCATTGGGATATTTCATTATTCAATAGTTTTAGATCAAATCCTATTCCTTATAAGGAAATAAACAGATGTGTATATAATGTGATAGCTATATATTATATATATATATTTATTACACACACGCGCACACACACACACATACACACACACATCCTCTTGACAGTCAGATAGCATTAGATGAACAATTTTTCCTCCAGCAATCTTAGAGGTTTTCATAGCAAGAATTTTATCTACTGTCTCCACAAGTTTATAAACATGATTCAAATGTCTTCATGGGCCATTTCTCATCCTTCCCTTGAGTGTTTTAACATTAGAAATGAGCATTGAGATTCAATAGTTAACCGACTAAGGCCAATGGGATGATTCCTTTCTACAACATGCAATTCGAGAACCCACGAGATTGGGATAGTTCCTTTCTTAGATCTTTGAAAGATAGCTTTCAATTAAAGTATATTTGGGGAAATTCTGTGTAAAAATGTCTAGGATCTTGAAGAATACAAAAGACTGTGAATTTTTCAGTTAACCTACTGATAGGAAGCTTTTATAGCTCTTACTTTCCTATCATCTATTCAACATCAGTCACTCTCTACATTTACATTCTTCTGAATTTTATCCTGCATAATGCTACTGGGAAGACTAGGTTTATTATCCTGACATGATTCTTTGTGAAATAGGTGCTTGATGAGGATTATTTTTAAAAGACCAAAAGCTCCTCAAGTAATTACCCTCTCAAACTTTTCATAAATGAGGGTAGCTAGTGATCTTTGTCATTACCAAAGGCAAATCTAGAATTTTCCAGTGTTTTAAATACCTGTAAGCCTCATAATGTAATCAAAGTTATTTTTGCTAAGGTGGAAAATCATATTTTTTTTCTTCCTGGGACTGCTGCCTCTTTTGAACATTTAGTCTCATTTTTAAAAACAGTGAATTTTCTGGTCATTCCTATATATTTGAATTACTAGAGAACACTGTAAGTTTACAAAAATTATGAACAAAATTATTCTTATGCTTCCTCTTTTAATAGAAGTATTTGAAAATATAGATGAAAATTTAATGTTCAAATGTACTTTATGCTATAAAAGGTATGAAACATTCTCTTTACAGGGATCCATTGATGTGAATTCCACTATTTCATACTTTAGAGTGAAATAATTACCTTTTCACACATTATTCTTTGTGTTACAACTTCACCCAACTAAACCATTCACTATAGAACACCAGGTTTTTATGATTGTGATTTTGGTAAACAATGTTATCCTGAAAACTTTCCTAAATAAGTGAAATACTATTTGAAATATATATTTAACTTTTTTCCTGATATTCTGAAGGCAAAAGAAAATAATATTTGAAGAACCAAAAAGAAATTCCTACAATAAAAACAAATAAACCTATATATAATACTGTGGTTTTTGCAAGTGCAAGTTTAAAAACCTTTATTTAAAACTGCTTTGCAATATTTGCGTGATAAACAGGAATCAATATAATTTATTCACATCACGATTTTCTAAAGCATGTTTACTAGTTTTCTAGTTCTCACCCTGTCATCATTCTGTTTTTATATATGTTCATTTAAAAAGATTGCCAAACATAAATAAGGACAATTACAGAATTACAGAGTAGGATTACTTCTGAAGAAAAAAATTATCATCAGTTGTATTCAGCTATCCTATTTGACTTCAACATTAAGAAAAGTATTCAGGATGTCTAGTGGGTGAAGAGAGCAGAAGTGTGTTTTCATTTTGATATGATAGCTGCATTCAAGTTATTCTCTTCTTTACAATAGATTTTACCTAGCTTTATCTTCATAGGAAGCTGCTTTCAGTTGAAAAGCAGAAGTGAATAGAAGTGTCATGACATGGGATTAACAGTACAACCGGTTAGTAAATCAAATGTTTGAGGTGAAGAAAGTGGAATGTGACATGCATCAGTAGGATGGACTGGCAGGATTTTATGGAGACAAGTGAAAAGAAAAATTTTAATTATTAGTTGATGCTGCTGATATCTGTACTATTTTGAAAGCACGTGGTCTGTTTAACCAGTCACTGTGATAAATCTGAGTGCCTTAAAACATCCACAGCAATGTTAGTTCATTCTGAAGTGATAACCATAGGAGAAACTAATCCAAGTCCTGTTCCCAGCTAATAAAAAAGAAAATTGTGCCTGCAGCTGAAAAACTGCTCACCGCATTTCACCTTTGAGATGCCAATATGTCTGCCAGAAACCTCATTGTGGAATCCTGTCATAACTCCGTATCATTCACTAAAGAATTAACTTATGTATTTAAAAACCCTTCATATTAACATTTATGTAGATTTTCTAAAGTATCCAGAGTTAAGATTTTAAGATTTTGAGAGTGTTCACCAGTGGTTTAAACAGATATAAATAATCTCTTTGGAGCACTTAAAAATGCATGTTTAAGCACATCCATGGGTTTCTTTTCTCCTTCTGGTATGTACTCACACAAATATGTAAACACTTAAATTGAAATTAGTAATACTTAAAGATTTATCTGAGTAGCTTGGGAGATTATCTGAAAGGTTAATTTAAAGGTTTAATAAGAGATACATCATGTCAACTTTAGTTTCTTCAAATGAAAGATTTTTAAAATTTCATATAGTTTGGTGTTCACTTCATAACTCTATGTTTTTAAGTCTTTGTTTTTTTCACAGCAAGTTTCCCTAAGAGTAGGGTTAAAACTGTTATGTGCCTAATATTTACTTAAAACTTTGTAAAAAAAAAAAATCATACACAAAAAAGCCATTAAATATTCACACTTTAATATATGTTCCTCAGAAACAAATGTACAGTTAGATAACACATAAAGAATTATGAATGACTAATTATATTTTGCATATTTACAGCAAAGACAATTAGCAAATAGCTTTTATATGCAAAATAAATGAAAAAGTAATTAAGATGCACTAACCAGAGCAGCAATATCAAGTCTGTTGTCTTCTGATTCATTCCTAACAAACAATAATTATGCATTCATTGTCATATAATTAAAACAGCTCTGTCCTTTAGAAAAATGGTTATTTACTGTATAATAACCTGAAGAGTGGCAGAAGTTCCTCATAATGGTGAGCAGGATAATTAAATATTTCTTCTTAGTAAATGCTCACCAGTTTAGTTTATTATCATAAACTTCTACCAGCAAGCAGCTGTTCCTTAGGAATGCCAAGTACTCTCTCTCCCATCTGGGAAAGTTGGTTTCTGTTTTTTTTGTAAGTCCTTGTTTTTTCCCTTGCCATTGAACTGAGCAGGGATGTTCCTAAGCCACTTTTCACCTTTCTAAGGCCATCCCAAGCTCTTACAACTAACTTAAGGCCTGTCAATCTCTGTGGCTAGGCCTGTGTTTGGTGATACAAATCTGTGTTTGGTGTTGTTTGCTTCTCTGCCAAAATATAATCTCTGTTTGTCTGTATTCTAGGATTTTAACTTTTTAATTTCTAAGATAGGTCTAGATGTTAACATGAGACTTCAGGCAATGTACAGATTGATTAATTAATTAATTAATTAATTAACGGCCATTATCTATCATGTCAGATAAACCACCTGAATTTTAGAAATACACCAACAAATTTCAAAATGATTAATGTTTTTGGCATTGGTCTAATTAAAGTGGTATAGGCTATACTCTATTCCCCACAGATAGATTATGGGAGACATTTTTCTTCCCCAAGGCTGAAAACATCTCTATGTTTGTGGCCACCAGTTATATTACTGCCTATCATTCACTCCTGATTTAAACTCAATACCTATGTACTATAATCAGAAATTATTTAAGCACGAGATAGAAATTATTTTGTATCTATTTGGTGTGCTATTTTTACATACTGATGCTATTTTGTTTTCATGTATTTATAGGCAACAAAATTAACTTATTTTACATAATAAAATCATGTCCTATGAGAGCGGAGAATGCAAGGATAATTGAGAAGAGCAGTGTTTGTTTATTATCAGTTACTGATTTTTTTAAAAATATAATAGCAACTTAAAAATATTATTTATAACACCTTAGTAGAGAAAGATAAATCTAAGTAGAAAAATATATATTGAATTATTAATTTAAATTTTCCTTATTATAATAATATTAAATATAAACATCAACCTCAGAGAGTAAGAAAATAAATAGTTTGGTTAGGTTTTGTGATTCAACTTTATTCAATATTTGCAACTAATTATTTTGGCAATTACTAAACTATCATTTATGTATTAACTTCAAGAAACAAAGAGCAAACAGTAGGTATAACATCTTGTTTTGTTTAATGTAAATAAACAGCCACAGCCTTATTTTGAACAGATTATTATGAACTATTTCAATATTTTCTAAATATTCAGCACTATAAGCTCCTTTTGGCAATGTGATAAAATGGATATGGACCATGGAGAACCTAGGGAGATAATATATGTGTTACTGTTCCTGGGTTGCATTTGAGAGATACTAACCATAGCATGGAATGCTAAAAAGAAATAACTGCCCAAAAGTGAAACTGGTTAAGTATGTTATTAGAGCTCTTGCTTGCTACCAACAGAATTTTGGAATAGGAAGAAAATAGAACTTGAATTCATAGCAGGGCATTCTGATAACTAATTTATTAGTAAAAGTGGAAGAGAAAAACAATGTAATCACATCTTAAATTCTAATACAAAAATGGTGCAGGATTATCAATTAGGCACCAGGAAAAGAAAAGTCAAAAAATATATTTTAGATTTTATAACTGATATTTTAAGGAATCCCAATAATCTCAAAATAATTCTAAGTAGTCATCAAAGGAAAAACCATATCTTTATTCTTCCTTATATTTGTTTGTGGTTTAGTATTGTTTTATTTTTTAATTAGAGTTGACATCCAATATTATTTTATATTAGTTTCAGGTGTACAGCATAGTGATTAGTCTTTTATATAATTTATGAATTTATTCCCCCCCAATTAGTCTAGTGCCTATCTGGCACTATACATAGTTATTATAATATTATTACAGTTTAGTGCTGCTTTAAATTTTAGTTACTTGGGCTGCAGAAGAGGCAAGGAGCACCATGATTTTTTCTTTCCAATTCCTAGTGCTGACTAAGAGTGTTCATGTAATCATATGTACATATGTATTTCATCTAAGTATGCCAGTAATCTTCCATCTTGCAGATTTAAAGAATATGGGGTTGTTCACTGTTATAGTAAAAGTATCAGTTTATATATCTGCTATGGCAGAGAGTAAAAATGATCAAACATCACACTAACTCTTAGTAATGAGCTTGTTTCTCTCCTCAAGGAACAAAGTTCGGAAGGGCAGGAGATGAGAAGGGCCAAAAAGTGAGTGTGTGCACTTGTTTCTAATACCTCTTATCATCCTTCCTTCCCAGAGTACACATTTCTCGGCAAAATAGAAAATAGGAAGACCAACCCCCAACTTTCAGACCATACCATGAAAATCGTGATTATTCAAAATTTATATTCACCTTCAAGTTGTTATCGGTACCTTTCAATGGGGAGTCTCATCATACACCTCAAGTTCATTGTCTTATGCGTCTATGTCATGGGCCTCTGGGCAGACTGCAGAAGATCTCAGAAGGTAGGGATGGTGTCTTTTTCTGTGAGTGTTCTATGTGGTATGTAAGATATAGCTGTCGCTTGACAGATACTGTTGATCGAATACTTCCATCATATATTCAATAGATACACCGAAGGGTTTTTAAAGCTTTTCAAAATAGTGTTGAAGGAGAACTATATTTCTGCCTTCATATTGTTTATCCCCTACCTTCTCCTTGCTTCTTTTCTCTACACATAGTCTCAGTTCCCATCTATCTTACAAAGACACACACAAGCCCAGATATATCCGTAATCATGTTTATGATATACATGCAGTAAAACGTCAATCAATACTTATTAAATGACTAATGGACAAGATAAATAAAGAAAAGAAAAACAAATGAATGAGTAAATAATATAAATATTAGTCGAATATGCTCACGGAGATGTGGAAGCATATCTTTTCAGCAAAAGTACATCTCTTTATTCTGTCTCAGCTTTGGCTTACGTGAAATTTGTGGTGTGACCATTAATGTCATGGCAGTTTGAACACTCAAATGTCAAGCTTACGAAGTCTTTCTAGTCCATATATTTATATTTTAATAAATATTCTATATTTATGGATACAAGATAATCAAAAGGGGAGATTGGAAAAATAAATTGTTTCCTCAAGATACAGACATTCCATTTAACATTCCCTTCTCCATCTTAGGCCAGTCTCTACTATGACTGTTGACTTGGACGTTTTCATGTTCTCTCGAAGGACTTATGTAGAGTGGTACTACATGCTTTGAATCACTATTATTCCCCTGTGTGCAGCCCAAACAATTATACTGCAGAAAATCTTATAAAGAAGCGCTCATGCTAAATGAAACTTTTCAAATTGATAGCCTTATTATAAAAATTTCTTTATAGAAAATTTCTGAGGTACTTTACTAAAATTTCATGTAAAAATACTCATAAGTCTAATAAACTAGAGAAAAAGAAAGACTTTTGTAAGCCTTTCACAAAAGCAGATCAGAAAGAAAGATCCTAGGTATAGACCATGAAAATTATCTCAAAATACATTCTTCATCTCACATGAGCTTAATAAAATAAATGATGTTCAAGAGTATAGAAACATGAATGTCGTATGCTTGCAATTTTCATTTCTAACTATTCGTCTTCACTGGCTTCAGGATCTCCCCAGGGATAAACATGAGCAGGTGCAAAGTACGAGAAAGTCTATTTATAAACTTCAAATGGTGCCACATGATAGAACAGTGGGCCTAGAGTCAAACTGGCCTAGAACGTTTTAAGTGCAAGACAGATGAGTCCTAGAGATTACATGTAAAATCTTCAGGGCCCTCTTTGCCCCATAAATCAGCAAGCATTTTCTGAATTCTGCACTGCCGAGCTATAAGACTCTACAGAAAGTATGGTTTAATTTGAAAAATAACATAGTCAAGGAAACCCTAGAAACGATGTTGTATAAACAAACAACAAAAAAATCAAATTAGAATGCTGTGGTGAAATCCAAGGTTAATTTGTAGAAATTAAACACCTTTAAGGCTTTTTCATTTTGAAAAACTTTATATATATATATATATTTATATATATTTGTTAGTTTTGAAGGGATAGAATCATGACAGTCACTCTCAAACACAATTGGTGAAGAACCCACAGGGAGGGAGGTGAGTTTGCCCTTTGCTTTACTCCACATGACATGGGCCTGTCAGGATTTCACACTGGGCTCCATGCAGGGTACTCCCAAACCCCTCAAATCTGGAGGTTCTGGGATTGGCAATTCCCTGTTCCTCATTTATGTCCCAGATGACGGGCCAAGACCAAAGGAACCTGCATCTTACCTAGTTACCCACACATGAGGCTGGATATTTCGTTCTGAGGAAGCAACCTGTCAGGACATTTCAGGCAAAGGAGAGGGCAGTGATAGGGCAAGAAGCATTTGTGATGAGTGCTACAAGCAAGTTCAAGAAAACCCCTTTACAGCTGCAAAAGGCCCCCTGATGGAGGATGAATCAAATTCCTCCAGCTTCTATTTGGCTATATTATATTTGGATAATAATCCCAAAATGCACACTGATGCTGAAGAAGTCGCTTCTTCAAAACTTTAAGGCAACAATTAAGTATTCCATTGTCATGGCTCAATTAAATGGTTTGGCCTGAGAAAATTGGGGATTGTAAAGTGAGGATGGAATGTGCTTTGATCCTCTTTCCAGGGTTATTGTTTCATTAATAAATGAACATGTCATTTGTCTCACCAGAGGGAGCTCATGCCCTCCAGGCTTTTTTCCCTTTTTTGTTCAGGTTTTATAAAGATGAATTTCCAGTGCTCTGAAATACCATGGATTAGTAGTTAAGCCTGACAGCACTTCGGGGAGCAGCGAGCTTAAAGTGCCTCACACAGGTCTCCAAAGCACTTGTTTACTAATAGCGGAAATCAGCCACCGTCTGCAGCTGCTGATATCGTATTACCATTTGGAAAGACAGTAGCTGAGATAACAAATCACACAGTTTTAATAATTACTCCTGCATTCCCGTTTTTTGTTTCCTGCATAACTGTAAAGGCTGGATGTCTTCCAAATAAACAGATAAAAACAGTATGAAACTTTTATCTTTTAATGATAATGACAACACATCATGTTTCACTAAAAGTTTCCTGCTGAATTTTTTCTGATTTCTAGAGTTTCAATAAAATGTAATTATACTTTATAATTCTACTCTTTTAATCTTCACTTCAAAAACTATTCACAGTGAGCAAGTTTGCCAGGCACCAAGAGTAGGGCCCAATCTGCCTGGACTCACCCATGTTGACTTACTCCTGCATTCTGTCTTGGGGTAAACCTGTCATTGAAATTGCATCCTGTATTTTGAGCTGCTTTGCATTCAAATTAATAGCTAGTTTAATTTGAATATAAAATAGTTCAATTTATGCCATCATTTTTTTTTTAAAGTGAGGCATTTGGCAATGAATGGATATTTAAGATATGATACATTTGCAACATATTTTTAATCCTAAATTGAACCTGTATTAGGATGGGGACATTTTAATATCAATAGATAAGTCATTTAAAAAAAAGCCCTTTTAAAAATATGCATAGTAAATATGTGCTTTAGGGGTCAAAACTACTCCATTGTACAGATACAGTACAGGGTTTAGTTTGTATGGTTGGTGCTGGGCATTTTCCAGCAAATCTGTGTATTGTTGCATTTCTATAGTCCAAGAATGGCAATTGATTTTTAAAACACATGCTGCAACTTTATTTGCTCAGTAATTACATGGACTTTATTTGGAGGTCAGTGAAAGAACAACTAAATAGGAAAATGGAGTCTTCCTCCCTTGTGCAATGAAACCTTAAAAGTTGGCAGACAGAAAGGAATGCTAAACTTTTTCCCAGAGCTCTGAGTTTGGTTTCCACTGGTCCATGTTTCATTGGGTGATTAGAGAAAGCTTTTTTAAAGCCTTACTTCAGAATGATCTTAATTGGTGCAAGGTTGAGCCCTTTCTAGGAGGGGAGGGGAAAAGGTTGAATAGCCTTTTCAAGTCACATGAAAGTTTCTAGGATGAATGTACGATAATTAGATTAATAAGTAGCTTAATTTATCACAGCTGAGGATTTCAACAGCCACACATTAGAGCAAGAAAAAAAGATTAGTGCGATTCTAGTCTGTAAAAAAAAAAAAAAAAAAAAATTGTACTGAAACTTGATTAACCTTAAACACAAAGTGCCTTTCTTCCTCAGTCTAAATGTCTGTTGGAGGAAGGGGTGTAGAGTGGAGAAGTGGGAGAGAGGACCTGACATAATCAGAAAAGTCCTATTTTATTCCTTTCTGTCTCCTAGTTAATGAGCAGTATCAGGATTGCTTGAATCAAATCTTCCTTATACTGTTTCTTAAAATAATATGTTTGGAATAAACTTATAGAATCTTGAATTATGTTGTCCACCCACGTCATAGAGATACATCTTTTCTCATGTACGATTTGTCATAAGTAGAGCCTTTCTTCTCTGTTGGAAAAGAAAAAAGAAAAAGAAAAAGAAAAAAAAAAGTAATGTGGTTGGGAAGAGAATGAGAGTTGAAAATCATAATTTCGGTTAGCACGTGATGGAAACACTGAGGCTTAGATGGTTATATATAGTATTTCTAAGAGCTATCTCTGGACTTCAAAGCCCGAATTAGTCCCACGCCTTCAAAAATCGTAGCTTACCCAAACAAGGGGCAGCAATGAATTTATATAAGCAGTATTCATTGATAAAACTTGCTAAATCAAGATAGTTATATAAGCAAGAATAATTGATTTAAATGGGCTTAAAAATCAGATGGGAACTAGCATTCAAAAAAAATACGCATCAAATCAAGTTGTCCTTTGGGAGTCTTCTTCTCCATCTCCTCCCTATCTGCACATAAAAATATTTTGATAAAAAGTGGGATCTGCTGGAACATCTGATGGTCATATCTAAATGGAGTGAGTTAACATCAAGTTCGATTAAGCGTAAATTTCCTGACTCTTGTCTGGCTACGAATGAAACCTCAGCGCTGTGTGGAACAGAGCTGCTGCATCAGCTTTGGTTTCACAATGCAAGAGCCTGGAGTGTGAATCTCGGGCACCTGTCAACACTCAACATCACCGTGGTTAGGAGGCTGGCTAATGGGAGCCCAGCAGTGAAGCTGTATATGGGACTTTGCCTCTCTGGCTGCATGAGAAAGGTACGTGTCTAGATGTGGGTAGGCAGTTGTGACACTTTCCAACAGGAAGGGAAAAATACAAAGCTACAATACCAGACAACCTCGATGACAGCACTACCTCGACCACAACAAATCTCCGTCCTTTTCTCTTCATTCTCTGAAGCTCACATGAAAGAGTTCTGAAAGAGGTGTGGGTGTGGCCTGTGCATGTGGCGCCAGCTAAAACATCTGAAAGCTACCTGTGGCCCTGCCAATGCCAAGGGCACTCGTGCCCCAGCCTGCGTGAGAAGTTTCATAACTGGAGCCAGGACCTGGAGTGAACTCACTTCCTCTGCAGGAGTCTCCTCTCAAAGCACCGGTCTTCTCTTCTGCTGGGATGAAAGAGAAGCTTTAAATTTTTGTTTTTAATCATATAATGAAAAATGACATCACATCGTGGATGGAATATAGTTTAAAATATTAAAATTTAAAATGTTGATGTAATTATGTTCTCAATAAACTTGGAAAACTAAGGCACAGTTCAGTCTGCAGCACAAGCCTGAAAAAGTGTGCTTATATCTAAAATGCATATCTCATTACTGGCTAACATTATTTACTTAGGAGGAGATACGACCTCTAATTTGCCTTTAAATGATTAATTTGGTGTTTAAATAAGTGTCCTTTATTTAATAATGTTTTCTTCAACCAATTCACTTATGTCAATAAACTCTTTGTTTAACCTTCTTAAAGGAAACATTTTCTCTGCTCTGAGGCAATTAATGAGCTATCAAATAAATAGGTACAGGAAAATGAACAGGACAGCAAATGTGCTTTCATCTATGGAGTGGGTACTGTATGTATATATAAAATATTAAAAATTGAGGGCTTTGGAGTCAAGCAGGCCTGAACAGAAGCTGTGGGGACCCATGTGATATCCTCTGACTTTCCCTCATGGCACTTCTCACAGCTTGTTATTACACATTTGATCACTATCAGCCTCCTCTACTGGACCATGAGCTCTACGTGAGCAGGAATGATGTCTATTTGTCTCACCATTTTACGTCCAGGAGTAGCATAGCACATGGTAATTGGTAGACAGATAATAAATGTTTTTGAGTGGATGAATAAATAATGTCTTTGAATCTATTTTCTCACTCATTAAATGAGACTAATAATATCTAATAGGGCTGTTGCTAGAAATAAATGACAAAATAAAATGAGGTAAGGAGTGTCAAATGACTGGCACATAGCACATACTTAAGAGAGAGGAAGGAAAATTGTGTAGTGATTCACAGCATGAACTTTGGAATTATATCTACCTGGGTATGGCTTTAGCCAAGTACTTGTATGACATTAGACAAGCTATTTGTCTTTTCTAGTACCCCATTTCTTCCTCTTTAATACTGATATAATAAAATTTACCTGGCATTATTGTTTAATATATTAAATTTAATCATCTATGTGTTTACCACAGTCTGTGTTACCTAATAGGCATTCAGTGATGGTATCTACTGCTATAAATCACTCATCTAATTGTTCATTTACTTGTTAAATGGGTGTTCACTGACTGCATACTATATACCAGACACTAGTCTATGTGCTTGAAAAACAATGGGAAGCAAATCAAAGTGGACCATGGGGCTTGCCTCATGAAATCTACAGCCTGAGGAGGTAGACAATTAAATAAACATGCTGATAAATATATAAGTATTGACTGTGGGTAACTACTAGAAAGGAAAGGACAGAGTGGTATGAGAAGGTGCAACTAAGGTCAGGGATTTACAGAAGTATCTATTTTTATCGCCCAGCTCAAATGACAACAGATCTATGAAACCTGTCTTTCCCTTCCCATTCTCTTTCAATTAGTTGGCCTTTCTTCTTCATTCGAACCCTATGCAACATTATACTTTTATTATGACATTTGTTTTACTTGTTTATTTGTTTATCTTTACTTGTGAGAATAGCTAACAATAACAGGTATTATTAGCTATTGTTATGAGTCTAAGGTAAGTCCTTGTCTAATCCCTACCATCTCTGAACTATAAACTTCTTGAAAGTAAAATCTATAACTTACCTTCTCTGTTGTACCTGTAGAATTTAGTAGGGATCCTGACACAAACTAAGGACTCTAGGAATATTTGTAGAACAGAAATCAAATCATATTTGATTTCTGAATATGAAGAATTTACCCTAGTTTAAATGACTCTCTCTAGTCTTCACATTAGGCTTTTTCTTTAGTTAGCGAATTTTTATGTGTCAGTTTCTTACACACGTTATAGATTAATAAATAAGAAGCAAATTACAATAGCCAAAATTTTAGTCATAAAAAAAAAGCCTTAGCATCCTGTGGTAAGAAGCATCGCTTAAGAAAACTCCCCCAAATCCTTGACCAACATCTGAAAATAGTTTGTTTCCTACAATATTTGAAAGTACCTTCCCAATATAAAATTCTGCTGCTACTGCTTGTCTCATGATCTCGTCAAAAAGAATAGTCATCATTACTTACTTACAACAGATAGACTCCTAATAGCTCTTTCAGGGAGCAGAAATCCCTTTAACAAAAGGAAAATATGTAGATACACAGGTTGACAGTAAATAACACAATAAAGAAAATATATCGGCTCACATAACTGGGAGATCCAAAGATAGTGATGTTTTAGATGAGGCCTTAATCCAATGCCTCAAGGATATCCAAAAAACCTGGGATCTTTCCATCTCTCCTTGTCAGCTTCATCCTGAGGCTAGCTTTATTCCTAGTCCCAAGATGGCTGCTCACAGCTTCTGGGGCCATATGCTTTTGTATGTGTGTCAGAGAGAATAACTTTGTTCCAAACCGCCCATAATCACTGCGCGACCTGCTCAGTTCATGTGCTGACCCTGGCTACAACTGCTGCAGTCAAGGGGATGAAATGTGATGATTGGCTTGGCATACTCTACCCCTACTGGGAGGCAGTGAGGTCAGCTTCCACAAAATCACATGGATCTGAAAAGGACACCGGGGACTATTGGGAAGAGGAAAGGGGGAAATAGCAAGGCAGCTAACAAATGTCGACTATATGTGGCCCTGATCAGCCTTGGTCTGTGAAGCCTGCCTCCTCAGGCGCATAGGACCACTCATTCACATCAGTAAAAAGAAAAGGACAAGACGTGGACTTCTTCCTCATTTCTGAAAATGGCATCATACTCTAAAAATAAAATGAGCTTTGCTTTTGAATTTGTTCTGCTCAGAGGAAAGTGTTATGGTCTAATATAGTCAGCAATTTTAAATAAAATGATTCCTATTGTAAATTTCTGAAATCATTATGGATAAGTGAAGGCCAAGTAACAACATATACTCTATTAATCTTTAACATGTGCAAGAAACTGACATATATCTGACATATTAAATTTCCTGGGAGAAATGTTGATGTTTTACCTAATTTTCAAGGAAAAATGACTTGAGAGAACTTTAGGGGGAAGGCTTTCATTTGAACCCACTTATTTTTGATCAAATAAAAGCTGCTGGAGAATCCACTGGATATCTCCTATTAGCTTTCTCTCTCTTTTTCCTCTTCTTCTGTCTCTCCCCAATTCCCGCCCCATCCATCATCTCCCTTATTCATTCTATTCATTCTCTCTCTCTCTCTCTCTCTCTCTCTCTCTCTCTCTCTCACACACACACACACAAACACACGTTTTCTTTCTTTCTTTCTTTCTTTCTTTCTTTCTTTCTTTTTCTTTTTCTTTCTTTCTTTCTTTCTTTCTTTCTTTCTTTCTTTCTTTCTTTCTTTCTTTCTTTCTTTCTTTCTTTCTTTCTTTGTCTTTTCTCTCTATTTCCTCTTCCCACACCCACTTTCATTCTTCCTTCCCTCCCATTCTCTTTACTGTTGTTTTCTCATTCTTCTTTCTCTTTTCTCTCATGTTTTTCATTCTTCCTCCCTCTTCAAATGGCTCCTAATAGATGGATTAGTTTAGTTTTTTTAGGGAAAAAAATGTTTTTTTCCTGCACAATGTCATGGAAACAAATGTACGACTGGTGGCAATGACTGAAGTCTGTCTTGAAGAGAGTATCTCTCAGTTCTCTTTGGCCTCCAAACTGCATCAGAGGACAAAGTCTCAGCAGTCTGGTAAGAAATACACTGGTTTCACCAAAATGTCTGCATTAGCCATTAAAGGAGAAAAATTCCAATCTCTTTACTGGTGAGCTCTACAGTCTAACTCTTATCTCCCTAATCCTCACACCACCCTCCAGAGCTAAGAAGGCAGCTTAGTTTTCTCACCCCCATTTCAGAGTCTTGAAGGACCAGTAAGCACAGGCCCTAACAGTGTGATAGAATGCCCAGATTGTTAGGCTTAGGGTATTATTGTCTTTACTTCTGGCCGATTTTTCAACTCTGACATTCCTCAGGGTAGCATGAAATCTCTTCCAAATAACTTTATCCATTAATCATTAGCATTATCAAGAAGGACGACTTACAAACAAGAGACAATGACATTAAAGTCAAGTAAAATGTAGTAATTCTTGCTTATAAAAGAAAAGCATTATGCTTTGGGATCAACCTAAGCCAAATATAGTCCTCAAATAAGTAAAAGAAATTCATTGCGTATTTCTTTAGGGAAACTGATACCATAAAAAAAGTTTAGATATACAGTCTTTTGAATAGCTATTTGTGGTTATCAGAATACTCTTGCTTTGAGGATAATTCTGAGAAGATTAACACGAAAGCTCTTATAAGATATATAGCATGAAAGTTTTGACTAACATTTTCTAAGTAAAGACACAATTGCTAATGATAAAGGAAAAAAAGTCTGTCCCTGGAGAGGTAATTTAATACCTAGAGTTTGCTTACTTATAAAAGATAGAAGACTAATGAAACTTTATGTTACTTTTATATTTAGCTTTAAGGGCTGTGTTCATAATAACAGACAAACATACTATTTTCTGGTAGAGAAAGATTTGCATATGAGTATCTTTTAATTTCCTTCAAGGTTTTTTGTGATTCTACACAGTCATTATGGTTTATGGCCATTTGTACTAATGGAAAAATCAATATTGGAGTTAAGTCAGCATTCAACAAATGGAGTGGGTGCCTGCTCACTTGACAATAAGCTGTATATCTGCCATTGGGCCTGCACAGTTCCTTTCCTTGAGGACCTCATAGTCTCATGAGGAAACAGACATTTATTTAAATAATTAAATTACAATAAGGTAATCTCTATATTGCAGGCATGTGCAGTGTATACTGGGAATATAAGAAGGGAATTAAGATCCTATGATGAACTCTGGAAAGACTTCATTGAGGAGATAGCTTTTGAGATGGAACTTGAAAAATGAGTAAAAACAAAGAGAAGTGAAGAGGGTTGCTATTTCAGGTAGAAGGACTACCACATGCCAAAACATGGAGGTATGATACAATTTGGCCTGTTTAAGAAGCTACAAGTAGTTTATTATTGTTAGAACATAAAAATATAAGTATAGCATAGAAAATGAGGTGTCATCAGGAATTTGTGGACACATTACAAAATTCACTTTATGCCATGCTAAAGAATGTCTTAAGAATGTATGTAGTTTTTATTCCATAGACCGTACAGCATCATGAAAATCAATGAGTTGCGTTGCCTCTTTCACATATATATATATGGCTTTCTAGACTTGTTCTATCCATTAGCGGTTCCTGTAGTGATGGAAATGTTCTTAACATGTACTCTCCAATACAGTAGCCACTAGTCAAATGTAACTATTGAGTACTAGAAATCTGGTTAGCGTGACTGATGAACTAAATGTTTTATTTCAGCGCAAGTTAAATTTAAATAGCCACATGTAGCTAACAGCTACCTTACTGGACAGTGCTGTTCTAAACTAAATCCTTTGGACTATGCCTGAACTAAAATTGCTGTGTTTAAAGTTCAAAGGAATGGATTCATAAAGTTTTTTTTTTATTATTTTTGTAATTTCCTAAGAGATGTCATTAATATCCTACAGTAGTCAAAAATCTTGGCAAGGGCTTCACTTCACAGAGATTATCAATATCATACATAGTTGACGAATAGCATAAGCAGAATACTGGAGTCAATCTAAGTACTCATGGATACCCTGCAATATAAGAGTCTTGGATTTTATGACCAGATACATTTATGGAAGGTCAAGGACAACTATCTATAGAGAAATCGATGTGGGCTTTTCTTGGTCAGGTTCTTCTTAATGGGGAAGAAATTGCCAAAAGCCTAATGAAAAAATAAGGTACCTGTGATATTTTGAAATCTGATTTTTTTTTTAAATTATAAAGACTTCTTAAATTTCCAAAAATAGCTTTCAACAAAAAGGCCAAGAAAGACAGTAGACACAGTGCAGATGCTTAACAAGAAGGGTGGAGCACGAGGCCACTCGTTGGACTTGTGGACAGAGATGTAAAACCTCAAAGTGAAGGTGCGGTCAGAGCCCAGAAGTCTGAATAGGAAGTTGAAGAAGATTATAGATGGCCTTGAACTTCTCAGTAAAGCAGGAGTCAAGGCCATCTTCTGAGTTCAAAGGAAGGGAAGCTCATGTTTCCAAAAACATGAAAAAAGTTTTTAAACAACCAATGGAGGAAACTCATTAGTGAATCCTTAAGAAGAGATTAATAAAAGCAATAGAGAACAGTAATAAGAAGCAGGTGGGTTTGGTAGCATGAATTTTCAATGAATTGAATCATAATGCTTCCATAGCTTTCTCTAGTAAAACTTGATAACCTAGAGGAAAAGAGAGAAATTAATCGATAGTCACAAACACGTTAGGGAATGATACGGTAGGCCCTTGGTGGGAACATGAGGGGATGAGATATACTAAAATGATAATTCAAGTATCTTTTAAAGCTCTCAACTTGAGAGTCGAACTGGACAAAGGGAAAATATGGAGCTGGAATAAGCTTTGACTCTCGTGAATTAGAGGTTGGCAAGAGCAAGGCACATAGGCTAACTATTCTGTCCCCAGGCCATTGGCGGACAGTACTAATTGACCTGGTACCCTTTAGAAAACTTTAGCTAAGCCTAGACATTTGTTCAGAATCCTCATCATTTCAGTACTCCAAGGATCCAGTCCCAATTGCTTAGAGTGGACACACAATATGAACCCTATTGGACATATCTGCACCAGACGGCGAGCTCCTGCAAGGCAGTAATCATGTCATATTAATCTTTGAAACTCCAAGCGCTGTAGATAGAAGTTTCTCACTCAATAAATAATTATGGAAAGAAAGAAGAGAAGGATGGAGGGAGAAAAAGAAAGAGGATAGATGAAAGCAAAGAACGGGTTTGGGAGAAAGAAAAGGGAAAGCAAAAGGCAAGAGAGAGGTCAAAACGTTGAGCTCAAAGCTGTTGATCTTTGAGGTGAAACTGTTTCAAATAGTGAAAAGAAAAGAAAAAGAAAAAGAAAAAGAAAAAGAAAAAGAAAAGAAAAGAAAAGAAAAGAAAAGAAAAGGAAAAGAAAAGAAAAGAAAAGGTTAAAGGTTTACGTCTTGTAAAGAATGAAAAAGATACAAAACAGTTGTTAAACCCTAAGTCTAACTTTTCTTCTTTAAAATAAAAGGGACCAAAGTTTTGTCACTCCGAAACTATGTTTTTTGGGATATTGATTTTAAGCTGGTTAGTAAAAAACAAAAGACTCAGAAAGAACCTTTGACCTTCTCCATTTCCTGCCTAAGAGATTCAGATGAAAAGGCCTGCTCCAGGTAGGGAATCTTTAACATATTCACCTTAGCATTAGATCGAAAGGCTCTAGGCAAGGGCCTGGTAGCTAGATTCCCAACCCCCCACCTTGTGTCCCATTGTTTCTGAGTTACCTAGCAAGAATTTGCCTGCCATGTGTGTTCTGCACTTCTTTAATTACCTGTAACTGCAGAACCAGCTCAAAATGGTCCTATCTTGTTTAAGGAGATACTGAGAGAGATGCTTTCGGAGATAGCACACCAAAATCACAAATCATGCAGCCAAAGTATGTGCAGCTGCACCCAGAATCACAGTCAGAGGAGAGAACAGACCTCCAATTGCACCCAGAACCAAAGTCTCACCCCCTCACCAACATACACACGGAACCAAAAACTGGGACATAACTGGAACTTGAATACGGGAACCCTTTCAGAAGCCAAGGTCCCGTTGTTATGGAAGACCCAATACTGACGCCCCTCATCAAAAATGGCCAAGCTCCAAAGTACTCCAGTTAAAACTTGTCCTGGCAACCCTTCCACATACCCGTTCCCCCCAAACCCTTAAAAACTCACCCTGAACCCTGGATTAGGGAATTTGGGGGTTTCCAGCACAAGATGCCCATTCTCCACGGTGTAGCGCTATACAATAAATGCCACTTTCTTTCACTGCGCCCCTGGGCCAGCATAATTAGCTATCTGCAGCGCCTGGTGGATGAACTCTTCCCTCAGTTACATACCTAGGAATTGCCTATTTCCTTGGAAATCTCAGACCCCTACCCTCTTTCTCCTTTGTTCACGATGGCATGTAAGCCTCAACAGCTCAATGCATTTGGGGTCTTGTATCTTATGACACCTCCAGCACGTACATCTGTAATAAACTTTGGACATTTACTCCTGTTAATCTGTCTCTGCCAATTTGATTATTAACCCAGCTAGAAGAATTTAGAAGGTTAGAGGAAAAGTATATATTTTTTAATCCCACAGAAGTCTTCTCATTCCTTTCCTGCATAGAATTTCCCCTATAAGGGAGCTTATGAAAGGTGATATACTATAGCTGAACTTCAGCTTCAGGCAGAGTAGTCTTAAATGAACTTTTGCCATCTAATTATTTAAAACTCAAAGTTCGGTAATGTTTTGTTTGGTTTGGTTTGGTTTGGTTAGGTTTGGTTTATAATCTGGATTTTTAGCGGGGAAAACTCTTTCTGTAACACTGCTACAGAACTATATATTTTTAATTGACAAAAGTATGGAATTTTTGTGTTGATGTTTTCCATAAAAAGTATGGAAAACAGTAGCTAAAATCTGGTACAATCCAAATTGCCTATAGCGATTTATCATAGGGCAAAATTCTCCAATGCTTTTATCAGCCACCTTACTTATGGCAGTAGTATAGCTTATTTATAGATATCAGCTCAATAACACTTGAGTATGGAGGTAAATGAAATAAACCAGACACAAAGGCCACATATTGTATGATTCCATTCACATTAAATACCCAGAGTAGTCAAATTTATAGAAACAAAAACTAGAATGGTGGGGGAAAAAGGAATGAGGATCTGTTCTTTAGTAAATGAAGTGTCAGTTTAGGAAGATAAAAAAGGTTTTGAAGATGGATGTTGGTGATTCACAGCAGTGTGAATATATTAACATCACTGCATCACAAACCTAAAAATGGTTAAAATAGTAAGTTTTAAGTCACATACATTTTACCACAATAAAAATACAATATAGGTATTTTCAAATATATTTTGAAAAGCAGAGGAAACAGTGGCTGATTTTGACTCATTGTAATATAAAGTAACTAGAAGATTTTTTCTTCATGAAAACACTGTTACCTCAAAATAAATACATTTATTTTAAATGGTCATTAACCCTGGCCCAAAATTCATTTTATGAAAATGCCATTGAAACATGAGATAAAAAGAAAAAGTGATGATGTATACCCCACATTTTCCACAATGTTTCACTCTATGGCCTCAGAAGCTTTGCAGGAATTAGATCGGAATTAGAGTAAAGCTATGTTATCTTTGGCTTGAGAAGATGTTTTTGCTTCAATTACTTAAAATGTTCATTTGGTCATTAAGAAAAATCAAAAGTAGAAACACTGAGAAGGGGTATTTTGTTATATGAAGGTTGTTAATCATATTAGCACAACAGTTAGGCAAGGATAGAAAAGTAAATCATATTAACGTGCTTGTGTTCCCAAACTGTTTTCTTGACCTAAATTATTCAACATATAAAACAGTTCCCAATAATGTCAATGACAATGTAGGAAACTGATAACTGCTCGACCTCCCACTCCACTTGCCTCCCCCACGAAAAATAAAATAAAACCTGAGCTGCTGACTGTGCGGTGCTCTCAACTGCTTTGTCACCCTGAGAAATGCAGAGGGTCGGCGGAAATTACCCTGCAATGAGCAACGCGTCTGGCTGTACCTAAAAATGGAATAAAAATGCCACCCCTGACTTTTCCATGGTAGTAAATTAAAGCCTAATGTATAGTTCTAATTGCTAACATTTTCTCTCTAATTATGGTTCAGTTTGGCTAGGATTTCCAACAATCCCCTTGTTCCCCTAAAGCAAACACTGGAGAATGTTCTAACCCCACTGGTGGCATTTATTAATAACCACTTTGACGGATGAAAAAAAAATCATTATTCTGTATTAGACAGTAAAAGATTTTCCCAGCAAAAGCTAATTGATAAAAAACCCATTCAGACGCTACAGAGGAATTAATTTTAGAGAGGGGGAAAAATATAATAGTGTTAAAAAAAAAAAAACCTCACGCATAGTGTAATACTGCCTGGGCACTGTTTGGAGTACCAGCTAGGAAAAAGAAAACCCTGATAAATGTTTTTTTTTTTTTTTTTTTTTTTTAAATCCATGTACACTTATATACTGGGATGAAGAGATGACAGAAAGAGAGCTCTCTTGTGAAGGATTTTTACTTTGTGCCTCCATGAAAGAGATAAGATATGAAAAGTTAGTTTCTATAGATGGCAAATACGAACACATCCAAAAAAATTGTTGGAGATATCTCAACATTCTTCTATTTAATCCTTTTCATTCTTATTTTTTAAAGGTATTATTCCTTTTAAACTAATGTACAAATACATGCTAAATACAAATCAGTACCTATAGTTCTAATTCTCATCAAACAGTTTACAGCTTTCCGAATGACGATAATTTAGAAATAGTAAACAAAAATAAGATTTCTGATATACTGAGAGGAGGCATGTAGAAAAAAAGAAGTGTGCTTTTAAAAAAATATATTTTTTAAAGCTGCACTCCAAAGTCTGCCAGTAGAAAGTAGAAATACTTTATAAAGCAAAGTTGTGGTGGACCCAAGTTGGGGGTGAAGCAGTTGGAATCGGTGGCCCATGGGACAAGTACTATGGCACTATCAACAGAGAGTGGATACCCAATATTAAAACTAACTAAAATACAATCTGTCTTTTAGTGTCATGTGCTGACCATTCTAAGGTCAGGAATAAAATACTCCTCTCCATAAAAATACTGTTTGTGTAAGTTCTAAACAATTTCTGTGGATACCGTTAAATTTTAATAATGTAAGTGGACATTTCAAAGTAGCACCTTTTTGTGACTTAAGCTTTACAAACATTGTATTCTGCATGAAAGTTCATTTGGGAAAACTGTCAAGTGTACATTTCCTGGATACACGTGGACTCAGCTACTACATTCATTACTGCGACAGACAAATATGTAAGAATAATATTTCCCCTTTTGTCAGAAAATGCAATAATATATTTTAAAACTATTAATCCATTGTTTTCATTTTATACTGTAATCTCTATTTTACTAATAATTATTTTTCTTTATACAATTATAAATACAGATTGCACTAAAAAAAATTCAGGTCTACAGCCATGCTACCCTGCATGTACCCGATCTTATTTGATCTTGGAAGCTACACAGGGCTGAGTCTGGTTGGTACTTGGATGGGAGACCATCTAGGAATACCAGGTGTTTTAGGCACTTTTAAAAAAAAAAGCAGTGTCTGAGTTTCTTTTCTGGGCATTACTATTATTAGTTTTACTTTATGATTTTTACAAAAAATAATTTTGTTGTATAAAACAAGGGAAATGTTAAAAAAATTATCTGCTTCAGATATAAAACACACTGGGTGCTCTACTGAAGCAAAGAGATTATCTGAATAACTGGAGAATAAGGTCTTCTGCTTAATCAAATGATCTAGCTGATGGTTCTCTAGTAGATCATTGCTATGTGCATATGCAGAAATGCACATTAGTGAAAGCACTAGGTAACACAATGGTAGGTAACAGAATATTAAGACGTTAAAATGAGGGCTTCTGGTAAATGTTTAATTGACACTTCCGTCTCTCAAAGAATATAAAAGTTGTCTGTAGTTTATTATGTTCAATCTCAAATAAAATTTCCTTGGTCCTGAAATATAAATTCAGAGTACTGTTATAAAGAAAAAGGAGTTGTCACATTTCCTATTGTCCCCACTGAGATTTACATGTTTAAATGAACTAAATAATATTTGAAGTCTTTTATAATACAAGAGACTTGGTCCCTCGGAATCAGCTGATCAGATTAGTTTTTTGTTACTCAACTCTTCATTGATCCAAACCATGGTAAAGATTCTTGAAACACTCACGGGTAAATCTATGAGGCAAAATAACCACGCCATGAAATTACAGACTAGTTTTGATATCAGTTCTCTGCCATTTAGATCTTTTCGAATTTACTTTTCAGTTGTTGCTGAAAACCAGTTACTGAGGATCAAGTACGGATTGTGGATCTGGGTCGGGTTTTCACAAGAAGGGCTTCTATTTTCTATTCCAAGAGCTGCAGACAGGAATAGGCACCTACAGGTTCATTTGGGCAACAATGGAATGCCATAAACCTCGATATTCATGCTGAAGCTTCATTAGCTATACAAATCTGACATCCTGTCAACACATCGACCCAAATTTGTATATGCAAAGGTTTGCCTTAGCAACCTTGGCAGCTATCTAAGGGAGTCTTCTTTGGAAGGAAGCCCACCCTTGGGGGCAGGAGACTCTTCCTCAAAACCCAGTCTTTATCCAATTTCTCATTCAAAGAGACATTCATTGCATTTCATCGAGAGGTAAAAATATGAATAAATTGCATCTCACAAGTTGCCATAAATTGTACCACATGGTTTTTACCACAACTTTTGCTGGCTCTAAAGGAAACAACAGCCTAAACCAAAATTTAAAAAATACTTCAGCAATTAATAACTGAGTAATAACTATGTCAGGCTCCAAATTAAGCACTGTGGCTCTCATAAAAAGCACACGGTAGGTACACCTTAAAATGAGTTCCCACAAATAAACATATACACCAAGCCAGTGAGATCACATGTATGTATGCATATAAAATGAAATTGTGATTAAACATCTAAGTGATAAATTCCACATAAGTGGTATGGGAAATAAGTGCTAGACATGTTCAGAAAGAGAAATCTTTATTGACTATGATAATATGTGAGCAGGTTTCATGCTCTAAAATGAGTCTTGGATTAATCTGAAGATTAAATTGGCCAGTGCACAATGTGGACAATAAAACTTTATGAAAAGTAAAACTTCTGAGTGGACAATAGCAATACCTTCTCAAAGATATTGAATACAATATCTTTCTATTTAATAACAATACTTCTATGTTAAATCATATTCAGTTCCTGGTCCCTTAAGATTTCCAAGTCATTTCCAGCTATTCTTTAGATCTCCTAATATAGAGCTAATTATTCAGCATTTTCCACTCTAATCATGAATAGTTACTCCACCATCTTACCTTGACATAAAGTGACCACGTTCCTTTTCTGTCTTCCACAAGTGCAAAAAGCCTCTCTTCATCCACCACCCTGAAGGAAAGGTTGACACATTCCTTAACTCCCTTCTAATTCAACCTCATCATTATCCATCAACTACAAACTTGTTAAGTCCGAGTCAGAATCAGACTCTTGATAGCTTTTCTTCTCCCTGTTGTCATTGCCCTTGACCAGCCTCCGGCACTTTGTTCCAAGGACCTCTCCACCCCATCCCCACCATCCCTTGGTGACTCATGGAGCGTATTGATCTCTTCAACCTCAGTGACTTTTATTGCTGCTCCTTTCTTCTTTAAATTCGTGCAATGAGTTCTAATTGTCAGAATCATACTTATAATTTTTTATAAATATCATTATTGTGTCAAGAAAATACAAGTTGGTGTCATTTAATATCACCCATTGTAGGACTAAATATCCAAGCGGAGAAGGAGAGATGAATGAGTGCAACAATGATCTCCGAGTACATCTTTTTTGATAGATGAAGTAAATACTGTAGAGCATTCCTGAACAAATGGTTATGCAGTCTTTGTAAAAGTTATCATTGAAAATTTTGTTATTGTCATAGCCTCCTAAAATAAATGCTTGAAGACTGCTTCTCCCCCCAATTTAGAACCCCTGTGTAATTTTTTTTTATTAGTAACAATGTAGTAAATACTAAGACAGAAGTACTGAATATGGAAATAGAATTTTTTATGTGTGACGACTAACAATGGTTTTAGTGGTGACAACTAAAATAGAATTTCTTTTCATGTACATCTACGGCCATGAATTGCAGTCTCTGGCCACGTTTAAGCTGCACATTTAAGCTTCAGTATGGTGTATGGCAGGAGCAGAAAGTGGAAGCGAGATGGAGGCTGGACTCTGAATACCTGAGTTTCATTTCTAGGACTGCCATTTAATAGCACTGTGACCTTTGACAAATCACTTCATTTTGAGTTTTCTCAACTGTAAAGTAGGAATAATGATAATATTAGCTCAGGATCATTGAATGTTATCAAAGGAGGAAATACATATGAAAATAGTTCATACATTTTGGAAGCACATAGCAAATGCTAGTTGTTATTTCATAATATTTTACTAAGATTTAACGTATTGGCCAAGGCTGTAGTCTCCAGAGTCAGACTGCCTGGATTTAAGTCCCATCTCCTCCCCCAATTACTAGACGTGAAAGTTCTTTAACTTCTCTGAGCCTCAGTTTCTTCCTCAGTAAATAGTTATGGTAACTAATAGGGAGATACAAAGCTTAAATGAAATAAGTCATGCAATGCACTTAGAGTACTATCTGAAAAATTGTGAAATACTATTAAATTTTCTTTCATTCATGTATTCAACACGTTTATTGAATGCATACTCTATGCTAGACTTATTCTAGGACTGGGAATACAATATAGAATATGGGAATAAAAAAGTCCTCACTTTCATATAGCATATATCCTAGTTGTGATAGGGAAGATTTTATTATATTTATTTAAATGAGAAAGAAATATACTCAGAGGTGATATGTGCTATGATGAAAATTAAACAAGGTAATATGTTACAGAATGACTCAGGATCTCTATTGTTGGTTATGAGAAGCTGAGTTATTATGACCACTGCTTTTACTACCTTGACTCTTCCTTCTAAATCTATACTGTTGAGGTACTCCTTTCTCACGCATGAGCTCGTCTTTGGCTTAGAGAAATGTAAACACTTTTAAAGTATTTCCCCTCCCAGAGACACTTAAGAACAATAACATCTCCAAGCATATTGGAAATCTAAGCATTATGTGATGAAGTCACAAGTTTTGACAGTAGAAATGAATAGAGAACTCAATGTTAATTACACTTAAACCTATCTAGGATTTTGAAAGTCAATTTTTTATATATGGGATATAAACATTTTTCAAATCAACATGTATTTATTAAGCAATTACTCTATGAAAGTCCTTCTGCTCTTTCTTAGACACATAAAATGATATAAGAAAATAATTTCTATTGCCAAGAAATTAATAATCAAGGTGGAGTGAAAGAGATAGTAATATATTTAAAGTTAAATAATCTAAGAGATTTAAATGACATTTCAAAATAATAAAAAAAATCACTAATTAGGAAATAAATTATTAGAACAGGTTAGTTCAAAAGGAAGTTCAAAAGAGAGAATAACATATTTAACTTGGGTAGGCAGGAAAGTTGACATTTGAAAAACTGAGAAGAGAGTATTTCAAGAGGAAAGAATAGTTTAAACAAATGTTTGTTGACAGTTGAGTGTAAATACATTCCATGTAGAATAAATAAAACTATTTGCTTATAGAATTCAGAATACGGCGTAGAAATATGGCTGTAAGACAGATGGCATCAGAATCTAAAGAAAAAGAATATAAATGCAGTAAAGATCTATATGCAATAAAAATCTGTACCTTGAAATGTTTTTTTTTTTTTCCTGTCTATAATGGAAATAAAGGCAGTGCAAAGATAAAGCAAGTAAGGGGAAAAAAAGAAAGAGAAAAAATATTAGGAAATTATTATACATCATAAGATAGAATGTTGTGTTGCCACAAAATGGTCATTATACAGACTTTGCAGAAACCTCAGAGAATGTTCGTGATGTATTAAATAAACAAATCAAAAACTGCTATGGTTCTGTACTATTAATTAAAAATAGGTCTGTAGGCATGTTATTGAAGAGATTATTTACAAAGGCAATTGACAAAAGGTAAAAGAAACTAAGAAGAGATGGTAAGGTACCAGGGACTAGTGAAGAGCAGAGACTTTCCTAGACCTGAAGGAGCAAGGAGAGGGAGTGGTGTCGAGAGCCTGGAAAGACTGTAATATAGGAGGGCTCACCAGCAGAAGCTGTGGCCTTCGGTAGAGTAGAGCCACTGCCTACCAGTGGGCAGTAGAGAGGGCGCCAGGAGAGTAAATACCCTGACTTCTCCTTCCTCTGGCCCTCTGAAAGGGTTCCGTGTTCACGTTCCAGTTATGTTCCAGTTCTTTGGTTCCATGTGCATCTTGGTGGGGGGCGAGACTTTGGTTCTGGGTACAGATGGAGGTCCATTCTCTCCTCTGACTGCGATTCTGGGTACAGCCATGCATGCTTTGGCTGCATGACTTGTGGTCTTGGTCTGCTGTCTCTGAAAGCATCTAAGTAACTCCTTAAACATGATAGGACCATTTTGAGCTGGTTCTGCAGTTACAGGTAGTTGAAGAAGAGCAGAAGACACATGGCAGGCAAATTCTTGCTAGGTAACTCAGAAACAATGGGACACAAGGTGGAGGTTAGGGATCTGGCTACCAGGCCTTTGTCTAAAGCCTTCCTATTCTGTTCTAAATGTTATTTGATCACTGAATCTATAAACACCTATAACAGTGCTCAGTACTATAATAGGTACTGAATAAATACCTGATAAATTAATAAATAAAAAATTAACCTAAATAAAACCTTAACTAAAGCAAATTCTCCCTGACTCAATTTAATCATCTATAAAGTACTCAGCAATCCATGACACACACTGAGGTGCTGGCCAAACAAACACAACAGATCTGAGATTCTGGTAGGCACCTTCTAGGTCGGGGCTCTGTCCTGGGCCACTTTAAATCTTCTTACATGTCGCAGAAGCCTATTTGCTATGTTAACATGATGCTTCAAATGTTTTATTCAGTGTGAACAACATAGAGTACTCTGTCATCAATGTTTCCACAGTATATTACATATAATCATTCATCCATCAAATATTAAGTACAGAGCTAAAGGCCATTGGCAATGCTAGTCCCTAGGGTGATAAAGATGAATGACCTGCCCTAAGAGCTCACAGTCTGATGAGGAAAACAGACATGTACATAGAAATACTATAGCAAATATTATCTTAGAAGTACAAGGTGGCAAACTTAGAAGTTAAGTAGTAGGCCAGGAGGGAGGAAACAATTCTACCTAGGAATTTCAGGGAAAGCGTCACAGAAGCAATTTTTGAGATGGGTGGTAAAGAATGGATAGCGGTCTTACAGATTTGTAAATGGGAGAAGAACGCCTAGACTGAGAGTTTAACTTGTATAAACATGCAGTGGTTGAAAATTCGTGAGAGTTGAGTACATTGTTGCATGGGAAAGCAAGGAGGGCTAGGTTGGAGACTGACTAGGGATAAAGCTAGAGAGGTAGATTATATAGAGAACCAGGTTGTATATAGTCCCTGAATAAAAGATTCAAAAGAGCCAACTCATCTGTCTTCTTTTCCAGGGGGCCTTCTATAATCCCCAAGGTGCAGTAAACAGCCCCATCCCAGACTTCTACAGCATGCTCTACATACTTTTATCATAGTTGTTACGTCATTAGATTGAAATGATCTGCTCATGTTTTCAACTTTCCTACTAGACCATAAGCTCATCAAGGGCAGAAACTCTTATTCCCTTTTTCAGTAGCACTTGGTCTGGGCTATGGTAAGCAATGAATAAATGTTTGCTGAATGGAGGGAGATGGAAAAGGTCTTTCTATTATGGGATGTGTAATGAGGGGGTCTCTGGCTGGCCTGTTCGGCCCTAAGGACAGACGCTTGGCTTTTCTTTCTTCCCCTCTCTTTTTTCTCCATCATTCCACCAGATATCTGGGGTCTCACCTTCCATCTTGAAGGCTCTGAGCATTCCAAGATTTTGAAAGTGGGTTTTATCCATAGCAGATGAATGAAAGGGAATAGCTGTTTTCTTCCATTTCTTTGGAATTTTAATGTATCAGAAATGAAGAAGCGGAAATCTTAAATGCTTTGGTGGAGTGGTGGGGAAGTGAGGGGTAGGAGATTATTGAAGACTCGAGTGATAAAGTGTTTGAGTGATAGGTGAGACTTAAGAAGCTGAAGATAAGGCACTCCTGGTCCTGGATAAATTCAATCATCCATTTTCACTGTTCTTTATCCTGCTTATTAGATGCTAAAAACACACATAATTGTGCTGATTCCTCATTGTAGCTCCACATGTAAGATGATGCCTAGCACATTGTAAACAGCAATTTTAAATGTGAATCGACTTGGTTAGTTATAACTCAGCCCAATTCATCTCCTTCTTCCCACCTGCTAAGGAAAAGACTCATTTAAGCTCTTTCCTAAGAAAGATAAGCTATCGTAATAATTGGCTACTATAAACAATGTGTCAAATTTATTTTTTTTTTCAGAATTGGATATAACCATATCAACAAAGCTCTGTTAGAAGTGCTTTGAAAAACTGAATTTTCTCCTTTATACGTCATATAATACTTCTACTATCCTCGAATGTATTTGTTTGTATGGACTGTTCATTACACAAGAACAACTATCGAGTGAACAAGTAGGGGCTAAAATCCAGCCTTAATTCTGTACAATAGACTATGTGCCTATGAACTACATACAACTAGAAAAGTCAGCTTTCTTTTTTGATCCATGCAATAATTTACATAGGGTAGCAGTTGCCCTTACTATGTACTCTCTTTTTCCTTCCTATATCCTATTCTGTTTTGAAAGAATGGGCTAAAATCTCAGTGATGATGCTACCATTACCATCTCCATCACATTTCATGTACACTAGTTTCCCCAGAAAACAATTGTAAGGCAAAAGTTATGATCTAAGTCTTTGTTGGGAGGTATAATGCAGAGCTTGAAGAATGAGGAAAAAGGAGAAATGAGGCAGAGAAGAAAGAAAAGTAGGTAAATCATGGTCCGCTCTGAGTGGACCACAGCATCATAAAAACCCCCAGCTTAGTGATGGAGGACTTCTTCCTGACAGGCTGCACGGACCTCCCTGCCATTCCTCATCTCTCATTGGTTGAAGTTGGCCCTATGAGACCAATATACTCCTTGAATCATTACTAGCTGTACTTTACCCTCTTTATCAATGCCATTCTTCCACTTTGCTGCCAGACCGCCAGTCTCTCAAAATGGATTTATTCTATTTGTTTTTGCAAATCTAGGGATGATAAATTTACCAAAAGGGATGGGGGAGGAGGAAGATGATATAACTTTAATAATCAGTTTTTAAAGATATTTACTCATTCAAAAAATATTTATTTAGTCCTTAATAGATATCAGAAACATTTTTGATTTACAAGTTATCACCTCTTTTGTAAATGAATATTCTTCACCTTACTACCTGTAGCAGGCATTTTTAATAGTCTGTAAAAACCCAAACTCGGGGCTTCTAATTTAAGATTGTTATTAATGTACACTATCACTACTATTTTACAGCGACGTTAGGGATACAGCCAACAATCAGAAACCATCCATGGAATGTTCAGCAAAAATTCTGACTTTATGACTTGTGCATTGCACTGTTTAATTAGAAAAAAAAAAAAATCTTGAAATATACCTGATCCTGCAAAGTAATTCCGTCCACAAAATGAGCGGAGAGATTTTCCATTTTGTTCACCAACCCATAATTTGATAGGAGGGGTTTGGGCTATTTTAATTAATTATTGTAAATTAAATATTTCAACAACTTCAAGTGAGCCCTTAAAAGAATATAAAAATATATATAGCTCCCCTCTGCTAAAACTGCAGTTGATGATAGAATTCCTACTGTTTAATCTATAAAAACAAAACCTGAGTTTTCAGCTAATTCCATTTTCTCAAACACAAAAAATCAGTGCCACACCAGTTAGATGCTTTAACGCACACGTGCACGTCCACTCACAGCTGTGGCAATTAGAAAGTGTACTTAATGGAGTGTCATGTTAATTGTTTTCAGAGTTAACCAATTTCTCCATTTAATTGTCAATTGATTAACCTATTGAAATGTTAAATGACTCAGTTTCCTTCTAGAGTAAACAGCAGCAGCATCTGGTAGCTTCCTCAGCCGAAGGCAGCACTCATTTGCTTGGGTTCAATGTGCTGGTATTTTTCTACACCTCCCTGAGCTTTTAATTAGATGAGGCAACGTTACATGCATTTGTCTGCTGAAAGGTTATCAGTGCCGTGGCTGACCTGCAGAGGCAAGGTTGAGTCTAGCAGCTTTAATAGGAACGGTTTTCAGCTATGACTGTTGTGCTTGATTGCATTGTGATGGTAATTAACTCAAGGCCGCTTTCCTCTACGCCTGCACGCGTGTGTGCGTGTGCGTGTGTGTGTGTGTGTGTGTTGTCTTTCCTGTAGCACTATGCAATGAGATGTTTCCTCTGACATATATGCACTTATTAAGCACTCATCGAATTCTAATAAGCATGCAAATAGTCAAGAGTTTCTGTAGGCTAATGCTAACTACACAGATCGAGACACCATTAAATAAGTATGATGTCCGTTGCCTGCAGGACACTTTGCGGAGAAAAAAGCTAGCTCCCTTTAGTCGAATTTTGCTCCTTGACTTTCATGGTCTCTCATTCCAGCAGATCTTTACAACTATAAAGTAAAAATAATTTTATATGTATTTTTCAATTTAATCACACAGGGTTGTGAGACAGGCTTGGATTCAGAAGCTTTTTTTTTTTTCAGTATTATCATTAAAGATTACCACATTTTAGTGACCAAATTAATATAAAGTCTTGGCAGTGAGCTATTAACAACAGTCTTCTCATTACTGGAACTCTGTTTTCTGACTCCGGGTGCACGTTGCTTGCATGTGTGGTTTTACTGTACCGCACTATTGTTTAATTACGAGCCAATCCACAGCTGAGCCAGCATTATCATCCTTGATAATGTTGGTAGCAGGCAACTGAGACAAAATGATTACAAACCTATGTTGTGTTCAATAGTTCTTTAGAGGATTTCTCTCTTAATAGTTCTGGCTCATTCATGTTTGATTCAGCACATTTGTTCTTTAAAAAAGGCATAGCTTAGAAGAGTTTCAGGGTGGGTTAATAACTCAACTGAAAATGGCTGCTCGCATTGTAAAAGCTTGTTCCTCCAGTTGCTTGGGGCTTTCTTCAGTTTTGCCGCTCTGCAGCTTCGGCCCAGTTGGTAAACAGCTTAAGTCCAGACATCTTTTCATTCTCTGAGCAGCGGATTGAAATAAAAATGCATATAAGTGGCGACTGACTGGCGCTGGCCTAACAATAGCCTGTAACATTATGCAAGGGTATTTACATAGGAATAAGGCCTTACTAAAGGAGATGGGGCAATTAATGGTGTGGGCCACACATATAAGGAAAGTTTGTGCAATCCTTTCCTCAATAAAGACCTTTTGTAAAGTGCTATGGAAACTCATAGAGACCCCCAAAGAGATTAAAGGAAGACTTTTTTAGGACTTTAAAAATATATGTGTTTGTGTATATATATATACATATATGCACTATATATATATAATTGTAAGTTTCAATAAGCCAAATTATATTAAATAAATGCGCAGGAAAGAATATCAATTCTTTGTTTTGATCATTTTTGGTAGTTTCTCTAACCCTGTAAGAGAAGGCAGTTACATTGTGTTTCTAGTTATCCTCTCCTCCCTTTTTTTTTTTTTTTTTTTTTTTGGTGATGGTTATTGAGTAGAAAATCAGTTACAAGATAGAAAAGCTCCTTAGTTATCTTGTTTCCCTGTGTATTTGAACTTGAAGCATTATCTTTATAAAATTGGAAAAGTTTTTCTGTACTTCTTATTTCTAGCAATGTTTAAGCTGTGGGAGGAACAATTACCCACTGGCCAGGCCTAAGGGGAAAATCCTTAGGATTTTCAGGAGTGTAGGGCAAGCTGTCTGGCACAATGGAAGCAAACAGGCAGATAAACAGGGAGGAACCCAAAAGAAAATGCAAAGGATGTGTCCTAGGAGAATGTGAAAACATTAATTCAAACCTAGCCCTTTCTTAGGATATATGTCTCAAGAGGGTAAATATCTTGCTAGTCTCGATAAAAATTAAAAAGCTAAATACTTAAATTATTTTTATCCTAACACCATCCCAACATATTGTCATAGATTTTGGGCGGTGGGGGGTGAGGGAGAGTAGGAAGTCATCCCTACCTCATCCCGGCCCTAGCCCAGCAGTAAAAGACAAATCCAGGGTAGTTCTGTCAGATATTTTCATTCTTATCAGAGGCTCACCATTTGCTTCTGCCCTTGGCCAGATAGCGTTACTATTATTATTACTTCCGGTCAGAATTCTTTTAATAAAGTATCATTAGCACTCTAAAAATAAGACAGAAAAATAACTCAACCCTCTTTGCGTGTTTTATGACCAGTTAAAACGTTTACTATCTTTTTTAAGCAAAGCCCCTCAGCTTCTTTTTTCTTTTTTAATGTTACATCTCACTCAAAGGACATTTTCTAAGAAAGCAGAACTTTGGCAGGGAGTGTTTAAGTTCTGTTCACACTTCCTGGTGAACCTGTTTCTACTTCCAAAGTTACTTTTTATCCCATTTTCTCATTTATACCTAGTTCATAAAATTCATACCTGTATAGGATGAGTGAAATAAAATCTTAACGTGATAATGCATAAGCTTTGGGCACGTGTGTGTGTGTGTGTGTGTGTGTGTGTGTGTGTGTGCAGAGAAAGTGATTTCAGCTGCAGCCCTGTCAAGCAGGCAGAAATCAATGCCTCATTCAGGACTATTGATCAGTACTAAATTAATTAGACTCTAAGGCTTATGGCAGTTGATAAGACAACTTGTTAATTTAGTCAATGATAGTGTTTTCCCTAAAGCAGCAAATACCCTCTTTTCTAGAAAAGGCATTTCTAATACTTGCTACCAGTTCTTTTTTTTTTTTTGTTTTCATCTTTCTTGTTTTCTTTTTCTGGAAAGGGGTTAGTTAGGGGTAGGCAGATTGGCAGGGAGCCCAATAGGCAAGGAAAAGCTGTAAAAATGTATGTACTGAGGAGTCAGTCTAGAATGTTCATTAACCCACTCCTATTTATTATTTCACCCAAAGTTTTATTTTTGATATGAAAAGAATGCAGTCAGATTTTAACCTGGGATCTGGATTTCCTATGCGGCTTTGGCCATGTAAGGCCACTCCAGCCCTACAAGGATGTTCATTTGGAAGGGGGCGACTTCCTAAACCTGCATTTAGCATTGACTGATACAGATCACTTTAGCTTTTCGTTTAAACTTGCAACAGTGATGGTCATAGCCAATAACAAAGACTTCAGCCCTGTCGGTTATGCAAACTGTGAATGGAATGAAGGTATCCCAGAATGCCCTGAACATGGGGCAGTACTTCCTGCTGGCTTGGAAGGACAAAAGGACAAAGCCCGGGAGTGTAGGGGTCCCACCAACAGCTCTTGGAGGCAACAGCCTGCTATCAGCAGCACTCCAACCCTCTGAGAATGCTAATAAGCAAGTGAAGAGCTCAGCTTTCTTGCCATAATTCTATAGTGTGGTTGAGGACCCCATAGTGCTCACTAAATAAAGACAACTAATTGAGAATTTTTTGCACATTTTGCCCAGGGGACTTGTTGTTCATTCGATTCTTTGGGGAGAATGTACCCCTACTGACAAGAGGAACTGATTGTTTTGGCAGCCTTGTGTTACTCTTCCCCGGGTCTAAGACTGACTTTCGAAGTATGACAAAAATGTTTAATTTTGATTTTTTTTTTTTTAATTCTGTTGCTGGGAATTATTTTAGATCTCAAAGAATAAGCATTTCAGTGTCTGCCTTAAAAAAAAAAAAAAATCCTGGCAGAGATTTTTGAATTTAAGCCCTGTTTTTTCTTTTTCTTTCTTTCTTTTTTTTTCTCTTAAATTGTATTTTCTGTGGCGAGGCCTACATTTTTGTGTCTGCAGGTGACACGTTGATTGAAACTAAAATTAATAAATCAGCTGAAAAGCTCACACCTACAGCTCACAGCAGGGCCTGGAAAACACGTTTATAAAGGGAGCTTTATGCCCTCATATAAAGAAGGAATAAATTACAGAAGCACTTGTTGCCCTGGGACTTGATTTTGCTTTGCAATCTGGTATCTTATTTTTGGAAGCATATTGTTAATCAACAGGTTCCTGGTTGCTTTAGCAGGTGACTTCGCTATTAATCTCTTACTTGACCATTATAGCATATTAATGAGGAGGCTTCTAGATGTGACTATCTTCTGACCAAGGAATTAGTTTAAAAGGTGTACTTTTTACTCAATGGCTTACAGTTAGCCATGTTGAGGACCAAGTGCAAAGTAGCATTTTCTACAGCTTGTGTAGTATTAAGGAGTGTTTTTACTAACATATGTGTCTTACTGTGCTTTTCTTCTCTCCTACACTTATTCTTTCACCGTGGAGGGCAATTATGGAACTTACCAGTCTCTGTTCATTTTATTTTTAACAAAATAAAATTATATATAAATAACAAAATGATATCCTTTCTTATTAATGTGCACCCTCATTTTAATTAAACAATGCCGGTGTTCTTTGGAGGTGTATTCAGAATTAAAATGTATGATTTGGGAAGGCAAGAGATTCAACATTTCTCACCAGAGCCAGATTAACAAATGTCATTACAAGTGCAGGAATTTAACCATCACATTTCCCTTTAGAGTCTGAGGTAATTGGAAATGTTTAAGCTTGACAAAAGAAGGAAGTAAATATACCTATGGAGGTAGTTCAAAAATATAAAGAAGAACTGAGGATTTAAGTCTTAAATTTGTAATTAACAGGATCTCCAAAGCACATAATGGTGCAAAACAGCCCAGACAACCCCACATATGGAAAAGAACCACTTCTTTGCAACCTGCAGATATTTCAAAGGACATCCTTTGGCACAGCACTAGTATTATTATTATTATTATTATTATTATTATTAATTTTCTTTCGATCTTCAGGATAAGCTGGTCCACACCTCAAGTATGCATGTAGTCTTTTTTCTAAACCTAAGAAATGTCAAGCTGGGGTTTTTCTTATTTTTAATTTTTTAAAATTCAGAGTTGGTATCAGCTGAGGCATATTTGATATCACTGTCGACCTCACCTTTTCAGACTAAGTCCTGAAGTATCTTCATTCTGTAGGTTAAGGTCAACGCCATCATCTTTCAGTAAGGGCCAGCAAAGTCGCGTTATAGAGATGAGAGGGGTGGGCAGGGGAAGAGGAAGGGAGGGGAGGCTTCAGGTGTGGAGGAGGTGAGTTAGAGGCGTTAGTAGATAAGTTGAAAGCTAATCACAGGAATGTGTGGAAGTGAACATTAAAAGAACTATCAGATTCAACATTATTTATGAACTACTTGTTCATAAAAATACATACTAACAAAAAGAAAAAATCGTCGGTGTTATCCTACAGCTGTAATATTAGGCAGCTCCCACAGATGGGAGACGATCAGAAGCAGTGCCGGCCTCTTGAAAGTGTTACCTGAGTTACTAGTTTAACTGCATTGGGATTACACCCTCTAGCTGCTCATTTTATAGGACCAGGGGAACTGCATTTGCTCCAAAATACTGCTACCTGGAATCTGGATCCTCATACTAAATTTTTTTGTTCAGGCCAATAAGCTAGGAGACCTTTGGTAAGGATGGCTCCCTCTCACCTCCAACAACCCCCTAAATTAAAACAAACAAAAAAGTCGACTGGACTCCTTTATCTTTTAAAACTGAGGAAGAAGAATATCTGTTCTACACTGGATGGAAAGTTTATGCCCTGGAGACACAAAATCAACTGCTTTGGGTTCTCGCATACAATGGAATAGTTACATTTGCAGTGGGAGAAAAAGGGTCTTTAAGTGAGAAGGAAAAGGAGGAAACAAAACTCATATTAACAGAAGTTGCTAGTGGATTTTAGGGAGGTCTGGACGATTTTTTCATGTTCGTAGAATAATTTTCCAGAAAACAAAGTTCCAAATACAGGGCCAAAGTGTTGCAAACTGTGGCTGGTCCGGGGGGCGTGGGTTTATAAAGGACAGTTACTGTTAGAGAACTTTCTCCTCCCCCAGTCTTTCCTCAAGTACTTCCAGCGTAGGGAGGTTTTCAGCCCTTTTTGTCTTCTCACAATTTAGCAAGATCAGGCACATTTCTGCAATGCATATGCAGATTTTACCTCTTGTTACTCTCTCTAATGAGCGTTCACTTAATCAATTTGACAGTAGCCTTTATTCCCCTCCCCCCCTTTTTCCCCTTCTCAGCCACTAGGAAAGTTCTCAGGAAAAAAAAAAAAGTATTAACAGATTCAAGGAGGCATTAGCAACGTGAAATACTAGCTGGCTCAAATGGGGTGAATCGCAGGGCTGGCAATGACCCTACTCTCCTGCTGCCCCCTCTGTCCGCTCCTGAAAACAGGAAGTGGGTCTTCCAGTCTATTAAGAAAAAATGTATTTTAAGAGCCAACAGGAAATGATTTTCCTTTTCTCTGTAAGAATTGAAAACAAGTTGTTTAACAAAACATTTAAACATATCCCTTTCTCATAGTACCATACCTCCATCCTACCAAAAGCACTTTTAAAAACTTGCACGACAGCGACAGACAAGAGGAACCAATCCATGTTGGCACTCTCCCACCAAATTTCCCAAAAGGACACACTGAAATCTCATGATCAGCCTTGACCTCGTTAAGTGCAGGGGTGGATGTCAGGTGCATTTCAATCTGATGTAGTTCAGTCTTCCCAGGGAATGAGTGAGGAGACCCAAAGCCTAGGACTTTTCAATCATACTCTCACCTCAACCTCAACCTGAATCTGCTCCTGGGTGATTGATGTAACAATTAACAACATATGGCCCAGCCGCTCGAATGTAGTGATTCTTAAAAAAAAAAAAAAAAAAAAAAAAAAAATTGTGAGGCCCCCTCTCTTGCCTGCAGGCATCCAAATGTTTCAGCCCTGATGCAGCATGGAGAAGGTTTTTCTACCTCTCATTTGGCCATTTTCTCCTTCTTCCAATTCCCTCTGGCTCCCTCCAGAATTCATGTCCTTCATCTTAGTCAGTAACACACCTACTTGACTCCCTTTCACTGTACCAGGGCCAGCAAAGTCGCGTTATAGAGATGAGAGGGGTGGGCAGGGGAAGAGGAAGGGAGGGGAGCGGAAGACCACCAACACCTCCCCCACCCCCATTCTATGCTCCACATACCTAGTTTTGCCTTTCCTGATAAACCACAGTACATTTCTCCTGAAATCTTACTCGTTAAGTCCGACTATCAGCTAATTGTTCACCTTTTACAAACTGCATAGGAAATTTGGGTTTAAGACACTCAGGGTCTGATCTCCATGTAGACGTTATGACTTGGGCTTGTTAGGTCATTGACAAATCTTCCTTTTCCTGCCTTTTTTGATCTGTGTGGCCGGTTGCCTACCTTCTCTAGCTCGAGTGCCTGTTCCCCTTGGCAGGCTGTGTCTGTTTTAACCCTAGAGAGGGGCTCCAGCTGGGATTCCTCTGAGCTCTGGGAATGAGCAACACTTTCGATTTCACAGCCTGTACTGGACCCAGGATCTCTTGATTTCGAAGGGCTGCGCTGACATTTTCAAGAAGTCGAACTGAGTTGATCCACAGCTGAAGAGTCTGCATTACATTATCTGAATTCTTTGCTTCTTGTTAGAAAGCAGAATGGCAGGCCCCATCCTAAGACCTATTGAACCACAATCTGCATTTTAACAAGCTCCCCAGGTGATTCATATGCACATTTCTTTAATCACCTGAGGATTTTTGAGAAGGTAGGGATACAGAGTACCTTTGTGGGTTCTTTCAATACATTTTCTGTTTTCTAATCACAATCTCTAGTGAGTCAGGGAGGATATGGAGTTTGGGTTGGAAGGGAAAGAGGAACAATGGGGATTAGCCATTATTACTCCATTGTTCCCAACCTGGCTTTCTAATACGCTGGTTTAAAAAATTATTTTAGCCCATACACAATTAAAAATAGATGCTATTAGGTCCTTATTTCTTTTGTAAATAATTTAAAATTTATCTAACTTTTTTTTTTTTGTTTTACAAAAGCACCCTGAAATGCCTTCTATTGTATTGGTCTTTTCGGTTTAGTGAACTAGTAGTTTCACCCTGATTTCTATTTTTACTTAAGATTGGTTTATACGTAGGCTTCATTCTCAAAAACATTATGGTTTTCCTGAGCTTATAGAGGAACTTCTGGAGGAGTGTTTCCAGCACCTGCTGCGGAGGATGCCCCTTGCTAAGCCTGGGCCATTCTTTCTCCAACACCTGACTACTCGCCCCCGTGGCCCTGGGTGCTAAGTGAGGGCAATAAGTGGAAAGAGCACCCCTTGAGGGCCGAGAGACATGGATTTACAAGGCTGGTTCCCCGTAAAGACTGCCTGTGACCTTTGGCAGAAATTTAATATTTCTCAGGTTCAGGATCCTGCTCTGTGAAAAGGAGATGATAACTCAAAGGGTTGTTGGGTTGACTGAAGAGGTAATATTTTAAAATCACTACTGCAAAGCAGGATGTTGGTAAATGGGGGGCTCCCTTCCTCTTGTGCTTTCCTGGCAAGGCCTCTGGAGAGCTAGTCAAAAAGGGAGCTTGGCTGTCTCACCCCAAGAGCAAAGGCCCTCCAACCTGAAAATGAGTTATTTGGAGGCAGGTGAGAACCCAGGCTCCTTGGGTTGATGATTATAAATAGTCCCCGCTTATTAAACACCTACGATGTGACTGTGACATTTGGCAAGTGCTTTAACCTTCCTGAACCATTCACCCTGCTCTGTGAAATGGAGATTATAATGCCTAATAGGATTGTTGAGGTTGGTTAAAAAGGTTGCTTTACATTCATTATCTCACTGAATCCTCCTCACAACCCAGTGAAATAGACCTCATTTGGCCCCATTTTACAGCTGAGGACACTGAGGTCCTGTGGTGTCAAGTAATTCATTTAGGTTCATGCATCTGATAAGTGAGAGTCAGGTTTTAAGTCTGGGTCTCTCTAATCCAAAATTTGTATGCTCTTCATTGTACTTCCTATGCCATAGGGAGACTGATAAGTAAAAGGGAAACCAGACAATGGGAAAAGAAATGCTTTTAATGTTTTGGATCCTTAATAATACTTCAGTTCAAATTCCAGGAAGGGCACTGATTTTCAAATTTATCTTTCAAATCTGCAAAAATATCTGCAACTACGAGAGGAGAAATTTCCTCCTAAGTAACTTCAGTCTTGGCAGATAATAAAGCAGTTCTTTCACCTCTGAAGAATGATCAAGTTGGATATGCAGACCTGAGAAGCAGCAAGATTTGTTCCCCTGCCTCTGAACAGAGTCAGCCCTTCAAGTTTCAGGGAAGGACAATCTCCATCAAAGGTCATCACGACTGGAAGCAGATGGTGCTGAGAATTAAGGGGATGCTATTAACCAAGGTGAATCGACTCCAAAGTTACACCCTCATTGAGAAGGTGAATCACCCTAATGCAAAAAGAAAGGGCTCGAGGAATGATGGGAAATCAAAGTGCATCGCTTAGGGACCCGTTGGAGGAAAGGCAGAGAAAAAAGGGTAGGGACAGGGAGGAAAAAAGAGTCATACAAAGATAACCAAGGACTTGGTGCTCTTAAAAACAGCACAGACCATTAAAACTCAGCCCGTGATGCTGAACCAGCCTCACACATTTGCACGGGCAGCCAGCATCAGCGCGTGATCTGAACAGGTAGAAAATCTATTTCCTGTACGATCTGTTAAACACTGGGTGGGTAGCTGTGGCATGTGAAAAATGCTTGTGTCCACAAACAATGTGCTCACACACAGAAAAATTCTTGAAAATCTGAAATAGAATATGATAATGAGTGCACTGCAGGTGAAAATAAGTCTCTTCTCCTTTGCATTTGGGGCAGCCTTGTGAGTAAAATGACCCTCACTCTTGTTAGGCTGGCCCTTCAACCCCAGTTGCAGTTGGCTTCTCTGTTCTCTACTATTTCATAGAACTGTAGGGTGTGGTGTGCCTGTAGAATAATATCAAATTAAGGACAGTCTTCAAATAGATAAGGAGCATTACTTGCTTCGAATCGGCACTATGGAAGTTCTACATAAAATCCAAGCAAAGTATTTTAATTTGTTTTACCTATAGTGTAATAATGTTACAGTTGATAGTGAGATGAGCTGCATTTAGTGACCTTTTGATTTTTTTTTTTAAATGAAAGAATTTGCTAAGATAAGCAATTTCCTTCTACCTTATTAGGGACTTTCTTCTTTTAGCCACGTATTTCTTGCTCAGCAAAAGTGACAGAGACCCCAGATGTTTGCTTTATTAATAAAGATGATGTAATTTGTGTGATTGATGAAACCTGTGTAGCTTTCCAAGCCAAATAGTTTGAAATTCTAACATGTCTGATATTTATTGTGAAATACAAGCATCCTCTTATTTTTATAGATAAAAGAAATTCAAACATTCTTGCCTAATAAAATTCTAAGCACAGCAATCTCCCTGCTCCAGGATTTCTGTGTTAAGGTTGCTTAATTCTTAACTTAAGGAACAATTGCCAGAAAATCTCAGTCTCATGGAAGCTGACCCCTAAAAATTAGAACACCCAAAAGGTTTCTGTTTGGGGAGCTGTGTGCTGTTGTTGCTTTTTATTTTCCCCTTTTAGATTGCTTTCTATGACCCCCCCTATACTGATACTCCCTAATCTGTCTGCATCTTGGTTTTATTATGTGGAAGACACCAAGAAATAATGTACAACTTTATAAAAAAAAAAAAAAAAACACAGACAGGTTTGTTTTTGTAACTGTCAGCAATGTTTTGGCTATTTTGAGAATGTAGGACAGGGTTAAGGATTAGTACCAGCATTCTCTCTTCTGTGTATCAGAGCCGCTTAGCAGTAATTAATCAGGACATTAGGTTTTGTACTCTTGGTTCAGGTCATTTGCCTATGAGCTGCTCGAGCCTTTTACAAAGGCATACTGCATATGTTTCTGGGTACCTTTTTGAGAGAAGATTTAAATTGGCCAGATGAATAATACTTTGTTACAAGTGTTTTGCCCTAGGCAAAAAGGTTTTCTTCATATTATCATAGCCTGAAGCTGCAATCCTCAAGCTTGATGTGACTGGTGTTATACTGTCACATGGCCATGATGTAAGAACAGGCCTCTGTGTGTCAGACAAATCTGGATTTAGGGGAATTATAGCAGATGTTGCAAAATGGCAACAGTTTAGCAAGTTCCTTTTATCCCACTGTTGGGAAGCAGGACCACTAAGTGTACCAGACAGAAAAGAATGTTTTCTTTGATCCTTTACACTCTAGGGTAGGGACTTCCCCAGTTAGAGAACATCGTTAATGATATAGTTATACAGTCACTGATGGATCGGAATACAGAATTAAGGGTTGGCTTTTTTTTTTTTTTTTTTTAGTATTTGTTTTGATTATTATTTGTGATCATTTACATTATAAGCTTCAGAAACTCTCTAAGGTTTTACTCTTAGTAAAGAAAGCTTAATAATAGAAAAAACCAAATGATACTAAAATAAACTAACCTGCACAAAAAATATTTTAACTTCGGTGGTCCTATCCGCTCAAAGCTATTATGTACAACTAAATTACATTAATTCTAAGAAAGTGAAAAATAGAAAATGTAGCAGTTATTTAAAATTGCACATTCTAATAAGCATTAATGAGTATATTCAACCATGATGAATAGCAAGGTACACTGCATTGTCAGCGTTCATGCCCAAGTCTTAGTTTCTTAAAAGGAAAATCTGTTTTCAAAAGCTTTGGCTTCCTCTGATCTAGATTCTTTTCCATTCCGTTCTGATAAAATTAATTCATACATGTGATCAAGGTGAGTGAGGTAGATGACAGTGATGTGGGGACAAAAACAAATACAAAAGCCATGCCCTGATAGAAGTGATGCTAGGCTTGACTTAGGGAAACTGTGATTAGCTGTGGTTTGTATGCATTTCTGGGACTATCTTTGAGTCTCTAGAACCTACTTTTGGAAATGTAGTATTAAATATTACTACAGCATGTTGTCCTTAGCACTTCATAACATACCTGCAAAAGATAGCATGTGAATGCAGGACAGCAAGAAACAATTTCCCACTAGGTAAAGATTTCCGATGATTATTAAAACGCACATGCATAATGAATTGCTCTTTTTTATGCAAATGTTTATTGATCATTTCCATTGGAGCATTAGACAGTGAAATGTGCAAACATTTAGACAATTTCTTTAAAAGGCTTCTATCTCTACAGAGGTATTTAGAAAAAATTTTAAAGTATTTTTATTTACAAATTCTGATCGCTGCTGGGAGTCCCTGAAATAATCAGCATATCCTAAATTTTCAGACAGTTTTCAATTGAAACAAAGGAAAAAGAACATGAGGTGTGTTTAAAGAGCACCAAGGTAGATAGCTGTATTTTGTATATCCTTTGAAGATATCAAAGGTAAAGATGAACACAAAAGCAAGCTGAGAGAAGACTGTCAATAACACCACATCCTTCTTTATAAAATACCATTTATAGTTGTATTTGATTATCTTTGTGAATTTCACCTATTTTACCACTATTTGACCTAGAGAAAGGATTTGCTTACACAGAGCAGACGGAAAATACTGAAGAAGATACTGAGTTTTGTAATTTGAATAATAGATATTATACGGAAATGGACTATCATTCTTTATATTGCTGTCCCTTTAATAAAATAAACATAGGTTCTCAAAACACATGTGCTAGAGATCAGTGTAAAACTCACGTTTAAAAAATGCCAAAATTATGTTTTATTTAAATGTAAAACTCGGCATGTCTGCGCTACTGAGAGCGCTGGAAATAGGAGCTTCCTTAAGAGCGGCTCAGCCTTAAGTTTGAATTTAAGATTACACCATAAAATGCACACATTTTTGGACATTATTTACTGAAATCCCTAACTGAATCCTTTCCTATGATTTAAATTAACCCTTTAATCACCTAAAGCCAGATCAGCAACACTTTTTCAATTTTGTTACAGAGACAACCATGGTTGGCATAAGTATTGGGTTACGTATATAGGTGTTTCTGTGGACATCAGAAAGGGGAAAATGAAAATGGCTTTCTGAAACCTGCTGTGTTTAAGAGTCTGAGGGGCTGCTAAAAATGTTTCCAATAAGAGGTTTTTGGTTTTTCTTCCCTTTTCCCCCTGAAATGTCACTCGCAGCTATTTCAAAAAACAGAAAATGCGCATCTTTTTCAGAAATCTCCATACAACTCAACCATCCTGGCATCGGACAGTATTCCCACACATTGGTAGCTCAGTCTAAGAACAATTTGGAAGTTTGAAGCACAGTATAGCATCTGTTCTTTCACTGTTCAATAATTCACAGTTAGCCCAAGTAGGAAATGCAAACAATCCTTTTTCATATTTGCATACTTGGAATTTGGCTTTTTGATTCATGATTGTTCCCATTAGCTTTGAAAATCCACATTTCTGTCTAGTTGCATGTTTTGCTTGAGTGAGCTCAAATTATGCCCTTGACTCAAATATTATTACAAGTGTAAATACTTTGGAGATGTAAGTGTCTGCCACTGATTTGGGGGTGTTTGTTTTATTGATTTTCATCTGGCAAGTTTAAAATATGAGCAAACTTTTCATGGAGGGTTTGGGGCATTTGTTTGAACACTCCTGGAGTAATTGGAAATGCAACAATTGTTTAAAAAGTGGCATTGTCCATGAAAAGATTTAGTGAGGGATGAAGAAATTTCTTGAACCCAAAGACCTAATCTGGTGATCCAATTCTCCCCACTGTGTCCATTCCCGTGAAACTCCATTTACTTGCCCCTATCCATCACTAGCTCCCTGCATCCTACCTAGCCAATCCTCTAGGTTTCCCACATTGTCTCCTCTTTTGTCTTTTCAGTCTAAACAGAAGAACAACAGATAGGGTTCTGAAGGGCAGGGAGCATCAGGAGCTGCAGGAGAATGGCTGAGATGAGGGTCAGAGTCCTGCCCCTACTGCCAACAGTTACTAGGGTTTGTGCTGCCCGGCTGAACAGTGTTCAAAGGCTTTGCTGGGCTTTGTTCCACTGTGTAGGGATTAGGCCTGGCGGTCTGAGAATTTGCCTTCTAATTAAAAAGGATAAAAGATAGAAGTAGCATTAGACTAAAACAGAGCAGTGATACTTCACAGACTGATTTTTTTTTAAAGTCACAAGACAACGCTAGAAGTTGTCAGGATATTTTATTCCTTTAGTATTCCATTCAAATAGAAAAGGAAAAACTTTGAAAACTCTTCCCAGCTGTTGTGCGTGGTGCATGGAGGTCTAATTATATCTAAAATATCTGCTGTTTACAGGGAGGCTGTTTTGGTGGGGGATTTGTAGTCAGCATCGGAGAATGAAGGCCGCTTCCTGAGCTACCTTCCTCTTTTTGAAATGCTGGCAAGAAATTAATTCTACCAAAAGTAAATTCTGCTTTTCACTTCACACCAGTGTGCCTGGCTCTCAAGCCTTCCAATGCCTACCCTACCTATTCTCTTTCCAAGGATCAATCATTCCTTTCATCTTTTTGCAGCTGTAGACACTATCTTAACCAGGTGTGAAATGCAATTAAGAAATAATTCTGACCTCAGTCTTTTTTCTTAATAGCAACCTGATGGAAGGCGATTTTTCATCTTTCGTATCAGCGCTGTTGAAGTTTTTCATGACAGTAAATGTAATTCTGTGCCTAATACTTTGTTGAGAAAGAAGCCATGCACTGATCCGGGGCAGACTGGCAGCATCAAAACAGATGATGCACCAACTTAAAACATGCTTGCCTGCCATCCAACACGGCCCTTTTTGCTACATCTAAAGAACCATATGCTGGCAGAGGCAGCACAACTGACACTTGTTGAATTTAACTAGAGTCTGGGAGTGATGCGCCAAGTACTCCTCAGGCTGGTTCTACCCATTCCCTCAGGAGAAAGAATTTGAGGTGAAAATTTCTGTTAGAAATGCTGATGAGATTATATAAATTAGTTGAGGTTTTTTGTTTGTTTGTTTTGTTTTGTTTTGTTTTGTTTTGTTTTGTTTTGTTTTTAAGGAAAAAGAAAGGGAGGAGAGTTTTGTGGAGGACTTCAGAGCTTACAAAGCCACTGAGCTCAGATTGTATACAAGCATAAAGGAATGCTCCCTCATTCCCACAGAGCTCATGTTACGTCATGAAGCCAAAGGACTGAATTTCTCATTTTCCACTTATTTTTGTTTTCAATATGCCCAGCATAAACACATAAAGCTCTCTTAGAATAGAAATTATTTTTTAAGTATGAGATTATGAAACTAATCAGTGTACGTCATAGACATGCATACTTCTGTTCACTTTTTTGGAAATTTCATATTTATTTTTTGCTTATTTTATTGAATTGAGCAAGTTATCAGTCGACTATATTGGACATAAATGGAAACATGGAAACCTTGGGAAGGACACAGAACCATCTCACCATCCGGCATGTCATTTTGGGGGCCAAGTCTATGAATAATGTGAATATCGTTTTCATCATGAGACAGAATTCTTGTGTTTCTAATTTTCTAAACTTCAGCTTTTTAAAAACACCTAAATGGAATTAATATCCCAGTGGGTATATTTTTAAATGTATGAATTACATTATGAAACTATACAAAATATTTAAGAGGCAATGCTTGGGACATGATCCATATTAATTTGTATAGAGAAATAAAAAGGTTCTGTCCAGTTCTAAGTTCAGGGACAGCCATGGCAATTTATGTTAAGTTTCCGTCCCTTTTTTTATTTTTGTCTTTTTGAGATGGTCATTCCCCCTGCTGATTTTCCGAATGTAGCAAAGCTGGGTCTGCTAGTTCCACTTGAAAGAAAACAACGATAATCATCTGATTTAGACATTGAGGAACATCAGTATGAGTGACAACAGTAGTAGGTAACAGTGCGGCAACCTTTCTGTTTCCAGTCCCAGGCTCTCTTTAGCATTTAAAATGTCAGCCAGGAGTACAAAGCCAAACCCTTTTAAGCATGTAATTCACAATATTTTGGCTTCTATTTTTCACCAGCTTCTGAGTAATATACTGTACAAGAAAGAGGCCTTTGTTGTGTTTATAATACATGTGTAACCTGGTGGGAAGCAGAATAAAAAATGTATATTATTTGCATAACTTGAACTAAAGAACCTAGTGCATTATTGGGTCTTGAATGTCTTAAATTTAAGTGAGCTGGCTTAAGAGTAATATTACTCTATTACGGTTCTGTAATTCATATAATGAAATCATATGGCTAAAAAAAAATTTAAGGTTTTAACCATGATAAGTGCAACCTGATTTTTGAACTCCTTTTTAATGAAAACAGTAATTTATGACCTGGCACATGTGCGCCCTTTTTTGTTTGCTGACAATAAAAGGCTGTTGCACTTGTATCCTTTCATCTGCTCCCCGCTCCACGCGTGAGAGAGAAGCCCGTTTAGCCTAATGGTTCAGGCACCAAGGATGAACAACCTCCTAGAAAATCAAGAGATCTGCTTCCCATACAGAACCACTGGAATGTCTGGTCCCCATGCAGCTTCCTCTGTCCTGACAACCACCCCCGTCCCAGCCTGCATTTCCTTCACGTCTACCACATGAGCCATTTGAGCAAGTTGTGCTAGACTGAAGCGTCAACGCTCTCACACTTTGCTCCATACATACGAAACTATGAGGTGTCACCTCACGTGGGTAGTGAGAGTCATCTTTAAATCTTATAGGTGAGGTATGTTTGCCTTTAGCAGAAACAAAAAGCAATGCTTCCTCTCCCCCTTAGGAAATGTGCCTTGCTTTTAAAATAGCCGAAGTTACTTAATATTTGTATGTAGAGAACAGGATCTTAAATGCTTCTAATGGTACTATCATAGAAGAGCATGTTTTTGCCTGGCTGAGTGTTCTTACAGCTAAAGAGAGATTATTCTTATCTATCTATACTTCGAAATAAAGGATATAGTGTATAAACAGATGGTGGAATGCTCCCTTCTTGCTACCTACACTAAATAGATATGATTACATTAACTATATTAACTATTTTATTCCACAATTACTCAATTATCTCTTGAAAGGACCCAGGAATGACTAAATTAGTAAACTTATAAAGTGAAAAATAAAGGAAATGATGAAATATTCAGCAGGAAAGAGAAATTATTTAAGATATTACACATTTGGGATATATACTCATGTCTATTATTAAATAAATTCAAATGTCAAATAAAAACTACATTGTCTTTTATTAATTTGATTTAAAATTTAAAAAAATTTAAAAACTGGTTGCGTCTCCTTCCTGAGAATACAACACTACAGGCATAATTATAATAATAGCTAACTCTATAATCTAAATAAATATTTTGAGAAAGTAATAACTGTTTTTAATCTTAATTTTTAAAAGCAGGGTCTGAAACATTTCAGCTTGATTGTAATTATCTTTTGAAAAGATTAAAACCATCAACACTAGTTCTACAAATGGCATCCTAAACATCCTTCTGGTTGACTTTCCGCTTTTTGTTTCTGGAAAAAGGGGGTTGGGAGGAGGGTAGAGTTTGGAGAGGAGGTATTGGCTTGAAAAATAGACTTGGACGAGTTGCAAGCTCTGAAAACAGATTTCTTTATCTGCAAGCCAGGTTGGAGCGTGTCCCCAGACTGCTATTCTGAGCCACCTTGTCCAGCTGAGAACACTGCCATCTCTAGGATGGCGTATGAGCTGGATGCTTTTTCACTTCCACATCTCTGGACTTTTTTCAGCATCGGTCTCTCCTAAGCAGGAAAATTCCAGCTTTGCCTATCTGTGTTTTGGTGATATGGACTACTATCTACCTGTGTGGTGCTGAGATCATAAAACTCCTTTCACTGGCAATATGATTTGGACTTGAACCAAGGTCATAAGGTAAATAGCCAGTGCTTTATCTTCTCAGCCAAGCTCTTGATAAGGGGTGGTCTTTGATGTTGAGAATGATAGTTGGCTTTTTCAGAACTTATATCCAAAACAGTAATACATAATGCATTTGCTTCCATCATACAGGGCTGACACATGGTTGGAGGTTAATTTAAAGATTACTTAATGACAAGAGCTACTTTAAATTAATCAAATGCTTCAGAAAGCAAAAATAAGCTTCTACTAACAAATATTAAAAACTGCAAGCAAATACACCTATGGTTTTCAACTTTGTCTCAACAATTCATTACATTTCTTCTTTTAACACAAGCCAGCAGCTGGCTGATAGAATCCCTCTCACTAATGGTGTCTCTTTCTTCATGGTCTTATCATGATTGAATTATTCGCTGCCCCTGCTACAAGGTGTAAAGACTTTTACTGATGCATAGAATGATCATATCCACTGTATTGGTAATAAATGGGTTCCATCCTGGTGCCTAATGGCAATGAAAAGCTGTTCATATTTCTAAATCCTTTGGTTCTGAAGATCATGTCTCTTCTTTGCTTACCTGAGCAACATAAATATAAAGCATGTAATGCATTTGCTTTTCACAGCTTTGTGTTAGACACTTGACCAGGGTAAATGCTATGCATAATACCCACAACTTCTGCAGTGTTTTCCTTGATAAAATCATTATCTGGGCGTCCTAGATACCTAGTAATCTTTCTCATTTCTCCGGTGACATCTGGTTTTGTGGAGCCACATCCTTATTGAATTTCGGAAGATGGTAGAAAGAGAACTAACATAAAAATTGAGGTGAAGGATCTGAAGGCTGAAGTTAATAGTAACTTGTAGGTTAAATCAAAATAGATGACAGATTTATACCAAAATCAGAGGCGGAAGTCACACAGCTGGAGATAGAGCAGCTATGACTTAAACCTAGTAGCTGGCTTGAAAGTCCTGTCTTTTAACCACTATGCTATGAGCAACCAACCACCGTCCCATCGAAAGGGAGGTCCCAGATTGGCACATCCTCTGTTTTTATTAACTATGAGGCTTTAAAAACACATACTGTAGAACCTGACTTCCTGGGTTCAAACGCCTTTCATTAGTTATATGATGTGGGGCAAGTTACTTAACCTTTCTGTGACAGTTTGCTTATCTGAAAAATGGGAACAATAATAATAGTTCCTTCTCTCAAAATGGTATTGATAGGATTAGATGAGCTGGTATGTAAAAACTCTTAGAACGGCACCTGGGTTGACATGGCCAAGACTTAATAAGTATTTTATTTTCTTCTGTTGGTGTTAAATATCCCAGTGTTGATTTTCTTAAACTTTATCCATGTATTTTTCTCTGGAACCAATGCACCACTCAGGTCGCTCTGCCAGGATATGTGTCTGCTGTCACCAATAGCCTGGTGATCAAATAGCCCTTTCGCTAGCAATCCAAAAGAAAATACAGAATCTCTTTTCATTTATCAGAGCTCTTAATTGAAATTAAATTCATATATGTATGAATATTTTCTTCCTAGGGAGGAACAAAATATTTGGGTTTAAGAAAGTATTGATTATAACTTAGCATACTTTTAAAATCAAAGTGCAAAACTCAAAAGCATTTTAAAATTAGCTCAGAAATAAAAAATGGGAAATGTGCTATTGACATTATTAAATACAAAGTCAAACTCTCAAAACTTATAAACCGAAGCATTCAATAACTTATAAACATCCTTAGCACTGGTGTACACAGCCAACCACACTACTGCATACATCCTCTGGACTTCACTATGTGTTTCTGACTGTGATGTTAATGGCCCCTTTGAAGAGGTTAAAAGCATATTGAGAGCAGCAATCGATGCAACTATTTATATGTTGTAATTTTCTCAAATATTAGGATACACCTTAATCAGAAATGCACTCACCAGATTATAAGATAAAGGATACTTGCCATACTAATAAATACTGCTTATTGCCTTTGATTTCAACCTAATGACAACGATTTTTTTTTTTTTTGGCGTAGCACACATAGAGATTATCTTGAGATTCTAATTCTAAATAAAAATGTATTTACAGAAGACTTCATAGAAATTTAAGCAAAATTTTCAGAAATTCTTAGCCTAAGTTGCTGCTTATTTAAATTGCTACATTTCTATTTGTTTCTTTCTTTTTTTTTTTTTTTTTGGCCACGTTGAAGTCATGACCAGTTTCCCTGGGAAGTCGGCAGCAGTCTGGCAGGTGCATGCGTGCTGCAGGGCAGAGACCAAGAGGACAGAAGAGTCTCGAAGGTCATGGTAACATTTTGGACACCTTTCTGCAGCTTTAATCACTCATAATCAAAAGAATAGTTGCGGAAGGATGGAATTTGGGAGACTTCTGAATTGGTAGTTGGCTATTGGATAGTTTCTTCTGGCTAAGACCTAGAAACACCAGGAGAGAGCTTCTGTTGTTGATGTAAACGAGACTCCATACACAAAACAGATCTCATTTGCGAGTGGGGGCACAGCCCACCATGGCCCACGATGACCCACTGACACCAGATTTCTACAAGGGGGGCCGCAGCCCTTTACAAAGCAGCACTTAAGTCCCTGAGGAACAGTCTGATATGTGGACTGAGGGAAATACTGAAGCACTATTTGGATTTTCTTTGCATTTCTTTGTTTTGATCATATTGTGCAATCTTTATCAAAATGCCTTTTTCCACTTTCCTCAGCCCAGCAGTTTGAACATTTGCATGAAGTAGACACATATTACTACATACGAACCACGAAATGTATTTGAAAATAAATGTTTTAATTAAAATTGACATTTCTGAGCCTACTGCTGAGGACAGCTGCTTTTTCTCTAAAATTACTTTGTCCATCTCCATAGGAGCCCAATATAAGAGGAGTTTCCATCCCACTTTAATACTAATTTAATATCAAAAGAACAGCATTACTGTGTATACACAAATTTTTTTTCTTTGAGTTGTTAAACCAGTTAAAAAAGACTACAAATGGATTTTGTACTCTTAAAACATTTGTCTGTTTTGTCTTTTTCCCCAAATGTATGCATTTTACAAGATGGCTGTCCAAGACGGGTGGAATGGAATCTCATGCAGGTTTATGGATGGAGGGGTCAAGGAGTAGACATGAGTGTCCCTTCTGACCCCTGTCTCCTCAGCTTTGCTGGGGCTGGCACTGCCGGGAAAGTGAGAAGTCAGAGGCAGCTGAGTATAATCAAGATAGCCCCAGATGTTCTGGGAATAATCACGGCTAACTGGACTGAGCACTTACTGTGTTGTAGGCATCATTAACTCACTCAACAAATATAGCAGTATTCCTGTCCCCATGGAGTTTACATGCTAGTGGGAAGAGATAGAAATAAAACTAAGTTATATAGCATATTACCATGTGAGAGCCTCTGTGGGGAAATACAAAACATAGAAAGGGGGAAGAGAGGTCTGGAAGTTTGCTGCTCAGAGATTCAAAGCAGGTGCGAGAGCAAGACATGGTGATATCCTGGAGATATCAACAAGAGTGCTCCCGGCAGAAGGAAAGCAAGTGCAGGCCTTTGCTTGGTGAGTCTGAGGAGGCAAGGAGTATGGGATGGCCGGAGTGAGGGGAGCAGAGTGAGGAGATAAGGTCAGGGAAATAAACCATGGGAGGCCATGGTAAAGACTTTGGCCTTAACTCTGAGCCATTGGAGGTTTTCATTAGTGGTGACTTGATTTGACCTGTTGTTTAAAAGGATAACTCAGGGTGCTATGTTAAGAACAGGTCATATCCCTTTCTAAACGCATACATGTATTAATAAGTCTCATAAGAACCCCCTAGAATCTTGTGCTGATAAGAATATATTAAATATGCCATCAACTCCCATAATTTAATAACTACCCAAAAGCCAATGACTTATATCTTCCTCTAACCTAGATCTTACACTTGGCCTCCTAAATTCAACCTTGTAACTCAGTTTTGTGAGCTCAGCATGCTTGATTAATAGCCTATCATGTGCCAGGATTTATACTAAGCAGTTGCGTTACCTTTGCCCTTATGAAATTTATATCGTAGATCAGAGAAGTGGATGCATAAGCATTGTTCAGTATAATGTGTCTCCTGAACATCTCCACTTGAACATCTTGTGGACATGTCACAGTAATAGGTCTCAAAATCAAAGAATCTTTCTGCTATGATCCTCTCTCTTGTACTTTGTGTGTTGGATAATGATACTTCCATACGCGGAATTCTTTGACTCATCCTTGACATCACCTACTTTCATTCCCCATTTCCTGGCCAGGATTCCTGCCAGTTCAACCTCCTAAAGGTTTCGAGGGTGAACTTCCTCCTCTTCATCGCCTCTCCCACCTTCCCCAGCAGACCATCATCAGCTTTAAGCACAGATCTTGCTCAGCAAATGTTTTTTTGTAAAGAGTCAGATGGTCAATGTTACAGGCTTTGTAGGCCACATCTCTGCAGAAAAGTCATCTTTGCTTTTGTTTGTTTGTTTTAACAACCCTTTAAAGATGTAAAAACCATTCTTGACTCCCAGGCTGGATTTGGCCATGAGATTCAACAACAGCCCCTCCAGTAGGTCTACCCACTCCTGGGGCTGTCCTCCCACATTGACCTCCTCTTTCTACATTACACATTTTAAATCCCCAAGGCTTTGATTCCTTCCTTTTCAGTTAAATCGGTATAAAAGCAGCTTGTATCACTCTTCTCCTTTAAAATTTTCAACCTGCCTCCAATTATCTGCAGAATAAATTATAGACTCTTTATAGACAAAAAAGGCCTTCCGGCACTATCTCCAATTACTCTATCTTCCATAAGTTATGAGCTCTGAGCGAGCCACAAAGAACTTCTTACCTTTCAGCAAACATCCCGTGAATCCCTGAAGCCTTCCTATCTTTGCATATGTTGTGTCTTCTGCCTGGAATGCTTTAACTTCCTTTTTCTTTTTCTCCTCCTCTTCCTTCTCTTCCTTCTCGATTGGTTTACCCTTCAAGCTATCCCGATTGACATTTATCCTTCAAGGTCCAACTAAAAAGTTATCTCATCTATGAAATATTCCAGGTCCCTCCTTTGCCGCTATCTTGTCTGGCTAGAAGCAATTGTTCCTCACGCTCCCACAGGAATTTGCACACCCCCTAGAAACTAGTTGTTTCTAGTATAAGCAAGATTGCCTGGGCTCAAATTCACCTCTACCACTGACCAGTTGTGTGACTTTGGCCTGAGATCTTCCTTGGTTCCTCCTGGGGAAAATAAGTGTTGTGTTATCACCCCAAATAATGGACATTTTAAACCTGGTGTGGTTATTCACAAAGTCCCTTTGAAAGAGGAAGAACTTTCTGCCTCCCCTGGGACTGCTGGTAGCAATAGGGAGGAAGGATGTCCTTCCTTGGGAGGAGAAAGGCCAAAGGACACAGTGGTTGGGACTGTGAGTTCCTGAATAAGCACCCTGAATTATAACCCACCACTGATTGAGATATGCAGCTCCAGGCACATTACTTAACCTCTCTGTGCCTCATTTTCTGCCTGTGTAAGTAAAAATAATAGTGCTGACCTTTACGTTTTTATTTTTCAGGATAAAATTTAAAGCACCTAAAACAGTGTCTGTGTGTAGAGTATACACACAGTAAGTGTTGGACACCGTTATGATTACCAATGTCATCCTCTCCTGAGGATTTAGGGCTGTGTCGTGGCAGAGCCATGCCCCAAACCCTGGACACAATCCCATTGAGCTATGTCGCTACATATTTTCTTTTTTCAGGTCTCAGGTGATATCAGGGCCAGCCCCAGCATAAGTAAAGTGGAGATATTAGGTATGACAATGTGAGAAAGTGATACATTAAGATAGTTTAGGCTTTAAAGAGTTGAGGCCTCTGATTAAAGCAGCCTAAACAATGAAGAAATTACTATGGCACATGATAAAACATTCAGAAGTAGGTGAGGCTGCAGCTGGTTAAATGATCAACTTAATAACATCATCACGGGCACAGATTCTTTTCATTTTTCTGCTCTGCCGTCTTGAGTTTAGGCCAGAACCTCCATAGTTACAAGAAGGCTCAGCAACTACAGACTGGGAATTAGATTTAGACACAACAACATTCATTGAGCAAACAGGAATGTCTCTTCTTGTGTGCTATTTTGAGAAGGAAAACACCTTTTGCAGAGGCCCCAGGTAGACTTCCCTTCATGTCTTTTTATTCAGTTTGGGGTCACATGCCCACCTCTAAACTAAAGACTGTCAATGGAATAACCATGATTGATTTACATTAACTAGAATTTACCCTAAAATTAGGAATGGGGTTGATTCTGGGGATAGGATTTGGATTCTATTAGCAAGGACGAAAGGGCGAGTGGCTATTGGGTAGGCAATCAGCAGGGTCTGCTCCAGAAAATTTTTAGCATTTTTATATTTCAGTACCACTTGTCACAGTGGTTTACATTGGAAGAAGCAGAGCAGAAAACAGACTCATTCAGACTAATTAAAGTATTTCAGCAGGGATGTGAAATCCTTGTTTTTTGTGTGTGTGTATATATATATATATATTTATATTTATATATATATACATATATATATATTTAAATATATAAATATTAGTACAACTGAGATTCTGGTTTGAAAAATCTGGACAATGCAGGCAGTGAAATTTAACTGTCAGGTATAACTGGTACATAATTGACAAAGGGCTTTGCCTAGAGACACGAGGAGAGCCTTTGTTTAAAAAGGCTATTTTCATGTCCATGGAAAATGAAGTCAGCCTTATTGAAGGGATTCATATCTGAGAGGCTTTCGTCCTTAAAAGAAATGAAATGGAGAGTCCTAAAAAGAAGCATCCTCTGACCCATGTACCAGGGTCAAACTTTCACCTTTATTATATTCGTTACTGTCCCTGCTTCAGCTACACTAGACAAGAGCCTTCGATGAACATCAGGTTTCTGAAAGGGCACCAGTGCTAGCTACTGTTGTTTAGAGAATAAGAATTCACAATTGAAATCAACACCTCAGTGAAGGCATTGCTCCTTATCTTTCAGAAATATATCTTCTGCTCAACATTTCATAAGCTTACTTAGCACCAAGTAGTATGGAAAATTCATAACAAATTCATAATTCATGATGAGATCTTGTAATAGTATCTTTTGGCCAACTCAAGTTTTATATTTATATAGGTCCAGAAAAAAAAATATACTAGACACTAAAACTATATAACATCTACTTTCAACAAATTTAAAAAGGAGCTTCTATTATTAAAGTTGTTTATACTTTGAAGGCAGAGAATCCTTATAATTTTGAAGTGAATGAGTTTTTAAAGTTGTTCATTGAATTTTTGGCATTTTACAGATGAGAAAACTGATTGTCAGAAAGAACAAGTGATGGCTGGGCCTGAGCTCCCAGAGCTTGGGAGCTGCAGAATCGATATTAAGGTCACTACTTTTTGCTACTCTTCTTGAGAAGTGGAGTCTAAGTCTTTTCCTCTTGAATCTGGCTTATCTTATCGACCTGCTAGACCAATAGAATGGGACTAAAGTTATGTTCTGGAGCTGATGAGGCTAGGTCAGAAGAAGCTTTACAGCTTCTTCCTAGGTCCTCTTGGAATACTTGCTCTAGGGCGGGGGTCCCCAACCCCTGCGCTGCAGACCAGTACCGGTCCATAGCCTGTTAGAAACCAGGCTGTACCACAGGAGTTGAGTGGCCAGTGAGCCAGTAAAGCTTCATCTGTACTCGCAACTGCTCTCTTGTGCTAGCATCACCACCTCAGCTCTACCTCAGATCATCAGGCATTAGATTCTCATAGGAGTATCTGTCCCTGGTACCAAAAAGGATGGGGAGTACTGCTCTAGGGGAAGCCAGCAGTAAGAAGTCTGACACCCCTGAGACTTCCATGCTATGAAAAAGCCCAAGCTAGTCAGTGGAAAGACTGTGAAGAGACAGAAGCCCATACACCCCTCAGCAATTCCAGCTATCCCCCTAGCCCAGATGCTTGATATAGAAGTGAAGAAGCCTTCAGGTCACTCCAGCTCCAGCCACCATTTAATTGTAACCACTTAAGAAACCCTAAGCTAGAACTACAAATTGGTACAGCCACTATGGAAAACAGCATGGAGTTTCCCCCAAAGAACTAAGACTAGATCTACCATATGATCCAGCAATCCCTCTACTGGGTATTTACCCCAAAGACTTGAAAACCCATATCTGAAAAGATATTTGTACACTGATGTTCATAGCAGCATTATTTACAGTGGCCAGGACATGGAAGCAACCGAAGTGTCTCACCATAGATGATTAGATAAAGAAGCTGTGGTACATATACAAAGGAATATTACTCAGCCACAAGGAGAGAGGAAATACTGTCATTTGCAACAACATGGATGGACCTTGAGATTATCATGTTAAGCAAAATAAGCCAGACAGAAAAAGTTGAAAATCACATGATATCATTTATGTGTGGGATATAAACCTAAAAGCAACAAATGAATAAGACAAACAAACAGAGAATCATGGACATGGACTATAGACTAGTGGTTACCAGAGGGTAGGGGGTGGGGGAAGAGGGGAGGTAGATGGTTAAAGGGGGTCAAATATAGTGGGGTAAGGGGAGGGTGAAGTGGGTAAAGGGGATCAAATATATGGTAGCTGAAGGAAACTGGACTCTGGGTGGTAAACACACAATAGAATGTACAGATGTCAAATTATAATGTACACCTGAAAATTATGTAATTGTATTAACTAATGTTACCCCCAATAAACTTAATTTAAAAAAAGAAAAAGAAAAAGAAAGAAAGAAAGAAAAAAGAAACCCTAAGCTAGAACTATCAAGCTAAGCCCAGCAAATCCAAAGAACTGTGTGAGGTAATAATAAAATTTCTTTCAAGCCACTAAATTTTGGGATAGTTTGTTATGCAATGATAGATGACTAGAACATCCTCGACTTGAGACCTTTACCCACAGTATTAATAATACACGAAACAAGAAATTCAAATTCAAGCCAGAACAAAGATTCATCAGGCTATCAGGGAGTTACATTGTTGCTCTGCTCACATATTCTGTAAAGCATGGTGTCATTTGAAGTTTATTAAAATATAATCTTTAAAATGCTTTAACAGTCCATATACCATGACAAAAGTGATCTTTATTATTCATATGACAGTGTAGCTTAGGAATTGAGGCATGTTCAGAGGATCCAGAGCAAGATACTTCTGGATTCTTCAGTATTTAAATTAATATCATAAATGACTACAAATACAACTTGGAAGAAAGAGATCTTCCACAATGATTTTAAAGGCCCTTTCAAGAATTAACAAGATTCAAATACATCCTTTAATGTCACCACAGTTGCACAGCTGATATCAGTTGAAGATATTATTGGTCAGTGTTTGGTTTTACTAAACAAAATACTCTTGGGAAGAGACTAGATTATTACCACTAAGGAATCAACGATTCCTTACCAGTAAAGAATCAGCACATTGATTCTATCACAGCTGTGCTCCATGGAAAGTTGTCCAAAAATATCTCAAAGATTCAAAAGCGTATAGAGGAGAACCAGTACTGTCCTGGGTGTATCTAACTATTGTATCAATGCATTTATACCTTTTAAGAATCTTTAAAACATTATGCCAAGTGAAATAAGCCAGATGCACACACAAAAAGCTAGTATGTATAATTCTACTTATATGGGAATAGTTAAAAACATAAAGACTGAAAGTAGAATGGTGATTGCCAGAAGCTGGGAGGAATGGAGAGTTATTGTTTAATGGGTTCAGAGTTTTGATTTGAGATGATGATAAAGTTCTGGAGATGGATAATGGTGATGGTTGCACAACACTGTAAATGTACTTATTACCACTGAACTGTACACCTAAAAATGGTTAAAATGGTAAATTTTGTGTTATACATATTATACCACAATAAAAAAATATATTTTACTTTAAGAAGAAAACAATATAAATGAATTTGGGTGTTTTCTCAGTCAGCTTCCCAGCAAGAAACAGATGGCGCACTCAAATTAGGGCAATTTGAAGAGAGTTTCATAAAAGGACTCTTTGCAAAGCTTTGGGCAGAGCATAAGGAAATCACAAGAGAGAGAGGAGAACCCCAGGGTTAAGAAGGAAGGAGCAGACACCAGAAGCCAAAGAAAAGGAAGGCTGTGTGGAGAGGATCATCTAGAGGAGTCACAGTTTCAATGGAGGGAGAGTCAGCCGGTAATAAACCTGCAGGAAAGACCCCGTGAGAGTAAATGCCCCAATATCACTCTCCTCCCCTTCCCAGCCTCCTACCAGTAGTCGCCATTGGCCAAATCCAGAACCCAAAGGGCAAGAGAATCTGCTTACCATCTATACAGGTCAGCCTCCAGAGAGGCTGGGAGGGAGCATGGAGAGTGGATGGGAGGGGCAAAAGGAAAACAGCCACCACAGTGTCCTAGTTAATGAGATGTCCTCAAAGCAGTTATAGTTATGCATTAGCCACACCAGATACACAGCTACCAAAATCTACTATCTCCTTGGCCCCATAACATAGTAACAACTAGACCAAAACATTGACTTTGTGAAAACACAGGGAACACACAAAAGAAATATGAATGTACTTGGATATCCGTCCTCATAAGACATGGTTTACTCTCTGGGGCTTAAAAGTACAATCCCATTGCAGCTTTGCATGACCTGCATTATCTGTGCCACTTCCCAGGAGCTGACAACCTAACTCTTTGGAGATTGAGACGTTATAGAATGAGACCGGCAAAAAGGGGAAAAGGCAGTTACCAGTCCTTCTCTGTTCTGTCTAAAGCCAACCTTGCAAGTTCTGCCTCCAATTTAAGAACCCATCTCTTTCCTGTCTTTCAAGGGGTATAGACTTCTCCTCTGGACTCAGCAAAATGAAAGTATAAGAATACATAGCAATGAATGTCATATGTTTTTGGTTCGGCTAAGTTCTGGTTTTCATTTTGTAGTGGGATTTTCAATGAGAATAATTTTGATTTAACAAAGGGATGTTCTGAGAAATCCTTCATTATTTGCAGGTTAGGTACGAAAAGGGTTAATGCAACCACCACACTAAGAGACACTCATAGATCATGATCTGAGGGTCACTTTTGCCTGACTCTCACCCTCTCCTGCCTGCTCCAACTCAGCTGTCTCTCCTACTTGACTTAAAAGTCTCATTCCATTAATGTCAATCCTCCAGGTTAGACCACTGCAGCCAGGTCACGGTCTCTAGAAGATCACTGCTGCTTTGCACATATGGTACCTGGCAAGAGAAGAAGGTCCCCTGAATTGGCGGTAGGGGAAGGACAGCCATCTTCTGTAGGTCTCTTTCATTAGCACATTAGCATGAATGAGCTTATCAGATTAGCTAATTGTCACCTGGACACTTTGGACAGTGCAGAGATATTGGTGAGGCACATTTCCACAAAAAGCAGGGGGAAAGCGCAACGATGAGAAGTCCCAGAAGGAGCTTGAAGCATCCCGGAAGAGTAGGGCCCAGAGGGGAAGGATGAGCAGGAGAGGAGGGAGAGAAAGCTCTGAACGAGAAGGCGCTAGTGACAAACCTCACTCTTTTAAGGTTTGCCTGGGAGCCCCCATTCCCTATTTGAGGAATGGCAGATATACAAAGCTGTTCAGGCACCAGCAGATAAACTTGACTTCTGTTTCTTCAAATAGTACTGTGGACAAAGACATGTTCTGGTAAGATGGAAAACTAGATAACCTACAGTCCCTCCCCCTACAAACACCTAAAAAAGCTAGATAAAATACATATACAAATACTTAAAATAGATAGATAAGCATCAAAGAAAGGGACAGTATAAGCCCCTGTAACACAGAAACCTGGCTTTAACACCCAAATTACAGAAGAAACAGGAGGAAGGACCTTAGGTTAACCTGAAGTGAGGAGTTGAAACTAAGAGTTTAGTAAGACTCCAAAATAAAACCAGGACTCTGACCTTCAGTGAAAGGAAGGACACACACACACACACACACACACACACACACACACACCCCTACACAATGACACAGAAATGATAAGAAAATTTATCTCAGTCTTCCTCAACTCCAGGTAGGAAAATAACTTCCTCTGGAATTCATACCACAAAGTCAGGGAAGCCAAAATTATAGAAACCAACATAAAAGCGGTTCCAGGCCGGGGGGTAGCCAGCCTTTGAGATGACCCTCAATGACCCAGAGACACCGCTTGCCAGGCAAAAGCACCTGCTCCAGGGTGATGTACCTCAACCCTGGCGCCACAGGTTTCCTGTAGATAAATTCTCACTAGAGATGAACTCACAGTCAAAGCACATCGTAAACTATCCTATATTGTAAAATCAAGCAGACACAATAGACAGACAAAAATGAAAAACCCCACAGTACTTGACCACTAAGGAAATCAGATAATATAAATGAATAGATAGATAGATAGATAGATAGATAGATAGATAGATAGATAGATAGATAGCAAGCAGTAAGTATATTTTAAATCATACAAGAAGGAATCGAAATCATGAAAACAGGGCACTATGAAAAACGTATAGCAAATTGAGAAAAAAACTAGAAACGAAATTTTCACTTATTAAAACAATGAGTTTGTTAAATAGTAGAGATGAACTGAGAATTAGTGAACTATAAAACAGATCTGAGAGACTCTCAGAATGAAGCACAGATAGAGAAATGTTAGGCCTTCTCATTATCTTCTCAAAATTTCTTCACTTCTCACATTAGCACCTTTTTGTCATTAGGAAATCCAGAAGGAAAGACAAGAGAGAATAAGGAAAAAGCAATATTTGAACACGGAATGTCTAAAATTTTCAAAATTAAAGACAAATCCTCAAATTTAAGACCCACAATGAGTCCCAAGTAGATACATAAAAATAAATGTATGCCTAGACATATCGTAATGAAAATGCAAAACACCAGAGAGAAAGAGCAAGAAGCCTTTACCTAGAAAAGACAGATTACCTTTAAAAAATGATATTTAGGCTTACAATAGAATACTCAATAGAGTTAACTTGATACAACAGTGGAGACCAGAGGAAAATGATGATGTCTTTACAGTACTAGGTAAAATAACTACCAACCTAAAATTCTATATACAACTAAACCATAATTTGGGAATGGAAGCAAAATTTAAAAACTTTCAAAGACTATAAGTGTTTATCACTCAGATTGTTTCTGAAAGAATTTTCCAGGGATGAACTTCAGGAGAAGACAAGGAAAATCAATGTAAAAGTAAGTAAGATGCAATAAACAAAGGAGAACCAATAAATTGTTAAGAGTAGTGTATGTCTAAATAAACATCGACTGTTAAACATGCACACATGTACACATGTACATGTGTGTGTACACACATACAACACAAACAACAATAATAATGAAAAGATTGGAGTAAGCGATCATACTTAAAGCGTTTTAATATCCAAATAAAGTTCAAGGTGAGGTAGGGATATTCATTAACTTCAGACTTTGTTAAATCAAGTATGCTTATTAAAATTTTTAAGGTAATTGGGGGCCAACCTTCAAGATGACCCCCAATAAGCCTCACCTTCTTGTATTCATGCCTTTGTGTAGTCCCATCTCATTTGGTCTGTGTGACTAATGAAATACGGTGAAAAGCATAGTATGTGATTTTTTAGGCTAGATCATAAAAGACATACCAGCTTCTACCTTCTTCTCTCTTGGATCACTCACTTCGAGGAAAACCAGCCACAGTGTGGTGAGGACACTTAAGCAGCCCAAGTTGTGAGGAACTGAGGCCTCCTACAAACAGCCAACACCAACTTGCCAGCCACATGAGCGAGTCGTTTTGCAAACAGATCCTCTAGCCTCAGTCAAATCTTCAAATGAGTGCAGTCCCAGGTAAATTTTGATGGTATCTTCATGAGGGTCCCCAAGCCAGAACTACCCAGTTAAGCCAATCATAAATTCCTGACCCACTAAAGCTGTGTGAGACAACAATGTTCATTGTTGTTTTAAGCTACCTAGTTTTAGGATTGTTTGTTACATGGTAATAGATAACTAATACAATAGCTATGAAAAGAACAAAGTATACCATATAACTTCCAAACCATTAAGGTGAGGGGGAGGATTTTTTAAGAAAAAATCACTCAATCCCTATAGGAAACTGGAAACCAGAGGAGATATATAAAGAAAAAAGAGTAATGAAAGCAAATACAAGATAATACATCATGAAAAATGTAAATAAGCCAACTAGTCTTAAAGGAGTATTTCCAGACTTGATTTTTAAAAAGAACTGAGATATGTGTTATTTTTCAAGCTTAATAAAAAAAGACATAAAAGTTAAAAGATAAAGATAGCAGAAAAATAGCTTTAAAAAAGGTGGAATATGTATATTAATATTATAGAAAGGAGACCTTAAGCAAAAATGAATAAAGAAGATCTGTAATTGATGATAAAAGAAAAAAATTACCAGGAAGATAATAACAAGTATAAATTGTACCCAGTAATACAACCTCCAAATAAAGCAAAACTTATCATGAGCAAGAAGAATTTTCTCAATCCACAATCATAGGAGATTTAAATGCTTACCTTTTCATAATTATCAAGAAAACTAGAAATTGAGAAAGATCATTTCTGACTTGAGTGGCACTATTCATAAACTTGATTTAATAACCATGTAGACAATTTTGCACAAATAAATAGAGAACATGCTTTCCTTTCCAAGTCCACATGGAAAATTCACACAGATTGACCACATATTAGGCCACAAAACAAATTTTAAAAAAATCTCTCTCACTAACCATGTTCTCTGACCATAATGAAATAGCATTAAAAAATAATAACAAAAAAATCCTCTGAGACTTTTAAATTTAAAAGTACACTTTGTAGCAACTCATGAGTTAAAGAAGAAATCAGAATGAAATTAGAATGTGTTTAGAAATAAACCATAATAATAGTAATTTGTATCATGCAACCAAGGCATCCTTAATAAATATAAGACCAGAAATTAAGAAATGTGCAATTATAAAAAAGGACAGGATCAAGAAAAGTAGAAGCTCTCTTTTTGAAAACATATAATGCACAAGACAAACATCTCTGTTTAAGAAAAACTAAGAAGTCATAAACGAACAATACCTAATAAGAAAGAGAATGTAAGAACAGACAAATAAGAGCATACTATAAATGGCTTCATGCCAACAAATTTGGAAACATAGATAAAATGGAAATTTTACCTTGGGAAAAAAACTATCAAAGCAGATGCAAGAAGCAATAGAAAACTAAAGATGATAACATTTTTTTAAAAATTGGAACAGTTGTGAAAAAATCTACTCACAAAACAAGCAAACAAAAACATTAGGCTCACTTTCACAAAATTCTACCAAGCCTGCAAAATATAGATAAACTCTACCATATATAAAGTGATCCAAACAAGAGAAGTACCCCAACTTATTTTTTGAAGCTAGTACTCACTTCACTTTTGAAACTAAAAGCAGATGAGGGTAATACAATAACAAGAAAAGTATAGGTTGAAGAAGAAAAACCATATGATTACCTCACTCCATGTACAAAAAAATATTTGATAAAATTCAATCTCCCATCATTTAAACACACACAAAAAATAATAAAGGCAAAAACTCTTTAAAAACTAGGAAGATTAGCAAACTTTCTTAACCTCATGAACCTACAGCAAACATATTTAATTATGAAATATAAAAGCATTCTCTTTAAAATTATAAATAATACAAGGATACTCACCATCACCATTTCTATTCAACATGATGCTAATGGCTCTTATGTGCTGATAGCATGGTAAGACGGGAGGAAGAAAATGAAAAGTATAAGAACTGAAAAGAAAGAAATGAAACTGTCATTATTCAAAGATAATAAGATTGGTTAAACAAAAAAAGACCTAAGAAAAATATAAAGTTCATCGTGTTTGCCAATATAGACCAATATGCTCAAATTAATTGCATTTCTATACGACAACAAACTTTTGGAAAATGTGATTTAAACTTTTCCATGTATAATACCCTCATGAACTCTAAGAAACGTATGGAAAGTAAGCAACGACAACAAAAAACCTTAAGGAAAAAATATGAAACTTTATGAAATAGCATAAAAGAACTAAAACAAAGAGAGGTATATCAAGTTAATAGATGAAGACTCAAAACAATAAAGATTGCTATTAGTGATATATATGTGTGTATATAGTTATGTATATAATCGCTATATAGTAAAGATCTCTCCAAATTAATCTAAATATTATATACAATGCCAGTCAAAATCTCAATGTGCTTTTTCACAGACTGTGACAACTTTCATCATATGAGAGTAGAGAGCTAAGAGACCTAAGGAGGAAGAGGTAGCAATTAAAGGAGGCTGATTCCCGGGAGAGTGGCATTCAAGCAGCAATAGAAAAATAGACCATAGAGCAAAATAGAGAGCCCAGAAAGATTCTCATTCATATGGATGCTTGATATATAGCACCCATGACATTACAAAACTATGAAGGAAAAACAGTATCATTCAATTAATGGTGCTAAGACAATTGGAAATTCATATAGAAAAACATGAAGTTGAATCCTTATCTTATACCATAAATAAAAATTAATTCTAGAAGGATTAAAAACCTGAATATATATTGCGTGGAACATATTTATACTAAAACCAAATTTAACCAGGCATCTAGTATTTTATCTGACAACGCTATCCAAGCACACTTCTTTAAAATTTCCAAAACATTTGGCAGACTAATCACCCAAAATGGGAGAGTTGAAAATTTTCTTAAAAGAAATGATCGTATTCATTTTGATAAGAAACAAAGAAAATAGCTACAGGTTTAACTCCTGTTCGCAGTTATAGAGGTGTTTATCTCAGTGCACAAACTTCATGACTGAATTATTGTGAGTTCTCTTTAGACAGAACAAAAATGTTGGAATGCCAGATGGTTATTTTATGAGTCACCAAAACTCTCCGTTCTTCCCACAGTGGCAGCCAGCAAATTCTCAGAGCTTTCACTAAATGGCAGAACTAGAACAGATCTAAGGGAATGCAGAGTAATGGAAGAAAATGCATCCAGGGAGAGAAGTTATTTTCCAAAAGAATTTCTAAGCCCTCCCCACTTTCCACCACCACCCATCTCTGTCCCCAAAGCTTTCAGGCTTAGAGAAAGTTTTACTCTAACGAGTAGACAAACATGTCAAACTATTAGGACAGAAGAAACTACAAAATTCTCCTAGTTGAAATCGGTCTACAGCAAGGGTGGAGTGGGTGAGTGGGGTGTGGGGGGGCTGGGTGGGGAGAGTCTAATACTAGTTACTGATTCAGTGGTAGAGTATGTGGAAAACTGTGAATGTCATTTATTATGGGATATGTAATGAGGCGATTTAGGGGGAATCCTTTTCATAATAGAGCATCATAACCACTGACATGAAGCATATCTATGCTTAGTTAATTGTGGCTTAAAATTATTGGCATGGACACCCAAGATCTAGTTTCTATGAAGCCTTCTGTGCCTTTCTGTATTGCCTCCTATCCCAGGTCAGCACCTTCAAATCTCCTCCTAAAATAAACTGGGTTGCTCTCCTTGCTGCATCTCTAGATCCTAGCCCTGTGCCTGGCACACAGTAAGTATTGAAAGCTATTTATTAATGAATAAAGAAATAAAGCTTCAGTTGCCCATTTAAAAATCTTTTAATTGATTTTTCATTTTAAGAATTGATAATGTTAGGATATAGACCAACAGCTGGGGAATATAGCATTTAAAAAAAATTTTATACTTAGTATTAACTGCATGACAGAGTTTCATTTTTAAACTAAATAAATTAAAAAGTAATAAAAGATAGTGTGAAGTAATTTACATATGTTTTGGCTTTTAAGTATTTGTCTTATGCTGCTTGATCTTAAAGACTCAAATCCAAAGAATAAGATGGAAAAAAAAAATCAATGTTTTTAAAATAAAATTTATTGTTGCTATGTGTGTTTTAACGAATGAGTGGTTTGAGCTTATGGTTGGTACATGAATAAACCATAAAACCGACCTGACACTATGGGTCCTAAGCTTCTTTTGTGACATAGAATCTCTGTGTTATAGTATGGCACAGCTCAAAGGCTAGATCTAAGGTGACTATTCTGGAAGTGGCACAAAGATCGGAACATTTACTCAAATAAACCAGTTCTCTCACATTTTTCATTAGGAAACTCTTGAATAGAGATTCTTGACAAGCTATTGTATGTCTAAGTTAGCTGTGTGTCTGCTCTTATACACCTTCAAGAATTAAAGGAGCTATGATTTTAAGCTGAATTGCCAATAGTATAGCAAATTTAATAGAAATCATCCAATAATTACTCCTTTTCTAAAATTGATTTGATAATTGACTCCCAACAAATACAAAATGCAGACGGAGCGTCATACATTTTATTCTCACTGTTTGTCTAGGTAAAACAACTTGTCCAAGGCACAGCTGTACTATGTGACTTTGAGGGTCATCTGTGACTATTCGTAGCAAATACCCATACTTAATGCCAACACATCCAGCTTCAATCCGAAACCTATGAGTCGTGTATTGTGCATAATGTCTAACCATAGTAAAGCAGCTGATAATTAACTAAAAGTTTTCACTTTTCACTGAAATGGCTGTTATGCAGACATCACCATGGATCACAACAGAGACATACATCACACATGTTCTGCCCTGACTAGAGTCACAGCCAAATTAAAATCCAAGCCTGGTGAGTTGATTCCATAGCAAACTGTTATGCAAAAAAGCTTCGGTCACATACCATTCATTGTCTCCTTCTGTCCTTTTTCTGACTAAACATTAAGGCTGAAGATATCAACAATTAGAATTTAAACCTCTTCTCTACTTAGTAACAACTCCTTTCTATCCCTGTCTACCCAGAAAGAATCTGCCTGCTTATTCCTATTTTCATGTCCTGTCCTCTCAAATTAACCTTGGTTGCCTTCCCATTTCTGGATAATGTTATTGATCTTGAGCTAAAATGCCTAGACAATGTAGAACTTGGCATATAAGAAATGCAAATTAATCCACATTTTCAAATGTAGCATAAAAATACTGTTTTGAACATTTTTAGATGGTAAAGAACTTTATAATGTTGCATTGCTTCTGTAGACTTGGGACTTCAGAAGTAGTATTGTAGGTTTTTCCTAGGGAAAAAAAAAATCTTATCTATAGGTCTCTCCCTTCTATGGCTTCAATACTTTCTATTGCTCTTTGAATATAGTTCCAACCTCTTACCATGGCCTTCAAGGCAGTAAAACACCAGACTCACCTCACCCCAGCCCCCAACTGCTTGGTCACTATGCTGTAGACATATGGAGCATAACAAGTGCAGGGCTCTGTGCTCCTTGTTCCCACTCTCTGAAATGCTTTTTCCCTAGCTCTGTGCATGACTCTGGCTCTTATCATCCTTCAAGTGTCAGTTTAAACACCACCTCCTCAGAGAGGCTTTCCCTGACCACTCTCTCTGAAGTAGCTCTTCTAAGTATCCCCCAGCCTCCTGCAGTTCTCTTTATCACATCAGCCTGTTTATCTTCTTTGTAGTACTTGTCACAATCAATAATTATCACCAGACTATAAGCTCTGAGATATCATCACTGTATCTCTAGCATCTAGTATAGTGCCCGGCACATAGATGGTGCTTGATAGTTGCAAATTAATTATTGAGTACATGAATAAATAATTAGGCTAATAATATGAATTCACCTCCTTTTTTCATTTTATTTTTATATATAGTATCTAGCACTGTACAACATACTAGCTAAGAAGGATTTAACACAATAATACATTTTCAAGAAATTTTAATAATGAAGAAGAATATTAAGAAGCAGATGTTTGCAAGCACCACTAGACATGTGCTAAATAAGTCTGTCTTTTAGAAATATCACTGGTATAACTGTTGAATAGATTCCTTGGAATTCTTTTCCTTCCTTCCTCCTCTCCTCTCCTCCCCTCTCCTCCCCTCCCCTCCCCTCCCCTCCCCTCCCTGCTCCTTTCTTCTTTCCCTTCCTTCCCTCCTTCCTTCCCTCCTTCCCTCTTTCCTCTCTCTCCCACTCTTCCTCTCTTCTTCTCTTTCTCTCTCTTGTTTTTTTAAGTCATATATGACATTAGCGACTAACATTTAAGCCCCCAATTTTTCCACCTTAAAGCCTTCCCCCAACTCTTACTCAACTTCGTGAGTTGATATGCAGCATAAATCAGGAAAGAGTTTGTCTACAGTCACGTGGTCCCCTGAAAGACAGTTTTTCAGAAGCAAAAATGACAAACAAACCTAGATATAAATCATCGCATTTATATTTGGAAGTAGCATGTTAGAGATAAAAGACATTAGAGTCAGGAGATTGTGATTCTAATCATTTTGCCACTATAGATATGATAGAAAATTAATTCATTACTCTGTGTCCAAATGTCCTCATCTGTATAATTGAAATAATGTTTCCTATCTTGTCTTACTTCACAGGTAGGAAAGGATCCATCAGGGTGACTTTGTGAAAGTACTCTGCAAAATATTATGTAAAAATAAAAGGTATTATTACCTTAAAAGTGAAACACTATTTTCTAGTTTGCCAGAAAAAAAAAGATAGACAACAGCCATATCTGGGGAATCATGGGTATAGTGACAATATTTTCAAAACCCAAATCAGGACATATCTTTTGGCATATGATCTGACACATGGTCTGACCACATGACAGAATATTTGAAATCAAAATGTCCTGAAAAATCCAGGACATGTGGTTGCCATGGCAATGAGGAGCCATAGGGAGGCTGTGGGCAATGAAAAGACAGGGTCGAATTGGCAAGCATGGAAAACTATTTTGCCAGTGATGTGCAGGACAGTTTGGAATCAATCAACGTGGAAGACCGAAAAGGCAAGAAGAAATAAATTTTACTAATCTGAGTGTGAAGATGTGTAAATGGCAATCCTGAGTCATCCTCATTCTGAAAAAACTTCCCCACTCACTCCAGGAAATCTGAAGGAGTCTCTGGTGCACACGAATGTGGAGTAAGAGAGGTGTTTTGGATAAGAATTTTGTTGGAATGGGCCTGGCCCCGATGGTGGTCCCATATTTCCTCTCATTGTCACAAGGACTAACCTAAGAATTATTTCATGGTAGCCCAGTTCTCCAGACCAAGGGACACTCCCTAGAAGTACCCTGGGATAGACTCAAATCTTCCTCCATCTAGATGGAAAGATCATGGAACAATTCGATCCCTGAGTTCTGCTCTTCGCGGACTGCCTTCTGTCCGCCACCTTTCTCCTCACAAATGAAAGCAATCCTCTCCTCTGTGCAATTGCTCAAGAAATATTGTTTGTGAGTTACAACTCCCCGGGAGCTCCTGACAGCACAACTCTGGTATCATACAAATTCTACTGATGACTTTTAGGACAGAAAGACAGATTTTTTTTTTTGGCCAGTCAAAAGTAAAGTGCAGCCAGATCTTAGGAAAGTGTAAGGATCGGACTCAGAAAGGGAAGGCTTATAAAAAGTTCGATCTCTTTCAGCATTTTTCACATTCTTATTAAAACTAATAAATCTTATATTTCTAAGGGGCAAGCATTGTTTCACGAGGCAAATTTCCCATCTACCTCTCATTCTTTTCCAGCTCTGGAAGTCTCCAAGACCTCTAAATGCTATCCAGTGCCTATCACATGCTATTGAGTTGGCATGTTTGCAAATTGCATGCAGTGAGATCCTTCCATACCAACAGCCCTGTCTCAGATTCCCCAGCATCGCAGCCAAACTAGTATTGCCTGCACATTTTCTTCATCTTTTCATTGAGTTCAGTGTGGCAGCAGCACATTCCTCAGCAAAGGCTCCAGTCGGCATGGTAACTAGTTAGAAACTGCAAGCTTCCTTCTTGCAGACTCCTATTTCTTTCTGAGAGTGCTTTTTTTTTTTTTTTTTTTTTTTTTTTTTTTTTAGGGGGAGGGGGGTGCGCAGAGCGGATGGTGGTGAAGGAAGTAGTGAAAAGGAGGTGGAGAAAGAATTGATTGGATTGGACTGGGAGGGGGGATGGGCAGAAGAATGACTCAAACGCGCTGTTTAAAAGAGTTATCGGTCCACCCCTGGTGTTGGTGCTAAATTGCCAGGGCAGAAAAAAAGTCCTAATTGGGATGGGGGAGGCAGTGACAAAGCAAAGCTTGTTCAAGCTTCGGAATCTGCACTGTTGATAGTGCAGGTACCTCAGGGCTGTTGGGAGTGATTGCTGTGTTGACTTTGTCTAATTGCTGGGGAGGAGTTATGTGAGCTGTGACGGGCAGTGTTACACCCAGTGGGGTGGTGGACAAAAACTGGCATCACCAAGCAGGGCTAAATAAACTGACAAAGCTCTTGGCATATTATTAAAAATCTGGCAAAATGTTCATCTCTTGACAAAAATGTAGAGAGACTAGTAAGGCATAACTTTATCCCATGTTAGATTTTAAAATGGCTAATGCCAAGTTGTCTATCAAAATTAATAGGGTGTTGCTTCTTCTCATAGAACAACAACAAAAATTCTCATACATTTTATTCATTTATTCATCACTAAAAATCATGTAAATGCTAAAATTTTCATTTAGGAAAAAGGTTTGCAGGTGGTTAAGTTTGATTTTAAAGTGCTATGAATTAAAAACTACTTTTTCTTATGTTTGTTATAATAAAAACTCTACCTTCAGAAGAATGTAAAGTGTCTTGTTCTCTGAGATTAAATTAAAATTCTGAATTCATGCCTACTTATATTAAGAGAGGCATCAAAACTCCAAATATTGATTATATCTCATATGTTTGGGTTTGGGACTTTTTAAACTTATATTGAGAAAAATGTTAAATGGTTAATTGTTGAGTAGATACTCTGCATTGTCATAGGAATTAATCAATATATTGGCTTACTCTTCTACTTTGCTATTTCATATGTTAATTTAACTGTTTCTTCTTCCTTCTTTGCTTTCCATGAAGCCTTCATGCATGCTACTCTACAAACTACTTTTTATTCTAAGTTTTACACACATAGGGCAACTTTCTGTTCTAGAATTCAAGTTCATTTTGTGACTATTTAGACCTCAAAAAGTAAGTGTAAATAGTACTCTACCTTGTCATATGCACATGGTGCCTGTGGATAGCTATTTCCTTTCTTATTTTCCACATTCTACAGCTTTCCAATGAAATGGAAGTGAAAAAAGATGCCATGAAAAATTTTAAAACTTTTATAATGTTTTTTAATTCCTAGTTTGCTTTATGGAACAATAGCCATTTTTTTTTTTATAAGCTCAGAATTTTTGTTAACTTTTTCCAAAAAAAAAAAAAAAAATTCCAAAATGGCATTTTCCTCAAAATCTCATGTTTTCTCTAATTCTGATTTTTAAGGCCTTCAAGTAAAATAGGAAGTCAGTGAGGCTGGTGGAAAGACTTTGCTCTTAAGCCCTAACAAATAATTTCAATTGGTGATTTTTCTCTTTTAATTTTTAAAGCACCTCTCTACAGTAGAGTCAATAAGCTCTGCTTGAAAACTAAGACTCTTGAAACATAAACACTGATATGCTTCCAGGTAAAAGGGAAACGTACAAAGGTTCCTTAACTGCCGAAGGAACAAACATGTAAATAAGAGATGAGCCGATTCCCTACTGTTCATGTTTGCTCACTGCGAACATTTGGTTCACTTGGCTTGGCTCATTATTTCAGCTGGGAAAGTCACTATATGAATTAATAGCAGATTTCCCAGCTGAAAATAAATGTTTACCAGTTTAGGGGGCTGGGGTTTTTTGGCAAGGAGCTGGCTTTTTGTCTGACTAGCTCCTTTTTTTTGGCCTGCACATCCCTGAGGTGTGTAATTAAAGTAAGGGAATTTGCACATAGTGCTTTAAGGCTTTAATGAATAGAAAACAAGATATTTCAGCAATTTGGTGCCTAATGTCAGAGTGTGCATTTCCTGTGTGAGGTGTCACAATAATAGGGCTCTGTGATAATAAAGGTGCCTGCAATTCCATGCAAAGAAAAGTGACAACATTTGTTCCTAAATTCCAATACAAAATACATTTAAAAAAAGAGTAATTTACATTTGGAAACAGATGGACTTTGAACTTGAACATATCCTCAGAATTAATGGCTATTAAATCAGCCCCACTTTGCTGAATATTGAAATTCCTTTCAGAACAAAGATCTTGGCTGTTGATATCAGATTACATTACATGAATACACAGTATCAAGTGGTTTTAATCATAACCATTCTCTCCTTGCTGTTGAAATTTTTGAACAGCTCAAAATCTGGAAAAGTATTTTTAAATCTCAGGAACCTTGAGGGGAAGAGTAGGAAGAACAAATTAACATTTACTGTGCACCTGTTATATGCCAGCTACTTTTACATGATATAAAATTTAATCTTTTACAAAAAAACTATGCAAGAAAAGGTGTTAGTATTCTTTTATTTTTGTTGAGGAAAAAAAAATGTTCAAAGAAATTAGGTAACTTGCCCAAGATCCCATAATCAGTGACACCAGGATATGAGAGAGACCCTGCCCAGCAGAGTAAGCACTCAGTATACACAATAATTATTATTGTTGGACTCCAAAATTCCAGCTCGTTCAACATAGTTCACTGATATTACTTTTATACCTCTTACGTAAAATATATTCTAAAGTGGAATGAAAACCATATTTCCCCCTTATGCTCAGTCCTTGATCATTTTCACGAATGTTGTTTTATTTCCGATTTGAGGGGGAAAACAACCCCCAAAACTACTTGTTCCATCCTCTGCATAACAGTGTAGAATGTAGCAAGCTTGCACTTCCTGGGTCATAGGAAGGGCATCTCAATCTGAGGATAAATGGTACTTTTAATACAAGACAAGGGCAGCCATGACAAGGAACAAGTCTCCAACAAACGTATGGAAGAAGAGGGTGCTTTCATAACAGCCGAAGGCCTGAATATGGCACCCACATCACCACAGAATAGGGGAACACAGATTTCACCTCACTAAGACTTAGTTCTAACATCTGCAAAAATTTAAAAGTGGGGAGCTGGATGATCTAAAAACCCCATTTCTTATTTAAAAGTTTAAACAAAAAGCAACCTTGGCTGAGACTAGAGGGCAGGGGACAGGAAGGTGAGGTAATCCATTAACATGAGAATTCCCAACGGATAAGCTTCAGTTAACTACCTATCTTGTGTTCACTACACAAAGACATATGTCACATTCCCTCATGCAATGATTATCAGGTTTCTACTATATATTCCACAATGACGTTACTTGATATCATCCATAAACTAAATTCTAAAGTAAAACATTGTCTTTAAAAGGGTTTTCCTCATGCCTTTTCCTCTCCTGACTTTTCACCTTATCTTGGGCTCTCTATGGCCTTCCTCTTAGTCTCTAAAAACCTTTAAAGAATCACTGATAGACCACACATCTAGCATGGTGTACTGTCCTAATTCCCAGTAAAGAAGAAAAATGCAAGAGAGAGAGAGAGAGAGAGAGATTGAAGAAAAGAGAAACAGCAGACAGACAGACAGACAGACAGAGACTTGGAGTCTAAACACCCCCTCCTATAATCCTAGGGATATAAAACTCAGGACACTGGAGACTCTGAGACCTGCTACCCTATATCAGTCATTTTCCTCCTGGATGAGGAACCAACATTCTTCCTCTCCTTTCTTCTGTCAACAAGCACTGATGCTGGCAGCTCCCAGCAATCACTGTTCCAACAGACGAGCCCCATCCCCAGGAAAAAAACTAAAGGGATTATTATTATCTTTATCAATATTTAAAGAAATATGAATATCAAGAGTTTGAGATCTTTATTAGTCTAAACATCAGAAATGCCATTTGGAGCACATATATTTTTATTCCACTAGGATTTATAATCTATTAAGCCCAGCACCTTGTCACTGACCTCATCCCTCTTGTGTCCTTACTTTCCTCCTCTTTACCCTACTTAAATTCCATGACCCATCATTATTATTCTTCTCATTCAAGCACCTTCATCCTCTTTGCTCCTCTCTCACTGCATTGTACTGGTAAATTCTCATGCCTGATTAAATCCAACTTTCTGTCTATTCTACGCCTGCATCCCTGCAACTGAATGTGCTGAAGGAAAACACAACCGTGCTGGCTGATCTCATTCTAAATGCCTGGTCATTATAACCTCCTGTGGACCAATAATGCTCCCTAGCTATCATTCGGTAACCTTGTCCAACCCCTCTCCCATTCTCCTCAAAAATGCTTCGCTTCTCTCCTCAATCCTTCACAGTCTGTTCACTCATCATTCACTTGCTTCCTAGTTCATTAAGAAATTAGAAACATCCAGAAAGATCTCCACATCTTACCACCACGTCTCCCCATCTACCAGCATCAGAGCCCATATACCCTGCTTTTCCTTCTGGGACTCTGAATGGATTATTGGGGCTCTCAGCCAAGGCCAGCCCCCACTTGCATACTGGATCCCATCCCCTCTCAATGCCACAAGGATATTTCTCTAGCAATTCTACCCCTTTCTTCTGCATCAATTTCCCTCCATTTTCTTGGACCATTGCCATAACGTATAAACATGCTCCTGTTTCTTTCATTAAAAAAAAAAAAAATCTTTTTAAAACCACGTTCCCCTCCAACTACTGCTCCATTTCCTCTGCACCTCTTGACAACACAACTCTTCAAAGAAGTTATTTATAGTCACTGGTAATTTCTCTCCTCTCATTCCCTCTTCAACCCAATCCAATCACCACCCCATCCTGCAAACATTAAAACGGTTCCTCTATGATCACTGAGGAGCTCCACATTGGCACATCCATCAGTCAATTCTCAGTCCTTGTTTTATTTGTGAACATTTTATGTAGCTGATCACTTTCTCCCATTGAAAAAATTGACTTGCCTTACAGGACATCATGCTCTAGAGTTTCTTCCCACTTTTTTGGTTAATTCTCTCAGTCTCCTCTCTTGGTGCCTCTTCATCTCCCTACTCCTAAGAGTTGGAGTGCCCAGGGCTTAGGGTTCTGACCTCATCTTTTCTCTATGTTCAATTCCATAGAGGACTTCATTGGTTACACAGCTTTAAAAACCATCTCAAACTTTGTCCAAATTTATATCTCCAGATTGAGTGGCTCTTATGCTAGATCCCTAATGTGAAACCAAGATCCAGTTTCCTTTTTGCTCCCTAGGCATGTTAAGTGGGTTTCTCTCTTATTTCCCTGCCTAACATCATAGTCCCTTAAGGCTTGATACCTTATGCTGTTCTTACTGGTTCCCATCAAAGGACTCGGAACCCAATACCTGCCGACGGACCTTCCTAATACTGTCTACCTGCCTAGGCTTCCGAATGTCATCTAAGGAGGAGGAGGAGAAAGAAGGTAAGAAAAAGAAGGAAGAAGATGAGGAGGGGTAGGAGAAAAAGGACTTGTGGATGTTGTGCACAGCCCCAGTGATGTTGAATGTTGTGTATTGTCTACTGTCACCCTTGGGGAAAACACAGCAGGCTTCTTCCTGAGCGGTCATAGGCAAAGTCATTACTTTTGTGAACTTATTATGGTCTAGACAGAGCCCGATCCTTGTTATTGCAAATCGAACACTTCATATTTTGAGAAAGTCCATTACTCTTCTTAGGACAGACTGCCCAATCTACCACATTAGTCACATGAGATGGTCACCTACACGTGATATATCAAACCTCGGTGTCAGTTTATTAACTTACGTTAAGAAATAACCATTGTAGGACCTAGAATATTCAAAACCACATGAACAACAGATTCTCTCCCTACCATTGAAAGTTTTGAAAAGCCATACCATACCCAAAAGCTAGTATATTAATTTATAGGAAAAAATGGCTCTCTTGGTGAGCATAATTCTTGAAGTTCATGTGATCTGTGCATTGTTTTTCTCTGCGGACTTACAAAGGAAACAAAATCATAATCAAATTTTAGAAAACTGATAGTTAATCACATTGTGGCCAAAGTGACTTTTTTCAAAGCATTTGATCACATCACTCCTCTAAAACTGGACATTATTCTTAGGAGAAAACAAAATTGCCAACCTCCTGGCCCTTACATGGTCTGGCTGCTTCAGCCTGTCTTCAGCATCAGAATCAGTTACAAGTTTGAGTTCTGCAACCATGATTCCATGGTTCAAATGCCAGTTCCTCTTCTTCCGAGTTCAGGTGATTTATTTACTTATATTGCATCACAGTTTCCTCTTCCGTAAAATAAGGATAAAGATAGTAATTATTTCATAGGATTGTGATGGAAATTAGGAGAGTAAAGCACTTTCGGCAGTGTCTGGAACCTACTAAGTACTCAATAAACGTTATCTATTATCTAAAACCACTCTGGATCCAGCCACCCCTGCCTTCTGCCATCTCTCAAAGCTGCTGCCAGCCTGGACCCCAGAGCAAACGCCGTTACCGGGAGAGGTACTGTCCTTATACTTCCTTCCACTGTTTAGCTCCTACATGTCCTTCTCCTCTCCCACCTGCAGTTAATTCCTCAGGCAAGTCTCCCTGGGACTGAGAGCCTTCAATCTACGGTTTTCTTCCTTATGTGAATGTGCTTTCCTCACAGACTGGAGCTAGCTCAGGTCAGTCCTCTGCCTACAGAGGTGATCTCCATAGTCAACCCGTTTTTCATAAGACTGACATAAGCCTGATACATTGGAATGCCCCATATTAATTTCTTTGAGTAAATGTTCACTGGATGCTTACCCTAGTATGAAAAGACTGGCCAGACTGGGTCTTCCAGGGGCAAAGCTAGGACCAGCACCACTAACTTTTGCCACAGGGACTCTGTTAAACACCTCCCAGGGCTGACCAACCCCCCTTCTGAACCTCACATTCTTTCTTTGCATGTGTTAATACATTTGCTCAGGTTTTTAGGGCACTTCCAGGACCTAAGAAAACTTTGCATACCTATGCTCCGTTTCACTCCATGTTGTTTTTAAAGTTTTGTCCTCAATAGGTATCTTATTTACCTCATTTCTAAGTTCTGGCAGGGGTGTGTGAGGGCTGGTTTTTTAAATCTATTACTGTCAACACACCTGTACCAGGATTCTATCTATCAAGGGAGACACCCTGGTGTTTTATATCGGGTGAGTATATGCTCACCCATATGAGCACTTCACTTTCCACACTGACCTTCTCCTAAAGCCTGAGCTGGGTGTGCCCCACCCCCATTGACCTCTCCTAGTCTGTTCACCTTCCTGGCAGGGGCCTAAGATAGAGTCCAGCAGAGACTCTCAATGGGGGACACGAGTCCACTTAATTAATGGAGGTAGGTGTCAAGTGTGTTTTCCAATAAGTGAAGGATACAACACTGCTCTGGGGATTAATTATTTTATCTTAAATGAAAATATTAAAGCTGACCCAAGGATGAGAGGAATAAACACAGAGGTTGTTGTTACCACCACATCTTTACACTATACAGTGAGACAGATGCAAATCCCCAAGTCAGTACCAGGCAACAGTGACTTCGGTTGTAAAGATTCCATCCAGTCCTTACAAAGCCTCTGTCAAAAAGACTCGATTGTGTGTTAGCAAAAGTAATTGGTCTACAACCCATTCTGAAACCCCAGAAATCTGAAAAGCATTGCTCTGGGTTTTCGTGCTGTGTCCATGATGTTGAGATCTGGTTTCAGCCAGAGATGTGTGTGCAAATGCCAAAAGAAAAGGAATGGTCCTACCCAAGCAGAATTTAGCAGAAGGTAAGAAAGAACACAAAACTCAGGTTGAAGAAAGCCTCTCCCTGGGGTATTTCTCGTCCTTTATTTTTACCCCAGATCCAAGACTTGTGGTTAATTCAGATAAGCACTTGACCTTTGTGGGCGCTTATCCAAAGTCAACCTTCCCGTGTCTGAGGGTCACCTGTAACTCATTAATCTCAATCCATTATTGTTTTGCAGGGATGTCTGTTCCATTTAAGATATAAAACTCCTATACAGATAACATGGTAGGTTAATGCACTCACCTTTCATTCCCTGATTGCTGGATTCACACCAAACTCAATTCTGTTATGAGTAAGGATTACGTTTTGATATGTTCCCATCCCCAGGAGCCATTTGTCTACAGGTCTTCACGTCCTAAAAGGATGTTGCAGGCATCAGCATACTCTTTGGGGCCCTATACAGGAGATTCTGGGGAATAGAATGGCCCAGAGGTTACTGGGTCAGGATTGGAGAGGAAAGAACTATTTAGGGAATCTTGCTGAGTGCATGCTTCTGAGGGTGCTATCAGTCTTTTGCCACTCTTGACGCTTAAGATGAAAACAAGGCCATTATCACTTTTCAAAAAATAATAAATTGCTTTATATAGAATCTAGTACTGTTATGCCGTCTTTCCTTCCCTACAGCAAGAAATGCGCTAGCAGGCAGTCAGGGAAGAGGCACGAAGTCTCTGCAGTTTTTCGAATCTCACTTTTTTCAAGTATTCTCTTATTTATGATTTAACTTAATTCCCTCTTCCATTAAAAAATACAAATCTATGCCCATCACCTGTAGCAAAAACTGAGGTGAAGATCTAGAGGAAAATGACAACCAAGAGTTCAACTATTCTCTAAGGCAGTAGGTCAGAGTGGGTGCACGGTAGCTCTGGAGTCAGACAGTCTCCTGGGCCTGCCGCTTAAAACTTTGTCCTCTCCCAGCCTCAGTTTCATAGCTGTAAAATGGAAGTAATTAGAGCACCTACCACAGAGAGTTATTGTAGGAATCAAATAAGACAATGATATGTGAAACACCTAGAACAATATCTGACATATATCAGGGGCTCAATAAGTGTTCGCTGTTATTGGTATTTAATTGCTCTGATTTATGCTATAAAAATGGAAAGATTACTATTTTTTTTTAAATCTGTGGCTTCCTCTTCAACCACTTGTCCGGTGACCGAACCCCGAAACAATGCTTCTGGCTCTTCCTACTTCGCACGGCCACACCACTCTTCCCCTGCCCCCTCTCCATGCCCCTTGAATTCCAACCAGTTAAAGCACAAGGGAGTGGTTGAGGAGTGAGGACGGTGCGGCCCAAACCGCCTCACTTCATTAATTCCAGCCAACTCCTGCTGCTGGCCACGCTGCCACTGCCTCAATTACCCTCGGTGCTAACAACGGAAAGCGGCGCACAAAGGCTTTCACTGGATAGCAAGAAAAAGAAAAATGTACTGTCGATACATATTACTCGTCAATGTAAATGCTTTCAGGAGCCCTTCGCTGCTTCTTTTCATGTTCTTCGGGTCTGAGAACCATTTAGAGAAGCCCTGCTGTTCTAGCACCCTAAGGACATGTAAGAGGATGCGCGCAGGCAGCTGAGAAACAGAGCTTCTATTTATGTGGAGCAAGCAGGCCTAGATCTTTGACTAACAATAAGCGGAATATCTTAATCACAAGCATTCTGAAGTCATGCCAGGTGGAGTGCTTAGTGTTTGCCTGCTCGCTTTTCTTTCTTTTTAAAAAATACAACTTGGAAAGACACTGACACATGCAGGTTGGCTCTTATTTTAGGATCCGTTTTATCTTCCCATTAGGAGGGTTGGTAGAGAGTTGGCACTTAAATATCTGTCCAAATTCCCACACCAGGAGTGGTCTAGAATTTCTAGAAAAGACAGGCACAAGGATGGCACTCTTTTGGGAAAGGGAGCTGGAAGACTTACTTCCCTTGAAACTGTGTTTGCGTAGTAAACAGGCTATTGTTTGGGGTCCACGTTTACTGGGGGTGAATCTGGAGGGCTGCTGAAGCCCCCTTCTCACTTGGTATTTTAACAACTATGGCTTGCAACTCATTCTCCATTCATTTAGAAGCCTTTGCTACATGTTCTAATGTAATGTCTTCAACAGGGATAATACATTGGCATAAAGTTGTTAGTAGGGTAGGAAATGAGACTGTTCATCTGCCTAGAAAGATGCCCGGCACAATAGGTGCCCAAAAATATTTGTTGAGTAAATTTATGATTTTGTGGAAGCTACTAAGGTAAAAGCCTCTGCCAACAGAATAACTGATTCTATTTTGGGGATTTAAGCTAATCCTTAAAAGATATTTAGAATGACTCCTTTCCCCTGATTTAATTAATAAAAGTAATCTTTGTATGGAACATAGAAATTGCTTAGTGATATGCAATATCACTTGGCAGAGCTTTCCTGCTATCTCCCAATATTTCTACAATTTTATTCTTCCCAATTTCAGTTGGTTACATGGCTTTCCAAATAAAGATTCTTTCTCCACTTGCATTCCCTCTGCAGCTAGCTGTCGATACGTCACTAAGTTCTGGCCAGTGGGATATGGACAGAAGTAATATATGTGACCTCCAGGTCATGTACTTAAAGGCAGAGTGTGGTCTCCTTTTTCTCTTTCCCACTGGATGGAATGCAAGAGTGATGGTAGGTGCTGGAGTGGCCATCTTAGACTGTGAGTGGAAAGCTGTGTGATGGGAATGATAGAGCAAAATACAGAAGCAGCCTGTATCTCCGACACCATCAAGGCTCTCTCCAAACCTTAGACTGCTTATATTCAAACCGCTACTTGAGAGAGAAACTTCTATCTTGTTTAAACTGTTATTTTTTGGAATCCCTGTTATTTTAGCCTAATTTGTTTTTAAACAAATATTAATAGCATGCTAGAGTAGGAAAGAAAGCTGAAAAGAAAACTCCATTCATTTGAAACAAGAACAAGTAGAGCAGAATCAACTATTGAGCTATTAATTGGTTCTCATATTTTCCCTTGTCTAGTTCAACAACTACTACTTTCAGAATGGGCTCATATTGTTGTTGACTCATGAAGGAAATGTTGGCCCTGATTTCTAAAGCTGTGGTAGTAGCCAATGGCATTATTAGCAAGTGTGAAGTCCAATCTGCCGTCTGTTTTTTAATGACCTGATGGCTAAGAATGATTTTTACTTTTTAAATGGTAGAAAAAATCAAGAGAAGGTTTTACAGTATGTGAAAATGATATGAGATTCAAATTTCAGTGTCCATACACAATGTATTGGTTGTATTGGAATATAGCCACATTCATTCATTTAAATATTGTTTGTAGCTGCTTTCTCATGGAGTTAAGTAGTTAACAAAAGAAACCGTATGGCCTGCAAAGCCTAAAATGTTTACTCTATGACCTTTTCCAGACGAAGTTTGCAGCCCCTTCCCTATGGTAACTTTCCTGTTGTTTTTAGTGGAAGATGGATACATATTATTTGAATTGATTCCCTTCACTTTGAAGTCTCAAGCTACAGGATCATATTTATGCATTTAAGGATTTTTGCAAACAGATTGATTTTAATCATGAAGAATATTTGGTTAACTGATAAAGAACTTGAAAAGTAACAGTGGCTAAATTGCACTGTTAGTGTTTCTGTTAAGAATATTTCACGGATTTTGATTACTGAATCTTCAATATCACAGTTAGCTTCATTTCATGTGGTATCGGTGAGAACAAGCCCTGTTGTTAAACACCACCTCTACAGTGTTTCTTTTGCCATTTCCTTAATTACATTCCTGCAGCCATTATATTCAGTTCCTTAATTGTCTAGACCAAACTATTGCAATAATGTCCTAATTGATTCTCTTGCGCCCAATCTCTTGCCCCATCCATCCCACGTCACCAAAGGAAACTTCCTTAAGAAAAAAGTACATTGCTAATTGCAATATCCAGTTATACAGCTACATGTCCCATCTAAAAATCTTTAGTGCACCTATTGCTTACAGAATAAAATACAGACTTCTTAGGCTGGCATTCACGCTCCTTTTCGATGTGTTCTTATCCTGTACCATTCTTTCTTCCCAATATACCTCTGTAGAACAGGCACTGTTCTCTGGCCCATCCTATGTCTCTTCATAATGTAACCTCTTGCCTCTAAACCTAACTTTTCTCTCCATCCTTACATATTCAAATGCTTTTCGTTTTTTAAGGCCGAATTCCAATGCCAAGTCTTTCATGAGGAGTTCTCTGACTCCTCTCTGTCAAGCTCAATAAGTATTGTGGATACCTCTGGCTTTTTGGGGGGAGGGGGAGGAATGCATCAATTTTGGGGGATGCATGCAACCTTGGGACTATAACTCATGATGCCCCACCTTGTTGATGAGGGGATAGAGATGTGACATTCGGTAGGCCAATCAGAAGCACTCCCTTGGTCTTGCCCTCCTAGCTCTATCACTCTGCAATTTGATTCTTGAGATGCAAGCATGGAAAACCACTGGAGCTCATTATGCGCTGAAACCACCTATTATTTCTGCTCATGGAGCCCTGCTGCTGCTCTTCTCTAGGCCTTGCCCTTGTTGGTTTCTTTGACCAGTCTAGATTTTATGGACTCCTTCCAGTGAACTCTTATAAAACCACCCACTGCCAGTTTCTATTGTTTGCAACCAAAGACACTGACTGATAGAAGTTGTGATCATTCCTTCTTCCAAACCCTCATAGTACTTTACCTATACATTTCTTAGGGCCCTAAATGTTTCCTACCTTGTTCAATAATTATCTGTGTAATTGTTTCCTTTGTCTTATGCAACTGCAATTCCTGATTATATAGGAGGAGCAATGGGGGTGGAAGGAGAAAAGTGTAAGGGAACTTACCATGAATCTTTATTGGAATAAAAACTTTTACTTTGCTTGTATTTTTAAAGTCCACGAAACAGCATCATTTTCTAAATTCGCTTTTATTCATACTTTATTTAAAATTAATTTGAAAAAATACATTTTTCTTCTCAGAGAATACTTATTGGAAGGAACGATGGCATCGGAGATTATGGGGAGGCAAAATTCCTTCCAAGGCTCCTTTTGATGCAGCCATTTGTATGGCTGTGAGCTACTTGTAACCTCTGTGGACCCTAGCATAGTGCCTTATATACCAACAGTGCCCAATATATTTATCGGATCAATAAATCAATCGATGGCCACTGTACCATCTTGCATCATTTTTCTTTTGCCTCTTTTCCAATGAGAATTGAAGATGTGTGTTTTCCCACTTGGAATTTATTTGGCTTACTAATTTTTTAAATAAAATGATCATTAAATGCCCATTACTATAATGGACACTATTCTAAGTTCTGGGAATACATTAATGATCAGGCCAGATTCCTGCCACCACAGAGCTTGCATTCTACTGGGATGTATGTCTGCTCAGGATGAAATCACTATACAGCCATTTACTTTATAACTTATTATAAATGTAGACTCAAAAATGTTCATCTTTCTCTTATGTCACTCTGTGTTTCTGCCTCATATCCTTTTGCCTCCATCATAATTCAGTTTACTTCTAAAACTTACCATGAACCCAGGTCTCTTTCTCATTAGTACTATTGTTTTTACTTTTCCCACTATTTCTTTTCTGTGTCTTTCGATGTTTCAACTATCCTTCAAAAATAACCTTTTGTCAAAAGTTTCTAAAGCTTAGAAATATTAGTCACATACAGTCAATATCTGTGACTCATAGAGCCCTAGACTCTTAATAGCATAAAATTAATAAGAAAAGCTTCCACAAAACTAGCATTTAATTCTTCTTTTTAAACCCAGAAATCAGGCACCTTTGATGCACCCAACAGAAACTAAAGTTCTAGAGTTAAATTAAGCTAGAAGTTAACATGTTTTTCTGTTTCTGACAAATCCAAATTCTTATGTTGCTTATGGAATGAAAGTACAATGGAAGAAGAATCTGACTTTAAAAAAGTATGTTCAGAAAAATGTGTATAAGTGCCTATTGATGACATCTTGCCCATGATTCCAGGAGTGTCACTGTTGTTTTAAGGACATCTGTGGACTCTAAGAATCCCCAGTCTCCAGATTAAAAAACTCTGGATTTTCATTTTCCTGAAATCTTTAAAGTGAGTTTCATTTCTAAGTAGCAGGCTTAATGACAACACTCAACAAGTCTTCCCACTCAGGTTGATGAGGCTGCAGCCTCACCAAGCTTTGCTCTCCTTTCTGCCAATGCCATAAAATACTTTGCAAAAATCATGCAATCGTCTATTCTTTTTGATTCACTTCTCAGAATTTATCCTACGAAATCACTTCAATCAAGTCCATATTAATGTACACAAACATATTCATTATGTCATATGTGTAAAAAGCAAAAATAGGTCCACTTTTAGGGATAAGCCTTAGAAAACATATTGTGACATTGTAATTATGTAAATTCTGTAGAACCATAGAAAAATATTTATTAGTTAATGACAAGTTATTTTATCTTGCCACATTATTGTATCTTTAATTTTTTTTGTAACAAATTGGGATACAAATAATAAATTTTCAAGTCATGGTAGCAAAATAGGATACGTCATGACTATCCTATTGCTACATTATAGAACTATATACACATTTGAAAGGTAAAATATGCATATTCAATTCAGTAAATATTAATGGAGGTCCTGCTATGCATCACAATTTGAAGACGGTAGAGCCTCTGTCAACCTGCTGGCCTGAATGAGTGCATAGAGGACAGTCACTGACCAATCTGTTCATTCTCCCAGGACAATGACATGAGCAAGAAATAAACTCCCATTGCATTGAGCTATTACTTGTTTGGGTCTATTCATTACCATACCCTAATCATACATAAAATTAGGGTTTTAAAATAATTATTTTAAATTTTTTATTTGAGCTTATTATATACTGTCAATTAAAAAGGTTGAATCATATGATCAAGTCGACTTATTTTTTCTTTTATTTATTTGCTAAAAATACTTAGGGTTTACCTAAGTATTTTTTCTTACTTATTGATAAAGGTGATGAGAAGTAACAAAATATAGTTAATTTCATTGTTTATTAATTGTAATATCTTGAGGTTCAGAGGCATTTTAGAAATGTTTACATACTTCCAAATTATACTTTTCAACTGAAATTCCATGCCTCATACTTCAGCCCATAGCAGATATTTTTTGCATATTTGCACATACCTTCCAAAGAAAACAATGTTTTTATCCCGTAAATTGAAATATTACATAGGTGTCAACTATGTTTTAAAAAACATGTGCTTTTATTTTTATATAGCATCTACAATAATCATTGTGGGGGAAATTAAATATGCCAGTTTAATTTCATAATCTGCGTAAAAAAATACTTGCTTAAAATATTACATATACAATTAGAAACTAAATGTTGGCAGAGACATCTGTATGTTGATATCTAGGTATATTTGGCAGGGTGAAAATCTTTAAAACAAGAAAAGAATTTCACAAATTGGAACAATACTCAGAACTAAAAGTAGTACGTGTATATTTCCTAGCACTCATGATTAAAACATTTTTTCATCGATGTATTTCAGACTGGTTTCACTTCTTTTATGTTTGAATCTGTCTTAGAGTGCATGGGTTAAGGTTTTTATCATAAATAATCTTTTGTGCAAGTGAAAGGAATTCATCCTATCTCGGCCAGAAGATTCTGAAAACCTCCTCATCACAAACTCTGTCTTCAGGTCAGCAGGGTGACAATAGCCCTAACAATCATTTTTTATTTCTTCCTAAATATCAACATAAGGATTCGGTACACAGAGCACCTTACCCACAAATGGATTGCAGTGGGTAGTCCTAGATCTGAGAGACACCTGCAAGCCTCAGATTGTCCGTCTCATCCTCACAGAGGCAGGAATTGTCAAACTGAAAGCCAACCAGATGAGAAATCTGGTTGTGTAAATGTAATGCACTCTACAAGGAGACCTGCCTGCTTTAAGGTTAAAACTACTACATATCCATCATCATCTGACAATGTTAATCTTATCTGACTTTCGGTTTCTATTAGCCATAAAATCAGTTTGAACTTAGATTTTTGTGTGCAATGGCAAATTAAAAAAATGCAATGTTTAAAAGCCAGTAAATAGAAATTTACCTTCAGGCAACATAGTTAATAAGCCAGTGGGGTTAAGGCTACCCTAGAGGAGAACAAGAAGCCACACTCCTTGTTGAGTGTGGGGGATGGGGGAAGGGCACACGCCCCAATACTTTCTTCTCTAAAATGAATGTCACTCAGATTACAAATTAAAATAATCTATTTCACATAGGTAGATAATTTTTCACACGTTTGTACTTCTCATTTGGTGTTTATGGGAAGCTCTGCAGAATGACAATATGATTTTAATGGCAGTAGGTAAAGAAGTTAGAGCTCTCAAAAAAAGGAACAGTCTAAGGCCATGCCACCCTGAACACTCCCTATCCCATCTGATCTCTGAAGCTAAGCAGGGTCAGGCCTGGTTAGTACTTGGATGGGAGACCACCTAGGAAGACTGGGTGCTGTAGGCAAAGTGGGGGTAGGGGGAGAAACAAAAGTAAAAGTGCAAGTGACAGTGAGGCCAGCCACAGGTATACACACCTGGTCCCTGCACGGAGACAGAAGCCCTGCATCTTCACGTGTGGCCCTCATGCATTGCCTTTCAAAGGTGATGCAGGACGTGATTTCCCCTCTTTATATTTAGAGCTATTGAAACAACTGCACCTCTGAGATTCACAAGGAAATCAAGCGAGGAAAAGTTAAGATGGACTTACCAAGGAGTAGTCATTAAAAATCTGAAGGACTACTTAATGTACTGTAACGGTAACTTCATGCCCTCAAGAAATCTCCCCAAGGAATGCCACAACCCCAAGCAATGTTACTATAAAAATACTTGATTCAAGTATGCATTCATTTATTAACTTATCTCAGCATTTATTTGGTAGCTATAGATTTCGGTCTAGTTCGGCACCGGGCTCTGTGCTAGGACTGGGATTATTTTAGTGAACAAGACAGGCCAAGTCTGCCTTCATAGTCAGTCTGCACTGTGATTAGATTTTGAAAATTCTATAAATGACTCTCTTAAGCACTGTTTCCAAATCTCATAGAAATGTATATTACTTCTTCTTTTTAATTACTTAACTCATTCATCTCATTCATTCATTTAACAAATATTTAGTGAGCTCCTGTTGTGGATTCTTAACGGTATATTTTGAAAGAGTATACTTCATTTAGTTCTTGTCCAAACTAGGTGAGTTTTGGTCTGTGCCAAACTCACAATTATTGATTCTTGGATCCAAATCACCTCAAGGGATGGTAGGTATCTTTAATGCTGTAGCTGGGCATATGGTAGACGCTCTAAAAAATGTTTGTTGATAGAACTAAAAAGTGAGTGACCACATTTCAAGAATTACACATACTGGACCACTTTATTAGACCCCAAATACCATTCAGTTTGGCATTCTATTTTGTGGTTAACTAGTTCACTGTTTCATGTGAATGGCAAGCAAAAGTGAAAGGTCCTCGGGGCCAGATATTCTGTCCTCGATGTCTTCTATCCAAAAGCTTTCCGAAGTACAAGTACATTTAGCAGGCACTCAGTAAAAATACAAAGAAATTTCATAAATGGAAGCGGATCACCATTCTCATGGAAAGTCTGGCATTTTCATTACTATTCTGTGCTTTAGCCAGTTGGGTACAATCTCTCAATCATGCCACGTTTATTCTTTTTTTTTTTCTTTTTGCCAAGTTTATTCTTATTTCCATGTCTTTGTTCCCTCTGTTCTACCCCCTCCCATCCCCAACTAGACTAACCGCCACATTTCTCTGTGATGACCTAATTTTTACACATTCTTGAGTCCCAACCACAGAAGTGTTCCTTTTCTTTTTTAGGAGTCTTCCCTGAGTTATACCCACCCCGGCCAGGACTTACTGTCTATATTATGTGTCATTTATCTTCTAACACCTCTTGTAGTGTTGCCTTATTTTGTGGTTAACTTTCTTACCACATATACATCAAGGGCAGTGTGCTGAGTATGCTACTTGCCCCTGTAAAACCATCTCTATCTTTTACCCTGTTCTGTAGACTAGGATGCTGACCTTCAAGGATTATGTCGATGGATTCCCTTGTTCTCTTGTTTTGGGTTGAGTTTAACCAATGATAATCACCAACAAGAAATCAGAAGGTGGCAGGAGAAAATGTGTGGCATTTGTTGTCCAGTCTCTTCCTTGCTAGGACACAGTGTGTCAGCATTCCTCTTCCGAAGGCCACAGCTCCTGTCAGGCAGCTCTCTCCTGCTACTACAGCCACAACCACAGCTACAGCTTGCCTTGAGTTCCGGTAACTGCTCCTCCTCTTAATCCCTTCAGGTTTAGGGGTGGCAATGGCTCCCCAATGTTGCTAGCCCCCTGTGGCTTCACCAACCCTCATGGGTTCCCTCGGCCCTGCCAACACATTTGTAAAGAGTCCCTTCATTAAACCCTCCTCAATGACCATACTTTGTGCACTATCTCTTTCTTGCAAGGACCCTGACTAGCAGGGGAAGCAACTGTGGCTTTTGCCTTTCTACGGATTGTCATGGATTGCACCTCTATACAGTTCCCACAGCTTCTAGCTCACCGTGGATGCTTAGTAAGAATTTACTGAAGGAAGGAATAAAACCAACCATGAACTACCATACCCGAATTAACATTTTATAATTCACAGAGGAAAAAAACCTCTATACACTACGGTTGTTCAATCATGAAGATTCACCATCAGCTAGTATTTATATATAAGTAAATTTGGTGCTCACTCTTTTGTTCTCATAGTGTTTCAGGCTTCCACTGAATCTGTACTTAGAACATTAGTTAACTAGTTCATATATTTAAACCCACTTATTATCCGGGAAAAAAATTAGTTGGATTAGTTGAACTAAAATTTCCATTTTTTCCTTCCTCTTCTCTTTTCACTTATTTTTTTCAAAGGAGTTCCATTACTGACGATGACCCAGTCACATTAGACTACTCCTTCTCACGCCCAGGCCTTTCTCTGAACATGTTTTTGCATACCTCAAACTGACTGGTGAACATTAATCTGATAAATAGACAAGATCTCAATCTCTTTAGAAATTCCCAGTTTTTTAAACCAGCTTATCTACTCCTACTAAACAGGTAAGGTACCACCTGACACATGCCTATAACACATGGGTAAGAAAAAGAGTGTGTTAGCTCTATGAAGTAGAGATGAAGAGATAGGTATACACAGATAACCTCAAGAACAGACAACTTCCTGAGCAGCGATATTTCTAAAGGACAGAGACTGGCCCCTTTCATGAGTTAACTCGGATGGAAGCAGCCTGGTTTTCTGTTCTCACTGGTCATCCTTAATAAACACGTAGGTTTTTCTGCATTGTCTTTTAGAGTAATAAAATGGCCTATGACCACAAAATACATGCTCCTTGAACCATGGTGCTATTTGAGCAGCACCAATATTTGATTAGCACCCTGTTAACATAACTGTTATTGTTCACCAAGAATAATGTTGCAGTTAGTAAATTTCCAGCTAATATAGTCCATAAAGAACTACTGTTTGGTATTTTGCTGGGTCAATGAGTAGCACCACAGGTTGATTGTGGTGGGTATGCCAGGGTTCTACTGTTCAAAACCTTAACAGTGGGTAGCCAGATTGAAAGTTACAACCATCAACCTTGAGGGAGTTTTTTTAAAAAAGGCAAAATCATGTCAAATGTTTCTTCACTTCAGTCACTGCAGAATCAAAACTATGTGGGAGATTTTGGCATCTGTGGTTTCCATACCTAAAATTTCAGAAAGAAAGAAAAAAAAAACTATCACTGACTAACTCCAAATTTTTATTTTGTAAGAGAAGAAATGAATCACGATTAGTTAATAGCAAAGAACTACATACTGACTCTCTCCTGATAATGTCCTCAATATCATTTCTACTTTTTCCCAGGATGAAATTCTGAGGTAAAGCTGGATGGGTTTTCAGAAGGTAACTATAACAATCACTACAAAATGTAGAGGGGTTTAATCCTTTCTAGCTTCTGACCTTTATTGCATTTTGAGTGTATTTGGAGTTCAGCTAGTACCAGCCTACCCACCCTCTAGAGATAATAAGCAAATAATCAAATGACCCAAATAAGATTTACTCTAGAAATAAAGGGGTGGGAGCCAGTGAACAATAGGAAGCAGTGCCATGGGTGGTACGGAGTTTGAGCTTTCACATTGTGGCTTTCTTGCTGAGTAGAGATGCTGACATTTCCCCCTGCAAGATGCTCATTTCTTCTTTATACTTATACAAAAGACAACTACCTATAATTCTTATGGTCATTCTTAAGGATTAAAAAACAATCTAAAACCATCTCTTCATGACAAGTAAAATGGTTTTAAAAGATAAGCAAAATAGATAAAGAAACACTTTAGAGCCCAAGAAACCACAAACAGCTCAGTTAACATCGCAAATGGGGAAGTATCGGGGCAATTTTGCAGCATTGAAGAAAGTCTTTCAGTTGAATAATTGAATTAAAGACAGCTAGCGTAGCTTTATGAAAGCGATACCTCATGTACCTTACTAGTTGGAGTGCTTTAGAGGGCATTTATTGCCATAGAAAGAAAATGGAACACAATGGATGTCATGTAATTGTTAAAAAGCCATTGGATGTTGTTAACAATGAAGATTATTGGCTAAGACCACATCTATTGTGTAAGGTAAAATAGCTTGTTGGATTAAAAAATTGTTCAAAACCTGCAAAAAGTGAGTGAATGTTAATGGTAATTTTTTTTTTTTTAACTGAAGAGAGGTTATCAGTAAGGGTGAAATAATAGCTTTGAAAGGAAATGACAAATTGGAAGAATACCCACAATCCAACCTCATTACATTTGACTACTGTGGTATCTTCTCTGATACCACGTACTAAATTTCCAGGTATTTTTAACCCTATTATGTTTACTGTCTTGTAATAACCTTCCTTTCTGAAGAAGAGATATAAAGAAAGGGGCATGTTTAACAGAATTCTATTCAGTGTGTTGACTGTGGTTAGTGGAGCATACATCCTTGACTTTTCCGAATTAACTATCTAAAAATTATAAACACATATTTTCTTCTCTCTGTAGAAACGACATAGCCAAAAATCAATGCTACCTGACTATATTATTACTTTTTTTCTCTGTGTATATACAAACTGGGCTTGTAGCAAATTATTATTATGCTGTATATCTACCAACAGGCAAATTTGGTGTTGCTAAAATATCTGACTCATGCCTAACAAAAAGATTCTGCATATAGCATTAATTCCTCTTAGGAAGTTTACACAAGTCAGAATGAGCAAAACTTTTTGTTGTATCTAATTCAAACATAAAAATACGGGTAGAGTCTTCAAATCTCTTTCTTTTATCCTGAGGGTAGTATTTTTAGGATATATAGATCAGGCATGGTAAGGAGTTTGTTTTGTTCTAATGGCTTGTGATAGAAATCATATTTTCTGCAATCTGTCCTAAGCAACTTATAAAGAAAGAATAAAATAAAAACATCATCAAGGCAAATTCTATACTAGATAAATGAGTAAAAATGTTCCAAGTTCTAATCTGATTGTAAATCCATGTCATAGTTTAAATTAGATTTAGAAAAATTTTAAGCCTTGTGAGACACTATGAAGTCTTCAAAATTATGAAAAACTCATATTCACATTGACATTTATATGTGCATATCTTATTATCTTTTGATGATGACAGCGGTTGTAATAACAAGGAGTTGTATAAAATTAATTTGGACACAATGAGTCCAATTCAGCAACTTGGACCTTTATAGAATACCTTGAGTAAAGCACTTTATTTATTGTGGATAAACACTAATTACTTTACATTTTTCCAGTAAATATATTCCATTATGTGTTTTGCTGGATATAAACTCATTAAATAATTACATTACAGAATGGATTTTAGTAGCATAGTTGTTAAAAGATTGAAGTGTCTGATGTTAAGAGTTCAGAGTAACTCAATTGTGGTTGTGTTTACATGAATCTATATATATATATGTTGAAAGATTCACAGAACTGTATACCAAAAAATGTCAATTTTACTGTATGATAATTCAAACAATTAAAGTAATTTTTAAAAAAGAGTTCAGGATATAACAAATAGTTTAGATATTTTTAATGTTTGTGCTGACCTCTGAAGGATAAAATATAACTTATGGCATGTAATAAGTTTGTAAAAAAAATAGCAAATAATGCTAAAATTATAAGAAACAAGTGGAAATATTTTAAAGTACATACCGAAAATATGAAAGAACTATTCAATCTTGGACCGTGAACTTTCTTAAGAGATAATTTCAAGGCTAGTAAATCTTTTCACAACCTGAACTTTTTATAGCCTCAAAACATGAGAAGACCCTTCTAGGATTTACTAGTTGAGAGTAAATATTTCCCTCAGCTATTAATAAAAAATAATTTTAAAATTATGTTTGCATATAGAATGAGAACTGGAAGGAAACTTAAGAAATCGTATTACCTTCAGGCAGGTGTAAATAAAGCTAGTTAACCAAAGCTTTCAAATATCTTCACAGAGGTCTCCAAACATAAAGATTCCACAATGGTCACCAGTAAACATATATGTGTATTTTACCACTGGCCTGGATAACGTGGGGAGATGAGTCTGTGTGTTCTGCTGAAATAGCTCCTATATTAAGTTCTTTTCATCATCTCTGATCTCAGAAAGAAGGCATGGAGAGCTTTCCTCAAAATTCCTCTTCTAGAAATTATTCATGCTTTTCCCTACATTAATTGGGTCATCACTACTAGCCATTTCTCTTCAAGTTCAACAAACTTATCCTTTATGCTATGCTCATAGACGTGCCCACAAGACATTTCTATCATAATAGCTCTTTCTGTTTACTTGGGGTTCTTCACATCCTTTGTATTTTAAAGAATGGTGACTAAAGTTGGTCCTGTGCTATAGTTAATACTCAGCCCCAGACCTGAGGGTCGAGTACTTCCTCGGCCATGCATGCTTCGTTTCTTTTCTTTTCTTTTCTTTTCTTTTCTTTTCTTTTCTTTTCTTTTCTTTTCTTTTCTTTTCTTTTCTTTTCTTTTCTTTTCTTTTCTTTCTTTTAAACAGTCTGGGACGGAGTTAGGTGTTATGTACACAAATTACATCCAAATGGACATCACATAAGTGCAAAACGCCCAAAGGAAGGTTCTTTAGTTCATTTTCTAGTTAATGATAAAAGTGCAGGTAAGAATATGACAAGAAGCAGCCTTATGTCAAGGCTGTATAAGTGATGGAAAAAGAAGGAAAAGTCCTCTAGGTGATGCCCAGAAGAGTTATCATTCTCTTTCTATCAATATTGGGGTGGATATATAAGCCCCCTCCTATAGAGACAAATAAAATGAATATTATAATTGACTGTCATAGAAATTTACAGACACCCCCAGAATTAAATGAGCAGCCCATTCTGACATTTGTATATATAAACAGAAACAGAAGTAACTAGAGGTATAAAAATAAAGTTGATGAAGATGCTCAACATTAAATTCAAACTTCAAGTATGAAACATCCCGAGACTGAGATTTCTCTGTAATTCATAAATCGGCCCCTAATTCAAAGAAATGGCCAGGCTGGCATGGGCCAGATTTAGATACGGCTAGGACAGGACCTAAAGAAGGCCGAGCACGGGCCCATCATAGGTTGATGAAAAAGAAAACTCAAAACAGAATCAGGACAAATAATTCTCCAGTCTTACTAGCAAAAGGGTTCATCCACTCTTTATTGTGGAAAGGATCCACACGTCAGTTGCATCTTTATATTCTTTTTTCCTGGCTGGCATATATATATGATTCATTCCACAGCAGGTTTCGTTTTCCCTCGGATGATTTTCTCGCAGCCTTTAGAAAGCTCTGCATTGTGTCCCTTTTCATGTGCCAGAACTTGGTGGACACAAGAGTATGAGCTTCTTCTAAATCTTCTTGCTCAGAATGTGTAAAAAATAAAAAAGGAGCACCCCAGATAAGCCTGTGGCTGTTTGAGTGTGCTACCTGTTACTCATCCAAGAATGAGATCTACTTTGAGAAGAAAGAAAGAATTTTTACTCTAGAAACTGTTCACTGAAGCTCTGGTTTTATACTGAGGCTGGGGTTCCATAAAATTGTCATGATCAACTGCATTGGATAAAATGTGTGGTAGCTGTAGGGCTAGTCCCTGTTTTAAAATGCTAGAAGAGATAAACTCTGAAGATTACGGGCCATTTCCACTCTCTCCTCTGCTTCCTTGACAAGAGATAATGTGTGGGTCTGAGGAGGAAACCAAAGATTGATGGTTTAAACAAAGCTTAAGTTTTGTGTCGTGTAACTGCTCAAATGCTAATACAAACCCATTGCTGCTCAGTATTTAAAGGCTGTGCTTTATTCCATTACCTACGATTTGTCCTTTTTGCTTCTGTAATTTTTCTATACTGGACAAGTGTACCATTCTGGCAATCATCCCCTCATTCTGTCTGGGTTTCATTTCCTGACAAGGGCTCTGTGCCTGTGTCTCCCTTCCAGGACAAATAAGGTCCATTGGTAACTAACTACCACCTTAGTCGTCTTCTCCAACAATGGTATCTTCACTCATAGACTTAATTGAGACAAAAATATTACCTGTTAAACAATAACGTTAGCATAAACATCAGAGTTAAGAAAGAATTATTAGGAGACAAGTCATACATAAGGCTAGATAAAAAACAGATAAGGCAGGATGACGGTTTGGTCCAATAAGTCTCTCTATGGAGAGATGTATTCTACTTAGTATAATCGAACACATTACTTCCAAAAAAAAAAAAAACACACATAAAAAAAAGGAAGAAAAACTAGTATTTTGAAAACAATTATGAAAATGACTAAAAATTTCACTTTCATCTGTTTGCACAGGGGAGTTAATATCATGAAAACTTAACCATAAAGAAATATTTTATTAAAAAGTATTTTTTCTGTATTAAGAAATCAATGCCCATATGCACGAGTTTGAGTTTATAGAAACTAAAACTTAAGGTGGTAAGATTAAAGATTCTTTTCATTTTTCTCTTTATAGTTTTATGTATTTTCCAAATGTTTGGAAAGAATTTTTAGAAACAGAAAAAAAGTTAAAAGCTAAAAACTCTTTAATATAGTTTTTCTTGCTCTATTAGTGTCCTGTTCAGAAAACATGAGCATAATAATACAAAGTTGCTATTGATTTCATCAAGATGTGGCTAGCTATGTGTGTAAATAATTGAAGTGAGGATGTTAAATACATTTTACAGAAAGTAAGAATAATATGCCTTTATGCCTTGTATATATGATCCCAACCCCAAAGATATTTGAAAATATTTGAGTGACAGAGTTTTTTTTTACATTTCATCTGGGTTAATGATACTATATAGCTCTCCATATTTTGGCAATCACCAAAATTTATAAAATGTCAACGTTATTATACACGTTATCTATTTCTTTACATCAGAATTTCTCAACCTCGGCACCTTTGGACATTTTGGGTCAAACAATTATTTGTTGCGAGGGGCAGGCTTCTGCATTGCAGGATGTTTAGCATCATTTCTCGTCTCTACTCACTAGATAACAGTTGTGACAACCAAAAATGTCTCCAGACATTGCCAACTGTCCCCTGTGGGAAGAAATCGCCCTTGGTTGAGAACCACTGCTCTATAGTAAGTTATTACTATCTAAATATTTTGATTATCTTTTTAACCATTACCTATTGCCATGGCCACATTAGTCATGCCATGATTCACATTGATCATAATGATTAAAGAAATTGCAGATTTACTCTGGCACTCAGGCACTTACTATCAGGCTATTAGACAAAGCCTAGGAATATTAAAGAAAAAAATTTCCTATAATTACAAAAATAAAAGATTACACAAAAAGAGCAAAGATTTTGGTTGTATACTGGAATCAAATTACATTCATTGGTTGAAGTGGGCTGAATCATTCAAAGACACACAGCAGCTATTATTCACTCAGCTATGGCACAGCAGATATTAACACATATTTTGAAAAGGAGGGCTGTTGCTTCATGTGACAATATTGCTGATTTAAGGAATGATGTTAGTGATTCATCGGTCAGGCATGATTTTTCCCCTTAAACGTCACCTATCATTTTCTTTATTGGCTTTTTTATTTAAACACATGTTCGGTGGCACCCACAATCAAAATTCTGTTGCAAAACTGATACTAAAATTAAACCTTATTTTAATTTCATGTAAATAAACATTATAAATGATCACAATCAATAACATAAATAATAAATATTATCTGCATCACCATTCTTCTAGATTGTAGTGATTTTTATTTCATCACTGTGAACGGTGGATGGTCTTTTGTCTCTTCTAACTGTCCAATTCTCATGGGGTAATTACATATGACCCATAAGCAAAATTGAGAGGATTTTTCCCCCCAAATATACAGCCTTGATTTGTACTATTGTCCTCCAATTTCCTTTTCGAAATTTCAAAAATAGCATGAGTTTTGAAACTTATTTAATATGACTCTTTTTTAAAAAGAAAACACTGTAGTGGGATGCCGGGATTGCATTCGTCCCAGCATGCCCCACCACTGTTCTTTGGATGGCAATCACAGGACCCAGACATCAAGCTGTGGAGGAGATTCTTCCAAGCAACAGCATCTGGCTCTTTGGCAAACTGAACAGGCAGTTGCCCTGGTGGCTTTGGAGTTGCCTCTGGGTCTGTCACAGGGTAAGGCTGCTAATGGAGTGTCTGGATTCTCATCTCCTTTTCATTTCACCATCTTTCTCGTATCCCCTTTTGGCATCAAGACACCCATTCTCTTCCATGAGGCAAATACTGTCCTCCTTAAACCTAATGGATTTCTGCATAAACCCTGTCGTACTTCAGTAAGTATCCCTTTCCACTGCCCACATCCCTTACGAAAGTGTAAAAATAGACGAGCATTCTGGCAGCAGCCACACTGGCATTCTATTTCATACCCCACCTGCAGAGAGAATCAGAAATTAAACGTTCTATTTTCAGTCCTGGATATTGTGAGCCTGTATTTTCAACTTCTTTACTTGCAATAGATCTCTTTGCCAGTTAAATTTAATAAAGTCATAGTTATAATATGAATAGCTACCTAATCTCATGGAAACTTTTTTTCCATTCTCAAGATCATACAATCTAAGCTGGTAAGGTGGTCTAAGGACTATAGAGGCTTAGTTTTAAGAATTTATGGCACTTTAAAATAACAAGTGTGGTTCCCAGTTCCAAACAAACACCTTAAACACCAGAATCGGCAGCTCCAGAACAAAGGGGTTCTCATACTCTTAACTGTGTAAGAAATTAAAAAGACCAAATTTGGAAAGTAAAGGATGAGGTTTAGGATGCTTTTAGAATTAAAGAAAAAAAACAATACCCCCAAAATTTCTGAATAATTGGAACCTAAGGCATTAATCAATATGGCCTCTCTACAGACCACAGGATATTTATGGGTCCCATGACCCACAAATCATACTCAAAAGATAAAAATAACTATTGACAAAGGGATGGCTCTAAGACTCTGATGGGTCCTAACAGACATAGATCAGTAAGATAGCTTTCTAAGAGATAGCATTTAATTCCTCTTGTTAGAGTTCACCAGAAAAAAAGAGAGGCTTTATACACTGACCACCTCACTGGAAACTCAATTCTAATCTATTTTTTGATCACCACATTTAATAACTCCATCAGCGACCTATGGAAAAAATCATCGTAATGTCTGTTTTATGGATGGGAAGCAAATTAAAAAGGAGAGGGAGAAAATATTTATAGGAAAGACTATATTTGAGTGTAAGTTGTTATCAATTTGAAATCCTGAATTCAAAAGGAAATAAAAGCCATCAACTTTGAGGACTGGCAAATTGTTGAAGCTAAAATGGCTTGAAACGAACAAATATACAGTAATTATTTCTAGACCAGAAAAATATTTAAAAAGTAAATAGCATTTATAATTATTTTGAATACTTTTTCATTCCCTTAGAAATAAGATGTGAATGTAATGAATGTAATATAATAGTCTCTGTAGCTTTTAGATATTGGTTAAAAGAATATAGAGTTAAATCTCATTTGTTTTTATTCCTATGCAAAACATTATCTTCTAGTGGAGAGCACATAATCTATCTAAACACATCATAAATTATACACTCAGTTGCCTCTGATTTTATTTTTTAGAAACAAATCAAATTTGAACATTAAGAGTCATCTACTTTTGTCAGTTAATGCAAACAACTCCTACTGCTTTCCCTAGGAACGCTGCTGTGGGTGATCAACACAAGTACTTACAACTTTGAGCAACTGACAAATCTCTCCAGGCTTAATTTTGTCCCCAATAATCTTCTATACTCTAAAATTAAAAAAAAAAAAATCCAGATGACTTCTGCCTTCAGATTTGGGATGGTGAATTTCCCAGAGGAAAAAAGATAATGTAAACTTTTAGACCAAATGCTTATTATAAATATCTGCTTCTGCTCTACATGAGAAAAACAAAAAACAAAACAAAACTTAGTTCCTAGTCCTCAGCATGAATCTCTAGACATAGTCGGCTCCTAACAATTTCACAAAACATAACAGCCCCAAATACGTTTGCTGAATGAATAAATCAATGAATGAATGAATGTGAGTTCACGTTACAATCAACTTTTTAAAAAAATATGTGTACTTTGGAGACTTCTTAGATTGATAATCACACATCTTTAGAAAAAATCAGAGATTTCAATGGAAAATTTTGCACATGAAAAATAGATACATTCATTCATATGTGAATACATTAGTTAATATAGATCAAATCAATCCAAATGTGCAATCAGATTTGACTGTACGGTCTAGTGTAAAATGTTTCTTGCTTTTGCTGAATGTCTTCATTAGGACTCTAGAGTTGACTAAAGTTGCATCTACCTAATGGCAACTACCAGGACATTTAAAAATATTTCTTAATGACAATGGAATTGCTTGCTTTCTCTCCAAGTGTTTTATCATAGACATAGGCTTACCAGATATTCCTTGGTGAATATCTAGTGTCTATGGAATATCTCTTTACTAGAAAAAGCCTTCACCTAGGCCTTTGATACTTCTGTTTATTGTTGTTGTTTGCTTGTTTGTTTTTAACTGAAATAGTAGGAAAAGGTTAGAATAAGCTCAGCAATGTGATTCTATTGATACTCAATATCTATAAACCATGCCTATTTCTTCAGTATTTCTTAGACATGGTTTGTGCATCAAATACAAGAGAGTACACCCAGAAGGAAACTGCTTTTCCAAAAGTAACTTGAAACATACCATATTCTTTTGGTGTGATATATATGTCCCTTAAGTGGTGAATCTGTCATATTCAGAAGCTAAATATTAGAAGCAATTATATCTTTCACTTTTTACTTGTTCATTGGTTGAATAAGCTGCCAGAAAACTGCCATTTAGGCTAAGAGCTACTGTCTGTTGCTGAACTAGCTTAAATGGTATTCAATAAATGATTAGGAATGTCATTACTGAGTGGCTATCCAAAGTCACACACATGCTAATAAAGATGCCTCCAGCATCCATAGGTCAAATGCCAAGAAACAGATCCACAAATACAAGTTAGTCTGTTATTATTCTTACGTTGTTGGGCAAGTACGACATTTAAGGTTCAAGCTATCTTGAGAACCACTTCTTACTGGTCTAGGAGACCTGCTCTTCCTCTTGAGACCCAGTGCTACTCATGATCTCACTACCAGCAGAAATCAAGGCTTCCTTGATTCCTTGGGGTTCTTCAATTTTTGCAATCTGAAAGGAACAGGGAAAACTCTAAATACATCATATGGAATGAAGAGAGGAGGACAGAAGGTTCCTAGACCACGCCATGTAGTTGATAGCTGGTGCATACCAAAAGGAGGTTACAATCTCTAGAGAGCCACTTGTCCTGAGAGAAGGAGAAGAAGAGCCTTGGGCTTCGGAGAAAACCCTAAGTCTACTTGTATTCAGAGGCTTTGAGAGGCTCGCTAATCCATGGAATCATAGGAAAAAGCAAGTCTGCAGGGAGTTTGTAGATGACTAGATGGAAACAGGGAAAAGTGGGGTATGGTTGATTGGGAGATAACAAGGTTGGCCCAGGGACACTGAGGACTGCAAAGGGTGTATGCATTTGTGGAAGAAACTGTCCTGTGAAACCATGCTTCAAGGGACAGTGATGTATCCAGTTGGGCCTTGGAGGATGGGGGTCTTTCCATCACCCTCTGCAAAATGCGTTTTTGATTGTCCTGGGGCAGCCTTGGAAGTCTGGTTACCACTTGCTCTTCTATCCTCCCTCCCAGGCACCTCTCAAGGGCTCAGACCCCAGCAGCACAGCTCTCCGTGGCACTGCTCCTGGCTGGCCAATGCGAGAAGCCTCCAGAACTCTCTGAAGGAGCGCAGCCTCCCCCCGCACCGCACCTCCCCCCCCCCCACCAAGGAGCGCGACCCCCACCAATCCTATGGTGAAGGGAGGTGACCGCCTGGTGTCCGTGTGCCTATTAGTTTGCAGCCGCGCCCGGGTCCCCATTGGGGGAGGGAGTGATACTGATGGAGGGGCAACCCCTCCCCCAGCTGCCTGATCCTGCACTAGGAGACTCCTCTGGGGAAAGAATAGGGCCAGAGCAGGTTCCGAGAGCTAAGGACGCCACATAGCAGTCTTCTTCGAAGTCTTTTGCGGGCTCCGAGGCACACCGTAAAGACCCAAATTGAGTTCTGATCCTTCTCCAACCCAGATCCGCCCCTGAGGCCTGGCGACCACAAGGGCAGACCGCGCCCTCGAGTCCTCGCGCCCAGGAGCGCCGGGCTCTACCGGCCACAGGGCCACGCCTGGCACTAGGCACCGCCGCTCGTTTGGCGCCAAGACTTGGGAGTCCGGGATCTCCCCTTCTCGCTGTGTCTCCCGCAGTTCGCCAGCCCGGGTTCGAGGGGGCCAGCGTGCGGCCTGAGCTGGTCACACCTGGCCAGAGGTGGCCGCCTCCTCCTCCCTGTCTCCCTGCCTGGGGTCGGGGCTTGCTCGAACCTAGGAAAGGTCGGGACCCTCAGCCTTCCCACACGCACGCGCGAGCACACGCGCACACATACACACGCGTCGCTCTCCTGGCCCGAGAGTTGGAGAGGGGGCGCTTTGGGAAACTTGGTCGATTCGCCGAATGACCATTTGTGCCTAGATATCCCCACCATACTCTCCATTTTTAAAGATTTTTTTCCCCACTCTAACGTAAGTGAATCAAAGCAGAACCCAGTCTCCGAGTCAGCCCAATTGCTTTTGGTAAACTTCTCATAATGTACCAGGTGGCCCAGGGGCTCCAAACCCTCCAGGACGGTGAGGCTGTGGCCGCCCTCGCCCGGCTCTGCGCTCAGGCGGGAGGGCGCGAGGTTCGCGCAGAGACACACGCAGTCCGGGTGCCTCCGGCCGGGCGCGCTGCCTGGACCGCGCGACCCGCGGGAAGGGGCGCCTGGCCCCGCGCGGCCCTTATCCGAAACTAGCCAGTCTGATCACAGCCCGCTTTGGCGATTGCATATTAAGAAACCCAAATTAAGGAGTGGGTTAATCGGGGAAGGGGGCAGTCGGGGGAGTTTGCACCACGTATCTCAGGTATGAGCACTTTTAAGTGACAGTGATGCAACTGCATTAGAGTTAATGGCAGCAGCCTGCTTCTCATTATTAATTGTCTTTGTGTTTGGATAAAGTATGTAATCTTCTTCTCAACCACACCATTAAAATAGGTTGCCTTTTCAATTAACTGTCGTGAGCACAGCAGTCAATTTTCTTAATGAAGATGCATTATATTTTCACATTAAAAAAAATAATAATGGAAAATCCCAGGTTTCCATAGACGCGATTACGGAGAAATAGAAGAGAGTTTTCCTAAAATTTATGTGGTCATGTAGTGCATTAAACGCCAGACTTTTAAATAAATTGAAATTTCTGCAGATTAAAAAAAAAGCATGTGTATCAAATATATTCAAACCAGCTCCATTCAGATTTTTAAAAGCAAATAAGATGAGTTCATTTTTATTTTCATGTGTACTTAACATATATAACAATAAAAACAAGTCAGTGACTGTCTGAAAATAGGCTTATAAACTTTTGGGGGAGCCCTTCTAGTTTAGAGATGATTTGCAGATCTTTAAACTAGTGATGTTTGTTTAAAATGTACATTTAGATAATGTGCAGTCTTTGAACACATACCTCAGCTTGATCATCAAGAAGCAAACAATGTCTGGGCTTGAATCTACAATTAGTTTTTGTTGGTTTCATTCCTTGCTTTTATTTTTCTTCTTTTTTTGTTTTAAAGACAATTGAAAGCTCGGAACTGGGAGAACTGTTTAAAATTCTATGCTTTTGTGATAAGCAACTTTTCAATTGTAAAAAATTATAATTGCAAAATTCTAATGTTGAAGTTTTTAAAATTGTTAGAAATATTCATAAATATGAAAGTGGAAAGTTTACATCTATGAACAAAAATTAAAAGTGTATTATTCATTTCCTAAGCCTGGGAATTTGAGAGCATGTAGTGAAAAAGATCTGTCAAGATCTATGTTTTCTTTGTTAATAAAAATTTGTTACTATTTTTTGCATAAGAAATGCTGTTTTAGACAAACAATTCCTCTTTTTTTTCTCTCTCTCTCCATTCAGTATGAATACTCTCCTAGGAGCCATACGAGAAAAAAGTGTTTGAGAAAAAAATAAGTCAAATTCTTCTTAATAGAAGAAAAAGTTCCCAACAACAGCCAGACTTTTTTTTCCTTTGTAAGGCAACATCAGTTGGTTTTTTTGCAGAGATGACCTTTTTCAGGTTTTAGGTGTTATATCTTTTAAAAATTGAACTCTTTTTTTTTTTTAAATCAACCAACCCCTTAAAAATGATCTACAAAGAGTGGGAATTAGATTTTCGATTAAAACCTTATCCCATCTCGAAGGATTACTTTATATTGATTCTTAAATATGGCTACAATTGATGGGCTCTAATTAAAAATCCAAAGGAAAAGTCTGTCGTGCCTATATAAAAGAAGCTTTTTATATACGGGAAATAAAGCTTGTAAAAGGTTACAAATAAAAGATTAGAGATTTATCCAAACTAGTTTAAAGCTTCACTGCGGTTTTCTTTTCTTCTTTTTTTCCTTTCTTACAAAACCATCCCAGGTCTTTTTTCCCCTAGTTTTAAATGAAGTTTGCAAACAGGCAAGATATTGGGCTGTAATGGTTGTTTTATATCCGCTCTGTAAGCTCAAGGCTGCTGCCTGCAGTAGAATTGATTTCAAGGAAACTTCAGAACCAGTAGATGAAAATTATATAAACTGACAGCTACCACCCTTCATCAATCCATCCATATTCCCATCCACACCACACCCACACTCACACCCACACCTCTTATACTGCTCTCTGTCTCTCATTCTCACACATGCCCTTTCTATCTCCTACCCGAACCTTGCTCTGCACACACCCTTGGTCCCCACATGCTCAGAGACAGACGCATAGCTCCCAGCTCACACTCAGCTCATAAATGTCTCACAGCCCCACATCCCGCACTTGTCACAGAATCTTAATCCGTTTCATTCCGGAACAACATGGTCTTCTTTTCCTCTTTTTTTTTGCATTTGGAATTTGCCTCCTACTCTTTTATCAAGACAGCACAATCCTATCTTTGAAGTCGTTTCTTTTCCTCTTACCCGCTTTTCTGAGGCAACCGAAATGCAAGGAATAAGCAACCCCCAAGCTTAATTCATAAGTGATCTGTTGCCTGCTATTTTCCCCCAAATTCTGCCTGCATTGCCAATCTTTAACCCTCGTTAAAAAATTAATTAAAGTTAATCTTGTCAAAGTTTTTAATAAAGACATATCTTAAAACTGAATGAAAAATGATTTTTTTTTTCTAAACATCGTGGCAGTTCTAAGGCAAGATGTGGTTCTCCTCTGTCCACTGAATCGCTGAAAAGATTGTAAATTAATCTTCATATTTCAGAAGTAAGTGTTCAGGGAGTCTAACTGGCTCCTGTCCCCCTGAGAGGCTGTGTTCTCACGGAATATGGGTTTTCTTCTTTTTTTAATTAGCCTGGAAGAATCCTGAGATCTCTCTCCTTTCTCCTCCCACTCCTCCACTCTCCCCCATACCACCATAGTTAATAAACTTAAAGAAAAGTTTGGAATATTTTAAACTGGCCTGGCATGTGGGGTGGAGAAAGTTAGCCTAGTGAGCATCAGACATGAATCTAGATTTGAAAATATGCATATCAGCCATATTTTGGAAACTGCATGCAAACTCTGACAAATAATTTGATTCCCTGCATATCGGTTTTCTTAATTTAGCTTCTGAGTACTTATATCTCATATTCATAGCAAGATAATTGAACTTGTGGCAATTAAAAACTATCTGCTTGTTAATAAAAGTTATTGAAAAACACAAAGCAAGCTACCATATGTCAGATTAATAGAAAAAAATTTAAAGACATAAGACAGAAAAAAAAAGTTAAACATGAACAGAGAAAATACAATGACTACATAGTAAGTATACTGAAAGTTCAAGGACTTACTGAAAATCAAGAGTTAGACTTTTCATCCAGAGAGTCTTTTTCTCCCACCAAGCATCTAGGGTTTTCAGTACAACAGCCCAGGTCCCCTCCCTCCCCCCAGAGCCAGTGGCTTTTGTCCTGACCTAGAGTAAGGTTTGTGGAGACTGTACCTGAGCCGGGCTGTCTGCAATTTCCAAATTGACAAGAAGAGACTGGAAGATAAAGAGCATGTTCTTACAGGTGAAGAGCAATTTTGCAACTTTTCCAGGAGACACCCAGGAGAAAGCTTGCTTGCTACCAACTGCTGCAGAGTCTGGGCAGAATTCCTCTAGAAAGAAAAAGAAAGTCTTTTTTTTTTTTTTTTTTTTTCCCCCTGTCTGCCTCTCTCTGTCTCTAGTTCTCTTTCTCCTCTCTGTCTCTCAGATCCAATCTTTTAAGAGCTTCAGCACATTGCTAAGCTAAAGGGAAATTCTCTTTGATAAAGCAGTGTTTCCAGCTTCTGGGTTTTAAAACCTAAATCTATATTCAAATCTGGCTGAAGGTGTGTTCTGGGATTTATGAAAGCCTCTTAAAGGGGTAAATTTACCAAACCGTGACAAAATCATCACAATCTTACTTTAGACATCTGAAGTGGATGAGAATTTTAAAGAGACCCTTGTTTATTTAACACTGTCCATTTCCAACTCGTGGTTTATTGGCCCCGCATTTCTGCAAAGTTATTAGACTAGAGGGCAAAGGAGAAGCGGAAGCTGTCTGCTCCGAGCCGCTGCAAAGGAAAAAGCCCTCCCACGCCCCACTGCGCCAAAATCTGCCCATGTCCAACAGAACTGGGGAATTTTCAGGGAGATGCTGCTGCCTCTGCCATCTGAGAAGACGTAGAAAACCTCTACATTGGACTTGATGTCGGGTTTCCCACTACAATGGACCCCAGAGCAGATAGATCTCCCAGTCTAAAATTTTTCACTTACTTCGTGGAGATCACAAGCGCGTGTTCTGATATTTCTCCACCCCTCCCCGCCCCCACTGTCCCCAAGGCCTCCCTCTGGCCCTTCCCCTCTGCCAGACCATCAACGTCCATTTTTCTTTTTCGTTCTTTGATGCTTTAAATATCACTGTGATCAAACTGGGAAAAACATAGTCTTTTCTCGGGATAGTAACGAGGCTCTGGCTCGGAATCAGGGTGAATTTGCCCTTCCTTCATCGAAAGCACCGTGATTCTAGCGAAGCGCTCCCAATGAGCGCCGTGCGGGCCAGACTGCCTGGGGCATTTGTCGCCCCCCCCCACCCCCAAATTAAAGGCCTTGGGGGGTGGGCAGTCGCCAGGTGTTTCAGTACAGTGGGGGCGGGGTGAGGAAAAACAAAAGGTCTGTACTCACCCTCCCCCCAGCCCGGGTTCCCAGAAAGTCGCGACTCCTGGGAACGCGACAGCCAGCGGGTCTCTTCGGACTGGAGCGTTCGCGGAGGGCCCCGGGAGGAGCTGAGCAGACTCCGGGCCGCTGGGGGCTCGTGGGGACGCCGCGGCTCAAAGCTGTAGAGACACCTGCGAGGCTGGCCGCGGCCGCCAAGTGCCCGTGCCCAGGCCAAGCCGGAGCCCAGCCCGGTGCGGAACGCTTGCCGCCTCGTGCGCACTCCCGGTAATTCGTTAATTGCTGTAAATCCCAAGGACGACCGCATTTGATTACACATACAGTATCTGAACCGACAACAAAGCAACGAATTAATTACCAACTTCATTAACATAGGTCCCCAAATTAAAGGCAGCGAGCTGTTTCTTAGGGCCCACTTGCCGTCGTGGTGGTGGGTGGAGGGGGGAGCGCTCCAGAAGTGATTTTATTTTTTCCAATATTGAGAGTTCTGAGGGAAGAACTGTCTCCTGCCCCCCCCACACACACACATACACACACCCTGCCATTCACACACCCTCTGCCTGTCCACTCGTGCCCCCCTCCCCACCACCCAAATCCGTTTCTGCTTGTCTAGGGACTCAGATGTTTGAAAGCTGTTGGGTCTCTCTCTCTCTGTGCCAGGTGGAAATTGGGCTGGGGTTCCCTGTCTCCAGCTCGCGTGCCCTGGGGCCAACACTCTCCAGTCTCCGGGTTCTCAGACCCGGGCTCGGGCCACGCAGGCTGCAGGAGGAGTTAGCTCCAGGCCCCTCTGCCGCAGGCGTTAGGTGGCGTTTGTTTTAACGCAGAAACTGTTTCCAAAAAGGGTTTCCCTCCCCTAGGGTATCCTGCCAGCCCCACTCTCACACCTTCGAGTGTTGACCTGGCTCCTTCTGTCTCCCCAAACCCGCCCAAGGGTTAGATTCGGGGTTCTTGTTCTTTGCAACCTGCCTTAAGCTTCTTAAAAATCTAAAACCCCTGTACGGATCCTGGGAGCCCAGGTCTCTCGCTTTGGGGACCAGGCGATATTTATAAGAGCACAATGAGTGGCAGAGACACAGAGTTTCTTAAATAGTTTGTTCTTGGACTTGTATATTCATCTTTCTCTTACCTACTCGCCCACACCTCACTCCCAGGCCTCCTTTCTTAGTACCGTGTTTGAGAAGGTATAGTCATGTTTTTAAGCTTCAGTCTGACTTGGTTTCTGCATCTGATTCACACACATTACGCTAGCATGGAATGCACAAACCAGTTATCTCCCGCCTTCACTCACCCTTCCCTAGCCTTAAGTTTCTTTACCTTCCCATCTTACATCGTATGGGGTTTCCTTTCTCCCCTTCCCTAAAACAAAAACAAAACAAAAAGGGGGAGGGGGTAAAAGGGAGGACAGGAAGAGGAGGAGAAGGTAAGGAGAGGCCTCCTTGTCCATCATTTTAATTATACAATTAGTTCACATACTCTGGCCCATAATGTATATTTTAAAAGGAGCTCAGTGTCTTTCAAGAATATTCTGGTAATGTCGGAGGCCTGGATTTGTTGCCTGCTCGTCCCCCCGTGCAGCAGCGGCCTGTTTTCCTCCCCCTGTTGTGTGTTTTTATTATTTTCCCTCTGGCTTAGATGTGTCAATCATTCTCTCCCTGCCATTGGTTGGAGAGTTTGCGTCAAAAAGTTGCCAGAGAGGCGCTTTCTCAGCAAATCTCCCTGAGAGCGGAACCGACCTCAGCTCCAACTCAGCTTCCACTGTTATTAAAAATAAAAATCTTAGAGCAGCCCTCATCACGTCTGCTTTGTATGTATCACAGAGGGGCCTAAAGCGTTTTGAACTCAAGCTACTTTCCTCATTTTCTGTTCTTTAAAAGATTTTTTTTTTCGTTGGGTTTGACTTTTTTGGAAGGGTGAAGACTGCAAGGTTGCTAACCAATACTCTTGATTTCTTTTAGGATAGCTGGCTATTTGGAATTTTGAAGGATAATTTCCCCCCCCCCCCAACCTCGCATGCGGCTGTAAGGTAAGTGTCCGTCTGTCTTGTCTGTCTGTATCCGTATCTTAAGTGTCTTTCTGTCCACCCAGTACATCCAACAGACAGACCGATGCACCTCTGCGGACGTAGACATAGTTCTCCTAAAGGCTAATGTATTTTTTTCCTTCGTAAATTTTTGTGGCGTAATAACGATCATTGTGGGGAAAAAAATATGATCTTGAGATGAGTGCAGGAGTGGGAGGAAGAGAGGGAGCGCGCTTCTGGGCTCGCGGCTTGTGCAAAACGTCGTGGAAACCCTGCGAGTCTAACGTAGGGTGTTTTGGAGCGGTTTTGTTTGTAGTTTTGTTTTATGTCAACGCCCATTCTGGGCTTCTCCCTGCGATCTTTGCGTTTTGGCCTTCAGCTGTGGTTGGGTCACTTGGATTGATCCCAAGAACGTTTTCGGATCCAAGACAAAAAGATGCGGATGCAGCGAGAGGGAGGGATGGATAGATGGATGATGATGATGATGATGATGATGATGATGATGATGATGACAGACGCCTCCCAGAGACGGCTGGCTCGCTGGTCGTTAGGAGCCGCCGGCCGCTGCTCGAGCCCCTGCCTGTACCTACTGAACGTAAGAGGAGAGCCGAGAGGGTAGTCGAAGAGGCGGGGAGTGCAGTCAACTCCTGTCGGCCTCCTCTCCCTCAGCTAAGAGCAGTTCCCTCAGCTTTGCTCTCTGTTCTCGGCTTCTTCCAAAGGCCTCCAAGTCTCCTTTTTCTTTTTGGATGCCCCTTCTCTCCTACCCCCCAAAACCCTGAGAGTGCAATAACCCTCGTAGTTGTTGTGGTCCCAGACCGGGTCCCCAGGCCGAGCGAGCGTAGAAGAGTCGTTTTACAGTGTGACTTTTCCGGGGACGGTTTAGGGCTGGCCCGCGTAGCCCTCCGCGTTTACCTGGGGCGGGCAAAAGTGGCGGTGAGTGGCCCCCGTTTCACCCGAGGCTGCGGCGGGGCCCGAGACAGGAGTCCTTCCGGGGGGAACGCGGCCCCAGGGCTGTTCGCGGACCCGCGCCGCAGCGGGGTTGGCCTGCGCGCTCGCGTCCACCCCTCCGGGGCTCGGGAACAACAGGGCATAGTAGCCTCGGGCCAGGGTCGAGGGGTGCGCTGAAGCCCAGCCTCAGCTTGCGGTCTGCCCAGGGTCCCAGCCCGCAGCCGGCTTCAGGACGTGTCGTGCTGCAGTCTCCTTAGAAGTCTTCGTGTTGATGCGTTCAAGTGACTCCTGAAATCGTGGTCCGATTTCAAGATACATTTTTGAAACACAAGTCCCCCATCAGAATTCACCGACTTGGCTTTTTCCTCCTTTACAGACATAAGTGGGGTGCAGGGACAGAAGGCCTGGGGTGGTGGATTATTTGGGAGGGAACATGGAAGTCGCTCTTTGACATTCTCCCGTCCATCCTGGAGCTGCAGGGACGTTTTTTAGTCACCATAAGTTATTAGCACCAGAGAGGAGTTGGCGAGAAAACTCCTCCCCCCAAAGGAGGTAGACACCCAGACCTCTCCTCACGAGCTAACACCGGGCTTTCTCCTCGCCATAATTAATAGTCAAGGCCAACCCTTCTGGCACGTTCTTCCTCCTTCCCTCGCGGGTGGCAGCGTTGTTTGATTCCCTGAGGCCAGAAACTTTCACTCGAGTTCGCCGGAGAGAGGCCGCTGTTTTTCGCTGTGGCCACACATCTCCTTTTTCTTCCCCTCCTCTTCCTCTGCGTTGTCTTCCCAGCCGCAGGCCAGTCGCCAGTCCGCCTAGTTTTGTTTCCTTTCCATCATGCAGAAAATTAATCAGCCCGGGCGAGAAGCAGAGCTGAGCACGGCGGCCTGTAATTAAGGGACGTGTGCCCCTCGGATTATCTCGTTAGTTTATCAAGAAAACATTTATTATAATTAATTCTCGGACGAGGTAATTATTATTGAGCGAGGACACAGCAACTGGTAGATAGGCTCCTTGGAAGAAAAAAAAACGTGGGTGGGGGTTGGGGAGAGCGACAGATTGCGCGAATTGACCGTTAGATATAAGGCGGCGCGGACCGGGGCGGGCAGTGGAGTCGGACCTCGGGCTGCGAGCTGCGGGGCTGCGGGGCTGCGGGGCTGCGGGGCAGGGACACAGGACTGAGTCACTTGCGCCCGGAGGTGCGGGCGCCGACCGGCTGCAGGGACTCGCCGCGCGACCGCCGCCCCTTCCTTCTAGGTAGGAGTTCTCCAGTGGCCGCCTCGTGAGCAGTCATTTTGAGGCTTATATTTTTGAAAAGGTATTTCTTTTTCCCCTTCTGGGCTCAGCTTAGAGAGGAAGGGAGAGAGGAGTGCCTCTGGGCTTTGAAAGTTAGAAGGGCCCATGGCCTCTTTGAGTGCATACCCAGGTTGACTGTTGAGAGTTTTTCAGAGTTTCGATTTTGGAGTTTTTTCCTTCCTTTTTCTTTGAAAACTTGATGTAGTAAAAAGGCGAAAATAGTCTGTCCAAGAATTTTAGCCATTTTGCAGTGGTAAGGGCAAAGGAGCTCCAAGAAGGATAGAGATCCTGGTGCTTTCTGTTACCGCTTTTAATGTCGAGATGTGTTACTTTAATGTATAATGTGTCAGGCATTTCTAATTGGGTGAGAGCCCTGCATGTAAGAGCGAACTCTTCCATATTTATCATGTGTACATTCGATATGATACAAGTTTTTTTAATAGTAGTTCCGAACTTTCCAACATAGTGAGATTGCTTTAAACAAGAAAGAACTCCAGCTTAGAGGCTATTTAAACAAATAAACGACTATTTTAAAGCAATATTATTTCCACAGCCTCCAAATAACTGTCTCGAAAAGAAAATAGAAATCATCAGGTCTCTGTTGTATGAGCAACTAAATTAGTCTTCTTGATGAGATTATACAAACTCCAGGAAGGGCATTTATAAAATTATATTAAATTAGATCTGACAGTGGAAAAGCATGATTTTTGTGCTATGAATTTAAATTAGGAAGAAGTTGCAGTAACCTAGTTCCATTTGTGGAACTTTGTGTCTTTATTTCTTAAGCAATGTAAATATAAAAACCCAAAATCCTTAAAACCCAGTAGGACCTTTGTGAAAGTAAGAAGGAATCTCTCCTAATCTTATATCCGCCATTTTGAAGCAAACTCTCAGAGTATCAAAGTTGCAAAGTAGAGATCCTTCCAGGATAAGTGCCATCTTTTAGGAAAATAAAAGCCAGATTTGCCAACTGCCAGCCTATATTAACATCCATTTTGGATCACTTGGCTTGGAGGAGTGAGAGAGACTTGGCTGAAGAAAGTAAATAACTTTTCTTTTTCTTCCTTTCTTTCCCTTCCCTAAGCAATTTTTCTTATAGGCTTGTAGGAAACTTGAAAGGTGGGGAGAAATTCTATTAGTTTCACAACTTTGGGTGTTTGTGTATCTACTTTCTTCAAAACTAAAATGTACAAAGGCAGTTAGAGTTAACTGGAAACTGTTGGAGCTGCTGAGGACCCAAATGTCGGAAAATGTGCCTCTAGCAGGACCTGCAGCCTCCACACATCAAAATCAACATGGAAGCGGCTTGCACTACAAATGCGAACCTTTTCCACTTGCAGATGTGGGGGCCTCATTTTCTGATTGGTGGGATTCTAGTGTTATTTCAGAATTTCTAGCAAACCTCATGCCAATCTGGAAGAAGTTTTTTTTTTTTTTTTTGCACTGTGTTTAAATATTTGATAGGTGTCGATATAAAAATTAAATACATGTTTGTTTAGCTTTAGTTATTTATACACATAAAATCGAGATTCTGGAAAACCCCAATAAATCTGTTACTTACCTCAAAATCTAATTACCCAGACTACTAATTAGGTGAAAATGATTACTGGAAATGACTTTAAATGTGGAATAATAGTGGTTGAGCAGTTTTCTCAAGTTTGTCAATTAGCAAGTTGGTATTTTAGATGTTAAATGCACTGACATTTTAGGTTCCAAGCTGTTGAAAGTGGTAAAAAGCTAAAATAATTAAAATCTGCCTTGGAAAGGCAACAGTCTGGGGAGAGGTAGATTTCTTGAATTGTTTCTTTGTTTCTCACCAATGGGCTTTGTTATCAGCATTATTTATTTAGCCAAAGAGTTCTTTGTCTCTGCAAATGGCCCCAATCAAGTTTTGTTTGAGACAATTAGCTAGTGCCAGCCAATGAGCCCTATGCAAATGTAGGGATAGGAATGCAACGTGTGCATTTGAAGGCATGGGGTTTTTGTTCTTCGGGAAGGCAGATTGTAATTGCTTTCTTCGGGTACTTTTTTTTTTTTTAAGTTTAGGGTGGGGGTGGGGAAGACAGGTTTATCAGGTCTCCAGCCCCTCTAGTTTCTGAGCAGCTGGGGGTTGGGGAGGTAGGGAGGGTCTGCAACCCCTTTAAAAGCCTCTGCCGTGAGTAGCCCGGGCTCTTTTCAAGTTAGTGGTGGAACGTGGAAGAGCTGCTACCTCCGAAGCAGTAAACCAGCACCTCTGCTTGTTTGTTTGCTTTGCCCTTAGTTCCACTACTCCAGACCCACCCACCAAGGACCCTGAATCTGTCCACCCCCGGCGAAGCGAGACCTTCCAGCTGGGTCCCCCCGATTTGGGCCGACTTTGCGCTTCCTAACAACCTTAGCATGATGTCTTATCTTAAGCAACCGCCTTACGCAGTCAATGGGCTGAGTCTGACTACTTCGGGCATGGACTTGCTGCACCCCTCGGTGGGCTACCCGGGTAAGTGAGCCCCGCGGCACTCTTTCCCCGCCCTTCCCGACGCCTGTCCCGCGGGGATGTGACACCCTTTACCCCGGAGCTCCGGGGTTGGCGGTTGCACCGACCGCCGCCCCAGCTCCGGGCGAAGTCCCCACTGGGTTTTCCTTCTGAGAAGCAGCTCTGAGTCACCGGGCATTTACTGGCGGAGTTGAGGATCGGGGCAGGAGAGAAGCGAGTGGACCTACAACGCTTGCACAAAATCACGTCGCTTGATCCTTAATTAGAATGAATAGGGGACGCACATTGGAGTGGGGCGAGGAAGGTTACTGCTCTTGTCATTTTGGGGTGGGAGGCCCCTTCCCATATCGGGAAGCCTAAATCTTCGGAAGTACCCTCTTGGAGAAGCTGGGTTTCTCTTAACAAATTCTCCTCTCCAGCCTAGGGCTTCCCCTCTGAACTCCAGGCCCTACGCTCTGATGCATAGAGGTGTGACTTACCTTGAGTGTGGGGGGCCTTGTTTTCTGATCAGATCTGATTTTTTTAAAAATCCTCATAGAAGTACGAAATATGCCCCCATTTTAAAGATGGGTGGATAAAGGCCCTTGGAGTCCTAAATCTCAGGATCTCGAGCAGGGTCGAGATTCGCACCATCAATCCAAGCTGCGGGTCTGTGGATCGTTCGACTTAACAGAATGGATTTTTTTTTGTTGCTTGTGTTGTGCTTTAGGGTTGATTTTGAAGGACTTTCGGGGTTTCGTCTTTTTGTTTTGTTTTGTTAGCTTTGGAAGGGACCGTCTGGCTGGAGAGCTCTCCGACATCAGGCGGAGTACGGCGGGATGGGGGTGGGGGCTTCCTCACAAGGGGCAGTGGAGGTCTTGGGACCTCCAGTGTCGCTGGAGATGCCAGGGCCGGGAGGGGGTGGAGAGAACATTGCTAGGCTCTGGGTTGAAAAAACTGGGAAGACCAGGGGAGGGCTGCGGAATGGGGGTGAGGGGCAATTGGATCACCCGCAGAGACCCCTATGACTGAGAAACTGCTCCCCCACCCTAAAGGGCCCTGGGCTTCTTGTCCCGCAGCCACCCCCCGGAAACAGCGCCGGGAGAGGACGACGTTCACCCGGGCGCAGCTAGACGTGCTGGAAGCGCTGTTTGCTAAGACCCGGTACCCAGACATCTTCATGCGGGAGGAGGTGGCACTGAAAATCAACTTGCCTGAGTCCAGGGTGCAGGTAGGGCAGATGTAGACAGATTTACCTTTCCTGACCGTGCCACCCCTCCCTACAGCACGGTGTGTGTTGAGGACCCAGCAGAGCCCCACGTCTTTGAGATGACCAAAGGAAGGCTTGAAACTAAATGCTCCACAGGAGGCCAGCAAACTGTTCTAAGCCTCCTTCAGTGCCTGATTTCTCCTGGACCTCCTTTTTGTCCCCTTACCCCATCCAATCCTATTAGCAAGAGTCTTCCTACTCAGGATGCAGAGTAAGACTCCCGATTCAGCTGCAGTGATGAAGTACAGTCCTGGAACTCTTGGGTCCCTGGCCTTCAGAGGCCCAGCCTTGGCAGATTTCATGTACTGTCACATTATATTTTAATATGTCCTTTCCCCCATTCTCACCCACTTTTAAAGATGAAAGTTGCTTAGCTCCTGGATAGTCCCAATATTTTTACAGATGAAGTAATAAATGACTTGCTCAAGGTCACTTGTCAGTTTGGTGGTAAAGCCAGGCTGTAGAAGCAGCTGGTACTCCTACCAAAGAAATTACACAAGTGTTTTCTTCAACTTCTTACTGATGGAACAGAATTTGCTAGCTCTGAGCCAATAAGCAGATAAAATAGTTGCATAATATCCCTGGTAACACCCTCTCTCCTTCCTTTAGGCCCCCTTTACTTGATCTTAAGCTGGAAAGAGAAAGTAAAGTCCAATTTTCCCAGAATGCAAGTCCCATATAGAGTTCTCTGGAAAGAATGTTTAGCACCTAAACTACATACACACCAAAGACTCACCTTCATCATCAGAGTTAACTGCAAACCAGGAAAGAGGCTTTTTCAAAGTAAGATGGAAGAAATTTTAGCACTTATAAGACTTGAACAAAAATCTTCCCTAAAAGAAAATGACTGAATGGTTGGTGGTGTTGCACTCAGCCTTGGTGACATCATTTTTACTGCAGTTAGGACACCTGTGTGGAGAGCCCATATTGAAGAGGACAACTAAGGACTTGTTGCCCAGAAAATGCTGGTAGTTTCTCTGATAAGCCCCCTCACACACCAAACACAGCTGCTTCATTACAGAATGTGAACAGCGCTGGTGAAAAGAAATTTTCAAAGTTGCAGGCAGAAGCTGAAGTTGACAAGCCAATGAACATAGTACAGAAAACAGAATCTATGTGCTGAGTGGCACTACCCTGAAGGCACAGACACCAGTCTCGGACTTGAGACCAGTAGAGAAGTCTGTCCTTGAGCTCAAAGCAGAGATGTACTCCATTTACCATAAAGAAGGTGTCGGCAAATAGCGGCTTTCAGACCTTCCTCAACAGGGTCACTTCTCCTTGGAGCTTTCTTTGTGAGTCTTTCTAGGAGAGACAAAAAGTAGAGTGATGGAACTAACCTCTATAGCATTTATTCCCTGGAAGATGGACTATAAACTGTTTGAATTTAGGCAGTTCTTACTGACATGTAACGACAGAATTATTTTACCTCCCTTGTATTTTCCTCCAAAAGACATGGATACAGTCTATTCCATTGTGAGAATATTCCAAAATATAGCACTGTATGTGTGTGTGTGTGTGTGTGTGTGTGTGTGTGTGTTCGTTCAAGGTGAAATAACATAGGAAAGTGAGGTGGAGAATTTTTAGCCACATTATTTGGGTCATTATCCTAAATTTTATTGTGGGCTAGATGTACATAAAGCAGGATCAAGTGCTTTTAGACAGAGCCTCCCTTCCCCAACTTTCTTAAAGTTCCAGGAGCATATATGGGAGTACTACATAATAGGTTTTCAGTGGCAGGAAAGACTTTCTGCTTAGCTCATCTGTCCATGCAGTACAGGTTATAATCTGGGAGCCAAGCCACTCTTGTTATTAATGAGTTGGTAAAACCACATTAAAGAGGTTTCTTTCCCTTTCAAGGTATGGTTTAAGAATCGAAGAGCTAAGTGCCGCCAACAGCAGCAGCAACAACAGAATGGAGGTCAAAACAAAGTGAGACCTGCCAAAAAGAAGACATCTCCGGCTCGGGAAGTGAGTTCAGAGAGTGGAACAAGTGGCCAATTCACTCCCCCCTCTAGCACCTCAGTCCCGGCCATTTCCAGCAGCAGTGCTCCTGTGTCTATCTGGAGCCCAGCTTCCATCTCCCCACTATCAGATCCCTTGTCCACCTCCTCCTCCTGCATGCAGAGATCCTATCCCATGACCTATACTCAGGCTTCAGGTTATAGTCAAGGATATGCTGGCTCAACTTCCTACTTTGGGGGCATGGACTGTGGATCTTATTTGACCCCTATGCATCACCAGCTTCCTGGACCAGGGGCCACACTCAGCCCCATGGGTACCAATGCAGTTACCAGCCATCTCAATCAGTCCCCAGCTTCTCTTTCCACCCAGGGATATGGAGCTTCAAGCTTGGGTTTTAACTCAACCACTGATTGCTTGGATTATAAAGACCAAACTGCCTCCTGGAAGCTTAACTTCAATGCTGACTGCTTGGATTATAAAGATCAGACATCCTCGTGGAAATTCCAGGTTTTGTGAAGACCTGTAGAACCTCTTTTTGTGGGTGATTTTTAAATATACTGGGCTGGACATTCCAGTTTTAGCCAGGCATTGGTTAAAAGAGTTAGATGGGATGATGCTCAGACTCATCTTCTGATCAATGTTCCAAGAGGCATAGAAGGAAAAATGAAGGTCCTTAGAGGGGCCCACCAACCAGCAACCTGCAATGGACAAACCAATCTACTTAAGATCCTGTCATAGTTTTAGATCATTGGGTTTCCTGATTCTCAAAGTGATCAAAAAGCATTCTAGCCATGTGCAACTAAATACCACCAAAAATAAAACTAAATTGTGAAGGAAAGGAGGGAAGGACATAGCCTTCTTAAGCAGAGGTGTTCCAATGTTTTAGCTAATCCTTGGTTGAATCTTAGGAATGGACAGTGTCTCAAGCTCACTCACGTATCATGACCAACTGTTAGTTGGCACTGAATACCTTTTCAGGGCTGTGTGAATTGTGCGACTGATTGTCCTAGATGCACTACTTTATTTAAAAAAAATATTGTTCATAAGGAGTCAATATGTAGTTTAAGAGACAATCAGTGTGTGTCTTATATAAATGGTACATCTGTGGTTTTTAATCTGTGCTAGACTTCAAAACTGTGATCTCCTGTTATTGTATGCAACCTTGAACTCCACCTCTGCAGGAGTTCTTCTGTGATTAAATAGGTTTATAATTATAAGCAAAATTCAGAGCAACTGAGTAGTTATCTAAAAAGATTACCTTTGGCTGGAGGTGAGCTGCACTGAAACTTTACAATAAAATGTCTCTGGACGAGGAGAGTGAGAGAAGAGAAACAAAAGGACACTCATTCATCTGTAATTTACTGTTGGTAAGCCTAGCAGTAAAAAGACATTGGTCAATTGCTCTGACCTTGATGAATTTATAAACTGAGATCATTGTTGTTTATGCTTGCAGATGTTAACTGGAAAGTTATATATGCATAAACCTTCCTGGATTTGGCAGATATGTATAATTATATTAAAATGGTTCTAGCACAAGATTGGGTCCAGTTTAATTCATATCACTATTTATGAATAAGAAGCCTACATTCAGCCTCTTTTTCCCAAAACATGTTTTTCTTAGGTCAGAGAGCAAATTTTATTTTTGAATTTTCAGGGTCTACTCTAAAGATGAACTAGATATGAAAGAGTGTGGTGTGTAAACTTTTTGTGACTTTCACCAGGATTGCTCTGAAATTGAACACAGAGAGCCTAACAATCATTAGGATCTTGCTCTCCTTGCCTTTCCCTCCCTGCTGCACACACCCAAACGATCTTAGGCACTTTATTAGTATGCTTTAACATGGATCAATTTTTTTTTTTAAGAAGGGAAGAACTGTAGTACCACAGAGAAAATGAGAATGACAAGAATTCCGTGTTTTTATTCTCTTATTTGATTAAGGGGATTTTTTTTAACTTCCAAAAAAAATAAGGTAAACGCGAGGGAATGTAATTAGAATCTGAAAGCAATTCAGGCAGAAATGATTTCTGAACAAAAGAGTTCCAGAAAAGTTTTAAAACCTATAATTTCAGTAGTCGAACATAAGGCACGCTGGTCAGTTTTTTTTTTTTTTTAAAGAAAATACTGAGGGAAAAAAATAGATCCCTTCTCAGTTGTACCTGCATTGTGTAAGCCAAGCACCAGAAAAGACAAATGGGCAATGATCATGGTGCTCCTCAGGTCAAAGCAATATTTAATTTCCATTTTAAGCTTGGGCTCTTAAATTTGACCAAAATTAAGCGACTCTTGATTATAACTATATAAATGAAGTTTAGCAGTTGCTACAGTTGTTTTCTGGCTAATTTTTCCGTCCCTGGCTGCGCATGCTCTCTTGAACCCTACACCATCTTGCCTAATAGGTAAATTTTTTATTTTACTGCGAAAGAAAATGCAATCGTTGACTGCAAGATTTTCCAGTACCTCCTGTAATAGTCACCCTCTGTAGTTTATTCACATCGAGGTGAAATCGGGTGGAGAGAGGATTTACGTTATGGTTTTCCAGGTTCTGAGTCTTACCCTCCCAGCTTTTCTCATGCAGCAGTAAAGCAGATCCAGAATAATTTATTACACTGCCTTCAGTTTGCAGGATGCCCCACAAAGGGTGGGGGAAGAGTACCCTGTCTTTAAAAACAATGACTAACAACGGGCTACTCTGCAAATAACGTAGTTAACAGCTTCTCTCCTGATACTTTAAAAAGAAAGGAGGTGAGAAGAAGGCGCTGGGCACCCTCTGAAACGAATTTTTCCATCACCTTTGCACAAGTTCAGTTGAACAGACTACGCAGTTAAGTCCCTTTGAATTGAGGGCTAAGTAGAAATGAATTCTCCCCTGACCGCAGGCAACCAAGGGAAGGAAGGGGAAGAAAAGGCGGGCGGGGAACACGCGCTGTCTTCAAGATATCCAGAGAGTTCTGATCACCACCCCTAGTCAAGACCGAGTTTAATAAAGTTAAGCCCAATAATAACACTTGGTGTTGAAATGACGCTACCCTTCAAAGGCTTCAGGGAGCCACATCGACTACATATTGGCAATTAATAATGACGGGAAATGGCAAAATAATCTTCGTTTGGGGTGGGAGGGGCCGAGGTGAGGGTGGGGTAGTTTGCTTTACAAAGATCTGTTTCCCCAAACCTTTATCTTTCCCACAAAGAGTCTTGGTCCTTTGTATTTCACCTTGGGAGTGTCTCTTACCTTCCTAGATAAGAGAAATTCAATCAAGTCAATTAAGTTGCGGCTTTCGAAACCTCTGAGTTTTAGATAATGGTCAGTTTCCTCAACTTCTCTCCTACCCTGTTCCCTCTAATCTCATCTTTCCTGGGGGTGTCTCCACCCTCCCGCGCGCACGGCCTCGTCGGAAGGCGGAGATCCGGGGAGGCCCTGAGCTGGACCGAGAGATCGTGGCGCCCAGGCGTGGACCAGGCGGCCCCGGAGAGCGGCTCGTGCTCTCCGCCGAATCCACGGCGGTCTACAAGAGCTGTGTTTCCTACACCGTGACCGCTCGGTCGGAGTTACCGGGAAAACACTGACATCCCTGCCCGGGGGGCCGATTGCGGAAGGAGGCTCAAGTCGGCTTCCAGGCTGGTGCCGCCTTCGGCGCCCCACTCACAGCCCGCGGACCTCCCAGGGGCGCCGTTCAGGTTCTCTTCCTCCCGGTCCCCTCTCTCCCTCTGCTGGGAGCCCGAGACCTCTGCCGAGCCGAGCTCGCCTCATTCGGCCTAGTTCTCAGGCCTGGCGGGCTCCCGCTGCGCCAGGGCCCAAGGCGGTTTGGGCCGCGGGAAGGTCTGCGGCGCAGCCTGGGGAGGAGCCCAGCTCCTCGGGCCCTCGAGTCAGGCGCCTGGGTCAGCTGCGGGCTTCGGCGCGCGTCGCCAGGTGACTTCACGGCCTGGCTGAGGTGTGTGTGTGTGTGTGTGTGTGTGTGTGTGTGTGTGTGTGTGTGGTCGGGCCGGGAGGCCAGCGCACTGCGCGGGAGGGAACCAAAGTCGGCACCCAAGGAGAGGACGGCGGGCTGGGCCCACCGGGCCTGCAGAGGACCGGGGAGGCGAAAGCGAGCCTGGTGGGGCCCGCGCGCGGCCTCTGGCTTCCCTCGTCTCCCGGGAGGAAGCGGCGCAGACGGCTGGGTCTCCTACCCGCGGTGAAGGGCGAGGCCGCCGCCGCCACCACAGCGGGGGCTCCCGCCGCGTCTGCGGCCTCTGGTGTCCAGGACGGACTTGGAGCCGACACAGGGTCCAGCTGGGTCTGCCTGGGGCCCCTCAGAGAGTCCCCCTCAAGAAAGCCAGGTGCTTCTGCAAGTGGGTCTGGGGGAGTGATGCTTGGGCGTTCCGCCTTCCCTTGGGGGTCCTCCGCTCTGAGCTGAGGCTTTCAGGCGAAGCCTGAGGAATTCTAAGCTACCCCACGCCCAACCCTTTTCTCTTTCCCCGCTGTATTTTGTTATTTAACCGAATGCCCTTCTTTTCTCATTTGGACCCGGGGCAGCACTGAATGGCCCTAAAGGCCGCATGTCGGTTCTAGAACCGGGAAGAGGTGCCTCTGGAGTCCCTGCGAGTGCGGGGCAGCCCATTCCGGATACTTGCAGCGCAGGGATCGCAGTCGTGCTCACCCCCACTTAACCAGAAGCGGGCGCTGGGGCGGCGAGCCCCGGCACGCACACCACGTGTTTGAACCCGCATCTAACACTCGGTGAAAACTTCACTGTGTTACCCGGACAAAGCTGGAACCCCAAACCAGGCGTGCCCGTGTTAGGTGGTGGTTTATTGCGTACAAAGACGTGTTTTCATCGTGTAAAAGAGAAACACAAAGGAACCGGGCAGGAGACAGGCGCATCCCAGCATCCCACACGCATGGAAAGGGACATCGCAAGAAAAAAAAAAAAAAAAAAACAGCCAAAATGGGAAGACACGGGGTCGGGTTCAGCCATGACCTCTGCCTGCTTCGTGCCTTCCTTTGAAACCTTACGAAGGATAGCTCTCTGTCTCTGCGTTTCTCTCTCCCTTTCCTTGGACAAAAGGGTCCAAGCCCGTCACGCATATCCGTGCGAGAGATCTGCCACCAGTACCTTGAACATCTGTTTTTCTCTCAAGGGCCAGTGCCCTGTAAGCGAAGAGTGCCTTGATAAAACCTGATACTTTCCTTAGTCGCCCCATTTCCTCCCTCGGGACAGCATGCTAGGAAAGATGGGGAGCCCCTGAGACTTCCCCTGGGGTTAGAGGAAGCAACACCCGTCCTCCAAACAAAACCCACCCACCTTCATGTTTTTCAGTATGAGGCTCTAAAACTGCACAGATTATGGGATTTGTCTCGGACGGAATTAACATTACATGTGAGACGGTGGTGCTCTGCAGTACTGAGACACATTGTACACGATTGCTTGGAGCATCTCTTCCAAACTGCCTGTTAATAGCAACAGGATACCTTAAAATAATACATGTTGGTTTTTTTTTTTTAACTCGATTAAAACAAAATTTAGGCACTATTTGGAAAGGACAGTTTTCCTGGTAGAAATAGTTGGAAGGAAACGGAACCTAGTGCAGGAGCTGGAAGAAACTTCTGAATGCAGAAGTAACGAGAGAGATGAAGCAGGCATGCCTTTAAAAGGCCTTCTATGCAGCAGTCCTCAACAAGCAAGAGAGGCGCCCCCAGTTCTAAAGAGAATCAGCCAGACTACTCGCGCAAGCAGAGCGCTTTATATTTAAAAACCAACCTGCTCTCCGCTGCAAACAAACAATAAGCAAATTCAAATAAAGGAGTCCAACCAAGTCCAACTCATTTGGTCAAAGATATCGGCAGGTGCCAGAGAGTTCAGGCTATCACTAGGGGGAGGGTCAGCTTGGAGTTTTGTTTTTCTCCTAGAGGAAAAGTCAAACAGCATGAGGTCTATGACTCACTTTTATTTCTTAATCTCCCCCACCCTTTACTTTCAATTCTTAGAGTAAGGAAGCAAGGTATTTTGGTGTGTGTTGGGGGTGGGGGGAGAGCAAAGGAAACAAAACAGAATTCCACAGCAAATATAGTGGTAAGTGGCCAAAGTTTGACTTGACTTCTGTTCCAGCACCACAAGGGAAAAAAAGCTGTCCAAGAATCAGATGGACTCCTCTGCCTCCTTCTCTGGCGTCTTTGCCTTACTTTGCTTACCCCAGAGGTGAGGAGGGGGCCTTTTGGATTAAGGATTTCTTAGTCTACTTGACATCACTAGGAGACACTTCCAGCTGAGGGCTTTTTTAAAAATAAGATGCCAGCTTCTAGCAGCTATAGGATTGCCTCTCCACCTCCCACCCCCCCACCCCCTCCCGGAACTGCTTATGATGGAACCAGCAATGCCGCCTCTGGGAGTCACAGGAGCAGCAGTTACTGCACCCTGTGGGTCTATCTGCTTGCCTTCCGTCCCAGGTTTCCGAAGTAAAGGCGAGAAAGCACCCCTTAGAGAAAGGTTTTGGGTGGAGGGAAGGTTGACCCTTAGGCCCTGTCCCCCAAATCTCCCAACTGAAATCTCCGGAGACCTTAGACTACACTGAAATCTGAAAATCACTCATCCCAGCCTCCAGTTGTTAAAATCTGTTCCTAGAACCAATAGTCACATTTTAGACTCATGGGCCATTAATAAAAATCTCCTTAACATTCAAATGGCTCTAAAATGCGTTCACAGCAGATTACTGGGGCCTAATGGACATCGTATGTGCTAACATGGACCCTGAGTGGCGAAGTTCTGGAGTGGGGTGTCTGACTACAACCACCTGATTATCAGCTTACAGCCCAACCACTTTTCAGCTGCGATGCTCTTAAGAGGAGTTCTTCCCGACATCAGAGCGAGACTTCTGCGTTCTTCATTTAACCGGATTTAACAACCGCACAGTGTCTGGAAAGGGGAGGGGAAAACCTGCCTGTAGGCGTAAGGTCACCCCCAGACGTGCAAGGGAAGGACCGCGGGACACCGCTCCTCGCCTCTCTGCTTTTAATGGAGCGATGCCCGAAAGGCTGTGGCTGGGGCAGATAAAGGCCCTCGCCTGGGATGCCAGAGTGGCCATTAGTCCGCGGCTTCCGCACCTCGGAGCGGAACCCCTGAAGTGGCAGCTCGGTTCGTCCCGACGAGGCCCGCCACGTCCGGACGACTCGCGGGGCGCTCCTGCTGGCAGCAGGGAAGCCTTCGGGCTGGGTTGCTGCTGGCAGTCGAAGGCGCCGAGACGCCCTGCGGCGGCCGTGGCGCCAGAAAGGGAATGGGTTCCCAGGTTTCAACGAAAAATGTGTCAAGTGCACCGTGTTCCCACTTTCGATCCTCACCTCGCACCAAGCAAAGTAAGAGAAATCGACTCCAAAAGCTGGGCCTTCGTGGCTGCCATGAACACACGGGCATCGCCCTGGGCACCTCTTTTGTCTGCGCAGCGCCTCCCAGGCCAAGGTTATTTGGAGCCCAGAGAATTACGGGGGCGACAGGGAGTTTCCGGAGTGGCTGAGAGGCATCTTTCCCGCCGGCCATGTGAACATCGATCTCACGACCTCTGCCTGCAACCCGCACCAGCCCTGAAACTGGGCCTCGAATTCACGGCTCCAGCGCGTCGCTTGCGGCCGCACGTGGCCGATTCGCCAGGTCCCCTGCGGAGTGGCAGACTCGGTCGCGCGCCCTGGCAGAGGGGAAGGCCAGGGCTCCAGAGCACTACGCCGCTGCTCTTCGAAGCTGGCGCGGGTGGGGGGGGGGGGGCGGGAGGAGGAGCCAGGGGGGAGGAGGCGGAGGAGGGCAGGGGGAGAGGGAGGGGGAGGGGAAGGAGGAGGCGTCAGGCGTAGGACCTGGGAGCCTGTGGTCCGAGTGTTCCTTCTCCCACCGCTTCCGCGGTCTGCACGAGGAGCAGAGGGTGATGGTGAGTGTGAGGGTAACAACTCCAGGAGGCAACGAGGCCGGTATGTCCACTCCTACGACCTCACACACGGACCGTGGCCACACGCTGGGCCGGCTCTAAAGGCCAAACCTTCAGTTGGTAGCAGTCAACAGACGCGGGAATAGAGAGGCTTGTCCTTAAGAGCGCGCAACCTGGTGTAACTCCTGCCTCCTAGGTCGGGGCTGGGCTTGGATCTCGGAACCGAGTGTGCTGGGCCCGCGAGGCATAGCTGGCACTGTCCAGGGCTCCTCGCGCCCACCGGGGCACCAAGGGCTTTGACGGTCCATTGGTGGCTGCTTCCGGTTCCAACTAGAGACCTCGCCAGCTGGAGCGGCCATACGCCCAATGCCAGGGCAAGCCTAGACAACTGGTAAAAATAAAAAAAGCGTCCTAACACAAAATTTGAGTTAGAGTTTTGAACACTTAGAATGCATATGTAAAGCTTTTCCCTAAGTCCTTCTTGGCCAGTAATCCATGCAAGTTTGATGACCTTTGAGTTACATTTGATTAGAAACTTCCAGCCTGTAGTTCTTATTGCTATGTCAGCGCTAAGGAATTTTTTAAATATGCAATGCAGATACTTTGGGCAGTTATATATGTCTAAAAATGAAATTAGGTAATTTTGGAAAGATCATACTAATTTTTAGATTTTAAATTGATGGTAGACTCTAATTGAAATGCATTTTTCAATAACTTCTCACTGATTAAGTTGATTCTATTTTTAATTTTAGTCTAAATTAGCCACTTGAGGCTTTGCAAGGCAAAAAGGAACTCAATCTATTTGTTAATTACCTGTACAAAAAGCATAGCCTTTATTTGGTCTTAAAATTGACCATAGATAGGGCCTTCTGATTTTGAGATGGGGGAGAAGTGGAAACTTCATTCAAACATGCATTCACTGTTTTCAAGGACATTTATTAAATCGATTAAACCAATAATCTTGATTCCTGACCATTTTAAATGGATACATTATTTCTATCCCACCACTTTTTTCCTTCATATGTATTGATAAAGGTGCAGAGTATGTAATACAAATCTTTACTAAAAGATACCTGAATTGTTACCTTTTTCAAGAATATTTAACCTCTGGTTCAAGCAACCATTGGGTCCATGGATAAATTGTAGAGGATGAGTGAATTCTCTCAACCGTATGGATTTTTTTTTTTTTTGTCTATATGTTCGGTGTAATTTCTGAGCAGAAGGTCTATAGCTTTCATTATGGTCACAAAAGGGTCTATAACCACTCAAAATTAAAAATCATTGGTTTTTATTACATATTTATGTGAATGAAAGGTGAACTTGAAGATGGAAACTTACAGTTCTTGGTAACAGCTAGATAAGTTCGCAGCCCCATAAAATTTAAGTCTACCTTTAACTTTTTGAAACCTTGTTTTTTTTTAAACAAAGTAATCTAAAAGATCCTCTTTATTTATAAGTTTGCCTAGTTCAGCCTGATTTGAGTTATTGTTCATGAGGCTATTTATATATAACAAACACCTTGTTGTAAAATAATGAGTAAACATGAGTTATTTTTAATATTATCTACATATGAAATGTAAAGTAGAAAAATTAAGCAGGTATTTTAATGATTCAGACCAAAAAGCCTCTTTAACCCAAACAAAACAATCAACAACAATAGCAGCAACAAAATACTATCTCACCCTAATTAAACATTTCAGAAAATTTAGTGTCAATTGGTTCGTGCTCCCTCTCTGCACATACATTAATTTACCAACTATGCCCAGGTTCCTAAAATTTTTCTGTTGAAAAATTTTTCATTTTCCTTTAAGCTTGATTGTCAAAAGTGGATGAAACAATAGATAAGAGAGGTGGGACTTTCTGACTGAATCAGAAGGAAGGCATGGTCATTCCATTCGCTTAAGGAATTCAAGGTCAGATGGTATAATCACTAGCAGGAGTACCCAGGGTAGAATTTAAATTAAATACTCAAAAGCCTGTCATTCAGAATAGCAGACCTTGCCCATTTCCCCCAACCCACAATTCCCAGCTTACTTCCAACCTGTCTGAGAGTATACCTTCCATTAGTGCAAGAGGAAGCATAATCTACAGGTTTATTTAGCATTTGATCTTTGCTCAGAGGCTTTCATTTAGAGTAACCATTGCAGCAAAGATTTGGATCTGGTCGTCCCTAAAATAGCTTGAACCAAGTGACCCCAGGGAAGTAGACACAAGATACTAGCAATTTATTTCATATCAGCTCCCAAGCCATCACCAGATGATAACAACCCTTGGACATCGTTAATCTCTGCTTGACTCAAACTGGTGACCGCAAGGTGAAAGGCAGGGCGTTATCTCTGAGCAATTCATGTGGCCTTCCACAGATTGCCAGTTGGGCCAGTACAATTGAAGCCTCTTCTCCAGTGGTTACTTTAAAAATTTCATATCCAAAGTCTTTGGTCTTGGTTGGACTGGAAGGTAGGAGGGCTTTATCAAGGGAAATGCCCAAGGGCAAGATGTGGGAGCTTAGAATCCAATACAAATTAAAAAGGTTGAAAAGGTAACTGTGTGTGTTCCTTGACCAATAAACTTTGAACAATATTACTGTGTCTATGACTAGAAAAAGCCTCTGGAAACAAATGTTTTTGCTAAACGGTAGAGGGAAAATGCACCTTAAAAAATAAGAGGCAAAGTACTATCTAGAATTGTTTTATTGTTTTGAAAACTGCTTTATTTTTACAATCTATAAGGTCAGCATAGCTCTCCACATACTGATTTGGTATCATCTCATGGCTAGAAGAGGCCACAGAAAGTGGGGGAATGGTGGAGAATAAAGGAAAGGGATGTACTGGTGAACAAAAGCTGTCCTGTGTGTCCTCCTGGTGCCAAGAGGGAAAATAGGCTAAATTACTTGTGGGGGGAACTGCCACTATTTGCACTTTTCAAATATGTAGACGGAGTCATTTTAGCCTCATATTCCGGGGTACTTAGCTCTAGCTTGAAGTTGTAGAAACATTTCTTCCCTACTTGGTAGAATTATTCCGCCTCTGATACTGCAGTATCCTAGTTGTAATGATTCTATTTGATTTTGCTAGATGGCTCTAGAGAAGACTGACAAAAAAAAAAAAAAAAAAATTGAGAGGTTTTGAAAATATTGCAGCGATTTTAATAATATGCTTTACAAGTCCATGTATTGAAAGTAGGTTATTGATGGCAAATAAATTATTTTAGATATTTTTAGCAATAAGCTTCTTTGGACAGTATCAAAGATCAACTCGACATATGCGGAATTTCATTTGTTAGTAAAAAATATTACTGAGACACCCCACAATGTTATTCCATAACTTCATTCCTAGACCCTCTGGTTGCTGCCCTAGTTTTTTAATTAACTGGTACTTGCAAACTCTACTCCATTCTTTGATATCTTCTCCTCAAAATGATATACTAAATAAACCAAGCTAAAATTACTAGTCACAGTATCAGAGCATTATATAGCATTGGCAAGAGGACACCCCTTATGATAAAAAGTCACTGATTGATTAAATGTTGCATTTTGTAACATTAGGCTACTGCTTAAGTGATTGTGGGGAAACAGGAATGAAAAATTAAGTCTTGTCACCACTTAAGGCTGGCCATGCTCCACTGTCTTGCTGATATAATGTTCAAAAAAGCATAAAGAGTCGCAGCATTCGCCTGGTCAGACACGAGGCAAAACATCATGTTTAAAATATTTAGAGGGAATTACAATTTCAGAATTCTCCCTCCTTAGTATTCGTCTGTTTCATGAGAAGTGGTTTAGATAGAGGCTAGAGCCTAGAAGGGGAGGGGACTAGACCTGTATTTTCTTGGCATAATGCTGCCACATCTTCATGATGGTGATGCTGAAGATAAGATCAGTCTCCCATATTGTAATGATTTGTATATATCTTAAATCAGTAAGCAGGGAGGGCATTGGGCTAGGTGCTTGACAGGGCGTTGGACTAGGTGATCTATGCAAATTGACAAATTTATTACTTTCCAGAGGTCAGTTTTCATTATAGGTCTACAACTTTTACATCTGTGCATTTCTTGATAACAAGAATGGACTTGGTGCCAAGGGAAGTCTGAAACTTCCCTTTTGGAAGCTCCATCTGTGCTTTTCCTGCTTATCTTTTCTGAATATTTTGAGTTTTGCTTGAGATTTGGATAATTTTACTCCAATTTTATATACAAATTGGGTTTTTAGTTTTGGTTTCTGCTTTTGGTCTGTATCTCTAGCTCTCCTAACATTGTAGAAACCTTCGTGCAACATTATTTAATATGGAGATGTGACTTCCAAGTGTCTTAGAAAATGAAAGTCAGACATATTTTTTGTTATTTAAGAAACTGGCTGCTAGTTTCACTAGGGGAATAGTTAGGGATAGCAGTGATGCATTTAGGCTTTAGAGTTGGATTGTCTGGGTTTAAATCCAAGCTCCTCTAAAACAAGGTAGATATTTGTCCTTATGAAGATTATTTAATCCCTCTGTGCCTTAGTGTCTTCATCTGTAAAATTTTCCCGATTGTGAGAGTTAAAGTGCTTAGCTACGTGTCTAGATATATAGTAAGTGCTTATCCATGTCGCTTATTATTGTTATCACCATGACTGTCGTTGTCATTGTAGTCAGTCTCTGTCCAGCAAAACTGAGTCAGAGCCAGAGCCTTAATGAATGAATGTTGACAATATTCATTCTACTAAAAGGACAGAACACAGATGTAATAAAAAGAATGCAAGAGAGATTACATAAGATTGTATAACTATCAAACTATAGATATAGCGTAACCGCATGATTAAATTCATTTTGTGTTATTTTCCTTTGTCACAGAGTCTATATTTTTTTGTTCAACTCTCGAAGAAATCAAAAGTACTTCAAAATCTGCAAATACATTCAGAAAGAAGGAAGTAAGAGCAAAGTCAAAACAAAACAAACTACTGTACTATATTTAAATCATACTTCTAGTCATGTCCATGTAAGATTTAAAATATCCATCACTGCAAGTAGTTCTCCCTTCCCCTGCCCCCAGCTCCAAGCACTCTGAACACCAGCCATTCCTCACTGTACTTGAGCGTGGTACTGGCATCTTTATTCCCACATAATACAGGTTAATCCGGTCTGTGGGCAATATTTATTGCCCTCCCCATCTCTGAAAAAGGTATCAGAACTTGGTTTTAATTCCCTTTTAAACATGGCTCATCTACGTCTATGCCATCCTGAATGTGCCCGATCTTCATCTGATCTCAGAAGCTAAGCAGGGTAGGGCCGGTTAGTACTTGGATGGGAGACCACCTAGGAAGACGGGGTGCTGTAGGTGTAACGAAAAAAAAAAAAGCCCTAAACACTGCATTTAACAAGAAAAGTGAAGTAAAGCAGTTTACTTAATAAAATAATAAAGACCTGTAAACTGGGCTCTTGGTTTTAAAAAAAAAAAGAGCAGGAGAATAACTGGAAATAAAAAAAATGTATTTTATGTATGTAAACTAGTATGGATGATGGCAAAAGGAGAAGAAAACGGGGTAATGAATTTGTTCAAATGAATTTACGGAAGATAGCAATTCAGGTCTCTGAGAAATTACAGAGAAATTTCCAGTAAGTGGCTGAAGGGGCTGATGTTTCAAGAAAGCCCGAATAGTCAACAGGAACCATATTTGCAAAGAGCAAAACTTTAGTCATCAGCTTCCATAGTTCTTCAGCACACAGGTCTGTGCAAGCAATTTGTTTAAGGTTCCCGTATCAAAACATGTCTCCAAGGGCATAGACAGGGAGTCAGGACCTCCTTTGTGATGTCTGCAATAGAGCAAGGACCTGACAACCGCCTGCAAGTGTCTGAAAAGGCATCATCCACCAGGTAGGCAGAAGATTTATCCAGGGTTGTCCAAGGGGCTAATTTGGAGTCAAGAGATAAAAAAAGAATCTCTCAGTGATGACTTCTCATGAGCTATGAAAGGGAAGTGGCAGAATCTCTAGTTTGAAACTAAAGCTGGGGAAGGAAGAACTCTTAGAATTAAGCCTCAGGCACTGTCCAACTTCAGTAGAGGGCTGGCCTCACTGCTAAATGACCTGCTAATGTATCTTATATGTAATGTATCTTACTCTATGCTTATTAAACATCATTCTTATTTTTCAATTCCTTTGACAGTTATGACATTAATGGTGCTATTGCTAAAGGGATTTCTGTAGGTTTATATAGATTTGCATTGTCCTATGAGTAAAGAGTTATTTAATAAGATTTAGTATTTGCCTTGAAGACATTTCACCTTTGACCTCCTCAGAAGATTGAAAGAATAACCAAGCACATTGTCAGCTCCTCATGCCTGCCGTAAATTTCTCCAAACAGCAGACACTAACCGCATAACTAACAATTATATGAATAATAAAATCATGACGTTTTCTTGGCCCCAGAGACATTAAAATGAATCCTAGAATGGCTACAGGAAAGGATTCTCAGGTGTCAAACTTATTCAAAATTAAATTTCTACTTAAACTTCCATTAGAATTTAAGAAAACCAGGACCATCATAAGGTGTACCTATTTATTAAGCAAATATTTGAGGGTCTTCTCTGCACAAGGCATTCTCCCAGATCTGGAATGCACAAAGTTTCAGTTTTCATGGAGCTCATGTTTATGGGAGAACATACTGATGGGTGGTCACAACAGGAGCCAGAAACTTCTGAGTCAGAAGTAAAAAGCTGGTGGGTTTCAAGATGCATGGAAATGTAAGTGACACCGGAAGTTTAGTGTTTATCAGCACTTTAATGAATGAAAATATTTTTTCCAAAACATCGTGGACTAGGATTCAGATATTCTAATGAACGGAAGTACAGTTTGTGATGCTCCATACTGAAGTCTCTCCGGGTGTCCTGGGCATGAGGAGGAAGGAGGTAGGAGCACACGAGATGCTCCATGCTAAGAACATACATGGGTTCCAGGACGTGTGGCTGCTGCAGCTCCATATGGTGTCCTGTGCCCTGGCCTTATTGTGTGACAGTTGCTGCTAACAAGCTTGGCGTTGGCTTGAACATCTTTGAAACTACCCCCGCCCCCACCCCTTCCAATTGCCTCAATCAAACTGACTCTTTAAAAGCAAGGCTGTTAACAGAATGGCCAAAGTGTCACTAGAATAGGCAAAAGCAATCATTTAGTATTTTCTACAGACATACTGATTGCAAATTAAAGAAAGACCTTTTTGGAAAAGCGTCCATTTAGACGCCTTCATGTTTATTTACTTAATGCAGTTATAAACTCTGCAGAAGAGCAGCACGGCCAAATAGGGCATCGAAAGCAAAGACAGATACAGTGGCTTGGTGCAGGGTTTCCTTTTGAGTTTCAGGTACAAAAATTCAAACCCAAGGTGGTGTATTCTCACACTCTGGGGCTACCGTAATACTTAATTATTACTGTCCCTGTGGTGTAATGTGATCTTCGATAATGTCACACAAGAATTCCTCCAAATTGTTTGTTTCATTACTCTTCCTCCTCCTCCCCAGTTTCTATTTCTTGGCTCTGTTCTTTTCTGTAGTTGCCTTTCTCTCTCTCTTTCCTCCCCCTGCGAATGGCATTGTGAGGTTGAATTCACCAGGTGTGCAAACTTCCTCCCTCATCTGACACTTCTTTGGCAGAAAGCACAGGTAACCCAGCAGGTATTGTCAGGGTCAAGTTAAAAAATAACGAAACCTGCCAATGCAGATTTCCTTCTTGTGGCGCCTGGCATCAATGCGTTCTCAAAAAGACTGCTGTGGCCTTCACATTTCCCTTTTTACAGCTGACGTGGGCCTGGCTGTCCATCTGCATCTCACCACCTTTCTTCTACTTTGGTCTTTTTCAGGACAGAGGCTGACTGGCATTTTCCCTGGTCCCAAAGAAAGGAGGGCAGGGACAGGAGCAGGAGGGGGAATAGCTTTATTCTATTTAGAAAACGTTAATTGGAACAAGTACTGTCGTTAGTGCTCAATTTTAACTTCAGTGGTCACTATTAGGTCCTTGATTCATTGGTAAAATATTGGAGATTTTAAACTAATGTCTATGGTGGTCTTTTAAAATTTAAAACCAGAAGGAAAAGTGGTACTATAAGTAGTGAGTTATATGCCAACTAAATGCCCAAGTTCTTATCTGCTAGTTAAACTTAGAAACTAGTTGATCGAGAGAGAAATAGTTCCAGGGATTTTTGCTTTTGTTTTATTTTTCATGGTTCAGTAGTAACAGTACTAGCAATAATCCAACTATGGGAAAAAAGCGAATATGCATGTCTTTAAAAGACCAGAACGCTACTAGCATTAGCAAGCTTTGTCTACAGCTTCCATGGCTGTTTCTGAGGGCGAGTGCCCACGCTGTTCTCAAATCTTTCTCTGAATGGTGCGATCGGCAGTGACATTACTGACCCTCACCAAAGGCCGATGCTCCCAACACCTTTCCAAAACCTTGTTAAACAGCATTGAAATTGAATGTTCAAATCAAGTTATAAAATGGTTTTCTATACACATGTTCATATTCTCTTTAATAATAAAGTAGTACTATATTTTTGTCACATTCCTTAAGTTAGTGTACAAGTTCTTATTTTTTCCGTGTCCACTATGGGGCCAGCCTTCTTCATAGTTGACTCAAATTCCTGAAGAAATGAGACTGTGTGTGCATGTGTGTATGTGTGTGTGTTGATGATGGTATATTTAGAAGCTGTTAGGCTTGTAGCTAAGCTCTAGTTCCCCCTATTCTACTCTCCCTGGATCGAGAAGGAAGAGTGAATAATACTCCTACAGGCTGCACTTCTGTAGGGCTCTTCCTGATACTTCTCTGCTATAAAACATATGGATTTGTGGGTACTTCTACGACATCATTCTGTTGCCTATACCAACAGTATAGCAAGAACCACAGATATACACTAGAATGCGATATTGATCAAGACGGGGTTTTCTGGCAGGTAATACTCTTACAAGGACATGTAGACATTCTGCTAAGAAATAAAATAGTTAACGTATTTGGAATAATCACTTGTTAGATAGTACTAAATGCTACTAATTCATTAGGGCATTAAAATTTACAGCAAATATCTAACAAATTAATTATGATGTTAAAGGAGTGTGAAGAAAGTATGTTGAAGAACCCTTTTTTCCCTTTTCTTACAAAAATAGCACTGCTAGATACAAAATATTATCTGTGTTTAAACATCCCAGGCATGGGGCAAGTGATTGCAGTATCAGGGGAAAACTGCCTCCCCTCAAGTTAATGGTTGACGTGATGACGCTCGAAGCCCCCTTAACTATCCCGTTTTTTTTCAGAAGATGAGCACAGCCTTGAAGCTAGGTTTGGATACTGCTTCAGCATTACCAGTTTAACCTGCAGAAAGTTGACCAGTGATCACCTCATCATAGAGTACAGTGGAAATCAGGGAGAGATGATGACCTCTACCAGCATCATTGTGTGTGTGTGTGTGTGTGTGTGTGTGTGTGTGTGTGTGTGTAAGACACACACACACACTCTTATTTTTTGGTTGACTTCATATGTCTTTGTCATCTCACTACACAAGATAAAATCTTCAGAGGATTTCACTTTAAACTTATGTTAAATCCCTTCACTACCTACCTCAGAACTTGGAATATGGCTTAGTAAAAAGAAATTATTTATAGGTAATGTGGACTTCAGCCACCAAGGGCAAGGCCAGAGGGCGTTTATCTATTTGGCACCTTCTCTATGTTGACAGAGCCCTTACTTCGGTCTCTCATCTAGGCTCCCGCTCTATACCTTTCAATATGTTTGTTCGTGCTACCATCAGACTCACTTTTTAGAACCCAGATCTATAACATGGAAGGGCCGCAAGAAAAAGGATTGACATCTTAGCCTGGCATTTAACATTCCAGGACAGCGCTTTTCAAAATTTAACGTGCAAACAAATCACTTGGCGATTTCATCAATGCAGATTCTGACCTGATAGTTCCAGGCGTGAGGCCCAAGAACATGCATTTTTAATGATCTCTCAGGTGATGCAGATGCTGCTGGTCCTGGGACCACATTTTGAATAGCAAGTTTCTACAGCACTTGTCCTGGCCCAGGTGTTAAATGCCTTTTCAGCTTTATCTCAATTTACAACTCACCCTGCACCCTACATTCTAGCAAAACTGTTGTTTTTGGCATTCCCTGGCAATTCTCCGACATGTGCTTTGATTCATGTTATATCCTTTCTGCGTGTTAAACCATTACTCATCCTTCCAGACAGCTCAAATATCACCATCTCTGCGAAGACTTCTAGCTCAGCCGCCCCCCTTCTTGTCCAGCTAATCCCTCTGTCTACCAAGTTCTCACAGCACTTTGCTAGTTCTGATGTTTAGCACTTATTACAAGTTATCATAATTGTTTGTTTACATGATTGTCTTTCCAGCTGGCCATGAGCTGCACAGGGCAGAGGGCCAGGCCTTATCTATCTTGTAATCTCAGTACCCAGTATAGAGCGTAGCATACACAATAATAGTTCCTTCACAAATACAGGTCGAATTGAGTTGAACTGAATTTCTCATTATTGCTCTTTTGCAGAAGACTTTTAATGATGAATATTTTGAAACAAAAACATATCTTGACAGCATTAAAGGGGAAATCACAAAATATCATAGTTGCATAATAAAATATTAATATAAATATTAATATCAGTTATAATACTAGTTAATCTAATTATTATTAATAATAGCTATTATTTATCTATTGAATGCTTACTATGTACCAGGCACTGTGCTAATCATGTAGGTATAAAACATCATTCAAATTTTATATCCTATTTTTTAGATAAGGACATAGACACAGAGTTTAGAGAAAAGGTCCAATGCCAAAGTTCCAGGAAATGATAGAGTTAGGATTTGAAACCTGACTCTCAGATCCAGTCCATGCTCTTAGTCATTTTTCTGATGCTGAAAGAATAGTCTTATTTCAGGGCTCTGCTAAGTGTATCTTTCTGGCCTGGGCGTTCACTAACTACATGTGCTCTAAATGCAGTGGGGGTTTTCCTCCAGGGCAGGGCCCTGACCTCTTTCTGTGGTCTGAACTCCTTAGACAGTCTGCTGTTGCTTATAGACACCTCAGAATAATATTTTTAAATGCATTAAAAAGACATAGAACTACAAAGGAAACCAACTATTTTGAAATACAGCTGTCAAAATAATAAAGAACAAAGTTGTGATACAGTAATAGGTGCCCTTCCCCCAGCTTTATTGAGATATAATTGACGTATGTGCCTTTCTTTATTAACGACTTAAATCATAAGATCTAGCTATGTGTCTAATAACAACTTCAATTTTGAAGTATCAATGGGACTAAGCAATATTTTGAGATATCTGCAACAGCTGGACTATGATGAAAATATACGTGATCTCTCTAAGACGAAATCGCAGGTGTTATTTAAGATAGTGTGTTGCCGATATTTACAATGGAAGAAAATGCTTAATTTCCATTGAGAGGTTAATTCAATTAAAGATGTGATTCTTTTTTCCATCTAAGGTCACGGACCCCCAGAATTCTATGCATGAACACCTTGGATATGTATATGTGGAGACTGGTCCTGTGACCTTCAGGTTAAGGGAATAAGGGTTTTCCGCCTTTTTGAAAAGGTTAGAGTGTTTATGGGTAGAGAGTCAGTTAGGTAGGAACAATTGTCATATATGAACAGAAATGGTACAAAACCAGTGGCAAGAGGTATGTAGTGAAGGAGTATAATAAAGGGGCAGAGGAGGAGAAGGAGGAGAAGCTTGGTCATATTAGAGCCCTAGAATAGGTAAGAAGCTCTTCCTCTGAAGCGTGAACCCAGAAATTTTCAGAAGCGGATATAGAATGCATACTTACAGGAATCTTAACGCGTATATAAAAGAAGTTTTAGCAACTGGGAGAAATTCTGGGACTATCTCCAGGAAAAAGAGACACATCGTGATGGTACTGTACTGAGGAGTACAAAGGGATCTGTGCCTGAAGTAGTCATGTGATGGCAAAGTGGGCTGTGTCCCCATCTTCCTGTGTTATACGCTGATGTATGGCAGGGGTCATTAAAACCACTAACCTCTACCTACTCAGACTGATTCAAATGGGAACAAATGACACAATGTAAACTCAAACCTAGTATATATCTTTATTGACTTCGAAGAGATAGGCAGTCCAAAGATTGGAGGCACAGACGGCATTCTGCTCACTCTAAATCGAAAGCTGTCAGTCCAATGGCATCAAGTGCCTCTGTTTGGCATTCAAGTACACTAAGAGCTGATCCTTTTTTTTTTGTTTGTTTTTTTGTTTTTAGGGGCTTAATTCCTTTGCCCTTTATATTCTTGGCAATTAGACCTATCAAAATTTTTTGCCAACTCCCACTTTATTCTTCTTTTCAAATCCCAACACCTTTAACGTCCTTTCTCCTATTCCAGTCCCCAAATTCTATCTCTTTTCTGAGGCTCAATTCAAATTCTGTCTCTTCCATGAAGATTTTCCTACTCCTGTCTGTCACAGACCCTAAGCTGAAAGCAATCTCTTCCACTTGGAACTTCCATAGCATTTCATATTTCTCTTATGATATATAACTTTCTTCATAGTTACTATGGACAAGAACAGCTGTGGCCCTGGAAGAAAAATTATACTGGAAAAAGTGCCCAAAGAAAAAGTAGAATAAAAGATGACAAACAAACAAAAAACAATACTTATGGCCCTGGATAGTTTCATATCAATATACAGAAAATGAATAATAAAGTGAAATTGGCATATTAATCAAAGTTCTAAATATAATTGCACAAGTATCACCTAAATGGTATGATATGATTATGAATAGAATGAGGCAAGTAAAAAAGTGTATATTTAGTTAATAAATTAAAAAAAAATCCATTAGAAGTGGAGGATAAGTTTAAGAAGATACACAATATATACCAGCTTGGGATGACATGATCAGAGCCCTCTTTATGAAGATTACTATGGTGGCAGCTGAAGGATGGATTATAGCAGAGACAGATTTAAGGCAGAAAGACCAGTTGGCAGGCATTTAAATAGTCCAAGTCAGATATAATAAATATCCACTTAAGACTTGGAGGTTTCGTGTCTAGGAGACTGGCAGTATGATGACGTCTTTAAGGAGAGTATGTAGTAAAAGGACTTTGTACAGTTGCAGGATAAGAATGGTCTGGCTCTAAAGGCTCTCAGGGTGCAGGAAAAGTGAGAGTTTCCAAATCAAGGAATAAACATTAAATGCGACTGCAGACTGAATTAATAGGTTCCTACCATAACCGCAGAATTGCAACCAGGTCTGGGTTCACATTTTATGAGGGATTTTGATAAATATAAATGGGAGGGATTATAAAGGAAGTAAATTAGGTACCTACCTATGGTGACTTGCAAATTCTCTTATTTGAAAAATGTTGGAAGAAACTTGGAATATTTAACTCTGAAGAGGTAAATAGTGAGGATATTATCATTGTCTTTAAATATGTGAGACATAGAAAAAGTAAGAGGGAATTAATTATATTCTGAGGTGAAAGGGGCTGGGGTGGTGGTAGATGAAGTTACAAGGTGAACATTTTTGGCTTATCTTAAGAAATAATTTTGTAACAATGAGAGCTGTCAAATAGTGGGAAGAGCCAACTTGCAGAGCAGTGAGCTCTTCATCTGTGAACTAATCAAGCAGAAACAAGGTTGACTTTAGTCATATGTTTTGTAGAAGGAATTTCTATAGTCTACAGAAGGGAGGTTGAGTTGTTTAAGATATCTGGCCACTTAAAATCCTCAGTTTCTATTCTCCAAGGAAATCTTCCTTATTCCCTCGTGCCCTGGTGGAAGTGAGCCCCCTTCAGTGTGCTCACGAAACACCCTGGAGCTCCCCCTGTCCACCGGTACTGTACGTTGTGTCAATAGCTTGTCTGTCTTCCTCATTAGGCTGCCATCACTTTGAAGATACAAATTGTCTTTTATCTACATATGTCCATTGTCTACTGCAGTGTTCAGTAGAGTATTAGCATTCAGCAAGTGATTGTCAAATTTTGAGTAAACAAGTAAATGGAGGCGATTTAGGTTCAACTGCTATAAAATGTGGGCAAATGGAGCTAAAGTGAAGAGGTTTCAGTTTGCAAAATTACCTTCAGTGAGAAAATCACATTCTCATAAATCATATGCTTTCTTTCCTTCTTCTTCCCTAGTTACAGATTCAGTTATCACAAATATGAGGGAGTTTGATCATAATGGAATGAAATCTTGTTATCTGAAAAGTCAGAACGTGCTTTCAGGGTAGCAGAAAATCAAGAGACTTCAAAGTTGCATTTGATTTTTATTTAATTAATGAAATATTTTAAAGCATAAAACTCCAGCGACTATTAAAAGTTAATAGCTAGAAACATACTAAGGTGTATATGGAAAAGAACAGCAGAGGGTCAATTACAGGCTTGTGAGCAGTTGAGCATCATGTGATCACACTCACATTCTTGGGAATCATGTGACATTGCAGGTGGCTCTCCCCAAAGATCCAATTTCTCACCTATCCTTTGATATTATTTGCACACTGATTATAATGCCCATAGTTGTCAGTCTATGTTAATGTAGAATGTTGCTGCAATTGATATGGGGCTGAAATATATAGTTCCCTAGGTGAGGAATGGTCCAAACATAGCTAGTGCCTGGAGTGCATGGAGATGCTCCTTTCTGGTAGTTTGCTTTCAAAAACTTTATGCAGAAGAGATGCAAATTATATCCCAGACCACATCCTATGTGTAACCATCAACTAGTCATGGAATTTAAGGCTATGTTCTCTCTTTAGATTAATGCTGGAGCCAATGAGAATTTGTATGTGTTCACAGAAGAAAAAGAGGCAAAAGTCTTCCATATGGGGAAAGGAGACAACACATTGTTTTCCGGCATGGTTTGGGTGGCAGAACTATCCGCTGTTCTGCTGACTCCAAGCAGCCTTGGATATTTCTTGGTGCCTAGTGTGCACTCAGGTCAGTGAGGTGCATGTTACTGAAAGTCATCTTAAAGATTACAGGGCTGCAAAGAGAATTATTACATCATAAGTGGGTAGTTGTAACTGTAATGAGAGGGATTATAAAGGAAGTAAATTAGGTACCTACTGCAAATATAAAGGTTTCTTATCATAATATAATAATTATAACCATGACTGAGAGTGAAGATAAACAGATCCCGACATTAATATTAACATTGTTTTACCAGCCTGAATGGAAACATATTCAGCTGTCATTTGATTAATTTTCATTAATAATAAAAGAAAAATCTTACGTGTTTAAATCTTCTACTGTATTTGCATTGTCAGTGTTGACACTACGGATGGACCAGTCTGCTCATTCATGTAATTCACCTTAAATTGCCCTATCATCAGAGACCAAAGAAAGGATTTCTGTGAAACGTAGGACTATATACATGTGTTTGTGGTTGTGTGTGTATGTGTGTGTGGTCCATGTATGTGTGTGTGCATGTATATGTTTACATTTGAGAGACATTATTAACCATGTGAGATATGGCCTTAAAAGCTCAAATTTCAATGTGCTAAAGATTATATAAACTGAAGAGTATAAATACTACAGTAGAAACCAAAGCCTTTAGCCCATCTGTACTTAGTAGTTTCCACCTGAATATCCAGAACAAGCACACATGCTGAATGTACTCACCCCTACTCACGTCTTTATTCCTCCCCAGCTCCCAATCTGATTCGTTCTGAATCAAAGCTTTATACAGATGGTGAAAGGAGAAACTCAAATTAGTAAAGGCATTTTTTTTCTCCATGCATGTTGTCTTACACTTCAGGAAATTTTAGAAAGCAGGGGCAGGACCATTTCTCATTCGCCATCAGGGATGGGCAGTTCAGTGAACTGATAATAGTGAATTCTAAGAAGAGATTTAATTCATAAGGCCAAGGGATTTAAGCACAATGGGCTTCTTTCTCTGACAAAATCCCCAAGGTAGTCGCCGATATCCAAGTTTGACCTCTAATTAATTTTAAGTTCATTGAAAATTTGGCCTGAGACGATGCCAGAGAGGAAACCCAAAGGTTCGTTCCCACTCAGCTACGTGTGGACCTGAGGAAACTGGGAAGCTGCTAGCTTTACCCATGAGGAAAGGCTGCAGTGAGAGGAGAACAGAAGCTGATTTAAGAGTAAATCCTTATGTTAGACACTTGAACTGCTCTCATTTTGTCCTTAGAGGTCCAAGGTGAGCACACTCCATGTTGGCTTGCATACTGCCTGGAGAACTGGAAGAGCCACCATAAATATTCCTGTATGAGTAAGGATAGTGTAGAAATGACGCGCTAATGGCGGAGTATCACGATTTAAAAAAAAGAAAAATGTGGCAGATGTTTTAAATCAACACTCGTGAACTTAGAAGAGATGAAAAAGCAAAGCTACTGCAATGATCTCAAAAGCAGAGATATCCAGAAGAAACGATGATGAAGGTCCTGACATTGACACCGATAATCAAGAGGCCTAGAAGGAGATTAGGACTCTAGTAGACAGTCACAACCCTAATCTCAGAAGTAGATTCGAGCCCCACTCGTGGCAAATTTTCTAGAAGAGCAGGGGGCAAAAAGGAAAAAGCAAAAACACCTGTTGGTAATTTCCCCCAAGCAACATTTTTGTCTTTCAAAAGATCAAAGCGAGGCTGAACTTTTAGAGTCCAGGTTTCCGTTGTTGGAAACAGAGCAGGCCAATAGCACCTTTAAACACTTTCCTGTTTTTCATGCAGCCGAGGGAGGTAAAACCTGCAGAGAGCACTGCGAGGGCAGCACTAGGAAGGCCCTGCAGAGGTGCTTCATTAACCCGATTAAGCAGGTGGATGGAGAGGGCCTCGCTGATAATTTACACCTTGCTAATGAAGCGTGTGACTCTTAATCTCCTCCAAACAAGATACACTCATGAAACTCTGGTGCAAGGAATAGGGAAATTAATTAGGTGAAAAAACTATGAGATTATAGCAGAGGGATTCCTGCAAGGCAACTGTAACCTGGGTGGTTATTCATTTTAGCCTTTCTGAAATTAATGGCTGAGCTGTCAAATAAACAAGTTGTGGTATGTTTTGGACTTACAGGAAGTTCAAAAGCAGTGCATCATTTTCTATCTCATTTTATATTCCATGTGTCTTAGAAAATCACTCTGATACAAATGGTTGCTATGATTTCTAGTGAATAATTTTAATATATTTGACAGTAATACAGCTATTCACACTAAGAGTATATAAAGAAGATTTACTTAAACATTGCCTATAATTTTAAAATGTTGAAGTAATTCTTATATCTAATGTAAGATATGAATTTTGTGTCCTGAAGAGACATTTTATTTCATACTTATTTATTTGCCAGCTTTATTGAGATAAATTTACACATAACACTGTGTAAGTTTAAGGTGTACAATGGTGTTGATTTGATACACGTATATTGCAATGCAATCACCACCATAGTCTTAATTAACATCTCCATCATGTCCCATAATTATCATTTCTTTTTTGTGGTTAGAACAAGAACATTTAAGATCTACTCTCTTAGCAACTTTCAAATATATAATGCAGTATTATTAACTTTACTCACCATGGTACATATAAGATCCCCAGAACTTATTCTTCTTACAACTGTAAGTTTGTGCCCTTTTGACCAACGTCTGTGTCCATTTCTCCCACCTCCAAGCCTTTGGTAACCACTATTCTGGTCTCTGTTTCAGAAGAGAGATGTTTTAAGTGATTAGCTGAAATTATTACATGAATAGTATTATCGCTTTTACTCTTAAAGTCATTTATCCACCTACCTATCCATCCAGTTGGTCAAAAAACATTTCTCCACCAAGTGATGAGCACAGGACTAAGTCATAGGGACCTAAAGACAAATGAGACAAGGTCCCGGGCCTGAAACAGTACAGTATTCAAAAGGAACAACAGACACCGAGCATTTCATGCAAGGGGAAGAGCGCGATGGCAGTGGGACGGTGGCGGTGAGGAGGGTGCGTTCAATGCTGCCTGGCGCGGGGGTGACATGAGAGCAGCTGTCTCTCAATGTGGATGAGGTCGGTGATTTCAGGCGGAAGGAACCCAAAGGCAAGAAGTCGTGAAATGTCAGGAGATTTAGGGAAACGTCAAGTGCTTTGGTACTCGTGAGTTGCGGGCTGTTTATGCAGAGCCAAGTTTTCTGTGCTCTTTTCTCTGGGCCATGGAAATCCCATAGATGCTGCGAGTTCACATTCTAAATGCAAATGGTGATTATAGGAGAGCGAGACTAGAGGCAGGGAGATGACTTAGAAGTCAGTTGCTCGAGTTAAGCTGAGAGGTGAAGAGGGCGGCTCTACAGTTGTGGCCGTGGTGGTGAGGGCAGCCAGCCAATTAGAGAGCAATTTGGGAGGTAGAGAATACTAAAACAGTGATCACTAAAACAGTGTGGTGCTTAGTAGATGCTCACTAGATAGCTGTTGACTAAATTAATGAATGTATGTGCTTTTTTTGGTTGTTTTTATTCTATGGTTGCAATTTCTTCATTTAGTCCTCTGAAGATTTAATTACAGTTGTTTTGAAAGTCTTCCCTCCCTATCCCATTCCTCCGAGTTCTGTATTCCTATATAGTTAAAGAAATATAATTATATAAACTATATATATTATTTATAGTTTGTTTGTCCCATCTCTAATGGCAGAGGGTTTCATCAAAAGTAGAGTGATCTGGCATGCTCATTCATGTTTAAATGTGAAATACTAAAAGCCGATTGGAAGCTCTGTGTGCATGGGCAGAGTTTTGTTGACTATTGCGGTTCACTGTAGGATGACTTGGCAGACCTGGTCTTTATACTTGGGGACCCAGAATTTTTCATCAGAAGAAAATCAGATTCACCAGAGAAGAATTTTCTAATTTCCTACCTCCAGTGATAGTCAGCTGGTACATGCCAATGCAGTCATACTAGTTGTTTATATTTTGAAACTCTTGTTACTGGTGGCATGTAGTCACTACCCTGAGCTCCAAACAGTCCCTCATTCTAGCCACCCTGACTCTTCCCACTCCTCACAACCTACCAACTAAAGGGTAGAAGCCTGCAGGACCTTGACTCAATGCTAAGGCCCGTGTCTGTTTCAATTGGTCGATGTCCATATACTGGCTGTATATAACACACTAAGAATAAGGCATACACCTGGCATTCTGGAAGAGCAGGAAAGGAGCCCTCTGGTTCAATTCCCCAGAGCCACCCTCCTGTCTCCTGCTGATGTGAGGAAGGGCTGGTCACTTGGCCCCCGTATGGGGGTGTATTCCTCTAATTTTTTTTATACTATCTGGTACCATCCTGGCCCCCTTCTTGGGTTCTGTAGCATAAAGTCCCTTGCTTTTGTTTTGTTTTGATTTTGGCCTTTCCTCTCTGCAGGTGCCAATAATTATACTTTCTCTACTGAGTCAGTTACTGCATGGCCATCTGCTTTCCATCTTCCAAACTCTTGTGGGCATCTTGGCACTAGCCTCTCATGAATGTTGATGACCTGGGACTCTCTTTCAGTCACTTTTAGCTGCTTGTAAGAAAAAATACATTTATTAGTCAAGACTCAGTGTTTTCATGGAAAAGAAATCAAGTCAAACTGGTTTAAGCAAAAGTAGGAAAAATATTTCAGGATTCAGGGATTTTCTTTCAGACTCAAGGATGTAGAAGGAAGATTCATTTGATGTGAACCCCTAGAAGAAATTTATCTGCTGAGATGAATTTTTATGGTCAACCAAGGGCCCAAATTTAATGAAGAAGAGTCTAGTAGCCATTTGCTGACAGAGGCTCCTCGGATATTCTGTATACCAGGAAGAATCTCAGACTGGACTCTCAGCTTCCCGAGCTATGCCCCGCTTGTTTATGCCAGTTGAATCGTCTACTGCAGGGAAGTCCTGGCTTTGTCTTTCAACCAATGGACTGAGACCTGCCCTGTCCAATCAGAACTTCACAATTATACCCTCATCTGCATCGATACTGACCAATCAAAACTGCATGATTTGAACCAATTAGAACTATATGAATTTTGAAACCTCATTTGCATAAAATTGGACCAGTTGTAAACTTGGGCAAGAACTGTCTCTATAAAAGACATCTTTCTTTCTGTCTCAGTGAAATATACTTTCAGTTGCCATTGGAGGCTGTGTTTCCCCAGTTTGCAAACTGTTTCACCTGAAGAAAGTTTCTCCTCTTCCATACCTCTTTGGGAGTTTTTGTTGACAAGGATGTAGATGCAGGAGGTGCTTTTGAACTTAAAGTGCAAAGCCTCTGGGTTTTCTGTTTCCTTTCTTATCCAGGTATTTTTACTTAATTCCTTTCTTGCCTGCTTTCTCTCAGACACCCTCTTTCTATCTCTGTGGACCATGTGGTAGAATGGTGTATCTGCTATGATTCCAAGTACCAGTGGAATTTAGTTTGCTGCCTCTCTGACAGTTTCAAATCTGAGGAAGGAGTTAATTGGCCTACCCTGAGACAGGTGATCCTCCCCACCTAAATCCAGTCAACAAAGATCCTGGTAGGTCACAAAGTGCAAGCCATGTTAGTAGGCAGAATGAGAGAACTGTTTCTGGAACTAAGAGAGCCATTGTAAGCCAGACAGACACTCCAAAAGTGTCAACTACAATAGAAGACAAAGAGTCAATTCTTTACTTACCAACTTCTTTTATACTTCTTTTCCTCCAACTTCTTTTGGAAGAACAGGGAGGTAGAGGTAGGACATGGAAGGCATTCACAGCTGCTTTGAAAAGTTGCTGCAGCTACAATCAGGCTAAACCTGGAGCTCACACCCCACAGCAGGCGACTGGATTCACCTAGGCCCTTTGCAGCCCAACTGTGGCACTGTCGTCTGAGAAGAGCAGCCTGTGCTCCTGGTGTCTGTCCCTAGGAGGACTCTAGTATGTTGCTCAGGGAGCCCTGGAGTCAGCTGCTCTTCTCAGCCTGGGGCCAGGTTATCTTTTTAACCTCTATTTTAAAAGGGAAATACTAATTTGCTAAATCTTGATCAATTTTTCAAATAAATATGGCAACATACTACAGACTACAGACTACTATCAAGTTCCTCTGAATATTACATGCCAAGTTAGAAGTTTATGAATTAGAGCCCCATGTCCCAAGTGACAGAATTCATTTTTCTAATGAAATGTTTATTGAATAGGGCAAGAGAAAGCAAGCACATGTGCTACTTATGCTAATCAGCATTTGATAAATAGAATGCAATTTTGTCTTTAATCAACCTAGCACCCATCATGTTCAATTAGTAATGCACTGGTGACAGTCCATGCAGGGCTGGAAGGAGAGGGGCCACAAACGCTGTGCAGGGCTCTAAAAGCCACCGGTTCGACACCACCCAGCACCAGGCATATGACTTCAGAATTAAAAGGGGCACAGTGCAAAAGCCAGTAATTCATTTCTAGTCCTTTCTGTAGACATAGGGGCCATTCTACATGTATTATGAAATTCCTTTGGAAATGAAGCGCTTTTGAAATGAAGTTATAACTGTAGTATTATATATACTGGGTGACTTTAGGATAATAGTTGTGAATCACTGACATAGAAAGGATTTCTCAAATGATACTTCATTTAAACTTTGTATGGATGTTAATGGTAAAATTAGAAATAAAATCAATAAAGAGATAGATGCCCTTATTTTTGATTCTACTATTTTTGGCTCTTAGAATTGTCCCTGGTACAAATATGATGACTCTCCTAGAGTGGGTCCTGTCTGCATGTATAGTGAATGGCACTTAGTCTCTTCTCCCAAATATTATATCACTGTCCTAGAGGTTTTCTCTGACACTACCCTGGAAGAACAAACAGAAGTTTTCATTCCAGCTGTTAATAAAATGTTTCATACACTGTTTTCGAGCTGCAAAGTTCCCCAATGCCAGTTCCATAAGACAGACTCCATAAAGAAATGCTTAACATCTGGAATCACTCCCTAGATGATGCTGAATTTTTGAGGCAGTGCATGTTGTCTATCCTTGAGAAAGTTTCTAGTTAAAATCTAAAGTGACCATGTAATTTAATTTTTGCAACCCACCTTTCTTTTTTGTTGGTCTTAGCATATTAAATATAATGTCGATTACACTTTATGAAACTTCACTACAGGGAGTTTATTTTTAACATCAGGTGCAGACAGTTGAGTTAATCATATTCTTCAGTTCACATCACACCATCATCACCCTCAACTATATTCTCATTTGTCCTCACATTTTCATAGGCAACTCTCTAATGTAGATCATGGTTTTCCTTGGATATGTATATATCCTTGGAAGACACACGATTTGTTTGTATGTGCATGATTTTAATATAAATAAATGATGTCATACATAGAAAGATCTCATTCCAGTTCCTTTTTTTCTTTTCACACTGTTTTTAAGATCTGTCGTTGTTGACATATGTACTTGTCATTCATTGCTTTGGACCACTACATAATTATGTTACATGCATCTACTTTGTTCAAAATCTCCAATATAATGAAAATGTTCCATGAACATCCTTGTACTTGATCATTTTGGGATTGTGTGAAACTTTCTCTTATGTATATATTGTAAATAGTATCAGATTATATTGTAGCATAACTGTACCAAGGTCCACACTCCCACCAGCAATATAGGAGGTTCATAATCCCCCAAATAATCTTCAATACTCGACATTGTCTGACTTTCCAATTTTATACCAATCCAATGGACATAAGAAGTTATTTTATTGTTGTTTTAATTTATATATCTCTGGTTATTAGTGTTGCCTATCTTCCCATGTATTTGTTAGCTCTTTCTCTATCCTTCATTGTGAATTGAATATTTATATCTTTGGACCATTTTTATTGGAGCTCATGGTTTTTAAAAAAGTGATCTGCAGGAGTTCTTTGTGAAGTCTAGAAATTAATATCATGTTGGTTTTACTCAGGACAAATATTCTTTCCTTATATGTCACCCATTGGTAAACTTTGTGGTGTCTTTGTTAAATAAAAAGTTATTATTTTTTATCGAGTTCATCAATTTTTCCTCTTATGGCTTATGCCTTTAAATTTTTTAAAATAGATACTTCCTCACCCTAGTTCACAAAGATATTCTTTAATATAATATTTTCTTTATATTAGCTTTTTAGTTTTATCTTTTACATTAATATCACAAATTCTTTCTAAAGTTCATCTTTTTAGATAGAGATCAAATTTTATTTTTATTCATATAGTGAATTAGTTTTCTACACTGGATCATAGTCTAAATAATTCACCTTTTCTTTGCTAATTTTTTTATAATTCTTTCCTTATGTACAAAGTTCTTGGTATATACAAGAAATGTTATGTATTTATATTTAATAATATTATGTAATATTTAATAATATTATAATATTTAATATAATATTATAATATAATATAATATTGAATAATATTGAATAAATTATTTTTGGACTCTCTATTCTGAATCATTTGTCCATTCCTGTATCTACAAAACTTTTTTTTTAAACAAAAATTATCATTGCCAAGGCTTTATTGTACGTCTGTCTGGTGGAGTGAATACCTCCCTCTTTGCTCTTCTTTTTTCGAAAGTATTTTAGCCATTTCTGGTTCTTTTTTCTCCCATATTCAAGTTAGGATAAGTTTGCCAATGTTTTCAAAAAGTTCTCTTGAAATTTTCATTGGGATTTCAGGAAATATATAGACTATATTATCAGCTCCTCACTACAGCTGTGCTTCAAGGCTGCCCAGCTAGTGCTGGGCTGGCGCTGGTATTTTTCTGCCCTGGGTAGTGATGGCTTCTGGATGGGGCCTTCCCGTCCAGGGCACTGTGAGAGAGAAGAAGTGTATAGCAGGAACCAGCTCCCGCCCAAGCCTGTTGCATGTCTAAGACGTCTGATCCCGTTTGTCTTCCTTTCCCTCCATTCCCTGTGTAGGTTTATCCAGGGGAAAATTAGGGTTTTTAAATTCACGATTTATCAGTTTTCCTCTCACTCCAGTGGCACCTCCAGTTTTGAAGTTTAATGTTGGTTTTATCCTGAATTGTTTGCCATCTCGTTGGGACCCAGCTACTTGTCACTACAGTATTTCGAATATTTTTTTCTGCCCTTAAAACAAATAGACAAATCTCTTTATAGATTTTAAAGTAATATCCTGCATAGTAACTCTGTGAAATAGGTAAGGCAGGGATTATCATCCTGGGCTTCAGAAGAAGAGTCACATGACTTCCCTAAAACTACAATCAATGTCACAAGGAACCTAAGATGAAACTAGAGCTCCGTTCTTCTACCTCCTACTCCAGAAGAGTGCCAATAATGAAGTAGAAGACACAGGACCATGAATCAGCAGTCCAGCTCTAATGTCCTGGCTGTCATCTGGTCAGCACTGTCCCTGGAGTTGCCTGTGGTCCTGGGTCTCAGTTTCTTTACATCTGGGATGGGGGTGGGTGATCCCAAAAGCCCTTTCCAATTTCAAAATTATGGGATTTCAAATACACAATGGAGGAACCAAGACTGCTTTATGGTAATTTCAGCCTTCTGGTTATTTTGGTTTTGTTGTTGTTGTTGTTGAAAATGCTGATGATAAGTGAAATGACCAAAAAGCCAATAGCCTGCAGGGTTGCTGTGGAGCTATGTAATGAACAGGCTGCAAATACGGCTTCTAGATAAACTGAGTGCGTTTTCTTGTGATAGTAGCTCTTCAGCACCTGTGGGAGGACAGTGTTCTTGATGTATCGTCCTCCACCCTTCTGAAAGGGTGCTAGAATCCTGGAGGAACTTAAGAAAAAAGCAAAGCCTGGAGGACAGATCTACTGCTTCTGGTGCCAGTGCTGAAGAGAGGACTGGAAGAGCAAGGAGCTCCCTAGTTAGTAGGGAGAGATGAGCACACTGCTTTTACTCAGAAGAGTATTTGCACCAGGAAAAAAAAAAAAAAAACTTTTTTGTTTGTTTGTTTTCAATGAGGAGAGGCTTGGTAAAAGAAAAGAAACTATAGGGTAAGAAAGCAATTCATTAAAAATCCTGAAACTATATCAATCCTTAAGATATTAACAATGGGAAACAAGATCCCAGACCTCAGAACGGGAGAGCTTGGGAAAGACCTAGAAGAATCAAAGACATAAGAAGAGTCAATGTGTTGGAGGCTCTTTATGAATCAAGAAATGGCAAAATTTAGTGCTAAACACTGTCTTGTACATCAGTAATGTCCATATGTAGTTAGGCTAAGACAAACAAAGATGATTTGATTAATAATGTTTGAGTCAATTATAGCAGTCAACCCATCCCTGTTTATGAAGCTCCTTTGCATTACCTTTCGTGGAGTCCACTTTACATATAAAACTATTTTTTACGTAGTTGTGTATCTACAATTAGTTTAATCCTTTCATCCATATGGGCAAAAGGATTCAATCTCGTTTTTTGGATTTGTCTGACTTTTGGGGTTTGTTTGTCTGTTTTTCAGAAATTAGCTGTAGGATGGTATCTCAGTACTGCCATTTAACTTAGAATCTCTCAGATAGTTTGATAGGTTTAATAAGAAAACACTGAGAAACAAATTCTGAGCTACGAGAGGATCAAAGTCTTATCCATAAAGACTAAAATTCTGTTGAATATAGGCCAATTATAAAAAGAGTTTATTAATTCATGTATTAGTGAAGTCCCTAACTCAGAGACTGACCTGCACATGAGGACATTTGGGCTACAGATCTAAATTGCTCAGATGGTTAAGCCTTTAAACTATGGTATATATTGCAAAACAGAAGTTGGATATCTAACAGATCACACTGTGCACACTTGGTTTCTACACTCTGTATTATTTGTGAGTATTTGGAAGTAGTTACATCTTCGAGAGTTTCCAAAATAATATCCTACATTCTTATTCAATAATGCAATTGAAAAGACTCTACGAGAGTAGAAAACACAACAAAAGGGTTTAGATTTATGTGATTATATAAGACCACCCTATAGCTGGCCCCCTGCCTGCCTGTGTCGCCTCCTCTAGCACCCTTCACTCCTAATATGTGAGTCGCCAGCCTTCTTTCAGTTTCTTAAAAGATCTGCCTTCAACCCACCTCAGAAACTTTGCCCATGCCGTATCCTCCACTTTCCTTCTTTGGCCTCACACAGGTAATTCTTACTCTTCAAGATTTTAGCCCAAATGCCACTTCCTCAAGGAAGCTTTCCCTAATCCCTGGAATTATCTGGCCTCGTTTCTCTTCTACATCTCTCCCTCAGAAGGCAGGAACACCACCGTTTTTGCATACTGTTGTACCCTCAGCCCTAGTGCAGTGCTTGGTATGTTTGTAGGTGTTCTCAAGTGAATACAGGAAAAAATACTGAAGACACAATCAGCCCGTTTCAGCGAAACACCCTAAAGTTTGATAAGTAAGACTGAAACGGATCTCAAGAAATCTTTCTCCATTCTTTGAAGCAGGTGATGGGCAGATAGAAGAATATATTGCTCAAACAATACAATGGTTTGAGCACCTTATTAGATGAGCAAGTCTGCATGAATGATTGTGATGGAGATATCCATCTTCAGGTTACAGATTACAGGGAGCACAGGTAGGTACGTGGTCAGTTACACTGTGCCTGCTCTGTTCATCTGTGGGTAGAGACCGCAGTTCCTTTTCTCCATGGCGAGGCAGGGTGACTAGGACATATGCAGCCTGTGTTCCTGCAGGTTCCAGCTTGGGAAGCTGGAAGCACTGACCAATGGAACCACGCCTGATGCCTGGTTCATTATTCTGACCATGGGTTTTTGTTGTCGTTTGTTTATTTGTTTATTTAACAACTACTGAGCCATAGCGAAAGCAGAGGTTTGTGGCTTTCAGTTGTTCTACCGAGAGAAATAAGTAGAAAGCATTTAGGAATGGCATTTCTTGCATGTAGGATGTTTTACTAAGAAGCCCTAAGAATGGAGGCCGTTTTGTCACTAATATTTTGATTTCGAATGAGTGTCACAAATGACCTGTGTATGCCAGCTCTAGTAACTCTCTAACCTTGAAAGGCCTATTTTCTCCTCTTGCCAACTCCTCGATGCAGCTTATCAGGAGGAGAGGATTGCTATTGCTGTCTAGTGCCCATAATTAATCCCGGAGACAGTGAGGATTTAGGACCACTGATTGTGGCTGACTTCAAATTAAAAAGTCACTGTTAGCGTGTGAAACAGGCACCATATGTTATAAACAAACCCTTTGAATGATGTAGAATGTCAAGATAATTTATATGTAAACACTGGTTGCACTTACAGTAGCTGCTTTTACATATGCCTCTTCACACTTTTCAAAGATGTTACAAACACACAAACATGGGAAACACCATTTTTTTTCCCTTTCAGTTGGTCTCTAGAAAATATGCATGACTTTAAACATGAATGTAGTGCAAACCTCAAATTACTGGTTATGAACGTTGTCTTTCTCTCTATCAGCAATGTGGCGAGTCCAAACAAAGGCAGACACCGGTCTGATTGGTTAGCGTAATCCAATTGCCGAGTTGAGCTTCTTTTCTTGCTCCTGCCATGACTAATTTGTGGTTTAACAAAGTGTTTCTGAATGTCAGACACATCAATTATGAGAGATGGGCAAGATGCATAAGGAGAACGTACGGGGGAGGGGTGCTTACAAATATTTACAAGGAACTAAAGTCGTGCTTGTAGGCAAAAAGTCTTCCTATGCGTTAGCAAGAGCGATTCTCTTATTTAAGAAGACAGCTGGATTATTTCCCAATTAAAGAACAAACTATCTGTCCAGTGCCAATCGGAACTACGGACTATGCATTTAGGGGCCTCATTTCTGCTCACTAATTGGTCCTCCTTTCCTTCAGCTGGTCTCTGAGATAAACACAATGGCACCTTCACTCTGTAGACAGACATTGGTGCTTTAAGAGAAGGTTTGGGGTAGGTGTTCGCAAACCGATTCTCTAAACGTATTTATTTTCCAAAGTCATAGTGATTTTTTTCCCCCCTACCGAAAGTCTGTTATACACCCTTTTGTTGTCATGGCTGAAGCCTGTTGTTTCTGCAAAAACAATAATAGGCCTGAAGATTAGGGTTGCATTTTACGGGCCTAGCAGCCCAGCAGGGCATCGTATTTGTATCAATCCTATAAATTCCTGGCATCAGGCCTCTTTACTCCTAGTAATTAATCTTTTTCATAAATGCTGTCATGTTTAACACCGTTTTATTAAGTTTCTGGTTTCTAAATTTCTATATCCCACTCCCTTGCCTTATCAGTGCCCGAAATGAAAATAGAAAAACAGTAAGAATGACGCCGCCAGACAGATGGATCTTTCCCATTCTGACTTTTATTTCTTACTAAGGACTGGCAGGCGGTCTGGACACAAGGGCTCTCCTTTTCAACTTTATAAGGCTCATCCTCTTCTCCAAGCTGCAGGAATGGCTTGTTTTGGTTTCCTTGTTCTCCTTGTTTGTGTGGCTGCTCATCAGATGCGAGAAGCTTAAGAGGGAAGCTTGCTTCTTCTCATCCCTCACTCCTTTGTCAAAATTCCTGAGCTAGAAGAGGGAAGACCCGTTCACTGCCATTGCACTGGCCTTTCCAGGGCAGGCAATAGAATTGACTCCTGTCCCTTTTGCCTCTTTTGGGATTGCAATTGCACTGGAGTGTGGTGGTGTGAGCAGCTTTTTTTCTTTGGCCCACTGACCTAATTGCAATAGGGGAGGTAAAATATTTTCATTACCCTCTCCCCCAGAATATAGAAATCTTCAAAGGGAACACAGGAGGGAGGTTAGCCTCTTAACCCTAATTTCCCTACCACTACCTCAGCTTGGCTGTGCATCACAAAATTAGCCTTTAGTCACTGAACATAGTGGCACCAGGATTGTTGTCGGTTTTGCTTTTAAAAATCATTTCATATTGTAAACCCAGCGATTAGTTCATGCTGTTTCAACTATATTTGTAGTCTTTGATCATGCATAAGTAGACTCAAGTTAACTGCTGATAGAATGATGATATTGTTCTCCGTGTTTCTTTTCCTTTTTCTCCTCTGTCTTTAAGGACTCTGTGCCTAGGAGCTGGCATCCAGAAACTTCTATTACTACATTACAACGTGCCTTTGTTTTTTAATTGGTTCAGGATTACCTATTTGCATGACAAGCAATATAATTCAGTCAGAAAAATCTGTTTTGTGTATGGTATGCATAGTATATATTTATTGCATTTTATAAATTACTGATTATTTAAAAATTTGAAAGACGCTGGATTTGCAAAGAATGCCGAGAAGAAGGAGAGAATGGTAGTCATTGCTGATTATTGTTATTTTAACACGGGCTGGTTTCTCCTCTCCTTCCTCCCCCTCCATTTTCCTTCAGGAGTTCCTTTCTATCAGCCACCCCTTTCTGCACCTCGCTTCCCAGCAGGAAGATACTGTACCTCCACAAGTGGGGGCTGAAAATGGGGCAAAATCGGTTTTGAATAGCAGCGTCAAATAAATTCAAGTGCCTTTCTAAATATATTTCAAGATTAAGTAATTAAGGATTGTAAAGCACTTGGAAAAAATAAAGTGCCATGTAAGTGCTAAGTAATAAAGAGTAATCATAACAGTAATGAAAGGGTGAACTGCTAAATCTTTCTTCCTTATTTTCCTCTAAGGATTTTCATCATTTCAGATTTGGCTCCTGAGAACAACTCTTTTATTTCTAATGAAGAACTAGGGCTGGAAATAATAATAATAATGAGGAGACTTTTTTGAAAGGTTTGTTTAGTGATTTAGGGAGATCATCCTCTACCCGCCCCTGCCCCCCACCGCCCCCATGACTGCCTATCCAGCAAAGACTTAAGCTTCATCCTCATGGGGGGCGGGGCACAGAGGAACTTGCACACAGAACTCCCTCCAGAGGACAACCTTGTGCCAATCACGGCCATTCCACCAAACCAATGACAGACCCAATGATTTATTTTTATGATTTATTTGGCATTTTTGGAATTCGCGTCATTTTTCAATGAACTTAAGACCACCTGCAGTGATTGCTGCGGTTTCCCAATTGTGGGTAGGACGTCTCACCCCATTGGACAACTTTTGCACCAATTTGACTGCCCTTAACTCCTAGGTGCTCTCTCTGTCTGATCCTAGTTATCAAAAATATATCTGTATATTTTTTAAATAGGACATCATATTAGTTATTATCAGTGTTTATTTTCCACTTTTTTCAACTTTTGACAGAAAAGTATATTTGCTTGTGGGCACATCCCTTGTCACTGTCTGTCTAGAGATCTCAAAGCCTCGCAGTGGTTGAGACTACTGTTTCTGTGGATTTTGTGCTCACAGGTACACAGGCCACACGTGTGATGTGGATGAACCAGGAGTCAAATGTAAATACTTTGGCCTGTTTTATGGATATACCAAATAAAGGCTTAGTGATATTGATTGGAATTTGTCACTTGTTTTTTACTTTCTTTCAAACAAGGACCTCTGCCACCTTACATTAAATGTAGACTGTCATAGAATTTGTGTTCTCTACATCTTTTCTATACTCTATGACCACATAGCACGTATGACCAATGTGAAAACTTGTTTGACAGCCCTCTGGGAATGGAACAGAGAATTAAGACTAAGCAGAAACTTTGGTTAAACAGCAGTGAAAAATAAACAATAAAACAGTTGCTTATGAAAGTTGTGATTTCTTTTTAAAAGAATGGCCCCAGGAAATCTCTTTGATTGAAACTTAATAATAATGTCTGTGTATACTCAGTAGAAACTGACCACAAGAAAAGCTATAGAAATACATAGAAATCAAAGAAGAAATGTTCAAAGATTCTTATTTTGGAAAACAAGAGGTAATGTTATTACTGCCTCATGAGAATTTGAAAATCTCTAATAAACCTTAAATCCAAAACACCATTAGCATTTATGGTAAGATTCTGTTCTTAGGAAAACAAGTCTTTTCAAGTTTTTAGGGATGGCTCCAAAGCATCTAGAAGTCAGGTTTTGGTGCCCACCTTAAACACTTTTTGGCCTCTTGTGTATTCATAAGCACATTAATGCTGATTCTGAGATTTCCTTCATGTTTAGTAACATGGAGACACAGATGATTTAAAGCAGAGGAGCAGACCCCAAAGGTGGGACAAGAATTTAAAATTAGGTGAGGAAGTTTTGAGTCTATAAAAAAAGTCTAAAAGGCAAGTAAGAAGGTCTCTGTTTGAATCTTAACTCCACTGATGATTTTCTTTGCATGTGACTTTGGGCAAATTGCTTATTCCTTTTAGTGCTTTCGTGCATTAGTCAGTTGTAGTGTTCAAAGAGGTGCTGTGAAGATTAACAATAATTATAACTAATTTGATATAATGTTATAATCACTTAAAATAGTCTTTAAAAAACCTTCATAAGTTATTTTACATGTTAAGATATAGAAGATTTATAAAGTAACTATATACAGAGTAAATTCTCATAAACATTCAGAACTGTGAAGTTATAACTCTTGATTAGATTTTATGAAGTATAAACAGATCTGAATGCTTGGAAGAAACATTTTTATTAGAGTCAATTTTCTGAGAAGAAAGTTAATTCTTTTTGAGACTACTGTAGCTGTTTAAAATCAGTAAATGTAATTTTTGTCTGTACTAATATTTTTTTCTACAAACTTTTTCAGGACTATTGAAATTGTGAATTTAATAAAACATGAATGTAAGATTAATATACTCGAAATAAAATGATATCACAGAAGTGTGACCAGCAGCTCAAGAGCCCAAACTGTTTTTTTTTTAATTTTTCTATCTAATGTTTTTTTATGCTTGCCGATATGGTAGTTTTTATTAAAATCTGAGTTGAAGTGAATGTAAATGTGAAACATTTAACCACAAATCCTTTTTAAATAGTTGAGTCAAAGGAGGAGAGTAAAACGTTTTAAATAATAAACTTAAATTTCCAAAAATATGAAACACCTTTATAAGGTTTCATAGAGAAATACAATTTGAGAAACTCCTTTATCATAATGTTAACTAAACAAACATTCAGACAAATAAAAAGAACATTTGTAATTTATAGCAGAAGACTCAGACAATTAAAACAAGTCACACTCAGAGTTCTCAGGCATAAGTATTCGTGGTTTTACAAAAACATATAACATTTGTCAGTAATAAAAGCTGCAGATTACAGATTGAAGGAGCAAGATAATGATTTATTCAAGGCCCAATACACTTACTTCTTTCTGTTGTGTTGGCATTATTTTTTTCTCCTTCGAATACTCAAAACCCTCAATTTTAATTAAATCAATTGGAAACATCATTAAACTTTGCCATTTCTGTGTATGGGAACCTGAGCCCCTTCATTTGTCTTTTGAGTCCCACCTTTGCTCAAGGGAGGAGCCCTTCCTGGCTAGGACCAATTCCTTGGTATCTTTGGCAAGTGTTTATGGGCACCCAGAATTGAGGGCATAGTGGCAGAGTCTGTGAGGGGTCCTGAACAGATTGTGTAACTGTTGCACAACCAATGTGTACACGTGTGTCACTAATTTAATTTTAATTTTACTGTACGCATTTGTATAAGATCCTGCAGCTGTCATGTGCTCATCATCTGTCACTGAACTATCACTAAGCCATGCTGGGCTAAGACAGGATTATAAACGATGAACTGCCATGTGCTCTAAATCTTCTTATTTGCCTAGCCTGGAAGGTATGCCCTGTAAAATTTGATTGGCAGTGTGCTCTATGCTGGCCATTGACTTTTGAAGGCCTTTTCTATTGGTTCTTTGAGCAGCTCTCGGTGGCCGTATTGACCATCACCTGCTGATTCCTGCACGTGCCTGACCTCCAACCTCCACCTCTCATCTTTTCCCCACTTGTTTGGTTACCAGCTCAGAGGCTGCAAAATAGGCCCCATCGCTCTGGTGGCACGTGCACTATATAGGGCATATGGCTGACTGGTTGTATGCTGAAGGGGATAACTGAAGCCAAGCAGACCCGGCACTGTTATTACAGCAGATGGGAGAAGCGTGGCATTCAATATTTAGACAGATGCCACCTCCTTATTCCACCTGTCTGGAAGTTGGACATTGTACAGAACGAACTGTCTGCCTAATGATGAGGGAAACAAAGGGCACATTTACGAGGCGCAGCCGAGCAGTGTATTTACTGAGCATGCACAGTATAATTGTTGGCCGTAACAATAAATGTAAACTGCTGCTGGTCACGATGGCTGATACATGTACACAGTTACAGTAGAGCAGGGAGCTGCTACATTTTACCAGCTGTTTCTGTGTCTTTAATTTTGATGGCTGTAGGCAATAAATAGGACTCAGAATTTGTGGTGAATGCCTAACACAATCAGATTTTCTCAGATATCAGATAATAGTCCATGCGTCTTCTTCTTAAAACTCTGAAAACCAGAGTCATTTCCTCTTTGTTTTGCATGGTTCTCACAAATTCAGTCCTTACTTTTCTTGTTTATGAATGGTTTCTAACCAAGCAGAAAACAAGTTGTCTTTGTAACTGCTACTATTTTCATGTGTTTGGCTTCAAAGTGAATATATTTATTCCTTTATGTTCAAAGTATTGACATTGCTGAACCATGGCCACTTATAGATGGTTAAAAATGAAAAATAATGGTGTATATTCCTTGAGGGTATAAATTTTTTCTGCTAGATCACTCAGTGTGGTTTTTGTATATTTTAATTTGTAAATCATTTTATCCTTTCCTTACAGATTATTTTTTGGGGTCAATACTAGTCTTTATTTATGTGCAAGGCCGCTTCACATTTTCTCAGTAATCGGTAAGTGGAAATCAGTATGTACAGTTTATGATTTCCCATTGACTTAAGAGAAAAGTTGACCAGCTTCTTTAAGAAGCAAAATAATCCTTGATTTAATGCATCTAGTATTATATTATTATTATTATAACCATCGGCACAATGTGGAAGGCTTCTTTCATGGGCAAATAGTTAACTAGAATTCCACAGGCCAAAGAAGTTGAAGGCAGTAATTCACAAAACTTTTTCAGAAGCACAGCACATTTCTGTTTTAGAATTGGCCTGTGTGAAAAAGGCAAAACCCTATTTTACAATATTCCTCTATATCTATAATCAGGAGCACTGTTGATCTGAAAAAAACAGAATTATTATTTTTAGGGGAAGCCACCAATTAACAACCTCGGTTACATAAATAACTGAAAAGCATTTGAAGAACTTTTTCTTTTTGTTTTGTTTTCACCCAGGTCTAATTTTGGGGGGTGAGCATTCATTTTTCTTCGGTGATTATTTCACATTATACCCCCATCTGATGAAAGGCATATGGAAGGGGAGGAAGGTCATTCCTAATTGAACAACCTAGGATTCGTGAGGTTAATTACAGATATTAACGCTGCGGTTCTTCAGCTTCTTGCCCTCAAGAAGCCTCTAGCTTCCAAATGACCTGGCTCCAACAAAAAGACTCTCTTTAGCCCATTAACTAATTGATAAAAATGTGAGTGTTTAGAATGAGTCTAATTAAATCACCAAGCCTTACAATTACTGGTCCATTTGGTAGCTGTTGGGAGATGGGTAACCTCAGCTGGCATTGTAGGGGGATAAAAGATAAAAATAAAAGAGAGCTTAACCAAGATCATTTTGAAAGCTGTTCATTTGAAGACAAAGTACACATTTGCCTGAAATGTCTACATTTGCTACTTCAAATGCATTCCCTTTCTAGAGTGGCACAGTCTCTGATAAAGAAAATAATGTCTTTTTTCTTATTCTTTAAGAGTGGGCATGCTCCACTTTGTCTCATAAAGTTACATGAGTGGCTGGGGAACTTCTCCTGCATTAGCATTAAGCTAAATTCCTTTAGAGCTTGGAACATTGAAGTTTGTTCACCGAGCTGTTGTTTAAGGGCCGGCAACTGTCTTGAATAATAGTCATTTAAAAAATTTGAAGGGGGTTCTAGGACATCTTACTTTGTCCTGAGTCTGTTTCCAACTTGCTATTACTTCGGCAGTCCTGATCCACGGCCTTTTGTGAAGGCTGCCAGGCTGGAGCCTCCTCGGGTCTTGGGTAGAGGGGTGAGGACCACTGATTCAACAGTGGAGGGTCCAGCAGAGCATGTACGATAAACCAGCCACACAGCCCAGACGGTGACTTTTTGTCCCCAGTTGGAGACTTTCACAGGCTCCCTAGTGGGGGATAACACAAGGATCATATGATACTTCTCACTCAGGATTGTAAAGCAATCTATTTATCACAGAGACAAGGAATTTCAAAAAGGAAGACAATTTCTAAAGATCTATTGAATGTTTTTCTCCATTTATTAAAAATAATCTATAGCTAAAAAGCTAATTTATCCTGATAGATCAGCTAATCTAGGCTAACATCAGATTCTATTGAAACAAGTAATGTAATGGAGGGGAAAGAAATTGGATGAGAGTCCTCTGTTTTCTATACTGTCTTTGTAGTGGGTGATCATAAAAATAAAATTGTGGCTTCTTGAATGAGTACTTCTGTACTTAATCAGGTGTTAGTGCCTTCCTTAATAGCTCTGAGAGATGGCTGCTAATTTTGGAAGCCTTCAGACAGTGATTAAACGATAGTTATTGTCAAAGTTTCTGTGGACGATTATACATATCAGCATACGTCAATTCTCCCTAGGCACATTCATTGCCAAAGGCATTAATATTGATAAACAGGTGGCCCTTCCATATACTCTCCATTAATGAGAACCCAAGCAAAAAGTGTTAAAAGCATATTCTACTTTTTAATCATTTATGCCTAGTTTCCAAGAGGAAGTATTTCCTTTCTGATTAGCCTGTCATTCACTTCATGCTAATTAATGAGTGTAACAGAACTTTAGCAGACAGTTTGGTTGCAGGTGTATTCAGACCAAGGGAGATTTAATTACTTGCTAATTGCCTGGTGTCCGAGGTAACATAATATTATAGTTGCAAATGCTATGGTATTAATCCATCTTAAAGAAGTGTCCCGTGGTTCAGTCTCCATATTCAGAGACTCCTGGAGGACACAGTTGGCATTGCTACAAGTGCACTGAGGATGGGGGATTATGTTTTTGTATTTTCAACTGCATACCCAGTGTCTGGCCTAGAGCGGGACATATAGTAGACACTCAGTAAATATTTATTGAGTAAGTAAATGTGAATGAAAGTAAGCATACTACAAGTACAGTATGAATTATCTGAGCACAGAAAAGAAAGCCGTGACTTAGGACATTAAAAACAGAAGTACAGAAGAAAACTAACATTTATCTGAGACCAAGAACTATTATTTACCTAAATTATCTCATTTTACCTTTTCAGAGTGGTAACATTGTAATTAAGACTGTATTTTGGATGAGAAAATTCTGGATTCAAAGCACAATTCTATCTCTTACTGGCTCTAGGTCCTTGGCCAGTTCATCTAAAAGCCTCGGTTTTACAGATGAGAATCTATTAAATGGCGGGTGTGGGAATAATGCTCAAGAAATAGTTGTAAGGGTTAAACAAGATATATAAAATGTCTAGGGTATGATAGTCAATAAAGCAGGTATTACTTTTTATTTATATACGGTGATATATAAGGTAGACATTACAAGTGACATTTTACATAATAAATACTTGAGTCTCAGAAAGGTTAAATAATCTGCCCAAATTTCACAGCTGACAAGGGGCAAACAAAGCAGCCTGACTCCAAATCCCACACTTTTTCCATTATATCAGACTACTTAAAGGATATTGGTTATCTATGTAGATGTGGCTTTATGACACTGATTCGGCAGTGAATCAGCCCCAAAATCAGTTCCTAAAAGTAAGCTCGGTGGTTTTGGAAGCTATACTAAATTTTGGAGCACAGCATTTGGCATGACAATAATGAATCTCTAATTGTGTTATGGATTGTGGTTTGCCAGAATTGAAATACTGCTTTCTGTTTCATCTTGATCCTGGGATGGACATATGGAGAGAATGGGTGGTAAACCATCAGGAAAGTGCTGCACAGTTATCTGAAGTCAAGTAGCCAAAAATTAGATCAACAAAAGGCAAAACGAAAGGGTACACCGAAGTGAAAACCCAATTTCACAGCCTTGTATTAAATGAGTGGCAGAATGTACCTTCTGAGAGGCCAGTTTGTCACTCATTTTATGCGATGGAGTGGCTTCTTTGGCCAAAAGTTGTACAGTGTTTTGGGCCCAACTTCGGGTCAGTCTTCAGTGTCTGTTGCAAAGAAAGATTTACTTGTTAATCTGATTGGCCATACGCACAACCTTCTGATGCCATCTTTGATTAAGAAGTGCAATGGTTCCTTTAGCTATGGTGATAAATGTTGGAGAGTGAGGACACCTGGATTTTTCTATATGCTATTTCTGACCCTGGCTCCATGAACTGAAATCGACCACATTCACTTTTCCTTTCAGAGCTAACACTGCACGGAAGTCAATTCTGTGATCTCTTCCATGTCTACGGCCGAAGCTCAGTTTCCATCCCTCTGTATGAGCCACTTAGGTCTGTTCCCTGGTTACCGATTTTGTTTCCTTCCCTGCCAGGCATCACACCATTGGTTATAAGCAAAGCTTTGTCAGACCTTGTGAATAGTTGAAGGTGACATCATCCTGCGGGAAAGTCATCATAAAGAACATGATGGTCCATCGGGTATAGCATTGTCCCCATTATCACGAAATGGTTCTTTTACCTTCCTCTTCTTAGTCTCCTTGTCCTTTCCTTCCAAGCAAAACCTGGTTCCACTCACTAACATTAATAGCCAATGCTTTACTCTCCCTGGGGACCTCTGCCTTCTAAGCTGTGTGGAGGAGACTGTTAGCTCTTCACCAAGAATCTGTTTCCTCTTCTCTCTGAGTACCCAGCTAGTCTCAGATTGCCTTGCCATTTGTGTGACCATGTGAATGAGTTCTAGACCATACTCCTTCATGTTTTTCCCCAGTTGTGGCTGACTGGGATGGAGAATGACCAAGGTGACTTTGAAAGTCATGTGTCGAAGATGGCAGAATCTCTGTCAGCCTGGGTCCCTGAATGGCCATGTAGAACAGTGCTATCTCTGACCTAATATATGCCTGGAGTATTTCAGAAAAGAAAGAAATTTTGTCCCAGTGGCTACTATTATCTTAACTAATATAATCTGGGTCTTTTTTTAGGATAAAAGTCACGACCCAGTGCAAAAGGAACACCAGGTACAACTAAAAGGGGTAGGATTGTTTTTCGTTCTGCCTTTTCTACCATAAAGGTGACTTTCCTCCCTACATAGATACCTAGATTTTGATGAAATTTGGGAGCAATTAAAAAGATGCTGTTCCCTCAGAACCCATTCATTTGTGGGGTGGGCTTCATTCATGGTAGGTCCCACTCCATGGAGCTTCTCAAACGTGGAGTCAAGCCACTGGTCTAGAGGACACTGCTCCCTCTGGTGAGAGGAGTATGGTGGGATGGTTATAGAAAAGTCATTAAACATCTTGATTTTTATGCCTTTAGAATTTTTATCATCTAGACCAGGGGTCTCCAACCTTTTAGGCACCAGGGACTGGTGGTTCTACGAGAATCTAATGCCTGATGATCTGAGGTGGAGCTGAGGTGGTGATGCTAGTGCTTGGGAACGGCTGCAAATACAGATGAAGCTTCACTTGCTCATCCATTGCTCACCTCCTGCTGTGTGGGCTGGTTCCTAACAGGCCACGGACTGGGTTTGGGGACCCCTGATCTAGACTATAATCTAGTCACCTTTTTCTCTGTTTGGAAGCCACAGATGAAGGCCACCCACATTATCTGTCGGGAGAGAAATATTTCTCAGCAAGATTCACTAGTCTGCTCCAACCTGTTGTCACCAATTAACCTTTTAGGGTGGGAGGACTTGGTTTTAATTTTGTCAGAATCAATAAAATGCTCATCTTACCAATTTATGGTTGAGAAATTCATATGCATCCATAAATTGCCTTGGAGGACAATGAGCCAATGAATTTTGACTTGGAAAAATGGCATGTGGACATTTCCTATTTGTAAAGGCAGGTGTTTTAAGACTAGTAAATCTATTCTTACATTAGCTACTGTAAATTTTAGAATTTACTCTCCATTCCCTGGAGGGGCAAATTCACGCATTTCCTTTTTCAGTCCCATGCAAGCTCTCTTTTCAGACTCTAGAACGCTATCAAGGAACTCAAGTTTGGTGAGATTCATATTTCTCCGCACACTGACAGAGATTAGGCTTTCAGGCTTTATCCAAGGCAGGGAGAGAGCATCAGTGTGAAAGAAACGAAAGCCAAAGGCAGCTAGCTGTTGGATCAGAATCTGAAAACCTAGCAAACGCCTCAGACTTGAGTAAATCATCACCAATAAGCACATTCTTTATCACAGCAAAATTGAGGACCATAATCTAAAACCAGAAATAGAAACATCAGGCAACCAGGAAGTATATGAAGATAATGATCAGTCTAACCCCCCGGCCATCATCTGTGGGCCAAGGTGCACCATGTGTACTGTATATTGATTATGATAGTAAAGGGATTACAAGTCATCATGGGCATTTCGTATATTACTCAAATCCAACAGATGGGAAATTGGCAGGTCCTGTCAAATAGAAAATTCAACATTAACTCAAGTGAGCTGATAAAATCATCATAAACCATTTTAGAATATCCCTCGATCACAAAGCTCAGTGATTAAATCAAACACCTCTAAGCTCTCATGCAATGGTCATTTCATGGTGTGTAAAGTTTAAAATGGCCCCTCTGCTTCGCTTCAAGAGCAGTCCTAGTCTTTTCATGAACTCCATGGGGTGTTTCTGCAGGAACCAGGGGTCTACTCCGGAACATTTGCATTACTCAAATGGTCCATGAGTTGGGAAAAAGAAAAAAAAGAGGAAACCTGCTGATTGGATTATGACTTAATATTCAGTCCTTGTTCTCCCTTATACCAAACTTGCTGACTTAGAGCCAGTGATTAAAAGGATTGTGGAATCAAAATGCCTTTTTGTCATTAGGAGTTTTATTTTTTTAATTAAAGTAAATTAGAACAATGTTTAGAAATTCTTGAGGTAGTCATGAGCATTACAAAAATATGAGCCAGGAATGACTGCTCCTGGCACTTACTCTCTGTAGGTATGCTCAGTTCTCCCAAAAAGACCATTTTTAGTGGACATTTCTGCCCAGAGAAAAAGAACTTTGTAATAAAAAAGCACAGTGAAGGTCACAATTTCACTTGCACTGGAAACTCAGACATCTGTGTGCATCTCTCTTTTGGAGTTGAGATGACCGTGGAGGAGTGTCTGACTTGGTTGGGAAGAAGACACTTGCCCTGAGAAGAGACACATCGACTGGACACACAGGCCACTTTTCACACCTATGGTCCTCAGACTCCTACCCACGGTGGACTGAGTGGCACGCAGTGTATCAAGCATTACATAAACGGACCTCTCTCATGGGTGGGTTTGTCCTGGACACCACCTTATTACTATGATCATAACCCCTCAATCTCACTGTAAATAGCAGTCACTATTTATTAAGCACCTACTTTATGCCAAGTGCTGCATTTTATTGTACTTCACATATATTATTCTTAATCCTCACACAAATCCTGTGAAATAATCTTATTTACATTTTTACAGTGAGGAAAATGAAGCTCAGAAAGGTTACATGATTTTCTCAAGGACACACAGATGGTAAGCAGCTAACATCAGATTTGGGTCCAGGTCTGTCTGATTCCACTCTATGCTCTTGGCTATGTATTTATACCTTGCCTATTATCTGTGGGAAGTTTCCAGGGCCAACCTATGTCACCAACCTATGTCAGAATATTTAATCAAGGTGGAACCAAGTTTTCTCATGGATGATATTTTAGACCATTTTCATTTCTATGTATTCAGCTGGACCTGTGCCTTTCTCTCACCCCAAATTGGTTCCTGGAGTAACTTGAGTATTGGGGAGAATAGGAACTAAAAATTATATGCTGTGAACTTCTCCCAGGAGAAAACATCATGCTGATTTTATACAGGCCGAAAGCTCAGGTGTATTTTATGTGGATTTTCTCAATTGGTGACTTCAACCTTTTTGCATTTGGCACTTATTAGGGGCTCTCCAGGGGCCTCCTGCTCCGGGGAACCTCCTCCCTCCAAGATATTACAATCTAGTCAGGAGGCAAAACAGACACACAAAGTAAGCAATTAGAGAACAGGAAAGTGTCAAATTGTGCGGAGCCACTGCTGGAAGTAAAATACTGTTGTTTGGAAAAGGAAATACTTTCCTAGGGTGTGTACGTGTGTGTGTGTGTGTGTGTGTGTGTGTGTGTGTGTGCGTGTGTGTGTGTGTGTGTGTGTTGTTAGGGGGATGAAGGTTAATAGTGGGCTTATTTGAGGACAGATTGAATTTAAGGAGATGAGACTTTTTCTAGGCACAGACATCTGAAAAGAGCGAGTAATCTAGAATCGAAGCCTGGTGAGTGGTCTGAACTGGGGAAGGAGTTTTCCAAGTTCTGTATAGGGATAATATGAAGGACACAAGAATAAATAAATTCTGGAAGGTTTAAATTTAGAAAAAAACAAGTAGAGAATTAAGGAACACCCACAGTCAGAGGGCTAGCAGGAGAAAGAAGCAGGGAAAGTCATATTACAGAAGCCAAAGGTGTGTTCATTGGAGAGAGAAGTCTGCAATGTCACCAGCCACAGAAAAGTCGAGCAAGATGAGGAGGGAGAAAAGGCAATGGGGGTTCTCTAGTGCAGAGGCCTGGATATGGGTCGATGATTCTGAGTTCCTCATAGATAAGGAGGCTGGCCCTCTGGCAAATCTTGTAACTTCACGGCCTCAGCTTACCTCAGTTTACCTATGACTTAAATGGACCTTCCCTGGGAGCTAGAGGACTCTAAAGTAATTCATTTGTACAGATGTAAGGCACTAAATGAAAGAGTCTACTTATAAACAAGATGTTTATACTGCATATTTGAATATGCTATGCATGGGTTTGCACCCATGCCCAACTCCCAGACCCAGAATAAAATCATTTTCCAGGAAGGAGAGAGGGAGAAAGAAAGAGAGGAAGAGAAAATTTTTCAGGAATTTGAAATGTTCACAGGTAGTTCTGAGTGACACAAGGATTCTCAGAGGGAACTAAGAAGTGACTGCCATACTTCAAGGCTGGTCTTACTCAAGGGCAAATGCGGGGCTAGTCCGCGAAATACTCTTTAGTAATATCTATAATTATTTTGTAAGAGCTAAAATATTATTGATTAACCTACTAGAAATAATTAAGAGTTTATGAACCAAAACATTTTTTAAATTTTCATAAAATTATAATTCACTCTGAAAAATAAAAGGGCTTTTAGGGTATGCTGCAGGCAAAGAATTTTCCAAAAACTAATGTATTAGAGTCTTAAAATGTTTTACCCAAATTGTCTCTTACTCATCTATGCTTTGGGACAGTAGAGCAAGGCTGACACATACATGGGCCAGATGTGGTCCAGAGAGGTTGATAAGTCTTTCAAAGTAACACAGTCACAGTGGGCTTAGGATTCAACACATCTCGTTCTCCTCTAATTCTGGTACACACACCACCTTAATTACAATCCTGACAAACATACCTCATCCCGTGCCTGATCCCTTAACAAATATTTGCTTATATAATGAATAAGAGCCCCAAGTTGAAATGGGCCAACTGTGGAAATAAATATAAAACAGCTGTCAAAGCTGCTGGTATAGATTCCAATGGGTGGTCCATCCTCAGGGTATGTCCTCGAAGTCTCAGGGAAAGGGTGTTTTGGAAGTACAAATGTAAAACACTCACATTTTAGAATACTTACCTCTCTGACTGCCAGAGAAGAATAAGAGCCGAGTTGTAAATTTAACTAATGAAAACACAGTCATTGTCAGCAAAGATCTGAAATGATGTTCTGGCTAGGAGCTTGGGCCCATGCCCTGACAGCGTACACTGAAAACAGCCTCTGTGGTTTCAAACGGGCTTTGCCCCAGCCCAGAGCATGCAGTGGGTGTCATGTAGTTGCTCTAAAAAATTAAGTTTAATCTTCATCTTCTACTAGTAGTGATTTGATTGTACCTTAGAGCTGTCTACCATAAATAATAGCAGCTTGCTTAATATTACTGTTACCTCTATTTCTTTATTTTAAATTATAAGTGACTGCTTGTTCCTCTCACCTTCAAAATTGTTAATGAAGAGTTCTTAAGTTTAAGTAAAACAACCAGCAAGCATTTATTAACTGGAATCTGCGGGATATAAAAAAGAAAAAGACATGAATTTGACCCTTCAGGAATGTATCATTTATTGGGAAAGATGAAATGTGTATACATACAAAATATACTTGGCCGATAATGATTGGCACAATTTGATCTGGAGCTAGGCTTTTTGGTTCTGGCTATAAATGTAATGAGAATTCAGAAAATGGTAGGACTAGCTAATAGTTATTGAGGTTTTATAAGTTGTGAAGTTGTATGCTCACTTAACTCTCAAAGGCACCCTATGAGGTAGGTGCTATTTTATTGAGGAGGAAATAGAATCTCCAGGAGGTTAAGTGATTGACTGGTAAACAGCAGAGCCAAAATTTCAGCCCAGGACTCTCGATCTTCAGAATTCCATGCTCTTAACCACTGCATGCTACTGGGTTTTCATTCAGGGATCCAGGATTCAATTATCCCACATTTGCCCTCCTCACTTCCCATCGTTTGATTTCTGGATTAAGGTCAGAAATATTTTCCTCCCTGTGTGATTTGTTCCTGGCAGAGGGCAGTGGCAGGTTGAGAGTGGCTTAAAGAAACCTCAAGATACAGAGCTATGGTCTTGCCACCCTGCTTTTTAAAGCGGAAATTAAGCATCATATGATGTTTATCGGGACAATGATGAGACAGCTTTTAGAGGTGAGTGGATTTCTGCACCCTGATGAATCTGTGCTTCATTACCAGTGCTGAGAAGTACAGGATGGTTTGGAAGCAAAAGGAGAAAGAGAACACGGCAACCTAATTGGTCACTGCCATGAATCTATACTCAGGGGACAGATAGCACGACCAGAGGTAATAGCTTACACACGTATTCTTGAGCTGTGCAATAGATGGAAAAGGGTCCCAGATGGATTGGGCAGGGGCTTAGTTCCGGGATTATGATGAGACAGTGGGTAATTATTGAGTGGCAAGGCCTCAGCCCTGATTAGTATCTGCAAGCTTGTTCCCCTCCTTCAGAGGAAAGCATTGATAAAGATAAACCATGCTGCTCCATGTCCTTCCTGCCGCACAAAACAACACATTTCAATCTAACAGGATCAGGTCTCCACTTTGATCACAATCTGTTACCTAGATGTCTTTGCAAATTAATCAGTCCTGCTTGTTTAGCTCCAGTCAGTTTGTACTGCTAAATTAATAAATGTACCAGGAGCAACAGAACACATAATTAAATTCTACAGTTTAATCTCCATGTAATAATTTTGACCTTAGTCTGGGTCTTCCATTCTAGCCAGTAGAATGTAGAACAAGCACTACCTTTCCCAGTGGTTCACGCTGATAACCTACAGGTAGACTATATGGCTCTGAAAAATCAGAGAAATCCTGGTACAAAAATGCAAAAAAAAAAAAAAAAGAAAAATTAAAAAATATATTTAAAAAAAAAAAAAGCACGTGCTGGGCTTTAAGGCAGAAAAGGCAGGTGAACTAAGCAGGTGGGATTTGGGGCTGTCTTAAAAATAGAAAGCACCCTTTGGCAGAATTACAAAAACTTTCTTGTTTCGAAAACAAAGGATATACGCTTGTCAAACTCCATGCTCTAGGACATGGAAACACAGCACCCCACTAACAGGTGGGGAGCTCTTCTGCAGAGAACTTGGAACCTTAACCTGGTCTCTTTCCTAATAGTCTGATGTAATGTGTTTGCTTTACTTGAAGGTCATCCAACTGATAACCTGGCTTGCGGGCTTTGGCAGTGAGGCAGATTTTAAGCTCTTACGACATCCCAGGCCTGAGTTTTCCAGTAGGTTTTACAGTTTTTGTAGATTTTTTTCATTGGGTGGCATTGGAATGCTGAAAATGTTTTCCATTTATTTTGTGGAGACTCATGTATACTTTTAAAAGCTAGTCATTTTAGTGTTAGTAGAACATATGTATAGAAAATTATTTGATACTCAGCTGAGGCAAATCATGCATTTGATCTGGGTTCAAGGTCTTGAGTGACATTTTTGCTGTTTTTATTTAAATTTTATCACATTGGCACTGCTTCCTTGATTTCCAGAGGTAATAGACTCAGGGAAAGATGGTATCAGTTTTAAGAATACTGAGCTGGGAACCGGAAAATGTGGGTTCATGACTGAATTCTGCCACCAATTAATGACCTTGGCAGGGCCCTTGACCTCTGTGGGTCTCAGTTTTCTCATTTGAAAAATAAGGGGGTTGGACTAGATAATCTCTCATAGACAAAAATGCTATGTGTCTGTGATTCCACTCACACTAAGTCAAATGGGAATTAAGGCAATTATGGGGATAATACAAACCAAAGGGAACTCTTTTTTTCACTCTCCATGATTGGGGTATTTCAGGCAAAACTGGTTGTTGAATTTAGTTTTTAACCTGAATTATATAGATAATTGCCTTAGTTATGCCACTTAATTGTGTGTCTGTCAGCATAGGCTTGATGGTTCTACCAGATAACCAGTGATTAAAGTATTTGGTTAAATATTCAGCAATGTGGAATTTTCATTCAGCTCTACTAAACAAGGGGGTTGTGGGAACATGTGTATGGGGGGAGGAAGGCCAGGGTAGAGGAGGGATTATGCATAATTTAAAAGTGTGTTATATTTGGGTCACTGAATTTTACCTAAAATGAACTGATTTCATTTAAAAAATAAGGTTTTGTCACAAAAGATCACCAACATAAATTAAACATGAGGAATGTGACTGTGTTGTAAGATGTTAAAAATCAGATGGTTTCTGGAAAAAAATGAAGCAGTCTTAAAGGAAAGGTTTTAACCTGCCATTAATTCAAGTATTATTTACTTAAACACTCTGACATGCATTTGTGTAAATACATCTTCTATTTTTATAAGAATGACTTTATTTTGGCACTCTGAATTATATATTAAAAATGTCTGGTTGGGGGAAGGAAGGACTACTTTATACACTTTCTAATTTTCCTCTAAAAAAGGTTAAGGGGTTAACACAATTAACTTCATTTTTAAAATAACAAAATAATAAAAAAAAATAACAAAATAGCTCATTGCTACTTATACAAAATGATTCATATCCTGGTTCCCCTTCAAGCCTTTCTTAAAAGCACCATCAATATTATTTAATATGTGGAATTCCCTTAGGAAAATCTATTAAAGTGTCCGTATGTCACCCTTGTGAATAACAAATGAATTAATTATGACTGGTGCAATTACAAGGAATAGTTAATGAAGCCATAATGACCAGACTCTGGTGGTTAATTTTCAAAGCACAGTGAGAGGGAAATGTGGCGAAAGGTCCCCAAAGAAAACAATAAGCTTTGTGTACTCACCTTGGAGTCATGGTCTCTGAGTGTGCCATGAAATAGGGCTTGTGGAGCATATTCACTGTTCAAATCCAGCTCTTCCTCTGGTCTATAACAAGCTTGCATGGGTTCAGATGTCCTGGCAGCAGCTCAACCAAACCAGCAGCACCGATCACTCAATTTCAGTTGTCCAGAGTTTCCAGACACATTAGTGTCTTACATTAAGGACATAGCAAGAGGGAAAGATGGTGGGGGGAGGGGGAGAGTTTCAAGGACAATATGGTTTTTATTGAATCTGTTCATTTACATTTCACCTTTTCTAGAAACAAGTTAGGAAAGCTTACAAAAAATACATGGACTTAAGCAAGATAAATGAAATATAGGTGAGAAAAGTGAGATTGAGTCAGGAGGGAGGTTGATGCACAAATTGCAGGCCTTGCACGAGCTTCTTACTTTCTCAGTTTGGGTCAGTTTTCTCATCTGAAAAATAAGGGGTGGACTAGATCATCTCTGAGAGACTGAAATTCTATGTGTCTATGATTCAGTTACATTTCTTAGTTCTGAAAATCAGTTTTGACAGGGAAAAGCAGTTCTGACTGTTCATTTTCTAGTGATCAGGTTGAAAAGGGAAAGGCAATTGGTTATTGAAGGAGAAAAGCAAACCAATAACTTAGGAGAAATACTGGTACTCCTGATACTGAAACCAGAGAGCAAGTTCTGGGTGGAAACAGCGCTGTGGCAAAATTACAACCTGGTATCTGGCTATCTGCCTAGAAATCCACTTTCTTAAACACATACATGCACATACATGCACACACACAAACAAACACCAGGCTATTAAAAATCTATTTTTTTAAGTTTGGGGATGCAAAACCATAGTGCTATGTTGTTAGATATTAAGAGCCCTTTCGTAAGTATTTAAAAATATTTTTAGGTCAGGAAGCTTGAGTGCTTAAAATGATGAGGAAACTCCGTGTTAGGTCCACTGTGTGCCCACGCCAAGCCTCTCTTCCTGAGGTCACGCTCTTCCTGATAGGAGCAAGGACTGGACGACAGTCAAGGGAAGGGAAGGTTGTGATAGTGAGTTCGCCATGCAGAAACCTAGAAGATCAGATTCTAATGCCACCACCCTCTTTCACCTCCATGAATGAATTTATTCACCTCTGTGGATGGGAGTTAGCTAATATCTGTCAAAATAACAACTAACAGGATCCAAAATACACAGAGGACTAAGTACTTACTACCCAGGGTATTTTGATAGTGGTTTATCTATGTAATCTACATTCACATTTTTTTTCCCCCAGTCTTAAATCCACGTCAAGGTCAATCCTAGCTGTGTATCTCTGATTGGCTCACCATTTTTGAACGTCAAGAGGCATTCTAGTAGGAAGCTATGTTCCGAGATATTTGTGAGTCCTGCCTCAAAGGAGAAGGTTCTTGTGCATTCTCTCTTATGCAAATGTTCATGACCTACTGTGTGCCAACCACTTCACTGTATGCTGCGGATGTAATGATAAACCCTCTAAATACCTCACCTTGCAAAACCTTAGTAGACACCATACAAGTAAACAGACACTTGTAAGTAAGTGTAGTGTGATCTATATTAAGGTTGGAAAGGGGCTAGGAAAGTCCAAGAGAAGGGCACTTAGTCTTGGCTTGGGCTGAATGGGGTGTTCAGAGAGGGCTTCCTGGAGGAAGTTGACTTTTAGGCTGTGATCGAAAGAGTGAGAAAAAGGCAAAGGACATGTATGGAAAGTGTGCTTTAGGTATAGGAAACAGCAAGGGCAAACTCTCTGAGTTTATATAATAATAATAGCTCACATGTATTGAGTGCTCACTTCTTGCATGGCACAATTCTAAACAATATATACACTTTTCCCTTTATAATGACTTTACGAAACATAGTATCCTCATTTTATAAATGAGAGAACTGAGCCACAGAGAGTTTAAGAAACTTGCCCATGGTCATTGAGCCAGTAATTGGAGAAGCTAGGATTCAGGTCCAGGCAGTCTATTCCAGAGCCACCAAGTTTAACAATAAAAGCCACTCTGCATTCTCAGGATGCTTTAGGGGAGCTGAAGGAGCCTGGCATGATTGAAGAGTGGCAGAGTGAGGACAGATGGTGATGCAGAGTGTAGCTGAGGTCCAATCGTGAATGTTCTTCTGTAAGTGGTGCCCCCTGACCCTGTGAGCCGCCCAAAATAAACCTTGAATGTAAAAAGATGAGGAAGGATATGTGGCTTTGAATATCTTTTGAAGGAGCTGAATTTTTCTAATCCCTTTTTCAACTTCTAAATAGAGGAAAGAGTGACTTGATATAAATTAAAATATAACTTACTGGACTTCGATAAAAGATGATATGATAATGTAATAATGACCATGATCATAATGGCAGCAGCAGTAACCAATTGACATCGACTGTGCTGGCCTTGCAGACCTTTTTTCATCTTAAGAGGTAGAATATTGTAACTTTTATTTGTGACCCCAGTGGGTTGGACATCAATCCATAAGGCCTCTCAAAGATTGTTTGATGCCAAGACCATAGATAGGAAACTGTCCTTGTTACTTTGGGGGAGGTCTGGTGTCCCACACAGGAAGATAAAAACAGCAACCCCTGCCCCTCAGCAACTCTGAGCTCCTCCATCTATCTGATCATCTGATCTCATTTCATAAAAAAAATGGGAGTACATTAAAGCTGAAAAAATAATAAGGCTACTTTTTCATAACTTCTTAGAAATGAACATGAAGAGGGGAATCTAATATAAGATGTAATGAGAAATGTAATGGATGAATTTGAATACTGCGAGAAAGAATAAATATGCTCAATTAACTTTTGCACTTCTCTAAGAAGAAAAGAACTGTATTTTAAAGAAAGAAGTAAAAATTCAGGTTATTTAACCCTCCTCTTGGGGGTCTTACTCTGCCTTTTAGAAAATGGGACTAATGTCCTATCTGTACAAGGGGCTGGATCTTTTGAGGTCCCCATCTATAAGATCTATGAGCCGATCGGCCTTTATTTCACGCTCACCATTTGGAGAGCGCTAATGCTTCAGGCAAAGAGCTGGTTTTAAAAGAGGCAGCCTTGTTGTCACATATAATTAAGTTACAGAGACAAAGCAAGGAGCTAAAATGATGACAAAGATGGAAGCTACCATTTTATGGTGAGCTCACTGTACACCAGGCATTGTACCAAGCGTTCTGCATGAATGATCTCACTTCATCTGCACAACTCTTCTATGTGTCAGGACTATCCCATTTCATAGATGAGGGATCGAGGTCAGAGAGGTCAAGTAATTGGCTTGCGGTCATGAAGCTAGTAAATGTGCACTGGGATCCGAAACTAGTGTATCTTATTCTAAGGGTCATATATTTAGCCACAGGAAACAGAGCTCAAAATAAACATGTACTATGGGGCTACTTAATAAAGTATAAACTACATTCATGAAAGTCAGATAGAGAATGAAGAGGGTGACCCACTGAAATGGTTTCAAAGGAGAGAAAAATGTCAAAGTAAACTTTATTTCTGTTAAATATAGTATCTTTGGGTATTTGGTTATCATCTATTAGATCAAATATTAAGATCTGGTTTTAGAGATGTATTTCCAATTCCAGGCACCTTAAATTCATTACCAGGTCTATCTTATTTTTATTTTTCTTAAAGAATTAAGAAATTAAAGAGAATATCATTTTATTGAAAGATGTCATTTAACCAGTTTTAAACTCCTGTGTTGATCCTGTACATGAACCCACTTAAAAAAAATTTAGTATAATATCTCTTTGCATTAAAGTTATAAAAGTTGTGAATATAGCACATTACAGCAAGTAGACCAAGCAAGTCTTGGTGACTGATAGCGAAAGTCTTTAGAATGTACGACTAACAATATAAGACATGTTTTATTTATTTATTTATTTATTTATTTATTTATTTATTTATTTATTTATTTAGAATAAGCTAATTGCACAGAGTGCAAAACTCAAAAGGTATCAAAAAGGTACATAGAGAAGTATCACTTCAACACTTGTTCCCGAGCCACTTTGTTCCCTTCACCAAAGGCAAACAATGTTAACTGTTGTTTGCTTATCACTCCAGACATTTTATATCTATTCAAACTATCTGTATGTGTTTGTGCAATCCATCACCTCATTTTAAAAATGTGGTAGCTTACTACTGCACACACCATTCTCCCTTTGTTTTTCTAATCTAGCAACGTATCTGGCAGATCGATTCATATTGGTGCATAAAGAGCTTCCTTAATTTTTTATGACTGTACCAATAATTCATGTAACTACTCTCCTGTTGATATATAGAAGTGATTCTGTACACGAACGAGTATTTCCATAGAAAATGGATAGCCGAAATTGCTTTCCACAGAAACGGCACTAATTTAAGTGCCCCCAGCAATCTATGGCAGTACCTGTCTCCCCAATGTCTCAACAACATGGCACCGCATAGTTTTTGATCTTGTGCTATCTGACAGGTGAAAACATGATGTTGAGCCAAAGACGACAATTTACATTCACTTTACTCTTTTTGGTGTCTCTTGTGATGCGAAGCACATAGTCAAGAATGGCTAATGGCATGCTTTTTGTGGCGTAGGCACCCAAACATGGTCTGAATTGTCAGCCCCTAAGAAAGAGAAAATAACCAAAGCAAAACTCATCATTCACTGAATGAGATATACAAATCAACAGCAGAGAAAGTACTTTGCAAAAGGTGAGGTCTTGAGTTCCTTTCGCTTGCTATTTAGAGTTTTCTAGATTGGGGAAAAGCTCTTCGAAGACTGGAGATTCCATCACGAGATGCCTGAGAATTAGCTGCCAGGCGGTCCCCCTTAGACAAACCTTTGACAAATTTCTGCTTGGATGACCCAGGGAAAAGACCTCACTTTCCTTCAAAAGGGTCTCAGGATCACTTTAAAGTCAGCAGTAAATCCCAATTGCTCCTAATTAGGCCTCTGTTTTGTTAATTGCTCTGGGATCTCCCTGGGAGAGCGTGGAAAGCCCTGGACCTGCGGTGGTTTGGCTCTAAGTGTGTGCAATGGCCCGTTGAGAGCAGGACCCTCGTAGCCCCAAGAAGCCTGACTCAGAGCTGCCCTGTGATGCCTTGAGTGGTGAGGTAGGGAGCCAGCTGGGCCTGGAGACAATAAATGTAAGAGCAGCATGCCCTGCTGTCTCCTTCCTTAAAAAAATCTGGGATAGGTTGACTTTTAAACACAGCACTGTGAAATGGTCTTTTGCAAAGCCCGATTTAGCTTATTGGGCTTTAACACAAGTGTCTGAAAGGATACAATATGCTCAGCCCTTAAGAAAAGTCTAAATATGACCTTTACCACCTCCCCTTTTATCCTTACTGTCATCTGATTTCTAACGAAGCTACTGCTCTGTCATTGTCGAAGTACAATTATATAGCAATTTGGAAGGCATGTCAGAGTTTCTAGACATTTTCATACAAGTTAATACACATCAGTACATTTGATCTTACCCCTGGTAGGCAGAGCTGGTGTCGCTAATAGTTCCATTCTATCCTAGAAGACCCCGAAGCTCAAGGGATGAGGGGACTCTCCCAAGGGATACACAAAAAGTCAGAGCTAAAGCTGAAATTTATTTTATTGTTAGTTTCTTAATGCTATTCTGAGTTATGAATCTCACTCATTTAAAATATATTAATTAATAACCCAACAAGTAGTTATTGAACATCTATGTGCCAGCACCAGTTAAGATACTGATGATACAGCATTGACCAAAACACACAAAGTTCCTGCTGTCATTGAGCTGACATTATAATGGGTAAGATAAACAATAAACTATATATATATCTCAGACGTTGGTTTATTATGCAATTTAAATTTTCTAAACCCCTTCCCTTTTGAGTGTGAAAAGGGTTTTTTTGTTTTGTTTTGCTTTTTTACAATTACTCTAGGACAACAGGTTAAAGTAGGACTGTCCTGAGCAAAAATGGACTTCAGGTCACCCTAGCTATGAAGAAAAATAAAGCTACTAAGGCCACAGAGGATGGTGACATATAAGCAAAAACTAGGGGACTTGGATTCTTGATCTGAATCATCTTTGGAATTCCCATGTTACCTTTGGTTAGTCGCTTCCATTTCTGTGGGTCATTTTCCCCCAACCATGAAACGGTTATCAGCAAATCTACCACCTGTCTCATTTGGGGGGAATTTAAGGAGTTCTACCTGCAAAGCACTTTGTCTCTTTAGAGGAATGATGCACTGTCTAGAAATCTGGGTTCCAATATGCACTTCTAGAAAGTAGCTTTATGTCCTTGGGGAGTTTATCCCTGTGGCTGAGTTTCATTCTCTCCACCCTTCACCCTTTCATTTAACATTAACTGAGCAACTACTGTGTGCTCTCAACAGAAATGTATTTCCTCATTTTTGTAGGACAGAAATGATAATACCTCCCCTGCCTGTCTTGTCCATTTACTAGGGGTATAAATTATAGCTTTTAATGTTGAAGGATCATGCAAGATATTTGGTCCAGTTTGGACTTTTTCGGGGTAGGGAGCAGGACAGTGGAAGGGTAGGATGGGGAAGAGTTAAAATAGTATTCCTTGAATGTTACAAATGAGGTCAAGGTCCAGAGTTACATAGCCCATAGGTGAGAGAAGGCACATACCTTTGATTGGCAGCACTAAGCTTTGCCAGCTATTCCAAAATCAGATGTAGTTGAGACAATGCTTCCATGAGTGAGAACATCAATTAAATAACGTTATTTGTTATTACTCCTTTCTCCCAGAGCTTAGGGTTTCCTTTCCTTTCCAAGTTGGAAAAGACTGATACAGTCATCAATCCTTAAATGTGAACATCTCTAACAATTGGAAAAGATGTTTTGCCTTCCTACTGGTTGCCTCTCTTTTAAAACATGAAAATCACCAAATTCCGTCTTCTGATATATCTTCACTAAATTCCAAAGGCACCACAAAGTCAATGTAAAAGCAGGAAGGCATTTTTACAGCAGGAAAGGGCTGCATGCAAATGAACTGTAGGACAAGGAGGTGAGTCCTCCAATATGCACTTGGTCTGCTCTCCCGGTTGAGGGCAAGCTTGCTGACCCAACCTTCCCCCAAGGTCCTATTTACCCAACAGGTTTATATTTTTCTCAGTTATTGGGAGGTGATAATGTGTTCCACATATGAAATTCATCTCATTTGTGTTTGGCCTCCTTTGCCATTCTAAGGGTTGTGAGGGGCACCATTTTAAAATTAATTTGCTGGGTGTTCTGTCTATCTGTTAGAAACAGGAGGAACCAAGCCTGGTCCGAGTATTTATCAGACACATGCCGCCCATCTGCCAGAGCTAGGTCGAGGAGGATTTGCCGTTAATCCTTCAGACCCATCTGTAGGGGGTTCAAAATGCTGACCAGGAAGCTAGACAAGATGAGGTTTATTTAATTAGAAAAACGGCTCTGGAGGTTACTGGAAATCACTTTGAAGAAGGAAGGGCTTTTGAGCACGTCACTCCTGTAGGGGTAGGAGTGGGCTGAAAGTAGGGAGAATGCAGAGATTGTTTCGTGTTGGGCCTGGGGTGGTTTGTTTTGATTTAAAGTGGTATGGCCTGGACAAGGGAGAAAGCTCCCTTCTTGGTAATGCACGAGCCAGAACCAGCTTCAGCTTGGATAATTCCAAAGGAAATTCAGGTGTGGGATGCAATGCTGAGCCACAGAAGACCAGCATTTGGTTTGCAAGTTTGGATACAAACTAAAAATGACTAAGGAGCTTGATGAGGCCAGGGCAGGACTAGGTGGACAGCTGAATTCCTGGCACTTATGCTAACCCACTGGAGGCTGAAAGCAGCTTGGGGCAAAAACCGTTACCTACACTTTAGTCCTCAAAATTCACTAGAAGATTCCTGTAACTGGGGCTGATTACCATTTGAGATTCATTTTTGAGGAAAGGGAAAACAACAAAATTGCATTTAAAATTTCCCCAATGGTAAAAATGACATCCGTTCAAAACAAAATAACCAGCAATTGCACATTTCCTTTTTAGTATGAAAATATTATTAGCATAATTGGTTTCTGCAGGGCTGCCATTTGGGACAACTGGGCAGGGGAAATTGTGTGCCTTCCCCCAGCTTCTGATTGTTATTTCATGGCAATGTAAAGCATGACAATTTTCATAGAAGTGGGTCGAGATAAACGGCTCCCTTTCTGCCTAGGGCTTTTTGAAATGGCGTCCCTGTTGCTATCCAGATTCCTGGACACTGGCCTCCCAGGGATCACATTTTTGAGGCCGAGTTTCTTTTAGAGTTATCATCCAGGGACCAGGGACCACAGGCTTACCTGGGAGTAGGTGTGCAATAAAAGCAATTGTTTGTTAGAAAGAACAAAACATTCATTTTAGTAATTGTCAGCCATTCCGAGGAGCCTGCAGCTCTGGCGTGCTCTCCACACACTGTCTGCTTCTCCCTCCCACGGGGGCATGTGTGGTTTGACCAGCAGGGTTGCCCCACGGCGTCAATCTTTCCAGTGCATCCTCTACCTAGAATTTCCCAGGAATCCTTTCTTCTTTCACTTCGGAAAGGCTGGCTGATAAGAAATGCCAGGAATTCTGGGAAGGTAAGGAGGCAAACTCCCTTCAGCTATCCAAACTCAACATCGGGATGTCCAGAGCATGACAGAGAGAGAGAGCCGAGAGCCAAGTAACACCCACTGGGGGAAGAGTTTCTTGTAAACAGAGTTCTCTGGTGGACACTGCACCCACAGCATCTCAGCATTTTAAGAGGGTGGACTAACCAGTCATTTCAGTGGAAAAACAGCCACTTGAATTTCTGGGTCATCTAGAACACAAGGCCAGGTAATTGTTTAACCAGGAGCCTTCCAACTGGTTACACAGGAATGCTAAACAAATAAACAAACAAAAGGCAGCAAAACCCAAAGGCTCTTCTGGTTGTCAAAATAAAATTTCATTCTGCTGCAAAAGAGACACTCCTTAGTTGCAGCCTCCTGTTTTCCCTAGTGAAATAAACTTCATTAAAAAAAATTATTTATTTAAATTAGTTTCAAGTATACAGTACATTGGTCAGACATCTATATAGTTCATAAAATGATCCCTCAATTACTCCCTCTCTCCCTTGGCCCTCCACCGAGCCATCATATTAATGCCGACTGCATTCTCCATCCCCATGACCAACTGTCGACTACTAATTTGTACTTTTTAAACCCTTCGCCCCATTCTCTCAAGCCCTAACCCACCTCCCCTCTATAAAGGGATGCTATATTGGTGAATTAAAAAAAAAGTTTCATCTCTAATTGTTGATGATTTATTTTATCATTTAAGTAAGAACACCAAATGCCTTTGAATAGCTGGTTTCAAGAAATGTAATATTCAACATCAGGTGAATGCATGTTCACAAATATTATGGCTTAAACTTAATTTTTTTAGGTTGTCTATTTCCTTTATCAAGTTGAACAAAGCAACACTTGAATGTGTGAAACATTTAGTGTGGACAATTCCTTGCAGTGGTAAAGACTGCAAAAGATGGATCATATATTTTTTTTCAATTGGAAATATTTTTACTAATTTTCTTCTGCATAGATTTTTATCGAATATTGGGTGATTTTACGCATTTCTATTTTCTGGAATTGTTTTAAAATTTCTCTGTGATTGTAACTGGGTTGACGATATCACCAGTAAGCTGAGAAATATCAACTCAGGCACTTCTCCAGGTGCTGGCTTTAAAGATCATTAAATGATGCTCTTTTTAAAATAACAAATGAGTCTCTGGCCATGCCACCCTGAACATGCCCTATCTCAGCTGCTAAGCAGGGTCGGCCCTGTTTAATACTTGGATGGGAGACCACCTAGGAATACCAGGTGCGGAAGGCGTAAAAATTAAATAAATAAAATAAAATAACGAATGAATCAAAAACCTTGCAAAGTCACAAAAATCGCCATCTTGCTGTTGGAGAATGCTGTCTCTGAGGCGAATTCTATTTTTGTTCCCAGATCTATAGAGCTTTACCCTGAATTCTCCGTACCTTATGAAAACCTAGACCTTAAGGCCGACACATTCTAATGAGCCTAGAGAAAATATAGTTTTCGACCCAGAACTACCTGAGGAGTGGCTCCCTCCTCCCCTGCTGGACGCAAGTGGCCTTGTCTCACTGCAGTGGAGTCTGCTCTCCGTGGCTAGACATTGGCAGGAGGGCTCATCTTGCCATTATTTCCCTCAGATATTAACTAGGGAGCTTGGTGGGTGCCCTGAGATTGGAAGTAGATCAGGAGGGCTCTTCCCCTGGGCCCGTGGTGGGCATCAAAAGGCCTGAGACCCCATATGAATGTTAACACTTATATGTATATTTTTCTCAAGAGAAGGATCACATCAGATTCTCACAGAAATTCCCCCAAAATTAAAACTATGAATTTTAGAGAAAGAGGTGATGATCACGCCTTCCCCTGATGCAAAGGAGCACATGAGAAACCCAGGTGTGGTCTTCTTGGAAGAGACAATGAGACCTTATTTTATCTCACGTCCAGGTCTTTAATAATAATTTATTGCCTATATTTTCATATTTGCTTCTAAACAAGTTCTTTGTTTTCACTATCTTTCCTCTCAAGAACCTTTTTACCGAGGTAATACCTTTGTATTTCCCATTTTTTATTCTTGCTGCTGATAACATTCAGACCCTTCATTCTTGCTGTTGATAACACTCAAACCCTTCATTAACTGATCATTCACTCATTCATTCATTTTTTTCCTTCTTTTTTTCTAGAGTCCCCATTAAGGGCTCTGGAATCAGGCTTTTTTTGTGTGCTAATTTAGATCTGCCACTTACTGGCAGCATGCCTTTGGGTAAATTAACTTCTCTAAACTTTTGAAAAGCAAAGATGATAATTATACTTACCTCAGAGGTTTATTGTAGGACTTAAATATGGTCATGCATGTAAAGAACTTAGTTCAGTGCCAAGAATATTTTACATTATCAATAAATGCTTAAAAATAATCATTCATTTCACAAATATTTAAGGACCCACTGGTGCCAAGCACCATGCTAATTAAAATAACAGACTGAGTGCTCTGTTCTCTGAGGCTCGCAGCCTTCCTAGTAAAAACCCTGTATCCTTGGTAGGATGCTTGAAAGTCCATTTGCAGCATTTAACCAATACCTCTTTGCCTCCATCCTGGCCATGCCTTCTACTAATAACAGTACTATAACGACAGCCACAAAAAGAGCAGCAAACCCGTACATAGCGTTACTTCCTACATGCCAGGTGCCATTCTAAGCACTTTCCACATATGGCCTGTGGAAATCTTTTAAAAAGCCCTTTTAGATATTATTGTTTTTCTCTTCATTTTATGGTCGAGGAAACTGAGACAGTGAGGAAAAGTAACTTGCCCGAGATTACACAGCTGGTAAGTGGTTGGGTCAAGTTTTAATCCAGCAACATGACCCTAGAGATGGCGCTCCAGGCTGGATCGTACTGACAAAGAATAATGTTGAATGAATAAGGGTGTTGACTAGGAATGTGCTCCTCTCTCTTTTCAGTCCCACCTCCTTTAGAAAACTGTCTCCAAACTCCCTTCCTCCATAAAGCTTTACCTGACATTATTTGTACACTGATTTTGCAGCTCCTGACCTGTTTTCCCCTCAATATGTTGTTTGCAAGTGTTCAATTATTTCTCCTTAGCTAGACTCAAGTTTCTCAAAAGCAAAGATGTTACCTTATGCTTAACTGGAGAACTTCATGGGGCCTAGTTGAGGACTGTGCCCTTGGTGGACAATCTGAACATCCTTGATGGGACTTATTAAGTGAGTGTTCATGAAGTATTCATACCAGGGCCAGGCTGTCCCCAGCACTGCAAATGCAGATGTGGACAAAGACAAGAATAATACTCAGTACACCGTGACCAAATGGGGAAGAGAAATATGTAAACATCCTCTGGACAAGTGCTCTAAAGAAAGGCTTACAGTTTGAAGGTGCTCTACATAGGATGGGATTTGACTCCATCCAGGAGGTCAGGGAAGGTTTCCTGGAGGAAGGGGTTCTTTAGCAGACAGCTGAGGGATGGTAGCACTTATCCAGGTGAGGCAGCGGTGGGGAGCACTGCCAGAAAAGACTGTATGGTAGGAGGGAGAAATCGAGTGTGTGGAACAGGAGGGTCCGACGGCCACCAGGAGCACGGTGCGAGATGAGGTGGCAGTGGTCGGCATGAACAGACAGGGCCTGAGTGACCACGTCCGAGTTTATGTTTATCCAAAGAGGAAGGAAAACTATTAAAGGATTTTAAGCTGGGGGAGATGATGGTAACTTGGACTAAGACAGTGTTGTTGAAGGAGAGAAGTTGGTGTTTTTGATGGCTGTTTGGAGGTAAATGTGAAGACTCGGTAATTGATTGTTTTATGGGGAATTAAGAAGAATGATTTTTATTAAACACATTTTTATTCCTGGCACTATTCTGAGTGCTTTACAGGTAGCGAGTGATTTATATAATGCACGCAATAATCCTATGTGGTAACTGTGTTATCCCAAATTTATAAGGAGAAAATGGGGCATAGACCAGTAAATGGCAGAGCTGAGAGTTGGACCCAGGCAGCTAGGGTCCAAGCCCTTACTTTTGACTTCCGTGCTCAAGTGCTCTGACTCTCTGGCTGGCTTCACGGATGACTGGTGATGTCAGTCAGTGAGACGGAAACAGTGGTAGAAAGTCTGCTGCAGGGCATAAGGATTTGGGGGTTGGATTTGGACCAGTTAAATTTGAGTTCAACTACATGGTAAAAACCGAATTCATCTGACAGTCATTTATACCTTCCTCTTCTCCCTCAGATCTTTGTTTAGATTTTGCCTTCTCAACAAGGTTTACCCTGAGCACTCTGTTTAAAATTGCATCCTGCCCTGTACCCTTGTTCCTTGTGCCTGAAACTCCTCTTAATCTTGCTTTTTTTTTTCTCCACAATATTTATCACCTCCTCATATATGCTATATTTCACTTATTTGTCAAGGATATTGTCATTGTCTGTCTTTAGGGCAAGGATCTGTGTTTTGTTTGCTAATGATTCCAAAAGCCTAGAAAGTGTCTGGCACATGGCAGACACTAACGAATACTTATTAAATGGATGAATAAAAATTATCTTTCAGCAAGACTGTTTATAGATTCCCAAATTTGTCTAGAAGACTAGAATTTGTGTTCACATGTCAAAATCATGGTAATAATTAACTGGAATAACTCCAAGAGCAACTTCTACTGATTTATATGTCGTCTTAGTGAGTATTATTATCTAAATTAGTTGATTAGATCCATTTAGACACTTTGCTTTTTAGTTTTATAAGGAATGGCTACCGTTTCATGACAGGTGGTATTTGTTGGCCTTGCAAGACAGAAAACTGTGCTTGTGTTTTTTGTTTCTATTTTTTTTCTTTATTCACGTTGTATCAATGTGCTAACATCTTTAATGTATTTAGCTAAATGAGTAAAGCATAGCTGGGTTACTTGAGTATTTCCTTACTGCCTTCCTGTCTGATGGCTAAAGCAAATGGCTCTCAGTGTTACTACCACGGTCAAATACTGTCATGATAGGCTCTTACGGAGATTTCTGTCATGAATTGTCAGTGATTCAATACCAGCCAGAGAATTTTAGTGAGAAAGCAAAATACATGTTCATTATCCATTCTCTTAGATCCTCCAAGTTCTCACTTTATTAAGTAAAAACAGGAAAAAGCAAAAATATTTAGTACATTATCTCAGCTGCCGCTCTCTCCCCCAAAGCCATAATTTAGCTCTGAGCACTGTGTGTAGGGGTGGGTGGAAGAGGCCTTTTGAATATGTAAAGCCATAGTAGAAAGCATTATCCTGTTACCCAATATACTATTGCTCAAGAAATCACTTCGTAAATTTCTCCTGGAAATTAGTTTCCCCACAAAAATTTCTCTTTACTCAAGCGTGTGTGTGTGTGTGTGTGTGTGTGTGTGTGTGTGTGTGTGTGTGTGTTTGGCAAGAAAGGGCACCATGTAACTCAACATACTTTCCTCCTTGCCTTAGTTACCGAGAGACTTAAAGCCAAAATCAATCCTTGGCAACACTAATTAACTCCTCTTAGAGAGTTCCTGGAAGACCTACTTCCCTGCTTCCCCAGATGGTCTCTGTTCTTTTTCCATCTTTAATTGTTCTGTTTGATATGATTTTTCACATCTTAAGTCACCCAAAGTCCTTTTTGGAAGATGTGAGATATATTCTGAACTGTGGTCAGCTCTTCTGGTCTAGGCTCACATTTCTTGGATGGGAATTTGAGAATCTCTGGAAGTAATGATAACAGTAAAAGTGGACTTTTATTTCCTGGCTCTGGAAAGTAAAGTGCTGAACACTTTCAATCTCCACAACAGCCCTAATTTTCTGCACATAATTTTCTGCTCACAGCAAGTAAGTGCAAAGTCAGGATTCTAAATGCAAACTGCCAGGTTTGGAAGCCTGGTACCTTAGGATAGGACAACCAAGTGGACAGAAACCCCATATTTTCCCAGCTGTATTGACTCAGGAGGGGGAGGGCCCCAGGTCTTGGTGCAGCTGGGCCCTTCAGAGCATCTTCCTCTGTCCCCAGTGACTTTGCCTCATAGGACCTGACACCCAGCAGTGGACAAGGTGACACAACTCTGAGGCAAGGGCTCAACATGGCATCCTCCACTGGACTCCTACTCTCAGCCTCCTCCTATCCCACATGCCCCAATGAAAGAAAATAAAAATTAACCCTTCCTGCTCAGGTTAAGGTAAAAGATCTCATCAATGTCGTTTGTCCTGTAGGCTGGGGCCAGCATGGCAATTCTCCCTCTCTCTCTCCTTGTCTCCAGCCTTGCTGAATCTTAGGGAAGATGAGAGTTACCACAACTGTGGCTTTTGAGGGCAGGGTTAGGATTTCACTTTAAGGTTCTCTGTCCCCCATCTCCAAATGCTTTTCTCATCCTCTGTGAATTACAAAATGAGGATTTCCAGTATAGCAGGCCCTGGTACTGGTCTCCATTCTCCAGCCCTGACCTTCCTCTCCCCCAATCACCCCACCTCCCTTCTTAGTTTGAATATTCCCTTCTCCAGATTTTAAACCTCAAGCTCCAGCTCTCTCCCCACACTCTTATTTTTTTTGTTGTTTCTTTTCTATTTCCCTGAATAGCACGGTATCATGTCATGCCTTCCAACCCATACTTCAGCTATTAAGTTGTTGGCTATATTACACAGTGGATTTTGATTCGGATCAGCTAGAGCTAATAGCAATTTTCAGTAAAATATTAACCAAACACTCACAAAAGTCACTCGTGTGGCTCCATCCTCTCCTTCAATAGGATTAATCGAGTTAGCTATTTACTCTTTCCACCACTCTAGTGTTTTCCTACCTTCCACTCCAAACAAGAAAATGACACTAAATTCATTTAATACAAATTTATATTATTGTCTGAGGCATTTTAAGCAATGCTTAATTTAATTTCCTTGTTTGGAGTGTGGTATTGGAGAACGGGACCACTGTGTAATGTAAAAATAGGATTCACACATCCACCAGGCACCCAGCTATATTCTCCAGTGATTCACAAGAGCTCTGTTTACATTCAATTGCAATTCAAATGTGCCAAATCATCTCTCTGTCCTGCAGTAAAAAGCAAAGTAGGGCTCTGAAAGCAGATCATCACACCCCAGGCTGACAAACTCTGAGGGCTTGACCTTCAGGATGTGGTACAAGTCCTCTTATTTGATTAGACTTCTGACAGGTCAAATGTGTTGACTGTTCATGTTCTCTTGGCCTAGTAATCAGTTAGCTGGAGTTCTAGTCTTTTCCGCTTTGGGAGATGGAAATAATCTTTATTGAGCACCTATAATGGGCCAGGTGGTTAAAAACAAAACAAAAGAAAACCAAAAATCCAACACCATCTCATGTTAAATCTCGAAAATTTTGTGGGTAAGCGGGGTAATATTCTCGCTCTATATCTAAAAACAATACGAAGCAGAGGGGACATAATCTGTTCAGGACCTCATGGCAGTACGTGGTTGCTGCGCATACAACTGCGTGTCGCACAGTGCTGGTAGTTTGCATTCTCCCTCAGGCTTACCTGCACAGGTCACTCCATCGTATCCAGGGCTTACGAGCAGCGAGCCTCAGTTTCTGAAATGGCATACGAACTTTTTTTTGGAATGTGCACCTTTCTGAGGAAGGGGTCCACATTCAGTTCTGCAAAGGCTCTCTGATTTAAAAAAGAATAAGCACCACTGTCCTGGGCTTTCCATGAGGACCAGTGACAGGACTTTGGGCCACTGTACGCACATACTCTTCATTCTGCACTTGAACTTGGTCAGATACTTGAGTAACAATAACACATCAATGACTACCATTTGTTGAGGACCTACTGTGTGCCAGCTCTGCCAGATGCTCTCCTCCATTGGATGGGCTGAGTAAGGGCATCAGCATTCCTCTTAGAGGCCTTGGAGCCTGCCTGGGTAGTAATAAGAACAGAGTGGCCTATAGCTGCTGAGCATAGAAAGTCTCCAGGCAGCTTAGATGTCTGAAGTCATGTTATCCTCTTTCGCCCAACATTTCTGGCCCCCTCACCAGAATAACTCCATCCAACCCTAATGGCACTGCAACGTGCATAGCCGGGCAGTGAGGAGAAGAAAGATGGGTGTGAGAACCAGTAGGCTGGACTTTTCGCTTCTCTTCTGCTATCAACTCCAAATGGCTTTAAGCAGAATACCCTTGTTACTATAATATCCCCATCTCTAAAATGAAATTAATACCTACTTCTGACTCCCCCTCTTAGTAAATCAACATAACAAAAAAAAATCTTAAAAATAGAGGGCATTACGTAAGATTACAAAGCTAATAAGGTCTTGATCATTTTATGCAACTCAGATTAATTCATTTCATTGACATCTTGGAACACTTGTTTCTAAGTATAATTCTGGGAGGCGGATAAAATAATGATGACACAACCCTGGCCTTAAGGAGATTAAGATCTAGCATGTATAGAAAGACTCGTATACAAAATAGCTGTAGGACAGGGTAGAATAGAGTCAATATTATAAGAAAGCAATAAATTACTTGCTATGGGATGTCAGGAGAAGGAAAATATCTTGCTCGGAAGATGAAATCAGGAAAGGTATAGTGTAGAGGTGGCATTTAAAGTCTTGAACAGACTGGAACAGGCAGAGGACATTTCTAAAGGTGTGAATAACAGAGGCTATGTTAAAGGGCCTGGGAAGTCTGGGGCACATCGTTGTACACTCATGAACAGTCAAGGTTGCCTGGATGGCAGGGCCCCAGTTGGCCAGCAATAAAAAGCCCACTGCTAGGCTGGAGTGAGAGCTAGCTGAATTTACGTTACCCTTAGACAGCCTGACTTAACACGTCAATGGAAGTTTGGACTTTGGAATTTTTTAGCTCCTCACCTCTCGGTGATTCTAGTTTGCAGCCAAGGTTGAGAACCATTAGGCTAGATGGTCTTCAAGGTTCCCTACAGCCTCTGAGAGATGAACTGTGCCTTTTTTGACAAAAGGAGCTTGGTTTGAAAATGTGGGTGGCTGGTTGTAATTGCTGAAAAGCTGATTGAAAGCCCTTTGTCCTCAGGCATTGGGTCCCTAATAACGCTGGAGGGAGGTTGTAAGACTGTCGTCCACAATGTCATCGAGTTAAGTGGGCTTGGTAGGAACTGGCAACCTCGTAGTCTTGCCCAGTCCCGAGGGGACATAGCCTCTACTCAGCTCCCTCAGGTAGCTGCGAGGCAGGAATGTAGGCCTCGGCTGCCAAAAACTGGGACTTTTCAAAAAAAGCCAGGAATCTGGCAGAAGATCCTTATTTTATTATGTTAGTAAAAAAAATTCTAATTTTTTTTATAAAACACTATGCAAGCCAAGTAAAACACAATGGCCAGACAGATTCAATCAACAAGTCTTTAGGTTGATACCTCTGGTTTAGAGTTTTAATTATTAAAAGGAATTGTTTTTCATTTTCATTAAGCAATTTGCTACCTGACAAATAATCTTTAGAGAGACAATGTTTATAATGACTCTGTGTGTTTTACTTTATTATTATTTTTTAACTGTAATATTTGGCTGAGGAGACACAAAAATCTCCCACGTGCGCTTACCAGCTAATGGCCAAGTTTGATTTACCTATACTATCACTCACTCCTTCCCATACTGTTTTGAAGCAAATCTCAGATATCATCTCATCTCATTCGTAAATACTTAAACATAACCACAATGCATCGATCTCACCTAAAATGAATAAACATTTCTTAATAATAGTCAGTGTTCAATTTCCAGTCATCTCAAAATATTATAGCTTTTTTTTTTTTTAAATTGGTTTGTTTGGATCAGAATCCAAATAAAATCCATACATTACAATTGGTTGATATGCTTATGTTTGCATTTGGTACTATTTTTTTGCACGTTGATTTTGCTCAATTGGCTATTATGAATGTGTTTGTGTGTAACCTTCCACTAAAGGATTTGTAGAAATATAATGAAGGTTGGCAAGGCCAACTTCTGTGATTATATTAGAAGTTAGCTTGATGTAGTAAGTCCCATAAACAGCTAAATTCTGTCAAAGAAAAATCCATTTTTTAATGCATGATTGACTATTGATAATTAATGGGAACTATGAGGAAGTCATATGCAAAGATTAATTACCAACTGAGCTCTGAGAACATTTTTCTTCCTTTGTAATCTTACCTCCTGAGAGAAATAGTCTATATCGGTCCTAGAGTGAATTGACAGATATGTCCAGAAAGAAAAGCCACAGACTTTAATCTTTATTGGTCATGCTTAATTGGATGTACTATTATTTTATATTTGCAGAGACAATATTTTTCAGTTAATTCTTTCTGTAATGCTGGAATGGGAAGTTGGGTAGGGGTCCCGAGGCCTTTTTCATGTACTGGATGCATGAGGTTATGAGTACTGGGGTTCCAAATATTCCTTGTTATTGTAAGTGTTTGAAATCAACTCCTTACAATGGAAAATCTAATTGTCTGAATCCAGATCATCCTCTACAGGCCACTCTCTTCATAGCTGTTGCTAAACTCTGACAAAAATTATGTCCTTCCTACTTTCTGCTTTAGGAAGTAACTTGAGTGAAACTTACCCCTGAAATCTGAGTTCATTCACACGAAGAAAAATATTGTGAGTTCATCAAATAAAAAGCCAGACAGGCATGGCTGTTTGCACCTACTGGTACACATTATAGTTGCACATCTACCTAAGCTTTCACTAAGAGGCATCCACGGGCCAGTTTGTGACTGGCAGCAGCTCAGATTCAGTTTGCAAAGGTGGCTGGTGGCCGGTAGCTAATTACATGTTTGACAAACTTGCTGTTAAGACAATGTTGCATGTATCCTCCGCCAGCTGCAAATTGCCAGGTTACTGGAGAGTTTCCTGTATGGATACTAATTATGCCTAATTTGGTCCTGAGATTTCTGCATTTGTCTTTCTGTCACAAAGTTTGTGATTACAAATAGCTCATGTTGATTGGGAGTGAGGCTAAATTTCTGATGGTTCACACATGTAATAAAGTCATTCATGAAACCAGCAGTGTTTAGCAAAACACAGAACATCCAGGGTTATTAGCATCCCTGAGAAAAGTTTGCTTCCTCTAGGTATTTGTTTTCATAATAAATTAATTACCTGAAAAACAGATGAGGCTTCCAAATGTGACACTGTGTGCGGAGAGCAGTTACACGCTACCTGGGAAGGGTCAGCTATAGGTCAAGGACAACCTCGTTCCCCTGAGGAGGTGGGGCAGATGCCACACCACTGTTGTCTCCAAGTCATCCCTGCCTGGGAGGCCCTGGGGAACAGGGTTTTCCTTGAGTACTGGAAATGGCAGGCAGCCCCTTGAGAGCAACTTCATTAACAAGGGGGGTTCTTCTGGGCCAAGAGCCCCACTGCTGGTCGGCTCTTCTCTGTGGGTGGCTGAGAACACAGGCAAGAGCTGAGGTCCTCAGAGTGGGGTTGGAAGCCTCCTTGCCTCTCTTCGCATTCACCCAAATGGTTTTGCAAGGAGCCTAAGACACCAACTCTCAAGTATCTTCTCCTAAGATAACTCTAACACTTCCTCTCCCACATAGAGTCTGGTGAGTATCCCTGCTGCTGCCGGGAGAAGCCGGAAGGCCCTGGCGGTAAGCCTGAGACAAAGAATGGCTTGTGGCGATGGAGGAGAAGAAGCGTAGGATGAGGGCAGAGGCAAAGATGAAGGTCCATGCCGGTGCCACTTTGGGGACAGGGAACAGAGGCGAAAATGGAGGTGAGAGTGTTCTGTCAGAGCTGACCTGTCTGTAGGGAGTGCGAAAAGGTGTGAGCAGGTACTATAAGGTGTAATCCCACCAAGGGAGAAAATGATCAGTCGAGGACTGTTCCGCTCCAGGCCCAGTGGCCAGATCTGTGTCTCTATCCTTGCCAGGTCTCTGAGCTGGGCCTCACGTTTGCCATTTTTATCCATCTTTAATGAATTACAAGTGTCTGGAAATGGAGCCACAAACTGGGGATCTAGCTTTAAGAACATTGTGTGCTATCCTCCTATCAACTAAATTCCTGGGTGTTTTGCGAGATCTTTTGAGTCAGTAAAGTATTGATTGGTAAGTTGTTCTGAACTGATTTTGTTTGGATTTACAGGGTAGTCTGCTTACCCAGGAGATGGAAGTCATTTTAGCAGCTCTGTCAAAAAGGCCTTCCATGTAACCACAAAAGTCAGAAATCAAGGAGTCTAAAGTTTCCCCAGATGCCCATGTTAGCACAACCAGAAAAAGACAGTTTATTTGCTCTATTTAGGCAGTTTCTCTTCCAATAGGTGGTCACAGATCCATCCATACAAAGTAACTAAAAGCATCCATGTTACCCCTGAACCCCATTGAGAAAATAAATCCTGTTAACTAATAACCCAGATCAACATCCTGGCCACCAAGATTAGCCAAGTGGCCACTCACAAAATCTTGGAGAAAAGTTCAGATAACCTTGCTTTCCCTTAAAAATGGCAAGGGCCAGGTGACTTGAAGTTGTATAATTGTGTCTTTCTCTCATCTGACTCCAGTAGGATTAAGTATAAATCATAATTACATTAAAATTATATAAATGTCTAAGAAATGTACTATGTACTTGAAACTAATAATAAAAAAAGAATCATAATTATAACATTAAGCAAGATCAAGCCACAGTGGACTTAACCACCAGGTTGGAAACTCCATAAGGCCAGAGACTTTGTTTTGTTTACAACTGTATCTTTGTGTGCAGGTTGGGTGTGTTTTGTTGAGTTTTAGATGTTGAACTTACTGTTGTTTCAAGGGGAGAGATCTGGGGATATCTCTCACTTCGCCATGTGTCTGACTTCATTTACCACTGTATTCTTATTGTCTAGAACAGTGCCTAGTACATCATAGGTGCTCAATAAAGTTATGTAGTGATGAAATGGATCAGGAACGGAAAAGCATGAGGGTTAGCCATGCCAGCACTTACAAATTACTTGGCTTTGTACAAGTTTCATTATGCCTCTTAGCCTCAGTTTTCTGAACTACACAATGGAAATTTTGTCTGTGGGTTATGAGAACTAAAATTAAGTGGGATTATTTTTTAAAGCCTTTGGATATAATAGAGATGCAGGAAAAGTTTCCTCCTTCCACTTTGATCCTATGAGAGTCAGGGTAGATTTCCAGCTCTGATCTTAGTCAAACTGGCTTCCGGCATTGTGGATTTCGCCCAGCTTCCTAGGAAGGAAGTTTTAAATGTCAGAGGATGAGTTTTCATGGTAAGAACTGCATTTTATAAAATGCCTTAACAATGAACAATAACAACATTACCAAAGACAACCTCAGAAAAGAACCATATAACATTTTCTAAATAAGAACTTGACACATAGTAGATGTTCAATAATATTTAAATGATAAATGAATAAATGAACAGTGAGATAAATTAAAATTTAACCTAAAAGTAAAGGCTTTACTAAATCTCACCCTTGATTATCAGTAAATTTCATCTTAATCAAAGTAGCATACTCTGTTTTCAAGTGCTCTCATTTTGTCAGTAGACTTTCCTTTGATCATTCTAAAATGCAAAATTTACTTTTCTGCCTTTAAAAAAAGCTTTCATTCTAAATTTCTTTAATTTTCCCAGCAAAATCAGTAATCATGTCTGAGGTTTAAACATTTCAAACATCCCTCATTCTCTCAATCCTTTTGTGTGTGTGTATGTGTGCTTTCTATATTGTCCAGAATATGTTTCTACTTGCAAGATTCTCACTAGTGCCCAGGGAAGTTCTGGGTATCGAATAAATTTAAAAAGAAAATGATTCCCAGAGGAAAGTTGTGATGTTCACCATCAATAGGAGAATGACAACGTGCTCAGGAGAGGCTGTGGGAGAAGCTCCTTGATTGAGTTCCAGAAGGGAAAGTTGAAGGCTTTTTGGAAAAGCTGTTTCTGGTGCAAAACAACCTCCCAAAGTCTGGGAGTGGGATGGTAGGCTCTACTTTGAGATAACTTTCCTAGGGTCAAATCGACTAAACGACTGGGATTCAAAATCTATCAAGAAGAAAAAAAAAAGGGGGGGTTGGGGGAGAAAACTTCTTCTTGGCTTGAGACATACCATGCCAAACTTTTGCCTGCAGCACATTTTCATGGTAAAGCCAGGAGACATTGAATATAGGGCTCAGCTATTGAAAATGACAGCCTGTGGAGTGATATCACAAAAACAGTTTCAACTGGGAGTCGAGTGGGGCGGCCCCATCCAAAAACAGTGCCTGCCCTGACTGTCCTCCAGCCAACCCCACCACCCTCCACCTCCGCCCCCATACATACGTGCAGGTGTTGCCTCTTTCACTCAGGAGAACTTGAAAAGGCCTGGAAACAAGTTTTCATGTGGAATAGGCCTGGAGAAGAACAATGATTTGGTCTTTAAGGAGCACCCATTTTTATAGGCAATGGGCTTGATTCTTTCCTCTGCCTTAGGACGAGGAACTAAGGTAAGCCAGAAGCTTTTCAATGGGCAGAATAAATTCAAATGTCTCCCCAAGGAATCCCTCCTGGGAAGCAGGGCTGCAACATTTTGCCTTGCTCATTCACTGACAAAGTGCTTGTGGCAAGGTTTGGGGCCAGAGGGTGCTAACAGTTTTATTATGCGCCCATCATTTAACCTGCACCACAAGTCTCTGAGGCAAAATTGTCTTTTACACAGATGAGGAAACCAAAAGCATGGAGACTTTTCGGTGCATGTTCTGAATCAAACAGCTAGTAAGTGGTAGAAGATCCTGGACTCAAAACCCTATGCTCGATTAATTCAGGCTCTCAAAGCATTTTCTGCCCTACAAAGTAGGTTGTCCTCTCCCCATCTAGCAGATGAGGAAACAGGATCGATTTAGCAGAGTTTTCAACCAGAGAAAGCCTTGCTAGGTCGCCAGTAACACTCGCATACCTCCCCTCTCCCCGCACCCCCGTGAGCATCAGGTGTATTAAATCCAATGGAAAACACAACAGCAACTTTGCATTATGCTTTTTAAAGAAAGTGAACTTGATCCTTGCTGATTCAATTCCAATTCCAATACAAGTGGTTATCTTCACCAAAATTAACCTGAAGAAAACACATGTCATCTGAGATGTTGGGCAGTAGTGAGGAGATGAAGGAAGCAAGGTGAGGGGATGGAGCATGAAAAGATGGAGGTGGGGCTGTCATGCTCAGCATCAGGTGTCTCTCTAGTGAACTGCACTGTTACCAATCTCTCGGACGAGAAGAGAGAAAAACGTGAGGGAGTGCCTGTGGGCACACACACGGGCACCTTCACTGCATGGAAGGCTGCGTGAACCCTGGGAAGAAAACATCCTTCAAAATCTCGTGGTCAACAAGATTCCAGCAGCTGTTGCTGATATAACTATGCTCCTAACCTTTACATCAACCATTCCTGGTTTCTTGTTTCAACCAATGGACGGAGACGTGCCTCATCCAATTAGAACTGCATAACCACATCCTCATTTGTATCTATATCAGCCTATCAGAACTGCTCTATGACCAATAGAACACATGATACCGACCAATCAGACCTGTATAAATTTGGATATCCCACCTTCACTAAATGGACCTAATTGCGAACCTGGGCGAGTATTTTCTCTATAAAAGGCAGACTGCCCACAGCCCTACTCCCTCTTTGTGTCCTAAACAGCACTTTTAGTTTGTGTTAGAGACTGCTTCCTCTCCCCTGTTTGCCAACTCTGTCATCTGAAAAAAATCTCTATGTTTTCTAATATTATTTTGGGGAATTTTTGTTGGCAGCTGGGAGTGAGGACAGAGAAGAGCAGGGGAGACAAAGGGGACCAAGCAAAATTTGCAAATGAAGATTATTCTTGGGTTTCTCTTTCGTGTCTCATTCAACTCCTTAATGACCTCCCAGCACACCCAGTCTTTCTCTTCAGCACCTGTGACATTTGCTACAGCCTCTGCTTCCTGGGCAATTCTGCTCTGACGATGATAGCTATCACTTCTCTCTTCCAACCCCTTAGATGTCGCCATTTCCTAGTGACCTTGCCTTGTCTTCTTCGTAATGTACACATTCTGTGTTTCAATCCTCCAGGGCCCATTAAGTGACAAGATAACTATTTTTTTCTGTACCAAGTGAGCTGATTTTGCATTTTGTATTACACGTTGATAGGCAGCAAATGCGCCTAATATTGAATGCCCCAGGACCTCTTATCTTTACACTCACCTTCTGGGTGCTCTCATCCACTTTCAAGGCTTTAAATACATCTATAAATAGATGACACTCGAATTTAAATTCCATGCAGACTGCTCTCTCTGCCTATCTGACTGTTCCACCGGGAAGTCTACTAGACATCTCAAAGTGAGGGCTGTATGTCCAGAGACTGGTTTCTGCCTGCAGCCCTCCCCACCTAAGTAAATGGCACTTTATTTTCCCAGCTCCTCCGATTAATGCATTTGGGGTCATCCTTTATTCTTTATTCTCACACCACCCCGAAAGCGTTAGTTCCCCTTCAAATAAAACCAGAATTCAGTCTTTTCTCTCGCCTATGCTACCACTTTGGTCTAAGCCATGGTCACGTCTTGGTTATTCCAACGGCCTTCTAATCCTTTCTTCCTTTGGTATGCTTGTAGCTCAGCAGCCAGATTGACCTTGTTAAAAAGCAAAGATCACCTGGCTCCCCGTTTATACCTTCCAGTGGCTTCCACCTCACTTGGAGGAGACAAGATGGAAACTCTGCTTTCTTTACCTCTGCTTCTCTGGGGTAGGGGGTGTGGAGAGTGGGGAACAAGCCCTGCCAGGTCTAAGCCCTTCCCTTTTGTTCTCCCTCCCTCTCTAGTGGAGTGTCAGGGCTGCTGCTGTTTTCTGGGCCCACTCCTTGGCTGCAGAGTTATCCTCACATGCTAATCAGTCATTTTAAAGTTGGTCAAGGTTAGATTTGCTAAGAAGATGTTTTCCCCAGATCTGAGAACTCTTCCTAGTAGCCCTGGAAGGAAAGACCTTCAAGTGGCTTTTATCTAAGAGAGATTGTCCCTTTTGTCCTCACCCACACAGGAATCACCATTCTGTCACCGTATAGCAGCTCAGAGCCTACACCTACAGGAAACGCCTATTTGTTTTAAGTACCATCTAACCCAGGAGTTTTCTTCTACTTGGGCCTTCACGTACTTTTCCTTTTTTTCCCTTTAAGAAAACTAAGTCCGTTTTAATTTTATGGGTTTGACAGAACTAGGACAATAGGACAATGTTTGCTCGGATCAAAATTTTTTGTGCGAATTTTTCTGGCAGAATCAGTGTTTGCAAGAGGCAGATAAAACTTGACTGTTGGAGAACCTCGCTGTAGCAAGCAGCTGCCTGCCAGCAAAACTCCAGTTAACAACAGAGCCGGAGTCATTGTTAGCCAGGTAGGAGAGATGGGGGGAAGAGAAAACCCTAGAGCTTCCTTGTGAGGCTCTAAATGAATCTTTGTTTAGCAATTACTGTAAGACAGCAGACCCGGGTACATGAGCTCTCTAAAGATAACATCTCAACTTGGTTTGCCCTCCTTACACAACGCAGGTGCATATGCATCAAGGAAGCCCCACAGCCCTGAGATGTTTTATTCACCTCACACTCGGAGGAGTTCACTGACTGGAATTCAATAGAAACGGTTCTCTGTGTGAAAGTAATTTCAGAAAGTAATCTAGTTTATGGAAATGAAAGGCATCAAAACACAAAAAAACACTGTTTCTCTACAAGTGCTTTGCCTCAAATATTTGACATGGAAATTTGTATAATCCCTCTGGGGGCACGTGGGTTTCACCAGTGTTAACATCTTTTGAAATGAATTTCACAAATGTTTATTTGCCGTGCCAGGCTGACAAATAATTTAGAATATCAAGGCATCTTACCGGAATCAAATGTAATGATATGGATCTCAGGTGGTTGTGGAGGTTAAAAGTGTGAATTTTAATTGGGCGTTGGGGGTGACATGACTTTCCCTTTCAAATACTATCCCGGGGAGCAAAAGTGTCACTTAGCTGCACTGGGCCACCAAACCTCCTTGCTATGTAATGCACCTCAGAAATAACAATGGATCATCCACTGCCGCATTTTATTTCATTTTTTATAGAGAGAACAAGTCTTATTGCACCTGTCTGGAAGGGGAAAGGAAGGTAGTAAAGCAATGAGCAGGTTCAGGTGTGATGTGGGCACCACATGAGATGGGGTAGGCTGCTTCTCACCAGTCACCACGGTAGGCACAACGTGAGCCTTAGGAAGACAGGCTTTTGGCTTGAATAGAATCAAGGAAGAGCGAGAGAGAGGGAAGCTTATAATTTCCATCACTGAAATCTGAGTGCCCACGGAAGCCCCCTTTTTTTTCCTTTGGGGAGGGAGTTTTAGAGAACCCCCAGTGTCCTGTGAGAACCTTTCTCTCCTGCACAAGGGCCCTCATGATGCGGGTCCTTCCCTGGGATCACAGTCTTCGACCAGAGTTTGAACAACCCTCATGGTTCACACACTCCTGTTTTACAAAGGTCAGCAGTTTGGCTGGGTCTGCGTGGGGTGGGGGTAGGGGGAGCAGAGCCAGTCTCAGACCCAGGTTTACTGCTTCTCGGTTCAGCATTCTCCCTGCTCCTCAATTGCCTTCCTCAGCCTTAGTGATCACTAGGTGCTGATAGCTGTACCCAGGCCAGAGTGGGGTCTGCTGGACCAGGGAGCCAGGGATCATATATTAGATCTACAACAGTGGGTATGCAGGCCCTGCAGAGTGCCAGGAACCATGAGTGGGTTAGCAGGCTTCTGGCTTTTCAATACCTCCACCCCACGACCTATCTTCTGAGTGGGTCCTGACCTCCATCTCGCTGTCTGTGAGACACCTCCATTTGGAGGCCTCAAGCACCTCAAACTCTTGAGCCTCTTCCTCTTCCTAGATTTCCATCTCTGTCTATGGTACCAGTCAACAAATCTAGAAACCTCGTATCTCCCTCTTTGTTCTACCTCCATTCAATCACTTGCTGAGCTCTACTGCCTCTACCTGTGTAGAGTTTTCTATCTACTAGTATTATTCAACGGGGCATAGCAGATGGGATAATTCTTCTTTCTGTGGGACTACCCCATGCAATGCAGGTTACTTAAAATTCCCGATCTTGCCCACCAAATGCCAGTAATGCCTTCCAGTCACCGTGACAAGCAGAAACAACTTTAGATATTCCCTAACGTCCACCAGGCTCAATGTCATCCCGGCTGAGAAACAGAAACTTTTCTTTTCTTCTGCCACTAACCTGGATTCTGACAATTTGCCTTTCATCTCAGATGGATTTTGGATGATCGAATTGTACTTCTCAGTCCTAATCTCTTTCTCCAATCCATTTTGCACAAAGCTGTTGTCATGTTTCTAGAACAGAGCTCTGATTACATTACTCCCTGCCCAAAACATTTAGTGGCTCTCCACTGCCTCCATACAGAAATCGAATTCCTTGGCTTTGAATTTAAGACTTGTTACAAATTTATTTTAATATTCCTTACTCTTTACTGCTTCCTGTTTAATACCCCAAAGGATAGGTGAGTGATGGAGTATTTGGCCAGAGTACTGGTGCCTTTCTGCAAACAATAGCAAATGATTTGTGGGTTATCTAGTTAACTAATGCTGCAGCATTAACCACTCACAACCAAATGGCTTAAAAATATCAACCATTTAAATTTTTATTATAAATCTTTATGTCAGGTATTTGGGCAGCGTTCTTCTGGGTGATTCTTTCGTTCTATGTTGTGTCAATTAGGGTATTTGGTGGTATCAGCTGGTGGCTGATTTGGCTTGGAGGATCCAAGATGACTTTACCCGAATGTCCTGATATCTAAGTGCAAACAGGCAGGCTGGGCTCAACTGGGTTTCCTCTCCTTCTTGGTGTAGTTTCCAGGCTTTCCCAAAAGGGGACTGGAATGTCTTTCATAGTGGCTCAAAGCTCTGGAGGATGCAGAAACTGCAAGTCTTCTTAAAAGTTAGCCCCGGAACAGGCAGAGCCATCGCAGAGCCGGCTCATGCTCAAGGGGGTGTTGGACACAGACACACCTTCTAATGGAAGGAGTCTCAGTTATTTTCGGCTGACTCTAATCCTCCACAAAAGGTAGGTTAAACAGTGTGGGTGACATAATTGCATGAATATTATAGCATGGACAACAATCTGCCACTTCCACCTTTACAATTCTACAAGTTTCTTTCAGATACTGTTATTGGCAGAGCCCTGAAGTGAAAAAAGTCTTCACTTCCATCCTTATTTTGCCTGACCTCTATCTAGTCCCCCTTAGTCTGAACTACTCTCATCTTCTGCTTTGAAAAAACTTTAATCGATGAGACATCATGGCCATGCCGCTGAAGAACAGTGTCTAGAGCAGCTCTGCTTACTAGAAATATAGCGCAAGCCACATGAGTTACTCCAAATTTCCTTGTAGCTACATTAAAAAATAAACAGGTGAAATTAATGATATATTTTATTCGACCCAATGTATGAAGAAATTATTTCAATATATAATCAATAAATAACTTGATTGAAATACTTTACATTCTTTTTTTCTTACGGATTCTTCAAAATCCAGTGTGTAATTTACACAGCTAGCCTGTCTCAGTTCAGTCCAGGTCAGCCCAGCCACCTTGAGTGCTCAACAGTCACCTGTGTCTAGTGGCTATTGCAGTCATCTGTGCAGGTCTAAAGCTCTGTTACTACTCCCCACACCCACCACCACCACCCAAATGAAAAACTGCTGTACAAGTGGACTCATGCTAGAACAAACACATCAGGCATCCTTGAGGAGGACGAGCCACCCAAGGATGTACAGGAAAATTGTCCCTTGCCATTTAGAAGGGAGTGGATAGATCGGGGCGTATGCTATATGTTCTAAAGCTGCAGACCCCGCACTTTCTTCCTCAGTGGTTGTCATTCCAAGTCGAACCCTCAGTCTCTCTATCTTAAGCAAAGCAAGCACTCTATATAAAAATTCAGATTTGCTAAGGACCTAAGTGACTATTTGACTTAAACAAGAGTCTGCTTTACCAAAGGACTCGCTTCAGAATTGCTTAAGCCGGAGTATTTCTCTCGTTATTTCAAATGCATCCACTTATTTTTTTTAAAAAATGTAATCACATTTCACCAAAGTCTATTGAAATTATCCCTACGTGTTTCGGAGGATGAGCACAAGCATAGGAAGGAAATACTCATAGAATGGTAGAGCTGTAAGAAAACTTTGAGCTCACAGAATACAGTCCAGGGTTGGCACATACAGGCACCTGGGCCATCACTCTTCACGGCAGACAGCATGGTAGCTTGATCTAATGACAGTCCAGTGTGGCCTCAGACATGTCTACACCTCCTTCTAGGTAGCTGCTTCCAGGAGATGTTCAACAGAGTCAAGATGAAATCTGTTTCTATTACAACATGCAAATATGCCGGGCAGCTGTGGGATTCCTTGTTGGTCCCCCAGTACTCTCAAATTCATCTGCCCACCACCCCGCCCCCTTTCCAGGGCTGGTTGGTTAAAGTAGGTACCTAACCCAATTTGAGCTGGCGTGGCCCTTCCCAAGCTTTTGCGTTTAGGAGACCAAGAGTATGTCTGTCTGCAAGTTTTTCTGATGGCGGAAGGTCTAAATCAGGGTAGATCTGAAGCAAGAAGATGAAGCTGCTACTCGGAGGAGAGCAGAGGTGAGAGAACAGAACCCCGGAGGTATCATTGGGCCCCTCAGTTTAACTCTGTCTTGGTTTCCACAGTACCGCAGTCACTGCCTGCTAATTATCTTTTTGTGGAATAAGTATGACTTGGCTTTTCTTATTTGTAAATCTAGAGTCATAAGTAATATACAGGGCAGGCTCCACAGGCATGAGACCTGGCCGTTCAAACAGGCCCCATGCTTGGAAAAGCGCTACACTTGGTCTAAATGCTCTACTGTTGCCATCTTGAAATTCTTAACTTATAAGGAGCCTTGCACTTTCATCTTGTTTGGGGCCCTACAAATTATGTCGTTGATCCTGCAAAGATACTTTTACTGAATGGTAACTGAGACTGAGATGAAGCCAGCAATTCATTTAAAGTCACAGAGCTAAGTACAGAATCCACTTTCGGTCCAGTGGAGTCCAGGTTGGGACTCTGAGAAACTAACATAAACAGGTGAGGGTGGGGGGATAGTTTTGTTTTTGTTGCTTTTTTCTATGACACAAACACTCCTTAACCCCAAACTGTAATGGCCATTGTTTTTGCTTCTCAATTCCTTTAAATAAACTGGAGAAAGGGCAACTAGAAAAAGGCTGGCTGTTGTCACAGAGCAATTGTTCTGAGAGAAGGAAACATTTGCCAATGTGCCAAAGCCGACCTCATTTCCCAATTTCCCAAAGACCCAATTTCCCCAGCTGCTTTGTTGACATAGCAACAGTGAATTCTAAAAGGGTTGTTATAATATTAATATGTATTTCATGGTGGGCTTGCCCTGTGTTCTTCCCTAACCTTGTGATCCAGGTCTGAAAAGAGGTGCTTTTGGCACCTGGCCACTGAAAATAAGAAACCCATACCCCAATTCTCTGAGTGAAATGAGAAGTATGGAGCAGGTGCCTTCAACAGCACATTCAAACAATTGGTGGAAAGGTGGGGTGCCCAAGACCCCCAGGCTTCTCGGCCCTCCCCAGAGTGAAGGGGCTGACACTATAGATATTTTAAGTACAAGCTGCACCTTGGGAAATATTTCCGTCCTCCTCCTACTCAGGGTGTTAAAAGTAGCACCTGCGAGCTATTGTGTAGAAAATCAATTATACTTTGGGCCCAGTGATAAGAATTCGTCTCCCCTGAGCTCAATTTTCAAAAGGCTTGAAAAGGCCTCCCACCTCTTTCCCTTTTTTCACTGCAAATGAGCAACACTCAACAAATTTGCATGCCAAATTCCAACGAGGGTTTCAAGCGAGTAAATGGTCATATTTATTAGTAATAGCAGTAATAGATGAGTAAGAGGTATTTAATGAATGTATGTTGAAAGTGTAACATTTCTATAGCACTTCACAGTGTTGGAAGCTTCCCCCGCCTGTACATCATCTATCTGACTCAAACCCGCACACAAACAAACCCCAAAGCCCTGTGATGTGGACAGAGGGGAATAATATTATCCTCATTTTCCCGATAAAGAAAATAAGGTTCAAGAAAGACTGTGTCTTACCCAGTGTCACATAGCTGATTCATAAGTGTCAGTTATGAGAACTTTGAGTGTGACTCCAGCAAGCACGGCCTTCCTGCTGTACCACAGGGCCTCGGGGTATTTCAGAAGGCACAGAGGGACAAAACAAGTGGTATTAAGTGATTGTAGGAAAGCACAATGTTAAAATATATTAAAGGCTTACTCTGTGTCTGTCATCGATATTAACTCATTTAATATTTTAATTAAATTTTTAATTTGGGGTAATTGTCCATTCACATGTCATTGCAAAAAATACGAGTTGGGTACCCTTGACCCAGTTTCTCCAAACGGTAACATGTTGCAGAAGTATAGAACAATGTCTGAACCAGGATATTGACAGGTTGCTGTCAAGATGCTCAATATTCCCAACACTCCAGGATCCCTCATGTCGTCCTTTTTTTTCTTTTAACTTTAAAAAAAAATTATTTATTTAAATTAGTTTCAAGTATACAGTACATTAATTAGACATCTATATAGTTCATAAAACAATTCCCCCAATTGCTCTCTCTCTCCCCTGACCTTTCACTTAACCATCATATTAATGCTAACTGTATTCCCTATGCCGTGTTCTCCATCCCCGTGAATCATGCTGTCCTTCTATAGAAATACCTACTTCCCTCCCACCTGACCTCTTCTTAACCCCTGGACACCACTACTCTGTTCTCCATTTCTATAAATTTGTCATTTCAAGAATGTTATATAGTTGGAATTATACAGCATGTAATCTTTTGTGTGTGCTTTTCCTACTCGGCATAATTGTCTGGCAACTCATCCAGATTGTTTCATGCATCAGCTCTTCATCCCTCTTCATTGCTGAGTAGTATTCCATGGTACGCGTGTGCCACTATTTAGTTAACCAGGCACTCATTGAAGGGCATCTTCCTTGTTTCCAGTTTTTGACTATCATGACTAAAGCTTCTATAAACATTCCTGTAAATATTTGCATATGAACATATGTCTTCATTTCTCTGGGATAAGTGTCCAAAAGGGTAATTTTTGGGTTTTAGGATAGTCATATATTTAGTTTCTTAAACAATTCCCAGACTGTTTTACATTCCCACCAGCAACATATGAACAATCCAGTTTCTCCACATCCTCACCAGCTTTTGGTTTTGTTATTATCTTTTATTTTCATCTTTTGGATAGGTGTGTACTGATATTTTATTAGAGTTTTATTTTACATTTCCCAAATGATGTTGAACACTTTTTCCTCTGCTTATTTATCATTTGTATATAATTTATGAAATACTTCTTGATATCTTTTGCCTTTTTTCCTATTGAATTATTCTTTGTGTTAACTCTTGAGTCTTGAGTTTTATATATTCTAGATACAAGTCCTTTATCAGATATATGATTTACAATATTTTCTCCCATTCTGTAGCTTGTTTTTATTTTTTATTTTTCATTGTCTTAATGGAGTCTTTTACAGAGCAAACTTAAATTTTGGTGAAGTCCAATTTACTATTATTCCTTTTTTGGATTATGTTTTTGGTGTCAAGTATAAGAATTCCTTGCTGAACCCTAGATCCTGAAGATTTCCTCCTACGTTTTTTCCTAAAAGTTTTATAGTTTTTAATTTAAGACTATGAGCCATTTTGAGTTAATTTTTGTATGAGATGTGAAACTAAGGTCTTTCTGTTCTCTTATCTTTGATGGATGTTCAATTGCTCCAGCACCGGCACCCTGGAAAAGGATGTTTATTGAATTTCTTTTGCACCTTTTCCAAAATTCAGGTGGACATATTCATGTGAGTCTATGTCCAGATTCTGTTCTGTCTCATTTAATTTTTAACAACCCTTTGCGAGAGATGTTATTGCTACCTCCACTTCATGGACGAATAAACTGAGGTGCAGAGAGTGGATGCAAGATTTCTATAATTCAATGTTTGCTACTGTATGGGGCACACAATTAACACTAGCATACACTTCCGCTTATGAGAGAAGGATATATTAAAGATAGGCTCAATTACATTAAAATTCATAAAGAAGCAGAAGTTTCTATACTTCCTTTGGTGATATCCTCATCCAGCTTATCAGAAAAGCATCAAGAAACAAAATAAAAATCTTGGACAGAAAGTGGCTTCAAACGGGATTTATTATTCTATCAATAAACATCACTTTGTTGCTTTAATAACCTAATGAGAACCATCATTTGATAAAAAAAAAACAAAAACAAAAACAAAACAAAACTAACCATGTGATGAAGAAAAATGTGTCCATAAGGGGCCTTTTACTTGTTGACAGACAGCTGTGATGTGAAACCTGGCAACACATCCTGATAACTTGAATGGTTCTTAAAAATGCAGATTCCTGAGCCATATACTACAGCTATGTAAGCCAGATTTCCAGACTTGAGATGCTTTTATATTTATTTATTTATTTATTTATTCATTCATTCATTCATTCATTCATTTACTGTTTCTATATGTCTGTGCATGGTTTTAAAATTCTTCGGGGGAATTTTGATGCAGCTGGGGTCATTAAATGGTCAAGAGGACTGAAAAGGTCTTAAAAATGTGGCAGTAGCTACCTTTTAGAGAAGAGTTACAGTCCCAATTTTTAGTACTTAAGAGGACATGAAGAACACTTTTATAGTGTTCTGTTTAGTTCTTTGGGGGAAAAAGAGCTTCTAAAATTGCTCACTAGCTTCATCCCCATATCGAGGACTGAGTATGATTGCTGGAGATTTAATCGAATTTTAACCTAATAGAGATTGCTCTACAGGATCGAAATGCATTTTATGGACTTTCAAATATTACATCATGTGATGTGCAAATGGACTCTAATGATACATATATATATATATATATACATGTTTATATATATATACACATATATATAATATATATGTGTATATATATTATATATGTATATATATTATATATAATATAATAAATATATATAATATATATATTTATATATATATACATATATATACGTATATATATATAAATATGTATCTCCAAATTCAAATTTAAGCAGAAGGGACTTTCCAGGTAGAGGGCAATGATGATGTGTTTAGGTAATATGCTAACACACGTAACTGAAATTATTCTCATCATTAGATAATCACATCAAAGACTGGATAATCAATACATGAGCAATCCAGAATGAGCCACTCTGATTTCTGTGTCATCTCCCAAGAATCTCAAAGGCTTATATTTGTTGTCTTTTGAATCCTCAAACCACCTGGAAAAAATTTATGGTTTATTCCTCAACATCCATTCCACCTTAGATTAGCTTAGTCTTATCCTTCTGCTCTCCTTCCAATGGCCTGGCAAGTGATTGGTCAGGAGTGGGCACAGTGGTGAAGACTCTCTGGTGCTCTCCCTATCTGGTTCTACTGTACCTCCCTAGGACATAGGAAGATCACACTTCCTCATCTGCTTGCAGTTGGATAAGGGCTATATGACTAAAGGCCATGGATAACAATGACAAGTATTGCTCCAGGATTCAGCATTAGATTGTTGCACAAGACCGCCACTCTCTTCCTCTGCCACAGGGATTGTAGAAGAACGTTTGGAGATGCAGGTGCCCATAAGATTTTAGAGCCAATGTATAGGGATCTGGAAAGTCTTTGGACTCACAGCAGACTTTGCATGAAGCACGAAATAAACCTTCGCTGTGTGAGACCACTAGACCTGGGGATTCTTTCTTTCTTACTAAAGCATAATTCAGCTTAAGCTATGGCCCTATTCTAGATATGAGATATGAGATAAAACCTAGAGAGCTTTTGGGAAATGTTTCCTCTTTCCTAAAAGAAACCACAAAAAGAGATAGTCTCTCCTGTTTCCTCTGGATTTTGGGTCTGGCGTGAGGCCTGGGACTGGCTGCTGCTGTCCTCTTGCTCCCAGACCGAGAGCGAGGCTAACCCTCAAGATGGCAGAGTAGAGAGAACTTGGATCCCTGAAGACATCTTTGAGCTGCTGAATCTGGAACTGGCCCTGGAACTCATTGTATTTCTTTCTGCTGTGCGAGATAATAACTTACTCACATTAGTTTGATTTGGAATATCTAACTTGCAACCAAAAGCATCCTAAGAAACCATGGCTGTGAGCAAGGCAAGATTAAACTTATTTCAATTCTCTGCAACTATTACTCTTGTAGTAGAGACATTGCTGAAGCTCAGTTTCTCATTTAATTAAGTAGGAAACTAAATTTAAATTGATGTACAAACTTGCAATTGTTCCAAATACTTTATAGTAACTAAGTCTTTAAGACTTAACTTTAAGCCAGTGAGAGAATCTGTCTTTCAGCTTTGGGGATGACACAGATGTGCTGAGCCTTCCTGGCTGCAGAGAGGGGCTCAGTCGCTACAGCTACACTCTCCCACTGAGGTCCTGCCTCCCGGCCTGCTGGGCTCAGCGCCTCCCTAAATGGAATGTACCACTTTCAAAAAAAAATCTTCCAGTTGCATACGATATTGTGGACAGGAGGTAAGGAAATTTGAACAGAGCTTGTTGGCACCCTGGGATGCCTTTAAAGATGAGTTTCTCTTCCTGGTGCCAGCTTCCCAAGATGGCTTGATCTTGTATTATAGCAAGTCCAGGTAATATATATGGCTGCCACTCTAGTCCTGAGTAGTTCTAAAACCTCATAGAAAGGACCTGATGTTTGTGATATAAGACTTTCTTGCAAATCTTCTAGACGAAGACTTTTCTCTAAAGGAATGTCTATGCAGATCCAAATTATATCTAAAGGATCAATCTGGGAAGGCAGAAGAAAGGGCTTAAGATGAGGACCAGCTACTCAGTATGCAGAGCAAGGGTCTCAACAGTGATGACAAGCAAGGACACCACTGCAAGGGTGTGCACTTTGTGTGTGAAAAGCATCATCCATAAGTTCGTTCTTTCTTCCTCTAAAACCTAATTCTTTTATTATAGTGTATTATGTTTGCATTTTGGAGGATGTCGATGGGGTTTGGGTGAATAGTGAACCAGGATATGTGATATGGGACAGCTGTGGTTCTCTTGCATTCACTCATTCATTCATTCGCTTATCAAAAATATATTTAAGTACCTACTGCATGCCAGATACTGTGATAGGCACATGAATACAGAAGGAAGAGATAACCGTCCCTGAATTCAGCATAAGGGAAGACAAATAAGTGGGCTGCGACAATCTAATATGACAAAAGAAACTACAGGAGATTATGTCTTGGTAGCTACGGGGACTCAGAGGAAGAGCTCTGCCCCAACATATACCCCACAGCACAGAAATTTCACCTGTGGAGATGTATAGTCTCAGATTAAAGGAACCTTCTTACGACATCCTTTTTAACAGAGGGCTTCTTATCTTTGGTTCTCCCAAAAGGAGAATCTGAGACAACGGCCTATGTGCAAGTAGTTTATTTTGAGAAGTGAACTTAAGGATGTGGAGTGGGGAAACCAAAGAGGATAAAATAAGGAAGGGAAAGCCAATCCAGGGGTGCAGTAGAGAGCTGGTTACCACTGTGGGTAAGTGGAATCAGTCACCCAGGGGGAGATTCCGAGGAACCGTGAGAAAGGGGAGAGAGGAGTTTTATCCATTGGCTTCTATTTCCACTGGTCAAAGTTTCTTCTGGGGAGTGCTGACTCCCTTACACGTCCAGTTTTGTGCGTGTGTGCATGAGAATGGCTGAGCTGGCTCCCCAGGAGAGAAGCCCTGGGCTGAAAGCAAGTACAGCAGAGGAAAGCGGCTGTCAAGATACAGCTGGGCACAGGCGTTGCCACAGTAATAGCTGGAGCTCAAAGGTGGCCTGAGTCCATATGAGAAAGGGCACCAAAGCTGTCTGGCATGAAGGAAATGTTATCTGAGGGAGAATAAGTCACTCTTCCATTAGGCTGATGCCAATCGCTGAATATATTCAATTCTGATCAAGCTTTTATTGCGCTTTCTACTCAAGTGCCAGGTTGCTCACATGGGGTCCCTCTTGAGGAAATGGAATAGAGAACAGGAAAATTTTGATAAGTCAGTGGGAGGAGAACAGTTTATTAACTAGAGCTACTATTTCTTGCAGGTAATGAGTGGTGGTGGAGAGGGAAGACCCACAAAGCCAACTCAGGTCACTAACTGCCTCAGCAGAATGTGGAAAGAAGCTCTGGGTTCCCCATGGAAAAGGAAAAAAGTGCCCAGGCAAATCTAACTTTATTTAGGAGACCTCCCTCCAGAAGGCGTTCAGATGAAGATGCTTAAAGACAGGAGAACATTAGGGACTTTAAGGAGACGTAGGCTGACAAGTTTGAAGGGTCTGAAAAGTCTGGATCCTTAGCATATTTTCTGAACTAACTCCACATTGTGAACCCAGGCCACTACACATGCTTGAAACATAAGACATGTTTCACCAGAGGTGAGGCCAAGTTCTATAAAGACTGGTCATGATGAATAGCTTTCTCATTGTTTGATCAAACTTAGGTTTCACTGGAATCAGGTTACACCCCTGAACATACAATACTTCTCAGCTGGGAGCTAACACACCACCTCGGTGGCCCGGTGGCCGTAACTCTGCACTATAATAGAACAACTGTCAGAACGACTCGGCATCAGTTCTGACTCCTCTTTCCCTATTGGTGTTGGAAAATACCTTAGATGTGTTCAAGAAATAAATGCCTGGTGTTTTATCCCAGAAGGCCAAACATAGCCTGGAATTCCTTAAGCAGCCTGGGCCCCCATTTGGTTTATTTTTTGCATGTGCAGGGCCTATCGTTACAAAGATTGTTATGCATGGGCTGCAATTTCCAAACCAAGGGAGGATAAAAGAGAGAAAATCACCCACACAGTTTTAAATCTCCAAAGTCAGATTTATTAACTAGAGCTACTATTTCTTGCAGGCTTACTGTGTGCCAGATGCCCTGTACATGCAGTCATCTCATTTAATCCTCACAACAACAGTGTAAAGTAAGTGTTAGTTTCCTCATTTTATAATAAAAAAGAAATTGATTAAGGAACTTGCCCAAGATCATACAGCTTGAAGGGGAAGAGCCACGACTCATAGGTAGGTTGGATTCTGAAGCCGAAGTTTGGACTTTGAATTGGGAAAAGATGATATTTACAAACAAGAATAAAAACATCCCCCATGAAAACACCTCTTCACAAGGATGGGTTGAGACATTTTTAATTTGTTATAGCTGCTCTGGGTTCTTAGCTTCAGAAGCAAAGCTGTTACCCTTTCTCATTGATCATTCCATAAAAACAGGCCACCCAACCACTTTCCCTCCCTTGAGTCACAGCCAATCAGTCCTACATATTCCCACTAATTACACCAAGTTATCCAGGCCCTTTGGGAGGCAGCGGGAGTAGTGGGTCCAGTTGGCCATAAAATATCTTCATTCCATGAATATTCCTCTCTGGGACTGAAGACTCCTCTTGGCTACCCAGAGGTGGGAACATAGTAATGTCCCTGAGCTGGGTAGAGAGAATTTTTCTTCCTCTCTGACTTTCAAGGATGTTTGATTACATCCCGTGGAGCTGAAGGGAGAATGGACTGGGCAGATTAGTTGTCAATTTTGACTCTTGTCTATGGTTAGGCTGTGGAATGATTGATCTGCCTCTCTGTATTACAGAGACTTCCTCTTTCACACACATGGATGCCTACTGAACCCTTCAGAGGCCACTTGTCAAGTAAAATGAGGCACTTGAAAACAACCGAATGAACAACCTCCCTCTTTTTAAAATTTTAATCGATTCTTTCATTTTGCCCTTGCTCTTGGTGGGTGCCTTAGCATTTTAAATGCACACCTTTTCTCCATTATGCCCTCTTACCTGCTCACGGTGCCTTTCACCTCCTTGTGAAGCGGAATCAATACTCTGTTATTCTCTGTCATTTGGATGTTGCTTTGTGCAAACAGTAGTTTAAAAAAAAATAATTACGTCAGGAGCTCTGCTGTCTACACAAATCAACAACAACAGGAAACAAGAACTGGATTACCACCAAAATCCTTTTTGTTCTAAATTGTAATCAACTATATTGGATGCGAGGTTTGTCCATTTAAAAAATTTAATAATGGGTTTTGGTCCTCTTGGTTCTATAAAAAGGGCATTTATAAATATTAATATGGAATACCAGGGAAAGAACAATACATAACAATAATGAGAATCACAAAATCCCATCACATTTGACACTGTCATATCACCAGCTTAAGGATTAGAGGTTAACCTTAGAGTTAAAAATATTGCTTCATGATTAAAAAAATTTTTCAGAATAAAAAAAAAAAAGAACCCTTGTTGCATTACATATTCCTTCTGGCTTCTTTATTTTTCTTCGGGTTATGGGATCACTGCTTCGATTAACATTTTTGGGGAGAGTGGGCTGAGGGGAAGGTGATTCGTTGACTTATCTGCATTCTTTCTTGCCCAAGTCATGCTGAGCTTGGCTTTTGTCTAATTCTAACCCCTGACACTGCTGAGTCAAAGGCCTGGCGATTAATACCCCACATTTTAGCTGTTGTTATTATTATTATTATTCACCCACAGCTCCATTTTAAATGATAAAGTTACCCAAGGTGTCAGTTTTCACCAGTGTTTCTAAATACATCTAGTAAAAAATGCAGCAATTTCATAGAAAATCCAAGCTATTGAGATCTAATCACTGCTTTAAGCTGTGGCTTTATTCAAATCTGGATCACCAATATGGCTTAAGATGTAAATGAAGTGCAGAGAGAAATAAAGCAAGAAAATCTCCGATGGCCTTTCTGTTGTTTGATGCCTGGGCCCTTATCAGTCAATTAATGCTGCTAAAAACTTCAGCGGCGGCATCGGTGTAAAAGCCCCAGAAGCTGCTGTCCTCCTCCAGCCTTAGCCAAACAAAACACACTTTCAGTAGCCTTAATATGGAATGGAAAAAGGTCAAAATAGATGGGCTTTGCCAAATAAATCCCGAAGATCCATTCTAATTTCCACCCATGGATCTTTTAAGTCGTCCTGGATGCTCTTTATGATACGTTGATCCACACTTAGTTTCATTAAAACTTTGTGACTTGGTATTTTTCAACCTGATAGCTTCACTAAACTAGTTCTCAGAGTGTTCGCTAAGCCGTTATGCATAAAACTACTTTGCTGTCATGGTGGCTTCTAATATCACCTAAATGCAGGCAGCGGCCGTTCTGGAAATGAACCTGATCTACATGCATTCCATCTGAGCTTGGAATTACTTTGCCTTTGCTTTTACTGGATGTCTTATGAGGAAGAGGTGCTGTCCTCTGCAGCCCCCACCCTAAGCCTGCCTGAAACTGAATGCTAAATTATCTACCACTCCCTATTTGTTCTGGAAGCAATCTACTCAGAACACGACTTTTATCTGCTAAGGTTTCCAACTGGGATTAACAGATGCTAAAACATTTGAGGAGGAGGGAGAGAAGGAGGGGGCCAGAGAAAAGAATTAAAATTAAGGTCTCTTCCAACAATGGCATGGCAAATACAGAGGAGATTCAGACTAAGCTAAAAAAAAAAAAAAAGAAAAAAAGAAAAAAAAAGTTTCTCAGAGGGCCACACCAAGAACCTGGCTTTACTGACATGAATTTTAAAATGGTAAAAAAAAAAAACAACAACAACAACAACAAAACCACTCTGGGCTTTCAGCTACCGTGAATATATATTACTTCTGAGCTGGCTGGGTCTCTCTCGCTGATAGTGGCCTCTGTGCTTCCCTCCACCCTGAGATTTCACAGAAGCTTTTATTTCTTTATCAGTTGCTGTGGTCAGTATACATTACTGCAGTTAACAGAACTACTGGCAAAGGCTTTCGAAAGAGGTGATCATTTTTCCAGAGAAAAAGAGGATTAAACATAAAATAAATAAATCTGCAAGGAAGAATAGGCAATTTCTCATCCCAGCTGAGCCTGCAGTTGTCTGTTATGTGTTCAGGGAACATGGTGTTCCCCAAAGTTCCACCCAAAATGACAGGTGGACAGCCTTGCTCAGCATGCATTTACTGGGGTGCAGGTCGGGAAACCAGTCCTCACTTTAGCTGACCTTTCCTTTGTTGATAAGCAAGTACATTTATAAACTGCCAGGCTTTGCAATCAAATCAACCTGGGCTGAAAACACGACTCTTGGCAGCTGGCTGTGTGACCTTGGATACCTTCTCTGAGTCTGTTTCTTCTATGAATAGAGATGGTAATAACGCCCTCTGTAAGAGTAGATTAGTTGAGATAATTTACATGAAGCACCTAGCCTGGTGCCTGGCACAAGCTCGATGCTTAATACAGGACAGTTAACATAATGAAACTTATTGTTGTATTATGACTCTGCAGGTACAGAAAACTGGGTTGAGCATGCCTGTTTACTGGGTCTATTGAACAAAACAAAATTCATCCTGAAGCATAAACCTCTACTTTGCTAGTGCTGTTGAAAGCCTGTCACTGTAACCAAACTGCACCTGGACGCTTCCCATTACTTGAGAATCAAGGATATTCTACACTCTCTCCACTCCCCATCCCTTCACCAGATTATATGTTGTAGAAAGATATGGCAACCACAGGCAGGCTTTAGTTTCCAGGAATTTTGGGAAAAAGTGAAAAGGCCTTTAGGAGAACTCTTAGAATAGCACAGTGGGCTCTGTTAGGGAATGCAATTCTACCTGCCTGACCCTGTTTGCTCTCCCCATGGCATTCTCCAAGGTGGATGCACGTGCTCCGTTATTCACCCCAGCCACACAACGTGGAGCATGCTCAGTTTTGCTTCTCTTGTTGAGAATCTGTAACCCCTGGAAACTTGGTTCAGAAAAGGGAAGTCTCGTGATGAGAAATTGATGGGTATAAAGGCCAGAAGGGTGGAGGAGCAATCAGCCATGAGGTATGTTTCCTAAAATCCAGGAGAATCCAGTTTTGAAGTATGGCGTCAGGCTCCTAGAGGAGTGTGCTGGTCACCTTTACTGATGCATGAGAAATGAGTTAGTCACCTCCTCGTTGGCAGCGTCAAAAAGTTTCTGACAACCAGGGGCGCTGGGAGAGGCCTTCAAAGAGGAATAGGTGGGAAGAGCATTGAGCAGACAGGTGAGGGCCCCTGTCTTTTCTCTGTCACAGAGCACTGACTTCGCCTTTCTGAACCCTAGTGTCCACATCTTGAAAATGAGGTGTTTGACACCATTAACAAAGGTTAACTCTGAAGAGTGAGATTATAGGGAGAGCTTTAACCCCACTTTGAACACCTCTACTTGTTTTAAAAAAAATTCTTTTTAACAACATAGAATATTTGTATTACTTTTATGGTATAAACTTTTCACTGAAAAGGAAACTAACGGGTTAGGACTAGATAGTCTATAAAGTGCAGAGAAAATGGTTGGTCTGGATTTACAGAAGTGGCCAGAGAAAGGCACAATTTGGGACAGCCCAGGAAGGCTCTGAGCTCTTGTCGTGACCATGACAAGATAGGACCTGGATTATTATCACCAAGATCACCAGATGAAATTGGGCCTATAGAACCCAGATTCTACTGAGACTTGCTTCTCACAACTTGGATAATCATATGACCAACTTGGCTCCCTCCCCTAAGTCTGTTTTGTTCGAACATTTCCTGGAGTCACAAAATAAGATTCTTGGAGGAAAGGGAGCAAGGGGGCAGCAGCTGTCCTGAAGTCTCTCTTGGCTTGGAAAATAGCCCTTATTTCTCAGGTGAGATTTATAGATTATCCTTCAAGGTGGGGATTTGTTCACTCTGCAAAGAGTCACCCTGCCTCCAGGCAGCTTTAGGTCATACTTAGAGGCCATGGGCCTACTACCTCTTCTGGCCCAAAGTGACCTCCCAGGGTACTCCTGCATTTCTCCCTAGTTCATGCCCATGTCCTCTTACCAAAAGGTCACCAAATGGTTTAGATCAGTAAGCAGTTCTGTAAATCAAACCTGGCTGCGTATCAGAAGCACTTGGGTAGTGAGTTAATAACACAGATTCCTGAGACCCATCCTAGGAGGTTGTGGTTCAATAGGTCCAGGTGAGTGCCAGACATCCCCATTTATTATGATGAACTCCAGGTATTTTTGATGCCACCAGGCCAACAGAGTGATATCTACAGTGACACATTACCAGATGATTTTTTTAGGGCTTCCCTGGTGCAGTGGTTCAGGCCTGAAAATAGTCACCGTGGACAGACCATCCAGACAGGTGACCATAAACACTAATCCCGACCTGCCAATACACAGGTGGGTATTAGCAATGGGAACTCCACATGGGCTGTGGGTGTTTTGACAATACCGAGAGTGCTTCTCTCCTACCCCACCCACAATGCACCCCACCCCACCCCCACCCCTTCCTCCCCTCTTCACCCAGTGGCAAGTTAATGCACAGATGGAACAAACCTCTGAAAACAAGAAAAGCTCTGCATGAAGCATTCTTGGCTTCCGGAGGACTCAGTCCAATTTGCCACCAATATCAAGGCTGGCTTTTGATTATGTTGATGATTAAGACTGTAAACAAAACAGCCTTTCTCTACTAATTAATTCCCTTCGAAGAACTCTAAAGATCTTTAATTACACAGTTTGAAAAGCAGCGGTTACCCGATCGGGCTGATCGGCCTGTGCGCTCCTCTCCCTGCCCACCTGAACGAAGTATTTTCTTGTTTTCCCTGCTTCACACACCTAGGATGGGCTTGCAGTAATCCTGTCAGCTAAACGCCTGACAAAAGTGCTCTGATGTCAGGTATAAAGAATGCCACCTACAGCTTAATGTCTGAAAAAAAATTCTGAGGGTTGCAAACAATGAAGGTTTTTGTCTTCTTAATGCCCACTATGCAATTGAGTGGAAATGCTACTTCCATCCGTAATCTACAAATGAAATTAAAGTTGTTGAAAGACAGAGTGAACCAAAAGCCTTTGTTTCTTTGCAGAACAGGAAAAATTTAAACCACTAAATGTTTTAGCAGATTTACTAAATTTTCAATTAAATCATGAAATCTATTGCTGAGTTCTGAGAGGGCAGTCTCTCTCTCTCTCCCTCCCTACCCTCGCTCCCACCCTCAACCTTTCCAATGCATACATAAGACATCAGCAAACCAAACGATGTCCCCCCACATTTAGCCTCATTCTGTTTCACCTGTGAGGAAACTGAGGCACAGAGATGTGCACACAAGCTTGATGGGGAATGAGGCCAGCTCCGAAGTAGTTTTGCCTCATGGCCTAGGCTAGCCTTCACAAAAAATCAGCAATTTGCCCCATTTGAGGGTTCCAGGGCCCCCAGCTGGTGGAGGCACCCAGCTGGAGCGGGAAAGCATCAGGAGCAGCTCATTCATGGGGAGGGAGTCAGATTTGCTATACAAGAGCACCCTCTGCCAGTTGGCACAGAGGGCTGGCTGGAAAGGCCTGTGGCCCAGGAGCCTGTATACAAAGCCGTTGGGGCTGGGGCCAGGCAGGAGGGAGATTCTATCTTCAAAACTAGACAGAACGCTCACCTCTGGAACAATAGCCAGTGCAGGCAGGGGCGATGCTGATTTTCCAAGGGCTCTCCACGTTAATCCGCCCCACCAAATCCAGCCACTAGGAGCCTGAATGGTCCTCCAGACACCCATTCAGTAGAAAATGACGGGTGATTTTTGCCCTTGTCTCCTGAGATCTCCGGTGAGCACCACTACTCTGGCTGACATGTGTTTGTAAAGATAAAGCACCAAGCTACTTTGGGGGCCCTCCCGGGCTATTATAAAGAGCAAGTGGTGCCAACTCAAGCTCTGTATGGCTTTTTAGAATTGAGCTGTGTATATATATATATAATATATATATAATATATATTATAAATATATATAATATATATTATATATATAATATATATAATATATATTATAAATATAATATATATTATATATATAATATATAATATATATTATATTTATAATATATATAATATATGTTATATATAATATATATAATATATATTATATATATTATATATTATATAATATATATACACACACACATACACACACGTATATACATATGTATATACACGTATATACATATATTATATATATATAATATATATACATATATATGTATATATACACGTATATACATATACGTATATATACACGTATATACATATACGTATATATACACGTATATACATATATTATATATAATATATATACGTATATATTATATATATACATATGTATATACACGTATATACATATTATATATATATAATATATATATACACACACACACACGTATATACATACATATATATATACATGTATATATATATACACATGTGTGTGTGTGTATATATGTGTGTATATATATATATATATGAGAAAAGAATTTGAAGCAACTTATGATAAAGACAAGCACAAAAATTTATTCAACTAAAATTAGAAAAGCAAAGCCATGGAAAGAAGGAAGTAATCAGTGACTGTGAAGTATAATAGAGTTATTGTGATTTAGCATCAGATTGGGTTCTGAGCTCCCTAGCAGCCAGGGCAAAAAGGGCACCCAATTAGATAGTCCATATAACCCGCTTTTTTTCTGGCATTAAGTTTCTTTAGGAGACTTTGTATAGGAAATCTGATTGTCAAACACTGTATGATGTTTTCATTTTTATATAGCAAATGCAGAGGCTATTCCGACATAGCTATTTCTTGCTATAATCTTGGTATTTGTCAAAGACATACATCAATCGTAACTCAATGGTAAACTTTAATGTGAAAAAACAGTGGAGCATGGGGAGGAGCTAGACAAATGCAATTCAGACATAGGCTCTTTGATGTTTCATTTATTGGTACATTAGATAGTTATTAAGTGTCTACTGAATGTCAAGCTCTAGATGTGGGGTTTAGAACAGTGAACAAGCAGGCAAAATCCTACTCTTGAGGTATAATCTAACCTGATACTAAGAAAGAACTTATCCTCAGAAGGGTAGGTGAATAGCAGGCAAGCTTCCTTTAGCTTGGTCACTGAATAAGGGCAGGTGTATCAGATGTAAGTCTTCCAGATGTAAATCTTAGAAATCCCATGGCGTGTTGCTTTAAACAATAAAGATGTGGTTTCTTTGATTCAGAACTCAACAATGTTTTCTCCATGTTATACCACCTTCACTGTTGGCTCCATCCTTAGGCTTATAGCAATATGGCTACAGCAGTTCTGAGGGTCACAAAGACAGGACAATGTTCAGGGCAAGGCAAGAGACCTTCTTTCCTGTAGCTTTCACTTAGGATGGAAAAAGCTTTTTCTAGCTCCTGTCTCTATCCCCTTCAGCAGACTTCCCCTTTTGTCATATTGGTCAGAATTGACCCACATGCCCATTCCCAACCCAGACCTGGCAAATGAAATAAGGTCACCTTTAGACCAATCAGGCCACCTCAGGAACAGAGGCTGGAGCTGGCTTCCCCTGTAGTACTTGGCCAGGTGAGGAAAAAGATACTTGAAAAAAATTGGGGTTGTCTTAGGGAAAAAAGGACAAGGGATAAAGGAATGCTGGAGTAGGTAGCTCACACTGCCATTTTGGTCTTTAAATGCCATATCCCTGGGCTATCAAGAGTAGTGTAGGTGAATAGTCATCAAAGCTATTGGAACACGTGTGTGCTTGGCCTTTTCAGGAAAAGAGCATTCTTACTATTTGCCTTATTTCTTGCATCAGACCTACCATTTCTATACCTTGTGCCACTTCCTCAGTTTGGGCATTTATTTCCAATTGTACACATTAAAAAAAAATTCTAACTGGTCTTCCTACCTCCAATTTTACTCAAATCTAATACATCTTCCACAGTGTTAGAATAATCTCCTTAAAAATAAATGTACAATATTACAGCTCTGACTTCCTATTGCCTACGATATAACATTAACAATCTTTGCATTGGCAGACAAAAGTGAAAATATTTAGGATTACATTTAACAAATATATGCAAGATCTATTTGAGAAAAACCAAAACTACTGTGATGAAAGAAATCAAAGAAGATCTAAAAAAAAATAGAGATAGGAAGACTCAATATTGTTAAGATATCAGTAATTCCTAACCTTATCTATAGCTCTAATGCAATCCCAATCAAAACCCCAGCAAATTATTTTGTGAATATAAACAAACTGGTTAAATAGTTTATATGGAAAGGCAAAAGACCCAGAAAAGCCAAATCAATCAATGAAACAGAACAGACCCAAAGAAATAGACTCACACGAATATAGTCAACTGATCTTTGACAAAAGAGTGAAAGTAATTCAATGGAAAAAAGAACAACCTTTTCAACAACTGATGCTGAAAAAACTGGATATCCACATGCAAAAAAAAATATATCTAGATATAGCTTTATATCATCCACAAAAATTAACTCAAAATGGATCATTGACCTAAATGTAAAATGCAAAACTGCGAAGCTTCTAGAAGAGCATGTAGGAGAAAATTTAGGTGACCTTGAATTGGGTGATAACTTTAGATTACAACACCAAAAGTACAATCCATGGGGGCAAAAAAATTGGTAAGTTCGACCTTATTAAAATGAAAACTTCTGCTCGGCAAAAGATACTGTTAAGAGAATGAAAGACAAGCTGTAGAATGGGAGAAAATATTTGCAAAATACACATCTGATAAAGGACTTGTATCTGAAATACATGAAGGGCTCTTAAAACTCAATAACGAGCAACCAGATTAAAAAAATGAGTGGAAGATCTAAACAGACAGCCCACCAAAGAAGATATACAGGTGGCAAATAAGCATATGAAAAGATGATAAACATGTCATTGGGGAATTGAAAATACCTTTACACGCTTATCAGAATTGCCGAAATCCAGCATACTAACAACTCCAAATGCTGGCAAAGTTGTGGAGCCACAGGAACCATCCTTCATCTCTGGTAAGATTGCAAAAATGGTACAGCTGCTTTGGAAGACAGTTTGGCAGTTTCTTACAAAGCTACACATACTCTTACCATATGATCTAACAATTGAGCTTCTTGGTATTTTACCTGAATGAGTTATATTTATGTCCATGAAAAAAACTTGCCTTATTCATGATTGCTAAAAACTTGGAAACAACCAAATTATCCTTCAATAGATGAATAGATAAACAGAGGCTCATCTATACAATGAATTCTGCAATAAAGAAAAATGAGTTATCAAGCTACAAAAAGGCATGGAGGAATCTTAAATGCACATTGCTAAATGAAAGAAGTCAGTCTGAAAAAAGCCTATATACCGTATAATTCCAATATGACATTCTGGAACAGAAAAAACTATAGAGACAGTGAAAAACCATAGGTTTGCCTGGGATCCCAGGGGAGGTAAGAAAGGATGACAAAGGGGAAAATAGGAAATTTTCAGGGCAGTGAAACTATTTTATATAATATTATAATGGTGGATACATGGCATTATGCATTGGTCAAAACTCATAGAATGTACTACACCAACAGAGAACCTAATGGAAACCCTGGACTTTAACTAATAATGTATCAGTACTGGTGCATCGGTTGTAATGAGTCTACCTTACTAATGTAAGATGTTAATAACGGGGCACAGAGTGGTGGTGGTGGGGGGGGGCAGTATGAGGAACTCTGTGCTTTCTGCCTGATTTTTCTGTAAACCTAAAATTGCTCTAAAAAAAAAAATGTCTGTTAATATAAAAGTCTTTAGCATGATGAGAAAGACCTTACACCGTCAGGGCAGTACCATCCTTCCCAGCTTTGTTCCACAAATCCTCTCCATACATCCTTTGCATTGTTGAACTTCTCGTTGTTCTTAAACATGCTATGCCATTTCTTAAATCTACATATACTATTGCACTGTCGTTAGAATACTGTTTTCTTTATTCATTAACTGGCTAAATCGAACATGGCTTGCAAGCCTACTATGTGACAGACCTATCAAAGTCCCTATCTTTGAGAAGCCCACAGTCTGTTGGAGAGACAATAACTCAGACAACCGCTATAAAAATTTTACTAAAGGATTCAGGTTTTTTGGTCTTGCTGATTATAACCTACTGTGTCGGAATGATCCTCATAGTTATAGGATGGCTTCTGGAGGCTTCCCTTTTTCTTTAGATGGTCTATCACCACTACCCAATGTGTCTGGATACAACAGACACTGGGGTATCAGCTGCATGCGTGGTACCCCTGTGCAGGCCCATATACACAGCGTGCCCACTCTGCAGGGTGGTGAGCGAGGCTCAGGGAGGTTCAGGAATTCGGATAAGGTTGCTCAACTAGAAGATGGCAGAGTCGATGTTCAAACTCAGGGCTTTGGAAGGACACTGACATGGCTCCCCGACCCTGGCAACAGTTGGGCCATTGCTAGGGCTGCTCGCTGAATGTGCGGCAAGCACAGGGACGGCGCACAAGCTGAGTCCACTGAGTCAGAGCTTGAGCCGGATGGGGAACTAGACCAACAAAGAGCACAGGAAGGAAGGGAGGAAGGGTTAAGGGAGAACCACTGCTAAGCTCTGGGATGTGTGTGCGTAACGGCTACGGAGTGCGAATGAGCACTTATGACGGGCCAGTTTGTATTTGTCACATCGTCTAATTCTTTCAAATCTCTACGAAGTAAATATTATCACTCGCATTTCACAGACAAAGAAAACGCAGCTCAGGAAGGTTAAGTAACTGTTCCAAAGCCCCCATCCCCACCCCCAGCAGGCAAGTGAGAAGGGAGGATGGAATCACAAATCCTCTGGGTTCAAAGCGCAGGCTTCCGACCACATGCCACACCGCCAGGTCCTCACCCAGGGCTAGTGCTCCTGGAAGAGGGTGCCCCAAGATGCATATCTGTAAAGCTGGAGTGGGCAGGCTCAGCTCCATTTTAAGAATCAGGAAAATGCACTATCATCTCCAGAAAGCAAACAGGTTTGGCAGTGAAATGTAAAGGCGTGTTCAGTAACAGACTTAGTGAGGAATGTTTGAAGGCTCAATGTGGTTCGGTGACCTCCTTCAGAAACATCTCAGTTTACAATAAAATTACACATTTCATCCTAAATGTGTAGGTAGAAAGCTATGTGGGCAGCTTGCTGCCAATCTTTGAAGGCAAAGAAATAGGGCTGTAGCTGGAAAGCAGTACAGAAGGGAGTGTTCCCACGTGGGGCCCGCGGGAGCTGTGGGAGGCTGCCAGTGAGAGGCGACAGGCTGTGTCCAGCCTCGCAAGCACAGGGTCAGGATGTGAATGGTCTGGGGGCAGCAGGGCAACATTGTGAACCTCTGGCATCCATGCTTTGAGCTAGGAGAGGATGGGCAAGAGCGTAAGAACAATATAGCAAAACAAACAACAACAATGACAAAAAACAGTATCATGATGCTGAGGTCTCCTTTTTACTTGTGCTTATTAAATTCCATTCAGGACACAGTGATGTTGAGAGGTGACCCCGTCACGGGACTGTCAATTACTGCCAGCTTCTGAGGGCATAAAAATTTCCAAAGGGATCACGTGGATTTTTCTACCACACTAACCAAGACTCCTACAGATGGTGTCTGCGGACATTTTGGAAAATTGGAGGAAGATGAAATATTTTTTCCCACCTCCAAATTAGGAATTAATTGAAGATCAAGTTGAAGATCAAGCCTAAATTAACAGGGCCTAAAAATATAGTTTACTCCTTGGCCGCCACGGGCAGCAGTGAAGAGGGTCTTGAAGGTGTTGATGCAGCCTTACCCCAGCACTGGAGTCACTGTTCAATCCCCTAAAAGGTGGTCTGGACAGAGACTCCAGGCAGGATCTGGGAATGGGAAACTGCTAAGTCATCTCAAAGAGCACTCTTTCAGACCCAGGCCGAGGCATCCTAATCAGGGAAGCAGGCTGTAGGATGGCACAGGGCTCTCACGATACGTTTAGCATTCAGCTGCCATTTGGAGGACAAATACCCTCTTTCTTCCCTCTGTGCCTATATCTTCATGTGTCTGCTCCTCTTACAAGGACACCAGTCATTGGATTTAGAGCCCATCTTAATCCAGTGTGACCTAATCTTTATGACACCTACAATGACCCTGTTTCCAAATAAGATCACATCCTGAGGTTCTGGATGTGACATAAATTTTGCGGAGACACTATTCAATGCAGGGCAAATGGTAAAATCTTTTTCAGACAGATGGAGCAGTTTTTACTTAGGCCCTGCAGGTAAGACAGAGCTTGGAATGTTTGGGGCCAGTGTGTCTGAAGTGTAGGCAGAAAAAGAAGAGCAGAACCAAGGGATCTTGGAGAGAGAAGCAAAGCCAGATTATGGAAGGAAGAAGGAGAGGGAGAAGAATGAGACACCAATGATGAGACAAGGAGAGTCCTCGAGAAGGTGGCCGGCATAGGATTTTCAGGTTTGGCTTGTGATGGGAGGAGGGTTCAGGAGTGGAGCAAGGGAACATGGGCACAGAAGTAGGCAGGTCTGATGGCATGAAAGGGAGAAATCCTTTCTAACGGCCTCTGACTTCTCAACTAAATAGGAGATACCTACGAGGTGGAGTCTGGAGGAGAGAAGAAAGCTCACGATGGCTGTCCTGGAGAGAGAAATCAAGCTTGTTAGGGCTGCTAGGCAGTGTCGAGAGCCTTTTCGTGGTTTGAGGTTTGCTATAAAGTGCCCATTCCTCTTCCTTTCCACTGTCATTTACAGGCTCCGTCATCGCCTCTATGCGATGGTGGCCACCTCTGATTCTCTTTTATTCCTGTCTTGCTTCTACTCCCCTGTTTGTTCTCTACTTTGTGGTCGTTGTGATCATTCTAAATTCACGTGGCATCACGTCTATGTTTAAAACACTTCCAATAGTTTCCCATTGCCCTCGAGATGCAACCCAAACTCTTTTTTAAAATTCTATTTTTCAATTATAGTTAGAGTACATTATTGTATTAGTTTCAGGTATAACAATCCAAACTCTTTAATTATGGCTCTGAAGCTCTTTTGTGAGCTGGTGCTTGCTTGCTTAGCAGTTTATTTCTTCCACTTTCACTTCAAATTCCACCTTTCAACCACCTAGATTTACTATAAATTCTTTGAATGTGCTATACTCTCTCTCTCTACTCTAAGGCTCTGCACTTACTAGTGCCTCTTCCTGAAATACTTTCTCCTCCTGCTTTCGCCTCCTTCCCTGCCTACCTGTCTAACTCTCCTCCTCCTCCCCTTGCAGCTTACTTCTCCTCCCCCTCCCCTCCAACTTCGAGTCTGGGTAGGTTTCCTCTATGCTTCCCTTACTGTAGCAGCTACCTCATTATAACAGAATTGCTTCTCTATTTTGATTTGGCCCTCCTACAATTATAAACTCCCTGAAAGTACCATAGCTATGTTTTCCTTGTTTCCTGACATCTAGTACAATAGATATTTAAAAAAAAAAAAAAAATCTGTTAGATTCACTTTTTAATAAATGAAAAGATTAAAACAGTTCATGTCTATGCCGAAGGTCATGAGTAACTCAAAGCTTGAGAGCAGTTGACTCTGCTTCCCCTCAAGGCAAAACGTGATTGAAGTTTACTCTGGTGACATTGGGGAACCGTACTCTGTATGGCCATCAGGACTCAGCTGCTATTTCCTGCTCTAGTTCTCAGTTGGACTTCTGACTTTCCACATAACTGCATGAGGCTTCGTGAGGGTTCTCCACGGGATAACTAATCTCTGCTGTGTCTTCCTACTCCTATCCGCCTCCTGACTCTTCTTGCAATCAGCAATCTGTTACTCGTTTTTCTTTATGCGGGCCTCCCTGGCTTCTGAAAGCCTTGGGGGCAGTGTATGTATTGTAGTCTCTCTCTTGCGTCATTCAATTTTGAGTTTGCAAAAATTCTTTAAAGCTGCTCTTTGACCTGAAGAACTTTGTCCCAGGTTCAGCTCTTCCTCAATGCCTTCTAGCAGTATCCCCAAGATGTACTTCTCTCACGCCCAAGTTTACCTAAGATGGCTTCTCAAATGACAGTGGAAAAGCGGGAGGTGCTCTGCTTTCTATTTTGTTTCTTTCCTATTGGTGGCCTTTGTCTGCAGAGTCTGGGCAATAAAACCATGTTCCCCAGGTGCCCTGGTGGCGGGGACGTGCGGTGGAGCCTTTTGGGGGGCCTTCACGTGGGATTTGCCACCTTCTGTACTTTTCACTGGCAAGCATGGGTACACACATTTAGCTTCGCTGTATCTGATCACTGGCTTTGTGTGTGTCAAAAGCAGTGGTGGGTCGGCTACTTGCTGGTGTGGGTTCCATAGACACCTGCGTGGTTCTGGTTGTAGGAGATGCAGTCGCGGACCGCGGTGGCTTCCTGAGGGTAGCAGTGGTGTCCAGCTTTTGGAGTAGAGGGTAGGAGCAGTAGCTTCCCACCTGGGCAGAGAGCTTCTTGGTTGTAGAAGGCTGCAGTCCTACTGGTGCCTGGGTTCTGCAGAGCAGTGTTGAGGTTATCCCGAAAAGGTTAAGCCTGTCTCTTCTGCCCCTGCCAGTAATTCTATGAGTCATTTAATGCCTTGTTATAAGTCCCTTTCTGTTGAAACTAGTTGGAATATATTCTTTTCTTTGTAATGGGACCCTGACAGATATACCATGGGAGTAGCCATTTGCATTGTTAAATACGGCTTCTGATTAGAATTGTAAGGCAAGAGAAGCAGCTAAGAAAAGGAGATATTTGCACTTTTTATCAGCAGGTGCAACTATATAGGAGCCAAATCAGGGCTCTTGTAATTGGGGGGGGGGCATATATAACCTGTGTGACAGTACCACCAACAGGGTTTTGAGAGATGGATAGGAAACAGAGCTCTGAGACTCGAACTTTCACATTAAACTTGAACTCACTCTAAAACTCAACCCTAAATTATAAGCATGCAGATAAAATTTCTCTGCCCCAACTTTTCTACTGCTGAATGGCCTCTCCCCATTGTCTCTCTGCTGTCTCTTTTCTTCCCTCCCCTGATGCAGGAGTCCTTCACAACCACCACCTACACACACACACACACACACACACACACACACACACACACACGAGGAATCCATTAGTAAAGAAACAGTGTGATATGAACAACAAACTAAAGTTTCAAAGAAGGAATGATAAGATCTTCAGTAGAGTATAGCCCTGGGAGCAGGGATCCTTCTTCCTAACAGAAAAGCACCGGAGGGAGAAAGGAACTCAAGGTGGCAGGAAGAGAGGGTGACGACAAGAACAGGTCTAGGAATGAGCAGCCACTCTTTATAGGTCCAGGTTTCATTTCCCTGCAATTTTAAGATTAGGCAAGACTTGCTCATGGCACAGAATTGAAAGCTGAAAAGGGCACATGGCCCGTCTCCTGCTACCCTTCAAGCTCTGGCTCCTGTTCCCCACCCAGAGGCCGACTGCCTGGTGAGTTCTTCCCCAGCTCATTTTCCCAGCGGGGTGCCTCTGAACTGCAGATTGTGTGGAAGCCTCCAAAAACGGTGGGGAGGAGTCTGTGGTAGGGGTGGGGGCGGTGACAACCAGGATTCCAGACCCACCTGGCTGGTGCCTGGCAGAGGGTCTGGTCATGCAGTGTGGACAGGACCTCTGCTTGCCCGATCCTGGCCACTCAATACAGGAAATAGCGATTCCCTGGCAGAGGGTAGGCCTACGCCTTTTTGTTGTTGTTTTTTAGGGTTATTATCTGTTAGGTTTTTATGATACTGCAGTTTATTCCCACGGCTTTCTCTTCAGCTTCAAATTAGAGTGGTTATAGATGAATGTTTGTTTATACCTGTCATGTTCTGTCCTTTAGGATCCAAATATGTGCATCTGAGGCAGGAAATTGTGTTTGTTTTTTAAACTAAGTGGAGCTGCCAAACACCCTCTACCTAGAGAAAGTTGCCCTCATTAGGAGTTCACACAAGAGAAATCCGTGCGAGTTACAACGAAGAGAAAGACAGAGAACCTGAACAAACAGAAGAATCCTTTGGCAGTTCTGAGTGTGACATGAGATCCTCTTCTTTCTTAGCAATTCTGTGCCTCATTCCTAATAATTTTAGAGTCTGCTATGTCTCTTGCTATGAGAATTAGCATCAGCAGCTTTCAAAATGACTTACCAGTTAACCCCTCCAGAAATCTTAAGACATTATTCTTTTCTTCTCCAAATTTTCCATCTCTAAGCCTTCTAATTCTCCTTCAAATTTCCATCTGTAAAGTTAATACAATCCAATAAGAAAATAATGTGCTCTTGAGACGTTGACATGCTCAGAGCCATTTTATCCTGCCCTAAAGCCTGGAAAGTTTGAATTTTCCTTAGGATAAAAAAGTAAGAAATAATAGAATAATTCACTGTACTGTAACAATTAAATCCAGCAATTTAACATTACGCATTGGTAAATATAATGTTCGCAACAACCAAAAGTCTCCCACGTATTGACAGACAAAACCAAAGTTATAAATCTAAACCTCCTATTCTGAACCACATTCCTAAATGTAAATAAGCACCCAAGCATGTTGCCACATATCTTTACAAAAGCAATTACAAACAAGCCTTATCAGTTGCTAAGTCACCGACGCACACAACGCTTATCTGCTGTGCCCTCTACTGGATAGAGTACACAAGGCAAGCCGCATTATTTCCAATTAATTTTTGGCATCATCACCCTGCATCTGCTTTAGGAATGCAAGGCGTGAAATTTATAGTAGCAGGTTTAATATTCCATCCAGCCAAAATTATTTTGCTACAAGGACTTACCTTTGGTGAAATATTTCGGGTTGGCGTTTTTCTATTTTTTTTTTTTTAATACATAAATTGCTTTTCTCCTTCTCGTAACCCACTGTCCAAACTCTCAAGCTGCCACCAGACTCGGTACGTGGCAGGCATAATTTCATGCTGTGTAAAATGTGTTTAATTTCATATCCTGTAAGAATAATTACTTAGCATAATGCCACTTAAAATGTATTTCTATCTGCAAATGCTAATGAAGCTACAAAAACATGAATCATCTTCGGAAAGAATTAGGGTATTATGGGTGCTTCGCTTTCACTTCCTCTCCTCCTGTAGTGACTGCCTGAAGAGAGAAACCCGGACCACAGGAATAATCCGAGACTGGATCCTGCTGTCTTCCAACCGAGTCTGAGTCCAGTGGCTTTGTGGGGTATTTAATCCCACAGACCTCTCCTGAGTCTCCCCGAGATGCTGGAAACAGCCTCAGGCTCCCTGGAGATGCCCATCCTCACCCAGGTCCTACTGGACGGCCACTAGGAGGGGGGCTCAGGCCCAGGGCCAGTGAGGACCACCCACCCTAACAGCAGTGCTGGTGGCAAGCCTGTGGCCTTTGGCCTTAAGGAACTTATCTCTTTGATCACTGGTGCACCCAAGTAATAAAGACCACTGTTCTATCTGTTGGTCATCTGAGGCTTAAAGCAATCAACAAAGAATGACAAGGAGTGAGGGGCAAAAGGAGTGTTTTGCCTTTAATATTTTTTTTTATTAAAAAAAAAAACCTTTCATTTAAACATTTTAGTTACAGAAAAGCTGCAAAAATAGTTGAGTTCCAATATATCCTTCTTGCAACTTTGCCTAATTTAGTATATTACACGACTATAGTGCAATGATCAAAACCAAGAAACTAACATTAGTACAATACTATTAGCTACACTACAGCCTTTAATTTGGAGTTCACCAGTGTTTCCACTAATATCTTCTGTTCTGAGATCTAACTAGGGTCCCACAGTGCATTTAATTATCTTGTGTCCTTAGTCTCCTTCAATCTGGGATGCTCTCTGTCTTGTCTTTCAAAGCTTTGGCACTTTCAAAGACTGTTAGTCAGGTATTTTGTAGGGTATCCCTCAGTTTGGGTTTGCGTAATGTTTTCTCCCGGCTAAACTGAGGTTCTACAAAATTACTACAGAAGCGCTGATTCCTTCTCTCTGCTCTGTGGAAATGGAACCTCCTTTTTCAGCAATGAGTTTAAACAAAGGCATGTGCAGAGAGGGCCTGAATGAATCAGTACACCTCTAGGAACCTGAGTGGCGGGTCTCAGAGTTAGGTGCCGAGCCTAAGAGCACTTGACATGCTTCTCGTACTTCTTACCTATATCCTCCTTTCTCTGTTACTACAGGTGGCAGTGGAATAAGTGAGAACTTTTCTTTGCTGTAGGAAGACAGTGAATAGTTTGTTAATCTGATGCTGTTGAGATTAGCAGAAGGGCAGGGTGTAGCCAAGGAAGGCAGAGTATAATAATGGATGTTGGCAGTGAGAAGGGGCGTGGGGAGAGGACTAAAATGGAACTGTGGGTAAAGTAACTGTTCTGTGGTCCAGGGCAGCATTTTGTGGATTCAGGGCAGCTCTAGATAACCTAAGAATAAGATGTAGACATCTCCATGGGTGGGAAACTTGTTAACCGGCGTTGAGGAGGTGGTGGTAAACATTTTTAAATCGTTCGTAATAGAGAGAAAGCAGGTTTGCTTTCGTCCGTGGGGTCAACCATAGTGGTGGTGAAAAAGAATCCTGGGGCAGATTTTTGAGGCTTGCGGTTTGGCTTTGTCTCCATCTGGACTCTGGAAGCTCCTTAGGTAACAGGCCCTTGTCTGTCCAGTTTCCTTCCCCCTCCGAAAACCTAGTACCTGGACTTAGTATCCTGTAAGACTTCAAAAAATGTTTATTGATTAGATGAATAATAAATAAGTGAATATAGTACTCATCTACAAAACATACTGGTGGGCACTTTCCTCATCCCCACTCAGAAATCTGACCCCATCCCCTAGCATGGTTTTGAAGGCTCAGCAGTGGCCCTGAGTTCAGGACTCCAAGCCATCTGTCCTGTGTCAGTCCTCTAAGTGCCTAGAGAAGCTGTTGGGTGGAGACTATTTTTTAAGAGGTCTCTGGGAGTGACAGAATCTAAATTATTCATAAAAATTTAAAATCAGCTCAAATGTATAAATGGCAAAATATGCATTAGGGGGAAGAGGCAAATAGTAATTTCAAAGCCTCCTTCCAGTTGGGCCACGGTGTGGGGAAGCCAGCAGAAAGGGGGAAGGGTGGTCATGGTAACGACGTTGCAGAGAATGGATTTTACCTGTGTGTACCTGTGCACACATGTGCCTGCAGGTTGAGATGCGTTTACCTGATTGATGAGACTGATACTTCCTCATCTGCTTAGTGCTTCTTGGTTACTTTCTTATAACTGCCAGTTTTCCATATAATTTAAAAAATATAATTTGTAATTACTGTTGTAATTTAAATTGAATTATAAGTTTTCCAGATGCATGTAAGAGAGAAGCAAAACAGCAGGAGGCTCTGAAGACTTATTTTACTCAGGTGTAAAAAGTAGATTAGAACTGGTTTTATGGGCATATTAATGAAAACAGTCAGCAGTAGATGCAGTTGGTATGTAGCAAGCACTGTGCAATGCTTCCTTATAGATACACCATAAGGCAAGTCTGTTATATTCCCATTCTACAGAAAAGAAAATTAAGGCATACACACTTGCTTCAAGTCATCTAGTAAGCGGCAGAGCTGGGAGTCTAGCTCTAACGACTATACTTACTGGACAGTGCTTCTAGTGCCATCTAGAAAAGAAAGGCCTGTGCTTTCTGGAATAACCTGTAACCTGGGAATATAAATGTGAGAGTTGGGAAGGACTAGGTTTCTGCTCTTGGCTCCTTTAGGGATAAAATGAGTATACCAAGCACATATCCTTGTGCATGCTTCTTCATGCAGGCAATGAGAACTACAGTTGTCCCTCGCTCACTGGTAGGTCCGTGTGAGTTTCTGCAAAAGGTTGTATATTGAAAGGGCACTTTCAGGGTGAGATGAATGCTATTTTCTAAGGTATTTGTTTATTCCACCAGCTCCATAATAAAAAAAGGAACTCAGAATCTCTGTCTCATCAAAATTTTAAGCAATTACATGTTTCACATTACAAGATAAGCACAATTATTACAGAATCTCATGGAATTGCTTTAAAACAAAGTTCTAATTTTGTTTGATTCTTGTTTAGGTTCATACATTTACTTCATACAAATTAGCTCATAGTATTCAACAGGTTTAGGCTCTGTAGATCAACTACTTATTTGTTTACAAGGGGACATGTGAAAAAAAGGATTGTCACATAAATGCCAACCCTGTGAAACAAGTCATCTTTATCCAAAACACAGACTACACACAGCATGGTTTGTATGGTCACATCAGAAGGAGTCTTTGTCTAATGGGCGACACCAAATTTATTTGCTTCCCAAAGACGGACCAAATTACTTCCAATTTTGACAGTAAATGCAGGAAATTTAGGTGATTTCAGATCATTGAAGGCATTCAATGAATATTGAATGGGATTAGTTGTTATAAGAATAAAATTATATATTTTTATAAATTATACTCATGACTCAAGAGCCAAATTTGGAAGGAATCATTTATCACCTAAAGACTGAATTGGGAAGGTACATAATTAGGAAACCAGACACTTAGATCTTCAGAGGTCTCTGCCCTTCTGGACGCTGTTCAAGATTTTTAATAAAGTGGTTGAACCAAACAGAAACATCATGATCACTAGCTCTAGATGGTCCTGGATTCTGGGAGGAAATGTCTAATTCCCAACTCAATGAACATTCCAGTGGAGTTGGCCATATTTCCTTCTGTAAAACAGCAATACTGTTATGTTTTGAACCCTGCTCAGAAGGGGGAAGAAATACATAAATAAATGCAACATTTTTTAAGTGAAGCTTTCAGTAGCTGATTCAGCTGAAATGTAATTTATGCTACTAAGTCCCTGCATTTCAACGTGACTTTTTCTCATCATCCTACAAACCCTTGAATTTGAATATATATTCTTAAGCCCAGAATGAGTAGGACAATCCTGTCAAAAGCTAGAGATATAACAGATCCTGTCTAAAACAAAGAGAGAAAAGAAATTATGTTCCAGAGGTTTGGAGGAGGGGAAGAAAGTTCAGTGTATGTCTTTTAAACAAATTCCTATGACACTACCTGATTTCACTACTATTTATGTCTAGATAAGTTTATCATAATTTTCATATGCCACATTATATGGGGACTTTAAGGTGACATAAAGTTGACAGTGAAATATAGCTGGTTTCATTTAACTGTGATGGAAGACGGGAAAGTATATCAGATTGACCCAATTTTTTGATCTAGTACCAGCTCTGCCCCTGCCTAGCTGTGTAACATTAATCCAGTTGCTTACTTAGTGTTGGCCTCGGTTTCTTCATCCATTAAACTAGGTTAGCTGTACTAGTTACACTAGATGATCCCTTACTAACAATTTTGGCATTAACATTCAATAAAGTTGGATAAATTCTCCTAGGCCAATGGCATTCAAATTTATTTTTTTTACTGGGACCCACATAAGTACATTTTATATTATGACCTTGTTCACACACATTTATAGGTTTATATGCAAAGGTTTTATATATATACATAGTTTGATGTTATACATACAACCACAAACACAAATGAGTTTCATGAAATGATATCTATCTTTGTTACCTTAGAGTCATTATATTTTTTATTTCATTAAGAAAAAGCAGTTCAACATCCATTACATTGACTTCATGACCCAGTTTGATGATCACCATAACTAGGCATAATCTCACACTTTGAAGACCTGTTCTAAGTGATCATGTGGATTAATGGTTAAAATTCTGATCATTGAAAAAAATATATAAAAACTATAGGTGCCAGTCCACATATTAAAGAAATATGCTACAAATTTAGTGAAAAATTATGGCACCCAAATAAAAACAACCACTAAGTAAGTACAAGTACTCTCCATCAGTGAACTTACCTGTTGTAAGCTCTGCATGATTTAACTTTGGTTTTTCATTCTTCTATAAGGAAAATTTTTTTTTGAAACTTCCTCTCACCTGTCAGTTTGGCTTTTAACTGTTCAATCAAAGGAACCCTAGTGTTTTGATAAATGAATCTTCTGTTTATAAACAACCCCTTTTAAAGTTTCTGTAGATTTTACTAGAGTACTTTAAAAGGGCCCTTGAGGGAAGACACAGTAAAAAGATTCTTGTGTTTGCACCTTTCACCCTGTCCTCAAATCCCTAGTGAGCCCTCTGTTGCAGTTTGAGTTCCGAGTCTTGGCATGCCGAAGTGTTACAGGGATTTCTTGTGTCTTAGATGACTTAAGGGTCTAGGATATGTGATTCATTGAACCATAATGCAAGGATGAAAAAATTGGGTCTGATTACCCAAGCAGTATCTCCCTTTTTACCTTAATCACACACATTTTTGCACAAAGTGACAACCACAGGTATTAGGAATATTTCCAATGGTTCAGCCATCTAGGGAATACATCATTTAGATGAGAGAAGACTCAAAATATCTTCTTTAAAAGGTTACATTACAAAATAACCCCTTTTCAGGTCATACTTCTAAGTAGAAGATAATCGTCATTTGTACACTTTAAAAAACAGGATATCATCTCTACTTATTAGTTTATAATACATATAATGAACTTAACAACATAAAGATTGTATTCCATCTATCATACTTTCCCCCTTGATACTACTTACACAGATTTATTTTAAAAAAAATTCTAAACAATTAAAATCATGAAAGAAATCTTAGGTTTGGCTTATTTCTATTTGTGTTTTATTAGAACTTTATTTAATATTATCCTCATCTAATGGAAACCGTGTACAAAAAGACTTGTGACCACTTGGGTGCCCTGTGAAGTTGGATCACTGGGAAGGGAGCATGGCCCAATTATTTGCCTTTGTGTTCTTGATCTCTAGCTTAAAACTTTCTCAGCCTTAACAACTCAAGTTTCCTAAAATCATCACAATATATTACTGACAATTAACCCTCACCAATAATACTTTCGATTTGTGGGAAAGATCCAGATAACTTCATTTAAAGGGCTTCCTGTTTATAGTTTTGGAACCTCTACCCGTGTCTCACCTCTACCCATGTCCCATCCCCCACACGCACACCGTTTTTTCCCCCCAATATGGCATAAGCTAATCTTCCCAGTACATACAATTTCCACCAAATATATGTTACATCGTTGAAAGCAACCTGAATTTTTATTTTTATTTTTTTCAGAAAAATCCTTTTCTCAAGATCTATTCCGATTAGTTGACTTTCCTATATCCAGGTAAGCATATTGTGCTGTTCCTGAGGCTTTTTTTAATGCTACCCATGCTGATCCAAATCAAACAGACCTTTAGAGGGTACTGACAATGACGTCTTCATCGAATATGATCGCTGCTAAAGCTTTAGCTCCCTGTTTGCTCCATAATGCTGTGCCAAGATCTTGGCCTTTAGATGTTTCCAGAATCCCTGGAAACATTACTTATTTATTTGTGACTATAAGCCTTAGAATGGTTTTGCATCCATAACAAAGTATGAAGATGCACTGGGCAGTGTGAATCTCTTATTGGGTTGAAATTATTTTCCTTACCTACCATAGGACTTGGAATCAGTTAGAAGAACAGAATTTTAAGTAATAACCTACCTTGGTGCATTTACAAAACACCCCAGAATTAAAACAGAGTAAAAGGATTTGCTGTAACAGGATCCATTTTTTTTTTCAATCTTTGGCATTATTTTTTTCCTTAAAAGTACTAAAATTTTTTAAATCTGAAGGATATTGGTGGGAACTATGATTGAGGACTCATGTTAGTTAACTTTTAAAATATAAATTTAAAAATGACTCTTCATATCCTAGCCTGGTAAAGAAATCAGCAGAGTATCATAAAATAACTAACATTCTCAAAATGGACTTTATTTAAATATCATAAAGGCCAAATAAAATGGTTCTATCACCAGAAAATACTATAAATATGGACAGAAATAACATAATTTCTATTTGAAGATCTCAAAATAGCACACTAGTAATTAGCTCTCTTCAATTTTGGCTGCATTTGGAGTAATAGTACAAAAGCATTAAATACACACACACATATGTAAATACATGTGTGTGTGTGTGTGTGTGTGTGTGTGTGTATGTGTATCTCCTTTAGAAAAAGAAAGACAAAAGGAAAGTCAACAGCAAGACTCAAGCATACCTCCCATCAGCGGGAACAGAGCTAGGGAAGAGGTTTGTTAGAGAACATGGAGCCACACAATCCCCTTCTCCGTTCGCCCTCCGTGTGTGCCAGCCTTGGTGCCAGGCAGCAGGGTACTGCAGCATGTGGAGAGGCAGACAGTTTTGCTGGCTCCTACTTGATCCTCAGGCCAAAGTCCAGGCAGAAGTTGGCCTTGTGGGGTTCCTGTCGTCCTGCCAACACATGGCACTCCAGGGACACTGCTAAGAAAATGTCGGCCAAATCCTGCATGAGAAGTCACCTCCTTCACATTCTCTTCCATGTCGGGGGTTAGACTAAAGGAAACCCCTTCTGTCGGATTTTGTGGTTATGCACTAGCCAAGAAAAAGCAAGAGAAAGAAAAAGACAGCAACTTATTTAACCTCACAAAGCAGAAAAGAAAGGATTCTTCAAAGTAGTGGATCTGGGAAGGAAGCCCAACATCCCAAAATCTCAGCTCAGTTTGCTATTTTTTCACTTACTGATGGTTTTGGAAAATTTAAATAATTATGATCCTATCTACTTTGGGCCATCACATGATTGTCTTCTCAAAGAGAGAGTGGTCCAAAATGATTGCTGGACAAATACAGAATAATCTGTGCACCATTTGACAACAATCAATACACAAAACACATTTATTCAGACATATATATACATATATATATATAGCGCCACAGTACAGATAAATTTAAAAAGCAGATATTATGAAAAGGGTCTTCATTGGCCATTCCTAAAGCTATACATAAGAAATATTCCTTTTGATAAAGTTCCTCCAACACCACATGTGTAGATGCTCAGATGAAGATTTACATCCATACATACAGATGTTCAGAAACAAACATGATCACCTCCCATGAATCTAATGTAATCTCTTTTCTGAACCAATAAAGGCAATGCATTTCTAGGGAACATTTATTTGAATTTTATTACACTTTTTAAAGAAAAGTAGGAATCATAATCTTACCTAATTTCTTTCAAATGGATAAACTTAGACAATTTATCAATGCTTCCCTAAATTTTTACACCACACTGAACTCCAACAGGTTTTTGTTTTAAGGTGAACCAGGTTTTCAGCTCTTCCCTGTGGAGAAGTTACTTTCAAGTCAGTGAAAGTTCTTGGCCCATGATTAAAAGTCTTTGCCAATTAGTACTCAACAACTTCAATTCATTTTTTTCTGGTTCAAGATGAGTAGGAGCCTAATAAGGCTGTGATAAAAGGGCAAAAGGCACTGAGAGCCAAAAGCGGATTAATGAGCTCCTCCATTTATTTGTCTTCCTAACAGCTGAACTGTTACAACTATTGACACTCTTCAAAAGGTTCCGCTCTGAACCCTGTCCAGGCGCTGCAGGCTCCAATGGACATCTTCAAATCCAGAGAATGGAGGGGCAAGAGCTTCCCCCGTGTGGTGCCAAAACCAACAAAGCCCCATGGATCAGGTAATGAAACTTCAGCTTTTCCCCCTTTGAGATTTATTTACTGGCAGCTGACAAGGGGCAAATTCAGCTCGGATTGTGCAGTCAAGGCCCTGTCAAGCTTTTAGAGGCACCCTTGTCTTGAAGCACCTTCATGACTGGCATTTCACTCAAAAGCCCTCGGCACTGGTCCTTAACAGCTTATGACATCACAAAGGACACTCCAGACAGATGCCTACATGGCATCCTGCAGCATTTTAAAAGAGAATTAGTGGTTTTAATTATGGTCGTAGTATGAAAGGGAACCATGCAAGCACCACAGGAGACCTTTGATCAGACCCTTTTGCTAGTACAATGCCACGGAACTGTGACTATTCCTGGTAAGGGGCCTTTTCTTGCTGAATGACTCACCAGTGATCTTTGAATGCAGACAAGCTTCTAGCCCTCCCTCTTCATTAGTGAGCATTTCTATACAGGGGCCTATATAGTGCTCGGAGTCTAGGAGCTATACAATTGGGGGGAAAAGAATCCCTACAGATTCGGGCCTCTACTTAGGAAGTGCTGAAGGACTCTGAGTGACTTTATTCATTAAAACAGGTTGCTATTAATTAACTGTCATAATAAAATAAAGAACTATTATTTGCATTTCTTACTATGTTCTCTTTAGTAATATGTATAAAAGATGCTTGTAACAGAAATGAATTTATTGAACCACTTCCCCATCCTCCCCCTCCAATCCCCGCCTTTTTTTTTTTTTTTTTGCATTTTGGCAGCAGGAGCCTACTAATTATTGGGCCCAGATTTATGAACCCAAATAGAAGTGAAACATAAATATAAAATTAATTAAGGAAATCCAAAATCCTTTTTACTTGTCAATCACTTTATGCAACTGAAAAAAAAGCAAACAATGAACTAGCTTTATTTTTTGGTGCTTTCAAAGAAATCAGAAAATAAAACCCCAACTCTTTTTGAAATATCATCTGGTTGGTGTTTAGCTTGAACCATTAGATTGTCTAGCAACCACAGCTACTCAAAAAAAAAAAAATTCTAATTTGCTGCATAACAAGATTCACTCTTTAAAACATTTTTTTTCACTTTTGGGAAACAGAAATGTCTTTGGTCTGGTATTAATGTTTTAAGAATTTAACCTTCAATACTGATTCCGATAAGCAGAGCCCATAAAAGATTCACAGCCAATATTTTAAATATGCAAAAAGAATCCATTCTCTTTCAGAATCTAATCAAGCAAAGTCATTAGGTAAAACATTCTGGAAATCGGGAGAATTTCTGAAAGATTCTTACTCGAAACGCTAATTTGGTAAACATGGGCTAAACAGAATTTGCATAAATAGCACAACTCATTTACTAAGCCTCCCAAGAAACGGTACTGCTGTACCACGTTATTTCTATTTGGCAGGTGACTTAGCTGCAAATTGTTTTATACAGTTTCTTTTCTTGGAGAGAAAACTTCTGGACCCCAGACTTTTGGAAGCTGAATGACGAGCAGGTTTTTTCACATTTTGCTGTCTCCGACGTTTTTCATATTTCTCAGACTTTGCAGTTCTTTTCTTAGGTGCTTTAGAGCAACTGAAATATCAGCCAGCTGTGGATCATTCGGTGCCTTCTGAGTGTAGAGATGGAAATGTCTGATGGTTTCCGATAACAAGACTTGGGGGTCTGCTCCTCTTTCCCGAAGGCGCAGCATCCGCTCGCAGGCGATGGCATAGTTCTTGTGCCAATTCACTGGGTGTTCCTCTTGTAAATAGACAATCTCCTTATAAAGCTGGAAGACAGCAAAAATGTTGGTATTTCATTGTTATCACTTGACTTTTTTTTTTTCAAAAAACGGAAAACACAGGAATTAATAACATAAGGAAAAAAAAAAATCCAAGCGGCCTACAGTAAAAATCTAATCGTTGCTAGGCCATGCAGAAAATGCAAGGATGTTACTGTAATTATTACAGTAGCAGGAGGCAAATGTGCTTCATCAAAAACTGCTTCTGGGGTTTTTCAGATGTTACAGAGGGAACTTAAGACACACTGTGTCAGGACAAAATGCTCTTCCTCCAGAAAGATGTTCTGGCAAAGGGATTTAGTTCTAATTCATGGAAAGCTATTTACTCTATAGGCAGAAAGGTTGAAACTCTAAACTTAGCCGTTGGAGAAAAAAATAGCTTTCTTTAGAAAACTGCATGGAAAAAGAACTTGAAGGAATTTAAATTTTGTCCCTCATTTTTACATAAATTTTCCTCTATATTAAAAACAACAGTAATAACAATAGCAATGATAAAATGGCTCGAGCAAATCCAGCATCGAACAGGTTGGGCATAACAGAATTTAAGGGGTATCCTTAAAGCAAGATATTGAAAATCTTCATAGATCCTATAATTACAATTTTGATAGTGGGAACTTTGCCCACAGGAATTAAGAATTTTGCTTTTCTACATTAGAGATAGTATTATTTGGACAGAGTTAGAATTTTTGATATGGAGTTATCTAGTGGAAAAATTCAAAATTTAACAAAAAAGTAGATACAAATCTGCGAAATGGAAGATTACACTTGTTTGGGAATTTCACAGCCTTCTTGGAGATTCTCCAGGTGGAGTTAACAGCTGCAGGATCTTGAGTTTACCAGTAGACTCTGACAGCACAACAGAACAAGTAATGATGCTTTCTCCATGAGCAAATGTTTTTAAAATCAGAACTGTATTCATCACAACATTCAATTTAAAGGGACCCAATATATTATCTATTTCCTCAACTCCTGCTCCAGACAGACAAAAACATACTCAACCAATTTTTAAGTAGTGTCCACACAAAAAATTCCACAATCCACGTTCGAGATGTCATTTTGATATTTAATAATCTTCAGTCTTCAAGCTGCCCTCTAAAGTAATTTTCCCAAGTCTTCACTCCATAAAATAGGGAAGAGTCATCGTGCACTTTCATATTATCAAAACTATGACGTTAGCCTTCCACCCCTTCATTCTTTTGGTAAAATATTCTGTGTTTCCCTACCTTTCTTCAGTCTTTTGTTCTCTATCTGTTGCTTCCCTTCCCCAGTCTCCCTCCGGTGAGGCTGTGTGTAAAGCACAGGGCATGCTGCCCGGCCCAGAGCAGGCACTCAGGAACTATTCGGTTTCTTCACTTCCCTAAATTTTCAAAATCTTCCTGAGGTTTTGGAGTTCAAAACAGAGGCCAGTACCTCGATGAGCATTTCCCCAGTGTCGCAAAAGAGTGAAAGGCTCACTCGTGATCACTGCTATATTCTTAGACATCAGAATAACCATACTACCTTTTTCTAGAATATTTCGTTACTGACACATCATTATCTTAGTCTGGATGACCCACTAAGCCACATGTGTCATATCTTAAGAAGCTAGTCATTTCTCATCATGTGGAATTATATTTTCTCCTCCTTATGTGTTAACTATGACATTAGTCTTGGTGGACTGTATCTTATTTATTGGGGACATGTTCAACTTCTCAAATGTATTCTTAAAGATAATAGGGCTACTCACTGCTTACTTCCCTACTACACCTGAACTTAATGTCCCCTGAGCTTAATGTTCTGTAAGAACTATTGAACAGGATAATGTCAATAATGACAAAAATATCTTTTATACCTAATGAGAATGTTCTTGAACAACCAGTACTGGGGGGGGGGTGGATTTGTGTTGAGCTATCAAGTATTTAGCCGCATTGGCCTTGGAAACAACGTCACATATCTAGAGATATATGCAAAGGAGATCCCGACAGACCGTGCTATAGACTTGTGTTTACTGACAAAGGTAAAGCTTACAAGCCCAAAGAGACAATAAATCCATGAATTAGCTTCAGTAATGGCCTAAGAATTGACCATAGACTAGACAGACCGCTGATGAGAATGTAAAACATTCGTAATCTCGGATTTCTCCCAACTAAATACTATCTGTTTTTCAAAGAATCACAGAGTGTTTGAGACGACTAGGATATAATGTAACCAGGATATGAGAAAGAATTTAAAGCCCACTTTTTTTTGTTAAAGAAGAAAAATTAAGGCTAGGAAAGGTTTATTGACTTACAGTTGACAATTAATGGTGAAATGGGCCTTGAACTTGGACTTCTCAACTGCTACCATGCTGCCTCCTATAATCTATTCCTCGCTTTCCTTGAGTACCCACTCAAAGGTTGTATCATTGTCCCTGTGCTTCCCTCCTTATAGAATGTCCTCCCTCTCCCACTCCTCTGCTCAACCATCTGTCTGGCTAGCCCCTTCTGATCTTTCAAGATGAAACTCAAGCGAAATCTCCTCTAGAAGCCTTCTCTCCCTTCCTTACCACCCTCCCCTGCAGGAGGGTGTACTCAAGTACAGCTCTCTGTTCCCACAATACCTCTGCAAACCTCTTGTCACTTATAACACTGAGCTTAACTAAGGACTTTATCCTCTCTCTCTTGCCTGCTAGCTTCTTGACAGCAGGGACAATGCTTGATCATCTCCACCACAATATCTGATACAGACTGGGTGCTCAATAAATGGTCTGTGAGTGACTGAATAAATGGATAAATAATGAACCAATGATCACACACTTTTGGAGTAAAATTAGTTGTACTGATTGGACACCAGGCTATTTGATTTAGCACCAAACACATGCCTGCCTGAACAGACCCACAGCAACCTAGAGATAGCAGAAATACCTCAATTGCTCATGGATGTAGCTTCTGGGCCCTGTTCTTACTAGCCAGTGCCAGGATGTCTGTTTCCCACCAGGAGGCTCCAAGACTATCTCTGAAGGTATCTGAAGAGCCTAGTCCTATAAAGCGCAGAAAAGCAGGGACTTGTTAAAACACCGCTTCAGCAAGCCTCTGCTCTGCACAGCAGATCCTCGAAAAACATCATTTCATTCAATGTCATTTCATTATAATGCTGATGAGATTCCATAGAAACTTAACTCTTGTTTATATCAATTAGCCTATGGTAAAATTGGTCTTATTGTATATCATCTCACCTAAAGTTGCCGAACCTATTGACAACATTAAGTAAAAATGTACTGTACTCTCATTTCCCATCACAGAGAATCAACTGTGCAAGACTCTCAGTGTGGCTGGGCCGTCTGAAGGTTTGTTTGGCTTCTTGGGGCCACAGTTAAAAAACAGAACCACTCTCCAAGACCGTTTATTTTTCTCATGAAATCTCAACCAGCCATGGCCCTTTCATTTCAAGTGTAGCCAGCATTATGGCTTTTACAATAGAGGATAACTTGTCAGCGCCTTTTTTTTTTTTTTTTAAATAAAGCCATTATATTGGTTTTCCATTGCTGTAACAAATCACCACAAATGTAGTGCCTTAAAACAATATAAATTATCTTACAATTCTAGGGTCAAAAGTCATAAAATCAAGGTTTTTGTAAAATCAACAGGGCTGTGTTCTTTCTGAAGGCTCTAGAATCTGTTTCTTTGTCCTCTCCAGCTTCCAGAGGCTACCTGTTCACTCCACCTTGGGGTCCCTTCCCCCATCTTCCAGGCCAGCTGATCACATCTTCAGATCTTTCTCTCTGACCTCTGTTTGCATTGTCGCATCTCTGACTCTGACCCTCCTGCCTCCTTATAGGAACCCTTGTGACTATATGGGCCCACCTGGATGTGATCCAAGATAATCTCTTCCCCTCAGAATCTTAATTACATCTGCAAAGTCCCCTCTGCCATGTAAAGTCATATATTCACAGGTTCTTTAGGAGGGGTCATTATTTTGCCAACCACAGCCATTTACTTTGGACATTATTTGTGAAACACATGAGTATTTTTCCATTTTACCTACTGCTTTATAATGCCAGATAAAGCTGGAAACAAAAAGTAAAACCTCTACTGTGATACACCCCCTCTCTGTCCCAAATGATCGCCACCACCCTCCCATCAAATATGTTTATGCATATAAAAGTATAACATACATCATATGCGTGACTGTAGAGTTGAACTTTCACATTTGAAGGTAAGTTCACAGTTTCTGCCAGGTTAAAGATGAAGAACGGTGTTTTCATCCTGGTGGTGGAGTTGGAGGAGAATTCATTAAAACCATGTTGTCAGTTTCACATTCAAAGCTAAGTCTGCCAGACTTTTCCACTGATAAGGAACATACAAAATCCTTTATTGCATTATTTTTACTTCTTTTACATCCACAGACATTTACTCTGAGCCGGCAGTACCTTCCCCCTCCCCGCCTCCACCAAGACATTGAATTAATGCTGACTACCAATTCTTTTAGAATAAAGCTTACGTTCATCATCACTATTACACATCATTTTTCCTCATTCTTGTTATGCAAGAGTGGCTGGGAAGGGAGAGACTTGCTGAGGGTGTCAACACACCCCTGAAGGTGCCCACTGCAATGGCTCGTGCCACGTGAGACCAGCTCTTGAAAGGTGGCTGCACTCCTTGACCACATGAACTTATCCAAATATTCAACGCACTGATTAAATCAACACCCACTTGAATAATAACCTGCTTTCTTCTTTTATGTGATTGTTCCCCCAGCTTTCCCACATTCTATCACAGTGCAAACATACAGTAAATCTTTGATCACTGTATGTTCTTTAAAGCAAGTCTTTGTCTCTATAACTAGGCTGATAACTTGAAATATATGGTTTTTTGACTTTTTCCAAAACATGTCTGCATAAACTAGTATGTCTGTTTATTATTATAGAAATGTATTTCTTAACAATTAAAAAAAATCTTTAAACTTATAAGTAAACACTTAATATATTGTATGTCAATTCTCAGTGCAAAGCACAGTTCCTGGCCCAGAGTGTTCATCTTTCCTTTGTTGCAGGAAATACTTTATACGTACTTAGTACCCCCATCTGTATCTTTTAGAACTTTTACATTAATAATTAGGCCAAAAACTGTTGGCATTAGGTATTTTGAATATTTTTAAATGATAGGAACCAAGAGAGTTAATGCATCACCATGAAGTGTTCCAAACAGGAATGTATAACATCTAGCACATTAATATTCAAATCTCTTTTAACGTGTCTGATTGTTCCCATTAGTCTGTGAGCCACTCGAGGGTAGAACCGTGTTGTATTCACATGTGTAGTTTCCATGCCTGGCACAATGTTTGGCCTCTAGGAAGCATTCAATAAGTGCTTAAGTAATTAACTAGCACATTGCACATGGTGATAATTATCAACTTCTCAATCAATTACACTCACTTTGGTGTAGTTGAAGCAGGAGACCATAGGAGTTTTGAGTGTTCCCGAGTCAGACTCCATCACTAGCAACTATGGGCCTGGGACAAGGAACCTCTCTACTTCCAGTCTGTTCTTTTGTAAAATGGAGATAATAACTTCATCATAGGTTGTTGTGAGGATGAAATGAGATTATTCATGTATAATTATTAGCACAATGCCTCAAACAAAATAATTGCTCGTAAATGTTATTTTTATTATCATCACTCACCCCTACTCTCCAAATGAAAAGTGCCACAGGCTACTTCTCTGCCATATTAAAAACAGAATGCAAACACAAAAATGCAGATTAGTTACCTTGCTTGCCACATCTCCTCATTGGCCACAGATTCCCAAGAAGATGGATCAAACCTGTTGTTACAAGAAAACAGTAGCATTTTTCTGCCAGCTACATTTATTGCTATGGACACGTAATCCTTGTTTTATAATCTCACACAGCAAATAAAATAGGCTGGATCTTGGAGTAGTGATAGGGACCAAAATAATAAAAGTATTCTCCTAGAAGTTTAATCATTAGGAATTTGAGGTTTTGGTAAATGTGTTCTTAATCTGCATAATGAGCTCCAGTGCCTCATGGGAGCAGAGGATTGGTGGGAACAGGCCGGAGGCATCTGGGGAGCCATCTGTTCCTAAGAACTGTCAGATAGGCAGAGGGGCAAGGCTGGGCCTTGGTTGCTCTGTCGACACATCTAAGAGCCCATGAGCTGTGAAGCAAGGGGGATAGGTCTGAAAAAGAGGGGACTCACGGCTTTGCTAAATCATTGCTGGAACTAGGTAGTGTTCAAAGAACACCGGCTAAACCATTGGCTGATTTTTTTCTCTTAATTAAAATTTATGTATCTATTTTGATGGAATAAAGATAATGAGTGATGTTGTGTACTTGTACTGTCATCAGCTGTTTACAGAATAGGTTATTTTCTAACTTTTCCTGATGATGCCCACAGAGTATTTTGATGTAGACCTACTTATCCATCTTTGGTGCAGAGCAATGTGGTCTGTTCATATTGATTCAAAAAGCCTTTGTAGAATTTTTCATGTGATCTTGCCATTCTTAAATTATGAGCAACAATTATTTAATATTTAATTCATATTTTTAAACACAGGCAATGGAGGCATATTTCTTTAGATGGTGACTTGTTTACTATATGGGAGAGAGTCAACTCCATATATAAATGTTTCAAGGAAGACCAATCATGCTCAAAATAACATAACCAGGCTGATGGCAAAGAACTGTGAAGAAAAAGGTACTCATGTCCCAGTGTTCCCCATGGAGAAGTTATCTGCCATTCTTGAAGAAAGTGTATATGACAAGTGTATGCATGTGGAAACTAGCATGGGCAACAGAGTGCCTCTTAAAGCTCTACCACTTTTAGGATGTAGGCTGGTACACAATATAGCAATTCAAGAGGTGGGAGTGGAAGGCGCCATGCATCTAACTATTGTGTCCACTTGACTACAGCCTGTCTTTCCTTTCCATCGCCCCACTGTTCTTCAAACATGAGGACAAGAAATGCATGTTCCACTTTTCGATTATGATACATTGCGGGCAGTGAATGACAATATGAACAACTAATTTTAAAAAGTCCAAAGAATTAAAAGGCATCTCAAAATTTAGTAAGTTTTTTAGTCACACAAAATTGCTATACTCTGTTGAAAAATATAACTGCTGTTCATACCGTCCATATTCTTCAGTCCAGTTATAGATATTTCTCGTAAGTTTAATCCATTCCTCAGGGTTGAATACAATCTCTGAAGGAACTAATTTGTCACAAGAACCCCATGGCCAAAGTGAATAGTTCTTTTTCCAGGTTGGGTCACCTTCATGAATTCCTATGCAAACAAATGTTTCTTTTCTATTGAAAACATTAGAACAGGAAAAAAAAAATCAGAAAAAAAATATTTAAATATATTTTTAACTTAAAGTTCTAAATGTTAACTAAATGTAACTCAAATGGTCATTTTTAACTCCTTAAACCTTAGTTACCAATAAACCACTTGTGAACATTTAAGTTTATTTAAATCTTTCTCAGATAGACTGTTGGATACTTATATTAATGTGAAAAATCAGCTTTCTGTTCAGAGAACCAGGAAAGAAGGCTCCAGGGAGCTGGAAAGTATTAGGGTGAACACAGAAAGGAGGGATATCAGGAGAGCAATCCCATAACACTGCGTATGAACTCCTAGTTTATCTCTGTGCATAGCATGCATAGATCTGACCCTAAATGGAATCTGAGAAATAAGCAACAGGACAGACTACCACCCAGGTCCCAGACGGGGTCCTGAGTATCACACACAAGGACTGATCCAGATGGCACTGCAAATGCTTTGAAAACAGAACCGACATTGAAACTACAGTTCACAAAAGACAGGTCAGAACTTGCAGCCTGAGATTAACCTGGCTGAAGTCCTGTTTAACAACAACAAAAAAACAACATTCTCTTTAGGATTTAAATAAGACCCAAATATTCAAAATGTTCAGGATGCAATCCAAAATTACTCAGCACATGAATAACCAGGAAAATCTTATAACAGAAAATACGGTCAATAGATGTCAATTCCAAGATGACATAGATGCTAGAATTGTCAGACAAAGACTTTAAGATAGCTATTATAACCATGCACCAAGAAGTAAGAGCAAATAATCTTGAAATGAATGAAAAGATAAACAAGACCCAAGTATATATCTATAAAAAACTCACTTTGAATATGATATAGGTGGTTAACAGCAAAAGGATAAAAAACAATACACCATGAAAACACTAATCAAATTAAAACCAATCAAAAACTCCAGAAGGATTTTTTTTTTTTTTTGGTACATACAGAGAAAGGTATAGATGCAATTCAATGAAGAAAAGATAGTGTTTTCAACAAATGACATTAGGACAGGACATTCATATACAAAAACAAAAAAAACAAAAACCTTGTCCAATCTGCCCCTCCTTTACAAAGGTAATGGAGACAAGAGCAGTGGTTGCAAGGCTTAGGGCTTCAAGGACAATATAACTACAAAGTGGTAGCACATAGGAGTTCTGGAGGTCACGGATCTGTTCTGTATCCTGACTGTTGCCAGGGTTACACAAATATATATGTTTGTTAGAATTCGCAGGACCATTCATCAAAAAAGGTAAACTGTACTACATGTTAAAAATAAGATAATAGGTATTCAATAAATAATAGATTTCTTCTTTTTAGAAAGTACCAATTTGAGAGCTTTCATGTGATGCTGATGGTACAATGCTTTGGGGCAAAAAATATCAAGTGCCTCTCAATTGTTCATGCGTTTTGACTTAAATTCTCAGAATTAATAATTCAAATTTCTACCTCCTCTGTAAGAAAATTATAGACACGAATGCATTTGTTGTAGCCTACAATTTTATGATGGTTAAAAAGATATCATATAAAGTATCTACAATAGTTCAATTCTATTAAATTACAGTACATGTACCTACTAAAAATATTTATAAAGGGTTTGTAAAGACACTAAGAAAATGGTTTTGATAGTCATTGAAAAAATAGGATTCTTCCATATCATGCTTATGACTTTGTAAAAATATGCATTTTTGATGTATTTGCTATTTCTGAGGGAGAGAACCATACTTTTTCTAGTTTAAATTTTTTTCTTATTCTGCAATGAACATATACTATTTTTTAAACTAAAAACTTTATTTTAATAACTGACACCAATAAACCACTTATCCTATGACCTTGTTTAATCAAAAATATTAACAAAAATTTATGGGCCAGAATGCTCATCACCATGCTGTATTACAATAGCAAAGGTCTAGAAACAACAATGTACAAAAATAGAATATTTGTTAAGTTATCATGAATCTATGAGGATATCATACAGACAAAAATATGGTAATGAAGACCTTTTATTGAGTACATGAGGAAATGCTCATGATATGATATTAGGTAGAAAAAAAAAAAACTAGACAGAAAACTCAATATTATCCCAGCTATGTAAAGTATAGTATAGTTGTATGAGCATGTGTATGTGTGTATAAATAAAGAATTTGTTAAAAATGAATGGAATCCAAAAAGTTTACTAAAATGTTAACAGTGGTTGTCCTTGAAAGACAGATGATACTGATGCTTTCTTATCTGTGTTGTCTAGAGTTTTTACAAGGAGCATGCAATAGTTCTGTAATGAGAAAAAGCCTCATCCATGCCTGCAGGATAAGTCCCTTCACCACCTGGGCCCTGCCATCCCTCCAATCACCCTCTCACCTAGCCCTCTAAGGCCTGAGCTTCAAACACCCCCAGTTTCCCCAGTGCTCAGCAGGCCCTGTCCATGACTTTGCACATGCACGTCCCTTGAGTCAGCCTTCTCCCACCCCTTGACAAATTCCTACTTGGCCTTTAAGTCTCCAACATTTTGTCCATACTAACATTATTACACTTACCAGATGATACTATATCTGTTTCATAGTTAAGATACTACCTGAAATGCTCTTTGAAAGACTGTAACACCAGGAATTGTGTCCATGCAGCTGTGGCTAGTATAGCTGTTTGGACATGTTGGATACCCAATATTTACTAAATGTTGAAAGAATGCCCCTAGGCAGAAGTAATTGCTCTTCACCCATTCTCCCAGAATGCTTGGCTAATACTATCAATTAAGTCACCCATTCAGTAGACACGTATTGAATACTTACTGTGTCTCACACTTTATAAAGCTTCACTAATCCAGAGCTTATCCCATCATATGACCAGCTGTACTCATGTCTACGTATATATACAACTAGATTGTGGTCTACTTAAATTTGGAACTGAGTCTCATTATATTGCCAAGACCTAATATAAGCTGGAACACGGTAGATTCAATAAACATTTGTAATATTGAATTAAATACAATTCGCCAAAAAAAAAAAAAATGCTTATCTGGAGATGTTAACAGTTTTTAATATTTTATTCCAAAACAATTAAATGTTACTCTCACAGCACATTTATACCCATAACCTTCATATTATTTCATGAACCACAGTATGCATCAGGCTCTGAACACCAAAAGTATCATATTATTATGTTCTTAGTAAGGGATAATTTAACTTTGCAATTTATAAAGACTTTCTGAAGTCTTTTATAAGAGACTAGAAATTAAGAAATAAGCTTTTCTTCTTCACACTCTGGACCATCCCACGCATTTCACAGATAGGAGAGATGTTCAACACCCACTGGAAGAGCTATTTATTCTTGACCTTAACTATAAATAATTTCATGTTCTCAAGCACAGAATTCACAATTCTCATGTTATCTCGGCCACAATAACTGTGTTTTTGTTATGTATAAAAATGCCTTATCCTTTATAAAAGAATCCTTAAGCCATTTTTCCTGAAAAACATTTCCTTTACACTTAAAAGGGGGCTATGGTGTTGATCAGGGGAAACTATAATTGCTTGCGATCTACCTGCAATGATTTTAAGTAGGCAGGCACATCTCCAATTCCTCTGAATTGTACTAAGATCTTATTTGTTATTCTTGCTAATCTGTTTTTATTTTTCCTTTACCCAGAACAATAACATTTATTTCTGCCTGGCCTCATTTATGCACAGATATTCAATTTAATTACAAAGATAATCTCACCGGTGACAGGAAAATAGGTGTAGAAAATTGGTCTTTGGATGAAGCACAGCTGTTACATAAACAATTTTAGAACAGCTTAAGATTTCAGAAAAGCTATTATATAAAAAGGATGCTTACTGTTTATTTATTTCAAGAAAATGATAAAGATTAAATGTGACCATTCCACTAGGTAATATTCCTTCCACAGGATTCCACCGGTTGCCAGGAAAGTTGACACCTGGTAAATGCTTTGCCATCTTGGGTAAATACCACTCATAAGTCATCATCTGCCAGAAAAAATAACATATGATGTCATACTTTTAATATACTTCTTTTAAAAAATCTCAAGTTTAGCAAGTACAGCAAAAAAAAAATCTAAAATGTGGATATACTCATTAAATATAAAATTAATCGAAAATAACTGACAAGCACAACCGAGGTATGAGGTACTGACTCCTCTTCTAATGAATTAAAGTCGGATTTCATGTCTTAAGTTACAACCGTTATTGGTAAGATTAGCATCTAGTTTCATTTTGTCTCCATGCATTTGATGGACTACCCAGAATGCCCTTCCCCCATTCTTATACTTAGAGAATGTGTATTCCAGCTTTCAGAACCGGCTTAAATATCATTTCCTCCATGATGTCCTCCCTGGTTTCCATAGCAGAATGAGATACTCCTGGACATTTGTAACTTTTAGCCTATTTCTCACTAGCCTGTGAGCTCCTAGAGGGAAGGGACTGTATCTTCTCATCTTTGTGCCTGTGCACCTAGCATACTACCTGGCATAGAACAGTTGTCAAATTACATTTGCCGAAGTTGAAGACACCCACAGAAAAGCTGCCCCAGACTGCTGACATCGTTGAACTGTTTGTATTATCAATCCCAAAACCAACTATCTCCATACTCGTTATGAGATTAAAAATTCCACTTTAAGTTATTCTTAGTCAGGTATTTTGTTTCTTGTATTCATGAGCAATCCAATTTATGTGATATCATTTCCATTTTGTAAATAAGGAAAATCATTAGCCCCATGTCATACATCCAAGAAGTGGCAGGATGAGGCCTTGAATTTAGTTCTGATTAACTTTGAAATCCGTGCTTCTCAACTCTACCAGCTGCCATCCCAAAGAGAATTTACAATCATACTTGTTATCAACAAATAACCTAGCTTTTGTCAGAAGCTAGACTGAAGATTAAACTGATCAATTAGTACACTTGGTATAAATGCAAACTTATAAAAAGGTATAATTTGCAAATTTCCCAATATTTGCAAATATGTTTATACAGTATTCTCTGAAAAACTTCAAATTATTCTTTAATTCAACAAAATTTATTAAATAAGTTTTGTGTTTAATAATTTATTCAACCAAACTAATCACAGTATTTTTTTAAGATTAAGAATTTCTCTTGTCCTGATGACTGCTCTAAAAACATATTCCCTTTTAAGTATTTATAGTTTAAATGATCTTATAGTTGAAATATATTTTTTCAGTTCCAAAAGATTGTTTTAATAGACTTCAAAATTGTTCAAGTCCTCTTCAACCATATTTTTTTTCATAAGATCAACAAAGTTTACATAAAAATTCCACAGCAGAATTGGGGTTAGTAATTTCTATTTTGAGTAAAATACTTACTTACCTGTAGTATGACTTATTTTATATTCAGCTTAATTTATTTTAATCCCTGGACCAGTGGGCAGTATTCATTTGAATATAAAATAACAATTTAAAAATAAATTTACAATATTTTCATGGTTTGTTAGGTGAACTAAAGACCTAGGATATTATTTAAATCTAACATGAAACATATTAATTCTTAAAACATTTAGTTTAAATAATGAGGCAACTCATGACTTATACTATTAATTAAAATAAAAGAATGTGACATATAGTCTACCTAAGAGTGATCATGATAGCTGTTAAAAAAAAACATTTTTTAAAACACGTTTTTAAATGGTAACAGTCACTATATACTAAGTATATTTTTTATATACTTACTTCCTGATCCACTAATGAAATATCTGGCCTCAATCCCTCACAATAATGCATGTAACGGAGAGAATTCCCTGGCAAATCTCCTCTGAGTAATATAATTGCATCATGAGGCATAGAGGCTAGAAGGTTCTTTGCAAATTTATCGATCACATAGTTGGTCCTTTGGTCACAAATGCTAAATAAATGAATCAAAAACACATTAAAATACAAAACATTGCTTCAGTTTTAATAAGACTGGGCTTATTTTCCACCCCATTCCTTTCCCATCACATAATTTACATTTAGTGTTTCAAAGTAGTCTAATTTATATTTTCTAAAAACATGCTTATATTTGAAAAGAGAACACTATCACCTGAAAAAAGAAAAAACTAATTGTGCAATTGAGAAAAAATCAGTATACTGCTTCACTTCTAGAATTTACAATTATTTCCATTAAAAGAGAATCAGTGCTCAAGGATAAGTCTTTTTTTTTCTCAAAGTATATCCATCCAATTTCACTAAAAAGAAGTAAGGTTTCTGATTCCACTTGGAATTAAGGTAATCTCATGTTAATTCCATTTAGTACAAAGGAATATTCAGAAATGCAACAACAAACCTGCCAATTTCTGGCATAAATTGGGATGACATTTGTCTGACCCTCTTGGATGCAAGGTCATCCTTTCTACCACTTCCCTGAACCACAGCCTCCCCGCATTCCTCTCTCCCTTCTACACTGAGAAAGCACTAGGGAATGAGACCCATGAGAAGGGAGGGAAGGAATAAATAGATGGTTGAGTTTTTTACTTCTCTCCAGGCATTATTTGTCACTGCCAACAACAGCAGTACCACTCCTTTCAATAGTGAAGTGGATGTTCTAACTTCAAAGAAAAACTGGCGTAAATTCTGAGTGCTTCCCACGAAAAAAGAAAAAGGCGACAAAAGTAAAAGAATAAAAAAAACTGAATAAGCAACGTCCTTCCTGTTATTATCAGGTCCATTACATTTAATGGTACTGAGAAACGCAGCCTAACTTGGTTAGTATCACAAAGCAAATAAATACTTCCAAGAACAAAATATTATCCTCGCCTTTGTAACTGATGCAACTCTTGCCTCTTATGATTCCCTACTTTACAGAATGATGCCTCACATTTCACCACCCAGCAAAGTTGACATCTACTCCATTCACCTGGGGAAAATAAAAGAATTAACGCAAAACAAAACCACCCAGCCTGTGCTGGCCTCACCAGTGTTGAACCTGGACTGCCCTAAAGAACCAAGTCAGGAGAAGACTGTGATTTAAAAAAAGACACTTCTCCAAAGAGAATACAGAAGGCTAACAGACATGTGAAAAGATGCTCAAGGTCACTAATCATCAGAGAAATGCAAGTTAAAACCACAATGAGACCTCATACCTGTTAGAATGGCTATCATAAATAAATCAAAAACAACAAATGTTGGTGAAGATGCAGAGAAGAGAACCCGTTTATGTTGTTGGTGGGATTGCAAATTAGTACAGCTGCTATGGAGAACAGTCTGAAGGTTTCTCAAAAAATTAAAAATGGATATACCTTTTGACCCAGTAATTGCCCTTCTGGGCATTTTATCCAAAGAAAACCCAAACAATAACTCGTAAAGATCAATGCACCCCAATATTCATGGCAGCACAATTTACAATAGTGAAGATATGGAAGCAACCTAAATGCCCATCGACAATTGGATAAAGAAGTTATGGTTCATATATACAATGAAATATTACTCAGCCATTAAAAAAATGAAATCCTACCATTTGCAATGACATGAATGGACCTAGAGGTTATTATGCTGAGTGAAATAAGTCAGACAGAGAAAAACGAAAAATAAATACCATACGATTTCACTTATATGCGGAATCTAAGGAACAAAAAGAACAAACTAATCAAAAACAGACTCACAAATATAGTGGACAATTTGGTGATGCACAGAGCAGAGGAGGATTAGGGGGCCGGGAGAATGGGGTGAAGGGTTAAAGAAGTACAAGTTAGTAGTTGATAGTTGGTTACAGGGATGGAGAGCACAGCATTAGGAAATGCAGTTAGCATTATTATTATGGCTAAGTGGAGAGCCAGGGGCAGGAGGGAGCAATTGGGGGGATCATTTTATGAACTACATAGATGTCTAACCAATGTACTGTATCCTTGAAACAAATTTAAATAAATTAATTTTTAAAAAGGGTTGGGAACACACACACTGTGGTCTTGGCAAATGCTTCTTGAGCTAGCTATGGATTTGGGTCTGAGGATGCCACCAGCCCTCCGGTGATGTAGCCTTCCTAACCCTGGTTCTACCCCAGTATTAGAAAGAACACTGGTTTTCCCAGTTAAGATGAAAAAGGACATTTAACCTTTAAAATACCAATCAAATCTCATTATAAAAAAACTTCAATGGCCTCTTCTACTTCTATAATGTTTACTCAATACTGCTGGAAATAAACTAATATCTAAAACTTGGACATCTTTTATGTTAGACCGAGATTTTCATTAAAATGATTATTAAACAGATTTTGAAAAATGCATAAAATAGTAATAATGCCTAAGGGCTAAAAAAATTTTAGAACCTTAACTATTTCGAAATAATTAATATTGACTACTGAAGAATAAACTAGATAAGGACTAGGTACTTCTCAAAAGATAAAATCTGTGAAACATAGAGTGAATTACTTTAGTGCATACAAAAAAGCCAAAATGTCTTTACTCTCCATCTACGTGGTATTTTAAATCATAGAATTTTCTTATACTCTAGATTCTACAAAGTATCTGTCTCTAGGGTTCCTTAGAGGAAAAAATACAAATAGTTTACCTGTACCACGTGAACCCTGTTTGCAACGCCCTGAAACGATGCATCACTCATGCAGGGACTGTGGTTCCAAGTTTCAGAACCATGGACTCAGACCAAGCTGTCTCACTTTGAAAACCAGTGGAAGTTAAGGATAAAGTCCCAGAATCTGAATATCCAAATGCCTCTGGCTTGAGTGCTACTTGTCATAAAAATAACCATGTGTTACCTGTAATTAGAATATATTTGGTAAATTACAAAAAGAGTTGCCGAAAGCCATTCCAGACACTGAAGCCCACTGGTGTTCAGCACTCGGTTACTCTCAGAAACAAGTGCAGCCAAGCCGATGCCGGCGAGGACAGCCACCACCGCGTTGCTCTGCATCCAGAATCGTTCTACCTGTGGAAGGCATGCAACAGTACAACCAGTCGACTGGCGTAGGCAATCAATCTGGTACTTAATTATTTAAAAAATATACTGCATACACCTAGTTGCTTATGCCTGCTGTCATTCAGGCCTTCCCCAATTCAACTCCACATTATTTTTCCATTTTCAAACATTCCACCTTTCCAGTTTGACCTGTGAATCTCCCTTTTTGGACCCACATATTCCTTTCGATACTATGGACTTCATCTTGAACTGCAATATGCAAGGTGGAAGAGGAGGAGAAATGCTTTCTCTTTACTCCTGATGTCTTCTTCCATGTGAAATTCCCCTGGTTTAACACTCCTGGCCTCTCTCTACCCTCTCACTTATTTCTTCCTGTAGAATTGCAGAGACTGAGCTGACTGGGCAGTTGGGAGCTGGGACTGGGCCTGCATAGCCTTCTCCTTTCCTCTTGATGGTGTGCGCTGCCCACAGGAAGCACTTGTCCAAGGGCAGACTCTGCCCTGTGGCACCAGCAGAGTAGAAGCGGGGCGCGGGGTGGAGGAGAGGCCTGCCCTGTACAGCACTGTCTGTAACTAGTGGGTAGGTCTGCCTACTCTGGGATGCAGTGCGAGGAAGACCCCTTGCCCTCAGATATAAACCACGTTCTCTATGTTCAGGGTCACCAGTAAGGAAAGTGATTCTCTCACCTACTGTACTGGTCTATCTTATTTCTCAATTGATTCGGAACTCAGGTGATTAAGCAGGGTATTATCTACTAGGCCTCTTGAACATACACACACACAATCCATTGCTGTCAGCAGTTAAAACAGAGCAATCTACATTTACAGAGCTTCTATTATAAGGAGAATCTCAGAAATGGCAGCCGGGGAAAAACAAATGTGGTTGCTCTTTTGCATAGGCCTGGAGTGCTGAGGTAAAAATAAGGGAATTTGTTAGTTAAAAACCCTCTAATCACAACTCGTAAATTCCGGAAGAATGCAGTAGTGCCTATATCTACAAGCGCACACATAAAATGACTAACTTAAATCTACTTTACATTTATTTTTCTATTTAACTATTGTGTTACTCAAACATTGTACTTTTTTCCCTAAAATGAGGCCTGAGCCCTACTGGTTCAATAATTTAGCTTTTGATTTATAATAATGTTATGCAGTTTTAACTGTTTCTGAGAAAATTTGCTCTTCTACAAGATTCATGAGGGACAAATCTGTACATTCTTCACAAACTTCTGGTCAAAGGATATATCTAAATAAAACTTACCACACCCATGAAAAGTGGTTTTGAAATATCTAAGTTTGCCCTCCAAGCAAAGAACAATGAATAAATGCAAAACATTCCAGTAAAAAGCCAAATTAATGATGAGTTCTGTCTGTCCCTATAAAAAAAAATTAAAATATGTCCAGAATTATTTATGTACATGAAAATAATATGACATAGTTTTAAACTATAAAAATATTTGGAACTATAAAACTTTCCATTTTTAAAGGAATAAAAAAATCTCAGTTTTTAAAATCTGAGTTGGAACAGATAACCAAAACATGGTAAAAAACTACACTATAATATTATAGACAAGTAGAAACTATGCAACAAAAGTTATAAAGTTATAAATTTGCAGAAGAAATACAAATTATTAACCTAGCTAAATTTAAGATATAGTTACCATATACAAAATAAGAATAATTCCATGCAGCAAAATAACAACGATTTTAAACTAAAAAACCTCAATGTTGGTGAAAATGTGGTTGTATAAAAATATATGTTAGTCTGATCAAGAAAAGTTCATTTGATAATATATATCAAGAGCCTTAAAAATATTCACATTCATTGACCCAGTAATTTGACATGTAGGCATAAGTCTTTAAGCAATAACCAGAAATGTGGGTAAAGATTTATCCATAAAAATGCTTTGGTATTACTTATAAGAGTGGAAAAAGTGAGGGTTATCTAAAGATCCTCAAATAGAAAAACATTTAAATTAATTCTCCTAGGTTATAGATTTTTAAATGATTTTAAATATTTTTTATGGTATAGGGAAATGATCACAATATAATGTTAAGTATTAAGGAAAGAAAACTATAAACATATATACTTAAAAATACATTCAACAGACTAGGAAGTAAATGAAGAAGACATCAATGGAGGTTAATGTTGCTATATTTTTTTAGGTTTTCTTTTATCATTGGAGATTACTTTTATCTTCAGAGGCATTCAAATAATTGTTTCTTTTGTAAAGTAACAATAATAATTGGCTATGAGCAGAGTAAGGGATCAAACTAAAGTTTAAGACATCAAATGACTTACCAGTTAGGTTGAATATATTTCCCAATCTTTCAAAATCATTTATTTATAATGAGGAAAAAACTAGCAAAAAAGCAATACATATTTGCCTTCATAAAAGTGGTTAAAGTCATTTATTTGAAATATAAAATACTAGTGGCAACGTTCTACAATGTTCTACAATGACATATTAAAATATTAATTTAATTAATGAACACAGGAAAAATAACAGCAAAAGGAATTATATTACTCACTTTCTTGCTAAACATATATTTGCCCAAACTGCAAGGGCTTGAATGTTAAATGACAGTTCAGTCTTCATGTTTGTTACCTGAGAACTGTAAAAGACAATCTAACTTATTGCTGGCAGAAAACAAATTTTGTTAATCTCAAATAAAACATTCTTTGTAAAATACATGTGATTATGCACTGAGTAAATTTCAGGATTGGCATCAAATTTTAAAATTATTTTGTCTTCTTTCAAATTCAGGAGAAAAAGTACCACAAGAAAGAGCCGAACGTTTTTAAGATGTTTTCCAATTGTAACATTTGGCTACCAACTTATGTAATTTAGGATAGCATCAAAACAAATAATTCTCCAGTATTTGTGATATCGATAGACTGTATTGAAATTGTAAACCAATCTGTATTCCCGACTGGTTTAATAAGAAGTCATCTAAAATGGGTTTTTAAACTTGTCAACAGTGCAACGATGGCCTCCAGTGATTAGCAATGAAAAAGAAAATTAATTTAAATAAATCTTTTGGAGAGCCAATCATGAAGGTAAAAAGGACAAGAGAAGTGATCTTTAACCATTCTTTTCTAGCTTATCTTCTCCCTTAAAAGTTTTCCTTTTTTCTATATTATTTGGTTCAAAGACCATTTAAGGAAGCTCCAAGAAATGTATCCTTTTTTTTCCCCTACAATTAACCTAAATTGTCCCATTAGCTCCATTAACTAATTAACTAATGACCATTTTCCAAGTGTTATCTGAGTTCTAAAACAGCTCTAGCAGTCTCCAATTTTTTAAAAAAGAAATGATTCTATATATCATCTCAAAGAACTTTCTTCTCCCTACTGGCAATTTTACTGGAGAAAATGTGATACCGTAATTATGGAAACCATACAATGTGTATTTTACTAATGGAGACTCATCTGCTATGAAAAGATATCTTCACTCATTTTTAAATATACTTGAAAAATTGATTCCTGCATGAGGCCCATTTCAAGCCATTCTTCAAAAGGAATGAAGTCAGTCTCAAAATTAATTCTTGGAGATCTGTTGCTTAAATATAAGCTCTAAAACATGGTCACTGCCTAGGGTTAGACTGAATAATTTCCTTGTACAGGGTTGCAATTTAGAGATATGCATAGGGAAAGAATGTAATTTGCTTGACTGGGAAAGGGTAGATGATTAGGTTCCATCATTTTGAAGGATTTTCTAGTAAGTTAATTATGAGTTGCCTTTCTCAACACTCTTGTCCACCCGAAACAATTAAAAACTAGAAATTCTCTCAATCAGGGTGCTAGGATTATGCCTCCATTATGATTTGGTTGAATAAATTGTGTGTGTGGTCATCACTTTTGACAAGTCTTTTTTTCTGGGTATGTAACCTAACTGCTATTATTTCAATATAAAAGAGGCCCTTAATTTCCCAACAGATGACTTTTATGTGTAACTAATAAAAATAGATGTCTGATGTAGGATTGCTCTTGAGAGTTCTTTTGCGTTTCTGTAGGATTTGTTAAAGCAAAATATACCAGTAATCCTGAGTGTGATAACAACCCCGAAACGTAGGTGAAATGAGCAGGTAGTGAGTCTTTCAGTTTGGAGCAAGGCAGGGTAAAGTAAAAGCCCAGAGACATGGGCAAAGATGTTTTTTTATCTTTAAAAGGGAAACTAAGCTTCTTGCTACCTTCTCCCCAACAAAATAGAAAAAGGGACCATAAAAGTCTCAGTCAGATATAAAAATATATATATTTTAAGTCAATTGTGAGAACTATAAAGGTTTTACATGAATAATTGGTGGCAGGAAAATATTTTTGAGATGCTGTATAAAATGAAAAATAGGAGGCTAATAAATCAGTATGTATGTTATTTAATTTTAAAAATAAACAAAAATATAAAGAATATTGGAAGAATATAGACAAAATGTTAAATGAATTAGTAATAGTGGTTACATCTGCATATTGGAATTATAGTAACTTTCGTCTTCTTATTTTTGCTTACCTGTATTTGCTAAACTTTTCATAATGATTATGTATCCTTTGTTTGGAAAGTAGAAAAAAAGGTCATTTAAAAAGGAATGAAGGAAAGGTGGAAAGAAGAAAGCAAGCTGGCAAGTAAGCAAGATAGAAATTGTGAGGACTTATGAACTAACTCATATGTAGAGTTGAAATGTTCTCCCCGTATTTTGAAAATGGTTTTCAATAGTCCTCAGACGCCAAATTAATAATTAGTTAGGAGATCACGCTAGTACTGTAGAAAATCATTCTTCCTAATTTTATATTTTGAAAATATGAAAATATTACAGGATTGGTATGGATTTTTTCAAGTTGCCTTATCTGTGTAGGTTTTAAAGGAAATATTAACCCATTTTTCAATGAATGCCAGTAGATATTATATATAAAATATATTTGCTTAAGTTGGCTTTAATAAGATTGCATGTTAAAAATATATGTCCAAAACAGCCTAAAGGAAAAAATCTTAAGAGACATTAAATAAATTAAGTTCTGAAAAATTAAAAAAGCATAGCTTAATATAAGAAAATAATTGTTCAATTGAGAAATACAATATTACAAAATATCTCTGAAATTGAAAGATACATAAAACCAGAACAAGGCATAAATTTTTTATGAAGCAACAGTATATGGGCTAATTTTGTATCCAAATGAAAGCCGAAACATTTTAGTTTTATAGGTTCTATGTAGTCTCCTAATAGTCTCATTCACTTGTATTTACTGCTCACTTTAAGTTTTTCCTTATTGAAAGAAACGGTAGAATATTTGACAGTATGCACAAACAACTATTAACTATATGGGTGAAAACTACTTCTCAGACATACTACTTCACAGAGGGATAAACTCAGAAATCCCCAAAAATATTTAAAGCAATAAAGAATTTATTTTAAAATTATTTCAAATATTTCATACTTACAGTAAAATTTTAGACATGCTGGATCCTATTTCAGATTTGGCCTAAACATAAAAGAGAAAAGTTTCTTTTCAGAAGCATTAAACTGAAATTTTGTTAGGCTATTATATTTGACTATGTTGATTTACAAGATGCATGTTTTAAATATACAGTGCACTACCTCTCTTCATTCAAAGTATTTACTTCAGAGCCTTACTGATTTTTAAAGAGAATTCAGTAAAAACAAAACATGGGCATTCTTTAGTAAGAATTTCAGAAACAATACTTGGCTAAAAATCGGTTAAACTATTCCAGTAGGAAGGATTAACACATTAATGAATCAACAGACTGTACACTTTCATTAGGGTCTCTTTATACTCTTTTTGGGGCACTTCGATTAAAGTTCATTATCAACTGTTTACGTAAGAATTCACATAATTGTGAAGCTATACATTAATCTCAAATCTGGAATGGTCCCCAAGTAATATTTTAATGGAATAACCGACATAAGTAAATAATATAAATTTAAACCTAAGTAAAATTACACTACTTTATTATGAAATATTTCTGACATACAAACAACATATGCAATGTATATTTAAGATAGCTTTTAAAAATCTATGGACCCGCCATTCCTTTAGAAACAAAACTGCATGAATACCACCAGGTATCTCACACAGCCACCTCGGGCCTCGCCTTTCTCATCCCCTAGTGGCAACTATTACCGTGAATTTTGTTAACTATTCCCCTACTTTCTAAAAATACATAGTTTTACTACTTCTGTATGTGTCCTTGAGCAATAGACTGTTTCGTTTTTGCATAGCTTAGAGTTTTGTGTAATTGGTTCGCAAAATATGTCCCCTTCTGCGATTGGCCTTCTTCAATAAGACACTGAAAGTATAAACCATGAAAAAAGAAATCTGATACACCTGTATATATTAAAATAATCATCTGATTATTCTTTCATTTTTCAAATAACTTTTACTATAACCACTTTAGTGTTTCCCCCTAATTTATATCTTAGGGAAAACAAGGCCTTTTGATCTTCTTTTAGAATACATTAAATCTTACACATTTAACGAAATTATATTTCATAAAGTATTTACACATAGGTGTTACACTAAAAACTAATATGAACACTATTCTTTAAATATTTAAAAAGAAAGTGTTGTGGTCAAAGTTAATTAAAAATTATGAGTTTGTTTTCTTTAATCTTTCCCAAATATTTTTAATCACAGACCAGGAGCCCAAAGTGATACCCAACACTAATAAGACAGAAATGCTTCAATGGCTGGCAACAGACTCTCTTTAATGCTTGTTTCCTAAAAACATATTCAGGGTATACAACAATATGATGGCAGGTTAAGTGAATCCCATTTTTTTCTAATGTATGTTAAAGGCCACATATCAAGGGGCAAGTTTGTTACATAAATAACTGAAGGAAAAATTCTACATACTGCCATTGATAAACATTGATTGTGTTTTTTCTTCTTTTCAACTGAGGTCCAGGCAGACCACTTAAGTTTTGTTACTTATTCCTTAAAAAGGCTTTAAATATCATTTTACCAGACTGAATGTTCCATATTCTTCTCTGAGAAAATGGGTCAAAAATCCTAGCAATGTTGTCTGGTCTCCCCAGGTCCAGCGGGCTTGATTGAGGTAGGATGAGATAGGAAGATAGACATAGGGCAGCAAACCAGCAGAGAAGTACAGGCTCAACTTCAATAAAGAGCCCAGGGAGAGTTCCTGCATTAGAGCACATTGTGTTGTATAACAATGTTTGTTTTAGTTGATTCATCCGAACTTCAAGAATACATCAAGGAAAACATCAAATATGTTTACTCAGAGCTGATCTCTCAATTTATATTAAGTCACCACAGAATACTATGTTAAACCTTCTGATTACCATGGATTACGAGAAAATTGCATCAGCCTGAACTCCTTTGCATGGCAGGTGAAATTTGAGTGAAGCAAATAATATTAGCAAAGACTCGTGAGTGTCATGTTTATTGCACCTTTTACATTGAAAACCATGTCACGACATGAGGCATTGCACAGCTGAGATAACCAACTTGGAAGTGATTATTCTGTTTGTCTGATTTTGAATATGCCCCAAATATTGTCATAATACTAACACATTTCATCACCCTCATCTAGAGTAGATTTCAACTATATATACTCTATTATGATAGTTCATTGACAATATGATTCTTCCTACAAGAGCTTCACACATTTCATGGGAAATACTTGGCACAAATGAAACTAGCTTTTAAATAACCTCCCAGCTCATCCACATGCTCTTTTTTTCTCAATTCACATATAGAATGGAGTACTGAAGGATATTTTTTTCTATGTAATAATATTAACTCATATGAGAATATATTTCTCATCTGTACACTTCTAAAAAAGGACAATATTGATCAAGTCTTACAAAGATTAAGTCCAAAAGAATTCTGGTATACTAGAAACATTCAAATAGTGGTTGCTTTAGTGATTGAGAAAGGGAGTCTCTTAAAACATCATAATTGGAAATTGCCAATTTTTCCTTATGAAAAGGGAAATTCTTATGTGACAACGGGTACAAGAACCAAGATTCATATTCACCAGAAGTAGTGCAGTTGCCTTATAATAGCATTTTCAAATAAACATTCTTAATTAAAAATGGAGTGTTTTTTAATATATTGATTTCATTTGCTATTTCTAAAGTGGGAATGAGATGAATAAAATGTGAAGGCATGAAAAGAGTATAAGAAATAATTATTTGAACAATGTTCCTTTGCTATTAAAGTAGTTTTAAAGAAAATAAATGTTTGTATTTTGGTAATTTCTACATATTATAAAGTTCAATTTAGAATGGCAAAATGCAGTTGCTCTAGAATTTTCCTTTTGTATTGGAAATAAACAGGGAGACAGTTATAGGAGAGCTATTTCACAGAGTCCAGGAGAGTGGCTCCAAGTCTTACATGCACATACACTAGAATCACCTGGGGAACTTTTTAAAAATATCCATGTCTGCGTCTCACCCCAGATCAATTAAATCAGAATTATTTTAGGGTGATATCAGCATGAGTACACACTCACAAACATACACAAACATATATGCACATACATATATACGTTAATATATGTATATACGCATACACACACACTTTTTTAAAACTTCCCAGATAATTTGAGTAGCCAGAGTTATAACCAACTAACCCAGGACTTCTCGTTCTCCCTCCTTCACTGGTAGACTTTATTTTTTAGCCTCTATTATTTAAATCATGGAAATGAAAGGTCACGCTTACCAAAATTTCATCCTTCATCAGTAGCTGACCTAAGGGTAGGACGAATAGGCTCCTGACTTATTAATTCTGAGTCCTGCATGTTTCATACAAAGCATATGGCTTTCCTATCAATCAACTAACACAAAATGTCTAAATGCAGCTTCTCTGATGTCAGAAACCAAGCTAAAAGTGACACCATTAAGATGGCAACATACATCATTCCTGACTTCAGTCCTCTTCACAAAAAGACCACCTAGCAACTATCCATAGACAAAGACATCATTGTGAAAACATCAGAATCAAGGGATGAGGGTGAAGCATGTCCCTGGACCACAGACACTGAGAAAGATGGTATTAGAAGTGTAAGAGAAGAATTCTGACCACCTCACCCCTTCCCCAGGCCAGCACAGCCCTGCGCCGGGTGGGCACCCCTGGGGCTACAGTTCTTCAGCAGGAAAGAGAGTGCAAGGTGGACATCCAGCTCCTTCAGCATTATGGGATGCTTCCTAAGAGGCTCATTCTGGTCTTACCTCTTGGGGACCACTGGGGGAGATTTCTAGGGCTCAACCATGCGGGAGCAGATAGAGATGGAGAAGAAAAATTAAGCTTACAAAGCAACCAATGCTCAGATGTTAGTAAACTCTATTTCTGCTTGTCCAAGCAGAGATCCCAGCCAGTAGTTATGCTCACCTGCAGAGCTACCTTAAAATAATTCTGATTTAATTGATCTAGGGCATACTTTAACATAACAAGCCATATATGACAAGCCCAAATCTAACATCATACTCAATTATGAAAGGTTGAAAGCTTTGACTTTAAGATTAGGAACAACATAAGGGTGCGCACTCACATCATTCGTATTAAGCATAGTACTAAAAGTCCTAGCCAAATCAATTAGGCAAGAAAAGGAAATAAAAGGCATCCAAATTAGAAAGGAAAAAGTAAAATTGTCACCGTATACAGATGACATGATCTTATATATAGAAAATCCTAAAGACTCCGCACACACACACAAAAATGTTAGAACTAATAAATGAATTCAGTAAAGTTGCAGGATACAAAATCAATGCTCAATAATTTGTTGTGTTACTAAACACTAACAATTACCTGAAAAAAAATTATAAAATGATCCCATTTACAATAGCATCAAAAACAATAAAACACTTAGGAATAAATTTAACCAAGCAGGTGACTGAAAAATATTAGGCAATGATAAAAGAAATTAAAAATGTAAATACATCGAAAGATATTTCACATTCATGGATTGAAAGAATTAATATTGTTAAAATGTCCATACTATCAAAAGCCATATATATATAGATTCAATACAAGTGCTATCAAGATTCCAATGGCATTTTTTACAGAAATAGATAAAAGAATCCTAAAATTTGTATGGAACCAGAAAAGACCCTGAATAGCCAAAGGCAACCTGAGAAAAAAGAACAATGCCTGAGGCATCACACTTCCTAATTTCAAACTATATTACAAAGCTGTAGTAATCAAAACAGTGTGGTGCTGGTGTAAAAATAGACACACAGACCAATAGAACAGAATTGAGATCCCAGAAATAAACCCATGCATATATGGCCAATTAATATTTGACAAAGGAGTCAAGAATACTCAGTGAGGAAAGGATAGTCTCTTCAATAAATGTTGGAAAAACTGGATACTCACATCTGAAATGATAAAGTTGGACCTCATCTTATGCCACTCACAATAATTAACTCAAAATGAATTAAAAACTTAAATATTAGATCTAAAACTATAAAACTCTAGGAGAAAGCATAGAGTGAAAAGCTCCTTGACTTTGGTCTTAGCAATGATTTTTTTGGATATGGCACCAAAAGCACAAGCTATAAAAGCAAAAAAGAAATAAGTGGGAATGCATCAAAGTAAAAAGCATGTGCACAGGAAAAGAAAAGATCAACGAAATGAAAAGGCAACCTGTAGAATGGAAGAAAATATTTGCAAACCACATATCTTGTGATATCCAAAACATATAAGGAACTCATTGAACTCCATAGCAAAATAAATAGATAGATAGATAGATAGATAGATAGATAAAAATAACCTGACTAAAACATAGGCAAAGGATCTGAATAGATATTTTTCCAAAGAAAATATTCAAATTGCCAACAGACATATGAAAAGGTACCCAATGTCACTAATCATCAGGGAAATGCAAATCAAAACCACAATGAGATACCTCCTCACACCTATTAGAACAATTATTATCAAAAAGACAAGAAATAATAAGTGCTGATGAGGATGTGTAGAAAAGGAACATTTGTGTACTGTTGGAGGGATTGTAAATTGGTGCAGTCACTGTGAAAAACAGTATGGAGTTTCCTCAAAAAATTAAAAATAGAACTACCATATGATCTAGCAATCCCACTTCTGGGTATTTATCCAAAGGAAATGAAATCACTATCTCTGCATGTTCATGTTCATTGAAGCATTATCTATAATACCCATGACATGGAAACAATCTCGGTGTTTGTCAACAGATAAATGGCTAAAGAAAATGTGATATACACATACACACACACACATATATATCACATTTTCTTTATATATGTGTGTGTGTGTGTATATGTGTAATTCAGCCATAAAAAGAAGGAAATCCTGAAATTTGTGATTTGTGACAATGTGGATGGACCTCTAGGGCATTATGCTAAATAATATAAGTCAGACAAAGACAAATACTGTATGATCTCATTTATATGTGGAATCTAAAAAACTGAACTCAGAAATAGAGTAGATTGGTAGTTGCTAGAGGTGGGGGTTGAGGGGTGAGGAAAAAGGATAAAAGTAGTCAAAGGGTAGAAACTTCCACATTTAAAATGAAAAAGCTTTGGGGATGTAATGTACAGCACAGTGACTATAGTTAACAATACTCTGTTGTATATTTGAACAGTGCTAAATGATCTTAAAAGTTCTCAACATACATAAACACAAAATTTTAACTATGTGAGGTGATGAAGCTGTTGACTAACATTATTGTAGCAATCATTTTGCAATATATATGTATGTTAATTCATGTTACACACTTTAAACTTACATAGTGTTATATGTCAATTATATTTCAATAAAGCTGGAAAAAAAAAACCTGGCTAAGATGACTGGTATCAGGATATCAGTGCATTCCTATCTGTCCATCCATCAATTTGCAAGAAAAATATTGGGGCCTCCTCAGGTTTTTATTCCATAAAGAAGTCTCTGTTGAGTTATATAATTATTTATATCTTCATTTTTTTTTTTTTACTCAAGGGCTTATATAATAAAAGACAACATAAAGAACTTCCTGTATACTCTATAAAACCACTACTAAAACCAATGCGCATTGTGCTGTTTAATATCCATTCCACAAGGTCTTATCTGATTGACTTAACAGAATTCTGTTCCAAAAAAAAGTTGATCTTTCTGGTTAATTGTAATATTTCTATTTATTTTTTTATCGCATAGGAAAAATTTCATAACCCGCAGGTTACTTGTTTTTGCTTTGTTGCCAAGAAGAAAGAAAATGTATTCAAGTACAGTAAATATAATTATCTAAAGCTTTGGCATAATTATTTCCCTGTTTCTATATAACAATTTATATATGTATTTTTTTTCTAATATAATTCGAATGATAGCTAAGTATATGTGACAAGTAATGAAATGATAAATAAATGTGCCTGCGGTATAATTAACAAACAAACAAACAAACAAACAATAAAGTAAGTAAGTAAAATAACCCCAGCACTGGCTTTGTATACAAATTGTTTTAACCCCTGGGAAGAAGACGAACAAAATAAAGAGCTGCTATCATTCCAAGGGTTTGTGTCTAACTCGGCTCCCTACCTTGTCATTATTACCTACATCTCCTACTGTCTAACAAAGTAATTTTCCTATATTGTGTTACACTACCATTTAAATTCATAATCATTTTTCCTTTCAGAGAAAAAAAAAACTAAAATAATCATTTTGAATCCAAGGGAAATTGATTCTGAGAAATCAGGACTATTCTTTACCAGAGACTTATTATTTATTTCACAATAGCAGCAATGGTATCTGTTTTGTTGAGGTGAATCTCTAGCACCTAGCGCAGCCTCTGGCACAGAGCAGGCACTCAGTCACCAGTTGGATAAATGAACTATTATTCATACACTATTTTTTCATCTTAGGATATAGAATAAAACAATTAAGAAATTTTGCTATTGCTGTTTTAAGTCCTTTTAGCCTATTTTCATCGAGGTTCTGTTTGGAATCAGTAAGAAAATTATGAGATAGGCCAGATGCCACTGAAATCAATACTGCATAATTTTTGTAAATCCTATTTTTTTCAGTCAATGTCATTAGGGCCTAAGGTAATTTATGCTATACATAAAACTAAAACACAAAAATTAAAGCCCCATGTTTTCTGATGCCATAAATATTACATTGGGCCTAAATAAAATATTATGAATTTTCATTTTTACAAAATTCAAAAACCTACCTTCTTTTTTAAAAGCCGAAAGAGAATCCATGGTATTATGCACAAAACATAGAGTACTATTGTGTGCTGATTACACAAGCTAAGGCCACAGCATAAAGCACCAATTTTAGCTATCTGAAAATAAATAAAAGAAAAAAAAAAAAGTTAAGCATCTCCTAAAACTTTATGTAAGCACAATAATAAAAAAGCTATTCTTTATATTAAAAACAAGTATTTGTATCACAGGTCAGATTAAAATCAACCTCTTAGATGCAAGCAGTCATGCTCCAGCAGTCACTAATATTTATCACCATTAATATTTTTCAGTCTCTTCAAATCATTGTAGTTTGACCTTAAATGACTGTCTTCAAACTTAAGTTTTAGACAGTCCTGTATGATGATTTATATAAGTCCTAAGAGTAATAAGATATTGTGTAATTCATATGCAAGTAAAATCTAGAATTGAAGTTTGACAATTCTTTCTGTTTTATTTTTTTCTCCTATTAAATTAAATAAATATATACTTTATTTAGAAACCTGTTTAACTATGGGTTGTGGTCTTTTTTTGAACATGTTAAATTCATAAACAGAAAAAAAGTTTATTTTAAACAAAAAATAAACTCTAATGGCATTGCAGATTTGTTTACAGAAACCAGATAAACCATGTTCTATTGTTTCTACATTCTTTAACGATACAGCACTACCTATACTAAGATGATTTGGCATTTTCCAAGGTGTAGACTGTAAGCTCTTAGAAGACAAGGGTTCTTTCATGTTTCAAATTATTTTGATGAAAGTGTCTGCCTTAGAATCCATTGTAATCTCTTCTGAACTACTTCATTTTTATATCTGATACTCTCCTTTTAGTTAAAAAAGCAAAAATGTGACTTTTATTGCAATTAGGGAATAAGTCAATGTACCATAATGGTATATAATTTAAGGCGGTCAGTCTAGAGCCTGACATCTTGTGATCTCTCTCTCTCTCTCTCTCACACACACACACACACACACACACACACACACACACACTGGCAGAATTAACCAACAAGCCTATCTTTCCCACAGAACTCAAAGGAGATTTCAGAATTCCCTCATTCTCCAAAAAAACTTCCAAACTCTAAGGGGAAAAAGTCCATATTTTATAAAGGCTCTCATGGTTCACAGAAAAAGAACTGAAAACATTTTCTCTCTCAATGTGCCTAGACTACCTCAACAGTAATCAGAACAGCGAAACAGTACATAAGCCAAAGTTAAAAAGAAATACAGCAACTCTCTAAAAATTAAAACAAAAAGTGGTTTTACTTTGTTCAAAATAGGTTACCTTTGATCTTTCTTTTGCAGTTGCTGCCTCCTCAAAATGTACAGTAAGAGCCATAAGCAGCCCCACAAACAGATTGTTTAAGCTAAAAACCTCTGCTGCAATGGACCACTGCCATGTTAGACGAGAAAATGAAAACACCCCCGCAGCAAGGATTCCTCCAGCATATGAGCCAGAAAGCCTGCAAATACAGATAACGTGAAATCTTCTTTCCCAACAAAAAGAACTGACTTTATTTTCCTTTTTTATAAACTGTAGCAGCAGAAATTATGACAGTCACCCAGCACTATCCCAACACGTTATATGGTTAACACAGTACTTCATGTAATAATATTTTTCAACGGATTTTAATTAGGAAGTCCATATATTTACCTATTAATAAACGAATGAACAAACCTGCTTGGTATCCTGTGGATAGAATGAGGTTTAGTTCTCAGATGTAACCTCTAGGATCCAAGCCAGTTCAGAAAGCCTGAAGAGATAGTAGCTAGAGAGATAACAAACCTATGTCATATTTCTCGCTATATCCACAAAAAAGAATGATGCTGGTTAAGATTGAAATATGTTTAATTGTAAAAATTAACGAAATGGCAAAATGTCTATTCAGGAACTCTCTTTCTTACTTCCTATGGAATGTTTGGATCCAAGTCCTTTCTACACTTATCCCTCAAGATATAGCAAAGCATGTCTTGGTCACAATATTTACTGATTTTAAAATCTTGTAAACTAAATTCTTAGTTTCTGATGGTTTCTCCTTTAAACAAAATTGAAATTAAAAACATACATTTTTTTAAAGAGAGAAATGGGAACGTAGATTTTAATAAAACAAAAAGAATCAAATGTTACACTTGGAAACAAATTTCTCACCCCCTAAATGCTAACAAGAGCCATACATTTCAAATCAATCAGTAATCTGGATCTCAATTCAGAGATATGATTTGAGACTGGTAATACAGTTGAATATACTAGAGCATATCAAATCAAAACACCTTCTCATTTCACTATAAATCTAAAGCTAAGAAAATTAAAGCTATTACCAAATATCTATGTCTAATGAGTGTTATGAAATTCAGCAAGCACTACTGTGTGATAATTAAATTATATGGCCCCACGTCCTATACTATTTTGTTTAAAAAGTTATAAAGTAATTCTATGGTTCTTAATCAACCATTATAGAAAAAAGTTAAAATTTTAAAAATCAATATCACCAAACCTGTTTTTCTTTGTTTGCAATTTATTTATTTTCTTTCCTTTACAAAAATCATCCATTTCCTATTTCATCAGAAGCCCCCATTCTCCTAGTTTTTCTGTCGATACACTAATTTCTTCCTTCCAAACTCCTTTCACTTTGTATTTCTACTGCCTTTGACTCAATTACTTTAATAGTTTTCTAACTTGTCTTGTTTTCCAATCTATTCTACAATATAACATTAGATTAAACTTCCTAAAATATATTCTTTATGACTACCTAGCCCCAACACTTAGGGACTCTTCACTGCTTGTAAGACAAATTCTAAAGTAGTCATCCTGGGATCCCATCTCCCCAAAAAAACAAACCCCACCTAGCCATTAGCTACCAACACTGTTAGCTCTACAAACTAGTCAGGCTTCTCAAAATCCCTTCATAAGACATGCCTATTCCTAGTGCCATACCTTTGCTCATGCTGTACCCCTGACCTGAATGCTTTTCCTGTTCCTATTTATTCAAACTCTACTCTTTTCGAAATTTCTCTCCAATCTCCAGGTTTCTAGCCCATCTCTGAACATTTATTGCATTTAATTGTCTGTAACAATTATTTTGACATTGTTTTTGAAATGTGAACTGGAGTTAAACTAAACTTATATTGTAAGCATCTAGCCTCAAGCAGAGAAAGGAAACTTAGTGAATGAGAGAATCAATTAATCTTAAAAGTATTTGTAACATTTTTAAAGGAATTTCTACATTTCATCTGTCAATATTACTTTGGAAAATAGCATAAGATACAAGAGTTCTTCCTCTACTTAAAATGTAAATTAGCATCTTTGGAGAAATGTCTGATTTCAGGGCTGGGGTAGCTCACGAACAAAATGAATCTGAAACATCTTGTGCCAGAAAGTAAGGAAGTATTCAAACAGGGACATGACAAAAGGACACAGAAGCCAGTGTAAAGGAGCTCTCACTGGCCCAACTGGGGATAGTTCGAGCATCGAATAATTACAGCAGTAGATTGCAACCCAACAAATAAACAAGAATCCACGAATCTATCGTGATATAAACGAAAGACAATGAAAAGTCTATAGAATGCCAACTAATAACTAACTGTAGGAGATATGATGGAAATAGAAGTCATCATTTGGAAACTATCATCATAATAATCAATGAATACAAAAATAGTGGGTAAATGTTTTGCAGTGACAGAAATGTGTAATAACCTAAAAGTATCTCCCTATAAATAGATTAATCACAAAGGCAAAAATGTTAACTTTACAGTAGCTAACCTGGCAAACACCATCTTAACCACATGATCAAAGTTAACAGCCCAGTAATGGAACAGACATCATGGGCTTCCTGATCTCTTCCGAAGAAAAGAATACAGCATCATACGTATGGTATTCCTGCCAAAAATGCATTACCTGAGTCTAAACATGAGGGAATAGACAAACTCAAATTGAAGGACATTCTACAACATAATTGGCTTATATGGATCAAAAAATGTCAAGATCTTAAAAGACGAAACAAACAAACAACAAAAACAAAAACCATGAGGATTGTTCTACATTAAGGAGTCAAAAGGGATATGATGATACAATGAAAGACGTGATCTGAGATTGTCTTTTGCTATAAAGCGCATTAGCGGAACAACTGGCAAAATCTCAATCAAGTCTGTAGATTAGATAACAATGTCGTATTAATGATAACTTTCTTATTTTGAGAGTTGCACTGTGGACATGTAAGAAAATGTTCTTGTTTATAATAAATATACCCTGAAGCATTGAAAGGTAAAAAGGTACCATGGCTACAGCTTACTCTTTAATGGATAAAAACAAAAAAATACACAGATCAAAGACAAAGCAAATGTGGTAAAATATTAACATTTGGGGAACCTGAGGGTTTATTAAGTGGGCTATTCCTTGCTTAGAAATCAGACTAACTCTTACAAGGAGTTTGGGTTGTAGTCCTAACATGAAGTGAAGACAAAAGGTAATCTTTTGTTTTCATTTTTGTTTTTGCCTGTTACAAAGTATTTGCTTGAATCTACAAAGTAGTTGCTTTCATTGTTTTTTAACTTTGCTGCTCAGCATCTAAAATCCCTTTCTATACTTGAGGGATACCCAGCCTATTATACATGCTGAAAATAGAAAATACTTTCCCAGTTTCTCTTACAGCTAGAGCATGGGTGTATGTATGACCTGGGCTCCTTCTACCTGTCAGAAGCACCCGCTCTAGTCTTTAAATTGGAAATTGGTGAGGCAAAGAACCAGGGGTGGGGGCAGAATACATTCAGACATGGCTAGTTGCATTTGTACATCGTTTACACAGACGATGATGGCAGCACTTTCAGGGGCAATGTTCAGAATCCAGGTATGCTGGAGGTGTAAGCTGGGGCATCTGGTGCCCAGAGATGGCAGTAGTGGTGGTTTCACTTGAACATACCTGCCTAGGGCTCTGGATGTTTCAGGCTCACAGCCTGGTAATCCAGCCCTCCCAGAAATCCCATGAGCTCTCCAGCTTCCCCACCCCCACCCCCCAATCTTAAAGTTTTCCCTTTGTAAAAAATAGCTTTATCAAGATATAATTTATATACTATATAATTCACGCATTTAAAGTGTATGAAAGTTTTTAGTATATTAATAGACATATACAACCAAAACCAGTCAATTTTATATCATTTTTATCACCTCAGAAAAAAACGTATCCCCTTTATCATCCTAATCTGTATAAATTTCTTTGATTTCAACAGCCTTTTATAAATTAAATTGTGAATGTCCTTTAAAATGCACATATTTAAACACACTGTCTTTAAAAGTTTGTTTTAGTTAAGATTCAGAATCCATCAATATTCACTGACCACATAACATATATGAACTTGCGGATTAAGAAAAGTAGAGATACTTTGAGACATGTTGTGGGAAAACTGCAAGCTGTGGAGGGACACATAACAAGGATGTGTAAGCAGCACTCTGTGCTCGGTGAGGCTGCAGACCACAGAGGCCGTGGATATGGAGGGGCAGCATCAGTCCACATGCTGTGGATAAGACAGCAGCAGCCTGAGCCTGGCCTGGAAAGGCTGGATGGAGCCTGGCTTAGGGGCTTTATTACGTAGATAAAACAGAAGGGCAAGAGAAGAAGGTTGGTGAAGTAATTAAACATGGGCCTACACTGGAAGGCAGGAATGGAAAGCCACACTGGGCTGATGGAGGAGACGAAAAGGATGAGCAAAGGGTTCTAGGCCTCAATTAAATGGCAGGCAGGGGTTAGGGCATCAAGGAAACGAGCAAACTAAAAAAGCTACAGTCATGCAGGGAGTGGAAAGTGGGTAGGGAAAGGGGACATCAAATGGTTGAAGGATGGGACAGGCCTATTAAGCAAGACTAGACTCTATATTGTTGAAAGCAGCCTGTGATGGAAAAGAGTTTAATAAAGCTGTTCTCAAATCCATAACATTTTCATTAAAACTAAGTATTTGTTCTGAAACACAAGCAGTTCACCATGCATTAAGTCTGCAGGGTGAGTGCAATGTAGGAAGACAGGTGTGTGGCCCATTGCCATGACATTACCTGCATGCATGCCAACAAGGAGAGGGGATGCCCCACATCGGTATATAGCAAGCTGAGTCTGTGACTTCCTGACAAGTCAAAGGATGATGTCAGCAATGGTAAGGATGAGAACTATATGAAGACTTTAGAGAAGGTCTTTTGAAGACTTTGAATCATTTGCTGACTCTACGTAGGCTCTCATTATATCATTCAAGGCATAGTACCTTAAACATACTTCATTTCACCTTGTTAAGAGAGATGAATGACTAAAGACCAAGCTAATGTCAAGGATGCTTTCATGAATGGAAGTTTCAGGGTCATGGCTAGGCTCACTATTAGTATCACATGGTCCACATCTGCAGCCTCTACCCTCTGTTCTCACCCTACCACTCTAAAGATACTGCTCTCACTGAGGTCCTCAATAACCATCTAACTGCCGCATACAGTGAGCTTTTGGGACCTCCCTGCTGTGTTGATCACTCCCACAGCCACACTCTACTGAGGACACTGGGGACTTCCCATCCCTCTGGTTTTCCTTCTATGGCTCCGGATCTTCCTCCTGTGTTTCCTCCTAATGGCTCCTCTTGCATGAACTCCTTAAAGCCAGTGTTCCCCAAGATTTCATTCTGAGGAAATTGTTCTTCTCACTCCACTTACTCTGCCTGGGTGGCTCTATCTACTCTCTCGATGTCAACTGCCAGTTACAAATGAAGAAATCAAATATGTCTCCAGCACTGCCGCTCCCTTATTTTCAGACTGACATCTCTCTGACTGACTGCTATACACCAGACCACAAAGCCACTCCAACTCTAGATGTCTCAGACAATCTAAATGTCGACATGTGCAAAATTAGTTCCTCATCCTCTAAAATGACTCCTGCTCCTGTGTTCTCTATTTTAGTGATTTTCATTATCTACCTAGTTATCTAAGATAGAGATCTAGGCATCACCATCAAAGCCCCTCTCTCTCTCCTCCTGTTGAACATATCACATCCTGTCACTTTTACTTCAGAGACACTTTAAAAGTTCATCCTCTTCGCTTCATCCATACCACCACTGCCCTATTTCAGCTATTATCCTCACCACGGGCCGGCACCGATGCAAAGGCTTCGTCTGCTTCCAGTCCCAGGCCCGCCATTGCCACCACAGTGAGATCTAAAAATATCTGTTCCTGTGCTTTTTTGCCTCCAACCCTTTAATGGTTCCTTTTGTATTATAAAACACTACAAGCTCTTCATCATGACATATAAGAACTTTTATGATCTGGTGTCTGCTCGTCTGTAGCTTCATTTTTTGATGTAACTCATCTCGAACTTTTTGCTTCAGCAATACTAAGTGACTTGTAAATCTCTGTACTTATAAGTTGTTTCTTCCCCTCTCTGGGTTTCTTGGCACATGAGGTTCTCTGTATCTGGAATGCTGTTTTGCTTTCACTTGGCCAGCTCCCACTGATTGTTTACAACTCAGCATAGGCATCACCTTTCCAAGAAGTTTTCCCTACTTTTGCTAAGACTAGAGTAGCTGTCCCTTCTCCGGATTTTTCTATATTTATAATCCTGATGAATAGAATTTTTCAACTGTAACATAATCAAAACACAGAAAGGAAACAAGACTTGAACTTAAAATTCTCTAAATAATGTATTACAAAGCCAATAGGATTATTTTTGGACCATTAATACCACTGGATAGCCATGTAAGAGTATATCTATCAGTGCATTTTTAAAATTAAAAGAAGTACATCTCGCTTTACATATATGTGTGGGTGTTTATATCCCTAGAAAAGCTATTTGATATTTTTGAAAACTAAATGTTTTCCCACCTCTCTCTATATATATTTATTTCAGACATACTTTATCTTTCGTTTTTAATACTCTCCAAATAGCAATGGTTTCTAATTAGCCCAACCTAAGTCCAACCCTTTCCAAATCTTAAAAAAACATTTTTTTTATATTACATGGTTTATTCCTTGTCTAGAACACAAATATTTCAAAGGGAATAATAAAATCACATCTGCCATTATTTAGAAATTAATCTTTTTTAATTGCAAAAAATGGAAAGATGTTTTGGTATTGGGATAAATTTTGTTCCTTTTAAGAACCACATCCTTTATCACTACTGTAGCATCACAGTAACAGATGAAATTAGGGGAAAATTCAAGGATTTATTTTGATTTTTTTTACATTAATTTTTTTTAAATAGTGATATCCATATCAATATATCTTATAGAAACTAAGAATTAATCATTTTATCATTCTGTACTTTAATTCAAGCATTTAAATATTCTTTCAGCCAGAGCACAGAAATAATAATTTACTTAAAAAGCATTTTTTCATATTATATGATTTATTCCTTATCTATAACATATTTCAAAGGGAATAATAAAACATAGAAAGTTTAGTTACTCATATCGCCTTTCACACACTGATGTGTAAAGGAAGCCCTTAAATTTTTTTCTCAAATTTTTTTGAAATTTCAAACAAAATACCTCAAAATTTCCATCTTATATCTCGTTGAACCAAATATCAATGAATCTTCCCTATCAATAAACCACTATGAATTTGAGACAGAAAGAGACATTAAATTGCAGAAGTCTTACGTGATATTGCAAAAATCACTTTGATGAAAATGTCTGAAGGCAAATCTAGTTTCAAACTTGTTAGGCAAACCAGGTGACTGAATAAGCACTTTTATTATCTAATTATTTATGAGTTTTTAAAAAATGTATTAATGCTATGAATCCTATGAATCCACAAAATTTCTAGAGCCTCTGTTTTTTTTGCTGGGGCCTTTGTTACTTTATGAGCCAATTACCATCCCTCTCAATGAAGGGTGCCCCAGAGTGAATGATTAGACAAGTTAGTTACAATCTCTTTTGGGGAATAATTCTAACCATAACATGTACTCTACAGATTTTTTATTTTTTCCTGAAAAGGCTATAGTTAAATTATATAAGCAGAGTGAAACACTATGCACAAACATGACTGCATATCATGCTGTTAAATGAATTGGTGGTACAAATTTCTGGCTATGTAATCTTTCTTTCAGAAATATACGGAAGTATTGTCCACTTGGACATTATTATTTAAACATGTGTTTTAAATGAAACTGCTGTTCTGATTCCACAAAATGAGCTGTTTGGTATCATCCATAAAATCAAATGGACAGACAGACCATAAATATGTGTCTTTAAATAAAACAAACAATTGTCACCTAATCATCGATTAAGTCTGATGTTTATTTTTAATAAAAATGACATAATCAAAGACACCATTGTGTTTTCACTTGGCAATCCAGGCATCTGACTTTCAATTTTCATTTTAATCTTTTGAATAAATTTGCTTAAGTATTTTTTTAAAAGCAACCAAAGAATTAATAAATTTATTTACAACTAATGTGCTAGAGTGGCATCTTAAAATTAAAAGGCACACATTTTTCTACTGAAATTGATGAAACTGCTTCTACAAAACTAATACTAAATTGGAGAAAAAGAGAAATTCAAATGAGATAGTGAATAAAATGAAAAGTCACTTTACCAAAACTCACTAGTAAACTGTGAAAGTCTAAACTATTTTCCATGTTAACGTAAGAACACCTTATGTTGAATTAGCTATGAGAAAAAAAAAAATGCTTTCCATTATCAATCTAATTCTCATAGAGCTTCACAGAAGGTTGAAGGAGACATTTCTTCAAATGAAATACATATTTCTAGAATCTAACCTGACTTACAGCGAGATAACATCTTATGTAGCAATATGAAGATCACACATCAAACACCATTACCATGATAATTTTAATAATACAACCACTATATTGTAAAACATAGTCACATGTCAATACTAACAATCACAATCAAGTTTTTACATAGTTAGAGAGGTATGCTCAATTTTCAAGGTCTCATACTAACAGAGTAAAGCAGTGATACAGATGATTCAAAATATCTAAAAGATAATGAAGTATTTTTTATATAAATAAATATATTTTGTTAAATATTAATGACATATTTATTTTTAAACATAAACTATGATTTGCAATACATTTGCAGTAAATACATCTCCCTAATAGCTTTTTACTTGGGTTAACACTAAAATCATGTAGTTCACATTCTAGGACAGCAAGTGGTTGGTCAATGAGGAAAGGTGCACCAACAGTATGATAGATAGTACGGAAAGGGTGGTCAAGTATTTAAAATTTCACCCAGGTAATGCAAATGACAGAGATTCTCCACAGAGGGGTAAGGAATATGTGATGCTCTTAAGAGTAGCCTACCAAATGTGGAGCTCAGAATTCCATAGTTAAGACATAATTGCCTTCTTTTTGGTCCACAAAAGCCGTGAGACCTAGATAAGATTCCTAAGAAAAGTACTGATTGTGCAGTAGTTTTCTCACTGATGGAATACTATTCATTGTTGACACAACAGATGGATCAGGAAGTTACAATTTACACCATTGACACAGGTTTGCTATTGATGATAAGGCATATTTTTCTTTCTACTACACGGTATTTGATTTTCATGTGCAGTCACATGTTTGTCTAACCTTCAATCAAAAGGCAAATATTAGAAACCTGAGATTCTTTCAGAACACACATTTGACGTGCCTCATAAAATTCACGAATGTATTTGTCTTTGGTGTTACTTTCATGCAAAGAACCCAACCCACTACTCTCCTTTCATAGGGAAAACTCCCTAAAGTAAGTAGAATCCTGTAGGGTGGCCAAAATGCAGCATCTGAGCACTGTTATTACATAAAGTACTCTTAGTGTCAAAGCATAATGAATGACTAAACAAATGCAATGGATTACAGGGAAGAAGTGTGCTAAAGCAAGATGCGATTAACAGCAAATCTACAGCCTCCATCCTCCCAAGTTCTCATCTTTCTGAGTCTTGTTCATGAAAATTATACATGTTACTTTCTGGCTCATTCACACAATCAATGCCCATATATTTATCTCTTTATGTACCTGGAGAATGGTCACACTGGAAGGCTAAACAATTGAAAAGAAAGGTACACTGTCGAACCTTTCTCTTTCAGTGGCAGTTAACACTCTTTTGACAAATACAAATTATGTATCTAATATGTGCCAGATACTTTGTATGTAAATTATGGCCAATGGACATTCAGAGAGCAGGAGAATTTAAATTTTTTCTTTTCATTTTAAAATGTAGATCTAATAGACATAAATCAATAATTTAGGACACGGTACATTAAAGTTATGTCTCTGAAGCCACCGCCACACCTAAAATGTAAAAATTTCCATCTTTAATAAATTTTCAGTTAAGTCCTTTTATCCACATTTTATAAAAGTTTACTTTCACTCCAGATAAAATCCTAACAAGTTTTGTTCTATTTCATGAGATTCAATCAAAAGAAAAACAACTGTTCTACATTGAATTTTCAATTACATAAATATCAACTACTAGTATACTAAATGGAAAAGTATAAAGTATTATTCCTGATTTAAAACCACTAAATAAAATTGGGGGAAAAATTTAAAAGTTTTCACAAAGGAAAAAAGTACAACTGAAATAGAAGGAATATTATGAATAGCTGCCATAAAGAAAATGTAATCACGGAATTTCCATTAGATGTAAGATTTATGTATTAACCAATAAATGAGAAAGCTATTCAAGGTTTAAAACAATTCCTTTTATTATATCCCATCAACTTATACCTGAATATCTAAAACACTGAACTAGGCTTTATAGAAATCACCATCATTTATGTTACATTTCACTAAGTTTTCATGGTATACCAAATAACTTGCACAACAGGAGGCATTATCTTCTTAAGGCACAGCCTAGTTTAAAATAACTCTCAAATTACAGATTTTCGTCAATTTTGTTTGAAATGTTTAAAAACACGCAAGACCTCAATATTGGCTTGTTATTCAATCTCAATGTGTATTTTGTATTCAGTAGCAAAACTGAAATTGGTTAAAGTATATTTCAGCATATTATTCTCAAAGGCACTGGCCAAGGCATCACACTAAGTCCTTTTTAACTCAAAACTTGGAAGATGCTGCACAATTTTTAAAGTATTAATATCCTAAAGGTATATGAAGTAAACTTAAAAGACTGAAATAACAAAAATCAACAGAATTAGAGTATTAAACTATTTTCATCAGCAACACTAACCAACTTAATAAGCAGTAGAGAATTAATATTAAGTAGTCGTATTATGCAGTTATGAAGTATATCTTAATATTTCAATTCATTAAGACTATTTTCTATTTCTATGTCTTTGAAAAGCAGCAAATCTATAGGAATTATGATCTATAATTTTATTTGTAGTTTTAAGAAATATATGCAATTATGATTACAGCCATAATGACTGATGACTAGTTCCAGTGGCAAAATCTCGGCAGGATACAGATTTAGCAATTTAAATGTTTTATAAGTTTTTGTAATTGAGGAAACTTTTCATAATCTGACATTTGTTAAAACCACTTATTAGAAATTATGCAGCACAGTAGCTGTGGAAATATGAGCTAGCTTCACAATTATAAAGTCAGCCTATGTAGCCCTTTCCTATTGTATATAGTGGCATAAACCCCACGGCGGCCTATCAGCTAACTGGCAGGCAGGGGGCTGCTCTATTCAAAGTGAGAGATACAAGCTGCAGGGCAAAAACCTGGCAGCTCCCATCTGACCCCACAATCCCCTACTGGTGACAGCTCCAAGCTCCATGGCAAATTAGGCCTTCTCATATTACAATTGGAGAAGACAGATTCCATTAGCAGTATCTGAAATTGAGTGGAGAGCTGCACTGTTATCAGACTTGACTCATAAGCACTGCTATTAATCAGAGCTATGATAGCATTTATATATTTCAAGCTATCTGCTGCCGCTGTGATATTCTGCTACAAAGGGTTGATGGGACTTAGGAAAGTGAACAATAGAGCTTTCTGGGAAAAGCAGAGTAAATCAAGAAAGTCTATGACTTCCGCACATTCTGAAGGGATTGTGGTTTACATAAATTTTCTCCCAATTGGAGATTGAGCTCTTCCTCATCTTACACATGGGATTTAGTTGTCACTCAATGGTAACAGCTGTGAAAAGGTGAAGCGGCCCACCGCTCAGAATATTGCCTTCGCTTTTAAAGCAATTAACCCATGAACAGGAGGATACCTGGTGATATCAAAGGGATTAGGCCAGGCACTGCATTATTAACATTTCCTTGAACTAATTCTAACTCTGACTAGCTGTCAGAAAAGACTCTACAGTCTTAAAAAAGAGTTTTTGCCCTGCTTTTTTCCCTTCAAAATGAAGTGCCGCTATTTGAGCCTAATATGTCCCTCTACTTATAAGAAAATGCAAATGAACCAAGCTCTTAATATGCTTAACTAGTCTGAGTCAATGCAATTTTAATACAAGCATGAGAGAAATATATGATCAATTAACCAGGGATCAAGACAGATATTCTCCTGAATGGAAATTAATGCTCCAGTACTTTCCATTCTTCTTCAACTACAAAAACTTGGTGACTATTTGTTACTTATACATAGTTACCTCTGAAATTAGGAAGAGCTTCATATTATTCTCTATGGTAATAATCTAAAATACTCTTTGAGTTGGAAAATCCAAATGTCCCTTAAGCAGGAGATTCTACATTCTAGAAGGTATGGCATTTTAATTTTCTATTCTTTATTGAATGGAATCTTAGCTGAAACTATAGCAGCAGACACAGTACTCAGAGTCAAGTGTTCCTTTTCCAAAAGTTTAATCAAATTAATTTTTAGTAGTAGCAAAATGTTTAGAAATATTTAACTTATAAAAAATAAGATACCCAATAAATAAAATACTGGCACAAAACAATCTGCCAACAGATATTTAAATATTACGGAAATTCGTTGTAGGTTCTTTTTAGTAAACAAGTGTAGTTTCAATATACCTTTATTATCAATACTCATATATTCTAGGTAATTTACTTGACATTAAAAGTGTTAGAAAGTTTTTTAATGCAAGTTTCCTGAAACGGTGATATTTAGAAAAATATTTGAACAACTGTTTGATGGTTAGTGACTTTGTCTTACTTTCTTTAAAATGAGCACTGAATTTTTATTATAAAAACTAAAGCAGTTTTACTCTCAATTCACATGAGGGCTCAAGAAATATTGCTGAATGAATCCTTCTATAGTTTCATTTGGCCCATAATAGTTTGAAAAAAATATGTTGACCCTCAAGCCTGTTGAAAATGTATTCCTTGCCTTGTAACAACCAAAATAAAAGATATGCCTTCATCTGAAATCATAAGCAATTTAAATCTTCCCTGAGGTGAAGAATTTTCATACAATATTATCAACATACTCCATTCTCTTTTAGTGATACCAGGACATGTGAAATATAATTACACTGATGTTTAATGATACTGATTTCAAGTACTCCTTCCTTATTCAGAATATAGGACCTAGTTCAATGTTTCCTAGGAAATATGTTTGAAATTCAAGTACTAGGCAATGCTAACTGGTGTTCATATTAGTGATTTACATTATCTATAACTTTTTATTTTGTATTAATAGGATTTGTGAATTTCAAATCTAACAATGTAATATCATACTATCAAACTTAAAAATCACTTACTTCAATGGCCTTAAAGAAAATCCCAGTTCCCATAAAACATTGACTGTATTACATAGCCTTAAATGCACAGATGTACATATTAATAAAACGAGTACAATTTCATATAAATGAAATGTATTAGATTAAACTTCCTTAACATAATGCATGCTTTAAAATACCCCTGAAGGGGACAATACATAAATAAATACATACGGAAAACACTGGCACAATCTTACTATTTTTAATTCAATAAACTACAGCGACACAGACAGCTTTCAGTGTGCCGTTTTACTCATACACTTTCTACATTAGGGGAAAGCAAATATAAATGAGTTCTTGCCAACCATTAGAAAAGACTGACAAAATATGCAGTGTTAATGACATCTTACTGCTTTTAAAAGCAAGAGAAAGATGCAAGAAAAGCAAAAATTACATAGTAATTGGGAACAACGAATAAATGATTCTTTCAACCTAAGTCATGTTTACTGAAAAAAATGGAGCTTTTTACATCAACACATTTAAACAGAAATTTGCTTTTGAAATACAATCTTTGTTTAAAAGGTACAGAAGGTCTTTATGTCCACCCCGAGAGTTAAATATAGTGAATGCTATGTGAACAATTACCTGAAAAAAAAACCTAAACCTGTTAAAAGAATTAATTTACTGCACACCAGTCAGCATTAATCCCACGTGTACAGTAATGTTCCCTTAAGTGATGGGGGAAAGAACAAATAAAACAGTTTCCTGGATCAAAACCCTTCAATATTCAACAACAAAATGGAATGATGATTTGGTCCGTAAATGAATAAAGTAGTGAAATGTCTCCTAAAGAAATTCTGATAAAGGAGTCAACCTGTAAAGGAATACATTTACTGTATGCTGGGACTGGAAAAAAGCTGTCACTGTAATGGCTGTACAAAAACTGTGTCCTGCTGTTGGGTTTATATTCACAGAAGAAAGGTTTTAAAGGTTAAGTTCAGGTCATACAACAAATGAAATTGTAACAAGCCAGCTGACATTGTATAATGTCTTCTTCCACTCAATCAATAGGCTACTGTTAGTCCTATTACCATAGAGATGGCTTGCTCTTTCCTGAAGGGTGTCTATTGTTTGATAAAACAGATTTGCCACTTGAACTAGGTTGTTCCCAAAGGACGTGTACCTTGTCAATTATTTGTATTCAAAATAATGAAGTATTTTCATATTAAAATGTGTGTAAGAGATAATATTGTTAGATCCCTTTTCTGAAAGAAAGCAACTTTTCCAAAGTACTATATTACCAAAACCACTCCTATATCCAGTTTAGTCATATTAAGAATTTTTGATTTAAAACATGTATCAGCAAGTATACAAATTTATCATTATGTCTATATATTAAAAGAAGAGGGTTGCAGACTAATGTGCTAATCTAAAATTCATTATAATCAAGGATAATACTAAAAGCTATTCTAAAATATGGACAACTCGAAGGAAAATTATTGTTCAAAGGTATTTGAATTCTTTAAAGGTAAAGATTTTTATATATGAGTTTTACAGTGGTTTTCATGTGGAATGGCATCAACAATATATTGAAAATTTTTATAATTTTTTCAAAATTAATACATGAAAAAGTTTTAGAGGACAAATCCCTTTATTTGCATTAAGAGCTACTTATATCCACATACAGCTTAAATGTGTTATAGAAATGATCTTCTAAAATACAGATGAACTATCAAAATAAATATAAGTATCAATTTTCTTTAAATATCATTTTCTTAAATGTCTTGTAAAAATTAATAACATTCAATACAGACAGGTTAAGTTCTAAATTTCAACCTAGATATTTAAAAATAAAAAAGATCAATTTTTCTATCAACAGAAAGAATGACAGATTCTTATATAAAAGACACAGAAGGAAAAAGTCTGATAAAGATTATTCTATTCATTTAAAAAATATATTTGTAACATTCAAACCGCAAATAAATCCAAGCAGAGATATTATTTTAAACATTTCATACTTAAAGATTTGGCTTTCACTGAAAACCTATAAGGCTGAAATAAAAACAAATTAAATAATATAGATAAAATTTAGTAAATAATCAACAAATATAAATTTCAATCTGAAAACTTTCTGCAAATAGATTTAAAAGTAAAGTTTAGAGTCATAATTATGTCAACTTTTACCTTACTGTAAATTATTAAAAGAGAATTTAGAAAAGAATTCAGCTTAAGGGCAATATTATGACTAATGCAAATAAAAACATCAGTCTCCAAAATGACATGTGCAACTGTCTATTCAAATTATACTATACTTGTATACAAGAATATTTTTATAATCAAATCTGCAATTGTTTTTGAAAGAAGTGTTTTAATTTGGTTTTCCCTTTGTGTTTTAGTGTTTTAATTTGGTTTTCCCTTTGCAGTAAGTATAATTTGTATTTTTCTCTATAATCCTCTTAAGCACAGGTTAGACTGAGTTAAGAATGAAGGAGACAAATACCAAAGACAAATGAGTTTACCAATATCCAACACTAATGACCCGTTTTTTAACAGGTAGCCTTCTAAACTAAGAAAGCCTTCCATCAATGAAGTAAGTGGGGTCTAATTTTCCTATCTTCCCTACAGCTATAATGGAACAAAGTGAGACGTTACTAAAACCACATCTCAAATTGATTTCTTTAGTTAATAGCCTCATTTCAAAAAGTATACAACATGTGCATATTTAAATACAATATAATTAGGTATTAGCTCTGAACCTGATAGGCAGCTACCCATCAGCAGTACTGTGAGTAATTAAATGTTATTTATCATTCACCAAAAGATGAAGTTCATATTGTTAAATTAAACTGGCCCAGCTGCATCTTCATAAAATGACAAACCTTATTAGTTCTGCCTAACCACAGAATTGTGATAATGAACTGGTGACACCTTGACTCCATTGTATGAAGCAGAACTGACTGTGTAATCATTTGAGGGTCAGATGCATATGAAATTACTATAAATTAAGAAAGTGAAATCGCATGAGTGATTAGGAAAACCATTGAAACGACAAATGATTTTTTAAAAATGTATGTACTTGGGCTATAAGAAAACTATATTAGTCAAAATTAATTTTAACTAATCAACTACTTTACCTGAAAACGGTGAAAAAAAGTAATGATGCAGCTACTGCTCCAAATAAGCCACAGAGAAGATTGACTCTGTAGGCAACTGAACCAAAAGGAAATAGTATAATTGCAAGTTTAGCCACCAGGGTGAACAAAGGATAGCCAGGAGGATGGGCAACCTACGGAAAAATTAGCAACAGTTAGGTTTTCACACTGGCTTTAATTGAAAAGAAGCCCTTTTCTCGGGCAAGTATGAAGATTAAGAGCCAAAGACTGTTTTAATAGTGGTTTTCTATTGTAATCCTTTTGTGCCAACACAAATAAATATTTTCTTCAGTGGATTTGGCATTGTCTATCACATGGTGTGTCACCTAGAGAAAGGGTGACATATTTCATTGTCGATTCTTAAGCAGTTTCTTCTCTGAGTTCACAGTACATTAGGGTCATTTAAAAGGCTATTGAAAAAAAGCGGGTTCTGAAATATTGTATTGGTTAGAAAGTTGAAAGACCACACTGCTATCGGATTACCCCCATGCTGACAGTCCTAAGGTCTTGCTAAAGGGATCATGCACCATAATAAAGTTTATTAAATAATAAACTTATTAAAACTGTTAACCCGATTTATTTTATTCTCCACAGCTTATACAAAATTTGGGGTGATAATAAGCCAGCTACTGTATATATAGTAAAGGCTTTGCTCTATAATTTAGTTTAATTGGATTTAAAACTTAAAGTAAATTGTCACGTACTGTACTTATAAGTTACTAAAAACTGGGGGTTTAAAAATAAATTAATCTACTTTACTCCATGCTTAATTAAACTTTCTTAATGCCTAAAACTGTTAATGAGAGCATTGATTAAACAATAAAACTAATACTTACTCCAAGCTCATGTGCGGCTGTGATCAGTTCCCCTGTGAAAAAATAATGTAAAACCAATAATTACTATTAGAAAATGACACTCCTCCAAAGTTTTCAAAATCCAAATGCTTGCATTGGGGTTTTGCATTAATTTGACTGGATAAAACTGTAAATCTGCAGAGATTTAACAGCATGAATAGTCTAAGAATATTTTCTCCCTTAGGTCTCATTGAATAAACTATCTTTGGTAGTTTTTAATAACTGGTCAGTGGAAATAAAGGTGAATTCCATTTTTTAAGAAAATGCTTATTTTCCCTCCTGAAAGTTGTATATACTTGCAAATATATACAAAACTCTTTTAGAGCATTAGTGCGATATGCAGTATTATCCCTCAAGTATTTAGTACAAAACTGTCTATAAAGATGTGACCTTATGATATATAGAATGTGCAGACAACACTTGGTAAAGTCTGCCATACTACCCTAACCCTGGCATTTGGGTACCTTCTCCACATTAATTAGGTTGAATACCTTTAAACAATTTCCAAATGTTTATTAGCTCCAGGTTATTTTCATACTGAATTACCATAATACATTCTTTCAAATCGTTAAATCATAATACTATTTACATAGAACTTTATAATTCCTCGCCATTAGTGATCATTTCTAAAATTATGATGTAGTAATTCAATGCCTGCTTCGTTAATGTTCTAAGTATCCAGAGGACAGGGACTATTTCTGACTCAGCCCTGTATACTGTAGTGCAGTACAATGTAAGAAATCAATCAATATTAATAGACAATGTATTAAAGTGACTGTTGTCTATTAAAAAATGTATTAATATCCATTTTCTATCTTTCAATAAATATCAGTATGACTAATTTTTACAAACTGCCCTAGCCACAATGTAGACCTTTACCCTTTCTGGCCTGGACTACAAAAAGAGCATTGACCAATCTTCTACTTCTCCATACTGAAATCACTTATTATTGCCACCCCATACCCACTCCCCCTCATCCCCAAAGGCTGGATCAAACCTCTAGTGTAACATTTCTCAATGGCTGCTCTCTGCTTACTGAATGAAGTTCAGATCCCTCAGCATGACATGCAAGCTCTTTATGGCTTCAAGGTCCCTTTACAAGGTTTATATCTATCCATTAAACCTATACTCAATTCAGTAGAATCTGATTCTCACTGTTCCTCTGGAATGGGTCTTCTTTTACACCCCTTATCACTCATTTTCTCACCCAATATCCTCTCCTAAATCCTTCAAGGCCTGGTTCAATTGCCACCTTCTCAGTGACACATTTCCTTACACATACCCCTCCCCAGTTAATTCCCCATCATCATGAAACATGTCTTCCACCTCCATAGAACCTGCTTGAATCTATTTAGCACTTAGATTGCCTCATATTCTAGTTAGTTGTTTTCACTTCTGTCTGTTCCACTAAGTTAAAAATATTATCCTATCCATTTCAGGATCTTGTCAAGACATCACCACCTCTCCCTTCTCTGGCCACACACATTCTAATTCAAGCTCTGAACATACAGGTTGACAGTCATCCTTGCTACTCAGACACCCCTCGTAGGGCACCCAAAGACAGATATTACTCACTTAAGTCAATTACTTAAGGGCATCTTCAAAGTTTTCTGGAGATATTCAAGAAACCCTTAGAAACCAAAGGCACTTCTTGTATCTTATATACTTTTTAAAGTATATAAATGTTTAAAATAGCTGTTTTCCTTTTTAACTACTGTCAAGTACATTTTATAGTTTTACTCTGAGTCAGCTTTTATGTCTTCGGTCTAAAACTGTTTGTTTTTTTTCCTCATATTTCTGCAGGTGCAGTGAAGCACAGTGAAGTTCAATATTTCAATATCACTTTTCATTCACTTCCATTTAAAATGTATTTAGAATTACATTTTAAAGTTAACAAAAATAGTTCATTTTACCATTAAAAAGTCAATACGCTGTTATTCTTTGCTAGAGTTCTATTAGTATTAAAGATAGATCTGAATGTGGCAAACTTCCATCGACAACTCTTACCAAATGTTAAACTAAAATCTATGCAGAGGATGCCACTATTCAAAGCCTATAAATTTACCTTTGATAAAGAGCTAAAGGGAAATATTACTCTTAAAACTGAGTATGGTAAAGAGGCAAAGTGAATACTGAAAAACAAAAAACAAAGAGTCCTCTTTCTCCCTACCCTTACATTAGGGTTTCCTGAAACGTAAGTCCTACTACTACCTGAACAGAAAATAAACTTATCTGGGTGCTTTACAGAAATGAAGATTATATGAGCATACCCAAAACCTGCCTACACTAGGACCCTCTGACATTGGGCCTAAGTTTCTCTGGCACTTCAAAAGTACATTCAAGTGTGCGGACCACTGTTTTGTTTGTTTGTGTCTGGGCCACAAATGGGTGGCAAGTTCAGAGTTGTTAGCAGATGCTTAACTTTAAAAAAAAGGGGGGTTCCTTTATAGTCTACTTTTTATATTAATTATATAATTACACTGTCAAAAATGAAGTCTATTAAAGATGGCATCCTAATGCAAATTGATTTTCTCCCAAAACAACAAAAAGTGAAGGCTAGATTCCCACCCTCTTCTCCAAAGGACCATAAGCACTACTGCCCATAAATCAACAATGTGTATCAAGTGGTGCAAAATACTGGCATGGCCATATAATGTGATGGATTTATGGAGTATAATTTAAGACTTAGTAGGAAGAAAAATACATGGTTTATATTGGTTTTGAGATGTGTTCTGTTTATTGATAGAAAGTATATTTCATAAACACAAACATTCAAGGGGAACAGTACATTCAACATATAAACGAAATTATCAAAGAAATGATTACACAAATTTTACTGGCAATATTTAGAAGAGTTTATTTATCATTCTCAAAAATGAACAAAAATATTTGAAGCAACCACTATTTAAACTAAACAAATTGGAACATCTAAGAGCTTTGGTAACTCAAAATGAATAGGTAACTTTATTCTTCTGGGAAAAATTAAAACAGTATTCATAAAGACAAGGCAACGATCATAGATTTTAAAGTTTTTAAATATCACTACATTTGTGATGATAGATTTAACAAAGAATTTTATGAAATTCTTTGACAGAGAGCAGGGGTTAAAAGAGCATGTTTTAAAGTCAAACTATGTGGGTTCTTTCCTTAACTGCCTCTGCTTTCTGGCTGTGCGATTCTGGACATAGCTTAGCTTTAGTTTTGTCATCTATAAAAGGAAGATATTGATAATACCTCCCTCAATATTGGGTAAGTGCTCAATAAGTGTTAACTATTCATCCCACCCACATACTTCAGCTCAACCATAGTAAGTAACTGTCAGTGGTTTTCTTTTCTGCAAAGTACAGAACTACCCAACCTCTGAGTAATACTCTCCAATGTCAAAACTCTCACAATTATAAAGTTATTTCTTTTTTAATATAAACGTTGGAAACATGGTAACTCCATTCTGCACTATACTAATGAAACATTGTTCCTATGTGCTTGATAGGACCTGAAAGAATAAAGGTAATGACTTGAAAATGGAGCATCAACAATCCTCAATGTGGTAGGCAGCCTTGAATATCACCCCTAATGATGCCCAGTTTCTGGTATTCTGTGTAATCCTCTCCTCCTTGGGTGTGGGCTGGATTTACTAACTTCCACGAATAAAACAATGTAGTGGCATATCACTTTCAAGGTTAGATTACAAAATGACAAAGGTGCCCTCTCTTAGTTCACCCAGACCCACCTGGCAAAATAACTGGATTGTTTATAAGTGAATCCTTTCCAAATTCAGCCTTGAGAGGACTGCAGCCCCAATCTACACCATGACTGCATCTTCGTCCTGAGTAAGAGCACCCAGCTAAACTCTACCGAGATTCCTGATTCACAGAAAATATGACATAACTGTTTGCTGTTTTAAGCCACCAAATTTGGGAGTATCTTATTGGGCAGCAAAAAATAACTAGTGCACTCGTGGTTTTCTTTTTAATAGAAGTAGCTTGTTTAAAGCCACAACCCGACTTCCACTCTTTTAAGTATTCTCCCCCAAATATTCTGCAAGGCTTGTTCCTTCTCAAAATTCAAGCAAAGATCCCCTCCTCGGAGGCCTTTCCTGACTAGCCATTCGGAAGGAGCCACCAGCCCCTCCCACTTTCGAATCACATTTCCCTCTTACTGTCTCTGCTAACTATATCACCACTTAAAATGTAGCTGTTTATTCAATAATTTGTGTATTGTCTCTACCAGCACCAGAATACTCTCCATACTTGTTCACCACTCCTTTTGTCTGGAACACAAGCATGCAATAAGTAATACTTGTGGACTAATAAGAAATGGGAAGCGAAAACTCAGGTCCAGAAATAAGATCTGGGTAAGTGGAGTGGCCGATAAGTCCCCATCAGGTGAAAGCCACAAGTCCTATCTCAAAAGCCTGAGAACTAAAAAGAATCAGAGTTAACATGAACGGATGGAAACATAAGTTGGGTCTGGACCGGAAACCCTGGAGGGCACGAGCTGTCCAGACCTCGTGAGAAAAGTGCAGACCAGAGCAGAGGGGCAGGAGGGACGACCCTGAGAGTACTTTACCCGAGTCTCCCCCCGGCACCGAAGGCGGCAGCGTGAGGGTGAACACACCGGCCACGGCGGCGAACACTGCAACGCCGCCGCACAGGCCTCTGGAACGCCGCGGCCCCACTTCGGCTGCCCGCCCCGGGGCCGAACCCCTGCTGTCGCCATGGAGACCCATGGATCGATCAGTGGGGACCGAGGAAGGAGGACCCGGCGAGCCCTACGACGTGCGGGAGCACAAAACTGCCCGGGCGAGCGGGGCCCTTGCAGCAGACGCAGTAACTTCCGCGTCAGTTCTCCGCGGGCCGGACCGTACCTTCCTTCGCCGGGGTGGGGAGGACGCAGAAAATGCCAGGCTTTGCGAGAACCAGGTTCGAGGAGTTTTCTCACATGCTGAGGTTTACAGACTTATAATATGTTTGAAATTAGCCCACCATAGAAAAAAAGTCTTTATCTTAAAAAAGCAATCCTGGGCACAGCCTGCACCTCCAGGGCCCTTTCCCCCCTTCGTCACTGACTTGGCTGGATCTGACAGAGACAGAAGCTGAGTCCAAAACTGCGGGTAAGCAAGGGATTCTTCTGCCCCCAATGGTGTGGAGTGAAACTACACAAGAGGACCAAGATTGGGAGCCAGGAACCTAAACCGTGTTAATGCAAGGAGAGGTGTGCGTACAGCATGTGCCAAGTCAGTCAATAACTGCTTTAATCGCATGTGTTTACTATGATTAATTATAAGCCAGAGTGCTGATTATTAAATCGCTGAGTAATTTTCAGAGAGATTAAAATAAGCTAATTGGTCTAATTTTTTTTTTCCCCATGGCATGAGGAAAACTCGGCAGATGAGCTGAGAAATTTGACTTTCTGCATTAATACAAATAATTCTTACCCTGGCAAAGTTGTCTTCTACTTTAACAAAGAGGAGTATTTTGATGGAGCTTTGACCACAAAGTAGGAAATGAAATGGAGACATTGTACTTTCCGACTAGCAGCAATTAAAAAAAAAAAAAGGATGAGGACTATAGGACGACCACATAGCACACTCTTAGTAAGATTTTTAAGCTTACCTTTTACAATATTATAGCAATATTGGAGTGGGAGGGGAGAAGGGCAACCCCTGTGGAAGGCATCGAAAAATATACTGAAGATCAGTGTCCATCTAAAACTTGTTACAAACAATCTGACAGGAACACAGTGCTGCAACTGTAGAGTAACATACACCTACATTAATTGGCAGTCATTGTGCCGGCATACCTTAGTCTTTCGCAGATATTTACATAATGCTTTCTCACCTGTAGTGTTCCTAGAGAGCAGGGGCTGTGTGTTAGGGTGCTCCTAAAATGGCTTCTAGTGATTTAACTCCTGGTATTCACTTCTTTGTGTAATCCCTCCTGTGTGAGCTGGACCTAGGGACTCCCTTCTACCAACAGAATAAGGCAAAAGTGATGTGTGTCAATTAGGGCTGACTTTTCATCTCACTTGCATTCCCTCTTGTGGTCACTACCTATGTCCCTTGCCCTCTTACTTGCTCACTCTGATGGAACCATCTACCATGCTATGAGCTGCTTTATGGAGAGTTCCATGGGCAGGGAATTAAGGGTCACCTCCAGCCAACAGCCAGTGAGGAAATGAGGTCTTCAGTCCAGCAACCTGCAAGGAAGTAAATCTGGCCAATGCCATTTGAAGGAGGTAGGGAATAGATCCTTCCCCGTAGGAGCCTTGAGATGATGGTAACATCTTTCAACACCTTGATTGCAGCCTAAGAGAGACCCTGATCCAGAAGATCCAGTTAAGTCTCTCACAGATTACTATCCTACAGAAACTGTGAGATAATCAATGCTGTTGTTTTAGTCCACTAAATTTGGGGGTAATTTGTTACTCAGCAATAGATTACTAAGACAGGCTGCCTTCTATTTCTCTTTTGAAAGAGTATGCCAATTAATAATGACTGATTAAAGCACATACATTTCATTTTTCATCATTTCATCTTTTTCTTGCTTATGAGCTCTATAAAATAAATTTTTATCATGGCAAGTATCTTTCAAAAGAGGATAATTCTTTGCCCATGTTTTGGGAGGTAGAATTTAGTTCTGAACATATGAATTTGGGAACTGTTCATATAAGGGTGATATGAATGAATAAGTTCACAGAGGCATAGTGTAGCAAGTACAAGATTGAGGCCAAGTGTTAACACATATCTTCATTTAAGGAATGGTGGGAGAAGAGGAAAGAACAGTAGAAGAAAGGGATGTGTCTCAAGAAGGAATGACGTTAATTAAGTATGTGTGGTCAAGTTGTTACAGAGAGGTGAAGGACGATGAAGAGGAACATATCTAGGTTTAATGGGGTTTGAGTTTATGCAATTAGGAGAATCATCTAAGCCAAAGAATACAAAGCTGCATATACAAAATTATGTACAGGCACGGAAAGAAGCCTGGTCTAGTGACCATCTATGAAACTAAAGCTTCGTTAGCTTTATAGTTAATTTCCTTTGAGGAAGAAGAATGACCAGTTCTCTCAGTCTGTGTCTGACTCTACCCCTCAGTAAGCATGCTGACTCTTCACTTATCCCTGAAGCACTTCCTCCTCCAGCTTCAATGACAGAACTCTCCTTTGGCTTTCCTTTACCCCTGGCCTCTCCACCCTGGCTCTGCTTCTGTCAGACCTCCAACTGTAGAGTGAACCAAGGCCGAGTTGTAGAATTAGTCTCTTTTCTGCCTTCTTTCCCAAAATGGTTTGAGTGAAACTATAAATAGTTACTACAGGCTAATAAATCTCAAAACTACATACCACCAACCTCTCCTTTAAACCAGAACTTATCTATTTTTTAAACCCAACTGCCTTGTGATATCTCCATTTCTGTGTTTAAACAGAATTTAAAACCTGGTAGACTGTCTGGCTTATGTCCAGTGTATACCTGGCACAAAATAGTACTTAACAATGTTTATGTAATGAATGAATAAATGAATAATAGACCATTGGTCTATCTATTATGGATTGCATTTAGTTACTAGTAACTGAAATCCTGCTACAGTAGTTTAACATGCAAATGTTTATTCTCTTATAAAAGAATCTGGATCCAAGCATCCATTTATGATAAAAATTCTCAGCAAAGTGGGAATAGAGGGAACATACCTCAACATAATAAAGGCCATATATGACAAACCTACAGCTAACATCATATTCAATGCGGAAAGGCTAAAAGCATTTTACTTAAGATCAGGAAAAGACAAGGATGCTCACTTTCACCACTTCTTTTCAATGCTGTATTGGAAGTCTTAGTCACAGTAATAGGAATAGAAAGAGAAATAAAAGGTATCTGAATTGGAAAGGAAAAAGTAAAAGTCTCATTATTTGCTAATAACATAATAATATATGTAGAGAACCCTAAACATTCCACCAGAAGACTATTAGAACTGATCAATAAATTCAGTAAAGTAGCAGGTTACAAAATAAATATTTAGAAATTAGTGGCACTTTTATATACCAATGAGTAACTTTTAGAAAGAGAAATTAAGAAAACAACCCCATTTACAATTGCAACAAAAACAATAAAATACCTGGGAATCAAATTAACCAAGGAAGTAAAAGACCTGTTCTCAGAAAATTATAAGTCATTGAAAAACAAAATTGAAGAAGATACAAATAAATGGAAGCATATACCATGCTCATGGGCAGGAAGAATCAACATCATTAAAATGGCCATATTGCCTAAAGCAATCTATAGAAGCTCACTTAATATATGACAAAGGAGGCAAGACTGTACAATGGAGTAAAGACAATCTCTTCAATAAATGGTACTGGGAAAATTGAACAGATACATGTAAAAAAAAAAAAAAAAGAAAAGAAATTGAACCACTTTCTTACACTGTATATAAGAATAGTCTTAAAATGGATTAAAGACTTAAATGTAAGACCCAAAACCATAAAACTTCTAGAAGAAAGCATAGGCAGTAAACTCTTTAATATTGCTAACAGTAATTTATTTTTGGATATATCTCCACAGGCAAAGGAAACAAAAGTAAAAATAAACAAGGGGGACTGCACCAAACTAAAAAGTTTTTGTACAGCAAAGGAAACCATCAACAAAACAAAAAGACAACTGATTGAATGAGAGAAGATATTCGCTTATGGTACATCAGATAAGAGGTTAATATCCAAAATATATAGAGAACTCATACAACTCAATAATAAATAAGCAGACAATCCAATTAAAAAATGAACAGATATTTCTCCAAAGAAGAAATACAGATGGCCAATAGATATATGAAAAAATGCTCAAGGTCACTAATCCGAGAAATGCAAGTTAAAACCACAATGAAACATCACCTCTACTTGTCAGAATGGCTATCATCAATAAATCAAAGAACAACAAGTGTTGGTGAGGCTGTGGAGAAAAGGGAACTCTCATACTGTTGGTGAGATTGCAAATTGGTACAACCACTATGGAAAACAGTCTGGAGCTCCCTCAAAAAATTAAAAATGGATATACCTTTTGACCCAGTAATTGCACTAATGAGTATTTATCCAAAGGAAACCACAACAATAATTCATAAAGATCTATGCATCCCTATGTTCATGGCAGCACAATTTATGATAGCCAAGATATGGAAGCAACCAAATACCCATCAACAGATGATCGGATAAAGAAGTTATGGTTCATATATACAATGGAATATTATTCAGCCATTAAAAAAAAATGAAATCCTACCATTTGCAATGACATGGATGGACCTAGAGGTTATTATGCTGAGTGAAATAAGTCAGACTGTGAAAGATAAATACCATATAGTTTCACTTATATGCAGAATCTAAGAAAAAAAAAAAAAGAACAAACTAATCAAAAACAGATTCACAAATAGAGAGGAAAATCTGGTGATGGCCAGAGGAGAGGTGGGTTGGAGGGCTGGGAGAATGGGGTGAAGAGTTAAAGAAGTACAAATTAGTAGTTAATAGATAGTCATGGGGATGGGGAGCATAGCATAGGGAATGCAGTTAGTATTAATGTAATGGCTAGGTGGAGAGCCAGAGGAGAGAAAGAGTAATTGGGAGATCGTTTTATAAACTATATAGATGTCTAACCAATGTACTATATACTTGAAACTAGTAAAATAAAATCTTAAAATAAATAAACAAATAAATAATAGAAAAATGGTACAACCTCTTTAGAAAACAATTTGGCAATTTCTTAACAAATTAAACATATACTTACCAGACCCACCTCCACCCTCCCACCCCTTAAATAAAAATGAATCTGGAGGAAGTCAGTCCAACACTGGTTTGGCAACTGCTTAATGTCATTCAGGGCAAAACTGAAGTCCTTATATTTTTCTGTATCATTCCATTCAGCTTACATCCTCAAGGTCATCTCCTGATCCCAGATGGCAATTAATTCTCCAGACATTATATCTTTATTTTAGGAAGAAGAAAAGATAGGAAAAGAAGGGCATAACTCGTCCTTTTAAAGAGTGCTCTGGAAATGCTGTTTCACACTTCTACCACATCTCACCGGCCACAGTTGAGTAACAGGCCACTCCTAAGGGCAAAGGCAAATGGGAAATGTACCTTTTCAGCTAGGCAAATTTCCAGGGTTCTGTTATGAAGGAAGAAGAAGAGAATGGCTATTGGGAGGTAACTGGGCAGACCCTGCTATAGTTATATTTGGTGACCCGGTGGTATCTTAACCTTGAAAGTTCAAGATGTCAGTTTCAGTAGAGTAGTAGATACTGAAAATAGGTAATAGGGAGTTAAGAAGTGAGGGAAAAAAAGAGAAAATAGAACACATTTGCTAAAAGTTTTGACAGCGAAGGGAAAGAGAGACATATGAGAATTCACAGGTATCGAAGCATCAAATGAAGTTTTTTGGTTTTGTTTTTGTTTTCTTTTTGATAATCCAAGGGAGTATATTATAGGGAGGAATAGTGATAAAGTAATTATGTACTGGAGACTGGAGGCTATGCAAACAAAGAGGAAAGAAGAGAAGGGATGTAGAGAGAAAATATTAGAGTTAGAGAGGAGGGAATTTGAGGTAACACGTGGCAGTTGGTATCCCAGCAGTATTTATCTATAATGTATACTCTGCTTCATTCCACAAAGGGCTAGAAACAGCTACTAGAATACATAGTATACAATGGAAAAATGTGTCTATTACTTAAGATTCTACCAGAGACAGAACTAGTAGAAGGTATTTATTATAAGGAATTCTCTCACGTGATTGTGAGGGTTGGCTAGGCAAGTCCAAAATCTCTAAGGTGGGATGTCAGGTAGGGCAGGCTTTCTGGAGGGGCAGGCTGAAACTCTCAGGCATAGGATGAGGGTGCTGTCCACAGGCAGAATTTCTTCATTAGGGAAATCTCAGTTCTGCTGGCATTTCAAACTGATTGAATCAGGCCTACCTAGGCTATGGAGAATAATCTCCCTCTCTTAAAGTCAACGGATTATGGATTTTAATCACGCCTGTAAAACACCTTCACAGCAACATCTAAATTTGTGTTTGACTAAAAAACTGGGAATGTAGCTAAGCCAAGTTGACACATGCAAAAAATATCACAGCATATACAATGCAAATTCCAAGTCAGGGAACATACGAATTAGAAATTTCGATCGAAAGGAAGTAAACGCTCAGATGTGTGGGGCTATGGCATCCCAGATTTGGCCCTGGGAGTATTGAAAGCAAAACAAAACGGGAACAGAATCAGTTGTCTGGCTTGTTAGTGCCCCAGGGGGAGCAGATTCTTCCTGGCACCTATGACCAGCACCTAACCTCTACAGACTCCCAAAGGGAGCAGCTCCTCATTACAGTTGAGCAGAAGTGGGCACTGCAGCTCTCACTAGGCCTCCACTGGTACCTTCCTAGCTAGGAGAGATCAGAGTTACTGCTTCTCAGATGGCTTCCACTGACACCACGATAAGGAGAGGGAAGGGCAGGGAAGGGACCTCTTTTTAAGGGGTAGAAATCTAGACACCCCGCATGGACTCCACAAACACCATGGAGAGGAGTGGCCTCATTATTACCCAGCCAGGATTGAATGAAGCTCTGGCTGTTTCTTCATCCTCTCTTGACATCTCCTGGTGGGTGTGTTGGGGTATCTGGAGAGGCTAGAAGTCTAAGCTCCCTGTTTGGCCTTTGCTGGAGTGGGTGGGGGTGGGGCTACCGATTTCTTTGTTTTTCCGCTACAGTAGAGAGGTTATTTTCTAAATGTATCTGTCTTGACAGTTTCTTTATCCTTTGACCACAGAGAACAAGCTTTTTTTTTTTTCCCCTTGTCTGTGCCTATTGAGGTCTCTGGGTTGCCAGCTTCTCTAGCATCTAATCTGGGATATGTGTGGCAAAAAGAACACCCAGGGAACAACATGTCACCATGTCATTTTTCAGGTTTTGAGACTCCTATCTGGTCTCCCTTCTTTTCACTTTTCAGTCTTGTATTTGTCTGATATGTAATGTGCAGGGTGTTTTATTGTACTTAATGGGGGAATAGGGAAAAGTGTGTCTACTCTATCTTTCCGGAAGCAGGAGTTACTCCCCTCCATCTTATTCTATCTGAGCATTCAGAGCAGCTTCGCCGACATTAATGCATTGAAGTTTACCTAAAAAATTGTCATTTGGAATTCATTATCCCCCCAAAACTCCACTTGAAATACAGTCAAATGTGCCTTAATCTTACTAATGCCTGTGAGAGTTTAGATTAGAAACCAGATATCTGGAATGCTATCCAACAAACCATCTGCAATAGGACAATACAAGAAGACCCAAACATCCCTGTTAAATGCCTTAGAAAATAATTTTAAACACTCAAATGTTCTAGTAACAAAAGGAATTCGATAAAAAAAATAAAAGCCATTTTCACCTTTCCAGTAGTCAAAAATATTTAATATCTATAGAGTATTGGTGATAAAGGAATTGTGGTATAACATTTTAGAGGGCAATTTAGCTATCTGTATCAAAAATCTATAAGATAGTAATATAATTTGACCTAAATTTTCAATAAACATATGCAAATGTGTTTAACTTTATTAGTAATCAGAGAAATGCAAATTGAAACCACAATGATATATTACACACCTATCAGGTTAGCAAAAAATGAAGGTCTAACTATATGTAACGTTGGCAACCATGTGGAACATTGGAAACGTTAGCAGGAGTGTAAATTGCTAAAACCACTTTGGAAACAGAATTTTTTTCCGTGAAGACAAAGATGTGCAGAGCCTCTAACCTGGCAAATCCATTCTAGGTTTGTTCCTGGAGAAGCTAGGAAACAGATACAAAATGTTCATAGCAACATCATTTATAAAAATGCCGAATCCAGAACAACCGCGAACGTTCATCAATAATGGATTAGAGAGGTAAATCCCGGTTTAGTTATACAATGAAATACAACAAAGAGAATGAACGAACTACACCTAGCTACTGCGAAACAATATGGGCGACTCTCACACACGCACAAAATTTTATAAGCAAAATATTTAGTAAAATGTTGGGATAATGGATGATACCTCTGCAATGAGTGGGGGCTGTCAATGTTTCTATTTTTGACTTGGGCAGTGGCTACATGGGTTTTTCCATTATAATTAGTCTCTAAACTTTTTATAAATGTTTTATGCACTCTTGTGTCTATATGACATATCTCACAATTAAAAGTAGACAGGAAGAAAGATTATGATGCAGTTAACTAAAGGACGGCTTTTTAATGAGTGGTAACCAGAATATTACTCTGAATTAGCATAAGATAACTCACGAATTTTCCTGCATCTTTTTAGTTCTAGGTACAATAAGTGATTATATAGAGGTGTTTTATGCCCAAGGAAAATAAATTCCAACATGAAAGTAAATTTTCTTCCCAAATCTCTGCTGGCGATCCAATATAATTGACTATTAAACTCCCTCCAATTTAGTTTTTGAACATACATTTTGTGAATTATGATCCAGATCTTTAGGGGAAAAAAGAAAAAAAACAAAAACTTGGTTTCATAGACTGGTATCTGTCAGTATTCTTCGAAGTTTTAATGAACTCAAAGATAGCACATAAAAAAAGGAATATTAAGGACACAAAGTAAACAATATAAAAAGTAAAAACAAAGTAAACAACTATCAAAATTAGAAAAGGGAGGTGAGGATTGCAGCACTGAACCAAATCTTCATTTTGTCTGGGGACACAATAGATAATGTCTTACACTGATCAATTAGGAGGCCGTGCTAGAGGCCAATTATTAAAGGGAGATAATCATGAGAAGAACCCAAACCAGGAAAGGTGAAAAGTGCTTCTGAAAAGGGACACTCGGTGAGGAGAGAACAGGATAGGAAATACTGCTTTCATCATGTTGTTATATACTATTATATATTTTGCCATGTGCATTGTATTACATTAAGAATAGGAAAATTTTGCAAAGGAACAACCAAGAATGATAAAAGCCAAAACTTTTGAATTAGAGATTGTAATGTATGAAGAGCATGAAGAATAGTGGGAGCATTATAAATGTTTGCCCTAAGTCAGTTATTTCCTGTTTGAATTGCATTTTAAAAAATTCTCTTATTTAGCCACTCTGTTTCAATTTCAAATATAATTTTAGCCCTATAAAATTTTATTCACTCAGAAAGTTGTATGATTCGTGTTTTAGAGCTCACTCTGGTCACAGAGTGGAGAAGATAGACAAATAAGGATACGTTGACATGGGAAACGTGGTGAGGGATAATCGCAGCAGTAATCTATGGTGAGAGCTGACTGGTCCTACTGAATTAAATGTACTATAATATTAATATTTAAATACCTGTATTAATATTTAAATACTCGAAAAAAAAAGAAAAACATGTCGGTACATCTAAGTATTGCCTGAAAAAGCAATTACTTCTTTCATCCTGCTGTTTCCTTTGGCTTTTTTTCCCTCTGAAATATATCTTTTAATAGTTTCTGAACTTTTGTATGTCTATTTTTCCTTTCACCCTTTTTCTGAGTTAGGTTTTAGCTGGGAAGAATTTTAGATTCGTCATTTTCCTTCTCATCCCTTTCATTACTTTTTTTTTTTTTTTTTTTGCATCTATTGATGAAATACGTTATCAATCAGTTTGCCATTTTGTCTTTACGTATTTTGTCTCTTCTCTCCGAAAGCTTCTGGGATTTTTTTTCTTCATCTTTGTTTTTAAATTTCCTATGATATATCTGAGCATAGATTTTTTTTTTTTTAACTTTATTCTGCTTAGCACTCATTTGTTCTTTTCAAAGTGAAGATCCTGGTCTTTTTTTAGTTTAGGGAAGTTATTAGCCATTATCTTTTCCAAGATTGCTTCTCTATCATTTTTTCTCTCCTTTTCTTCTGGAACTCCAGTTGGGTTTCTCCTTGTTTCTACGTCTATTACCTATTTTCCATTTCTTATCTCTCTGAGCTACATTTTGAGATATTTACTTAGTTTGTTCTTCCAATTTACTAGTTATCTTTTCAGTTATAAAGAGGCTATGAATTAGCCTAATGAATTTTAATGGTATATATAATCGACTATAGTTTTCACTTCCATGATTCCTAACAGTTTCTTATTCTTCACTGTTCTATTCTTACTTAATAATTACAAGTTTTTCTTTTTCTCATAACTTCCTTTTTTCTTTCATGGCTGCTATTTTCTTCTTAATATATTGAGGCTTGCTCTATTTCCTCAGCTGTGGATTTTCCTATTTTTTTTGATCCGTTGTCTCTTATTTCATACCATTAGACCTTCATTGCTCTTGAGATTGTTTGCATGCTTATTTTCTACTGTAATCTTTTCCCCATTATATTCTGGGACTGCATTGTGGTTGCTTCCATCTTAACACTTAAGGATATACAGCTTCAAATTAGGTCTTAATAGCCCAGCATGGATTTCTAACTATAACACTGTGTGGCAGGTCTCTGGTCTGATCTCATTTTATGACTCATTTGTCCCTGGAAGTCTATTTCCTTCCTTTCTTCTTTTCTTCCTTTTTCTTATGGAAATTTTCAAGCATACACAGAACCAAAGAGAATGCTATAATAAACCTGTAGAACTCATCACTCAGCTTTAACACTTATCAATATATGGCTTATTTCATCGATATTTCTCCCCAGCTTTTTGACTTACTGGATTATTTCAAAGAAAATCTCAGATATCATTTCATTCATAAATGTTTCAGTATATATCTCAGAGATATGGTCTTTTTAAAAAAATATATTAATTAATTACCATTATAACACCTAAAAATTAGCAATAATTTCTTGATATTGACTATCCCTGGCTGTCTCTTTTATTTAATAGCAGATTTATTTCAATTAAGGTTCATATACAATCCAGACATTGCCTTTGGCTCATATGGCTTCTAAGTCTCCTTTAATCTATAATATTTCTCCCTCCAGATTGTGGGGAACTCTATAGGAAAAGAGAATAAACTGGATTACTTATTCTGTAGGATTTTCCAAATATTGGCTTTTGTTACATGTCCATGCGATATCACTTAACACATATACACCAACCACCTATTGCTTCAATAATGCAGTGCGACAAAACACTACAAAACTCAGTGGCAGACAACAATAAGGGTTTATTAGTGCTCATACTTCTGGGGAGATTAGTGTGGTGACTCTGCTGGTCTTGGGTGAACTTGCTCACATGTCTGAGGATTGTCTGGCTACTAGCAGGTCTAATACAGCCCTTGAAGGTGAGGACCAAGGTGATATAATTCTCCATGTGTCTTACATCCTCCATCAGGCTAGCTCAGTAATGTTCTTCTCATGGTGATGGCAGAAGAACAGAAAGACAGTATGTTAAAAACACAGGGATTAAGAAGTCCTCACAAGAGGAAGCTCTTAGGAGGTGGCTGAGTCCCAGGGGAACTGGATAAATAAACAAGGTAGTAAGATGGAGTCTCAGAGGACACAATGCAGAGTCCAGGCGCAATTGGACTATTGGATAAAGGCTATATAGTCACAATATTTGAAGCAAGAACCCAGAATTTGGATCCTAAATAAAAAGAGTCAGAATTAGCATAAATGCACCGATTTTCTTTTAGCATTTATTGAACTCCTACTGTATGCCAGGCACTTCATCAAGCAAGTTACATAAGTTGTAGAGTAGTGGCTGAGACTGTGGCTCTGGAGCCTATTTGCCTGGGTTGGAGACCTGCCTCCACCAGTGGAATGTGTTAATTTATGCACAATGTTTAAAACACTGCCTGCTGCATAATAAGCACTCAAAAAATGTTCCACATGAACTCATTTTACATCCCCAGGAACCCCGTGAGCTAGAATCCTTTTTTATATCCATTTTATAAATGAGGAAAGAGAGCTCTGGATATATTAGGTAACTTACCCAAGATACAGCCCATGAGTAACGAAGCAGTTCAGATGCATGCATTTCGCCTTGGGGCTCACACGTTCACCTCGACGGGCAACAATCTCGTCTATACCCCCTGATTTGACACTGAGTCTTTGAGTTAGTTTTCAAAGTGCTCTTGTCTTGGGCGAGAGTTGGCCCCAGAGCCTGAGCGTGTGGATGTATAGGTGGTGGGGGTGGGTGGGAGGGACTGGGTTCATCCTGAGAGGTGGCTTCAGTTGTGGGCACTAGTGAGCTGGGGAGGCAGGAACCCAAGCAGTCAGAACAGTGTGGGGCTCCCAGTGGAGGGAGGATCTAGAGAGGGAGGACAAGCAGAGGTGTGTGTCTAAGGTCACAGATGCAAAGGAGCATGTTGTAAAACCCTTTTGCAAGAAGCAAGAATGTAATGGAAGAGATTGGGGTGGATTTTTAGAATTATCAGATATTTCTTTAAGTAGAGTGGGAAAAGAGGTGTGTTAAAGAAAGACCAAGTGTGGCCAGTTTTCTAATATGGTATTTCCGAAACCTGGCTGATCATCAAGCGTTTGGCAGAGATTTTTAAAACTGTGGATTCCTGGGCTCACACTTGGAGATTCTAATTAGTGGTTCCAGGTAGATTCTGGACATCTGCACGTTTTCAAAGCTTCCCAGGTGATCCTGTTGATTAGCTTGGTCTGGGGCCCACTGATCTAAAGTTACAGCCCTTCTTTTACAGATAAGGAAGCAGACACCAGGGGTGTTAAGCGTCTCACTGGAACCACGTGGCTGGTGATGGCAGAACTGGAACCGGGCTTTAGTCCAATGATCTTTCCACAATATTCTACATTCCTGTCACTATATTAAATGGGTCAAATGCTTTAGGGGGAAATACTCCCAAATATAAGTGCATTCGTATGTTGGTATGAGATTATCAAATAGTGTTCATCACCATAAACTGTGAGTAACCATCATTATGCATAATAAATTCTCTAGCAATCTCTCTTTACAACTCCTAGCTATGAAGTTTTATTCTCAGTTGGAATGTGAGTGGCTCAGAAATTGAAACCATATATTTTTTCTTTTTTTTTTTTATCTCTAACTTCTCCCACAGTGCATTTAATAAATGCCAATTAAATAACAGGAATGATTTGAATAAACCAACATATTATATAACATGTTCAGTGGTGAAAACTCAATATTATGATAAGAGAACATTTATTTCTGTGTTGATCTCAGAATTCTTTTTTTTTTTTCTTTTCAAGTCTGTCAAACCTTTGTCACTTTGAAATTATAGCTTGTTTGGTAAATAACATAAAACCAAAAAGGAATAATACACTACTTCCTTTTTTTCAAGGCAGTTTTGACAAATGTGACTGAGTCAACCATCTGCAGATGAACTGATCAGTTAGTGCACCTAACTTGATGAATTCTCTGTCCTAGTGAATAGCATTGATTTTCCCATTTGGGGTGGCAGTAGGCCACACTCAGCCCAGTTCTCATATCGTCTCTTTTACAAAAAAGGAAACCGAGGCCCAGAAAGTTTGAGTAAACCTCCTTGATGATACAACTGAGAAGCTGAAGAATTTGAGGCCTGTGCTCTTTCCATGTACAGGACCATACTGCTACCCAGATAAGAAGCCGATGGCTGGGTTTGCATCGTTTTGTTTTATTTTGTTTTTCCCAAAGATCAACTGCAAGTCACACAAGCACAGAGGCTGAAAGAACTTCAAGAGAGCAGGAGGAGACTCAGAGTCAGCTTGGGAACTTTGCTAACACAAACTACCTTCACGCGTGTTCTCAGAGACCTCTGAGGTGTCACAAAACATCTTCTAGGGACTTCCGGTCCTGATAGAATCTCAGAATCCAGAGTACGACAGATGGCATTTGTTTGTTCCAGGAGGTACAGAGTCCAGCAGGGGCTGGCTCCCCTGAGTTTCTGGAAGGGAGGTCTGAAGACTGCTAGGAGCCACAGCAGCTGAACTGTGCCTCGGAGATGTCCGTATGGATGGGGTTCTGCTCGGAAGCTGGAGGAGCCACCGATTACATGATTTGGCTTAAAGCTGTACTTACACAGCAAATGCACTGCTTTTATTTGGATATGAGGTGGCTTTGAAAGGGGCTAGCTAGGTAGAGATTATTGGGGGATGAGGGGGTGCAGAGAGGGTTCCCGAGATCTCCCAAACTACTTCTTTGTGTCTTTACTATGCAAGAAATATCTTTAACTGAAGAGCATTCACCATCATTGCCCAGCTGAAATAGGGGCTGGAATGATGTGTACTGGAATCTAACTGAGGTTCACAGGAATTGGAGAGCACTGCTCCCACACAGATGATTGGACACCTAAGGGGGTCCCTCTAGGACCACGCAGGGACCAAGGAATCTTGGTGTACCGGCTCCCCTCAGACCACTCTCTGGGCTGTGGTCCCCCTAGGGCCAACCTACTTCAGGGTGGCCCCCAGAGCTGGATTTGAGCTGGGCCTCGGTACTGTCTCTAGGCAATGACATACTTGTGTAAAAGTGGTCTTGTGCTACCTCTGGTCAGAAAGAGGACATGAGCCCCAGAGGCTGTGGTCACTGAACACTGAGCAGAATCTTAGACATCTAGGGAGACAAGTGGTTCCAGCCACAAAGACTTTGTTTTTAGATTTTGCTGGAGTAACTGTGACTCACCCCTGGAGAAGGAAGTTACATTGGGTCTAAAGCTGTTTAAAGGCCCAAGAGCAAAAGGGCCCTGGATCACTGGAGGCATCATGGGACTGAGGGGCCACAGTGCCTAGAGGGAGTCCCAGTGACCTACTTTCACCTGGAGTGTGGTAAAACTGAAAGACAGTGCTCTGTTTCAGTAGAGGACTGAGGGGGTAGGAGGTGCTGCTAAAATGTGCTAGAATCCCACTGATAAGCTTAGTGCTGCCTTCCAGCATGACCAGCCCCCAGTGTAGATACTGGGACTGTGCTCTCATCACTACCCTTGACATTCAAAATTGGGGGAGGGGGCTTCTGCCAGGAACTTGCAACAAGAGCAATAGATACTCAAGGAGTTAATTCTTCCCAAGTCACCCCATCATTCACTGGAGCTACAGTGATGCTAATGTTATAAAATGAAAAAGTTATTGCCTAAAAATATAGCTCATGGATGGAGGGGGAAGTAATATTTCTTAGTACCCTGTTGGAGCTAAGTGGAGCCAATTCAACTACAAAAACTAAACTCAACTAAAATATTGCCGTGTGTTAATATTGAAAGTAAAGTCTCTAGTTCCACCATAATCAAATCCATGAACATAATCTAGTCTTACCAAGACACTTAAAGGGACACATGTAATTAGATGGAAAGATTTTTTTCTAGGTATTTCACCCATCTACCCTGCTAACCATCTAAAGAAATTCTGAATCTTGTGGCACTAGAGCACACTCTGGTGGTCATAAGGCAAACCAAATATTTCCTAACTGCTAAATTTATCTATTGCCAGGGAGCACTAGATAAATATTCCTTGTTTGAGCAAAAGGTTAGGTAGGCTTGCCTCAAAACAGCAAAAGAAATTAATAGAATATTGTATAATGACTCCAAACCTTATAATTCTCCTCTAAGAATAAAGCAAGTTCTGTTTTATTTGATGTTCAACGCCAAGGGCAAACAAACAAGAATTATTAAACATCTTAAAACGATCTAAAATAACATCCAACCCAGTAAGGTTTTAGGAAAGCTTTTGTTTTTCCTTCTTAAATCCGAGCTACATTCAGACTTTCTCCTTGGAGATTCAGTTTAAGGAAGGGAGAGGAAGCAGATAATAGATATAATACCTAAAACAAACTCCCTTCAGCCATGACAGTGTTATTACAAACTTGAGTGAGTACCATTATTGCAGATAAATAAAAACAATGGACCAGAACCAATTTTACATAAGGAAATATTGTTCAATTTGTTGCGAGCCTTGCTGAAGACTTTTCTCTGTTCTATCAAGTGATGGTTAGTATAAATATTCAGAAGTCCATCTTTGCTTAAAGATGGCACTCGAACAAAAGCACCCACATACATTTAACCAAGCAACGACATTGCCACCTTTTCTGTGTGTGTCCCTAAATGGAAGAAAATATTATGCACTTGGTTCGACACGTAAATTATGCTCTTGAAATCAAACTAACACAAATGGGAAGGAAAAAAATCCAACAACACACACATAAAAAAATAAACTTTTTTAAAGCCAGAAGCTTTGTGTTCTATTGTGTTTAGACTTAAAATATAGAACTATTTAGAAAGAATTAAAGAGATTATGTTTATTTGATTTCAAGTTATCTCAGCAAGAAACACATTTTTCATACCTCTTTGGAAGAACAGCAGGTCAAATGACACATTTGTGAGTGACTGTTTGAAATATTTCAGCCACGCCGCAGGGTCCACCTGACCTGAGCACCATAGATTGAGGGAACAAAGGCTTGTGTTTTAAATGTTCCTTTAAGAGCCTTTCTGGGGAGTTGGGGTGGGGGGAGGGACGCTGGAAGCTGTCACAGGCGTTGCTTTTTATTTTTATCCTATGACACTAATCAGTTTAATTATATTTCTAACCCATGACTTAGGCTCATAATTAATTTCCCCAAATGCAAACATTATATAGTATAATTCTGCAACTCTGCAAGAATAATACAGTTTGTTTCAAAGTCACCCACATCCTTAAACTCCAAAGAGTTTCCCAATATGTGCAAATTTATCCCTCTCTTTGAGTAGGTTTTGTTTTTGAATCTGCTCAATGGCAAAGGTAGGTCTTTATTCTTAATGCTAAAATAAGGATCAGACAGGTTTGTTATTGAGGAGGTCTAGGACCCGAGGAAGCGATTCACTTTATTACCAGACTAAATTAAAATCGTGCATTCACGTAAAGTTAAATGGGGCTGCAGTTCCCTTATTAAATGGAACACTTAATATTACAAGTGTCTGAAGATCATGCTTGAGAGGACTTCACTGAACATTTCCGAGAGTAATTATTCCAAACATAGAGCAGAACACAACCCCTGTTTAGGGTGTAACTCAATATAAGGACTTATGAGTCAAATGCTGAGCCCTTTAGAATTACAAACCTTTGTGACCTTATTAAAGAAGTTCTCCCGTCTCCATTTAAGGGATAGATTGCCAAGGCCTAAATAAAATGCCAGAACCCAAAACGCACATGGTCTGAGCTCGCTGCTACACCTGATACTTTCAGTACTGATTTCCTCCAAGCTCCCCTTTCTTCACCTCCTTTGCCCTAGGCTTTCATAAGCCAGAGAGAGAAAAATGAATTTCACTGCCCAAATGCTAGGATTGCTGGTGCAGAACGTAACTAAATATCAGCAGCTGTGCCAGGGCACCTGAGGCCATGTAAGGAAACTGACAAAAGACTTAGTTATGAACAAGATCTTGGTTCTCTGCTCATCTTGGTTTCGGGTGCTTTAAGAAAGGCAGGGAGAATTGCAACTATGCTCTAAAAATAAACTGGAAAAAAAAATAAAAGTAAAGAGAAAAGAAAAATTGCATCTATGGAAGAAACTCTTAGGAAAAAGAGGTTGAAACAGATGTTCCTAAAACAACAAAATGGGACAGAAGTAATGCCAATAATATTGCTCCTGACTTCTGCTTCCAAACTAATGTATGAGTTATCCGGGGATCATTTAAATCATAGGTCTGGGATAGAGCCTGAGATTCTGCATTTCTCACAAGCTCCCACAAGACATTGGAACAGCTGGTCTAAGGACCATATTTTAAATAATTAGGGGCTAGAGCAATTCGATGGCTTTTAAATAATTTGCCCCCAAACCCTATGTATATTACTATTCCAAAGCAGTATCATTTGATATTTGCTACTCAATTCAAGAGATTTCCTGAAGACAAGCACTGTATATTCCATTTCTCTGATATATCTTTAGCACCTAGCATGGCACTATTGTAAGAATAAGATGAAGTACTAATAGCAAAGGAGGCAAACACTTTTCAGAGGTAATGGCAGCATACCTGTGAGGAAGAAGACACAGATCCAAAGACAATTACACAATATTGGCAGAAAAGGTATCAGAGAGCTTTATAGTCTATCCCGGAGAGTGTTTGAGAAGATAATCACTGGTGTCCTTCTACCTCTCTTTTCAGTGAAATGGTAGTGCTGTTCTTCAGGAGAGGCAGTAGTTACAGTGGGAAAGGATTGGGTACGGGGGCAGGCAGACAGGATAGATGCTGTGACCTTGATTTAGCCTCAAGGCTTAGTTTACTCCTCAAAGTGGGATGAGCTACCTACCTGCAAGTTGATTTTTAAGGATTTGAAAGGATTCATATGAAGCACTCAGCACAGTGCCTGGGTATAGTAGTTGCTCAATAAATATTAGATGCAATCAACTCCTTCAGGGCTTTTAACTTTGGCAGCTGTGCTTTAGAATTACATGGAGGAGCTTTAAAAATCCTGATCCCCCTTCCCAGGCCACACTGCAGATGGATTAAATGCTAATGTCTGAGGAGATGAGGGTGCCACTTTTAAAGCCCCCAAAGTGTTTTCAAGTTCAGCCTAGTTTGAGAACCACTAGTCAAAGTGTAGCTAAGGAGCAGTTATTTCTTTGGGGCCTAGAAACGGGCACCAGCTAACTGGCCTCCTCCAGGAGTGGGAGGGAGGGAAGGAAAAGAGTGAAAAGCTTTCCACCCCCTATGCACACCCCAAGGCTTGTCTTCCCTCTTTTCACGCCTGCAGGGACAGCAACCTGCCAGCTCTCAGTGCTAATCAGTTTCTTCCTAGTTATCGATCTGGATCTGCCCCGGGGACATCAGTACAAGCTCCATCCCTTCAGATATTTGAGCTTTGACTACTTTGTTTATTTGTGATTAATGGTTACTTACCTTCTTAACCAGTAGAAGTATTTATTGCCACCCACATTTTCTGTGGTTTCACCAACAGTGAAATCAAATGTGGTTACAGGATTAAAATAGCCACCAGAAAAACTCACCCCCAAATTCAGCCCCTTTGGGAGCTCATCCCACAGAAGTTTCCTGGGGAAGGAGGGTGGGGGAATTTCACATGTGTGCTTGAATAAATCCAGTCAGCTACCATCGTGGTTCTGTCTCATCGTATCTGTGAGAGCAAAGAACCTCAAAGGACTGTGACTAGTAAATAAATAACGTGCAGAAGTCTGTTAGCTAAGGACTTGAACAAGATGTGTTTTCAATAATGTTAGGGTTTTTTCAATTAATAGATGACACCTTAGGGCTTGCAGGTCCTGCTGGGCACCACTCCCTTTGCTAGGTACCACTGCCCTTTTCAGTGCTGTGACTGATTGAATGATTGATTTTTACTATCAGATTGCTCTCTTGTGGCGCTCCTACCATGGTCTGGAGGCTGCACAAGGATTCATGGCAAAGTTGGGCAGAGTCCCACTCTTGGGGAGGCACATTCTGTTACATGGGAGCTGGGCAATACTGCTTGGGCCCCAAAGTCTCACTAAGCTCTTACTTCCTTTTCTCCCTGTGACCCAGATATAAGTCTCCACGTGTACTTCAGCACCATTCTGCCTTTTATTCCTGAAATGATGCTATCAGGTTAGGCCCCCTGGCCTGATTCTCCCTTCCTCCTTCCCCCTCCCAGGAAGGTCAACTGCATTGAGTCATTAGACATAGCTGGGACATTTATGCAGGAGAAGGACTTTCACAGGTACTGGCTGGCACTTAGCCATCCAAACCCTCTTCCATTACCAACTGATGAACAATTACTGTGTACCTATTAGGTCATTTGATAAGTGATGGATGCCAGACCCAGTCCTGTTCCCATTACGTTCTTTTTTGAGGAGATAGTATGTAGACCCTGAAAATAAAGGGTCATTCGATGTGAACCCCAAGAAGGTATGTACCTGTTGAGGTGATGGACTCCCTCCCCATGGTCAAATGAGGACCCAAATTTTATGAATAAGAGTCTAGGCCATTTGCTTACAAGGGCTCTTTATGTACCCTGTATACTGGGAAGAATCTCAGACCCGACGCTATGTGTGGCTCGTTTATACCAGCTGAGTCGACCATCTTACGGAAGCCCGGGTTTCCTCTTTCAACCAATGGACTGAGACCTGCCCCGTCCAATCAGAACTACACAATTATATACCCTCATTTGCATCTACACTGACCAATCAGAACTGCTCTGTAATGACCAATCAGAACTGTATGAATGTGAGAACCTCATTTGTATAAAATAGGGCCAATGGGAACCTGGGTGGGAACTTTCTCTATAAAAGCAGCCTTCCGTCTCTCTCAGTGGAGCGCACTTTCAGTTTCCGTCGGAAGTTGGGGCTGTGTTTCCCTGAAGACAAATTTCTCCTTTCTTATCTGTTCATGTCAAGAAAGTACGTGTCTCCTTTCCTTTCCAGTGCCTTTTGGCACATTTAGGTTTCACTTAAATAAGGGCAAATTAAGTGAGGCACGATATCTTTATTGGCTATAGAAAATCATAGAAGAAACAGGTACTAGGAGTCAGCTTGGCACAGGCTGATCAAAAAGGCTGCAGATGAGATGAACCTAAGAAAATGTTCAAAAGGGGAACAGTGGTGAATGGAGGTAGGGGGTCATGGGAGTGGTCAGCCTAGGGTGCAAGTAAAATAGAGGTACATTGTCTGGAGAGAATCTAAAATACTAAATCCACTAGAAATCTACCTCATCACCATGCACCAGCAATTCTAGACAAGAGGCTATCCAGGTGGTAGTCCTTTATTACCTTAGTAATTGCTACAAAACACTATCATCTGAGTGCTTCACGTTCATTCTCAGAGAAAGCAGTCCTCTTTTTGTCTTGAGGTTTGACCTCCCTCTTCTATCAAACTAAGACTTGTATTTTTAATCTCCTACTTACCATTCTAAAGAGTCTGATGCTTTTGCAGTCTTTTCTGGAAAGGACAGTGGTGAAAGTCAGGTTATTCTAACTTTGAATGAAAATGGTCTATCGGAGGGGATTATGGACAAAAATACTTGAGACATGGGCAGTGAGTCCACAATCCTAGAATTCTGCCTTCCACCTTTACTTTTATAACTCCCCTGTCCTGTCCTAAATCTGCCAGCCCATGGTTTCATGGATCCCTGGAATGTAGACTGCATGAGGGCAGGAGTCTTTACTTCGTATTGTTCACTAATATACCGAAAGCCCAAAGATCAGTGCTGGACCAGAGGGGATTCTCAATAAATACTTGTCAAGGGAAAAAAGTTCAAGTGTTTCTAATAGAGGTGAGGTGAAAGGCTTTATTCAGCCGACGCAAACCTGGCTCTGAAAACCCAGGAGCTCTCCACGATGATGCAGTATGGGGCTCTTCTAGACTGAGAAAAAGAGGAACCTGCGACCTTGTGGTCTGGCACAGGTTGCGATTTTATCACTGGTATGAAAATTGCCTTGCAGAAAACAGATTGCTCTAGCTTTTCATGACTCTTGCTGGAGATCATAGGAGTAATCTCATCCTAGAAGCTATTAGAACAGTTCTTTCAAAAGCTCTCTTTCTAAGCCTTTGGATTGTCTGTTAACAAAGGTTCATGGGAGGGGGAGGTAGCAAAAAGTGGTGGTGGGGGGGCGGTGGAATAAGGAAGAGAAAATGAGGGGAAAAAAACCTAAACGGTAAGGATTGGAGCAAGGAAAACGAGGTCTATTTTAATCTTATAGTTGAATGAAGGATGCATCTGCACTTGTAAAACTGTTAGAAATATTTGCCATGTTAATTTTTTTTGGATACACACATATATCCAAAGCAGCTGCTGCAGAATGCCCTCCTAAGAGCTCTGATCTCAAACAGGAGGTTTGTTACTGCTTAGTTTCCAAAGCCTCTGTTTCAGCAGTCATGGTGAATTAAAGTCAGATTCTCCAGAGGCGCTTTAATATTTCTTAAGTGATGAGATCAGGACTTGGGGTCCCCACTGAACACTTCAAATGTATAGCCAAGAGAGCAAATCAGCCAAATTCTACCAAGTTTTAAATCCAGTCTAATTCTATGCTTGTATGTAACTTTGATCCGTTCTGGGGACATAGCCTGCACTTCTAATCTGGTCTGTCATCTTGGAAATGGTGTATCTTACTCATAAAAGACCTTGATAAGGAAGGGGCAAATAGATCAGGATGAGACTAACACCACCCCCAGGAAAGTACCTCAAAGGAGTTGCTGATGCTAGAGGAGCATTGTCACCTCTACTTGGAAAAGTCGTTAAGTAGTTTCAAAAGGTACTCAATTTATAGTTAGGACTGCTTGAATGTGGGATTAAGGAAGGGAAATGTTATTTTACTTTCTTTAAAGGACCCAAAAACTACACTATTTTTTTCTTTTCAAAACTCTTGTTGGAATGAATGAATCTTCACCTGTAAATCTATTCATTGGTATCAGCTTGCACTGACTCAAAAGAGCAAATTGTGGGCATCTGTTTTCCACTTAAGTCAATGATGTTAGCTTAGGAGCTTTAAATCAGCAAAGGATGGGAATAGTTCTGAAAATTGCAAAAGCCACAAATCAGGCGCTCTCAACCAAAGAGCTGGTTTTACTAGCACACCACTGCCCCATCCATCTTTCATGAACCAGCTTAATACTCTTCCTCATAAAGCTTCAACTGACTACTCCAGCCCAACAATGACTTCTTGTCTGCTACAAGCTGAGAACTCTTACCTGATCTACTCTGTTTATCTGATACTTTAGCAACATATTGTGGCCTAGATTATTGACTTCACGTTATTTTAACATGCTACCATTTAACCTTTAAGAAGTCTCCATGTAGATTGAAAGCTCCATGAGAGCAGAAACAAAGGACCCCATGGGGTTTGTAAGAATAGAAACAAACGACAGGAGCTCATGTGTTAAATGAAACTGAGCACTAGGTGCTGGGAAAACCCTAAACAATTGGAAAGAAAATGAAATACATTTTGAAACATAAAATCCCATTTTTGGAAAATTAAATTAACCACGTATAGCTATACGTAATGCCACTTCCAATTTATTGATAATTAAACTGGTTCACGGTTTTTGGAGACTTTGATATGCTTTTTGTACTACTTTAGTTGTGAAATCTGAACATTGATGCCCTGTTTGCTCATGGCAGGTGTCCTCCAGCACTGCAGTCACATTCAAAGGGAGGGAAGCACAGTATGTCACAAGGTACCCTCTGAATCTGTCTCACTAATCAGTTCTTAAATGGCCATCAGCCTTTCCTCTACTGATTGAGAAAGTGGTAATCGGTGTTCTCTACCCAACTTCACATGTAGTCATGGTTTCTACTAAATGTGGGGTCAGGATACATCTTAACACCAAGCGATAAAGCTTCCTACATAATGTACCAGTAATGGATACACATGTTTATAAATATTTGTTTTAATACTAATGTCAGATTATTTAGGGCCTAATCCATTCTGCTGATTGAACCTAGTATAAGTGGAAGGATAAAGATTTCTATCCCTACATTAACACATTTTATGGGTTGCAAAGCCACTCTTTCTCTGCTAAAACATAAGGTCATGAACTAATAAAATCCTCACTTTTTGAGGGTGTCATGTGACAGTTTTAGAAAAGATTAATCTGCAGAATAGGCTTGTAGAAGTATTGGGTAAATAAGACATCTGAGTTTTGAGAAATATTGCTCTCAAAACAATGTCTCCTCTTCAAAACATGTTAAATGGACTAGAAGTAAATGTTGAGAAGCATTCTGCTCAAAGCTGTTCATATAAATGTGCTGTCACAGATTAAAGCTAAGTGACTTCAGGCAATCTCCCACAGAACAACAACAAAAAAAGACTAAAAGGAAAGACTTTTTGGATTTCTTCATATCCTCCCACCTTAGCTAAAATTCCTGTGTTATGGCCATTAATAGTTGTAATACTATGATAGAGTTAACAGTTTGGTTCATTTTTCCTTCTATTCCATGAATCTTTACACATGTTTTTACATCAGTAAATGACAACTTTATGGATTAAAAAACAGGACAAGATACTTAGTATTGTTTCTGAAAAATAAGATGGGCATCCCTTCTCTTCTGTGCTGTTACAATCTCCTGCCTCATACTTAAGAAACTTTTTTTATTTCCAGTTTTCTACTGTTCTACTATCTTGTTTCTCCAGAATGGCTTGTTTACTATTTACATTAGGGTAGAATGAGATGAGGAGAGTGCTGGAGACTAGGCCTGAGCCAGGTGACCTGACCCTAATTCACCCACCTGTCCCAGTCTTCTGCTCAAGATCCTGGCAGCTAATTGAGGATTCAAGGCCTTGGGCCAATAAATGAATCTATCTACCAGAATAACCTGGGACCACTTTTTTGCTTGGTATGTTTTGTTCTGAATCATATCAGGATGAATATGACACAACTTTTGCATTCTAAGAAAAGTCTACTTATAACGGCATTACCAGAGCTGAAACAAGTTTCAAGTGCCTGAAAAATCATGTTCTTAATAGGAGCTTAATAAACAGTTTGTTATCGAGGAAAAAAAGGACCTTTAAAATTTCAGTGTTTTTTTCCCAATAAAACAACTGAGATAAACAAATACCCTTGATTTATCCAACTAACTTTGTATTTCTTTGAATTGCTATGTAGCAGTTTTTTCTTCCCATTAGGCATCTCTTAGCAGTTTTTTTTCTCTCCATCCCCATTCTCAGAACATTGTCTTTGCTCCTGTTGGACCATCTGCATCCAGTCTTGCCATGTCCAAAACCTCCACATAGCCACTTCAAGGGAAGCTTTTCAAAACAAGTTGTATTATGTTATTTTCTTTAAAACTTCAGAAAAATCAAAGTTGTGATGGAAACAAGGAGCAGCAGCAAGGAAAAATCACCTGGGATCTAGAGGAACAAAGAAACTATACGACTAGGGAGAAGTCCAAGAAAGCACCCCGCAATGGCAGAAGGTAGGACGGGGCGAGGAAGTGAGGCTGCCGGGTCCAGAGCAGCTGAGTGAGATGGAGGCTGTGGCAGCGGCGGATGCCTCTTAAAGGGGCCACGTCTGCGAGCAGATTTTCGCAGTGACTGACCTGCTCTCACTGAGTACCAGTGCTGATTCAGCTGCAGGGGGCACCAGGGACTTACAGGGAGACATTGTCAGAGTGAGGGCCGAGGCGAGAATCGCTCTGTACAGAAGTGCCAACAGTATCCATTGTTCCCTGTTGAGCCCTACCCCTTCCCAGTGTGGGGACACAGTGCTGCCATAGCCCTGACGTCATCAAACTGAATAACAGGTCATTCTGCCCAGAGGATTCCCTGAAACCCACACCTCCCGCAACTCATGGCCCCACCCAAGCCACATCCTCGGTCAGGTTCTCTTTGCTGAGCAGCACCTAGACACATACTGGGGGGAGTGACCTCGGTTTCTGGTATGGCCTTTTGAGGCAACTATAAGCACATCATTTGTGGATTAACAGGTGGCCCCGGAGGAGTAGAGGCTTGGGCTAAGTTTGTCCTGCAGCTGAACCCCTCTCAAGTCTGTGCCACTGGACACCTACTTCACAAATCTACACTAATAAGACTTGGAGACTTAGGAGCTTCACTTAGTACATAGAAACAGACACGGAAAGGCAGCAAAATGGGAAGACAAAGAAGCAGAAACCATATGAGAGAAGAGAACAGATCTAGATATAATGGAGTCAAGTAATCTAACAGATGTAGAGTTCAAAACACTGGTTATAAAGATGCTCAATGAATTTTTAGTTAAATTCAGTGAAAACTTCAACAAAGAGATAAAAACAAGGAAATGGAAATTATAAAAGGAAACCAGTCTGAAATGAACACACCATCTGAGATGAGAAGTACATTAAATGTAGTAAACAAAGGAACAAAGTGAATAAAGAAGAGGGTTAAATTCCCTACCTAGAGGACAGGAAAGTCGATCAGGACACTCAATCAGAATGGCAAGAAAAAAAATGCCAAGACTATAAAATGAGGACATGGGGCACTATTAAGACTCCAAATACTTGTCTGATCAGTGTAACTGAAGAAAATCAAGATGTTGAACAGCTGCTTGAAAAAATAATGATGGAAAACTTCCCTAACCTGGTGAAGGAAATGGACATAAAACCCCAGGAAGCTCAGAATTCCAAAATTTAGGGATCCAAAAAGTCCCACACCAGGACACATCATAATTAAAATGCCAAAGGTTAAATACAAAGAAAGTATTAAAAGCAGCAAGAGAAAAAACAATTACTTATGAAGGAACACCCATAAGACTAGGAGCTGATTTCTCAAACTATGCAGGACAGAAAGGCTTGGCAAAAAATATTCGACAAGATGAAGACCTAGGATATACGGCCAAGAATAATTTGTCCAGCAAAGCTATTATTTAGAATTAAAGGACAGATAAAGAGCTTCCCAGACAAAAATAAGCTAAAGGAATTTATCACCACCAAGCCAGTACTACAGGAAATGTCGGAGGGACTTCTTTAAGAAGAAGAAACGTGTATCAAAAACAGTAATAAAGAATGGTAACAACTACATTCCTATCAATAAGTACCTAAAGGGAAAAGAATTAAGTACTCCAACCAAAAGATAGAGTAGCTGAAAGGATAAGAAAACAAGACTCCTACATATGAAAAGGAAGGGAGTGGAAAAAGATATTACTTTGATGGACCTGTCAGACATTTGTCAGAGAAAGATAAACACTATATGACTTCACTTACATGCAGAATCTAAGGAATAAAAACAAGCTAATCAAAAACACTCACAAATATAGTGGACAATTTGGTGTCAGACAGAGGAGGGATTTGGGAGGCTGGGAGAATGGGGGTGCAAGGTTAAAGTACAAATTAGTGGCTGATGGATGGTCACAGGGGTGGGAAACACAGCATAGGGAATGCAGTTAGCATTAATACATTGGCTAGTTGGAGGGTCAGGGGAGGGAGGGTGCAATGGGGAGCATTTTTTGAGCTATATGTATGAACTGTATACTTGAAACTAAATTAAAAAAAAAAAACTTCAATATTTAAGTCCTTAAAATGGCAATCAAGGACCTGGGCCCTTAAAGTGAAAAGCATCCCTAGAATCTAGCCTGTGTTCCTAACTGAACACGAGTTGTGCTCATAGAACAATGAACAAATAGCTTCCCTCCAGGACTATGCCTGGAACAAGCGGCAAGAATACTCTGCAACTACAAAGATGACTAGTTTTTTCCTAGCTAACGTGGAAAACTTTACCTGGGCATTGCTAACCCCACTTAAACCCTTCCATCTCCTAGATCGAATTAAATATCCTATTACTGATTCACCCCTGTTCTTGATGGCACTCAATTCAGAATGGGTCTGGACTTTCTTAAGCCCTTCATAGGATCACCCATCAAAAGCCCCAATCCCATAACGAGCGCCTTCCCACTCCCTCTTACTGAATTGCTCTATGAACTTTCTGTTCATTTTCTCTTGATTTTAAAAAACACAAGTAAACTTATGTACCTAGGAGTAGGTCGATAGTTTGGACCCTTGGTTTTAACAGCTCTCCCCTTCATGTGCAGTTTCTCAAATAAGTCTTTTATCCTTTGGCTTTCGGGATCTTTTCCCTCCCTTTCTCCACCTAAAAAAAAAACCTCAATCTTATTTTTCAAAATTTGACTCACATGTCAACTTGTGTGGGAACATTTCTAAGAACCTACACATTTCCTTGGGTCAAGTTCCCACTGTCTTGTGTTATCTCTGAACTAGAGCCTGAGGTATAGAGGCTCAACATCTTTGGACATTGGAATCCAAGAAGACCAGCTTCAAGTTCTGGCTTTGGCAGTGCATTACTTTGAGAAGCTTGCTTATTATTCACATCAGGGCTGAACTGGCAAATGTCATTCTCCTAATTCTATTTAATCATTATTACCCATTGTCACTTAAGGAATAACCCTGGTATCAACTGCATACATATTAACAGTCCTGGGGCTTAGAACAGTATATCTTTTTTCTTATTCGGCGACAATGCCCAAGACTACTAAATAAATCATGTTCATCTCCTTTACTTCTCTAGTTCATAAACTGGGACTTACCTATCAACTTGCTTCATTGTGGAGTACAGTCGTGAAACATTTAAGAAGAATTGGTCGTAAAGGACAGAAGCAGCAGAGAGTCTGAGGATTAGGGGCAGTGTCAGTCCTCAGACTCTATCCTGACCACTTGAACCAGCCTGAGGGATTATATCTGGAAATTTGTGCTAATACCATCTTCTCAGTTAATGGGATGGAGTAAATGGACTTTACAATTCAGTGGTTCTCAACCTGCGATGCACACTAGAATCACCTAAGGAGCTTCCAGTACCTATGCTTGGATTCCACCTCTTCTAAATGCTGGAGTGGGACCTGGGCATTAGTAATTTTTAAGTTTTTTGTAATTGATTCTAATAGAGCAGGGCATCATTGATCTAGTTCCTGGTAGGAAAATTCCTCTAAAAACAAAGTATTTCACAGTAGTAGAGAATGGATAATAGAACAAGCATGGACATCTATATTGAATGATTGATAAATAACAAATTTTGTAAAGACTCCAAGCACCACTTTATAAGGGCAGGATTCCTCCAAACTAAAACAAAGTAAATGATGGGTAGATTCACAAAAAAAATTCAGGCCGTAGAAATTAAAAACATTGACAAAGTCGTAAATGTATACTGTTGCACAGATCAGAGGATTTGGGAATGAAATGGGGCCAGAAGCTAATTATATGGAAATGTTTCCATTTGCACATTTCTCCAGAAGGCAAAGTAGAGATTGCAACCAATAGATATATACATAGAAGTGACAAGAATATTAAGTTTTCTATCATTCTCCTAGTACACTGCCTTTCTCAGCATGTTTTCTGTCCTAGTTCTTATGAAGGTGAGAATAATATCAAACTCATTAATTGTCTACATTTTAGATATGATAAGACTTTAGTGGATGGTGTTAATTAAACGACAAAACAACTCTTGCTGTGTTGTGCGTTCCAAGTTAGAGCAATTAATTCACTCACTTAAACTGATCAAGATTTAATTACCATCACTCTGTGCAATTACTCCATAATTAAAGTAATTTGGTTCATTCCACTTGCTGACAGTGTCATTGAACAGCCATTCACAGAACGAAAAGAAGTGATAATTAACTTAAAGAATAGCTCAGGGCAGTTTTACGCAGACAAGTTCACTGTTAGTTATTTTTAAAATACCTAAATCGAGGTAAAGTGTGGAGAGAGAATCCTGGGAGAACTTTTAAACAAAAATAATGACGGAAATAAACAACACTTTAGAGTTTTTTTTCTCAAAATAAGGTTTCCAGCAATTTAAATAATCGTAGTAGCCATCATTATAACCTAACCACAAATTAGTGTCATGGGCAAAACAAATAGAACTAGAAAAAATTAAGCGCTTAAACACTGGTTAGGGCTAAACACTGTGGGAGATTACTGCCTGCCTGGAGGTCAGTAGATGTGGTACAAAATATTCTGGTAAAAAAAAACAAAACAAAACAAAACAAAACAAAACAAAAAAACAATTTTCAAAGAGAAACCAAAAAGGTATACAAGAATTACAAAACTCAAATTTGAAATGCACACTTGCACACACACAACCATACACACAGGCCATGGAGAAAAACAGTTGTCTATTTACCTGTGGAATCATTTTATAGAGTAGTTCATTGATTAGTTCTGACCAGAGAAAATGGAGAGATTAGCATAGGAATTCTGAGAGCATTACTGGAAAGTACTGTAACAGATCATAGGGTATGTGATTTGCTCAAGATCACAGGTCTAAGGAGTAGGAGAGCAGGGGCTGGAACTCTCATCTCAGTTCATTCACAGGAAAATCATCTTGAACTGAATTAAACTCTTTCTCAGAAAAGTCCAGATGGAACTTAAGTTCCCCACTAAAGGGCCAAATGAATCAAAGTACGCAGGTAATGGTGGCTCTGCTAGGATTTAGGAATATTGGGAAGTTTCTGAAAGCCCTGATTCTAAGGGAAATATTCTCAGAGGCAATAGCTTTTCATTACACTCTGCGGAAGACAGCTTTTGAAGGGCAGTACATTAGCATCTATATACTGGACATGACACTTGGGGCAGCTTCTCCTGGGTCCTGTGCTTGGAGTTGAGGAGAGGGTAAGGGGCACTATATCCTTCTGCCCTTTTCTCAACACTATATCAATACAACTTTGAAATTTCCCCCTTTAACATAATCACACGAAGCCTGTGAAAGATGCTAAGAGTGAGGCCTCCTTTCACGTGCCTTAAGTGGTTCACGCTGGAGGAGTGGCTACGGAACCGAGCCCATTTGTGAGGCTCTGCCCATGTCTTCACCATTAAACTAGTAAGGAAATTAGTTGGACTAAACAGCTCCTTTCAAATACTAAGAATTAGGAGGCTAGGGGACTTGCCCAAGATTACAGGTCTAGCTGGTGCCAGATCTGGGGCTGGAATTCCTGTCTCCAGTCAGTCTGGATCATGACATTTTCACTGGACAATGACTAATGCAAATTTTAGCACAGTGACTCTCAATCAGAGCACAGTGTATTTCCCCACTCATGACACCTCCATATAGGCACAGAAAATTTAGCTTAATGCATTCCTCAGCCATATCTCTTAGAAAAAATCCTTCTGAAATCCTTTTTCTTTACTGATCCCATTTGAAAATATTAGAAAGGGCATGGTGTTAAAATACCATTCAAGGGATAAGACATATATCCTCATAAGATTCTTTACTCATAAATTAATAAATCATCTATTTTCTGAATATAATGGAAAAGATTGTAAGAATCTATAGACATATTGGATTAAACATAACATTAACATCAACTTCATCTGTTTCTTAATTTTTAAATGTGGCTACCAGTAAGTTTAAAGCTGTCAGTGGCTTGCACTGTATTTCTATTGAACAGCATTTCTAATTGAATGTTGGCAAAAGGCTCTAATAAAGTGGAAAATGGTGGAAATTTTAAATGAGAAGATAATATGACTCTACGAGGAGAATAATATGGTCGCTTGACTATGTATATCTATATTTTTAAAAAAAAGTATTAAAAGTTCGGGTGTACAGAATCTCTTCCTGTTTAACACCCATTAAGAACACATAGATAAAATATCTCACTAATGTAATAAGTAGTTATTGAGTACCAAGCAGTGTGCTTGACACCGGGGTCAAAAGCCATATCCTTCGTACATCTCATTGGCCAGGACGAGGTTACTAATCTTCACAGAGGATAATGGGCTCACCATAGATCTGGGGGGAAGAAGTTACCTTTCTTGAAGTCAAGGAATCTCTGCCTATTGCCTGAACAGAATCTTGTTTTTAGAAAGGTTTATTTTCAAGTTTGGATTTTTTTTTAAAGCAAGAAATGTAACAATGGCTGTGTGGCACAGTGTGTGCCACAGTGTCTAGGTTAAATGAGCAGTTTCACAGCATTCAACATAAAAAAAATCTCAAATTAATAACTAAGAATATTCAGAAAATAATCATTTGGGTTTGTTCACATTTGACCATCTCCCCCAAACTTCAGCCACAGACATGAATTTCAGTTTTGCTGACAGAGAACTCTAACATGCATTTCATTCAGACTTAAGAAGAAAACTGGTTTCAAATTGAAAGATACATAGAAGCGCATGGCCTCCTTCTCCCCCCCACCCCCTTTAATTTTAATGCCAAGGAAATAAGTATAACTTAGCCCTGACTTTTTTTTTTTTTAATTAGAAGCAGGGGAAAGCAGGTGAGGAAACGCAGAGGTTTTTTAAGAAGATCTTATTGGTTGCAGTATACTTGTGATTACCTTCGTAATGATGTATAATAAATAAACCACCAGTCATCTTTCTCTGGTGACTCAGTTTTTGCAGCCCCTTTCAGCATGGACTGAAGTACAGATTTATATCATTAAATACTTGTTCATAGTTATAACCTATCTTTTTAAGGCTTCCAAGAAGGTACTTTAGAATATAGGAAAAAAGGATTCCACTAAAGTGATACAATAAGCTTTTTTTACACGAGAATGAGGCACATTTAGTAATAGGGGGATATGGACATTATTCATACTAACCCTGCACATTTAATACCATTAATTTGTCAAAACTAATAACATTAACTCGTTCAAAAATGAGATTAAACTGGGCACCCCTCGTAGCCATAATCCGCGACTGATGGCTCTGGGACGTGGACAGCACAGCGCCTCCAGCAGAGTGAGTGGTGCACATGCGGCAGATTGCAACGGGACTCCATTTAAATTTCCTGTCCTTAAAGCATCTTAAAAAAAAAAAAAAAAAGTGTTGCTTGTCTCGCTGCACTCTTTAAGTGTTATCTTTTAGCGCCCAAACTAATGATTTATGTTTCATGCCAACAGGGCAGAGTAACACAATTATTTTCCTAAATGGCATTTAATGGAAATCAGCAGGGATGAAGAATCCAACCAGGCTCACGAAATGATGGTCGCTGCAGTTGACTTCATTTCTGACCCTGTAAATCAGGTATAGACGTCACTAAATGTAGCCAACCAGGAATGGTGCAACATGTTACATGGTGTCACTTTGAATTATGAAGGACACCCACTCGTCCCTTCTCTCATTTCCCTCTCTTGCTCCTTGGCACTATATTGACACCCTACACCTACTTTTCTCCAGCGTTTTCTCTATTTTTATTCATTTACTGAGCACCTGTGAGTGAGGGACTCTTCTAGAGATGGACATGTGAAGATTAATAGGAAATGTCAGTCTTTCCCACAGAGATGTTCACGTATTGAGAACCATCGTGGCGCATGGAAAAGAGCATTAAGATATACTGGAGTCAGGCAGATCCAGCATCTAGTTCAGCTGGAACTAGAAGAACTAACTGTGCGACCTTGGACAAGTTACTTAGCTTCTCTGAACTTCTATTCCTCTGTAAAATGGAGATAGCAACCTAAATGCTTACAACATGGTCATGAGAATGAACCAAAAAAAAAAAAAAGACAACCAGTACAATGGCCTAGCAAATGGTTATTTAAAAAATGATAGCTAATATTTACATAAGATACCCAGCAAAGCGCCTGTGTGAGGTAGACACTCAGTATTCATGTTCTTTTTCCTTGGAGAATGGTGAAGTGGGAAAAACTTGTTTGGGGCACATTCTCTCTGTGTTCCCTTACCTCTGGGTGAGGCTTCTCTCCATACATTCCTGTGTCTTCTGTTTAAAGCATCTGTTTTCAGGGGGAAAAAACATCTGGAATTTCTCCAGGTTGAAAAATATGGGTAAATAACTGATAAGGAAATTAAACTCTAACAATAGGTTGGTCACCAGCCTATAGAAAGAGGGGAGACTTTTGCTTTTATCATGTGCCAGCTATTGGAGAGAGCAAGATACCTTTCCCCTCTGATTCTCACAACCAGTAGGATTGTCACAAACAGTATATTTTTGTGACATAGGCAAACAAGTGAAAAACAGGAGACTTTCAGGGTCTCCTATGGCAAGTATTTATTAAAGTATTTTTCCAATCAGACAGTTTCTTCTCTAAGGCAAATTCCTAGAATTAAAAATAAGCATGTGCCATTCATAGTAATAGTACCATTTAAATGTACTTTATAAGTACATAACATGAATTTTCTTATTATATCCTTTAAAAATTCTAGGAGGTAGGCAAATTACCTGCATTTTAAAAGTGAGAAAACAGGCCTCAGAGACTAAACACTTCAACTAACTGATAAAGCCAGGATTTCTAGCTCCCTTTGAATAGAGGTGGTGTGTTTTGATATTGCTCTAGAAGCCATTCTTACAAAACCACATGGAGTCAAAAAGTTATTTCACCATGTTTTTATAGATGAACTTTTTCTTTACAGTTACTTCTATGATAAAGCAAATCACACAAATCTGTTGGGTGCAGCTGATTATCCTGGACCGCCTTTTATGTTGCATGAAAGTCAGCATGGCTGACGAAGTAGACTGTGCACGGCCTATGAGGGAGGACTCGGGGGCTTCCTCATGGACAGTGTCCTACAATGCTGTGCCTCGGTTTTCCTTTGAAAGGTACAACTCCATCTCTATCTCTTCTAGGTAGGAATTAGGGGTACAAATAAAGATACAAATAAAGGCACAAATAAAGATACCATGACATGAAGGTGCTAGGTTAATGTGGAATATTATGGGAAATAGTGTGGAATGGGGATAAATGAAAAAATAAAGTGGCTGAAGGTTAAAATGAAAATATAGACTGGAGCCTCGTTAAGGGTATTAACTATAAGGCTAAGGGATTTGGATATTACCTAGTAGCAGTGGGGAGCAGTTGAAGGTGTGTAAGACTAGGTCATAAAGGAGCTGAATTTTGGACCACTTGGGCAACAGAGTGAAGGATGGAGGGAAGCTAGGATGCCTGGAAACAGGGAGGCCCACTAGAACATGAATTTGATGGATCCTCCCTTAGACACAATGAAGACCTCAGTGAGAGCATGTACAATATGCATAAAGGGAAGATGTATATTCAAAAAATATTTTGGAAGTAGTAATGTGGGAGAAAGGGAGGCAGCCACTGATTACTACGTATAGATCGGGATCATGAAGATTCAAGGACAGCTCAGTTTCTGGACCCGAGATGACAACTGAGTTTTATCTCGAATGCTAAGGGGATCCTGACATGGACAGCTGGCTTAGTGATCTTGCCACAGGCACCAGAAGAGCAGTGGCAGCACACTTGCCAGGTGTTTGTCATCCTTTTCAGACTACATGAGTGGTTTGCCTTGTGGTAGGTCTTTATCTTGGAAGTAAATTCATGTTATTATCTAATAGTGACTTTATTGATCACTTTCAGCATGAATACTAAAGATAAGAAGATACAAGATGATACAGAACCAACACAACCAGCTGCAAAGCTGACCTAAAAGACCAGCCCCGTGGGGTACCAAAAGTATTAATAAAATGTACTACAGGCAAAGGTACAACTAAACTTTCTTCAGACAATGTAAATGTCAGAAAGCTTAGAAATCAGTCCAAATTCTTCCCAATATCTTTGAAAATTTGACTATAAAACTTCTCAAGTATGTTGTTTTGCTCACCTCTTCATTTAGTGGGGAAGTCTTGCCCTAGGATTCTGTGGAAAGCTGAGTACCTGCCACTGGTCAGAACAGATGAGATTGACCACAGTTTATTAGTCCCATAAACTCAAAGCCTTGGGGAGGAGGACAGTGCTTACCATACAGAGCCACAGAGAGGTTGCGCTTGGCAGCAAAGTGAAGCAATTGAGGAGGCTGGCTTTGTAGTAACAAAGGAGTTTATCACTTTCAGATTGGGCTTCACAGTGATCCCATTTCAAAATCCATTCTCATGTCTTAAGTGCCTTGCAGCCTCCTAACAACCTTATATTTCCAGCAACTGGAACATAGTAGGCACCTGAGGCTTGTTGACCTAGGCACCAAGTTGAAATCCCCCCAAGCAGAGAAGCTTTGGTATCCCCTGTGTGAGCACCTTCCTTATAATTCCCCATAGATGGTGGTCAATGAAGCACAATTGGCTGCTTTCCTGTTTAACAACATTAAAATAGTCTCTGCTCAGGGAAATCTTAAAAAGAGGCCCTATACTAAGCCTTGCCACTTTACTAGTGGTGTTTTTAAAAGGTTAGGAGAGGCGACCATCTGAATGGGAGAATGTTTGCAAACAATGCCTCCATTAAGGGCCTAATTTCCAAAGAACAAATAACTCATACAACTCAAAACGATTCAATTAAAAAATGGGCAGAGGGCTTGAACAGATATTTTTCCCAAAAAGACATACAAATGGCCAACATACATATGAAAAGATGCTCAATTTCCCTAGTTTTTTGAGAGATGCAAATCAAAACCACAATGAGTTACCATCTCATACCTGTTAGAATGGCTGTCATCAACAGGACAAATAAGTGTTGGAGAAGTGTAGGAGAAAAGGAACTCTCATACTCATACACTGTGGGATTGTAAATTGATGTAGCTACTATGGAAAACTGTAGGTTTCTCAAAAAAACTAAATAGAATTACCATATGACCCAGCAATACCTCTTCTAGGTATTAACACAAAAACTTAAACACTTATTCACAAAGATATATGCACCTCAATGTTTATACCAGCATGGTTTACAGTGGCCGAGACACGGAAACAACCGAAGTGTCCATCGACAGATGATTGGATAAAGATACGGTGCATATATACAATCTGATATTACTCAGCCACAAGAAAAGATGAAATACTGCCACTAGCAACAACATGGATGGATCTTAACATGATACTCAAGTGAAATAAGTCAGACAGAAAAAGTCGAGAACCAGATGATTTCACTCATGTGGGATATAAAACTAAAAGTAATGAAGGGGACATTCATGGAAACAGACAATAGATTAGTGATTATCAGAGAGAAGGGGGTGTAAGGGGAGGGACTCAAATATTTGGCTGAAGGAAATTTAACCTGGGTTGGTGAACACACAATGCAACATACATATGATGTATTATTGAATTTTAAAAAGTTTTGGAGACCATCTACATGAAAAGATTTTCCGAATAGCAAGATATAGTAAAATAATTCCAAAAATACTCTCATCTCTTCCTCTATTTAAGCCTTTGCTAATATCTTTTTAGCCCCAAAGTCCTCCCTCAAATCTCTTGCATTTAAGTAGCAAATTATTGGGAATAAGTTTCACCTTTTGTTAAAATGTTTTTGCCTTAGGGTGTCTCCAGGCACCTTAGCTTAGACAAAATGCTAGAAGAGGTAATGAGGAATATTAATCGGAAAACAAGTGAGTGATTTGTGAGCCTATATATACACATGTATAGATGTAAAAGCTGTGGATGAAAGATTTTTCAGACAGTTGCTGATAAGATAGACCCTGGGTTGCAGAGCTCTGGAGAGAATGTGAGAAGCCATCACAAATATGACTTCTGGGATAGTGATGAATCCATCATAGGGAAACCCTTATGGATTAGTTAGACTTTCTGAGGCAGTCTCCCTTTTAAACAGTCCTTTGGCAGATCAGATGTTTGTCTTAATGTGTCTTGTGTGAAATATGAGCTACTAGTGATCACTAGGAAATCTTTCTATTAAAATTGTCTGAACTTCTTTAGGTTCAGTATCTGAGGGATACGAGGTTTAGTTACTCCCTCTTCCATTATTTTCTGTTGCTTTTCTTTGTAATAAGCTTCTAGGGGTGCACCTCCCACTTTCAGGCCAAGGCACTTCTGTGTTCAGACCATAGAGCTTGGTACGCTCACAGGGTCAGGCACTTTCTCAAACTGCGAATCTTAGAATTGCGAATGATTCAAACACACGAGATCCATTTTATCTGAAATGGGGATTGGTTATAGATATGCTAATCAAATGGATGTAGTTATAGCCTTTCCCCCAAAATAAAAAATTCACTTTGTAAGTGCAGGAATGTTTAAATGTTATCATAAACAGCATACTTCTAATTCGATTCCATGGGCTGTTTTGCTATTTTATTAACTATGAATATTACGGTATTATAAGACTATAATTATTGTACTACTTTATGCCCACTGGTCACCTATTCATTTTTGATGTTGGCTTCCAATTTCATCCAAACTGATTTTATATTGAAATATGCCCACTGTCTTCACACAGGGCATGGAAATGCCATCTTACCTATTTTATGGTGAGCTAATAAAATTATATTCCACAGTTTCAATATCTGTTCTTTGCCTTTCCCCTCTCCCCTACTGCTCTGCTATTTGGGAACTTTGACTAAAATGCATATTTTGAAAGATATTACAGTGATCGAGACCCTTTCCAAGACTTTCTTTCAAACTTTAACTCAAATTACAATGGGCAAGTGTAATAAAGGGCAGCTAATCAGTGCTTTGCCTCATCTTCTGACTTGTCATTTCCAAAGTTTTGGCCTAATAAATAAGTTTGGGGAACTTCTTTAAGATGGCATCTAGTCAATGGTTTCTTAAAACTCTTTTGGCAGTCAGAACCCTTCGTCTCAACACTCTCATTCCTAACTCTAGGGTGGGCTCCAATGCAACAAGACCATATGAAATGTTTTCACTTCCTGTTGGCTGGTTGTAAGCTTTCCTTGTGTTAATCCCTTGTTAATGGACACTTTTTTCGAGCAGCTGTGATCGAGTTGTGTTGTCTTTGTGATTCTAGGAGATTTTATTACTTGTATATCTTTGTTTTCATTATTTTGAGATTTTGAGATTTTGTCTGTTTCATTGATATTGATTCTCTCAGTTAGAGAAGGCCCGGGTTCCTGCCGTTTCTGTTTGTTTTTGATCTCCAAGCAGTGGGAGGGAATCCTCGGGGCTGCAATGTTTTGGTTCTATGCTTCAACTGGGAAAGGCATGGTAAGAGCCATTAGCGGCTTTCTCAATTGAAAACAGATGAATGTGGCTTTAAACCTAGGTGGTGGACTTGCATTTTGTCATCTAAATAACCTCAGGTTATTGTTCTGGGGCACTCGTTTTTGGAGGGCAAGTTAGGTGCAGTTTCTATCTAAATGCTGAGATATAGTTTGCTATGTAATTGCTTAGTACTTTGGGGGAAAATGTACATTTTTTCCCCATTAGGATTATAAACTCCTAGAGGGAATAGACCACATTTGTCAAACACCTACTCCAGGCCTTGTTTTTAAGTAAGTGCCTGCTAAATTACTTGGTAGGTTATAATATATCAGGATAAGGCAACATTTTAGCAGCACCCCAAGCAAATGGGTCATGACATGGAAAATGCAATAGCTGCGTAGTTGCATCCAGGTACCAGGCCTGCTTTAGATGGCACTTAGGAGACTTTTGATGGCCCTCTACTGGGGATTCTACTGTTTATTGCCTCGCCGTCTGACTAGCTGCCAGAAAGATACTTTCTTCTCAAGATCCCTTTTCAGGTAATCTATCCTTTTACTTATGTATCTGTTATGGAAGGTTAAGAATTGACTGAAAAAGAAAATTTTAAAAAATACTTACATATCAGCATTAGTAAGGATTTTAAAAAATATGTAACACATTGGCAAAAATATTTTATAACTACATAACTAAATCTAAATTGGTTAGAGGGTTAACATGGTTGTAATAAAAACACTGACTGGAGAAAGAAGCATGCTTCTGGACTTCTCCCTTCGTTATCAGTGGCAGTCTGGGCCGGACATCCTTGTCTTTACAAGAGGCTGGACCTGGACCAGAGGCTTTTTTATGTGGAGTGAGGGGAGCTGATGGTCAGGTCTAGACTGAGACAAGACGACTTAAAAATTCAGATCCCTTTCAAACTGATATTCTTCACATTTACATTCAATATATAGAGAAGGCTGAAGGCTTAAGGTGGGAAGGTTGGTGTCAACTGCTGATGTCAACAATTAAGCTCTGGCCCCAAACTTCTAATTTTCACCCAGCAAGACAAAACTCCTGGGATTAACCGAACCCATTTTTCTTAGACAGTTTAGAAATCATCAATTGCCCCTCATAGTATGCCCTTTAGAGTTTTGATCATTTTAAACATTAAGCCATTTATCAAAGAATTCTTCCAACCTGTTACAATTCTCTCCCTGAAAAGTGTTCTTGTAAGTATAGTTTTCTCCATCTCTTTCCATTTCTAGAGATGTTATAGCAGAGTTTTGAGCACCTGTTTTGCTGAGCTACCCCTTAATCCATCTCGGGGTCCCAGTGATACGGTTTGATGCCCTCCTGCCCACAACTGCTCTTCCACAGACTGACTTGGCAAGATGCTTGAAGACCCTACCCTTAGAATTTCTCAGATGATGTCTCATTTTCGATCCCAGTGGCACATCAGAATCCCTTCAGGAGCTTTTTAAAAAATCCTCAATGCTAAGGCTACACCCCAGACCAATATCTCAGAACCTCTGGGTGTGGAAACAGGCAAGAGTACTTTTAAAAGCCCCCCAGATGATTCCAGTGTGCAGCCAAGCTGAGAAGCATGCTGTTGGAAGGGTGGTGCTTCTAAGGCCCTTACCTGGAATTTCTACTACTTATCTGGATATATTTACCTGGAATTTGTGATATACTCGTCTGTTATCTGTTGAAAATGTTGGCTCTGCTGGTCTGCATGGTCTAAGGAAATAGATTTTTTCCTCTTAAAAAATGGAGTGGGGAGGAGCATGAGAAACCAGGGTGTAACCACAACAAACAGCCTCATAGCAATGCCAGCTCTGTGCTCACCGAGGCTACAAAGGTAAATGTGTTTCTAACCCTGGAGAAACGATCAGAAAAAAAGTTGCCTTGTGGAGAGCTAGAACAAGGAAAAGAGATGGAGACAAGGGGCAGAGGAGAACTCTGAGTCAAGGATTCTACCAAGAGGCTGCATTAGATAGCAAAAGACCCAGAATGGCCCATATCACTGGCCCCTTTGCAGCTGTAGGACCTCAACTGTCCTTTTGATGGAAGTAGCTGCCCGTTGTCACACCTCACAGCCTTTCCACTCCTTTGCTTTGCTCTATCTACACCACATTCCCCTCCAAGACATACACTTAATTATTAAACTTAAACTTATAAAGATATTTACTTATTAAACTTTTTTAAGTATCTATTATATGCCAGGCTTTCTACTAGGCCCTACAGCAATGATTTCTTGACTATAATGTGCATCAGTTATCTGGGGAATGTTTTTTAAAGTATACTTCTGCCTCAGTCCTATCTAATTAAAACTGAAGATTTCTCACACTTAAACACATTTGAGTTCAGCAGAACTGGGGTAGAAGTGGAGATCTGCATTTTTAAAGTACTTCCTCTCCAATTCTGATGAAGTCTGAGAACCTTAATTTGAGGTGCTATTCCAGAGGATACAGAGAGGGGAGTCACGTGTAGTCCTTGACTTTCAGGAGAAAGACACATCTTGTAACAAAGCTGTGGGAACCAGAGCACAGGATTAAAGCATAGGGCATCCAGCTCAGGAGCAGTAGGGGTTGGTCCAGCCTGTGTTCCACCTACCAAGAGAACTGTCCTCTTAACTAGAAAGAGGCCTTATGGGCTAGTCACAGTCTTGCCAGAGGGTTAACCCAAGACTAGGGTAAAATCCATAGGACGTGACTCGCTATTCTCTAAACTAGTCACATTCTGAGCACTTTGGTGCTGGTGTCTACTTCATCTATTCTTATCTGGAGAATCCCATCAAGTCTTCAATATTCAATTGTCACCTGGATAAAGTCTCTTCTGATCCCTCTAAAGCCCAGTTGGTGCATCCTGTGGGTGCTGATGGTGTTTTGTGCCATGTCTGTCTGTCTGTCTCTCACTGTTTCACGTGGCCTCCAGGGCAGACGGTACCTGTCAATCTAAGTATTACCAGCACCTCAGCAGGGGCTGGCATATGCCAGGTGCTCAGTAGGCAAAGCAGGAGGGAGGAGACACTGATGTGTGGTGGCCAGGGGCACTTGGACCTGTAGAAGAGGGTAGGTGGGGAGGTAGGCTAACTGCCACTAGGACCCTTTCGCATAGATAGGAGCATCCTGAGCAGTGGGAGTGAGATGAGAAGACACTCCCTTTTCCCCCAGTATAAACGTGCATGATTTCTCCCATGCTCCAAGATTGCTTAGAGCCATGGGATGTGAGCATCCCTCTGAAACCCAACAACACATCCAGCATGCTGATGGATGCAGTTCCTCCAGAGCTCACAGTCCCACAGGCAGAGCTACTCAATAAGCCAAGAATGAATGTGTAACCAATGGAAACAGCTAACATATAGTGTGGCCTGTGTGCCGGGCCCTGCTTTAAGTGCTCACATGGGTAAGTAACTCACACAGTGCTCCTATTTTACAGATGAGGAAACTAAGGCAGAGCATCTAGTTGTGGTACCCAAGGACATAGATTTCGAAGTGGCGGAATTCCAATTTAAACTCAGGTGGTCTGGCTCCAGTCTGTTTTAACAATCATGCTCTAGTAGTCTCTATAAATACTGGAGAGTGTTCATTTTTGGGCAGAAGTTGGGGAGAAGCTCATCTGAGCAGAACTCAGTGTTTTCATTTTATTAGGTTTTTGTATCACTGAAAAGTGATTAATTCCATTTGCCAATCTATTTGTGGCAATGACTCATCATCTTCAGGTGCTTAATGCCACCTTCGAATTATTAAGTTGAGACTTTTAGAATTCAACATTTTTCCTTACCTCTCTAGTTGCTACATGAGAAAAAAAAATTGACCGTGTGGAATCCTTTTCAGTATTTCATATGATTTTATAAAATAAATTAGTTATTTAAGCTTAAATAATTTTCAATAATTGCCTAATGCTCTCCACCGAGCTAGCCTTTTCCCCCCTTTCCTTTCATTGCTTCAAGGTACTTATTGAAAAGGATTTAAAATTGTTTAGAATGCTCTTCCCCTCAACCAAGAGTAAAGGGCATTATACATCCAACAGCCTGTTAACTCACATTTTCTATTTAATTTTTCAGAAAAGTTACCCTATGCTTAACATTTGCAGGCAGTGGAGTAAAAAAAAAGCTTATTGATGATTTTCAGGAATCAATGCAAATGAGATTAAGGGGAACTGACGGGGATATAATGCAGTAGAATAAAAACCCTTAGGACAGGCAGAAAAGAGGTGCTCTCCTGAAGCACTGTTGGATGGCAAAGGATAGGAACAGGCATTGGAGGACACCTGGATGGGAGGCCCGGTGCTAGAGCCTGCAGCACAGCTGTCTCCTGCCCAAAGCATGGGGCATTCTGCTGCATTAGCAACCAAAGAACCAGAGATTTAGAGCTTTGCATTTGCCAGCAATTATGTATTAACTCTGAATCTTATTTGTGATCGTGGAAGGAGGGGGAACATTTTTTTTTAAAAAATAGCATATTCCAAGATGCAGAAAAAAAATTCAACCCTCCTAAATTCTACATGTTATCTATAATGACTTCTAAACTTTTGGAAAACTGCAAATGTCTTTCTTTTCTCGCCTCTTCTCGCCTTTCTCTTCTTTCTCTTCTTTCGAGTGATAAGAGATAATTGTTTCTTAGTCTAAAACTTTTCTGGGGTTGGGGTAGAAGGAAATGGGATGGTTTGGGAATCCCCTAGGAAGCTCAAGAAGATAAAACTTGCCAAAAGGTTCTAAACTTGCCTTCTTGAAATAGACAAAACATTTCACATCTGGTGGGGGGATGATACTGGGGAGAGCAGCAATTAGAGCTCTACAAATTTCTAGCAAAGAAACTGCTGGAACTGTTTGAAAGAAACTGCCAAACTCTTCCAAAGTGGCTGGACCATTTTGCATTTCCTACAGCAGGAAATGAGAGTCCCTGTTGCTCCACATCTTCTCAGCATTTGGTGTTGTCAGCATTCTGAATTTTGGTCATTCTAATAGATGTATAGTGGCATCTCACTGTCTTAGTTGGCATTTCCTTGAAGCCATATGCTGTGGAATGTCTTTTATATGCTTATTTATCACCTGTACATCTTTGACGTGTCTGTTAAGGTTGTTGGCTTATTTGTAAATAAGGTTGGTTGGTTTCTTAAGAATTCTTTGTATATTTTGGATAATAGTCCTTTATCAAATTGGTCTTTTGTAGACATTTTCTCTCAATCTGGTTTGTCTTATTCTCTTCATATTATCTTTCACGGAGCAGAAGTTTTTAGCTTTAATGAACTCAAGTTTATTTCTTGGATCATGGTGTTGTATCTAAGAAGGCATCATCATATCCAAACTCATCTAGATTGTCTCCTATGTTCTAGGAGTTTTATAGTTTTCTTTTACATTTAGGCTGTAATGTATTTTCAGTTAACTTTTTGAAGAGTGTAAGATTCCTGTCTAGATTCTTTTTTTTTTTTTTTTTTTTTTTTGCATGGAGGGAAGTGTATCCTTTGATTCTTTCTTCTGCTTGGATGGTGGCTGGAACTTGAGGAATCATTTTGGAATCTGAGATGGCAACAAATATGGCAGAGAGTCAAGCTCTGCTTAGTTCTTGATGACCATGGAGCTGCTGTGCCAGTCCTGGGTTTCCTTCCCCTGACCTCTTTTAGGTGAAAAAGAAAGACATCTATCTTGTCTAAGCCTCTGCTTTTTAGTTTTTTTTTTCTTTGTCATCCTATTTATATGCAGCCAAAGCTAATCATAACAGATACATCTGCTTTTTATTGCTCATTATGGTTGTTATCTGTTAAGTTATGCAAATCGTTTATTTTTAGATGAGGAAAGCTGAGACACTTTCTCCTAGACCTAGATTTTAGAAACTTCTTGATACATTGAAGTATATCTAATAGCCTCCCTCTTGCACAAAAATCTACAAAACATAACACAGCTAAATTTAATGGCTAAAGAAATAAGGTATAATCATGAAAAGCATAAATAAAAGATGTTTTCTGAAGGGGCAAATGACTTGCCAGTTTTAAATTTCCCTTCCTCCTATCAGCAGATCTCCAGAAGAGAAACTCGTTTTGATATCCCGATGCTTAATAATAAATATGGCGAACCAGACCCTTCTGGTTCTCAGCAATAACTAGTGCTAGAACGAATTCTATTTCAGCACTTTATCAGTGCAACTCAGCTTCCATTTCCTCTTGCACTGAGTGAACTGAAACCCTCAGCCGGTGCACATCACACTTTCAGATGTGTAAAAAACTGATACAACGTAAATCACCATTCCTTTCTCTCCTGAGACCATATACATGATTTAATATCTACATTAGAGCTGTCAGGCACATGCCAGCTCAGTACTGGGAAAATAATCCAACACCATCTCCTAGACACAGGAATGATACCATCCTTCAAAACATTTTTTAAAGAATTTTACACTTTCTTCAAGCAGGTAAGATGATCGAAGTTTAAGTTGGCTAGCTCCTAAGAACAGGCATTTCAAGACATCTAACACAATTGTCAACACTGTTGACATTTCTTGAGAAAGATTTGTGAATAGGATATTCTCCAGCAGAGAGTCCTGGGGCAGATCAGCAGGATCTGTGGGACTTAGTGGTTCCTCCTATAAGTCATGGGGCATCTCATTGTGATCATGAGTAGTTAGTGCTAGGGTTGAAACAAGAAGGGTGCCTTGGATGATTCATGCCCTTTTTGTTAAAATAAAAGTAGACTTGAGCTTAGATCTGGCAAAGAGTTAAAAAAAAAAATAACCAGCAGTTAGAATGTTTGGTTTTAATTTATGCCTATCTTTCTTTAATCAGTCATGGTGACTATGCGGTACTTTTTTCACTATTTCCCTTTCACACCTGTTGAAAATATTGATTCTTTGCACTCTCGCTTACTGAATCCAGATTTAACTTCAGGATTCTTAACACAGCAACGAGGCAGCTACTGCCAGTGCATTGGCATGCCATAAAAATGCTTGTATCCCTGCTCTGGATGCTTGAAAGTTTGGTGAACATTATTTTGTCCAATGCAGTTGGATAGGCGTCAAGGCCTTACTGTTGTGTCTGAATCTGCCAGAGTTTCTTGTCATTGAGGTTTAGATGCCCAGGGTTCTTTTCAGTTTCAGATTCTTGAAAGTGAAATACAAATGGACAGACACCTGTAAAGCAACCTAAATTCAGAATGCTTTTTTATTTTTATAATTTTTCCCCAGACTTTACTTTGTCCACACCTAGTACATCGGCAATGTTTTTTTAGGGCTCACCTTTATCAAGTTTTCCTAAGGTATTCAACTTGGTTTTCATAGAAACTCTTTGTGAGCTCACATTTCATCAGCTTACATAATAGTTAATTAAATTGCATAATTAAAATAACCCTGGTGTAAACAGGTTTGGGAACAATCCTAACTGAATCCCAGGAGGCATTCAGTGCACTGCTGGGAGCAGACTGCACAAGCATATCTGTGGTGCTGAGTTTCCAACTTTTCCTGGGCTTCTGTCAATATGTTATACAGATATGGTGGACAGTGTCAGCTAACTGAGTTGGGTAAATGGAGGTTAGTTAGAGACTCCACTGTCAGATAGAAGCTCCTAACTCTCTCAAGATAGATAACATGTTTCCTAGGAAAAAGGAAACCAGCTAGCTCTGAATATCCTCATTGCTTTTATTTTCCTGGGGTGTTGTGGGGAGCAAATAATTTTTAATGGGGAAAGTTTTTTTTTTTTAAAAAAAAAAAAAAAAAAAAAGTCTCCTGGAGACTCATGCAATGATGCCAGCACTGAACACTACTATCCCGGGCTTCACAGTGTTGTAACTGGTCCTATGATTGCAGAAACTCTCATCTCGCTTTGTTTACTATTGTTTACTGTGACCCCTGAATAATGGTCAAAATAATACCATTTTACCCCTTTTTGAGCATATAATTCAGTGGCATTAAGTACAGTCTCCTGTTGTTACAACCATCACCACTATCTAACTACAGAACTTTGTCATCACCCCTAACAGAAACTCCACTCATTGAATGCCGACTCTCCATTCTCCCTCCCCTAAGCCCCTGGCAACCAACCTTCTACTGTCTCTATGCATTAGACTACTCTAGGTACCTCATATAAGTGCAATCATACAATATTTGTCCTTTTGTGTCTGGCTTTCACATAATGTCTTCAAGGTTTACCCACGTTGCCTTATTACTTTTAAACAGCTTTCCCACTCAGAACACATCATCATCGCCTGGAGTCTTCCATACACCCCCATGAAGACAATTTTGAGGTTGCCTTTCTTCCTTCAGCCTCCTGGAAAGCGATAATCACCTGCCCCCCACAAAGTGTGAGTGCCAGCTGTGGGCCTTTTATAGCGACCACCCTACAGTCCCCCAGACATGGTTGCTGGGCTGCATTCGTCCTTTCCAAGGTTCTAGGATTTTCAATTGCCTATTAAATCTTCTGCAACAATCAATTCAAATACACAAGTTTGGCTATTCAAATTACTTTTTCCAAAAGTACTTTAAAATGCATTAAGTTATTAATTGCCTGCTGGCACTTTAATCAAATGGGAAAATTGACATAGCCAGAGGCATGTATTTTTGTGGAAAGAAAATTTATTTAAGAAGAAACAGCAGCTCTTACTGCTTAATTTAAACTGAGAAAACTGTGGAAAATCAACTGCTATGGAAAATTAATAAAACATTTCCAGCTGCAAACAGTGACTAATTGTACAAGATGAAGGCTGCCTGGAATTAATAACTTGCAGTCTTCTGTGTGAAGAACCCCCCACCACTTCAATTTACTGGGAGATTAAATTACTTCTAAGTTTGCCATATTAAAACAGAACATGAATAAAACGTTAGTGAACGCACATCTATTATTTACTGTCTGTGATATGGATATAATTATTTCCAAACAACTACAATGTGACGTGACCAGTAATATCTAAATGACTCTTTTAGCAAGAAAATCTACTGAAACAGTTTTTGCCTGAAGAAAAAATTCTTTTCTAAAGTAATAAAATGATGTCTAGTGGACTTCTACTGGTGGTATGTCCTTGTCCTAATAGGTTGAAACATGCTCGATGTCCAAACTCAACTTCTCCCTCTCTGCATCAGATGTTGTTTTGTGGGAGCATGTGCAGCAGAAAACCCTAACTCCAGTCTTAAACAGAAGCTGCTCCTACATCACAGAGGAAACCAATGTAGATGCTTGCAGGCTTCTTTGGTGCCTGGTGTGACCATGAGCATGTATGCCTAACAGAATAGATTTCTTTATGAGAGGCAGAAGGGAAGGCCAGAATGAATTCCTGAGGAAATGGGGTTCATTCACAAGGGACGTACGTTGGCACAGGCCCCATCAACATCATGGGCATATCCTCCAAGCTTGCTCAAGACATTGCATTCCTTTGTAGGCCTTGATTTGCACAGTGATAAAATGAGGATTAAATAACAAATTTTGTCTCTTTTCTATCCGTTGTCAGAACTGGAATTTTTTCTTGCCCGAAAGAGCCACCAAGAGCATACGTAAATTTTCCTAGTGCATTCAGACTTTGAGATCTGTGAAACAGGATACTTCAAGGAGATGCTATTCAATGACCAGGAGAGATTTGCTCAAATGAGAGGGTAGAGAAAAGTCAGAAAACTTAAGAGTTCTATTTTTAGAACTCTTTAAAGTAGTAAGATGTTTGTAAGTTTTAGGTTTTAATTTTTAGAGATTAGAAAACATCTCAAACTAAGAGGAATGAGCCAATTTGTGTGTGTTCAGGAGACTATCAAAGAGATTTTCTCAGCAGAGAGGCACTGCCTGTTTGGCCGTTTATCCTTTAATACTCACACAGAAGGTACATTCAGCCTCTTGGTATTTGATATTGCTGGCAGGAAGGTCCGAACATTGGCCTGGAGAGAATAAAGGCATGTTGTTTAGAAATGCAGAGGCTTAACCTGAAGCATAACTGGTTTGGGGTTTACCACAGAAGTTATCTGGACATATCATTTGATTTCCAGGTTTTAAATATAATTCTAAACAAGATCTGGTCACACTGCTCTCTGCTGTGTGACACAGAGACTTTATCTGCCACCAAATGCCATTCAGGCTTAATGCTGTAGTAGTGAATTGTATAAATTTGGGTATTCTTTGAGGCCTGAAAGCATTATAGCCTCAGAGGAAGAGAGAGGAGGCCTGCTTCCTCTTCCCCCATGCTCAAGCAAGACACTTTTGAGGTTATTCCTTCCTTTTTGAGTTTATTTTGGATTTCCTTTTTAAGAAACACTTAAGACTCAGCCTGCTAAAGCAAATCTTATCTATAGGCCAGGTGGGCAGCTGCAGATACCATTGGATTTGAGGAGTCATGGGAAAGTCTCCTTGACCTGGGGAAGCCTATCCTCCCTGCTGGAAGATGGGAGGAAAGTACCCCCCAGAGAGAAGCAATGAATTGATTTGTACTTCTGCTAGTGACAGTTATCAAGCAGGACTTGAAAGCATGAATCGCTACATCCTGAAAAGGAAGAGTCACTAGTGAAGGCACCGGAAAGGGAGAAGAGAGACACGGTATACAAAGTCAGGCTGCCTGGGCCTGGATGGGCTCCTGCCCTTTGTATGTGGCAGACTAACCTGCCCTCTTTTCTTCATACATCATTCACAATGGTGATTGCCCCAACCTTGAAGTAAAACAGGACTTTTAAAAACCATAACCCCTGAGGCATTGTCTATACTCCTCAGTTATCTCCAACTCTCCTCATTGTCCTTGAACCCACTTCAATATACTCTCATCTCTACAGCTCCTTTAGAACTTTTCAAGGTCACCATGACCTTCACATTGCCAAATCCAGTGGTCAACTCCCAGTCCTCACGTTATTTGACTAGCAGGAACATCTGATCCAGTTGATCTTTCTTTGAAATACTTTTTGTCCTTGGCTACCAGGAGACCACAATTGCTTTCCTCCTACTCCCTGACCACCCCTCAGTCTGCTTTTTATGGTTTGCCTCCCTTCCTAAACCATGGCACTGAGTGCCACATCATATACAGTATATTGTACTTACCTGCTTCTCATCTTTCTCCACTAGACTGAAACCTCTATGAGGGCAGGAATTCGTGTCTTGTTCATATAGTCCTGACACATGGTAGGCACTTATTAAATACAGATGTAATGTTGAAAGAATAAAATGATTTTGAATACTCCATTTAAATCAAGTTAGGGATGCCTTTTTTTATAGGGTATATGAAATTATTACAGTAAAATCATATCTTACATAGGGATTAGGCTCTAAAGTCAGCGTGTGAAGAGAAAATTGCATACAGTCAAAAATCTACCTTTAAAAATCTCTTGTGAGGGGCCATGTTGGATTCCAATATACTTAATTTCTGAATAAGCCCAACCCCATCACTCTGTTAGGAGTGGTACAGGAATTACTGTCTTTGGTTGAGCACCAGATGAAGTTGTTGGTTTGGTTTAGGACCCATGATATACAAAAATACATATTTTAAACACAGGCCTCTCAAACTTGGGGTGGGAATGTGCACACACTGAGAAGCAGATGACAGTCACCGCGAAGTGGATTCCTGGCTTCGTTCTTCCAGTCATACATGCTCCAGAGCTTATGCACACTGAGTGGCATGGTAAGGGAAAATGCCAGTACTCTCTGAGTTCTTAGAGTTGAATTCACCTGTGTAAAATTGCACATATAGATGACTCCACTACGTGAAGACTTGCCAGTGTTTCTCAACTCTGGCTAGACACTAGAATCATCTCTAAAACTTTAAAAATATTTAAGACCCCACTCCAGACTTTGTCAGAATCTCCAGAGACAGAACCCAAGTCTCTGGATATTGATTTTTTAAAAAAGTTTTATAGCAGATTCTAATGCATAGCCAGGGTTGAGAATCGCTGCTAAGAGTACTTGATTCTGTTTTGCATTATCACAAAGGAGTTCTACATCATCTGATTTTAATGATTTCTGAGCTCATCCAATGTCCAAAGGCATTCTTATTTTAGGAAACCTAGTTTAAATTCTTCATTTTACTGTGGGGTCCAGGTAGTACATCACTGGCAAAATTATAAAATAAGCATCCCCTTCCTGTTAGAGTCCTTCTCCATGATGTCTACCTCAACTATACAGCCAATTCTTGATTTGTCCATGGGCAGGGAGAGTCCACTAAAGAAATGTATATTTCAGAAGTATTCTCTTGGGCAAAAAGATGAACATTTTCTTCCCATTCTTTTCTAATTCCTACTTATCTATTCCATTTTTGTTTTTTTTAGCTAGTTAGAAATTAGTGTCATAAGCTAACATTGTTATGGGAGGAATTGTGTCCCTCCAAAATTCCTGTGTTGAATACCTAAACTCTAGTACTTCAGAATGACTATATTTGGAGATAAGCCTTTAAAGAAGTGGTTAAGTTCAATTGAAGCCCTTAGGGTAGGTCCTAATCTAGTCTGACTGATGTCCTTATAAGAAGAGGAAATTTGGACACAAAGAGACATCAGGGGGTCACATGCACTTGTCAAGATGTTAACTACTGATAAATCAAATATTACTCAAGTATTTCCCTCTATAAGTCATATTAAGATGAAACAGAAGTCATAGACTTTTGCCTCAAGAAGCTTGCTGTGTGTTGCCCATGCTGGGGTATTTGTATTTTTAGGGATTATTCTAGTTATTCTCCATTTACTTCTATAGACCAACCCTCCATCCCACACTTCCCTGCTCGTTCCCCTGGGATGATGATCCAGTGGATTGTATCACCTGGACTTTCTTACCCTCTGGCTTCCAGTTGGGTTTGGCTAATGGAAATTAATAGCAGGAGATTGGAGGTGGGGAAGATAAATATGTAATTTATCTCAACTCCGCTCCAATAAGGGCCAGGTTTTGTCAGTGCCCAGGTTCCTCTCTGGCTAGAGCTTTCTCTAGGTTCTATTATCTCCATTCCCTGTCCCTTTGGCCCTACAAGAGGCCATGGCCTCCTGCTATTCCCAGTCCCCAGGTGCTCCCTCTTGTCAATTCCTTTAACTCAAACCTCTATAAAGAATCCCTTAATTGAGCTCTTTTCAATTATACCTCTTTGTGCTATCTGTTTTCCAATACAACTGACTGATACAGAGAGGTAGAGTAACGTGGTAAGAAAAACCAATTTGGTGTGGACAGCCATGAATTTTGGCGACTCCACTGAAATAGTTGTGACTCTGCAAGTTTCTTTATTTCACTAATCTTCAGTTTTCCCACTTATAAAATGGAAATAACACCATACTCACAGAGTTGTGGAGATTAAATAAGGTAATATCTAGTGCCAGATAAATAGCAGGCACCCAATAATGATATTATAGAAGTAGATATAATAGTTGGTTTTATTTTATAAGGTATTTTTGGAATTATAAAGCTTAAGCCCAAAGGAATGACTTTCTCATGAGAATGTTTTAGGTGCCACAGCCATTTCAAAGAAAAGACTGAGACCCTGACAGGTCCCCTGGAGTAGGCTGAACTCTAAGGTAGTCCCCAAGTTTCCCAGCCTATGGTGTACACACCCCCTTCTCCCAGTTATTCAAACACTAATATAGGTATTTTGAAGAGATTTTTGCAGATGTAATATAGGTTACACATCAGTTGACCTTAAAATAGAGATTATCCAAGTGGGCCTGATCTCCTCACATGAGCTCTTTAAAAGCAAATTGTTTTCTCTGGCTGGCCATGAAAGGGGAAAGCGGTAAGATGCACTCCAGCTGGCCTGGAAGAAAGAATAACATCCAGGCTGTGAACAGACTATCAGGGCCACATGGTAGCCTGTAGAAGCTGAGAGTGGTCCCCAGCCAATAGCTAGCAGGAAAAGAGGCGGAGGGTGGAGGTGGGGGGTGGGAAGGGAAGGACTTCTGTCCTTCAATCACAAGGAAATGGAGTCTGTCTGCAAGAGGACCTCAGGCCTCAGATGAGAACTCCGGCTTCAGCTGACACTTCAATTTCAGCCTGGTTGACCCTGACCTATAGAAACTATGAGATAATAATTTTTATTGCTTTAAACCACTAAGTTTATGGTAATTGTTTCACAGCAATGGAAAACAAATTCATTCCCAACCACTATGCCAGCAAGTTCCTCCCCTGACTATAAAGAAGGTCTTAACTCAGTCACTGAATTATTCTATTCCTTAACTTTCCTAACAGCAATTGACATACTCTCTCCCTACACTTCCAGCTCACTTATCTTGAATGCTCATCCTCCAGGAACCAGATTTCAAACAATGTTAAATAACAACCACACATCAAGCTTCTACCCGTGCTGGGAAAAAAAATCATTTGCACAGTTATTGGCCAAAGGGATAAACAAGTGAGGTGAAACAACACAGAAGAGTGTCTGACTTGAAGTGACATTTTTAATAGACTCACTTAATTTCAAAAGTGATAGTGAAAGGCTTTGGAAATTTTCATAGTTCAAGATATGAAAATGAAGGTTTGCCAAAAGGTGGACATATTGGCACATAAGTTCTTTGTTGACACTACCTGTTTCTTTAAGCTACTATGTTCTTAAGGAGCTGTAGTGTAAACACCTAAAATTTTAAAGAAGCAAACAAGTGAAATAAAGCTTATAGGGAACCTTGTTTCTGTAGTAGAGATGTACCTGAAAAAAAAGACTTCAAATAAGAGCTGTTATTAGCCCTAAGAATCAAGTCTACTTGTAAGGAAATTTTATACAGGACTATAAGTTATAAGAGAAGAATCTTATTTTGTTGGCACTTATAAATTCATTTATTATGTTTGATTTTTCTTAGTAAGGCACATATTTGAACATGTGAGTGCTTTAGGTAGATTTTCATGATTTTCATAGATTTTTAAAAACATTTTTTATGAGCATTTAGGGGAATCTAAATTCTTCTGAATCCTTGTTTCTCTGTTCTATGGAATAACGTGCAGAACTGAGCTTTGCGATACAGTGCTAAAGTCTTTGTTCTATCTTGGGGGCTAATTATTACCATAGGTCATTATAAGATAAGAAGCCACAAAGACATTAGTAATGGCAAAGATCTAAGCAGCTAATATAGCATACATGCTTGGATAGGGATATATTCTTGCAAAGATATCTTTACATTTCAGTAATTAAGTGTGTCATATTAATTGCATGGCCCTTTCATAAAACCTTGCAAAAAAAAAAATACCAAGAACTTTTCCTCTTGATATCAGATTAGAACTGATTACATAATTACATTACCTGGATAATTAAATACAAATTTAGTAGCCTCAGAACTATACAATATTCTGGTTTCATTTTCTAATAGAATTACCCTGCCTTTGGTGTAGAATTCTTGCTAAGCAATGGAGATCTAATTACTTAGAGATGTGACGTTAACTCCTCAGGGACCTTTCCTTGGAGGAAGGGCTCAGGGAGCCTCTTTCTCATTTCATTCCTAGGATCCAAGTCAGAGGAATTAGAGATGTGAGATCTATTAGGCTTTCTTCTCTCTCATCCAAGGGCAGGACATGAGTGTTCATCAGACATTGTTCTCTGAGACTGGTTAGGTCCAATTTAGATAACAAAGAACCATTCCAGACGTAAGACCCTGTTGGGATGAGTCCCTCCACCAGCTCCTGAAAGACATATCATTACTGTTGCCTCACAGACCCCGTGATGATGATCTGAGGACACACTTATTTGCCAAGGTACAGGTGATAACATGGCTGTTCTATGGATAGAATGATAATTACCTTCTATCAAAAGTGACTTTAGGGAGAACTAAAACAGGAATATCCTCAAGTGAGGGATACTTTTGGATAACTCAGAATAACTGGGACTTGAAGACCTCATCATTGGGTTTGATAGAGACCTTGAAGCCACTTTTTTATGTCAGCCCAAATGTTTTCATAGTTATTTAAACTTCTATCTTCAATTCTCTGAAAGTTTTTTCAATAAAGTGTACAAAGAAACATCATCCACTGCCTCTTCTAGTGGGAATGACCAGGTAGAACATGTTTTCCATGTCTGCAGTCTGCGGCAGTTTGTGTTCATAGGTCATGCATTTGTGCCCATTTGGAGGTCAGCTAAGTAGCTCTGCTGATCTTGGTTGGGCTTGCTCACAGATCTGGGGTTAGGCTGGCTGCAGGTTGATCTAGGCTGGTGTGCCTGGAGTGAGTCAGCCCTTGTCCTGTAGCAAGTTAGCCTCAATATGTCCTCATGGTGATGGCACAGGTTCAAGAGAGAAAGAACCAATACACAAACTGATTTCAAGCCTCTGTTTGCATCCTTCCTAGTAACATTGCATTGAGCAAAGGAAGTCACATGGCTGAGTTCCGTGTCAAGGTATAGGGTGGTAACAGAAAGGCTATCCTGTCCATAGTGGAAGAAAAAGGTACATAACCAAGAACATGGACACAGGGATAAGAAATGGGGGCCATCATTGTTATTTACCATGTAGTTCAGGAACTACAAGATTTCTCTGTCTTAATCTGGAAAAGATGCCCTTATTGTCTGTTAGATGATATTCAATCCTGGAGTAGGTTTAGAAATGAGCTATTAAATGGGACGTTGTAGAAAAAAAAAAATATGTAGTGTCTTCATTATCTCTGAGTCCTTTAGTCACTTTTGAAATTGCTCATGAGACCTGTCTTGGATGTAATTGATGTCTTTTCTGTCTTTGTTAATCAGAAGCATGGCTTAGATGTAACCATCTTTGCCTGCTCAGCCTGGCTCTCAGATGTCTCTTTTTAGGACACTGATACCAGCATGAGGGCCTCACCCTCATGGCCTCATCAAACACTAATCACCTCTTAAAGGTCCCATTTCCAAATATCCTCAAACTAGGGGCTAGGGCTTCAACATAATAATTTTGGGGTGATACAATTCAGTCCACAGCAATAGTTACTACTCAAATAGATTCCTCAGTAGTGTGCCTACTGCTGAAAGGGAGATGTGAATTGTAATGGAAATGGAGTGAGGAGTGAACTGGGAGGGGATTGTGAATAATGTAGGAAGAAGAGAGGTTGCTTGTGAGAGTCTATTCCTGCGAGCTGGGCTTCCAGTGTTACATCACCCTCTCTGTGCTACAGCATCCATCCAGAGATGAGTTCCCCTCTCTGTGACTGTCTAGGATTTGGCAAGACAAATGCTACATTTCTCTGATGAGCCCAGTGATGCCGTTATCGTGGTAGGATGGTGAAGGGCAGTCTTCCCTGCCTTACCTCTAACATGCAATGTCTTTCCAGTTCCATGAAGATCCCAAACATTGTTATTTTACAAGTATGTAAAAAAAAAAAAAAAAAGACATAGTTCATATTACAATTTTAGAAATGATTTAGATAATTTTTCATATTTTCATATGAAATGATACAGTAAAAGAAGCATGTTTATTTTTTAAATTAAACATGAGTTTCTTGTTGCCTTTGAAGATTTTATATGTGTGGAAGATAACTTTAGTTTTAAAACAATAATATTGGACATGTTAACGTTACAAATTCAAAAAACTAGCTCTTCCATAAGCTTTTAGGTTTAGCTTACAATTTTTATTCTACTTATTAGCCTAGCAAATTTGAACAATCACTTTTTAAGTTGGCTTTTGAATACACTTATTTAGTAAACCTAATTAAATATCTTAGAATAGCTTCAATTACATTTTTTAATTTGTATGCTTGATTTCCTCCTAAAGTTCTCTAATTGTCTAATGAAACTTTCCAAGTATTTAAATTCTTATAAATTAAAAAAAAATGAAATCTACACGATGATTCTTGAGCTCTCTTAGTCCAATGCTATTCATAATCTTAGATTCCAAACTAAAATAGCAAGTTTGAGTCAATTACTAAATGACATATTTTAATGTTGGAATTGAAAAGCTGACAATTACTCTAACAAGATAGATTCTCTTAAATATTACAAATACATAGACATATATATATAATGAAATATACACAGATTCCTTTCCACTCAAATATATCGAAACTACAAGTTTGCGTCTCTTAACACTTATGTTTCATTCGGTCTTCTCTGAACTGAAAGATGAGTTATCTCATGACATTAAGGACTGAGATTACTTAATGACCAGAGGCTCCATGCAAGATGGAGACTGGATTCTTGTCAGCAGTCCTGATGGAATATGCCGCTCTTGCATTACAGTTCTTATATTTAAGCCCCTCCAAATAGCCATTGCCCTGGGTTCAAGTTATACATTACCTAATACTTCTGTAATCAGTCTAAACAATCCCACCCCTTACCAGAAAAATTACTAGATTAAATTTGACATATTTTTGGCTTTTCAACGTAACTGTCTTTCTAATTCTAATTCTAAATACCTTTGAATTTATCAGACATGTCCATTCTTTCCACAGATTTTTTGTCTCTATGACCGCACAACTTCTTTGGTTATAAAATGATACCCAATTCAACTGTGGAGATTTCTCATGGCTTTATTTGACTATTTTGGTCACAACTTTCAAGAGCATTCTAATTACACAGGTGTTTTTTTTTTTTTTTCCAGAAGGTCCAAGTCCAAATGCTGTCAGGTTTTTTCAATTTAAACTACTAATGGCATCTTCCAGATGCCGCCTTTTTTGCTGCACAGAATCTTACAATATGATTTGAAGTCTTATGAATTAGTCAAATGTAAATGACAAATGTTTCCAAAACCTAATTTAACCCTTGTATGTTAATAGAGAAATACTAATGCTTCATAAGCAAACTTTGAATACTTTTAAATATTAAATTTTTGTGTCTTGTCTCCTCAAGTAGACTGGAAGTTTCTTATAGAAAAGCACTTAGTCATACATTTATTATTTGGCAAATACTAATTGGCTACATAATGAAGACTAGTTATTTGATTGAATCCTGTATTCTAGCCTCATAATAAAGAAGGAATATCTTGTTCTTTAACTCAGATGCTCAATCCTGTAGCAAGAGAATGGGACAAAGACACTGTTTCGCCTACAAAATTTATTTAGAATCTTTAGATTGAGGATCAAGGACATATTCTCAGGAGCCATGGCATTCTCTATATAAAGTTTTTGACTTTATATAGAAGACAGCCTTTAAAAAATTTGCCATATTCTGGGTCATCTTGATGACAACATATAATGGAGTCCTGCTGTATAATATCAGCACCAAAATCTGCGACTGTTTACAATATTATTGGAGCCCAATCATACTTTCACTGCTTCAGGTTAATGAATAAAGAACACAGGCAAACTCAATACATAAATCACACATTAGGTTTTTACAATGTTATCAGAGAAATGAAACAGCATGTTACCATTGAAAAGATCATTATAACAATTCAAAAAAATAATAAAAATATAAGGATCAAATGATGTCATGGTACGTGGTTTGAAAAATGCTTTCCGGGAGTACAAATAACTCTATTGGCACATGCAACTCAAAAGAAGAAAGAAGATGGGAGGAGCAGGCAGCACCATAGTCACATTGTAAATGGCAATTCAATTTCGAGAAAACATTGTCACATTAATTTAACACCGTTAATTTGAATTTTATTGGTTTTGCAATGTGTTAGTAATCAGTGCACTTACCTTGGTCTTACAATTGAATAAGAGCTGCAACATAGGTAGTTGTATATTTACATGTTTAATACTTACAGACATAATGGAAGTCAATATCTGAGCATCAGTGGGAGATTTTTTTTTATCTTAAAAGAATGTATAGCACTCGTTTTAAAAACTGATGCAACATTTACATACCAACATTGATATAGGATTTCTATTTCTGTCCCAGAGAACTTAGATGTTTTAAGGGTAGTTTGAGTACAATAAATACATAGTTTATATATACATATGTATATGAATACATATATATACACATACACACACACACACACACACATATCTATATATCTTACCCAAAACTACAAAATCTTTTGCACTCCCAGAAGATAAGCTATGTTTGCATATGTACAATTATAATAAAAGTTATAATGTTGCATCAGGGCCTTAAGAATAAAGTCCGATGTGGCTAATCCTGACCCCGGATTGTAAATCTATGCAGCAAGGAGGTATGTTTATTCCTTTCCTGGAGTTCTGGTTAACGCATTAGGAGCCCCTGCTTCTTGTTTGCATTTCTATTGGGACGTTCATGCCAAATCCAAGCACCAGAATGAAGAGTTCAGTCTGTGTGCTCTGCCGGAGGCATCTACGCAGCCCTCCCTACTTCGCCTGCTCATTGTCACTATTGCACGTCTGAGTAATGGGAACCTAGGAGGTACCCAAACATGAGTGTCATTTGATAAGGGCCTGTGCCTGGTCTTTGAGAATGATTTTTCTTGTTTTTTTTTTTAATCTGATCCTCTTAACCTGAAGTTCGTACCCTGGGGAGGACTCGGGGAGCTAGGGGGGAAAAAAGAGAAGAAGGCTAAAAGCCTCCAGTACAGAGGAGAGCAAATTGAAAGTCACAGAGGGGTATGCCTCAAGGCAGTTTGTAAATCCACTTCCTTTGTCATAACAAGAACAAATCCCACCTTTGAAGTTTTTCCTTCTTGTTACAAGGGGAATGTCTTTTGTTTAATCCATTTTAGCCCTTAATACCTGACCTGGATCAATCCTGTTGGTTAGATTACACAACATTCATGCTGATTTTAAACTGGCCTGTGCGGGGGAAGAGTGCCAGGTTCTGCCTCATTGATTTGAGAATCCCAGGAATAATCAACATCTGTACCCAGGCCACCTTTAGCATAAAAACTTTGTTTTTCAAATTAAAGTGTATAATCATGAGCATTGTTAAACAGATCTTGGTATGGTCTACAAATGGTACATTTTCAATAGCCCTTTAAAAACTTATTTAGGTATTCACTGTGAGGTAAGACAGCAGTCCCCAACCTTTTTGGTATCAGGAACCGGTGCTCCTATGAGAATCTAAGGCCTGAGGATCTGAGGTGAAGCTTAGGTGGCGATGCTAGTGCTGGGCAGCGGCTGCAAATACAGATGAAGCTTTGCTGGCTCTCCCGCTGCCCACCTTCAGCTGTGCGGCCCAGTTCCTAACAGGCCACAGACTGGTACCTACCTTACCTGTTCACAGCCTGGAGGTTGGGGACCCCTGGTGTAAGAGACTGTGACATTCATCACATTGTACATAAAGTCTTCGATTAAAATTCAGGAACCACCTTCTCCTAGTCTCTGGAACGACCGTGGGTGCAGTTTTGAGCAGAAGGGGACACTTAGTTTCTCATTCTGTAGCCTCAGTGTCATGTCTCTTTCCCCGGGATCTGATTATTGAATAAGAAAGAGAACAGAAGAAAGAAAGCCTCTGTATAAAATACAGCCCAATTTCTAAAGGGCTTTCAGCTCCATTCCTTACGAAAATTCTCAAAGCCAGTGAGGAGCAAAGGTTCGAAGCCCTCTGAGTAAGCATCAAAAGGGTCAATTGTTAATTTGGGATTTTTCTAGGAAAGTGGCTATTAACTGGTTCTTCACAAAAACCATTGTCTCACAAATCACTTAAGGCTGCCTGAGTGCTGAGAAACCATTCCAGAAAAAAAAAAACAAATGGCTGAGTGGGGTGGAGGAGATGAAGCACATTGCAATTATCAGTGGGACTTTCACTTACTCCCTTGGAGCTCAAGACTTCCCACCTACTCCCCTCCAGTCCGGTCTTTGAAAAAGTTGACTGCATAGGTTGGACTAGGAGATGGCCCAGTCAGTGGGGGCGAGGAATTCACATTGAAACTTGAGGGAAAAAATGTGCTATTGGTGAAAGGGCAATACAGGTTGTCTCTGGTTTTTTTCATTTTGGTGTTACCTTTGCTCCAATAGCTGCCCCAAGCCGTCCAAGGGCAGAAACCATTTCTATTCATCTCTCCAGCACAAGTCACTTCACAGGGCTTCAGGGTTACAAAGTGTCTAAAGGGGTTTCTGGGTAACTGAACAAAATGATTTTGAAAGGAAATTGGGTGTCCCCCTCTAGAAGAAGTTGAAAATATTATTTTTGTCATAATAATCACGTCAAGTAGTGAACCCGCAATTTTTCTTTAACAGTTAAGAGAGTATTAACTAAGTTATGGTATTTGAGGATTGAAATTGCTTATTGGATGGATGTCATATAAATTCTTTTAGTCTCATGATGTTTTTAAAATCTGGTGTGTGTTTGTTTTGTTTTGCTCTGGCAGATGGACTACGCTATTGCTTGCATAAGACAGGAAATACATGAAATGATCATCAGAAAAAAGAGCATCTTGGCCCACTCCTTTAAGTCACATGGGTTAGATTTCAAAGTTACTGATTTATCAATTCATCTTAATATGAAAATGAATGTGGGTACAGAAATTGATAAACTGATTCTAAAATTCATATGGAAATGCAGAGAACCCAGAATAGCTCAAATAATTTTGAAAGAGAACAAAAGACTCATACTTCCTTATTTCCAAACTTATCACAGAGCTATGCTATCAAGACTATGTGGTGCTGGCATAAAGAGACATATAGGCTGTGATGGTTAGTTTTATGTGTCAGCTTGTCCAGGCTACTGTCATTGTTATTCAATCACTAACCTAGGTGTTGTAGCGAAGGTATTTTGTAAGTGTGACTAAAGTCTATAATCAGTTTACTTTAAGAAAGGAAGATTATCCTAGATAATCTGGGTGGGCCTGATTCAATCCATTGAAAGGCCTTAAGAGCAGCACATAGGCTTCCCTAAAGAAATTCTGCCTGTGTGTGGCAGCTTCATCTTGTTCCTGAGTTTCAGCCTGCCCTCCCTGACAGTCTGCCCTATGGATTTCAGACTTGACACAATCACATAATCCAGTTCTTTGCAATAAATTTCCTTCTCTCTCTCCACATATTTATATCTATAGCTATATTCCCTACTGGTTTTGTTTCTATGACTGATACATAGATCAACAGAACAGAATTGAGAGTCCAGGAATAAACCCTTACATTCTCACAGTTATGGCCAATTGATTTTTGGCAAAAGTGCTAAGACAATTTAATGGAAAAAGAGTAGTCTTCAACAAATGGTGCTGGGACAATTGTATATCCATATGCAGAAAAATGAAATTGCTCCCCTACCTCATATCATATAGAAAAATTAACTCTAATGAATCAGATCTAAATGTAAGAACTAAAACTATAAAACTCTTAGAAATAAACATAGGTGTAAATTTTATGACATTGGATTAGGCAATGGTTTTTTAGATCTGACATAAAGAACATAAGCAACAAAAGAAAATAATAGCAATTTAAAAACTGTATTTCAAAGGACACCATGAAGAAAGTGACAAGACAAACCATAGAATGAAAGAAAATATTTATAAATCACATATCTAATAAAGGTCTAGTAACCACAATACATAAAGAATAATTACTACTCAACAATAAAAAATAAGTACCCAATTTAAAAATGGGCAGAAGATTTCTCCAAAAAAGAGATATTCAAATGGATAAGCTAATGGACATGGGTGTTTCTTTTTGAGGTGATGAAAACATTCTGGAGTTAGAGTGATAATGGTTGTACAACTCAGAATGTACTAAAATCCACTGAATTGTATACTTTAAAGAGTAAATTTTATGGTATGAGTTATATCTCAATGACAGAATGAATGGAGGATAATTATAAATTCTTTTACATACATTTAGAATATATGTAACCTTATTATAAGTAGGTCTTACATGCTTCCATCAAGATTGACATGTAAAACATGAAGCAGGACCTATGAGGATATCCTATGAGTTTTCCTTTAATCTAGGGATATAATTATCACCATTTTAAAAATATATATATAGAACTGTCTAGATATATACAAGATACAGAGCTAAGTAATTTTTCAACTTCATCAAGTGATATAGAACTCTTTGGCTCTATTTTAGTGAAATCGTAGTATATAATTGAAGAGCCAAGATTCATTCATGAATAAGACTTTTTTGAGCATTTATCATGTGCAGAACACTTTACATGTTATGTCATTTAATACTCAAAACAACCGTCTGAAGCTATTATCACATTCTACCAATGAACAAACTGAAGATCAACAAGATTAGTTAACAGACTGACTCATGTTACTCTTTGGTAGAATGTGACAGTGGCTGAGCCAAGATTCAAACCTTCAAAGCTCAGGCTGTTTCTCCACAATGAAGCATTGCCTTCCCAGAGACAGCCCACAGATGAGGGCAGTTTCACTCCACCACACATATTTGGGGAGCTGGGTTGATAAAAGGATGGTGTAGTGCCTGCTATTAGAAGCCAGCAGACAAAGGTAAAAACCCAGACAGAATCGTCCTCTTTGAGACCTCTTCCTTGAAAGGTATGCTCTTTAACAATCCAAAATAATGTAGTTTTCTGTATGTGCTTTATCCAGAAACACCATTTCCTAAGGAATTATAATGTAACAAAACTCTTCTTCTCATTCTCATTGACTGTTAGTCTGTGTCAGGCGCTCGGCTCAGTCCTGGGGATATGAATATGAATATGACATATATGAATAAGACTTCTTGAGGAACCCAATCTGGTGGTAAAGAAAGATAAGATAGCTACAATTCAGTGTGATACAGGTCAGGGTAGTTTGTTGGGGAAGCAGAGATAGATATATCTCACACTGGGATGTGGGTCCAGGAAAGGTCTCATGAAGATGATTTCAGTAGAATCTTAAGGATGAGCAGGAATTACTAGGAATCCACCTGTGCATAGAGATTGGTTCAGAAGAGGGAGGGAAGGAGAGGAAGGCATTTAAGGCTGCGGGAATATGAGCCAAGAGTGATGGGGCCCATAGTATTTCTATCCCACACCAGTGAAACACCACATTTACAGGCCATTGGGTCTGTCATGGCCAGGGGCTGTTAGTTGTGGACCTAATAACTCTCTTCCTTTCTTACTAAGGAAACCCCATTTTTGTTTGTGATAACAAACAGCCCAGCTCTTGGAGATGAATCATCGCTGGTCTAAATCAGTCATGACAATCGACTTCCTCTGACAGACATTCATTTTCTCAGCCTCCTCTAGAGCTTGGGGTGACCACATGACTTAGTTCTGGCTCGTGATATAGTGGGAAAAGTTTCTCCTTTCCTGATGAAAGAGGCACAAGTGGCTGGCACCACACGAAGCAATGAGCAAAAAATGCAAAGGCTCACATGCTAAGAATGGGAGACAGAAAAGGTCGAAATAGACTATATGTACTTGCTGCATCTCAGAAGTCGTAACCACAAAACCCACCCCTGTAGGACTTTTTGTTATGCAATAAAATAATAAGCCTTCATTATTGGGCTTGCTGTATGTAGCAGTCAAAAGCATTTCTAGATGGTACAGAGCATTTCCAAATAAAAAGGAAGCAAAGTTTTCTCCCCACCCTTTAAAAAAAATCTCTCCAGTCACCCACTTTTATTAATTTGGTGCATGGAATTCATCTCCAGTTGACCAGTCCTGAGAAAGGCCGAGCTCTGTGGATGTTCTTTTTAATGTTTGTTCATTTTCAACTCCATTTGTTCTGGGAAGTTACAAGAAGAAAATGGCTATTCTGCCTTGGTAAATCCATGATAAGGCAGCACCCACTGCAGCCATCATACAGTATGAGGTCTCTAGAGTCATTTACAGATAGTTAATGGCTGTAGTGGAGATGGCCCATGGTCCTGGGGACATGCACGAGTCAGGTGGTAATTACCAGAAAGATTTCAGTTTTTGCTTCTGGCAGAGGACTTTGTTTATCTTTGTTGTTGGCATCATTGCTTCCAATACTAGGCCAAAACCTTATTAGCTACTGGAAGCTGGCAGAGGTACATGGACCAGAGCAGCTGACTGTGACATGAAGAGCTGATATTCTTGCAGTCTTAACAGTGTCTCCACTGCAGCTTCCCACTGACCATATTTGTGATGACTCACCTCTAACAAGGGACAATTGACTATATTTAGTCATCTGTGTTAAATCCATCTCTGGCCCAAAAGAGAGAAATGATTTGATACTAGACTTGGATATTTTCTGTCAGTTTTTCCTTTCATGCTCAATGTAAGAAAAACCCACAAGAAAAGCAGCCCCAGATGACTTCTACTCCATAGTTGAAACCACCTACTTTTTATTCATTTTTGAAAATTCTGAGAAATGAGTCTTCTGCAAGTACATACACTCTTTCTTGTGAATGACAGAGACTTGGTTATATATAATCTTCAGAAAAATTGTAAGCTCATCAAAGGCCAAAGCAAGGTTTTTATTTCAGTACTTCTCCATAATTCGGTATTCCCATCTTACAATTTCAATTCGTGCTGTGTTTTTTTGTTTTTGGTTTCTTACTCCCTCACTCTTCTCTTACCTTCTCATCCCAACCTCTTGGATCTTTTCTTCTCTTGGAGGTTTCACGGCCATATGTAGAGAGATTAGTTCATCTGGTTTCTCCAGTTCTGCATCTCCACCTTTCACTTTCTAGTGTAACAAAGGCTGGCTAGCCAAGTCGTGCAGACAGGGATTTTCTTCAAAGGTCAAAGGAGGGGAAAGGCCACAAACGTTTTTATCCATGTAACTACCGTAAACCACAATACTGATACATTTATTCTCCTATTTTAAAACCTTCTGCATCTCTTTGCCTACCAAGTAAGTTCTATTCCCTTCACCTGACATTTAAAGTCCTCCTTGATCAAAACCAAACTTCCTTAAAAATAGATTTCCCCCATACTGGCACTTACTGACTGACATTTTATGCTGGATGTGTTTTATTGTGGCAAACTGTCCTGTGCATTGTAGAATATTTAGTATCCCTGGCTTCTACCCATTGGGTGCTAATAGCACACCCATACTTAGTTGTGACAACCAAAAAATGTCTCCAGACATTGCCAAATATTCCTGAGTGGCAAAATCTCCCTGCGTTAAGAAATGCTGCTTTAAAGACCTATCACCTACGATTTTCCATACTTTGACTCTACTCTCTATATATCCAACAGACTCTGAATTATCTCACCTTCATACCTTTGTTTACTCTGTCCCTTTAATTTTGGGTGCCCTGTCTTTCATCTCCCAAGTCTGTCAACCTAAAACTCCTACTTGTCTCTTAAGAGCAAAGCCATTGCTCCATAAAATGTTGGTTTCCTCTTGCTAAAAGCTTTAAAAGGTTTTCCTTTGAATTCTCCGTAAGATTTTGTTGATACTTTTCATAACTTAATTTTCCATTTCCATTTAACTCCTTGAGTATAGTAACTATTTTACAGGTACTCAAGAAATGAGTATTTGCCAGCTGAATATATGAATGCATCTTTTGTGGTAGAAAATTTAGAGCATGTGGGTAGAAGATAAGATTCTCATTCTTCTTGCATCTTACTTACTGGATTACTGGCAATATAATGGTTCTGAAGATTCAATAGATCTTGACCTACTCAAAAAAATTTAAGAAGCTAGCAAGCTGATTTTAATTATTCTCCCCCCTCCCCAACACACACAACAAATGGTGGGTACATTAAACCATTGTCATTGTTACTAAATGGCTAGAAAAGCTTAAGCCACTCCCCTTCTCCAGTGGATCCCTGGAAACACCTAGGTCCAGCCTTATCTGACCAACCCTGGCTCTCACAGCCTTTAGCCCTCACACGTAAGAAGACTTTTTGTCACAGTAAGTCATATCAGCAGCAATTTGTTGTTGTTGTTGTTGTTTATCGAGACTTGAACTTCTCCTTAAGTCATTTCTCACTTGTAGAGACAGGACAACTAGAAACTCATGGATTCCAGATCACCTTCAGGTTGTCATGGTGACTGCCCCAATGTGGGAACTGTCCTTAAAACAACCACTAAAGGAGTTCTACACTGAATAATGTGACCTCAGCAGTAAAATTCACTTCAAGTATTTCTACACTGCCACCTTGAGTTCGCCTGAGAATAATGTCCTCCTTCCTCTTGTCACAGACAGCTAGCTGCATGATTGAACATTCTCTGTGCCTCAGATGACAGGTGCTACAGCAGGCTCAAGAAAGAGAAACCTTGTCCTTGTTACAGGACCTTAGTCATTCAGGCTATTCTGGCTGCGAGGTGGGCCTGTGAGCAGAAACATTTGATGTCATATTGCTTGATGGCATATCCTGGATGTACCATGTTGCTTTCTTCAGAAGAAAAGCTTGAAAGTGAAAGCTCAGAGTAAAACGGAATTACAAATGTAGTGAAAAGAAAATTCCATAAGACTGGCCAGGATTCGAACTTTCAAAAGCAAAAATAAGAATTGTGACCAAAGAATGTATATTTGTGTGTGTGTAAAAGATTTATAAAATATAACATTGCTTAATTTCCCTCTGACTTTTGACACAATTCCACATCACTGAAGTTAATACTTTCTTCTGTTACATAATGAGATTTGTTTTTAACTTAAATAACATCTTTAAACAGGAAGGCTCTTTAAAACTTTTTCGCTCTGTAATTTTTCTCCTGGGCTTGTACCTGATGGCTGGTTTGAAAATCTAGAGGGTCTTTCTGCACAGCCCCCACCCTTTTTCAAGAGTGGAAGTTTTTTTTTTTTAATGTTACATTAATTATTAAAATTAAGTTTATCTTGGAAAGCACTATAAGACACCATTTTCTCATTCTAGTTAGGTGACTTATTGCCCTCTAGTGGTGTGATATGCTAAATATTGATGCAAAGCAAAGACGGAATGAATTTGAATTATTTGTTTACTTCTTGCCATGCACAGTTCTACTAGGCTCTGCGGTTATAACAGGAAAGAAGATAAGTCAGGATCCTACCTTTGAGGAGCATACATTCTCATGAGGGAGACAGAAAATTAAAGTTTAAATAAGAGAAACCTTAGTGATACTTGCTCTACAGAGAATTAAAACAGGGAGACCTGATCAAGAGTGACCTAGTGGACACTTTAGGTTGCAGTGTCCAGAATGGCCTCCCTAAAAAGGAGACATTTGCCCTTTGATCTGAATGCGAAGATAGCCAGGCACCGAAGATCAGGAGACAGAGCATGCCAGGCAGAGGAAGCAGCTAGAGCGAGAATCTTAGGACAGAAATGAACTTGAGTGCTTAAGGAACAGAAGCTATGGTCAGAGTGGCTGGAAGCATAGTAGATGGAGAGAATGGTGTCAGATGAAGGTGGAAACATAGGTCATGGCCAGATCATGTTGGCCTTAAAAAAAACCAAAGGAAAGAAAGTTGAAGGACATCAAGCAGCGGGAACTAAATAATTTGATTCACATTCTTTAAAAACTCACCCTGGTTACTATATAGAACGTGAATTGAAGGTGAGCAAAGGAAGAAGCTAGAGGACTGGGTGAGAGGCTGATATATTAATCCTCTGTCACAAATGATGGTGGCTTAACCCAGTATTGTAGTGGTGGAAATTGAAAAAACTGATATATCTGAATATGTTTTAAGATAGAATCAGTAGGACTTATTAATTGACGTTGATGTAGGTGATGAGGGAAAGCAAAGATTTGGTAATGACACCTAAATTTTTAATTGATTAAATGAGTAGGAGGAAACAGTGTATACCAGCATGAGGAAGGTTGCCTGAGGATTAGTTTTGGGAAGCAAATCAGGTCGCGGCCTTCATGGCTTGGATACAAAATACGGTACAGTTTTTTAAAGAATGTTATGCAATGATGTCAGGCCAATAAACATAAATATTTAGGTTTCAGGTGGTACAGGAGAGCTACAGAGTTTCTCAAAGGAGATTAGGAAGAATAGCTCCCAGATTCCAAACAGGTAGAGAAAGAGAATTTAGCACTCTGGTGCTAAGGGCCAAGGGCTTTGAAACCTTTTATCAGGAGCTTCTCTCGCAGATCCTTCTCTGTGTTTGGGGAACTGACATTACGAACCACAAGAAAGAGAATGTTACAAGAGTCATAGGACATTTGAGATGAAAGAACATGGAGAAGAATTAATTCGACTTCCTCTCCCCCCTCGCTTCTTTTTTCTTTAAGAAATAAAGGTGTAGAATCCCAGAGGCAAGTGGGCAGAAGGCGCTCCAGCAGTTGTGGCCCTCCTGCAGTGTGCCAGATAGAGTATGATGAAATTCATGTTCTCATAACAATGTTGCAAAGTATGTATAAATAAATCCCCATTTTCAAGCTAAAAAAACTGAGGCTCTGAAAAGCCAAAAGTTCTTTTCATGGCTACTAGTCGAAATGAGACTGGAACACTTAAGTTGCACTGCTTGAGAATCCATGAAATGCTGCTCTAAAGAAGGTATTTGAAAATGTGAAGAGGAAGGTAGAACTAATTTGGGTAACTCTTTTTTAGAATTTAACATTTAATCCTTCCACCCAAACATATGGGGGCAGGCCAGACCGCAGTGTTTCTGTAAGGCAGCCAAGCAAATTCTCCTGCCTAGAAATAGGCTTGGGAATGATGCTGCTGCTGCCACTGATGGAGCTGCCATTTACTGAGTGCTTTCTATGTGCCAGTGTTTCAAACACATTCTTTTGCTTAATCCTCACAACAAATTTGCAATCTGTTATCTGCATTTTACTGATAAAACTAAGATGTAGTGAGGTTAAGTAATTTGCCCAAGGTCTCATACTACTGACTCAGTGAAGAAGCTTAGATATGGACACGGATCTGTCTTTTCTCTAAGCACATGTTCCCCTTTTAGCAACCCTTTTCCCAGGTCCCAGTGCAATGGCCCACACAGGCCTGTCCTCATTTGCAGTGCTAGGGATACAGGGAAATGGGACCAATGCTGGGGCAATCTTTGGCTGCCACTGAGCATCATACAAAGTATAAAATCTTATCTAACACTGTATTATGACCCTATTGGACAAAAGAGAAGAGGAAAGAAAAGTATATGTGAGCCAGGTGAGGATCTGTCTGTGAAGCTGGGAGCTCTGAAGGTCTTTTCTCAGTTGGAGGAAAAGTCCCTCTTCTGGTAGATATCCCTCTGGGCTTGGAGAGGACTCCTGGGGTTGTCCTGGAGAGCCACTCATAACCAGCTCAGCTGATGGAGGGGAAGGTGTGAAGCTGAGAACAGAAAGCAGGTGAGGGCATAGGCCTTTTCTGAATAGAAGTTTGTATGGCTTGTAAGATAGATCGATGGGTCACCTTAGGGCCGGTTAATATGATTCAGAGTTGCTTGGGTAACTGATTCTTGTAGTTTAGGAGTGAAACCGGACTTTAGCCTTGAGACTGAGGAGTGAGTTCATGCCTGAGTATGTCCTACCTTTATGCTCTGTATTCATACTGTTTATTGCATGATGCTGAGATTACTGAGATACGTCTGACCAAGATGAGTGGTCGCTGGCACATATTTAAATGAGTTGATGTGCAGAACTCTCCAATCCTATGAAATTGGAGGAGGGCATTTCACCCACCTGTGATGCTCAGTCACAAGGATATCTTTGGCTCAACTATGAATTCACCTTTCTGAGGATTTGTGGACCTAAAACTACACCTTTGCTTGCCCTAGTTCCTCCATCGTTTATCCTGTAGCATTGTTCACTTTATCCAAATGTCTGGTATTTTCATCAACCCAAGTTTGCTGTTGCCATTTGTCCACATAGTCACCTAGCAGATTAGAGGCAGACGGGGGAGTAAATGACATTGGGAACGAAGGGACCCTAATAGAGATGAAGGGACCAAGGCGATAGTGTTGAATTGATCAGAAAAGTACCTGTGGTTTGAAACAACTAAGGAACTGAGACGTGTAACAGGAAGAACATGTGTGAAACATGGTCCTTACCCCTCTGGGTCTGGCTCCCTAACTTAAACTAGAGCAAAGATGGGGCTGTTTGTTTCTTTTCAAAAGAGTATAAAACCAGACATGTCGAGGCTATTGTTTATGTCTCCGATGATAATCATTGCACCCATAGAGGGAGCTAAAGCAGCATAAATGAGACTTCTGGATACAGAGACTCCTTGCAAAGAAATTCCCACCTACTTGAAGAAGGGCTTAAAGGAAATTTTGGGGTGTGGTAGAAAAGAGGCAAAAGATCAGTAAAAACACTGCTAACAACAGTCTGCTGATAAATGGTGATTACTCCAATGTTTAAATACTTAATAAAATTGAATATCATGAATAAAAAAAAAACTTCTTGGCTATCGTCCAGATGACCAGGGTACAAAAAATGTGCGCTTTTCTCTATTTTAATTGTTTATGCTAAATGAAATTTTCTAGATTTATTAAATCTCTGGATTTACCAAAGCTGAGAGATGTGACAAATTTTAAATAGTGCAGCCTCTCAAAAATAATAAGATACAGAACTTTCAATTGAAGCAACAGCAAATGTAGCTGCCCACCGCTCCCCTTTTGAAAGATAATTGTCTGCTGTTGATCACTGGTTAAGATATAATCTCCCAAAAAGGAGACAGAAATAATTCCAAACCATAAATTTCAAAATTGTCCAGGGTAACACTTGAACGTTGTTTAGATGTCAGAGGGGCAGCTCACAAAAGTTTACTGATTGAATGGAAACGATAGAGTAAGGAATATATAAAAGGAATCAATTGGTAGTGGTCCCTGCAGTCGGTAACGGGCAGCTGCAGCCTTGGAGCCAAAACTGTCCTCACCATAAGATGTACTTCTGGCAACAGGGATTTATGAGTATATGAGTATATGAATCCAAAAGAACATGGCTATGGCCAAGTTTAGTTTACTGAGCACTGCCCAGATTAACACCAAAGGATTATAGAAGGCTGTAACTGATCGAGTCAGTTACCAGAAAGACTCTGGTGAAAGACAAGCCTAAATCCATTCAATGGATTAAATAGAAAGTATTCTGGTCAACTCTTCATACCTCCCAATGAAAATACTGTGTATTTTCATGTAAACTCTAAGTAGCAAAGAGCTTCTATAACCTCTTGGACTAGAACTTATGTCTTGCAAGTATTAAAAATACCTTAATTTAAGGACAAGATTTACAGAAAAAGCTATGGGCTTTTTTATCTCAATTATGGATTGCTCGTGGTGATGTCTACTTGTTATGTATGGATGAGAAAGGTAGTGATGATGACTGAGACATCGAGATCTATTGGTGAAGGTTTTAAAGGTGGGTCCAGTACCACAAGATGAGTAGACTCGGGGGAACCATGAACTATGAGACATTGAGTCTACCATGATAAATCCCTTTGACAACACCTAAAATTATCTATGCCTTCCAGGATTGCTCAGCTAGCCAACAACAAAAGACAAATCCACTTTCATTTAAAGGACAGAGCCCAGTGGGCTATTGCATACTGGCAGATTGACTATACTGAGCCTTTATCTACAGCACTAGGTAGTTTTAAGTTATGTTGCTTGGTGTTGACACTTTCTTTTCTGGTTTAAACTCTGTCCACTTTCAGCACAGTCTACAATTAATGGTCTGGCAATACACACTTCCATCACTTCTGACCCTCGGTTGATATATTAGCAGAAAAAAGAACATATTCTACAGATAAAGAGGGCAGAAATGGCCAAAAAAAAAAATACAATACGAAGTAGTTCTTTCATTTTTATATCCTTCCCAAAGTAGCAGTGTGACTGTAAATTAGAACGGCTAATTGAAGCAATTGGTATACAAAGTGACGCCAGGGACATGATGGATAGACTGGCTTTCCAGGTAAGGAGAGTGAGGAAACTAGGCATGCTGGGCCACAAAAGAAGGCAATTGGCTGAGCTTATTTCTAAGGCATGGATTTAAAACAAGGCAATGAAAACAACGAATAGATTCATACCTACCATGTTATGTGTTTCCTGGGTAATCCACAACCAAGTCCTACTAATCTGAAAGGGTTTTTGCCACTGTCACATACTACCCTGTGCTGCTACTATTATCTATTCTGTGTTGGCTACTACTACTAAAATGACTACTACGAGTAATAATAACAATTAGATCGTGATTTTTCAATATGTTTGGCACTACTCTAAGTACTTTATATGTCTCTTTATGTTAAATGTGGGATTAATTGACTCTGGCAAGTCACTAATTTTTCAGAGAAAATTGGCTCCTTTCCTAAGAAGCGATGAAGTAAATACCTTTAAACGACTTTTGAGAGGGATAGAGAGAGAAGGGAAATAAGTAAGGGAAGAATAAAAAGAGCAATAGTGAGGTGTTGTCAAGATATTTGGGTTGCAGATTACAAACACTTCAACTCAAAGAAGCTTAGGGCATTTAGAAATGTCCTGGCTCATGGAGCTAGAAACGAAAAGGGTATTCCTCGAAACAACTCAAAGGAAGAAATGAATACCATCTGGACCCCTCGCACTTTGTCTCTGCTTCTCTGAGTAACAGCTTCATTCTCTTCTACTACAAATCAGTTTTTCCCTAGAACCATGAACTCCAATAGTCCCTAATAAGAAGAAATGGGTTTTCTGGCCTTCGGTCCAGCTTCAAGAATCTCAGAGGAGGATTCTAATTGGTCCAGGCCGAGTCATAGGCCTGTATGCTTATGCTTATTCAAACTCCACGACCAGGAGAATGGAGTGCATGATGGTGCAGTCCCCACAGGAAGCACCTGCAGGGTTAGGTGGGTGGGATTGGGGGTGATGGTGAACAGTGAGAAAACAGTTCCCACCAGAGAACAGTGACATGCCCAGCAGACATAACAGTTAATATGCGTTCGACATGGGTGAAGTTTGTACTCGGCACTCTTTCTCTGCCTTTTTTTTTCTCTCTCACCCTCAGCATCCCCATGCAGCCCACCACTATCCAAAGAGCAGGAAAAGGTAGCACATTCTTCTCACCCTCCTCCATCCCCTTCCTGAAGAACACGCCTCCTGAAAACCTTACTCATGGGATTTTTACCCTGTGAAATGACAGGAGCTAATCAGAGAAAGTAAGATTCCAGCTTTTTATTAGTGGTTTGCCACAAGGAGAAATTTTTAATAAGCGACATAGGCAGACCATACAGCATTCCACATTAAATCTGCCACTCCTGCCTACACATCTTTTAACAGGAACAAACTAACCACAAGCTCTGATGCTTACCTCAAGGACCTTGGGATAGCAGTGAAACATTGGAGAAGTTCTGTTCTGTTGCGTAATTTGCTGGATATCCTGGACGATACAGTGGAATTATTGATTGACCTCTAAACATAAAAACTATGTGCAGGAGAGAAGGGAAGAGGGGAGGAGAGAGGTGGCCTTGGGGAATCTGCCTATGAGGGTGGGCATTCATCTCGAGGAGGGCAGGTTTTCAGATCCAGCTGCCTCACTTGGGAATCTGTTAGTGTCAGCAGAGCGAGAAGCCTCTGAGGAAAACGCAGGTGGAACAATTCAAAATGCCCATAGGGCTGCTCCTGGTGACTCGACCACGTTCCTCTGAAGATGAGACGGTAAGGTAGGAGCTCAGGCACTCTTCAGGAGCTCTCCACAGGAGCTCTCCACAGAGCCGTAAGGTGCCTCCCTTACTTCAGTGAAAGAAGGAGAAACCGCATGGTGCCTGCAAGATTTCATTTTCAAATGAAACAGTAAGCAAAAACAAACATGTAGGAATGGAGGCAAATGCTCCCAAAGTCCAAAATGATGCCAGGTAAATTTTCTGTGATCAACTTTTGAGTTTAGATTGTAGGTCATTTACTGAGAATTTGTATGAGTTGGTATCAGAATATATTCAGAACCCATCAAACATAAATTACATTGGATCTCTGGGGGTGGGACCTCAACATCAGTATTTTCACCTTTATTTGGATGTAGAGACAGGGTTGGTTGGGTCAACAGGTGCAGTCTATTAACTGAGGGAGCCAGATGTTCATTCAAGATAAAGGGACACCAGATGTTCACCAGGCATTCCATTCCAAGAGCCATTATTTTCCATCTGAAACACATTTACCTTCATCAGTTATTATGTCTCTTTCACCAAAGTCACACCAAAAGGATTTAGTGCCCTCGAAATAGAAGGCCCCTCTATTTCAAGGGCTCTTCTGAAAAGTTAAACCTGAGAGAAATGAATAGTTCCTTGTCTTCTGCATGGAACTCCCATTTAGCTCAACGAGCTACACAAAGGCTTTTTAAATAACCAGCTGATGTCTTTGGCAGGTGCCTTGTAGCCAACTAGCCAACTCTCGTCTTCCCAAATGACCAGCCCCATCCAGCCAGTTCTCCCATTTCCCCTTGCACTCAGAGGCTTTTTTTCTTAATCTGTCAGCACAGGAAATTGCTGGCAGATATCTGCTGTCATGCAAGAGGCAGGGGAAATTAAGAGGTTGTACTGCTCAGTGCTTCGAAAGTGCACTGTTCAGTTGGAACTAGAAAAATTTTCCCTGAACGAAGCTGGTTCATCTCTGACCAGCCCAGGTTAAGGACCAAAGACAGCATCCAATTCTGAGACTCTTTCTATGGAAAAGTGAAAATGAGCAACATTTTAAATAACAATAGTTAAAAAGCACTTGTGACGTAGCTTCTAAGTATCAAATTGCTTAAATTTCTGTTTGCCAACTTCAGTGTTCTCAATTGTAGGGCAGACTGCACTTTGAAACATCATTTTTCTTTATATCCCTATTAGGATCCAGTTGTTAAAAGACTGGACATTTAAAGTCGAGTGCTTAGAATTATTAAATCACCATGAGCTGAACTGTCTTGAACAATAAAAAAAAAAAAGGCAAGAATTTGGCTAATCAAGGTCCTCTAATTCAACGGATATTTGTTGACAATCTAATATGTACAAGACATCAATGTGGAGTAAAATGGTTTCTCCTTCAACTGCAGCATTTCTCTGTCATGCTCAGAGGGCCAATCTCAAGCTGATGATGAAATTCTTCATTCCATGGCTTTTGTTTTCTTGGACTATCTGATAACTTCCCTGCTATAGGAAGTCTTCGGAGACTCCAAGGAATATTTGTTCTTTTAACTAGTCTATACGTTACTTAAATATCTATTCATGAAATCCTTCCAAATTTTTCCTCTGGGAACAATCCAAATCTTTTCATCTTTCTGGATTTCTTTATTTAAAGAAGTCAACTTTATCATGATTCTTGGTTCTTATTTTCTATTTTTCTAGCTTCAAATATGCAAAGACATTACAGCTATTTCAAACTTGTGAATTTTCTAAAATATAAAATTTTATCTATTTATTTAAAAATGTGACTAGCTTTCTGAGAACCTGCCATATTTTCTTATCACAGTCTTTACACAAAATGTGTTAGAACAGAATAAAATATTCTTTCCCATTCTTCATTACAGAAAAGAGCCTTTAGGACAGTCTTTAAGAGTTTATTGAGTATTGTGGGAGAGTCTAAGTTTAAAATACAATTTATTTGTAACTAGGGGTTTATAATTTTTATTTTGAAGGACAACGTATAAAGGGCTTAAGTATTTACATTTAAAGGGCTGAGATGGCAACAAAAAGTAGTTTTAATAGGCTTTCCAGGAAGTGGGGAGAGAAGGGGAGAATGGAGGAGAATGGGAGAGAGGAAAAAAGGGAACCTTACACTGAGTTTGCAGCAGGTGTCCTCACGTCTTCATGCATGGAAGAACTCGCAGCAGAGCAGTACTGGTCTTCCACAGATTATCTGTTTTGCAGGGGAAGGCTTTTTATAACAACAATGTTAATGATAATAATAGTTAATACCTATTGAGTGTCTGTGCCCACCAATTCGAATATAAAATTATTGTTCATTCACTGTTCACATGTGCTCAAATTAAGAAAAAAAAAAGGGTAAAAAGAGCATTTACTATGGTGCTGAGGAAGGAAGAGGGAGGGTAGGAGATAGCTGGGAAAACAAATAGAGCTTTAATAGAGGTAGGCCCCTGCTGAGACCGTGCATTTCCCCTTAACTGCCAACATGTTCTTTCATCTTTAGGCAAAGATAGAACTCTGCAATGGGACTTTTTGATTGATACTCAGAACTTGAAATATGGAATGTGGCTTTCATCTCTGTATTAACTTTGGTCACAAGATGGCAGCAAAGTTCAGCTAGTTCTTCGGAAGCCCTTTAAAATCTAGGGGAGAAAGAAATGGCTGCTCACATCTTTTAAAAGGTTAATGGGTATGAGAAAGATTGCCTTGGCAATTACACATGGACTTTACTTTCTGATCATGTATCACAATATTTATTAAATATCAAAAATGTCACAAGTTCGGTGGAATCCAAGTTACAATATTGAAATAACATTAATTCATTCATTTATCACTCTACAAATGTAAATATCCATTAATTTCCCAAATGTTTGACAACCTGCCAGGAGCTAGCATTGTGCTGAGGGATGGTGATACTTGTCAGCAAAAAAAAGACACAATTCCAGCTCTCACTGAATATATAGAGCCCAGTGTGGGACAGATATTAAAAAGATAAGCATAGAAGTTAATTTATAATCATAGACTTATCTATAGAATGTATATTGCATGAAAACAAGGATTTTTACATAGTTCCCTGATGGGTTTCGAGTGCCTGGAGCTGTACCTGGCAGAGAGTAGGAGCTTAGTAAAGTGCTGTTGACCGAGTGAAGGAGGCTAATTACAAATCTGAGATATACATATCCACAGCATAATTCTATGCAACTCTTAAATAAAGGGACGTGACCCAGTTTCGAGTAAATGATGCCTAAGATGAGGTGTGAAGAATAAATAGTAGGTAATTGTGTGTGTGTGTGTGTGTGTGTGTGTGTGTGTGTGTGTGTGTGTTGAATAAGGAGTCCCCAGCATAGAGAAGAGCATGAGTAAAGGCCCCACAATGGTGGTGGTTGTGGGGGACGGGAGCATGAGGCGGCATGGGGAGCATGGCTTATGGCAGGGAACTAAAAGACAGCCAGTGTGGCCTGAGGATAGAGAGTAAAGAGGCTTTAGTAGTGTACAATGGAATCGGATAATTGGTTTGGTATAAAGAACGGATAATATGAGAGGAACAAGAGTGGATTTGAGAAGAACAGGTAGGCAGCTATTTATCTCAGATCCAGAGATGATGGTAGTTTAGACTGGAGATATGCTGATGGAGTAGAGAGAAGCTGTCAAGTCACTAGATCCCAGCAGGCAAAACCAGTAGGACTTGGTAATGTATAGGCTCTTAGTATGAGGGAGAGAGGAGGTCCATGGATGATTTAGAGATTCCTGGTTGTTAAGTGGAAAGTGTGGTAGATAGGAAATCCTGGAGGAAATTTGAAAAAGAAAAGAAGATCATGAGTTTCGTCTGGGGTGTACTGGGAATTTGAGACATCCAAGTAGAAATAGTTAAATACATCATTGGGTATAAGGGTTGGAGCTCAGGGAGGTCTGGGGTAGAAATGAATTTGAAGGTATTGACATGTAGATGACATCTGCATGTTGGACCCACGTAGGGAGAGTGTAGGAAAGAAATAGGGGTCTAAGATTAGCTTTGAGGAATTCCCACATTTAGTGGCCAGGTGGAGAAGGATGAACCGGCAAATAAGGAGTGGCCAGAGTAGAAAGGAGAAAAACCAGAAAAGAGTGTGTGGGCATAATGGACGGAGCTCTTCAGAAGCAGAAAGATCCCCTTCCCTGTGTCCTGAGAAAGACAAGTCAGCATCTCCATCCATAATTACAGTCCTTCCCTTAAGTATATTCATACATTCACTTATCTTTTTAACAGTGGCTCCTAATAGGTCCAATACAAATGGCCTCTGCTCCTGGTAGAGCCAGGCTCTAGGATATAATAATTGTAGAGCCACAAGAATCATAGGTCAGGGCAAACAGGAATGAAAAATAATGGCATGGAAGCAACTCCAGTTAATTAGCAAAAGAAATTAATGGAAGAGTTTGTTTACAGATTGAAAGGAAAGACCACTGGATTAAGGGGCCAGGAAACCTGAGATCCAATCCGAATCCCCTCACTGGCTGCTGTGCCAGCTTGGGCATCCCTCTCACCAGGCTTGAGTCAGTGTTAGCATCATTAAATTTCAGGGAAGAGGTCTCTGGGTGGGTGGATGGGTGGGTGAGGAAAGCGAGACGAGAAAGAGAAAACAATACTATGTATATCTCAAGGGATTCTTACAAAGATCTTATGAAATCAAGTGTCTAAATATGCTTTGGAAAACATAAAGCGGCAGATAGTTTCTATATGGCATAAAATTTTTTTATTAGTCATAAAAATAGAATCATATAATTTCTAAATCTGGAGTGTTTCCAGGTATTTATTCCTAAAAAGCTGTATGAATGCCTTTTATCCATTTTTAGCCTTCTGCCAGCACCTTATTCTTTTCTAACTAAAAATAAAAAGCAAAACAGAAAAGAAAAACCTCCTATAATCTATTACTAAAGTAAAGGAAAGAATAAATACAGAATTTTAACAAAATGGATTCTAGACCACCCAAGCTAATGGATTTCAGGCCGAATAGTGAAAACAAAAGGATTACTACTACAACCTCAAATCTGTTTTAAAAACTAAGAAGAGGCCTTATCCAACCATTACCTGGAAAACCCTTCCTGTGTGTGACATCTATTTGGTGACCTCTCTTTGGGAGGGCCACCTGGAGCTTGGCTGTGTAACAGCCCTCTGTTTAACAGTCCTGCAGTGGCAAAGCCCTTATTTGCTGTGCATTATCTCTATAGAGCAGAATCATATCAGCCAAAAAAAATCACTGGCCTGGAACAAGAACCAGGCTCCAGCACCTTCCATCATAAACCTGTGTTTGAACTGCTTTAACAAGGACCCAGTTTTCCTTTTCCAGCTATGATCTTGAGAGTGTAGATATCACATTCATTTCTTGGAATAACACTAAATTTAAAAGTACCCCGAGGCCAGAGGCTGATGTACTCTAAAGGACACAAAATTTCAGCTTTAGGGCTTTTCTCTTGAAGGACCTATTCTTGGCCCTGGGCCTAGTTTTATCTTAGTAACTCGGTATTCCTTTTCTTAAAGAGCCAGCTCCAGATAACCTGCTCCCAACCTGCCCTGGACCACCAACAACATGCCAGACTTGCAGATTACCAAAACTAACTGGTTACATTTCATGCCTTTAATCCACTTTTCATGGCCCATTCTACTCCAGATTTTTTTTTGGGGGGGGGGAGGGGCGGGGGGGGAGTCACATTTCTATAAACTGGATTCTCAATTCTCTAGGATTCTGGGATCATTCTTTTAACTAGGAAAAATGCATCGAGCCTCCTTTCATATAAATGTAGGGAATCCAGCATGCTTCTCCCATAACTTTCCTTTGCTACCTCCCAGGCCGAACTCCTCCTCCTGGCCATCTCGGCTTCTGTCCCCTCCTCTCAATACTTCTCCTGTGTGAACTTAGCCCCCTGCTTCATTTCCCAAAGCACGCCTTCCACAAGGCTTGCTTAAGGTAACAGATTTTTACCGAATGGCTGAGGGCACTTATGGAGCAGTAGAAAAAAATTCTAAATCAAATACTGACCATGACTTTACTTCAAGGCTCTTCTCTCCATGTAAGATCTGCCTCTGTGTTCTTAGGGCCTGTTCACACATCTCTTCTCACTGTCTCTGGGCCCCTCAGGGACCACACACGTCCTCCCTCTAGAGAAGTTGTGGGAAAAATTTTACTTTATTGCACAGACCTATTTATCTCTCTCCATTTTAATCTTCCCCTCCTAGTTCGGGTCCAGGGAGCTTTGCCTTTCACAACCAGAAATAGCCACTCAGTGATGAATCTCATTATGACCCTTTAAGGCAGAAGGAATATTGACCGTTCTGTGCCCCCTCTGTTACATATAAAAATGTTCCTGTCCATTATACTCAAAGTGGAATTATTAACAAGGCTCCAGTATTTGGAATGAGACAGCATGGCTCGTACCTTTTGGGGGTTGCATTTGCAATTTAGTTAACACACTGGCCCTTCACATTCTGGATAACTTGGTAAGGCAATTCTCTGCAGGATAGTCTTTTTTTTCACTGTTTCCCCTCCCTACACGTCTCCCCTCTCCTGTCCACACAACCACCTTTCAGTCCGATACTGAATTTAGAATGTTTCAGTTCAATGCTTAGGCAAGCTGTTGGCAATTTTAAAACCCAGCCAGACTTTGGGCATGCTGAAAAACAAGCAACGCTGATGTCTCATAGAGACTAATGTTTTGGTCTCTGATGTTTACCGAGAAAACTGGTTTCTAACCCGTGTCATCAGTTGACAATTTGTTATTTGCCTTCTTAGGCTTTGAGAAGTAGATCATTGTCAAAGTATAATTTTTACAAGGTTAGAAACATAACTGTTACACAAAAGTGAGTTCATACTAAAGATCTACTTATCTCATTAACAAAGGACTGAAACTGGTTCAAAGGAATACAGGAGAAACAGATGTGTTTTATAGTTGCTGAAAGAAACCACACTGGCACAAATGACTTAATTACATACAATATTGGTTAATGTCACATAAGGCAATAAAACTTAGATATTTGGGTTGTAATCTTTTTTGTCAGGCAAAAATAACCACTTCATGGATGATTCATTTGTACTGCTATCAGATAAGAATCATTCACAATGCTTTGAGATAACTACAGTTTAACATTGACAAATCACCAGTAAACGATAAGTCATGCAAAGGTACATATCATATCCCTAGAGAATGAAGTAATCCTTAGATGGGCCCATTGGACATTGCTCCAGTATGATATAAAAAATATACAATCACTCTTTGCCCTATTTCTAAGTTTTGGATATGCTTTTTGCCTTAACATTAGAAAACAACTGTGTTTTTCTCTGTTTCTCTTGGTACACCAGTCATTTAACAATTCTTTGCTCGACAATAGCTTCTATGATGAAGGCTATTATTTTAGAGAATATACTTAATACAGTTCTGAGTTTTAAGCCCTCCCTAACCCCACAAAATGCTCTTATTTAAAATAATCTATGAATGAGTTAGGTGCAGAATATTTACATACATGCAGAAAACTGGATAAACAGCTCTACTATGACACCTAGTATGACTGGGTACTGGGCTAAAGGTATTATCATTATGCTTTCTCCAGAGATATAAAGACAGAGTAACTTATTTCTTCTCCATTAACTTTGACATATTAAACTAAAGTTATAAAACCTTAAGAGTAGATTCCTCTGGGTGATTAGGCATGATTTAAAATATATTAAAGAGAGGAAAGTGTAAAACATATTGATCTTCCGACTGCTCGTTTTCCGGTGGTCAGTCCATCACTGTAGAGCAAGTGTGCAGTCCTGAAAGGGCAAGTGAATTCTAGTCAGGCATGGGAGCTGGGCTCACTTCGGGGACTGCCTGATTGCTTCCCAGGGGGAACTCCCGGATGCTGCCCTATGATATAGAAGGTGTTCCTGGCAGTTCCTACCTATTAGCACTACAGGAAGGAGGCTATTCAGAGATAAGGAAACATAGGCAGGAGTTAGCTGTGCCGTGGGAGCATTTATGTAACAAAGAGCCTAAGTGTCCATCTGCAGCATCCCAGCCTCTGTATTAGAGTTCCAAACTCCAGTTCTAATCCTAAAGAATTCCCACTGCTCCTTCTCGGCTGAGCTATTGCATAAATTCTTTCTGCAGCTGTTGGGGAGGCTAGTCCCAGTCAGGGGAGAGTAGCAATGATGGCACTGAACTACTGCACGTCCAAAACATAATTCCACATAATTCCACAATCACTGAGGATAAGTAGGATGAGAAAAATTTGAAATCTATCGATAATCTCTAAATTTAAATGTTGATTAGGTGGTAATTAACCCCATGTTCCAAGAGGGCCATTTGGATTAGGCCAGCAATCAGCAGTATTTATAAGGTTAAGTTTATTCTTTCTTTATTTCCCTTGCTTATTCTTGCTGAGGAACACTATGGGGAAAAAGGTCAAAGGGTGAGTGGGTGTGTGTGGGCAGTAAACACTGAGTTTTACAAAGCTGCATAATGTGTACATTTTGGAAAGTACTGGCATCACACAAGAAATATTGCTTTTGTATTTTTTTGTGGTAAAATATGCACAACAAAATTTACTCTATTTTTAGCTATATAATTCGGTGTCATTAAGTACATTCACAATAATGTGCAGTCATCACCACCATCCATTTCCAGAACTTTTTTATCATCTCAAACAAACTCTGATCCAATAAACAACTCGCCATTCCCTCCTCTTCCCAACCCCTGGAAACCACCCTCCTACTTTCTGTATCAGTGAATTTCACTATTTTAGGTCCCTCACATAAGTGGATTCTTATATTTGTCCTTTCACATCTGGCTTACATCACTTAGCACAATGTTTTGAAGGTCAACAGTACTTTGCTTTGAACAAAGTTACTTTCCATACTTCATTTGTGAGTCTCACAGAATAACTTAAAAGTATCTTGTGATATGATTTAATGCCTTAAACTCAAAATCCCTACTTTTACCTTACAAAACAGTAAGGCTCTGATTACTTGTTTTTTCTAAGCCAGGTGTTGGCTCTATAAAATATAAACGGGTAAAAAGAACAGGAAAAATCTTTAAGTGATTAATCTTGGCTGAAGTATGACTTGCAATTCAGTAATGAACTGAAATTCTTTCATTGTGCCTAGACTACAAAAAAATCAGCAGCAACATGTTCCGTTCTTTGCTCCTTCCTGTGAGCTGCAGAGAGATGGGATCATGACTGATGCCACTTGTTAGATGATAATGAAATACAATTGGTGTCCAGCAGACCTAGCAGAAATACAAGAAACACATGAAAAATATCCCCAGATGGAATTCTTCATTTTTCAAAAAAAAAAAAAAAAAATGCCTCTCTACCTTGTGCCCCAAATGCTGCCTTTTCTAGACAGAGGCTCACTCATAGATTTCATGCCCAATGAACCAGTGCACATATTAACCAGCCAATGAGAGCTTCTTTCATCCCGACCCTCCACTCACTCACACGGTGCCTTAAATACTGAGTTGGGGAGGTGGAGAGAATGAACTGAAAGAACAGTATAATTGAAAATAAGATCAAATATCAGGTAGTAGCCCCCAACCTAGTTTGTCCCAACTGTATTTCAATTATAGTCAGCAGCTCCCAGGTGTACCACAAAAGAACCATAACAAAACAAAAAAAGCAAATTTTTCTTTAGGATAAGCTTCTCATGAGCAATTTCAGTTGTATCCAAATTCATGCCATTAAATAAAAGCCTCAAATTGTGTGAAGCTTAAAACATAAACACATGCAAATACACATTCAAGACCAAAATGAGATACAGTGAAGAGAATAAATTAGCACCAGCTGCAGCTCAATTAAGCAAAGCCTTCCACAAGGGAAAGCTTACTTATAATTTACCTAAACAAACCCTCTTCCTTTTTGTTGCAATTTGCTGCTTATTAATTTTTCTTATGAAAATGACTGTAGAGAGTAACCAAGAGCATTGTTATCACATTAGGAAAAACAAACTCAGTTCCTCTGATCAAAAGAAAGGGTATTTTTGGTCAAATACTTGTGTTTATAACATTTAAAAAAATATTTAAAATAAAAAAAATCAAAGTTACACATGCACATAGTTAAGAGTCAGAGTTATGATGAAAAACAGTAATTTCCACTTCTAGCCATCCTTACCTCCTCAGAGGCCACAAGTTTTGAATCTTTTAAGCTATTTCTTCCGTTATTTGTCTCAGTAGTTCTAAGTAATGTGCTTCCACACTGACTTCTGGATTTATGAATTTTTACTTTACCTGTTGACTTTCTAAGTGATGGAGATTTTGCTGTCTTTTATCATGAGCCCTCCCATTACCAACCCCCCTTCCCTCCCCCAAACTCCCACTATAATTACACTGAACGGGAGAAGGGAGAAGAGGGTGAAGGAAGCCTGAGGTCTTGTTCTACTGCCTATTGTGAAGTGCATATAGATAGACAAAAAAGAAAAAAAAAAAGGTAAAATAATTGCAAGCTCTCATGTACATACATAGTGCTTGCTTTGCTCCAGGCACAGTTCAAAGCACATTATGTACATTAACTCGTTTAATCCTCACAGCAATCCTATAAAGTAGGTACTAGGATTATCCCCATTTTAAAGATGAGAAAACAGACGCACAGAGAGTATAGGTAATTAGGAGATGCTGCAAGTCATCTACAGCCTCTAAAGTAATCAAGATCATAGATATGACAGCTCTTTGAGAAGTCAGAGGCAATAGATACTTGCAAAGGAGATTATGATGATGTTGATGACTGGGACACATATATGCAGGTGGGAACCAGATCAAGAAGGGTGCACAAAAGCTGATCCAGGTTTTGTGGAGGTGTATGATGCATGTGAGATTGAGGAGGTTCCCTCTTGAAGTAAAAATATGAAATTGGGTGCCAATGTATATTTATTTAGAATGAAGAAAGAAATCAAAACAAATTAAAAATATAAAATAGTGACAAATACCACAAACATTACAATATCTAGAAAAACAACACAATATAGTCATCAACAGCCTGACATACCTCTCTAGTTTTATTTCCTATTTTAATTTCATATTCTTTTATCATCTTTACATATATTAACAATTTTGTAACTGCACTTGCTACAAAGAACCTAGAAAGCAAATTAATTCTTTCCTCTATTGTGATCGATAAAAATGCATTGTTAATATTAATGGTTTAGCAGTTCATTTTGGTTTTACAACTTGCTATTGGACATGCCATGTGAGCCTCAGGAGGTCATCCATTGGAGAAAATTTCTATTCTGCAGGTCTTCCACAATGAGCCGATAGTTTCAGGACATTTCCAGGGTTATTGCGCTCTGACTGTCCTACCTACTCTTTGACTTGATGACATTCACAACCCAATGACTAGAAGCAGACTCAAAGTGCGATGCCCTCCAGCTCACTGCCTCTCTGCAGGCTCCAAGGTCATAAGCCCCTGATCTCTCCCACATATGTGGTCCTGACCCTCACCTCACAGCTCTGATGCTGCAGCTCAGTTCCAGGTGACGGAGTCTGTTGGTTCTCCAGGAAGCTGGCATCCTGCCCCCAAAGCAGTTTATGTTTCATCTCCGTGGTTGAACACTGAAGTGCATCGATATCATGGCCCTGTGATCTTGGCCGACGCTGGCAGCACTGGCAGCAGCATTGTGGGGGCAAGAGGCTCAGGCAGCCCCTGGAGGTAAAGCCATGCCCTATTTCAGGAAAGAGGCTAGGGCTTAATGAGCAGAAACTGAGCTGAAAATGGTAATGAGAAGAATTGCTAGATTGTTCATCCGCTGAAAGGGAAATATGCGTTTCATCATTCAAGTCAAACACTTGAGACATTCTACAAAAATCAAGATGTAAGTCTTCATTTGAACAACTTGCATTGTAAATCCATGGGAAGAACAAAGTGGGATTGCTAACTACAACAGCAGTCAGGAGACCTGGGTTTTGCTGCCTGTTTTAGGCTACAGTGATTAAGCTGTTTCACCCCCAGCCTACGATTCTTCCTTATGGGTGGAAAAGCTGGAATAGATCACCAACTTCTTCCCTTTTAGGACCCTGGACTAACCAGACAGGAGTGTGAATGGGAATGTCCACCTCCCATATCCCAAACCAAATCAAACAGGCAAACTGGATGGGAACTCGGCTCTGGCTACATTTCCTAGGTTTGCATTGGAGCAGCCAAGGTCATGTACCAGCCTAGGAATTTAGAAGGAAATCCAAGAGAGGGCACCATAAACCATTCTAAAAGAGCAGAATAGTTTCCACTGTCTTCTGGGACTTTTAGAAGCTGTACAAATTCATGAAACCTTGGTGCCTGAAAAGTTAAATAGAAAAGAGAGAGTATTAAAGAATCTACAAGCACCTTCTTCTAGCAAAAGGTTTGCAGAATGTATTCCCAACGATGAGGGTGAAAAACATTATTTCCTAAATAGAAAGTCCAAATGCTTTTCTTCTCCTCCTTCAATCCCCCTTCTCCATCCCCCTCCTTCTTCTGTCTAAAGTATAATGTGGAGAGACTTGCCGCTATGTAAATTGGGTTCATGTAAACATCTTAAAACAACTGTGGGCTTTTCTAGTTGAAATCTGGGGAAATAAGCTATTAGGCTACTGCTTCTCTGATCAATGGAAAAGTTATGTTTTAATGATGCACAGTAGCATTGCACAAGTTAGAATATACAGCCCTAAAGCAGTAAAAACTCTTCCCAAAACTTAGTCAATGGTGTGAGAATCTGTTCAGAGGGACACTCAGATTTTCAAGTGTTACATCACAAGCTCTCTGGTGTTGTTTTTAAAAACGAGTATGTAGCACTTTTTCTCTGATCAATATTTTTTTCTTATTTCAAAAAATCACTATTGTTATCACTGATAATAAAAGTAACACACATCTGTAATAAAAATTACAAAGTGTATGCTATGAAACAGTACACATTCCTATAACCCCAGAGATAAACTCTGCTTAGTTTATATTTGTCCAGATATTTTTTCGGTACATGCTATCATAGATCTTTATAATACATATAAATTGAAATAAGAACATAACGTTCCTTTCACTTTCCTTTTTCTTTTTTATTGGCTCTCAATAATGGATATCTTTCTATGTCGATACATATAGAGCTGCTTCTTTCTTTTGACAACACCACAGTATCCCATTGTAAGAAAATATTGTGATTGTTCTATCAGCTATTGATATGCATTTGAGTTGTTTCCAATGTTCCTGAATAGGAACAGTAATGAATAAAATTCTTGTGTAATCTTAGTGCACATCTGCACATCTGCAAGTGTTTCTGCAAAAGAAATTCCTGGAAGGGAAATTGCTGGGTCAGAGACTATGCATATCTTAATTCGAATAGATACTGCCAAACTGTATTCTTGGAAGAACTGAGCCAATTTATATCCACCACTATTACATAAATCAGTCTGCCTTTTCCTCTCACACTTTTGCTAACACTTGTACTCCCCAATTTTTAAAGCTTTACCAATCTGATAAACAAAGATGTCTTATTTCAATTTCTCTCACTTGGATTTATTGCTATGTAAAATACAAAGATTGTATATAAGGAATCATTAACAACAAGCCACTAAATAGTACATATATAAATGAGTAAGGCAGAATAAAAAACTGAGTTCAGTACTTTAAGCTTTTTCTAGGTTTCTTAAACTTTCTCTAAGTTTAGGTCCCTAATTTAATCAATCACCAAATGGAAGTGCAGATGACCATGGGGGCAGTCACCTATCACCTATCAAGAGCAGCATGCGCCTACCTCAGTTTTCCAGGCTTAAGCAGGTCAAGAATTGATAGTGTGCTCTGGGTCCTGATACCTTCCTAGTTTTTCTCCCTTGCTCCACTTGCCTAACCCACCCCTAGCTCCCCCAATGCTTGTGTCCCTCCCCATCATCCCCTCCCCACCATCACCCTAATCACATCATAATGAGGATGATCTTTCTATTCTTTGGTCCATGTCCTGGGTTTAAAAGAATTCTGGAGTACTAACCACACTCATTTCCATGAGCCCACATGTCAGGAATAAAACTAGAACTATGCACAGAGGGGCAGGCTGGGCCAAGTGGCTGGCAATGCATCTCACCAAGAGCATGAATGGAAAATGTCTCCATGATTCCTTCCTTCAAATTTAAATGGAATCCCAAGTTTGATGTCTATTCTTCCCATCAGTGGGCACAAGTAGTCTTTAAAATGTGATTGGCTAGGAGGGAAGATAGATGGTCTCTCCTCTACAGAATCAGAGTTGCCCGTGCTTGGTTGGCAGCAGTTGTTTGCCTTGGAAATGAGGGTTGCCTTTTGAAAGGGGCCTATTTGTTTAATTTCTAATGTTTTTCCCTAGTTGGAAGAGAAATGCATGAACAGAGTAAAAAAAATTTTGAAAAGTATGAGAAGATTTAATGAAAAGTAAATTTCTTTCTTATTCCAGACCTCCAGTCTTGCTACACCTGTGAATAATTTCTGGTTTATCCTTTCAGTAATTCTCCATGCACGTATCAATTTTGTACATAAGTGGAAGCATACTATGCACACTTGCACACTGTGGTATACTTTTTTTTTTTCCATCTAACATATTGTATTTGGATGTACCTCATTCTTCTTAATAACTGCACAGATTCCTATGATGGCTATGCCACAATTTATTTCACCAGTGGTCTGCTGCACAGGACTAAGGTCGAATCCATCATTTGAGTGTAATATATACACACAGCCCTTTGTCAATACGCTAGTTTGTGTGCAGAATCTCCTAAAATGGAATTGCTGTGTCACACAGGATTTTTGTGTTTTCCATTTGGCTAGACATTGCAAAATTGCTTTTCAAAGAAGTTGTACCATTTCACGTTTCCAGCAGCAGTATATACAGCAGCTTCTTTGCATTCTCTCAGACGAAACCCTTTAAAGATTAGCAATCTCCATATGCTACACATGATAAAACCGTCCCAAGGAAATGGATTTCTAAATGAAAGACTGAATACATAAATTGGAAACTGCCCGGACCTCCCACGGGGGTCAAATCATGTCCGTTGATATGAGTCTTCTTTGTGATGATACTATTGGTCTCCATTTACTCCAAGATTTTATGAACCACACCAACTTTAGCAATTTTACCCATAAATCACTGTTACTGAGGGAAGTAGTGGTCTCAATACCACCTAAGAGCTCATAGTGAAAGAACTTTCTAGCACATTCTCTCATTCTAAAGCTTGAGCTTAACCTCTACCCCCACCCCCACACGAACACCAAGTTATTACCAGAACCCCTTTTTATTGTCCCTAAATATCCACTGTCTAACTGAGCTACTGATCGTCCAAGGGAAAAATGACCACATTCATTGCCATTAATAAGAATTCTGCCTTTGGGATATATGGGACTTCTCCACAAAAGCACTCATAACACTTTAATAGACATTATCTTATTTACCACCACGGTCTCATACTGAGGTGAGGAAGGTGTCTTAAAATGCTGGAGCTACAAGGAGAGGTTATCTTGATATCCTCTTCAGGAGCCACAAAAGTAAGATCTTATGCCAAGGTCTCAGGATAAATCAAGGTAGGTCCAAGGAAATTAGGTAAAAAGATTGAAAAATTTTTATTAAGTGATATTTCTTATTTTAGTCTCTGTTGAATTTCCTCCGAATCTATGGTTGCCTTTAAAAATACAGCATCGGTGAAAGTGGGCCACTGAGATGCCAGACCTCCTTGCAGTGGGTGGGAGTGAGGTTGGCAGACGGACTCATGATCCCATCTGGCCCACCATAGATCTAGACAGAGCTAAAAGCACAGGGCCCATACTCTTCTAACCTACAGATAAAGGAACAAAGTATCGTGAGGATGGTTAGGGAGGGAGAGCAGGTAGCAGTGGGAAAGACAAATTTGGCAGTTTTAATCATGTTGGCAGCTGGGCGGGTACATGATTCCAGTGTGTTAAAAGGGCTCTCATTTAGGCATTTTTAAAGGTAACTTTACATTAAGAATCTTCAGAATTTACAAGTCAACTCAAGTAGTGAGCGGTCATTTGGTGAGAAACTCCACAGGTCTGAGAGGGAATAGTATCTCTGCTTGATGTATCTCTTGGAGGGGGGGGTGGGCGGGGGGGGGCTCATTTATTCAGGAGAGTAATGTCACAGTGGGAAGCTTGGTTTTGAATTTCAGAGAGTAACGGGAAAGCTGGTTGTAGGAAGCCCTCCTGTTTAGGGACATGCAGACATCACTTGCCTTTCAGAAAGTTCCACCAGCTCACCTGGATGTCCCAGGGCTGAGCCCAACCATGAAATCCTCAGAGCCCCACTGTGTCCCTGAGGCTGCTGTTTCCAAGTAGAACCAACTCCTGGCACAGGACCCCCACTGAGTGGGCTCAGAACTTTTCATACTGTTTAAGGCTCCTTAGCCTGAAATGACATGCCAAACCCCTTGAACTTCCCCCAGTCCTCCAGGAGGGGCCAGGGCAGGAACAGGAAGCAGGGATGGAGTCAACAGTGATCACACCTCGATTCTGTGCCTTGAGCTATTTCAGAAGCACATTTAATATTTCTTCCTCTGTAAGTAACTGCACCATCATTCCCAGGTTCAAATGAGACCAACTCCCCAGCCCTCCCATCCAGGGGTGTACATGTGACTCAGGACTAGCCAATCAGCAACCTCACCAAGACCTTTGTTGTGCCCCTTGGCAAAGAGACTCTCTCCTACCTCCACCTATCCTTAATGCCAAGGATGATTTGCATCTAGAGCTGCTGAGGAAGACTTCTCCTCAGAGTGAGGCCAATAGAGAACTAATCAACAGAAAGAGAGAACACAGATTTCTAATAACATATTTTGAGCGCCTGGATGTTGCTGTGCCTGAAAGCAAAGCAGCTACCTGGATTTTTCAGTTACGTGAGCTAATGAAGTTCTTATACTATTTTGATTAATGCAGTAAGAAGCTGGAATTTGAACCCACCTTTGTCTGACTCCAAAGCCAATGCTCTTTCTGCTAGACAGAACAGCTTCGTCAAAACACAGCAGTCACTGACACAGCATTTTCCTAAGCCCCACACTCTCGTCCCCGTTCGCACACTCCAGGGTAAAGAATAAGTCCAATGCAGCCATGGGCTTGAGGACACTTACTTCTAGTACGTAGACATCACAAAAGATATCCCTCCCCAACACACACACACACACATCCACGTATCCCTCTGAGGGTTGGTGCCTGGAAAAAGCTTTTCTTGGTATTTGGTTCCCAATCCTACTGTGGAGTTTGGGGCTCCGCTGCAACCTACCCAAGCTGTGGTGGCGCAGGCCCCTTATAAGTGCCAGCTGAGATCTTTCTGGAGCACCAAGCACCCCTGGGGTGGGGTGTACGGAGCGAGGAGCACTAGCAATTGTCACAGTGTTCCTGGGAAAACATTGCCAGGAGAGTGTCTTAGTCTGTTTGGGCTGCCATAACAAAATACCATAGACTAGATGTCTTAAACAACAGGAATTTATTTTCTCACAGTTCTGGAAGGTGGGAACTCCAAAATCAAGGTGCTGGCAAAATAGGTTTCATTCTGGGGTCATTTTCCTTGGCTTGTAAGTGGCCATCATCTCACTGTGTGCTCATATGATCTCTTTTTGTGTGCAAGGGAGGGGATGTGAAAGGAAGGCGGGAAAAGAAAGAAGGGGAGAGAGAGGATTCTTTAGCAATCTAGAGCACTCCAATAGTGTCCCTCCTTATAAGGATACTAATCCTATTGGATCAGAGCCACATCCTTATGATCTCATTTAATCCTAATTACTCACATAAAGGCCCTATTTTAAATATGGTCATTTTGGGGTAAGGGCTTCAACCTAGGAATTTGTGTCTGCGTCAGGAGGAAGATACACATTCGGTCCATAACAGAGATGCACTGGAGACTTTCGGTCAGAGAAGATGTGGAGAAAATGCAGAACAGAATATTCAGGAGAACTTGCAAGCGATTGTTGCTTCTTCCCAGGGCCCAGGATGATACCTTATGGACCTGTGCTATTTGTTTTGCTACCTCATTATTGGACAAAATGTTGAGTTTTCCTCTTTTGTATGTCAGGGCTTCCTGGTTTCAAGATAAATCCACATGTTAGGGTTGTGGTATCCCAACCGGGAAAACGAAATTAGTTAACTGAAAATGAAAAATAGGAAAATTAAACCAGCAAATTCTCCAAACATATTGGGCCAATTTAAAACCCAGGTTAACATTGATTTATTGTTTTAATAAGATTCCTATGTAAGAAAAAGCTGGTCTGCAACATAAATAAGTGTGGGGAGACGTGTTTATTTGGCTGCAATATATAGGAGCAACGGAGCAAATGACTCCTTGAGTTTTCTGCATTTGTTTTTCTTATTTTTAAATTCATTGAGCCTTAGAACATAATTTTTTACCTAAGGCCACTATATGCAGAATAATAAAAAATACAGTTAATATTCTGAGTTCTCTCTTCATCAAAAATGGCCCAGGAAGGCAGAACTCAGATCGGGGTTTGGTCCACACTCTCCACCCAGGACAGTCCCATGGCCTAAAGAGAAGCTCTGCTCAGAAGAGGTTAGGTGGAGGGACAGTTAGACCTGCCCTCAACTCCAGCACAAGACCAAGTCAGGGCCATCCTGCAGCACAAAGTTGTCACTGTAGGGCTGAGGCTTCAGGAGTGGTATCCCTCCCTCCTTAATGAGTCAAGTCTGCCTCAAGTCCAGATAACTTCCCTGGCCTCCCATAATGCAGAACTATGGTTGAGGGCTTTGGGCCTTCTCACTGAACACTCTATAGGAGGCACTTCCAAATGACAACCAGACAGAGGAAAAGTGCTCAAAAATCATGGCCAAGGTCCAGACATGGCTAACCCACAATCTCAAAAATCACGTGAGCATCCCAACTCTGACCACAGAGAGACCAGAGAAGTAAGGGCCATTTCCGGGGTCTTGCAAAGATGGACAGAGCCAAGCATCTAGGTCTCTGATCTCTCAGGAAATAATCTCTTAAAAAGTAACTGGCTCTACCAAGGAGGCATGAAACATAAAGTGGATTTAACTGTGCTTCCAACATTTTATTCCTTGAGCTCAGTGGCAGATACATGGGTGTCCCTTGTATTTTTCCTAATCTGTTTTCGAATGTCTTAAATATTCTTTAATACATTAAAAATAGAATTACATTAGGGAAATAAGTAATTGAGGTAGGAAGTAGGAACATCTTTTGAAACCCAATATGTCTGATGAGTCTGAGGGGGGAATTGAAGAGTTATGTGTTCATGAAGAGTCCAGATACGATACTTTTCATCCGGGGCCTTCAATGTTTAAAATCTTTGCCCAGAACTATAATCGATCAGCTATTGAGTCAAATCCTAAAATATTCGCAAAAAACCATCCCGCTCTTTGTTTGTACCCAAAAGAATAGAAACATTACAACTTTTGTCTTTTTGCACATAGAGTGCACTTAATCCTTACAAAGCCCATTTTCATTCGAATGGTTCCCACACATAGTTGGAGAAAGGAGACGATGGCCTTTTGCCTTTTCTCTATGAAGGGTAAGTCTGGACACATCAAATGAGGAGGCTGGGAAGGAGCAGGGGGCCTAGTGTCAGGAGCAAAGACTGTCTTGCTCCACAAACCCTCACTCCCTACCGGAAAGGGTTTCCTCATCGCCCTACCATTTAGCAAGCAGCTATGTATCAGATGTTAGATAAATGTCTCTTCCTAATTAATTTTATCATTATTGATTTGTTTTGATGGATATTTATAATACTACAGCATCAACAAATGGTAGAAGATAAAGAGGCTGAGGATTAATGGGGGTTGGAAAGATTTCAGGAAAGGACATAATCTCTATCGTGAGGTGCTTGCTCACATTAACGAGTCCATGAAATTGATTTCCGTGGAAAATGCTTTAGAGGAAAACCCAAGGAAACCTTTCAGAATTACTGCAACTCTTATCTTTTGGAGAATGTCTATGCATATGTACATATGTATGTATTTAATTGAACTATGTCTTCTTTTTGAGAATAGGGAGCCCTAAGTAAAAGAATTAAAGCCAAAGGTAGTGTTATATACAGTAAGCACATATTTCAAAGAAGTTAAATGTGGCTTCATTCATCACTCCATTAAAAGGGTTAACCTCAGCGTGATTAGGCTGACTAATGAGTTACTAGTTGACTTAGTAAATGGAAATAAAATGAATATTGTTGTAAAAAAGCATTGATTTGGAGGGTTAAAAAGAATATAATGCATCTATTTGGTAAAATGCACAGCCTTGTTGGCCACCTGGAGAACTGCATCCTCAACGAGTTTACAAGAAAAGCTGCAAAGCTTTGTGATGAATGGGAAGGAAGGGTAGCAGCTTAGGGCTCACATAGATTTGGGTGGAATTTGGATTCACCTTTGACTAGATATGTGATCTTGGATGCCTGCCTGGCTCCTCATTTGTAAGATGAGAACAAGCGTTACTCACCTGGGCGGTGATTGTGAGGGACTATGAAACCATGAATGTAAAACTCCGAGCCAGGGTCTGGCACATAGTAGGCACTCAACACAGTGAATTCACTTTTCACCTGCTTTTACCCAGACATCTTCTCAGGGGAAGAGAATTACGTTTGAATTTGCTATAGCAACAGTGAGAGAAAAATGAAGGAATGGGATTCTATCAATAGCTCTTCCCCATGGCCCTAAAACCCTTTATGAGATCACTTTAGAGTTCTTGATTACAGACTTTAGCAGCTCATATGCAAGAGTATAGCTTTTGCAGTTGTTAAATATTGAAATGACTTTTTACCAGTTGCTAAGTTACCTCTGCCTCGAGTCCCTGCGTGACCACCCAACCACCTTGGAACCCCTCATATTTTCTTAGGGCGGAGCCTGAGGGGTTGTGTTTCAGGACCTTCTTAAGAGATCTAATTGTCCATTCTGACACACTGGAATGGATCTCCATGCCCTATTGGTTTCTAAATACTTTATCACTCTGGTTTCTAACCAGTTCTCTCTCCATATACCTCTTTTTTGGTCCCCAGCTTATCTGCAAGATAACAGAGAACTTGAAATCACTTTCCCCTGGGGAGGTCCCTTTTATGGGCTAGAATTGGCAGTCCAGGCTGTATCTCCTCTCCTATGTGGATGGTTTCCCTTCTTAGCTCCAGCTGCTGTGGGGTCACTTTTCCTTGTAAGGTTTGTAATATAAGCCGAAAAGGAGTAGCTGAAGTCCCAGCCTACAGGGTGGCTTTGTTTTGAAGGATTCTGAACCATGAAAGGAGGGATCTCAACAATGAGTTTTCCTGTGGGTGGCCTGCTCTGAACCGTGATCTTCCCCTTGGGGCACATACATTCTTGTTGAGAGTGGACGAAGCTGCTCGCAACCCCAGGCCCTGCACACACAAAGCATAGCAAGTTTGGTCCCTGTTTCCCTCCAGTGCTGCCCTTCCTGTGAGCCACGCCCCCTCTCTAGGGCGTCACCCTGTTGAAAGAGGCCCATGACTCCATATTCACAGCAAGCACTGCTCTGCTCATTTTATTAATATTAGAGAACACAGACTTTGTTCCTGGAGCTGTAGCAGTATCGATCTTCACTGGTTTTTAAAATGTTAGAGATTGTTGTGATTTATAACACATTTATCCAAAAGCTTACTGAGCTCAAATGCTTTTGGTCGCTCTTTTAAAAATGAACTAATATGAAAAACGCAACAGCTATCATGTGAGAACTCCGTAAAATTTGACGTTAACAAGAAGTCCTCAATAAAAAAAATAATAAATAAATAAATATTTAAAAAATAAATATTTAAACAAGAAAGGGGTTCTCATCCTAGAAAAGTCGTATGGTATCATGGAAATGGAAAAAGTACATAATTGAATGATTCAATTTTCGTAAAGAGACGTAAGGACACCAAGGCATCGCTCCTCTGCAAGGCAGGCCACCATTCCATCCAGTGGGGTGTTCCTGGTTCTCCACGACTGCAAAATGAAGAGGAAGATCGGGGTAATTCCAGAGACTCAAACCTCAGCAAAACATGTCCGCGTCTAAGTAGGACTTTTACGAGCAAGATCAGTGAAGGCTGCAGAATACAAGTATGTCACCACCTCTGGGAGCATGGAGATCTAAGGGGGGCTGAAGGCCAATGCAATTAAATTTGCATCTTCTCTTCCCTTCCTCCTCAGCCTCCTGCCCTCCTGCCCTCCTGTTCTTCCCTCCTCTGGCTGGTCTTCAGAAAAGTGTTGGCAGGTAGCACCCAAACCTGGGACGGCTGCCAGGTTTCTAGATGGAGGAGCTGTGCTGCAGCTGTGTTGGCAGCAAAAGGCACGGAGGAGCCAGGGTAAATGAATTAAGTCCTGATTCTCCATGGTAAACTATGGGACATTTCTAACACACAGGGGCAGCTGCTGGCTGCATTGCATCAGCTGGTATAGTGCTGCAAAATGATAGAAACACTGCAACGGCGACCAAAATGAAGAGAATTACCATGCTAGAGCAAAGCTGCAAGGGGTAAACCTTGTTTTAAACAAAATCCCAATGCAAATGCTTTTTAAAATGGTTTTTCCTTATTATTTGCTGGTGACATTGCAATACATCTTCAGTCAAGCTGCACTATTTTGAGCAACCATCTCATAATCTTTCTCATCTAATCCCAAATTGGCAATATTTTAGGGAGTGGCCAGTTTCCAAGGGCAGTGTGCCAAATCTCTACAGAATTAAATAAAATGGAGAATTGGCAAAGTGAAGGCAACAAATGTATGTAGTCATCTCTGTGTCTCAGATCCAAAAAACATTACTCTTTCCTCAAGAAATTGGACGAGTTATGACTAAGCAATCGAGTGGTGGAGAGTCCTCTAGAATAACCTTGGCCAATTTTTAAAACTTTCTCAGGAGTTAATTTCGGACTTATAAAATAGATGAAAATATTTAACAAAAATATGTAAAATTGTGTATGCTTCCATACCATGGCAGTAGGCAGAATAATGGCCAGCCGTGACCAAAATGTCTATGTCCTGCTTCCTGGGACCTGTGTACATATTCCTTACATGGTCAAAAGGGACTTTGCAGATGTGATCAGGGATCTTGAGATGGGGATGATCCTGGATTATCTGGGTGACCCCGATGTAGTCACAGGGTACTCATAAGTGACACGATGGACAGTCAGTGTCAGGGATAGGAAGTGAGAAAGATTGGACCGGCCATTGCTGGCTTTGAAGACGGAAGGGGCAAGCAATTTCTAGAAGCTGAAAAAGGCAAGAAAACAGATTCTCTCCCAGAGCCTTGAGACGGGGTGCAGGCCTACCGATACCTTCAGTGAGACTGAAAGATAATAAACCTGTATTACTTTAAGCCACTAAGTTTGTGGTCATTTGTTATAGCAGCAGTAGAAAACTAATATAATCACAGTCAAATAATATTAAATAGTAGTGAAAAAGTTCTCTATTTCATTTAGGATAAAAAACTATTTCATTTAGAATAGGCACTCTGGCGATATTTAGTTATTAAACAAATATATATGAAATACCGCAACTTTCAGAAGATATTATTTTCTTTGTTTCTCTTCTCAAGAGGAAAGTGAGTATCAAAACCTAACTACATTCTATAGTTGGATAAATATGGAACGAGGGGTTTTCGTAAAACCTAAGGCACATAAAAAGTAGATGACAGAAATGGACCCTTGATTCTCACGTGGGTCACTGTAGTGAGAACTTAACTGCTGTGCCTCACTGGTTTTGAAAATAAGCAAATGTCTGGATAAAATTGTTATTTTTCTACCCTTAGATTCTCAAGTACATTAGAGAGTCAGCCTTCAGAAGTGGTTAGTACATCGATCAAATTAATATCCCCAAGAACTTTACGAACCAGAATTTTACCAGCAGAAAATGAAGGTGTGAAATGTCTCCGAGGTTACAGCTTTCACAAGAGGAAAAGGAATAAAGATACTTTTTACCTGAATTGTTCAGGTTAAACTATTATTTCTCAAGTTGCATTTCAATGGCTTTGCGGGGGGGCGGGGGGGGGAGGCGCGGGGCGGGGGGCATGTCTACATTTTAAAAGATTCTGGTTGGGAAAGATATATATAAGAATCACTAAAGTCGTGTCTTAACATAACAATCCACCTGGTGTCTAACTAGGAAATACAAGCCTGGGTAAAGTTGCACGGGAGCATGTTTTCCCGAGTTCTGTACCTGGTTTTTTTTGTAAGTCAGTTGTGGATTAGCTGTTTGTAATCCCAGGCCCCATTTGGTGCATTATTAGGGAAATCAAAACAAACTGGAATTGATAGGGGTCAGGACTTGAGGGAGATCTAACTATATCATTAGCCTACCTGGGAGAGGACAGGCCTCCAAACCTGAGTTGGGAACATGGAAAGCTTGGGTACTGCTCAGGATGGTATTACCATTCAAATAGTTAAACTGGTGGATGATGGAGAGAATATTCTTTAGCACATAGATAATAACAGTGCCTGCTAAGAAGGGATGGAGTCCAAGTGGATTGAAGTAGAACAGCTTCACGCTGAGGTAGAAAAGAGGTGGGCGTGTGTAAAAGCAATATGCAGCTCTGCAGGGAGAAAGGGTTAAGTAGATGGTCCTGGTGTTGAACTAGGGAGCTGAAGTTCGCAGCCTCTCCAAGCCAAGGAGAAAGAAAGGTTCATGAAGCAGCACAAAAGTTCCTTGCTCTATAGCATACACACAAAATCTTCAGAAAATCTGCAGCTCCTTGAGCAACAATCATCAAGCTTAAGAACCTAATTCTAAATGTCATGCCTGATGGATGTGGGACCCTGAAAATCTTCTCAGCTTGTTCAGTTTGGCTTAGGGACTGGCTTTGGTTGGACCTTCCTGTTGAAAATCACTAGCCCTTGCAGCCAGGCAGAGCTGGGGGGAGGTTTGGGAGTGGCATTTCTAGTAGCATTAACTTCATTCAAGTACATCATTACATTTTTTAAATAAGAAGCTGCAAGAATTTGAGGTTTACATTCCTTTTCCAATCTTACAGCTGCTGAGTTCCTGCCGCATGTACATTTCTCTCTGCAATTCAATTAAGCAAGCCCGAAATTAAAAATGGAAAAAGTTAAAACAAGTCACTGCAACATTTAATCCCCAGGTCCAGCCCTGCATTTCCTTAGCCCCAAAGCAGTCAAGCAGCTAAAAAAAGACGAATCTGAGGAGATGGGAACAAGGAAGAGAGGAAACAAAATGAACTCTTTGAACCGAATCAGAGCAAATGAGTCAAAGCACAGGAGTAAGAAAGGTCCAACAGAGAGAATGAAGCATCGCCGTTCAAGGCTCTCTGAAGACGCCTAAAGAAAACCCAGCACCACAGAGGAGGCCAGTAGAGACTCGAACACAAGGCCATTAAATATCCCAGCTCTTTTGAGACATCAAGTAGCTGAGTTCAGTACGGGCTTCTGCAGACAGGGAGGCAGGAGAGCATGCTGAGAGTGAAGCAATCAACTTTTGGTGTTATTAGGGTGGAGCGGTTTTGGTCCACAGGGGAGGCCCTTTAGATTTCAGAGCTGATATATTTCTAAACCCGAGGGTGGCTAATTGTACATTTTAATTTATGGAGGTGGAGGGCACTGGAGCAGAAGTCTGCTGGAGGATTTTTGCAGAAGTCCCATTCCATGTGGACTCATGGAAGGAGGGCGGAAGAACATTTGCACAGAGCCTGGACTTCATAGCTGATGTGGCCGATTAGTAATCTTGTTAACCGCTGATTGCTGCTGTTTCTTATTTTCTTTTCTGTTTCTTCTTACCACCTCTTAATACAACCCTGACATGCCAGGGGTTGGGAGTGGGGCAGGATGGTGCAGAGAAGACTTGATCCCCTTGTCAGACTGCAAGTGGCCCTTTCAGCCCACTTGGGTAAATGTTGATCTTGAACTTCATTGATAGACAGGCCCTGTGGTCTGTGCAAGACTTGGCCATTGAATTATTAGGTGAGAACTTGAATAATAAATAGCGCCTGCCTTTTTTTTCAGGTTCTCTATTCACTTAGCTTACACTAGCCTGCCTGTCAGACTAAAGGTGGTCTAGAGCTTTGTACATAAAAATACCAATTATAAAAAACTCATGTGTCAGTTGTCTTAGGTGGCGTCTCCAGGAAACGGAATCTGAGACAGAGATTGAATGCAGGTGGTTTATTGGGGAGTGCCATCTGTGGAGGAGTTAAGGAGGCAGGATTGGGTAGTGAAAGGAGTTCAACTATGATACAGTGATTAAAAAAAAACAACCACCACCTCAGCTATTCCCATAGGGAGCTCTGGGGCTGGATGGGGCTGGATGGCCCTGCAAGATTGTCCCAAATTGGGGTGAGCAGGCCAGACTTTTATAATTCGGCTGCCTTTTAATAGTTGACAATTTAGAGTATCCCGTGATTCCTGGAGGATGACATCCTATTCTTACTGGGTATCCTTTCCCCCAGCTGGCCCCTCTTTCTCAGACTTCTTTGTCCTCAATCTTCTCATTCTTCTCTTTCCAGGCTCCTGACCAACCAACCAAGCATTCACCACTGTTATGGGTCCACAGATATTCTAACCTCAGACCACTTTTCTTTCTACCCAAAATGGATAGGCGGGTAAATCACCCAAAGCTCTGCCCACTGTGAGGATTTCCAACTTATACCTACATATCGAGCTGATCCATTATAAACTAAACTTGTCCTTTACTCTCCTTTGCCAGGTGGTCATATAGCTGAGAGAGAGGCACTGGTGTATCAGTGGATGAAATGAGGGTCTAGACCTCCTGCTCATGAGGCTCACTTGTGCCCTTGGGCCCTGTTAATGCCCATTTGCTGATGCATGGCTTCCATCTTATTCATGACAGTGGAACAGTTAACATCGCCCTGTGAAAAGATCGTAAAGTTTTTTTTTTTTTTTTTGTCAATCTAAAGTGACTAGGAACTGTTTCTTATCTACTTTTCTGATTGAAATGAAAAAAATGCATAACCATATTAATAGCCGCAAACCGTGAGCCAAAGCCATGTTATTTGTTGTAGCAAAGAAGCCACGTGTGACGCAGCTGCAATTGGGGCCGCTATTTGGTTGAGTTTGCAGCAACTTGCCATCTCATTCTTCAGGATATGTCTGGCTTTTGTAGGGGACAGACTGGTTAATTAATGGGGAAATGATGGGGACCTTGCCCAGCCCCCTGGATCCTTTAGGTTTTTAAAGATAGCATTAATCTTTGTCTTTCTCCCTTAGTTGTGAAGTTGTTTTTTATTTGCTATTTTAGCCAGTGGAGAAAGTGGGTGTTTGAACTTCTTCACAATGATTACCCTTACCCCACAGCTCGGGAGCTAATATGGTTGCTCTGTCAACTACCAATTATATATTCTGTTCCAATTATACATTTCTAGTCTAGAAAAGAGACCACCTGGTGGGTTCATGCCCTATAGTGGACACACTGAGAATTGGACCTGACCGGGACCTCCTTTATTACCCAACCCCCACGTCCCACACTGTAGTGGGAGGCCTAGATGACGCCTCAGTTCCCCGGGTATCGCGGTTGGCTCAGACTCTATGTCCAACAGTTTCTGAAATGTTCGGGTGTTCCTTTCTGCCCAATATATGAGCATCCGAGTTCTGGAGGCAGCGTATTCCAAGGACTTTCTGGCCTTGCACGTTATATCTACTTCAGCATGTGCGCTTCTCTCAGTCTTTTGGTCCTGTCTTCTGCCATCTTCCATGCTAGTTCTGGAATTTCTACTTCATGTAATGTGAGCCATCAATTCCTCCAAGTTCCAAAAGCCATCCTAGCAGCATGTTGGACCGTTTCCCTTGGTTCCTGCTCAGGGTGCCACATTCTGTCACCGGTGAATCTTCCAGTATCTATAACCAAACCTTTGCCCAACTTTATTTTCTGCCCTCATTGATAAATCACTCTCAGGATCCAGTCCTATCAGTAATGTCCTGGCTCTTGCCAGTCCGTGTTAGGTAGGTCTTGCAACTCCTCCAGAGTACAGTCATTTTCTCTTTTAGCGGAGCTCACAGTTCTGCAGCCTAGTTGTACTGTGACGCAGCCCTCATCATTTTTCTTTTGGTCAGGAAGGGAGCGACGAGCGGATTTGGGGAGGAAGGAGCGTGCTGTCTTGCAAAGCAGAGACCTCTGCATCATCTTCAGGCAAGGGAAGAGTACTAGCCTTTAACAGGGAGGAGAGATCCACATCTGTGGGCCTTGAGAGTTCAGAAGAATCTGGGAATTCGTGTTTTTCTACTGCATCGACCCATGTACACCTATCCCATGTCTCAAGGTCCTAGTCCTGGCACAGCAGACCTGTCAGGGCTGAGAACCTAATCTTCTCCAGAGCTCTGCTACCTTCATAACTGACCTGTTTCTCAGCTTTTCTGCCCTTCAGCTGCAGAGGAGTCTCTTTGTATAAAAGCCCTCTGGCTTTCACGCGTACCCTTCGGTTTGTGATTTATCACTCTTAGTACCAACTGTTGCAGGTCTAGTTCCCAGGGAACCAAAGTCAGAGACTGATTTGTCCATAGAAAGCTTATTAGGAAGTAAAGTGTTCTAGGGTTCAACCTTTGGGGGAGGGGAAGAGGGGCAGAGTAAAAGAAGCAGAATTGGGCAAATGGGAGGAGATGAATGATAATCCAGCCATAATCAAGGCTCATCTGACCCCGAGGTCATCTCTAGACCTAGGATGACCCTCCAGTGTGGTCCCAAGTTGGAGCAAGGGGGCCAGGCCTCTATGCCCTGCATCAAACAGTCACCCAGTAAGGGCTGTCCCTGGGAAGAAAGTGTGACCTTGAGCAAAGTGGCTGGCTCTCTTCAGCCTAGAGCAAGCCCCAGAAAAGGTTTCATCTGAGAGCTGTTGGCCTCTGGCGTGGAGAGGAGGGGGAATGAGCGCTTGAATCTACCAGGGAGATGTGGACAGAAAATACTGACATCCACACACCAACCTACCTACTCACATATATAGAGTTTGAAAACCTTAACTATACGACAGGAAATTAATTTTAGATCCTCAGGTGAAACCTAATGGCGAAACATGCTTTTCTAAGCCTCAATTTATACAGCATCTTAGTTTTATTAGGGTTCCCAAGTTTCAAAACAAACCAAGACCTTTTTTCTTTTTGACACAGATAGCCAGATGGGGTCCGTTTGGCATTTGAAGTAGACAGCTATACTAATGGTTCTGCAAATGGTCCTAGAATTTCAACCCTCTTGTCTACTCTCCCTTTCTCTACTGCTTGGAGCTAAAAGCCAATCTAACTCTCTAAGCAACTCAAAATGTTAACAGCCTCATGGCAAAACATCTATGTGTTCTCTGGGCCATGCTGAGCCATGCCTTGTGGTCCTGAGCTGCCCAGAAACATCCACCATTTTCATTGCATCTGCAGACAGCACACTGACTGCCCGCAGTGCAAAGAAGCAGTGAAACAAGCATGGCCCATTTCTTAGCAAGGAAAAGCAGTTGAATTCTGTGCACTGAAGACAAATTGGCCATAAACTCTGCAAGCCACGGAGGTTATTTCAGTTACTAAATGATTAAGGTCTCTAATCTCTGGAGCTGTGATAAAGAACACCAGAGAAGGGGGTTGGTTTTCTGATGCTGGGAAGGTGCAGAACATCTCTCTTGAGACCATGCTAGAGGAAGCCCACCCCATAAAAGAACCACAGATAAGTAAGACATCATTAATAAATCAATGACAGGAAAATGAAAACAGAAGCAGATGAATCAGCTAGCGGATCAGGTTGTAGATGAAAAACAGCACATCTGTTGCTACTATCGGTGAATTAACAAATAAGTCTGCTGGATGAGACGGTCTTTCGTAGTTATTCTTGGAATAATGAAGCTTCAAGAGCGATTAAGCATAAATCAATTTTTAAATGTATCTCGTACCACCCCAAACACCAGGAGGCATATTTTTCCTTGCTTTGAATTCTTTTTGGCAGGCAACAGGAGGTACAGGGATAAAAAACACTGACGTGTTTTGGCTCTGCTGTGAGGTAGAGGCACACACTAATTTAGTGTTAAGCCTCATGCTTTGATTCTTACCAGCTGAAGGCACTGAGCTGTGCTTAATCGATACGTTAAATCTAAGCCAATGCATTTCAGCTCCAGCAATATCCACACGTCTCCTTGTCCAGGACAGCTCAGTTCTAGCTCCCTTTCCTCATCATGCAGATATTGATTTGCATTTTATTTTGTTTTTATTGAAGACTTCAACAGAATTAACAATCGAGGCAGTGAAGCATTTTTTTTTTCTTTTGAAGCATAATTTCTTCTTTATATATAATGAAAAAAAAAAGATGCTTCACCCCTCATGGCAAAGTGGCCAGGATTTAGGACATTAATGATGGACATGAGCAATTAATTTGGAGAGTTGTACATCTATATCCAAAGGTGGGGAGATGTACTCTCAACATGAATCTCTGATTTAGAGATGTTGGGACAAGAAATTGAGGCAGAAAGGGATGGATCAGGCCAGGAAAGGTGGAAAAGACCAGAAAGGACATAGAGCAACACAATTAGGGAAGGAAATTAAATTTACATCCAAAATTTCTCTGAAAAGCAGAAAATCCCGTAAGCTGGTTAATGAATTCTTACTAAATTAGGCAAATGGGAAGGGCATAGAAAGAATGAGGCAAAAAGAAAGGAAAGATAAGAAATTAGATGCACAGAAACGATGGGAGGAAAACCCAGGAGCATTCTAAAACATTCTAAAAGTGATTACATTATTGGTTTAACAGCTTTGTGACTATACTAAATGCCTTTGAACTGTACACTATAAATCAGTGGCTTGTATGGTATGTTAATTACATTTCAGTAAAGCCATAACTTAAAAAAAGGAAGCTCTGTCATAGGCTGAAGGGGAAAAGTAAAGACGAGATGCATAGCCTCCAACAACAGTGCTGTATTCTTCACTTGATCATTAAAAGGAAAAAGGCAAGATGGGTATCCGAACAATTATTGGACTCTGCCGCCTATTCTACCCTGACCATGCTATGCTCTCTGGCAGCCTTCATGTGCAGAACTGGGCAGAAGTCCCCCAGGACACCCTTTCTCAGGATTGGGGGACCATGCACCTCTTGGCCAATGTGACCAGTTTCCAGCAGACCTCGCTCCACCCTACTGTGACTCACCCATCACTGGTCTTCCTACCTTTCTGAGATAGAGTTATTCTTATTCAACCTGTAAAGGACATGCCCAAATCTAGTGTTACATCTCCTTTAACCTACACCCAACTTACGCATGGTAGAGTCTGTCTGGCTCTTTGGGGTTAATATTGCTTTGACAGAAAAATTACTCCAAGTTTCTGAAGGCTTCAGCTAGATGGCCTATGGGTAACTGTCTGGTGTCAAACTCTCCATTTCTCACCATTCCTCACCCCACATCTTTAGTGGCTTTCCCCCCAAAGGTGCATTCCTTAGTATTCTCTAGTATCCCATAGGGGTTGGGAGGCTCTCCAGCTTAATCAGTATGTTCAGGGCCTTTACCATCACATTACCTCTAGGGCCCGAGGTTTCTCATTTCGGGAATGCCTGAAATCCCCTCTTTCCAATGGTGGGTCCTTCTGTAATTCTCACTACACTTGGAAAAAAGAAATTTAGCAGCTGTCAAATAAATGCTTGTTGATCTATTGGTTCATCCTCACTGTAGAATTGATGAAAATTCAGTTTCAAAAAAGGTGTAACAGCGCTGAAGGTCTACACTACAAGAGACCTAGGGGGTATCACCAGAGTGCCTCAGCTTTCCTACTTGTTCAATAAAGTCGCTATTTTTGACATGTTTGAGCATCTTCAGATACATGCTAATACATCGGGGAAATGGATTCAACATCTAAGTATCTAAAAGTGGCAAGAGTTGACAGAGAAGCATCTCCTCATTAGGCAGCCCTCTCTACAGCACAAGGGAGGCTGTTCTTCAGCAAGCTCAGGGGAAGTGAAGGGAAACTAAGAGAAACTAAACAGACATCCTTTCCTTCCTTACATTCTCTCTTCTTACTTGAGCTAAGTTGAAATTAAATGTCCTTGCTGAGACTAGGTTTTTCAAAGTATTAGCTAATGTGGTCAGTAATTGGGATACATTTGTCCATGCTAAAACTCACGATTTCAAGAAGCGGCTGAGTTCAAACTAAATAAGTGTGATAAATAAGTCTTTAGTGACCTTTAACTCAGACCATAATTAGACTCTCGGAATAGGGAAAAACCAGAACAATTCAAAAAACTCACATTGTGGTGTGAAGGCCATTGGTATTCTATATTCCAGCAGATCATGCCTGGGTGGGCTTTTCTTTGTGTCTTGAATGTTTTATTTTGATAATGACCTCTGCAGTCATTAGAAGCTGTTAGCACGTTACAACGGCATTTATGAAGCTTTGGGGTATATACTTGTCTCACACTTACTCTTTCATTCCTGAGACCAATGCCGAGGGTTTCCTTGATGTTGATTCTCTTTCTAGCACATTCTGGTGTTTTGGAAACAACACAATCAAGGCCAGCTTCACAGGAATACAACTTGTATAGTCACACAGGGGTTTGTGCTTATAAGGACTTAGGGGACCCCACACTTAGAAGAAGGACCCCACACTTAGAAAAGCCTCACACTTGGTTTAATGTTCTGCTGTCATCATCATAAAATTCTTAATAAGTTTTGAACAAGGGGCCACATTTCCATTTTGCACTTGGCCCTGTAAATTACGTGGTTGTGACTGAACATGATCTCAGATCTCAGCTTTGGGCCCTCTTAGCTTTGTGTCCTTGGACAACTTTCTTAACTTCTCCCAACCTCATTTTCCTCAACTGTTAAATATCAGAACAACAACGTCAGTCTCACAGAACCATTATAAGAATTAAATGAGATAGAAAACTCATCAGTGCCTTCGGATGAGGTTCTAGTAACTAGCCCTAATTAATGCTTACACTGTGCCAGGCATTGGGCCAAGCAATTTACAAAGATTAGCTCATTTATTCCTCACAGCCATGGCTGATAATCAGCTGGCACATCCTGGTTTGCATTTATAGGTTTTTATAGCCAATGTCCATTTCTATCCATTCTGGTTGGACAGATCTGTGTCATAGTGGTTATCGCCACTGTTCTCAATGCTCTGTGTGGTCAGTGGCATTTTACAAATGAGAGAACTGAGACATAAACTTTGGGTAACTTGCCGAAGTCCACACTGCTTGTAAGTAGACACGATTTAACTATAAATGTCATAACTTATAGTAAAAAGCAGAGACTCCAGTAAAAAATGAGGTCTTTCAACTTAACATTTAATGTTCTTTCCTTCTGCCCTCAGCTTCCTCTATCTCCAAAGAGTTACTGATCAAATGAGGGTGATAAGGCACCTATGAACCTTGGTACTGGGTAGGGCGATGTGCTCCTGTTTGCCAAGGCTCACCTCCGAACACATGTACTAAGCTGCTTACAGTTCCCCTTCCAGGTCTCCAGGCCTTTCATTAAGTTTCTCTCTCATCTGAAGGCTCTTCACTACTTCCCGGTCCTCATAACTTTCTGCCTAATTCCTCATTTTCCTTCAAGACTCAACCGAAGTGCCTCTTCCCTCCCCTGAGACTCGGCCTCTTGTGCATAGCTCTATCATAGAATTTCTCACGTGAATTCTAATTGTTGCTTTTCTAATCTGCCTTTCTTCAAGCCTGGAAGTTCTCTGATGACCAAAGATGACATATTGCTCATCTGGATGTCCCCAGCACTTAGGAAAATATGTTGATGTTCTATAAGTGACTGATGTAAAAATGATGCCATTTTCCAAGGAATACCAAGTACTCTATGTATCCAAAGGAGAGAGAGATGAACTCAACTGATGGACAGAGCCTTCATGAAGGAGGTGGTCTGCATGCTAGGTCTTAAAGAATGCAGAAGACTGAAATAAGTAGAATTAGGAATAGAGGCAGGAAATCAGTTCAGAGAGTAGAAGAAATTTGAGCAAAAGTGGGAACGTGGGAAGGGTTAAGACAGAGTCGTTCGGAGAATAGCAGGTGGACCATTTGGCCTGAAATAGGGTTTTTGTTGGGCAATGAATTTGAAACTCAAATGCTTATTGGAACTAGGTTGATAGCATAATACATAAATAAAAAGTGGTCTTGTGTGGCATAATAGTGAGAGGAAGAGACACTGGTAAACTGGAAAGCGCACGCTCCATTTAAAGGGAGTTAGGTGCTGCTACGTGTCAAATGGTCATATGCGGACCTTTCAGTTTCCCAGATAACACGGAAGTCCAGATTGTGTGTGTGCATGTGTGTATGTGTGTGATAACTTGATTTTTTTTTTACTTTTTATTTTTAAATTTAACACTAACAAAACTGATAAAATACTAGAGCTCATATATATTCTTTACCCAGCTTTCCCTAACACACTAAGTTTATAAAGTTATAGAAAATTAAAGTGTTATATTTTAACACACATGATAACTTGGGTTTTTAAAATTTTACCTGCTATATAATAATGAAGCTAAATTAATACTCATATACAAACTTACACTGGACGAGATTAATTGTGTGTCTAAGTTCATATTTCTAAGAGCATAAAAGCAGTAGGGCTATCCTGAAAGGCAGTACAAACTTCTTTTTCACTTTTTTTATATTCCAGCTGTGCTAACCAAGAAAGGTGTAGGCCTGCCGCCTCTCACCCCAGTTAACCTTATTTAAAGTAATTTGCGCTAGCATGTTGGGTCATGACTCATTAGATAAGAACATTTTCTTTAGTCTTATGTAGATATGAGAAGTCCATATCATCTAAGGTCAAGACTAAAATGAAAGGACCATAGAGGTGACATAGTTAAACTGGCCTCAGAATAGATGATTGTTTTCTGGAGGGAAATGGCGCATAACACACAAACAATGAAAAACTTGAGAAAGAAATTCTTCATGATAATCATGGCTATAAAATCAACACAAAGTGACTAAATCACAGAATTGGAGCAATGTTGAAAAACATTAGGGAAAACACGAGTTATCTGCTGCCCTGACAAAGCATCCTGCCTGGATTGGAAAAGGAAGGTTTTGGGGTGGAGTGCAGGCATGCATATTTCTATATGTAGTTCATACAAATCTCAGTTCACAAATACAGTTGTGGACAAAGTAAATTAATTTTCCTATAAATGAAGTCAATACTTATATTGATCTACCCCTTTCTTCCAAATAGTAGAAACTAAATTTCAGTTATTTCTGGGTTCCTGCTCTTTCTCTGTAATTTCCTCTAAGTTTGAGGCTTAGGTAATGCCCATGAGTGAAGGTTAGGAATGTGAAGAGCATCTCACCTGAGCTGGCATCACTCTTCACTAGCACAACTGTTTAGATAGGATGTGGACGCTTGCTCCTCATGACTAGGTCATCCCTTGAATTGGCCATATCATAGTGACTTTGGGTCTGGCTCTGGGTCAACTCACTTTTAGGACCCTCCTGGGCACACAGCATAGTTCCAATGCTTCCATGCCATTGAGGGACTACAGAAAACTCGGCAGGGCCATCCACAGCCATTTGTTACTCCCGTGGCACTCTTGGGTACAAAAGAATCATTCCATGTTCCCAATACTCTCCTTTATCCCTTCTATTCACTGGTCTACCCTGAGAGTTTTTTAAATTCATCGTCCAGGACAGAGTAGACAGCCATACTTACTCTGGGGTTTTACCTTTTTCCTAGAGTATACCTAGGAAAGTAAACAGGTGTTCTCTGTACTGCTGTTCCCAAATCTATCTGGAGTTTCTGTCGTAAAACATTTCCCTGCTTCATCCCAAGACGTGAGCAGGGTACAGACCTTTTTTATTAAGGGCTCATTATCTTCTCTCTTCCCATAGCTTCCTCTGTTCTCCTGCTGGGTAGAAGGGGGCGTGGGGCAATTTAGCCTAGCGGAGGGGGAGCAGTGTGGGTCGGGGAAGCTCCTTTGTCACTCATCACTTCTTTCCCCCACACCTATTGTACACACTCCAGTTTTTTTCTGTTCTCTTGAGGTCAAAACATTAAAAACTAAAAAGCTAATACTTGACTTTTTGTGTTGTTTGCTTTCTGTGGAGTCATCCCTTCCCTGAGGCAGTAATGCTGACTAACTCATTAGGAAAAAGATTATAAGGTTAAAGGAGAGGTGAAAAACTATGTAGTTTTCCAGCCACATGTGTACTGCTGTTCCCCAGCCCAGTCCTTGCTAAGATTAGTTACAACCCGTAATGTACCCAAACACTGTAGTTATGAGGATTTAACGGCAGGCTTAACTGTGGGACTGGCTCCAGCAATCTTCCCTTACATATCATTTGCTCATTCTCGGGTCTTACTCATTCTTCCTTCAGAGGCCCCAGTTAGTGTATTTTAGAGACTGTGAATTTATCAATCAGAGGGCATACTGACGTGAATTTGGTCCTCCTTTTGTCTCTTCCCACTTTTCTTCATCTCCTTTCCCTCTTTTTCTTCCCACCTCTCCACTTTTCTTAGTTCATTCTGCTCTGACTGTCCTCATTCTCCAATGGCAAGTTCGAAGGTTATAATTCCAGGATGCTTGCAGGAGACTATGGTTTGTCTCATTAGTAAACTGATTGTACATCCTGCTGGATTCTTATATCCAGTTAGCTCCACCTTTCACTTTCAATAGCGTTCAGATTGAATGAAGAATTACAGGGCCTTTTCAGTCCCTAGAGACCAGCTCATTTTCAAAATATTTTATTTCAGCTGAGAAGAACTGTTTAAATGCAATGAGGATTTAAACAAATAAATATACTATTTAGAGTATGCCAAAAATGTCAGGTTTCATGACACAACTCATAATCCACAGTGAGAGAGATGGTCAAGGAAAACCCTGGGTTAAGTCCAGCTGTAGTCCACAGGGTTAAGTCAGAGTTGAGAAACCTGGATTATGGCACTGAGGTGAGAGGGGCAGCTGTTGGCATATCTAACCTTGGAGTCCTGCTGTGAGGCATGTGGATCTAGCTGGGAGTGGTGGGCGGTGGAGATGAGGTGTGGGCAGGAGAAGAACAGAATGTTAGAGTGTCTTCCAGCCTGGAGCCTTGTCAAATGTCAGGCCATCCAGGGATGAAGCTGGAGCAAAAACAAAGAGCTCAAGAGAGATGCTAGCCAAGGAGCTGGGTTGTCGCAGTTAATGGTGTGGGAAGATTTAAATCATACTTCACCCTGATCTTAAAGGGCTCCCTTTTCTGTGTTGGATAACCTTTGAGATTTAAAGTTTAAAGAACTTTCATCTTCCACAAAAGCAAGAATCTTTTATGTTGCTTAAATAATTCCTGGATTAAGAACCACTTTCTAATCATCTTAAGTTATCTTTTGTGAAAGAGGAAGCAAAACAACAAAAACATATGCTCGCTTCCCCAGTACATATACCAAATTTGGAGCAAAAGCAGAAATCTGTATAAACTGTATCCTTTATCCAATACTGATTACAATCGATAGGCCTCAATTGACAACTATAGGTATGAACCAAAATTATAGCAAAATTTGGGATCCTTATTTATGTAGAAAATGTATCTATTCAGTCATGGGATATGTTACCCTGGCAGGGTTCTGAGTACTGGAGACTTTGAGCTTGGAATAAAAATTTTAGAAAATCTACAAAGCAAATAATCAAGGCTTTGTTATATATTAAGTTCCTTATCCTTCAGGTTTGGACTATACAAAGAATACACAAAAGAAATTAATGAGATTAAGGCCACTGAGGAAAATTTTAAGTTATATTAAAATCAGACTTGATTAGTATATGGGGGAGTTTGTTTTGTCTTGTGACACCATTTCCTCTCATCCCAGTGAAACATCTTTTGAAGAATAGAATAAAGAGTGCTCTGTACCTGTGGCCCACTGCCAGTAGTTGTTGTAGACGTAATCAGTGTGGCTCTTGGGAATATCCAGTTTGGGTTAGCCAAGACCCAAACTGGATCATAATCAGAGGGCCAAGTAGAATCTGTCACTCAAATAATCAATGCTTCTAGAACCTGGTCAAAATGCTCTTTTTATGAGATTTAAACACACACACACACACACACACACACACACACAGATGATTCTAGCTAGAAATGGCAAAGAAAAGAAAAAGAAAAACTATGAGATGGTAGTTCTTAAACTTTGAGCCTAAAAATCTGGACGAGTATAAGCATCACCAGGACCCTTGTCAAAAATACATATTCCTGGGCCCTTTTTGCAGAGATTCTGGCTCTCAGGAATCTGGGTCTGATTGACGTGCCATCCTGGATGTGGGGATTGGATGCCAAATGCAAACTCCTATAATTTGGGGCTGAAATGGTGGAAGGGGCTGTTGAAACCTCAGACCTTATGAGCCAATACTGCCATGGCTTTACCCTACCAGACAGCCGGGCATTGGTCGGAGCCCAGGCAATACTATATGTCTTAAAGGATTAACTGGTTTTGTAGCCAAGTGGTCAGCGGCAGTGATATTGTTCACCCAGAGCTTTATGCGAGAAGGAGAGAAAAGCTCATGACCACAAATGGGGTCTGCATTTCCAGACATTCGCCCCAGAAATTGAGAAACTACCCTCCCCTAACAAATATCAACAAACTCAGCCCATTCTGAGCACTTCATTAAAGTTAGTCTTGCCTCCTTCTCCTATTCCTTACCCCATGAGCCTAGTTCATTCTCTGGGCCCTTTAAACCAGAGGCTTTTATAATTTAGAGCTAAGTGGAAAATCTCTTTGGGTGAACAGAGAAAGTACTATTTTGGGATCCCGTTTGTTTATGATTTTGCATATAAAGAGTAGGCAGCCAGAAACACAAATGATCTATTTTTTCTCTAGTCTCTTCCCTCCAACAGAATTCACATTAAAGATGGAGAAATGTTTTTTTTTTTTAATTATGAAGTGGTGGATACAATTAACAAGCAAAGCAAAGTGGCATAAACCCTGCCACCAACACATATACAGGCCACATGGTACCCTCAAACTGTCCTATATTTCTTTTAAAAATACACTCCCCCCACCTCCATACATGTTCTTGTATTCTTTCACTCTTAACTTTGATATGGAGTCCATTTTTTGATCTGGTCAGGATCTTAAAGGATCTTACCACAGATGATCAGATCTAGTCCCATGAGATGCCACTAATAAAGGAACTCGGATAATAAAAAGTCTCAATGCAAAAGAGAAGTAAGCTGCAGATTCTTGAGTCACACTCTGCAGATAGTCTCCATGGCTTATTGAAAGGAGGTTTAGGCTGAGGACCTTGTGATCTACATATTGGCTAAACAAATATCATTTTGTCTACCAAAGTGCCTCCAAAATCGAGTTATCTTGGAATCCGAATTATTTGACCTTAAACTTGGCTAGCTGTACCAGTAACTATTGATCTGTTACTTTATGGTGGTTTAGAACAAGACTTTGATGGAAGCAACTGGAGCCTTGACTGGAAAGTCAATAAGCCTTTTATAAAATAGCTTTAGCTGTGTATTAGCATGTGCTCATCGGCAAGACTTCATCTGGGGCATTTCTTAGGCTTGAACTTACTAAGTATTCATAATATTGAAACCCTCCTATTAAACCCAGGCCATTTTAATTTTGAATTATCTGACCATTATACATTGCCTTAGTACTGATGACTCAGTACTCTGTGACTCTCTAATGTGCTAATAAAAAGAGCGTGAATCATTTTCATATGTTCCCTTTGCTGGGAGATGAATCAGAGATTCTTGCTCCAATGTTTGTGTTCAAAGTTTATTTCAAAACCAAAGTAATTGAAAACATTTCTCTATATGGAAAATCTAATATAAATGTTCTTAGGCTAGAGCAGAAATGCAAGTCACATGGGGCAACGGACAGGGATCATACTGACTCGAAACTAGGGAAGTCAGGACCAAGCAAAGAGAAATGCTATATGTGCTCCCACAAGGCAGGTCTTTAGTAAGTGTTTGTTCCCCCTCTACTTTTCCTTCACTTTCATAAGCTTTATTTTTGTTTTAACAATCAGACTTCCTGTCTTTTTGTTGAGAGGCAATTTTCCCCAAGGTCTAGGTTTCTATAAACAAATAGTCCTAAGAGAGCACTTTCATCATTACCATATTTTGGATAAAAGCTCATCTCACTGGGCTGAAGACACTTTGGAAGTTAAAGGAGTATTTGTATGCAAACAAGCAACAGGTCTCCTTAAACATCTTTAGGCTCAGTCCTAGGATGGCCTTAACTGTTCCCTGGATGCCACATGCTGCTGGGTCCAGCACGCAAATGATCCTCTTCCCTGGACCACTGTTCTTTGAAAAATCTTTCTAGATATTTTAGGAAAAATGAATGCAAATTATTAACAGATGAATAATTAACATGTGATCTCATCGGTAATTAAAGAACAGCAAATTCAAACAAAATTAAGATGCTTTTTTTGTGTGAATTAATTTGGAAAAGGTTTTTAATAATTATAATGCTGATGTTCCAGTTAAAATGCTTTTAGGCTGCAGTAATGAAACAACCAAATCAAACTTTTTAAATAACATGCATAATATATCATTTCAAGTGAAAGAAGTCCTAAGGAAGGGGGCTCATCGGTTGCTTAATTCAGGGTTTCAGCAGCCAAATTAAGCTTCCATCCTTCACTGGTATTAGCCCTAAGCTGGCATTTGTCAAGGTATTACGTGCAGACATGACAATGTTCTTCTCTCTTTTTTAAGAATGAAAATATTTGCCTAATAAACCTCATCTCTCATCTCATTAGCCAGGATTGGGTCACATGGCCACCTCTACACCAATCACTGGCAAGAGAAATGAAATTATCAACATTAGTTTAGACGAATCCAGATTTATTTCCAGAGGAAGCATGAGTATCTGACCAAACAGGGCTCTGTGAACAGGAAAAGGGAGAAGTCATGGCTCTTGGGTAGGCAATTCATGGTGTCTCTTCTGGCTGCCAAGGGTATATGGAGCACATAGCTAATGGGAGTCCTGGAATATAATTTGGCACTATATATCAAGACGATTAAAAGTGCTCATAACCTTTGACATATTGATTCCACTTCTAGGAACAAAGTCCATGAAAAAAAAATGTATGTAAATGCAATAAAGCTTTATGTTCAAAGATACGGCATCCTTTATAAATAGAAAAAAGAAAGAACAACAAAAAAAAACAACTTAAGAATCACAAAATAAAGTTACATAATTACAGTACATCCTTTCAATGGAATACTTTCTAGCATTTTAAAATAATGTTTGCAGAGTTTTAACAAATGTAGAAAGATGCTCATATTATAGTATTAAATGAGAAAGGCAGGATATCAAGTTGCATATGTAATATAACTCTTTAAAATATTAACAGCAACTATCTCCTCAACATCTACTATGAGCTGGGAACCTATATATTGTCTCTAATCCTTGCAGCGACCCTGAAACATAAGCGTTCTTAAGCCCGTTTTGTAAACGGGACAACCAAAGCTCAGAGATGTTCAGGTTTCCCAGAATCACTCAGCTAATAAAGGCAGAACAGGAAATCAAGTCTAGGTCTGTTTGAACCATGGCCTCACAATTTAGTACCAATCTTTTTTCTCTTTTCTACTCCCCTTTCTCCACTGTACATAGATAAGTTGTTCATAACTTTAACTGCATGAATGAGCCATGCTTTAATGGTATAGGAAAAGACACAAATTTTTGGTAAAGTGGAACTGAATAAGGCCTATGAGAAATTGTGGGGGCAGACAGATAGGAAAGCAGGAGAAGGAGAAAAGAGAGGTAACTGAAGTGATTATCCTGAGAACTAGGAAGTGACTTTTCACCAAACCAACCAGAATTCTTTGATTTCCTTTTCAACTGAAGTGGTTCTCCAAGTGCCTCATTCAGTACGCACACCCTGCTGTTAGGGATGGTCCTTACCAAGTCACCAAGAGTGTCTTTCAGGCCCCAGATGCTTCTCTAGCTGTTGGCTCCTGGGCTAATTCATATGCTAATCAGAAATCTCTCCTACCATGGCTGGCCAGATCAAGAGAGGACAGTGTACATGTGATCATAAGAGTAAAGGTAGCAATTGATAAATCTATGAAAGATGAGGGTGGGAAGCCAGTTTATTAGAGATCACACATTATTTCCCTAGAACAATACACCCCCAAACTGGGAGTATACTTGCAACTAGTAAATGCAAATTATTAAATTAAGGAAGAAAATAAAAAGGAAAGACAATCCTCTGGACATCTGGTTCTATTGTTTCTTTATTCGTGCTTTCTCTGCTAACTAATATCTACATTGGAATCCCGTTATGCACATTGCCCGAAGATACAATCTTTTGCTGCAGAATTGATCTGAATATAGATAAGCTTTATTTTATTATTTATCTGATGCCCTAGAGGATCCTCCATCAGGCCTTACAGCTGTATTTTTGCCACCATTTCCATATTGGAGTTGAAAAGCCTTGCTGTCACTGTGTGAGGGTTATGGGATGATTAGCATCCCCCGTTCCTTGACTCCCTTGTTTGTCTGAGAAATGTAAGAGTAACACAACCGTGCAAGAATAATGAGCATCACATCTGACTCTAGAAAGCCCATTAAAATAACAAATCTGAATTGTCTTCAGTAAAAATCACTAGAGATAAGAATCATGCAAAGGCTGGTTCTTTGGGAGGGAACAATGTATACGGTTGTGAATTTTTTTTTATGCTAAGATTTTTAAAAGCCTGTTTTAGCTTTCATTTAAAATCCTCGGGTTTATTTACTATGCCTGGTGTTTTATATCTAATAATGCATTAAAAATGGGAGGAGAAGAAATCCTTATGTGGCAAAATCATCCTCGTGGACATCTTTACATGATAGTCTGTGCGGATTTTCCTGAGCAGGCAGCATGCCACCTGATAATCTGAGTCTCGCGCTTGAGAGCACTTTATCTCCAGTACTCTTTGTGATCATCAACCCATCATGAAAAGCAGCACAACAGTTCTGGGGCTCTCCCTTGAACAAATCCAAAGGAAAGTCTTTGGAGCTTAGGAAAAGGAGAATATTTCAGAGCTCCTAACTCTAGAGATGTGTCTTATTCCTGACCTTGAGAGGAACTAGATCAGGGCCAGTGAGAGTATTGCCTAGATGGAGACCTGGGGCGAGGGGCTTATTGAGGAAGGTGGCAGTGACCAGTGGAACTGGAAGTAGATAGAGTCAGAGAATAAGGGTAAATCAGGTTTGAGGAACTGGCCAGGTTTGAGAAGGGGAGGCCAGCTACATCTTCAGATCCAAGGGCCATGTTATGGGGCCAGGAAAAGGAGATTAGGCTAAAAGGCCAAGGGACACTGGGTAATTGTCAGCGAGGAAGCAGGAGAAGTAGGGAAGGTGGGAATGAATCCTGGGGGTTCAGGGGTGGGTTCTCCAAAGCTTTTTTTTTTTTTTTTAAATCATATGTCAACTAAAAAGAACATGAGTGAGCCTCACTGATTCAAAAGCCCTGTGTACTCGGAGAAGACCTTTAAAATGATATGCAAAGGGCTAAGTGCTGGGCTCTCAGCTTGGATAGAAAGACTAAAATGGCTACTCTCATCTGAAATCACAACGTGTCCTTACACCTTTAGCATCCCTGAGTTTGTTCTGAAATGAAAATGTGTAGGTAAATGGGCTTCGGTAACGGAAGATAGCAGTGAGTGGTGTGCTTAGGGCCCGAGTTGAGTAAGTATTGTGTCAACTCCAGCTTATGTCAATTGTCACTATCAGTAACATTATTGACATTTCCACCTCAGAAAAGTATGCTACCATGACTGCCATCCCTAGGAGCTGTTGGCTGTGAGGTGAATAGAATTACCTGGTATGACATCTGAGAACCAGAGGTATTCCTCAAGGAGTAGAAGCCAGAGGGAGCCACCTTCTCTCCCCCGCCCCACCCCCCCACCAGTATTCTATCCCTTTTGGGATCTGTTGAAATGAGCAATGAGGGCTGCTTTGACAGCATACAACGGTTAAAAAAAAAACACATACACACATACACACACACACACACAGAGAAAGGAAGAAAGGCTGGGAGGCAGGGAGGCAAGGCTTTATTACTGTAAGAGTGGTCTTTGACTTCCTGCCTTCCCTAGTGTGCTCAAAAGAAGCCTACCATTGCTGTTCCAATGTTCCCCTCTCCACTCCTGCCCCCAAAGAGAGTTCATCATTGCCAGATATGTCCTTCTGGCATTTTTGATATTGGATCAGAAATAGTAGGAGAAGCCCAAAGAGGTAGGAGGATTGCAAGGGCTTCCGGAACGAGGTATAATAGCCACACACAATAGAGAGCTGGAAGAGAAGGGGAGAGGAGAGATGTTAGAAATTTCGTGGGCTGGGGTAAAGGAAGTATTTTTGATTCTGTTTTGCCAGTGAGGTCTAGGGTAATTGGAAAGTTCCTAAGGGTCTAGTATGCTGTACTATTGAAAAAATGAGGGAAGGGGGGCTGCTGAGGTGGTTACTGAGGTGCTCTTTGAATTCCTTTAAGACATTCAAGTAAACAATAAAATTTCTTCCTAAGTAGAGCTTCTTTAAATGTGTCCCGGCTCTGAGAATGGGCCACGTGGGTCAAAGCTTCAATAGGGTTACGAATCAACAATGGTGAGGCCTTGTTATTTTCCAACTATTGACAAAGTGATTTTGACCAAGTCTCTTTAATATCTGAGCCTCAGTTTTCTCATTTGAGAAACAGAGGAGATAGATAAAATTGGTATTTCTAAATGATGTTCTATAGGAACTTAATAAAAATTATCTGGAAAAAAGAATTCCAAATTAAATATATTTAGGAAACAATATAAAACATTTAGAAGAGGAAGCTTGTTACCTCAAGGGCTTATGAAATCTTCTGAAATTTAGCCGATGTGACTTGGGAATTGACATTAATGCTCTCAGACTTGTTTGTTGTTATGAGTTGAATCATGTCCCTCCTCAAATTCATACTTTGAAATCCTAACCTTCAGTACCTCAGAATGTGACTGTGTTTAGAGATAGGGTGTTTAAAGAATTTAAGTTAAAACAAGGTCATGAAGATAGACCCCAGTCCAATTTGTTTGGTATCTTTAAAAGCGGAGGCAATTAGGACACAGACACATTGGTGAAGGGAAGAGAATACAAAGGCACAGGGAGAAGACGGCCATCCGCAGACTAAGGAGAGAGGCCTCAGAAGAAACCAACCCTGCTGACACTTTGTTCTCAGACTTCTAGCTCTAGAACTGTGAGAAAATAAATTTTTGTTTAAGCCATTCAGTCTGTAGAACTTTGTTATGGTAGGCCTTGAAACTTAGTGCACTTGTAGAATCCTTTCTTTATAACATCCCTCTTCTCAGGAGTTCTTAGATTATACTTTGAGTAAATGCTGAAATAGATGTTTTTTAAGTTTTTTTTTTTTTTTTCAGTTCTGAAATGCCACAATTGTGTGTGTGTGGGTGGGGGGGGGGAATGTTAACTGATATAAAATATTATATAGTCAATCAGTTAAAAAAATATATTCTGAGAAATAATCAAAATTAGAGATTAGTATTGCCTGAGTTGTTAGTTAGGCATCATGATGAAGATGGCAGAAAAGAGGGCCTGGAAGGAGAGGCAGACAGGGAGAGCTACAGAGGGCTCTGGTGGGACTCAGTAATTCTCCCAGAGATGTCAAACTCACTTGCCTTGATCCTTAGGTGCATTTGTTTTTGTTTTAATTTTTTTAAATCCTAGTTGTGAGCACTGAGAATCTAGTCTTCCTGGGATGGTAGTTGTCAAGAAAAGCAAGACTGTATCTTATAGGCTCAGGAATTCTACCAGCAAGATCTTCATTCATAGAATAGCACAAGGTGAGCAATGAATAAGACATTATTTAAGATGCTGCAAAAAAAAAGGAAGCACAGAGGGTTGAAAGTTCTCCAAAAAAGCAGTGAATTCCCATACCTCTGTAGGCGGCTGTGGATACTTTCTTCACACTTTGAAAATCCACCACAGGAATATGAAGACCCAGAAACACTGAAATTTCTAGAGTCCAGAATCAAACCTTCATAGGATGCTTAATGTAAACAGATTATAGTGACGTTTATTTCCTCTGGGACACTGCAGCTTCATGTCGGCAGACTCAAATGACTGGAGTTATAAAAGGAAACAAAGCAAATCAGCGTGAAAGTTAACACCTGCTGCTTTGTGCACTTTTCACTGGAGTTTCTTGCCCTTTTTTTAGGGTTCATTAGAAGTCACTCCACAAGAAAAGATAAGCTAGGTCCTTGATGATTCCTATGGAGTAATTTTCACCTACTAAAATACTTGTTATCAAAAGCAATTTTTAAAGAAAATATGTACAATATAGTTTCTCAGCTGTAAAATCTGACCAGATAATCAGACGCAATTACTCTCTTCATTTGCTCTGTGGACAGATCTTTCTAGCATGCTTAGGGCCTTGCTGAGCCTACAGCACATTAGATACTGTACTGCCCTCAAATGCTGCCTTGTAAACACATACCCTTAAAAAAGGATAGCAATTCCATAACAACATTAAAACAGCAACTGGGGAGCAAAGCCCCGTGGCCGAGACTCACCCAACCAGAATGCAATGCTATTTTTATCCCCTGAGCTGAGCGTATTGAGGGAATACAGAATTACATTTGTGATTAAATGTGGCCATAAACCTCGCAAGTGTTAATCTGGAAATCTGTTACAAATTGGATGGCAAGCGCAAACAAACTGCTATTTTTTAAGTCTAAAAATAATTCTCGGCACTCTAGTGTGTAAGTAATGCAGCAGGAAGAAAAGAAAATTTAATTTAATTGGTTGACGTGCTTTGGTTTTTAGCAGTTGATTCCTCAAATCCTAAATAGAATAGTGGGTATGATTCTTTAAAAGCTCACAAATGGAAAGAGGGTCAGATGCTGAGGGGATGGACAGAGGCCCTGCCAATACTTTGCACTGACAAATCTTAGTCATTCTGGCCTAGAGAGCATGACTCTGGAACCTGAAACACTCCAACTTCATTTTTTCTGAGAATTTGTCATTGGGATTAGAGTAGGGTCAGACATGGGCAAAAAACATGATGGAGGAGTCACTGGCCAGGCAGTACTGTTTGAACCAGCAGTGAATATATTGGCCATTTAAAGGCAATATTGGCCCCATTTTCTCTGGTTATGTCCCTTTGGAAATCAGGTCCTCTTTGTTCTGTCACAGAAGGGAGTGAAGTTTCTAATTAGGGGAGTGGCTGGTGTCAAACCAGCTGAGACATAGAGATCTTGGGACCCAGCTGGGATAGCACAGTCCTTTAACCATCCAAATGCAGGCCCTTCACAAATGCCATTCAGAACACTCGCTCCAGGGCCTGTCCCACATTTATTATTCATTCCCTGTCCCCTTCAAGGAGCCCAGTCACACTTTGGCAGTTCATTTTCGTTGGGTTGAGACCCTAGATCCTCTCATGTCCATTGACAGTCTTCCTCCTCCCTCTTTCGACCACATTCAGTGTGCCTGGTCCATATTCCTGGGTCTCTGTCCTATTTCCCCATCACATTCCAGTCCTGTGCCTGTATTTGCCTCCCAGGATGCACCTGAAAACCTGCCTAAACTTTGCCAGTCTCCTTTCCCTAGAGCTGGGCCCTACCTTCTCACTCCATCTTCAACTTTGACTCCTACTTCAATCTGGATAGACTGCTTTGAGATGTAACGATGAGTACCTCCTCCACATAGAGCCTTTGGATGCCAGGCCTGACCTATCACGTCACACTTATAGGAAGGCAGTATCCAGGATAGCACAGCAGTAAAAGCACAGGCTTTACATCTATCTTTCCTCTTCTGGGTTAAATGTATCTTAGAGCTCCCAACTAGTTGACAAGAGCAAGCTTTTCTTTATAGAGTTCCAGCTAATAAATGCATAAGGAATAGTGGGATTAGAAAATTATCATTTTGAAACACCCAATGAAACAATGGATTTAGTCTAGACAATGATCAATGACTGCTCAAAGTATCAGGTAAAATTTTGATGAGGAACATTACAATGGGTGGATTCAGACAACACCTTGACTGAACAATCTTAAAGGCATTAATGGGACAGACAGACAAACATTATGAGGCTTTTGGTGTGATTCAGTGGGAAGTCATAGCCCCACCTATGAGGGAGCCTTTAAAAAATTGAATCTGAATTGAATCACACCTTTAAATGTAAATACTAGTTTACAAAATTATGAGAAGAGAGAAATATGTTAAATGACATCATGTGGGCTCATCAGCCAAATCTAAATTGTGAGATTCTACCACAAAGTGAATGACCTAGTTTCTTTTTAAAAATTAAAATATAAAAAGGTTAAGTGTTATAGATTTTAAAAGACTTCAGATCATATCAACCAAATGGAACATATGGGTGAAAGTGCTTCATAAATGGCCAAGTTGTTATATTAGGTATTATTATTATGGCTGGTGCCTACATCTCAGTTCCAGATCTCACAGTCTGGAAAATTCATTATTTAAATAAACTTAAAAAATCTGTATACTTTATTTTCCAAAGCATGTGTCTAGAATATTTGAAGAAACTTAGACATGAGGAAAACATAATTTCCTAATGGGCAAGGAGAAGCTACGACCAACAGATGATGTAATACCTAGCCTGAATCAGTAAGCAATGGCAAAACTGAAAATCCAACCAGATTATAAGATTTAAACCTTCACACACTTTTAAAAGACCTCTGATCACAGGAAGATTTGGATGACCACATATACATACTCATGTGTTCTCTTTTTAAACAGTATGGAAATGTTATATGCTTATATATGTATGCACACATACATTTGACAAATTTACTAGTATATGTTCATATATACACATACCTTGTAGCCATGAATAGAAAATAAATCTTTTTATTTTTCTCTCTTTCGAGTAAAATCTTACATAATAGAACACTGGCTATAGGAAATTCATGGGAAATTAATTCGTTTGGAAAGATGAAGAGTCCCAAATAAATTAGAATTTTTATCCTTTTAATCACCAATTTTAGTTTGTCTTTCTGGATGGCAATCTTTCTAAAATGTACTTCACCAGACGGAAAAAGTTGAAAATCACGTGATATCACTTTTATGTGGGATATAAACCTAAAAGCAACAGAGAGTCATGGTCACGGACTATAGATTAGTGATTACCAGAGGGTAGAAGGGTGGGGTGGAGGGTGGAGGTAGATGGTTAAAGGGGGTCAAATATAGGAAGGTTGGGGGAGGGCGAAGTGGGTTAAGGGGATCAAATATATGGTAGCCAAAGGAAACTGGACTTTGGGTGGTAAACACACCCAATTTTAGTTCGTCTTTCTGGATGGCGACCCTTCTAAAATGTACAGATGTCAAATTATAATGTACACCTGAAAAATACATAATTGTATTAACCAGTGTTACCTCAACAAACTTAAATTTTTAAAATTTAAAACTAACTAACTAACTAACTAACTAACTAACTAACTAATAAATAAATAAATAAATAAAATGTGCTTCACTCTTCTTTACACTTTAAAAAGTATTCCAAATACTTCCCTGGTACCTTGGGATGGTCATTATGAACATGATTATTCTGGGATGTAATGTATACTCTGGAAGTTTATTTGAAAAATTTGAGACGCTGTTTTCCAATACATGAAATGAACTAAGCCCATAGTGTCCTTTGAAATCTTAATTCTACATTTTATACATTTATTTCTACTCCTGTTTTTCAAATTTCATCTGTAGTAGCTACCTGGCTATCCCTTCTAATTGTTGCTTCCCATCTGTTTTATAACCAGGAAGTCAAGCTCAGTGATTTGTGGGCAAAATAAGCATGGAGAGGCTCTGCTGAGCACCTATGAGGTTCTTGTGTAGGTAAGGCACACGACTTTGAGTCCCTGGACTATGTGAACGTCACTTTTCTGCTAAGAGGTCCTTTTTGTTGCCTATCAAGTTCCTAGCTATCTTTCACATACATGAAAGAGGCTGCAAAAAAATTGTTTAGAAACAAAAGATTAAAATGTATCCTTGAAGTGTACTTGAGTTGGAGGCTTCCATTAACCTCTTTTAGGAAAAATATGACTTATTCCCAAGGAAAAGTGAATACTGCTTTTCTTAAATTCACAACGAACTTCTATAACATCATATATTGTGACCTCAAGCTCAGAACACAAATTATCCTTTTAAAGTGAAAACAGATTTAATATCTTCCTTAGGTCTTATTTGAATAAGTTCCCTGTACATACCAGAACTCTGACAAATGGAAGTTTACAATGACTGTTTTGCTCTCTTTCATATACAAATACCTGACAGTAACATGAGCATTTAATACTCTTGAATGATTTTCTGATTAAAGAGAATTTTCTTGGCCCCATTGGAACAATGCTTACATATGGTTAAGGTTGAGAAATTAATTTTTAGGAACTACCTGGATAAAGTATATTATTCTAGCTCTCTCACAGTACATGAATCTTCTTCTATCACTGTATGAATCAACACAGGTCCCCCAATATATAATACATAAATGTCACAAATCCCAACTGTTTTCAATTAGATCTTGGGTGCCCTCAGTTCATTCAGACTAGGTAAACAGTTTAAGTGCCCAGAAGTAACAGCCAGAACTCTTCAGTTCCTCTCCATAATATCCACTAGTGATTTCTGCTACATCAGATCTTAGTGCTCATCCCAATTACCATGAGTTTGCTTTGCTCCTTGCAGTCCGAAGTGGAGCGTCTGTGATTTCAGCATGTGCATAGAACAATGAATGCATAGCTTAAGAGCACCAGCTAGATAATCCCGAGGCTTTTCTGAGCTCAGCAGCTCAAATGTACGCAGAATCATGGGCGCATTACTGCAGGAAAAAAGCATTTCCATCTAAAATGAGGTGCCCATTGGCACATCCTTCCAGTACTCTGTCCTCTCCACAGGACTGGAGAACACAGGACCAAGCTGAGCTGATTTGATGAGATCCAAATTCCTTTTAATTATGATGAATAACCTAGCTCCTATTAGTATTTGAGTCAGACAAATGTATATTAACCACCACTCAAGTTCTTTTTCCTAAAATGGCAAATGTCTTTATAGCAGCAAACTGTTCTTGATCTGGGAAAAAAGAAATTCTCAAAACATATCTTCTATATCATTGACTCACCCCTGGGATATTCTGCTCTTGCTTACATTTTAATAAAGTATAAGTGGGGGAAGGTTGTGGAATATGAAAATGGCAAAAGTTTTCTCTTTTCAGGATCAAGAATATTCCCATTATTTTAATTTCAAAGAGAATTTGTAGGCTCCACTTACCTATTTGCATATGTTACACAAATTTAACTGAATTTATTTCTTAACATCAGTAGAAAATTCAGAGTTGGCAGAGTGATTGGAAGGATTTGAGTTACCACATTCATAGCACCTTGGTTAAGGAGATAAAGGCAAAAGTTTGACCTTGGTGGTACCCATGACCACAGTTCTGACCCGCTCACCAGAAAGCACATATTCTATTGCTGATGAATCAGTCATAGGACTACCTTTAAATACTAAGGACTGAGCTGTCTACATTAGTATAAGGTGAGTTCAGATGGAGAACGAGAGACCATAAAGTGTATAGGTCTTGTTGTCTGATACACCTAGGTTTAAATCTAGCTCTACCACTTAATAGTTGGGTGACGTTGATGTGATACTTAACCTGTTTGAGTTTCACTTGCTTCATTTATAAAATGGAAATTATAATAGCGTATATGAGTTTAATGCATAATATTGTTCCAGGTATTTTAAGCAAAAATGCATCTAATACAGGGAAATTGTGCTTACAAATGATAGGGAAGACTGGAGTAGTGGAAGTCAGGTGAGCCCCCACCAGGCCATAGACTTCAAGGGCATGCCACCACTGATGAATCCAGAGGCTATGAAGATACTATGAAGATACTACACTGCTTCTCATCCCCGCAAAGCTGGTGACTAGATACTGAAATGTGAAATTCTCTCTGGCAAACATTCACATCCATCGGACCCTACTTTCTAGGACCAACAGTGGCAAACAAATAGTCACCACCTTCTACCTTTGAAATCTTGGGCCATTTCTTCTCACAGGTGGAACTTTTTTGCATCTAGAACCCTAGGCAAGCAAATCTGGGAAATGTGGTTTTTATATTTCCCAAACCAGCAACATAGGAAGGCACATAGAGATGTGAATGATGTTAAATGGCAATAGGCCGTATCCAGCACATGACATCTACTTCCTTGAGTTGTTGAAAGATTTGTATGAGATAATGTTGATAAAGCACTTAGCACGGTACCTGGAACGTGGAAAACATTTAATATTTATATGGCTATTTATATTTATATGGTTCTTGTGATATTAAAGTTGGGCATCTCTTGAGCATGAAACACCCCTTGCTACACAGTTCTTACCTACCAGCAGGATCTCGCCCTTCTTGGACAACTTTTCCAATATCGATTCCTACATGTCCAAGGCCCTGTCTCAAAGCCATCTCATTTTCCCTGGCCCCAACCCCAGGCTTTTATCAATTCCCAGTTTTACCCTGTCTTTATTTCTCAACATACTTCACCTGGTGAAATGTATTCTCTTGTTCTTTACCAGTAGAGTCCAAATTATTAGCAACCAACCAAACAACCAACCAAACCAAACAAGTAATCCCCTTTCTTCAAGACAGAGAGGACTTAATATCAGACATTCCCAGTGTAGGGGAAATATTTACTTTCTGTCTAAATCAGGGGGAAAAAAGAAAAAAATAAAATAGTTACCTATTAAATCATACTGAAGCAGGCTGAAAGATCATATTCTGCCAAGTAGTTATAGTCGAATCTCAATGGGAAAGTATTTCAAAGGTTTCTAAATCAGAATTTTAACCACGCCTCATGATCCCCCCTCCCCCCACCAACCCCTCTTCCCTCCCTGGCTGAACAAGATTGTAAAGCCCTAAGATCATTGATCATTAAGAGTTTAGGTATTATCTCCCAATTCAAGGTGGTAAATTAAACATATGTGATTTCTCTCTCTCTCTCTCTCTCTCTCTCTCTCTCTCTCACACATACACATTCTCTCTCTTTTTCTGAGTTTTGATTGAAATGGTAGCAAAATTTAACAGGAAATAAAAATTAAGGAATTACTGAAAAACAGTAAGGCTACTATGAGCATATCAGATATTTTTTATGAATTTCCTGAAGAGAAAGTAAATGGGGATTATATAGATGAAACAAACTGAAACAACAGAAAAGAAATCTGGAACGCGAGTAGAAGAAGGCTTGGCAGGGAGGAGAGCTGTTCTTCTGGCAGAGAAGGGAGCTGTTTTCTTGGCAGAGCCAGGCTTCGAGTTGGACAGCCAAGGCAGGGGATGTTCTTCCTTCTTATTGGTGCTGCTCCCTCCCTCCTCCCACCTGGCCAAAATAGAGACCTGCAGGAAGTAACTGAGGTCTGATTGGAAAGGGACCGTGCCAACAGGCAGAGGGGTCCTTAGGGAACTCCAGATTTCCACAACAGAGGAAGGAAGACATGGCAGCTCTAACTAGAAGGAAATACATCAAAGAATTACCTACGCCTTCCACACAAGTGTCAAGGCTGCTTTATTTTAGCAGCTGTGGAGGTGTTCTCTACCCTTGCTCCCTATATGGAGGTCATTTGTTAACATGACCTCTCCACTTTCATGGAAGCCGATGTCAGCCCAAACACTCAGGTGAGAAGCCAGAAAACAGACGAAGAGAGGATCCCTACATAATAATATGGCCCTTCAAAGGTCATCATACATTTGATAAAAACCAGTGAGAAAGCATGGATTAAGAGGAAATAGTAAGAATAAAAGGAGAAGGGGGAGAAGACAGAAATACTATCAGATACAGAAAAACCATTTGAGAATTTAAATTAGTCCGCTCAAAATGTTGAGAGAATGCTGCATCCATAAACAAGAATATACTGGTATAAAAAAGGAGCAATGGCAGAACAGGAGATATTCTTAGAAATTAAAAATATTACTGCGATAAAATAATTTATTAGGCAGCTTGGAAGACTATCGCTTGGGACACAGTAAACACACAAGGAAGTGTAACATATGAGAGAAACAATAAACACAGAAGATTAATCTAGGAACTCCAACATTCTATTAATAAAAGTTTAAGAAAGAGATAACAAAATTAGGGGAGATCAAATAATACAAGGGAATTTCCCGGGTTCAAGGTTTTTGAGAAACTCTGGGAGCTCGGACTGACAGAGGCAGGGACAAGACGAAACAAAAGGTTCTCAGACTCCCATATTGCAACCTTCAAAACAGTGTAACTTATTTTATGATGCTATTATTTCTCTGATAAACAGCTAAGTACATGTTTTATATTTTCTCTTTCAAACTTAAATTTAAGTAAGAAAGTTTAGACAAACCCAGTGGAATGGGTTTTATTTCTGGGACCCTGAATGGCACCCACCTTTCTCAGGGATCCCATTGACTCAAGAGATGACCGCTCCCTGCCGCCCCCCACCCCAGGGCTGATGACATCACCATGCCACTTTCCCAGTGTACAACTCAATCACGGGTGCCTGCTACGAAGCTCGCTTGTTTCCTGAGTTGGAGGAAGGATCCCCCTCACAGTACACTCATCTACCTCAGTCCATCGGTCCAAGTGAAACCAGCTCTTGCCTTCAACTTTGGGTGGCCTGACTTGTGAATGATTCCCAGCCATTCCAGGTCTTCTACAGGTAGCCTTGTCCTTTAGGCTTTACTGTCTTTCTTTAAACAAGCACTAAGGGGATGAAACAGGATATCTGAGAAATAGTACCTTGCATCCCAGTAGATTATGAACCTGTGTCCCAACATGGGATTCAGGCACTCTAATCCCTCTATTGAGGTGTAAATTTCCTGCCAACTGGGTTGCTTGCTTAACCCTCACTTACTTCCCACTGCCAACTTCAAGAATAAATTAAGCCCCAGAGATGTTGGATGAGTATCAAAAATACACAACAAATTTCCAAACAAGAATAAAGCCGACTCAGCCATGCTGACTACTAGGACCATGTCCTTCTTAATAACTGTCACTTTTCAAGGCCAGTAAGGAGTCTTGGCACTCCAGGAGCCATGGATGCTAGATTTTTGGCTATCTGAATCTTGGATGCTTACTGAAACCTGCAGTTAGGACCTCACATTCATTCAAGCCTCAGCTTTGAATAATCTGTTTGAAATAGAAATGAAGAGGGTTACGTTGGGAGAGACTGAGATCCAGAACTGCAGTACCGATGGGCCAGAGGGGTACTATGCCCAACACTACTTGCTCAGCATGGCACGCTGGCTAAGGACTTAGACTCTGGGTAGATGGGTCTAAGTTTAAATTCTTGCCTGTAGTTTTTGAACTAGGAGAATTTGGGTGAGTCACATAGCTTCCCTGAGTTTTATTTTCCTCATCTGTAAAATGGAGACTATTAATAGCGTCTAATACATGAATTTGTTATGAGGATAAAATGGAATGATGTTTATATATGCATATACAGTAGCAGGCATATATTCATTGACTGTTGGCTTTTAATATCAACTACTTTATTTTTGTTGTTATTACTATTGACATACTGATTAATCAGGTTTACTAAATTGCCCAGCAGAGAGAAGTAAATTCATAATCTCCTTAGAAATAGGGAGAGTTAAATAAAAAAAAAATTGAGCCCTTCAATGGGGAAAGAACCTCAATGCAGATGGTTTGGAAAGAGCACTTTGTCATTTGGATCACACCCAATTTCCCTTTTCATAATCGCAGCGACTTTGCACGGGTCATGAGAAGGACATTTCAAATGAAAAGCTAGAAGGACCAACTCCAGCAAAAGTAAGGGGAGATGCTCATTGTGCTGAAAGGCCCTCTGAGGGGTTAACCATCCTGGGGGACAAAGCAAAGCAATTCAGCAGCTTCCCAAGCAGCTATTTTTATCTTGTGTTTTGAGCATCTGACTCAAACTGGGTAAAAGCATTCATTTTCTCACTTGGAAAGTTTTCAAAACACCAAAAGGATTTGGTCAAGAGGGAAATATACCCACTCCAGCCAAATCTTTTTCCGTGGTCAAAACAAACAAACAAAACAGCAAAAAAGTAATCACAAATCTGCTTCAGGCAATATATGGCCCCATTCAGGGGAACTCGTCATTTGTTTATCAGTAGCAGACAGCAGCTTTCTGCAACCAACAGCAGCCATCACCCTGCAAAAGGACAACTTTCCATTTTCATGAAGAATAGTGAAAATTTTAAGGCAAAGCAAATGACAAAATATTTGCATTTATCTGCTTTTTTTTTTTTTTTTTTTTTTTTTTGCCTATTTTTACCCCCATTCCACGCAAATGCCTTCCAGACTTCCCTGACATCTTACTTGCTATCCAAGTCTTGCTTAGCAGCCAAGGTACGAGTCTTACCATTTACATTTTACAGATGGAAAAACTGAGCCTGAAGTGTAAGTAACACGAACATAGTAGGGCTATCTTAAAACTACCCTAAGTCCCAAGGGAGGGACAATGGCCATGAGGGCAATGGGAAAGAATACCAACTTCATAAATGCCAACTTGGAGCAGGGAGAAGTGTCAAATGTGGTGACCTAGAAAAACGTAGAGCCTAATTGATTTGTTCTTCCCCAGTGAAGAACTTGATATAAAACACTCTCAGCATCATCTGTTTGCAATGTCCGAATTTCGTTTCCTCAGGTGAGAATAAAGCAGAAGAGCTCGTTTATTGGTGCAGTTTCCTCCCCGTAATTCCTTTTTACATGTTCACAAACTAGGTAATGTTTTCGACATATTTCTGTCAGGCTACAGAGTTTTTTCCTACCCTAGACTTACCCCAATTATTTTGCTAAAGTGCCTAAACCCATTCATTCTTTTTTTGGACCTTACACTGAGTCCCTTTTTTGGATCACAGGGCTGGGAATCTGGGGAAACGAAGACAAGTGAGTCTCAGATCCTAGCACCAAGGGGTCCAGAGTCAACCGGGGAAACGAACATGGAAACAAGTAGGCAGACTCATAAAGAAACATCCTGGAAACTGTAGCAGTAATCATCTCCGATGGGCGAGGAAAGGCTTTCCTCTCTCTCGGGCACTCTTGGCTGTCTGACTTTGATCTCTCACCTCTGCCTTGCCTACTCTGCCCAGTTCCCCTCTGGTGTGTATATTTTCTCACATCTTTCTCAGTGCATTTCAGACCAGACCTCCCATACCCCGGAAAGATATTATTCCAGGCTGCGGAGGACAGCTTTGTGTGTACAGTACAGATTTTTCCAGATGTCTTGCTAATAAGTTCTTTCATAGAGTAAACCAATGTTAATTCTTTAGAATAAAAGATCAGTAAAGTCATTTTTTTTTTTCCTGGAGCACATTCCAAAGATTATGATCTATGAAGAATACTAAAATGAGAAAGGATCCCCGGGCCTAGCTTGTTACTAACTTTTATTCATCTGATTTATAGAGTTCATAGTTGAGGCAATGTTCTTCTCATCTCTGGATTCAGGATATGCTGACAGCTTCATCCATCAAGTGTGCTGTCAGAGCACAACACTTCACAGAAGTTGTTGCACAGAGGTCCAGCTGGTTAACACTTCTAGGAGATGAGAAAGAAGGAAATTAACCTTAGCGCCCATAGAAAAGCATTTTACTCACCCAGCAGAGAAAGTCACATAGTAGTAAAGTCCTTAGTCAGAGGTATTAGAATTTAAAGACAAATTCCAAACACATGTCTGTAATTCTGCTTCCTTTATGATCCTAGACCCAATCCCTGGTGAAAACATATTGATAAATAATCAGCCAGCAATGGTGATCTCACTGAAACATGGATTCCTCTTTATTAGAAAGATGTCTATGAATATAGGGCAGAGCAAACAGAGGAGATGTAAGTCCAAGTCCACAGCTATGCTGAGCTGGACTGCAGCCGGATCTCTAACAATTGGGGCACAGGAGAAGGACAGTGGCCATTTACACAATCACATTGATAGTTTGGTACCTGTCGTTTTATGGTAGCTTGAAGAATTTTATACCCATGCAAAACATCAAAAGGATATATTTTAGCTGTTAGGTTTAATATAAATATATTTTTAACACCTTCAACACTTTTAAACAATTTTAGACCCTTCTGAGTTTTAGATAATAATGCTCCTCAGACAGAGGTTTCATAAGGGAGTGGGAGTTAGTCACAGAATAACCTCTTCTGAAGGCTAGTTCAGGGAGACGGCCTCCCCGAACAGCCTCCTATGTTCAGTGTCCAACAGTCTTAGAGACCCTACCATGCTTGGGGCCCAGAAAGGGGCCAATGCAAGAGGAATACAAAGGGGCCCTCAGCCGGCAGATGACACTGTGATCCTCGGCAGTTTGAGCTTTGTGGTCTTGCTCTAACAATGGCCTTATTCACTGCTTTAACCAAAATGTGCTTTTATGTCTCGAAGGGCAGCAGCTGTGGTCCAACCCAGATGGGACAGGGACCTGTGCTTGTCCAGCAAGATCCAGCTTACAGGTGTCAAAGAGCAATCCTCAGAATTATCTCGGAAATTGTCATAAATGCAAATTCAGGTTCCTGCCTCTCCCTCCTCCCCCAGGCCTGTTGAACCAATCGTGGGATCAGGGACCAAGAATCTAAATTCTTAATGAGTACCTGAGGGGTCTCTCATGCACATTCAAGTTTGAGAACGACTTGTCACTGAATTTAGAAAGAGGGGCATATGAAGACTGGTTAGAATCATTTACATTTTCATGAAAGGCATAGAGAGAATTAGTGAACTTCCAGGACCAGAAGCTCTGTCATAGGGATGGGGAAGCAAAAAGGATCCTTTCTGCACACTCCCACCTTGAGAAGGGTGAAGGGTCATTGGTTGTGGGTGAGATCACATGAGTTGTTGGTTTCCATGTGTAGGCAAAACACGTAAGTTTTGAGATATGTGCTATAGAGTATTCTAAGTATATTGAACTTAATAGTAAGAGTGCTTGTCTGGTATTTAAAATATTCCCAAGAGTGCTAGGAATGTAAGAAAATGCCTAGCCAACAATATGCCATAATATTTCCTGGGGCAATTGCTCTGATATAGCTATAAGTATGAGATTTCCCCCAAATATTTAATTTTTTCATTTCTTGTTCTTTTTATTAATCCCGTTTTCCTCATGGTGCTCAGTTGAAAAATTCATTAAGTATTTAAAGAGAAATGAGCGAGTGCAAGCTTTGGAGACAGCGAAGGAGGGGTGCAGTTAGAGAAGCTGGAAAGTCTCTGTTCCTTCTGCAGGGGTGGGGGCGGGGCCGCAGGAAGACTAACCCCGCAGGCAGGCGGAGGGCGTGCCAGTGCACAGAAGGGGCACCCAGAAGCGGTACTGCGAGAACCTGTCCAAGCGTCCCATTGTGACCCCCACAGAGTCCTTCATAAAAACTGTGCTGGCTGATCCACATTTTAAATTTCTATTACAAGTTATATTATTCTAACAGTACGTGTTGGCATACACTTGCCCGTCCGTACCCAAAGTTTTAGAAGTAACCAGACAGCTTGCATATTTTTTTTCTAAATATTTACATGTCTGTGGCATAGACTTCTAATGTTTTTTTTTTTTTTTTTAAATCTGCTCTCCCAAGTGCAGCTTCATTAGAAGTCAGCATGCCTTCTGACTAAAAGTTCAGACCCTGATTATTACACTAAAATCCATTAAACACATAAAATCTCTTATTGGAATCCTCAATTAAACCTCAAGTCTCATAAAAGAGAATGGAGGGATTATATGCAAGTGATCTAATGCTGTGCGAAGTGTTGGGAATAGTAATGCTGGGGATTTATGCAGTGCCTTTGCCCAAGGACCTAAAAGCATTTCCTAACCTTTCTCTACTGGGAGTAGGTTTTAATTCCTATTTTGTTAATTAGTTGACCTTAAAGAAGTCCAAGTTTCTCCACCTGTAAAATGGGGATAAGAATAACTGCCTCACCTAACGCCCAGAGATAATGGGTGCAAATGTTTTATACATTGTCAGGCAATAGTTGTCCTGGCCATTGTAGAAACAGGTATGGGTATCCCTTTGCTCTTAGGCTTCTAGATTTTGTGGCGTATTCAGGGGTACCATTCAAACCTAGTAGTGTATTGGTCAATATTCATGACCAGTAGAACAATGGCTCTCACCCTTAACTGTACGTAAAAACCATATGGGGATCTTGTTAAAATGTAGATTCTTGGGACCTGCCTCCAGAGATTTAAATTCAATGGTTTTCAACTGGGTTTGAGCAATTAATTTGCCCAGCAATTATGTGTGCCAAACACTGTTAAAGACACTAGGGGAATACAAGTGAACAAACACAAAAATCCACTCATGGTCAATCTGCATTAGTTAAAGACCTGGAGGCGATGCTGAGACTGATAGCCACACTCTCTCAAAGGTCACACCTTGGGGATCAGAGCAGCAGCACATGTCAACTAGTGGCGAGTCTAGTCTCCATCATACCCATGGCTATAATGATGGAAATTTCAACACATTTCCAAACTCTGATTCCTTTTCCTATTCACTGAGACCTCTTTGGTGATAATATTCTAGCATCTTTTTATTCAGAAACAGTGGGTTCATTTTGGGCCTTCTCAGCAAGTTCATTTGCTCGAAGTTTGTTGTTGCTTTTTCATTCCAGCAACAGACATCATTTGCACTGATTTCTCAAGGGATTTCCTTAATATCGAAGTCTTTAAGGAGGATGAGGAAACACATCACTTGTTTCAGGAACTTTGGCAACAGGAATAATGGAGAATATGTACAGATTTGACCTCCAAGGATCAAAAGACAATTAACTTGTCTAGTTCTAAACTAACCTGAGGGTTTACCTTGAATGGAAATTAGTCTTGGACTGGACTTGCTCCAAGTCATTTTCATTTTCCTTTCTATGTTATAACATTTTGAAACGGGGGGAAAATTAGCTTTTGTTAATGACCTGTATTTCCTGTGGAATGAAGGCTGCATTCTGGAATGCAGTTGATTAATTTCTCTAAGTACTTTGATGCATCAATACTAAAGAGGTATCGGAATCGTAGGTGACTCAGACCAACAGAGCAAATGAACTACAGATGCACAGCAGCATTGCACTTTTTCGAAAGAATACTCTTTTCATGTGCAATATCTAAAAAGATGTGTTAATAAGCAAAGCCGGGTTATAAAAAATTCATTCTACTCCAGCAAAACTCAAGTGCCTAAAGCTGATGGCAAATGATTCAATGAGTAAGCTAAAGGCAGAGCAAAGCGACAAGGGCAAATAGGACTTTAAGTTAGTGAAGAAAATGAAGAACTAAAAAAAAATACCTACTAGATTTCATTGAAAAATGTATCTAGGGAGGTTGCGTAAGTAACATTTCATTGAGTCCATATTTCATTTGTTATTTATGTCCTGCTTCCTTCCTCAAAGGGTCTGAGGCTACCTATTTATTCTCTGTACCTTGTGTGAGATAACATTTTAAAGGAAAAGATCATCTCTTCATCTTCATCTCCTCCCTCCTCTCAAGTTCTCCAACCACTTAGGAATTTCAAACAGGATTAGAAAAACACATCACTTAGCCTATAATAAGTTTTTCAATATCCAGTATAATCTCTGTCATTTTAATAACTATTTTTATCAATCTTAGAGGTTTTCAGCTTCACAAAAAACAAACAAACAAAAACAAACAAAAACTGAGTCTATATGAATATACTGTTTATAATTAACAGCACAGGAAAACAACTTGCTTTATTTCTAATTTTTAAAAGTAACTGCAGAACTTTAAAAAAGGAGCATGTAATTTTTGAAAACGAATTTCCTTTTCTAAGTCTTTCAGGGCTTTGTCTTCACACACACATATTTCACACACCTAGTGTGCAATTGTTTCACTGAATATTGTCTCATAAACCCTTTTCCATATTGTTGCACGTTTTAACTTTAAAAAGTCATTTTTAATAGCTACATAGTAGTCCAGAGTTGCTGTGCCATTCTAGCATGGGAGAAGGAAGGGAGATTTGAGCAGATGGCCACGACTCTGTTCAGGAGATGAGTTGCACCACTGTTATTTATGGTGTGCTGGAACACTTCATATTCTGGGGAGAGGGGTCTGGTTCCAAAGGGCTTATTACCGGAAAGGCTTATTTATCTGATATGCATAAGATGAGAGCTGTCTTGGTCTCAAGTTTATTGTGAAACCCCTCTTTATTTATTTTCTGTATCCTTCACGAGACAAGGAGTTCTGCAGAAAACAGAACCGCTTGAATGAAATAATTTGCCCCTGTCTTCTGTACAGTGGTGGAAGATGAGGGCTGCGTGTCCTCTGATACCCTAACACAAATACATGCACCCCACTTCAGTGGAGTCACAGCATACAGGGATCCAGGATATGAGGCAGTGGACTGTAGCAGCTGTGGGCAAGTACTCCGGGACCACACTTTGCCTCTTGTGTCCTTGTCTCTTAACTGTTCTCATCTCCAAAAAAGGGGATAGAATAATAGCACTCACTCTAAACGTTGTGAAGATTACATAAGGTAATACATAAATATAAATAACGGGAGTTGGCACATGGTGAACACCAGATAAGCATTTATTGTTATCATTACTTTCCCACTCACTTTTGGAGAGCAGAGCAGAAATCAAAGTGCCAGGAAACTAACCGGGCAGTCACCCTGTCCAGAACAGTAAAGGGTAAACTTTCTAGTGCAATCCTGGCCTTATTTACCTATATCTACTTGTTTTATGAGAATTTTAATCCAGAGACTCTGTGTATGCATTTTAAGCCCAGAACTGAAAAACAACTCCTGGAGGTTTAAGCTTTAGTTTGAACTTCATGCACCTAGCCTGTCTGAGTGATGCTGGCATTTGGTTAGTGCAAGACTCTCAACACCATTACTGGCGACCATTTATTCATCACCTACCACATGCCAGGACTCTATCAGGCACTTCACAGTATTCCTGACAATCTTATGGGATAGCTATTAATATTCCCATTTTAAAGATGTTAGAACTTGGGACCAGAAAGATAAACTGATTTGCCCAAGCCAAGAGGACTCAGGATTTGGAATTGAATTCCAGGTCTGTATAACTCCCAAGTCAACTATTTTTCCACTGTGCCCACTCCTGTACATTGTGACATTTGTACAAAGATGACTTGAGCCTTGGCGACTTGCTTTGCTGATTAAATAAACTGGCGAATGCCCACAGCTGCTTTGCTGAATTGTTCAGTGCTTCCCACACATCCTGGGCACAATGCCAGCCCTACAGATTCCCTCTTCCTCCCCACACCCACACCCACATTTCAGACTCAGCACGTATGCTCCTAACTGTGGCCTACAATGGATTCTTCACTGGGTTAATAAAGAGCTATGTGTCGTTTGCGTAGAGACCACCAGATAAAGCCCGCTGTCTCTGGTCCTACCTGCTTACCACCTTCCTTTCTGTTCTCAGGTCTGGTGACCTTCTATCTCAACTCATTTATTCCTTGGCCCACTCTTTACTTTTTTCTTCTTGCTGAAAAGCAGATTTGGGGTTTGTGAAGAAACATGATGAAGACCCCTTTTCTGTCCCTCTTAATCCCTATCAAGCACTGGGCACAAGAATCCCTGATCACACTCCTGAAAGTGAGAGAGCACGCACCAACCTCATGGTGGAAGTTGGAAAAGGTAAAATGAGAGATGTACAGATGACTCACACTGAGCTGCTTTCTGGAACGTCAGGCGTAAGGGGCTTTAACTAAGGCCTATACTTAGATCACAGTGTTAGTGAGAACTGCTGTCATGGGCTGACTTGTGCCCATCTCCCGATATTCTATGTTGAAGTCCTAACCCCCAGTACCTCAGAATATGACCTTATTGGAAAACAGGATCTTTGCAGATATAATTTATTAAGATGAGGTCATACTGGAGTGGTCCCTAATTCAACAACTGGTGTCCTTATAAAAAGGGAAAATTTGGACACAGACATGCTCACAGAGAGAATGCCATGTGTAGCCGAAGGCAGAGATCAAGGGGATGCCACTGAAGATTGGCATAAAAAATTGCCAACAAACCACCAGAAGCTAGGAGAGAGGCACAAAACAGATTCCTTCTCACAGCTTGGAGAAGGAACTAATACTGCCCCCACCTTGATCAAACTTCTTGCCTCCAGAACTACGAGAAAATCAATTTTGATTGTAAGCCCTACAGTTTGTGGTACTTTGTTATGGCAGCCCTGAGAAACTACTAAGCTGGAGAGATGCCCCAAAGAGTCATCTAAAAGCTCATGGCAGTGGCTAAGGTGGGCGTAAATAGAGTCAAGGGGTTAGGAATGTTTTCTGTATGGGTTAAGGGGCCTGGTTCACAGACAGCCCCGATCCTTCTCTGAGGTTCTTTGGAGACAGTTCTAGACCAGGAAAAGCTCACCCTCGCTATATGCCTGATGCCATGGGCAGTCTCTGGTGCCTGCCTGGGGAGACAGGAAAAGTTAGCATACTGTGACTTTCAGGGGCCTTGGGCATTTGGTCTTTGTGGGCTCTTACTCTCATTTAAAAATGACATTAAAAACTTTGACAACTTCACTGGTGTAAAGACAAGTATAATCTATGCTGGATCCATTGTTATATATTCATTACTATTATATTCATTTTTTCTTCTGATTTTAAGAGAAATTAAAATGAAAACATTTGTATGGGCCCCTGAAAGTGTTGTGGGTTCCAGGTGCTGTACCTACTATCCACATTGGATAAGTCAGCCCTGCCTCACAGATGAAATGAGAGAACGATTGACGAGTCAAAAACCGACCTCCGTTGTGTGATGTTGCCACCAAGAAACTGAGTCTTGGAAAGATGTATCAACAAGTTTGCGGTATCCTTTAAAAGTTAAGCAATCACGGCACAAGTTGCGTTTCTTATGCCAAAAAGTCCATAGTTTGCCTTATACTTTCCCTTTACCTTAGGATGAACCGAAAAGTAAATACTTCCAGGTATAGACAGAGAGCCACACTACATTTTAGCTGCCACCACCTGCAAGCGTGGGACCATAAATCCACAGCCCTCTCCGTGAGGCAGCCATTGTACACTGTCAGGACCATACATAAAACATGCCCCTATGCATTGTGTTATCAGCCTTCCTGATTTACTGTATGTACGGTCTCCAAGTTAAATACAAACAGAACCACCTGAAAATATATTCTCTTGCAGCCCCTGTCTGAAAACTGCATTGCCCAAGTAATGTCTGTTCATTCATCATTTACTTCCCAATACCTGAGTGTCATTTTTGGAAATAACATCCCCACAGCAGTGCCCCCCATGAAACTCGTGAGGACAGAGAAGGGGAAGCAGAGTCTCCAGTTTTAAGGCCCGGGCCTTAAAAAGTGGGCATGTTTCAAAAATGAGACTAAGCGATTCAAACAGTTGGTATCTGGCTCACTTTGGTGGGGCTTTTACCAGCTTCCTTTAATACAATAATCAAGTCTGTCTTTTATGCATTCCTCCTAGCAATGAGAGCAGAGATAAACTGAATACATAAACCCACACTAAATGGGTCTCCAAAAACAACCATTAGGAAGTATCTGTTTTTATGCAGAATTCCAATTACTTTCTGTGGTAGATCTAGGAGCATGAATTTCTAGTTGGTGACAATTTACTAGAACACAAGAATCAGGAGGCAGAAAGCAATCCCCGATTACAGGTTATTGATATGAGAACGGGAGCGGTATAGTGGAAGTGGACTGGTTTTGTAGACTGAATTGGGTTTGCATATCAGCTTTACAACAGATATAGAGATGACGATTTGGAGTACCTGATTTCTCACAGACAGTGAGATGGATAACGTAGACTGAGAATTCAATCTCTATCCTCTCATTTCTAATAGGACCCTGATCTTATTCAGATAATTACCTACCTAAGGGTGGCTTCATGGATATGTGACCTATATAATCTAGAACCTTTAAAAGGTAATGTATAGGGTTTGCCATGGTAATTCATCAAGTTGTAATTCTGTACCTTCCTGGGCAAGAGCCTAGAAAGGAGAAGACAAGCAATTCAGGGAAATAGCAGCCCAGGAATTAGGTTGATTTGTAACCTCAGGCCTCTGTAATTTCATGTGCTAAGTATACCCCATGTGGAGGAAAACTAGAATAAGAAGGCATAAAAGATTTCATTTCAAATCTCTCTAAAATTTCCAGTTTCACTCTATAGCTGATTCTCAGCAGAGAAGGACATGGAAGAGAATGCGGGGAGATGACGCTGTCAGAAAATGATGAGCTCGAAGGAGGACATGGAATCATTGCGTCTGAATGGCAGGAAGCAGGTGCTTCCCTAGGAGAAGGATTCCGTCTAATGCTTCAGTTGGTAACAGTCCAGTTACCAACGTGGAACAATGCAGAAGCTGGAACCGAACTCGCAACCTCCTTACACTCAGGACTGCAATTTAGCAGAGACTGAGGACTCACAGCCTCCCAGTACTGCTGTTCATATTGGCTGACCATCAACTCTCATGTCCCCTCTTTCGTTAAGTTGGGCGCAATTGATCATACCTTTTTAGGCTTTTAATGGAACTCTTCACTTTCTCCCTCACATTATTCAATCTTCATCCCATTGGAGTTCTCTGAGACAAGTCTGTCCTACTCATACACCTGTCCCAATTTCTCTGTTTAAATGACTTGTATGAAAGCCGATGGATTATAAAATCTATGTACTGGGCAGATAACTTGCCTCATGTGATCAGGAAATGCAAACAGCAACCATAATCATCCAAAGGACATTATTAACTGCAGGCATCTAAACTACTTAGCTTTTAAAATTCCAAAGAGTTTCCAACAATGGAAATTGCGTGGCTAGTGTCAATAGTGCTGTTCCCTTGTTATGTTATTTGCAGAGGAGGCAGCTTCTCGGCTGCCCAGGAACACTGGGGGATGGGGCTCTTTTGCAAAGTCAGTGACATTAGAATTGGGACAAGAGTGGGGGGCCAGAGAAAAGCTCTCTTCTTAGATGAGTATGATGGAGGTGTCTAAGATGCAGTTGGAGATGACAACACTGGCAAATAGAGTAAAACATTTCTTAATTACCAAGACAATTCCAGGTTTTACTGGGGTTATGCTGGAGACAATTTCATTTATTAGGCGTTGACTCGCAAGAGGAATTTATTCAACTTCCTAACTTTGCGCTGGGGAGTTATTTATGAAACAACTAATGGGGACTGGGAAGAGGCCTCAATACCAAGTTAACTGGCCACACTGGAACCAAAGGATTTGGGATGGACTACTTTGCAACACAAACCAACCGCTATGTGCTAATAAGCCACAGTGGTAATGAAAACTGTGTTTTTGTATAAGCAGCATGTGTCACACTGCTCCAACGTGGCATGAAAAGGTGAAGCCAGGTGTCTTTGCTCGCAGTTGGATCACTTTTCGTGCTAGATTCTATGGAATTACCTCCAGGCCCCTCTGATCACATTCACCAGAGGAAAAAGCAAGTTTGGTCGATAAGGTGGCGACGGCTGTACAATAGTGTGAATGTACTTAACGTGATTGCATTGTGTACTTAAACATGACTAAAATGGTAAACTTTATGTCATTTTAACTCAACAAAAATGTAATTATCAAGATTTTTCAAAAAAGAATGATACGTATGTATAATGCACAGGAGTAAAAAAAGTTATATGATAGGCTATTGGTATGTCTTCTTCGGAAAAATGTCTATTCAGTTCCTGGATTGTTTATTTTTTAGCTATGGAGTTATGGATTCTTTATATATTTTATATATCAACTCCTTATGAGATATGTGATTTGCCAATATTTTCTCCTGCTCTGTAGGTTGCCTTTCCATTTTGTTGATGGTCTCAAGTGAGAATCTGAAATAAATTTGTAGCCACAAAGCTTCTTCTGTTGTCACAAAATCATTCGACCCTGCCAATTTTCAGTCTAGCAGGGACTCAAATGATTAAGAGTTTCCTTTTCTGACAAAACACGAATTCCCTGAAAGATCAAGAGGACTGGTTTCATGCACTCTGGTTTTATGTTACGGCTGCTTCAAAGGTTGTAATATGAACTCCCATAGAAAAGGCTGTCATTTTCCCCCTAAAAACCTTAATAATGAGGGCGTGAGCAGTGGGGTCATTCCTTCGGCTCACCCTGGGCTGCTTCTTGGAGTGAGACAAATGAGCCTCAGGCAGCCTAGGACCCAGGCTCCGAAGGCCAAACCACAGAGCCCAGTGCTGAGAAATTATCTCATTCCCACCCAGGAGCGCTTCAGATGGTTTCTCTTCTCTCACAAGGTCTTTAGTTCCTCCTTTAAGTGTATCAACCTTGATACACAAGAGAGTTCTGAGCAAATCACGGAGGCCAGAAAGTACGAAACCACAGTGCCTGTGGGGCAGAGGCTCAGGAGGCTGGTTGATTGATGCGCTGTTCTGGCTGACTTGTCTTCCTCACCTCCTCTCCTTTTGACCCTGGTGCTTTGCCCACACCAGTCAGAAATGGACTGTGCTCCCAAAGTTTACTGTTTCCTAACCTCAAGACAAATCATGCTTTAAAAAAGCTACCTGGTCTACAAGGAGGATTTTAAGCAGCCTCTCAGAGGCTGTATCAGTCACTGAAGGTGGTCTTTTTTATTTTTTCTTCCTTGAATTATGGCCATTCATTGTCCCCCATCATCCAAACATGCACAGCACCCACTCCTTGTGGATAAGCACCCACTCCTTGTTGAGATGAGTAGGGCAATGTGTCACAGAATTTCTTTGGGATGACCAGTTCTCAGTGCTGAGGTCTGCATCCGGCATGCCTGCCTCTACGTTCACGTGGTTTCCAGTACTCCCAGTGGAAACCCAGAGGTGGGGTCCATCCTGCCTCTGCTGCCTTGGCGCGAGGTCGCCTCACCGCATTGCAGTTGGTTCCTGCCCGTGGGGTGTTGGGAGGGTCAGGGAGACAACAGGTAGGAGGCAGGTTGAGAATGCAAAGTGCAAGATGTAATTTGTTAGCACTGTGAGTTAATAGTCTTATCAGATATGAGTGCTAATGCCTGCGTAAGACAGGCTTTGGAGAAGGAAGAGGCTGAATGTTAAAGTAACAAGTAAATTATACCTTCCTTCATGAAAAAAGAAAAAGCTCCTACTTTTTGCTATAAAAGAGAGAAAACAAATACAAATTAAGAACAAAAGTGACTTAGAACAGAGCTAGGTACTCTACGAGAAGTTTGAAAATGTGTACCAGGGTAGAATCATAACTTTGTGTAACAGAGGTGGCTATTATCTTCCCAAAAAGGACTATGAGCGGGGGTGGCTCCATAGTGTAGTGGTTAGCATGTCTGCTTTATCTGCGAGGTCCTGGGTTAGCACCCTCGGTGAAGCCACGGACAATACCCCGGGCCGGGTGCACTCCACGAGCATGTGGGAGGAGATGCCTCGCTTTCGGAGATCCAGTTCCCCCAGAGATCCAGTTCATAAGGGGAAACGGCAACATCCATAGGTCAGGGGTGGAAGAGGGTGGTGGGAATTAAAGACTGGGCAAAAAAAGGGACTTTGAGCACAGGGATTTTATATTTTATTTCCTCTCTCTGTTTTCCCTCTGCCTTATTGTTCTACTGGAGAAATTATGTGGGTTATCGGAGAGAGAGAAGAAAAAAGACAGTACCACTGTGGAACTGGTTGTTACTATGCCAAGCAGGTTGTTACTGAGCCAAGCTGGTGATAATGGAGAGGTGTGTTAGCATTTAGGAAGATATGCAGTGATGTTTGACCAGAGTAAAAAAGATTTTACTGACAAGCCAGTTAGATTCTGTTAAGGACTTGGCACTGTCTTTTGTTGAGATGTCACACTCTATTTTTGAAGACAGTTTTATGGGCTTTTCAGAAATTAAAATAGCAAAACAAATAATTACATTAATGCCTATGCAGATGTGTTGGTGTTGTTAGTCTTGTAATATTTTAAATCCTTTGCATAATTGGATCAAGCAATATAAACTCGTAATTCTAGAGCTAAGGGCCACTGTCATGCCAGCAAGAGACTAGCATTAGCAAACAAATTAATTCCTGGATAAGGGTTTGATTCAAGGTTTATTATTATTTATTATTTTCAAACCATCTCCCAGTTAAATTAATGATATATCTCCCAGAAGGAAGCACTGGAAACCAGGGTAACCTCTGTCAGTGCTAAATGCCACACAGAAGGAAACATCTCTTGAAGTTGCTGACCTGCCTAGTGGGAAGCACGTTGTGCGAGCGTGGGGAGAACTGATGCCCCATTTTGAAAAAGCTTGCCATTTTCCCCCCCTTCATGACCTTGGATGTATGACTTCAGCACCTTTGAGCAGGTTGCTGCCTTTCTTGCACTATAAAAATGGCTATTATGTCTATCGATCATGCAGAAGTGCCACGAGGTTTAATTTATTAGTTAATGTTTGTGTTACATTCTGCAGCTCTTAGATGGAAGGTGTTATAGAAATGCAAAGCAGCAATATATTATCTGAACATCTGCCTCCTCAAATAGCTCTCTAGAAAGTGTTCATTGCTTCAGCACGAATGATTCCTCCTGAAATTTGTCTAGGTCTTCCTCAACCTATAAATTGTTTGTCCCGCCTTTTAGGACACAGAATCTTGGTGCAATGTACTTGCTTGGCTGTGCTTTCCATCTTGTCCCTATAATGGTCACTGCAGAGGCTGCTGCCTTGAGTGTGTGCACTGCAATTATTTACAGGTCTACCCTTTTTCTCACTACCTCTGTCCTCCTCATTCTTTACTCCAAATAGCTGTTATAATTTGGATTTTCTTTGGATGATTAATTATATATATGGGCATATTACAGCTAACCCAAGGGCTCGGTGTTTTAAAATTTGGCAGTAAAACCATGAGAAGTCACTTAAAAAGTTCTGGAAAATAAAATGAAAACAAAACAAAACAAAAAACCCTGAGTAGTCCAAGTTTGAAAGTGTTGATGAGGTTAAATTAACTAACGAATTGTTAATTATATTGAAGATTACCTTTGCTATATTAAGGCCGTCCATAATTTTGTTAACACTCTGGCAAGTACCCAAAAGCACATGGATATTTATTTCTATGGATATTCCATAGTTCCAATATCTATCTGCTGGATTTAAGTAACTTCTTTTCCAAACAGAAGTAGAGAAATAAATAATAAATTTTATCAACATATTGTTTTCAAAGGTTTTCCTCTTCCCATATTTTTACTTCTACTTCAATTTTGAGAGTGTTTTCTTTCTTTGCATATTATTCTTCAATTCTATTGTGTTTATGGGAGTGTCTTAAAATGGACCCAGGATTTGTTTTAATCAAGTATTATGTCTATTTCTGACATATCATGTGTGCCCTTTTGTGTCTGGCTTCTTTCACTGAGCGTGTTTTCAAAGTTCATCCATGTTGTAGTATTGAGCAGCCCTTCTTTAATTTTTTTGAGCCAAATAATATTCCATTGTATAGATATACAACATTTTGTTTATTGATTCATCAGTTTATGGACTTTTAGGTTGTTTCTACTTTTTGGTTACTATGAATATTCTTGCTATGAATATTCATGCACAAATTTTTGTGTGAATATGTTTTCAGCTCTCTTGGGAATATACCTAGAAGTGAAGATGCTGGGTCACATAGTAACAGTGTATTTTACCTTTAGAGTAACTGCCAAACTGTCCTAAAGCAGTTGTACTATTTTGTAATCCCACCAACAATGTATGAGGGCTCTAATTTTTCAACCAATTGTCAGCACTTGTTACTTTCCTTTTGATTTTAGCCATCATAGTTGGTATAGAATGGTATCTCATAGTTTGTATTTCCCTGATGGCTAATAATGTTGAGAATCTTTTTATGTGCTTATTGATCATTTGTATATGTTCTTTTGAAAATATCTATTTGCATCTTTTGACCATTTTTTAACTGAGTTGTCCTTTTATTGACGAGTCATAAGAGCTCTTCACACATTCTGCATACAGCTCTCTTATCAGATACATGATTTACGAATATCCCTTCCCATTCTGTGGACTGCTTTTTACTTTGTTGACAGTATCCTTTGATGCAAAAAACATTTTAATTTTGATCAAGTCCAAATTTTCTTTCGTTGCTTGTATTTTTTGGTGTTATATTTAAGAAACCATTGACTGACCCAAGGTCACAAAGATTTACTGTTTTCCTCTAAATATTCTATAGTTTTAGCTCTTCGATCCATTTTGAGTTAATTTTTATATTTTGTATGAGGTAAGGGTCCAACTTAATTGTTTTACATGTGGACATCTAGCTGCCTCAACTCTATTTGTTGAAAATACTATTTTTTTCCCCATGAATAGTCTTGGCACCCTTGGCAAATGGAATGTAGTTTACATTTATAATCATGTTTATCTGTAATAACACATTTTACAATTCATGGCATCTTAGATTTAATAAAGTATGGGATACTTGACTCTTGAGATAAAAGCCTATATAAATGTGCATTTTCTTGGAAGTAAAAAAAATCTACTTTCCTCAATAATAAGATTCCTTAAATATCAATGTGATGGGAAAAAATCTGTCATAAATACATATATTTTCTTACAAAAGACTATTTGTTTAAGGCTTGAAGGCTGATACATAATCCTTACATTAAATGAGAATGAAGATTGTCGCAAAAGTAACAATATGACTTTAATGATCATGAAGAAAATCCATTAATTCTACAAGTTTGGTTAAATGTTCCTGAAAGTTATTTGACAGTGATGTAATGTCACACACACAAAATAATAATAATAAAGCACCAATGAAGTTTCTATTATTAAAAAAATTAAGATTTTCAGTATCTGGATTTTAATATGTACATATGATGCAGAATATAAAACAATAATAAGTTTGTTTTGGATCAACTTGGAAGTCTGAGAAATGAAAAAAACCAAGCCTATTTTTCTATTAACTTCCTACTCAATGTCCTAATGAACCCATGATAGCCACAGAGTCTGAAAACAACCAGTCATAAACATACTGAGATTCGTTTAATAGTTTTTGAAGAGTTTTCCTGTAAAATGGCTTGTATTTCCACAGGTACAATAGTGAAGAAATAAACTTTTCAATTTGACATGAAATATAAAAGAACAGTTTTACAAATATAGCCATAAAATTTAACTGCTCATAACACTATACGTGGTAAATATGATCACCCCTTAACTTCTAGACTATTTAATACAGAGAAGCAATCTGTCATCTTGGCTAAAATGAAACAACTTTCCTTTCACTGAGTTTACTTTTGTTTGTTCAGAAACAGTTAAGAGAACTGGAAAAATATTTGCTTTTCCCTGTCTTCCTCTTGGGATTCTTCATGAAGGCTAAGACTTACTTGAGAGGATATAAGTTCTACAAAAAAGAAATACTGAAACTTTTGTTTTGCTGCTTCAATAATGCTTACATTCTTTTAAAAAGATCCTAAAATTTTCTCGTTGGCCTTTGGGTCATAAATGATCACAGGGCTGTGCTCCATTTCTAGCACTTAAGGAGAAACTTCATACCCTCAGCCCAGGAAGGCTAAGTTGTGGGGATGTAAGATTGACAGGCAAGGGAACAGAGCTGGACCTGGCTTAAAAACATGGTTCTGTGGTTTGTCTATCAAAGTCCACTGTCACAAGGCAGGACTGCATGAAGATAACTAGGTTTCAGCCAGCAACAACGATGTTGTGATCATAATCCTTTCATGCAAATCCAGAGAACAGAATGACTTTAAAAAAAAGTTGATCAAAATCATAGAACGGCAGGTATCAATCTGTATGTTACACTTAAGAAGGAAGAAGTTTTCCTTAAACTCACTTAACGGGGGTTTGAGTTTTTCCATATAAGCAAAGATAAAGCATTGAAGCTTTAAGAGTTCTCAATTTCCTTAACACAGTATACGTATGTAATAACTTAATTTCCCTATTGATACTGGAAATAAATTCTACAATCATTTGTATGCCAGTTCCTGGCATATTTCTGCATCCAGATTCATTAGTCTCCTTAATGGAGCCCATCATTTTTCCAATGGCTTTCTCCTTTCCCTAAACCCTAACCCTGAAATTCTATAACCAGTTAATATCACGTGGCTTCCCTGAGGCACAAAGGTACCAAACTCTATAATTAACTATCGAGGAATGATAAATATGCTCTCTATTTGTAATAAAAGATTTTAATTCTTTTGGGCCACAGTGGGGGTGGGGGAGTGCACCCAGAAAGCTTAATGTTTACTCTGCAGTGTGAACTGTAGCCCTCTTTGCAAAAAGTAGAATCAAATAAGGGAATGTTAAAAGTTGAAGCATGCATGACGTGGCAGCACCTATTATTAATAATAAAAAACTCCGGACTAGAAAAATATTGAGTTGTATCCCATTTGTTCTGAATCATTATTATTATTATTATTTTTTGTAGTAAGCGGACATAAACAACTGAAAAAAATATCTATGGGAATAACTGGGGCTGAACTGGAAACCTATTCACAAAAGGCATTTCTGTCAGACCCAGATCAGGATAACTGGTTAGCAATTTCTTCACACCGGAGAGTGAGACTCGCCCTTTGTGATGGCAAGCAAGACGAGAACAGAAACGACCTTTGAGAAGTTACTTTTTCTGAACTGTATTACTCTACTTTGGTGAGCTAGAGCTCTTTATTCCTAACTAACTCGCTTTCAACTCTGAAAAAGAAATCTCATTAGTCAAAATTATAAGGGGATCTTAGTAGAAGTGGTCAAGATGAGCATGGTTTTCTTTCTGCAGACTTGCCCCCTCTCTGGGGCAGGGTGGGGGAGGACCTCACTCGGAAGTCAAAGGACAGGATGTGGTACGGATAGAGTGGTTCACTGTTACCTCTTCCAAGAGTTTAGAATCTATTACCCAAATTTCAAAGTACATGTAGTTATCCAAGTTTACTAAAAGTCAAATTTTTCAGGTTGGAAGATAATTTTATTTTGCGGCAATCTGTTGCATGCAGAACTACTAGACTTATATATATAGTTCTTGAAATGGCAAATTTTGTCAGAGCATACCTTTCTGGAAAAATTTTTTTGAAAGGTAAAACCTAGTATTTCTGGATGCAAGACCATTTACCTTACAAGATGCTTTTAGAATATAGCAAGACTCCTCAAACCACCTTCTAGCTCTGTAGCAAGAAAATGGAACGTGTGCCTCCTTTATCACTGTGGAGAATCACAGACTGAAAAGGTACCAGTGAAAGCTAATCATTGGAGACTCTGGCTAAATCAGAAGGTATTTGACATATTATTCGAATGTAATTCCATTGTTTTCTTTCCTTTTCTGTTTGCAGGCAGAGTAAGCTGTACAAAATAGAGTAGCTATCAATAAGAAGCCCATTGTTGAATTTTCACATCACTTAAAGGTTACCAAAACAATAACGCCTTATCAAAAACAATAATCTCCATTGAAAAGTAAAGCTATTTTAAAACCGAGAGGCTGAACTTTTTATATATTAAGTCAAATTAAGCAGCAGCAATCAAGAGTAATATATTTTATCACGTTAAGGGAAAGGACATTGGAAATGGGTTAGAACAATTGAAAATAGGCAAAATATTTGCCGGTAGGTAAAACGTGGAAAAACCAATTCAAGTACAGATATAGCATATTAGAAGCATATAAATTATATATCTTTACAAAGGTAAAAAATGTAGCACAAATGTGCAATGGTCAATTTCAGAGGATGTTAGTTTAAATAAATACTTGCTCCAAGTGGCAGGGGTCTATTTCATCTCAGCCAGCGCTGGCATTCTCGGGTCCTAAAGGATTTTACATTTTGGGAGTAGTAATACTACTGGTACCACACAGAACGAGCATCCGAGAATTATTATTCCGAATGAAATGAAACTAACAGAGAGGGATGGTGACGCTCATATGAAATTCCGATTTAATTATTCCTCCGTAAACACTCATTTGCTCTCTTGAAATCAGGAATTTCAAATTATCTCTGCAGATGTACCACTTGGTGTTGTATATATCTAATGATCACATTTAAATTTAGTTTGATTTGCAAACATTTTCAAAACTTACAGGGCTCCGTAAGCTGTGAGAGAAGGTGACAGATGGTGGAAAGGGGATGCATAAAAATGCCCATATCATTGTGATATGTTGCTGTTAGGCTCACAGAATTTTGACTTTTTTTTAAGAAAAAGAAAAAAAAAAGGTATGAAATCCCAACAAGTGGTTTGAACACATGAAATCTCATTTTTAATCGCTCTTAAATCTTAAAACAATTCGATAAGCAAATAAACTTGATATTATAGTACCTAGGCCATGTTTACTGCTGCAATAATCATTCCTAGTTAATGAATTTTTAAGAGTTGCTATATTTTAATCAACCAAACAGTTCTGGCCATACAAGATGAATATCGGGGACAAACCACAGTAGACAGAAATAACAAAAAGCAGACTTAAAAAGTCATGGAAAATTCTTTGTTTGAAATGCCAAGGTATTTGGTGAAAGTGTGCATAAAATAATAAAATTCCACCAACGTTAATTAAAAGAAAACATGACAACATACAGATATTCTCTCACCCGAAAGGTAAGAAAGGTAAATCAGGAAAAAGCTCCAGATTTCAAAACCACCACCTGTGCCTACGGTCTCCTGTCCACCAACATCATTTTATAGAGCCGCCCCCTTTGGTATCTGCAGATTCTACCTAGGCTGTCAAGTATTTCCAGACATTGCCATGTCTTTCAGGTAATACTTACACCCCGCAGCTCAGAAGGCTGCACATGAAAAGCCAACCACTTTTGAACAAGTTTCTTCACTTGTAAAATATTAATTAAAGTTTTGTCCAAGACCACAAAGGAAAAAACTTGTTTTAAAACCGGAGCTTAAAGTAAAAGCATGGCATTTTAAATCCAATTATAGAAAGATAGTGTGGTTTGATCAAGCAGACTTCAATGACAATGCCGCTGTTTTGAGCATGCAACACACCACTGATATCTGTTAAATTCCTGGTATGTTTCATCGCTATGTCCCCTCTTTTCTCCCAGCCTCAGGCCCCCCTCCCCTTAATAAACAGCATTATAAAAAGGTAAAATCTAGAGTTAGTGGCAAAAATCTTCACAGTAACTTGTTAATAAAATCGTAGATGGCTGTCAAGGGCATCAGTCAACTGGACCCTGGAAAATTAATTTGATGCAGTTCTGTTCCCCAACCAGCTGCGTGGCGCAGAACGGGCAGGCAGCATGAAACGCGTGAGTTCCATGAGGCAAAGGGATCTGAGACCAGTATTTTGCGGACTTCTCTGAGCACACGTGTCCACAAGGGGTGAAAGCGTGTGTTGGCGGTCCTGCGTCGACATAAAATCCTGCCTCACAGCCGAGCCACAGAGGCACGTAGGGGCCCACTGCCCTGCACATGGGGCACTCCCTCTCGTTGGCCTCCGTGTCACTCCGGTGGCCCCAGTTGTGGTACCCGTGCACGTGGCCACAGCTGAGGTATGCCCAGGGCTGCTTCTCCTCCACCACTTCCTTCCTGTTGATGCTGGGGAAGGCCAGGGTGTTGAGCCCCACAGGGCACTGTGGCCGGGCGGCGTTGATCTCCTGCCGCAGGGCTTCTATGTGTTTCTGTGTTGGAGCGTGAAAAAGGCCATCTGCTGTTCTCCAGAGAAGAGTGGCCCCGCACAGGTCGATGAGGGAGCCGTCCTGCAGGACGTTGGTCTCCGTTTCCACCTACAACAAGTTTGACAGACATGCCTTTTAAAAGCAAAATTCGACACATCACTCTAACATTCTGTCTCAAAATAAATAAAACACACCTCTGAGGCAAACGAGGGGAGGCAGTGCATTGCACTAAAAACGGGACATGGGGAATAACTTACCCTCCCTGAGCCTCAGTTTCCTTATTTGAACACCGGATACAACACGTATGTGCCATAGGCATGACGCCGTAAGCGAGCTCTCCCTAGCTGTACATCTTCAATTCGGGTAGTGGTAATTTTAATAAGTACCAATGTCCTTAAGAGTTTTATTTTCTCTCCTTAAGACAATAGCAGAATTACTCTTTGATCTCATCAGGGACAGGAGACGTCCTCCTAGTCCACCGTGAAGACCCCATACTCGTTCTGACCAGAGTTGATTCAGAAGCCCCCGTGGGGCCCCACAGCAGTGGTCCGGTCCGCACGACTGCTGGTGACCCTTCAAACAATCTATCTTTTATCCTGAATTCCTAAGGCTTGGAGCAGAAGCGTTCACTGGGAGCCTTCGTTTTAAAAAGGAAAGCGGTGCTAAGCACCAGGTGCTCCCAGGACGAGTGAACAGCTGACGAGAAGCCCTGCGAGACGGCGCAGCAGGAATCTGACTGCTGCCTCCACATGCCGCACGTCCTCTCAGCTCTGCTGTCCAAAGGCCAGTGAAACCTCACCCCGTCATGAAGAGCCTTGTTCCTTAGCAGTAGGAACCAGACAGGCTCCAGCCAAAGGTCAGTCAAGTGCTGCAAGTGCCACATGAGGCCACATCGCCAGAGGCCACGAGCGGGGACTCTGGAGCTGACTGCCTGGGTTTGAATCCGGCTCTGTCACCTTCTAGCTGTGATGCCACCTTAGGCAGTTACTTAAACCCCGGGTGCCTTGGTTTCCCCTTCTGTAAAATGTAGATTAGGGGATGGTGAAGGTTAAATAAATTAACGTAAAGTTCTTAGAACAACCCCTGGCATGCAGTAAACAGTATGTAAGTGTTTGCTACTGTTACTCCGATAGAAGATTAGAAAAAAAATTGTTTTCTCTGAACAGATTTGAAAAAGATGTTGTCAGGAGTCAGTGGGTGGGATAGGAAGCACGGGAAGGAGGCATGAAAGTTCCTGGATGGAGTGCGGGGCGCGGGGGGCAGGGCCAGGACAAGAGGCCCAGGCAGGAGAGACAGGTTGGCCCTCCAGGCCCAGAGGGAGTCATTGGAGAGGTTAAGGCAACTATAATAGAACAGTGTTGCCTTTCAAAAAGGTCAGGTCCCTTCCAGAAATGTGGAGGATGGACTGGAAGAGTATAAGACTAGACGTGGGGAAAACAGTGGGAGTTCTCCCTCCAGGCAGAGAGTATCAGTGGCAACAGATAAGAAGAGGCACAGGAATTGAACGTTGAGGAATAAGACTCAACAGCCTGATGTAGGAAGAAAGACTTTAATGTATCTAGCTTCACTGTCCATGTAGAATGGGGCTTTCCACAGACAGGGAGTCTAGGAGAAATGGCACCTCCGGGGGAAAAGACAGAAAGGTCAGTTTGGGGTGTGCAGGATCTGCAGGCTGCGCAGAGTGTGCGCAGTGTAATGCACAGAAGGCACGTGGGGCCTGACTCAGGGAAGCGCATCTGGGATTTATCAGCACCTAGATGAAGCCCTGGAGTGGATGAGACTGCCCGGGCAGGGTCCCTGGCAAGGCACAGAGGCTGAAGACAGAGCCAGGGACCCACTCCACTAAGACTGGGATGCACCAAAGCAACCATGTAAAAGGAAGACAGAGGTACAGGAAAATAGAAATTTTGTCATTCTCTGACTCAAAGGACTTTGCTGGCTCTCCACTGCCCTCAGGATGAAGCCCAAACTTCTTAACATTCACCGTATGGCCACTTGGCTTCTGAAGCTGTGGCTCTTGCCTAACTGTGAAACAGGACTGGCCCATGCTGAGAGCACTGAGTTTGGTCTAAGAACATGCCAACCTGGATGGCCCACACGCACGAGCATGAGTGCCCTCTGCCTCATTCTCCATCACACCCCAAGCCAAATCTACCTCTCAGCTCGGCAAATTCCCACTTATCGTTCAGGTCTCATGGGGGTGTCTCTTTGCTTGGTAGTTTTCCTTTAGTCAAGAGATCAGCCCCTCCCTAATAAGAAAGTACCAAATGTTAGTTAGAAAAAGTTAAAGTCCAAATTAATGATAAATCTTAACACTGACAGGACAAGCATTGTGACTCCTTTCACACACCTTTTTTTAAGTCTGCTGAAGACTCCTCCACACCCCACCATTACACCAAGTGTCCCACAGCCTCTTCCCCTCTCACGGGCTGTCATGAGGCTGTCCTCCCTTGCTGATGACAATAATTCTCAGAGGAGGTCTCATCTGAGCATGTAACTGTGCCTAAAAGAACAATTCTGATGCAGTAAGAAACTGGTTTGGTGGTGGCCAACCTGTTCGATGACCCCTTCTTTCCTTCCTGTAGGGCAGTGCTTGGTAAACAACGTCTCATGAATTTTGAGTCTATGGTCCTTTATTTTCCACATACTCTTGTCTCCCATGTCTAGGACAGGTGTTCCTCTGAGGGACTCCTATATAACTGTGGTCATTGCACAATAGCCTGATGAAGTGCTGCCATATCTGAGACCTTCTCCAGACCACACCATTCGCAGGCAGAGCCCAGGACATCCTCCTCACTGCCGGACCCCAGCTCCCAGCCCCCGCGTAGTCCTAACAACTAACCAACATGGACTGTTACTGTGTATACCACCACTCCAATCCCTACTTATTATAACAATCCTAGAAGATATGTACTAGCACCACTCCAATTAAACGACTGTGAGGCCAGGCAGAGGGGTCAAGTCATAGATTTAAGACTGTGGAGCTACTACGTGGTAGAATCAGCACTGGAACCTACAGCCAGACTTTGGAACCATTAATACATAGTGGCTGCTCAAACAGTAGCCTGTTTTCCCTCTTAACTGTCATTTCTTGTGTGCTATCTCTATCTGTGAACAAAATGTGTATTTTTTCTCCAAAATTCAGCATGCGAAAGGCAGCATAGTCAAGATACCACTGTGCAGAGGCAAGGGTTCAGATTTTTTTTTTTTTTTAATTCTACAAAGGAAAAAAAAAGGCAAGGAGAAGTCACAAGGAATAGACAGGGTTCTGGAAGTAAGAGAGCTGAAACCCAACGGCCCCTATGTGTCAGATAGCGAAGCTTCACGTACAGAATTCAAACCCCGTGCACCACTTGTAAGCAACGGACGACCTTGTGAAGCCTGGTTTCTCCCTCTGTAGATGGGAACAGTAACAGCGCTGACGCAGAGGGCTGCTGTGAGTAACACCCGAGAGGTAATTAACACAAAGCACTCGGCAGAGCCTGCATGTGCTAACACCATGGTTATTTTTATAATTTCACTTAAAATTAGGTAAGCAAACCAATTTAACTGCATTTACCTAATTTTACTCAAACCAATTTAGTTTAATAAAATACCTCAAATATAATTTGATAAAATACTCAAGAGCCCACTAGAGTGATGTTAAAAATGTTACCATATGTTGTCATTAACTAAGTAAATGAGTAGGACACAATTCAAAGTTCATTTGCCTATTTTTCAGGGTGTTAAGTTCCTGAAAAGGCATTTTTACCACATTTAATTATGTTGAGCAAGTACAAAGGACCCAGGTTTCATCATCTGCCGGATTAATGAGAATCTATGGTGATTTGTTGTTCAAAACACATTAGTATATTGATTCACGTTAAATGCTGAGTATGATGTTAATACAAAACCTTTTACCAGCATTAGCTCCACCCTAAGGACAGGAGGCAACAACTGCTGTCCTTACAAACACATATTCTGGACCTCTAGCAGACCTCTTCACTTTCCATATTTTTATGTTAAACTGCAAATGAAGAGGACTGCCAGAGACTGTCCCCAAAATCTAATCTCCAGATAGATATAATTTATATCAACTGCTTCCAACAACATGCACGGGACAAGAGTAACACGTTGAAACAAAAGTGCAAAGAATAGGTAGGTTTTCGGCTCAGACAAGCTGTTTTCCAAGTTAACAAGAGAGGACTGCAGGGAGGAGGGTCCCTTTATGCTCATGGTGTCCCCCACAAGCCCAAGACCAGACTGATGGTAACCTGGAAGCCTTTACTGTTGGCTGGGTCAACTGTATGCTGACGACACGGCACAACTTTATGTGGATCTAAGGGTCCCTTACAGGTAAGACTTCAAAAGTAGTCTATACCTAAATACAAAAATAGTTTATTGTTTTAGTAGCACCATAAACTTCTCTGGCACACAGCTGCTTGAGCTGGGCACTACACAATCACTAGAGTACACAAGACACACATCCTGGGACGTGCCCTCCTGGATAAGCAAGGCCGTTGTGGACTGCTGTGTATGCTTTATATTGGCCCAGGAGGCCAATGCTCTGGTGTGAACGACCTCAGATGAGATCCAGGTGTGACATCCGTAAGAAGGCAGTGAGTGGTGGCCAGGGGTCCAGACTCTTAATCAGGGGGACCTGAGTTTCAATCTCATCTGCTGCCACTTCTAACTCTATGACATTTAGCAATATTTAGCCTCTCTAAGCCACATCTTCCTCATCTATAAAAAAATGGGGACGATTCCATTTCTCTGACAAGGCTGTTCTGCGTATTAAATGAGCTATTGTTTCTGAAATCTTAATGCAGGGCCTGTACCCAGCAACCATTTACTGATTTCTTACTATTGCTGTTAAAATGATTAATAAATAGTTTGGCCAACCTAAGTTAATTTTGTGTAAAATTATCTGATCAGAAACAAAAAGTTATTTGGAAAAACTGCTTCTCATTGTCTTTCCTATTTATAATCTCTTGAAAAGTGCTGAAACAAAGTTTACTGAATTTGCTTGGCCTTTCTTGGAAAATGGTTCTCATATTTACTTAGCCATGATGCTCCAAGATTGGGCTTTATTGTCAAACATAGCAGTTGTATCTATAGCTGAATAATGACGTAAGATAGAAATTTTTAAAAAATTCCATGAAAACAAACATCCGGTAGTGACTGGTGAACCAGGTTAGTGAAACAGTCCCCCATCTCCTTTTTCCATTTGAAAAATATCTGGTTATCATCTTCTCTCTGAAAAATGCTAGATCACAGCCTCTATTCCCCTATATTTTTTCTATGAGGGTTCTGAAGAAAACATTTGTTCTCTCTTGTTCTAACTTCTACAATTAATTAAAAGTACCGGAGAGGAAAATTTGTTTTGTGCCCCACAGCTACGGCAAGATCAACAACCCAGAGCTGCCCATTTAAGGTATAATTATTTTCCATAGAAGAAAGGGTTAAAAACCCAACTACTTTAGGGCATTTGGGATACACAGTAACAGTGCTAGGAAAATATTAGCATGCCAAGTCAATGTACTATATAAATTATTCCAAGTAAAAAGCTATAACTATGATTTTGGTGATTTATATAGGGAATTATGTATTAATTTCTTACTATGAACTCAAGAAAAAAGCTAACTTAATTATCTTTTAGTTCCAGAAAGTCTAGTAAATAATTCTGTAATTTATAGTTTTTCACTAATTAGTCTTAGACTGCTTGGAATTTCTCCAAATTAGCAAAGCTTTACCTAAAAGTAAATTTCCTCTTTTTTTAAAAAATAAAAAAATTAAATTTATTGGGGTGACATTGGTTAATATGGTTATATGTTTTAAGTGTATAATTCTGTAATACATTATCTGTATATTGCATTGTTCTTCTAAAAGTGAATTTAAGTGGAATTTTGTGGTGAAGTACATAATAAAAGATTATCCTCTTAAGGTAGTAGGAGCAAAAGAAAATTTTCCTCTGCTATGGGAAAAGCTGAATCATTAAAGGAAATAATGCCATTTCTCTCTTACTTTCGGGGGCTTGCAGAATTCTCATTCTCCTGGGTCAGGAGGACACAACGCTTGTACCTGTACTAAGGTTCTGGATTTCAGGCGAGGAAAAGGACAGTCCTCGTGTTAGGTTTCTGTAGGTTGGCGCATTTTCCAGAGAGAAGTCCACTCACTCACCAGCTTTCCCCTCTGCTGGGCCGACCTGGTTTCGCGTAAGGTGTACACATCTCCACAGACAGAGATCTCGCGCCAGACCCCGGGCTGGGACTCCTCAGTGAAACCCCCTCTTGGATGCATCACCAGGACGCCGTTTGTAGTGAGCCCATCCATGTGGCCATCGGGGTTTTTCCATTTTGCTGCCTTTTCCTGGAGAGCAGAAAAAGCATGCTAAGATTATTTCAAAATGAAGGGATTCTAGAATTCCTTTGAAATATTGGATAGGAGCAAAGGGATGGAAAGTGGTGAATCTTCATTTTCTACTTAAAACCAATAATCAGAAGGATAAAATATGCAATTAGCCCAACAATATGAAAGAAGTGGAAACACGGATGAATAATTTATCTCCAGAGACATATTATATTTATCCTGGGAGCTTAAAAAAATAACCTGTTGCCTGGGCCTCTCCCTTAGAGATTCTTTTTTAAAACTCCCTAGGTGATTCCAGAATCTAGTGTGCATTCCTCAGTTCTGTTTGTGTGGTGCTTTCGTCCGACTATCTAAAGATGTTTTATATGAAGTCATTATCAGGAAAACACACAGAAGGAAGGAAAAAACATTTTTATTAGACATACAAAAGTTCAACAAATGTTAAGCCAACAATTTGTGGCCACTAGCTTTTCATACAAATCGGTGATTATATCCTCAGAGGTGGAAGGGCACAAGCAGCTTGAGATAATGGCAAGACAGACACTCGTGGATGCCTATGCCATGGTGATTTTGGCTACTCTCTTGGGGACAGAGCCAGATATTGTTCATATGACTCAGAGGTAAATCTCGATCAGCATAAGTCAGTTATGACAATCCCAGCCCCTTGCCAATGGCTGGTTTAGGGGTAGGCATGTGGCTGAGTTCCGGCCAATCAGACCAAACTAAGTCTTCTGGGAAGCTTCCTGGAAAGGTTTCTTTGCTCTACAAAGAGGCAAAGGATAAACAGTGCCTCTGCTACCTCCTAGGCTGGAAGCTGTCCTGCTGCAGGGGGTGTGTGGCAGTGCAGGAGCCATCTCTCACCCACAGCAGACCTTGCCTGAGAGAGCTGACGCACCCGGAGAGGCAAAGGGCAAGACAGAAAGAACCTGGGTCCCTGGATGTCACAGAACCACTGAATTAACCAACCATGCAGCTGGCCTTCCTTGCCGCTCCCTGCAATATTGGATAATACATTTTTATTATTATTTCAGCCATCTGAGTGTCTTTTTTTCCCCTTGCCCTGCAAAAATGTCCTAATTCAAAGAAGAACTATATCAAAACTAGATAGTCACTAAAACTTTTGGGTTTCATTTACATGGAAACCCTATGAATGCAAAGATTTTAAAACGGTTTTGTTCTCTGCGCTGTCACGACACCCAATATATGGAATAAACAGCGAATTTTTTGAATGAATGAATGAACATTTTCCTTTGAACACTAATTATCTAAATTTGGCTATTTTTCCCTTTGAAATAAACCCCCTTAAATCTACCATAAATACCTTATGCATGATGTTAATATAAACTTTAAAAAAGAAATTCCTGTACATATTATAATTAATACAGCAAATATGACAAATAACAAGTAATGACAATTATTTTCAGATTTTGAATAACAGCTTTTCAATTGGCTGTCTGAATACTAAAATCTCAAAATTTAACTGCAGGGGGAGGGCATCAAGCAAAGCAATGTTTTTGGCCACAATTAAATGTTATATGTGATAATAATGCATGATAATAATGCATGTTTTACTTGAAACAATGTGCTTATCAACAGTACTTACTCCAAGAAATATGTTTTTGGAAGAGTCAAACCCAGCTGCGAATATCCGTGCCGTATAAGGTTCATTCCTGTCACAGACAATTCTGCAGGCGAACCTGGATATGGTGCTTTGTGTGATCTGGGCTTCGTCATTATTCTGGCTGCCAGAAACCGTGTCTGTAACCACGAAGTCAATCGGGCTTTCGGTTGATCTGCCCACCTAAGGAAATCAAAATACTCATAGCTCATTGGAAACGAGTGTTCAGGATGCCTTTAACATTCATCATCTCTGCTCGGAAGGTCAGAATTTAAAGAGATGTTGCAGTAACCAACCACCAGATTTTAAATGTTAAGAGAGAAACCTAACTTTCTATTCTGGAGGAAAACAGGTCTTACCCCCAAAAGACTATCTCTTGGATCAGACTATCTCTTTCATGGCAAATCATTCGTGTGTGTGTGTGTGCGCGCGCACGCACGCGCGTGCACACATGCATCTGTCTTTCCATGTGGAAAAAGAAAGATTTTAAAGGAAGCCAACTAAGGAACTCTTGCCACCTGCCCTCCTCCTCCATGCCCAGCTCCAAGGACTGGGTTTGCCCACCAAGTCAATCGACCAGCAACTCCTAGCACAGAGCAAGAACAGACCTAACCCAGACATACACATCAGGTCCCAGTTACACTATTCCTCAGTGTGAGAATAACTCAAAGGGCTGTACAAGACAGCCTCAACTTTGAAATGCAAGCAAATGAAAGATTTAAGAAGCTGGTCTTAACATATCAATTTTGGATTTTTAAAAAACTCTCTTGGGAAAATCTAAAAAGTTGCCAATAATATTATATTGGCTTACTTTCCTTGGAAAGTTTAAAGGCTGCCAGAAAGAATGTATTTCATTAGCGAGATCTTAAGAGTTCAAATAAAGCCTTTCATATTCAATAAATCCAAATAAGACAGGCACTGCTCTGTCCTGGGAAGTGGGAGGAGTAAGCATTTGTTTACAAAAAAGGAAATTCTCAAGGCAAATAGTAAAACATTTATGTAATGTGCTATGAATCTCTAACTGGAAAACAGTGATGTTATATATGCCAAAGAGACTTCCTAACTTTAAATCCTTTATATGTAAACGAATCATTTCTCAATAAATATGATATTAATGTTCTAAAAATAACATCTTTGATTCTGAAGCCAGTGGGAAGAACATGGAGCCCCTAGATGTGTACATATAAGGCCCACAAAAGTCGATTTCTCAGGTACCTTTATCTTGATCTCAAAATTCTATTTAAAACAAACACTGTAATACTCTTTTAATCCAAATGAATAAAGGGAAAGTATTTAATAAATCTTGCATAATTTAGCTCTATTTGCTTCCTGGAACAATATTAAATTTCTTTTGTAAATCTTACATATACATTCTCATGCATACACTATCTCGTTAAACTCACCAACAACAGACATCTATTTTCTCTTGTTTTTTACAAAACGTAATTTCTTGTCTTAATGAAATGTGCCTAGAAAAAACTAAACCACTGGGTTCACTGAAACTCATCAACTTAAAGAGATGCGTATTGCCTGAATGTATGCATTTCAGGTTTAGAAAACATAACTTGTTTAAAAATGCAACATAAAATCTAAATTACAGATATTATAAAATCCTATCATCATACAATTCATCTTCCTGAAGCTGCAGAATCTATTCTCTGCTATATTCAGTTGAAAACTGGGTGTGTGACTCAGAAGTTGCACTGATTCTCATCACTCTAATTTTTAAAATCTATTGTCTTAGCTACTTTTAAGTATATAATAGAGCATTATCAACTATAATCACCATGCTATACATGAAATCCCAAGTACTTATTCATCTTACACCTGGAAATTTGTACTGTTTGACCGACATCTCCCCATTCCCCTCATACCCTCACCCCTAGTATCTGGTGACCACTGTTCTGGTCTGTTTCTATGATTCTGATTTTCTTAGATTCCACATATAAGTGATATCATACAGTATTTGTCACTGTCTTATTTCTAAACAAATACACATATAAAGTATTTCACAAATATAGAAAAGCATAAAGGAGAAAATAAAGGCTACTCCAAACTCAGGAACAAACCCATCCTGAATCTCTATTACAATAAAGCTTAGGAATGAAATGTGAAGTTTTAAACTGCCTAGTCATCACACAAAGCCCAGAGTTATCATGACGACAGTCTCTGACCTAATTTCTGTCACCTCCACAGAAAAGGGTAATCACTTTCAAGTTGTTATAAGCTCAAAGCTAAAACCACACCCTAGTAGAATGTCACACAACTGTCCCTTGTCTACAGAGATTATTCTCTTCAAGAAAGGCCATTCTGATTTTCCTCCAATGTATTAAATTAATGTCTTGATGAATTAACTGAAATTGACTATAAAACATGACATTTTATTCCAACTGAAACATACTGCTAGGATCAATTACTTCAAGCCATGATACTTATCTGACTGGTCATCTAAGATTTGTTTATCAATTCACTTCCACTTACATCTAAATTGTAGAGTGCTAGAAAATTTTTATACTTTAGGTCACAAATCTCATGTTGCTTTTTCCCAGGAAAAATTTGAGCCACTTCCCTACTGAAGATTCACCCAATGTAGAAATCAGACTCTTTTGACTATTGACGTTTTAAAGGCGGTCGTGTACACAAGCCAAGATGCTTCTGAATTTCAACCGATACTCTTAGAGTGCCGACATTCACACAGCAGCCTTAGGGAAATTTTACTCCTTGCTACTGACACTCACAGACACATTGCCCTTCAGCACTTTACATCTTAATATAAATGAGAGAAGTTTGGGTTTGCCTGGTTGTCAGTCAAAGTCAGCACAGGTAAGATGGCACTGGAGCACCTGAAAGGGCCTCTCTCACATTGCCCGGACCAATTCTTCCCATGTCCCTGCCTCTGTAACCTTTTCTGACTTCCCTCCGATGACAAGGATGAAATATTGCTGCTTCCACCCAAGACCAATCTCTTCACTAATGCTTGGGATCCCAATATTCTCCCATTTCCAATGACTTTGCTCCTGTTCTTTGTTCCTGCCTTCCCTCTCTCTCCTGAATCCTCATTTTCTTTCTTGATATTGGATCAAGCCATCCAGCATCACATTCTGGAGCTTCTTAAACTGTGACTCTGTGAGGCAAAGGACTAGTTTTGTTTGCTTTTTAAATTTCAACTTGCCACCGATACCTTTAAAAAAGAAACAATAAAAATGACAAGTGGAAAAATGATCATCTGCTTGGATGTTTCAGGAATATCAAGCTGCTATAACAGCTTCTAAACACCTCCTCCTCTCGAGTTCCTAACTCATCTCACTCTGTACTGTTAACAGACACTTCGCTGCTATGCTGCATATAGTTTGAGTAGCGCCGCTCCAGACTAGTCTCTTGTTTTTTAAAATGCTTTTCTTTGCCTGCAAGGAACCCTCAAGGTATAGTCCCATTTCTGTGGTTCACTTAACTGCAATACTTCTTTAAAAAAACCCCATCATTAGTTACTACTGCCACTTCCTTACCCATGTCCTTATATTCTCCCTCAGCGCACTCCGACTGAACTTCTCAAATGAGCTTTTCTCCCCACGGCTCTACTGAAACCACTCTTGCTGGGATTTCCGGGGCTTATAACCAGCCAGTATATCTTGGTCCATTTGTACCTGGTATTAAAATAATGAAACCCTTGCAGGCCAGTTGGTAAACAAGCCCCCTTCCCTTCTCTTTCTGTTCTCTCCCTAGGTAATCTCATCAAATCCCATTTATTAGCCACGAAGCCCTGATCTCTCTCCCGAGCTTCAGACTAGTGCACACAATCTCCACTTGAATATCTAACAGGCATCTCAAGTGCAACATGGTCCAAACTGAACCTGGATCCCCCTTGCACCCTTATATTCCCTATGTCAATGACCGGCATCCAATTTGCTCAGGCTAAAAATCAACATCCAAGAACTATCCTTGATTGTTTATTTTCCTCTACACCCACATTTAACTTTGTGTAAATCCCGCCAACTCCACCTCCAAAACGCATCTTCGATCCTTCCAACTTCCTCCACTTTAGTTCCATTTACTGACAGCTCTTAATTGGATTGCAATACTTTAGCCTCCAAACTAGTCTCCCAGTTTTCACACTGGGCTCCTTCATTCTACTCTAGACAGTAGTTGGAAATACGTACCTCTCTCTTGCATAAAATCCTCCAACAGCTTCTCTGAAATTCCTAGAATAAAACCTAAGTTCCTTACTTGGCCCAAAGACTTTTCCTCTCCAAGGTCACCTCATTTTACTTCCCTTCTCCTTCACTCTGTTCCTGCCATGGGGTCTTGGTACTCTGCCTGGAATATTTGCTCATTTGTGGTCTGTTTGCTTCCTCTAGAATGTAGGCTCCATGAGAGGGAAGCCTTAGTAGTCTATCTATAGGAAATAGATGAGTATCTGATACACAGTGGTGATTAAGAAGTGAAACGGACAAATGGAAGATTATGACAGTGAGCTTGAGCCCTTTGAGATAGACACATACACACACACACACTTTTAAGAAATAACTATTGCAAAAATGTTGATATTCTTTGACATTTTTCTTAACTATATAGATGCTAAAACTACTATAAACCAACTAAGTTAAAAACCAAACAAACAAAAACTAAAAACATAAGGCATTGCAGCACCCAGGTTCAAAGCCCATGAAACTGAGAAATCAGGAGGGAAAAGACCACTAACACTGACTTTGGGATCTGGCCACTGTCCTTACCCTCATGATCAGAACGTATTTGGTGTCATACTTCACTTTAGGGACGCTGACATTTCATCACTTCCTTTGATTTGTGTCATAAATGATTTTCTTTATATTTTACTTTCGCAAGAGCTCTTTTCTGTTTTCTCTCTTTAGTTATCCCTACTCTAGAAAATAACTACTAACATCTTATTCTGACTATATTAACTCAGAGTTTCCCATCCTTAACCCATCTGTTAAGTTCAGATCTACTTTCAACGTTCTTATTTCGGGCAGTAATATTTTGGAGTTCTAAACCCTACTATCTGATTCCACTGTGGGAAATGCAGCACGAGGCTCTTTTTTTGGTTCATTCTGATGTTCTGATTTTTAAATGCCCAATTAACCCAGAAATCACTTTTAACATGTAATGGCTAAAAGGAACAGACCTCAACACCAAGGTGCGTGCTTCAGAAATATAAATGCTACATTGCTTTTAACTCTATGATTTTTATCAATGGTCAGTTTTAGACATATAAACTTGTTAAAGGGAGGAAAAAATGAAAACCTTGATTTTTCAGGGACTTCTAAGAGTTGCTTAATTCTATTCTGTTTAGAGTGATCTGACATTAATCTTCCAATATGTCCAGTTAGTCTATTGATGGAATGAGACAATTTTAGTAAAAATGACAAATGTGTTACGGTTTCTTAATTAAAGTTTATACATTCTTATTGAGTTACCACACTTTATTTAAAGAGGTTTACTGGTACTACATAGACAATGTAGAATTCAGGAGACCAAAATCTTAGTTCTGCCACTCATGCCTTCTCTGCCCTTATTTAAATTACCTTTCCTTTCAAAGATTCAGATTTCTTAGCTATGAAATCAAGTTTGAAACTAAGCTATGAAATTGGTTTGGCATACGGTATTTCTCAGTGTGGTCCATATGGCCCCTGAAATCTTCTCAAGAGGCTAGGTCCACGAAGATAAAATTGCTCTCATGGTAATACAAAGATGTCATTTGCCTTTTCTACTATGCTGACATGTGTTCTGATGATGCTAAAGCAATGATGTGCGTTAGCAGGAATCTAAGCAGTGGCATTGTACTCTTCACTGCCATGCACGTGCAGTTAAAAATGCCAATTTCACATAAGTATGCTTTAATAAAGCAGTACAAAATTATTTTTTTAATCTTGAGTCTTTCAATATTCTGTGTAACGAATTGGGAAGTCTGCATAAAACACTTAGAAGTTCATGATACTATGGAGGTCCCTCAAAAAATGAAAAGTAAGACTACCATGTGATCAGCAATCCTACTTCTGGGTTTTGTCCAAAAGAACTAAATCAAGATCTTGACGAGACATTGGCTACCCTCCATTTTCATTGTAACATTATTTACATTAGCCAAGATATGAAAACAGCCTAAATGTCAACAGTGAATGGATAAAAGGATCTGTGGTACATACATACAATGGAATATTACTCAGCCTTAAAAAGGAAATTCTGGCATGTGAGACAACACAGGTGAATTTAGGGAACATTATGCTAAGTGAAATAAGCCAGTCGCAGAAGAAGAAATAATGCATGATCGCACTTATAAGAACTATCTAAAGTAGTCAAATTCATAGAAACAGTAGAATGGTGGTTGCCAGAGGTTGAAGAGAGAGGGAAGTGGGGAGATACTGGTTAACAGGATAAGTTTGTTACACAAGGTGACTAACTTCTAGAGATCTGCTGAACAACATTATGCCTACAGTTAAAAGTATTGTATAATACACTTAAAAATTTGTCAAGAGGGTAGACCTCATGTTAGGTATTCATACTATGATTTTAAAGAAAAAGTCATTAACAGGAGCTGAAAAAATCCAGCTCAATCTTTAATTCGTTCTGCCTTTGCAGAGATGAAAAGGAAGAAAGTGAACAACTGGAACAGAATGTGACTGAACACTAGTGAAGCATACACTATTTATGTCAGAACGTGTCACTAAAGAACAGCAATGAAGTAACATATGCCATCACGGTAACTTGTTAATTGTAAGTGATAAAAAATGTACCACCCACAAATGTAAAATTTTCTTGATTCACTTTTTTAGTACTGAGAATCTTCTCTCTATGTAAAACAGTAAAAACCGTACAAATGGAAGATATATAATTTTAGGAAGTATTAAAAAATTATTATGAAGTCCCATACGAATATCAACAGGGAAGTATACACATATTTAGGAAGAGATTTTAGTAGAACGAAAAGAAAAAAAATTAAGAAAATTATAAAATGAAATGGCATGAAGAGTAAAACCACTTAATATTTTGTCTAAATATGATAAAATCTTACTTTTGAGTTCAAACTGACACATAACTATGTCCCTATAACCCCTGTACCTATCTATCTAGTATTGTTTTTTTTTCTTCTCCAACAGGCAATTGCTCTATTTAATGCATATAGCATTATTTAAATCGTTTAATTATACTAATTTAATATTTAATAATATGCTATTTAAAATTTATCTTATTTAATAACATTATTACTTTATTAACATTTAACATTAAATAATCTTAACTGAATATAATATTATCAATGGCTTAATATATTTAATAATATTTAATATTTAATTCATTAAATAAGTTTGGAACTCTTTCTGCATATGTAGAGCTTTTTCTTGTTCTGTTTTACAGCCTTGGAGGCCCCCAATGCATAATTGTCTCCAAATTCACAGAACTAGTCCCCTACTGAAGGACATTTAAGCTGCTTGTGATCTTTTGCTATTACACTATGCTTTGAGCAATAACTTGGTAAAAATGTCATTTTATGTGTATGTAGGGATACTTGCAAGTCTTCAGAAAGAGAATAGCTTTAGAAAGAGAAGAGTTAAGTCTAAAAACATTAAGTGTTTTGTATTTGTCATAGGTTATTTCCAAATCAACAACTCACAGAGGTCATATATGTAGGAGAGTGTCTCCCCACATCTCTGACAAAACCTTCTGGATTTTTGCCAATCTTTTAAGTGAACAATGGTATTGTTGTGTGATCTGAATTCACACTTCTTTTTATAAGTGAGGTTGAACATGTTTCCTTATTTTTGATGTTATTATCTGATACTTTGACATTTATTTCAACATGCGTTACTTAATCATGTAACTCCATACAGAAATGCAAAGTCTCATGGTTGCCAATCTGTGCTTACTTTTTATTTTATTAGCCTTACTTTTAATTTTCTGTTGTTTTAAAGTACCAAATCTTGGAAATATTGATACTCTTCTTTTTAAATTAATTGATTTTTTCCTTTACTATGTCCTTCTGCTTTCTTTTGATGTCTTTCTGGACTTTCTATTATATGCTACTAAAACTATTCCTGCACTTGTCCTCTACTTTCTTATGTCATTTTTTAAAAACGACTTTTTGCGATACATGTTTAGTTCCTTGATTTCCTCCTTCCCTCTCTCCCTCCCTTTGTTTCTTCCTTCCACATAATAAAGGCACTTAAGTTTTTGCCTTTCTTTTGAGTATGATGTTGGTCACATCTCATGAGTTTTGCTATACGGTGTTACCATAATTATTTTAAAAGAGGCCTATAATTGCAGTTTTGATGTCATCTTTGATCCAAGTGTTATTTAGGAACATGTTGCTTTTAAAAGTGGCTGGCCATAAAAATTTTTATTCTTGTTATTAAAGTCTATTTTTATCACATTGAGATCTGCGACTGTAGCCTCTCTACATATTTTTGCAATTTTAAAACTAAGTTTTTTCTTAGTCTTTCAAAAATCAAATAGGAATAATTTTTATGTTATCCTCCTCTCTTTCCCCTTGGGTACCACCAAAGGTTAATGTACCAGAAGTTCTGATTACATATCGAAATACAGAACTGAAGGAAAAATGTCTTAAAATTTTCATTAAAAAAAAAGGAAGATGTTACCTGAAACATATCCGTATCTTTATCATGTGTGTACTCGACCACCACAGTCTGATTCCTTGACAGAGTGTACGATATACTGTGTTGACCTTTGCAGCTGATAGCCTAATAATGAAATTAAAAAATATTCATTATAATTCAATTTCAACAACTTAACCGCACTCCTATTTGTAGTTAAGAGACACCATCCTACCAGCAAAACCCAACACAAGCCAGTATTTCCCTACCAGCCAGAGCTTGTGCTGAGCAGCCAATAGTCACAATTCTGGTTTTACCAAATATTCTATGTTAATATGAATAATATTGTACTTACTTACATCACATCGAAATTAATTTACTAGTTTACAAGACTTAATTTAAATCATATTCCCAGAAAAACATACACTTTCTCTATGTTACTTTAACTCAATGATAGGATTTTTAGACTAATATAATTTATTTAAAGTTTTAAACTTTATTTCACATTACAACAACTAAGTCAATAATATTTTGTTAGTTATTTTTCCTACATAATAGATTATAATCATAGAAGAATCATTGAAGTTATAAATGTTCTATAAGAATTTCTATATAATTCACTTTTCTAGACAATGATAATCATACTTATACTCTACATCTTACTTAAATCTTGTATAAGCAGTTGCTTAACCAAGATACTTATTAATTGATAAATAAGGTAGCTAAGTTAGTTTTATCTTTTATATTTTTAGCCAAAGTTAATATTCTTTTACGAAAGAATCTAGAAACTGATAATACAATGCTATTCTTATTTTCTCCATAATGATATATTTGAACACATCTTAAGTTGTGGGCATTTACTTTTAAATTTCAAATTAATAAAGAAGTTTATTTAAATTGTACTCCAAATTATTTTAATTACATTTTATCCATTCTACTTTATCTTCATTTCCACTCTTTTACATTAAGCATAATAAAACTTTAATAAGCCTATCTATTATATTAAACATTTACTGAATGATGGTACTGTACGAAGAGCAAGAAAGCACTTAGAAGTAGTGGGACATATATAGCATGCTAATGAAAATGTCTGAACATTTACATTTGACCAATATAATTGCTTAGAGGAATAAATAGTACAAGATTCCAAATCATGTTTGAAGTTAGCCTTGTTCATCTCATGGTTACTTAATCATTTGCCCTGAGAAACTGCATGATTGAACTGATGTTCTGTTGTATGTGCTTCATTAAGATAATACAAGTATTAGAAATAATAATTTACATATTCAATATGGTCAGAAATCTAAAAAATAGTTCTTAAGAGTATTTAATTCCAAAAACAACTATAATCTTAAATTTTCATTGGTCTGAATCAGATAAATTCAACAGTACTGATAAAAGTGATATTTTTTGACAGTGAAATTAATAAAGAACTATTTCCAATTTAAGATAAGTAGATGTTTATCTTTACAGTTAAGTAAAAAAAAATGCTTTAAGAAAAATGATCTTATTACACTCAAACTTTTAAAACTAATAACCAGAGAGTGATTCTACAGTAACTTATTTCAGGGTTCATTAAAAAGTGTCTATTGCATTTACAAGTACCCAATTTACAAATACATTGACTCAAACACAACTTTCTAGGCACACATTACATAAAATGTCAGAATAAGGAGCTAACAAATGCCATAACAGAATACCTTTTAAAAAGTTATACATTTTTATGATGGTACCTCCTGAAGTACAGTGTTTCTCAAACTTCCACCAAAGTTGCTTTTACTGGAAGAAAGTTACCTGAAGCCCTAGAGACGCCTGGGAGAACAGCCCTGAAGTAGTTTCTCAAGCTTAAAACATCTTAATTTAAAATTATTATGAATTTTCTAGTCGGCTCTATATGCCTACAGTTTTAACATTTAAACATTTCTACCAAATTTTCTGGGACATTGGTGCACCAGAAAGACTCACTGTGCTCACCCCAGACCTAGCACAGCCCTCGGCTGACTTCTCACAACCAAACCCTTCCACTCTGGGAAGCACCAGAAATTGCCATTTTACAGTAAAGCCCTAAGTTGTCACTGGACACAATTCTTCTAAGGTGTTTTATTCTAAAACCATTCTTGTAACCAAAACTATGCAACACATAAAAAAGGCTATTTATAGGAAAAGCGACACCATGCCTGGGAACTGCCCATAGCATTGAGTACAAAGATCTAGGCTGACCTCTGCCTGGCCGCCCCCAAGCGGGGGAGAAAGCATCGGGACTCTGAGGCCTTTAATGATCCAGGACACCCTGAAGGTTGAGTCCACTAAAGAAAATCTACAATTTAAAACTGCACGTGTGTGTTTAATATGACTAAATGTGAATCTCCAGAGTTAGGTGAATGCTTTGGAGCTAGAAAAATACTTTCCGAGACTTTTTGGTTAAGAAAGTCCCAGCTGAGGGTTACATTCTGGAAGCCCCCGGATTTGGGGAAGATGAGGAAGTAGGAAAAGATTCTGCAGGGAGAAACAAGTCCCAGAAGGTGGTGAGTGGCTCTGAGGCGGCAGGCAGTACACTCACTCCCCTGCAGCACGGATCCTGATGAATGAGGTGCGATATCCACCTTTAAGTCCTGGCAGTGATTTCCCTGTTCATGCTGAGCCAGGAGAGGAGGCCTGCCTGTGAAGGGCCCTGAGGGCAGGGACCTAGGGCCCAAACGGGCTGCACCCACAGGGAGGAGAAGCATGATGATCAATGGACCCTGGAAGACTGGGATTGAAGCCAGGACTGAGACTTGGAGGAAAAGGTGGCAGTCAAAACCAGAACACTGGGATGCTGAGAAATAAACGGAGAGGTGCCGACTTTCCTTGATGACATGAGTTAGGACTCACAGAATCTTGTTTGCATGTTAAAGTCTAGAGTGAGACCAGACTTGAGTGGTTGGGGGATGTTAAGAAGAGTTTAAGGCTGACTTCAGCCGTTGCTTTCTCTTTGGAAGTATATAAGTCATTAAGGTTTTTAGTTTGGTTAGATGTTTCAATTTCTCAGATAATCTTTATCATTTAAACTGATTTTCAGAAATACAGCTTCTAGTAAATTACAGATTCACTGACTTGAGTCAATCATTTTAGGTATTACGAAAATAAAATTTCCCCTAAGGCACCAAGTTGCTTTGAAATCTATTTCTGAAATATCAGCAAAAAAAAGAGTAGGCAAAGCTTTCTTTTGGCACTCACTATAATTTAGTTCAAACACAATTACTGTAACATAATGTGATTTTACTACACCAACTCATATTTGGAAATGAAACATTTTAAAATTCTAAGGAAAACCAGCCCAACTAGCTTGCCTGGTAGACCACACAGATTTCTCATATTCGCTTTTCTATTCTGAGAAGGAGGTGCGGCTGCCACCTCCCTTTCCTAACACTGTGAGTGCCTCCAAGGCAGACCTGGCCTTACCCTTTCTTCCACACCTGGCACTGAGGGCATGTTGGCATTCAGTGAACGTCAGGTGACTGAATGGACTGCTACGATCCAAGATGAGATCTAGACCTTCTTTCCTCAGGTCTTCCCTTCCTCAAACCTACTTTTCACCAGCAAAGGTACCAAGAGTGATACTCTCAGTTCCAATTTATTATGTGTGAATTTTATCGGGTTAAAATATCACAATTGGACAATTACCGATTAGACAATTATAATTACACAGTCACAGAACAAAGGATTCCAACTTTATCCAGCTTAGGAATTTAAAGCACTACTCTACAATCCCAGATGTCCAAACCAGGCCCTTTCAGAGACAAGATACTTTCTATATTTTCTGAGTTTTATCCTACTTGTGTCACAGGCTCGGCTCAGCTCAGCTATCCTCTGTCATTCAGGGGGATAGCTAGAATTGGTTGTCCCGGTTCAACTAAATATCGGAGAGTTTTCTAACCCTCCAGACTTTAAAACAAACATGATTCATAATGTCTACAGAAATTCCTTCATCTTATAAACCCACGGGTATACACATAAAGGCACTTATAAAGATGTATAATATGTAACGATACCAGGATGGCAATTCTGCAAGATGCATAATGGGATGGATACATGTCTTCATGGCAGCCAAAGAGCTTTCATTCATATTTTAAAAGTACAAGGGAAATTATCAAATCTTTTATTTGTAAAGAAGTAGTGGGCTTAGCTCTCAAAGTAAAAGAAGAAAAGCCCATTGAGAAACTGTTTCTAGAAAATACTAATTTATCATAGCTATGATTTAGCCATTTAATTCAAGCTCTATAAGGCTGCTAAGTGAGCCTTCAGCCACTGTGCAGGGAAAGAAAATGGACTTCATCGCTGTGACGGACATTGTTGGTTTCCTATCTGATGTCTTTCTCCCTGCTAGGAGAGCTGGCTTCCCATGAAAAAGCCTGAAAAGGCCACGCCTGGCTCTCCTAGTCTCCTCTGAAGCTAGCACATGGAAATGCAACCCAGTCCTCACCAGTGTAGAGCTCCTGGGGATGGGAGACATTAAGAGAGAGTCTTTCCTTTCTCTGTTAATAAAAAATTAATGTGATGTTTGGAGCTGAGGTAGCCATCTTGTAATATGAGAGGAAGGTCACAGACTCTCAGAGAAGCATACCGCGCCCTGACGTCTGTGAGCCGAACCAAATCTTAAACTGTCTGCCCCAGATCTATCCGAGAAAAATGAGGGTTTTAGGCTGCCTTTCGTTGGGTATTCTATTGCTTGCAGTCTAAAGCATTAGTAAACTGTTTGGACCCAACTTTTTTTCCCTCCTCCTGGATTTCCTATTTCAGTCAACAGCATGACCATATTTCTGATCACTCCAACTTAAAAGCTTCATGTCATCTCGGAGACCTCTATTGTCACTGCTGTCCATATACAATTAGCATTATTACCATCATACTTAGCCTACTGGTGAGTGAAAAAGCCAGGCTCACTGATTTTACTGCTTTAAGGCAAAAATCAAATACAAAGTAGAACAAACCATGTGTAACATTTCACTTTTTCTCCTCATATATAAAGTAGTTGTTGGGCAACCAGTAATTGCAAAACTGATTTATCCCCCAAAGGAGTTTTACAATCGGCTCCTTTATAGCCCATAACTTTCTGCTTTGAAGATTACTAGGTGTAATCTGATTCATCTCCCCTTGAATCTGGGCTGCCCTTAGTAATGTGTCTGATCAACAGGATGCAGCAGAAATCACATGTGGGACTTTGAGTCTAGGTCGATGAAGCCTTGCAGCTTCCCCTTGCCACCACTGAACAATTGCTCTTGGAGTCCTGAGCCATCACATAAAAAGCCCAAGCTATAGGGAGAGTCCCTGGAGACTGAAGTGCCACGTGGGGAGAGGGAGGCCACAGAGAACGAAGACCCAGACGTGTGAGTGAAGGAGCCGCCTTAGAAACGAGTCTTTTATAGTTCCAGCTACCCCAGCATTTGCCATGTGAATCAGAGACAAACTGCCCATGGGTGCCCTCCCCAAATTCCTGACCCACCAAAGTATGAATAAATCAAATTGTTCTTGCTAAGCCACTAAGTTCTGCAGTAGTTAACTGCACCACAAAAGACAACTGGACCAATCAGTTTTCAAGGCCTACTGGTGCCAGAGCGTTTTTCTGATTTGTTAGTATTTATGATAATTCATATAAAACATCATGGTGATTTGTGTGTTCGCCTTACCCATGCCCTTGGGCACGGGACAGGTGTAGGTAGCACAGTGCTTCAAAACAGGGGCTGTCTTCCTAATGGATGTTTCATGTGCTCCTGAATGCATGTTAAGAGGCTGTCTGTGGTTAGAGTAACTATATATCTTTATTGTGATAATCTTCAGTTGCTGGATGACTGAGATGTGAACAAATTTTTATATTAGTGTTTGAAATTACTACTTATAGATTAATATATAAAAGAATTTGAAGCATTTTCATAAAGCCAAAAGCCACCAAGCATGTCACATGGACATTTTTAGTCCTTACATATTTGGAGCAGGAACAGAAGGGATGCTAGGAAGATATGAGAAGAAGATAGCTCGTTACGTTAGAAGTTATGAAGCCAAACTCTGGCAAACCACATCCAATATGTATACTAATGGCCATGCCTTACTAAACTAGACCAAACCTCATTCAAGAGAACGCACGTCTGCACGTGCGTGTGTGAAAGAGAATCTGAGTTTCAAATGAAATGAGATTCTTTTTCTTCACATACACATCTAAATTTTTCTATCACTATGTCTTAGAACCAAATGACTCAAGAGATATAATAATCCCTCTTGTCTAGATGTCTTGGATGCTGATTATCATAAAACCAGTTACTGCTCTTAGGTTACACAGTGTCTAAGTCAGATGAATGTATTTTTGGAAACACAGCATTCAGCATAGTTTCTTTCTGCCTTTCAAAAGAAAGGGACACACCCCTGGAATGGGTTATGCGTTGAAGGAAGCTTTTCCAGACAAATCTCAGAGCTGCTCTGAAGAGCTCTGCATCATGTGACCTAATATGGTGGTATTCTGTGATGCTGTTCACTGAACCCCATCCTTCTGTTTCCAACAAAACACCTCAAAAAAAAGTCAGAGATGCTCTAACAGCCCACCCACTGGGGACAGTCCTAGGCAATGTCCTATACACTCACTCTACTTGTAGAGGCAGTGACCCCTTTGTCTTTTGGGGTCCACCAAGAAACATCACATAAGCTTGTGTTTTCAATGGTTTTCTAAATGATATCCACGACTCGTCACTCTGTAATAAGGCACAGTAGAGTAAGTACAGGCTCCCCAATTATTCTGCATGTTTCAGGCAAGTTTATTTTCAGCTACTTTAACTGTTGATTCTAATTTGTAAGTTAATATTTCAGCCTATCATACAATTTAAATAAATAACGGCAAAACTAGAGTGCAGAAAGGACCTGATAAAATGGAAAAATAACTACACTGGCCCCTCACAGCTGTTCTGGTTACTAAGCGTTCTATAACAAGGTGTATTGCTAGAGAAAAAATATTTTAATTGGTACAGAAAAACATAATAATGGAATCTATACGGGGGTAGGACTGTATAGGCCCAATGAATCAAACCTTCTTAGTTCAAAAACAACTTCTGATGTTTATGTTTATGATAGAAATGTGCACATTTACAAGCAAATGAATGAGTTTGCTGTGAGCTGCTCAGCGGCCTGGAAATAACTGCTGAATGATTTTGCTGCATAGCACTGTGTACACGGTGATGCTGGGGCAGAGTGGGTTTGGGGGAGAGATACTATAGGTATCAGCATGTATGGTCACATGATAGCTGCCCTGTGAGGTCACTGGCAGTGCATCACCTTACTGCATTATCCATTGATAATCCAGCACATGGCTGAACATCAGCAAAAGAAAACACTGTGTCAGATGGCTGTCTTGATATGACCACCTGGTTTATCCTACCGAGCTCCAAGCTTACATGCACTTTAGGAAGGGAGAATAAGACCCTGAGTGGACACTGTAAAGGCCAAGTTGGTTAGTTGGTTCTGATGTTGAGAAAAGAACTTGCTGGACCTCAGGTTTGAATCCTAGTTCAGTCCAAATCACACGACCTCTGAGTCTTTGGTTATTACCTTTTTGCTTCATCAGCAGAGGGAGTCAATGTTAGTAGCACTGATTTCACTGCATTTAAAGCAGAGAGAACAATACACAATGTGACACCGTCTCTCCTCAAATACAAACCTGTACTTAGAGCACTGCTTCATGACTCGAAGAAATTTATCACCAGTTCCTCGTAGTCTATAACATATGCTTTGGAGATTATTATTCTGTTTAGTTTTAAATATATGTTAGATATTGACTATATTAATTAGGGATACTCCCAGTATGACAAACATGTTTTTCCAGAACTAATGACTTTTATGTCAGATTGACAAGTTAATTAGGCAATAAATCCTCAATCAGTCTGGTTCAAACTGCCACGGGGAAGATGAGGTCTCTGCCATCCTTGTCAATTTATGTATAAAATATGTATGAGTGCTATTTCTAAAGAGAGGACGTGGCTAAAGGAATTCGTAATTTATTTTTACATGAATGTACTCTTTAAAATATTCTATCTTATTCAATACTCCATATCTCAAAAATGATTGCCTGAATCATAGCTATGATTAGAAAGTCACAAAATGCTAACTTGGATTTCATCAAAATCAAGTGTTTTGTACAATAAATAAATCACAATGATAAGTCTGTTAGAGGCAATGGCTCTGAACTTGGCACTGGCCCACAACCATGCCTGTCTGGAATCCGCTTACTGAGCTATTCCATAACCCTTGGCAGAGAACCTGCTACATGCACAGTGCTGGACAGGGGCTATGACGGAGGTGGTCCATCCAGCAAACATGGACAGCAGAGAGAGAAAGAATGTTTGAGTAGACCCTGTTTCTAATCCAGAGTCACTCCTAATTCCACTGAAGCTGGATGTGGTTGGTGGTACTAGTCACAAGATTTGACCTGACTCAGATACGGTTTGAAAAATATGGCACATGGGGCACGTTCATGTGCCTTGTGGAGATCTGTCTGCGGGAATTCCAGCACGTACACTGGATGAAAGGCTCTTTGCGGGGAGGAACTGCTGCTGTCGTTTTAAATCAGCCTTCAATTCAGGCAGCATATTGCAAAGTTAATAGTACAGATCAGTCCACTAATGACTGGCTGTGGGCCTCTGGGCAAGTTACTTAAGCACTCTGTGCCTCAGTTTTGTCATGTTACAAGTGCTGGTCGGTCCTGTGTCCAGGAAAGTTATTGTCATTTAAGACAAAGATGCTTCAGCTACTTCTGTATCCACCCAGTTTATCACAAAGTGCTGAACAAATGAAAGGTTCAGATTCAAATCTGTATAGATTATTTCATTGTACTTGTAAAACCTATTGAGCTAACCTAATGTGCAATCTCCTCTTTCAGTTGTTTTATTTGTCTCATCACGTTTGTAAAGTGGAGATGAAGTACAGTTTCTCCACAGAGGGGTGCTATAATGAGGACACACATCTGCAAACATGTTACATTACCAATCACCTTTTGTGCACTAGTCGCCATAAATGACAGCCTATTTCTAATGGTGACTTTGAAAGTGCACACTTCAGTGCACAGGCTATAGGCATCTCCCACACTGACTCTAAGTGGCAGCATCTACAAAGCAGGAGAGGATGAGGAAAGTGCACAGTCCTGGAAGTTCAAGGCAGTCCTCCGGAAACTTCGTCCATCCCAACGCACACAGCAGATATTGTGCCAGAGTCTAACCCTGCAGCAAAGACGACCCCGTGGTCAGCTGGAGAAAGGTGGGGGCTACACTTGTCTGGTAAGAGGTAGAGAAACTGACCAACAAATTCATTCGGCAAAACAGCAGTGCCTTTGCTTTTGAATATTTTATGGTTCTAGACATGAGCACAAATGGACATGGGAAGAAATGAAGATGCAAATATATTTGTGAAATGCCAAGTATGTCAGTGAAAATTAAAACAATTGTGAGATTTCTCTTTGTTGTAAACCTTAAGACTAAGAAAGAGAGAGAAAGCTAACTGCAGTCTCACGTAAGAAGAGTTGGTGAACTTTACAAGGAGGCTGGTCAATAAACAATGCTTTAAAGAATGCATGTGAATTTGTCCGTGGCAACATCTCCCATTTTCTAATCGAATATTTAAGTAGTTCCATACATGTGAGCTACTTGCCACAGGAAATAAAGCTAACTGAAACAATGAACCCTAATAAATAAGAATTATAAATAAAAATAGAGCATCATGCAAAATGATCAAGTCAAAAAAGTAAAATTCATTGTTTAATAATTTTTTTACATACTTCTTTTTATGAATGCATTTACTAGGTAAACAGGGTATATCTTATTTCTCAAGAGCACTGGATAGAAAATACATTAAGTATCCACCATAAACTACATATCCTAGTGAGTCAATAGTAAATGCGAGCCCTAATTTGCTGCCATGAGCAGGCAAACTTCCAGATGCTATAAAATGAATCTGACATAAATCGATTTTATATTAAGATACCCAAAGACCTGCCATATAATTATTTTAATACATAGGCCAGTTTATCAGCTGTCAAAGCAATCTCCTGAGTACTGAAGAATACAAAGACTGAAATCTGCCCTTGCTCAAAATAAAACAAAATACAAAACAAAACCCTATTGATTATTTATAATGATAGAGGCAAAAACCTCTCATTTAAAAGATGTAAAAGAATAAGGGAGGGGATGTTTTCCATTTTTTCCCCTGATATTACTTGGATCTTTATTTTGAAGATTTAGCCTATATTTAAAATTTGTCCATATGCTGAAGAATCTCATTTTCTTTATGGAATAAAACCAGTTCAGTAGGGCCACATCATAATTATACAGAAATATGAAAATATTTACTTTCAAAAGACGATATTTATCTTGGCAGTTGGTATTCCCAAGATGTTGAGCCTGCTGCAATCATGCACGTTCCAATCTTAATATAAAAAGTTTTAAGTAAGACAATAGCTATCTTTCCTTGAAAGTATAAGAAAATATCTATGTAACTAACATGTATACTTGTCATCACACAAGCCATTCATAAATGTTTTTGGTAGAAGCTTGGATATATATTTGAAGCAAATATATAGCTCAAGCGTCATTCAACTGAACTTCTTAAAAGGGCCCTTATTATCTGTGTCCATGGGTCATATTCTGAATCTCTTTCTTAAACTGTAAAGTAGTACAATTACTTTGAAGGATAATTGGAAAAACTGAGACAATGTCTATAAAGAACCCATAGTACAGTGCCCAACACATAATAATTACTACCATTTTCAGCTATTTTTTTATTACTAAAACATTCATAATCTCTACTGGATAAGTTAACACTTAATTTTGTAGGGTCTTTCAGGTTCTTGATTGATTTCTAAGGCAAAGAATATTTTAAACCAGGTAATGTGTGTAAAGCACCTAATGTTACCAGTGAATAAGATGTGCCTTCCAATTCCTGTCCTGGATCACAGAGAACAGCACTATTACTAGCGCCATGTGGACCCCTTCGGGGAGAATCTCAGTCTGTACCAGCGTCGGATACATGTAAGAAATGACAACATGCAGTACAGTGCTCTGCTCCCTCCTTTTTTCCCTTAACACAGCTTGTAGTTTGTGGAACGGTCTGGATCACCTGTCTATCAGCGCTGTTTCTCTAACTGATGTATAGATTCAGCCTTATTTATCTAATCTCTTTTTCATTTAATTAAAAACTAAAAAATTTCTATTTTACAAGCAATGCGGCAATAAATACCCATCTATTCATTTTGCACACAGGCTACATTCCTAGAAATAAAATTGCTGGATCAAGTGGTATGTGCACTTTTAATATTGCAAGTTACTGTCAAACTACATTTCACAGAAGTTACACCAATTTATTATCACCAGATGTGTATGAGAGTGAGTTTCCCCCACACTCATAGGGAGTTATTAAGTGTTATGGCTTGCACTGCCCAATATATGAAAAACAATGTCATTGTGCTTTTAATTAGCATTTCTACTGTCATGACTAAAGTTGAGCATGTTTTATATGATCTGAAGAGAAATCAGAGTACTGAACATTTTTTAAAACACTTAAAAGTCATCTTTCCTTTACCATGTATGAGCTGTTTATATCCTTTGTCCATGATTCTTTTTGGTTATTGGTCTTTTTCTTATTGATTTGTAGGTACTCCTTATACATTAAAGAAATCACTTCCATTGTCTGTAGCAAAGAACCTCATTCATTTGAATTTAACTTTATTTAAGGTGTTTGCTTGCCATGTACATTTTTTAGAAGTGTATACAGTAAAATATCAGTATTTTTGTTTGTTCGTTTTCATATTTTACCTAATAATTAGCAAGGCTATCCTCACTCCCAGATAAAGCTAAGAATTTTCCATTCTTTAAGTACATTTGTAATTTTACTTTTTATAATTAAAATATCACTTGAACATTTGTCATGAGTGCTTAAAAAAGATACAGTTTCTGTTTTCAGCTTATAAGGCCACATTACATGCATACGATGCAAAATTTTTTCCCTTATATTTTCTGTATGTTTTAAGGAAAGTGTTGCTGCTATATGATACATACTAACTAAACTCTTAAGACTTTCACTGGGTTGCACCCCTTTTCATTATACAAAACTTTTTTTTTGACTTGTTGAATATTTTTTTTACCCTGAATTAAATCTTTAATATTAAGATTAAAACTTCTGCTATTTTTTGTTTGCATTTCATTGATATGCTCCATAATTTTACTTTGAATCGAAATCATTTTTAAACATGTCTTGTGTACAGCCTATAATTGTATTTTTATGTGATGTATTTCTTTTAATATGTAAGTTTAGAACATACATTTATTGATAGGTATAAGATATAGCCAAACTTTCTGCTTATACTGCTATTATTATCTTTTATTAAAAACAGCTTTACTGAGCAATAGTTGAGGCAATAAGCTGTATCTATTTAAAATGTATAATTTCATAAGTTTTGACATGTTCATATATCTATGAAACCACCATAATAAAAATTATAAATGTATCTATAACCATAGAAGTTTCCCCACTATGTCCCTTTGAAATTCACTCTTCTCTTCCAACCACTTCCTCACGGCCAGGCAACCAATGATTTGTTTTCTGTCACCATAGACTAGACTGCAATTTCCAGCATTTTATAGAAATGGAATCTTATACTATGTACTATTTTTTCAGTCTGGCTTCTTTTACTTAAAATAATTCTTTTGAGGTTTATCCGTGTTGCTGAATGTATCAATAGTTCATTACTTTTATTGCTGAGCAGTATTCCCTTGTAAGGCGATTTGTTCATCCATTTATCAACTAATGGACATCAAATTAGCTCTAGTTTCTGGCTACTGCAAATAAGGCTGTTATGAACATTTATGTGTAAGTGTTTGTATGAACATATGCTTTCATTTCTCTCGGGTAAATACTCAGGACTGGAATAGCTGGACATATGGCAGGTACATGCTTACATTTTTAAGAGGCTGCCAAATGATTTTCCTAATTGGTTGTACCATTTGGCATTCCCATCAGCAATGAATGAAAGTTCCACTTGCTTCACATCCTGTCAACTCTTGGTATTGTCATCTTTTAATTTTAGCCATCCTTATGACTATACTATAGTGATACTCAACTGTGGTTTTAACTAGTATTTCCTTAATGAATAATGACATTGAGAGTCTTTTTACATTCTAACTTGCCATCTGTATATCTTCTTTAGAAAATTGCCTGTTCAATACTTCTGCCCATTTTTAAAAATTAGGCTATTATTGAGTTTGGGAAATTCTTAAAAATTCTGAATACAAATCCTTTATCAGAGATATGATCTGCAAATATTCTTTCCCAGTCTGTAGCATGTCTTTCCATCTTCTGAACAATTTCCTTCAAAGAGTAAAAGTTCTTAATTTTTATGTCTAATTTAGCAACATGTTCTTTTATGAATCATGCTTTTGGTTTTATGTCTAAGAAATCTTTGCCTTATCCAAAACCCCAAAGACTTTTCTTTTATGTTTCTTTTTAGAAGTTTTATATTTAGGTCTATAATCCATTTTGAGCTAACTTCTGTACATGGTAAAAGGTATGGCTCAAAGTTCCTATTTCTGCAGAGGGAGAGCCAAATAGTCTAGCACCACCTGTTCAAAAGACTATTTGTTTTCAACTGAATTGTTTTTTCACCTTTGTTGAAAATCAGTTGTCCGTACATGTGAGGGTCTATTTCTGGACTCTACTTTGTTGATCTATTTATATTATCTTTACATCAATACCACACTATCTTGATTATTGTAGCTTTAAAAAAAGTCTTGAAGTTCGTTAATGTTAAGTATTCCAATTGTTCGGTTTTTTTTTTTTTTTCAAAATTGTTTTGGCTTTTTTAAGATTTTATAATTTCAAATGAATGTCAATTTTTAAAAAGCCTGCTGGAATTTTGATTGGGAGTGTGTTGAATTTACGTATCAATTTGGGAAGAACTGACACCAATACTGAGTTTCCCGATCCATCTACGTGGTACATCTCTTCACATCCTTAGATATATCTCTCAGCAATGTTTTGTAGTCTTCAGTGTACGAGTCTTGCACGCATGTCTTTCTTTGGTTAGATTCACCCATAAGTACTGTTGATTCTCGTTATTTGCTATAGTTACATTCTGTAAAGTTGTTACAAACACTGAATTAGTGAATAGCTAGGGGAAATACTGGGTTAGGTTCCTGTGAGCCTCTGGTCACATTTTTGTCAAATGACCAATAAACTTGTTTTTTGTAATCTTGTTTGATGTGTTTCTGTTTAAGGATAGCTTGTTTAATATACATTCCTTACAAATAATTGTTTATAGAAAGAGAGGTGAAACGAAAAGGCAGAGTGTCCCCTTGTTCAACTTCAGCTGGCAACTCAAAATTTTTACCATGTTGCTCATGCCCACATATGACCGGGAAAGTGCCATAAGTACCGAGTTTAATGTTACAAATAAATTTTTGCGAGTAGGCAAATTCACATACAGGTACTCTGAAAATAATGAGGATCAACTGTATTTTATATGTTTGATGTTACTGTAAGTGCTCTTTTAAAAAAATTTTCAGTTTCTGAGCTTTTCTGTAGTGTCTTTTAAAAATCTTTCACATTATAGTCTGTGCTTTGCCTTATCTCCTGTATTTTATGATTACTCAGAAGAGTTATATTTCTATCCTTGTGGTTACTTTTATGCACACAACTACATAAATATGGTTGCACTCATTAACTCTGTAATGATAGCAAAGATAAATGAGAATTCCTTATTTCTTCTCTACCATCCTCCTGCGCACACTTTTAATTGATTTTACAATGTTTCTTACTGTTCACTTTTTAAAACCATTGAATATAATATACCTTTCTGTTTTAAATGATAGTTTTTGTTTCCAGCTCTAAAATCTGAGGATATTAGTATGCATACAACACTACATTTCACCCTTTCTCTGCTTCTTCTTACCTTTTATTTTATTATTTATTATTTCTACATTGTCAGAATTTATAACATTTACATTCAATTGTTGGCAATCACTCTCTCATTTTAGTCCTACAATGAATTCAATAATTAGATGCTAGTCTTTTTGCCAAAGATTCTCCATTCACCTCCTATTTGGCTGAAAATTATCTTCTGGTGATTTCTTCGGTAAGGGCTCATAAAAATTCTATATCCCATATTTGCCAATATTTGTCTGTTGACAAATAAATTAAAATAAATTTGGGATAAGTAAAGAAATCTTGGGTCACTAGATTATTAAATCCTTGGGCAAAAGAATCAAAGCATCTAGCACAGTGCAGAGAGTAACCTTTCAAACAATCCTCAGGTAAAATGAGTCACTAACAAAAATGAATAAAAGCTATTATACCTCCCAAAGGCTTTCTTCCATGCATGTTCTATTAAAACTTTTATTTTGGCTATATTTGATGAGAATCCAAAGAAATCGGATATTATATAATAAAAGAATCAAGTAGTGATGACAGCACTAAGGCATAATGTGACAGTGGAAAGAATGTCAAATAGATCAGGAGTAAGACACTTAGTTTGAAGCTCAGCCCCGACATCAACTAACCAAGTCCTTAGGTGTGTTACTAAAATCTTACAAATTTGGAGAAGGCGGAAAAGCAGTGGGAAAGGTTTTTAAATGCCATTTTCCATTGTAAAAATATCTTCTACGTATGGCAAAGAATCGTCTTTGTCATCCCCTACTCGACTTTGGCTGTTATTAAAATTAGTCTACATTCTTTGAGAAATTAAGGACTGAAAACAAGAACATCTCAGAGAACCAACTGATGTGAAAAATCTGTGGATAATCTATTTACATGTAATTTAAAACGTCACTGGAAAAGTAAAATGGCTTGATGTTGAGTACAGTATGAATCCAGATCTGATTATGGTTATTAAGTCAATAACATGATAATTTTTGATTAGAAGCTCTATAAATGCAATAGAGATAACACAATATTCATTCATGGGGTGATGCTGTGGAACAAAACTCTAGGAACTGCTGCTAAAAATGAACAGGGTCAATAATGTGTTATTATACTTGCTATCTAGCTTAAGACAGACAAATGAAAGGACAGATTTGCCTTAGAACAATTTGCCTCCAGATTGCTGCTTAAAATAAACCAGCTCTACCTCCGATATTTTTGAGGAAGAGGCAGAATATAAATAAATTGGACAACAAAACAAATGTGTCACTATCTAGTGGATGCAGCCTGTGCTGCATGGTAAACCCTAAAGATGCCACCTAACAAAGCAACTTTTCAAGAACAAAACTATGTGACCACAGTAGACAAGTCTCATTTATGGTACTTGGAAAATAAGCACTCTTCAGTCATATACTCATATATTTATGTTACATTTAATTAAATTAGCAATCTACATAAAATCCTCTGCTAGGATACAACTCTAAAAATTAAAAACATCAACCAGATTTATAAAATGTTTATCTGTACTTTAATGACTAAATTAGTAATACCTTCTGCACATAAAGTGCTTTTTTAAGGTAGAGCATCTTCACATATATTATTTAACTTAATCATTTGGTGCACACTATAGCCATGGTGTGGATATAATCATCTCCTTTCTGTAAAATATGGAAATTGACTTGGAAAGGATGTGAACGGGTAAGTCTACACTGCACAGTATACTCTGTCATTTCATACTTCACTGTTTTTTTTACATAAGCATTTCCAAGTTTGGGGGAAGGGATTTATATAAACTTTCATAATCATTTATAATTTATGAAATCAGTTTTGGGAATCACTTTACAATGTAGTTCAGTCAGCTATCAATTCCTCTTCCCATCATCAGAAAGGAAGAACCATGACAGAGGTAAGAGAAGAACCAGAAAAATATAGCATCGTGTAACTAAAATTTGTAAGAATGAATTACAAAAATAAATGGTAATGAAAACGGTCAGTTGGGGCAGAGAGATTAAGCAGGAGAAATCAGGGAGGCTAACAGATTTGTTTCTGCAAATACAGACACAGTTTAAAGGTATTAACACAGGCTGAAACTGAGGTATATTATTTAGAAGTTTCTAGAATCTCCTTGACAGCATACCATTCTTGCCAATACTGTCTAATCCAAAAAGTTGCCAAACTTGAGCAACCTGGGAAACTTTGTGGTGGGTAGAAATATCTTTCCCTGTAACCAGAACATTTGGCGGGGTGGGTGGGGGGGTGGGTGGGGAGGGGGGCGGGGCGGGATACTTCAACTCCCACACAAGAGACCTTTAAATATCTAGACAGCTGGTTTGTATACTTCCAGCATTTCCTTCTTTTACTGAAACATCTCTCGTTCCTTCTAATTTTCTTTAAAATAGGTGGCTTCGAATCCCTTCACTCTCCTGGTTATCCTACTCTGAACACAGATCTGTCCAGACACATTGATTTTGAAGTCCCCATAACAGAACACCCCGGTCCACATATGGGCTGATTAGAACAAGCAAACAATTTGCTGTATCAGCTCAGCATAAGACTGTGTGAGCTTCTTGAGGTACTCATATTATTTATTCTCGCAAGGATTATCATCAAATCCTCAAATTTAGTTTATGAAAACCTCTTTTGCATACTCTAAAAATCAGCTTTATTTATGCAAAACTTACATTTAATAAAGTTCACTGATTTTAAGTGCACAATAAATTTTGACATGAATATATATACAGCCATGTAACTTTCTTTCAATCTATACATAAAGAGGTTCCATCACCCAGTTCCCTCAGGACTCTTGGTAGCCAAATCTACCTTCCCTCTTTTCCAACAACCACTGATTTACTTTCTGTCACTAGAGCTACATCTTTTCTAAAATATCAATATACATGAAAACTTAATGTACAGCCTTTGGTATTCGGCTTCTTTAAATTACCAAAACCTTCTGAGATTTATCTATGTTGTTGTGTGTATAAGTACGTAGTTTATTCCTTTTTGTTTACTAGTGATATGCCATTGTATGGATATACTATGATTTGCTTATCCATTCATTAGTTAATAGATATTTATATTATTTCCAGTTTTGCCTATCAGGTATAAGGCTGTGGCTGTTTTGATTTCTCCTGGGTAAACACCTAGGAGAGAATTGCTGGGTCGCACAGCAGGCAGAGGAAGAACTCTTTTCTGTTATTTCCTTATTCATGCTCACAACATGTCTGATGCCAAAAGTGTGAGTCTTCTATATCATGCAATTCTACAATAACTTCCTGGGGTTGGCACAGACCCCATAGGTTAAGGGTTCAGTCCCATAAGACTGCTCCCCACTTCAGGCATTAATCGGTAGCAGGTCCCCAGGTTACTCATAACTTCTGTCCAACTTGGCTACAGATTGAGGGTTCCCATGATGCACATCTCGGGTTCAATCGTTTTCTAGAGTGGCTCACAGAGTTCAGGAAAACAGTTTACTTGCTACTGCTGAGTTACTACAAACGATATTTTAAAGGACACAAATGAGTGTAGCCAGATGAAGTACATAAGGAGAGCTCTGGAAGGGTCATGGGCGCAGGGCCTTCTGTTCCCATGGACTTGGGGTACGCCACTCTCCTGTCACATGGATGTGTTCACCAATGCAGAAGCTTTCTGAGCCTCATATTTTTTATGAAGGCTTCATCATGTAGGCGTGATTATTAACTCAATTTCCAGCCTTTCTTCCCTCTCTAGAGAATAGGGGTGGGGCTGAAAGTTCCCAGCTTCCAGTCATGGCTTGGTCTTTCTGGTGACCAGCCTCCATCCAGCAGCCCAAGAACTGCCTCATTAGAACAAGAGACTTTAATCACCCAGGACATTCTAAGGGATTCTAAGTTCTGTGTCCGACACTCCTATCACTCAGGAAATGACAAGTCTTAGTTGTTCTCTGTCAGGAACTGAAGTCAAAGACCATGTATTAGCAGGAACCAGGGGCTGAGATCAACACATATTTCTTATTCTTTCACATATGGTAAGTATACATTTAACTTTTTTTCATTAAAAAAATCTGGGATTTTGATTGGAATTGTACTGAATCTACAGATCAACTTTTTGGAAAACTGACTTCTCAATAATATCAAGTCTTCCAAATCGTTAACATAGTATATCACTCCATTTTATTGAGGTCTTCTTTAATTTATTTTAGCAATGTTTTGCACTTTTTAGTATACAGTGTTACACATATTTTGTTAATTTTATCCCTAAGTATTTCATATAGCATTCTTCCCAAAGATGTTCACTGTGACTTTATTTTTAACAATTAAAAACTGAAATAATCTTAAATGTTTAATAGGTAAATTATGATATATCCATACAATGAGATATGTAACAAATAAAAATGCCCAGCAAAAGTATAGAACTTTCTATAAGGTATTATGTCTACCATGTTTTTGTTTACACACACACACACACACACACACACACACACACACACACAAAGAAAATACGTGAAACATTAAAAGTTGTAAAAGGGTTGTAAATATTAATATTTAAAACTTGTACAATGATGCACAGTTACTACTTTCATACACATTGTATCAAGATGAAATAATCCTGCAGTCCTCCACCGGACTGTGAAATCATACAGTATTTTTTAATGATGTGATTTCAAATTTTCTATTCTCAATTACTTAATGCTAGTATAGGTAAACAACTGTTCTTGTATATTGTTCTATATATTACAAGCCTACTAAATCCATTTATTAATTTGAGAAGCTTTTTTTTTTTTTGGTACCTATTTCCAGATTTTCTACATGGTTAATTATGTCGTCTGAGAATAAAAGGTTTAGCCTCTTTTTGTACCCCAAAACCGAATGCATTGTATTTATTTGCTGTACTATACTGCTAGTTCTTCCATCACAATGTTAAACAGAATTCGTGAAAGCAAACATTCCTTCCTTGTTCTCAGATACTTTTACCAGTAAGTACGGTTACCTGTAAAATTTTTAATAGACACCTTTTATCAAGTTAGGATGTTTCTTCTACTCTTAGTTTCCTGAGAAATTTCATCATGAATGAGTATTTAATTTATCAAATTAAATTATATCGAATTAAATAAAATTAAGTGCTCTTTGTCCATCTATTGAGACAATCATATGGTTTTCTTTTTAGCCAGTCAGTATGGTGAATTTACATTGACTGGTTTTTGAATGATTAAACTAACCTTGTTTGTTTATCCAAGAATGCAAGAATCTTACAATTTCCTTTCTCCTGCCCTTATGTTACTGTCATACATTTTACTTCTATATGTGTTATAAACTCCATATACTATTATTCATTTTGCTTTAATTAGTTAATTATCTTTTAAAGAGAGTAAAAATAAGAAAGGTCTTTTATATTTAACTTCACCTTTAATATGTCTAAAGTACTTCATGTAAATCCAAATCTCCATCCACCTGGTACCTTTTCTCTTCTTTGTGAAAAAGTTACATTTCTTGTTGTATCGGTTTGTTGGCAAAACTATTTCAGCTTTGTTTAAGACAGATCTTTATTTTCCTTTCATTTCTGAAAGATATTTACGCTAGGCATAGAATTCTAGGTTGCCAGTCTCTCTTTTTCGCTCTGTCCTTTTCTCCTTCCCTTTCAATACTTTAAAGATGTTGACCCATTGTCTTTGGGTTTGCAACATTTCTGATACATGTTTTGTTTTGTCTTGTTTTTCATTCTTTGTTCCTCTGTACATATTGACTCTTTTTTTCTCTGGGTACTTTCAAGATTTTATTTTCATTATTGGTTTTTAGCACTCTGATTGCTCTGTGGTCCTACTGTGTGGTATTCCCTAGATTTCTTCTCTTTGGGGTTCATTGACTATGTTAGATTTGAGATTTATCATTTTCATCAAATTTGAAAAATTTTAGCCATTCTTTTCTTTCCTCTCCTAACCTCATTTTTCTAAGACACCAATTACACCTTGAGATCACCTGGTATTCTCCCATGATTTACTGTGGCTCTCTTCATTTTTTTCCAGTTATTTTCCTTTCTCTGCCTTATATTGAATACTTTCTATTGCTATGTGTTTTAAGTTATCTTTCATTTAGTTTCTAATCTGCTGCCACCTCAATCGGTGTATTTTCTACTTCAGACATTTCATTTTTCACCTCTGGAAGTTTTAATTGGTCTTTTTTTATATACTTACATTTCTATCTTCAACACGTTCATGTTTTCCTCTACACTCCTGACCACAGAGAATATAATTATAGTGGTTGTTTTAATCTTCTTGTCTATTAATTCCATCTGTAATTTCTGGGTTTATTTCTATTAACTGTCCTCTCCACTATAAGTCATATTTAATTTATTTGCATTTCTGGTAATTTTTATTGGATGCCAGACACTTGTGTTATGTTTTTGGGTGCTGGATTTTGTTAAAAGTGGCCTTGTTCTGGTAGGCAGTTAAGTTACTTCAGATCAGTTTTCTCCTTCAATGCTTGCTTTTAAGCTTTGTTAGGGCAAGTCCGGAGCAGACTTTGATCTAGGGATAATTTAGCCTCATTACCTAGCTGATACTCTTCTGCAGACTCTATCCTATTTCCCTTGTATTATGAGGTCTTTCCACTCTGCAGGTGGGAACATGAACTAATCCCCAGCCTTTTGTGAGCTACAGAAATGGTTTGACCTACTGCTTTTCAGTGGTTCTTTTCCAAACTTGTGCAGTTTTTTCCCTACACGTGAGCAAAGCAGTACTTAGACTAGGGGAGAAAGGGCATCCTCTACGGCTATGCAAAGCACTTTCTCTCTAGGAAGGCTCCTCATCTCTGGTACTTTCCTTCACAAATCCTAGCCGCCTCAACTGTAATCTCTGGCTCTTCAACTCAGTAAGATCACAGGGCTATTTGGTTCCTCATCCCTGTGCTTGGATCTGAAAACTGCCTTCAGACAGTAAGATGGGGAGAAAGATGCCAGTCTCACTTATTTCCCTTCTCTTAGGGATCATGGCCCTAAGCTGCCTGTTGTCACAATACCTGCAAACAGTTATTTAATATATTTTGTTCAGTGTTCCAGTTGTTTACAGTAGGAAGGACAGAATTTCTGTAGCAGTTAATTCTGCACAGGCAGAAACAGAACTCTGTTTTGCATACATTTAGGAAATCTCTAGGGGGGGGGCTTGAGGGGATAGAAACTAGTACACTTGAAGTGATGACAATTTTAAACTTAAGCGATTCAACTTGAATTATAACACTCTTTAATAACACTGGATATTAGTATACTTCAATCTAGTTCTCTTTATTACTATTTTATTTTCTTCTGGGCATTTAATAGTTGCTATTCATTTTACCTGTTTACTGTCCTCCTCCCTACTCACATTAGAAAGTAACCTCTGAGAAGGTAGGAACTTTTTCTATATTGTTCACTGCTTTTATCTCCAGTACTGAGAATAGTTCCTAGAGCACACACACAGTGCACAACTACTTTTTAAGACAATTGTCTATATCTATTCTTTGATTTGGTCAGTACCTCATAGTAGAAAGCATACTTACTTGTTATAAAACCAATTTTAGTTAAATCATATCCTATTTGCCCTTGATTAAAACAGGACTATAAACACATGTGCACACTTTGACAACGTTTGTCAAAGTAAATACTATATAATAATGCAAAACATCTTATGGAACTATTCAGGCATCTGGCACCTTTTAACAATATATAATAGTATCCATCTGAAGATGAAGGCTACATACAGAAACAGAATATATGTTCTTGAGAGCTGCCACTTTAAAAAGTATAACCTATATTAAACAGAGCATATGAGATGAAGGAGGGGAGACCTGTCTGATATTTACCTGCAATAAAATCTTTTGTTATTTACGTTATAGGATAGGCTAACTAGTGATTTCACTTATTCTATATATTATTAGTTTCTTCCCCAAAAGTTCATAATTGATTTCTAACTATGTACAATTTATGCTAAATAAGACAAGCAGATTCAGCCTCAGAATAAAATCTTTGCTAAAAGATTCAGGCACAAATTGAAGTTTATTTATATTTTTAATAAGATTTCAATAAATGTTTTCTGGATATTCCTTTATCCAGAATCTCACTGTTTTATTTCTGATTTTTATTTTGAAGTGAATGATAATTTTTTGTCTAACCCAACCCAAACTGACTCCATCATGACCACCAATAAACATCTTATAAAATGTTACAAGTTAGATGTGTTTCACATAGATAACATCGTGATTGTATTTCCTAAGACTTCTTTCAAATGTTGACTTGGCAAAGGACAGGACTGGGTTAAAGTACCTCACGCACAATAGGTATTCCAATAAAGACTGTATAAATGAACAGAGTGTAGGGACATCGTTGCTTTGGGTAATCTTTAAAACGCAACTATACTACCATTAACTAAGAAAATAATTTTAAAGGCCTAAATACTCCTTTTCAAGTTTGGCTAATGTTATAGCACTCTTATCCCCCTGCTATGGGGACTACTTACTTGTGTGTAAGTTGTCAGCTCCTTAACTGGCACAGAGAGCACTCGGTAAGTGTTTGCCAGATGAATAAATTATTGAACCAGAATACCCTATCCTCTCAAGCATTCTAGATGCCTGAGATATTATTATCCTGTTATTCTCAACTTAATTAAAAATTCTCAAAGTTCTATCTTATAATCCATTTATGCCTCACTATGAGAAACAAACAAACAAAAGAAACAAAAAGCAAAAAAAAACGAGAGAATTATGTATGGTACCCAGTGCCTGGCGTCTAAGGCTGTCATGTCAATCTAGACAGAACTACAAGATGAATATAAATTGAACAACTAAAATATCACAAATGTGGCTACTTTTACATAAAGCAACTCCTAGAGCACTACCGATTCAGTCCGATATGGCTATGCTAGCTTGAAACAATTGAGATATTTAAAATTTATACCTAATGGCCAGTTCATTCATGACTCGAGGCCTCTTTCCAAGAGTTGCGGATGTCAAAAACTTGGGTTTTGGACTTGGTTTTGTTTACCAATTGCAGAGACTGCAGGGTATGTTGGGACCAAAGCAAGGTGAGGAGTTATGCAGGCGGCCATAATTACAAGTCCACTGCATACCAGCTCTGAAAATTTAGCCTCCCTATATCACAACTTCTGGTGACAACAATACCCACTTCGAAGAGCTGTTGCAAGGGTTAAACAGTGCCCAGTGGAAACTACCGCTACTTGACCTTAAGTCACTAAACCATCATGTACTGCAATGTTCTTAACTATAAAGCATCAATAACAATCCTACTTCACTTGACACAACTTTTGCAGGTATACGATGAAATAAGAAAATAAATTTGATTTTTTAAGTTCAAAACACTAAACAAATGTTATGCTGCTATCTTCCTAGAAAGGTAACTCCATTTGTGAATGGAAAGAAATACACTATGGTTAAGAAGTTCAAATGTCAACTTCTGTTTCTAAAGACTGCCTCTGTCAGTGACCCTTTACAGAGTCAGTACACCTCGCTGTGGGGAGTGTGGGCAGCTGCATGTTGGCTACTGACGGTTCACAACTCAGCCCTTTTCTGGGGAAGATCCCTTGGACCACCTAGTTCAGAAATGGCTAGAAGATGATGCTCTTCCCCCAGGAGCAGTCTCCAGCCCATAAGTAATGAGAAAAGGCTGAGCCCTGTCTGCAAGGTGGGCGACAGCGTGGTCCCACGCTTCAGAGCTCCCTGGGGATCAAACCGAGGCCAGGCTTTGGCTGGAAGCACATTTTCTCAGCTTCTTTGGCTCACAGCTGCTTCCTTCACTTCCTTACTGTTTCCTCCTGACAGCAATTCCTCAATAAACCACTTACACAAGCTTTGCTTCAAAAGACTCTAATCTAAGAAACCACCAACATCTTCTAGTGTTGACTTATCTGGCTGAAGTCTAACAACCATCAGCAAATGGAAATGCTCCCGGGATGGCCCAGGCTTTCAGTAGGGCCTACCAGCACATCAGGACACGATGCCCCAAGTCCAACCAATGCTGGGGGCTACTGGAAATAAGCCAGAAGCCAATGTTTGAGCAGAGTACAGGATATTACAGGTGAGATTGGACAGATCCTTGCTTAGAGTCCTCAGAAAGGAAGACAGGATTTTCCAAAACCTACAGATGAAGGAGGCTCTGTCCCTTGGAGAATACTAAAGGACACCCACCTTACTCCTTATGTGAAATACTCCTCTGATATAGTCTGTTCACAGAAATCAACTGAATCTCCCAGAAATGTTTTCCCTGCTTCAAAGGCATTTAAATGACTTAAAGATTCACATACCCACAGGGCCCAGACAGCTGTTAACCACTGTAGCACTCAGTGACCTTTGACTGAATGAGTCAATGCACACATTCTAATGAAAGAGCAGTAGGGGACATACTCCCTGCCACTGTCTGCACCTCTACCCTCTCTGAATTCCCAAAGAACTGAACACAAAGGTCACACATGCTGCCCTATATGTTAAGTGGTTGGTATGGGTCTATATATTGACTCCTCAAGGGCACATAAGCCCCTATTTCCTTAGAACACATATCTGGAGCCCCTGCCATGTGGCTAGCACCATGCTTAGTAATGAGGTTATTAAGATTAAATTAGGCACAGTTCTTGTCCTCACATTACTCACATAGGACCTTGTACCTAAGAGATTGCTCCGGAAGGATTTGTTGAATTCAACTGACTATAGCTTGGAAGAGTTGGATAAGAATTCTAGGAAGAAGCAGTCTAAGAGGGGGATGCTGAGGTAGCAGGATTTAGACAGAATAAGAAAACATGGTATCTTGGAGGAGAGGAAGGCATTCACAGTGATAGAGGCCTTGTACATAAGATAGCCAAGCACTGTGATAAGGGCTGACAGACAAATATATAACATAAGTAAATGATGCCAAACAAACAGGAGGACAACTAACTGCCCTAGAGGACTTAGCCTTACTTTTCTTGTCTCCTTCCCTGACAGGTACCTGAAACAGAGTAAATGCTCAATACTGTTTGAATTTTAACAGACATTAATTCTTTAAGCTTAGAATTCTCATATGTAATTTTGTAGAAAGTAAAAGATGCCCATATCAATCTTTTAAAACCAATAAACATTTCTGAACATCAAAGGATCCCTTTCCCATGGTTAAGTCCCAGAACTACTTCAGGGTTGAATGGATGAAAGTGCTCACACCTTCATGTGAAAGGCCCAATGGATAAATACAGAAGGCAAGGCAACAACTGGGAGAGAAGACTGTGCATTTTATTTTTGAACTGGCTATTAGCCACGCTGATGAGGTATTCACTCAGAGGAAAACCCTCTTATGAAGTGGTACGGTACACAGAGACGACTAGGGCAGGGCTATCCTCCCCATGGACACTGAAGTATTTGTGGGTTTCAAACAACTAAGCCTGGGAATAGCAAGTAGCAGCAAACATCCTCTCAGGTCTCTACTCTGCTCCTGGCCCTGATGAGAATCATTCTCCTGCCTCTAACCCTCTCAAGGGCTTCCCACATCACAGATGCAAGCCCCAATTCCTGAGCTCTGCATTCAGGACTCTTATGATGTGGCCTCACATTACCCTTTTGGCCGAGTCTCCCCATGTGTGCCAGCCACATGCCTTCCCCTCTGCTTTCCAAACCCTCCTGGTGTTCCATGCCTCTCCGCCTTGGCTCACTGCTCAGCCTGATGCCTCTTTTCACGATCACTCCTTAACAAAATGGTCAGCCCTGGTTAAAGGCCACCTCTGGTGTGAAGGGTTCCATGACTCTCCTGATGACCAGAATGAACCACTCCTTTTTCTGGGCAGTTATCTTACTTCTCTGTGCTTTGATTTCTTCGACCAAAAAATGGGAATAATGATCTGTATCCTGTCACTTCAGAGTTTTTGAAAGGTTCAAATCAGGTAATATATGTGCTTCTAATCTCTAAAATCTTAAAAAGTTGAAGAATGAATAAAAATGTACACAGAACTTAGTGTTTTCATTGTTTACTATTTCAGTGAAGACATATATTTAGTTGGCTCATGTGACATGTTCACTGCATACTAACAGTTAGCATAGCAGACACTGAAAATTATTTTTGTACTAGTTCACATTTATGCAACTGCGTTTAATGGTTTAAATAACCCCGATACTCTGAAAATATATTTTAACTGATTATATTAAATTTGATCTTGCGAAAAAATTTCCAAATGGAATATCAATGCAGAAGCCAGTTATGTGGCAGCTAGTCTAACAGGATCAAAATAGCACTCTGTGTGTGCGTGCATGCATGTGCACATGCACCCAATAAAACTGTGGGCATTTTTAGACATTTTTCAGTCATTTCCCAAACTATAGACATCTGTTGTTTATATTTCAAGTTTCCTCAAATGTAGTGTTATGTATTATTCTTCCAAACTGGGTAGCAAAGACTACTCACTAAATGACTGCTTTCTTAAGATTCTATGAAGGCATTTGACAATGTCTGTCATGACATTTCAATACATACAATGGAGAAATACGGTTAGAAAAATCATTTATACCTGGATGGATGATTATGCCTAAAAGTTCCGTTTCAACCTAACAAGAGCCCTCTGATGGCAACTACAGAATTCCTTTGGATATATACCCAGAAGTGGGATTGCTGGATCATATGGTAGTTCTATTCTTAATTTTTTGAGGAACTTTCATACTGTTTTCCATAGTGGAAATTTACATATCTACCAAGAGTGCACCAACACTTATTTCTTGTCTTTTTGATGATAGAAAATGTGATGACAGCCATACATTTCATCGTAGTTTTGATTTGCATTTCCCTTATGATTAGTGATGCTGAACATCTTTTTATGTACCTGTTGGCCATTTACAGGTCTTCTTTGGAAAAATGCCTAATCAGGTCCTCTGCCTCTTTTTAAATTGGATTATTAGTCTTCTTGAATTTGAGTTGTATGAATTCTTTAAATAGCTTGGAGATTAATCCCATATCTGATATATGGTTTGCAAATCTTTTCTCCCGTTCTGTAAGTTGCCTCTTAGTTTCGCTGACTGTTTCTTCTGTTGTTCAGAAGCTTTTTAGTTGGAGGTAGTCCCAGCTGTTTGCTCTTGTTGCTTGAGCGTTTAATGTCATATCCAAAAAACTGTTGCTGAGACCAATGTCAAAGAACTTTTTCCTTCTGTTTTCTTCTAAGAGTTTCACAGTTTTATTCTTACATTTAAGTCTTTAATCCATTTCTAGTTATTTTTTGTGAGTTTTGTATGATAAGGTCCAATTTCATTCTTTTGCATGTGGCTCTCCAGTCTTCTCAACACCATTTATTTAAAAGACTATCCTTTCTCTGTTAAGTATTTTTGGCTCCCTTGTCAAACTAGTTGACTGTATATGTGTTTATTTTCATGTACATCAATATCCATGTATTTATATAAATAAAAGCAATGTTTGAACTCTATTTTCCAGATACTGTTCTATATGTCCTTTTTATATATTAACTCATTCAGGCCTTACAATGAAATAGGTACATATTCGTATCTCATTTCATTTAGGTATAGAAATTAAGTGTGGAGGAAGAATGTAAAAAGCGATCACATTTCACACTACGAGCAGAGTTAGTGGGGTAGAGGAGGGTTTTCTTCATATATTTCTGAATAATTTAAAAGTTTTCAGAATGCATATAATACGTTTTAATTCAAAGAAGGATGTGGCTCAGGAGATAAGTGTAAGAAAATCTGAGCAATGTGAGTCAATGGTGCAATGAAATAATTTAAGGGAATAGGAGACATGACTCTGCTACTTCCTGGGTAATTTACTTCGAGCAATTTACTTAATATATGAGTCTTAGTCTCCTTATCAGAGCACTGTTGATAATCAAGCCTACTTGCAAAGTTATATGGGTTAAATAACACAGGACTGTGCCAAACCCACACATCTTAGCACACAGTTGACTGGCCCCAGTAAGCGCTACTTCTTACATAACAACAAAAAAAAATCATTTAAATCAATGCCGGTAGACCACAATAATCCTGAAGAGCCCTCACAGAGACACAGGAGAGAGAGAACAAAGGAGGAGATGGGAAATAGACACAAAGAGCTAAAAGGACTAGAGCAATTTACCCTCGAAGTGATAACTTAGAGGAGGATTAGTAGCTGACTTTAAATAATTATGGGGCTATAATATAAACTGAAAAATATTCATCTGTTTGGCATTGATGGCCAAAATGACAACCAATACATAAAAGTTACAGGAAAAGGGGAACAAATTCAAGTACAAATATATAAACCTTGTAAGAGTGTCAACTGTTGAAAATGAAACCGAGCTGCCTAGCACTGAACCTGCCATCCCTCCCACCTTACGGAAAGCTTCACCTGCCACGCACTCCACACTAGGGAAAGTTCACAGAGAGAATGTGCCACGTGTGTTGCTGTGGAGATTTACACCTACTGAGGAATAATGGACTAGATACTCCTTAAAGACTCCCGTTAACTTAAGATTGATAGGAACCATGACATTAAAAGGACTTACTCAGTTAAAAAATCTATTAGTTCAGTAAGTACTGATATTTTAATGAGTGAAACTGCCTGGCTATTCTCATTTTTAAAGATTAAAAAAATAGTTCCCAAAGGAAGAAAAGTTGCCTATATGAATCAAATAATACAGACTGAACACCAGACCAGGGCAACAACTTTCTAACCCCAAAAGAAGTATATCTCAAAATCTGCCAGCTATGAGTTCACTCGGTGAGCATCTGGTACACATGCTGATGACTAACGGTAATCAAAAATTTTTATATGTTCATAATTTTTGAATATCAATAAAACATAGTATTTAAAAATTAGATGATGTATTTAGCTTGAGCAAGAATATAGATCCAAATCTAAGCCAATATGTACATTTAAAATTAAAATATATTAGGAAATCATAATTCACTGTGACTACACAGCCAGGTAGGAATGGCTTCAATGTCTGTTCTCTAGTAAGTAGTACAGATATTTGCTTTAAGGATAAACCATATATCATGGAAAACTCCTTAAAGGTTTCTTTTAGTATCTACTAGAAACCCAAGTCATCCTTAAAAGCTGGGGAATGGAATGTTTCAACTTGGGAGGAAGTGCTGAATGGCTTATTTATTCATTTTGTGTGTGTGTGTGTGTGTGTGCGCGCGCGCACGCACACACACGTGCGTGGACGTGCATGCACGTGCACTAGCCTCAGATTTTTACATATGCCCAACATATCATTGCTTTTTTTTGGATGAAAATCAGCATATGCTAGAAAAAAGTCAAATTTTTGGTGATCAAGTTGTCAGTATCATCATCCAGTTTTTAAAATTTCTCAGTATCTGATTTCTGTCATTGATCAGGAAGAAAAAGATTAAATTAGAAAAGATAAAAATGCTTATGCAATATACCACCTGACTAAACTGAGTGGTATCATAGAAATGGTTTTTACTCATAACAGGATGATGAACAAATACTTAATTTCATATCTTATTTCAGAGAGAACTCCTCAACAGTGAGTAAAAATTAACATAGAAAAGCTGAGATATTTACTTGCCAAATATTTCTTCATATAGCCCAATGGAAATTATACATTTAATGATGGAGGCTTCATCACCCTCTCGGTAGAAAAAGTGGAGTGTGGAGAAGCATTTGTAGAGTGACTTCTTCCTGGCTGCTTTCTTACTAGTGCTCTGTCATTTGGGATGCCAAAGACCCTTTCGATTGACATCAGAGCCCACAGAATAAGCAATCGAAAAAAATCTCTCCTTCTGAAGCAAAATTTTTCAATGAAAAATCACTGAACACTCCATCCTTGTATGTGTTATCAGACATATGCTATGGGCTGACTCATATACCACACATTAGTGATTTCAACAAACTACAAAGTAAAAAAGTCATTCGCACACATGTGATTGTGTTCCCATACTTCATGCCATTGATAATTATGTGACAAGCAAGAGCAGCATTTGATAAAAGGGATTTTGCTACAAGCTTGTTTCTCTTCCCTTTGAGTATGTTTGCCATCAGCTTTGAGGTTGATGTTGCAAATTTCTCAGCAAATCTGCTTTTGCTGTGACAAATGCAACTTTGATGTCTTGGGGATTTTGTTCTATTTCGAGTTGCTAGCAAAAAATGCATCTGTCTAAGTCTGGAAAACATTATTTTGTATTTGATCTGAGAAGACTCAACTAGTTTACTAGAAAGGCCACTGTACTTCCCCTGAAAATGACTCAAAAGCACTGAGGGTTTCACGCCACAACCTGACAAAGTTTCATAACAGAGAAAGCACTGGAGACTACAGACAAATAAATCACCTGCCGAGTAAAATCCAATTTTTCGAGTCATTGTAGTCCTTTCTATTTACAATTTTTCTTTTCTGTTACTTGAGTGAAATTATCAACCTGGTAGATTCACTGGTCCCTAGACATTCACATTCTATAATTACACTGAGTTTCTGTTTACTATTTCTATTTATGATGTTATTTTGAGCTGTAGTATTTTATTCCTATTTTTGTCACTCCTTTTATACTTTAGCGAATCACTTCTGAATTACTGATCGAGTTCCAATGATTGAATAAAGAAAACAACAGTAATCACAAAAAATTAAAAGGTTAACAAAAAATAATACGATAATGTACAATTGTATGCTTATTATTTGCCATGCACTAGTTGAAAGATTTTACATATATTAACTGATTTACTCTTCCTGACCACCTTAGGAAGGAGGTAGTATTAGTGTCCCCATTTTGTAGATGGGAAATTGAGGTGTGACTTCACTTGCCCGAGGTCATAAAGAACCAGGATTTGAGACCAGGAAGTCCAGCTCAAGAGCCTGTATTCTTCCTACACTGTGCTCCTAATAGGAGAAAAAATACTCGCAGAGATCAGGGCCTGTTAGGTAAAATCTACGCACTGCAGCAGACCTTGTAACCTAATGGTATTCCTTACAAGGGATATGTTAAAACACACTTGTCCTAGGTGTCTTGGAGAGCTCCTTCAGGGACCACTGCAATAAAGCATCCCACCTCCCTCAGAAATAGAATCTGGTTATAGAAGTCAACAGCTAAGGGGCTGGAGGACCACTTTCCATCCTGTGCCTTAAGTCACACCAGGTAGAAACTACACAGACTTCCTTGGCAAGTTGGTTCAGTGTTACGTGACTTATCAAGTTATTCTTTCTTGATTTTTCAGTTAAGTGTTAGTTCTGACTTCCTATCTTGTAAGCGAACCTTTAGCTTTCTCACATAGACGCCTTTCTCCTATCCTGCTAATGTAATTTTTTATGAAATGCATAGTCATTTCTCATGGTTATGACTACGTCTATAATGTTCACAGCTTAGCTGCGTCTGTAGTATATTGTGAGTATATTTCCTTTCATAATAACTTTCTCTCCTGGAATTAATTATAACTTTGTTTATGTTATCATCTTAGTTTTCTATTTTTCCACCACAAATGTGGCCCTAAACCTTCTGACGTGACTATAACGCCTTTCTACAGAAATCCATCAGGGAATCAACCAGTAAATCCTTCTGACGTCCAGCCCCCTCACACCGAGAGCGCCGTTATCACTTCCCGAGGCCTCCGCCTCTCTGGGCAGGCTGACATCAAGGACAGCGACACAGCCGTGTGCCCTCTTCACCATCCTGAGCATTCCATTTGCTTTTCTCGTCCGTCGGAGCAACTGTTTTCTGGATTATGTGTCTTCCTCTTTCTTAATTTTCACTCCCTCATTTTTGTGCAGCACATCCCCAGCAGAAAAATTTTTTAGTCCTTATAGATCTAAAACTGATAAAGGCGACTATTTGGCAGTTTTGAAAATATATAGACCGAGGCAGGCAATAAATATCATTTATGGTTTAATAACTAATGTTTTCCATTATCTTAGCCCTTTTATTAAGATGAATTTATGCTTTATAAATAATATCTCCAGGTCACTAACAAATATTAGCAAAAAATGGTCCTCTCCAAAAAATGGAGTAAGATTTAGAGTTAACTCATGTTTCTAAGCAAAATCAATAAAAACACATTTTTCACCATTAACAATAAAGCATGTTTAATTTATTGCTTGAGTTGCTTTAATCACGTCAAGGAAGTTTTCAGCTATCTTCCTCACTTGTTATTCTTTTAACCTCTTTTATCTCTAGGCAAGGAATTTTTCTAGTTCACTGAACAAATCCTTTCACGTGAACCTTAAAATAACTTTTAACCTGCAAGTTCTTCTGGTTAATATTTTTGTCAAATATGTTCCCAGACACTAAAACTGCCACCCAAATGGCTTTGGGACACATACTTTCTGTCCCTGTACAATTAGTTTCACGAATCATCTTAAGTAACTGATTAAGTAGACTCCAAATTCAATGTCTGATATTTAGAACAAGTCTTGTCATAAATGTAATTACAATAAGTTTACACAAAACCAATGAGCCCCACGATTAAGTCACAAAATCGCAACAGAAAAAAGAGGAACAAAGGTTTTATTGTGAGAAGAGCAAAATAATTGTGATGAATTAAGAACATTAAACACCTTTAACTATTACTACCACTGCTGCAAAAAAACCTTCTAAAAATATTTATGGCAAGAATATAAATTATTATAACTAATAAATTTTTGATATCGTATGTACTAGAAGACTGAAATCAGCAGGAAACCTAGTTAATATAGTCAATATAAAATAGCAATTGATATCAAATGTTGTATAAAATGAGATTTTTAAGGACTTTAATCTCTTCCCTTAAATCAAAGATTGTAAATGAAGCTCCTCTGTAAAAATATCTTAAGAATCACTATAACTGCAAAAGGCATATTAATTCAATAGATCGTTATAATTAATTATAAATGAATAACCATCACCTTCTGCAGACAAAACTGATTGGCAAAATCTCAAGTCAGCATGCTAGGTTTTTAAACCAACAATTTAGTATGAGTTTTTGAGATTCTAGATTATTTTCTATTCAAATAAATCATTCTTAAGCAAAGATAAATAGAATCGTATCAGGGGCTTAATACACCCATTCTAAAAGAAATCAAATAACAGTACATCATTTACCTTTCTAAAATGCTTATTATCCACAATTTCAGGATGAATAAGATCTGGCTTAAGACAGTTTATATGAGAAAGATTGGGGTTGGAGAGTAGGAGGAATAAGGAGTGGGGAGGGAAGAAGTGATTATTAACTCAGTGAACCATGTGACAGAGCTACTTACAGAGTCACTGAGGCCCCAGAAAGAAATATCTGGGCAGTTCATATACTCTGACATGGCCCGGCCATATTAGGAATATTTGATGCAGTTCTGAAACTGAATGCCCGAGGAGCTGACAAACTAGATACCAAACAGAGGAAAATCATCGGTGATGCTGATGTTTGGGGATGGACATCTTAAATCATGTAGCCTGAGAAGTGACAGAGATACTTAGGGCCCTAAATCCAAGAAGCTTAGTGAAGTGGGAGAAGAGAAAAGGAAGGAAACACCTAAAGAGCCGCCACACGGAAGAGGGAGATTTATATTGTGCTGCTTCAAGGAGCAAATATGAAACGACTGGGAGAAATTAAAGGGAACTAGAATTTAGTTCGATGGAAGAAAAAAGGATCTAAAATCAGAGGTATTCTGAACAAGTAGTGAGCACTATTAGAGTGGGGTCTGGATGCCTCTCAGACATGAAGTCTGTAAAAAAAAACTGTTGGCCCTGCAGTGGGACATAGATGGGGTAAATAGAGAAAAGTTCGAAGCTATCTTAAGAATTAACTGAGGACCTCCATTTTGGCAGGGGGAGTTTGTCCAAGTAGATACCCTGACTGATATTTGTTTTGAAAATTAAAAAGGTTGGATAAAATGCTAAAAATGGACATCCAGATATAACCTGGCTGGTTAGTAAGGAACCAAAGATCAGGTGAAGGCAGGAATCCTACAAGATAAGCAGGGGACTAAAGTGGTTTCTGCCTTGGGGGCGTTTGCTGGACCAGGTGGACTTCAGCTTTTCATAGTCTCAGAGCGGTGCTACAGGCAGAGGAATAAAAACCCGGGGCCTGCCCAAAGTGGACTAACAGGACACACCAAAGGGCAACATCCTCAGGGTCTGGGAGAATGAGAATTAAACTGACACTTTAGGACTACAAAATCTCCTGCCTCAATCTTGGTGCTAAGTAAAGAGGTGAGATCCCTGTACCTCCAAGAATTCATAATCACAAGCCAGCCCTTATACAAGTTTGCGGCCAGAACTAACTGGAGCATCAAAAAACTCAAGTGGAGAGTTGAGTTTCCAAGTGGTCCTGGGGAGTCAGGAGTGCCTCCAGTCACCTGGGAGAAGTACAGGTAATTCCTCTCCGGGGGAACCCACCCTAACTCTGGCCTCAGAGAATTCCTGCAGATAAAATTCAACAAAATATGAACTCACAGTAAGAACTAAAAGAATACATACAAAAGAAAGGCACCATGAGTAAGCCAAAATAAGAAAGAACAGAATCAGAACTATCAAAGTTTCAGCTACTATTGCCTTTATCATAAACGGAATTGAGACGAAAGGCAAGCATAAGCATGCATCACACACACAACCCTGAGAGCTGGCTGGGACTCTGGATATGGTGAAATCTCATTCGGTCCTCAAAAGCAACTTACTATTAGGGCTACTGTAAAAGTTAATCCATGAAGCATAATTAAAACATAAGAATAAGTCTCCTCCTGGTGTTCATCAGACACAGCTTATCTCTGTCCAGAGTGCTGTAGCTAGAACAATGCTATGTTAAGTATTTGGACAGAATTGCCCATGTACATGTGTTTTAAGTCAACATCATGTAGGCTTATGCCAAAACACACTGGCATAGCTAAAAGTGGTCACATTTATAAACTCTAAAAATTTAAGTCTATCAACCTCACAAAAGAGTTGTGACACGAACGCAAATTTGTTAAAGTGCTACATAAACTCTGAAGCAGATATCGCCACTTAAAGAGACTGTAATGCTCTAGTCTCAACCCATTTGTTACTTTCATTGCAAAAAGCAATTAATGGTTCTGTTGGTATGGGTTCCAAATTAAAGAGTCTTCAGCTGATTGAACGTGGGACTAAAGCAAAATTTAAACACTGGGAAGTTTCCCTACAAAATGGAGAGGTTAGCCAAGGTTTAAAAATAAACAAGTATCTGTATTTTTTTCTTTTGATCCTCCATTACCCAATGCTCTTTCCTTAGCTTCATACTATTGTGCTAATGTGCATTTATTTTTCATTCTTTTTTAAAATTATAGTTGACATGCAATATTATATGCGTTTCGGGTGAATAACAACACAGTTATTCAACATTTATATAACTTATAAAGTGATCACCACATTAAATCTAGTATCCATCCGTCACTGTGAAAAGTTATTATGATACTATTGACTATATTCTCTCACATCCCTATGACTTATTTATAACTGGAAGTTTGCATCTTTTATTCTAATGTGCATTTATATAATGTGTGTCAGGCAACTCATTCAAGGACAGCATCATTCTCATCCCACTGGTTTCAATGACCTCATAAAAAGGACATCTGAAGCCGCTGGAAGTTCAAGACCCTAGGACTGCCTCATCTCTTCCCTTTTCTAGACAGGTTTGTCATGGTCCAGTTACTAACTAACACTACTATTAGTCTCCAAATTGATGGTGATGCATCAGAGGGATGAATAAAAGTAGGTTTATTAGAATGTTTGATGACATATACATGGGAACGAATGTTAAACTAGAGCTTCAAACCTGTCGAGATGTTCCGTCAAGTTTATATCTAGCTATAATTCCTAATGCAACCTCCTCCAATATCTCACTAAATATATAGAAAGATGCAGAAAAAAGAGGTGTGAAGGGTGGAATTCCACTAGCACCAAAACTTCCTGAATTTGATTCCTCATAATCATAAAGTTAATAAAAACTGAATCGAAAAGCACACAGTGGAGACCCAGCCCCACGATCCGGAAACAGGATGTGCCTTTGCACCTGAAAGCATGCAGAAATGCCTCTCCCTTCGCTGTCTTCCCCCAGGGTTAAAAGCAGGCGAGGCATGAACCAACAAGAAAACTGGGCACACAGCTCTCTTCTGCAGGGCAGAAGCTTATGTATTAGAAATGCCAAAAGGAAAGGAAAACATTCATCTTCCATTTTTTCATAAAACTGCAAGATTTAGATCTGCCTTGAATACGAGGCTCCACAAATGGGTACTGCTTACACCACTACTGCCTGCGCGGCCAGGCTGACCGCACTACTCTGGCAGGGCCAGGCCCTGCACATAGGTGACCACAGCAGGGCTGGCAGCCTGAGTCTAGGATGCTTAGTCCACAAGCTAGCCAGTGGCTCAAGGCCTGGCTCTAAGTGACACACAGACATGCCACCCCTTAGCATAGACAGAAGACTTCTCCTAAGACGTCAGCGATTACTTCACAACTCCCTGCTCCCTGCCGACCCCACATGACATAGCTCTGGTTTCTTCTGGCATCAAAATAATCTTACGCACAACACAGCAACTAGCCCTGGAATCTTGACCTGTTTTGTAACCATCACGGAGGCCATGATCACTATCAACTGATATACTGATGATGTAGAAAGGATTCCATTCAAGGAAGGAAAGGGTCTGAAAAAACACTTGTAAGGACCTACTAATATTTCCTTCAGTGAATGCAGGAAATTATCAACTCCTGGGGGTGGGGCAGGGAAGCAAAAAAATAGCAAATAGTCACATTATCCTTCAGCAAAGATAGGACCGGTTACTTTGGGAGATTGTATTTGGGAGTTAATTCGGCTCACTGACCTGACTTTTGCGGCCAGAGGCAGCTTTTTTACCCTGTATGCTGAGTCTTCCCCTGGCAACCCTGACTAGGATGCTCAGTGCCTGCGCTGGCAAAGGGAGTATAGACCGGTGCTATAAGCACAGATTCTGAAACCAGACTGAGTTCAAATCCCAGCTGCAGAGTGCATTAGCCGAACTGACCTTGGGCAAGGTTCATAACCTCTCTGTACCTCAGTCTCCACATGATATACGGATCCTAAACACCTGAATGGGGGTGAGTAGAACAAGGAGCCCCTTCCCCACCCTGGGAATCTGGGAGACCAAGAAGGACTGTTGTGGCCAAATGGTTTGGGGGTGAGGGGTCTGCCCGAATCAGAAGGCTTCTCTGGTGGATTTTCCCCTAGTGTTCCTCTTTGGTGCCTTCTGCCTCCTTTAGGCCACAAAACAAAAAGCAAAACAAAACAAAACAAAAAAACAGAGAGAGAGAACAACAGCAAGCAGGCCGAACCTCTGCTGAGAAGGTAATCCTGCTGGAGCTGTGCCCGCAGCTTCCCTGCCAGGTCCGCGGACAGCCCAGGCCTCTGCATTTCACACAATGAGCACAGCGCCTCGCCTGAAAGTATGCTCAGCCAAGGTTAATGATGGAGCCCATCTCGCATCACGCAGGGAGTTCCAGGAGAGGCCTGCACAGAACTGTTTTCCAGCAGCAGCCTGAGGCCCAACACGGCCCAGATCTCCAGAGTTCCAAGTTCACACTGCTGCTACTCTGGACTCTTGGCTGCGCCTTATCCTTTCCCTGTTTCCCAGGTCAGACCTCCATTCTCTCGGTCATCTTTACCACCCACTGATTACATCTGCATGTGTACGTGTATTTTCCACCCTCCATTATGGCAGGCTCTGGGGACACATATACCAAAGATACACAGATATCCACACATACCAAGACCTTCGAATTAGGCAGAGCACTGAGGGAGAAACCATTTGGCCGTGGCTGCGGCTATGACAGGATTATGCACAGATGCAAAAGCTGCCAGAGAAGGCGGCTAAAGGAGACCAGAGGGTGGGGAGGGTGGGGAGGGTGTGGGGGAGTAGAGGGGAACGGGGTGGGGCGCGGGGTGGGGCGGCTGTGGAGCCAGGCCTTCACCATTCAATTCAACTATACATATTAACGTTTTCATGAGTCTCCCAAGTACAATGAAAGGAAGATCACCTTCTTTAAACACAGTAATACAAAACGCCCTCCACAAATGTAACAAAACCACCTCTCCATTTATACATATAGAAATTAAACTATTATAGCTAAAACGATTACTTAAATTCTGAGATGCTTTCATAGATTAACAATGAAAATTTTCTGACAAGCTATAGTGGTTGGAACTTGTCTGGAAACTCACTTCCTAAAAGGAGAGAAAGATACAAAGCGCACTAGGTTATGTTGTAGGAATTCTATATCTACTGAACTTTGACTTTGAACAGATGACTCTCTTCTCAACAGCAACCATTTTACCAGCTAAGTTACAGAGTGAACTGTTCCTGAGTCTTTAAAAAGCCACACAGAGCAAGAGGGAGGTGGACTTCCCAAGTGAGATTCCAAAGAACAGTACTGCAATGCACAGCAAGTCGTAGTTACCACCTCATGGAACATGAGATTTGGGACGTTAAGTAAATGAACGCCAGAGTAGGGAGTCTCCTCTTCCCTGAGTCTGAATCACAAGTCTCTATATATGAAAGCGATATTAAACTGCTTTACTGAAGCAAGTATTCTGAACACAGAGCCCTTTGCATGAAGCCAGCCCATTCAAATAAATATCTAAATGATCCAGGCATTATTCTGGATACGTCCGAAACTGTTGTGAGTTCTAAACCGAAACTTTTAAAGTGTATAAACACATTCCTCAATCCCTTCTTTTCTCCTTTTAAAAGCCATGCTCATCCATGTTCCCACATAAGACTAATTTATATTGCCCCATTTTTTCCTCAGAAATACACTAAACTACAATCACCTCGCCATCGCTGTACATTTATATTTGCCAAAATGAGAGGTAGGTAGAGAAAAAAGGGTATTATAGGATAAAAACTGGCAAGTGGCCTCCTATTTTAGCAATTTTAGCAAACAGCATTCAATTCTTATGAAATCAGAGTAAATGATTTCCAAACATGAAAAAAGAATTAAAAACTTTCATTCTTCTGCAGCTTCAGAAAGTTACCACACATGGTACTGAAATCTGTGGCTGGCCTTCAATGAAGTTAATAAGTAATCAAATATTTTCTAGGGTGAAAAGAAGGAAAATAAGATGTGTATCCAACATATATAAATAGGCTCTTTTACAACTAGATTTTCCTTTCTTCACATCCAATCCACATCTGCTTCCACATTTTGCATTCCTATTATTAGGACTGTATCCAACCTACAATTTTGGCCTTTCTCTGCACATCTGCAATCCACAGGGGAACAGGATAATATGGGAGTAGAGATCAGTCTGTTCTTCAAAGACCAAGGGCCAGCTCCCATCACCTCTAGGCTGAAGAAAACTCAGCAGCAGGAAATCAGTCTGTTCTGGAGATGCAAGGGGGAGAATGCCAAAGCTCCAATGTATTTCACGCCATCCCTCCAATGTCCCTAATTTCTTTGTCCCTGAAAGCCTTAGGAGCCTAAGAATATGCTCCACAACCTAAGAATAGCTCTGTGTTTAAACTCTGCATTTTGAAACGTTCAGACCAGTGAAAGGAGTTAAGGAGAGACTCCTCAGCTGGGTGGTTCTAAGAGCAGCATGACTTTACTGGATTTTGCAGAGCCCTCTCCTTTGGGTTGTGGCCACCAGCTCAAGAGATGGGTAGGACCATGAGCAACATGAGTCAATTCAAGGACCAAACTGCCTTACTAGGCTTAAGTAGAGGTGGGCTGCAGCCATTCTCCCCCACGCCCCTACTCTGAAATAATTCCTTTGATTGCTACTGGTTCCTTGCTACCTATTCTTGTCTCCTCCATTCATTCTCTGCCCTTTCTCCATCAACATCTTTGCTGCCTCCCCCACCTCCCTAATAATGCCCCCCTCTCCATACACACACACCTGGGCTGCCAGAGTCATGCACAAGGGAGCACGAGGGGCCAAAAGCCAGCCCACACTCAGCTCCCTGAGCCATGCACCCTAGAGATGGCCTGTGCCCACCAGATGAAGGGAAGCCCTTTTCTATTTTGTATCATTCACTCATCAAGTCTTGTGCCCCAGGGGCAGCATCTGCCCTGAGAGGGCACCATTTTCTCATCTGCACAAACAAGGGCCAGCTCTGCCCCTGCCCTCTTAGCCATCACTTTGAACTAAAAAGACAATTCTTCCTTCAAAATAAATTCTTTTTGAATTATCTTTGATAAAAGCATTTTTGATTTTAAGACATGATATTACATTAGTGTCTCCATTAGTATGGACAAAGACCTTCTCTTTAAGTCAAACAGTTGTTTTAACTTAAATGAATGACTGAAGGGTTTTGAGTAGTGCCTGGCACGTAATAACAGGATGAGCTCCAACTAAATATTAGACGTTATAACCCTCACTTTTTAAAGTGTCATTAAATGCTGACTTTACCTAGCAACTCAAATCTTTTCATAGTGATGTGAGGGAAATCTACCTTAGACGAATTAAGAAAACAAATTCTGATCCACGTCCAGCAAAATGATTGCTGGGAATTCGCAGCTGCAAAACATATTTAATTAAGCCACAGCAATGAAAAGAACATCTTGCTATGAAAATTAAATGACAGTAACGTAGATAAAAGCTTCTAGAATAAGATACCAGGAGCTCAGGTAACTTTTTTTAAAAGTTAAGGAAAGGAGGCAGAAAAATTCAAAAGCAGTCCAAAACTAAAAAGCCTAGGGCCATTATACACAGTGGAAATATACCCTAGTATAAAATAACTGTTATTCCAGACAATGACTTCTTGCTCTGTATTCTCTTTGTGGAAAGGATGAGGCTGTGAGCTAACTTTTACTGAGTCCCTCCCACAGTTGCCATACATCATCAGGATATATACATGTTAAGCTCTTCACAATTCTATTATCTGAGCACTGTTACCCCTTTCTCGTTAAAAAAAAAGAAAAAAAAAAAAGGAAGAAAAAACAACTGATCCCAAGGGGGTATATAACTATATAACCACCCCCAAAAAGATTAAAATAAAAATTGAATGCTTAGACCATCAACTATTTATAAAACTCATCTATACAGAACCATCCACTCATAGTTTCCAATAGCAAAGGCATCCACAGTCTTCAGCAAAATTTTCCTTTGCTCATCAACATAAATGCAAAAAGAGGGAAAACGCTTAAGAATAGTCCTTCCAGCACCCATGGGTTTGTGTTTCATGATCACCCCTCCAGGTGTTAAAAGTCTTGTTACTTGGCACTTAGAGACATCTTAGAGAAGATAATCCCAATCTGGGATCTGACAAAGAAAGCCTTCTGCAATTTGTTTTATTAAATGAAATGATTATTCCTGAGCCCCGTGGGTAGGTGGAGATTGGGGCATTGAAAAACTGTGTGCCTATTTCTAGATTTTTTGCTTCAACAGTTAGCAGGCAAACCCTTAGGATCTGCTGCCAATGCCACAGGTCCTACAGGCCGACACTCGGGACCCACTTCTCCACATTCTCCATGTGACTTCCCCTGGTCAGCTCGCCTCAGCCTGCGCTCCATCACTCCTTAACTTGGTGGCCTGAGCTGCTCCTTTTAATGTCTCAGGAACTGAGCAACACTCCCTGTGCCCAGATTCTCCTAAGTAGGCCTTTTCTCTCCCTCTCTTGCCTAAATTAAGTGTTCCACATGGTGTTGGATTGGATATTAGAAGTCTCAGGTGTAGCCTATGAAGTGCAACTTCAGCTTCTTAGAAAGCAAGGCCAGTTGTTTGAGTGGCTTTATTTTAGGTCTGTGTCTGAAGTTCATGTCACAGAATCACAGGGCCTAAATGTCCATCTAATTTATAAACCAGGTTATGTATGCCTCTTCTCCATCATAGTATTGTTATAAGGATTATGAGTTTCTGAAAACTCTAAATAAATGTAATATCTGTATACCTTGAACCATGCAGATGTATATATTTTCCAGAAATCCTTAGTAGGATTTTGGGTGTTAATCGCCATTTGGGGTGAGGCTTCTTCTTTCCTGCTCCCCATTGTCATGCACACCTAGAGACCTGTGCTCCCACCCTGTCCTCTGCAATCACAGGGCAGATTTCTCCCTCCCCACTTTTCCCTCTGCACTGTCATATTCTTTAAAAATTTCAAATCAAAAGAACCAATGTGCTAATTGTTTCATCTCATGGTTTTAGAAAAATCAGCAATCGGTACAGGAATTAATTTGTACCATACTGTCCTTTTATATGAACTGTTATACAAATGCCAAAAAATGTAGGGAGGGTACTTCTTGGATTCTGGGTGTTTTTCTGCAGTGAAAATTTTGACATTTTTGAGAAGTAAACTATAGATACATGCTGTGTCTTATAGCTGTTGCTTCAAAACTATCATTTTGTTTTCAGTTATTTTCCCCCAAATACTAGCTTCCAGCCAGATTGTCATCTGTGTGTCAAACAGTAAAACACACCCCTGCCTGTGCACCTTTGCACGAATGGAATTAATCTGATTTTAAAGCTGCAGAGTTAGACCATTATTCCCTCAGCATGTCCCTGCAGTCGGCGGGGTGCTGGTGACCATGCTCTGTTGTGGGGTTCAGCGGCTGGGACACGCCTCTGGTGAGCCTCTTGTTCAGTGCCTTATAAAGAGAATAGAAAAGAACAATCTACAGTTAAATATCTGCAGCCTGCAGATAAGAAACATGTTAGGTGAAAAAGGAAAAGTTCTCAGTGTCTGTTGTTAGTTTACTGTTTACCTGGACTGCCTGTGATAGGATTCCCATGGCAAGTATGAACAGAGCAATAAAAAGTGTTAGCAAAGCACTCAAGTGATCTGTTCTGTGGCATGAGTTTTTTCAACCCAGAGCTTTTTAAAGGACTCTGTATCCATTAAGCACATGACAAGGGGCTCTTTCTATAAAGATGTCAATAGCCTCAAATGTACTGTGGAATGGGACAAGGTAGAAACATAGAAATAAACGAATCTAACCAAGTAAAACGAATATATGTTGTATCACTTTTTAGTTTACCTATCTAAGTATGATTTTCCCCACCTATTTTTCTCCTTTTAAATTGGCTACAGAAATGGAAATGGAATAATCGGTCAGTGAAGAATTGCCTGTAAACAATAAATGAGTCCTGGGAGGAGGGTGAAGGAGGCTCTTAAGAGTATTTGGCAGCTCAGAAACCCCTGAGTTGACTTCCTTGCTGATCCTGACTGTTCCAACCTGTTCAGGATTGATGGAGGGGTTGCTGCAGAAGATGAGATATGACTGTAATAGCTGAGTCCTAAGGGGGAAAACAAATCATCTTGTAGTTACTGGGAGAGGGAAGGAAGATAAAAGAGTAGGGACCTGAACATTAAAAACAACTAGAATGTTAAGGATTGAAAACAGTTTTTAACTTGAGGCAAGTCAATATTAATGAAAAAAAAAATCTATGAAGAATAAGACACAGACACCTCAAATGGCTTATATTTGAAGATACTTTCACTTCTTAGGAATCTATTTGCTATAAGGAAAGGTGAAGGGAAAGAACAAGACATCAATCTAGTCATGCCCAAGGAACTGTAAGGACCAAGCATCTTATAAAGTCCAGGCTGAAGCAGCACAAGAATGTCATCCACTGCCTTGACATGCACGTAGCATCGCAGGACCACTCCCTTAGTATTTATCATCTTTGAGATTTAAACTCATTACATATAATTTTGACCAGATTTTCTGTGTATGTGAACCACAGGACATTCTACAGACACACCAGCTTCAGACCAACGGCTTTTTGTAGCTTTGTCTGTAATCTTGCCAAATCAAATTCTGTCTCCCTCTTTTCCTCTTCCTTTTCTCTTCCCCCTCCCTTCTTCCTCCTCCTCCTCCTCCTCCTCCTCCTCCTCCTCCTCCTCCTCCTCCTCCTTCTCTTCCTCCTTTTTCTCCTCTCTCTCTCTCTCTCTCTCTCTCTCTCTCTCTCACACACACACACACACACACACATACACACACATGTGCGCGTGCGTGCGCGCAAAGTCTTGGATTGATTTTGTAAATGTATTACTCACAAAGGTGAAGCAAAATAAGATTTCCATCTCTTGGGGAAAATGAAGGAAAACTGAGTGACAGAAGGGTAGGCAACAATAAATTAGTCTTAAAATTTGGCACAAAACATTAACTTCTATACAACAAAAGGTTTCTACACAGTCCTTGAAAATGTCCAAATTGGCGACAATTGAGGAAGTAGCAACGAGACTACACACCAATCATTTTTATTTTCCCAAGACCCACATTAAATAACTTCTCTGCTCTGTAATCATAAAGGCATAAAAAAGAAGAAAATGAAATTCTTGGTTTATATTTTAAACACTAGACTAATTCTGCTTGATTGAACATCAGAACATCAGAAGTAGCTATTAAAAAACAAAAACAAAAACACTAGATTACATTCTCTGAAAGGAGATGTCCCAGAAAATAATGGCTACTGAAACTGCCAAAAGCAGGAACAGAATCAGTCTTGTTCATTTATGAGGCCACTGGCTATGGAGTCAGACTAAACCGGGCTCAAACTCAGTTCTGTCACTTCTCGGGTGTGTAATATTGGGCAGGTTTCTTTACTACACACATTTTTTTCATCTATAAAACAAGGATGGCTAGAATACCAGCTGATAAGGTGGCTGGGAGGACTTATGGGACACTGTGAAATGTGCTTATTAAAAAAGTGATTGCCTGGCAAATGACCCTTAATAAATAGTAGCTCTTTATTAGCTAGCTGAGCAGGAGCTTGAGTACACAAATAAGTGTTGGCTATAAGCTATGTGAGACTGGGACAGTAACCACGGGAGAAGGGCAGGCCAAAGGGACAGGCGGAGCTACCAAGGAAAAATAATGCGACACTGGACCCAAACAGCCGCAACAGAAAAGAAAGAGATGCCTCCTGCTGCAATGTGAAAATCTCAAAGGTTAGACATGGATCAAATACATAAACTTCCTTTTTCTAGTACATGTTTTTGTTTTTTATTCTTCCTGTAATGAAAAATCTGTCTAGCTTTCAGTGGGGAGCAGAATAAAAGGGTATCAAATGTTTTGTTTAATCCCAAAGTCAAAAATGGCATGTGGGAAAGGCTTCCTAGGTGCAGTGAGGGAGGCTGCCACTCACAAAGCGGGCAAGCAGGATGCCCTCCCTTCAAAGCCAGGGGAGGTGGGTCTCCTCCTACTATAACAACACGACTCTAACCTCATCTGTAAGGTTCACAGGAGCAGAAGGGCCAGCTGGGTGCAGGCCCACCTGCAACTCTTACAAGCTGTGCAGATCTGGGCAAACCCATCACCCTGTCAGGGACTCAGTTTCCTCTTGTATTATTAGAAACAACAACCTATTTGGAAACCTTTAATGTATTTAACACATTACTCCACCCACAGTAAGAGCTTAAGGGGAAAAAAAAAAAAGCTTCTAGAATTGAATTGAGATGCTGACAAAGAAATAGATAACTTAGGACATGTTTGGAAATGATTAAGTTCTTAAATTGTTATATAGGTAAGCAAAACTATTCTTGGGGACATCGTAACATTGCATGCTAATCAGCCTCAAAAGAAGCAAGACTGTCAACAGCTCAGGGCAAAGAGCCAACTGTCTTGCTGTATAGGTAAATGCCTCAAGAAACAGAGTTAGCTTTTTCAGAGGAACCAGAAAAGAGCCCTGATGACATGAATACTGATAGCAGAGGAGCTCTGAACACGGCCCCTGCCTACAGAGTCCTGTTCCTTTCTTCCCTCTGAATTCGATTAAAATGAATGCGATCACAATTGGTTTTTAACTGTCTAGCAGTGTTCACTGAAAAACTATCACTGAATGTATGAAAACTCAGACACTACAAATAAGACAGAGAATTAGGCATTTGACAAAAATGATACATATTATGCAAAATATCTGCCTTTAGGAGCTACTCTGTTTGCAGCAGGGAACAGCCAGTGCTATTTGGTAGGAATATGTAAACTTTACAAAATAATAGTCCTACCTGAAGAGCCAACAGCACTAGCTTACACTCTGCTGAACAAGCAGTTTAATGTACTGTTGTAACAAACTTAGAAGTGAATCTATAGAACAAGACTGAACATAGGGAAACTCCACAACTGGCTTAGAGGCAGAAAACAAAACAGAAAGGGATCTTAACAAGTAACACTACAACTGATCGAGCCCAACTGAGTGTGACTCCAAGACCACTGACAGCCAACCCACCCTCCAGTCAAGAGCCCACACACATAAACGAAATCCAAACCAAATAAAAGATGAGCTATTTAGGGAATACATAAAAAGCAAATGCATCAGGAACTGCATATAGTTTTTTGTGTGTGTCATAATGGTGATTAAGCAACGAAGCAAAATTAAATGTTAACTTGAAAGCTCAGAGTTGACATCTTTGCCAAATATAAACCAGATTAGACAAGTTCTCCAGTAATGTTGACATGTATTTCCCATATAAAAATAAAACCATAACAGCACAAATGTGACATATAGGCCACAACATCAGGATGTGCACTGTGACTACAAAATAAAACCGCGTGATCTTGATAAGCCACCGCAGTGTCATTACTCTGAAGTCATATTACGTATGCTTTAAGCTACTGATGAACACTCACAAACCCTAGGGCCCTAAATTCCACAACAGGAGTGGCAGTGACTAGAGCTGACAGGAGTTCAATTAAAGCTTTTATTTGCAACACTAGGCTACATACATTTCAAGACTCTGATTCTTAAGGCCCAGTTCATTTTTAAAATGAAATGCTCCTTAACTCCTATGTTCTGCTACCAAAATGCAAACTTCGGTTAAAACAGTATTACAGTTGAACACCAGACATGAATTTTTCAACAACTGATTTCAGTTCTTTTGTTTCTGATCAATTCTTTTAGTTTTGGTTCACGAACCAATGTTGTTTTTTAAAAGCTATAAATAAGTCAATTCTAGAAAACGAGTACGGTTTTCTTCTACATGCCTATTTGAGGAAACTCAGAATCTGAGAAAAGAACATCGAAGTGTATTCACATCGAAGTGTATCCACTAACAATAGAATCAGCCACATTTTCCTTTGGTTGGTTTTTCTACAGGCTCTTGTGCTGTAGCAATGGGATGGGAGGGCATCTCTCCTCAAGTGCCCTGTCCTGAAACCCCTCTGTGCTCCACGAGACGGGTTTAGCCTACAAGGCCCATTAAAGGCTTTTACTACAGAACTATTTCCTACTGAGTATAGACTTCTGAGGATAAGAGAACAATTGCTGAGTGTTAAAATAAATAAAACCGATAAAGATCTATCTTGACATCATCTATATCACCAAGTGAGACTATTACATAGAGAACCACAATTCTGTGATTCCTGAATGAGATGGGCCAGCATCTTGAAGCTAAGGAAAAAGCAGATATTAATTACTGATACTTCCTCTTCTCAAATTACCGATCAACTCCAAAATTTTCAAAATATAGGTTTAAGTGAAACAGTTACTAAACTTCTCAGCATCTCTAAATATTAAAAAAAAAAAGAGAGAGAGAGAAAACGTAATGTTCAGATAGAGCACCGACACCATGCGGTGGCCTCCACTCGCAAGCTCCACTATGAAAGCTGGCCGCACACCACTGTGCTGTTTATCTCCTAGGCCATTTCTCCCCAGGCCATGAACCCTAAGGGCGAGCAAGACCTGCCTTAGACTATCCCCAGCATCTCACCTCTGGCCCTGATACACCAGAGGTGGGAGTCGAAGTCTGAAAGGACACACTCTATGTAGCGTTGAACACATTTTCAACGTCTCCCCTCCCCCACCAAGTCTACCAAACTTCCCTCCTGCTAATCAAACATAGTACTTCAGATGCTGTTTTTGTGTCCCTCAATATATGAATATCGTATAGATGCAAAATAGATATTAAGTGTTCCACCAAAAAAAAGCTGAATATCTATCTCCTAAACTCCGGGGCGTGCCATGCCCACCAGCCCCCGCCAAGGCTGTGCCTGAGGCATAACTGCAGCTGACTCCAGATTCAGTTCCCTGTAGGATGCGTGGGTCTGAATCCTCTTCCTAGCGAGAGAACCAAGAAAAAAACACGTGAAAAAAATTCACCCCACTGGACATGCTCAGGAGAAGAACTAGGAAGAGAGACTAAAAATGAGGATATTCTACAAAAGCAATGACCAAACGCATGCTATCATTTGCGGATATTCAAAACAATTTTCCTCAAACCCAAGCAATCCAACTGGTGAGTGACGCTAACATCCAAAAATGAATTCAGAGAAAAACTAGCGTTTCCTGTTCCGAACTCATCCCAGCACCTAGCGAAGCCACAGCATAGGGCTCAATGCCTCCTCGCCCCTTTCCCCCACTGCCTCTACCCCCAAGCCCAATGCCTCACACTGGCAGACTCCCATTTCTCTGCTGGCTTCCCTAGTCCCTGAGCCAGGTGAGAATGCACGACAAATTTTCTGGTTCTGCATCCCAAATAAGTTAAGAATATATTTCCCCATAGGCCCCAATTTGGACTCTATGAGTTTTACTGAATTATATCAGTGACATTAGGATAAGCCTTGTTAAAAAGTCCTTAAAACTTACCGCTGCATGAGGCACATATTTGTCATTTAGAAAATTGGTATATCTCCCAGGAGAAAACCAACTAAACAAAGCTGAGCTTTTTGCTGGCATCTTCCTACCCATTACCAGCAATGCTCACTCCAAGCTCCGCTTTTGCTGTTTCAATCCCTTTCTCTCTACCACTGGTTTATTAACCTCACTCTCAAACTCATTTTTTGCCCCCTCTATCTAAATACACCACCACCATAATTAATTCTGTAAATTCTTAGGCTCTTTTCCCTTTTTTCCTTTGTTCTCTGCAGTCTGGCCTTTGCCCCTCTCTCCCTCTCCGGAAACTGCTCTATGTTGTCCTGTGGTCCTGCCCTGAGCCTCCCCTGCTAACTCTGGCCATGCCCTCCATGTCTTTTAAGTATGCTGTGCCCAGGACTTCCAGCAAGCTCATTACTCTCTGGAAGGAGTTCTGCTTCTACTGTGCAAAACTTCTGTCTGGGCCCAAAAGGCAGGATACAGAAGATATTAAAGTAATTTATAATGATGCACACTGTAACTTCATCCATACATGTTGAAGGAGAACAGATATCATTAACCAGGCTGTCTCTGCTTCCTGAGGATGTGATAAGGACGCCTCCCAAGGCCAGGGTTTGCATTCATTATAATCTGATACTCTAGGCAGTCTGCCTGCACAGTCTAAAGCTGGACTAGAGTCAATGAGAAGAGGGAAGGACAATGACTGGCAAGCTGCAGGTCTGGGGAGAGGCTCACCGTCAGCGTCCGAGCCAGGGCTCCCGAAAAGGGCACATGCGTCATATGCAGACCAAGAGCCTCCCCTGGACTCTGCCTCCTAACCCATCTTTCACCCCCAGTACCTCTGGTGCATCTGGCCATCGGCCTTAGGCTGATTTCTCAGCCAAGGCTCATGCCTCATCTCCCCTGCAAGGCAGGTATGTGCTCGGGCCCAAGTACATGCCCTACCTGGCCACTGGAACGTGTGTCCCTGTCCTGTGCCAGCCTCCAGGATGCTTGTGGGTAAGGAGGCGTTGAAGGAAGGCTAAGAGCTGTGGTGAGTCTTACTGCGCTCCACAACAGCTTCAGTCATTAAGTTCACATTACTTTATGTGAACTTGGAACTCCCGCTTGCATGATTGTGACAGAACATTTCAAAGTCAAACTCCTCTTCCTCCAAAAGCAGATTAATAAGGCAGTTTCAAGAAGCTTGACTTGTCCTCAAAAAGCCTGTCACCCACCACCCCTCTCATCTCATATATGGTTTCCCCTCAACCCGCTGTGGGAGCTCGGCTAACCTGTGTGGCTCAGGGTCCCAGGCACACAGCCTCAACCCTCGGGGGCCGGGGGCCCAGCCAGGAAGAGAGGAGGGCAAGTGGCATCTGGGCCAGGGCTTCTTAAAAAGCAGAGGCTAAGGATATGCAACCTACTGAAAGGTGCTCCTGGCAAGCAAGTTCAGGGAGAAATAGTGAGAACCATTTCAATGAAAAAATAAAATGCAACACAGCAATACCTACTAGAGCAAAACAGTGTAGGGCAGAGTTTGTAAAGTCAGTTTTCCTTGAGACCTAACAACATGAGAAAATGGATGGTTCTGTGGCCTTTCCCCCGTTTGTTTGGATCTATACTTAGTGTCCGAAGAAAACGGTCTCTGTACTATTTTATCTCCAGCTGCTTTTACTGCCTTGCTTTTCTTAGGGGACATCCACAACTAGTTCTCTGTTATCTCTGGGTTGTTTAGTTTTATTTTGTGTTTGTTTTTTGCCCCAGAACGACACCACCAGAGCTACATCTAGCACCTGATAGGCTCTCCTAACACACCGCTGCTGACTAAATGAAGATCCTAGACGGCTATTCGACTTCAGGTTTTTGATTTTAATGTTCCACAGAAATAAGGGTAAGTCAGCATGTACGCATTTGTATGGATTCTGAATTTTGGTAGCATGAACTTTTTCCTCTTAAAAAAGGAAACGAAGTGACTTAGCTACATCTACGACGACACCAGCAAAATCAAAGAGTCTTTTTAATAGTATGACCATCCCACCTCCCCTTAGAATGCAGCCATCTGGAAATCACAAATATGAAAATAACACATTTATTTAATACTTTTATAATAAAATTTCTCTAGAAGTTTGATGTAAATCAAATGCCTATCGTACTTATATTCACCCGTCCACCCACCACTTAAATATATATTTCTTACTAGATGCCAAGTACTGTGATTGAGCTGAAGATATATATGTATATCAATAAAAGACGTTCTCTATGCAAACAGGGTTGGAAAACATCGAAAATATGTACAATACAAAATACGAAGTGCTCTGTAAGAGCATTTGACTCAGCCTATGGACATCAAGGGAAAAGAGGTGGCAACACCTGAGAGCTGGCTTCACAGGAGATGACAGGCCACAACGATGCTGTGACATCTCAACCCAGAGTCCCACCTGCCAACCAAAAAAATCCAATCGCACCATGACCCCATCACGACCTTCCTAGTTGGCCACAGCCAGTCGACCAGCAACTATGCAACTACCATACGGTGGTATGTGACAAACCAGGCATCCTTTATATGAACTTCCAATTTCATCATGCGTAAAAAAAGATGTGCGTACTCAAGGGTTCAGATTTAATAAAAAACGTTCGCTGCTCCAACAAGTAAAACTGCATGCTTTTTTAACTGCAAGTACTTTGTGGCAATGCAGAATAAATGACTACAGTTTGGAGTCACTGTCCTGATTCACGCTAAGGTGGCACAGTTTTGCCTGCCACTGCTTTTGCACCATGAGTGCAAATGTCAACACAGGAAAAGACAAATGCGATAGTTTCCTACCAGCCTCTCTTTTCTACATCTTCCTATCAAAGGAAAATATTTCTAATTCTTGGAGATTTTGCAGGGCCTATCTTAATAGTCGTTCTCCTCTCTCCTTCCAACCTTCTCTCTTCCCCAATTTATTTTCCACATTTTAGATGTTATCTTCTCTGGAAAGCCCCTCTAACCCCTGCAACTGGGCTAGGTTGCTCTGGTGGGCACTGTATCTATGGCTAGTAAGGAGCTCCTGTGAATCCCCTTCCCCCTGGCACCTGCCTCCCACTCCCACTGACTCCTAAAATTGTTAAAGATTTCTCTATAAAGCTAGTTGATGCAATTTGACAACACGGCACTTTGAATGTTGGCACCAATGCCATACCTGACAGGTAAGGGGCATCCGGCTTTTATTGCCTCTGTGTCTGAAAAAGACGAGAGTTTTGTTTGTGTTTACCTTGTAAATCTCAGTCTTGAACGTCTGACAGCCCCCAATGTGCCTGTCATCTGGGCAGGGGTCCAGACTCCATCCAGAGAGAAGGTATGATGGCCACTTCCCTGAAACAGCTGAAGGCAACAGGGTTCACTCCAGATCGGGGCCTCTGCTCTGTACTAGTGGACCCTCCATCCTCTGGCCAGACAAGAAGGGGCTCAGCTGTCTTGACAGCTGCCCCTCTTTCAGCCAGTAGCTGGTACTGAAGCCCGCTGGAGAGATGGCACTCCAGCTCGTGCAACCCTCTTTGGCTAGTAGTTGTACCACCCCTACTCCCCCCACCCTCTGCCCAGCAACTCTAGGTGACATTATTCCCTAATTGTGTTTTATCCACACAGTGTATTACTGTGTTTCTATGGAAATACAATCTGCTGAAGGAAAATGAACCTGCTAGAAAATCAGTCGCTATTCCTCACGTATCCCAGCACTATCGTGTTCTAGTGGGACTTCTGATGATCTTGCTATCAATGCCTGGATGGTCGTGAGCATAACATCCCCAGTACCTACCACAGTACTTGGAATACAGTAGGTGCTCAAAAAATATCTGCTGAACCCATCAGTGAGACCACATGCATAAAGTTCTTAACACAATCACTGAGACACGGCAAGAGCCAACAGTGGAAGCTGTTCTCATTTTGATATAATGACAGTGACAACAATATTAGGGTTTAGAGATTACTCGGTAATTTTTTGCTCTACTGGTTTCATTGGTGATGTGCAAAGAATATCTTTTATTAGGATCTAATAATCTTAGCATGTGTCTAAGGACAATAAGAAATTACATATTTCATGAATCTTAAAATCCTACATCCATTCTACTCTTGAATGGTAATTTTTTGGTACTAATTTCCACCATCTTCCTAGGATTTCACTGCAGACTCATAATTCAATAGCCAAGTAATCAGTGAAAACTAAGGGCCCTTATTTGATAACTTGCTGAGCACATTTTGATTAGGCACAGCCAACAAACTTTCAGGCACTGCAAGTTATTCTCACGTAAAACGCAGCAAAGCCCTCTGAGGATAGCACTGACAAGTCTAATAAAAGGAGCGGCAGCGATCTTGGAATTTCAGAAAACACTTGACAGAGTTCCATATCAAAGGTTATAACGGCCAGTGTATAAGAGCCATAAACTGAGAGGGAAATTGGTATTAGACTGATAAAACACTGCACGGCAGGACACAAAGAAAACGTTCAAGGAGGAAAGAGGGAAGTCATAGAATACTGCATGGCTAGTGATAAATTCCAGGATTTGTATGTTATTTTAAAACATCTGAAGGGAAACTGCTCTGTGTATTCTGGAAATGTAGAACCACTGGAAAAACAAAGTGGCCTTTAATGGAATACTGGAAACAGAACTATCCTATCCAGCCTAGTATATGAAAAGAGTCATTTACTAAACTCTGAAATGACAACTTACAAAATGAGCACTTGGTATGACCCAAACAGTGACATTAAACTGCAAGGAGCTCTTAAAAGGCTTAAAAAGTATAATTTACTTGGTGAAGGACAATGTCGTATGGTGAGGACAAGCAGAAGAGATTTTTTTAAAGAATAACAAAATTTTTTTCCTTAAAAGGGAAATGAAAGGGTGATATGCAAACCCACATTCTAATATAAATTTTGTTTTTCTCTAATTCTGGTAACAAGTCAACTAATCCCTTTCAATCAAATAAAAAGAAATAATGTGAGGCACTGACCCTGTAATCAGAAGGCTAGAAAGTTCCTCTAGTTATCACTTGTTATAATTAGGTCATCTCCTACTGCAACCACCCTAGTAAATGAGGTGTGTTACTTCGGTACCCAACCTTCATAGAGGAGATAAACTTCTGAATAGTGGCCCTGCTTCCTGCTGGGGATCATGTGCTTGCAAGCTAACTACTATTGCTAGGTTATCTGTGGTCTTTTCAGGCATCAGAATAATGGTCACTTATTAGTCCAAAGGGAAAAAAAATATTTCTCCGATTACCCCCTTAAACACCCGTGATGCTTAGAATAGCCTTTATTTCAACTGCATTTAATTAAACACTCTCTTTCCTCTCCCAACTACTTCCTAACCTCAAGATCCAGCACCCAGCACGGGGTGTCCCTGGGCACAACACAGGTCCCTCCAAAAGCCATCAGAGGTCCTTGCAGCATCTCCTCAGAGTGGTGCTGTGTTCTACAAGAGCACCTGCCACATCTTCAGCTCTGCATGGATACTACTCAAAGGTACAAAATTTTATTTACTTTTGAAACCACTGAATGGTTTTGCTTCCCAGGTATTCATTTTAATTTTCTACTGGGCCATTACTTTGACCCAAGCTTTCCTCCTTCCTCCTGTTTCAATAGCCACTCCTCCTGCTTTCTTAGGGATTAATTCTCTTCCCTCCCCATATTTTCAAGCTCCCCTTCCCTGTAGGCTCAAGAGTCTTCACTTTTAAGCACATTCAAGACTTCCATATTAAAAAAACCTATAAATAAACCCTTCTCTGATGCCATCCCCCTACTAACATCATACTCTCATCTTCTGTTCACAGTCAAATTGCCTGAGTTTCCTATGCTTGGTCCATATCCTCACCTCCCCACCATCTGTCTGATCTAGTCTGTCCCACCCCCCCACCCCCACTCTCCATGTTCCAATGAAAGAGCACCCATTAAGGTCCCCATAACCCTCATGCAGAAAAATCTCGTGAGGATTTTTCAGGCCCCTCTTTGCTTGACCTCTTAGCAGCCTCAGCACCCGTTGCCCAGTTCACTGGTCTTGAAGACCCCCTAGTTCTCTTTCCACCCTCTAGACTGACCCTTTTTCATAGGCCCCTCCCTCTCTACCAGGCCCTTGACATACACCCAGTCTAAAAGCTCTCTTTTTCTAAATACTATTGTTATGCCAACAATCCCCTAATTTTGCCAAACCTCACTTCCTAGCTCCAGACCCACATATCTCACAGTCACAATTCCCTCAAATTCAGCATGTCCCAAACTAAAGTTTTCTTCTCCTACCCTCACCCTGGCCCTTCCTCCAGGATCACGCCATCCATCCATGTCCTCAAGTCAGAAGCTCAGGAGTAATCCCAGTCTTCTTGTTCTCTCTCACTCGCCACAGCCAACAAATCTAAGGACTGATCCAAGCTCCCGATTACTCTATTGCATGCATCACTCTGATCTGTCCACGTCTCTCTGTTTCCACTGCCTCTGACTCAGTTTGAGCATCACATCTTCTTGACAGGATTGCTGCAACGGCTCCAAACTGACCTCCAGGTACTCACCAACCTTTGAAATTTTTGATTGCTTCTACAAAGTCAAATGATTGCCAGTGTGACTTCCGAGTGGCAATTTGATCCCATCATTCTCCTGTGAAGGGGACCTGATACCTGCCTGATATTCAGGGCTGACAAGTCCTTTCAGGAGCTCAGCCCTGCTATGGCTCAGGTCTCTAAACCTAACCCCTCCGGCAGCAGGACTCGCCATCACCTCTTGCCCCAAGGCTTTTGCACTGGCTCTTTCTTCATTCTATGTTTTCTCCATCCTCCTTCTAGCCAGCTCCCCATTTAACAGAGTTAATTCCTTATCTTTTTTCAGAAGAGTCACATGAAAAGTCACTATAAGAGCTAACTTCCTCCCCAGAACAGGGGGGGGCTTCTGTTATATGCAGTCATAACCCCTTTCAGAACCCCATAATTACTCATGCGATCTTACAGCAGACTATAAACTAGGATGAGGACTGGATCTATCGAAAGCAGCTGGCACAGTAAGGTTCCCTTAGCAGGTACCCAGTGGATCTTTGTTAAATGAATTACAAAGTCAGTAAGTGGCCTCACGTTTTCACTGTTTCACAGCATTTTGAATCATTTCTTTGTCTTTTATTACCTAACTCTGAAAATAAACATTGGTATTTTAAAAATAAATTTATAATTTCAATTATGATTTAATTATTACAATTTATAATAAATCGAGTAATTCCCAGGAAAAATATTTACAGATATAGAAGACATCTACATACACTGCGCACACACATCATACATACATATATGCATCATACATATAGACATATGTTATACACACACGGCAAAACATTAAAAATAAGAAATCTGAAACCTGGAATCCTGTTTTCTCTTAATTAGGAAAAAATGCTCTAATCCTTCCTTTGATTCTCAAGTCTGATACTAGGGTCCCTCTGGCTCCCATCTCATTATCCACAAAACCAGAGTATTTATTCACAGATTATTTATGCACTTAAGTTACAAAGTTACTATTCCTAGGTGAGCAGCCCTATACTTATAATAATGAGACTTTGTAGAGAGAGATCCAAAAGCTTAAATAGATCCATGTTGCTTTTGAAGTACTTTTAAATATACTTTTTTCCCAGTTGTTCCCCTAACTTGCATTGATGAATTGTTCAAAATAACTTAAATAGTCAAAAGTATGCCCATTTTGTACTTTTAATTTTTTCATATATTGCTTTGAAACAAATGATACTGATATTCACTGTCGATGGCACTATTAAATAGTTTGTCTTTTTGTAATTTTTTCTTTAGAAAAAAAATAGAATACAGAATGACCCACAACTCTAGAAAACCAAACAGAACTACTGAAATATATATCTAAAATTGTTATTAAAGGTGTCGATTTAACAACAGGACTCCCTCAATTACAAATGGATGTTAAGAAATCAAATTTAACCAATTTTAGCTTAATAATAACTTTCACAACAAAAATTGAACTGTCTGATGTAGTATAATCATCAAATCTCCATTAATAAACAAATGTCATTCATTGTTTTAGAGTAAAAAGTTATAAAAATTAAATAGCACATTTGAAGTTAACATACACCATTCACTCATTTACTCTTTCAGCACTTTGCTGAGCATCTTCTGTGTGCCAGGCACTATGATTAGGATTCAGCATTAAAAGATGAGCAACGCACAGGGATTCCTATCCTCAAGCTCTGCCATGTACAGAAATCAGGTCTTCCAGTGAATATTATATTCCAAACCCCTTAACACTATCTATTTTAAGATGCATCACAACTCAATGTACCACTAAAACAAATAACAAGAAGAAATACTGCTAATTAAACTACTACACCATGCTAGATGCCAAATTCTGTAAAATCATACTCCAATTTCAGAGATGATAAAATGTGAAAAATATGTTTTCTAGATTCAATGAAATCTGGCCTTCTAAACTCAAACTCAAACTCTCCTACATTTTTAACAGCAAGTTGTGTTTTGGTTTCCTTTATAAATGTGTCTAACCATAAAGTCAGAAAAAGTTTTAATCTCAGAATTGGCTTTGAGGGGAAAAAGGTAGGCCAGCTCTATACCTCAATTGCTTATTCCGAAATATTTCAACTCTACAGAAAACATCTCTTTGCTTTGCTTTCTCTCCAAACGCCCCACCTATCTCTCTCTCTCTCCCTTCCTCCTTTCTGCTATGTATATACACGCACACATATATAGTTACATATACACATATATACATACCTATGTAGTGTGTGTGTGTACATAGAGGAAAAAAAGAGAAAGATGCACAAACATTTTTTTTTGGTTGGACAATTTCAGAATAACTCACAGACATTATGACACCACTCCTAGACATTTCAACAATTTCTTATATATTCATAATACCATTACCACACACAAAAAAACTAACCTTCATACAATGATTACTTTATTACATATGCAAACTTCTCCAAGTGTTTAAAATTTTCACTTTAATAGCACTTTTTAAAATCCAGAATGCAAGAAATGATCCCACACTGGATTTGGCTGTCCCACATCTTTAATCTCCTTTAATAAAAATCAGCTCTCATGCCCTTTTTCCTTTAACATTTTTTGGTCTTCCAGGGTAGAGATTTTTGAATACTCCTGGCCAGGAGTCTTATAAAATGCCCATGATCTACATTTGGCTGTTTCTTAAGTCTGCTTCAGGTTAAAATTGATGTCAAGAATATATCTCAGATGATATGCTGAGTCTCGGGATCACACCAGGAGGCACTTCCCCCAGAAGTGCAGACAAGCCCGTACTTCTGGAGCCTCCACCCCCGCCCCATACCCAGATTTTAACCAGCCTTACATGAGAACAGACATCTAAGTTGTACAAGACATTTAGGAAAGCCTCTGATAAGTGAGAGAGAAAGAGCAAGCAGGAAGCCGGCTATGAGCAGACCTTAAGAGCGACAAGTTCTGAGTGAAGCAAACAAGTGAAGGTTCCAGGAGGGCTGTCTCCAGGCAGAAAAACAGAAGTGACAGATAACTGATGAGTCAGATGATGCCAAGGAGAGATTTGGAAAGAAGGAGGGAGGAGGTATGAAGCCATTACAGAAAAAACTGAAAACTAAGCAAAAAGAAAAAAAGAAAGCAATATTAACTGAAGGATTATTTTTATATTTCAGGCAAAATTCCCTACTTTTTTTGCTAAAGGGATATGGTTCTGTCTACTTTTCCTTTCTATTTTTTACAATCATCCCCATTTCCATTTGATGACAATAAGAGAATATTTCTTTACAAAAATACCTTATATGGTCCCAGTTGGCTAATTATAAGTTGGTTGTAGGCTTTGGAGATCTGTCACTGTTACCTACTAGCTGAGTGACATTGGCAGGTTACCTCATGCATCTCTGTGCCTCGGTTTTTTCATCTATAAAATAGAGCTAATAGAACTCACTTTATTGGGTTGTGAGAATAAGATAACATGTGTCAAGTGCTCAGAACAATAACTAGCACAGAGCAAACATTCAATACATTTTTGCGATCATAGTGAATATTATTAGCTTTGTTGTAAGCCTGTGGTTAAGAAGCCTGTTTTAACTTTAAAATGACTCAGCAATAAGGATTCAGTCATCAAAGAAAAAGAATATGTACTGATTGATCATAGGTTCATGAAATTTCTGTAAATAATTAGCTAGCGCAATTCTTAAATATTCCTAACCACATATCCATAAACCACAGAGTGACTGAGCCACCTACTAAAATAGCAGAGATGTTTAGCAGTTCAAAAGCATCATTTCACTCATGGTATGGTTTCTGGTAGAGTCTGACAATACAACTCAACCAAATTACACAGGGAGAGAAGTGTGCTGTCCCCCGCCCTCCAGGCTTAAAAAATAACATCTCTATGGTAGGCTCTTAATAAATGTTGGTTGAAGGCATGCAAAATCTGCTGTACACAGAAACGTGAAATTAAAAATAGATTGTCACTGCTATGCTTTTTGAAATCTCTAGACCTTTCCTTGATAAATGTCACCAGCAGATGCATTATGGTGCAAGACTCCAGGATGAAAGACTATGTTATTACATGGAGCAGAAGGCACCTTGCAAAACTATTTAAAGAAAAATGAAAAAAAAATCTGTCACAAGTTTCAGCTAATCTTTATATCTCCTCCATTTTTCCTAAGTAACACTCTCGTGGAACAAAAACCAGCAAATCCAGAATCACCATTTCTTTGACGAAATAATGAAATGTGAAGAACTGCATGGGAATGGGACTTATTTAGTATTTGATTTCACAGCATCCTCATTGAGGCTCAGAGAGAATCAATCATTTATTTGGAGTCCCAAGCAGGAAGCAAGTTCTGGACCACCAAATTCACAGGCTAGTGCTCTGCCTTGGGTTTACACTTAAAAGACCGAAGTTTAGCGTTATTTTATTTGGTGCTTTATGCCTCGATCAGACATATTTTAATATTTAAGATGACTGTGTGCCTTTTTGATGTAAAAAAGAAGCCTGTGAAATCCAAACATACTTGTGAAATCATAAAAAGGTTTCGTTAAATAGCGATCACTAATGGCCTCCAGCAGGCAAAACTGTGAGCCAAACGATCAAGTGTTTGAAATGCAAATATAAGCTAATTAATGAAAATACCAATAGTTCTTCTACTGAAGCCTGCTACCATAGTAAAAAGTAGTCTAACAAGAACTTTAACAAAGAGACCTGAGTAAGAAACTCGGTTACTCTTTTTCTTTAAGAATCATCTTTGCTTCAACCATAGGCCACTCACTTATAATCAACAGCCCCAAAATCTAAAATTCAGTGTTTCAACACACAGAAATATATTTTAGGTTGAATGGTGGTTTTATTATTTCACCATCTTTTAATGAGATTTCTTAGTCATCACTTCTATAGTTTCAGACTGTACCCTCCAGGGTAAGGATACAGAGTGTGGCCATTATGAAAACAGACTTGGGCATCAGACAGATCAGGTTTGAGTCTCCACGCACTTCTCACCTACGGTGTGAGCTTGAGATTACTTAATCACTCTGTGCCTCAGATTCCTTATCTGAAAGATGGAGAAGAGTCTTACCTCATGCGACTGCTGAGAGGAAAATAAGGAAACGTATATATGAAAAGATCTTAGCACGGTATCTGGCAGGAAGTAAGCACTCTGTATTTGAGTTCTCATTAATATTAAGGCAGTGCGATGTGGAAGAAGCAAAAAAAAAAAAAGTGCATTCTGTTTTCTTCAAGTAACGACAACAATAAATATTTGGAAAATGAGTTATGAAATAGATTACAAAGAATATAAACATTTTTATTGAGGCCTTGAATTCTGGCTTTAAATCATTGCTCCCTGATTTGCATGAACTCTTCATTAATCCCTTACACTGCTGACTGCCAGAAAGCCTCAGCTTGACACAGACCTGCCGTCTACCAGGTGCACAGACAGACAAAGTGTTGCCACATGTGTAAGGTAGATTTCTATGATGAAGGAAAACTGAAGGCATGCTCAGTGGACATCCAGTCAGCAAAGATTTCTCGAGCACCACCTCAAGAAACATAAGTGTAACCATAAGCAGTACAGCAAAATCAAATCTCTGGATCCCAGGAAGCTGAGTGTGAGTTAAACACAAACACTGGAGAAACAGGAGAGAGACTGGTCTATCATGTATGTTCAAATATTTTAATTTGCCAAACCAACTTTTATCAGTCCATGTAACCAGTGGGGTTTGGGTGTAATTAGAAGAAATATGTCAAACTGGTCATTAATCTTAATTGTTTATAACGGGATTTTCACCCAGACTTGTCAGTTATAAACCTTGGTGCTTGGCTAACCACATCCTGAGAAGTCAACAGGAAGAACCATAAAGCATTGGGTAAATTTAATTAGATAATTTAAGTATAATCTTCCACTTTAATATTCCCAATAATGGTTTTTAATTAAGTTTGGGAATCTAACAAACTTACTGGGATCCTTTTACTCTCACAGTTCTTGCTTAGCTCTTTAACTGAATTCTGCCTCAGCACCAACATATGAAGATGAGAAATGACCCAGACTAAACTGTCTCTTGTATAAACAAAAAATGGAATAGAAGTAAATGGTTTCTATTAGAGTCCAAGCAGAACTGAGACATTCAATTTCCAAACATGGATATGTGGAGACATTCAGGAGAGTCACTAAAGATAATTCAGAGAATCATGTGATTATGTGCATGAAAAAGGGCCCAGAGCAGCAAGACAGAAACTTTTGGTTCACACATGATAGTAATAAATTTGTTTTTGTTTTCAGAATTACAGATATGAGCTAAAGTTAATGAAGTTAAGAAAATAAGTAACAGCAAAAAAATGAGTTAAGTCAAAATCTGGCTCTTTGAAAATATGAGTAAAAGAAGACTATGAGCAGATAAAAAGGAAAAGAAATAAAAAACACGTCAGGAATAGATAAGGGGATATAACTATAGATATCATTAAAAGATATATATGTATATTGTATACTTTGTAAACCCAGAGCAAAGGGCAGACAGTAAAATATTAAATTACTAAAATTGATCAAAGACTAAATAGAAAAAAAGAACCAATAACTATATATGCATGGATATAAAGAAATCAATAGCACTCCATTTTATGTAAAACGAAGAACTATAAAAACATAACTTTAAAAATAGATATATTTTATAATGATAACCGTAAGTTACCTAGAACTAATTTTTTTAAAGAGATAGAAGATCATTATGGAGGTAAACCTGACTAAAAATCATAAAAAGTGATCTAAATAAATAGAAATCATGTTAATAGATAGAAAGATTCAATAATGTACAACTTTTACCCTAAACTAGTCTGTAAATTATATGCAATTCCCATCAAAACTCTAGCATGTCTTTGATAGGATCTGGCAATTTGATTCTAAAATTCTCATGTAAGAGAAAAAGACCAAGAACAGTCAAGACTCTCATGAAGAACAAGGTGGGTGGGACTTGCCTTATCAAACATTAGAATTTATCATGAAGTTGTAGTATTAAAATAATGTGGTCTTGGTATAGAGATAAGCAGACAACTGAGTAGAGAACAGAAAGCTATATATGCAGGTTCACATGTTTATGTAGGAATTTAGCACATGACTAAGAAAGCTAATAAGGGAAAGTGCAGAGAAAATTGGTTATAGGCATGGAAAAGCAAAATCGGATCTTTACTAAACTTACAACCTACAAAAAATGAATTCCATGTGGCTTAAAGTCATAACTGTAAGATGCAAAACTTTAAAATGCATTAAAAGTCAATATCAGGAACAATGTCTATGACATTAGGGTAGAGAAAGATTATTTAAATCAGAGACATAACAGGAAAAAAACACACAAAAAGGGAGGAGGTATGGCAGGGAGACAAATTTATCTGACTACATTAAAATTTAAAACCTCGAGACTTCTGACTTTCAGCATAATGGAGTCAACAAAATCCTCTCCCCAAATACAATTATCAAGTCTGATAACATCAAGTATTTGTAAGCATGTGCAGAAATAGAAACTCATATACTGCTGGCAGGAATATAAAATGGTATAAACACCTTGGAGAACAATTTGGCAATAGTTAATGACATCAAGGATAAACACATTATGTCTTAGCAAACAATTCCATTCTGGGTGGTAGTCTGGAGAGCCGAAACAGCACGTGTGCCTGAAGGATGCTTCTCTGCCCCATAGTACAACAGTGTGTGCCAGAGCAAGAGGCAAAGATATCTAGGGAACAGAACAGAGAGCCAAAGAGGGCTCCGAGGATTCTATGGAAATTTAGTATACGAGAACAGTGGCAAGTAAACTCGGTGAAGAAAAAACAGACTGTTCAATAAAAGTTTGGGGCACAATTGTTTCTCTTGAAAATAATACAGTTGGAACCCCTGACTCATGCCATATATGCAACCTCTCATCCCTAACAGATTATTTGCTCAAATTCCCTCATCAACAGTTCTTGGGTGTCTCTAATTACCCATCAGTACCCTTTCAACAATCGGAAATTCCAACTATCACTTTAACCACTCCTGTAAAAATTCTTCCCTCCCTGTCCTGCTTGTCAGACTCTAACCTAATTTTCCTCTTTCTCCACAGCTGTAGCCAAGCAGCAAAATATTTATACCAGGAACACACTGATAGACTAGTGTCACTTTAAATCAGTCTCAACCCTCAAGTGGGTTCAACACTATCCTGGCAATTCTGTTTCTTGAATCTACTTTCCCACTCTTCTATCTCCTACCTCTTTCTTCAAACTTTTCTCAGTACTCCATTCCCTTGTATAGTGGTGAGAATAAAAACCTATCAGATGGGAGCGCCTTCATCCTCAGCAGCAAATATGCACACCTGCCTACAGCTGTGCCATTTTCCTTCCCTCCCCATCGATCTGTGACTCCCAACAACATTTACATGTTTTCTGAGATATATCTCTTTCATTTTCCCAAGGACCTGTTGTTCCTTCAGTTATACCCCATCTCTCCCTCATTGTTTTCCGCTTCATTGCATCATCTCCGCCAGCATATGAACATGCCCTCCGGTCATCTACCATTAAAAAGTAAAAATGAAATACCCCTCAAACCGTCAACTACTTGTCTCCTAGTTTTGCTGTTCTCCGTCACTGCACATCTTTGCCAAAGAGTTCCCACAGGTGGGCTCTTCACTTCCTCATTTCTCGTTCACTGGACTTTGGTCCCTTTACTGAATTAACTTTGCTTTAGCAAATGTAACCACCGATCAGCAAGTGTCAAATCTAACAGTTGCTTCTTTTTAATCTTCATATTATTGGACCACTCAGCAGTGTCTGATGTCGGCTGCCCCCTGTTGCTCTAGAGACACTTCTCTTGTCTTCCAGGATGCCATGCTCTTTTGGTTCTCTTCCTAGTTTTCCTGTTACTCCTCATCAGTCTTTTTCTAAAGGTTGAGTTCTCCAGTGCTCAGCCTTAATTCCCACACTGCTGAGTTCCACATCATGTCTCCTACTTGTGCCCTTAACCCTTTCACTCACATCTCATTGGCACCTCAAACTAAACAGGCCCTAATCCAAACTCTTGAATTTCTTCTTAAATTGGCTCTTCTCTCTTGCCTTCTCTTCAGTAAATGCGTCACCGCCCATTCAATTACAGTTTATTCTAAGCGAGTCTTGCTGTCTCTTCCTCAAAAATATGTTCGCTTTTCTGCATTTCCACTGCCACCATCTCTGTTATATTAGTCAGGGTTCTCCAGAGAAACAGAACAAATATATGTGTATGCACAGAGGGTGTTTCTGCCCCCTTCTTTTTCAGAAATTGGCACTTGTGATTATGGAGGCTGGCAAGTCCAAAAGCTGCAAGTCCAAAACAGGCCAGCAGGCTGGAGGCCAGGAAAGAAGTGAAGCTGCAATTTAAGTCTCAAGGCCAGCTACTTAACTCAATCTTTCTCAGGGGAGGTCAGACTTTTGTTCTACTCAAACATTCAACTGACTGGATGAGGCCCACCAGTGCTATGAAGGGCAATCTGCTTTACTCAGAGTCCACTGATTAAAATGTTAATCTCATTCAAAAACACGGTCAAAGAAACCTCCAGAATAATGTCTAACAGCATATCTGAGCCCTACAGCCAAGCCAAAACAACATGTAAAATTAGCCATCACACTCGCCTAAGCCACCTTGTTTCTGGTCAAATCTATTGCAGTAGCCTCCAAACTGGTCTCTCTGTCCCCATCCGTACCCTCCATACCAAAGCCAGAAAACTCTGCAGTCATAAATCAATTCTTAACCACCCCCAAAGCTTCCTACTGCACTTAGATTAAAACCAAGCTCCTTTCCAAGGCTTGAAGGGTCCGGTCCTTTCAGACCCTCATCCTCCATCCAATCCTATGTCTAACTCGGTTTGCCAACCCTGAAGTCTGCCTCAGGGTCTTGGAATATGCTACTGGTTATACTTTTCTGTCTTTCTCTTTGCAAGGCTAAATTCTATATATCCCTTTATAACTCTATATAACTTAAGCTTGTGTCCTTGGCCTATATTCTTCATCGCTGTTTGCTTCCTTGACAGCACTGAGCACACATGAAAATTATATATTTATTTGTTTGATTACTTATTTATTCCCCGACTCTGCCACTATAATCTCCATTAACACATGTACCATGTTTGTCTTACTCATCTCGGTGTAGGGCCCAGGGCTAGGCAAATAGGAGATGCTCAATTAATATTAAATAACAATAAAAAAATCTTAAGGAAGAAATATCTAAATATAAAAACGAAAATCATAAAAATATTTAAAAATAGGAGAAGATATAAATCTTGGAACGAGTATTTCTTAAGTAAAACAGAAAACATACAAATTATAAGTGAAAAGAAAAAATTCCAGATGTAATTATATCAATATTAAAAACCCTTAATCATGGGATGAAACACCATGAACAAAGTCAAAACACAAAGAAAACATACATACACGATATGTATAACAAAGAGGTCTTACAAATTAAAAAATAAATAAATAGCATAATTCAAAAACAGTCGAGGAATTTAAACATTAGATTTAAATAAATGCCAGGGAATTAACAGAAATTCCAATCATAACCCATCACACTGGGAAAAATTAACAAACATTTCAAAAAATAAAAATGAAAAAAATTTTCTAAAGGTTGAAAATAATGATTTAAAAATGGTTCAGTTAGTCTCTTTTCAAATGGATAGTAGTGTACAATCACAGTGCAGTGGGCCAGACAGCTTCAATAAGAAAAAGGAACGTAGGAAAGCAAAGCGTCGAAGATTTTGTTCTTACAGCCACATCTGCAATGAATCTAGTTTGTCTGAAGTAGAGGATTACATATTTTCCAAAGCAAAGAGTACAACCCGGAGACAGTGACATAATTACACTCTCTTCACCAGATAGCAAGTTATCAAGGACTAAAATTGGTCTGTGGCTCAAATTTTTCAGTAAACACAGACTCAGGAATACCTTCTTCAGAAATAAATGGCAAACACATTAGTTTCAGGATTCACAATTTGCATCCCACCCCCCCACCCCAAATACTTTGGAAAGAAACAGATATAGTTATTTTAAGAGAGGAAATTACTCCTAAGGAATCTCTTGCTTCTCTCTATATTTTAAATTCACTTGGCATTAATTCTATTTATAGAATATAACCTCTACAATGCTGGAAACTGTGCTTAAAAATTACAGTTAATATTTTAAGCATTTCTGTATTCTATTTTACTCATCTTTTAAGATGAGTAAATGCCTAACTCTACCAGAGTCCATCCCCACTTTCCTCAACCTGGTCATCATAAATTGACATTTTAGAGTCAAATAAAAGATATATCCTGCCAACTAGGAATCTATTCGTGGAAACGATGCTCTCTTGTCAGGAACACCAGCACATTCTGCCTGACAGTGATACAAAGCACAGCTTGTGTTGGTCCTCAGCCTATAATAATGGTGTCTAAAACTGCCAGCTGGACAGATTAGGCTATTTGCCATGTGATTCACATTTTCCCCAGCTTTACTGAGATATAACTGACATAAACTGTGTAAGTTTAAGGTGAACAACATGTTAGTGTGATACACTTGTGTACTGCAAAATGAATACTACCTTATCATTAGTTAACACCTCCATCACATCACGTAATTGCCAATTCTTTTTTGTAGTGAGAACATTTGAGATCTACTCTCTTAGCAACTTTCTATAATCACCATGCTGTACAACAGGATATAACTGGAAGTTTGTACTCTTCAACTATCATCTCCCCATTTCCCCTATCCCCCATCTCCTGGTAACCACAATTCTAGCTGGTCTCTATGGGTTTGTTTTTAGATTCTAAATATAAATACAGTATTTGTATTTCTTTACTTGACTTTTTCGCTTAGCATAATGCCCTCAAGGTCCATCCATATTGTTGCAAGAGGCAGGATTTCCTTTCTTCTCATGGCTGGATGACATTCCTCATTTTTATCCATTCATCTGCTGACAGACACTTAGGTTGTTTCCGTATCTTGGCTACTGTAAATAATGCTGCAATGAACATGAGTGTGCAGATGTCTCTCAGACATTTTCTGGTTGTATATCCTCAAGTGGCTTGCTGGATCATATGGTAGTTTTATTTGAAATTTTCTGAAAAAAACTCCATACTATTTTCCATAGTGGCTGCACCAATTTACAATTCCACCAATAGTACACAAGGGTTTTATTATCCACATCCTTGCCAACACTTATTATCTTTTGATAGCCATTCTAACAAATGCAAGGCGATACCTCATTGTAGTTTTGATTTGTATTTCCTTGACTAGTGAAGTTGACCACCTTTTCGTGTAACTGTTGGCCATCTGGACATCTTCTTGGAAAGAATGTTTACTAGTTCCTCTGTCTATTTTTTGATCAGATTGGGTTTTTGTTTTTGTTTTTGTTTTGTTTTTGCTGTTGTAAGATATGAGTTCCTTGTACATTTTGGAGATTAACCCCTGATGACAGTTTTCTTTGCTATGCAGAAGATTTTTAATTTGATGTCGTCCCACTTGTTTTTGCTTTTGTCGTCTTTCTTTTTGGTGTCAAATCCAATCCAAGAAATCATTGCTCAGATCCATGTCAAGGAGCTTACCACCTACACTTCCTTCTAAAAGTTTTATGGTTTTAGGTCTTACTTTTAAGTCTTTAATTCATTTTGAGTTGATATCTGCATATGATATAAAACAGGAAACCAGTTACATTCTTTTGCATGTGGCTGTCCAGTTTTCCCAGCACCATTTATTGAAGAGACTATTTTTTTCCCAAGTATTTTCAGCCCCTTTGTTGTAATTCAATTGGTCACATGTGCATAGGCTTATATCTGGGCTTTCTATTCTGTTCCATTGATTTATGTATCTGTTTTTATGCCAATACCATACTGTTTTAATTAGTGTAGCTTTGTAAGATAATTTGAAACCAAGCCATGTAATACCTCTAGTTTTGTTCTTCTTTCTCAAGATTCCTTTGGCTATTTGTGGAGTCTTTTGTGGTTCCATATGAATTTTAGGATTGTTCATTCTATTTCTATGAAAAATGTCATTGGAATTTTGATAAGGATTGCTCTAAATCTATAGATTGTTTTGGGTCTGTTTTGCATTTAAACCAAAAAGATCCCCATGGAACCACTCCAAAATATAAGAAATGGTTAAATGTAAGCTAAAACGGCAAAAGTGGAGAAGTTTCTTCTGATGACTAGCCTACAGAATATAGAAGGTGGTGGCCTTTAGAGGAAAAGTATACCCACATGTTTCATCGATGCCACTTTTCATTAAGTGAAATATCTCCACTGCCACTAAAGCCTTTCGCTAAACTGCTAAAAGGTCTTTCACACTGTAATTCTGTTTTATGGCCATTAAAATGCCTAAGTGGCTTCATAACTATCTTAGTGAACAGATGCTGGTGAAAACTGCTTCAGCTTCAAACTAGCTGTCAAGTGAGAATGGATCATGTCACCAGAGAGCCAAAGACAAAAAAGAGAAATGGCACCCTCAGGGGAGCGCTACCTGGAGGAAGGTGAGGCACGGCTCTCTCCCAGTGTCTCCGTGCTTGTCTCTCCACACCCACGTCCCTAACTGCAGAACGAGGCAATGGCGCAATGGTAAGAAGCAAACATAAAGACACAACACTGTAAGTAAACAGTGTGAAGACTGAGCCCCAAGAGATTTTTAGAAACATGCCTATTTTCTATTGGGGAGGGGAGCTTTACAAGGATTATTACAAAGAATGAACTATGTGCATTTTCTAGACTTATTTACCTCTGGCTTGCATGCATCCTTCCACCTGAATGGATGCCTAAAAACATTTTTATTGAAAGCTCTAGAAACATGTATCAAGGGAAAACATAGGAAAAATAAAAAATTAATGACCATGCAGTATTTAGCTCCAGATTTAATTCTCATCGGTGGGAAATAAACTCTCCTGCATTCATTAGAGCCACCATTCCACACAGTGAGTGCAGAGATATCGGAATTTCATAGAGCTAGCCCTTGAATTCTAATAACAGAACCAACATAAGTCTTTATTTTCACAGATGTAAAGGACAAGATCTTAAATATACTAATCCCTTACAATTCCCTACTGGCTGAATTTTGAATGTGTAAAAGGAGGCACTGGTGGAGTGAAAGAGGCTGGAAAGGCATGGCGAAGGGCACTCTGCAAAAGACGTCTCATGCCGGTCTCTGGACTTGGGGCCGGATCTCGTACAAGATGAAGAATGGGTCAGGCTTTCAACTGAGTGAAGTGATGTCACTGAGCGGATGTGGCAGTATGGAGGAGAGATAGCTTCATAGTACCTTAAAAGCATATTGAGTTACATCTAAAAGGCATGAAGAGACTACAGTCTGGAGGTAAGGGGAAGCTATAGGTGAGTTCATCCGTTTAGTCAGTCAAGACCACCAGGGATTGACAACGAACATGGGGAGAAGGGAAGCATGGAATTAATGAAAATGTAGATTCTATGGGATTCCTGGCTATTAAGGGAAAGAGAAAGTTAAGCATGATACCAAGGTTCTCACTAAAGACAAGGAGACAGGCGGTGACAGGACTACAGCCAAAGACAGGAAGTGCAGAAGAGAGGCGGATGGAGAGAAGCAGGTTTAGGAGCAGATGCTGAGGACAGGAACGAAGAGGCGCTTCTAGTAGGGAGAGAAGCATGGGGACCCAGGGAAACTGCTACTGTGTCCGTGGAGTGCTCAGTCGGTGCTCCGTGTTTCAGGTGACAAAAATACCTTACACTCAACTGTGTTTTTATAAGTGCATTGACCATGTAACAGTCCATGAAGTTTAGGGACAATGACTACGTAAAAAAAAAAAAAAAGAAAAAAAAAAGAACAAGGTGGTAAAAGACTTTTATCAAACCAAATAAGAATCCAAGAACAAAAACATCAACAAAATTAAGAGCCCTCGGCTCAAGCTAGCCAAACAACCCTGTAAGGCCCTGTAACTCTAGGCCTGTTTTTGTACTAGGAAAAGTAACCAGAGAGAACCAGAATCTTCCTAATGTAACTTACAGAAAAAAAGGTATCATAAACTGGGGGCAAATTAAATAATCCTTTATTTTGACAAAAAGGGAAACTGACCTACCTTTAACAATTTCATATCAACTTAACTATTTCTCTAAACTTAAAATTCCTGTTATCAAAGTGTGTTTTAAAGGTCAGAAACTCAATAAAATGTTCAAAGATACCTGTCATTAATGTATCTAAAATTAACTCATGGATTTTTTTAAACCTATAAGCTGAGTAGAATTTCACTGCATGTATCATGAAAAGGAAATATTTTGCTGATTTAAATTATTTCCAGTCTGTTTTGGTATGTATGGCTACAAATTTGTTTGCAACTCTTTTTCTCTTCCTTTTCCCTTCCTTTTTCATTCTCAGATTTTAGAGAAATTTTTCTCCTCCACAAAATCTGTTGTTCCTCCTTCTGCTCTGACCCAAGCTCTTACCCCTAACCCTATCCCCAGCCCAATGCTGCTTTTGTTTATTTAATGAAATTAGTAACCATTGCCACAATCGAGGCTTTGGTAAAAGAACTCTGTCCTTGTCAGATCAGATAATGGATTAAATTCAAGGGGGAGGGTGCTTCAATTAATGGGGTAGAGAGAAAATTAGCGTCCTTCCAGCCCATACCCCCTCTGGAAGCCTCTCACACAACCCTCTGTCCTGTGCTGCGGACAGAAGGCCTTAACTATGTCTCTAACCCTGGGAAGAGAGAGGCTCAGAGAACAGAGTCCAGAACTAAAACCAGCTCTTCTTAATCCAGGCCAAAGATAGATTAACCTCATATTGAAAGTCAATTTGTAAGGCATCCCCCTCTAACTCTACAAAGCCTGATTTCAAGCAATGGTTTTTGCTAAGCAGCACACAATCACTGAAGGAGAGCAACTCGGCAGAAGAATCTGATATTAATTTGCTTTGCTGCACTGCCTGCCAGAGTATGAGGCAATAGTTTTTAAAAATAAAGACTAATTTGCTGAAAAACTTTCTCAATTATTACTTCCACTCAGGCCTCCATTCTGTGACACAGTGAAAAAAATAAGAAGCAATGGAAGAAAGGAGAGAAGAAAAGATATGATACCTAATATTCTTATAAGTAGATAATAATAATCATAGTTAACATTTACAATGTGCCAGGGGCCATTCTAAACGCTAAGAACCTTACATATATCAACTCATTTATTCCAACCAATGAGCTGAGTAATATTACTTTCTATCACTTGAGAGATGAGAAAACTGAGGGACAGAGTGGTTGTCACTTGGCCGAAGAAGAGTTGGGATTTCAACCATGGGAATCTTACTCTAGAGTCTGCACTTTGAACCAGATTCCCTATTGAATAGAGCTTAGCATCTAGCTCGGTGGTTCCCAGCTTGGGTGACATCTGGCAATGTCTGGAGATATTTTTGGTTGTCACAACTGGAGGTAGAGGGTGCTACTGGCATAGAATGTGTGGAGACCAGGGCTGCTGCTAAACATCCCACAATGTACAGCACTGTCCCACAACCAAGAATGACCCAGCCAAGCAGTCTGCAGTGACCAGGCTGAGGAACTCTGACCTAAAACAATATTCTTAAACTTCTTAATACTATCTCCTTCACCTCTGTTCAATAAGACTCAGTTTAGAGAATAATGAAGGACAAAAAAAAAAAAAAATAGAACACTAGAAATACGTCAGTGTTATAAAAAACTAACTGGAAGAAAATTCAGGAAATCGATGCTAAAAATTTTACTCAATTTTTCAAAAACAAATAAAAAAAACTTCCCTTTAAATAAAAATAAAAGTGCTATATTCTAAAACAAAACAATAAAGTTAAAGAAAGAAGTGAAAACTTCTTGAAAACACTGATTTTGTATCACAACTAAAGTAGAAAAGTTCTCAAAATTACAGTTTGGGCTGCCAAATTTTGAAGACTATAGAGTGGGGTTGTGACTCCACTCTAAGAATTCACGTTGCCTCTGTCTAATCTCTCAGAAGGGGAGCAAGGACGGAGAGCTGCTGTCTGGGTGCCAGCGACCCTTCAGGTAAGGGCCCTTCTACCAGCTGGTTGCAGACGATCTGACCTTAGCATTTAACAACTTCCCCCGCCCCTCGTTTACTGCGCACTCACCAAGTTAGCACTTCCACAGCAGAGAGAGCCTTTGCTGCTGGAAGCCCACTGCCCAGCCACAGCTTCCCACCCAATCCCCTTACCTCCCAGCCCCCACACCCCGTGACCTATTGCTACCAACCAGCCACACTTCATTTTCCCACTTGAGGATTCCATTTTTACAAGTAAGAACAACACATTTCAATTAATTCAACTATCTGGAATGTTAAAAATATGTATTTTCTCAGAAAAGCTTTCATCTCTCTCTGGGCAAAAGTTATTAATCTACTTCGTACTTTCATGAAATCATGTAGATTCACTGTGAAGCAACGGATTCTAAAAATCATGAACGGCTGTTGTTCATTCCATCAGTCAATGAATATTTATGTGCCTGTAAAGGCAGGGCCTGCTTTCCAGGAGTTTGCAGTCTGCTGGGAACTAAGACTCGCAGGGACAAGCTGAATGCAAATCAGAGGGCGTGACACAGAGATTTCACAGGGAAGGGGCATCGGAGAACAGTCACTCACCTTTCAGAGTAAAGTTATAAGAATGCTATTATAGTTTTGTGTGTGTGGGTGTGTGCACGCACAATTAAGAAATATTAAGGATGTTCTTACATTTTGAAATACTGAAATCCAACTACACAGCCAATGAGATGAGCATCTACGGCACTTAAAAAGGGGAATCATTCTAAAGTATTCTCAATTCACTGATAATGTTTGGGTTGGTGGTTTAGTGCATGCCAAGCAAAAACTGCTATACGGACTGGCGTCGAAAGACCATATAATTCCATCATATCCTTACAACTCCCTCTTGAAGTAACTAGAAGAACAATTACCAATTTAAGAGCCTGTCCTGGCCAGGAAGTATGTGTGCTGTCCATTCTGTCTAACCCTGATAGCTGAAAGGGGCTGTTACACACAGAGGGGCTCTGAGCTGACCCTGGTCACATAATTAGCAAAAAGAAGAGCCAAGACTCTCACATCAGCATCTATGTTCTTCCTGCCTCCTACATCAGGCCACCTCCCTATTTCACAAAAAGTGAAAACAGAGAAAAATGTGGCATGTAGGCCCCTAGTTGTAACAGGAGTATATTTTTCAGAAGAAAACAATATACCATAAAATTCAAAGTTCAGTATAAAATTATCAAATTCTTCCCCCAAATAGTCAATTCTATAAAATCATTACTGTAGACACTAATCAGTTTTCTAAATGAAGACACATTTTTTAACTTGGGCAACAAGTAGCTAGATTTTAAACTGCTGTAAAAGTTCTGTTTACCAGAATTCTCTTTCTTTTGCATTTTAAGAGAGCCAAATTTAACATTAGTTCTACCTAGCTTATAAAAGTAAAGTATCAATAGTGTTCAGAAGTTTAAAAGCATGATGTTCTCAGACTTATTATACTAGATTATGAAGTAAAATTAAAAAAACTGATTTCTTTTAATGCTAGGGAGGAAAAAAAATCACTGATACTCATGTTAATAATGTGAACCAGGCACTTTAGAAAGATTTTTTTAAAAGTTTTTTTTAACTGTTTATGTGAAAGGAAGTTTTAACTTTAAGCAGAAAAATACAGTACTCCTCCTCTGTTCAAAAAACAAAGATAAAGGATAGATAAAGGATAAAGGATAAAGACCCAGGATATACAACCAAGAATAATTTATCCAGAAAAGCTATCATTTAGAGTTGGCGGACAGATAAAGAGCTTCCCAGACAAAAATAAACTAAAGGAATTTATCATCAACAAGCCAGAATTACAGCAAATGTTGGAGGGACTTCTTTAAGAAGAAAAAAACATGTATCAAAACAGGAATAAAGAATGGTAACAATTATATTCCTATCAATAAGTACCTTAAAGTGGAAAAGAATTAAGTGCTCCCACCAAAAGATAGAATGGCTGAAAGGATAAGAAAACAAGACCCCTACATACGAAAAGGAAGGAAATGGAAAAAGATATTGCTTTGATGGACCTAGGAGGTATTTAAGTCAGACAGAGAAAGATAAACATTATATGACTTCACTTACATGTGGACTTTAAGGAATAAAAAGAACAAACCAATCAAAAACAGACTCACAAATACAGTGGACGATTTGGTGACAAACAAAAGGGAGAGGGTTTGGGGAGTTGGGAGAATAGAGTGAAGCATTAACAAAGTACAAAGCAGTAGCTGATAGATGGTCACAGGGATGGGGAGCATGGCACAGGGAATGAAATTAGCATTAATACATTGGCGAGGTGGAGGGTCAGGGGAAGGAGGGAGCAATTGGGGGGATCATTTTACTAACTATATAGATGTCTAACCAATATATGGTATACTTGAAACTAATTAAAATTTAACAAATAAAAATAAAATAAATAAATAAATAAAAAACAAGGAATGGAACTAATGCTGGTAGTCTAAAGAGTGTATGAAGAACCAAAATCGATTTAGGCCAGATGTACTTTCACATAAGAATGTCTTATAAGAATGTTCTAATTCATAAGTATATTATCTAGTGATGAAATACACTAATTTAAAGTTAATTCAATAATTCAGAAACTATTCATTATTCAACCTTCAATGCTGTGATGTAAAGAAAATGATAAATTTAAATTGTCAAGTTTACAGAGAAAACCTATATTTAAATCATTTAAATCTTGAATGTATTTTAAATAAAAGTTTTTTATATAATAAACTGCCAACAATTAAGTATGGATGCTAGGTTTCATCATATCCTGAGCCTGCACATAATTTCTTAGAACAGAAAATTAGTACTTTCCAAAGACACCAATCACTTAATATTAGGTAACATTAATTAATTGCTACCATGTACTAGGTATATGATCTGTTCCAAGTGTTTCCCTCCATAAGTCACTACCTAGAGGCAGAGACTACTATTTGCAAACATTTGATGCCTCTCTGTGCAAAAGGTTTATGCATCCCTGACCTTTGAACTCAGCCAAGAGACTTGCTTTTAGTCAGTAAAAAACAAGCTGGTCACTTCCAGACCGGAAGTTTAAGAGCTATATTCCCTCCCGAGCCTTCTCCACGACCTTTGAAACATAGTCAAGATGTTCCTTCCATCAACCTGGGTCCCTGAATTTCCACAGTGAACACAGCCCCCATGCTAATGCACAATGGACATGAAGTGTAATAATAAACATGCTGGGCTGTAAACCCACTAGGATCTGGGAGTTGTTTGTTACTGCAAGATAACCTAGCCTATACTGACTGACACAAATCTGTTTTATAAAAGAAGAAAGTGAGCCACAGAAAAGTATTTTGCCCAAGAGTCTACACCTAGTAATGAAGGGAAATTAAGAATTCAGGAGGTCTAAACTCCAAAGCCCATACTTTCATTCAATTCATGTTTTCATAATACACAAAACTTAACTATTTCTTCTTAAAACTCTCAACAACCGAAATGTGATTTCTGAAATCAGAAGACAAAAAGACTGCACATAAGTTCTGTTATTTTTAATAGAGAAAATCTGAAAACAATAGGAAAGGGTAATTTTAATTTTAATTTACCAATATGCTTGAAATATAAACTGATCTGTGCATGTACCTGTGGGTTTGCAGAATACCAAGCCACTGGTTATTGAGCCATTCGAACCACCAGCTTTCCCAGCACATGCCCAAGGCAAGTCACACTATTTGGTTACATTTGAGAAACTGCCGGGGAATGGGAATATAGACAGGAAAGACAGCCTCTGCCTTCACGGAGCTTGCTGCCCAGCATGACAAGACAGTAAGTCAACAACTCTAACATAGCTTCGGAGCACTTGTGGGGATATACACGTGTTTTTTAGAACTTTAGTTCACTAAAGGACTTCTCACTGAGGCTGGGGAAGAGAATGTCAGGGGAGTTTCTAGGAAGAAAGGACAACTGGGCCATGTTTTAAAGGAGAGCGGGAGTGTAAGTTAGTAAAAGGCTTGGAGTACTTTCTAAGAAACGAGAACATCAAAGGTGTGGAGGAGAGGGAAAACATGGCCGCAGGGGAAATTTCACTTGAATAGTCAGGCTGGAACTGCAGAGAAAAGAAGGGCAGTCCTGCAGGGCTACCTGGCAGCAGAACAAGGATAAACAGCAAAGCAAGAATGAGTTATCCGGCTCCAATAAGCTTCCAGCAAGTCTGACTTTGTAAGACAAAACCAAAGGTTCCTGGAGCCACTCATTTATGCCTCACCCTTGACAAGGGTGTGATCAATGAAGAGCTTATAAATTCGCATCCCTGTGAATCAGTTGGCAGCAGGACTTCAAAGAGGCTAAAGTACTTTCTCACAGGTCAGTCGTGAACTTTAATGTAAAAAGTGAGGGTATTAACAAAACAGGCCAATTCAATTCAAGTCAGTCAGTGATACCTCTGTCACCCTCCCCTGCAGGCTGTGACTCCTTTTCAGCACAGAATTTATTTTGATGTATCTTTCACCACTTGCTGTCAAAACTGCCACTGCAAACAAACCAGCTACTTAAATTCAAGCCTCCATCATTGTTCCTTTTGTAACAAAAACAAACAAACAAAAAAAAGCCTCTTTCTGTAGAGCACCTGATTTCAGATTGGACAGCTTATCCTAACAGGGCTACCAATCTTTAAGTCTACAAGAGCAACTTCCATTTGTACTAACAATTGTTGTAGTCATTTATTTTATTGTTATAGCAGTCCTACTTTGGAAACAGATTTTCCAAGTCACAGTCCTAAGAGGTGGGAGGCTCAGCAGCAAAACCCAGCTTGGTCACCATCTTTAATAGCACTTTCTACCTGCTACTCACAACAGCACACCAATACCTGCCATAGTGACCTGAGACTCCTTACTGGGCCTCTGTGAACTTCAAGTCCCTCATTTGTAAAATGAGGAGTCAGTCTGAATAAAGTTGCTTCCAATCTTCATGTTCCATATTTTTACAAAGGAAAGTTACAGCAAAAGATTCTCTCCCTTCGCAAAAAGACAAGATGGGTGTTAGTGCCTGAATCAGGGTCATAATTCAAATAAGTCTGAGTAAAGGCATAATTAAAAGTATAAATACAAGTATTCTCCCACACTGACATGTTAAAATCAACTCTAATAAAATCGTGCTTTAAGTACAATATGAATATGATTATTCCAACTAATACATGCATCGAGTCAATAGTATAATTATTATATATCAGTCATGCAGAAAATTACACTGATAATTAAGCTACTGAGTGCTAGAGTCAAGTTTTCTTGCTCCAACACTCTGGATCCGAAAGAATTTTAAGAAGAAAATAAACGCAAATCTCCTTCCCTGTCCTTAATTCTTTCACAGCCTCCTCATCCTTTTCCCCGCAACACAAGGTTAAGAGCTGCTCAGTAATACAAGGTATTTTGTATTTACTTTCCCATAAAATAGTACAGGTAAGTTTTCCCTTGCTGCTGTAACAAATTATCACAAAACTTGGTAGCTACAAACCATACAATATATCACAGATCTGTTGGTCCATAAGCTTAGCTAGTTTGTCTGTCCTAGTCTCACGGGGCCAAAATCAAGGGCTGTGTTCCTCTATAGAGAGGTTGTACAGAAGAATCCTTTTCCAGGGACATTTAAGTTGCTGGGCAAATTGAGTTCCATGTAATATCGGACTGAGGTCCCAGCTTCCTTGCTGACTGCCTGTCAGAACTGTTCTCAGTTTCTAGAGGTTGCCCACAGTCCTCGGGTCATTGCCCCCTTCCCCCATCTTCAGAGCCATGGACAGCAGGTTGAGTCCTGCTCATGCTTCAAAGGCTCCTCCTGCACCTAGTTCCCTCACATCTGTGTCTTCTACCTCCCCCTTCCACTTTTAAGGACTCCTGTGATTACATTGGGCTCACCTTGATAACCCAAGACAACCTATCTATTTTAAGTGTTATGCCCTAATTTCGATCTGCAAAGTCCCTTCATTTCTCCGAGGTGACATAAACAGAGGCCCCAGAGATTAAGGGGTGGGCATCTTTGGGGACCATCATTTTGCCAATATCATCATAAATACCGAAAATACATAAATGTCTCTTTTACTAGAAAACAATCATTCTGCCCACACCCCAAAGCAGAGATTTATGCTAAATATCAGTGAACAGAAATGAAGAACGCAATGACCTTGTGATTATTCTGTATACTTAAAAAAAACTTATTAGTTCTTACCGCTTGCAACAATGAAACTATATATGCTAGAAGAGGAAACAGAGAAAACAAAAACGTTAGTGTCAAACTACAGTAAATGTAGAAACTAGAAAAAATGTGATATTCTGAACCAACTCTTCAACTTTCTGGAATTATTCACAGTAGGCACTGTGAATCATACTTCAAGTTTTAATTTTAAAAATATGCCAAACTTTCTTACAACCTACCTTAAAAACTTTCACACAAATCTGAATGGAAAATGGTATTATGCTGCCTAAGATCTTGAATCAGTGTTAAATCAAGCTACCTAACTTTAGCACAGCAGTAAAAATCTCAATATTTTATTTAGGGGATTTGAAAGAAAATGCACTTAAACAAGAGAGTTTATTCTTGTTTACTTTGTGAACAACAGAAGTTAAAAACTTATCCAAAAAGTAAATAAAAGAATAGCTCCAAATTACTAAATTCACACTACTTGCAACGGCAAAAACTATCAAAAAAACTTTATAAGAACATGAAGGTATTGATTAGACAAAATTTACAGTAGTTAATAATGAATTCTTGATGTTAAAATTCATGCTATGTAAAACATAAAAGAAATAATCACCTCATCGCAGATATATTTATAAAAATTATTCATGTCAGAAGTGACACTTTTTAACAGAATAAGAATTAAGTATATCAAGCTAAAATTTTTAAACATTGCCATTTATTATCTAAATAATATGAACTACACATAGTATAAAACTGTACCCAAGTGACACAAGTTAGGACACCCATCATTCATCAAATCATGCTAATTTCCAAGTCATCTATTAACTGTTAGAAATTATTGATGTAATCCTTTTTGATAAGTCACAAGCTAAGCAACGTCTGAGCTATTATTTAATATAACAAACCAACTCTTCCAATAGTTTCCCCCATTTTACTGAAACACAATGAGTGAACTGAATGTTGATCGAGATTTTCCCATAACATAATATTATTCATGACAAATCTACTACCTTTTGCTGAACTAATACACATTAAACTCAATGATGTTCTAACCCTAATAACATTGAGATTTTTAAACTCATTATTTTTATTACCACCTAAGTCATGGAAATCACTTATTGGACTGTCATATTTAATTATCTAGCTTAATTTTACAACATTTTGTTCAACCTCAATCAATGGCGCTTTGAAAACATCAACTAATTTCCAAGAATCAATACATTAAAAGGATGTTATTAAAAGTTAATTATAATCTTCAGATTTGTCATCAACTAGTGTATTTTCATGTAACTTGTTGAGTGATTTCAAAGTTTTTCTCTTGGAATATTTTCCTTTGTTCCATTTTTGTTTGTTTCTCTAATAGTCTCTGCTTCTCTCTCAGTTTCCTGCATTTGGTTTTACATGTTCTACTACCTAACATTTGTCAAATAAATCTACCCATTTTAATAATTTAAGAAATAAGAATGGTTAGAATAACATGCAATAAAGCCAAATATCTAAAAACTTTAATTATTTAAGATATTTCAGTTTCTATTAAAGTGACTATTCAAATTTTTATATGATTTCCAAACTGAGTTTGCATCAATAATGCAAAGACTGCCCATCCAAAGATATAGACTTCATTATTTCAGTTCCAAGTTCTTAGATATGTTATTTAACATGATAATATTTATTCAATATAAGATAATATAGAAATATAAAAAATGTTAAGTAGTTTATTTTGTTCTTATCTTTCTATGGTGTCACGCACAATAAGACAACATCCAAAGGAAATATCCAAAAACTTTTTCTAGATTTTCAGCAGAGACAACTTTTTTCTCCCTAATGCTATACTTACACCATCTGTACAAAATTAATAGAGTTTTCAGGTAAACATTTCTCATTGAAACAAATTTTCTTGAGCACAATGTTTAATATACTTCAGATGTTTTCCTTCAAACTCTATGAAATCAACACAAACCATCATCTATCTTCAAAGTCTTGAATACTGCATATTAATTATCAAACCACTTCTGTTTGAAATGATTGGAGCTTTGTCAATCATGATTGAAATTTCATAGCCCTGATTTATGTTTTCTAAACATTATTTTCTTAACAGATATATTTTAAAATAATCGGGACCATGAATCTAAACTGCCATGATACGTTCACATAAAAACTATTTTTAAAGCCTTAAAAAATACTTTAAATCAGAAAACTTTTAAATTTAAACAAAAATAAATTTAAAATTATTTTAATTTTAAAAATTAAATTAAAAATTATTTTACATTTAAATAATCTCCTTACTAGTAATTAGTTTGTTCCGATTTTCTATTTCTTCATGATTCAGTCTTGGTAGCTTGTGTGTTTCTAGGAATTTACCCATTTCTTTTAGATTGACTATTTTGTTCTTTACAGTAGTCTCTTAGGAGCTTTTGTATTTCTGTGGTCTCGATTTAACATCTCCTCTTTCATTTCTAATTTTATTTATTTGAGTCCTCCTTTTTTTCTTGGTGAGTCTAGCTAAAAGCTTATCTATTTTGTTTATCTTTTCAAAAAGTCAGCTCTTAGTTTCATTGATTTTTCCTATTTATTTTTTGTCTCTATTTTCGCTCTTATCTCTGTTATTGCCTTCCAACTCTGGGCTTCATTTTCTTCTTTATCTCATTCTTTAAGGTATAACATTAGGTTGTTCATATTTATATATTTTATTGAAATAAGTTTCATTTCACTCTAGAAATACAAAATGTTTTAGGTCTGTATTCCTGTATAGTACACCAAAGGATATTCTGAGCTGCAGTTTATTATATTTATTTTTTTTCTTCTCAGACTTAGAATATTAATGTTTATGATAAATAAAAGGATAAAACGTATCAAAATGGTAGATATGCTATCCATTGCCACCAAAATCCAGTCTGGATAGACAGACAGACAGAGGGTAAGTGCTTCAAAAATAAACCCCACTACTGCCTACAAAATTAGTTTGAACTAATGAGTTTATGTTGAAATTTGTTATTATAATTTTACCACTTCTCACAGTTAATATTATATTATTCATCAACTGATAAAAAAGAGTTTCAGTATCTTATCATTCCAATCCTGGTTATGGCAATCACATTAAATGGCCCTAATTTTTCTCTGTCATTCTAAGACCACTATTTTCCATTCTGAAAAACGGCAACTGAAACCAACTGATAGTTACTTTTTTAAAGTAAAAATAACCAAAAAAGGAGATTTCTATAAAGCATAATATAAGAAGGGAAAAACATGATGAAGAGCTTTCCACAGTAATGCTGCTAAATTTAAACCTAGCAAAATATTCACCTTTCAGGCACCATCACCACCACCACCACCATCATACTATTTACTAATTAAGAGCAAAACAAGTTATCCTGATCATTAAAAAGTAAACAATCGAACATAAATCAACTTAAACTCTGTCATGTCACTCCCTCTGCTGAATATCTTTCAGTGTTTCTCCTGAGAAAAAAATCCAAATTCTCCAACCAGACCCAGAGAGCTCTAGATCTGTCTGTTGTCCTCACCCCTCCTTACCCCCAGCTTATAGTTCCCAAGCCACTCCTGAGATTCTTCTCTGTCTATCCAAGCTAAACTCGGTGCCTCCTTTTCTCACAGCACCTTATTCTTGTCTGTCACTGCATTTCACAATGGGCAGTTAAATATGTATTCACACGATTGCTCGTTGTTTGCCTATTCACCAGACAATTAGCTCCATGCAGGCACGTTTTGTTGACTGTAGTATATCCAATACCTAACATGATGCCTGGCCATGGAAAGTGCTAGATAAATATTTGTTGAGTAAATAACGGATGACTAAGTTGCTAAATACCCTCAGTCTGTATAACGAAACTGCCAAAAGTAAAGTAAGACTCAAGGGTTTTTTTTAAAACATATTATATAATAGGAGAAATATCTTTGAGTATTACTATTCCAAGAGCGAATATACACACAACTAAAGATTACAGAAATGAAGACTGCACAACAGTAGTACACACCTGCCATCCTTATCTGACTTAGCTTGGACATCGGCATGCATGGAAGACTAAGAGGTCCCATTTCCCAGCTGCCACTACCACCAGCAAAGGGGTTCTTACTCCCTGTTCTGCCCCTAGACTATGGGGCAGAGAAAATGATTATGGAAAAGGGAAGAAACGACATAGTCAAAAGGCCAAGTGCTCAAATTCTAACTGTGGTAAGCACACCCACCCCTCGAGGTCTCACCTTTACAACTCCAACCAAAGATGACCCTTTCATTACCAATACTAAAGAATCAGAACTTTCAGAGCAGAGAAACCAGCACTGACTGGAGTCAAACAGCTTTTTCCAAGTACTACCACATACCCTGCCACTCTGATGGGAAGTGAGATGAGCAGGAAGGAAGATGAGAAAACCAATCCAGCAGGGCCTGGGAAGGACCCAGAGCCAGGGACTCACAAACAGCAAGCAGGTGATGAAAGGTGCCGAAGAAAGGGAATCTGGGGTGAAGTCAACAACATCAATGGAAAAGCTAAGTGTGCTAACAACTGTAGCAAGTAAGGACAGGCCAAAGGAGATTCTGGCAACTTTCAAGTGACAATGGACCATAAGGTCCACTATTTCAGTGGGAAAAGTGAAATGGAAGTGACAGTCCCTGAAACTAAAAGAGTTAAACCAGTATGAAATATGGATGCTAATGTATGGTTTAACAGGGATTGGGGAGAAACAGAGACTGGGCTAGGTACTGAGAAACTAAAATATGCAGAAGAGTGAACTGCAGGTTAGTGAGGACAGGAGAAGCGAGGGAGGAGGCAGCTTGAGTTAATAATGTAAGTGAAACAGAAGAGACTGAAATGGAAACAGAATGAAATCATTTCTAGTTTCATGAATGGCAGGAGATGGAAAAAAAAAATAGAGTAGATTGGTAAAAGCCGGGATTTAGTTCAAGTGAGGCAGTTGGAAGAGCATTTGAAGGAAAAGTTATATATTTAAGAGATTTTTGTCTAGGGGGCCAACAGAGCAGGTAACAGCAGGAGTGGCAGGGCAAAGCTGATCAGGATGGGAGTCTGATAGGGAACAGGAGTGAGGGCTTTTGTGACTAAGGAGCTAGGCTCAGGTAGGATGGAATACCAAGCACGAGGCCCTGAACCTACAGGTATCAAGATAAGATACCTGAGGGAAATACAATATGGGGTAATTGATCGGCTCACAATAAATATGTCTGGTCTACTCATCTCTCTTGGTCATGGTTGACTGACCCAGACTAGGCCTATCAGATTCTCTTTCCTGAAAATTTAAAACCGTTAAAAGAGACAGAAGGCAGCTGGAGCCAAGTCACTTTATAACACCCCTAAAAGAATATACATGCCAACTTCTGCTGATACTCTGGTTCTCTTCTATCACAAAACTTAGTTGCTCAACTTTTCTCCCAATTCTGGGGGCTGCTCATACCCTATCCCTTAATAATTTCTCCATTTTTGCTTTTTTATAAAAACCTGAATCATATGTTGTTTAAAACCAAATTATCTGATTCAATATGGCTCCTATAAGCCAACTCATTCATTTTGTAAATGAGGAAACAGAGGCCCTGAGAATATATTTTCCCCAGGTTACAAGTTGAGACCAAAACCCAATTTGCTCTACTAGTACAGTACTGCAGGTGATATTTTTAAACGCAGATTTAGAAAAGACAACTACCAATAGATTTATAATCTAAAAAAACTGCAGGAAAATGTAGTATAAAGGTAAAATATAACAGGCTAAAACCAATGGAGATGGGTAATAAATAAGAAAGAGCTGATCTTCCAACAGTAACTCATTTACATATTCTATCATAACATGAAGCCAGAGTAATCCAAGATTTCTAAAAAACAATTTTTCGAATATCTGAAGCTACTGTATTAATATAAAAGCTGATTTAAAAAAAGAAAAATGTAAATGTAATAAAAAAGGAGGGAAGAAGAGCGAGCCAGAGGAAAGAAAGGAAAATAAATGTCAACACATAATCAAAATTATAAGGCTCCTGTCTATAACACTGGAATATTTTTGGCACGTATCCCATGCTTAAAAATGTCTGTCATGGTATCCTTCTTCGCCAAATATTTTCAGACTATAAAATGTTTCTATTCACTTCCTCCATTTCTCAGAATCTTTGTAAGGCCGATTTTCTTTGTTTTCCCTACAAAGTGTCTTTCCCTTCCTAAAACTTTTACTGTTTCACTTTCTCTAGCCAAAAACTTTGCTAGTAAATATTAATCTTTCCTTTCCTGTTGCCTTGATGTTTGATATTTTCTTGTTTAACCATCCTCATTAATTCAAGACAATTCTAATTGGTACATTCTAGCAAGCTTTCTCTATGCACTGCTTCAGAAACAACAGGAGCTTTTTAAATAAAGACATTAACAAAGTTGATCTGTTTCTAAGACTGAGTATAAATACCACATGTGCTTCCATGAAGCCATTTGTTTCTCTTTGAACATGGGTTTTCAGTAAAAATGAGAATCAAGTCTCTTATTTATTCCAGATGGTCCCAATCCATCATAATAAACATATACGGCTAGTGCTGTATGAAATACTTCAAGTAAATACAATATTTTATAGAAAAGGAAACTTTATTACACATTAAAGAATTTGTTTAATTAAAAGGAAAATTATCATAAATCTAATAGGTAGAGTATATCAACCAAAATGGAAACTGAGATTTTCGTCCCACTATATAGCTGAGAACATATAAAATAATCATAAAAACTAAGATTTTATTCACTCAAAATTCATGAGAGGAAATCTGTATGGTAGACTTCTTATAAAACTTAGCTCTGTTTAATTCTAATCTTTCTACTAATTATACAAATTCAATTCCATGTACATGTAGATTATGTGAAAATACCCACTACTCAATTCACAAGAATAACAAATCTTAATGGAGTTTATACCAAGGTTTAATTTTAAAAATGCTTTTTACGATAAAGAACATCATTTATCTTTCGATAACAACTATTCGAAATTGATATATGCTGGTTTCGCGCTAACCTTAACTAGTGGTTTATGATGAGGTGGGGAAGAGGCTTTGCTCACTCTATATACTTCAGGGGACATCTGGCAAAGTGTGGAGACATTTTTGGTTGTCATAGTTGTAACGGGGGTAGGGTGAGACTGATATGCTACAGACATCTAACGGACCAAGGGAAGCTGCTAAATATCCTACAATGCACACAACAGCCCTTAACAACCAAGAACTATCCTGCCTCTAATGACTAAGAAACTCTGTCTTACAGAGAAATAAGACAAAGGACAAACAATAACAAGGAATCACGGAGCGTCACTGTCTGCGTAGGCCCTCCCGCCTGCAGGAGCCACCTACCTTTGAGGCCTGTGGTGTGGATATCACGTGGACGGTGCTGGGTTTGACTCCATTCGCCTTGGGCCGTTTAAAGAGAGCGAATCTGCTTTTCCTCCGGCCTCTGTCTCCATTAGGTAAAGCACCATTGTACCTATAAACGAAGATGAAAGAGTTCACTTATTTGCTGATTTTTAAAAGTTTTTAGAAGCACAGTTAGATGGAATAAGGGAAAAGACTATCATGGTCATAAAGAATTGCCCACTGAGCACCCCACAAAAGGAAAGGGCTATCCAACAGACTGCAGCTGTAATGAAATTCAAATCACTTCCAGAAACTTAATTTAAGAGTAATGTACAATGTAATTATAGGTTTCCTATTCTATAAAGTCTTCAAATCTTTTTGGAAAGAGACAGAGTATAAATAAGCAAATGAGAATTCTGCAGAGGCCATATTAGTGCTGGCTCAATTCAGCAAGCGTCGTTCTAATGGACCCCAGAGAAACACTCAAGAAATATTTTTAAATGAACTAGTTAGAAAATAGCATGCTAATTAAACCTCATCTCTCACTCTCAAGTCATGTTGATGTCTGTAGGATATTTGTAAGGAGACTAAATTTAGTTACTTGTATTCTTAAAAGTTCTGAATTCCCTACACTAATTCCCATTTCTATTTGAACCCTATACTGTCAGGTTAGCAAAAAGCAGCTTACAAAAAGTAAACATAAAATATGATCTACAAGAGTGGTTGCCCATAAAATGGCCCAAAGGTTAAAAAGACGAGTTTTAATTCTCAAACTGTTAAATAACTTTAAAAGTCATATGAAAACATATAATGTCCCTAAGCAGATTTCCTGTATTAATACCTTAAACTAATACCAGTGTTTATCACCAGACGTTATTTCTGCTGTGTTTTTAATCTCTTATCATTTCTATCAAGAAGGAGCATAAGCTACATAAAAATGTCTCTAGAATACAGAGACAATTTATTTTAAGTCCACTCATCTCCTTTTTTCTGAGACAAGATCAGAATAATGTACATTATTTTTTCAACATATTTGTGATCATTAGTATAATAAATGTATCCATGAGTAAACAACTATTACGAACCCACTTTGTTTTAATATATTTCCTTACCACTTAAATCAAGATGAACATTCTATATTAGGAGAAATGTGAATTAATTAAAGCCAGGAGTCTAAACAATTCAGAGGAACATTTTCACCACTGTAGCCCAGAGGCAAGATAAGATCTGGCCCCTCATGTCCCTCCCGCTCTCTGAAGCATCTTCTTCTCAACTACCTACCTACCATCAGGCTACAGGATCTAACATACATACTTAGAGTAGGGTAGACACTTTTTATGTTTCTGCTCACGACACTCCCTTCTGGAAAATCTATCCCTTAACTCCCCAAGATGAGCCCCTGCTGTGTGAATGTGAATGGCCAGGCCAGCACCCTCCCCACCATCTTAGCCAGAGCTAGACATCTGACCCAGGCTGGCCAATGACATTCTTATCCCAGAAAACACAAAAATGGAATGGAGAGACAACCCGCCAGTCTCTGTGGATGGCTAGAGCTGTAAAATGCAATCATAAGAGCTGTGAAGATGTCACAATCTGTTACATGGATGAAGAAGCAGAGAAAGTACAGAATGAAGCAGATAAACAGAAAAAGCAGCAAAGAGAGATGGATGGAGAAAGGGTCCTTAAAGTTTCCATTGGCCCAGACGTACTGACCCTTGTTCATGAAATTCTTTTTAGTTTCAGCTAACTCGGGTCGGTTTCTGCGACTTACACAACCCCAAAGCCATATCTAATATAAAGGGAAAAGCACAAAAACCTGAAGTGTCAATCTTAACATATGTAGAAACATTTTAATTTAAATTGCCTGAGGATAGATGCATAGATATTTCAGGTTAAACAAATAACATACCATTCTACTTGCACTGGCTACTCAATACATCTAGATGACAATCAGTGAAAAACCCTACTGGAAATAAAGTAACAGTGGAAAAATCAGTGTTATGATGAGACAAGTTTCTAATTAGGTTAAGTCACATGGTCATTCACTCAATATTTATAATGCCAAATACGAGGGCTACAACTATGAAGATCAGTTTCCCTGTCTTCACAGAACTCTCTGTTAAAAGGAAAGGCACAAAAACCAGTGTGACAAAAGACTTATGTGAATGCACTGGTCACACAAAACACACGAGAAGAGGCACTGTGGAAGGCTTCATGGAAGAGACACTGCTTGAACTCTCGAAATTTGAACTAGACAGGGAATATGGGGCAGCAATATATACAAAGGCAAGAACTGTCCATCATTCAGTACTGTGAGAACATAAAGTTCAAGAGCAGAGGAAATAGTGGAAAAGGAGGGTAAAAGGTTGGCACGAACCTGAATATGAAAGGCTGGTACTCCACGATAAGGGCCATGCATGGCTTTTTATCCTGAGGGCACTGGGGAATCTGGTAAGATTTAAGCAAAGGACTAACATGATTGGCTATAGAGTAAGTCCTCAAGTAGTGTCAAAAGGTTCTGCAACTTTAAGCAAAACAAGGTATAACATAATCAATTTTACTATAGACTAATATAAACGAGAGATAAGTTCCTTTGGCATCTCATCAACATAACAAAATATTGAAAATGACCTTATTCAAAGACCTGCAGTCTGAAGGAACTGCAGCACAGTGCGGGATAGGCATCCAGATTAGAGTTAACACGATCAGATGGGAGAACTCCAAAAAGATATGTCCGTGTCCCAGATGTAGTTAAATTAAGGATCTCGAAATGAGATCATTCTGGATTACTGACCCTAAATCCAATGACAAGTGTCTTTATTAGAGACATACAGTGTGGAGACACAGGGGGAGGAAGGAAATTACTGCGTGAAGATAAAGCAGAGACTGGAGTTGGCAATCACAAGGCAAAGAATGCCTGGAGCCATGAGGAGCCGAAAGAAGCAAGGAAGGCTCCTCCCCTAGAACTTCCAGAGGCAGCGTGGCCCTGCCAACACCTTGATTCCAGACTTGAAGCCTCCAAAACAATGAGAGAATAAGTTATTTTAAGCCACCAAGTTGGTGGTTAATTTGTTGTGGCAGCTACAGGAAATTCTAAAAGCCTGAACCAAAGCAGTGATGGCAGAAATGAGTCGGAGGTTTAGAGAAAATTTTTTGAGCGTTGTTTTCAATGCTGGTGAACCTCAGAATCACCAGGGAAGGTTTCTAAAAACAAGTCTAAGTCTAAGAGATTCTGATTCAGTAGTTCTGGGATAGGGCTCCAGGTGATGCTAACTTGCAGCCACAGTGGAGAATCTTGGTTTTAATGACAAAAAAATCAATAGTACTTGGTAACCTATTTGGCTACACAGAGCAAGGGACAGAGAACGGGAATGTCATATAGGCTTGTGGGCTTGGCTAGGGTGATGGCATCACTAAAAAGAGGAAGGGCAATTATAGGGACATCCACCGCAAGACAGGTAGGAAGCAAGAGAAGTTACAGATTTCGGTGCCCTCATCATACAGATGGCAGTTAAAATCATGAAGGTAGAAGAGATAAAGGTACAGAATAAAGAAGTAAAGAAGAAAAGGACATATCCTCGGAAATAACCATTTAAATAAATAACCCCTTATCAGTCACAGCCAGAAGGACCAGCAGAAAATTGTTATCACCAAAGATAAGAGAGAATTTCAACAGTGTTAATCGGTTAGTAGAACAATAATGTACAAATATGATTTGGAAAAGATTGAGTCACCTCACCCATCTTCGAAGTAAGCAAGCAAAGTTATAAATAACCAAACCCCTCCAACCATCTGCTTACTCTGATGTCCACTCCCATTCTCACGTTCTCCTCACAGCCAAGAATCTTGGAAGAGTATTCCACACCCACTGTCCCACTTTCAACACTTGTTGAATCTTTAATCCACTATCATGATCTTTGCCTCCAAATCTAAAGTGCATCAGGCATTCACCACCCCATCCGACTGTCTCCTCTTAAAGTCTCCCATTAAGCAACACACTGTGATAAGTCAAAGATGGCCACAAATTCCCATTACTTCTCCCTCTGAGAGTTGAGTCTAAGCCCCTCTTCCTAAACCTAGGCTGACCTTACCAGTGACTAGCTTACCACCAGAATGGGGAGGAAGTGACGGTCTGACACTTCCAAAGTCAGGACTGAAAAAGCCTTGCAGTTCCTGCCTGGGTCTCTTGGGAGTCTTGAGCCGCCATGTAAGAAACCTGGGACTACCATGCTGGGGAGGCCACATGTAGGCATCCCACTTGACAGTCACAGCTGAGCCGAGCCTTACACGTTAAGCGAAGCCATACTGGATCCTCCAGACCAGCCCTCCATCAGCTGACTCCCACCAAGTGACCTCAGTTCATATGCGGGGCAGAATTGCCCAGCTGAGCACTGCCCAAATTCCTGACCCACAGAATAAGGCAATAAAGGAAATGGTTGTTACAAGCCATTAAATTTGGGGTAGCTGGTTACACAGCAATACATGCCTGGAACAAGCCCCAATGCTTCAGCACAGTCTCCCTCTCCCTGCTCAGCCTCTCCTTTGTCGCCTGACCTAATTGAAGTTAAGCACTGTCACCTCCTGCTGAACACAATCACTGAATCTTCCCCTGCCCCTTCCTCCACACCTGCTTCCCAGCCATGTGGCCCCTCCTCCCGTTAAGGAAGGAGAAGTCCACCTCCAGCACCTGGGGCAATGCACAGGGCATGGGGTAGGCACCGAAACCCCTATACCAACTACATGATGGGACAAAAAGGCCATCCTTTGTATAGTGGAGTACAGCTCAGACAGAAAGATGAGATTCTGCTTACAAAGGCAAAAAGTTATCATTCCATCAAAGAAAATTCAGAATTTTCCTTTACTTGGTGAGCTTTTCAGCCAGGAAGTTTGGAAAAATAAGATTAACAAGTGGTGCTGACACACCTGTTTCAGCTGCTAAACGTGGGTGCTTCAATTCAAACCCACAAGTTGCCTTTCAAGTTTCACATTACAAAAAAAAAAAAATCTGAACTTAAAGACATCCACTTATCTAGTAAATGCGTGATGGAAATTTAACTCTTCATATATGCAGAGCAAATGTTTGATCATCATAGTAAAGGTATTTGGAAGCTGCAAAGAACAACGAAACACCTGTGTAGGAAACCTCACAGAGTAATAAAGCTATTCCTTGGTTTAAAATTCAGAGTTCGTGTATCGTTTTCTTAATAGCATTTGCTATGCGCTTAACTATGTGTCAAGAAATCCTGTAAGGGAGTTGTTATTACTCCTAGTGGACAGATAAAAGGCTTGAAGTTGAACACACACACTTGCATGGTTAGGACAAAGCACAGGACCCAAATCTATAACCTGGTTCTGTCTGACTCCAAATGTCACTCTTTCCAGTAAAAAACACTGACAATTTTTTAATTCAAGGCATTTCTTGGAAATACAACACAAAGATTCAGTCTTGAGAAGATGCTTGTCACCTAAAAATGCATTTGTCCAAAAGAATTTTCTATAGAACACAATGAGAAAGGGGGTGGTGGGGGCTCCCAGTCACATTTTGGAGGCATCACATTTGATGTTAACTAGTCTGAACTCACACAGCAGCATCCACGCGGAACTGGGAGAGAGAATGTGGGCTGCAGAGTGGAGGCGTCATCAGCATCAAATGATCAGGTTCCAGAGGCAGCCTGCTTCTCATTACAGGCTGAAAGCAACATCTTTGTCACTTGCACAGACAGATAAATTACAAGCAGCTACTTTAACCAAAGCAGACTGTGCAATGCAGATGAACAGGTCAGCGATACTAAAGAGACTCGATAAACCCCTGCAACATGGCACCTGTCTTAAAGGAGCACAGATAACTTACAATAGTGAGCGCGCTACTGCAACTGTGCGTAAGAAAATGCACAGAAACCAGTAAAGTGCCTGACAGTGACTTCACATTATTATAGTCCTAACTCCCTATTATTTAACCTGTTGTACACATCTGAGCTTGCCCTGGCCGAACAACTTTATAGATAAAGCCCAGGAACACAACAAATGCTTTACATTGTAGGGTGTCATAAAATAAGCAGCAAACTTTCGTTTCCAGCCAGACAACTGATGATGGCAGCACCGTAACAGTCTATCCCCTCTGGTGATGACCTGCTGCAGCTTTTTAAACATCAATTTATTCAGAAAACCTTCTTGGGCTTGGCCTTAAAATGAAAATCCTCCATGTCCCATTTCTGGTTGGAAATGGTCTTTGCTCCAAGTAGCTACTTAAGATCTATTGAATATAAAAATCTATATTCTTTGTAGAATGCATCTAGTGAGTCAGGCCCTAGGGCTGAGTGCTGCTAAGGGGCTAAGGAAACAAAAAGACACCTTGTCCCTCGATGATGGTCAGGTGGAGAGACAGACAAGGTAAAGCAAAAAAAAAAAAAAAAAAATGATCAAACAAAATCGATAAATGCTAATGAAAATTGGTTACAAAACACAATGGCAAAAATATAAATCAGAAGAGTAAGTCAGGACACTGCCGTAGTGTCTTGGCATGGTCTATATGTGGGATCCGAGTCAAGGAATCTTAATAATAACAGTTGTTTACACCAGACCTGTGCGACGACACAGGCCAGTTTTCTATTTGTTTTACACTATTTAGATTGGATGCTCCTTGAGTTTCCTATCTCTTTGCATAACCCCACCCCACTTCATAGTACATGGTACCTTAAAACTGAGATGGGGCTCAATAAAGGTCATCACACCAGTATGGAAACAATGATGTGGTGTGGGGATGAAGAGACAGGAATTCTAGCTCTAACTCTTTTCCTAGCTGGTGCTGCTGTGAGAGTACCTAGGATGGGCCCCGGTTTCCTGGGCGATAAAGAGAGCAATACAAAGTTACAAATTCAGTTTTAAAAAGAGATTCCCAAGCCTCTTTCAAACATATCCATTCAATGTGGACACAGAAGGCATTTCATCCAACTACAACACCAGCATCCTGTGCAGGAAAGGTGAAGGTTGTGGCTCTTATTTTAACTACTGGCTTTTCCATGCTGCTCCAGTTCCCAAAGACTCCCACATATTTGCAGCAGTTGCGATATGGCAGTTATACTTTCAGGTTGCCTTTTTCTTATCTTGAGGTATTCTAATTTCCCCATACAAAATATTTCCCAAGACGAAACATTAAAAAGTTTAATCAGGAACACAATACTACCCCCATGCTCAGTAGCTTTTAGGCCATTCTTCCAGGGTTCGCACACCCACACACTTTCACCCAGCCCTCCTGCAGCAAAAGTTACGGTGTGAAGGCAAGAGGCGGACCATATGCTGCCTCTGCATCCAATACCACAGGCGACTTTGCACAAGTCCCTGAACTTCTCAGAACCTCACTTTAATCTCGTACATGACTTCGTCCAAATCCCTGAATTCCTAAGAACCTCACTTTCTTTCCCTATAAAGTAGGAAGGCAAAACAGCAGTCTAAGGTTCGGATTCCAGAGCAGTATGGCATTGGGAGATTAGGGCGAATCTGTCCAGCTCAGCCTCATTAGTGCCACACCTATACCGACCTCTGGGCAACCACCGTTCTTTCCTACACTTATTCAATTCCTAATAGACCCGGTAGGGTCACACTTCCCTACCTGCTTCTTTCTCCACCAGGCCAACTAAAGAACATGCAAAGCAAATTCAGTCTACCTAAAATCTAAAGAAACTTTATGAAAAGAATAATCTTTATTATCTCATAGCCATTTGCTTCTGTGAAGTCTTTCTCCTGTCTTTTCCTTTTCAAATTGGTACTTTCACTGAATCACACAAGATAAAGTTATTTACTGTATCAAATCTTTTGATTTTTGAGCTTGCTGGAGGGCCAAGAGCAGAGTTGTTTTCACTGAATACTTGAAGGTACAGAATGAGTCAGGAGAGGCGAGGCTATTTATGTTACTCTTAAAACATTTAAGGCTTCTTTTATTCTGCCGTTGGCTTCCAAAATACCTGATTAAGTATGTATTAATATAATATTAGTGCTTTATGTCAAAGAATCTTTTTACCCTATAGGTATAGGTAAAAAAAAAAAAATTTTTAAGTATTATCCTGCAGTAATTTTTGATTCCTAAAAGAATATATCACACAAAGAGAAAAAAAACAAAGTGTAGTGAGAAATGGATTTGATATAGTACAAGAATTGTACAATTCAAAAATAACCAGATTAAGATTTATCAGATCTTATTCTTGAATTAGTACTATCTTATATTCCATAGTTCTTTCTGTGGTTTACCAATTCATAATTTTGAAAACCAGATTAAATCCCACATATTCCATCACTTTAACACTTACTTATTTAGCCTCTTATTACCTAAATTAAGTGGTCAGGTATATAAATTTTATGTGATAGACTGAACTATTGGTCCCAGACTGAACTATTGGTCCCAGTTCTCACTCCACCCTGAAGACGTGCCTCTCACCGTGACTTTATACGAAGTAGACCCAAACCACTGAAATGCAGCATGAAGCAAAGCCACCCCATCACAGCCTAAAAACAGACACCTCAACCAATCCAGATTCATGAAAATAAATGATTGTTGTTTTAAGTCACTGAGTCTGAGGATGATATGTTACGTAGCATCATACGAAAAAAATTAAATGATACTCTGCTTCTTGAAAGCAAATTAACCTAAGTAACTTCCTCAGTACTAAGGACTTTGGGCTAAAGACACATACAATATCAATAAATATCCATCATTCATTCTGAAGGAAAAAGTCTAAAATTACAGATAATTTCAAATGTGTCTTTTTAAACTGGCTATATGAAAATGAAATTTTTTTTATAATCATTTCTTCAAAATCTAGTTGTACATCTTATTTTTTCTTTTCAATTAAAATGTGCAGTCCCTCAAATAAGCTATATAATGTGTATAAATAAAGGTCTTAATCTCCAAACACCAAATTTAGACATAAAAGAATTAAGATAAAATTACTAATTATTTGGCAGAGCATTCTTTTAAATCTGTTTACACACAACTTCTACGATAGTAAGAGGCCTCTAAAAAGTGAGCATCTCAAAGGCTGCCTAAACAGGAAACATCTTAAACTAGTGTTAAACCCTCATCCAACATGTACTAAGCTATGGGCATTTCAAATAAAGAACCTGAAGGTACAAAGAAATTTGGTTATTGGCACAAAGTTTGAGTAAGTATTAAAGCCAGAAATTAAAACTAGCATTGGAATTTCTTCTGTATCACTACTTATTATACTTATTCTTAACTATTGAAATAATTATTTCCAATTTCCTTTCCTTTTTAAAAATTTCATGGCATGTCTCTTACTACTCCTAAAAAGAATCACTGATATACGCTTTACTTTACTAATGTTTATTTACTTTAAACTTTCAGAGTACGCATGGAGAATTTTTAAAAATTCCTAGAAATACGAACATGGCAGAACAAACGAATCCAATTTTTGAACATTACTGGGCGATGCCCTGACAAATTACTTACTAAAAAGATATATAATTGATACTGCATACAATTAAGTCCTCAAGATAACTGGTTATAAAATATATTAGCTTTATTCAATTACTCATGACAGAATTTTGGGGAGTGATTTTATACAGAAAATATTTTTTAATGAGCTACAAATTTGTAGCTTTACATCATGCATAATGATGCTACATGGATTTACTCCCTTTTGTAAAACTTTTCTTAAGAAGATTTTTCTATTTCTAGGACATCTACATATAACTAATAGCTGAAATACAAAATTAAAAAATATTAGAAATAAAAATGCATACAAAAATCAAGCTTATTTCAAGAAATGCAAGCACTCAGCAAAACATCATTTTATACAGCAAAGTAGTAGGTGAATCGGTCAATTACACAAAAGGGCTCCTGAGCTTTTATGTAGTAAATGATTTTTGTAACAATCAACCCTTTAGTGCTACAATGCATGCTATCAAGAAGTTAATTTTGGTTTAGAGCATGAGGCTACCAGCTGCAAAAAGGAAACAGAAAACCTTCACTATGAAAATACAGTAAGTTGTCAATTACCACAAATAACACATTATTTTTATGTGGATAGAGCAATCAGTCAACAGCATATATGTATATATATACGTATATATATATATACACATATATAATGTGTATACAAGAAGTATTATCAAGAATTAAGAATCAGAAGATATTATAACTCCCCCTCCCACTCTAAATCTTCCAGTTAACAAATTCTTAAAATATAGGACAATTCTTAGGCAATTTCTAAGCTATATTAAGAGAGGCACAGTTTGAAAGCCACAAATGACCTTAGCTATGTACTAATTCATTGTGTAGATCTGCACTGCCCACACAGGGTCATTTAAATTTTAATAAAATTATAAATTTAGTTCTTCACATGAGCCATATTTCAAGTGGCTACCATGCTGGATGGCAGAGCTATAGAAGATTTCCATCATCACAAAATTTCTATTGGACAATGCTGGTACAGATGTTCAAGCAAGTCAAATAAAGAGGCACCTTCAATGTCACATAGCCAATCAGTAGTGGGATTCTGAATCCTAGTGCAATTCTGCCTTCAGCATTTCTGGAATTTGACAGTTTTGGGACACTGTGGTTCTATTATTCAGAGTTCCTCTAAATAATATCAAGGACTAGAAGACATTCTCAAACTCCACCTCTTGCTTGAAGATGTTTTTTCTCCCTGTCTGGTAATTAATAAAATGTCCTAGTGCCTTTTGAAGGAAAGGAAACATGTTGATATCAAAAAATATTTTTTGCTTGAGGCCAAAGCATTTTCTCTAGGGACACATTCTGGAATTTACAATGTAATTTCTGGCAAAGTGTGATTCACTTATAAAAATCCACTTTATAAACAACTTCTAAATTCAGATTTAATACAGATACTGAACAGGCATTTAATAAAATTCTTTATCCATTCTGGATTAATGTTTTTAAGGGCCAAGACTAAAAGGACATTTCCTTCCCATAATTATTTAAACATAAAACATTAAAAGCATTTATATTAAAAATCAAGAACAAAACAAGGATGTTTTGTTACTAAACACTGGTCCGAAAGTCCTAGTCTAACTAAAAATATTGAATTAGAAATAAGGGATATTAACTGTAGGAAAAGAACATATAAAACTAGTGTTACTGCTATGATAATTAAAATTATGTATTACTTCAGAGCAAAACCCACAAATCAACAGAACAAAAGATATTTCTCTCCAGAAAAAAGACCCTTTACTACATAAGAAAGTAATATAAGAAAATGAAGAACAGATCACCAGCAGAAACTGACTATCTACTGTAAAAAAAACAAAAAACAAAAAAAACTGTTCAGAGCTGCATCCTACAGTGTACCACAAAACGAAATCTAAAATACTCACAGGGTAAATGGGAACAAGTCATAAAACTAAAGAAGAAGAAAAGTTGACCGTTTATAGTATCCCTGAATCAGAAATAAAGGCAATGGAAAAAATTACAAAGAAAAAGACTGGTACACTTAAATACGTAAAAATCTGAAAATTCTTTTTGAAAATTTTAAAATTATACATAAAAACTAGAAAAAATACTGACAATAATATGACAAAAATTTGGTAACTTTTATAGGTAAATGTTTTACAAATAAAAGAAAAAAACAGACATTCCCACAAATACACAACAGAAAAACAAAGAACATGAACAGAAAATCAGAGAAAAAAAGCTAATGAATTTTTTAAAAAATATTTGACCACACCAGGAATCAAAAACATGCAAATGAAAGCAAGATTTCATTATTCGCCAAAAAAAAAATTACCAAACTATTGAAGTAAAGCAGTACTTTATACACCACTGGTAAGAATCTTAAATGGTACCTATGTTCCTTGACCTTGTAATTCTAATTGAGGGAATCTATCCTCAGTGTTGAAATGCAAGTCAAGTTTTATACAACAAGATGTTAATTTTATCATTAAATCGAATGGCAAAAAGCCATAAATAACCTAAATATTCACTACCAATGGTTTAGGTAGATAATGTAATTCTACATGATGAAATTATATTTACCACAAATTCTTAATAGCAATGAAAAAGAATTATGGAAAAGAATTTTACAAAATGTGTATGTAGTATCACTAATATGTTCAAAATATTATTCATAGGGAAAACTGAAATACACCAAAATATTAACAATGATTATTTGAAGACAGTATAATTACGTGATTTAAATCTTACTTACATTTTTTATATCTCCTAAATGTATTTAAAATTAAAATTAAACATTTTAAAAAGCAGGTCTTTTATTAAATAAGGTGGCCTGATTGTTTTAATTTCTAATGGTACAGCATTGTTCAATTTGGATCTGAAACATGAACCAGAAATAAAATCAATCCTTAAGATGGGAAGAGGATTTAAACTTATACTTAATAGAAGGCCGTGATGTGTCTAAAATGGTAAATAGTTACATTCACAAACACCATTTATGCATGAGGTATCTCTGGCTGACAAGCAGAACTAGGCTTTTCACAGCTGAAAAAGCCTCTACAAAAAAAATTCTGCATCTACCACTTTTGTACTTTTTAAATTTTAAAAATTTCCCAAGTTTTAAACTTCTACAAAACATTCTTGACACGTGTATACTTAATTCTTTTATATAGAACCTTAGTCAAATTTTTAACTCATGTCACTTATTAGAGTACAAACAGACTTTTGAGAATTTTATATCTAAAACTTTCGTTTCTGGAGTAACTCCTAGAAGAAAAGAAATCTTCGCCGCACTAATCAGACAATGTCGAACTTCAATTTCTTCTTCATGGGACCATCTTCCTGATACTGTCTCTCCAGATGAACAGGGTGTTAGGCTTTATTTTTACACCTTGATGCTGATGACAAATAAGAGCAGGAATTTCAGCCAATTCATAGAATTAGCAGCCTGATATGTACTACACTTTGAGGTAGATCAGGATTCTTCATGCTGCCCAAACCAGAATCCTATTTTTCAGAATAGTTATAGTAGTGCTACTCAAAAACAAACCAGTAAGTCAAAAAAGTTCACTTTCAAAAGAGTTTATCACGTGAGTTAAAGAAATACCCTTCTCAGTTTTCAACATGCTAATATGCCCTATGAATCTCCATGTGGCACGTACTGCATGCAGTATTTTCCAAACTCATTTGACCAATATTCTATCACGGCACATACATAACCACTTCCTAGAATAGTGCTCTAAGCAGTAAAGTTCGGGAACTGCCAAGGTTGATGTGTATATATATATCCTGCAGCTCACTGTGTTATTAAAAGATAAAGAAAAAGCAGGAGTCAGAAATAACAGCCAATTGCCTTTCCAAGTAATACATATTTTCTAATTGATATCAACTGGAAATGGACATTAATAAAAGAAACTTCAGTTTATAGCCATCATTTTACTACTAGATTTACAAGGAAGAATTGATGTTATAATTAGATTAATATAGTTGTAAAGGAAATGTTTTCTTTAATTTACTTCTTTGGTGTACTAATGACAAACTACAGTGAAGACAAAACTAGAAATAAAAAATTGAGAGGTCAAAACCATAAACATAAGCTCGTAAACCTTTCTCATACTGACCCAAGGGAGGCCTAACCAAGACCTGTGCAAAAGAGGGGCCTAAAAGTTCCTGGGACCTATAGTGATTACAGTAAAGCTACCACTTAGAAACCTCAGGTAATGAGTCACGTTAGGGAGCCCCCATGTCTGGTTTTCCTCCTATACAAGAGACTGCTCAGTGTCCCCCAATACTCATTCTCCTTCCTTCCTTTCAGTAAAATAATGGCCACAATCAGTGGCATTTAAATGCTTCCATTGATCCAGGCACTGTCCTGAATGCTTTACTTGTGTTAACTTAATGTAATCTTCACCATAACTCTATGAAGTACATACTCCTATCATCCCATTTTAAAGAAAATAGGCACAGAGAGGTTAAGAAACTTTCTCAATGTCTCTCAGCTATTCAGTGGCAGAGCTGGGACTCTAAGCAATCCATAAGAGGACAGCCCCTTAAGTTTCTCTTGTAGCTAGGTATGGTCATATGACTGTTTAGGACAATGGAATAGGATAGTAAGTGACGCATACAATTTCTGGTTCCTCTCCTTAAAGATGAAACCACTTACCCCTAACCTTTCTCTTCTCTCAGGGTTGGAACACAGCTGGGAAATAGGACACCTTGTACCATATGAATGAGACCAACTTCCTGACACCAACAACATGAAAGAAACCTGGGTTCCTGAATGACCTTGCAGACTAGGCAACTGTGAACTGCTCAAATATTAGGCCATTTCATGAGAGAACATCAAGAACATTTCAGGGATAGTATTTAGGTGTATTTTGGGGTACCCTGGTGAGAGGAACTTAACCTCATTTTGTTTAAGTCTCAAACTTGTATTGTCTTCTTAAACTCTGCTAATAATTTAATAATTTGGCTCATAGCTTTAGGCAAGATAATAGCTATAACTTATTACTTGACACTGTTCCAAGCACTTCACATGTATTAACTAATTTAATCGTCTTAACAATCCTATGGAGGAGACCCTGGTAATAGCCTCATCCAACCAATGAGAAACTGAGGCACTGGTTAAGTAACGTGTCCACCATCACAGAGCTGGGATGAAAACCCAAACACTCTGACTTCACGTCCTGGCTGAACAGGTACATTCCTGTGGCTGAGGTATTATCAAGTTTATGCAACATGTGTAGCAAGTTCAGTCCCTTGAGAAATGTATAACACAATACAGTATTTTTCTAAAACAAGTCTGTGTAAAGTAGCAACAAAGCACCAAAAACAAAGCACATGATGCCAGTTAAATACGGGGAAACAATAGTCAAAAGTGTTCAGAGAAAACTAAAGATGGTGAAATAGGTAATCACTGTGCTTGCCTCCTCCCACGACCACATCAAAATTACAACTAAGCTACAGAACAACCATCATAAAGAATCGCCTGAAGTCTAGCTGAACAGAAATCCTATAACTGAGGATATATAGAAGCCACATCCAGACTGGTAGTAGGAATGGACACACAGAACAAGCTGGTCCCCCACACACATACAGCAGTTAAAAACTGGGAGGGCTATTCAGCTGCAGAGGTTCCCCTCTGAGTACCAAGGGTCCCAGCCCCATACCAAGCTCCCCAGCCTAGGATTCCAGTGCCAGGAAGAGAAGTCTCCACAGCCTCTGGCTGTGAAAACCAGCAGAGATTGTAGTGGACTGAGATGGAGGGTGGCTGGAGTCCCAGGCATTCCTCTTGAAGGGCTGGGCATGGACTTTCTCACTGACAGACTCACTGACTCTGAGCTCCAGCACTGGTGCAGCAGCTTGAAAGGTGCCAGGGACATATGGGGAGGAACTGAATTGTCTGGCCTCAGGGTGAGGGCTAGAGGGGCAGCTCTCTCACAGACATTAGTGCTGGCAGACATCACTGTTCCTTTGTTAAGCTCTCCCGCCACCCAGCCTGGCGAACACAGATGGCCTTGCCCTGATGATTCCCTGAGGCCTCACCCTACTCAACTTATGAACCCAACCATACAAATGGTCTGTCTTGGCTCATGCTGAGGGCTTTCCTAAAATCTCTCAAAGGTTCACAAACCCTAAACAAGCAGCATCTGGCCTCGGTGATCCCCGTACCTCTTGCTAAGCAGCCGGCCTCATTTCGCAGCTTAGCCTTTCCTAGGCACCTTCAAGTCCAGCACAGGTGGCAACCATCTGCAGTCACTTTGTAGCTCATACCAGTGGTCTCAGGCGGGGCACTGGCAGTGGTTGAACTTGGCCTATACCAGAGGCTTTCCCAAGAGGCCCCAGAATCAACACACTCAGTAGCTAGCTTCAGATCACACCAGACCACCACCCAACCACCTTCACAAAAGACATACTCAAAGAGCAAACACAGCAGGCACCAGAGTCCTACTAAAGCGAAACCTGCTCTGTAGGGTCAGCTCCTGCACACCAGCTCCTCCACTGTAGACATGGCCAGTCCACACAAACAATCAGCCCAAGGGTCAACCTCTCCCATAGATATGCCAACAGCAGTCAAGGCTCAACTACAATAGAAAGACACACTCAACACACACATGGAACATACCTGAATATACTCAGTTCAGGTGACGAGGGAGACTAAGCCACTAGGCTCCACAGGACATCTCCTATAAAGGCCACCCAACCAAGACCAGAAGACATAGAAACAAACACAGGAAGCAGCCAAAATGAGGAGACAAAGAACCATGTCCCAGACGAAAGAAAAGAACAAAGCTCCAGAAAAAGCTAAACAAAACGCAGACAAACAATCTATAGATGCAGATTTCAAGACACTGGTTATAAGGATGCTCAATGATTTCAATGAGAACTTCAAAAAAGAAGTAGGAAACTTAAAAAAAGAAATCAAAAATAGAAAAAAAGAACCAGTTAGAAATGAAGACTACAATAATCAAAATGAAGAATACATTAGAGGAAATGAACAGTACATTACATGAAGCAGAGGAATGAATCAGTGATTTGGAAGATAAGGTAGAAAACACCCAATCAGAACAGCAAAATGAAAGAATCAAAAAAAAAAAAAAAATGAGGATAGTTTAAGGGGCCTCTGGTGGACATCAAGTGTACCAACATTAGCATCATAGAAGTACCAGAAAGAGAAGAGAAACTGAAAACCTATTTGAATTAATAATGATAGAAAACTTTCCTAACTCAATGAAGGAAATATACATACAGGCCTAGGAAGCAGAGTCCCAAACAAGAGGAACCCGAAGAGGCCCACACCAAGGCATATTGTAATTAAAATGCCAAAGTTTAAAGACAAAGAGAGAAAATTAAAAGCAGCAAGAGAAAGGCAATTAGTTACCTACAAGGGAGCACCCATAAGACTGTACACTGATTTCTCAAGAGAAACTTTGCAAGCTAGAAGGGATTTGGCACAAAATATTCAAAGTGATGAAAAGCATGGACCTACATCAAGATTACTTATTATTTAGAACCAAAGGAGAAATAAAGAGTTTCCCAGGCGAGAAAAAGCTAAAAGAGTTCATTGCCATTAATCCAACACTACAAGAAATGTTAAAGGAACTTAAGATGATTTTAAAAAGATCAAAAATATGAATAATAAAATGGCAATAACTACATATCCATCAACAATTACTTTAAATGTAAATGGTTGCATGCTTCAATCAAAAGACATAGGGTAGCTAAATAGATAAGAAAACCAGACCCTTACGCATACTGCCTACAAGAGACTCAGTTCAGATCGAAAGGCACAGACAGATTGAAAGTAAAGAGATGGAAAAGATACTTCATGAAAACAGAAACATAAAAAAAATATCTGAGAGAGTAATATTTATACCAGATAAAATAAGCTAAGATACAAGGGCTACAACAAGAGACAAAGAAGGATCCAGTAATCCACTTATGGGTATTTTTTATTTAACCAAAGAAACTCAAAACACTCAAAATGAAATATGAATCAATATGTTCACTGCAACATTATTTACAATAGCCAAGATATGAAAGCGACCTAAGTGTCCATCAATAGATGACTGGATAAATAAGTGGTACATATGTACAATAGAATATAACTCTGTCATAGAAAGAAAGAAAGAAAGAAAGAAAGAAAGAAAGAAAGAAAGAAAGAAAGAAAGACAGACAATCTGCAACATAGATAGACCTAGAGGGTATTATGCTAACTGAAATAAGTCAAATAGAGAAAGACAAATACTAGATGACTTCACTTATATGCGGAATCTAAAAAAACAAAAGAACAAACAAAACAGAAACAAACTCTTAGATAGGGACAACATTCTGATGGTTGCCAGATAGGAGGGTGGTTGGGGGGGGGGGGTGAAAAAGGCAAAGGGGTTAAGAAGTACAAATTGGTAGTTATCAAAGTCATGGGGATGTAAAGTATAACATAGGAAATATAGTCAATAATACTGTAATAACTATGTGTGTTGCCGGGGGGATACTAGATTTATCAGGGTGATCACTTCGTAAGTTATATAAATGTCTAATCACTATGTTGTATACCTTAAACTAATACTGTATGTCAACCGTAAATGAAAATTTTAAAAACTTAAAAAAAAAAAAAAAAAGAGAAAACTGTAGAGCAATGATTGGGTGGGAAGTTAAAATTCACCAGGCAAGTGGAAAGACAGGGCAAGGAGGAACAGAAGAAACTGCGCGCAAAGGCCACGTGACACTAAGCCCCTGCAACTGCTCTCAGGGTTGCGAAAGATGCTGCAAAGGGGCTCCACGCGGTGCCACGGCGACAACACTGCCAGAGAGCTGGCCGGCGGTCCCCAGTGCGCCTTCAGTTTTATTTTTCACTTTCCCTTAAGTTCCAGCTATGAACATGACAAAGCTGCTTGAGCCTCCAATTTTCTAAAGTTCTTAACATCCAAGAGGCAAAGTTATTTAATCTTCTTAGATTTCAGTCTTATCTGTAAAGTTGTATCAAATTTCTCAGGATCTAGGGTTGAAGGAACCTTGGGCATCACCTGGTCCAGCTTCTCCACTGCCACCAAGAGTCCGCTCTGCTCCCTCTGAGACAGAGGCCCAACCAGCTATCCAGTACTGGAACATGGCCATAGGGAACAACACTAGCTCATGGAGGGGCCCATGTCTCCGTGAAAAGTCTTCCTTACGTGAAGTTAAATCTGGCTTATTGTTTCCCCAGTGTTTATAACAATTCTTTTCAAGTAACACAAACGAGTCTATCCTCCTTTTCTACCTAACAGCCCTTCAAACATTTAGAATCACAAAAATAAAAGGTTGTAAGCCATTTTCCAAACACTTTAAACACCTCAAAATATATATAAACAAGTATTTAAACTGTCTTATTTATGTGAAATATCTACTCCCAAAATTCATTAAGTATTCCACTACACAGTAATATCTCATATAAGCTAACCTGAAAAAAACTATCTAAATTATTTTAAAACTATTTTAAAATGGTTTAAAAAAAAAGAACTAAACAGTAATAGATAATGGGATTATGAGATTATATTGGATTAATCGATATACCTGGCACTCATTAAAATCCATCTTCATTCTTAAACTGTTTAAATGAATTACGTTGGCTATACATGAGGAAATGGTTTTCTTCAAGTTGGCATTTCAACACTTAACACAGGATCTTAATGTTAACCACCAGACACACTTGACAGTTACATGGTCCTTTTTGCCAGGGACATAATTCCCATAACATTTCCTCATTAAACTGTTCAGTTTTTGAGGAGATCAAAGCACTTAACCTTACATATCCTTATACTTGCCTTGAGAAGGAAGGCAGTAATTAAGCATAATTATAGAAGCCTAAGTTACTGAAGTTTCCTCTTCATAATAATATTGGTGATGTCTAGCCCATGGATTTCTAGAAAAGCCATCGCTCCTTCCCACAATGTAGCTGGGGAGAGCAGAGACAGTTATAAGAGAACAGGACCTGTTAAGTGTCCCACCATTACCAAAAATGAAGAACCCAGGGAAATCATCTTCTACATATGAAAGACATTAAATGTCCTTTAAAAATAAAAGAAAAATACAAACGGCGTGCATCATCCCCTGAAAGATACTTGAGCTCTTCAGACCAAGGTCAAAAACATAAGGCATACAATATTGTAAATAAAGATCTTAACACCTTATTCACAGCTGCTTCAAAGATATGCTGAGATGCTCTGGAAATGAACTGAGATAATATGATTCCTGAAGGTCAGGTAAAAAATAATCTAGCAGAATGACAAAAAGATTCTTCACAATTATGATGTAGTTTTTATTTTTTAAAAAAAGTTAAAGGTGGCTCCTATCTCCAAGGAATATTACTGAAACCAAATTGAGCAATACTTGGTGATCCTTACATTTCTCCCATGCTCCTTCGGGCAGGCATTATCTTATAAAGCACAGTTCCGTGTGTGATTACACTTGGCAAGTAATAGAAATAAAAAAGGACAAAGAGTGAACTGCCACATCCAGAAGAGCTAATCAGAATAAAGCAGAACTATGGAAACAGGAAAAGGTACATTGCATGCAAAGCTCTCACTCACGTCTCAATAAACATGGATATGTGGTTTAAAGCTTATCTTACAGGTTTGCACATTTTGGCATCTAACTTTTTGTTTCGATTTTATTACAACTCTACTATAAAGGATTCAGGTAAAATATAGTCCACACTTTCTCAGCATGAGGGCTTTCAATTACTGAAACCAGTCGTATAAGAGGGTGGTATTCTGCGAAACTTTTTCAATCAACAAGTGGTCTGGGTCTTACCCTGAAAGATGCAGAGTGACCCAACATACCTCCTCCCGATGCTTGCAGACAGCTTCTCATTTCCCACACGTGTCTGCCGCTCACCCCCATCTTCAACCCAGACTCCTCGGCCATCTCATCTGCAAATCCTTTACACTTGGTGCTATGCACTATACTAGAAGCCAAGGTCACAAACACAGAAGAAAAGGAGTACACAGCTTAGCGAGGGGACAGAGGAACAAGCGCACTGTTATAGCATATGGGGCAAAGTCAAATAAAGAGGTTTGTGAAAGTGCTCAGAGGCAAAAGGAAGAGAAAGGTGGAGAGGGAAAGGTGTCCGCAAAGGTTTCGGGTAGCCTGTGCACCAACACTAAGTGTTGGAATGATGAACTCATTCCTTGTTCAGCGTGGACAAGGGAGGGGGGAGAGGAAGACAGGGTCTCCGAAACCACCAGAGCTGGATCTGCACAGAGTCCACGACACCTGAGCGGCAACGGGCAGTTCCATGGGGCTGTACGTGGAGGACCAGAGGGGACGGGGCAGGCCGGCCCTGCACTGTGAAGGCCTTTACACCATGGTAAGTTTACACTTTATCCCACAGTCAATACATGTACGTGCGCGTGCACACACACACACACACACACACACACACTTTTTTAGGTAACCTAAGAGGGTCACGTGAATTGCTTTTCGTTGTTAATATATCTTTCCAGTAGCACAGTACAAGAAACTGGAATAAAGATAAAAAGGAATTAAGAGGTGACAGACACGCAGGGATAGGAAAGAGGAGTCAAAGTGAAAGGAAAATTATGGTAGCTGAAGGAAACTGGACTTTGTGTGGTAAACACATAATAGAATGTACAGATGTCAAATTATAATGTACACCTGGAAATTATATAATTGTATTAACCAATGTTAACCCAATAAACTTAATACAAAATAAAATAAGATAAAATAAATAAATAAATTTTAAACTTAGTAACCTACAGATGTGAGCGGTGAGGGAAGTATCTCGGCTGATTTTCAGGTTCTAGTTTGCATGGCTTGCAGTGCCAATTATCCAGAGATGGGATCAAGGGGAAGGAGGAAGATTTAAGGGGAAAGAGAGATACTGATCTTAGTACTAAACTTTATATTGTGACCAAAAGTTATGAAGTAAGCTGTACTTCCCATCTACTCTATTAAAACGTTAAACTTCAATCTGTCTGTTCCAAAGCTATTTATACATAGTACATTCAGTCTTGTACAAATCTCATTCCAAGACAACTTGTCACACTAATTAGGCTGTGGTCAAAATATTGCCTGGGTAATGACATAACAATACTCTTGTTTTCCTTTTCAACACACACCCAAACCACACACTTAAAAATATCCTCTCACCCTCCTACACATCTCTCACTTTTCACTCACTTTCTAAAAGCTGGGCCACAGTACTCCATCACAGGGGAGAGAGTTGTGGGCAGAGAGTTGTGGGGGTGTCGCTTTAACCCAGTTGGAGATCATTATAGGGATATTTTTCAAGATTCCAGTGTCTGACTAATAGTTCACAGAAAACCAGAGTTCATAAAGAGAAAAAAAAAAGAATATTAGTGTTAAACAGAAAGAAAACAATATTTTTAGAATGCCACCCTAGTCAATTAGGTACTGGTATAGGAATTCAGAACATCAAATGCGAGACAAAGAAACCACCTACACCACCAGTAACTTCCACACCTCCCTCCCTCTGCTCACATACAAGTGCCATCCACCATAATCGTAATGGCAACATTCTTGCCAATAAGACTATATACTCAGCAAGATGGCAAAGAGTGTTTGGAAACAGTTGAGCAAATTCTTAAAAAGTTAAACATACACTTATTACAAGATCCAGTAATTCTACTCCTAAACGTCCACAAAAAAAATATAAAACATGTCCACACAAAGACATGCAAGCAAATGGCCATAACATTATTCATTCAATGCAAATATTGGAAATGATCCAGTGTGCACCAAGTAGTGAATGGATAAACAGAATGAGGTACCATCCATAAAATGGAATATCATTTGGTCATAAAAAAGAATGAAGTTCTGAAACATGTTACAATATAGATGAAACCTGAAAACTTTAAGTTAAAAAATAAGCTAGACACAAAAGACTACAGACTGTATGGTCCTATTTATATGAAATTTCTAGAAAAGGCAACATTTTAGGGACAGAAGGCAGATCGGTAGTTGCCTGGAGCTGGGGATAGGAATTCACTACAAATTGGCATGAGGGAACATTTTGGGTGATGTAGGTGTTCTAAGCTGCATTGTGGTGATTGATTTATGAATGAATATACAAATTTACTAAACCATCGAACTCTACACTGAAATGGGTAAATGGCGTGGCAATGAAGCTGTAAAAAAAGAAAAACATACTCATCAATAGAAAAATGAAGGCTTTAATCTTACAGTGTTATAACAAAAGCGAAATTTATCTCAGCATGTAAACACCGGAATTCCATAGAATTGTGTTAGAATGCTACCTACCATTCTATAGGTGTGATTAAAGTCTATAACCAGGTAATTTTAAGGAAGAGATTATCCCAGATAATCTGTGTGGGCCTGCTTCAATCGGTTGAAAGGCCTTAAGATCAAAGCTGACGTTTTCCTGAATAAATTCCACCTGTGGAAGGTGGCTTGACCCCATGCCCAAGAGTTCCAGCCTGCCCCTCCTAATGGCCTACTTATTCTATGGACTTCTGTCTAGCAGCCTCTATAACCACATGAGCCAATTCCTTGCAATAAATAAATCTTTCTGGTGGAACCCCGAATGATACAACAGCATTGAACAAATCACAAAATACACTGTAGACAATGAGAACCAGGTTTCTCATTGCCTAAGAAAGAAGGTATAAATAAGGTAAGAGTGAAGGCTGGGATGAAACATGTTGTCCTGGATTGGAATCAGAGGTTATCAGTCTAATTAATGTTTTAAAATATATATTTATACAAATATACACAGAAATAAATATATTTGTATGCAAGCAAATATATGGATATGGATAAATGAGTTTTTCCTAGCTCTATCTACAGAAAAGGCCTAAGAGCAACAAGCTTACTTAATAACCAGATCTTGGTTTCTAAATACCATTTTCCAATAAAAGAAACTAAGGCTTCTTGAAAAATGGTTGATTCCAGGGCTGGGGAGGGAGAAATACAAATTGAGTCTCAACATATTGTGGTACCAGAAAACAAGGAAGTGCTTGACAAAAACATAGAACCAGTCTGCAGGAGCCCCCACTGGCCAGAGCTACAATAAGAGGAACAACAAAAAAATAAAATAAAATAAAATAAAAATAGTGATACTTTTGGATTCTAACCAATAAAAAAAATTATAAAATTTTAATATGAATAATAAACACATATGGAAGACACAGCTCTTCTTTACAGAAGAATTTCACTAAGAAATGTAAAAGGAAATACAAAAAGAAAATGAAGGAAATACAAAATCATCATTAGGCAAACATCACAGTAATAACTGCTGCAGGCACGATCCACTGATGGATGCTCAACTATGGGAAGTTATCTTTTTCTCAAAGTGGGTAAAGTTTAAGGAGAAACACAAAAATTAGCCTTAAAGTGTCTCAAAGATATTTATCAATTACAAACGGAAAATAGTAACATTACAGAGGAGAAATTAAACAGACATCACAACAGTCAAGTGATCAAGGTAAGACACTCATCTTCATATACTCCAGCTAGGATACACCAAGAACATGTTACTTCTGTAGACTTCTTAACAAAACTGCGGAGAACACATTAGAGTCATCCCGAATGAGTGACAATCTACAGAATAACTAATTAGCATTCATCAAAAGAGTTATGTTCATGAAAGACTGAGGAATTGTCAGATTGGAGGGGACGACATGACAGCTAATGCGGTACAAGACCTTGGACTGCATCCTAGGACAGAAAAAAAGACATTAGGGGATAATCTGGTGAAATTCATATAAGGCCCATCGTTTAGGTAGTAATATTTTATCAGCTTTAATTCCCTGGCTTGGATCATTATTCTATGGTTATGAAAACTAGAAACATTAAAGGAACCAGTGTAAAAGGTGTATATGAATTCTCCATACTATTTTCACAATTTTTATGTAAGGTTAAAATCAGACAAAATAAAAAGCAAAAAGAAAGCTATAATTTAAAAAAAAAAAAAAAAGATCTATACCTGGCCCTACATTTTTAAAAAGTTTTAAATATAGTGTAGTAGTCTAGATCATTTTAATTTAAAATAGGAAGACTGTGTACCCTTACTAAAAATAAATATTATAAATATCAATCTTTAGTGCTTTTTTAAAAAAAAGTGTGTCATTATAATCACATCCCCTGCATTTAAAATAAAAAAGGAACTGCACTGATCTGGGAAAAATCAAACTGAGAATTTTACAAAGAATTTCGTAAAGGAAAAATGTATATGTAATCATGCATACATGAGTGTGCAAAGAGAAGGGCCTGAAAGATTCATTCATTGCTTAATACATTTTTACTAAGCCCCTGCAACATTCCAGGCACGTGCCAGGCTCTAAGGATATGACCATGACATGGTCCTCATGCTTAAGGAACTCTCATTCTAGTGTAAGAGAGAGAGACAAAGACTAAATACGCAAATATAAAAATAAATACACACTAGGATACAGGGGACACAGAATGCTGTAATACGGACTTAGGGTTGGGGAGAGTAAAACATATAAGCATGTGCCAAATCACCAGGGGAACCACTGAACAATGTAAGAGCAACGTCACATGACCTGATTCATGTTGGCCCTTCAACTGCTCTGTGGGTCTGCCCAGCAGAGGAACATGCAGGGGTGCAGGGGCTGCTGGGGGACCACTGCACAGGTGGCAGCTGTATCCTCCATGTGGCAGGGCCTGTGAGGTGCCTTATTTCCCTCTTTGTACATTTCTATATTTTCCACATCTTCAACATGAACACGTAGAAGCCTACTTAAGAAAAGGCAATTATTTATAAAAAGAAATTATAAAATTCAATTTGCTGCTGCTCTATCTGTAGATTTCTGGTGATCCTGAGATTTCCTATTGTAACCCCTTCTGCTAATAATAGTGTTCAGGGAAATGATAGAACAGAAATTGATTTCATTTTCATATCTGGGAAGACATGGCTCTATATGAAACATACTCAAAAGTTTCTGAAATCTAATATCTCTTGGCTAAGAAGCTCAAAGTTAGTGGAGAAGCTATCACTTCTAACCATTAAATTCCTAACTCTGAAAATTTGCTGACTGTGAGACATCTGAGGACAATCACTGGTAAACGGGAGCAAAGTCCTAGTGCGAGCCCCACATACAGCAAATGGAACAAAATCCCCGTTAGAGATAATAACATTCAAGATGCAGCATATCCTACTTTTGCCCCACAGATTCATAAATAGGTAATATACGTATTGCTTATTTACTTGAAGAAAACTTGTTTGTTTTAACTTTAAAGAGTGAACAAGTTAAAGTAGACCAGAGACCACGGCCAATATCTGTAGTTCTGCTCACTAGCCCACAGCTACCTCTTATTTCAAAGGCCACTCAGGAGGGATGGGCAAGTTCAAGTCAAAGTAAATCAGAGATCATTGCTCACTAAAGTTTGCTGATACTATACAGCATGGCCATATGCAATGCGCCTGCATGTTTAAGCTTTGCCAATGCCTTTGTACAACGCTGCAAAGCGTTTTCTTATATTTCAAATCTATATAGTCCTTGAATCAAATTATCTCCTAAAAACTGAGGCAAATTCCACCTCAAAAAAAATCTTAGACAAAAGAAGAACAGGTGTTTATTTCCCTAAATGGCCGTTCACAGGCCAGTCAGTCCCCTAAATATATTCCTGAAGCGAGAACACTGATGAAGGCACAGGCAAGATTCCATTCCAAGAATATCTATGCGTACATTCAATTTCCCAGATCTATACACATGGCAGACAGAATAATGCCTAAAAAGCATTAAACATTTTCATTTGTAATCAAATTATCACTCCATCTTAAATTGATTAAAACGAACGATACTTTCATAAGGTGATAGGTATTAACTAAACTTGTGGTAATGGTTTTGCAACAAATGTTAAGTTATTATGCTGCATTCCTTAAACTTACACAAAGCTATGCAGTCATATCTCAATTAAATTGAAAGACAAGCAAACAAAGTTATAGTTTTATCTCATCCAAGGGAACCCCAGATTTATAAGGAAACAGTTCAGTACCAGGTAACTGCCATTCCAGCCTGACGCTGCAAGCCTTACCACCAGCCTTTTCAGTTCCAAATGAGCTATACAAGACTATTATTTTTATATTACCAAACTAATGCTCTCTTCAACTGGCAGGACAACTAAATAATAACATAGGAGAGAAAAGAGGAAAGAAACTCAGTTGCTTCATTAACTTCCACATGCTCTGGGCAGCAAACCTGCCAAGCTCCATGGATCTGCCCATTCTCTTGGCCTTTCCTCCCAGGACTACAAAAGAATCGTCTCCTGGGAACAAGTCAACCACCTACTTGTCCACTAGATCTCATCGTCTCCAGTTTTTTCCCCTCTCTTGTGGTTGAATCAAAATTTCAAACACAAATCACGACTGAGTCCCTGGGATCAAGTTAAAACCTGAAAATAATTTTAAGCCTGAGCATTCCCTCTTCCTGCTGTCATCCCCACGGAGATGTTGACAAAACTCTCCTAGAGGGTTAGTGATCTTGCTGAGGGCTGTGCTTCATCTCCATGTAACCCTTAATGTAACAGTCTTCACTCGGGAACTTCTAAAAGTAATTTATTTTCAAAGAAGGAGTCATTTAAGTATTTGCTTAAACTTAATGTCCTTTTCTTTTTAGATTTCACTGTAAAGGTAAAATAAAAAATAAGGACATAATTCTGCTATATTTATTGCTGATGTTACTGCTTTTGAAAAATTTGCACTTAACAAAAAATATATTCAAGTGGACCATTTAAAGCATACACTGGTAACATTTTAAATTACTTTCAATGGATATCTGGAATTAGAGGAAGGAGTCTGTTTATACTTTGGAAAAAGGTTGTTCTTAACTAACTATTCCTTACAAGTCCTAAAGACATTAGTGGGAAAGATGCAGCAGTTCTGCAAAATCATAAACTTTTCAGATGTAAGTCCACTCGGCTGAGATACTCCACTCTGAATTACACGTTTGGGTCATGATGCATGATTTAATCATGATCAACAGGGCTGCATTTTCATTTCATTCATATATGTGCTAAGATGTTAAGAAGGGTAGAAATAGACAAGGGGGAAGGAGGAAAGGCCCACCATCAGACAATGTCACTCATTCCTGATGAAAGTCAATTTAAGCAACAATAAATTTCCTACCAATGACAAGCCTAAATACTAAAATTTCATCCCTCCCATTTAATATTGAAGTTGCTTTACACTATTCTTTCCAAAGAAAGGAGCTTGATTTTACCAGCCAGCAAGCTTGTTAAATAGAGGTGTGTGTGATAAGATTATTATTAGGACTTCTCCTGGCCCAAGTTTTTCTGTCCTTCACCTATGCTGGGGGAGTCTCACTGGTTACCAGAATTACATTTTTAGAAAATTAACTTTTCAAAGAGAAGTTTGCAACATGGAAAAACAACGACAACAAAAAAAGACAAGCAGAGACATAAAAGGCAGCAAGCCCTTTAAAAAAAAAAAAAAAAAAGGCCTCAGGCATCTGACTCAAAAAGTAAATCTTAAGACTTAAAAAATAAACCTAAATATGAACATACTCAAAGAAGAGGGAAAAAATAGAAAGGTCAACAATGGTAAAAGGCAGAACAGATTGGGGGTGGAGGGGAGGGGAGTCAGTCCAATAAGAAATGAACTTTAATACCACTGAACAAAAAAAATACGGGGTACTCTCACTTAGAAAATAAGCAACTGCATACAAAAAATACAGATATACCAATTTTCAATCTAGTTTCACAATTAGCCTAAGACAATTAAATCTTGAAACTGCCAAATTCAAAGAAAACCCAGTATTTTTCAATCCCACTCTGCTGGCAGCTCTGCAGTCTCTCACTGAGCCCTTCTCCCCGACCGCTCTACCTTCCCTGGCCCATCTGTCTCCCTTTCCCTCCTCCTCCCCTTCTCCCCCTGCCAGCACCAAACCAAGGAAAATGATTGAGCATGTAATGCCCTATCATTTAGGGTGTCCAAGAAGCAAGGCATGCAGTTAGATAATTAAGGATTCTGTGGCTTATCCAGTGAGCCCACCTCTACCCAGCTGTCCCTGCAACTGTGCTGCCTACATTCTGAAAATCCCTCCAGCGCTGGACCGCTGGACCAGCAGGCGTCACTCCCACTGTGTCCCACCGCCTCCCCCTATGTTCATCAACTTTGTCAGCAGGAAGGAAGCAAAAGCCAGGCTTGGAAGAGGCACCTGAGAAAACATACACACCAACAGCACAGAAGAAATAACTGTTTCAACATGAACTAAATATTTCCATAATCATTCTATTGAGACTTCAAACTAGTTGAATGGATGAATAAGAGGCATTTACTAGACTGACAGTATATTGAAAACAATTTGCTCACTCTGTCTTTTAGTTATGCCACAAATCAATTACGGTCAGAAATAAAAATAAATGCTATTATTAACTTGGTGGATCAAATCTTTGAAGTTTTAATATTCTATCATTATTTACACATCTCCAACAATAAGACCTGACCTTTTCCTTAAATGTGCCAAATTATTTTACAAAGTTTCTAAAGTCAGAGCTACAGAAACTCAAATTTGGCTAATCCCCTATTATATAATATTCCTAGTTAGGTGGTTGCATTTCAGTCTTTCCCTGTACAGGTATTAAAGAAAATAATTCAAGACTATTTTTCAGTCTTTGAAAGACAAAAAGAACCAAAGAACCACCTGCACTTTGATTTTATTAAAAAGTTACAGGGGATGCCAAAGAGGAAATGCTCAAATCCTGAAAAATGTCTCTTCTGATTTCACAGTAAGAATAAAACTCCAAACATAAGGTACTTTGTGTCAAAACCTATGTTAAAAAAAAAAAAAAACTATCTGTTTTGGGTCTCAGCACTTTTTACTAACTACATGTACAATTTTCAAAGACTACTCCTGAAGTTAGTTTTACCTCCTCATGAAAAATGACTACTCTAAACAAAAACGGGCAGTCCTTGGAGAAAGCAATTTTCTGAGCATTGTAATGCTCTCTGGTGAGCTGGTGCAGGGAGAGCTGGCAAGTGAGAGGGTCACGTGGCTTGCCTGGCTGCTCCGAACATCGAAACACTTGACAGCGTCCAGAGCAGCCTCCTCAGGCCGATGTCTGCAGCAAAGGGACGGGGGAAACAGGCATCCTGGAGGCTCCTGGAACTGTACAGGTAAAGAAGTGATGATAGGCAAGGACCTGCAGCCCAGCACAGATCAGCTCACTGCCCCTACTTCAAATTCAAAAGTCAGGAATCGAATAACATTTCTATGAGAATGATCCAGTACCAGTCTTACAGGTTTCGGAACTCTTCTGCAAAGATAAATCTGTGTTTGAATCACTAAATAAAGCACCTTAGCAATTTAAGTAAACTATTTAAGATCTTAAATCCAAATGGTCAGCTTCAAATTTGATCACACAATCTTATCTTTTAAATGACTGATGAAAATATTAGAGATAACCCACCTATGAATGTGCTAGTCATTTTTCATACACTATACTGCTAAACACCCAGAAAAGGAGAAGCATGCACAAAACCATACATATGACTAATCTTCTATGACAGAATCAAACCTAAAACACTCAGATCAGCAACATTTTGGAGGTGACAAGGAACTAGGGTACCCAGAAGGAACAAACCCTGGTAGAGTCCACTGTCCTAGCCACAGAACAGGACCTAAGAGCCCACAAACTCTGGGTAGCTTAGGTTTTAATTATTTTCCTCCACTTTAATCCAGAAACAAAGCCATGACTTGTTATGTAGACTAAAAAGCTTTTTATCCTTCTTATCCACTCCTGATTCCTTGAAAGAATTTTCTCTAATTTCACATGAGAAAATCATCCTACTATGCACCTCCCAAGGAAAAAAAAAGTTACTATGTGATTCTTACATTAATGAGAAGCCATAAACCACTTTCTGAAAGAGGTTACAGACCCTCTCTTGGACTCCTCCCTGTAAACTTGATGCACTCACCTCCAGTGCAACGAGTAAATGAAAAAGTTTCTGAACTAGGTGGGTGAAATTCACTTTATTATGCTAATACCCAACCAAACCTTCCCAGCTGAAGTAGGACCAGACTCTATCCAGAAGGCAAGGAGGTGTGAAGAAGCTTCTCAAGGGGACACTGGAAAACAAATTAATTCTACATTAGGGGCTTCTGCTCCACAAGAAGCCTACAGGAAGTAGCCAAAGGCAAACTGCCAAGGTGTCCAGAAAAGGAATGATCTCAGAGGGCACACCGACAAGAGGAGGAGGAAGAGAAGGCAGAGTCTGAATAGAGGAAGAGAAAAAAGAGGAAAAGAAAGACACTCATTCAACTATAAAGTGAGATCATTGGCAGGAGGCCCATATAAACTTCATGCTTTATATATCAATTAAAAACACCTGGCACTCAATAAATTACACCAGAGGATATAACAATTACCAAGGTCATCAGGCTGAAGGAATCGATTTTCATTTTTATTCATATTTAAACAAAAGGCATCCCTCCAACTGAAGAACCCTGGAGAATATCTCACATATGACAATCTCCGACTCTGCTTTCTCAAGCCAGCTCTCCTTAGCTGAAACCCTGATTTAATCTCATTTTCGACAGCCTGATGTATTAAGAGAAACCACCAGTTTAAAAGGTTAAAAATCTAATTGGGTAGTTAACGATGATGCTTCTAAATTATATGCTCCACAGAAGCAAATATGTTTATTTTGCTGCCACACTATCTAAATCCAGAGCTTCTGGGCATGACCAAAGAAGCTATGGACCATCCCATCACAGGGAGATACTGAAAAACTCAAATATAAAAAACCTAAATGCATCAATGTAACTCTCGACCGACAGACACGGCTTCCCTACAAACGGCTCTTACAGAGAGCTAAGTTACCTTTAACATAGGATTTTTACTTTTAAATTTTATTTATAGAAATAAAATGTTTGGAAGGGATTTTCAGAGAATTCCCTTAGGTCTCAGTTTTCTACTTTTTAAATGTACAGTGTTATTTAATGATCGCTAATGTTCAGAAAGATCAACAAGGCAAGCTCAAGCCATCAAAGAGAGACTCAAGTAGGCTCCATATATTATTGTATTTAGAAAAGCATAATCATAGACTTTAATTGTTTTTAAACAATTCTCATCATAAGAAAAAAAATAACTATATATAATGATGAATGTTAACTAGACCTACTGTGGTGATTTCATAATACAGACAAATATCAAAGTTTTATGTTATACACCTGAAACTAATGTTATATCTCAGCTATATCTCGGGAAAGAAAAATCCTCTATAGAAATTTCTGCTTAATCATCAGTTAACCTAAAACTTCAATGGTCCATAAAAGTATGTCATACCTGAAACATTCTAGTTAACTAAAATCCTTACTTATATAAAGCTGAAATTGTTAACCACTTGGCTAAATTTTCTTAAGCAGAATATGCAGCATATTATCTTTTTTACAGTTACTTCTGCTCCAGAAGAGACTAGAGTCCTAGATTTTGAAATATTTTCTATCAGAAAAATAAAGGCTGTTTTCAATTTAATAAGTCACCATGTGTAGCTAATACATTTATAACAGAAAGCCAACAATTTTAGCTCTTGAAAAAATATCATTTTAGACAGATCTTCAGTAATAAATTGACTCATCGACCACCAACATTCCACCAAAATCTGGGCTACCATCCCTGAACATTACTTCTCACTTGAGATAATATCTGCTATTTCTAGTTTTTTTTTTCCCCCGAAAGGCAGGTGCCCATAATACACCAGAAAGAAAATCTACTGGACAAAAACAATAAGCCCAATACTCACCATAAGACAATCTCGTATTATAATCCAATCAAAACTGAACGAACAGATTCATTAAGCCACTCTACAAAGCCATAATTCACAAATCAAATGTACTGCAGCTTACTCCCAAAGATTTGTGCACACACTGGGAAGCAGACCATTTCCCTTCAACTTGCTGGCAGGCAATGAGGCAGCATTCATGCTCAGAGAACCAAGGTTGTATATGTTTTATACTTAGAATAAAGCTTTGAGGTTGCAGAGACACAAATAAGAACAAGGACCTTAACTCAGAATAATTTATACCACCACACTACTCTCCAAAGTGTACATCGTTTTTTTTAATATCACTACATTTCCCTTTTTATTTGTTATAAATCCCACGAATAACCTGAATTTTAGACATTTCATTATCTCTTATGGTCCCTATAAGAACTAGAGTGGTGATAGAGAAAGGAGATGAATTTTCATTGGAGAATTCTACAAACTGAAAGCAGGGTGGGAATCTAAGGGGGGGATGGGGAAATGGGGGGAGAAGCAGAATTTAAAAAAAAAAAAAAACAGGGACAAACGATGCCTTATATTCCTCTGCTATACACAACTCTCTCCAACAAAAGAAAAAGTTTAATGACAAGATCTCTGGTCCTTCTTGATAATTATTTTAAAAGAAATAAAAAAATAAAGTCAAGCTGGCTTCCAGAGTACCCCCAGTTGTCTTACTCAACATATAACAAGCCGTACTCAACATGGTCTGATGAAGGGAAAAAGTCGACAACAAATATGTTTGTAAGGACATGAAAAAAGAACACATCAAAACTGGCTAAACAGCTAACATCATATATACATTATAAGCACAAAGCTCTCTAAAAATCAAAGGAAAGGACCTGGAAAGGAGAAGATGCAGAGTGGAAAAGCATACCCACCCAGCCGGCACACAAACACAAAAGCCAGCCGTGATCAACATCAGGAAAAAAATAATGGAAAGCCTATTTATCTGTGACTTCAGAGTGGAAAGACAAGAAACCAGAGCAACTAATTTTGAATAAAAATAGAGATTTATCACTGTCAAAACATGTTTGGCCTTGTTGATTTTTCTAGGGAGATTTTTAATACTACACGCAAAGATCATTTGCGGCTGAAAGTCGAAATTACTGTGAGCTTCAGACCACACCCCTGTACTCATCCACTTTAACTCCTTCTCTTCCTTAAAGTTTAAAAGGAAAATTCAAAATTCACCACCATCTCATTTCAGGACCAGTCTGTTGTCAATGAATGAGCATCCGACACGTTTATGTGCTGGAGAACTCTGCAATTTATCTTAGAAGATGCAAACAGGACAATACCTTTAGGAAGCTAATTAAAGAAAAATAAATAACTCAATACCTATTAAAAGGCAATGATCCATTCTTTAAAATCGAAGCAGGAAGCAAAGAAAAGGGGTTCAGATGCCATCTATATTAGAATGCTTATATTTCTAGAGCAGCATTTCTTCATCCATTCCGTAAATATCCTTGGCCATCTACCAAGTACCTAGTCGAATGGGAAGTGCTGGGACCGAGTGCGGATGAGACTAGGGCCCTAGGCTTTATGGGGTTCCTTAAGAAGGGGACCTTTATAAGGCCCAGAGAGCTCGTTAGAAATAATTGTTCCAGGCAGGAGGAAAAAGGAGTGAGAAAGGGTATAATACTGGAAGCGACACCTGAGCGATATCCTAGCAGGTGAGCAGGATGTAGCAGACAGAGGGTGCAAAAGCACAGATGAAGAAAAGCTGAGGAAGAAAGTTCGAAGAATGCAAGATAGGGGGCCAGAATGTAGGCCCCAGGGGTAAGAAAACAAGTTATCCTGGGTTTGACTGGGTGATACATGTGTAGAATGTAGCATCCTTCAAAGTGTCCTTTCCTCTAAGTACCTGAGAAACTTCTGCCCTTAGCACACACACTAGTCTTTCAGAGATCTTTTAAAGATCTCAGTGGCTATAATAATCCTGTATTTCTCCTCCCATATATCCTCTTCGAACAGATAAGGACCTTAGAAATCACATGGCAATTCCTGATGCTGTACCACTGCCACCACCCCCAAAAAAGCAGAATTTGTGTTAGACAACCTATTAAAACATATCTGCTCTCATCAAGAAAAAATACCTTTGGCTTACTTAAAATGTTTTTCTAGCATTCACCAAAGTCTTAAAATGAAGGTCAGTTTGCTGTAATACTTTAAAAAGCGAAGATATATTATGCATAAAATGAAGTACAGAAAACATTTTCGTACATGGACAATAACTAAAAGTGAACGTGCAAAAAAAGGAAAATAATATTAGCATTGTGGGTAACTTTTCTTCTTCCAAAATTTTTATTAATATTCTTTATATATCATCTTTTTAGCATACAGCTTTTTAACTTAATTCCATATTAGCTGAATATAAATGGTTTGCTTTAAAAACATTTCCATTTACAAACTTATCAGTGGAGGAAAGATAAATGAGTGTTAATGACTAGTGCTAACATCTAAATTTCACAAGAATCTGTGACATGTAACCTAAAACCGGCTTACCCCTAGGAGAAACTGCAGTGAAATTACTACACAAGCAAAATTGAAGAGTCTGTGATTTATGGTAACTAATGTGTTGAGTATTTAAGTAGATAAAAAAAGAAAAAAATTAGATCAGAGAAAAATGTACTTCAACTGAGCTTAAAGGGCCCGAGAGAGCCCCTCTCCTGAGGGAGTAAAGTGCTATTGTCAGAATTTGATCTGAATGGAGGTAACAGGAAAAAAAGGGCAGGCATCCTCTGACCCTTGCGGTGGGCCTGAAAGAGAGGAACATAAAGGGAAGTGTGAGCAGGCAAAGCATCAATCCAGGAGGAGGGGACGGTCCCTGCAGGGCATTCCTCTACACCATTGTTTACCCCATCTCGCCTGGGGAAATGGACAGCGTTTCTATTGTTATAATCATAACTTCAGAACCTAATGCCAAACACCAAGAGTTACAGCCTTCAGATCCTTATCAAGTTATTACTGACAACGATGTGAGAATTTATGGGTTTTGAGAATTAGAATACGCATACATTTTAGAACCTGGATTAAAATTCCTTTACTAACTGCGCAGGCTCATAAGAGTCATTCGAATCTCCTGGAATCTCAGCTTCCCCACTGCCGCAATGGAGATGACAGACATCACGTCCTCCGAGGCCTGTTGAAATCCAGCACCTGGCACATGACAAGGGGTTTGGGCCTCCTTGCAGGCCTCTCACACCATAACAGTACCCCCAAGTCCTTAGCGCCTCCTACAGTCAGTAAACTGTCCAGGAGTCAGGAGAACGAAGTAAGGGAAAAGGCCCTCTGCTCATACCTCCTTCCTATCAATAAAAGAAGCAACTCTACACAGCTGCTCCTGAATTACAGGGGTGCCTTCCAGGATAGTCCCTTAAGAGCTAAGGAGCCTGCAGGCTTGCCACCATGGCTAAACTGAGGAGCAGTCTGATTTCTTATCCAACACAGGGTCTGTATGCTTAATTACTTGGAACACAATTTTCCAATTAATAAACCCAAAACATGAGCTCTGACAGTCATGGGAGGAGTGGGAAGTAGGAAGATGGGTAGATAAATTATTAAGGTGATGAACATTTGTGTCTTTTCTCTCCCACCTGGGGAAAAAATGAGTTGTGTTTTTGTTTTAATATTTAAAACAGTAGTACATGCGTAGACAACCATTATAAGGCAATAATTCAATTGAAGGGCATTCTAGCATGTGTAAACCACTCAAGTTTCACTCTTGTGTAGTTTATTATATTATCAGAACCTACTGATTGAATTACTTCCCTGCAGCACTTCCGAGTCTGCTTTTTCTCCATATAACATCTAATATTGCTTATCAAGATACTATATTTGTCCTTTGGTATTTTGCCATCTGATATCTTAGGACGCCTGTTTATTAAGAATGTTTTTTTCAGAAACTCCGGGTCATATGCACCTCACCACATCTGCAAATGAATAGCCTTAACTGCCTCCACAGGAAGGTTGAAACTGTACAGCAGAAAGCTACACCAGCTTCCAGAAGGGTCTAAATCAACAGTTCCATCCAACCCTTAAAGTTGGCATCTGGTCTAAATTAACACTCAGAATAAACAAATAAAAGGCCTTTCTCTTTCCTGGCCTATGCTTTTTGGATTGGCTGAACTAGTGCCACTGCTGGAACAAGCTGTATTAAGTACTGTTAGTGAGGAGATGAAGAGAGGTTGTAAAGGTTTCTTCCCTTAATCAATACTAACAGGAAGATCAAGAGACAGGAAAAGGAAAAAATCAACACGTAATGACATTAGTATCCAGGCAAAGACAGACCTTTACGTGACAGGACAAACGCTTAAAGCCCCTTTTCCAAGCTATAAACAAAATACAAATGCTAGCCCAAATTATCACAAACAATGGAAAACAAAACAAACAAACAAAAAAGATTTCAGGGGTGAATACCACAAGATTAGAGAGCTGTTCTTCAGGTAAAAATAACTCAATGTATCAGCTTCGAAACCAGAAAAATAAACTTTGAATTATTTTGGATTATAGAATATAACCCAAATAATCCTTGATGCAATAATTGTAATATATTCAAGTAAATAAGAAGGCAAATATCACGATAATTCATGTTTTTACTCCCTAGAGTTCATATATTTAATTTTTTGAAAATACACCAGGAACACAATACACAAGTAGGCAAAGTACACATGTAGGCAATTTCCACCCCCAAAAAAGTTCATATAAGATGTAAACATTAGAAAAACAGTTAACCTTCCTGGTAACTTCATCAAATGAGTGAAGGTTTGTGTCACCATGTTTAACGAGAATACCCAGTATGGAAAAGGTTTGGTTAAAAAAGAAATAAGGTGCAAAACTGCACACATACAGTAGAGGCAAGATTTACAAATAAGGGTACTGGAGTCAGAGGGGCCTGGGTTTGAATCAGAGCTCTGTCACATGATAGTCCAGAGATCTGGACAAGTTTCTCAACCACTATGCATGCCTTGAGCTCCTCATCCATAAAACGATGAGTGGTAGTGCCCATCTCCCTTGGTAAGAACTTACGGAGGCCATGCATGAGCAGCACTTTGCACAGGACCTGGCTAAGAGTAAGCACTCAATACAGGGTATTGAGACATTGTCTCTGTGCACCTCCCCAATGAAAGAAAGAATCCCGCCACTGAATACCAACAGCTTAGCCAGAATTTCCTCATTCTTGCAGAGAGAGAGAGAGAGAGAGAGAGAGAGAGAGAGAGAGAGAGAGAGAGAGAGAGAGAGAGAGAGAGAGAGAGAGAGAGAGAGAGGGCGGGCGCGCGCGCGCGCAAGCTCAGATCCTGATGCTCCCCCTTTAATGATGATTTTAAAATGTAAACTTCTGCCCAGGGACCTCCACTTCAATTCAAAAGGAGCAGAGAACCCTGAAGATGAGGCAGAGGCTGAGATGGGAGCAATGGGCAGTCAGGATGAGCAAAGAGGACAATGATCAGAGACCCCACACCTACTGCAAACATCACACGAATATAAATCTGCTCTGCTCTCCCAACAACAGGACCAAAACCTCATCAGAGGATCTATTCTATGGGCAATACCAGTCCCACCTGTCCCTGAACTTCTGCTGCTGGCACAGCTGACCCAGAGACACCCAAGACCCTGGGACGCAATAATGGCCTGGAGGAGGAGCACCCAGTTATTCCTCCCCAAAGATGATTCACGGATGGTTTGCACAAAGCCTCTTCGGGGGCTGGGAAGGGAGGGGGCATGGGGCTGCAGGTCCTCTCCATCTGCAGATGCACATGAGACATCATCACTTGGGCATTCAGGGAAAGCAAGGCTCCAGGGACCATTGGCTGAGTTGCGTAAAGGTTCCTGGATCCCTGATTGCTCTGCTGGGTGGAGTTCAAACCAAAAACATTCACCAGTTCAAGCACAAGTTTTCAAAACACTGAGTGAAAGAATGATGGCTTTATCCCACCATCACCATCTCCCAGGGAAGGGCTAGAGCTGGCATGAGCCACTGTCCCATAGCAGAGGAAAGGAGACAAAGGTAAGGGAAAATGAACGACAAAAAAGAAAATGCAGGCCCCTTTGGAGATTTCAAATAAGACTGGTCCTGAGGCTTAATTAACTCACAAACGCAGAAAGCTGAAACTGTGCCTGCTGCCTGCATATGGAGTAACCAATAAAAATGAGCTTTTCATCCTGTCATTTCACCACTCAACTATAGTGTTAAAACACTCTTCTGGTCCATTCATTGACTGTACCTGCAAGATGCTAGTACAGATTACCTCCCTTACTCAAATCTCTGTTAGTTCTATTACTTCATGTCAAGTGGCCTTTAAAGGCCTGAAAATCTGTGTCATGTATTCGCTATCCCAGGTTAAATCTGCTTATGCTCAAGTCTACCAGAAGCATGGTTCTCAGCTAAGCTAGGCCATTCTTCAAGTGTCATACTTTCGATGAACGTTAGGAGATAATATTAATTATGGAGCTTAACAAAAGGCTCATAAATGACTCTTCCACGATACGGATATGCTACAAGTGCTTTTGTTAACTAAGACCTACAGACCATATAGCACTCAATGTCTGGAATGTCTCACCTAAAAGGCTAAAATTATGCTTATTAAAATAATCAACCTGAAGGAAACAAAAAACAACTCAACAACTCGGTGAAATATTTTGTATTAGTCCGTTAGCTCTGATAACTGAACCACAATCAAATGTATTGCTATGATGTCTGAGTTGTTGATCGCTGTGTAATGAATCACCCCAAACATAGTAGCTTAAGACAACTGGCACTCACAACTCTTTAATTTGGGCAGAGCTTGATGGAAACGGTTCATCTCTGCTCCATGTGGTACAAACTGGGGCAGCCTGATGAGCTGAGGATCCAAGATGGCGGGACTGGCTAGGGGCTGCCAGGGCCTCCTCTCCTTGTGTAATCTCTCACCCACCAGAACCACCTTCCCCAGCAGAGTAGTCAGATGTCTTTCTACGGCAAAAGCCTTCTAAGAGGGTGTTATGACCTGAATTTATATGTTCAAGGTGTACCCTCAGTACACCTCAGAATATGACTGTATTTAAAGACAGGGTCTTTAAGAAGTAATTAAAGTTAAATTAGGTCCTACTGGTGGGCCCAAATCCAATAAGACTAATTTCCTAATAAGAAAAGGAAGGGCTACCAGGGATGGGCACACACAGAGAAAAGGCCATGAGATAACACAGTGAGACAGTCATCTGCAACCCAAGAAGAGAGGCCTCAGAAGAAAACAAACTTGCCAAACACTTGATCTTGGACTTTAAGCATCCAGAACTGTGAGAAAATTAATTTCTGTTGTTTAAACTGCCCGGTCTGTCATGTTTTGTTACGGTAGCTCTAATAAACTAATACAGAGAACAAAAACGGAATCTACAACACCCCTTAAGGCAACATACAAAAGTCACAAAGCTTCACTTCGATCACAGAGACTGGTCAAAGCAAATCATAGAACTAGCCAAGGTTCAACGAGAGGGTATTCACCTCCTGATGAGAGGTCCAGCAAGCACATACAGGTAACTACTGCTGGCCAACTACTACTGGCCATGTTTAAAGACAACAGGAGAAGAACACGGAATGTAGTCAAAACCCAGAGTTCTTATCTGATCTCCAACTGGCTGCAAGACCAACTGGGAAAGTTAGGTAACGCCCACCTCAGTAACATGGCCTTTAGGTACAATCCTTTCACTAGACAGTTTAAAGGGTCAAACGACTGAAAGCTTATTAAGTGAAAATATTTTGAATATGTGAAAGACTTTTGAGAAGCAAAAACTGACAAACAGTGCAATTATCTGTATGGTACTGTAACGCTCCTGCATACCTTACAGATAGCTATCGAGGAAAAACACACATTCCATTCTGAATTCTACCCAAGAATGGTAATAGCAAAAGCACCCAAACTATAATGTAATTTCATGTTCTACAGCAAGGATCCAGTCTGCCTAGTTTTCTGGGATCTGGTGCAAAGTGTACTCCTTTGTGTCTATAATCCTTGTGCAGAAAGGACCTTTCCTCAAGATAATCAATCAGTCAAGTGCTCCAGAAAACTCTAATTGCTCACCCATCACAGGTTTCATGTTCCATAACTGTGCAGCAGGAAGCACTAGAAGGCCAGGTACTGTCAGGAAAGGGGGAGGGACCTCTGAGCCTCCTAGGAGGTGCTTGGTAATAGTAAACAACAGTTTAACAGCAACAGCCTAGAAGCCAAACATGCCACTGACTGCTTTGGTTGGATTCTGTTAAACCAGCATTAATTAGAATGGAAGTACAAAGCTTGAAACAATGATTCCGATCCTGAAAACAGATTCTGCATGAGCAGAAAAGCAGGGAACAAACAGAGTTAAGTGAATGAGAGTGAGAAGCATTATTATGGATGGCTGGAAATAAAACTTCAATAGAGAATGACTTGCAATAGTCTTAAAACCTGCTACTGAAAATATCCCTGATGCATATTTATTAGGTTTGTCATCCAAGAGGCTTATTCCATAGTATTTCCAGCCATCATTAACAGGCACTAATGACCACAGCCTTTCAACGCCACCATGGCGCACTGCAATGCAGCTCAGAGCAGCTGGTGGAATTGGAACAGATGGCCCGCTTCCCTTCAAGGCAGAACTTTCTGCAGGTGACAAAATGACTGTTAGGTGACTGACAGAAAGAAAAACAAACAAAGGTTGAAACTGGAGTATCTGATGTCAGTAAAGTAGGCGTTAGCATTACAGGGAGCCTTTAACTTGGGCCCTCAAGGTTAGGAGGATAGTTTATAGAAAGCTGCAGCTGTGCGACAGAACTGGCGTTCCTTTCAAATAGAGAAACATTCACTGAGCCCCAGAGACCCCCTGTGCAGAGTAAGGCACTAGAGTGTGCCACAGAAAGCCATTCCTTCAGGACACTCCCTGAGTACTTACCATGCACCTGAAGAGGTGTGCCCAGTACTCTAAAGGGTGGAAGTCAGGGTCCCTACACTCAAGAAACAAACTTCAAAGGAATGCCCATAGTTTCAATGAACTCTAGTGGAATTCAATTACGACTCCAGGCACTTGAGGAGCAGCACAGAAGACTGAACCCTGTTTGTGTCCAGGAATGTTAAATATATGTCCTTATATCTGTTTACAATTCTATTTTCCCTTTGGTAAACTGCGTGTATACTTTGCCTCCTTAACTAATGGAGTACTTGGGAGTCCTCTGGCTGTAAGAGTGGAACCCACTTAAACAGAAAAAAAAAGTAAATAAAAATTGGAAAAGGTGGTGCTCTCAGAAGACACAGCACTATTTTCTCTGAAAAGCTTTTCCTTATTATTCTGTCCACAAGGGCGTCCCATTACCCTATCCGTAGCACTTCAGCCAGCCAGTCCCCTACTCCTGCCCATCCAACCTGTCTTCCATCTTATATTGCTTTATTGTCCTCATAGCACTAAGATTAAATGTTTTACCTACCTGTTCCCTAACTCATTTGTCACCACCCACGTGGGCAGGGTGACAGTCTATCTCAATCGCTGCTATATGTGGTCCAGTGCCTAGGACAGCGCTGGTTCTCAGTCAGCACCTCTGATTACTGAATGAACAAATGCCTGATCGCAAAGAACTCTGGGCAAAGGATGCAACAAGGTCTCGCAGGGGACAGGAACCAGAAACTAGAACCAGGACAGATGCCTGTTGGCTCACACTGTTCCCTCTCTGCCCATTTCCCAGGCTCGTCTCAGCTTCTCCCTCCACTTTCCGCTGCATCTGTCTTTGCTTTCTCCACTCCCGTTTCAGAGCTAAAAACTCTGCTAGTCTCCCATTCCCTTAGGATAAGGCCCGAAATCCTTCCACTAACTTTTAAGTCCTTCATGACCTGTCCCCCCAACCTATCTCATGTTATTTCATTTAACCTTATGGGGCTTTTCCCTGTTCCTCCGAGCATTCAGAGAACTCACCTCTGGGTCATAGGAAACAGTGTCTCCTCTTCCAGGAGCACTATTTCCCTCTCACCTCCACAGGCCATCCTCTTCTCATCTTGGCACAAAAGGTACAATGACCCTGCTGATGTATCCCCATCACAGCTTATGATCTAAATTGCTTCCTATCTCCCTAACTGGACTGTAGTCTCCACAGACAAGGACTAACCCTGTCTTGCTCACCCTGCATCCGTTAGCGATGAACACGGCATTGTTTGTTGAAGAAATAAATGAACTGTTTATCAGTAACGGCTGTTCACCAAGGGGCTGTGACAAGAATAAGATGGCAATTCACAAGGGTAGGGGATGTGTCTGCCTCATCTAGCTATATCCCTCATGCTTGGAAGACTAGATATCCAATGAATATTTGTTGAATGAATAAATTCTTGGCTTGCCTGATATAACTCCACCCCTTTCTCTCCTACTTGAGAAAATATATCAAAATGCAAGTGGGTAAAAAATGACATTATTAAAGGGACATCTCTGAGTCATTTGCAAGATCCATACTTGTTGTAAATTACTGGTCAAGTATCTCAAAACAGATCATCACATGTGAGGTGGCTGAGACCAGGATTGAGAATAGCAGCTTCTGACAAAACTAAGAAATGTGAAGCACTTTCTGCTCTCATTATTTTACTTTCCAAAACATGAAGGTGACAATAAGCCTAATAAGAACTAATAAAAGAATCATTCTTACTCTCACTTTTATTTTTATAAATGATTTTCTGCACACCCCAGGAGAAACCTTTAATTAAATTGAAAGACATTAAAAATACCTTTTCAGTTATTTTTCTCCCATACCAATGAAGTCCACCAAGTTGCTGTGGTCTCCATTCAAAAGCCAACCTACAGCCCACATAGTTACTTCAGGGAGGCCACTGCCGAGTCCTGGATAGCAGATACAAACCACTGTCGCAATTTAACAACATTAGTCTCCTTCAAATATAGCTACTGGTATGTATTTGGTTTTTTGTTTTTTTCTGTGTACATGTTTTATCTTCTGCATAAAACTTGTTTAGTAAAGTTGCTGGTCTTATTTTTGTTTACATAAAACATCCTCAAATACTGATCACATGATGAAATACAACCAAAAATGAAAAGTCCTAATGAAGGTTTCAGTCTTGTTGTGTTAAACAGAGAAACAAACAAATCTGAGAAATCCAGACAAGAAACCACACAGACAGCCACATACTCCAAACAAGGCTAAAGTTAGTAAAGGAATATATAGCAACCCAAAGCCAGTACATCATGACCCTTAATAGCCTACAGAATTAGACACTCCATCCACACCACAGATCTGAGCTCTTCAGATCACCCCACATGCCAAATGATGCTGAGTGACAGTAAAGATTTTGTTTTATATATATATATATATGTAAAAAAAAAAAAAAAAGTTCAAAGGCCTTTTAGTCTATAAAGGATACTACCTAGTGTTTGATGTCTTTGGGCCCAAATTAGAGAGGAAGATGAGAAAAGAAAAAATGTTAGGGTATATTTTAAGGTTTCTTATTACAACTAAGGAGAGGGGTAGCCAAGGCAAAGTGCCAAGATTAAAACAAAAACATACAGAAATCAGGAGCTGCTTGTTTAAAAAAGTAAAAGACCATAAACTCTTCAAGCAACAATCCTCTGTCTTTTATGATAGAATGCTATGCCACTCAAAGGAAAAAAGGCAGGTACTTCTTGACCGTTAGCCTTTTGTAGACCTTGGTGGTCAGTTTCCACTAAAATACTTGATTTTCAGTCATATTTATAAGCCTTCATTTGCAGAGATTTTTAACCCCTTTTTTTGTGTTAAGCAGCCCTTTGGCAGTCTGAGCTTACTGAACTCTTCTAAGAAAAACGTTTTTAAGTGCATAAAATAAAAAACAAAGGATTACAAGGGATATCAATTATACTTAGTTATCAAGATAGTTTTAAATTGTGATACAATAGTATATGTACTTCTGTATTAATGCATTAAATAACAAATCTAGCAGCAACTCTGTTGCCTATACACATAACTGAAAGAAATGCTAAATTTCAGTTTGAATATAGTAAAAAAAGAGATGAAATTTTTTCCTCATCAGAGTTCAAGGACTCCCTGGACAGCATCTGCGGACACTAGGTTAAAAACTTTTGGTTAAAAGAGACAAAAAAAGTATATTTTGTGAAGTATCAAATGAAAAATAAAGCCTTGCAAAGTACATTATCCTTTCAACTCTGAGGTTAGGGGAACTAAGAGTAAGCCAGATCTTTCCAAAAACCACAATGGGCCATTAGTCAACAAGAGAAGTACATGCTTCAGATTAAATCCAGAAAGGGATTCAGCTCACCTCATGTAAGTTACAAAAAAAGAAAAAACACTAAAGCTCTGTAGAACTGACAGCATCACTGGAATCTGCCCTGGAGTGAGGAACCAATGACCTGGCAGTATAGAGATCCAGCTCACCTATGAACTTAAACAAAAATCTCCTTCCTTCCTGGAGCCTCACTTTCTCCACCAGTAAAATAAAAGGGATGAACATGTACCATGACTTCTTCGGCTCCTTCCAGTTCTAAAATTCTATTATCAGATTATCTCTTCCTTATGCTGGCTATTTCGGCCAACTTAGCTTAATTTCAAAACATCATTGTCTTTCTTAAACTTGGAACAAAGCTTTACCAAATTTGAATGCCCTTATATACAACCTAACACCAATAAGCAAAATATGACTATCATTACAACTTGAAAATAAAAGAAAAAAAAAGAGGCCTGTTTTGCACATTTCTATTTCATAAAAAGCAACCACAACATTGGTCTTTTCTGCTACTTAAACAAAGTTCCTATTCAAATTCTGGCACCATCACCTCAAGAATATACAAAATCAACCCAAGCCGGGCTACCTAGAGTATATTGACTGTATATTCTCCGTATAAACTAGTAAGGCCCCTTGACTGCCTAATCCAATCATGTATCATTATTGCTAAAGAAACAGATAGAATGAAGGACTAAACAAAAATCACAAAGCCAGTCTTACAAAAAAGCAAGAATTCAATCCAGGCCTCCTGACTGTACTTTCATGCTCTCCCCACTACACTGAACGGCCTCTCAAATCCTGACACACTTCCCCAACCTCAACAGTTTATCCATGTTTAAAATAAATAGCAAAAAGACCTGACGAACCAATTATTTTCTCTATCTTCAAATACATAATAGGCACAAAGAGTTGTGGCTATGATACATTCACCAGTCAGAATCATGAAATAATTAAATTCCACCTAATCTGCCAAGAAAATGATGACCCTACTAAAATCCTAACTGGAAATTCCCTTAATATTGTGTAACACATGAAAAGATGCAGAAGTATTTGTATATGGATATAGACGTCTACATATATAGCTCCTCCCATATATGCGTACATGTAGAGGCATAGATATATACATAAATATATATACTTATGTAGTTAGTTCCTCACTCTGCTCTCCAGGATTTCTCAGTAGCATTTTACTATGAAATTCAGAAAAGAGCAAAAAGGACAGTCACACAACAATTTTTTTTTCTAAAGCATTGTATTTTCTATGGCCATGCCACCCTGTACACGCTCAATCTCATCTGATCTCGGAAGCTAAGCAGGGTTGGGCAGGTTAGTACCTGGATGGAAGACCACCTAGGAAGACCTGATGCTGTGTGTGCGGGGGAGGGGAACATTGTATAAGGAAAAGCTTCTATCAATAGCGAGTATTTTTAGATCTCAAGATTAATTTTATCAATAAGAAAATTTATTAGGAATACTCTGTTTACCAATATTTATGTCCTAGATGATCAGACATGCAAAGTCGGTATTTTTGATTGTTATTGTTGCTTTAAGAGGGCGGGAACTGTCTCAAGTCCTAAAGGTAAGATATGAATTAGTAAGAGTCTCTTTAAAGTCTACCTACCTTCTATTTCCCAAGCATTCTTCAATGTGTTCAATATTGCTAGAAAGTCAAAAACCTACTGTCAAAAAAAAAAAAAAAAAAAAGGAAAAAAGAAAAGAAAAAGGCCACAATTCTTTTAAAGGATTCTAAAACCAGACTAGTATCTTCTTAACAGTCTGGTCTCAACTTAAATTTCACTTCCTCAGAGGCCTGCCCTGACCTCCTAGCTAAAGAAAGCAATACCTGCCTAGAACAGTCATTCCCTAAGTTAACCCACTTCTTTTGAAGACTTGGCAACATCTGAAATTCTCATTTATTATTCATTTGTTTACATGTTTCTTTCTGTTTATGCTTGCCACTCCACACTGTAATGAAAGCTCCTTGTTCACTGCTGGATTCTCAATGCCTATACAGTGCAGGCACACAGTAGGTACACACACATAACTCCTGAGTGTCTAGCCTAAAATATTAAGTGCCAACTATATCATACTCAGGGTCTCCTGAAAAAGCATTAAAGACAGAGCACATGCAATTGACAACGAATTTCCATTGCCTACTTTAGATTAAGCCTACAATACTAAGACAATTCAGGGTATAAATCTTTTTCAGGGCTTTGAAATGCCCTGCGCTTTCAGCCTATGAACACAAAACCTCTCCAGGCCCACTTACACATTGCTTTTCTGAAGCATCTCAATAATGATTTTCTCAAAAGGAAATAATGAAACAAAGTTCCAGCATAAGTTAATCTTTCCTGTCAGGTTTACAATATTAAACATACTTTGAAGCCAGCCACACAAACAAAACCAAACTCCACAAAATTAGGTTGGATGAGGTTATATAAGACAAGTTAAACTCTGGCTTTTTTCCTGTCATCCCTCCCTCCTTCCAGTGAACCTTGACATCTGTCTTTCAATTGCAATTAGATGCAGGTGAGAAAAATACCTGCACACAGCTTCAGAATAGGTAATGAGAGTTCCAATAATATTCTACTTAATATTGTACTAAGTGAAGAAGACTAGACATCTTTGAGCTATAGTGTACCTGAAAGCTTCTCTTAAAAATTTTCTCAAATTATTTTTAAGTCGGCACCTATTTTAAGGAGGTATTATCAAAACACGTTTTTCAGAGTTCTCTTTTTCCACGCCCATGACTCCTCATGTGTGTGCTAAGCCTACTTTATCAGCACCCGTCATATTCTGAATACAGGTCTTTCAACAGAGAAAGACAAAAGCGCGGGTTCCCGAGAATGACACATCCAAAGGAAAAATTAGTCCTTTCTCCTCCAAAACTAAACCCGAGTTGCTCCTTCTCCTGGGTTTCCTGCACCTTCCTGTTCCCCATTCCGCTCCCCTTTCATTGCCCACTTCACCCTGGTTTAATCTGGCGAAGCCTCTCTCCCAGCTTATTAAGGGTAAACAAAAGAAATGTCACAAGGAAACTCAGGAAGTAGATGAAGTCTCTAATTGCTGTCGTTTAACGATTGTAGATAATTACTATCTTCAAAATGTGGTTTTCACCAGCGGAGAGGGATCCGAGGCTGGCGAGGCTGGCGAGCTCCCCGTTGCTGGGAGGACCTCTGCGAGGCCGCGGCCCGGGGCGGAGGGACAGAGGGGATGCGGCCCCGAGCCGCCGCGTCCCTGCCCCCTCCAGGACTTTGCTGGAGAGGAAAGCCGAGCGCCGGCCCGCCCGCCCGGGTCACAGACAGTTCATTGCCCGCGGGCTGCGGCTGCCGGCCGCAGTCACCATAACAATATGCAAAGCGCTGCCCGCGGACGCCCACCGCGCAGAGCCCACTGCACGCGGCTCCAAGTTCCAGGGCCCGGGGCCCAGAGTAAGCGAGGACACAGGGATCCCGGGGGCCGGGCCTCGCGGGCCTCTCAGGTTCTCCTAGCAGGGGGTCTCCTCCAACACTGCGAGATGCCTGCGACCGGGGCGCCCCAGCCCCGGCCGCTACCGACCCTCCCCAGTCCCGGGCGCGAGGGGAAGTCGAGCTCCTGCCCCCGCGATAGTGCCAAGGGCTCCGTCCCCGAGCAGTGCTCTGCGGGGCACGGGGAAGCTCCAGCGCCCGATGCCGCCTCTCTGGGGCCGTCCTCGCTCCTCCACTTCCTCCGCCGCCGTTCTCCGTGCGGTTAGCGCATCCCGGCGCCCGCCTCAGCGCCCCGCGCGCGCGGATGGGGGGCATCCCGCCCCCGCGATCGCGGTACCAGCCTTCTGAGCCGCTCCCGCCGCCCCGAGTGCCCTGGCAGTCTCCAGAGAGCGCCCAAGCCACCCCACTTGCCCCTCTCCGGGATGTGAGCGCTCGCCGCCCGCCCCCAAGCTCCCCGAGGTCGGGGATGCCGAGACTCACCCCAATACCACCAGCTCTCCGTATTTCACTGGCTCTTTATTGGGGGTGCAGTGCTCTTCCTGGCCGGGGGAAAACATGGAGCCCCGCTCGGCCGCCGCCGCCGCCGCCTCCGCCGCCGCGATCCCCGCCGAGTCCGCGCCGCCGCTACAATCCCATCCCGAGAAGGGGGTGAGCGCGCCGGGGAAGGGCACGGCGGCGAAGGGGGCGCGGGGCGGCCAGTCCCGCTGCTGCTCCGTCGTGGCTGCGCGGCTGCCCCGCCGGGCTCCCTGGAGCTCCACGCGCCGCGGCCGCCCCGAGCTAGACTCGGCAACAAATGGGACCAAGCAGCAGGGGGACCTGCCCGCGCAGAGCGCCGCCGCCGCCGCCGCCGCCGAAGCCCGGCGGGGAGAGGAAGGGAGCGGGCGAGACAGGGAGGGGCGGGGGCAGCGGGCGGGGGAGGGGCGGGGGCAGGACCGCGGAGCCGCCCCGCCGCGCGCGGGCAGGTGGGAGCCGCCCCGCCCTCCGCGGAGCCCGCAGCCCCGCGCCCGCCCGGCGCCCACTCCGCGGGCGCGTGGAGCCGCCCGCGCCCACTCCCCGCCCTCCCCCGCCGGGCCCCGCGGTGGATCGGCCCCCTTGTTATGTAAACATAGAGTAAAAGGGAAAGGAAGTTCTTAAAGGAACAGCTCTATTTTTTTTTTTTTTTTCTCCCTCGCTTCCTTCCCAAAACTTACAGCGCGGGGTCCTCAGCTCTCGCCGCTGAGTTCTCCTGCGGCAGGCGGCGGGCTGCTCAGGATCCTGGAAATGCAGCAGGCAGGGTTCCCAAGCGTAGCCTAGTTTTCTGAGTTTAGTTAGATGTAAATAAAGAACTTCCTCTCGGGATGTAAGAGCATTTGTTTTCCCGGTGTCACTGTGTAACGGGATATATCTAAAGGTGTCGCACACACTCACCTGGGTGCCTTCTTTTTCAAAATCAAGTCCTTCGAAGCTTGTAGATGTCTAGAAATTTGGAGGGCTTTGCCAATTGGTGCTGGATCGGAGGGAGTTTTGAAGGCACTTGGAGCACACCGCCATTGTACAGGATATAGATACCCGGTTTGTCGTCAGCAGATTTCCACATGGTTTAAAAAAAAAAAAGTTTTTTTAATCCATACTCTATCTACTTTCCCATATCTTCTCTCAGTTCCTTAAGGAATTTAAGAGGCAATTACCTGAGTGAAATTTTTAGTAAATATAAATAAATATTCCTTTACTATCATAATTTAGTCAATACCTTATGTTTGCTTTTTATATTTTTTCAGATAGTTGTTCCTATGGCTTCAAAATATTTTACAGTGTAATAGATCTACTGACTGCTGTTTTCATCATGCAAGATTTGCTGTTACCATTTATTGAGCACTCATTACATGTTAGAAACTCTACGTATTATTGCTAGTTTCTGCCTCTCTAAGCTATTAAATATTTAAAGAAATAAATACTGCAAAAGCTACCGTTTGTAAAACAGTGACTGGTTGGCTATGACCCTAAGAAGGGCTAGGAAGAAAATAACTGCATCTGTAACTTTCCATCCTGCATTCAGCACCCTTTGTCTAACATTCTGACAGGTTATTACTGTAGTGACATGATGCTTCAGGAAATTTTTCTTCACTTAGTATCTGATTTTTAAAATTAAGACTTCAGAAGTAAATTATTCCAAAATAGCTAAAGCTACAGCAATGGTGAGCCCAAAACAAAATTTTAAACAATTAACTTATTTCAGCTAATGATAGAAATTTTGTCCTTCAACTGAATACAGCTATTCTGCAAATTTTACCTATTCTCTTTTTTTTTTTTTTGTACATGTCCTGTTATAATTTTAACCAACAGTTCTTCACTAAAGGGTTGAATATTTTCTCATGACCAAAGTCGTGGTGTGAATTTCTGCTCAATTAATGTTGTCCTCATCTACCTACTCTGTGCTCTTACTACATAGATGTGTGGGCTAGCAAAGATCTATCAGACTTACACTACAGTAATGCAGTCTCCCATTATTACAGTACCTAGCTCTGTCATTCTAACTTCTCTAGGCTTGTTCTGTTACTGCTACTGCTCTCCAGGCTACAATTACTTCCTCCCTCCTTCTCTCTTGGCATGCTGTGCTTTTGTGCATTGCATTACACTGTTCTGGCTCCATTTCCTCCTTGCTGTGCTCTGCATCTGCTCTTAGGAGGATGGAAACAAATATTTATTAACCTCCTACTAAGTTCCAAACACTAGGCTGAGAGTTTCACATAGGATGTCCCAGTCTTTGAAGGCCCTCCATTCTAGCTATCTGCCCATGGTGCCTCTGACCTCCAGAGAGGCATCTCTCTCTTTCTACTCTCTCAGCATGTCTTTGAGCATGTTTATAGTGCTCAATCAGGTCTGTCTTTATCAGAGTTGCTTACAGGAAGTGCTGCTTTGAATGAGTTTTTGTGTCAGTAGAAGCTTTTTATCCTAGGCAGCTTAGGGCGTACAGATCAGTTTTATACTCACTCTGAAAACTGAAATCCTCAGGAATTAATACAGGGGCCAGGAATCCGAAAGGGCATATAGGTTGAGTAAAGACAGTGGCAAATTGGTAAGCGTGTGCCATCTTAAAGGGGCATCTGTCACTCTTCTCTAGTTGATTTGTTGCCATGTGAATATTAGCTCCCTATTCCTAAATTTAATTATATTTCAAAACCCCAAATCCTGATTTTTATGCCAAATCTCTCGATTTTTAACCGTTGTCAACTCATTCAAGTTTTGGGGGTTAGTTTTTTTAAACACAGCATGGGACCACCAAAACTATATCTATTTTCAAAATTATGCCCAAGGTCCCCAAATTTGCTTTCTCTGATTTCAAGGAGACGTGTGAGTGAAGGTAAAAGAACACATCTCGTGTGAGATTAAATGGCGGGGCTGGGAGGGAGCAGAGTGGTGGGACATAAACTTGATTTTCTCAGAGAATCAGTGGTTTGTGTCCCTATGCAAGCCAGCTTGTACCTTCCTCTGCCCATCCCTTATTAGAGTTTTCTGTTCACAACTTAAGCCAATTAGAACATTACCCCCACTATCCCCAGCTTATATTAGAAATCTGATTGAAGCATGAATTTATCTCTTCTTGAATGTAATTGTTTTACTTAGTAGCTCCAGGCTGGTGGGACAATCTGGCTGTGCCATCTGCCAACCCACTGAGAGCCAGAGTGGGTTTGGCCGATCTGGCTGTCAGGGCAGACCCTCCCCTTCCCACTCTACTAAGCCATTCCTGTTCTGTCTCCCCTAAACCACTCTCCTGAAGAGGATGACCCACCTGGAGCAACACAGAGGGAGTCGATTCTAGTTCTTGGATGACCAGAGGCCATATGTTTAATACACAAATAAATAATGTGAGGCTTTCTCTTGATTTCTTTACCTGTTATTTCTACGTCCTTTAAGTTAAAATTAAAGATTTTGTGAAAAAGTTTGTTTAATTATGCCTTAAATAAAATCGATCATATACCTTACAGTAGAATTAAGTCTCGAATTTAGTCTAATTTTTGGTTACTTTACATTCTATCTTACATGTCTGTGCTTGCAAAAACTAAGGAGATACTTTCAGAAATATATGTTTGGAAAACTGATCATCTTTTTCATGAAACCTATATCATATTTCACTTTTAAATTATGCTTTTTTTTTCCTGATTGGAAGAGCTCTTTGTCAGAATTTTGGAAAAGGTGCAAAAAAGATTTTAAAGAATCTTATTTTAAATATTTATAGTCTCATTGCCCAGAAATAACCCTATATAACATTTTTGTGTATTTCCTTCATCTTTTTTATTTTTAATTTTTTGACATAGTTGTGATAAAACTGCATTCAATCACACTTTGCAGTTTATCTCTTGTCACTGAACCTTCATAAACATTTTTGTTGTTTTATCATATGTATCAACATTTATTAACTATTCCCTTCTTATGAAATATTTGAAAGATTTCTAATTTGGGGTCTTATAAATAATAAACATATTTATATTTGTTATTACTGCATGAGAACAGATTCCTACAAGCAACATTATTACATCAAAGGGCATAAATATTTTTAAGACCCTTTGATGCATATTTCCAAAGCATTTTTCAAAATGTTTGCTCCTGCCAATTTATACTGTAACTAGCAGTAAATGAGAAAGCCTGCCTCAGGGAACTCTCACAAGCATTTTTAAATCTTTACTAATTTGACAGGTGGTAATTTTATTTCCTTTTCTTTGATTGCTACTGTGAGATGCACTCTTTTTTTTTTTTTTTTTTATTGTGGTAAAAGACACATAACATGAGATCTGACTTTAATAAATTTTTAAGAGTACACTACAGTATTGTTAACTCTAAGCATAATATTGTACAGCAGATCTTTAGGACTTCTCATCTTGTATGACTGAAACTTTATACTCACTAAACAGCAACTCCCCGTTTCTCCCTTTCCCCAGCCCCCGGCACCCACCATAGTACTTTCTACTTCCATTAGTTTGACTCCTTTAGATACCTCATGTAAGTGGAATCATGCAGTATTTGTCCTTCTGTCTTCTTTAGCAAATTGTCCTCAAGATTCTTCCATATTGTAGCACATGAGAAGATTTGCTTTTTATGGATGAATAATATCTCATTGCATGTATATGCCATGTCTTTTATCCAACCCTAAATTTTGTTGATTTTTTTCTCTTTTCTTTTTTTAATTTTATTTACGTCTGCTCTAATCTTTATTTCCTTTCTTTTGCTAACTTTGCACTTAGTTTCTTCTTTTTCTAGTTCCTTAAGGTATAGAGTTAGGTTATTTATTTAAGATCCTATATCTTTTATAATATTCCCTTTTTGATTTCTTCTTTGACCCATTGATTGTTCAAGAGCGTGGATTTAATTTCTATATATGGTGTTTGTCAGTTTTCTAATTTTCCCTGCTACTGATTTCTAGTTTTATTCAATTGTGATCAGGAAAGATACCTGATATGATTTCAATCTTCTTAAATTTGCTAAGACTCATTTTGTGACCTAACATATGATCTACATGCACTTGAGGAAGGTGTGTATTCTGCTGCCGTTGGGTGAATACATTCACCTTTTTTAACAGCCACATAGTCAGGTCATACTGAGCCTGTGATCAATAAAATCTTAGGGTTTTGTCAGATGAACTGCTTTTAAGCCAGGAACTAAGGGAACTGTTAAATATTTATTCTTATTTTAGTTCCAATTTTAAAGTTTGAACAAGTCAATGAGTTTTTCTCATTCTTTTTCTCATTCTTTTAAAGAGGCTTTAATTATTTTAATAAGTATTACATACAGATGACAAGCAATTCAAATAACACAAACAAGTAAAAATTATCTTAATCTGAATTTCATCCTGCCATTTTTCTCCCTAATGGAAACCAGTGTTATCAATTTCTTGTGTATCTTTCCAGTGCTATTTTCTATGTATGTGTATGTTTGTGTAAATAATCTTTAACAAAATATAGAAAAATGGCAACACACTATATATTATATACACCATCCTATACCTAACTTTTTTCACTTAACAAGATCAGGAAAAGCTTCTTCAAGGAGGCCCTTGAGCAGATGACTGAATGATAACACAGAGACACCTATGTGAGATTTGAGAGGTTGACAATATTTCATCCAGAAGGTACAGCAAGTGCAAATCCCCTAAAGTAGCAAAGAGCTTGGCATATATTAGGAAGAGAAAGACCCCACATTGCTGGAGCTTACTGAAGGAGCAGGAAAGAAGTATAAGATAAAATTGGAAAGGTGGGTAGATGCCAGATCATACAGGGCTTCAGGGTAATTATATGAACATTTGATTTTCTTTTCCTTGATATTGGAAGTCACTGGAAAGTTGGGTATGGTTGTTGAAACTATAAAAAATAAACTCATCTAGCAATGTTACCTATATAGATATTATGAGATTATAGAATGCTCTGCTGAAATCAAGATACACATTTGAGAAGCTACATGATAAATGGTTTTTGAATAAAAAAATTCATTTTTACACTCTTCGCCAAAGGCCAGAGTTACTGCAAACAGTGAAGGGAACTTATAGCAGTGAGGTAGTCCTAGAAGAGGGCCTCCCTACTCTCATTCACCACTGAGACAGGCACTCAAGGAAAGAAGTTAATCAGACAGAAGAAAGACATCTAAATGAGTGGAGAAAGGGCTAGTTTAGTAGACAGAGAGACTTCAGTTCTTTATCACTTGATCTCCTTATGTCTGCCTCCATTATCCCATCTGTGAAATGGGAATAATAATTTTATGGTTGTATATCTCAACCAGATTTTTAAGAAAATTAAGAGATAATGCATGTGACAGTAACTTATGTACTGCAACATATTAAAGCACATAATACTGTCATTTTGAATAAAACTACAGTAATAATATTGTGAGAGAAAGAATGTGGAAATATTAAATAATAATGAATTAATAAACATGTTGAAAGTTCCCTATACTTGTTTTGTGCAGCCTTGCAATAATATATCAATTTGATATTTATTTAGGACCTGTTATGTTAAGGCACAGTGATAGATAGAGCAAGTGGGACAGTTGCAAGTAAGTGAGCAGGAGACCCAGAGTCCCAGAGGCTCACATTTGGGAGGTAAAATCTGATCCCAGAATGAGAGACAGTGAGGGAGGGTGCGAGACTCTGGCTACAGAGTCTACACAATCTGTAGCTTTACTGCTAGTTGTGAAATGTTTCAGTTGTAGCAACTAGGACTTTGGAATCTAAATAAGAAGTGAACCCAGATGAGAGTGTTTCTAAACTGTCAGATGCTAAACAATAACATGATTATGAGGGAAGTACGAAAAGATGAGCTGATATCAGGAAGCTAGATTTAAAATTTTGATCTCATATTTCACACATCTCCAAATTGCTTATGAACACCCATTTGACTTAACTGATATTGAATGCACATGTTTTATTCTTACCTTTTCATAATCTTTTGAATTTAGCCATTGCATTTGCACATGTGAAATGATTGGGTATGTTTAGTTATAAAATCGACACATGCAGCAGAGTGACCTACTCTCCATTACCATGTGCCACTTCGCATGAGAAATTCAAGGGCATGCTGATACACACAGCTCAGCACAGATGGAATTGACTCCCATGGTCAATGATTAGAGTAAGGATGAGCACCAGATAGCTAAAAGTGATAACTACTCCCCTAAGTGAAATAATAAGACAAAATGACATTTTTCATTCCTTTGGAAAGACCTTAAACCAAGGTTGCAGCTTTGCCACACTTTAAGACCTACAAAAATCAAAACTATTAATTCACAAAATATTTACCTATCTGGTAAATTTAAGTTCCTATTAACCTTCCTCTTTGCTTGGCGACTGGTCAATCATATGAGGAATCTGTCCCCTCTTGTGCTCAGTCCTCATGCAGTGATTGGCATAAATCAATATTCCAGAAAGAACTTGCAGTTGACCAAAAACAAGCCACAGATACACAAGGGAAATAAAGAATCTTCACTGAATAAACCAAATTATTTCTTCTATGAAATTAGAAACACTTTAAATGTTAAGCATTTTATTAACTGTGTCTTTATGTCCAGATGCGAAAAGCTAATGCAAAAAATCTTTAAAAATCAAATCTCTTGCCCTCTCCCTCCACCTCTAGGCATTTTAAAATTCATAATCTTTCTGGCATTTATCACAGACTTACCATATGTTTGGTGGTATACGTCATATTCAATAGAGAAGTTTTTGTTTCATTCCATCATCTTTTTATAATAAAAACATATGGATATTAATTCAAGATGTCTACATCTCTAAGCGTATTTTTTCATTTATGATTACACATTTTATTAAGCAACTTCTGAGGATAATGATTGTACAACCTATTACTACAAAAGAAAACACCCAAAACTTAGTGGCTTAAAACAAAAACCAAAACCACCCTTTGTGCCATCAGCTTGGCGTAAGGGGCATGGTCATGAAGTTCTGGAAGCAAGTTTTGAAGGAGACAGGATGTGGGCCTTGAAAACACCCCCAAATTGTCTACTACAATTCCTATGGAGAAAAAGCAGGAAAATTTGAGTGTAAAGAAAATGTTAAAGTATAGAAGGAGTTATATTTAGTACCATGTGTGGGATAAAAGTGAGGCAGAAGATACATTAACTGAAGTAAGCAAGGAACGGTAAAAGGGGGCCAACTAGTTACAAGGAGGCAAGGAAGTTCACCCCAGATGGGACCACTGAAAGATTTGAAATATAAGATAAAAAATTTAAAGTTGAAAAAGAGAAGTCTTGCTGAAGATTTTGAGACAGGAGATGATGAGGTCAAAGTGGCAGGAAATTGACATTCAATCACTTAGAATAAGTGAATCGACAGTGAGTGTTTACTCTGTGCCAGACCTTGTGCTGAGCTCAGGGACTGTTTTAACGGTGTGGTTCTAGAACATCTGAAGGGCATACGCTGCCTGAAGGGCAGCCAAGGGACTCTACTCATGTGTGTTATTGCAGAAAGAAGGACAGTGAAGTCAAAACAGCTCAGTAACCAAAAAAGGAAAAAAAAAAAAGGAGAGGAAAACACAAAAGCGAATTAAAGAAGTATATCACCTTTAGTGCAAAATTTCACTTTTCATTCTTTAGTTTGCTCTGCCTATAACTGAGGATAAAATATGGGTAACATTTTATTTCCTTCACAGAGACATGAAAAATGTTAAATTTAGTTTTATTTTAGAGAGTCAAACAGGAACTTTTTGGCTGATCGTTGTATGGTCTTCGGTAAGTCTCTTTCTAAGCCTTATTTTTAATGTGTAATAGATAATAACACTTACCAAATGTCTATTATGTGCCAGGCACTGTTGTACATGCTTCATACAAATTAACACATTTAATCCTCACACTAACCAAATAAGGTAGGTACTATGGTCATTATCTCCATTAAATAGATGAAAAAATTGAGGTATGGAGAATTTAAGTGACTTGACCAAGGTTATTCAGGTAATAAACAATGGAACTGGGCTGTAGACCCAAAGTATCTGGTTCCAGAATCCATATGCTATATAGCAATATGCTATAGAGCCTCTTAACTTTTTTTTTTAGCTTTTTCATTTTTAATTTATACCTATTGGCAATATTGGCCGAATGTCCTTTTATATGTCTATTATTATCAGCAGTTTTTGTCATACATGCACTTCTAGCACGTAGGACAACTTAACTAACAAGATATATCACTCTTTCCTAAAGTGACGAAAAGCACAGGGTAAAAGATGCCTATTCACCGTACACTGGGGAAATTATAAGCTGTCCTGGTTGACCTTTCATTAAGAGTGTAAAGCTCTTGAGGCCATTTGAGGCACCCAACACTCTCCCCCAGCGGAGCAGGCAAGACAGCCGTTTTGCTCTTAGCGGATACCAGTGATTAGAGGCTCGTCTCTGCTTACTCTGCTGCAGCCTCAGCACCGCGTGAAGATGCGCACATGCTCGTGCACACGCACGCTCACACTTCCCTCGCGGTGAGCAAGCCATTCACCTCTTCATTGCTACAGAAGGACTGGCACATCTATCTTGCCTCCAGATCACTTCCACCCTAACTGCCAGAATGACTACCGTACATAGGGTGACTAAAAGCTTACTTCGACTTCAGTGCCCTTCGGACGCTTCACACTTGCTTGTTCTGAACTGGAAAGACATTTCCATTGGCCCCCAATCTGTTTTCAATTGACCCCGGACTGGAGTGATTCGGTCACTTCTGAGCACCACAAGTTTGTCGCTCCTCTGTTGGTGGGTGTATCTTTTGTAACTGAGTCTTTAGCCAGCTGCTAAGTTTGCCTACGTCAGCATGGGTGAGGGAGAGGTCCCAGCTGAAAACAAGCCAACATGCAAGTGCTTTGCATCGCGTTTAACGGGCAAATTTTTTCAAATTTCATTTTTCAAAGGATCAATGTCAGTATTATGAATATCAAATTATCCCATTTCATTGTCTAATGCAAGTTGGCAGCTCTTGGCCTTTTTACATGAACACTAGATAAGACGGTGTTGAAGTTTGGCCTTTTGAGCTACAAGAAACAGAGAGCCACTTGTGATACTTTAAGAAAAGGAAATTTTTGCTGTAAGTCTCCACATGAAATTAGAACAGAACTGGGGCTGTTCTGGGGACCAGAGGCCTGTCAATCCCTCGGAGGATGCCGGATATCTAACGTGTTGCTGCTTTTCTCTTTCTCGCTCTATGCGAGTTTCCTCTTTGACTTTTGCAGAACATATTGGAAATCAAGTCCCTCTAAGTGATAATAGGTCAGCTCTGTTCCTAACAATACTTTCTGAGTTCTTTCTCTTGGCATTTTTTACTGTGAATTCCTGAAAGAGGGAATACGATTGGCTCAATATGTCTTTTGAGTATCAGGAGTTACAGGTCAGTCTTGGGCTGGGTCATTTCTCGCCATCCGGTCACCACCTGTGGTAGTGATGAAGAGTCATATGGTAGAAAACATGGCTGCCAATGGCGTGTGCGCTCGCGCTCTCTCTCTCTCTCTCTCTCTCTCTCTCTCTCTCCCTCTCTCTCTCTTTCTCTTAGAGATTGCTTCAGCGGAAGCTACTATGGGCTGATGGGTACTATAAACACAGTGTAGGTGGAATATTTAGGGCTGAATAGAAGCAAGCTCTTGGTAACAGGGTATCAACATTATAAGCTTTCTACAATTACATTAAAATGACACCATTTTTAAAAAATTTAATGTTCAAACACAGTCATTTCTAGTCAGCCTTTATTCTAATCTTTAAGTTGTAAGATTATCCATATTTTCCAAAGTTAATTCTTTAATAAACTCATATACTGTTTTTGAAGAAAGCAGATTTTTAAATGAGGAAATTATCAAAGAAAAGTTCAAGACTACTTACAATCTCTTTCATCTTCTTAAGCTTCAAAAGTATCCCCAGATTTTTCAGCCTGTTCCCTGGAGTTTGATTTCCACTATCTCCAACTTTAATTTAGTGCAAATGATCATTACAGATGAAACTGCCAGAAGCAACGAGAAATGTTCGAAGGATTAATCTTTGTTATTTGGCTTCTAACTTAGGACCCACAAGGCCAGGGTTCAAAAAAATTATCCTCTAAAGATAATTTGTGGAAGAGAAATAGCAGATTCAGAGAGAAGATGTATTTTAGCAATAAAAAGTGAAGTAGTATTAGCTACAAAGAATGAATTTTCATCATTTTTATATGTTCTTACCACGATCTAATCAAAAGTATCTCCTTCTTCCAAAGATAAATTTTCATGATAATTTTTGAAGCTTCTTGTTCTAGATAATCCATTATTTCCTCTTACCCATACCCCATTTTTGGAGAATCTTTCCTCCTAAAAGCCCTGAAGGGGTATAAATCATCCCCTTGATAATTGGACCAAAAGTGGGCATGTGACTCAAGCTAGGCCATTCAAATCCTCCTAGAAATTTTGGAAATTTAAACACAGAGATTGAATCAATTGAAATTTTATGCTCCAGAGCCATAAGGTTGTAAATAATTAGTAATAGAATTAGTTTTATGGCCAAATTAAAAATGTAGCTAAATGCAAGTTAAACACAGCTGAAGTTATGGGGAAGCAGATGCTACAAGGCCTGTAGAAGAAGCTCATTTCTATAGGAAAGGTGGAGCCAACATGCAGAGAAGTAAAGAGAATATTCTGAGAAAGACCAAGAGAAATGATCTCTCTTAAGTTGAGTTCTCATAAGTCCTCAGCTATATCATTAGTCACAGGATTTCTTCAGACTCTTACAATAAATTTCTCTTTATTTCAACTAGCTTGAGTATATTTCTTTTTCTTGTAATGAGGTTAAGCTAATTCTGTTTTTTTATGTACATATTTTTAATCTGGATGAAGATTGAATTTAGTATGCCTCAAAACAGAAGGAGATGGCCTCCTCTCCTTCCAATGCCCCCTGAATAAAATTGAAGACAAACACCAAAGCATGCATATCTTAAATATTTGCAAAGAACAGCAGTTTCATCCCGAAAGGGATTTGATGAGTAACTTCTGTGACTGAGATGGAACTTAATAGAAAAACTTTTCCTAATAAGATGGATGATTCAGTCACTGCAATCACTCAGCAAATTATACGGAGTACCCACTATATGTGCTAAGTACTGTGAACAGTTCTGGAGCCCTTAAGGAGATTAGGAGAGTTACAAATAAAGTTTCCAGTGGGACTATGAGTAAATCACAGTTATTACTTAATGTACCTTAGACGACTGAATGCTTAAGATGATTTCAAATGGAGAGTACTGGGCTGGAGAGTTGGGAGATTTGAGCTACATATAAAAAGATTCTGCCTCTTCTTGATTGAGTTTCTGATGAGAGATTCCACATTTAAACAAAGTCCTGTGAGCAAGTTTCTGAGATAACGCTAAACAAGTCAATAGACATCTATTAAAAATGTACTATATGCTAGGCACTAAATACACGCTAACATGAAAAGAGTTCAGCTCCTTTACAAGGAGCTTTTGTAATAGAAAATGAACTAAAATAAACACATCTAAATGGTTGTTATATCCTGATCAGAAATATCTTTTACTCGCTAGATTCCTGTTTGTATTGATGCTTGAATAGTCTGTTGGTAAATTCTGTAACGATTTTAAGATTTTTGTGACTTCTCCTTGATCTGCTGTCATTAATTTAAATTCTATCCCATTAGAAACAGATGTGATTCCAAATAATGTCATTATAACTTAATCAGAGCATTGATAACTGGAAACTCTCAACTTGCTTTGTGGATAAAGCCTAGGAAAGCCCACTAAGTCCTAGCCCTGGAAAGCATAATGTCAGTCTTTAAGCAATGATATAGTTGGTGCCATTTTTGTTGTTGAAGAAAAGGATAAATAGTCTAACCCTCTGAATCCACAGATCATGAATGAATTAACACTTCAGTTATCAGCTCAAGAAGTGAGTCAAAAGAGAGCGATCTGGCACAGGAGCTGAAGTTGTCCATCACATTGATGGAATAAAGAAGAATATACAAATATCTTTGGATTCCAAAATCAAATTGCCCCTTTCTTCTGTAACAGCTCAAGAAACCCTCCTAGAATCATTTAAAGGCCCAGCACAGTTGGGATTGGAGACTCAGAGGAAAAAGCACAAAGTAAGAAAATATTTAGAAAGCATCTCGCAGATACCATTCTCCCTAAGTGCTTCATAATCATAATGTTATGGTTGAGTGCCTATCAAATTATAGCTGAAGATCAAGCAAACAGACCTTTGCAGAACAGTTACTGCTCACTTAATGGTTGATAGGGCAAAGGATAAATTCTTGAAAATGTCAGGTATTCAATAAGTCATATTCTTAGAGAGAAGGAAAAAAATTCTTCTCGAATTCAGATTCATTACCTAAAAATTATGGGTCATATCTAGCAAGAATTTACAAAGGAACACGAATGTTTCAACATTAGTTCCCAAAGATCCATAATCGAGCAAAGGAATTTAGTGGCTCTAACTTATTCAGCTATGTCCCTCAAAATGCCATGCTGTCAAAAAGCAAAAGATTCCATAGTGAATGATTTTGAATGTACCTTTACACAAAAACTTTTGAGAGTAGGTAGATTATAGCTAAGGAATGATGAAAAGAGTAGATGAGTTGAATAGATAAATTGATAAATCTGCTTTTGAATCTCAGGGCCACCATTTGCCAGCTCTGTGACTTTGCGCAAGTTACTTAACACCTCTGAACCTCAATTCTTTCTTCTGTAAGATGGCAGTAATAATACCTACCTCATAGGGTTATTATAAATGTGGAGCATAATATCTGGCATGGGAAAAGCAATCAATAAAGATCAGTCCCCATTCCCCAGCATGGTCTAGAAATAATAAATGTCAATTTATAGTTTGCTATTTCTCCCACTGGATTGAAGAGGAAATACAGTGGAATGATTAAAGCACACAGCAAATAGAGTCAAATTGCCAGGGCTCAAAGCCTGGTTTTATTGATTTCTAGCTGTGTAACTTTGGGTTTGTTACTTAACCTCTTTGTAACTTGGTTTCCACTAAGGGTGAACTGAGTTAATATAGACACTTAGAACAGTGTCTGACACACAGTGAACATTGTAAAATTTAGTTAATATCGTTATTGCTATTGTTGTTAACTCTATCCTGAGTGGTATAAATATACCTTCAAGGAGCTCATTCCAATTAAGGTTTTCCCTCCAGTTGTCAACTTATGTGCATCTTGAACCACTTTAGCACTTTTTATTCTTATGGCAGATTGTATGTTTTCAAAGGCGACTGCAACAACTCCCATCTCACATGCTCTTCTACAAAGTGACTTGTCACTTCTTTATATACAGGTGATATGTGCCTTTCCCCCTTGAATCTAAGTGGGTTTTTGACTGCTTTGGTCAATAGAGTGTGGTGGGAGTGAGGCTATATGTCATAACAGGTGATTCACCTCCTGCCTTGTTTGCTGGAACACTTGTATTTGAAGCCTTGAAGTCGCCATGCTGTGAGGAAACCAAACCACATGGAGTGGCCACCTGTAGATGCTTCAGTCAGCAGTCCTACTCTTCAAAGCATCTTAGCCCAGCTGCCAGATATGGGTGCGTGAAGCAACCCCCACAGGATTGCAGCCCCCAGCTTGAATCACCCTCAGCACTTAAGACTTCCTAGCTGAGCTCTCGGACATCATGGAGCAGAATGAATGCATCTCTTTTGTGCTTTATCTAAACTCCTGATCCGTGGAATCCATGAACATATTAAAAATGGTTGCTGTTTTAAGCTGCTGTATTTCAAGGTAGTTTTTATGCAGCAACAGTAACTGAAACACTTTTAAGGAGAAAGTTCAATTATCTTAAACTTTCTGGAGTTACCATGTAAAAATTATTTTTTGAAAAACATAAAATATGGGCCTCCTTATAATAATTCATGGGAGCAACTTGAAAAATAGACATTTTAAATTATACTTTCCTTTTATGAGTTGATGGGCAGGGCTTGAAACTGGTGTTTGCATATTACATGTCAAAAGGTCTGTATGGTTTTTCTCCTCCGACACGTATACAATTATTTTTCTAGAACTAGCATTCACAAGAATCAATTCTTTTTTTGTCACTGGAGCAGAAGTCTCTCTGGTGTTTCCTAACTCTGTAATAGAAATCATTTAGAAATGTTCAAACAGCTGTATTCAATTATTGCTGAACATTTAAAATAGCTAGTGGTCTCAAATTCAGAATTATTCACAGCGACTTGCTAAAATAGTGAAACAGTCTCTGTCAACGAGCATTTATATATGTATTTGAATCACTGTTAGCCACTCTGTTCACGCCATCGCTATGTGTATCTTACGCTTAAGAAGTTAGAATACTTGTAGCTAGGTAGAGATGCAAGACACTGAAGATAGGGTTTGCTCTGTGTTAAATAAGAACGAGGAATTCCATTTCTTAAAGGAAGCTTTCCTGAGAATGACCATCTGTTCTGTTTTTTTGTTTTTTGTTTTTTGTTTCCTCTAGGCTACCCTGATTTTAAACCAGAAGTTTTAAAAGAGCTGACCTGAAACGTTAACCATTCTGTCGGCTTCCACCACCGTTTTGTGGCCAGCTCCGTTCCATTTTAGCAGCTCTTGAGAGTGGCTGTGAGCTGTGAGCGGGGTTGCTGAGCATTGACAGAACTGTACCTGTCATGAGGTCTAGGCTCACCTTGAGCCCTTGTTCCTTTTAAGAAGCTTTTTTTTTGCCTGGATCCCTCCCCAGTTCCTTCTACTGTGCAAACTGCTAGACCTGGTAACCCCCTGGGGCTGTGGCTTAAGGCAAGGGTTTTGTGGTTAGAGACACCTGTGTTTGATTTCTGGATCCTGCACCTCCTAGTTGTGAGACTTTGGGCAAGTTACTTAAATTCTTTGGTCTTTTATTTCTTAACCTTGAAAATGGAGACAATAATATGCCTAACTTGAAAGATTCTTGTGAAAATTAAATAATGCATTATAAGCAGCACCTAGAACAGTGCTTACAATGTAATTGAATGTTCACTGCATATTAGCTATTATTTAGAAGAAATAATTGTATACCACAGATATTAGAACAAGAAAGAGCTTTAGAGTCCCAATCCTTCTTCCCAAGATGCCCTTTAGATTTCAAAGTTATTTCATGAGTGCTAGGAATAAGCAGCACTGTCGAAGTCAATAAAAATACCCCAGATGTCACCTAAGGCTCTGCTGATATACTTTGCCAAGATCAAGCCCCTAATGGGGTCTTGCGTTCCTGGTTTAAGAAGTGCTATGTGTTGGCTGCAGCTTCTAGCAGGATTAGGCAGTGAGAGGAGCTAACAGAGAGCTTTATTTCCAAGCTTGGGAATCCACTCTTGCTTTCTGTACATCATAGCGAGGAACTCCCCCGACGGGTTTTTAATCACATGTACAAACATTCCCACCTGCCACATTCCCACTGATTCAAATGTAAACTTGTTCCTTAGGGGGTCCAGTGTATCTCACTTTATGTTTATGTAACAAGCCAGACCTAAGATCCAGGTGACACAAGTGTGTCAAAGCAGCACTGACTAAAGTGATTTTCTGTGCCACATACAACCCTGGGAATGAACATCGGGAAGGTGATGTTTGTCTTGAACTTCCTGCTCCCCTTTCCTCCCCCTGCACCCACTCCCTCAATGCCAGCACAGGGTGTTCCAGCTGCTATCAGGATCCTCAGCGTACCCCAGTGGTACTCTGGTCTCATCTTTACTCCTGAAAAATGTCCCAAGCTCCAAGACAGCTCTCCCTCATTTCTCAGCAGAGCAGCTCTCTCATTATACTTTATATACATTTGTTATCTGGTTAGACTAGTTCTCAATAAGCTGTGAATTACCAACAAGTCTCGAGACTTAGAAATCTAGTGCAGTAGGTTGGATAGTGGCCCCCAAAACATATCTCCAAGTCCTAACTACCAGTAGCTGTGCATGTCACCTTATTTGGAAAAGGCGTCTTTGCAGATGTAATTAAGTGAACGATCTTGAGATGGGATCATCCTGGATTAACTGAGTAGGCCCTAAATTGAATCATAAGTGTCTTTATAAGAAGAGGAGAAGAGAAGCCAGGGACATGGAGGAGAAAGACATATGAAGACAGAGGCAGAAATTGGAGCAAAGCAACCATAAGCCAAAAAAAAAAAAAAAAAGGCCTGGAGCCACCAGAGCTGGAAAAGGCAAGAAAGGATTCTCTCCTAGAGCCTTTGGAGGGAGTGTGTCCTGCTGACATATAAATTTTGGACTTCTGGCCTCAAAAACTGAGAGAGAATAAATTTCTGTTGTTCGAAGCTGCTCAGTTTGTGATACATTCTTATCGCAGCCTCAGGAAATGAGTGCACCCATGAACCCAGCCACCACAATCCCAGCAGCCTGCGGAGCATCTGAAATACAGAAGGACTCAGTAAATTGCTCCTGTCACAAAGGGAGGACTCGAACAGTTCTGGGTTTTTCCATTCCACCCGTCTCCCTGAGGAATGATGGCTGTAGGTCTGAGTTTTAAAGAGGATCCAATGGTTCCAAACATATATTTGACTAGTAAACCTTCTCCCTAGTTCCTTCTACTCCCTCCACTCTGCCACTTGGTCTCCAGCGTTTGAGCTCCCTGTGTCCTAGTTTTCACACTGTTAAAGAGGGGAAAAGGCAAGGCTGCCTGAAGTATCTTTAAATATAAAAACATGATTTTTTGTAGTTTTTAATTTCTCTTTCCACTCTCTTTTGTCCAGGCTCAACTGATATCACAACCGAGCCCTTCTCTAATTTGTGAACAAATGCTTTAGCAGTGCTATTAATTCCATCATTGTCATCTGTACTTAAGCACATTTTTTTTAATTAAGTGATATTATCAAATTTTGGTCACAGTTTCCCATTCTCGAATTTTCAATAGCAATTATGCTTCTAGTTATACATTTCAATATGTTTCAGAAATGCTTTTTTTCTGGTGGATTCACTGGGATCTATCTTCCTTAGATTTTCCGTAGCAATGAGTAGCTGATAGCAGTTCACGCCTTTATAATTTATAGAGGATTCAGGCAGTGTAGATATCAGCAACAACTCATTACTTTCCCCTTCTTGTGCTCCTCATTCTCATCTACCTCTCTTTGGAGCAGCTCAAACATTCTAGTATCTTTGTGAGGCTGAGAGGTGCTGAAGTTGCCACATATTTATTAAGTGGTTCCCCTGTATATAGCTCTGTACTCCAGTTGCTATAGAAATAAGCCGAAAAATCTAACTCTGGATTCTTATGTTTCACATATTTCAAATTTAGATGAACCATGATGTGGCTACAAAAAATAAAAAATAAAAATAAAAATGCCATCTTTCATGAGATAGAAAAGCAAACCTGCAGTTTCATTTGGTTCTTTAAACTGATAAAGCCATTATGTAAAAACAAAATAAGTCATTTGTCTTTCCATTTTATTTTCTTTAGACTTGAGGGAACTTCATTGATAGCAAAAACTTGGTCTTGGTCATTCTGGCTGCCCTAAAACTTAATAAAGTAGTGGAGAAACATAGAAGAGAGAGGATTACGACAGAGGGATATGGCAGTCTTTTTTAGTGCTTGAGATGACAAACTACTTTTGTTTTTCTAATATTATATCACAGAAATAGAATTCACTTGGAAACTGGCCAAGACTCACTGCTAAGCCAGAATGGTAGCACAGGTGAGGCTGTATTCCAAAATGTGTACGAGGACTCAAAGAAGAAAAAAAATAAGAAACCGCACCAAGCACTGAGTGCTGAAACAGGCAGAATGCTCTATTTCTGATTGCCCTTTTTCTTGAGCCAAGCTTTCTTAATTTTTCTTTAAAAGAAAATTGAAGATCAACCCATTATACACTCTACTCTTTAGCTTTTGGTACTGTAAAGCATATGTTCAATTTAAAATTTGTATTACTGAGAATAAAGCCATTGAGAAATGCTAAATGGAATGGAGAGAGGGAAGAGGAGAGAAACAGAAGAGCATAACATATTTTAGATCTCATAAAAATAAGTCTTTAAAATAGCATTTTCCTTTCAACCCATAATGATGAGGAAAACCGGTACTTGAGAAAACACTTGAATAAATCCTTCCCTAGTCGAATTACAAATCCAGTGATGCAATATTCGAAAGGGAAATTGACTTACATGAGAACAGTAAGAGAGGGCTTACACATATTCTCAGTGATTTGAACCTTAGCATTTAAGGTCACTTGATCGATAAGGACAGGCTTTTGAGAGCCACGGGTCACATGCCACAGCCAGGAAGATGCTCAAATGTTACAATGTAAGGGTCTCACTAAAACTTGGATGGTAGCTTGGAGATGTTAACTAAGGAGGCATATAGACTTACCTTTGCTTTTATTTATATATTTACTTATTTTTGAAGAAAGAGTTTGATAGAGCTTCTGATTCCATAGGGGGAAGGATGTAACAGCTGAGTTTGAAAAAACAAGATGAGGAATTTCAATTGGTTGTTAAACAAAAAGAAAGTTTCTCACAAGATGCTGGAGATGTTATTTAAAAACACTTCAAATGACTGACTAAAGCCTTGATCGTAGTGGTCATCTTGGCTATGCCTTCCCAGTCATGGGATTCTATGAAATAGAGCAGCAGTGTTCTAGACAGGGGCAGCAAAAGATAGTGACTAAATGCTTTTACTTTGGGGTCACATAGATTGGAGGTTCAACTCTCAGATTCACTACTTGGCAGCTGCTTAAACCGAGCAAGCTGTTTAAACTTGCTAAATTTTAGTTTCTTCAATTGTAAAAGGGGAACAATTATAATATTGTATACCATTGAAGGTTCTGGTGAGAACTAAGTGAAATAATGTGCAATAAATGCTAAAACTCATGTCTGGAACATAGCGAATATTCAATAAATATTAGCTTGTTTGTTGCTACCATTATTATTACTTCAACAGAAGCAAGACACTAACCCAAATTACTTCCTCCTTTTTATTCCAATCTCATGCCAGTAGGATATAATAACTGATAACTATAACTAGTACAATCATACAGTCACTGTCCCACTACTACTTCAGGTTCTTCCGGAATTGCAGCTGAATGTCTCCTAAGTCTGCCTACACGCTTCATGTCTGGGTTAACTTTCAACTTTGTGCTACAGTATTAACCTAACCCGCTGCATTCTCCACACTTCACTGGACCGCTATCAGCTTGGCCTTCACACCGGCAGGAATACACTACCTTTTCACTGCTAATTTGCAGTTTCTCTCAGGTCTTAGGGCTTTCAAAATTGGATATGGTCAATTTCATTACTAGTGGTCTGTAGAGTCAATTTTAAAATCATTAATCTTTGTAAACTCAAAGGTGCACCCATCAGCAAATGTTCTTGCAGAGTTTTCATTATTTTTTGGCTACAGAGTGGATGCATATACAAGTAAAATTCTTAAAGAAATAAAATCAAAATGACTTAATTAACAGAAATGGTTACCTGCTGCAAGTGGTACACGACTCTTGCATTTTTACTTGACTTTTTAAATAAATGTTGCTGAAAATGAATTGCTGGGAGTTATTAGAACACCCAGCTAATGAAGGTTATGCATGAAAGCGCTAAGAAAAGCCAAGAATAAATTAGATGACACAAAAACCAAAAAAAAAAAAAAAAAAAAAAGAAAGAAAAAAGAAAGAAAGAAAGAAAAAAGAATGGATATTTCTCTTGCTCAGTCCTTTAGAAATAGGGAGGGAAAAAAAATGAAGGTCTGTACCTTTATTTACTTACTTATATTTGGAATCCATACACGAGACCTGAGAAAAGCCACATGTTGTTTTGGGTTTATGGGGGGGGGGGAGGGTTGTTTTTCTGTTTACTTCTTTTTTTCTGTTTTTTTAATCACAGGTAAATATGATTAAACATGAGCAATTGCTGCCTGAATAAAAAAATAAGTAAACAAACAAATAGAAAAACAAAAAGAAATGAGTTTCCCAGTTCAGAAACCACTATAAGAACATTTTCTCCAAGAAGTCAGTCTGCAATAAATCAGTTTTTGGAGGTCTGGCTCCCACATAGCAGGAAAAGATGAACAAAAGTAGATGGAATAAAGGCAAGCTACTTTACCCTGCAGAGCTAAGTTTAGATCTTGTTTTCCAAAATAATTTCTGCAGGGTTCAGAGTTTGAGAGAGAATCAGCTTAACAAAGGAAACAGAACAGCTCGCTCCTCTGATTTGGGGGCTCTTTAACCAGCCCCCTGACAAAAACATCATAAGTTTCTTGTACATTAAACCAAAAAATAAATAAATAAATTGCAATGAAAATAAAAATCTTTGTAGTTTGGTTTCCTGTGCAAGACCAAACAGTAGTTCCCTCTGGAAGAAAAACCTTTACATAAACGATTTTGGTCACCATTATTTTCATAGCAGATGGGGCCAGAGTCAGCTCAAGCTTCCTCACATGCAGGCACCAGCCAAATTTGCCACTAATTAGCAACATGCCACACTGGTAAATGGCCTTCTCCCTCCATTTGCAGGCCAAAGCTTTGGTGACCTGCAATACACCACCTGAGACCACAACTCAACAATCGCTGCCTATAAATCGTCCTGCAGTGGCCACTCTGTCAGTTGCTGCAAATGTGCGGGTAACAAAGGAAGCCAGAGGAAGCTTTAGTTTTTACTTGTTATTTTTTTATTTTAACTCCTCCAAAGGAAATTCTAATTTCTCAAAGGTCATTGGCCAAGGAAATAAAAATATTTTTTTGTCTCAACACCTATTTTTCCTACTTAATATTTCTTATGTCTCTTTTTCACAGAAAGGAAATGTTAAGAGTGTTTTTCTCTTAAAATAAGTGCAAAAGAAATCTTTATTTTTCTTGTGCACCTGCGTGATAATTTTTAAGAGTGTGTGTCTGTATTTACAATTTGTTTTACACCCTATGAGGGAGAGGCTAGTTAACCCTTTTGCCAGGCAGAAAGAATGTGTGTGGCCCGCAGCAGCTGCCTGCCACCCCGTCTCCCCTCACCTTCACTGGCGGCTGGCACTGATTTACAAATCAATAGAAACTGGGCCTTAGGGTTTCCTCTCAGCAGAGGCTCCCAGCCCCTCCTTGTGTCCCCAGGGTAAAATGGGCTCTGTCAAGTCTATGAGGACAAAACTTTTACATTTTAAATTCCTTTTTTCAGATGTGCCTCTATTAAGAGAAATACTTCAGCAAATCCAGAAGTAGTACAGAGGTAGCATTTCTGGTTGGAGAAAAAAAATCAATTCTCTTTCAGATTGTGCGTGCATGATAACTAAGAAAAGTTTACGTGTATATTTTACCTTCACAGCCGTGTTCAGAATTGTTTAGAAATTTTTTTCTGCAACAGTATATTCAAAGTAAAAGTAAATAACTAATGATATGTTTTATTAGGGTAATCCTAGAACAAGCCTAACGATATTTCCCAAATTAAGATCCCTCTAATTGTCTTTTGGGATTAAAACCTTGAATTTCTAATATATTTTAAAAACAGATTGGTTATTTACATATCTGAAAACATGGAGACAAGCATCTTCCAACATTATTACAGTTTTTACCTGTCTTCGTAGTTTTTAACTCATAGGAGCAAAAGCAAATGTTTAAGATATATTGGATAATAATAATAATAGTTAACAATTAGCAAGTAGTTAATATGAGTGTGAAACTATGCTAAGAGTTTTATGCTTACTACCTTATTTAATTCTCAGGACAATTCTGCATTAGGCACTAGTATTATTCTCATGTTAGAAATGATAAAACTAGCAATCAGAGAGAGTTAATAACTGGCATAAGGTCACACAGCTAGTACAGGGCTTAGATAGGTCCACCTAATCTCAGCACCTGAACACTCAACCACAACAGTCACCCACCACATTTGACAAATAGCAAATGATTATCTCCTTAGAAATTTTTAAGGAAAAGCTTGTTCTGGATGTGTTTGCCAATTCCATTATAAATAAGTAAAGGCTCCACTGGCATGCTTCAGCCCATCCCTCCTACGTGTTTTGTATACAGGAGTATAGATGTGGCCAGAGATGAGTCTCTTGTGGGGAGCAGCTGGTTCTGGCTGTTGGAAGCATCGGAATTAGCTGGAGCAGTTGCTTGTGAGACGTCATTGTTAGCCGGACTTTCTTATGGTAGTTCTGGTGGCAAATGTCCTGCCAAACAAAACTTAGCAATCACCCAAACCAACACACGCAAAATTTTTTAGACAGGTGAACGGTTTGCAAAGAAAATAATGTAAGCCTCATACTTTAGCGTTTTTTATTCTTTCCCATGTTTTAATCTTGCCTTCACAGGAGAGATGGTTAAATGTCAGATTAAGTCAAGCTGCATCACAATGAAGGTAGGAAAAAGGCAAGACTGGTTTGACACTGCAGACTTTGATATCTATTTCTAATACAAACTATTGAGAGAAAGACCCGGATTTGGCTAAGACCTCAATTATTTTAACAGATGTGGGGTTTTCCCCAGAATCTTTAGAAGCGACTTTCATAGCATTTTCTCCTCACTGCTCAGAAGAATAAAGTCCCCGAAATGAGATAAATGTCGGCCACCAACATAGACTCCGTAATCTCTTTTCCATCTCCCTTCAGGCAGTTAAAATTTTCCTTCTTTATTGAAATGTTGTGCTCGGTAGAGTTATAAACAAATTGTAAGAGACCATTTATTTAACAGTCTGACAAATTAACCAAATCTTCTTGCAGCAAAGCTTCCATTATAAGATTCTGTTCTCTTATGCCACACAGGAAAATTTATATTCATAGGAGACCGTAATCTCATGTGAAAACCTGTCACATTGATGGTACATCCTCCACAGTTAAACTGTTTACAGGGTTTGTAGTGGCATAGCTACATTACCATATTCATGCTGAGTATCCACCATCTCCTTCATCTTGGGAAATCTTGGCATTGAATAAAATACTAGAGCTGATCCTTTATGTAAATACTACAAGTGAATATGAGCCACTTAGCATAGATGCCTTTTCTTGCCATAAGGAGCATTAGTATTGAAAATACTGCTTTCTGCCAAGAACTCTGAAGTCATCCTGTCACGACCTATTAATTCAGAGATCAGTCTTCTTGTTGGCAGCTAACCACCAAACCCACAAAGTTGTGTTTAATTTGCTCTTGGAGGGTAGATTGAGTTTTCTCCCACTGAACTGTGTAAAAGTGATGCCTAACTTGGGTGACCCCCAAAACGTCCTGACCGGCACTTGTGAAGGATACAGCACTTTTCATGGCTGTTAGGAGCATGGCTGATCTGTTCTAGGCAGTTTTCCTGAAAGCAAGGACAAGATAGACATTGCTAACTGCACAGGCTCTTGAGAGAAATTTGGCTTGACTCTACAAACTCAGAGCTTTCTATTAACAAAAGTTAATATGGTCCCCCAGTGCCACGTTCATTGGCACAGTAAAAGGAGGTGATGCTTTTTTGGCAACTGGAGAGAGCATATAACAGCAATGGCAAGAACTGATGCCTATATTTTTCTCATGAAATATACACACATGGCCTGCTTCCTCAGCAAAGACTCATTTTTTTTTTCTTTTTCTCTTGGAACAATGAACCAGTTCTGGTTGGGGGATTCACTTCTTACTCCTAGTCCAGGAAGGCTGGACAGGGCTCCACTCCTGACCTTAGGATAGAACTTATACCCAGGCTTAAACTAATCAAAATATCATATTTCTCCTGGTCACAGAAGTTGGTTCAAGAAGTTTGTATGTGAATTGCCAGATGTTTGCTGATGCTACATATACAAAGGCTTCACTATTTCCTGTTGTATTCAAACTTGGAGGGATGTAGCCCAGGGAAGTGCTGGAAGATACTTTATGATTACATAAGGCCTAAGATTAGACCTGCTATAAAGGAAGCTATTGTGAGAAAAGGAGAGTAATCAGTTTATAGTGACATCATTTAAACCGCCTGATCAAGCCACACCTGAAGGTACTTTCCCTTGGACTCTCAGGTTTTTATTCAAGTTTTTAGGTGGGCTGATACTTATACTAACCATCACATACAACCAAAACGACCATAACTGATAAAGCTTAAAAAACTACTTTAATTCAAAGGATAATTGTTCACATATTTTCTACATTGGCATAGTCAAATTTGCTCTTCATTAGAGTTTTATCTTGTCCTAAAAGTATTTTGGGACAATGACATTCTAAATGCATCAATCTAATAGAGAATAGCAATAAATGCTTAGCATGGGCAAACTATCTTTGTTTACCAAGAGCTTTCAAAAGCATCTCATTTGATCCTTACAAGCAAAATATGAGCTGTATAGGACGTATTTTATTATCTTATTTTACAGGAAAAAGGGTTAGATGATGTCATGTTAAAAGAATATAAGAGTAGAAAATTGACCTTAGCAATCATCTGGCATACCCTGCCATATTACAGATGCAGACACTCTAGTTTCAAAAAGTCAGGAGACTTACCTGACGTCACATGGCTAACTAATCATTTCATTAAAATTTGATGGGAGGGAAATTTTTTCAAATTTCTTTGTGATTTCAGCTGCTACATCATATTTATAATCCATAAATCTCTGATACCTAGCTGCTTAAAGTACAGCTTTCTTCCTCAAAAGCATACAGAAAAACAAAACCAAAAAAAAGAGACTGTTTCATTCATACAAAAGAAACATTAAATCTAATTCAGTTCCTGTTTCTGAGCTCTAGAAAAGTGACTAGGTCGCAAACTTGACTGAACAACGCTTCCCGTCCATATCAACAACCAGAACCCAACACTATGCCTGTCCTCGTGTCCCGGAGATGTCATCCTATCACTTTCATATTATAAATCGTTAATGAGTGATTCCATTCTGCCCAAGATTCCATGCTTGGCATAGGTGACCATCACAGTTTTATTTTCTTAACATTGGAGCCACAAAGTTGGTTCTTCATTGGCAGCAAAAAGCTCTCTGACTGGAGGCCTCCCATGGGCCTGCAACTAAGAAAATGTTATCACTGATAATCTCTTTCTCGATTACTATGGGTAAGGTTACTACTGGGTGAGATCTCTGGCATGAATTGAAATACTCCAGATCACTAGATTTCTGCCACCATGTCCCCCAAATACTTTTCTTCAAATTCGATGACAATCTCTTTGCCTCTTCAAATACATTCAATTAATAAAATCCATTCATTCAATTTTTCAATAGTTACTATGTGTCAGGCACTGTTCTAGGTGCTGGAATAAAGTTGCGAACAAAATACAGAAAAATTACCAATCCTGTGGGACATACATCTAGTAAGGAGGACAATAAATAAGGTATGTAAAATATAGTTAGGTAGAGATAATGTCAAGGAGAGGAAAAATTGAAAGAGAAAATGAGGATAGGCTTTCTTGAGATTAATATATTTGAATAAATAAATGAGGGATCTGGCCATAAGTACAACTGGGAGAGGAGCAATTGAGCAGAAGGAACAGCAAATGCAAAGGCCCTGAGGCAGAAGCATGCCACAAGTGTACTTAAGAAGCAATAAAGAGGCCAGTGTGGCTTCATTGGGATAGCTAAGAAGGAGATCAATAGGAAATGGGGTCAAGAGATAACAGGGTATCACTGTGTGGACTTGGCTTTTATTCTGAATGAGATGAGAAGCCCTCAGAAAATCTTGAACAAGGAGTGTCATGATTGGACTTTATGTTTTAACAGGATAGCTCTGGCTGCTGCATTAAAAAGAAACCAAGGGGGCGAGGGCGGAAGCAGGGAGCAGTAGTAAGAGATGATGAGAGTTGGACCAGGACAATAACAGGAGACTGAATGCTGTATATATTTTGAAGGTAGAGCCAACATTATTTGCTGCAAGATCATATACAGGATATGAGAGAGGAAAGTGTCAAGGATGCCCTTAAGATCTTTTGGCTAGAACTAGTAGAATGAAATAGCCAGTGATTGCAGACTGTAGGAGAAGGTAGTTTCAAGGAGAATGCTAGGAGCTCAGTGTTGACATGGTAAGTCTGAGATGCTAAATAGACATCTAATTGGGTAGATGATTTGATGAGTTTAAGGTAAAGGTCTAGAGCAAAGATACAATTATGGGAGTCATCAGCAAAGAGATGGTACTTGAAGACATAAGACTAGAATACTTACCAAGAGTGTGAATGTAATTAGAAAAGTGGGATTGCCAAGGGCTGAGCTCTGGAGAAATCCAACAGTTAGAGTTTGGAGAGATGAAGAAAACCCCTAACCAGGGAGGTGGGAGGAATACCAGGAGAACCTGAAAGTCAAGAGAAGAAAGTATTTAAAGGAGGAAGGGGGCACTGACTTGGTTAAATGTTGCTTATAAGGTCAATTAAGATGAGATCTGAGAAGTTACTTTTGATTTAGCAATACAGTGACTTACTGGTGACCTTGATAAATGTCAGTGGAGGGGTGGGGGCCCAAATCTGCCTTGGGTGAGTTCAGAGGAAAGGGATAGAGAAGCAGGTGGAGGTTGCAAGAACAGACTTCTCTTTCAAAAGGCTGTTCTCTAAAGGGAAGGAGAAAAATGAGGTATAAGAGGGTTATTACTGAGATGACAGGAATAACAGCATGTTTGTATATTGATGGGAATGATCCTGTCGAGATGGAAAACTTGAAGGTGCAGGAGAAAGGTGGGGTCAATTGCCAGAGCAAATGTTTTGGGGTAAGAGCCAGGGGCGGGATAGCGCCCAGGAGGAAACATTGGTCATGGCCAGGAGCAAGGCCAGGTCATCATAGCAACAGGAGAGAAGGCAGAGACTAGGCCAGAGGCAGGAGAGTCAGAAGAGATAAGGCAGAACCTGTGACAGTTCTCCGATGACTTCCATTTTCTTACTGAAGTAGCGTGCACTTTATGCAAAGAGATTATTTCCTAACAGTTTTTCAAAGCTAAGGAATGTCAATGTTGAGAATTTTGTGACTGGGAAACCTAAGAGATATGCTGCTCTTCTCAGTTTTATACCTAACTTATCATAGTCTGAAGAGTAAAGGGCTCTGCTATCCTAGGACTACGCCTGTCTTTCTAGAAACAAACCTCTGACACCCAGATTAGAGGGTTCTGAGAAAGTCTCACATACCCGATCCTGTCACTCCTGGGGGAAGAGACACTGAACCTTCCATTATCTCTATTGAGCCTGCCTTTTCTCTCTTCCACAAGGTTCCCCCTTTCTGTTAAATCACTTTTCAGATGTCCAGGAGACAGTACTGTGGGGGCGGAAGTAGTAAGTACTAGACCAAAAAGCGAACCCGGGGGACTTCCACACAGGTGCGTGCATCTTAGTGTTTTCCCAGATTTACACTGGACTTCTTGATCATCTTTTTCTCTGCTTAACAAGAATAAAATAATTTCTGCCAAATTTTAAAAAAGCCCTGCTTAAATCTCTGAGAGGAAACTCTATAAAACGATGACAGATATAATAAATACAGTCTTCTGCAGCTTAGAAGGTGAGATTTTCAGCATCTAGGCAGGTAGGGAAAGGAAAGGAAACAGGATTTGTTACTTCATTGAATTCTGACAGCGCCATGTGGTAGATATTATTATCTCCATTTCATAGATGAGGTCCAGAGAAAATAGTTTACCCAAAGCCACGCACTAGTAAGTAGAGGATCCAAGCTTGAACCCTGGGATTTCAGACCTCAGGCCATGTTCTTTTCTTTATACTTTGCTCTGGGATCAATTCAGAAAGGTAAATGCTGCCTCGGTAAATGCTAAAGTATTATCCTGCCCTGTCCCTAAGTTGGCTCTCCAGGTAATTGAGAAACTCCTTCAGCCCTTGTTCTGCAGTATTTATGCTACAAAGAACCTTTTGTTGTACCATGGGCATTTGGAACATTGCTTTCTGCTAAGGTGGCTTTTAATTTATCAGAGGTCTCTCTGGTAGATAGATTTCCAAACTATTTGGTTACCGTATTCTCAGCCAAAAAAAAATCAGTAAGGGAAAACGTCAAGGTACTCAATGGGAATATGAATCTGCACTTTTTTTTTTTTTCTCTGAGATTCTTTACTTTCCAAAGCAACTTCCATCTTACCTTACAGCAGTGTTGTGTTTCTGCTCTGCGTTCTGTGTCCCAAATACACTTCCCAGGCATTCCAAATAGACATTGACTACTTTGTACAGACCAGCTTTTCAAAGCACATGCTCTACAGTGGTTACTCTATTTTCTATCTGCAGAGTTCCCCACCCCCTTCATCGTCAGTCTGAAGGAGAAGATGGAGGCCAGGCTAGACGAACTTCCTCAGCTCCCCTATCCTTTGTAGCGGATTTGCTTAGTTCTCATCCTGTCCTTCTTTCTCTTATCTCAGAGGCAGGAAGCGGTGTCCCTCGTCGTTCCCACGATAATCTTTGTGTGTGTGTCCTTGCTCCCACTTCCTCCCATTTCCTTGGGAATCTCCTCTCACAGAGTTAAGCTCATATTGAACCAATAATGTCTCAGTAGCTCCTCTTTAAAAAAAAAAATCTTCCTCTTTTCTTAAGCTACTGCCTCATTTCCTAAGTTTTACTGCTATACTTTTTGGAAGAGATTCGAAACTTATGATACCTTTATTTCCTTTTGTTGTAACCTGTCCCAACCATTCTACCGAAATCTCTCACTTGGGACGTCACCAGCAGGCTGCTGATCATGGTGGTAAATGGCGTGGTCTAAGTCTGTTCCATTTGGCATCTGCAGAGATAAGAGTGGTGGCGTCAGTCAAGCCCAGGTGCAGCTCCTAACTCTGCCACTTTTCAGCTTTGTTAGGAAATTTACTGTAATGTCTGCCACACAGTAAGTAATCCACGAATGTTGGTTGTTTTTCTCCATGCAATATTATTAGCCGGCCCTTCTTTTGTAAATTCTTTTGTCTCTCAGCTTCTCTGTCACTGAATTTTTATTTCTCCTTCAATCCCCAATGGTTTTCTCTAAGCCCCTTCATTGGTCTCTCTTCTTCCTCTCTTCCTTAAACAGAGACGGTCTCCAAGCTTCTGCCTTTTGTTTTTTCCTTCTTCCACTGTGTTCTTTCCCTCAGAGCTCTGACCCACTCCCACAGCCATCCCTCTCCCCTGAGTGAGTAGGTCCATGTCTAGCCCCACCCTCTGCCATGACTGTTTTGATTGGCTGGAGGTCTCCCTACTCTCCTCCTCTGATGGAGACCTATCCTCAATGCCACTTCCTTCAGGAAGCCTTCCAGTCTCATCCATCCTTAGTCAGAATTCAGCTCTTGTTTGGGAGGACTCTCTTTATAAAAATTCCCATTTCAGCACTTATTATTGTATGTATTATTACTTTGAACTATGGTTAGGTGTGTGTATTTCTAACTCCCTCATTAGACTGTAAATTCTGGATGGCAGAAACCTATTTTAATCACCCTTTTACTCTTTACATACTGAATATGGTATATTTCTCATGGTAGGCTGAACCCAAAGGCAAGGAAAGATATGGGATGACTCAGGAAAGGTGGGAAACATGTGTTTTGAGGGGGAAACAAAGAAGGAAAACATAAAAATGAACTAGGTTGGGAAGATCTAGGGGTCACAAAACCATGAGAGGGGTCTGAGACAGGAGAGCAGCAAGGAGGGCTGGGGAGTGCTCAGGGAAACAAGGAGAGAAGGGAGTCAGCAAGAAGGCAGGGGTGCAGGTAACGGAAAAGAGGGGCGTCCTTTTCATGTCACATGGCTTTAGGCCTTTAGCTCTCTCATGTAATTTCCCTGGCCCAGGGAGAATAAAACCAAATTTCACAATAGTACTCGGAAGCTTATTATTTTTAAAGATTTAAAGATCTTCAAACATGAAATATAAGAAAGAGAGATTTTACTGTAGTCTTTAAATATTAAAGTGAGACAAATGCAACTAAAAAATATCCCATAAGATTTTCCTTTAGTTTTTCTGATGAAATGTTGTAAATAAGATACGCTGACCACATTGACTATAAACATCTATTGAATAAATTTTTAAATGACCACATGAGAAATAGTGATAAATTATATATAGGATATATCTTTGCACCTCTTTGCTTTACTTATCCTTGTATCCAAAGAGAGGATGAAAAGTAATACATTAAATTCATTTTTTATATGTTTTCCTTTCTTTCCCCCACTTTTCTTTGCATTAATAGTATATATTTCAATTAAGCTGAAATCCCACAAGCTGCTCTCTTAATGTGATCATTTAAATACAGGCCAGATGCCAAAACACACCCTTCTTAGACAAGACCTTCTCCACTCTTGAGAGTCCTCCTAGAATGTTCCATGGACTGTTTTAGATTTTTATTTTTAAAAACTGGTATACAAAACATTTTCTACAATAGTAAAAAGCCAACAACATCTTATTTGCAGCAGAAGAAAACACCATTGGAATGACGTCTTTAAAACACATTTGGATGATGGCAGATCACAAGACACTTGGCTCTGAAGTCACCATATCAGGTTTCAAACAAAAATATATAGACTGGATATGAATAAACTCTCCTAAAGGCTCATGCTTCTCTCCTAGCTGAGGATTAAGACGAGGAATCAGTAACACTTGCAGATGATTCCAGAGAAGCAAGGATCCCATCTGCAGACAGATGAAAAGAAAGAAAAAAATTTCCTTGGGTGCTTTGCTTGAGACGTGTTAGGAACAAAATAGTCTATCACATCTTTCTAACAACATTGGTTGGCATTCTCTTGCCAACAATTCAATTGGTTTAGAATGTTAAACTTGGAGAGTTGAATCATTCATCTCAGAGGTCTACAGGCTCGCTCCTACCTAACTAGGGAGAAATGAAGCCATGAAAGTTTAATGACTTCCTAGCATTAGCAGCCCATCCTGTTTTGTTTTCTCTTTGTGCCCACATGCAGAAGACATTACAATAAAGTAGCTATAAATGGCAACATGCCTTCAATCTGGTTGCAATCCGATATACTCTATTGTCCATCTAGATCTACTCTCCAATCTGCTCCACTCTACTCCCTGAAACAGGGGGCTGACTGAGACAGATTGTATAAACTGGACTTGATTAATAGAATACACTGGTAGGAGACTGACGGGTGAGAGAAGAGGGAGGCTCGGGTATTTATTTCCCCAGCTCTTTCCCTGCCAGATTGCAATGGCTTGGTTGCTTTACCATCAAAAACCACAGCTCCTGTCAAATACCCTCTGCATACGGCCATTCTTTCTGGATGTGTCAGACCACTTGTCCCTTCAGGCGTGGGAGTGGCAAGGGATAGCAAGAGTCCTCGCATTTAAACACCCTTAAAATAACCAGTTTGGGTGTACCATTTGCTTCCAGCTGCATCCTTGACTGAAATGTGGACCAATAGTGATGGATTATTGGTGGCTCCCCCTATAATGTAGTACTGAAGATGCGAAGACTGACAAACAGATCACAATAATGAGTGCTGTTATTCTTTGTTGGTGTTGACCAACATGAGAGGAAGGGAAAGAAACCAGCAAAAGTTCCATATATTTCATACTTCTGTCATAGATCTTTATCATAGTGGGTAAAGACTGGGCCATAAGTAACTGCACTCTAGAGTCAAGTCTTTGATCTCATAATTTAGTCAAAGCTTATGGATGGTTTTCATTTTCATGTTGCAGATACTCAGATGTCAATGCCAATATCAAGAAAGAGAATTATTTATGGCATGACATTTTAAATTCTAAAACTATATTGTTCTATAGAATTTACAACTGAGAGATGATATTTTGAAAAAAAGAAAAAAAAAACACTCCAGTTTGATTCGACTTTTGTTCCACAGTCTATTCTCGGTTCTGTGTTTTAGTTTTTCTCCTTAAGTCTTACCATGTATATTATAAGATCATTATGTTTTTAGGAATTGGTTCTCTTAATTTCTCACTTGAAGTTACTTAATCCTTCTCAGGAAAGCACATGTGTCCTGGAAAGTAGAGCAGGAAATAGGAGCACATCGATCACATTCTTTTCCTTTAAGTCAAACTTGACTTTTTGGGTGCCTAAATTTGTCTTTTGGCAAAGTGAGAGATAATGAGAGTTAATGCCTCTCCACTTGAATAGACTGAGTCACACAGGAAGCTGACAATGCCTCAAGATTCATGGTGATGCCAGCTTTACTACGAAAAGATTTTTGCTGTTACCTCACGTAGCACTGTGCCTGCTAACGGACAGAAGGTAGTCTCAAAAATAATCCTTCAGTATTAAAATATACCTGATTATAAATGAAATAAGAGGAAATATATTTATCTGGGCATGAGATGTAAATACAGATTTTTTTTTTTTTAAATAAAAGAAAATGTGTTCTTGAACTGTCAGCATCTTTCAGCCAATTATTTGATGAACATATGGCTCTAACTGTCAAGACTCTGCCTGGATGATTTATTATTATTATTATTAACACTGAAACAGAACTTTTATTGTCTCTAAGGCAGAGCAGGGCTTTGGATCACCAAAATAAAGACCAGAACTATAGAGCTTGGTGGATATGATCCATATTCCTTTCCCATTCACTATACATGTAGAATTCATCTATTCAAAAACATTTATTAATATATATCTAAATATAATACAGCATAAGAATTATAATTAAAGTTTGGACTGCAAATATGAGAGCAAAGACAATGCAGCAGTTAGTTCTAGAGCCAGAGGTGGGCGGTGAGGGAAAGTCGCAGTTATGTTGGGCACTGAAAGACGAGTGAGAGTTCATCAGTCAGACAAGTGGGTGAAGAAGGAGCTCTGGGCAGAAAGAACAGCACATGTGTAGGCCCAGGAGTGCGAGATGCCTGATGTGACCAGCAGATAGGGATTGGGATAGGGAGTCAAAGGCTCTGTGCACCAGGCTAAGGAGTCTGGATTGTCAAGGGGGAAAAGGGGGCCCTTAAATGAGTTTGATCCAGGGAAAGTCCATAATCACATTTGCATTATTGACAATTTGAACTGATGGGAGGAGGCTTGGAAACCAGGAGGCAGGTTACTGTAAGAGTCAAGGTACTTGTGTGAGTTTGAATTAGGGCGAAGGGACTGGAAGGGAGAGAAAAGACATATATCTCACAAACAGTTTAAAGGCACGAATCAATAAAACTTGGGCTTGCTGACCAGATTTCAGGAGCAGGGGTGGGAGAGGGAGGGAGAGTGAAATGAGTCAGAGATGGCTTTCAAAAATCTAACTAGTGAACTAGAGGAATATGCTCGTGGGGAGAGAGAATGAATTCAATTATGAATATGCACATTTTGTGGTTGCTGGGGCTATCCAGATGGAGATAGTCAATTGACAGATGAAATATGAGGCTGGAACTCAGAAGCCAATTCAGAGTTGAAGATGTAGATTTTGGAAATTATTATTTCACCAACATCAATGTGGATGTGGATGGATGAGATCATACAAAACAAATACAGAATGAGAAGAGAAAAGGAGAAAGGAAAAGAAAAAAGAAAAACAGTCCCAGGGGCAAGTACTGTTTTTAACTATGCGGCGGCATTCGTTCTTTTTTCTCTGGTGCTATTTCCTCATTTATTCTTTGGCTAGCCATCCTTCCCACTTTGTGCGATTCTGGTAAAGCAATCTTCATGATTTCCTATTAAACTTATGCTTGCCCTCCGACCCAAGAAGAGTAGCAGATGCATCTCATCAACCTGGTCACAGTGTTTTTATCAGCAATGTAGCAATGATGTGCTAAAGCTAGCCCTTCTGGCTCACAAGTGGCTTCATGTTAATAGCTTCAAACTTGCCATGGTGGTGGTATTTACACTACAAAAATTGGCAGACACTACACATCAAACCCTTGTGCCACTCCCCACCAAAAGTTGGCCTACCAGCAGACTACTGGATGTGGGCAAGAACTCAGGGCAGAGTAATGAATGTCATTCAGAGATTTGATTTATAGGTCTCAGAGGAAGGCTGTTTTTTATTTACTCTGGATTACAAACTGTGAGGTGTTTCACATCAAAATTTTTTGCTATGTATAGTACCTGCCGGAGAGGAAAATCAGTCCCTCGTAGGGAGGGGTGGATAAGGGATGAAGGTACAGAACCTCAAGCGCAGAATTTGTTCCTGTTTTTCTTTTTTTTCTTTTTTTTTTTTTTTGCAATTTAAAAAAAAGTCTTAAATTTTTAAAATATAACGCAAAAAAATCCATATAATATATGTGTTCACTTAACAAATGATAAGAAAATTAACACCTGAATAAATATAGAATATTATCAATTTCCCAGAAGCAACTGTCTGATCTCTCTCTCCTCTCCATCTTGACCTTTGTAATAATCATTTCTTAGCTTTTAAAAACAGTTTTACAACTATGTACACATTCTTAAATACAAAGTCAATAAGAAAGTTCCTTCTTCCCTTCCTCCCTCCCTCCCTTCTTTCCTTCCTTCCTTCCTTCCTTCCTTCCTTCCTTCCTTCCTTCCTTCCTTCCTTCCTTCTTTCCTTCCTTCTTTTTCTTACATTCATTCCTTCTTTCATTCTTCTTACTTTATCATTTAGGGGAAAGCAAGAATTTAGGAGAGCATTTTTTTCCTGATGTGGGAAAAATGGAATAGGTTTATAAGTTGATATGAAAGAGTCAGTGGAGAAAGATTGAGGATGCCAGAGGTAGAATAATCTACAGTATGGTCGTAGGGGAAATGGAAGGACATGGAATCCGGCATATTGACTGAATAGAGGATGGAGAGATGCTTCTTTCTGATACAGGAAAGAGAATTGGTGTCTACGCATGAAAGTCCTTGACTACTTTATGATACATAAAGCACAGCACAAAAATAGGAAGCTTCCCAATTTTATCTAAGCCCATATATGCTATGCCCTGAGCCTCGGTTGACTTTGCATTTCGGGACTTTGAGGTTAGTGACTGCGACCTCCTCTCCTTTCCTCCTTTCACCTGGCATCTCTGGATACACCTCTGCGTGCTTGGCTCTGGACCCTGGAACCTAGTGCTCCCTGACTCTCTCCCTGGCACAGAGCTCTAGCAGTGGCTTTGCTCCATGGAACCTCAGTTGATGGCCCAGCACCTCTTGCTGATTTCTTTGGAGCATGCAACCCCCTGGCCCAGTGGGCACTTCTTTCTCTTTATCTCTAAAGCAACCAGCCCCTGTGGAGAGGTTGTGTGAGAGGAGGCTGGCAGAGGGGAGCCAAGTAGATAAATGTGAAGGTAGAGACACAAGAAGTCAAGTTGACGGGTCCATTCCCGTGATATCCTTTGCTGAATCTTCATCCTTAGCTCATGAGACCATGTCCATACCAGGATTTCTAGGCCCTATGAAGGATGCTCGCCAAGAATTCCTAAAACTTCAGATCCATTTCCTAAACTTTTTCCTTCTTCTGATAAAGTGGAAAGTATTTAAACCATTTAAAGTGTTTGAACTGCCTTTACTATATCAAAAACAAAACATTTCTATATGTTAAAAACTTTCTAGAGTCCTTGCCTTGTCTCTGAGCTTGCTTCTGAAATACTAATTAGCCAGAGAAATGTGTTTTGTGTCCCTTCCTCCTCCCTCCCCCCCAAAAAAAAAGTAAAAGGAGAGACCTTGCTAAAGATAGCTAGCTCCAGTAGGAAATTTTCTTTTTTAATTTAAGAAGCTGCAACTAAATGTCTGTGGATTCCAACAACATTTAGCAAAAGCTGTCTCCTGCCCTTAAAAGTATGGAAGGCACAGAATGAGAAGTGCCTCAGAGAACAGGTGATGGTGACAGGCTTTGGACTTTTGGAACTAGAGATTGGATTATATAAAGTATCCCTCTGTGCAGGAGCAGAAAGCTCAGTCATACGACTCCTAGCAATGTTATGGCTCTGACTTTGAAAGGGTAGGCATGGGTGTATATACCATTTTAACAGAGCTAACATCTAACATTTTCATCTCATTCTAATAGATGACAAAGGCTGCTCTCTCTTTCCTTTGATGAATGACTGTGGCATCACTACATTTGTCTTATAACTGGCAGCGATTCTGGAGTTAGTGATAATGAGGGTCTTCCTAACTAGGAAGTCAAATGCTCTAGTGAGTGTGTTGAAGGCCACTACTCTGCCCACCTAGTTCTCGTACAGTTTACAGCCAAAGGAAAATCCTGTTGGCCCAGGGCACATGGTAATAGGATATTAACGCAATAACGTTTCCAAAGATAGCAATCCCTAAATAATAATTATAAAAATTCGCAAATATTTTCTTTTCTTTATCAACCCATAGAATAATACTATACTGAGCACAGAACTGAATAAAATGAAAGAGTCAAATTTGCCTCCTCATTTGAAAGCATTCTAGAACACTGGAGTCATCCTCACTGCACACCTCACCCTGCTGCACACATTTGGGGGAAGTTCTGCAGAACCAGTAGGTAATTGCATGAGTAGGTTAATACTACCTAGTGGCTACCTATAAATTAATGGAGCAGATGGAGAATAACAACACATTTTTAAGAAGAAATATACGTTCTGAGAATGAGGGACCAGGTTGTGAAAGAAGAATGTCAGGCATTTGTTGTCAGAAGGCAGAAAACCTAGATGTAATAAACTGGAAAGCCCAAATCAGGGTTTCTTTCTGTCAGACATCATGAAACTTTGACTCAATGACCTCCATACCTGGAATTTATTTTAAATGGAAATAGGAATTCTTACTCACTTGCAAGAAAATTCAAGTTTCTGGAACCAACAATGACTATACTTCTCAGAACATATTTCATAGCAAGTCAGCAGCTATACCAAAGATGGAGTCCTGGATTCTCTCTGTCACATTTCAGACCCAAAGCAGAATCCTTCATCCTTTAGTTCCTTTATCTCTGAGGAGCCCACTCAACAGAATGGCTGAAAAATAAACCATTACAGAGGTAAAATAAATGAGATTATGGTGTTTCTGTTTTTGGTTCTACAATATTCTTTGTTATGAGTCAGTGCTACAATTGATACTTTATTTAAAGGAAAGGAATTATAGGTGCATTTTTTCTTTTCATTCATTCATTCATTCATTATTTTTAAAAAGCTCATAAATTTACTAAGCACATACTATATGCTAGATACTGTGCTAGATATTAAAGAATCAGATAGAAAGCAAACCAAAACAAAAACATGGTACTAGCCCTTGAAGGACTCTTAATGTCTAGTAGAAAAAGACATAAGAAAATAAGCCAAATAAAATTTTACAGTTGCTATTAATGGAAATATTTACTGGACATGGTGAAGAAACTAAGGAGAAAGTGGTCAGTCTGCATGTGTGTGTGTGTGTGTGTGTGTGTGTGTACACACACACAGAGTCAACAGCTAGGGTATAGGCTGATGAAACGCATCAAAATGAGTTAGCACAGACCAGGAGACCAAGGTGAAGAAGGGCATTTCAGGAAGGGGTCCCTAGAAGCACAAAGCGTTGTGGAATGTGTGTGAGAGAAATATAAGCCTTTCCTTACAATTGGGACTTGGAATGTTGGTGAGGAATTAAATGACCAGGACAAAAAAAAAAAACATAGTGGTGGCCAGATTTCAGAAGGCCTTCTGTGCTGTACTAAGAAGATTGGATTCTATCCTGCAGTCATGGAAAAGTTTAAGCATAATGAGACTGAACATATTGGTGTTCTGAAACAGTCACTTGCACAGCAGTGTGGAGGACATGTTGGCGGGCAGGAGACCGAATCAGGCAAAACAGCAAGCAGATTATTTCTAGGGTCTGTCCAGGTAAGATCTGACTAAGGGAATAGAAGTAGAAAAGGACAAGGGGAGACTCAGAAAAGGAATGCCACGGAGGAGAGTGACTGAGAGGGTGAAGGAGAATTTTGGGTTTGGGTGATTATGGTCCATGGAGATAGGGAGGGAGTGGGGAGTGTGGAAAGAGTAGAAGATGACAAGTTCTCTCCACCTTTTAAATTGGAGTTGACTGTGAGATATTAGGGTAAGAGGTCTAACAGGAAAAAGAATATATAGGTCTAGAGGAGGAGTTTTTTAAACCAAAGAAGTTAGAGTCTATGAACTAAATTGTATCTTTGTTTTCACTAAGCTCTAAAAATATTTTATGTTTTCTTTATATGTGTAGAAAGTGAACAACGATGGTATTAACAGTACCTCTGAATTTACAGAAATCACAGAGGTATTCATATCATATTCAGTTATTTCAGACATCTTAAAATATTATCTACACTTATCATTTCTTCAGAATTACAGTAGTTATTAGACTTGCTATTATTAATAACAAAAAACATACTCATTATGTAACACATTTATGTTTAACATTTTAACAACTGTGTTAAAAAGTTACAACTCATTTGTAATCCCCCTTATAAGTATTTAAAAATCTTTAGAGAAGGAGCTCTCCAGCTTCAGCAGGCTGCCAAATATATCCACGGACCAAAGAAAGGTCAGGAATCTTTGGTCCAAAGTTGGAAGGCTTCAGGACTGGTCAATAATTCACGGACTTCTGCTGAGCAACAATGTGCTGAGAAGGACGTGACCTATTCCCGAGGCTCCACAAATAGACTAGGACCAAAAGGAAATGGTTGGCTGCAAGAGAAAATGAAGTTTGTCCTTGTTTGGTTCGGGAGCCTCTGGCCTTCTTCCCCAAATAGTTGGCCTTTATAGATGCAATCTCTCAGTCAAAATACGCTCTGGGCTGGTTTCACTTATTGTTCTTGTGGAAATTGTGCAGATGAGAACCATAAGGTAAGGTGATGGTGTAGACAGATCCCTGGGCACTCTGAAAATGAATATCACACAGTGGAGATTTTGAATTGTTTGTAAAAATTAGTAATAAGAGAAATGTAAAATAAATGGTGGAATTGCATAATTGTTGCTGGGAAGGTCTTTTTCTTCCCTGATCCAGATCCTAATGTCTACCAAGCCAGAAAGAATAATATGTATGTTTGGGTAGAGAAGAGACTTGGGATTGATCAGCTCAGCTGGCTCCAAGGCCACCGGCTTTGTCCTTTCACTGGAGTCAAAGGCCCTCTCTCCATTTACGAAGCTCCTTCTTTTTCAGTTTCCTAATGCTGAAAAGGACAAAATGTTGACATGAACACTCACCTTTGCACTAACCCTCTCTCATTCTTTAGTTCTGCATCTTTTAGCTACTCCCTGTAGGCAAAACAACAAAAACTGCTATGTGACTTTTAATCCTTAAAAAAATGTAAACATCAACTTCAGAAGGCCAAAACCCTGAAAATTCACTTCTAGAAATCTATCCTACCAAAATATCCCTCCTGTGCACAAGGTTGTTGATTGAATATTGTTTATGATGCTAAAAACTGGAAATAACCTAAAAGTCTATCAAGTGGCAACTAGTTAATTAATTATGGTTCATCCATGCTTCAAAGTAGTTGAAGAGAACACACCAGTACAGTTAATCATCCATTGTTAAGTAAAATAAATAAATAAATAAAAGCAGAATAATATATACAGTAGAACCATATTTTTTAAAAAGAAGCATATTGTGAAATCCTTATATATGTTTGTATATGTCCAGATAAGGACCTAACAGAAGGTTCCCTGAACGTAACAAACGGTGCCTATGGTCGATGCTGAGAGTGGAATTTAAGGGAGGAGGAAGAGGAGAGTTTCAAAGAAAAATTTTATTCTTTACTAAAATATCTCTGTATTGTTTAAAGTACAAAATTGCTTTTTAAGATTTAAAATATAATTGAAAGAATGATCACATTAGCTCCCATCATGTATAATGGTAATCATCTGATAACTGGTTTTCAAATTTCAGTTTGTTAAGAAAACTATGCTGTATCAGAAAAAAAATTCTGTTTCGGGTAGGATGAGGCTTAACTCTGAATAACAGGTCTCCACAATAACTGTATGTTAGACGAGTAGGACTATATTTCTTTGGAGGGAGAGAATCCAGGGCTAATTTGGTAGCTCTGTTTCCCTGCAACTCCTCCCTCTCGAGTGTATGGCCTCATCCTTGTGGCCTGAGTTGAGGCCAAGAGCGTAGTCATGTCACCCCTGTTCTCAGAAGCAGAATGGAAGGAAGGACAAATAAGATAGCCATTTAGGTGAAAACTCAGACCCAAGATTCACATGCTTTTTTCTAAATTCCTGACCTTTATATTCTGTTAGAGTGCAATATGAGAGTGCATATTCTGTGTATATGAGAATTCAATGCACAGATGAAACCTCACGATATTTCCTTTGCTGACTCTAAACCAGGCAGGAGCATCCAAAGGCCTCTTCTCAGGGCCTTCTCTTCCTCCACTCCACCTCCTTCTTCTCCTTCTGTATTCCTTTTTCTCATTATTCTTTCCCATGCACTATACTTCCTTTAGCCAAGCAGGCACCATTCAGAATTGAAGAGTTTGCCCATAAATAAAATGGCAGGAGCCACAAACAAAGGCTTCTTTTTCTGATCGGCACTTGGAGAATTAGCTTTCAGAGTATGAGAAAGATACGAAGGAGAAAAGATATGGCCATTTAGCCAAGTATGGGTTCTGCTCCTGGCCACAGAAACAGCTATTCACGTGTGTGTGCATGCTGGTGTGCGCACACTTTGTTTCTGTGAAATTTTAGCTACTTGATCTCTCAACAGCTCTCTCATCTAACCCCTTGAAATGTTTACCAACACTTCTCTTATGACATTTTACCTTCTCTTTTTTCCTCACTTTTATTGAGATAGAATTGACATATGACAGTGTATTAGTTTAAGGCATATGACATAATGATCTGGTATATGCATATATTGTGAAATGATCATCACACTAAACTTAGTTAACATCCATAGCCTCATATAGTTACAATTTTGTTTTTTTGTGGTTAGAACTTTTAAGACCTACTCTCTTAGCAACTTTCAAATATATAATAGAATATCGTCATCTATAGTCCCTGTGCTGTATATTACATCCCCAGAGCTTATTCATCTTATAACCGGAAGTTTGTACCTTTTGATCAACACCCTCCCACCCCCCAACCCACTGCTTCTGGCAAGCACCTATCCGTTCTCTGTTTCTGTGAGCTTTTTATTTTTTAGATTCCACATGTAAGTGAGATCACACAGTATCTGTCTTTCTCTGTCTGACTTATTTCACTTAGCATAATGCCCTTAAGTTCCATCCACGTTTCGTAAATGGCAGGGTTTCCTTTTTTTAATGGCTGAATAATATTCCATTGTGTATATATACCACGTTTTCTTTATCCATTCATCCACCGATTGACAATTAGGTTGTTTCTATGTCTTGGCTATTGTAAATAAAGCTGCAGTGAACACGGGGCTGCAGATCTCTCTTTGAGATAGTGATTTCATTTCCTTTGTCTAAATATTCAGAAGTGAAATTGCTGGGTTTTATACTCTCTTTTGTTATAGTTGTTTTTGCATCTATTTTTTCTCTCCTACTAGCAGAAAAGAACACTGCAGGGGATTAAGAGTCTAAATTCTAAACTCACAACTGACAATCACATGTCCCTGGGTTACAAGACCCAAAGGTCCTAACGGCCTTTACTGTGGCTTACCAATCACAGAGGATCTCTTTACTTTATTTAAGTCCTATTGGAAGAAGAAACTGACTAGTCAAAGAGGAGAGGAAGAAGAACCCAGTCAACAGTGATCTGAATTCTTCTCGCTTCCTTTGAACCTGTCTGCTTTTTCATCGCTACAGTCTATTTGGCATGAAGTAGACTGTGGGCTATGCTGGCATCCACTACAATGTCCAGTTGATTTGACTTCCAAGAAATGCTGGGACACTAAGCTCTGGGCCCTCAGCAAAGATCCCTTCACTGCACATATATGGTGCTTATGGCCACTATCACTGACTCCAGGATCAGAGAACTCTCCCTGAGTCCAAAGGCAGCTCCTCTGAGTCTGGAACCTGACCCTCTCCTTTCCCTGGCTGCCTCCTCTATTACCATATGGCGCTTAGATCAAGAATCTGGCCTTCCTCCTCCCCAGTCACATCCCCATTCCCAGAAATCTTACTTGTCAATTCAAGGAGCAGAGTGTGGAGCTTTAATGCACAAGCTTGGTAAGCTTTCATCCGCTAATTAGCTGGGTTATCTTGAGATAGGTACTTAACTTCTCAGCCTCTGTTTTTACATACTCCTGCTTAACTAAGAGCTACAAACAAAACATGGAAAGAAATAAATATGATTAAATAGGATGCAAACCTAGATCTGGTGCCTTCACTCATTTAGCAAATATGTGCTGAACACGTAATCTAGGTAATGGGGATAGTATGATGGACAAAACACGTGTAACCCTGCCCTATGGAGCTTGTGTTCTAATTTAAAAATTGTGGTACAGCATATATACCGAGAGATGCACAGATACTAAAAGTACAACTTAATGAGTTGTTACATATGTATATACCAGTGTAACCATCATCTGAATAAAGAAATAGAACATTCCCAAATCCCAGGAGGTACTTCATGCTTCCACCTTATCACCCACGCCCCCCCCCCGCCCCCGTCCAACACACACACTCAGAGGTAACCACTATTTTGACTTTCTGTTTCAGTTTTTAAAAATTTGCACATTCTTAAAGTTGCTGTGTGGATTAAAGAGGGAATGTGTACAAAGCATTTAACACATTTTCTAGCCCAGAACCACTCAATGAATACTAGTTATTATTGTTTTATTATACCAGCCTATCTCTGTCTCTTAGCTTGAATTCCGTAAGGAGAGGAGAGATATAAGAGTGATGAGGAGCCAGGAGGCAGCAGCCTTTAAGCATCTTGAACTGGAATCTCTGCTTGACCTTGAGAGTTACTGATAGCTAAGAGAAAGCTACACTGCATCCCCAAGGATTTTCCCAAGGGCAACATACAAGAAGAGACCTAGAGCAGTGGACTCTGGTCTGGCCTCCTTTCTCTCCCTCAGTTAATGGCATTGATTCATTTTTTTTTTTAAAGAAGGCTATTTCATTAGCATTAAATTAGTTTTAAAGAAACAATACATAGTTTTAACAGTTAATCATTAGAAAATTTGTCAGTTTTTAAAAATGTAATCTATAGAAAAACCTTTCAGGAATGCTAGTATTACCTGTATTACTTTTTTTAAATTGAGGTATAATTAACATATTACATGATATTAGCTTCAGGTATGTAACTTAATAATTTGATATTTGTATATATTGTGAAATAATCCATCATCACGTCTATCACTGCTCATAGTTATATATTTTTTTCTTGATATGAGAACTTTTAAGATCTACTCTCATAGCAACTTTCAAATGTACAATACAGAACTATTAATTATAGTCACCATGCCATATATTAGGCATTGAATCTCGAAGGCAGCAACCCCAATAATTCTCCTATTCTCTTTTGTCCCTCTAATTGTGCCCTGGTCTACAGGATGCAGCTGCCAAACCTAAGAAATGCTGGTTCAATGCCACATGAGCAGACAGTCACCACCTCCTGCTCCGCCCAGAGCTGCTTCTCACTCGAGTCTGCTTCTCACCCAGCATCTCGGTTCAGCACACGTCTTCCTCCCACACTGACTGGAGATGCTATCAGAAACCTGTCCCCATTCATAACATTGACATGACTCCTGCTCTGCAGATCAGTTTTTAATGAAAACTCCCATAAGATTAAAACAGAGCCAAGGAAGGAACGGAAAATGATAAATATCCTAAAGCAAAACGAGATACAGCTCAGAGATGGTTGGGGTGCAGTTGCTCTTTTTCAAAAAAAAAAAATTTGATTAAAAACATTGGCAAAAGTGTCAAAAGCCTTCCTCTGAATTTCAAATATTAGCCTAGGATATTTCCTTCTGATCATTTTCAGAGGCAGAAATGCATTCCTGCTTAGGTACGCTTTTAGGGTTCACTGTCCCCCTGCACTAAAGCATCTTTCTGAAACTGGCTTTGAGGTTGTGGAATGAAAAATTTGATGCAAAGAAGCATGCAAAGAGATCAAATTGTGGTTGGAGAGAGCTTTCGGAATCTCATCAGATGAAAGCTCGAATTTACAAAATAATTCTACATAAAACCATTCACTTTTCAAGAGGATTCACTACCCACCCAGGCATATGTATTTGCATATATATAAATATTTCCTTATTTCCCCCACCAGTTAGCTCTGTAACAGTCTTTTCAATTCTCCTTAATAGATGCCCCTTCCCAATTCCACCCACGTTCTCAGTTATTTATCTAAGTTTGAATTTCCCAAAACCTGATAACCTAAGGAAAGCAGGAAAATCTACAAACATCTCAAAATAAGCATCCTCTCCCAGTTTAGTATAATTATTTTTCCTATTCTGATAATATATATGCTTGAACTGGTGAGATGGTATCTTACCATTGCCTATCATTAATAACTTACTATGGAATTTTTCTAAGAGGCAAACTTTAATATTATGTAATTTACGAAAAATGTATTTGCACACAACATTTCAGGACCATGAAATGGGGAGCAGAAGTTCCTAAGATTTGAGCTAGCCTTTCACTTTAGAGATGAAGAAATCAAGATCAACAAGGTGAAGAGAACCCTTCCAAGGTCACGAGAAAATTTTTCCGAGGTTAGAAGCAGGGTTAAAATTAGAACTCAGGAACCCTGACTCATGGTTGGTTGTAAATACATACATACATACAAACATACATACATACATATGTACATACATAAAATAGTTATTGAACAACTATAATATGCCAAACACCGTACAAAATATTAGAACAGATAAACAAACCACAAAAATAAATCTGCCCTCATGTGTGGTAGGAAAGCAGATCTACAAGCTTAAATGTTATGAAAAGAAAATTAACAGGAAACTTGGGCTGGATGGGGAGTCAAGGGCAACTTTCCTAATGAAATGGCGTTTGAGCCGAAAACTGATAGGTGGAAGAGTAGGAGTTAACTAGATGAAGGGAAGCGACCTGGGAGAGTAGGAGATTCCACGTAGAAGAGGTCTCATGTGCAAAGATCCTATGAGTTTTCTAGTAGGATCATCAAATTATGCGAAATGCAGGGTTTTGTTTTGTTTTTTTTTTTTCAGCCATATTGTTTTTATCTTTCCTTTGATTTAGGTAGGTGTAATTTTAGAATATAATGTCCAACCATCAGTCCCTATTGGTGACGTGAGTGAGCAAGCACTAGCTGTGCTTAGGAGGCAGGTAAAACTGGAGTCTGGAGTGATTTGTTTGGTATGTTTTAAAAAATTATAAAAATAAAGAATTAATGGGAACTCATTCTAAACCCATTAAAGCATTGGGTTTTGGTCTTCTTTCATGTTACTCCAGAACTGGAAAAGATTTGCTTCAAGTTTCTTGATTTTAACCTAATTCTTATTACATTCAATCTCGTATATTTACATTTTTCCACTTTCTTTTCCTCGAAAAGAAGGAAAAGAGCATAACTTTGGAAGCATAGAGATCATGATGCCAGATGGGAAATAAGAGCTTTAAAATTACTGGGGAGACTTCGATATCTTGCTCTCATCTTAAAAGCAAGGAAATTTGAACCACATAAGTGAGCTCCGTGTATAGAAGGAGCTGGGAAAGCGTAGTTAGGAAAGGAGACACCGCAGAAGTCATGCCATAGCACTCTTAGTCTGGTCTTTTCATGTTGACAAAGACGAAAACACTGTACTTTCTCAATTTCAAGGTCTAGAGTAGTTAAAAGTTGCAGTGAGACACAAAATGCAAATAAGCAAGTTTGCACATCAATCGATCCATAGATATGGAGTTCTAGTATCAATCCGAAATGAGCAGAATAAAGGGCATTGGAGCTGTGACAGAGAACACTTCTTGAGAGGGGAAAGCATGGGCAGTCAGTGGCCGTATAGATTTACTTATCCTATGTTTGCACTTCTGTGTTTGCATTATATATATATATATATTTCTTGAGTCTTTTAACATGCCGAATCTCAATGGGAAATTATGATTCATTTGGCTGTTAAGTGTTACAGTTTTAAGAGAAATAAAGCATTCTTTAAGGTTTCTAGTTTGAGTTTTCCAAATGTATGTTAACAAATATTGAAAGGCTGTAGGATGCAGGCTACAAGGTTACACGGGACCATTGGTTTAGGAAATCCTAGACCCACGAAAATATCAGACCACCAATGACAATATATAGAGGAATCGCACAAGAAAATGTTATAATTATATAATTAGTCTTTATAGATCATTTCAGAGAATGGGTCTAGCTGAAAGTATTATCTACTACTATATGACCACTAACTTCAAGAATAATTAATCCATAGGGACGATTAATATGGCTTCACAATCATCCTTCAGTTCCCTCTTCTCTCAGTTCTTATCTGTCAGCACCACCAACCTCTCATCTTCTCCAGGACAGAAGGCTGAAATTAGCTTTTGTCATTCCCCATCACTAATAGTCTGTACACAGTACATCACAAAGGCTGTTTCTTTCTTCACTGATCTCTTGGGTTAGTTCTTTGCAGTTCTTTTTCTTTGTGACCATCCAACTCCATACTCTCATCACCTCAGCTGGAATTCTGCAATCATCTAGCTAGTCCATAATTTACCAATTCCTCTTCTGTGTTTAGAGAAGTCTCTACTGTATGATTCTGGATGGAAGGCTATGATAAAATGATTTGTAATAAGAAATACATATCTGGCCTTTGTCTTCATTTTTCTAGCACTGAACTCCTAAAACTCTTGGAATTTCCAGTGATGAGAGCAATAAAGGTGTCTTTTTTATGTTAATGAGATGACTTTTGGAAAGCCTCTAGGTAACCAAAGGGGATTTGAGGTTTGCCAGGGCACCCAAACATGTGATTTAGAGGACTGGATCATTCTAGCCCCCTGCCTCCTCCAACCCACTCCCCCAAACTCCGAAGTGGGGAGAAGGGCTGAAAGTTGAATCGATCACCAATGGCCAATGATTTAGTTAATCATGCCTATGTAATGAAGCCTCCCTAAAAAAGCCAGAAGATGGGAGTTCAGAGAGCTTCTGGGTTGGTGAACATGGAAGATTTTGTGAGAGAGGCATGTTCAGAGAGGGCATGGAGGATCCACATCTTTTGCCTATACCTTGCCCTATGCATCCCTTACATTTGGCTATTCCTGAGTTGTATCCTTTTATAATAAACCAGTACTCTAATAAGAAAAATGTCTGAGTATCTGACCCCCTGGTCATGGGAACCTCTGATTTATATCCAGATGGTCAGAACAGGTGGCAACCTGGACTTTCTATTGATATCTGAAGTGGAAAGCAGTCTCGTGGGACTGAGTCCTTAACCTATAGAATCTGATGATAACTCTGGGAAGATAGTTTTCAATTGCAGGACATCCAGCTGGTGTCAGAAAACTGCTTGGTGGTGTGTGGAAACTCCTCCCCACTACCACCACCCATTGGAATTGGGTTAGCATCATTTGAGGCAGAAACCACTTCCTTCTGTAGAAGCCAAAAGGCAGATGACTTGTCTCTCAGCCTCTCTTGCAGCTAGAGTTCAGGTGCCTGCATCTGGGCTGGTCTAGTCAGAAGCACCTATCCCAGATACCAAATCGGGTGCTATAATACACAAAGATACAAATAGTTGAGCACTCTTTTGCTGCAGTGGCAATGGCAGCCATGCCAGCGGATGTCTTCAGTGCTGTACAGGAGACTTTAGCGTGCTGGGCCAGCTATAGCTACAGCGTCCAGTGCTCAGCCGCTGTGCTGGCAGCGTGCTCACCGGACCAGTTCCGAAGGGGTGATTTCAACTGTGGCTCTGGCTGTGTAGCCCCTTTCAGTTCTGCTCATTTCCTCAGTCTGGTTCTCTAAACTTCCCGGCATTTCTGTGAGTTATACAATAATCCATTTGAAAAATTCCTTTCATTCCTTTCAAGCAAGAATTGGTTTCTGTTCTGAGAATTTCAATGGTAGTCCAATCTCTATGTCTGCTCCTGCTCCTAAGCTATCATGCATACCACTGCCAAACTCTTATTAAAAACTTCACTTTATTTTTAAAGATGTATACAGCTCTTTATTATAATTCATAAATATATCAGAAATTGACATCTTTTAAAAAAAGATACCTAGGTTCTCATGGGCTGCTTTCTGTTATGTAGTTAGAAAACTCAGTTTACTTGATAAAGGTGAAGAGGGCAAAGCAATATCTTAGTTTCATTATGACACTTTCATTTCATTGGGTCTCTGGGTCTCTCAGGTTCAAGGACTATACTATCCTAATAGAGCTGCCCACGATCATTGCCTTCTGCAATTATAAATTCCAATGAGCCTCTTGGCCAATGGACCATTCCATCACTCCCAGCTGTGATGGATCTGGAGCCATGCCTAAATTTACATTTCTATTGTTACCATTTGATTGGTAAGGGCAGTCACAAGTATCTTCAAAAAATAGTATTATCACTTTACCAACTCTCCCTGCCAAATAAAGGACACAAAAGTATTGTCAACTGCCAACAAATTATATACCGTTCCTCTTCTCTCCCCAAATCAAGTTATTTGGAATCTTGAGTGGAATGCAAACAGCACAAGAGCAGAACGAAAACTTCCCCGAAAGCTAAAAACTTCACCTTTATCACATCATTTCTTAATATATGCTTAGGAAGATACGATGGATTCCATATGAAGTCACACTCCAAAGCTTAATTTATAGCATTCTAAATAATCTGGCCTCTCCTCAGTTTCACAGGAAGTACCATTTTCTCTGCTGTCTAGCCAGTAGTTTTATTTCCATAGAAATAAAATTAAGAACAACTATACACGCACTTCATGGGGGGAAAAAAAAAAACAACAACTCTATTTTCTATTTCATTCTCTTTTTTTCACTTTAAAAAAAATTCTGGTTGACACTCATCAAACCAATGTGTAAAACACAGATTTAGCCTATACTTGTGGTTTTCTGGCCACCCACACTGTTACCAGTTTATGACATGGGCAGGAAGTACATAAAAGAATTAACTCAGAACCTTCAGTTAATCCCACTTTTCCCATTGAGGTTTCTAATATTTACACAAGTCTTGCAGGTAAAAAAAAAATACAAAAATGACATCACGACAAAGAAGTCCTATGAAAAATATAGTTCTCAGGATTACTGACTAATACTTGGATACACAATTAGATTAATTACCAAAAAAGAATTTTTTTCCAAATTTTGTTTGATTTTACTTATTACTATGAAAGAACAGTTTGATTTCCATACTCGCAAGCCATTTTTGCCCAGAGTTGGACTCTGGGAAAAAAAAATTCTGTTTTGGTTCAAAGTTTAGGGCACTAGCTACCCTGATTTGACTCTGGGTATTTCTCTGTCAGTACTCTAACCAAATAGGCATGTAACAAATCATTGCTGACATTTTTAAAAATAATGAGGTAGACTCGATTAGTAAAATGATTAGACTAAAACGATTAGAAAAAGTCAGGTCTTCAAGGGCACAGAGGGTTTCAATCAGCTGTTAAAACTGCAAATGTCTCTATTGAAATCCAAGTGTTGATTTGAGAGATGGAGATGAGCCTGAAGATGGGGGTTGGAGACTAGAAACAAAGTTAGGTGGAGACTGACAGGATTACAACTCAGGGAAGCTGACTTCCTGCCCCAGGGACATCCTCTCAGCAGCTGCTGCCCTTTCACAACTTACCACTTCCTTCCACCAGGGTTCCGAGTTAGTGTATATAGTCCTTATGTTCGATGTCGTGTACCCTTTGTGGTTTGCAGCCATCATAACAACCTATTTACCTTTGTGACTATCCAATAGATAGCAGAAACGCTTTCCTGAGGTTAAAACTACATACCGAGGTAAGAAAGGAAAGATTTTTTTTTTCCAGTTAATTCTACAATGGTTCATACTCCAACACGTCATTGTATTCATCCATCTTTGTGGGTTGGAAAGTTAGCCATATGGAATCAGATACACAGAGCGGATTCTTCCCCCAAGAGCTTGGAAGAGCATAAGTGATAACCTTCTCTCACTTCCTCCTATTGGCTGAAATCTCTTAGATGCCTGGCTATTTCTAATTACTGTGGAGTTTCTTCAGCTCTCTGCTTTACAGCTTCCTTTCTCTACATTAAAAGAAGCACAGAATTGCTGCAGAATAAAACCAGAAATTCCTTGGTAAAGAAAAAAAAAACATGCATCCTAAATCCTGCATCCTGGTGGTCCCGTTTCTGCTCCTTCTACCAGCCCCTTCCACTCCATCCTCACATAGCTTTTCAGAGATTCAGGCTTTTGCAGTGAAACGCTGCTGGTATTAAGGAGGTTGGCTTTTTGTTTTTTCTTTGTCTAATTCACAGGGACATCTTTACCTTTCATTGGATTACCATTCGAGGGTGAGGGGAAATAAGAGTTGACTAATGGATCACGGAAAAAACTTTGGAAATTGGAAACAACGACAGGTAGTCCTAATGCTGCCCCTGCCCCCCTGCCCCCCACACTGTGGGAAGTGTGCAGAACAGGGATTAAGAACAGGGACTGGGTTTAAATCCTGCTCTGCCTCTATCTCCTTATCTGACTAGACATATTACTTAATCTTCCAAAGCCTCAGTTTCTTTCTTTGCACTACGGTTATTATTGTTTGCCCCTGTAGGACAGAGGTGTGTGTTCTATCCTCTAGGAGCTTGCAATGAAATGGAAAGAGTACTCAAGCCATGTGTTCTTTGTCATTGTCATCCCAGTGTTTCACCAGCTGTGGGTGTCATGACCATCGTGTGTCTGGTGAGAATGTGAGAGTGTGGGTCAAGTGCTTTCCTTCCCATGGCTTAGCATTGTGGGCCAAGGAGCTCACCTTTCGCTCCATGGTTCACCTAGTTTTTTTAAAGACAGATGACACCCTTGGCCCTCCAAGTTGGTTGGTTTCCTGGTGATACGACACTAACCTGAGGGTTAAAAGCAGAATCTTTTCTTGTCAAACAGCATGTATGGCACACAGCTGGTGTCCTGTTCTGAAGCAGTGACCCATGTGCTGAAAACTAATGCTTCTGGTGGCAGATACATGGATTTCATTCTCCAGTAAAATTTCTCCTTTCGAAGTGAAAGAGAACTCCCTTTTTTCCCTCCCTCCCTGCCTTCCTTTTCTTTTTCCTGTTTGCTGCCAGAAATCATTAGATTATTTGGGATATCTTTATTTATTTTTATTTTTAAATAAGATTTGTTGACGTCATCTGGATATTATGGCTTCTTGCAAAATATCTGGATAGTGTGTGTAATAAGATCCTGGCATTGTTAACAACTCATTGTTCCAATTTCTTCTCCCCCCCCCACTCTCTCCCACCTCCTCCTCCCCCTCCCCCTCATCCTCCCCCACTTCCTTCTCTTTCTCCTTCTTACTAATTGGGAGGACATCAGAGTGGACTAAAATAATTTCACCATCTACAAAAGATTTCACAGACAAATAGTACTAAGGCTGAAAAAATCCCTTGATGAATTTGCCAGTAGACCAGTTCTCCCCACTTTCCCTAAAATAACCCCCTTTAGGAGAAGTTCTCAAACATGTTCTATCCATGATTGCAAGCTGCTCTTGGAGCCCTAGAATGGACGGAGAGAAATAATCTGAGAGTCAAAGGTTTCTATGTAACCACAGTTATTTCTTGCATTGGAAGCTGCCTATTTTTGTTCTCTGGAGAGAGAATTTCAGATTTTTATGTCTGCCTCAAAATTATGTCTTTGTTTTCCCATGTTCAGACTTAAGAAAAAAAAATGCCAACAAAAGAAACCCCAAAATAACACGTTTTTCTGCACATGTGAGTGCTCAGCACTTGTGCATGCTCGGAGTAACATTACTTGTTGATATTGACTACGAAACATTGCATACCTAGAAGTAGCAACAGGAGGACACTATCCTGACAGCTGTGTTGCGTGAATTGATTCAAAGCTCTCATTCATACATTAGCTAGATCCTTGGTTAGTTTTTCTTCTTTTTCAGGTAATAATTAAGTAACATCTGGATTCAATTCACTCTGATTGGTGCTACCATTTAAACCAATGTTTGAAGTCCAAATTTCACTTTTGGGATGATTTTTTAAAAATGTTAATGTTGTAAAAGCAATCTTAACCGAATGTTCATTCTTGCATGGTTTGTGGCCCTTTTACCAAGGGGAGAAATGTTTTACATAAAATAATACTAAATGCAATAAAGATAGAAAAGTTATAAAGAAGAGAAAAATAAGAGGAAGGAAGTACAGAGAAGGTGAAAATGAAAGGGAAATTGGGGTGGGCAGAGGAGGGAGAGAGGTGGGGGGAAAGAAAGGGAGGAAGAGAGAGGACATTGGTTTTGTAAGCTTTTACAAAGAGCAGGAAAAAAAATTAATGACTTGACTTACATAATTACTGAATCCCAGTGTAGAGTACAACATAAGAGACACTGAGAGTTTATACAAAAATCTTTTCAAGCTCCAATACAAAGTTTTCAACTGCTTATCCAAACCCAGTGAACCATATCAGAATGTCCTGGGTAAACGTTATTCTTAACACAACCTGCATAGTAGCTGGGATCGCCCTACCCCTTGAAACCTAGACAAATTTGGCTTGAACTCTTATTCCGTGTCTCCTAAAGGGCCACATCTCGGGACCCATTCTGTGCTTGTCTAGTCATTTTCTTAATGATGGCTTTTGGCGAGCAAAAGTTTTTAATTTTGATGAAGTCAAATTTATCAGTTTTTATTTTGTAGTTCATACATTTTAAGCCCCATCTTACAAACCTTCGTCTACTTCAAAGAAGAGTCTATAATGTATGAGATTTCAAGCAATTTTAAATTGAACATTAGCTATCCCGGCTGGCCTCCCCGCCACTAAGATTTCACACTGGTAACTTGGTGCAGAGATATCCCAACCCTGGCCCCTCACTCCCACGAATTCCAGATGATCCCTGCTCCAAGTCTCAAACTCTGATTTCTTCTTCCTCTAATCCAGAGGTATTTGAACATCTAAAGTTCCAGGATTAGCTTTGCAACACTAAAACCTATAAGCTGTCCAGCAAGTTAAAATGGTTTTCCAGAACATAGTTCAAATTGTCATAGCAATTCTCCTCTTTACGTTACTGAATCAACTCAACTTCCAGTTCAAGTTTCCCATCAAAACTTTGGGATTTTGATAAACTCTGTCTTTTACTGAAATAATATCCAAAGCCTTCAACATCTAGAAACCTCAGACACTTGTTCTCTGTATCCATTGTGTCCATACTTCTGAGCATGATATGATGTGATCGAACAAGAAATGAATAAGCTGCTTCTTGCTGTGGTAACACCTTTGTCTTTGGTCTTAATGACATTCAATAGAATCGTCCCACAGTCCAGAATATTACTCTAGTGACTGTTCTTCTTATTCCTAATTCCTGAGACCATTTCACCCATGTCTACGTGTAGAAAATCCCAGGCATTGCAGGGTTGTTTTATAATACGGGGATCTGGTCTTAAACTAGCCTTCGCAGGAGTCGAAGTCCAACTTTGTAATTAACAGATTCTTTAACGATTTATCTTTTTCTGGATTTCAAACCCTTTTGTCACCTCAAATTCAACACGTCTTAAAGAGAATTTGTCTTTCCTCCAAAGTGGCTCCCCCTTTCAACTGTACCACCTATAGCAGGATTTAAGTCACTTTGGGCTCTTACAGTCTTATTATCTTCTGTTATTATGGACTATTCATTTGAAATGCTTATGATTTGTTCTTTTTTCTCTATTCCAACCTTAGACCAGATATTCCCTGCAATAATTTCTAATCTATTCTCCCCATGTTCTTTCTCTCCTCTCACTCTCTTGACCATGTTTTCAACCCCACATCATTTTTTATACGAGGCAGATCTTTCTGTAATTGCTTAGTAACCTACACTGAATTTCTCTGGCCTATTACACCTGCCTGACTTTGAAGACTCCTGAAGACTTATCCCATCTCTCTATTTTCTGACATGAGCTCTGTTCCAAGAGGCCAGTCTCCTGACTTGCTCTGCATGTGTACCCAAGCTCATTTGTCTTTGAGTTCTTCACTTGAGCTACTAACTCTCCCCCAAGACTCTCAATTTAAAAATCTCACTTTTCACAGTCACTTTCCAAATCTTTCTCTTTCAAAACTTAATTCATCTTCCTTTCTCCAACTAATTTCTCTCTTCTCTAAAGTACTGTTTTGCTTATAATTCACTGAGCCTAGCTTGAAATATCTGGATAACATCAGACAGCTCACAGAATTTATGTGATAATCAGATGGAAACACATGAAAAACAAAGTCAACGTGCTTACAATTGGAGTCACCTTAGATAGGAAGTGAAGCATTGAGGCCCCTGAGAGTAGATGTGGGCACTGCCCCTCCCCTGACATTTCTTTTTATAGTCACTATTTTATACGGGGACTGAAAGCCTCCTTGGAAAAAAACAAAAGACTTGAATGCTGAACACTATTGGGAATCACGCCATACAGTTCAAGTCTGATGGACTTGGTTGGCCCGAACAAGAACCAGAGGACAATAGAGTCTTTAGATGGAAGTTATCCCAGAGAAGGAAGAGTCTGGCCCAGTGAGCCAGAATATAGAGGTGATTTCAGGAATGGCCCAGAGCCTGATGCCAGAATCCAGGTAAAAGCATTTGTCATTGTCGAAAAAGGTCTTAGTTGTGTGAAATGCAATGAACTCCATATTAAGTAGCATAGCACTCTGGGTCTCAATAAACCTTTCTGACAACCTTGTTCTCTTTCCCACACCCCTCCTGGGCTAAATACAGAAGAGCATTCTTCTCTCTTTGCCAAAACGTGACAACATCTCTGGCCTCAAAGTACGGTGGCATTATTCCAATTTCCCAAACAATAGGTGCAGTAGATGCCCACCTCCACAGGTGGCTAGAGGAACAGAAGCCAAATTCCACCCCTGGGGGTGGGGGGATCAGTTCTGTAAACCTGCCAGGGCCCTGGGCTGCAGATTTTTGGCACTTGATACTGATCACAGTGGCCCTGAGACTGAGTAAAAGGCTGGTTGACACTTTGGGGCTTACTCATCATTGCTGCAGGGTCCCCTGCACCCAACTGAATCTCTCAGGATGGTTAGAGTCTATTTTTTAGTTCTGGAAATGAAGTGTGATCTTTTTCCTCTATACAGAAGCAGAGACTCAGAGAACATACCAAAACCAAACTCACTTTAATGCTACCTACTGTCCTTCCATGACTGAGTTGGTGGAAAAGGAGAGGATTCATATAAAATAAAAGGGCCGAAGTTTCTCATCAATTCAGGCCTAAATGGGTACCATCTGACAGCAAAAAGGGAGTTGTTCTGGTAGCCTGTGGGTTTCTGGGAAGCTGAGTCCTTCTTCATTCACGTGGGGAAGAAATAACCTGAGTGTTGAAAGGTCTTGGGAGCTGCAATGGCAGGAAAACATATCAGGCAACTAACCTGATTCCTCAGGCTGCTCTGGGCCCATCCTCTGGGCCAGCTAACGTGGATCTGTCTCAGAAAGAGAGTCATCAGTGGCTGAGCTGTCTTGTCACATCAAAGTGACCAGAGAAAAATAACCTACCCTTTAAAATCATGGCTACTGCCATTCCCACACTTGGATTTCAAGCACAGCATTACCACAAATATTCAAAATATTATGTTATAAGCAAGTTGTATCAGTCATATACGTCCATCCTATAAACTTTAACTAACCTGGGGCATGACTGGGTGCCCAAAGAAAGAAAATCCTATTACAAAGTGGTATTTGCTTAGGGAGGCCAGAGCCACAAAAAAGGGAGGATGCTGGGGTCCCCACCAAGATATTATGCATAATCAGAATGAGATTCTACCTAATTCTGTGAGGCATCTGTGAAGCTCACTGGCTTTAAAACCCAGTGGCAACATAGCTATTTCAGCATTGGGTGTGTACATTTCTAGCACTGTTATTTTTTATGGAAGTCAAATTGTGTAATAGGTTATATTTGGATATTAATCTTCTTTTGTATTTGTTTTCATAGGCTTAAATCATGTTAAAGTTCTCAGAATTCTGTAAAACATTTGTGTGCACATCCGACAAAAAAAAATGTTACTGTTTGTTTTAGACTTTTTCTTTTTAAAAATATACATTAAATAGAATATTATGGTTAAAGGGGAGGGTCTTGTTTCCCCCTCCAGCACTATTGTCCTTGCATCTCTCCTACAGTCAACTTCTCCTGTTGCTTGCCCTCCACACCCATATTTTTAATCTTTCCTTTAAAATCTTATGTCCATTCACATCCATGGACAATGTGTATACTGCTTCATGTTTTTAAAGGTTTACATCAAAACTATCATACCATTCAAATCTTTTGGCAACTTCTTTTTTTCCCTCTGTGTCTTTAGACCTACCCATGTTAATACAGGTACATCTGTATCATTCATGCAGTATTGTCTTGCTACACAAAATTACCATGGACCGGAAGCAGCATCATCATCAAAAGCTTCTTAAAGAGGCAGAACCTCAAGCCCTACCCCAAACCTACAGATCCCCAGGTGATGCCTTTTCATATGAAAGTCAGAAAAAAAAGCTGCTTCATTCCATTTCATCATACGATGGTACTACAATTTACTTGTGCCATATAATATACAGATATATCATAATTAACATATAAATATATTATTCCTCACCAATGGACATGCAAGTCATTTATAATTTTTTGGTGTTAAAAACAATATTGCAATGAATATATTTATACATGTCTTAAAGTGTACATAATGTGTAACAGTCTTTTAGTGTTATTACATGTAAGTAGAGATATAAAGTTGAAGGAATGTTCCTCTTCAACCTGATATTGCCAAACTGCTTTCCAAAGAGATTGTGTAAACGTCATACTCCCTTTTGCAATGTACAATCATATCCTTGACAACAGTTGATACTGTTGAAGTCTTTTTGAATTTTGCAAGTCAGATGACTGTGAAATTGTATCTCCTGTTATTTTTTTTTTTACAGCTTTAGTGTCATACAATTGCATACATCAAGTTGCACAAAAAGTATGCAATTCGATATTTTGACAAATTTGCACTCCTATAAAACTCTTATCACAGTCAAGATAATAAACATGTCTATCACCCCCCAAAATTTTCTCATGTCCTTCCGTAATCTCCCCCTCCTGCTACTCTCCCTACCTCAGTCTAATGTCAAGTGACATTATACTTCTTCACATATAGCATAAGAACCTTATCCCAATATTCTTCCATTTCTGTCCTCCAGGTCTTTGTTATTGTTTGTTCTCATACATTTTACTTCTACGTATGTTATAAACCTCACAACACATTGTTAGGATTTTGGTTTTAGATGGTCAGTTATCTTTTAACATGATTAAAAATAAGAAAAAGACTGTTGTTTTTCCAGGTGTGCCTCGTATCTTTGTGCAGATTCAGATTTCCATTTGGTATTGGTTTCCTTATGCCAGGACTTTAACATCTCCAGAAATGCTGGCTTGCTGGTAAGGAAATATTGATGTGGAGCAGGAGACTGCCCCCAAAAGCCCCCGTTAAATTCATGACCCATGAAACTGTGATATATAACAAGACTGTGGTTGTTTTAAGCCACTAAGTTTTGGGGCCACTATAACAGAATTTGGTTAATAGTTGCATATTAAAATCAATTGATTCCCAAATCTTATCCCTAAAGATCCTGATTTGCTTGGTCCGAAGTGGGGCTCAGATCCCAAGATATGTCTTTAATTGGCTCTATATGGGCTTTTAATGTGCTGGCCGAGTTTAAGGCCATTGTGATTTGTGATGAAGAACCACGGAAGAAATTTAAGCAGGGAGCTCATGTGATCATGTCTGTGTTAAATGCAATTACTGTCGACTGTATGGAGGATAGATTTGAGGGGCTGAAAGCTGGACCTAGGGAGATCAATTAGAAAATTATTGCAGAAATCTGGGCGAGAAATGATGGAGGATTAAACTAGAACAGGATAATTGAGAAAGTTTCAGAAGATGAGCAGATAGTCCCAGGAGATTGGACATGGGAGATGAGGCAAAGGAAGGAGCCCAGCATATACTTTCAGAATACAGCCTGGGTGCCTGGGCGGATACTGTGACATTCACAGCATTCATTGGCACAAGAGAGGCAAGTGTAGCAAGTGAGATGAGTTCATGTGGGGGCTATGTGGACTTGGCATTACCTGGAATATCTAGGTGGGTTTGTCTGGCACGCCGTTGGATATATAAATGTGAAACTCAGGGGAGATGTGTTAGCTACAGATATGGATTTGAGCAGCATCATCATTTAGATAGTACTTGAAACCAAGAGAATGGATGTGATTGATCTCCTAGGGATGGCTGTGAGGAATACTTTGCCCAAATCAACCCCTATTCCACCAGAATAAGTGTCTTCTTATTCTGCAAAAGTGAAAAAGCCTTAGATGACATTTATCTGAGATTTGGAGGCAGATGTAAGTAGAGGCCATTCTCTGAGTCCTTTCTGTTGACAAGTAGGGTCAGGTATTCATGAGTGGAGAGGCAATTGCATGTCCAGACTCAGATGGCCAGAGGTTGGCTTCTCGGATCCTGTGCACCAACCTCCATTGCACCCCTTTGTACCCACAACTATTTCTCCTCTGGCCTCACAGACTCTTAGGAGTCTTCTTGCTATGACTCTGTATTTGTTCTTAAAGTTAAATTAAAAAAAAAATTTTTTTTTGCTTATGTCAATAGTTCTTAGTGCATTAAAATCACCTAAGCTACTTGAGAAATAGACACAAGAGTCTTAGGAGCAGATATTCTAATCTAACAGGTCTAGGGTGGGGTTTAGGAATCACTGTGTTTTTGAAAAATGTTCCAGGTGATTCTAATGTACAGCCAGGCTTAAACTACTGACTTTTGCTACTATGTGCTTAATCTCGATTATTTTGTGCAAATCACAAAAACTTACTTGTCTGTTGTATCTTTACTGTGTGAATTATGAAGCGTGGTAGTTATCTGGTTTTCAGAGAAGAAACTGAAGGACAATTATTTATCTTGATTTATACTCTGGTTGAAATAAAACTTGGGCCAACTGAGGATTCCTAAATTTAACAGCTATATTATTCATGTTTATATACCTATAACAATTTTCTTACATCGAGAAGATGCATAATAAATAATTGTAGAATGCATATTATTAACCTGAGTATTTTGTAGAAGATTGGCTTCTAAATCTATTAAATCTCCATAAGCCATTTTTATCTATTTATTCATATCCATTTATTTGTAAAATATTCATTGACAAGCTAGATTTATGTTTGATCTGGATTTAGGGTGTGAATATAGCATATGAATGAGATGAACTAGATGTGGAGTCTTTTTTTCATGCCAACAGCATCTAATCAGGCTGAAGTCCTTCAAGTCAGTATTCTGATTAAATACCCCAATTACCAGTTAATTGCTAGAGAATAGATGCTACTGACTCATTTATCTTCCAAATTCCAAGTTGGAAGCCTCAAATGCACAAGAATAATTCTAGCTCCACAGTCAGTTAAATGCCAAGCTAAACCTGGGCAATGTCACTGTAATATATGCCCTCAGGCATCACAACCTCAGTACATAGCACCAGAGATTTAACATTAATAGGGTGTTTTGAAAGAGCCCAGTCACAGCAGAGAGCTAAAATCCAATAGTGCAAACCACATGGATCCACATTTTCCAAGATAAATACCTCACATGGCTCCTTAATTAAAGCCATTAGTGATAATTAACCTCATGGGAAAAATGACTCATCTGATTGGTAAAAATATACTTAGTTTCATTTTGGTCTATTGTCTTCTTTCCAAGGTTACAGATGAGCTATCGCCTTGTACACATGTGTACTCACCTGATGAGAAAGGAGAGAAAAAGCTGTGGATGGCCCTTGAGTTGAGTTTTGAAATATTCGGAGTGAAAATCTGATGCTGTATCCTGATCTTTCTCAAATTGGCCTGCTACTTTTCCTGAAGAGACACAGAAAGCACACCAGTACTGTTGAGTTAAACATTACATTGGCTGACCAGTGATAAATAATGCAAGGTTTACTCACTTTATTGGCTTGCTCAGAAAAATCAATCCAGGGACTCAAATTTATTGTTCACAGGATCAATTAATATGCATTGTTTACTCTTGGGTTTTAATCATATTCGAAACAAAAGCACTATATTATGATATCTCAAGGGATTAAGATGTGCACAAGTCCTCAGTACAAAGGCAGAATTCTTCCATTTTCTCATTTTCAGTATAGATCTGAAGGTGAAGAAGAATAACCTATGAGTCTCATTGTCCACATAATTGCCAGATTGACACCTCTCCCCCTTTCTTGCCGATGGAAAAGCAAGGTAAATTCAATAGACAAGGAATGGATGAGCTGTTCTTTTGGCCCTGAGGGAAAAAAATTACAAGGGCTTGGGAGCCTGTTTGATGAGAGCCGCATAAACTCTGACAGGGACTGTGCATGAATATTCTATTTAAAACAGATCGAGGTAGTTCTTTTTTTTTCCAAGAGACAGCTTGACCACTCCTCATCTAGTGTCTCCAATTTCCAGGTAAGAACCCCAGGCAATAAAAACAAAGGTAACTTACTCAGCACTCACATATGTTTACTGGCAGGGTCTATGTCATCTCATTTATTAGCTAGAACTTTAAAATCAAGTCAAAGCAATTGCTGTCTCTTTTGTGTGGTGTAGCAGATACTGTGGTGTGGCACCCAGATTCCACTTCCTGGATCTGGGCATTCATTCCCTCAGTTTCCTGGAGTGTTGGCTGATGAAGTCTCATGGCTTAGTTACCCTCTGGGAATTGCCAACACCTAAAGGAAGCTATACCATGTTATACCCCTTCCTTTCTTAGGCTGGTTAGCGTGTGTGTGTGTGTGTGTGTGTGTGTGTGTGTGTGTGTGTGTGTGTGTGTGTGTGTGTGTGTGTGTTGGCAGTGGTAAATCTGAATTTGAGTAAATCTCAAGGGCCACCCAAGCTCCAGAGCTTTCTCCAAGATCAAAAGAGATGTCTGGGGCAACTTCATCATCGTTCATCTCCTCCTTCTGCCCAGTTCAGCTCCCCTCATTCCAGGTATTGTTCCCCAGAGCACTCTCCAATAAGCCCCCAGCAACATGCCTCCATCTCAAAGTTTGTTTCCCAGGGAACTCAACCTAAGCCACATCTCTATCATCCTTTGAAAAACTGGGAATAACTCAGTTCCTCTTAGAAGTATCCAAGAAGACAATCTAGGTTATTTGTACTTGGTAGACTCAGGTAAATAATCACAAAGCTGGAAAACTTAATTAATCTTGGGGCAAACTAGTGATTTTCATCCTTTAGATATCATTTAACTGGGTTCATTTAGAACAATATGGTGACTTCTTTTGTCAAATGTGGACCCACATCCCTTTCATTGGTTTGTAAGATGTTGTACACATATCTAGTATACATTACTTAAAGCTGATTAAGGCTGCCAGGTGCTGGACAGAGCAAGTTGTTTTCAATACTTAGACACTTTAGAAGCACTCTGCGAAAGATATACTAACTATAGATTATTTTCCTCTTTAAAGCAGACCATCAAAGGGCCTTGTTTAGAAAATACTTTATCGGTTTAGTTCTGATTATTGTGTTTGTTTAATCAGTGATTTATTTTTAAAAAATAATTTTTATTAGCATATACCTTTTCCCTTCCATTTTCTCCAAGTTATTATATTAATATTGTGATTATGGATGTCTAAATTACCATAAGTCAACTCAGCATGAATTAATAGCTAAGACATAATGAATACCCGCTCTGTCTCAAGTGCTTTCTGTGTATAAACTCACATAATTCTTACACGAGATAGGTACTATAATTACCACTATTTTCCAAATGAAGAAACCTGCCTATAGTCACAAATCTAAGAAGAAACAGAGCTAGATTTTGGACCCAAGTAATTTGGCTCTGGAATCTATGCTCTTAGCCACTCTACACCACTACCTCCTCAATACCTAGAATCAAGGCTTAGAAAAGGAAAGAAAGGCTTAACATATTTTGGAAATTTATAGAAAAAAAGATTATTCTTATTTAGAGAACCCAGGGAAGACATCATAGAAGGAGTGGCATTTGAGCTGGGTGCTAAGATATAAATAGCATTTAGAGGTTGTAGTGAATTTCTTTCAACTTTAAAAAAAGTCTCTACAAGAAAACCTGGCTTACTAGCAGTTTCAGCAAAGAAAATGGAAAAAAAAAATCCATCTAGCTGACTACTTTTCTTCATCTATTAATAAAAATAAATCATTGTGTGCCTAGCACTGTAAGGAATATAAAGACTTTTGATGTATGGTAAATGTCTGCAGAAACTTATAATCTAGTTGGGTAGATGAGGCACTGAACTTGAAAGAATAACAAGTAATAACTACAATGCTCTATATGGTGAATGCCAAATGAAGGTATAATTAGGTGAGTAGGTAAGAGAGAACTGTACATTGTCTGCAATCCTACCCACTCAGCCCATCCTCAGGGTTTATTTCCGAAGGCTCATTAAAAGACGGTTACATGGGATATACTAAAGGAGGGGAGTTTACTAGGAAGTATTTGGAGGAGTGGAGGTGGAAATGAGAGAGCAAGTTAGGGTGAAGGAGAAACTGAGACTAGATTGGCATTGAGCTTTTCAGGTCCCAGGATTTTCAAGACCTAACCTTTATAGCTTCCAATGGAGGTGGACAAACTTAAAAGGGAAATGGCAGAGTGGTGTTCTTAAGGGACAACTGTGTCCTATGCTCTAGAGCCCCAGCCTTTTCAGAAACCACCATGTCCCAGGTGGCGTGGAAGGCAGAATTGAATGCTATCAAAGGACAATATGGGCTTAGGTAAGGAGCCTCTTAGAAGCATCCAGGAAGACAAAAGACACTGCTAGATTGCATAAGACCCTAGCTGCCTTTGAGTGAAGGGGCGGGTGGTGAATCCTAGTAAAAACTGAGATTAATTTTTTTTTGTCATCCTTGACAGTGAGATTCTAAGTCATTTAATTTAATATAGAAAAAAATATAATGATAGCATCCTAGTATTGGAATTGAATTCATTCCTCAGTGATTTTTGTCAACCCAGTATTGTAGAACAAAACTGGTACCAGCTATGGACACTGAAATCATCACTGCCTGATTTGTCAAGAAATTTCATGGGAAAAGATGAGATTTAATAGAATCCTTGAAGACCGAATAAAACTAAGAAGAGTGAAAGAAGGGAGTGGGAAGAATTCCAATGGTATGTGTAAAAACATAAAAATGGGATATACTATTCCTAGAGACAGTATACTTCAAGTGCTTCTCAAGAAGTACTAAAGGCAAATCACAAACCATATCTTTGAGATGGTGCTGAAGGTCTAAGAAAGAACCATCCACATTTGTTTCTAAAGAGTCTCCAACACTTCTCAACCCTCGCTAGTCTCATTTAAGCTGGAGCTACAGGTTTCATTCTTATCTTAACCCTTGACATGTTCTCCTCAGGTGTCAGTGATGGGAGAAGTGGCTACTGCTCTTCTGTGTCCATGTCTTTCTGTGCCGTATTCTTCAGAGTGAACATGGGCTCCTTTAGTATTCCCCTAGTCCTCTCAAAGTCTACCATGATTAAAACTAGAAAATGTGCAAGTGTCTGAAATAGATTGTGCACCCATTCTTTAATAACGACATTGGACAGCAATCCTCATACATGTAATTTTTTTTGCAACTCAAACAACTTTTCCCTCTCACCAGTTAGCAAAAAGTGCTGAAATAGCTTTTTCCCCCCAAACCATTCGTTGTTTCCATTACAGAGCTGTTAATCTTTTTCAGTTTGGTACATAATCTGTAAAACCCAAATTTTTCTATGTGAAGTATTTTTTCGTGTGTTTGATAAAGGATAACGAACCATGGACCTACATTTTATATAAACACTATTTTACAAATACCATTCAGTGTAGTATTCAGCTATAGAAACTAGTAAATATTTAGATAAGTCCTGGTATTTAATTTTATCTGTACATGTTCAATCAGGAAAAAATACATGCAGACACATAATGTCCTCTACTTCTTTTTCTCTGTGGCTCCAAATTTTGCTGATATCCACTCTTTATCTCCATCTTCCTCTCCCTCACTCCCCCTCCCTCTGTCTGATTATATGGCTGGGCTCTGGTCTCTATTTTCAAGAGAACAAGGAAAGCAGTCTCTCACTCTGCAGAGTACCTTTTCTCAGCACTTTAATAACAATGAATGTTCTTCTTTCCCCCACATGTTTTTCCTATTTCTTTATCTTGTTCTTTGTTTCTAATAACAATTAACATTATTCTCTGTGTAGTTTATTTTCTATATCACAGAGCTGCCAGACCCTGACTTTTCTGAGTAGAAAAATTCTTTCACCTTGACAAATTATACATAGTAAATATTTGGGGAGATATATTCAAGATGGTAAATAATTTTTTTAAACAATGAACAGGTGAGATATAAGATATAAATTAGTTAAGATATACATTAGCTAAGATATTATTATAATATATAATAAGATAAATTATATATTGTAAGATATGAATTAGCTAAGATATTCATCCTTGCTCCTGACAGATGCTAAGTTTAAAGCAACAAACTTCAAAATGGGGGCAGACTATCTATGGGATAGAGGAGATGTTCCTTTAAAAATAAAAGTACATTGGAAATGATCTAGAAATAGTTAGAAAAATAATTTTCCATGGGCTTCTTGAAACATCACCAACAATTACAGAGAGAGTGCTAATATAACAAGTTTTCTCATTTTGAGGGAAATGTCAGATGTCCATAAATGGCATGAACAGAAAATTCCAACTTGAATCCAATGGTAAATGAATGTCGTAATTACTATTTATGTTCTAAAAGTTCTAATTGGTGAGGGAGGCGGCACACTCATACATAAACAATCAGGACAAGCACCAGCTCTAATCCCTAGAAGAGTCAAGGACCCCAAGAAATTTCATGTAAATTTCATTTACATGAAATAAACTCTAAGGGGTTCATTCAGAGTACTAGGGTCCTGGACAACAAAGTATTCTCACAAGGAACTGAGACAAAAGACAAGTTACTAACTTTGTCGCTGAAGATGCTGGACAGAGAGCCAGCTTGAGCATGAGGCTGACCTGGGAATTCTTACTCCTTGACTTGAATGGAGCCCAAGGAGAGGTCTGAGGGAAGGTGGCTGCCCCACTGCATGGAGTGGGCAGTTTTCCACAAGGAATCAGAGTGGAGAAAAGAGGAGGCTGAGTCTGAGGGCTTGACAGTCCCAGGGAGAGCAAGACGTGATGGGCTGGGCTACACATGAGCATTTACACTCTCAATGTTAGTGATCTGATGAGCCCCTCCCCCTCACAGGAGGGAAGAGAGGAACAAGGATTCCTTCAAGCATCTCCAGCCTGCAGAGTGAAGTCAAAAGCCCCTCTCTTTAAGGGGACTTGAATTCCCCAACTAGAAGCCCCTAAGGACCATTAGGTATGATTTCTTTCTGTATTGGTTTCCTCGGGCTGCCATAACAAAGTACCAGACTGGATGGCTAACACAACAAAAATTTATTATCTCACAGCTCTGGAGTCCAGAAGTCCCAAATCAAGGTGCTGGCAGGGTCGGTTCCATCTGAGGACCGTGAGGGAAGGAGCTGTTCCAGGCCTTTCTTTTTGGGTTGTAAATGACTGTCTTCTCACCATGCCTCTTCACATCATTTTCCCTTTGTACATGTATGTGTCAAAAATTCCCTTTTTAAAAAGACACCAGTTATACTGGATTTGGGCCCAACTTAATGACCTGATTCTAACACGATTACCTCTGTAAAGACCCTCTCTCCAAATAAGGTCATAGCGAGTATGGTTTCTTTCTTGAATCAAGTGTTCCAGAAAAAGCCAGCTTACTAAATATGGCAGTTTATCAACTTATACAGCACTAGCCAGACAGCAAAATGTCTTACTCTAAGGTATGTGTACACTTTGGAAAGCACAGCTCATGCTGGAGAGCCCAGCCATGCTCCTCCAATTGCTGTTAATTTTGAACAAGACTTCTGGGAGAGCCCTACCTGGCTTCATGAGTGCTTTTGGTCCCTGCACCTCAAATAGAATCTGTCAGAAACATGAATAATGGGCTCATTGCACATGTTCCCCGTCAGAACTGTTCGACAATCCAGAGCTTCCATCTCTAAATATTTACAAAGTACTATTTATCAGAATGAAAGAACATGTTTCTGCTCCACTATGTCGGGCATATGGTAGCAGCATGAAATAGAAGATAAATCGTGCTGGGCAATTCCAACTGGATTTAATGCCAGCAATAATTATTTTTAATCAGATGGAAAGTTCCCCCAGTGATACCAGACCATCTAACATTGGAAAATAATTTTGTCAGTTCTCATTGTCTGGTGCTGTTTCTATAAATAATCTCCTAGGGCCTTTTGGAGTCTAACTTTTTATCTTTTAAAAAATCCTTTCTCGTTCTTTCTTTCTATGGGGATGTTCTATCACATCTCTGTATCCTGGCTTTTGATTATAAGATGCTTTTATAAAATCGTATACAGCTTTTGGTGCTTAGCACATCCGCTCATAACCACATGGAATTTCAATTAATTTTTTTTTCATTACATATATTAGGGTGACATTGATTAATAAAATTGTATAGGTTTCAAGTGTACAATTCGATAACACATCATCTGTATATTGCATTGTGGGTTCATCCCCTAAAGTCACACTTCCTGCTGTCACCACATATTGGACCCCTTTTTCTCTTATTTACCACCTCTTCTTCCTCTTTCCCTCTGGTAACCACTAAACTGCTGTCTGTCCATGAGTTTTTGTTTGTTCATCTTATTCATTTGTTGCTTTCAGTTTTTCAATAAATTTGATTCTCTCTATACTTCTTCCCTTCCCATGCCCCCCAAAAACAAAAGAGGACAGCAGAATATAACTAATAACCCAAGAACAGTGGAAATCAAGTGATAGGTATGTAATTGGGGTTTGGCATGTGCTGCTTGTATGAGCTTTGAAGGAGGTTAGATCTGTTATTGGGGCAATGAGACCGAAAATGGATACCTCGTTACAAGAGTTGTGTAAGCCCTCATACTGCCATACCTACCCATACCTCATGAAAGCATATGGCATTTCCCAGACAGCTTTGATCTGAAAACTTTAAAATAATTGGTAATTTAAAAAATAACTGGCTATTTGACTGCATTCACTTGTAGATGTAAAAAAGTATGTGTAGGGATGCAGCTAAAAATCCTCTTCCAAGCAATGCAAATAGGAGCTTCATATTAATAGGTAAATGGAAGAAAGCCATGTCTCTGAGACAAACCTGCTAATTGGATCAGGCTGATGAATCCTCCAGCATAGTGGGAATTTTCCTTCTGGGTTTATGCAGTGCTAGGAAGTGATTCCAGAAACCCAAGTGTCTCACCAGAAAGCACAGGCCAATGTCAGGCCCATCTGTTTGCTCTCCCTAAGTTCCTGACTTTGCTTACTACCAAGGCACTAACTTTAGCAATATGTGTATTTATCCACTGATGAAGGAACAAGTTGGAAATTTTAAACTTCTTATCCAGATTGAGATAAATTTTCAATAAAATTGTGCATTTTATTGAATTATCAAACTTCGTAATGCATTCTTGTTGTTTTTTATTAACTTAATATTGCTAATATTTATAATGATCACTAATTCAGAAGATGTTTTATCATTTAAAGACTTGATCATAAGGAATTAAAAATTTTAATTTCCTTCTATATGCATTTTTGTTGCAAAATATGGAATAATAAATAAGATTTTTAAGCAAAAATACTACATTAAAATAAACTTCTGTGGGGAGGAAGTTAAAAGAGAAAAAGGAATGATATAAAACCTGGCTGAACCTGGTGAATAAGAGAACTAAGCAACTTACTGCTTTTTATAAAGACTTTCAACCAATTCTCCTTTTATAGGTAACCAATACTCAAATTTCTGAACATTTTTGTATTTGGGGGTCCAAATCAATTTGGTTATTGTTAACGTCTTTCTTTCTGGATTAGATTTAAACTCCCATGTGCCAAATCTCTTATAATTCATTTACTTTTCAACTTCCGAACTTTCACATCTGTTTTCTTTTCTCCTATCTATAACTTAGTAGATTTATGTCCTTTTAATAATTTTACTGTCATTTTAGTAAAATCTAAATGTATTTTTAACTGGCAGTCAAAGTTATTATCTCCTCAAATAATTACTATTTATCATTCTTCCTCTTTCCTTTTTCTAGAACTTCTACTAAATACGTATTGGAGAATTTAAGTTTATGCCATATCCTTTAACTATTCATTCGCGATTTTAAACTCTCTCTGTGAGGTGTTCTAGGTGAATTACCAATTCATTTATGTCTTTTCATTCATTCCAATGTAAATGGAATTTATTAAATTTTTATTTCAATAAATATATTTTTTTAATTTGAAAGTTTTCTAATAATTTCTTTTCCCATTCTTTTTAAATTTATCCTTGGTTTTGATTCATGGTTTAAAGTTTTTGATCAAACTTTTATTTAGAAAATGTATTTCCTCTAGAATAAATTTATGTTAAAGATTTAAAAGTTGGCTATCTTTTGTTAGCGTTAAATTTCTTCACGTAGTTTGGAATTTGTCTTTGCAGGTCAATTTTCAGCAATTGTCTTTCTTTTTCCTTCTGTGGTCAATTTTCCTTGTGGAGTAGTTTTGTGGGTATCATTACTTAGTTCTCACATCTGGTCATATAAGAGCAATTCAGATTTCCTGCCCTGAGGTAATATTGGTGATGTGCAGATTCATTTAGCCAGCCAGTGGCTTAGTTCCGCTACAGGATGGGAGATTGTCCCTGGGTCTTCCTATCTTCCTAGACCTGTAGCTTATCAAGAGCCATTGCTTATCAGGGGCAGTCAAAAGTAGTTTTCTCAGACTCCTTTCAGGATCAGAATTAGCTTTGCTAATTCAAGCAGTGATCTTTAGGGATCATGCATGGAACACTCTGAGTCCTCATTAATTCACAAGAACCAAATTCCTGTATATCACTGAGTGCAAGAGCCTATAGAGTCCAGTGGTTTCAGCTCCTTTCATTATGTCGTGACTATTTTCCGAATCTGGTCTTAAGCTATGTTATCTTATTTTTGATTCTAGCTATGTCATTTTGATTCTCTCTTTCTATCTCATTAAACTGAACTATATTTGCCCATTTGTTGGCAAAATTATCAAATATTGTCAGGGTTATATAGCTCATCTTAATAAACCCATTTTTTGCTACATGTTTCATATGTGACTATATCAAAGAATGAACCTATTGTGACATCTTGACTGAAGTCTTTATTAACTCTTCAATTCTTCTTCCTCTCACCAGTCAGCCAGTCAAACAGCCACATACCAGAATCTACACACATTTCCAGGAAGAGACTTTTTTCTCCCATATAGTGCCTTTTACATTTTAGAAGGTTACAAAGTTAGGGAGGTAATTATGAGAGAATGATAAATAATGAATGGTTGTGAAGGAACTTTAAGTCTCAAGTCTCCAAATGGTATTCGTTCTTTTTCTGCCCTCATCCAACTCTTTAAACCAAATTAAATTCATTGAGTCTAAGAGCTATGATTGTTCTGTTTTCATTTGGCAGAGAAGGAAGAACTAGAAAATATGCATAGTAAAAGAGAAAATAACAAATTTATATTTTATTTTTATTATTAAAATATTGACATACCCATTATCAGCAAACATATAACTAGCCTAGCTTATGCAGTAAATAAAAAGCCATGGGGAATAGAAATGTCAAGTTTTCGTGCATACATTTTGGGACTTGTAAAAGACAAGGCAGAGAAAGCTAGAACTCATTTTTCGAAGGAGTAAGAGCCCAAGTATCCAGCATCATGAACAATTCAGTAGTTTCCTTTCAGACATATCAAGTTTAAAAAGCACTGATATCTTTTAGTTTTGAAAGATACAGAATCCCTGAATTCCTACCCTACTCTATCATGCACCCCTTCAAATATCCATTCTTGCCTTTTCTTAGTAATATAACCCTGATTTTTAGCTAGGCATATTGCCACCTAATGAAATTGAAAGACTTTTCACCATGCCATAAAAGTAGTGAAGAGAGAGACCACGTGACTGCATTTTGGTCATAGAGCTCCATGTGACTTCTGAGCAGTCTCCTCAGAAGGAAGGGGAACACTCTTTGTCCCTACAACCATCTAGCTATCTAGAGCAAGAATATAATGTCTGGAGGTCAAGAAGCCATCTCAGAGCATAAGGGAGGACACAGCAGAGACCTGGGAGGGACCGGGGCCTCTGACGACTTAGTAGAGCCCCCACAGCAGCTCTGGTCTGATTGCTTTCAGACTTCTTTCATTTGAGATGGACATAAGCTCCTGTTCTGTTCAAGCCACTGCTGCTTTTGATTTTTCTGTTCTATGTAACCAACTTATAGTGCCTGCAAATTATCCCATTGGTAAAATAAATTATGTATGATGACACGTTCATTTTGATGATAAGCCTCAGCACTGTATTTTCGTGACAAAGTGGAAGGGCAGAGAGATTTGTCATTTGATTCCTTTCACTTTAGTTCTAAATGTTTTTTTTTTTTAAAAAAAAAAAAAATGATTGTGTTTTCCTCAAGTTTGTTTGATCATGCTGTGATTTCCAATGACCTCAGCCAGCATGTTTGAAAACTGTGGTTTTCATGTCATAACTCTGGTTAAATAAATCTTTTATGTTCAAATGTCAAACTTTCTATGAAAGAGAAGAAATACTTTTAAAAGCTAGGTTCCATTAATTGCTGTGAAATTGCCTTATGTGTAACTCACAGCAAGTGTGTTCTCCATTTATCGAATATATTGACACCTGCCATTGACATCCTCATAATTTTCTCTGCATCCCAAGCTAACTCCTCCTCCTTCTAAACATAAGGCAGATACTTGTCAAGAAGTTTTTATTTAAAATGAGATAAATTTAATTTAAACTAGCTTAATAAAAGCACCACTTACTTGTTTGTACCACTGAGTAGTCCATGGAGCAGATATCTGCTGGCTTCAGGTATGGTTGGATCAAGGGCTGTCATCAGATATCATTTTCCTTACATTCTAAGGCCTTGCTTTCCTCTGTGGTAACAGGAGTTCTCTGCATGGTGGACAAAATGATTCTCAGCAATTAAAGTTTCCTGTAGTCCTTAATGTTAGTATTACTATCCCAAAATAGGTTACCTCTGATTTGTCTGGCATAAGACACGTGCTCACCCCTGAACCAATCCCATGCCTGGGGGAGTAGAGTGTTCTGATTAGCAAGGCCTAGTTTATATGCCGCCTTTATAGCCAGGGATACTGCATGAGTAGAGCATGAGGAGAATATTGAAAGAAGAAGAGGGATTTTATCACCAGAAAAAAAGCACCCCTATTAAGAAAAGACAATCAGTATCTACTACAGGGCAGTTTAAGAACTTTTAAAATAAGAAGGGCAAATAATGTATTACTTTCACTATCTTTGGATGTTTTCTAGGTCTCATCCATTTCATCTTACTATATTTCACAGCTAATTATATTTCACCACTTGTAGTACTAATTAAACTTGTAGTAGAACTAACACTTATTGTTGACACACAGGTTTCTCACTCCTTTAATATCTTTTCTAAACTTCTTCTGGCTTTTCAACCTAGAGCTACATGATTGAGAAGACCAAAGCTGTGTAGAAATGAGGACTTTAAAATTCTTTGCTTTACACAGATGGGATGGTTGGGTTTAAAAGCTTTGGAGGATAATGAGGTAGGATGAAATAGCCCTGATTTAGGAAGTGCTTTGAGAGACTGTGATACTGGGTGCCATCCATCTCAGAAAGAAATAGTACTGATACCTAGAGTTAGCCTGTCACAGGGTTTTATATCTCAGCAGTTTCAGCTCCAGTTCATGCAGGGATCTCAGTGTGAGCCAGGCAAAGAGAAGAGGTCATGCAAGGTATGATAAAACCCTAGGTGGATCAAGAAGGATTGTTTACCAGTCATCTAAATGGCCCTCAGCCTTGACCAAATGATATCAACAGGCCAGTGCTCCCAATGTGGTAAGTGGCATAGGCAGCTGACAGTACGCAAGTCAAGGGGTGACCATGTTGAAGTCCCAAATGAGAAAAAGTGCTCTGCTCATCAACGATGACTACTGAGAGATCAGTGTTTCTTCCTCAAGAATAGGTACTCGCAAAGGCGAAGCGAAGTCTCCAAACCTCAGAGAAGTGGTTTAATATTTAAAGAAAAATTTCACACCTAGCAGGGAACCTTGGGCATCAATCAAGAAACAAAGGCAATAATAGCACAATCATGAAGACTGGGAGTAACGGCTTTGATCTGGGACACACAGTTGCCACATGAGTTCCAGATTACAATGACTAGAGGGTGTATAACTGCTAATATCTTGCTGACTTGGATCACAATGGTTGAGGAACTTGAGCTGAGATTTCAGGGTAATGATATTAGCTGAGAGAGCCTTATAATAAAGAGATCAAATTGAAGCAATCCTCAACTAGTTTATAAACTGACACTTTATTTTCATATCTTAGAGCATTGTACTCAATACAGACTTATTGAATTAAAGGAGAAATGGCATAAACACACGCTCATCATCCCAACATAGCCATATATAAAACTAGCAGTGATGAGTGTAGCCACAGATGGAAAGAGTGCAGCCAGGCCATCTGGCTATGGGATCTTAGTCTGCTTGCTATGGTGTTTTGACCAAACAAGCCAACCAGCTTCCAGCCCATACCTTCAGGATCCACCAAAATTCTTGTTAATATCAGTCTGCCTTTCAAGCTCCCAGGAAGTGATGTGAGTTCCTAGGTCTACGTTTTATTGAACTTCGGAATAATTGGAGGGAAAATGGCAAGAGCTATTGGAAGTAGAAATATGAGGGTGGGGGATGGGGGAGTGGAGGTTTTGCTCCTAGAATAATGACATCCCCAGGCTCATACCATTTAGGAAGGAAATTTTGTCCTTTAAAATTTTTATAATGGTGTGGCTTGGTGCAGTACTTTAAGAACATTCTCATTCATTGTATCTTTCTGGCTGCAATATAAGGAAAACCATCTTGCCCCTTATTTGCATGTTTCCCTCTCGAACAGCATGTAAACTTTGGGTACAGAGGAAATCCTTCATGGTTTCTGTGATCACTAGTCACTGCTAAATAGTTTTTGAAACCTCTCGGGAATCAGAAAAAGTAGGTGTTGCCAGATTATCTTGGCTATCATTGATCTGACAGATGTCACATCCAGGTTATCTTCATGCCCAAGTGATTATTGGGAGACAGGCCAGAGCTCCAAGCTGAGGGGACACACAGCCAGAGTGGGCAGCAGCACAAGGCATAGTTGAATCCCAGCTATTCTCAGGTCAAGATCAGCAGTTAACCTGAGAGTAATCAAAGTTAAACAAGGCAAGTTTCTCTGTGGGGGCAGAACATTTAGGTGGTGAAAAAAGTGGGAAAAAAGTCATGAGCCTCTAAGTACCCGTGACCCGAAGGAAAGTTTGGTTAGAGGACATCATGATGTTCTTTTGTCATAGTCTGAAACCTTCTTGATTAGTCACTACCTCTTTCATTCTTGGAGCTCTATTTATGAAAGGGACTCTGTTTCTATTATATGGAGCTTAGTTTCTATGGAGTCACCTTCAAACATTCTCTCCTTATGTACATAAGAGCTATCAGGCGTAGTCTCATGGTTGTCTCAGGTCTCCTTATCTGAATTAGGGTTGGGGTTTGGGGACAGAGGCCACATCTTTAGGAAGGTGATGGTGTGAAAGAAGAGCCTGCCTTGTCCTCCTCACCATTCTCTTTCCCCGGTGACTTCTTTTCCTGAGGCAGGGCAGGGGATGCACTCTGGTGAGATCTGCAGCTTCCAGACTGAGCAAGTGTTCAGAGCCCGCACTGCAGTTCACAGCCTTGCCGGTGGTCCAGTTGGCCTAGGCATTTATATGAAGGTCCCTGGGCCTCTGCATTGTGCCCCAGCACTTGGGAGAAGGTGGCAGCTTTGGACAGACATTTTCTCTTCACCCACATAAATCCTCAGAGGGTTTCCCTCTGTGGGTTTATAAAAGCCCATTATCTAATTCATGACTCAGAGAACTGAGCTGCTCCCTGACAAGAGGCTTTTTAAGTCACATTTTGAATAACTTCTCAGCAATTCATTACATAAAAAAAACAGGTCCTTTTTGTTCTAATACTTCACCTAGGAATGCAACTTCTCTCTGCCAAATTCATTAACAAAACCTGTGGATGGGGGCTGAGCATCTCTGACCAGTTTCTCAAATGTGCTAAAATTTGCTAATCATTGAAATGTAAATTTTTACCTTTGGCTGGAAATGATTAATCGGTCTCAGCTTGTAGGAAATAGCAATGTCACTTTGAAATACCCAGGATAGCTCCAGACCAAGTGCCCATTGTGAGATGAGGCTTAACGTGTGGCCACTAAGAGATGACCACATGTCATCTTTCCGACTGACAGCAGAAGGAAGGGCTGGCAGTGAATATGGTCACAGCTTGAGGGCAAAACAATTCCCTTCATTGGCACCCAGAGCTCAGCAGAGCCCCATGACAGGACCAGACTGTTCGAGCTCCTCGTCACACTAATTATAATCACTGTGAGAACAGTTTGGTTTTGCCACCCCAGGCTGAACCTATGCAGGATGGTGAACAGTGATCTCTACACAGAAGCGGAGAGAACCACGGCCAATGGACCCCAGACCGACAAAGCTAGTGAAATGGAGAGACGCATAAGGAGCCATTTCAAGGAACAGTGCTGCTTGATGCAGAGCTGGATATACTACTTATTTTGAAATATATATATATATATATTTAATATATATTATGTATAATGTAAAATATCATATGTACTATGTTATTTATAAAAAATATTTAATATATTTAAGTAAAATATTAAAATATTTTAAGACATATATACTTCTTTACGTTTGTGTATGTGTGTGTGTGGTAAAATAACACATGACAAAATCAATCATCTTAACCATTTTTTTTTAAATTAGAGTTGACATTCAATATTATTTTATATTAGTTTCAGGTGTACAGCATAGTGGTTAGACATTCATATGATTTATGAAGTGATCCCCTGATTAGTATCCAGCTGGCACTATACAGTTATTATAATATTATTGACTATATTCTCTATGCTGTGCTTCACATCCCTGTGACTATTTTGTAACTACCAATTCATATTTCTTCATCCTTTCACCTTTTCCACTCAGCCCCATGTTCCATCTGGCAATCGCCAGTTCCATCTTAACCATTTTTAAGTGTATGGTTGAGTAGTGTTAAGTACATTCACATTGCTGTGTAACTATCACCATTGTCCAACTCCAGAACTTTTTCATCTTGTAAAACTGAAACTGTCTCCATTAAAAGGTAACTCCCCATTCCCTCCTTCCTCAAGCCTCTGGCAACTACCAATTTATTTTCTGTCTTTATGACTTTGAATACTCTAATTACCACATATTAGTGGAATCATACAGTATTTGCCTTTCTGTGACTGCCTTATTTCACTTAGCATAATGTCCTCAAAGTTCAGCCATGTCGCAGCATGTGTCAGAATTCTCCTCCTTTTTAAAGCTAAATGATATTCCATGGTATGTATGTATGTGCATATATATATATGTACACTACATTATGCTTATCTACTCATCTGTCAGTGGACACTTGAGTTGCTTATGTTGGGAAGCTAAATAAGACATAAACATAAGTTTATGTCTTATTTAGCTTCGGCTGCCATAACACAATACCATAGACTGAGTGTGTTAAATAACAGAAATATATTTTCTCATAGTTTGGATGATGGAAGTTCAAGATCAGGGTGCCAACCTGGTCAGAATATGGTCCTTCTCACTGTTTCCTGATGAAACAACTCATCACATTGTACACTTTATATTTACACAATTATATATGTGAATTACTTCTCAAAGTTGGGAAAAAAATAAAATAAAATTCTCTAAAGGTTTCTCTTCACTCTAAAAAGAAAATACAAATTCCTTAAATAAACAAATAAAAAAGAAGACATATCTGCCTAGTAATTTTTTCTTGCCTAAAACTATTGAAAATATCAGTGGATGTTTCATACAGTGTTTGTATAACTATTTCTACCACCCAGAATCAAATTCAATTCCTATTCATCAAACAATTCAATTAAGTAAATACCATTTTTAGTACCTTAGGGACCACATGCTTTGTTAATCAGTGAGCAAATAAGAAATGACCACTAATTTTAAGGAGAGCAATAGGGCTTTATAGATAAATAATCTAAAGAAAAAAAAAAATAGAGGAGCAAGCAATAAATACTGAGAAAAGTTTTACTAGACCATGCACAAGTTCTATTTACACAAACCTTCAGGATGAATTTGATTTTCCCATGCTTCTGATTGTTGGTCATGAACTGAGAAATAAAACTGCTAGTTTCCTACCCGATATCCAACCTCCCCCTCTTTTTTCAGTTATAGAAGACAAAAAAATACCCAGCAGGGAAAAAAAATCTTAAAATTTCCAGCCTCCTTTAAATTTAAGTGTGATGTCAACAACAGTCATCGGTTGAAGCTTTCAATACAGTCCCCTCACCCCTTTCTGCCCTTTCTGCTGCCTGTAGTTCACATGTGATGGCTGGAGCTCCAGCAGCCACACAAATCACAGAGACCCTGGCTCTGACATCTTTGTGCCACTAAACTAAGGGCCATTTCTATGTACCTCCAGACTTCTTGACATGTGAGAGAAATAAATGCTGTGTATATAAGCCACTTTAGTCAGATCTCTGTTCCTAGCAGCCATAAGTACTACCTAATCAAAAATATGCAACATCTATCTCCCAGAGCCTAGATTACATGTAGAGAAAACAACAATGTGCTTCAACGTACTTGGATGTGTGTCTTGCAAATCGGACTCCTGGACACCATTGAAGAACAAGCAAACATGAACTGAAGGATCTTCTTTTTCACCCCTCTCATGAAGAACAGTTGTCTTGGCAAAGGCCATGCAGGTAAATGATCAAGTCTGAGACAATACCTGCAGGTTTAAGTCCTCTTAAGTTCTGTATTTCTACTGCTGTATGTTGTCATGGAGCTATCCCAACAGGCTCTTGGCCTCTTCAATTAGTCAAGGATTAGAAAGGCAGTCCTGACATTTATAAATTCTGTTTAATCAGTGGTCATGTCAAAAAAAGATTGCATTGTTGCCAAATTTGTGGGATTTGGGGAAAGATTTTGCTGTCATGGGAGACTGGATAGAAGAACAGGCTCTTCTTTCTCTCTCACAGAAAATCTGTTCCTGCCCTGAAGCTTGCGATTCCATTTCCTTTGCTTTGATAAACTACAAGTGGTTTTAAATTGAGTCATAAATTTCTCCAGGCCTTTTAAAGACCAACCCCCTGCCTTTGATTCTCTCACCTCCTGTGGCAGGGAAATGAGCCTGGAGACATACACATACTGCTTTGTGCACATTTAGGCTGAGAGCCTGAAATTTACAGGCCATGCCTTGCAGCGTGACCTCGACTTTTTAATAGCCGGAGATGCAACCGGAGAGATTGCAAGTGGGGATGTGCCGGGCTGGCAGTTCTCCGAGATAGACCCGGCTGCACCTAGAGAAGACCCTAATACCATGGCTAGAAGTGAGCAATTTACTGGTGGCTCCAAACAACTCCTCGATGTGACTATGTTGACTATTGGGTTTGCAGTCATGGTCTAAAATGAGTCTCCCTTTTTAAAATCATGATGGTTAACACATACACTTTGCCTTGATTAACTATGCCTGAGCTACAGGGATTGAATCATTTTAAGTGGAAAGCCACGATGTTTAGGGAGAAATGATTAGTAAACTCTATCTCATCATTAAGGCCTTGTACGTCCCCTTGGTGGGTTGTGCACAGAAGATCTTGGGCAGGTCCTTGTCTCTCCCTCCGTCCCTGCTGCTCTAGAATCAGATTATCAGGTTAGAGATGGCAAAGTGAGCACAAAGTATTTCTACCTAAGTAGGTGGCATGCTCAGGGCCTGGAAGTAGGAGAGCAATCCCTCTCACCCTCTTCTAGAGCCTGTTCTCTTCCATCTGGCTCAGAGCTTGCTAAGCAGGGCTTCACATTTCTAGGTCATAACCAATTCCAGTCTGCTCTCCGAGTAGGCCTGATTTTAAGCAAAAGAAGATTCCATCTCTAAAGTTTTGCCAAAAGTCAAACCTATCCCCAGCTCCCCCTGCGGCCAAACAAACACTACCATCTATGCCCCCCATCTTGATCCACCTTAACCACACACAGCCTGGCACGTTAACAGTCTCCTTTTCTCTCCCATCAGTGGTCTCATTCTCTCCCTCAGGAGATGTTAGAAAGATAACAGTCTTGTCAAACTGAGTTTCATTAATCTGTATGCATAATCTATAAACTCCTCACCATCCCCCTGCCCTCCCCTTAAACCTTTAATTTTAGGAGTTTGAGTTTTAGACTAACTCTCCTTCCAACTAGCTGTGTAGTGTTGCATAAGTCATTTCATGGCACTTTCATCAATTCAACTATATTTTCACACATTCATTCAAATATATATTAAGTACCAGTACAACATAGTATTAAAAGGTATAGATTATCTGGGTTCCAATTCCATCTTCGAAACTAATAAGCTGTATAAACCTGGGCAAGGTGTTCAACCTCCCTATGCCAGTTCCAACATCTTTAAAATGGAGATAAGAGGAGTGCCTATCTCAAAATATTTATTTAACACTTTTATAGTACTTAGGATGTGTAGGTCCCATTCTAAGCCTTTTTACAAGTATTTATATAGTCATACATCTATAATATGCATATAATGTATATATGTATGTAAAAGTATATACACATGCTTTTATATATAAAATAATGGTTAATTCTCATATTATGAATAGCTATGAGGTAGATACTATTATTAGGCTCATATTATGGATGAAGAAACTGAGGCACGAATGTTAAAATAACTTGCCTAAAGTCACACAGCTAGAGAGTGTTGTGAGGATTAATTGATTTACTATATTAAGTCCTTAGAACAGAGTCTGGCATGTAGTAAGGACTAAGTAAGTGTTAGGATTATTATAATGATTATTGATATAACATTCCAGACACTATACTAACACAAGGGATACAGTAATAAATAAGACACAGCCCCTGTCCTTTTTAAGAACTCACCATGTAGTAAGACGGGTAAATGTACAAATCGATAAGGATGCTATAATGCAAATGTTTGAAGTTTGAATAAGGGACTGCGTGAGCACATAAAGGAAGTACTTGGCTCAGCCCGGAGCTATTATAAAGCAGCACTGTCAAAAAATATATATACATGTTTATATAGTACAAGCCAGAGATGCAATTTTAGACTTTCTTATAGACACATTAAAAAAGTAAAAGAAAGGAGAAATTAACTTTATATCCGAATATTATTTTAATGTGTAGTTGATATTTAAAAAATCATTATTGTAAAAATAAATATTTTCCTTTTTTTTGTACTAACTCTTTGAAATCCGGTGTGTCACATTTCAAGTGCCACATGTTTCTAGTGTCTCCTGTATAGGAGGCTTCCTGGAAGAAGTGATATCTGAGTTGAATGAGGTGGTTGAGTCCTGTTTCTAATTACTCTTGAGGAGGATGAGATTGTGGTTCACTGTTAGCTTTGATCCCAGGCTCCACTTTTCCAGGACAATAACCCATATGGTTGGCAGAAGAATGGCTCCCCAAAATGTCCATGTCCTAATCCCCATAATCTGTGATTATGTCACTTACCGGCAAGGGGGAATTAAGACTGCCAATCAGCAGGTGCTAAAATGGAGACTCATCCTGGTTTATCCACGTGGCCCTACCTTAATTATGAGAGTCTTCGTAAGTGAAAGAAGGCAGCAGGAGACTCAGTGCCAGAGGAATACGGTGTGAAGAGGATGCCACTAGCCATTGCTGGTTTTGAAGATGGAAGAAGGGACCATAAGCCAAGGAGTGCAGGCGGCTTGTAGAAAATGGAAAAGGCAATGAAACAGATTCACCCCTAGAGCATCCAAAAGAACACGATTCTGCTGACACCTTAATAGTCTAGTGAGACCCATTTCAGACTTCTGACCTTTGAAACAATAAGAGAATACATTTACAGTATTGTAAGCCACCAAGTTTGTGGTAATTTGTTACAGCAGCCATAGGAAATTGTCCCACTTCCCTCTACTGGGCACTGGGAAATCCAACTTGATCCCTATTCCTTGAGTGGGTCTCTCCTGCCCCTGGGTTTGGCCTCTGACAACCAGAGCTGCAGGGTTTATTTAGCTGCCTCTGCCCGCACCACTAGCTATACTCATGCTCTAGGGGCACGCTTATTTCCTAAACAGTCTCTGTTACATGAGACACTGTAGGCGAAAGTCCCTTGTCTTTTCAAAAACTGTTTCATCTGGCACTGCTGTTCATAATGTTAATAAAAAGGATGTTAGTAATAGGGGAAATTGCGGGGCGTAAGGAGGGTATAGGTGAACTCTGTTCTTTCTGCTCATTTTTCTATAAACCTAAAACTGTCTTAAAAACAAAATCTATTAACTAAAAAAAGTAAATACAAATAAAAGTAGAGGTAAAATGGCTCACAACCCAATATCCACAAGTATGTAAAAGGCCTCATTAGCAGGAAGCAAAGAAGAGAGAGAATGAGGATGCCTTGTAAAGCTAAAAGGAAGCCCGAATTATGCAATTTGATAAGGAGCTAGAAAAGACTGCTCACTTCCATGAGTCCATAGAATAACAGTTGACTACAATTTGTTCTTCGCAGATGCAAGACCCCTGCTGTTCCAGACACTTAGCCTGGGTACATCATAAAAGGAAAATGGACCAGGGTCCCTGCCAAGTCATTTAAATAGTGAACCATCTGAGTGTCAGTCAACTGTTGAGAAGAAGTATTACCACCCCTTAGAGTACAGATCACCTCATTTCTCCAAAGATGTTTGTCGGGTCCTCCAGATGACTGCGAATGCCGGAAATGCTCAAGGGTTGGCCTGTGACAAGAGAGCACCCACTTGTTCTTCACTTCTCCTCGGGGCATGAAAGCCCTCCTTCCTACTATGAGTCCTCAAAAAAGAGAGAGGGACTGGACTGTTTTCATGTGAATGTTTCACCCTCCTAACTGGCTCCACGAAGAGGAGAAGACCCTGAGTAGTAGGAAGAGGGACACACACCTCAGTTAATATTCCTCATGTATTTCTGAGATCTTGGGATGAAAGACGAGCCTCATATAAGCAGGCTTTACTTTCTGCATCCAGCCGGCCAGAAAAAAAAAAAAAAAAAGTGGTGCATCATAAGAGGTTTCAGGTATGAGAAAGCAGTGAATGCTAGGCTGTTTGAGGAGAAAGAGCAGGAATGGTGCCCTGAAAATAGCAGTGTTCTCTGTGCACTGAAGCCCTGGATGCCAATGAGCAGGGAAATTTATTAGTGTAGGTTAGAGAGCAGATGCTTGCTATTCCAGAGATTTGGCACTCTAGGATTTATAGATTTGTGGCCTCATTGGTTGGGAAACTGCAAGATTCCCTATTAACAAAATTCAAAGCAGGGATGATAAACCACATCTCACAGGGAATGTGGGTACCAACTGAGAATCCCCCAACACAGGTCCCACCAAGCCCTCTGCTCAGGACAAGGGAACTGGAACTGCCACAGGCAGCTCCACTGCTCAAAGCGTTTTATTTTACCCCTGCTTCCCACTCCCTCAGTGACGCAGCAAGTGTCTCCCAGAAAGGAAACTCAGAGTCTGAAATTAGGTAAAAATGAGCAACTTCATGTCTGACCAGACACGACTCTTAGGGCTCCTTGGAAATGCAAAGGGGAAAAATGCAGCTCTGTCATAGGTATGTCTGCTAATATGTTATCTTGCTGCCAACTGAAACAGTAGAAAAGGAACAAACATTTGTTTTAGCTTATGAACACTGGCTTACACAAATATGAGAAAGAATTTGCTAAATAATTGGTTGTTTGAAATCAGTGTTTTCCTTTCCTTGATGACATCCTAAGGTACTTATTACCTGGCAAGAAAATGATGTGGTTCAGCTAGAAGCTTAAGGTGCCCAGAAATGGATTTAATTGAATATCATCATTGAAGTACATCCCTTGAGCACCTAGTTATTAGAGAAGAGAAAGAAATATCTATGAGCTGGAGGCTGGGAGCATTCCTAAGAAAACACAAGGTTTTATTACCCTTGTGGTATTTCAGGGCAGAATTGAGCAGGCCTAGGAAATAGTAGAGGAGGACCCATAGACTCATAGTTCCCAGGCTGACCCCAGAAACCTTAAGGCTCCTTAAATACAATGCACAGTCAAAGGGAATAATACAGAAGAGGAGGCTGCAAGTCTGCTATTTTTAAACTGCCAATTAGAATGTCTAAAATTACGTGGCTAGAACTACCACATCCGCTCGAAGTTAATCATACTCTTCTGGGCTGAAGTTTTAAATCTGTTTCTAAGCCCCTGATCAGAATATTTAAAAACATCATTCCTTAGCTGTGCCAGGCCCAACGTCAAGTTGTAGTTCAGGATGGTTTTTCCTGGGAATGGATTTTCTTGGTTAGAGTTCTTAAAATCTGTCTTTTAAATGTTTTTGTTTGTTTGTTTTTCTGAGGGAAAATAAAGAAAAAATAGATTTTAAAAAAAGAGACAAATAGAAAGGAAAGACAGAAAAAGAAACTCATATGAGAGCAAAAAAAAGAGCGACTTAATGATTCTGTGATTCTATTCGACATGATTAATGCTCACCACTTACCCTTGACCCGTTAGCCCTGCTTTCCCTCTAGGTCCTGTGATCCGAGCAGTGAGAATATGGTGTCTTGTGCAGGGCGAATAACTCCAGTTTCCTTCACTGACATCAGACCCCAGAGAGTTCAGCTCAAGTGAAAAAAGAGAAACGGTGCACATTAAAATCCTCATCAAGCCCAATTAAAAGATCTAATTCAAGGTCTGGGCTTCTTGAAGGCTGCACGAACCATAACAGTGAGTTGAATCTTTAACAATTTCTGCACAATCTACACTGCCTACTACCAAGCTTGGCTGTCTATGCAATGTGTGGCTAATAGGCAGCCTCGTAAAGCTATCTCTGAGAGACAATGAGCTGAAAGAGAAAAATGGAACAAAAAAAAGTACACGTGGGGCTTTCTGGGTAGTGTTCAAGCAAAATTATTTTTATTTAATGGAGGCATTAGATTTTAGCCCATGCCTGTGTATGTTTTGAGGAAAGCGTATTCCATGTGGCCATTTAGAAATTGTGTCCTAGTGCTCGGTTTGGCAGCACATATACTAGAAGTTTATGTGTCCTATTTCCCACGATTGTGCATTTATTTCTTTAAATCTGTCATGTGGAAGTGTTAACTTTTTTTTTTTTTTTTTAAGAAAAGAATATGAAAGATTCTTGAGGAGAAACAGAGCATGTGTCTTCCAAATAATGTTATATGTTTTAGCAGCACCTCTAGGGAGACAGAAAGGGAGCGTGCGGAACCACGTGTGTGCGCACTGCAAGCAAGGGTGGCTGGTAAGAAGGCTGGCTGCCCCCTGCAGCCTCCTGCTCCCGTGCACACTTAGCTCTGACGGCTCCTTCTCGAGTGGTGACCAAACGAAGCTCGAAATGACACGAAGGAAGGACTGTTGCCACCTTTGGCATCTCTGAAACAGTCTTCAATGTATTTACCAATCACTGCATTTCCCAGCCCAGGGCTTCATCCCCTATAATCTCATATTTAACAAAAGTCTGCCTGTACCATGAAGAAAAAGGCAATGTGGTGAACACAACATTACTTGTTAAATGTGCGCGTATGGCTTAGAAGCTGTATGCACACGTTTAAGTGTATCTGTGTGCTCAGTGGAACTGCCATGATGGCATACACCTTGCAGTTGATACCACCTACAAGTGGTTTTGGTCCTTCAGTAACTGCAACAATCTGGATGAATGCAAGATGATATAGAAGTACTGCCCCAGGTTACAGGGCAGTAGCATGAGAGATAATAGCAGTGGTTCTGTTACTGTAGAAGAAATTGAATTATACAAATAATTAATTATTCTAAAATTAAACTGAAAAAAGAATCAGGAATGGAATCCTAGTCTCCGAGTTCTTACCGTCTAGTCCCTTTCTCATTGAAATACTACAGTATATCTTCTTCCTGCCACAATAAATAATATAAGCTCTCTTCTCTCCTGAAAAGGGTTCATTCTGGGGACCAGACAGGGTGCCTATTGCTTTTTTAATACTGTCTCTCAGTCCTGTGAGCTCTGATTAAATGACTTCACATGCTGAGTTCAATAATCGGAGTTGCCTAGTTCCTGACCATTTGTTTGCCAGCTATAATGAGTGTCACTGTTTTAAGGGAATGACTGATACGTACACTGAAGGAGCAAGAAAAGGCCTGTGAGGACTAGCAAACAAGGACTCCTATTCAGGAGATGTGAGGCACTAAAGGTCACCACTGCCCAGCCTCCCAGGCCCAACCCCATGCCCCATCCCACCCACACCTACTCGCTCATAAATTGCAAATCTACATTCAGAGCTCTACACTTAACCTTGCAACCAGCATCGAAAATTTGAATGCTAGCCATACTAAGGCCTAATTTTCAGCCTTTTTTTTTTTTTTTTTTTTGTCACTTATCGGTTGACTGTCCTTGGGCAAGCTACTTCATCTTTCTGAGGCTTCAGTTTCCTCATCTGTCAAAAAAGACCTAACAGGACCTCAGTGACATTCTGTGGTTCCCATTAGGCAAACCCGCAGGCCCCAGGGGGAAAACCCACAAGCTTCAGGGTGTTATTCTATGTATTTGAAAGAAAGGGGAAGGTCTATACCAAGAAATAGATTCTGTGTCTACACTTACAAACTTAAATTTTAATAGTGGCAATAACACATGAAACTAGGGAAAGGAAGCCAATATAAGAATGTACATATAACACAGTTTATAAAGTGTATAAAAATAAATCTTGGTGTTTGAGAATTTATTTAAATATCCACAGAGCATCTACCTTGTGCTTATAACTCAGTGCTTGAAAAAGGGTAAGACACAACCCTAAAGGTGCTTCAAGTTTGCTAGGAGTCACTGAGTGCTGGAATGAATCTATTTTGTTGTTTGTAAATTATACGTCAATAAAGTTGACCGAAAAATATATAATTCCAGGCTTTGTGACAAAACTCCTATGTCAAAATATCTATAGGCTGGGCCCCCGGGCATCAGTGTTTTTAACAGGCTCTACAGGGCCTCTGTGACTCTGATTTGCACTAAGTTTGCAAATCCTCTTCTTACCATTTTACTGAGCTGGCTGAAGACAGCAACCCTGGTTCCCTCTCTCTTCATCAGCCTTGGCTTAGGGATAGAGTGGTCTCTCAGAACAGATTTCCTTAAACTCAGAAGAAACCTTGTAAGGTCACACAGGCCAATGCGCAAGCTGGATTCTGCCTGGCCTTATCGCATGCAAGAGAGGATACCAGAGTGTTTTCAAACTGGGCTTTACGCTCAGAATGCTCGACGAGGGACTCGTCCAAACAACACCCCCGAACCGAATCTCCCCAAAGTAAGCAAACAAACTCCTGTCCCTCAAAGCTCCCAAATGAGTCAAGTCATTCTGCTGTCACGTTTGTACTAAAAGCAGTGCAGAGTTTCTGAGGCTTAGGTTATTTACACATATATCCACTTCCCTATGGGAATTAAGATAGTTATACATTGCAAATACTTACATGTGACTGTGCCTGATTTTTTTACAAAAAGTCTCAATTAATAGGTTGCAGAAAGTTATAATTTTTAACTAAAATAATTATGCCATGTTGGGAAAGAATGCATAATTTTGTTTCTGTGATGTTTCTCCGGATGTGTTCAGGAGTTTGGAGTATAATGCAATACTTGAAACTACCTGTAATAAAAATGCTTCATTATGCCAGTAACTAACACTCCAAGGTTGCTGCAGCCTGTTTGATTGTGTAAGATAGCTTTCTAGATGTTTAGCATACTGTAATTTGGAAAGCGATGCATTACAGGTTAAATTAAATTACTACCCAAACTACTAATAAATTATGGCCACGGGTAGAATGGATATTGTCTTCGGCGGTAGAAATTTCACCTTCCCACAGGTTGACTGCCTTGTCTCGATCAGGACTGCTGCTCTTCAGGCAGCTGCATTAATAGAACAGATCACTGGTAAAATAGAGCCTGTGTCACAAAGCTATTTCTGCACAAAGAACAGCTTGAATTACAACATCTCCCGACAATGTCAGGAAAATTCAATACCTAAGCCAGAAAACTTTCACAGGATTATTGGGAGGATTATTTTTGTCACTGTTGCTTTTATTTTTGTTTATGTTTTTAAAGTTTCATTCAGTTTTAAAGCAATATTTGATCTGGATCTTTTCATTACATAAACCTAGGATAGAGCAGATCAACATCCCTAAATAATGTAAGACAGAATTGCATGCACTATAAAACCCTCAGAAAAATGAATTACAAAATAAAATATTCTTTATATCAGCACATCTAAGGTATATATAACACTGGAACAAAAAAAGAAAGGGTTTGGTGCCTCAAGAAAGCAGGTGAGAATATCTGTCACATTCTAGCAGCCGTGTCTGGGACTGGGAATGAAATTTTTTTCTGGAGTAACAGTGATGGTTGCGTTTATAGCAGGCCTTATAAAAACTACAACTTAGCACTGTCTACTGTGATAGTATATACCTCAAAGAATTGTGAAAATGGTTGAAAGAAAGTACACGAAGCACGTAGCTCCGTTCTCAGGGCACTGTAAGTACTTCCTAAGGGGTATATCATCATCATCAACCTTATTTTATACTTAGTAAAACTAAGGATCACAGAGACTTGGTAGCTTGCTCAGGATCATAAAGTAGTAAGTGTCATAACAAGATTCTAACTCCTGTCTGAGTGATTCTAGATCCATGGTTTTAACCAGTCTCTAGTACCTTCTTGCTATGTAGCTGCGTTAGCCAGCTAGAAAATTATTTCCCCTGATATAGAATTGCTTTTTTTAGTCCAGGTAAATAACATATTTTGGAAACACCTGAGAGGTCTGTGTGTATGTGTATGTGTGTGTATATATGACTGGGTCTGTAGTTAGGGGTCTGTTACAGGCTGATGGGTGCATGCAGGGAGAGACAGGACTATCTCAGGCTGAGAGAATGGCTTTGTGTACACCCTTACAGGAAATACCCTGGCTCCTGCACCTCCATGCCTGCTGTCGTGCATCAGAGGTAGCTTTCACAGGTACTCAGAATCCACTCACATCTGGTTTGCTGGGATTTGTCCTATAGATCTAGTGAATTTGGGATATAAATCAAGTAGTTTCAGTGACTTGTTTCAGTTTCTCCCAAGAAAACACATAAGGTGGCTAAAGTCAAATACATTTAATAAGTTATTTTTTCATAAGGAAAGACATTTCAGCTCTGAGTGATGGTGATCACTTAGCTCACCCACAGTCGAGGACACAAATTCGTCTGTACTTGGAAAGTATTGCAGAAACTAGGAACCGAATACATTCATGGGCAGCATGGAGATGGGTTCTTTTGCTGTGGTGCCCGCTGATGCATAAATAGATAAAGACTCCACAAAAATCTTATTAATAAGGTTGATGTGTCTTGGGATGACTGGCCAACTCTGGCTGCCTTCAAAGCCATTAAACTTCAGACTAGCCTCAAGATTTATTAGGCAATCTCGCTGCCTGATGGTCTGTGTGGGTATACTCTTAGAGTAGTCACTGCTGTCCTGTTCAGACACTGGGTAAATTTCCAGTAACCAAGGTTTTGAGAAAAACTAAAATCAAGTTTAATATAATCCAACCACAACAACAATGCAATAGGAAACAACATTGAAAAATGCCAGATACCAATGATTTCCTCACAGACAATTTTACATAATTGACATTAAAGAAGAATTGGTTTAGGAATCCAGAAATCCAGGGAAGAAAATTTTTGCTTTACATGAAAGCACTGTCGATTCTTAATCATCACCACCATCGCTGGCCATTTTATGGACCACTTACCCCATATGACGTACTCCCAACAACTCCAGACAATCAGTGTAATTATTATCTTTCACTTTACAATGAGGCTCCTGAGGTTTAAAGTAAGTAATTTGCCTATGTTTACATAGTTGACAAGTGGCAAAGCAAATAATCACCTCAAGTCATCTATTTCAGAGTCCACTGTAATGTACTCAATACTTTTCATGAACTCAATTATGACAAAAGTCCACCGAGGTAGGTAACAGTATGTATTGGGCACAGATTGTGTGGTTTCCCAATTCTCTTGACCACCTCCTTCTTCCTAATGACATCTTTCAGACACTACCACTGCTGACAGCATCTCTGGGGCCCTTGCCCAGTGCCACTGGCTGAACGGCGTCCACGACACGCATGCTGAGCCTCGTCTTCTCTGAGGTTCCTTCCACGGGCACACTGAGATAAAATGCCAGGCTACAGATAGATGATCAGCCTCCTGAGCGGTTGCCAAGGGGCTAGATGACACAGCTCAGAAGATGGGGAGAAGTCATTGCCAATGAGGTAAACATTGACCAACAGGAGAGAGGAGCTAGGAAGGAAGCGAATGAATAGATCGCTCTCCTTTCCCCTTCCAGGAATGGCTCTGAGATGTGGTTTCTGATCATAGGCTCTCTAGTGAATACTTCTGTTGAACAACTAACTTACTGTAAAGTGGTGGCAGGGACAGTAGTGCATTGCATCACATGGTTCTCATCTTTCCTCATCTCTCTTCCCATTTTCTCTTTGCCTGCATGGCTCTGGCTTTTTGCTTTTCAAATAAAGCTTCAGCACTTTAACCCCTGCCTTGGGCTCTGCTTTCTACAGGTCTACAGGTAAGATATACTATCACCTAATTTCAAACCTAGGTTTGAGAAAAGTTAAGTGACTAGCCCTAGATAGCACAACCGCTAAGGGAGAACCAGTATTTGAACCCAGTACGAGCAAACTCAAAAGTCTAGTGTGGAGGGAATTCATCTGACTTCAGAAACTGGGTAGTTGCATTGTTCGAAGCACATAAGAGTCTGGTAAGATGATATGAGACTCTCATACATTCACTAAGTCCCGAAACATGTGCGTGCACAGGGACCACCACGCACTCATACAAACCCATACCCTCAAGCTGCAAATTCAAGTTGGAGGGACATTGCTCCTCTTTTATTTCACTTATGACTTTTTAATTGTTTTCAATGTTAATTGTAAACTTTTTAGTGATGTGTTATATCTTATGATATATATCCAGTTTGATCCAGTAAATATTTGTTAGGGACCATCCACATGCAATCTATTGGGCAAACCATTTAATAGTTTTCTGACTCTGATGCCACTTACACATGAGCTGGGCAGGGACAGCCCACAGTCTGATTAGCCTTGCACTTGCCCAGCCCTTCCAAGAAGAGCCCCTTCCCTGAAACCTCAAACTAGAGAGAACACCCATTCTGGATCCTAGAGCACCCATTCTCAACCCTAACTGGGACACGCAGAGAGATGTTTAATATTATCTCAAGGCATCTCGAGATTTCCTTAAAAAATGTCTAGGCAAATTAACCTCAACGTATATATTCTTTTAAGAAACAGATGTATGTCGTCTATCACTTTCAGTTAGAAAAGGCATTAGATAAAAATCAAACTAAATAAAATGGGAGGCCTAAATCCCAAAATGATGAGATTATGACTTTAAAGCCTCTAGAAAGTCACCAAAATCTTGTATCTGGCCAGTGAATATAAAAATCGATTAAACCAGCTCCTTGGGGAGACTTATTAGAACCAGCACTGAAGGATTAAACTTCAAATAGGCAGCTCCTTGAAAACACAAAAAGGTGCTTGCGTTACCTTCCATTGTCAGAGCCTTTGAACTACTGTGGCACAAGGGAAGTCCGAACGCCTGAAAGAGGTGAATGCACAAAAAGAGGGGAGGACTGAATCATACCGCAGGACAAAGGAGGAATCTTCTCTGCGTTTCCCCACCGGTTGTCCCCTCACTCAGAGGCTTGAGGGTACACAGACTCTACCTTCAGCCCTCTGGAGTTACTGCTCTTAGTGCCAAAAGGTACTGCATTTTAAAGATTCCTTTTTAAACTGCACTTACAGCTCTTACCATTGAAAATGTTCGTCTTTACTTTTCCACATTTTTGCCCTCTTCGCTCCAGGAGAGCCAAGGCAGAATTCCTTTAGTGCTCCCTTTCTAAATGGAATGTTTGAGGGCTGAAGATGTTCTGAATATGTCTCTCTAAATCACTGTCTTAGTTTGGATTCCTCTCCAAAGAAGTCCTAAGACAAAAACTTGAGTACAAGTAGTTTATTTGGCTGGTGATCTCTGGGAGGAGAATTAAGGCAATAGGAACATGTGATAAGGGAGGAAGAAAGCTAATAACCCATGCATCAGTGAGGAGGTTATAATGTGGGCACCTGTGGGGCCAGGAGACCCTCTGACAAACCATGTGGAAGACACCTGAGAATCACCCCACTGGAGGACAGAGGGACTGGGCATTATCCACCGGCCTCCACTCCCCATTGGTGGAAGGTTGCCCCCGAGAACTGAGCTGCTCCACACTTCCAGTCGACACTGGTGTACTCATAGAGGGTGGGGAGCAGACAGATAAAAGCCTTCCCACAGAGAAGGTGGGCTGCAGGTGCTGGAGGAGGAGGCTCTTTGTGTGCTGAAAGCTGTCTTCTACAGCTGCAGGAGGACTCGGGTTGGCTGGGGAATATGGGACAGGACAACTACTTTTTACGTATTCCCATCTCGCTCTTCTCAAATATGCTTCAAAAGTTCTTGACCAAGTTGCCTTAGGGAAGAATTGCAACTCTGGCCCTTTACTAGTTATATTACCAAGACCTGACTTAACCTCTTCAGGTCTCAAATCCGTAAAATGCAGATGGTAGTAGTGTCTACTTCATAAGGCCTCATGGAGATTTAAATATGACAACACATGTAAAGCTCAGCACAGTGCCTGACAAGGTGCTCAGTAAAATGTTGGCCATTATTACCAGTTTTGTTTGTCTTTGTTTATGTTTTTACGAAGAGCGAGATTTTTGAGACCTCAGTTTCAGCGCTAGTCTGCTACTAGCTAGTTGTGTGACCTGAGAAAGTCACTTTAATGTTTCTGAATTTGAGATCCCTCATCTATTAAATAAAAAGGTAAGAATAAATATGTGTTTGGAAGAAAAAAAATGAAGAGGTTTTTAGTCAAAGAATCCTAAATTCAAACCCAAATGCCTAAAATGACAGTGTGGAGACTGGAAACCCAAAAGGAGATAGCTTGGGGGAGGGGAGCTTCTTCGGTGGGGACAGACGTTGAGGACTCCCTGTGCTCCGGGGAACACATCTTAAAAATTACTGGACTGGATATTGGGTTCCTTAAATCTCTTTCAGGTGCAAGTAACAGAATATCCAATTTGAGCTGGTTTAAGCAGAAAAGGAGGCTCTGCTGACTTGAGAAAGGGACATAAAATTCCCATCTCAATTGCCTTTAGGTATGGCTGAGTCTAGGAGCCAAGTGGAGCCATGAGGACCACGTTTCTCTACACCCCTCAGTTCCACGCCCTTCTCCGCTGGCTCCACTTCTCACAGGCCTGTCCTCTTGGTGGCAGGAAGGCTGCCAACAGTTCTCCATCAACTCCTACCTTAGGAACACAAAAGAAAAAGTTTCCCCCAAGAGGTATTTAGCCCTGGTACTATTACTGACCCAATAAGGGTGAGACAGCCTCATATCTGAGCGAAGCACTGCTTCAGGACAGGGAATATGCTCAGTCATTGGCTTAGACCACAGGCTTCCGGTTGAGAAAAACTGAGGATGTGGGGAGGGAGGTGCTGGTACCAGCATAGGAAGGGATGGCTCTCACATAACAAAACTACCCAGGCTGCTTCGTCCCTTTCCCACATTTCCATACTGTCGCATCCACATCCCTAAACTGATAACTAATGGATCACTAAGTGTGCGTGAAGCACTCGCTCTAAATTCTGTGGGATAAATAAGAGAACTCCGAGACCAGACCCTTATCCTCAAGAGGTATAATCTAGCTGGGCAGAGAACTACTCTGGTTATGCATGTTCTACAAGCACTACAAGTTCATTAAAGGAGAGGTCAGTCACATAAGCCTTTCCAAAGAGAATAAAATGATAGTCAAACCTAACGACACGAAATTCAACAAGAATAAATACATAAGACTCTATACTTAGGTCCAAGGGCCCTAGGGAGCCATTGAAGGATTTTAACCAAGGAAGTAACAGGGTAAAAAGCAGTGACTTAGGAAGAATTATTCAACAATATGTGTGAATGAATCAGAGCAAGAAAAGATGGTAAGATGGGGGTAGTTTACAGTTCACTGCAGTAGGGTTTGTATAGCATGAGGCTACAGAGTCTAGATCTGAAATACTCATGGAAATGAAAAAGAAAATGTGTATTAGAAATGAACTGGTTGGAGAAGGTAGAGAAGAATGATGTAAGCAAGAAAATTTTCAATGGTTACTCTGGCCATTCGAGGCTGGACAATTAGAGAATGATGCCATTAGAAGTAAGAAGGCTGGAGGAGGGAATCTTGACTGGGAGGTCAGGGGCAGGATGGAGAGCACGGCAGGAAACAAAATGCTATAGACGTGCCACACTCATGATGATGGAGAAACATGAAGGCGAAAATCTTCGAAGAGCAGTTAAAAATTTGGTTTAGGATCAGAGAAGTTCAACAGAAGATAGTGATTAGGGAGTCAACTTCCTAGAGGTAAGAGCACATGAGATTAATTCCATTTGCCTACCAAACGAACACAACATTGGAAAAAACTCAGACTTTTGGCTCCTCCATTTGCCAGCTGAATAACTTTGTCCTCAGTCTTTTTATTCGTTGGAGTTAAATAATCACAAAAGCTGCATTGACTGTGGACACAGAGTCCACATAGTTGGCTCTCTTTTCTTATACATCCTTTAACAAAGATGCGGTTTTCTGATCAATCATTCTGGTTACATGATGTTCTATGATTACCTACCTACCACTCCATAGGGCCTGCCCAAGCTTCTCCATATTGCCCCCCCACACACACACACATTTTTATTTCAGTTAGACCACAGTAAATATGAATTATATATAACATTCTTCACATATTATTTCAACATTGTTTGATAATTTTCAACCTCACAACTCCCCATCTCCTACTACCCCTCCTTCAGGTAGAAGCATTTAAAAAAGACTTCCTTCTCTCACCTGGCTAAATTGCTACAGAATTTATCTTTGAACCAAGTTTAAGTTTTCTAAATATTTTATTCTTCAGCGATCTTAAAACCCCCACCAGGCATGTCCTATCCATTGTTTCTGCCTACAAGGACAATGAATGCCCATAGTCCCCTTTATCATTAAGACAGAGCATCTATTTGACAGTCCTTTCTCACATTAGAATTTGAAACCCAGGAGATAAGTTATTTGGACTGAAATGTTTCCCCTGCTGCATAGCAATGGGCTGGTATCCAAGTAGGGCCTAAGGGCACATCTCCAAATGGCAGATGGCAAATAACTGGCTTTGTATAAGTAACTCAACCTGATGATTACATCTAATAATTCCAGGCCTGATCCTGGAGACTCTGCCAGTGCAGAGAGCACTCCTACTGTCACTTCCAATTAGGAAGCATGCTCAACAGGAAGTATGCTTCCATTTAAAAAAAAAAAATTATATTTGTGTATATGTATATGTGTGTATGTAGAGGTGAGGAGGTACTGTACTCTCACACACAAGTAGCATTAACTCATCCTGGTTCACAGTATTGCTTTTAATAAATTATTACCATATTTATATATCTGCCATCTCTGAGTCAAACTATAATCTTTGGAAGATAAATGACACCGGCTTATATAAAGCAACATCATTATATATTTAACTTTACATTACAGGAGAAAAGTAATCTGCTCAATGCTATATGGTTAGCAAAGATGGGCTGGGAATTTGAATTTGAATTTTCCTGGGCTGAGTTTCTTTCCTATCTTGACTATCATGAAGGATCAGTAAATGTTGCTACATGAATACATAAACGAGGGGCACTAAAATACACACTTTTAGCCTCACTGTTATACTAAACTGATCTATACTCATAATAACTAGCCCAAGGCCTTAGATATTGTGTGTTTCCTAGATGTAGACAGTTAACAATTATATAAAATTAAGAGTTTTCCTCAAAAAATATAACATCAGAATGGATAAAAAAAAAAAACCCAAAAAACCCTGCAGTACATCGAGACAGCAGAATGTTACTCAGCACTAAAAAGAAGTGAGCTATCAAGTCATGAAAAGACATGGCGGGAACTTAAATGCATGTTACTAAGCGAAAGAAGCCAATGCGACAAGGCTACATACTGCATGATTTTAACTATATGACTTTCTGCAAAAGGCTAAACTGTGGATATAGTAAAAAGATCAGTGATTTCCAGAAGTTGGGCGATGGGCAAGTATAGATAGGCAGACCACAGAGGATTTTCGGGACAGTGAAAATACTGTATGATACTATAATGGTAAATATACGTCATTATACATTTGTCCAAACACATAGAATATACAATACCAAGCATGAACCCTAAGGTAAACTGTGGACTTTGGGTGATTATGATGTGTCAGTGTAGGTCATCAGTTGTAACAAATGTACCACTCGGGTGAAGGATGTTGATCATGGGAGAGGCTATGCATGCGTGGGAGCAAGGAGTATGTAGGAAATCTCTGAGCTTTTCTCTCAAATTTGCTGTGAATCTAAAATTGCTCTAAAAAATACAGTCTTAAAAAAAAGTAACACCAAAGATACAAAATCCACAAAGCTGCACATATAGACCAAGATGATCTATGCATGGAGAATGCCTGCACAATGCTTTGGTCATCTTTATAACCACCATGTACTAGTACCATTCCTCAAGTCAAAATCTGGATTCGAACAGGCCACACTTACCAAGAACTAGTCAAGATACAGAGGTCAACTAGGCTTTGTACCATTGATTTCACACATTTGGATTATAACCTCAAGAAATTAAAATAAAGTTGCAAAAGATTTTGTGTAAGGCATGGTGCTAGGTCCCAGGGTTGAGTTCTAACCTTTTCACTCGCAGTTGGGTTTCTGATCTGTGTTTCTATAACTGGAATATATCACTGCTACTTTCCTTCTCTGGGATCTTAGATATGACCTAATAGTCTGGTAAACACACAATATCCACACACTATATTCCTTGACATTGCAAAGCTACAGAAACAGCATATTGTTGGTATTGGGCTAGTGGTTCTTGCTCTTTGCTATTCAAATGTGTGCTAACATTTTTCCATAGTTAAATGACTACAAGGAAAAAAAATCTATTCCCATTTGGCATTCCCCTAACTTTTTTTTTAAATGGTTACCTCTTTTTAATTCATCTCTCCTAACATGTGAATTTTTCTTTCTGTTAGAGGTTATCTCTTGAGTTCACTGTTGAGTTTGTTTTAATTCTCGCATTCCCTTATGAGAGACTCATTTGAAAAGAGTTGCTATCCTGTCGGTTATACAGTTCTGCTTCTGGCATGGAAATTGTATTTCTTTAATGGCTTTATTCCTCTAAAGATATTCTTTTTAGAGATGTCCATGATCCCTAGTCCTTGGAGGGAACCATTTGCAGTCACAGAATAGGGCCCTTTGCTGCCTGGAAGCTTGAGAAACAAATCCGAAATATTTTAAAACTAAAAGAGCTCCTGAATTGATGTGTGTCCTGAGTTGACTGTTACTGGGCACTGAGCAGCAAACACAGCACAGAACAGCAATTATTCTTCCCGGCAGTCAGGGTGCCAAATGAGTTTTTTCCACACTTAAAAATGGACAGAGGTTTGCAGTAATTGAATGAAAATAATGTACAATAATTTAAAATATTGTTCATTCAGAGAGAGATTAGGCTTTAATTAAATAGTGTCATTTAATATACCGTCCAGCAGATATTCTAATTGGTTTCTTTAGCAGAGAACACAGTAATAACTAAGCTTTACTGAAGCGATAATGGTATACTAATTTAGCCCAGTGGACACATAAACAGCTTGCCTGCATCTGACACCCTTGATGAACAAGAAGTAAGCTTTGATCATGACATCTGTGCAATTCTTAATCAGTTATTTCTTTCAGAAATAAAGTTACTAATAACCCAGACTAAACAAACCCTGTTCACATTAAACAGGTATGATATCTGGGATTTTCAGGGGTATAAAGCTATTCATTTCTATGGATACGAAAAGGTAGGGTTATCTTCAAAACAGTTATGAAATTACATTTCATTTGAGTGGAGAGAATGGCATTTATTATTTTAAAAACCTCGTATAAATACAAACTAGCACTCCCTGGTTTGTTCAGAGAGGGCAGACAATTTTCTGGCACAACAGCAGTTGTGCATTTTAACTCCTATTTTCTGTCGGTCATTTACAAGGACGTTTTCATTTCCAGGCTTGGCTCCTGTTTCCTCATGGCTCATTCCCGAAATGTGATACAATAAAGTCCTATTCTCCTCAAGCCACTCTGCTCCATAATTCTGAACAAAGCCAGGAGAGAATGGGGGTGAAGTGGGGGAGAATTTAACTTAATGTAAAAGAAAAAAAAAAATTACCTTCTAAAGTCTAATGTCCCAGACAAATTACAAAGTAACCAGAGATTAGATTAAATTCCTTTGCTAAATTCTTTGTTTTCGAAAATATATGCACTGCATCTAGCAATGGAAAACTTTCATTTCCTTGTTTGCAAATGATGGTCAACATGTTTATTTTGGAAAAGAATGGAAACATTGATTATAGCAAAGAGCTAGCTGGGTCATAATGTCAGAAAAACAGGCTGGCTCTATCACTGGGTGGAGAAACAGAACTGGCAATCACAAGATAAGTCCCCTGGGTGTAACTCCACCTTTACAGACTTTTCAATGGATTATCAGGGATTTGGTACAGCATTTGAGAACTCCTCCCTGCCCTACTGTAAGAACTCAGGGAGGGTGTTCTCAGTTCTTACTCAGAAGATGAAGAAAGTACCTGAAGACAAGGGAATGATGTGTAAATGGCATTCTGATAACTCTAAAATCAGAACACTCCCTGCAAACTCAAGGAAGCAGCCAACCTAAACTGAGCTGAATAAAGGCTGCCTCGGAGATGCTTGGATCCTCACAGTTAAAAGGACAAACCTCATGCCAGCCAACACAACTGCAAATCAAAATATAACTCTCTAGGACCATCAGGACTCCTGTTATACTTGGGTTTTTTTTTTCCTTATAAAGCAAACCACACTCACTGGACTGAGTAACAACCACAAAAAAAGCAACTGGGCTCTGGACAATTAGAGCCTTCGCTTTGCTTCCCTGTAAATTACCCTTCAAACGAGGGCAATCAGGTTGCACCCAGTGCACCCTCTGGAAGGTACTCGCTGACCTCCTAACTGCCAAATCCAGTGACCTGCTTTATTTAGGTCATTGCCCTTCTTGACTTTTCTGTGGCAATTCGAATTGTTAAGTGCTGCCCCCTTGAATGGCCACAGTAACCTCACGTTCGACCCGTCCTCCTTTCTCTCTGACTGCTAGAGGAATAGTTCTAGAATGTGGATATGCTTAAGTTTTCCCCCCTGTTTAAATCTTTCTTTGGCTTCTAGTTTCTACAGGTTAAAAACAAATTCAAAGCCCTGGCCTACAAAAGAAAGATGGCCTCAAACATCCTCTCTGTCTGTCTGTCTGTCTTTACCCATTTCCTTTCCTTTTTCTCTTTCTTCTTCACATGATGCAACCCAACTCATCTCTCAAAATCCTTCTTGGCTCACTAGACTGGAGACTCCATGCGGGTAAGACTGATCCTGTCTTGCCCATCACTGGCACCCAGCACAGAGCATTGCATGCAATATGTTTGCCACAAAGAGTTAAATCGGTGTTCCCAAATATCGAGTCACACTGTCCTTCATGCTCCCACTGAATTTTCTATATATTTTAAGCATCATATTTTTATTTTTTCCCTTGTTTTCTGGCTAGAAATCACGCCTACCAAAAATGAGTTTTTCCAGATCAGAGACCTTATCTTAGCCATGTGCTTGGCACACAGCAGGCATGCTAGGACTGCTTCTGGGTTAAGGAAGAGAATGTAGAAACTGGCCCTGTGAGCCTAAGAGGTGGATGTCCCTCAGCACACATGCTCTCCCCCTTTCTCAGGGTGGCATTTACATAACGTTACCAGCTCCAGGCCGAGGGGTCTTTTAAATTCTGTCTCCTGGATTCCTGCTGTGACCCAGTAGTCACAAAGTAGGCAAGAACTGATTTGGCACTTCACCCACAGCTCAACTCACAGCCTCAGGGATAAAGCAGCCTGTTCTAATCTAATCAAAGGGCTGCTTCATAAGGCTTCATTTGCCCAGATTCTCTGCATTCTGCTGCCTACTCCCTTAGACACCCACCAGGAAATAACAGCAGCCTCCAGAGCCTGCAAGATAAACCCACTGGGATTACAGCCATTCCCCACGATTGAGCAAACCGTTTCTCAAAATGCCTATACATTTTGCATTAAACACAGTGTATCAAATTAAAAATAAAACTCAAGTTGTTTGGTTAATGGTTTTCCCAGGCCTGAGGTTGAGACCAGACCACTGATCTGTCTCTTCCAGAATGCCGGCTGCTCTTGCTGCCCGCCGCAGACACTGTTCAGCTATTACGTGGCACATGAAGCATTTTCATTCATTCTTAAACCTAATGTCCGATGAACTGAGAAAGGAGATTCTTTAAATAATTTAAACTAGATCTGAATTAAAGGGCAGTTTTCTCAGTCGTATTTGCGAAGAAGTTTAATTTGACTGAAAGAAGTAATCATTTTAAGCCCACGTTGGTTTGGGACACTCTCTAACGGGGGTAATTAGAATCAGCTCTGTTTATATTCTTTTCTTAGGGAGCATAGGGAAATCTTGCCTGTGACACTCATGTGCAACATTTTCTCCTTGGCAATGTGTTTAAACTTAATTCTTGGAAAAATCGTGTAAAAGTTTTGGTCATAATTACATGTGCGGCTTTTACATGAGAGGACCTGTTAGACTAGATGATGAGTCATATTCATTGCCAAGATGCTAGAAAAAATTTGAGTGCCATCTGGAAAACTGGTTGGTTGTAGAAATCATTGTCAGTTTATTCTTAGAAGAGCTGGGAATAGAACTCACAACATCTGACTCGTGCGCTGGTGCCTTTCCACCTTACCTGCTTCATACTGGGCCAGGAAGACCTACAGTTCAGAGCTGAGTCACGGGGACAACAGTTTGGGGGGGTTCCAGCGAATTCACCAGCTATTTGCATAATGCATTACTTTGCTAGGAAATGCCAGAAAAGCAAATTAATTTACCTGTTCCTGAAAACTGGTTTCTCTAATTTTGCATGCAGTTCTTAATACCAGTAGGAAACAAGTAAAGGTTACAGAAATCCTGCAAATACCTCTCTTAAGTCCAAGACTTGACCCAGTTGACCAGAGCTTCTGAACAGTCCACTCTTCCTTTATCCGAACAGTGGGTCCAAAGGCAATCCCTTCAGCAGGCCTTCCTCAGATGACCTGGGTCCCAAGTTCACTCTCAATGACCACCTGCAAAACTCTCAGCTCCCTGGGCCAAAGGAGGTCTTACATGCAGCCTTTTTTTTCAGGTACACCTTCTTAAACAGAGTGTCTAGGTCTTGAATTTTGTCTTTTACTCTCTTTAGTCAGTGTAACAACAACAACAACAACAACAGTTATCATTATTATTTACATCAGAACAGTTATTTCCAGTTACCCTCTTGGCTGATCATGAGCTGATAATTAGTACAGCTCTCCTTTCCCTTCACAGTCAGGCTGAGTAGACGGCATAGGCCAGAAGCCTTCGAACAATAGGATCCCTACTTCATGATGTTCCATGCTGCTCCCAAGGCTGGTTTCCAGTTGATTTTCTCACAGGAGTTGCAGCAGTGTCTTTTTATAGCTGTTCCTAGTGAGGGATCTCCCATCAACAAGAGCACCTCCCTCCTTTTTTGTCCCCATCCCCAGTTTGTCACCTGGAAAATTTCAGCTACTCCAGTCGGTGGCTTATCTTTCCTCCTGGAACAGGTCTGTAACTTCCTAGTTGCTTGAAAGCTTCATTTATGGCCTGAACACAACCTTTAAAGAATGGCTCCTCAGAGGGTCTATTCAGAGTCTTCTAGAAGTAACTACAAAGCTGAACAGGTCCTTTAAAAAGCATTAAGGGAAAAAAAAAAACCTATAATGACACTTATAAAGAGGTATATAGCTACACAGCATTTCTATATACATTATTTACTTTCATTTTCAAAAAAGTCATATGAAGTAGGTAGTACTATTTTATAGATAAAGATCATGGCAAAACCCCGAATTTCTTGTTGTGTTCCTCTGCCCTCATTTTCACTTTTGAAAGGCACAAGGAAACCTAATTACTCTGCTCTTGTCACTTCTATACTCATCTATGATTCCCTTGTGTCTGCAAAATAAAATCCTGTTCCTTAACCTAGGGCACAAGGCCATAAGCAATATGATTAAAGCCTTCTTTTCCCGTTTTGTCTCCCAGAGCCTTCTTATGTGCATGCTGTGATCCAGCCAAAATGAATTACTAAATGCCCCACACTCAGTCATCTATAAAAGACATCATGATGCTATGAGAAAAGCATTAGATTTGAATACATATTTTTTTTCTGATCCCCAACTCTATCATTAACTATTTGAACTTGAGAAAATTCTTTACACTCTCTCTGCCTCAGTTTTTAAAAATCAAGTTATTCATTTGAAATATATTGATTGGTGAACAGATAGCTGTGGCTCTTGCTATCCTGGAGCCCACCCTTTGGGTTACAGTGAAGGAATGGGAGATGGGAGCTCAGCCTTGGTGCTAGTAAAGTGGGTGGGTGGGGGCAGTCAAAAAGGAGGTGCAGAACAGTAACTGAGGGACACCTGAGTGATGAGGATGGATGTGGGATGAGAGAATGGTCCACAATGACACTCAGGAAGGAAGCAAAGGCCATATCATGAAGGCTCTTTAAGCTTTGTTCAGGAATCCTTTATTCTAAGGGAAACGAAGAGCAGTCACAGAGTTTTAATCAGGGAAGAAGTGAACCAAATCTACATTCTAGAATGATCTCTGGCTTCTGTGTGGGGAATATATTGAATGAGGATGGGCTGGGAAGGCAAGACTGGAAGCAGCAAGATCAGCTAATAGAAGGTGGTGCAATGGGGCATGAGTGCCGGCGGTAGCCTGAACCAAGGTAATGGCAGCCAGGGTCCGGGACAGTGGGTGGATTCCAGACCCGTTTAGAGGGTCACACCAACCAGGCTCTACAAGGTTGAGAGGCAGAGAGGGAGGAGTCGAGATTTATGGGCAGGAGTCAGGCTTGGCAACAGAATGCATAGAGGACAGAATCCATTTCTGTCCAATGGATACATGGGTAGAAATACAGGAAATGAGGGGGATGAGTGGGAGGAGGGACAAAGAAGTGTTGAGTTCAGTTTGAAAATTTTGTGTCTTATAAGCTTATGGAACAAGCAACACCACCATCCAGTGGAGCTCTTATAGGAATTAAATGAAATGACGTATTCAACATTCCTTATACCTCATGGATGTCTACTCTTATGAACTGAATGTGTGTGCTCCCTGAATTCATATGTTAAAACCCTAACCCTCAATGTAATGGTACTTGGAGGTGGGGCCTTTGGGAGGCATTTAGGTTTTAGATTAGGTCATGAGGGTGGTACTCTTATGATGGGATTAGTGCCCTTATAAGAGGAAGAGATACCAGAGCTCTCTTACTCTCTCTGCATACTTGCTTGAGGAAATGCTACATGAGCACATAGCAAGAAGACAACAGTCTACAAGCCAAGAAGAGTCTCACCAAGATCAGAATCTGATAGCACCTTGATTTTCAACTTCCCAGCCTCCAGAAATGTGAGAAATAAATGTCTGTTTAAACCACCCAGTCTATGGTATTTTGTTACAGCAGCCTGAGCAAACTAAGACACTCACTGAAAAGTAGTTTTCTTTTTTATTTCTCAAACCGTTCCCTTTTCCTAGAATGCCCTCTTTCTAATTTCTACAAGTTCAGATTCAACTCCTATTGCAATGACCATCTCAAAAGTCACCTTCTCCCTGAAGACTTCTTTTATTTTCCCAGGTAAAGGCTTTCCATGCTCTGACCCCCCAGAATGCATTTCGAATTGTGGTTATATATATCAGTATCATATTACTCCTCTAGCTATGGAGATTTCATTAATGATAGGACCTATGTGTGACTAATCTCTGACCCCTAAAACAACACCTAATAATAAGAAATTATTTACATAATGATAAACAGTATAACAATGATTATTTATAGAATTTATATATTATATTATATTATATATAGCTCATAGTATATTATAACAAAATTACAGTAGTATTGACATAAAAATTCAGGGAGCCCATGCATTCATTACTAATTGAGTATGCATATTTTTACTAGCCTATTTCTCTCCTGAAGACAGCAAAGAGAGATAAGGTAAAGAACACAAGTCTCTGAATAAAACTGACTTGAATAAATAGTTCTTTTACTTCTTAATTGTGTAACTTTAAATAGATTACTTACTATCTCTGAACTCCAGTTTCTATATTTAGAAAATGGTAATAAAAATACCCAGTTCTTGAAGTAATCATGAAAACTGACAAAACACAGCAAGTAAAGTGCTCAGCACAGTGTCTGGCACTTCAATAAATTCTAGCTCCTACACCTTCCCACTGTTGGCATTCACCAAAGATTAAGGAAGAATGGAGAAACAGACAATTGCAAAAAGACAATATTTATATATTTCATTTTTTTCAGATACATATCCATTTGGTATTCTCATTTACAATATAAATTTCCAATATATCTCTTGTTATTAAGGCTGTAATATTTCATTCCATAGTCTGTTTTCATTTCCTATTACATTGTATGCCTTGCTTCCTATTAATTTGCCCTCTCTGCAATTCTGTTCATTATAATATAAACAGTAAACAAGAGCCTTTGCTTTGATCAGAGTCTGATAGAAATTATTGGTAAAAAGCTGAACTTCCCATTGTTTCAAGAATCTTTTGAATATAGGAGATAATGAAGTAGAAAACAGGAAAAATATTGACTGAGTACAACCACAGAAGTCAGAATGCCACCCTATCTAATCAAGACTTAAAAGAAACAGCAAAATATTTAAAATTAGAAGTTTAAAGATGCAAAGGCTCAGAGACAAAGAGTAATTTTGAAAATGTCTGTGTTTAAAGATAAAAGAGTTCAGCTTCTTGTCATTAATATCCAATTTGGCTTTATATTTTTCAGGATCAATTGCATAATTTAGAAATATATATCTGGTAACTTATGATAGCATAAAAGCACTTGTTTATATATCATTTTAAGAGGTGTTAAGAAAAAAAGCTCACAATAAAAACAAGAATTACAGCCATGAAAGAAAAGCAGACACATCATTTATGAGTTTCCCCTGTGTGTGCTCTGAAAAGGCAAGATAATTCATTTTCCATGTAAAACATCCTTGAGATTGAGAAGAAAGTTGTTTCCAGCATTTTCTGAATCTTCTCTGGGCAATCAATCAAGGTGTGGAATTTGGAATCAGACAGCCCCCTCTCCAGTGGATCAACCTTCATCTATAGCTGTTCTTGTCAAAATGGATCTATCTTCAAATCAGAAGACAAGATCATAGGTGCTCTTATAAGTAAGAAGAGCAGAGTTCTGTGCACTGAGATTTGAGCCTGAGCTCTGTACTTATTGTGTAAAATGGAGAGAAGACCTCTTCTCTACTATATGAATTACATAAACTAATACATGGCCCAGAGTTCTTCTCATGCAAATGAGAGCTTTCATCAACTTAAAGAGTGCAACTTTAAAATTGCAAACCCTACCTGAGGAGAATCAGCCTTTAGCCCCAGGTCACCCCTTTAAGGCCCCAGCATGCCTTGAGGCTGAGTCCACTATTTGTTATGACTCTGTAATATGTGTGCTGAAGAAGGTCCAGAGTTTTAATGCTGTTACTGTCTTCTAAGGCAACATTAGAACAATAGTTTAATAAAATAATGCTTTCTTTCCAAATTGATGTTTTTCTTTGGGATTTTTATGGTCTTAGAGAGCAGGGTCCATGTCCATTTCACCTACTATGCACTCATCGATGCTATTATAAAGATAATTATTTAAAAACTCCCATCCCGTCCTAGAGTTCTTTAAGATTAATTTTCAGGAATCTGGATGGAAGTGTATCTGAGCTTCTGCTGGCAATTATCATTCATGGCCTCAGTGGGTGGCAAAGAAAATTTAAGGAGCTGTTAGAGATTGGTGTGTATGTGTATGTGGGGTTACTCTCACTCACTATGTCTGCCTTCCCATCAGGGTTGTGAAGAAAGAAGCTGAAGATCAACTGACTTTCAGTCTTGCCCAGGCCACAGCTCCTAGTTGCAGAAGACTCACCAGAGCTCAAACTTGCGAGCACTATGTGGGCAAAGGCAGCATGAATTGAGTAGATGAGCACCTCTACCTTGGATGTTGTCATTTGGGAAGGCCAACCTGAGTCCATGGGGCTCCTGGGCAGCCACCCTGTTGCCAATTTAATTCCGAATCCAATGACAGGCTGTACTTTACAGATATCTTTAAGCCTGGCCAGGAAATAATAGCTGAGAATTTTTTCAATAAGAAGGAATTACAGGTTTGGAAAGGTACACTGGGGGATACATGGCTTGATTATCTGTCTTCCAAATCTCATCCTGGATGATCAAGCATCTACCCTGTGATCAGAGATTGAAAGAGCAAAAGTTTTTGCAGAAACCCAACATCATCAAAGTTCTCTATTCAACAGGTGTTTATCGAGCCCTTAGTATGAGCTCAGGAAACAACAAATAAATGTTACTTTTGCCATCTATCTAAAATTTTTCATGAAGGAATTTCAGTCCTTTGCTATCTGTTCTAGATTAGTATAATCGGATTTCTAACCTAGAAAGAGTCTAAAAATTGATTCAAACCCAGGAACCTAAATGAGTTTCTCAACATCACAAAAGTCAATGAGAAAGAAGTAGGTCTCAATCTCAGATCTCCTGGCTTACCATCAGTGCTCTTTGCCTGCTTCATGAACCTTCTTGCAGTTTACATGAACGTAATTGAGTCTCCAGAGAGATACACTGAAAGATCCAAACATTTTTTTTTCAATTCAACCATAATCATTTATAGCATGCTCACTTAGGACTGCATTGTACTTTTGTGGGGGCCCCAAGCACTTGTGTCTTTGTGGGTCCGTTCCTCCATAAAAAAAATTATTACAAATTATATTCAACATCTGCATTGGTATAGAGATGACTATGTTAATATATATGAAAACATTTTCTTTGACCCAAAAGTTTGTTTTTTTCTTCCGATTTTAAAAGATTTTGAGAAATTTTCATGAGCTTCTAAAAGTGTTCTGGGTCCATAAGTCAGTCCTGTACATAATGGATGCAGAGCACGGAATGAAATTCTAAAAAGGAGACTGAAGAAGTGTGAAGATATTTTTGCCTTCAACCAGCACCGAAGATGGTTGAGGGGAGAGGGTCTAGAATACACTTTTTTTTTTTCTGTGAGTCACAGATCCTCTTCAGACATAATAAAGATCAGCATTTACTAAAACAAAAACTGTGCCAGTCACAGATCATTTCCTACATCAAAGTCTCTCGACTAAGAAACCCAGACGCAAACATTTTGGTTGAGTCATCCCTGTCAATTCTCCTGTCCTCTTTTGCCTAACACTTTCCAACAACAGCCAACCATTCCAGGGGCTGAAATAATAAGCCCATCTTCAGCGGGGTAATGTCTTCTTTCACTCCATCATCAGCTAGATGATTGGTGTCATTTTTCTTAATAAAAAGCCATTGCTAGAAGCTATCTACACTAAATACTCTTGACATCACTTCCTTTAATAGAGCTTACAAGTTATAAAATATTTAAGCAGCAAGGCGTGACAGAGCATTTATTATTCTGGGCCATTCATTCAGCTCTCTCTCCTGTTGTGAGACAAGGTACTAAAGGCCAGTTCGTTCCCTGCTTACCCTAAAGTGTGAGTGGGGATGCTGGACCCCGCTGCATTGGTAAAACAATTTTATTACCAATGTAGGTTTTAAAAATAATTACTAGATGGAAAAGCATCAGCACGAATGATTACCATGAAAACGAACTGACTCCTGACAGAGCTGAGTCTCTGCTCTCTATCCTCTGATTATTCCTTAACTTTGTAGTCTGTCTATACTAGTAGGCAATTATCTTAGTTGTGTGAGACCTTCTTAAGCAGAGCGAAAAACTGTGCAGGACACTAACATCTCCTTTTCCCACTTTTCCGTGAAAAAAGAACTGCATGATCACAAGAATCGGAAAGGAGCTACATAGAAATGAAAACCTAACTGTTCAATATTACACACTCAAAAACAAACTTTTAACAGAAGTAAAAGCTACAGATACAAGACAATTAATACTAGGAGAATGAGACTAAAAAACTGCTACCATCCCCAAATCAACACTCATTCTGTACCCAAAAGGATACATTCTTTCTCAAATTTTTCAAGAATTCCAATTTTCTATAGAGAGTCTAGTGTTCACAGGAACTTTTTAAAATAATCAAGATATTTTAGTAGTTGTTATGCTTTAGCTCTCGTAATGCATTAATTTATAAATATCACATTTCAATAAGTCTTAATAACTCGTTTTATAGATTACTAGACAGTGGCTGTTAGTTTAAGTAAAAAATGAAAATATGAAATTATAAATATCTGATCCTAAGGAAAGACTTGTACTTTTTTGAATTGGCTCTCATCTCTCCCAGGGGGGTAAAATTAGAGAAACATTGCTCTACTGAGAGAGACATGCTTATACATAGTAGGTGCTCAAGAAAACATAAAAGTTTGATCCCAGTTGTTCCCATCATTCTCGTTTCTCTTTAGTAGGATGATTAATCATTACCTCTCTAAGACACATGTTGTCTTGACAGGATATAAACCCCAAGAGCCAGGATATGGATTCCACATTCCTTGCCCTTTAAAAGTGTCTCCCAGAAACACCCACAATTCTTTTGTAGGTCAGATAAAATTAAATTTTTTTAAAATAAGTTTTTAAAAATGAGTGTTTGAAGGCTTTGAGAAATCAGACCAAAAATGGAAAATGCGGAGTAGTAGAATGTGAGTGGGTAATTAGGTGGCAGCTCATGATTTAACAGATGATTCCAGAGAAAAAGCCAAACAAAGCCTGCCATATGTTCAGCTTTCTGTGTAAACCACTATAGACAGAGAGAACTTTATGGAATATTAACATGTTCTATAGCATATGTCTAGTCAGTATGTTTGTTCCACCCTACTTGTTGCCAAGTTCCAAATGCTTAAAATAATTAACCTTTGCCACTTTTTTGGAAAGCTTTGCAGTGCATTACAAAAGGAATGCTTTCCTCTGTATCCTTAGAGGCTTCACCCCACCAAAACTCACCAACGAAGTAAGTTTATTCCCTTCTGGAATTCAAGCACGTATGTTAAAAAAAAAAAAAAAAAAAAAAAATTCCTCTCTTCCCAAATTCTATTCAGGTGGTTGTACAAACAAATGCCAAACACTAGTTTTTCAACCATTAAGAAATACATATAAGAAATAATAATAATGAAACAAATAATAATTCTTACACATAGCAACTCACTCGGTGTTAAGTTGCTACGTGTAAGAATTTTTTTATTAATTGTTCTATTGAACACCGATAAGCACTTACTACATACTGTGACTTCAGATACAAATACGAGCCATGTTTCTTGCTCAAAAGAATTTATGCCCTGATGGTGGAAACCTATCCACAAAGAACTATTATTCTTGTGAAAGGAAGATGTGGAGGTATAATGGATTTGTACTGTGTCAGTTCAGTTTTGCTGGATTTATGTTTCTCAGAATTCTCTTCCCTCTATAGTGTCAGGTTAGCATGGACCACAAGAGCTGTTTAATAAAAAAATTTTGGAAGACAGAAAAATGAAATAGCCATGTTCTTATTACACTTGGAGTATTGAAGCAAGGCAAGGGGTGCTGTGACATCTCACACATGTGGTATGTGTTTGCGTGTCTGCTGGCTTACCTGGTGGAGGGTTTGGGGGCAGGGGCAGCAGCCAGGCTCACAACAACACACAACTTCAACTCCTACTACATCCTTCTTTAACTTCTCTGACTCCTAGGTACATATTAAGCATCATGACAAAATTCAGTGGCTTTTCCTGCAGCAGACACCAACAGCATCAAATTTGGAGGTCTCAAGCTAATAAAAGACCAACACAGGTCCAATTCATCTTTGTAGGCCCAATTCTGGTTCCAATTTGTTCTTCCTCCACATTTCTCTTTCCAACTTCCTGCCCTGAAGGCAGACATGACAACTGCCCAACTAACTAGTTCCCACAATTCTGTAAAGTCAAATGTCTGTACTCAATCATATCCCAATGGTTCTACAAAGCAATATCAAGAAATCTTCCTTAGCCTGATGATATTCGAGTTGAGGGTCTTCAAAGATGAAGAAGAGTTTCCTCACAGAGAAAGCAGGAGAAAAACTTTGCAGGCATAGAGAATAGCACATGCAAAGGCTCAAAGACATTCAAGAACATTACATGTTCAGGAGAGAGTGACCATCATGTTTGTGGGAGATAGTCCTGGGAGACAAAAATTAAAAGGGAGGCTGAGGTAGGTACTAAGGACCATGTGGGCCATGCTAAGAAGTTTGAAAGAAATCCAGTTGGTAATCAGGAACTATAGAAAAATTTTAAGCAGATAATGCATGGATGCATTATCAGTGCATGTGTAAAATGATCGGATTTGAATTTTAAAGATAACTCTTGAAACTATGCAAAGGATGATTAGAAGGGATAGGACAAGCCTGGAGCCAGAGAGTTTGGTTAGGCACCTGCTGCGATACCAATTAGCAAAAGATAAAGGACAGTAGAAGTTGGGGAGAGTCACCTGTCCTGTAGAGTCTATAATTTCATTTTGTATATATAATTATATGAGGCATAAATTCAAACACAATGTAGATGCTGAGAATCATCCCTCTAAAATTGTCCTTTATATAAAGTTAAATCACACTGACTCTGCATACCAGTTAGGAATGCTCAAGGTGAAAAAATCATCAAGTAACCTAATTCCAACTGTTTCACAGGCTGGAAGAACTTCAAGATTGGTTTGAACCAGAGGCTCAACCATGCCATCAAAATTTGGTGAAACTTCGACTCTCTGTTCTACCTTTCAAGAAAATTAAAACACACACACACACACACACACACATACACACACAAAACCACAACAAAAACAACAATAAAAACAGATAACATGCGTTGAATATTTATGTTGTACCAGGAACTGTTTAAAGTACTTTAAATGTGTTTACTGCATTTCATCCTAAGGCAAAGTGGCTAATGGCAGTTTACGTCTTCACTGAACCTCTCACATTGGGGATTCCCGTGGGTGTTGAATCCCCATCAGTTGACAGAAGTTTGATAAAACTCACCTATAAAACTGTTTGGTTCTCATGACTTTTTAAAGGAGAAAATATTTTACTCTCTTTTCAATTTCTTCTGTGACATCCCTTCTACCATGTATTATACTTTTCATGTATGTATTTTGTCTTTCCTACTAGGCTGGAAGCTTCTTGAAGGTATAATATATCTGATTTGTCTTGATATCAGAATTCATTGCACAGTGTAATACACATATAGGCATATCTTCTTTACCTTTACTTCCTCACAGCATCATATACAGTGCCCAATGTTTATGAAACTAGTTGCAAAAAGATACAGTCATTCAGACAGTTACATTGATTAGGCAACTCAGGTAATGTGGTGAATAAATATAAGCTTTGAAATCAGATAGATCCAAGTTATATTCTGGCTGAGCCATTTTTTTAACTCTGTAACTTTAGACAATTGCTTAACATTTCAAAGATTCCGTTTCCTCACTAGTGCAACAGTGATAATAGCAATTTGTATGTTTGTTGAGAGGATGAAAGCAAGGCAATGTTTACAGAATGCTCACTTAGCTTAATACCTGATAGATAATAGTTGTTTGATAAATCATGACTACTAAAAGGACTTTAGAACTGAATGGTATTTTTCAAAAATGTGTCTTTTCTATTGTTCCAGTTGTTATTTTCTAGGCTGTTGTCAATCAAAAGGGGATATTAAGACTCCAGTTTGTCCTTGAATGCAAGGCTTCTGTGGTGTCATCATTTTAGTTAATTCAGACAAGTATTCTTCATGGATGAGGTAACACTCGTAACTTAGAATGTAGTAGAAGCAACAGTAGGTGTACTTTGTAAAGCTAGAGAAGTCAGTACTTTAGATACTGTATTGTTTCAATGTTTGTTTTTTAGAAGAACTGGTGGTTCTTCCAAAAAAATTATTTCTAGATGGTATTATATTAGTAACAAAATTCGATGAATTTTTTTTTTTTTTTAAATATTTAGAGTTTGGCTTACCCATGGAGAGAGAGATCCTTTATCAATTTTTGGTACCAAGTTATATAGTCTTCTAAACTAATTTCTTCTCACATGTAAATCACCTTTACCAACAAGTTTCTGGATACAGAAATGGAAAGTTATAGAACCAGATTTCTTTAAATGTTCAGATTATGTGAGAATCAAGGAGTTTAGAGATTAAGTGGTATACTTCTTCACGAATTATAGACATAGACGAGCCCTCCATTTCCCAAGTTTCAGTATTATTGGATGCTGAATGGTCATTTGTCTACAACAGAGAGAAAGAAAGTATTAGATGCAACATGAATTTTGGAATTGGGCATTCCTAGGATGGGGTACCAACGCCACCACTTACTAACTAGATTTGGGGCAACTTATTTTATCTTTATGGATCTCAACTTCCTCATCATCTATTCAAACAGAAAATGTTTAGAAAGCGTCTGACACACAGCAGGGCTTCTCTTTGTCATCTTCTCCCTCACGAGCCCTGTCACGTTTTGAATGCCACCCATGCGGTGGTATGGAATGGTTCCAATGGACAATACTTAGAAGCTGATCAGGAGGGCCATAAATCAATGAAATGGTGCTCTTGGTACTCTTATGTCACCTATGTCTACTGAACACTTGATTTTGATCTTTTTTCCTTCTATAATTTGAAACTGTTGTGAGTCATATTTTCAGTGTCTTCCTCTTCCTACTCTCCTTTCTATACTTCTGTCTACCCCCAGCACACCCATATGATATGCTTTTAGAAATATTAAACTTAGTCCTCACCATCTACCAATTTAGTTGCTGGTTTTAGATTCTTTTTAAAAGCTATGATTCAGCAAGAGGCAAGTCTAGAGAATTTAATTCAGTACCTCAAAGCACACTCAAACTTACTTTAAATGTCTTGCATAAAATCTTTCAGAAACAAAGTAGGTTTTAAGTAAATAAATATTGCTCTAAGTGGGTCAAGAAAATCAGATAGAAAGATCATTACTGTTCCAAAGACATCCGCTGGGACTGAGAAGAACAGGTGGAACAGTGTGCCCTAAATACTCATGTAAGAAATTTGTGGGGTACGAAATACTTCCACCATTAAACCAATGAGTCATAGGGCCCAAGAGTTATTGGGGGATCTTGAAGCCATGTAGTCCAATTTCCTACCCAAATCCTCTAGCATGTCCTTCCTTTATCAACAAATAATATTGGTGATAATAACATCAAAGACTTATGTGGCGTTTACTATATACACTTTATAATATTAACTTATTTAATTCTCATAGTAACCTTGTGAGATAGGTAGTATCATATCCCCATTTTATAGATGAGGAAAACTGAAGAAGTATAGATGTCCCTCAACTTCTGCTTGAACTTTCACTGTGGAAGGGCTATGCCTGTAGAAAGTTCCCCTTGTAAAAGTTAATCTAATTTTTCCTGCCTCACAACTCCAACTCATTTTCATTCAATCCTAACTATTTCTTCTTTCTCCAAACTGGTAGGAGTTCTCAACCCAAAACTCAGCATGCACGCTCAGTCTACTGCCCTCGCTGCATGAAGGCAATGTTTTCCAGAGAGCGTCCCTTGGCATCACTCTAAAGGTTATTGCCTGAATTACAAATTTACCTTTGCCCTTTGCTTCAAGAAAAGCCCCAATTACCACATCGCTTCTTCCTGGGGTCCTGCAGCTCTGGGCAGGCAATAATTCAGGTCTCCTTAACAAGCAGGCAGTGGTTCTGCTGTCCAGGGACAGTAGTCAATAAACATACTGGAATCTCTGCAACCTCCACTTAGCTCTGAAACTAATCACCTTACTAACCGCAGAGGCTGCACAGCCATGCTAATGAGCTGCTGGATGATGACATTTTTTTGCTCTCAGAGGAAAAGTCACAATGTGGCAGCAGAGATGGGAGCCTCAGGAAGATTGGATCAGCCATTCTCTGAGATTCAGATCCAGAAATGTTCAAAATACTGCTTAGCGGGGAGATGGACTGGGACGCAAATTCCTCCTGGTGCTAAACACGTCCATTAATTAGCATTCAGAGAAATAAAGAAAAATGAAGATTTAAAGGTCACTGCATTAGCATTTCACCCCCGTGTCTGAATAGCTATTTGTATATACTAATTTTCCACCCATTCCTTCTTTTAATCACCATCTCTAAGGAGAACTTGGCCAACACAGACATGCCTTCTGGTGGCAGTGTTCTCTGTAAATAATAATAAAAGAAATCACTGTTTATTTGCTCAACTTCAACATTTTCATGTAAAAGAGAGTCATGGAGGTGGTTAAATTTTTAGCTTTTCAGAATCCAGACAGATTTTTTTGTTTCTCTATAAAATGGAATAAGAGTCAGGCCTTTTATTATCCACTCCCCACCACCACCACCACCCCGCCCCCACTACCACCACCACCACCAAAATCTGGCTCTTTATGGCTTCTTTCTCTAGAAGGATCTTCCCCCCCCCCCCTCAAAAGAGCCATTAGTGGCAGACACTTTTCCTATGTGAGCTGAAGAAAAGTCATCACAGTCTTTTGCTTGCAAAGAACACAATATGTTATTTAGATTTTAAGCCTATCCGAGTCCATGAGAAAGTTCTGGCTTCATAACGCAGTTTGGAATTCAAGTAGCTTCTAGTCACCATCCTTATACCACCCCCATCCTTCTGCCCCGACCATTGCAATGACCTGAAGGTCCTTACCTCAAAAGAGTTCCTTCCCTGTGAATATTTAGCATCATTTTGGTTCTCCCCCCACTGCCCAGCTCTCCTAGAAACAAAGGATGACGACAGATAAGAGGAGGACAAGATCCACAACAGAACCCGCAAATTCCTATGAGCTGAGAAAAGTGAGAGCAGCTGTGTTTCCTTCAGGAGGTCTTCAGATCACACCACTTCTTCAACCCTTGCCCTTCAGGGAAACATTTTACACCTTATTGTGGGAAGATATTCTCAGAGGACATCCGTCCTAGGTGCTGTCTCTGCAGGGAGACCTGCTGGAGTCTGAGGGCTTGGAGAGCTGTGGCACCACTCATCACGACCAGGGAGCGTGGTCTTGAGCTTTGGTAGCCAGTGAAGCACACCCGTTTTTACTGCTTGTTCACATTGTATTTCTTCGGTCGTACACACTCACATCTGTCAAGTACAGGATGTTCCTAAAGCTGATGGGAAGAGAAGCTAATGTCCTGACAATTCATCTCTGAGATCATCCCCTCCCCCCGCCCCCCGCCTCCCTCCCACCCCCCTCCCCACCCCAGCAAGTAGCCAAAAGTCATTCCAAACCAGTAGCTGTAAAGGTAGTATGGGAAATTTGTTGCCATCTTTGAATATATCTTATGAATAAGAGAAGAATGTGTTGGAAGAGGGGAAGGAACGGACGCTTTTTCACAGGTTCCAACGTGAAATGCATGAGCTCTTCCCATGCACGGCGACAGTGCCTCCTTTTCCCTGCCTCCCCACTCTCGTGTTGGTATCACTCATTTAATGCCAAGGTTTATTATTATCCAGGTCATAAGAGCATTATTGATTCAGCAGCTTTCATAAAGCAGAGTGATACCTAATGAACTCTGTTATTATAAATATAATAAGCAAGAAACTGACCTCTCTTGTTATACAATTCCAAGTTTTATTGATCCCATCACTTCTGTCTAATGATACATATCCAGGAACAATAAATCTTCCTTTAAAATGATTGAAAGCAGAAATCGAATGCATGTTTTCTGGTATTCATAAACTGGTCAGGTCCTCTTCTGTGAGGAAGTTGGGAACAAAACATAACATTTTGGCTGTGCATCAGGAGTAGCCCCCAGGAGGCACGCAGCCCCTTTCACAGTTAAAAAATAAAGCAGTTTATGATCCAACAGAGAGGGAACAACTTCATTGCTGTGCACATGGTGTTTCAAGAACTTCTAAAATGAGGCTGTCTGTTTGTTCAATAGCCATTCAGAGCAGAAAGAGTATACACCGTCCTGACTCCAGCTAAGCCCGGTTCTCTGATGCCTGTAGACCAAGAGGCAATAGGGCCCTCACTTGGAAGAGAAAAGACAGTACCTGGATAGATATTTAAGTTTACCAGAGTACAGTCAGCCAGCCCAACAGAAGAAGAAAGTGGAAGTGGCTATGGCTCAATTTCCTTGGACAAAAAGAAAGCTTACACTAAAGAAGTGTACACAGGGCTGGGTAGTGCTTAATTAACCCATACCTACAAATAAATAGGTCAGGATTGACAGTATGTTTGACCAAAAGAAGTATGATGGACAATATATAATGCTTGTGATCCTTGGTTGGCACTCCAAGCTTTACTTAGCAGAAAGACTCATCACCAGAACCAGGCGGTGTGTCCTCTGAATCCATGTGTGGCCTGACTTTCCTCAGATCCAACCTGCCTATGGACAGAGCTGCGGTCATAGAAACAGTGACGCTTTGCTATCACAGGCTCTTTGCCACGACTCTGCAAAGAGCCTCCAAGCACTTCGGGGAGTCCCAGGGAACGTCTGCTGTGTGCCCAGGAACAAGATGCCTCCGCGGGCATTGCACATGCTCTGCTCAGGGCTGGGGCTCTGCCAGAGCCCGCTGCCACTCACCGCACCGCCACCGGCACCCCCAGCGCTCACGGTGCCTCACCTGCTTGGTGACTTGTGGCAAAGTGAGGTAGAATTTTCCCCTCCTGTTTCAGTAACACTTACTAAAGCCACACTCTCTGATATCCCACTATTTTTTGTAGTTTTGGCAAAACAGTTCTTCCATTTCTTCCCAACTGTGCTCTCTGCTTACGTTCCAGGAGTTATCAGAATCCAGCAACGCACACAAAAAAACACAGTGTCCTTACAGTCACTATGCTCCTTTGATGACCACGGACGGCTCTGTTACCGGGTCAGCTTAGCATGCCTGGCTCCTTTTTCCCTCTGGATAAGTTCTCTCCAAGGGGGTTCCTTAGTCACAAGCACAGAAGCTTATGCCATGTTATTCCACAGGTAGCCAGCCATGCCCAGATAAATCAGAACACCAGCAGCAGGCAGATATCAGGCAGAACCAGGGATCCTTATCTTCATATAGGAAAGCTATCCCATGTGCTCATAGAGGGTGTCCTGCAGCGACGTAAGGCTCTGGGTGTAGAGCAAACACACGACTTGAGGTCATCTCTCACAAATTTATCTATCTGTTTCATCCAACCAGCCATACCTGTCACCACCATCAGAGAGGCACCAGTGGAAGCAATACATTTCTGATTTTAGAGAGATGGTGCACAGCTTTGAATCGCAAATTTAAAAGCCTCCTTAACTCTCCTAAAGGCGAGGGCAAAACCGGGGTTTGGTTGGTGGAATTCTGAGGAGCAATTTCCACCTTTTCTATCAGGTGTTTCAAATCTTCCCATTGCCCCCGCCCCACCCCACCGGCTCACCTCCTCACAGGAGCCACTCAGGAAACATTCGTGGAACAAAGTGAAGTTTTATTTTATACCCCCTGTGGAAGAGGGAGAAGGAGAAGGGCAAGAAATAGAAAGGATCCTTGTTTATTTTATCTCACTTCAAGTCCTAAATTAAACCCACCATTCTTGTGTCTACTAAACAAAGGACCAACATTTCCACAGGAGCAGGTCTTCACACCGGGCTTAGCACTGGAAACCTCAATGCACAGAGAGCTCTGGGTGACTTGGAAAGACACTAACTGAAAATGTTTTCTGTAGGTCTCATACTTTCGGTCGATGGTTAAAATGGAAAACAAATGTTTCATATTTACCAAAAACTCTACCCCTTAGCATTTATCTCATCCACACAGGCAAGTAGATAGCAGGATTTTTTTCTTCCTATTTTACAGGCAAGATATATGAAACAATTCACTCACTCACACTTACTCTTTCAGTCACCCAACCATCCAGCCAGTCGGCCAGCCATCTATTATTCCTTCCATCTCAAACCTGAATTACTTCCATCTTTTCACCTGTATATTACGAAGAAGTGTCAAAATCACATGAGCAGGAGCAGGAGCAGGTAGAAGCCTATAATCTTTCTAGCTCATCCCTTATCACCTATATCAGTCAGGATTCAACTAGAGAAAGAGAACTACCAGGAGATAACATATTGAGATTAATTGGAAGGGACTGCATACAGTTGTGGGGACTAGGGAGGGAAGTCCAGACTCCATACAGCAGGCCACCGGGAAGGGCAGGCTGGAATTCTCAGGCGCTGGCTACTGGTGGAGCCTCTGTCCATAGGGAGAATTTCCTTTTCTTTAAGGAAGCCTCAGCTCTGCTCTCATGGCCTTTCAACTGATAGAATCAAACCTTACCTGATTATCTGAAATAATCTCATTCATTTAAAGTTAACTGATTATAGACTTTAATCGCAGCTACAAAATATCTTCCCAACACCTAGATTAGAGTTTGACTGAGTAAGAACTGTAGCCAAGCCAAGTTCACACATAAAACTGACCACCATGCCAGCCATAAAGCAACACTTCGAACCCACTGGTCTGAATTTCCTCAGACCATTCACTGTCCTCTTTACTCTGCTTCAGCCATTCAGGATTATAATTACACTTTCAAACATATCGTTATTGGCAATTGTTCAAATTCAAGAACTATAAATGTGAAATGCTTCTAACTGTATTTAGCATTTCCTCCCCCCTCACTCCAGCTTCTTCCTGTCCATCACGTCCTACCCCTGGACCCTGTTACATGCCCTTAGTCCACCAACAAGCTTTCGGCCGAGATCACACTCCACATGGTCAACCAGGCTCAGTAGCTCTGGTGTCCCTCTCAGACACTTTCTCCCAACTTAGCTGACTTTGCAATCCCCACCATTAGGAACCCACACGCACATGTTTCCCATGTTCTCTCTCTCTCATAATAGTTATTGAATGAGGTCAGTGACTGATGACACAATAAATTCATGTTCTCCACCCTAAGCCAGACTCTCACTGTCGCTTGGGTTTTTATTTGCCTCCAGCTGATTCCCTTTATCATTCTTGAAGAATATTAAATCTTTTCCACTTTCCTCAAGACTCCAAGCGTCCCTTCTCTGAAGGTGACCTGGTGTCCTAATGGTCTGAAGCTGCGTTACATGAACCTTGCCCTGTCTCCCTTCCACTTATAAATGTCTGTTTTCTCTCCCGCCATCTACTCCCCTCCTGTTACAGAGACGATTTTTATATTCTTTCTGAGACTAATTCTTCTATTCATATTACTCATCCTAAGCCTCCCGACTCTTCTTCAATCTTGGCTCTCATTTTATCATCCCCTTCTCTCATAGGCTTCAAGTTCTTTCTCTCTTCATTGTTTTTCTCCCTGTCATTAAAAACATGTGCAACATTCTTTTGTTCTAAAAACTTAGCCGAACAAAATTCCTCTCCTTCCTTTCCCTCCCAACATCCTCAAAGAGTCCACTGTTCACTTTCTCTCTACCCCTGACTCCTGCCTCCTACCAAAGAAATCATTGTCTTAGAGACCTCTGCCTTACCAGTCACCAAAACTAATGGCCGTTTTGTAGCATTTGATGATTAAACAAACCTCCCTCAGTTTATAAGACCTGAGGAGTTCTTGGTTCTCCTCTGCCTCTCCTGAATATCCACTCCTTGTCTGTCTCTTCTTCTCAGTAATTCTCCTTTGTTGCACATTTACAGAACACATGCAACTATATCTTTCCAACTGGGATTTCATACCCCCGAAGTTTCACCATGATGCAGTAGAAGGATGTAAAAACACAGGATAACCAGGGTTCATGGAACTGGAGAAAGTATATTACAAAATAATAATGGGGACTCTTTATGGAGCATTCAAGACTATCTGCAATGTTTAATTTGAAACCACAAGGCTTTTAAAAAATAGCCACACCCTCCGGACCCCAGACATCTGTCATTCACTGTCCTCTGCCACCCAGTGTGCTTTTGTGGAAAAACTTCAGAATCACTGAGCACATGATCTCATTTGTCCATTATGGCAAACCTATTATCAGGATGATATACTTATCGCTCAGTTTTGTAGGCAAGAAAGCTGAGGATAGGGTAAGTTCCTTGATTAACTTATGGTTTCAGTTATCTAGTGCTGCATAACACACTACCCCAAACTTAGTGGTTTGAAACGACCACCAATTTATTATTTTAAATGATTGTGTGGGCGGACTGAAGCTCAGCTGAACGGTTCTTTTTTGGTCCCACTTGGGATTGCTCATAAAGCTGCATCAGATGGTGACTGGGGCTGGAATATCTTAGATGGCTCGCTCGCATGTCTGGCACCTGGCTGGGGACAACTAACAGGCTGGGCTCATCTGGGGTGCTGAGATGGCTGGGATTCTCTCTCCCCATGTAGTCTCAGGGCCCCTCCCTCTCTATATGGGTTCTCCAGCAGAATAATTGGATTTCTTACATGATGGCTCAGAGCTCCCCAATGAGCAGCAGCCTTTTTAGGCCTAAATCCAGACCTGGCGCAGTATCACCTCTGCCATGTTCTACTCGTTAAAGCAAGTCACAGGCCCAGACCATGTTCAAGGGAAAGGAAAGCGTGGCTCACTGGGGACCACCCATGTAACCAGCCACTCCACTTGTCTGAGTAAGGAAGCTGGGACTCTGGTTAATCTTGCTCTTGTCCCACTGTCCTTCTTCGTTTTCTTGCCCTTAACTGAGTTTCTGTCCTCTACCTCTTCCTCCTCACTCTTCTTTGGTAACCTCATCCCACTTCAGGAATTCAGCAACTCACTCCTATGCGGACGAGTGTCATGCCTCCTCTCCTGACTTCTCCCATTTCTGGTGGTCCCTCAGATTAACTATGCCCAAGATGGGATCTATACTCTTCCCTTCTACACTTGCTGACTTCCTGTATTCTCTATTTTTTTAAATAAAATTTGTTGAGGTGACAATAAAATTATATAGGTTTCAAGTATACAGTTCAATAACACATCATCTGTATATTTCATTGTGTTCACCACCCCCCAAAGTAAAATCTCCTTTAATCACTGTATATTTGACTCTCTTTTCCTTTATTTATCTTTCCCTTCCTTGCTTTCCCTCTGGTAACCACTAAACTGCTGTCTGTGTCTAAGTTTTTATTTGTCTTATTCATTTGTTGCTTTCAGTTTTATATCCCACGTGTGAGTGAAATCATGGTTGTCAACTTTTCCTGACTTATTTCACTTAGCATGATAATCTCAAGATCTATCCACATTGTTGCAAATGGCAGTATTTCATCTTATCTTATAGCTGAGTAATATTTTATTGTATATATGTACCACATCTTTATGCGATTGTCTTTCAAAGTGTTCTCTATTTTGTATCCTGGAGTCAGCTCCTCCCGGTCGCCCAGGATTGAAGTCTCTAAACACCCTTGATAGGGCCCTCTCCCTCAGCCCACACATCATCAAGGTCAATCACTCTCTGTCTGACCTCCTCCTCACATTTCAATCCATGCCTTTCTCATCATGGCGATTTGGATATGCCAAAGAGAAGCCTTAAAGTACTTTAAGTAAAAAGGTGAAAGTTCTTGACTTAATAAGGAAAGAAAAGAAATCATATGCTGAGGTTCCTAATATCTATAATAAGAATGAATCTTCTATCCACAAAATTGTAAAGAAAGAAAAATTCATGTTAATTTGCTGAGAAAGAGACCACAGTTCCATAACTTTTATAGTACATTATAATTGTTCTGTTTTACTATTAGCTATTGTTATTAATTTCTTACTGTGCCTTTTTTTAGAGAATTATTATATCATAAATATTATTGACTGCTTCCTTCACTCACAGTATCTTTCAATTTTCCTACATTGTCTTCTTAGCCGGAAGATTTTAATGACTGCATAACTTTTTATTCCATGAATGTATCCCAACTTAAGTTACTTGATGATGGATGAGCAACTTAATTTATACAGCCTTTTAAAGTGTAAGGTTATGCCTAAATATCCAAATTTGGTATTACTAAGTTTAATAATATGAATACTCTTATAGCTCTTGATACATAATGTCAATTACTTATCAAATCAGTTGAATTGTTTTATATATAGCATAAGAATGTGTATAGTTTTCCTAACCCCTCAATTCAAACTAAATAGCAGCATCAAAGTTTTGCTAATTTAATCAATAAAAAGTGGAATATTACTCAGCCATAAGAAAAGATGAAATACTGCTGTTTACAACACCATTGATGGATCTTGAGATAATCATGCTAAGTGAAATAAGTCAGAAAAAGTCAAGACCCATTCCACTCATATGTGGAATATAAAACTGAAAACAACAAACAAGACAAACAGACAAAAAAATCATAAACAGAGAAAACAGTTTAGTGGTTACCAGAGGAAAAAGGGAAAAGGGAGTAGATAAGGTTAAAGGGGGTCAAACATATGATGATGAAAGATTTGACTTCAGATGGTGAATGTACAATGCAATATACAGATGATGTATTATTGAATGTATACATGAAACCTATATAGTTTTATTAACCACTGTTACCCCAATAAATTTAATTTTAAAAAGTGATTCAGTGTTTCTGTTTGAATAACTTTGAATAATACTGAGACCAGCCTCTTTTTACATTTGTTTACCATTTGTAATGTTTTTTTTTTATTTTAGGAATTGTAAATGTGTGTCTTTTGTCTATTATTCTTTGATATCTTGCTATATTTCTTTTTTCTTCCATTTTTTATCAATTTTATGGTACTTTATATGATAACAATATGACATATTGTTATATTTGCTATAAATATTTCTTGCCTTTTTTTTTGGTACTCCATCTACAATCTATTTCTTCTTCAATCATCTATATACCTTTTAATAAGAATTTTTTTATAAGCTAGTCTTCAATGTGACAATCTTTTCCTTAAAAAACCAAAAAGAAACAAATGAAAAAAAAACTAACAATCAGGAAAAAAAATAATAAAGATCAGTGGTCCCTTACTGTTTAATACAGCAGTTCCTATTTCTTTGTCATTTAGGACATTTATGACAAATGGCAGTCACATACTTGACACATCACCATTGCACATTCAGGGATATATACAACTTTTCAAATATTTGTTGAACCTCGCCCCTTTGCCTCACTTTTAAAAAAGCACATCAAGATTTCCTATTTTTCTTTTGAGATTGTCTATCTTTTATTTTGTTACACGCGTATTTTCTTTTACCTGACTTAACATAGTTATAATAGCTGCTTTAAAGTTCTTTTCTGACAGTTCCAATGTCTACATTTTCTTGGAGTTGGCATCTGTTGGTTGTTCTTTCCTTTAGGAATGGGTCATATTTATTGGGCTCTCATAATTTTGAATTGGGTCTTGGACATGTTAATACTATGCTGTGGAGACTCTCAATTCTGTTACATTACTACAAAGTGTTCTCTCTCTCTCTCTCTCTCTCTCTCTCTCTCTCTCTCTCTCTCTCTCCTTTCAAAGGCAATTAACTTGGTTAGACTCAAAATGCAAAACGCAAACTTGCCTGTCCTGATGGTAGCTTTGCACATGCGGTTCAACAGTCTGCCAGAGTCTTGGGCAAAGTTTATGAAGAGACTTTGACATTCCTTTCTCTGGTTCTCTCATTTCTGGAGTTTTCCCATCTCTCTGGTGGTCCCAGGTGCCCAAGCCTCCTTCCTCTAAACCGTTTTGCCAGACGAGTCCAGGTTTTCCACTGAAGTTTTAACTCTTACTAACCGCATCACGATTGCCCTTAGGGTAAAACTGATGCTGGTCATTTCTTGAAAGTTTTGACTTTCTTTTTGCTTTTCTACATTCTCCAAAAGCCTGCAAAGAGACTTTGTGTTACTGTTCAGATTTTAGAATTGTTATCTCTGAGAAGTCAGGCTGTTAGATTAGAAATTTACCATTCTGGAAAAAGAACTCTTTCAGAATATGTACTTGATAGGTGCAATTGAAGTTCATAAAAATATACACAGTGTTTGTTCAAAGTGAGCATAAAAGCATTTTAATTTGGAGAATCACTATTTCACTCATGACTTTTTGTTTAATTATAGCTGCAAAAGTAGAAGTTACAAGCGCCTAGCATTTCTCTATATCAATTGTGTATATACACACTTTAAGTGAAAATGTCCATCTTTTCTAATTCTTTGTTCTGTTTGTTCTGTTGATATTCACTGAAATGCAACATGTATCTGTTAAATATACATATTAACATTTAATACATGTGATTATATTAAATATATTTTTATGTATTTTTAAATATTTTTCTGTCAAATTATTGACATAAACCAGTCCCTTGAAGCTTACCACCTATACTACAAGGGCTCTGTCCCTCGTGATTCAATGCCATTAGATAAATTTCATAAATATTCTCATGTAGAATTTTAGTAATTTTTGTTTCTGTTCTCCAGAATAAGCAAACTCTGACTAAACTGGTTTATGCTGACTACCATAAATATTTTGCATCTACCTCACAACTAACTATCTTATAATATTGTTGCTATAGTACCTTGTGGGTACTGTTGTTTTGTTTGTTTGGGGATTTTTATTTTTGTTGTTGTTTTAGAACTCCTACACTAAAAGGTATTTTGTAAGTTTCATGAGAAACAGTAGCTTCCGATGGGAAGCCAGGAACCAGTACTCATGAATAGTCTTCTCCATACATTTCCAAAAGTAGGTGGAACTTTCTTATGCTGTTTTGATCAAGATTGATGGAAACTTGGTGCTTGGTGGGGGTAGAGGATTTCAGTTTGTTCTTGATAACCATCATAAGAACATTGGCAATATGTTCTTCTGATAGGAACATAAAAACTGTGATAAGAACATAACAACTTTGATAAGAGCCTAAGAACTTTAGCAAAATTTCTAGTTTTCTTACTTGACACATTGGCCACTACATGTAAAATGAGACTTGCAACAGGTCCCAGGAGAGTCATATTGTGTCATTTCAGACCTAAAGTCTATTTTCATAGGCCATTTTTATTGGTGAGTTTTCCATACAGAGAAGAAGTACATACACATTTTACAGGTAAGCAAGACTTGCACCTTGAGACTGCTTTAGTCAACCACCTATAACCATAAGAATCATAGCACTGATATATAATACTTGTGGTTGTGACCAAATGTCCATGTGGATGCCTCTCTAAAGCATAAACGTGTGTACATAAATTTAGTGCCATAGTCTCAGTTCAGCTTCTATTCTACAAAGTCAGTCAACTTGCTGACCTGTATCCACACTGCACTGGACCTCACTGCTGACCCTTTGTTTAGTGGTCATCACAGCCTCTTTCTCCCGCTTTCACCGTCACGCCAATCACACACTTTAGTGCACATCTGACCACCGACCCCCTTCAAAATAACTTCCCCAGCAGCTTCCTCTGAATCTTATTATTTCAAAAGATAAATCACTCGGTCAGTGCTTGAACCTGTTTTTATCTTACTTACTAGTTTTTACTCACTTCCCAGGCTAAACAAGGTTATTGAGCACAGGACTACCATTGCTCCTACAATCTCTCAGGTGGGCCTGAAATTTATTTAATCCTCCAGATTGGTACATTGAAAAAAAAAAGATTAAAAGAATTTTTATTATATAGTTAATACTGTGTGAAAATTATAAAATATAGAAAACAATAAACTTACCCATAATTCCATCTGCAAGCAATAGTAGCTGTTAACATGTTGGTATATATCCTTTACAGATCATTTTATATAACTATATAGATATAGAGATGGATATGGATATAGAGCCAAATATAGACATAGACATAGCAATATTACAAAAATATACAGCTTGTTTTCTAGTAGACTGAAAAACTGTCTAGATTATAAATGGATATAATGATAATTACATAGGGATAATATAACTTAGATACTTTACATTAACATTGTATTTTACAGTTTTTAAGTTGAATTCTACTTTACTTTTTAAGTAGCCGTCATAACATCTTAGCACAAAGGTTAAAAAAATCAACAAGGGTATGGTTGAGATGGCAAACAACCTGAATCTGAAAGCAGATGAGGATGACATTGAGGAGCTCCCAGAAGAGGTTCCTGAGGAGTTGTTGGAACTCATAGCCGAAGAAGAAGCAAGAGAAAAGGAAACTGCAGGAGAAGAAAAAGAACCCCCTAGAAAATTCACAGTGAACTGTTTAGCAGAAGCTTCTTCAGAACTCAACAAATTACTTAAAAAGTTTGAAAACATGGACTCCAATACCAAAAAGTTTTCATTAATAGAAAGGAATGTTCACAGTGTATTATTATCTGCTTACAAGTGAATCTACAATGAAAAAAAGAAACAAATCAAACAACCATGGACATGTTTCTGAAAGGAGTGACGCCTCCTCAAGAAGAGCTTCAGGTAGGTCCTTCAGAAGGCTTTCAGAAGATGACATTGTTATTATAGATGACATTTCCGTGTGTGTTTTTGCCCTTAGGAACCTCCAGTAGGACAAGACATGGAGGTGGAAGACAGAGATATTGATGATCATGAACTTATGCAGGCCTGGGCCAGGGTGTGTGTTTGTGCCTTAGCTTTAAAAAAAAAAAAAAAGTTTAAAAAGTAAAACAAAAATATTAAACAGAAAAATAAGCCTATAAAATAAAGATATAAAGAAAGGATATTTCTGTACTGCTGTACAATGTATTTGTTTTCAACTAAGTGTTGCCACAAGAGTCAAAAAGTTAAAAGTTAAAAAAATTATACAGTAAAAAAGTTATAGTATGCAAAGTTTAATTTATTATTGAAGAAAAATATTTTTATAAATTTAGTGTAGCCTAAGTGCACAGTGTTTATAAAGTCCTCAGTAGTGTACAGTCGTGTCCTAGGCCTTCACACTCACTCACCACTCACTCACTGACACCCAGAGCAACTTTCGGCCCTCTAAACTCCATTTATGGGTAAATTCTCTATGCAGGTGTACCATTTGTTGTCTTTTTCGCCATATTTTTACTGTACCTGTACCTTTTCTATGTTTAGATGTGTTTAAATATACAGATACTTATCGCGTGTTGCAATTGCTTACAGTATTTCGTATACTAACGTGCTGTACAGGTTTGTAGCCTAGGAGCAACTGGCCATGTTATATAGCATACGTGTGTATTTTTGTTTAAGTACATTCTGTTATGCACAATGATGAAATCACCTAATGATACACTTCTCAGAACCTCTTAAGCAATGTCATTAAGCAATGAATGACTGTAATCTCCTCTAGATATCTTAATACAAACGGCAACTAAACTACGTAGATTCTTATATACAAAAAACAACGTAAATATGGTCTTCTTTGACAATAAGAGGAGAATAACAAAACGACTCTCCAAGTTGCACATAAAATTCTGCTTCTGTCTATATGGCAAGGTGGGCTGAGTTATGAGTCATGAAATTCACTTCTAACACTACTATTAATGAGTCCTGTGACCATGGAGAAGTCAGTTTACCTGTATTAACAGCAACAACCTGAATTTTACAATAAGGATGTTATAAAGGAGATCACCCATAAAAGAATGTAGCACATCAGCTGTGGTCATAATTCCTTTGCTTCTAGATAAGAAGAAGACACTGGCTTCCTGTTGGGTTCCATACATTTCTCTCTTTGTGAGACTTTATAAATAGGATCTACTCTTTAAAAAAAAAAAAACAACAACTTGTTTTTGAAGGCAGTAACACTTGAGAGTTACCACCCTCTTGGAGACTGGCAAAGACTTTCTGACAAAATTAAGACACACTGCCCCACCCCACGTCCTTATCCTCGCACTAAGCTTTTATATGATCGTATATCATTTCCTGAGTTTGGCTGGACCAGAAAACACAACACAGGTTGAGAAGAAGCAATTTCAGAGCCTTCGACCCTCTGACAGCAGAAAAAAAATAATGCAAACTATTAGAAAAATTGAGCAGAAATAACCCTAAGCCATTTCTGTCCTGTGGTGTCTCCTTGTGGTATAATGCTATCTACAGCAGGGGCAGGGGTCTCTTAATAGCACACAGTAGCCAACCCAGTATTGAGAGAGCTCATCACTTTCACACAACAAGGCAAACATAGTCTTTTACCTGGCATTCTTTGGACAGGATTTCGTCAAATAGCATTGTAACATTTTTATTCAGATATAGTTTTAATTTTTATAGCCATTTGGGCAGTACAGAGATATTAGAGGAAAGTAGGAATTGGTGAGATAAGAGAAAAGTATATCCAGGCTTCTTCTCTCAAACATGAAAGCCTGAGCATCAGTTTTCTGAATTGTAAAATGTGGATGGTAATTCTCAGCAAGGTGTCATGATACTCAAATAATGTAGTCCCTCCTTATCCACGGTTTCACTTTGCATAGCTGCATTACCCACAGTCAACCACGGTTCAAAGATATAGAAAATTCCAGAAATAAACAATTCATAGGTTTTAAATTGTGCACCATTCCGAGTAGCATGACAAAATCCTGCACTTTCCCACTCTGTCCCACTTATGACATGATATCATCCCTTTGTCCAATGTCTCTCCCTGCTGCATATGCTATTCCGGCCTGTTAGTCACTTAGTAGCCATCTCAGTTATCAACTTGACCGTTTCAGTGTCATGGTGCTTGTATTCAAGTAACCCTTATTTAACTTAATAATGGCCCCAGAGTCATCCATATAACTTTTATTACAGTAAATTATTATAATAGTTCTATTTTATTATTAGTTATTGTTGTTCATCTTTTACTGTGGCTAATTTACAAATTAAACTTTATCATAGATATGTATGTATAGAAAAAACATAGTATACATAGGATTTGGTACTATGTATTGTTTCAAGTATCCACTAGGGGTCTTGTAACATAATCCCCAAGGATAAGGAAGGACTACTGTAGATCTGGAAGGGCTGATAAATTAAAAAAACATTATATCATAATAAGGTAATATTATTACAAAAGATGAAAATTCCCTTATCTAAGCAAGTATGATGTCCTTTTATAGCAAAATTTCCTCCTATAGCACCTGTACATATCTACTTTATTGTACTCTCTAAATTTACCAGCAATTGAGACCTCTTTTCTGGGTTCCAAAGCGTTCATCTAATTTCCTACTCGATATGCCCATTGGGATATTTCAAAGTCACCCCAAACTCTACAGGTTCAATGGTAAACTTATGATCTTTCCTCCTCCAACCTGGTCCCCTTTCAGTACTCCTTAACTCAGGGAATGATGCCACACACCTCTCATTCAACTAGTCAAGCCAGAAACTTGGGGGTTATCGTTGTCATCTCCCTTCACTCATGCTCTGTGTCCAATCCATCATCAAGTCCCATTCATAGTACCGCCTTACACATCTCTCATGTTTGCCCGCTTGTCTCCATCTTCATCGCAACAACTACCATCTTTGTTCAAACTAACCTCATTTCCTGTCTCCTCCCTGCTCTCGCAGTACCCCCATTTTTAGCTTGCCCCCTCTCACATGCCTGTTTACCATAGTATTTATCAGTAATTTTATCAAAACGCAGATCCAAGCATGTCACCCTTCTGATTAAATAGCTTCAATGACTTTCCACACTCTTTCAGATGCTGAATAAATATTTTTTGAGTAAATGAGTGAATGAATGAATGAATGATATAGTTATACACTATATTTGCTTTCCCCAAGAACAGTGGAGTACCTAAGAAAGCAAGTACACCAAATGTATCTGAGTACCTTCAGTGCCTAGCACTGGCCTAACATGTAACAAATACTAAATATTTTTTGATGGAATAAATTAATTGCAAGATTGAGATATTATGGGATAATGAAAATAACAGAGTCAAACAGATCTTAATTTGAGTCCATTCTCTTTTCTTCACTGGTGATGAGGCCTGGGACAAGTTACTTAACCTTTCAGAAACTTGATTTCCTCATCTATATACCTACCTTACAAACCTGTCATAAAGAGGGAGCTAACCCATAAGGAGACTCCACACAGAGTCTGGTTAACAGTAATGACACAAATTCTGATCAGTGTTCTTCCCCCCACCTCCTCAAAGTATGTATCCCACCAACCTTCATACATCTGAGAGACTACGGTATACCTTTGCTCCTTTTTTGTTTGAGAATGTAATCCTCTGACCCTAATTTAACATGTGATAGTGTCCTTGTTTTTTCACCCAGGAAGCTCTATTTGTTAACTCAGTCATTCATTCATTCTTGAGCTCATCTACTTATTAAACTGTTGGCTTATCAAGAGCATACTGTGAACCAAGCATTGTGTTGGATGTCAGTGATGAACAAAACAGCCGTCCTGGTGCTTAGAGTCTACTGGTGGAGTCAAACATCAAAGAAACATTTATGTAAATAAATATTTTCAATGTTACAGAGATACGGTCTTCAGCCAAGATGCAGTCAAGGTTTTCCTAAGAGTAGATGCTAGGAATGAGAAATTAGGAGGACTTAGTCTTAGCAAGGATGGCTTTCCTGAGGAAGAGATATTGAAGCTGAGAATGGGAGAATGGGAAGTGGTTAGGCAGAAGAAGACGATATAGACATTTCTCTAGGTAGAAGAGCCAACATGTGTGAAGATCCTGAATCCAGAGGGAACCACAACTTGAGAATCTGAAAGAATGTTAATGTGCCAATAGGAGAGCTGTGGGAGGAGCCCAGAAAGGTAAACAGAGGCCAGGTCCTGCAAGCCCCAGAAGGCCATGCCAACTGTCATTCACCTGCTATGGCCAGAGAGTCATACAAAAGCATGAAAAGAATTCAAGGCAAATTCAATATGAAGAAACGTAGAATTCAATCAAGTGGTCAAGGAAATTTATTGTAATCTGAGTCAGGGAGTAGAAAGCTCTTGTTTAAATTAGGTGATAAAGGTTGAGAGAGGTTATGAGTAAACTAGGGGGGGTGGATAACATCCCAAGGAATTCTGGTTGTGAAACAAATGTCACCAGTGCCCTGTTGATATATCAGCTATAAATAGGATCCAACGTAGCCCCTAAATCTCTAAATTTATGCAAATTGACAAATGCTTTGGTAACCTCAGCATGACTGAGATGGAAAAATGCTCCAGGAAGGTTTAAAATTAAATTAGAAATGATAAAGCAAATAAACCTATTGTTTGGTTTAGAAATAATTTCTGTGATGTAATTTAACATGTAATGTTTAGAAGGTTTCTGGCATGTTACACTTGTGATTTTAAGTTTAAACATATAAGAACATTAACTAAATTTGTAAATAATATTGAAAATTTAGGAGAATTTGGTTAATTAGATTTGCTAGAGCTGTTCAAATACTTGGAAAGTTCCTGCTTATTAGTATAGACAGAGATCTCAAAAATAAAGCCAACTATAGTAAACACATAAGCGAGTTTACAATGTTTAAGATAATTTGATTAATTGAGCTTGTATATGGAACCAATTGTGTAAGGCAGTCTAATTTGTATAACTTGAGCTCTTGAAACAACAATCAAAAAAAAAGTGGAGGTGATTGTTCTTATCAAATTTACAAATAACAAGATTTATAAGCTGAATTCAAAAATATAAGGAAAAAATCTGGTTTTGACTTTGCAAATTTAACAAATTAAATATTATTTTAAAACCAAGTAACTTTAAACAATCTGTTCCGCGTTCAAAAGTGGTCTTGAATGTTAACCAAAAAATCCTCACAAGAAACAAAAACAAAAAACCTTCACATTGACTTTAAGAACATAAGACTCTTCCTACAATTATTGGTGAGTCACCCCAAATTTCTCAACACATGTCTCCTATCAAGCTTTTCCTAAATTCGCGCTTCTTATATTTGGATCAACAATAAGCTGGGGGAAAGAGTCTAAATGATGGCTATGAACACCTTTTAAATTATGCTAGCCAAATCAACCTTTGGTTGGATTAAAGTCAGGATCTGAAATGCGCTCTCTATTTGTTTCTATATTTTTGTGGTTTCCTTCTTTATGTTAGTAAATATGGCAGCCTTGTTATGCCTGAATGAAGGGGGGATGGAACTCTTCGACTGTCAGTCAGGTTGGAAAGGTGAGCTAGTTATAAGGGCACCATGCTGGACTGGTTTAGAGCCCAGAGAGAACTGCAGAGCTGAGAGAGACACTGGGATCCAAAGAGGGGAAGAATTAGTTGTACCATTGACTGCCAAGACAGGATTTAAACATGCCACCCATGATGTGGCATGCTGGGAATGAAGCAAGAGACTGAATGTAGAAGAGGAGCGTTGGGCAGAGAGGGAGAACCCCTGCTCAAACGCCTAGGAGCAGGCTAACGGGCATCCACACTCAGAGATTTTCTGAGAGCAACACAGAAAGGCTTGGGGAGGTAGATGACAGCCAATTACTGCACAGCACTAAAGACTATTTCCAGAGTCCACTGGCTCGTGGAATGGAAGGTCCCAATGTCATGTCAGAACAGACCTAAGATAAGGCTGGAGCCGGGCTTCTTTTCTGTGTCCGCCAATCATTTTCAAAAAATTTAAATCATTGGAACATTTTCAAAAATATTAGATCTTAATTACAAACCAATGCATGACATAAAAGAGTGCTATATTAGTTGAAGAGGAGATAAGGGAGGGGCATTGGGCTTCCCTTTACTTATTGGAGATAGGAAGGGTCTAGTTAGCCTCCTTTTAATCACTGGGAATGGGAGAGAGGCACCCCAGCTTCTCTTTTAACTATTGGAGTTTTGGGCATATTGGGGTGAGAGAGACACTCAACCTTTCCTTTAATCTTTACCCCGTCCCTGAGAGTCATTCAGAGAGATCTGAGTTAGCGAATTCTCACCTCCTATCATTTGCCCTTAGCCTTGTCCAAGAAAAAAGTAAATGTGATTGCTAAGTCTCATTAAAAGGATCTTGGCAATGCTGGCCATACCTACAGCCAAACAAGAAAATGAAAATTTTCCATGATCTTTATCAGGTTTGAAAGTAGATAAGGAAGAAAAATATATTACTCATATTTCTATATAAAATTAGGTACAGAATTATGCAATGGCAGCTGTCATGTAAACAAGTATAGCCTCAGGCTTTGACTGCACATAATGGTTACCACTGAAGCAGAATGCTCTGGGTTGTTGTGGATCTGAAGCTATACAGCAGTGAGCTGGTATTACAGGAAGTTCCCGTGACAACGATAAAGAACATATACCAACAATAAAGAGCATACACTGAGTTCTCATGTCTAACAGACACTAGGTGCTGAGCTACATGTCCATCACATAAAGCGAATAGTTGTGACAAAAATACAGGTGAAGGTACATGGCAAAGACCACTTGTTCTTTATTGGTGGGAATACAAATTGGTCAAACTTCCTTTTAAAAATTTTGGCAATACAAGAATCATTTTACGTATGCTTACTCATCAACAGCAACTCCACTTCTAGGAATATATCCTGTAGAAATACTCAGCAGATGTACACATATATAGGTATATATGTATTAATTTTTGTAGCATGGTTTTAACAGAAGAAATTGAAATATTAAAATAGCTATTAATAGAGGACTCAGGAAATATATTCTGACCTGTACTCAGCATGAAATACAACCCAGTTTTTAAAAAAAGATAATTCTATATGTATGGGCTTGGAAGTATTACTAGTAGCATCTATGTGGCCAACATTTCCAAAGGCCAAAACTCGAAATGTCAGAGTTTGGAGTAAGGAAAGGTTTATTGATCTAGAATGTACCAATGGAGAAGACTGGAAACCTAGTGGTACCTCAAATCTACCTTAAGAAAGGCTAGAGTTCAGGACTCTTTATGTCAAGAGAAGGGGAAATGGGAGAAGCAAGAGGTAATTGGCCACTGCAGACATCTGGGCACCAGGAGGGGTCCAAGGAAGACTGTGCTAGTTGATGTGAGTTAGGTCATGAGGTTCCTGCAAATCTTTGATTAACAGTACATGCTTCTTTTATCTCCTCAAGATGCAAGCAGAATCCCTCTAATGATCAGCATGTCTATACGCAAGACTAAGGAGAAGCTATTAGCCTGAAGGCCATGGGAACGAAGCAGGCTTAAACAAGATGGAGTCAGAGAGACAGAGCATTTTACTGTTACAGAAGGATATATATGTAAGAAGCAAAAAGAATTTCAGGCAGTATATATAATTCTATGTGTGTGTAAAAAGCTCAAAACTATATATCTACATAATCCATACTGACAGCCGGAACCATAGTTATTGGCATCGCTATAAAAAAAGATGAACACCAAATTTTAATAGTGTTTCCCCTTGGGAGCACGTATGCAGGAAGAAATTTGACCTTCTTCTTTTCAGTGTTCTTTGAAATACTTTCAACAAGAAAACAGTAAAGTGGATGTGAAAAACAGAACAGAATGATAGTCAGGATTTATGGCAAGGTTGGGCTGACTCTACTGTCAAAATGTTCTACAATATGCCACAAGCCAAAGTAAACTACTGTCTCTAAAGTTACCTACCAAGTTACCACACCACCTACTGACATGAAGGATTCCTCCTAGCTGCCACCACTCCTGCAGAGGGAGGCTGTAGTCAAATATTTCAGTAGTTGTTTCAGCCTCTCAGAATGATAACTTGCCATTTAGAATCCCTGAGATAGAGAATGGGACTTGCTTTTTGAGACCTAAGACACTTGTGACCAGGAATTTCCCCTTTTATTTAATTAATCAAAAATAAAGATTCTTATTAAAAGCTAAGCATAAACAAACCTCATAGCAGGCATCTGCTTAGAACAAGCCTCTCAAGCAGACTAGATCCAAGGCCTGGGTGACTACTCCATCATCCCTTCCTTTACTTAAATTCTGTCCTATTGGATTGAGAAGGGGCTGGGTACTCTTTCATCTATTTGAGTGGTGTGAAAACTCTTCTAGGGTGATACCGGCTGAGGTTCCAGCAAGAAGCCTTCTAGATTTCTGGTCTCCAGACCACATTGGGTGTGGCTTTCTGAGACTGTCTTGCTTCATTTCCCTCACTAAGAGAAGGAAGGAGACATCTAGAAAGGGGCTCTGGCTTTCCCAATCCCCTCACTTTTCACTTCTCTGTCAAGTCAGGGCTTTTGCCCTCAGCAGCCAGTCCACTGGTCACAAGTCCACTCATAGGACCCTGCCACTTCAGGCCCCAGCATCCTCTTGTCCATGTTGCTGACCAATAGGGGAGACTTTTCCATGTGACCTTAAAATTCTGTATTAACTTTTTCATTCTGTTTGGGAAATATCTGCTCTTTACTTTTCTCTTTAACTTTTCGGATACCCATTTAAAATTTTATATATATAATCATAAGACTAACAGGAACAGATATATTTCTCTGGTTCTTACCTCCACCCACTATTATAAGACTCCATCTCTCCCAATGTCGCTCCCAATGGTCTCCATTATTCTTCCTCTGGGAGAATGGGATCTCTCTCACAATCTCCATGACAGGCACTACATGGCAGTAAGCAGTCACCTGCACTCAGCAACAGAAAGGCAGAACCATGGAAGGGGCTTTGACACAAGGGACAGGCTAAGGTGGGGCCTTCAGAACACTGGTCTTTCTGTGCCTGAATGTCTGTTTAGTCAGGAGCCACCCAGACTCCCACCCCTCACCATCTGGCTATTATAAAACCAACAACTGTTTATTTTAAATCTTTGTCTCCTAAACATTTCAGTAAGATTCTGTGAGGAGTCTCTAGGGGCAGTACATCTGAGATTTGAAGTATATATTCAATCTTAGAATTTCGAGCTCTTTTCCAAATTTGGGTTTTATTGTTTACCTCTTCAAACAAGTGTTAGCAACAGCAGCCTTAGCAACTGTTAGTTTAAAAACCTTGTCTCTTCTTCTCACAGAAAGAAAATCAAACAAATGGTTCCAGGTTTAGTTCCCAGCAGTTCATAAGATAGACAATTCTTTGCAGATGGTTCCCTAACTCGGCATAGCTAAGAGAGTGAAGCAAGTTTGGGAGTGTGCTTCCAAAATAGCCCCCATCCATATAACAATTGTGCTTACTCCCCGCTATCTCCACTCCCCCATGCTTTGGGGACAGAGGTTTGCTTGGTGTAGTGGATAAGGCCCAGCTTTACAGATACTGGTGAACCAAGAAATGAGAGCAAATGTGTTTGGGGAGCTATCTCGAGACAAGCCACTATCTTGGTCTGGTCTTTGACATTCTCTAATGTCCTGGTTAGGTCCTAGAGAATTTTGCTCTTTATACCTTGATCCATCCCAAATTCCATCTATTAAGTGCATGAGCTTCCCGAATGGCTCTTTCGTAACCATTGGTTACAAAAAAGAGTAAAGAAAAGAAAACAAAAGATAATGTTGCAACCCACTGCCTTGTCCCCACACTCTGAAGCCGTGCCTGCCCTTGTCTTTCCTGGTTTACAAAACACTCGTCTTCTGATATATCATAAAATATCTTTATTTATTTTGTTTCTTCTTTATCCTTTATCTCTTCTATAACTGTCAAAGTGGAAGGAAACTTGTCTGTAAGAGGTTTGACATATAGTAGGCACTCAAAATTATTTTGTTAAATTCAATCGAAGTTGAAACTGAAACAGGCTTTAAAGTTCCCTTTCCTGATCTTTGACTCTTCTGATTTTCAAAGCTTTTCTTGCCTATTTGTGCCAATTTGTTGGTACTCTCCTTGGAAGTGTCCATGCTCTCTCCTGCCAACTGCCATGATGCTGATCCATTGTTTCCATAGGGCTTCTTCTAGGCATGAAGATAGTCTTCTATCCAGGGGTTCATAGACAAGCTTAAGCAACCCAGCTCAAATGTGGAACCCTAGGCTTGACAGCTGGCACCTCGCAGCCAGCTGGTACCTGGTAAACTGTCCCCAGCTCTTTTTAGCCAGTTCCAGGTACTCTTGGGTATGCCATGAAACTACTCTGAACTTTCCTGAGCACGTGCCTTTTTACTTGACATGACTTGGGAAGGAATGAGCAAGTTAAGTTCACTATCAACTGCTTTTCATTAGAGCAAACATTCAACCATGCCCATGTGTTTGGTCCAGCCCTGCCTGGAGAAGCAGACACAAAAGTTGTGCCAATGGCCAGCTGGGCCAGGAATGGATTCCAGATTCAGGCTTTTTTGCCAGACAAAAGGGAAAAGGACTGCAGATCATCACTGAGAACATAAACTAACTGAAAACCGGATGGGTGAGGAAACTTGCCCAACATCGTATGGCAAGTTGGTGGCAAACTGGGACACAGCTCCTGTTCCTTCACTGCCCTGTCCCAAGGCTGTCAAGTGTCTTCTCACCCTTACTAAGAATCAGAGCCCTTATACCTACTCTACATGAGTATGGCTTAGGCACACAGGGTCTTCAAAGCCTTTCTTGCTTACTATTCTTCTTCACACAACTCAACGAGTTCTTAACTGGAAAATAACTGACTTCGACAACACAGTGCCTATCTCTATTCTCCTGAACACCTAACAGATCCTTGCATTTAATTGTTACTCGATAGCAATTGAATAAAGAAATCAATAAATGAATGAGTGAAAACGTTTCATTCCCTTAGCTCTACAGTTGTAGAACAAGGTTTCTTTCCATGCTTATTGTAGTTTAAACACCAGCCTTGCAAGATAACCACCCAGCTGATTAGTCCTCACTTCTAAGAATAAATTCTCACAGTGGATATTTTAGGTGATTTGATGCTTTTGTGAAAAAGCAGGGGGCAGAAAGCACAGAGCAGACCTGGCTACTGAGTGTTGGGCCTCTGGAATTGATGCTCCATATCAGAACTCCCAACGGGGCCAACAAAGAACCAGGACCAAAGGGGCAGGTGTGAGATAGAAGACTAGAAATGTTTCTGTCCTGTTATATTCAGCATCAGAAATGGACAATGATAGTCAATTCCCCACCAGCTGTGCTAATGTGTGGACAAAGATATAGAAAAGTTGATTGGAAGCAAGTTGCATGACCTGCCCACAATCAAAGAAAGGGGGTTATACAGAGTGTGAACATGAGGTTACCTTAGACTCCATCCACCACACCAATATTTCAGAGTTGGGAGAAGAGATAATACATTTTTGCTGTTCTTGGCTTAGGCAGTTAGATTACCTGCGATGAGAAGTATTTAATAGCTGAGCCAGAGAGATTATAAACAATTGAAGGTCATGTTCAGCCATTCTTAGTATAATATGACTCTAAGAATTTGTGTTTTGTTACAAAGAGGTATCGTAATCAAATTCTAAGGATTTAAACTAAAAAATATTAGGGACAACTCCCAAAAATATGGCAGACAAATTGTCTAGTACAGAACATCTGAAAATACATAAAAACACCTTTTATGTGTATGGCTGAGCCTGTGAAAAAAGTAAGAGTAATTCTCAGAAATTCAAATCAGTAAGAATATATAATCTAAGAGGCAAGAGAATAATGAAGCACTTGTCTGTGGCATCTGTTAATCCCCAATGGACCGAAACCTGGGTTTTCGTGAGCTAAAACTGTGGGGGTAAAGAGAAAAGCCTGGACAACAGGAGGCTGGATTGGAGCATGCCGTTATCACTCAAAAAAGCCAGGACATCAAAAAGACCAGATGCTCAGAGGTAAACTGGCAGACCATCTTTTATAGAGAGATGATTGAAATTATTACTTGTTTTGGCCTTGACTATTAGTAGAGGAGAGAATATGAAAAAAATCTCCCTAATTCTTAATCATTATGAGCATGTCTCATCAAGATTTGAAGCACAAATGTATACCAGCATTTCTAAAATATCTCAAACTAAAAAATTAGAGTAAAACTATCTTGAAAGATAGCTCCTCCAGGCCTAAGGTAGAAACAGACCCAATCCTTTCAGGAGGAATGCATTTAAATCTAGGCTTCAAATAATTCCCACACTTAAAGTTCCAATGAGCTCACAAAAATCATAACTACAACAACAAAATCACAAAACATATAAGTCATTGTGATCTGGAGTCTACAAAAACAAACAAACCCAGAAACTGTAAAAGAATACATGCAAAGACTATAGATAGAAATTATAAGACATGAAATATAAAACAAATACAAAAAAATGAAAAGGATGTTTAAAGATGGAAAAGAAGAATTAAAAACAATGCTAAGGATTAAGAGACTATTATATTAGATTAGCCAAAATTGAAAAAAATACAGCTGCCAGAAACAGAACTAACATTAAATGTTTAGAAGGTAATTTATAAAGCAGATCTAATAGACATAATCAGAATATTATACCTGGCAATTACGTTCTTTCCATACAATTTTTTCAAACACAAATGGAACATTATAGCAGAGACAGGCAGCAAGCTCCAGAGAACCATCCTCTTCTTTCTCTGAGTTTTCACCTAGGCCAATGAGGAACTACATTTCCCAGTATTCTCTGCAGATAAATATGGCCATCTGACCAAATTTTAGTCGATAGGATATAAGCAGAAGTAACTGCATTGAAGAGTTGGCTCATGTTCTTTCCCTTCTCATTCTTCTTCCTTCTGTCCAGAATACAGTTGGGATTGAAGTGAGATTGAACAAGAGATAAAAATAAGAATTTCCATAGCAGCACAATTTGTAATAGCCTAAAACAGCCAATACTCCCAAATATCTATCAACAGGAAAAGCAATAAATTTGGAAAATCCATAAAATGGAAAACTGTTCTGGAATAAAAATGAACAATAGCTTTGCTTGTCAACATAGCATGAATTGAAACAAATGTGTCACAGGAGAATAAAAATAGTGTGATTCCAGTTATATAAAAGTAAACAACTAAACAATATATTTTAAGGGATGCATATGAATGGGGTAAAAGCAAGAGAATGGTAAATTTGAAATTAAGCAGAGTGGATATTTCTTCACTGGAGAGAGAAGAGCAATTAAGGAGGGGTATACAGAGGGCTTCAGCTGTACTAGCAATATTTTATTCTGGGTGATTACCCAGGTTAATTTTATTATAAATCTTTCAATTTTATATGTGTATATATATATAATATATTCTCTCTTGTGTATGTAATATATTTCATATTTAAAAGTGAACTTAGAAGAGATGATAATAGGAAAACTACCAGATTCTACCTTCGACATTTATATCTTTAAAAGCCTGCAACGTTTATAACTTATCTATTGTTTAATGTTTGAATGATTTAGTAAGAACTTATGACATAAAATAAGAACGGGGAGAATATGGTTATGAAGTGGTTCTTCGATGAGCCTTGACATTTGGAGCGTGTGAAGAACAAACACAAATTAGTGGCGGCGTACTCTAATTGCAGGGTAAATATTCTGAGTAACTCCGGGAGTGCCACATTTGCAACCAGTCATTCCATGCTTATAACAAGGATCACCTTCTTCTATTAATCTTTGGCTAGGAAGAGTAACAAGTCATAAAAGCTAATGATTTTTGTTCAACCTCCTCACCTGCTTCTGAAGATGTTAATTAGACCTCCTACATTAGCTCCCCCGAGCTGCTCTCACGTTAAGTTTTCTTTTCCCGTCTGAATCCATTTCAAGGATTTAAGTTTTTTTCACTCAAGGAATTACACCTCACAAGGCACTCTTTGACCTAGTCTTTCTCTTAAAAATCTCAAATTTCTCTAAAAGCCCTAAACTTCTCTTATTCTGTTCCCAACCATACAGTATGACTATAAAGAACCAAAAGTTCCTTCACTCTAAGGATCCAGAAGCAGCAATTTACAAAACTTCCTGTGTAAATTACCAATTCTTTGTAAACAGAGAAAAATAATGTTAAAAATTGTATCTACTGTCTTCTGAGACACTAGCTTTCTCTTGATGGCAGTTCAAATCTCTCCAGTTAGCCACACTGGGGCCTCCCTGCCACCTGGCTGCCCACCCCCACTCACCTTTCCACCACCCCACACCAGACCCCTACTTTTCCCTCAGATACAACCCATATTCAGAAGCAGGGCAGCAGCCTCTCTTGACTGGCTTGAGTGACTGTTGCGCATACCTCTTCACTCCAATGTCATCATTTAAAGTCTGTGACTAGTGTGAGGAATGGTTTACATCTAGAGGACTGGTTATTATAGCCATGCCTGTAGTCACCCTATCAATAAGGTAAAACATCTGGGACTTTGTAGGTCCTTTTGTGAGGTAGTTAGGCAGACGTGAGCGATGGCAGAAGAATGGAATACAGGCCCACACCAGAGACCTTCCTTAGGACCTCCTTGGAACACCCACTTTATAGTTTTAAATCACCCCTAAATCCTGAGGAACAAAGGAATGAAGGGCCCAAACTTATAGCTGGTTTAATCTGGCTATAGATGCTTGTGCAGTAAAGACTACTCTGACCTTCTTCTCAGCCTAATTATACCCTCATTATAATATCATGTCTATGCCCAGAAAGTAATGAATCTAATTATAACAGACTGAATTCTGGGTAACAGCATGAGCAGTAGGCAAGAGTTATGTAACAGCCAAATGTCAATCAAAATTATCTCACCTGCCAATCATCCTGGACCACCCTTGTAACCTCCCATCATGGCCCTAATATAAAACAGACCTCCCCATTTCCACAAGGTTACAACCCTCACTGTAACCCGCCCCTCCCTCAGAGCATGCTCTATCTTTTGTTTTTTTACCTTCTGAATTCCACAGGGCTGCAGCCTTCCTTGGCACGGCCCACCTTCTAAAAATGCACTTTTAAAAAATATTACTTTTCCTAAATCTCGCTAAGTAATTTTTTGCTGCATTGGTGAAAAGAACTGAGGGATCCCTATTACTGGGATAACAACAGATTTCTATCGCCCCAATGGTTACACTTTGAAATACTAAGAGTTTCAAAAAGCTTTTGCAAACAAAAAAAAAGTCAGGTAAAGTGGGGGTAATTACTGTAATGCTGAGTAAACCACAATGTGTTTACAATATAAATAAATTATTACATAAATAATTAGTAGGCACAGTGAAGAAGAATATATACTTCCAAAGGTTCCCACTTATTCATGAAAGACAATGTTGCTCTGTTGCGTCTCTTGAGAAGACCTCAGGTCCAGTCCAGACAGAGTTAATGGGGACCCAGAGTAAGAGATTTTTAGTCTTTCCAGGAAAACAGCTGCTGGCACTAGAATGCCCTTTGCTCTCTGGTCTGTTGCACATTTCCAGGTCAGAAGCCAAACTTCCCAACATCTGTCTTGGATTCCCCACCAGCACCACCACCAGCACCACCACCACCACCCCTTCCCCACTCCATAGCACAGCTCCTCCTCACACCTTGGGCTGTAAGTCCAGGAGGCAGCAGTTGTCTTACTCTTATGTGCATCCTCTTGGAGCCACCTGTCCTGTGCATCCTGCAGACCTTATACAGCCTGTGAATGATTCTGAGTGCAACCTCAGGATAGTCAGATCTTACAGCCTTCCTCCTCTGCCCTGGCTTTTTCTTCAAATAGACAAGTACTTTGGAATCCATACGTAGAGTTTTTCTCATTTCACAGTGAAGAGGGGCGTAGGGAAACCAGACCATATTACCCATAGGCAGAGAGAAGCATTCTTACAGGACATACAATCCTTTTGCAGAGTGTATATATATATATATATATACATACATATATATATACATACATACATACATACATACACACACATACTCCTTAACCTTGCAAGAGTACTTGGGGGCTGTGGGGTGATAATATTGTCTGTAGATGCAAATTTTAAAATCTCTCCAGCCGATTGCTGGGGGAGAAGATCTATGGCCATCAGATGCTCAAAGTGTTCATTGCTTAAAGTTTAAGACCTCCCCCCTCCCCCCACCCCTTGCTAAGCATACAGATTTTAGATCTTGGAAATATTACTTCGTCCCTAAGGGCCTTAGTTTTTCCATCTGTAAAACAGGATATGTACCTCAGAGATCTGTCGGGAGGATTAATGGAGACAGCATACACAGTAGCACAGTGCCTGGCATATAGTAAACCTGCAGTATGGATTAGACATTATTATTATTAATACCCCAATTAGGATATGAGAAAAGAACCTCAGTAAACCACAGAACCACCATGCTCTCAGAATCAAAGTGTATAAGTCATGTTTGCACATGATTCATTGGGAAAATGACAGTTGACCATAGTGAAGAATATGGTTGCTGTGGGGGAGGGGCAGTGATCGCGATTTTGTGCCGCCCCAGGATCCCCGCAAAATGCTCCCTGCCCTAGACACCCACTTCCTGCTCATTGCCTTACACGTGGTTCTGCAGTTTTCCAAGAAACGCCATCCTAGTTCTTCACCAGGACACACTTCTTCCGTCTTTAAATTCTGCTTTGCGTAGCTAATTTAAAACATGATCCATCCTGATGTTTAAATGGCTGCTCAGCTGTTGTTCCTCACAGAGGGGAAACAGCAGAGGAAACAATCCTACCAAAAGGGGCCATTCTAATGGCAGAAATTATAGGCACCGCTGTGAGCCTGTGAAGAAAGAAAGTTTAGGGCAGGCAGAGAGAGGTCTGCCTGGCACTTAGTTGTTTACTGGACAACATGCTATTTTCAGGAAAGAGTCAAAGAAGACTTGAAGCTGCAGCCAGGGAGAAGTAGGGAAAGAAAAGGAATAAATACGAAATGATAGGAAAGAGCCTCTGAAAGTGTCGGGCGACTTAAAAATGCACAGTAAGGAAGAGAATGATAGTGACAGTGCTACAGAAATGCAGCTCGCGACTCTACTTGAAAATGAAAACACAGCGTGGCCTGTGATCAACAAATATTCTTCTATGAACTCTTATCGCTTGAGAAGAAAATTTTTCACCCTTTCTTCGAAGTAAAATTTTAAATGTGATGTCAATGGTGCTTAGGTCAGTTTCACGCTTCATGTATTTGGGCATAAAACTCAGGCGGACTCTTGTGCTCTTAGATATCAGTATTCTGATGATGTCATTCTTAAGGGACTTACAGAAATCGATCAAGAAAACTCTCAGCAACTAGGAAAGAACCCATCTACACCTAACGATGCCAACATATACGCTTGCCCTTAATAAGAAAAAGAGGTTTTTATAAAATAGTTGTGACTGTAATTAAGGCCAAATTTGAGAAAAACTCATGAATGGACAGCATGGCAGAAACTGACAGTTGCCCCCTAAGACACCTATTCCCTTCTTCTGTGGTACTAAAACCCCTGGTTTCAAAACAGCTCTTAGCCATATGGTTAAGTTCTGGCCAACCCGAAGTGATCACGAGGGATATATAAAACTGCGGGGCATTACTGCAAAGAGGACGGGGCAGCCATTGCATTTGCTCTTTTCCGCCTCCACCGGCTGGAGCGCAAACGTGGTTGTGAGCCAGATTGGATGATGCGGGAGAGGGACATGCTAGGAACGGCGGAGAAGGAAGACGGAGTGAGTCTGGGTCGCGGATCCGGAGGAGCTGCCAGCCAGCCCTGCAATGCCCACACTAAACTGTTAGATGAAAGAGAGACTCCTAGCTCCTTTAAGCCACTATGCTTTGGGGGCTCTGTGACAGCTGCCAGACCTGTAAATTAGCTAGTGTAATCCATTAGAAGGTTATTAAGAGGATTATCTACTTTTTCTTCACCGAAGAAAACATGAGAATGAAAGCTTGACATTTTATATTCCTACATGATTTCCTGGAATCTAACACCTTGGGAATTAAATTTAAATGCCTACTACTCCTCATCACAGTAACACCTCCAATTAGCTTATCCAGTTTAGAAGCTCTTTTGAAAGCCAACTATCCTTTTCTCATACATAAAAAATATTCATGAATGAACACATTATCACAAAGGCCAAACTTAGAAACATCAAAGAGAAAGATTGATGAAAGAAGATTTGAAGAAGAAAATACAATTGGACTGCATGGTAATTACAGCACAAAAATATTCATTTACTCCTTTTCCTTTTTAACCAATTCCTCGCAAACTGAAATCACCACATCCAGCTTTATTCCTTGAATCTCGGTGAGCTTCCATGTGCTTTCTAAAATTAAAGACAGCTGATGACCGCAGAGATTTCTTTCTTATTTCTGTGCTCATTGGTGACAGGGCTGAAGGACCTCACAGTATATACATGGATTCTAAAGAAGGAAATTGATATTGTTGGTCAGGCAGTGCCAAATATCAGGTGACCAATCTGGGTACTTTTATTTTGATTCCCAAAATAGGCTGCTAGCAGAAAACTGAAATTTTTGGCTCTACTGTGATATACACTGCAGATATAAGGATAAATGAAATATAACTGCTAATATCAAGAAGTTCATAGTTTAGAAAAAAAACTTTAAATCACTTAAAGAATTATGTTGTAGTGTGATAGGCTATAAGAAGAGATGATATTAGAGTGAGGTTTTGAAGAGTGTTTGGGGGTTTCTCAGATATATGAGTTAGAGAAAAGGGGTATTCATGAAGAAACGAATAGAATATAGGAAGATTGTAAAGTAGTGAATGCATATGGTAGGTCCAGGGAACAGGTAGTAATCCATAGTTGTTCATGAAGTTAATGATAGTAGAAAAGGATTGAAATGGAATTTGAAGCCCAATTGTGAAGGAACTGATGAACTACACTAAGGAATAACCTCTTATTTCCTAGGCAGTGCCAGACCTAGACATACGAGCTCCTTGGGCAGACTAATAATAGAGCATCTCTTCAAACCAGTAGTCTGTAAATATTTTTCAACATGCCAGTCATTCTTGGGAGCAGAATTGAAAATGTCTTAATAAAAACTACATAAAGCAAATAGACAAACATACCAATACTAATCCATTTCTCCTGGCCAAAGAATATAAATTCTGGAAAGAACTCAATTAAATGGTTCTCACTTTTCCATAATTCTTTTTCTCTCTTTAGTTATCTTCTAGTCTTTTCTAAATCAGACATCTTGGGAAGCATATGAGGTTTTAAATTTTCAATGATAAAATAAACCGCTCATGTGGTAAACAATACCTTGATATGCATATTTGGGTTCTAAATTCTAGCTTCCTGCCAACTTTTCACTGATTGAAACCTTGCATGTATGGAGCAAAGTACTTATCAAAGAGCAGCCAGGGAGAATCGTTTCTAAGTTCTCCAACGTGGCTACCATCCATTGCAATGGAATCAAGTTACCACTTCCCAGCCATGTAAGGACTTGAATGTAGAAATCTGAGTTATCTGGCACCATTTGAGAAACTCAGAGATAGACTCCCTGGTGAGTTCCAAGGTTAGCCCACCCTTTATCAGACTTTGTGTCTAGACCAATAGTTTTTATATCTCCTTTTTGAAACTTCCTAATTTTTAGTGGACCTTTCCATCAAAAGAAATCTTGTGGGAAGCCAACACATAAAACAGATAAAGGCAGGTAGGCATCGACTGGGAGAGAGGAGTGCCTAAGACTTTTCTTGTTCACATTGGTGGCGCCTGGATATAAACCCCAGGATTCTGTGGCTCTAAGGAGTGGTGAGCTAATAGGGTGTTAAGCAGGAATGACACTATTGTATCTGTGTAACATTCTCCCTTTGCAAAGGAAGAAACTAGAGTCCAGATGAAGCTCAAACCATTGGCAATAAATTTGTAGTCTGTAGAGAGGACAAAACTAATTAGATTAATTAGTGGGTGTCATCACCTTTTATTAACTGTCTGCCAGACTCTGAATGTAAACACACACGCACCCGTGCATGTGTGTGTGCATACGCGCACGCACACACACACACGATACCACCTCCCACCCCTATACAGTTACTGTGAATGCATTAACCTCTTTAATGTGGCTGCTTCTGAAGGGGACAGCAGCTTTACCAGTGGCACAGGGTGAAGCTCATTATCACAGGATAGCTGGTCATGAAACAGCAGTGGCAGACTTTCCTGCTGGGAGAGTCATTCTTACCCACCTGCTTTACCAAGTACCTCTGTCAACATGAATCAAGGCAAGAGAAGCAGCACGGATTTGCTTGCACGTATATGCAGTTGCAACAACAGCAGCTTAGGCAGAGCAGATACTTTGGTCTCTGATCAGTGGGCCATCCGAGCCTCAGAGCCAGCAGAGATTGGCTCAGACCTTGGCTTCAGCACGTGCAAAACCAGTCATCTCAACAGCTGCTGCTCCTAACAGGAATTCCCTCTGGGCAATGTTCATCCCTTTGTTCCTGTCAACTTGTCTTTTTCAGTTCTAAAGTTATGGAGTCAGGAATCAGGCTTACATACCTTGCCTAGAAAAATGGCCCAAAACTGCTTTTACGTTAGAGATGTATAAACAGGAGCTTATGTATGTACTTAATGTAAGCAGTGCAAGGAGTCTGGGAACTAAATTTTCTACTTTAAAATACTTGTGATAATCCATTTGGGCTTTTTCCCCAAGGCCTTTCTCCAGGTCAGCCAAAAGAACAGACCATCTTTATCTAGAGTTTGGATTATAATCTTTAGCTACTGGGTTTGTAGGTCCTGAACACCTTTGAGAATACGATAAAAGCTACAACCCCCTTCCAGAAAAAATGCACAGAATTTTGCACACAATTTCAGAGGTTCCATGGATCCCTAGAGCCATGTATGAAAACCCTTCTCTAGATTCACAAGCATTTTCTTTCTCCATGTATAGGAAGATTACCTGGTCAAGATGGAACGAAACTTGTCATTACCAGCTATTATCAACTCCATCTTAATTGGTCTTTTGAATAAGCTGGTCAGGGCAACAGTCCTATTCCATCACCACACTTCTTGGGATATTTAGGTTCCAGTGGAAGACAGAATAGTAAGCCTTAAGGCACATTTGCTGCCTTTTCTCTCCTCCGTTTTCTCTTTGGGTTTCTCTTTCTTCATCACCACCTTAAATGTTGGCTTTTGATCATTTCACTGTCCTGTTTGAAATACTGCAGTGACTTACCGTCTCCTGCAGGACAAAGTCCAAGTTCCTTGTCTTGCTTGCAAGGTCGTACATCTTCCTTCTCCAGTTCCTCTCCCTCCATTCTTAGCCTCATGCGTGATTCTAGCCCACAGAGGTCCAGCTCACATTTCTGCTGTCTCAAGCCCTGTGTTTTTGCTCATGTGGTCCCCCAGCCTAGAATGCTCCTCTCCCTTTACCTGGCTAATCTCTCCCCATCAGTTCACTCAGCTGTCATCTCCATCCCCCTATCAAGCCCATATCAGTTTATTAATTGTTCACTCATAGGTCTGTCTGCCCCACAAGGTGGTGAGCTTTCTAGGTGCATAGCCAGGGCCTGTTCACTTTTGTGTCACTAGTGCCTGATGCATGGCAAATACTAGGTAAATTTTTGAAGAAGGAGAAAAGGAAAGATCCTTTGAATACACCATTATATTCTCTAAAAGGATGAGTTCTCCCTGAAAGTCTATACCTGCAGAACAATGCTAAATCACAGGATGAGGGGGAGAGTGGTCATAAATAGCATGGAGACCTGAAAAGGAACAAATCCCTCAGTTGCTTCTGGGTGAGTCCGGTGTATCGTGGCTAGGGGCCCAGAAGTTGGAGCATGATTTTCAGCCTTAGCTGCATGTTAGAATCCCTGGGGAGCTTTGAAAAATACTGATACCTGAGTCCCATCCCCAGAAATTCTGATTTAATCATTCTGGGGTAGAACCTAGGCATCAGAAATTTTGAAAACTCCCCAGGTGATTATAATGTGAAACTATGGCTGAGGTCTACCATTTGAGGTGACCTGATACTAAAGGCCATGACAGCCTTTCTCATACCCTCCATTCCAAATCCTTATAAGACACAATTAAAAAAAAAAAAATCTCATTCTGGAGTAAGACAACAGATAAAGAGGAAAGAGGATGGCCATTCATATCTGAAGCAAGAACCTGTAATAATGGCCTAAAGAAATACACCATCAAAGGAAAGGCCATGAGAGGATTCTGGAGGGATGGTCTGAGTATGGCTAAGACAGAGTGCAGATGGCCAACTCTACATCTGAAGAAAACGAGGCTTACTGTAGTTTATTAAAAGGTGAACACAGGAGATGGGACATAGGTTGGCCAAGGGCTGTGAAACCAGAGTCAAGTTCAGCAACTCACTGCCTCTCGCCACCTTACAGATCACGTCGCTTAACCATTGACGAATGAATTCTCATTTTCCTCCAAGAGAAACATGCATTTTATTTTATGTTTCCTCCCCAAACCACTTTGTCGTTAGTTTCATTCCTTTAGATTTTTCCTTTTCGGTAACATTAAAATACAGCAACAGATAAAATACATCCCTGTGTTTCCACAAGCACAGAATTTAGAAAACTATGGCTGCTTCTCCTCCCCCCCCTCCCACCCTTTTCCTCTTCCTCCTCTTTCTTTTCAGCCTCCAACTCTCTCACTGTCTTTTTCGTGGCCAGTTTTATGACCCAGACAAGGCATTCTGCACAGCACTACTGTGCCAAAAGTTAAAATAGTAAAATATTATGTCATGTCAACCCAGTTCATGTATGAAAACCTGCCAACCAATCTCGGCCTATTAATAAAAGTGTTTTTGATCTCTACAACGATAGTTTGATTTAGATTTTTGCCTTTAATTATTCATCCATCCCCTCAACAAATATTTAATGAGGACCCCGTAAGTTCCAGGCACTATCCTGGATGCTGAGGATGTCAAATTTAAATAAGATTCATTTTCTAAGAGTTTACAGCCCAGTAGGAAGAACAGATGTCACAGCAGACCTACTATACACTGGTGCCCCAGTGCAGCAAGATGAATGGGGGCGTGGGAGTGGGGCGGGGAGGAGGCGCTGGAGGGCTTGAGAGAGACTACAGTTTATTTAGAGAGCTGCTCTGCCATCAGTGACCTCCCTTCATGCAAGATCGCAGCACGTTTAATGGAATGGAGGGAAGGATCGCAGGACAGGGCTGCTGAGAAAAGCTCTCATCGTTTATCACTGCATGCATGCTGGAACCTTGGTTTTGACCAAAATAAAACCTGTTGTTCTAAAAGTCAAGACTGACCACCTTCTTCAGGATACTAACAAGTAGATCTGTTGATGTGTGAAACTGGCGGATTAGAGATGAAATTACTCATGGAGGAAATGGGTATGTCAAGGAAAACAATGTGTGCTCTCTGAGAATCTCTTGAAGCTAGAACTTCATATCAACTCTGTGCTGGCTGAATCTGTATACCTGACTTCTGGGGAGTTCAAACACATTATAGACATTTCCCTCATGACTGCCATAGAAACTCTCCAATGGGGATGATGGCCTGGGAGCATCTGCAACCCTAACCCTAATTGCATTGCCGCCTGAAGGAAGTGGCTGGCGGCACTGACAGGAAGGAGGGATCCCAGCAGAAACGTAAATAACTATGAAAGGATATGAGGTGGGCTTGGCAGAGTGAGGAACAGGCTGGGTCCACGGCTCCTGGTTTAGAATGGCAGTCCCAGGTCAGAGAGGTCATCTCCAGCTGCAAGTTTCCCCATGTGGAACTCATCTACTGGAAACCAAGACCCAGCCTGGCCCGGGATACTAATGAACAGTACGAGGCCTTCCCTAGGGAGAGAACTATGTCCAGTCTATTTATTCATTTGTAAGACTTGGGTTTCTCTTTTCTTCTGGCAGACAGGGAGCTTGCAGACAGGACAGCAGAACTGCCCCAAGAGCTGACAATAACCTGGACACTCAACCATACCCCACCAATGAAAGGGAGTCAGGGCGGGGGTGGGGGGGGGTCTCCTGTGCCTTAGAACACAGCCAAGTGGAAAGATCCCTGGCCTTGGACTCAGGCACCTGGCCTTGCATCCAGCTGTCACTGTGTCACCTGGAACAAATTGCTTGATGTGTGCAAGGTCAGGGAAAATACATACATCATGAGTGTTTTGGCAATTTAATTATATTGCACGTGAACGTGTCTAAAACACTAGCTACTTTTTTCTATCTCAGCCACCTAAGGTTCTGATACTGCACTTATTGCAACTTGTAATTACTTTATTATTTTGTTTTGACTTCATTATTACTATCGTTATAGTTTTTTATATCCCTTACCGGGCCGTAAAATTCATGAAAGCACAGAACATAGCTGTCTTGTTCACGTGTCCACATAATCTAGCACTTGGTAGGTACTCAACCAGAATATTTTCAATATTTTAATTCATTCGCTAAAAATTAGTTTCTCTATCTTTTGGCCCTGTGGATAAATCAAATATTTCTGAGTTAACAACCAAAGCTGAGTAGTTTTCCTGGGATATTCATTCTAGAACTTATACCCAAAACTACTGAGAAAGGAGCTCAAGGAAACCAGTAAACTCAGAGAATCACTATGAATAGTTCTGGTGTTTATCTAACAAGATACTACTAAGCTGCATACCCAGGAGCAGCTTTAGAATGAGGTCATCAACCAACTCACTGCTAGAGGACAGAGTAGTGACGTGCTGTGCTAGAGGACAGAGTAGTGACGTGCTGCTCTGCCCCCACCTCCCAGGAGCACCAGCCGGGCTCGCCCATCCAGAGGGAGGGCAAGCTTCCAGTAATTGCAATAGTGTTTCTTCAAGAGAGGGAGGGAAAAGCATTTTAGTAATAAGCAAAGGAGAGGGAAAATCAATAAGGATGTGTGTAATGAATTTTTGTTTCCTGAAATAGTCTGGCAGGAGCCTTGCCAGGAAGAGTTAGGATTATCAGTGACAAGATGAGAGACACAAATCCAAGAACATTATTCAGCTCTGCAGGCTCCCTTGGTGGAAGAATGTCAATATAAGGAATTACAGAGCTCAGTCTATAGTCCACTAAGAAGGAGAAACAGGACAAAGAGAACAATATTATCTATTTGGGAAGTAACCTGTGCTTCTCTGGCTGGCTTGGAATTTGATTGGGCTCTGATCAGGTTGGAAAAAATGTAATATTTTTTTAACCCTTCAAGTCAAATAAGCACTCTTCATGGATATTACACGTATTCAACTATTGGGCAACAATATATCAAATGTGGTTATGAGTAGACTTAAATTCTGCTATTTAGCACTCCTTGTGCAGTCTTGGGTAGGTTACTTAATATCTCTGAGCCTCTGTTGTGTCTTCTATAAAACAGGAGCTAACAGGACCCATGCTATAAAGTGTTTGTGAAGATTAAATGAGATAAACATCAATTATATCAGAAAATGGTACTTATTGTTATCATTATTGTTAACCAGTTGTGCTGAGTCTTTTTTAAGATCACTGGGTCTTTTGCTGGGCTGTTTACCCTTGACAGTGAAAACCATATTTTCATTCTAGAATGCCATGTACCTGGCAGAACCAATAGATGTTGGCTCAATGGGACGGTTGGACTAAAATCTAGAAATAAGGACCAGGTGTTTCTCACTTTCATTTCCTCCCCTGAACATCACATTCTCTCATTCTCTCATATTCATTCTCATTCTCATTCTCATTCTCTCATATTCCCCCCCGCCCCGCCCCCCGCGTATGTGTGTGTGTGTGATTCACCTGAAAAATAGAGGGAATTTCCTTACAGGGATTTTAAGTGTCTAACAACTCACTCACCAATGACAGAGCAATTACCCTTGTGTTAACACTTCTTAAACCCCTCTGAAGCATTTTCACTTCTTGTCATAATTATTTGCAACGTTGTAAAGTGGATTTGAACTGCACTATCATCATTTTATTAATTCTTATAACTACATTTTAAAAATCAATTTTACTGAAGCACAGATTGCCTGTAATAAAATAGACTCATTCAGTTTAGTGAATTTTGATAGAGGTCTACACTCATATAACTATCACCTGAATCAAGATGTAGAAATTTTCTAAGCGGGCTTCCTTATGCCCCTTCCCAGTCAATCCTGCCTCCACCTCCAGCCCCAGACAACCATTGTTATATCTATTGAAGATTAGATGTCTATTCTAAAGTTTTATTTGAACATTAACATACCATGTAGCCTTAGTTCTGGCCTCTTTTGATCAACCTATTTTTGATATTCATCCATTTGGTTGTGTGTACCATTAGCACATTTCTTTCTGTTGATAAGCAGTATTCCATTGTGTGACTATAACACATTTTTTAAAATCCATTTACCTATTGATGAACATTTGGGTTGTCTCTATTTTTTAACATTATGACTAAAATTGCTATAATTATTCATGTACAAGCATTTTAACACATTTTCATTTCTGTTAAGTAAATACCTAGGAGTGGTACTGCTGGGTCATATGATAAATATATGTTCAACTTTCTAAGATGCTATTAAACTGCTTCTCCAGAAGTAAGAGTTCCTGTGGCTCCATATGTTCTCTAAGAACTTAGAGTTGTTTTAAATGTGACTACATGTTACATTTACATTTTAAATGAGTGGTTGTTCTGTTTTACTTGGACCTTTCTAGAATTTCTCTCTCCCCTTCTTTCTCCAATCTCTAGAACCTTTACCTTTCTATTTAGTGTCTCTAAAGGGGAACAGTAAGGTAAAAATATTCATTCTTAAATTCGAGAACTTGTTTTAAATATATTTTAAAGTGCTCATATGGAACAACCTAAGTGTCCATCAAAGGATGAATGAATAGAAAAGATGTGATATATATTATTATATATAATATTACATATGATATGATATATAATTTGACCAAGAGAAAGAAGGAAATCCTGCCATTTATGAAAACATGAATGAATCCTGGGAGCATTAAGCTAAATGAGATGTCAGACAGAGAAAGACAAATAATGTATGAGCTTACTTACATGTAAAATCCAAAAAAGCCAAACTCATAGCAACAGATGGCAGAATGGTGGTCACCAGGGGTTAGAGGGTGGGGGATTGAGGAGATAATGGTCAAACGGTACAAACTTACAAGTAGAAAATGAATACTTCTGGAGATCTAATGCACAGCAAGTGAACATAATCAACAACACTGCATTATAAATTTTAAGTTGCTAAGAGACTAGATAATGTTTTCTAGAAAAACAAATGACAATTATATGATGTGATAGAGGTGTTAGCTAACACTACTGTGGTAATCATGTTGCAGTATATAAATCTATCAAGTCAACATGTTGCATACTTTAAGCTTACACATTGTTATATGTCAACTATATCTCAATTAAAATAAAAGTGCTCTAAAGATATCGGAACTGCATCTGCCAGAGAAAATTCTTCCATATCAGATTCCTCTTATTTATTTCACTACAACCCACACATGCAAATATACACACTTAGAATCTTCTTGTCTTTAGACAAACATGGCCCTGGAATAATTTATTTATAGCAGACAAAGGAAAGAAAAAAATCAGTAGCTTCCTTTAGACACTAAACTCTTAGTTTCTAGGGCCCTCTTTTCAACAGCCCCTGTCTGTCATCTTCTGTAGTGTCCTTCCCCCAGGCCTATTTTCAGTCGCTCTTGAGCTCTGTTTGGGCTCCGCATCACATGCCAGTTACTAATTTCACAATAGCCGACTGCTGTCCCCATCAACAGATTCATTGCTTTATGAAATGTAAACCAACTGGACTATGTTCCACTTAATGCTATCAATTCCTGTCTTAGAAAATGAAATCTCAGTCTGTAGCAGAATAAAGAAAGCACACAAGGTATTTTCACTGCAAAGATTTTGACTTAGGGAAAAAATAACGTCATGTACTTTGAACTTCCAAGATTTCGATATAACCAAGCTTTTTCTAGGATAAAAAATTTTTAAAGAAACAACAAATCTTTGTGATGTAAATACCAAGATCTTTTTTAAAGATGTGTAAATGAGTTCTTAAGAAAGGCAAGTAATGGAGTCTATCAGACTTTGAGTTTCCTAAATAAGTTTGGATGGCTCGATTATATTCCTTGATTAGCTTACAATTATTTTCCAAACCCTAAGTAGAAGAAAATGCAAACCTTTTTTTTCCCGGCCAAATATTGTTTTTCAGTTTTTAAAACTAAATAATTTAAGGAAGATGTCTGTGCCACTATTTATTTCTACTTAAGTCATTAAATGTTGTGTGTCATTGGTAAGGACTTTTCTAAGCCCCTTTTCTTAGAAAGAGAACATTTTTATTTTAGGAGTAAATTAACTTGAACATCAGAAGTTTCCAGTTCATGTGAAAACGCTGAACCCAGGAGGTTTGGGTGAGTTATGAACTTGGCAAAATGCATTCTCTGCCATCCTCAGCAATCAGGGCCGCTTTAGTGATAGAAATGCAATAGTCAAATGCTGCAGGAGCAGAACGTGGCCAGTCACTACGACAGGCAGAATATCAATAATTCTGTCACCCTCTTCTTAAGGTTTGGAAAGATAGAGGCCCAGGGGCTCCTCGACACTCCAGTAAATGAACAAAACAATCGCCTCCACCACAAAAACAAGATACTACATACCCAAGCATAAAATTGCTCATAAACGTGGAAGTTTTTGCATTTAAAGGAAATCATGTTATGGAAATCATCATGGATGGTACAAACATATAATTACCAAAAGGATTATGAAAAAATTTACTTATAAAAGAGGAAATGGCACATATAATATATATGTGTGTGTATGTATATGTATATATATATGTATGTATGTATCTGTATGTATGCGTGTGTCCATATATATATATATATCTATATATATATAGATATATATATATACACACACACACATATATATTTTTTTTTACTAAAAGGATAGTTGATGCCATGACCAAGTTTTGTTAAGCGTGACACATAGACCACTTGCTCCAGCATCCTAGGGAAGGTTTGCTAGAATGAAGATTTCTGGGCCCCACCTCAAACCTACAGCTCCATAGGTGAATCTTACGCACACTAAAGTTTGATAATTACTTCAATAAATGGGTAGCCAGAATAATGGCTTTCAAGGATGTAGATGTCCTAATTCCTGAATCCATGGCTATATTATCTTACATGGAAAAGGGAACTCAAAGTAGGGAGCATGTACTGTCCAGGTGGGCCCAATGTAATCACACGAGTCCTTAAAAATGGAGAAACATTCTCAGCTGCAGTCAGAGAAATTCGCCATGAAAAGAAGTGAAACGACCATTGCTGGCTTTGAAGATGGGGAAAGGGGCCATGAGCCAAGAAATATGGGCAGCCCTAGAAGGTGGGAATGGCCCTCAGTGCATAGCCAGCAAGATATGAGAATCTCTGTCCTAAACCACAAAGAACAGAACTCTACCAACAGCAGCCTGAATGGACAAGAAAATGGAGTCTTCTTTAAAGTCTCCAGAAAGGACACCCTACCAACACCTTGATTTTAGCCTGGGAGACTCACACCTTCTGACTTACAGAACTATAGAATAATATATGTGTGTGGTTGTAAAACACTAAGTTTGTGGTAATTTGAAATGGTGGCAATAGTAAAGTATTATTTATAATTAATCCTGACCCATGTTAGGGAAGGAAATAGCAGTTATGAAACAGTATTGTATATATAACTATTTAATAATTGTATATACTATTATATATCTTATATAACTGTATATAATATTACTATACTACATATATCGTATATAAATGTTATAACTGTATATACTATTATATTTCATAACTGTATATCACACACACACACACACACACACACCAAAAATGTTAATAGCTATCATTAGGGATCAGCATTATAAGTCCCTTTATTTTTTTCTTCATGCTTTTATTTTTCAAAAGTTTGCATAACAAATATGTGTTACTTTTATAATCATAAAATTTACTCAAAAAAATAAGTAAAAATAGATAGAGATGAGAAACAAAACTTAACTCAGTCAACAGTGTACTGAACTTGGCCCGGGGAAGGGCCTTGAACTTGGAGTCCTGAACACTAAGGTTAGCTATGGGGCATTCAGCTTCCCTGTACAAGGCTCTTCAGTCATCTGTGTGGGGACCCAAGCTCGCTGGTCTTCTCTTTTATTCAAGGGACAACATTAGGGACTCAATTACTTACAACACCTGTTATTTATGGGAAAGCAGCCCAGACAACTGATTATTTTTAACCTCTCATTTAGAAAACCCCAAGTTGCCACAACTGGTGTTCTCTCCAACTGGATGAGCACAATCAAAGTGGGTAGCTAGAAGATTCAGTAACTGCTGCTGTTAAAATACATTAATAATAGCTCCAGCAAAGGTATAGAGCATTTTAAGTTCATGGAATTTATTGTTGGCTACGCCAAGCAGGAGAGAAAAAATATCAAGTAGATTCAAATCTCATTTGAAGGATGAAAGAGAACTAAATATTTATCAGCATTAACACAGAGTGTAATATAAAAATAAAGTAAAATTTCTATTAGAGCTCTTGAATGCTGCAGAGTGTGTTAAGTGAAAGGTAGTGCTAGGAGGAAGTGTTGCCACCTGTTCAATGAACCAAACTCCTCAAGGCAAATCTGAGCATCGATGAACACTATCTACCTTAAAACAATGATGACCCAAAATGACAACTTGCTAACTTAAGTGAGAAATCTATTTCGTATGGGCACTGTAATATATCAATCCATGGGCATCTGAGCCAGACAGATCTGGGTTCAAGTTCTGGCCCCTGTACTTAATTGCTGGTTGACCTTGGGTAAACCTTGATCCCCAGGTTTAAGCCTCTATTACCTCTTCTACAGAAAAACTTATAACGATACCACCTTACCAAGATGCATTAAATTAAATGATGCATAAAAAGCACTTGGATTATCGTATGACATATGGTAAGAGCTCATTGTTAGACATTATTATCCCATTTTATAGTTGAAGCTCAAAAAAGTGCAGCAATTTGCCCAAAATCTCAGAGACAGAACATGTGTACAAATCCAAATGACCGTCATGACCCCTCATGTACGAATCATAAATAATGAGAAAAAAGATAGTAAGAAGTTTTATGTTATTGGAAGAAGACTCGGATGCCTTCTCATGTTCGCAATATTTAGAATCAATCCTGACCCATGTCAGTGAAGAAAAAGGAAGTCTCTTGTTCAATAATTTGAACTCAGAAATTTGAAACTGCCTGAATTAAAGGCCTGTCATATCCAGTTGTGCAAGTTGTGTACTACACAACTCACATAGACAGCAGCTTTAAGGGTAACTGATTCATGAATGGAAGAACCATTGTCATGCACTGGGAACTAAGAGGGTACTGGGACTGAGTTAAATTACAGTAGCTATGTATTGTCAGTAGAGACAGTCAAAACTTTCTTCGATTTCCAGAGGCACAGGGAATAGTAGCGACAGGACCACCTCTTTTTGCAATGCTAAACAGTTCTCCCTTGAAAAGGACAAAGCCCTTTTATAAATAACCCCATAATACCAGTTGTTACTTTGGCACTGCTTAGTCACAACAGGATCCACTGTGGAGAATTTAAAAATAGCTCCCGAGCCAAAATCTTACAATAGGATTCTGAGGTATAAAAGAAATGCTGTGAGTGGTAAAATGGTTTTAAGGGAATTGTAGGAAACAAGATCATGCCAGCCATCCGTATTCCCCAGCTGTCCGGACTGGGTGGGCTGTATGCTTGTGGTCCTTAGAGCTGAGTCACACACACCCTAATTGTAGTATTTATTGCAGTGCTGAGCTGTGTCCTGGTAGCTCCTCACCCTGGGAGGCTCCTGAGAGCCCAGAAGGGCTGTGTGTCTTGTGTCTGCATTTCCAGTGCCTGGCACAGAGCAAGTTATCAATACATGTTCAAGCAATGATGAATTTATGAATTTATAACTTCCTGAGGAGGCCTATATGCTTATGAACGAATCCCATATTTGTAGAAATTCAGTTGAGAAACTGAACCTTTGTTGAAAAGGAATCAGGGTGACTTGCCTGTCCCAGGGATAATTTGAAAAGGCTCTTTCTCCCACCCCATAGTGAGCAAAGAAAGGCCAGGCACTAGAGAAAAGTGCTCCCTAAACTCTGGGATTCTTGCTGTATTGGGGTCCCCCAAACTAGTCCTAATTCCACACTTGGAATTAAGCATAAGTGGGTGGCCCCCAAAGTCTTCTCAGGACTGCTCTCAGTGAAGTTAACCTCTCAGAACCATCACTAGAACTATATCCTTTCAATCGTCTCTTCTAGGAAGGGAACATAATAACCGTACATTTATCAGCTTTTGGCTTCTTGAAGTCTGTCAGGGAAAACGAATATATCTCCACACTGTGTTCAGTGGCCTTTCCCATGGTTTTGGGCTCATGGCTTTTTTTTTTTTTTTTAATATAATATTTAAAGCCCCTAGACTTTATAACATTTTTCACCAGTAAAACCACAAAGCTGACTCTATCCTGTTAGGTTCTTGGCATATCTTTTGAAATCCATGCAATCCCCTCCCAACCTTCCAGCCTCCCAAATAATAAGTAACCAAATAATAAGATCGTCTCCCTGGGAGAGATTTCATCTGAGCAATGAACTGTGTACACCTAGGGCTTTGATTTAATTCTTTTGGACTAAGCTGATTAAGTGCTGAGCAGTTTAGAATCTTTTTATAATTTTATTAGATTAGATCATTAGATTTCAGAGATGAAATGAATGGAAGCCTGACCAGAGATGAAAACAGGCAAACACAGCTGCATCCAAAGTTCCCTGGGGCTAGATTTCAGGATGCAAACACTCAGTAATACATACAAAACATGACTCTCTGAACAATAGGAATAAAATTTTGACATTAAAATAACTTTTGCGGTGCCAGGAAATACAATGACGTGCTTTTTTGTCTTGAAGCATCATGCTTCTGCTTTAATGAAACTATAGGTTATTGATTCTCAGGCTCTGGAAACACTGTCTTAATGGATACGGTCTCGAGTTATATTACTATAGCAGCCATTAGCTCGTGTGACTAAAAACGAATGACTTCACCTCCCTGTGCCTCATCTCCCTTGAACTTTTCTCACAGAATTTAGAAAAATGAGGACATTCAATTAAAAAATCATTTGTGTCCCTATATAAAAGAGGTGATAAAAATGGAATTTGTAACTGCTTCTTATGCTTCTTGCTGGTTTCCTGGGGTCAGGATTCCCTCAGCAATGTCATCTTAGTAAGATCTCAAAGAGCACACAAAAAATACCGTGATGTGTATATCACACCTGGCTCCATTCTGACTCTCTTCTCTGTCTCTATACATGTTCCTAGGGCACTAAACATATCTCAGCATTGCTCACAGGCAGATCTCTCCCAGGCCTCTTGTTTCCAGCCCTAATTTTGCATTCTCTCTTGAGTTTTATATTTCCAGTTATCCATGGGATATGTCTACTCGGTTATAAAAAGTTAATAAGCCAAGAACTGCTTCACCATCCTCCTCTCCCCATTTCTCCTTTCATCAATGGTACTGAGTTCTCCAGGTTCAGAAATTCATTCTTCTTCGCCTCCCACATCAGATTAGTCACCACATCTTGCTCATTTTCTTTGCTGCCAACATTTTCCTTTTTATTTCTTTAGTTCCATTCTCAATCCAGGACTCATTACTTTATCTCTAACTTTTTGGTAAGTTCCCTCTTTCTTGTCCTGATTCCTCTGATCTCTATTATTATTCTACACACAGCTGCTAACTTAATCAGACAGAACTTGTCTATTGTCTGTCATATAAGCTCTGATGTTCATAGTGGGGCTTTGACCTCAGATCTGTTCTGCCTACTCCATAAGCTTCTTGTACAAGTTCCATCCCTAACAAGGCTCCTGTCCTCTAGCCAAGCTCATTTGCGTTCTGGCTCCAATATACTGCTTGCCTGTTTCTATTATTGGCATTCCTAAAGAACTGAATGAATAGATGGATGGATAGTTGGATAGATAGATGGATGGGTGGATGAATGGGTGGGTAGGTGGGTGGATGGATAGATGGATAAATGGATGGATGGATGGATGGATGAATGGATACATTGAAAGGGTACATATGCCCACAACTCAACTCTCCTCTGCTAACTCTGTCCATCACCAGTGTAAACAAAGCAAAATATATTCATAAAGTCTTTAGAAATGTATCTCCTGTGTAGCTTGCTGCTACTCGGAATTGGTGCTATACTTCACTGGGTTCTTGTATCAAACATGTGATCTGCAGTTTCACATGTATGTGTGTATTCTCATTCTTTATGGCAGAGATTGCTAACTGTTCACTACATCTAGTTCCACTTCCTACATGTAACGTAGCATGGAACTGGACTATGCTTACCAGCCTCTTTTGCGGTTAGTTAGGTGTGGCTATGTAACTAATGGACAATGGAAAGTGAGTGGAAATGATGTGGGCCACTTCCAAGCTGTGGGGGTTTAAGACCAGGCTGTCCATCTTCCATGCTTTATTTTCTGTTTCCCCTTGGGGTGGTGGGGAGGGAGGCAAAGAGCAAGAGTCCTCAAGAGTCAGGCACTGAGAATTGCAAAGTTGCTACCAGCCTGGGCCCCTAAATAGTGAGGAGAGTTGACCGCTGACTTAGGACATTTTCCTGGATGAAGATATGAAAGAGAAATAAACTTCTCTAGCTAGGGCCACTAAATTTTTGCTGGATCTTGTTATGGCAGCTCAGCCTTTCCTAAATAATTCACTGCTCAACTAGATCACCAATGCCCTGATTAGCTGTAACAGTATGAATAGTCAGGATGACAGCTGGATGAGAACCAGAGCTGCAGAAATGCCTCAGGGTAGGACCAGGTAATTCAGGATGTGGTAAAAAGATAGGTAGGTTAGTCTGAGCTTTGGGATCCCTCATGAATCTATATGCAGGTAAAATTATGGACCAGGAGGAAGACATTTATAAAAATTAATATGTGGTCCGTACTGCAGACTGATGAAGTAGAAGCTAAGAGAGTGGATTAAAATAGCACTAGGGATCATTCTCACTGGGTTTGGTTCAATTGCTAAGTCTGTGAGGAACAGTAAGCTCTGTTCTAGAAGGGTTTAGGCTTTTCTTTCAATCTTACCTGGTAAACCTTTGGGAGTCTTATTTCTGCAGGTTCCTGGTTACTTCCTTAACTGTGCCACCTCCCAGAGACAACCCAAGGTTGAGTCAAAGTAGAGTTTTCTGAATCTTTACAATAACCCTCTTCAACTCTTCCCTGGGTACTAGAACAAACTGGAGTCCTGACAGCAGGGCTCTTGGCCAGGATCTAAACTCCACCCATGGCCAAGAACAGCTGAGGCCAGGCTAAGTGGCAGAAGGCTGGAGAAACTCCATCTGAGACCTCCAGATCAGACCCCCTTCCAGGAATTGAGTGGCTGTAGGAAGGTCTTGGAGGCTGATGGAGGGGTGAGCTGGAGAAGAAACAGTTTGGCATTGAATGTGCCCAAGCAAAGGAGAAAGAAATGGAGGTAGCATGGGCCTTTAGGAACTGAGAAGCTGAAATTTAAAGACTTCAGTTTTCATTTGTTAGATAAACAATTATAGAATACCTATTAAGTTCTAAGAACTATGTATGGAGAATTGTGATGCTTTGGAAGAGTATATCTGTTTTTTATAAGTCAGATGGAAACTAAGAGCAGTGTGCATGGTCATGTCTAATATTCCTATCACAAGATTTTTCCTTGTTGAAATTTTATACAAATATTTGGTTGAGCCACTCCAAGTTCCCCATCTTAAAGAGTCCATAGTTAGAAAGTAAATGAGGTGCAGGAAAGAAGCACAAGTAAAAGCCATAATCTATGGGGCAGGGGCAGGCCCAGCAAGGATGTCCAGGTGTAATTATCAGCATAAGAATCTCTAATATGGCAGCTAGTAGGGCAACAGATCATAGAGTGAGAATTGTTCTTAAGTGAAGAGTCTTGTTACAGCAGTGAATGGATTGGCAATGTGAAATCTAAACAGGGCTGATGAACAGCTTCATTTCCTGGGCATAAGCCCAGGGAGTCTGTGTCCTCGGACCAAAGCTAGAATTCTAGTTTTAATTACAAGGCCTTGGCCCTCCAAGTCAGGAGCTAGTGAAATATTTTGCCTGAAATTTAAGGGGGGAGATGGAGGGGAACCATCACACATGACCAGAGGCAGCACAAAGGAATATCTGGCTCTCTTCATCTGTCACTGGGTCTCGAGTGGAGGCTTTCTTCCCAGCACTGTTTCTGCAAGACCAAGTCATTCTACTCTGTAACCAGCTTATGTTGGGTTAGAACTTTATGCCCCTGCTGAAGTTAGAAGCTCAAATGCATTGTGACGAGATACCTAGGACCCCAAAATGTACATGACCCATGTTGATGATGCTCTCCTTACTTCTAGAAAAAAATGTGCTCTTGGGAAAGGAGTCATTAAACTCAATCATTCTAGGGTAAATGACTTGATGATACAATATGGTGTACATTCTAGGGATGTTTATACTTTACCTAGCCATGAGAAGTCTTTATCTCAAAAAATAGATCAACTAGGTTGAAGAAGTGATCAGAGATCAAGAACATAAGTCTAGTAACTGGGCTTTCCCACACGTTCCCCTTTCACCAGATGTACATATGCAGGAAGGGGTTGGGATGAGTGTTTATGGAATTATATGTGTTGAGAAGAGCAATGAAGTACAAGTTAAAGACAAAAGTCTGTTCCTGCCTTTGAGGGTAACTAGCTGTAGGACAATGACCAAGCCATTTAGCCTTTTTGCGGCATACTTATTTATGGACCAAAGAAGAATACTTTTTACTCTTACATGGGGATTATGAGGATCACATGAGATGATAGATGCGAACAATCCTACTAAATATATATAAATGCAAAACATAGTATTGTGCTAATGTTGCCATCAATGGGAGTGTGTTTGTGTGTGAAGTTGTTAAACAATGATGGAGAGTGTAACACAGTATTGCCCAATAATTCTTAGCTTGGAAAGCAGCAAAAAGTAACTCTTTCCACCAAGGAAAGTACATGCGCGCCTGCGCACACACACACACAGTAACAGAATGTGCCTGTAGGGCAAGGAACTCAGGTTAGAGTTGAAGCTGCCAGGCCAAGGCACAAATCAAAGCTAACTCATGGTAAAAAAGTAAACTAGTCAGTCAGGGATTCATAAAATTCATATTGGTGATATAAAAAATATTCTCCCATAGAAATAACTAATATAAGCTTTCTACTTAAATTAGAAAGCAGAAATTAGAAGTGATTTATAAATATTAGCAAGTACACAAAAAACAAGGATGCTTATTCCAGGGCAGACAACCTGGGGAAGGTGTGATGGAAACCAAGAGTGGAAAGTGAAACAGTTTTTTGTGGCCTAAATTAAAGTACAGTTAAAGAAAGGGCGCCTCATCTGTTTCACCAGCTGATTACCGGGGAGAAGGATGCCCACAGAAGTGCCATCCATGGTGTGAGACGAGCTTGCATAGGTGTGAACCATTGCCAGGTAGGAGCATTGGCAGCCAGGACCCAGGCATAAAGACAACTTCCCTTCGGGGGCACCTGTGAGCTTACCCCTCCCCAGCTGAGGGCTGGCTGGGGTCCCAATGATTTCCTTGGGAGGGGCGGCCCAGACGCTATCGAGACATTCACTTCTCAGAGCACTCCAGGCTGTTGTAGTATAAGAAATAATTCTCCATTTCAGAGTTTAAGAAAATATAAAGGAATGAATGACTTGCTTTCCATCGTCTGTTTTCACCCTGTATATGCTTCTCAACTTCAAAAGCAACTGGAAGGCAAAAAGCTTAATCATAGCTAAAAATTCAGACAGAGTTTGAAACGGACTACTTTTGTTCCTAGCACTCTACGTGGCCAGCTTCTGTCTTTATTCAGTACCTGATATTCAGCAGCAGACAAGCGGCCACAGAAATGGCAAAGGAAATCGTCCAGAGAGCAATATGTGGTGATCTGTAATATGTTTACTTATGCATTAGCCTGTAATCAACAGATTTAATATTAATTAATAATGCATAAGCTGCTCTTGCATAGAAATGACATAATTATGTCTCTGATTCAACCCAAAGTGTCCACTGCAGAATATGTAAAATGTTAATTCGTAGTGAATTGCAGTGAGGAAAAAAATTCTTTTAATTATGTAATAAGGCTCATTACAATGGGTAATCAACAAAACTGCCAAATTAGTCCTCTGGTAGCATTTTTCTATATATAGCAAGTGAACTTTACTTTTGTTTGTAGAAAATGTGGGTTTGAATAGACAGATTTTAAATTGCTTCTAAGAAGGGAGTGGCAGTAAGTCCCAGAAACAGTTAAAAATGACCTTGATATCTTTCGATTCTGTGAGGCAGGAAAGATGTCTCAGATAAAGAAAGAAAAAGTCTCAAATATTCCTCTAATAGTTGAAAAAGTGCTCAAAACCTCCTCTGGGTTTGAATCATTGTGGTGTTATCTTTTAAAGATTTCAGCTGTTTCTGATAGAGTTCAGGTAGCAGGCACATTATTATCAACAGGGTATTCATGTAGCACCTACTGAATAAAGGACATCAAAGAAATAGAAAATGTGAGCCCTGTTTTTTATTGATAAGACCTCAAAGACTGAATGTCAATCCATCCCACATGTGTGAACTTCGTGACCGAGGATTCATCAAACACATACTCATAAACAAAGATGTAACTTCATCACGCATTCATTATTCACGCATTCATTCTCCAAAAACATATTGCCTTCCATGGTCAGATCTAATGCTAGGAGGACTAAGATGACCCAGGCATAACCTTTGCCCCCAAGGGGCTCTCAAGAGTGATTTTGAAGAGTAGATCTGGGATTTAAAAATCAGACCATCCTGAATTCCCATAAATCATAGCCCCATCCTCATCACATCGTAGCCATGTGAACTTGGGCAAATAACTTCTCTGGCACTCAGTTCCTCAAAGACTGCCTCTTTCCCCATCCTTCATGGCTTGGGTAGTGAGGATATGTCAGCCTCAGCTGAATTTAATACACCTTATGATATGATGACAGTGGATTTTAAGTAACTGTCTATGGAATTTAATTCAAATTAACTAACGTTTATATTAAGAGCTATGCTGGATGCAGGGGATATAAGGGAAAAAGTATAATCCCTCCTGCCTTGACTTTGACCCTGCACCCACACTTTCTGCCCATCCAACTGATCTTCACCCCACCTATGATTTTGCTTCTATTACACCCTGGTCTGTGATCAGTTCTCTGGCCATGAATGCATCTTTCTGGCCATATTCATCCCTTGTCTCTGCAAACCCTATGTCCTGACTTCTACTGCCCATCAGAACCTCTGCCCAGGCCTACAGAGGCCAGGACCAAAATACCCCTATGGGGGCTTAGGTCAGACTGTCCTAACCCTGACAAAGAAGGTAGAAATTCACTCCCTCCCCCCCCCCTTGTCATGGTTCTTTCCAATAGTAAGAGAAAGAACACAGCTGTGCAGGCCCTGGTGCTCCAGCCAGGAGCAGGAAGTACAACCTTTTGGCCAATTCCAGGTCAGCCTCTGAGGGTCCTCTGCCAAGTCATTCCACCAAATAAGTGCCCAGTAAGCCCTGAAAGGATTATGGAGCTTTCAGGCCCACCTCCAGATGAGTGCAGAGCTCCAGAAACTGAGTGGGGGCAGTCAGAGGCGTCTTGGGCATCTTATATTCAGTGGCTCAGAGTTCCTGGCTCACAGAAGATGCTAAACATGTGTGGAATGTACAAATGCATGAATCCGATATGCAGGCCACCCACTGCATGCACGCCTAGCCCAAAGCTGGGAATGACCAGAGCTTAATCACCCAGCTTAAGTAGACTTTCTAAGACCCGCTCTGCCAGGAGACTGCCAACTATTAGATTACATGGCTCTAGCAGAGGCACTGATCCACCTTGGAGCATATGAGTTTATTCTGACAAATGCCTGGAACCGAAACTGGTATGAAATGTGGCTGCCATAGTGGATATGTTCCAGGATAGATCAGCGCTCCATCCAGGAGGAACTTGCCCAGGCCGAAAGGTGTGAGCCCTGCCCTGGAGTAAGCAACCAATGCTGCTGGGATCTCCTTACCATGGTCTCCCATTGCCAGGATACGCCTGGTTTTAAAACAGAGTCAAAGTTCGCACATAAAAACCAGGAAGGTCAGCCACAGACCAGATGGGGAGAGAAATACTCTGAAGTGTGTTGTTGGGTCTCAGCCACTTCACCTACTTTCCCTCCTCACCAGGAATTGCTTTTGGAAAGAAATATAATAAACAGTAAAACATAGATTAGAAGGATATATACAGAGAGAAGGAGAGACAGACAGTCAGATGGACAGGGTGGCAGAGGGGATGAAGGTTAAGACGTGACACTTTCCCTGAGGTATGAATATTTGAAGATAAAATATAAACCTTATAAAAGAAAAGCCTCTATGTGGAAATACTTCAGACAGCCCAAATTTGCCAGCTAACTGGCAGAGCCAGTTCTCAAACACAGGTTTTCAGATTCCAAATCATCATTTCAGGCTGCACTTATACATGGCATTATATAGCCTTAGGGAAATAAATATGTATAATTATTTATGCCTACTTAAAAAAATTTCTTCTGAAACACAAAACCTGCTGTAGAACCAACGATTAGTTAATTTGATGATAGCATTCAAACAATTGAGATAGGGAGTAACACATTTTTTGACTCACAAAACCATTTTTCTGTAACCTAAATTCAGTTTAAATCTACACAACAGCTGCTGGTAGTATTATGTAATGCCCCAGAGGCACTTCTTCCTGAAGACAGAAATTAATTTAAATAACTGCATCAAATCCTGGTGACCTTTGGCCATCAGCAGTGACCTTGAGACTAATCAGACCTCCATTTTCTATATGTTACAGACACCCAGAAGTGCCAGGTATGTTTGGGTGGGCTCCTCCTGGAGCTACATTCATTTTAAGCTACAAAACCAAGGCAATAATTTCTATGTAAAATTTAGATAACTCTGGCTTGTATACTATTGGTTTTCATTAGGATGAATTGCATTATTAGCTATAAAAAGTTAAATGAGCAGGACAGACCCTCCCCCTACAGCCTCCTCAGTGTCCACCCCCAGGTCTCTGCAGGGTCTGATTTCCAGTCGTGCACATGGGAACAATATTGCTGTACTTCTGTAATCACTGGAGCCATATAAACTTGGGGCTCCAGTTGGCTCTGTAACTCAGATGTTAGCTATGGTTTCATAGCCACTTCAGATGTAGACAAGATGGATGTGTACCCTTTTGCCAAAGCTCAAAGCCCTCTCTTCAAAATCCCTCAGCTCTCCACAGGCTTATACTTTGTCCTTGACCAGTTCTCTGCTTTTGCTGAAATTTAGTTCTCTACTCTGCATCTGTTGATCTCCAGTGTGGAATTGACCCAAACTTGAAATCCCCACCTTCAAAGCCAAGTTCACAGGAGTATACTTAGTTTTACCAACTGAGATTTATTAAGTGCTTGCTATGTATCAGACACTATTCAAAGCACCTACATACATTATCTCATTTGACCCTCTCAACAACCCTTTGAAAAATTTCCAGAACTGTTTGTTACCTGTAGCAGAATTAAGATTTGAGGATCACAGGAAATTGATATTACATTCTGCATGAAAGAAAAACAATATAAAACTGTGTCAGTCAGTCTGTCTGCCCCGTTCTTCAGCTTCTCACGGGCTATCTCTATCCCCTGTGGCAACCTCATCTGTACTCCCAACTTATTTGCTTCTATTCCCTCCCATCCCAAACTTTCTTCTCACTTATTCTGTCTGGGATTCATCTAGGAACCTCTTTCTTATGCAGGGAAATTCTGCTTCTTTAGAGCACCTTCTCACAAATTCACACCTACGAAATGATTGCAGTGCTCAGCAGAATAAGGTGATGTGTTCTCCGCAGCAGTGACTTTCCTTGGAGGGCAGATGGGGTTAAAAATAGCAGGTTTGGTTAATGTTGTTGTTACAGTTGTTTTTCTTGTTGTTACACCTGTAATCCCCAAGAAACCAACCCAAACATCGAGAATAGAATTTGCCTGTTACAAGCCTAGTTCATGTTCTTCTTTAAACAATTGTAAAAATATCCCGACTGGTTTCTCCATCTGTATTCTCTCCACCCTGTATGCCACCACCAGGCTCGTCTTCCTGCTGGTAGAACATATGCCATGTTGCTGCTCAATTACTGCTATGATTTCCCATTCTGGACCCTCCAAGATCTGAATCCAAGTCCCTTCCCTGCTACCATCTTCTCAACTTGCCCCTCTGCTCACCCTCCACCCCAGTTAAACTGACCTCCCAGCTCAGCCTTATCCACTCCCAGAGAATGCTTAGATGTGTGCCCTAACCCCCAGGTCCCCGTGGTATCTCCTCCCAGAATCCTTTCTTACCCAGGCCCCTCCAAGAGCAATTCATTTCTTTTCTAGACTCTTGTAGTGTTTTATCTGCACCTCTCTTTGGGCCTATTTGGCAATGTAGTTATTTGTATATTTATTCATTCAATATTCAACAAGTTATTTTTTAGGATCTACTATGTGCCAAGCACTATGCTAAGTGCTGAGTATACAGGGGTGACCAAAACAAGATGAGGGGGAGTTTTGCCTCCCAGGAAACATTTGGCAATGTCTATGGATGTTTTTGGTTGTTGCAACTGGGGGGAGAGGGGTCTTAGAGGCATCTAGTGGATAGAGGCCAGCAATGCTGCTAAACAGCCTTTATAAAGCATACAACAGCCCCCACAACAAAGAATTAACTGGTTCCAAATGTCAATAGGGAGGTCGAGAGACTCTGCATTAGATTTTTTTAAAAGCATGTTGAGGTGGGGAAGTACCGTTTGTTTAGTTTAGTATCCTCCAAAACACCTAGCATAACAATTTGATACATAGTAGTTCCTAAATATTTGTAGGAATAAAAATGGCCCTTGTAGGATGTAGGAAAGGGATAAGTTTTAATTAGAAAAAGCAGTAAAAAATATTAGTCAATTTCAGAGGGGGAAATCATAGCCTAAACTTCTTTGCTATGGGTATAGTAAATTAAGTTAGTATTTAGTGCTCCATTGTTGTGTTTTCTTCATTATAATATTTATCATATTAATCCATCCACCAACTTACATATCTCATGGAGAAAGCAAGGAATTAATTAGGCAATTTAAGATGCAAAATATATTAATATTAACAAAATATATATGGCGATGGGGAACACATTAAGGAACGTAAATCGAAAATAATACAGCAGAGCAAACTCACTAGCAGAAAACTTGGTTGCCATGGCTAGAACTATTCCTTTATGTTTAATAATGTGACAGATTCCTGGCACAATCCTCTTATTTGTTACAGGGCTATTAATTTCATCAGATGCACCTTGTGTGAACTTGCTTTATTGCATTTGCGAGTATAATGCGAAAGGTCATTAAAGGTCACTCACTGCCAAGGCATGACTTGGCATCCACAGCTTCTGAAACGTTTCCTTTGCATGTAGCGAAGGCAATGGACGAAACTTAGGGTGGCTAACAGAAGTCTGCACACGGACATGCATTTCAGGGTCAGGCTAATTGGATGCTACAGCCAAGTCCAGTCTCTCACGTAAATGGGAGATTTTCCTGCTCAGCTGTCCAAGGAAGGTTTTACTCAAAGGCATACATCCTTAAAATTCCAGCCTTAGAAGCACACCAACAGTTGACCTAATCTGACCCTTTCATTTTGCAGAAAGTAAAACTGAGGCAGAGGAGTTGATGTGGGTTGTCAAAGGCAGAAAGCTGGTTAGCAGATGTCCTGATTTGGAAGCCTTCTGACTCCACTACATCTCTCTGCATTTTCTTACCATTTTATTCTTCTGATTGTAAACACATCTCCTATGATTGAATGGAGATTATATTTAATATGCCTGTTGCTAGTCAGTTGTCTCTTTATTTCCTGTATTTGATTTCAAATGCGGTTTATAGTTCGAGGAGGCTTTGCTTGCATGCCTTTAACCAAATGTGGATGTGTACACACACTGATTTGTTTGTTGATATCTAATAGTAAGTGTCTGTGTAGCAGCCAGTGTCTAACCAGGAAAATGGAAAGTATTCCAGATATTTCAGAGGGGATTTGATAGATGTAATTGTTTATAAAGGTGGTAGAGGGACTGGAAGCTGGGGCAAAATGCAAAAATATTCAAAGATAAGTAACTGTAAAAATCATGTAGAGGAGCGAAGGGGAACCAATGTCCCCAGGGCTCATGTTCATTGCCACTATCAGAATCTGACTGCTGAGTAAGGACCAGAGAGGCACCTGCTGCCCACTGATGCTGCTTTCATTGATGCTACTGCTGCCCAGAGCTGGGAAATAAATAGCTTCTCTCTTTGTCCCACCTTTTATTCTCCCATTAGTACCACCCACTAGCACAAGCTAATAAGCCAGCTGGCTAAAAAGTCTGGGAAATGTAATTAACATCTTCCTGCCCCAGAAGTAGAGAGATGGGTAAAGAAGGGTAAGTACAGGCCCCAGCGACCACAGTATCTTACATACCCACCAATCAAAACTCTTTTGTGCATCTTGTGTAAGAGCAAGACACACGTTTTTAAAAATATATCTATCGTTGTTTCCATACCTGCCAATCTCCATCATCTTTTATTCCTATTTTCCCTTCCCTTCCCTTCCCTTCCCTCCCCTCCCCTTCCCTTCCCTTCCCTTCCCTTCCCTTCCCTTCCCTTCCCTTCCCTTCCCTTCCCTTCCCTTCCCTTCCCTTTCCTTTCCTTTCCTTTCCTTTCCTTTCCTTTCCTTTCTTTTCCTTCCTTCCTTCCTTCCTTCCTTCCTTCCTTCCTTCCTTCCTTCTTCACATATTATGTGCTAAGCAAGGCACTTGGCTTTGAGAGTGCAGAGTGAACCACACAATGCTCCTGTCCCCATACCTTACCTGGGGAAAGGTAAGACAGATAAACATTTTGAGCTCTTTCTAAATCTTTCCTTTTCTTCTTATTTTTGTTCTTGCTTTCCCATTCCTAATTTTCTCAAGATAGTAATTCCCTTACTTAATGACAAACTGATGCTGCTTAATATTCATACTTTAGAATTCTGTTTACACTTGTACAGTAATTGTAAATCATTTGTCTAATAGGATACTATTCCAAGATTAAGAGAGAAAACTAGTTAATGAGTGTGTGCGATTTCCAGAAGTACATTTGAACTTCATAGTCTCACACTTCACAATTGAGACTTCGATTTAGTCAAGGCTTTCTGTGTTTTTATTATAATCAATATGAGGGGCATTAAAAAATAATCGACTTTGTCAAAACAAGAAAAGACAAAATCATAGTTTAGAGATTTTTCTCATAGATCTTCCCTGAAAAGTACATAAAAACCAGTTTGTTCACTGATTCGACTAAATTTATTGACAGTTAACAATAGGCTGGTGCTAGGTGCTAAGAATATAAAAGAAAAGGAGAAAGAGTTTCTGTTCTCAAAGAGCTTGTAGCCTAGTGGAGGAGGCAGACAAAAGAATTAACAGTGACAGCCCAAGGCACAAAGTACCTAATGAGGGGTTAGAACACAGGGAAGGGGTTCCCATGTCACACTGAGGGCTCAGGAAGTTTCCAAGAGAAGTGAGGCTTTAAATGAATTGAAGGGTACATACAAGTCTAGCAAAAGAGGAGGAGGAGGAGGCAGCCATTTGACTCTAGGGCACATATCACAGGAGGGTCATGAGACAGGAGTGGAGGAAGGTACAGGAATGACTTCCACAAAGGGCTAAATGAGATGACACACTGGCTGTCAGCAGGAGCTGGGTTATGGAAGAATTTAAACACTGTGCAAAAGGCTCTGTTCTAAAGGAAGTAAACCACCCACCAGCTTCAGGAGAGAGAATAAGATCACTCTTATTAAGGAACTAAGCCATGCAACTAGAGAGGGAAATGAGCAGAAGGCAGAGATAAGAAATATACACGCTAGAGAAGCAATAAAATATGGTGAGGAGGGGAGTGCAGTGAGAGCGGAAAAAGCATCTAACATGATTCCCAGGGTGTTGATTGGAGCGACCAGAGGACCAGTGGTCCAATGACTGATGTAGAGAAAATACAGGAGGAGGACAAGTTCAGGGACAGGTAGTGGTGCAGTGAGAAATGGCTGGGAAAGAAGATGAATTCAGTTAACATGTTGAATTTCAAATGCCTAAGAAACATCCCAATGTTTGGTGGGGAATATGGACATGGAGCTCAGCAGGCAGGCCTGAGCCATCCACATGGCTGTGAGAGTTACCTGCTTCATAGTGAAGTCATGATTGTGGAAGAAGTCACACAGGGGGGAGAGAAGGAGACAAGGGTAAATTGCTTGTGAACCTCAATAGAGGACTTACAAAGTAAAGAGAGGGGGGGGAGAGAGAGAGAGGAAAGGAAGAGAAGAGGAGAGGAGAGGAGAGGAGAGGAGAGGAGAGGAGAGGAGAGGAGAGGAGAGGAGAGGAGAGGAGAGGAGAGGAGAGGGGAGGGGAGGGGAGGGGAGGGGAAGGGAAGGGAAGGGAAGGGAAGGGAAGGGAAGGGAAGGGAAGGGAAGGGAAGGGAAGGGAAGGGAAGGGAAGGGAAGGGAAGGGAGGAAGGAAGGAAAAGAATGGTCAGAACTGCAAGAAGGAGGAAATGTGCGTGTGCGCTCTGTCTCATCATGAACTTGCATCCTCCAAGTCGCTTTTGTTGGAAAGTAGGGGACCGTCCTACCACTTCCAATTCCTCACAGAGTTATATTAACAGTATCTTCAAAATATACCACAAAGCTGTGTTTCACTCTGTGCCCTAGGCATTCTGGAAGATGCTGGTGACAGCTGTTCTCCTGGAGGAGTGGAGGGCATTAGCAGTTATATCTTTTTTCCCTGTGATGTTAGGACAGTGATTTTTCTCTGCATCCAGAGGTCATTCCTCTGTCATTAGGCAGAAGAGTTAAAATTAAACAATTTCTTAAATACTTAGGATTTATTCTCTCCTTCTCATTGAGATTGGGAAATTTTTGCTCTATTAACAAAAATGTCCATTATACCCAGTGCCTCATGCTTCTAAGGAAATCATAGCTTTGATAGTCCCAACCTTGAATCTTCCTTGTGATTGATTCTTCATCAACCCCCACTCAAATGTGATATACCATAAATTTCAATGCCCTTAATGAGACCCAGTGCCAAATCCCCTACGCTTCTCATATTCAATTTCTGTGTCATATCTCAGCAACTTTCAGGAAGTCAAGGGAGAAATTCTGTGCCTTCTATATTCAGACTAAATTGAGAAGTAGTAGCTTTCACAATGGAAAATTTGTCTCACTGGGTAAATGTCTGCCAGACCATTACTGTACCTTTCTGCAACCTTTATGAGGTGTGGAGTGAGTGTGTTTTAAGGGGGGGGGAAAAAGAATTCGCTAACAGGATTTCTCATGAGTCAATTGCTAGAGTGGGCAGAGAGCTGGCAAAACCAAGCTGACGAGGAGGGAGAGGTGGCTGGCACTTTGCTGTGGGACTCGGCCTCATTAGCGCTTGGCAGCACAGACCTAACGGATGTATTGAAGTATTGTTGGGAGGATCCCCGGATCCATAGGTTCACAGAACATCCCCAGCAGATGAGCAGACAATGGTGTGTGTATTGGTGCCGGAGTCAGCATGCCCAGGCAAGAACTGCAGCCCAGTATTTATTGCTCTACTGCTGTTTCCCATTATGGATGTCCCTGAAGGCTCTAGCACTGGGCGCAATTTTTCAGATAGAAATTTAGTAACTCAATTGGCATCCACCTGGGCCCCGTGGCAAGCAGGGAAAAAAAGCTTGTTTTCTCTTAAAGTGACAACACGGTGATAAATAGGTCTCCTGTCTCTTCCCCTGTTGTAATACTCACCCTCTGGCTCTGCTGGATATGAAAACTGTTTCCAGAAGCACCTTGCTAGAGAGAGGCGTGCCTTACCCCTGTCCTCCCAAACCGAGCTCGAAGCAGAGTGTAGGCACAGAACTGGACTGGGAGCCTGGTGACTATTGACAATACCAGATTTTCCTCCAGGTCTTTCCACCCCAAAAGAAAGCTCAAACATTGTCAGTATACAGGGTAACCCTCCCTCCCAGCTTCCCTGTGAGGTAGGTAGGTAATAAGTCTTGAGGACTGTCAAAGTCAGAATAGCTACAGAGGAAACAATGCGGGGTGCGGCCCGGAGAGGGCCCAGGGGAAGATGGCACCTTGCCAACAGGTGCTGAGGCTGTCCTCAGCTGAATTTAACTTAAAAAAAAAAAATAAAATAAAAAGTTCACAGTGGGCCTTTCTGTTCTCCACACTAGAGATAGATGGCAACCAGTCTCCCCAAGACCTTGAATTTGCTCCAGACTAACTTTCAAGGGCCACAGAGATTCTCACAACAGATCAGAGGGGAGTCCCAGAGTCCTCCTGAGCTGGTGCCTCACAAACAGCCCTGTGCAGAAGCTGCCAGAAGAAAGAGGTGCTTCTTGCTCCTTCCTGACACCCTGGGACCCAAGAATCCTAGGGATCCTGGGCTTCAAAGCCATTTTGGTGGTGACAACAAACCCACCTACAAACCAAGAAGGTGCCTCCCTGGCTTACATCCCTTCATGTTAAGAAACCTTCCACTTCTGATTACTGCCACCCTCTCCCTCTTAGGTCTTGGGTGCCGGCCCTGGGAGGGAGACCTTCTCTGCTCCTGAATGCAGGCCCTCTTCGAGTGTCCTCCGTGCTGCGCCCCCCAACCCTCCTTTAGAATCATTTGGGGCACTCTTAAAGAAATAAATATTTAGGCCCCACCTCCAGACCCACTGAGGTGGTACCCAGGAATTTTAAATCATTTTTTTAATTAACTTTCTAAGTATAGTCGAAATACAATATTATATTAGTTTCAGATGTACAACACAGTGACAAATTATTTTTAAAAGAAACTCAGATGATTCTGATGCAGCCATCCATTCACAGGCTAGCTTTGAAGCCAGAGTCCTGTAAAGAGGAAGGATTCCAGACCCAAAGACAAATTCCTTCTGTGCCACAACTGACAATGTATTTAGACAAGCTCTTATAACATCTCCAGGCCTTCATTTCCTCATCTCTATGGTACTGATATTTTTAAAGCAGTGATTTTTTAGTGGCATTATCTTGCTGCCTTCTAAGCCTCACCGTTTCACATGAGATTTAGTATCCCAGAGAAGGAGAGGGTAGAGCCCGTGGAGCCACACCCCTATTATTCCAGGGTGAGCCAGGGCTGGAGATAGTGGTCTTCGAACTTCCAGACACTTTTCACTTTCCAAGGTACCCGTGGTCTAGAGTGTTATAAGGGAATCCGTGTTATGTCTGCTACACTTTCTTTATCCTTCTTCCCTTACTCTACAGAGGAAGATAGACAACTCAGAGAAAGGAAGCCACCTCAAATCTTACTAAGATGCATTTTCCTAAGATACAAAACCTCCAGGCAACAAACAAAAGAACACTTTAACATCAATGTCTGCAAAGCCCACCTGAATTACCAAAACAACCCAAGCATCCTTTGACGAAGAGATATGTTTCCAGTACCATTATTTTTAAGTTTCATAATCAACCATAAAAATGTGTAATTGTGTGTGTACATAATACTGCTTTGACCAATTGTATACTAATAATAATTCTAATGAGAATTTAATCCATAATACATTTTCTAACAGAGTACTGTATGACCAAAAAAAAAATCTAAATTAAAAATTTTCAATGTATATATATTTTTTTGTTGAAAAGAAGAATGCTAGGGTATTAACAAAAGACTTTCAAGCACAAATATATATCATGTTAGGATCAATTTCTGCAAGAGAAGTGAAATGGAAATACAATTTCAAGGAGAAAAAAGAAACATTATAAAACTTCCAACTGTTAAGAAAGAGCTTGTTCATATGTTTTTGAACCATGGGTATTAAATCACTATGCTACTTAGATTCCATTGAGTAAGTTTAAAAGAGTGTTATAACAGTTTCATTCTAAAATATCAATATTTACAGTATGCCAGAAACTACAGCCTTTGCAACTATTTAATTTAGGTGGGAAACATCTGATATCAACTTGAAAAGGAGGTCACAGTTTTTTTGAAGTTTTAAGGGGGCCACACAGAAAATGAGTTTGAAGACCACTGGGCTATATGATAGGGCTGTACTACATGTCAAGGGGGGCAGGGAGCACACAAGGTGACATGGGGCAGTGGACGCCATGGCCCTTTCCGGCCCCAGGGAGCAGTCAGTCAATGGGGCGTCCTGGAAGACAGGTACATTAAGGATGCTTTCTGGGTTCCTCGTGGCCCAAGTATGGCATTCAGGGATCCAGAAGTGCCAGCACAGCCATAAAGGTGCCAAGTGATCAGTCCTACAGACGTCAGGACGACACAGATGACCCAACCCCAGCAGTGACACACATTCTGGAAGACCAAACAGGTTTATTTACCCTGCCTGGTCACCGGACCCATGGAGGAGAGCACTGAGCCTCCTAAAGTCCAAGCCCCTGACTGTGGAACTCCAGTGAGTCCTGCTGACACCCAAGATCATCTTGTGGGTGAAGGGGGAAGTGAGGAACACTGCAAGAGTCCCTAATCATCAAAGCAGAACTGGTCATCCAAAAGATACCAACTGGCCCTGACAGGGAATTTAACTTAGAAAATCCTGACTATTTAAGCAGAAAAGAGGCTATAAAGCTGAAGAGATTGGGGTGTTGTTAATTGGAAAAAAAAAATAGTTTAAATTCTTTGTGCATAGAGTGTTGTGTGAGCAAATACGCCATCCTATTACACCTGTAAAATGGGGTTAATGATATTTACCTTGCAAGGTTACCATAAGAATTAGAGAAAATATACATAAAGTCACCCAGAATGTATGTTTGGGCAAATATTTGTTTTTTTAAAGTATGCCAGCCTCCACTGCTACCTGTGAGATGAGAGGATGCTTACACTGTGGTCTCTGGGGCCTGCCTCGAGCTGTCCCCACCTTTGTGTGACAATGACATTCTCTGGGCACTGAAGCCCACTCTTAAAGAAGCAGGAAGCTCTCCCTCCTGTCACATTCTGTATTTTATACCTGGGTAGTTGGGGTGCTGCTCTTGGCTGCAATATATTACAGAGTTGGAGAGAAACCTGTTCTAGTGAAAAAGTCCTCATACTCTTAGAATCAGTCCTCTGATAACTAGGGTATTGTTATTATCAGGCCCTACTCTTCCTTGGGATGGGTTTGTTTCAGAGAATGCCCTCTTCCTTCCTTCCGTGAAGCTGCCCAGAAGTCCCCCTGATAAAGCCGGATCCCAGAGGATGCTGAGAGCTCAGCCCTGGAAGCATATTGGCTGTCGAACTACTGAAACATAAGTTTCCAGGCTGCTTCCCGGACATTTGTGTCTAATTTCATATTCTTTCTCTCCAAGATGGCTACCCAAATTATAAACAGTTCAGACTTCGCATCGCCTAGATCTGCCCCATCTAGACCTTATTCTTACTCTTTCCTGGTGATTAAAAAACAGAACTGGGCCTCACATGCTGTTGTAAGAAAACCCTAACTGTGCCAGCATTAAAAGTACCTCCGCAGATTTAAAAAAAAAAAAAAAAAAACAGCACTTTCAAGTTAGCTTTTCACACCAAGTTCTCTCAGATAATGAATTCATTGATCAAATGTTAATTAAGCACCCACGAAGTACAGGCACCAGGCCAGGTCCTTCAGGCCCAGTGCCAGGACGACCTTACAACCAAGAGGGGGATATGTGTGAAAATTAATAAAGGAAACCTCAACTAGAATTGGAGTGGGGAAGGCCTATACAGGGAACTCTCATACTCTACCACTAGTGGTCAATTACCCCCAACAGGAAAATGTCAATTGCACAAAACAGGAAGATGTCAATTGCACCAAACAGGAAACCGAATCAATTATAATATGAGTTGATTCCATTATAGACCCCACACAGAAGACATATACCTTGCACTCCCAAACAGGAAGTACAATGACTTTACTACTCTGACAGGAGGAGGAAGATTTCTTTCCTGCCCAATAACAAGCCGAAACAATTAAAATGCTACAGTTCAGTCAATAAAAAGCTGATCTCACCTGAAATTTTACTTTCTTCCAATAAACTTTATTTTTCCTTGCTGATAACGTCTTTGTCCTGCCCACCTTTCTATAAAAGCCTTCTATCTTGTATAAACCATGGAGTATCTCTGCTTTCCAGAAGAGATGCTGCCCAAAGCATGAATTGTTTAATAAAGCCAATTAGATCTTCAAGTTTACTTAGTTAAATTTTGTTTACTAAAATTTGGTTTTGACACTTACAAATAACTGCCTGAGGAATCTGCAAACTCCTCTCCTTACAGCCAAAGATCAGCCTAGAAACACCAGCATGTGCCGCCCTACTGTGTCCACTCCCCGAGATTCATCAACTAAAGGGTTAACACAGCAGGAGATGGGGCCATAACGGTTGTTAATATTTTAATATCATTAACTAGTATTCTCCACCAAGTCCTTCGGTTCTATTGGTCTTCATTAGTGACCAATAAACAGACCCAGGAATAGTGACCATCTGATTATCTATACGGAAATCCCAGATGAGTCTGGATGACCCTGTGAATGTTCACCACACATACAGCCTCATATGAGTAGATCTTGCTTAAAGGAAATTTCACTCTAAAACTTGAGTCTAAAAAAAGGCCAACTGGGAATTCTAATTACTTTTATAGAATTAATGAAAGATAGGATTCATTCAAATAACAGCTTTCTCCTACTGCATTTAAGATATGTTTGTATTTATAATAATTTATACACTATTACTCAGGAACACATCCACTGGGTAAACTGAGTTCAAACATTTGTTCATTCATTCAGTAAAAATGTATCGAGTATGTACTATATGCCAAGCATAGTTCCAGGTGCTAGGGACACCGTAGTGGACAAAACAGACAATTATTTTCATGGAGCTGACATTCTGCTGGAAGTGGACAAGTAACAAGCAAATATGCAATGTGTTAGGTTGGGGTAAATGCTATGTATAAAGTAAAGTAAAGGAGATATTGGAGCAAGTAGGTAGGGAGTAAGGTGCTATCTTCATAGGGAAGGCCACTCTGCTAGGTAGTGTTTAAGCAGAGAAGATCTAGGCAGAAGAAAAAAAGGCCCCAGTGTTTGACATCGGAACCTGCTTGGTGTGTGTGAGACACAGCAAAGGCGGCTGGTCCTGGCGCTGGAGGGGGTTTAGCCCAAGGGAGCATGAAAGGTGAGAGGATATGAGGTCGGAGAGTGAACCAGGACTTAGGTCTGAACTGCTTAAAGCTGGCATTTGTTCTGGAAAAGCTCTCCACATGCCCAGCATATAATCAGGACTCAAAGTCTCCCTGACTCCTCTAGAAAATTCAATCATAAAATTCTAAACCAAGTTTAGAAACTTTAAACACATTTCAGATTAAAAAACAATTTCCTTCCAATATCCTGTAACTTTACACTGGGATACCCATGGCAAGCTGGACATGGTACACAATAATTCCTTCTCACTGAATAAGTGTGCTGTCAGCTACCCGGGCCAGAGAGGAAGCATGGTGCTCTCACAGACTGAATTCCACTCTGCTTTTGATTAGGTATTTGTGTTGCACCACCAGTTCCCGGAAGGCTCGCTGATACGCCAGCTGCTGACAGCTGGGTATGCAACATGCATTGAAAAGGTTATGCTCTGATGCTGACCTCCAAATTCCCCATAATACATGTGAATGGGCTGGGAAGCAAATTAAACCCAACCCGGTGTCATGCCTTATCTAAAGAGCAGTATTCTTCAAATTCTCACTTCTTCCTTCGATAACTTAGACTTTATCCTACACTTTAAATAATTAAAATAACACCAATGACTTTCAGCAGTTATGCTCCCCCTTCATACCTCTAAGGAATTCGGTTACTAGTATATGAGAAGGGCCAGTATCTCAGGACTCCATGCAGCGTCTGCCACAATCATGTTGAAGAAAGACCATTTCTTCATGTGGGTAGTTATAGTTGTGCAGCATGGTCGACTATAGGAAGTTATCAGGCAGCATCTTAGCAAGAGATAAAAACTGCTTATAGAAACTGATCAACTAGGCAATCCATCTCTCAAAAAGATTCTGGCTTCCTCTCCAAGCAAAAAGATAATCTGGAGAGAATTTAGTAAATAATGACTCAACTCCCAAAAGTTACTAACTAGTTATTTTGTTTTTTAATTTGAAAGTAGCTTGTATAAAAAATATTCTCATCATAGAAATATATTAAGACAATTGAGGAAAGCATGAAGTTGAAAAAGTGAGAGAAAAAATAAAGTCATCTGATATCACCACCCAGAGATAATTTATGTTAATATTTTGGTGAATACTTTTCCAGACTACCTTTTCTGCGTGAGCACACACACACAATTTTATATAAATGGAATCAAAGTGGACTTAAAGATTCCAGAGCTGCTTTTTTCCCTCTCACATATCGTAGATAGCTTTCTAAGTTACTGATTATAGACCTAAGTCATCATTTTAAGTAGATGCATAATATTCCATTATAGAAATAGTGGTGGTCATAAAATTAATTAACTACACTGATATATATAAAGAAATATGGCTTCTTTATGAGTCATGTGTGGACCCATTCACAAGCTACTGGAGAAAAAAATAATTTAGTCCAATTCCATAGTCTTAGTAGAATCTCATAATGTGAATTGTCCCTGAAGAATAACATTTTTTTCTAGGCAAAATGCTTAATCTCTCTTATTCATTTATCTCTCACAGCTTCTCACGAGGACGTGTAGCTGTATGGCAGGAAATGGTACAGATTATGTGACATTACAGTGACAAGGAAGATGGATCCTCAGAGACATCTCCTTTGCCTGGTCCTCTGGACCGTAGCTGGGACTTCCAGTGATGTGGTAGATGTTACCTGCTCCCAGAACTGAGACTGCTATGGTACAACTGACCATCTTGTTTTTGTCCAGGCAATGAGCAAAATCCACCTCCAAGAACACTCACCATATATCGCTGTGGTGAGGGCCATCTCGGAAAGGTGTGAGCTTCCCAGGGAACATAACCAGTATCAGAGCTGCTCAAGGTAACACACATGAAAAGAGGCCATACTGTTATATCTTGCATTGCATCCTTGGGAAACTGTTCAAGACAGAAATATTGCAAGTCCAGGATGGCTGCCCAGTTATTCCATCCAAGGGACAAATCTGCTGTGGTGTTAGAGGTCCCAGCTCTTACAGCCTCTTCCACCTGCCCCCAAGGCTCTGCTCATTCAGTGGGTCTCTAGCCCCTCTATAGATCTTTGAGGTTGCAGTAGCTGGTTCTTTCTTAGTCTAGAATCCTCTTGATAGCAGAGCCAGTGATCAGTAAAACACTCTCCAGTTGGGTTTGCTACTCCCTTAGGGGATTCAGATGTCCCATCACCTGCTTCTCCGACCATTGTGACGTCTGGGGTTCTCAATTATTGGATTCTTGTTTCTGCTCTGTGTTCCCATGGTGTCAAGTTCCCACTGTACTCTATCTATGTCCCCGCCCCTCAAGACTTTAAGCACATTTCTTCTTCTCACCTTCAAGCTCCACGATGGCAGAGACCATGTCTGTTGTGTTCACTGTTGAGTTGACACTACCCTGCACAGGACCTGAACGTTATAGATGCTCAAGGCATATTTGAGAAATGAGCAAAGAAAAGAATGGATGGATGAATACATAAATGAGTTCCTGTACTGGTGTGGCCCTAAGAGGGGCATTTCCAGCCTGGCACTTGACTGCTATCATCCTGGGGATGCCTTTTCTATCCTCAGGGCCTGTCAGAATTCAGGAAGATACCCGGACAAGATTCTTGTTTCTGACATAGCTTCACTGTACCTGGGCACCATATTGGATACTAAAAAGCAGGAGATGCAAGGGAGGCTGGTCATTCAGAAATATGCTATTTTCTGACACCTGGAAAAAGAGAGATGCAGGGAGAGAGGAGGGAGGAATGGAGAGGGGAAGAAGAGGAGAGAGAGAGGGAGGGAAAGAAGGAGGGAGGAAAGGGGAGGGAGAGGAATGGAGCAAGGAAGGGAGAGAGAGACACAGAGATTGAGCTATGTGCTGCCAGGAGACCTGTCATACCCCATCCATGTCCCGCTGTCTCACTGTGGTGTCTTATTCTTATCAAGAGGTGGGAATCTCCCCTTTGTGATTTATCAAACAACTCTAATAAGTACATTTTATGATCCAGGTCATATCCTTTTAATAGACTCATTATTTTAAACCAGTTTTATAGCAATGAGAAAATAAAATGTACCATAAATTGTTTTTCACTAAATGTCAATTAGCTGTTCTATTTAAGCACTGCTTCTAAATCCAAAAGGAAGAAAGTTATTTGTGCTAAATAATATGTTGCTACAGTAGGTGTCAAAAAGGTAAGTTCACATTAATTTTAATTCATTGAGATAAACTATTGTTTTCTATTTTCATTTTTAAAATACTGCTTTTTTTCCGACTTATAAAAAATGATTCTGGATTTTTATTGTCATTGTTTATTTATTTGTTTCCCTGATTTAAAAAGAGTTACTGATATTTTTCTGTGCATTCAAATATAAATATAATTAGCCCTAGCCAGACAATAAATTCAAGGAAAAAATTAGGCTTTTCCTTGTATCATAAGTTATCTGAGAAAGTTTACTAATTATCTTGCTTTATGCTAACAGCCCCTACTCAGGATGTGTTTATTGAAAAATCCCTTAAACTACATCAGAGGTATACTAATAAAGCAAAATATTATTTCTTTCTAACTTCTTGCTGGAGTGAAACACTGCCACCTTTTTACTGGATGGAGGTGGGAAGATGCCATCCTGCCACACTGTCTCCAACCCAGGGCAAAATTAGCTCCAAACTCGTTATGGCGCTCATTCGCGTGAGCTGCTTCAGCCTGGTGTGGTCACTGGTCTGTTCCCCACAGTGCAGCCAGAAACATCTCACGGCCGCCACCTTTTTAAAGCAGTCCCCATCAAAAATTCTGTGCTGCGGTTAACCTTCTCTTCCATTTGGATTGTCCTTCAGTCTTGTTCTAATAAAATCTCATCCAAGAGAGCTACTATTTAGCTAACAATATCATATGCTGTACTTAAAATTTTCTAAGAGGGTAGATCTTATATTAAGTGCTCTTACAACACACACATAAACACAAAGTAGTAGTAGTAATAATAGTAATAGTAATAGCAAAAGGAAACTTTGGGAGGCAATGAACATGTCTGTGGTCTTGAAGGTGCTGATATTTTCACAGATATACCCCCAAACTCAATGAGTTGTTAAACTGAGTTGTAAGTATGTACAGCTTTTTACATGTCAATCATACCTCAATAAAGTGGTTTAAAAATATAAAAATTAAAAAAAATTTTTTTTTTAAATCTAGTCGTGTTGCTCTCTCAGCTGATGACTCACCATGGCTGGCTGCTAAGATCATGCTCCTGCTCACAGGCTGTGTAAGAATTAGCATTCTATTCATCCAGGAATAAAAGATAATCACCAACAGAAACCATGTGCTATAAAATTCTATTTCCAGGCTTATAAACTCAAGTCATGAAAGATAGGAACAACCGAAATTAATATGAATAAAGTAGCACATTGAAAGGCATTATTAAAACTAAAGCTGATCACTTAGTTTAAAGTTGGTCAAGGACGATATTTTCATAGTAATAATGAAAGCAAAGAAATAGTGACAACAGGAAGCCAAGAAAAGATATTTTGTGAAAAGAGTCCAGATCTTGGAATTAATGAAAGTTTCTCTACACATGTCACGCTAGTTTAGGCATCTTGATAGCATCACAGGTGGTTTTTCAAAGCTAAGATGGAATCACAGAACTATGTATTATGTGTTTCATAACTTCAAGTTTCAATGGAGATTTCTGCATTTACCCAAAACCTTTGAAATAATTGCATAGGGTCATAATCGTAATTTTCTACCTACCATGTTGTTGGAGATGTTGTTTTGGTGTATCTCAAAGATTTTGGAGCAGCAGTTTGAGACAATGTGATTTGATTAAGTGTGTGAATTTTTTTTTAAGTGAGTGCATAAGCATGTAATTCATGTTTTTAAACAGATGTTAAGAAATGCACATTGCTTATTTAGCTTTCTATCAGTTCTACTCACTCTATTTCCATGCCTCTGATTTTTATTAAAGCGATTTTCTTTATTTGGCATAATTTTCCTATTCTTAACTTCAAACAAAGTAATTATTTATATGACTTATTTTCTACTAACCCTTGAAAATATATTTCCCTCCCAGCCTCCATCTTTTTTCTTGGTAGTGTTGTCTAGATTCATAACAGCTAACATTTACTGCCTGCTCACTGTGTTCCAGGCACTATATTATCTCATTTAATACACTGAAAACACAGCTGTAAATTCTCCTGTTACTTTTGCTTAGTAGAATTTTTTAAGCCCCATTTATTAGTATGAGAATCAGCAGCAGCATAGCTGCTTGGAATAGACCAAAACCACAATCCACTCCATGTTCAAACCCTGGGACTGAATGTGGCTGTCGGGTCCAGCTGGCCATAAGCAGCCTCTGAAGGATTCCATTTAATGCCTTAATGAATACTCCTCACTGGGCTAATTCAAAGAAAATGGCTTGTCACTGATGATACCTGACTATAATAAGTGGCCAAAATACTTTCCCAATAAATATTACACGATGAAACAGGTCTAGAGCCACAGTTGGAAAATCAGCAGCCAAGAAGCACTGCAAGAAGGATGGGGCAACTTTGCAGCAGAGGGCCAAGGCCCTGGGAGGTAGCAGGGATTCATGCTAGCAGGACGTTTCCTCCATCCTGTCAAGTAATTTATCATTCATTTAAGCATCTATTTGATAAAGTTTGTTACATTATATAGAGACACTCTCCTGGGTCTCAGCAGGACACAAAGATTAATGCACTTCAGTTTTAAGGAGCTGTGGGTTGGTGGGTTTGAAAGAACCTGATAGGATCTAGGTGAAGCACTGCTGCCCCATATCGACATGTGTGGTACACTCCCTGCTGCGGGCAGAGAAAACCCAAGTCCCTGAGTTAAAGGAGGTGCCAAAGGGCAGTGAATCTGGATTTGTTAGAGAGAAAAATCCTGCAAAGGATACTACAAAAGAACAGGTGGTGGATGCTGGTGATAGGAAACAGAATTCCTAGAGAAATCACCAGGGATTTAGAGACACACAAGAGCTGAGCACAGGCCATCACTATTACATAACCCAAAGTTCCTGAAAAATGCAAAACTTACAGAGTATATAGTTATACAATCTCTTAGAGCTTGCATACTCAGTATAAACAGCAAGTGCTGATTCTTGATAACACTGTCTACTTGAAAAATATAACAAACACTATAAAACAGACACTGGTAAAGTCCTAAGGCTTAACAACATCAAAAGTAAATATATACCATTCACTTTTTATGGAGCTTTATGATCCAATAAAAATGCAATAAGTAGACCATTGAGTTACTATACTATCCCAATATAACAATAAGGCTCAAAAGACACCATCTGAAGCAAAAGAAAAGCCAAATGATCAAATATACCTAAACTATCTATAGTACATCCAAACTAGCAATATGGTATTACTTATAGCTGTAGACAGATCATCAGGGAAAATTAACTAAAGTATTGTGATCTGTGAGTTTCCTGGTCACAGGAAAAAACAAGAAAGCCTTTGTACATGAAGCGTGAAGCTGAGGGAAAATGGATTATCTGCCGTGATACAAAATGTGTCTTGCATTGATCATTTAGCAGTCAGATAATTTCATATTTTATGTCAATAGCCATGACAATTAGTAAAATTCTTTATCTTAAAGTCATACATACCAAACCTATGAAAGTTGCCATGGAAAGAACATACATAGTCTTTGGAGCTAGATAGGAGGTGACCTCCTGGCTCCTCTCCTTACCATTAAGATGACTTTGAAAAAAAAAAAAACCCTTTAATTGTCAGTTTTATTAAACTATAATTTTAATTACTTAATCTTACAGCACTGTTATAAGATTATAGATTAGGTATGGAAATAACAAATGTCAAGTACCCACTAAATCATAACTGCTATTATTATTTTAATTAAAAGGAATGGAAAGTCTTTAAATACTAACAAACAATATTTCCTGTGACAAGATTTCAAAAAGATATCACCAAGATTGCCATCTTAAAAAACAAGTCAGAATTAAAATGGAGTACTAAAGATAGTCAAATAACCCAAAATGAGCAGGAAAAGAGAAATGAAGAAACAAATGATATGGAGAACAAACAAATAATAAAATGGTACACCTAAATCCAAACATATCAATAATTACATTCATCATAAATGATCTAAACATACCAATTAAAAAATGGAGACTGTTGGAAGGGAAAAACAAAACTACTCAAATGTATGCTCTCTAAAAGAAACTCAGTTCAAACATAACAATATATGTATGTTAAAAGAAAAGGATAAAAAAATATATCATGCAAACACTAATGAATAATAAAAGAGAGATGAAGTGGCTATATTAATATCATACAACTTAACTTTAGAGCAAAATAAATTACCAGAAATGAGGGAATTATATAATGATAAAAGAGTCAATTCCCTCAAGAAGGCATACATTCCTTAATGTGTATGTAATTAACAACACGGTCTCAAAATATTTGAAGCAGAGACTGAAAAAACTAAAAGAGGTAATAGGAAAAAAACATAATTATGTTTGGAGACTTCAACAATCTTCTCAAGGTAATAGATAAAATTGGTATATAAAAAATCAGCAAAGGTATCAAAGCACTGAGTAATACTATCAACCAACTAGATCTAATTATATTTAGAAAACACTCACTTTATAAAGCAAAATGAAATTTTTTTTCAAGTGCACATAGACTATTCACCAATCATTTAGGTATAACCTTAATTTAAAAAAAGACAAAACCTTGAGACTTGAAATCATGCAAATAAGACCTCTGACCTTTATAGAATTAAACTAGAAATCAGTAATAGGAAGATAAGAGAAAAATTCTCTAAACACTTGAAAATTAAACAATACATTTCTAAATAATCATGGTTCAAAAGGGAAATCTCGAGGGAAATATTTTTTTTTAATTTAAACTGAATGAAAATGAAAATAAAACACATCAAATTTTGTAGGATACCTCTAAATTAGTGCTAGAAGGACATTAATAGCACAAAATACTACGGTGAAAAAAAGGTTTTAAATAGACAATCTGAGATTTCACCTTAAGTAACTCAAAAAGAATAGCAAAATAAAACCAAAGCAAGCCAAAAGAAGGAGACAATAAAGGACAGTAATCCATGAAATTGAAACAAAAGGAATAGAGAAAAGTAGTGAAAAAATAGCTGATTATTTGAAAAGATAAAGTTAATAAATCTCTAACAAGACATAAAGAAAGAAGAGAGAAGACACAAATTACCAATACCAAAAATTAAAAAGGAAATATCACTACAGACCACACAGACATCAAAAGAATAAGGAAATGCTACATACAACTCTATAAATTTGACTAATGAGATAAAATAGACAAATTTCTCAAAAAACACAAACTAACAAAATCATCCAAGATGAAATAGAGAATCTGAACAGGCATGAAACAACAATTACGGAATTAAGTTAAACGCCTTTCAAAAATGTATATCTTCAGGTCCAAATATCTTCTCTGGCGAAATCTACCAAATATTTAAAAAAGAAATTACATGTCCATTGCAGCATTATTTACAATAGCCAAGGTATAAAAACAACCTAAGTATCCATCAATGGATGAATAATGGTTAAAGAAGTGTGTGTGTGTGTACATGTATGCATGTATGTATGTACGTACGTACGTACATACACATATTCACAACAAAATACTACTCAGCCATAAAAAAGAATGGAATCTTGTCATTTGTGACAACATGGATGGACCTAGAGGGCCTTATGCTAAGTGAAATAAGTCAGACAGAAAAAGAAAGAATACCATAAACTCTCATCTACATGTGAAATCTAAATTGTAAAACAAACAAACACCAAAAATACCAAGCTTACCCATACAGAGAACAGATTGGTGATTGCCAGAGGAGAGGCAGGGGTTAGGGAGTCGGGGAAATGGGTAAATAGATCAAAAGGTACAAAATTCCAGGTACAAAATAAATAAGTCATGGGATGTAATGTACAGTATGGTGACTATAGTCAATCATACTGTATGGCATATTTAGAAGTTACTAAAAGAGTAAATCTTAGAAGTTTGCATCACAAGAAAAAATTATGTGACTATATTTGGTGAAGGACGGTAACTAGACTTAATGTGGTGATCATTTCATAGTGTATACAAATATCAAATAATTATGTTGTACATCTAAAACTAATACATGTCAATTATATCTCAAAAAATAAATATATTAACTAAAAAAGAAAAAAAAAATTACTCAAATTCTATAAATCTCATTCAGAAAATAGAAGAGTAGAGAACAGTTTCCACTTCATTTTACAAGGCCAGAGGTCACCGCACTGATACCAAACCAGACAATGATAACAAAAGAAAGACAAATTAAAGGCCAATATCCCTCATTGAAATAGATGTAAAAATCTTCAACAAAATATCAGTATATTGAATTCAACAATACATTAAAAGAACAGTATACTACAACAAAGTGGGGCTTATTCAGGGAATGTAAGGCTGGTTCGTGTTTCAAATGTAATCACGTAATCCATCACATTAACATTCTTAAGAAAAAATACCACGATCATTTCAATTGATGAAAAAAGTCATTTGAAAAAAATCAACATCCGTTATGACAAAAATTCTCAACAAACTAGGAATACAAAGGAACTTCCTCAACCTGATTAAAGGCATCTACAAAAAACCTACAGCTAACGCCGTAATTAATGATGTAAGTTTAATATTTTATCCCTTATACTTGGAACAAGGCAAGGACATCCACTCTTTCCAGTCCTATTCAATATCCAGAAGTCTTAGCTTGTGCAATTAGCAATAAATAGAAATAACGAACAAGGAGACCAGGCAAAATGGTGTAGATGCTAGAAGCTTTGTTCCTCTGCTCTTGCAACCACATCAAAGTTGTAATGGAAATATGGAGCAAACTGCAAGTAGAGTTGCCTAGGGATGAACAAAAGTCCTACAACTAGGGGAAGAAATAAGAAATCACCCTGCAATGGTAGGAAGTAGAAGGGGGAAAGATGTGAAGTTGCCAGGTCCTGAGCAGCAGAGTGAGACGGAGGCTACGGCAGCTGCAGATACTCCTCTAAATAGGCTGTGACTGCAACTGGCCTTTTCTCAGTGACAGACTCACTTACTCTGAGCACCAGCACCAAGTCAGCTGCTTAGGGGGCCCCAGGAATTTACATGGCGTTGCTGAGTTGTCAGAGCAAGGGCTAGAAGCAAGGCTTTCTCCTCCTGGGCATAAGTGCTGGCAGTATCCATTGTTCCTCTGTGGAGCCCTCACCCTCTCCCAGTGCGGATGCAGCACCCACCATAAATGAGATGTCATCGAATTAGATAAGAGGTCACTCCGCCCAGGGGATTCCCTGAAACTCCACCTCCCCCAACTTGCGGCTTTATCCAAGCCACATCCAGTTGTGTCCTCAGTGAGTTCTGTGCAACTTACCGAGCAGCTCCAAGACTCACACTGGTGGCAGCTAACCTCAATTTCTGGCATAGCTTCGTGAGGCAATCATAAGCACTGCTCTATGGATTGCTGAATCTTAACAGGTGGCTACAGAGGGATAGAGGCTAGGGCTAAACTTGGCTGGCAGCTGAACCCCTTTCAGGACTGTGCCACTGGACATCTACTACATGAAGCCATGCTAATAAGACCTGGAGACTTAGGAGCTTTGCTTAGTACATAGAAACAGACACAGAAAAACAGCCAAAATGGGAAGACAAAGAAGCAGAAACCATATAAGAGGATAGAACAGAGATTTAGGAATAATGGAGTCAAGCATCCTAATAGATGCAGAGATCAAAACAGTAGTTATAAAAATGCTTAACAAAATTAAGGGAGGTATAGGTGAACTCAGTGAGAACTTTAACAAAGAAGGGGGAAAAAACATAAAAATGGAAATGGAAATTATACAAGGGAACCAGTCAAAAATGAAAAATGCATGATCTGAGATGTAGAATATATTAGAGGAAATCAACAGAGTGGATGAAGAAGAGGGTCAAACTATCAATATAGAAGATGGAGAAGCCAAGGACACCCAATCAGAATGGCAAGAAAAAAGAAGCCAAGAATATAATAATAATTTAAGGAGTCTATGGGACAAAATTAAATGTAAAAATATCCATGTCATAGGGGTACCTGAAGGAGAAGAGGGAGAACAAGAAGTTGAAAAGCTATTTGAAGAAATAATGATGGAAAACTTCCCTAATCTTGTGAAGGACATAGACATACAACCCCAGGAAGCTCAGAGTGTCCCAAAAACCAGGAATGCAAAGAAGCCTACCCCAAGACACATCAAAATTAAAATGTCAAAGGTTAAATACAAAGAGAGAATCTTAAAAGCAGTTAGTTATCTACAAGGGAGCTCCCATAAGACTGGCAGTTGATTTCTCAAGAGAAATTTGCAGAACAATAGGGTTTGGCACAAAATATTCAAAGTGATGAAAACCCAAGATCTACAACCAAGAATACCTTATCCAGCAAAGCTGTCATTTAGAGTCAGAGGCGAGTTAAAGAGCTTCCTAGACAAAAATAAGCTAAAGGAATTCATCAATACCAAGCCAGTATTACAGGAAATGTTGGAGGGACTTCCTTAAGAAGAAAAAAACATGTAGCAAAATCATGAATAAAAAATGGTAATAACTACATTCCCATCAACAAGTACCTCGAATGGAAAAGAACTAAGTGCTCCAACCAAAAGATAGGGTGGCTGAATGGATAAGAAAAAAAGACCCCTATGTATGCTACCTACAAGAAACTCACTTCAGATTAAAAGACACACACAGACTAAAAGGAAGGGGATGGAAAAAGATATTGCCTTGGTGGACCTAGAGGGTATTGCACTGAATGAAGTAAGTCATATAGAGAAAGACCAATACCACATGATTTCACGTACATATGGAATCTAAAGAACAAACTAAACAACAATAACAACAAAAACAGAAACAAGCTCATAGATACAGAGAATATTTTGAGGGCTACTAGATGGAACAGAGGTTGGGGAGGATGGTGAAAAAGGTCAAAAGGATTAAAAAATACAAACGGATAGTTACAAAATAGTTATAGAGACATAAAATACAGCATAAGGAAAATAGTCAACAATATTATAATACATAAGAGTGAATAAGGGTACTTGATTTAGTGGGGTGATCACTTGAGCTTGAATCACTATGCTGCACAACTGAAACTAATATATTATTGTATGCCAACTATAATTTTTAAAAGTCATTGAATTGTACAATGTAAATATGAGCAACTAAGTGTCTATTATATTTCAATAAAGCTGGAAAAAAAGTTTTAAAAATACATACTTAATAGAGAAATAAAACTGCCCCTATTCATAGATGACATAATCTGAAAAATAAATAAGAATTAATGTCTACGGCCATGCCACCCTGCACAAGCCCAATCCCATCTGATCTTGGAAGCTAAGCAGGGTCAGGCCTGGTTAGTACTTGGATGGGAGACCACCTAGGAAGATTAGGTGCTGTAGGTGTAAAAATAAAAAATTAAAAAATAAGGGACTATAAGCTGGCAAAGTTCTTGCAATATGTGAGGTCAACCAAGAGTTGCCTTGCCTAAAAAAAAAAAAAAAAAAAAAAAAAAAAGAATTAATAACTGAGTCAGCAAGGCCTCAGGATACAGATTACCTCACAAAAATCAATCATATTTCTATATATTACAATGAACATTAAAAATCAAAATTTAAAAACACAGCATCATGTACAATAGCTCCAAAAATGAAATATTTAGATATAAATCTAACAAAATATGTACAGGATCTGTTTGGAGTGGGAGGGAGGTACAGGCATGTGTACCCTGATTTTGGGGTGGTTACACAAATTTTTAATGGAACCATACATACAAAAATAGTCAAATTTACTGTATGTAAATTTAAGAAATAATTTTTTAAAACAGAAATAAGAATGTTAAGAAGTAAGAACGTATCAATATTTTGGTCAAATTCCTTGGGGTTTGATAACTGTATTACAATGACAATGCTTTGAGTATTCGTAATCAAAATGCAGATTTGGATGCAACATGATAACGCGGGCATGAACTTCACTGAGTTTTATTTACCAGCCTGGGGTAAATAAGCAGATCACAATCTTTACTTGATATTTGTTCACCTTAGAGAATTTTATAGCAGAAGTCTAATTTATCACAAGTAAGATTGGCTGTCTAGGGACATTTATGAGGCTACTCCTTGATGATATAATGGGCCAAATCAAATTAGATTTTATGATTAATATTCTTCACAATAAAGAAACAGAATCCAGGTTGGCTAAAAAAAAGTCAGTCTTCCTTAATCTACTAAATTGTCTTTGCTATGTCATAGTCTTCAAGAACTGTCTGTTTATTAAAAGACATCTATAATACAAATGACCAGAAACTCCCTGTCCAGATATCTACTACAGCCTATTGTCTCCATTAGTAATTTTACGATGCCAGAATTTAATTGAACTTGAGAGCTTCTGTTTGCCAACTTTTTCTAAATATAGTGCTTTTAAGCTTTATACAGAATGCGATGCTTAGGCACTTAATACTTTGTGTTTCTTGCTTAGAAATCAGTGATAGGTATGAAAGGATCATCTGTGAGCAGGGTAAAAGCAAATGGATATTGAAGAGCCTCTGGAATAGTGTCATTTCCAAAGACATTCACTCATTCATTTATTAATTCATTAATTCATATACTTGACAAATATTCACAGAGCACCTACTCTGTGATAGGCATTATGCTGATGAATAGAACAGATAAGGTTCCTGCTCATAGACCTTGCAACCCAGTGGGGGAAGAAGGAGAACAAAAATAACCAAGTCAACAGAGAAATAAATAAGATATTCACAGCTTATAATAGGCATTAGGAAGGAAAAGCTAGGTGAGGTGATTAGAGAGCAATGAGGGGAAGGGGGTGAGGTCCCATAGAAGGAGACAGTCAGGAAAGGCCCAATAGCAAGTAAGATTTAAGCCAAGACCTGAAGGATGAGAATAAGGTGGCTATGAGGAAATGAATGAATGGGATTCCTAAGTGAGGAATGAAAGTGACTGAAGGCAAGAGAGAGTTCAGTGTATTTGCATAACAGACAGGCCAGTGTGGTCAGAGAAAAGTGTGGTATGGATGATGCTGGAGAAGCACAGTAGTCAAATCAGGCATAACCTTATAGGTCAAGGTTACGAGTTCAAATTTTATTCTAAGAGAAATAGAATTTTAATCAGGGAAATGACATATATGATTTATGTTATTTTTTTTAAAATCACTCTGGTTGGAACCTAGAAAATGGGCAGAAAAGAGCAATGGTGGACCCAAGGACACCCGTTAAGAGGCAGTTATAGAAATTCAGGTAAAAGACAATGATGACTTGGACCTAGGTGGTAATAATGCAGATGAGGAGAAGTAGACAGATTTTAAATCTATTTTGGATGTAGAGTCAACAAGATTTGCTGGTTGCATGTGAGGAGGGTTGAAGGAAAGAGGAAAATCAAGTATAACTCTTTTACTTTTGGCTTAAGCAACTGAGAGTTTGGTGGTGCCATTTATCAAGAAAGTTAATACTAGTAGAAAATTGCGTTTGTGAGAGAACACAAACTGTGTTGAACACATTAAGTTTGAGAAGTCAGACATTCAAAAGGAAGAAATGGTAGGTAACTGGAGATGTGAGTAAGAAACTCGGGGGATAGGTCTACGTTAGACTCACCCAGGGAATATATCAAAACCTTGGGAAAGAGAATGAGTGCCAAAGGAAAAGAGCTCAGGGCTGATCTCCAAGATGAGTCAACATTTGGAAATTAGGTAGAGGAGCAGTACCTAGCAAAGAAGGCTGAAAAAGAATGGCCAGCGATGTTGGAAGAAAACCAGGAGAGTTCATTGTTTTGGAAGCTGAGAGACAAAAGTGTTGTTAAGTGGAGAGTTTGGTCACCACCTAACAACTGGAGTGGTTGATGCTGCTCAAAGGTCAAATGAGACGAGAGCAGAGAACAGCTCTTTGGACTGGCAAGGTGGGAGACAACGATACTCTTAAGGAGAAGAGCTTTAGTGACAGGAAATCAGTTTTCGTGATGTGCTGGGGCAGAAACTTGATTAGGATTAAAGTACAAATGAGAGGTAAAGAAGCAGAGGCAGTTCAGTTATTCAAAGGAGCAGATTAGCAGGGTCAAGGGAAAGTTTTTCGGGCATGGGAGATCTAAGAGAATATTTACATGCTGATGGAAATTGTCAGCCAAGCAGGAGAAACTAGTGATGTAGGAGAGAGTGGATGCAAAGGAAGGAGCAGAGTTGTGGAGAAAGAGACAGGAGATCTTTGATAGGAGGAAAGAGGTGTGGTGCCTTTAACCTGGCTCCCCAATTTAAAGACTGTGTCAGACCCAGCACGGAGAGGCTGAGCTCTCTCCATCTCATGACATTGTGACATCGTAAGGGCAACTGGCCTAACAACCCCAAGCGTGCCTCCCCACAAAGGGAACTGGGTAAGGGGGGGGGAGCCACACTCAGGAAAATCTGTAATCTGTAATTGTTGCTGCATTTTGTTCCATGCAATGAATCAGTAAACTGATTTTATGCTATTAATAATATAATTCTATCAGAGATATTTTCTCTCCACCTGAAATTGTTCATGGAAACTTAGAGGAGGCAATAGTTTAGTCTGTAACATACCCTACCAATGAAATCTATCAGCAATACAAAAAGACTTATGAGAATAAGAGTGCCCCTATGTTAAATATGTTGGTGGTATACTGTGGGCTGGCTTGGGTTTGAAGTTTGCTGAAACTACAGTGGACACATTTGACACTGGAACAGAAGTTTCCCTACACGGAAACTAGGAGAAAAGGCTACAGCTTCCTGGACATCAAGCACCCCTCAGATAACTAAAGGATTATCCCTTCAGATAGCGATGAAATCCAGGTATCACTTACTAGTGGACATTCGTTCTGATAGAATTGCAAAGCCGCCTCTCATTGGCTATACTCAATTACAAGGTGGGACTACACCTGCACGATGATTCCTGCAGCTTCCTCAGTTGGACAGGGGTGAAGCAAGCACACACTAACATGAACTGACAGCGCAGAGTGCCAGGATTTAGGGCTATACGGAATGGTCATTTCCACAAAATCCTGTGAGATCTGGGTAGTAAATACTGGCAATGATGTTAAGCTTGCTGGGCAACGGCAATCCTGCTGACTCCTGAGATTTTATTTTTACCCTTCACCCTTCAGCCACAGTTCAGCTCTAATAAGTATATGTTTTTACTAAGTGAACTTAGAGTTATGTTTTGGGTTTTTTTTTTTTTGAGACCTGGGTGGCTTTTTCTACCAAAATAAAAATATGAATTTTTATTTTACCATAAAAAGGTACACATACACACATGTAATATCCTAAAAATAAGCCAGAACATATTCTAATTTAGTGAGTAGGACTAGAGCAGGAAGTTATCATGCAATCAAGTCTCACCAAATCTCTTAGAGTCATTAAGAAAGTTCTATAAATCCATGAGCATACTTCCAGAGGCATACCCATGAGAGCATGCACACAATTATGAATCCCTTAGCAGAGTCAGCCTCTCTAAGAACACAAACACTAAACCCAAGATTAAATACTGTTCCACATTAATGCATTCCTAAGAGCAGCTTGATAACTTCCATTGGCTTAAGAGCTGAAGAAATTACTGATGATGTTCTCTAAAGCACCACACTACTCATGCTCAAGTAATTCTAAATGTTTTTAGGGGCCTCAGTATGATATCAAGCTCCATACCTAACCGGGTAGGACCAAGAACCTACAACAGACCTCGTATTTTCCTTATTGTGTGCTTTCTCAACTCTCCTAAGAGTTATTTTCATATTTCACATTCCATTAATGCTTGATATATGGTTCTTTCTTGGTATATTACTTATTTAAAAATAATATCCCCAAAGCTTTTTTCCCTCTCTGGCAATCTCTCAATAGCAGTTCATCTCTTTTGTCCCTTTCTCTCTTACACAGACTGAAGACCTAGTGGGAGATACAAAAGAATCACAGAAGTCACCTATGTACTCTTAAATATAGATTTCTCAATTTCACCTGACATTTGACTGTTCTGGGGGTTACTCATGTTCAACTTTCCCTGGACTTTTGATTCACATGAAGGAAGATATAATAGTGGGATAAGGGAAAGAGAGAAAGCTTTGAGAAACATAGTTTACCCACACAGGCACTGCTCTTTTTCCCTAGGATGACAGAAAAAATGACTGAGGTCAGAAGCCGAAGGTGAAGACGCACAGGTATAGCAATGACAAAATTAGGGAGAGGAGAGCAGAAATTAGGGAGACCAGGACAAGTGCGCTGCTGACCATGGTCCTGAGAAATATTTGCCTGCTAGGGCCTGAGACACTAGTGACTCAGCCACAACTCCCTTCAGGGCTGCTGAATCACGTGAGGGAAGAAGTGGCGGTGGGGAGAATGAAGGCAGGAGCATGAGAGACATGGACACAGGTTCTTGGAGAGGCATAGTCATTAACTAATTCCAAGGGAGAAAAAAAAGGCTTTCTGGACGACATTTACAATTAATAGCAATGGCCAAGAGGAAACCATCAACCACACGTAAGAATCAAACATTTAAAGGTAACTAAGAAATTTTTACCAAAATATGCTGAGTTGTACGCAAGAAGACATAAACAAATAAGTATGATCAGGTGACGAGCAGAACACAAGCTGTGTAGAATTGAAAAGTCATTGTGAGTTATACCAACATTGTCCTCTCGCCCCTCCATGTGATGTCCTTAAGAGATCTTTTCTATGCCCATGGCTTCAGTACTATCTAACGCTGATGCCTCCATCTTTGTATTTCTACCTATGATTGCTCCTTGAGCTCCAGAACTTAATATCCAACTGCCTACTTCCCATCTCTACTAGGACGATTCATAAGATGTGAATCCACCTATCAATATGCCCATAGGGAGAAAATAATTGGCAATACAGAAAAGAATCCTTCAACAGGATAGAGATTCAGTGTAAATCAAGTGCCAACATTTAGGACAAAGGAAAAATAATACTAACTGGGTACGGAACTCGGACACGAGACATGGGGCTCTTATTCAAAGGAAACAGTGAGTAACGGAACCGACCCTCACACAAAGGCATTTTCTGCTGATGGCAACTACAATAAGCACAAGTAAGAGCAATTCTCTTCTGAATATGCTGCAGAAAGAATTGTTGACCACGTATCTGTCTTTTCAGTCATATTTGCACCCATGAACAGGAACACTGTCAAATAATAACAAATAAGATTACCAAATCCAGAAACTCAAAGCCTGTAGGAAAGACTGAAGGAAACTCACATATAAATCCAAGACAGTGATGATGGACAGTAATATTTTAATAATATTTATCATTTGTCTCCTATAGTCATCAAGATCCACAGCTTCAGAATTCCAGAATGACTCTATCTTACAGAAAGTAAAAGTAAGTATTACTTTACACGGTGGGTGGTAAACATTTGAAATTCTAAGCTCTAGAGGTAACAGAGGCCAAAAATATAAATCAGGTTGAGAATTGTTTGGATTCTTTTCTTGGTGGAGACAACATAGCATATTAGCAAGGGACTTGTATTTGGGGGTAACATAACTACTTTTGTAAGCCTGAAGCCCTGGAGAGAGATTCGTAAATCCCATTTTGATGTCACTTTCTGCCTAAATTCACCTCTTGGAAAAGCCAGGACCTCCCAAGCCTCAGATAAGTGCAGAGGTAAGACAAAACTCCCCACAGGGTACAGAACATGGAGCCGACAGGGAGCTCAATGTCAACATCTTGGACTAAAAACCAGAAATGAGATAACCCAAGCTCCATACATGCAGTAACGGAGTTGCATTTAGTGGCAAAAGAATGAGCAAGTTCAGAAGAGAGGAAGGAGGTGGAGACTGGAGATACAAACCTAGGCGCCTGTCTGGGGGCAAGGACCTGGCCGTGTGTGAGGAGCAGGCTGTTATGGGTACAACATGGTACACCTTCAGAGAAAACGCCTGCCAGTGGACCAGTGAACTTTCCACATACTTTTTGGACCTTGGAACATGAAATACAACACACACACATAACATCCTCCAGAAATATATTCTATGACAGAGTGAAGAGGGCTGTGAGAGGGCACACGTGTGTGTGCACATGCATGCAAATACACACACATATGCGTGCACTCCCATAAAGTTTTTATTAATGCCAAAAGCCAAGAAAGGAGGAAGGAAAGGATCCTTTGAGCCAAGGACTGAACAAAGTTTTTTCACAACATGTCATACACGTGAGACTTTAATGAGTCACAAATTCCAGTGGGTTTTCCCCTCAATTTTCCAGTTTGTTCTATTTTGCAAATATTTGTACTCAGATGATAATGTGACTTTTGTCATACAGCCACATTGACTCCCTCACGAAGAGCTTTATTTTGAGTCAGAAGACATCTGCTAAATTGAGATTTACAAAGAACTTAATAAATAGAAACATTAATGGATGGGCGCTGAATATTATATTCTGAGCATTTACTTCCTTATGTATTTGCAAATTATACACCAGCTTGAAAAGCATCTCAATAGAGCGACGTGAAAATCTCCTTAGACTCTCCTCCTTCTGAGCACCTCAGAGATGTTCTTTCATCCAAAGCTGTTAATTAGGGAGGTTAAACACTGCCTTCTTCATATGCAGGCTTTGTCTCTACAGGCTGTTGATGCAGAATGTAGGAAAAGACTAAGCGAGTGCACTTGAGGATTATGACAATTGATGATTGACATCAAGGATTCATAATACATATATTCCAGATGCAGATTTCACTCACTTTAGCAGTGGACCAGATATAACATAGTATAAGCCAAAATCCTTGGGAACATCATATTCCCGGAGAACAGACTATGTTATGATTTTCAAGATCATAAGTGAATCAGAATTGGCCCTATTGTTTTGCTTTTGAAACCGTTACTTAACAGTCACAGTGACAAACCAATGGCCTAAAATGCAATTAGCTATTGTGCATCCTTGTTAAGCAACAGCCTGCTTGCCCCTGGTGCTGCATGTGAGATGAAGTTGGTGTGGCACACCTAGCTGTCGCGCTGGTCCCAGTTCAGACAGAATAAGGAACTCACTTTAAACAAAGCATTTCTTTTCAGACTCTAAACTATAATAAAAAAAAAAAATTAAAAATTAAAAACCCAAACACATATCCTGCTAAATTAAAGAGAAGTTTTATAACATAATATAAATGCAGTGTCAGAGAGGTTATGAGCTTCTTCTGGAACTGTGTAATATTTTAATAATATTTATCATTTATCTCCTATAGTTAGGTAGAGAAGGTCAGAAAGGCACAGTGTATAAATTAGTTTATGCAGCCTCTGATAAAAAAAAAATTATTTGCATTACATCATTTTAGTGGCTCTTGAATTCTGACTGAGGACATTATTTGGCTCTCCAAAACTGACGGCATCCCCTTAGGGGATAAAGCCGTAATATGGAAAACTTTGGACTCTCTGCTCTTTCTTTGTAAATTCAAGTCCTAGCAAGAGGAAAGACCTCAGTTTTGCCATCTATCTGGAAATGTGTAACTATGATAATAATGGCCAATTCCTGTCACTCAGCAAGAACACTCCATTAATCCAGAGGAGCCAGGGTCTCAAATGTAAATGAAATGTGTCCTGCGGCCTCATTCCCTGCCCTGATTCCTACCTCTCCCAACTGGCTCCCAGTTCCGCATGGTGAAATCCTGGTAGTTCCCTGAATATGCGGCAACAGCGTATAAATTTCATTTCACAATAAACTGGCTTCTGAGATAGTGCATCCTGATTGTAACTGGGCTTTGATTTGCAGTGTGGGATATGCATATTTGGGTCTTGTGGTAGATCAGTTGCATTAAAAACCCCAATTAATGGCTTCCCTATGTCCATGTTTATTGTTTTGCTTTTTGTTTTTGTTTTTCTGTCCTATAGCTTTGCAGGCTTCATCTACTATGACTCTGGGCTGGATTATGTGACTTCCTTTGACCAATGGGACACTAGCAAACCTGACACTTACAGAGGCCTTACAAAATATTTGAGCACTTCTGCTTCCTCTCTTGTTTCTCTGTGATTTTCATAAGAACATGTACAACTTAGCCTGAGAACATGCCTGAGTTTCCTGCCAGGGAAGTATGTGGGACCTGTGCTTAGGGCAGACCCATGGAGGAGATCTCAGCAATTCTCAGCTGTGGCCATTCTAGACCAGGCTTCATCTGACTCACCAGCTGAAAAATTGCATGAATGACCCTGGGTAATTCATAGATTCATGGGAAATAATAAATGGCTGCTGTGTTAAGCCACTAATTGTAATGTTTTGTTACATAATATTGTATTGGCCATAGGTAAATGATACAGGGCCATAGCTGTATTTTTTAGGGCAACAGACAAGAATTTGAGCACTATCATCGGTAATTCCCCTCTTCTATTCTTCCCCATGCAGCCTCTCTTTAACTTACTCATTGAACAAAAACCTTAGAACTCAGTTTGAAAGAGTACTAAACAATTAGTCTGTTTGAAACACCCATGGTTTGGGGAGGCATCAGACAAGAGGTGAAGCAAGAGCTCAGGAACTGGGTGATTGTGAACAGAGCTCGGTGGATGGGTACTAGGACGGATGGGACTCAAGGGCCCAAGATATAGACTTGTCATAAAGCTGAGTGCCCAAGTGTTTGCTGGCCCTGGAGATTAGGGGTATTTTGGCAAACTTAAAGATGCAGGCTCTTATCTCATCATCATATCCCTTGAAAGAAACTTCAAAGAATCTCAGAAGGAATATCAAAGATAACCCGGTATGTGCACTCCTTCTGATACTTGATAAATATGAGTTGTCACCTTACCCAGTTTGTTATAAGCTAAACAAATTACTGTTTTGGAGTGGTATTAAATGACTGACATCACTGGGGATATTTAGACAGGTCTGAGAACTAGAAGAGGCCTTGGTGAGCTTAGGCTTCCTCCTGGAACCCCTCGCTTGGCTCTGCTAGCAAGGAACACAAACCAGGCCAGAACCTTAGATTTCTCTAGAGCTTTCAATCCACACATTAAAGCCAGAATCTGAAGAAAACATGAACTGGGTTTAGTTGAACCAGATTTCACAAAATCTCAAGTCAAACATAAATGTATTAAGTGCCTGTTTTTGTGCCTTCTGCTGGACACTACAGTTTTACAAAATAAGACAAAATTCTCTACCTTCAAAATTCTTATAATTTCATAAAGTAAGATGAATATACTAGAAAGACTAGCATACTAATAAGGAAAATATAATTGTAATTATCATATGTTCACAAGTATCCAGATTCTCTTCCTTCTATACACAAGGAAGGATTATCCTTTTCCACTCCCCACCACCCACCCCCGGAAGAGAGGTATAGCCACATAATTTGTTTTGAGCAATAGTATGTCAATAAAAGTGATGGGTGTCATTTTTCGACATAAGCATTTAATTCCTATTGCTTAATTCCAAACCCCCTTCTCTTGTGGCCTTCATCATGGAAGTACATGTCTGGATAGAAGCTCTGCCAGCCTGATCCCTCAGCGACTATGATGACCATAGGCTCCTTGTTGACTTACATGAGAGGTTTAGTGTGAATGAGAAATAGACTGAGTGATGTAAAACAACAGAGAGTTGGAGGTTGTTACTCAAAAGTAACTTGCCTATCCTGACTGACATAATAATCCACTTCTAAAATTTTGGCACCTTAACTGTGAGCCTAATAGGTCATAAGAGGGGAGAAGTCAATGTGGACTAGAATATTGTAGAAAGGACTGGGAAGAGAATGAAAGGCAGAAAAGAAAAAAGAAAAAAAAAACCACACATATCAAAAAAAAAAAAAAAGCTTAAAAGTAAGAGTAAGTTTATTTTTGTCTTTATTATGAGACTTAATATTTTCACTGTATACTTGGTGGGCTCATTGAGGGGAGAGACCTGGGCCCTCCACCTTGGTCCCCCAGGAACTGGCAACAATGGGTTCTCAAGTAATATTTTTGAACGAATGTATTGAGGTCAAAGGGATGATGAATCTGAGTCAACTAGTAGGTAAAAGAAAATTAGATTTGATTGGGAAAAAGTACTGCTTAAATATCAGGGACAATATACGAACGGCAGGAATGTCAATGGTGAAGAATCTTTACCTTGGAAAGACCTCAGCTTCCTCATCCACAAAATGGGGGCAGATGACCCCAAAGGTTTACTCCAGTTCTCACAGCCAAGATGTTATTATTTGTGTTATTTCGATCTAAGTGTTGGATTGCTTTCTCCATTTTAACTTTAATCACTTCAGTGATCTAACCATGTCATCGCTATTCTTTTAAAATCGTCAGGGTCTAATAAAATTCTATGCCAGCATTAAGCCAGGGTTCTTTAAAGTAGAATAACTACGAAGTTTTCAGGAAAAAAAAAATGTTCAGCTGGTGGTAAGTTCAAATCAGGCTCCGATTGCTTCAGTGCATGTATAATTTGTTCAGGAATTCTATTCTTAGTGAAGTTACTGGGGTGGCATGGGGTGGGAGAGAGGGGAGTGTGGGATGACCTCTCTATATTGGTAGTAGATGCAAATAGTTAGCTACATCTGTGGTGACTAAAATTTTTCTAACTATGATTTATTCATGTATGACTTCAGTAATTTAAAAAAAGAAAACATATTTAAAGAAAGAAAATATATTTTTCTCTAAAATTTTTCAAAGATTTTTTTTGAAAATCCCTCTCCTATCATTTTTTTTTCCTTAAATGTATTTAGGCTTCAGTGCTGGGTTTCTGATTTGTTTCATTGTGTGACCCTTACTGTACCTCACGCTACTTTTTAAAATACATGGAAGAACTTTAGCTAGGAACACCATACCACATATATTTCAGCCCACCCATGGTGGGTGCCCATGCCCTTAGGAGTGCCGCCCTTGGCCAAGAGCTATGTGCTTTACCGATAGAGCAGGCCCAGTGGGCTCGAGACACACATCCATTCAACATCTCATGGGCAGGACCACCGTCCTTCTTTGGGCATCCAGCTCTGCTGAGGGGAAACCTCAGGCTAGTTTACTGTCTAAACTCTCTTTAACTAAACCTGGGACAGCCTTTGTCCTAGGTAATATAATTAAACTATTAAGCAATAGTGATGGAGACTGGCTTATTAGAAGATAATTGTACACTCAGGGTGGTATTAGCACCAGAGGGCCTTAAGTCTCCCTGAAGGAGATTGTCATGACAAAAACACTAGATAGGAACTTCCTTGCTTTGGAAATTTTTTTAAAATAAGAATCTTTATTATAGAGATAGGGAGGGGGAGAGGACTTTTGAACAATTTCAGATGCGATATATTCAGATTAATGGGTTCTGTTAGACTGTTCCACTGCCATTCAATGCTCCATTAATCTATTTCTACAATAAAAACAGAAAATACTCAAGACAATTTTCCCCTACTGTGGAAAATATATGAATATTTATCCCAAAACCTAATCTTGGAGAGGCTCAGTATGGGGATGGGGGAGGAGGGAATTCACCTGGTCTAATTACACACATATGGTCAATTTAAATGTTTTCCCTTTTACTTGCACTTTTGTGAGAGTGCTCAGGGAAAACATGTCATAAATTTTCCCCTTTGGTTTCAACAAGCTTATTGACTCATCTGTGCCAACTGCACATCAAAGCATATGCTGTTAAGCCTCCTAGGGGTTGTGTGATGTGTGTGTGTGTGTGTGTGTGTGTGTGTGTGTGTGTGATATATGCATGCAGAACTGGATGGCTGTCTCTGATGTATCTGCTCTTCACTTCTAGAGAAGCTTCTCAGATAAAACAAGATAACACAAAGGTGACCAATACACGAGCTCCTCAATATTTCCTCCCGCACAGTCTAAAATTCTCCGCAGCAGCATAGCTGCACAACGGCTTGCTATATAACATGCTTTATTGTACACACACCTATAAAATCAAGGAGTTCTAGGTACATAAAGCAAGGAATTCAACTGGAACGCCCAGAGAAGATTACTCCCATTTCTCATTTCCCTTTTATTTTGACACCATATTGGGGGTCCTGTGATGTGAGGGTTGATCATTAGTCTTTTACAATTACCTCTAAAAATCTCTTGGATCTACCCGCTCTTTTCCACCTCATGGGCACCACCTTGGTCCGAGCTATTATAAATTCTCACCTGGACTATTACAATACCCTGAAACATGCCCTTCTAGCAGCCTCCATGTTGCACTCAGAGCAATCTGGTTTTCTTTGTTAACTGAGGTGAAATTAACCATTTTAAAGTTTACAGTGCATCGGCATTTAGTTTATTCACAATGCTGTGCATGCGCTACTTATATCGAGCTCCAACACCTTTTCATCATCCCAAAAAGAAACTTCATGCCCATTAAATGGTTACTTCTCATTCCCCTTCTCTCCCCAAATCTTACCAACCTCAAATCTGATTTCAGTCTATGTGGATTTACCTATTCTAAATATTTCATATATAGGGAATCATAAAATATTTGTGTTTTTTTTTTGTATCTGGCTTTTTTCACTTAGCATAATGTTTTCAAGATCCATCCATGTTGTAGTATGTATCAATACTTCATTCCTGTTCATGACTGAGTAATTTCCATTTTATGGATATACCACGATTTGTTTACCCATTCATCCATTGATGGAATCTGGGTGGTTTCCACTTTTTGCTAGTGTGAATAGTGCTGTTTTCAATATTCATGGGCAAATTCAGAGTAATCTTACACATACACACTCAAAAACACATACATACCAAATCACAACCTCACTCCCTTAACAGAAGACGAAGAAAAAAACTGAGAAAGCCAAAGAGACCTGAAGCTAAAACAACCTGCCAATTCTGGTGGTGGCAAAAGACAGCCAAAGCAGCTGGGTGGCATTGTGAAAATAAAGTTTTCGTTTCCAAACAGTTCGGTGATGCTTGTGCACATCTGTCAAGCCTAGAGCTACTGAGCCTTACATTTCAAGGTTGGGTGGAGAACTGAGTCCTCCCCAAGATCTTCCATCCAAGGCCATTGTAATCTGCCACTTCTAAGACAAATGTTAGGTATTCCCCTTTTATTCTTCAGGGCTCCCATCAATTAAAAGAGCATAAACCAACCCGTAGGACAGGATCAAACATTGTTCTATAGTTAGACTCTGGTTTCTGTTTTAGGCCTTGTCAGAATACTTATAAGCTGCATAGCAAACCAAACAAAGAGACAGACCTCTCTTTCAATGGATTTTTAGTTGCAAATTTACCCCACCTTCTAACTGTATGCCATTGTGATAAACACTATTACACTAATATGAAGCCAGACCAGTACAGGCATTTTGTTCATTAGAAGGAATCATTTCTCAACTCTTTTCAATATGTAAATTAGATTGAACTCTCTGTCCATGTGCTCCAAACGCACAACTCCTCATCCCAAATTCAATTAACATAATTTTCATTCCACTGTGACACTTCAGGTGGTGAGGGCTGGACAGGTCCCCTGGTGATGACTCGGCTAGTGCTCCTATACTCCTGGCAGAACCAGGAATGCCAGGTCTTCCTAGAGTGACAGCTAATTGTGTGTGTGTGCAAGAGGGAGCGGTATGTGCAGAGAAAAAATGGTTTAAAGTATATACACCATGGCAGGATTTTGAGTGATTTTTTTTTCTTTGTGGTTGCTGAATTTTCTAAGTTTTCTACAATAAACAGGGGAAAGAAAAGGGGAAGTCAGGGATGGTGACAAAGAGATATGACCCAAAAAATCATTAGGAGGGAAAAGCTGCCTCTGAATGAACTTAGGAAGGGGGAAAAGCCCATGAATTCTGTAGTTAAATAGCGCTAGTTCTAATCTTACCTATTAGCTACTGTTCCTTAATAAAAGTTACTTGACCTCTTTCAAGCTTAGTTTCCTTAACAGTAAAATGGGTAGAGAAAAATCTAACATGCTAGGCTATTTTGAAGATTATAATAATACATAGATGAAGTAGGTCCTCCTATATAACTCTTACTATTAATAATTGAAATTTATTGTTGCAATTTATAATAAGTAAGCTTGCTCTTGGCTGCATTCTGGATGGAATTTGCATGTAATTACAAGCAACCACAAAGCATCACTCACAGTATCATTCATAACAAAAACGTATCAAGGTCTAACAAAAATGTATCAGGCATCTACTAAGTACCAGGCTCTTGGGAAATAAGTCCATGCCCTTAAAAAGTGGCCAGTGGGGAGAGTGAGGGAGACGTGGAAGCAGAGAAGGAGTCACAGTGTGATGAGCAGGTGCAAAGTAAGAAAGGAGAGCTGCGGGAGCACTGGAAAGGGGTTTCCTGCCTGAGAGAGTCAGGGCAGGCTATACAAAGCAGGCAAGGCTTTATCTCAGTCTTTGAGGAGGATGGTTTTGATAAAGCAGCACAGTAAGGGCATTTTAGTGAGCTCATTTGTGCAGTTGTGGAAGAGGTGTGGTGTATTTGGAAAATGAAATGGCTTTCAATGTGACTGGCAATATCAGGAGAGGTAATAACTGAAATAGTAGAATAGAGCCAGGTTGTGATGGCCTTGCACACCACGATAAGGGGTTTGGCAGTGTAAAGCCAGGACAAATCTTTAAGCAGATGAATGGCAAGATCATGATAGGAAACTGGAGGCTGTACCGAAGTGAGAAAACCTTAGGGCAGGGAGACCAGAAAGAAGCTGCTGTAATAATCCAGAAAGGGGATAACAAGGCCCTTAATAAAGACAGGACAGTGGCAATAAGAAGTGGGATTGGATTCAGAAGTTCTTTCAGTTATAGAACTGAATGGATTTGGAGACTAACTGGGGACAAAAAGGGAGGGAGATGAGTTCTAGATCATAGCCAGGTATCCAGCTCAAAAGTCTGGATGGCTGACATCGCTGGAAGACAAGCAGAGAGAAGGTGATTTTGAAGGGAAGCTGAATCTAACTTGAGTTTGAGATGACTAGAGGGCATGTGGATGAGATGTTTGGCAAAGGGCTGGAAACGTGGATCAGGAACTCAAGAGAGAAGTTGGATGCAAATTTAGGAATCTTCAACACGTGGATTGAAATTGATACCATGGCAATGGATAAGATCACACAGGAAAAACTGTAAATTGGAAAGGGGCCAATGACTAGGGGGACCATCCACCCCAGTTTTCCCAGGGCAGTCCTGTTTTACATCTGTTGTCCCAATATAATTATTCATAGCAACTTGCTAATTTCAAAAGTGTCCCGTTTGGACAATAAATTATATAGTCTCCTTACCAATAACTCAGATCTGGGACCCTCAAACAAAGAATGAAGGATGTGGCAAGAGATATTAAGAGGTGGGAGGAAACTAGAAAGGAGATCGTCTTTAACCATATATGGAATGGGCTAATTAAAAGTATAAATTTCATGCTATCAAACAAAATGCCCAACACATTTTTTATTGAACTTGATTATTTAAAGGCACCAATTTAAAACATAAACATGAGAAAAGCCACGAAAATTCTCAAACAAAAGCAAAAGGAACAAGAACAAACTTTACCATATTTTAAATTGATTATAAAGGGACAGCAATGAAAGAGTTGGTACTGATAAAATTAAGTAGAATAAAGAGTATAAACAGAGAACCAAGCACATATGGGAGTTTAGGACATGATAGAGGTGACATTTCTAATGGACGAAGCTAAGATATATTAATCATTAAATAATATGGGGACAGTTGGTCAACCATCTGGAAAAAAAATAAGCTAGATTTCTACACATTATTTCCATTCCAAATGGATAAAACATTAAACATTTCAAAAAGAAATCATAAATGAACTAGAAGAAAGTATGAACCTTTTTTTTTTTTTTTTCAAAGCATCCTGATGCTGGTAACGGAGTTAAAAAGGCTTTTATAACCATGACATAAAACCTCAGACCCATAAAGGAAAAATTGATAGATTTATCTCAATAAAAATCAACATTTTTTGATGGGCGAAAAAACATGAACAAAGTCAAAAGTCAAATAGCAACATAGAAAAATATTTCTGACATGTTACATCCATGGTGAGCTCTTATGAATCAGCAAGTAGAAGACCAACAATTCTATTTTTAACTAAATAAAACATATGAAAAGAAAAATAAAAATTACCACTGTACCTAAGAAAAGATGTTTGACTTTATTCACAATTTTAATCATTTCTACCTTAGATTGATAAAAAAAAAATTAGTAACAGTTTTATTAAAAAATAATTCACATATCATAAAATTCCCCCATTTAAAGTGGATAATTCAGTGGTTTTTAGTATATTTATAGAGTTGTACAGCCATCGTAATATACCTTTCTGAGGCTCAGAAAGCTTGGGGGCAATTATGGTACTGTCATTATTATGAGAAGTGATTAGGCATATGCTTGTAGAGGGCTTGGCACAGAGCCTGATCAATAGGAAGCCCTTCACCAGCAGGAGCAGTTATAGTTATTACCTAAGGTCACACAGTAAATCAGGGTGGAAGCTGATGGTGGCATGAGACTCCCTTCCCCCTGCCATATAGCTGCTTCTGAGCAGTGACTTAAGGGAGCAGAGGTGAGGAAGACAATGACTGCAATTATTTAATGAGCCCTGACAGCTAATAATTGAATCCACCACAACTACTCCCATCCGTGAAGCCAGTGATTCCCAAAGTTAAAGACCGAACATCCTTTGAGACACTTTTAGGAATATTACCCTACAGGTGTATTTTCATAAATACTCAAAGACATTTCTAACATAATATTAAAATGAGAATTTTAGCAGACAAGATTTAATTAGACATCACTTTCCAATATAGGATACTAAACGAGATACAGCAATTTTCATAGTAGGTGGCTGATAACCAGTTAATCAACTGATAAACCCTTCATGTACGTTGAGAGCAAAAAGGGATTTAAAATTGAGATTTCACTGAATGATTTCAGCAAAGAGCTATTGCTGTGCTGAGTCTCATCTCCTCCTAAGAGTTGAAATGGGCACCACATGCCGCTCATTTCAGAGGACTCAGTCTGTATCTCCTGCAGCAGGGGACCTGGCAGACCAGCTTCCGTCACTTCACACCTACTCACACGAATCCCATTCAGGGAAAGGGACTGATGGGAAAACCTTCCTACCAACTATACAAGCAGCTTCCATCGGTCCCTTTCTTAATCTGGCTAGCCCTTCTTCATAAACGAAAGGTGCCTCAGAGAAGCTGTATTTCTGAGGAAAATCAGCAACATGAAATGGAAGGACCAAAAGAAACACATGAAATAATCGAACTCTTCAGGAAACAGAAAATTCAAGGAATAGGAGATAACTTAGAAAAATTCTAAATTTGTTTCCTCAGAGAGACTCTGGAGGATATTGTACTCATAAAAGCACAGGTCGCCCACCCACAAAGGAATAATAATTAGATTGGTATCAGACTCCTCATCTACACCACAAGATATCAGAAGGTAACAAAGCAAAGTCTTCAACATCATAATGGCATGCTTCTAAACCTAGATATGCCAGTTTTATTTATGTCCTCTTGGCTCCAAATCATCCTTCTTTGCTTATTCTGTGAAAATGGATCTGGGCCCTTCAAATATTTTTCCTTTACTGCTATCACTGACTCTTTGCCAATAGATGGCACTGGAGAGCTGCCACAAGGTTTTGTGTCCTGGTTTTGGTGTGCTTCTTCATCAGGCTGCTGCAACAAGAGCAGCTTCTCCAGCACACCTAACTCCTGTAGTACAAGGCCAGCCGCAGCATCCAGGGGACAGACGTTCTCCTGGAATCATCCTGTGATCAGTTTTGAAGTCCAGCACCCCTGGTGAGACACTTCCCCATGAACAGTTTTCCCCAGCATCAGAGGGATTTCCAGCAAGTTTTAGAGAGCAGATTTCCAAATGGCAAGGCACCACAGTGACCTCTCTGCTATTCGGTGAACGTGGCTGTGCCCCTCTGACAAGATCTGGATCTCAGGGGTAGGGAGCTGGCTTTTCCTGGGTGCTCTGTCTCAGCCCGAGAGGTGGAACTGTTCCTTATATCTGCTCTGCTTATATTCTTTAGCGTTCTCTTTACTTCTTACTGGACAAGTCCTCATTACTCCAATCCTGTTACAATTAACAATTCTCTGTATTATTTTTCCTGCTCAAATTTCTGTGTGGTTTCTGTCTCCTGATGGACTCAACAATACACTAGACTATTGGATCTTGACAAGCATCAGTCATGTATAAGGGCAAAATAAAGACATTTTCAGAAACTCAGCAATGCAGAAAATTATTTGACATATTATTTCCAGTAGTTATTTGACAATAGCCTTCAGCAAAACAACAAAAGAATATTAGAAAGAATAATTAATGGTTTCTTGGGGGGAGGGGGAAGGAACTATTACAAGAACCCAATAAAAAGAAAATTTATGATGACGGCTTTGCAATCAACTTGGAAAGCAACTGATCTAAATCAAAACAAGAGACCACAGAGTTCTATGAAGACTTTCAAAAACAAAATGGTTTCATTTATGATTAAGAACCTGGAAGCCCTTAAAGACATGTTTCATCAGTCAACAGGAAAAAGAAAGAGAATGAGAAAACAAACAAAGCCTGTACCCCCACCCCCCAAAAATCACTTCCGATATAATGCAAACTAAAATGGAGGAGAGGGTGAGCAATTATCACAGTGTAAGAAAAAATAACCCATTTGACTTGAAACATTCTCCTGCTTGTGGCATACAATGAAACTTCCTTCTCTAAAGCCTACGTTCATGCTAGTTGCTTCTACCGGGAATAATAGTTATGTAATTATAATATCACAAATGTTATTCATTGCATTTCAGTTTTCAGAATTTATCTACAGACAACGCAGAAAGCTTGTTTGCAGTTATGCAATAAAATATATATGCAACGAATGTACCTCTTGACAATGAGAAAGTACTATCATGACTGACCAAAACCTGGAGAGAGCCAAGGTGATGGAAGTGGAGGAAATTCTGGATGTTCTAAAAGCCTCATTTTACACAGTAGGAAATTAATAAATACTGTCTAAAGTTGATGACTCAAGAAAAATATATATCTGTATATATAAATATGGGTTTTTAAAATTATAGTGGTTGCCAAAATGATTTAAAGGGGAGAATTACCAACCATGGCATTTTTTTCCACCTACCCACTTCTCCCACTCATGAGTGGGAAAACTGTATCATTTATCATCCAAATGGGATACTTAGGACAGTGAAATTGGGAACTAAACATAATTAACAATCGTTAATTAATCAACAAGAATTTGCTATCCTGTCTAGGCAAACCAAAAGGTATGGTCATTCTATTCACAAATCTATAGAACTTCCATAAGGCTAGCTTAGGGTACAAAGGGGAAATTACTTTTAAAGCTTCTCAAGTTCTTCATTATCTGGTGAGCAAACACAGAGAATAGATGTGTGTAAAAACCAATAGATGTGCGTAAAAGCCAAACTTAAATGAGTATTCAGATTGTGATATATACATCCTCTCTAATCTCACATGTAGGCAAGGGGGTTACATCAGAATTCATCTGCTTTTTGATCAGGGCAAAAATCTTACCTTCTCCAAACACAAAAGCAGAAATTCCTCTCATTGGTGTGCCATGTTTATTTCAGTTCTGTGATGCCCTATAAATTTTTCGACTGCTTCCAGATCCATTAGAACAAATCAGAATGAATATTTTTTGCAAAAAAAAAAAAAAAATTACAGTGGTAGCTGCTATATTTTATGGTGATTTTCTGGGTCAGGGTGCTTCCAGTTTGCATGAATCACAGAGTTGAATGAGCAAAATAAATAACAAGCAAGAGTATCTGAATTTAAAAAGGATATTCTACATGACCTTGACACGTGGGTGAGTCGGAGGCTTATCTCAGCTTCCAGACCCTCAGAGACCTTGAAAACCTGCTCTAAGAAATCTTTGAGTCCTTTATACACCTACTTCATTCCTATAATGACTCTAATGAGGTACATGTGAAAAAAGTAAAGGGGTATAAAATATCCTGATATTTGTTTGTTTGGGGGTTCACAGACATCCCTCCATATTGAGAAGACTTATATCAAAGACATTGTCTCAGTGATTCCTTGTTGCCAGTAAGATTAAAATTTGAGGGTTTTTCAGAATAAATTTGTTATTCTACTACCTGTTCCCATTCACTTTCTTGAATGATAAGCACCCAAAATCCTTAGCTCCCAAGGAACCATTACGGTAGTTAATGCTTGAAGGATTCTGTCTTTGGAAGATAAGGAAGATAAGTGGCTGTTTAACAACCAAAGAAATGCTTTCCCATGTGCTCAAGCTGTGCACACCCTCAAAAATTTCATCAGTGCTTGCAGAAAAGCATAACGGCTCCTTCACCACGGCCACGACTCCATCAGGAAGTCAATGCAGTAGGTTGACATTGGTGCTAGACCCCCATTTGATAAACTCAACAATGACACGCTCCCCAACCTTCTCCTGAATGAAAATATAAGAAATGAAGCATTGATCATTTGAAACAGTGTTATGTGTGTTCACAGAACATTAGTTCTCCAAGCTGCTTCCATGGCCATATACGTTTGGGAAATGCTATTCACTGCAACCATCTCTGAGTCACAATGCAGGGAGGTCATAGAGTAAATGCTCTGAGAAATCTTATAGGTAAAAGAAATCTGTCTGTGGTTAATCCAGCATTCCCAAACTTATTTTATCATTGAACTCGTGTTTTACAGATCACCTATCAATTTCCCAGATGTGCTTTACAGGGGAAAAAAAAAAAGTGTAGTGAAAGAGCATAGAAGGGGGATCTAGGAATCATTCTCCCTCATGACAAGGACTCAAAATACCTCCCTGGGAATGAGAAACAGATATCCTGCTAGAAGAACCAGTTTTTAAGTGTTTCCCTTCTTTGGGCTGAAATGGCTACAAGCAAGGTCAAATAGCTTTGCTGATGGAGCTGGCTGAATTTTGGCCTCCATGTACACCCGCTTGGCCAAGCGACTTGGTGCAAGTGCTGACCTGCACCATCGTATATACAGGTCTTTCTTGACCACCATATATAATCCGTACACATTCTCTGTCCTTTCCATCACCAAAATTATGGAGACTAGGAGAGCCCAAACCATTGAAACCCTAACCCCTTCCCAGATCACAATCGTTGTGTCCGAATATTTTAAGACTTTAAGTATATTTTAAGTATAAAGGAAAATCCAGGCTTATACTGAGACCTAATTTTCTAGACCTAATTCTAAAGCGCCAGAGGTAGATGAGGTTTGGTTAATGCCCTCCATAACCGCTCCATTCTCATGTATGTTCTTTGCTTTTTGGGGGGCATTTGACCTTCAAAACAACTCACACACTTATCTCTTTTTCTTCTGGGACAGCTGTGCCATCCAAGCATCCTTGATGTTTTTGACGTAACATGTCACACATTCCCACCCTCATAGCATAAAATTCTAGCTCAGGATCTATAGAGTGAACTTGGCCATGGCATGTGATCTACACATGCCATCAGAAGAGTCTTCCTTAATGTATGAAATGTGTCGTTTGTGGGTGGCTACATACCCTTTCTCCAGCTGCTTGCCTCTCTGTGACCACAACCAGTCAGAAGCATTGATCCCGTAAATCACGGGTAGGAGAAGAGTTAGAGAATGAGGAGAAACAAGGCATGTGGTGCATGGAACTCGTCCAGAACCACCCACATGCCTACCAGTTACAGTCTTGGAGTGCACTCCCCTCTCTCTTACCTACCTGCAGGATTAATTTGCCCTTCTGTTATTGTTATTATTTGTTCTGGGAGCTTTTCCTTTTACTAGACCATCTGGCACTATAGTGTCATACCCCAGGGTTTCCTGGAAACACTCTCAGGGAAGAGTTCGAACCTTCACTACTAAAACTGGCCTGAGCCTGAAATGTTCTTTTGCAAAACATCATTGCTATTGGTCCCGCTGTTTTTCAACGGCGGTGCTGGCACTAAGCCCAGAGATAGCTGCATAGGCCTTGTCCTGCCAGGGAGTGGAGAGAGTGCAGACCCGACACAAAGCCCTCCCACCTCATCTCTGGGTGGCTCCCACCCTGCAGCACTGTCTGGCTTCCCAGATGAGATCAGAATGTATCAAGCAGGGGAGTAGGCTGGGTATATGCCCACCTCCTACCAGGTCCTAGTCACATTGTTACCCATATAGCTCATATTACAAGGTGAAAAGGCCCCTTGTCCCCCTAATTCCTACGGGGGAGCCACAGGGCCTGTTTGAGATCACAAAGACCCTGCTCAGATGAAGGATGTTAACTAACTGAGAGACTCTGGTAGGGCTTCTCCTGGTTCTTCTTCCTCTCAGTCTCTCTCTCTCCTTTCTATTCCTTCCTTGACTGTTTTGCTGCTTTTGCCGTTTGTCTGTAGATCTCTTCATCATCATTTTTGGAGTCTGCCTCCTTTTCCTTCAAATTGCAACTTCAATGTCACCCCTTCCAAGAAGCCTTCCCTGACCTCCCAGGTTAAAATGGCCCCCAAGTGGCTTTACCACACCAACCTATTTTAATTCTCTGCGGAGCACGAATCACTATCTAAGAGTTTGTTAATAGATTTGATCCTGAGATTTTTACCTGACTATACCTGGTGGAAGGGGAGCAGGGACAGTGCCTGCCTTGTTCACCTGGAACAAGCGCCTGGCATGTAGCAGGTGCTGAATAAATATTTGTTGAAAACACAGAATTTGCATACTGTCTTCACTACTTACCGCTTGTGTGACCTTGGGAAAGTAACTTAACCTCACTGTGCCTGGGTTTCTTATCTTGTAAATAGGAATAGCATAGCCCTTTTCCCGGCTGGCAGCGTGGAGGCCGCACAATGCCTGGAGTTACCGCGAAAGACATGAACCAGCAGGAGCTCCTCGGAGCTCTAGCAGCTTCCTCAAAAAGTCCAGGAAGCTGAAGGTCCCTCACTAGGTGGACACTGTCAAGCTGGCCAAGCATAAAGAGCATGCTCCCTACGATGAGAATTGCTTCTGCGCACGAGCTGCTTCCACAGCATGGCACCTGTACCTCTGGGGCTGGCTCCATGACCAACATCTATGGAGGACGACAGAGAAACGGTGTCATGCCCAGCCACTTCAGCAGAGGCTCCGAGAGTGTGGCCCGCTGGGTCCTCCAAGCCCTGGGCGATGCTGAAAATGGTGGGAAAGGACCAGGACGGGGACCACAAACTGACACCTCAGAGACAGAGGGATCTGGACAGAATTGCCAGAAAGGTGCCAGCTGCCAACAAGAAGCATTAGAACAAATGATGCTGGGTTAATAAATTATCTCATTCGTAACAACAACAACAAAAAAATAGGAATAATATACTGCCAAATTTCAGGAACTGTTAAGGGGATTAGGAATAATAATCCTTGCACTGTCTTAGAGTGCCTGGTGCATGGTGGGCCATCAACAAATGTTAGCTGTAATCATTATCAATACCTTAACCCATAAGCACTTGATGACCTCCCAATACATACTAGTTTCCCAGCTTAGCTGGGTCCTGAAAAAATGGAGACAAATCCAAACCACAGACAAAGCAGGACAGGCAAAGGAAGACACCATGGGGAAGTGCACCAGGAGGAAAAAATGTCACAGAAAAGCTCATGGAAGCAGGCCAGGAAAGTAACACTTTCTCTTTCTCAGATAAAGCTACTCCTTTCCGAAGTGTCCTTTCCTTCTCTCTTCCCCCTCTCCTCCTGTCCCTGACAACCCCATGGGACTGAGCCTGGCCCGATATGTGTCACTGAGCAGCAGAGGCCAGAAGTCGGTGTGATACTCTATAGACACGGCAGCCCTAGGCCCCAACCTGAGCTGTTCCACTACCTTGCTTGACATTAGGGACAAGTACCAGTTCACTTCTAGTAGTGCTACCTAAAATCCCAGCAGGCAAAAATGTCTGAGAAGTCACATTATGTAAGAGGAGAAAGGTCCGTCTCCTTTGGTTGTGACCACCTTTCAATACAGGCGCAAGCTTGTGACACTGTTAATCCTCTGTCACCAGGGAAACGAAGCCACTGTGTCCTGGGACCTGGCGTTTCCTGGAGAAGGTTTACCTGGCTACCCAAAGGGAATGGGACACCAATTTTCACAAGGAAAAGAGACTGCGTGCTCCTCCAGACCAGAGAGTCTGTCAGACTCTCTCCCCACCCCCTACTCCAGCAGAGGCGGAACTGCAGCTGCTCTCCTCCCCCGGCTAGCTAGCTGCTTTGAACCCCATGGTGAGGTTAAGTAACTTTCTTGAGGTCACACAAGTGGTAAGTAGTAAAGACAGTATGCAAGACCTAGCTGATGCTCTTAGGTCCTGACCCACAGACACCACCTAGAACTTCAGCGAACAGTGTGGGGGACATTCCAGTGGCCCTTGAAGTCCAGCACTCATCATTTATTATTGCTAGGCAAATGCCATGTTTAGTAATAATATCAATTCTCCAGATCAATCTGATTTCCCCACCACTTTGTGATTGTTACTTTGTTTACATTTGGGGCTGTCCTTCCCCACCCCAGAGATCAGCCTCTAGCTGGAGATCAAACAGCTCTATACCTACCAACAGTAGAGAGAGGAAAAAGCTGTGGACCTCGGCAAGCTCTCACAGCTTAGCCTGCCCTGGCATTGGGAGGTCTCCAGAGTTGTTATAAAAAGCACCCCCGACGCCTTCCAGATCCTCTGGCTCTGGCAGTAAAAGACATGGAGGTTTGTCAGATTTTATTTGGGTTCCCTCATAAGCCTAAGACCAAGATTTAGGTGCGAGTGTTTATTTGGAGGTGACCAGAATTCACAGCGACAGAGCTAGAAACTGAGACTGGGAATGGAGGCAAGCCAATTAAGAGGTATAAATGAGAACATATCACTGCAGATAGCTGGGGGCCGGGTGGGGGGAGGGGTCCATCCCACTGGGACCCTTCTAGAGAATGTGAAGAACCCACCTCTGAATTAATTGGTTTTGTGGGTGAGGAAGCTGGGGGATTTACCTACTAACTCCTGTCCCTTATTGACTGAGGATTGTTCCTGAGTGTTAACCTCCCGCACCCCCTCCCTCCCCCACCCCCGCCCTCCCCTGCAGCACTGTCCCCAGCAAGCACTGCCAGAGAATGTTCTAAAGCAGAGAGCCTAGGAAGCCATTGGGCCTATAAGGACTTGCCCATGAGTGATGTTCAAGGTGGACCAACGGAATTTGAGTCAGACTGGACAACAACTCCTACACCAGGCTTTCTAATAACCTGTAATGAGCTTCTTAGAACAATGCCCCATGGGTAAAGATGTTTTAGAACAACTATTCAAATTTGTCGTAACTTCCAAGAAGCTCTTTCGACCCTTAAAGACATGGTTATATAAATCAGCCTCTCATGATTTCTTCAACAGAAAGATTTATAAACATGAGGCAAAGCTTTCTTCAATAGTGGCCCAAGTCCTGTGCTCCCCAGAATTGTGATTAGGACCCACAGAGCTCTGAGTAGACACTTTGCTTAGGGCACTTTGGGAGGAGGTCAAATCTCACCAGTTTTCCATTAAGACCAAGCAGGAAAAGAGATAGAGTAGCCTGCTATGCAAAGCTTTGAAGTTCAGATTAAAAGCACAGTAGGGAGGCACACACCCTTTCCCCAACTATGGGGTAAAGTGAGCTCAGGAACTGGTGGAATAAACTGTATCCTAATGAGAAAAAATAATCTCTGCTCCCAAGTGCCTCTCCACCCACCCATCTGGACATGCCTATTCTCACAAGCCCTGGGCAGGAACAGGCTTACTTTGAACAACAGAACCATATCAGGGAAAGTTTTCCTGGAATTCAGCCATGGAAAAATTCACCCGACTACCATTTGATACCTGGATCCAGGGCGCTCCCATCCCCTCAGGCACTCTATAACCCCTATAGAGTCTTCGGATAATATTCTGCTCCAACTAAATACTACGTTGATCTTTGCCAACAAAGAAGAATTTTCCACAGGCGTTGCTGACTCTGTTACACTTTCAAAAGTGGCAGGTGATTGGGCATGGAAGGCGCTAAGAAAGATGGAAAAGTCTCTTTACTCTTGGGCTGCAGCCCAAATTGAAGGTCAACTTGTTATCAAGGAGATACGACAAAGTCAAGGAATTTTCTACAACTTATAGCCCAGAATAAAAATTCACCCAGGTGATGGCAAGACGGTCACAGGATGGACAAGTAGGAAGTCAAGAGTCCTGTATCCTGGTTGACTCTCTTCTAATTTTGGCCTCAGATGACTCATTTGGCCTGTCTACACCTGTAAGACGATAGGTCAGTCAGAGAAAGCAAACAGAGTCAGTGCCTAGAACAGTGCCCCTGCCCCAAAAATAGAGACTCAGCAACCAAAACAGTGCCCTTGCCCTTAGAACAGTGCCATTCATATAACAGGGAATCGATGCAAGGTGGCCAAATGAATGGATGTGGCAAACATGTCATTGCTCGTGGCAGACACTGCCGATCAACTGCGATAGCTTTTCATACTGAAACTGGATGCAGTATCAAAATCTTAGCATAACTTTCCAGACAGGCAAACCAGTCTACTGGCCTGCATGTACGAAATTGTATCTATTTGCCACATCCAGAAGAACTCTGGGATTTTTTTCACATTGAATTTTTGTAGTAAGGGAAACACTGCAGGGTAGACTATTTCTCACTCAGAGCTGATAAAGGTAACATGACTGAACATTTTAATCTGGTCTGCATAAGAATCTGGATTATTATCATTCTGACTAGGATAGGAAATACGTTTGATATGTGAAGATCAGGCCACTAAGAGTCTTTGCAGGCAAATATAAGCTTATAGATCCCTGTGGAAGACATCCAATTTCTCATTCCAACCATGTAGAAGAAAACCAGCTTCGAGGCAAATCCCCACCCCAGCAATTAGACACCTCAGATCAGTGCTAACTCTAGAATTATCCGATGTCTGGGATCTGGGTCATCCTCTGAGTGTCATGCTCTACCACCAGCTTCACAAAGGTGAAATATTGTATTAGGCAGGGTCCTCCAGAAACATAGAACCGACAGGATCTTATATACAGAGAGAGATTTGTTATATGGAACTGGTTTATGTGACTATGAAGGCTGAGAAGTCCATTGATCTGTCTTCCGCAAGCTAAAGATGTAGGAAAGCTTTTCGTGTCATTTAAAAGCCTGAGAGCTGGACAACTGGTGGTGAAATTACAGACAGACTCTGAAGGCCTGTGTACCAGGGCAGAAGATTGAGGTTCCAGCTCAAGTAGTCAGGGAGGGAGTGGGAAAGAGAGAGGCGGGGAGGGACGGAGGGAGAGAGGAAACAAGCAAGCAGACAAACAATCCCTTCCTCCACCATTTCGTTTTATTTGGCCCTCAGAGGACTGGATGGTATCCACCTGAATTCTGTAAACACCATCACAGACACATCCAGAAATAATGTGTAAACAGATATCTGAGCATCTTGTGATTTAGTCAAGTTGACACATAAAATTAACTATCACAAATATCAAGGATAGCAATGAAATTTTGGAAAAAGAAGTCACAGAAAGAGAACAGAGAGTAAGGTAGAAAGAGGAAATTTTCAGTATCGACCCTTCACTATTTTTAACAGGGCCCCCACTGCTCTGCCAGTGCTCCCCACACCCTCAAGAACTGTTCCACTGGGGGAACAGACACCAAATGCAACTCTCGGTGACCTACTGGCTTAAAATAGTACTGTTTTCTCGACAACGTAAGTTTCCTCTGGGGGGAAAAAAAAAAATGAGACGAATGCTAACTTGCCCAATCTGTTTAGATAAAGATATTTTTAACAAAAGAAAACTCTTTATCAGCATCATTTTAACCACAGAATTGTTCCTGTCTGAGGCAGACAGAGATTACTGCCCCCCAAAGCTTTTGCTCCCCTCCACAGTGTAGAGTTGTTCTTGGGAAGTGGCTGCCCAGCCAGGGTCAGCAGTCAAAGAACTTGTCATAAAGGCAGAGGGTCTTCAGTTAATGCTTACCCAGTTCAAGAGCTTGTTCCTCTTACAAAAAGAGGCCCATCAAGGAACGTGAGTGACATGGTGTCATTAGAAAGCAAATCGTTTTCTCTACTTACATGTTCTTCCTCCGTTTGCTGGTTGGGTGTGAACAGCAGGGCAACGTTGGAAGACAACTATTGAAGAGAGCAGAACCTCCATCAGTCTGGATTCCTGAATGCCTACAGGAAGTAGAGCTGCCACACTTCCAGCCAACCAGAAGAAAGTCCTAAGAAATAAAATGTTTGTATTAAATCTCTGGAGTTTGTTTGTTATAGCAACTAGTTGTTCTAAGTAACCTATTGTCCTTCATTAGAAGAATATGAGCCCAGACGTCACTCTCATGGCAAGCAACAGCACACTTGCACCCCACATTTTAGTCTGCACACTCTCAACAGCCCCAGAATTCAAGAATATTTCCACAATTACCTTGGCCAACAATTACTTTTGCTTCCAGGAATATATTCTATCTGTAACATGCCACCCTAAATGAGATGATGGTCAGCCCACCAGAAGAAAAAGAGCTTTGTTAGTTTGGGTTTACATAGCTCTTGTTTACAAGGCTGCCAACTCACCAGACGCATCCTGAAATCCTTAGACATCAATGTGTGATTCTGATCTTGTCAAAGGAGCATGCACTAAATTCCATCGGGCCACAAATAACAGTATCTGAGGCTTTCTGAGTGGCCTGAATATGCTGACTCCAATACAACTTTACACATGATCAAAAAATACATCTCCCAAACAGACTTAGTTTGGACTCTGACCAGCCCTTGCTCCCACTTGCCAATAAATCCCTATGCAGAATCCCAACCCTGGCTTCCAGCTCATAATTTTGTACCTTACATGCCGAGTTCTCAGAGGGCAAAAGGCCCAACAAAGATGTCAGACTGTGAAAATTAATGCAATGAAACCCCCTCCTTCCTAAGCAGTCATTCTAGAAGCAGCCTAGAGGCTCTGCTGAGCAGTGATGCTGCAATTACCCTGTAAAGTAGTAATATGCCAGAATCCATTCCCATATCATGAGAGAGCAGATTGGCTGCATCTCTTCCCAACTCCACATTCAATGATACATATTGGTAGCTTGCAGTCAGCCTAGTAAAAGGATTTACACCATAGAAATTGGCACACACTACAAATCAGAGCTTTTCTACGCCCTAGGTAACTGAGTGTTAACATTAGCCAGCTCACCCCTGTGTGAAGAGTTAGGCTGCAGAACCTAGCAAACAAGAATCAATGGAATGAGTTCTGCCTGGCTGCCTCTTCCTTCTCAGAAAGGACAGGGCCACAGCACCAACCTCCAGAGCAGTGACAAGTTCTTGCTGGGTATGCTTGGTGACATTTATAGGGCCTTTGTTCTGAATTTGATGAGAAAGGAAACCAAGGGAGTGATCTTGCATGGCAAATAATGCACACGACAATGCTGAACCACTGCAGACAAATGGGCTTCAAAAGGCAGATTCATCTGCCACAAAATGGATCTTGCTTCAGCAATCAGATTCAAATTACTTGCTCTGCCACTCACCTGGGCATGTAGCAGGTCTTCTAAGGTAGGAGGAGGAAAGAAAGAAGACTAAGCTCATTGTCAGGCTGTCAAGCCCAGTGCTGGGCATTTCACAAGGGTTAATGCATTTGGCCTTCACAAAGCCCTGTGCCTTAGGTATTAGTATATTCACTTTTCAAAGGGGAGGGGAATGAGGGCCCGGGAGGTCAGAACAGCAGCTTGCCTATAGTTACATGGTGCTAAGGATCTGGACATAAATCTGAGTGTGTCTGACTCCGATGTCCACAGTATTACATCACACCACATTGCCAGCAAGCCTTGCTTAATTTATCTGTGGAACTGCAGTAAAAGCAACAGCCACTATACCTCATGGCGAAATTAATGAAAAATCTGTGTTTTTGTAACAACAGCTTTGTGAAGATAAAATTTTCATACCATAAAATTCTCCTTTTAAGGTGTATAAGTCAGTGTTTTTTAGTATATTCACAGAGTTGTGCATCTATTACTGCTATCTAACTCTAGCATGTTTTCACCACCCCTAAAAAGAAAGTCCCCACCCATTAGCAGTCACTCACCGCTGCCTCCTCCCTGCAGCCCCGGGCAGCAGCTAAACACTGACTCTATGGATTTGCCTATTCTGAATAGTTGGTATAAATGGAATCATACACTATGTGGCCTTTTGTGTTCGGCTCCTTTCACTTAGCATAATATTGACAGAACTGTTTTAAAGTTCATGGAGTTCTACAGATGAAACCCACTAAGTCAAAAGGCAAACATATGCAGTTTTCATTTAAATACAAGTAAGCAAAGAAGCACAGAACATGAAGTACTGACATCGACGTGCTTTTCAATTCAATTCTACTATATATATTGAGTGTCTATTGTATGCCAGACATAAAACAGACAAAATCTTTGACCTCACAGAGCCTATATTATCGTAGAAAGAAATAATAATAATAATAATAATAATAATAATAATATTCCAACATATTGGAATATTTGAATTACCATGTATAAAAAAGATTGAGCAGTTTTGGGGGTCATGGATGGTGGAGGAGGCCTTTGAGGAGCCTCCAGAATACATTTCTCATTTCTTTCTCCCCCTCCCTCTCTCCCTCCTTCTCCCTCTCTCACTAAATGCCTCGCTGTGAGCCAGACAGTACTGTCCTAATGCCCTCTGTGTTTCCAGGTGCCTGACAGCAGCGGTACCCCTGGATGTCCATGATACTGTGTACTTCTGAAGGGTAGTGGACATCTTTCTTACCAAGGGTCCTAGACCAGCAGGCAGCAACTCTCCCTCGTTCTATGACAGATCCATCTTCCCCCAGGCCAGGCTCCCTTCCTTTCTGAAATCCTGAGCTCAGAATTAAAAAGGGAAGAGATTCTTCCTCTCCTCATCATTTCTTGCCAGAGCAGTAGTGAAAATGCCATTACCGCAGCCAAGAGGAGCAGTTCCCCGCCCCCACCTCTGCATGCCCCCTCACCCCACCGCCGCGTTTCATGCATTTATCAAAGATCTGCGGGCTTTCTTGCCAAATATTTCAAGGCATAACGTTTGCTTTGGTCTGAAGCTTCCTGGAACCTGAGTTTTCCCCAGCCTCCACATTCTGCAATTTCACAAACAAATCATTGTCTACTTCAACTCTCCAGTTGCTACTATTGCTGTTTCTAAAATACTATTTTTTTAAAGCCTGCATATATTTTTATAAATGTAACTAGAAACTTTCCAAATTTTCCTTCCAGGTAACTTCACCATCTCGAACACCAACAAACTATTAGGTAGGCCATAAGAATTTACACTTATGAGTATGGATGGGGCCTAAAGAAATCTGTTTTCTTCCACCGAAAAATATACTTCTTTTACCACCAGCAATGTATACTGGAGTATATATAACTAATCATGGTTTTTCAATCACTTTTTCTTATTATAAAAGTACTATATGTCATTAGAGAGAAAATGGAAAATCCGGATGAGTAAAAGCAAGTCGCCCCCGCAGTGGGTGGTATCTAAGATGCCCCCAATAATCTTTCTGCCTGGTATTCACATCTTTGCGAAATGTCCTCCCTTTATGTGTGGACTGGACCCAGTGACTCACTTCTAATGGACAGAATGCAGAAAAACTAATGGATATAACTTCCGAGATTTGGTGTGCAAAAACAAGTTAACATAGTAGGCTGAGACTCTTATCCTTAACAAGGTCTGCTTGCAAGCCTGCCCCATCTGGAAACTTGGTTTTGGGGAGGAAAGGTTCCCACAATTCCCTGGTAAGTAGGGCCTAAACTGTTTGTGCAAGCAATATGCCTATGTTGAACATTGGCCTTTCTTCTGGGAATCTGGAATTTTGATACATGCTATGAAGAGGATACCTACATAACCAGCCCCCAGTAAAAACCCTAGGCATTGAGTCTTTAATGAGGGTCCCTGGTAGAAAACAGTTCACACATGCTGTCACCGCTCACTGCTGGAGGGGTTCAGTGCATCTGGCAAGACTCCCTGAAGAGGACTCTTGGAAACTTGTGCCTGGTTTCCTCCAGACTTCACATTACGCACCTTTTCCCTTAGCTGATTTTGCTTTGTATCCATTCACTGTCATAAATGATAGTCTGTATGCCATGACTATATAGAATATGACTATATGCTGAGTCTTGTTAGCCATCTTTGAGAATCATCAAACCTGGGCAGGGGATCCCTGACTTCCCTGACTCAAAACACTATGATTTTTGTCTACAGCCATGCCACCCTGAATGTGTCCAATCTTGGAAACTAAGCAGGATCGGGCCTGGTTAGTATTTGGGTGGGAGACCACCTAGGAAGACCAGGTGCTGTAGGCAATAAAAAAAAACAAAACCAAAACTATGATTTCTCTCATTCTCTCTTCTTTTCTCTTTCTGCTCCTCTACTCTCCTGTTGAGCCTTGAGATGACTAAAGCCCAGCCACCCCCTTGACTATAGTCTTGTGAGAGACCCTGACCAAGAGAACCCTGAGCTAAATTTCTAACCCACAGAAATGGAGAGATGAACAATATATGTTGCTTTAAGTTCTTAAGTTTTAGGATATTTTCTTACACAATAGATAACAAATATACTCTTTACCTGGAGATCGTTATTGTTTATATTTTAGGGTAAGGCTCTTCAAAGGTTTTTCTACACCCACATATATGTAGAATAAGTGTTCTAGTTAAAACTAAATTTAAAAAAAAAAATACTCTGTAAAAAGCAAAGCCATAGGACAGAGGTACAATATTTCCTGTTATTACTTTAAGAAATTCTTGCATTCCACTTTTAGCTGATGTTTCTTTTGAGTCAAACTGCCCTTTGTTCTGGAAAGTAGGGGAAGTAGAGGGGGGAATTTCTCTAATGGCTCTTTGCTCATGCAATCATAAGATGCCATTCTGAAATGGGGAGGTTTCAGACATGAAGTCAAATCACTCAACATAATAATGTAAATGTTATTACCCTCAATGTAGGTGGAATTAATTTCTACAAATTATGTTCCTTTTAGGAAATCGGTTTTCCTCTCTCCAGAGGGATTGGCAAGGGCTCCTAGGAGGGGAGATAAGCTTCAAGATTCTCTAAAATGGGGAGTAGTAAGCTAGTCTCTGCAGAATAGTGACCAGCTGGAAGGAAAGGAGAGAAACAACTAATAAGGGACACAGGAGTGAGAATGACCCAAGCATAAGTTTTCTGGGCGAAAACATATCTAGTATACAATTTTAAGTTTTTCTTTTTTGGCTTTGCCATTCCCATGTATTACACCCAAGCACTCAGGAAAGTTTCATTAAGCATCACGGCTCAGTCTTACCTGTATTCGGGGAACTAAGGAACCAATTGTCCATGTTTCTGCAAACCTTTGTAAGGAAAGAGCCTGAAGGAGCTGGCTTCAAGAGGGCAAGAGGCGACCTGCAAAGGAGTGAAGTGCCAGGCTAAGGTGATGAGCAACAGAGGGAAAGCTTCTGGAAGAATGAACCTCTTGTAATCAAGCTGGATGTAGGCGAGAGCCACAGGATTTGAGTATTAAAGGCAAGTGTAGCCTCTTGAGGTTAGACTTAGCTGGAAAGTCAAAGTTACACATATTTTTTAAATTACAAATTGCAATCAAACTGAAAATACTATTTATAGCCTGCTTAATTCACTTACCAATGTGTTGTTTCTTAAAAGTTTTTTCTACAATGCAATTTGTACAGGCAACTAAGTATTCCATTATAGGGGAAAACAATCATTTATTTTACTAATGTTCTACTACTGAACACAAAGGTCACTTCTAAATTTCCATCACTATTATAAACAATGCTTCAATGAACATCCTTATACTAAATCTCTATCCAAAACTATAATGCTGTCTTTAGAATAAATTGCTAGGAATTTAATAGTTAAAGATATGCACATTTTATGAGTTTTGGATGCATTTTTCAAAATTTCATTTCAGAAAAGTATGTTAATTCAAACTCCTGCCAATAAGAGTTGACAGTGTACTTTGTTCCACCACTTAGCCAAAACTGTACATTATCTTTTTAATTATTTTTACATCATGATACACATGCATGTCCTCATACTTACTTGATTATACTATCTGGTCGAAAATACCTTTTTGTCTGGTTTTTATACGCAGCCCAATATAAACGAGAAACATCCTAAGCAGCCCTCGGGACAACTGAAGCAGGAACGCAACCAACAACCAGTAGTTGTTTGTTACATACTACTCACTTCAGTAGTACGATTATGTGTGGCATCACGAAGTTGCAGTTAATGAGGACCCGCATTTGGGATGGTGGGCCCATAAGATTAAAATTCCTATCACCTACTGACACCAAAGCTGACAGGAAGCTAGTCTTGACATTGTTGTAGTGACGCCATGGCCATGGTGACGCCCTAGCTCGACGTACTACCCACATGTTTGTGGTGATGCTCATGTAACAAAACTACTGCACTGCCAGCAGAGCGAGAGCAAAGGGGAATGATAGAGTGCCTGAGAATAAAGATGGACTCAAACAGGAGATGGGATTGACCCTACCTTGCAGAGAAGAGAAGGCTGCAAAAGGAAGACAGTGGATCATGAGAAGGAGCTCTGACAGAGTTCTTTTGGCTGGAGCCAAAGAACTGAGTGTGTGTAAGGACACATGGGGCATAGGCCCTCCTGGCATAGACGGATATAGTGAAGACAAGGATAATAAAAAGGTCAAAGGCTACATACTATATGATCCGACTACATGACATTCTGGAAAAAGCACATCTATGGAAACAGCCAAAGGATAAGTGGTTGCCAGGGGTTGCAAGGAGAGAGGGATGAATAAATGGAGCACAGAGGCTCTTTAGGGCAGTGAAATTACTCTGTGCAATACTGTAATGGTGGATACATATCATTATACATTTGTCCAAACCCATAGGATGTGCAAGACCAAGAGTGAACCTTCAGATAAACTATGAACTTAGGGTAGTTATGATGTGTCAATGTAGGTGCATCATTTGAACAAACGTACCCCTCTGGTCGGGCAGTGGGTAATAGGGGAGGCTGTTTGTGCATAGTTTAAACTCAATTTTGCTATAAACCTAAAGGTACTCTAAGAAAATAAAATCTTAAAAAAAAAAAAAAAAGTTGGGGCTGTAACTAAAGGGCTTGCAAGCAGTGCTAAGAAACACGAACCTGACTCAAGACCATCGTTCTCCAAGCCTTCGGTCACACACATTTAAAAAAACTCTGTGCACACACCCTCATACAGGTATACAAGTTTATTTACACAAATATCACATTTTTACATATACATTTATTTAAATGTATTATTATAAATACATTTATTTACATATATACTATATTAAGATGTCATACTATATATATAGTTTTTTCATGAAAGGTAACAGGAAAACATAAACTAAAAAGGATGAGATTATAATATTTAAATATCTTGCTGATCGTGATGGCTTCACACTGGAGGAGAACTTCCTCAAAACACCATGTACATTTACCTAACGAAAAACATACGTAAAATTTACATTCAAAGAGTCTTCTTGACAACTTCCAGTTTGTTGAGCTGACTTCTTGCCAAGGCCCCTTAGATTCTCATTGCCGTTTCCTCATAAAGTGGTCGACAAAGGGCTCCCACCAGACCTCGCTGCTTCTTTATGCTGCACCGCTGGCCTCCCCTGCAGATCTCGCAGCAATGTCTGAGCCCCCTGTCCATTTTACGAGGGTTTATTTAGTTAAAACTAGGTAGTAAAGCCTCATCCCTGGGCTCATCTACATTGTGGCCTGAAGAAGAATTTCACTGCCGCACCCTTAGCATGCAGAAACTCCTTCTCGGTCTATCCAGAACCACATGAGACCCAATCGGGGCGCTGGTGTCAGTTCACATAGTTAACATCGATAAGCGTATATAAACAGAAGTTCCAGTGTTCCCTCCCACTACTTGCTGAGAGTACCAGAAAGATAACGACCTTTTTTTTAATGTGTTGAGTTGGAGACACCAGTGATACATCCACAAGGAAAGGTCTAAAAGTGGTAATATGGATCCAGAACAGTATACTGGGTGGAACAGTGTCCCCCCAAAATTTATGTTCATGTAAAACCCCAGAGTGTGACTTTATTTGGAACCAGAGTCTTTTGCGGATGGAATGTGTCAAGTTAAGGTGAGGTCGTTCTGGATTAAGGTGGACCCTGATCCCATGACTGGTGTCCTTACAAGAAGAAAGAAATCGGGACACAGGCACACGGAGAGGAGAGGGTTATGTGAAGACAGAGCTAGAGATTGGAGTGATGTGTCTATAAACCAAGAAACATCAAGGACTCTGGCAACCACAATAAGAATGAGCAAGGAGAGATTTCTTCCCTGGAGCCTTCCAGGAGAGCCTGGGCCTGGCCACGCCTTAATTTCAGATTTCTAGCCTCCATAACTCGTAGAGAATAAGTTTCTGTTGTTTAAAGCTGCCCAGTTGGCAGGTTGGAGGGCAGTGTCATGAAGTCAAAGCAGGAGAATTCTGAAGAGGGATGGCATAGTCAGTGACGGATGCCCCAAAATAGTAAACAAAATTAAAAATGAAATTCTCACAAGGCAGGTGATCAATGAACATTTTTTACCACCACATTCAAAGAAAAGAAACTTTGAACACCAAAAAAGGTCAACTGACCCCACCAACATCAGCTAGAAAGTTATTAGGTCAAAGATACATGAGGTAAAAAAAAAAAAAAAAAAAAAAAAAAGTTCCTAGACAGTATGGAGAAATTCAGATGGAATATATACTAAGCTATGACTTAAAATGATGATCACTGGGAATGCAGGGGGACTTCCACATTCTGCATCGCATATTCTGAATCGTTTGGAATTTTTTCAGTAAGAATTTATTAATTTTAAGCAGAACAAGATAAAGACTAAAACAGGAATAGAATAGAAACCAGTACGTTCAGTATTTCGTTTTACAAGATGACATACCTCTATGTGGGTATGTAGATAAAAAGAGATCGTAAAAGATGCCAAATTGCTATAAGTGTTTGATCTTGGAATTTTTTACTTTTTGTTTCTGTATATGTTGTCCGTGTCTCTTTTGTTTTACTCTTTTAAATTGAGCAAACACAATTTTCTCCAAAAATAAGGTCATTGGCATTAAAGGCTAAGAATAAAGGACTCCTATTCTCTGGTTACTTTCTTCACCTAAGTAAACAGCACCAAATGGACAAACAAGTATAAATTGAAGTTTATCTTTGATATCCTCTGTACTTTTCCTCTGTTAAAACTCTTAATTTACTCCAAAAGCAAGGCTAATGACATAGCTATGTAACACAAGCACATTCTGGATGTTGTCATTCCAACAAAGGTCATCCTAAAATTAAATGACCTCTTACTGTGCAGGGCAGGCAAAAAAACTGTGGAGGCTCTCCTTCTCTTTCTCACGATCCCAATTGGCTCCCTCCCTCCCTACAATCTTTTGAAGTACTTCTTTCCTACCCCCTTGGAACATGAGCTAATATTGTACGAACAACTACGTTTTCTGTACTTTGTTTCATTTTTTTTTTACTGTCAAATATCACATGTACAGAAGTGTTAGTGTCTTGGTTTCTTCAATCATCTTTTAACGATGTCCAATTTTCTTCCCAAAGAAAACTGTGCTTAATCAGAGGCAGTAGTCACATTTTTATTGGTTTTTGGATCTGTTTTCATGAGAGATTGTACAAATATTTTCCAAAGTACCAAGCTTGACAAAGAAAGTCGATGCTGAGTCCGGAGGTTAAGGGGTGGCGCAGGACAACAGAGCAAGGTCTTGTTAGAACCCAAGTTCAGGATGGAGCCTCACCTCTTCTCTGTTATTACTAAAATCACTTTATAATAGTTTAAATGGGTCTATTTTCCTCTAAGGTGCTTTGTTGGGGGGGAAAAAATTAAAAAAACAAACTTCTAATCTTGTGCCACCTCCTTGAAAGAGAAGGACATCATCTCTTGTGATATTCATGCCCAGATGAATAACCTGACTTTAATCAAGAGGAGACATCAGACAAATGCAAACAGCCGGACATTCTACCAGATAACTAGCTAGCATGCTTCAAAAGCGTCAGCCTTAAAAAGATAAATAAAGACGGATGAGAAAGTGTTCTGGGTTTAAGGAAGCTAAAGGATATGATAACTAAATGTACTATGGGATCCTGGATTGAATCTGGAACCAGAAAAAGGACATTAGTGAGAAAATTTGAAAGATTTATTTTGAAATTAAATTGGAATTTAATTCTACAGAATTAATCTGTAGACTAATTACTAGTATCATGTCAACGTTACTCAGCTGGGTTTGATCTTTGGACTATGGTTTCTAAGAGGTTAGTATTTGAAGAAGCTGAGTGAAGGGTATAATAAATCTTTGTACTATTTTTGCAACTTCTTTTGTAAGTCTGATATTATATCAAAGTTAAAAAGTTAGAAAATATATTAACAATATACACATTTATCAGGCGAGGGATGACTGTCTTCCTTTCCCATTTTCCTTTCTTCCTTCTCGCTGGCTGTCTGTTCCCTCAGTTCTCAGAGTCACGTTCTGGTCTGCCAAGCAGGATTCCTGGCCTTGGAACCATCCTCATCCTCTTGCTCATCAAAAGGAATCTTTGCCAGTCCCATTCCTTCAGTCTGACCTGGAGTGCTGGCAGTTAATCAGGGCTTCCAGCTCCCACCTTTGAAAGAACTTTGCCTTTCAGGCAAAGGTGAGAACCTCATGGGAACTTCACACATTTTGTAGAACCAGAGGAGTTAATATTTGAAGAAGGGGTAGTTGGCTCCCTGTTCCGAGCCATACAAAAGACTACAAAAATCAGTTTTCAAGTATAGCCAGAGGGAGAAGTCCTACATCTGGCTATGAATCAGAATCACCTGGGGAGCTTTTAAAACTTCAGCTTCCTAGCTCCAGTACTCAAGGCCACTGAGTCGGAAGCACCCTGAGTGGGCTTACAATTGTGTTTTTACAATTCTCTTAGAGTCTAATCAATAGGTCTATAGGGCTACAATCCACAGGACCAGGACATCTTGGGGATTCCTCAAGACAAAACAAACTCAGAGAAGGGAAGCAAGGAAAACTAGATCTTAATAGATTTCAGCAACTTGCTAAGTCTCCAAGTTAAAGTGTTTTTGTTGTTGTTGTTGGGGTTTGTTTTTTAGTTTGTTTTTTGGGGTTTTTTTTTTTTTTTTTTGGCTTTCATTTTTACTTGCTCAAGTAATTTCTCTAAGAATGAACAAATATGAAGACAAGCTTTAGGGGTCCCTTCCCATCTTCCAAGGGCCGTGCAGAACACGCTAGGGTGGGAGTCATTCCCTCCTCTTCCCAGGGATACTGCCCCACAACCCCACAGTCTTACCAGCACCAGCAACTCCAGCGGGACTCTGTCTTCAGAACTCTCCAGGCCAATAGGAGCAACGGGCTTTACGTCCACATCTCTTCACCTTCAGGAGACCTCAGATGGCCTTTTCAAGGACTCTTTCATCATGCTGAATTTGGGTGACAACACAAGGTGAGCCTGTGGGTTCTGCAGCTCGGCAAAGCTCCAGCAGCTAATTTCCCTGATCATGGGTGCTCGGGCGTTGCACACGGCATAGCGGAAGGGAAAGCAGCCCCTTCCCCGTGGTAGGATACCAGCCTCTCATTGCCCATGCTGCCTGAGGGCTAGGAAGATCACCCACTGCCCTCACCTCCACGTCCTCTTCCCATACGGCCTAGGAGACGCAAGTGGGCAGGCTGGATGGTGGCAGGCCCCATCCTGCTGCGTCCTGATTAGCCTACATGGAGTGTCTTGCCCAGATCTTTAGGACTCAGCGCTTAGCTTCTTTTTTCAGACTTAGTCACCATTCAAGACCATAGCAGAAGTCCCATCCTATAAATAAATGAACGAATGAGTGAGCAAGCTTTGGCAACAGACAAAACTGGGTTCAAATCCTGATTCCTCCACTTGCTACATACCCCATTTAACTTTTCAAACTATATATTGTTACTCCTTCTGTCCTGGCTTCTAGGAAACCCTGAGCCAAATTTATGGCCATCTCTAGCAACTTCACCATGTGGTGTGTATTTCCAGGCAGCTTATTATTCCTTCCATGCTTTGCCTTCACTCTATATCTCTGCATCAAGTTTTTATTGGTTTCCTTTTGAATTGTAAGCACTTTTGTTAACTGCCTCAAATCCTTCAAAGAACAGCAGGGAGCAAAATAAATAAACTTAACTTCTCTGAAACTGTTTCCCCATCTAGAAAAGATGATAATAATCCCTACTTCACAGGGTAGTGGGGTGGTTAGATTAAGTCTGCCTGCATAATGGCCCAGTGGAGGGCCTGCGGCAGTGCAGGGAGGGGCTCTGCAGGTGCTCGGTGCCTCCCCACCAATCTTGCCTCTGTCTGTGCCAAGCCTAAGGCCCTCAAGGACTCAGATCGCATTTCACAGAAAAAAGTCCCGTGCGTATGCATAATTTCCAGTACGGATCTCTCCATTTCATCATGCTGCAAAAACGGTCACAAATCTTACTTCCTCCTGTTTATTGATGGGATCCCCACCCTGTTTTCAATACCACTTAACCTTTCTGCCATCAGCCTATGGGCGCAAGGCCCCAAATTCTTTCCACTGCGGGTCACAAGGTGGAAAGCCCTGTAAAGCACGTGGCCCTGGAATTCTGGAAGCTGGCCCTCATGTGCTTTCTGGAAGGTGCCCAGGTGGAGGGAGAAGGTTGGGAGGAATTTCTGCTTTGGTTTTACTTAATAGCAAATGGGGGCAAAGCTGATGGGGGAAGGGTGGGCAGAAGGAAATGGAGGAAACAGAGTGCAATCTTCAGACCTGTGCCCCCGGCGTAGCTTGGAAGTTGGAAGATTTCTCTGGGTTCCTTTTCTCATAAGGTTGCACAAAGCCTTCAAATGAAAACGTTCCTCCCTCTGCACAGCTCTGAGCTAACAGGCATTGTCCTAAAACACAGTAGCCCAGACATCACCTATGAGGCCCTTCCATCACACCCACCATGTCTATCACCCCAGCTTCAGGAAAAGCCTGAATAAACAGGTGAATCAAGCCTCATCATGACAGGAAAGCTTTATAGGTTTTATAGGTTTTTGTTTCTAAGTCATTAGGCCTGTTTAAGTGGGGAGGGGTAGGATAAATTTTTCTTTCATCTACAAAGGAGCTAAAATCTTTTCCTTTGTTGCTGTGATCTTTCTGACTTGTCATGCTACAAGTACAAACTAGACAAGGCATCAGCGACATGGGGAGCAAGAAACCAGCAAGGCCCTCAAAGACGCCACGCAGCCGGCAGTGGTTTTCCCATATGTCGTCAAGGCCCGTCTGAGCTTCGTGGTTGAAAAACATTTTGCACATTTAAAGAATTATCACTTAATCATGTCAGCAGATTGGGGCTTTATAAATGCGTAGGGTCACATCTAGGCAATCCTAAACCCTCTCAACATGGAAAATAAGCCAAAATACATGTTAGCCCCAAGGAATGGCCAACCAGGGGAAAGCCAGGAGCACACTCAATGTCACTGACAGGAAAAATTCTTAGGCAGAAGTAGGCTGTAACATCAATGGGGGTCCTGGTGACATTATGAAACTTGAGACGGGGCTCCAATGGCTTGTGGAGTCAGCAGAAGGGCCAAGGAGAAATATGGCCTGTCAGTCAAACCCAGCAGGGGGCAGTTTGTCATTGCCTACAGCCACAGGGAGCCCAACATCTGAGGTTTTTAAAAATCACACTCACCTAGGCCTTCTGTTTTGCACATAATTTTTTTAGCGCTTGGCATTTATAAAACCATGAGGCAGTTTAACATCACAATGCCCCCCCTACCCCATCCCCTGCTCTCAAGTGAGGGAAACTCAAATGCCAAAAAGAGCTAGCCACTTTGCTGGGCTTACATCATAACCTCCAAATCAAGGTTCTGTGCCTGGAGTGTGGAAACTTCGGAGTTCTTGGGAAAACCTAGGAACAGTGGAAATAAGCACTGGACAAGCTTACGAGACAGAAAAGAAGGCCTGCAAGAGAGCTGTTGAATCGCATTGAAAGGAAGATGACTAAGGTCCATCTCTCAACTCTAAATCAAACCGAAGTTCACAAAGCCTGTGGTTACAGAATCAGCACATGAATCCTGGGGGAGGGGGGCGATGTACAAGTGCTCCCACTATGAGGGAGAACACCCTGTGGCAAGGGCTCTTAGTTCTGAGCAGGCGGCCGACAGAGCCATAATGGCAAACACTTTCTGGAGCAGCTGAAGCTCAGAATCCCAGAGTCTAGAAACGTGTGCTACCTTTTCAAGACTCTTATGAGCCCACAGGTTATGATTTTAGCTTATGGTTCTTGGCCTTAAAAAAGATGTAAACAAAGAAAAGAGTCTTAAAAAAAAAAAAAAAGGCCACAGCAATAGCCAAAAGATGGAAACAATCCAATCCAAATAGCCACCCACAGATGAACAGATAGACAAACCGTAGTGTATCCATAAAACGGAATATTAGTCAGTCATAGAAAGAAGGGATGCACTGACACATATTGTGCGAATCCATTTATATGAAATATCCAGAATAGGTAAATCCTTAGAGACATTAGCCAGATTAGTGGTTGCCAGGAGCTGGGAGGTGAGGGGCGGAAGGGAGAATGGGGAATGATGGCCTAATGAGTATGGAGCCGCTCTTTGGGGTGACGAAGATCCTTTGGAACTAGATAAAGGTAACAGCTGTACAACACTGTGAATGTACGAATGCCACTGTGCTTTTTTAAATGATTAATTGTGTGAATTTCACCTTAATTTAAAAAAATTATAGCACCACCCAAACGATGCTCTCCACGCACATGTGGCTGCTAGAGCAGATGAGATGAGGGTGGCATGATGGAAGCAGGGGCAATTAAAGCAACCGGCGACCCTGAAATGCGTCGGAGGGCAGGCGCCGAGAAGAGGAAACTCAGCACAAGTTTCCCAGGCTCTGCAGTCCAGAAGAGGGCCCCGTGCTCATCCCATGGAAAGATTTTTAGCAGGTCTGCCCTTGCTGAGGAAGCGCTTGAGAAGACATATTTTTGCCGAAGTCCAGACCCTTTCTTGGCAGCCCAGCCAAAGAAGAGGTGATGCTGGCTGTCAGTCACCTAGAGCAGCTTTGCCAGACAGAGACTGCAATTGTTTAACACCGCTTAAGAAAGAGAGAGACCATGGGGGTGGGGGTGGGGGGCCTTTAGATGAAACTCCAGGCCCCTTCTCAAATTCATGATGGGGGTTGGGAGCACACAGCCCTGCCTGAATTGGACCTCTCCCCATTTAACAGAGCCCACAACTCAGCAGACCAGCCTCCTCCCAGCTCATCCAACACGTCCTCTCTTACTGAGTCAGACACAGGCCATAGTCAAGCGCCCCCTTCTCCCTGTCTATCCCACAACCCATGAGTACTCATGGGAAAGTACCAGACAAGAGTGGTAATGCCCAAAAAGTTAATACAATAAGTTCAAAATAATCACATCTCAGGATGTTTTATGATCTTTACTTGATACTTCTTAACAACTTAAAAAAAAAATTAGGTAGAAAATGTCATGTTCTTGTCTCCTTGGAAGTGAGCTTTCCATTGAAATAAAAAGTTGGAGTAAATAGACTCAGTTACTTTAAGTGAAGAATGTTCCATAAGTACATTTATAGCTCTAAAACAAATTTAATTATTTATAAATTTTGACATCTACATAGTCCCAAAATGTCTAAAATGAATAAACTGACTTTTCTATGTGTTCTCCATTGCCAAGTCTGGGGGAGAAATATTTAAATAATGAATATAAATGTTTTGAAAAATCAATTTTATGACTCCACTAGACTAAATTTCATAAATGATTAGAGTTACTTAACTATTCTCGGGAGCACGGAGCGTAGTAACTACACAGTGTTATTGCTTCTTAGATGTCTATCTGAAGGCTTCCATATGTTTTGCCAGCTGAGTGGCTGTGGTTTTCTACTGCTATTATAGCAAGGAAGTAGGTAGATGCATAAATGGATAGATTGATGATGATGATAATGACAGTGATGATATTTTAATTTTTAACGTCCTTTGAAGTTCCTAGTCCTTGCCCTTTCCAACTTTTTTTTTTAAACCCGTAACATTTAAAGAACACAAGTTTTCTTTGAATTAAACGCTAAATGAAAACAAGAAAGTAGAATAGCTGAGGTTGTCATGGTGTCAGGTCAACCCAGCCACTTTATACTACTGACTGCTGTTATGGGTTGAAATTCATATGTTGAAGTCCTAGCCCTCAGTACGTCAGAATGTGACTTTATTTGGGAATAAGGTCATTTCAGATGTAACAGGTTAAAATGAGGCCATGTTAGAGTGGCAGGGGTGGGGCGGGGGGGAAGGGTGGTGGTGGTGGCTAATCCACTATGACCAGTGTCCTTATAAAAGGGGAGGAAATTTGAACACAGACACACCCACACATAGAGAGAATGCCATATGAAGATGCAGGCAGATATTGGGGTGATACTCCTACTTGCCAAGGAACATCTAAAATAGAAACTTAATACATTGCCCACCCAACAGTCATTCCTCTCTTCTTTCTTAGCTAATTAAGTCTTGATATCATTAGGGCAGGTACAGGCTCAGTAAAGAGAGCCCCTCTCTAGACCCAGGAAAGGACCACAATAGGTCTAAACCCCATAGGCAATGGCTAGTGACTGGTTTGGAGCTGAGCATGTAACTTGGTTCTAGACAAAGAGAGATAAGGGAAATCTGTTGGAAGCTTCTGAAGATTTTCTCCTGGATGAAAGAGGAAAAGAGGGATAGAGAGGGGGGAAGCAGGAGAAAGAGGAAGGGAGAGAAAGAGAGAGGGAGGGAAAGGAGAAAGAGGGACAGACGGTGGGGTGGGAGAGAAAGAGAGTGAGAAGCCCATTTTCTCCCTTCTTGGAGCTCTCCTGGAACCTCAGAGCTGTGATGCCCATCCTGTGATCTCGACAAAAAGACCAAAAGAATTAAAGAACCACCAACCCAGAGGGTCAACCTGCTGAACAAACTGAGCCTGCTAACCACCAACTCCTTGTTAAGAGTAAGCTTTCCTTTGCTTTAAGCCACTCAGTCAGGATGACTTGTGTCTTGCAGAGGAAGGCAGCCTACCTGATACACCTCGATGTCATATTTCCCACAGACTTTGAAAAGATAATCCATGCCTTCTTGTCTCTTTAGGCTGTGCTGCCAAGTGCCCTAAGGAGCAAGAGAACAGAGCTTGCAAAATGAGAGAGAGAGAGAGTTCTCAGTCTGTCACCTGTGACGAGTAGTTCAGATTTTAAAATACAGTCTTCTTTAGCTACATTTTCACTGTTTCGCTCCTCAGCTCCTGTTCACTGCTGCATATATTTATGCTAGTATAGAGAGTATAACTCTCATTTAGTGAGCCCCAACGAAACCTGCCTGCTACAGAAGGCCTCTGTGTTCCTGCGATGGAAGGAGAGATGCTAGGGGGCTTTTTGGAAGCATCCCCAGTTTTAGAATATGAAGACGACACCGTCCTGCTGAGTCTGCTTAGGAGACCCTTGAGCACAGGTACTTCCTGTATCGCATTATCAGTACCACTCTCAGAGGTACACATCAGCTGTTGCTGAAAACTGCCTACTGGATGCCTTCCAGGGTCTTGCTGTTTAGTTGTCTTATGACTATGTCAAACCAATATCTAACTTTCAGGTGAATGTCAGCTCTGGCTGCCGCCCTTGGGAAATCTGGTTTGGTTCAGGGATTCTGCAGAATGGGACACAGTTCTACCCATCAAAGAGTTTATACTCCATCAAGGAAAAAAAACATCTACAATGTATGGAGTATATGTTATGTACCCTGCATCTCATTTTTACACTTAAGTCCATGTAAGTACACCTCATTGAGTATCTGATATCAAACACACAGCACAGGTGCCTAGAAAGTCACCTAAACCAGACTAATAAGCACAAGGCATCCTGGCCACTCGGTAAATTTGCACAATTCCAAAGTAAGACCAAGGGGTATGATCAGTCATGTCATTATCAGGTGGCACAAGAGAAACAGCAAGAATATGATCTTCATCAAAGTGGACATGGCAGTAGTCAGGATGGAAAAGGCTGGGGAAATTGTCATAGCAACAGCAGGGGAAGGAGGAAGCCATCATGGGGGATCCACAGGTGGGCCATGGGCAAGGGAAGGAGCCTGATCTAGAGAAACTTTTCCCCCAAACTTCTGAAATGCCATATCCCCCAGAGCAGTTTCTTTCCCCAGTGCGTGAGACCCACAGGGCACCTACATCCAAACCCACAGGACAGTTGTTAAAAATATGGATTCCTGCACCCTTTCTCTGACCTACCACATCACAACTTGGGAGGCTGGAGGCTGGAATGACTCTGTTGATGAGCCACCTTAGTGAACTTCATGCAGGCTTAATAGAGAACCACTGCCCAAGACAATGGTCTAAGTACCCAGCCAAACATTTATTCATTCAACAGACATTACTGTACACCTCCACGTAATGTAGATAAGAGCAATAAGAAGGAGAATCATGAATACGTCTATTTCTAGAATATCCTGTATTTCCAAGGTCACCAAAGTATCCAAGAAAAATTCTTCGCTAATTGTGTCTTAATTGACAGAAGGAAGAACTGGGAACCTCATGGGCTCAGATTTGAACACTGAAGAGGTCAGAATAAGCAGCTCTGGAGGGCTAGTCTGAGCTTCATTAAAAGATGCCCCACTGTAAAAAGTTGTGTCTCTTTCTGTCCTGTAAAAGTATGGAAACAAAGAAATATGCAATTGGGAAAATAAGACTTCTAAAAAGTTATTTGAAGAAACGGAAAAAAAAAGAAAAAGAAATCCCGTGACCGAGTCTGCCCCTGCATTCTTAATCCCTACCCATTTTCCTTCTGATTTCTTCTTCAAAGGTAATAGCGTAAGGTAAAGACAGAGGCAGCCTCACTGTCCGTGGTCGTGGTGTCAGCCCTGGATAACACACTCCGGCAAACAGGCGGCATTCAGGCAGTCACCAACGGTTCCCACGAGGCGGCCTTCACAGTTGGGAATGAGTCTGACTAATCTAGTAAAAAGAAATATCTGACTCAAAACATATGCATTTAGATATAACTCTATAAAGCCAACACTAATTAATCCTCTTGCTCATATAAAAGGGCAAAAGAATTAACAATATTGCCAAGTCTCAAAAAGTCTCTTAATTGCACCGCAATTCTTTCCAAACAGCAGGCGTCTACGCCATATGTGGCCGCACACCCTCCAACAACACGGATCGGCCCTTCGCGCCAAGCCGTTGGCACTCCCCTCACGACAGTGTTTTGCTGAAGCCTGGTACACGTCCCTCCACCCCCCCCCAAAAAAAAAAAACAACTGCTCAGAAACCAGCACGATAAGTCCTGTTTCCCTTTGTGAAAGATCAACTACTGAACATTGGAGGAACCCCGAGACCCCTTCGGAGTCCCCTCTGGCATTCGCCTTCCTGGCAAGTTATTTTTGTTTGTTTTTCATGCTAGGAAAGGAATTGATTTAGATTCAAATTGTGGGCTCTGGGCACTTCACTTTCCATTTGGGACAGGTCGCTAAGTATGTTCCTGGTTTAGAATGAAGCACACATTCCTTTTGATTCTAAGGCTGAAAATCAAAAGCAAGGAAAAATAGGGTTCCCTTTAAATACGAATCCTGGGCTAGAATCCTGGGTGCACTGGATGGCATGTGCTGAGGTGCTCGGAGCACTGTGGCTGAGAGCAAATTGGGCTCTGGGAAGCCCCTATGCCTGTCGACCACCCCTGTTCAAACAAAGGGCTTTGAGACCTCATCGAGATGTGAGTTCTGGGGCCAGTCTGTTTCCAGCCTAGCTTCACCTTGACACTGGATTTCCCATCTTTTCCATCAGTCTGCAACCTTGGGAGTAATGGCTCCACTGTGACCCAAGCACCATGACATTTGTATTTTGCTGCTTTTCAAATTGCTTGTGTCCTTTTAAAACATATTAAGGTGCAGTGCTTTTTAAAACTGGGAACTGTGTGACCATCCAATCTCACGAATCTGCTTTCCATGATCCCTACACCTAAAAATATTTGGTAAGAATAAGGGGTGACGATTGTCATCAGTACAGGATAAAAGAAAGGGCTTCTGTCCCCCACAGGGAGCTGCTTATCGCCTTCTCACAGCTTAGTGTCTCCCTGTAGCTTTGCCTAAGCTCTCTTCATGAGTTCCATGAGAGGAACTGGATATGGGGGCAAACTACTCTGTGGTGAGTGTTTATGTTTGCATTTATTTACTAATAATCTAATTGTATTGGTCTATACATAGTCACTGGGCCACAGGTCACCAAAGAGAGAAAACCAATCTCTCAGATGGGAATGTTGGCTATTAAACGGTGTGGAAGCTATTAAATGATTTGCAGACTGATACCCTAATAAGTATTCTCTTACCATCTCATTCCAGGATAAACTTCTAGGGCATGGCCTGCTCCATCTCCTTCAAGGTTAAAACTTTAATGATTAAAACAGAAATTACCCATTGCCCAACTTGCCCCCCTCTCAACCAAAAGCCAGCATTTGGAAACACTGCCTTTGAACTGAGGAACTCCAAAGTGGTCAGTTAGCCCAAAAAGTTCTAGTGACTTGCCCAAAGTCACGCCTAGGTTAAGGGCAGAGCCTAGACTAGAAGCATTCAAGCCCTCTGGTGAAGTGTTCTTTCCTCTGAACCACATGTCCACTGACTTATCCAAAAACAGGTACTGAGGCCAGAGAAATTCATTCACACGACAATGTTTGTTCAGAGGGTGGGGGAGAGGCAGGGTAGATGGGGTAAAAAGGGTCAAATATGTGGTGACAGAAAGAAATCTAACTATGGGAGGTGAACACACAATGTAAATATATACACACACACACACACCTTACTGTTAAAATGTACAGCTGAAACCTGCTGGATTTCATTAACCAATGTCACCATAAAAGAAAAAAGTTAAAATGAATAAATAAATAAATAGATAGATAGATAGATAGATAGATAGATAGATAGATAGATAAATGTTTGTTAAGCACCTACTGTGTGCCAGGCTCTGTGCTAAAGGCTGGGGTTACAGTAGGGAACTGAGTGGAACCACATTATAGGCAAATAATTTACTGAACAAACATTTCAGATGGCTATAAGAGCTAAGAAGGAAATAAAATAGGATAATGTCAATTACAATGAAGAAATAGGTCTTATTATGTGGCTACTAGGGAAGGTCTCCCTGATGAGAAAGCATTTAAACTGAGTGATGAATGAATGACAAGAGCCAGTCCTGCAAATATCTGGGGAGCAAGGCATTCCAGGCAGAGGATATCATGTGCAAAGTCCTCAGGCAGGACAGAAGGCCCATCAAGGGAGTGTATACCATAAAGGGAGAGGGGTAGGGAATTATCAGAGATAAAATCTATAACGACAAATCTTGGAGGCCTTTGCATGTTACTCGGTCTCTTTTTCTACCTTCTCCCATCTTTGGATAGTATATATGTACAGTTGTGGTCAGAATTTATTTCTGAGTACTCGTTAATTAAAAGATAATACCGATATACTGTATACGATGTACATAGCTTTCAGCAATGATAGAATACGTTTATTTTTTCAAACCAAAGCAATTGATCCCCCTGGCAATATTCGAGGATACTGGCTGCACTTGCACTGGGCCCTGTGATTAATGCAGATTTAATCAGTTTATCTGATAAATATCGGTGCAGAGCTGTGACAGCGCCCCTGTGGAGCCCAACATACTGACTGGTGTACACAACAGAACTATTCTGTGGCTGAAGCCAATCGAGGAGTGGACCAGTTAATCCCAGAGCTACAGTACTGTAATGAATAAGCAGCCTTCTGACTGGCTCAAGTCAAACAACTCTTTACTAATTTTGCCAACAAATAAAGCTTATCCACATTCACTGGCTCCAATTGGTTGGCCCAGATCCCACACCACATAACTAATGCCACATTGTGTTGGAATATTTCTGAACTGACATGTGGCAGGCAGAAAGATTCTAAATGAGTTCATCACCAGGGCTCTGACATTTAAAAAAAAAAAAAGGGGGGGGGGACAAATTAATGCAGAACGATTTGGCAAATCAATGCCAAACAGCTAGCTGTTACCTTTCTGCCCCAACACATTGTCATATATCCCTGGAAACCGCGTCCAATTAGTCATGACAAGGAAGTTCTTGAAATATCCCAGTGTGTGTAAGAACAGGAAACCTTTACTCCAGCACCTTGGCCATCTTTCATTTTGGATAATTATATTCTGTATGGCAAGAATATCCTCTGCCTTAGGCCTTCGGAAACATGACTGGATGGAATCTCAGTGTCCCGGTCTTGACACCACATCCCGAAAGAACCTATACTCATGGTAGTGTTAATTAGAGAAGTTTTGACATACAAACACATGCACACACACACACACACACACACACATATGAAATCAGAGCCCAGTATGATTTCCCCAGACACATGACAATTTTATACCTACCATTAGAAAGGTCTGAGTGTATTAAATAAAACAACACTCAATTGTAAAAAAGAAATATATAATTTTGTTCTCTGTTGGGCATTCATGGCAGAGGTTTCTGCCTCACAAGGGAGCTCGTTATGACAGAAGCTTTGCCTGGAATGCAGCACAAATAGGGGATTGGCCCCATTTCCTGGGCTTTTGGAGGGTGGAGAAAGAGAGCTGTAATGCTATAAGAACCAGGCAGCTGGAACGAAAACCAAACGGAGGAGATAAAGGTGGCCTGGCCAGCTGCCGTTTTAAAGACCTGGGTGGCTCATTAAAAAAATTGTGTATATACAATATATAGTATGAATACATTATACAGGCATACATGTTGTGTGTGTGTGTGTGTGTGTGTCTGTATTCAGCATGGAAAAGCCCCTCCCCTCCCCAAATCATTCCCATGCTACCTCATCCATTGGGCTGATCTTTTGCATGCTCTCCTGGGCCTTTTTCCCTTTCACAGTAAAACTTTGACAATTCCTTTAGTCACATGACTTTGGAGACATTGAATCTTCTATCCACACAGTATGATGGCTTTGCCATGGGTCCTGGTTTGGAATTCAAAAAATATGTCACTGATATAGCTCTGAAAGCTTGTTTTAGTCAATTTTACCAGCAAAGAAAGATTAGCAGAGCACAGAGTAGACACGTGTGATTCACATTTCTCTTCATGGCCCCAGCCCTACTTGCAAGAGACAGCCCAGGTTACTAAAGGTTATTGCTGCAGGGTTAGAATCCAGGTGCCCCAGCAAGGTAACATTTAAAACACCTAAGCACTCTTTGTCATTATAAGGATTCCCCATCCAATTTGTGTAACAATAGGGTCCTCTTGTGCAATGCTTTAATCAAAGCCTGAGAAAGAAGTTAGTAAAGATCAATCCCCACTGTGGCTTGGAATTTAAACCTTTCTTTTTTTTCTTCCCTTTTTTTCTCAGGTGGTCGCTTTGTGACATCCCTTTCATCTAGCTTCCCTGAAGTTTTGAGCATACCTGCGAAAGATAAAGTGGGGGCTTTCTCCTGTAGAAGAGACACCTCTGAGCAAATAAGAGCTGAGAGAGAAAAATGAATTCTCTGGGTAATGACACAAGCTTTGGGAGTCTTAAGGAATGACGTGAGGTGATAAAGAGAAATCTATAGGAAAAACTTCTATAAACAAGAAAAAAAAAATTCCATGTATCCTGGCAAGCGAGTTTGATAAATCCGAAGCACAAATTTGCACTAGAAGTTCAATGTGACCAGACTTTGTGGCAAAAAGACGAGACACGGGTAAGAGGAGCCCATGGCATTTCAGAAGCTGCCTGCTGGGGGTTATTTCCAAGACTCAGAGACAGGGGTGAAGAACAACTGGGAACACGTGACAGATACACACGCACTGGAGTCAACACAATATTTCTGTGTAAAATGCAAAGTTTCCCGGCTTTTAAGAAGCCAAATGGTTTTATTTTTCTTGGTTGGGTAAAGTAACATGAGAGTAGGTCTTGCACTCTATGAATTTCACAGAGCTCTCAGGGATAGAAAATGCTAACTGCAGCAGGTAATTATCTGTTACGGAACATGGTTAATGATTATGTTCAGAAGATGTTAACAATCACGCTCAAGGAAAAGATTACAAGGGTTTCAAAGGAGAGTCCCTCTGGGCCACGTGACTGTAATGTGGTCTGAGGAGACTGCTTTTAATGCAAATACTTGTTGTCATGGTGACAGATAGCACCACCTGCTCACCAACATCATACAAAAGCCCCTATTTTGGCGAACTAAGCTTGTATGTAGTTCAAGATAGACTTTATAAGTAACTAAATATGGAAAATAATATCCCATGTGATTTTATCTATCCACTGCTCTGTGAGGACCTAAAGTTCCGAAAGTGAATCTAATCCTAGGAAAGGTTTGGAACAGAATGGAAGTAACCAAGAAGCCCCTAAAAATCCTCACCACCCTCCCCCCAACACACACACACACACACACACACACTGAGTTTCATTGTTTGTAGAATTGTCCTTGCACTAAGACACATCGTCATTGAGTTTCTTGCTCATTTCTTCTATTTCATTCATAAGAAAGAAGACAGCATTTTAAATATGTGTGATGCCTTAGAGATAAGTGCTACCCAGAGTAAGTGATGATTTATGGGGGTCAAGTAATAAAGAATAGGAATTTCATTTATTTTATTGCCTGTTTACCTCCTGGAGGAAGAGATAGCTAGTAAATCATTTGGGTGAGTTGGTAAATTGGGGGGCTTTTGTTGGCTGGGACAGAAAGGAAGTCACAGGATAGAAAAGGATCCAGAGGGTGCCTCCTTCACCCACCCTCTTCTGGGTAGGATCGCTGAAAGAGCATATTCAGCAGAAAGCTATTAATTCTTCTTTTTAGAAACTCTAGGTTCACACACACATACACACACACACACATATGAGCTTCTCTCCATTGTTCCAGTTGCCTTTAAGTCCTTATTCTCTAAGTACTTCCTTATGTCTAACTGAAATCCCCCTTGCTTTCCCTTCTTTGCCAGTTAATATAATTATTTCTCTTTTATTTCTGTAGAGGCTCATCTGGTTGCAAGCACAAATATTCATAGTGCTAACTCAGTTCAAGAACTGGATTTCTTTAGGATTTCTAGTCAGTTCCTAAGTGAACCTCGGTGAATTTATTTGCTCATCTTTAAAATAGAAAAAACACCCCTTGTCCTCGAATAGCCAGTTAAGAAGACATGGACATTTCTATGCTCTTTTATATGAGGCTCATTAAAACTAAGTTTAATCACTTCCTGAGAGGTCAGCATGTACACAAGGTGACAAACATTATTATTATTATTATTATTTGTGATTAAGTAAGGATTAAAGTTAGTATTTGTTTTCAGAACTATTTTGTCCCATTATAGACCAAAAATATCCAATGTCTCCCTGCCTTTGTTCTACTTTTTCTGTAATATGGTCCTTGAGCTAGAACAATAAGGAGAAATGCTGCTCATGAAAAGTGTGCAGTCTCCTGACTATATCTCTTGCAGGTCACATGCCGGAGGCACTTTACTCATGTGTATGTTGTTATGCCCCGACTCGTATCTCCACGAACCACCAAGAAGCCGACAGCAATGCAAGAGCAAGAGGGAGTTTATTTGAGACTCGAGTCCGGACCGCAGTCCACACACTGACGCAGCAGTGAGTAGGTGGCGGTCCTGAACATGGGGCTTCAGGGGTATTTGAAGGGAAAAATCGTAAGCATGGGGAGCGATGTCTTGGTGTTACAGGATTGGTACAACGAGCTTGTCGCTTAGCAGGATTGGCTGGGTGATGGCGCCAAGGAACAAGGCGGGGAATTTGGAGAGTTACTTTCCATAGTTGCTCTGATTGGCTGAGTCTAGGGTGGGGTGATCGTCTTGCTATCTGCAGCTTTTCCGGGAACTGGCCCATGCCTAAGATGGAGTCTTATACCTAAGATGGAGTCACTTTGGTTGTTCAATGTGTGTGTGTGTGTGTGTGTGTGTGTGTGTGTGTGTGTGTGTATGTTTTGTAAGTGGGAAATTTAAATTAAAAGTCTAGATTTCAATATTTCTTTTAAAAGGTAAAGATGTAACAACAATTTCCAAAGTGGCTGCAAGTGAAGATACACAGTGTCTGACGCCTTTAATGGAGTCCCCACTCTCCATTTTTCCCTAGTCCTTACCAGTCCCTATTGCACTATACCCCGCTACTTAACTCATGTTACTTGCCTGGCCCCCCTTTGTTTACACTATTACTTTAGTCTAACTTGGGATAAGTCTAAATACCCAGTTGAAATCAACTTTCCAAATAGTTCTTTTTTCAGTTGTTAAATTTTAGGGCTGCTCATTCTCAAAAGGACATGTCCTACCAGGAATTGAATAATTAGCACTGCCCTATGTCCCCTCCCCACTAGCTTCTAACAAAGGAATCTCACAGAGGATGCAATAAGGATTAGTATAAAAGGACACGCCTCTCTTTGAAGTCCTCTTTGACCCCTCTGTCTGCCCATAGGCTGTGCCCTTTTCTGTGGCTGAGAATCCAAATCTCAGAAATCGAGAGGAGACAAGACTTTTGAGCCAATCGAATCACTTCACTGCATCCTCTTAGACACCCCCATCCCTTTTCTTCCTGGCATGGAATCATTCCCACCTCTGGGTAGTCATGCCCTATGTAATCCCCTCCCCTGATGTAGGCTGAACTTGCTGATTCACTTCTAATACATAGAATATGGCAGAAGTGATGGGATGGCAATTCCAAGTTCAGGTGAAATAAAGACTGTGGCTTCTGTCTTGGACGATCGCTCACTTTCCCTGCCATCGCTTGCACCAGGAGAAGAGGCTCACGTGGTGAGAGACTGAGAGTCCCAACAACAACCACATGACTGAGCATAGGAGTGGATTTCCCCCAAAACTGAGTCAGGCCTTCAGAGGAGCCTCGAGTCTCTGCTGACAGCATAATGCTGCCTCAGGAGACATCTCATGTGAGGTTCCCAGCTAAGCCATAGCCACATTCCTGCCCCACAAAAACCTACTTGTTGTTTTAAGCCATTCACTTTTGGGGAATCTGTTAAGCAACAACACATGACACACCAGTCGATGCTGAAGCTGCTGGTCCAAAGACCATACTTAAAAAGCACTGGCTCTCATGGAACAGCTCGGCTTCTTCTGCAGTTGTCTGACTTGATTACTCAGGAAAATGCTAGTCCTCAATATTTCTGAGTTCTAGAATGTTACGGGAGCACCTTTTCAGACTCCTTCCATCATATCGATGGCAGAAACAGTATGACACATTGGCCCCCCGTCACCAAACAGCCACACCTTCTTTGCAGGTGGAATGATGAAAGCAAGGTGCTGTGGGTGAGCTGGTCCTCCCTCCTGCAGCCTGTAGCCATGGGAGAATATCAAAATGGTGTTCTTAATTACGAAACACACGTAATTCCTGCTCATGTTGAAAGCACGGCAAAAGTTAGGGCTCAGAAAAATTGGGGAGGTAAATAAAGTATTTCTTTGGACACACTCATTGTCTCTTCTTTCCTCCATCCTGGCGAGCAACCTCAGGGGCCTCACATGTGTGTCCTTTCTTCTCTGGACTGAGTTATCGGTGAATCCACAGGAAGCTGCCATGTGTACAGTCCACGTTCACGTGTGTGTTCAGCACTCATATGCACATTCCGCGTTCATATGTGTATTCTACACTCATTCCACATTCACATGTATATTCCACAAGGGCAGACACCTTTGCCTGTTATGTTCACTGCTGTGTACAAGCACTTAGACTTGTGGCTGGCGTGGAGATGACATTCAGTTACTATTTGTTCAATTCATTTGTTTTAATACCTCGGGGTAGAACTTGACCAAGCGTATTGACCTCCTACAGGCCAGAGCGAGCACCTTCTATTCCCCGCCCTTTTTTGTAGCATCAGTCTGCTCACCCCTAGTAATCTGGAAGGATTTGGGGAACACCTCCAATCGATTCAGCCAGGTCTCTCACCCTGGAGATGGGGGGCACTGGCACAAGTGGCACAAGACTACCACAGTCTTCAAGAAAGAGGGCCACTCCTTTTTCCCTGCAAAGAAATGGATACACAAAGGCTCTGCAGGCCGCCTCTGTAAAGCTTTAAGCACAAGGTTTCAGACACGGATCATCTCCGTTCAAGGGACACCAAGGGGCTGTAAACACCAGTGGGGGTTCTTTGGTGACTGAGGCCAAAGTGTCTGGTGCCAGGAACCAGAAAATATAAAATGGCATTTTTTGTGCATAGGGTAACTGCCCTAGGGCCTCGTTCTGCCACCGTCAGAAGGAAATAAATCATGTGTGTTTAACAGATGCAGTGGAAGAATGTCCTGGCACAATGCCTGACATCAAGTAAGCATTTAATAAATATATATTGAATGAATGAGAAAGATCTTAAGCCCAGCAATATGTTTCTTGGCTGCAAGTGGGGAAAGGCAAAAATCAGATTTGTGAAACCAATTGCTCCCTCCCCTCCTCACAACCCACACACAGAAAAGAACAGAAAGGAAAGCAAAGATATCATTAGAGCAGTAGGAAGAAACCATCTTTGCTTTGTGGTGTGGGTCGAAACACTTAACCTCTCTAGGCCATAACTGCTTCATCTGTAAAATGAACAGTCTGTGCTTGGTGACCCAGCGCTAAGATTCCGTGGCTCTGTGCCTCTCCAAGGCACTGTCTCTCAAACCTAATTACACAGCTTGCCTGCAGACGGAGGGTGGGACTGCCTTTATCAGCGCAGAAACGGTAAGGAGGAGCCATTGTCATTCAAATCAGGGAACTGACCTTTCCAACCTCAGGTTTTAACTGGGTGAGGAGCCCAGTAACTCATTTTCTGAACAGGGCAGTTCTTTTTCGAAGCCAGTCGTCAGGAACACGGGGGAGAGGTTGAAGAGGAGAAGGCTCTAGTGAAAACATGCCCTTCTTTTTAGGCTACACTTTCATCCTACTACAGTGGGAAACCTCACTTCCAAGAACAGTGGGAAAAAAAAGGGGGCAGCAAGGTTTCTGCTGTGTGTAACTCTTCCTTGATCTGCTACTGTGCTGGGAGCAGCTGGGAGCAAGTACCAGTGCCTTTACTTCTGAGAAGGAGAAAGTGGACGAGAGGAAGAGGGAAAAGCAGGTCCAGAGAAAGCAGGCTCTTTAGCCTTCCACTCTGCGTCTTCCCGGTTTTGCCGACAATGAAAAATGTCTTTCCGAAAAGAGCAAAAGGAAGGAATGGGGGAAAAAACTTATAAGACTTTTTGTGTGTGTGAAAATAAGGCACCTATGCAATTGAAGAGATGCATAATGCTTTAAAAACAAGAAAAGGAAAAAGAAAGAAAAAAAAACGGAAAATACGGCACTTATTTCCAGTATCTGTAGTATTTGTAGTCAGCTCCCAAAACCTGGTTGAATAGAGGGTGAACAAATCAAAATCTGTACCAAGAAATTACAGAGATATTAATAAATGTGACGTAACAAAAGAATTCCATGCTCAAATTATTGTGGGGACGATTCATTGCAAGACTTCTCAGAGCCTTTAATGTACAAACAAATGAGTATTAGAGACTTTTTCCTCTGGAGAGTAGAGTTTTCAGAAGATACTTTGGGAAATACTGGCTTAGGAGCAATAACTCACTTCTCTTATTTGAAGGGAAATCATGCAAATGTAAAAGAATTATCCTCTCTAGTTTCATAAGGCAAAAGAAAATCAACACATGTTTTAAAATTACTCCTTTGGGAAGTAGAATTTGTAATTTAGTTTCAATATTAAATCTTCGCATGGAAGTAAGAGGACAAAAGATTCAGGCTTGGTATTTTGAAGGAATTACTAACAATTGCAGCTGTTCCCACATGGAGAAGTCCATCTTCTGGGAGACTGGATGACCTGTCTCGGGAATAATAATAGCCACCTCGAGGGAGTGTTTGCTCTTGCTGACTCTGTGCTACATATCATTATCTATATAGATACAGATAGAGATATATTAAAATACATATATATATGTTATTTGTATATGCTATTTGTCTAGTCAATCTTTACAACCATATGTAAGAAGACACTACCATTATCCCCATTTCATAGATAAGAAAACTAAGGCTCCAAAATGTTACATAACTCACCCAAGGACACATATAGAGTAAAAGGCTCAGCCAGGAGGCAAAGGCAGTGAGGGTGACTAGAGCCTTACTCTTCACCATGCCACTACTCTTGTCCTCTGGCATTGGACAATAGCTGTGACTGACAGTAGTGACAAGGATGCTATAGATGGTGTTTTGGTGTTGAAAAGCTGTGTTCTATGTGACTTATAGAGTCTTTCCAAATAGTTATGATTCTAGTTTTTTATCTATATATATAGACTACTGATAGTATTTATAAAAACATTGAAATCAAATTTTAAACAAATTAGTGGCTGCTGTGTGTCCAGCATTGTAAAGAATGCAATTGGAGGGTAAAAAATGTCAAAGATGGTATCTGCCCTCAGAGAGCTTATAGTCCTGTCAGGGACAAGATGGCACATAGGAAGCTATGAGATGCCAGAGCCTGCGCTTGCTACATTTCTAGCAAGTGGGCCAGGCCTCGGTTGCTGGGGACGCCTAGAGGAGCCAGGTCTGTGTGGGCAGTAGGGGCCCCCTACACAGTGTGGCTGACTGCCTGACATGATTTCATGAGGACCCCATGATGGAGATTAATCATGTTGGCTGCCCAGCTTCTGAACTTTCTTCCTATGCTTGTACAAATGTTGATGAGAAGCGGCAATCACCAGGTGCTTGTGCATGATCCATTTGCTCACACAGGTTGCAGGATGAGCAGGAAGTGCTAAAGAATATATAATTTACCCAGCGGACCTCAACCAACCACTGTCAAGAGTTGGGTAAATATTCTAGCTCCCTTGCCCATCAGTGGGATAATTCTGAGTCTGCATCATCTGTATGTTTACACTGCCTCCCAGAACTCCTCAGCAAGGTAAGCTCTAGTTGCCCACAGGGATAATTTATATGACAATGTATGTTTTATTGCTTCATTCCCTCCCTGTCTGAATTTCCCACTCCCCCCCCCCTCCCGATGTTTCCTTGGATCATGCCCAGATTAGCCATTTGTACTCAAGTTCTTGTTTGGGGGTTGCTTCTGAGGGAACCCGACCTGGGCTTGGTTGGACTCCCAGCCTCTGGCAACCAAGGCATACAACTTAAGTCATATGACCTAAACGCTTCTACCTGAGATTTTTACCCTGCAGCAACTGAAGACTTAGGGGCAGTTTAGAATTTGCTCTGGAGCCAACAGTGTGATCAGCAAGGAGGTAGCACTGGTGCTGGCTGCAGAACCAGAGGGCAGCCATGGGGGCAGTGACTTTTTTACCAGGCTATTTCCAGGGAAGAAGTTTGACTCTGATCCACCTGATATGTTACAAAGAATTTCTTTTCTCTTTATGTTATGCAGAGTTGGATTCCCCTGTCTGCATCCAAGAAGCCAGCAAAATACACACCTCAATTCTTGCCCTATGAGAGCCAAGAATTTTAAAGTTGGGATTTTATTCCTAGAATGTTAGAGTTGAAAAAGATATTTGAGGTCACCCAGGACTGTGTCTTTCTTGACGGATGAGAAACTTGAGATCCAGCAAGGTTAAGGTCCCTGAGGGAGATGAATGCCAAGAGATAGTTTTTTGGCCATAGTGGTTGAGAGCCAGGCTCTTTGAAAGTAGACATCTGGGTTTGAGACTTCAGTTTCTGTTTGTACGATTTGGGGAAAAGTTAGTTAAGCTCTCTAAGCCACCGTTTGCTTATCAACATAAAACAAGGATTAAATAAGATGATCTACATAGAGCATGTAGCATGGTATCCATTAGGATGTTTTCAGCTCTGTATAACGGAAGACCCAAACAAAACTATCATTAAAAAATTAATAAGGAATTATCAGGATTGGGGCGGTTCCAAGGCTGGATGAGCAGCTTTGTATGCCGTCAGGACTCACGCTCACCATCTTCTGCTGCGGCATCTGCAATGTGTCTCCACAATGAACACAAGATGGCAGAAGACGCTTCAGGCAGTGCTACCTCATGCAACAACAGCCAGCAGGCGAGCCAAAGGGCAGATCCTCCTCTGAGAGACTCTTTAGATCAAGGAAGAAAACCTTTCTCAGAAGCCCCCTTTTATTCATTGGCTAAGTTTGCACTGTATTCCTGTGTCTGAACCAATCTCAAACATCCAGAATCCCTGTAACATGATTGCCTTAGACTAAAGCAACATGCGCCTCCCGGTACCAGGTACAGTCACCTTTCTGGAACACACAATGGGGAGGGGCCATGTGGACATCAGGGCTCTGCTAGTGGGATGACTGATAGGTTAGGAAGCAACAATGTTGACCACAGTCGCCAGGTACTGAATAAACACTATTTTTATTGCAATGCACAGTTCTTTCTACTGTACAATTGCACTTTTCTGTGATATAAAGATATTTGGCCTCAAAAAGTAGATAAAATTAACACTCTATCTTAATAGTCATTCTGTTTGTTTGGTTTGGGGATTTTAGAGTTTTCACAAAAAAATTAAGAGGAAGAAACAGAGACCTTTTCTTATACCCCCTGCTCCTACATGTGTATAGCTTCCCATTATCAATATTCCCCACCAGAGAGGTATATTTGTTACAGCTGATGAACCTACATTGACACAATATCACCACCCAAAGTCCGTAGTTTACTTGAGTGTTCACTCATGGTATTATACATGGGTTTTGACAAATATATGACATGTATCCATTATTAGGGTATCATACAGGACTTTCACTGCCCTTAAAACACTCTGTGCTCCCCCTGTTCACCCCTTCCTTCCATCCCCAATCCTTGGCAACTGCTAATCTTTTTCATAGCTTTGCCTTTGGAGTGGATCATACAGCACACAGCCTTTTCAGTTTAGCTTCTTTCTCTGAGTAACAGTCTTTACTATATAGGGAAATTTTGTAAAGGGGAAAGGTGCCTGTGGAGCCGGGGAATAGAAGAAAAGAGAAAAGAGAGTCTTGTAGAACTAGAAAGCAAACTTCACAGACATCACAATTTCACCTAGGGCCTGCTCCAAGCAGGGCTTTAAAGAGTGGATTTTACACTCGCACTGTTCCTCATGAAATCCAAATTCCCATTTGTACTAAGAGATCTTCAAGCAAAGAGCAATTCAGAAAACAAATCCTATTGGAGCCTCTTCTAATAGCTGTGCCTCTCAGTGCGCATTGCCAGGGCAAGGGCCTAACTTATTTCATCTACCCCAAAGGAGTCTGTATAGCAAATGATCAGGGCAGGAAATGACCAATTCGGAGTTCCATCATAAATGCAAATCTTAACCCTCAATGAGCATCTTTCAATTTTCTCACCTGGAGAATAGTCTGTTACCTTAACGCTCACCTCATTCCTTGAGCTGACAAGATCTTTTAGTGTTCTCTGTCCCCCATGTGACTCCTAACTCAACTTTTCCCAGAGAGGGAATCTGATTGATCTTGCTTACTGGGCAATCTACAACTAAAGACCTCCCCTAGAGTAGGATACAGCCCCCATCTATCAGTGGGATTCAGGCAATGCAGAGTCATGTCATGCTTGTTTGTGTGACAGGGCTAGCGAATAGGGCAGATTCTGTTCTCTGTTATCTACAAAAGTTCCTAGTATGAGGTTGGAAAGATGGGAGACTTTACTCAGCCGAACAGTTTGCAAACTAGGGAAACAGCCTCCAGTAGAAACTGAAAGTGTGTTCCTCCTTTTATAAAGTTCCCATTCTGGTTCTTGATTGGTCCATTTTTTATGCAAATGAGGAATACAACCTTGCACAGTTCTGATTTGTCGGTATCATGCATTCCTCGCCGCCCCCAAGCAGGAGATTGAAAGCTCAGTCTGTGGCTTTTCTCTGAAATGCAGAATGCATGAGAGACATCTGTCAGTAACGGTTGCTAGACTCTGGTTATGAACATGTGCCCAGTAAACCACGAGATGAAGAGTCCTTCTTAGCAGTTATATTCCTTCTTGTATTTTGCCCTATGAAGGAGATGTGGGGGTTGTGGAAGGGAAGCCAGGCCAAAGTATATGAGGGAGCTGGGAAGGGTAGTTCCACAGGGATATTTAGAGAACTAGAGAAAGTTTCCTTGGGCCTCCTCCAAAAAGAGAGATACTCTGGGAGCAGCAAACATGAAGTGGGATCTAAGGGATAGTGTTTTTAAGGACTCAGAATTAGTCTCCTTCCTTCCTCCTCATTCACACCCCACTTTTAGTGTTTTCTGCTAATTAACAAAGAAAAAACAAACCGATCAAGGTGGGAAGTTGCAGAGATCACAGAAGCTTACCAAAGTCTAACCATAGGAAGCCTGATCAAGTTTCTGACTTCCCTCTGATTTGGCACATGAAAACCGCTCTGAACTTTCCTGCTTCACCTTTATTCCTTTGATTGGAACTCGAATTTCTCTTTGCCTCAAGCCATAGAAGTATAGAGACAGAAAAGTGCAAGAATTGCAAAGAATCCATTACCCCACTTTCAGATACAGAAATCAAGACCCAGAGAAGCAGGGTGGTACTGCTGGAACTTGTCTAGAATTAAGTATTTGACCTGGCCCTTCATGTACCCTGGTACCCATGGGACCTCCCCAGATATGTCCAGAGGGGTTCAGAGTCACGCTGGCTCCATGAGTGACAACAGTCTTCCCAGACACCAGACATAGGCAGCCTGGAGATTCCTGAGCTTCCGTATCCTCACAGTTGGTATAGGTAGGAGTTGTGTCATTCTGGCCAAATGAGAAACACCTGGAGGCACCCAATGACAGCAGATGAGCTTGGTAGCCCATCTTAGCTTAACTTTCCTTAGCTAGTCTGTAAATGAGAAATTCCAGCAGGTTACTCAGCGTATCATGAGACATGATATTGCTGTTACGTATGAAAGAATACCAGCCAAAAACACTAATGAAAAATGAGTCAAAGTAGGGTTAAGAAGTTACACAGGTAAAGACTTAATCCACTGTAGGTTACGTGGAAGGGAAAACTAACTCTTAGGCAAAATCTGTCCCAAAGCTGAATGAAAGAATCCAGATGCTTAGTCACAGCTCTTCTCCTTGGTTATCTCAGAAACGCTCAACCCCAGCTGATTCCTTTGCTTACGAGTTGTGTGGACTTGGCTAGTTCACTAGTCTGAGACACTACTCCTTCATCTACATAATCTGGGACTGTTGTGAGAATTCGGTGAGATACTGTCCCTAAAGGGCCCAGCTTTGGACAGGCACAGAGTCGGCACTACTAAATATAGTGGTCACCATCATTATCTGGGCAAGTGAGCCCAGATCTAAACATGACCATCACCAAGCTAAGCCAATGATATTTCAGCTGGTGAGAGTCGGGCTGGACTTTACATCCCAATGCCCGCACAGAGCCAGCCCTAGACACTCATGTGTCTAATACAGGGTTTCACAATCTCAACACTATTGATATTTTGGACTGGTTAATTCTTCGTTGGGAGGCTTTTTAGGATGTTTAGCAACACCCCTGGGCTCTACTCACTAGATGCCAAGAGCATCTTCCTGTAGCTGTAACAATGAAAAATGCTTCCAGCTTTGCCAAATATCTTCTGAAAGACAAAAATCACTCCTGGTTAAGAACAACTGATCTAGCCAAATGTCCATGATGGGTGTCTGAGGTGGAGTCAGAGAATCTAACCAGAGTTTCTGGTTACAAATCTCCTGCCCAGGGTTACTTTTTCTAGGAAACTACTGAAGAACATTCATCTCATATTTTACAAACACTGCTCTCCAAGGGAAGAAAATAAACTGGGGAAATAATTTCGTAAGGATATAACATTTGTACTTATTTATGAGGCTGCTTCAATTCCCTGTTAATGAATCTGTGACTATGAATTTCTGCCTGATGAAATGGTGGGATTTTCTAAATCTCAAGCACAGATGAGAGAACCAGGCACTATCCCCGGTTAAACATTGTGACCAGTCAGCATCCTCCCCAACAGACATATACACACAGCAGCAAGCTTTCCAAGAGTATTTATCACTTTCTAGTTCAACATAACCAAGGCATTGTTCCAATTCCATGGCCTCATCTGCAAGGCACTCTTTAAAAAGAAAATAACTTAAAAGGTTAAATGATAAAAGAATAAACGGAACCTCTCCTTTTCAGGTCACTTTTGCTCACCTCTGTGACTAAGACTTACTAAGTGTATAAGCTCTGCCCCAGCCACCCACCTCCCTATTTAAATGGATGAATGAATGAATGAATGAATGAATGAAATCAGGCTGTGATTGACTCACCCCTGGCCAGGAATGTGTTTCTTGGTCCCCCGTGGTAGTTCAGTGATGGCTCTAGGATTGCCTTCTCCAGAAATACACAGGAAGAGCCCTCTGAGCCGCCGTCATAACCTAGTACCTTGAAAATGTACAGAAACTGGTTCTTTGCAGGTGCAGGGAACTAAATGGGCTCCACAGTAAGTGGAGACAGGGTACCCCACGTGAGTCACGCAGAGACAGCAAACTGTGCCCTGAGATCTGGCTGGGACCCGGAGGGAAAAGGGGGTGGGAAAGGAAGAGAGGAAGTAGATGAGGGAAGGCAGGCCCAGAAGGGCAGGCCATTTATTGAGCACTTACCCCCCTCGCGATAAAACGATAAAACGTTCCTTCAAATGTCATCTCCTTTACCGTCACCACAGGAGGGAGCTATTATTATTCCCAGTTCCATCAACAATAGACTCGGGGAGTTTGGCCCGCTGAGACCAAAGAGCACTGCAAAGCCTGTGCTCTTTGCCACTCCTGTGCCTCCCAGCCCTGGCTGTGTAGTTAAATCACCTGATACCCATGCCACAGCCTTCGCCGACTAAATCAGAATCCTAGCAGAGGAGACAGACCTGTTATTTTTGTAAACCCCCCAGGTGATTGGCACATTCAGGGTCCAAACCACTGTCCTACACGAGGAGTTGAGGCGGGAGGTAGGGACAGAAGGATGACGCAGTGGACAGTCATTGCCCGTGTTCAGTTATCTACCTCCAGGGCCACACTGTGCCGTGGGTTCCCTTCTCCTCTGCACACCATCCAGCGAGCGCTAAGAGAAGTCAGGCTCTCTTAATGTGCTAAATAAAATGCTTTGGGAAGATAAATCCACAAACCCTGCATGCCATGTGATATATTCTAGTAGAAACTGCTTTTGTGTCATGGGCTTTTACATACAGTCTGCACTGCTGTCTCCCTTTATTCCTATAGAGCAGTGGTTCTCAGGCAGGAGCAGTTTAGCTCCAAGGGGACACTGGGCAATGTCTGGATGCATCTTTGCTTCTCATAGGTCAAGCCGGATGGGGAGGTGCTACAGACGTCTAGTAGGTATAGGCCAGAGATGCTGTTACACATCCTGCAATGCACAGGACAGTGTCGGAAACAAAGAATTTATCCAGCCCCAAATGATAATTGTGCTGAAGTTGAAACGTCCTGCTTTAAAGAGCAATAGTCACCACAAGGTAGACACAAAGCCTTAAAAACAGCCCTCCTCCAGGTCAGAAGCCCGTCCCTGCCCCAGCACATTTCAAAGAATCACGGACTATTAGAGCAGAAAGAGACTCAGAGAGCTAGGCCAACAGAGACTCAGTTGAGTTCTTAGGACAATCCTAGAACGAAGCTATAAAATGTTTACGAAACCACATTATAACGCTGTGCTGGCTTCATGTTCCGCCCAGGTAGTACACGTGTAGCAAATTAACTAAAAACGGTATTCCTACTGCAAACTCTTACTCATTGGTTTAACAAATATTTGTTGGGTGCCCAGTATGTTCAGGGCACAGAGCCTAATTTCTTTGGTGCAACTGTTTCCCAGCCTGAGACAGCCCTCTTTGTATTCAAGCCCAATGTAAGATCCAGGCGAGATATACAGGCTCAGAACCCAGCAAATCACCCCCAGCTGGGTTTATGGTAGTTTTATTGTTTTCTGGCTCATTAGGTAAGTTGGCAACCTGGAATCAGGTATGCAAAGAACTGAAGGAGTCCCATCCAAGAATCACATGCAAGGGTTGGGGAGGGTGGGTAGTTGCACAGTGTGAGGCTCCACACAACCTGAAGCCTATGGGCAGGTGGCCAGCATTCCTCGCGGGCTGCCCAAAGTTGCCCTCTGCCCCCAGCCCAGTGCTGCTCCCAGCTACCTCCCACTTCGGGCGAATTATAGGAACTGACTCTGGCCACTCGGCCACCCAGCACAGGTCCCTCCTCCCCCGCTCCTCCTCTCCTCACTGCCACACTGTTATCTGCAAGAATAAGCGTTCTATTGTAACTTGCCACAGAGATGAAAACTGCTCAGGGGAAGAAACTGGGAACATTTTGTACTACAAGGTCACAAAAGATTTAAAAGTCATTCTTCCTACTAGAGGTCTTATTTACACTGGGCATAAAAAACAACCAAATAAAAACCTGTCAAAGGGGCTGTGCCACAAAGAGAAATGCAGCAGAGCCAAAATTGTTGGAGGCCAAGAGGAAAAGGAGAGGTAGCAACACAAAGCCGTCATGCTAGAAACTGAGGTCCAGGAGCCGGCGCGGCTGGGCGCTGCGTGATGCTGGAGGGCGGTGCCACCCCGCCCCGCCTCCTGCCCGGCTCTCCTCTCCATGCCAAGGAACACAGATCTCTGCGGTTCCGCTTATCCAGCAAAACTCCTGGACATGGCTGTGCAACTGAACCTGACCAGAGACAACTGTCCCTGATAGAAAGCGGGGAGCAGACACAGCCACCTGGCGCGGCAGGGGCTGTGATAGCAGCAGAAGAGGCCATGATTTCACCTGACTCTCTCCTCATTCTTCAGACCTTTATCTGAAAGTTTTCCTCAGAGAAGCCTCCTCTAATCTCCTAGATTCAGTCTTTCAACCAACAAGTATTTATTGAATGAATAATATGTATTGAGCTCCCTTAGTATAATCTCTCATAGCAAACTCATTCTCCTATTTAACAATAATGATGATAATTAACTACTTATGTAATTATTTCTTAGGGTCCATTCCCATTCTCAACCCACGAGCCTTTCCAGGATATTGAGCCACATGAGAACAGGAACCAAATCTGTCTGGTTAACTGCTATATCCCATTGTGGGTGCCTACTGGGTGCCAGGACATAATGAATGAGTGAACAAATGAATGAGTAAACTGTCAAGTCCAACATTGTCCAAGAGAAATGTTAGCCTCAAAGGCGGTCCACATGTGTAATTTTAAATTTCCTAAAAGCCACATTTTAAAATAAAAGAAATGGGTAAAAATAACTTTAACATTATGTTTTATTTAACCCAGTATATCTAAAATATTATCATTTCAACATCTAATCAACATGAAATAATTACAGAAGAGATGTTTTGCGTTCTTTTTCTCATACTAAGTCCTCAAAATTCAATATGTGTGTTACGCTTACAGCATACCTCAGTCTGGAGTAGCCTCATTTCAAGGGCTCAGTAGCCACATGTGGTAACTGTATTAGATAGTATGAATCTGGGCTCCGCTCGGCCCTTACTAGTGTGTTTGTTTTTTGGTAGAGTAGGACAAAAATTATGCTATGCCGTACCAAGAGACAATACAGCCATTATGCTTATGGAGTTCAAATACTAAGTCTAACTGGGCAAGTTATGTAACCTCTTGTGTCTACATTATGGGAGGTACGTCAAGAACAATGAGTTAAGACCCGTAAAGCCCTTAGAACAATGCCTGTCACACAGTGAGGACTCGATAATACTAGCCATTTAACATTTTATTATACATTTGTATCATATATAGAACTTTACGTCCACTTCCTGGCATTAGAGATGGGAGGCAGCTCTAGTCACAGCACATTCTGCTGGTAAGACAAAAGGAAAACCAATATCCATTTTAGAAACTGCATTCTGAACATATTCTTTCATGGACACAGCAAGATGTACCTTAGTAAAAAAAAAAAGAAAAGAAAAAAGAAAGAATAATAATGGGCACACAAACTGTACAGGCCATAAAAAAATTTTAAGTGCACACAGGGAAGAGAATCAGACTCTTCCATGATACACATCATCATTGATGAAAATAGGAAGTACTAGTTTAAATAAAAACCTTTTGCAACTTTGTACAGGTTGTTTTAATGCATTTCTCTCGTGCTAAATTCAAGTTCCACTGTACAGGACACACGAGTTGTCTCTCTTCCAATCCAGTGCAGAAAACAAAGAACATTTACATTTGATTTCCTGTCTGGGGCCTGCTCAGGAAAGCTGAGCACTCAGCAGGTTTCAGGCATGGGTCAGCATTCCTCACCCCTAATTGCTGTCATCATGGTCTTAGAGAAGGGGGATGCCACCCTTGGAACAGGCTAATAATACCTACCTTGCAGGAATGTTGTGAAATATCATTGAAATAATATGAATAATAACGCTTGACCCAAAGTAGGTACTTGATAAATATTTCCTTAGAACAGAATCTAATGTGTGTCTTATTGCTGATGCACAATTTTATTTAAAATATCTTATTTTGAGCTAAAAATGTGTTCTAGTTTTTCTCTTTTTGACTATACCGAATGAGTCTAACCCCTCTTCTAAAAGGCCCTCAAATATCTGAGGGCAACTTCTCAACCCCTCCCCACCAAACTTTCTCTTTTCCAGCCCTTAACCCCAGATTTCCTTCAACAAGACAAGGATTTGTAACTAGAAGCATCTGGGCTCTAGTGGGTCCCAAGACACATCTCAGCACCAACAACATGCCTGTAGCCCTGGAGAACCCTACACCTGGTCTTATGGGATATGGATAAAGTTAACCTTACGATTAGCCTAATGCTTTCTTCATTATATAAAATTCAAGGAACTTCCTCCATATGTTCTCCCCACCCCCAACACGGACGGCAGATGCTGAATTGTTTGAAGGAGATTGTTTTAGGATTACTGTGCTCTGCACAGTTGAAATCCAGTTCTAAACCTTTGAAGTGACGTTTATTGTGGTCTTGGGAAAGGTTCAGTGGAGGTGAGAAGTGACAGCTGGGTAATAAATCAAATGAAGCTTAGTTTTCATTTAAGGGCCAACTGTCATCCAATCAGCTTGGCTCAGTCACCACTCAGCTCTGGTAGCTTGTGATTTCTCATGTAAATGATAAGCAGGACACTGAATGGTGACAATTTCTCCAACTGCTAGGATGAGCCCTCAGCTTTTGTTCTCTAAGTAAACTTGACATCTTAAGCTGCTGCTTAGAGGAGAATTTGTGTTAACAAAAACATTTCAGAACCAATTATAATTACAAAGCCTCTCTTAGGAATGATATTACTTGTACTACTTGTACGGCATGTTCACCACACACCTTGTCTGCTGAGTCTCCTCAACCCCAAACTGAAGATTGTAATAATTCAGCACCAACTGTCCAAAATGGTAGCCACTAGCCACACATGGCCACTGAGCATTTGAAATCTGACTAATTTAAATTGAGAAGTGCTGTAAGTTTTAAATAATACACACAAGATTTCAAAGATTTAATATTAAAAGATTGTAAAATATCTCATTAATAATCTTTTATATTGATTTTATGTTGAATTGATAGTATTTTGGATTTATTGGATTAAACAAAATAATTATTAATTTCGCTTCTTTTTTTTTACTTTTTTTCAAAGTGGCTACTTGGAAATTTTAAATTATGTCTGCGCTTCATTATGTGGCTCCCGTTACATTTCTGTTGAACAGCCTAACCCGAAAGGCAGGAGAGGAGCTGGAACTCCCACATTTCTCTCACTCTTCCTCTGGATTCAGACTCAGGAGCAAAGGAGCCCACAACAGAAGCTATCACTGGCTTTACAATTTCTTTATTGGTTAGGCTGGAGGAGTGGTCCTCAAAATTCAGTGGACATAAGTGCTATGGACTAGTTCCATCACCCCCCACAAATTCACATATGGAAGGCCTACCTCCCCGCACCATGTGACTATTAAAAAAGGCCTTTAAGGTGAGGTTAATGAGGTTAAATTAGGTCATAAGTGTAGAACTCTGATCCAGTCGAAATGGTGCCCTTATAGGAAGAGGAGAAAACACAGGAGCGCTCTGTTTACCATGCCAGGACACATCGAGAAGGTGGCCATCTGCAGGCTGGGGAGAGAGCCCTCACTGGAAACTGAACCTGATGAAACATTGATCTTGGACTTTCCAGAATCCAGAACTGAGAGAGAATACATTTCTGATGTTTAAGCCACCTAGTCCGTGGTATTTTGTTATGGCAGCTTGAGCAGGCTAAGGTGTAAGCATCACCTGAGAAGCTTGTTAGACATACAGGTTGTTGGGTTCTGTTCCTGAAAGATGCTGATTCTACTGATCTGAAAAAGGCCAGGAGATTTGCCTTTTAAAATTAGCGCTCTAGGCATTCTGTCTCCATGGACCATACTTGGAGATACCATAGACTAAAAGAACATAATTATCCAGACTCCTCTTGGTGCTGGTGCAGCCTAAGTTGGGGGCCATGAACTGAATCCCTAGTTCCATCACTCCAGCAGTAGTAGCCAAATTAATTTGATCATGGGTACCCCCTTTGGGCAAAGCATTTTTTACCATGCATGCAGCCGGCCAAGTGTACAGGTTTCCCCTACTCTCTGAAAGCAGAGGGTTCCTATGAAAACTTTCGTAAACTGAAATGGTATCAAGTGAAGAAGCATCTTGCCAACAGATGCACAAAATAAATCAAGATAAAGCACAGGTGCTCACAGACACATTTCAAAGCCCTGGTAGCCCGATGCTGAGTATAGCTCCCAGGGAAGGAGCTTGGCCGGGTCACTCTCACTGCTCAGGGTGCATGCTGCCTCTCTAACAGCTCGCTGCAAAACAAAGCTGACCGCTGTTTTCACTTTTTGTCTTTTTCATAAAAGCAAAAATCCTCTTCAGTTTTCATTTGGTTAGAGAAAACAGGTACTAATGTAGATCTTTTGTAAAAGCCAAGTGGCAGAAAGCAAACTTCCAAAAAGCAGGGGATACCTGTATACTTATCGATAAATTACAGATGCCCAACTGTAAATCATATACTGAATCCTAGTAAATTTTATTTTTACATAAAAATAAAGAGAAGAAGTTATGCTATTTCTTCTTAGATCTCAGTGGGTCATCTTTAGCCTGTGGAGGCCTCCCACTGAACAAAACGTTATAATACCTCGTATTTCTGTTTCCATTCTGCCTTCTCTACGCTTAGAAAACGACTATTTATTCCTTAGGACTTCAGCTCATAAATCTCCTCTGTGCAGCTCTTCCTTGCCTTGCGCCTCCCACAGGTGAAGTTGATCGCTCAGCCCCTATTTGTAGCACCTCTATTGACCTGTCACACTGAGTTACAAATATTTGTCTAACCTGTCAGCTCCTCCAGGGCATGGTGCTTTACTTCTGTTTTACCCATGCCTCGCACACCGTTTCTGCCACACGATACGTATTTTTTAAAAATATTTGTAAATAAGCAAACCAACGAATGAAACTACGATTAACCAATACTTTAAGCAAGTTATTGCCCTTCTCTGTGGAAGAAGAATCACCCCAAGGTATATGAGAAATAAATCAAGGAGTGCAGCACAAAAAACTACTTAAACGCATACTGGGTTTTAAGTCAGGGTTTGCAAAAGCACATGTAATTCACACTCAGCTGAGGATGAAAGCAAAGTGCACAGCCTAAGCCACTGGCATAAAGAACAGAGAAGGTTTGGGGGTCTTTTCTTTTTTTATTGCTCTTTTTAATTGTTTAATTGTCTTAAGGTCAGGATCCTCCTGGCAGAGTAATAATGAATGGTTTGTGAGAGGTCTCAGTGCATCTTTGTGGGACAGGACAAAGATGGATGGGGAACAAGAGGGCTTTTAAAAGCATGATAATTTGTGATCTACATTCACGTCTGCACTGCACAAAATGAAGAAATCACCTGGTCCAAGCTCCAGAAATTCTAAAGCTAAAAATATCACTTCTTGGAAGCATAAACCTGGCTTAGGGTATGTAATAGCAAGCGTCCTCTCTTTGTAAAATCTAAACGGCCTTGTTATTTAGAAGTTTGTCTTCCCTGTACCTTCGCATGTATCTCACTGTGTCTGTCCCTAAGCTTCTGTGAGTCTTAACAGGTGGCAGCAAGGCCCTGGCTGGAAGAATTCTTTGGGTGCTCTCTCACAAGTGCTGGGGCCTAGGCCAATGAGATAAATGCTTCGTCGCTTCCGTTTATACAAAAGCTTTCCCACTCAGCAGGAACTTGAAAGAAACGAAGTTGTATATAATCGGTTTATCTTCTTAGATCCACTTAAAAAGACTGATCCTGTGATACTTTGGGTAGTAAAATATATGTCTGTTTACAAATTCCTTTTCAAGATGATTAGCAAGCAATGTTAGCCAGTCGAAAAATTTCCATGTTGTTCCCTTAAAAGTAGGGTTGTCGGATTTAGCAAAAAATATATATATAAAACACTCAGTTAAATTTGAATTTCAGATAGATAATGAATAACTTTTTGGTGTGAACATGTCCCAAATAGTGCATGTGTCCTGAACTTTATCGGGTGACCCTACCTGAAAGGGAAGAGTCTCTGCAGAACCCTCTTGGGGAGAATGTCTCTCTGTCTTTTTGGAAAGGTTTCCCATTAGCTGAGAGGTATATATAAATAAAAACATTAAGTCTGAGAATAGTCATATCTGAGCTCTCCTCTGGTTTACTCTTTTCTCTGGTTTATTCATCAATGTTTCATCCTAAATATTTTTTGCACATTTACTCTGAGACAGGTACTGGATTACTTGCTGGGGGCAGGGGAGGGGGAATGCTGGGAAATAATGTAGTACCTGATTGGAGCTTATAAGAGATAGCTATGTGACCCTTAACCTCTCTGCACCTCATTTTGCCAACCATAGAATAAAGAAGTTGATCACCTTGGGACTATGTTTCCCAGAGTGTATTATTTGCTAGTAGATATTACATCAAAGAAGGTTTCTATGGTCAAAAATGTAAGAAACATTGGCTTAAACGGAATTGTGTTTTACTGTGAACTTTCTTAATATTTTAATATACTTAATTATTATGATCTCGAAATGGTGCCTTACCTCTGAACTATCCCTTCAAGGAAGCAGGGACTGGTGTTCTGTGGAACACACTTTAAAAAACACTGCCGAGGCCGATGTCTAAGATCCTTTGAAAATCTGGATTCTGTTATTCTGTGCTTGCCTTCTTGCCCATCTCTGCCTAAATCCCCTTCATCTTTAAGGATCCAGTACAAATGTTCCCTCCTCTGTGAAGCCTTCCCTTCTGACTTGCCCCATTACCACTCATCCCACCCAACACACACACACACACACACACACACACACACACACACACCCCCTGCAGAGCGGGGACAACACCTGTCTGCCTCACTTTTGCACCCCGGCATCCAGCATTAGGCCTGACCTATATAAGGAGTTATGTCAATAAATCCATTTTCAACAAATAAATAAATGAAGTAACACATATTGCCAACAAGAGTTATCCCATCGCTACCTTCTTATAGTAGTCTTTTTGTTGTGATATAACTATTCCTTCAATATCTACTCTCTATTTATACTGGGAATATTTTGAGGACAGCAAAGAAGCATTACTCATTTTTCCATCCCTAATAAACGAGTGCAGTCTCTGCACACAATTTGTTCTTAATAAACAATAATAAATAATAATACTGATTGCATCACACTCTATGCCAAGCACTCACATGAATTACTGTATTTAATCTTCACAACGACCTCATTAAGGGTGCTGTAAATACTGCAGATTGACTTGTTCAACCTCTAGGCTGCAAAGCTGAAAACTGTTTCTCAGATTCCTATGGAGCTCTCTAGGGTTTTGCGTGCAAATGAGGTTTTGGGGGCCAGTTTTCCTAACACCATTTACTGGCCATGAGTATTTGCGTGAGTTCGGGAAGGTAGAAATGAGGCAGAGTCCACTTCCTGTCCCCTTTGGAACTTTCATTCTGGCAAGCAAGGATGTGGAGATGTGAGTTTTGTCTATGGCAGCATTGCAGTTCTCCAGCGCCCTGAACAGCTTTCTAAAGACCAAATATCTCACTTGCCACTGTTGGAGGGAATTTCAGGTAACAGTGGCAGATATGTGGTACTCAAGAAGGAATGTCTCTCCTAGCCTTTCAAAATGTTATAATTACCTATGTTTAAAGGCTGTCCTGCATCTAACTGGGTTTTTATTGTTGTTATTGTTCATTCTTTGATATTACATGTTGTGCCTGCCTCCAAAATGAAAGTAACTTGCAAAAAATAAAAATCGCCCAAAGTGTATATCATGTTTTATTATACTAAATATATATTTTAGGTGTTGTGCTTAAAAAAAAAAAAAGTAAATATGTGAGGACTGAGCTTCCTGGAAGCCAAGACAGAAAACAAAATGTAGCACATTGCATGCCTCTCAAGGCTTGGTGAACAGCACTGTCTGCTTCTCAAAAGAAACAAAGTCCTTCCTGGCGTTAAAGTCCAACACACACACACACACACACACACACACACACACACACGCACACACGAGCGTTGCACATTCAGATGCTCCTTCAGACTGTCCTTTCAGAACCGACTTTCAGAACAAAGTTATTTAAGAAGAATTCTGCAGCAGGGATAAAAGACAGCCCATAAATTTAAGTCATTTTTTTTGGGAGATACCTCTTGGGGGAGAAGGGTTCTAGCATAGTGCAAAGGCAAACTCAAGGAGAAGATAAAAACTAGCTGAGCCTGGACACAAATGTGAAACTAGGCTCAATTAATTCATATATGAAAAACATTACAGAGCCTGCAAAAAGTACTCTTCCACAAAGAATTCTTCATTATTATTCACCAGTGTAAATGTGTGGCTTGTTTTCAATTCTGTATTGAAGCTAATGAGACATGATAATAAAGTTCTAAGAAAAAGTGAAATAACTAGTCCCTCTTACTGGAAAGCAGCATTTTTCTTTCCAGGGTTACATACTGCCATTTTTCTTATTCATTACTGATGCAACATCAAGCTGTGAACTTCTGGAAGGCTGAATATAATTCATGTAACCAATCTTCTTTAACAAACTAATCATCTCTCCCCTTCAGGAAGTATAAGAAATGGAACACTGGTGATGATTATGAAAAATAACAGTATTTATATAAACCCATTGGCCCCACACTATGTTCAGTATAGCTAGAGAAACCTCAACTGTGTTTACAGATCTTTCCACTCTCATCGAGACAGAAAGGGCCTGTCACATTATTTGGACAGAAGTTTTCAGATATTGTTCTTAGAATCCCTTTACACTCTTACCAAAATTATTAAGTACCCCAAGGAGCTATTGTTTACATACATGACAACTATAGATATTTGCAATATTAGAAATTAAAGCTGAAAAAAAATTTAATGTATTTGTTAATCTTATTAAGAAGAAACCGTTAGTGGTTACCAGAAGGTAGGGAGGAGGGGAAAAGGGAGAGAAAGATGGGGGGAAAAAATAAAAATCATTTCTTCAATTAAAAAAATAATAATAATTTTTAAAAACCTATTACTTGTTAACATTTTTATAAAACACAATTTTATTTTCCAGAACAAAAACATTAGTGGGAAGAGTGGTGTTGTTTTTACATTCTGCAAATCTCTTTAATGTCTAGCTTCACAGAAAGTAGCTGGATTCTCCTATCTGCTTCTGTATTCAATCTGTTCTAAAAGCACACGTCATGTAGCATCTGGAAACCCCCACTGTATACTCAAGAGAGAACGAGAGTGAAAAAGAAGACAATAATTTAGTATAATTAAGATAGTTTTGGCCTCGTGGACGCCCTGAGAGTGTCTCACAGACTACTAGGGTTCTCACAGCACATTTTGAGAACTGTTGATTTTGGATAAGACTGACTCTTATAAGTGCAAAATCAAGTTAAGTTTACTATCTAGTGAAGAAAGCATTACACTTGGAAGAGCAAAGCTAAACAGAAGTGGAAAACACAGTATCTATTTTAAGGGGATTAAAATTTATCAGGGTAGTGTGGTATTATTTGCTGCTCCTCTTACCAGCTTCTCCCAAATGGGCCTGCCCAACAGAGAGTTTCCTGAAGGAAGATCACACTCTTCCCACCCTACTGTGTTCATGTCTGGCCACCTGACTCACTTTGGCCAGTGAAAGCAAGTGGAAGTGACATGTGCAGAAGCCTGAAGAGCCAGTGCATGATTTCTTCATCCCTTATGTCCTCTCCCATGAGATTCACAGGCAAGATGGCCATCGACCCCTGAAGTCCATGTAACAAAGTGTTAGTCCAACACACACACACCCACACACACGTACACACACAAGCGTTGCACATCCAGATCCTTCAGACTGTTCTTTCAGAACTAACTTTCAAAACGTCATAACAGCCTATGATGACTAATAAAGGTGGGATAAGATAAATACAGAAAAACACATTTAAGAAAGTATCATAATAATTATTCTCACATATTAAAGAATATAAAGCCAGGTGTAATCTGTGTCTGCATCCTCAATTTCTTCAGCAAATATTTAATCAAATGTAACAAACTTATGGAGTCAGGTCCTATGCTAGACATTGAATATTCAGAGATGAATAAACATGGTCTCAGCATGAAAGGAGATGATGGTAAGCAAGGCTTTGACTATTAGACCTAGATTGGAACCTTAGTTCTGCCATTCACGAAGTCATATATGACTTTGGTAAGTTTCTCTAAGCTTTATTATTCTCGCATGCAAAATAGGGAGAAGACCCACTTTAGATAATTGTGAGAACTAAATGATATGACTATTTAAATATATAGCAGATAGCCTACTATAATATGTATTTTCAATAAGACTACTTTCCTTCCTCCTTTGTCTCTCCATCACCCACCCCTGACTCCCAGATGAGGGTCTTAGGATTCTAAACTTAGCTCTATCTCCTCGGTTTCTCAGTTAGTGTTCTAAATTTTAGTCTTTCCAAAAATAATAAATAGTATATGTACAACATATATATATACAAAAAAAATAATAAATAGTATATGTACAACATACATATATTCACACAAATATATTTATTTAGTCAGTCACTCAACTAATAGTTATTTAATACTATACTCATTTTACAGTGAGAGGTTGATAACTTTCCCAAGGTCATACATCAGCACACATATATTTACTTCATTTTTTTAAATGGCTGAAAATATTCAATGGTATTGGTAGATTACATTTTTCTCAACGATTCCCTTTTTGATGGACATTTTTAAGTTCTGTTATCTGTTTACCATCATAACAAAGAAGTATTTTTATAAAAATACCTTTTTATACATATGTAATAACACTTACGGGAATAAATTCTTAGACTTGGATCGCTAGGCCAATGAGTAGAGAAATTTAACTTCTGATAGATAACTAAAATTGCCTTTTGGAAAGCCATTGCCGATTTATATTACTGCCCACAGAGCATGAACATGCATTTCCCCCAGAGCTCATCTATGCTATCCCTTTAATCTTCAGCAGCTCATGGCTCTGGATCAGCATTTACCAAACCATGTTCCCAATACTCTTTCTCGGCACTACTGATGAAGGCTGCTGCAATGAGAACACCCCTCTTTTTTTATCCCTGGTGGTTTAATGCCTTTTTTTACTGCTTTTACCCACAATGCATTTGGGACTCTGGCTGGAGTAGGCTTTGTTCTGCTCTGAACTACACAAGGATAATTCATCTACCTGAAAGGTAACTTGTACATTGATCCAGAAACATTGCAGGAGTGTAGCTTTTTCATTGATTATTTGATAATGGGTCATTTCATTTCTATCTACTCTGACTTCTCTGTCTAACTCAGATAAAAAACAAAACAAACAAACAAAAAAAACAGGTGACCCTGAGCACATAATTCATCTCAGTAGAAAGCATTTTGCCTGCCAATTCATATTAGCTCAAAAAGTGACCCTGCAAACCTCCAAATCATTCAGAACAATACGAAGATAGCTCCTCCAACCTGCCTTATTCTGGTTTAACATTTGGGCAAGAAATTAAAAGAGCATTTAGTTTGAAGCAGATTACATCTCATATTTCCTTGGAATGAGGCAAAAGTAAATCTAAAACATCTTTCAATGGAGTGAGCCCACATTGACCAGAGCACTTGTAATCACTTCCATTGTGTGTTCTTAGCCAATTTACAACTACATTCATTGAATTAATAACGATCGGCTAGGACTCACAGAGGCCTAATACCCAGGGCTCCATTTGGGGGCTGCTGGCCTGACATTTAAATATTTATTGATGATAATTGGATGACAGACAGGATTGAGCTCAGCTAGAAATAAATTCAATCTGCTTACACAAGCATCCTAGCTGAGAGTCCCCCTCAGGCCACATAGATGCAGTACCAAAAGAAATAGGGGTGAAAAGTACTTTGAAGATATGTGAAAACTAAAAAACTGAGTCTTATAATTGGTTTGTTTAGTTAAAGATAAAGGCAAATTCCTTAAATATCATTTTTTAACCAAATTGTCAACCAAGAGAAGAGAATTTAGAATTCAACATTTTGCTTTCCTAGATTCTGAATTTTCCCTCTTATTTCAAAAAAACTATTTGAGTGTTATTGGGCACTAGGCATTTGATCTCTATAGAGACTAAAAGAAGGCCCAGAGCAAGGAATGGAAGAGGTAGAAGTTAGAGAAATACAAGGCAAGAGAGGGAAAAGAAATTTATTAGAAAAAAAAAACTTAAAAATTATGGTTAATGATCCTTTTCAACCCATGACCTACCTTGTTAGTGCTTAGAAACACTGAATCATTATTTCTCCTCCAAGATAATTCAGCCTGCTACCTCCCTCTACCTGACAAATAGGAAAACTACAGAGATAATTCAGCTATCAGTGTTTATTGCCTTATTGATGATCAGTCAATGTATTATTTGTCAAGATATGTCAGGTTATGCCACAGTAACAAAGAACCCCCAAATCTTACTGACTGAAAACCACAGGTTTATTTCATGCTCACTCTACATGTGTCTCAGGCTGCCGAGGCATTCTGCCCATTATAGTTACCCAAAGATGTATGTAGGCTGACAGAACAGCCAACTGCCCTTTCAGAAGGAGATTCTTGCATTGGTAACTAAATGTACTGGTCTGGAAGTCAACAGCACTAATGGCTACCACAAAAGCCATGCTTAAGACAGGTCTGGCTTTGAACTCCTCTGCTTCTCACTAAATATCAACTTGAAAATGTCACTTAAATCCTTTGAGTCTTGGATTCCTTATCTGAAAAACAGGAATAAAACAATTTAATCATGAAGTCTCTATGAAAAATAAATGACATGATAAATATGTAGAACCATACATGGCTGGTGGGAACATAAATTGGTGCCACTACAAAAAAACAGTATGGAGTTTCCTCAAAAAATTAAGACTAAAACTACCATATGACCCAGTAGTACCTCTTCTAGGTATCTACCTAAAAAATCTGAAAATATTTATTCATAAAGATATATGTACATCTATGTTCATTGCAGCCTATTCATGGTGGCCAAGACATGGAAACAACTGAAGCGTCCTTCTATAGATGATTGAATAAAAAAGATATGGTACATATATAATGAAATACTACTCAGCCATAAAAAAAGACAAAATACTGTCACTTGCAACAACATGATGGATCTAGAGAATATCATGCTAAATGAAATAAATCATTTATGTATGGTCAAGAACCATATGATTTTACTCATATATGGACATAAAACTAAAAGCAACAAACAAACAAGACAAACGAACAAAAACTCAGAGACGCAGACAATAGTTTAGTGGTTACCACAGGGGAAGGGGACAGGGGAGAGGAGAAGTAGAAAAGGGTAAAGAGGGCCAAATATATAGTGACAGAAGGAGATTTGACTTTGAGTGGTGAACACATAATACAATATACAGTTGATGTTTAATAGAATTGTACACTTGAAACCTACATAATTTTATTAACCAATGTAACCCCAATAAATTTAATAGATAGATAGATAGATAGATAGATAGATAGATAGATAGATAGATAGATAGATGATAGACAGATCCTAGCACATACTTGAGGCTCAATAAATGACAGGCTTTGTTTTTCACCACACGAAAAGATTTCCAAAGAGGCAGGTGGGTTTGCACAGGAGTGTGCTTTTGCTTGCCTGCACCATATTATACACAAAATTCTTTAAAGTGTATACTAAACCACAATCTATGCATGTCTCCAAGCTCTCACTGCCACCTACTATGGTTTCCAGCACTTTGATTTTATCCATGGGGAAAGGTGAAGATGATTGAAGAACTGAGTCAAAGTTGTTCCACAGTCAAGAAGATGTAACATGCAACTTTGTGTTCCCTGATTTCTGCTACGACCCTCCATGTCATTGCTGTGTCCTACTTTAGGTGCCTGGGGATGAGAATGGAGCACAGTATACTACACTCTAGAATAGCTTTGGTAGCAAGCTTTTAGACGGGGATCAGGTAAGTTGAAAAATTATTGTCACTATTCATATGCAATTATTTCCCACAATAACTAAGAAAAAATAAGATCAAAAATGATTATAAAGATAATAATCACAATAATGGTTAACATTTGCTAAGAACTCACCCTGTGCCAGGTTCCATTCTATAAACTTTTAGAGGATTATCTCCTTTAACCCTAACACTAACTCTGGAGGTAGGTGGGTAATATTACCGCATTTTGCAGGCGAGAGAACTGAGGCACCATGAGGTGAAGTATCTTGCCCGAGGTGTCCTAAGCAGTATGTGGCAAAGTCAGGAGTCGAGCCCAGATAATTTTATTTTGAAGCCCATGTTCTTAACTTCCTCACCTATGTATTTAATTAATATCAGTCATTATTTTGAAATCTTATCAGAAAAAAAGGAATAGTGGCTGATATAACTGCTCCATAGGTTCGAGGGTTGCACTAAGAACCACAGGTTCATCGGACTCATTGTTTTACTTTTGTTCATCAGTATACTCAGCATCTCCCTAGCACTATTAACCAACAGATAAGTCCTTGAACATGTAAAAAAAAAAAAAAAAAGCAAAAGAAAAGGGACAGATGGGAGTATAGAGAAGGTGATCTGCTGATACTTATCGAATGAGTGAAGGGCAAATTCATCATCATTAACTGTAGAAAACTCAAACTGATGCTCTTCCGGTAGCAAGTAGTTGACAGCATCACTGTCACAAATGAAGTTTATTATTTCCATTCCATCAGCCCCGTAACACGAGACGTGCACGCTAGATTCTGAACACTGAACCTCATTTCACCACTGTCTTTTTATAAACCAAAGAAGATAGTTTATGGAACGATGTGCTTTGGAAAGTGTCATAGGATGTTCTTATGAGAGAACTCATGCCTGTCTCCAGGGAGAATGGGGAGACCCCATGGATGCAGCAGGTGAGCTCCCTCAGACCTAACAGGTACTATTTCAGTGTTACGGACCAATAAATTAGAGAATTTAGTACCTATTACTTTAATACTCACCTAAGAAATTTTTAAAATTCTGTTATCTATGAACTTTCAGGGAGGACCCAGTGGTTTGTGCTAACCCCAAGATGTCACAGCTAATTGTTCTGTCAAATAAAACAAATATCTCTCCAAATGAAGACAACAACGTTAAATGCAATTCTCTGTATGTTCTAAAATGCATAACCGATTAGAAGCCATTCAGTCCTCAACTAAAAATTCACCTTCCTGATTTCTCAGAAATATTGGAAAATTAATGGGATGTGATTTATCAGACTAAGCCCATAAGCTATTTCCAAGTCCTGTTCCTCTTTTCTTTCACATGACAAAGTGGGTTGCAACTAACGACTTCTGTGCTCACAGCATATGGTCACTAATACTAAGTGAAAGCTGAGGGGGTAACAGCAGTTGACCAGGGCAGGTTACTATCACATACAAGACCTGGTCAGTCTGTGACCCTCAGATCACACATTTCTACCTGCTGTCCACATCTCCTTAGCTGTGATTGTTGAGAAAGACTCAGCCACGGCAAGTTGGTACACAGCCCATGGTATGCTCTAGCAATGGGCATCAGAGGCATGTGGACATTGAAACCTGTCCAGGAGGCAGAGGTCAACCTAACTCATAAGCCCTGAAACAATTAAAGAACATTCACCAAAGTTAGCAATTTGTTGTCAATGTCCTTCAAGTAAAATGGAATAGACCAGCTTCAATGCACCAACAGAGAGGGTCGAATTAACCCCAAAGGAAGCCCTTTGGCTTTTTGACTGTCAGGGAGCTTTGATTCAGAAATGACAGAAGAGCCCCTCTCTTCTTGAGCCTGAGCAAACTTGTAGTTCTTGAGACAGCAAGTGTCCTCCTTCACACCTTTGTGTTTTTCTGGGCTAGGTCGTGGTGGCTATGCTGGAAATGGGCACTCAGCACCACCACCATACACATATCTGTGCGCCTGTTATAGGACTTAAGTTGTTACTTTCCTCTAGGCAAGAACTAATTCTAACTATCAAATGGCCCCGTATAGTAGCCAGAGCACTTGTACCATTAATAACCTAAAATGCTTTTATCAAGCTGATGATATATACGGTCTTTAACGCTGTCATGGTCTTGCCAATAAGTACCAAAATATATCGCTCGCACTTCCTGCTAGCACAGTAGTTTTTCACTGTTCCACAGAGTGCCAGGGTCCCACAGAGGGGCTCATGGACTGATGCCAGGTAAGCAAGCAGGTAAGAAAAGGTCAAGAAGGCGTAGCATCTACACCACCTCCAAAAATGAGGCTCCTGCTTTATCTATTTAATATTTCAGGGCTATGGGTTTTTACTTGAGGAGGGGTCTGGTTCTTTTAAAAGTTTGAAAACCGAGTTTATCAGAAAAATAAAATCAGCAGTCAGTGTGACTCATCAAAGAGAAGCAGCTATGTGTATAACAATGTCCTGGGCTTCCAGAGTAAGACATTTTTCTTTCTCAAGAGTGAATTTTAGTTACTGCTTAGCACTCCAAGAAAAACCGGCAATCCTGAGTGCCTCAATAGCCTCATCGAGGCCCTACTCAATTAACCTTAAAAAAAGAAAAACTTATGTGGGGAAGAAGGGATAGGAACAAAACAAGTAGAAAATCAGCAGAACTATGCTGCCATGAAAATGCTATCTTGTTACCTTGCTTCATGGGAATTCACCCAGCTGTCTTTATAGCAATGGTCAGACCCAGCTATTGAAAAGTTCACTCAGACTGAAGGAAGTCGAGAGACAAAAGAAACTGAATAGAGGCTGAGTCCGCATTCAGAAGGCCTGTGGTGGCCTATCAGCTGACAGTCCTGCTGAGTCTACGGGGAGAGAGAAACTAGACCCCAATGTGAATCATCTGTAGTCAATTCTGGATGCATCTCCAGACACAACAGCAGTCAGACACCCTGGCACCAAACATACGACCAAGAGTATACTGGCAAAAGATCTCTGTTTACAGGTCTGTGATCCCAAAAGAACCATAGCAAAGAGTCTGACTCCAAATGCATCAGACTGTTTTCATCCTGATTGTCCCTGTGACACACGTAGCCTGAAGTGAAATGGGTCTGTGCTGTTCTAATGTTCATCCATTAAGTGACAAATGATATCCCAGGTGGAAGAGCAGGAAGCTCTTCCCAGAAGAACCCAGACTCCAGGATCTCAAAGGTCATGCTGATCCTAGAAGCCCCTGTGTGGGGGACCCTGCTGTCTATGAGGCCGCCTCACCTATTCAGTTTCCTGCAGACATGACAAGAGCATGGAGTCTCACTAACCAGGGAGGAGAATAGGAGACAGAGCTGGAGATGGATGGAGAAAGAGACCCAAGTCTTGGTGGTGTCTCGCAACTCTCGGCTTGCTTCTGGCTCCTGGACCAGAGCAGCAATTCCACACGGAGACTTCCTCTTTGGACATCTTGAAACATCTCCTTGCCTTACCTTTACAAAGTTCCCTGCCTCTCATCACCCCTCACACTTTTCCACTGATGAGCTCCTTTCAGAGCAGCCCAGATGACTACCGTTTCTGAGGCCTTTCCCTCAAGACGCCGTATGTCCAAACGGAGCTTCTTTGAAGAGCCTAGAGAGGGTCAGTTTAAATGACTTTTTGTCCAAGCAGTGACTCCAGGCGAAGCTCCAGTCTCAGTTTGAGGGGCATAGTTTCCACGATGTGCCTCTCTGCCTCAGAGCTGAAGATTTTGTGGTGGAAAAGGACAGAGCTATGTGGATTATGCACTGCTGGGTGCTTTCTATTATATTCAAATAACTTCCTCCATCTTATCTCCAATCTGACCCAGCGTAAGGGACTCCACAGTCCTGAACTAATCTTGTCTCTCCCCAAATAAGGCAGCTCCTTTCTCACCAGCATTAGCAAGGCAACCTCTCATCATTAGTTGAGGAGGTTCAGCAGCTTTGCTATGGGGTGGTTTTGCTCCAGTATTTTTATTATGACATCTATGTATGAATTTGGGGACACTTTATAAAATCTAAAGATTTAAATCAGAGTTTCAGGGGTTCATTAGCTCACAAAATCTTAGGTTATGTCATTGTTGTGTGAGAGCCAATAGAAAGAGATCTGAAATATATGTCTCTGGTGACCACATGGTTTTTCATAGTGAGACTTCTCTATAGCCGGGGGCCAACAGATAACCAAGTGGGGGAAAAAAGTTCCAATTCTTATTTCTTTATTTGCCAACAAGATGATCAGCTGTCTAGAATTCATCTGTGAAGCGTCCCACAGGAATTTGGCAGTCACATCAGAGCAAGGGAATTTGTTTAGAGTGATTAGAATGGAAAGTTATAGCAATAACTCTCTAATATCACTAATTCACAACAGAGATTTTCAATTCTTGGGGGCTGAGCCATCATTTAGCTTACTAGGAAGGAAAGACATAAGGCTCAGTCAGAGGAATTTGGATCATGTCAGTACAACAAGAATTGAAGGCTGAAGGTATGTCTACCAGTATAGAGACAAGAGAAGATGGGACCATCAAGGCAGGACCAGGCAAACAGCAAGAAAATGAAAGATGAAAAATGAAAGAAAATGAAAGCTGCCATTGTCCTCTGGTTCTGAATTCCTATCTCAATCAAACCTGCCATGGAGATACTGGATGGAGATCAGGCTCTCTGAGCTGAATCCACATCTCCCACATAGCCATTGCTTGCTAGACAGTCTGCTCCATGGACAGAGTCATCGTCCCTTAAAACGGAATGGTATAGGACAGTAGCCTGGAGGAAAAGTTCAGCGGGAGCTTCACTTTGAACTCCAAAACTCATGTTAGATTACTCGTAGCCTACATTCCTTAGGCAAGGACTAAATGCTAATGCTTTAGTTTGAAAGTACACTATCAGGGTAGTGAAAGTGAGGGGGAAGGAGGGTGAGTCAGGGAAGGATGGAAACTAAATATGGGTTGATGTCTTCCTATGCTATCTACTGCTTCCCAACAAGTCTTAATGAGATGCAGCCATTGCCCAATAGGTGTACCTGCTCGACCACACAGGACATCTCTGGTCAATCTATAAAGAAAAAAAACGTACCTCAGGACTGTCCATCAAAGGGAAAAACGGACAGGGAATTTATTTACCCATCTCCAGTCTCATCGGCCAAAGTATGGCCCATGGAGTTTAACTTCCCTGCATTTCTGAGTTGCATCGAATGGCTGCCTGCCCCTGAGGAAGCCAGAACTCCTGCCCTGTGGCATGATGGTCATTCATGTCCAGAAATGCTAGGAGGAAGCAGAGACTCTGTGCATCAGAAGCACACCGGAGCCTTGCCATCAATCCCCACTGCAAGCAGCTACATCTAGGAGACAGGTAAGGCCAAGAGAATAAGTGATACCCAAGATGTGGCAGATAAAATGACATGATATTTAGTTAAAGGAAATCATTACCCCTTGCTCCTAATTTTCAACATAGCTGTCATCAATTCCTAATCCACCACTAGAACTGGCAGAATCTGAAGCCTAATGTGAAGCAAGGAGCTCTCTGCCACTCTAAGTGATCTTTCGGAACGGGAGATGCCTAATACTTCATTGCACCTGCTCCCTGAGGCAGGCTTTCCACTCTCCATCCACAAACATACTGTTGACCAGATAGAATCAGGTTTGGCCCATTGGCCAGTTGTGGGACTCCTCACTAGTTCTTGGTTTGATGATGCCTATTAAGAAGCCAAAAAAAAAAAAAAAAAACTGTGCAGCCCCTTTTCCATGTATTGAGGCGACACTGCATTAGGCTGAGGGATTTAGGTTGGGCTGCAGAGTCCGACGGCCCAATATAACTGAGGCCACCATTTCCCAGTTGTGTATCCCCTCACTCTCTGTCCTCTCATATGTAAAAATGGGCAAAAAGTTAGGACCTCCTCATAGAGCTGTTGTGAGATAGAATGAGACATTCCAAGCCAAGTGCCTCTGTAGTACCTTTTACCTAGAAGTCACAAAATATTAACTATTATTAGCAGTAAATAGAAATTCTCTTGCCCATTATTATACCAAATTTTTGTCCTTAGTGGCTGAAAAGTTGGGAGGTAAACTGTGACAGCATTTGACCTTGTTGTTTACAAACTTGTTCATTCCTCCTGGTTTCCTGCTTTATGGTATTTGCAGTGCCATGTGAAAGTCCTTTGTAATAAGCTGCATATTTTACCTCCTCGTCCCACTCCCGTTTTTTCAGACAAATAAACTGGCAGCTGGCTTGTGTCCTGCGCCTAACACCCTTTGCAGGGTCGATGCTTGGCTGGGCACTGACCCTTCAATGTTTTGTGTCTGGAAAGGGCTTTTCCCTCCATTAAAAGGTGAGTGCAGCCAGGCAGTATCCAGCTGGCACCATCTGGAGTGCTAGGGACAGTGAAGTGCTGAGGAGGAGGAGCTGGAGTAAAAGTCCTTACGAATAGAAAAACCACTCATCAGACCGCTGCAACCTCCAGGGACCCGTGACCATACCGGAGCCATTTAGTACCAGCCAACAGTCTTTTGGGGATGTAGAAGGTACCTTACCCCATCTTCTCCTCCCCAAATGTTGCATTCTGTTTCCTAGATCAGTGAGTCTCTTAAGTAATGGACAATTTATTACTTGAGCTTTAAAACTCAAAACCTCAGGTTACAAATAGAATTGTAGTTACTTCAAGGCTCCAAAAGCTACAGATTTTTGCATAGCTTCTTTGAGCTCCTGACCGTCACACTTACCTGCGTGATCCTTTCACAACTACCAAAAGGTCACCACCGCTCTGGGCCAGTGGCTTCCCTGAGCTGGTGGCCACCCAGCAGGGCCTTTCACACGGTAGAGAGAGATTGTACAAGGTGCTGGGGAGAGAAAGAGGGGAGCTCACAGCTGCAGGAGATGCTTTGTACCCTTGGGTTCTGCGTGCTCTCTGCCACTCCTCCTCCCAGCTGCCTTCAAGTCTGACCAGCCAGGTTATGTAGGTGGCTGAAAGAAAACCAGCAGCAAGTGCTGCTGCCCTGTGGGGTGTAAGAGAACTTCCTGCTTCTTAAGAACTGTAGATGGGCTTCTCCTGTGGGTCCCTGTGTCCCCAGGGCCTTAATAGTCATCTCCATCATCTCGGGCCACAGGGTGCAAACTTAGGATGGAAAGTGAGCCCTGGAAAGATGGAAGAAGATTGACTGCAAACCACCCAGAGCCCTTCTGTGTCAGGAATCCCAGACGAACCAGGAGAACCGAGCTAAAATAAAGGGCCTGGCCTCACGGTCCTGGGCCATCTTGTAATCCAAAGCAAAATAAGCAAGGAAACTTGAGATAAATCATCCACTCTTCATAAGACCAGAACAATGAGTACTTGTTTGTTCAGGCCCCAGCTAAACCCAACAAAATTGGTATAGCCATTCAAATTTTATAGCCTCTGACTCAGACTGCCAAGATATAATGTTAATTGTATATAAATCAATCTATTTTTTGTATCCGAGCCCCTGTTCTGCTGATGGTAGTGAACTTAATCTCACCCATGCATGCCGAGTCTTCCCTAGCCCCACTCTGGGCCTCTCTCATCCCCTCCTTGCCCTTCCAGGAGGTGCAGGACTTTGGGGTATTCTCTTTGTACTAAATGGGTGCCAGGACTCCACATGGTTGCCTTAGAGCCCCTAGCTGTCCCCCAGTCCCCTGTGACTTCTCTACCTCCATGGACACCGTGTACAGGAAACACAAGTCACCCATGCTCTGGAGTCACCCACCCTTATCTGCGGTTTCTATCGACATCTCCCCAAACCGGCGGCTTGGCTCTGATGGAACGATCCTTTCTCTGACATACTCCTGACATCAGATTCAATTTATCTCTTTTTCTAACTAAAATAAGAAGAAAAAAAAAATACCCCGAAGATACTCTCCAAAGCCAAGAAAAAGTTTGTATTTGGCAAGAAAGACTATTCTTATTTAATTATTCATTCTTTTCAATTCTATTATTTATGAAGTCAACCTCATGCTCCTTCAAGTTCTTTGACTTTGGGAACTCAAATAACAATAACGGTAATAATAATAATAGCATTGATGATCACAATTTTTAAATAGCAACAACTTTTCTCCTCTTGGCAAGTAACTGCAGGCTTCCCTGCACCGGGCGGAGCCCAAGGAGATAAATGACCCGAGTGGCCTGCTGTTACAGCCTCCCTCATTCCAGGAATCGGCCCTGGGTGTTGGGCTAGAAAGAGCAAAGAAAGGAAGTGCTATATTTTTCAAATAAGTAACCTTGCAGAACCCAAAGAAAGTAAAAATGCCTTACCCCAAACCATTACTACCCAAGCACTTACCCAACAAAAACAAATGGTCCACAATTGTTCCAAAGGGAAACACCGGCTAATAATGATGCCCTTTGACTGTAATTTCTTGATTATTCTCCCTTTTCTTTGTGAGGTCCCTCTAACTGAAAAATAAAGGAAAGAAAATTGATAGAGGAGATCAGAAAAGGAGCAATTAAGGGTCACAGGACTATTTATCAGCCCATAAAATTCAGACACTTTTAGATAAACAGAGATTATTTTTCTGAGACACACATTCATATGTAATATTATATTTTACTTCTAATTTCATTTTAATTTTCATTTGTTACATAAATTATGATTTCTAACAGTGATGTAATGCCATTATCAATTATATTCAAATTTCCTCAATTGTCCTAATGCTGTCCTTTAGAGTCTGGTTTTTTCCCAGGATCCAATCAAGGACCACACATTGCCTTTACTTAAAATGTCTTATTAATTTCCCTCAGTCTGGGATAGTTCCCAGATATTTTGTGTTTTATGACTTTGAATTTTTGAAGAACCCAAGTCAGTTATACTGCAGAATGTCCCCAGAATTAGATATATCTGATTGCCTCTTCTTGATTACATTTAGGCTCTACACTTCTGGCGAGAATCCCACAGAGGTGGTGTTGTGTTCTCATGTGTCATATCAGAGGCCAAGATGTCGATCTGTCCATTCTGGGTGATGTTGTTTGAACACTTAGTAAAGGTGGTGTCTGCCAGAGTTCTTCATCATTAAAATATCTTTTGCCCATTTTAATTAAAAAGTAATCTAGAGAATGGTACTTTGAGACTGTGTGAACAGCCTCTTCCCCAACAACCTTTCATCCAGTAGTTTAGTGTTCATTAATCATTCTCACCTGAATTAATTATTACTACGGTGGTTGAAAAATGACGGTTTTGTATCATTCCTGTGTCTATTAATTGGCATTCACCTACCAAAAAAGGCATTTTCTTCTCCCCTCCCTCTTTTATTTAGTATAAATGTAGACTGATAGATGCTTTTTTAAAGCAATGTGTTATTATCCACTACTGTTATTAATTTTGATACCGTGGTTACAGGGAACCCCTTTAAGCAAGTGCTGTCCTTTTGACATATCCCCTTCAGTTTTGAACACATTATGGTGGTATTTTAAATGAAAGAAAGATAATAAGGGAAATATGGAATAAGAAAGAACCATGAAGGATTGGACAAGAGGATAGTTATGGTGAAAATGGCAATTATTTTCAACCAAAACAGAAATCTCATCTTTAGCCAAAGCTTCACATTATCCACCACTGAGGTTCAGACATGTTCAGAAGCCATAGAGACTGGTCTGACAAAGGTCCACATGCATGGAAAGTCTTTGGGGAAGAACTCAAGGCTTGTCCCCTGATGGCTTCAAAAATTGTGTTATGCCTGGCAAATAACCTGTTTTCAGAAGGGTGTAGAATGGTAGGCCTTGTCCCGGGGGAGGGGGAGGCCGACTGATTGGTCTTTGGTTGTTAACAGAGAATAGAAGCTCTCAAGATGAGAGGGTGGGGGTTATTAAACGAATCCATCTCCAACCAGACCTTAATGAGAGAGGTAACTGAGATGATTGTAAAATGCTGTCACACACGGACACTCAAATAACGGCCAGTTTGGACCCTTCTAACAGGAGGTAACACACAGGTAAAAGAGCCACGCTTCCCTTTGGAAACAGAGCCCCATGTAGCTTTGGTCTCCTGTGGCTCAGGGGTCCCTTGTACGTGGTGTAACAGAGCAGACACGACAGGTAGAGACTTCTTCATGAGTACCTGGGGACTGACTCCTAGAAATACTTCAAGTGGGTGAAAAAATGGACTATTTGGAAAATTCTGCAGGCACAGCACAGGCAAAAGCCAGATTAATGTGGGTTACAGTATAAATAGGGCTATACCTGGATGGTAAACATGGAAATTATAATTACCCCTGCAAATGAAGGCTCAGTGGGATTCTGCTGTCTCAAGGTCAACTAACTAGTTAGAAGTACTCACAGGGCTTGACCTTCTAGTTCAGCATTCTTTGTAGGTAGAAGGGAAATGAAGAATGAAAAGAGAACAAATCAACATAGGAAGAAAAATGAGGATAAAAATTACCTAAAAATAGCCAGAGAATGGTCTGTGTACAATAACCAAACAGGCAAGTTCATGAGAACACCACTAACGTGACGAAAAAGGTCAGGAACATGCCTTACTGGCTCTGCATCAGATGACCAAGGAAATGGTCTTCAGCGAAAGGAAGGAGAAAGAATGAAGGAGAAGCTAAGCCTCAATGAACACAGAAATGATCACAAAGAAGACAGAAGTCAAGCAGCCAAAGAACAGTGAGAAAGAGTCAATGCTTAGCCTTGAATATCTTCCATTCATTTGTTAAGCAGTACCCACGATCCAAACTATATATCATAGACTAAGATTCCTTAGTGAAAAAACTCCAACAAAAGCACATCAAACCTTGATGAGAATGACAGCCAGTCCCTAATATAAACCTTTGCTTTTCTATTTTAAATCCCTGAGCATCATTTACAAGAAAAATACACTTTCCTTCCAAAACTAAGTTAGTTTGCTTATATGCATTGTCTATTGCCTCCCCCTAGTGATTGCATATGTGATTTACACTAAGAATCTATCGGTAGACTTGGAAAATTCAATGACCCAGTGAAAATAATAATCGTGCCTCTTGATATTTGTACGGTATTGCATGTTTCTCAAAGTGCTTTTGCATGTGTAACCTCTGTGTCCTGACAACAGCCCTGTGAAACAGGCAGAGTGTATTCTACTACCAAACCCCTCACACACCGGCATTGCTTTGAATCTTATTAATCAAAACCAGAGAAAGAGAACCACCTAGAGTTAGACCTAGATTTGATGTCTGGTGCTGCTATGCATTCCTTTATGATTTCCAGCCTGTGGCTTAAACTCTGCACCTCCCTTTCCATCTGGGTCAAATGGGGTTGAGACTACATGTATCACAGAGACACAAGAAGGACTCAAGGAGTCCGGCTTGAGCACTGTGCCAGGTGTGAGGTGAGGTCTGTTGCTGCGAAAGCTGTTGCTGCTACTGCTATTGTTCGTGGCATCTTTGAGGAGCAGTTTCCACTTCCTTAGAAACCCATTTAAAGTTTCTGGACCTGCTAGGAGGTGTTTCTTCCTTGCGCCTAACTGAAAAACTAACTATATGCTGCTATAACCACTGAAATCTACTTTCTTTTGTTCAACTTTTCTTATTCAGTTATTTCTCCCTTTCTGGCCTGCCTTATGATCTGTCACGTAATTCGCTTCTAAAAAAGAAAGACCTCGGCATTACAAGAGCGCCATCCCACCATCCCTCAGCTTTGGTCTCAAGCCCAGAGCCACAGAAAAACCCACAGGATACCCTTTCCTGCTGTTCCCTCGGGCCCCATGAGAGTCTCTCTGTCCACACCTGGCACCCAGGGCATATTCAGACCAGGCTTTGTTTAGAATGAGTACTCTTCCTCAGAGACTTTGTCCCATGGTGATCATGAGGAAAGGCAGAAAAATCCATAGGGAGCTCTCTAGGGCTCTCAATCAGTCTTATTATCACTGAGCAAGATTATAAAGCAAGTGTGCACACACACAACCAAAGAGGTTCAAAGCAATTACAAGCTCATGAGATCTACTTGGGGATGATGGGACCAACTCCTGTAGTCAGCCACCTAAAACAGCTCCAGCTCCTGGACCAAGCAGATGTCAGGATGAAGAGCAAGCAGCTTGTTCCCAAATAAACACCTTTGATACAATAGGAGTCGCCTAGTCCATCTTCGTAACAGGCACTGGCCTGTCTCTGCCTAATGGAGGCATCAATAATCAAAGACTCTGCCAAGTCCCTTTGGGGTCTTATGAGAAAAAAAAATGGGGAAGGTAAAAACGGAAATCAGGGACTACCAAGACTTCTTTATCCTGATGCCTCATTTCTGCTGCTGAAGGAAACGCCATCCATGCCACCTCCGCGGTGCAGAGGGCTGGGATCCTTTTACTGCACACTAGGAAGATACTTTTCAAAACGCATACTCTGGAATATGCGACATCGACCACACAACCAAGCCCACGCATGATTAGAGAACTCATACTCCAGGCTCGAAAAGGGCAAGCAGACTTAGTGGCAGTCTCAGTTCCTTCAAAGCCGCCAGTTCGCCCTGCAAGTTCACACCAAGAGCCAACAGAACATAACGAACCAAGGACCGGCTCTGCAGACCCACCTCCAAGGAGCAGGGACGCTTTGGAATCAGATACCACTACATCTGTACTCCACAAATGTCTGTTAGATTGACTGAAGGGTTCCCTTCACGGGTATTGAAAGAACCCTAAGATGACTTCATGCATTAGGTGATGATGGATTAAGTAAGTAGAACCAAGAAGTTATAGCTCTTGCTTCGGAAGACAAATATTCACTGAGTACCTTCTAAGTGCCAGACACTGTTAGATGTTAGACCCATGTTTATCTTTAGTCCTCATAATGATCCTATGAAGAAGGAGCTAGAATTTTTGCTTGACAGATGCAAGATTGGAGCTCTAAAAGTTTGGATCACTTATGCATGGCCACATATCTTGAGGGCAGAACAAGGATTTGGAACCAAAGCCAATTACTTGAAAGTGATCTAAGTACAATGTTGACACCCTGAGAGACAGTAAATGTCACTATTGGTGAAAATTGTCACCTAAAAATATGGTAAACCCAGTCAGGGACAAGCTTGGCTAAAGCAACATTTAGTAGGCAAGCTATACGCCTGCTCAGCCCAATCTGGACACAGAAATCTTGACTGCAGTAGTCAGGTGAGGGGCCACCCCATTCAGGAAATTGGAGGGAATCTTTAACATTATGAAGCCAGCCTAACATTATGAAGCCAGCCAAGAGAATCAGATAAACCACATTCACTCCAGGGGATGGAGCTAAAAACAGAGGCTCTACGTCACGCCACCTAGGCAAACCCTTGATTGGGCCACTCAATCACTGTGTGATCTTGGGCAAGTCAATGAATCTCTCCAAGTCTCTCTTTTCGCATCTGCACAATAAGGTAAAAATAGACATCAAATTCATTTAGTGTGAAAATTAAATGAAATGATACACTTAAAGTATTTAGCACAGATGGAACATAGCAATCATTCAATAAATTTACACCGCTATTATTACTATCATTGCAGTTAATTAGAATTACACACGACAAAAGATAAAAAAGTACAATAGGCTAGAGTCTGATGTTAACTTCCAATGTCTCGTTACTAGGAATTGAGGGATGGCTCTAGCTGGGTATTGCTAAAGGAAGTGTCTTCCTTTTCTTTGGTTTTACCTTTTATGCAGATCCTGTTTTCCTCTTCATCCCTGTGCCTGGGGAGAAGGCAGGGCTTCCAGATGGGTCCGCAGACACCAGTGTGATCATTAGAGCATTCGCAGGGGCTGCAGTGGAGTCTGGCAGTAGCTGCACTGCCTTGCGGCTAATGGCCCTCACATTGTGCCTCTTATGCCATTCTTGCTGCTGGGCTTCATTAATTGTTTCAGAAGTCTCCAAGGCACCATCCTCCTGAGACTCCTGCTGTGCCCCAGAATAGTTTACAAATCTTCACATTAAAAATGAGCATCCTCGAGTCTTCATTTCTTACCCAACCCCCCGAGACATGTTTAAAACAATAATCAAAGCAGCATAACCAGTTGATTCAGTCATGAATAAAATAAGCTGTCCCTAATCCCATTCTTCTTGAGCTCCTAAATGACTTTCAGTTCTACTATAAATAAAGTCTTTCTTTTTAGGGCATGAGACCAAGAGAGTGTTTAGCATCCTAAAGTCACGCGCTACCTGGCTCTTCCTCCGTGTTCCTCCTGAACTCCCCTCCTGTTCATTCTCACTCTACTCTCTCTTAACGACTGAGCTTCTTGTTTTCCTGTCCCAATATTCCTATGATGGTGACAACTGATAACACGTATGGGACACTCAATGTGTGCCCAGTGTTGCTGCGAGCAATTTACACATGCTAAGTCATTTAATTCCCGCCACAAGCCTAAGAAGTGCACATGACTGTTACCCCTATTTCTCACATGAGATGACTAAGGGACCAACATATCTGAGTAACTAACCCACAATCACAGAACCAGTGGACGCGCATACCCACCACACATTGAGGAGCTCTCAACTATCCCTGAGCCCTTCTTCTCCCTTCCTCTCTTCCCGAAGCCCCTAGCAGGGCCTATCCCTCTGCCTCCTAAATTACACTCCCCCCACCCCCCACCACCTCACCCACTGCAAAATCCATCCCTTTCTCTCATCTGCACAGTCCTGCTTTAGCTCAGGCTCTCATTGCCTCTTGCCTGAATCCTCACTGCTACAGCCTCTTGGCTGGACTCAATGCCACTGTCTCTTTTTGACACCATCCTCCACACAACCACATTATTCATTCCGCATTTAATGAAGTATTACTAAGCAGCTCTCATGTGCCAGGCACTGTAGTAGTTTTTGGGGTCATCAAAATTGTAAGATAGTCCCTGACCCCAAGGAGCTCACGGTACTGAGAAAATCAGATGAAAAATAAATAAATAGATAAATAGATAGATAGATAGATAGATACTCATTAACAATGGGTGTAAGACTGCAAAACATAAGGAAGAAACTCAGAGAAAGAATTACTAGATTCTGTCTAGTGTAACAGTAAGGATTGATTTGGGCTACAAATCACTGTAGAGGTTTAAATGAAATCATGGGGTTTTGTTTGTTTGTTTCGCATGATCAGAAATTTGGAGAAGAGAAGTTGCAGGGGTAGGCCTGAGTTCCAGTGACTTCGGGGCCTATTTTTCTGCAATATCTTTGACTTGTCCTTCATGGTCACAAGATGGCTGTTGTAGCTCCAGCCATCATATCTGTGTTCAAGCCAGGAAGAAGAAGAAAGGCAAAAGGACTAGACCAGCTCATGAACTCGTTTTTTTGTTTGTTTGTTTTTAGCTTTTTCTGTTTTGTTTCATTTTGTTTTGTTTAATCAAGAAAGCTTTTGTTTTCTCAAAAGCCTCCATTATAGACTTCTACTTAGAGTTCACAGCCCAGAACTAGATTATATGGCCACTCTTAACTGCAAAGGCAGCTGGAAAAGTAAGTATTTGGCTTTCCCACCCCTATAGGGGGAGGCAGCAAAGGAGAATGTTAGGTATGATCTTTGGTAGCCAGGCCACATGTGGTCAGGAAGGTTTCAAAGCAGATATGATGCTCGTTATGGTCTGAATGTGTCTTTCTAATATTCCTGTGTTGAAACCACCCTACAACGTGATGGTATTACATGTTAAGGACTTTAGGAGGTGATTAGGTCCCGAGAGATAATGCCCTTCTGAAAGAAGACTGAGAGAGCTCCCTGCCCGCTTTCACCATGTGAGGATATAATGAGAAGTCTGCTACCTGGAAGCAGGCCCTCACCCCACCATGCTCACACCCTGATTTCAGGCTTCTACAATGGGACATAAATTTCTATTGTTTATAAGGCACCCAATCTGTGGTATTTTGTTATAGTTGCCTAAACGGTCTAAGACATGCTTTAGCTGAGTTTTGATTACTCCTTCACAATCCATAAATGAGTACCACGATGGGCGTTACGGTTCTTAGTCAGAAACACTTCAGAGTAAAACTCCATATACAGAATTGCCATGGCACCATTATCACCCCCTTGCTCAACAAAGGAGGGGAGAACCATTCAGACAAAGGTGGAAACACACCTAACGTCATCCACCACGCTCTCTAATACCTGTTCCACCCCTCCCTCCCACCCTGCCACCCCCAACCCTGCATTCCCTTCCCTGCAGCCCCCCTTTAGGACCTTAGCTTAGACGTTGTGTCCTCTGGGAGCCATTCCTGCTTCAGTGCCCCTCCCACTAGATTTTTCATGATCTGGAACCCCCCCATGAAACCCCTGCCCTCTGTGGAGATGCCATCGTATCTCTGGTTCTCTGCTGTGTCCCAGCCCCAGAATTTGTGCCTGGCTCCTAGAAGAAGTACAGTACAAAACTTGTTGAATGAATAAAATTCACGCATCCTCCATAAATACATTGTAGCATACCTATACTTTTAGGGAAGAGACTTTATTCCTAACCAAAAAGCAAGCCAGAAAACAAAACAAAACAAAATGCCCTAAAAGTGAAGTCAAAAAGGAATAGGGTTAACCCTGATATGGCCCAATACCAAGATGACGCTTCATGGTGAGATCCGTAGATAATTCTAACACTGGAACCCAAATTAGAAAGACTAAGACAAGCCAATAAATTAGGCTGAGAGACAGTGCTCAAAGGACCTAATGTGGCTTCCTGGCAACGAGGGCCCAGTTCCCCTTCCACAGACAGACCTTAGCACACATGTTGGCCCCTTCTGAGTGTTTGCCGTGTGAGTGCTGCTCTAGTTCACCAGGGGAGGAGGGAGATTCACATGACCCAGGGCCTAACATATGCTCGTCACTTCACACATGCCATCTCATTTTTCTCAACATAACCCTCCGAGGTAAGTGGCTAGGCTGTATGTGGGAACATGCGAAAAGGCTGTAACCTGCTATGGTAACTAAGAAGCCCAGGAACTGAACTCCACAGAGGATGATTTCTCATCCATACAGCGTGCTGCGGGTTGGGCACTCTCCTGCCCAGCTCTCCTCTGAGCGGGGGCCCTGGGATCTGAGCTCATGTGCGTGACTCCACCCTGAGTCCTCCATTTTCAGCCACAGGGCTCTCTCCCCTGCATTGCCTTGGGGGCAGAAACATCTCTCTACACGCCTCTGCTTACTTCTTCCTCAACTCAGGGGTCTCATGGGACCTTTGCTTTTGTCTGCTGGGGTCTTTTCACCCTCCGGATGAGCCATCTGGGCAGAATCTAAAACAATCCCAGTGGCTTTCTCCCTCATGCGGCTCAAGTCTGGTCCATGGCAGACACCACATATCCTTTGTTCAGAAAAACCAGGGCAATGCGAACCATCCAGCATAGCCTCCTCTCCCCTAACCTGTCATCGAAGTGGCCATCTTTCTCAGCCTTTGGATTCTTCGGGAGGGAGTCAGTCACCAGTGCACTCTGTCTCCCAGAGTCAGAGGATGCATTACAGGCTCTGAAGATGTTCCCATTGAAGGCCCTCCCTCTTGACTTGAGATGGAAGACACCCCCATTTCTCCCCCTTGGTGGGGGTGGGACTAACAACACAACAGCAATCTCGGAAAAATTCTTTTCCCTCAACTAATTTCTAACTCCCCTTTTGTGCCCTCGGTGTGACGTCGTGAAGAGCGGAGGCAGCGTCTCCCCCACCTTCCATTGTCAGAGTCCTCACCTTGCGATTTGTTCTCATACCGCTTTGGTGCTCTTTGCAAAGCACGTGAGAGGAACGAGAGGAAGCAGAATTTAATATCTTCACAAAAGCGATATAGATATGATAAACCACAGAGAATGGGATAATATCAATAGATATTATAAATTTAAGGGGAAAAAAAAGGCTGTCAAAGGCCTAAAGCCTCCATAAGAATAAATCACAGCAACAGTGGGATTTAGAGGCCAAGGGATCTGGAATGATGGGAGATTGTATCCGAAGTTAGAATGCTAGAGATGAAAGATAAAGTTCAAGGTGTGGTCACAGGTGTGGAAGAGATGAAGGTCTCTGGAGTTATCTGAATATAGTCTGAATAATGGCCCCCCAGAGATAGTCACACCCTGATACCTGGACCCTGGCAATATGTTATGTTGTATGGCAAGAGGGATTTGTAGATGTGATTAAGGATCTTGAGATGGGAAGATTATCTGGATTATCCAGGTGGGCCTTAAATATAATCACAGGGGTCCATATGAGAGAAAGACAAGGCCAAAGGAGGAATTAGGAGATAGGACAACAGAAGCAAGAGGATGGAGTGATACAAGGAAGGGCTCACCAGCCAAGGAACGCGGGAAGCCTCCAGAGGTAAAAAAGGCAAGGAGTGGATTCTCCTCTAGAGCCTCCAGAAGGAACCAGTCCTGCTAACACCTTGACTTAGTCCAGTGAAATTGATTTCTCATCTCTGGCCTCCAGAACTAAAAGAGAATAAATTTGTGTTGTATAAGCCACAAGGTTTGTGGTAGCTTGTTACAGCAGCCATAAGATATTCTAGAGTCAAGGTCTAAATATTGTGAGCCTAGAAAACTGAGTGGGAGATCGATGTGGAAGTTCAAATCACCTGTGATGGGTATGGAACTGGAGAGAAAGCCGTAAGGTGGATGTAGGTTTTAAGAAATGCGAAGAGTGGTAGGTGTATGGTTGGCAGCAAAGAGAGGCAGTATTTCCAGATAGCATGAGAGTCAAGGGAGTAGATTTTTTTTTTTTTTTTTTAACGAATGGAGGAGGGATATCAGTTTTCCAAGGGAAAGTGTTTTTAAAAGGAGTAGAAAGGTTCAGGTGAGAAAAAAGGAAGGAGAGAGACCGAGTCATTTGTGAGAAAGTGCAGGGCAGTGTGAAGACGAGAATCTCAGATTTGAACAGGGAAAGTTTAATATAAAGTTATTAATTATAACAGAGCATAACCTATAACGGTAAAAATCACTCTAAAGGATACCTTAGGGCTCTCTGAGCAGCTAGGAAAGGACAGACTTGGAAGGAAACCTGGAGGTCAAGCCTCACTAGAGACGGTGTGGTTGCAGCCCTTTGTTGGCAGAGAAGTACACTGGGTTGCTGTGGCCACAGCTGGTCTAGTGGAGGAACAAGCAGACTGCCCACTCAAGGTGCAGATGGATGACAGGAAACTGCAGCCAGGAGTGGTCGTATCAGTTTCCCATGGATGCTGTAACAAATCACCACAAACCTAGCGGCTTAAAGCAACACAAATTTATTCTCTTACAGTCTGGAGATCGGAAGTCTGACATAGGTCCCACTGGTATAAAATCAAGGTGTTGACAGGGTTGGGTTCCTTCTGGAGACTCTAGGAGAGAATCCTTTTTCTTGCTTTTTTCAGCTTCCAGGAAGTCTAGTCTTTGAGTTACCACTTAGGCATTGGAAGGCTCTATAAAGGTTCCAAAGAATATACTTCCACAGCAATACATCTTTCTTGATAACTTTAAAAAGCAAATCAGTAGTAAAATGAAATATGCACTTAAAACACTTAGTATTGTACCTAGAAAACGGCACTCAATATATTATTGCAATTATTTTGAGTCCCACTATTTTTATATTATCATTAATAAAATGATCCCTAGTAAATTGTTACTTAGTTGCTTTATATGGGCATCAGACATTATCTAGTTAAAAGTTGGGTGAGATATTCTAGGTAAGCATATATCCTAGGATGTTGGGTGATACATTCTAAGGTGGTGAAATAGTTCACACTTCACTCCTAAGCCATCCTAAGACTGATTAGAGAGCAGGGCCAATTGTCTACTAAGGCTACTTATAACATTAAAATCAGGTACTCAGTATCTCCAAATAAAGTTTTATATTTCCTAGGCAAGTGTGGGTAGGAAACAAAATAGCTTATTCAAAATAGTTATAAGGTTATGGGCAAAAAGATTGGTTGTTAGAAAAAAGCCCTGTTCCATCTGACTGGACATATTTATCTAACAGAGGGACAAGTCCATAGAGACTGCCCACTAAGGGGACAGACATCAAGGCAAGGATTCTGTAAGAATCTTTAAACCTGGGTTTCTGTATTGTTCTCACGTTGTTGAGTGCATAAATCATCCTGTCCTTTGTATCAAAACAAAAAAAAAACATGTTTTTCTCATTTTATTCCAACTGATTCTTTCTTCAAGGGGATAAAAATTGTAATGTTGGTCAATGGGAGAAAAGCATTCAAACATATTCAGATTTGAGGAAAGGGCATAAAGAAATCTACTAAAGAGGAAAAAAGCTTAAGACAAATTTGTTTTTTAAAAATGCTCCTTGTGTGGCATAACCAGGAAATACCAAGGAATACAAAGGACATGAAGACAAACATCAGTTAGCATTTTGCTGTTTTGAAGGGTTATTTTGGGAGAACTCAGTTTTCAAGGCGTAGGTTGGGCACATGCTGCAATCTCTCTCCCTCCCTAAATCTGTAGAAATTCTAGAGATAATATAAAAATAATTAGTAAACATTGATCAATGTTTGAAAACAAGAAAAACTCTTATTTGACAAAAAACTGTGAAGAAACTGCAGAAGAAAAGCAAACTGAAAACTGTAAGGCATGATTTTCAAAGTGTGGTCACCAAAGCAGCATCAGCCTCACTTGGAATCTGTTATAAATGCAAATCATTGAGCCCCACCCAGATTTAATAAACCAAAAACACAGTTTGGAAACTGTGGGAAGGTTATCAATGAACAAATTTGAATTTAACAAAAGAGAAAAAAATACCCACTCTCTTCCATTGCTTGGAAATATTAACCAAATAGTAACCATGTACTTCCCAACAAAGGAATTGTTGAAAGCTCACTACTGCTTTTGGGTTGGAGTTTACATTATTTTACTTGAACAGCTAACAAGAAGAAAAACTAGGTGCAGGAGTCAGAAGAGCCTGCACAATTCAGTTAGTGACAGAATTTAAGAACACAATTCATCAGTACAAGTAAGCAAATTTCCATTTCCTACAACGTCTATAATCAGCAATACCATATTTTATATATTTTGAAAAAAAATATTGCATTCTGCAGATGAACAGAAACTTTGTTTGGCATTGAATGAAATCCCAAGAACTTTGCATTGAATAGCTCAGGAAAACAGGCTCTTAACTCAAAAACTTATAACTTCTTGATTCTTCATAGCAAAAGCAAAGACAATGCATAAATGTAAATAAATGTACAAGAGATCTTTCCCCACCTATTTCAACTTTGTTTCCTGTGTTCCTGAGATCACGCAAAATAAACATTCCCCCCAATTCTTTCTCATTTTCTAACTGAAGAGGTTAATAACCAGCCTGCTAAAGTAACTTGAAAATTCAAACCACTTCACATAATTTCCTGCCAAAACTTTGCATTCTTGTTAACCTCTTTTATTCTAAACCAAGACTAAAATTTTTTTTAGATGGGGGCTTGTAGCTTTTCTTTGTTGAAGTATCCACAAATTCAGGAAACTGGTGTCATACAGGTCATGTCCACGGATCCAAATGTAATAATATTTTAAATAAAAAACATTTAAAAATCTATGATGGGAAAAATACGAAAGCACACCACAAAAAAAAAAAAGCTTAAAAGAAATAAAAATCGAACTTACATAAAAATTTTTATAAATTGTTGAGAATTTAAAAGTCCCTTACCAGAGGAATGCACAAATTGCCACAAATCCAGTTACAAATGAATAAAAGTTGCATGTATGAACTTTAAAGCTCATACTGAGCAAATAAAGCAAATGGCAGAGTGAGTTTATAATGTTTGAAAACATGCAAAACACTATTATTACATGTTGTTTCTGGGTACACGCATGTGCATTAATTGCATAACATGAAATTAAATGCTAAACATTACCTTCAACACAGCGGCTCCACCTGGAGAGGGAGGGAATGGGGATCAGGGAGGGATATGCAAAATGCTTCGACTATAGCTAATGTTTAATTTTTTATTAAAAAAAATAACTCAAGCGAATATGACAAAATGTTAACATTTGATAGTGTGGCAAGCAAGATTTTTTTTTTCCCATGATTTTCTGTGTGTTGGAAATATTTGTGGGTTTTTTTAAAATTAAGAACTGAAAGAAAAATTCCCTACATAACAAAATATGTGGGATGCAAAGATGTCCATAGGAAAATGTACAGCCTCAAATAAATTTATATAAAAAAACAAGAACTGAAAATATGAGTTAAAGACAAGTTGGCAAAGTGTAATAAAATAAATTCCAAGTAAAAAGAATGCAAATGATAAAAACAAATGAATTAAATACAAAATACAACAACAACAAAAGTATTGATAAGAGTTGTCCAAAACAATTAAAAATTGTTGGAAAAAAACAATATGCTAGACCGGTAGCTCTCAAATTTTTGGTGTTAGAACTTCTTTCACCTTTTTCCTTAAATTGAAGTAGAGTTGACAAACAACATTCGTTTCAGGTGTACAACATAGGAACTGGACATTTATATAACTTACAAAATGATAGCACATATCTGTCTAGCACTAATCTGTCGCCAGGCAGTTATTACAATATTACTGACTGTATTCCGTGACTTACTTTACAACTGTTAGTTTGAACTTCTTAATCACCTTCACCTATTTCACCCATCCCTCTTGCCCCTTCTCTGGCAACCACCAGTTTATTGTGTCTATGAGTCTGTTTTTATTTTGTTTGTTCACTTGTTTTGTTTTTAAGATTACAGGTGTTAAATTAAATCATATGGTATTTGTCTTTCTCTGTCTGACTTATTTCAATTAGCATGATACCATCGAGGTCCACCAATGTCGTTACAAACAGTAAGCTTTCATTCTTTTTTATGGCTGAATAATATTTCATTGTATGTATACCTTTTACACTTTTAGAAGTTACTCTTTGCTATCTCTATCAAAATTCAATGTACTAGAAATTAAAACCAAGAAAAAATTTATATGCTCATTTCTCAATTTTAAAGCAACACAATGAATATATTTTTGTGAAATATGTCAACTTCCAAAAAAAAAAAGGAAATTATCCAAAAAGATAGTGAGAAGACTGGTATTGCTTTACGTGTTTGCAAACTTCTTTAATATCTGGCTTAATAGAAGATGGCTGGTTCTGCATTCCATGTTGTGATATGCTGTTTTGGTTGAAGTAGATGAAAAAAAATCTGGCCTCACACAGATATGTCTTAGAAAACAGAGTAGCCATTTCAGCTTGTGGATATCTTTTGATACTAGAACAAAACTCAAGTGGCAACTTCTTAGAGATTAATTTCAATGTGGAGTCTGCGACCCTATCAGTGAATTTTTTGCACTCTGATACGTTAAAATCCATTAGTTTACCTTTTTCTTTGAATGGATCTTTAACCCATGCATGATTCTGTAACATTGTGCATTGAAATACTGGTTCACTGAGTTATCCAGATCTTCCAAACATTGATATTTCATTATTCATACCCCAAAACAAAATAAAAAATCACATTAACATCACTGATGTCATCGGAAAAGACATTAAATGAATCTGATGTTTTTACTGAGAATAATGATGAGAATACAGTAACTAATGACAGTTTGGAGCCATTGTTTTGATTCTTGTTGAAACACCAAGCAGTTTTATCCACATTGCTTTAGCACCATCAGCGAAAAAGGCAAAATAACATCTTACAGTAGTTTAACCTTGCTGACTCCAGTATAGGGTCTTAGGGATGCCCAAGGCTCTGTGAACTGCACTCTGAGAAACACTGAGGTTGACAATCCTTTGTTAAGTACAATCAGGGGGAAATGAGAAGACACATTAACACCAGGAGCAAATGAAGGTAAAAAACCTATGAAGTTTTTAAATGTAAGACTGCATAATTATGTGAACACACACACACACACACACACACGAGTTTGAATAAGTGAATTGAGCTAGAAACCTTAAGTTGAAGATTGGAATCCCGGTTCCTTAGTAGCTGTGAGACCTTGAACAATTATCCTCCCTGTGCCTGAATTTCCTTATCTATAAAATGAAGATGGTAATAAAAGCATTCCAATAAATTCTGGTGAGGATTAAATGAGCTAATTAAAGAAAGTGCTTTAAAAATGTCTGGCATTTGGTAAGTTGTATAACTGATGCTGTCTTATAGAATTCCACCAATGAATATGAAATGGCCCAAGTTTTGAGGAAAACATAAATGACAAAAATTGAGTCAAGAAGAAACAGAAATTTCTATCAACCAGTTGGTAGAACAGCCAGGACTTGGTCTTGTTTTCCCAACCATGGTCTTCGCCACCCTCTGCAGCACTTCCCTCTCAAGCATATTGGGAGCAGATCCCATAGCTATCCTATAACTTTGGTTAATGTGTGTCCAACCCAGCCTAGTCTTCCCACTTCAGGCTTGACTACTGGCCTTAGTGGCAGCAACAAGGAGTTTGTTCTCCAACTCGTCCTTTGCTCTCCCTTCTCTGGGGACCCAGATGATGGATGGGGTTAAAGGGAAAACACCTCTTTATACAACTGAGGGTGCAGGTGCAGCTCTTTCCTGGTGGTCGCTGGTTCTTTTATACATATCTAGGGAAGATCCCATGAGTGGCAGGTACCCATATGCAGTCTGTTCTAGGATGCAAGACACGTGCAAAATCTGGTCCTGGTTCAAACTCTGAGAAATTCTGCTACTGCCCACAGGTGCAGACTCCATTAGCTCTTGCTGCTGGGGTGAACACCTGCAAGGCACTCAAGCCTGGATGCTTTACACAACATCACTGACCTCCAAGAAACTTACTAGTTTCGCCACACCAAACTGAAGAGTATAGCCTGCTTCACAGGTATCCCCTCACTCCTCCCTTCCACATCTATTATTTTGAGGAATCAACAAGTTTGCTCCCAACTACACTGGTCATTCTCCCCTCCCTGTAGGTTCTCCCCAACCTGAGTAGGGCTTTTTGACTCAATTGGCGCAACAGTGGTGAGGGGAGCCACTAGTAACTGAGAACACATACTCCCTGTCACTCTTGATGTTCCCTTCCTCTACTAGCTGTTTATAACACACTGGGGAAGGGTGGACAGTTGGGGATGGATGAGATGAGAAGACTAATGTGGATTTTCATCATTCAGAGCAACTAACAAACTGGAAATAAGTGGACTTGAGAGATCTCGCATGGAGCTATCTTGGCATATCTGAAGAATAACTGAATGACAGTGTGATAAGCTTTTCCTGTGATTCTGGAGTAAGGAAGGACAAATTAATGTAAGTGGAACACAATTTTTAATAATTTAATAACCATTAACAACTACGACTGTCCCAAATTGGAACACGCAATGTTGTAAACTTCCTGCCATGGCAGAGGCAAGAAGATGAATATGTATTTATTTGGTTGGGGTGTTGAGGAAGGGGACACAAATTACTGAGACTGGACTGAGTCCTCAGAGACTCTTGCAATTTTTTTTTTTTAATTCCAACAGAAGGAGGTTGAAAAATAACAATTCTTCTGGGAAACTATACTCTGAAGGAAGAGAATAGCAAGAAAATGTTGTAAAATAGAAGGTGAAATTTGTTTTGTTTTTTGTTTCTATTTTTTTCAAACGGCAGAGACTTAAGTATCTATATAGGCAAGGGCAAAGAAAAGAGAGAGTAAGGATATTGATGCAGTATCTGGCCTTTAGATCAATTTCCCAATGGTTTGAATGGTTTGCTGAAAGCAGCCAGATTATGGCCTGGGGAAGTCCAAATCCCCAGGTAGTCATCCCCAGCCATCAGCAAGCAGTCTCTTCACTTTATGTATCTTAGAAATGCTATTTGGGGCGTGTGCTATGAGTTAAAAGAGCTGGAAGGCAAAACTTTAGCTAACCCTCAAGCTACAAAAATGAATTTCATCCATTCATTCATTTAATTATTTGAGCACGATTAAGTGTGAGGTGCTTTCTCAGGCCTAGGGATGAGAATCATCACAAAAGAGGTGATTCCTGCCCTCGTGGTGCCTCCTCTCTGGTAGGAGCCTAGGGAGTGACCAAATATATCTTGGAAGACTATAAATGTTATAGATGAATATAGTAAGGGGGATAGGGAGGCAGGGGGACACTGGATGATCAAGAAAGACCTCATGAAACAGGTGACATTTAAACAGATTTCAAGATGGTGAGGGAATAAACCAAGATTGATATTTAACAGAAGAGTTTTAAGTCAGAGAGAACACAGTGGAAAGGCCTCATTGTAGAAGCATGACTAAAAGAGCAAGGAGGCCACTGTATGGCCTAACAGGTACTTTAATACTCAATGGCATAAAGTATTTGTCAGTTGTTTTTTAGTATCTAAGGGCTCAGTGTTCGGCCAATTATTTGGGGGAAAAAAAAAAAACTTTAATGACAAAAAAACTGTGTAACACAGTACCTGACAAGGAAACTAAGTCAATTCTTATTTCTTAAAACATTAGTAATAAAAATAAAGTAGCACTCCTCAACCCGAAGTGGGGGTGGTTAAGTCTGAAACTCTAAATACTTGCCTCATCCTTTCTGTGACCCACAGCACTCTGGACAGAATTTACAATGCACAGAACCACAAAGAAGACCCAGAGCTCCAGTTAGAGAAGTTACATAAACAACGATACCCTATCTTATCTTGTCCAAAGGTTGCAATTACTAATTGTGTTCTAAATTATGCTGATATATAGTCCTAATGAAATCTGTTCAAACTCAACAAAATTAAAACAAGTCTGAATAATAAGCATCCCTTTATTTGCTGACGCCATTACAAAAACTGATTACATTAGCAACAAAAAAGTGTTTTCTTGAGTTGAAGTCAGAGGCAGTTACTCCCCAAAATGTTAAGTAAAACAGTGTACAACATCAGTATTAAAATGTTAAATTTTACATTGTCTTTACCACTTTTGATCTTCTGAACAATTTTATTGAGCAAAATAAAAGAGTACATGTTTATTTTATCTTCAGGAATGTAAAGGTCTAATTATTCAAACAGTTTTTATTATAAAACTAAACTCTGAAGGTGTCTACAGAGTTGGCTTTTTTCTCTCTCTTTAAATCAGTAGTCTAACAAGGATTAGAAAAGACAAAACTCTGTTCAGTGTTTCTGACGAAGTAGAAAGGGTGAAAACATAAATAAGGCTTTAATTTGGCAAAATATAATACAATGCCTCCTGTTATCCTTGAATGATTTCCCCAATTACTTCACTCTGTAAAAGATCAGAAAGAAAGAAATTCATTTCAAAACAAAAGGCAATTAGAAGACACTTGTCAAACACCAGAAGTACATATTTCATTTGATCTAGCATGGCCCTTTCAACTAGGATCAAAGCAATTAATATTAATGGTAATCAAAATCAAGAAAAAAATCTCAGAATTCATAATGGGGATTTTAAAATATGTGAGGCAAAACCTCAGACCAAACTGAGAATAACATAGGGATTTTAAAATCCTATTTAAAACATTTACAAGAACAACACTGGGAATCTGTTTTTATTAGTTCTACTCAAGAGAACTATAAAGCTATTAAGGTGAATGAGTAGCACTGAAAAGAGACTGAAATTTACAATTCTCCATCCATAAATAAATAACTTAAGTTTTGGAAAGAGATTTTCTGAGGTCATATGAAGCTTTCTAAGTCAGGTAAAATGACTAAAGAATTTAAAATACAAAGGATTTAACAAATGCAACATGTGAACTTTGATTGGATCCTGGTTTGGGAAAAATAAAAGATATTTTGGGTATAAATGGGGAAACTAATACTGGATGATATTACAGAACTACTGTTTCTCATGGTACCATGAATTTGTAAGAGAATGTCTTTGCTCTTAAAGATGCATACAAAAGTGCTTAGGTATAAAATTTCCTACCTGAAAGTTATTTTCAAATGGTATGACATCAATAAAATATGTACACACATAGAGAGATGAAGCTGGTTAAGGGCATGTAATGTACTATTCTTTCAACTTTTCTTTACATGTGAAATTTTTCAAAATAAAAAGTTAAGGGGAAAAGAAGCAATTAGAAAGTTAAAAAGCAAAGTTATCACTGGCTATCATGTTCTCTAATTAAAACAAGATTAACAGCTGATCAGAAAGTCTGCATTGCCCACTGGTATATTAAACTATGAAGTGCTATGTAAACACATTACGGAAAATAAAAACCTGATCTATATGACAAGTGTAAAGCGTAGAAAGAAAAGCTAGTTTTTATCTGAAACTTTAATTCTTAATACTTCATTAGCACTACAAAAGAACTTCAGAAACAAGAGACAACTGAATCATAAAAGAATCTATTTGTCAAAGGGAATCGGGAAAACATATACATACAAAACACACAGACGAAACTTCGCCTCAATTTTTTTTTTTTTGATAACATCGAGAGCCTCTCCAATTCACTACTGATAAACCAAATACCAAGTCACAATTGACTGAAAAAACTATAAAAGCTAGCAATAAAGGATCAGACAGAATGGGTGAAAAATAAAGCAGTGACAAGAGTGCCTGAATTAGGAAAAAGAAAAGTACCCATTAAGAGCAAAGGCTAATAGTTACTAGCTGTGTGACCTCGGGCAAGTTACAGAACCTCTTCCAGTCTGTTGCAAAATGGGAATTAAAATATTAATAATAATACCACCTACCTACTGTACTGGGTTGTTGTGACGATTAAATAAATGATAATGGCTACATGTTAGAGGCATAATCATGAAGTGATTAAAATCATCAGCTATTAAAATCGTCATCCTTCCTCCAAAGGATTCCACAAACTGGTTATGATCTCAATGTCTGTGTCCCCAAAATTCATATGCTGAGATTCTAACCCCCAGTGTGATGGTACCTGGAAGTGGGGCCTTACGAAGACTCCACTGTCATAAATGGGATTAATGCCCTTACAAAATGGACCCCAGAGACCTCCCTTGCTCCTTCTGCCATGTGAAAACACAGCAGGAAGGTGGCCACCTTTAAACCAAGAAGCAGGTTTCACCAGAATCTTCTGGCGTCTTCAACTTATACTACCCAGCCTGCAGAACTGTGAGAAATAAATTGCTGTTTAAGCCACCAAGTCTATGGGATTTCTGTGATGGGGGCCCAAAGAGACTAAGACGCTGGGATGAGAAAGTTTTCTGACATTGTCAGATATATACTTAAAACACTAAGAAGTAGGCAAATTTGAAACATAAGGAAAAGGAGATATCTAGGAACAAAAAAAGTGTACTATAAAAATTGGTGCTGCCAGTGCAAAGCTAGAACAAATTATCTTAATTAAAAATAAAAAGTGAGGAAAATTACAGCCTTTTTTGGGGGGGTATGGGGGGTAGTGGGAACAGAGAGGTATAGGAGATGATTAAGAAAAGGTTAAGGATTTACAAACTGAGGATATACCTGCCCCTAACAGTTCACAGAAATGCTAAGTACTGTGAAGTACTACATATTAGGATTTAGAAAACTAAATTACTACATATCACCTCTTTTATTTTTGTCTTTTAAAGATAGTGTTTCCCTTACTGAATATGTATAGCATTACCTTAAACAATTCCTATGTATTTACAGTATATACTAAAAAGAAGTTTCTTGACATCAGATTTTAACCTATTATCTATATTCTGATTTTAAAAAAATTATATTTACATCTTAATTATCTAGTAGTAGTTTTAGAAGAGTTCACAAGAAGACGACTATACTGAGCAAAAATGATAGCTAAAGTTAAAAACCTGAAGGTAACAAACATTTAATGAGCTGTGAGAACCAAGGGATCTGTAAGGAGGGGTTAGCATTGTCAGTGCTGAGTAAAAACTATGGAAGGAAAGAGTTCTTAAGTGACTAGCAGACCTCTACCTTCATACAATCCATTCTATCCTGATGCTCAACCACCCTTTCTTTCACTTGCCAAATTTGGATTTATGTTCATCAGCTGACAAAGAATGCAGTTATCACTTATGGAAGATGCCTGCCAAACAACAGTTCAGTTTTAGTTGTGTTGCCAGAGTACTTTTTTTTATTTATTTGAACAAATTACTACAATTTTGTAAGTTAGGGGGGAAATCTGAGAAATGAAAGTGTTACTACTAATGATGTACAAGTGTCAAATTTAATATGATTAAAGCAATGGGGAAAAAGGCAAGCCAAAGATGGTTCACAAGACTTAATATCAGCAGCCCATGTGTTTGAGAGAAAAAATATATTAAAGAACACCTTTGAAATGCTGGAGAGGTACTATTAACGAGGTCTAAAGGCAAAGGGTAATAGAAGATCATGTAATTTTTTAAGCTCTCAGAAATGAAGCCTTTCCCTTATAACACAAAGGCCGTTGGACTGACCAGCATATGTAGCTTATAACTATTTCCAGTATCTTAGATGCAAAAGAAGGGCATGTATTTCATTTAGCAATTAGTAAATCACTATTTCACTGGAAATGGCAGGTAGAGAAGCCATTCTAGAGTAGATGAAGGAGTTAATAGCAAGTAAGAAGTATATATTGTGAGAATAGTTTAAGAATCTTTGTTAAACAGTGAAGTAAGGAAAATAATATGGTAATCTAAAGGAAGTACATGGTTAAAATAAGACTTTGAAAAAATAAAATTTGAGCATGTTTTCAATTCAGAACAGAATGAGCATGTGGAGAGAAGAGAGTTAGGCTGAAGACATGGAAAGGAGAGTTTCAGTGTGAAGTAGGAAGCACGGTTACTTCCTAATTTGGGAAAGTGGGTAATGTGGCAGAAGTATAACTCTAGAAAATTGAAAAGTCAGCTTACTAAGGCTGAAAGACTAAGGTGTAATTATTTTTTTGCTGACAAGTTAAAAAAATGAGCTGGGTTTATTTGTAAAGTCTTCTTAGAGGTAACTGACCCGAAAAAGCATTTTAAAGGACACCATATGCTAAGGCAGGAAGGCAAAAGGACAATCATTCTGTAAAAGTGAGACAGAATGCCTCTGTAATCAAAATGGTGGTCCATCCTAACTTTTCCATGACACTTAACCTATCCTGAGGCCTCTGCATAGCCTTAAGAGTCTTAAGTTGGGGTTCTGAAAGAACAGGTCACTCTACTGATCTCCAGGATACCATGGTTATTTTAGAACAGCTTCGGTGTGTATTGAATATCCTAACTATCCAAGACAGTGTGATTTAAATCATTCTTAAAACAAGTAAAACCCAAGAATCAACCAACCAATCAATCTGTATTCAGCAGCTGAAATACAAGTCATTTAAAAAATATTTTTATATTCTTTAAAATTTATTTTTAATCATAATTGACATATACTATTATATTAGCTTCGGGTATACAACATAGTGTTTCAACATTTATATACTTTACAAAGTGATTTCCACAGTAAGTCTACCAACCATCTGTCACCAGACATAGTTACTACAATATTATTGACTCTATTCTCTATGCTGTACACTACATCCCCAAAAGTCATTTTTAAATGCCAACAAATCTAAGCTTTCCCAAGTAATATGGGCAATAAAATTTTATGACATGGGTTGGTTAATGATGGGTATATTTAACTTCCATTAAGACTGTCACGTTAGAAGTTAAAAAATGCATTTCGTTACTTATAAGCAGACCAATAAAACCCAGCTTCCAATTTAAAGAAATTGTGATGACCTGATTTTCAGTTCAGCATCTTAAGTCAGTAAAAACATCAGTCACTTTATTTAACAAAGTCATTTAAAAAAAAAACCACACAGATACTTTATTAGAACTAAGATCAGGATAAAGTAAAGAAGCAGTTGCAGACATTATGCCAATAAACAAAACCCAAGCATCTGTTTTATATAAAGGTCAATGGAGGCAAAGAAAAAGTGTTTTTTTCCCCCTCCAAACTACAAGACCAAAATATGTACAAGATGGAAATTAAACTCCAAGAAAAGCTAAAGCTATCATTTGGAGATTCTGAAAGAGATAAAGAAGGACTATTTCCACTAAAGCAATGACAGCTTCTGTATTTATGGTAAACACACACTACCAGACATTTGCGTGTACACATTATGTCAATTACCCACAGACAGTAATACTTGAGTTATTCTTACCTAAGACCTGGTAGTGTTATTTCTCCTTTGTAAGCTGTTGGTTTACTTCCTGAAGCAACTGCCGTAACTGTGTTATAGTCTGATTTAGACTTAGGGACATTGTCTCCTTCTCAGAAGACTCCTAAAAAGAAAATGGAAGTAATGAAAAACTCCAAACTCAATGAAAGGCCACTTGCAACCAAAACCTGAAAATATTTCATTGTTATTTTAAATACAAACATGAAAAATCTGGAAAATGACACAAAAATCAATAATAAAAACCACAGAAAAATGGTGTTTGCTACCTGTAAGTGCAAATTAATTTGTGCCAAAGTTGTGTCATAAATGTTGTCATTGGGCCATAAAGGGAAAAACTGTAATCTATGAATATCAGATATAGATCCAGTTCTTTCAGAAAAAAATATGTGGGCACCAAAGGAGAGTACATTCGTAACAGTAATTCATAACAGTAAAAATAACAGTAAACATATACTGAGCTCTTTCTAAGTGCTTAGCACTGTTCTGTTTTATATAGTAACTCATTTGTTTCAACAATTTTACAAGATAGGTACATTGCCATTGACAAACGGGGCAACTAAAGCATAAAGAGGAATCTGCCCAGTCACACGGCTACTAAGTAGCAGCGCCAGGATTCTAAGGAAGGCAGTCTAACAGCCTATATACTCTTGAGCTGTATACCACAACACTTCCCAACACAAATATTAAAATTACTATAATATCTCACTAAGCTACAGTGAAAACAAACATTAATAAAAACACTACATTACAGAGACGGGCTATCTCAAGAAAAAGATGAATGCAACACAACTGATAGAAAAAAATTACAAAGGCATTTTTTAAGTCAGAGATGGATCTTGCATGTTTTATTCTTCATATAATTTATGAGGTAATTAGCCCAAAGATTTGAGGTTAAAGAAATGCATACCATTTCTGGGGAAACATCACTATTTTCAATAACAGTAGTATCTCCAGCAGCTTTTACTATTTTTGACTGGATAAGATCCAGTGACTGTTGAGCCTGTAAGGAAAGGTACATGGTAGCCTACAAATATTACAACTGACAAATATATAAAGGAAAAAAAAGTGATCTTCTTACACATTTTGTACAAGATTAAAGCTCTTCTAAAAATACAATGTAAAGTTAACCTATTCAGTTTTTGCTCCAAAATGAACACAGCTTCCTCCCCCACCAGATGGTAAAAACATATGGCTCACTGTTTTGGGAAGTTCAAACAATACACAGTTGATATTTAGGTTCACATTTGTCTAGATGAGGGGTCAGCCAAGTCTGGCCACAGTCTGTTTTTGTACAGCTAACAAGAATGATTTTTACATTCCTGTAAAGAGTTATGTTAAACAAACAAAGAAGAGTATGTGAGAGAAACCATATGTGGGCCATAAATCCTAAATAGTTTGTGGTTTCGCTGACCCCTGGTTTCGATCTCTCTTCTGAGCATATGGGCAAATAGTAAATTTGCAGAAAGTTTTATGTAAGTGGTCTTTTAACATAAACGCTATTTTATATTTCCTTGTTTTACAAAGTATTTTGTTAACCTTTCTCATGTCAATAAATATTTTTGTGCATTTCCAATCAGGTGTTGCACACTATTCCTATTATAGATATGGTGCAGCTCACTATAACCTATGGTTGCTATTTTAGCCATCATAAATAACATGGCATATCTATTATCTTTGAGCACCTGTTTAATATTCTTAAAGTACCTTCTGAGAAACTAATTGTGAGGCTAAAACTGCATGCTATATATTTTGGTCAGAGGTAAAAAAAAATTAACATCACTTATCAAAGTAAATTAGATTGCTCAACCTTGACAATGTATCATGTATCTACGTTTGAGCTCTAAAATGAACTTCTTAAGTTCCTATTTTATCTACTGGTAACAATAACACCAAAATAACTAGAAAGAACTCTAGATTCCTAGACTTTTGGATAACAATTATAAGCTATATTCATATTAAACCAACAAAAATATTTCTTTTAATTTTTGAAAAAGTAACATGTCTTACTAATGACCCTCTCATAAATACAATCATAGCTCTAAAAAGTAGCAATAAGAACATGTGAATGACACTATTAAATATACCTCAGAATTATAACTTATCAATCTAATGCAAAAAAATAAAAACTGTAATCCTAAAAATCACCTATTAAGAAAAATGATTTCTACAAAGAACTAAATGAAAGAAACACATTTCTGAAACATCAGGTCTATAAATCTTTCAGGTCCATTAAAGATAAATGACTGTATATGCAAATCCCAATAAAAATATATACAGATGCCACCAAATTTTTTAAAAAGAATAACTTCAATTAAAAGTTTAATCTATACTTTATAAAACAATTAATTATACAAATGTGATAAAATGATAAAGCAAATTAAGAATGGGAAAACCCAGAAGTTCAGTTCCAAAAACTAACAGCTTAAATTTATAAACAATTAATATAATGATGAAAAAGAATAAATCCAGAATTAGCAATATGTTTGCTTAAGATTCAAGGAATAATACAGCATGATGATATGGCACCTTCTGCACAAGCAGTACCTTACCTTATGCAAGTCACCAGCTACCTTCTGTCTTTCACTTTGTTCAGTTCTCAGTTTTGTGAGTGTTTCATTTAATTGTGTTTTTAACTGTAAAAATAAAAGACCACCACAATTAACTTAATTTGCAGCCTTCTTTGATTATGCTAAAACCTCTAGGTCTGAAGAATGAATGAGCAAGAATAGGATCTCTAACAGTTATTACGCACACAGTGGATCAGCCAATATACTGCACAAAGATGTATAGAAAAGCTAATAAGCAGTGGAGGTTCCCATCTGTAAAGGTGAACGTCAGAAAAGCTATAGAATCAATCCAGAGTTTAGAGTAGAAAGCTGGGAATATAAAAACAAAACCATCAAATTCCTGTAAAGTACCTTTTACTGTTCATAAAGTAGTTTGTTCAAATTTAAATTCTTCTAAATTAAAAAGCAAGTAGTCAGAAATTTTACTAGTTTTTAAAGGCGTTCCTGACCTATACAATTCAGTTAAGAAGAGTCAATTATATAATATTTTAAAAGACAGTGAACATAAGGTTACAAATCCAGTAAAATGAAAATGTCAAAAATTTAAATTCTGATCTTCATTTAAGATGTCACTGAAGAGATCAGTGCAAGGTCACACTGGCCTAATTGCACCAACAAGAAATGTCTTAAGATAACACTTCTCAATAATCAACTTGTCAAAATAGTAATACAGCTCTATAAAACTCTAGTGCTAATATATAATGCCTCTCCTCTTGATAACTGTTCCAAATAAATACAAATAAGGGAAATGGACTACACTGACAAAAAATAATTTTCTTATTAAATTCATCAAGTTAATTGATTCAGCCTCCCACCCACTGGCATAACACTCCAAACAGTTTTGGACGCCCCAAAGAGGGTAATATAAGATGCTGACATTTCAAACTGGAGGGAGAATTAGGTGGAGGACATTCCACTTGGAAATTTTATTTTTGGAACTTTAAATACCCAAATGCTTCAGTTTTTGCTCCTTTACTTAACTCTGATATAATACATCAGAGAGGTTATTCCTTTGGCCTAAAAACAATGTATGTACAGGTGAACAAAACTATTTTATCTTAAACTATGGCAACAGTTTTCTTGAAGAAACGAAGAAACAGAAAAACTCAAAGATTATAAACTCAAGGCACGCACACATGCATACACACACACACACACACACACACACACACACACACACAAACAAACAAAAAACACTCAAAATTGGCCTCTTGACAGAAAGGACAAAAAATACAAAGAGAGTATCAGACTGAGAGACTCAAGCAGAATCTCATGGGTTTGATGTCACTGCTGGAGTTAGCCACCAAGCACCAAAGTTAAAAGTATTATCTCCCAACAAGTGTAGTTAGAAAATTTTAAAAACACATTATGAAATAAGTTTTATAGCTGTGGCATAGCACAGTCCTTATCTGTGCAATGTATAACAAACATAGGTAGAACACTAGCCTTACACTGTAGTGAGAATGATTCAATTAAAGAAAGTGAAGATAAATAAAACAAAAATTTTATTTTAAAAATAAAGAGGGGAGTGTGGGTGGGCTCTATATGCACATTTCATAGAGCCCTACTCTGAAAGTTGATTCCCATAAATCACTGCCATAATACAGAAGATCAACCACAAATAAATGAGTTAGGATATTTTCTTTGGTACATATAGCAAAAATTCTGAACTGGGCAGGGTTAACTTGTAGTAAGGAGAAAACTTAATATATTCTTCCCAGAGCTTAACCAGGTACTTCTTAAAAATCTAATCATGTGCTACAACAATTTTTAAGTCACAGAAAGACAAAATGATTGTTTTTTTGAAACATACGAGATAGTCATGTTTATCTTAACAATTAAGTCTGTCACAATCGATGCAAATTTCCAAAAAACTTAATAACAATATAGGGTACTATATTTTTTATATAAGACATTTAGCTAACTTTAGTTATCTTTAAGTCTACAGTTTTATGATTACTATACTCTAAGGGATATGTTGATGATAAAGAATTTCACAAGCTTTTTGTTAGCTATAATCTATAAAAAGATCAGCTAAAAATAAGAGGTTATATTGGATTACTGCCCTTGAATGAAGAGTATGCATCTTCAACCTTTAATAATCTCCTTTCAGGTTAAAAAATAAGAGATCTAGTTAAATACGGTAACTCTGAAAAGAGAATCTTCACAGTTCAGCCAATCTTTACCTATTTGTCTCATTTCTTTATTCACTGAAAATAATGCTGTTCAAGAAATTAGGCTTCACAAAACATGGAAAAAGAGTTGCAAGCCACCATGCCACTGTTAGGAGCTAAGGAAAGAAGAATCATCTTAGAAGTCAAGAAAAGAAAGATCATCTTAGGACTCATCAGAATATGAAGATTATCTTAAATTTACAAAAACACCAAGCTAAAGATGTTGTTAGCAAGGAGAAAAGGTTTGGATGGTTTCTCCACATGTCAACACAAGTGTTTTCAGAGCCTACTTGATACCCAGTGGAGAACGAGCTTCTTACCAAATTTAGCTCTTCATTCTGTCTTACTGCTTCAGAATATGAATCATCAAGTTTTTTCTGCAATTCAGTCAACAGATCTTTCAGCTGCAATGAAGTTTAGAGTTTAAGATTGATCTCCTTATGACAGCCCATGTTATGTATGCTACTTGGAAGCTCTGCTACAAACAACTTACACTGAAATACTGTATCATTCTGTTATAATTTAATCTAAATTGAAAAGCAAGGTTGAAAAAATTCTACTATAAGTACCTCTCTGACTTCTGTGACATAGGTAGATCGTTCAATTTCTGCCTTCTCTAGTTCCATTTCCAAATGCTCTCGTTCTCGTCTCAACTAGCAATGCAACAGAGAAGAAAAAGTTAACACATTTAAGATTTCCTTGCATGATGCTTCCTCATAAGAGTTTATGACACATATGACTTTAAAACCATTTTCTTCTCAAACACTATCCAAAATATTCTTAAATGCATACGTACATCGGTAGATTAAAGAAATCTTAAAACACGGATCTTAAGATAACCCTTAATGCTAAAAATGAGTCCATAGTTTATAAGTCAAACAATGAAATAACATACATTTTCATTATCTTTATTTTCTTTTCTTAATCGCTCTAGCTCTTGTTCCGAAGATGTGAATGACAACTGCATCTGAAATGTGAAACAATTATATAACCAAGTAAACCACCCAGGATATAGAAGTTTCTAAGCCTATTTTCTAGAACCATAATCACTTAGACACTTCAAAGTTTTTGAAATGCATCTCATTTAAAGCCATATTGAATTTTAAAAGACCTTAAAAATGAGAGCATCACATTTAACTTTATTTAAATTGTGGCCAAAACCCATTCCATTTGCATGATATTCTATTAGGCCCAGCTAAAAGTGTTTAATATTTTCAACAATTAACTGATCACTGGCTGTATTTAATCAATAAATGGATTAACATAGAATACCATCAGCAACCCTAAATTCTGCACAGCTGGTGCCAAACAAGTGAACAACAGATGACTTGTTACCATGCCCAAGTAAATGGGAGAAAAAATAAGACTGCATAATAACATTCAGGTTCCACGAAGGATAGAAGGACTTACTTTTTCTTGAATACTCTATCATGGATCATAATACAATGTTTTGAAACTCATTCTAAACCACAAAATTCTGTATCTCATGTTATCGCATAGTACTTCCGAAACATTCACAGCACTTTGCATTTTTTATCATTACCTTTTAGTGACACTCTCAACCGGTGAGTCTCAATCTTGAGTGAGAATCAGAATCATTTGGGGGAGGGAGGAGTGGTCTCTTTAAAATAGTGGTCCCCAACCTTTTTTCACCAGGGATCAGTGTGCTCTTATGAGAATCTAATTCCTGATGATCTGAGGTGGGGCTGAGGTGTTGGTGCCAGTGCTAGGGATAGGCTATAAATACAGATGAAGCTTCGCTCACTCACTCACCACTCATATCCCGCTGCACGGCCATGGACCTAAACTGGTCTGAGGCCTGAGGGGCTGGGGACCCCTGCTTTAAAACACAGGTTGCTAGCCCCACTGAGTTTCATATTCAGTAAGTTTTACATGAGGCCCAAGAATACACATTTCTAACAAGTGCCCAGGTGATGCTGATGCTGTTCAGGGCCCACACTTTGAGAACCACTGTGCTAAGCTCTTCTTTTTTAAATACCTGTTTAATAGTCTTTTGTGATTCATCGACCTTAACTTTCCATTTATTTTCTTCTTGCTCCACACTTCTCTGTAGCTTCTGTAAAATTCCTTCCTATGGACAAAAGTACAACTGTATTAAAAAACTGATGTTCTAATGCCCCCAAAAAACTACTTAAGCTACTGAGGAATAAATTAATGATTTAAAAATAAAACCAAAATGTAGATTAAAAATCATTTCCTACTGTTTCTGCAAGGACGGACTTATATTTTTCACACTCCAGCTGTAACAATGTATGCATTTCCTCAGCTTCTTTTAATTTGTGTTCTAGAACCTGCAAAGAATGAAATAAAGAAAAATTCTCTAGTATTACCAGTAAGTTTTGTGCTTCAAATTTGTTTCAGTACTCTCTGGTATATCATGACAGTTTCTGCTTTATAATGAAACACTACATTTCAACCTTCTTAAGGAGCAATGAAGTTCAATGGCCTTTTGGTCATTTGGTGTTTGCTAATAACACACTAAGTTTGCTTACTACAAAATATGTTACACAATTTTATAATAAATAGGCTTGTTACTCTTTAGCAGATCCACATGCAAAGTAAGGTCACAATGCCTATGCTACACACATGGGAAGGGGGTTTTAACATGCTACTTGATATACAAAGAAAAGTTAATCTCCCAAATTTCAGTAGTCAATGATAAAAACACAGCTAGGTTCTGAACACTCCTACTAATGTATTTGGGGATATTTTAGAAAACCAGTCAGATTCCCCCTACCTCAATTGACCTTTACTCTTTAAACTCAGGCAAAAAAAGAGAGTAAGAAATAGTTATATTGTTTTAGAAATGAATGATATAAAGAGTTAAAGAAATGGCAAACATTAACTTTGTATACAAATCAAATGCAACAAAGACATAGCATTTCAACCAAAATGTACACAAAATGAAATCACCTTCTTATATAGTCTCCAAAAATCATTAGTGTACTCACATATATCCTTTATCTTTCTCAGGCTCAAAAAGACAAAGTCTGATTCACATCTTTTCCCATATCTGGTTAAAAAATAGATACTTCACTTCTTCAACTAACCTTAACCTCCTCTGAACCTGAAGTTCCAGTCACACATTCTTTTGCCTTCTTTTCAAATCCATGTAACCATTCACTGTAACTCTGTAAAAAAGTAAAAATAACCAATTTCGAAAAATATTTAAATGAAATAGGTGGAAAAAATGTAAATAACCAAATTATATGGTTATAAAAAGGACATAAACAGAAAAAACGCTACCCCTATGGAAATTTCAAGAAAGAATATGTTATATATGCTGTACATAACCCAGCCATGTAAATAAAACACTAAAAATATACCTATGTACTACCATCAAAATTAAATCTTATTTACCCAGACCAAGGATATTTGTAAATGAATTCTGAACTGATAGGTAGAAAATCTGGGCTAAAATCCAGCCTCGTCTACTAGAGCCAGAACTAATATATTTGATCTTTAAAAGACGGAAAACCTAAAATGAATAATTTTCCAAAACTTTTTTTCAGGTAAATCATTTCCTGAACTAAGTATTCTGAGTTCATAAACTAAAAGTTTCAGAGGGTTTCAAACTCTATAAAGGTGCTCCAGTAATTCTGAAAATACTTCAAAATGAATATGTATCATGAAGTGCTTTCAAAGTCACAATGGGTAATGATAAAAACACATAAACATTTACTGTTTAAACCAACAAAAACAATTTGTCCTAACAGGTTAGCTGATGCAAACATAAATCATTATTGTAAACTATTCTACATTTTTAATGTTTCTTATCTGAATTTTAAACTCTGAAAGGGTGTTTATTAATTTGTTATATACTTTAAATCAACTTTACCCTTATTCCTCTTTCAAGTCTTCGGTTTAGTTTCATACAAGAAACTAAACTAAACTGTTCTAATTTAAAGCTTTATTTATATGGCTGAGTCAGGATTTTCTATACTCTATCAAATAAAAATAAAAAACAAAAAAATTAGATGCTGAAATCACCTCATAGTACAACAGTAATAATATACCCCATTGCACAAATTAGTCAAAAAAAGACTTTTACAAAAAAATTGCATTCTCACATTATAAATTTGAACCAAGATTAAATGGATACTATTAAAATCCTACTTAACTTTAAATACTGGGATTCAATAAAAATTCGTCAGCTAAAAACCTAATTTAGTTCTTTAAAGTCGCTACAAAATGTCCTCTAGGTCATATAATTTAGATCACTCCTATGCTGACTTACTTAGCAAAAAAGAAATAGGAAAGAGAATTTAATACATGTATAAAAGCCCTTTTATATCTACTGACTTAATATCTTATATTATCTTTTCATAATATTATTATCACTTTATTATCTCAAGGTAAATAGCTATCATTCTTATCTTTAAAACCTAAACAACTAGACCCTACCTATGTAGCACGCAGAAAGTTTATTATGTTTCTTAAATACAAACTACATGTAGAAATATTCAACTTTTAACAAGCGGATGAACAAAAGCCAAATATCACCACCCATGTCTTATGGTATTTACACTCTAGGTTAAAAATGGAAAGGAATAAGGAACTGGTGCACTACTGAAAACAAGTATAGAGTGCAAATGCTGCTTATTCACAACTTCCTTAAATAATGTTAAGATATGTCATGTTTAAAAAATAATAAATAAATCTTACCAAATTAGAAGGGACAGACACCTTTGGAAATAATTTTTTGAGAACTTCCTTAGCTTCCAACTCAACAGCTTCCACATGTTGTTGTCTTTCCTAAAGCAGAAGATGAACCAAATTAAACTTACAAGATTACAGAATTAAAAAATAAATAAATAAAAACAAGCCTATGGTCTTTTAAGCTCTACGGAAGGAAAAAGTCATAGTATTTTAAAAATTCATCTTGATACTGACAAATGTTAAAACTTCTCATTTTAAAATGTCAAAATGCTTCCAAAAGAAAAAATCTGCAAAATCTCTAAAGCATCCTAAATAACAAATAATGTTTTACATTAATCAAGCCAAAACAATATGTGACAGTATGGACATTTTCTTTTCCATCCATTAGAAATCAATTGATTTGCCCCTCCAGAGACAATTCGAAAACAAATAAATGAAACAAAACACTCAAAAACCAAAATATACTTCCTTCAGTTAAAACTTTAAATTACATGCACAAAAAAACAAGAAACAATTTCTATACAAAAAGCAACATAATAGAGGCTTATTGGCTGGTAAATTTCTCTACAAAAAAATGGATCACTGATAGACTATAATGCCAGGGGATTAAAATGGCAACTTTCATATTTCCAGCTTCAAGGTTAGGTAAAACTACTTATGCTAAACAAAGCAAAACAAAAACAAAAAAAGACAAAATTTGATGGGTGGTACATATGGGAAAAAGAGAAAGAGGAAAACTGATGGCATATTACTTCACCAATGCCAAGCATCGAGAAGACTAATTCTGGCACTTGTGTATGGACTCTGTCAGCTGTAAATTTAAAGTTAAGTATTACAAATACATGTCTAAATTTAGTGATTTTAAATCCAAGTCTAATGGATATTAATTATTAACTCAAAACCATGGTTTGTCAAAATTAGGGTAATGACTTCATCACATGCAAAATAAAAATCTAATATTCAAACTATCACTACAAGATAAAAAACTGACACCTATAAAAATATACATCTAAACCAAGAAAATCATCTCGAAACACTTGTGAAGTTCAACAGGTGATGAGAAGGCAAGTATGCTAGCAAGATCTCAACCCTATCTTTCCCCCACCATTTAAATGTGCTCTTTGAAATCTATTTCAGATTTAAGATGCACACACTCCAATTTAAGAAAAACTAATAACATGAAAAGCTAGTTAACTCAATAAAAAGCTAGAGATTAATCACATTCTTTACACATAAACAGTTGTGACTTTATTCAGGATTAGTTGATTTTAAAAATAGATGTTTTAGTGAAATATTTTCAATAATTCAATAAAGTCTATTTTCCAGGAATACACTCATCTAACTGCATAAAATAAGGTATACTCATCAAAGGAAAATGTTTAACTGCCAATTCAGACAATTCAGAGGTCATTCTTATCACCTTAGCACAGAAATGGTAGAGTAATCTATAAAGAAAATCTGTTAGGAAAAAAAACTTTGTGGAACAGAAGTTTTTTTAAAACTTCCCAAAGATAAAAGAATCTAAAGACGTGTCCTAAGTTTTAACCAAAAGGGACTTCTAAAGAAGAGAAGTTATTTTTAGTTTGTACTAACAGTTTTAGCTAAAAAGTTTTCAATTGACATAGTAACTTGGTTGTGGATAGCAATTTTTATCCCACTTAAGCTCCAATATCGAAAATTGTATTATTATAATTTCTTTACTTTCTCTAAATGTAATATATATAAAGCATCTTTCATGTGCACATGGACATTTATAGAAGCTTTTCAAGAATATTTACTCCTTACAACACAACTTGTGGTCCTGTTTCAATCGTTATCACTTTATACCTATGCTGAGGCCTACCTAGATTGCATTAAAATAAAGACTAAATTCTATTCTCTATAGATTATTAGATATGCAAGAAGCAACCATGCACTTGGTGATGAGTTCTGAAATACGGATAAATTCTTAAACTCATAACCAAACACATGATGAAAGAAACATGGATAAATTCTAGTTCTCTTTTAGAATCGTAATATGCAAGAAGGCCTATCACAGATGGCATACAACTTCTTGCAGGAATGGCATGATATTAAGAGATTAATACTTCCTAGATACCCAGTCTCTTTAACAAAATAAAAGCTAAAAGGTAGCTTTTAACAGTGAAAAACAAAGTTAAAAAAAATAACCAGAACTATGCCAGAATCACATTGCTGACAGAACTGACTGCAACCACTCACAATGAAATAATAATGTGCTACCTGGCCTAGATTTCTTTGGTCCCAATATCTGCCAGCTGTCTCAAGTTTAGGTTTTAGTGAAAATTAGGGCCAGATGAATAAATATATAAGTAAATTTCCATTACCGTAAAGGAAATGTAACTACAAACATATACTTGATTTAAAAATTTAACTCTACTAAAAAAAAGTACTTCAAATGTCACTAAGACATACATTTAAAATTCAACAGGTTACCTTGGCAAACAAAGTACTTATAGAATGATGAAATGAATCACATAAATAACAAACTTTATTAATCCATCTGTAAAACTCAATACTCCTGTTCCACATTTATTCTTGGTAGGAATTTTCAAAATGCTTAACTAAACTGGCACGTTCATTTCTCTCAATCTTTAAAAACAACTTATTTATAATTACTAGAAATCTTCAAACCCATGGAACAACGTGAACTCAGAATATCCTTTACTACACTGAAGGTGGGGAAATATATGTTTCTGGAATTCTTTACATACTCTGGTCAAGAGAATTATCCCTTATTTAAACATTCCATAGTAAATATGCATCATTATTGTCCAGCTACTTCAAAACCTAAAGTTTAATTTTAATTCCACTTCTAAGGAACCAGTCTCAAGAACATATTCAGAAGTGATCCCTTCCCTGTACTTCTTAACCCATTTTCATTTGCCCCAAGAATAATCGCCAGCAGTGCTAGTAGCTGTAGCATTTACCCCAAGATAACTCACAGATTAAAGTCCTAACCAAACCCTCAAAAAGTTGCTACGAAATGTCTCACTTTTTAAAATTATTTTTGCATCGCTCTAGTGTATCAGTAGCCTTTGTAAACAAATGACAATTCTACTTATAGAATTGGTTTTATTATTATTACTACTTATGCCTATAGCACCTGGTCTTTCTAGGTGGTCTCCCATCCAAGTACTAAAAAGACCTGACCCTGCTTATTAGCTTCCAAGATCAGATATCGGGCTTGTTCAGGGTGGCCTGGTGGTAGACCATGGACCGTGGCTCCACTGGGGCGTGAACCCCGGAACTTCTGCGTGTAAAGCAGACATGTGAACCACTACACTATGGAACTACATCTTTATAGTATTGTTTTTAGTAGTGGTATTTCTATTTACAAAATACAGTAATTCGTGATAGCTGAAAGTGTCTTATCCTAGAAAATGTAGCATTCCTACACATGATGTTAACATTGTTCTTGGAACACTTGTTAGCCAAAGATTCCTTTGATGAATCTGATTTATGTATACATTTCTGTTACATTAGTATTAGAGACATTTCTGTTTAGAAATAACTCCAAGGACATTTTTTATATTTTATTTTCACATTGGAAACCAGTCGATTTGCTTCAACCTCAAAGATTGTGTTTATGTACAATTAAATTAACGCTGGCAGCAAGCTGCACTTTTTATTTTTCTAAAGAGGAAATAGGTTAAGATTTTTATCATTTTCCACCTTGTCTGCATCATCCTGGTGTGCCCCAAAGGTCCTAGGAGAGTTCACTGTGTAGGTACATCCTAGCTAGTTAAATGCATTTGTTAATTCAGATTTTTTTTTGGCCCAAGGTTTTCATTAAAGTTTTCTTAACCAACCCAAGAGGCACAAACTGTCTTACAAGAGCTAACATGGGGAGGGGCACAGGTCTCCTGTTGCTTCAGCTTAAAGCAATAATCACCAAAACTCGAAAAATCAGGTAATCACAACAAATCAGCATGCCCAAAATTAAAGCTTCAAGTAGATGAAAAAAGCAGAGATGACAGAGATGGTAAATGAGGATGATGATGAGATTTTATATTTAAATTGCAGTATAATTAAATGCTTTAGTCTGATTTTATGACAAGCTGCAGATTTTCTCAGTTCAGTGAATTGTTTCTAGGAGTTAGCATTACAACCTTGGCAGTCTTGTTCACTCTCTCCTGCAGCATTTTTTCAGTTGATGCCAATGCTTCCATTGCTTCCCAGTTTTTCTCCCGAAGGTCCTAATCATTTTTAGAAAGAATGATTTCAGTTTATCCATTACTGAAAGATTTTTGCTTTTAACTTCATCAATATTTTGCACTGCATTTAAATGCTGGTTACTGCAAAATTATTTCAATGGGAAAATATGTATATTAGAAAAAAAAAAGTAATGTTTAGAAGTCTGAATGAGAAAATAAAGATGCCCACTTCCCATGTTTTAGTATACACATCAAATATGCCAGCAGCTTTAAAGTAATTACTGCGCACATGTGACACAGAAGAAAGCATTCAAAAGTAAACACACAAACCAAGATTACAAACAAATACACAAGTACTGCAAAAAGCTTTACAGGTGATTTTTTAAACAAGGCCCAGTATCACTGTGGGACTTTCCACTGCAGCGCTTAACATTTTTCTCTAAATATGTTTTATTAAATCAATACATTTCAAGTCTACCTAGAAATGACATAGTGACTCACTGTGCTTCTGTATCTTTCTTGGCACAAATATGCCATAAAGCAACCTGACAAGAATTGTACGAGCTACTTGATCAAGGCAAACAGGGAGGCTGGAAGGCTATAGAACGAATTCTCTTGGAAGAGAAACAAAGGTTATTGGAAACTGAGCTCTAAAAGATCTATTATAATAGTGTTTCATTAACAAATACAAAAAAGGACATTCTGTTATATTTCAGTCTTTCTTCAGATGTAGAAATCTAAAAAGATTAAAAACAAAAAATAAAAAGCAAATAAATCATCATTTATTGAATGCTTAGTTAGGTACCTAATATTATACTTGGTGCTTCACATAAATTCTCATTAATCCTCACAACAACCCTAGGGTGTACTTATTCCCACTTTATAGATGGAGAAACCACAGCTCAGGTAGGTTGAGAAATTTGGTCAAGTGTACATAACAAGTGAAGTGATAGAACTAGAATGGATTGACACCATCAGCTACTGGCCTCCAGTGTCTTGGTTCTTTTCACACGTATCAATGCCTCTAGTACTACTGCTGCTGCTATATTAAACTGGCATCTACTATGCCTTCCTTATCTCAGAATCCCAATAACAAAATAGTTAAGATGTTAGCGGTTTACTGGAAAATATGCCTCAGGTTTTGTGGCCAAGCTGTCAGTAACGTTACACACACATACAAGGGCAATTCACATACCTAATTTTGACAAACTCAGGGGTGGAGAACATTACAATTTGTTAACAAATTAATGCAAACTTTGAAAAATTTTACTTTCATTAGAAAATACTATTGATTTACAATCAATATCACCTTAGGTTTCAATAATATTTTTAATCTTGCTCAAGTCTTAGCAATCATACTTTTGTGTGCAAAAATTCCTTCACCTCAAAAATGTTTTGATTCTACTCACAGGTGTCACTTTCAGATCAGAGAGAATTTAAGAAATTCACCTTAATCCACTATTTATCTATTTGGTTAGAGTACTAGGATTTTATATTTCTTAGGGCATTATCGCTTCCCATTCCAGTATAATAGTATTCGGGTTCTGAAACCTCTAACACACTTAATTACAAAAATCTGAACTACCTCCCAGTTAAAAAAGGGACGTTCCAAAAGGCTTTGATAGATATTTAATTATTGAAAATACTTGGTTTGAATACTGGCATTACTCTTAGTTTACAAAAAGGCTAGCCCAATCAAAACAATAGGAAATACCTTTAATTTTAAAATGTTGAGCTGAAAGAATAATTTTCCAAAAGAAAAGTTCAGCAGAAAGGCAATTATATTTTAATTTTTTTAAATCTGAAACTATAATTATAGCTTCAATATTTAAAATATTATTCAGAAGTGTACAAATTGGTTTTTTACTTAAAAAAACTGTTCTCCAATAGAATTACTCCAATAACCCCCCTAAAACACTATACACAAAATACTTTCTTACAAAGAATAAGAAAAAAATCTAAAGTAAAAGCAAATTTTAAAAAATTCTGAACCATGATATTTCAGTGAAGTAATAAAAAGAAAAGTTTTATTCTGATAAAGATTTACTTACATTATTTTTCTTCCTCTGGTGTTCAACTGCGTCCTTCAAAGAATCTAACTCATTCTGGAGACAAGTTATTTCTTTCTCTCTTTCTGAAATTCTAAACCAGAACATGAATATATACAGTAATACTTTAGGTAAACAGTGAATATATTTGTTACTACCAAATAAAAACAGCAAGTAGATAATACTTAAAAAAATGCAAACTCTTTAAGCTTAGCTATTGTTCCTGTAAAAAGCCTATCTGTGAATTCCTATTTTCAGAAACAATTTTTTAAATAAATTTTTACAAGAAGACATGCTGACATCTGCGCTAGAGAAATCATCTTTTAATAAACAGTTCATGAATACATGAACTGCTATGGTTGTAGCTACTTTTATTTTTATCTGGGGCTGTGAAGTAGCCAATTCTAGAAGAGTGAAAATTGATGTAGAAATACTCCCTTAAATATATATATTTTTCCTTCAGAGTAATAAAATCAGTTGTGACTTTAAGTGGCTAACCCACAACAAAAGTATACTATTAATGGGAGGTAGGTATTCTCTTATCATTTTCATAACAGTTTTGGGGTTCATGTTTTTCTGCTTCTGTTTAATGAGTTAGTTATTTCCCAGAAACACAGGAAGCAATGAAAAAGATTCACAATTCAATTGTCATAGTTGAGAACAGCTTGGATAAATTACAAATGGCTCTTCCCTAAGGCAGACTACAAATAGGGTCTGGCAAACAAGGGCCCGGGGCCTGACCCACAGTCTTTTTGTATGGCCCTCGAGCTAAGAGCTGATTTTACAGTTTTAACGAATTGTTTAAAAAAAAAAAAAAAAAAAAAAAGAAACAGAAACAGACCTATGTTTGCCTACCCTTCTTTGCTCTTTACAGTTAAACTCGACTCAAAACAGTAAATAATTCTAAACGAGTAAACCACCAACTCTGTAAATAAGCCATGAGGAATAACATTTAGATTACTTACATCACCTGATATATTTAATATGGTTAACATTTAACAAACTTAAACATACAACTTATCTGAAATGACCTTAACTGTAGCCTCTTAAAGAAAAATATAGGCCAACAATAAAAAAAAAGTTTCAGTAAAAATCTCCCTAAAAGAGAACAACCATAAAGATTATTATAAGATTCTATTTTTAATTCAGACACTAAACCAAAATTTGGATTATTTAATTATGTGATTGTGTTAGAAAATTGGGATAATTTAAGGTAAATAAGCCTTCAAAGTACAGTTTAATTTGATTAGATGTTTTCTGAATGCCTGAAATATCAAAATCTCTCAACAAAATGTTCAAAGAAATCAATGCAAATGCCATAAAAAGGTATGTTAGCTCAGCCAAAGGCACAGCTGAGCACTACTGAACTGCTGTTCAAGAAATCAAAATAGAACTGTAAAAATTACATGGCCATTTGTTATATTATATTGTTTATCTGAGAACTGTTTAGCATATAAAAGCAGTTAGCATTTCCCAAATTGTGAATAAAAGTTATTACTTACACTTTCAATAGTTCTTCATGAGGGGAAAAAGAAGATGCCTATTAAAAGAGTTAAATGTTATTTCAAACCAAAGCATTCTAGACTTCAAAAATTTAACTCTTCTCAAATATAAATTAAGGCAACACCAAAGATAAACAATACCATATATTCTATCTGTCTGTCACCAAATAAAAACGTTTACAAATTTATAAAATGTACTGAGTGCTAAATAAAGTCTTCATTGTCACTACATATTTAAACTCTTCTTTATCAAGTATTTACCCTAAAATTTTCATAATGTATATTTCACATTTGACTACATTAAGCTTCCAAAAGTCAAAAAATATCACAAATGAATTCAAAATAAGAATTAGGAAAAGATAACTTGTATGTAACATTTTTATTTTATTTTTACCAAGCAGAATTATACCTCGAAAAAGTATTTTAAAAGAGTGGCAAGCTATGACCTATAGTATTGCATATTTCTGTTTCTCTCCAATTATTGAAGTTTTGTTTGGAGTAAGGGGTGGTAGGGCATATGTTAAAACAAATGTCTATAGGATTTTAAGTATTTTAGAGCAAGGTTTCCCAGCCCCTAAGCTGCAGATCAGTCAGGTCTGTGGCCAGTTAGGAACAAGGCCACACAGCAGGAGGTGAGCGGTGAAGCTTCATCAGTATTTGCAGCCGCTCCCTAGCGCTAGCATCACTGCCTTAGCTCCACCTAAGATCATCAGGCATTAGATTCTCATAGGAGCACCGGTCTCTGATGTCAAAATTAGGGACCACTCATATAGAAGATCTGAAAACATACACACACAGATACATAACAGAGCTGGAATACATATAGTAATATTATTTGTGTATACCTTATAAATTTTAGATTTTATTTTGGATATGACATAGCAAACTGCTTTGTTCTTCAGGTAAGCTGAAAAACAAAACACACACTCTATTCTCAATGGAGAGGCAAAAGCAGTAAGAATACTTACAGATAGTCATGGATTATATAATTTTTCATCACATAAATAAAAGGCAGGCCATTTAGTAGTACCTACCTGTTGGTAGTTCTGTTGCTTAAGTTGCTCAATTTGGGATTTAAACAATTTGTTTTCATCTTGTACCTCCTATTTAAACAAAAATTAAATATCAATGCCTGGACAGAGATTTTTATTTTCCACATAAAATTCTGAAATATATGATACAAGCCGGGAAATTCTAAAATAGTAATAATTTTAAAGGGGTGTAATAAGCCCTATATTAAAACACATTATAAAATTACAATACTTATTTAGTACTAGCCTGGGAGTGGGTATGTCTCAATGGAAAAAAAAAGGAGACAGAAACACACCAACTACCTATAAGATTTTAGTACAGGGTGACATCAAACCATTAAGACAAGTTCTAGTGATATTTTGGGTTAGCTACTACTTTGTTGTGGGAGGTTGTCCCAAGTACTGTATTATGTTTAGCAGTATCCATGGTCTCTATCTGCTAGATACAGCAGCATCCCTCCTCCACCAGCTGTGACAACTAAAAATGTCTCCAGATACTGCTAAATGTTCCCTGGGGAGCAGAACTACTGCAGTAATCATGGATTACTTAATAATGTGCCTAGCCTTATTCTTAAAGTTGAAAAGTTATTTTCATAAACAAATAAATTATGTAAAAATAAAACTAAACCAAAAATAAATTATAAACATATTAGAAGAAAACGTGAAAATATTTTTATGACCAGAGTGAAAGATACCTTTCATGCATGCCAAGACTTAAAACTCAAAAAATTGCTTATATTTGAATATGTAAAAATTTTAATCTTCCAAAAGAAGGGAAAAATACAAATAAAATCCAAAAAAAAAATTAAAAAAAAAAACAAATCACCTCCCATGTGACAAAAGTCTAATTTCCTTTATTATGTTAAAAAGGATCTTTAAATTAGTAAGAAAAAGCAAATTCATATACAAATGAAGAATGCTTAACTTCTCCCAATCAAATGCAAATTAAAATAATCTAACCATCAATCAAGCAGAAAACTAAATGCTTTCATCTTTGTCAGTGTTGGAGAAGATAAAAGGAAATGGCCCTCACTTGGTGAGAATGTAAATTAGTGAGCACATTTTTGGAGGATGATTTAGCATTATCTAACAAAATTTAAAATGAAACTACTTGAGAGGGAGAGGAAACGTGACAGAAAACCCTTGGAGCATGAAATATGAGCAAGAGTAGTCAGAGACAATGCAGGCATCTAAAGTTTGCTATGACTTCAAATGAATGTTTTGTAAGTACTTTCAATAGCAATTACATGAAGGTTAGGAGTTACTGGTTTTGTTTTAACTATCTCTTTCAAAAAGGAAAAAAAGAACTCTGCATAAACTTTTGACCCAAAATGTCACTTCTAAAAATTTAAAGTAGGTATACAAGCAAAAGTACTGAAAATATATATGCTAGGATATTCACTATAGAAGTGCTGTAACAAGAAACACAACTCTAAATAATCTATGGATCCATAAACTAGAACTGGTTATATAAATGATACAACCATATAACAGAATACCACAAAGCCATTAAAAGTTAAAGGTAAAAATGTGCTTATGTGAAAAGACCTCAAAAGCATTATTCACTGGGCGGGTCGGTTGTGGGGAAGGGGAATAGGGAGCAAAATACAAGAGTACGTGTGGTTAAATATATTTAAAAAGTAATTAAGTATACAAACACATATTTTATGCATGGACACTCTCAAAAGCTATACAAACAAATGATAGTAACTTAGTTCTGAGGAATGATAACCAGTATCTGGGTAGAAGGAAGAATCATTCTGTATTCTATTTTCTTTTGTCGTAGTTAAAACTGTTTTAAAAACATGCAAAGACAATAGTTCAAACAATAATTAGTTTTAAGTAAACATATTCACCTGTAACTGCTTTGTTTTGCTAGAAAGATCACTCTCCCTCTCCTTCAGCATAGTTTCTACTCTCTTCATTTCATTTTCCTTTTCTTTCAACCTAAAATTTTTACAAAGACCTTATATTTATACACAAAAAAGGACAACCAGACTCCAATATCATCTTAAAGGAAAAAAAAGATAGCAGGAACAATGCCAATCAGCTTCTTTTCCCCATATTACACCAACTTATATATTTGTTTTAAGACAATTATTTCCAGAATTATCCAACTCAAAGTCAAGTACAACCTAAAATTGCTAGTTACTTTCCTACTTAACATTTCTTAGGCCAAGTATGGCTTTATCTCCAAGGAAACTCTAAAATACGAGTCATAATTGCACACCCTAGAACTTTACTCTTAACCCTTTGTAGTAAAGTAATGCTACATATAATTTAATCTGGTTCTCCCTAACCCAACATTGATATGTCTTGCTAAATATGGCCTAAGTGAATCCTAATTGCCCTTGTCATCCTAAACAGAGACCTCTCTAGCATAACACTTAAAACCTTTAAAATGATCTGTTTAACTATCTCCTCATCAGAGAAGGAGCCCGTTTTAGCCACTTCAGTAATCCCAGTGCCAGAGGGCACACACAATAGGCTCTCAAATGTTTGCTAGGTTGAATGTTATTTTTATCCTATCTTAATCTAGAAATAATTTCAAGATGTTTACAGGCCTACTTGAAAAATGACAGAACAGCATACATGAAGAGTGGGATTAAATATTAAAAAGAAATGGCAAAATTTAAATATATATTGCTAAGTGAAAGACGCCAATCTGAAAGGGCTACATACTGTGATTCAAACTATATGATATTCTGGAACGAGCAAAACTATAGAGACAGTAACAAGATCAGTAGTTGCCAGGTACTGGAGGATGGAAAAGGAGAGAAGGAAGGAGGGAGGGAAGGAGGAACAGGTGGAACACAAGAGATTTTAAGGACAGCGAAACTATTTTTTATGGTACTGTAATGATGGATACATGTCATTTTACACATTCATTAAAACCTATAGAATGTATAAGACAAAGAGTGAACACTAATGGAAATGATGGAGTTTTGTTAACAATATATCAGTAATGGTTCATTAATTTTAACAAACTGTAGCACACTAATGTGGGATGTAAATAATAAGAAATGTGAGGGAGGGGAGACACAAGAACTCTATTTTTCTCTCAATTTTTTCTGTCAACCTAAAACTGTTACCCCTGACCAAAAAAAAAAAAAAAAAAAAAAAAAAATTCTATTAATTAAAAATAAAATGTGAAGTAGAAATAAATGTAAATTTGCATACTTTAAAACTCTATACATCTGTAACAAACAGGCCACAAATATCTCTAAGCTTTCTATTAGCAAATGTGACTAAAGCATCTTGACAGTTACACAATACCCACAAGATAAACAATTAGCTGGACAAATGAGCAGTCCCAGTGCCAAGAATAGAGACATCCCCTTCCTCTCCTTAAAGACAATGACCTACTAAATATCCTCAATATCTTACTTTCAAAGACACAGATTCAAAGGGCCACTTCTTAAACATTAATAAAGACTATGGCATCACACATCAAAGCACAATCTCTTAAAAGTAATTCTATAGAATAACAAAAAGATGAAGTCCTGGATACCCTTCTCACAACCGTAAACTGATTTAGTTTAAGAGAACATACTTTATAGGATAAAAAATTTTCTAGGATGACCGTCTACAAAGACTGATTATGTCCTATGCTGATCAGATTCAATATTTTTACTATTCAGCACAGCATAAATAATATGAAAACAGAAAGCATTTTCCTAATAAGCAAGTTACCTTTATAGACAAATTTAATATTCTTACCAAGATTATGACTAAAGATTATCTTCTGGTTAATTCAAAGGTATTCTTTCAAATACTAAAATAATTTTAATTTTAAAGAAACCTAACCTCTCTTTACAATGACTGTTAAAAAAAAAAAAAAAAAAAAAAAAAACAAGGATAAAGTCTCCAGGTATCTAGAAGCACTTAAAGAGCCTCTGTTTTATTATACCAAAGACTTAAGCTTATGTGCCTCTGATCTATAATTCTACTTAACAAGAAAGTTAATGACTTAGAAGAAACTCATCATAATATTCAAGCACATTCTGGAAAATGAGAACTTCCTCTTTAAAATTCTGGCTAAAAGTATACTTACACAGTCTCAAGTTCTTCAAATCGTGATGCAGAACATGCCTAAGAAACAGATTTACATTTTCAATTCTAATATCAAAAAGATCAAGTACTATAACACACACACACAATATCACACACCAATGAAATAAAAATATAATTATATGTAGTAAATTTAAGATTAGGCAATTTATAAAACACTAAACTTCCTTTAACTTCATTTTTAATACCTGTTTCTTGAAGAATTACAGATTAACACATCAATTAAACATAAACACTTAGGAATGAGCTTAAGAGTTCATATAAATATGTAAGGATTGAAAATTTTTTTAGGCTTAGGCTGATAAAGACGCAATAACAAACTTGACAGAGATAAAAGTTAACTTATTTTATCAACAACAAAATTAAGGTACAACAATTTTTATGGTAAAGAAACTCACTAAAATATTTATTTCTTTGCTGTCTAGTATAGTAAAATAAAGATATCTGTTTTTAATGTAATATAGTGTTCATCTGTTTACACTATACCTCTTTCAAGTTATGTTGTGCTATCTCCTGAACATGATCTTTTAAAGATTCATTTTCTTCTTGAAGATCCTAAAAAAGAATAGATGTGAACTGAAATGATATTCAAATATAAAAATGGTATTTACTTTCGTTTTTAACTTCTTACCTGTAACCATTTCCCTCTATTGGTTAGATCTTTCTCCTTCTCTTCTAAAGCAGTCTTCATGGTATTTATCTGTTCCTCCTTTCCTTTTAACCTGACAATAAGTTAACAAGAACTACCAATGAAAAATGTCACATGACTATATAAAGCAAAAATAATGGAAACTGGAAAAGTATATTTTAGGTTGCATGCACAGCCCAAACTGATTAAAATAAACTAAAAAAATAATATTTTATATCAAATTAAGAAGCACTAGATGATTAAAGAAAATAGTTCCATCTATCACTGAAGATCCAGACACTGAATAAATTAGGGTAGCCCTAACTTTCATGCCATATCACCCTGTTTATTAAGTCAATACCAGCAAGTTTAGACAGCTTACACCTGGTTTCAGTATGAAATATATAGCCAGTTTTACAATGGCTATTAAAATGGGCAAAGAGTAACTAACATCTCAATTTAAAGTCATATTCGGATTATAAATCATGAAAAATCATTCCCATCAAAAAAATCTATAGGTTAAATCTTAATGAAAAACCTAAGATCTTGAGGTGTTCTTGAGGTATAAGTTGATATTCCCTAAAATATCACTTGAAAATAAGTAAAAAGAAGCTATGATTTTCATTATAATTGCATTTAATATATGGAAGAGAGATATTAAAGGGAAATGAAAAAAATAGTACTTACAAGTTCTGAAGCTCTTGAACTTGAGAAGAGATAGATAACTGAAATACAAAGAAAAAACAGAAAAAAGGCAAGTCATAATCCTTTCAATTTACTTTATTTGGCTTTATGATAAACTTTAAAATGTGTACTATTCAAATTACAAAGATCTTAGCTGAATTATTCATGCCAAAATAAGATGTATTTTGATTCTGCCTTCCCTTGATTCTAATGACAATAAGAGTAAAAAATTAAAATGTAAGGTAGGAGGGAAGGTGGTGGCAAAAAAATAGAGTTATGAATAAGTCTACATAATGTGATACTTCTAAAATCGCAAAAATAAGAACATTACACTGTACACATATCTCCCCTACCATATGGAGCTCTTCTCCTTCTCAGTTTTCAAGGCTAGCAACTCAACAGTACTCTACGTTATCCTCCTTTAATCTCACACAGTTTAATAGTACCTTTCATCCTCACCATCTTCTCATAGTCCCTTCAGATCTTGGCTTAGATATATCTCAGGAGACTTTTGTGACCTCTCAATCTATATTAGAGGAGTTTGACCTTTCATCATACCATTTCATTCAATACGTTATCTCCAATCACTAATATAGTGTTATGACAAGTAGGAGGAACTCTGTTGAATCTGTTGAATGAATGAATCATCTCTTTCATGCAATCTCACCATTTTTCAATAAAGCCTTATCAGATTAAATTGACCCAAACCCAACTATTTCCAGTAACCATTTCTACCTCTGAAATCCCCCAATGATATCTATGTTCTACAGGCAAAGGTTGGGCAATACATATTCTGTAAGAAAACATTACAGTCCATGCAGTTAAAAAGAAAAAAAGGTTAAAAATATTTACCAAAGTGTTTTGTGTTTTGTTTTTTTTAAGTTGGCAAACTAAAATGAAACATTAATACAGAAAACATTCTAGGAAAGTCTTTAACAGTTAAAAAGATAGAGTGATTAAAATATCGAGAGCACTTTCTCAATTCAGGCAAAAAAATAAAAAGCACATAACCCAATATACTTACAGCACACTACTAAAAGTTTTTTTTCTGGGTAACGAAAAAACCAAGTAGCTCATAAATACACATACACTAACAAATCTGTCATGCTATGGCTCTGGGATTTTTACCTGTTGAGCCTTTTCAAGCTGGATATTTCCTATTTCTTCTTTTAGAGCCTCTATTTCCTGTTTCAAATCCTTGACAATGACAAAACAGACAAGATTGGACAATGGAAACACAGAAATTGACATAAAATGCAATGTACAAACAAACACATGAAATTAAATGGTATTCACTGAAGTTGATAAACAAAAAAACAAATACATAGTTTTCTATCTCCCAATACCTGAATAGTCTTCTCCTTAGTAGCAACTCTGAGAAGTTCAGTTTCCAGAAGCTCTTCCACAGACTTGATCTTTCCATCTTTTTCATGGATCCTGAGATAAAGAAACAGCATTAAACTTGAACAGAAATCAAGATCTACCAACTAAGATATAAAAATAGCACCAAATCATGAATAAGCTCACCAAATGAACTCTCCCCTTTTTAAGTAAAATAGCAACATATCTTGCAGACAGAAGGGGGAAATTACATAAAGCTCTTCCTAAGTGAGAATTAATCGGTAACTACCAAACGGCTGAAGCCTATGCATACAAGGAGAAGCTGGTGACATGCTTCAAAAGTACACAGGAAATATAGGATTTGTACCCTGAAAACACTAGGGAAAATCAAGTTCCTCTCAACAATACTGGCTTCTAGAGCACAGAAAGCTGCGGCAGAACTTACACACAATTATGGCATCATACTTTAGAGACACCTCAGCAAGAGGATGCAAGCAAAGAATTGACCTCTCTATCCAATATAATCTATTCTGTAATAGTTTCTATTGCAGAAACAGAATATTAACGAGTCAATGTGATGTTAGGAAAATAAATGGAATTAATTACCAAAAAAAATTTTTAACCATCAATTGCACTGGAAAAGCGCAGCTCATTCCAGCAATAAAAAAATATACTGAAGGTTAATCTAACATCAGCTATCTCAATTGCACAATAAAACATTCATCAGCCCTAAGAAAATGGACCAAAAGAGAAAGACCATTTTAATAATGTCATCACTTACACTTTCTTAAGTTCTTCAACTAGAGATGCAAAAGAAACCTGGAAACAGGAAGGAATCCTACTTAGTCATTTGCTCAAAATATAGATGGGTCAGAAATAAAAAGTATGTTATTCTTAAATTTTTCACTACACCAAAATCCAAATGGGAAAAGTAAACTCAGGAATTAAGTCTTTCAAGATTTTTTTAAATGTCATAATTATGAAAACGAAAAGTGCTTTGAAAGTAAGCGGCTTTAAAAGCTACTTATGGTACGTGTAAGACAAACGAAAAATCAATAGATGTTAAAATTATTACTATTTCTAACCAGATAAAAAGAATATACAACTAAAAAACTACCTAATTTCAGGTAGCCCCTTCTATTATTTAGTCTTACTTTATATTTGTATACTCAAAACCTTTTATCACTGTCACAAGAAACAATGGTAGAGTACCTAGTGCTTAGGATACACTCAACATCTAATAAATTGCAGTCTCTATTAATGATAATTGAGTCACTAAACACTCACAGATTAAAACTATAATTAACAAATTCCATGTTGAGAAGGGAAGAACAGACAAACAGAATAGCTATGCTTGAATGTAACAGGTCTGTTTGTGAAAATGGTTGCAGGATCTACTAAATACATTACCTGATCATTTTGCTTAGCCTTTAAGTCTTGAACTTCTTTTGTCAGAGATGAATTTTCTGTTCTTATTGCCTTTTTCAAAGACACAAAAACACAATATACTTTTACTTATTTTTATTTATTACTGAAAAAAATAGCTAGCTTCAATATATACTAGCTTGTCATTTTTCTTTTTCTCTCTGGAAGGTCCAGAAATCTTACTTCCTTCACATGTCTACACTTCTATAACTTCTAGATTTTTAATTCAATTATTAGCACAAGTATTTCTGGTCATGTTTCTACAACCTCACGATCATGTGGCATACCACTTGTTACCCTAAACTCAATTACATTTTTAAGTTATTTCTCTGAGCAACCTTATCTAACCTAATCAAGTCAGTTAATGATAATCCTGAAACAGAACTGCAGTCTCTCTTTTCTCTGGCCTCCAATACTATTTCAAGAACTTATGAAGTCTGCTAGTTATCATTTGGTTATAATTTAGGCATAAGTGTAGATGGGGAAACATATATTACAAACCATAACAATAGTATGTACTTCATTAAGGCAGTGAAAGCTACAATCAACTATGTACTTTTGTATTTCTAACAAAATCTTATATTTAATGAAAAAATCATATAAAGTTATAAAATGTGGGTAACTAACATGAAGTTTAAAGATATGGGGAAAATCTTACACAAATTACAGTGAAACCCCTTTATGTTCACTGAATAACCAACCAAAAGGAAAACGAATCAACAAAATGCTTTACATTCAGCTCTTCTTCTTTAGTGGCCACCTGAATAAGCCCAGTTTCAAGTAATTCTTCAACAGTCTTCAACTTCTCATCTTTTTCTTGAATGCTGAAATTATAAATTTAAAATATATATATGAACTATTTTTCAAGGTAAACAAATGATAGCATTCCCAAATATTTTATATGGATCAACTCCTGTGTCAATTGTTTCTTATAAACTTTTAATTCTAGAAACATTTCTGAGGATCTCTGATTCTGGACTAAGGGTACTTCCTCTTTACCAATAAGTAAAATGTGTTCAAGTAATGCATGCTTACATGTTAGCCTAAACAAATCATTGCTGCCACATGACACCCACAAACCTCATGCAATCCCAAACCAAATATATCAATAGCATACACCACTCTTTTCCATTATGAAGTACAAAATTTTTTTTAAGAATCTACATTAATACAGTTAATAATTGTTATCTCAAATTGAGATAGTGAGTCATTAAAATATAAAAAGAAAAGTTTAACCTCTTACCATTTTTCCATTTGTTCCACAACATCTTTATTAGGCTAAAATAAAAATCACCAAAAAAAGTTTAATTTGACCTAGTTTGCATGAGGTAAAACTAGTTTACAAATGGAATTCTATGAAAATTATTTAGTTTTAGTTAGATGCAAAATTTAGAAAGATGATCCATGTTTAAAGTGCTAATAATTAAAGAATCTAATTTACAAAACACAAAACAGAAGAAAAGTAGCTATACAAAAGACAGAAAAAGATAAAATACAAAATGGGCTGGCAAAATAAATTAGTATGTTATAAAGAATTTTTTAACTGCTATAAAAGAAAATCTTATCGAGGATAAGAAGAGAATTTGCCTTACTTCCCTTACATTAATTCAATTGTTTAAATATAAAAAAATCCAAGGTCCTAAGCCCTTGCAGGACAGGAAGGAGGCTTTGTTCTTTCTTTTTACAAATTTCTTTTAACTTTTAAAACTAAGGTGTAACATTTATAATAGTCAACTCATGTGTACAACTCAATGAATTTTTAACATGTAAATATTATATAACCACCACCCAGATGAATAGCGAATATTTTTAAATTAAGTGTAAATTGTAGAAACAATACATGAACACATTCTCCTTGCAAAGCATTAAAACGTGATATGTAAGTTGGACCCCACCTTTGACATCTCCTTCCATCCCCCTAAACACACAAAAGTCTCCCATCATAATTTACTGTGTGTCAAGAAGTGGGGCTTCCCCTCAACATTCTCAGGCCTTCAAGCAGCTAAGTACCCTGATAAAACACGTTTGGGGTCTTCTCCCTTAAACATTCTCTTCCACCCATCCCAAGCTGCTCTCTCCTAATTTCGATAAATTATTTTTACCAACGTTATTACAATCATTTTTCAAAAACACGATTAATTTTTCCATTGTCAAACCCAAATCCCAAGATTCCACTTCTTACATATTTCTAAATTAACCCTCTTTTCTTCAATGTCCTAGGTTAGGCACTCGGCTTTACGCATCTCAAATACCATCATAGCTTAATTGTCTCCCTGCCTATATTCCATATGATTATTTTGTGAGTATAGGAAGAACTTCCAAACAGGAAAAAAATTTTCCTACCATCAGAAAGAAGATAGGAGCTGTCAAAAGTACATTAAATCGGGTTTATAAACTTGTGAAAAATAAATCACACAATAAGTTTTTAATCACCAAGATGGTTTTTGTCCATCTTTATGAATGCCATCTCACATAAAGACTTAAAATTTTTAACTGTGTATAAAGTAAAAATGTTGACTGCTAAGCTGGGTTAGTTTTGTACAATTAAATACTCAAGTGTATCACCACTTATTGTGGTGATCATTTCACAGTATTCACAAATATCATATCGCTGTGTTATACACCTAAAACTAATATATGTCAATTATAGCTCAATAAAAGAAGACAACACTAGTCCAAGTGATCCCCCTAAAATGCTAGACAAAACCATAATTTTTATAACACGCTTCAATGGCTTACCCGTGTGCTAACTCAAGTTCACGGTCCTTACACAGAACACAAAGTCCTTCATGATTAGGCCCTAGTGAATCTCTATTCCTTACACCTCATACTTTGCGCTTCTACAATATATTCTGAATATGTCATTTTTGCAACATACTGCCATTACTTTCAATACGTATCTCCCTCAGCCTGGATTGCTCTTTAGTTGTTTGGCAAATTCATAGCCGTTTTTCAAAGTCAGATTTAGCTGTCCTCTTTTTCTCTCGGGTTCCTCCTCACCCTCACTCTCCTAAAATAATTCATTATCTCTTCATCCTAACCTGTACACACAATTTAAGAATTTTACTCATCAGACTGTTCTGTGTTACACATCTACCTCCACACTAAGCCACATTCTTGAGGACAGGATCCAAGTCTCATTCATCTCTGTAACCTCAGCACGTAGCACAGTTCCCAGCATATACTCAATTAGTAAATATTTAATGAAGTGAATTTCCTTTAACAAGGTCACAGTTTAACAAGTACTCTTGGTCAACTGCTCATTGAATATTTAATTAACCCAGCTTAGCATATATCCAACAGTTTTACTTTATACATTGCTATTCTTATCTAATTCAATTTTTTCCTCCCTAGATGATTTTCAAAACTACATCTTATATAATAATGAATTCTTCAATAAACTACAACCAGGCAGCAACGCAAAGAGAAAAGTCTTGCTACTGCTATTGTTTTTACTTAATAATCTCGGTCATTAAATCTTAAAAATCTACTAGAACAAAAATTAAAAACTCATGCTGCTCCTCTGCTGAACAGTCAAGATATTCAAAAACAAAACACATAAGAACCTCCACCCCCCACACACAAACACCCCAAATTTTATTCTGAATACAGATTTTTAGTAACTGATTTACTTGCATCATCCACCCACAGGCCTACATCCAAATAGAGCCTTCCCTTTTTTAGTGTATAAACAGGCACCTTACCTGGCATTTGTTGTCTTTCTGCTTCCTACACCTCAAAAAACAACAACCTGGCACCATTATTGGTTTCTGCTTCAATAATTTCAATCTTTTTCTCCAGGATAAAAATCCATGGGGTAAAAGGACTACATATTTTTACATAACTAAACTGTTCATCTCTCAACTGTCATTTAGAATTCTGACAGCTGGGTAAGAAGAGGTTAAAGGTGAAAACGAAAAAATCGAAATTACACTAATCTTTAATCTCTTCTTTCATTAGCAATAGCAATAAAAATAACCAGAAAAAAAGCCAAAGAGATGGTGGTTCTTTGGTCTGCCAAGGTGAGACAAATAAGTCAGAACTATAATCAAAAACAACAGTCATATGCTTTCTATACTATTTTGTGTCTTTTTTTTTTAAGCGCTTTCGGAGCAAAAGAAAAACGCTGAGAATTACCAAAAGGCAAATCTTAAATTGTTACCACCAAATGAGTTTCCACTTATATCAAATAATTCTTTTAAATAGATCAAAACGTGGCTATGAAATTTTGTTCTGTGGATAATTTATAAAAATTCATAAAACCATTTAAAAAATTCATCTCATGCCAAAAGTTATTTTAACAGGACCTAAAGGTACACAGAAAGCTGACAGTATATAAGTCTGACCCAGTACGGTAGAAATTAGAGAATTTTTAAAAACTATTTAAAAATTTTATTATTAACTTCCACTACACGTCCTCATTTACATAAGATATTAGAGAATGGCAATACACCCATCCCTTGATATACGCATTTTTTTATGCAAGTTCTTTTTTTAAATGTGGTAAATATCCCCCACACCCATGTATGGGGACTTTTTATACATTTATGGGTTCTCTCTTTTTCATGTCCATGATTAATTACTCTTTCTAAAAACAATTAGCTTAACTCAGCAACATACAAAGAACTAATACGTAGCAACACACAATTATCAATGATCTTCTCATTCATTAGATGGTAAATAAAAAAGCATGGGTGACTGACTACTGATGTTTTTCAGGGTTTGGTTTTACAAATATTTTGCTGAAGAAGCTGAAAATTATATGAAGGAAAAATGTCTTCCTTTTGAAATACTTTTACTTTTAGATAATGCACCTGGTCATCCATACAATTTAGAACATTCAAATATAAAAGGTATGTATTTGGCACTAAATATAACATCTTTGATCCAACTTTAGATCAAGGCATTATTTCTAACTTTAAGATTAATTATATTAAATGGAGTTTTAATGATATTTTTAATAAACTTGAAGATAATGAATCATTTACAGTTGCAGAATCCTGGAATAAATACACAATTTAAAGTTGTATCAAGAATATTGCTTTAGCTTTGAGTAATTTAAAGCCATCAACTTTAAATGCTTGTTGGAAAGCTATGGCCAGAAGTGGTTGTACCAGGAAATATGGTTCCAACAACTGAAGATGGATTGACTGGCATTATTAATTTATTATATAAATTTCAAGAAGGCGGCTCTGACAATTTAAATGTAGATGATATAATGAATTACTGGTTGATCACAAATTAACTGATAATGAATTAATTAACTTAATTCCTGAACCCCATCCTGCCATTGAATATGGTAGTGACCTTGAATCAGTTTCATATACTGCAGAAAATATTTAAAAAACTCTTCAACTGGCCACAAAACTGGAAACTACAAGTCTAGATATTAATCCAAACATCCAACAAGCCTTAAAATTTCAAACAGATTTTTAAAAATGTTGCAATGGATATCGAAGAATTTATAAAAACTTGGCAAAAGACAGGGTTGGAAAAAGATCATCCAAAAATAAACTTAAATAATGAAACCAAAGTAGTACTTCTAAATATTTCGAGCAATGAAGATAGTGACTTTGTGCCAATTATAGACAATGACAGCAAATAAAATTTATTTAGGTTTTTCTGAATTTTCATCAGCATTTTTTGGGGGAAAATATGTGAAATAAATATTTTTTATGACATATTGACCTACTTCTTTAGTTTTTTTCCATACTGGAGGACTCTTTTCAGTTTTCTTCCATGTGAAAAAAAAAAAAAAAAGATACATGCAACGGGTAATCCGCATAAATCAAGAGATGGGTGTATTAACTTTAAGGAAAAAAAAAATTAAGGCTCGTAGTTTTACTCTTGTCGAATGATAGAGAATACTATTTTTTAGTACATAACGAAAGTTAAAAGATTTTAGTTTTAAATTCAGTTTTAAACCTAAGTAGGAGTTAACAACACCTTTAATACTGGAATTCTAGGACAAATTCAGAAGTTTCTAAGCATTTGTTTTCCATCTCATTAAGTTAATTTTATAAAATTTAAAACTTTAGATAATGAAATAGGTGTTCCAGAATCTCTGATAACCAATTCACAAACACTACACTCTGCTTTTCTGGGTAGGAATTAACACGACCAAAAAAAAATATCTATCATATTTAATCTAATTTAACTCATCAATGTTGCATCTCATAAGTGGTATTTTATGTAACACTAAAAGTAAAAATGTTGCCAACTAAATTGTAACTAGAGACTGTAAGATATATCCAGGTTTCAATGATGATAAATTAAGGGATAGGAAAAAAAGCTTAAACTTTATGAAATATTATCATTATAAGCTATTCTAGAACAAATATAAATAAGAACAAGATTTAAGAATAAGACATAAATAGCATTTTAGGATTATTATGGCAGGAAGTCATGTTCCTGCACTATATATACCATCTGTTCAGCATTTTCTCCTCTTTTATCTTTAGTTTGTAGGAGTAAAGAATACACAGAGTAATAAAAAGTATGCAAAGCACTTAATATCATATTTAAAGAGGAAGGAGAATAAGTGGATTATTTCTTGACAAGTAAACAGATGTTAACTAAAATCTTCCAAAATACTTCCACAGTATTTGGCAGAGCTGCTTATACCAACTCAGTACCTGCATAAATGTAAATTTTAAAATAAAAAAGAAAGTATGCACCTGCTAAAGGGAAGTGCTATCATTTGCATTAACTCAGATTCCAGTTTCTAATAAAAATATGTTTCAAAAATTTTAAAGTATCAGAGAAACATGCAAAGCTTTTTTTAATGTGTCATTCAATATCAAGACGTTCTAGAACATTTTTAAAAACTGGAATTTGAAGAGTTGTGAAAGAGCATGAAGGCAATGCTTAGAAACAGCCACAGAAGGAACACTGCCTGGGGCTCTAGTTTATGAAGACAAGCTTTGTCAGGCTGCTACAGTTTTTTTTTGTTTATTTATTTTTATTTTTCAAGTAGAGTTGGCATTCAACATTATTCTATATTAGTTTCAGATGTATAGCATCGTGGTTAGACATTTATATAATTTACAAAGTGATCCCCTTGTATTAAGCTAGTAACCACCTGGCACTATACAGTTATTACGTTATTATTGACTATATTCCTTAGGCAGTATTTTATATCCCAGTGACTATTTGGTAACTGCAAATTTGTACCTCTTAATCCCTTCACCTTTTTCACCCAGCCCCCAACACCCCCATCTGGCAATCACCAGTTTGTTCTCTGTATCTATGAGTGTTTTTGTTTTGTTCCTTCATTTATTTTGTTTCTTAGATTCAAAATATATGTGAAATCACATGGTATTTATCTTTCTCTGTCTGACTTACTTTGCTTAGTATAATACAGGCTGCTACAGTTTTGATGGCTTGCTATAAATACAGAAAAATGTATGGCAGTAGGGGGTAGAAATGAGATAGAAAACAAATATTCTAAGAGAAAGGAATTAAGGCTTAAGACGCCTTGTATATGCAAAGCACTAGGCTAAACACTATACAAAAACTTTCCCTTTTAAATCTACCAAACATATGATGTAAATAAAATGTGAAAGACCCAATGAGAGCTCTTGGAAAGGTTATCAATATAACTCTATTTTAAGTGCTAATAGTAAGTTTCAAACTCATTCTCTTAAGAAATCATGAGGCCTTAGAGAAAGAGAGGCTCTAAAAGTCAAGGACTTTCATCCTGAAAGCCAAATAAATCAAAATGACTTTGAAAATTCTGTTTATGCATCTTATTATTACATTTTTTTCTTTTTTTGTGGAAAATGCTTATAGACAGGTTAACATTAGCTTCTTTTCATGAAGAAAAAATATATTTTCTTTTAGATTTTTGAGAAAAATCACAAGATGAACAGAAATGCAATTAAAAGACACACCTATACTTAAGTAAAATTTCTCAAAATAAATGAGATGGTTACTATTTAAGACCCATATCTTGTTGTATATTGGATATTTCTACCTTTTAACTCATGAAAAGCCTTACCTGTTCAGAAATAAGAGTCTGTAGCTTCTGAATTTCTAATTGTAATGCTTTGTTTTGGTCATTTAGAATCTAGAAGAAAGAATCTCAATTTACTTTTTTATTTAGAAAAGTAACAAAGCAATCATGAATGGGTTTCTGAAAAAATCAAACCCATATAATTAAGTACTAATAAAGTGGCAAGTGAATTATATACTGATATAATAAGGCAAATCTCACATGGCTCCATTTTTCACAGTTTCAATGAATATATTTCAGAGTATAGAAATATAGTACTAGTATAAAGTATATGTGCAATGCTCTCTAAAACCATAGTTTCTACACATTCCCCTACTTCAGGTCATGCGGTTTATCCCAAAATGGTGTTAACTCTGTGCCTGGAATTGCTTAAAGTGTATTCAAAGAGTTCAACAGTTTGTGACAATAGATACTGGGAAACTCAGCTCTCATTTAAGTGAGTGCTTATAGATTCCTATTAAATAAGAGGATAAAAAGTATACCACATTATACACAGAGATGTACCCTGGCAATCAGAATGCTTACAATACTCAAGCTGGTTGACTACAACCAGAAACTAGCATCGCACAAACACTGTAGGCAGATAAAACCATCACCAACTACCAACTAAAAACTGCACAGAAAAGGTTGGAGAAAAACAAATTTCAAAAGTCTATTATAAAAAGAAATAAATTAAGATAATCTAGGCAAAAAGTCAATGATAAAGTTCATTGTTTGTATAAGCCCTCAAATAAACTATAGAAACACTGTTGCAGAGTGATCATATATAAAAATATTTCTAGGTTCACTTCACCTGAGAACCATACAAGGTTGGTCAAAAACAGCTGAGCTGATGAGCTTTTTACACACCTTAAATTCTTCCATTTTGTCTGAAATTTCACACTGTAGCTGCTCTTCAAGTAATCTTATTTTATCATCCTTAACATGAATGCTATGAGAAAAAAATCAATTAAAATACTTCATATATTCAGAAAGTTTACATAAATTACATACACAACTACCAGTTATTAGCAATACTTTCTGCAATTATACTTGAGCATAAATGTATGAATGGCTCCATGTAGAGCACTATTTTAATCACCTTTTTTGCATCTTCTCCAGTTCATGTACAGCAGCAGCCTGTGTTTAGAATGAGATGAGGATTATATCATTTCTCAGGAAGTACTCAAAATTATTCCTTCAATTAGTTTTACATATTAAAGAGTTATATTTTCATATATTTGGAGTAAAGGTAAAGCAATATATTTCTATAATACTTTTTCCTGTCCAATGTTTTGTAGTTCCCAGTGATCAACTTTTATCATAATAAAAATGTATATCCTTTTTAAATTAATGGAAGGCTAAAACAAATCAGCACATTAAGACTGTTTTAACTGTTCCTCTAATATCTCAAAGGTGATCAATTTATTGGCTCAAACATTAATTCCAACATAAAAATAGTTAACGTCTAGGTGGGAATCATGGTCAATAGAAAAGGCTTTCAATGACATGCCATGCAACCAGACAAAAGTAACCACTATATTTACTATCTACATTGGTAAAATTAGGGCTTGCAATACTGATAAAAATAAGTGTAGATGAACTAAAATTCTCAGGTAAATGCTTGAAAGTAATAAAGATCTACCTGTTCATTTGCCAGGGCCTGTAATTTTTGCACTTCAGCTTTTAATAAGAAATTCATATTCTGTATATCCTAGAACAAGAAAAAAACAGAATTAGAAATATTTAATACAACTGATTTTTAAGTTTATAAAATATCTCTTCTACTTAAGCAAAGGTCTCCAAGGGTCTCAAATCACAATTTCTTAAATCAGAAAGAGAAACCATTAATTCCTATTATTTAGCACATTTCCCAAATTACTGTGAGAAAAACCCTTTCAACTTTTCTTCTTAGAGAGCAAAAAGGTATTTTGTAGTTTAGAAAAGAGATATCTTTCAAATGAATTCTAGAGTATTTTCCATTCTTCACAGACATTTGTTCTGATTATAAGATCAGGATAATTCGATGCCTATAATAGACTGCAGCCATTTAATAATTACTGTACCTTAAGTTCCTCCTCTTTACTTGTTAAATGATCATGTTCATTTGCTAAAGAATCTTCAGTCTGTTTTATCTGCTTATCCTTTTCTGCAATCCTTTAACAAGAAATACATTTGTACATTTAATAAACATTCAGAAGTCAAATCACAAAAGATTAAAAGCCTCAAATATGGTCATCCTTAAGTGATTTCTCATGTAACAGTATCTTCCGATTTTACTGCCTCTTTCATTTTACTACAACTCCTAAAAATACCTACCCCTATTTTAAAACTTGAAATCAAAGAAGTAATTTCTTTTTAAGCTCATAAGCCTGGCAATGTCAAAACCATACTGCAGGGCTTCTGAATGCAAGTGATCCACATCTATACAATCACATAATATACAAAAAACCCAGAAATTTGTTTTGAGTATACCACCATACCGTTAGATACAGATCAGATACAACTTCTTATTGGACACAAAAACTAATTTACTTACGCTGATCTGAAATCACAATTATCTTTTCCATATAACTGCTAAAGCTCAAATAAAAAAAAATTTCCCCAACTCTTTTTATGATGAAGACATAAAAACACAAAACATGAAATCTTTAGGAAACTAACTCACTGCAGGAGATAAAAAAGAACAAAAGTTACTCCAAATCTAGTTGAGAGTATTTTCTGAACAAGCTGGAATACAGAGTTAATCATGTGTTGAATCTAACAAGTATAAGTTAATGGTGACTAAGCAATTATAAAAGAAGTGTAGAAAAGCAAGCTTACACTTTATGTAATTCTTCTGCTAGAACTGAAGCAGAGGTCTAAGAAAGAAAAACAGTGTCAACATAAAAGCATTTAACAGAAAGTTTTAAAGTTGTACAATAATCACAACAGAGCTTTAAAAATTAAAAGAAATTAATGTATACAAAGTTGTTAAGGCAGCATCTGGCCCATGATAAGTGTTCAATAAATAGTAGCTATTATTCTGAAAGCAAATTTGACCACTAACAACCAGTATTAGGGAATTACATATCATAAGACATTTTAAATTAAAAAAGTTGACGAGCCTGAAAACTATATAACAAGCAACAAAACATAGAAAAAACAACCACAAAGTCCATTTTTTTCATCCCTGTGCCTCTTTCTTTTCTTTAGTTAACAACTTCCAATAATGAAATGATACAGTTCATGATTAAGACAACAATTAAGTAGTCTGGTAAATACCTATGCTCATCTTTACTTTTTAAAAGATATTTATATTACTCTTTAAGTACTTAATTCCTGATAAATTCTCTAGAGCTACCTCTCAGCTAATAAGATCTCAATCCAATTTGAATTGATGATTTACATACACATCCATACACAAACATCTTTTCCTATATTAAATAATTCTTCCCGATTAATTTTAGACAACAGTTTCTACCAAAAAAACAATTAAAAAAAAATGTTTGCAATCTCAAAGTTTTGGGACTTTGAACTTACCTGATTCTTAAAAACAAGGTTTTAACATTAAAGCTACTTTTTATACAGAAAAGTGACTTCTACTTTAAGATAATACTTTTTATATAAAATCTAAAATAGAAATTTTCAGTATGTACCTTATGGAAATGAATTAAATAACTCAGAAGTTTTTTTCTTTATTCTAAACATTCCACTTTTTATATTCTGAAGACTCTACACATCTATATCTATATACACTTATGTATCTATCATGTTACATTAACAATGCTGCCCGAGAAAAACAAGTCTTACAATACCACTTGCAAAAGTTTGGAAGGTTTCCCCACTCGCTAAACTAAAATGTAAATCTTAAAATGATCCTTTTGCAGATATAATCTGAGAGTAATGGTTAACATACTGTTATTATCTTGAGTATATATAAAGTTTTCCCTTATGGCTAGTCAATATTTAGTAAACACTTTTAAGACATAGATTACTATTCTTAACACATTTGGCCAATTCCTCCAGTTCTGCAGTAGGATTGTGGACATTTTTTCCTCCTATGGTAAAAACTCTCTAACTCACCTCTCCATTAGCTGGCTTTGGATTTCTTAAGTGTTTTCCCACAGAACTGTATTACCAGAGTATTTAGCACTCAGGATCATCAATGCTGACTGACTGGTCTCTCAATTTTCTATCTTGTGCTTGGCTCTCAGCAGGCACTCAGATGACTATTTACACAGCTAGAAAACTATTAATAATGATATGTAATAAGAAAGCACCATTACCTGAGCTGCTATCTGGGAATGGAATTGTTGAATTTGAGCTTTCAAAGCCTCATTCTGCTCCAAAATATCCTTTCAAAAACAGCAACCAAAAAGGAGGGGCGGGGGCGGGGGGTGGAGAGGAGGGAAGTGTGCTGTTAACAAATATACCAATGCATATGAAAAAAATGAGTTACAGATACATCTCTTTATCTTTAAAAAGGCATTTTAAAATAATAATTAGGCATTCTTTGCTGAGAGTTAATTTACAAAGTAGAAATTAAGACTATGTTGCGCTATTCCTAATACAGAAAGTGTAAGGTTATGAAAACATCTTCGAGTACATATTCAAACAAACCACACTGTGGCATGTACTCAAAGGTCAAGTTATAATTACTTATCATCACTCCAGAATTAGGATAAGGGTAGACTACCTTCTCTTCTACAAAGACACATCCAACACTGCCCACTTTTATTTTTTAAAAGAGAGAAAATTAGATACCTGAAGTTGCATTTGTAGAGACTCTTCTTTGTTCACCCTTTTTTGCTCTGATTCCATTAACTGCATTAGTCTTTGTTCCAACTGTTGTTTTGATACCAAGGTATCTGTAAGCTTACTATGCAGACTCTGTACTTCATTTTCTTTGGCCACAAATTTACTCTGTAAATCTGTAACAAAATATTGCCATCTTACAAAGGTCTCTTCCTTTGCCTGGTGACCGCCACTCATCTTTAATTGTAGGCATTATCTTCTCTAGGAAAGCCGCTTTGAATCTCTCCTCTGTTTCCCTTCCTGCATATGACTTCAGTGAAGAGACAAAGCTTACCTTTAATCACTATACCTGCCACACTGTACTAATTCATCACCTCTCCCAAATTTCTGAAATCAGAGATAGCTTTTTCTCTACATCCAGAGCTGTGCCCAAGGCTTGGCACAACAGTACATATTCAATAAATGTGTTAAATAAATAGTACATGGATGTTTAAGAGTGTTAACCCATTTTTTAAAAGCATTCTTTATTTCCCCAAAGATTGTTCAGGATTTTAGTAAGTTACTTAGTGAATTTCTTATAAATTCTCTGTACTCTCCTACCTGAAAAACAGAGAAAGATAATGAAGGCTGACAAATGTCTCAGGGTAAAATGTAAAACTTTTCTGTCTGCTTCTCTTCATAGCAATAATCCCAAAACAACAATGAAAAATGAGAAACAAAGAGTCTTTACTATAAATATTCAAAATGATAAAAAGCAAGGACCTACAACCAAGATTACTCTACCTAGCAAAGCTATCATTTAGAATCAAAGAACAGATAAAGAGTTTCCCAGACAAGAAAAGCTAAAGGAGTTCATCAACACCAAACCAGTATCACAAGAAATGTTAGAAGAAAGGGGAAGGAGGATTAAAAATAATAGTAATAAAATGGCAGTAACTACATACCTATCAACAATTACTTTGAATGTAAATGGATTAAATGCTCTAATCAAAAAACAGGGTGCCTAAATGGTCAGAAAATAAGACCTTTACATATGCTGCTTACAAAAGACTCATTTCAGATCAAAAGACAAACAAATATGGAAAGTAAAGGGATGAAAGATATTTCATGAAAATGGAAAAAAAAAAAAAAAAAAAAAAAAAGCTAGGGTAGCAATATTTATACCAGACAAAACAGACTTTAAAACAAAGCCTACGACAAGAGACAAAGAAGGACCCAGTAATCCCACTTCTGGGTATTTATCCAAAAAAACCCAAAACACTACTTCTAAGGAACATGTACGTCCATATGTTCACTACAGTATTATTTACAATAGCCAAGATTTGGAGGCAACCTGGGTGTTCATCAGTAGATGAATGGATAAAGAGGACATGGTACATATATACAATGGAATATTACTCAGCCATAAAAAAAATAATGAAATCTTGCTATCTGCAACAACATAGATGGACCTAGAGGGTATTGGGCTGAGTGATATTAAGAGAGATAGAGACAAATGGCATATGATTTGACTTACATGCGGAATCTAAGGGAAAAAATAAACAAAACAGAAAAAAACTCAGATGTAGAGAATATTTTGAGGGTTGCCAGATGAAAGGGGGTAAGGGATTAAGGAATACAAATTGGTAGTTACAAAAGAGTCACAGGATGTAAAGTATAGCATAAGGAACATAGTCGATGATATTGTAATAACTATGTAAGGTATCAGATGGTTAGATTTATCAGGGTAATCACTCCACAAGTTACATAAATGTCTAATCACTATGTTGTACATCTGAAACCAATATAATATTGTATGCCAACTAACTGAAAAATTAAAAAATTATTTTAAAAAAGAATAAGCAGTGAAAGTACTTAAGTAGTAGGCAGTAGTAGGCAGCTCTCAATGTTTTTTTCTCTTCACAATATAGGAAGCGAGTCCTTCTTTAGAAACAAAAAATAAAATGAAGAGTTGATCAAAGAACTAAAGGGAATAAATAAATATAACTATAGAAAGGAAATGCATATAGCTAGACTTCCATTACCCTATTACGGACTATAATTTTATCTGCAACTTAACACTTTAGACAAAGCTAGCAGAGTGCTTATTTTTAAAACCCTAAGAAATGTTAAAGAAATAGAAGTACTCTGAAATGTAAAAGCTATTTTTATTGAGCTATAACCAAAATGCCAAATTATACTTTCTCCACATACAGAAAGAGAAAATTTTACCCCGAATTATGTACTAAATTTACATGAACACCTCTTCCCCTTACCTTGCTGTGATGCCTCATGCTCTGCTGTCCTCTTCCTGATATAACTCTGGACTTCTTCCCACCTTCTCTCAGCTTCTTGTAGTTGGACCTGGAGAAAGGATGAGTCAATACAAACACAGGATCTGAATTTTTTTTTTAAGTATCTTCTACCTTTACTGTTGCGTCATAGACTACTTATTCCAACAATTAGTATCCTACATTTTAATACGATAGGTAGATATGCCTAGCCTGAGAACATGCACAGATATTATCATCCATAGCCATTCTACCCTCCGATATATAGGATTTACCAATTGGAGGTTATATCAGAAACAATATTTGTGCCAGAGAATCAGTATAGATATATCTGATCCACTTAGCTACAATCTATTTTTCTATTAATCTTCCTTTGGCTGACAGGTTTTCAAAAGACAGGATGGTATCTGTATTGCAACATCTCTGTAGGTACCTAAAAATTATATTTTGAGGTACAGCACATTTTAATCTTTAGTGTCACATATCTACTTATCCATATGCACAGAGAACTTTTATATTTATAAATGCCAGCAATAAACACACCAGTAAGACAAATATTAAAAGAAGGAACAATTATATCGCTCTCCCACAGGGATTCCATGAAAACTTCAAGATACCATAAATTACACTGTTTTCCATATTCAGTTATTCCTAAAGCCCCTTTAATCCTTACAACTCTGGAACTAGTATCAAGCTACGACTGTATCAAATACCTAGGTATAAATCTGTCTAATACACTTAAGTGAAACAAATTGAACTATACATTTAACAAATCCTCTCCTCAGAAAAAGAAGAAACAGACAATTCGACTCATCTTTCTACTCAATGCGCACATGCTATAAAGTTCAAGAGAAACAATTCTACTCTTCTCTGTCAGCCTGAGCAATCCCATGAATCTCTTCTCAGTATGAGCATCTCATGGTACCAAGCATCTAAGATAAATTCTGATGTCTAAAAAAGTGTGATTTTTGTATACTATGGCTCAAGTGAAAGCCACCAGAGCATTCCTTGGTTTTACGCTCAAAGAAGAACTCTCTCTTCTAATGCTGGGAGATAAATAGGATTTGCTAAATTTACTAAGAAATCTAAGTTATGACTGATAAGTGATGTTGAAGATAATTTTAATTACATGAATTCTGCCTTATATAGGTAGACTCTAACTTCTACATATACAATAAATCAGCTAATTTCATTTTTCATATCTTTAGTCATTAACTTCAAACTCAAGTCTATATTCAATTTTTATATTAGTAGACACATTTCTGTATAGGCAGAGCACTTACACAGGTCCCATCAAGCCTCAAATTACGTATCTGAAATCTATATACACATTTAGGTCACTGAACTGAATATCTACATTATTTATGAAATGATAAATAAAAGGCAGAAATATATCACCTTCAGCTGAGTAACTGCTTGCTCAGCATTCTTCTTTTGGACTTCCTCCTGCTGTAGCTTTCCTGTTTTCTCAGTCAGCTCATTCACCAATCTAGCATAATCCTGGCGCAGTTTATTTAGTTCAGCGGACTGCCTGAAAGTAGTAACTGGATTAGGATCCTTCCATTATTACAAACCCATATAAAAAATAGATAAACAAAACGTATGTTATATTACTTTGCTGAGTTAGTAATTCCACTGATAGTCAACTTAAAAAGCTGTGACTGCTAAAATGAAGTTTGGTTGAGTATAACCTCTAAATCATTCTAATAATAATAACACAAATTCTAAAATCACTATAATATAATCAAAAAATAGATGACCACACACTCATAAATAGAAGCAAGAGTGTTACTCTCAAACTGATGTTCTGAAAATCTATTAAAATCAGTCAGTCAGGGTTTATTCTGCATAAGCATGCTACTGGTTTTCTCTAGGGTACTGTTTCTCAAAGTTCAGCCCAGAGCCAACTACATAACGATCAGATGAATGTGTCTTAGATGACTGGGCTCCACCTCAGAGCCACTGAATCATAATCTTTTAGGGGTAAGACTCAACTATGTGCTTTTTTAACTGATATGCCAGATGCTCTTCAGAATACTGAAATTAGAGAACTACTATTAAAGGGGATAGATGGTTGAAACCTTGTAAATTAAATCTCATAAATGTGTATACTATTCTACTGGTGGCACTGTATTTATCATACAGTTTAGCTGAAGAGGTTCCTCACACAGCAAGAGAAATGTTTTTGAAAATGTTAGAAACAAATGTAAGAAAACAAAGTCTAGCCAATTACTATCAAATGTCATTTTGATGATTCAGGAAAATACTCTGCCATTCAATTAAAAATAAAGCATTTGGAAACATACTTGTTTTCTAGTTGGTTTGTAGTGTTGCTGACAGCATCTCTCAGTATGCCATTTTCCTGCTTCAAGTGAGCTATCTCTGCCTCCATCTGCTCACGAACTTGCTGGAACTAAAATTATTTTACAAATGTAAGGTTTAGAAAGTAATGACTGCCAAAGCTAACTTTAAAAGAAACTTTATTATGAAAACAATGTAAAAAGCAACAAGACAATGAAGTATGTACCATTCTTCGCAAATATACACAAATTCAAATGATGAATTACATTTTGATAGTGATGAATGCAAACTAAATACAAGCTGCCGCAGCATTCAAGAATTTAAGTAGATGATAGCGGTTATTATATTTGAAATGCAAAATAAATACACAGAGATACTGTTTCAGAACTGAAAGATGATTGAGGACTTCTTTCCTACCCAATAGACTAATACAGAATAAAGCCTGTCTTGATCCTACGTCAATTTTATGTTAACAATATTTTCTGATGAAAGACTTTAGCAATAAAAGGTTTAAAAATGTTCGACACATTAATTTTAAATTACAAATTGAGCTATAACTAAACAAATAATAAATTCATTATACAAAAATCTACTTGCTAAAATAGTCTGGCCTCAAATACTACTGGCTTCAAATAGTCTGGCTACAAATACTTCGCTAATTTTCAAATGAACAATAAGTAGGAATTAAGAAGAAAAAAATATCAATTGAAGCTAGAAAAATCAATTCTTCAACAACTTGATTTATGGGGAAAAATATTTCAAATGGCTGGGGTCTGGAAAGATAGAAGATTGAGCCAAATGAAAGCAGTGGACGGGGCAAGAACCTGAAACAAAGTTATTCACTTCTTTTTTGCTATTAGTGTATTTACATGGAAGCATCTGAACTTTGATAGCACTGAAGAATAACATTTTTCAGCAGACTAGCAATGTGATCAAGGCAATATTTTATAAATAAAAATCTGGTACTAATTACATGTTGGAATGGAAATGAGAGACCTGTTAAGAGGTGCTATAATTATGTTACTATGATATAATAAACTAAGGTGATGTCTCAGAATTGAATGCAAAAAGTAACCAAAAATAAAGTATCTTGAAGATTTCAGAATAAATCATGGACTGGGCAAGGGAAAGTCAAAGAATTCAAGTATAACAATAATAATGCCTCAGTATTGGAAAATAAAAACCAATTGAAAGCAAGGATTTGATTTCAGACACATGTTAAATCTGAAGTGATGACAAGAGCTTCCAAACTGAAGCTCTTGTCATCAGCCAGCAACAGAAATAATTTCAAAAAAAAACTCTAGTCCATAATGTTCCATTAGGGGGAGTATTACAAGCTCATTTCACAAGCAGACCCAAACAATGTTCTTCAAAAGCCTATTTATCGGTAATAAAGATGATAACTGAATCTCAAAAAGAAAAAAAAAAAAAATGAAAGAAGGAAAAGAAAAAACAAAAATCGCTAGGCCAGCCCTAACTGGAATCATGGAAATAGGTGATACATGGAAAAGACTGAACCATCTGAAGTGTTGGAAAACAGGTGAAAGTACGAACGAGAGACAGAAGGTCACTTAGGCCAAAACCTTACAAGTTTTCCTTCATTATCACTTCTCTCTCCCTCTCTCCTGCACTCTACCACCAAATCCCTATCTACTAACTCTTCTGATATCACTCAAACTCATCCTCTCATTGGCAACATCTAATTTCAGGTGCTTGTTCTCCTGGATTCCTGCAAAACCTACCAACTATCTGTGTTCCATTCTTCACAATGCTGCCAAAGTAATAATGTAAATACTAATATAATCGCATTGCTGGGTTGCTTAAACTCCACTGGCTCTCCAGTCTTCAGTCAAACAAAGCCCTTTAAGATAAAGACCTCTACCTACTTCTCTACATCTTCCCTTCTACAGTTCAACCCTGACTTCCAAATACCACGAGTCTTACTCTATCTCTCACAAATTATCTCTAGACAATCTGTAGTGCATTCATTAAAAAGCTCAATCTTGGGCCCCATAACAGACCCACTGAACTATCATTTCTAGGAATGAGACTAAGGAATCACACCAAGTAATAACATCTTATAACCAGTGGCCACTCCTTCATTCACTTACCTGCCAATACCCAATTGTTTCAAAAGATTCAACACAATCCTCATATCACTTCTATTAAGTCTTTTCTATCAATCCTTATCTTTCCTACTTCCCATGTCCACTGTTCCAAATCACCCAATGCTTATCTCTATTGTAAAGGAGTATTTACTTGTCAGTTTCCAGCCCCCCCCCCCCCCACCTCATCCCTAGGCACAAAAGTTGCTTACTTAGGGAGGAAGCCAGTTTAACTCGCCATTATACCATGGCCCAGTATAGGGCCTTGCATATATCAGGCACTTAAAATTTTGCTAATTAAATGAATGCAAACATTTCATTGTGTTTTCAAAGAATGAAAATATACCTTTATCTGCATCTGTTGAGTCTCTTGATAACTGACATGAATTTTGTTTTGAAATACATTATGTTCCTTTTCTAATGCACCAATCCGATCTTTCATCCTTGCTATAACCACATTGCTTCTTTCTTTCTCTGTCATCATTTCCTATAAAATACATCAGAAAAATAATTATGAAAACTTTGTTATTAAAAAAATAAGTACAAGGCTATAAGAAAACATTTTTAACATCAGCGAAAATGTCAGTAAAACAATCATGAATTCTAAAATAAGTACTTACTTAAAAATCAAAGTCAAAGGTTAAAAAAAAAAAAACCACTGTCTTCTACATTTTACCTTCTCTTTATACCAGTTCCCTTCATAAACACTGCTGTTCTGTTTACTCTTATTTTGAATGCACTTTCTTGTCTAACTAAGAGTTAGACTGGTACCTGAAATAAATCCTACATTTTAACTTGATTATAAGAAATAATTTTTTTGAAGAAAAATTAATCCTCCATAATCTGCAGATATTACCGCTCTTGGACAGAAAAGGACCAAAATAAAATAGCCTAGAAAAGTAAAAATTAGTCTCTTCCCTAGAGGAAGAGATAAGGATATGCATACAGCAAAATGGAAGTTTGGAATAAAGGAAAGTAAGAAGTCAAATCTTTAAATGGTGATTTCATTTTCTGTTGCAATTATTATGAACTTCTAGAATATTAATTATCAAAATACAAGAAAGCCAAGCAACCTTAAAGTTATCTATAGGTATAATCAGAAATTCAGAAAGTATATATTTTAAATACAAGAATGTCTTCACCTGGGTCAGCTGCTTACACCGATCCTTCATAGCAGTGCCGTCTTCCTTCAGAGCAGCAAGTAATTTGTCTTTTTCTTGAAGCTGATGTAAAAGTGCAGTCAATTCTCCTTTACTTGACTACAATTGAGAAATCAATACAAAGTTAGTAATAGTTAACACAGGCTACTGAAAATTATGAAAATGAAGTATCTAATATCAAATGTTCTTAGGACAGTGCAGTTTGCTATTACATATAAAATAGAATGACTGCCAACTACTGGCCAGTGAAGTATTATTCAGAAAAGTCACTATATTATATATTCCAAAGCATATAATAGGATACATATCAAAAAAGATTTTTACAAAGAATTATAAATTATAGGTCTTCCAGTTTTAAGCCCAGAGTCAAGATAGCAATCTCCCCTGCTCTTCTTTAAAAATCAAAAGAACAATATGAAACCAAAATGCAAAATGAACGAAAATTAAATAGTCATCTGTAATGTCAAAGCATGATAACAGGAAAGACTGCCAAAAGTAATGGTGCTCGACAACCCTATCAAAATATACCTAAAACTACAGAAGTGCCATGGGTACACAGTTCTCAGTTGACAGACATATCCTGAGAGGTAAAACCAATAATCCACCATTTGACACCCGGAATAAATACAGAGAGAAGGCTGGAATTTTCTTGGAAAGTCTCAAGAAGCAGAGTAAGTAGATATGAAGAAGAAATCATACAAACATTACTCAAAGAGAGCATCTAGTCAGTGAGGTGGAATCAGAGGAGATTCTCTATAGTGAAACTCCCCATAGTGAAGCTTTTATCTGGAAAGAAGGAAAGGCTAAAATAACTCATTTGCACACACAGCCCAAGAAGAATACCAGTTAGCTCTGGTCCTTCATTATCAATTTCCAGACACAGAGATGATCCAAGAGGAACAACCCTCATTGCAAGAGAAGTACTGATCAAAAAGAAGTAAAACAGAGTCTATATAAAATACACATGAAAAAAAAGATGATAAGAAAAAAGGAATGGAGAGTAAAGAAAAATCACCAGAAAAAGACTGTCAAAGAGAAGACAAAAATTGTGATTAAAAAAATAGCACCATGATTTTTAAAAATCTAAGATAGTCGTCATTTCTGGAAAAACAAGCGTAAAGAACAAAGCTCACAAGAGCGAGCTCAGAGAAAAGACAAGACCACAGAATGAGATGAAATATGAGCTGGCAAAATCCAAGGCAGAAGTAAAAGTAACACCATCTCAGAAAGGTAATCCAAATAGAAGCAGCAAACAGGAAAAGACAGGCTGCTGAAAATACAGAAAGACATTGATTACAGGGTAAAGAAAATAAAAAGAAGCACAAATAAACCAAAAGGCTTAATTTTTTAGGACTAAGGTATAAAAGATAACTACAACAGGCAAAGAAGATCCAATATATGCTTAACTGATACTCATTATTTCAATTATTTTAAAGGACATTGAATCTCATGATTGAAAAGACATGCCTCATCCTAAGTAATACTGATAAAGGAGTCAATGCCGAGCCATATTATAGTAAAATCCTGCTAAAGTTCAAAGAAACTGAAACACTTGATGTTTATATTGTAGGGAAGACAATGGAAAGGTCCAATAAAAAGTAAACATTTGGTTGATTGCCCAAAAGATGTTTTTCTTGTGAATGTAGTTTGCAAAAATACATGAAAAGAGTACAAAATTCAGGCTGTTCTTAGACCTCTATCTAGCATGAATGTCGAGAACACTAAAGCATGAAAAATTTCTCAAGGAAAGGAAGTGACATCTATAAACATAACCCACCATATTATCATTCAAGTATAAAAACAACAAAGAAGCAATTTAACTTGCCAGAATTTGGGAAATATAGTTTCCATGAGCCTTTCTTGAAGAAATTCCAGGAAAAACAACTTCAGCCAACCAAGAGATGAATACAGAGGCTATGGCAAAAGAACTGGTATCAAGCTGTGAACCCACCATTAAACTGTAGAATTAAGACTAAAACAACCATGAAAGTTATAGTCACAAAATAAACAATACATATTATAAGTATGTGATAAACAAATGCTATAATTAACAAAAGTTGAGAAGGAAGAGTGAAAGTAGGAAAAAAATTAAGTAAGCAGACCCTCCTATTATATAGCATGGGGCCAAAATAGTTAATAATTTGAAGATGAAAAATCACATAACTGAAATGAGTATATTTAAGACAAACACTAAGAAATAAATAATCAACTAAAATGATTAAATCTTAAATATTTTCTAACTAGTAATAACATTAACAGTTAACATTTTTGAGGAATTATTGTGTTCTAGGAACTCTAAGCACCTACATTGGATTATCTCATTTAATTCTCAAAACCTGATTATCATTCCCATTTTAGTGATGGGGAAACTGAGGCACTAAGGTTAAGTAACTTCCCTAAGAGCACAAAGCTCAAAGTGGCAGTGCCCAGATCTGAATGCAGGAAATCAAACTCTAGAGCCCAGGGTCATAACCTACATTCTGTACACAAAACACAAGTGTCCTGTAGCTTAAATACAAGACTTGCACACGCACACACGTGCACATGCATGCGTGCACACAAACATATAATCTCATCTCTAACTCTTAAATCCTTTGGGTTTTACTCTCTTTCCCCTCCCATCTAAGCTTATTAGTGTGACATTTTCTGTTCATTCGTCACTTATTTACAGTCTCATAAACCAATGAAACTTTTCTCAATTAAGGACATCAAATCTAGTTTTCAATCCTTATCCTCCTCAGTCTCTCTAAAGTATGTCAGTATTGACTTTTCCCTCAAACCTATAAACTCTCTACTCTCCCTAAGTGTCTGTGATTCCAATGTCTCCTGGTGTTTCTCTTCCTTGGGCTTTCTGGTGACTTTCCCTGCCCTTTAAATGTTAATGTTTCTCAGAGTTCACTCGTGAACTTTCTTATCAGTACCCACAACCCCTCTGGTCTAATATACATCCACCATATTTATTGGTGATAGTGGATAACTTTCCTAAATCACTCCCACTGCAATCTTTTTTCAACTCCAGAGACATACATATAATTGTGAAATGATTACATCCACTTAAACGATCCAACAGATACCTAAATGATCTCAACTTCCTAAAATTTTGCACGATCCCCTTCCTCTTCCTCTGCAATGTTCACATATATCACTGTCATCACAACCTATTCAGTTCTGCAACAGCAAAAACAAGCATAAAGACTCTTCTTTAGCCACCATATGGAAAGGTCATCAAGTCCTCCAACTCCTCTATCTCTATTCTATTCCTATGCTGGTGCTCCTCCATTTATCTTTCTCCTTTCTCTCAAATGGTCTTTACAAGGTGTGGGGATTCATTTACATCTGAGATCTTGAAATTTATTAAAAGGTCTGACCAAGTCTCAGTTTCTATGACAGAAAAAGGTAGAAATTAAACTTACCTAGTCTCTCAGATACAGGGAACCTACAAGGGCACTGAGTCCCTGTAGATAACAGAACCACTCCATGAAAAATCCAAAACAAGATTTTAGTTGAAAGTGCAACATCCCAAGAAAGGGGAAAAAATGTGAGGTTGCAAAATACTCTATTTCAAAACACTATCTTAAACAGTCCCCAACTTCCTCTTTGACTTGCCTAAAATACTTATGAAGGGGAGTCTGATTTATCACCTACTCTCTAGAATTCAAAGCTGTCTCAGATAATAAAATGACTACTCTTGCCCTTATAAGCCACTACCAACATCTTTAGTCAGAAGAGAAACACTTAAAGCAATTATTTTTAATTTCAAAAACCAATAATTTCAGCTAATAAGTTAACACAGTAATTTCAACTGGAGGCTTTTCCATGCTAGGAGCTTTCCCCAAACCCCACAAAAAACTAAAAACTCTTTTAAGACACATGCTTATTACCTAATTAAAATAAAGTAAATCAAATGACAAATTTTTCAATCAAGAATTTCAAGAAAATTCCTTGAGACAAAATAATCTGACTTTATATTTAAAGTCACAGAGAGTTATCACACTTACTCCGATTATCCTCGAATACCTTGTTTACTCTGGGCCACTGCTGGCACAACATGAAGACTGTCCAACACGCATACTACATTACAAAATGCCACAGATTTGTAAAACATATTGTCAACAGATACTTGAATGTATGGACAGACTTATAACACCATGATAAATGCTATGACAACTAAGTCCAGATAGTTTTGAGAAACAACAAGGAGGACAATTCAGACTGGGAACTCAGATTAACCTTATATGAGGAAAGGATATTTAAGTGGAGACTTGAAGGAGGAATTAACCAGGGAAGACGTTAAGAGAAGGGTGTTGGGACAGTCTAAACAGAAGAAAAGGCTTGGAATGCTGTAGAGGAAGCAGGAGAGACACAGTATGGGTGAAATGCAGTGAGGGGATGGGGAAAATGCCATGAGATAAGGTTATATAGAGAGAGAAGCACAGGCCTGCTAAGGAATTTAGACTATAAGTGCCAAGAGAAGGGTTTTTAAAGCAATGAGTAAGATAACCTCACTGACCTCTTAAAGGTCACCTTGAAGTTGTACGAGATTTAAGTAGGAAAGCAGAAACATCAACTAGGAGACTACTGAAGGTAGTAAGATGAAAAGTGATGGCTATATTAGGGTGGTCTTCAAGAAAAAATGGAAACCACTCACCATTTTAAAGCAAGTAATGGTTGAATGTGTATGAGTGGGTGTGTGTGAGTGAGCGTGTGTGTAGAACAGTTAAATCTGCTATCTAATATAGAATAACAGACACCATGTCATCTTATTTTATATAAGTAACACTCAAAAACTTGTCACTTTTCCCAGTATGACAGTACACGTGATAATACAGTGAGCATGAACGATGAGAAATTAAATATTACTCCATGGCATTTGTTTTTTTAACATGGTTTAGTCAGTCATAGCAATGATTCTACCATCCAGATCATTTATTTTAGAAAGGTAATACTATATTACACACACACACACACACACACATAACACACACAACAACAACAAAGACAACAGATTCCCAGGTTCTTTGAATGGTGCTATCTTCAGTCAAAAAAACATTCTATATATGCTACCCAGAAATCACCTGACCTTGCCTTCAATACTTCCAATCAGTACTGCAAGGTACAACTTAACCAAGAGCCAAATGACTTTAAGGTCATATAAACCATCTGACTTATAAGCAATTTACTTTTGTCAAAACATCAGATGACTCAGATACCTGACTAACCTAAGTATATTGATTAGTATGGGTATATGAAATAACTTCGAGAGCATTCTAAAACTTTTAAATGTAACTATATATGCTCTGGGGTATGAAAAATGGAAGTAGGTAATAATTTACTGCTCTAGTAGAAGTCTTACTTGGTGAACTTCTAATCACTGCTCCCACACATGCCCATAACCAAAAATATGCTTGCTTACCTTCTTTAAAGCATCCTGTATCACACCAGACTTTTCTTTTAGCAGGTCTACAACACAAAGGGCCTCATCTTCAGAAAACATCATAGTCTTCAAGGACAGAAGAAAATCTTTAAATTTCACCTCAGCATTTTCTTAAAAAAAAAAAAAAAAGGAATTGGCATTTCAAAGACACATGTAATAACTTCGGCAAAGGTAAGCATCAAGAATTCTAGACCCAATAAATCAATAGCCAAGAAAAAACAGACATATTTCAGGTCAACCAACAGTAAATACTGTAGTCGAGAGAGAGAATATGTTTATCTTTAACATGGAATAATTACATTAACTAAAAGTGTGCTAAAACTACAGAATACTAAAGTGCCAATGTGCCCTCACTTGAAAAACAAAAAATCATTCAACTGTCTAGATTATGCTAGTATCTATATTAGTATGTTCACAAATATCCTCATCTAATCTTAATACTCATGATATATAAACCAAATTTCATAGATGAGAAGCTCAAAGATAATTATTAAAAGGAAATCTGATTTTACGAAAATCAAATACAGACAAGCAATTCTAACATTTAAAAAATCTGTGCATCAAACATCTGACTCACCTACCTCAATTCCTCCAGTGCTCTCATATCAGGCACCAACTTCTCTTCTTAAAAGCAACTACTATCCACTGAACCAAAATAAAACCTAGGGCTTTTAGTACTTGAGGTTACATTATAAGATTAAAAAGGTATTGTGTACATGTGTGGGTACAAAGGGTATAAGTGAACTCTCTGTGCTTTCCACCCAACTTTGCTACAAAGCTAAAACTGCTCTAAAAAAATTAAAGTCTATTAAAAAATAATTTAAAAAAAATTTTTTGTGAATTAGCATACAAACCTTGCAGAATACAATAGTAGAAGAGAAAAGATCACTAGACAGAAAAACAGCTGAGACCTTAGGCAAGTCAAAGTCAATGTCCAACTCTACAAATCTGAGAAGGCTGAACTAGAAAATTACCAATAGATCCTTTACTACAAGTATGCTTTAATCTTTTGCAATTCACTGTTTTTATGAGAAAACATACTTAATTCCATCAGAACTCAAAAATGTGTTTTTTCAACATAAGAGATTGTCACATCCTGTTTATTACCTTTGTCAGTTTCAGTCTTCAGTTTTTTAGCCCCAGTTTTCTGAACTGCTTCTACTTGGTCAGATTTAATTAGATCAATAACCTCTCTCTTATCCACCACAGGATTTGAATCAGCATTATCCATCAAAGGAATGTAAGTAGTTGCATGAATAAGGGGTTCGTCTACCAAGACTGAAATTTAAATTCAACAAAATTATAATTAGTCAGTTTTTATAACAGTAATTAAATAACATGCAAGCATACTTAAATTTAATGATAAATGCAGTTATTGTCAAATCTCTAATACCAACGCAATTTGACTTTAAATTCTTATTTTAACATTTAACAAGTCAAAACAGTACACTAGTTCAGTATTTCACAGTACAGTAAATCGTTTAAATCATCTAAAAGTCTGCAGCATATCTCTTCTAATAGTATCTGAAAATTTCTTCTTATACAGCATTTACCTTTTGGTTCTCATTTTTCTCTTGCTTTAAGAAGAATCCATTCACATTTAATTAGTGCTCAAGAGGAAGTTAATTTTTATTATGTTGGTATGTTACCAAATTCTTATTGCAAGTGATAATTTTTAAACTGAGTTGCTTTCACTTGCCAAGTACAAAAATCAGTCATGTTTCCTTGCAGATATTTTCTCATTTCCAACAGTTATGTTTCTAATTACCATGGCACATCTTACTACACTGGTCAAAACTTCCAGAACATTAAAGTGGAAGAAGGAAGTCTTCTTATTTTGTTCCTAATTTTAATGGGAAGAACTCAAGAGTTTGAACATTAAAATCTGATGTCTGTTGGTTAGACATACAAACTTCCATATCTACATGGACATCTCTCTATATTCCTACCTTAAAAAAAAGAACTTCTGGACATATACGGTTCTTTTATTTAAAACATAATAAATATTTAATCTTATCAAATATTTGGGGTAACATTTTTTTCTGTATCCGATTGCTTGATGTCATAATTTTAATGAGTTCATTTTTTTCCCTTTCCAATTTTACTATTTTATAGCAATAGTTGATACCACAGACCAATATTATTTGAAAATCACTGTTTAAAGTACATAAATTTCATAGCTAATTTTCCCCTGGACAATTCTGAACATTCAAAAATTGCACCATCACTTTCAATTGGATGCTTCCCATATATACATGCAGATTATGTTCAGAAAATAACTGGGAATGTAGGGTATGATAGATCAAGCTAATGTCCTCAAGCATAATCTTTGAGTGATAGTAAAAAGTATAAATATGTAAAGAATATTTTTCTTTCTCAATAGTTTGTATGCTATTTACATTATTTTCAAAACTCAGTTAAGAATGAGATTATTTACGTTATGACCTTTTTAAATTTCATCAAAAACTTATACCCTGCTCATCTATCAAAGCAATACAAAGCCACAAGGCTAAAAAGAACCTTGGACTTGTATTAATGTTAAAGTTATAGTATACATTAACCTGGGAATTAAAGAGCATGTAAGCCTCTAGGGTTCTTATCATCGTGTACGTCTCTAGAATTAGTATTTATAAAATACATAACTACACATTTCACCATTTTCTGTCTTTTGCTTCTTTGATGAAATTTTCTTCTTTCCTGATCCACTTTCTTGTTTAGTCTCTTGTTGGAGGGGTAATGATTCTTGCTTTCTTGAAGGTGCCATAAGAGTTTCCACCTTTTTATCCTGATCATCTTTATTAAAAATAAATTTAAAAAATCATCAAAATCAAAATAAATGAAAATAGCCACAACAGAAAAGATTTAATTATAAATAATTCCTAGAATGCTTTACCACCAAAAGTTTAAAATGATGTATAACTCCCTTACTAATAACATATTCCAGTTTTCGTACTCTGTGATACCTGCTCTTTAACTTCATCAAGGCTTCCAGTACTTGCTCATTCTTTTACATCCTATTTCTCACCCATTCCTAGCCCTACTTAGCGTATAGGTATGGTCAAATCTCTAGGCAAAATCAAATTCCTATCACCTTAAAAAACCTCACCACTGTAATTCCTAGTCTTCCACACCCATTTCCTTCTTACAATGACAAAAGAACAATCTGTACTTCCTTTTCTATCTATCATTTCTCAACTAACTGCAACCTGATTTTTATCTCCATTACATCCATAAAAGAATTTACTAAGACCCCTACTATCCCAAATGTCATACTCTACCAATAATATCCTTTAATCCTTACTAAACTATTCAGCATTTCATACTACTGCACTCTACCTCCATAAAATCCTTTCCTCTCCATTACACTAAGTGAAATAAGCTGGTCAGTAAAGGACAATTATTGCATAATTATATGAAGTACTTAGAGTAGTCAAATTCAGGTAGACAGAAAGGAAAATGCCAGTTGTCAGGGTTGAAGGTAGGGAGGAATGGGGAATTAGTGTTTAATGGATACAAAGTTTCAATTGGGGAAAATGAAAAAGTTCTTGAGATGGCTGGTGGTGATGATTGCGTAAGAATGTGAATGTACTTATTAATGCCACAGAACTATACATTTAAAAATGGTTAAAATAGTAAATTTTATATTTTACCACAATAAAATAAATAAAATTTAAAATTCTCTATCAGCTCCTACAATAATTCTTTCTGTATACTGGAATATTCCTTTGTGAGGCACTGCTACTAAATACCTTGTATGCTGGTATTCCTCAGAGTTGTGTCTTAGATTTAAATATTTCCCCTTTGAATGATCTTATTTACACCCACAACTTCAAATATGACTTTCGTGCTTAAGGCTTCTGAATCTATTTTTAGCCTCATACCTCTGCACTTACACATTCCACTGCAACCTGAATTGCTCCCTATGTGAATGGCCCCAAAAAGCACCCAAAAACAAACTAAAAGCATTCTCCTTTGCATACGTGTCTGCTCTCTCTCCAATATTCAGTCTTAGTGCTACCAACCATCTACCAGTTAGGGGTTAGCAAATTTTTTCTGTAAAGGACCAAACCGTAAATACTTTCCATGCCATCCAGAGACTATCACAGCTCTTCACTTGCTATTGCAATGTGAAAGGCAGCCATATGTGTACGTTAACAAATGCATGTGACTTCATTCAAAAAACTTTATTTATGAACATAGAGGTCTGAATTTCATATAGTTTCCACATTTAACAAAATATTATTCTTTTGATTTTTTTGAATGACTTAAAAATGTGGAACTATTCCTGGCGCATGGGCCATTAACAAAAGGGGGATGGGGACACATTTGGCTCACAGATTACAGTTTGCTAACCCTGCCCTAACTTGGAACTTGGCAAATCAGCTTTGACACCTACCACCTTCTTTTCTACCTACCATGTGTGTATTACACGCTATTGAGTCAGCTCTGACTCCTGGTAACTCCATGAATGAGTGATGTTCACAATGTCCTGTCAACGGCCCCACTCAGTTCCTGTAGATTCATGCTTAGGGCTTCTTTTATGAGTCAATTCACCTCAAATTTATTCTTCCTCTTTTCCTGCTGCTTTCTATTTTTCTCAGTATTATTGTCCTTTCCAAAGAACCCTACCTTCTCTTGATGTGCCTAGAGTAAACAGCTTCAGTTTTGTTATTTTTGCCTCCAGCAATGTTTAAGGTTTAATGTGCTCCAGGACCTACTTGTTCAACTTTCTGACAGTCCAGTGTATCCACAGAACTCTCAATGTTTTTCCTACCAGCCTCTTCGCTGTCCAATTTTTGCAACTATACAGAATAACCAGGAATATAAGGATGTGGGTGATCTCAGCCTTGGTCTCTAAGGTCACATCTTTGTCTTGGTGATCTTTCCTAATTCTTCCATTGCTGACCTTCTGAGTAGCAGACTTCTCTTGATTTCTCGGCTGTTGTCTCCATCTGAATTAATGACTGAACCAATTTTTAACAATTTCAATGTCTCCATTGTATATGTTAAAGTTGTTATCTCCCATCTTCTATCCAATAAAGTTCATCATATCATTTTTACTTTGTATACCTCTCTGATCTATTTTCGATTTCTGCTGTCACTACCATAGTTCAGTCCTCCAACTTAACTTTGGAAAACAATAACCTCTTAACTAGTCTGCCTACATTAAACACTGTCTCATGAAATTTGTACTCCCAAGTTCTGCCAAAAAAAATCTTTCTAAAATATAAACCTGACCATTTAAACTAACCTGCTTGAAAATCTTCAACAATGGCTAAACTATAACATTCCAGCTTAGTACTATATACAAGAACCCTCATGATGTGACTATTGCAGATCTTTTCAGCTTTTTTCCTACCACTCTCTACCTTATATTTAATAGTTCAAAAATAAACTGTAATCTTACACCTCTGCCTTTACACATGATATTCTCCCAATGCTGAATGAGACTCCACTACCTGCTTGATGAAGTGACTCATTCTGGAAGATCCAGCTTAAACATTCCTCCATAAAGCTTTTGCCCATGGTCACCATAAGCAGCAACTGTATGGGTGCTTCTTCTATGCTTTAAACATCTCATATGTCACATTTTGTTACTGGCTTGCACATCCTTCTCCCCCACTAAAACATAAGGTGTGTACTCTTATTCCTCTAGTACCATGACTTGATCAAAGCTGGCAAACAAATATTTAAAAACCAAAATAACTAATTTAATACTCCGCAAGATATACAACCGAATAAACGCAAGTCCTTTCATTCAGAGCAAACTATTTGCAGTTCACACATCAAATCACACCATTTCTCATGTCATATCCACTGTACCTATTAATCCCTATCCTTGGAATACCCTATCCCCAACTCCTTCCCAGCCACCCCAATAAAACTAGCTACTACTCAACCTTTCAGATTTCAGGCATTACATGATCTAAGTGGCCCACTTCAGAACTCCTACACTGGTTCAGACATACCTAAATTACACAAAACTTTTTATAATATTTATGTTTGTTGCTATAGCTAGGATATAAATACCCTGAAAATGCACTATTCATTTCTGTAGTCCTAGTAGAATGTCTAGCATAAAACAGATGTATGCCAAATGTTTGCAAAATGAATCAACCAAGGGTGAAAAAGGATATCTGATCTAACTTTTTGTCTTTAATTTCAATCACGCTGATTAGAAAATACTGATTGAAATAAATATAAAAGTTTCTATCTGCTGGTACAGATTCTTAGTGGTATTACTAAACCAGTTAGATTTTACATATTTCCATTAAAGTATTTCCAATTTTTGTAATATAAAGTTTAGTTTTAAATGCTGTTTTATGATCAATACTAATTATTTCTATCAGTAATTAATGTTAACAAAAGCAAACACACAGTGAAAAGGATAATGATCTTGGTTTCAGACTCAGTGTTTAAAACTTTGTGTGCATACCTAACAAAGTATCTGAGTTTCAAGCTCTAAGGTTATTAAAACAAATACAATCACCGGAATAAAGTTAAATAGATTACAATACCGTTTCCATTTTTAGACTTCTTCTGCCCTGGTTTCTTCTTTGAGGCAGCTGCTTCTGAGGGCGGGGTAGGCTGTTTAGTAACTGGGACAGGTTCTACTTTTTTGCCTGGAATCTTTGATACATCACTTTCTTTGGTGACCTGCTCTTCTAGTACAGGCTTGTGTTTCTTTTCCTTCTTCTTTCTTTCTCTAACACTACTTGAAGTATCAACCACATTCAGTGGAACAGGTACAACTTGCTCATCTTCTACAGCCAATGCATCAGATAATTTAAATTCCCGAGGTACACTCTCGGAATCAGATTCATGGAGGTTACCATTCTGGATTTCTTTCTTTTTATTCTTTTTCTTTTCTGCTTTCTTTTTATCTGTTTTGGTAGGAATAAGCTTTTGTTCTCTTTTCTGTTTTGCAAGAACCTCATCATATAATGTTTCTTTCATGAAAAGCCAGAAGAAGAGGAAAATTACTGTAATCACTACTGAAGGAATAAGGACAATAAAATATGTTGACTCATAAAACTCCATCATGTTTTTGTTAATGTGATCCTATAAAACCTAAATGGGAAAGAAAAAAAAATGAATCATTTTATAAAAATTAAACATACAACTGCTCTTTCAAGTGGTATTTCAGATCTAACCTGATCTACAAATCAAAGCAGGTTAGTTGTTTAAATCTCATACTTGATTACTTTGCAAACTACAGTTGAAATATACTATGAAAGAAAAATGTGTAGTAACTAGAAAAAGTGTAACACATCCTTCTATTTTTAAATCATGTGAAAAGATCCTAACAAGAGGGGAAAAAAGTTAAGACAGCCATTATTTTTTCTCACATTATTTTTGACATATTATTAGTATTTAGCTTTTTTCTTTTACTGTACAACACTGATGAATACTAGTATATATGGAAATAAAGAGGAATTAACTATTACCAACACACTGGATATTCTCTAAGAGTACCACACTCTTAATGGCAAAAAAAAAAAAGAGGTGGTTTATTGTCTCACTTAGAAATTTAAGCCCATTCACAAACTGCTAGCACCTTTAATCCAGTCACTAACAACAGCCTTATGTTATGGTGGGATACCTCAAGGATATGAAAATATAATAAAGTCAAAATCAAAATTTTAGGATGTCATTTGGCATTAAAATAAATTACAAATTCGATGCTTTTTTTTTTTTTCAATATTCTTTAAGGTACCTCTTACTACAAATAAGTTTATATTGCTACAACAAAGCTGACCACCACCATTCCAAATGTGAAGAGGCTTTCCCTCCTCAACAGAACATCGGTCCTACTTTTAGATAGCTAGAGAAAATAAAGATGTGATCTGAGTAACCAGATCTGCCTTGAATACAGACATCATATCCCTCATCTGAAGGGCAGTCTCAGATAAAACTAACCCTCAAAGTAAGAATGATTCTCATGTTTAGATTTTAGATATCAATGTTCCTATAAACATGTAAAAGCTACATAAAGTGCTTTGTATCCTTATAACTCATCTCTAATTCATTGCAGAAAAAGGCACAATGTATAATGCTGATTAAATTAAACCCTAGGACATGCTTAAAGTGAAGCTAATTAAAATCAACTTCTGTACTTTTAATGTACTAACAAATGTAAAAACTTTAAAAATTTTTAAATTATTGGTCCAAAGTCTTAAAAACAGGCAATGATTAAATGAAGAAACCAAATTCCACCTAAACAAAGGAATTATTATTCTAAGAATTATTTTAGACTTCAGAAAACATCTGCTCTAAAGCTGGATAAATCTGAGTTTATCCAATATAACACTTCGCCAGAACAATTTTACTAGGACTCATGAACTTTCCAAGACAAAATTAAGCTAGTCACAGTTGTCTGTGTTAACTGCCAAGAAAGACAGACCTAGAAATCTTATATTGATAACATAATAAACTTAGGCTTATTAAACTTTGTTTTTCAACTAATTTATATCTCGTTTTAAAATGCAGATATATTTTATTCAAGTTGTACTACTAATGGCCCAAGTCTGAAAACAGTCAGACATGGAACCTAAAAAAAAAAAAAGATGTTAATTAGGCACACTACTAATCTTAGTGATTGAAAACAGCACTTGATAACATTTTGCACTTCCATAAGAAATTTTTTTTATATTAACACAACCCTGGACTTCTTAAGACAAGGTTTTAACAAGTTGAAGGGGAAAGGAATCATGTGCTAACAAAATACTAAAAGAAACTTTATACACAATTATACCTGATAATTCATGAACTATCTAGGTTTTTAATAATTTAGACATATTTTATTGTGCCTGCTACTAGTCAATCAGGAATGCTCTTAGGAAGCAGAGACCATGTTTTCCTTTTGTTTTTTGTTTGCTTTAATATAACATCCATAGGTTACACAGCCTGTTAAACCTGGATCTATCCTGAGCAAAAAATGAATTTTAAGATTGATGAATAACAATATAATAAAGCACTAAAATAAAGTTAAGAGTCTTGACTTTTGGTAGAGATTCTGCCAAGGATCTCTTCTTAATATGACTTTAAGGTCCAAACTACTTGCATGATCTTGGAAATGCTAAGTCAAAAAAATATAAGTGGTCCCAAATTGGTGGTCCCCAAAGTTCATGTGACAAAAACAAATATACAACCTCTTTGGTGGAATGCGCCCTTAATCTGGGCCTCTCAAGATTTCCAAAGACTGTCATCCAGATAATAGCCCACAACCCAAAATGACAGAAATATAAGCCACCATGAGCAAGAGGCAACAGAAACGATTTACCAAGGAATTAGATTGTTAAAGATTTAAGACTGAAATTAACAGATATAGGTTACAACATATACACAAAAAAATTAAGAGGGAATTGGAAAAATGAGCAAAGAACAGAAACTATCAAAAGTGACTACGTAGATTAGAATCAATTAGGGGTTCAACAAATAAAAAATAACCAAAATTTTAAAAATGAATAGGCATGGAGATCAATTAAAATGACTATTTCAGTAAGCCAAAGCTGATAAGAGTGAATTAATTCAATGCAGAAGACTTGAGCGAAACAACAGGACATAGAAACTATTAGAGTATAGTGAAAGTGAGGGAGGAGTTTCAGACAACTACATTTCTAACTTGGAAGAGTCTTTAAACGATAAAACCACCTGTCCAGATTAAGAAGATAGAGATGTCTCAGAGTTCCTTACATGATTTTGAAGAATATAAAGTACAAGTAACTAGAGATCAGCAGTCAACTAAAGAGACAAAATCAGCAGTAAAAAGCTACTATGGGTTCTAAGGCAGGGAACCAAAAGGGGCTAGTTTCTGAAAAGTCCAATCTCTATTTCTCCTCCTCCTTACTATCAAATCTTAAAAACTTTGCTTTGTCCTTTGTATCTAATCTTTACTTATCCTTCAAAACACAGCTCAAAACATACCTATGAAAATATATTTTCGACTATCTTCCATAACAGTTTATTATTCATTTATTCAGTTACTTAGCATCAGTATGTCAGCACTGTTTTCTACGATGTTCTGAAGAAACATCAATAAAAAGGCCAAAATCCCCACCCTCATAGGGCTAACATTCTACTAAAGGGAAGATAAGCTAGTGATTAATATATATAGTATATGAGATAGGAAGATGCATGGCATATTTGAGCAAGAACAATAAGAACAATATGGTTCAAGCATAATGAACAAGACAAAAAGTAGAAAAAGATGAAGTTAAAGATATCATCTGAAGGGGACAGGAGACAGTGAACAAATCATGCAGTTCCTTAGAGGGACGTGGAAGGACTGTGGCTTGTACTCTGAATAATATGGGAAACGAGTCGGGGGGTGGGGTCAGGGGGTTCTGAGTAGAAAAGGGAATAGATGGTTTCAAAGTCTAGTTTTTAAAGACAGGAGAAATTACATATGTTAATATGATGATGAATATGAACCAGTAGAAAGGGAAATATTGATGATGCAAGAGAGTGAGGGGCAATGTTTTCAAATGGCAAGAAGGAATAGAATTTGGTGTAAAAGTAGAGACTGGCCTTAGATGGAAGGAGATATCTATAGAAACATAAGAAGAAGGCAGAGGCCCAGGCAGTAGATATAGTAAAGAAGTTTGTGAAAACGCTCTTCCTAATGCTGATATTTTAATGAAATGGGAAATACAGTTCCGAGTAAGAGTGGAAAAGGTAGTGTTAGAAGTCACATATAACACCTTATAGTTATGATATTGTTAATTTTCCTATTCTCTATAAACTGCATTCATTTTGATTCTCCATTTAAATTTAAAAATAGATTCATTGACTTTAAATGCACTTTTGATTTAGCTGAGGAGGCAAGTATATAGTATCTATAAACCAGAGGGGAAAAAGAACCTAACCTGAGCCTCAATTCAGCATGCTCAAGAAACATGGCTACAGCTAGCCCCCTTCTAACATCTTAAAACACTTATTCTCTCTATATACACTTATGAGGTAGAAGACAGTCTAACAATTATTAGAGGGAGCAATATACAAAGTGTGATAAAGATAAAAGAACAGACAATATGGAACTCAAAACTTAAAACAGATTCAAATATATTTTTAAAATTTAGTTCATTCTGTTATTTCAAATCAGTAGATGAAAGGCTGAATCGTTCAGATCAAAGAAAGACATGCAAAATTTTAAACATAAGAAAACATAAAATACTTGAAGAAAATATAAGAAAATGAATAGATTCGCCTTATTTTGCAGTTATGTGTTTAAAAGTTTACGAGCGTACTACACCTGCAATAAAAAAAAATTAAATTGGTCCTACAAATCAATAAGAAAAAGATACCAATGAAAAAAACAGACCAAGATTAATCATTTTCTGAAACAGCCACTGATATATAAAAACTCATCTAAATTTACATTCTCTAATCAGTCGCTACAACAAAAGGAAATGGCCCGAGAGTCCACAATACGATCATAAAATTATCTTCTACAAAGGAAAAAATTCAAAATAACCAAAAGACAAGATAATCTAATAAATTAAACACGGAGATGCCTGGCATAGGAATTCCATTATAACAGCTTTTCTAAAATTAGCTTTAGAGACTACACTGAAATCTCAGAGCAGTGGTATACGTCTCCTTTTAAACTACAACACATGCTTATTACTATGACACACATCTTATTACCACATCTCTTAAAATATTTTAGCAATAGCCATTCTAAAGTACTGTTACCTCAATTTGAAGCAAATCCAACTAATGCCAAAGATGACTAATGAAATTTTATTTCTCCATCAGATATCAAGTTACAACTCATGAAACTTCTTTATTTTTTTAACCAAATTTACTTGTTATCCTTTGAATACAATAGATATATCAGTTTGAACAGGTTCTCCAAGAAACTGAAAAGGTATCTGCTGAAAGTTAAACCAATATCTTTCAGATTTCTCCTTACCATCAAGCCCAAACTAGTTCATTCTCAGGAAAAGACAGTACTCATTTAAAAATACCTGCACAGGAGATAATCTGGTTAAAAGTTTATTCTGTAAAGAAATCAAACTTATAATTTAATTAAAAGTTCTACTACCAAAAATATAACACATTTTAAATACTCAGTATTTCGAATCAATACATAAAATCAGTTTCCGAAGAACAAAACTAATTAAAATCATTTAAAAATTAGAACATGAAATTCATAGCAATAATATAATAATTGTAAAACGACTACACCATGTATAGAAAACTTCTCCCTCTAAAATTTACAGTCTTGACCTGTCTTTTCTTTTTCACAAAATTTTTAGGTTGAAAAGGGCCATCTAATCCAACTAGCCACCCACAGATTAGACCCAGATGAACAGTTAGTGAACCCATGCTTGAAAACCAGGAATGTGCACCTCCTATAAGCCCTTTTATATCTTTAAAAAGATGTTACATCAGTCTTCCTAGTTCTGATCTAAAATCTCATCTCCCTGTAACTTCTCCCTGTGGCCCTTTATGTGCCCTAACCTTAACAAGTATGTCCAATCCCACTACAAGGTAGTTCCAATAACTGATGTCTGGTATCAGTTAAATTTGCCACCAAACAAAAAACCTACTTCAAAACCTATCATCCCTTAGGAAAGTTCAGTTAGGGTGTTAAAGTTCAATATAACAAGCTGCTAAAATAACTTTTAGGTGCATCTCCTTAGGTCACTCAACAATGATTATTTACCATTAAAATATTATTTAGCATTTAAAATATTAAAATATTATATTTATTTTTGCCTATTCTCAGAAAAGACATAATGATTAAAAACATCATTTCACAAACTAAATATGAAATGGAAATGACGAGTCTGTCAAATACTATCAAAAAGACTCCAAGGAAACTAATGAATAGGTTCACTTGTGAAACAAGAATTTTAAAAACTTACCAAAGAGTAGCCAAATAAATACAACAAAAATAGCCCCAGATACTTATGAAACTTTTAGTATATAATCAACAGGCTATTTCAAATCAATCAGTTAAAAACAATACCACCAGATGATTTAAGTAGTACTGACACAAATGATAGCCATGGCGGGGGGGTGGGGGGAGAGCGGGGAACGAGGACAAGGTTAAGCCTCTGCCTCATTTATACAGGGATCAAAATTTTTAAAGGATAAAAAGCTAAACCATGAAATAACTGGAAGACACAAGTATATTTCTTTGCATTTAAAAATAATCTTGCCTTATAAAAGTTTTTCTGTCTCATGTAAAACCCAGAGTCATAAAGTAAGACAATGGGAAACATGACTAGAAACTTTTATTTTATGGCAAAAAACAATTAAGCTAAAAAAATGACAAAGGTGGTTGACTTAACTTATAAATATCACTTAAAATGTGAGAAAAAGATGAACCCAAGAGGAAAATGGCTAAAGGACATGTTTAAAAGGTTCCCAGAGGCAAAAAAGATATCTAATAAATGTATTTTTTTTTAATGCAATTTCAGTCACATTCAAGAAACGCAAATTAAAACAAGATGCTACCTCTTTCCACTTAGGATAGCAGGGCAGGAAGATGTGGAAATGAGATTACAAGGGGCATGATGAGGAAAGTTTGGGGGTGATGTATATGTCTCTTACCTTGACTGTGGCAATGGTTTCGCCATTGTACAAATGTGTCAAAACTTACTATATTGTATACTTTAAATATGTGCAGTTGATTATATGTCAATTAGACCTCAATAAAGTTGTCTAAAAAATTAAGCATGGGCCAGGGAATATGAAAAATAGTTACCAGTGCAAGCTCCTGAGAAAGAAATTAGGAAAATTTTAAAGTATAAAAATAGTGCATATTCTTTGACAAAAGAAAATCCCTTTTCTGGTAGTTTATTCTACAAATATAATTACACAAATACAAGGATACAATCAAGAACGTCCACTGTCGGCAAAGTAATTTTACAAAACTACAAAGAATCACGTCCAGGAGTAGGGAAAAGACTAAGATTATAGTAAAGCTTCATGTGTAATATGGGAAAACATTCAAAAAATGTAAATAAAACAAACATTCATCAAAAGTAAGTTGGAGAATGGTATAGAGGGAAAAATTCCCTATTATATGACTGAGTCATGCTCATATATGCTTAGCATGTCCTAGAAAAACATTCCAGAAATCATTAACTCTATGGTGACTTTTGGGTACTTTTCCTGCTAACTTTTCACCTTATATCCTTCAGAATGTTTATATTATCCCACCACACACACATCTTACTTTTATAATTTAAAATTAATCTATTATATTTTAAAATTATAAATTAAAGAATGACTTAAAAACTAATTTGAGGAATCCATTTCGAAAAACATGAGCAAAAACTCTTCCAATTAAATACAACAGAAACTCTTTTTGCTCTAAAACAGGCAACTTTTCTGGAAATTAAGGGAAATCTCAGGCGGGCAGGGAGATCATATAGGAATTGAAAATGTTAATGGTCATTTAAGGATAAGGCAGAAAACTGGACTGACTGCAGGTTGGGGAAGAAGGAATGAGACAGGTACATAAAACGGAGACTTTTCAAGTGTTCCATAGTCAGCTAAGGGTAAACTAAGAGAAAAGAAATCCCCATGATGACATAAGAAAAAGAAAAAGCTTGTTTGCTTTTCCTACTACCCAAAAACTAGACCGAAAGTTTTCATTAAAATTTTATAACCACGGTTCTGAGATGCACAGCTATAGTTTCTGCCAGTCCAGAAAACCCCTAACCCCTTCTATCAAAAATATTAACAAAAAATGGCACCAAGGCCATGAAAGCCTCTGGAAAAAATTCTTTCTACCCAGTCTACCCTGCACAGTATTTGTAGATATGCTCCTGCTGATGAACTTACAATAAAAAATGAGCAAAAGAAGGTAGATACGAACAGGAATTATATCCCCAAGAATTCCAAATGGAATAATTTGAGAGACCATAAAAAATAATTTTCTCAGCTGCTAGAGGCATAAAAAAAAAATCACAGAAACAGAAAAATAAAACACTCACATAAAAGACGAGAAAGGATTAAACTATAAATTTAGTGAAACTAAATTTGTGTGATCATCCACACACATATGCATATAAAGACTCACAGACATTCACAACTAAATGAACTGATTATTTTACACAATTGAAGAATTATCAAACAGAAAGATAAATCTGATAAAAACTGACAACGCGGCACAAACAAATACCTTAGGGAAAACAAGTAAGAAAAACTAATAGACATGAAGGAAAGAATAGAAATTCAAGGAGAGAAAAGCAACAAAGTAGTATTTGATGAGATAATGGTTAAGAATTTTCAAAAACTGTTGCAACACAGAGATCTTCCAATTTCAGAAGGGCAACAAAATCTGGACAGAATAAGAAAACACATGTAAACAATAGGAATAGTAAAACTATATAACTCAAAAGATGTAAAGCAGTTCTTAAAAGCAATATAGACAAAATTACATATAAATAAAATTAGACTTACATATTACTCAGCAATAGAAGCCAAAGGACAATGGAATAAAATCTCCATAGAAACAATGGCCATTAATTCCAAATCTAGCTAAACACTGGAATATTCAGTTTTCAGAAGCAATAAAGTCTGTTGGCTATGTGTAATAAAACAAATTAATGTTAGCAAAAAAAGATTTTAAAGACTTTATCTGAAATTTAATAATCCAGAACATAGTTTTTGTAAATAAGCAAAACTTCTACTAGAATATGACTGACAATATTACTAAACCCTTCCATTAGGAATTAGAGCTGGCCTTTTTTCCTAATAAACTTTTCAGAAAGCCATAGGAAAAAGTGCTAGCAAAGAATTTTCTCTTTCTGGCCCCTCAATTACAGTGATCAGCGCTTTCAAGTACAAAGCCATAAGAAATTGCAATTTTACAATCAAGTGCATCACTACAATAATAGTAAAAGCCTGGTCATCTTTTCTAAGACCATACAATCTATTCTACTGTCTACATTTCAATTTTTACTTTAATGTCATTTAATGTCATTACAATCAAATTCTTACCTCTGCTATTTAAGAGAGAGCAAAGAGATAGACTCTAAACAAAACACAAAATTGTGAATAAATGGCAAAATCAAACTGTAAATATGTACAAATGAAAAATCGAAAATAGGGTAAAGAAACTACTTATAGATTTTCATTTTCATATTTTTCTGGAATATTAGTTATGTTAATAAATTATTAACCCACAGCAAAGTTAAAGAATCTTTATAAATTAAGAAATTTTTACATTCCCATTTATTGAAATCAAGCAGCAATTGCTTTTATATTCACAATCTTGCGTGGATACCTTTCTCTAAAATTAACCTTGAGAACTATGGTTTAAAAAGATAATCATGAAATATTTTTACTTATTATACAAAAAGCTTACTTTAGACTACTGAAAGTTTAACATACCAAATGAGTGACTATCCTGCTGATGTGTTATATTCTCTCTTCCCTACTATCTGTGAGCCCAATGCAGTGCTCAATGAATAGCACTGTCAAATTTTAATTGACTAAAAGGCAACAAAGTATAAAAATCTGGGAGGAAAAAAACGCTTACTACATAACTTCAAAATATAAATAACTTTATACAGTAAGCCCTTTGGATTTTCTTTCAAAATAAACCTTCATAAATACAATGCATATCAATCTTATCTGTGTTCACCAGCACTCATATTAAGGACATTTAATCACAATATGAATTTTATTATAATGTTCCTGAAGCTACAAAAGAAATATATGAGAAAAATAAAAATCAAAATGTCCAGATAAAATTATCATGAACTGAAAATAAGTGCAACTTTTATAAGTTAACGAATGTTTAAACCTACAACAGAAAGTTTGGGTTTTTTTTTTTTTTTTGGCTGTTGACATTTTTTTTGACATCATTCCCAATAAGCAACCTAAACAAAAAAACAATGAAAGACATTATCTTACTAAGAGCAATCTCCAAGAAAAATTCAAGTCTCTGGGATTTAATCGACTGAATTCCCATATTCTTAAAGTTAGTTTATAAATTATCTAGTTAATATAATTGAAACTATACAGTGAACCTTCAAAATCTGTGATCCCAAAGTCCTTCTTCCAGACAAATGATATGACTCAAAAGGTTCAAAAGTGATTAATCATCAGAAATCTAAAATATAGCCACAAGAAAACAATTCCATTCTTAACAGCATCAGAAACAATAAAATAATTATTAGCAATTAATGCAGCCAAGGAAGTGAAAGATCTGAACACTTTAAATTTAAGACAGTGATGAAACAAATTGAAGAAGACACAAATGGAAAGATACCACATGTACTGGTAAAATGTCCATACTATCCAAAGCCATACAGCTACAGAAACAATACAATCCCTGCCAAAATTCCAATGGCATTTTTTACAAAAACAGAAAAAAAATCCTAAAATTTGTATGGGACTACAAAAGATCCCAAACAGCTAGCCAAAGCAATCTTGAAAAAAAAAAAAAATGAACAAAGTTGCAGGCATCACACTTCCTGATTTCAAACTATACTACAAAGCTATAGTAATCAAAACAATGCAGTGTCATAAAAACAGATGCACAGACCAATGGAACAGAATTGAGACCCCAGAAATAAACCCATGTATATACCATCAACTAATATTTGACAAGGGAGAAAGAATACTCTATGGAGAAAAGACAGTCTCATCAATAAATGATCTTGGGAAAACTGAACAGCCACATGCAAAAGAATGAAACTGGACCCTATCTTACAGTACTCACAAAAATTAACTCAAAATGGATTAAAGACAAATCTAAGATCTAAAACCATAAAACTCCTGGGCGGGGGGGGGGGGGGGGGAGAGAAACAAGCAAACAGGAAAAAAGCTCCCTGACATTGGTCCTGGTAAAGATTTTTGGATATGATACTGAAAGCATAAGAAATAAAAGCAAAAATCAAAAAGTAGGACTCCATCAAACTAAAAAGTTTCTTCACAGCAAAAAAAAGAAAAAAGATCAAAATGAAAAGGCACCCTACAGAATGGGTAAAAAATATTTGCAAACCATGTATAAAACAAGGGGTTAGAATTCAAAATATACACAATTCAATAGCAAAAACGAACAAACAAAAACAATTTGATTTCAAAACAGGCACAGGACCTGAATGGATATTTTTCCAAAGGAGATATACAAATGGCCACCAGGTATGTGAAAAGGTGGTCAACATCACTAATCATAAGGAAAATACAAATCCAAACCACTTTATGTTTATTAGAATGGCTATTATTAAAAAGGCAAGATATAACAAGTGCTGGCTAGAATTTGGAGAAAAAAGAACTCCTGAACACTGTTGGTGGGAATGTAAACTGGTACAGCCACTGTGGAAAACAGTAAGTAGAGAGGGTCTTCAAAAAAATAAAAATAGAACTACCATATAATCCAGCAATCCCACTTTTGAGTATTTATCCAATGGAAATGAAATCACTATCTTGAAGATTTCTACACCCCTGTGTTCATTGCTGCGTTACTTATATAGACAAGACATGGAAACAAATTGTCTGTGATGGATGAATTAATGAAGTGACAGCTATATATACATATATAGAGATATATACAGAAAAGCATATATACATAATGAAATATTACTTAACCATAAAAAGGAAATCCTGCCATTTGCAACAACATGGATGGATCTTGAGGGTATTATGTATGCTTAGTGAAATAAATCAAAGACAAACACCACAAGATATCACTTACTGGCAGGATCTAAAAAAATTCGAACTCATTGATACAAAGAGTAGACTGGTGGTTCCAGGAGGAAGCAGGGGGTGGGAGTATTCGTGAAGGTGGTCAAAGGGTACAAGTTTACAATTATAAGTTGAATAAGTTCTGAAGATCTAATGTAAAGCACGGTGACTATAGTTAACAATACTGTATTAGGTACTTGAAATTTGCTACCGGTAATCTTAAAATTTCTCACCACAAAAAAAAAAAAAAAAAAAAAGTAACTACGTGAGGGGATGAATGCAACTAACCTTATTTTGGTAATCATTTTGCAATGCATACATAAATACATACATACACCAAATCATTACATTGTATACCTTGAACTAAAACAATGTTACTTGTTAATTATAACTCAATACAGCTGGGAAAACAAAATATACTCAAGAGTAGAGGTCCCTATCCTATGGCCATCCTTCTCTGGAGACAGTGCTTAGAAACCATGTTTACATAACACCCTCAAAAGCTATGCAAAGATAGATACTGCCTTAAACAGATAGTATACAGTTGCAATGATCCTACATTTCAAGATCCATGAAAGGCTTTTTCGACTACTGCAAGATGCCTGAAGAGTTTAAATAAAAGCTACCATGTACTAAAAATAGTAGCAAAGTAGTCAAACTAAAATTGATGAATTCATTGTGGATAAATCCAGACAATGTAACTAAAAAATTTAAGAGTATCAAAAGTTGTTCACTGTAAAGTTATTCCAATGCTTCCTTTAAAAAAAAATAATAATAATTAAGTAAATAAAAGGTTTACTAAGTCAGGAAAATCCAATAAACAATATAGAATGTCTGATTTTGGCAGAACACCTGATAAAGTAAACAGGCTATCCTTGGAGACGAGACAGATAAGTACTAAACATGAATGAATAATAGTAAAAATCGGGAAATATTTAAAGGTTAAATGATTATATCCCAAAGTTGCCAATTAATGGTTTAGAAAGTATCTTAATCACACATCAAAAGACTGTTTTTGCTTGACCTTACTAACATTTTAATCAATTAGTTGGTTAAGAATAAGACAAGCTTGCCTGTTCATAATAACATGCTGATGAACACAAAGATATCTCGAAAGTGAACAAAAGACAAATCAAACGTTTCATCAAATAAGATTTTTATTTTATCCTTTGCTACCAAGCTCTTTCTGTTCCCCACTGGAATAGCAGGAATTCCAATATCTAGCTCGGATATGGAGGGATGCCATGTTATTTCAGTCTACAGACATACCTTACATAATGAAATTATTCAGGTAACTGGTTTTCATCAAAATAGCTCTTGACAAGTACGACTTTTCAAACTACAGCCTTTTTAGTATTAGTGATTGTTCACCTAAAGACACATATAAATATTCTACAAAGAATTAAATTTCAACATGATTTCGGCCGAAGACACACTCAACGATTTATTCAACATAGTGGAATACATCACATGTCATAATGCACTGCACGCATTTTGATAAACCCAGAACATTTTGCTTTGTGCATACATGCCAAGCAAGAGGGATACAGAGCTACCATCTCCTACAACTCTACGGTCTTTTCTGCCTATGTTCTATTTCTACATTGCCTAAAGGACTTGCATTTGGCCTTTATTCCCCTGAAGGTGCTTCTCTGTGCCAAGATTTGACTTTTAAGTCTAGGCTGAATGCAAAATAACCCTGAGCTCAAAAAGGTTAAAACTGGTGAAGAAAATGGTATAAAAAGAATAGACTTTACAAAGACTTACACCCCACAAACATTAAGTTTTCTCTTCTTCCTTTGGCAAATACAATATGCCTTCGTTTTATCACATTACATTTTATGTTCAAAGTATATGTATTTACTTTCAAAATGTTGCCTATACCTACATAAACTCTTCATTGGTTGAAATGGTTGAAATGGAATACAGTACAATTTTCTATTAATGGAAATACTTTTCAAGTAATGGCTTTTCACTTAGCAACATGGTTTTCAAGAGTGAATTCGATTCATTAAACAAAGGATAGGTACATCTGATTCTCAAGTTTGAGAAAAGAGTTCGGAGAGCAAGGGATACCAGTCCTACTTAGAAAAAGAAAAAAAAATATTCAGCCTTATTTGGACTCCAAGTGATACCTATACTCCAAAACAGACTAAAGAAACATAGGATGAATGAGATCAACTAGCAGGAACAAGAATATTTCAAGGCGTAAAGATTTATTTGATTATAATCACAAATTAGTCTGATATTAAAATCCGATTTGTTCTAAAGCTGAATACCCAACAAAATTAAAAAGGCAGATTTCAACAAAAGAAGGAAACATCATTAAAGTACTCAAGATACGCTGAGCTGAGCTTCAATAAAACAAATAAGAATATAACAGGAAGAAATGGATGAAGACTTCCAAAGAGGATGCTTCTTTTCCAAACACTTTAAATGATGGATGAAACATGAAAGAGTACCAAAAAGACATGGCTAAATTTAAAACTAAGATAAGCATCTTCCTGAATCAGAAATAATAAAAATTCAAAACAGTAACCCATACCTAAAATAGAATGTAGGGAAGGAAGAGTGGGGAAGATATAATGGCTGGATAATGGCTCTAGAGTAAGCAAACGTCAGAAGTTTAACTCCTACAGGTAACAGCAACAGAAAAGAACTAGGTTTGCTGCTTTTGACACCAATAGGTGAAGATGGGAATAGAATTTGCACAAGGTTGGGGGGAAGCAGGGGACAGGGAAGAGGAGAAGAAAGTGGGAAGGAGGAGGGGAGAACAAGAGAGGGAAAATGTACAAAAAATAATCAAGCTGCAAACTTGTTACCTAGAGCTATATAGCTGTATAGATGCTCTGAGCCTTGAAAGGAATAAGGAAAAAAAAAACATCCATGCTAACAGCAAATTTAAAACTAATGGTAATTCCTTAGTATCAAATATCAAGCCAGTATGACATCTCTCCAACTGCTTTGTAAATGTTTTTTTCCGTTATTCTGTGATTGATGTATTTGTCTTCTTTCATTTATCTTATATTTCTTATTACTCAGTTTCTTGCCATTCCTAGAATTTGGAGTTGGAAAAACCAGGTAGTTGCTCATGCAGATTTCCAATATGAACTCTGTTGATGGCATCCTCATAGTGTTTAATAAGTTCTTCTGTCCTTTCTATTTCCTATAAGCTGATAGTTAAATTTAAAAGCTAAATCAGATATAGGATTATGACTTGAATGCAAGACTAAGATTTGTGTGACATACTTCCAAAAGGATGTATCTAATATTTAGATTTTTTTTTTTTTTTGGTATTAGCAGATGCTGATGATGACCTTTGCCTGAACATTATACATTAGGAAATGCAAATGATAATATTCTAAGTCTACCATTCTTTATTAGGTAGAATACATCTATAAAAAGAAACTTCTCTCATGACCTATTTGGTTACCCTGAGATACAAATCATGTAAGTAGGATATGAGCTTATTTTAATTGATTTGCCAGTTGTCAAAATAATGAATTGGTCCAGCAATAACTAATTAAGGGGTTTTATTTTTTAATGTTTTAGTATCATTATGAATTCACAGATTAAACATTTGATTTGTTTCAATTCATTAGCTATTATCTTTACTGATATTCAAACTGTCCCCTTCACAGCCAATGGGATTTATTCAGAATGGCTCCTGGGTTGTTTTGATACCGCCCCCACAGTTTTTGGTTGGTCTACTGCTTTCTGATAAGATGGTCTAGGTTATGATTCTAGAGTGGCCCCCATGGTCCTTCCTTCCTGGTATCCTTACTCTTGTGGAATCTCCTCCCATTAAGTGTGAGTGAAACCTGTGACTTGATTCTAATCAATAAAATATGGCAAAGGTGACAAGATGCAAAGGATTATATGTACATTATTATGTTAGATAAGACCATAACCCAAGTTACCAGGACACTCCTTTTCTAACTTACTACATTTGAAGAAGCAAAACTGCCATGTTGTAAGTCATGTGGCAAGGAGCTAAGAACAGATCCAAGAAACTGAGACTTTCAGTTGGGCTGGTAGGAACTAAATGCTGACAGCCACGTGAACTTAGAAGCAGATCTTTCCTCAGGTTAGCCTGAGATGAGACCCCAGCCCTGGTCAAAACCATAGTAGCAGCTTTGAGAAACCCTGCAGCTGAGGACTTAGCTAAGCAGTGTCCAGACTCCTAACTCACAGAAACAAGTATAATGTGTGTTTGTTTTAAGCCACTAAACTTGTAGTATTGTCAGACATAGAAATAGATAACATACAGGCTCATCTCAAACATTTCCTGCCTTAGACTAGAAAATGCCCACTCTGAGCACAAGTTTAGTTTCATTATGAAAAGGCATTTAAAGACCACGATGTGGGCACCAGGAGTGCTTTTTGCTACTGCATTGATCATTGTGTCTAGGCTTTTTTAGTCAACAGGGACGGAGAATGCATATATTTTAAATAAGCTAACTTATTGCATGAATACATACAGATGTCTATACTCAAGTTTAGCACTATAGGATTTTGACTGAATTTCAGTGACCCTAAAACTACATGTTTTAAACAACGCCAAAAATCTGAGTTTTCAACAATATCGACATAATCACCCATTTTATTTAAATTACAATACACACATTACACAGGAATGGAACTACAATGTACACATTACCACCAAAATTATAATAGTTCAAAATTTATTTTCCTTTTTTGTCGTCATTCCTCCACTCTCTTCCAAAGGAGATGGATGGTCAAGTTACCATGTTTTAAAGTCACTTGGCATAGTTTCACTCTGGTGTTCACCAAATGAATACATTTAAGAATCATTTGTACATTCATTTTTGATTTTTTAGGGATTTTTAGATTTTTGTAGAAAAAGTCAAAGCATAGAATGTACCTGTGTACTTCTACACTATGCTTCTCTCCTCCATAAGTTACCATCATTTTTTAGATTACATCAATATTCTTCTACTTTGAATATCAGCAAAATATAAATATACATTTTCATCTCCCTCTTTCTTAGTACATAATTACATATTACTATAAACACTTTCTCCACCTTGCTTTTTTTAAACTGTTCCAGAACAGACCTAATTTGTGACTCAAAGCTCAGTGGGCCAGGTAAAAACAGTTGAAAAATAAATAATCCAAGGAGCAGGGAGGCGATAATCACTGAGAAAAGGTTAAAAAAAAAAAAAACCTCCCCTCAAAATGAGCCAACAAACCAATAATCCAAAACATAGGAAATTTGATGATGGGGGGGGGGGAAATCAATAAAAACATAAATTCACACCAGATGGTATGCTTTATTAAACAGTCTGACAAAGTTTTTAAAATTGAAGATGTCAGAGAAATAAGAAAGTCTGTTAGTAGCAAAAAAGGTTTTAAAACATAACTGAAACAGACAGGTATATATGAAAAAACAATTCCAAATCTAAGAAATGGAAATTATAGATACTGGCATACAGACTCAATAGATAGAATAAAACTCTAGAATGAACAAAATAGATGTTGGTAAATGGCTACATAGTCCTGAAGTCACCTAGCATGAAGCATAGAAAAATAAAGAGGAAAAAGGAGGAAACAGTAATTAAGATACACAGAGAATAAACTTCAACACAAGTCTATGGAAAAAGAACAAAAAAAGATAACAGAAGCAATATTTAAAGAGCTGAAAATCTGCCAAAACTGAAGAAAGACCTGATTCCTCAGATTAAAGGTATACCAAGTACTAGCTATATGCAAAGAAGTTTATCCACACAAGTGCACTGTGGTGAAACTGCAAAATACCAAACAAAAAGATACTACTTTAAGGAAATAATTAACCAGACTGCTTCACAACAAATCTCCATAACTACTTAAAACCCATTTAAATACTGGCATCACTTTGAAATATTTACAAATCTCTTTAAATGTCATATGGGGGCTGGGAAAGAGGAGAGACTTCAAAGTTTTCTGAATAACTCTATATTTTAAATTCTTACCTAATTATTTTCTTATGACTCTAAAGGCAAGGTATAGACAGTGCATAAAACCAATAACTCAAAGAGTTATTTCAAGCAGCTACTAAATTTACACATTTTAGCATAAGAAGGAAGAAGCAAAACTCAATTACAGGGAAAGAATTCTCAAAGGCCATTTAAACTTTATAAGACAACATGCAAGAATATCTTAACAAACTTGAGGTAGGGAAAGATTTCTTAAATCGGACACAAAGTTCAAATCATAAAAGGAAAATAATGATCAATTCAACTAAATTAAAAATTTTAACTTTTATTAACAAAGACACCATAAGAAAGTAAAAAGACAAGCCACAAAGTGGGAGAACACATTTGTGATAATCAGCAAGTTACTTAGAACATACAAAGAACTGCTATCATTCAAAAAGAAAAACCCAACAGAAAAATAAACAGCCACTCCAGAAAAAACAAAAATGGCCACCCAACACTTAAAAAGGTGTTTCCGCTCAGTAAGCAAAAATGCAAAACCTACAATATATCAATTAATATCCAGTAGGCTAACTTTAGTATTTGCCAATATCAAGTATAGGCGAGAATGTGGAGCCATCATATGTACACACTATTGAGGGGCATAAACTGGTACAACGCATTGGAAAATAATTTGGCAATACCTAGTAAACCTGAAAAGTACCTCTCCTACAATTCAGCAACTCCACTCCTAGCTAGACAAAAGGTCCAAAACCATTTTTTCAAATTGCAAATCTGAATTCATTAATGGGTTAGCAAAAATCAACTTAATGAGTTTTGATTAGCGTTCTTATTTTTAGTGAAACAGACTAGCATCATACAGATTTTCCCAAAAAAAATGTGTTATATATGTGTACATCTGATATTGTACTGAGTCTCATAATGTAAAATTTATTTCTTACTGTAGTGGTAAAAAAAGTTTTAAAAAGCTGCATCCTAGGAACATGAACTCATCCAAGTGCACCAATAAACCTATGCAAGGTATTCGTAGCAGCACTGTTTATAACAGCAAAAGAAAACGAGAAACAATCCAAATGCCCACTGTCAATCTTTTAAAAGAAAAGGGTAAGTGATGCAGGCAGAAAAGTTGAGTTTACTCAGGAATAGCAAAGAAATTGCAATTCAGGACAAGCAAGCTACGGCAAACCACAGGCAAGTCCAGAGAACGAAAAGACCATTCTTTTATAGAGGAAAGAAGAAAACTGGGAAGAGCTGTTTTGAACAGGAGTTCATCGCAGGAGACAAAAGTTCAGCGTTTTGGCAGCTTTCTCATTGGTTGGGCGGTTGCTGGGTAAAGAGAAAATCTTCCTGGCTGGGGCATATGAAGTAAGCTGCGAAGAATGGTTCATGTGTGAGAGCTCCCTCTTCATTGCCTCTCGACTCCATTTTAGATTAGATTTTCGTTACTTAAATTCGCACCATCAACAGGTAATAAGTAAACTGGAAAATACTCATACAATGAAATTCCATGCAGCAGTGAACCTGAATCAATCAGAGCTATTATACAACATGATGAAAGAATATAAGGACCATAAAGGTGCAGAGAAAAAGGAAGTTGCAAATAAACTCATTCAGAAGGATCTCATTTATAGAGTTCAAAAACAAAACAGCAAAAAAAAATAGTTTACACATACAAATAAATGTGGCAAAACTTAAAAAAAAAAAAAAAGAAAGAAAGAAAATGTAACAAAGAGTGGTTACTCCTGGAGGAAGAAACATATAAAGAAATAAAAAGTTAGGATAATGTTCTTGAACTGGGTATTAGGTACAGGGCTGTTTATTGTCTTTACTCTACTTTATACACATTTTATAAAGATTATTTCATATGTACTTAATTTTAAAAGAAAAAAGCTTAAATAAAGCTGACTGTAAGGTATAAAGATATTCATTTTATACTTAATCTTTAAAATGTACACATTTTATATTCTCTTGTACACTTGAATCATTAGATATTTTTGTTCTAACATTCAACCAAAAAAATTAAAAGATGATAATTAAGGAGGAAGAGGTAAATGTAAAAAACAGATAAGCAAACACACATATATTTCCCTGTTTCTTAAATTTACAGTTACAATTACGACAATGTTAAATACCCCTAGAAAGCTGTACTTTGAAACAAATTTTCCCAAAAAGGAAAAATAGCAAATACTTTCAGAGACCACTGACAGTTTATTTAAAAAATATCCAGGGTTTTCTTGACTTAGGACAAAGCTACCTTAAGAAATCAGACATAGTATCCAAGAGTAATAACTAAAACTTTTCTTTACATCAAAAGTAATATATTATTTTAAATGTTGCTGGGACTTTTTCCTTAAGTGAAGGTTATACATAAAACAAAGTATATGGAACATAATTACTCATCTATTTATGCCAGGTAAACACCGTTATAAGAGTAGACAGGAATTCAGCCTTTTTTCATTTTACAGTTAAATTTATATCATAAAGTATTTCTTTTTACCCCTTCTCCCATCAGACAAGGTAACTGCATGGGTTATAGTTTATATAAAATTTCAAGGCTAATCTTAAATGTATTTTACTTGAAAAGTGCTCCAAAAATTTCAAGCGCAGAAATACTTTCTTCATGTTAAAACTAAACGCAATTTTTCAAATGCCCCTCTCCCCCCCTCGCAAAAGGAACAAAAGAACAAAGCCACTTTTACAAAGGATCCAATTTAAACTTAAAATTACAATGGACTTCCAGGTCAAAGTGGAAGCCATTTAAGAAATTATTCCCAGTCATCAGCAATAGTATAACAACAACAAAGATTAATATACCACAGTACCTAAAACTGTACCCAGAAAAGAGAGTGCCAAATAGGACAAGCTTGAGAAATTCAGTTCACAGAAATGACATTCAGCCAACCTCAGACAACCAGATTATGAAAATTATGTAAAATAATTATGAAGCACACCTCAAATGAACACAACTTCCCAATAACTAAGCAAGTACAGTTCACAAGCACATAAATGAATTCAACCTGTGTGTGGATATTAACGATCAAAGGAAACATCTTAAATGTCCAACAACACAGTATTCAGAATACAGGAGCTTTCAATGTACAGCTCGGCTTGTTCAAATTTATTTCAAAGATAACTATATCTAAACACATGTGATCACTAAATTATTTATGTATATATTTCACTCACAACACTTACATTACTGATCAACAAGATTAATTAGTACTAAGCATAGAAGTATTTTTGCTGAAATTCGTGTATTAAATTGTTTTCCATCCCACTTTTGAGAGTAAACTTGTAAACTCTGTTCTTAAAATCTCACTTTACATGGCATTCCATGTAAATCAACTAGACATGCTAATGGCGGAGGATGGCACAAATGACAAGTAAACCAGAAGGCTCAATGAGACCCACTTTCAAATACCAAGCAATTCATTGATTCATCAAATTCAACACTACCTAAGTGCCAGAAATACAGTTCACAGTAGTGAACAAGACAAAGTTCCTGCCTCACAGAACTTATATTCTTATAGGTGAAACAGATATCAAACATATTAGGCACATACAATAATGTTAGGTAGTAACTCAGAATGCAATGAAGAAATATAAGGCTAAGACAAAGAATAGAGAATATGCATTTTAGGTAGGGTGATGGGATTGGCCTTTCTGAAATAACCACTAAGCAATGCCTACAAGATCACAGGGTAGTAACTCACAATGACATACACAGAATAGAGACTGAAAAACTCTCTTGGGAACTAAAGAAATGCTTCTGGCTAACAGCCTACTATCTTGTGTCCGTGTTTATTTCTATAAATCCATTAAATATGAGAATATAAAGACAAAAACTGTTATTTCTATGAAGACTAAGTTAAATCCTTTGAAAGGCCTTGATGAAGAACTGGAAAAATCTAGAATGACTTTGAACTTGGAAAGTTTCCCAATGCCTACATTTTTATTCACTAGAAAGAAACCAATACTAGAAATCAACAATAATGCTTTTAGGGTATGATTTCTAGAAAAAGATCAGGAAACCCCTACTCCAAGACGAGATATTGATCCAAATAAAATGCAAATAAAAGTAAATGTTTTAAGCTAAAATAAAACACTTAAGATGTACAGATACTTTGAGTTCCTGCTTTAACCAACTTTTGAATTACCTAATCAATGGTTCTAATAGACGGGGCTAGTGAGATCTCTACCACCCTGTAACACTACCACCACCAAGGGGTCCCCAAAAACTCCCCACTTTTTTCCTGCTTCCTGACTATTCCTAGGAAAGGAGCAAACTGAAAACTTGTGTCCAAGAATGAGGTATCCATCACAGTAAGAAACTACAGGATAAGGATTTAATTCATTTATTATAAATATTTAATAAATCTTTAATGAGCACATGCTATAGGCCAAACACTGCCCTAAATCCTTAGGATCCATCAATTTAAAGAAAAAAAAAAAAACCTGACCTCACAGAGGTTACAGTACAGTGTGTGTTTGGGGACAGAGAGAAGAAACAATGAACAATTAACAAAGAAATTATATAATTTGTCAGAAGGTGACAAGTGCTAAGAAGAAAACAGATCAGGGTACGGATCATAAGGAAGGAAGTGAAGCTTTAAATAAAATAGTAAAGTAGTAAGGTAGACCTTTTGGAAAACATTTGAAGAGCAAATATTTGAAAGACACGGGAGTCAGCCATGAAAATACCTTAGGGAAAAAGTGATCAAAGGACTGGGAAACAGACAGTTTAAAGGCCCTAAGAAAACTAGTGCCGATAAAGAGAAATAAGCAGGGGAGCAGAGTGGTACTTAAATTGAGAAGTAAGGGAGGGATGGAGAGAGTAGGAATACCTGGCTTCTGGAAGGCCCTCTAGGCCCATAAGGACAGCAGGGTTTTGAAGAGAGAGTGATATGATCTGGTCGTCATGCTGAAAAAGACTGTTAAGAGAGCTAACATAGAAACAGGGAAATCGGTTAGGAGGCTAACTGCAGAAATTTAGGCAAGAGATAAGAATGGCTTGGACCAGCCTAGTGAGCAGCAGAAATGGCAAAAAGTGATTTGATTCTGATATATTTTCAAGATAAGACAGAGCCAAGAATGCCAAGTGTGAAAGAGACTCCAACATATTTTACCGCCTGAATGTTAGATGGAGCTGACATCAAATGAGATGTCATCAAATGAGACTGCACCTGAGGCAGGTTTAAAGAGGAACATGGAAGTTTAGTTTGAGTTGACTATCTAACATCCAAGTGGGAAATGTGCAACGGGTTGTCTGGAGTAAAGGAGGAAAGTCTGGACTAAAGATATAAATATGAGAGCCATCAGTATATATAGGTATTTAAAGCCGTAACACCGGATGAGATCACCAGAGAAGTATAAAAAGAAAACTGAACCAAGACTAAGCACTTCAACTTCAAGAGAAGACAACTCATAAAGACAGAATGAGCAAAGCAATTTAGTAAAGACAGAAACCTAAAAAGCAATGTACTGGAAGGAGGGAAGTGTAAAATAATAAGTTCCACTTAGTACACAAATCACTTTGCTGAACCTAGATTTAAGATAAAAAATTCTTAATCAGCCTGTAGTAAAGATGATACATAAAGTACTAAATTATACTTTTTTGAAAAAGGAGTTGAACATTTCTTACACATTTCCTACGGGAGTCTCTACTAAAAATATTTTTAGTAGAAAAAGTATATTTTGCCTATTTTATCTTTTTAACATAAAGCCAATTAAAAGGCTGTTACATTTAAAAAATAAAAATAAAAAAGCTTAAATGGTTTACACTACCATCTCTCTCAAAGACTGAACAAACATTTAAACACCAATTCAACAGCCTGGCATGCAAACAGCAAATTATCATTACTTTTCTTTTTCTAGAGCTCAAATACAGAAGGTTAAGTTAATTAAACTCCTTAGCTCATGGCACTTACGGTTTTTCCCTTTCTGTTTAATTTTGTTTATAGCATAGCTTACGCTCTTATCTAAACCAATGTTTTCACTATGATTTGCACATAAACTACGTTTTTGAGCAGAACACCCAAAGTCATGTTCACAACACTGAAAGAGGATGAAATAAAACTGTATTTATGCATAAGAGTAATAATCAATGCCATTTCTAAAAAAAAGTTATTGCTTCTAGCTTCTAAGTATACTCTGCATTTTCCTTCGAAGTAACTAAAAACAAACAGTACACAGAATGAGTTTAAAAAATGTTATCCTCAAGTATTTCAATGTTTTTGTAAAGTATGGTCTCTCAAATTTTCCTTATTACATATTAATTCAGATTCCTAGGAAACCTAAAACTTTCCTGGAGCCATTATATCTAATTTTTATTAAAATTTAAATTTTTAAGTATTGTGAGATCTTTCACATTAAAATTTCCTTTGCTGCAAAAAAAAAAACATAATCATGCAATTAAAAATATGTATTAAATATATTTTAAGTAAAATTCAAGTTAAGAACTTCCCAACAGTAACAATCCCAACAGAGTCTTATAAAGTCTCAAAAAAAGCCTTCACTTCTTAAGTCCTTTAGAAAAGCTAGAGACTGTTATTTACCACCAAATTATTGAAATATTCCTCCTACTAAAAGCAGACTTAAGTCTATAAACTAGGAGGCTTGGGTTCAGACCCAAGAAAATACATCAAGCAGAAAAGACTACTGATACTAAGGGAGGATACAGAAAAAAATTAAATTGGAAATAAAATCATGTATTAATGGCTTTATAATGTTGACCCTGAGCCACCAAGAAAGGGTTTTATAATATTTAATATCCTTTATAATTTTAAAGTGCTTAACACATTTAAGAAAAATTTTCATTAGGCTTTGTTATATTAAGTTTCAGTATAAGTCTCAGAAAAGTAAAGTAAACAGAATATCTTATTTTCTAAGCACACCTGATAGAGTACTGTTATGACTGCTGATGCTACAAAATTAAAAGAGACATTTCTAATTCACCATTACAGCAGGGAGGGGAAATAAATTGTTCTTGGAAGCTACAAACAATAAGCCCAGCTATATCTTGCTAGATCCTTAACTAACTGGGGTAGAGGGAGCCTTGTTTGTCAGAGAACACATTAAATATGAAAATCTATAGCGAGGCATGTCAAAGCAAAATACAGATCAACTCAAGAATGCTCCAGTGTTATTCTTGGGGGCATCATTACAGTCTCATCAGCAACTGTTTTAGCCAACACAAGGAGACAGTGTTGCCATGCGCCTGCTAGGTGAGGTAGGGAGAATAAGTGCAACCTAATTGAGCAAGAATTCAAACTTTAAGTCAGTGCTTACACAATTCAGAGTGTTTAGTTCGCCCCATGGTGTTTATCTGTAGCAGGCTATGGGGTGTCTACATTTTTCAAAGCATCTTAAAAGAAAACACCCACAACTCTGAACAGTTAACTTCAACTGTAGTTTTTCAAGCAGTTTACGCAGATACCTGTTAAGGATCATTTTCTAGCATAGGCCCAACTACGAATTTAGACTCCTTACTGCCAGCAAAAAAAAAAAAAAAGGCTAAAATTAAACAGCCCACTCTTCAACTTAGTCAAGGTGCGGCCGAAAGAGATTTGGGATACCGGTCTCAGGTGCACACATGCTCCATTATGACCAACGTGAGAGGCTGTTTTACTGAAAGACATCTAGGCTGCCAATTTGGTTTTCTGCCGAGGTCCCCCAACGCCAAAAATCTCATTGTTGGAAACTGAAAGGGGGAGGGGAAATCAGTAAGGAAGACACACCCCTCCGGGAGAGGAAAGGATAACTTACCCCGTCTCGAGGGCGGTCCACAGATTTTTCCAAACTCTCCCCTCACGCAGCCTTCTCATCCCCAACCGCCCCCACCGTGACCCCCGGAACAGACACAGGGCGGTGGGAGGAGGCGCCGGGAAGGCGGCCAGCGCCGGTTCCCCAAGTATCCGGAGAGAGCGCCGAGGGCTGAATTCTAGCATGGCGTAAGCGTGGCCCAGCTCCCGCCCAGGGACGCCGCCGGGGACTCGCTCCCTCCGTCCACCGGCCGAGGAGGCGGTAATCCGCCTTCCCTCCCGGGGGCCCTCGGGCCCGGCTAAAAATAGGCGCCTCGGTCACCCCAGGGCCCTCTCCGGCCGCCCTCGCCCTCGGGAGACGTCCCCGGGGGAGCAGTCGGCCGCGCTCGGGGGCGCCGCGAAGGAGCTGGGGTCGGGCCCCGGGCGGCCCCGCGAGGCCGAGCGACCCTCGGAACCCACCCGCCGCGGAGTCCCGGGCCGGGCCGGCGCCCAGCGGCGCCGAGCCGCCGCCCGGGGCCTAGCCGGCGGGAGCGTCCGGGCCCCGCGGCCGCGCCCCCCGCCCGGCGCGGCCCTCCCGCCCGCCCGCCCCGGGACCCCGCGGCCGGCGCCGCCCTCCCCCGCGGCCCCTGAGGCCGGCGCCCGGGCCCAACGCGGCCCGCTCGCCCTTACCCTGCGCGGCTGAGGAGGGAGACCGGGAGGACGCGGCGGCGCCGGCACTACAGCCCGCGCCGCCCGCTCCGAGGAGCCGCCGCCGCCGCCGCAGTTGCTCAGGTGCCGTCGCGCCGCCCGGCAGGAAACGGGCGGCTTCGGGGCGGGGCGGCCCCGGCACGTCCCGGCGTCTGGGCCGGCGGAGCCTGGAGGCCGGCCCCTTAAAGGCACAGGCGCCCGCCGCGCGCGCGCCGCTGGGCCCCCGCGCGCGGCCGGCCGGGGACTCCGGGGCTTTCCTCCCGAGACGGCGTTGCGCGGCGAGGTGCGGAGGGAAGGCTCAGCGGAATTCCCTTCATTCATTAGCCCCGCTTTCACTTTCTCCTTCCCCCAAAGCTGGTTTCGTCTTGCTTGGCCCTGCCGCCGAAGCACCGCTGCGCCCTCCCACCCCCGCTCTGGATTTTTTTTTTTCCGTAACCTTAAGTAAATGGTACTCGATTTCACCCTGCCCGTCCCAGATTCCTCCCTAGAAATCACTGGAAAACGAAATCTTTCGTTCCTCCGTCTCAAGACTCTCTCTATGAATTCACCTTCAGGCAACCCTAGCTTCGAACGGAGAGAAAAATTTAAAAACCCAAATAAATTGTGTGCAAATATTATGAAGCTGTGTGTCTGCTAGCTGGTGGGCATTCATTAAGTCGGGGTAAATAACTAGAAGCTGCAGTGGGAAGCAGAGGTTGACAAGAATCCCTGCTTATTAGTTTGCTCTTTGCTAAAACGGATGGCAGCGAGCTTTCCGGTCTACTGGCAAATGAGATGTGTGGATGATAGTACGTATTATCAATATCTCACAGAATTCCCGGAACTGCCCAGAACATATACAAAACACTCCAGGGTCTCCTCAAAAGTTTCGAGAGTTCAAAATGACGCCAGTGCTTTTAGAGTGTGGATAAGAGAAACGTAAACTTAGGACTCACTGCTAACACCTCCCCCTACATCCTGACAAAGGGCAACGGGAGCAATCTTTAAGGAATGAACAGGGGGCAGTTTCTACATCAACAGAGAATTTCCTTTATATGGGCTGGCTAAATGCATACTGTATACTTGCATTCTAATTATTGTCGTCTAGAGCACCTCCAAAGTTCAAATGAAAACTAAACAGTTTCTGGTAGCCTAAGATGATGAGAATTCTGCCAGTGCTCAGCCACGATGTTCTCCAAAGATGCATTCTGTCTCATTTTAACTCCAGAAGCATCCTCCTTTTCCCTTTCTCTGTAGGGTTGCTCAGCCCCTCAGTGGTTCCACTGCTCTCAGAGCAGTTTATCTCTAAACCAGTGGCTGTCTCTTGAGCATGTCCCAGAGGATCCTCTTTATTGAAAAGAGAAGCCATTAGTCCTTAATACAGAGGGGGAAATGTGTGTATCATTTCTATAATGGAGTTTAAGAACTCTTGATTCACTGACAAATGAACACCTAATTTCCTCTAATTAGTACCGAAGCAGGTTTTAGGTTAGAATAAAAATTTCTATCATTTTCCTAACTTCAGTAAAACCAGTGTCATAGAGATAGTAATATTTAGGTGCATTTGTACATAAGACAATAAATGGAGTTTAGGGACATGTTTACCCTAAATACGCTACTTCTTATAGTCAAGGATCACTTAATTTTGTGTTCCATTGTGTGAAACAAAAACAAATGTGTTAGCTATATCAGCTTTTCTGGGTAATCGAACTTTGACTTTTTGAAAGGGCATTGATCTATTTATTCACATCAAAACAAAATGATTTACTAAAACTGCTGTACATGGTAAGCCCTATCAGGAATTAAGACCTACCCTCTAAGTTTTGAAGTAGAGTACAATATAGTATCATTAGCTACAATTAACACATATAAGTAACCTAGATATAATTAATGTTGGTTGCTGCCTGCCACCCTCCAAAAGTTGCTGAAACCAGCAACTAACTTGATAAAAAGGATTAGCTCTCCCAGCATCCGAGGTACCTCTTTAGTTGTAACAACTAAGAAATTGAATTATTGAAACTATAAAGTGTAACTCTGTTACCGAGAGTACTCATCTCTTTTTTTCTCTGCTCTCTTATTCAAGTCCTCCCATATCCCTCAGCTTTGACAACCATCAACTTGTTTTCTATATCTGGGTCTGTTTTGTTTTGTTTATTCATTTGTTTTGTTTTATTTAGAGTCCACATATGAGTGAAATCGTATACCATTTGTCTCTCTCTGACTTCACTTAGTATAATACCCTCTAGGTCCATCCATGTTGTCACAAATGGCAAGATTTCATTCTTTTTTATTACTGGATAATATTCCATTGTATATATGTACCGTATCTTCTTTATCCATTCATCTATTAGTGGACATCTAAGTTGCTTTCATATCTTGTCTATTACTAATAATGCTGCAATGAACATAGGGGTGCATATATCTCTTAGAATTAGTTTTTTGCTTTCTTTGGACAAATACCCTAAAATGAAATTGCTGGATCATATGACAACTCTATTTTTAATTTTTGGAGGGACCCCAAACTCTTTTTCATAGTAGCCGCACCAATTTACAATCCTACCGACAGTGTACAAGGGTTCCCTTTTCTCCACTTCCTTGCCAACACTTGTTTGTCAATTTATTGATAATAGCCATTCTGACACATGTGAGGTGGTATTTCACTGTGATTTTAATTTCCATTTTTCTTATGATTAGTAATGGTCAGAATCTTTTCATATGTCTGTTGGCCATTCATACCTCCTCTTTGGAGAAATGTCTATTCGTATCCTCTGCCCATTTTTAAATCGGATTGTTTGGGATTTTCATTGTTAAACTGTATGAGTTCCTTAAATTTTTTGGATATTAATTGGATATGTAACAAGAATATCTTCTCTCTTTTGATAGGTTGTAGTGTTGTTTTGCTGATGGTTTCTCTGTACAAAAACTTTTGTTTGATGTAGTTCTATTTGTTTATATTTTTCTTTTGTTGGCCTTGCCCAAGGAGAAATAGTCAAAAGATATTGCTAAGAGAAATGTCAAAGGGTTTTATTGTCTTTGTTTTCTTCTAGGAGTTTTATGGTTTCAGGTCTTACATTTAAGTCTCTAATCCATCTTGAGTTTATTTTTATGTATAAACTGGTCTAAGAAAGTGGTTCAGTTTCATTCTTTTACATGTATCTGTCCACTTATTGATTGACCGTAAAAGTGAAGATTTAATTTTGGGCTCTCTAGTCTAGCCCATTGACCTATATATTTGTGTGCCATGCTATTTTGATTATTGTAGCTTTGGTATAGTTTGATATCAAAGAGTGTGATACTTCCCATTTTGTTCTTTCTCAAGATTTCCTTGGCTATTTGGGGTCTTTTGTGGTTCTGTATAAATTTTAAGATTAGTTGTTACAATTCTGAAAAGAATTCCTTTGATATTGTGATAGGGATTTCATTGAATCTATACATTTCTTTAGGTAGTAAGGACATTTTAACAATAATAATCCTTCCAATCCACAAGCAAGGTATATCCCTCCATTTATTCGTATATTTGGTTTCTTTCTTCAATGTATTATAGTTTCCAGGGTACAGGTCTTACACCTCTTTGGTTAAATTTATTCCTAGGTATTTTATGCTTTTTCGATACAATCGTAAATGGCATTGTTTTCTAATTTCTCTTTCTGATCATTCATTTTTAGTGTGTAGAAATGCAACAGATTTCTGTATATCAATTCTGCATTCTCCAACTTTACTAAATTTATTCGTTCTAATAGTTTTTTTGGTAGAGTCTCTAGGGTTTACTGTATATAGTATCATGTCATCAGCAAATAATGAAAGTTTTACTTCTTCCTCTCTAATTTGAATGCCTTTTTTTACTTTTTCTTTTCTGATTGCTGTGACTAAGTCTTCCAATACTATGTTAAATAGAAGTGGTGGGAGTGGGCATCCTTATCTCATTTCTGATCCTAGAGGAAAGGCTTTCATTTTTTTCATTGAGTGTAATATTAATTGTGGATTTGTCTTATATATCCTTTATATGTTGAGGTATATTTCTTCTATACCTACTTCATTGAGTTTTTATTATAAAAGGATGTCGAATTTTGTCAGGTGCTTTTTCTGCATCTATTAAGATGCTCATTTGATTTTTATCCTTTATTTTATATCACGTTGATTAATTTACAAATGTTGAACCCTCCTCGCATCCTGAGATGAATCCCATTTGGTCATGGTGTATAATCCTTCTAATATATAGTTGGATCAGATTTGCTAATATTTTGTTGAGAATTTTTGCATCTATGCTCATTGAGAATTTGGGCCTATAATTTTCTTTCTTTGTGATGGCTTCGTCTGGTTTTAGTATCAGGATAATGCTGGCTGCATAGAATGAGTTTGGAAGAATTCCTTCTTCAACTTTTTGAAATAGTTTAAGATAGGTATTAATATTTCTTTGAATATTTGGTAGAATTCACCTGTGAAGGCATCTGGTACTGGACTTTTCTTTGTTGGGAGGTTTTCTTTGTTTTGTTTTGTTTTGTTCTTTTATTACTGCTTCAATGTCATTGCTAGTAATGGGTCTGTTTAGACTTTATATTTCTCCCTGGTTCTACCTTAGAAGGTTACGTACTTCTAAAAATTTAACCATTTCTTCTAGATCATTCAATTTGTTGGCATATGATTGTAGTATTCTTTGATGTTTCTTTGTATTTCATGGTATCAGTTTTAACTTCTCTTTCATTTATGATTTTGTTTATTTGGGTCCTCTTTTTTTCTTGATGAGTTTAACTAAAGGTTTGTCGATTTTATACATCTTTTCAAAGAAACAGCTCTTAGTTTTACTGTTTTTTTCTACTGTTTATTTTTTTTATTTTTTTTATTTCATTTATTTCCACTCTAATCTCAACTATTTCCTTCCTTCTGCTTATTTTGGGTTCTGTGTGTACTTTTTCTAGTTTTTTAGGTGTAGTGTTAAATTGTTTATTTGGGATTCTTCTTGTTTCTTGAGGTAGGCCTGTATTGCTATAAACTTCCCTCTTGGAACTGCTTTTGCTGCATCCCATAAATTATGAATAGTTGTGTTTTTGTTTTCATTTGTTTCAAGATAGTTTTTGATTTCTTGTTTGATTTCCTCTTTGATCTATTGGTTGTTTAGCAGCATATTGTTTTGTTTCTATGTATTTGTGTTTTTTCCAGTTTTCTTCCTGTAGTTGATTTTTAGTTTCATGCCATTTTGGTCTGAAAAGATGCTTGATATGATTTCAATCTTCTTGAATTTATTGAGGCTTGTTTTGTGGCCTAATATATGATCTACCCTGGAGAATGTTCCATATGCACTTGAAAAAAAAATGTGTATTCTGCAGTTTTTGGATGAAATATTTTATAAATTGTTAATTAAGTCAATCTAGTTGGTCTAATATGACATTTAAGGCCATTATTTCTTTATTAATTTTCTGTCTGGATGATCTATCCATTGATGTGAGTGGGAATTAAAATCCTCTATTATTATGATATTTCTTCCTTTATGTCCATTAATAATTGCTTTACATATTTAGGTGCTCCTATGTTGGGTGCTTAGATATTTACAATTGTTATATCCTCTTTTTGGATTGACCCTTTATAATTATGTAATGTTTTTTGTCTTTTTTTTACATTAATGTTTTTTGTCTTTTAACAAAAAATTACAGTTTTTGTTTTAAAGTCTATTATTTGATCTATTATAACTATTTCTACTCCAGCTTTCTTTTAGTTTGTTTGTATGAAATATCTGTTTTAACTCCTTCACTTTCAGACTTTTTATGTCTTTCTATATGAAGCGAGTCTCTTGTAAGTAGCATGTAGATGGTTCATGATTTTTAATCTATTCAACCACCCTATATCTTTTTATTGGAATATTTAGTCCATTTACATATAAAGTATTTATTAATAAAGATGTACTTATTGCCATTTTGTTAATTGCTTTTCCTTTTTTTTATAGTTCTCGGTTCCTTCTTCCCTTGATCTATTTCATTGTGGTTTGCTGTTTTTCTTTAGTGTTTTGTTTGGGTTTCTTTTTGTGTTGTTATTTGTCTATATTTTGTAGGTTTTTGGCTTGTGGTTACCATGAGGTTTATATATTTTGTTATATATCTATAGTAGTCTATTTTAAGCTAACAGTCATTTAAGTTAGGATATATTCTATAAGAACTAGATTTTTACTTCCTCCTCCATGCTTTATGTTATTATTGTCATATATTAGATCTTTTGTGTTGTGAATCTCCTTACTACTTATTGTAGTTTGAGTTAAGTTTGATATGTTTTTCTTTTGACCCTTATAGTAGCTTTTTAAGTATCTAATTTTCTTTATTTATTTAAATAGTTGGTTTTACCTGTGAGATTCTTTCCCTTTCTCATATATATATATTTTATTTCAGTTATGGCTTTTCCTTTTCTACTTAAAGAAGTCTCTTTAACATTTCTTGTTAAGCTGTTTAAATGGTGATGAACTCCTTTAGTTTTTGCTTGTCCAGAAAACTGTTTACCTCTCCTTCAATTCTGAATAATAACCTTGCTACATAAATTATTCTAGGTTCTAGGTTCCTTTCTTTCAGTACTTTAAATATTTGCTGCCACTCCTTTCTGGCCTGTGAAGTTGCTGCTGAGAAATCAGCCAATAACTTTATGGGGTTTTCTTTGTATGTAACCCATTGTTTTGCTCTTGCTTCCTTTATATTTTTCCATCTTTAAATTTTGCCTTTTTAATTACAATATGTCTTGGTTGAGGTCTTTTTGGGTTCATCTTGTTTGGAACTCTCTGTGATTTCTGGACCTGGATGTTTATTTCCTTTCCCAGTTTAGGAAAGTTTTCAGCCATTATTTCTTTAAGTAAAGTTTTTGTTCCTTCCTCTCTCCTTCTTATGGGATCTTACGAATTTTTGAGCTCTTGGTATTATCCAGAGGTCCCTTAAACTATCCTCCTCTTTTTTTTTTTTTTAATTCTTTTTTCTTTTGGCTGTTCTAATTGGTTGATTTCTTCTAGTCTGTCTTTCAGATTGCTGATCTATTGTTCTGTGTTAGCTAATGTGCTCTTGATTCCTTCTAATGTATTTTTCACTTTAGTTGTATTCTTTAGGTCTGCTTTGTTCTTTATTATACTTTCTAACTCTTTGTTGACGTTCTCCCTCAGTTCCTCTATTCCACTCTTAAGTTTGGTGAGCATTCTCATGACCATTTCTCTGAATTTTTTATCAGGCAAATTACTTATCTCTGTTTCCTTAGAGTTTTTTCCTGGGGATGTTTTTTATTCCTTCATTTGAGAGAGATTCTTCTGCCTTTTAATTCTGTTTGACTTTCTTCTTTTGTTTATATGAACTAGACAAAAGAGTTGTCTCTCCCAGTCTTGAAAAAATGGCCCTATGTAGAAGTAGCTTCTGCATAAACTGTATATACTGAGTAGTTTTTGGCAGGTGGGTAGGAACAGAGTGGGTGCCAAATGTGTCCAGTGCACTGGCCTACCCAATCAGAGCAATGCTGGTACACATAGTGATGCCTCATTAATCCTGCCTGTTCCCTTTGTTTGGGGCCAAAATAGGCTCTGGGTGATGTGTCCAGGAATATGCCGCAGTGACCTTGCAGGTATGCCAGAGCACCAGGATAGAGTCCCCACCTACCCTATAGAGGTGGAATAGGTTGTAAACAATGGAACTCACTGGCTCCTTTGGCCTGGAGAGTTCTCGAAGCTCCCGCAGAGCTCCCTGGCCTTCTCTATTTGGTCTTTTTCTTGTGTTTGTTTTTCAGAAGCTGTTCATTCAGCCCTCCATTTTCTCATAGGAGTAATTGCTCTCAATATACATATTCATTTGAGTTTGTTTGTGAGAGAGGGCAAGTTCAACATCTTCCTACACCACCATCTTAGCCCTCCTTTCTTTTTTTTTTTTTTAATTGAACAAAGTGCAATTTACGGGAGACTCCCTTCTGACTTTTAGCATGTAATGGTTCTCTTTTTTCTAAAGTTTAGGAGAGTTTAGAAGCATACAGTACACATCTCTCCAGCAGATAGAAAGAAAGCTTGCTATTCCTGTTTTGTCTAGGGAAGACTTCCCAGAAGTGGTGAGTTATATAGAAATTTGAGTAATATGTGAGCAACAGATTACATCTCTTATATCACCAGACCAGGGATGGCAGAAATGGAAGTATAATAGAAGCAATTCACAGAGTTGAAAGTAAAGAGAAGATTCCCCACTGAAACAATGGAGTGGGTAAGTTAATAGTAGCATCTGCAGCCTTAGATCAGAAAGAATCAGCTATTCTTGTTAACAAAGTATCTGGCACGTAACTGTGCTTATTAGAGGTCTGCATTGTGCCACTTTGATATGTAGTCCCTTTAAGCATACGACATTCAAGTGCTTTCATAACAGACTAAAGTGACCATTCTTTGCATGAAGTAGTGGGATCTGTGTCCCCTCCTTTTGATTCTAGGAGGGCTCTGTGACTGCTATGACCAATAGAATATGCCACAAGTAACACTGCCAAGTTCTGGGCCCAAGCTTGAAACCGTTGATCTTAGAGCCCTGAGCTGCCATGTGAGAACTCCAACTACCTTGCTGGAAAGACCATATGGAAAGGCTTGAGATTACACACACAAGCTAAATGCCACTAAGGGACCCCAGTCAGTACCATATGGAGCAGAAGAATCAACAGCCAAATCTTGCTTGAATTTCTGACTCTATATAATTATTGTGATTTTTGGATGGCTTGTTATGCAGTAAAAGATAAGGTGAACATCTTTCATCCACTTCTAAATTGCTTCAAGAAATCTTAGTCTCATTTAAGCCAAAAGGAGTTTCCACTTTAGCCATACAATCCCAAGAGCCTTTCAAGGGAAATTTAGGCAGGAATGGGTAGGGAGGTAAAGCTACTTTTAGCATAATTTAATATTATTGAAACTACCTTTACGTCCCCATCTCCTAAGGCTGTCCAATGAATGAAAACTGATGGATTAATTGAGGAAAGATAAGCCACTATTTATTGTGAATATTTATTGTGATATGTACTGTGTGAGTGTTTAATGTACATTAGCTCACACAATCATTAAACCCATAGTATAGTACTCATGCTGAATAACTAACTAGTTTAAGGACACAGAGCTCAAAAACCAGCACCTGAACCCAGATCTGTTTGACTCCAATTACCACACATGTGCCACTACACTAGGTTGACTATCAAAGTACAGATCTTTAGATATACAATTAAAATCTGAATTTTCAATTATTATGAAGGTTTCATTTACTCATGATATTTTTTATCATTTGCATAAATAATGAGCAGATATATATAACACTAAATTAAATCACAATATTAAATTGGCTGCCGGCCAGCATCCTGTAAACTCTGCTAACAAAGAATTTCATATTAGAATTTATATATTTTGTCCACAAACACCTGGCAATCAGAAGAAACAACTTTTAAAGCCTCTTTGATTTTTGATTCCATGATTTGGTACACTTCTTACAAAGATTTTGTAAAATACTGAATTTCCAATCATAGATCCTGGTTTTGCTCCCCAGCTCTGCTGCTTTCTGGCTTGGTGGCTTTGGGCAGGTCACTTCACTCCTCAGAGCTTTTGTTTCCTTTCTGATTAACTGAGGATTAGAGTACTTAGCTCTAAGGGTTAGTGTGAGGATTAAATGAGATCATGTGTTTTTAAATATTTTTAAACTGTATTTAGTATATAACTATATTATTACAGAATAATCACCTTATTACCAGTTCTTACTCAATATAAATATTAACCAAGGCATTATTAAACCAACATATCTGAATAATATCTAGTATATTAGCTACTTTTATTTATTGTACATAATTGCTAATTCTAACAACAATCAAGTGAGATGTAATTATGCTCATTTACAGCTGAGAAATTGGGATCAGACTATCAAATAACTTGCCTAAGCCAAATGGCTAGTGTGTGGCAGAGCTGAATCAGAAACTCCAAAATCCAAGTTTCTTTCACTCTACCAGACTGCCCACCCCCCCACCACCACCACATACCAATAGGCTAGTTTATAACCTGCTTGTACAGCATAAAAAGAGAGTTGACATCTTTCTTCTCACCTCAGGCCAAACCACTCTTACCCCCAACCAGGTATATAGAAATTGTTCTTATCTCTAAAAGCCTTACATACGATTCCTCAAACATCTATATCAGTGTTTAAATGTTTACTGCTCCTCACTGTTATGTATAATTCTTCTATGTTCTAGCCTCTGTCTTGGATACATTTTTAATTGCATGCTCATGGTTAAAAAACATTTGGCAAATAAAAATAAATAAATAAATAAATAGAAGGAATTGAAAAAATTATATATATACATATTACCCATAGATTAACATTTAGAGATAAATACAGGTTACATTTGTTCATTTTTTTCCATTTAAAAAAATCTATGCATTTTATTGTAGTTATGATTTCATATATCAAATGAAGTAACATGCAAAAAATTTTAGATAAAGTCCTGTTTATTTCATGTCTGTTTTTTCTGACTTTAAGATTAACTCATGAAGTTGGCAAGAGTATTACATATATAAAGGGACAGAACAAAGAATGTAATAAGTTATTCTTGATTGGATCCTCATGTAAAAATGTTTTAAAAGATATTTTGGGTAAAATTGGGATTATTTGAATATGGACTTAGTGTTGGATAATATTAGAGGACTATTGTTAATTTTCTTTGGTGTAATAATATATGGGTTGCAATATGTAGGATACTTTTATTTTTAGAAACACCATTGAAGTATTTAGAAGTAAAAATCATGATATCTATAACATGCTTTTAAACCATTCAGCAAGAATATACATGGATAAAAGTAATATAAAAAATGCCAACAACTGTTGAGTCGAAGAGGTAAGTGTACAGGTGTACATTGCATTGTTTTTTCAACTTGTCTGTATGTTTGAAATCTTTCATAATAAAATGCTAAGGAAAAAAATCTAAAAGAAACATATGGTTATTGTAAAACTTTTACAGAAAACATAAAAATGTAAGGACAAAACTAAGCAGTTTTAAATCTTTTCTTACACCTTTTGTGATGATCACATTTCTTGGTGAATACTTGAAGAGTTTACTAAGATCAACCTTACAGTCTTTTCCTTTCTCTAATTCAATTATACCCAGGTCTTATTTTCTAGTTTTCTCCTCATCTTTAGGGTCCTCTCTTAACATTTTGCATGGCATTCTTTAATAGGTGATGATACATTTTTACTGATAAGAGAAGAATGATGTACAGGACAAAAGATTAATTCATCATTCTTTAGTCCTCATATGACAAGTTTTATTTGTATTAGTAACTAATACTAATCGGTATTTAGTTATTGATTGAGATCTAAATTAAAAATGTGGTCAACATGCAGACTGCCTAGGTGCCACATAAGGAAAAAAAAATACTCTTTCACCACTACTGTCTATACGAGCTTCACCCTAACCAGCCACATTGCAGAGATGAACCATAGCCTGAGGAATCACGCAAGAGAACCTGGATATTTCAGCAAAAACCATTGTCACTGCTGCCCAAATAATTCTTAAGAGTATGACCTGGTGAGGGCAGATCAGTAGCAACAAATCGAACCAAGTCAGCAATATTTGTAACATGCGTGGCATCATGTGAGGTGTTTGAACATAAAATGTGCATTTAAAAAATTTTGTCTTCCAGAATGGTGCTCACTTTTTCAATGCCACTTTTATTTGCTGGCCAATATTCAGCAGCTAATGACAATTCTTAGATCCCAGCCAGTCCTTGCCCAGTGTTCTTCCTCCTCACAATGGTAATTAACCTTTCCCAGGCTTTGTTCCATTTATTTCTGACCATCTCGCCAATTCACCAATTTCCTTTGATCCAGGTCAACAATTTTTAAAAGCCATCTTCTGGTATTTCCATATATTGTTTTTGAAATTTAATATTTACGAGAAAGGGTAAACAGATTGCAAGCTCCATTACAAATCATTATTCAGTAAAGGCTATAAAGTAATTCCTCTGGATGTCAGCTCTCATGACAGAGCTCTGGATGTCAGCCCTCTTGGCCTCCTCGGGGACCTCACTCCATCAGCAATGCCCTTTATGTCTGTATCTTCAGCCTTTTCCTGTCTATCAACCACTAGTGTATTCAGGGCTCTCTCCACATAAATCAGAAGGAAAAAAGTTCCTTCAAACTCCAGACCACCCCATCTACCCAATACCCCACCAAGCCACGTTTTGGGTTGTTTGGTTGATCAGTTAGGTAAAAGACACTCAGTAACTGTTTATTTACACTACCCATTCACTCATTTCTCATACTACTGTAATTCGCTTCTGCACCCACAACTGAATTCTGAAACACTACTCATCGAAGTTACAATATCACCCTGCTGATAACTGCAGTAGAGCTGCTCGGTTATCTATCAGAACCTCTCTGTCATATGACACTGCTAACTTCTTGAAATGCTTCTTTTTCTTTAACTTCAGTGACTACAACCATAGAGCTCTTTTGCCCCCTCTCTAGTCTTTTCCTTCTAGCCTAAAGCAAAAATTCTACAAGCAGATGATTAGGAATAATAATGATAGGCATGGCATGTGAGGATATTTCTTTCCCATGTGAATGCTCATCTGGGGCATAAGATTGCAGTTCTCTATAATCAGGAAGGCTAGATGAGCCACTGTGGGTATACCAACCTCTTTCCTTGGCCAACCTGCAATTTGTTCAATGAGCTCACGCACAAAGTTACCACAGTAGCAGAAATGAAAGTTATGCAGAAATTCAAGCACGTGGACTCTTCTTACCAAGACTAATCTAGCTACTACCACTGCCAAGTGCCCAGCCTGCCAACAGCAGAAACCTACACTGAACCCTGGTACACACCATTCCCTAAGGGAAACAGCAGCCATCAGATGGCTGGTTGATTTTATTAGACACCTTCAATCATGGAGTGAGCAGTGATTGGTCTTCACTAGAATAGACACTCATTCTCGATATGAATTTGCCTTCTCTGCGTGCAAAGCTTCTCCCATCACCACCATCTGTGAACTTACTGAATGCCTATTCACTGTCACAGAATCCCACACATTGTCCTGACAAAAGGAACTCATTTCACAGGAGAAAGACTGAGGTAATGGGCTAAGGCTCAAAGGATTCACTAGAAGTAGCTGACATTACAGAATGGTTGGAATGGCTATCAAAGACCCAGTTTGGGGTAACAAATGAGAAACAGTGACAATGCCTTGCAGCATTAGGGTGCTCTTTCGCGAGATGCAATATATACTCTGAATCAGCTACCAATATGGAAATCTTTTTTAACCCCAGGGACCAAGGGGAGAAAGTGAGAATGGCTCTTCTCATTTTTATACCTCCATCTGCTTATAAAATTTTTGCTTCTGATCTCTGCAGGTTGAGAGGTTTTACTTCCCAAGGGAGGAGGCTTCTACCAGGAGCCACAATATGGTTCTACTTAAACTGAAAGATGAGGCTTCCATATGGCCATTTTGTGTTTTCTCAAGCCACTGAACAGGATTGGGGTGATGGATCCATACTACCAAGGAGATCTGGCCTCTCCTTAGTTCTCTCATAACTCAGGTGATCAACTTGCCTGAAATTTTTCCAGTTTGATCACTCAAAGTCTCACATCCCAGGAAACATTTCAGTTCCAGGCATACTGGGACAGTTGGTCACCTAACTAACTTCCTTAAGACATTGAACACATTCAATAAATTTGCTTTAGAGTAGATATTGTTTATGCCAGGCTAAATCCATCGTTATGCTCCCAAAATGTTTCCTCAATGACATCCAAACTTATTTTGCACCCCCAAGAGAAATGTTTTACAATAACATTAGCTTGCCCCTTCATTCACTTGCTCCTCCTCACAAGCATCATCTTCAGTGGCTTACATGCCTTTTAAGACAGAGTTATGCTTCCTTGGCAAGTTGAAGGGAAAGCCCTGGATGTCACATGCTTCAGCTCACTTACGCTCTTTGCTTATATTTTCCCATATTTTCCAGATCATCGATGTAGTACTTCGAACTTTATATTTTCTCGTGAATTTTCATTAATCGAATTTTTCCAGCTCTGGAAAATATATGTTTTATCTGGAAGAGATCATAGAAATCACTTAATCCAAACCTAAATATTTCATGTTTATTTGCAATGCTCTGTTATTTAAACTTCATCTTTTCAATTTTAGTTTATGATTCGTGATGTTTACCAAGCATTCATCTCTTTAACTGACCAAAAATTTTACTCACATATTTAATCTGGCGAGTAATTTATTTTTTTGTTTGCATAATGATTGTGAGTTCTGACTTTCAAAACATAGAAAAAGCCCAATGTTCTTTAGCATCTCTATATCAAAAATCACTATTCATTGAGGGCTTATTGATGAGGGGCCCTGGTCTTCTAAGTATTGAACATCAGTCTCATTTTCTATTGTCTGAGAAATAACATCATCAATTGTCAAAAGATCTGTTTTCAGATGGACTTGACTTATAGCACCAATCACAGAGTAGAACTCAAGATTAAGATTTATTTCATTTCAAGTCAGAAACAACTGAGGTTAAACAATACCCTTCCACAAAACCCTCATTGGTACTTCTCTCAACCAAATAATGGAGTAAGATCGCTAGTCTTGTGTTATGTTCTTATGAGTCAATTCTTCTAATTTCTCACAGACGGCAATAAAGAAAAGCAGAATTTGCAGAAACAATGACCTGTGTTTTAAATACTAACCAAAAAATATTCATCATGCCAGGGTTTGTGAGCTTCCAACTCCTGTGAAATTACCAGGAAAGAAAGGGGATTTCAGCTGTTGGCTGACGGCCAAAGAAAGACATCTTTTTAACCACTTTTTTTTCTTCATTGACTGTAAAATTTATTCTTTTATAACTTTATTTTCTTCTCCTGAGTGCATTGGGTCTGTTGTGGGAGATCTGAATTCCCATCGATTCCCAGGAGATTGAAAAGTAACCGAGATTGCAGGAGCACAAAGATGAAAGCAACGAAACTACTTTCAGCTCTTAGCCTGACAATGGAGGATATGATATCAAGGTTAGCAAAAAGCCCAGATCCAAGCATTCAGGCTTCACAGACAAGTTCTATAAATACTCTTTGTCAAAGTGATTTAGTGTCAAAAAAATAATAATAATAACAGATATCTCTGAAAGAGAAAAAAATGTTTTGATTAAAAGGAGTTCGAATCAATAACCGAAACGTTACACAAAGCTTCAGGTTTGAATGATCCCTAAACATTTTTTCCAGTTTCTTTTCATAAATCTTGTGGTTAATCTTGTCCCATCAGTTGTAGGAATCTACTGTAGATGGCATACAATTCTCAAATTGCTGCAGAGCAGAAATCAAATCTAGGATAGAGGTATAAGATCCTTTATTGCGAAGTCAGAGAGATTTAAGGTGGTGTCTTGTAGATCCTCACAAACAGAAGGCCTGTCAAGGATTTTGGGCGTATTTGCAGACTTTCTCTGTTTAAACAGCAGTACTTCTAAGAATCCAAGGCCATTGTCCCACAGCAGCTTCACAAGGCATCCAAGGGTAGATAAAAGCTTATTCCAAAGAGATTTTGGGACCTGGCTTTTATCTAATTGAATGGATTATAAATTAGCACTCAGAAGGTCCACAAAGTTTTTAAAGTAATTACATCAGCATGATCTGATTTTTACCAGCATTTCTCAAAGTGTAGTTCACAAATTACTTGTGATCCACATCAGGCTTCTTGGTCTGAATTTGGAGAGGGAAAGGGGATGAGGGAGGCATATCCAGGAATCAACATTTTTTAATAGGTAATACTTATAATTGTTAAATTTCGATATCCATCTTAAACAGACCTACTTAGTGATTCCTAAATATATTATTCCTTGTGGCAATGCCTTCCATTTCCTCATGTTGGAATACCACCATCTTTCTTTCCTCATGTAATGTCCATAGTTTAAATGTCATGCATTCTGTCCAGAAACAAACTCAGGCACATATGGTCAATGGATCTTTGACAAGAGTGCCAAGAATACACAGTGGCGAAAAGATAATCTTTTCAATAAATGGTGCCAGGAAAATAAAATACCCACATGCACAAAAAAAAAAAAAAAAAAATCAGACCCCTAACCTTACACAAAAATCAACTCAGAATAAGACCTGAAGCTATAAAGTCCTAGGGGAAAAAATCATAGAAAAACTCCTTGGCATTGTTCTTGGCATTGATTTCTTGAATATGACAGCAAAATACAGGCAACAAAAGCAAAAATAGACAAGTGGGTTACTTCAGACTAAAAAGTTTCCACATAGCAAAGCAAACAATCAGCAGACTGAGGAAGTGACCCATTAAATGGCAGAAAATATTTGCAAACTATATATCTGAATAAGGGATTAATCCTTAAACATCCATTTTAAGTCTCGTTTGAGGCCTGCAGTAAAAAGCCACAGACCCATAAAGTGCCTTTCCCCCTGCAAGTTGTGAAAGAGCATCCAGGACAACGTGGAGCCCACAGAGCATGGACCCAACATCACACTGCTCGGGATTGTGTTTCTGCTCGGGTCGAGTCTCCTGGCACCCACGGGGACCAGAACTCTGATCTGGGCTGAGAAATAAGTGATATAAGCGGTAATTAGAAAGGAGAAAAATAGCAGAGGGAGCCCTTGACTTTGAGGTGTGAAGTTAATGTGGAATCAACAATACTCTGCCCCTGCCCACAAGCACCTACATGCATTCCAGAATTGCCATTTCAAAAATTAAATGGAAACCTTAGTTTGAAGATTGGCCCAGAGGTGCCCATTAGATCTCGGCTTGAAACCTCTTCTGCCTTTTCCTCCCTCAGAAGTCTCATTATACATGGCCCTGGGCCCACAGCCCTGTATCATGATTCTTTATCATATTGAGGAATGATGCTGAACAATAATACTGCTCAAGAGTGTATGGTTGGAAAGATTAATGAAAGGTTTGTACTTGGTTTGTGGCTTTGGTCACTGCTTGCCTCTCTGCCTCTCAAGCTGCCCATTTCAATTTAGATTAAGTAGTGCTTTTCTCAGACTGTGTGTGCCAGCATGCTGTACGTGCAGCTGCTGCCTTCCATCCATCACAGCCCAACTTACCCCATTTCAAGTTCCAAGTCAGCATGTTCTGATTGCATTCCTTGTCCTCGTCATGCTTCAAGCTGCCCTACTTTTAGCCATTCATCACCCAGCAATTGTTGCTGTTAGCTGTCTTTCTCACATGACCAGTCCTGCAAAGCGTGCCAGACGGGAATGCCAGTGGGCTGGCCGCAAGCCAGGATGATGTTGCCCAGAATTCATTAATGATCTTAAGAATCACAGATAAATGTCACTAGTGAAACCTGTGCTGAAACTAAATGCAATACCTTAGGATATCAAAGTTCTGCCTTTTTTACTACAAAGTTAAAAAGAATCTTTGAATCCGTACTTGGGCTGCAATATGGACTAGTACTTAAGTATATAGGCTTTTCAGTCATTCTACAGGGGTCTGCACAAACTTGAGAAGTTACTTTAGTTCAGCTCAGTTACATACCTCCTAGGGTCATTGAAAGAACTGGATGTGTTGATTTATGTAAAGCATTTACAACAATGCCTGCCACATTAAGAGCCCCATAAGTGTTTGCTATTGCCACTTTCTGCTCACTTGGCTTAATATGCTTGGGTTGACCACTTCAGATCATTTATTTATTCTTTTAATCAATATTTACTGAGTGTCTATTATGTTCCAGGCACTGTGGACAGTGATCCATTTCTTTTACTATAAGCCTTGGCATGGTCATCTGTAAACCCCTTTGCACTCACAGCGGTGCTACAATGAAAGGAATAAGACCCCAGAGAAGAAAACACTGATTAGTGTGCCTAGGAAGGCAGATCCTTAGACAGCCTCTCATGATTTCCATACTGTCAAACCAGCTAGAAAGGTCGGAGGCAGACAGAGGACAAGACATAGCATCAACTGGACCAGTTGCTCACCAATTTCCTCCTACTACCCATTTGCCCTGGAACTTTGACATATTCTCAGGCAGGGGAGGAGGTTGGTGTGAGGACAGGGGTGATGAAGGAGAAGGTGTAATGCTGTAAGGTCTGTGTCTAGATTCTTTTTTTTTTTTCATGTAGATGTCTAGTTGTTTTAGCACCACTTGTTGAAAAGACTACCTCAGCTCCATTATATTGCCTTTGCTCCTATTAAAAATCAGTTGATTATGTGGGTCTATTTCTGGGCTCTCTATTTGTTCCATTGATCAGTCTGTCTGTTCTTTTACCAACACATAGTAGTATCTTGATTACTATAGCTTTATCATAAATCTCAAAGTTGGGTAGTGTCATTCCTCTGACTTTGTTCTTTTCTTTCAGTATTGTATTGGCTATTGTATCTTTTGTGTCCCCAGATAAATTTAAGAATCAGCTTGTCTATATCCACAAATAACCTGCAGGGATTTTGACTGGAGTTGCATTGGATATACTGATCAATTTGGGAAGAACTGACCTCTTGACAATATTAAGTCTATCTATGAACATGAAATACTTCTATTAGGTTCTTCTTTGATATTTTTCATCAGTTTTGGAGTTTTCCTCATAAAGATCCTGTACATATTTTGTTAGATTTATACCAAAGTATTTCACTTTGGGGGTACTTATGTAAATGATAATGTGTTTTAAATTTCAAATCACATTTGCTCTTTGCTTACATATAGGAAAGTGATTGACTGTTATATTAACCTTGTATCCTTCCATTTTGCTGTAATTGCTTATTAGTTCCAGGAGTTTTTTGTTGATTAAAATTTCCAGCAGGATAAAGCAGGATTGTTTTACTCCAATCCTCCGGCAAACCCACCTCCCAACCTTATTAACTGTATTTTTGGCTCAGCTGGGTTCTTTGTTTGAATTCTCACAAGGCTGAAATCAAGAAGTTAGCAGGGCTTCATTAATTTGTGGAGATCCTGGAGCTGAATCTGCTTCTATGCTCATTCAGATTGTTGGCAGATTTCAGTTCCAGTATAAGACTGAGACTCCTGGTTCCTTGCTGGGTATCAAAAAGGGGTGATTCTCAACCTCTAGAGACTGCCTATATTCCTTGTCTCTTCCTCCATCTTTAGAGCCAAAAATGGCTAGTCAAGTTTTTCTCATGCTTCAAATCTCTCAGACCTCCCCTTCGGACTCACTTCACCTGTTCTTAAAAAAAATTGAGAAGTGCAGAGGTTGAAAGTGAGTTCCTGAACATACAGTTTATTCTTGGCTCAATCTTTCTGGATTAGGCTATCAAGATAATTGCCAACTAACCGAGAGATTCCTGGAAGCTTTGCTGCTGTTCCAGAAAACAGCCAGTCACAAGACCCAGAATTGTCTCAGGATAGATTGAAATAGCACGATTGTGCACCTAGAACACTCAGCTCCCTTTCTGCATTGCTTGCCTTCAATCATTTCATTAATGACACAATAACAAGACTCTGCATTTTATATAGCTTAAATTTTTGGACCTCAGAAGTCAGAGAGGGGGTATTTACAGTGTTTCAAACCTCAAATTATCATTTTTGATAAATATCCTCCAACATTTTCCTACTTGTCTTTAACAATCCTGTATAACAACAATACTTAAAAGGTAACTTCAACTTCGAACTTCATGAAAGTAACAAAGGAACCGTGGGCAATGATGGGACTAACACTTGGAATGAGAACACTATCTTCAAGCATAATTGTACCCTACACATTATCAATGTTGCAAAGAGGAGTTCTTCTACAAATAACTAATGCCCTTCTGAGTGAAAAACCCTTAGTGAGGTTGATGAAACTGAGAACAGTCTCTGCTCTGGTCTGCCTTTTCATTTTGCTCTATCCAGATTCTCCTGTGCCCTTCTGCCTTGTTTCCCTCAGGTCTATACTAGGATGCCACTTTCTTGTATCGTTGGCCTTTTGCAGAAACTCAGATATTGTTATATGCGGTTGTTTAAAATTCCCCTTAAGGACTATTCGTAATGTTTGTTCCCTTCAATACACCCTCCACATGCAGACCCAGTAGCACGTGCCCTAGGAATGATGCTTTTCTCTATTCTCCTGGCCCAGAAGCTATCTCTTCCCTCTAGTATGAGTTCTTTGTGTTCTTTCTCCAGTCACCTGAAGAATATGCTCTCAGTTCTGCTCTTCTGTGTTCTTATGTTGCCAGCCACCAAAGGATTAACTTCTCCTTTGGTGGGAAGAGAAATTTTCTGATGGAGCCCTGACCTGAAAACCAGTGCCTCTTAGGGCAGGAATTTGTGTTATATGATCTTAAAAATTTAACACTTCGATATTTTTCCTGGCTGTTAAAGCTTAAATTCTTTTTAAAATTTTATTTTTAAATTTATACACAATAAATTTACCCTTTTTGGTGTACAGTTCTATGATTTTTGACAATTAACAGTGTAGAACCACTATCACAATCAAGATTCAGAACAGTTCCATCATCCCAAAAGGCTCCTTTAGGTGGCCCCCTTTGTAATCCACCCCTCCCAACCCCTGGCAACCACTGACCTGTTCTCTGTCCATATAATTTTACCTTTTCAAGAAAGGTATAGGAATGAAATCATATGGCAAATAGCCTTTTGAGTCTGATTTCTTTCACTAAGCATAATGCATTTGAGAGTTATTCACTTTGCTGTGTAGTTCAGTACTTTCGTTTCATTGCATGGGGTATTAGTTTCCTATGGCTATTATAACAAATTAACACTGACTTGGTTGCTTAAAGCAACAGAAATGTAATTTTTCACAGTTCTGGAGGCCAGAAGTCTGAAATCAGTATCACTGGGCCAAAATCAAGGTGTTGGCAGGGCCTCTGGAGGATTTAGGGGAGAACTCTTTTCTTGCCTGTTCCGCTTCAGGTAGCTGATGGCAATCCTTGCCTTATGTGACATCACTCCGACCTCTGCCTCTGTGGTCATAGTACCTCTTTTGTATGGAGTCAAATCTCTCCTTGCCTTCCTCTTGTAAAGATGCACGTGAATCTTCCCATCTCAAGATCCTTAATCACATCTGCAGCCTTTCCCTCCCACCTCCGTATACAGTAACATTCATAGGTTGCAGGTTTTAGGACATGGATATCCTTCAGAATGCCATTATTATTCAGCCTTCCATGCAGAGTATGCCACAGATTACTTATCCGCTTTTGCAGGAACAAAAGATTTCATATCTCTTGGTTAAATACCTAAGAGTGACAATGGCTGGGTCAAATGGTAGTCTATGTTCAGCTTTATCAAAAACTGTCAAACTGTTTCCAAAGTGTTTGTACCATTTTGTGTTCCCACCAGCAGTGTACGAGAGTTCCAGTTCTTCCACTGCCTCATTGACACCTGGTATTTTCAGTTTTTCTGATTTTAGCCATTCTCGTAGGTGTTTAGTGGTATTTCCTTGTGGTTTTAATTTGTATTTCCCTAATGATGATGGTGTTGAGCATTTTTTTCATGTGTTGAAATTTTAATGTTACATCATTTTATGCCCTCTCAGTTGGCTACATTTTTACTTAGCTCTCTAAATATGCTTTAGTAATGATTTAGAAATAATCACTTAATAAGCAGAACTTTAAAATTAACTTCTCATGAAATTAAAACTACTGAGTAACCTTCAATATGGTAGAATTCTGACTATCAAAATAAATCAACACAATATTCATAAAATATACCCAAGGTTCATGGTTAGTATGAGATAATTAGTAAAATTGGTAAAGGGTATGTTTTTACTACACACGTGTTCTTTTTCACCTTTACAAACCCATTTGGATTAAGACTCTTATGCACTGTAATAATTCAAGGAGTGTTCCCTTCAAAAATGTGGGTGTAGTATGATATATCTATCTCAGGAATTTCATATAATTAGGGCTTCAGAGCATGCATGGACATGAAGTTTAACAAACTAAATTTGTTTAGAAACAAGTTTCTTAACCATAGAAATACTTCCTGAAACTGCCAATCATCAGGGTCTGCTGAGACACCTGGATAGTAATAAGAGCCATTTGAACATGAATTCGTCTTTTATCAAATGTGAAAACTCTCCTAGACTAGTTCATGCATAAAATATGCCTTCATGCTTCCAGTAGCTTCAGGATAAATTTCTTGTGCCAAAGAGAAAAGGCAACTACTTTAGGAGGCTTGTAAGACAGGAGAAATGAAGATCTTAGTACAGAGGACTCAGGTGCCAAATTTTATTCTCCGTAAAAAATCATTAAAGGATTTTAGTTAGCAAGAATAGTGGTAGAAATAGTGTTCCAGTATGCCTGTGACATATGTTAATAAAAATAATTGTAGAACTATATTTTGTTGCATGTTTACAGTATTATGCCACACTATTATAAGTACTTGAGATAAATGAATTCATTTAGTACTACAGCTACCCCAAGAGTAGGTCTTATTTTTGTCACCATTTTATGGATGAGGAAACTGAGACACAAAGAGGTTGAGTAACTTGCCCAAGTTCTCAGCGGAGGATCAGCAGTCAAGTAGAGGCAGACAGACTCCACCACATCAGATGACAGCTGCTGTCCAGTAGCTGTTATTGTGGCTCCTAAGCCTGGCCGATGACCAGCCAGACCTGTGCAGCTTTTCAAAATTATAATCTCCAGGCCCCGGCCCCAGGGTCCTGGTTCAGTTGATCTGGAACCTGCATTGGTTTTGTAGGTTGCACAGGTGATTATGAGCGTTAGCTGGGTTACCAACACCAGGCTGACTTCCACTGGTGATTCAGCATTGCCTTTTTTTGTTGTTGTCGCAAAACACCCTGAAGAGAGATCATAGATTTTCCACAGATCAGTATTAAGTTCCTCCTCATGGTGATAAGAGGTTAGGACAAAACATAGTCTAGACCTTAGACATGTAATTGTCAGAGACAGGTTTCTACTTCTTTTAAAAATTTGAAATACACTGAGTAAAAGGATTTGTATTTTATTTACATATATTTCTCATACCTGAGTTCATTGTCCATTAAATTTTATCTTGTTATCCACGTTATATGTTTATTTTTATTCCTATGATAGGATTTATAATCTTGTTAGTTTCATGGTTTCTTTCAAATGCTGGTAATAACCAAATTTATAATTCTACTCCAGACCTAAACTCCTGGACTGAATATCAAATGGCATATTGGACCTTTCTTCCTGGAAAAGCCTCTGATTGAACATGTCTGAAACTGATCTCCACACACCACGCCCCAACCAAACCTGTTGCTTCTCCTACATTCCCTTTCTTGGCAATTGGCCCCACCACCCACTCAGTAACACAAGCCAGATGCTAGGAGTCACTTGGGCTCTACTCTCTCTGCCACTTCCCACCACCCAGCAGTCATCACTTCCCATCTTTCATGGCCCCCCCCATTCCCACTGCCACAGAATCACCTCGGGTCCCCCTCACCTCTTGCCTGGACATTGCAGTGGTCTTCCAGCTCCCTGTCTCTGGGCCACACAGCTGCCATCTATTTCTTTTTGTCGGAGAAAGTATATACTTTTGGAGCCAAACTTAACTTTTTGAAAAACATTGTATGTCACATGGACAGCTGAGTAAAGAGAATAATATAACAAACAACTGTATTCTGAGTACCAGTTTTATCAAAATCTTCACATTGTCATATTTGCCATTTTATTTAAAGATACAAAGATATGTAGATACTTAAGCCCACCTTGACTAGCCTGTCCTCCATCCCCAATACACTCTTATGAATTTGCTTTCAGCAAGCTCATGTATGTTTTATGCTTTCTCTAAATATTTATGACTCGATTAAACAAAGTATTGTTTTGTAGGTTTTTAAACTTCACTAAAATAACATCATACTGTGTATACCCTCAGCAACTTGCTTTCTTCACTCAATTTTGTTTTTCTTCCTGTTGTCACATGTTGTCCTAATTCATTCATTTTTATACCATATGGTATTCTGTTATGTGACTACACACAAATTATTTATTTGGTCCCTGTTGAAGGATGCTTAGGATTTTTGCTAATGCAAACAGTGCAGCATTGCTCTCTTTCAGCAGATGTTTGAGAGTTTCTCCAGGCTATATTCTCAGGAGTGGCATTACTTTCCTGGTCTCCTGAGCCGGGGAGACAAATAGTTTCCTGCCTCCCTTTCTCTAATCTACACTGCTGCCAGAGTAATTTTTCTAAAATGCAGATCTGATCCTGTGACTCCCCTGATTAAGTCCCTTTGATGGAACAAACCTGCCATTCCTCAATAAGGTATTCAAGGCCCCTCTGCTCTTGCCCTTCCTTCCTCCTTCACCAGCCTTCTCTCCCACTCTCCACACCAAACCCCATCCCTGCTCTACATTCTCAGAATTGCTCCTTGCTTCCCCACAGGCTGGGTACATCATCCTGCCTCCCACCTCCTTGCACATTCTTCTCTTCCAGGACTACGCTACTCTTACTCCATCCCCTCCATCCTTCCTACTAGCAAACACCTAATTGTTTTTCCAGGGTCACCTACTCACTGAAACCTTTTCTCACCTACCAGAGGTCATCAGTTTGAATCCCAGCTCCACTACTTACCAATCTGAGCAAACTCAAAGCATGTCTGAGCTCAGCGTTCTCATCTAAAAAATGAAGATAATAATAATGCTTATCATGAGGGTTAAATTTGATTATCAATATTGACTTTGATTATTACATTTGATCTTTGATACAGAGCACATCATACAGTGCTTGAAAATAAATATTAGCTCTGCTTCATTTATCTACTAAAGTATTTTATTAAAATTATGACTCTTTGTTGCTGTTAATTATTTTTTGACATATTTTCCTCACTCTACTAACGGTCTGAGACTATGTCTAATTCGCCTTTATATAACCAACAAAGAGCCTGGCATAAAAGGCACATCATGTTGACTGAATAAATGAGTGGTTTGTGGGCTCCCAGAGCTGCTAGTGTAAAAAAAAAAAAAAAAAAAAAAAAAAGATTTAATACTTTGTCATAGATGCTATCATATTTCCACAGAAAAATGCAAATTCTGATGATGTAATTTTTGTTCCTCTTTACTAGCAGGGCTTTCTTACAATAGCTCCTTGCCTCATTTCTTCAGGTTAACAATGATTTATGCAAGCTGATCAGTAAATAGTGTTAAAAGAATTTATTTGGCCACTTGATTGTTAACTAAGGAAATAGTTTTACTTAACAAAAACCAAAAGCATAGCAGTTCATTTGGTTTTCTTGCTTACTCAGAATCTTATGCAGGCATAAATTAGTACTGAGAATTTCAACGAAAAGGCAGGGATAATTTCTGAAATCTGAAGATCTATGAATGTAGATTCACCAGTAGAAATTGCTAACAAAAATGCTTCTGCTTTGGAAAGGACGAGGAGTGATAGGAAATGAGGGATGGGGACAGGGAGATGGTGTTCTTTTAGCCTTCTTTCCTCCACTTCAGTCTTCCAAAGCACGTGGAAACCAGAGATAAAACCGCAGGACAGGGTCCCGCAGGGCTCCTCAAACATTCCGTGCCACCAACCAGACTGGTTTCTCCCCTTGGTGTCTGTTCAGTTGCCCTGTCCTGGCCATGCTGCTGTCTGCCGGTGGTACAGGGTCCCTCCCTGAATCCCTAGGGTGGTAGAAGCCCAGCAGTTCTGGCTAGCTGCCTTCCTCAAGCTGGTTTCTGCTCTCTGCATTCCCCCACTGACACCCCCAGCAGCTTTCCTACACCATAGAGAAAGCTCTCCTGAAGTGGATTTCCACTCTGACTTCTGAAATTCAAATTTAATTGGACATTCTGTGTTTTTGTTTGCTAAACCCAGTAATCCTGAACAGAAAGAGATCTCTCAATTTCAGGGGTGGTAAATCTACCCTAGCCCCAGGGTTGCCCAAGTTCTAAATCAGTCTTGATCTCCTTACTCTCCTTGGTTAATGATGGGTCTGAATGGTTTATTACCCAGTTACGATTCTTGAGATGAAGGGGAAATCTACTCAAAAGAAAAGCCCTATGAGAAAGCCTTATACTGAACTCTCTTTCTGCTTTAAAAACAAAAACCAGAGCTATAACAGTCATCTTTTCACTAGGAGGCAGCAAACATGAGGAAAAAGAAACCTCCAGTCCAGTGATTCTCAAAGTATGATCCAAGGACCCCTGGGGGTTCCTCATAACCTTTCAAGGGTTTCTCAAGGTCATTTCTTTTCCATGTGAGGCCAAATCTCCTTGACGTACTTCAACCAAATGACTGTGGCTGAACAGATTGAGCACAGAAGGAGAAATGAGAATCTAGTTGTTTTTTATTAAGCCAGAGATTGAAGAGGTTTGCAAAGCAATGCCAATTTCTCACCTATTTTCTTTTTGTTTTGAAAGTATAGTTATTTTTCACAAAAATATGTTAATACATAGTGGACTTATTTTCAAATGAATTAATAAATAATTTTTAATTTATAATGTCTCTAACATGGTAAATATTAAAATCCACATAAACAAAAGCTCTTTGGAGATCCTCAGTAATTTTTAAGAATGTAAAGAGGTTCTGAGCCCAAAAGTCTGAGGTCCAACGACCCAGCCAATGGTCCTGATAATTTAAACTACTCAACTGATATTAGTAGTCAGAAGTCTCTGGAATTCTTATAACAAAAAAAATTAACCCCTGTTTGTTTGGCTCCTCTAATAAGATTTTCTATAACTGTCAGCTGATCACAACCAGAAATGATTTCTGAGCTAACTCAGTAATGAGTAGTCATTGATGAGGCATTATGTAAAACTAATGAATTGAAAAGATAGTTTTAATCATTCATGGTTATCAATTAGTAATAAAATGAAGTAATAAAATAATAAGGTCATAACTCTGTGAAATACAATTTACAGAAAAATAGAACAAGAACAAAAAAATTTTCAGATGCAAAAGGATAATTATAGAAAATTTGCCTCATGATTTCTCTCCAATAGTTTCCTTACCTCTAGAGAAATATCACCATAATAAATATTTAGTACTTGTATTAAATACATGGTATTAAATAGAGAATAATGCAGAACAGAGAATGTATTCTATAGTTCCTGCCCAAGGAACGTGCCTTGAAGGCTCTTAAGACCCTATTTAGATTCTTTGATCTTGAAGCTTCTTAATTACGGAGAGTAAACTTGTGCTCTCTTTTTCCATTGCATTTGATTTTCTGACCTGCTTACTTTTGACACATAGGTTAATGAAATAAAGCGGTATTCAGAGGTAACCTTTCATACTTCAAATAATGCAAGAATTTACTATTTAGAGAGGAGAGACACTAAAAACCTGAAGCATCCCATTCCAGACAGGTCCCATAACATCCCCAAAAAGGCAAGATTTCTCTGCCTGTACATGGCCAACAATTAATGGAGGTCTACTGCAGACTCAAGTTTTCCCTGAGGACTTCTTTTTTTATAAAGTTGATATGTAGATGGGTGGCCCCAGGGTTCTAACACAGCTGTCAAGGGATACCTGGTTTCAGTATGGTGCCAGAAATGACCAGCAATTCATAATTTTGTGCATATTAGCCCACCGGCATGTTCCAGATATGAAAAAGAAAACTCATCAGTTGCTCAGTTATGAATTATTAGATTGAATTCTATGAAATTGCCTCTTTTGACCTACAAAAACAGCCCTTTCACATCATTCAACCTAATAAAATTCTACCTCCTTTTTTCATCACCTATCAGAGAATTAATATAAATGTATTTTTTTTAAACAAAAAAGCATAACTTAGCAGTTAAGAATGCAAGCAACAGATAAAACCTGGTTTTGACTCCTCACTCTCTGTGGATTTTTGGACATGGGCAGTTTCTTAACCATCCTGGACCTCTTCACCTATAAAATGCAGGTAAGAGAACCTCTCTCAGAGTGTTGTTGTAAAATGGAAATGAGCTAAGATACTTAAAGTGCTTGGTAGAATACAGACACTTAGTAAGCTCTCAATTAATGCTGGCTCTTGCTAGTATCACAACAAAAAATTGACAAGATTCACAGATGATGGCTTCTAGAAGATAAGGTAATTCTGAATATGATACTTGGACTCAATTCCACTACTCTTAGTGGAGAGACTCTAAAATCATAGCAACGCACAGCAAGGACCACAATCCTTGTGGCTGATTTCCAGCGCTTCTCCCAGCATCTACACTGCTTCTTTTTTGCAGAGCGCCTATTCTCCAGAGATGGAAGCGCCGGAATGGCCTGTCAGTGCTGATTTTATGTACTTCTGTGAGAACATGCCGCGTGAGGACTAAATGGCCCTCCATTGCGATTGTTGGGCTTTCTGCCTCTCTGGAAATCAGCCGGCTTCCACTTATTCCATTTACTGTGTACCAGCCAATGCAAAATGAAATGCTCATGTCGTAATTTAAAAATTAAGCATGTTCCGGAGGCTCCCCATGCAGGGCACACATCAGTGTTAAACAAACAATCTGCGAGTCCAATCACAGGAACAGTTTAGAATAATCTATTCCTCACTGATCAAAGGCCTCAAGCCTTCCTGAAGGTCAAAGCTTGTCAAATTAGGAAATGAAGAGCAGCAGCAGCAGCAGATCACATTCAGCTGGTATCATATTTCATTTGCATCCTGGTGCAGGGGTATGTTTTCTTGTTAGGGCCTTGTGTGTTAACACAGAGCTCATGTTAGTGCCCTGTGCTACAGCGATTAACAGAAATTTCTCTCTGGTGGGCCTGGGTTTGATTTGGCTTCATCATTTGCTAGCCATGTGACCCTTTGCCAGTTATTTGACTTTCTCTGGCTCTCATTCCTTAGCTATAAGTTGGAGACAATAATGGAACCGATCTCGCTATTGGCTGTTGGCAGGGTTAAATGAATACACACAAAGCACTTAGAAAAGTACTTGACAAACAGTAAGCATATTATAAGTGTTTACTGCTATTCTTACTTCTTTTTCATTTACATTTTTAAATATGAAGATAGGCAGATCTAGCTGCATATAATGTCGTATGGGGGGGGTTGTGGTAAACTATATGTAACATAAAATGGACTGTCTTAATCATTTTTAAGTGTACACGGAGTGTCATTTACTACATTCACATTGTTGTGCAGCTATCTCCACCATCTGTCTCCAAAACTTTTTTTATCAACCTAAACTGGTTTAACCACACCGAGGTGAACAAAACAAACCCCTGTGACTTCAGCACTTATGTGTTATTGGAAGAGGTATAAAATAAATAAATGATAAATTTCTTTATCAACTATAAACACCCAGCCTATAAACACCTATGTCTCCTCTATCAACATCTATCAATATCCCCCACCAAAACGTGTGTGTGTGTGTGTGTGTGTGTGTGTGTGTGTGTGTGTGAATGTGGGGTATATGAGAACTTCCTGTACCTTCTGCTCAATTTTGCTGTGACCCTAAAGCTGCTCTAAAGAATAAAACTTATTAATCAAATAATAACAACAACACCGTACCTGAATTCCTGGCCAGCATAAGTAGAACATTTTAGCTCTTCATAGAACAGCACTCCTGAATATACTGATGAGGAAATCAGAGAGAGAGGCAAAAAACGTGTTTGATTGATTAGTAGTGATGATCATACAATAATTAGATCCATCGCCACTCTGTGCAGCAGGCACTTCTCTAAAAGCCCTACAGTAAGTCCTCACTAACAACTCTATGGGTAGATATTCGCACAGCAACGAAGTAAAATTTTACCTAAAAACATGTACTGGGATTGAGCAACACACTGTGATGAGGATGGGGGAAACAGGCACCGCCATACCTAAAAGGCTGTTTGACACTCTCTAATGAGTCTTTCACATCCTTTGGCCCATCGATTCTAGTTCTAAGAATGTGTCTTTCAGATATATTCACAAGTACAAAGGCTATATGTATAAAAATACTTATTGCAGCACTATTTATAATAGACAAAAATTATACTCATCTATCAAAAAGACTAAGATAAAAACAACTGGCAATATCAAATGCTGGCAAGCATGCATATGTTACCGGTGGGAAATCAAAGTCACTTTTGAAAACAGGTTGGCCATTGTTTATTAAGTTGAACATAAATTCACCCTATAACACAGTAATCTCACTCCATTTACCCAAGAGAAATCAAACTTATGACTGGTGAATGGATAAACAGACTGTGGTATATCCACGCACTGGAATATAACTTGATTATAGAAGGAATCAATGACTGACACACATAACATCATGGATAAATCTCAATTACATTGTACTCAGTGAAAGAAACCAGACTCAAAAGGCTACATCCTGTATGATCCCATTTATATGACATTTTGGAAAAGGAAAAATATAGGGACAGAAAGCAGATCCGTGGTTGCCAGGGCCTGGGGAAGAGTGCAGGGGACCATCAACAAAGGTGCACCAGGGAGTTTTTGGAGTGATGAAACTGTTCTCATCTTGGTTATGCTTATGTGACTATACACATTTACCAAAATTCATAGAGTTGAACACATAAAAGGGTGAACTTTACTGCCAGTGTACCTCAGTCAACTTGACTTTTAAAAAAGCACTGGAAATATCAATATCATCAGTGAGAGGTTAAATAAATTAGGGTACAGCCATAAATAAAATACTGTGGTCATTCTGAAGAAGAGGGAGTTCTAAACATATACATAAATAATTATCACCAAGATGCAGAGATGGAAATTTTTAAAAGCATGGTCCAGTAGACAGTGTGTAGTATGCTACTAAGGGCTTAAAGAAAAAGGAAATACTAAGTATTTGCATATAAATGGGGATACATCTAAAAAGATATACAGGAAAGTACACACAAAAAAAAATCTTGGGGATGAGGACTGGGTGACCAGAGGTCAGTGGTCAGAGACTTACTTTTCGATCCATAGACTAATTTCAATTAAAAATTTTAATCATGTACGTGCATTACTCTGTTCCACCAGCTGTGTGCAGGTGCAGCCTGATTGCGTCTCCCCTTGACTGCACTGAGTATCTCATTTTTGTTTCCTGGAGCCTCTCTGGGGCATACTCCCTAGGCTGCCTGTAGAGTCCTCTCAGAGCCATGCCGGCATGCTTAATTTTGCAGGAGTGAGGGAATTAACATCTCCTTAGGTAAATGAATGATGGGAGCCAGTGGACAATCCGTGTCTCAGACGGACATTTCCGAGGCGTAGTCTATGTAGTTCCTTAGAGGGTCTCCAGTAGGATTGAGTCCCAGTTGCCCAGAGTGGAACCAGCTCAATTACTCACCATTGTGTTGGTTTTGCCTCCTTCCCTATTTCACTCTTTGCAGTTCTTCCAACTCAAGTTTCCTGGAATTCTTCCCCCTAAAAAACTCTTGCATACTACATAAATACATAAATAATGTGCATAGGATAAGTCCATGTTTGTTTTAAAATTGTGATTGTAATTCATTAATAGCAACATGTAGATAGAGAGAAGAAATTTATAGACTAGATAGTCTTACCCTGTGGCTCAGATTGAAGGCTCTGAAATAAGAGTGGCTGATTTGAACCCCTGCTCTGTCATCTTCTAGCTGTGATCATGAGCGAGTGAACTCCTCTATCTGTAAGTCACTTAGAGCTCAATAAACAAACACATAAATAAAGCAAACAAATAAATTTATATAGTTTTATGCAATATAGAAGTTTTATAATTGTGACCATGTATATACAATTTTTTAAAAAGTTAAAAAATAAGGGCTATGCAGAGTGTTTTTCTATTTGTCTCTTCCCTCTGTTCTAACCCTTGATGCTCAAAAAGTGATCTGTAGGGGAGCCACAACTTCTCCTTGAAACTTGTTTGTTAGAAATGTAAAATTTAGGACCCAGCCCAGACCTCCTAATCAGTGTCTACCTGTGATTAGGTCCCAGGTGATTTGATGCACAACTATGTTTGTGGAGCTCTCTCCACAGTCCTATGACCACGAAAAAGTCAAACTATAATTTTACTAGATAAAATTCACATTATCTTAAAAATAATTTCAGATGAAATAATACTTTATTTAGTTCTCTTCTTTTTTTAACACAAAGACTGGATTTAGAGTCCTATATTTGTCTTCAAATAAAATGTTAAACTCAAGTAATAGCTTTGAAATTAGAATGTTATCACTGATTAGACCTACATATTTTTAACTGTCAATTGATGTGATTTTTCCAAAATTTTGTTTTTCTGATCAAATTTAAATTGAAGTCTAAAGTGTACTTTCATTGGTGATAATTTCTAGATCACTGTATAGAATTTCTTAGAACTTAAAGGTTCTTGAAAGTCCATAGTCATCTCAATGAAAATTTTATTTCCCTGTAACATAAAATTATATTTAATACAGAATGCATGATGTGGTCCTAGTTCTGTTCTTAAAATGTATTTGAACATACATGTATGTTTGTATGTGGGTATAGTGTGTAAGCCATGAAGAAGTCTTGCAAGATGTGTGTTTTATATTTCTCTCATTGAATTGTGGAGTCTTTGTCTCTTTCCCCTTGAATCTGGGCAAGCTTTCAACCAATAGAGTACGGCGGAAGTGACATTGTGGATTCTGAAGTTAATTCATAAAAAGTCATGGAGGTTTTCCCTGGTTCTCTTGGAAAGCTCACACTCCGGAACTTTGCTTTAGAGACAATTTTTTTCAGAACCTAGCCACCATGCTGTGAGAAGCGCCCCCACACACCCTCCACTCCCCCATCCGCCTCCCTCCTCGCCACACACACACACACACACACACACACACACACACACAGACGCGTGTGTGCGGAGGCCGATTTTAGATACTGCAGACTCCATTCAAGAATCCCAGCCAAGTCCAGCCTTCAGATCAGCAGATCTGTAAGTGAAGAAGCCAACAGATGATTCCAGTCAGAGCTAGTGAGTCACCAGCAGTTCTCTTCCCAGCCGAGGCCCTGACATCATGGAGCAGAGAGAGACAAGCCACTCCATAGACCCCTGTCTGAATTCCTGACACACAGAGCCTGCACACATCATAAAATGTTTTATGCCACTAAGTTTAGGGTGGTACGTTATGCAGTAATAGATAATTATACACAAAATAAACAACTAAACAATAGGTAACTAATGCCAATGTAGTAATAATGGGATAGAAAATTTTTCTTATTTATATTTAAAATTTCACTGTAACAGATATATATTATATAGGCCAAACAATGTTTTGCTAAGAATTTCAAGAAAAACTACACAAATTCTGTTTGGCCTACTCCCTCAGGATGGATTTCCAGCTCCTTATCTAAGTTCTCTGAGAGATTCTTTGTTAGGTAAATGGTTTCTGGTGATTGACATGACCCTGGCCATCTTTGGAAGCAAGCTGCTCTCAGTGACTGCCAGTTCACCAGGGAAAGAGTGGGCCTATATCACCTAAATGGAATAGATAAGCAGGCCTGTTAACTTGTTTACTGTTTTGGAGTATACAGCTCTTAACAAGCATGTGCCACTTAGCTACAAGCCACCTGTGTTTCTACAGGCGGTATATATCAATTTCCCATGCCCTTTCGGGTATGGAGATCCACCATTTTGTTACTACCCAAGACTCTACTCATTAGCTCCCTTAATAAATTCCTTTTAATTCTGAAGTTATCAGCCTCTTTTCTTTGGTTTCTCGCTCCAACTTCCTTTGAACCACAGGAAATTTTCTAACATTCTCCAAAAAGAAACCCCAAAGAGAAACTGAAATTCCAAACTAAGAATGGAAAAGAGCTAAGATCAATTTGTGGGTTGCATAAATGATCATAAAATTATTATTTTGCCCATATTAAATTTATCTTCTTTTAAGAACCCAAGTGAAAATTTTTTTCTTCATAAATTTAAAAAAGTACCTAAGAGGTGTTGAGATGGGTGACTCCTACTATTTATGCAGCAAGAAGAAAATTACCAAGGTATGTTTGGCATAGTACATGCCACCAGTTAATTATACAAACAAGTTGGAACAAGCTCAGTTTATGTGAAGAATGTGTATAAGCTTGTAAACTGACTTTAATTACCATCCAAACTATCCAAAGGGGGAAATTAGTGTATCAGGTTTGGAGCAAGAGCTTGGTAGATTTTTTGTGTTTAAAAATAACTTATACTTATTAAGTACTTAACAATTTAAAGATCACTTTCATATATACTATCACATTTAAACCTCACACTGACCCCAGGTGCATGTATTATAAGTAACACTTGAGAGATTTTTAGAAACTGAGTTGATCAATGTCATGGCAAGTAAATGACAAAAAACATCAAACTCTAGTTATCTGACTCAAAGGAGCAAAAATACTTTTCATCAGATTCTCATGTAAGTAAATTCTTCTTTCCACAGCATCTCCAGATGTAAGGATTCATCCAAAGTGGAAGGGAACATTTTCTGCTCCCCAGTTGTGTCGGCTGAAATTAAAAACCCATGTATTGTATCTCGGTCAGGGTTTTAGTCACAAGCATTAACTGATTTAAGCAAGAAAAGAACTCTATTGAAAAATATCAGGCAGCATGGAATCGTGCGAGGCCATAAACCAGGCCAGGTCTATGCTCAGACTGGAGCAAGGACATCAGCGCTGGTACTGTCCCGGGGCGCAGCCACCGCAGCATGCACCCCTGCCCCGCTGATACTGGACACTGAGCATTGTACCCAGAGACACTGACTCTGCACCTCCAAACAACTGCCAGACAGCATTCTGCTGGGCTCCTTCTTCGTACCATTATTTTCATTTCAAAGTTTGGGGTGCGTGATTTGATTGATTGGTGCGGGACCTCTGCCCTGGATACAAGAGAAGCTCAGAAAGTGCATTTCTGGTATTTTCAGCTTCAAGAGTGAAAGCCTGACTCTGCCTCATAAGGTTGCAGAATCCCCTATCACAGGAGCTTCATAGGGTGGAAAGATAAGAAGAGTCAATGTCCTTTGCCTCTGATGAGGATTTTTCACTTTCTTCAGAAGGAAGTCTTTCTTGAAAGTTGGTATTGATTTTGCACTTAAGTGGACCTGCTGACACCTTGTTTGTGCAAATGGTGACTAGTTAATAAATGAATAGCTGTGTGATTTCATTTTCATTGGGCAAATAATAATATATAATTTTTTAAACGTCTACCATCTGTCAGGCATCATCAGGAACAGGTTTACCACAAACTAAAGAAGCATAAGCTCTCTTTTCCCAAGGTCTTGTATTAATTTCAAGGTCTTATATTAAATTTGTTTTTGTAATTTTGTAGTCTTTTCCTTTAAAAGTGACCTGGAAATTCTGTAAACTTCTGGACTGACAAAACCTGGCTCCAATTATGAGCACTCTACTAGGTATTCTATATGCATCAGCTCTACTTTTTACAACTATGCAAGGTAGCTAATAAATGACAAGCAATTCATGAGCATTTGTGACCACCTGCACACATGCCTATATCAATGCCGTTTTTAAAAAGGGTAGTTCCTTTGCTTGGTGAGATTGCCCACCTCGATTATATTTCCCACCCTTCCTTGCACTTATGTGAATCAGTTAGCTTTTGCTGTATAACAAATGACCCCCAAAACTAGGTGGCTTAAAATAGTGCGGCATACATGGAGATGCACCGCTCAGAATTTTTTTCAAGTGAGGACTCACTGCTTGACAGCAAGAAGTAGAGTTACAAAATGGATTAAGGACCTGAATATAAGACCTGAAACAATAAAATGCATAGAAGAAAACATAGAACTAAACTCAAGAATCTTGGACTTAAAGACTATTTTATGAATTTGATCACAAAAGCAACGGAAGTAAAACCTAAAATAAATGAATGGGACTACATCAAACTAAAAAGCTTCTGCTCAGCAAAAGAAATTGTCAACAAGGTAAAAAGACAACTATCCAAATGGGAAAATATATTTCCAAGCAACATCTCTGAAAAGGGCCTAATATCCAAAATATACAGAGAACTCATGTGACTCAATAACAACAGCAACAACAAAAACAAATGATCCTATCAAAAAATGGGCAGAGTACCTGAACAGACACTTCTCCCTAGAGGACATACAAATGGCCAACAAATATTTGAAAAGATGCTCAACATCACCAGCTATTAGGGAAATGAAAGTCAAAACCACAATGAGATTCCATCTCACACCTGTTAGAATAGCTATAACCAATAGGACAAGTAATAACAAATGTCTGAGAGGATGCGGAGAAAAGGGAACCCTCAAACACTGCTGGTGGGTCTGCAAATTGGTCTAGCCACTATGGAAAACAGTAAGGAGGTTCCTCAAAAAACTAAGAATTGATCTACCATATGATCCAGCAATCAATCTCTCTACTGGATATTTACCCCCAAAACTCGAAAACTCATATCCAAAAACATATTTGCACACCGATGTTCATAGCAAAATTATTCACAGTGGCCAGGACATGGAAGCACCCAAAGTGTCTTGCAATAGATGATTGGATAAAGAAGCTATAGTACATATGTACAGTGAAATATTACTCAGCCATAAGAAGAGATGAAATACTGCCATTTGTGACAACATGGATGGACCTCAAGATAATCATGCTAAGCGAAATAATCCAGACAGAAAAAGTTGAAAACCACATGATATCACTTATATGTGGAATATAAATCTAAAAGCAACAAACAAACGGGACAGACAAACAGAGACTCTTGAACATGGACAATAGATTAGTGGTTACCAGAGAGTAGGGTGTGGGGGGAGGGGGGAGGTAGATGGGGTAAAAGAGGTCAAATATGTGGTGACAGAAATAAACCTACCTATGGAAAGTGAACACAGTGTAAATATATATAGGCCTTACTGTTAAAGTGTATAGTTGAAACTTATTGGATTTTGTTAACCAAAGTCACCATAAAAAAAAATTAATTAAAATACAAATAAATAAATAAATAAAGTAAAATGTAAAAATAAAAAAGAAGAAGTAGAGATAACTGATAACTTTCAAACTGAAGCCATTCTCACCCCAGGGTCCACCTAGTCAATGACTGGGAAAGACTGTGGTACAAAAACTTAGCCATTTTTGTCCAGTGCAGGTCTCCTCTAATGGGAAGTCTTTGGAACTCCTTGTTGGGCTGACAGAGACCTGTCAGGAACATTATGCTTCAATTTCCTTGCCTTTTCCTTTCACAGGTTTTTGTACTCCTGAGTCCACTTCAGTATCTGCTTCCCAAAGAACTCAACTTGCACCAAACAACCATTTATTTAGTTCATTAATCTATGGCTCATCAATTTGGGCTGGGCTCAGCTGGGGTGGCTCGCCTCTGCTTCACATGGTCCCTCATCCTCCAGCAGGCTAGCTGGACTCGTTCACATGGACTTGTCCACTTGCTCACATGGCAGCTGAAAAGGATTCCAAGAGAGAAAGTAGAAGCTCCCTTAGAGTCTAGGCTCTAAACTGTCACAATATCACTTTTGCCACAGTCTACTAGCAAAAATAAATCACAAGACCAGGTCAGATTCAAAAGAAGGAGAAACTCTACCCCTCAGTCAGAAGAGCTGTCAAGTCACATTGCAAAGGGCTTGGATACAGGGCAGGGTGAAGGATGGTGGCCAATTTGCAAACTGCCACATTAGGTGCAGTCAAGTGATTAAGTCGTTAACAACTGAGCGATAAAATGTTAGCAGAAGTGAAGTGTGCATTTATGAACCTGGGTCTTCAGACAGAGAGCTGTGCCTCCTCCACACTCTCTTCTCCCTTTCCCAGCATCTGGAATCCATTGGATTTTATTATGCTGATTATGTCAATGCAGAGCAACAAAGAACCTGGGTTCCTGAATAACAAAGAAGAGCTGTCCGGCTGACCAGCATTACTTACATCATAGCTGTTAAGAGAGAAACAGAGAGGAAGAACTTTTTTCTTTAGACCACTGCATTTTGTTGTAGCATCTTGATGTTACCCTCTCTAATGCATGTGAAAATTGATGTAGGTGCTGAAATTTAGGAGAAACTGAAAATGTTTAAGAGGAGTTTTAGAAAGCCTTGCTGTGCGTTGTGCAGTATAATCCCTTTATTTCCCTTTCCCCTCACCCCTCACCTCAGTAACTTACAATTAAGGTCTTCATTACTTTTCAATGTGCACTTTGGCTTATTTTTCCCCTGAAATGTCAATATATTTAACTGGATCTTTGAAAAGCATGGAACAATCAACAAGGAATACTTGCATGCGAATTACAGAATTATTACCCCATTTTCAGACGGGGACACTAAAGTTATACAGCAAATAACTGAGAAAACAGTATTGCAATCTTGACTTATCAGACCCCAAGCCCATTTTGCACTTAAACATTTATTAAGTTTATTTTTCCACTGTGAGAATAGCAGAGGATTTATTCTCTGTATTGTTATCTTTAGACAGGGTAGCAAAACCTCCCACTCTATCTAATGGCAAGTTGTGGTCCATAACGATGCATTACAGAAATGTGGCCCGGACTCTAAGGCTTAAGACTAATTTTCTCTTTAGAGAAAGAGAAGCAAGAGAGTTCAGCCAAGTCATCCTCTTGCCAAAATTACCCCTGAGATGAAATTATGACCCATTCAGAATCTTTATTAATTAATTTGATGAGAACAGCTGGACCTATGCTATCTATGTAGAATGATAAAGGTGACTCGTGCTTCAGCTAGAAATAAGAAGAGGAAGAGAAGCAGATATAAAATTGGCAAAAATGCTGCAGCACTTTCTCAGTCTTTTGCAAGGGCTTTGTTTCTGGCCAAATTCGTAATATATTTAATAGTATTTGCATATTTCTTCAAACAATACATGTGTATATATGTGTATGCACACAAGGATTATATGGAAAACATAACATTTTATAACTGCACTACTAGGCCAAGATTTACTCTCTTATAATTTTTCTGCAACTGAGCAGGACAGGAAAAAAGCCTAATGCCTGGCACTAAATTTTGTTTTCCAACTCCAAATAGCAATTTTAAATCTTAGGACTTAAACAGCAACAGATTCAAAAAGAAATGTATATACATAATTAACTATATAACTGATTACACTTGCCTGAATATGCACTTGATTAGGTAGTGTTCCTTGAGTACAAATTTCTAAGCAATCGTACATTTGGTAAATTGAAATAGGAATAAATAATGATAAGAAATTTACTGACAGCTAAATTAAGAATTTGCAAACATCTTCGTATAATATTCACAGAAGTAATTCTTTTATATATTTCATGCAAAACATTCCAAGTAATAATGTTGCCAGAATTATTTCTCACAGGCGAATACTGAAAGTTAGTGGCTCTTAACCAAAACTTGAAGTTGGGAGAAGTCTTGCACAATATCTAGTCCAGCTCATCAGATTAAAGATGAAGAAATTGAAACCCCAAGAGGATTATTAATGAGTACAAGATTATTATTAATTTTTTCCTACTCTTATAAGTCGTCCGTCTATTTTTAGTGGTTTTATTTAAGTATTTTCTTAATCAATTACTGAAATAAAGAAGAAGAGAAATGAATAGTATAGGCAAAATGATCTCAGAATCCTAAATAAAACTATTTCCCTATATCATTTAAAAGTATTTAAAACAGCACTCTTTCCACATACAAGTTTTTATTTCTGCCTTGCACATAGGAGAGCCTCAATATTATTTAAATGAGCACATTCTTCCAGGCTAAAGAAAAAAGCAAAGAGAACCAAATTCTCTCAGCACGTGGGTTCACTGTGGAAAATTTTCTCTCCACCTCACCTGGCCAACCCCCTTATCCCAAATCTCAGTCTAAATGTCATTTTCCTAAAAAAGCCTTTACCTCCTCCAATCTCCAATCACATAACTAGGGTAATTGTAGTTGTACTTATTCTTCACAGCCTTGATCAGAATTTCATCTTTAATTATATATATGTATTTAATGCGTATCTTTCCCAATAAATCAAAAGATTCTCATCAAGGGCTGTGTCTGTCTTCGCCACTGTATCTCTAATACCTAGCACTAGCATTGCCCCATAATAAGTTCTCTATAAACATTTGCTGAACATGGGAGTAAATGAATAAGTGAATGAACACATTAACAAGACAATGATCCTGTGGCAAAATCACATTTGGCTAGGCAGACCTACAGGAGAGTATACAATTTGTCTTACTTTGAGTTGTTTAAATAAGATAGGAAAGGAAAAAAACCAATGATGGCAGACATCTGAAACTGAGTTCCAGATTACAGGCAAAATCAAAGTTGTAGCAAGGAAATAATATCATTGTGAAGAAAAATAAATACTCAGGAAAACCTAGCCCTGGCAGAATATTAAAAAAATATAACAATTGTCAATAATATAATTATAATAACTATGTACTGTGTCAGGTGGGACTAGACTTATCAGGGTGGCCACTTCATAAGTTATATAAATGACTAATCACTATTTTGTGCACCTGAAACTAATATAATATTGTATGTCGATTATAATTGAAAAATTGAAAAATTACTTTAAAAATTATTTAAAAATAAAAATAAAAATATACCAGCATTTCCTGCAATAACCAGGAACAGTTTACCTTGCAAGCAAGCCCAACAATGCTGGGCAGCAATAGTATCTTACACACAAACATCACTGAGTGAATGAGAAGATAGTCTTATGTGTGCTTTTCTTCATCCTTCAGTGTTGGCAATTGCTATATAAAGATCAAGGAGGTGAGCAAGGACAGTCTTACCACAATTTAAAAATGAGATTGAAAAGCCTTAAGGAAAACTCTTGTTGAAAAGCCTCTCTAGCCACTCAATTGACTTATTGGACAACCAACAAAAATGAATTCAAGTTTGAATCTGTATTTATCATAATTAATGAGGCGAGAAATGAGAACTAGCTTTTCAAAATGAAGTCTAAAGCTTCAAAACCAAAAAGGTGATCTAAAGCAAAATTAAAAGCTGTGACATTAAACAAAAGAAAAAAAAAGACTACACTTTCATGAGTTACAAAAATAAACCAAAGGAAGCGGCATACAATGGTTTTAACACACATTTTGCAACTGGAAGGATCAACTTCAGGGAGGAAACACATACCAAGTGAAGTTTTATCATCAAAGCCCAACGCGGGCTCATTTAGTAAGGTTTCTAAACAGGAGGATCAAAGAGAGAATCCCCCAAAGAAGCAAGATGTAGGGAACTCCTTATATCATCAAAATAACTATTTCAGAGGAGACATGAGGGTGGGGGGAAGATGAAGGTGACAGTGATAATCTACTGGGAAAGGTGATGTAGTGGGGAAAGTTGGGCTCTCAGTGCTCAAGGTACTTGATATTGTGAAACTGAGAAAAGAAAAAGAAAAACATAAACAAAACACCTGGGCACAAGGCAAAAAAAGCAGAATGTAGATGAATAGGTGCTATGGCTGTATTCTGGTTTGTGTGATACCTCTAGTGCTTCTGCCTTAAATTTTATGAAACCCCCTTGATGAAGAGCTGCTTCAGAAACATGACATTTTGTTCATAGTCGAGAGATTGTATGTATTCTTTTAAATGCTTTATAAGCCATCAGGCATTTACTGACATACCATAGATTGCCAAAAAGATAATCTTTTGCAAAGGTAATTTACCTTTTTTTAAGATTGAGACTTAGGAGCTGGATTCCTAATATTTTGATTCAAAAAACAGAACAGAATCCAAAGGTAAACCAATGGTTTCATTAGAAAAAAACTGCTTGAGAATTTTAAATGCTAAGGCTGGAACCTTAGCTATTTAGACCAGGACTTCTCAAACTATCTGTGATAAGGGACCAAGGTTTTTTTCCTACTCTGTTGCAGACTGATATTTATGTGAAATGCAATAAAATGAATAACTGTACTAGAAAAATGAAATCAAAGACATACTAATCATGAGATAAAAACAGCAGACAATTCTCAATTGAAGCATATTCTATGAAATATCTGACCAGTGCTTATCAAAAACGAGCAAAGTCTGAAAAATTGTCACAGCCAGTAGCAGCTAAGGAGACAAAAACTAAATGTTATATTGCGTCCTAGACAGAATTCTGAAACAGAAAAAAGACATCAGGAAAAACTAAGGAAATCTGAATAAAGTATGGCTTTATCAATAATAATGTATCAATATGGGTTCATTAATTGTAACGAATGTATCATACTAACGTAAAAAGTTAGTAATAGGGAAAACTGGTATAGAGCATATGGGAACACTCTGTACTACTCCATACTTTTTTTGTAAATCTGTTCTAAAATATAAGATGTGTTTAAATTTTTTTTAAATCAAAGATATAGAAAGTACAAGCCCCCCCCAAATTTAAAATTAGTATATTCAGCAGACATAAAATTATAAAATTTCTGAGTGCTATAAAAATTTTTCTAAATTCTTACTCTCAATTTTCATATTTACCTCATTACAGACTGGTAAGGAACAATTCATGCACGGGCACCCATCACATACCACACTTTGAGTGGTAGTGCTCTAGACAAGTTCTTTCCAAGTACCACGTTGAAGTCTCCATTGAGTATACAGCCAATGAGGAAAAACTAGGATCATGAATTGAGCTTTCCATCAAGCCAATTTAATTTGACATAAAGGACCATCCTATATTCTGAGATTATCTCCTTTCCATACTTCAGGGGAGTGTGTATGAGAGAAAGAGACGGAGAGAAACCATGGAGAGAATAGGTGGTAGTTGTTTTTGTTTGGATACATATGTCTACAAATTATTGAAGAATGGCATAAACAATAAAGACATTTATCATTTTTCATACAAGAAGCCAGTACATAAAAGGGTTCCAAGGTGGAGAAATTCAGGTGCTGTGATTTCAACAAGATTCCTTTCATCTTCACACTGTGTCCTCCTAAGTGTGTTTGCTTATTCCTTAAGCTGACTCTCTTTGCGGTCCCAAGATGACTGCCACAGGTCCACTTGTCCCGTGAAGACAATGATGTTCAAAAAAGCAAAGATTTAAATAGTGGTTTACCTTAAAACTAGAGAAGCTTAAATTTCACAGTCTCCTTCCAAGGCCCTAGAAAGAACCCTAGCAATGCATTTACCTGGTCATATGTTTTTGTAAACTGAAAAAGCAAGACAATTATATACTCTTTTTCTTAAAGAGGACCCCCAAATTGTATAAGCTTCAAGCTCTACAACCTGGATTCTACCCTAAAGAACACTGTTTCTTCATGTATCTCTCTTTTTAAGAGTAAGAAACACCGTTCTCAGAACTCTTGCATTGTATCTAATAGGATGAAACTTAAGTCAAGGCTCACTCCTAAACAAATCATTGGCAACGGTGTTGTAATTACATAAATGGTTTATACTAATCGGCATTCAGCCCCTGCTACAGCAGAGGAGCCTAATTTAACCCAAAGCCCCTGGCTACTAGATACCTGACAAAATTGGGATTCTGAAAACAAGAGGAAGAGCATGAGTCAGTCACTTCACTGGTTTCTTCAGAGACTTCCAAATTAGATATCTTTTATTTACAACTTCCTTGACATGAGCAATCATATCTCTAATCTGTCTGGTCCCTCACTCCTTCTACAGCCCCTGGAAACCTGGTGATTTCTTCAGAGTCTCTGCTAGGTGCTCACCACCCCTCCAGAATACCCTGTTAGACAGCTTATGGGCTAGGTACCCACTGGAGAAACATTTAAACGGTCTTGTCCCTGCTAAACTTTATTTGCAGCCGGCCAGCCCCACTCTTATACTTTAGATTTCTGGAACGGAGCCTATTTTGCTAGGCTTGGAAAAGGTGCATCCACCTGCTAACTTTACTCTTTGGTGGCAGTGGGGGAATCCACATCATAGCTCTCTCCAGTTCTTTCTCTCTTAAGCTGTCTATGATCTTGGTGTGGGTGAAGGGTTTAAGAGCTGTTTCCCTCTGTGCTGTGCTGCACTATGTCAATTTAATCAACATTAAGTAAAATTTAAAATTCCATCATACTAGCTATATATCAAGTGCTCAATAGCACATGTGGCTTAGTGGCTAGCATATTGGAAAGCATAAATACAGAACATTTCCATCATTGTAGTAGGTTTGATTGATCCTTGAACACCACTTTAAAGTTTCTGTATGGTGGTCTCTCTCAGAACTTTTGATATCTGAAACTTGTCATAACTTAAAGCCTTAAGCAAAACCTTGTAAACCATTACCCATACATTTAAAAATGTGAAATATATTAGTGTAACTATTATTTTCCCATTAATTTCATTTTATGCATAATAATCATTAGGTTCTTAAAGGTTTAAGTATTTTACATGAACAGTTTGCTTTAGCTTACATTCAATTAATGTGGTATAATTTGTCTCAGAGAGCATATTTTCATGTCATTTAATGGTGCTTATATTTGTTGAGTTTGCATTTTTTGAAATTACTCTTTGTTATATTGTATGTCCAATTCACAAAAATGAAATAGTTGTTTAAAGGTGGTTCACTGAAGTATAAATATAGTACAGAAAATAATACTGTAAATATAATTGAGAACAACACAAATGTAAAAAGTGAGCAGGAATCCAGGCCAAGCGTAGAATGTGAAACTCTTCATGCTGGAATAAGTGAATCTGTGAGTATACTAATTTTCCACAAGTAACCAAAGATGAAAAGTATGAACAGGAATTATGATGAATCTTTGAAATTAAATATTATTCATTTGGCAATTTATTCTCTATTTCTCAGCATGTCATCTACTTCAGAATATTGTCAAATAGTAGCATGAATCCTTTGTGTAACATTCAAACAAGACGTCATGGCCATTTAGATGAACCAATCATCTGTTCTTTTCCCAAATAAACAGAAAATGATGCTCTGCAATATGAAAGCAATTAAACCTACTGCTAGACCAAAACAATGACTACCATTTATTCTTATAGAAGACATAAAAAGATATTGGCAAAGTTCTTGAATGAATAACTCTATTGTTTAACCTAATAATCATGGCATTCTAGGTGGAAGAGCTATCAGTTGTGCATACTAGTACTTCACAGTAGGCATTCTAGGTGGAAGAACTATCAGTTGTGCATACTAGTACTTCACAGTAGGAAGAAATCACTGATGAGTATCAGGGCATAGATCAGCTCTTGGCATATTGTGATACAATATGTGAATGAGAAGATCTGGATGACTTTTTGTTTTTCTTATTCCTGAAAATCCATACTAATCACTCACTCAGTTACCCACAATTCTGTGAGTCATAATCTTAACAGGAAAAAGTGTGCTGAGATCAGCACTGACAAAACACCAGGCAGGTATGTAACAAAAAATGATATTCAAATTAAAGAGGCTACACCGAAATGCCGATCCACATTTGTTCGAAGAGAACAGTGTGTGTGTGTGTGTGTGTGTGCGCGCGTGCGCGCATGCGCGCGCACACACACACACACCCTGTTGGTTCTGATTCTGTGGAGAACCCTGACTAGTACAAGCTCCTTTGGTAGACCTCTGCTAAGGAAGATCCCATGCCCTATGGTTTGGCATTTGCTAGGTCCAAAAGTGACAGCGGGAGCGAAAACCCCTAGGCACATGGGTACTTGGTCTGGATGCAGGATGGCAGCAAAGGGAATGACCCAGTGAGAGGCTAGTCAGGTCCTAAGAGCAGGACTATGCGGGCTGCAGTGGAGTTGGGTGGCTTTGGCTATGACTAAGGTAGAATAAGTAGCTAAGGGTTCAGCATGTGGCATCCAAGGAAATCTCAAGAGGAGCAAAAGATGTGTCTGAAACTAACCTGAATCTAACTTCAGGCATTAATTATCTAGATTTTTAATGTAAAAATATTGGAATTTCCTCAGATTAAATTATGTACAATTAACTCAATCACTAAGACCTTAAATTTTCACTAACTTAATGATTCTTCACACTTCTGGAAGATAAATCAATAATATATTATTCAGCATATTTTATACCATATTCAAAAGCTGTAACAGTAAATCAATTACTTCCAGATTCTACTGTAACCAAAGAATGACTTAAGATTCCATTTACCCTCTCTCCTAACCCAAAATGTTCACACTTCAGTGTTAGAGTGTGATATGCTACAGTCTTGGCATGTGATGGATCCCTAAAAATAGTTCTCTATTCCTACATAACAGACTGCCCCGAAACTTAGTGGCTTAAAACAACAACATTTATTTATTTATTTACAATTCTGCAGTTTGGGCAGGGCCCGGCTCAGACAGCTTGTCTCTGAGCCATTGGCATCGGCTAGGATGGCTCACCTAGGGGCTGGGCTATCTGAGAATGGCCTGATTCACATGGCTGGCAGTAGGTTTTGGCTATTGGCTGAGAACACAGCTGGGACTGTCCCTGGGACACATTAGTTCTCCTCCACATGGCCAGCTTGAACTTTCTCAGAGTGTGATGGCTGGGTTCCAAAGAAGGAGCATTTCAAAGGGAGCCAAACTGGAAACTGCAAGGTGCCTTGAGGCCTAGGGTCACATCTTTATGTACAAAGCCAGTGATCGGCCGGACCAGGCTGAGTGTGATAGGCAGGATTCCAAGATGCTGTCCATGATCTCTGCCCTCAGGATTGTTCCTGTGATGAGGTTACATGGTAAAGAATTCATTACATGACAAAGTGAAATATAGGTTAAAATTACTAAGATTTACTAATTAAGATCACGAATAATTCAGGTTACTGATCAACTGACCTAAAGATAAAGGTATTATCCAGGTAGGCCTGACCTAATTACATGAACCCTTTAAAAACAGAGAGTTTTCTCTGGCTGATAGCAGAAGGAAAAGTCAGAGAGACTGAAGCATAAGAGTGATTCAATGAGAGGGATATTCTCCAATGCTGAGATGGGAGGGACACATGGCAAGAATCTGAGTATGGCCTCTAGGAGCTAAGAGTGGTCCCTGGACAGTATCTAGCAAGACAATGGGACCCTCAGTTCTACGACCAAAAGAACATGAATTCCGCCAACAACTCAAGGGAGCTTTGAAATGAATCTTTCCCTGAAGAACCTCTAGATAAGGACACAGCTGGCTGATGTCTTGATTTTTACCTTGTGAGATCCCGGGCATAGGACCTAGCTAAAATGTGCTGGACTATTGACACAAAGAGACTGTTAGATAATAACCGTGTGTTTTTTAAGCTGCAGTTTGTGGTTATTTGTTACACAGCAAGAGAAAACTAGTACAGAGGAGACAGGATGGAATCGACTTTGGCTCCTGATGAGAGGCATAGCAAAGGCTTATTGCAGTGCCTGTGGGATGGCGGATGTTGTCATTTCAAAATATGGGGTCCACACCAATACAAATAATAACTAGAATTATCTGAAAGAAAAATAACACCTGCTGCTATTCTCAGCATCTTATTGTGAGTTTGGGATTTCTAATTGAGTAGAAATACATACTAAGAAAAGAAACCGATGTGACCAGTAGCTCAAGTTATCCATTATCATGCTGGAGTGACAAAAATTGCATACAATATCATCCCTTACAAATCTTAAATGATCATCATAAATTTTGAATATTATTTTTCATTAGTGAACAGTCTTTTAAAACTTTTCACCTATTAAAAATTTTCACCTAAAATGTTCTGTCCAGAAATGTGCTAAACCACCACAACAAAAGGTCATTATGGTCTATGGCCATGCCACCCTGAACAAGCCTGATCCCAGCTGATTCTGGAAGCTAAGCAGGGCCGGGCCTGGTTAGTACTTAGATGAGAGACCAGCTAGGAAGACCAGGTGCTGTAGGCGTAAAACATGAAAAATAAAAAAATAAGGGATTGTAAATTGACAAGGTCCTTGCAATCTGTGAGGTCAACAAATGTTTGCTTCGCCTAAAAAATAATAATAATAATAAATAAATGAAAAAAAATAAAACAGTAGTCTATAGGACTTTTATTACCTGAGGTAAGTTCATTTATGTCAGCTGAATCAGGTAGAGCACACAATAAACCCAACGGTTACCTTGAACTGGGCTAAATATTTATCAGAAGAGTTCACAAAATGTTTTACTGATTTATTCTAACAGTTAGTACAATCTTCCAAAATTAATCATATAATAAATCTATATAATTAATAAATGTTCTTATTTTTTTCTGTTTTCTAGAAGAGTTTGCATTCTTGGAATGTGTCCTCAAAATTATCTGCACCTGTTGTTTTCTTTATGCACATTCATTTAGATGGCCAATTCCATGTGCTTAAAGGAATACTCAAGGTTGGGTTTTTTTGTTTGTTTGTTTTTTTAAAGTTAACTTTGGTAAATTACATGTTTTTCTAGGCATTTGTTCATTTTTACTTATTGTAAAATTTACCATCATGAAGTTTTTCTCTTAAGTTCTAATCTCTACTGCTCTTCATGTTATGTCCCAGTTATTCCCAATATAGTGTTTTTGTGCTTTTTCTCTTTTTTCCTTTAACTAATTTTCCAGAGATATGTTGATTTTATTAGCTATTTCAAAGAAATTTTTTAAAAAATTTTTTACCTTTGTTTTCTATTTCATTAACTTCTATTTTATTATTTCTATGTTTCTACTACTCCTGGGTTTATTCTGTTGTTACTTTTATAACTTTTTAATTAAATACTTAGTGCACTAATTTTTAATATTTTAGATTTCTAAATTACCATTTAAGACTGTAAGTTTCTCTCTATGCATTGCTATAGCTGAATATTTTGAATTTTTTTGAGAGGATTAGCCATTTTGTTTATTTTTTTATTTGTTTGTTTGTTCATGGTGACATTGGTTAATGAAATCTGGTAAGTTTCAGTTGTACATTTTAACAGTAAGGCATATATATATTTACATTATGTGTTCACCTCCCGTAATTAGATTTATTTCTGTCACTACATATTTGACCCCCTTTACTCATCTACCTCCCCACTCCTGCCCCACCCTCCTACCCTCTGGTAACCACTATGTTCATGAGTCTCTGTTTGTACTGTTTGTTTGTTGCTTTTGGGTTTATATTCCACATATAAGTGATATCATGTGGTTTTCAACTTTTTCTGTCTGGCTTATTTTACTTAACATGATTATCTTGAGGTCCATCCATGTTGTCGCAAATGGCAGTGTTTCATCTCTTCTTATGGTTGAGTAATATTCCATTGTATATATGTACCGCAGCTTCCTTAGCCAATCATCTATCATAGGACACTTCGGTTGCTTCCATGTCTTGGCCACTGTGAATAATGCTGCTATGAACATCGGTGTGCAAATATGTTTTTGGATATGAGTTTTCAAGTTTTGGAGGTAAATATTCAGTAGAGGGATTGCTGGATCATATGGTAGATCAATTCTTAGTATTTTGAAATTTTTATATGCAGCATTTTGTTTTAATTTTTAGTTCTACGTATTTAAAATTTTTCATTATGATTCATCTGTGACCTGTGAATTATTTAGAACTTTATATTTAAATCGCTAGCATCTAGGATTTTCATAGTCATCGTAAAATTTAAATTGATTTAAATTTTAACTGCATTATGGTCAGAAATTGTGCTTCCAACTCTTTAAAATGTATTGTGACCTGAATTGTGGACCATTAAGTAGTCAAATTCCATTAGATTCTGTGTAGCATGAAAAGAATGTGCACCTACAACTGTTTTATGGGGTTTTATTTGTGTTCACTAGATTGAGCTTGCCAATTATCTTATTCAAAATTTATTTATCTTTACTTGTATTTTCATCATCTTGATCTATTCATTACTGCATAAGGGAGCTAAAATCTTTCATTATTTGACAGGGTCCTTGTAATCTGTGAGGTCAACAAATGTTTGAGGGATTTATCTATTTCTTTTTGTAGTTCTATCAATTTTTGATTCATATATTTTGAAGCTATATTATTAAGTGCATTCAAATTTAGAATTATAAATATCCTTCTGGTTAATGTATGTGATATTATATATACATATACACATATACATACATGTAGTATAAATACACATACACACATACATATATATGCTTCCAAAATAGCCTTTATGAACCCTACCAGTAGAATTCAGCAGAAGTAATGGTGTATAGTAGAAGTCACTTTTGAAATTGTTATAAAAGAATATGATTTTTATCTGGAGTGCCCACTCTCTCTTTTTCTCTCTCTCTCTCTCTCTATCTCTCTCTCTCTCTCTGTTACACACATATGCACATTCTCTCTCTCTCTCTCTCTCTCTCTCTCTCTCTCTCTCTCTCTCTCTCTCTCTCTCTCTCTACAAGCCCTGGAGGGAGCCATGTGTTAGCAGCCCTATGCAGAGGCCCATGTGTTGGGAAACTGAAGCCTCCAGTCAACAGTGGGCAAGAAACTGAGACCTGCCAGCAACCTTGAAGTGAACTTGGGAGGTGATTCTCCAGCCTTGAGATGACTGCAACTTCATGAGACCCCGACATAGAACCACCCAGCTAAGTTACTCCTCAATTCCTAATCTTGTCTTTAATGAAACGGGGAAATAGTACAATTCCAACAACTACCATGATATATACTTGCCAAACACTTTCGAAGTTGAACAGAAATAATGATGAACCTGAGAGCCTTGGACCTAAGATATATGTATTTCTGAGAAGAGCTAAGAGTTCCAAAGAGTATTTGATTAAATCACCAAGATCAAGGGAACACAGGGAAACCACGGGAGAAGCAGAAGGTGTCCCGAAGGATACACAAATTCTTCAATGTAAAGTGGTAGAGAATGGAGGGGAAGGGGCAGATAACTGAAGGAAAGACCATGATAACAATAGTTCGTATTGTCTATAACCTGGTCTGGTAGCTGAGAGAGGGCATTGAAGGTATTTTCTAGAGGTAGTTTAAGACATTTTACTGCACACCACATTTACCTCCTGATTACCAAATAGGAAGAGTATATTAAAGTTTAGGAAAGAGGAAATAGTAGTTATGGGGATGTGGAGACGGCCCAACTTTGCTCCTCACTTTTTCCCCTCACTAATCTCCCCCTGTTGACATCAAAAATAAACCAGCCCCAGGCCTTCTGTATATGTACTACAGGAAGAAAGAAAAGAAAAAGTAACGTAACCAAGCTTCAAATAGAGAATATGTACAAAAGAGGAATTATCCAAGAAAATGGAGGAAGGGTTCAAAAAACAATATGGGTAAAAGGCCAGCAGAACCCAGTGAAAAAATAGTTTAATAGGAATATAAAAACATTACAAAAACAATACTACATGAGAAATGAAAATCGAAAAACCACAATCAAAACCATAGTAAAGGACATAAATGACAGGCTTTTTTAAAGCCCCAGAAAGAGATGGAAAAGGGCAATAATATAAAATATATTAGAGAAGCTGATAGATATAGAAGTCAAAAGAGATCGAACAGATCCATAATTGATATTCCTTAAGAATCAAACAGATTTTAAAATGTTTCCCCAAAAACAATAGAGGAAAACTATTCCAAAATAAATATTTTAATCTTCAAGACAAAAAGCCATAATATAACCCTGAAAAACCAAGGCAGAATGCCCCAAATCAAGACATATCTTAATGAAGGAAAATGAGCCAATCCAGACAGAGAAAAGCAAAAGGTAAACACAAAGCAAAAAGGAAAAAGTTACACACAAGAGAGAAAAATCTGGTGGCCTTCATATTTTGCCACAAAAATCGTCTATTCCAGAAGACAGTAGAACAGAGAATTCTATAAGAAAGTGTTACCTAAGAATTTATATTCAGCAAATTTGCTCTTCATATATAAAGGCAAACGATAAATACTCTCTAGCATGAGATAACGCAAATAAAAGAGCACTATGACCTCTTTTTGAAAAACAAAACAAAACTCTTTGATGATAAAATTCAGTCATCCAAGGGTGGGGAGAATCAAAACAGGATTCAGAAATGAAGGGGCCCAGCTAAAAATGACTGGCGAGTAGACTCTGGTAACAGACTACCTGGGCTCGAAATCACATCTAGAAGGTAACACCTCACTGTGACCGTAGACAAGTCATTTAAGCTCTCTGTACCTGTTTCTTCATTGTAAAATGAGGGAAATAGTTGAACTTAAGTCTTAAGATTTTCTGAGGTTTCATTTGGCTCACATGTGTAATGTACTTCAAACTGGTACAGAAAAAGAGCTATGAGCTACATATATAAGTAAGCTAATACTTCATTTTAGAAATAAAATGAACAACAATGAGGGCTGAACAACTATTATAGCAACAACTATAAATCAGAATATTGGATACCTCACAGAATTGCTGGAAAGGTTAAATAGACAACTTTGAAGTCTTCATAGCTAAGAGCATCCAAAATACTGCTGGAAGACTAGCGAGGACAGCCTATCGCCACGGCCAAGCACTAGAAGCTGCAGCTTATGACCCCAAGAGCCGTGGCACTGGACACTGTTGGCCACCACTAGCACTGCTGCTCCTGTAAGTTGATCTTGCTGCAGTGCACAAGAGAGCGCATCCGATGGGGCCTAGATCACATGTCCACGCTGAAGGTGCCAGGGAAACGGGGAAGTGAGTATCATCTCTTTCAGCTTTGTCAGGGCAAGCGGGCTCTGTCTCCTACCCAGATTCACGTGGAGAATTTTCCAAGCACAGTAATAGGACTCAGATGCTGGGCAACCTGAAAGAATGGCATATCTCTTCTCCAATAAAATAAAGGAATATAGCAGAGAAATTAAGAGCATGGAACCTATACACAGCCCTAGGTGCTAATGCTCTGCAACTGTGACCAAATTAATTAAGCTTTAGGAGCCTCAGTTTCATCTGTAAATGAGATAATAATAGTACTACTCTCATAGTACTGTTGTGAGGATTACATGAGTTACTTCATTAAACAAGTTAATTCAAGTGCTCACTAAAGGTTAGATAGTGAAGTAATTCTTCTTACATTCCACTCCTTTATTGCTTTCTTCACCTACTTATAATCCCCAAAGTGCTCTCACCTAACACAATTAAATTATCTTATGCAAACAAAAATAGACAGGTCTCTTCTTTAAAGTCTCAAAACTTAAACAGTTACTACATCCAGCTTTAAGTTCAGATATCTGAGAGTTATCTGTTTTTCTTTTGTTCTTTCACAGCTCTTACTGATAGGCTGTAAAATGTAGACTAATATTTAAAGTTAATATGTTCTATATATAACTGTGAGGGGAGAGGAGAAGAAAGAAGAGGAAAATTAGAGTATGCAGCATATCCATTATGTAGCAAAGAAGAAAACACATCTTGCTAAAATTGTTCTTATTTCTGCGATGTTGTGTGAATACCATAGTAGGTATTTATGACTTATTCTACCACCACCTTTTTCACATTCGGGGGCTTGGCTTTCCACTAACATCTCAGCTGGCTGGGATGTTTTACTTAATTTCTGCAGGATCTGAGCCTTTTGTGATCAGGTTTCTGTCAAATTACTGTAGTATTCCACGTGCTCTTTCTTTTGGCAGTGTCTGTGGCAGTGGAGGAGACAGCGCAGAGGTTCCCTTGAGTCTCATCCAAATTCCTTCTCACCTACACTATAAACCATGTTACTAGCTGAGCTCTCCGGAAGCAGATTTTGAGATGGAGTGTGGGGTGCAAGGTGCTTTTAAGGACCATCACCTGTAGTGGAAGGGAGCAGAAGCAGAATAGAGCAGAAGAACTGAACTATGTGCAAGCCTGGCAAAGCCTCAGCCAGCCTGGAAGGAACTTCTGGAGGGAGCTTTGCCCCTACTGGTGTCCTGTACCACTCAAATCACTGGCTACCCCAGGAAGGGGGTGGCCGGGGGCTGGCAACTCTCTGCAGCTGAGAAGGACCTAGTAGCTGGAGGCAGGCAGTCTGCTGATCAAACTTCCCTTAGCTGGATAGCAAGTGGGATCTGGGTGGCTCATCTCCATGTTTTCCACAAACAGCAATCACATTTCCCATTAAGAGCTAGGCACAATCACCCCATTTACATAGTAAACCTCCCTTTCTCTGTTCACTCAGTGGTGTATGGAAACCTCCCCTTCCAATCTATAGAACCAGAGATGCGTCCCCTGGTTGAAGCATTCTTCTCCCCCTGGTTGAAGCATTCTTCTCCCAGGAGTGAAGCAAAGCACAGAACTTGGAAGACGGACAATGAAAATTTTGCAAGCGAGGCACTGAGTATAATAGTCAGAGGTGCCTCTTCCAGCCCCTTTGTCATTTGGAGCATACGGCTCAAAAGACGATACTGTAGTTTTAGGAAAACATATTGATGTATTTATGATACAGACGTGCTCCTAAAAAAGAACCATATGTAAGTTAAATCGTGGCAAATTAAACTGTATTTTAAATGCATTCGGGGAGCTCATAATATAAAAGAAATTGTTCTGAAAAAAGAAAATAATTTTTATTAATCAAATAGTCACTTTTTCACCCTCTAACTTACTTTTCCCACAGCTCTCCTCCTCCAGAAAAATTAATATATTTTATTCATTAACTGGTTTGACATTGAGTTTTAAAAGTAATACACACCTGTACTGTTAACCGCAATTTAATATCCCATAATGTTTCCTAGAAGTAATTGTTTCTTATTTCTAATAAGATAACTAGGGTTTATGAAATTATCCCAGCAGGAGGCAATAGAAATGTGAATATAAAACCTTTCTGCTAATGAATGAGAAAAGTTAAACAATGTCCCCATGAAAGGGCCCCAAGCACTTAGTCTCATTAAGAAAAATTCACAATAGTCCAAAGAGTTAAGTGGCGACATGTGCATGACTACAATTCAGTACCATGGTATATGGAACGTTTTAAGGTTTATAGGAGTAAAGTGAATAAGTGCTTTTAAATCATTGTGATTTGATTTTAATTTGATTGTACTGTGGTTCTTAACAGACACTTTAAATTCCTCTTAATTTTACCAAGACTTTGTAACTTTTGCTTTTGCAACATTTTACAGTATTGTTCATGAATTCAACATTTTCTGTGTCTCAGACGAGGGGTTTATAAAACACTGCCCTTTCCCCAAAGAGCTCACAGTCTCATAAGGCATATAGAAAAGTAAATCAGAAATGATAGTGGTGCCCTAATAGAGCTATTCACAAGATTGCCTGAAAGAGAGCCACCAAGGGAGACAGGAAAAGTAGCCCATGGACCTGTCATTCAAGGCAAGATGTCAGGCATTGTAGGAATTAGCCGAGAACAAGCTTCTGTTGCCCCTTCTAGATCTTTCGCTTGTAAAATCAAGCTGAATGGTCCTTCGGCTTGCCCTGTGGGAAGATATTTAGCCTTCTTTCACCCCTACCACATGCACTGCCCTTCTCATTCTGCCTGCCACTCCCCTGAGAGACTCATGTCTTAATTTTGGTTAGATCAACTTCAATATTTACGTTACCGTTACCATGTAAATGCTATTCTAGTTGAGCCATGTGGCATGTCATGATAGCATTGCCTTTCTTATCTTTCTACTTACCTTTCTCTCTTCGCTTGCTGGGTCTTCAGCCACAAATTCTCTGTTTAAGTCTCTAAATCACCACTCCAAATTTTTGATATATCAAGTTTTGCATTGCTTTTATCTTCTTTATCTGTCCTGGAGTCCTGTGACTAGCTCCAAATCCAGACTAGTTTCCCTCCATGCTGGCGCCCTCAGCCTGGACTGCAGCTGGCCACAGGCTGGGGTTTTTATTCGCTCTCCTGCTCAGGATTACCTTTTTTCCCTCCTGGGTTTACTATCCTGTTTTCTTCTCTCTTAATTTACTCTCTTATGTTGGGAGGCACATCTCTTGATACTTCAAGAAAGTAAAATTTCTGAGACCTCTCATGTTTGGAGATGGAGTGGAGAGAGAAAAGTAGATTACAAAGGAGCATGAGGACACTTTGGGATGAATTCATTATCTTAATCGTAGTGATGGTTTCATAGTTGCATACATATGGCAAAATGTATCGAAACGTGTGCAGTACATTGTACATCAATTTTACCTCAAGCTGCAAGGAAAAAAGATATACGTATAAAATTTAAAGGTTTCTCAATTTATATTGTTAGCAAATCTGTGGGGAAATGGTACAACCTCTATAGAGAGGAATTTGACAATATCTAGTCAAATTACAAATGTATTTAACCTTTGGCCCAGCAATTTCACTTCTAAGAATTTGTATCAAACATGCATTAGCAGAAATACAAAATGATGTCTACATAAAACTCTTTATTGATGCACTATTTGGAATAGCAAAAGACTAGAATCAATCTAAATATCCATCAGCAGAATATTGATAAATGATGGTAATGAAGCACTACTCAGTTAAAAAGAAATACAGAAGGTCTCAGTATGGTGCTATGGAGTGATCTTCAGGATATATTGTTAAGTGACAATACCAAATTATGAAGCATTAAGGATATTTGTACTTTTTGTTCTTGACAATGGTCTATATCTTGATCTGGGTTCTAGCTACATGGGGTGTATAAAAATGTGAAACTTCATTGAGCTATACCTTTAAGATTAGTGCACATTACCATATGTATGCTGAATCTCAATTTAAAATTAAAAAAAAAAAAGATGGGAGCAGATTGAGTAAAGAGTGGGGAAGAGGAAATGGAGACAGTGAGACTTTCAGCCGTGAAGAGGAAGAACTGGAATAGCTGGAGTAGAAGGTAATGTCGAGGGAGAGTTGTTCTCTCTCCGCTTTCTTCTTTCCTTCCTTTTCATAATGAGGAAAGCTTAAGCACATGTGAAAGCTGCTGGCTGATGGAAAGACCAGTTGAAAAGTAAGATGGACTCCATATAAGAAAAAGAAAGTGTAATCAATAGTGTGAGTTCCTTGGAAAATTCACTGGGAAGTGGGGCGGGGGAATGAGAATCAAAATACAAGTGGAGAAGGATCATCCTTGAATAGAGGAGAAACACTTCACCATCCCAAAGGGGAAAAGGAGGCTAGAATGAGAGGAGCAAGCAGTAGGAAGGTTGAAGGGTTGGCAACATCAGGCAAACTATACTCTGTAAAGGAGCTGGATAAACAAGGCATGCAGCTGGAGTAGAGAGAGGTGGTTGTAGAATCCAGAAAGTAGAAAGGGTTTAAAATTATACTACAGGGAGTAGGAGAGTCAGAAGTGAGCTAAACGGAAAATGTCAGCTATTAAGGAATGTCAGATGTTAAGGGCCTGTTTGAAGTTAAGGATCACATGGCTTTCTCCAGCGGGGCTCAAAGGAAGCAGAAAAGCTGGATCCATCCACAGCTGGGTTTTGCCGGATGGGAAGAACAAAGAGATAAGGGGGTTTAGATTATTGACCACACAGTTCTCTAAAATGATGAATCATTCGGTGGATAAGCAGAAGAGTAAAGAAAGCAGAGGGCTGAATGATTACAAGTAAACAGAAGGCTCGAAGGAACTGGAGTTTCACTGAGGTTGGGACATGGTTGGAATGGGACTGGTTGAAACCTGAGAGTCACTGTTTCCCAAAGTGTATTCTAAAGAATATTACCAGATAAATGGCTCATGCACTAATAATGCATCATTAAGATTCTGAGGCATCTTGCCTCACGGAAACTTGTACTGTGTGTAATCAAGCACTCCCTGAATCTTTAAATTACTAAGACTTTTTCAGTGTAACATCTATTAACATTCTTCTAAACTAGTGTTCTTCCAAACATCCTTCAACAACTCTTCTTTGTATGTCACATGCTGAAACTCTTACATTAATGGGATGAAATGAATAATTATCACAGCGTGTGATCATTATTTTTATCTCTGCTTTAATGTATTTCAATGTGAAAAGAGTATGACATATTTTTAAAAGGTTAAAGGGGATATGGCTCATGAGGTTAATACTGTTAGGTTTACTTTATTCTGCTGTGAAGGTAAATAAAAGACAACACTATTGTGTTGGATAATTAGAGTCTGGATTTAACCACTAGGTTATTATCTTCATTTGCATTAATAAGCCTCTCTTTGACCATTGAGCAGCCTTCTGTTAAAACTAATTACATCTCAGCTGTAGAAAAGACATTGAATATAATAAAGGTCCTGATGTTAATCACATCAAACATGTATTTCTATTCTTTAAACCTCATAATAAGATTTCTACCGTATATACTAAAAGGAATAAAGAATAGCCATTAAAAGTTGATAAATAAAAAAAGTCTCCATTTCCTTTTACTTCATTTCTCAGACAGTTAAGAACAATAAAAAGGTAAATATCTGCTGTAAACCGGCTTCATGTTTTCACTGCCCAATCCTGAAGGAGCATTATACTTGTCTGCTTCCTTGACATTAGTCTTGGCCAATGAAAGGTGAATGGAAATGACAAGAATTACAAGTAGAAGCTAGAAAAATCAGTGCATGGTTCACCATGACCTTTTTCCTTCTGCCACAGGACTAGCAATGCTCCAGATAGAGGCCACTCTGTCAGCCTGATTCCCTAGATAAAGGTGACACAGAGCAGAGCTTCAGGGCACGTGGCATGAGCAAGAAATACCAAAAGTAGTGGATTATTCGTTACCACACCATAACCCAATTTATGCTGACTAATATAGAAATCAATTTTCTCTCTATTCATTTCCCCAAACTGGTAACCGTTAATGAACAGAAATAAAAGTAACCACCAGAAGCATAAAACTTCTTCCATGGAATGTCTGAAACAGTGGCAGCAAATTGGCTTCATCTCTCATGCCAACTCTAATGGACTCGTAACAACAGCTTGCATCAACACTGTGGAAAAGGAATCTGAAGCCATGTCCTCGCCCAGAAGAAAAGAATGCTATATTTATTAGCATGTCTTCCAGAAGAAAGAAGTATAATAAATTGTCCATCCCTGGCCTGTGAGGCACAAACTACGCTCACTATCATTTCTGTTTTTTCTTATTTGAGCGGGCGGTATTGCTTTTTTAATGAACCCAGAAATAAACAGAAGATAGTTCAGTAAATTATTTAGATCAATAAATAATTTCATTTTACTTGCTGATGAAAGGAGAAAACAAAATGTTTCTATCGGAGTTGATCACAGAATTCCTTTTCAGGCAGAAAGTGTCTTTTTAGAAACATCTTAAATGAAATTTTTAGTTATTAGGATTGCCCTCTAGGTCAAGTCTGGATGGTTTGTGACTGACAGGAAAATAGTTAAACTGGTTTGCATCAGAAATACACAGTAATTGTTGGAGTTGTCACTGAATGAACTAGGAAGAAGCAGGGAGAGGTCCAAGAAGAGAGTCAGAAGGGTCCACTAACATGAAAGGAGGCCCGGGAAAGAGGCGATCCTAGGAAGCTCCCCCAGAGAATGGAATGGCTGAGGGATTTTGAAAACAGATTGGTAAATATTCAGTTGCAAATGTTTTACTTTTCTGTCCTTCCGTGTAACACCACTAGCCCCCCTCAACACACACTTCATTGCCCAAATCTTCAGTAAAGTCTGCGGCACATACGTGGCTCTGAATAGCGGCACTCTGTGACTGACGGTTTGTAAGGAGTCCAGTAAGTAGATACTATATGCAAAATGTAAGGTATGTAGGAGGCAGAACTGAGGGTGGAGACCATGAAAGCAAGGGAAGCAGAGACTAGCAGCAGAGGAATCACGGGCTCCTTCCTTATGCCTCACTAGCAAGAATTCTCAGAGTTATTGGGAAAGTATCTGGCCTATCTCTAAAAAATGAAGATTTGAGACACTTTTTGCTAAATCATAAAGGACCAGATGAGCTAAGCAAGCTGCGGAAGTTAGAAACATTTCATGGCTGATATCTGGCCCACACGACTAATGGTGGCGAGTGTCTCTGGCTTAGACTGTCAGTGAGTGGTATATAAGTCAGGAGCGATTAAAGAGAAATGTCTCACTGCAGCATCCCTAAAAAAAGCACTCCCCACAACAGTCCAGGCTGCTCTGTCCTTGGCCTAATGCTCATTATCCCCTGCACAGCGATAATGAGTTTGCTGCTTTGTGGGCTTTAGAGGTAAGGGGAGAGATGAGCTTGGTTTAATGCCTGCTGACTCATAAGACACAGGGGCCCTGGCCTGCCTCTGATGCGATGTATGCATTTGAGTCAGGAACGATTCCCGTTTCCTCTCCAGCAAAGAAAGGTTGCTAAGAAAGGCCAGCTAAGCATCCGGAGATGGAAACCTAAGAACCTTGTCTCTGTCATCAGGGAGGGGGTGGGAAGAAAGAAGGAGAAGGTACATTGCCTTGTAGCTACAAAGCATTGAAGCTGCTGTTGATCCCTATTAGGGACGAATTACCCTAAGCATAACTAGTGTTTGTAAAAAGCTGCCTATCCCACGTTAGGCATTAACTGGATGCAAAAGTGAATTAACAGCCTTCTACTCTTCAAGGAGTGTGCAATCCAGAAAGGAGTATAAACGATGAAATATAGTACAAAGTTAAATGAAATACAGGCCAAATGGGCTAAAGTGACATGATATGGGTATTCAGAAGAAAAACTTGCGGTAGCTATTTCTTGGGAGATCAAAGAGGGTAGCACACAGAAGCCTGCATCTGAAGGCTAGAAAGAATTTCCAGGGACAGAATATCTATAGATGATATTTCCAGTTAAGGAAACTGTAGAAGCATTGATAACTTAGTATTTTTTCAGAGCCTGAAAGTGTAGTTTCAAAACTGACCATGAAGAGGTTTTATATTTTGTTGTTGTTGCTGTTGCTTTTTAAATTTTAATTTTATGCTCTGGAATTTGTACTTTATTCTAAACACAGTGGGGAAAGCAAGGCAGATTTAGCAAGGTAATCTGTGTTCCAGAAATGTATCTGCAATTTACAGACTCGATCAATAATTAACACCATTGTTGCATGTCTAGCACTCTGCCAGGCACCATAGGACCAAGAGGAAGACCACAGTTCTTACTGTAAGAGGCTAAAATCAATTAAAGGGATAATGCACAGACCCCAAATCAGAAAGAGAGCTGGGGGAAAGCTCCGATGATGGGCTAGAGGAACTCAGAAAAGAAAAGTCAATCAGAAGAGACTTGATGGAGGAAATGAGCTGGGGCTGAGCCATGAACAGAGTTTAGGACTAATTGAAGAAAGACGGGAGAATTACGTTCTGGGATTGCACATAAGGAAGGTGGGGCAAAAGCAGCATGAACGAAGGCTGGTTAGGGGTTTGGGGTTCTAAGGATACTGGCCGGGAGTAGAAATCAGAGGGTGTGAACCGAGGCCCTAACCTCATGAGTTTTGCAGACAGGACAACACGCCCATGATAGGTATCAAAGCCATTTCCTTTCCCCAAACCACTGTAAAAACCAAGGTTACGTAAGAGAACTCGTTGTATTCACTGTTTCCAATACCAACCAAACCTAGAGATGCAACCAGGAAACTGCAAACTGCAATCTGAAGCCAAAACACACTTTGCCCCTTTGGGAAACAGCACAAGTTCATAAGCCTGCAAAGTCCTCAAACATTTTTGAAGCTGATGTCTGGGAAATTCTAGGTCAGTGCCTGGGCTATAGGAGGGACCAGAAGAGAAATGTTCGTACAGAATTGGGGCATGAAGTCGAAAATCAGCATGCATCAGGCAAAGCCTGCACTTACGCAAAAACAAAAACAAAACAAACAAAAAACAAAAACATCAGAATTCTACCACCTTAGTAGCACTGACAAAAAAAATAATCTCCTATGTATAAGGTGGTGTGATATCTGGGAAAGACCCAGGGTTGAATCCTGGCAGCACCACTTGCCATAGGACCTAATCGCTTTGAGCTTCAATTTTCTCATCTGTAATACGAGGATAACAGAACTTGCCTCACAGTTCTAGCGTGAAGATGGAATGAGATAATATATGCAAAGCATCTCATATGATAACTGGCTTTGACTAAGCCTTGGGTAAACACTGGTTCCTCTTCTTTTCCTCTGATTGGTCTCATATTATAAAGCCAGATCAAGAGGGTTGGTGTGATTTTTGAGAAACTAACCAAAGGGATGTGATGGCTAAGGAGGCTTGAAGCCTCAGACCACATTAAAGGTCTCCCGGGCTTTGACAACATCCTACTTCTGACATGACTCTAAGATTTGCATCTGTTCTAGATGTCACAGCTTGATCGATGCTGCCTTTATGTAACACTTAGTATCAAATGTTAAGATAGGATCTGTAATAGGATGCTAGAATGAGGCCAGCACAGCAGCCCTGAAACCCTGACTCCCGTCCCCAGCTCAGGCAGGGAAGGAGCCAAGAGGTGACTGAGGGTACTGAAACAGCTTCCAAGGGTTTAGCTCACATAGAAGGAACAGGGGCAGAGAAGGCAAAAGAGACACTCCTAAGATTAGTAAAGTACTCAACGCAGAGCTCAGCTCGCTGCCAAAAAGCCAGAACAAGGTAATAATTCAACTTGACAGGCAGCCAGAAGACTTAAGGTAGCTCATTTCAAGTGTGGATGTTATACAGCCCAGAAGGCAAAGACACATAAAACAGTAATGGGTAAAAATGTGAATCATGCTACTTAGCAAGTCACACTGAGAATCTATCAATTGCCAAGTCTCAGATTCCTACAATATACTTTCCCTCTGTCCCCTCTCTTCATTCCCACTTTCCTGGCCCTAACTCTGGCCCATATTACCTCCTGCCAGCTCAGGGACACCTTACTTTTCTAAATATACAACTCTCAATGAGTTCTTCATGGCTCATCAAATAAAATCCAGATTTCCTAACCTGACTTTCAAAGCCCTGCATAATATGACCCCTTTGTTAAACAGCCCGTTCTCTTTCAGGACCCTTATGCTTCAGCCAAAACAAAAGAGACTCATTCAGACCTCGGTATTTTTCCATTTCAATGTCTTTGCCTGAGCTCTGGTTTCCCAGTGATTCTCACATACCCTGTGTACACGTTTCCCAGGACTGCCATAACAAATTACCACAACTTGGGTGGCTTAAAACAACAGAGATTTATCCTCTCACAGTCCTGGAACCCACAAGTCCAAAATCTAGGTATTAGCAGTGTTGGGTTTTTTTAGGAGGCTCTGAAGGAAAATTTGTTTCACCCCTCTCTCTTAGCTTCTGATGCCTGCAAATACTTCTTGTCATTCCTTGGTGTAGGTCTGCCAATCTCTGCCTGCATCTTCACACGCCTTTTTCTGTCTGTGCATCTGTGTCTCAAGTCTCCCTCTGCCTTTCTCTTATAAGGACACCTCTCATTGGATTTAGGGCCCACCTTAAACCCAGGATGATCACAGCTCGAGAGCCTTACCGTAATTACATCTACAAAGACCTTTTTCCAAATAAGGTCACTTGCACAGGTTCTGGGTAGATAAGCCTTTGGAGGAGGCTATAATTCAACCCCCTACATTCTTTAAGACCTTGCTTTACTGCTTCCTCCTCTGTGAAGTATGCCTGATGTCTATCCACAGAAAGTAATCTTTCCCACCTGTAAACTACCAAGACACTTAGCGGAATTCTACTTGGAGTTACTGTGTGTTTGTACACAGGACTTATGTTTGAGTGAGTTGCCTAACTTCCACAGACCTCGGTTTTCTCATCTTTGAAACTGAAATGATAATTACATCTATTTATAGCATTGTTTTGATAAAAATCAGTTTTAAGGAACTTAAAACAGTGCCTGGACATAGTAAATCATCAGCGAGTGATATTATTATCATTCTTTATTGTTGTTGTTGTTATTACTTTCCCTGCTATTTTGCAAGTTTCTTATTGGCAGGCATCTCTCAATCCTCTGTGATATCTAAGGAGTGTCTTGAACAATCATGGATGAGTGAGCATGTGAGGGAGAAAATGACATAAATTTTCTTGAAATAAAATAGTCAACACAGAGACATGTTGTGAAGTGTTGTAAAGAGAGTGAGCACTCTATCCAACTCTCTTAGTGAAGTGCTCAGGTTTTCCCCAAAGGTGGAGAGTGTCTTCTTAGTCATTCCTAAGATATTAAAAAAAAAAAAAAAAAAAAAAAAAAAAATTCTCCCAGCAGTTAACCTCTTTGACTCACAAGAAGCACAACTTGGAGATTTGCCACTCTGTGATCCTTCTGAGTAAGTATAACATATCCAAAGGAGAATTCATTTTCATAAAGAACATCATTTGTGGATTTGTCATCACGTTAATTATATCCCATTATTCCCTTTGTACCTCTTAGCACCGACTTGACTCTGAAATAGAAAGGAAAAAAGGGGCAGAGGAGGGGGCTGACTCTTGGTTTAAAGGAAGAGTGACTCAGTGGCCCTGGGGAGCCTTCTCTCAGGAACTGGGTAGGTGTGCTGACTCACCCTGGCCTCCGCCCAAAACTTGCTCCCTCAAGGGATTCTCAGGAATTGTAGAAGACTTTAGTGGTACTTCTGGTTCTTCTCTATGCACACCATAATCTCCCCTTACGAGATCCCATGGGATGTTTTATAAAGTTGTCTTCTAAAGGGCCATGTCTCTTGATGGATAGTTCTATCCTTTGTTTTAGAGTATTCTGCAATTTTCTAAAAAGATTTTCACTGTTACAAATGAGAGCTGGTAGTCATTCCCACTTGACTGCGGATAATATTTCTAGCAAGCCCGCCACCACTAACTGGGCTCTAACTTTGTGCCAGGCTCTGTATTAAGTGCTCTACTGATTATCTCACGTGACTCTTACCACAGCTCTAGGAGAGACCTATGATTAGTTCCATTTCACAGGGGAGAGAGTTAAGGCTTACAGATATGAAATTGCTTGCCTAAAATCACAATCCTTTTGCACAATTAAGCAAATATTCAAACCAAAATCCAACTCCCACGGTCAGGCTGTTAACCACTGTACCACTGCCTCCTATATGCATCCACACACTGGGAAAAGCAGATCTTTTCTCTCCACAACACAAAAATGAGGTGCACTTGATATCAAAGTGGTGAATAAAAATAATAGTCTTCTTCCTACATTTCCCAGGTTAGAGATATTGAGGCAGACCCTTCACAGATGGGTAAACTGCAAGTTTATTTTGAATAATAAATGTAAACGTGTTTCAAGTCTTCAGAGACTGTTCATCAGAATTAAATTTTTAAATGTCAATTCTTGGGGAGGAACAATGGTGTTGAAGAGTCATTCCCAATTTAGCTGTACACAGCATGCAAGTGCAGGCATGTACGAAGATTCATATTTTGGCAAGGCGTGTACTACGTGGAGTTCAGTGAGAAGACAGAAGCTGAAATTCTTATACGTACTTTCCCAAGCAAATATTATAAGCTTTATAATCTGCTGTGTGTGGCAGGGCGAGGGTAGCTGTCACGGGGATCAGACTTCCCTGGGTGTTCAGTTTGGATGATAGCAAAGCAACTCTCTCCTGCACAGCATTGGTGCTGGTTGATTTGGTTCTGTTTCCATGTAACAGTGCCAAAACTATGCTCATAAATAATGCTTTCTATTTGTAATATGCTTTAAAAATAATATATTCTTTATTATAGAAACTCTCTGATGGTAGATGTCCATACAGGAAGAAAATAATAGCGATTGAGTCAAAAAGACAAAAAGGAATTTGTAAAATTTTCACTCTTGTCTTTAATTTTTACATGAAATTGAGCCATTTTCCCAGGAAAATTAAAATACAGCACCTCTTCTTTACATCCAGTGTACAGTACCACTTGAGAAAGAAAGAGGTAACATTATCGGGAAGGCACTGTGATGCCATTAGCATTCAAGATTTCCAACAGACTGGGATTGTTGAGCCAAGGCAACTAAGAAAGTTATTTTCAACATGGTTTCTGTGCCTCCTTGATTAAGCCATTACACGGGCTCCTTCCGAGAGGCTGACGTTTATGCTCCATAGCCACTGAAAAGGAGAAGGATGAGTTATTGTGGGCTATTTTTATTTCAAACAATTACTGAAAGGACAAGAGTTCATCAAATTTTTATATAGATGAAACCTTCAAGCAAATCCACCTCCATATTCTTGCATGTGAAATCCCCGTCAGGAAACTGACAGCTCAATGTAGAGATTAATCACAATGAATGTCCATGTCTCCTAAGAGGAGAAGGCTGAATCTAGAAAAATTGCCATCAGATTTAAAAATATCCTCTCCTAATGTGGTCTCAAGAAACCTGATCACATTTATGGATATTCTTGTTTTACAGCTTTTTTCTAGGCAGCAAAATTGACCCCCACATAAAGCACCAATCAAGGTAGTATAAATGTGGATTACTCTACAAGTACTTTCGACTGGTTTAGCCACTATAATTTGAATATCCTTGTATAAATATGTACAAATATATTTGCATTGATTGGTATGGTGACTAATCCTATTTATTTGTGGAAGAAGCCCCTAATCTTCTGCCACAGAGAAATAGCCACTTTTTATTTTAACATCTAAGGGATGCATGGACTACTTTGTACTCTGGCACTAAAAGCAGTTTGCGCCCTAAACCAGAAGATATTCCCTCAGGAAGGGTAGAGAGCGCCCCCTAGTGAAATAATATTTCCCAACATCGTTCAACACCTTAGCTCCATATCAGCTTTTCTTGCCAGAGAATTTCTGGCCCCAATATTGGGATGATTGCATTTAAGAAGCTGAGGCCCACTGCCTAGGGCTTCCAAGTTTTTCAAGGGCCAATGAGTTTGAAAGCTGAAAAAAATCTACTGGCTCCAAAATATTTTTTAATTCCCAAACTGAAATTAGCAATTTGATCAAATGTCTACACAATTTGACATACCAACTAGTCATAAGCAATTCAACTCTTAGTTATACATAAATTATATTTAATGTGGGCTGGGGTTAATTTTAATATTTTCTATGATGAGAGTCAGGGGCCTCTTAAAATAGGAGTAAGGGTCTATTTTCCATAGAGCTGACCTCTCTTAAAGACTGTCCATGACCACTGACATGGTCCATCTACATCTTGACATTACTTTATTAAAGACATTAAAAACAACACTTTATATGTGCAAAGTACTTGGTAAAAGTTTACATGTACTCCCATCCAATTCATTTCATCTTTACAACAATAGATTAAGAAAGAATGAATGAATTTTTTTTTTTTTTTTGGCCAAAGTACAAAGTATTACAAATTCTGAAGGGGGTCGGGAATCAGAATCAAAACAGGTTAACAAGCACAGTTAAAATAAAAACAAACTTCTAATTCAAAATGGCCTATGTAGACTTCGCTGGTAGACGGCACGTGGCATGTGGCTCTGGAGTCAGATACTCTGATTAGGAGCTGTGTGACCTGGGACAAGTTACTTAACTTCTCTGTGCCACAGTATTCTCAATCGTAAAATGGGGATAAAAGAATACTTACCTCGCAGGGTTATGTGATGTTTAAATGAGTTCATACATACGAAACACTCAGAATAATGCTTGGCACATAGTAAGAGTTCAATGAACGCTAGCAATTAATTATTATTCAATCCAACCATATCAATCTTTGATTTTCAGAAATAGAACAATTGAAAAGTTTAGATAAATTCACTCTCATCAATTCAACCGAAAACGCCTGCAAAAACAGTCATTCATCTTCTGTTTGAAACCTTTTACCTGGCAAATTTCAAACTCAGAAAATTTACAAAAATTAAAATAGTACAAGGAACGTTTGTGGATCCTTTATCCAAATTTGCTTATTGTCAACATATTATTCATTTGTTTTATTACTTGCACCACAGATCACTGCAAATCTATATCTCCACTTTTTATTCATAATTCATAATTTATGATATATTTCTTTTCTATTTCTGAGTAACAAATTATCACAAGTTTGGTGCTTAAAAACAACACCTATTTAGCAGCTCATCGTTGAATAGATCAGAAGTCTGGTCACAGCTGACTGAGTTCTCTTCTCAGGGTTTACAAGGCTGAAATAAAGATACTAGCCAGGTTGAGCTTCTTTCTGAGACTTCTTTCTTGGAGGTTGGTTTCTTTGCTGGTTGTCAAATGTGGGCCACTCTCAGCTCCTGCAGGCCACTCGCTTTCTTTGAAACATGGCTCCACTGCCTCCAAAGCCAACAATGCAAAATTTCCCTCATGGTCAATAATTCTCAAGCTTTGAATCTTCCTCCTAATACCCAGTTCCTTTTAAGGGCTCACCTGATTAGGCCTGGCTCACCCAAGATAATCTATCTCTCTTTCTTAATGTCGACTGATTTGGGACCTTAATTTCTGCAAAATCCCTTTACAGCAGCACCTAGATCCATGTTTGAATAACGAGGAGAAAGTTTGTATGCATCAGGGGCAGGAATTTGGGAGACAATCTCAGAATTCCACCTACCACATATGATGAGATACTTTATTAGTCTATATCTTAGCTTTATAGGAATGCCATAGCAAAATGCCACAGACTGAATGGCTTAAACAATAGAAATTTATTTTCTCACAGTTCTGGAGGCTGGAAGTCCAAGCTCCTTTTTCTCTGTGTATACCCATCCATGGTCTTTCGCCTTCTCTCTCTCTCTCTTTCTCTAATAAGGACACCAGTCATATTGGATTAGGGCTTCAGTGTATAAATTTGGGGAGGTGCCCATAATTCCATCTATAACAGTCTAATAACAAAACTAAGAGCTAATATTTGAGCTACTAGGTAGGTACCATGCTAAACATTTTTTGTAGGCTATCTCATTAACATAAATATTAAATTATATATCATTATAAAAGTAATATAAAATTCCAGCTTTATCAAAGTATTTCCTATTCTTGATTAGAACTTCTATAAGATTTTTATTGTGATCTCACTCTTAGAGTGATCTGTCTCCACTACCATGTGCTTCCCATTCCCCATTCTGAGGACAGTTTCACTCCCTAATCAAGTTTAATCAATCATCTATGAGCTTGGTACAGAGACACGAAGATAAGTCAACAAAATTTCTGCTCTCAGACAATATAGGCTAGTAGACGATGTATATTTTATGTGTCTTCATGTACATCTTGAAATATCTTACATTAAAATACCAATTATCTTTAAAGAACCATTTCGCACTTTTAAGTTCTTATGAAAGCTGAGACACTGAAAATTAAAACAGTGCAAAGACATTCCTGTGAATATTTGGTTTTCTTGAGCTGCTTCAACCCTAACTGTACAGCAACACATTCTTTTCTATGTGGTTTTAGACTAAAGTCTCTGCGATTGGAGAAAAAATCACCCTAATCTGAAGGTGAGAAGTAATCATAGCATAAAAGTACAACATCTGATCAGGTGCCTCCCATTCCACTGGCTCTGCTCAAAAGTAAAAGAAAAAAGTGAGAGAAAAATCCTTTTTTCTCACTGTCCAACCCATCCACTTTTCACGCTACGAACACCGAGATCTCTTCTCCAGGAGGCAAGGACAGCATCTGCAGGTAGTGAAGGAAGTCTCCAGATTTGCAAGCGGAGTTGCTTCTCAGCTGTGGGCAGAGTGCAGTGACTGCACCCTGGAGAGGAGCCTCTTCATCCCCAGCCACTCCCGCCCCCACTCCCATCCCTCCTTCTCTTCCTAGTGACTTGTTCTGCAAGCCCCTCCCTGGCTCTTTAATTCACTCGAGCGCGGTCTGCAGGAACTTGGGCTGGGAGGAAGCTGAGTTCCCGCCCACCCACGCGGAGGCCATGGACCCTTCCCGCTCTCCCCACCCCCACCCCAGACCCCTGGCCCCGCCTCGCCGCGTGTGGCCTCAGGGCTGATAAATGGCTCGAGCGCCTCGGACGCCTAGTGGGACTCTGCTGCAGTTCGGCTCGCCGGGGCGCTTTTACCACCCCTCATCCACTCCCCCATCCCCCAAGACTGAGACCTCCGGCGCATGGAGGAAGAAGAGACATACCTGCAGCTCTACCTGGACCAGTGCGCCGCCCAGGTGAGCAGGGAGGTTGTCGCACTGTCCCCGATTCAGGGCTCGCGTTCCTGCTTTAATGATGAGCGCCAAGTCCTGCGCTGCAAGGGCTTTGCCTTTATCTCATAAAACTCCTAGCGACCCTAAGAGGTGAGCTTGTTTATCCCCATCTTTCGGTGGAAAAGTAGAAGCTGAGAGAGACAAAACAATTTGCCCAAGGTTGCCAACCAGAACTCCAATCTGGCTAGTGTGAATTCAAAATGTGAATCGGAGGCACCTGTGGCTTCTTTCAGTCTGAGATTAAGTTTCGGGTTTTGTTTAATTTAAAAAATTTTTAGAGGCAGGTATTTTAGAAAAGAGGACGGAGTCTTCAAAAAAGAAAAGCAAAAGAGCGATTCATGGGAGGTTGGGGCTGGGGGAGGAGGGATTTTTAAATAGACAGTGGTAACGCCGAGGTTGAAATAGTGAAGTCCTGTAACGTTTAACATCGTAGAGCCCACACAACTAAGGTTTTGGGGAAGGTGAGTTATGGTTCTACAAAAACCGTTTAACAAAAACCTTCAGATATAAGGTCCAGGATACAGGGAATACACTAGAAGTATGTCCTCTGAGGTGTGTACCTATAGGTATACAGGAAAGGAGACTGTCAAGGTTCCATTGCCACAAAACATCCACCTTCAACGTCTTGTTACCATAGCCTTAAATTCCTTGTTGAAGTTTAGTTTTGTTGGTGAGAGCTTTGCCCTCTGCTAAAATGCCAAAATGGGATTAAGGAGGTGAAGACAATGACTGTTGCAGATTTTGGTGCTTTACTGTAAATTGGCTGATGAGGGTCTTTCCAGCTAGGACAGGAGAGGCCAAGGAAACAATGGAGAGGAATCAGGGCTATTGTCCCCACCTTACTTTTATTAGGACCGATCTGTAGGTGGGGGTAAGGAAAGGTGGGGGCTAATTACATAATTCAAAATAAAATAAGGTCAAAACTCTTATTTAAAGAGAATAACTGCATTCTTCTCCGTGTTTTCTTTGAACACTTAATCACCCCTGCCATCTGCTGGACTTGTAGTACAAGAGCAATTTAATACGATCTAGCCAGACATGTTATTTAAGGTAACTTTGTAACAGAGAAGTTACAAAGATACTAAGAGACATTTGTGACTATTCAGTTGTCAGAATAAGATCTTCTAAGGGATGAGGTTATCCTGCAAACAGTGCTTCAAATCTAGAATCTGAGTACGTACGACTTGAGTGAAGCAGGTGGTAATATATGTACCAAGGTAATTGATTTTTTCTGTAAGAAAGACGATGAATTTTACATTAGCTGCTTTCCTCAGTTACACACTTCATTCCCTCAGTTGATGATAATGGAAGTTGAGCAGCCTTCCCTGGACTGGAAACACAATACATTGATTTAAACCATTCTTGCCATTTAAATTTCAATAACTTTTTCTTATTGTAAATTCATGGAACTAGCACATTTTCTTATCTCTTCTTTGACAGAAAGAATAACAATTTGAGTCCTACTGGAGTCTTGATGAGCATTCCAGCTATATCTTAAACAGCCTTTGCTTATTGTTCTTCTATTTAAAATGTGAATTTAAAGCTCTAAAAACTTTAAATCAATTTATAATCAATTTAAGTACAGTAAACCTGCCCTCTTTAAAGTAACGCAATTTAGATCATGATTCCTCAATTGCCTCTTACAAAATTGGATTTACAGTGGCAACTGGGTACAGATCTAACTAGTCAGGCAAACATTTCATGAAAAATGCTTTTTCTGCATGTTAAAATATACTTTCCTGTTTCTATTAAGTGTGGTGTAACATATAACGCTATACTAGAACTTCAGTGATACTTAGTGGACATCAGCTATCTTGAATTGCCTCTCATCCTGAACACAGTGCCTGCTGGCCATGGTAGTATCCCTTTGATGCGACATGCTGCTGTGTTTTGTTTCTCTGTTTTGGAAATGGCCTAGGATGACATCAGCCCACCTGAGATGCCCCTGCTCAGCCCAGTTGTACCTGATGATGTGTACATATCTAATTCATCCAAACCAGAGACTGCATTTAATTCACATCTTGAAGTAGTCAAAGAAACATCTGGTGATTTCTCATCTGTGGATTTTAGCTTCCTACCAGACGAACTTACCCAAGAAAGTAAAGACCAGACTGTCAGAAGCAAGTATGAAATTGAAGAAAATTGTAAAACTCAAAATCAGCAAAGTGAGCTGCTGTTATCCAGCCAACAAGATGTTGGCCTGGGTTTAAACAGCAGCAATTCATCAAATTCCCATTCACATCTGCACCCTGGTGATGCTAACTCAGTTCAGCCCTCTCCTGATAAATTGAACTCCTTGCCTCTGACATCCATAACTCCCATGACACCAATGACTCCCGTTTCAGAATGTTCTGGAATTGTACCTCAACTACAGTGAGTTGTTCTTTTGTTTTTTCTTTGTCTTTAATGGATGATACTTCTGGGTACACATTTCATATTCCTGAATGTGATGACAGCTAATTTCAGGATAATAGTGTAGGGGAGAGAATTTCAGATTTTACTTTTGTTTATCAGTTCTTAACAGATTGTGGCTTTAGACAGTTTTGTTATCTGTAAAAGGAAGCACTAATTCTTGATCTCTTAAGTAGAGTTTAAGAGTATATACATTCTTGAAAGATTATATTGTTTATACTAAAGCTCTGGAGTTGCTGAAAATTGTGGCTAGGGTTGGATAAACCCAAAGAATATAAAGATGTAAAATTGAATTCGATTTGCAAATTGATTTGGAATTATGCTATTTTAAGACAGTTTTCTTTTTCTTTTAAAAAAATTATTTAAGTCATAGTTTTGAAAAAGATTTAGAACTTAATTTTAGTCGGGTGGTCATGAAATTTTAGGAAACGCTATTTTAGTACTTCGGGATTTTTATATTTTATTAGGGACCATGTTATTATGTATTTCACATTTAGAATAATTATCACCATAGGATGTCACATATACAACCTAGGAAATGAGGAAGGTAGTGTTTTAATTCTTTACCATTTATATCTGGTGTAATTTTCTAAGTTGACTTATGTCTTTAGAAATATAGTTTCCACTGCAAACCTGGCCTGTAAATTGGATCTGAAGAAAATAGCTTTGCATGCAAAAAATGCGGAATATAATCCAAAGGTAAGATTTCTCAGTATTTCAACAATTAACTTCTATTTCAATTAACTTTCCTTCATAAGATCATGATATTGATTCATTCCTTTGTTTTTATTTTTAAAAAAGAAGAAATGTGAAAAAGCATTTGGCAACTCAAAACGTTAATTGCCCCATTCTCTGTTTTGAAGTTCTGAAAAATAATCTCATTCTCTATGTTGAATAAAGTGGTGATTGAGCAGTTCCTAAAAGTTAAGATCCTTCTCTTTTCATTCAAAAATTTTTCGGTATGACTGTTTTCAGCCTGACTATGGGGATGCTAACTTTCTTAAAATACCATTATATTTCTGGAAATAATTTTTTCTAAATGTCTCACCTAGCCAGCGCTTGTGTATTTTCCCAGTTACGGGTTTTCTTCTTTGAGAAAGCTAAATCATTTAAAGTGTGAAGTTCAAGCTTCTACTTACTAATGTAAGATTCATGGATTTTTTTTTTTTCCTGTCAAAGGTTAATAAAATCTTTCTTGTGTCCTGCCAAAGCCAGGCATCCCATTTCAATGGCCTATTTACCTCGGAAGTGGATTTGTTAATTCAATCAAAATTCAATGATTTGGCAGGGCCTGTAGTTAGGAATACAAAGATGAGTAAGACTTGATCTCTACCGGGAGAAAGTTCACTGTCTTGGATGGTGGAGGATTTATGGAGTTAGATGCAAAAGACCGTATTAGTAGGAACCCAGAGGATCTTGCCAATATCGACTTTATGGATTACGTATTTATTTTTGCTTGTTGTGGTAGTGTTGTTGCTGACATCTAAATTCAAATGTTACCCGAATGTTACGCAAATATAACATAGCTTTCCTTTTTTATTTTGTAGAGCAGGCTATGGTGATGGAAACACAATGAGATTCTATGGCTGCTGCAATGATTGACCATAGTACAGAGCAATTGGCATTTCAAGCGTATTTTATTCTGCACCATCCTCAGCTCTCCCTTCATTTTATTTCAGTGCATGGGACCTGTCTGAAATCAGACTTGACAGCCAAGGAAATCCTGTCATGGCACTTAAGCTACCGAGAGAGTTTAACAAAATGAAAACTCCGTGTGAGAGGACCTTTTAGTAAACACCTGGCAATCATGACTAGGACTTGATCAGCTCTGTAGTTCTGACTCAGGGTCCTTTCACTATCTGCCAGCACTTCAAATCTGAAATTGCTAGTCCCACCTTTGTCCTGTTGAGTAGCTCTGACACATAGAGCTTGTAGTCCTGAATAGTGTTTCCTTCCCAGCTTATGGGGTGGTTGTGGGAGAAAAGAAGGAGTGTCTGTGTACGACCAAGAGGAAGAGCAGGTCATTAAGTGACATGTCAACATGGTGGGCCAGTGGTTCTCAGCCCTCCCCTGCATCAGCACCGCCTGGAGGGCTTGCCTGTGCTGTGGACCACTGAGAACTACTGTGGCAGGCAAGAACTAGACAAATCAACTTTTTGTCACTTATCTTCATGCCTATCAATATCTACAATTTTATGTTTGGGCTGCTTGTTAGTACATTCAAGAGTCTTGGCAAGCCTGTAACAGATTAAATCTCAACTTTACCATTGCCTGTGTAATGTTGAAAGTTAAATAACCACTTAGTTTCCCTGTGCACTAATTGGGGGTAATAATGGACTCACCTGAGTCCTGTCATGAGGCTAAATTAGATAAAACCCATAACGCTCTTAGAATAGGGCCTGAAACATAAGAGGCACTCAGATTTGAGCTTTACTGTTGTTATTCTTAGCTGTTTTTTTTTTTAAAGTACATTTTAGAATCACGACCATTTTTGGTAGTTAATGGTAGGAGAACAGACCCAGACATTTTTTAGTTTTCCCAGTTTATTCAAGCCTGTTTTCATGTCCAGCTCAGCTTTTCAACTGGAATAGTGTTAACTCTAGCAGAGGCTAATTGTCCTTTTGGCTTCTATGTATAGAGGTTTGCTGCTGTCATAATGAGGATCCGAGAGCCCAGGACAACAGCCCTCTTATTTAGTTCTGGGAAAATGGTCTGCACAGGAGCCAAAAGGTATGAAGAATGACCCTTAACCCTTCCCCCAACCCCTACCAGACAAAGAATTAAGTATACAAAACAGGGAAGGGGATAGCACTAATGTTCTAAAACACATAGTAGATGCAAAATACTTTGCTGAAGAGTTAAGTTCATGAAATGCCAATTTTGGGTTAAAAACATTCGGCCTCATACTACTGAATTATGTCTCACTTTACAGTCTCCTCCCCCCATTAAACTGAAGGAGCTTCACTAGGCTGTTACCACTTGTTTTTAAGGTGCATTAAAAAGAAAATAAGCTGCACTAGTGATAAAGCCTGTTATAAACTCATGGAAGTACTTGTGTATTTCCCTCATTGCTGATAAATGGATAAAACTTTTTAAAGGAGGGAAATTAGATATTTCTTGACCATTAGCTTGAGCATTAGCTCAGAAAGCATCTCTTAAAACGCTCCTCTTTCCTGATCTCATGCAGCGGAAGCCCTGTGCTGTACTGATGTAGAGCCTTTCAGCATAAAACTAGTGGAGGAGCTGCGCTTCCCTCTAAGTGTTAAAAATGAGGAGCAAATTGTCCTTCTGAAAGGCTGTGCCAATCTTCCCTTGTTCTAGAGAGTTATTGAGTGTCCATTTTCTCCAATGAACACTGGGTGTTAATATTTTTTGTATTTGTCAAATTGATTTGGCAAAAAGGTTATCTTGTTTTCACATTTGTTTTACTAGTAAGAGTAATTTTTCTGTTGTGTCTTTTACCCAATAGTCTATGAAGATGTTTCTCTCTTCGTATTTAAGTATTTTCATCATTTTATACTATAAATATTTTTTTTCCAGATTAATGTTAATGGTATTTTATCATGTGGGGTTTTTTTTAACACAATTTAAATTTTTTTGTGTGTAGTCACTCTATTTGATTTTTTTTTAATGGTTTCAACATTTGGCTTCATGCTTAGGATGGCATTCCTCATGCACAACATTATGTAAATATAGACCTCCATATATTTTTCTGGCCTTTTTCAGGTCTGCTTTGTATTGAGGAAGGGAAGTTGATGTTTTGATTCCTCTAGAGCTTTCTCTAGATGATGGAAATGTTCTATATCTATTTTGTCCAATGGCACCAAGTCACATATGACTATTGAACAGTTAAAATACAGTAGAGGAACTAAATTTTTTAATTTTAATTAATTTGAATTTAAATAGCCATGTGTGGCCAGTGGCTACCATGTTGGGCAGAGCAAGTCTTAGAATTTTATTTAAATGTGAAATGATTTTTTTAAATGGCCAGTCAGTGCTCCAATACATTTATTAAATCCATTCTTACTGAAATTTCTCCCCACTTGTTTTTACAAGTCAATTTTTTTACATTTGCGTAAGTTTTGGGGCCTCTCTTCTGTTGATCCACACGTGTATCCCTTGACTTAGAACTCTCCATCGTTACGCCATTATTGAACAACTCTGAAAGATATCTTCAAGGACATTCATTTCAGCATTGTTAAAACAAGAACAACAAATTATCTAGTAATAGAGTTTTGATTAGATCGTAAAATTGTATTTAGCCATTGAAATACACACATGTATATTGAGTTAGAAGGATGGTCACATCGTGTTAAGTTTAGGGAGAAGGAGCAGGCAACTAAATGGTAGGTTTATTATCCAACTTTCACTTTAAAATATACTCATATTACATACACACTGATGAGTATGTTTCCCTCTCTGAATTCATTTGGTTCCAACCAAATGATAGTGAAAGCTTGAATAGTGAGTTCAGGGAATGAGATACTGTTACCCAAATGTATCTGGTTCTTGAGTTTTGAATAGAGAGTTGTGAATGTTTGGTTAGTGTAAGTTATCAGAATTATCTCCACAAATTTATCCAAACCTATTCTCTTTAGTTATAACCAGACTTTGTACAGAGTGAGAAATACCTGTGTTTGTGTATGAAAAATGCAGAAGGGTCAAATTTATCAGTGTTTTTTGTTACCACTGGCAGTGACATTTCAAGGTTCTTAATTTATTTTCTAATGTTTGCACAAGAACACATATCTAGACTTCTAATTGCAGTTGTTTGGGAATTTCTGTGTGACGTTCACAGCTAACCTCCCAAGAATCTACAGGGCTATGCAAACTCTTGAAATTTAACCTTATAAACATATGGAAGACGTAATGCGTCAATTAAGCTAAGGTAGTTTTTTAAAATGAAAGCAGTTTATTTCTCTGCTAACTTGGAGACATGGCCATGCTAGGGACATTTCAGAAATTAGGAGTGGGAAGAATCCAAGTGAAGTGAGATGAAGTGTGTGAAGCAAGTAATACAGTTATGAGGGGGCAGTGCTCAGAAGGATCCAGATAGGCAAGAGAATGGAACACTTCCCTTGGTCCAGCAAACAAGTTCCATCTGGCCTTTCTTGCAGGTGCTTCTGATTGTCCGCTTCACCCACCAGGTGTTGCCCCTGTTTGGCAACCCCTGCTCATTATTAGTGTTTAGTTTTGGCGGTCACCATTGAAGAGTAATGAAAAATAAAGCCTCAAATCTCAGGAGTTCACATAGGGTTGGAGTAGAACAAACACTTAGAGGAACACAGTCACAAAGTTGGATGAATTTATTTGTCATATTGGGTATGAGTTGAATGACAATTGTGTAAGAAAGCCTGAGCAAAATTGAGCAGGTTTTGAGGTATTCATGTTTTTTAATATCATTTGTCCCATAAAGGCCCAAGTCCTGACATCATGTCTGTGCTATTCAATTGGGCTCATAACTTCAATATGCAATGTGTTCTTATTGTTGCCACTGTTCCCATCTAAGCGGCACACACCTATAGACCAGATGGATGGTTCTAAAACTTTAGTGAGCATCACAATCACTGGAGGGCTTGTTAAAACACAGGTTGCTGTGCCTCATCTTCAGAGTGTCTGCATATCTGAGGTGGAGGCTGATCTCTGCATTTCTAATGTTCTCAGGTGATGCTGCTGATGCTGGTCTGAGGACACTTTAAGAACCAGTGGAGTAGTTAATTTTATCTAATAGCACTTAAAACAAGTAAAAGATAAAGGTGTTTTATATGTAGTAGATGATAAATTAAGACAAAAATCTGTTTATGATCCACTTCAACAACTGTTGATTGTACCATACCTTTTACTAGGAGTTAGGAACAAAAGTAGGGGAGGTAGGTCCTCCTCCACGTTTACTGGTTGGTAGTATATATTGAAAGATAAACATGGTACAAATGGTAGAAATACAGTCAGACATGTGACTACAGCCCAACCCATATGGAGGGCATGGTGATTAGATATCTTTAAACACATTTGCCCCTCCCCAGCGAAGAGCAGTCTCGACTCGCAGCGAGAAAGTACGCTCGTGTGGTGCAGAAGCTTGGGTTCCCTGCCAGATTCCTCGATTTTAAAATTCAGAACATGGTTGGAAGCTGTGATGTGAGATTTTCCATCAGGCTGGAAGGTTTGGTGCTAACCCATCAGCAGTTTAGTAGGTATGATCGTTATATAACTTTGAGTTTACCGAGATGTTAAAGTTGGATGTGTTATGGGCTGCTTATATAATGTATCTTTTAGAGAAAGTATAATTTTTTGGTAAAGCTACAATAGGTGACGGGGTTAAGGTGCTACGCCTAACTTCTCATTGGTTACTATATATGTCCAATCTTTTGAAATGGTGGTTCTCAAAATTATAGTATATAGTAATCACTTGGACAGTTTATTAAAATACATTCTTACCTGGGCCGCAAGATTTTGCTTGAATTTGCAGTTCTAACATGCTCACACATGATGCCAATGCTACTGGCCAATGGCCCACACGTTGAGACACACTGATGTATAGATTTCTAAAACAGCACACCTGACTTGGAGGTGATAGCAATGGAGGGAAGAAAAGGGATGTGACATGGAGTAGGCAAGTTGGAAGGGGCTAACAGCTAGTGAGGGAAGAAAGGGCTGGGAGAAGATGAAAAAAAAGAATGGCCGTAGCACATTCTATGAGGGCAATCTTATCTAGTTTTTGTCCTCTTTGAAGATTTTCTTTAGTGTACTCATATTCCTAGGCAAGTATCTCTAGCCTATCTGGCTTCTTCAAATGTAGCTTCCCTTATCAACAGCAAATGTTCCCCCTCCCACAGCTGCATTGGTGCCTTCCCCATCCATCTCGGGCCCTGGAGAACAGTGATGGAGGTTGACCAATCAGCACCAAATCCCACCACTGCTTGGGCCATATTCTTGGGCCAAGGCACTTGAACTGCCTTAGAACCACAGATGTTCTTTAATTCTCTTGATCTAGCTTGAATTTAGGTCCTTTCACTTCAACATTTTCCTTCTCTTTGCCTTTGAGTACTCAATTCTGTTTAATAAAGCAGATAAGGATCATATAGTTGTGCTTTCTCTAACATTTTTTAGCTTTCCTTTGAGACGTGATCTGAATAGAAGTTAACAATTGCTTTGTTTCTTCCCTTAAAAAAATTTTATTTTATTCCAAGATTTAGTTTTTATGATATTCTTCAGGCAATGTTTATTTTTCCCTTGACTGTATTTTCTTTTCCTCTGCATCAATTTTTTTCTGCATTTGTGTCTTGAGTGCCCATGATGTACCCACTGAGTTCACTGGGAAGCCCCCCATGCAATACATATTGCCTCTTTAAGTATCTTTTTCTTTCTTCAATTTGGGTTGCTTTGTAGATACATAGTAAAACTTTCAATTTTAAGAATCTCTCAGCAAATATGCCAGTTTATTTATCTTCCAGATTCTCAACCATGGGCCTCCAGTCTCTTCCTCTGAACCAACTTTTCCCGAACGTATAAAAGATCTCTGCTTGAATTAGAAGGTACATGATTATATTAGATTTGCATTCCTCTTTCTGGCCATTTAGGACTCTAAGATGTGTGTGATCCCTCCCAAGTTTTATTTTTTTTCACCGACATTGCAGATCAGATTTAAATCTAGAGTAAGAGTGCCCCTTGTGACTACTTCTACCTTCTGAAAGATAAAATTGCCAGTAGGGCAAAAAGAGAATTCATCAGATGCACTGCTTTTAGCCACTTGGAGTGGGCCCATCACTCCTGTATTTTCCCTCCAACCCAGCTTTATGATCTCATCCATCTTTTAATTTAGAAGCTATCTCATTCTTGTCTCATTCTTGCTTCCTCCAAATGTTCTCCATCCAGCCTCCATCCTTAAGTTATGGATTACAACTCCAGTGTGAGCATTAATGACATTGGGGCACTAAAATTCCTCTTTTTCAGTAGGTTTTATCTTTAAAATGAGTCCTCTCTTTAACTGCCTATAGCCTTGTCGGGAGCAATGGCACACATTGGTTAAAACTCAAGTTCATTTGATTTCCCAGGTTCTACAAATTTGTGTTTATTGGCATCTAACAATACAAATATCAGCATCAGATAATACAAATATCATCCTTGTTACTGGATATGTTTTCTGTCAATCTTCCTATGCTATAATTGTTTTCAGTTTTCTCTGAGTATTTTTCTCCTTTCCATTCAATTTAAAGTAAAAAATATCCTGATGATAAATATTCCTTAAAGGAGTAAAATCTAGGTGGCTACTGTGTAACAAATTTAGGTGGCTACTATGAGCCATGGTCCCTTGCCCTAATGGCATTCACTGTCTGAAAGAGAAGGCACACAAGCTAAAGTCAACAACGAAACATGGTGACAGTGAAGGTGAACACCCCTTGAAGAGCTCTAGTACCATCAAGTGGGATACTTAATATCATTGAGAAGGTGTGGAGATCAGTAAGACTTATTAAAGGAAGTGCCATTTAAGCTGAGACTTAAACAATGAGTCAAATTAGGGTTGGCCAAGAGATTGGCAGCTGTTTGTTATCTCAATCCTCATGAAGTGTTCTCCATCCCTAACCAAAACCTCTTTCTCTTTTCTGCCCCAACCTTCTTTTGAAATGAGGCAGAGGATAAATGAAGTAAATTATTAATCAAGAGACTATTATGCTTGCACCTTAAAATCATGGTTCTGAAAGCCAAATGCAGTTCATCATCATTTACATACTTTTGTTTTCTTTTTTCCTTCTTAGAGTTCTAAGATTCAGCTGGAAAATCAAATAGGAACATTTTTTTCTCTACCCCAGCCTTCACTTTCTTGGCTCAAGCCTCATAGTTCTGAAGGGATTTTTCAATGCTCTAGCTGGTCTCATTGTCTCCCCAGTGTTGGGAAGTGGTTTTCTGCAACGAAGTGATGTTGCAAGAGGACAAGTCCACTCATTACAACCTCCATATATTTCAGAAGGATGACCACTGTGATGCCTCTCTGGTGCCAAAAAGAGGTTTTACATCAGCTGTTATATGGGTCTGGTTTTTGCAGAATGGAATGGAGTTTCGCATGTCATCTGGATTTACCCTTTAAATGCAAAGATTCACATGTATTATAGTGTTCTATTTCTTGGTTTTCTTTTTCTTATATAGGTTCTCCATTAGCCATTGTTCTGAGCATAGTTTTATGAGCTTCCCTTCCTCTTACTTCTTGACTTGTGTTTTGTAGGTTGCTCAAGCCTTTGTAAGTGTTCTCTCGTCTCTACACTAAAGTATGGAGAAGCAGTTCTTAGCCTTATCCTTTGCTCCATGGAGAAGCCAGCTGACATGTAGTTGTAAATAGGAATGAGTTTGTATGGGAACAAATCCTGAATTTTTAAAACTTAGGATAGTTTGGTTTTCTTTATAGAGTACCTGTCCAAAGATAAACAATGGTCTAGACATTTTTTTAGGTTTTATCTGCTAAAAATGTTAACTTTAGCAGTTTATAAATGCCTACAAAATATGCTCATTATTGGGGGAACTTGGAAAATTTAGAAAATGCGTTTATGTATTGGCAGACTTTTTTTGGAAAGATACAGAACACTTAACCAACAAGATCTTAATACATTAAACCTGATGCCCTAAGTTACCTTAATTTCTAACAGCTTAAGATGACTTACACTTGACAAAAATATTATGACTAAATATTAATTCTGTTCTTGACTGATACAGGAAATTATCTAGGACACTCAAGACTAATTTTATCGACATGGCCAAAGGATTTTTAGCAAAATAGCTTTTTAAAACTGCTTTAATATGCAACTTTAATGTATACTGGGTCTCAAATATTATGGAAAAGTAGTTGAATAGTGCCATTTTTAACTTTTTCCTATTGTATTTTAACAGTTACGAACCTGAACTGTTTCCTGGCCTTATTTATAGAATGGTAAAGCCACGAATTGTGTTGCTTATCTTTGTATCTGGAAAAGTTGTGTTGACAGGTAAGTTCTAAATTTATTTTCTGACTTTCATAAAATTCATTAGCTATGTATGTGCTTTGCTTTTCCTTTTAAATAGCTTAGGAAGCAATTCTTTCTAGTACAGAATTCACGAAAAATAGGAGTATATCATTGGTCCCAATACCCAAAACAATGTATTTTTTTCAAGTTTTTATATTATTTTGATAGGTATATTAATCTTTACATCCTGCCTTTTAATTAACCATTAGAACACGTAGTTTAACTCACTGTTGCAAACTCTTTATGAAGGCTTTTAACAGCTGCACAGTGTTCTAACAGAGGGGTCAGCAAATCTTTTTCTGTAAAAGGCCAAATACTAAATATTTTAGGCTCTGCAGACCATTGAGTCTCTGTCACCGCAACTGAACTCTCCCATTGTAGTGTCTAAGTAGCTATAGGCATTACATAAAGAAAAAGCCTCTGGTAAGTGAATTTAATGTAATTGCTATAACTTACATGTGTCATGTAATAAATACTCTTTTTAATTTTTCTCCAGCCATTTAAAAGATAAAAATTATTCTTAGCTCACAAACTATGCCTCAACAGGCAGCAAACTAGATTTAGCCAGCAGGCCTAAGTTTCCTGACCTCTGTTCTAACATGTTATTGTATCAAACTTATTCTCCTATTGTCAGGCATTTAAATGTTCCTTCTTTGGTGCTTATAAATGGCACAAACACTTGACTGTTTTTATGTGTAGAGAATTACTTTATTTTTGTGGATAGAACTTTCGTTTAAGGATATGGCTATTTTTAAGATTCTTAGTACAAATTACTTAGGAATTGTTTAGGAATGGATATATGGGACAGCTCTCCTATAGGAGATTTTTTAAGTTCTTGAGGTAAATGATTGAGACACTTTTTTTCCCATACCATTCTACTGAAGTTTGATATTTTTGTCTGACTTTTTACTCTGCCAGAATTAATGCCAAGTTTATATGGCATGAGCCAAATTAATCTCTGTGCCCCATCCCTAAATGGCTAGCAAGCCATCTGAACACTACATATTCTTTTCCTCCTTATTAATTTGTGATGACTCCTTTTGACTTTTATTTTTATATATGAGTTGTTCATCTTTGCTCCAGATGTATACTGTAATAATCCTACTGTATTTATACTATGCTAGAAATGTGTTTTGATTCTAGTAGACTCTATATCTGATAGAGCTGGTTTTCTCTCATTGCTTCTCTTTTTGTGTTTCTTACCTCCTCTTGAATATTCTTCCAAGTAAACTTTAGAATTTTATAAAACCTTGCCTCATCTAAAAAAATTGAGATTTTTGCATTATCTGAATTAGAGAAAAATCAATAGTTATCACTCAGAATCCAGCAAAGTGGAATGTCTGTTCTTAAGTCTTTATAATTCTCAGTATAGTTTTGTAGTGTGCTTTTCTCTAAGAAATAAAACATGTGTCTTTGAAGTGGAAGAAGACTTTGGAATTCAAGAACTTTTTGAATTCAGCAAAGCTACAATTCCTCAGATGCCACCAATTTAGAATCTGAAATAATTAAGACCTAGTGACTGACAAAGTTTATCTCTGTATATCCTAAATGAAGGGGGAAAAGCCTACCAAGTAAATTCAGTAGTATAGATATTAGAGGTCAATATATGCCCTACTTAAGGGAACAAACTTTTCAAGAACTTTGGAAGAATACTTTAACATATGTGCTCTGTGTCGTTTCGAATCAGACTTATTAAAAGTGAAAATTGCCAGATGTAGGTTAAGTTCCAATTATAGATACACACAAAAAAGTTTCTTTAAATATCCTTAATTCATTCCAACTTTCCCACTTGCCCCAAATTAAAAGGAAAAAATACTGTCATGAACACATTTGCTAGAAGTTACAAATCTCAAAAGCAAAGGATTGTCAACCCTCAATACTGAAGACCATCCAATACACTTGCCTTAAAATTTGTTAATATGTTTAGCACATAGAATAGGCAAAGCCAAATTTCTTCATTCTTGCAAGACATAGATTATTCTGTGGAGAAGGAAATGAGATATATTAATTGACATCCAAATTTCTGCTTAGATTATGATATGAAAGCCAGTCTTACTACTGAAATATGGATACTTATCTATTAGGATTTTTCCCAGTTTATGCTGCATTGTCTTAAAGTACTTTACCTAGAACTACATGTTTTAGGTTAAGTTTGCTGTAAACTTAGAGACAAATGCCCCTTATTTCTTAACTTTAGGTACCAAGACCCTTTTCACCTGCAAAGGGATTAAAAACTCAAGGGCCTAATTTTGGGTGTATAACGGGAAAGGGACCTCTTTTTAGCCCTGCCTCTAGAACCTCAGCTAAGGATGGTTGTGTAGACTGTAGAGTGTCCAGTGGAGTCCTAGAGGCTCACATAGTCTAGTCCAACATGGCAAGACCAAGCATTCTGCAGAGCCATTTGAAAGCAAGGTCCCAGTAAGGGTAAATGATTTTTGCCTAGATAATGTTGGAGTACTGAAATCGCAAATGCATTTTGAATATGACTGTAGGTGATAATGAATCCAAGTTCTCCCCTAGGTAGGAACTGTAGAAATATTAGAAATAAGTGGCAACTGGAAAGTATTGTATCATGTGCCTTTTGCTGAGTCTTTGAAAATAATGTGTCCATGTAAAACTTAAAATTGTTTAACTCTCCTGAGGTGCCAAAGCTGTAGCTACCATATCCAGGACTACATCTGAATGTTCTATGGTTAGGAGAGCTGAGGACAAACAGGCCCTGTGATTCTACTTTGTCATTGTTCCTGACAGCAAAAAGCAATGAGACCCAGGCTAAGCTTAACACTCTTTTTCCGGGTCAATGCTGCTTTTCTATGGCTGGTATGACTTCCAGGACCCATGTTTTTTCTCAAACCACAGTAAAAGTAACAGTATAGCAGGGTCTGCCAGAATAATATGCAATGGACAGCAAATATGTCAACTTTGACTTTGAAGATCAGAGATGGTAACAGAGTTACCATGTTGGGTAGTCATGTGCCAGGCACTGTGCTAAGGGCTATTATATGGGATCTAGTTAACTCTGTGAGGTTGTACTTAATATCTGTTTCCTCACCTGTAAAATAAGGACAATGGAGAGGTTAAGTAACCTTAACAATGTCAAACAGCTGTATGTGCTGCAGCACAGGTGGGAACTTAACGCAGCCTGACTCCAGAGTCTGCCATCTTCGTGTCCTTGCCCTGCCCCCCAGCTCTTTCTATGTCTGAAAACTCCTGTGTGGTCTTTTGTGCACCATCTCCCTGATCTTTTCAGTTGAAGAAATGATAAATACTCTTAGCAGGGAGAGGCAACAGATGTGTGGCTAAGAGGATGGACTGTGGAGGCCAACTGCCCAGTTTGAAACCAGGCTTTACCACTTATTGGCTATATGAACTTGGGCGAGTTTAATTTCTCTACCTTGACTCCCATGTATATAAAATGCAGTTGGCCATAGATGCTATCTAAGTGTTATGAGGAAACACAAACAGTGCCTGGAATAAAGTAAGCATGTTATAAACATTAGCTATTATTATTATCATCTTGGTGAAAGTCCACTCTCCTTGCTTTTCCCCTAGCATTGAAAAAGACTGGAATTTTACTGTGATTGTGCCTCGCCTGATGATAGGAATATGGCTCCAAAGAGACTTTAGTAAGATGCTTCACATTTACTTATTTTTCTCCAGCATAATAGACAAAGAAGCTGGGTCTTTGTTACTGAGGGTCACTCTCAATCAGCTAGATGTTAGTGGTCCTCAGCAATGAGTAGGTCAGACAACATAAAAACAGCAAGACTGATTTATTAGTGAGTGGGCCAGAGAGAGACAGAATATCCCTGTCAATCGCTACTGGTAATTGTCCACTAATAGCAATTTAGTATATTATGTAAAATGCATACATTGAGAGGTTTAATGCCTTTTTTTCAATTTGTAAGACTTTCACTTCTGTGCACACACACATGATATTACTTGGGAAATTAAGATGTGTAGTTATGACTTGGTGTAAGAATAGAATTAGAAAATCCAAGTAGTATTGGAAATTGACAGTTGGACTGGCTAAAGGATAGGGATAAGCTTACAAACCTTACTGACAGATGATAGATATTTCAAAAACTTTGGATGTCTTCCAAGCACACATACTGTTTTAGCTGCTGAGTATATAGAAGAGAATATAACACACTCCCCATCTGGCAGGAATTATACTGGCTCTTACAGAACCAAATGTACTTGGACCAACCATCCCAACATCCCTAACCCTCAAATATATTCTTGTAGAGCAATAAAAACAGCTTAGAATTTGTAAAATGTAAAAGTTCACAAAAGACTTCTTACAAATCTTTACTCAACCCTTTATAACAACCCTCTGAGAAAGGTGATTGTCCTTATTTTATAGGTAAGGAAACTAAAATTCATAAGGTAAACAATTTGCCTGTGATTTCAAAACTAGTTAGTGGTAGAGCTTTGAGCTCAAATGATATGAGCTCAAAGCCAGTTCTTTCTCCAGTGCACCAGCCATAGAATTTCCACCAGGCTTAGGAAGAGTGTTTATCCCCATCCAGACCATTAAAACCTGAAGGAGAGGACTGACTGGTAAGTATTGCTTAAAAGGCAAGTGTTATCTAATTGGAGTCTGGTGTTACAAATTGGGATGTTTGATAATTGATTATTAATGAGCATGGAGCCAATTTAGGTTCCTTTAAAGGTTTTTTGTTGTTTATATATATTTTTACATTTATTTTTCAATTCTAGTTGACATACAATATTACATTAGTTTCTAATGTACGACATAGTGATTAGACATTTGTATACCTTACAAAGTGATCACCATGATAAATCTAGTACCAATCTGGCATCATACGTAGTTATTACAATATTGTTGACTACATTCCCGATGTTGTACTTCACATCCCAGTGACTATTTTTATAACTGGCACTTTGTACTTCTGAATCCCTTTCACCTTTTTTGCCCATCTCTTAACCCCCTTCGATCTGGCAACCATTAATTTGTTCTTTATGAGTTTGTTTCTGTTTGTTCATTTATATTGTTTTTTAGATTCCACTTATAAGTGAAATCATATGGTATTTACTTTTCTGTCTGACTTAGCATGATACCCTCTAGGTCCATCCGTGCTGTTACAAATGGCAAGATTTCATTCTTTTTATGGCTGAGTAATATTTCATTAGTAATATGTCACATCTTTATCTGTTCATCTGTTGATGGACACTTAGGTTGCTTCCATAGCTTTGCTATTGTAAATAATGCTGCAATGAACATAGGGATGCATATATCTTTTTGGATTAGTGTTTTGGATTTCTTCATCTAAATACCCAGAGTGAAATTGCTGGGTCATACAGTAGTTTTTTTTGTTTGTTTTTGGAAACTCCATACTGTTTTCCATAATGGCTGCACCAGTTTACAATCCCACCAACAGTACACCAGGGTTCTCTTTTCTCCACACCTTTGCTAACACTTGTTTGTTGATTTGATAATAGCCATTCTGACAGGTGTGAGGTGATATCTCATTGTGATTTTGACTTGAATTTCCCTTATGGTTAGTGATGTTGATCATCTTTTCATGTGTCTGTTGGCCATGTATCTGTCCAGTTTTTCCAATATCATTTATTGAAGAGATTGTCTTTACCTCATTGTGTAGTCTTGCCTCCTTCATTGTAGTTCATTGACTGTATAGCATGAGTTTATTTCTGGGCTCTCTATTCTGTTCCATTAATCTATGTGTCTGTTTTTACACAGTCCATGCTGTTTTAATTACTATAGTCTTGTATAATTTGATATCAGGTAGTGTGATCCTGCCAACTTTGTTCTTCTAAATATTACTTTGGCTATTTAGGATCTTTTGTGGTTCCACATAAGCTTTAAGATTATTTGTTCTAGTTCTGTGAAAAATGCCATTGCTATTTTGTTAGGGATTGCATTGAATCTATCAATTGCTTTGAGTTCTCTTAAAATTTTGATACCAATATTTCAGTGAGGAAACATTTGATTAAATTGACTAAGTCCCCTCATTTTAACACCCGGGTACAAATCCTGACAATGTTGGTTTGATGACTTTTGGTGTAAAGAAAGGAACACTGGCTACACGAGGCCTTCCCCCATCGCTGCTACTCATGATTCAGAGGAACCGTAACTTCTCGGGCCTCAGTTTTCCCACATGTAAAGAAATTGTACTAGATAATCTCCCTAAAGCCCTTCGTGTCTAAAATTTTCCTGTGATTTAAAATAATGATCACTCTCAATGCCCTGTCCCTCCCGGGCAATGAGTGTTTTCTACTCCCCAGGGAATGCCAGCATGTTATATTCCTTGGGCTTGAATACAGTGCTTTTATATATGATTTTTTTTAAGTGTTATGATAAAACTGAAGTACATAGTTACCTAACATGCTGGACCTCAATCTTCTATTTCTTAATGAAATGTAAAAAGAATGTTGGCTTTAGGTCTTTTTGAGGGGTAGGGAGTGGGAATGTTTGCTGTACGTACTTCACTGTCTCCTAACAAGAAGGCTGTTCCATTCAGATGTATTCAGCAGCCATAAAAGTCCATCAAACCAGAGGCATGGAGTTTTTTTTTTTACACTGGTGTTTTACTACTTCCTGCCTCAACTTATTGGTTTCTACCAAACCATTCTCTTTAAAACTAAAATTTAAGTGCCAAAACTAAAATCTGCTGAGGCTTAAGGGGTTTCTCCTACTCCAAATGTACAGAGTCTCTTCTATTTGTGCCATTAACTCCCTCTCTATTCCACCTCACTTCTTTGAGGGTGGAGACTCACAGATGGTAAACTCCTTGGCAATGAGTAAGTAACTTTTTGCCCTTATCTCTCGAGACTTTGAATCTCATAAGGACTTCATTTTTGATTCTTTAAAAACATTTTAAATTTATTGAAATAGAATTCACATAACATAAAATTAAACATCTTAAAGTGATCAATTCACAAACATTTGGTACATTTAAAATGTTCTACAACCACCACCTCAGTCTAGTTGCAAAAGATTTCCATTACTCCAAAGTAAAATCCTGTATGATTAAGCAGTTTCTCCCCATTCCTCCCTCCTGCTAGCTCTCGGCAACCATCAATCTGCTTTCTGTCTCTACGGATTTATCTATTTTGATTACTTCATATAAATAGAATCATACAATATGTGACCTTTTGGATCTGGCTTCTTTCACCTAGTTTTTGAGTTTCATCTGTAGCCTGTATTCATACTTAATTCCTTCATTGTATGTATATATCACAGTTTGTTTATCCACTCATCTAATGACATAAATTCAGGTTGGTTCCTTTTTTGGCTATTGTAAATAGTGCTGAATGAACATGTGTCGACCTGTGTGTTATTTGAGTACCTGTTTTCAATCTTCAGGGATATATACCCAGGAGTGGAATTGCCAGATCATGTGGTAAATAGTATTTTAACTTTTTTGAGGAACCGCCAAACTGTTTCTTATAGTGGCTGACCATTTTATATTCCCATCAGCAATGTATAAGGGTTCCAATTTCTCCATATCCTTATCAACATTACCTATTTTCCATTTTTTAAATTATAGCTTATCTTCAGTTCTTAATTATTCTACCAGCTTCTCCAATCTGGTGATGCTCCTTTTGGTAATCCTTGTGATTAGTCCTGTAGTTAAACCAGATAGCTGCTTCTCAGAGGTTATTTCTGCTCTTTCTGAGCCTTCCTCCTAACTTTATAGTTCTCAAAGAAGTCTTTATCAACTTAACCTATTTGCCATTCCTCTTTATGCTAACAGTTGTATTCCTTTCATTAAACTCCTTGCTTCTTTCCCACAATAAAATCAGATAATTTCCTAATTAGCTGATAGCTCCATATAAACATAATACCAGGCTTTAACTCTTAGCACAATGTGCCTATGTAGCTTTGAAGGTGTAAGTAGTTAGAGGTGGTTGGTGGTGGCAAGAGATGAGTCAGAACTGATATCTTTCAAGGGCAGAGACTATGTCTTATTCATGTTTTTAACCCTTTTAACTCCTAGAGCAGTTTATTATAAGTAAAGATCTCTTGAAAGTTAAGACTCTTAAGGGGGACAGTAGTACAGTTTTCCTTCTAATAATCCCTTCTCATAAACAAATTTAAAACTTTAGTTCCAGTTTCTCTTAACATTAGGAAATCAAGATGTTAACTACAGATGAGTGGATCAAAGGAAGTCCCTTTTGCTGGTAGTTAAGTGCCACAAGTGATGAAGGTCATGTTCTGGGGTCATATTTGTTGCATGCTTAAAGATAACATTCCATGTTTCATATTGAGTCCTGTGTAGCTAAAAATTATCTGATATGCCGACATCGAAGTACTAGAAAACTCTGCTTTAGGGTGTGTGCGTTTGTGGAAATGTGGATGTAGTCACTAAATTCTTTTGTCTTTACCAAGAATAAATGTCACTTCTCAGGTACACCTGAAGAAATGTCACATTAAAAGTAATTGGAGATGACAACGAAATTTGTCTTAAGAAAATTTTTGTTGTTTTTATATTAAAGATTTTATAAACTTGGATTTCTTTACAGGTGCCAAAGAACGTTCTGAGATCTACGAAGCATTTGAAAACATCTATCCTATTCTAAAGGGTTTTAAAAAAGCCTGAGTATATCATTCATCATCTTATAATATATTGGTTGCTGCATATGCATAAGCCCAGCACAGAAACAGCTGGATTTTTCTACCTTTAATTGTAGATATTCCATGCACATTTTGACTTATGAAAGGGTGATTCTATGTGAGTAACCATGCCTAAGAAATGAAGAAAACTTCTGATTCAAAATGACTCATGTTATTTTTAAAACCGAACAAATGAGGTTATTTCAAAATTTGAGAGATTTAGTGCCTTGCTAGAGTGATTTTTGTACCATCATTAAAATTTAATGCTCTGCTCTTGTTAAAGATGTAGTGCATGATGTGTTCTCTCAAAATACATAGCAATATGTAGAAATTTCAAATAACTGCACAAAATAGATACTATCTGTAACATCCAGCAGGATAGAAATTAATGTGTCTATTTTTTGCCTTTTAAAATATCGTGTAGATGATCCTGGACATTAGATATGAGCACTGTGAAGGATCCTGTCAGAATACAAATGAAATATGAAAGTCTGAAACCTTTAGAAAAATTAAATATCCTTTTGTTTGAAACGATCAGAGAAAATTATTTCTCTCACTTAAAAATGAATCTTAAATGTTCAAGAAACATTCAAGTTTAGTATAAGCTCTATTTTGAAACAGAATAGGGATTTTTTGCTTTTTGCGTGCTTTTATAATCCTAAAAGGATGGAGAAAGAGTTTAGATTCAAGACCTAATTGGTTTGTAGACTCATCAGCATTTGATAGAGATGTGGAAGTTAACAGGGAGAGATGAGGTTAACATGACTCATAGCCCCAAGTGGCCAATGATTTTGTCTTTCATCAAGATGAGGAAACAGATTTTTGAGGAGGGAGAGTTCACTTTCCTACACTTTGAGCTTGTGATGCCATGGTACATCACTTGATGCTTAGCAGGCAGTTATGAATCTTTGGGTATAAAACAGGGGAAAGAAGTCCCTGCTAGAAAGAATTTAGGGCAGTCATTCATGGACAGCTTATGAAAATAATTCTTGAGAATCACTGCTCTAGATAATTTGACCTGTAAGCACACTTTTCTTTTTTTCCTTCTGTGGTTTATAGGCATATTCAAAAACTAATTACTCTGATATAATATTCCCACCCACCCAATTTACACCCCCTGCCTCCCGCAAAGAAACTGGGAGTAATCCTATCTAGGTTAAATTCTACCTAGTTCAAATTTTTAGAGCTTGAACCATAGTAAGAGGAGGAATGTTGGCCATTACTTTACAGTTCTCTTTTCATAAAGATACAAAGATAGTGTGGTTGTTTCCACTTGTTAGTTGTTATCAGTAAAGTATACCAGATTACTATTCAACGTATTTGCTTAATAATTCTCATGACGTTGGTTAAGTAGGTAGTGTAATGATGTCTTTAAACAGATGAAAACATAGGCACAGAGACGTTAGGCATTTGCCCCAAATCACACAGCTATTAAGTTGGCGAGCCAAAATTAAACCTCATTCCAAGACCCAGCCCCCTCACTCAACCTTGTTTGATGTAGTTTTAGCCAAATTTTAAAGCATCCATAGCCAAATTCTCTTATTTTGTTCCCAATCCGTTTCCCCAGAATCCTTGGGGCATCGTATTACTATTTCTTGCGCACGGTCGAGGCGTTAACTTGTAGCCTTGGCATGATCCAGCGGATGATGTTTTGTTTGGCTGACTCGCCCCTCTAACATAATTCTCCCTGTTTGGCGCCCTGCTGCCCCTCAACTGACAGGAAAAGAGTTAGTGCAGTCAGCACGCCTTCGGCGAGGGTTCTGGGAGGCTGAGCAAGAGGCTCTCCCGACTCCCGCCCTCCCAGCACAGCTTCAGTCCCCTCCTCTTCGCCCAGGATGCATCTGGTTGAAAACAAAATCCCACGTGACTGGCTCAGCTCTTAGACTATCATGGCGTCTCCCAGTGGGAAGGGAGCCCGGGCGCCTGAGGCTCCTGGCTGCGGGCCCCGGCCACTCGCCCGGGACCTGGTCGACTCGGTTGACGACGCGGAGGGGCTATACGTGGCGGTCGAGCGGTGTCCGCTGTGCAACACTACCCGCCGGCGGCTGACCTGTGCCAAGTGTGTCCAGAACGGCGATTTCGTCTACTTCGACGGCCGCGACCGTGAGAGGTACGGCGGCTGCCACGGCCCTATTGTTTCTTCCCCTGGTGTCTCCTCTGGCTCGGCGGCTGGAGACTGGAGCCTAAGGCCTGGGTCCGAACCCAGGAGTCCCGCGAGAGAAGGGGGAGAGAGAAATGCTGCTTTGCTCCCAGGGGACAGGATCGGGGGTGGGGCTAGATGAGAGAAGGTCGCCGTTTCCCCTTAATCCACCTGAGAGGAGTTTGACCCCACCGTGCTCCTGGGTACTAGGGAAAACGGATAGATGGTTACTCGAGAAGTCTTCCCTGTTGCTGCTATAGAGTTGGATATTTGGCACTTTGCTGCACTCTCATTCAAAGCTTGCTTTAACCTTTTTCTTCGAAAGCACGTTCTTTCTCTAGAAAAGAGACCAGGGGAGAATCAAATAACTGGTTAAGAGGGTTTTTGGTACTGGAAGCCTGTGTCACACAGATGGATCTTGTTAGCAGACAGGCTTACTTTAATGTGTAAATTAGGACTAGCTAGTTGCTTCGCGATTGTTTTGCACGCTAAGGAGTTTGGGGATGTATTTTGGCTTTGTTTTAAATCCAGAATGGGAGCTGTAAACTCTAAGTTCAGAGAACTGAATTCAGGAACGTGTTTTGGCCATGTTTTGAAATCAAAACAGCTGTGAGTCTTTGGTTAAGATAACTGAAAAATTAGTATTATTAGCTGAAGGGTCTCTCCCAACTTTTGTTTCAGTAACTTAGTGTCAGTGATAATATGATAGCTGACAGCTGACGTTTTATTACTTCATTTACAACAGTCCAATAAGTTATCCCCAACTTATTGCTTAGGAAACTGCATAGTAAGTGCCTTTCCCCAATTCACATAGATAATAAGTGTAGGGACCAGAATTAAAATCCAGGTAGTCCGAATTTATTTACCATGCAGTTAACCACTGGATTGTGTAACCTCTGTATTTGCAATTTTTTGAGTTTCTAGTAGTCCTCTGATCAAAACAGCTACTTTCTTTCTCTTTCAAGATTTGTGGAATCTAGTCTTTTTAGTTTATTGTTGTCTCATTGATGCACTTGATGACTTTAGAAACTGCTAATAGCTTTAAAAATTAAACCAATTTTTTTTTTATTGTAAAAATACTAGTCATGAGATTGAAATGTCTAACTGATGGAGTTTTTCGAAGGTTCCATTCTGGATCCTCTTCTCTCTATATATATTTTCCTACATACATGCTCATGATTTAAATATCATATATGCTGAAGACTGCCAGACTTCAGCATATATGGTATTTAAATATCTCCCAACCCATCTCTCTGGAATCTAGAAAACAGCTGCCTGCTCAACATCTGTATTTAAATTTTTAATAAGTATCTCCATCCTGGCAAACCGAACTTACTGTTTTCCATCATAAATATGTTCCTCCCATGCTCATGCCAACCCAGTAAATGATAATCTCATTCTTCTTTGGTACAGGCCAAAAAAATGTCCAGTTTTCCTTCCCTCAAAAACTTCCAGTCTTCCTTGACTCCTGTTAATGTCACCCTGTCTAATCTCATCAACAAATTCATCCATTCTTCAAAAACTGTATAAATCTGTCTTTTTTACCACTTCGTGGGCTGATCCACCAAAGGATTATTGCTTCTTGAGTCTCTGCTTCCACCATTGCTCCTTTATAGTGTTATTTTCATATTGTAAGCAGACTAACACTGCTCTTCATTCCTCTGTTGAAATCATTCAGGGATTTCCTGTATTGCTCAAAAGTAAAAAAGCCAAAATCCTTAACCAAAGTTCTATGTTGCCGATTCCTCCTTTGACCTCCTATTATTTTCCCCTCACCTACTCTGTTATACCACCCTGGCCTCCTTGCTAGTCCTCAAACATAGCAAGAACACTTCTGCCTCATGGCCATTGTAGTCTTTTTTAGACTTCTGGGAACTCTTTTTCTCCCAGAAATCTTCAGTGCTGCCTCCTTTGTTTCCTTTAGGCCTCCACTTATACATTAGAGAAATTCTTTTTGACCAAATATGACCTACATATTAATATCTGTAAATAATATATGTGACTATCCTCTATCCCAATGATGTAAGTTGTATGAGGGCAAGCCTTTATCAGTTTTGTATTCTGTTGTATCATCACATAGTAGAAGTATAATAAAGATTTGTTGAATGATTGAATGAATATACCCCCCTTTCTCAAACTTTGTCTGATCCTAACCATTTCATTTTTATCCAACGTGATCCATTTTGTTACGAAAGCCAGAAGCCCGGGAGTTATCGTAGACTTTTCCTTTTTTCCTTATTGCATGAATCCAAATCGTTGGCAAGTCTTATTTGATCTGCTCCAAAATAGATCTTGAACCTATTTACTTCTAGTCCAGACTGCCATCATTTCTCTTCTGGCCACTTACTGGTTTCCTTTCTTATTTTTTATTCCTACAGTTCCTCCCCACCCCTCTTCACTGTCCACACAGTGGCCACTGTAGAAATGTAAATTAGATAATGTCATTGTTTTTCTTAAACCTTTAAATGGCTTTCCACTGAGCTTAAAATAAAATTTAAAAACTTAATTAGAAAATAAGAGATAAATAAATTCAAGCTCTTTACCATGGCATATAAAGCCCCCTGTATTTATTCGGCTGCTGCTTACCTAACTTTGGGTGTAAGGTTCAGTTAAAAATGTAGGCTTTGGATTCTTGCTGCATTGAATTGAATCCAAGTACTACCACTTGCTATGTGATTTTGGACAAGTTACTTAAGCTCACCTATGCTTGTTTATTTCGTTTTGAAAATGATGGGATATCTAACTTCATAGGTTTCTGGTAGTAATTACATAAGAGGATACATTAAAGTACTTAGCATAATGCATATTAAGCACTCAAAAAATAAACTCACGCCATGCTCCCTCATATTCACTGCTACATAGTCAGGGACCTTTTCTCAAATCTGCAAACACATGAAACTTTCTACCTCTGGGGTTTTTCCCTTGCTGTTTATCTGCCTGGAACACTTTTCCTCCTGATTGGCGTCTTGTCTTCCACATCTTAACTTAAATGTCCCTTCCTTATTGAGGTCTTTCCTGACCTTCACTAAAGTAGGTTCCTACTTCCATATATCCCCCTATTTTTTATTGCAATACTCAATTCCTCATTGTACTGAACATAATGTATAATGTTATTATTTGAGGTGGATACTCGCATCCAGAATGCAGTCCCATGAAGGCCTGAATTCTGTGTGTGTTAAATCAGATCACCAGTGCTTAGTGCAGCGGCAATGGATAGCACATAGTAGGCATATTATTGAAGCAATGGTAAAGGCAATAGAACTTGACTAAATCTGAGTATTAAAGTGAACTTTCAGAAGAGGGATGTGTACTAGTGGATTTCTTTTTCTGACCAAAAAAAAAAAATAAAGAGTAAATACCAGAGCCACTCAAAATTGAGAAATAAAAAATTTAGAGTTCAAGGGACAGCAGGACTGCCACAGTGGTCTGCTCAGCCAGCTTCATTTCACTTCTATATTTCCCTGTTTGAACTGTGTATTCCCTAAGAAGAGGAGTTTGTTTTCCTTCCTTACCAGAACAATTCCCAGTATCTACTAGGATGAAAGAATTGAGACCCAAGACCACTGTCCGAACAGCCAGATCATTTTTAACAAGCTCTCATTGGGTGCAGTTATCTGCATAAAATATTCTAGCAAGTTACATAAGAGAGGATCTCTGCTTAAAGATTGATTGTGAGATAGCCTACGTTCTTCAATATTTATGAAAAATTTTGTATTCTCTGTTTTGCTTTCAGACTCTTTTACTTTATGAAAAACCCCTTGCTAACTGTGGGAAACCACTTGGAAATAAAATATGGATGGAGCTTTATATAACAGAGTTAAAAAAAACCCTTGTTTAACTTTTTTTTTTTTCAGTAAACTGGACAAATTAGCTGTGCCAACATAGATTTGAATGTGATAATGTGTATCAAAGTTCTCGTAAATGTGTTTTTTCAGGTTTTATTAATAGACTGGCTGAGTATACAGGTTTTAGTGGTTTAGCAGTTCAAGGAAGACTAGGTATTAAAGATTAACTCTCACAATGATTAGTTCCTTTGACTTCTAAAAAGAGAACATGTACTCTTTATAATTTTGTGGACAGTATTAGTTTGGTTGAAAAATATCTAAACTCATTACTTTTTTGTTGTTCAGTGGGAAGTTTCCTTATACCTTATATCCTCACCAACACGATCCTTTCCTCATCTCTCACCTCGGTCCCACTTTCTTCTCTGCTTTTTCGTCCGCCTTTTAACTTGTGTGCTTCTTTAAGGGATGAAGAGGACTGAGAGCAGTACTCTCAACATGATCCTCTTTGGTAAACATTTTTAAATTATAGGTCTTTTAACAGGAATATAATTTTCCAGGTTACGCATTTATCTGACACCAAAAATAGCACCGTTACCCAATAGATAACTGACAAGTTGAAGTCAAAACTGGAAAGAAATCAGTTATAGGTTTATGATAGGTGTAGGAGTGGAATGGGGAATCTAATCTGAGGATACCCAGAGACTGTAGCACCAAGAACATCTGCCTGCTGGTTTAGGAACTATTTATTTTATTTTATTTTTCAATTAGAGTTGACATTCAATATTTTTTATATTAGCTTCAGGTGTACAGCATAGTAGTCAGACATTTATAAAAATTACAAAATGATACCCCGCCCCCTATAAGTCTAGTACCCATCTGGCACCATATATAGTTATTACAATATTATTGACTATATCCTGATTATTTTGTAACTACCAATTTGTATTTCTTAATCTCTTCACCCTTTTTACTCAGTCTCCCAGCCCTCCTCCCATCTAGCAACCATCAGTTTGTTCTCTAGATCTGAATCTGTTTCTGTTGGCTTTATTTTGTTTTTTAGATGTCACATATAAGTGAAATCATATGGTATTTGTCTTTTTCTGACTTATTTTACTTAATACCCTTTAGGTCCATCCATGTTGGTAAATGGTAAGATTTCTTTCTTCTTTTTTTTTTAATGGCTGAGCAATATTCCATCATATATATGTACCACATCTTTATCCAGTCATCTGTTGATGGACACTTAGGTTGCTTCTATATCTTGGCTATTGTAATTAATGCTACAGTGCACATAGAGATGTATATATCTTTTTGAACTAGTGTTTTTGTTTTCTTAGATAAATACCTAGATGTGGAATTGCAGGGTAATAAAGTAGTTCTTGTTAATATTTTGAGGAACCTCCATACTGTTTTCCTTCCCTTAACAGCACCAACTCTAACTCATCCCCAAGTCTCAGCCCAGAGAGGCATGACTTCAGGAAGGTTCCCTCTGAAGCCTGAACTGTGTGCCGTCTCTTGTACCACCTCTCTGTGTGACCAACCATCCCTCTCCTAGTTCCCATCAGCCTCTATTATAGGGACACTTTCAAAGTCATTTAAGGGAGTATTTTTTTTTAATGGGAAAAAAATTAATTGCAAAAGTATGGATGACTTTAGGAAACAACAGTCAATTTAAAGGACTGCTTTTTTAGGGGAAAAAAAACAAATCTTGTAAATATGGAGGAGTTTGGTAAATAATATAGAAGCATTTTTCACTCGAGAGAGAAAATATAAGCAATTGTGTTATGAAAGCCATGATATGTGGTACAGGTTCACTGGCAGATTCCTGTCAGAAAACAAGACAAAAACTAGAGTCATTAAAAAATTGATAACTGTAACTGCATAAAAGTTGGGAAATTCTTAATAGAAAAGAAGCATAGTAATAATTTCAAGATGTATGAAAAGAAAATGACTAATTTCCCTAATAAGCAACCCTTAAAAACTAGAAAAATGAACAAAGGACGAAGGCAAGGGAATAACAAAAGAAAATTAAGTACCCAATAAGATAGAAAAAGGCATTCAACATGTCTAATAGTGAAATAAAGGCAAATAAATAAATTATGAACTGTCTTTGGGAGAATGGCTTGGGAGGCAGGTTAGCAAAGACTAAAAAGAAATGTGCACTGTTTGGGGAGATTATGAGAAAACTGGTTCTGTTACAGTTGTTTGGGTTGGAAATTATATGAAATGATTCAAGGGAAGTTAAAGATAACTTCCAGAATTTTGCATGTAAATATTTGACCCAACAATTTATTTAATGTATAGAAATTTCTCATCTTAAAGTTTATGAAGATTTGTACACTAGGATATTCATTTATAATATTACTGATAATAATGAAAATTTGGAAGCAATGGCAGTGTTCTGTAGGAATTTATATGAATAAATTTTATGATGTGTGTTCAATGAAATTCTGTGTACTTGTTAAAGAATGAGATAGATTTATATGTTCTGACATGGGAAAAGTTACAAGATATTTTATATAGTAAACCTAACTTGAAAGACAGTACATAAAAAAGGATTCCTTTTCCCTTCCTTTTTTTTTTTTTAAAAATGAAACATGTATCATTAAGTGTGTTTTAAATATGATGACTGTCTATTAATCTTTCTACTTGTTAGAAACTATATTGAGAAAGCACAGACTTGTGAGATGAATTTTTGCCTATTTCCATGAGTGGCGGGATGAAGAATGCAGAGAATGGATGAGTGTGCTGATGAGCAGTTGAAAAGCTGACCTGGCCACATTCCTTGATATCATCTGCTAGCTTAGCTTTAATAGAACATATTTTTAATTTCCTTCATGAAGGATAACATGACCTATGAAGTGTTCAATGCAGGAGAATTTATCTTGCATTTATTATTTGTGCTGTCATCTGTGTTGTTTTTGTTTTTGTTTTTGCTTTTGTTTTTTTTTAACAAAGCCCAAGAGAATCAACCAGCTCTATATAAAACTGGGTAGAGTCGTTTGTCATCCCAATTTGTTTTAGTGCAGAGTGGAGTGGCATTTTTACAACAGATCTGAAAGGAGAACTTTTATAGCCTCTAAAAGTCTAAGCAAGATTTTATCCCCATGTCTGTCCTTTGTTTGTATGGTTTGATGAGTATTGTCATTTTGTTGTTTCCTTCAGATTATGGGAACATGAATCACCACATTGCTTTAGTGAGAAATAAATAACATGTTAGCTTTTCATTTTTGATACAAGGAAATGGAAGCATATAACAAATAACTAATATGTCCAAGAGTACACAGAGCGGAAATCATTAGATTTCTTAATATTGTTGAAGATCCTTTGTTATAAGTTGCAGGCACATAGAAAAAGCCTGATAAGTTAATTGATATGTTCTGCAGCCATATCAGAATCGAATTAGAAGATACAACAGTAAGTTACTTAGAAAAGCTCATGTTTCTGGAAATTAAAAATACACTTTTAAATAACTTATGAGTCAAAGAAGAAATGGAAAATTAGAAATTTCAAACTAAATGATAATGAAAATACACCATTTCAAAAACTGTAGGTTTAGATAAAGCAATACTTAGGGGAAAATTTATAACTTTATATAGTTAAATATTGAAAAGAGGCATAAAATAGATGATTTGAGTTTCCACCTTAAACAAAAAAAAAGGGAGAGGAGAGGGCAAACTAAACACCAACTAAGGTAATAGGAAGAAAATAATTACAAGGGTAGAAGACCGACAAAGAGAAAATGAACTACAATATGGTATCCCTTCCTTTTGGTAACTTTTACTAAGTAACTTTTTAACCTGCAATGACTAGCAGTAAAATCAGTAAGAAAAAAATGTACTTTAAAATTTATAGGGAACCAATTTATAGATGAGAACAGGATTAAATGAAGCATAACAATTAAAATTACCTTTATAACAGAAGCCTCAGTTTCTTTGAATTCACATTCACTTCAGTGCTGTGATGTGCCTGTTTTGGAAAATAATTTAACTTGGGAGAGGGGAAAACCTATAAACATATTTTATAAACCCATGAAAGAATTATAAAGCTGAGAATTTGAACTTAGTTTTAAAATAAGCAAGTGGTAAGCAGCCTTGTGCATTTCATTGAGAAGATGTGTATAGTACTTATATTGAAGATGATGACATTTCCAGATGAGTCTGCAGAAAAGATTGGCTCTCTTAATTTGCATAATCTCATTGAACTGAAAAAAATGAGCATAAATAAAACACTGATTTTTTTTCTTATAGGTTTATAGACAAGAAGGAACGGTTAAGTCAACTTAAGAGCAAGCAAGAAGAATTTCAAAAACAGTAAGTTTTCTTTTGGCTTTTATTTGTGGTGGTTATTTAGTCACCATGTGGTTTAATTTAGTGTTGTAGTATGCAGACACATGGATTGCTAATTTACTAAATTTAGGATATAATCTCCAAGAGTGGAAGAGCAGCGCATCTGGGAGAAGCAGAATAGAGTTATCAAGTTTCTAGAAAACAGAGGGATTCGACCCAGTGTCTGAAACACAGTAGGTACTCAGTGACTGGGTAGGTGAATCAAACCCTGGCCCTGATAATTATATATAGTAAATGGGCCTAGGACAGTAGGCATATTAGACAAGTGAGTGATAGTGGCCTCTGTAAGCCGTTACTGTTTCCATTTACCTTCTTCTCTATCACTGTTTTGCGTAGTGTGATCTGCATCTCATCTCTATCAGAATACATTCACTGAGGTAATGGTGGAAAAACGTGGATTCTTGAAATCCAATCCTCAGATGTTCTGATTCATTAGGGCTGAGGGAGGCCTCGGAGTATGAGTTATTAACAGGCACCCCTGATGCATCTTACCCTCTGGATTTGAGAACTGTCCAGTAGAACACTCTTTCCCAAACTGACCTAGTCACTGTTCTCTAGACACACCCCAGGTCAGATAACACACTGATAAGCAGATTAAATCTTCCGAGATGCCCTGCTTCGATTAGAGAAACCTGCTTCGATTTATTTAACTTAGTCATTTCTCTAATTTATGTGATCATAGAAACTTGTTTTTTAATTATTATTGTTTATTTTTATGGTGACATTGGTTAACGAAATCCATTAAGCTTTAGCTGTACATTTCAGCAGTAAAGCATATATATATATTTACGTTGTGTGTGCACCTCACAGAAACTTCTGTAACACTTCATTCCATGGAACAAATTTTTATAGATATCGGCTTGTGCCATTTCTTTGGGAGATGATCATAGCATTTTCAATCATAAATTCTCTTAATTATCATTATTAATTATGAATGATGGAAAATTTCAGTTATGACAGAGGACAAAGGCTCTGGTTATTATGTAAGTTTATTGTTAATGTTTATAGAAAAGCTCTGGGCTGCGTTAGAAATGCAAAAGGAAAGATGAGAAAAAAATTGCTGAGAACAGGGAATTTGGAAAACACTTTTAAATGCTTAAGTCCCACTTTGGTGTTTCTAACCATTTGTAAGACCTTATTTTAAAAAGTTGTTGATTTTACATTTTAGAGCTTCACAAAATTTTATTAAGAGCTCATTCTCATATCTCTTCTCCATACAGAGTGTTAAAGGCTATGGAAGGAAAACGGATAACAGATCAGTTGGTAAGCTGTAAGAACTATTTAAATAATATTCTTTATACTTAGGATTACATGTTTTTAAGTTGATAGAGCTTAAAAAACCATTGTGCATTAAAATTTATTTTTGATCATTTTTGGCAATTTTCTCTTTGAATATATTTGTAATGTAGGATTCTCAAATATGTCATCTAGACACCGAAAACAGGGTATTGGCACTTAATTGTGTTGTGTAGACAATGTGTGAAGTCTGGTATTGACATAGAAATATAAGAACAATTGGCTATCTTTTTAAGGAAACTTACTATAAAAACATATTCTAAATGGATTAATGATTAAATATGAAACATAAACTCATAAAAATATAAAAATAAAATATGGAAAAGTGTTGATGTAACCTGGGAGTGAGAGGACCTTTATAAGCAAAATGAACATGAACTGGGAAAAATAAATACATATGAAAATAAGGAGTTTGATAACATTTTTATTCTCTTTTGGTGGGAATATACAATGACATTTGGGGGACAATTTGGTGGTGGTTTGTTGGTTTTATTTTTGATGCACATATGGTATATCTGGCAATTTTTCTTAAGGAAATACACATGAATGCAGAGATTTATGGATAAAGAAGCAGATTGTTTGCAGCACTAGTAGAGAAGTTAATATATCATCTAAATGCTAATCAATCAGGATGAGGTAAATAATTATGATACTGTGTAGCTGTTAAAAAGAATGTCAGTCTACATGTATTGATAAAGAGTGCTGTCCAAGATATATTTTTTAATGAAAAACAAAAAGTAGGCTAGAGTGAAGTATGGTTCTATTTGTGTGAATATCTGTTTTAATTGTACATCTATTCTAAAGAATCTGAAAAGATGGATGCCAGACCTTAATTGAGATTACTCTTGAGGAATGGGGAGGAGTCAGGCTAACAATCACTTTCTTTTTTCTCTTCTGTGATGTGTAATTTTTTTTCACAATAATAAGCATCACATAATTTTTAAATAATAAAGAATATTTGTGACAAGTGAATTCTGTTCATGCTCTGAACATTGCAGAAACAAAATATGTTGTATGGGAAAAGATCAGAAAAGGTTATTTACAAAGAATCCTAAACCTGTTTTTCTATCAAAAACTTAAGTGTTGCTTCTTAAAGACTAATACCTCTTAAAAGTGAAGACATATCATTGCCAGTTTATTCCTGAATCCACCAGTCCCCATGAATCTGTTTTCAAATGTCTCCTCACTCCATTGGAGAGGCTAACATTTTGCTCTTCAGAACATCCCTGTAATCTACTGTGTATCTTGTACTATCAGACTACTTAGATATTAAACACTGAAAACATTTGAGTGTTGTTTAATTAACCACACTTACAGAGGCATAATAGACTAGATAATTATACTTTTTAACTACTAGGTCACATTTTCACTGATCCTTTTATTCACCTTGGGGGAAGCTGTACCCAAATCCTGGTAATGTAAATTTCATGTTTCATACAATTGTTTGAGGCTTTTCAAAAAAATCTTACATGAGTTATGTACTTTTTACAAACTTCTGTTTTATTCCCGTTTTAACCCATTTCCCGTTTGCCCTGAGAATACTCGCCAGTGTCACATGCGGCTACAGCATTTATCCCAAAATAACTCGAAGATTACAGTCCTAACTTTACCACCGCCCCCCCAATGTTTGCCACAAAATATCTTGCTGCTGTTATTATTTTCACATCACTCTAGTATATCGATAGTCTTTGGAAACAAATGACATCATTCTATTTATAGCATTCTGTTTTTAGTAGTGGTGTTACCACTTACAAAAAATATAGTAATTCTCAACCACTGAGAATGTCAAATCCTAGAAAACATAGCATTTCTACGTGTGATGTTAACATTATTCTCGAACAGTTGTTAGCCGAAGGTTCATTTGATGAATTTGACTTAAATACTTAAATACATTTCTGTTACATTAGGAGTAGGGACAAGTTCTCTTTACAAATAACTCCAAAAATGGGTTTTATATTTTATTTTCACATTGAAAACCAGTCAGATTTGCTTCAGCCTCAAAGTGTATTTATGTAAAATTAAATTAATACTGGCAGCAAGCTGCACTTTTTTTTCTAAATGGAAAGTAGGTTAATTATTTCAGAAGTAATATTTGTTTATTATATTGGTGAGATAATACAGTGGTGTTAATGGTCTCCTCCGTAACTAGCACTAAGAGTTTAGAGCAATGTATCAATCAGACTTTCTGTGATGATGCAAATGTTCTGTATCTACACAAACCAGTATGGTAGTCATTCACCACAAGTGGTGTTGAGCATTTGACATGTGGGTAGTGTGAGTAAGGACCTGAATTTTTTTATTTTATGTAATTTTAATTGACTTTTAAATAGCCACCTGTTGCCACTAGCTATATTTTAGACAGAGCATATCAAGAGAATATCCTTCAACATTTTTCTCTGTGCTCCTTAACACTATACAAAAGAACTATATGAATTTCTCTTTCACTCTTAATTTCCTAGCAGGTCCTGTTTTGAACAAGAATAACATTGTCTGTCTTTTTTTGTAATCCACCATAGTTACAAAAGCTATAAGTACAAGTATATTGGTCTTTTTTTCATTATGCTTCTAAGATATACCTACAACTAGGTAGCAATACCAGATAGATAATCATTTTAATTTAAGAGACCAGTTTCTGATATTTATTACATACTTTTTAAGAGATGGAAAATAATGTCCTGCAAGATGAGGATTGAACAACTGAAACAAACTATATGTAAAGGAAACGAAGAAATGAAGAAAAGTAAGTAATTTGACCCCCTCCCTCAAGCCCTAATAAAGAGCTCATGTGGAATTTCATGGGATTAATTAGAGAGAGAGGGAGGGAGGGAGGAGTGTGGAGGTGGAGTGGGGGATTGCAGCCTGGATACGTTTATTGCTTACCACACTATTTGCTTCTCATGAAACATTTGTGTAAGGAATTTTTATGTAAAGACTTGAACATATTAACTTTCTCACTTTAAAAAGTTAAGGAATGTATGTTTCCCATCTGCCTTAGCTAATAGCAAACTCAGAATCTAACTCGGTAGTCCTTTATAATAATTATTGTATAATAATTATTCATACCAGAAGCATATACTGGCTTTTTCTTCCATAGTGTGTCTTATACATATTTTAATCTGTATTAATATTACATTTGTACAGTTCATACTTTATCATGGGTGATTGTCAGAATTTAAGAGAGTCTTCTTAGAAATCCTGCATCCTTAGAAATATTCCATGTATTTCTGAAGTTCGGTGTTTAAAGTTTAGAATGAGTCACCATCACACCTTGGGAATCCCTTTCTTCTCTACTCATTGCTTTTAGAAGCAAGTATTTTATAGTGCTTTGTAATGGTATTAAAGCTTCCTTTGAAAATGTTTGTCCTCATAAATGCTCATGTGGAGTTTCACAGGATTAATAAGCCAGAGAAACAGGGCAACATGATAAAAAACTATAGACAGGCAATTATCCACCAAGTTTCACATGCATTCTACAAAGCCTTTGGTTCAACAGCAGTATAGGGACTTGTTACTTAACATTGGTTCACCTCTTTCTGCATCCTCCTACGATGCTCACACCAGGGATTTGTCACCACGCATCTGAGAACCACCTATAATCACTGAATTTACTGAGCATGTGCATTTCTCTGATGAGCAGGTTTAAAACTCTAATCAGCTCTAATAGGTTCCTAACCCAAAATACAAAAGCAGCAATCACAGAAAATAAAAGATATGGTTCTAAAGCAGTGATCCTATAATAGTGGTTTCCATTCCTAGCAGAGCAACTTGGTGACCTTTTTAAAATCTAGAGACTCTTGGGACCCACCCTGGATTTAGGAAATTAAAATCTCATCCATGGGGACAGGATCAGTGATTCTTAAACTGTCTGTAGTAAAAGACCAGTTTTTTTCTCTTTGATTTCCACTCTGTTATAAATCAATACCAATACTTTTGTGAAATACATTAAAATTAATTATTAGAAAAAACGATTACACACTTGAATATTACAGCAATGTCAAATTGCCATATCAAAGAAAAGAGTTTCTAAACTTACTCTTTATTTCTGTACTTCTCTTGTCTGACTGCTAAAAGTTTGCATACTGGCCCAGGCCCATAGGCCACACTTTGAGTAGCACTACTCTAGGTGGTTCCAGTAACCTGCCAGGATTGGGAATCACTATTCTTGAAAACATAAATGCAGTCTAGTTGCCACCCGCATAACCTTTTGCAAACAATCATAAGGGGGTTAATGGATTCCAGAAGCTATGCATGCGCTCAAGTGTATGGACTAAGCTTGCTACATAATGAATACTCTTTATAACTTGGTTATTGAAATATCAAATATATTTAGAAAAGGACATAAATTATAAACTGTAGAACCTGATTACTATTTCTCCAGACTCTTGATTTAAGATGTCATGATACAGAATAATCCAGCACTGACAGGGAAGTTAGATTGTATGAAATTTTAGGATTGAGTTGATCTGTGCTGCAAAGTTATTTACCCAAATAAGCAGGAGTAGATTACAGAAATAGCTTCAAAATGTTCTGATGTTTAGGGGGAGATGGCATGGAGAGAAGGACAAACTGAACTCTTGAGTGCTGAGTCTTGCACTAGTGCCGGTTGGATGACTGATGATTCCTGCCAGCTATGAGGGGTCATGATATTAAATTGGAAACTGTCTTTTAGAAGTCTGACCACCTTGGGACTCAGAGCCATGGCTAGACAGATTCATTTGAGCACTTGTAAAGAGCTCAGTAGAGATTATAAAAATTAAGGAACTTGGTTTAAAGCGTTTGATAGAACTGGAGACTAAACCTTTAGGATATTCATATTGAGCAGGAATGGTAAAGAGATGCATCTAAGGAGAAATACAACTGTAAGAAACTTTATACCTGCAACAAAATACCTAGGTTTAGTAGTCCTCAGTCAAAGAGGGTGGTTTTTGGTCCACAATTATCGAAGGCTCGTTTAATTCTAGTCAGTTGATGACAAAGCTTCGGTTGTATCTGGTATAAGCAGCTAAGAACTGTGCCATAAGTGAGGTACACACACATTACCACGGAGTATTCCCTTTCTTCTCTACCCATTGCTTTCAGAAGCAAGTATTTTACAGTGATATGTAATGGTGTAAAAGCTTCTTTTGAAAATGTCTTCATTTTCTGTGGAACAAGATGTCTGGGGAGCATTTATGGAGGGGAGCCTGGCTGAATGAGTAAAATATGGACAATAGCAAATAGAGTATTCCTAGAGAGACATTGATTTGAACAACAGGATGAGAATGAGAGTTTAAAGAATGACGACTCGTTCAGCATCCATCCATGCATTTACTGAAGTAGTTCCACCTTGTGTAAAAGATTTAAAGTATCTAGCGATTGAGCAAGATTAGAATGAATGGTGAGAACGGAACTGTGGGATGTCTACCAGGTTGGTGGTGGTCTGGAGGCTGAGAAGTTTGGCCTATATTTGATCAGCAGTGGAGAACCACTAACAATTGGATGTAGTTTCTGAAGACTGAGCCAGTGAAAGAGGGCATGAAGTGTAGAGTGGAGCCAAGCTAGCGATAGGCAGAGTTTTGATGAGAGTTAAAAGATTGTGATAGGAGAGATTTTTTTAAAGCCCTAGATATAAGGAACTGTAGGATGGGTCATGGAACTGACCATTGAGGGATTGAGTTAGACAGTGGAAAGGTCAAAAATAATCATGAAAGGTTTGGGGTAGGGTGAAATGAGTAAAGGGGATTAGCTGAAGGAAACGGGACTTTGGGTGGTAAACACACAATAGAATATACAGATGTCAAATGATAATGTACACCTGAAAATTATATAATTGTATTAAGCAATGTTACCCCAATAAACAATTTAAAAAATAATAATCATGAAGTAGAGAACCTAGCTTGCAATGTAAAAGGAAGCTTGATTTTGAACTTGAGCTTCCTAGCTTGTTCCTAGATGTCTATCGTGAGATTTTACAACTTGTTTTTACTACTGTAGAGCAGTTTCATTATAACCCAACATCCCTAGCAGGTCTTGGGATCCAGAATGTGAAGGGGCTCCATAAAAATGACATAAATCAGACAGGATGGGAGTCTGTCTCCCTTCTTGGTTGTGTGGCCAGGCTTTCATTGTCCTTTCTGTGCTTAAAATGCCTTGGGTATAGCAGGCGCTCACCAGATAGGCACTCCTACTCAGCTGGGTGCTGCTGTATTCCACTATAATTTTTCAGAGCTCTTGATCTATTTCTTTGCTGCATGACCACCGGCTACTCTGAGTTCTCTGAATGTAACCCAAGGCACACGTAAGAGGTTTTTAAGGAAAATCAACCAATAAGTTTTACAAACTTGAATTAAATCTTTTCTGCCCAATATGGCTATTCTTCAGCGCTTACAGTAAGAAAGGCAGGTACTTTTGTGCTAAACTTAAACTTGATAGCCTTTGAGTAATTGATTCATAGTAAGAAAAATGATAAATGGAGATCCAGAGTCCTTGTAGTGGTGGTCCCCTTTGCTTTATGTCTATTATCTACTTGAACTAAGCTCTCAATTTCTACTTAGAGAACATTATCCACTTAATTTTATTGAGGTTTTGATTTCACTTTAGTCTGCAGGAAGACACTTATGCTAGTGGAGTGGGGTTTTGCAGTACCCTGGAACTATTTGTGGAGATAATTGTTGGGTGTGGTTTATTTTAGATTCTGAAGGCCTTCTCAAAACCAAGGAAAAGAATCAGAAGCTTTATACTCGAGCACAACGGCATCAAGAGAAAAAGGAGAAGTTTCAGAGGCATAATCGCAAACTTGGTGACCTAGTAGAAAAAAAAACCATTGACTTGAGAAGTCATTATGAGTGTCTGGCAAATCTTCGGAGATCCCACATATTAGAGCTCACCTCTGTCATTTTTCCAATCGAGGAAGTAAAGACTGGTGTGAGGTACAGTAAGCAAGTCTTTTGACTCTAGGAATAGATCAGGTTCCAAAGATCAAGTATTTTTCAAATACGTCAGCACCTCGTTTATTGGGCTGCATCCTGGAGCCATTGGATTTCTTGGTAATGAAATTAAAGTCTTATCTGCTTCAGCAAACAGTACACGCTGCATGAAGCTGGGGAAGCAGCCAAGGTAGAGGGCGGTGGCCTTTGGCGGAGTACAGGCCTGTGTACTCTTGTAGAACTTCTTGACGAGGAGCTGACTCACTCCTGATCAAGAACCATCTGATGGCTGATGTCAGCAGCAGTCCCAATCAGACGGTTTCTTAGTTGCGTGCTGTAAGGCAGTTTTCTTGAATCTTGAAGTCTTATTTTCTTGTCTGGTAGATAAGGAAAATAAATGCCTATTTCACCGAGAAATCATGAGTTAAAATTGAAGAAAACACCTGGTTCTTGGGGCCTCTTACAGGGTGGTCACGACATGGTGATAGCCTTTTCCTGGTAACTGGCCGCTGTCGAGCACTTGATACCATGAGTCCAGTCTTAGGCGGTAGTTCATGGATACTCTCAGGAGGCAGTAGGGTGGCAAGACGGTGGTACCCCACCTGGCTGTTCATCAGAGTCATCCAGGAGCTTTTGAAAAATATGAGTCCAGAGGACACACCTCCAACCTCTCAGCCATCTCATAATGCTTTTATATTTTTAAACGTTGCTTGGATGATGCTGAGGAGCAGCCAGGGGTAGAAATTGCCAATGAAGAATTTTATTTGCTTCCTCACTGACCACCAGGCTGTTCGAGTTGAGGATTTTCCTGCCTCTTCCAGTCACTCTCACTTTCTAGCACCTTCCCCTGAACTGGATAGTCGCTAGCTGTGTGCCTGTTCTTTGCTACCTCTCCTTCAATCTATCCTTTCTTCTGTTGCCAGAGTTGGCTTCCTAAAAGCTTAAAAGTCTGTTATTTCTAGTTTGAAAACCTTCTCTCTGACTCTTACTAAGTAATTTGTAATAGTAATAAAAGTAAAAGGCACATTCAAAATAGAGCAGACTAGAATGTTCAGAAAGAAACATGTAAGGTAGCTTTTTGGGTCAATGGGAAGAAGTTGGATGACCTGAAAATAGGTGTAAAGACTACTGGCCAGGCCCAAGGGGAGGTAAAAGCTAACAAAATATTAGGCCAAATTAAATTCTCATGGGCCAAGATATCAATGTTAAACATGTTGCAATAAACAAAGACTAAGACACTGTTCCAGGTTTTAGGGCACTGAGGAGGCACAACTGCATATGAAGTCGCAGAAGAGGAAACAACTTTCTCCTTTCTTGTGCTATTTAAATTTTTTCTCCTAGCATATGTTATTATATGCTGTTAATTTCTTAAGCTGATAGTTTTAAAGTTATCCCTCTAATAAGATTTCTTAACCACATTTCTCAAACTTATCTTGAGTGGGAGAAGGAAGAAACAGCAGTATAATTTAGAATTAGCTATAACATCCTTGCCCCCAGTCTTATCTATGGCAGCCAGTGGGAGTTATCTTGCACGTGTGTTGTGGCAGAAGGAAAAGGATTAAGAACCCCTGGCCGAGAAAACAGAATCTAAACTTGCAGCACGGAAGGCCCTTTCCAGTCTACCCATTTCTTACCTGCTTTTCTAACACCATCCATCCCTGGCACTTCCTAAAGACATTCTGTGTTAACATGTAATAGGTTTATTATTTTCAAATGAATTAGTAATTTGAAATTTTCTCAGATTTCTAATGTAAATATCGATGTATCTAACCCACATTCACAAAAGCCCTCTGGGATCCTTTTAAAAAGGAATCTTGAGACCAAATCATTTGGGAACCTGATATTCAAGGCCTTCACTCATGGTGACACTGTCCTCGCAATGACGTGGGCTTCTGTGCAACTCATTTGTTCTTCAGCTCTATCTCTGATAGCAGTCACTTATCCCTGTACATTCCAAATGAATTCCTGTCCTCGTGCACATCTTCCCAGTGTTCTGCATATCTGGCAATTATGTTGCATACTCTGTAAAACCTTGTCCTTTGAAATCCATGTGCATCTTCTGATTTTTAGAGATCCTGCAGATGTGTCTTCAGAGAGTGACAGTGCTATGACCTCCAGCACCGTGAGCAAGCTTGCTGAAGCCCGGAGGACAACTTACCTCTCGGGGCGATGGGTCTGTGATGATCACAATGGGGACACAAGCATTAGCATTACAGGGCCTTGGATTAGCCTTCCCAACAACGGGGACTACTCCGCCTACTACAATTGGGTGGAAGAGAAGAAAACCACACAGGGGCCTGGTGAGAAGCAAAATATATTTATAAACATATATATTTTTTTATTTTTTATTTTTTTTCATAGATTCTTTATTAACTTTTTTCTTTTTAACATTTTATTTTTTCCCTCTCCCCTCTGGTAACCACTAGTCCATTGTCCATGTAACATACATATTTTTTAATTGGGGTAAAATTTACATAGCAAAATGAACAATTTTAAAATGAACAGTTCAGTGGCATTTAGTACATTCACAGTGTTGTACAACTGTCACCTCTGTCTAGTTCCAAAACACTTCGTCACCCCAGGTAGAAAGGCCAGGGCACGAAGCAGTCACTCCCCCTCCTCCCCTCCTCCCAGCCCTTGGCAACCACTAATCTGCTTCCTCTCTATATAGCTGTGTCTTTTCTGGATATTTCATATAAATGGGTTCATACAATATGTGGCCTTTTGTGTCTAGCTTTTTTCACTTAGCATGTTTTCAAAGTTTATCCACATCATTGGATGTATCAGGATTTTATTTTTTTTATGACTGAAAACATTCTATCATGTGGATATACCACATATTGTTTCTCTATCTGTTGACGGGCCAAAAAACATGTAATTTTGGTATTTCACCTCTTGGTGATCAATATTGCTTTATTTATATAAAAAGACCTCACTATCTAGAGAAGTGTATGTAGCCTGAATCCCATTTTTATGGTTTTTAACATTGTAAAGAGGTTGTTCTAGCAATCCTAAATGAAGATTGACTACTGCAATAGAGATACCTTTTGAAACTCCTGTAGCTTCTCTTTGGTGATGAAGGATTGTTCATTTAGTCATTTAGCAAATATTTAGTGGGTATATGCTTTCTGTTATGTACAGTGCTGGTGATACAGAGGTGATGTCACCAAATCAGGTGTCTTTGCCTTTCTGTGGGGCAGATAGGAAGTAAGTAGTGATCAAAAGCACCATGTACTGAGTGTGTGCTGTGGGCAGAACCAGCAGCGTCCTGGGGCGGGGCTACAAGGAAGGGACCGCTTTGTGCTTTTCTGTAAGGTAGTCAGGGGAGGCCTTTCTGAGGAGGTAACATTTAAGTTGGTCATTAATTGTCCCGATAAATAATATAGTACCAGGTCCAAGCATTTCACACTTTAATTTCATTTATGCTGGACCTGTTTAGGCCCATTTGCTTAGGTTACATTTTACTCAAAAACCATAGACAATGAAATGTTAATGTCTGGCTGTGGGCTTTCTGTTAGTGAGGAGTGAAATATAACCATCAATAATGTAATGGTAAAATTAGAAATCATAAAATTTAGTTTTGTTCATATTTCTGTTGAAATTAAAGTTGTTTCGTGTATGGTTGTTGTTTTTATACTTCAGACATGGAGCATAACAACCCCGCTTACACAATCAGTGCTGCGTTGTGCTATGCGACTCAGCTGGTCAACATTTTGTCTCATATACTCGACGTAAATCTTCCCAAAAAACTGTGTAACAGGCAAGTAATTGAAGATGGTGATGTCTTTTTTGCCATGGGCCTTTAATGTTCCTATTGTAGTCTTATGTTCTGATTAAATCGAAAACAAGAATTTAAGTGCTATTAAGACAGTAAAGATCTGACCATAAGATACTGAGGTTAATTTCATATGCCTCATTGAGCTACATTTCAAAAGCCTCAGGTGGTGCAAATTTGTGTTATTTTGAAATTGTATATGAAGTGTTTGGGGAGACCACAGAGAATTCTCCCACTTGAAAAAATAATCGAAGGAAAAACCAGAATATTCAGAAGGTATGCTCATGTGCAAGAACTGGATTATTTGAAATACTTGAATTTTTTTTTTTAACACATGGTTTAAAATTTTTTAAAATGTAAAGGTTTACAGTCTGCCCAGTTCTTACTAAGACCTCACCCTCCTCCAGTTATCCTTCATGTCAAGGAAATACAAATATGTATGGTTACCATCTCCCCACTCTTAAACACAAAAGGTATCGTGCTGTACTAAGGTATCTTGCACCCTGCTTTTTAAGTTCTTATTTATTTAACAAATATTTATCAAATGCCTTCTATCTTCCAGGCACTATTCTAGGTACTGAGGGGGTACAGTAGTGATGAAAACATAATCCCTATCCTCTTGGTACTTAATGAAGGAACAAATAATAAACAGTATATTAAATAGTAACAGGTGCTATGGAGAATATTAAAGTAGAGTGGGATAAAGGGCATGTGGAGGCAGTGAAGGGCTTACTGTGTTTAAGTGGACAGGTGTGTGATCATGTGTGAACCTGAGGGAGGAAGGAAACGTCATGTGGATCCTGGGGAAAGAGACTGCGGGACAGAGAGAAAGGCAATGGCCTGGCAAGAGTAAGCTGCAAGGAGAGCAGTATTGACCAAGGGCAGCAAGGAAGGTACAGGTGCAAATTGTATGGGTCCTCGTAGGGCTATTGGAGCCTGCAGCTGTCACTCTGACTTAATGTGGATAGTTGCAGTTTTCCTTAGTATACATGTTCCAGAATCTAACCAGTCTTCTCTTTATATTTCAAAGATTAATCATATACATTCATCACTTCATTAGTGTGCAAGTGTTTGTGTAGAATAAATTTCCAGAAGTGGAATTGCTTGGTCAAAGGGTATATGCATTTGTAATTTTTATAGATGCAGTGAAATTGTTCCATGAGGGTAACAGTTCCTTCTTAGAAAGTTTCTGAGTACAATTATTAAGAAACAAAGACCACAGGGTATGTTTTATACTGAACTGTAGTGTAAAGCATACTCTTCAAAATGAACATTTTAACATAGAATTTCCTCAAAAAAAATACAACTTTACAAATTATATGTTTGTTTTACAGTGAATTTTGTGGAGAAAATCTCAGCAGACAGAAATTTACTCGAGCAGTGAAGAAACTGAATGCAAATATTCTTTATCTTTGCTTTTCTCAGGTATGAAAAATGTGCTGTGAACTAATTTTTAATTTCTTACATGGTTGAAATAGTAACCAATTTTTTGCTTTTTGTAGCATGTAAATTTAGATCAATTACAACCACTGCATACCCTCAGGAATCTAATGTACCTGGTCAGCCCCAACTCTGAACACCTAGGCAGGTAAGAAGGGTGTTTGTTGCTTTTCTTTCAGTGGTTGTGATGTAACTACTTTTTTTTTTTTTCAAAAAAATTTTTAATGGTGATACTGGTTAATGAAATCCAGTAAATTTCAACTGTACACTTTAACAATAACACTGTGTTCACCTCCCATAGTTAGATTTCTTTCTATCACCACATATTTGACTCCCTTTACCGCGTCTATGTATCCCCTCCCCCCAACCCCTACCCTCTGGTAACCACTAGTCAATAGTCCATGTCCATGAGTCTCTGTTTGTTTGTCCTGTCCATTTGTTGCTTTTAGGTTTATATCATATATATATATATATATATGATATCATGTGACTACTTTTAAGTAGAGTTGTTGTATGTGTTGGCAGAGAACAGGGGCCTGGCCTCTTCCTCAGCTCAGCTCTCCAAAGTGTACAAAAATAATGTAGTCCTATACAGAAAGAAACAATGGCTCATCATATTTGAGCCATTATGGTCCTTAGTAATCATTTCTCAGAGAAAATTAATATCAAACAATTTTTAACACCTAAAAAAGATGTTCTGGAGAGTTATTCCGGGAGTTGGGGACTTTTGGCTGTCCCCAACAGCCAAAGATCAAACACCATTTCTTTGAATCCACGTCTGTTTCTTCTCTAGCCCTGCCTGGCGTCTGCTGCATTTCTTGTGCATTTTCTTTTGTGCATGTTCGTGCCTTCCCATCATAACAGTTCTTCACAGTTCTCTTTTTGTCATCGAGTAAATCTGACCACCACTTATTGGAGATAAAGGCATGACATGTTTATGAGATTAAGTAGTTTAAAATCCATTAGCTTAAAAATAGGAGTCAGTAACAAAAAAGACCAACCAGGACTGGTCTACGGGGTCTTTTCAGTCTCTCGGCCCACAGAAGCATGACACAGACAAGACTTATCTTTGGTACCGTCCAAGCGCCCCTTCTCTGGTGCTTATATTTTCTCCTTCCTCTTAGCAGTCTGTCCACACATTTCTGCAGATATGACTTGATTAATGTACTTGCACTTTTTTTTGAAAGAGGACAAAGATAAAAAGGTGGGAAAGTTCTCGTGGGACTCCCCCATCATTCCATTTTCTTAGACACTGGAACCAGCTGCTCTGGGATAGTCCCCTCCACTGACCAGAGTGCCTGGCTTCCTCCACTTTGCAGTGAACTTTCCGTGGTAATCTGCCCTCAACCACAGTCTTGTGTTTCTCCCCACTCCCCTCCCCCCTTTGAAAAAAGCTGTGACTCTCTCCAGGAAACTGCACATACACCCAGAATTTTGTGCCATTTCATAGGGAATTGATGTTCCTCACCTCAATCCCATTCATTAGTTCAGGAGCTGCAGAAACCTATTAGAAATTCACCACAGTTTTAGTGGTTGATTTCTGTGGGTTTGCTTGCCATACTCTCTGTACCTCATTTGTAAAAGGTTCAGCATTAGTAAATTTATCAATAATAAGAACTAATATTTATTGACGCAATATTTATTGACATTGGGCCAACTATTTTATGTCTCTTAAGTCTAGGTAGGATTATTATGAGGGGAGGGATAACTGAGGTTTAGCATGGTCAGGTCACTCCTCCACATGGTCACAGAGCCAGTAAAAGTGGTGGAGCCAGGGTCCCAAAACAGATCTGGCTGATTCCAAAGTTGTAGATAATCATGCTTTTAACCAATGTACATTACTTCCTCACATTAACAGATTAAAGAAGAAAAAACATAAGATTAACCTGATAGATGCCAGAAAAACAATGAATAAAATTCAGTTCCCGTTAATAATTGAAGGAAACTATTAGCAGATTAAAAAGATTATTATTAAAGGATATCTGCCGTAAACAAATAGCAAAAACTATATATTAGCAACATGTTACTAACATTGATGTTTAATAGAGGCTGTCCTCTACAGTCAGGAGAAAGCTGGGATGCCGGCTGTCACTGTTATGTTGATGTGACTCAGGAGGCCCAGCCAGATGCAGAACATCTCAGCAAGGAAGCAAGGTGTTTTTATACTGGAAAGAATGAAACTGAGCTGCCATTATTGTAAATGGCATGATTATTGAACTAGGTATCCAAAAGAACTATTAGAAATGATAGTTCAGTATGGTGACTAGATATAAGAATATATAAAAGCAGTTGCTTTTCTGTATGCCAACAACTTAAAAAATATAATAGAGTAAAAGGTTGCACAAAAACTATAAATTAGAGGAATAATCTTTACAAAACATGTAAACCTATATAAATAAAATTATAAAATTAAAAAAATGTGATTCAACATGTAATTCTTGAATGTCTGCCAGACACTGTATGAGGTGTGGGACTGAGTGAAAGAAGACTCGAGGCAGTGAAGACCCTTTACAATTTTCTAGGTTGGGAAGGCTCAGCATTATAAAAATGCTCCTCCTCCTGTAAAGGAAACCTGAAAGAATTTCAACAGATATTTCATGGAACTTTGACAATCTGATTCTAAAGTTAAACTAAAAACACAGTCTGCAGGGAAATTTTGAAAAAGGGATGGGCCCAACCCCTCTTAAAACATAGTTAAAGATAATTAAAACAGGGTGCTGTTAGCATGAAAATAGGTGGAGCAATTAGGGGAAGAAAATAAAGAGTCTAGAAACTCTTGTATGTATGGGAATATAATATATTGTAGGGGTGGCATGTCGAATCATAATAGCAGCTCAGTGGTGGTGGGCCAGTTAGGTACTCATATGGGGAAAAAAGTTGGATTCACACCACATTCCGTAAACAAAAAATTAATTCCAGATGATATAAAAGACCTTAATTAAAAAAAAAGAAACTGTAAAATAACTAGGAGAAAGGATCATGTTTTATAATCATAGGGTGGGAAGGGAATTCCCCAGCAAGCCACAAAACTCAAAAACCATAAAGGAAAGCAGTTTTACATTTTACTGTGTAAGAACTAAGTGTCTCTGGTAAAAGATACCATAAACAAACTTAAAAGGCAAGCAGATGATACATTTTTTAACCTCTGTAAGACAAAGGATTAAAAACTAGGTGATTTAAGTCTTTCAAATTAATAAGAGAAAGGCAAACAGCCTAACAGAAAAATAGACAACATATTCAGGCAGGGAAGGTAGTTCACACAAAAGAAATGCACTCAGTATTCAAATGAAAAAACTCTTTAGCCTCAATCAAGAATAAAGAAATCCAATTCAAAAAAAGGAAATGCAATTTAAAACAGGTTTCTATTTTTCATTCATCATTTTGGCAAAAAGGAAAGAATTGCTACTATCTAGTGTTGGTGGTTAAGAAAACAGGCAGTCTTATATTAGAGATGGATTTCTTTGGAGTATCTGAAGTTTTCTGTAGGCTTGCCCTTGAGTCAGCCCTCCATTTACATAGAGGGCTCTGTCCTACAGAAGTTCACATACACAGCCAGGCTATCGTCACATCCAAGTTCCCAGTCTTTGAGCCAGGAGGCCAGAGCTTCAGAAGTACTTGCCTGGGTCAGGCTTATAGAGTTTGGTAATGGAACCTGAATGGGACTTCCTGTCTCCATTGAGACCAATTAAACCAAGGATTCCATCCAGAATCCAATGTAAACTTTTTTTCTTTGAAATAAAGTCAGACTTACAGAAAAATTCCAAAAACTAAATAGCACAAAGACACATATACCCTCTGCCCAGATTCACCTTCGTTAGTGGCTTACTCCATTCGCCCTGTCATCCGTGCACTGCCTCCTTCCCTCCCTCCGTCTCCATAAATATGCGCGGAAATATTTTTTTTCTGAGCTCTACATGGATAAGTTACAGACGTCATGGCTTTTGACCCCTAAATACTTCAATGTATATTTCCTAAAAATAGGGATATTTTCTTAGTGAACCACATTATAGTTATCAGCATCAGAAAATGAAACATTGACGTAATATTTTAATCTACTGTCCATATGTACATTTTGTCAGTGGACCAGATAATGCCCTTTATAGCATTTCTCCCTTCTAGTACAGGATCCAGTCTAGAATCAGATGTTGCATTTAATTGTTATATCTCTAACCTCCTTTAAATCTGGAACATTTTTTGCAGCCACTTTGTCTTTTATGACATTAACATTTTTCCTTTTTTTTTTTTTTGAATAGAACTTTCATTTTGAGGTTGGTTATTTCCTTGCAGTGAGATTCAGGTTATGTATTCTAGGCTGGAGCACTGCCTGTGTGGGAGTGTCTCCTGGGTATCACACCTTGAGGCCACAGTAGCCATCTGCCCCTTGTTGATGTTAATTCAGTCACCCAGTCAAGCTGCCTTTTGCCTTCTCCACTGTATAATTCCTCCACTGGATAGTTTTCTTTCCTTGCATTGTGTGTGGAGACACTTTGAAACCATGCAGTTGTCTGTCTCCTAATCAGAATTTCTCCGTGGATTTAGTATCTCTTGGTCTTATCTGATCCAGTCTTTTCCACAGTGGCACCTACTTTAACACATTGTTATCATCCAAAGTCCAGAGGTTACATTAGAGTTCATTCACTCTTGATGTTGTACATTCTACGAGATATTTTTGGAAAAAGATATTCTGCAAGAAATTTTAAAAAGCCAAAAATATCATTTTGTTGCCTTAATCGATAAGAATAACTCCCTACAGCATCATAAGACAATGAGTACTCTGGCTTCAGGGTACTCAATAAAAAAATGTAAATTTCCAGCTAACCTGAAAATTATTTTATAATCTGTATTCCCCAAAGACTTTAAGCAGAAAGACTTAATTCTTTTGCTAGTTGATTCTGTGATGTGTGTGGCATACTGGGTAGGTAATAGGTTAAGCCGGAAGTGATGGGAGCGAGGCGTTGGGTGGAGAAATGTGCCAGCGTCCTCTGTAAGGGAGCTCTTCTCCTGCCAGTTCTCAAAAATGTAGGTTACTCGTTAGTAGTCACATTGTTCTGACTGGCTACTTTGGGAATCATCCACTAGTTTATTTTTCATTTGAAGTCCTTAATTGAGCACCTGTTGTTCCATGCCCTGGGATTCTAAGCTGCAAACTGGAGTCCAGGTGACTGACTTCTAGCAGGGGGCTCTGCCTGGAAGAACTTTTCCTTTCCCTCCTCGATATCACTCCTGTCTCCTGGGGATATCTTAAAGAGGGGACTCTAGGGACAGTAGCAGTCTCATGCCAAGAAAGACCCCAACAGTAGATAAAACAGTATCAAAGAGGAATAGAAAGCAGGCCGAGCCTCAGAGCTAGCAGGAAGGAAGGAAGGTAGTGGTGGAGAGCTGACCTGGGCCTGTGAGGGAGCCTGGGGGAGTCAGGAGACTTAACCTGGTGGTAGGTGCTGAGGTCTGCTGGACAGAACAGAATCAGGGAGCCTTGTGTTTAAGAAAGGAGGGAGCCCAGCTAAGGGCTTAAATTGTGAACATTTTTAGCAGGGAAGCACCAGAGAGGGGCAGCTCTCTGGCAAGATGAGGCAGTAGGGGATAGGGCTGGTTAGGAGGTGGTGGTGCAGTGAGGACTTGAGCTGGGAAACACAACGAGGATGGAAAAGTGGTTATTTAGTGATATCAGGTAGTGTGAGGGAGGAATCCCCTGCAGGTTAATGTGTTTAGGCTGGCTCAGATATCCGAAAAGATGAGTCTGATGAGAGGTTAGCAACACACAGTCTGAGAGCTCTGGCAGGCGGAAGGATGTTTGGAAGTGAAGCTAGGAGAGGAATATGAAAAAAAAAAAATGTCTTTGGAGTGGACCTGTTTGCCAATGAAAAGAAAAAAGAAGGGAGAAAAGAAACAAACTGTAAGGAAAACCTCAAGGAAACAGAAAAGGGATACTCAGAGCTAAGATACTGGTTGCAGTGGTTACTGGTTTGAGAAAGTTTCAAAGGATGGAAGGAAGATTGTGGGGAGAACTCCCTCCCAATACTTATTCCCTTGACCCCTTGCAAAATCAGGACTTGAGCAGGGTGGAGGCCTGGTAAGCTTAGCAGCCCCTGGTTTGAGGGGCTCTTTGAAATGTAAATTGCTCACTGGAGACCAACCCTGTGGTATATCTTCCAATAAGATTAATACTTGTAAAGCCTTAAAAAACACTGCCTAGAACAGAAATGTTAGCTAATACTGTTGCTGAGTCCCAGATGGGAAGCAGGGTCTTAGAAGAATGAAGGCTTCTTAACCCTGGAAAAGGTGACCCAGAGGGTGCAGGTCTGGTGAGGTGCATTGGAGACCAACTCTAGGCTTTTATCATTATAAAGACTAAAGAATTTTGGATCATAGCCTCAAATGGCAGGCTGTACAATTTTAGGGTATTTCTCATTTCTGTTATTTTTGCTAACCTCTGTCATTTTCCTCAAAGTAATTACCAGTGAAACTCTTAAATGAACCAAGGCATTGTCTTAGGGGCAACAGCAGAGAGTTAGGGGCTGTTGGAGCAGTATGGTCCCACCAATAGCTGGTTGTAGGAAAACCTGGAGGGGCAGTGGGTGGGGCAACTCTGCCCGCCCAAAGGAAATGCACCCCGGCACCCCTGAGGCAGGAGCCGATGGGCACTTGAAAGGGGGCAAGGGAAAAGCAGCAGGCCTGTGTGAGCTTTGTTTCAGAGTAGCACTGAGGAGCCACCAAGGGTATGAGGCCCGAGAAAAAAAAGTTATTAGATTTGGAGGCGAGGACATTATTAGAGACTTCCGTGAAATAAAAATAGTTTCCCCCTGAAATACAGTTCAGAAATGCATGCTATTCCAGAGGAATATATTCTAAATAATTATATCTCATCCTATGCTATAAACACGTCCCTGGAAAACTATGTGATATCAAAACGTGTATGGGAGGCTGCTGACACCAGTCCCAGGAAGCTTTGCTAAAATATATATGGCCATATTATTTAGCTCTTTTGGGTCCTGAGTTTACTAACTCGAGGCCTCCATAGGCACAGAACACCTGTACAGTTTTCTTTGTATACCGTGTAATGTTCTAATATGCCAGCCTATACATCAGGTGACTGTTTTTGTCAGAATCGTCTCATTGGAAAGCATAGTCACTGCCGTCATTTAAAACAGGAAATCATACTTTGGACCAGCATGGATAGTCTGAGTGGGTGGGTCTTTCCATCCACAAATAAAGTAGGGAAAATTGAAGAGAAGTGTGGCGTTGTGATTTTATTCATTACTTGGATGGCAGTTATTATATAGATAAAGAAACACTCAATTGTAGACCAACAGTGAGTGGGTCCAGTGCAGTTTTAGGACGCGAGTACAGTGACAGCTCTGGGCCTCCTACAGCCGTCAGGTCTTCTGTCACCTGCTGTCACACGTTGTGAGAGAATGGCGGTTGTCTTAAAGAGGCCCCTCACTGTCTGCACACAGGTCGGGACCCTTCGAAGTGCGAGCGGACCTCGAGGAGTCCGTGGAATTCGTGGGCCCTGGAGTTGCTGGAGAATCCGACGAGAGTGGAGACGAGCACATAAGCGACGACGAAACCGACCTGGGCACAGACTGGGAGAACTTGCCGAGCCCCCGGTTTTGTGACATCCCTTCCCAGCCTGTGGAAGTCTCACAGAGCCAGAGTACCCAGGCGTCCCTGCCCATCGCGAGCAGCAGTGCTGGCGGGATGATCTCCTCCGCCGCAGCCTCGGTGACCTCCTGGTTTAAAGCTTACACTGGACACCGCTAATGAGCATGGACCAAAACATGCCAGATCTGCATCAGGAAAGTAAACTAGTGAGCTATGTATTTAGGTAAGATCGCGCCTGGAACAAAAGGAGGATAAACTTTTTTTTAAAGCAGAGAGACAAGCATTTCTATTTGTCAAATGGCCAGTGGTGGTGACCGACATGCCTATGATAATTAATAGAACAGAGGAGTCAAAGGTCATCTACCCCGACTACTGTGGGTGGAAGACGGACCAGTGCATGTGGCCAGTTCTGTTGAGGCAGAAATTCCTTTGGGCTCCCTCTGAGCACAGGCCACAGGACCCACAGACAAGCTGACGTGTAGGTCCTTGCGATGGTGAGACTCTTTGTGAACATTTTGCATTTTAGGGGTTGAATCACAAAGAAGTGGTTCTTAACGATTAGGACTTGAAATATGAGTTTGATATGTTTGTTTTTATGCCATCATTTTTGTACAGAGAACCAGCAGACGTTTGATATACTTGATTTCTTTATAATTTGGTCATGTTTGGTTTTTAGGTCGAGGATTTTGGTTTTGTGTGGAAGGGGTGGTATTTTTTTGGGGGGGAGGATGGGTAGCTTAAAAATTATTTCACTTGTGCTGCTCTGTCGTAGCTCGTCAGACATTCCTGTTTTCCTTTCTCCCCTCACACCAAAGAAACTTAAGGTCTTTTTGTCTTTAGGACCCACATCCACGAACAGAAGAAATTCTAGCTGCAATAATGTCCTGGAGATTTTTTAACCTATTTTCCTATATTCTGAGAGGAATTACGTTCATTCTTACCTAGATGACTGGATTCCTACCATCCACACTATGTGCATTTTGAAACTGCACTTAGGTTAAGTCATTCGCCTATGTAAGCTAAATGCCTGCCTGGGCACAGGTTAAAAGCCACCTAATTAAGTGGCCTCTGCTCATTCTTCTGGTGTCCAGTTTCTTTTTAAGGGATTTGGTAGGTGGCAGGTTTTTTTCAGGGAAAACTGTCTTGCTTGTTTGTTTCCTAGAGGTCGTTGCTGCTCTGAGGACACTACCTTCCCCTAGAAATGCAGAGCAGGTCACTGTAGCTGACACTGCGCTCTCCTGGGGAGAGAGTTCCCCGGGCAGAATTGTCCCTCACCAAGAGGTCATTTTCAGCCGTGTCTTGTCATTCTTAGTGACAATCTATCGTATAAGAAAACCATAGAGAGGCATTGTGTACAAATATGTAAGTAGTTTTTTATTTTTAATAACTGCAAAAATTCTATGTAACAACTACAAAAAGAAATCCTATGAAAAATTCCTAACAAGCATTATTACCATATCTTGTTAGTGTGATTAGCATGATAGTACCTCAGATAAGTCATTTAGAGGTTTGCCCTGCCCTAGCTTCTTTTCTCATTATAATTATTATAAATACTTTGCCTCCAAATCCGAGGTGCTATATAGTTTTTGCTATTGGTATATTTAACGTTCAGTAGAGTGTCAAGTAGAGTTGCAGAAGGGTGTTTATTCCTTTCCAGGAGTCTCAAGTTCCCCAACTATGAATTTTTCATTTGGAGAGGAAACAGGCTTTTCTGTTTTAACTGCTCAGTTTTATGATTGCTGTACTTGTGTTGTACCATCCAGGCCTGTAACTCATAGAGAATGGGTGTGATAGACTTGAACAAATACCAAGTGAACTTAAAATCCCATGAGATAAGAGTTGTCCAGGTACTTCAAACCCTCAAAAAGAAGTGCTTAGTCTCAAGAGTTGGAAGATCGGGATTTGGGGCTTGAGGGTAGAGGGTGACTTCAGCAGAAAGATGCACATGAGTCATGGTTTTTCTCAAGTAAGCCTCTTATGAAACCATGAATGTGAGATAAAGCTAGGAATAGAATCCAGAGATCACAGACTCATATCTAGAGTAATTCAATAGACCTTATAAGGATATGGGAAATTTAGGGATTGATAGGGTATATTTTGTTGTTGTTAATATCACCTAGAGGCACTTTACTTAGGGTTAAATGATCAAACCCTTTGGTGGCTATGAACACCAACATACTGGCTTACACTGCTGAGGTATTTTGGTTTTCATTATTTTGCACTGGATCCACCCTGTAAATAGTCTTAAATATACATTTCAACCACTGTTTTTTCTACTCTCTTTGCTGCTCATTAAAGTCTTTAATTTAGGTGCCAGAACCATATGTAAACAATTTTTTTTAAAAAAATTGAAGCTGGTGTTTTTTTTTTTAAACAAAAAGCCATAGAACTTGGTCCCGTTTTCCATATTAAAATGATTTGTTAAAACAAGGTAATATTAATAAAACCCGGAGGCACCAAATAGGCTGCTCAAAATGGTCTGTTAAACACATTTTTGTGATGGAATATGACTAAGAAAAGTTTTGCACATCTGTAAGTTAAGGCGAAAAACAATAAGTCAACATTGGGTATAGCAAGACAGGGTTCATTTAAGGATTTGTGTATGGATGATTTGGGAAAGAGCATTTGGTGGCATGCTGTTAAAAAGAACTATAGTACCGGAGAATCTCCTCATGGTGTCATGTTGCAGGAACTTGCCATTGCTCTGCAACTTCCAAACCAGTTTGAGTCATACACATGTTTTCTAAACTTTTATTGTATTATTGCAATAAACCTTTTAACAGTATTTTTCTAATATGTATGTCTTTTTCAAACTCTTGATCATCCATTTCTACTTATATATTGAGGGTAGGAGGAATGAGGTATAACCATGGAGTATTTTATATAAATTATATGAATTTACATAAATTTTTAAAGAGTTTTTTGGCAGGTGAGAGATGCCTGCTGGTACTTTTTTTACATTATAGATTAGGTATTATGCGGTATTAACAATAATGTTCCATTTTTAGCAAGCTGGGACACTGGTTGCTTACCAGTTACATACTTTCTTTAAAGATGGATTTTTTGGTAGCCATCACATGATATGTGTCCTACAAGTACTTGGTATCTTATAACAGCCCCCTAGGAATGGAGAGAGGGACCTTTAAGTTGCTAATACGGAACCTGCCCAGACTTTCTTCAAGATAAGAAAGAGAAATGTTAGAGGTTAGAGAGACTCTGTCAAGCTGAGAGAACCAAGTATTTTTGGAGGATCCCCCCCACCCCGCCCCTACTTTTCATGGTAACTAGTCTCCCAGATGGATAATCCTGCAGGACAGAGATACCAAGAGTGACTACTGTGGAAGAGCCAGGCCAACTTGGAGAAATGCCGAGGAACTGTTACCGTGGTTGTCCTACTTCTTACTGCAGTCGGCGGCCAGCCAGCAGCGAGAGGAAAACAGGCAAAGAAGTGGAAGAGTCCCCGTACAGGGCATGCGCTTCCGTTAGTGCCTTTCGCCCCTCTAGGTAAGTTAAAAACATGCTCCCATCTAGTGCGCATATGGAGATTCCAGCCCCCAGAGTTATATCATAGTTGAGACAGCAATCGGATTGAAAAAGATGGGAATGAAAACTTTGTCTTTCATGGACAAAGGAGGTCATTTGAAAGTTGCTTCAACAAAATGTACCAGGAAGTTTGAAACTAGGCTTTTGAGCAAGTTATCTGAACCTCAGCTGTGAAATGCTAAGTGAGAAAAAGCTACCACCAGCACCGCATTCCAAGGATCTTGTGAGAAATACCCTGGAAAAGCGATTCTGAATCTACTTAGAGTTACATAGATTAAGTGGAATTTTTTTTAACCAGAAACACCAATGTCTTGTCCAGTGGCAGTCTTTTCTGGGGGAGTGGGGCGGGGGGAGGGAGGTGGTAAAACAGCAAGAGCCACATCAATGAATTTTTCGTTGATTTTCGTAGAAAAGAATGAGAATCGGCGGGCGGCAGGGGGCGGGGAATCTGATGATTTTGAATGGTCCCCTTTGAAAAGTGAGAAATAGGAAGGAGATATTTGACAGACAGCCTAGGTGTTGAAAAATTGGCTAGAGTCAGTTGAGTGCAGGAAGCTCAAGTGATTACGGGTCCCGTGGCTGAGGCGGTAACACCTCTGGATCTGCATCAGATCGTTCATTATCTCCTGCTTTGGCTGTGGCTTCTTAGCATTACTGTGTAACTTCAGAAGACACCTGGATTTTGAGGAAAGAGCTTTCCTACCCTTGCCGGCAGCTTATTTCTCTAAACTTAAAAACATCAGGAAGACATTTCTAGAGCACAAGCAAGCGTGTGGCTGTCAATCTGAGTAAGAGAGTGCCAAGTGGTTTGAAGTAGGTGGAAGAGGCACATCTCTCAATCCAAGGTTGATTAAGGAGAGAGAGCAGTAGAGTATATCTTCTGTGTCAGCAATTTAATTGTTGTCTCCATAGCAGGAAGGACCATCCAGCACCCACCCACAGGGGGAAATGTATATATTTTTTTCTGGCTCTGGGGCATTGGTACTGGCTTCAGTTGGGAGTTCTGCTGTCCTCTTGAGGGCCTTTGAGAAAAACCTGCTAGGAGCTGAAGAACTACAGAGGTCTCTGATAACACCATGCTCAAGACCCTTTATTGCCTAAATTTCTCCACAGCCTTGCTACTCCTGGAGTGATCTTTGGACCTGCAGCACCAGCATCACCTCATCACCTGGGAGCTTGTTAGAAATGCAGGATCTTAAGAGTGATGTCAGCAGCGCACTGGAGTGAGACGACCCCTTAAAGTTACAAGTATGACGACTATAATTCAACAAAGGATCTTCTGCTCAACACACAAATATGTCTGAGAGATCCATCTACCGAAACATCTGAAGGAAGTGGACATATCAGAATGAGAAGGGAAGACAGGAGAGAGATAGGGGTTACAGACAGTCTGACACCCACTGTGGACCCAACTGACGTAGCAGTGGATTACTCTGGCTGCAGCCCTCACTCGGCAGCCTAGAGAGTAGGAGGGGTGGAAACAACATTCCTGCCTGAGTAGCTGGCGCTCATTGCAGCTAAACCCAGTGACAAGGTTCGAGCCACAGCACAGCACTGTGGTGGATGCAGACTAGTGCCACCATCACTAGCAATGAGGCAGAGTGGCCACAGACTCACAAACCTGCCTCCCTTCACTGATTCTTTGAGACAGACCCAGTAGAGGCAGCAGAGATGCCTCACATAGCACAATGCAGCTGGCAGCCACTGGGCTAGTCTTAAGGATAGACTATATGTTTGGACACAGAACTAGTCTCAGTAAATTTAAGAAAACCAAAATCATCATACTAAGCATATTTTCAAACCACAACAGTATGAAATGAAATCAATAAGAAAGATGGAAAACCCATCATATGTGAAGATTAAACAACATGCTACTAAGCAAGTATTGGGTCAAAGAAAAAATATAAGACAGAGAATGACAAATGAAAATAAAACCAAAATTTGGGGGATGCAGCAAAAGTAGTACTAAGAGGAAAGTTTATAGCATTATAGGCCTACCTCGAGAAAATAAAAATTTCAATCTTAACATTACACTTAAAAGAACTAGAAAAAGGACAACAAATGAAGCCCAAAGCCAGTAGAAGGGAATAATAAAAATCAGAGAGGAGATAAATACAATAGAGAACAACAACAAAAATAGTGAAGAGCAGGTTCTTTGAAAATACAAACAAAATTGACAAACCTCTAGCAAGACTGAGGAAAAAAAGGAGACTCAGATTAAGTCATAAATGAAAGATGAGAAGTTACAGTGGACAACATGAAAATACAAAAGATCATACAAAAATAAAATGAAAGGCTTTACACCACTAAACTTGGACAACCTAGAAGAAATTAAATACTTAAAGCATACAGCCTTCCTAGACTGAATCTCAAAGCACTGGAAAACCTAAATAGACCAATCACTAGTAAGGAAATTGAAACAGTAATCAAAAACCTCCCAATAAAAGTCTAGGACCAGATGGTTTCACAGGTGAATTTTACCAAACATTCATTCAGAGATTTAATACCTATCCTCTTCAACCTTGTCCACAAAATTGCAAAGAAGGGAATGCTTCCTAACTCATTTTAAGAGGCCAGCATTTCCCTGATACCCAAACCAGCCAATGACATCACACACACACACAAAAAATTATAGGCCAGTATCTCCGATGAACATAGATGCAAAAATTCTAATCAAAATGTTAGTAAATCAAATACAATAACATATTTAAAAGATCATACACCATGATTAAGTGGGATTTATTCCAGGGATGCAAGGATGATACAGCATCCAAAAATAAATCAATGTGTGATATACTACATTTACAAAATAAGAGATAAAAATCATGTCTCAATAGATGCAGGAAAAGCAACTGACAAGATACAACATCCTCAATAAAATGGGTATAGGAAGTATCTCAACATAATAAAGGCCATACAGGACACCCTCCGCTAACATACTCAGTGGTGAAAAGCAAAGCTTTTTCTCTTAAGATCAGGAACAAGACAAGGATGCCACTCTTGTTCCCATTATTCAATATAGTACTGGAAATTCTAGCCAGAAAATTAGGCAACAAAAAGAAAAGGCATTCAAATTGGGAAGGAAGAGGTAAAATTGTCACTATTTGTAGGTAATGTGATTCTATTTGTAGAAAACCCTAAAGACTCCACCAAAAAACTAATAGAATAAATGAATACAGTAAAGTTGTGGTATACAAAATCAATATGCAAAAATCTGTTACATTTCTGTTCTGTATTACTAACAATGAAATATCAGAAAGAAATGAAGAAAACAATCCCTTTACAGTCTAACAAAGAATAAAATACCTAGGAATAAGCTTAACAAAGGAGGTGAAGGATCAGTACAGTGAAAACTATAAGACATGTTGAAAAAAAGTGAAGACAGAAATGGAAAGATATTCTGTGCACAGGGACTGGAAGAATGAACATTGTTAAAATGTCCATATTATCTAAAGCAATCTACAGATTCAGCGAAATCTCTATCAAAATCTCCATGGCATTTTCCCCAGAAATAGAAAAAAATTCTAAAATTCATATGGACCCACAAAAGACCCTGAATAGCTAAAGCAATCCTGAGAAAAAAGAACAAAGCTGGAGGTATCACAATCCCTGACTTCAAACTATACTACAAAACTAAAGTAATCAAAGCAGACCAATGGAATCGAATGGAGAGCCCAGAAATAAACCCACATATATACAGGCAACTACTTTTTGGCAAAGGAGCCAAGATTACACAATGGAAAAAGTCTCTTCAATAAATGGTGTTGGGTAAACTGGACAGCCATGTATTAAAAAATGAAACTACACTACTATCTTATACCATACACAAAAATTAAAATAGATTAAAGACTTAAATGTTAGACCTGAAACAATAAAATACATAAAAGAAAACATAGGCACTAAGTTTATAGACCTCGGTCTCAGAGGTGTTTTTGTGAACTTGATACCAAAGGCAAGGGAAACAAAAGCAAAAATGAATGGGGACTACATCACTCTGAAAAGCTTCTGCACAGCAAAAGAAACCATCAAAACAAAAAGGCAACAGAATAGAAGATCTTTGCAAATGATACTTCCAATAGGGACTAACATCCAAAATATATAAAGAACTCATACAACTCAATAACAACAAAAAAAATCTGATTAAAAAATGGACAGAGGACCTGGGTAGACATTTCTCCAAAGAAGATATACGGATGGCACGTTCAACATCACTAATTAGGGAAATTCAAATCAAAACACAATGAGATACTATCTCACACCTGTTAGAATAGCTGTTATCAAAAAGACAAGTGTTGGAGAGGATGTGGAGAAAAGGGAATCCTTATACATTGTTGGTGGGATTGTAAGTTAGTACAAGTCACTATGGAAAATAGTATGGAGGTTTCTATAAAAAACTAAGCACAGAATATCATATATCCAGCAGTACTTATTGTAGGTGTTCCTATGTCCAGTGCAGCATTACTTAGAATAGCCAAGACATGGAAACAACCTAGGTGTCTACTGATGGATGACTAGATTAAAAAAAAGGTGTGTGTGTGTGTGTGTGTGTGTGTATAATGGAATACTACCCAGCCATAAAAATGATAAAGTATTGCCATTTGGAACAACATGGATGAGTCTTGAGAATATTACGCTAAGTGGAATAAGATGGAAAAGAACAAAAACCATGTGATTTCACTCATATGGAATATAAAACAAAAAGTAGCAAACTAAGAAGCAAAAACTCAGATACAGACAACAAAAGTTGTTACCAGAAGGGAAGGAGGTGGGAGGAGGGTGAAGTGGGTAAAGGGGGTCAAATATATATTAATGGAAGGAAACTCGACTCTGGGAGGTGAGCATGCAGCAGACGACACAGATGTCGAATTAGAAGCTTGTACGCCTGAAAATTTACATAATGTTAACTGATGTCAATCCCAATAAATTTAATTTTTTAAAGTTTCACTTAAAGAGATGCAGGATCTTGGGAGCACCATCTCAGACTTCCTGAATCAGAATCTTCATTTTGGTAATTCCTATGTACATGAATATTTAAAAAGCATTGATCTAGAGCAGTGCTGTCCAATGGAAATGATGTAACCCACATGTATGATTTAAAATTTTCTGGTAGTTTCATTAAAGAAGTAAAAAAAAAAAAGTAAAATTTATTTTTTATATTTAACTCAAGATATCCAGAAATATTATCTCAACATGCATGTAATCAATATGAAAAAATTAAGCTGGGGGAGATAAGGGAGGGGCTCCAGGAGGGTCCAATTTGTATTCTTGCCTTGGGCCACAAAAATACTGAGAAAGGCTTGTCCCTATATGTACACTCTTGTAATAAACCCTCCTTGAATTTACTCATTTTGGGTGTCCCAGGAGTTTCCTGCTGAGACCCCATGTGAAAAAGCCTCTTTGGAGCACACATTGAAAGCAAGTTGAGGGGACTGAAGTCAGGGCTACTTAGTTGCATAAAAGGAAAAGTTCATGCAAGAAGTCCCAGCGTGGGCACTGGGGCAGCCAAGTCACCACCTCTGCTTAGGAGGAGAGTGGGTCAGGTCTGGGGTGGAATTGTTCATGGCAGGCCACAAACCCTGTAGCAGAATCATGCTCAGCTGCCTACATAGAGGCGGCTTGGTGAGGAAGGCAGAGGAAAGCCCACAGCCCAGTCCTAGAATAGAGAAGGCCGGGTGGGACAGGCCTGGCTCCATCCCTACCCTCCCAGCAGACCTCAAACATTCAGTTATGCGAATGGGGGCATCTAACCTCGTAATGGATAGGGGCTGACACAGCTACAACACCACCTTGCTGTCCTTCTTACTGTTTAGCAACTGGTTTTGAATTTTTTTTTTTAAGAACTGCTTTGATCTCTTCATACTACTAAATAGATATCCGAAAATTCCAGTGTGATTCTCTAAATGGAGGGTGGAGGATACCAGAAAAGAGGGAAATTATTTAAATAGCACAGGTAATTCTACCCCAGCTAACTGGGAGGTGGGATCTGCTATTCCTCCAAGTCTCAGCCTCTGCAGTTACCACTCAGCGAGAATACCTCACCATAGATGACTTATGTATTTCCCACCAGGGTACGTGGTATATATCATCCTCTACTGGGTGATGGCCACAAAGGATTTCCAAGAGTAATTTCAGCTTAATGTCATTTTCCCCCAATTGCTAATTTAGAACCAAATCCCCGCTGTTTTTTAATCCAAAGACAAATCAACATTTAGTAGAGCCTTCAAATTTTTATAGCCCACCTTAATCCAAAAAATGAGAGACAAAAGAGTGCCAAAAATAATTTCTTCTTAAGTCCGGGTTCTACTCACTGAAGAGTGGATGGGGGCTTTTCAGGGGAGTACGTTTTTACTTTTTAAAGAGAGGAACGTCTAACAAAGGGTTTTTGGAGTTAGGTCTCCCATCTCCGCCCTCACTCCCTTCCCAGCTACCAACTCTAGTGGTTCAACTCCTCTAAAATAACACGAAGGTCACACAAACTAGAATGGGGGTGATGCCTATCTGTGGTTTTGCTTAAACCAGTTAGGTATAAACACACTGGAAATCACCCAAGGGTACATAACCACAGTGTTTACTCTTCCCATGAGATTGTGCAAACACCAGCTATTGCCACAAATTTAGGAACAGTGTGCATGTCAATAGAAGGGATTGCGTATTTCCCACACAGGTACTTTCACCACTGCAGAGATTACAACACTTGCTTGTTTGAACCAAAGGAAAAACAGAGATAGAAACTCAGATTCCCTGAGTGTCAGGCGCTGCGCACGGCAGAGAATATATTTAAAGGCAGTGTGGTACATGACAGCTAGATGACATCAGCTCTTATCAATGTGGTTTGTGTTGTACAGACAGCAAGAAGGGTTTGGGTGCAGACTGGCTTTATTCTGCTTTTGTTTTTGAGGCAAGCTGTGGGATGAAGGAGAAGACGAACAGCCAGTCTGCTGAGAGAAGAAGGAATGAAGGCAACACCATGGAAAACACCTGGGAATGCCTACGTAATAAAAAGTGCCCGAAGCCAGTCCAAAAAGGTCAGCAGGGAGGACCTGACAAGTTCAAATTAGGATGGTTGGACAGAGCCCAGCAAGGGAACTCCTAGACCACGTATTACCCTCAGCCCCTAGCCTTCTGCAGTCAGAAAGACCAAAGCAACTTGCCGCCAGGGGAGCCACTGGTAACGAGCCCAGGTCATACCAAATGCACAACTGGCAGCAAAACTCCTAGGGCTGCCATGGAGCAACCCTAACCAATGTTCCCATGGGATCAGCTGTGGCCGGAGGAAAGGGTCTTCCTAGGTCCCTTATCTACTCCACTCCCATCCCCATCAGTTTTCAAGCCTAGATAAAAATTTACAGTACAGACCAGAGCAATAAGAGCCTGCCAACACCTTCACCTTGAGATGGTCACTAGAGAGGCACATTTTATGCAGCGCATACTGCGTATGAAACACTGAGGGGACAACATGAACAAGCCGCCCTGAGCCCAGAGTGAAGTCCAGATTCAAAAAGGAAAGTGGTAGATACGTGCAGGGTGCCAAAGAATGTGCCTCCTGAGCACAGCAGCCACCGATGTGCTAAGGCAGAGTATGTGGTCAATTTTGAATGATCCTTTCACATGGCATTTTAAAGCCAAATTCATTTTGACAAGGCTTTTTAATTTTTTAATCGTAGCCCTTTTTCCATTTCCAATTCATCTTTTCTTCGGATATGTCATCCACTGGGCAGGGAACAAAGCCAAATTGCCCAAGACAGTAGAAGCTCTGATTCTTCCAGATTTATCTAGTTCTGTTTTTAATTTCAAATGGTGTGAGGGGTAGGAGACAAAAACTAGGCCAGGCCTATCAGAGCCTCTGAGCAAAAGCTAAAGGGAAGTTTTCTTTATTGGGGGGTGGGAGGGACGGTTAGGATCCTGGTGCCCACATGCCGTTTCCTCTCACAAGTCTAAGATTCTACAGCTACGCAGGAAGGCGGGTAATGTCTATTGTTGCAGAAAATAAAAAGTGGTCTGGTTTGCCCAGCTTGGCACTAGGGGGCTCTGAAGCACAGCATCTTTCTCTTAAGGGGAAAGCTGCACTTGTCCAGACCAAGAAAGGGGTACCCTATGGTGCCACTGCTAAAATCCTCTATTGTTCACAGAGAGAGTACTGAGAACTGGGGCCTGCCACATAGTTCAAAAGGGAGAACTGCATGCTAAGATGGACTTGGCATTCTTACTATGTCCTCTAATCTTGGTCAGTTCAGCCCCTCAGAGTCACAGCTTTGTGTCCCAGGTGAAAACCAGATCAGCAACGCCTGACTTGAGAAAACCAACCAAGAGCATTGTTACCCTGTGTGTCGACCCTGGGCAAATGTGGAACCGAAAGCCAATAACAATGATAGTTACCATTTACTGGGCACTGAACCGCACACCAGTCTGTACCGTATGTGCCTATCTCCTTTAACCCTAAATTAGTAATCATAACTCACTAGGAAGGAACACAGAGATCAAGAGTTTAGAGCAAACCATGGGAGAAGGACAAGCACTGGAAAAGCATTTCCTTTACAAGTTATAACTTCTTAAGTGTCTAATTACTGTGTTGTATACCTAAATAATACTGCATGTCAACTGAATTTTAAATTTTTTTAAAAAAGCATTTCCAACATACCTCAACAAGGGCAAGTCATTAGGACATTGAAACCTTAAAGGAAAAGCAAGCTGTTCTCAGGCTCTCCTCGGTCCTGTGTGAGCCCGTGGGGCTCCAGGCTGTCAGAGGTATCATTACCATGTGTCTGAAGGGCTGACAGCATCAAGAAATACTTTTCAGTTTTAGTACCCATTTTTCAGGGAGGAGCAGCTACTGCCTGGAGACGGGCACAAGCAGCTGAGGTGGATACCAGTTTGGAATCTGCTCTGTGGCCACTCACAGCCTCTGCCAAGGTGAATGTGGGTCCACCTGGCTCCACTGCTGCCCCACTCTGCTTGGCCAGCCTGGCCAAAGCTTACTCAGCCTTTACATCTTTCTCCTCAGGATCATCACAGTATTGCCCTCACTCATCTCCTCCCTATCTGAAATGTCCCCCTCTCCTGGAACATTTACCAGAGCCCAGATCTCATAGCGGTGGCAAGGTTTTTCGGTGAGTACTTGATTTCAAACCACCTAGTTTTCTAGGATGCAGTACCTCCCGGCCCCACCAGGCAGTACATGACCACAGAACTGAATACATCCTCGGTGACTTCTGAACAATAAACTAATTATTCCAGGACAAGTTGTAAGAATGCCCTACCTTGGGGGTCCCCAATCCCTGGACCACAGACCAGTACCAGTCTGTGGCCCATAAGGAACCAGGCTGCATAGCAGGAAGTGAGCAGCTGGTGAGCAAGCGAAACTTCATCTATTTGCAGCCATGCCCCAGCGCTAGCATCACCGCCTCAGCTCCACCTCAGATCATCAGGGAATAGATTCTCACAGGAGCACAGATCCCTGGTGCCAACAAGGTTGGGGACCACTATACTAGATAATAATACATCATTCAACGGGATATACACTGGGTGTTGGGCAGATGACAAACTCAAGCTAAAGGGTTGTAAAAATGTAAGCTCATAATGTTAAAATGCCTCAAAAATAGTTTTTAATTCTTACAACTCAATTTACATCATTACTTCAAAAAAAGGAGGAAAAAAACTGCAAAACTCAGGTCCCATTTAAGATGCAAGTTTTTATTGAAATTAAAAAAAAAATGTAACCAGACAGAAATAAAGTAGACAAAAATGTTATAATCTGACTATATAATATTCTCTCATTCTTGGTGGATCACTAAAATATAACAAAGGATTGTTCTCTATGCTAATTTTAAAGTTGTCCAGTTAAACCATTATTTGGTATCTTTTCAACAGGTTAACCTCTTAACTATTTAGAGTTTCTTCTCAGAAACATTCATATATTATACAGGAAACATTCATAGTTTATTTGGGAAACATTCATATTTTATACAGGATGTACAAATTTGAGACAATAAAAAACACACAACTATAGCCGCAACACTATCCTAGCTGCATTGTGGTGATTATGTTGTTCAGTCAGCTGTCCACTATGTACAACTGGATTTTAATTGTGTTATTTACAGAGGGGCCAAAAGCACTCATCTAAGGTAAAGGCGCTCGGGTTTAATGTGCACTTTCACAGCCCTATGAAAACACAACCATTATATACACTGTAAACACCACAGGGCATGAAATCCATCTCCAACCACAAACATCAATCTCACAGGATCAAGCATACAAAGTCTAAGGTAAGGTGCCTGACTTTTCCTTCGTAAGCATACTTTCCATCCAAGAGTGCTGCTATTCTTTTCGTAGGACGCTACTCACTTATTGCAAATACGGTGCCAGTGCTCAAAACATTTCTGGAACCCTTTTTGGGGGACTGCCTGCATGGTCTGCAATGAACTCCTGAATGTCCTTGATGGAGGAAAGTCTTCATCCTCTGAGAAATGGATTTGATTTCGGAAAACAGACATAATTATTCACAGCCAAGTGAATGAAACTGTGGGCTACCACCCTGGATCAAAAGTGAGGCGCCACTATAAAATGATGAGACCAATTTTCTAGTACAGCTTGTAAATTAAAAAAAAAAAAAAAAAAAAAAAAAGCCTGAGCAATGGCAATCCTGACAGTTAAGTACAGACTCTCCTAGAGTCATGGCTCTGAGGGGCAACACTCACTTGAACGGTACGTCTAGGTGGTATTTTGCAGTTTTAAAAATCGTTTTGTCGCCTCTCACACTGACTTCAGTATTCCTCTTCCGTTTCAGTCCCTTTTGCTTTCTTATGGATTGCCCGATTAAAGCTGTGGCAAGCAGGGACCCAGTGATTGTCATGAAGCCCCAGTTTACAGCCAGGGAAGCCCTTCTGAGACCGATGGCAGCACATCCAGTATCCTGGCCCGTAGGGTAATGCCTGGCAATAGGGTTTGGGGTGCCACCGGCACAGGGACACATCCCCTTTCACATATTTTTTCTTGCACTGCTTGCAAGGATCCTCTCTATAGCGTGGATCTCGAACCCAGCGAGAATCTGCTGGCCTGATGTTATAGTATTCAATGATAAACTTAAAATAGCAGCAGGTACATTTAAGAGCCACTAAACTCTTGGTGGGAAGTAACCTGAAGATTTTCACCATAATGTGGTGGGGTAGGAAAGCCATGTACTGCTGAGGCTCCAAAAGCTGCTGGATTTTAAACCTGGTCTCCAGAAAGTCATGAGACACCTGCTTCTTCCAACTGGATGCCTCAAGCACCGGCGATGTATTTCCCACACGAGAGGCTGGTGGGACAAATGAATCAGCGGAAACATTTTTTTCCTCAGATGCACTGCCACCTTCAGCAGCATCTTCAAGCTGGCTGGCCTTGGAAGACTCTTTTGTTGTACTTTCATTCAACTGGGAACAGTCTGATTGATGCTCACCAGTTGGCAAAAAAAACAACATCCCTGGAAGTGGGTCTTCACCAGACTTTAAACCAGAAGGCTGGTCTTTCTCTACCTTGGATACAGTGATACTAATGCACACAGATTCTCTTCTTCTCTGATCAGGATTTTGGCTAGTAAGGGGCACAAGCTCTCTATTCACACAATCAACAGCATCTGTGGGCAACTCAATGGCTTGTGGACAGGTATGAGGAGGAACAGGTGACTCAACAAGTTCCTCTGTCATTTCCACATCATATCCATTGCTGTTTTTCACAGCAGTTTGCTGATCTGGCTCTAATGCTGCACTGTCCATGTGGAAACTCACACCTGTTGGCAATGAGGAGCAGCCCCGAGGAGCACCATCCCAGGCCTGGTCTCCCTTCAGAGAACAATGGTCAGCTCTTGAGGAGCCACAGTCCACAGACACAGAACCCGCAGGATTCACCTGAGCGTCGGGTGCCTCCAAGGTGCCTTTGATTGTTTTGCCTTCATCTGCCTGAGTACCATTTGCAAGCAACACCCGGCCTACATTTCGACGGAAGCTGTTATTCCTCGAGAGGCTCCCAGGCTCACGATGGCTCTGCCGCTTGAGGCACTCGGACTCCAGCCTGGCTACCATGTCAAGGACACGGACTGGCTCACTCTGCGGTTCACCGACATCAGGATTTCCCCTTTCTGTGAGTTCTTCACAAGCTCCTGGGGAAGAGAAGGGCTCGGAGGCTGGGGGCACACTTCTGGATTGCCCAGAAAACCTCACCATGGCAGGTGAGCTAGTGCAATTTTTTGCACAGCTGGCTAGCAGAGCACTGGCTCTTTGCTCAAGGAAGGCAACCATCTGTACGACCGAGAGAGGTCTCCCAGCATAGACGCCGTCGCCACTGTCACTCACAAAATGCACAGAACAGTGCTCAATGCCACACGCAAAAGGCTCAGGCTGGTAGCACCTGCTGTTGACTTCTCTCATCCTTTCTAACTGTATCTTAGCTTTTTTAAGATCCCCTGATTTTTTCCTTCTTTTAGTAGCTCTCCCATCAATATCCCAGGAGCTTTTTATTTTCATAGATCCTATCCTATTGCTACACTGGTGGGCTGCAAAGAATGCAATTTTCTCCTTGGTATTTCCTGGTTTCACCACAGCCCAGATATCAAGCGGCCCTTCCCCTTCTTCGCCCTGGTGGATTGTTGCAGATGGTGCATTCTTCTTGGTTTTAACATTCAAGCTGCTCTCTACAGGACTCTTCCCACTCATGCTGCACAGAACATTTGGAGAAAGGATCCCAAAAGGCTGTCGAGATGACGCTTTACCAGGAGAGGTGGAAGGAAAGACACCTGGTTTCATGTAGCTAGCTCTGCATTTTTCATCATTTATAGCCTCTTGGTGGCTCATAGGAGTTCTCAGAGTTTCCTTGCTGATTTCCAGAGGTCGTGCTTTCTTCTGGAGTTTCCAATATGGCTTTAGGTGCATAACAGAGGCTCTACAGAAAAGAAATACATATTTGATTACAATGGTGATTTTGTTTTTAGACGAGTTTTTTTCTAACTTACACTCAGATGGTTCTAGCAAGTAACAAACATTTTCTAGCAGATCACTAAATCTTCACCAACTTTCATTTCACCTAACTTTTAATGTACAGATTGAGAATAAAAGCAGCAAAATAACCACTTTCTGTGGTGTAGAGGCCAGAAAATAAATTGGTGAATTTCAGACTCAGTGAACAGATTAAGAGAACTTCGGAAAACTGACATTAGTCACTTTCTATACATAAAATTAGCACTTTAAAGTAATTTGAACTTACCGAAAATATCACAGAAAGAAAGGAAAATAGAAAAGGAACTTGTCCAGAATTTCTAGTAGATTATTTCTAAGTCAACACAACTAATATTTTATTGGTTGCAAAAGTCTATCAACATTGTTATATTGCTTTCTAAGATATTTCCATACTGTTGAATATTTAGATGTTTCCAATTTTTCACTTGTTTGCTTATGTACTTTGCCCACCTATTAGTCTTGATTTTCTAAATCTCTTTGTGTAAGCTCTAATTTTTCTGCAAATATTGTAAATTAAATCTAGAACCCACAATCTTTATTAATTCTAAAAAACACTTTAAACTAATTCACTGAAACAGTGCCTTGTTTTCTCCCCTGTCCTGGGGTGGAGATGGAAGTCATTTTAAAAATCAGACAAAAAGATTACATGCAGATACCTGTGTCCTAGTCCTTGTCATATCACTAATTAACCAGACACGGTGATTCTACCTTGGACAAGTCACTTCCCCTCTGAGTCTGAGTTAAACTGTTAACTGAGGGATTGGAACACTAGATTATCTATCTAATGATATTGTCAATTTATACATCAAAATAGCCCATTACCACACAGAACATTCTGAGAAAGTGTTTTTGTTGAAATTCCTGGCCTCCTACAAAAATCCCTACAGACCAAAACGAACACTTGCAGTCTCAGGTTGGTGGAAGTGAGGCAAGAGCCCCACAGGTCTAAGCACATGGAGTCTTACTCTCACTCATGAGGACACCAGTCTAAGACATACATATTGGGCAACTCCGCATGTTCCTCTCTCATTCACTCTGTAACATTTACTGAGTGTCTGCAGTGTGGCAGCTTCTATAGTGACTGCTTTCAGAGATCAGTTTTAATCATTAAATATGAAAGTGATTACCCAGAACAAGTTTGCTTTTCACTTCGACTTTTAATTTCTAGAGTCCAGTCTCATATAAAAGAAGAAATATACATATGATTATCTCCTAGCTTGGTAAAGGGAAATCTTGCATTTAAGGCACACAAGGCATCTTTTCAAAGGTATCCCTGAAATAGATCAGACTGGTTTGTTTCTGATCTTTGGCAATTTATATCTTAAATCTGTATAGATCTTCCCCTTTTCTGCATTTTAACATTTTTAGTAGTTTCCTATCACTGCATTCTACAATTTTATCTTACAAAAAGAACTACCCAGAATTCTTCAAGGACAAGATGAAGATATATGAAAAAAACAAATCAATGAATAAAAGAGGCACATCTAATGCTATCTCTGTGTCAACAATTTTCTGGTTTTTCATATCCCTTCGATTTCTCTCTAAATTGAACAACTCAAATAAAATAGAGGTTGTTGAAAAATCCAATAAATTCTCACATAATGATCTCATTACAGAATGTGAATAAATTTAAACTTCAGCAATATGTGTGGCATTCTGCATTGCACAGTGTGTTCTCTTCGCCTTCCTCCCCCACACATTATTTTAGGTGCTAAAGTGATAGAGACATTAAGAAAAACTAGTGTGATTTCAGAAGGCTTTTGTTTGCATTTATTACCCTGTAAAGTCAGTTCAAAAGACACATTACTAATAGATAAGGTGTTAGCATGATTAAACAGGATCTGATCAGGGAAGAGAAGTGAGAGAAGTTAAGGTACAACAGGGAAGGAGAAAGCTAATAAGGTCATTTGATGCAATCAGGGTGACTACTTGGAGGGTGGGGGGACAATTCTGTGGGTACCCTGAAGGAGGCAGAACATTTAGGCTCACTTCCCAACAGGTGAAGGCTGCCTAGGATGTTAATCTCTCCCCTTCCTTTGCCAGCCTTGAAGGTCCTGAGGCAGAAAATAGAAATGTGCTGGCAAGACTGAGAGTAAGAAATGGCCAAAATATGGGTGCTGGACCACATGGATGAGCAGGACACAAAAATCCATAAAATAAGAACTTTATCTCTCTAAGAGATTACAACAGATGGTGGCGCTTTCCCCTCCCCCCGCCCCCAACTCCCTCAGACACTGCAGAAAGCTCCAGCCAGGTTTCCATGGTCGCCAAACGCTTCATCGCAATTGTATTTTTAAAATTCATCATAATAAAGTCCTGCTCTCTTGCAATTAAATGCAGGGTTATGGCACCTACTTACACATGCGTGTTCCTCAGATGATCAGAAATGTCCTTGTAAAAATTTAAGATCCCTGAGCCCAATGAATCAGGGTTTCTGGGATTGGGTCAGAATCTGTTTTTAACTTTAGATTGAATTTGGAAGGAACTTTAAAGGTCATATGTCAGATCTGATATAAGCATGTCAGCGCATTCTGGACTTGGGCTGGGCTGAGGTAGCTGAGCTACCTCAACAGAGGTGAGGTGAGGTGGGATGGCCCAACAAAAAGCCAGGCCGACTGTCCATACTGAAGCATTCATTCTAACAGCTGGGTAAAGACAGCCCATTTCTTGTTATTCTCTGTACAGCAGGAAAAAGTTAATGGCCGCTTTATTGCCAAATGTCCTGTTCAACTCCAGTTCCTCAGTTTCTTTGATACTGCTTCCCCAGTTCTCAGCTCCTCTTCCCTAGCCCTTAAACATCAGTGTTCCTCAGAGTTCTTTGTTTTTCTAGAGCATCATTACTCTTAAGCCATATATTGCAGTGATCTCTTGTGGTTTTAACATCCACATACTGATGATTTTCCAGTGGTATACTCTCCCAATCTTCATATTCTATTGCCTGCCTAGTAGACATACTCACCTGAATGTCAAAAAGAATCTCAAAAATCAAAACAACTAGTTAATGATAACGTCAAGTACCTAGTCAACCAAGCCAGAAAGATGAGTCACTTAAGTTCCTTCTCCCTGACCCTCACACACTCAATCAAGTCACTAATATGCTCCGTCTTTTTTATCCCTAGCACGCCTGCCCTAGTTTAAGCAGCCATCTTATCTGGGCCTCACTGCTGTTAGCTACAGGAAAGCCTACCCTCTTTATCAGTGCAAGGCCAGGTGGTGGAGCCCGCCCCAGTCAGCCTATCAGCTTCACTCCTGCTTTGCCTTACTACTACATACTTTGGAGCTTGTTCACAGAACCATTACCAGAGGGCCAGGCAGATGAAGGCCAATCATATACTTAAGATACAAACTTTAAGAACCATAAAACTAACATGACAACTTCAAAATTTTTTCATGTTTACTGCCATTTCTTTCTATCCGTTTAGTATCAAAAATTGACTTAACACTCTGGGCTAGGTATTACTGGAATAATTATAAATAAGACATAACTGCTGCCTTTAAGGAGACAGAAACATATATAAAAATTACCAGAGAATGAGATGCGTATTATAAGGATAGTACAGGGTGCTGAAGAGCTGAGGGGACTGGCAGAGGGGTACAGGGAAGGAAGGAGTGTATGAAGGGAGGCGAGGGGACCGCTAGCACCAAGCTCAGTCTTGGAGATGCAGAAAAGAGGTCAGAGAAGCCCTGATTTTCTAAGCTAAGCCCTGAAGGAAGATATATGAAGTCCTGTAAGATTCAAAAGTAGATGATGCTTTTGGGAAACTGAGGTAGGTGAGAAATAATCAAGAGTCCGACCTAAGGCACCATGACTGGAAAGTGACAAGTAAATGGATTAGTAAGAAAGAAGAGGCAGGATTTTAGCTACTAATCATAAATGGAGGTTAAGGGAAAGGAAGGAGTCAAGGACGGGTCCTCATCGGAAGGCTTCAGGACTGGCCCGTGAGCCCTTGGGCCTTCTGAGCCGCTCTCCTGCTGCTCAGGCCCGCCTCCCCGTCTGGAAGTGTACTGTTGCCTTACTTTCCCTTCTAATGAAGCTATTCCTTTCTGGTCTATTTCAGTGTCTTGCTCAAAAAGGAAAAAGAAAGAAAAAAATTAAGGTTTCAGTACCTTTCAGTGAGATGGTGACAAAGCAGCTGTGCAGATTTGGAGCAGGGGAAGCCGAGGTAAGTTCAGTTTTAAGGAAGGCTGGCTGACTGCAAGATAGAGCAAGACAGTAGGCAGACTAACACAGGTCTGGCCAAGAGAACAGGAGGAAAGGGAGAGGAAAGTTGTCGAAGGAACATTTCAATAAGAAAGTTTTCCAAATAGAGATTACGGATGTCTTTTTTCAAAAATTTCAGAAAAAAAAAGTTACATAAGAGGAAGGAACAGTCACTTTTAGACCCCACAGCAAGGTCAAATAAAGAACTGTTTCCAGTTACACACGGAGTCCCTGGTGACTCCGCTGGGTGATCGGGGCAGAGCCAGAGCTCATGGTGCAGGAGTGACTGGAAGGTGAGAAACTGAGCCTCAGCAACTCTTTCACGGAACCTGGCTGTAAAGTCTTTGTATGCACCTGTCACCTTAAATCCTTTCCAGGAATAAGGCGAGATATAACAATGAATCAATTAAAACTTAACTTTCCTCTAGTAGAGGCCAAAATTCTGCTTTTAAATAATTCAGTTATTCCTTTTAGACTGTAACTTCTGATTTCAACTCAAAAAAGCTGGAAAAAACTCTCACTTAAACATAGTGTACAATCCTAAAATGAAGCCATGGAAGAGAATTTAACTTTGCTTAGGGAACGAAGTGCTTGGATAAATGCCAAAGTCTAAAGAGTCATACTACTACCTGTTGTTGTCTGTGGAGGGATAAACTTGATCAATGAGCAATCGAAATGGCAATATGGGGCTAGAATGGGGAAACACAGGGTTTCTCTTGGTGCTGATAGGCTTAGTGCTAATAGAAACCTAACATGAAAGGCAGATAGATGCCTGCTTTCCCACTTGTCACTCCTAGTCTAAGGTACTAAACTTCAAAACAGGTTAGAAGAAAATTAGTGATTAAAAAAACAAAACAGGTTGGACAATAAGGCATTTTCTGTTTCTTTCTGCTTCATTAAAGGCACAGGAATGCTTCCAAAAAGGAGTCATCATTTATTAACATAATAAGAGTTACTCTTTATTTACATAAAGTCAGAGGAATAAAAATAGAATAGTCCCTGAAAGATACCTTTAGAGGGGAAAAAAAGTACACAGTAAATAAGTTCACTGTTTCTTTAAAAATGTAAAAGCTTCCAGAAAACATCTTATGACTGTCTTTTTCACTGGACCACTATAGAAGTGATTAGCAACACTAGCAAGCTACTGCATGTATATGTAATAAAATCCTTATTTTTGCAAATGAAGTAACAGAGCTAAAATGACTTTTGAAGCCCCACAGCTAGAAGTGGTAGAATTAAGATCAGAATCCGGTAAGTGTCTCCTAGATCTATACTATCCTTGCTATCAAAAAAAAACAAAAACAAAAAAAAAACAAAAAAAAACATATAAAATCCTAAGTTCGATTATGACACAAATAAATTTAAATAATTCTGAAAGCCTCTATTCAAAGAGCTTTCATCTTACAAATTGAATCAATTTTTCCTAAGTGCCACATATAACTTCAATACAAAACTGTGATGAATCATAGCAGACATATCATATTACATAGGAAGCCATGCTAATATAAAAGTAGGTAAAAACTGCTTCCGTGGCTATTAAAGTGGAAAAAGTACCCAAACCAGGAGTGTGTGGACACAGCAGAGGCATTAGAAAAGACATCCCTCCTTAAGCCTTAACATGGACAGGATGCATCTAACTCCCACAGAGCGCCTTAGCAAAACGCCTTAACGAAACAACAGAACAAACTAAATCAGAAAAGATGGTATTTCTCAAACTAAGCTCCCAAATATTGGGAAATGGCTTTTTTTCAGGGAGGGAGTTGTTGACTTTTTTTTTTTTTTTTTAAAGGAATATTCTTTAAGGTTATTTCATGGAAACTTTGAAGTTTACCTCAGGAGGGTTGGATGGTTAGTAGTGCACGTTTTAATGGAAAAATCCTTTACTGTCTGTTAATAGATAGTGAGTATTAAACACAGAAAATAGTCTTTGGAAACATGCATGCATGGTTTTCAAGAACTCACTGCTCACAGCTTTTTCATCATTCTTAGAATTCACAATGGTATTTAAGTATAGCACACACCTACTTTATGGTTATCTGTAATACAGATTCGATATCATTATTAAAGACCAAACAAAGCTAACTTCCAGAAAATAAAGGTTATGATAAGCTTGATGGGGCAACAAAATATATAAAATATCCTGTATTCCCAGGATATACAAACTGGGAATGGTAACCATTACTTTACTCTTCCACTATGATCACAACAGACGAGACACCTACCACAGTTAAACAGTATTGCAAAATACTGAATTACTGACGTTATGCTAATTTACATGGGTCCCCTTCTCCCCCTTTTCTTGGAGTAGGGAGGAAAGGGGAGGGCCTGGAAGAGGAAGAGCACTTGTTCAGCCTATTTTGAATTATTAAATAACAGATGGGGATAGACACAAGTTGAAGTATTTAATTTTGTTAAAATAACCATGTTTGTTATCTAAGGTAATCCAGTGAACAGTAGTTCACAGATCTGTCCTATTGCTCCTGTGACGTAAAACAAACACAAAACTCTGGCATATCACAATTTATCGCTACCTAAGCTGAAGAGACATCTCCAGTTTGGTAGCCCCAGCTAGATTAAACATCAAAATCTAAATGAAACCCAATAAAGTATAGTTCCATGAAAACTGTTAATATAGTTGAGACATATACTGAGTATTACCAAGTAAATTCTGCCTAAACAGATTTTGAGATATTCAGCATTCCTGTTAAAAATGCTTATTTTTCCTATCCTGTTTCTTACAGAAAAAAAAAGGAAAAGAAAACCTCTACCCTTTCATATAGTGAAATGTTACTTTCTTGAATTAGCTGATGCTTTTCTCCTACTTTGAAACCAATCATTTTTCCACATATATTTTATATAAATTTATATATTGTTAAGGCAATAGAAATTTTTGACATCACTCGCACGTGCATTACTTTCAAAGAACTCATCAGAGCTTTAACTTATGCTCTGATAAATTAAAAGATGTAACTTACAATGTAAGTAACTCGGGCATAGGGATGTCACCTCTCCTAGGAAATAAATGGTAAAGATTCCAATACTATCCATGAACGCAGTTCAAAAATTCATTAGGTGCCAGATGAAGTATGATGTGAAAAATAAGAGAACAGCTACGAATTCTAGAGTGTAAATGCAGCACCACACTGTGCTTGTCTACCAGCATGCACACACACCCCCTGGGTTCGGTGCCTCAATCTTGAGCCACGTACCTAAAAGCCAGCTGGGCACAGGCTGCCACATTAGCACCCTTACAGATAACTGAATTTTAAAATGGCTTATCTCTAAGGGAAAAAAAAGGTAAAAATCAAAATTCAGGGTAACAAATATTAAGGCACGAGGGAGAACAGTTTGCCTGCAGTATCAATGCAGACAAAAGAGCTATCAAGACTTTTGTCAGCAATCCTGGGTAGGGGTGGAAGGAAATGAAGTGATTACTTCAGAAATAAGACTCAGGATGCTTACCTGAGAAATACAGCCTAAGCCACAGTCCTGATTGGGCCCAGCTGTTCAGTAAGTACTGTCTTTTCTACCACGTTCCTCTCAAATCTGTTGAACCAAGACTGCAGTGGCGGCCCATGCACTGGCTGGTACACTTTACGAACAACCATTTGTAAACAAATGAGGTTTATGGTGAACAGAAAACCTAAAAAGTTGCTGCTTTGGGGCCTATTTTTAGAGCTGACCAAAGCCAATTTAAATATCGGAGTTAAAAATTAGTATTTCCAAGGGGTAAATGTGAGAAATCTACAGTACAGTAAACTAATCATTAGGCACCGAGAAGCCTAAACTGTCAAGTTACTAGACAAAAAAATTACATACAGGGGTTTACGTACTTGTATTCTCTCTCATATAAAACTACTCCTTGAGTACACAGAAGGTCTGTTTTCATCTTTGTACCCCACAGCCATCTCACTCTGTAGAATTTGACTAAATCTGGAATTACTAAACTCAAATATGAAAAGTATGGTTATAAAGGTATAAAGAACTCTCCGTTCGGGGCAAACTTTTGGGCCTTTAGAATGAGATTTGTATAAATAGAGAATCTGAAAGGAAGTCATGGGGCTAAAACAGCCCTTTTAAGTCCTATTCCCTGGGAATTCCTGGATATATATATTTACTTAACATGACTGTAATCATCTTGTACATACAATGTTCTACTTTTTTACAAGCATTTTCCATGTTATTACAGACCCATCAACTGTAAACATGTTGCTGCCAGAATTTATTAAATCATTCTCTCCAAACCTGGACATTATAATGTTAACATCTTCATGAATACAATCTCTTATGCATTTAAGGGTTACATCCTTAGAAGTTTCCCAGAAGTGGAATTCCTGAGTCACAGTGTGAATATTTTTATGACTGAATATATCTTGCCCAACCACTCTCCAAAGGGGTAGCGCTAATTTATACTGCTACCACCAAGAAAATCATGCCCATTATGACAAAGGTTTTGTTGTTTAGAGAGAACTGTTTTTACACCTTGGGAAAGAAACCAATGTTAGACAGAGATAAAAGATACAAAAAGTGAAACTAGCTAGTTTTCACACTAGACTAATAATTGCTTTAACAGCTCTATAATCTTTACTATGTGCCAGGCACTGTTTTAAGCTCACTGTCCCCCCTAATACTTAAGAAGTGCATACTCTGTCTCCAATTGTAGATGAAGAAACCAAAGCAGAGGGAAACTAAGGAACTTGCCAAGATCACGCGGCGAGCACATCAAGGAGCCTGGACACACTTGCGGTCAGGAGCCAAAGGCCACACTCTTACCTACTACACCATGCAATAAGGAAGGGACAGATGAGAAACACATGGATGCGATGCTCCTTAGCAAGCTTATTCTCAATATCATAAATGAAGACTCAGCAGTCTAACTGTGAAGGAAAGAGAATCTGAGCTACAAGTTCAATTTTGGATGCCTTAAGTTTTACTTAAAATTAACCTAGTTGTTTATCAAATATTTAACATCTTGCTAAGTGTCAGGCATTGTGTCAGACCCTGTGGCTTCAGCATGAACAAAACTGATGGAATACCTGCCCTCTCGCAAACTTTAGAAACATACATTCGTCCCCGTTGGCCTTTCATTTGTTTCCAAATCTAAAAGTTTTCATTGTAGTGAATCAGTTACCTATAGAAGCGAACCGTTACATACATTCAAATTTTACTTTTGGCAGAGAAACTTCAAAAATTGAATATATAGGCATACCTAGTTTTATTGGACTTAGCTTTATTACGTTTCACAGATGTTGCTTTTTTCCGCAAATTGAGGGCAAGCCCCCCCCCCCCACCAGCAAAAAGATTACAGTTTGCTTTACTGTGATGGTCTGCTATATTGCAGTGGTCTGGAACCGAACCTGCAATGTTGGGTGTGTGTGGACAGTCTGAAAGACTTGGACTATGAAGCAGATATTAACAGCTTTTGAAGGATTGGAACCAACATTGTCTGACAAAGAACAACTTCATCTAACTAATGATAAAAATTTTTAAGTGGAAAAACAAGGAAAGAAAAAAGAGGGTCTGGAAAAAAAGAAAACTGACAGTTTGGAAGAGGCGCAAGGACAGAGGACATTATCACAGAAGGAGGACTTGACTGACTGCATAGAACACACAAGGAGCTTGTAACAGACCTCTTTATAAAACTTAGCTTCACTGAGTGAGAAATGCTAGAGAATAGAAGAGAATGACATTAAAATATAGCCACAAACAAGTGGGAAACTCTGAAATGATAAATCAATAAAGAATAAGATGAACAAAAATAGGAATTAATATTAATATATTTAGACTTTCTAGATCCCCCCATCTCTTTCAGGTACTAGACAGTGTGACATTGTGGCATTTCTCCAAAAATGCACTAGGGCAGAGAAAAAGTTAAATTACCTTGCTATACTTTTTATTGTCACTCAACTGCTACTTCATCATGAGTATGTAATCTGGCTAGGGCTGCCATACAAAATATCACAGACTGGACTGGCTTGAACAACAGAAAAGTTATTTCTCATAATTCTGGAGGCTAGAAGTCCAAGATGTAGGTGTCATTAAGTCTTTTTTTCTGAGGCCTTGCCTTTCTCCTTAGCTTGCAGATGGCTGGCTACCTTCTCACTTGGTCTTTCCTCTGTTCACACATGCCCCTTGTGTTTATCTTTTGTGTTCAAATTTCCTCTTTTTTTTTTAAGGGCATCAAGTTAGAAGAGATTAGAGCTCACCCTCCTCTCGAAAATTCAGTCACATTCCAAGGAACTGAAGGTTAGGGCTTTGACATGTGAAGGGGGAGGGACACATGATTCAGCCCTAACAATGGGGATATATAACAAGAACGCTCAGGTTAAAGTTTGATGTTTTAAGATCACATAAAAGAAAAATAAAGCTATTTTGATTTGATCTCTATATAACCCAAGTTGGCTCAAGAGAACACTTCAAATGATTCAAGAGCTCACTGCTCCAATAATAATAAACAGCTGGACAACCTTCTAACTTTCTGCAAAATATGTCTGGAAGGGTAAAAAAATTTATCATTCCTATTAAATAAAATCTCATTTGAAAGGAAGTGGGCCTCTCCTGACCTATCTATAAGGTCTGGCATTATCATTTCAGGAGGTTCACAAACTTCCCTGAAGTTCATCAGGATCCATGGACTCAGGTTAAAGAGCTGACTGACCTAATGGATCATTTATTGTTTAAATTAAAAACTTAGTATCTAAAAATGGAACACATACTTGAAAATGGGATTACTTTGAAAAATACAGGCTATGTGATAACCACGTTTACATTTAGTTACCTTCCAAAAGACTGGAAGTAGCTAATGGTCAACCAAATAATATCAGAATGAATTTTAATCCTACCAGGCAACATGAAAGATGGGGAGAAAATAAATATTATTTCAGAAAATCTAAACTAAGAAAACCTACTGCAATTCAGCACAAAATCTTAGACTAAAAAGAGAAAATAGCAATAGGCAGAAATACTAGCAGGTTTCTTGTTTACTGAAAAGATCCATTATTTTCTACATACCAAACTAAAAGCCAACAAAAATAAAGTCATGTTGTTAAATTTTAAAACCTGGCTAGTATTCTACTCTCTCTACTCAAAGGTAGTCTCTGACTTTCCTCAAAAAGCAGCTCTGGATAACTGGGCAACAGAGAAACTTATGTGGAATTCCACCAGTTCACCTAGGGAATTCTGTGGATAATTTCACTAAGATGTAAGCTCCCCAAAACAGGGACCCTTGTCTACCTGGTTTACCACTGTTGCCCTAGAGCCTCACTCAAAAAATGTTTGTTGAATCTGAATGAATGACGTATTCTAGATGAAATAGCCTGAATCTGGAAGACAGGGTAAGAATGTAACAATCTCTACTGTACAAGGACCTCAATTGGGTCACTCTAGCCTTGTGTTGGATCCAACAAGCTATTAGCAGCAAGATGAAGCCTCGAAAAACAAAACTGCTATTCATTAAAGAGATTTATTATATCATTATTTTCTAGAGTTACCTAAATAACTTGCTGAAGAGCCATCTGGCAAACTGCTGAAAAACTTAAAATTTTATTTCCTGATCTATCACTTTAATTTTCCTTCTATGTCCATTTACACGATTAAAAGTCCAAGTTCATCTGGAAAGCAGACTCAAAATCCCCCAAAGAAAAGTGAAAATCAGGTTTATTCCATTGCAGATGTATCTGAAGATTAAATTCAACCATATTTAATTAGCTCTGAATAAGACAGAAGTCTGCTCACCTCAAGAGCACTGAGCTGGAACAAGATCTGAAGAGAGCACAGGAGAAAGGCAGCAAGGATGTACGAGGGGAAAGAAGTTAATTACCTGGTCACTTTAAGATTTATTCAAGAAAATCTCCCCTATTAACTCTACCGCAGACACTTATTGAGCTTCACTGAGCTGATCAAACCCTAGGCTTTAGAACACTTTCTAGCGCACCTGCTTCAGCTGCCTGCTCTAAATGAAATACCACTGAGGTGACTTGGCATCTTTGGTCCTCAAAGATACCAAGTGGAAGCCAGACCCCTATGGATAATACCCAAATGTAAAATGCAAAATTTATTAAATGGGACTTACTGTAAACTAGGAAACTGAACAAAATCAGATTATCTTCCAAGCCTCCCCTTCTACAATTTTACCAAAAAAAAAAAAAAAAAAGGCAGTTTAAAAACCAAGGTCTTCACTAAGTAACACCAAAGCTAACTGACTGTACTAAGGAGACATATTTTAGACATTATTGCTCCCCATTCCAAATCAAGCCTAGAACTGATTTTTTGAAAATTAAGCATTTAAGCTCATTTACAAAATAACTTCAAAAAAAAAAAAAACCCCTATGGGAGGTGAACACACAGTATAAATATATATATGCCTTACTGTTAAAGTGTACAGCTGAAACTTATTGGATTTAGTTAACCAATATCACATAAAAATTAATTATTTTTTAAAAAAAGTACATAAGCAGGTTAAGACTTTAAAAAAGAAATTTATAATATTAAACAAGTAGGAAAGCTACATACTAATTACAATGCATATTTTGTCCCTAATCATTATTTCTAGCTAAGTAATAGCCATCAGTAAGCCCTTGAAGACAACTTTCTAACTAGATGAAATATATGACTAAAGTCATTCTGCAGTTATCTGCTATCCAATATAGCATATTACACATCTTAACACCAAACCATGTACTATACTTTAATCACTGCTACAAAGTCATAGAGAAAAAATACTAATTCAAAATAAAATACTATCCTTAAAAAGTTATTAAACGACCTAATTTCCTGATAGGTTTTTATTCAAAATAAATGAAAAGAATGAAAGAAATAGGTATTACCATTTTTCAACTGTTAGTGAATTAATAGATCTCGGTATTGGTCATCAGTAGCTGCTAACACCACAAAACTGAAATAACCAGATATTACATTCTCCTGGTGGGGAAAAACTGCACTTAACAAACAAACAAAAAAATCAATCCTAATTTTGTCAATCCAGCTACCCAGTTACAAGAAACACAACAGAGAGATGAACACCTAAGAGAAAAAAATGGCAAAATCTAGATGGGGAGAAACTATAGAACAAAATATGGCTGGTTTCTTACAGCAAATTCAGAGGCTGGGGAGGGAGGGAGAGAGAGGAGCCTATACATATTGTAAAAATATCTGTGTGTGTGTGTGTGTGTGTGTGTGTGTGTGTGTGTGTATTTTTTAGTCCTCGTCTCTTATATATGCATCCTAAAATCTTTTAAATTACACGATGTCTGAGATTTCCTTCAAAACAATATGGTAAAGAAGAAACGGCCATGAAACTTGTAATGGCTAAGTGGGGGTTTATCACTCTACCACTTCTGTATTTTTGTGTATAACTAAATTTTCCCATAATTACTAGTTTTTTAAAAAGAGAAATATAAATAAATGGAAACATCTGGAAAACGCTGGATGAATAAGCCTAGAAATGTCCATTATGCACACACACAGTGTGGAGCTGCATACCATCTGATCTGGAGTGAGGAAACGGAATTCAGTGGTTCCCTAGGCAGGGCAACTCTGTAGGGCTCATGGTTAAATTCCTCCCCACTAAGCCACAGGCTGTCTGATGCATCACTCCTTCCTGGTTCAGATACCGGGCACCAACTAATGTAAGAGTCTTGCCCTATTCCACACCCATTACTGAAAACTGGACAGGAAATAAATCAGAAAGCAACAAGAAAGATAAAAATAAATGAAAAGGAGACAAACATACAGGCAGTCAAATAAAAAAGAATCTATTTCTTAATTAAATACATGGCTTTCAATCTCTCATGAAAAACATGGCTTTCAATTCTTCATATTGTAACATAAATAAAGCAGTGCAATAAATACTTGAATCTGCCTTGTACGTGTGCACTTAATTTTCACAACTTTAAAGATAACTATAAACTAAATAAATACATAGAAAATTTTGCTAAAGATATTTCAATGTAAATCCTTTTATAAAAAGTCACCCCCCACACACACACATTCGCCCTTGAGGAATAATATTATTAATAATAATGTAGCCATTGATGTTTACTGAGCACTTAAACTGTACGCCAAAGAGCTTCATTATGTATGCTATCCATATGTACTCTAATTAATTTCACCTTCAGGACAATTCCATGAGATACAATTATTATTATTATTCCCATTTCGCAAATGTGGAAAGTGACCAATTAAAGTATAATGAATATTTTAATAATGTTATAAATTTTAATTAATATAATTTCATAATATAAATCGTAAATACATTTACTGAGTATATTTATATAACAAATATTTACTGAATATATTATATATGTAAACATGAATATATATTTAATGACATAATTTAATAAATGAATAATATTTTAATTTAAGGATTGGGTGTACAGTGGCAGTTCATCTTAGGAAAGCAAGTGCTGGATCATTTTTTAAATGTTCTTTACAGTATTTTAAATAAAGCCCTGCTTGTATGTGTATACACATTTATGTAACCATTAATTGTCAGAGAAGTCAAATGATTTGCCTAAAAGTCACAAAATCAGCTGTACAGAGGTTCCTAATTACAAGTACAGAATATTTATAATTGTATTTTCTAAAACCTCAAATCCCAGTGGTTCCCCGTTCTTTTAAAAGATAAAGTTGCAAACCAAAGTCACTTCAAGTTCATTTTAGTGGAAATGTTTCTCTTTGCCCAGGAAATGATCAAAGACCCAAAGATAACAACACGCACAGATCCAAGCTGAACAAAAAGCATTACATACTATCGGCTCCTGAAGGGCAGAGTCCCTGTCTGATATTTTACAGATTCTTCCACAAGATCAGACATAGAACACTTTAGAAAAGTAAATGCCAGAAACTATTCTACAACAGCATCCTAGTCTCCTACATCTTCATCAACCTGGCCTCCAAATAAAGAGGGGGAAATGCTAAGGGGCTCCTTTGCATGAAAAACACCTGGCCTTCGCTGTCACACAGTCTCTAATGGATCTACCCAATGTGCTGGGTGAGAAACCCAGCTTGACAGGCAACCTACCCCCCCCCACCACCACACACACACAGACCACTGCATAAGCTCAGTTCCCCCAAATTCCACCCTACCTCCCACAAGGAAAAGTCTGTTCTACTACTTGAATTCCTCATTTCTCAAAAAAGCCTCAAAAATCAACACCAGCCCAGTCATCAAAGCTGCTAACTTAGCACAGTTGTTCTCAACCTTTTTTGGACCCTAGACTCTTTCCACAATCTGAGAAATGGGCTGAGCCCCAAGAAAAATGCCAGAGTACACATGTAAACAACTTTGCACGGAACTTGAGGGAAACTTCTGGGAGTCTTATTATGAGCTGCCTTAGTTCCTCCTCCTATTTTTCTCTTTACCTTCACGGTGGCCATGTGACCTTTCTTCTCTACCTTTAAAGCATCTTTAAGATTCCTTACCCACCTGAACTACTGAAACTGCTCCCCCAACTGGCCCCCCTCCCCCCGCCCAGGTCTCATTCACTGCCCCATCCCCACCCATCAATATTGCAGAACAGATACTACATGCCTCTTCTGAATTCCCAGAACTGTGCCTCTCTTTGAACATTTACCATGGTCTATCTTGTCCTCATCGGTTCTACTATACTGTAAATTCCTGAAAGGGATGAGTAATCTTACCCTTTCTGTATCTCTCACAGAGCATACGGCACAATGCCTTGTCCACGGCAAGCGTTCGTTAGAGTGAAATCAATGTCAAACCTAAGAACTTAAAAGAAACCAGCTGATCAGCAAGGAGCAAGGACCTTCTATGTGGAACTGATGAGTGTCTGACTAATCAATACTTGGACAGCCCAGGAAGCTGATGCACTTAAGCAACTGCACCCACCGACTCCTGATCTTGTACTCTGCTCTAGCAGAGACAGGAGGTGGAAGAAGGGAAGTCACAGGACACACTCTAGGTCATGGTCACCTTTAATCTTGGTTACTTTTCTGTAAAGCAAAAAGTAGTCTGACAGCACTATAGTTACCTAAATCACTCCTATGCAATATCAGATTTAAAAGAAAATTCTACTCACCAGCCATGTGCAAACAAACACTTCCACAATAAAGTTACTTAGCTGAATACTGCCAGTTTAACTAAAAACAATGTTCGCATTGGTTAATAACCTCCAGGACAGAACACTCTAGATATGCAGGCATACAGCTATGGGTTAGGCACCCTCCCCCTCATTTTCAAAGCCTCAAACCACATCCTTTAAATACTAAAATACACAGACAATAAGTCTCAACAAGAAACACTAAAGTCTCCCCATGATTCTTCACTATATTAAACACAGCTGTCTAGGGTCATGTTTACAAAGACCAAAAAAAAAAAAAAAAGACACTAACAAAATTTCTGATAAACAGACTCCTATACACCCAAAGTAGAAAAGAAGAGGACACTAAGAAGTTTAAAAATACATCCAACTTTAGGGCTATAAAAACATAAACTATGTCCTATTATCATGTTTTGGTTATTCTTACAAACCAAATTTTATTTATACATGTAAATATTTTGAAGTCACAGTGATTTATTAATTATTTCAACAGAAAATCCTAACTTCCCTTGTCCTAAATTAATTATAAAGTATGCAGAGTTCACACTCAGAACTCAGGTACTTCAATTATTAACAAACTAAACCACAAAGGAGAACCTGGTAACGAAGATCAAATTTCACTGTTGGGTTAACAGATAGCAAAACTACACATGCCAAACACGGTAAGAGTTAGAAATGATATAAAACTCTCTCACCCAAAATTTCTAGTAATAAGCCTATTTCTCTCTTTCCTATTGATAAACCTATAGAAAATAAGACTATTAGTACAAATAAAGTAACAGTTACCATAATGTACAACCTTCTGAAATTCTGTGACTCGTGGGTCCTACTCTTCCTTTCTGTCCTCAAAGCAGCATCCTACACCCTGGGCAAGGTGGCCTTGCAGCTAACAAACTGGAGAAAGAACACACACACATGCATCTTTCCCAACCACAACAGCACAGAGCCCTACAGGAATGTTTTGTATCTACAAAGTACTTTCACAAACATCTCATTAGCTCTCTTTCTGTTCCTAAGCTCATTTGCATCTTGGGACCTTTGTACCAACCGCTCCTTCTTTCTCCTCAGTCTCTGCATGCCTACCCCTCTGTGGTCCTCCTATCACCACAAACCTCATATCCCTCAATGTTTTTGTACCTGAGTCTATAACCACTGTGCTGAAAAGGAGATAAAAGCTGAGAAACCTAAACTTGTTCAAGATCACGGAAGTGATGTAGCCATTACTTCAAAGGTTAACTAACATTTTCTGACATGCTGAAAATTTAAAACAAACCACCTTTTAAGTCATAAAAGATTTAAATAAAGAGGGACACTAAGTTCTCCCTATGAAAACATTCTGTAAAATATTTTACTTCAAGAACTGACACTCAGTCCGATCTTGTATTAAACACTTCCCTCCCAGTTCCAGAAACAATTTAAGACAATCTGAGAAAGAACTTTTTATCTGAAAAGCCCTCTACAGTGATTAACAAAATAACTAAATATTACCCAGAGGCAAACCAGAAGCTAACTTATATTACCTGGGTTCTTATGGAGAGTTGATAGTGTTAGACCTAGGTCATAGGTAAGTAAAACCCTTTAAACCAGTCGATCCAGTGTTTTACATAACACCACACTCAAGGAGAGCAACATTTATCATAATTCTTATTTCTACTAGGAGCAGAATGCACAGGTAAGAATATATTAAACTCTCAAGGATAATGAAATTGGATGTTTTTCAGTTCCTAAATTTATGTGGAAAATAATTATTTAATACTCATAGATATGCTTTAATGTTCTTGAAATCCTGGTTTAACAAAGGCAAAATGAAAGCCAAATAATATGTTAACAAAGGTTTCAGCAGTAGTTCCAATGAATAGTATCTTTAAAACATGACAAACACAAAAGAATCTGCAGTTAATGTCGGCATTTATATTGTATGTATTACTTTAGTCTTTATTCAAACTAACATCAAAACAATATTGAAAAATTTTATGTACTATGTATTTATTACTTCTGTATAGTTGTAAAAGAGAAAGTAGCAACAGGGTTTACTAGTTTTGTTCATACATATTTAACTACATTATAATATAACATAAAAACTTTACAATTCTATCTATATTGACAGGCCTCAATAAATTTCTCCCTTTGGATGGGTTCATATATTGCTCAAATTTACAAAATACTGCTTCAGACCAGAAATTATTCAGTGGAGGAGAGGATGATAACAGCATAGGAAAAACTATTAATATATTTATGAAGTTTATTTCCCAGAAATTTGATTGAAACTACAAAGAAGGTACAGATTTCTAGGCCCGCCCACCTGCAACACTAGCATTGCACTCAAATTGCAATCTTGGGGCCTAAAAAGATCACTGGGGATTTTCACCAATCCTTAACCTTGGTGAATTTTCTTCCAATTCACATCACAAGTATAAAATAATTTCTAGTCTCTAATGTGAACATTCAAACAATCACTTCTTCTATTCAAATCTCACAGTTCGAGAGTTGTCAAATAAATCTTTCATTTACTCAATATTTATTGAGCATCTTATTATATGTAACAGGCACTCTTCTAGAAACTGGAGATTCATCAGTGGACAAAATATAAAAGTCCTCATCCTCCCTGAACTTACATTCTAGTTGGGAGATAGACTAATAAAGCACACAACACATAAAAGGTCTCTATGGAGAAAAAAGGAAGCAAAGAGTATATGTGTCATACACAAATGATATATCATTAAACAAAAAAAGTCCTAATAAATAAAACCATTTGGAAAGAATATGAGTGCTCATTTACATGACAAATCCAGAAATGAGATGAGAACATCAGGATAACGCACAGAAACAAAATGGCACTAAAAGCAAGGTCCTTCTGGAACTGAATCAGATCCTGGTGTGTACTCAAACCATTCCTGAAAATACTCTAAGTAGATCTGAAACAAATTTAGAAAGACATTGATGGAGATGCCAATAAAATTTAAAAGAGAGGTTGAGACAATACAGGGAAAGTAGGAACACCCAGAAATAAAGTTTTAAATTGGTAAATTCTTGAGGTCACTATTAGCAAAAAGTGTACAGTTATTTCCTACATCTTCAATACTATAACTAAATTTGGATAGAAAGAGAAAAGTGATGTCAAGTCTATCTGATACCACTCGGCTTGAAATTTCCCAAATGATTACAGGAAACACAAAAATTAAAACTACAGGTAAATGCCTTCCACAGGCTCTCATTTGGAAAGATGGGGAAGGGGAGGGAGAAACATCGGTAGTTAGAAGAACAAAAAACAGGCAAGTCAAACAGGGGGAAAAAAATTATACTGGATTGAAAACGCAAAACAAAGGCTAGCCATAAGGTAAAGAAAAACAGCTCTGAAATTAACATTTTTCCTAGCATGGAACTAAGAGCAGAGGAAATGGAAAGGCTCAAGAGGTTAAGAGGAAATCCCCTTACATACTAGGCACATTTTATCAGAAAAATCGAATAACTGTAAAATTTTCTTTTTGGTCTTAAAAAAGAACTTAATCCAAAAAAATGCCTTTTAAAAAAGTTTGGTTTCCTGAACAGGACCTCTCTTCTGTTGGAATTATAAATCTTGAGAATCATAAAGTGATCATGAGACCACCTAGCCACTTCATATATTAATGCAGAACCAGAAACCCATTTTTATCACTGCACTCAGTTAACGAGGCTCCCAAGGCTAGCTCATACTATAAAGCAGTGTGTCGATTTATAAAGTTATAATGGGGATTAAAATTCTAATTTCAGAAATCTGAACACCTGAATCTTCCACTCATTCATATTACCCCCTCTCCTGGTATCAAAATTATTAAACCAGGTTTGGTGTATCCAAGAAAAAAAAGCAAAGAAAAAAGTCATCTAAGGAAGAATTCAATCAGGCTATAATGAATCTTGAAATACAGTTTTTGATCCACAACTGATTACATCCTCCCTTAAAAACCAAAATACTCAATACAGGAAGATTCAGCCTCTCCCCTAATCCCCTCTCCTCAAAGCAGAAAATGGATTGAAATTTGTTTTTAAGCTCCTCCTAAAGGCCTAATCAACTTAAGTTTATTACAAACTTTGTTCAGCTGACATGATTAGATTTTAACTTCCTAAGTGTTCACACTCTTCTGAATCTTAATTTCCTTGACTGTTCTAAATCTCTCTAGTACTCATTTACTATTTTATGTTCCTTCTAAAGTTGTCTGATCTCATCCATTACTACCTGAATCTCCCTAATTTTCTGAGTTATCTTCTCAAATGCGAGTAGTATACTCGCTTTGAAGAAAACAGCCTACTTACCCATTCATTCTTGCAACAAATGTTTAGACCATAGAATTAATTTTAATCATTAGTAAGGTTTAAGAATGGAACAGAGAAAAAATAATCAAAATATGCATAAATTTTAGAAATAAACCATTTTTTGTAAAGACATTTTGTACACATCTCTATCAGAGCAAATTCTCTACTCTAGCTTCCAGGAACTAAGTATAATAAGTTCTGCCATATGGGACTGAGTGATATACTAGAGAATAATTTGAGTAAAATGTGAATTTTGTGTTTGCTTATGTATTATTTCTTCTCTGAAAAACAGGTATATATACAAAACTGTGCCCAGCTGATCTCAGCCACAGAGGAACATACAAAACAACAACATATGCTCATATCTCATACATCTTTTTAGAAATTTTTTAAAAACACAGGGCAAGCTGTTTTCTTGGAAATTTTTAAATATCCTGTAGCAACTCCTGTGAGTTCACTAGGATATCAAAGGGCTGCTCAAACAGTTTACAAAATGGCACCCTAAGTCCCCCACACCTCAGCCTAATGCTCAAAATATAATAACTTATGCTCTGTCAACTGGCCAGCCCAAATCTCTCTCTCAGACTCCAGGTTTGTATGCTGTGACAACGAATGAAGGAAACCTCATTTAAAATCCTCATTAAAATGGAGTGGGAAGTCCTGAAAGGGGCACTCTCATGCATTACCACTCAGGACACTTTGCAGACTCCAACAGGAAGCACACCCTTCCTGACATTTCTCCACAGGAAGATAGTTACTATACCAGCAGGAAGTAGGGAGATTTTCTACCTGCCTCGCAACAGACCCAGCCACTGAGAAACCGTAATGAATCGGCCAATGGAAAGCCACTATGCTTCAATTCCTGGTTTCCTCCAATGGACATTTTATTTACAGCTCCTCCTAACTCCCTCCTTTTTCTCTATAAAGCAGTATACTTCTCCTTTGTTATCTCCAGGACTTGCCTATGGTTTGTCATAGCCCAAGTGTCCCAAATTTCAATTCCTTTGCCATTCCCGAATAAACTCATTTTTGCTGGTAAAAGAACTGGCTATATTATTTTTAAGGTTGACAATACCGACAATTCAAAATCTCCACTTGCATTTCTAATAACACTCAAACACAACATGTCCAAAATCAAAACTCCGATTCCCTGTGTATATGCTCCACCACTGTCTCAAAATCTTCCTCATTTTAGTAAACAACAACCCTATTTTTCCAGTCGCTAAAGCCAAAAAAATCTTGAGTCATCCATGACCCCCTTTTTTCTCTCGCAAAGCACATCACCAAATCCCACTTGCTCTACCTTCAAAATATATTCAGAATCCAACTACCCTTTACCACCATCGCTGCTACTGCCTGCTCTAAAGCCACCACTGCTTCTCACCTGCATTAGTGTCTTACTAGTCTCTCAATGCCACTCTTGCTCCCCATATAGTCTACTTTCAAACTCAGCAGCCAGAATGATAAGGAAAAAGGTAAGTTCCATCATATAATTCTCTGTGACACACTCCTCACTGGTTTCCCTCTAAATGGCCCCCCGACTATTTCTGATTTCTACTTGTCTCCTGTGCTTACTCTGCTCCAGTGAGACTGATTTCCCTCTGTTCCTCCAACACACAAAGCACAATCTCATCTCACAGCTTTATACCTGCAGCTGTTTCTTTTTGCTTCCTCTCCCAGATATTTACCTGTGTCACTCTTTCCTCCACATTTCTGTTCAAATGTTATCTTCTACAAGAGGCACTCCCTCCTGACGTGTGTCCATGTTGGTGCATCTTCCTCCGCTAGAACAGAGCTCTAGGAGAAGCCTTAGTTTCATTTACCTCTGTGTCTACTGGAACCCAAACAGTATGTTTTAGACACTCAATATTTATTGAATAAAAATTATACCAGTTGTTTCAGGAGACCTCTAATATTCTAATTAATATCAAAATGTCCCCAGAGTTTGTATTATTGGGAGTTTTTCTATTTTACATCTCAAACTCCCATATTTTCCTGATAATAATTAAACTTATGCTTTTTGGGGGGTCATCATTCTATAAAGAAAATTATTTAGCTAATCCAAATGAATTACATTTTGATTTTCCTAACTCTTTAATTCTATTAATAAACAAAAAATTAGACAATCCTCTATATTTTATTAGCCAACTAAAAATTAAGTTTTATTTTTGACATCCTCCAAAAGTCAGGGTAGATGTTTCAGGCAGAAAAATCTCAAATTTTGATCTATTTCTCTCCCAATTAAGCCTCTTCCAAGATCTTATCTTTAAACACAACTGCTAAGGAAAATCTCTAAAATTTAGGTTTCAAACAACCTTTTCTCATAGCAAGATCTAAGACAAAGGACTGTAAAATGTAATCACAATGAATTCAAACTAAAGATTATCTGTGGTTCCCATTTCACAGATCTGGCCCAAATGTAAAAATCACTTTTTACCTTGTCCTCATTTAATTCTCTAGTCCCCTGACCTTCTCTACCAGTTGTCTTCAGGTGGATTTGGGGACTGAGGGGTGGGGGTGCAGGGGAAGGGGTTAATGAGCCTTAAAAGGAAACAACTTGATTATCCTCAGGCAGAAAGTAAAGAACATCTAGATTTGTTTTAGAGTCTTTGTAATGTCATGAAACCTCAACTCAGGGAATTTCACTTCCTCTACAAACTATCTCCTGTACCTTGCGCATGCTGGGGATGTTGAGACACACCTTGGGCAGGCCAGCTGTCTAATCTACAAAATGGTATTCAGATTGTCTTAGTTCCTTCTGAAAAGCAATGGACCAGCATTCTGACCCACTTGAAGCATGACTTGGCTCCTTGTTACTATGGTGATGAGCAACCTATGAAGAGAGATAATTTGCTACTTCACTGAAAATTCAAAGCATTCTATAGCTTTGTTTTTTATCAGGAATGAGGTAGGAGGAGCAGAACTAATTATGAAGTATATTTATAAACATGTAAAGGAGTGTGTTTCATGAATCTAACAGCAAGATTTTAAGTGGTTTAGCTTACAGGAAAAAATGAAGAGAATGAGGACTAAAGAAAATAAACATGTTGCACCACATTCTAACATGTACAGCTCTTACATCAGCACTGAACTTGGCACTACAGATTTTCCAGAACAGAGGTTCTCAGATTAATTTTCAAATTTTGTATATGGGTAACCAACAAACTGGATAGGGGGGAAAAATCCACTGAAATAATCAGGAATCAACTAAGGCCAATACACAAGTCCGATGCTCCTGAAACACTGTTTAAAGGAAAGATTCCATATCTCAAAAATTCTTAAAATAATATCCAATACCTACATATAATTTTTAAAATAGTCTTAGCAAACTAGAGATAGAGGAAAACTGTACCTTAATAAAAGGAATCTATCAGAAACTTACAGAAAATAGCAAAGCATACACAATAGCAAAATATTAAAAACATTCCCAAATTAGAGCTAGCAATAAAACAAAGATGTCAGCTATCATATTACAAAAAGATGAAAATATTCAAAGGGAAGAAACAAAAATCTGTTATTATTTGCAAACTACATGTTATTTGGGGCTTTCAAATTAAACAATTAAATTAAAAATTATTTGGTCTAATAGTAAAGTCAAAACTTATCAGATAAAAGATCAAAATTAAAGGTAACACAAAAAACATTAAACAGAGAATTACCACATGACCCAGCAATTCTACTCCTAGGTATATAGATCTGGAAATAGGTACTCAAACAAATATCTGTACATAAAAATTTATAGCAGCACTATTTTAAAAGCCAAAAGGTAAAAACAACCCAGATGTCCATCAGTGCACGAATGGATAAATTGTGGTATACACACACACACACACACACACACACACACATAATGGGTTATTATTTAGCCATAAAAAGGGAATATTGATACTTGCTACAAAATGAATTAACCTTGAAAACACCATGCTAAGTGAAAGAAACCCGACACAAAAGGTCACATATTACTATGATTCCATGGTAGGAACAGACAAACCTATAAAGACAGAAAGTGGATTAGTGGTTGTCTAGGGACAGGACAGAGACAGGGCAGGCAGAGAGAGAGAGAGAGTGACTGCTGATGGGTATAGAGTTTCTTTTTAGGAATGACAAAAACGTCCTAGAATTACAAGTGATGAGTGCACAACTTTGTGACTATACTGAACATCAATGAACTATACACTTTTAAAATGTGAATTTTATGATATATGATTTCGATCTAAATAAAAAAGTAAATGGGAGAGAATAGTCAATATGAATTGTGGTGGGAACGACATAATTCCCATAACATACATTAAAACTATAGTAATCAAAATAGTAAAGCAGCAGAGAAGAAACAGGTAGTTCAACCAAACAGCATCCTACATGATAAAGGCAGAGCAAGTGTGAAAAACAGGATGTTTGAATAAATTGAGAAACCTGAGTATCTGAAATGGTAAATGCCTACTTCATCATAAACAAAAACTTAAAAAGTGCCAGATTAAGTAAAACATAAAATCCAATACTGTCAAATATTGAAGAATGATTTATAAATCTTAGTGGGAGGTAACTCCCCTTCCTCAACAAAAGACACAAAATACTGATATATGTGACAAAACAAAATTTAAACCTGTTTGAAAAAAACACAACATAGAGTTAAAAACAAGCAATAAGCAAAAGATAGGGAGAATAATATCTGCAATATACACAAAGCATTAATTTCCATGATATTAAATAGTTCACCCAAAGCATTAGAGGGGGAGGGGGAAAAGAGGACAATACTATTGTGTAAAACTAAACTGAAGACTATACTGCAGTTTGAAAATACACAGAAAGATACACCATGCCCAGCAAATTGGATATTTGGGGAGGAGAGTTAGGAGCATATATTTTTTTGCATCTATTTTCAGTGCTGTTTGAATTTCTGACCACAGCATATATGGTTAATTGCATAAAATCAAAAACAATTTTAGAAGGAAAAAAGTCTGGGAGATAAAACTTTAAATTGCTGAGGGCTATCTGAAGGATTTTTAAAAGGGAAGTAGCATGGTTGGGTTAGTATTTTTGACAGATCCCTGGAGCATCTTTACAGAGAATGGATGTGAAAGGCACCAGTTGGGAAACAGATATTGATTCAATTCTCCAATAAACAAATGCTGAACACCTACAGGGGCCGAGCTAAACACTGGAACCAGTTAGAAATGTTGCAAGCTGTCTGTGCAAAAGTTCATGTATACCTACTTTTGGCAAGGGAAATAAGGGAGAGAAAGACACATCTTTTTTTTTTTTTTTTTTTTTTTTTTTAAGGGAAGGGGATAGGAGATAACATGTTAAAGCCGTTGCCACTTTAAGGCATCTGTGGATAACGACCTTCTGATATTACTTATATTACAAGAAGATTAGGTATTCCTGATAGGTATAACCCATTTTTTTGACAACACATTGAATAGAAAAAGCAAAAAGCCAGTATCGGCCTTGATCTTACACACTGATATTTTATTTTCAAGATTCTTTGACTTTGGAAAGTCCACGTCCTAAAAGTCTTTGGATGAGTAAACTTTAAAGCCACCTTGGTCATTTTCTGTGTCCATTTTTTAAATTCTTTGGTTTTTATCAAAAGATGAATAATAATAAGAGAACCCAGTATTAACAGTTAACTCAAAGGAAAAACATTTTAGTGAATCATATTAAAGATATTTTAAATTATGATTTAATCTGCACTGGTTTCTTTTTACAGTTCATACATTCCCATTTTATCACAGCCATCTGTTATTTCAATAGTAAGCCAGTTTTAACAAAAATTTTAATAAAGGCCATGACAGTACATAAAAAACTTTTTAACTTTCTCACCTAAAAACTTTTTTTTAGGTGTCCCCTAAGTGAAAGAAGGCAGCAAAAAGAAACCATTGATGAGTTTGGCAAAAAACTCACCCTAACATATAGTCTAGGGCATTTCAAAAATAGGAGAGGTATGGCGGCAGCTATTTAGATTATATCCCTACAATCTAGGGCTCAGAAAAAGAGCTCCTGAGAGGTTCTTAGACAAGCAGGCAATCACCATCACCTTGACAGTCAACTGCCAAAGCGAGCTTTCTTAAATCTACCACAACACTACCATAATTCCCCCTGCACCATGCCAGCAAGGCCCCTGATTTATAGGTTTCCTATTTCGAACACGTGATGTGGGCAATGCCAGGGCAAACGCAGGGCAGGTTCTGGGGAGAGATTACAGTAAGCATGATAGCCGAAGGATCTAGCTACCTCAAGACAGTCCCAGTTTTACAGTATTTTGTTTTCATGTGTGGTGATTTGATAGTTGTACGAAATTTTGTATGAATTTTATATAAATAAAGTTCGAAGCCCAGAAAAAAAATCTTTTCAGACTCTACAGAATGTTGCTCCTGAGCATATGATGATATGAAAATAACCTGGCCTAAGTCCCCCCCCCCCCAACACACACACCGACACACAGAGAGAGAGAGAGAGAGAGAGAGAGAGGCATTTCTTCCCAGTCAGGAAATCATCAAAAATTACAAAGGATTAAACAAACAAACAAACAAAGCCTTCTACTTAAAACAAGAAAGACTGTGTGAGAAGAGGCTAGAAAGAGGAGCAACAAGCAATAGCTGCCATAAGTCCTTTTTGTAGAAATATTTAAATTTAGCAATTGGATATTCCTGCACGCTGTTTCTTTAGAAATAATTACCATCGTCACAACTTTGAACAAGAATTTTCACCTGGTCATCTAATTTATTTCACATGTAGTATCGAACAGAACTTGATCAGATATCTATTCCTTTTAGCCACAGCTGTTACAGTCTTGAACTACAAATCTTTTAAAAAAATATATGTAAATATATGCATTCCTCAATAGAGGAATCCAAGAGTTTTTTAAGTGCCTGAGAGGCCCACAACCCCCTTCTGAGAGATGATAGGTAGTTTCTTCTACTTAAGTTGTCACCCTGGAATCCCGTTTCCTTTCTACTCTGGCCTTAACTAAATGATAACCATCAATAGGCAAAGGAGAACTTGGTGGACTACGATGTGGCCTATTGTGAAATTAAGAGTAATGAAAATCAAAGCAACCCAATCGCATCAAATCTAATGGGGGGGGGGGTCTGAATTTGAGCAGAAAAGGTTAATGGTAGAGACAAAGTTACAAGATTAAAAGACTCACTACATGAGGAAGCCTGCTTCAGAGTGGAAGAAGTGAACAGGTCATCAGATCCTGCCACTGATGGGCAACTAGAATTGCTACAGAATCTCGAACGAGTAGGTATATTGTTCCAATTGTCCTTAAAAACAAACTATGTGATCTAAAACTATTTTATGTTGTTTCCTCATGTCCCCACACATTCATATAAAAAACTACAACAGGTCATCTGGTTCAACACCTACTTATACAAGGTTACTTCTTCCTTATGGAAATGAAAAATATTCTATAATCAGTAGAATTTTTTCCTGACTACATTCTATAAGACTTGCAAACCAACAGGGGATTGGCTAAGCCTATTTAGAATTCCCTTAAATTGCTGAAGCTATTTACCCCTTTTTTTCAAGAATTAGATCCTATACTTCTGAGTAAGGATTACGGACTTAAATACAGAGCTATTGGGCTGATCCTTCCCCAAACACCAACAGATTTTTTTTTTAAAGATATAAACCCACAGAGACTGAAGAAAAAAAAGAAAAAAGAAAAAAGATTACAGACACAAATATTTGAAAGCTTGAAAATAAGAGGTAAAGAACTTGACTCAAAGAGCCAGGAAAACTGAACCTATGATAAGCATCAGAGAACGGTCCCCCAAAAGGTTCAGCAGGGATAAAATGGGAGGAATTAACAGAAAATCTTTCTGAAATGCAATTCCCAGATCCCCTCTCTCACTGAGGCAGGCAAATGCCCTCCCCTCACCCTTGTGAAAGGCTGAAGGTAATCTGAGAAGGGTTAAAACACAGGGTTAATTGGACTAGGGATCATCAGGTAAGGCAAAGGTAATTTAACATAGTTCCCAGTCCATGGTACATTAGTAAATAAATGTTTAACATCTTGTGGGGGAAGGAGGCGGAGACTGACAGGGTCAGTTATTTGTAATATTTACTGATTCCTGGGTACAAACATTCTTTCCTCGGCTGCTTCAAGCTACCAAATGATGTCGGTGAACGCAGAGTTCAGAAAAGATGCACAATAGCCTGTTATTACATAGTATTTCCACCATATATACAGATGTAAATAATCTCAAGTGCATCCATAATAAAATGTAATTAGGAAATGGTGAGTTATTAGTATTTATTAACATTGATTTTACTCTAACATTTCTTTGTATAATCTTTAATAATTACTGTATTTAGTTAGCAACTGGCTCAAAAAGTTACTGAACATTTTAATAATTGGTTCTCATGTGCTAGCACAAGCCAACTGACCCCAGCCCCCTCTATCAACACTCTTCCCAGAAGATTTCACTTCCAAGCAGAAAAGATTAGAAGAGACTTCTCTAGGGAATCTAACCAGTGATTAGCCTTTGAGGCAAAAACATGAAGATACTGACAAATTCCAAAACTAAACTTGTCCAGTCAGATCACTCTACAGTGAAGATGACAACTGGTAAGCCCTACTTGTATATTCAGAACTTCAGATAAGCTTTTTAGGATCCCGCTCTTAAAATACTAGCAAATAACCAAGATTAGACACTTCTAGCATAAAACAGAAAAAGCAAGTTGGAAGAAAGAGAGAATAGGGTTAGCCTCATCGGCATGTAACCTGAGCAGTCATACAGCACCCTGCACTTAGAAGAGCTCCGTGTTAGGTTTAATGCTCTGCTGTGGCTGTCTTGAAATTCTTTAATAAATGTTGAACAATGTTGTACTCAGCCCTGTGAATCACGTAGCTAGTCTTGATAGAGACTACACAGGCAGAAGAAAACTCTAGAGAAAAACACACCATTAATATTTTCAGAAACATAAATTACAAACATAAAGCCAGAATAATTTGCTACAAGAAAAAAAAGACTAAAAAAAGTCATAAAGTGAGAATGAGTATGCTTTCTTGGTAATTAAAAATGTAACAGTAGAAATGAAAGAACAGAATACATGAGAACATTGGAAGGTCAGTTCAAGAAGTCCAATATCTGAAAACTTGAGATTCAAGAGAAAATTAAGGGGGGTAAAAAAAGGAGAGGAGAAAGTCATCAACAAAATAGTTCCCAGACTGAGAGGGGTCACCAAGTACTCAGTACAATGGCTGGAACCAAATTCACATTAATGAACCTTATTGTGCAGTGTCAAAGACTGAGAAACAAAGAATTGATCACATAAAGGATCAAGAAGCTAATGGCTTTGGGCTTCAAGAGCAATTAAGTAAACACAGAGGAAACTAGAAAACAATGAAGCTATGACTTTAAAATTTCAAAGGAAAAATTTCAAGACAGATTTCTATACCCAGTCAAATAACCAATTAAGAGTAAGAACAGAGTTCAAATTTCCAGATATACAATAATTAGTCATGGGATTGTAATGTACAGCACTGGAAATATAGTCAATAATATTATGATAAGGGTATACGGTGTCAGACGGTTGCCCGACTTATGGTGATACTTCTTTAGGTATATAAATGTTGAATAACTAAGGTATACACCTTAAACTAATATAATAGTATATGTTAGCTACATTTTAATAAAAATCTTTTTTTAAAAAAAGAGTAATGACAGAATAGGACATTTTCAGCCATTCAAGGTTTAAAAGTTTAACTCCCATGAACTTTCTCAGGCACCTACTAGAGAATGTTTTGCCAAAATAAGAGCATAAACCAAGGAACAGGACCATATGAGATCTAGAAAACAAGAAATCCAACACAAAGAAGCAAAGAATATGCCACCCCCTCACCACCACCACCACCACCACCACCCCACCCCACCCACCCAGATGCTGGTGAAGGGCAATCCCAAGGGACAGTCATAAAAACAATGGGTAACAAGTCTAGATGGGGGCACATCTTCAGGAAAATGAGAAGTTAATAGAATACATGAAGTGTCAGAACTTCCTGAAAGAAAATTTGAACAAGCTGCAATTTGATTATACAGCAAATCCTTACTTAACACCACAGACAGTTTCTTGGAAATTGCAGATTTAAGCTAAACAAAGTCTAAGGAAACCAATTTTACTATAGGCTAATTGGTATAAATAAGAATTAAGTGCCTACAGCATATTTCTGGTCATAAAAACATTAATCAAGCTTTTAAATAAAGATCTAAAACATTTATAATATTAAATATTAAAATAAATAAGCTATACATACAGTTTAAAAAGATTAATACTCAGCCATAAGAGAAAATGAAATACTGCCATTTGCATCAACACAAATGGAACTCGAGATAATCATGCTAAGTGAAATAACCCAGACAGAAAAGTTTAAAATCACATGACATCACTTATATGTGGGATATAAACCTAAAAGCAACAAATGAACAGGACAAATAAACAGAGACTCGTGGACATGGACTACAGACTAGTTGTTACCAGAGGGTAGGAGGTGAGGGGCGGGGGGAGGTAGATGGGGTAAAGGGGGTCAAATATGTGGTGACAGAAAGAAATCTAACTACGGGAGGTGAACACACGGTGTGAATATGTATATGCCTTGCTGTTAAAATGTACAACTGAAATTTACCAGATTTCGTTAACCAATGTCGTCATAAAAAATAAATTAAAAAAAAGTAAAACCACCGATAAAATAAAATAATAATAATAATAATAAAAGGATTACTAAAAACAAGCAAGGGTCATGGGTGGCTAGCTAGAGCCTATCCCAGGAACTAAAGGTACAAAGCGGGACCCCACACTAAACAGGACACTCACCATGCCCACACTCACTCAGTTCACCTCACATGCACATCTGTGGATGCGGGAGGAAACTGGAATCCCAAGAGAAAACCCACACAGAAAGGGGAAAACGTGCAAACTCCACATGGGCAGTGGCCCCGGGCAGGAACTGATTTTTCTCATCAACATTATAATGAAATGTTGAACAAAATGAAGTTATCCAAGGACATGCTGTATTAGTGAAAACTTAATATAAAAGTAAACAACAAAGGAAAATATAAATTTCAGGAAAACCCAAAAGCTGTATAGAAGTAAAAGTGTTCACAGATTACTACACAGTAATAGCACTTTCAGTCTTAACCATGTAAACACTGAATACCAATCTAAGCAAAATTATGAATACCTTATACTAGGATGGAAGAACAAAAATAGCATGTGGGAATGTGGGGAAAAAACCTAAATCCTCACCTGCCATCATGGGAAATCAAGAGATAATGCCTGAAGCTGCAAAATCAAGGAATAATACGAGAACGCAGTTAAGAATGAGTGTTTAGAATTGATACCCAAAAAAAATGCCTTGGCATACTTGATATTTTCAGCTAAAGAAATTTGAGAAATGTCAAGTGCAGGAAGGACTCTGACTCTCCCTTCTTCCCAAAGCAGGTCATAAGAGAGAAGGGGCATCCTTATCTCTGAAGACAGAGAAACAAAGAGAAAAATCCAAAGTAAATGACCTAAATTTCCCCAGTTTATCACCCTTTGCTCATATTCTTTTGTCATCAGTTTTACATGACTTTGCTCTTCATCAAATCTAGCATAAAAATACTCGGTTTTAACCACTTCCTTGGGTCTTCATCTCCTTATGAGGTTTCCTACGTCACATAAAACTTACATTAAATAAATCTGTATGCTTTTTTCTTGTTAATCTGTCTTGTCAGTCCAATTTACAGGGCCTCCACTGGAGAACGTAACGAAGCAGTAGGAAAAATAGTTTTTCTTCCCCTACAAGAACACAGAGATAAATGCAAAAAGAATCAGCTATAAGAAATCGAAGCTCTATGGCCACGCCACCCTCAATGTGCTCGAACTCATCTGATCTCAGAAGCTAAGCAGGGTCGGGCCTGGTTAGTACTTGGATGGGAGAACACCTAGAAATATCAGGTGCTGTAGGCATTAAAAAAAAAAAAAAGAAGAAGAAATCAAAGCATTTGCATCTAGGGAGGGAGAGTGGGGGATGAAGTGGGAGAACTGTTGCCTTTCAAAACAGTCTTACAGAGCTACTGAATCTTTAAACTGTGCACATTCAACACTTCGATAAAAAAAAAATACATGACAAAAATTAGCAGAAAAGTTCAGAACATTTTAGTTCATGCTTCCTTGTTCAGATTACAAGTTTTCTCTTAATAAATTTTTCTTTCATTTGTTGTATTTTTCAATTTTTCTACAACAAAAATTTTTACTTGTATAAAACTTAATACTCAGCTCACTACTGTCTGATATTCAAAATTATTTGTAACTCCGAGTATTTTGGAATGTTCCTCTATCATCAGATACCCAACCTGACCCAGCTCAGGAAAAGGCAGAGGCCTGTTTTCCAGGAGTTATCTCAGCAGTTTACATCAAATTATTCTGTATCTCACACTATGTTTCCCTCAGCAAGCCTACATTCTTTTAAAACAGTATAAAGAGACTGTAGGCAAAAAAAAAAAAAAAAAAAAAAAAAAGGGTTCTACAGAGAGTAACCTCGCAGGGTGATTTGATCATAAAATTCCTAAGTGGACATGTCACAGTGAGTAGTTACATCCAGGATATGATTTCTTTAGTAAAAGGCTTATCTTTGCTTAAGCAAGCTCTGTGGGTTGTTTGCATGCATCTCGGTTAACACACCTTTGAAATGCCTTTTTCAAAGCAACCACCCTCAAGGCAGCACATAATACCTAATTCTAAACACAAACTCTCAGTTGAAATCTTGCTTCCATGATTATAGTCAGTTAGACTCAAATAAATTCGTACAAAAATTCTCTACAGGTTTGCACATTTCTTACCTCAACAAGACTTTCCATTTAATCCTTTGAGAAATTCAAGTAATAAACAAATGAACTCTAAAATGTGCCTGTAAGGGGGCAACAACTTCAATTTCTTTCATATCTTTATTATTCCCAACTCTAAATTAAAGCCGTTCAGTATAAATTATAATATGCAATATATTAATACAATTGGATACAGTTTGTTCTTATTCTGTCTTTATATAGCTGTCATTTAGCTCTTATCTAGCTAGAAAAGTAGTTATGGTCAGTTTACAAAATACAGTCCAGAGAAGTAAATGTTGTCACATCCTTTGTTCACCTCCAGACTGGATGATGATGATGATGATGATGGTGATGATGATAACGACAAAGGTGGTCATCATAGAACCTTCAAGAAGGAATTTGCTTACCACAGAGAACTGAGCCAATCTGCAGACAAATGTAGTCCAGCCAAGGCAACTACACATGTTTTCACTTATTCCCTTAAGAGTGATTTGATTTGTTTGGATTTGGTATAAAATCATTTCTGGATTTAAGGAAAACTAAACAAAGTTTTACAGCTTGTTATGTTGGTAGGCAGGCAGCCATGAAGAAACCCTAATCTTAAAAAAGATTGCTTTTTCACTTAAAATCAGGGTGGGACAGACATCCCTGAGGTCATGGTATACATTTCTCACCTTTATTCTGCCTAATATTGTCGAAGATGATCTTGTCTTCATTATTAATTAGTAAACCCCAGCATGGTAATTTTGTCTGTATGATCCTGAGCACTTTCTTTCTCTTTCTCTTCTCCCTCCTCTCCCTCCCTCCCTCTCTCCAGTAAAAGATACTCTTGGCATAAAATACTACTTGAGTTTTTCTCAAACTGGCAACAAAAGCAAGCTGCTAAAAGAAATCCCTTCTTTCCCAAAGTCAAATTAAATTCTGCCAATGTACACAGAGAACATACTTCTAGATTAGTGGTTGTTAACCAACTTAATCTTAATGAGCTCAAACTTCATGTTCACACTAGAACGCTTTAGGTAAATAATACTAATCTCTTCCCGATTCTAGATAGCTTGCAAACTGCAAGGAAGTTCATCTGGTTTCTTGCTACCTCTATCCATCCCCATCTCACCCTCCCCAAAAAAACAGCTTGAGTTTTTTGTTTTGTTTTGTTTTTTGAAACAGCTTGCTTTTTCCATCCTGAGCTTTTCCAAACTATTTCAGGGTTCAGACAATTATGCCAGTGACTAAGTCTCCTCCTGGGAATAGCTGCCTCATTATCACTACTAAAAACAGTCACTCCTACTACTAACTGATAAGGATCTGGAAACTCATTGTAACTTTGGGAATGCAAATCCCACCCTACCCAAAGATAAATGCATTACAAGTGGAATAACAGACTCACCTTAGGACAGAACTCCAGCAGCCTTTGTGTTCCAATTAAGGTGTTGAGTTTTGTGTATACTCCTACTTTTACTAATATGAAGAATTTGGTACTATTTACTTCCTCATACTCGATTAATACATAAATTAGTAAGAGCTACATGAGCAAAAAAAAAAAAAGAAAGAAAGAAAAAGAAAAAGAAAAAAGGCAAAAAAAAAAAAAAAAACCCCAAAACACACACAAAAGCTCAACAGCGAATGTCCTATAGTTTTTAAGGTAGCTCAGCCTTCCAACTGATCTTGTTTCAGAAATATTTTGTGCAGTATATGTGTTGTGTGGGTAACTTTAGTTCTTGGCAAGCTAGTCCTCTTACTTGGAAAATCAATAGCAGATAACTTCAAATAAGAGGTCTTTTCCTATATCCCTCAAATAAAACTACTTAGGAACTTGATTCTTACAAAAACACTATGCAAAACAGATGATCATAAATTTATTTCTATCATCACCATTTTGCTTCTACTGAGCCTGCTCAGTATTAGTGGAAAGTCACATAATCACAGGCCATCATTCTGGAACCCTAAATGAGACATAGAGATGGTGCCTCAATCCACACATAGCTCCCCAGAAAATAAAGTTCTTTCATATCATCTATAATCTACCTGGGCCATTTTGTAGTCACTACACAGAACATGCAGCTCAAGGGTATTTAACCTTTTTTGTGCCATTAAGTCCTTTATGCAAAGACTATAGAGTCTCAGAATATCTTAAAGCAAAAAGACCCAAACACAAAGGAAACTAATTACATTAACATACAGTTACCAAATATTTTTTAAAACTTGTGCAGTATTAAATACTTATTTATTTTTAATGTTATATAAAATAACAAAGTCTAATGACAAGCCTATTAACTACTATTAATTTCCAAATTGTGACCAACATATATATTTTCAAGATATCTGTAACAATTGTTGTGTGATATAAAAAATATTTGTGATTTCAATTGACGACAAAGTCACAGGGACTGCAAATTTGCTTAGTTTGAAGCAAATTGTAAATTTCATTTAGAGATAAGTGAAAACAAATATCTAACATTTTTCTCATTCAAGTTCATGGACCCCTGAAGCTTTTAAAGCGTTATCACTTTGGAGCATTTAAAGAGGCATTTGAGATCACTGGGTTCAACCTCTTCATTTTAAAGATAAGGAACTAAGGAGGAATTGATGGCACTGCTTGCCTGAGGTATCTTGATCACAAATCACTGGGTTCCTCTATTTACAGTAAATCACTATTTCTCCTGAAAACCTGAACCTCAAATTTAACTCTTCAAGCTTGCACCTCAGTTTCATCATCTGTAAAATAAAGATAATAACCCAATTATGGAAGAACCTTAACGTGAAAAATCAAATTTAATAATCCATGTTATAGTATTACAGTAGCACCTTTAAAGGTAAGGCTATGAGCATTGAATTTTATGAGAAATTAAAGTTATTCTGGTTTCTTAGTATACTTACTATGCTACCAAGTAGATCTCCCAAAAGGACAAACTAACCCTAGAAATAAGCCACTTCACGAGGAAAATGATACATTTACAACAAACAGTACTGGCTTTAGAGTCAGACTATTAAAACTATGCGCCTGTAATTCTAGACAAAATGCTTGTTTTCTCTGATCCTCCATTTCTGAATCAATGAAATAGAAATTAATGCTAACAACCACATGAGATTGCCAAGAAGGTCATTAAGTGTTAGTCCTCTTCTCTTAAACAGGTCAGTGAGGAACCTATCATTTAAAGATAACCTCCTAAAGTAATAAGGGCCCTTTTCTGATTTCTGCATTATAAATATTTACTTTCTCTTCCTCCATCACTTGATACAGTTATTTAAAGTTGAGTAAAGTAGAGGACAAATAACATCCTTCCTTCTTGGTCTGTACAGAATCTCTCAGCAATCTAAAACAGCCATTCAAATAGCCAGCAAGTTATATAGCAAAAAGAAATTACAGTAAAGATAGTATTACTATTGTGCACTGAAAAAGGAAAGGAATCGAAACCAAAGGCCATTCTCAAATTTCTAAACCAGACAAAAGGAAACAAACATTTGGAAGACAAGAGTCACACAAAATGATTTAAGGGTAGGTATTCAAACATGCATGTGAAAAAAAAATGCCAACAAAGTCACTCGACTTCTTCCCACATACTTTGTTTTGCTTGCCTCCAGAGAATTCAGTGGTCAACTGCAGACAAGTCAAAGTTATGGTGACAAATATGCAAGCATTTTAGTTGACTAGAAACAATATATAGAAAATACAGCAGGAATAGGTAGCCCAGGGAGCACAAAAGGCTAGTAGTACAAAGCAAATTTGTTAAACACTGGGGGTGGAAAAAGAACCATTATCTATCACGCCCTCCTGTCGCACCCTTTATTTGTAGTCATAACTGCGAGCTGCTTTAAAGACAATGACAATGTTATTAAGGGTACCTTCATGCTGTGCCAAAGCACATACACACAGCATTTCAGAACAATCAGTCTTACTTTCATGAGAGCAAAGGTTGCAGCCAAATAAAATGGGTGGATACCATGTTAAACAATCTTGGAATTAGCTAATAGGATATAGGAAAAAATGATCCTAATGCAGATGCTAAGTTCTCTTCCTCCTTAACACAATAAAAATTTTTACTACTTGAAAAGTGCTAGTCAAAAAAGGTTCCATTTACTAAGACCTACATATGGCCTGTTTTTAAACACAAAAATGCTTATTTCCTTGTATAATCTGTAAACTTGAAATATATGCCCTGGATATGAGATCTGACGTATAATTTTCAAAAGAATCCTGTGTAGAAAGGACATCTTGAAATACAGTCACTACAACACTACAGAAAAACCAAGTGTTTTCACAAACATTTAATAAAGGCGAGCATTAAATGAAGGCGAGCATTAAATGAAGGCATCCAGCCTCCTCCTAAAGACTGCTTGGCTTGCTGTGGATATTCAGCTTTATTCCTCAAGAAACGAATTATTCTCCCATATGGTTTTCCTGACCCCATGTTCCCTAATCATAACGAAGTCCGAAACATTAAGCAATTATTTTTCAAATATGGTGATAACAATTCAATTTCATGGCTTATTCTCAAGCAGAGAAGAAACTATGTTAAATGGCTGGGGAAAGAGAACTATAGATTACATACAGGCACACATATTTATAAAGGCCTTTCAGCCAGAATGTAGTTTATTTGATAAAACACTGAGCCACTCTACTACTACATCACACAGGGTTAAAATGTATCAGTTTATTCCATGTATGCCAATATTTTATTCAATGTATTCACACTCTAAACTAATATATTACTTAATGCATTGTTGACTGGCTTCAGGACAAAAATAAGAGAAGGGATGAAAAAGAGTTTAATAATAAAATATGATTTTGTAATCATATCAACATAGACATACATAGATATAGTACTTAGTAAATAGAGAAAAATGGGAAATAAAATTCAGGAATCCCACAATTGAACTAATTCAGTGAAAATTTTCATAAAACAATTTCAATAGCTCGCTTTTAAGACTCAGATTTTTGAAACTTTTTTCCAGGTGCAATTCTAACGCATTAATGAGAACTTATATTTCATGTCAGTGCCAGTGCAAGAGAAATCTACAGCTCAAATTAAAGTGAGAGAGAGTGCCTTTTCAGACCGGTTGTTTTCAACAGAACCTCAGTGGGTTTTTAAATTTTAAACTCTTGGGCAGTTAGTTCCTCAGTAGGTTCAGCCCTACTGCCCTACTTTGTTCTAAGAATAGGAACTGTTTATTATGATTTCTAACAAAAGTCGCAAAGTGAATACCCTATTTTTAATATTAAAAAAAAAAAATACTTTGAAAAATCAACCAGTCCCATACAGAGCCCTAAACCCAGAAAGATAATTACAATAAAAATGGGTTGACCACCTAAATTACTTGTATTTACAGTGACTTGAGGCAAAATCATTTATCATTATTTAAGACTTATTGCGCAGATTAGGTGATGAGGCAAGAAGTTCAGTACTTGCCCAAAGCACTGCAAAAAGCAAAACAGCTCAAAAAGGCATTCCCAAAAAAACTGCCCAAAGCAAATATTTTCTACTGGCTCCTATTTTCCTCTTATCTCTAAAAGATGGCCTATGTTATCCTTTTCTTTTTGTTTTGTTTTTTTGGGGGGTTTTGGGGGGTTTTGGGGGGCAGTGGTATATGGTCAAGCATAATAAAGAAAATAATGTATAAAGTTGTAAATTTTTTCTGAATTACATATTGATGTAGGCAATTATTTTGAAAACAAATTAACAAAATAAAAATATAAACAAGACAATTTAATCCATTAAATGTATTTGGAATCTACTTAAAGGTCAAAAGAAAAAAGAGTTTAATTAGACTGAACACAGAACACTAATAAATGATTCATTTCAGTCAAACCCACGCCTCACCCTCTTTTGAAGTGCAGGAACTGCTGTTCTCTTGAAATCTGTGGAAGCTGCAGTTTGAGGTATTCTGTTATGTTGCTTTTGCTTTGTAATTAACTGACTGTTACAGATCACAGAAAAAAAATCATACAAAAACATAAAATTATTCAGGTTCACAATAAAATTAAGTGATGGGTAAGTATGGGGAGACTGAAAAACAATTTAAAAATTTGATCATGAAAACATGACTTAATATTGCATCGGATCAGTACCCCAATTTATATATTCTGAAAGATATTTTCATGGATGAGAATGACAGTGATGGTGTTGATGAGATGGGCTGGTGTTTCAAATATTAGAGAAAACCTCCTACTCCCAACATAAAAAGTACAGCACTTAATGCTGGCAGCTTTTTTTTTTTTTTTAAGTTTTCAATGATAGAATGAGGTTACCATAGTAAACGCTAAAATCACAAGCATAAACAAAGAACTAAAGCCAATTTCATTAGAAATGAGACATATACTAACTCATATTAAACAATTTCATCACTTTAATAGTAGACATGTCACTGTAACTAAGCAATAAAACCATATTCTATTCTTTCCCTTGTGTATCCTTTACAAGGTATCAGATTGCTTGATTTATTTTCTGATGGAAAACCCTAATGTTTAATACATATAAACACATACACATTTTTAATAAACACCCGTTACTGAAACCTGCTTAAACTCACATTATTTCTTAAAATGTTATATGAGGTGGTATATTCCTCCATGATTTAGCTTAATCCTAAGAATTTTCCTCCATGAATCTGTCTCAAGTCTAGCAATGTACCATCATCGGGTTAAAGGACTAGTTTATGATACTTCTCATATTGAAATTACTTTATAACATCAATCCACTAAAAATACATAAAACTGACTCTTAAGTACTATATCAACAAAATCACTCCTTATCAAAGTGCCAATTCTCTCTCCTCAAAAGATTAAGAAGTTTTATAGTGACAAAGTCTATGTTATTCTTAAAAGAAAGTCATGGCAGTTGGATTTAATATATGTCGAAGCCCTCATTTCTTATGCCACCCTAATTACAAATCTAGGATTACAGGAGAGGGTAACATAATCTATAGAATAGGAAAAGCCTACAAAATTCTCTTTACTGGTGGAAATAATCAGAAAATAGGCTCTTCCAATACCTATACGGCCCAGAAAATGGCATGAAATGTTTATAACGAGGAAACATAAAAGTATAGAAACATGGGACTTGCTCCTTAGTTCTTTCTTTAAAAATCAAAGGAGAAATGAGTAATAACTAACTCTTCAAGTAAGAGCAAATGCATTAAAATACTCCTACAAAGCCCAATTTTGTAAAGCTAAATAGATAAGTTCTAAGAACTGAGGAGGGCAATCATAATAAATACACTTATTTAAAGTATCCTTAATCTGCAGTATTAATTCAACTCCTGCCAAAACAAAGTGTAATATTTCAGTTTCTAGCTTTAAAAAAAAAAAATTGAAAAAGTGTTTCAAGTTAAGTGTTAAAGATATTCACTTGTGCATAAAGCCTCTCTAAATCTTTCACAGATTTAAGTTTTAATAATAGCTCCTTAAAGTCTGTCTTTCCAAAATCACTAACATTCATTATTGAACACTTAGTATTATCCAAGCCTTAAACGAGGCCTAAGGAAAAATAAATAAGACAAACACCATCCCAGTTCACTCATGGTGTTGAAATTCTAACAGGGAAGACAAAAATAGTTATATAACATCTAAGAGGTAAAATTACAAAATTCAGAAGAAACATAGGCATAAATCTTCATGACCTTGGATTAGGCAATGGTTTCTTAGATATGACACCAAAAGTACAAACAACAGGAAATAAAAAAATTAGACTCAACCAAAATTAAAAACTTAATTTTAACCTAAGAGAAAAAACATAACCTCCCACAATGGGAGGCAATACCTGCAATCACACACCTAATCAGAGATTGTATCTGGTAAATATAATGAACTCTCATAACGCAATCAAATACAAATAACTCAAATAAAAAATGGAAAAAGGATCTGAATATTTTGCCAAAGAATACATAATAATGGCTAATAAACACATGAAAAGATACTCAACATGATTAGCCATAAAGGAAATATAAACTACACCACTTCCTATCCACTGGGATGGCTAGAATCAAAAAGACAATAAATGTTGGCAAGATATAGATAAATTAGAACCCTCATACACTGAGGTTAGAAACAGTAAAATGAACAGCAGCTTTGGAAAAGTTTGGCAGTTCCTCGAAACGGTTATGAGAGTTACCGTGTAATCCAGCGATTCCAATCCGAGGTATGTTCTCATGAGAAATGAAAACGTGTGTCCACACAAAAACTTGTACAGAGATGTTCATAACAGCATTATTCATAATATCAAAAAGTGGAAAACAACTTAAATGTCTATCAACTGATGAGTGAATAAACAAATTGTGGTATATCCATATGATGGATTATTCAGCCATTAAACTAATGAAACATTTATACATGCTATGACACGGATGAACCTTGAAAACATTAAGCGCAGTGAAAGAAGCCAGACACAAAATACCACATAATGTATGATTCCGTTTATATGAAATGTCTAAAATAAGTATATCCATAAAGCCTGAAAACAGATTTACTGGTTGCTAGAGGCTGGGAGGGGTGGGGAGAAAGTAGAATGACTGCTAGTAAGTATAGGGATTCTTTTTGGTACCTTCATGATAGCAAGTGGAACTCGCGTAACTTGAATCAAATGTTCTAAAATTGATTTTGATGATGGTTACAGAACTCTGTGAATAGCACTGAACTATACACTTTAGATGGGTTAATGTGTGGTATGCGAAATTATATTTCAATAAAGCTGTTACTTAAAAAAAATAGTAATGTTTACAAAGCATTGTGAAGAAGTACCAAGTATTAAGGAAATATATAAAAAGAACACTAACCTAATCTGGGAATTCAGAGGAGTTAAGTGAAGACCTGGATATATAATAAGCATTTAAAAGCAGAAAAGGGCAGGGCATGTCTGAATAACTACTAGTAGCTAAGAGAATTCAAGAATGGCTGGAATAGAGAGCCAAGGTAAAAGAGATAACACCATGCTTTAGAGATAATAACATGCTTTTATTTATTGAATCTTTACCTAGGTGCCAAACACTACTTACTCCAAACCCTTAAATATACTATTATATTTAATTCTAATAACTCTGAGGTATAGATGGTTATTATCCCCATCTTACAGATAAGGAAACAGAGGTATAGTGAGGGAAAGTAACCTGCCCAAGGTCAGAGCAAGTGGCACTATCACGACTTGAACTAAATAAAGTATCATGGTCCCAGCTTCCCACAATCTATAACACCATTACCTACCCTTTCCTGGAAATTGCCTATCGATTACGACACAGTTTTGTTTTTTTTTAATATTCAATCCTAAACAGTAGCCACATATATTATACATTTATACACAAGTTTCTTTGGTTAAGCAAATAAAGTATTTAACTTGGGCTTAGAGATCATGTTTTGTAACACTTGTACTTAACTTTTAAACCTTGGAATCACACTCAGCAACACAAGTTAATCACTTATTAGTGCTCTGAGAATTGAGGCTTCCTGAAAGACATTTCCTGTCTCACACTTAACTTGGGGAGAGGGAGTTATTCATTATATTATTAAAATTATTACTATTTGTGTGTGTGTATCCTCAACCCATATAATAGAATGTGCTTAGAATTTACTAGTATTTGTATAAAAAAGTGGATCAAGCTTAGGTTTCTAGCATGAACATCTGCATGGATGGTAGTACCTTTTAATGAACCTGGGGAAAGATGGCTGGGAAAAAAATTCTGAGTTCATTTTTAGACAAATGGAACTGAAAGAACTATGAGATATCCAAGTCGGGATGAATAAAAGGCAGTTGGCTCTGTGGACCTGGTCCTCAGAAAAACTGGACTAAGGAGTTAAACTTGGAAGTCTGGGCACCCAGCATGGTATCTCAAGCCGTAATAGACTAAATGCCTAACGAGAAAGCATAGATAGAGAAAAGGTCTTAAAACACTGGTTTTCAAATTTCAGCAAAGATCACAATCAACTGGCGGGCTTGTTAAAACACAGATGGCAAGGTCCCATCCCCAGTTTCTGATTTAGTAGGTCTAGGTGGAACCTGAGGATTTTCATTTCTAACAAGTTCCCAGGTGATGTTGATGGTCCTGGACTGGGGACCCACACTTGGCAAAGCAATGGCCTAGGGCGAAGTCCCACAGAACTCTGTTAAAGCAGAGGATGAGGAACTTAAAAAGGAGACCAGGAAGAGCCCGGAGTAAAAGAGAAGAAATACTACTCCAATTAAACTATTTTTACCAACATCACCAGCAACCTCCTAACTGATAATCCAGTGGAAATTTATGACTTCTTAAAAACTCACTAAATTCTTCTTGCAACAAATATTTATCCAACACCTACCATATGCCATGCACATCAGTCCCCTGCAACCTGACCCTATCTTCTCCTTTGGCCTCTGAAATACTCACTTGCTGCTGCTTCTTTTTTGAACACTTTTATCTCTGTTCCCCTCTTCCACCCACTCGAAACATTTCGAGGTTCCCCAGGATTCTGATCTTCATCATGTAAGCTCTCACAGGGCAATTTCGCCTAATCCCATAACTCGGAGTACCATTTAATGAACAATCATTCCCCCATACCTCATCGCTAGCATTGACTTTGCCACTGAGCTTCACATAATATTTCCCACTGCCAACCCCAACCAGACATTAACATGTTAAGCCTCTTTCCATGTTTTCTCTTCAAAAACCACAACCAACCACTTAGAGGTCCAAGCCAGCAATCTGTGAATCTTCCTAGAGCAACTGTTCTCAACCTTAGCTGCAAATCAGAACCTCCTAGAGAGCTTGAAAAAAAAGAATAACACCTCGCCCACAGGTCTAATAATAATATGGCAAAAATAATCTTGTTCTGTCTTTAACACACATGCACGCAAAATGCGTAACAAAAATGTTATGAGCACTTAATAAAAAGGAACTATCTTTATAACCATTTCAAATTCCAGCTCTTCTGAGGTCTTTTCTGAAGTTTCTGATTAATCAACAACTCTTTAAAAACTATTTCATTAACAAAAAGAAATGAAAACTGAAAATTGTTTATAAGTCCCCTATAAGGTAAACTTACAAAACTTAGGTTCAAATTCCTGTCCCCATTTTTTCCCAATATCTTTCGGTTTAAATCCTTAAAGTTCATTTATAAAGGGATTAGTAAAAGTTGTTAAATCAATACATCATGGGAATAACGTACTTCTAGTAGAATCTAGCCCATGGATAAGAAAACACAAACCAGTAAGTGAAGTCTATTGTCCACGGAGCCATTCACAGAGACAATGATGAACCATAAACGAAAAAAAAAAAAAAGGGACACCAGTATATTCAGACAAACTAGTAGGAAAAACCCATTGCACAGCGCTACTTAAAAGTGTTTGCAAATGAGACATTCAACTCTGCAGTGATACCAGAGCACCTTTGCACATCTCCTCTTTGGTGCTATTTTGTGTTTTGAGTGTTTTCAAAAGAGAATGACGAAGATTTAAAACAGCTGCTATCTTGCAAATAATAATGCTTTGTTTGTGCCCCTTGCCCAATGATGTTAGCAAACCTGTCTACTTTTCCTGAAAAGAAGTGCAAAGATCGGCAAATGGTGAGTCAGTGAGTTCATTTAAGGTTGTAGATTTCTGCCATTTTCACCCAAGATGCCAGTTTCTTACAGCTTTAGCACAGCAGAATAGCTCACGAATAGTCTGGAATATGTTGGAAAAATAAAGGAATTAAAGCCACCAAAATTTGAGACTGGAATAAAGAATAAGGGTTAGTTTTATTCCATTATTGTGTGTTTGCCTTTACCTAAACAATTAGTAGCATATTTGTGTTACAAATGAATTACAATTAAGTTATACATCTTAAAATTAAAATATATACTCCAATACCACTAGAGTATGTAAACACACTAAAAAAAAAATACTTTTCAAAAAAATTGACTGCCTTGTAAATGAAGAGGGGCTTACAGTTGTTACCTGAAAAGGAACCAATGGAAACAAGCTTTTTTTACATTTCCAGTACAGTTACAAAAGTATGTGGATGATGGGAAATGGAAGAAGTCTCCGCCCCTCCTTTTAAAAAACTCTGTATGTACGTATGAAGTAACAGTATCTCCAAATGGAGGGAAACACAGATGTTGATTAGAGTTATGAAAGCCTAATATTTAGGTGAGGAGTGGGGAAAGAAGAAATTTAAAGGTGTTTTCCAGTTCTATTTTTCAAGGTTAGGGGAAGTCTCTAATTTTTACACTTTATAAATTAACAAAATATGTATATAATCTACATGGTACCTAGTTCCAATATGATATCTGAGTCCTTCTGATAGCCCATCCCCTAAGATTTTACAGAGCCTGAACCTCTCCAATGGTACGGAAGTCATTTCACCAACAAAGACTGCTCAACTTTGGAAAGCTGTGCCTAAGGACTACTTGCAGGCTTTCAAATTTTAAAACCTAAATGCAACAGGAGGATACTTATTTAATACCATCGCAGTATTAGACCCTGGTATAGTCAGGGTCCCAAGTTGATGGGTGCATATGAGGTATATCTCAAGTGTTTTTCAGCAGACTGCCAAGCCAGGTGACATAACCAAGAACCTTTCTCAAGTGACCACCTGGATTCTCAGTAGGGAAAGAAACCATAAGAGCTGTGACAGCAACCATGCAAAAACTTGCTCATTCGATTCACTTATAAATGTATTTACTATTATAAATGGACCTTCGAAGCAACTGCTGAAATTTAAGAAGCAGAGAATTCTCTCTTTTGTTGTTCTCCTTTGTCATATCCAAAGAGTGATATTCTATCAGAACAATCCAGACCATTGTGGGTATCTTCTACTCCAAGCAATGAATGTACAACATCCTTGACTATTTCTGATACTCCACTTATAAGTCCCTTATACTTTGTCGTATCTGCCCAAAGTAGTTAGACTGGATTTAGAAAGAAACTTGCCAACAAAGAAAAAAACATTTCTTAGGCTTTAATCAATTCTTCTCTAAACCCAAGCGACACCATAAAATGTGTTTCCTATATCTAATAAGTAACGATTTAGCACTACTTTATAATTATAAAGCCTATTATAGCCATAGTAGTCAGACCCACTGCTAGCTATGAGAAAACGACGACTAAAGTGAGTTTCCCTGAGAATACCCCTCTATCCCTATACACTTAAGTCTTCACTTAACATCCTCTATGGGTTCATAATGTATAGTGAAACCAATTTACCACAGGCTAATATAAACAAGAGTTAAGTTCCGACGGAATCTCATCCTGATACTGAACAAAATGCTGTATTTGAAGACCTATACTTATTCCTAAATACTATGGAATCACTTGACGTAAAGCAAAGGCATTTTAATTTGTATCCTAACTAGCCTAACATCATACAAACTTCCTATACCACCAAGCAAAAGCAAACAGAAATTCATCATCCCAGGTCCAAATTTCTGATTCTAGCTGATAAACAGAAAAATTCCCAACAAAAATCATCTCCGTATGATATCCTGCTATTCAGTCCTAGAGGCTTGGTTGGAATACTCATCAGTAAACTGTTGTGAGGTCTCATGAAAGAAACTGTCATTTAAGGAACAAGAAATTGCTCCTTTACTTTCGTTCTTATTAGACTTTTTGCTTGCAACTTTGCAACCAGCTTGCCCATCCTTGCTGCTGGAGTTCCATTTACATCTTTTAGTCAGTCTGTCTGCTGGTCCCAAGAACCCCATGTTCCCCTTGGCTGCACTGTCTTCTTAGTAATCTAATCACTGTTCCTCCTGTACTCCTAGAACCGATCTAATGCCTATCTTCTGAACTGTACTATCTTCCAGACAATGACCAGAGCAGGGGACAAGAAATGTGACAATGGGTCCATGCGACATGGCTCACCTGTTTTATTGAGCTGTTTCATAAACTGTCCTGCCCAAGTGGCTTGGACTGTATGTACACCCTGGCTCACTCTGACAGACCTGCTCTTGACCCAATCTAACCCTTTGGACTGGGTATGGTTTCCCTTGGCCGCCCACCTTACACCTAAAATTTACTACTGAAGACAGAAGAGTAGCATTAATAGATTTCAAGAACTTCTTCCACTCATGTGAGAGAGAAAAACAAAACAAGGCAAATAACCTAAACTATCCCCACACCCGGTTTTAAAAAAGGCCCAGTTTGGGAGAGCAGGAAACACTAAACAAGAGTTTTACTCATTGACTCGCCCGAATTTTACAGCCAGCAGAGTGCGATGAGGAAAGTCTCACAGTGTTGCACCATAATGGGGGCACAAAAGCGCACACGCACACACACAAAATTTTTTTTTTCAGGAATTATTTCCTCCTGCCAGCCCTGCCCTAAACATCCATTGAGAAAGAAACTTTCAACATTTCTGAAGTCCAAGAAGTGGGACGGACTGTCAGTGTGTGTTTTGTATGGGAACAAAACTTCCCAATCATCCTGAGCACATATGATTCTGATTGTACACAGAGTTTCTGGGTATGAAAACAGTATTTTTTCATTCCTAGTTTTCTGGATGTGCTCCAAGACTACTTTTCTTATCAAATTATCTTTACTGAGATCCTTTTGGCAGGTGGGAGGGGGAGGGGAACCTATGAAAACATTTGCACATATGCGTTTCAGCACTTCGAGTAATGATACCAACTGTTCTTTGAGGTTCTAAAGAGAAAAACACAATCTAAAACTACCTGATCTTACCAAAATTTCCGCTGTGGGCAATCACCACCATATATAAATCACATAATCGTTATTATTGGCAGGGAGAAAAGGAAAAATTAACAGCTTCTGAGAATTTACTATATGCCACGTATTTAATATATTTTTAACTAAATCTTCCTAACAACCCTAATAGATGTGTACTATTATTGTCCAAATAGTACAGATGAGAAAAGGGGCACTGAGAGGCTAAGTAACTTATTAAATAACGCACGTAACTAAGTGGCAGGACCAGATCTGAACCCAAGCAGTCTGGCCACAAAATCTGGGCTACTCTGTGTTATACTACCCTCTACCCTTTTCACTCTCAAAGATGACCACTTGAACATTTCTACACCCTAGATCATTGGCTCTCTTTGCAATCCCAATTATCTTTTAGATTTTACTTTATTTAGGGAGAAAACCTGGCAAGTAAATTAAACTGTTTGGAGAGAATTAATGGCTGTTATATCTGCATTTGCACCACTCCAAGAATATGGGACCTCCCAACTGCTCACCCTATTGCAAAACTCACCAGCTGAGAGATTCTATCTAGTTACAAAGATTCCAATCAGTTTTATATTGCTTCATTCTTCCATATGATTGGTTAAAACAGAATCAAATATCTGTAACATGCAAGAGGTAAGGAAAGAAAAGTTAAAAAAAAAAAGTGACAAAGGAAAAGAAAGAATTCCTAAACTGGAACAGAACTTGTTAAAAGCCTTCTAATTGAGATTCAAGATATTGTATCCACAAAGCAAGGCAGGAAGCCATGAAAAGATAAAAAAGAATGAGAAAAACTCTTAGAAAAAAATTTTTAAAGGCAATATAAGGTTTGAAGTTCTGGAGATGAATTGAGAAAGTAAATCAAAATGAAGACAAAAAGTTATCAAAGGAGACACGGCAACAATTCAGGAGGTCAGCATGTGACTAATAATAATTCCAAAACAAGAAAACTTAAATTGAAGAGGAAGTTTTCAAAGAAATATGAATTTTCTACAACTGAAATATTAACAAATTAAGGAAGACTTTACACAAGTCCTCCAATTAATAGGGTCCACTCAGTGCTCAAATGAAGAGACCCACACCAAGACCTATTACTGAGAAATTTCAGACAACAATGATAAAAAAGATACTAAAAGCTTTCAGAGAAAAGGTAGTTCATCTACAAAAGAACAAGAATTAAAATAACCTAAGACTTCTCATCAATAATGAAGGATACTAGCCGATAATGGGACAATGCCTTGAAAGTTGACAGAATATTATGTTCAATCTAGAATTCTATTTCCAGTTTAAGAACAGAATAAAAACATTTTTAGACATGGAATTACTCAGCATTTACCTCCCATATGTCTTACCCTACTGTGTACCCCAGCAAAACAAGGCAAAGTGGAGGGGGGCGGGGAGAAAGAGAGAAAGAGAGAGAGAGAGAGAGAGAGAGAGAGAGAGAGAAATATATGGGAAGTAGAAGCATAATGAAGGCAAATCACATATGTTGCCTGAGCAGCAGTTCTAAATAAAGCACAGATTGATAGAGAGCATCAGGAAGGGAGTAAGACTAAAAGGAGATACTACATATATATACTATATACTATATATTTGATACTATCTTTAAGAAAATGGAAAAATTAAGTAAGTTTTAAAAACAATTAATATATACACACAAAAACAGAATACAACTGAGAACTCTTCTATGGGGAGGTATCCATATCCATCCCCAAGAGTGGGCATGTAACCAGGCTCTAACTATTCTAATTCTCTCCACCTTGCCATAGTGACTTGTCCAAAAATAAACACAGCACAGAACCAGTACTAGTGGGGGAAGGGGTGAAGAAGAGGATCTTGAAAATAAAGCTAAAAGGAGAAAAAAAAACATAGTAAAAGACCAGTTCTTTAAAGCAAAGTTTAAACACCTGGATTCAATCGTACTCCATCCTCTTGAACTCTCTAGGAAAAAATTTCCTTTTTGAGTTAAATTATGGTTGAGCTGGTTTTCTAACACAAAGATCCCTAACTAAAATACTCCTCTTTCAAAGCAGGAAGTTGAAAGATATTATCAACTATTAATGAAATAAAAATATATAGTATTTACCGAGGTGACCAGAGAGCTAAAAAGAATGATTTAACTATATCAGAAAGAGGGTGGTGAATGAGGTAGTGGCAGTGGGAAATAATTCTTCATGGGTCTCTATGTCTTGTAAGCAAGGCACTGTCTTTGCTCTTTGTTCTAGACTATCTTTTCAAGAATGGTCACACAGCAAACAGCTTTGGTAAGACAGAAATTGTCTTCCTCCAGAGCAGAGAGCAGGCATACTTATTGTCTCCTGCTGGAGCAAAGGGCAGGCATGCTTACTGCCCATAATAAAATATTTCGAATCTCTAAACTCAAAAGAGTTTTCCCCAGTAACAAAACCCATTATGCGAACAGATGTTATCTGGCCCTCTCTGCAGTGCCTTGTGGGAACTGAGGCTCAAGACGCTGGCACAAATGAATGCTAATACTCTGGCTATTGCTATTGCTCTGAGTAAAAATCTACTTCATCTCTGCCTCTGTGCCTTCTACCAACACAAGAGTCTAAGTCTTCTTTCAGCATCAATAAAACGGGCAGGCTAACTTGTTAGCTTCAAGTAGAGTAAAATCTACTAATGGCCTTAACAAAATGGGACATATTAAGAAGTGGAAGTATAAGCATGTTAACATGGGGTATTATCACTAGAAGAATCAAACGTAGAAACACCTGAAGTGGTTCCCCTGGGAAAGGGCACTGAAGTGGGGAGATAGGGGTGGGCAGGACAAAAGGATTCCTGTTTCCATCATAAACTCTTCTGAACCATTACATTTTCCTCCCACCATAAACATGTATTGGAGAAAAAAGTCACTGCTGGCTACTTCAAAGGCAAAAAAGAAGTGTACAAGAAAAAACATTTTTCAGTATTTTCATCCCACTAAAACTGAATGTGAGCATCAAGAAAAGTACTTAATTAAGTATGATGTTCTCATCACAGTTCTACAAACCTAGGAAGGAAACTTTCTTTCACCAATGATCATCTCAAGCCACAAAACGGTCTCAATGTATCTCCAAAAAAAGTACCTCGTATCTTGCTTTGGAGAATTTTTTTTTTAATAAAATGATTCTACTAGCCAGGTACACAATAGTGCCCTACAACCTCTCCTATGCAAAGCACATTACTGGCTTCAGCATATAAATATGTATCCTCAAGCATCATTTCCTGCAATTGTAGATTCTAATTTACCCCTCGAAATCACCATTGTTTTAAAACAAATTAAAATTAATTTATGATATTGAAGATAACCAGGTATAGTCTGAGGTGCCTTAGGATGGAGCAAGAATATTTTAATGGCAGGGTAGAAAAAAAATACCATCTTACAAGAAAAAAAAAAAAAAGACAAATAGCTCATTAGGGTTCAAAAAGCAATTCACATTAAAAAATCAGATTTTTCTAATCAAAACTTGAAATAACCAATTATTTTGTGTGGTAGACAATGGATGGCTATTTCCATGAGTATAATTTTATAAAAATAATAGGGAAGTTTTTCTCTTAAAAATCTAGAACAGCAAGACCTACCTACTTTCTACCCTTCTGTTCATTCCTCCGCTGAATTATACTTCCTTCCTGTACAGCCATATCAGAACTTTTGCTTTCCTACTGAATCTAATTTTTAGGGACAATGAAGGAAGACCATACAAATTCTGCCCCAGAGGTTAGCTAAACTATCTGGAGCTTAACTAAGTCTAAGTACTATTAGATCTGGTTAGGAGCCAGTTCTGGTTTTATTTAAAATATACTTTACATAAATTAGCATTAACTTTTAACATAGCATTACTGCTTCAATCACAGTGGCCTCATTCAATCTATCCAAATCATGGGAAGCTGGAGCAAATAAAGATAAAGGTGACTCTTTGTGACATTAGAGTTCCACCAAGTTGTTTCTGATTTCTTTTCTCACTTCTAGGTGCTATTCACTAGGAAGGCATTTCGTGCTGTGAAGTTCCTCTATAGGTCAGACTGCTTGGGTTTGAATTCCAGCTCCAAAACACTTACGAGCTAGGCAAGCTGCTTAACTTCTAAGACTAACTTTTCCACAAGAGAAAAGGGACAATACTTTCCTCATAGGGTTGTTATAAAGATTAAAAATGATAATACATGTAAAAATGTGTAGCATAAGGCCTAGTCAAAAGAAAGGAAGGAAGGAAGGAAGGAAGCTATTAATATTGCCACCCCTCACTTTGTGGAAAGCCACCTCCAGTAGGAAAGGGATGTTCCATCTGCACACAGTGGAACACGCTCAACCCTAGAGACTCTTTCTCATTAACTAAACCACCACAGAAGGCTATAAGCAGCAACTTCACCAAAAAGATGCTAGAGACCTAAGGCAGATGATGGATTTCATCAAGCTAAACTCGGTCTCTACATTCCAACAGACTATACAGTGAGTCTTTAAACTTTGATTTCATTATGGAACACAGTGGTCTCCAAAAGCAAAACTTTTAAAAATAATGGAAACAATGCTTTTAAACATAAATGTTATTTACAGCTAATTTTCTCACATTACTTTCTTTCCTACCTTCACCCATTCAACAAATGTTTTCAGCACCTAAAAGACACTTGGAATACAGTGAATAAATAGTCAAAGCCCTCAACTAATAACATTCTGGTGGTGAGAGAGACAATAAGTAAATGACATATGTTTCAAGGAGGCAACCACTACGGGGAAAAAATAGACTACAGTAAAGGAACTTGGAAATGCAGGGGGAAAAGAGCAGCTGCCATTTTAAACAAGGAGATGAACACAGGCTTCCTTGAGAAGGCGATATGTAAGCAGATTTGGAGGCAGTAAGGAAGTTTGGCATGAAATTTTATCTAAGAGAACAGTGTTCTAGGCACAGGGACCAGCCCATGTAACTCCTGAGGCAAGCGCCTGCCTACCGGATTAACAATGCCAACACTACCTAACAAACAAAACCATCAGCTAGCGCTATTAGTTTCTTAATGATATTTGCTCCCCGTCTCCCACCAAAAAAGAAAAATCTGTGCTAGCAAAACCTAAAAAAAATTCTACTTAAAAATATCATTCATTCAACAAATATTTAATGAACACATGTGCTAGGTATTCAGTAAATATTTGTTGAACAAATGATATTTTTCTACACTATGAAGACATCATGAAGACGCTTGAGGTTGACTATGAAGCCCATTAAGTATATGAAGCACTTTTCCTGTTCTTACTAGGCCATCTTTTTTTTTTTTAAGAAACAGAGATTTACAGAAATTTGACCTCCAGATAAGGTGGAACGATACTATACTGAAAGTATCTCAAAGTCTCTATCACTGGAGCATAGGCAATGGCCCCTTATTAAGTTTCTCTACCTAAATAGATGATAATTTCAAAAGTACTAACAATGATATTACGTTAATATCTTTCCCCCATACCCCTGAAGGGCTAAAACATTGCTAGTGGAAGTCTAATAATTTTTCTACTACCTTCCCAAGATTCACTTCAAGTAGATAAAAAAAATGCAATTTACCAAGTTCAAGGTGCTGTGCCATCTGCTATGGTAGCTAACAGGTCTCTGCTCTCCAAGATCTCACATTATGTGGTATGGGAAAACATATGCATATACATCCTTTTTTATACTATTTCTTACTTCAAAAATAAACACAGGTCATAATACCACCTGGTTGCATTGAAAATTATTGACTTTTTCCCTCTAGTTCCAACCAAAAGGTTACAGAATTAAAAACACATTTTAAAAACACTTATTATTCTAAAAAAAAATAACTTTAGCAGAATTATATAATTTATCTGAAGCCCCTTATCAACTGGAATAAAAGGTTAGAAATTTGAGAACTACCACAAGAAATATTATATAAAAGGAACCAAATGTCCTAGACCAGAAAAAACTTAAGAAGCTCATCACTACCAAACCAGTATTACAAGAAATGTTAAAGGGTCTTTAAAAAAAAAAAAAAAATCAAAAGCATGAATGAGAAAATATCGCAAAGAAAAACTTCTCACTGACAAAGGCAAACACATAATAAAAGCACTGTATCAACCAACACTAAATATAGTACAAAGGTTAAAAGGCAAAAGTACAGCATGCAAAATTACAACAATAAATTAAAGGATACACACAAACATACACATAAAAGTAAAAACATAAACATAAAAGGAGTGGTAAAAATGGTAGTGATTGTAGAATGTGTTGGAACTTAAGCAGCCATCAACTTAGATCGCTATAAACCTAGCTTGGTGTATATGAAATACATGGTAACCACAAACCAAAAATCTAAAAGGAAAGAAATCCCAACACGACACTACAGAAAGTCATCGACATATAAGAGAAGAGAGCAAGAGAATAAGGCACAGAAAACTATAAAAACAATCAGAGAATAATTAATAAAATGTCAGTAACTACACACCTATCTAATACTTTAAATGTAAATGTAAATTAAATGCTCCAATCAAAATATGAATGGATAAAGATGTGGTACATACATAACGGAACGTTACCTGACTATAAAAAAGAATGAAATCTTGTCATTTGAGATTGGATGGACCGAGAGGATGCATGCTAAGTGAAATAAGTCACACAAAGACCATGTGATTTCACTTACATGTAGATTCTAAAAACAAACAAACAAACAACAGAAACTTATGAATATAGAAAAAAAACTATGCTTGCCAGAAAGGATGGGGGTTGGAGGTTGGAGGCTGGGTAAAAAAGGTGAAGGAATTGAGAAAAACAATTGGCAGTTACGAAATAGTCACATGTAAGTACAGCCTGGAGAATATGGTCAATGATATTGTAATAACTACATATGGTGTCAGGTAGGTGCAAGACTTATCAGGGAATCATTTTCTAAGTTATAAAAAATGTCTGACCACTATGTTGTACACCTAAAATTAATATAATATTGAATGTCAACTGCAACTGAAAAACAAAATTTTTTTAAAAAGAATCAAATGGAATTTATCTGTTGATTAGTTTCTTTTTCCCCAACTAAGTTAATGGGTACATTAAGGTTAGTTGAAAACATGGGTTTAGAAATATACAAACTGCCAGTTATAAAGCAAGTCCCAGGGATGTAAAGAACAGCATAGGGAACACACTCGATAATACTGTAATAATTAAGTATGGTGTCAGATGTAAACTAGACTTACTGGGTGATCCCTTCATCAAGTCATATAAACGTCTAATCACTATGTTGTATACCTGAAACTAATACATGTATGTCAACTGTAATTGAAAAATTAAAATTAAAGGCTAGTTGAAAACATATTTCTAAGGAATGTATATGATAAGGAATGTACATGAGAGAAAAGTTTTTTTAAAAAATTATGCATTTTAACCTTATGCCCTAATCCATTTTTTCATTAAGAGAGCAACTCCTGAAAAAAAACACATTACTTGCTTATCTTCCTGTCAGTTTACCATGAAGTATTCATGGGTAGGAGAGTTTCTTTTCTAAGGAGAGTTTCTTTTCTAACCTTAACCATCAGTCTCCTTTAGGACTAGCCAAAATAAAATGAAAACATGCTGTGATATGCTTTACCCAACTTAGCATTACATTACGTAGTTGTGTAGTCCATGTTTTCAAGGCATCTTAAGCTAGAGTAACAGTACTTTCTCTACTTAAATGCCCCATCAGGCACATTACAGCTAACCTGTCATCATCATGGTTTACTGATGAGATTAGAAAATACAAAAACTATGTTAAAAAAAATGTGGAAAAATAGGTGTACTCTCAAACTGCAAATATTCTTTGACTCGGTAGTTCCAATTCTAGAAATTTATTCCACAAGCCAACCTATAAACAAGGTTATTCACTAAAGCATTAGAAATAGGAAAAGATAGTAAAAAAAAAAAGACTCCATTTCTCAACTTCCCTTGCATTCATATATGACACTAACTTCTGGCTAACAATTTGATGGGAAGTATTGTTAAGTGCCAGGTTCTAGAAATCTTCCTGAAAAAAAGGCTGGCATGTAACCTTTGCCCCTTCTTGCATCTCGCAGCTTGAAATGGGTTGCAATAGTTGGAGATCCAGCTAGGTTAATGAGGATGCAAGCAACATATGGTAAAGCAGTGACATCACAAAAAGAGCTCAAGTAATCAGAAAGTGGAGAGGGGACAATGAAGACAGACTAGAGGGCCAGCCATCTCTCAATCTCTCTCTCAATTGTATAGAACAGGTGTGTAACATTTATTCTATACAATTGTCAAAACTCATCAAACTGCCTGCTTAATATCTGTGCATTTTACTGTATTCATTATGCCTCAAAATATAAATAGAGAAAGTGCTGAACCAATTGCTATTCTAGCTGTAGAACACCTATCGGAACTTTTATGAGACTTTGTTGTTTAACCCACTGTTGATGTAGGTTTTCTATCACTAATATACTCTTCATATACCAATAGGTAAAAAATAACAAAATCAATTGAAAAAAGCAATATAGCAGTATGTAAGATATGCTGCCATTTATGTTTTCTTAGGTAGGGAGAGTTGAATTGGTTGCCTCCAGTGAGGGGAAAAGTGTGCCCGTGGAAAAGAAGAGAGAAAACTCACTTTCTGTATCTTTTGCATTTTGAACCATGTGAACACATTACCTATTTGACAAATAAATTTTTCTTTAATCCTATTAAAAATTCCATTTAATTTTTCAAATTTTCATATATTTTCAGATTTTAATGATTTAAAGACACATTGACTTTAGTTTCAAAACGATCCCACATTGAACTAATTACCCCAAGAATTGCTAGCCGCCAAAATGACAAAATAATAAAAAAAAATGCTGGAAGGGGGAAATAGGTATGAAGAATGCTGAGAATTCTTCTTTCAAGAGAAAAAGGCAAGAAAACATTTTAACCAAAAAGAAAAGCATTGAGGTCATTCTACTGGTAGAAATATATACTATATATGTTTTAATTTCTCAATCTCTGCTTTGAGTGAGGAACAAACAAAAGCCGCTAACTAAATCAAATAGGCCAAGAAGACTTTTCTGATTAGCTGAAGGAATAGTACAAAAGCTTCTTTTTCTTGTTAGGGTAGTAAAGATTATGAAGAGTTACAAACAGTAACATGACAGTCTGTGAGTTAGATTAGAAATTGAAATAAAATGAGAATTTTTGAGAAATTTACTGAATTGACATTAGGTGGCTTTCTTTCTCAATGCTATTTTAAAATCTGCATATGAAAATCTTACCTTTTTCATGGTATAAGCAATAAAACAATCACTCAAAATCTACTGCACTCTTAAACAGACCGTTTAGTTTTGTGTCGGCTGCCCAAGTCTTGGCCAACACATACATGTTTTTTTGTCTATGATTAGTATGATTCTTGCATGTGATTTTGTGTATAATTAGTGTATATATTTTATATTCCATTTTCATATACTTATTTCTTTGTAATAATTAAACTGCACAAAATAAAAAATGTTCACTTTAGAAATATCCATAAAATTTTGGATTTTCATTCTTAAAAGGTAACTTGGTAAGAAAGTCGTTTCTCACACAAATGCCAGATGACTATCCACATCCTACAGTAGAGGCCACCAACCATGGACGGATCCATCTCAATTACAAACAACCTCTCAAGTGATAAATACAATCATTTAAACCCAGAAAAGAAACATCATTTACATCCTCTGGCTGATAACAGTGAATACAAACATCAAATTGTTTCTACTGAGGTTGGGAAGGTTACAAACAAAATCACTAACCCTTTAGAAAGTAGTAGTAACTAGTGTGGAAATTTCATTTGGGGCCTCTGAAACACATGTAGGCACAGACAATAATCATTAACCCTTTCAAAGTAAATGCTCCTGGTGGCAAAGTTGACATTTTCCAGTACAGTTCTTTGTGCTATCCTATAAAGCAGAATTTCAGCAACACGGACTAAATGAACATTCAAATGCAGAAAGCTCAAAGCAGGCATAATGAACATTTGATGAATGAACTGAACACTAATAGTTTTGAAACAATACAATGCACAGGGAAGTAAAATTAAAATTAAGCTTTACTTCTCTGAATAATGTCTACACTATAAATATACAATACAAATGACAAATTTCTTGAAGAAAATTGAGTAACTATACTGAAGTTCACTGACGAAGGCTTGACATGGTTTTCTTCTAAAGGGGGAAAAGAACTATCTGCCAAGAACATTACAATGAATTCATACTGAGTCTTCAAAAATGGTATCGTTAATAAACCAATAAGACTAACATGCTCTGAAAACAGAAAAGTGATAAACGTACACTCATTATTTTTTTTAAATTGTTAAGGGAAAAGGTAAAGATTAGTTTTCTTCTAACTTCTCCTAAATGATCAATTTGGGGGTGAAAAAGGACTAATCAATTTCATATGGCATGCCCCAAAAATATTAAATAAACGGCGTAAACACAAGGAGAGGGATTACTCAAACTTAATTTTAACAAATTTTTACTTGATTCTATAAGAAATAAAGATTAGTAACTGTCAGTCCGGTCCTTAACGAATTTACCCAAGAAACCAAAATCTTAAGACTTTTAACAGAAATTCCCACTGGATGATAACACTGAAATCAGAGCTATTAAACAAGAGAAAGATCTGGCAAATGTTTAGTAAAAGAATTGCTTGGAACACTGGGGACACATGAAAAGACCTTCAATAATATAAAACCATAGTATTTCAATAGTCCAACAAATGAGCTGGCAAGCAGATTTTAATCTTCAAAATTAATGATATCCTTTAAAGAGTCATGCTCCCCTCCTACCTCTCTTAAAAGGAAGGGAAATTCATGAGGCATTCATAAAGGAACAATTCTTAAGAGAAGCTTTATAAGTCCTAATTCTCTACTAAAATAATTAAAATTTAAGCATGATAGACAAGATAGAATCACGAAATAAAACAAACTACAATTACAGTAAGAATCAAATAATTTTTTGGTAATAAACCCAAGAATATTTTAGATAACTGAAAAAATTTATAATATAAATGCTAAGCCCGTAGATGAAATAAAGGAGAAAATAATTCATTTTTTAGTTTCAGAAATAAAATAGTAACTAGTGTGGCGGCATAGGTTTTCACTTAAATTTCAAAACCGTCAAATTTTTTAAAAACTCGGTTCTGAAATGCTTTATAATTTTTAAGTTTAAAAGTATTTTATACTATAGTATTAAAAACACATGCAACTAGAATGTAAAACTTGAGAAAAAGTTACAACCTACTGCTAATAAAACAAAAATTTGAACTTTCTAGAAATGTTAGTATTTTGACTAATAATCCATTTTGTTATCGATATTTGCCAAAAAGGGAGTAAAAATCAACAAGGTGTTAATCAATAAGACAAAAGATAAATTCTTAAATAAAGGCTGCTACTTGCCAAAGAATACATAGAAAATCTATAAAATAGTGCTAAGAAAAAAAGTAACACAACCAATGCACTTAGCAAAATGCCTGGCATTTAAAACACACTGCACTTTTTTAAGTAAATGAATAATCAACAAACGGGTCTAGAAACTCAACAAGTTAAAAATTTTGGTGTTTAACTATTTTATTAAGCTAACCATATAACATGTTAAATAAAACACAGGCAAAGAAAATGTCAAATGAAAGATAAGATTCTTAAAGCACAAAACCTATGACATTCTTTGGACTTATTTTCAGGATTCATTTTCACAGCCCTCTTTGTAGTGTCTCAAATGAGCTAAAAAATTGTGATGGTGATAGAGCTCTCACCTAAGCCTGAACTAGAGAAACCTCTCCCCTAAGCGTAAAGTGACTAGAGTGTATATAGAAAGTACCAAGAACCTCAAGAGAATAATCCTGATGACTGAACTTGAAATAAAATCTCTTGCCCTACTTTGGAAACAAGTTTGCCTCTCCCGGTTCCTGGGCAATGGAGCAAATGTGTCCTTTGAGACTTCTTTATCAAACTCAGATTTCATCTTCAGAAACTCCAGCTAATCGATAATTCCCTAATGCAGTTCCAAGAGTGGTTTTACAGCTACAAATAGACGACTTTGTAAACAAAATTATATTTTTTCATTTTCAAGAAGCAAATGAACACTTTAATACAAAAAACTCATCCTACAATTGAATCTGCTAGAAGGCAGACGACTAAGTGAACCAGCAGAGTAGAAAACAAAATAGAACTTCAAAAAAATTTTTTAAGATACAGAGTTAAATAGCCCAGGCAAGCCCCTAAAGATAAGAAAGAAAAAAAAGCTAAGCCTTTAATTATGAGTCTAGATTTGGGGACATGAGATGTGAAGCTTAGAATTTAATAGGGGAGATAAGACTAATACACATGAAGCAATTAGAGAGCAATAAACAACAATATGTAATGAACTGCTAAAGTGTGCTAAGTGGCTGAGTACTCAATATACACCATAGGAGTTCAGGAAATGGAACGACTGCAGAGGGACCGCAGAATCCAAGGAGGTTTCATGGGCCCAGGCTTCTTGTAATAGATGATTATATTTGGAGAGAGGGAAGGAGGAAGGCTAGGCTGAAAAAACTGCCAAATTGAGCACCAGGTTTGCTGCAGGCAGTTCCAGAAATATGTGAGGCAGAAGGATGGAATGACCATCTTACTGAAGTCTTAAAAACTACATTTAAACATGTTGCCACAGAAACCTAGGGCAAGAGAATAACATCACAGTGGAATTTTTGTTCAATTAACCTGGCAACTGTACAAAAACAAAGAAGAGAGCAAATACGGATTTACGAAAACATAGACAATTATAAAAATCTAAATTCGGAATAATCAGTGGTCTAGATCTGTGCTACCCAATACAGAAGCCACTAGCCATATGTGGCTCTTGAGCACCTGAAATAGCGCCAGTCTAAACTGAGATGTGCTCCAAATATAAAATGCACACTGAATTTCAAAGACTATGAAAAAAAGAATGTAAACTATCTCAATAATTTTCGTATTGATTACATGTTGAAATTATGATGTTTGGGGTATATGGTATTAAATAACATATTAATAAAATTATTTTCAGCTGTTTATTTTTACTTTTTTAATGTGGCTAACTGGAAATTTTTTACTTACATGTAACTTACATTATATTTCTATTGAGCAGCACTGTTCTCCGCTTATGTCAACTATCCTGACCCATTCCCATGATTTAAAATAATTTTAATGTGTCCATAAATACATGTTTATAAATTTTATATCTATACATGTACCATTATACTAATATATCTTACATACAGTATAAACATACACAAAAATAAATATTCGAAGGATGAAAAAATAATAGAAATTCTATTTTTCTTTTTTGCAATCCAATGGACTATCCCACACACTCCATATTGGAGGCCTAGAGTGTTGGCAGAGACTGATCAGGAAAAGTCAAATCCAAGCAAAGGTTTCTGGTTAACTATGGGAGCAAAGGAGAGGGGATGACATAACGGACATCTACTATTTGCTAGTCAGCATCCAGTAGCCCCTAAATTTCCCTTGGGAATCTACTCTTCTCTCAGCATGCTGTTGAGGTAGCAATGATACCATCCCCAGCTCCAGGGGTAGACCTGGGCTGGCTAAACAAATTAACAAGTCCATATTTTTAGTGGCTGGTGCAGAAATATCAGAAATATAACTCAAAGTCAATGACATGCAAGAAGACATTTGCTGGGCCTTCTGGGAAGCAAAAGTCTCTTCTAGCAGTAGTTCTTAAGCTGAGGCTTATAGATACCACCCTTTCCCCCAATGGATTTAGGTGGAGATAAACTCAGATGCGGGGGGGAAAATTATAACTTTCACTAAACTCCAAGTGAAATTTAGTATTTCCTTCCATTGTTAATTCAATCAACAAACCACAATATTAGCAATATCTGTCACTCTGTAACCAGTAGAAATCCCAGCTATCTTTCTATCACATGATCACTGGTTGCAGAGCCCTCCAAATAATCATATTCATCAGTATTTGGAAATTATTAGACCCATACTAAATCTTATTATTTAATAAAGAAGTGCATTCTATTTTATAGTTTAAAAAAACATTTTGATAACTAATTTTAATATAACTGTTTTTCTTTATAGTCTTATGTATTTTATTTTAAAATATTATTCAGAAAAGGGGTCCTATAGGCTTCAGGCTGCCAAAGGGGTCTATGGAACAAAAGTGGTCAAGAGCCCTCCCTGCCCTAGAGCTTCGGTGGAAGCACTCTGCTTCGCCCTCTGTGGGCCTGAAGACATGAGGACTTAAGCCTTGAGGACAGCAGGCCTTGAGCAGTTGAACATGCTGCGACCACAAAGGGACCGACATCATAGAAGTAGAGCTCATTAAATGAAAAAAAGAAGAGAAAGACAAGGTTCTGGTCACTTTGAAATAAGTGGATCAAGCTTTACCTTCAGACTTTTCAGTATTGTGAGCCAATAAATTTGAGTTGGTTTTCTGTTATACTCACAACATAAAAAATCTAAATGGCAGTTAATTTCAACGGTTACTATCTCAGGGAATTAGAACAATACGCAGTCTTTGCAGAAAAACAGCAAAATTGGAAAAGCCTTAACTTTGTCACATCGAGGGAATCTAGCAAAAATGACTTGTTTTTCAAACTGAGTGTACTGAAGTGTACTCAGTACTCATGCCAATCTAATCTCACGTGGACTTCCTATTTTATAGAGGATAGACAACTAAAAATGACATTTTCCAGATGCCCTTGAAGCTGAGGTTTCACACGTGAACTAAGTATGGACAAGCAGACATACCTGCATAAGATATTGAGAGCGGAAAGTACCATATAATGATGGTTCTAGTACAGCAAACAAAATAGAGTCAATAATATTGTAATAACTATGTATGGTGCCGGGTGGGTACTCTAGGGGTGGATCATTTCATAAACCAAATAAATGTCTAACCATTATGCTAATAGAACATTGAATGTCAATTGTAATTTAAAAAAATTCTAAACTGTTCATTCAGCCCAAAGTTTACGTATCTTTCTTTTTCAATAAATCCCATTTCCTACAACTGCTTAGAGCAAATGTTCTTGCTACAGATTCTTGAAGAGTAAGTACAAAATAACAGGGATATAAAAAGAGAAGCATCCTAATAGCAATTAGAACCCTAACAAGAGTTAAGTTATGGATAGAGATGTAGGTACGACCTGTAAAGAATTATAATCAAGGAACGCTAAGAAGTAAGGGCCAGATTACAAGTTGCACAATGAAGAATCAAGAAAAGAGCTTTGGATAGCTTGGATCTGGAAAAGAAAGAACTACCAGCAAAGCTGAGAAATCAGGAGAAATCAGACACAGGCAAAGAAAGAAGAGAGAAGACAACTCAAAAAATGAAAAGATCTTCTACACAACTCAATACCAAAGATGACAAACAGGATAAGAATTCAACTAAGATGCTTTTCACATTACATTCTTCCTCAAAAATTGTCATTGGGTACAGAATAATGCTCAAACTCCTTCCAAAACTGGGTCCCAACTACCCTTGTTTGCTACTGTTCCTTTATACTGTAACTTCGTAAAGTCTATCTGAAAAACAAAACACCTCTTTCTCTGGATCCTAAAGGCTCAATCCAAGACCCACACCTAGGAAGCTTTCTCTAGCAGTCCCAGTTGCCCCCTTTAAATTTATGTAACATTTATTTACATCTCCCTTTATATACCTAACTAAAATCCAAACTAAATTATAAGCTTGAAGAGAACAGGGCCTGTGTTCTTCATTTCTTTATATTCTGAATACCTAGCATAATGCCATTCAAATGTGCTGCTAACAAAGCAGACCCTTTGAACAGGTCGTTTCACAAGAAACTGGTGCAAATAAGATTGCAGGAGATTAAAAGTTAATTAAATTGACTTGGAAGTGCATGAAGGAACTTTCTGTGATGATGGTAATGATCTAGATCTTGACAAGGTTATAGGTTACACAGATGTATGAACTTGTCCAAATTAAGAGAATGGTACACATAAGTACTACACCATTTTACTGTATGTAAATTTTACCTAAAAAATAAATAGTTCATGATAAGTATGCTGAAGTGATTAGGGGTAAAGAATACTTACTTTAAAATACAATAAAAATATAAGATGGATTAATCGATTGATAGAAGGAGAGAGGGAGCATAAGATGGATGGAGAGAAGCAAAGACAGTAAAATATGAATTAAAGAATTGGTTGTGGGTATTTAGGTATTCATATAAACATTTCTTGCAACTTTTCTGACTGAAATTTTTCATAAAATGTTAGAGAAAGAAGGCAAAGAGAAACAAAGATAGTGAGAGGCTCACATATTTCAGAAATCTGTCAATTTAAAGTACTGACAGAAAAGAAGGTATTACATGTGTGAGAGTGGGATGTCTGGATCTTCTCTCTACCTCTAATTTTAGTCTGCCTACTCGAACTAGTTCTGGCCCTAGGTTCAAGGAAAGTACTCACTCACTAAACTTCGTTTATTCTAGGACAATCCAAATTCGAAAAGCTCTGATAATCTGTTCTCCATTTTTTTTTACCTGAGTTTCTAATACTTCCTTAAATAGGCCTTTAGATGAGACCTCTAGCCAAAGTGGCATAATATAAATGGTTCATCCTGTTGGTCTAATTCCAGCCTCTCAGACCCGTAGCCCTCCATGGCAAAAAAATAAAGTTAAAACAAAGGTCAAAGGTCTATGCAGCAAGGACAATTCATCTGAGTGTCACAGTCCGTGGCTAAGAAGCTGGCACGGAGGTACTCAAAAAAATGTATGTCACATGAATGAAATGTGTGTGTGATAATATAATACACATAAATAGCACTTAGTTTCAGAGTGTGCTAGGATTCTGAGAGTGAATATTTAAATAGGAAAGATCTGAAGCCTCTTCTGTGGAGAGCTAACTACAAGAAAAACTTGGAAACAAGAGCTTGATAAACTCAACCAAGTAACACCTACGTTTTAATCATTAATGCTTTCCCAGATAACACAGTAAGTTCATCAGCTTCAAAATACCATAAGCATGAACTAAAAGAGAGAAGATAAATTATGCAAAGATAAGGATTGACAGGAATTCAATTTCCAGATGACCTAAATGCATTTGGAGTTAATCTGCCCTTTTTTGTTATTGTTGTTTCCAAAGGACTGCAGATTATGCACTTGCTGAGTTTTGCCTTTGTCACACATGACCTAACAAGGAAGGCATTCATTATACCATAGTAGCTTCCCTCAAGTATCTGGTTTTAAACAGCTGCAAGTTTTGGAAGGTAACACCAAATGATGTCTCTCCCCAACAAATATTAAAACACGTTAAGGTCTACTACGATATCAAGACCAAATTAAACTGGCTCGGCATAAATTTTAAGTTTAGAAGATAAGGTAGAGTGTTTGTGTTAGAATGTAATTCTACCTGTTACTAGAGTAATTGACCCAATAAACATATTCTAAAGAATTTCTAAAATACAGCACTTTTCATTCCTCATATTTGCTTTTATCTCTCTAAAAAATGCTGTATCATTAAAGACTGGTTGTTTCAGTCCCTTCAAATGCTGTAAATGGATAAAAGGACAAAATATTTTAAAATAATAATTAACCTGATCTCAAATAAATTTCCATTTATAAGAAGTAAAAGCTTCTTTCTACATTTAAAACTGCAAGGCCTAGGTGAAAAACATCCTGCAAAGTAGAAACAAACTAAAAATGTTCCAGGAGAGTTAGTTATGGCTTGTTAAATAGTTATGCAACTGTATGAATAAGCTGGCTTTTTTATAACTGTCATTGTTCCTCAGTCACATCAGAATACACTAAGACATTTATTCTCTACCTATAATTCATTTTCCATAAGGAAAAATAAGTTTCATAACTGCTAACAAAACAAGGGAAAAAATGCACTGCCAAGGAGGAGCTATTTAATTATCATCATTTATGTCTTTCAATTCACATTTAGTTTGACTTTCATCCCTTCCCGTTTACTCATCAGTACAGTTCATTAACAGAGAAATGCAGCCTGCCCCGGAAAGACCAAATGGAAAAGACACATGCAAGGGTCCTTTTTTTGTACCTCCTCCAATTTCATTACATATTATCTTGCTATGATTCTTTCCTCTTAAAGAGTAAATTGATTAGCACCCTCAGTATGAACAGTTTCATGTTAAATCAGTACCTATCAGTCTTGAGGATCCAAAGGCTCAAATTTTGTCTTTAAAACCTTCACACAACATTGTCACTATACAATTCCTAATTCCTTAAAAAAAAAAAAAAAATGAACAACTCTCAGTAGTACATACAATGCTGTCGAATTTTCAAGGTATGGTGATGATTAAAATGAGATTTACATGAAAGCCTTGTTTTGTGAACTTCCAGTCAAATCTAATAGTAATTAATGAGGCTAAATCTTTGCTTTCATTTCCTATATTAATGGACACAGCATTACTTCCATCTGCATGTTAATGCAAAATTCAGAGAAACAATACATAATCAATCATCTATAAAGAGCAAACTGGAAGGAGAGGAAATATTAACTGCAACAAAAAAACCTACCTTACAAGTCAAGGTCAGTGAAGGATTGAGGACTTCTACCCGTTTCCTGCTGAAGACACAAAATTGCAATTACGCTTCAATTTTAAGCCGTCTACCTTTCAAACTAGATTCTATTAAATGATTCTATAGAGAGGAAGAAGTGATGAAAATGATAGCTGGAATTCCTGAAGAGAGTCTGTAATGGCAAGTGACTAGCTTCTCTTCCAGCCTGATCTCTTTTGAAAGCTTTGGAAGAAAAACAATATTCAGACAAGGAACCTTTTAAAAATTCTGTACTTTCATATTTGAAAACACTACAGACAAAATTTTAGCTGCATGTCCAGACAAGCAATCCTGGGATGTTATTATATTGTTATGACCCAGCCTTAGTAAGAAATAAAAAGTAAGAAAAAGGCTTGTTGCTGAACTATAACCACAGGAAACCCTCAATTATCCATGGTAGCATGGGACAGGGAGAATCTGGATAAATTAAATCCTCAAGTAATTATTATTTAAGAATAATACTGGATTAACTCAAACATCTCCTCCCCCTCAACAGAAAAATTCTTTTAAGATCCACTCTCGCTCTTTCAGGCAATTCTCTAACAAAAATGTGAAAAAGCAGACAGATGATCTCGAAACTGTCTAGTAAAAAAAGTAGACTGAATTACCAGCACTCAGTTAGTTCTACTTTGTCAGCAATTCCGATCACAAACAATTAAACTATGAGTAGCTTCCTAAAAGGCTTTTAAACATTCAACAACCCCCGTCCAAAAAAAAAACCCTCCTGATTCAGATGTTTCTAAATCAAATGTCTCATATTGAACTGTACTAACAATGCTTGTGTGATATAAAGTTAAAGACCTTGACAAGTATTACATTAAAATTGTAAAATGCTGATACCAAACAACTTTCGATTCAAATCCGGTGCGATTCCCAAGAGTCGATAGGAGACTAAACTTCCTTTTTCTCCCCTCCGGATCCTCCCGGCCTTTCCGCGCCAAGGTCCCCGCCAGGGCCTGCAGTGACATCACAGCCCATCTCCTGGAACCCCCTGACGTCACAGACACGCGGACCCACAGCACTATGACTTCATAGCGGACTGGGGCCGACCCGCAGTCGACTTGCGCCAGCCGGGCGGCGAAAGAGGTTTCCAAGCCTCCGTCGTGCCCGGTCCCGGTAAAGGTTAAGGGCGGGCGCCAGCTCACCTGCGCTGGGACAGGGAAGGACAGATTGGCCGAGCCCAGGCGGGAGCGACTGTGCGACGCGACCCCCACCCAGGACCCGACTTCCTCACTGCCGCTGGTCCCGGAGGCGGGAGAGCCGGTCCGGTGCCTCCGCACGGCCTATCCGTGATCGCCTGGGCGTCAGCCCGGACCGGGGTCGCCGCTCTCGCCCGCCGGCCCGCCAGACCCTCCGTGGCCCGCGGGGGCGCTCAGCGCCCGGCCCGTGCGCGGGCGGAGGCCGGCCCGGGAGGAGGTGCGGGCCGCCGGGTCCCTGCCCCAGACGCGGCAGCGCCCCGCGCGCCCCGAACCCGCGGGCGGCGCCCCTGCCCCCACCCGCCCCGCGTCCCGGGAGCGCAGGCGAGCGGCGGGAGGGGGGCGGGGAACGGCCACGGTGGCCGCGGCCGAACCCCGATCGCGCTGCCCTCGTGCCACGCCGCTCGGCCCCGACCCACCTGCGCTCCCGCCCCGGACGGGGCCTGGCCCGGGGCTGCACACCGCGACGCAGCGGCAGCGGCGGCAGGAGGCCTGGCTTGCTCCCCACCGCTCAGGCGGACAGAGCGCCCAGCGCCGCGCGGCGGAGCCCAACGCTCTCCCCGAAACCCATTTGTTTGGCTAAAACGGCGTGACGTCACGCGCCGGCCCAATCGACGGTTGGCCCAGGGAGGGGCCGCGGGACCAGGAGGTCGCACCGCCCCCTGCCGGGCATTCTGCCGTACTGCGGGCGCTGGGGATGGGAAGAGCGGGGAACTGAAAAAGGGAGAACCGGGTGAAGCAACTGCGGCCCCCAAGTGGTGAAGAGTGAAAGCTGCAGCGCGACTTGTAGGAAAGCAGTCAAATCCTCAGGCTAGCCAGAATGGTAGTAACACCAGTGTTCAGTCAATAGACATGACAAGTTTATTAATACTAACATGTGGATCTGGAGCTATAAATGGTATTAGATTACTATTAGATATCCTAGTAGACTTTGGTTCTATTTTTGGTCTGTTACTAGCTTGGAAGGCTGGGCTTCGGAGTTCTCATTTGTAAAATGAAGGCGCTGGGAGAATCCCTTCTGTCATTCTTTTCTATACAAATCATGGCCAAAATACCTACCAGCATATATATAAACTTTGCAATTGATAATGGACTGACTTGAAAGCTGGCCAGTGGGCTACACCTTGAATAGCTCTGGTCTAGGAAAAAGAAGATAACTAGGAGGCTGCGAAACCACTTTAGGAAAGTCCTTCCCTTGATTCTATTTCTCCATACAATGGGAATGACCCCCAAGAAATGAAGCCAGTAGAATCAGTGCAGTATGCATCAAGCCTCGGGCCTTGTTACAGGCCCTCAGGAGGGATCTCCCGGGTAAGGATGTTGTGGCAAAGTGAGGCCATGGAACTCATAAGAAGGTGGCCTCAGGTAGCACAACAACAGAAAAGGTCTAAAAATAAACAGTATAAAACTTTGGTTATTCCATCAATGATTAGCACTTAGTCATCTCAGACCAGCAAACATATTAAAACCCAGTAAGCTGGGCTTGCTTGTATAGACTTGGTTTCATCACTGCTCTCTACGCAGAAAAAAACTAAAAACCTAACACTTATTCCTTAATATGCTCACTCCTATCTCCAAAGAGAAAACACCCACTATCTCATCTTCTGCCTTACACCCAAACTCTTCATCCTTAACCAAATCTATTTCTTCCACTTCAGCAGAAAGGAAACCTAGTGGCAGGATCCATTAGATTTTCCATCTAGACCCATCTTTACTACAAAACTAGATCACTGGGTATGATAATGCCTTTCCTTACCTATTTAACTATATTATTATGAAGCTCAAATAAGAAAAATGTGAAAGTACTTTCAAAACCTTAAGTTTGCCACATATGGCATGTACTTTTGTTTAGATTTTATTTTCCCTTGAGGTTACATGGGAAGATAGCTAAAACCTCCTCAAGCCCAGACTTTGAGCCTAGTTAGCCTATCTAGTCTTCCCAAAATTATCCTCTTTCATAAAATTTCATAGCACTGATTACACTAGTTTTTATTTTTATAATCCCCTGTAGAGGGACAACTTCAAAAGGATGGGAACTGAGTTTTATTCATTGCTATATCCTAATGTCAATGCCTGACATTTCAAAGGTACTCAATAAAGAATGGTTGAATGATTTCTTTTTAAATTCTCAAAAGATTTTTTTTTTAAAAAAGACAGCAGTGATCTATATTAGGAATGGTTTAACCTCCCAAATTATGAGAGATGGAAGAAATGTTTTGAAAAGAGAGGCCAAAAAAATAGAGGGATCTTTCTGCTCCTAGAAGTAGAGACTTTCTAGTGAGATTTTCCCCAGGAGATATTCTCTCCACAATCAGTGGAGTAAGACCAAATGTGATAGTTAGGAGAAGACCACAAACCCTGCAGCCTGAAGCCACTCATGTGGAAGCACTAGGTATAAAGCCAGAAGCTGAAGCGTCTTAGAAGACCAGGAGGACTAAGCTGTGTTTAAGAGACTGGAAACCAAGACAGGAATGCTACCTTAAGAAACAGAAGGAAAAAAAAAATCACAAAAAAAGGACACAGGTTTGCATATCACACTAATTATCATAGCGCAGAAGGAATTAAATCCAGTTGGGAATCATTCTGCATTCCAAGCACAAAAATACAACAGGTCAAAGGAAAGTAGCTTTTCTCTCTCTCTCTCTCTCTCTCTCTCTCTCTCTCTCTCTCTCTCTCTCTCTCTCTCTCTCTCTCAGACACACACACACACACACACACACACCATCCCTAAGCCTATCAATCCTTCCTTCTCTTATCATAGTCAGAACTCTGCTATGGCCCATTATAATCAGACATGTCCCCTTCCTCAATCTCTCTCCTTTCTTCTTTTCTTGGCTGAAATGTTAAAACCTCAGAGAGCTTTCTCTAACTCTCTAACGTAGTATTTCAGCCTGTCACTTTCCTTCATAGCACTGACACCTGGTACATGACAGGCACCAAATAAATGTCTATTGAATTAATAAAAACATTCATACTTTTTCTCATTAAACAATTTAATCCAGGATGCAAGAGTTCATCACCAATGGATGACTAATAAAAGTAACAAGGGTAGAATGTCTTGTACATTAGAAATAAAACCTGAATAAAGGAATTTATTGCTGCAAGAATATGACCAAAAGTAGGAACATCTGAACTCTGAAGAACCCAACCAGTCATGATTTCAGTGCTTCAACACAAATTACCCTTGAATAAATGTTCTAAATCACCAGTTGATTATAAGAATACTTATCCACTTCTCATTTAGACAGGAACCAGTATTCACTAGGTAATACTAGTTAATTCATTCTTATGTATTTTATATTTTTAATAAGGCCTTGGTCTATGTGTTGAAAAAAGGCAAGAAAGAAAGGGGGCGTGTAACTGCCCACACTTGGCATCTATCAAAAAGCAATTCCTTTTTTCTTATTAACAGAATCCTGATCTCCGGCACCACCTCCACACTCCAGGAAAGGTGGGTCCAGACCCATAAGGTGAATAATCAATAATGACCTAAGCCAGTGGTTCTCAGTGGGATGACCAATTGATTTTGTCCCCAAGGGGACATTCTGCAATAACTTGGAGACATTTATGATTTTCACACTTGGGGATAAGTGCTATTGCATCTAGTAGAGAGAAAACAGGGATGATGCTCAATAGCCTACAAGGTACATTTCATCCCCCACAACAAAAAATTATCTCTCCCAAAATGCCAATAGTGTCAAGGTTGAGAAACTGCTAATCAGTGTGGTCCCAATCTCCTTGTCAGTGACTGATTCAGGCATGGGTATGTGATGCAGAACTTACTAATAAAATACAGTGGAAGTCTACTGAGATACTTCTGAAAAAAGTTTATTTTCTTTTCCCTTAAAGACATTTGTTTTCTGTTGAGATTCATCACTTTCCTAAATTAAATAAAATATTTACTAGTGAGAGAGGAAGAGAGAATGAGAGAGACAAAGAGAGAGAGACAGAGAGACACAGAGAGAGAAACACAGAAAAACACACAGAAAGAAACAGTCCCTCATCTGCTACTAGATGTCATTGCGTGGTGTCTGGTACTGTGACCGCCATCTTGGGACTGTGAGAGCTGTTAGCTGAAGAGAGCATAAGATGATAGGCAGAAAGATGGAAGTAACCTATATCCTTGATGACATCACTGCACCTCTGATTTAACCAATCCTTGAGATTTCTTATTATATGAGTTAATAAATGCTATTCTTATTCAAGTCATTTATAACCCCTGGACCATGTGCCAGTACCAGTCCGTGGCCTGTTGGGAACTGGGCTGCCACAGCAGGAGGTGAGCGGTGGGTGAGTGAGCGAAGCTTCATCTGTATTCGCAGCCACTTCCCAATGCTAGCATCACCACCTCAGCTCCATGTCAGGTCATCAGGCGTTAGCTTCTCATAGGAGCACCAGTCCCTTGTGCCAAAAATGTTGAAGACTGCTGATTTATAAGACTTCATAAAAAATTAGGAAGTCACTGAAAACATCCTGATACACATTTGGGGGGATGTTGAATAGGAAATATATTGGGAGGGGGAAAACTAACCCACTCCTTTGGAGGGAGGCAAACTCTACAATACTTTAATAATAATAAAATAATTTTGTGTTGCTATGTTTTCAGAATAAAGTCAGTGAGAAAAGAATCTTTGTCTATTAATGCATACATTTGTGTTCTCTAAATAAATGAGTAGGAACTCATATGACATTTGAAATCTTTAAGGAAATGACATTTTCCAATCATTAAAATTTAATTTTGGGGAGCCTACAGCATTAGTCTGTTCTTATTCTTCCTAAGCTCTAGCACACCTAATTCACAGGCACCTGCTATAACAAAGAAGCTGCCTGGCTAAAATAACCTAGTTACATCATCTTGCTAAAATAGTCCAGAGGAATAGATTTTGCTCAGAACTGCGTTCTGCAAAAAAGCCACCAACTTGTTCTGCAGTTTTAGGATTTGCTGACATTTTCCACCAGACATAACTATGCTTTAAATGCCAAGTCTCTCTTTGAAATACCAAAAGCCCTTTTCAAAACGTACAGAACTCAGTTACCAGCATTTCCTTGTAAAAATCACTTATTTTATTAATTAATAATGTACCCAAACTAGATGTTTTCCTTGGAAGAGGGTACAATGGTTTGGCTTCCTTTGAATGCACCACCATATGAACACATATGTCTTAGTCTACTGTTACTGTAACAGAGAGTCCCATGGATCTTTCGCCGCACCTCACTTCTTACCCATGAGCTACATGTAATTTTTGTGTGTGATAATACACATGTGAATAGTAAAGCAAATGAGCCTGTTTTGTCCTTCCTCTAAGTGCCCCTTCCCCAACAAAGCCAAAGCATACTTCCAAAGTGGCATAATGATGACCTTGTAAAATGGTGAGGGCATTTGATTGCTCCCCCTTGTTCAGAAGGACTCTGGTTTTCTGAGTAGTTTATCTCAGAGCCAACATTTTCACACTCAGATTATGCATTCCTTAAGGCCCCATTGTTCTTGTGGCTTTTGCCATCTGTTATTTTTACTGTAGCTGCACTTTTCTAGGTTTCCATATGTTTCTCTTCTCTTTTCTGCTTCTGTCCTTACCATATATCCCATATTTCTTGACTCTCTTGCAAAATGACTTGACTTTCATAGTCATCACTAGCCAAGCAGACTATCGTTGGTTCATACAGGGTGTCACCGGAGTCTCTGCATATTGAGTGTAGGTTTGAATCCTCTCCCCTTCTCAGTTATTTCCTTCATTCTCTACTAGTCAAAGGCTACTTTTGCATGGCTGTACGCATTTTCTTTTTTCTTTTTTTAACGCCTACAGCACCTGCTATTCCTAGGTGGTCTCCCATCCAAGTACTAACCAGGCCCAACCCTGCTCAGCTTCCGAGATCAGATGGGATCGGGCACATTCAGGGGTAGACCGAATTTCCTTTTCTATGTTTCCAGTATTGGCAAAGCCCTAGAACTCCGAGCTGAATAAAACCAATGTGTGATTAGTATGTGTGAAACAGTGCCCTTCTTAAATTCATTAAGTACTTCTTTAAAATGTGCTAAATATGTTTTCACATGTGTGTAATTTTGTATATTGACATATCTGATTCCTAATTTCCTGCCTTGAGGAGGAAGTTGTGCTCTGATAATGAAAGCCCTGTTGGAATATCACAGGGAAAAGAATGTTTTTCAAGCTCCGAAACTACTGGCTAAGCCACTCTTCCTTCCTTCAAGAGTCTATACGAAGCATAAAATGAATAAAAGTAGTATTCATTTTGCACCCTTTTGCCATTGCTCTTGCATTTGGGTGGCTTATCAAGCTGTGCAGAGAAGAGGCAAGAACTATGGCCCACACAAACATGTCATCCACCTGCTACATTATAGTTGCCCCTGAATCCCTACACAAAATGAATTATCCCCACAATCAATGATCTTATGGTACTTTGTTCCACTTTTTTGATTTCACTTAAAACATTTCAATATAACATATCTACATACGTAGCTACCTTCGCCCTCTGTGAGCAATTGAAGGACATGTACTACCGATTTGTCGAATTGGTGAATGGATGAACAATCTATGAGAACAATTTCATGGACCTCATCAAAATACTCAGAGGGAAAAAACCTTTTTATTAAGTGCAATAGTTAAACTGCCAAACTTGTCAGTTTTACGTAAATGGAACTAAATTAAAAAGCATGACCTTCTCCAATGGGCAAAGCTTTGTGATTTTTCCCTGGGTAGTAAACTAGTGTTGGTAACTGGAATGCTGCTGGAGTGAATCTCGTTGGTCTTTCCAAAGGCTGACGCTTTCCTTAGTGCTTTCTCAGGGTAAAATGACTCACATGTTCTCTCCAGAGAGTTTGATGCCATTAGTTAACAGATTGGGCCTAATCTTGGATGGGAGTACAATTTGTACACTGTTTTCAAAGATAAACAATGCAAAAAAAAGTATTAAATTACATTGTAATAAGTTTGTAGCAAAGGTTATTATTTTCTTATTTGTTTTTAAAGGACAATTTAATTGATTTAAGCAGCAATTCAACCTGTAAATTTAAAATTTTATTTCAGTCTGAGCTCCTCCTTTTTTTTTTTCCTGTGGTTCTCATAAAACCCTCAGTCAAGTTTAAATCCAGAGAAGGACTGATAAGTACCTAATAAAAGGAGGAGGAAGAGGAATGGGAGGATAAGGAGGAGGGGGAGGGTGGGGAGAGAACGAGAGGAGGAGGGAAGAGGGGGAGAGTTGACGAGTAAGGAAGAGAAAGCTGTTTTCAAATACCTAAGAAAAAGTAAACATTTCTCTACATATATTATTTGTGCCAATTTATTGGAAGGAAAAGAAGAAAAAGAGATCTGGACCAATAGATGATAGATAACTACATGGAGATATATTTGTTCAATGGAATAAGAAACAGCATTTAAAATGAATAATTTTGATCCGTGTGTATCAAAACAGATAATTTCAGAAAATATTTGGTTTAGTGATAAAAGTTGCAGATAGATACATACTATGTTACCATTTACACAAATCTTAACTCACAAACAAAACACATGTATAACAATGACAGATATTGTTTATGGACAGTTCCAATTACATTAAAAGTAGAGACATGGGTAAGAAAGGTCCAAAACAACTTTAGAAGAATAGTTACTAATGGGGAGAAAGGGAAAAGAAATGATTAGAAAGAGGCACAAAGAAGAACTTCAACTGTATTAGTAACATTTTATTTAAGAAAAAGATATCTGAACAAAATATAGCTGGTTCAGGGTTAACATTTTAAAAACTCTAAGTGGTGAATTCATTAAGTATTTGTAAAATTACTCTGAAAACTTTTTTGCATCTTAGATGTATTTCATAAATGCAGCAATTGCAATTACAATCACTTGAAAATTTTAGAATAGATTGCAATGTGAAGAATACCCTTGGGAAGAAAACAAATTATTATTATTTATTAATATTAATAATTTAATAATTTAATTTTTATTGCCTATAGGTAATGTGTTCATTCTTATTTTCTTCTCTTATCCCAAAGCATTTATGAAACAAAGACTCTATTAGCTAACCACATAAAAGTCTTACTGTGCAAAAATGATAACTACTTCTTTGAGAGAAGGAAGTGAAGCTAAAATTTCTGTCTCTACTTAGCTGATATTACTACTTTTTTTCCAGTGAGAAGACAATAACAAATTCCAGACACATATAAGCCACTTAGAATAACTCTAGGGGCAAATGCTTCCATAATGCTGTTAAAAGCATGCATATCTGAAACTAATATAATATGAATGTCAACTGTAATTGAAAAATTAAGAAAATTTAAAAATAGAAAATAAGATATCTTAAAAAATAAAAAAATAAAAGCATACACAGTACTGGCAGTTAGACAGAATGCAAAGTTCTCCTCATCTCTCTGAATCATCCTACAAGCTTTTCTAGTTGGTTCCAGAAAAGAAAGCACAGAAGCATATGGCTAACCTACTACGAAACGGTACCACCAAAGGTTAAGTACAGCAAAGGATGCAGACAGCCAAGACATTCATAAGGAAAAACACACATGACTCTATCACATGTCTTTTATGGAACTGTGGCAATGATGTTGTCTATGGTCACTTGCCCCCAAGTGCCCAACTCCTTGACTATTTATTACACTTCATCCTAAATAAATTTCAAACATATCGTTAGGGCTAATGAAGCCTCCGCAAGCTCTAAACAAAATGCTGAATAATCATTAAAACCCTTTATTTTTGCCTGAAAAGTTTAGAAGTCATATGAAAAAAAGAAAAAAGTGCCATTTATGTAAAATGAGTTAGTGCCAGAGACCTTTGTCAAAAACAGCATCAGACCTAAAGAAACCATTCTGATAATAGATGCCTGATGGGAAGGAGTGCTAGCAACAGCCAAGTATTCTGGGGTGGGGGCGGAATTCCAGCAGAGAAAAGCCTGTGGCTTCATGAAAGGCGTTCTCCGTATGATCTTTTCACATACTGCTTTTTACTTGCCTCAAGAGAGAGAGGTCCCAGTGGATGAGAACTTAAAACTTGATAAGGTAGGTTTGTTTTTCCTTTAAGAAGTATTAGGAAACATCTAAAGATCTCATCCACAATAGACAGATCAAAGGCCAGTCGAAAGTATTTACAGGCAGTGTCTCTGACCCTTGGCTACACATTAAAATCATCTGGGGAGCTTTTGAAAAGTATTTTGCCAAGGCATTGCCCAAGTCCAAGTAAATCAGAATCTCTGGGAGGAGTTGCCCAGGCATTTATGATTCTGATGCACAGTGATGGTTAAGAATTGCTACTGTATGGACCAGGGATATGCTAAAAAACTGGCTCTCAGGGATGGGGGCGGGTTATTCCAGGGATCTCCCACCTTGACCAAGTCAAAGCTATTAATGTGAAGACACTGAATGTGGAGTTGGAAAGAGAGGAACATAAAGTGCCCTTTCCTAAGTGCTAGCTAACCCCAGCACACAGACCACCATTAGGGGCCTTTGATAATGAAGTTACAGTAAGGGGTGAGAAAGCAATATATTGTGTTCGAGCTTTACTACATACCACAGACCTTTAATCAGAGTTCAAGCTTTCTCCGTTTAAAGAATATAAAGAAAATTGAATATTAAACAATGATTTACCTACCATTTCATTGATTTTTGCTTGTTCCACTCTATTTTTAAAGCCAAAATTTATTTTAAAATATTTGTCTTATAAATAGAATTATCTTTTTCCACTTTACCAATAATTAATATTTGAAACTAGCTCATTTTTAATTTAAAAATTGATGTAGACAGATCGGTCTTATAACTAGAGGAAATTCAATCTTTGGGATACAGAAATACACTATAAATTTCAAAAGTCTGGCTGCGAGATTTCTCACGTAAGGCTGTTGCAACAGTTGGTATTTTAAAAGACATGTTTAAAAGAGACAACTAAAATGCTATCCTTACAACACCTAGAAATAGAAGAAAGGGAAACAATTCCCTTGTGAAAGCCACTTTTAAATAAGCTACATTTATAAAACACAGTCCTGTGAATTATAATCCTATCAAGTTTATCTCTGAGCAATTGTATAATCACTTAACTACAGCGGTGAAATTAAATGAGAACATTCAAAATCACTTTAGTAAAGAGACCAACAAATGCTGTTTCTGGATCAATGTAAGAGACTTGTTAAATAGCAATAAAAAATATGATACACCATCTAGAAATCAAATAAGGTGGAAACAATTTACTAATAAAATTCACATTTATGTAGTATATATTTTTTAAAAACCTGTCTAAGAATTATAGTTTTATTAAGTTTCCAGTTGAGCTATTGTGCAATCAACCAACAAAACCAAAAGACAAAAAAATTATTTTGGAAGACAAAAATATGTGTTTCTGAATGACTTTAATGAACTTAACAAAAATACCATTGTTATACTATCTACAAATAAAATAAAATGGAAGCGATTGATTTTCAAGATTCACATTTAAAAAATCTACTGTTGTAAAACCCTATTCTAAAATTTAAGTCATCGTATGATCATTTAACAGCAATAAAACTAAAAACTAGAAAAAGATCTAATTTATTGTAGTTGAGATTTTAAAAAAAGTAACTTCCTGTGGTCTTTTGGATCTTAGAAGTAGAATCATTGGAAGGAGGCATCAACTCGGAAGGTGATATGCATTGTGTTTAGGCTGTGTGAACAGAGGCCAAATCTATCCCTGAGGTATAGATACTTCTTGTTGCCAGTGGTGATGTGTGCTGGGTCAGAAAGTCCCCAAAATGAGTGGAAAGGATCCTGGTGCTTTGGCCTCACTTTTCAGAATATGGAAGAATAAGGGGAACTACATCTCAGGAATTGTCCTCTGTCCCCTCTACAACGTCTGACCCCTGACGGGAGAATAAGAGAGGAGATGCCTGGGTCAGAGGCCCCTGTTCAGGTGAGAAGTTGAACCAGAAGTAGCCCCCTGGGTGACTGTCAGCATGAGGAGCACCGAAACAAGCTCTGTCTTGCTCTCATAGAGGATCCATGTCAAGATGGAGCTGGCCTGACAGAGGGATTCTTTTTCTAGGATTCTGATCCTGTGGGAGTTCCATCTGGTCCATATAGGACCCTGGACCCTTTCTCCATGACATCACAGTCAGATGTTCTTTCTTCTTCGGGATCTGGTCATCCAGAGAATTCCCTAGTGGTCTTCTTGGGCCTCTGTCAAATATCCTATTTGGAATGTCAGGAATGTGAGGATCTTTTTCCAAATAACTCAATGCATGCATTTTCTTTTCTTAAATTATCAAAGTTTCTCTCAGCCAAAAGAACTCTCAACCCGTTATCATGAGTTTATTTTTTCCATGGGGAATGAACTAGCTTTGATAAGAGCCAGCAGTTTTTCTGAATTTTTCTGAAGGAATTTAGGTTTCTGTTTTATACGTCTTCACACGTGTGGCTAGGTTCACATCTGCTTTGGACAGGTTCTCCTCTATCTTCACAGGGAAAATTCTCTCCAAATCAGTTATTAGGTGAAAATTCATTTCTTTTTCTTGATGCAATTGAAAAAGAAGTTGAAGTTTCTGCCAGAACTATGACTCCTTTTCTGTGTGTGTGTGTGTGTGTGTGTGTGTGTGTGTGTGTTTCCCCCTAACTGCAATGATACTTACTCATTTAGTGACTTTTAATATGATCTTTAAGTGCATCAAATAATTTAACTTCTTCAGTTATTAATTGGACATTTAGTGTCTTTTTTTTAAAAAGCATTTAACTCAGCCATATCAATCCATTTTTCTCCAACTCTTTTTATTCATTTTCTAGGAAGCAGCCATTTTCTAATGCATTTGTTATATCCACTCCCAAGTTCCCACCATCCTTTTTGCCTTCTCCAAGAACAGTAGCCTGATCTCTCATCATTAGCACATGCCCACCTAAGGCTTGCTCTGACATTCTTTATCGTTTAGAACTCGTTCCATGGGCACTTTAACATTTTCTAACTTTTTTTTTCTGTTGGATTCTTTCAGTTACTCTTCCTTGCTATTTTCTGGTTTCTTGTGAGTACAGCTTAATACAACTTGAAAATAAGAATTCTCATTCAAAGCATTGTTTAGTGCTGCTGAAGTTGATGTTTATTCTTGTCATGTATTTTGAAGTCTGTTTTGGTTGCAGCTACTTGAAACTTTGTTTCAGTGCATTGTCTAAAGACCAAATCTTTCTTATGTCAATCATTAGCTCAACTTGTTTTAATGTTTAGCTTCCTCTTCTTTTAGTCCTTTTCTCAAACTCTTTATTTTCAGTCCATGAAGAGTTGGAAGTTTCCAGCTCTTTATTACTGACCTCTAGTTTTTACATTCCTGATCATTTGTGCTCAAATGTGCCATCTATTAAAGTTGATTCAAACCTCCAAATTCTTATCTTTTTTCTGTTCCTGAACCTGATCCTTTATTTTGCTATAAAGGATATTACTGGGATAATTGATGACATTTAATGGCATCTCAGGATCAGGTAGCATTATTGATATTTATTTCCTGATCTTGATGATTCTATTGTGATTATGTAGGAAAATGTCCTACATACATCCCCTAAAGTACTTGGGAGTATTGGGGCATCGGGTTGGCAACATACTCTCCAGTAGTTCAAGATAAAATGTTATCCGTACTAGCAACTTTTCTGTAATTTTCAGACTGTTCCTTTTTAATCGATAAATATTTTTTAGATCAATTTTCAGTTCACAGCAAAATTGAGCATTTTGCAGGTGTAGTTCCCTTATCCTGTGGCCTTCCACTGGGAATGGCCAAAGAGAAGCACCGCTCCTGAGAATAAACAGGAGGGACACAGAGGAAGATTTATTCCCTATCACCCTATGTGCTTCTGGCAGGGGCTGTGTTACTCTCTGGTCACAACTATAGCTGGGTAGTCTCCCTCCTAGGTTTCAGCTCCTTAGGTCTCTGATGACTCCGCTCACTGCCTTTGCCTCTTCAGGCCTATAGCAGTTAACAGCTTTCAGCTGTTAATTCCTAGGTACTTCACCAGCCTTTGTTGGGTCCCTTAACCCCGCCCATGCCTCCGACAATAGTTCCTTTTTAAACTCTTCGGTTCCATCTTACTACTTTAAATTACACACTAGCTTATTAAAGCCCTGAGGTATTAAACAATAAAAATATCTGTTTAACTCCTGTCGTAGTAATCATTCTCTTGAATGTGCCATTTATTTCCGGCCAGCACCCTGACTGATACATTATATTCATATTCTAGAAAGAAGGAGATAACATTGTTCTTGTCCCCAAGGAGTCTTACCCCTTAGAGACAGGTCAAGTTCACAAAGTCTGAAAAAATGTACAAAATAGCCTTTTTTCTTCTAGTATTGGAGATACAGGAGTGACTACTCTGTTTTCTTTTATCAGTTTCCACTCCCTGAATTCTCTCACTGGAGCCAAACCTCAATCTCTCCTTTCTGCACTACATTATCAGGGAAGTCTCCTCCCCTGTAGCTACAAGAGTTTTCTTTTGTTGTTGTTGTTTTAATCTCTCTTTCTCCTGACTCAGGCAATACATTGCCTTTTGTGCCAGTTGTCAGTCTTTTGACCTATTTGGGTTCCTTGCTAGATGGAGTTGGGGTTTCCAACCCTGGAGGCTCAAGATGGAAAGAAAACAAAGAGGCCTTTTAGTGGTCAACCCTCAGGTTTTGGTATCTAAAAAACATCAGATCACTCATGGAGAAAGTTAAACAATCTTTAGGTGTTTCCTGCAGTTGCTTGAAGGTTTGCTAAAAGGTCGAATGTCTTCCATTAGGCTGGCCTGACATATGTCTGACTCTGGGAGAAAAAGGAAAAAAGTGGAGAGGGGACCTCCATTCTACTACCTACCTTAGAAGCAACTTCTTTGAGGAAATCAAACTTGAACTTCACTTTAAAGGAGCAATCAGAAGAAAGAGGGCACATAAGAAGATGGAGAAGAATGTGGGCAAAGAAGATGTGAACGTGACAGTTGGGAAGAAATGAGTGTACCACTTTGCTGATTGATGGAGATGGGCTTGGAGAGCTGAGTAAAAGAACCCATTTTGGAGGCCTTCAATGCCAGAATAAAGGTTTTAAGAGGTCTTTGAAGGTTCTTAGCAAGGCAGTGTTTCAGAATTCACTTATAAAATGAGTTGGAGGGATAGAGACAGGATGACAAGTTAGAAAATAAATTCGGCTAGTAAGATGCAAGATTGTGAAGTGCTGTGCCCGCGTAAAAGACCTTAAAAACGTTGCAAAGGAAGAGATTACACTTTGGTTACAGAGTAAATGTGGTAGAAAAGGGAAAACAGAAGACAAGGATAACCTCAACATTTTGAAATTGAGTGCCTGAGAGAATGGTGGTACAAGAGCAAAAACAGAAAAGCTTCTTAGAGAGATTTAGTTTTAGATGAAAGACTAGTCAGGTTTTAGGTATACTGCATTTAGGTGGCTACTGTGCCTCCAAGTGGAGGCAGAAATGGATATGTAAAACACAAAGAGAGGGTTGGAGACATGCATTGGAAATGCGATTATTTGCAATCTAAGAGATGAGAAGCACCTTTGAGAAGGACTTCATATTAAATCGGGGGCCAGATCCAAACCTAAGGACATGCCTGCTGTTAGCTAGAGGAGAGAGCAGAGAAAATAAAATAAAAGGATCAGTACAGAAATAATCCAAGAAATGGGAAAAGAAAAAGGTGGAGAAATGAGACAATATAAGAAAATCGAAAAGTATTCCCAGAAAGGATAAGCTCTACATTTACATTTTAACATAAACCTCAGCCTTTCCAAAATTATCTTTCAAGACTCGGAAAATAAAATTAGCAAACAAAGCAACAGGATAAACGGTGTGGGAAAACTTATGTTAAATTAGGACCTTTTGTCAAAAATACTTTCCTGGAAATTCAATATACATAACTGGGTATTGATATAATCCTGAAGCCATTAAAGGGTATGTCAGTTAAGATGTCTTTGGATGCAGCAAACAGAAAAATTCAAATCAGTTTAAACGACAAAACTGGAAGTTTGTTGGTTCACTTTCTTGAAAAGACCACAAGTTGGGCAGGCTTTAGGGCTGATCCAATCTGAGGGAAAGCATCATTTTCCCACACATTTCTTGGTTGTACCTTCCTCCAGCTGTATCCCCAGCCAGGTTTCTCAAAAGGTACGTGTTTCCGTGTTTACATCCAGCATTACATCCTTCTCTAAAGAGAGAGTGCTCTCTTAAGCTGAACACCGTTTGTATCACACCCATACCAAACGCTGGGGCCAAGGGAAGACAATGAACTGATTGGTTTAGGCGCTTGTCACTGAACAGATCACTACTGCCACATGTTGGCCCTAAGTCAGGCAGGGTGCCCTCGAAATGTGGGATGTGTGGTCAGTCTCACTCAACCACCAGGCTGGTTCACAATGGGAGAAGGCGTAAAAGAACATTGGGAAAATAACTAGATTTCCACAGATGTATACTGAATATATACATTAAGATGCGATTGGGCGAGTCAAAATATTAATGGCTTAAACAAAGTAGAAGTTCTCTCTCGTGCCTAAGAGACTAGGACTTTGCAGTACGAGTTGGTAGAGCAGCCAGTTCTGCTCCCAAAAGTCCTTGGGATCCAGGATCTCCTTCTAGCTCACCAACCTGGTGACATTCCTAGAGTACAGCCCTCATTCTCACTATCCAAGAAAGGATTTCTGCTCTGGGCGGCAGGATTAAGAAAGTGACAAGAATGGGCAAAGGGGCGCATTGGAATGAAGGCTTCTAAAAACTGTCACACATGGTTACTTTCATCACATGACCATACCTACCTGCCAAATAAGCTAGAAAATGAACTTTAGTCTGGGTGGCCATTTTCCTGGCTAACCATTCTATTACTGTGGCATGAAGGAGATATAAAATTTGCGGGACAAGTGTTCTCTGCTACTCTGAAGAAATGAGATATGTTATAGTCGATTGAATGATCTGAGGCTAAGTGACTTGTAAACTACTTGGGAAAGCAGTTATCCATTTGTAATCTGGCAAACGGGACAGGGGTGAGAGGAAAGGAAAGTCCCATTCCAGAGGAGTGAAATAGTGAAAAGGAAACAATGAGGTTATGCATAAAGGAACTGGGTTTACATCCCATTTCTGCCACCTAATAGTTGGGCAATCTTTAACACGGTGCCTAACGTTTGTGAGCTTGTGATCTTATCTGTAATGTAGAAATAATATCATCTATCTATGAAGCTGGGAAAAGTTTAATTGAGATAATAGTAATTAAGTGCTTTGTAAACAATAATGCTCAGATAAAAGTGACTGTTATTAATTATCACAAACTTCACAATAACAGGGTTAATATTTTAGAAACAAATTATTGAGTAAAACTGAGATGTAAGACTTTGGTTTTTAAGATCACTTTTTTAACACAGTAACACAATTTTTATGGTTAAGTGAATGTTTAAAAGTTCCGACTCTGTTTTCCCTGCTGGTCAGGTCTCGTTTATCAAATTGTTAGGTGTATAGCCAGAAAGCAGTTGAGCAAATATTCTTACTGCCATAACAAACCCGTGAACATAAAGTCAGAAACTGCACATAAAAAAATTCCAGTTATAATATTTATGACATTAGTTCCTATGATAAAGTAAAATTTTCAAAATTATAATAAATTATACAGTGGAATCCCAAATTTCATATATGCTGTCTTTTGCATAAAGAATGGAATAAGTCAAAAATATCTCATCCTCTTACGTTGTTTCCTCCTGTTTTGTGTTAGACTTTGATATCAATGGCTGTTAACATTAAAAAAATTTTAAGTGAAAACCAGACTTTCTTTAAAAAGGACACAAAGGGATTGAATCTGAGCCTGATGAAGCTTCTGGATTCAGCCACCAATTTCTAGGAAACACAGAGGGCACAGGAACGTGTTGAATGAGATCCTGAGTGTGCAATCTGCAAAATCCAGACTGTAAGACTCTCTAGGTGTCAACCAGACTGAATTCTACAGCAGATAAATTAGGAGAAAAAGGAAGGTGAGAGAAAACCTGTAGACTTAAAGGGACTTAAAAGACACAGCAAGGTGTGGGTTTTTTTTTTTTTTTAACAGGCAAGACTAAACTATAGTGTAAAGAAATTCAAAAGAATAATTACTAAGACAGGATAGTGGGCATTTTGGAGGAAGAGAGGAGGCTGTGAATTGTATGGGGCATGTGATGGACAGCTGAGATGACTGGAAATGTTTTATTTCTCGACGTGGGTGGTGGCTACAAGGGTATTTACCTTATAATTATTCGTTAAGCTCTCCGTTTGTTTAGTTTTCCGTTTGTATGCTTTATTTTACAGTTTAAAGGTTTTTAAAAGTTATAGCAATTTACAGAAATAAAACAACCTGGAAACAGTGAGGAAAAAAAAGTATATCCAATAGACCTGTATGCTGGAGCCTGCCGGCAGAGATCGAACAGCAAGCACCTAAAAGAGGGGGGTGAAGCCTCAGAAAAAAGAAGACGGGAAAAGCACTTCGGGAGGGCATAGAGTCAATGCTGCAGCCTCGAGTTTATTTAGCACAGCCTTTATATAAGTTTTTGGTTACAATAGCAGAGTACGATAGCAAAGCACAGAGTACAATGGCAAAGCACAATGTACATTACCATAAGAATGCTGACATTTACATAAGTTCCTATATATCCTTCCCTCAGGGTACAAACATCCTTTTCTGGGCTGTAAAACATTCCGCTATCTTAAGAGTATTTCTTTAGGAGGCAAACCTCCCCTCCAGGGTCAGTAACGTTTAACTCCACACCCTGCTTCCTAGAACCATTGTTTAAGCAGAGTCAGCAGTTGCTTCATTGGCCATCAGCTACGTGACTTCTTCAGTGTCTCTTAATGGCTCCCGACGCCTGTATTATAATATAGTTGATTGTTGCTATGTATTTGAGCTAGTAGAGGTTCATTATACCTTCCAAAACGTACCATATAAAATAAAAACTAAAACTGACATAGAATCATAGAACATCCATAAAAACAAAAACAATAACAAAGAGTTATCGTGGTTCAGTATTTCATAAAACTCATTTCTTTGGAACATTCATTCCACAAGAGGTTAATAAGTGCTAACCCAAAAATGAAAAAAAAAGTTTCGATGGTCAAATAAGTCAGGGAAATAGAGTTAAACAGATATCTTTATCGTTTAATACCTCAGGGCTTTAATAAGCTAGTGTGTAATTTAAAGTATTAAGACGGAACTATACCTTGCATTTTTTGTCAAACTTATTTGACCATACATTTTTTCTTTTCTAAAGACACAGATATAGCAACTTTATTAAATAGAACTATGCCTATCCCTAAGAGCATCAAATATGATATTTTATTGCTTTTCATATTATAATATCCTTTGCTCAATGAGATGGGAACTTAGTACTATTTATAGCTCTATCTCCAGTGCCTCAAACAGAGCCCGATTCACAGTAGATGCTCAAAAACTACTTGATGAAAAAATAATTTGTCAATATGGAAAGCAGGTGAGATCAGGGGCCTTTTTGTAGGTCACACTCATTTATATCTTTCGTAGAAAATCAAAGAGTAATGGCCTGATTAACAGACAGCATATGCTGTCATCTTGGTGGCCTATTGTGTGTCTCTCACATTATCATTTTTCCACCAATAAATCTCCAGAGATAATTAAAGAACACGGTAATAGCCAAGTTCTAAACTCTACTACTCTACTCTATAAATGAACTGCTTCTAGAAATTTGCCTAAACTTTAGTTTTATTGTCTAAGCGTTTGCCTTTGCACCTTACACATCTGGGGAGGCAGTGAGTATCCTAATTAATTATGATTACAGGCTTTGAAGTTAGGCAGTGACACCTCATTCTACTTATTTCCTTCTATTCTTATAAGAGGAAATTTTAATACCACAACATACCATGACATCATGCCAGAAAAGGAACCAGAGATTGTCAGTTGAATTAACGTATGAACCAGAAACTCTGCCATGGTGACTGTATTTCCATGGTGTCCCACTTTTCTATTTATTTCAGCTTGACATTTTTACAGGAAAAAAAAATGATCTCATGAGTACAGCTTTGAACTAAAATTAGGATACTATATTTCATTTCCAGTGCTACCTCTGTCTGATAAGCCCTAGCACCATGGGAAAATTATTTAAGTGCAATTATTTCTTCATCTATAACAATGACAAAATTCTGATCTTCAGGGAAGCAGATAAAATGATTTAAAAAATAGCATAATGTACTATTTTATATCCCAGCATATTAAGGAAGCAGAACAGTGTGGTGGAAAGTACAGTGGGCTGGAAGAAATTTTGTATTCTAGTACTGATATGCCATTAGATGACTGAGTAGTCTTGTGCACATTACCTAACCTCTGTGGGTGAGAATCCAGCTGCTAAATGATCTTTAGGATCTTTTCCGACTTAAAAAAAAAAAAGTCTAAGTTTCTAATCATTACTCTGGGGATGACTATCGTGCATGTCTAAAACTTTTCTGTAACTTATTCCTTCTATTAGTTCATTCTGGGTTCTGTGAGGGGATCAATAACTATCATTCCTCTTCCCTGCCCTCATTCTGAACCAACTGAAAAATAATATAGAGTCTAAGGCATTTGGGGCTGAAATGAGGCAAAGTATCACTTTTATTATTAATAAAGACTAGAGTGGATAATATGGCATATACCTGTGGGCAAGTGGACTTCTAAAAACTGAACCGCAGACTTAGAAGACAGTCTCACTCATCCAGGCCCAGACATTGAACTATCCCAGACCTCGCTACATGGTAACAGGTATAAGTAATTTTTTTAGGAGGAATAAAGGAACGTGAGCTCCCTGGAGAAAGTTTATAGATGGCCTGTACTTGGTTGAGAAAGTTCCCTTCTATTTCTACTTTATTGATTTCTTTTATCATAATGAGCTATTGAACTTTATCAAATCTTTTTTCAGCATCTATTGAAAAAACTTGTTCTAAATTTAGATTATTGGTACCATATTCCAGCCTACAGAATTAAAATCTCTAGAATGCTTTTCTTTTCATTTAAAGTCCACGGAGAATTTTGATGCAGCCAATCCACAGACTGGGATTTGAGAACCACAGCTTAATAACAAGTGTAGCAATGCAAGTAGTAACTAATATATACTTAATCCATACTATGTGCTATGTACCGGGCCGAGCACTTTATATTAATTCTGATTTAATCTTCACAACAACCCTCTGGTATAGGTACTGTTACTCTTCCCATTTCACGTATGAGGGAACCTATATTTGGATAGGTCAGGTTGTGTGCTTAAGGTCACATGGTGGAACTTGAACTAAAGAAACAGGTGAATAGCTTTTCAGTCCCTAGCTCTAACCACCAATTATATACAGAGGATCAGGGAACACAGTAAACAACACCAAAGGCATTCAATCAGAAAAATCCAGAATGTGGGGAATTCTATAAGACAAATGACCTGGGTTTTTTCAATAATTAAGTTACAAGGAGTAAAACAGGGAAGAAAGATTTGTAGTTCAGCTCTGTCCCATAATGCTTTGGGCAATGGTAGAAATGCTCCATACCTGCACTATCCATGTGGCTATTTGGCACTTGAAATGTAGCTGTTGCAACCAAGAACCTGAATTTTTTAATTTTATTTTTTAATTTTAATTTTAATTTAGTTAATTTTTTTTTAATTTAAATAGCCACATGTGGTTAGTGGCTACCATACTGAACAGTGCAGTTGTTGATTAGGCTAAAAAAAGACAGATCAGCCAAATGTCATGTGTAGACCTTATTTAAATCCTAAGTCAAACAAAATAATTATAAAGAAATTTTATGAGACAATTGAGGAAATGGACGCTGACTGGATATTTAAGTATAATCATGGTTTCATAGTTATGCTTTTAAAGAGATTTTTGCCTTTTAGAGATACATGCTAAAATAGTTAAGGATGGAAACTACATGATAGCTGGAATTCGTTTGATGACATTCCTTTCGTGGGAAGAGGGTGCACTGAGTGGAATACAGTTGAACATTACTGGCCATGAATGGATGATTGCTAATGCTGTGTCCAGGTATCTGGGGGTGCTATCCTCTTCTCTCACTTTTGGAATATGTTTGAAATTTTCAATTATCTCATTTAATCATCGTTAACTGTCTTGTGAGGTAACTGAATGACTGTTTCACAGATGAAGAGTCTGAGGCTCAGAGGGATTAGGTAACATGGCTGACATCACACAGATAGTTAAAGGCGTGGACTCAAGTCCAAACAGTATACCTTCAATCCCATGTTTTTCTCTCACCCCATACTCTGTATGACAAACTGAATAATCATTATAGGTTGTTAAACGGATAATAAAGCAAAAAAGGATCAGAGAAATATATTAAACACCATTGGTCTCCTTCAGAGTGATGAATTTGCAGCATGTTCTTTAATTAGGACGAGATTAATACCAACTGCCAGCTTCTATGAGTTTATTAGTGACTACAGAAAGACACATACTACTAAACAGTATTGATTTATAAGTTCCAGATGTAAAAGAGAGGATCTATTAACTTTTTCCTATATGTCATCAAGATGATAATAAAAAGCAATTGAAGACATTAAATACATTGACTACAATTGTTCTTCTCAGGACTCAAAGGCTATATTATGTTCTTTTTTCTTCAAACTGTAGTCAGTATGTGCTGAGAAAAAATTTTTTTCAGGGTAATATTTAAACAAGGACAAGTAATTAACTTATTTGGGATCTTGTGAATACATCTATTGCCATATTAAATTCTTTTTGTCTTTGATCCCTTACGACTTCCTAAAAGGCCTGTGCTTATTGGCATGTGATGGTATATTTACATTTCACATATAAGAGATTTCACAGCAGGAGCAAAGCTCAGCCAATGCTTTCAGCCAATATTTTCAGTTCTTGGCAGTTAAAATACAGTGAACCATCTTTCTTAAGCTAATAAATTAACCCCACTTAGTATTTAGTAGGAACTACAAAAAGAAATCTTAATATATTAATTATTAATTAATATAGGTTTTATAGGTCTATGATTCACCATATATAAGTAGTATCCGAAGATAGCAGTCACTCACCAATTGAATGAATAATTACATGTAGCTTCATCTCGTCTAAAAAGATTTGCACACTTTTGACTAGTGCTGTCAAAATGTCCTAAAAGAAACAAAAAATGATGGGCTAATAATGATGAGATTTAAACATTCAGAAAAAGTATTATGAAGTCAATCTTGAAACAACTAAACTAAGTGTCCTATAGGATCTTATTCCTAGTCTGAGATAGTAATGGCCTTGAAGAACTTATCTTTCTTGCTCAGAACAAATGCCCGTTTTCCCAAGCAGCTGTTCGAAATTCAACATCTTTATCACCTAAAACAGCAGTCATTTCTCCCTTCAGGTCTGAATTTTCCCTTTTCATCTGAGAACTGAAGTCCACGAAAGGTAGGCATGAGGTACCAAGAAAGCAGACAGACAGAAGGAAAATGGCAGGCATAGATTTATGGAGCAGTGAGTTCCAATAATCAAGCAACCAAAAGATACAGTATTCCTCTCTTATTCATGGGTGATATTTTCCAAGACCCCCATGGATGCTTGAAACTGCAGATGGTGCTGAACCCTATATACACTGTTTTTCTTATATATCCTTATCTATGATAAAGTTTAATTTATAAATTAGGCATGATAAGAAATAAATAATAATAATTAATAACAATTATAACAATATACTATAATAAAATTTACGTGAATGTGATCACTCATTTCAGGGGACCCTTGCTGAAGTCATCATACAGGCTCAATGCTTTCTGGTGCAACAGGTTGTCATCAATCAGAACACATTTTCTATTCGTGTCTTGCATCCACAGACTTAATGCCTTTTCCATCTTAACTTAGCACTTATCACACACTGTGGCTATAACACTTACAGTTTGAGGGGCAAAAGCAAAACTAGTATGAATTTCTTTTTCCTTCTTCACAATTTCATGGATAGAAGATTCATTCTCACTGTAGATCTTAGCGACCTCAGCACATGATTATTTTTCTGTCCTCGTTAAGAACTTTCACCTTTTCACTTAAAGAAATCACTTTAAGGCTTCTCTTTGACATATCCAAATTGCCAGCATCACTATTCTTGAGCTTTGGGGCCATTATTAATGAAAATGAGGGTTACTTGGACACAAGCACCGTGATACCTTGACAGAGATCAGCTACTAAGTGACTAATGGGTGGGGAGCATGTACAGTGTGGACGCTGGACAAAGTGATGATTCACGTATGGACAGAGCAGAGCAGGACAGCGTGAGATTTCATCATGCTCTTCGGAACGGCGCACCATTTAAAACTTATGAATTATTTATTTCTGGAATTTTCCATTTAATACTTTTGAATATAGTTGACTGTGGATAGCTGATACCTTGGAAAGCAAAACCACACATAAAGGGAGTCTACTGTAATGCATAAGTAAGAAATGTTGCAACACAAATTGTAACCAAGAGTGCCTTGGAGTTTGCTGTGGAGAGAATAGGATATGGATACCTTACCATAACAGTCTGAGAAGGCTTGTAAACTAGGGATGTTTTTCTATGTGTCTTGAGGGAAGACTTATTTGTTTTCTTTAACTTTTTAAATTCAAAAACCCAGGTCTGGCAAAAAGGGTGTAAAGACTTTGCCACCTTCTAAAACTCATGAAATTTTTAAAACCATGGAGGATTTAAACTTTTCTAAAGTAGTTGGGCTCTCTGCAAGGGAAATCTCACACATAAGAGGACTGTACAACTTTGAGGTAAAAATTCTTCATTTAGGGATAGTCGATGGTTAAAGAAACCTATTCCCCTGCCACACACACACACACATGCCCAGAGATAGTATAATAAAGTTACTAGATTTTATATTATTATGAAATAATATATTTCACAAAAAATGATTGAACGTGTAAAATTTTAAAAATCTCTGATTGTTCCAGAAGTAAAAATATCATTGGTTTATATCAAAAAGACATTCTGATTTACCACACCTGCTACACACCTTGTTCACTTTATAATTTATCGCTTATTTATACAGGACAGCTCAGCAGATGTCACATCTGGTTATCTTATAGGTTTGGAGCATTAGTTTATTTTTAGTCGAGCTGGCATGAGAAAGTTTAATGCCTTAAATAAGCTTGCCCTGAAAAAATATTTAGCTTGAATTTTGTTACAGATAGGATTTTCATGAAACTTTAAGATTGACCTGATAAGGAAGAGAAAGTGAACATTATTCAAAGGAAGTAAGACAAGAAAGATGAGAAAAATAAACATCAGTACTGGAATCCTCCAGATTAACTATTTACCTTAGACCTGATACAGTTACTAATGCTGCATTAGATAACCCAGTTCTGTGCAGTGAGCAAAAACCTCTTTCAATGAACAATGTAAGCTATTACATACAGTGTTTAGCACATTTTCCCAATCACAGTTTTCTGAATTTCACTTTACTGTGAGCCCCTCTTAATATTTGGTAGGCAAAGTGTCATATAATCTAAATAGAATCAATCATGCTGCAGGATTGCCAGATTTCTGGACTATAAGCATTATTCTCTTTTAATTTCAAAATTGTGAAACAAAATGAACAACAACAAAACTATATTTGCAAGTTAAGTTGCAATAACCATTTACTACTAAAACTAAACGTGACACATACACTTCAAAACCCCTCGAAACATGACAACACACACACACACATACACACACACAAGCTAGGAGCCATAAGGCAATAGTTTGATAAACTATACTACTATCAAAATCATACAACTCTAAAACTAACATACCGGGGACAGAAAGGATATGGGTAAACAGGGACCCTTGTTTACTCCTGGGCAAAGTGTAAATTGATGATACAACAATTTCAAAGGGCAATTTGTCGATATCCAGTAAAGAGATGTGCAGAAATCGCAACCCAGCAATTTCACTTGCAGATAGATACACGGGATAAATTCTCAGACATGTGCACAAGGAGGTATGTCCAAAACATAATTATTTTTTACTAGCAGACCAAAGGCAAATAAGCTAAATGTGTATTAACTTTAAAATAGAAAATATAAATTCACAAAAGGAAATATTATTCGAAGTTAAAATGAATAAAGTCAATAAATGTATATCAATAGATAAATTTTGAAGTTGTGCTAATTAATCAATACAAATTGAGGGATGATATGCATAGTACAATACAATTTACAGAAAGTTTACAATTTTACAAAATTATATCACACACATTTTTAGAAGAAACATAGATCTGTAGGGGGGGGGAGTATAAATCCATAGAAGTATACTGTATAAGGTGCTTGTCAAAATCACAGATGAATCCCTTGTTTAGGCTAAGCCTAAATTGGGTTTTGTTAGAAATAAACAATGAGGTGGAAGTTTCAGGATATCAAGGGACTAAAGGTTATTAAAGGTTATTCAATGATTTGTTTAAATGTCTTTTAATTCTTTCTGCAACAAGGTTCAGACATGAATATAATATAATATATAATATGTATCTGATCATAATTCAATGACCTCACAAGTTAATGAATTTATAAAATAGCCTAAATATGTATGACTCTCTCCACATATGTATGTATATACTCATTAAACAAATGCAAATCAAGAAAATTATATTGCTTTTCACTGTCATATTGACCAAATTTTTAAGTTTGACACAGTATTAGCAATGGCAAAGAGAAACATTCTCATGTGTTTCAAGAGTGTGAATTGGTATAATCATTCTGAAAAGCAAATTTTGAAAGTTATATTTCCTTTAAAAAAGCAATTCCATTTCTAGGATTTTTCCCTATTGGTTACAGTTGCATGAATTCACAAAGATATATGTATAAAGGTATTGTTTATCATAGTAAAAAATTAAGGAAAAATAATTTCCATCAATCAAAGACATTTGATGATGCTATATCCAGCTTACAGAATAATACCGTGTGTTGACGGATGAAGATGTCCACAGCACAACATAAATTTTAAAGGAGCAAGTGGTGGAACCATATGTACAATACACTAGTATTTGCATGAAAAGGCATACATTATACATATTTGTGCCAAAAAATGTCTGAAAGAAATGTAACAATGATTATCTCTAGGGAATGAAACTGGGTGCTGGGAATGGGAAAGAAACCTTTATTTCTTCTGTGACTTTCATTGCATCAGTTAGTATGCTGCAAATGACAGAAAACTGAACTCAAACTGTCCTAAGAAATGAGTAAATTTATTGGCTCAATTTAACTGAAAAATTGGTGGGGAGTTTCAGGTTCATCTTGAATCGGGACTCCACAATGTCACCAGGATGCTTTTTCTGGGTGTTGACTTTATCTTTTTTTGCACATGTGAATGGTACCCTCTAGGGGTGTGTACTTGGCAGCCCTGAGCATCTGGCTGGCTTCCCTCAAATTAGCAACATACAGACCATTACCAAAGGCAAGAATGAATGTTTCTCTTTTCCAGAAGCCTCTATTTACTCCCTCTCAGGGTTCAGTCAGTTCTAATCGGATAATATGCCCATTTTTTAATCAGTCATCATCAAACATGGTGATGAGCTTGAGGTCGATACCCCCCAACTAAATAACATAGAATTGGATCTGGATGGCTTCCCAAAAGAAGAGGGTTGCTGAGCAGCAAACAACAGACATCCACTATTGCTGGATGTTTTATCTAGTGCACATAATTTGTCTGTCTGTCTATCATCCATCTATGTTTATCATCTATTTATCTATCTCTTTCTAACTACCTACCTACCTATCTATCTTATAGTCCCCTAGGGCCTAGACTCTGAGCGCCATAGGAAGAACTATGTCTATGTCATTCATTATCCTGTCTTTTAGGTCTAAGATGGGTTCTCATGATAGCCTATCAAAAATATTTGTAGGAAACAAAACAATCTACCTCGAAACTTCGTACTTCTTATAATTGGCTATAAACTAGAAAAACTTTAGTTACATTATGAGCATCATCAAGGTTATCTTTCACAGCGTTTTCATCCAAAGTAATCAGAAGAGCAGCTGATGTGAGAAATATACAAATTTTAGGAGAAACACTGATGGCTCTTTTAAACATTTGCAAGTATTGCTTTTTGTTGATAGAAATTATTGAATGTGTTATATTAATTCATTTCTAAACTAATGCAATAATAGTTTAACTAAGCAAATTTCATTACTTTGTTGTTCAAATAGGGGCTTAGGGTCAGGCTAATTTATTTTAAGACTTTGTTTCTTTCTCTTTTCTTTCTTTTACCCTCCTCTGGGTCCTGTATGTACAGAGCCACTGAGAAGTGCCTCTGCCTACACCACTTGCCACATAATCAGGGCTGTCATATAAAGTACAGAATGCTCAGTAATATATGAATCTCAGATAAAAAAATGAGTTACTTTTTATTATGAATATGCCCCAGATATTGCATGGGACCAGATTATTGCATGGGGATATTCTTACATTGAAAAATTATTTGTTGTGCTGTTGATGGTGCAGTTTAAACTGAAACTAACAATTTTAAAGTTTAAAGTTGACAGTTTTAGAATGTTTTAAATTTATTGCAATAAGGTAAAATAACTATCATAAAATAGTCTCATACTCTTTAGGGAAATTGCTAATACCTAAATTGCAATGCTCCCTCTAAAATTTTTTGTTGTTGTGTTCGATAATAGGATAAAGACTAAGGTGGCTTATATAAAATACTTCTCATTTATAGTCATTTAATTTTTTATTGAAGTGTGATATGCTTATAGTAAAATCCACAGATTATATAGAGTGCTTGATGAATCTTTACAAATGTATATACCTATGTAACCACCACTAAGATCAATATATAAAACATTTCCAGCATCCTTGTAATATGACTGTCTTAAAGCTCTATTTCCAGTTGCGACCTACAGGATGGCTGTGTGCCTAAATTTTTGGACACATGCCTCATACAGCTCTGTATGGTGCTGGTTTGGGGGCTTTCGGGTGCCACCACGTGGTGAGTCCGCTGTACTGCTACTCGGTTCCTTTAAAAAAGGGCTGAAGCAATTAGATTTCCCAAATGAAAAGTGGTAATACAGATTCTAATGTGGCTAACAAAGCAGATGACCTAATGTTTCTATTAAAAGAGAAGAAAGATTTATCTTCCAAAAGGAGAATTTAAAATCAAGTATATAATGATTTCATATATATTTATAGTCAAATATATCGCTTCCTGCTCCCTTATTTAACATATAAAGAAAAAAATGACATTGCAAATATTAGCCACTAACTGTAAAATACCTCAAAGCTGGTACTATATGGAAAATATAAGAATAAAGTTACATGCAAGTAATTTATTCAAACCTTTGAACTTACTGGGTTTTTTTTTTTTTTTCATTATTATACTGTATTCTGAGTACAAATTGCTTAATTCCCTTTGGAATTATGTCATTCTATAGTGACTACATAACAGTAATATCTCCTAAAATGTACATTGAAATGTTTGAATGCTCATTAGTGATACATCATAGGTCTTTCCAATATTTTGCATTTTTGGGATGGGGATAAAAGAGAACATAAGCACTGAGAATTTTAATGTAACTTAAGGAAAAGTATAAATTAATAATAAACTACTTTGTCTGCACATGCAATGTGTGTTGAAGAATTAGAGGGGAAAAGGGAAATGGATGGACATTAAACAATGTTTTATTCCTCTAAATATGGAGCTTATTATTAAAAATCTCATAGGAGAGATTTCAGGTCAAGGTGTAGACTGTGACACATAATTAATCCCACACCCTCGAACCTCCCACTGAAATTTTGAGACAGATATTTTTTAAAAGCACAAAGCCATATCAGTAAAACATGATTAGAGTATCATCAGTGTGCCAGAAATTCTGAGTACTCCTTGGAAAATATAAAGTAAGTGGGTTTGAATTTCTTAAAAACATCAAGAGAAGAAATTGCATCACAGGACACCGAGGGCAAGCCAGGTTCTTTCTAAGGAGCTTCAGATAAGCTCCAGGCTCAGCATCAGCAAATTTAAAGAGAGGAGTTGACTGTGGAGCAACTACCAGTGTAATTCATTAAAGATGCTTCCTGGTGAGAATATTAGGGCCTGAGAGAAAAATCAAAGCCAGACTTGTAGTAACTTCAGAATGTGGGCCAAAAAAAGTATTAAACAAAACACTTTATAATATTAAAGGCAGAATTTACAATAAAGATATAAAATCTATGCACCGGATCGATATTCATAATTCAAAACCTATAGGGATACAAAAAGAAATAAAAAACAATAGAGGTAGAGACTTTAATTCGCTTCCTTTAATCTATATTAGAGCAAGTAGACAACAAGTAAAACTATAGAAGAAAGGCAAGTAATGTCTTTAAGGTTTAAAGGAAAAATTTCTTGAACATAGTTTTTTATTAATTAAGCATTAAGGCATCTAGGAATTAAAAATTTATCATTCATGCTCCCTACATAAAAAAAATTACTTGAGTTCAGCACAAAAATAGGACTCCAAGGCATCAAGTTTCACAATAATGGTGGCAACTAAGAAGAATTAGAACAAGTGAAGGAAAGATTTAAGTAACAAAGTTTTAATGTCATAGGATTCGATTTCCTTCTTAGTCCAATCACAATATTTGGTTACAGTGAATAATACTTATGTAACCGTAACATCATACATGCTGTCTATTGGTTTTTTTTTTTTTTTTGAGTATTAGATGATGCCTAAAGCATAGGAGATTTAATAATTATATTACAGATTAGCATATAAATGTCATAAACCTTGACAAAAAGTTACATGGCAAAGTATGAATCTCAGCCAACAAACTCAAGTGTGCAAAAAATGTCACTTTATTGTTTACAATTTAATGTCTGCCTCTGGGAAATATCCCCTTTCTCCCTCCACTACCCTCGTACAACCTGCTTGATAGGAAATGTAATCACAGACATTCTTGGGGTTTCTCTTCTTTCCCTGGGTCTCATCAAGGTACACAGTTGCCAAACCATTAGTAATCTGTACATCCAGATAACTGGGATCCTCAGTGAATAATTTTTTCCAATGCAGCAGATGTTTGTTCATTTGGGGCCCCACATGTAGCATGGGAATCTTGGCTGAGGTTGGGATCCTGCCTTCTCCAGATACCTAACACTGCTCTCTCTTCTAAGGCTTCCACCTTTCTCAGGGCTCCAACAGGGAGCAGGGTTTGAATCCCATATAGCTTCTCACCACTACCTAACCCTCATGGAATCTCTAGATGAGAAGCTTCTCCCCACCTCCTGCTTCTCCAAGTCACCATGCTTCTCTCCCTCAAATCCTACACTCCTCTGTGAACTTCAGTTTATGGAAAAATAACCTAGGGAAAATTTTACAGGCTAATTCTGCTTTTCTCCCCAACTGATATCTCCCCTGAAGTGATACAATAAAGAAATGGAAACAGGAAAATATAAGTTAATATCATATAATGTTATTCAGACACATATTAATATAACTAAGAAAAACTGGGAGGTAGATAGAAGTTAGAAAAAAGGGTATTAGTCTCATTTTTCATTGTGAGTACCTAATCCATATCAAATTTGATAAATCAAGAATGAAACATTTAAATGTAGTACTTAAAGATAATAAGGCAACCACTAGAAAATAATAAAATTAAATATAAGCAATAAAAATGAACATAATAAAAAATCAAATATAAGCAGAGGTGGAAAGGTAGTTAGTTCATAATAATTCTTAATCTTTCATTGTGAAATATTAATAGCATCTGTATAAATTTTATAAAACTTGAAATGAAGAAATATAATATTAAATTAAAAGCAGGAGTGATTTCTGGGAAATGAATTAGGGGCTGAGGAGGAGGGGAGAGTTGGGACGAGGAGGGAGACTTATCTTTCATTTTAACCTTTTTTATTCTAATTTTTTATTGTTGCATGCAATGCTATCCCAACAAAAATTAGATTAATTAAAATAAATACATAAAACTATTTTAACACACTGCCTCATTAATACTTATAAGATATATTTAATAAAGAACTCACATTAAAATATGCCTATGAGCACTAGGTCTTAAATTTAAAAATTGACTAACTGCTGCATCCTCCAAAAAAGTTTTTTCAAAGCTTTATACAAATGAACAAATAATTTACCCAAAAAGAAACACTAACAAAAATGAATAAGAGTGACAAAGCAATGTTAATGAGTATACGGTCTTTCAAAAGAAGAAATCATTAAAAGCATTCTATTATCAGAGTCACAAAAATAATCATATCCTTTGAAACAGTAAAACCAATTTTAAGAGTATATTTCAAAATATTGTTAAATTGAATCACAGTTCCTGTACAGTATATTCTCTATCAATATACATTATGTATTCAGTCATGAAATCTAAACTTAATGTAACAAATAGATATAATCTCAAATATGAGAAAGTGTTAGATATTATAATCGTTAAGCACATGGGCTTAGCACACACATTACAGTGTAAATTCCTCAGGAACTGGGCAAATGCCTTCATCTCTAGCTCTCTTTTTTCCCCTATAACGTATTATCCACTGGATGCTAGTTATTGTCCAAAGAAATTTACTACTGGTTCTCTATCTTTAGATACCAAATGTCCATCTGACATATTAATTACCAGCATTTCCCCAACTCTTGGTTTTCTATCTTTCTCTTTTGTGCAAATGTTTCTTTACGTATATAATTTGAATATATATACTGTATATATAATTTGAATTTTTCTATTTTGCTGCCAATAATTTAATGTTCTATAATATCTAAATTATTAGACCTCTTATTCCTCAGTAATTCCCCGTCTGAGATTTTCCTCTTAAAAAATGGTCAGAAACTTGGACACACTGACAGGGAGCACACTTAGATGGAGAAGGCGGTGGAGATCGACAGGTGGGAGTGGTGGGTGTAAATGTATACATTTTGCATTAACAGGTATTTTAACCTCTTCGAGTTTTTAAAAAGTTTTTTTTTTACATTTTATTTATTTATTTATTTTTAATATTTTGTTTTTTCCCTCCCCTAAAAAGTTTGTAAAAATTATGCCACTCCCCTTTCTCATTATAAAGACTAGAGAAATAAAGTAATAATTTTGTGATATAAAAAATTCAAATGAGAATTGACATTTTAAAGGTGTTAAAGGATTATTTATAATAGGAAACTTAAAAATAGCTTAAATAGCTAAGAAGAAGAGAATGATCTATTTGTAATATATAATATATAAAACCAAATTATGCAGCAATAAATTAAAACATTTTCTTTTAAAGGAAGATGTGTTTTTTAAATTATTGAAAAATCTAACAATTAGATCTTCAGGGACATATAGTTAGATTCAGCTACTTGCAGAAAATTTTAAGCTATATATTGTACAAAAACCATTATTACAACACTGGTAGGAATTAAAACATAAGAAAGTTTCACATAACCTTGTTACACCACACAGTTCCTTCCAGGTTTTGTCAATATGTGTGCATAACTTTTAAACAATTATAATCGGTCAACTCTGTATTTAGACATTTTGAGAGATGATTCTGGAGGCATGCGGTTACATTTTACAAAGATTTTTAAAAAGTGTTTTCAATCACATTTTATGAATATACAGCACCATAAAAAATGAAATCACTGTCACTTTATATAAAATCTCTACCTAATAAAAATGTCAATCAATATATTTATTGCATTTATGCCATAAATGTGGTATTTGTAGAAGTATTGCATTATCTCAGTTTCCAAGGGAAGAATCATCAACAGTTTTTTATAACTGGTGGAAGAAAACAGCAATAAGTGGATAAGAAAAGTTTAAATGAGTTCTACTGTTTTTAAATTTGAAAATGAACCTTTGTGGGGGGGGGGCTGCTGATTCAAAACAATGGCTTACAGAGTTATGAATTAAGTAAAATCTTAATCACCCTTTAGACAAGTAAGACTGATTGGAAAACATGTCATGTTTATTTTCTAGAAAGACTACCAGTTTATATCAGTAACCAACTAATGCTAAATTTTGTCATTCTTATTAATTTTTATAGCAATATCTCTTGCCTTTTATTTCTCAATATTTTAATTAAAAGTATACTTACTTAACTTCTATTGGTGAAGTCAAAAATATTGTTACTAATGTTGTTATCATTGGTAGTATTTAAAAGTATCATTTATTGAAAATCTATTCTTGCCAGGTGCTTTTACATAATTTATCTTTATCTTAAAATCCGTGAGGAAGATACTATTACCAAACCGAGGCTCAGAAAGGATTAAGTCTCTTGCCCATGGCCATATGTGGTGTTTGACTTGTGAATTTAAAAAGTGGCAGGGTTGGGTTTTAAACCCAAGTCTGTGGGGCCAAAACCCACATACTTTCCACATAACTTCACACTCATCTTAGTAGCCTGCTAATCCAAAGCTTGATTTACATGGATTCTGGAGCCACTATCTATTAAAAGTTTATTAGACATAAAAAGTAAGAGCATCTTTAAGACATGAGAAAACAGATTTTGAAAAGGAGAATCCTTTTTCTGTACTTTCTTCATCCTTTAATGCCAATGCAGGATTTCACCCTCCTTTCAGCTTTAACTGTTAAAAGTAAATGAACTGATTAATTTGTGACCCAATCCCTACTCCCTTCCTTGCCAGACTCAGGGTGGGGCCAGAGAAAAGAGAAATGCCCACAGGATTTGAGCTTCATTCTAACTTTTCCCCTTTTGTGATCATCTAACAGTAACTACCATAAAGTACTCACCATATGCCAGCTTCTATGCTGCATTCTTTAGGTATGGTACTTAACTCTCACAAAAACCTTATGAAGTAGATATTGGTATTATCCCCATCAATGAGGTTTAAGAACTAAAACTGAGCAGTTCCAGGACTGTGGCCCAGATTGGTTGGACTCCGAAATGGCTTTCCAGTCTTTTCATTACAGATATTTTTAAATCAATCGATGCTTTTCCTTCCTTCTTTTTGATAATTTAATTTCAAGATTTCAAGACTCCATTTTAAGAGGTCTACAGATGGAGGCCATCAGATGGACAAGAAAACAAATTCTAAGGTGATCTAAATTAGATTATAGCAGCCAGAGAGTGAGAGGAGACAGAACAGTTAGCCTGTAAATAGCTGCAGACCAGTTTCTGACAAAAGACTGCTCCCATTCCTGTATACCTGTAGGAACTTTGGATTAATTTCCAGGTGGCTATTTCCTTGATTACCTAAAAGAGAGACTAGCCAGCAAGAATAGCCCGGTGCCATAGAACCCTAGGAGCCTCTACTTATTTAAACATGAACTTTTCAATCTGCTGCCCACAGCCAGTGCACAGGTGTGGACACTGCTTCCTTGCTGGCTCTGCTACACCTAGCCTCATTTCACCTTCTCCCATTGTCTTTGTCTATTGCCAATGTAAATCCTTTTAGAATGGCTTATATCTTTCTCCCCCTACTTGATGTACAGAAATGCTCACAAAACTCCAAGATGATGGACATGTTTGTATTTCCTACCTAGCGATTTAGATTCCACGCCCAAAGACTGGTCTCTGCCCCCTTTCCCCTCCTTTTTTTTTTTTTTTTTTTTTTTTTTTTGGGCTAGCACTGGCCTAATAAGCCAGTTTTGTTTTTTGTGAAAGAAAAACTTTCAGTAGTGGAAATTAAACTTTTGGTTAACAAGATGAAGACCACCAGGAACGCACTTATAATTAAACAAAGTTTAGTTATTCACTTGCTGCTGCAACGGAGAGCTTGAGGTCTCTTTCAGGGACCCCTGGGGTATGTGGGGCGGGGGAGAGGCAGGTCTGAGCACAAGGGACTTTGGAGAGGCTTATCTCAGAGGGACCCATGCTAAGTGATTCTGAGAAGGGACCAGGAGGAGTGGGATCCACTCTAGAATGGTGCTGTCATAAAACAGAGAGTTTAGCAATTGAGGTTTCTCTGTAATATTTATTTTGCAGGCAACAGGAGCAAAGCAAAACTGGGGATATAACTGGTTAAAAAAAAAAAAAAGTAATCACTCTAAAGGAAAAATACATAGGCTGAGAAGAAACATTGTTTTCATGGCCTTGGCCTCCTCCCTTTGGAAACTTTTTAGGTTCCAGTTAGAAATATTCTAATCCGATTAACTGTTTCCTTGGAAACTATAGTTTAAAACGTCTGAGGGGGACCAATGTTTTGTTACCTCAAAAGAGGCCTTTAGGTTATAGATTTTAAGCTGGTTATTAAAAAACAAAAGACTTAGAATCTTCGATCCTCCTTCTTACCTGCCTAAAGGAATTAAGATAGATAAATCTACTTAAAGGTAGGGAGCATTCCCTTAGCATCAATATAAACTAAATGCAGCAATTGGAGAAATCTAGCAAGAGACATCCTTCTATGTCCCGTTATTTCTGGATGGCCCAGCAAGAATTTATTAATCAAGTTTGCTCTTTCTACCTGTGAATTGCCTACTTTCCCTTTGAAATTCCAGATCCCTGCCTCCCTTTCTCCTTAGTTCTAAATGTTTATATTATAAACTTCAAGGGCCCAATACCTCCTCCAGTCTTATATTCTTATGGCACCCCCTCATGTGTCCATAATAAATTTTGGACATTTTCTTCTTTAATCTGTCTCATGTTAATTCGATTATTAGCCCAGCCAGAAGAATTTAGGAAGGTGGTAGGAAAGTTATTTTTTGAACTGCATACCTCTTATCTTGAAGTTGTGGGCTGGAAACTGCGGCTGCTTCCCTGTGCTCAGATTCTTCTGGGAGGAGCGAGATGGTCCCCTCTCACTGACATTTCAAACAGCAAAGTTTCTTATAAACTATAACAGCATTTTCTAATGGAAATGTAATGTGAGTCACACATGCAATTGAAATTTTACTAATAACCACAGTAAAATTAACAAGAAAAAAAAATTCGGAGTTGCCCTAAATTAAATGATAACAGGCCACAGGTTTGGGAAGAGACAAAAAAAGGTTAATCATCTAACAACTGCAGGGCAAAGCCGAAAGAAGACTGCTTACATTCCTGAACGTTAACAATAACTTGGTGTTTTTTTCCCTCTATGGCGCCTCTGAAGTTGATCTAGTAGGAGGGAGCCAGTGATTTTACTTTGTCAGCATCTTGGTAGGAAGCAGAACTGGAACTAATTATTTCATTTAATCCTCCCAACACCCATAAGAGGTAGATAAGGAAATAGAGATTGAAAGTGCAGAAAACTTGCCCAATGTAAAGCGGCAATTTTAAATCACATCAATTTGACTCCAAAGGCTATGCTACTCTTTCATTCTCAAATAAACCTTGAAACAAGCCTTGTGTCCAGCCGGGAGGATGAGAAAACCTAGGTTTGAGTCCTGGCTCTGCTATTTAATTAGCTGTGGGCTCTTGTACAAATCATTAATCTTCAAAGTCCTTTTCATCACTAAAAATTCTGATTGCTCACTTGCACCCTCCCTGCCTGTTTCAACAATTCCCAGTGAAGCTTTAATTCATTGCAGTATGGTTTCTGCCACCATCACTCCGCTGAAATTGTTCTCACCAAGACTGCCAATCTCATTCTGGTTGCTAAATGTATTGAACTTTCAAGGTTATGTCCTTCCCATATGTTATGCACTTTGTTTTGTATTTCTTTATGGGGCAAGGAAAATACAAGACGAGCCAGAAAATCTAAGGTACTGCAGTTTTAACTAAGAAAATCATCTGAGGGTTTGCAGAGGTAACTACGCACAAATAGCCATTTCTACAGGTTTCAAGTATATATGACGCTAAACGATATGTAAAAAAAACAAAACAAAACAAAAAAACAAATAAACAGAGTGGAGATACCACACACAAATTAATTAAAAATGGACTACAGACCTAAACATAAGAGCTAAGATGACAAAATTTCTCGAAGAAAACATAAGAGAGTAACTTCATGACCTGTAGTAGGCAAATATTTCTTAGAGAGGAAATAAAGCACTAAAGATAAAAATTTAAAGACTGATAAATTAGACTTCATCAAACTGAAAATCTTCTATTCACCACTGAAGCTATGAGGGAAATGAAAAGGCAACTAAGAGTCAGGTTTTCCACTGCTGGAGTGGGAGGGAGGTTACAGATAAGCAAGGGGAGAGGCTAGAATAATCCATATGGTAATGGGTACATCAGCATAAATTTATGATTAGCCTAATATAGATGGTTACTATAGAAACATTTATATGTATATATACACGTATATATATATATATATATATACGTGTATATATCTATACACACACACATATGTTAGTAGAGACAGGTATATTTCTTCACTTTGTCAACTGTGAGACTCCTCAGTAGCAAGGAGTGCACCTAGTGCTGAGGTCTTGTTTCTCATAACATTCTCCAATGAAAGGAACCAGGTCTTCTTAGAAAAATGACTGGTTTTAGCAGTGGGGCAGGGAAAATACAAGATGGGCCTGGAGTTATCTTGTCGGGCCAGAAAATAAGGAACTATGTACTAAAACAAATAAACAAAAATAAACCCCCCACAATGAGGGAGATATTTAAAAGTGACAGAGGAACAAACTAAAAGAGCTACCAATGGTAACAAGATAAAGTAGTATTAGAGTATAACTCAACAGTCCTGATGTGACTAAATAAATTAATAACGGGACAAATGGGAAAAGACAAGTCTCCCATGCAGAATAATTCCAAATAGGTTTTGTTCAGAGTTTGTCCTCAATTATATAAAACATAATTCCTCGCTCTTTAAGTGTGGGCGGACCATAGTTACTTTCTCCCAAAGAGGATAGTACAGTAAGGGGGGGGGGGAGAATAGTAATTATACAGTGGAAGAAACCTGACAAACATTACCTCAAAAAGTGATCAAGGCCTAGCAATTAACAGTGATAAATAATATTGATATTATATATTCTTGATGTGATATGATGGGAATGGCTCTTCACTGTTAAGGTCTTCCTCTCCAAAACCCTTAACTCCAGTCTAATCATGAGAAAAACATTAGATAAAAACAAAACAAAATGAAACAACATTCTATAAAATACTTAACCAGTACCCCTCTAAATTGTCAAGGTTACCAAAAACAAGGAAAGGTCTGACAAACTGTCAGAAAAAGGGGCCTAAGGCAACATAATGATTAAATGTAATGTAGTATTTGGAAATGGAAAAATATTAGTGGGTAAAAACTAAGGAACTCTAAATAAATTATGGACTTTAGTTAAGAATATCAATATAATTTCATTATTCGTAACAAACGTACCATACTAATATAAAAGGGGAAAATGGATGTGGAGCATATAGAAACTCTATTTTCCTTGCAATTTTTCCATGAATCTAAAACTATTCTAAAATTAAAAGCTTATTATTAACCCACAGACTGGGAGAATATATTCAAAATACATAAACCTGGCAAGGGACTTGTGCCAGATAGATAGAACCCTTACAAATGAATGTTAAAAAGACAACCAAATTTAAAAAGATTGTCTCCAATTTAAAAAAACAGGCAAAAGACTTGAACGGACATTTCACAAAACAAGATATAAAAATAGTTGATGAGCACATGAAAAGATGCTGTCACTGGTGACTGGGGAAGTACAATATTAAAACCAGATACCATTTCACATCTACTAGAGTTAAAATGAGAGTGATAACTCTAAATGTTGGCAAGCATGTGAAACACTGTAACTCCTGCAGGTAGCTAATGGGAGTGTAAAATGGTACAACCACTAAGAAAAACTGCTTGGCAACTTCTTACTAAGCACACCCAGAATGACCCAGAAATTCCACACCTAAATTTCTCCAAGAGAAAAAAACATGTCTGCAAAAAGACTTGTATGAGAATGTTTATAAGCAACTTTATTTATAACAGGATAAAAACTGGAACAATCCAAAAGTCCATCAACAGGTGAATGGATAAAGAAAGTATTCAATGGAATACTTTTTAGCAATAAAAATAAGTACTGATCCAGGCAACAATAGGGACGAGCCTTGAAAACAATAAGCTGAGAGAAAACAAACACTACAGAGTACTTACCAAAAAAATTAAAATCATTTCTTCAATTAAAAAAAAACTAAGCAATCAATTAATCTTTAAAAAAGAGTACTTACCACCTTTATTTTGAAGGTGATAGAAATCAGAGGAATGGTTGCCTAAAGGGTGGGAAATTGCAAAGGGGTTTAGGGAAACTCGAGTGTCAGAAATTCTCTATATCCTGATTAGGTGGTAGTTACATTCAGCAAAACTCATCAAATCGTACATTAGAAAACTGCTTTTCGTTGTATTTAAATTTTACCTCAATAAAAAAATAATAGACTAGGAAAAAAAAAATGACTGGTGGCATTGAAAAGTAACCTAAACGATATAAAAAGAAATTTGGTGTGAGAAGCCCTTTTTTAAAAACGTTAAATGAAGAAAACATTCCAATAAGCTCTGCTGGATTTGTATAACAAAATAAGGGCATTAAAAAGCCTGCAAACTTTGAGTTCCTTCTCCGTCTGAGTGCCTTCGTCCTTCCTCCGATACCCGCGGGGCGCTGGGAGCTCCGGGACGGATTCCCGCACACAAAGACCCACCCAGGCACTCGCTCAGCAGCTCGCCGAGCCCCGAGAGTCCGCACTGTTCCGCCCCACATCAATATCACGTCGCTGACACGCCCACTGATTCCGCTCACACCCATCTGAACCGTCCATTTACCTTTCCATCAATTCAAATATCGCAAGGAGCAAACCAATCCTCAGCCTCGTCATAGGGAAGAGGCGGGCACATTTCCCGGAAGTGTTTGTTAAAATCCCTCCAATCAGAGGCTCAGTGCGGGAAGTTTGAATCTTGCAAAGGCTCGGTTTGTTGGTGCTCCTGCTTCGGGGGCCGCGGTGGTCTTCCAGACTGCGAGAGATCCTTTACTTTTGGTTTGGTTGAGGTTTCACGCTAGAAGCTACCTCAGGTAGGTGGGTGCTGGAGAGCTGGAGGGAGGGTGCTGGCCCGCTTCCTTCTAGAAGAATCTTGAGGACCGACAGCTGCGAGCTGGATGCCGCTTTGTGGGGGAGGCTCCTCTAGGACCAAGTTAACTGTCCTTCCCCGAAGCTGATGACACAGTCCTCAGGAAGGTTAAATATTTGTTGCCTGATCTATGTAGCAGTCAGCGTTTCACCACTGGGGCATAACTGGCCTTTGGAGCGGGTCAGTACTTAGCATCTTTGGCCCGGAGGTTAAATTTCAGTAGCTCCTCCCAGATCCTATGACAACTAAAAACGCCCGGGTTGAGAACCTCTAGGTAAGCAAGACTAAGGCATTCTAGACTTTCAAGCTGGAAGGAACTCCAGGCAGCCAAAAAAGGAAATTTAGATTAAGTGAAGAGCCAGGCTGTCTGGTTTGGTGTCCCAGCTGCACCACCTTTTAGTTGTGCCAACGTGGGCAGTTAATTTACCTCATTTGTATAGCAGTGATAATACTTAACTGGCTTTTAGGGTTTAGGTGATAATTAAATATACCTTTAGTATTAGGTCTCTTTCTGTCTGTCTGCTGTGTATAGTGCTATGTTACACTTTAAAGTAATACATAAATTTTACTTTTTCTTTAATATTTAGCAAATTAATACTTGTGGGAGGTGGCAAATCAAATAGTGGAGAGTTCTTGATGAAAAACCTAGTCCTTTGTCACTTCCCCTGGGCTCTTAAAAGAAAATGTTACTAGCATTCAGGTCAGAGGAATTCTCATTTTTTAATACTCTATTGATTGCTTAAAATCATGTAACATTTTAATTGTTTCATTTCTTTTGCACATTTTTATTTTATTTGGAGTTTTCTACTGGATTTTCTTAGTTATTCTTGTTGAAGAGTAGTGTGCTTATAATTTTTTAAATTTCCTAATGCAGACCCTCCCCTTTTCTTTCTTTTTTTTCTTTTTCTTTTTTTTTCTTTTTTTGTTTTGTTTTGTTTCGTTTCTTTCAAACTGGCAAGAAATAATTTTCTCTGGAAAACCAGTCCTTTTCTCTAGCTTGGCTTGGTGGTTCTCTATACTAGCTGCATAGGTATAGAAAACATGGATAAAGAGAAATTAGACTTTCTACTTTATTCTTTTTGTCACTTGGATCCATGGTTTCTTGCAATCCATGACATCCTTTTCTGTCCTTCTCCCTTTTGTTGCTTTAATACATTCTCAAGGATCTTTCTATGAAAAAGATATATATCAAGTAAACTATATTTTTCTTATATGGCCAAAAATAATTTTATTCTACCCTCACAAGGTCAAACAATTATGATTATCCTTCTATATCACTATGGCAATTCTTCTGAAAACCCTTCTTTTTCTTAATCTTGTATATCCATCTGCCTATTTGTCATCCCTCCTTGTCTAATAATAGGCATCTTGTGTATTTTTTGTTTGTTTTGATTTTTGGCTAGAGAAAAAATGTCAGGCCACCTGCGTTTTTCACCAGGAGAATGTTAAGAAACTACTCTGTATACTGTCTTCCACTCATTTTCCCTATTTTCACCTTTACTTCACATTATTTTGTAATGTCCTCTATAGTAATCCTAGAGCCTTTTATTTATATTATGGATCATTGCTTCCTTGCTTCACTTCATCTGTCAAGCAAGGGCCTATTTAGAATTTCAAAATAGGTTGTTATGTCTTATTTTTTTATAAACTCCTTCCCATTCCTTACTGTATTCCATTTTGTATTTCGGTATTTTTATTTCAGACGGTTTTGAGGTTGGATCTGTAGGCAAACTGGGATCTTAATTTTTTCAATAATAAAATGAAAATTCATTTAAGTTGGTCTCTCTTTTCCCTGACAGGATGTCTTCATCGCATTTTGCCAGTCGACACAGAAAGGATTTAAGCACTGACATGATTAGAACTAAAATTGCTCATAGGAAATCACTGTCTCAGAAAGAAAACAGACATAAGGAATATGAACGAAATAGACACTTTGGTTTGAAAGATGTCAACATTCCAACCTTGGAAGGTAGACTTCTTCTTGAATTAGATGAGACGTCTCAAGAGCTTGTTCCAGAAAAGGCCAATGTGAAGCCAAGTGAGTAAATATTTATTGTAATTGTGCTTTGAAGAGTGAATAAATGTTGGTTTAATAACTGAGGTTAAAAAAACCCTGACCAGAAGAGTGGAAATTTATAAGACCATTTGAGTAACTTGATGTTTTCTACTATCTATTTAAGGTAAAGGCTAGGCTAAAACTATTTAAGCTAGGCTAGAGCCATTCATCTGTGGAATATTAGAACACTTTATTTTGTACATTGTCTTATAGGAATTCTAAAGTTTTTCTGGAGTTTAGGTAAGATAAGTGTTGACAAGATAAACTGATAAGGGACATAAAAATAGAACTGATTGAAGAATCTATGAAATAAGGACACTTTGCTAATGGAAAGATTTCTTAGAAAGAAGGGTAAAGAATTTTTTTCTTGCAGTTTTCCTAAAAGAGTTTGGTGTTGTTAGGAAGGAAAAAAACAACTAAAGAAGAAAAATGATCTCCGCAAAAGATTAAAATAATAAAAATAGAGTATTGTAGAAGGCAAGGGATGCTATAGAGAAGAAAGATGAGAACTGGAAAGTGACTTTTGCATTAACTAGAGTCACTAAACTCCTATTTAGTTGTGCTTATAAAGAAGGCACTAGGAGCTAGATTGCAGTGAAATAAAGCAAGGATAAATGATGAAGAAATTACAGAAAGAGGTAAAGTCTTGGATGTTTTATAGAAAAAAATGAGATGTGAAGTTGTTTAAATGTTCACTGCTTCGATTTTATCACTTTCCAGGACTAGTGTAATATATGGCAGGTACAAGACAGTCAACATAACGGAGCTTAATTGATTCTATAAAAGAGGGGGTTGGACTAAAATATTTCTTTCAGATTTATTATTTGATAATAAAATCAGAGGATAGAACTGTGATTCTAAAGGAAAGAGAAAATAATTGGACAAAAGTGTTGTAGGGTTATTATTTTATTTTATATTATGTTATTTTATTTTTATTTTATTTTTGAGATAAGGTGATCGGTGCATGTTTGAAGGTTAAAGGATATGGTTAATTGTCGAGAAGAGAGTAAAGAATGACATCTCTTAGGAGTTGAGAGGAAATAAAACTGGGCCATAAAATGATATAGGATGATCTTTAAAGAAGACCTCAAGATTTTTTGTCTGAGAAGAGCTGATGTTACCGTTTCCCAAGTCGGCTCCTTGCCTCTACTCTTGCCCTCTCCAACACTCTGTTCCTTGACCCGGATCTCTCCATTGAAAGTCTGTCCCTGTCAATATGCTATTAAAATAGCCTTTGTTTATTTGCAAAGGTCTAGAGGTGGGAGTGGGCCTGGTATGTTCCAGAGAAAACAAGTAGGCGAACTTGGCTATAGAAGAAGGAGCAAGGGGGGCTAGCTCCTGTAGAGCCCGAAGGGCTATCATTATAAAGACACTGGCTGTTACTCTTAGCGAAATGAGAAACCATTAATATATTAGTGGGAGTTTATGTAATTTGATTTATGTTTTCAGAATGTCACTTTGGCTGCTCTGTTGAGAATAGATTGTAGGATGACAAGCATGGCCTCGGGCAAACCAGTTAGGAGACTACTGCAATAATTTAGTTGATGGCTGATGATTAATCAGAGTGGTAGCAGCAAAAAATAGGAGGTTGCATCCTGGATATATTTGGAGTCTGACCTAATGGGATTTCCTAATGGAGTGGATTTAGGATTGATGAAGAAAGAGGAGTCAGGGCGATTCCAAGGTTTTTGGCCTGAGCAACTAAAATTATAAATTACTAAATTACTAAATTGTAAAAGACTGAGGGAGGAACAATTTGGGGATGGGGGAGTAAGACTCAAAGTTCGATTAACATCTCAATGTTAAATTTGAGATGCCTGTGTAAGAAGAGATGATGAAAAGGTAGTTAGATATACAAGATGACTTCAAGGGAGAGGTCTGAGCTGGAGATGTGAATTCAGGAGTTGTCAACTTTTACACTGTGTTTGAAACTATAAAACTGGATGTGGTTATCTAGAGATTTGGTATGGAAAAAGGAGAGAACACGTGTGAGCATTCCAACGTTTAGAGGGTGAGGACATGAAGGGAAACTAGCAAAGAAACGAGGAGCAATGCAAATAAAGAGTTTAATCGGAAAGTGGTATCTTAGAAACCAAGTGAGGCAAGCATATCAAAGATGACGTCCAGATTGATTATGTCAGTGCTTCTTGTTAGGTCAGGTAATATTAGAAATGAGAATTTGAACTTCACTGTAGAGGTCACTGGTGATCTGGATAAATGGATTTGGTGGGGTGAAGTTCAGGGAATGAAAGCCAGATTAGCATGTGTTCAAGAATGGCAGTATCACCTAGAATATATGCTTGCCCCTGAAGTTGAACATGAGTCTCATCAAACCCTTAAATATAACTTCCAGTTTATAGAAAACATGAGGGCTGGAGGAATGAGCCAAAAACAGGAAAAAAGCCAATAGACAAATGTTGAGTGCAGGACATTCTGTAGGACAACTGACTAGCTTTTGTTGATAAGATAATGACATGAAAAGAAGGATGGGGAGGAAGATTTGTTTTAGATGAAGAGACTTAAAAGATATCCAAATACAATATGTGGAGCTCGCTTGGTTCTTGATTTGAACAAATGGTTAAAAAAAAACACCAATAAAAACCTATTTGAAACAGGAACTCTAAACTTAGTGCCTATAACAGATGATAAGATGGAATTACTGCTTTTGTTAGGTATAATAATGGTATTGTGGTTATGAAAGAAAATGTCTTTATTTTTAGAGATGCATTCTGAAATATTTATGGGTGAAGTTTTGTGAATAGAATTTGTTTTCAAATACTTCAGACAAAAGTAAGTACAGCAAAATGTTCATAATTATATAATCTAGGCGATAGGTATATGGGGTTCATTATACCCTACTTGTGTGTATATTTGAAATTTTTCTTAATTCTGAGGAAAAAAAACAGTGAAGAAGGATGGAAGTAAAAGAATTGGAAATAGAGATAGAGATAACTCTCTTGAGAATGTTGTCTTAAGCCGAAATAGACCAATGAAGCAAGTAGCTCTATGGGGATGTGGGTTGGGAGGAATTACTGTGTGTTTGTAATTTCATGATGGCAACAAACCCAGTATAGAGAGAAAATAGATGAGTGATAGTAAAATAATCACTAGTATAATCAAATAGTTAAACTACCAGAAGAATGTCCTTGAGTAGGTGAGAAGGAATAGCATCTAAAGCCAGGTGGAGAGGTTGGCCTTAGGTAGGGGCTCAGCTAGAAGTGAAGGTAAAGGATATGAGCTCAGATGCCAGGATGGGAACTTCGAATGCAGGCGGGAGAGGATCTGTTTAAGGCTCGAGGAGAGGATAATGTATGAAATAGTAATTCAGTAGAATGAGAGCTTAATGAACAAATGGGAAATACAGGGTCCAACTGAGGTTTATAGTTATAAATAGAGATGAGGTAGCATGCTTCAGTGTATTTTTCCAACCCCATTCAGTTATGTATTGTAGGTAGGAGGTAACCAGAAAGTGGCATTTAATCAGAGATGGAATTTGGCCAAGGTGCAAGACAGTGAGGGACTTGAAAAAAAAAAAATTATGATGATGATGAATCATGGAATCTAAATTGGATAAGAAGAAACTTGAGAACACAAGGAAGGTAAGAGACAGTAAAAAGATATGCAGATCAATAGAGTGTAGGTCTATTTGGTGGTGCCAAAGGGTTGTCGGAAAGATGATAATCAGTGAATTGCTTGAAATTGGGCTTATGGAGGAAGTACAGTAATTCATTGATAATAATGATGTCTCAAGTGCCTAGCTGTCTTAGATGAATACAGATATGACAAGTTATTGGTCCTTTCAGCCCTTGAAGTTTCTAGCAGGGCCTGGATTGATTAGAGCCCCCTTTTTGGCAGGTTGCATTTGATCACAAACAGCTTCTGTTTAGTCCAGTGTGCCTTGTAAATGCTATTTTTTATGTATTCCACAATATGAAAAGGTTGAAATACTGGTATGGATGTGACCATGGAAATGGGTAGCTGAGGTATAGTAGAAGCAAGATCTTTGGAGGAAAGGAAGCCTGAGAATTGAGGGGCCAGGGAATTGGAGGGGTCATCAAGATTTGTACAAGAATAGTGTTGGAGACAGTGCCAATGACCTAGGAGCTATATAGCCTTCAGAGCACAAGGGAGAAACCTGGAGGGTCTATAGATGACAAATTGGGGTGCTTGATAGTATTATCTGATGACATGAAATATAAAACTGGGATCTTTGAAGAGGAAGAAATGTTGGGAAGCAGTGATAAGGACACCACTCCTCCTTTAGGCTCAGTGATATTACCAGTGTGGAAGAAAAAAGATAGTCAAATAATCAACTACTTGAGAAGAAAACTAGGTAAACAGTGTCTTCAGGGGAAAGCCAGGTTTCAGTTACATCAGGAGATGAAGGGAACAATCAGAGAAGTTGGGGACATAGGGCTTTTATTGATTGACTACTTTGTCTTCTGAGCTTTTCTACGTTCTGTTCTCTGCCTGGATTATCTTTTTTAAATAACTTTATTGAACTATAATTCACATACCATAAAATTCATCCCTTTAAATATATGGGTTTTTTAGTAAATTTACTGAGTTGTACAGCTATATATTTGGATCATTTTTAACCCTTACCTAGTGGACAAACATATACTCATTCTTCAGAACCCTTCTCAGGTCTTCTCTCTTCTGAAAAACTTTTCCTTATCTCCCCAGATTTATACTGATTCCCTGGCATGCACATTCTCCTACTTTTTAATCCCTGCTAAACCAAACTGAATTGTGTTCACCTCCCCTTGGTACTGTGAGCACTTCACGGGCAGAAATTCTCTTACTTTTTCTTACTATGTAAGATTGTCTGGCACATAGTAGCCACTCAAATTTTTCAAACCAGTTTACGTAAACATAGAATATGTAGGTAGAAACATACGTTGAGAGTCGTAGGTGGGAGCTAGAGACACTGACAAGTAGCTTTTAATATCAAAGAAAAAATTATATTAGTTACCCCAAAACTTAGTGGCTTAAAACAACAAAAAATCATTTATTATTTCTCACAATTTTTGTGGGTCAGGAATTTAGGTGTGGCTCAGCCAGGCGGTTCTAGACATTGTAGTCAAGATATCATCCAGGAATGCATCCAAAGGCTTGAATGAGCCTGGAGAATTGGCTTCTAAGATCACTTACATGACTGGCAGGTTGCTTCTGGCTTTTGGCAGAAGGTCTTAGTTCTTTGTCATGTAGACACATAGGGCTGCCTCAGTGTCCTTAAGGCTCTACATGGCCTCTGGCTTCCCTCAGAGCAAGTGATCCAAGAGAACAAGGCAGAAGCTGGAATGCCTTTAATGAGGCATTGGAAGTCACACTCCATCATTTCCACAGTACTTTCTTGGTTACACAGGTCAGTCCTATTCGGCGAGGGAGGGGATAGCACAAGGGCATGGCTCCCAGGGGGCGAGAGTCACTGGATGTCAGCTTAGAGACTGGTCCTCAAAGAATTTAATTTAGAAATGTGATAATACATGTTTAGTATGTAGTAAGCAGTTAATACATATTTGAACAAGTGAAGGCAAAGGGAATAGAGATTTTAAAAGAATGGGGATTGAAATAACTTGTGGTTAGTGTGCTAAGGAATGAACAAGAAGTTTCCAAAAGCATCTCTTAGTAGCAGTTGAAGTTAGACAAAATGATTTTTTAGATGTTTGCATAACTTTTTCTCTGAAATGTTTTGTATACTGAGTTGGTGCTTTTTTTTTTTTTTTTTTTTTTTTTTTTTCTGCTTAGGGTCAGCGAAAACTCTTCTAGGTGATCAACGGAAACAAATGCTCCAGAAATACAAAGAAGAAAAGCAACTTCAAAAATTGAAAGAGCAGAGAGAGAAAGCTAAACGAGGAGTATTTAAAGTGGGTCTTTATAGACCCGATATGCCTTGTTTTCTTTTATCAAACCAGAATACTATGAAAGCTGAGCCAAAAAAGGTAAACTTAGTATCCTAACTTGACATAGAGGAATAGTTCCTTTTGACCAGAGTTTTCTTAAAAGATTACACTTGACTTTAGCCAAAAGGCTGGGAAGGAATTCCTTAAGAGATTAAATGGCTAAAATAACTGGTTTCCCTTAGTCCCTCTGTTCACTTAACTAATTTGGTGGGAGGTGGGAATGACATTAATAGTAGTTCAGAAAATGAAAATCAGATCTCTCAGTGTAGCTATATGTAGATAGAAATAGGATAAAACTGGGAAAGAGAGTAGAGCCCGGCTTAACAATGGATGCCATGCTGAAGGATTTGGTGCTTATTCTGTGGGATACAGAAAGTCAAGAGAGGCTTTTAAATGAGGTTGTACCATTATCAAATTAACAGTGCAGGAAGATTACCCTAGTTTTGAAGACTGTAGTCTGGAAAGGGAAGCATTTATGGAAGAACAGTTAAAAGACTCTGTGAAGGAGTGAGACAGGGTAAGTGGACTGGGCGGTGTGTTTAAAAGGCAGAAATAGATGTAAGACACCTTTAGAGATAAATTTGATAGGTGACCAAGTAGATAGTGGGGAATAAAGGAAATTTAAGAGTTAGAGAGAAGATGATTCTGATAATAGTTTGAACCCATATGAATTTCGCTACTGCTAAAAAGATGAGGAAGGCAAGGATAATGCTTCAGTAGGTACATTTTAATACTGCTCCCCACCTCCTGCCCCCCGCCCCTACCCCGGCCCTTTAAACCTGTTTGGGCCATTTAGATAACAGACAGTGGCATAAAATTTGGAAATCAGGATGGAGATCTGTTGGGAATATTTTGGGAGTGTGGCTGGGTGTTTAACTTGCAGTATTAAACAAAATCACTCCAATAAGGATATATAAAATTATGAAAGAATAAGGTCCAGAGAGCACATTCAGGTAGGTGGAAGTCAGTTATTGGCTGAGGAGGGCTGGTCAGAGCGGCAGGAAAGCTAAAATAGAGCATAGAAGCTAAAGGAGGGGTGATCTAAAGGAAGAGAATGGTTAGTGAATCAGGAAAGATGAAGTTTGAACAGAAGAGGCTGGAATTGTAAATTAGGTAGTGACTGATGATTTGCTATTTTAAGGATATGTATAAAGTTCTCATTTTAAATATATGTTTGAAAGTTGTTGACTGTATACACATTCCTGAGTTAAATAAGAATTGAATAACATAAAGGCCCAAGATAATTGCCTAGTTTTCTTGGCTTCATGAATTTCATTGATTCATCTGTTGGATCTTTATTTACTCTGTGTTATGACCTTATGATAATGTGGAAGAGACCAAAATTAATGGAACATAGCTCAAGGGGGAAAGATATAGATAAGTATATTCTATATATGTTAGAGGAGAGAGAAACTGTTTATGTTTGAGGAACATCAAAGAAGACCTCTTGGAAGGGGTTAGATTTAATTTGGCTTTTCAGAATATGCAGGATACCAATCATTGGTCTAAACGTAAACAACAATTTACAAAGTGTTATATATAGTGGGAGAGACATCAATGTGCTAAGTAATAAATTCACCAGTAATTGTTTTTTATTCTGTTTAGATAATTGCCACTTTTGAATTTTGCTTCCGTCATACACTAGAGAAAAGCCTAATGTGTTCAATGTAGGTTTTCACTGGGTTTTGGTGAAGAAGATGGCTTCTCATCTGAAGAGAAGACTGATTATGCTTTTTAAGAAATTTGCAGAGTTGATAAAAACCTTACCACTTTTTGATCAGTCTTTCTCATGCTGGATTTTTTCCATATTTTGTCATCCGTTCTCCATTTTGTTCTCGACAATGGACAAGGGCATAATCATGAGATTTGAAGGCAAATTGTCCATGCTAGGAGAGTAAGCTATACAGTATCTTTTCATAAATAAAAACAATATCCCAGTTCTCTAGTCTGTTCATCTATCCCCTTCCAAATAGGGCCAGCTCATCACGTTAACGAGTATTCTTAATACCTAGAAAACATGGTTGGAAATTCGTTCTCTCACTGAGAAACATGAGTACATTTTTAAGCTATTAAATATAACTTAAATCAAGCCAGATGAGAAAAAATAGTAATTTAAGTTAACAAGTATTTTTTTTTACCATAAATGATTACAGATAGTTTAACTTTAAAATGGGAACTTTGCTTTGTAATGAGACATGGAAGTAATCTTGCAAGTTTATTTTTAAAAATTTATGTTCTCTCGACTGTTTTAAGGCTGTTCCATCTTTTGTACGGATGACAAGGTCAAGGACCAAAGACCAAATGGAGCTGGTTAAGGTAGAGTTGATAGTAGATAACTGTTTCTAAAATGACTAGTTGTGCTTTCTTTTCTCTGAGTAAGTTCATTTTTAATCTAATATCAGCTTCAAATATAGTGATTATTTTTACTAGAGTTAATAGTACCCAAATCACTGTTATTAGCATGATGACATAGAGCAGTTTTGGCTAAATGCTAAGGAACTGTTTACTTAAAATAGTTTTTGCCCAGACATCCCTTTATGAGATCTATGCCAAACTCTGTCTTTAGTAGCATGTTTGTTTGTTTGTTTGTTTCTTTACTGGGCTTCTATTATGCATTCCATGTCACCATAAAATGCAGATAGGAATATATAGCACACAGGTGGGTGTTATAAACTTATAGGTCTTTAAAACACCATTATGGGCAAAGTTATTCAGTTATTACTAAAGTGAAGTGGGTAAGGGGTAAGTAGTGTGCTTCTTTTCCAGGCGAAGTAGCTTAGTTTCATGTATTCAATAAATTTGAGTCACTACCATGCTCCTTTATGCTCTAAGATATAGTAGTGAACAAAACAAACAACATTCCCTGTTTTCATGTGAGCTAGGCAATAAAATAAGTATATACTATGTTAAATGGTCATCAGTGTTATAGAGGAGATGAAAAAAAGAGAGAAGGAAGATAGGAAGTACCACAGTAGATGTAGAGTAGAATTCTGATTGAGCCTCACTTAGACGGTGGGATTTTGAATGAAGTCTTTAAGGAAGTGGAAGAGTATACTATGACAAAGAGCTCTAGCCAGGAAAAGAAGTTTCTGGATAGAATTCAAAGGTCTTGAAGTGAAAACATGCCTGGTATGTTTAAGGATTCTCAGATGATTATAGTCAGCTCTTTTTCATACCTTAGGTTATTAGCATTTTCTAAATTTTAGGTTTCTAAATAAGCTTTCAGGAAAATTTATATAATGGAAAACTTTTTTTCTTTTTCCCATTTTATTTGGGGTAGCGGATTTTTTGCTGGATGATTTTACATTAGTCAGATTCCCCATGAGGAGTCAATTTACAGTTGAAAAAATGTGGTGGTTTGATTCATTATGCAATTAAATCACATAGCACCTAATCTTTCAAACAGATCGATAATGGGAGTGATGTTCGAGCAACTCGACCTAATCAAAGACAAACTTCTGAAAAGAAGGTGTTGGACAAAGAGAAAAAAGGTAGGAATATTAACAATCATAAGCTCTGATATTGCCACAGCAATAATAACAAAAAGCATTTGATATGATTATTTTTTTCCCACAGCTGTACAGCCTGTAATGCCCACGTCGGTGAGAATGACTCGATCAGCTACTCAAGCAGCAAAGCAAATTGCCAGAACAGTCTCTTCTACTACAACTAGAAAGCCAGTGACAAGAGCTACTAATGGTAAGAACTATTTCTTAAATAGTGACTGAACTGGAAAGTTTTGGTTCTTGAGGTTTTTTGTGTTCAGTTTTTCAAATCATCATGTACCTCTTTTGAGTAAGAGAGGAGGAAATGGGGGATTCTGGTTCTGTGGCCTGACATCCAGTTAGCATACAGTGGATCCTCAAACACCGAAGTATCTGACTTGGTATAAGCAGTGCTTCAAAGTGAAAAATTAATAGGCCCAATAAATTATAGTCCATCCATTTGGTGGAATACAGTGTAACCACTTAAAACAATATTATGATAAAACACTTACATGGTTCACATTATGTTAAATGGGGAAAGAAAAACAGGTCAAAACCTGAACAGTATGATCACAATTCCAAAATGTGTATGTGAATATGTGAACATAGGAAAAAAACTGGGAAAAATGTACTCCGAAGTATCAACAGTAATTATTACTGAGTAATGTATGATTTTTTTTTTTGATTGTTGTTTTTGTGCTTTCCTTTATTTTTCTAATTTTCTATAATAAACATGTATTTGATATTCAGAGGTAAAAGGTAAACTACTTCAATACCCATATTTTGTTTTGAAAACATGTGGCCTATACTTAGCAGGAAATTTTATCTTTTTTTATCCTATTTTATAATATGACTTTTAATCATAAAATTCTTTAAGATACACATTCCTATTGTTACCTTTTTTTTCCTTTCTCAAATTACCTAGTACTTTAAACGCAGCATTTTCTATCTAATCAAAATGGATGACTTATTTCATTTTTATTTTAGATAATGAAGCAGAAAGAAAGGCAACAAATCAAGGAAGACCTGCCAAAAATATAGAAACTAAACGTGACAAGGTAGAGTACACACATCTGTTTAAATTTAGCTTCTTTGAAAATCTCATTGCTACTTTCATAAAGTTGAAATTAAGCATGCAGAACTGCTTCAAGAGATTAACCTACATGTGTGTTAAAACCTCTTGAACCATAAAGAAGCATAAGTGTTTACTGTTGTTGTTTTTCAGGTGTCTTACTTCAGAGATTTATAGGCAGAGAAAACATAATATGGTTAACAGGAGATAGAAAAATATAATCAAAACACAGCTAAAGGAAACCTTCATATGAGAATTAGCTTTAATGGAGTAGGGTGGAATGCATTGACTTTGGATATAATTAAGCCTGAGTTTGAATAGTGTCTCTTTTTCCAATTAGCTATGTAACCTTGGACAAGTTATGAGTTTGATTTTCCATCTCTAACGTGTAATACTTATACAGGCTAGTATTAAGAATTGAATAAGCTAACATTCTGCATAGGGCCTAATAGAGTCTTCAAAAAAGAGCCACCATTTTGAAGACCCTATCCCTTGGTTTATAATCCATGCTACAATTTCATAATCTTAAAAAAAAAACAAAAAACAAAAAAAAACTTGGGGGTGGCTCCATAGTGTAGTGGTTAGCACGTCTGCTTTCCACACAGAAGGTCTTGGGTTCATGCCCCAGGTGGAGCCACAGACCATACCCCGGGAGTGCCATGCCCACTGGGTGCACCAGACCCTCTGAGTGCGCCAGGCGCGAGCACTTGGGAGGAGGCACCCCCCCTTCAGAGATCCAGTTCTAAAGGGGAGATGGCAACATCCATAGGTCAGGGGTGGAAGTAGCAGTGCAGGGAGTGGGGGAATAAAAAGTCATGCCAAAGTGTAAGAAACCTGACTAGATCCTTACCAAAAATCAAACATAGACCCTCCATGAAGGCAATATAGGCTGACTCTTCACAGACAAGCAGCTGTACCTCATAGCTCCTCCCCTGAGATTGATTTTCTCTTTAAGGATTATCACTAGTTTTTACTTTCAATCCCACGCTGACCTCAGGGACAGTGTTACCCTTAAACCTTGTCCAGGTTGAAATAACTCTGGTTTCAGTTCATGTGTTGTTAAAAATCAGAAACATAAAAACTTCTAAAAATTATGCCTAAACGGGTGAGTGGGATGGGTCAAGGTGGTCAAAGGTACAAACTTGCAGTTATAAAATAAGTAGGCCCTTGGGATATCATGTACGAATGGCATGGTGACTAGGGTTAATTATACTGCGTTGTATATTTGGAAGTAGCTAAGAGAGTAGATCTTAAAAGTTTTTCATCATAAGAAAAAGTTTATAACAATGAGTGGTGATGGATGTTAAGTAGACTTATAGCAGTGATTATTTTGCAATATACACAAATATTGAATCATGTCGTACACCTGAAACTAAATAATGTTAATATGTCAATTTATCTCAGTTAAAAATACAATTTTCAAAGTAACGATTAAATTGACTAAAAAAAATAAAATATACTTCACATCTTATAAGAGTAATCTTATTGTGTCACATCGAAAAATATTCTTGTTCATATGATAAAAGATTTGGTCCTTGACAATATGTTCATTAAGTAAACATTGGATTTCTGATTCTCAAATCATTGTAATTACCAACATAATTTAAGTAAAAAGATTTGTTAGGTGAGTAAATTATTCCACCTTAATGTTCATATGTTTTAATTTGTTGTAATACCTAAAACCTATCATTTAGTTTTTTAAATAAGGGCTGATTCTCTCCCTTTCTGGATCGTAGCAATGGTTAAGTGCAGCTGGTCTTCTGATTCCATGTATATATTTAATTGTATTTGTTTTTGTCTCTAAAATTAGGTAAATGAACATATATCTCAACTTTTACATTTTCAGGCCTGTCAAAATTGGTCAAACATATCCTCAGAAGAGAAATTCTCACTCTATTTTGTTTACTCACATCTAGGGCATTTCTTTTCAAGTCGATAGTGAAGAAAATAATTTGGATTCACAAACCAGTGCAACAAAAAATGGAGTGGATCCAGATGGAGTCTTATCAAAAATGGAAGACTTACCTAAGACAAATACTTCAAAAATGAAAGGGAAGAATTCCTTTGCACCCAAAGATTTTATGTTTCAGCCACTAGATGGTCTGAAGACCTATCAAGTTACACCTATGACTCCCAGAAGTGCCAGTGCTTTCTTGACACCCAATTACGCCTGGACCCCTTTAAAAACAGAAGTGTAAGAATAATATTAATAATGGATTTCTTGCTAAGGTGGATAACAAATGCCTTTCTTCGATTTTCCTATACTTTTTTAAAGTTATTATTTAGTAAATAAATGATGTGATTTATAAATCATGAAAATTTGGTCTTCTAAAAAAATTTTTCAGAAGGCTACAGTAATATATTTGACAGTTGTTATTTGTTTGTTTTTAGAGTCAAAAGGAAAGTTTATTAGAAGAGACAAAACACACTACAAATGGAGTGGTTTCCTCTCAGAGGCAGAGAGTGAAAGGGATAGAGAGACAGTGACAGTGGAGACCAGGACAGTGAGAAAGACAGAGGAAAGGCACAGAGAGGGACCGTATTTGACAGTTTTGATAATTTCCTGTATGTTGCTACTATTTTCATGGTGCAATTTGCATTTCTTTTTTTTTTTTTTGCTTTAATATGTGACTTTATTATAATACTTAGAAATAAATTTTTAGAAAGGAAAAATTGCTGTAATACTATAGTTCAGACATGGTTTGGGTTTTTGTTTGTATTTTTTTTGCTGAGTATTACTTCAGAAAAACTAAAGACAAAAATGATTAACTTGCAAAGTGGGGGAAAAAATCAGTCGGAATCTTTTAAAAGGAAGGACAAAGCTGTTTTGCAAAGACCAGCTGGCAGCAGATTTACTAAAAACTGCTGAGCAGCATCCAGGACAAGTAAGTGCTTATATTCTACTAAGAGATCTTCAAAATCTTTGGATCTCATTACAGTTAGTAAAGATGGACATTCCCACTTATAGGTGTTTAAAAATTTCCTGTATAGAATTAGACACATTTAGAAAAAGATAGAAACATTTCAATTTTATCCCATGTTTTTAAAAAGCAACATAATTTTGTATTTTTGCTGTTATCTTTAGTGATAAGACTCAAGAAGCAACAAAAGAAATTTCGGCACAAAAATTTAAAACTTACTCTGCCAAGACAGTGCATCAAGATTCAAATAAATTGCAATGTCCTCTGGATTCTCTAACAGTTTGGAATAAAGGTATGGCATTTTGATTAAATTTTTTCTTGCTTTTCTAGATTATGATCTATCAGAGGTTTGTTTTAGAGCCCTCTTCACCATCTTATTTAGGGATATAATCTCAGGGTCAGAAGAGATGGAAAAGCCTGGGGGAAGATGGGGGGCGGGGAGGAAAGAAAGGAGAGAGAGAGGAAGGCGGGGAGAGAGAGAGCCGGAATGAAGAATACAGACTGCAAAGAGGGGGAATAAACTTAAATTCGAAGAGATACTTTAGAGGAGATGTGTTGCATGAAATTGATGCAAAAATAAAAATTTTAAGTTCAACATTGAAAAAATTCGAAGGATTTAAAACAATTTGTCTTGTAGGGGATGTCATTTTAAGAGGTGCTGCTTTGAAATGTATATATTAATATTTTCTTTAATCTGTAGAAAATGTCTTAAATAAAAATGAAACTACTAAAAATTCAAATGGCCTTCCAATAAATGAAGTCCCATCACTTGAAACACATGAAGACCAGGTACCTCAGCCACAGCATGATGTGCCATATTTCAGGTTTGTCCATTTGTCCCTGGTGTGAGAATTTTGTATTAATGTCTAGACATTTAAAACCAAAATTAAACTATTTTAACTTAATATAATAGGCGAATTTCAGGGAAACTGACTTTGAATGATTTCCAGAGATTGATAATACATATGTAGACAAATGTAAACATTTTTTCTTTTTTATGTATACAATAACATACTATTCTGTTTTCAATTTCTCTTAAATGTAGGAGATAATCCATCTTGAAGTACTTGAAAAGCTTTCTCATGTTATTATTTCGTGTGTGTGTTTTAGTGGCCATATAGTGTCCAATTATATGGATATACTTCAATTGACTTAATAGGTCACTGTTACTGGTTATTTACATTGGGTTCACTCTATTACTGTCACTCAACCTTGGATGCTTTTGAGTTCTCTCAGGTGCAAGTCTATAAAGACCTCAGTTTACATTCCTTATAGCAAAGTATGGGAGTTCCTATTTTCTCATACCTGTATTAACCCCACAAAGAAACTAAGTTAATGTTTATTATACAAAAGAAGGTAGGAGGCTCTTCAGCCCCCATGAGATAGGACTATCTTTCCCCCAACTGTGAAGAGTGAAGATTAATATCCTATTTGGGAAACCTTAACTGTTTCACTTGAATGCCTTGGAAACAAAAGAGGGCTCCAATTGAAGAAAGGTACCAAAACTCCACATCACACAGGAGATGATTACATACCATTATTCTCTAGTGGATATAACTGGAAAATTCTCATACCTTTTCCAATGCAATGTTAACAATTTTTTGAGCTTTGCCAGTTAAATAAATGAGATATATTATCTTGCTACATTTCTAATATTCATTTGCTCTATTCTGAATATCGTTTTATGTATTTAAGAGCTATTTCAACTTGTTTTTAGGACATGAGGTTTTAGAATTGTAAGGGATTTTAGAGATTAGCTAGTCCATTGTGTTGTTCAACTGAGACATTGAGAAAATGAGCAATTTACTCAAGTAACGTCAGATCCAAGCCAGGTCTCACTTCTCATTAATTAAGTTGTTCTCTGTTATGCCACTAGATATAAACAGCTACATTTTTTTTTTTACAAGGAAAAAACTAGCCTCAATTTCTCCTGCTAGGATGCTTTGAATAAAGAAACAGATTAAATTTACCTTAGGCCTGGGTTTCTCAACTTTTGCACTACTGACATTTTAGACCGGGTAACTCTTATTTGTGGGAAGCTGTCCTGTGTGTTGTTCGATGTTTTGTAACATCCCTGGCCAGTAGCACTCCTATAGTTTGTGATAATCAAAAATGCCTCCAGATATTGCCAAATGTCTCCCTGGGGGCAGAATTGACTTCATCTGAGAACCACTGCCTTTGGATAGGCAAAGACTAATGTTTAGAGAGAATCTGTAAAATCCTATCACTGTAATTCGAGACTGAACAGTTAAGTATCAACTCTGGGAAATTAATATTGTATAAGTATCATAATGTTAATACTCAGATGTTAGTGTGAGAAATGTTTGTAAAACTAAGTTGTATGTCATAATTTTAGAAATATTCTCCAGTCGGAAACTGAGAAATTAAGTTCATACTGCCTTGAGTGGGACAGGAAGCTTGAATTGGACATTCCAGATGATGGTGAGAGAATGTGTTTTTTTTATGTCTTTTTTTTGTTTATTTTAATATGTTTACATTTATTTGAAACATCAAAATCTAGTGTTATCCAACTTTATACTTCCATTTTTATTCACAATAGCAACAAATTTTCATATCTAACATCTCTGTGCTAAAATGATAAACGATTTAAAAATCGTAATAACTAGAATATTGACTATCATTCCTGAGAGTTAGATGTTTGTCTATTATTAGATTTTCTTGATATGACTATGAGTGACATCCCTATCTGGTAGTGTTTAATTATACAAAATTTCTGAAAGAAAATTATGTAAATCAACATAGAACAGATTCTCTGAAAAGTTTCTTAACTTACTTGTATAGGATGCTGTTTAGAAAGAATCATTTGTGTGTGGTCAGTGTAAAGCCCTTCTTAAATACTGATATGCAATGAGTTTTTTGAGATTCATTCTTATAAAATACAAGGAGAGGTAGAATGCTGTTTGCTATGTAGTAATGTGTGTGAAAATGAATATTGATAATCTTTAGCAGTAATCGAAGTAGATAGTTAATATTCAGTATTTGTATGACAATATTTTGTAGTAGCTATTTTCGGTTTTACTTTAAGGTAAGAATTTGATTCTGTAAGCCCTAGGATATTTGGGGTGAGGTCTTCTTATCATCTGGTTGGCTTGCAATAAAGGTCCTGTTTTGCCCTTTAACTTTTAAAAACCTCTTATTTCCTTCAGTTAAAGATCTTATTCGCACAGCAGTTGGCCAAACAAGACTCCTCATGAAAGAAAGGTTCAAACAGTTTGAGGGACTGGTGGATGATTGTGAATATAAACGAGGTAAAAAGGAGACTACCTGTACAGATCTGGATGGATTTTGGGATATGATTAGTTTTCAGGTATGTGGTCAAGTATATTGAATACATTAACTTTTAAGTCTTTTTTCTTTTTTTTTTAATGTGATACTGGACGTTAAATGGGATATCAGATAGTACTATAAAGTACAGTCTAAATTTTACTACTAATGTCTCCTTATCACCCATATTGTTAGAATAATTTCTGTATAGGTTGGAAAAGGAAATTGTACTCAACTTTTCATGAGTTTACCTAACAGTTATTGAGTTCCTACTATGTGCCAGGCATTGTAGTAGGAGTTGTTAATAAGGCACCTTTTTTGTCCCAGGGGAGTTTTATATTTTCATTAGTGAGTCAGACACAATATGTAATTCCAATCTAATGTAAAAAATGCTATAATAGAGGGAATTACTAGGAAGATCAGTAAAGGTGTGGGAGGAGATGAGACTTTCTTGCATTTTGAGCTCATTTTAGAAATAAGCATTATAAAATACTCTTTTAGGAACTGGTAGCCAGCAATCACTCTACATTTGTGGAAATCCTCAAACTTGAAACAAAGAGGCTAAAGCAAATAGGAAGAAAGAGACCAGACATTTTATCTGGCAAACAAGAAAAAAGAATATTCAGAGAATAACAAAAATAGCTCTTCAAAGTTAAAAATTATGAGAGCAGAAGCCTAAAATTCATTATAAAGTTGCGATCTCCCATAAAATAGAGCAAAAAGAGATTTAAAAAAAAATAAGAGAGAAAAAATAAGAAAATTAAGTGGACCAGTCTAGGAAGTATAATATCCAAATAATAGGAATTCCAGGTAAAGATAACAGAAAAAATAAAGAAGAAATAATCGATGAAATAGTTTAAATTTTTTTCCCAGAACTAGAGGACCTGAATTTCAGACTGAAGGAGCCTGTTAAGTTCCCAACTTGTGAGTTAGAGTAGACACACACTAATGCACATCATTAAATAGAATTGTACAGCTCCTGGGATAGAGAAAACTCTAGAAGCTTCCAGAGAGAGAAAACAAGTTTCATACAAAGGGTCAAGAATCAGAATAGCTTTGGGCTTCTCAACAGCAGCATTGAAAACTGGTAGGACAATGACTTATGAGGGAAAAATAACTTCCAACCTGGAGTTTATACACAGCCAATCAAGTATGAGGGTGGAAACATATTTTTTAAGACACATATAGTCTCAAGTTTTACCTCCTAATCTTCCTCAGAAAACTAAGTGAGAATGTACCTCAAAAAAATGAGGAAGTAAGCCAAGAAAAGGGAAGGAAGTGGGGCTGATTCTGAGAAGGCTAAGGAAGTCGTGACTGAGGTGAGTCAAGAAGGTTGCCGCAAGCTTCAGGAACAGTAGTTCGAATTGGAGCAGGAAGACGAGGGCTTTGTAAGAACTGTCTCTGTGAAGCTGTCTGAATAGAATTCTTGATAGATTTGTTTTTGTAATTGTATTAAGAAATTTAATTGTATTTGCAGAATTTAGAGGAGAATTGATAGTAGAGACATTAAAAAAAAAAAAAAAAACTAAACGAAAAGCAAAACAATTTTTAAGTCTAGAGAAAAAAGTGAAGACACAACAATCCCAGTAACTATATGGCCCAGATGTGAATAAGTATTAATATAGCCATAATAATGTAAGCGTAACTTTATGACCAGTTTTAATATATTTACCAGTTCTTATAATAATGAGTTGGTTCATTAGCATTCTTTAATGATGACCAATTTAATGTTTTTTAGTATCATTATTAATTTATGAATTTAAAGGTATTCAATGCGTTTACATGGTTTACACTTATTTTTATTGATGCTTGTTTCCCAGCTTTGGCTAGTGGGAGCCTCTCCAAGTTGGCTCATGAGGCCTTTATTTTTTTAAAGAGCTGTATTGAGATATAATCTATATTACAAAATTTGTTCATTCTAAGTGATTCAATGATTTTTAGTAAAATTTACAAAGTCGTTCAACCATCAGAACAATTCATTACCACAAAAAGATCCACCTGCCTGCGTGTAATCAATGCTTTTGCTACTCCCTTTCCCGGAGCTACTATCACTGAAGATTTGCCCTTTCTGGACATTTCATATAAAACGGAACCATACAATATGTGGTCTTTTGTATCTGACTTCTTTCACTTAGCATATTTTTGAGCTTTCTCCATGTTGTGGCTTGTTTCTGTGCTTTGTTTCTTTTCATTGCTAAGTAGTAGTCCGTTTTATGGATATATCATTCTTTATTCACCAGCTGATGGATCCTTAGGTTGTTTCTGCTATTTGGTGGTCATGAATAATCTTTTAATATTCACATATAAGTATTAGTGTGGACGTGTGTTTTCATTTCTTTTGGGTAGATATCTAGGTATTCCTGGATCATATGGTAAATTTATGTTTTAACTTTTTAAGAAACTGCCAAACTGTTTTCCAAAGTAATTATAACCATTTTACATTCCCATCCACAATGTATGAGTGTTGCTATCTCTCCACATCCTCACTAGTACCTGTTATAGTCTGTCTTTTTTAGTATAGCCATCTTATTGGGTATGAAGTATCTCATTGTAGCCTTGATTTGCATTTCCCTAATAAGTAACGATGTTAAGCATCTTTTCATATTCTTATTAGCCATTCACATGTCTTCTTTGGTGAAATGCCTGTTCAAATCTTTGACCTATTTTTTAATTGGGCTTGTCTTTTCATTATTGAGTTGTAAGTGTTCTTTATGTATTCTGGATACCAGTTCTTTATCAGAAATTTAATTTGCAAATATGTTCTCTCAGTTTGTGGCTTGTCTTAATTTTCTTAATGTTGTCTTTTGAAATGCAAACATTTTTAATTTTGATGAAGTTCAATTTATCAATTTTTTTTCTTTTAGTGTGATTTTGGCATCATAACTAAAAACTCTTGGTCTAGCCACAGGTCACAAAGATTTTCCCTTATGTTTTTTTCTAAAAGTGTTTTAGGTTTAGCTCTTGCAGTTAGGTTTATAATCCATTTGTAGTTCATTTTTATATGTGGTGTAGGGAAGAGTCAATTTAAATTCATCTATTGTGCATATTCAATTTTCCCAGTATTGTTTGTTGAAAAGACTATCCCTATTGAACTTCACTGGCACTTTTTTGGAAAATCAATTAGCCATAAGTGTAATCCTGAGTCTTTCTGACATTTAAATTTTTTGAGAGGTTGAGAGTACCAATGTGTATAAATGCATAGTAAAGGAACTCAAAGCATGTTTACCAAACTACTGACAGGAGACTGGCCATACCAGAAGAATGGGTATCATACATTCCCATCCTGCTAGTACATTATTTGAATCTTTTAAAATGAGATTGTGTCAAAAGAATGGAAAGGCAAGCCACAGTTTGGTAGAAAATATTTGCAAAAGACATTTAATAAAGGATTGTTCTCCAAAATAGACAAAAACCTCTTAAAATTCAACAGTAACAACACAAACAACCTGATTTAAAAATGGACAAAAGAACTGAACAGATACTTCACCAAAAGAAGGTATATACAGTAGGTAAGCATATGAAAAATAAAATGTTAAACATCATATGTCATTAAGGAATTGTCAATTAAAACTACAATGAGATACCACTACATACCTATTAGAATGGCAAAAATCCAAACCACTGACAGCACCAAATACTGGTGATATGGGGAGCAACAGGAACTCTCAATTCATTGCTGGTGGGAATGTAAAATGGTACAGACTCTGGTAGAAAGTTAGGCATTTTACTATAAAACTAAATGTACTTTTACCATATGATTCAGCAATTACACTCCTTGGTCTTTTCTCCAAAGAGTTCAAAACATATGTCCACACAAGAATGTGTACAGAGATGTTTATAAAAGCTTTATTCTTAATTGCCAAAACTGGGAAGCATAGATAAACAATTAGAGAGAGACAGAGAGAGAGAGAGAGAGAGAGAGAGTTCACATTGTGTCATTTAGGATGTCTCTCCTACCATTTTAGTGATCAAAAATAATTTAGGAGAGTTATTCATATGACATCCTTTACATAGATTTTGGAGATTTTTAAGACCAAAATAATAATGAACAATTTTACCTAAGAATTCTTGATTTGAATACTAAATTGAGAATGACTTAGTCTAATTTTATATATCACCACTCCAAGTCACTCAATTCCTTCTGAAGCCTCAGTTCCTTAGTTTGTAATATTAATATGGTTAGCATTAATCTGATAAATTTATGCTTTATTAACAGATAGAAGATGTAAACAAAAAATTCAACAATCTAACCAAACTTGAGGAATCTGGATGGCAAAACAATACTATAAACAAAAAGGTTGTTCGGGTAAGTTTGTGGTTTTATAATAAAGACTCTTCTACCTTAATGAATTTTTATTTTTAAACTTTAAAAACATTTAGCTTCAGAAATTAAATTAGGGTGCCTCAGGAGCTTCTAAGTTGCTAAATAGTAGGTATGTGCATATTTGTTTTATTCTTTAAACCATGCTTATATATATTTTTTACTACTATAGATAATTTATATATACTTACTAGGTACCAAATGTTTTTCCAAGTACCTTGCATGAATTAACTTATGTAATCTTCACAACAATAGTCTGAAGTAAGTGCTATTATTCCCATTTCACAACTGACGAATCTGAGGCCCAGAAAGTTTAAGTCACTTGCTCGAGGTGGGGCTGGGTTTCAGGCCACACTCTCTCATTTCAGAATCCATGTTCGTAGCCATTTGGTCATGTCGCCCTTGTTTTATATACTCTTTTGTGTGATACATTTTGAAATGAAAGAATTTCTTAAAAAGGAAAGAACAGTGGCTCTTTAGACCATCTGCTTTCTTCCATTTAGTCTATCTTGTAAAATTTCCTATTTTCTCTGTAAAATTGGCTTTATTAACATGACAAATTCCATTCTTATCTATTCATAGCAAATTTTTTTCTAGCAATGTTTTAACTCAAAGTTTTTGGTCCAAATGAATACTTCTCTAACCACCTTGGAACATTGCCAGTTTTTCTTTCAGAAAAATGCCTTTATAAAATCCGGTTTCTGGATTGGTACTTTATTATACTATGTAATCCAAATAAAAACTCCGTTTTGAATCTGTTGAAGATGTTTTGAAAGAACCTTATTATAAAATTATTTTAGTAATGAAGTCTCATGTCAGGGACTCCGAGGTTAGCGATGGAATTGATTGAATGAATCTCAAATCTACTAAACAACAAAGGATACTTGAACAATTTCAAGCCACTGTGTGTATTTCTTACTGAGTACGTAGTCCTAGAAATATTAATATCATCAGTGATGCAGATAATGGCTGAAACAGCATAGCATTATATTAGGGCCTTGTAATTCTGTCTCTTATCACCAGGTGTCTCTCTTCCCCTACTTTATTTTATAGGCTACTGTTAAGATTATCAAACAAATAAAACTAATCTTTCACCTGTACTTGATACCGTTCCCTCCTGACTCTTATTCGTTGACCTCTCATTCCATTAGTTATCATTGTTTTCCCTTTTCCTCTTTCTCATCAGTTTTAGGAATGTTTAAGGGTCTTCTCTTTGTTTACATTAAACAAAAAACAACTAAACCTATGATGTCTACACCTCCCTCTAGTTATCTCTACTCCGTTCCCATTTCCTTCCCAGTCACAGACAAGCTGCCTGAAATAGCTGCCTATACTCTGTCTTCATTTTGAGTCTTCTCTCTCTAACTCACTGTAATTCAGCTTCACCCCTCTCTGTGCCTCTAGAACAGTATCATCAAGATTATTGATTTACCAGTTGCTGAAGTTATTAGACAATTATACAATAATCCCTTTGCAGTGTTAAATACAGCCTACTTGCTCTTTCTTAAAATTATATTCTACTGATTTTCTTCCTACTTCTGTGCCCATTCTTCGGTCATGTTTGCAAGTTTCCGTTTTTCCATTTATCCCTTCAATGTGTGTGATATGCAGAATTCCTACCTCAACTTTCTTCTCTCCTTCTATATTCTTCTTGTGCAGTCTTACCCACCCTGTGGTGATTCTCAAATCTATATTTCAAACCACACTATTGTTAAATTCTTGCTCTAGATAGCTTAAAATTAGTATATCCTAAACCGAAATAATCACACACACCGATGTATCTGTCTCAGAGAATGGGACACCTATTAGGTGTCCAAGATAGACACTTGGATATTTTTTTGTTTTTTTCCCTTCTCTATTTCACCATCTGCACCCCACATACCTTTAATACACCAAGTCCTCTTAATCATACCTCTTAAATATATCTTTACTTTCTTCCATTTTTTACTCAGTTTAACTACCTATCATTTTTTTCCCATTGCAGTAGTCTCTTTCCTGTCTTGTAACCCTCCAATCTATTCTCCAGGCTGTAACCATAGTGACCTTTGTAAAGCACAAATCCAATACTGTTAATCTCCTGATTAAAAATCATCAATAATCTCTATTTTTTTGTCCTCTGTATAAATGTGGCTCCTTAAAATGGTTACATGCAAGGGATTTTATAATCTAGCTGTTGCTTATCTCTTGCCAACTCCTCTCTGCTTTCTTTCAATTCTGGTTTTGTAAACTTGCTCTCCTTTCTACCTAGCCCTTTCCTTACCTCATGTTTTTAAGCCTGGCTAACTGTGATTCAGCTTAGTGCTACTTCCTGTAAGCCTTTCTTGATGCTTTTGAAGATTGATTTAGGGGTTATCCATATGTTTTCCTACGATTCTCTGAATTTGTCTCTAATGTGACATTTATCCTTCTTGGTGTCCTTATCTAGCTCTTAGCTCCTTGATGGCAGGAACTTTTTCCTTTATCTTTGGTCCTCAGCATTTTTAGCATATACTAGGAACTTGATAAGTGAGTGTATGACGAATATGTGAAATATTTTATGTATGCTTTGTTTTTCTTATAAGATGGTAATGAGTAGCTTTAATAAATGTCATCATTTCTTTTTGCAGAAAAAAGTTGTCTCGTGTGTAGCAAGTAAACCAAAACAGGATGATAGTGGAAGAATTGCAGCAAGAAATCGCCTAGCTGCGATAAAAAATGCAATGAGAGAGAGAATTAAGCAGGAAGAACATGCTGAGGCAGCAGCCTCTGTAATGCCAAAGGAAGTTGATAAAATTGTGTTTGATGCTGGATTTTTCAGAGTTGAAAGTCCCGTTAAATCGTTCTCAGGTTAGTTTTTCTACTGAGACTATTTAAGAGAACTATTTGGTTGAATGGGAGGTTGTATAGGAAGTAAAAAATAGGTTTCCCATGAACGGTTATAAGCTCTTTCTTATTTCTGGAAAATAGACTGCTAGCTCACATACAAACACATGCAAATCGCATTTCAGTGGGTATGATAAGATTACTTTAGGTGCCACAGATATTCTGAAATTGCATTTATATTTTCTAAGTGATTTCACATCTGTTATTACCACTTAACTTCATAATCCTGTGAAGTAGATCACAGGGTCCCAAGAGGTAAGGGATATAATGGGAGCATGAGAAGTTCGGTGATTTTCTTTATTTTCTTCAGGTTAGTTAGAAATTGGATTACAACTTAAGATTCAAAGGAAATTTAGTCATAAAACTATCTGTACCTCTCTAGCTGTGCTTTTAAATGAAACTTATGGAAGAGGGGTTGGTTTTATTTCCATTTGTATTAAAACTTTTGCTCAGATCTTTTTGAAACACAATATACTAATTTCCTGATTTCAAAATAATCCATTGAAACCAGTTTTTAACATTTCAGGAAACTATTCTAACTCTAGTTGTATTTTTCAATAGCAATTTTTCACCAACTGTCCTTATTAGAGTGAATTTATTTATCTTGATTGAATTTATTTATCTATAAACCATAGAACATGAGGCTGCGGTTGAAGTAATCTGTTCCTTATATCTCAGTAGACACTACCAGTGCTCTTCAGTGCTAGATATTTGTTTTCCAGGGGCAAGGGTCCAAAACCTCTTCAAGTACTAATCAGCTGAAGGGCTCGGTATTATTTTACTGTGTCTACTAGGAAGTTTTCTAAAAACTTGAGCTGCTCTCTTATATTTATATTAAAATGTAAATTTATCATTTTAGGTATATTTTAACCTCTCTGTCAGCTTAGGTGTCACACCCGGTTCAGTTTTGCTTTGTTTCCTTTACTTGAAGCAGCCGCATTCCCTGCATACTCAGGAATTGCCTTGCCGCTGGTAACATGGCTCCTTGCTACTTCTCAAGGATTCTAGCAGTTTCCACAGCTTTGAGCTCATCACTGCCTGTTCTTTCATGGACCCAAGTCTGCACTCGTGACTATAGGGAGATTAAGGTTTATGACAAAATCTGATCTTTTTTAAATTGAGTTTTAGTTATAGAACACATAGTTTATATGAGGCTTGTTACAAAGCAGAAGTCCCCTGCAAAAGCTCTTCTCATCCCATTTGTCACTACCTACAAGCAACTACTTTTAATTCTTTTTTTTTTTTCAATTTTAGTTGACTTACAATGTAATATTAGTTTCAGGTGTACAACATAGCGATTAGTAATTCTTGACAGTCTTGTACTCTTCAGTTGTTTACGGCCTTCTCTAAGCAAGGCATAGGGTTTTTTTCTTGAATTATTTCTTTGGTTTACTCTTCTTGGTTCTGATTTTTCTTCCAGAAACACATTTTTCTCTTGGTAAATAGACTATTTTTATCATTCTTCCTCATTCTTGTTTTCTTCTACTTTCCGAGTTGCCTCAACTGCATATTGGCTATCACGTTTTTAATTCCCGAGAGCCCTTTCTCATCCTCCAAATATTTTATTACTGTCTGTACTTGTTTCATAACTACACAGTCTTATCTTTCTGAGGACAGTAATGATTGTTTTTATGTTTTCTTCCCCCTACGTAATCACTATTTGTTGTTCCAAGGTAGTTTCATCTGTTTGGTTTTGGCTTCTCTCTCTCTCATTGAAGACTTTCCTTGCCTGCTCATGGTTAAGAGCAGGGCTCTGCATGCAGCAGTGGGTATGGTCTTCACTGTGGGGTGGTTTAACTGCAACATTAGGCAGGGAACTTGCATATCACTGTTTGTCTTTTCTCATGGGCTAGATTCCCCAGAGAACATTCTTTCAATCTGTTGCCTGGAGGGTTAATTCTGGCTGTTAGTCTTTCAGGAGCCATGTTGGGGTGGGGGAATCTGAGTGTCTCCACAGTTTATTTGCAAATAGTCATTTAATCCGCTTGTTTTCCATATAGTACCCATCTATCAATCTTACCCGGTATCACCTAAACCAGACACCCTCTGTTTCACCTTTATTGGGAAATAAGCCTCTAAGTTTTCTGATTTTGGTGGTGGAAAGGGGAAGGTTACATTTGCCCAGCTGTGCAGAATGAGGAAAAAAACCTGGGTTCTAACTGTTCTTTAAAGTGACTGAACCAATCTTCTTATTTTTAGCTCCATTTTCATCTCCACTTCCAGAGATACTTGAGACCATTTATTTTTTTGAGGAGTGCTGTGGTATAAATTGGGTTGACTCTCATCTTCCCTCACTGGTTAGTTAGGATTTATTTTCTCAAGTTCACCAAGTAAGATTCCACTCACCTATCTACATTACAGCTTCCAAAATTTTCTGGTTATTGTCTCTTTTTTAGTTTCCTTTGTCCTTGTAGCATTCTGCCTTTCAAGATTATCTCTTACTGCTTATAGTGGTGGGATGTTGAGAGGAAGCAGAGTCTAACGTGTGTGTTCAGTACTATCTAACTGGGTGTTTGACTTTAACAAACATCATTTTGCAGTAGAAATAGGGTAGTTGGTAGGGGAATAAGAATTTGTACTGTTTTCCAAGTTACGATGAAAAGTGAATGAAAGAACTTTTTGGGATTGAGGTGATTTCTCCGTCTTCTAGGACTTTCTGTCTCTTCTGAACATCTTTCCCAAAGGCTTAGAACACCTAAGTCTGTAAGCAAAGCTGTGTCTGAGATCAAGGCTGAGGTGGGCCCTCTAAGAAAAACTACATCACCAGAGACTCCTCAGAGTACCGGAAGTGAACATGGTGATAAGAAGACTTCACTTTCAAATATTCCTGAAAACAGGTATTTCTTTAATGTGTCATCAAGAGTTTAATAGGTGACATTGAGTTCTACTTAACTTCACAATTACCCTGTAACATATAGGCAATACTTCTATTTTATAAATGAAGAAACTGAGACTTAAGAGTTCAGATTGGTAATAGTCATATTTAGATAGCCATAGTTAATTCTGCAGAACTAAGAGGAAACAATATAGTGTCCTTCAGTGCTAAATATACTGCAACTTTGGTGTTTGACAGATCTGAGCTCAAAACCAGCTGTATGACATACCAGATTTGAAATATAGGGACAAGTTAATTAAATCACTTAACCTCAGTTAAATCATCTACCAACAGCAGTGCCGATGCCGCTCTACAAGGTCATCGAGAGGCAGGCACTTTTTTACCTGCCTTGATGAAGGATACCTTGAGATTGGTGTCTCGACAGGTGGCAGAGCGTAGAGAAGGGGGAGCTTATGCATACCGAATAATTTTTATGGGCTAGCTGTGGTTCTAGGTTCTTAGCATGTGTCACCTCATTTACTCCTTGTAGCAACCCTGGGAGGTACTATATCCCCATTCTTCAAGTGAGAAAACTGGAAAAATTACAAACTACCCAGATTCAGCTTATAATCAGTGAAACTGAATGCTGCTTAAATTCTTTCTACTACACAGTACTGCCTCTGCCAGAAATATAAGAAAAATATTACTTTAAAATAAGTAGGAAATAAAATTGTAGTCTGGAGCCAAGAGGGGACTGTTAGATTTGTTATCATTTTGGAGATGGGACAACATTGAATGCTCAGTCATCGCAGAAAACAAGGCTGTCAAAAATATGAAGAACACCCTATAAGTTGAAATCGGGGAAACAAAAGTTATTCTTAAATACTTCATGGAATAAGAATTTTTAATTTTTCGTGTAAACCAAAGTATCTTTAGCCTTTATAGGGATTGAAATATTTTAAATATTCTAGAAATCCATGGATTATAAAATACCGATTTATTGTCATTTCTTAAATGTAGGTTATTTTACTTTATATATCTTGTAGTTTAGTATCTTGTATTTAGTATCTTTTACTAAGAAGATCCATAGTTGTATTTAAGTGCTATTACAGGTAGTCTTTAAAAATTTTTTTTACTTAATTCCCAAAAATAGTCCTGAAAGAGAGCATCTTACAAATGAACAACTTCGTTCAATGAAGACAGAGTGAAGCTGAAAACTAGAAAAATTGAGTGTGTGTGTACACACACACACACACACACACACACACACACACACATACACCATGACTTGCAAGAAGTTGAGGCAGATATTTTACATAAAATACCAATTAAGAACTTCAGGATTAGAATATGTGCTGTAACTAACAAGTAAATATAGCCAGCTCTAGTATACAGTAATGGAGTTGTTGCTTCAACACCCCCCAGAAGTCAGCTGTCTCCTAACCATTCTCGAGTATGTAACTCTGGATTTAGGGGAGGTTCAAAAGATTGCTGGTGAACTGACCAGCCTGGAAACAGGCTTGTGAGATTTTGGAGAAAGAATATATTTGTTGTCTAAGGCCAACAAATATATCCTGTAGTAGCTATAGTTTTACACTAATCTATTCAGATCAGACCTGGTCTTAGACCAAGCTCCATCTTTGACCCATAAAGGATAATCTCAAAATGCACATCAAAAGAAAGCAATATGTTTGATTTTCTGAGTACAATGCTGTTTTTTTGTTTTTGTTTTTTTTTTCAGGAACTGCTTAATAGAAGATGTTCATTGTCCTAGATTACAAGATTTAATTGAAGTAAACCCTGTAAGTCCTATTCTAGTGTACTAGATAGCCCAGTATATTATCTATTTTTGTCATTATGTACAGTAACTTCATGAACGTCCCCAGAATTTCCGCTGGCAATCTATATTGGTCATATAAAATGACAGTTCTTGTTTCAAAGGCCTTTAGCTTGTTTGACACTATACTGCCATTTTGTATTCTTCAACTCACATCAAGATTATTTCTTTAAACTTTTATTATAACAGCCACATTCTTTGTTTATGTATTATATTTGGTTGTTTTTACAATGCAATAGAGTTGACTAGTTGGGGCAGAGACTCTATGGCTCAAAAAGCCTAAAATATTTACTATCTGACCCTTCAAAGAAAATGTTTGCCAATTTCTGAGGCGGAGTACAGGTTCAAGCTGAGAAACTTTCCTTCAATCATACTATTGCTATCATATTATCTGAACTAATTGTTTAAGAAGCAAGATAGTAGGATTTACAATGCTCTTTAGCCTGTGTTCAGAATGTCATTCTTTTGTATTTATTATTTGTAATAGCAACAAGACTTTTTCTATTTGTTCCAATGTTTGCTAATTAAACATAATAATCATTTTTACTTCTAGGACATAAATAAGATAAACTTTGAAATGTATTATTTACCCAGCGAAGGAACGAGTTTGCCTCTACATGCTGGTGAAGTGGCATATGATATTAATACTAACAAAAAGGAAGAAATTTCAGATGTTGTAGAGGGAATGGAACTAAATTCTTCAATTACAGCACAGGATGTTTTGATGGGTAGCCCTGAAAAAAGTATGTCCTCACATAATATCTCACAGGAAGAAGAAACTAAAACTTCTCAATCAGGTGAGATTTTAAAAATATATTTACATAAGCCTTTGTTAAATAATGGACTGGGACTAATGTCTAGTTTATCTTAAATAACTTGGTATCAGTTTCTAAGAATAAAGGTTGAAAAATTGGACAGTCACAGTAAATATTTCTGAGAATTAGTTTATGTCGTAGTACCTCATTCTCCACCCCAAACCATTTGAGGTAGACTTATTAAAAATCAACAACAGATACTGATCTGTGCTGGATATAAGCAACATTTTACATGAGAACTAACTACTTGGGATCCTGCATCATTTGTGAAAACTCAAAATTAAAAAAATTCCTTGAAGTGTTTTTGGTCCTCCTCCTTTCAATATTATGTCCTCAAACCTTTCTTCAAAATGCCCTATTTTTCTTCCCTAATGCTTGTTCCTACCTACTTTGTTATGATTGTTCTGCAATAAGAAATGACTGTTGCAGTTTTGTTATAATGTCTGATAGTTTCACGTATTTTCATCTGTTACTCTATGGTGCTATTCTGGCTGGGGCCTAAGGCAAAATAAATTTTACCTTAGCCAGACATTTAACGTACTCCAGCTGTGTTCTTCATCTAGCATCCTTTGGGTACCTTTACTGTTACAAGCATGAGATTTGTTTATAGAAAACTTTTTTTATACTGAAATTAAGATGAGGGTTTTGTTAAATTCAATCACATTTAAAAAAATGGTATAGCATAAGATGAGCTATATTTTTGTCTTTAAAAAGTTAAAAATAATTCTTTTTTGTTTTTCAGTATTATTTGATAAAAGCCTCACTACTGAATGCCATCTTCTTGATTCAGTAAGTTTTCCAAGTTAATTTGAAAAGTTTCTTTGGTCTAGATTTTTTTTTATATAAAATGAATATTACTTTTTAATTTGTGTGCAAAGTTTAAAATTTGTCATTGTTTTGTTTACTCTGAAGTCCATTATTTTTATCAAAATGGGAACAAAATTTCACATATATATACTCTAAAATATAGTGTGTTTTAGTAGTAAACTCTGAAGATTTATTTCCCTCTGATTTATTTATCAAATTTGTTATGACAAATTGAACACTCGAATATCTAATATGTGGTTTGAATTATGTTAGGTATTTCTAAGTGATATAAGAAAAATATAATGCAGGGCTTCTGCTCATCTGAAGCATACAATTGGGGAGATAATGTCTGTCTTACCCATCATTGGTTATTTTCATTCTCTTCCTTTTAGATTACTTATTTGGAAGCTCCCCAGCCTTTACTTTCAGTGACCTCTTTCTTCTAAGTCTATTTCAAATATTAGCCTTTCTGTGAAACCATCCCGTAAAAGCTCTCATCTCGTGCATGTTACTTTATATAGAGACGCAGGTGCACATAGGCATACAGTGCATACAATGTACATATTCAATATCTTATTAAGAGAATAATATGAATATAGTCCTAAAACATAATTTCAGTAATCTATTTGCCTTATCAACTGTACATTTTTCTGTAGGCCGAGCTGTCTGATTCATACTCATGAGTGCTGGCACTGTAGCATGAATGCCTACTAAGTGTTGATAGCACTGGTTTTAGCCCTGCCCCCAGATTTTTTTTTTTTTAATGATCTGGAGTAGGACCTTCATCAGGTGATTTTAATGTTTAGCCAGGGTCAACAACTCTAGTGTAAAGCCTTACCTTGAGATTTTCAAGGGCCCACTGCCAAAATGAGTCAGGGAACTCAATGAAATGGAGCTAAGCAACCTACCTGATAAAGAGTTCAAAGTAATCATCATAAAGATGCTCACCAAACTCAGGAGAAGAATCAATGAATTCAGTGGGAATTTCAACAGGGTGGTAGAAAATATTAAAAAATGCCAAACAAAAGTTATAACTGAAGTTAAAATAATTTTAAAAAGTGAGGATACGTTATGGACCTCTGGGACAACATCAGGTAGAATGATATTCACATCGTAGGGGTCCCAAAAGAAGAAAAAGAACCAGAAAAAATATTTGAAGAATTAATGGCTGACAATATCCCTAATCTGGGAAGAAAGGAAAAGGACATTTAGGTCCAGGAAGCCCAGAGAATAAGACAAATAAATAAGATGAATGCAAAGAGAACTACACCAAGACACATTATAATTAAAATGACAAAAGTTAAAGGTAAAGCGAGAATCTTAAAAGCAGCAAGAGATGAACAACTTATTACACACAAGGAAAACAGATAAAGCAGAAACGTTATTACCTAGAAGGGTATGGCATGATATATTCGAAGTACTGCAAGGAAAATAATTTACAACCAATAAGTTTCTACTAAGCAGGGTTGTCATTCAGAATTGAAGAAGAGATTAAGTTTTCCAGCTAAAAAGATCCTGCAAAAAATGTTAAAGGGATTTCTTTAAGCTGAAAAGAAAAGGTGCTAATTAATAAAAGAAAAACATGAAAGTAAAAATCTCACTGGAAAATGTAAATGTATAGGAAAGGTAGTAGATCAACCACTTAAAAACCAAGTGTGAAGGTTAAAAGACAAAACTAGTAAAATTAACTAAAATTATTATATTTAGTTAAGGGAATCATAAAATAAAAAGTTGTCAAATGTGTTATCAAAAGCATAAAACCTGTGAGAGGATCAAAAATGTGAAGCTTTGGAATGTGTATAAATTTAAGTTGCTATCTACTTAAAAGAGACTGTTATATACTTAGGATGTTATATGTGAACCTGCTGGTAATCACAAAGAAAAAACTTAGAGTCAACACACACACAAAAAAAAATGAGAAAGAAATATAAACATAATACTAAAGAAAGCCATTAAGCCACAAGGGAAGAGAGGAACAGAGAGGATCTATAAAAACAGCCAGAAAACAATTAACAAAATGGCAATAAGTACATACTTATCAACAATTACTTTAAATGTAAATGGATTAAATTCACCAAGCAAAAGATACAGAGGGGCCGAGTGGATAAAAAGACAAGGCCCATCTATATTACTGCCTACAAGAGACTTCAGAAATAAGGACACACAAAGACTGAATGTGAAGGGATGGAAAAAGATATTCCATGCAGCTGGAAACAAAGAAAACTGGCGAACCCATACTCCTATCAAAAACAACAAAAATAGACATTGAAACAAAAATCGTAATAAAAGACAAAGAAGGGTACTATGAAATGATAAAGGGGTTAATCTAGCAAGAAGCTATAACATTTATAAACATATATGAACCCAGCACAGGAGCACCAAAATGTATAAAGCTAATATTAACAGACTTAAAAGGTGAAAATGAAAGCAATACAAAACAGTATGGGAGATTTATAGCAATGGATAGATCATCCAGACAGAAAAATCAGTAAGGAAATATCAGACTTAAGTGATGTATTAGACCAGGTGAACTTAATAGATATCTCAAGTTTGCATGGACCATTCGCCAGGTTTGACCACATGTTTCCAAATCTCAGTAAATTCAAGATTGAAATCAAATCAAGCATCTTTTCCAACCACAGTGATATGAAATTTAAAATCACAAGAATAAAACTAGAAAAACCACAGAAAACATGAAGATTAAACAACATGTTACTGAACAAACTGGGTCATCAAAGAAATCAAAATAGAATTGAAAAAATACCTAGAGATTTATGAAAACAGAAATATGACATACCAAAGTCTGTGGGATGCAGCAAAAGTGGTTCTAAGAGGGGCATTCATTAGCAACACAGGCCTCACTCAAGACAAGAAAAATCTCAAAACTGGTCAGGGAATGGCCTTGGTTTTGCTAATCTTTGATCTCAGAAAATAAATTTATTAAGGCAAGTGTAGGATCAAACAACCATTGTTAACCTCATGAAGACTGGCAAATGCCTGACTTCCTTAAGCCACTAATTCCTTCAGGACCTCTGTATATCGTGACTTTCGTTACCTTTCAGAGATAGTTTCTTTGCATTCAGGCTTCTGGGCTCTCTTTGTCTCCAGAGAAGAATGAAGTGGGTTATTGTGACCCACACTCTGTTCTTTCTTGATCTTAGCCTTCTTTAATCATAGACTGAGACCTGCACAGCCAGGGACTTTAGTATGGACTTTAGTATAAGGCCAATTTATATACACCTGATTTAATCCTGTTCTCAGATCTAAACTCTGAATGAATGGTTCTGATAATATAGGATATTTATAACTAAATTTGGAAATTAATGAATCATAATGTTTTTAATATATTAGTAATATGATTAAAAGTGTTTCACAGTTATATAGTATCTTGCTGATAAACTTTTGTACTTTATAATTTAGTCTCTTTATGAACTCTTCCATAAATATTAGAATTTTTTATATATATATATATATTTTTAATAGGTTCACCTATTTTAGACCAAAATATTACTTATGCTGGCATCATTTGAACCTGAAGTAGGGCTTGAAGAAGAACAATAAAAAGGATCCCAGCAGGATCACATTTTAGTGAAAGGCCTATTAAGTGCTATTATATATGAGGATTAGGGTGGGTTTGTGAAATCTGCATATGTGGCCTCGATTTTATTCATCCTGCAAATGCCGCTCAAGTCCATTTACGTGGTACTAATCGTTTTTAGGCATGTAGTCCTAATATACCTTTTCAATTTAAAAATGCTATATATTTGAAATTAGATCTGCTGGAAAGTGGAGCAATCATGTTATTTGTTATGTAGAAAAATGTTATCTTATTAATTTACTATTAATTTACAATGTTGAAGACTTAATTGGTAAAATTCTTGATGGTTCCTTAAGTGACTTCTCTGAATTGACTCTCTAGCCAGGCCTAACCTGCAGTAATCCGTTTACTCACGTGGAGAGGAGACTCGGAGAACATGCCAGACACATTTCCTTTGGTGGTAACCTGATTACCTTTTCACCTCTAAGGCCCCTCAGTGGAGAACAACCTGAAGAATTTTTAATTTAAAAATAATTCCAAACATTTTCATACAAATTATCAATGCTGTGGTATATTCTCAGATTTTCGAAAAGTTGAAGAGTATGTATTTTTGTTCACTTCTGTTCATTTATATAGTGCCATGTAATGTTTTAATGTTCAGTATTCATTGAAATGTGTTTTAGATATAATACTATTTCTCAAGGGAAGTGGGGATATTTTGTACATTAACCATGCAGAATAAAAAATGTACTATGCCTTGACTCTCTTATTTAAAGTGTTATAAGCTTAAAGCTAAGAATATGTATTCAGAGCTAATGAACACTTCAGCTTAATCGAAATATAACACTAGATTTTGATAGAAATATTTGTATCCTTTTATACTTTAAGTTTGAACTTTTAAATTTGTTGAACAGCTTTGCATATTGCATTTTCCTGAATGTACTGAGTTTCTTTAGCTGAGCTTTCCGGCTCCTGATGTCATTTTATGTGCTATAGTTTCAAATCGTCAAATTATTGTAAGTGCTCATTAAATTCTTGACTTTTTCATTTTCCCCTTGATATAACTGACAGCCTCTGAAGGAAATGCCTTCTTCCTTTGAAGAAAATTCCATCAATCATTTAGTGTGTTCGAAATACTTTTATGAAACTCTTACCTATAGAGCTTTTAGAAGACACCAAGGACTTTCAGAGTAGCTGAAGCTTTTAATCAGACCCAGGTACAATTATTTCTACAAATGAGTTGACCAAGAAGTAGGAACTTTATAGATAACTTCCCTAAGTTTAAGCTGCTATATAATTGTAAAATGAACTCAAACTGGCTTAGCAGTAAGAATTAGTTTCACAAGTCATCAAAGTGATTCCGGGTACTTTATAATCAACAGTTCAATGATGGCATCAAGGTCCAACATTCTGTCATAGTTTATTCCTGTCATCCTTGATGTTGGGACTCCTCTAAGGCTAGGTCCTTTGGGGATCATAATATGACCGCTGATGGTAATCAGAGCTATGTCCTTCTCTGTGGTCTGGTTAGGCCAACTAATGCCACATCTCCATCTGCAGATCAATAACGGCAGGGGGTTGGCTTAAACTAATGATTCCCTACTGAATCTGGGATTATACCTGAATAAAACCACAATTATTATGACACACGGAATGGATTGTGGGTAGGCAGCCATCAATGTCCCCTACAACTAGATAGTCTGTTCTTAGACTATTAGACTACAGAATTATGAGGAATTATGAAAATCTTTAAAGATGAAATGAAGAAAAGCTCCTTGGATAAAACAAGAGGCTTTCCAAAATTGAAAGGGAATTTCCATATATTGAGGACCTACATATGATAGCCCCTTTGCAAAGAAAGTTTATTCAGTGATCACAGTAACCCTACAAATGATTATCATACCCCACCCATTTTATAGACAAAGAAACCAAGGCTCAGAGAGTTTATGTAATTTTATATAAACCAAGTTCTCTCTTTTTTTCCAAAGCTTATGTTCTTTCCTTCAATCATAGGTGTAGAACAACCAAGAGCAGAATGTTAGGTGGGGAATTTACAGTTTTAGAAGTATGCTGTGATGTGTCGCTCAAATCCCTCTAGAGGAATGAAGGATGTACTCCATCAGTTGCTGGAAGCGCGCAGGTAGCCCTCAGCTCACGCCATATGAGAACCCCCTCAGGTGAAGAGAGCCACTTCACCCAAATTCATGCCCTGTCTCCCAGGTGGCCTGTATTCACTGACTGAAATGTAGGTATAAGGATCTATCCCCCTCTTGCCTACTCTCAAGGATCATCTCAGCTTTAGAACCCGTGTATCATGGGCTAAGCCATCAATGCTGAACTCCCTCCTTCCAGTCATGTTCCTTCTTGTTCCTATGGCTGTTGTTTGCAAGAGTATTCCCTCGACTTCTTGTATTCTAATTTCTTTGCTTCCTGAGGAACCCAACTTCTGACAATTACAGTATTTGAGAAGACCGTATTATAGAAACTATTTTGGTCTTTTCTAGAATGAAGTTGTATAACTACATCCTGGTTTTGAGATTTTATTCTTTGGTTTTACTGATGATGGGAAGGGCAGAAAGACATGGTTAAGAATGTCGACAATGGGAGCTTTAAATTTTTTAAGCTGATTATATATCTAATAAACAACTTTTTCCCTCTCTAAATCGAGGTTTCATAAAAACCAAGAAAACCTATGGGGAAGTGGTCTCATATTAGTATCCAAAACCGATTTGAAAGCAGCGAAGTATAGTTTAGAGAAAATAGGATTTAAGAGAAATCAAAAGAAATATACCAGAATGCTAATAGCAATTGCCTATCAGTCATAGTTCATTTATATGTAAATGCTTTCTGCTTTTTCTCATGTCCTTAAGAAAACAGGAGAATGATTTCTTTGTAGCATCTCCTGATTGATATGAAGCTCAGGAAGAGAAAAGTTAATTTGGTGGTAGTACTTACTCCTATCTGCTATCTTAAAAAATAATTTAGGAAGCATATACAATTTTGGGAGACTAATCCAGTATTAATAGTGCTACATATTTCTTTTTCCATTGAGTTCACTGTGCATTATCAAGAATAAACTGCCCCAATTAAATTACATGTAAACAGGTAACTCTTAGAATATTTATTATATGAATGATTTACAAGAAGGACATTGATGAATAAAGATAAAATTTTTCACTCATAGTGAACATGAAATTGAAAAGTATAAGGTTTACATTCAATTTCATTTTTTTTTCTTTTAAAAAATATCTGCCCTTTTGAGATTATATCATTACATGCGAAGCACTGGTGAGAATGATGTCACCAGCAATTCCCACTGCACTGATTTCCTTGAGATTTTTCATCCGATGATTGTACTGCAACAAGTGAGCATCATTGACTGCAACTTTGAAGTGGTCAGGTTCAACCAGTACTTGTATCTGAAATGGCACATATACAAAACTGTTAGGAATGCCCATTAATTTCAAAACCAGTTTTGCCTAAGCTCAGGATGTCCAACATTTCATCTTTATGATCATTTGTGGAACTGATTAAAGCCCAGAAAAGGCAACTTTACAGCAAAAGTAAACTCCAGATTATTGAAAGATTTAAACAAAGACAAAATGATAAAATTGTTAAAAGGATATGTAGTTGAAGCCATAAAGGAAAGGATTAATAAAGTGTCTACATAAAAACTTAAAGTTTTTGTATGGCCTAAAGCACCTAAAAGCAAAAATAAAAATAAACACTGAAATAGGAATCCCCTAATAAAGTGGCAAGTATTACGAAGATGGGTAATAACCAGTTTTGGCAAGAGCAGGGGAAACGGACTCTTCCAGTAGTTAGTGGATGTGTTGTTGATCCTCACATCCTTTTGGAAGGAGCACTTTGGCAATGTCTAAATGTTAAGCATGCACATTCTTTAAAATTCTATGAAGCCAAGATTTAAAAGGATAGTTATTATAGTATAATATAGTATAGTAATAAACCTTTCCAGATTTCATTTGTTTGAAATCTTTCAGTACTCAAAAATTTCATCCATAGGGTACCGGTTGAATTATCACATACCTAAACAATGAAATAACATTAGGTAACATTGTTCTGACTCTGAAAGATGTGTACCATATGTAGAATATGGTTCCTGTTAGTCTCTGCCCTTGAGTAGCTGAAAGTCCAGCTGGGTTTTTTGCCCACTCTACAGTCAATTCTAACCCAGCACTGAACCTAATGCTTGTTGAAGCAGTGCTTAAAAGGACAAAGTATGCTTATGTCATAGAAAATACTGGAAAGGTATTCACCAAGTCGCAGACTTTGTGAGGATAGGGAAGGGGCAAAGGACAGAGGACTTTTTAGTTAATTTAAAAATCTACACATTTTTTTTTATAAAATAAGCATGTATTAAATTTAGAATTAAAAAAATTTAGTTTCAATTGCCATGCCAATTATGTTGTTTTAAGGAACTAAGTCTCAGTCCAACTGTACCATAAAGTTAAAAAATAGCCTTTTTTTTTTTTTTTTTTTAAATAAAATATGTTGTTTTCCTCATCTCTAGAAAAGCTTAAACTCGGGTGATAACAGCAACGATGGTGAGGGGCCTGAGTGGAGTTGGGGAGTGTGCCACTCCCGGCCATGTTCCAGTCTGCTGAGCCTGGTCCCCTTGGATGGGGAGATGTACTGGCTTGGATGTCCCAGGGTAGCCGATAAAAATCCATTTCAAGTGCATCATGGTTTTAGAGCGATTCCCCATGAGCAATATGCATTATCAATACATATTAAGAGCAATAACTTACTTTGAATGGTTTGCCACTTTCAAATGGGAAAACCATCTGTCTTTCTTCTGGTCCCCAGGTATTATTCGTCTTTGTATTGCAAACAATGACTCTCCTGTTGTTCTCATTGAAGCGTGGGTTAAAGTGGAAGGCAACATCATTCCCTCTCTTGAAATCAAGAGTGATTCTGTTTAAACCAAAGACCAGAGTTAGAAAAATGATTCAAATTGCCTATTTGTAGCAAGTGAGGAACATGTAATTTTCTAAAGAGCATATCATTTTATAAAATACAGGAAAATTTTCTAAACAAAACAAAGCAGAAAATGGATTTGAACTGGAAAGTATACTAGGCCAAGTATTCGATGTACTACCATACTATCTAAAATTAAGCAAGACAATCCGTTAAACTTTTTTGCCTCGTTGTCTTTGGTTACATCATTTTATTCAGATATAATTCCCTCTTTACTCCCTCTACTCACAAAAACTCTTCAAGGATACCTTATAGAGGTTTAAGGTTTGAGGGACTTTATGCATTACATTGCAGATAATAATGGTTACCTCCTTCCTGCCCTGCCAAGTTGCTTTTAATACCTATTGAAGACAAGCCAGTCACATAAATAAGAGGTATCAAATTCCTGGCTTCCTCCTAAATCGAAACCTAGTCCTCCTAAAACTGAAAGAATGAGATTACACAGCTAATGATCAGGATCCTGTTGCTAAATTGTAAAATCATGACAATAAATGTGTTCAACTTTCTATGATGTGAAGTAGAATTAATGAAAGTACTGGGTTAATTTTCTGACCCTGTTCCATCTCCTTGGATGTTAATGCAAACACGAGTCCTCTGAGTGTCAAAGTACTAACCCCCTACCTCAGTTCTCAATGTGTGCTCCCTAGAGCACTAACATCAGAATCAGCTGCTGCTCTTGTTTTAAAGCAAGATCTGCACTCTAGACTCATAACAATTCCCTGGATATTAAGATTCAACCAGTAACAGGTATAACCACAAATGTATCTTCCAGTGATTAAATTCACAGGGAAAGGACCAACATAGTCAATGGCAATAGAAATTATATTTGCCTAAATAGCCATTGGCTGTATTTCCTCTGCATTAAAAAGGAAGAAAAATAATGTGATGTCTACCACCTTACGCACTCTTTTTTTCTTGTAATTCCTCATAAAATTTGCAGGACAAAGCAACAAATTTTTCAGCTTACTACCACTTTAACCATTTCAGCCAAAATTAGTTTTGATCTGCCATAGCCTCGATCTACATCTCTAGTATAATTGGAGCTGAAGTTTCTAGTGCAATAATCCTAAATAAGGCAAAGATACCAGCATGGTTCTGTGTGATAGGACTTGTGGAGAAGGACTCTACAAAGACTACTCGCCTTTAATTCTAAGGCTTTTTTCACTGTCAGGAAGAACCAACAGCATGGGTTTTGCTGCTCTTCCTCTTTGTCCTCACAAAGTAGAACTCTGTTTTATTCATGTTCTGAGAGAACAAGAAGATTTGGCGAGGGAAACTTTGTTCCCTTGGTGGGAACGTATTGATTTCTGGGATATCCCATCCCATACTATGGTATAGCTAAGATTCTAAATGTGTAGTTTTTAAAATCCTATTAGGTTCCAGAATAGATCAGCATTTATTCAAAAACCAATTAACAAATATATTAGACTTTAAAATTTTGTTCTTTACTTGTTTGCATTGGGCTTTACTGTGCCAAGAATTGTTATCAGCATGCGAGGCATCACTCCACCAGGGAAAGCCAGGTCATAAGGCACAGCCTGGGGATGAGAAAATAATGTGTATCAGTAAAGATCTTGGGAAAAGAAAGAAAAAGACATTGCTAAAGTTCAATCACTATTAATATGTGTGAATAACACATAACTCTAACTTAAGCCATCTCTGCAGACTCTTGGGCCACCTTGCCCAGAGTCTGAAGAAATAAAGCTCCCTACATGCATAATTTATAATCTAGAATAAAGCTATCGGTTAATAGGTGCCAAGGGAATAACATAGTCCTTTTGGGAGCACAGTAGCTCATATTATTAGGGTCATCCCAGTCTACAGCTCATTCACTTAAGACCGTATTTTGAAAGGGCTTAAACTAGACCTTGCAATCAACATTAACATTTTTGTGCCACTCTTAAGACCCTTGTCACATAATATAATAACTTCATCATATCACATTCTGGAACTTCTGGGTTCTCTCATACATTCTACTCACAGCACCAGCAGAGTACTTTATAAATGGCAGATACTCAATATTGGGGAATGAAGACCTTCCAGTTAATTCATTACCTGGTTCATTCCACAAATATTTATTGGCCATCTACGTTCAAGGTGCCGTAAGTATTCCCAAAGCTCTATCTCTGGCCTCTTCTCTTTTCCCTTCACAATTTTCCCCCTGAGTTCATCTACCATCTATCATCCAAGTCTTTTATCTCTAGCCCTAATCTGTACTAGTTCCATACTTCCTTCTTCTGAATTTGCTACTGGTACTGCAAATCCAACAGGTATTAACTGGAATTGTCTCTCCTGTCCCCATCACTCTCCTTCCTGAGTTCCTGGTTAGGGCTGACTCTTGGCTGGTGCTCTAGTTGTCTTGGAAAGTCAGAGTCATCTCTGACTCCTAAGACCTAACCAGTAGATCCCAAGGTTCTTCTGTAATCTCTCTCCCATCTGCCTCTTCCTTTCCACAGCCTCCGTGGCCCCCTCCGTCTGCAGTGGACTGACTGACTTTCTGTGGTCTAAGTCCTGCCCAATGCCATGCCTGCCTCAAAAGTTTTTCTCTGTACTTTAAGCTGACCTAAAAGCAGGTCAGATGCTACCTGTACCTTATTCTACACAGTCCTGAAAGGGTCTGACCTCAGGCTATTACTGAACTTTTTCCTCATATCTGTTCATTTATTGGCTCATCTAAAGTGTAGAAGGGAAGGACCTGTGTCTAAGGTTTTACGCTTAGAATTTATTTACTAAAATGTGTTTTAATATAAATGAAAATACAATACTTTGATCACAAAACTATTTTTAGAAACTTTTTCAAAACTATGTTACTTTTGTTCCCCCACATCTTCTATGATCCTGGGCAAGTTACATAATTCTATTGCCCCATTTCCTCATATGTAAAGTGGGGCTAATAACAGTATCTTATAGGGTGGTTATGGGGTTAAATGAGATCATCCATTTAGAAGCACACTGCTGGCACATGTTACTTACTCAGTATTTATTAATAATAATAACCAAACTTTTCCCCATTACTATGATCTTAACTTGATATATATTAAAGCTGCTTTACCTTCAAAAGATGCATTAGCGTCTCTTAACAGTACATGTACTAAACTCAATATAACTATTTTTTTGTTGTTGCACCAACTTACACCATGGCTGGTCCTTGAAAAGTGTCTGTAAGCAGTGAGTTTAAAGCTTCAGATCTCCCTGAGGCCCTCTGCAGGGCAATACCCAGAACTGGCTCCTAACCAGAGCACTGCAAAATGATGGCATAACTGCCCTAGACAACTGCCATGTTCTTCATTAGCTTTGTCCTGGCCACAATCAAGTACATGAAATGACTGACTCCATCTTACCAGTGGTCCAGCAGGGGCGCCAGTGGGGCCGGCACCAGGGTAGGCCCCAGGCCCACCTGGTTGCCCTGGGTAGGGTCCTGGTGCAGTTGGGCCTGGGTAAGCAGGTGCCGTGGGGCCAGGATAAGCAGGGTAAGCGCCAGGAGCCTGTCCAGGGTACGCGCCAGGCGGGGCCTGTCCGGGGTAGGCTCCAGGCGGGGCCTGTCCGGGGTAGGCTCCAGGCGGGGCCTGTCCAGGGTACGCGCCAGGAGGGGCTTGTCCCGGGCAGGAGCCAGGAGGGCCCTGACCAGGGTAGGCGGCCCCTGGGTAGCCCCCTGCCCCAGCGGGCTGGTTTCCCCATGGACCAGGCCACCCCTGAGGGTTTGGGTTCCCAGACCCAGATAAGGCATCATTAAGCTGGAAAGAAAAATATAAACAATTCTTGGATGAAAACATTCACAAAAACAGATTTTTCAAGAAAACAGGAATATGTGATCTAAAAAGTAGGAGGGATATGGTGAAGGTATGAAATACATATCGACAAAAAATTTCCCATCCATCAAATAGTTTTGAGTTCCAAAGACTTAAATTAGACTTTGGGATTATATATGCTTTATTGGTACATCTCTCTCATCTTCTCAGATTGTGGAGGGTTGCATTTTTTGTAATTTGCTAAAGTCGGAAGCTATCCATCCTCTATATAAAAGTGCATAATTTTCTAATTGACATAAGAAAAACAATCACAAAGTCAGGATGCTCAAACTGCACTGCACTTTTCTCAGCTTATTGCTCAGCTCCTGGCCCATGGCATCTACCATTTCTGTCCTAGGCCTTTCGGTCAATGAGTTACCCTTAGCATGTCCCAGGCCTCGCTCTGCCTGGCTTTCTTTCCAAATCTGTTGCTAGAAAACAAGGCTCCAGCTAACAAGCCTTCACTGGTCAGGTGAAGCCACAGGAAGCCATGTGGTAGGAGCGTTGGAGGAGAAAGTCCGATGGTAGAAACTAAACTCTCGACCTATGTGGAATTAGAATGAAAGAAAACATAAAACGCTTACCGAAAAACTGTCTGCCATTTTCCTGAGAGGAGAAAAAAAACCAAAAGAGAGAAGTTATCATTTGATCCAAAAAGATTTCACAGGTTTCCATTTAAATTTCACATTACAAATAGTTCACTGTGTGATTCTAGTCAATTTACAGATGTTCTAGCACAAGCCAGTCTATTTCCAAAATACACTTAAGCAATAGTGTGGAACCACAGAAATGTCTCATCCAAGGGCGGGGATGCACTCCAGCTAGATTACCAAACCCTATGTAACTCATAACTTTAAACTCTAATCACACTAGCACGTGTTCTGTATCCAGGGACAAACAGGCTATATACAATGCAAAAGGGAGAAGAACAATGAAGAAAAGGGTCTGCCCCTTTATTAGGTAACAAATGTAAACAGTCCTGGTTTACCTTTGGTTCTTCTTCATTTTCCTTCCTGTGCTCTTTTTCTACCACCTCTTACGAAAGGTTCTGCCTGTTAATATCACCTACGTCCCCCTCCGTTCACACTAACAGCCCATGCCTTCTTCTCATTGTTAGGAGAAAAACAGAATTGGTTGCTTCTCACTGAGATCTAAAAGACAATGCCCTCCAAATATAGTTGCTACCAGTCGATTATTCCTTCATTTGCACACATTTATGCCTGCTCTGCACAGGTACCGTGTAGGTTCCTGTCTGGGTAAGAAGGCGGATAGGCAAACATCTGTATGGTTACAGGGTCCACAGGCTAGCAGGGACCCCAACTGATGGACACCATTGAGCTAGACTTGTGTGGTGGGAAGTCACAACGAGAACAATTACTTCTAAGAGGGGAGATGTTGTTTGAGCTAAGTCTTGAAAGAGAGTGAAATTGGAATGTGAAGCAATGAAGAAGAAAGAAAGGCGCTAAAGTGCCCTTTTTTCTTTCTTTTTTTTTTTCTTTTTTTAAGATACTTGCTATTCCAAATGAAATCTTTGGCAGTATAACTATTGTTAAAATCAAAAAAAAAAAAAAAAAAAGTTTGGCAATGTGAAAGAAAATCTTTTGGGTAGAGCAAAGATGATTTGCCTTGCCTAAAGCCGCCCCAAGGGATGGCCTTGAGACATCATCCCTGCTTTCTGCTGCTCCTCCACTTGTACCACGTCCTCAGCTGTTCAGGGTGTTTGATACCTGCTCCTCCCGCAGACACTCCAGCAAGTGAAAGGAGGACTGCTTCAGACTCCTGAGGCCTGGGCGAGTTTTCTCAGCTCAGGGTTACCTGTGCTGTGGCCAGAATTACCTGGACTTTAAATAATCAGAATCTCCTTTTCCTTGAATTGCCCACTTGTGATATTAACTGAATCATTTCAAGAAAAAGCACTGTCCCAAAAGAGTCAGTAAATGGTGACAACTTGATAAGTCCTAAAAATGTAAAATATTAAATTTTCTAATAAAAATTAAATCAGAGCTCTTCTGAGAACTTAATGTGTACTTCATTTACATACACAGGAAAAATTTATTTTTGGCACACTTTTAACATGGGCATTCTCAAAGATATTTGGAAGCAATTAGGTTATCACTGCGATCATCTTCCAAGGTGGGAAACTGCTGGAAATTTTACTGGGTAGTCACAGTGACTTTCCCAGGGCTTACGTTCACTGCGTTTCCTATTAGTATTTGACCTTTTAAAGCAAGAGTTGGATACTTCTCCACTTGTGATACCTTCCTCAAAACGCTATCACAGGAGGAACGTGAAAGAGCTGTTACAGAAAAAGAAAAGAAAGGACATTTCGTAAATCAAGAAAATAAAACCTCTTTCATTTTGAATGCCAGTAGAAAACAATTTTGAACTTGATGGTGGGCAGAGAGCCTAGTTCCTTTGGTTACACAAACTTGTCTTCCATTCCGGGGCAACGTACAACAGACCCATCAATAACTTTATCGGTATTCTGACTTCTTTCGAATATCCCTGTGGTATAGGCGCTTATTCCCAGCCTCGGCACCACTGACATTGCAGGTCAGACGCTTTGTTGTGGGGGCAGCTGTCCTGTGCACTGTAGAATGTTTAGCAGCATTCCTAGCTTCCATACACAGGATGTCAGTAGCACACCCTCTCTTCCCCCAACCAGTTGTGACAACGGGAAATGTCTTCAGACATTTCCAAATATCCCTAGGGGAAGTAGGGGAAAGGGCAAAATATGCCTGGTTGAGAACCACTGGTCTAGGCTAATTAGCATGTGTATTCCTACATATATGTACATACACAGGTCAATAAAAAAATACATAGTTTCGATTGTTAAAACTAGCTAAATCTGTTGACATAACTCCAATCAAACTAAGATGTGTTTAACGGCTGATTCCAATTGGAAACTCACAAAAAGAGCACATTTCCAAAATTTGACATTTATTCTTCTCAAAGTCTCTGCTGAAGCATATTCAATTTATTTTCCAACCCAACCAAAAATATTTGAGAAACAAGGCAGATTTTACTTTATTTCCACTGTGTTTCACATAATTCTTTGGATGACAGTTTGGATTGTGTTGTGACACATTATACAAGCCAATTAGAATAATTACGCCCTGCATTCGTGGTGCTTTTCAGTTTACAAAGCACTTTCACATTCCTTACCTATTCTGATTCTGATAATAATCTTACAATACTGACAGCAGAAAGTTAATATTCCCACTTCAGAGGTGAAGAAACCGGGGCTTATAGAGCTAACGTGATGGCCCAAAGTCATTTTGTTATTTGCAGGCCAAGGAACGGGGTCCAAGCATCCTGACTTCTAATTCGGGCTCATTTTACACTAATATAAAACCTCACACTTTGAAATTTTAAAGTATAGTCTTTCAAAAGTGTTAATTCCTTTATTGAGATATGTTTTATCTGATTCTTTCAGAACTATATAACATGCTAAAATTGTAAACAACTTTCAAGAGAGATCATGTTTTTGTCAGAAAACTAGCTGGGTGACTCATCCAGTGTGCAGTGATATTGAACACGAGGATGCCATTTTGCACAGTCATTTTGCTAATTATAACCACATTTAAACCAATAAAGTGTACTTCCCCAAAACTGGATCTCTTTTTCGAAAAGAGTTAGAACCAACGCTCTTTTGAAATCAAGGTTAGTAACCTTAGAACTTAAAAACTAAATAAAGACAACAACAAAAAACATCTACTTGGATAAATATATTCCTTACTTGCCTGGAAAAGTTCTTTATTATTTTAGATGAGTCTTCCCATTCTGTAAATGCTACAGATATATGAACTCCTTTCTGGCATTCCCAGAATTAGAGAATTTTGAAGAGCCAGAAAAGAAGCACTATATCAGAGACAAAAAACAAACAAACAAAAATAAAGGAAATACTACCTGGGTCTTCACATTTGGAAAAACCTACAGGAAGTAGTTGAGTTTGCTTTGGAATAAGAAACTTAAACATGAGTCTGAAGGCTGACCATTTCCTTCTTTCCTTCCTTCCTTCCTTCCTTCCTTCCTTCCTTCCTTCCTTCCTTCCTTCCTTCCTTCTTTCCTTCCTTCCTTTCTGGCTGATCATTTTAAGCTTGTGCTAATTGTAGCTTTCCCATTAATGAATAGTGGTTATCTATTCTATTATGCTATTCCAGGCCCACCTAGCAATTAATACAGTTGCCCAGGTTCCCAGGAGCATTTGTGCAATTTATGCTTACAAAGGGCCTCCAATCTTTACACAAAGCCGTAAGGGAAACAGATCGTGAATGTATTTCCTCAGAACCCCAAGGCAATGCCCACACTTCTCCCCAAAGAACACAGGTGAGTTAGTCTACTTCCTGCCCCTGCTTAAGCCTGGAGCAGGACTGGGAGAAAGTCCACTTTCCAAAGTCAAATTCAACGATGCTGAGTTGGAATAAAGGAAACTGGTCCTTTACTAGTATTTCTTTCTCATCAGTTTCTCAGCATCAAGAAAGGTAAAGTTACTTTGTGCCTCTCAGTTACTGATTTTTTTCCACATCTATGGAAAAGCTGAACATCAGTCAAGAGATAACATATGATACTTAGCAGCAAATTGTAAGCGTACAGCAAGCACTACTACCCTGTTAGGTTTACCACTCAGAATTTAATGAGAACTAGTTCAGGCACCAGATAAAATGTTACCTAACTATCCTCAGCAGGAGTCTGTGACCCAAACCATCACAGGAAAGAGAGCCTGTTTTAGATCAGTTAGTATGAGTCTCAAGTACACTCAAGGACCATCATCAAAGTATCCCCAAAATATGGAGTAGTGCTGATTCTAAGTGTAACACCCCAACATGAATTTAGGGAGCATCACCAAAGATCAAGGATAAAGATCAAAGAAATGAGAAAATCTAGGGATTCAAAGTCAATGTCAATGTCTAAAAAGGAGACCACTGTGGACAAATTAATTTTTATTATTAATTTTAACTTTTAGGGAAATAATTTCCTAGTATGAAAGATAAACATTATAAACTTGAGGCAAATGACTCAGAATTCTGGAAGTTGGTGAAAATTTTTTTCTCATGCCTTGTGCCCAAGTGGTCAGTTTTTATTGCTGTCATTTTCTTCAGAATTAACTGAGCTTGTCTTCCATTCCGTTACCGGAATCCTAGAAAACAGACTGGGCCACTAAGGGCCAACTGTCCTCATTGTCCAGCAACCCAACTCCCAGGAGTCGCTTTACAAGTATTCCACAATATCTAGAACAGGCATCACTAACTTTAAGGGGCTGGCCTAAAACCTAAGTAACAGCCCAACCTATCTAAGTGTCCCTGACTCCCTGGAATGGAGCTCCTACTCCTCCCAGTGCATGCACTTTAGTGTTTTTATTTGCACAACTGATAATTCAGAATAAATCCTCAAACGTGTTTTACACACACACACACACACACTCTCTCTCTCTCTCTCTCTCTCTCTCTCTCTCTCTCTCACACACACACACACACACACACACACACACACACACACACACACACACACGGGCTCTGCACTCATAGGCCAACATTATGCCACATCCCACACATCCTCAGTACAGATCTGAGATCGTCGACGACCAAATGAGCCAGTCTGATCAGGGATGAGTCACTGATTCACAGAAGTTTAGGGTTTGAGGTCTTTGCCAAGCCAGGCACGTGTCCACCAGGCCTTGGGGCAGCACCCTTTTCTGTTGGATCAGCACCCAGAGAGAAGCCGCAGCCTCGGACGCTCCTCGGCCTGGTAGACGAATTCATTCGCGCCCCACAGCAAGGTCAAGTGGCCGGACAGCCAAGTCATGAGTCCAAGGCGCCTTCCTAGAGTCCCTGGGCGGTACACCCCGTGTGCTTGGTTAGGGTACCTGGTTTCTAACACCAAGCTTGAGCGCGCACCTCCACCACTCTCTTGCAGGAGGATTCGACCGATTCCGAGGCGGCCCAGTGGCGGGAGGGCGGGACGCGTGGCTCAGCCTCCTAGACGCCACAGGGGTGCCCCGTGCCCACGCCCGGTGTCCGCGGACACACCCATCCTCCCCCAGGAAGTGTGTGTGAAGGCTCTGTGGGACGTTGCTAACTTTACCTGAGGTGCCTCTCTCGAAGGGTCAAAGACTATGGACCCCTGCCCAGTTGTCCGTCCCATCGCCCCGGCCCGGGGAAAGTCAAGCCCCTGCTCAGGCCCGCCCGAGCCCTCCGAATGGGGCCGCGCACCGAGCACCGCCCCGGCGCCCTGGCCCCTGCCCGGCCCGAGCTGCCAGCAGGTCGGGTCTCCGTGCCCGGTCCCCGGGTCCCAGCACCACTCACCCCACGCCTCGACACTCGCTCGCTCGCTCCGGGTGTGGCTGGCTCCTGGCGAGATCTCGCTGCTCCTGATGGGGCGGCGGCTCGGTGCCTCAAATACGCCCTGCCGGCCCGCCTCTCCGGGGCGGGGCGCCACCCTGCCCACCCGGCCTCTCCCTGCGGCACCGGCTGGGCGAGCCCAGGGCGCCGCTGGGCGCAAAAGACACCCTCCGGACTCAACAGAAGGTGGGTGGCACCCTGAAGGGCGGCCCCTACCCACGCCACTTCCAGTTGCCCCTCCGCCCCGAACCTCCGGGACCTGGAAGGTGGCCGCGTTCACCATGCTTTTCCTCGGACAGAGATAGGGAGATAGGGAGAGTCTGCGAAGCTTGTAGTGTGTGCGTCTTCAGGGAGTTTTGCTTGCTTTAACGGTGTTTCCTTATTTTCTGCCTGAATTGCGGGCGCTCTCGTGACTTCTGCATTTACTTTACTCAAATCCTCTCTCAGACCTACCGTTTTATAACAAGACTTACGAATAATTAACTAGGCAGTAGTCCCCAACCCTTATATCCTCCTGGGATCCATACCCCTGGTGACTAATTGGTTCACTACTCTAGACTAAAAGATCCATTCTTTTTCATCCCTCTCAGATTACAGTCCAATTTCTTTTTGCTTTTGAATGGGACTCCCCCAATGGGATCCACCAGCAACTGACCTGGACAATACTTCCCCAGGGATTCAGGACAGCACCCACTTCTTTGACTAAGCCTTAGCTCAAGATTTACAATACTCACAACTTACGGAGGGATCCATTTTACAGTATGTGGAAGATCTTCTCTGTTCTACTTGTGACAACGCTGTAGAATATGCCATTCAGACTTGAAATTTCTTAGCCACCAGAGGCTATAAGGCTTCTTAATCCAAGGCCCAAGTAGTCCAGCAGAAACTCTCCTGTGTGGAGGTCATACTGACCCCCCACACCCAGAATTCAAGGAATTATACAATTACCGAACCTGACCACTCAAAAACAGCTAAGAGCATTTTGGGGACTCACTGGGTACTGTAGGCTATGGATTCCCAACTATGGGCTAATGGTCCAATCCGTATATGGCAGCTTAAAGGTTAAGAATGACTCAGACTTTGTTCCATGCGGGTGATCACAGCAGGTGGCTATTTAGAAACTTAAAGATTTACTCATTATAGCTCCTGCCCTAGGATTCTCTAACCCATCCAAGCCATACCAACTATATATGCATGAAAGGAACAGCATTGCTATAGGAGTCCTCACCCAATTGTTAGGGCCCACATATCAACCTACAGGTTACTATTGAAGCAATTCGATCTCATCATCTAAGAATTCTGGGAACTCTTTCTCTTCTTCTTGAAAAGACAAATTTAAATTCACTCCAGGGGCTCCCAACCAAGTTTATAGAAACCATCAAGTCTCAAGTTTATAACAAGGTAAGAGCCACCTTTGGTTATCTGACAGTAGCCCTTTCAAACACTAGGCCTTACTTTTAGAAAATCCTGGTTTAACTATATCTACCTGTGGAAGCTTGAACCCGGCAACCTTATTGCCATCTCCTGATGAGGATACTCCTTTCCATTCCTGTTAAGAAACTCTTTCCTCTCCTCCAGCCCCAGGGCTGACTTAACTGATCAACCTCTAGAAAGTCTCGATAACATCTGCTTCAGAGACAGGAGTAGCTTTATGGCTGATGGTAAGAGGAGGGCCTTAGATCTTCTGACAGCTGGACAAGGGGAACGTGTTTATCTCAAAGAGGAATGCTGTTTCTATGTCAGCTGGTCAGGCCAAGTGTCTACATCTATCCTAAAACATCCTCAGATCCATGGAAAAGATAGAACACATTGGTGTTGGCACTCTTGCCAACAAATGACAATGGTGGTTACAATCCCTTCTTCTACTGCTCGTCATTCTTCTAATGTTACTTTTTATTCTCCTCCTCCTGGGACCACTCCTTCTAAACCACCTTGTCCAATTTGTATCTTCTAGAATCCAGGCAATTCATCTCCAGATGGCCTTCCAAAGACGATATCACCCAATCTGAATAGTCAACGAATCCTATAACATACTGAGAACCTTAGACGATTATTGACAACCTTCATCCCCAGTGGACAGAGAGCAAGTATAGGGACCCAATCCTCTACCTTCACCCCTTCTCAGCCTGAAGTAGCTAGAGCGGTCATCACCTCAAAACCCCAATTATTTAGGTCTCCTAATACTTGAGGAGGGAAATGTTAGGCAGAGAGACATGAGCGATGGCAGAATGAAGACCCAATCCAGAGACCACCCTTAGGATCTCCCTGAAACACCCATTTTACAGTTATAAATTACCATTACATCCTAGAATACAGACAAGTAAAAACCACAAAAATAACTGCCTGTTTAGTCCAACCACAAGCGCTTGTGCAGTTAGTACATATACTGAACTTCTTTAGTCTCATTATACCATCTTTGTAATAGCATACATATGCCCGGAAGTTCATTAATTAATTAAAACAGACTGATCTCTGGGTAACTGCATGCACAATAGACAAGGGGTCATATAGCAGCTAAATGTCAATCAATTGACCTCACATGCCTATCATCTAGTGCTACCCCTGTAATCACCCATCAAGGGCCAATATAAGGTACACTTCCCAAATTCTCCAGGGCTTTGGCCATCTCTGGCATAGCCCATTTTTCTTTTGAAACGTACTTTAATGAATCTTACTTTTCCTAAGTTTCGCTGATCCGTAATTCTTTACTGCATTGGTGGAAAGAACAGAGCTCTTTCAGCACCCTCCAGCGGCAACATCAGCATCAGAGCCTTCCCAGGAAGTGCACAGTGACTTGTGTCACTGGGAGGACCCTGTCCAGTTTTCTGAGATGCTGGGTGAAATGCTTCTATGTTATTGGCCTTGCCTTCATTCCCTTTCTGAACTATGATGTGGATGCATACCTCGCAGACTGAGAGCTAAATTATTTTGCTGTTTGCTCCCTCTGCATCCCCAGCATCTACCCAGTGTTTGGTGTGTAGTAGGTTCTCAGCAAATATTTGCTTCATGAATAAATAAAATAATGAGTTACTTTTTAGAAAGTCTAAGTATGTTTTCACAAAGACTGGGGAGAATCCTGATGGAGGGAACAGTTAAATACAAAAGTAACTTTGGCAAAGACAGGAATAGGACAAAGCTACCCCTCTAGGAAAGGCTGTTAAAACAAATATCGATGGTTGCGAGAGAGGTTGTATTTTGTATTTGGTATAATTTGTCTGGGTAACAGCTGAGTAAAATGGTCAAGGATGTCCAAAACAGATTTTTTTTTTTAAAGTTCAGATATCCATTCATGAAAATTACCTTGAAGTGGATTAAAGACTTCAATGTAAGCCTTGCATAAAATTCCTAGAAGAAAGCAGGGAGAAATGTCATTGAGATTGGTCTTAGCAATGGTTTTTTTTTTTTTTTGGATATGACGCCAAAGCGTAAGCAACAAAAGCAAAAACAAATAAGTGGGACTACATAAAACTAAAAAGCTACATGACAGAATGAAAAGCCAACCTACAGAATGAGAAAGAAATGTGGAAACTATATATCTATAGAGGTTAATCTCCAAAATATATAAGGAACTCATAAGCTCAATAGACAAATAATAATCCAATTAAAAAATGGGCTAGGGACCTGAATGGACATTTTTCCAAAGAAGACATGCAAATTGCCAACAGGTGCACAAAAACATGCTCAACAGTAGTCATCATCAGGAGAATGTAAATCAAAACCACAATGAGATAGATATCATTTCACACTTGTCAGAATCACTATCATCAAAAAGATAAGAAATAAATGTTAGTGAGGAAGTGGAGAAAGGTAACCCTTGTGTACTACTGGTGGGAATGTAAATTATGCCATTATGGAAAACAGTATGGAGGTTCCTTAGAAAGTTAAAAGTAGAACTATTATATGATTCAGCAATTCTACTTCTGGATATATATCCAAAGGAAGTGAAATTACTATTGCGAAGAGATATCTGCACCATGTTCATCACAGTATTATTTACAATAACCAAGACATGGAAACAACCTAAGTGTCTGTTGATGGATGAATGGATAAAGAAAATGTCACACACACACACACGTAATTATGCAAGGTGATGCATGCATTAACTAACTTTATTGTGGTAAATATTTTACTATATAAATCAAAAAAGAAAGTTAGGTTAGGTATTAATAACAGCTAATAGTCATGAAGAACCTATTATGTGCCTTGTACTATACCTAGTGCTTTATGTACCTATATGTGGGTAGGTATTTTCATCCTCATTTTAAAGATGAAAAAGCTGAGGCACAGAGGACTAAATAGAACCAAAATCACAACATAGATCAAGTTGAGAGTATATCGAGGTCTGAGAAATCAGTGTTTGAAAATGGGATATTTACCATTCAACAGGTTGAGGCAAAGAGCAAAACTGGAAGAAAGGAAGAAAGGAAGGAAGGAAGGAAGGGAGGAAGAAAGGGAAGGAGGGAGGGAGGGAGGGAAGAAGAGTAGGGGAGGGGAGGAAGAAAGAAAGAGAAAAAGCACTAACTTGCCATCAGATTCAGTAGATTTAGAAACTGGAAAGGGTCTTTCAGAAATGGAAAGAATAATTAACCACAAAGTGAAATTATCTCTGAGACAACAGAGGAGTCACTATCTCCATTCCAAAGTTTCAATTATAAGGAACAGTTTCCCATCCCACACTGGGATTCCGTGTCCAGCTGATAGCATGTGTGAGAAAGCCTCTGTATCTGCTCAACCTCTGTCTGGGAGCTTTTGGAGTTGGGGCTAGAAGAAGGGATTCAGTGTTAGAGAGTAGACTAAGGGCAAAGGACTAAGGAGGGAATATCAGAACCAATCTCAGTCCAGCCTCTTTTGCTGGATTGGAGGCCCAGGGAGAGAAGAATGGGGCTCTCTTTGTGAAAGCTTTGAGAGAAGCTACACAGAGGCCCAAGTGACAAAGAAATGGGTGCGAGGCAGCCATTCTTCCCTCTTCTTCACTCATCCCAGGGCGGTGCTGGCTCTTTGCAGACTTCCAGAGCAGGCTCCTGGGACAGACATTAATGTTCTCACCAGGGACAACCACTGTGTCACTGGGAGTTCCCTCAACTAGGTAGTGGACATTTCTCAAGGGGCAGATCTCATAGCTGAGTCCCAGCTGGTACACTGGCTTTGTTAGCATGAGAGGGGTCTGGTTAAACTGTGGGGCCAGGGTGCACTAAGCGGGGGAGGGGCTGGGTAAGGGACCTTACTCACTGTGGGAGCCTATAAATAACCTCAGTGGAGGCCTGTCTAGAACTGGTCAGCCAGTGGTGTGATGTAGCTTAGTGATAAAGCTACAAGTGTTCTATGTTTTGGATGATGACTTCACCAAAATGAAACCAAACCAAAATGGAAACCAAAATGGATAACTGGAAGTGTTATTGCGGAATAATCTCACTGATACAATGTAATCGAAGGGTAGAAATTAGTAAAATCCAAAATTATACTTTACCAGAAAAAATATGTATTTAGGTATATAGATCTGTATCTATCCATCTATCCATAAATAACTCTAACAAATAAGATACATTAATATTAATATAATGTGTTTCATAATGGCCTGCAGTGTTCCTTTGAACTTAGAAATTATGTAAGTTGATGCAGGACGCCCCTCCTCCACCCCAAGTGGGGATTCAAGTCCTACACCAAGAGAGGGAGGGGCCTTGACTCCTCCCTGGAAAGAATGCAAGTGGGAGCCAGAGTTAGGGATAAAAGGAAAATTTATTAGAGAAGAAATAACGCTTCAAAGACAGAGCGTGGTTTCCTCCCAAAGACAAAGAATGGGAGCCTGAGTGTTTAAGGGATTCAGTTCATATGTGTTTTCCTTTCAAGGTATGCTTATGCAGAGTAAAAGGCATGCTAGTAATCTTGGCCTTTGTTTTGTAGGTTCCCCTTGGTCTGGCCATAACGAATGAATGGCCGGCTCTATTTTGTGTAGTGTACGACTTAAAGATTTTGTTTTTCTTTTATGGGATGGGTATGCAGCATTATTGGCATGGGTAAATAGTTGTTAGTAATATCTGCAGGAATCTTTGTTCTGCAGGTTTCTTGTGGTCTGACTGCAGGGCCAATCAACATGTCGTAGGCTCTGAATACAACCTGGTTTAATATTTTGTCGGTTTGTGTAGTTTCTTGTGCCTCTTCCCTATATCAAGGTGATCTGAGTAGTCTTATAATGTTGGCTACTTGGAATCCTGTGATATCAGAGAACAATGGGTATGTGATACATAAAGCTGTATTGCTACTAAGGAAATGAGAGGAAACAAACATTTAAATTTGGGGTTTAACTTGGAACTTCCTTCCTATCACCCTCACCCTCTCTCACCCCATCCTGGCCACGAGGGCCCTCCGTCAGCTGTTCCTCGTTGCACACAAGACTCACTCCCCGCTAGGCATCCTTGCACAGGCTGTTCCCTGTATATGGAATTCTCTTCTCCTATTATCTCCTGACTAACTCACCTCTATCAAATCTTTGCTCAGCTGTCACCCTCTTCATGAGTTTACTATTTTACCATCTGTTTAAAACTCGTAGCATGAACCTTCCCTAGTTCTTCATGCTGCTGATCTCCCTTTTCTTTTTTTCCATATATTTATCAATTTCCAGCATGTTATAAACTTTACTATTTCTTAGGTCTACTGTTTATTGTTGGTTCCCCCTGCTTTTTATCTACTCCCCTCCCTGTCTGCAGAGTTCTTTGCTGTGTTAAGGATTCCGAGTGGTACAAGCAGGCACTTCATATTTTGTAGTGTGGGAACTGGAAAAAATTTCTGTGGCTGTTTGATTTTATCTCTTTCAATGCTCTTCCCTCTAGTTAACTATTTAATGCCCTTTAAAAATAATAAAAAATTTTAAGAGCGAAGAATTCAATTAATAGGTTACTATGTTTGTAAAATACACACACACAAAATTTAATGTCTATTTTCCAGGGAACTGTCTAAAGATTGACCACTTATTTTGAATAAATAGACCTAGAGTCAAAGTGACTTCATTAAGAAGCAATTATCAGCCACCTCTTTAATACCTTCTGCACAGGAAATTCCAGTTATGTATACTCTCTTTTTAACTTCATCATATCTTTTTGTTGGAAGAAATAGATTAATATTATCATCTCATTTTTACTGTCAGGGAAAATGATTTTACTTATCCAAGCTTATCTAGAATTAGAATCTAAAAGTCCTGATTTTTGCAACTCACCTAGGAAAACACTGAACAAAGAATCTTTACAAGGACCAGCTTATGTAAAATACAGAGAAAACCAGGTATAATGTGGTTCCTTCCTAAATAATTTCAGTACTCCCTAAAATAACCAAATAATTAATAAACTGTGGAAAGAGAAATTATTTCACCCAGTTTTCCACCATAGGAGGGAAATGTGCACACAAAGGACTGGCTCCATGGAATTGAGAAGGTGCCTTGGCATCCTCTAGGATAAATTTGAGAGTGCCTTAGTGGCTGGTACTGATGTTTTCATATTTAGCCCCCAGCTGTACAGTGATTCATCCCCAGCACACAGTAACTTCTATGTCTGTACAAGCCTAGAGAAGAAAATGATGCAAGAACAGTATTGCTGCAGGACAGAGCAAATTCCCCTGAGTCGGGGGGATTCAAGTCTTGCACTGAGAGAGAAGAGGATTCTTGGCGGAACGTAAGGAAAAATCCGAAACACACGCCAGAGTTAGAGTCCCAGGAAAGTTCATTGGAGCTGCTCTTCATTTTTGACCTTTGTCTTTTCCATCTTTTTGCTAAATTTATATCTTCTGAGCTGCAAGGCTTCCTGCCACTTCCAGATGATGGAACAACCTCACGTTCTTTGCCTCCAGGGTCCTTCGAATAGGTTTCCAGAGATTTTTATTCCCAGTAGGCAGGGACTACAGCCCTATCTCAGCTTTGAAGAAGTTACAGAAGGCAGACCTTCATTCCTCAACATCCCCTGAAGAATAAGGAAATAAAATCTATAAGGGGAATAATGTAGAGAGGAGGCAAGAGAACTAAAATGTTAAATCAAGCTGTATTCAGAGACTGGCAATATGCTGGCCAGCCCTGCAGCCAGGCCAGGAGGACACCTGCAGAACAGAGGAATATTTCTGCTGGGATTGCTGATGGCCCATTTCCCACACCTGGTAAGGGGAAACAGGAAAAACAGAGTCTTTAAGTGGTGCCCTACATGAAATAAAATCATTCATTCCCTATTACTAAAACCAGGAGGAACCTATGAATTGAAGGCTGAGAACTGCCAGCAAACCTTTCGTGGTACAGTATTCTTACTTTTTCCAACTACTGTATGTCCATATCAAAGGAAAATGGGTAAACAAAGTCTTTAAACTATAACTCATAGAAACTAAGGAATGATATATAAGCTGAATTCCCGGAACACTCAGGGTCCCTCTCAGTGCCTTTACTTTGTCTCTCTCACTGTCCTGGTTTCTCTCTATTGTCTCTGTCCCTCTGAGTCTTTCTTGGGCTCTCGCTCTGCCTCTGAGAGGAGAGCACTCTCTGTCTATGGAGCGTTAACCTTTCTCCAATAAACTTTCCTTTTGACTCTCACTTTGGTGTGTGTTTGACCCCTTTGTTATGCTCTGCCAAGAACCTTTTTCTCTCTTGGTGCAGGACTTGAATCCCCCCGACTCAGGAGAATTTGCCCTGTCCTGCATCAATACTGTTCTTGCATCATTGTCCCTTCTAGGCTTGTATTTACACAAAAGTCACCATGTAGTTGGGATGAATCACTGTATATAGCTGGGGACTAATTATGAAAACATAACCTCTTCTCTGAAGAGGGAACCTAGCAACCAGTTTGCTTGAATGGATTTACCCATAGTAAATGACTAAGCTGCGGGTGTTGAAAAGGAGTTAGTCACAGGAATGGCCTTTGTCTCTTAGGAAAATGCCTTAAATCTTAAGACTTTGAGTCAGGTAACCATATAAAGAGGTGTGGCACCAATGTCCTCAGAGGATTATCTGTTGCTGATAAGAAAAAAAGAAAGATAGCTAATAGGCTGTTATGAGAATAAAAGGTAAAACACCCTCTAGCGTTTCTTTCTGGTAATCTTGGGTGATTTCAGGAATAGATAAAGCTACTGTATTGGCCTCAGACATCTTTTTTGCCTTTTTCTTACTTGCATATCCCCATGTACCCCTTGGTGTCAACTTCAATGTCCCTTAAGGTTAACAAGGGGTTTTGCCGAGATCAGGGTGTGCCTGGGAATTTAAATCGGTACACATGCAGTAAATGACTCATTAGTACTCAACCCAAAGCCTATATAAACTCTTCCAAGATAAGTGTAAAGAGCAACTTAATAAAATCAAGAAAAATATCATTGAGTGAAGTGACTTCTATATACGGATTCCTGTGCTGTTTAAAATAAGGGACAAACCCACTGTTAACCCTCAAACAATAGGTTGGCTGCTTCCTATTAATACAGACATTCTGGGACCTCGATAAAAATCCAGGGCCCTAGAATAAGCATCTCTCCAGGAGGAGTAGGAGGAGCTTAATGGCATGGTGGCATTCCAGAAGGTCCAGAGGGCATCCGGGTGAGGGGAACTTGAGTCAGAGTAAGCCAGGAGAAAGTAGGCGATAATAATGAGAGCAAAGCGAGGATCTCAAAGGGCGAGTGAAAAAATATATATATATATATGTGTTTATCTGTCACATAGGCTTTTTTAGAGGAGAGAGCAGAGCCGATTTTTAATAAGAAATTAAAATTGGAAAGGAAAGATAGAGAAAGAATAGAACCATTGGAGATATAAAAGTACAAGTGAACCTGGAACAAACCAGAAAAGAGATGAGAAGCGACCCAGAAGATGCTAGTGTGACAGCAGAAAACAGAACGGCCAGAAAAGGAAAAACAAACAGATCTTTCCAGTTTTCACATTTGGACCCCGGGGGACTGATGGCAAGTCTGGCAAGTCCTTCTGTGTCCACATCGTGTCAACACTTCCAGGTGACAAGTGAGACCTTGAGTGGGGCAAGGGGACAGGCGTTGGATAAGTTGGATCTATCCGACGACAGCAGCTAGAAACATGTTTCCAGTCTGAGTTGGAAACATGTAGAACATGTGGCTGGCAGACTGAGGGATGGAAGGAGATTCTGGATGCCCTGGGCATCCAATTTATGCTTTAAGGAGAGAGCCATCTCCAAATTCAGAACAAAACAATTAGGCCTGTGTGCTGTTTCTATTCCCAGCTATCTGCACGTACTCTCTTCATTTCAGAGGCATTTTGTGGGGGTCCTAACAGTCATTCCACAAAATCCACCCTTTCCAGCTCACCAAATGAACAGGTTCATCAAAACCTGGTCAGCAAATGAAATGGGGTTGGTTACAGTGACATGCCAAATGCTGGTTTCCAAGGTCCCCCACCACACTGCAAGTAGAGCCCCTTAGTGATGCAGTAGAGGTCATAACCTTCTTTGCAGGGAGACCCTCCACACTCTTCTTAGATGGGGAGCCAGCAGCATCAGGGAGTAAAAGATCTCTCTCATGCTACAGCAGGTGGAAAGGCCCCGAGCCCTGGTTATCTGAGCCCTTCCTTGTCTGTCACTCGAGCCTGACTCCAGGCTTGCCTTCTACATTAGCTACTACCAAAACCCACATTCCTACCACAGCCACTTCTTCACGTCCACAGAACTTCTGGCATACCCACTAGGCCCTGTCACAGCTGCTGCCATTACTGTTGACAGAGCCCAGATCCAGGGTCTGTGCATTCAACAACTGCACAAACTGCCTCTCTGAGGACATGTAAAACAAACGAAAGGGATAGAGAGTATATTAGTTTGCTAGAGCTCCTGTAACAAAGTACCACAGACTGCATGGCTTGAACAACAGAAATTTATTTTCTCAGAGTTCTGGAAATCTAGGTGGCAATCAGGATCGGTGTTTTCAGAGGCCTCTTTCCTTGGCTTGCAGATGGCTGGCTGCCTTCTCCTTGTATCTTCACATGGTCTTTCCTTTGCACATTTCTTTGTCCAAATTTCCTCTTCTTATGAGAATACCAGTCATATTGGATTAGGGCCCACGCTAATGACTCAGTTTTAACTTAATTACCTTTTTAAAGACCTGATCTCCAAACAGTCACATTCTGAGGTACTGGGGGTTAAAACTTTAACATATAGATTTTGGGGCAAGGGGACACAATTTAGCCCATAACAGATGGAGAACGGGAAGGAGTGGCGAGAAGATGATTGTTATTTAGCTAGTGTGGTCAGAGAACATTTCTCCAAGGAGGTGATATTTGAGCTGAGACCTAAATAATGCGAAGGGGGGGACAAGAAAAATACTGAGTGGCAAGAGAGACAAGTGATAGAATGGACATCTATTGGACATCTTCTCCTGCCTACCTCGCTTAGAATTCCCCTCCCTGTCATCCTCACAGGAGTGGCCCCCGGCAGCCATGTTGGCACTTCATGACCTTTCACTCCAGCCGGAATTGCTAGAACCAGGAACCGGGAATGAAACATGCTCAACATTTGGATTCTTTCACCTGGGAGCTTGGATTTGGGTTCCTGAGAGACCATCCATCAGTCAGTATGTGTGGCTATATCTGTATCATGGAAATTTGGGAACAACATGAAATATTCTACCACACAAAATGAAGAGCAGAGAAAGCTGGTGTGCAGAGATGAACTGAGAATCTAAACGAAGGGGAGATGAGACACACAGAGGTCCTGAAGCATTTCGATTCCTGATTCTAGGCCCTTTCAAAGCCTTAGCCTCATTTCTGCATTTGGATTTTATATGTCACTCTTGCCCCACTCACCCCCTGCCTTTTAATATCCCTTTTCTGCTTAGGCTTGCTGAAGCTGGTTTCTGTCACTTGCCACTAGTGAGCCCTTAAACAGTACATACGCCCTCACGAGGCCTCACTGGGGCCCATGTGACTTGTGGGAGGCTGGGTCTTCCGTGTGTGCTGCTCCAGACTAGAGCCAGACAGAACTGGCTTTCAGTACCATTGCCATAGTTACTGGTATTTGACTCATGTTTCAGGATTTCCCCCTCTGGATCCCACAGTGCTCATGGCTCAGGGGCCTGAGAGACTCCCTGCTCCCAGGAAGGCTGTTCTGGGAACTTTGCATTGGACTGGACCGTCTCTGCCAGATAGCCTGTCCTTTCTCAGCTTAGGCTTGCTCAGATTCACAATTTTCTGGTCTTCATCCTTAACAAATCCTCCTGAGTTTGGCTTCCACCTTGCTGCATTCTCCAGCGCTGTCATTCTGCTTCCCACTTATCCCTCAGGAGACTCTATCTCTTCTTTTCTCTCCCCTTAAATCATATTCCCCACTTCCAAATCACATAGGCTTCCTTTCTATGGGTTTCCTTCAGCCTTTCACTAAAACTGGGTGCATCTTTTCCAGTCTGCCAGTCTGTTAGGGAAAATAGAAGAGGGGAGGTCAGCTGGAAAAATGTGTCTGCCGCTAGCTATTGATAAGCATCTCTAGCCTTGGTGGAGCCCCAGAGCTCTCTGTGCAAACAGAACTACAGAATCCAGTGCAGTGACAGGGCGGGGCAGAACAAGACTGACAGGTTCTTGCTCAGAGATCCTTCCAGATCATGCTGTCCTTATTTTCAGTGCATCATAGTCAGCAACTGTAAATGTCTCTGTGAAATGAACTGGCAGATCTGGTTTGTGCGGAAAAAAGAAAAACGTGGAGGAGGATTACCCCTCTAAACCCACAAGGGCAGAACCAAGGTCATAAACCTTGAGAGAAGCAAAGAGACATGTGGTTATGCCTGGCTGTTTGCTATAAACTATGGAAGCCTGTTGCCCACAATAACACACTCTAAATCACATCCAGAGTATGAGGCAGTGAAAAGTGGTAGGTATTTTTCAGAAGAGGGCTAATGCTTCGTATTCCAAGTTGTAAGTCAAAGTTCTCCAAGTGCCTTGTTATTGTTATTAGCTGCGATGACATTTTCGATTGCAGGACCCTCAGACCTATTTGCCAATGGTCCCATCGAGAGTAAAGGTCAGGGTCTTAAATCGAATAACAAGTTTTGGTTTGTTTGCTCTAAATCTAGCATAGAATTGGTGGGGGATGGAATTAGGTCATGAAAAGTGCAGTTTATGTTTATGGAGATGAGAATGAGCACTATAACATTTAAGGTAACAAAAGCCGTTCCTGGGGGCAAAGAAAAAGTCAGAGCTACATAATTGATTCCTGGTGATGTAGCAGTAAAAGATCAAAAGAAAATTTACTTGCTATTGGTATTGTATTTCGGGAGATAAATTATTTATTTATTAATAATAGTTTTTATTTTTCAGTATAGTTGGCATACGATAATATATTAGTTTCAGGTGTACACCATGGTGATTATATAACATCTATATAACTTACAAAATGATCAGCCCAATAAATAGTGCCCCTCTGACATTATACATAGTTATTACAATATTATCGGCTATAGTCCTTATGCTATACTTTGTATCTCCTGATTATTTTGTAACTACGCATTTGTACTTCTTAATCTCATCCCCTTTTTTCACTGACACCCAGCCCCAACTTCCTTCCCCTCTGGTAACCCTCAAAATGTTCTCTGTATCTATGAGTTTGTTTCTGTTTGTTTGTTTTGTTCTTAAGATTCCACATATACGTGAAATCATTTGACATTTGTCTTTCTCTGTCTGACTTACTCCACTCGGCATAATATTCTCTAGGTCCATCATGAAATATTTTTTTTCATCTCTTTATTTTCTGTGTGTGTCTTTTAATCTGAAGTGAGTCTCTTGTAGGCAGCATGTGTAAGGGTCTTTTTTCCTATTCATTCAGCCACCTTATCTTTTGATCAGAGCATTTCATTCTTTCTCACTTGAAGTACTTCTTGATAGATGTGTAGTTATTGCCATTCTTTATTTATATTTTTGATACATATTTTTTTCTTCTTCTTAAAGAAATTCCTCAAACATTTTCTGTAATACTGGCTTGATGATGATGAACTCCTTTAGCTTTTTCTTGTCTGGGAAACTATCTGTCCTTTGATTCTAAATGATAACTTTGCTGGGTAAAGTAACCTTCCTTATAGGTCCTGGGTTTTCATCTCTTTGCATATTTTGTGCCTTCTGGCCTACAAAGTTTCTGTTAAGAAATCAGCAAAGAGTCTTATGGGAACTCATTTGTAGGTAACGAGATGCTGTTCTCTTGCTACTTTTAAGATTCTGCCTTTGTCTTTAACCTTTAGTATTTTAATTATGATGTGCCTTGATATGGGCCTCTTTGGGTTCATCTTATTTGAGACTCTTCACTTCCTGGGCTTGAATGTCTATTTTCTTCACTAGGTTAGGGAAGCTTTTGTCATTATCTCTTCAAATAGGTTTTAAATTCCTTGCCCTCGCCGTTCATCTTCTTGCACCCCTATGATGCAAATGTTGTTATGCTTGCTGTTGTCTCAGAGGCCCTTTAAACTGTCCTCATATTTTGGATTCTTTTTTCTTGTTGCTGTTCTGATCGGGTGTCCTCCACTACCCGGTCCTCTGTGTTGCTGATTCGATCCTCTGCTTCATCCACTCTGTTGATTTCCTTTAATGTACTCTTTATCTCAGATATCGTAGTCTTTGTTTCCGACTGGTTCCCTATTATGCTTTCCATCGCCTTTTTAAATGTTTTCTATTTCTTTGTTAAAGTTCTCACTGAGTTCATCTACTCTTCCTTTATATTCATTGAGTATCTTTATAACCAGTGTTTTGAACTCTGCGTCTGGTGTATTGCTTGTCTCCATTTTGATGAATTCTTTTTCTGAAGTTTTGTTCTGTTCTTTCATTTGTCTCCCCATTTTGGCCGCCTCCTTGTTTCTGTTTCTATATATTAGGTAGGACTTCTAATTCTCCTGATGTTTGTAGAATGGCTTTATGTATTAGGTGTGCTATGGGGTCCAGTGGCACAGTCCTGGGCGTTCTAGCTACAGGCCAAGTTCAGCCACAGCCTGGACCACCTGGTAAGAGTCACCAAGCAATCCATAGATGACTGCCACTGTGCTGGGCTTAAAGGTGCTTCAAGGGACCAAGCCAGAAACCAAGGCCCATTGCCACTAGTGCAGGGCTCAGCGAAAGGTACAGGGCACGCTTTGTGGGCTTTGCAAGCTTTTATGAAGATTCACAGCAGGAGCCGAGACAGTCCATTTGTATGGAATAAATCACTGGAGGTGGTTTAGGTGGGCCCACAAGTTGGGAGAGGCAGAGCCTTAGGGAATCACCTGGGTTGTTGGCAACTCAGACATGATGGTGTTTATGTTTGCAGGCTGGAAGGAGGAAGAGCTCAACAAAGGAACAATGGATATTGCCAGCACTTCTCTCTGGGAGAAAGCCACCCCTCCAGCCCCCGCGTATGTCCTTGGTGCTCCTGGAGCAGCTGCCCCAGCACTCAGAGTTAGCGAGTCCATCAGCTAGTAAGGCCAGGCGTGGGCTCTTTAAGAGGAACATCTGCAGCTTCCGCAGCCCTCCATCTCACTTGGCTGCAACTTCCACTGGTTTCCACCCCCAGAGGTTGTGGGGACTTCTCTTCCTGGCCCTGGAACCCTGGGCTGGGCAGCTCAGTGTGTGGCCAAGACCCCTTGCTCCTCTGGTGGGGGAAGGGGCTCTGCAGCCAAAATAGCCTTCCCGATTCTCCATTGCCACACGTGGTTGTGGGACCGGGCTGTTTAGTGTCTCTCTTCCACCTACCAGTTTGAGGTGACCTGTTGTTTTTGTCCCTAGGTATAGGGCTTCTGTTCAGTCAGACCTCAGGCTGTTGTATAGTTTTGTTATAATATTGGTGAGGTCATGAGAGGAGGCGTGCACAGCCTCTACCTTCTATGCCATCTTGACCACTATTATTTATTATTTAGTCTCTACACCATGGTAGAAGTAGAGGACAGAAAAGTAAGACGTGTTCCCTGCCCTCAAGGAGCCCTGTACTACTGGGTCAGACTCACACGTAAACTACTAACTACAGTACAATGTGGCAACTCCTGGAGCAGAGGAGTATGACACATGCTATGAGAGGACAGAGCAAGGCACAATTTATTCTTCCTGGGGGTGGGGAAAGGTGGGGCAGTGCCAGTGGAAACAGCTTGACCTAAGTCTGTGGGGCTCAGTGTGCCAGGGATGGTAGCAAGATAGCAGCAAACGTTCAATTGGGTTTATTACAAGCCAGGAGGTCTTCTAGGCATTTTTTATCTTTTAGCTCATTTAATCCCCACAACAACCCTATGAGCTAGGTATGATTATTCTCCTCCTTTTGCTGATGAGGAAACTGAGGCACAGAGACTCAACTAACTTGATTGGGCTCATACAACTAGTAAGTGGCAGATTTGGGATTTGAAACCAGGCTAGGAAGACTCAAGTCCATGCTGTGACCCACAATGCTATACTGACTAATCTGGGAGCACACAGGCATATGGCAGTGGGTAGGTGTGCTGTAGTGATATTTGGAATGGACTTTAATGCCATATACTTTATCCTAGTAGTAAGAAGCTTTTTAAACAAACATGATTAGATAGATCTTTGCTTTAGAGGATGAAGCAAGGGCTGGGTGAATGATGAATTGGAGAAGAGAGAGAATGAAAGGAGAGGTTATTATATATTCTACGGGAGTATCCAGAGCAATGGCAATGGGAAACAGGAAGGGGTGGGCTCCGTTTGTTCACTGGGGAAGGTTTAGAGCTGGATGGCAAATACTTGGTATGTGTATCACCACAAAGCAGAACTGATAACTGATCACGCTACTTTTTCTTGGTGAGGTCAGATGCTTCCTCAGAATCTTTCTCAACACAATGCTCCAGGCAGCCACCAATCATGCAGAATCAGTACATTAGATGAAATCTATTTGCCATCCCTCCCTCGTTCAGATAGACAGGACTCAATGGCACATAGAATGTCTGAAAGAAGGGAAAAACTGTGGTCACAGCTAACTTGAGGCTTCTGACTTGGGTGTCAGAATGGAAAATGACATTATTGATTGTGACAGAGAACAGAGAAAGAGTGGAAGGGAAAACCATGAGTTTTGTTCTGCATATCCTCAGATCTGAAGACCAGCAGGACATCCAAGAGTACAGGTTGAGATGGAGTATGGGTCTGAGCTCAGCAGAGACTCAAACTGGAGCTATGATTAGAAAGGGTGCCTTTGAGGCCTGGAAAGTGAATGCCATCTCCTAGAATGGATAGAAGACAGAGAGGTCTGAGGATGGACCCCTGGAAATAGTGGTCCCTCAGCGGTATAAAGAGAAAGAGGAGAGTGCTCTCTGATAGGGAGTGAACATCAGCAGATGGAGGTAGTCAGGGGTGTTAGATACTGTGGAGAGGCTGAGAGCAACAATGAAGGCTGCGATGAGGATTCAGCAGTGGGGATATCCTTGTTGCCAGTCTTGAGAGAGCATTTTAAGGAATATAGTGTGGATGGGAACCAACTCACATGTTTTTGTGACTGAAAAGAAGGTGAAGAATTTATAATTATTCTTTTAAGATGTTTGGAGGCAAGATTAAGGAGAGAAACCAGAGCATGTTGCTGACAGGAAGAAGGGTCAGGTGAACAGGAGGAGGTTGAAGTTGAAGAGGAGAAGCGGGTGATATACAAGGAGGCAAGAGGGAATAAATTATTAACCAATGTCACCTCAATAAATTTAATAATTCCCTCAAAAAATAAGAACGAGGAAAATTTCTTCCTGGGAAAAAATAAGCACTTAGCACCGAGTATAATTTTATATATGTTGGTGTGATTCTTACCACTAGACCAAAGAGCAATCTCTTTTATTTTACCCAAACTTCTACACTTCACCCTTTGGCAACAATCAGCTTGTTCTCTATATCTACAGGTCTGTTTCTGTTTTGTTTCATTTACTCATTTATTTTTTTTCCCCCATATTCTACACACAAATGGAATCATACAGTATTTGCCTTTCTCTGACTTATTTCACTTAGCATAATACCCTCTAGGCCCATCCAGGTTGTCGCAAATGGCAAGATTTCATTCTTTTTATTTCTGAGTAATAGTCCATTGTATACATGTGTGTGTAAATCTTCTTTATCCATTAATCTATCAATGGACACCTAGGTTGCTTTCTATCTTGGCTGTTGTAAATAATGTTTCAGTGGACAAAGGGTGCATAGATCTTTTTGAATTAGTGTTTTTGTTTTCTTCAGATAAATACCCATAAGTGGAATTGCTGGGTTATACGGGAACACTATTTTTAATTTTTTGAGGAATCTCCGTACTCTCCGTACTGTTTTCAGAACTTTGTCTTTTGGAGGTCACTATTTTATCCCTAGTGCCCAGTAAAACACCAGACACTGAATGAATACATGCTGAATAAAGTGAATAAGTAGCTGAATAGAATCTCTTTTCACGAAGTGCCAATGTTCTTGCTAATAGGAGATGGAGAACTAGTTATGATCAAATTTACTAGAATTCATATAAAATCTATACCAAAATTTTCACTCTTCAAGGCAAACAAAGGGAAGGCAACGGTCCCTACTTCCTCTAGAAACACACACTAAAAGTCGTGTGACTGAGGATTTCCAAAGCTCAGTAATTAATCATGAATGTGGTACTTCCTTTATAATGTTCTCTTCTTTTAAGAGCTCACACCAGGATAAACACAGAGTAACCGGCTCTGTTTTCTCACATTTCTCTGGTGGGCAGAAACTTTGTGAAGTAAGCATGTTTGGAGGTGCTCTACTTTTTCAAATGTAAGTATGATCAGGTTTAGGAAAAATACTTCCTTCCACTTGTGTCTTTTTTACCCCTTGGGATTAAAATTAAAAAAAAAAAAAATGTTTTCACTTTGCCACAGCCTGTGAGGAAACAAAATTACATAGCTGTTTGCCAAGAACAACAATGGTGGCAGCTACATCATCATATTTGTACCTCTTTGTAATTAAGATGAGATTGATATGAAAAAATATATATGTTTATGCCTTTAATAATATTATAGATTCCATGTTATTCCTTCTGCTCTTTCTTGTCTGATTATCTGCTTTTTCTGAAGAGTGGGCACTTTTCTACGTCAATACTTTCCAGGTTACCGAGTTCTTTAGACAGCTCTGTAACTGTGTCACTCCCCATTCCTCACCATCTCTTTAAATTTCTAACTGTCAGTGAAGTCTGGGGCAGGAATCAGGTCCACCACTCAAGGACACAGAACAGACCCCAGGGCCTCTGACTCCCCATTTCTAGAAGAATCAGTGCCCCTGTTTTTCAAGGGGGTTGTAAGAGTTGAGTACTAACTCCTTAATTCTCTCAAAACAGGTTTAAAATTCTTAGAGGTAAGGTCTGAGGAAGGAAAATCCAGCAAGGTTTTTGACTCAGAGGTCTGCTGGCCTTGCAGGAGCCCCCAGTTTGTGTCCCTATGCTGGCGAAGAAGTGAATTCCCCAAAAATGGTTCCTTCTGGCCACTGCTCCCTATAGCCAAAATCTTATAGAGTAGATGGGTTAGTGTTTGGAGTTATATTCTCTTGGCTGTTTTTTAAAGGAGAATGCTGGCAGTTCCTCATATTATCACAGTGGAAATTAAATCATGTGCTTCTGCGTTTGAACATCAGGGCACCTCCTATTCCTGGCTTAGTGAGTTTAGAGGCATTCTCTGGGGAATCCCTTCTTTTCCTGTTGTGACAGGTGAGCGTGCTCACGCATTTAGAAATAGGGCGTTCTCACAATTTTAGCGCGTGTAGAGAAATCATAGATACATGTAAGCCAAGTAGCATGGTTTACTGCCTGAATTGGCAGTAAAGGCTCTCAAGGCCCAGGAGACTTGCTTCAGAGAATGACAGAGTCTTGCATTTGGGTGTAGCCCATTGAGGCAAATCAAAGCTCTAGGTTTGATTTAAATTCAAAAAGAGCCTCTGTGGTTGAATAGAAGCAGTGGACAGTCTGGCATTAATCAAAGCCATAATGAGAAGTAGTTCAGTCCTCTGTGCACTAGGGCCTGGTAGGGGAGCCCTGGGTGGGATTGGGGGGCAAGAGATCCAGATCTCATATTCATAAAAAGCCTCAAGTTTAGACTTTTGCATTTTCTGTAAATGAAGTTGTGAATTCCGACACAAGTCGTACTTACAGAAGGGAAAGAAGACAATAGTCATCATACAATTTTGATTTTAAAACCACAAATGTTGAAATATATTATGATTTTTCAATCTTGTTTTGCCATTTGTACATTTTAAAAAAGTAGACTAGGAGCCTCAAAAATGGAATGGATCTGCCTTCCCTCTGCTTTCTTGCTGGCAGAGGAACTGTTAGTAAGTGTTGACTGAGTAACTAGGAGCCATGGATTCTGACTAATGCATGCTTATGGAAAGTTTACCAAGAGAAAGAGTTTTATGCATTTTTCCTGGCAGTCAGGTGCCCCCTGTTCACCCCCAGGAGTGTGCTGCTCCAAAGGGACCACAGCCAGCTTCTCCCATCCATGGCGGGACTGCCAGAACTATGATGGAACCCTCACAAACTCCAGCATCTCCAGCATAAGACCCTGCTTCCTCCCAACACTGGCTAATTCTCGAGTGGCTCTATCCACCTCCCGAGCACCCTGGGTGGTGGGAGATCAAGACGGTTGTGACACATCTGGAAAAAAAGCATTTGAAAAGAGAAGTAATAATAGTACTGGTTTCTCTCTCTGTATTAGAGGAAACAAATATGATGACACTAATGGCCATTTCTTCCTTGGCCATTCAACACACGGTCGTCGTTGCAGCTGCACCTTAAGCCTTTCGCCTAGAAATGCATTTAGGTTAATGAATTCAGAGTATCGACATAATCCACCACAGAGTTTTCGTATTCAGGCTTTTTCAGGTAAACAGTGTTACACCCAGGACACCAAGAATCACCAGAGAAGGTGGACAAACAGGCAGTGATATCTGTGGGGTGCTAGGAACCATAATCCCTTTTCAATTCAACCCAATAAAAATTTATCTAGGCTTACTCTGCATGAGCAGTGTGCTAGGTCCAAGGAGAAGAGAGAATTTGCTTTTAGTCCTTTGAGCCCTTGGCAGCAGTTTGGTGTCATTTGGACTTTAAGCTTCGAAGGCAGATAGATCAGTGTGCAAACGTGCTTGGCAGAGAAACTGTCCCATCAAGTGCCTGAGTAAAAGGTGGTTCCTTTTCTTTTCCGCCAGATGCTTTACTCTCACTAGCCCTCTCAAAGACTAGTCTCCCGGCCCCGAGTCCCAGGTCCTGGCTGTGTGTCCCTGTGCTGTGTTGCCAGAGCTGGCACAAACCCGGCACCTCCTTGGCCCTCTGTTCAAGTCTGCCCCTCAGAGCTCAACACTCTGTTCCTTCTGCTCGTCAGGATGTTCACCTGTGGGCAAAGCTGAACCTGATAGATGCTGCCTGCTTCAATGTAATTCCTGGTCTGGCTTGTCCTGATATCAACTATATCTAGGCTATGCCAATTTTACTATTGAAATAACCGCCTATGTGCCCGGCTCCAGGCAAATTAGTCTTCTTAAACCTCACTTTTGCTCATGTTGTACCTGCTCAGAAACTATTAATGATTCCCCATGACCTCTAAATTAAGATGAAATCTCAGTCTGAGAGTGTCAGTTTGGCATGACGTAGCTTAGCCTACCTCTTTAGATTCATCTTTTTTCCCACCTATGTGTAACATACTAGCTTCAGTAGCTCCACCATTAGTGGACTAATTGCACTCCTGGAGTATGCCCTTTTCTTCCTGCGCCCTTTGCTCTTGCTGAATTTTGATGGAATCTCAGCACAGGAAGACAGAGGGAGTTAGAGGAAGATGGCTAAAGAGAGCGACATGAGCCAAGACAGATATGGGAGTGTATAAAGATCAGAGAGGAGATATGTTTGCTTACTGGATCTTGGGCACTTACAAACCTAGAATCATAGCCTTCTTCCTCTGTAGAAACCAAATGAATCATCTGATCTACTTTTGGCCTTATAGTTGGGGAAATATTTTTCCCATTTGATATATTAGATCACTAAGGCTCATAAAGGTTAAATGATATAAATGGAGGAAGGGACAGAAATGTTTAGATAAAAATTTGGGATCATCCTATAAAAGCCTCTAATGCCAGATTAAACAGCTTGTAGCAAATTCAGTCAAAGATGGGGACTATTGAAAGCTCTCACTGGGGTAGTGACATAATTAGAGCTACAATGAGTCGGTGATTTCAAACTGTGGAATATGATCCATCAGTGGGTTACAAAGACAATTTCATAGGTCAAGAATCAAAAAATATCAAAGTGCAGCATTGCTTTGTAAGTTTTGTATGTATATATTGGGTTAAGAAGTAAAAGATATTTCTTATTGTGAGTCATAGCCAAAGAGTTTGAAAACTCCAGTTTTAGGAAGATTAATCTGGCAAATCATAGGCTGAATTGGGAATGCAGAGGAGGAATCTGGAGGGTGGAAGTCTAGAATGCTCTTGTAATAGTCCAAGTAGGCAGTAAGAAGGACCCAAATGGGAAGGAGATACTGTGGGAAGGGAAAATAGGGGGAGAACATGAGAACCTTTCAGTAGAGGGGCTGAGAGACAACCAAGAGGGGTATGAGCCTCAGAATGTGAAGACGTGGATAGAGGGGGCTCAGGGAGAGGGAAGAACCACTCGGGGATGACTAAAATTCACGCTCAGGTGCTTGGGAGAATGCTAGTGCCCATAGCCAAGGAGGGAGAAGGGGCTGTTTTGAGGACAGCACAAAGGACTGATGGAAAGACACACAACATAACATCATCAGGTACCAGATCAGTCAGGTTCCCAGCAAGAGAAAAAACCCATTGAGATGGTTTCAGTGCAGAGACCTGAAGGAAGAAAGGACATTGAAAGCTGTGGGCAGGCTTAAGGGAACCACCTGGAATGAGGAGATGCCCAGAGATTAACCACGGTAGGAAGCCGTTCCTCTAAGATTCCTCGGGGCCCCAAGCCAGTAGGGCACCATTTACTGCTTCTCTTCTACTCTCTCTTCCCTGAAACAAGTACACAATCACCACTTGCTTTGTCACTATTATCACTTCTACTGCTACTATTATTGCTACCCTCACTATCACCAGGCAAACGTGTACTGAACCCTTACTCTATGCCTAAGTCTTTACATGCATGATTTCATTTAATAATATTTATCTCGTGAGTTAGTCCTATCATTATTCCAACTTAACAGATTAAGAAATAAAAACTCAGGGATATTTAAAGAGTTGGCTGAGTTCACACAGTTGATAAGTGGCCAATTGTATTATGAAGCTAAGCAGTCTGATTTCTTAACCAGTATTAGTCACTGCTGGAGACTGCTAACTACTGAGAAACAGAAGGCAACAAAGGTAGCAAGTGAGGGGTCAGTTGAGCACAGCAAAGCCTAGAGCAAGTCACTGGAGATGTCACGAGTGGGATCAGGTATCTCATGGTCCTGCTTTCCTAATTCCTTGTTAGTTTAAGTTTTATCTAGAAAAAACATCCTCCCACACACCCACTGCCTACAGGATTGGATGCTAGAGTCACGCTCTCCAATTTTAGCGGGGGCAGGGGGTAGGATTGTGTTGCCCTCGTCATCTGACTATGGGCTGTGCAGCCTCTTTCAGAATCTTTTTCTCAGTTTTCACTCTGGTTAGACCCCCTGGGTTGTCTCTCGGCCCCTCTACTAAGCAATTACTTGAATCTAATCCAGGTCGGAAGCCTGTGATCCTCTTGGGGCCTCAGGTTCCTGTGGTGACTGTAGAGTTTTGCCCCATCTGCTCCCACTCTCCTCTCCCACTTTGCATCTTGGAAGTCCTGCCTGTTTCCATGGTCCAGTTCAGGCCCCTGTTCACCGTGTCTGTGGTGTGTCACCTAACCAAGTGTTGGGGTGGGTTCTAGCCTAAGTCCAACTTCACACAGTTCAAACAACTTTCAGACCTCCTTTTTCCAGCAGCGTAGTGCCCCTAGCCAACATCCTCAGACCTGTCTGCCTTCTAGATGTACCTCCAACAGCCCCCACTGACCACTGTCCTGTACATCCGCCCCCTGGACCTTTCAGTAGGCTCTCTTCCCACGTCAGAAGGGCCCTATGTCCAGCTCAGCCCATTGACCTGAGCCCTACAGGAATTAACAAGGCTTCTCCCATCAGGAGCCAGCACCCTGTGCTCTCTCCAAGTTGCCTTCTGATGACTCACTGCCCTTAGGCCCATGGCTTCCTCCCTCGCTTTTATTTCAGGAAACTGACTTTTTTGAGAATGGTCTCATTTTTTAAACAAAAATAAAATACTTTTCACCTGCAGGGAACAAGAACAGGCAATTCCCAATGCTGTTAATAGCACACACACACGCATGCACGCGAGCCCTTGCAAAAAGAAGTTTTTAATTTAATTTTTTAAAATTTTTTATTAAGTTTCTTGGGGTAACATTGGTTAATACAATTATATAATTTTCAGGTGTACATTATCATTTGACATCTGTATTTCTATTGGGCACACAAAGTCCAGTTTCCTTCAGCTACCATATACTTATTCGATCCCTTTTACCCTGTCTACCTCCTCCCTCTTCCCCTACACCCTTCCCTCTGATAACCACTAGTTCATTGTCCATGTCCATGAGTCTCTGTTCGCTTTTTCTGTTCAGGTTTATATCCCACATATAAGTGATATCATGTAGTTTTCAACATTTTTGTCTGACTTATTTCACTTAGCATGATTATCTCGAGATCCATCCGTGTTGTCGCAAATGGCAGTATTTCATGTCTTCTTATAGCCGAGTAATATTCCATTGTATATATGTACCACAGCTTCTTTAGCCAATCATCTATTGTAGGACACTTCGGTTGCTTCCATGTCCCGGCCACTGTGAATAATGCTGCTATGAACATCGGTGTGCGATTATCTTTTTGGATATGGGTTTTCACGTAGAAAGCGGCTTTTTAAACCCTGACTTAGTAGGCCTGCCAGGTGAAGGTGGTGGAGTGTTAACTACTTTGTTTCCATTGCACCCACAAATAGAGAAAGTGCTTCAAACTGGATTGAAAAAGAACATGGGCAGTCCAGAAGAATGTAAGCCTGAGATAAGTTGCGTGTTAAGAAGAGAAAAATCCAGCTACTTGAAGGGCCATCGCATCCATATGTCCAAATTATGTCCTACCTAGGATGTGGGTTGCAAATCATTAGTAGTATAACTTTTTCAGACAAATCTTATATGAACCCTAATTTTAAAATATTTTAAAAATAATTTATTTGTATATATTAATTTAAAATTTGTTTAGCATTTGAGTCTTATAAAGTTAATCTATGAGGAAAAATTACTGTTTTGATGAATACCAAAATTTGAAATAATTAATGTAGGTATAACCATTGCAACCTTATATCAAGCTCAGCATTTAATTTACTTCCGTTTATTATTTTAGTTGCAAAGAATAAACAAATATTTTTTAAAAACAGCTTGCCTTGTCATTTTTTAACAGACATTTCACAGGTGTTGCATTTTTTTTAATTTTGTTTTTCAATTACAGTTGACATACAATATTATATTAGTTTCAGGTGTGCGACATAGCGATTAGGCTTTTATATAACTTACAAATGGATCACAATAAGCCTAGTACCAACCCGATACCATATTTAGCATCTGTCTATTCTTTAAACTGATTCGGAAGTTCGAAAAAGGAATACCAGAATATTTTTAAATTTCCAAATCAAATCATCATTAAGACCATTGAATCTCTTGTCCTAGATGCAAAAGTCAGATATGAAATACAAAACACTTTTTATAAGCAGTAGAGCCACGTGGCAGCTTACATGTTGGCTTGTGTAAACTCATTGAGGCCCGAGAAGAGCCTCATGGACCAAATGCATGTTTCTGAGCCCTGTGAGTCAGTTAACTGAGCTCAGCATTCTTGGAAAGGACATAAAGGGCCAGTATGGACCCATAACCTTCCCATTTAATGGCACGCGACTAATTTAGTCTGTGGTTATAGAATCAGACTAATGATGGGGGAGGGGTGGTAGTGACTTGAAAGAGACACAAGGGAACTAACTTTATGGAGAGCTGGACATTGTGTATATCTTGATATGTGTAGTGGTTATATGGAGTGTAGATGTGTGGACATTCCTGAGCTGTACACTTAAGAACTGCGCATTTAACAGTAGGTAACATACACTTCAAAGTCCTGAGAGAGAGAGAGATAAAAGAGAAGAAAAGAGAAAGGGGAGGGAAGGAGAGGGGAAAGGAGATGATAAAGGGAGAATAGAGGAAAGGAGGGAGGGCCCAGAAAGTTTTATCCCAAGATTTGCTCAAGAATCTGGCAGCACAAGTTTATGTGTCATTGGTTTCCATTGTGTTGTAATTTGGTAGCTAATAATACAGTAATGTGTTTGTGTTTTTAATTATAGTTTTAAAAAACAGTTTTAAATATATATTTTAAAATGAAATCCAAGTATATTTAAAATCCAAAATTCAAATAAAACATATTTAAAAGATGAAATTCAAATCACTAGTAACCTCACACTCTCACTCCTGGCAATCTTTGAAAACTCATGGACAATTTAGAAGTGCTGGATGACCGGAGATGACCATAACACAGTATATATGATCTTTGGAGAGCAGGGTGTACCAATGTGACTTAAAAATCCTAACTCTGCCAGCTACCTAAGGTCCTACAGCTAGTATGTTGTCAAAAACACAGCCCAAGTTTCATAGTCTATAAAATGGGTAGAATGCCATCAGCCTCAGAGTTGTTGGGAGATTAAGTGAGAACATAACCAAGGTGTCTACTGCACTTATAAATGTTAGTTCTCATCTCCTCCGTATCCCATAATGCAGTAAAGTATACTGGTTTTAGAGAGGATCTGACTTCCTGCAGGGAGCCACGCTTATTGACTTATTTTTCCAGAAGCAAAAATGAACCTGCCTCTCACCATCCACAATCATACCTGGCCCTTCTTGCTGCCAATGACACATTTGCCAAAAGGTCCACAGGCCCGGATGGAAAGAGTCAATACAAGCGGATGTGCTTATTTTAGAGAGAAAATGACCGGGATGTGAGTGAATCAGGCCAGTCAGTCTAGGTCCTGGCTCCACCACCACGGGAGCAGAACAGAAATGTGTCAAAGGACGGAAGGAGTTGCTCCATCCTCCTGAGTTTCTCCTTTATTTGTTTCTCCCCAGCCCAGCTCAAGAAGTAGGAGGAAAAAAACACCCAAAGGCAAGAAGGCAGAATTTCCCATACTTCGGTCAAGAGGGCTTATTAAAAGCTAGGTTTGAGACGTCCTGTTGCGGAAGTGTTGTCCTCACTGGAGACGGGTGTGACCATCATACCAGTGTATTGGTCTTGGCATTCTTTGCCTCTTGTGGGTTCCCACCATTTGATCTATCAGAAGCATTTACTCATAAGGATGAACATTTAGTTCGGTCTCAGGGCTAGGTGTCTCACTTCAGATCGTTACCTCAAAGAAATGGTGTCAGTCTATGAGGAGTACAAGTCAGGCCTGCCTCGACTTGTCTGTGTGAGCCTTCAGGTTCCAATAAACCTGCCTCTCAGATGCTGTTGATCCCTGATAAACTGGATTTTCATCTTCCAGTTTCAGAGCTCTGAATGATTATACCTTGTAAACAGTCTCAGTTCCAAAGCACTCCTCTCTGCCTGGGCTTGGGTCCTCAGGGATGTGAAGGGATACCTTCTGTTCTGGTGAATTCTGTACAGTTAAGAGTTCAAAACCAAGAATAGTTAAAGCTGGAGACCAGAGTCTGGTAAGAGACTTGCTGAGATGCCCTATGTGAGGTTACTGCCGAATGGGAAGCCTTTTTTATGACTTAAGTTTCATGCCTTACCTCTGCGGAAGCCTTTAGACCCCAGAAAGTATTTGATTTTCAGGTGGTCTCTTTTGTAGTTGCTCTTTTGGTTCAGCCACGGGCTAACCTGACCTCATGTAGTTCGGGCTGGCCCGAATTTGGAGCTGTGGCTCAGCTCATCTTTGATTTCCCTCTCGCAGAGCAGGTGTGTGCTTTCCTGAACTGGCCTTGAAAAAGTTTTATAGAATCTCTGTCTGTACTCTGTTTGCTTGTTATGTTGCAAGAATGTGACCTAACAGCCTCCACACCCTGATGACTCAACCTCGCTTTAATGAGCTGTGTTTTCCAGGCCTTCATGGGGCAGCGCCCCCGCCAATGTTGTCCAGGTACTTCCCAGGCCAGGGCACTGCCCTGAAGTGAGCCGAGATGGGAGTTAAAAGTCAGGCAGGCAGGGGGAAAAAGAAGGCAAATTCTGATTTGTTCCACTTTCTAACAGTGCAATCACTCTCGGCCCTTTCCCAGCCCAGCCTAGGAAGTATAAGTTAGATGTTAGGAAGAACTTAGTGGGATCAACTTTGAAAGGAGCTGGTAAAGCAGCTTCCTCTCAGAGAAAAAGACAGTTACTAGGGATTGTGTGAAGAAGTCTGTTTTACTTTTAGCTAATTGGTCTTTGATTTGTGAGACATTTAGTTTGCTGGAAAAAACTCTCTGACTGTTAAACCTCTGGGGGCAAACTGGAGAAAATCACATAATTAGCAATTCAGAGATTTTCAGAATCTGGACACGAAAAAGAGAGGCCAGAGAAAAGGAGATCACTGTGCTGTAGTAGAGTTCCGCGGAAGAGAAGCTAGTGAATTATGTTTGCTTGTAAATGTATGCTTCTCTTTGGGAAACTGTCTTAATTATACTGTTACTAAATGGGAAAACGTTAACTGATTTCACCTTAAACTCTTTTCATCTTGATTTCTTTTGCCAGATTTTTAAAAATTAGCCCTCCTTGCAAAAATGCCAACACACGTTTATTTATTAATGGATTATAACAAAAGCAGAGGACTTAAACAATGATTAGTTTTATGAAAAGAGATAACATCTGAACACAGTTCACACATTTACCAATGATTCTTCTCTGCTGCATGCCATCTGTGAATCACCTGACACAAAACAGCTGTAAGGTCTCTCTGCTGTAAGGACATGACGGCTCTGCCAGGGACTGCATCCCAGTTTGTAGTCTACTCCCTGACATAATTTACATACTACGTGAAACAGCTAACTAAGCCTACCAGGAATGGTAACTATCTGTCTCCTGCTGCAGGCCCTGGAATGGCCATACTTTGGGTTGGCTCTGGCCCCAGCAGGAAGCACAGGCCTCCTTGCTGTGGTGTGCCTGGTGCTGCCTGGTTCCTGACCACAGCTGTAGGTTCATTTGCTTTGTTTTGTTTTGATATAATTTCCATTTTTCAGAAAAATTACATGACTAGTGCAAATAACTCCAACAAACTTGGATCTATTTGTTTGCATTTTTATTTGCATTTTTGCTTTATTTGCTTTATTATTCTCTCTCCCTTTTAAGAGTAAGTTAGAGATGTCTAGCCCCTTTACCCCTAAATACTCCAGTGTGTATTTTCCAGAAGGACATTCACAACAGAATTAACACAATCACAAAATTAAGCATCCATACAATACTACTATCTATTTCATCAATTGCCTCAAAATGTCCTTACTTTTTTCCCTTCAGCTAAGTCTAGGATGAAATTCAAGATAATGCACAGCATTTAGTTGTCATGCCTATTTATTTTCCTTTATTCTGGAACTTTTCTCCAGCCTTTCTTTGCATTTCTTGACCCCAACATTTTAAAAGACTACATGCCAATTATTTTGTAGAATGGTTTTCAATCTGGGTTTGCTTCATGTTTCCTCATGATTAGATTCAGGTTATGCATTTGGGTGGAATATCACAGAACTGAAAGTGTGTCCTCCGCTAAGCATTCTAACCAGAGGCGCATGATATTGAGTATCAGTTTATATCAATATAGTGATGTTAGGTTTGATGAGTTGATTAAGGTGTCTGCCACTATGAAGTTATTATTTTTTTCTTTGTAATTAATAAGTAATTTGTGGGAGCAGGCTTTGCAACTCTGTAATTATCTATTTCTTATCAAACTTTACTCATCAGTTTTAGTCATCCGTTGATGACTTTCTACCTGTCACTCCCTTTATATTTATTTGTTGGCATTCTACTGTACTAAAGACATTTCCCTTTACCTCCATTTATTATGTGTTTATTTGCTTATGTCTATATGGATTGTTATTTTATTCAGTGGGGTATAATTCATTACAAATACTATTTATTTTCATGCTCAAATAGTCTCCAATTTGGCCAGTAGGAGCCCCTTCTAGCTGGCTTCTGAGGGTTTTCAACATATTCTCATGATGCATTTTATTAACACTTCCTTATTTTTTGGCATAAATCAAGGTGTTCTAGGTTCAACCCCTGCTTTCCCTGCCCTAGCCCTGGGATAAATAATTTCTCAAGGATCCCTGGTTCCTTTAGTAGGAAATGGTATTTAGAAACCACCATCTAAATGCTAAATATGCTCATTCCTACTGGTGTGTCATTGCTTCTAGGTCCTCTTAGCAGACAGAGTTGGGTAATATTATACACGCAAACACATATAGAGATATAGATAAATATAAAGACATAGATATGTATTAGAAATATATATATACATATATATGTGTGTGTGTATATGTGTGTGTATCTATATATATGTAAAGAGAGAGACAGAGAGACAGAGAGATTTTGATTAGACATAGGTATATAGTTGTGCTGATAACTCCCATGCAAAAACACCCTTTCCACATTTGTAACTTCTCCAACAGTGAGAAATCCAGCTCCCATTAGCCTCTAGCTGACTAATACACAGAATATAGTTTCAGAATTGCTAATCCATAGCAGTGCTAAAGTTAACCTAATGAGAGTTCAATTTGTTCACAACTTTTAATGTAAAATTTACATACATTAAAATGCACAAATCTTAAGTACTCAATTCAATAACTTTTGACAAATAGAAACGCCTGTGTAACCCACACTTCTTTCAAGATATGGAATATTCATCTCTGTATCTTTTCAAAAAGTACCCTTGTGTTTCTTCCAAGTCAGTCCCTCCACCACCAGAGGTAATCACTATTCCAATATTTTGCTTAGTCTGTAGTCTCAGTTAGCTCCCCTAGTTTTGAACCTCCATCTTCATTCTGTGCCCTACTCTGTGCTTTCCCCACACTGAAACTTGTGCCACCTCAGTGTCTGGCTTTAAGCTGTGTTTTGTCTGTTCTTTGATTTCCCAAATTCGATTTCCAGTTCGGCCTTCAGTCTCTTCCCATTCCTGATGCCGGGGAGTCTGCCTCTCTTCCAGGCTAGATGATTTGGTTCCTGCACTAGTCTACATTCCTCGTTTTTCCTGGGCTTTTAATCCAGCCTCAAAGGATCTCTAGCCTGGAATGTGCTTCAAGGATAACATAATTTACCAATGATGGTTTCATAAAAAGTCACAGTTCCTCAAGATTTCACAATAACACCCTGTCTGGCCCTTCTTGATGCCTGGATTCTGAGTTACATCTGTTCCTCTGATACTAAATCTTGCTCCTTACTCCTGTTGGGTGACTGTCACAGTCCTCCCTTCCTAGTGACAGCTGGAGCCAGCAGTGGTGAGGCTTTTCTCATGAGGGTGTCTTGTGAACATGACTACGATGGACAGACGTCATGTAACTTGTGGGTGTTTAGTAAATGTGAAATCACTCAGTCTACTACCAAGACATGGCAAGTGGGCAGAGTTGGGGGCACAGGCAGAGAAGGTGGGTGGGCCCCTATACACTCTTCAAGTGCTTAATGAATAACTCCCTTTTAGTAGAGCTCAGCCTAGGCGGAGCTATATGGTTTAAGGCAGAAACTAAGATGAGGCCGCAGAACCAGGAAGTCACGCCCATGTTAATATTTAGAAAAAGTGGTGTTATAATAGCTTCTTTTCCAAAAGCTTTTCCAGGCTCCTTAATAAAAAGGGTTAGTGTGGTTTGATCATGAGAAGCATCTGAAAAGACTCTTTGACATGCAGGCACTTGGCCCCGCTCTTCATGCTGGCCTTTGATTATATTAGCAGTTTAATAAGCAGTTGCATGCTCTGTCTTTTGTGTGCTTGGATTTCCCCCCAAAAGGCTTAAAGCTCCTTAAGAGAAGCGACAGTGTCATGCATTTTTCTGTTTTCCTCCTTCCTCGGCATCAGCTCCCTGTCAGGTGACAGGTGTCCGGTAGATACTCCTGAAATGAATCAAGTCTTCTTAGCTACTTGACAAAGATCTTCTTTCAGCTGTATCCCAGTTCCTAGTGCAGCACCAAGCACAGAGTAGGCACTCAAATTGGTTGCATAAATCATAAACTAATTCCACCAAGTTGTTGCAAAGTCAAAACGTTACTATCCCCTTCAGGAGTCTGTGTTTTAGAACAACAACGAATGTGCAATGCTTAATAATCCTAGTGGAATTAACCTACTAGTGGAATTGCAGACAATAAAGAACCTGAGTGAGGAGGACATTCATGAGCAGGAGGGTCTTTGATGACCCCACCAATTATGCCACATCGCTGTGTTACTCTTTCCCTGAGGTCCTCAGAATGTTGAGCCTTAATGGAATCATTATATTCTGCTGATGGATCCCTTTTGCTGTCTGCCTTTCCTGAGTTTTCTCTCTCCTATTAAATTTTCATTTATTTTCTTCAGACCAACAGCAAATCGGTTGTAGCACCTTCTTGTAAAGAGCCCCGTAGACAAGTATCTCTTGTCAGAATCTCCTAGTGACAAACTTTCTAAACTTTCTGCTTTTATCCCTACTAACGAGACTGGAATTTGACACCAGCAGGCAGCCAAACAGGGGCTCTGCATGGCTAGATTCCCTCCTCAACAGACCACATACATTCCAGAATTTGATTCCAACTCCTTAGCTTCCTACATTTGCTCAGGGGCCCAGCTATATAGGATCTGCCTCTGCTTTGACTCTCACTGCTGTCCTGACCCAGTTAGAACCTCTATTCTTAACTAGATTATTTTAACCATCTACTTTCTAATGAGTGTACCTTCAAGTTGTGATAAAATGTAAATATATTTGGTCGTGATTCCAAATTTATGATTAGCTTCTTACTGGAGCTACTACCTGACCCACGAGTCGCTATATGCAAAGACAAGGCCAGGGAAATTTAGTACCTCATGCGGAACTCCATCCAGAGGGGCTGAACTGGGCCACAGATGAACTGGGAGGTCTCATCTGAATCCAAGGCCATTGGTTCTATCTCAGCCTTGGCTTCAATTAGAATCAACTAGGAAAACAAAAATTCTGATGTCCAGGCCCAACCCTCTGACCTTCTGATTTAATTAGGCTGGGATGATGCCTGAGTATGTTTATTTTTTTCTTTTGAAATGAACTTTTATAAAAGTACAAAAGTACTTTTGTCTAAAAAAGTTACAAGTCTGTCATTAGTACAGTTTTACTTATCATTACAAATTTTCATTACAATTTTAATTGTTATGAAATGTTCCATGGCGTACACACATTTAACCATTCCCCTGCCATTTGTTAAACATTTAGTTCATTTCCCATTTTTATGTACTCTAAAAGGAAATACGATGAGAGCAATCTTCACATAAATTTTCCTTATTGAAGGTGTTTTGTATTTCATTAAGAAAAATTCTCAGAAGTTTTATTATTGGTCCAACTGTTTCCAAAAGGCTCTTAATCAATTTACAGTCATTCCAGAATGGATGAAAATTTTGATTTTACCCAGCACTGGTCAACTGCTACTATACCAAGACATTTATTTCATATTTCAATGTGTATGTCTATATTTGAGGCGTGTGTGTGTGTGTGTGTGTGTGTGTGTGTGTGTGTGTGTGTTTAAAGCTCCCCAGACAATTCTAAGGTAGAGTCTGGGTGGAGAACAATAGTAAGCTAGACTCAAAGTTGGCCACGTGCTGTGGTCCCTTTTTTTCAGCCTCTGGAGATCTTGTGATGTGATAGCAAAAGCTCAGGAAAAAAAAAAAAAACAAAAAACAAAAACAAAAACAAGAAAGAGGGCACTGGGGAAAAAAAATAAGGTTTCTTCCTAAGGCTTAGGGCCAAGCTGACCCAAGCCATTCTCCCTGGGCCTTCCTAGGGAGGGGCCCTGCTCCTCTGGCTGCCAGGGCTGGACGTGACTCAGAGAACGAAAGCACACGGCCCCAAAGAGGGAAAACAAGAGAAAAATGGGCCTGTCATGCATCACCAGGAGCTTGGAGCCTCTCCCTTAACTCCGAGTCCACTTCCCAGCCCTCAGTCCTGATTCACAGAAGCCTCCGGCTGTGCTGCCCAGGACCCACCTAAATGTGCCTTCTCCTTACCCCACTACTATGGCCTTAGTTTCCGAAATCTTTTTAAATTACAAAAGAACTATTGATATACCATAAACAAATGTGCAAAGTTGAAAAGATCCCCTCACTCCCTACTTCCATTCCCTTCTCCAGGGGTAAACTGATAATAGTTATTGTGTACTCTTGACCTTTTTCTGTCCATTTACCAATGCTAGTGTGTGTAAAACTGTGCATATGTACAGGATTTTTAAAACCCATAAATGGAATCATGCTCTATATAGTTTACTCCAACTTGTCTTTATCATTTAATGTTATAGGACAGCCCACTTTGTGTTAGTTAATATAGAGCTGTCTCATTTTTTTTCATGGCTGCATGATAACCCACAGTATATGAGGATATCATATGATTTAACACTTTTATTGCTGGATGTTTTAGTTGCTTCTCGTTTTTCCTCTGTAACAACAACACTGCAATGAACTCCTTTGTGTATATGTCTGTGTGCCATCTACCTGGCTTTGACTATTGCCACTGCTAGTAAACTCCTGTTGTTGGGCTCCAACTATGCCTACCTTGAGTATCTCTGCCACCTCCAGAACTCGTTTAGACCCTGGAAGAACGCCACCTTGGCTCATTCCTGGCCTCTGCTCTCATCCACCCCATCATTCTGCTGTGGGAGTCACAGCATATCTTACAGCCCAGGCGCCGGAGTTCTGATAACCCGACCATAATATGGAAAGGTGCAAAAAGTACAGCTAGTGTCCCTCTGGGCATTTGGAGAAAAGGAAGAGCGCTAGCTCCTCCAAATGCAATCCAGCTGGAGAAAGTGTGAGAGTATCGATAAAAGTGGCTTTTAAGATTCTTCCTCTTTTGACCCTGGGATGATGGAGTGTGGGACCGAAACGACAGTGAATCACTGACGTAGAAGATACAGGAGCTGAAGTGGTGCTCGCAGCTTTCCAAAGCAGCAGAGGGCGTGAGGGAGAGTGTGTGCATGTGTGCGTGTGTGTGTGCGCACGCGTGCGTGCGTGTGCATGTGCGTGTGTATGTGTGTTTTAGCTCTGAACCAAATGTCCTTGGCCCACAGATGGAGAGAGCCAACCCTTGATTTAATGTGTCGTTGTACTTTTTGTCCTTTAAGGTTTTCGAGCACCCTGGTCCTGCAAGAAGCAATAACGGCTAATGAGAAGCAGGCTGTACTCTGGGAAACAGGAAATCTGGTTTCATTTATGACTTCACCAGGGCCTGCCATGGAATTTTGAGCATCGGGTTGCTACCCCATGCTCTTGGTCTCTCTCATCTAGAGGTGCCATCTGAACGTTTTAGATCCAAGGGTTAGATTTCTCGCTTTTCCTACAAAATAGTGCGAGTGTCACTGACTGTTAAAAATGGGACATGCAGGGGAGCTTTGTCATTTGGGTGAGATGTTTGCTGTGTTTGGCATACTCTGCTTGAATGTTTCCTTCTTCCTTACTTTCTGGACGCAAAGAAAGAACATATGTTTGTGGTGTTGGAGGCAGGGGATGAATTTCCTGTGTGGCAGCCATCCTGAAATGTTCTTGCACACACAAATGTGAAGGCAGATGGTGACCTGCTCTCTCAACCCTTTAGAAACTCTTCAGGGAATGGTGGTGTGGTCACTGTCAGAGCAGAATAAACAAATCCACTTTAATCAGGGATAAGCTACATTTGGGATGTTTAAGCAAAAACAAAGTTTGCTCATGGAAAAGTAATTTATTTAGACAAATCAGGATTTTTAAACTCTTTATTGAAGTGTAACACACATACAAAAAAGTGCATGCATCATAAAGGTACAGATCGATGAACAATGTACAAAGTGAATACACTCAACTATGTCACCCAGGTAACCACTACCTAGGCCAAGAAGTAGAATATTAGTGGCACCCCAGAAGGCTCCCATATCCTCCCTCCCAGTTCCTAGTCCTCTGAAGTATAAGCACAAGCTGACTTTCAATATTTTATATTAATTATGCCGGTTTTGAACTATATATATGTGAAATTTATTCATGTTTTGTGTAGATCTTATTCACTTATTCCCAATATTATACAATATCCCATGACAGAAATATGCCTATTTTATGCTAACGGGATTTTGGGGTTGTTTTCAGTTTCGGGATATTTCAAATTATGCTGCTCTAGCAGTTTTGCACATATCTTTCAGCGCAGTCATTTCTGTAGCAAACATTCCTACAAGTAGAATTGCTGGGTCACAGTGTTTGCATACATTCAGCTTTAATGAGCTTTGGAAACACAGCGAATGAGAGTTAGGAATGTATTTTTGACAGGTGACAGAATGCAGAGCTAAAATCAGGCCCCAGGCTTCTGGTCCCCTCCCAGGCTTGGATTACAGGGGAGCCAGAGCAAACCACTTACCCTCTGTGTTTCCTCAGCTGTAAATTGGAAATAATTAGTACCTGCTCTTACTTGCCATGGGAAGGGAAAGCCCTCTGTAAAGTCTCAAGCTGTATGAATGTAAACTGTCATTAAAATGGAAGCAGAAGAGGGAGATTTTTAATTATTAATGAGAACTAAAGAATAACTATACTTATGTGAATTTCCATTTTAAATTCAGAATCCAGAGATTAGATTAATTGCTCTGCTAGACAGACCGTGTATTGCCAAAGGGCCCAGTAGTATATTATTCTTTTGAACCCAGCGGACACAACGAGTAACCTCCCAAGCCTGTCCTCCATATTTTACCAGAAGATTCCTCAAATGCCTGGAGCCCCAGGGGTCCTCTCAGTTCTTTCAATCACCAAATGGTCCAGCTTCCTCCTTCCCCCAGCATCAGTGAGAGTTGGCCTGATCTGGAAAAACCAGTCGGACTCTGCCTGACTATCATTATCATGCACCAAGAAAGACAAAGGAGATCACTCCCTGTCTTGTTGAACGTGAAGTTTGACTGTTGTCGGTGAGGTGCTTTGGTTTCACAGTGAAACAAAAAGGTGAACTTTGGGGCTGTAAAAAAATAATAATTAGTTGAAAGTAGTGTCAAAATTTCTTCCATCCTATTGATCCTCATGCAGATTGTTACGCTAGGAGAAGGCAGTGCCCTCTTCTGGCCAATGCCACACTTGCATGGACTGCCAACTCATGCGGCTGGTTTTTCACTGGGGAGCTGGCTCATCGTGGGCTTAATCTTGAGTAAATCAATTTTGGGGATCCACCCCTCCCTCTCCTCTTTAAAAAAGAAAAATCAAAACTGTGATAGTTAATTTTCTGTGTGATTAACATTTAAATTGGTAGACTTTCTCTACCTTTCACAATGTGAGCGGGCCTTTATTCTTAAGAGCAAAAACTGAGGTTTCCCAAAGAAGAGATTCTGCTTGAAGACTGCAACACAGAAACCCTGCCTGAGTTTCCAGCCTGCGGATTTCGTGTTCTAAACTTCAATATCTACTTTCCCTTGAATTTCTAGCCTGCCAGCCTGATCTACAAATTCTAGACTTGTCAGCTTCCACAATCGCGTGAGCCAATTCCTTAAAATAGATATTAAAATAACACACACGCATTCATATATCCCATTGGTTTTGTTTCCCTGGAGAACCCTAATACAAAAACCTGGTCCAAATCCCATTTTATATCAGTGAACTTAAGTATAGCAGTTGACCTTCTGAGTTCAGGTTTAAGTCCTACTCCTACCTTACTTACTAGCTTCATGAACTAGCTACATATCATACTTAGCCTTGGTTTCTTCATTTGTATAGAGAATAAAATTGTAATATTTACTGAATAGTTTGCTGTGAAGATTAGAAAAAACTTAGAATAGTGTCTGGCTCAGAGTAAGTACTCAATAAATGTTACTCGTAATTATTAAGGTTACTGAAAAGCTGTCAGAGAAGAGGGAGGGGTCCACGGAAGGGTAGCTAGTCTTGTTCACTCCTCTGCCCCTTGTCTCCCCAAATTCTGATGTACAGGCAGCCTTTGCTTTTTATTGCCTGTTCCTGGGGACATTATAAAGCTATTTGTTAAGTGTCATAGGAACCCGATCGAGATTAAAAGTTAGATTCTAAATTAAGGAATAAGTGATAGGTGAAACCGTTGTTATGCCACAGAAGTTCAGTAAATCTTGGTAATCATTTAAAACAGTCAAGTTATTTTTTTAAGACCATATGAGGCCTCCATAAAATTTAGTCTTTTCTCTACAATACAACCTATTGGTTTAGTTAGAAGGTTTGTCTTCTCACAATTTGGAATGACTTTTGCAAGATTTGGTTGGTCAAAACCTGTTTTTGAAGCTAGCCAATGATTATCTCTAGGTGGAAGGTCTTTGTTTAATTTAGATTTTCTTTTTTTAATATTTGTGTTTCATTCAGTGATTCACCAGAAGGACTCACAAGACTCAGTATCAGGTTATATACTCACTGAGATCTATTATAGCAAAAGATACAGAGCAAAAGCAGCAGGAAAATGGTATGCATTAATTGGGTCCAGAGAGGTTCAACACAGGCTTCTGATATCCTTCCTTTTCCAAGGCCACATAGGATGGTCTTTGTGTTTCTGTTAAATATGGGGACATGTGTGCAATGTATTTGCCCATGGAAGCCTGTTCGAGTCTCAGAGTCCAAGGCTGTTATAGGAATAGGTATATTCTGCTATGTAATTGGCTATAGCAAATAAAACTCAGGACCCTAACAATGAAACCAGTTATACATCCTTGATCTCGATGTTTGTGCAAAGCAACCTAACAAGCAGGTATGTCTACGGGCCACATTCCCAGTAGGTAGTCAAGGGTAAATCATGGGTCCCTTGGAGACACGCAAGGAGTAAGCAACCAGACCTGCTGTGTAAACTCTTTCCTTACAGTCTGTGTTTTCTAAAATAACTATAATTAACCAGTTACTTTTATAATCAGAAATGTAACATAATATAAAGGCATCCAAAGTTAATGATTTTTTTTAGTGATTTAGTGATGTTGCTTTATAATCTCATTTTATTTCCTTGTAGTTGAGAGAACTGCTGAGAGAAGTAAAGTCACCCTAACTAGACATGTCATGAATGCCCACCAGAACCTTTAGACTCTTTGGGAAAACCATAAAAACAGGCAAGGAGAGAGCATGAGGAAATGGAACTACTGAGCTGTGAGAAGACTCACTCAAGGTTCTAAATCTCAGGGCTTTCCACTTAAGATTTCTCTCAGGACTCCTGAAAGGGGATAAGGCAATGAATGCCTGCTTAGTTGTTTTGTCTTTAACGTGGGCAGAAACTGGAGAAGCCTTTGCTGGTGGAGCTGCCTGAACCAAGTGTGCACAGCCCCATCTCCTTTGTTCTTGGAAGAGGCCTCCCATCCTTCCCCATCCCCGCCCTTCTCCAGGAGCCTGACAGAAGTATCAGGACTCTAGAGCACTGCCCATGCTGTGCTGTTGGGTCAGTGGTCCAGTTTGGAACCCAGCAAGAGATTAGTTTTATCTTCACTAATATTTCCCCTTCTTTTCCTTTCGTTTACTCTCTTGTAAGTTGGAGGGTGGTGTCTGCCTCTCCACTGGACTGCAAATTCCTCAGAGGCCTCTTGGAAACAGGTTATACAGTGGTTATAATTGTGGGTAATGAAATCAGATGATCTGGGGTTTGAGTTCTGGCTTGCCTCTCACTGGCTGGTGTGATTCGAGTGTGTTACTTAATGCAAATAATAATACCTCCCTTATAGGGGTACTGGGAGGCTGAAAAAGAGTAATAATTCTTAGCTATAAAAAATATTAAATAAATGTTAGCTATTTTTTAAAAATATTTTTTTTTAATATTAGGTACTCTGTTTATTTTGGAAAATGCTATTCTATCTTTTTAACAATTTTATTGAGGTAACTGACATATAATATACTGTGAATATTAAAAGTATACAGTATCACAAGTTTTGACATGTATACACCTGTGAAACCATCACTATAACCAAGTTAATGAACATATTCATAAACTCCCAGTTTCCTTGGATCTTTTTGTCACCCCTTTCCCTGTCCTCCGGCAATCACTATTTACTCTCCACCTCTACACATTGTTAGCTTACACTTTCTAGAATATTATATGAATGGAATCATATAGTATGCTTTTTTTTTTTTTTTGGCTTCTTTTACCCAGCATTATTTTGAGATTTATCCACGTCGCTGAGTGTATCAATTGCCAGCAGATATATCATAATTTGTTTATCTATTCACTTACTGATGAGTATTTGGGTTGCTCTCAGTTTTGAGGTATTGGAAATAAAAATTCTATGAAGATCTGTGCATAAGTCTTTGCATATACGTATACTTGCATTTCTCCTGGGAGTGAAATGGATGGGTCATATGTATACATTTACAAGAAACTGCCAAATTGTTTTCCAACTGTTTGTACTATTTTGCATTCCCACCAGCAGTGTGTGAGTGTTCATTCCTCCATATCCTCAACAACAGGAATACCCCATTGTTATTCAGAGTTCCTGTATACACACATGGGAATTTTTATTTATTTATTTGTTTTTTACTGTAGGACGTGTTAGCACCTTAATGCACTAATGTGGTGGTTGGTGCCTTTCCAGGATTGGATATCATGAGCAGCGTCCTCAAACTTACTGACCCATGGAACCCTTTATTTGAGGTACATCTTTAGCAATTAGTGTTCTGCAGAACATCTTGGGCAATCCGTGTTGGAGATTGCTCTGTGCGTGGCCTTAAAGACAGCTGAGAAATGTAGATGTTGATGAAAGCAGCCATAGACATACCTTCATGTACATGCATATATGTACCTTTTCAAGTATGAACATACCGCTTTTCTGGGTTAGAAAGAAAACTGCAAGAATCCAGACAGAGACCTCGAAGTTACTCAGGGTGTGACCTGACCAAATTATTCATTCAAGGGTTTCTCTAATTTCCCTTTTGGGGCAAATCCAGGGGTGATGCCCAATCCTCTAATTGGCACAGTGCAGACATGTGTTGATTCTTCCACAAATGCTTTATAGACTGCTGCATAATCGGGCACTTTGAAAGATATTGAGATGATAAAAAAGAGACTTCCTCTTACACTAGGCTGGGAAAATGAGACCTCATGGAATCCAGAGCTCTGTGCAAAGATCTCCCTGATAAGGTTACCCTGCAGGGCTGAGGATTCTAAAAACTTGAAACTGAGTTTACTGGAGCTCTCTGCATTTGCCAATGGGAGGACAGCTAACCTAATCTAGTAGACAAAACGAAGGAAAAGAAGTACAGCCAATCATAGGTCTCCTACCCTATTATGTTCCATTCTACATCAACATGTAGGCAGGCACCTCCACACCTGGCCCGTTCCTTCCTGCACACAAGAGATGCCTTTTTCTTGCCCCTTTTGCATTCTCTTCTTGGTGTCCTTCTCCCAACTTGTCTCTTGCCTAAACCCTGCTCCGCCTCCAGATTGAAGCGCAAATGTCATTTCTCTGGCGAGCTTTACTTGACTCCTATATACTATTTTTCCCCCATCACTTATCACAAAGTATAATTAATATTATTTAATGATTGTCTCTCCCACGAGCTCGTGTGCTGCATGAGGGCAGAAATAGCTTGGCTAGTTCACTGTTGAATTACTAACACATGGCATAAAGTGGTCAATAAATACCTGCTGAATGGTTGAAAACTCTTGATGCTGATCTATTCTTGCTCATTTAATTTAAGGCCGTTCTGTCTTCCTTTGTCCTAGGTCAAAGTCTTCTTAATTCCCTTTGTCCTAGGTTCAGATCTTCCTATCCTTTCATTCCAAGAAATGCCTGTTATCTATTCACTGATCAGAATAGTAGTTAACATCACTGCACAAGGCTAAAGTCTCTCATGTAATCTGGAGCAAAAGAGCCTGGGAAAAGCAGCACTCTCCTTTTAAATATAAGGTGTTGGGGTACGGGGGAGGAGGGGTAAGGAAAAAATGGGTAAAGGGGGTTAAATATATGGCAATGAAAGGACACTAGACTTCATGTGGTGAGCACGCAATAGTGTATACGGATGTCGAATTGTTGTACACCTGAACTTTATGTAATGTTATTAACCGATGTCATGTCAATAAATTTAATTTTTTAAAAATGAGGTTTTCAGAGTTTTTAGTGGGGTTGAGACTCTAATGAATAGCTCATGTGTTCTCCAGAACCCAAGAAGGAATGGTGTGGCTGCGGGCAGCCTTGAAGCAAGTTGTGTTCCCAAGTATGCTGCTGACGTCACTGGGGATAATGCACAGGAAGCTGTTCTAGTGTGGGGCCATTCTCTGGAATGCTGGGAACATACCATTCAGAGGTAGAATAGTTACGCTTCACACCTTCAATTAGTTTCTTTTCAGAACTCATTCACATACTCAGAACTTGGGCTTGAGATTTCTCTAGCCCTTCTCCAAAGCCAAACAGCCTATGGATGTGATTAGGAAAACATGGCTAGGAGCCAAGTAGCTGGAGGGGAGGGCAGTCTCCTTCTAGTAAACTCTGAGACAGGGCTTTTACTGAAGCGCAAAGTACTTTGAAGCACGAATGTAGACCTGCATCAGAAAGAATGGTCCCTGCCTTGACAGAGCTGAATTTTACTCCTGGCTTTAAGCTGTTGCGATGACTGAGGCAGAGTGATTAAATCCCTTAGGACACCATATGGTACATCCTTAGTGCTCAAAACATAACAGTTGTTTAACTATTAGGTGATCCTTGGGTGTTCTCAGGGTCCCCTGTGCCTCCTGCACCGGTCCCATCACACCGGATGAAAACAGCCTGCCCACTTTTTCTTCTGCTCAGCTGTGACGCCCTTGCAGGACCAACACCTAGAAAAACGCCTTCCCTCTGTGGAGAGCTTATGATGTCAAGCACTAAGTGCTTTACATGGATGATTTCATTATATTCTCAAAACCTTATGGAGTTAGGAATTACTGTTATCTTCACTTTATAGCTAAAGAAATGGAGGCACCGACAGGTTAAATATCTCACTCACTGTGATCTATCTGTAAGTAGTGGAGCCAGGAATTAAATGCAGCTGGTCAGGTTCCGGAACCTGTGCTCTTTGCCACTGCACCGCACTTTGTTTTCCTAAGGGGAAAAATTGTGCAAAAACCATAAAACATATCACCCCTCCTGTCGCCGCCTGTTTGGGAGGTTCAATTCATTCTGTGATTTCTTCGCGCTGGCTCAACACAATGCGTTATATAACGGAAAGCTTTACAATCCCCTCTCCATTTGTCTAGTGCTGGGTTCGGCATGCTGGGATTATGTTACAATAATGCTCTCACAAAAATCTCTTGGTGCCATTGTCAGACTCCACACTAGACTGAGTGGAGCACTGGGCAGACCCTTTATGCTTCTGTGTTCTTAGTGACAACCATCTGTTTCCTAAAGCGATTGAAATCTTCAGTTATTACCATAAAGGAAATACGCTGACTGGAGGCATGACCTCACACTGCCACACATTTCAGGAATCAGTCACCACTGAAGTTAGGCCTGTCTACCTTTTTCAAAGAGTCTGGGTGAAAAGGAGGTTTCTTTTCAATACTAGTTGCTCAGACTTTGTATATTAAAAAAAATTATAAATAAATTATACTTTTGAAAGAGTATTACATGTCTTTGGAGTTAAAGAAATACAAGGAATACTCATGTATGGCCATCATCCAACTCAACATATCATCAGACTGTATGGGGCCCTCCACATACCCCTACCCAAGTGCATCCCTCTTCCAGCCCTTCCCTGGGAATGCTAACTTGTTTTTCATTACACAAAAAAGTATGAGTTGTTTGAGTGATAATTTTCTGATGAAAAAGTTAGATGTGATTCCTGAGTCCTGTTATAAAAGGTACTAGCGGCAAATGGATAACCAAATGAGGTACTCTGAGGTTTCACTCTCTATTCAAACTGAGGTTTTCAAGTGAGCCGTTTCCGATTCTAACTTCATAACCGCTGCAGCATAACAGTGTGCTGAAGACAGATGTGTCACGAAACTGTGGTGAATGTGCAAAAAGAATTTTTGCCACAGCTGGAGATATGTATTTTTATGGCCATGGCCGTCACAATGTTAAGCTGAGCGGGTGCTACAGATGGTGATGGGCAGAATTCAAACTGCAGAAAGAGGGAGTAGGTCATTACGACAGCACCAAAGAAAAAGTTTCCTGCAACATGCAAGAAATCTATTGTGTAACTACATGAGAGAACTTGGTCATGGCAGTAGATACTCTACTCAAACAGCCTGATGAATACAAGTGTGCTAACTCATGAAGCATTTAAGTCTTACAGGAGAGCTATAGGTTCTAGTATTTAAAAACGTACCCCAGACACCAAGGCATTTCTCAAGTGGTTTAACAAGTTTTCATCATTTATTCCCTGTGCTAATGTACCCTATGAAATAATTTCACTGTCTCTTCCCCTCCACCATCACCGTGATTTAGAAACACTCACGTCTGCCCAGGGCTGGAGGAAATGAAATGCAGCTCCATCACGGATTTCATAGTGTTTGTACACAGCAGCTAAAAGATTCCCCCAAACTGGACACAATTTTTGGTGCTACTTAGTTTATGAGGATTAAGCTAGGAAAAAACTTGGAGCTTTAAGGGAAATTGCTTTCGGAATAGGGGAAGAGGAGGGAAGAGACAATTATGCCATGAAGCAGAGACTCTTGCAGAGATGCCCAGAGAAGTAGGAAATCTTATTTCCATCTTTCCTTCTCTATCTAGCTTCTCTAACTCAAAAAAGGCCTGGCTTCCTGTTCTGACTGGAATGTGCTCCCTTCTTGCTTTTTGGATTTGCTGAAGACTATAATATGGCTGCAATTAAGTGATATGGGTATTTTTCTTCACATTTAAAAGATGCAGTATAATCAGCACCTTAAACAATATATGTGAATCAAAGGTTAACTTTTATGCTAAAAACATGTTTTTTAGGATGATTTTTTTATTTCAGGAGATAAACACAGAAAATCCTCACTTGTATTCTTTTCTGTTATAATTAGAATAACCAAATAATTTATCCTTAAAACCAGGCAACTTTTGAGAATGCAATGAGAGTGCTATTAATAATTACATCTAGACAACATAAACCAAAATTGTTCCAAGCAAACTGAAATATATGACCACTTACAGTGCAAGCTCGGTGTTCAGTAAATATTAATGTATTATCATGCTGTGTAACTTTTAGCCCTCAAGCTTGACAATTTGGTAAAAAGGAACATTCATATAGATATTAGATGCGTGTTTTTTTTAGTTATGCTATTAACACTAAATAGATCTCTTTGTCTAGAGAGAAGAATGTTCCACTTTTTCCCCTTGTGGTACTTGGAACAATATCATCTGTTTTACAGATAAAGTAAATGAGCACAGGAAGCCAGCCAACTGCACCAAATGACACTGCACAGCTGAGCTCAAAGCTACAAATTCTGTCTCCTAAATCCCCAGCAACTGTGTTGCTCACTGGACCATGAAGGGCTGCCTTCTAGAATTTTGATCCAAATTCTATTACAGATTCGCCAGAGATGGAGACTTATTACCACCTTACAGATAAGAAATCTTGTGCAATTTGTAATGAGGCTCTCCCTTTCACATTACTGTAATCCTCTTCATACCCCTTCTGTAAAAATCCCAAGTTCAAGTCCTGATCATTAGTTATGTGGTTTGGTCTCTTTTGTAAAGATTTCTTTGGGCATTCAAGGGATCCAGGTATTCATTAAGTATAGTACTTGGGATTTTTGTATGTTGGCAGTAACTAAGCAACAGTTAAGATGCTTTAACTTAGCATGTCCTGCATTGGCAAGTTTAAAAAAAGAACTGTCGAACCTTACGTGGCACAATCCCCCATGGACTCTCCCATCCCTCTGTACAGTTCCTGTACATCTTGGCTGCTCCTCCACCGCCAGCAGAGACCTCTTCTGTCTCAGCCATTCTGACAGCCTTGTGTGAACCTTTCCCACTGAAAGGCAGCTGGAGACCCAACGTGTGTCTTCAGTACGACTGGAACTAGTGGTGTGATCATTCAGTACCTTTTATAATAATTCTCTCATTCATATCTTATATCTACTTTTAACTGCTACCCCTTTGCCTTTATGAAAATATAACTTAAGTTAGCAGTTTAAGAACTATGCTTATTCACTAAACGACAGATACACAATCCAAACATAAACACTAGCTTTTTAAAGTGAATATCCAACGAAACTCATTCAATGACAAAACGTGTGAAAAATTCGCTATATAACATTCAAATGTTAGCAGGATTTGACTTTCAAGGTATATAATTTCGGAAGCAGAACTACAGCACTACGGCAACCATGGCAGAAACACATATTTAATACTGAGAACCTGTTTTTAGGAAAGCAGCAATTCTGTGGTGCAGTGGCGTAGAGCAAAAGCTCTGCTATCAGTCACGCCTGGGATTGTTGCGCAACATAAAATCTAGAACCTCTTATCTTTAGTTTCATCATCTATAGAATGGGGTAAGAACTGCCTGTCTTAGAGGTTTGCCGAGAGGCATAACTGAGACAGCATGTTTATTATTGTCAACTAGATAAATTCTGTCTTCTTCGGGATTGCATCTCAAAAGCAGGGGTGTTTAGAATTGAAGTACAAAGAGTGTACAGAACTCTCATTACTAGCTTCCAGGAAATGAAGCTAGATGACAATTAGGACAATACATGAGCTCAAGTTTAAAAAGTTAACCAGTTAAGTGTTATCTTAGGAAAGAGAGTTTTCCCATTGCTTTGGGGCAGTGGCTTCTTAAGAGGATAAGAACAAATTAGAATGTCTTGTGTAAGAGAGAAAGCAAGGGTCTGGATTGGGAATCAAGGAACTGCATAAAAAGGGTATTGGAGGCCTGAGCAAAATATAATCTAGTGGAGAAACCTTAAGTCCTGATGACAAAAGAGTAGATGCCATCACTGATGTGGTATGACCTTCGGAATTTACTTAACCTCTTTAAAGGTTTCCTTATTTCTGTAAGAGAAAAAATTTTTAACCTAACTTTTCAGGAATGCTAGTCTAAACGACCATTTTAAAAAATGAGGCCTAACAAAAAACATGACCACAGTAAACACTTAAAATGTTAAATTTCCTCACTGCTTATGTGACATTAACACTTTAAACATGGCTTAGAATTCTAGATGGCTCAAGATTCTGTTCTACTGTGAATATGATTATTCTAGCAAACCTCAACTAGGAAACATGATCATCTACTCAGTTTTTACAACTTAAAAGCAACAAACCTTTTCATCTCAACGACTTTTTGGAGATGCGGCCTTTGGAAGGTAGTTAGGTTAGACAAGTTTATAAGGGAGGTGCCCTCATGTGGGATTAGTACCCTTATTAGAACAGAGAACTTGTTTCCTCTTTTTCTACCAGATGAGGACACAGTGAGAAGGTAGCCATCTGCAAACCAAGAAGTACCCTTACTGGGGAATCGATTGGCCAGCGTCTTTATTTTGGGACTTCCTAGCCTCCAGAACAGTGAGAAATTGCTTTTGTTTAAAATTACCCAGTGTGTGATATTGTTATGGCAACCCTAAATAGCTAAGACAGGGAGGAAAATACATAAAGTGAGTGGAATTGTTCTAGTGAAAGAAGGGAGGAGAGAGGGAATAAGCCCTACCTGCTTGGTCCCTGCCTCAGCTGAAACCCCAGGGCACTGGAAAAACAGCATGAAAGTAAACTGTTTAATGTATCGATATAAAAAGCTGCCCAAATGAGAATAACGTTCACATGCTATAGAAACAAACTCTCTGGGATGGACCAAATTTTCTTCTGGTATTGAAATTCTGTTGTATTCTTATTTAAAATAAGTGAACTACTAGGTAGGATTCTATACTGCTTTAGAGAGCTGTTGTAAAAAGATTGTTAAGTTTCAAAATGGTGGTTAAAAAAAAAAAAAAGAACCTGCTTGGGTCAAATACCCAGGGAAGGACATGTTTGTTAAAGCAAATGTCATTTAATGATGTGGGGAACAAACAGCTCTGCTCCAGAATGGTCTTGTATTTCACTGCTCCATTTTGGATGGGTACTTTTAGGGGATATGAAATAAGACACTCAATGCAATTTAAAAATTTATAGTTGCATTTTGTCCAATTATAAGCCAAAAAACAGAACTCCCTTTCCAAAGTAGGAAGTACTACAAATACACTTATTCATAGTCCTCCTGGCACTGGGGTTGAAGAAAGGCTAGCAAATTCCTATGGAAAGGAAATGGCAAACTATACCAAATTTAATAACGTAACCCTCACTAAAGGCATAGCAGTTAAGGCAAGAGCAGAACCATCTTTCATAAAAGAAAGTGTGGGTGGTGGCAGCAGGGGCAGATAAGGGACGGTCCCTAACTTTGTATATACAGATAACCTGGTTACAAAGAATAGCCTGGCCTTGAAGGAAGAAGAGGAAACCCTCACATTGGACATCATGTTGCTGAAAGACGGTTTGTGGAAGAAGGGCCGTTCCCAGACAGCATATTTAAATAAATGCCTTAGTGAACGTGGGTCATACATAGAGGGGCATCTCAGGCCCTCTTTCCATTCTTTATGACAAATGTGCAGTTAATTAGGCTCTGGAGTTGCTCAGGAAAGCCCAGAATTGGGCCTAAACAATAAAATACATAGAAAAACTGTGAAACCATGAAAATACATTTTAAAAAACGTTTTCAGGTATAATACACAAAGGCAAACAAGTTTATCTTAAAAAATATCAAGTATTACATCCATAGACTATTCCTAATTATAATTACTTCTTAAAGCAACATTTGTCTTTGTTTACAAATACAGCAGCAGGTGATAAAACCTAACGTCTCAAACAGATTGCTTATAGTTCATAATACAAAAAAAAATGTATATGTCTCAAATCACATTTTAGGCAGTTTAACTTAAAATGCATAGACAATTACATACATTAAATTTGTCATTACTGTCAATGAAAAAATCACAATATCAAGAAAAAGAATACAAAAAACCTTTACAGAGCACGCAGAAGTCAAGTTTACTTAATGGCAACAAATCAGTATCTGCTAATCAGTGACAGGCAGTGCAAGTGCCTTTACCAGGGGAAAAGTGAAGGGGAAAAACATCCCATTATTTTGCATACTTGAAAAGTTGCACAGACGAAAGTACAATCTTGTAACACATTAATTTCTTACTTAAAAAAAAAAAAAAAAAAAGGGTATACCATACTTTGCTCTTTAAAATGCCCAAAGGCTGGTCAATACTTTCTACCAGCAGCAATTCCAAAATGTTTATCTATGTAAACTAATCATGGGTGTACTAATGAATTCTGTAACACCACCCTTAGACTGTGAGCCTCCCAAAGACAGGCGTTCTCTTCATCTCTCTATCTCTGGCATCTGGGGAAAGCATCTGGATCACAGAAATTTAAGTGTCTGTTGAGTAAATGCAATTCTCAGATGTAGTCTACAGCCAAAAGATTGCATGTCATTTCTTTAACACTGATTATTTTATTGGCATTTGTTTTTTTCTTGGCAGAATTCTGAAAATAAAAAGAACAGTGTCTGTCTTCAGTACTAAATATTGCTCTATTAAGATTAAATTATAGTCTTCCCTGAAAGCCACCCACCACTTTCTATGCATAGTGCACTGCATCAGTGTGATTCATCTGAATTTAGCCTTCTGCTTTTCAAAAACTTTAACTCTGTGTTTAGGTTTAATTTCCAGGGTTTGTAACCCTTGCATTTTATAAAGTTAGCACTAGATTATTCAGGTGAGGAAGGAAGACATGGCATTAATTATTTAGAAGTATAGCAACTGATCAATAATGCAAACTAGGTAAGATATTTTAATTGAAACTGAGTAGAGCTATGTTCATCTACACAGTTTCAAAAGCTATACATCTGAGTACATACAGGTAGCACTAATTATTTATGAGGTAAAATATCATGGGCACAACTGACTTCCTTTTACAGAAAATATTCCAACATTCCATTGTAGTGGTGTGACACACTAAGGCCAAATATTTACTCCTTTTCTTTTCTACCCTATTATTTATTATTTTCTCCTGAAAACAATAAACAATAAAATGAACAAAGAAGAAAGGATTCCCTTGGGTAATTAAAAAATGTCTATTTCTAAATAATCAATATATCACTTTAAACAAAACAGGGCTGTGGAGTCAGAGTTGTCAATAGTTACCTTCAAAGCATGACAAGGTGTCAGGCAGAGTTTAGTAAAAACAAGCCAAGGTATTTTAAATATTCCTTTAAGGAGCCTTGACTCTTGAGAACCAAGAGTGTGAATGAGGAACTAAGGTCTACATTTTAATTCTTCGTTGTCATTTTTGAGTTCAACATTTCAAAGTCTAACATTCTAACTCCAAAAACACTATTCTTCAACATATCTCAACTATATCAAATTTATTTTAAAATTCTTGCTGTGAAAGTCCAAATACCAGCATATTCCACACTTCATATTTCTTTCAGACCAAACATATTTTGTAATGAGGTCTTCCGTAAACTGATCTTAGCCTAGCATGACTTATTTTGAAAGTGAATTATTCCCTTGTAAAGAGAAAAAAATCTTCCTTAGATGCTTTCCCCATTCCTCCATAATTCCACCCCTAACAATACTTTTGCCCCAGAGTACCCAAGAGGATTAAGAACCTTCTCTAAAGAATTACAAATATAAAAGCAAATTCTGTTCCCTTTGCTTTCAATTCTTATGTTAAAAAAAAAAAAATTCCTAATACCACCTGGAAAGTCCTTGAAAAGCAAAAGTTAAAAAAGCAGTACTGTCTAGGGCACACTGAGCAGTATGGATCACTAGCAAAGTTGATATACTTATTGGTAACAGCAATTCCAAATCTTGTGTTTATAGTCCTACAAATCCTTTAGGTAAAAGATTTTCTTTGATAATAAATGGACACGATATAGATTCCTAAACTTGCTACCTTTTCTTTTAGTCAAACCTTATCTTTTCTAGTGTTATGTTACATAATGCATCTAAAGCCAGAGTTGTCAAGTTATCCCAATGAAGCACAACCAAAATAACCATAAGGAGAGAGATCTTTGCTATCTTACTTTTCCTATCATCTTATCCCTCCAGAGTTAGCTGACAGGATAATGACTGATAATTTATGACAACTTCCAAGGCTATCTGCCTTGTAAATTGGAGGCTACTTGGATGACAGATTCTAAAGTATTGTAGATAGCTGCCACTTGTCCTTGCAAGGAAGTAAATAAAAGACCACTTGTGCCACTATGTAAGAGCCATCTAACAACATTTACCAGTAAGCAAATATCTAAACAAATTAGTTTCAATTATCAAAGCTTGACTATCATCTACATAAAAGAGATGTTCCTCTCAAAGGTGGCCATCTTGCTTTCTTAAAAGGAGGTAGCTATCAAACCATTAAACTGGCAGCATTTGGCATTCTTGACATTTTAACTATAAGAAAAATAAACCACTATATATTTTATTTCTAAGCAAAAACAAGAGCTCCGGCATAAATCTCTCCTATACTGGTCAAGAAATTCACAACACATTTTAAGTAACCCAATGGATATATTCGAAGTTTCAAAATGTTATTTCACAAATAATGTGGTCAGTTCTATCCCAAATCTAAGAATCTGATTTAAAGATAAGGAGCCAAAAAATTACAGGGGCTATTTTAGTGGTTACAAACAAAACTTATTTAAGTAATACAATCACACTTCTTCAAATTCAATTGCAGAGATCTACACTTTATTATTTTCAGTGTTTGAGCTAGAGGACAATTTTTAAAGATGGCATTTAATTCTACCTATTTACCTGTCAACAAATACAGAACTGAACTGTTAGCCATAAGCACTTTACAGATCCAGAGAACTGTGCAAGAAGACAATGACAGCTTAACTGGACTCTGAAAGACAGATACATATTTTGATCTCACTTGTACAGAGTGAACAGTTATGCCTGTGTGACTAAAGTTCTCTAACATAACTGCTATATGTGTTTACGACAGACCCCTAGCGTGCCAGTTTTCCGTATCAGGGAGGAATTAAGGGATACGTTCCTAAAGAACTGAGGGAGAGGGGGCTATATGGAAGAGTCTGGGTAGAAGAGTGTTTTGTGGGAATGCAATTACTTGTCACTATGAAGCAACTCCTAGGGTTTCCTCTAGTTTGGGGTTCAAAACAAAGGAGAGAATTATTTACCTTCCTTGAGCTCTTCCCAAAGCAATATGGACATCTCATAATCTATTCTAAAGCAATACAAAGAGATCACCAATTCTCTAAGAACATAATTTACATATGTATTGGCCTGTATTAAAAAGAAAAAAGTTTCCATAAATGGCAGATTTTAGAGCTGTATGACCCACTTGGTTAAAAATAAAACAAATTAGATGAACTCAAAATGAAACATTTCTACCAAAATCTCAAGGGTAAAAACGAATACTGCCAGGCTAATGAACTCAACATCTGACAGTAATTACTTTTAAAATGTATATCCAAAACAAGAGGATCAGGCTTATTTATCCTACAGAGCAGCTCAAGATCTTTGAGGCATCATCATTTGTTTAAATTACAACAATATGAATGTTTCCAAAGTGTGTTTAGGGGGAAAAGTGATTATAGAAAAATATTTGAAATAATTTGCCCATAAGGTTGCAGATTCTAACAATAATCCACATCATCCTAGATTTTTAAATATGCAGTTTCATAATTTAAACAGATCCAAAATTTGTTTTAAACAAATTGTATCAAAGAGCTAGTTAATATAATTACTTTAACTTTCCATAAAAACCGAATAAAAATCACATTTGATTTACTTTACATTTTTATCTGATTGTATCCATCTGATATACTATACATCCAAGTACAAGAGGCAGATATCTTCTCTGAGAGGTGCAAGAGTTGTTCTTTCATGAATGCCCTCTAAGAATAGTGAAACCAGCAATTTTTATATATGCATTCGTGTGCATATATATGTACTTCAAAAAGCAAAGCGTCATCTCTTCATCCACTGTTAACTTAATGGTAAGACTGCAATAGAAAAAAAAAAAAGTAAACTTCTAGATTTTGTAAATGGAGTTTACTAACTCCTGGCTGCGGCTTAGACTTATTGCTTAATAAAGCCAAAGAGCAAGTCATCTCACTTATTTTGGCACTTTATGAAATTTTTAGAGAATATATACAACAGGAAGTTACACTAATGAAAGGAAGCCCCAGGGGGCACTTTGTGAAGATTTCCTTCCCTTAACAGTTGAGGTGGGATGTCTGATTTAATTACTTTAATAGTAAAGAGACATTTTTCCTCAAGGAGAAGCTTGACTGTGTTTGACTACTTACTTGGCTTACTTCACAGAAGTGGGGTGCTTTTCTATTTGATCCTATGTCCAAGACAGGCTCCTCAATTAAGATGTACACCCTACTAGAGCATGGCTGACAATAAAGCATGAAGCATTACACACATAACTGACAAATGCAGAAGAATGGTATAATCTTAAGCTGAATGCTGCTAAGGATCTAACCAAACCATGGCTGGAAGACACTACAGAAAGTTGCATGAGAGTTGGGCAATATTACATACTCACGGCCCTAGATGCCCCAAAAATCTACCTCTATATCAAGCCGGATAGGCAGAAATTGCTTTTATTTAACTGTGCTTTGGTATGATGCTATAAAACCTTGAGGAATGTTTTTAAGAAGTCCAATGTAACACATCTCTGAGTTTACCTCAAGGATGCTGATGAGGTCGATGCTTACTACCTTACAAAGGCTTCAAGGATCTTTGGGAAATTTCTCTTTCCAGTTTTAGTACTGGGAGCACCTAATTTGTGTTTTTATCCCTTTAAATGCTTTACCTGAAATCTGATATTTACTCTTTACACAATCCCACACACATTCCCCTTCTTTTAAAGTTTTAAAAGCTTGCTAATCTTCCATCCCAAACTGGAGACGATTGTTCAGTTATGCTTATATGACTATTAGTACATATTAAATAACAAATTAAATACTTACATGGGGGCCACCAGGCATTGGTGGAGCACCAGAAGGTCCTGAAGGCACTTGAAAAGGATTACTGGGAGTGGGGTAGAGTCCAGGTGTGGGATATGATCCTGCAGGTGCAGGATACGGTGCTGGTGGTCCCCAAGCTCCCGGTGGAACAGTACCCCATGGAACAGGTGGTGCTGCCCCTGGTGCTTGGGGAGGAGGTGCAGGATATGGCCCCGGAGATGGGTATGGCATGTTAGGGGTAGGATATTGCCCTCCCATTCCTGGTGCCCAAGGTCCAGAAGACATGGATCCCCATGGACCTAAAGGACCAGCTGCAGCTGGATCAGTGGGTGCACCATATGGTCGTGGAAGCTCTGGAAAGGGCATATTTGGTGTAGGATATGGCCCTGTGGGGCCAGGGCCTGGCACAGTTGGGGCAGGATAAGGACCACCAGGTGGGGGGCATGATGGTCCAGAAGGAGGAAAGGGTGCTGGGGGTCCTGGAGGTGGTCCAGTGGGAGGCACGGAGGGATACATTCCTGTTGGTGCTTGTCCGTAAGGCACAGTGGAGGGTGTTGCACTTGGTGGGAGTCCAGATGGCACAGAAGGTGGAGCACTTGGGTTATTCCAAGGGTTGGAACCTGGCCAGCCTTGAGGAGGTTGGCCAGGTTTTGTATTGCTCACAGCAGAGGTTTTGGCAGGGGAGTGTTCAGGTAGCGCATCTGCCAACTGGAATACAAAACAGGCATGTCTTACTGATTTTATTTAGGGACAAGTCATGCCAAACATGATTAAAAACCCATAAAGGATAGTAAGCTATAGGGTCAGGGATTATATACCTCTATAACAACTTCAAAAGTCAAGCTGTGCAGTTTAAAAACAATTCATTTAAAACAAAACTTGTGGGGTTACCTCAAATATCAACTTTACAATGCAAATTCCTCAGAGGCTCAAGTTTTCTAAATACAACTAATCAATGTACTGTGGATTTAAATCCTGGCTTTACCATAAACAGGTTATATACTCTGAACTTTTAGTTACCGCATTCCTGAAAAACAGTTTTAGAATTAACTTGAGGCTTAAATGAGATAATTCATATAATGCATTTAATGTAGTATGTAGTATTTAATTTTCAATAAATGTTGGCTACTATTAATATCAGGTTAAAAGAGAATAGAATAATTTTTACATTTTTTTTTACGTAAGGATTCATAAAGAAATAAATACTACAGAATGCATTTTCAAATGTTATAGCTAAGTAAATTAAGGCAAATAACCTATCAAAATCACATACTACCCCCCCCCACCAAAATCCAAGAATCACAAAAAGCATCTCTCTTAAACTGAAAGATGTATGGCCCCACGGTGAGGACTATTTTGTTTTCTTAAGGGTCAAAAATCTTACAAAGAATAAATGCATCAACTTACCGAAAATTCATCAGACATTTTCCTAAAAACAAAAACAGAAAGAAAGAAAGGAAGATGGAACATTTCAAAACCAGTGTTTACCATTTCTTATATTCTTTAATAAACTTTCTATGCATACATTATTTTTACTTAAATGGAATCTTGGTTATTCATGTAAAGGGTTTTTCTTTATATAGGAAACATTTCCATAACAGTTCATACAGCTCTATCAATTTCATCCCTTTTTACTGGCTGCATACCATACAAAAGTGATCCATAATTTAGTTTACACATTCAGATGGCAAGTTTAAGTCTGTTTGCATTTTGTGTTGTTGAAACAATGATAATGTGAACATGTCTGAAAACATATCTTTTGCTCGCGTGTGAGTCTACTACCAGGAAAAAATACCAGACATAAAATTTCCAGTCAACAGGTAGCAATAGTAGTCATCTAAACTCCATCTCTAAAGTCCATGCCAATTTAAAGGATCTTGGCCAATTTACACTGCCTACTTTTTCCCTAACTTCTCTTCTAGTACTGGGCATTACTTATTTTTAAATTTATAAACATTTTCAATTATGATAAATTAATAATTAGCATCTTGTTTTAACTTAGATTTAAGTAGAAAGTAGAGCATCTTTTAAATTTAATACACTATTTACACTTCTTTTTCTGTGAATTTACTCATGTCCTTGGACTACCTGTATCACCTTTAAAATTGAAATGTAATTGGCACTAAATAAAATGTAAGGATCTTATGTGCTCAGGTCAACAAGCTCTGATAACTGTATCTGTCCAAGATATTGAACCTTTCCCTTATTCTAGAAGGTTTACTCACGCTCCTTTCCAATCAACTCCCTATCCCACCAGCAATCACTTTCTTAGTTTTTGCTTGTTTTTTGACTTCATATAAATAGAATAAGACAGTAAGTACTTTTTGCTTTTGATTATTTTACCAATTAGTAGCACACATCTTTAAAAAAATGCTTTGTAAGACAGTAAGGAAATGAGCTGTCATACACGAGAGAAAAAGTTTTATCCCAAGTTCCTTTTATCTGTAGATCTTTTAAATGGTATTTTGGGGCACTTTAAATGTTTTTAATTTTGTGTAGTCAAATATATCTATCTTTCCGAACTACATGTGGCCTTGTCTACTCCAAGATTAAGAAAAAAACCCAAACTCACTCTATGTTTTCTTTAAGTATTTTTATGGTTTAACTTGTTTAAACTCTTTCTGTTCTTCTTCCAAACAATAATTACTGAATAACCTATCTTTTCTTAACTGATAAACTACACTTAACACATTCCACTGCTATTAACAAGTAATACTTATTGCACATTTACTATGGAATAGGCACAGTGTTAAGTGCACAATCTCCTTTAACTGCCCCAGAGCCCTACAGATGCAAATTCTATTATAACCTCCAGTTTATAACTGGAGAAAAGGAAACTTATCAAGTTAACCTGTTTAAAGTCACAGAGCTAGTGACCAGTAGAGAAGGGGTTCAAACCCAGGCAGTCCGACTCTAGTGCCAAGCCTCTTAACCAACAGGTCTCTATAATTTCCCACAGGTATTGCTGACTCTATGCTTCTCTACTAATTAGCATCATCGAATCCTATTTCAATTATGGTAGCTTTATATTTTCGATATATTTAAATGTCAGTTGCCCTATGATTACTACCTTTTCCTCACATTTTCCCGAACATTCTCATTTCTTTTTTCCGCATCATTTGGTAAAAAAATAAAATAAAATCTCTTGGTATTCTGGTTGGAGCTGCATTAAATTTATAAAACATTCGATATATTTAAAATATCAAATGTTCTCATTCAAGAACAAGGTATGTCTTCCTAGCTCCCATAAATGTCATTTATTATCACTTGGTAGTTTTTTTTTGTTTTTTTTTTAAAAAAAAAAACAGGTCTCCTACACATTTCTTCTGAGATTTCCAACTGGTAAACTTTTTCCTGTGGTTGTAAATTGGCTCTTTTCTTACGTTGTATTTTCTAACTAGTGGTTCATATGTGGAAAAGGCTTTTAAAAATTTTAGTGTATTAATTTTTTAAGCAATGACGTTATTGAACTATTTTATTCTTGATAGTTTTTCAGTTAATTCTCTGGGATTTCCAGGTAAAGTATGGCATTTGCCAAAAAGTAATTTTGTCTTCTTTTCCCCATTTACACACACACACACACACACACACACACACACACAACTTTTTTTTTTTTTTTTGCATCAACTAGGACTTAAACAATGAAATGTTAAGTGGTAAGCACAGTAGTCTTGTTCTCAACTCTCCTGGGAATATTTCTAATGTTTAATGTAATTCACATTTTTAGTTTGAGATTTTAAAAAATCACACTAGGGAAGTTTCTATATATGTCTGTTGCTTTATCCCTATTTTGCTAGTTAAAACAAATCAAAGAAGACAGTAAGTTCCTTCAGAAGCTCTTCTGGCATCTAATGAATTGATCTCAGATTTTCCTCTTTTGATCCGACACAATTAATTACATGTACAGATTATTTAATATTGAGCAATCCTTTCATAAGAGTTTATTTTTAAGGATGACTTAGTTATCATGAGGCATGATGATGAAACAGAACATAAGGCCTACTAAGTCAACTGCTAAACCTTGCTTTTTATTCAAATGTGAAAAAACATTTTATTCAAATGTGAAAAAAACCACAGCAAATATAATTATCCTTTCAACTCCATGTTAAGGTTTGTTTTATACTAAAATGTTACACCGCATAATAGTAAATTTTTAGGACTAACACCTTAAGAAATCAGTGAATGATGAGTTTAAAGTACACTTAAGATTAATATGATTTTCAAACAAGGTGAGCCTTTCTGAAACAGAAAATGATTCTAGATCAAAGTTCACATTAATTCTGGAGCTGAGAATTAACAAAGCAATCCATTCAATTTTACATGGTCTTGCTGTTCAGATTTTCAGAATTACTCTTTTTCTTCTTAAGTTTTTCCAAAACCATATATAAAGTTAACTGGTCATAGAATATGTTATCACATGTAAGTTAGAGTCTTAAACAGACCCACAATTCTGTCTTTCAAAAATTTAGGTTCAAAATCAAATCCTGGAAGATAGAAGAAGTACTAGAATCTTATGATTAAAATAACAAAGCCCTAACCAAAAGTATTAGCAATAGGTTACTTCCTGTTCTATGACACTACATAGTAAAGTAACTTTCCCACCATGCCTAGAATGAACAGTGTGCATATTAACTGGAAACATTCCAATTTACATTTTGGGGGATACTTTCATCATAAAAAGGTAAAAAAAAAAAAAACAACAAAAAACAAGCAGAATATTAGTGTTTCAATGAGAAGAGTTGCAGAATGTAAAAAAAAAAATCTAGATTTTCTACAAAACTATTCTAAAACATCTGGATTATGCTAATTAAGATGAGATTAATGTAACTTTGAATGCCCCACCTCCCTCCCTGGTTTTCATTTTCTTTCTGGAATTATCCAAAGCTGTTCCTTCCAAAACTTTCCACTACCACTTCATGGCAGGATCTATGCATCATCTGAAAGACATTCATTTAACTGAGCAGCAAAATAGTAATTTAAAGAGAGTACAAAATTTCTTTTGACATACACTAGAAAAGTAAAATAATTCCGTAACTTCCATGTCCTTTAGAGTCAAAACAGTAATTCAATCTCAGGGAGGTTTAAGAAAGTTGAACTTCATAAATTTGTGATGATTGGACAAGAAATATTTTGAACTGTGGTGGAGTGACTGCTTGGTTATGAAACGTAGACATCAATCCTGACTCTTTTGACAAAGGCAAGCTTAGCCAGAGACCATTTTCTCAACTGCCAGTTATAATTCCTGCTAGCGCAGAGACAGTTGAAAATAACATATTTAATAACCTATAAAGTGTTATAGATATGTAAGATGTTTAAGAGAAACCAAGAGAAATCAAGATTTCTGCATTGCTTTGATTGGGGCGGAGGATGGTACTAAAATATAAATTTTGAATTAAAATATATGCGTTTTTAGTATTGGCTCTTATCAGATACATTCTATCTTACATGTGGGCAACTCAAGAAATTGGGAATTTGAAAGTTTTTGAACATTTTAAATTTCTTTAAAAGATAATTAAAAAATCACTTTTGAACCACCTCACTTCAGAAATATTTTCTGTATTTATTCAGCTACTTCTTGGGACATATGTGCTAGGCACTGTGTTGGGTTTTGGGGAAATGAATAGTATTGTATGGAACAAATAAGGAGGTGACAGTGTCTGGTGAACTTCTATTTAAATAGTTACCTGAGGTAAGCAGAAGGCACTAAGGGAGTACCTCAAAGAGCTCCTAAAGCAATCAAGGAAGGTATCAGGGGAGGAATCCTGAGAAGTAGTGCCTTTGGAGTCTAGAAGAACAATGAGTAAAAAGCTGGGAGTAGTGGATGGTAGGATAGAAAGGACTTAGGGAAAGAAGAGCAATCTGTGTAAAAGCTGAAAGGGAAGCAAGAGAGGATCTGTGAATAATAGTGCAAGTAGGTCAGATTGGTTGTACTACAGAAAGGGGAAGAATATGAAAATCTTAGCAGAGAGCCTTTAGACCAAGGTTTGAATGTCTTAGTCAGCTCACCTGAATGAATCTTAGTTTCTTTAACTATAAAGAACCAGCCAGTAGTGTGAGGGACTAAATGGGACTCCTCAATCAAGTACCTATAATAATAGCGCTTGGAAAACAGTGGGTGGGCATTCAGTATATGGTTAGAAGAGTAAACATGAGAAAAAGTATGACTAGGTAAACTGCAGCTTTTTACTGACTAGCTCTGGAAGAGCTGAGCTCTCCAAACTTTAGAAGTTAAAGCAGACAGGAATAGTATCCACCTCAGAGGTTTGCTGTGAGACTTAACATAAACAAGTCTCTTGGTCACTGCCTGGCACACAGCAAAAACTCAACAAATGTTAGATTTACAACTGCTGTTATAGACCCACAAACCTTTATCTGCGGTTCACAACTCAGAAACCTCTGAAAATGAAAGAACCGTTCTCAAGTTTGGCATAAAACTTATTTGGTGGCAAAACCTGATCTGAGGCTATTTATAGTTTCCATTAATTCACACCTATCGCTGCACGAATATTAACGTTGGATTAGGGGATGTTGCCCGACACTGGGGGTGTTATCTCTAGTCTACGCACACTATTCTAAAATCTAAAGATAAAATTCAAAGATTTCTCAATTCCAAAACACACTGACCCCAAGGATTTCGGTTAAGAGAATGCTCTCCATTACTCTTGGAGGAAAAGAACATGCCGATATCCGTAACTCGATTCAAATTTCTAAGACAGACTAGTTTTGAAGAGGAGGTTCAGAAACATCAGCAACAAGAAAAATTTGTTTTTCCTGCCCAATGAACACTACTGAACAAAGAACTTCTGAAAGACTTATGAACGCTACCTTCGAACGAAATGAGGGTTCGTTTTCAAAACAGGCCTTCGAAACCACCAAGAGTACCGTGTGTGTATTTCTTTAGTATTAATGCTGTAAAAACTATTTTCTGGTCAGGTATGATGCAATGCCTCGACATTAGAATATCAAAAAGCACTATTCTTAGTTTTCAATTAGGAAAACGGTCCAGCTATTTATAACCTATCATGCATAATGTGCGCCCCTAAATCTTAGAAAACCGATTATAGAACTCAGCAGTTTCTGTCATGGATATTCATGTAACGGATTTGTCAGCAACTCCCCTACTAAAGATCAGAACGTTGTGACACCGCAGATAATCTTGAGGGTCAAAGATTCCTCCAAGAATCCATCGAGGCCTAGCTCTTCCCTTTTATAAGAAATTAATGGGGGAGGTCGGGGCCACAGGGTGAGCGGCTCTCACCCCTTCGGGGCCAAAGGAACAAAGGGAGTCCGGGATCAACCGGAGCGAACCGGCCTCCGAGCGGGTCGCGCCCGCCCTGGCAGGGGTGGGGGGAAGGGCCGGGCCCGCTCCCTGCCGCCCCGCCCCCCCCCGGCCACGCCTGACGTCAAGCGCGGAGAAACCCGTCGGGCGCGACGTCACTCGCCTCCGACGCCTTCTCCCCGGGGGCGATTCGGGGCCAGCCGACAGCTCCGGGGAAGATGACCGAGAAAACCGCTTAACCCCGGCGTCCGCAAGGCAACTCGAGAGACCTCCGTTAGTGCGCCCGCCTCCTGCTCGGGCACGCTCCTCTCGCCCTCCTCCACGACCCCAGTTAACGCTGAAGACGCCTCACCCGGCAAGACCTGAGCCCGCAGCAAGGTCTAGAAGCGGCGAGGGATCCAAGAGAACCGGGCGCTGAAGAGCCGACCGGAGCCCGACAGTAGTGGCGACGGTGGCGGCGGAGGCGGCGGCGGCAGCAGCAGCGGCGGCAGTACCACCACCAGCAGCAGCAGCACCAGCAGCGCGCGGCTCCGCTTGGCGCCGGAACAGGAAGCGCCCAGCGCCGAGCGCACCACCCTCCCCCACGTTCCCCGCCCTCTTTGGGCCGGGCCGCGCGCGCCCCCCGCAGGCCCTCGGCGGCACTGCGCCCTATGCGGCCCAGCGACGCGGTCGCCGTGTTGGTTTTCTCCCGTGGACGAGAGGAAAGCTCCCCGATGTTCCGGAGTTCTGAGCACTCACAGGAAGCGCCTGTGGCTGGTGACGTTCTGCGCAGCCTGGCGGAAATTACTAATTTGTGTCCTGGAGTGGCCCGAGGGCAGGTTCTAGAGATGCCCTAACGCTCAGCGGTTTCTACAGCCAGACCTCAAAGCTGGCTGGGTGTGGATGCGGCCCAACTTGGGGACACGGACCCTCAGGCCAAAATTGGGGCCAGCTAATTCAGGACAAGGAAGGTGTTTGCGAATGGCTCGACAAATTGAAATTAACTGAAGGAACAGCTATCTGCGGCTTTTTCCTGTTCAACGCCTCTTCTCCCCACGTTTATTTTTCAATAAACCTTTAAGTACCTACAGTGTCAGGCCCAAAAGATTGTGACATGGCCCCCGAGATCAAGGAACCTGCTAGCGAGTAATGTCATATTATATGATATGCAAAAAAAATTACATATAAGCACGTTTTATATGTAAAAGTACGCAATATTCTTATATACTAGTGTGAAAAACCTACCTTTTGAGGAGGCAGTGAATCAGCAGTGTGTTGAGCCACGAAGTCTGAGGCAACGGGAAAAGTCAGTAAAATAGTGCTATCTTTAAAATTTTGCTATTTTGATCATCCTGATTTTAAAATGTTGCACCAAAATATTTCCATTACCGAGGTTTTGGCCAAAATTTTTTGTGCCGAAATTGAATGTCTCATTCACATCACCCTAAGTCTGGTCATGGGTGTGAGTGAATGACATCCTCCAGCTTTTCCCATGCTCCCAGCCATTAACTGAGCATGGTGGGAATTCTAGAGCTAGGTCATTTCTATCCCATGTAGGATCTTTGCTTGGGAACTAAATCCCCACCTAGCTTTTTCAGAACTGCACTGCCGAATGAAGCCCACCTTACCCAATCCTCCCATTTCTTTCACAGAAGTCATACCTGCAATGTGATATGAAGACTTCCCCACCTTCTGCTCTCTTCCCCTTTATCCTTCATAGACGTACCTCCCCCCTCCCCCCAATAAATCTCTTTCACATTTAATCACATCTTGGCATCTGCTTCTGGAAGATCCAAACTGACATGACTAAAAACTAAAAGGCATTTATTATAAATTAGAAAATGTGTAAGGTTATAGAATTAAATTCTTCAGATTCTAAGTTCCATGTGTGAGGTAAGGACATACAATGTTTTAAAACAAAATACAAAGACTTTGGATTTTGTACATGAAGTTTTAATTAAGAAGAAATAAATTTATTTGGATCAATTTATTTGAACTCATACCTAACAACAATCAATTCAGGGTTAAAAATAAAAATGGAAACGGTCTTGATTTTGGGTAAGGAGTGGATCATACAAGCCTCACTGACAAGGGTACTAATAGCTTTGTGAATTTACTAAACTGTATATTCAAGTATATATCAAGATCATACTTGGAATTTATCCAATTCTAGCAAAGTTAGCATAATTTAAGTAAACTTCCTTGAGTTTTACACTTTCTCAGGTCTGAAAGCTTAGATTTGGTTACAACCACTGCAAAATGATTACAGGCATACCTCAGAGATATTGCAGGTTCGGTTTCAGACCACTGCAATAAAGAGAATTATACAAATGTTTTGGGTTCTCAGGCTCAGTTATGTTTACACTGTACTATATTGTCTGCAATAGCATTAGGTCTAAAAAAAAAAGTATATAGCTTAATGAAAAGGTACAGTGTTGCTAAAACTGCTGACCATCATCTGAGCTTTGACAAAGATCACGGATCAGATAGCACCCTAACAAACATAATGTAAAAGTTTGAAATATTCTGAGAATTACCAAGATGTGACCAGAGACATAAGGCAAACAAATGCTGCTGGAAAAAAAGGTGCTAATAGCCTTGCTTGACACAGGGTTGCCACAAACCTCCGATTTCTAAAAAACCCAGTATCTGCAAAGTGCAATAAAATGGGTATGCCTGTATCTTTACTTCCTGCAAATGTAATCCATTTTTAAAATAGCTTAGGCAAACATCAATCAATTTTACATAAACCTTATTAGAAGTTGGAGGAAATTGCAACTCTTCATCTAATTGTGGAGTCTAAACCATAAATTCAAATTGTATTGCTCTCTCTATCGTCTTATCAGGTCAAGAAAGCCTACTACAGACTGAAAGAAGTGAATGTGAATCTGGAGGGTCCATTAAGGGGATACTTTTGAAAACCTATTACCACATTAGTACTTAACAGCTGTGTCGAAATTATTTTCAAGTATACTCCAAGGGTCACCTCTGAACTGAAGAATAAACCTTCAGAAGTCAAGTGACAAGTATTATTATACACATTTTATGTGCTAAGAAATTAAGGCAAAGGATTTAGGATTGAGTATTCAAAATAAAAAAGCTAATCAAAAACATTCTGGCTTTATTTGAAATAATTTGTTGGGTTATAGTCATTAGTGTGTCTTTCTACCAAGAAGCCAATCCATTTCAAAGTTAACTCTATTTGGTGTCCAATATCTTAAGGTATTAGAGTAGTACAGATTCTTGTAGTGGTGCTCATTTCTAGTAGGCTATTAAAAAAGAAAACGTTTTGTGCTTTTTGTTCATTCTTTAGACATAAAAACAAATGTAAAATTCATAATAAAACCAATTGTAAAGATCTTTTTTCCCCAACGTAGAAACAATGATCTGCTTGACTTAAAAATCTTTTATTCATTTGGGCATTAAATTACCTAACACAGGCTATTTTAAATTTAAAACATTGTTTTCCTTGTGTTGTCTCCAGGATGTCATACAATTATTATGTCTACTTTCCTGTGACATTTGCTCTACCAAAATACATAACCAACTTGACTCTGATGATAGCTAAAAGTGACAAAAATATTTTTAATGAAAACTAAGAGTATATTTATGAGTTAGGTCTTAAGGTTTTTGTTTCACAGGAAGGAAGTGCTCTATTATGTCGATCTATAAAATGATCCAAACTTCAGAGAGACAGGAAGCTGACAACTTGATTTATCTTAATGGCTTTGGTTCATGAATAAATGATAACGGTTTATGTTTTTCTTATAAAAAGAAATGGAATTTGTATGAGTCTTATTTGCCACATTTGCTCTACTTTTTAAAGGATTTCTAATTCCAAAAACATTCTTTATATTTAAGAAGTCAAAACTTTAACTGAAAGTCATTCTTTAACCACAGTTTGCCATTAGCTGAAATTGAGGAAAGAACACAGGTCTGCTCAATCAATAAATCTAGCCACAGGCTGACTAAAAGCTTCCTTTAATCTTCTTCCTATTAGGTCTTCTTTTAAATTAAACCATCCCTCTATGAATTATTTAAGTGAATGGCATGGTTATGGAAAGATTACGTATGATTCTTCGTAAAAAAAAAAAATGCTCAAGGAACTTTAAAAAATACATCAGCATATTTCAGGAATTATAGTATGAAGTTAGATGCTGTAGCTTTAAAAAAGAGGGCGGGGTAATGTCTTAAAGAGCTTCAGAGAGAAATAGAAAAGTCAAGTTTATTTCCTGATTAGTGCAGGATGATTCCCCAAGCGCAGTTGTGTCTGGTCCAGACTAGCTATTAGCAATTAAGTAGTTTCCTTTCACTGTCAAGGCTTTTCCCCGAGGTAATGCCTAAATTCTTAATTTTAATATTTTATCTTGTTTCTTTTAGCCTCATCCTCTTAACAATGAGCTCTACACATTTCCACTATGCTGAATGCTTTCTTTAGAATTGACACTTTTCAAATGCTCACAATGTCTTAGAGTTACAAAACGGATACTTAGACATATCTTCCCACATTGTTCCTCTCAATACTCATTTTACTTATATATTCCAATAATTACACTTTTTAACAAGTTATTTTCTGAATATTGCTCTACCAAATGTGTCCTCACAAAATAACTGAGAAACGGCTTAACCTTTCTAAATTCCAATCTCTTAAAGCTTTAAAAATTAAATTATTATTACTTTTCTTTTTCCTTCATGGTGAACAACTCCCTTCTCAAGTCTTTATATTTCTACTTTCCAGATTTCTTTTCACTGTAGCAAATACCAACAGAAAAATACAAACCATTCAGAGTAAATGAGTCTCTACCGTGCTCTTATTAGATCGTCTACTTCAAAGCTATATATATGGCAGTTATTTTGAAAATGTTAATAGCTATTAATACCTTGAAGTTGAAAAAATCAGAAAGCCAAAGAAAATATATCACAACCAGTTTGACTATATGAAAAGCTACTTAGATCTTTTTATATAAACACTAGTTTTTACCATTTTATAAAAGACAACATAATTATGCTTCATTTTTCTTTATAAAATTACCCTTTAACAGAATATTTGTTAGCTTATCATCCCTTAGGTTTTTCTGTACTGATAAAAAGTTATTTTTAAAAGAAAAATATTTAAAATAATAATTGTTTCACAGAAACAGAAAGTCCCATTATAAAATTCTGATAAAAAATTATAACCATGGGTAGAGTGTTACCATACTATTTTCTTTCACCAAAGATAAATATTTAGGAAGTGTTATATTAGTAAATAAGATAAGCTTCTCAGTGATCTACAAAAGTGCCACGATAAAGATGAGGTAGTAAGAAACTTTTCTTTTGTAAAATGGAAATACCACCTTTAGAAGAGATATTTATCCTGACATTGATATGATATCAGAGCCTCATCACTGCGAAGAGACGTGTTATTTAGTAGCTACCCTTCACTGGAACTAAGACAATCTTGAGATCACCGAGAAAAAAATGCTAGAAGATAATAGTAATAGATTTTCTTGGTTTAATTTTGCGATTGTTAATAATTTATTTTAACACTATAATTAAAAAATGCCAAATTTATGTTAGCAGCAGAACTGCAGGAAAGGGAATTGCTATTTCAACATAAAAGCAATGGCACTTAAGAAACATCTGTTCTAACTCAGAAATTTGAGTCAAATTTCTTTTGACCCAGGTAAAAGTAGCTTCCTACTAGAGCTAAAATAGCATCAAGAAATCGATTATTATGATATTAAAAATGCCAATTTACAAAGGGGGATACAGCTCATGAGAAGAAATAACTGTCTAGGAAATTTATTATTCATCGGTTTTTTTAAAAAGGGGATGATTCAGATATCACTCCACTTATTTTATTGGGATAATGTTTCTAAAAATCCTTTTCTGTTCTGGGGATAGTAAATTTAAAAAATTACACCTGGTGGTGCCCAGTACTGTTCAGTATGGTACAGGCCATTTAGCTCTCAAAATGCTCTCATAATAATGACATTAATTCTGAAGATAGGAATAATTATTTGAAACCTGAAGACCAAAAACAATATTAAGGTTTCTGAATACTAAGCTCTATGTTTATTTCTTGAATCTTTATTTAAAATAATGAAAAACTACTTAGGTTCTCTTTGGTTACCAATGGAAATTTGTGGCTATTTTTAAACTGTAGCATCTCTCCAAATAACAGGCTCAGAATTCCTATGAAAGGGCTAAGTAGAAACAATAGTTCATAAGCAAATACAGAAAAACCCCACAGTTGCTTTAGTACTTCAGTAACTACTAGTTACTAACAGTGTTATCATTAAAGTTTCCAGTGAAAAAGGAACAACATTTATGTTCTGAAGATGGTAACTCATCCAAGTTGCGAGAAAAATCTATTCAAGGAATAACAAATGACCGCGCCACATTGTAGGGGAATAAATTCACCTCTAAAATGCTCTCATTTGATTCTTACTGACCAGATTAACCAAACTTCGTAATCCTGCTTCATAGTTAATATTTAAAATAGAAACACAAGTGTCATTTTAAGCCATTTAGTTACCTTTAACATCCTTATTAGTAAATTACGAGCAATTACATTAGTATGGATTGTGAATTATAACACATTTAACTCTACTAAAGAATTTTAAAACTCTGAAAAGGGAGATGGGAAAACTATGTTTTATGTATAGGAATGCCAACGCTTCACAAAGTATTTTACATATAGAAAAGGATACAGAATTATTTTTAAAGCAAAGTATGAAAATAGGTTACTGCTTGTACAATGCTACCAAATTTCAAATATCCCTGGATCATATGCAAATTATAGTTAAGAAAAGAAAAAACAAAAACCAAACACCTGGTCAAAAACATCCATTAACCCCTAGTGTGTAAGTTTAAACAATTAGTGTATCATAAGAAAAATAAACTGATCTGGGAGCAAAATTTAGGGCAGAGGTTTATTTTGAACTCTGCCCTTGTAGAAAAGTTCAAAGTGGCATAAGAAAAATAAAATATGAAATCTCCATGTTCCTACCCTTGATCTAGCATTGTTGTTCTGGTGCATCAATCCTGAGTACTCTAACTTTAGATTTATAGTGATATTCCTTCAGATATAATTTCATAGAAGTAGGAATTGGAAGGGCATCAATGCCATCGTAAGTTGTACAGTTACAAATAACTGTTCTGCATATATGCTGCAGGGAAAAGGGGAAAGTCCGAATTAAAGGAGTGGATAAAAGTGGTTCGAAGAACATACAGGCACTTGGGTCCTTATAGTGTTCTAGGAGCCCAGTTATGTCAGGAGAATGGAAGACACAAGGATCATGTGCATCAAAGCTAAAGTTGTGATTCCACTGTTCAATTCTAGCATGAAGAGAACGACTATAGCGTCTGAAACTAACAGAGAATAAATAGTCTTCCTGTGCTGAGTCTCGAAGTAAAAAGGTACCCTCTGGTTTTCCTTCTAGTAGAGCTTCGGCTGCATATTTATCCATAACTCCCCAGTAACATGGATTGTTATTGATCTGAAGGAGGTCTGGTACAAGACAGTGGACATAATCAATCTGGGTGTGGTACTTAGGAGGTGTTTCCAATTGCAGGATTTCTTCATCCATTTCCCATTTGGGTTTATTTCTTTTCCTGGAACTTGTGCAAAGTGTTATAATTTCATCATCTGAATCCATATCACTATCTTCTATATGGTTATTTGAAACCAAGTTCATCACAGAGCCAGTCATAGGACCACTTCTACATGAAGCATTGTTGGTAGTTATGACACAGGGCTGAACATTGGGATGTGAGAAACAGGTCACCTCTTCTTCCATGTTTCTTCTTTGTTTTAGCTGATCATCCCTCAATTCACTCTGAGACAAGTCTGTGCTTACCAATTCATCTGATTTGGAATTTATAGGAGCAGTATGTTGTTTAATAAAATGCCACCTAAAGGCTAAGTCTGATCGAGGTGGGAAAGGACACTTATCTAACATGAGTTCACTGATATGAATTTTTCTTTTAGATGGAAGCCCTGAAGAGTGCCGACTACTACAATTCTTTATTGGAAAACATTGTCCCACAGCATCTTGCAATTTCTGTTTAAGAGATCGGCCTAAAAATCTATGCCCACAGGAATGATCTAAATCCAACTCGATGGATGAACAGCTGTGCTTTCTTTCTTGGCTCCTTAAAGGAACTTCAGTTTTCTCTATAGCATTCACTGTTTCAGCATCTGAATAACTTTCACTTTTTTTTGACCAAGATAACTTCTTTCCACTCCACACATATCCATCCTTTCTGTCAGCACTTCTACTCCGACTAGTTTTGGGCCTTACATCTAAATCTTTACTATTATTTTCACTATTTTCTGCCATTTTAACAAATTAGCCACAAATTCCAGTGTTATAAATATTGTTTTTTCAGTTTTTCTGGAAGGAAGTTTCTTCTGGGCACTTTCTGGATATACCTAAGGGGGGAAAAAAATCATGAATCATCTGCTGTTCACATTGTTTGCATCTTATATAATAGTTTACATGTTAAGCCCCAATTAGACAAAAGATAAAAAAGTGTAATTAGTACATGAAAGAGTACTTATATAATCTGCTTTACCATAAACTAATAATTTCATAGTGTCATGAAATCAGGAATCAGAGTTCCTTTCCCACAGCTAATTTTCCATGTGGGTCAGTAAAAGCCAAGCTTCCTCTCAGCTAACATACATGTTTAAAATGTGAATAATTTCTAGTCTTGAGGTACATCTTGTGCTAATCTCTTCTCCCTTTATTATTATTATTATCTATTTTTTATTTCATAGCAGACCAGTGAATTCTTTGTAAGAAAGTGAGAAATCTATAATCTAGTGTTTGAGGACCACCACCCTATAGTTCCTTCACTTCCCTCTCCTGGTTTTTATTCTTATTAATTGAAAATATGAAACTTTAAGTTATAAAAGCTATCACAAATTTATTAAATAAACAATCACCACTGAATAGTACAAATGCCATGCAAGCATTCCCAATGTAGTTTTGTCAACTCATTTCAATAACTGGTAAACTTCATTATCAGTCTAAGCAGGTTTTAGGAAATATAGAATTGGGTAAATTTTGTTACTTCATACATACACCCATATACACACACTTTCTTCCATCTGTCTTAATAACTTTGAAAAACAGATAAGTTTTTATAATGCAATGCCTTTATGAAATTGGTTTGGTATACTAAAATTTACAATATAAAATGATGAGTTTTATTAAGACTAAGAGAAATAATTGGTTGTAGATGGAATTAACTATTCTTAGGTAGATTAAGATTTAAGTCCAGAATTTGGTAAAGAAGTTCTATAATTTTAAATGTTTTAAAATTAACGTTGAATTCTGTGACTAAGAAAATCAATTGCACTAAACATTCTGATTATAAGTTTCTGATTATGTCAGAGGAACATTAACAATCCCAACAGTCAAGTAAATGTTTAGAGACACCTGAATCTATTTTTAAAACAGTAGGGTTTGAAATGAACATCTGCAGTAGCAAATAGGACTGTCATAGGCTCAAAAATGTGAACTAATAATATAGATAAAAGTACTCAATTTCTAATGATTACACTAATTATTTTAATTTAGTGAGCTCACTGGTATATTTTAAAATCTAATTTTGAAAGAAACATTATTTAATACATTAAAATTACACTCAACAGTATGCTATAGTTGTTCATTGGCTAAATTCTACTGAACAAAAATAAACAAGCAGAAGCAACAAAGTAGGCTGAAGAAAACAAAGAGTGATAGATTAGAAGACACGAACCTGTTACTGCCTAAGAGCTTATACTTTATTTTCTTAAGATAAAAAAAATAATAAGGAAGCCCCAAGCAGATATTTTTTAATATTACATAATTTCAGCGTTTTTACTCAGTTCCAAAATGTGAACATTATCATCTAAGGTTTGAAATACCTGGCACTTTTACTTACTAAAAAAATATCAAAATAGCAGTTTTTGGAAATTGAATCATTATCTTAATTTCTATACTACAGCTAAGCTCTCCACCTCTATTCTTAATAACAACATTTCCCACCTTTACCAGGGCACACTTCAGTTTTTCTCTCAATTTCTGTCTTCAAACACAACCAAATCTCCTATAAAATCGTTTAGCAGTTCTAATCCTTCCTTTAGTTATAACTGCCACTTTCCATTACTAAATTTCTTAATGAGTAGTGTCACTTATTTCCCCTCAAAATAAAAACTGCTTTTTTTCTGATTATAGAAGAAATAATCGTCTGGTTTGAAAATGGACCAGTGAAAATCTTTTGTTCCACTTTCTCAGCAGTCAGTCCAAAACAAGAAAAAAATGAGAAATAAAAACACAAACTTCAACGAAAATGGTGGGTATCTATAACCTGGGTCATAAAACACGAGGACAGAAAATAGAGGAGCAATAACTGTCTCAGCAGTGGAGAGGTAGGTGACATCAAGCACAGAGGCAACATGGATGAGAAACAAGCTGAAGCAGGCAAAGTCCAGAACCAGAGATACTAGGTGCTACAGAAAGTGTGGGTGGAAAGCAGGGTGGAAAACGGGAAGGTATGTGGAAAATCTCCAAAAGAGCAGTTAGATCTCTCTGGTTTTTACTCCCACACTTAAACAGTAGATGAGATATTTATTATTTGGAGAAACTGAACAAGAGAGGTTTAGGACCTCGGATAATAGGCATATCAAAGGTAGAGGGGAAAGCTTCAGACTAAACCAGAATGAAAGTTTCCTGCTCCCTTTCTTCCCAGAACTCCAGCGATCAGCCTTAGACTGCCTAATAGGAGACTGGAAGATACTTTGCTGGAGGAGTATAATGGCCAAAGAGAAAAGACATGTAGATGCTGCTATCTGGGACTCCTGGGATAACAAGTGGCTCTCAGAAGCTACTTAGCAGATAAATTAAGAAAGGCAAAACAAAACAAAACTGGTCACACTTGATGGTATGGGCAACATCTTAACAAATACTGAAAAACTGCATAATAAAAATTAAGCTATGGAGAGATCTTTTTAGAAAAAGAAGTCAGAATTTCCTTTATTACATAATTTTGTTATGAGATGACAAACAGGTACACAAACCTCACATCTTTACACTTAAATACATGGAAAAAGAATTTTTTCATTTCCTCCCGAAGTTTCATTAAACCAAAATTCAAATAGCCTATCATCAATTCTTTTTTCTTAAACTGAGGTACAAGTGACATACAATGTTTTAGTTTCAGGTATTTCTGGAATTTTATAGAAACTTTGTATAAATGAGGTATAGAAGAGATACAAAATAATAAGATGGCTTTACTACCATTTTTATGTAGTATAGAAATCAAAGATGATGCTTTGAAAGGTGCAGACAAATAAAAGATTTTGGTTGGTAGCTGCAAAGAAGCTCGCCCCCTGCCCCCTTGCTTTTTATTTAAAGAAGGTGAAAGTATTCCTTGGGAGATGGTTGCTTTGGCCTTTGATTCAAGAATTAATTTTTAATGAAGGCAGCTAGCTAAGTTACATTGCTCTGTGGAATACACAATGACATCTTTAAAAAAATACTATTCTTAATAAGCCAGAGGCAAATATTTAAAAAGCAAGTTTATATAAAAGCCTTTTTTTTCAAAAAAGTAAGTTCCCAAATTCAGTTCCCAAATTCATTTAGTTCCTGGTTCTACTACCAATTGTAATAACAGTGTTAATGGTATGACTACCCAACAAGGCCATTGTACACTAATGAAAGATCTAAATAACATTCAGTTATTTCTACCAAATAAGGCCTGGAAGGTGATTTTAATTCAAGATTTTTATAGAAATAGTTAAAAAGCCCACAATTAAAATAACTTCACTTATTTGGAAAATTTTTTATATTCTCTATGATGGATAGATCATTTTTGTATTTATTATTCATTGAATAACTACTATGCCTATAATGGTAATGTATATCTAAGACCAAAATTCATGTAAATACTGTATTAAAATAAATTTGATCCTATAAATACTTCACTATACTATATAAAGAACTCATGAATAAATTATTATTCTCATTGTAATGCAGTCCTCAGAATTTCCTTACCAAATCCATGATTCCAAAGTTTACTTGCCATTATGTGTCCTCAAACTTGTTGAAGCATTCTTAAAAAAGTCTGTGATTATTTGAATTAAATTCTGTGGGTCACAGTTGTTGATATTTGATCACAGTCTGATATTTGAGTTGGATTGAGTTTATGCTCCACAAATGGAATATATTGGATAGTAGACAACAGATGAATTCCTTGTAATGTTAAAGAAAAAATATGAAAAATGGGTTTGTTTGTATGAGAAAAATCTATGAACTAAAATAATGGTTTTTCTCATTATAAAAGCAATACAGGTTTATTTTCCAGTACATATTTTAAAGTACAGTTGACCCTTGAACAATGTAGGGGATAGGGGCATTGACTCCCTACACAGTTGAAAATTCATGTATAACTTTAGACTCCTCCAAAAACTTAATTATTGTTAACTAGTTAGTAGCCTACTGCTGACCAGCAGCCTTACGGATAACATCAATAGTCATTTAACATATATTTTATAAATCTTATGTATTATATACTGTACATGTAAAGTAAGCTAGAGAAATGTAAAGGAAAATCATAAGGAAAAGAAAATACATTTACAGTACTATGCTATATTTATCAATACTGTTTACAAGGTGAATTGTCTGTCAGTACTTCCATCAATACTTGACACAAAACACTGTAAATGTAGATGTTATATATATTTCTAACACTAGACAACAAAAATGAAAAGATAATGTGTAAAAGAAATTCATACTTATTTACAGATATAAAGATTCATGCACTGATAACATAGAAGCAACAATACCATTGCTTTATGGTAGCCTTGTATAACCAATATGATTGCTTTATAGTAGCTTAGCCTATATTCTAATGAATGGTTATAAAAATTTTATGGCATACAGTATTACAGTCATATTCATAATACAGTATTGAAAACAATGTTATATATTTTTAAAAACCATTTATCTGTGAAGATAGGCTAATAAACTGTTTCTCCAATTATGAGAGAGGCATACTATATGACAATGTAATTCTTTGAAAGTAAAGATATAAAACAGTAAGAAAACTAACACATTACCAATTTTATATTAAACATCACCAATATAAGGACAGGCTATCCACTTTATAATACAAGTTTTGTACATGATGTTCTACACGATGAATAGTTAGGTGATAAAGATCATGATGATGACACAAAAAATGGTTCATACAGTTCTTGCTGTACAGTTATTAGAGTTTCACACAAAGACACACATATACAACAGGTAAGCTTATTAATTATACAGCATGATTATTTAGTATTCATTGAATGAAACTGGATAATAATAAAGGTTTTCAACTCTGTCATTTTCATGATGGGTAGGCTGCAGAGGCAGAGGAAGGAGAATTGGTCTTGTTATCCCAAGGGTGGCACAGTTGGAAGTGGAGGAGGCAGATGAGGAGGTGAGAGGGGGCAGGCATTTCTGATGTGACTTTACAAAAATACATTGTAATTTCTGTCTGATACATTTGCTTTTTCATTTCTCTAAAAATGTTTCTATGAGGTACCAATCCTTCCACTGTTTGCTTCAGTTTCAGTGCCTGTTATTAGAGAAGGGTCCATGTTGTAAAAGAAGTCAAAAGCTACCTTGAATAATTGGAACCCTTCTGCCAGATTGTCTAATGTCAATTTATTTTCTGGCACTGCTTCTATGTCTCCTTCCTCATCATCTGGCACTGGTTTGGAAGCACTCATCTCCATCAAGTTGTCTTCTGTTAATTCCTCTGGTGTGCTGTCTATTTACCTCCACATTAGAAACCTGTTCAAGCAGATAGCCTTTCCCAATGATTTTCTTAATGGTGTCTAGGAACTTATCTGCTGTTTCTTGGTTGGCAGAAACTGCTTTTCCTGTTATCTTGACATTGTTTAAGCCAAAACTCTTTCTAAAAATTATCAAACCATCCTTTGCTGACATGAAATTCCCAGGCTTTAGGTCCTTCACCTTCCTTTTGCTTTAAGTTGTCATATAATGACAGGTTTTTCTTGGATCATATTACAGTCTATAGGTATGCCTTATAGCAATCTTACATCCACAAAAAAAGCTGCATTTACAATACAAGGTAAAAAGGTATCTTGCAAAAAGCGCAAGGTTTTTGTGCCCACTGGCATAGCAGCTTCATGGATTTCTTTCTTTTCTTTTCTTTTTTCTACAATGGTCCTTACCCTAGATTCATTTATCTTGAAATGATGGGCAACCACAGCTGCACACCTCAATCTACAGTACATATCAAGAATTCAACTTTTTCTTGTACTATCATGACTTTTCTCTGCTTCTTAGGAGCACTTCCAAGGTCACTAAGTGGCACTTCGTATGGGTCCCATCGTGATATATGGTATTACACTAAATACGATAAAAAATATTTGTGAACACAAGATCACTTTTTACTGTGGTACACAATTTACTGGAGAGATGAATTACTGATGCAGAAATTAGCAAAATTAGCATCACACAGTGTTTTAAGAGGATTCTTACCACACTTGAGTTCACCACAATAGCAATGAAATTATTACAGTGATACAGTATGTACTACAGTGAATTGCATGCAGTTATGACTTAATACTGCATCTTTATGTTTGTTTACATTTCTATCCACTGTGGATGGCATCATGTGTGATCTGTGTTTGTGTGTGCAAGTTTTGATAACATTTTAACTTTTATAATATTTGCATATATTTTACAGTAGTAAATGATAAAATAAACTAGTATCTACATATATTTTATGCATTCATGACATCCCTGACTTTTTCTTAATTTTTCGATATTTCCAGGATACAGGTTTGTGAGTTTTTTCAAATTGTTACAAACTCCAAAAGAATTTCCCATATAACAGAAAAAAATTTGCATATAAATGGAACTGTGCCGTTCAAACTTGTGTTGCTCAAGAGTCAACTGTATCTCCTTTTTTCATGCTACCAAGCCAGGGCTCATGGGTATTAATTGGATTAAAATAAAAGGAATCATTGATTAGTGCTCCTTTTCTCTCCACTTTTTCCATTTACTTTCCTAATAATAGTTTGCTTATGGCAGTGTTCCCCAATCTATAGTCTTGTGGACACTAGTTCTAAAAAATGTTAATACATGTTCCAGAGAAAAAGGAGTTTTCTTGTCAAACAAGTTTGGGAAAGGCTTCCCCTCTGAAAGATTACAGTGAATATTTAGCGAAAGGTTCCAACAGGTCCTTTAGTTAAGAAACCTATTTAAGCCAGTTTTCTATATTTAACTTACCACAAATCCTTATTGTGGAACAAATTTTGAGAAACATTTAACTTTGGCTAATATTAAAATGAATGTATATTTTTTGAGCATGCTAAAGAGAAATGTCTAGTATTCTGTAACTGAAAGAGGTTAATCTAGAATGAAGAAAGAGTAAAAACTAAGAGCTGGCAGGCAGAAAACAGACTTCTACAAGTGGAAGGATCTTAAGAGAATCTTAGAAACCAGAATATTTAAGGTATATTATTATAACACCTTAGATCATAAAAAGTATTTTTCCCCTGATTTATAATTTTTATTAGAAATATAATACATACTCATTATAAAATACATGGAACATTCAGAAAAGTTTAAAAAAGAGGAAAAAACTATACAGTTGACAGTTGAGCAACACATGTTTGAACTGCATGGATTCACTTATACGTGGATTTTTTCCAATAAATGTGGACACTACTATAAACGTATTTTTTCTTTCTTATGATTTTCTAAATAACTTTTTCTTTTCTCTAGTTTACATATAACATACAAAATATGTATTAATAGATTATTTATGTTATCAATAGGCTTTGCCATCAACAGTAGGCTATTTGGCAGTTAAGGTTTTGGGGAGTCAAAAGCTATGTGCGAATTTTCAAATGTGTACACGGGGGCTGGGGGTGGGGAATGTGGCCCCTAACCCCTGAGCTGTTCAAGGGTCAACTATAATTCAATTAGGCAATCAATTTAGACATTATGGCTTATTTCCTTGCAGTCTTTATTTTCCTATAAGAGCAATTTAGTTTAAAGAGAAAAATTTTCAATTGTAAAGATCCATAAAAAAATGACAACCAACGGTTTTTCACTATATCATGTTTAAAAATAAAGCACATTACAGATGAAATAGCATGAGCTGCTAAATCATCAAACATGGGCTAAAGTTAAAAGTTTGTCTCTTACTAGTAACCTCATTTTTAAAAATCTCATTTATCTTCAGTATTTCCATTGAAAAATCTGGATAATGCCAGCTGCCTCATGTTATCACTGCCAGGATTAAAATGTAGGAAGACAGCACACACTGAACTTAATGAATGAAAATACGTATTTGTTGCCTACTCATAATTTTTTATGTAGAAGCTAATTTCTAAAAATGAGGTGAGAAAGTGGCAAAATTAGGATTAAAAGGAAAGAGATAAAACAAAGGCTACATATAAGGCTAGAAAATCTGCACAAAAACATCAAAAAACAGAGGCTAAAAAAGCTTTAGCATTTCCAAAACTATCACAAAGCACTTTATATTACTGATAATAAACATGATCTTTTAAAAAACTTTATTAAACATTTTAAATTCTTTAAAAACATGGGTATATATAACTGATCTTTATAAAATATTTGTAGTTTTTTTGCAAGCTTAGTAAATAAATAGATTTCAACAGAAACAGTAGCCAAAAATTTTAACTGATTAAAGATTATTCTTTTCATTACTTTATAATAATTATACATGTTTACATTTAAGCTTGGGAACAAGTTTTACCTACAAACTAGCATAAAGTGCCTCTAGACTTAAATAAAATTGCTTTTATGTTCTGGTACATTTTATTGAAGTCTAAGTTTCATGGCCAACAGTTATGAGTTGGAGAGGCAGAGTGGTAAGACTATCTCGGATTAGAAGGCAAAAGACCTATGAGTTTTATTTGTAGCTCTGACATTTGGTAGGAGTGTGACTTTGGATAAATCACCACCTTTCTGAATCTTGTTTTTTTCATCGCTAAAACAGTGATGATAGCTGTCTTGCTATGGTAAGGATCCAGTATTAATGTAACAACACAAGACTTAAATCCTGGCTGTTTTTAGGGTAGAGAATCAAGGTACCTTAGGAGGTTTACGCATGCGCAAATATTATTTACCTCACGAATAAATTTAAGACAGGTAAGTTTCGGAACATTTCAGAGATTAAAAAAACCTTCAGATTTCTAAACTGCTTTCAATGTTATTTTTCTAATACTCTGTTCTCCTCTGTTATTGTTATACTCTCTTCCAGCCTTGTCTTTCACAGGATTAATGATTTTTGTTTCAAGTACATATTTTATTGGAAAGGTATTTTTAAAATTCCTTCCATAAGGAAACACTGACATGCCTCCTAGATAAATGAACTCTCTACATATTATTTATATAGATAACACCACCATCAGTGGGATGGTTATCATGTTTTCTCATTCTATTGCTCTTGAGAACATCGATATTTGTGAGTCTAAGGGAGCTATGAGTGGTCACAATAGAGCGAAGCCTACTAACCTTCACTGCAATTGAATCTGCGACCTTGGCATCATTTTCAATGAGTTCATTCAGCTCCCCACCCCTACGAGACATGCACTATTAATAATAAATAAATCCATTTGGAAAATTTTGACAGCCACATCAGTGGCAACTATATTGTTGTTGTTTTTTTTTTTAAAAAAACTATGTGATCTTAAATAACCAATTTCACTATCATTTATGTTACACAAGTTTCATTACTGCACTATCATCTTTTACATCTTATTCAATGTTTGTTTTCCTCAAAAGACCATGAACTCACTGAAGACATTAAAATATGCAAGCATTTGACTGAAACAAACAAAATTGTGAAACATACAGGCAAAAGACTACATCTTTTAATATTTGAAAAATGTTACTGAAAAATGATTTAAACCAACTACGTTTTAAATGAAATCTAAATGCCCACCCACAGTACCTCGTTAACATGAGACAATAATAATTAGTTTTATACATTAATGAGTATATTCTATCTACTTTAGCAATTTGATGGAGTTAGGTATTACATTTCAGAGATGAGGAACCTGACATTCAGATAAAGTAAAGAAGCATATTCAAGGTCACACAAGTAACTGTCAGTCAAAATTAAAACCTGGAGCTGCTTGACTCTAAGGCTAAGCTCTTTCCATACATGTGAAATTTGTAAAGGAAATTTTTCTTTAACCTATGAATCAAATGGCTTGATTGCTAAGGCAGAGTGAAAGGGCAATAGTGTGGACACCATTCACAATTTTAAAGTCACATGGTATTAGATATTATAGTTAGGGTATTTTATTGTTATAACTCTTGTTCCAATTTGCAGATTCTTCTTATGCTAAGCTCTGAATAGTACTACACTGAAATCTCATGATTTATTTAATACAGAGACGATTATTAGACTTCAGCTTGAACTCTACAGTCTATCTAATATTTACTAGGATAAATAAATTATAAATCAGTCTATCTAAAAAAAGAATGATCTCCAAATGACATTAAGTCATTCGGAATAAACTGTCTCAACTATCTTTTGCTCTAGTGGGAAATCAACAATAGGTTGGTTATTTTCCCACAAATCCCAAGTTCATTTTCAGCCAATCACTCCTCCTCTTTATTAACATACCAAACCTCAGTGTCTAGCAGACCTATTTGGAGCCCCAGTACTCAGAACAACCCCTTTACGCAACGCCACCACGGTAAGAATACCTGTTTGTCTTAATTGCGTTTGCAAAGAACCTTTCATAATGGAACAAAATTAAAAAATGGGGAAATCTCTACAATGGGAAAATGTCACACGTCAAAACTTAGGTATAACTGAGACTAGGTGGTGGGTACCACACACACACAATTATTGTGAAGGTTTTCATCAGAGACCAGTCTACCAATATGGAGAACATGAAGACAAGCAAAGCATAAATTTAACAGCTAAGACCCTAGCACAGATCGCAAGGACCGAAGTATTCAACAATATACTTTAGTTCTAGCTTCTCTTTTAGATCCCAATACGCACTTCAATGAACTTTGAGTGGGGTCTGAACAGGGAAACCCAAGTTACTTTCTTCTTAAGGGATATATACAAAGAGTTCCAAAGATTAAGCATTAATGTACACACCATATCTTAAGGGACCGCAAACTGAGTAGAAATGAGGTGAGTCCGCGAGGGACGCCAAAATTAAAGGCTTTAGAAGGGTCTCGTGATGCTCCCCTACCCTAAAAACAGCCAGGATTTGAGTCTTGTGTTGTTTACATTAACACTGGAACCTTACCAGAGCAAGACAGCTATCATCACTGTTTTAGCGATGAAAAAAACAAGATTCAGAAAGGTGGTGATTTGTCCAAGGTCACACTCCTACCAAATGTCAGAGCTACAAATAAAACCCTTAGGTTTTTTGCCTTCTCATCTGAGATAGTCTTACCACTCTGCCTCTTCTTCCTCTTCTCTAGAGAAGATGCCCAAAGATCTCGTTTTGCAGCCGGGCCCCAAGAAGGGGCTTGGACCCGTTCAGAGACCCCGATATGGTTGCATGTGACAAGAGCCTGGAAGCCAGAAGCGGACCACAATCGGCGAGGCCAGGCAGCAACCACCCTTCCCCCACTCACCTCTCCGAGAGCAGTTTAACTGGGGCTGTCCGAGTAACTGCCGCCATCACCATCGCCATCAGTCTGGGTGCTCGCTGAGGTGGATAGGAGAGGCCCGGCCACCTCTGTACCTCATGTAGGTCTTAAAAGGCGGATACCTCTCTGCAAGCCCCCACCCGTTGGCGCTGGGTTTTCGTCTCAGACGTCGCGGTCACCGCCTCCACTTGCTTCCCAGGCGCTGCCACCACTTCCGTGTTCGGCTTCCACCCTTTCTTCCTCACTCTCCCAGCAACCGGCTTTTTTCCTTGCAGCCGGCGCGAAGCTGACGTCACCAGCCCGCGACCAGACCCAGGTCCAGACCTGCGCTGAGCGTGGGCGGGCCGGTGCAGGCGCAGTGTGGCGAGCACGCCTGAGCGCGGGAAGCGGTGCTGCGCGGGCGCTTGCCTACCCTCTGTTTCTGTCTCGGATGCTCGGTCACCCTAGTGAGTCCTTCCTCCCGCTGCCCGTGCCAAAGAGAAGCGTGTCCTCTTCCTCGCTTGTTGTCCCACAGACTGTCCGCTTTTTCTGGTTTGGGCCACTCGGGTGGGGAGAGGAAAGGGCTGTTGAGAGCGTGCCCGGGAGGAGACTAACCCCCTTTCTTACGCTTCAGCCCCTGGCTTTCCTCTCCTTTAAAATAACACTGGCTTTTATAGAACATTTTGCGGGTAGGTAAAGGAAAAGATGCCTGCCACACAGAAGCCGATGAGATACGGACATACAGAGGGACACACGGATGTCTGTTTTGATGATTCTGGGAGGTAAGATATTTCGAGAAACAAAAAAACATTTCAGGTGCAAATATTAGAACATTTTTTCTTATAGGTCAGCCTAAAATGACTCATACAAATATAGAAAAATAAGATTAAATCTTATTTGAAAATGACGCATATATTTTCTTTAGATTTATCGTTTGATTCGGACCGACATGGTAGTTTAAGGATATCGAAAAAGTTAACCAGTGTAAAATCTTGCTTCTAGGGGAGTTGGAAAGATGTGAGCTTTCCGACAGTTTCCCTTTGTCCGCTTTCTCTCTGCATCTCACATTATTATTTTGTCAGATCGTTAGTTATTTTGTCAGATCAATGCCAAATTAAGTGGCCCGTTCTGCCTTTCTGGTGTTTTAGCCTTCCTTGATTTTCGTAATACTATTTACCTTCTTTGTTTTTAATTTTCTGATGGCTTATTTTCTCATTTATTTCCTCTGCTTGATTCCTAAATAGCGATGTTTTCCCGGAGTTATTCTGGTCTCTTTTATCTTTCTAAGTCCCATTTGTATGCAGCACTGTCCAATTGTGTGGAATTGCGTGGCTTCCACCAACACGTCTGTGTTGATTCATTCATTTAAAAGTATTTGCATGTCTGTTCTGCTGAGGGCTAGAGATACAGTTTTGCAAAAAAGCAACCTTTTCCTTCATTGACTTTGAGGTCTTTTTAGATTGACAGACATTGAGCACAAATAAATCATAAAAATAAATGTACATTTAGAATTATGCTTAGAAATATTAAGTGATATATGCAATGATAAGCCTATATGAGGGAAAGTTGATCTAGTTTCAAGAGGCCGGCAAGGCTTCTCTGAGGAAGTGTTTCTTGAAATGAGTTCTGAAGACTGCGTAGGCATTAAGAAGTATAAAGAGATAGATGGCGATGGCAATGGAGTAGTTGTATTGGCTTTTGAGGAAGGCAGAACACCAGGTGCAGAGGCCCAGAGGGAATAGGGACTGTGGTATGCTCAAAGGACTGAAAGAAAGCTAGGAATGCTAAAAATGTGGAGAGAGATGCAGAGATTGGCAAGCGATGAATCTGGGAAGGTAGGCAGTGAGCATCGTACCCAAGGCCTTTTGGGCTTTATTGAGGAACCTTGATTTTATAATAAAATCAGTAGGAAGGTATCAAAGGTTTGAGGTGGAGAGGACATATGATCAGACTCTTGTTTTTGAGAAGATACATGCAGGATGAATTGGTAAGGAATGGGAGTGGATGCAGAGAGACGTTTAGAAGGTATCTGTATTAATCTGACTGAGTGATGGAAGCTTAGACTAAATTAGACAAGTATGGAGAAAGTAGGATGCATTCAGGAAATATTTAAAAGGTAAAATCAACAGCATGAATTACATAAAAAGAATGAAGGAGAGAGAGATGTCCATGATAACATCTGTGATTATGTTAAATTTTGGGAAATGAAGGTGTCATTTCAGGTATCCAAAAAGCTTGGAGGAGAGCATACTTCAGAGGTGGAATGCGAATGGAAATTATGAGTTCGCATTCGGACATGGTTAGTGTAGGATTTCTTGAGTATCCAACTAGAGACATAGATAGCTAGATAAATGGATCGAAAGCTCAGAGAAGAAATGTGAACTAGAGAGAGAAATCTACATCTTTAGTTGATGTCTCCTGGAATTCAGGATTGAGGTCCAGGTTGGAAATCTAAATGGGGGAGTTGTCATTATAGAGATATTTAATACTATGAACTTGGATGAAATCACCTAGGGAGAGAAGGAATGTAGTTAAGAAAAAACGGTTCAAGGACTAAGCCCTGGGACATTCCAAAATACTTAGAGAACGAGTTAGAAAAGGAGGAACCAGTTAAGGAGACTAAGGAGTGGCTAAAAAGGTAGAAAACCAAGATACAAGAATACTGTTTAGTAGCCAAATGAAGTAAGCATTTTGAGGAGGAAATAATTAGGTATGTCAAATGTTGCTGGTGGTTCAAGTCAAGGACTGAAAATTCACCATGAGCTTTAGTGATATAGAGGCCATGGAGATCTTGAGCTTTTTTTATGGAGTGGTAAGATTGAAAAGCTTGTTTTAGTGGATTCAAGAGAATGGAAAAGGAGGAATTAGAGTTAATATGACACTCAAAAGATGAGAGTAGTCGGATAGGAGTGTGGGAATGCTTTGTTTTAAGGTGAGAGAGATTATAGCATATGTATGAGTGGAGATGATCCAATAGAGTGGGATAAGTTGATGTTTTAGCAGAATGAGGGAGACTTACTGGAGTGATGTCATTGAGTAGGTGTGAGGGGCTAGTATATAGTGCATAAGGAGAGATGGGCCAAAGACAAGAGGAACATGGTCAGATTCATAGGTGGAGGGAAGGAGCACCTAGGAAGATTGGGGAGAACATGTGGACAATTTCTGTAAATGGCTTTTGTTTTCTCAGTGACATAGGAAGTGAAGTCATTAGTTGAGAGTGGGGAGGAGATGGAGATCTGCAGAAAGAGGAATGTATGAGATATGACAACTGTTTTGATTGGTACATTATTACAGTTCATTTGAGCACAATTATGAATTGTAATTACAATTCCAAGTACATTTGTGTTTTATATATCAGTACGAACATTGTTTTTGCTACAGTATTGTGCTCTATAACACTGTATGACTGTAAAAATTAAGGATTTTATCATTGGCATTGCACTTTTCAAATGAAGTTGGAATTCCCAATAATGTCCGATATTTCAGTTTCAACAGAACTTCCAGAAGTTTTGTTTCCATTAACTGAAGAGAAAACTAAACCATTATTGGAATTAACCTGCTGACTTTCTATATAAAACCTCTGATGACATTGATATGAAACCAGTATCATTTAAGTGTTTGAAAAGTTCTTTTACTAATGGAAAGAACACATTAATAACTATCATTTCATTTCTTTATACTTGCACTAGAAAATTTGGAATGAAAGATGAACAAAATTAATATAGAACAGCTGTCATTTGTTTTAATGCTGCACTGTCCAGCATAGTAGCCACTAGCCATGTGTGGCTATTTAGATCTAAATTAATTAAAATTAACTAAATTAAAAATTCGCTTCCTCAGTCAAACTAACTATATTTCAATTGCTCAGTAGCCAGATGTAGACCATTTCTGTCATCTCAGAGATTTCTATTGGACAACACTGAATTATTATGAAAAGTCAAGCTTGACAAAATGCAGGCTCACTTTCTGAATTTGTAGAAGCATAATTTTCAAGCAATCTCAAGATAATTATTAACTTAGGAAGTAGTTGCAAATGCTTCTTTAGGAGTCCTGCGTCTTCTGACTTTCCTGTGGTTAGCGTTGCTATAGCTTTAGTAAATGTCAATTAATATTTTGTTCAAGTTACACTTTCACTATCAACTGCTTGAGAAGCAGAAATTTAGTATTACTTTTTTTAGTATTTACTTGATGTATTTTTCATTGCTACTGAAAGTTTTTTTTTTTTTTGCACAATTTAAAAAGCATAGCCTATAATAAAATTAGTATTAGTAAATGGCAATAATACTGCAGGAAGAATGTTCATACTACTCTAAAAGTTCTTCAAAGGACTGCTTAACTATTTCTTATATATAGTTCTCATTAATTCCACTATATTTCACTATAATTTTCCACTGCCCTACCAACTGGCACCCGTACCTCTGTACATCTCCTGTGGTGCATCTGCCTGATACACCAAATAGTTAGTAGAGATGGCAGTAATGAAATACTTCTCCTATCACCATTGGATACTGAAAGAAAACACTTTCCTTAGGGTCTCACATCTGACTTCACTTTGGTTATCAGTTAATACCTGTTGTCTTTGGAAGGATGGGTTATGTTGCATCAAGAAAAGAATGGAAAGGGGAGATGTGTTATCACCGATTGTCTTTCAAATTTACCTAAAGTGAGATCTCTTCGTTGCATGTGTTATGTTACTGAACAAGATCATAACAGAAGCAGGAAGTGCAAAGAAGGGCTCTATCAAACCCACTCCAACCAATTTTGATACAACTAATACAAATAATGTTTTAAAGTGAAAAATCAAAGAGAAACAGGAAACCAGCTGTTACATAGTACAGAAATGTCCTCAGCAAACTTAGACTTATGTCCTCCTATTTATTTCCTGTAGAGGAGAATCCAAGCTCCTTACTCTGGCATTAAGGTTATCCTAAATAGAATGACCCCAATCTACACTTTCTTTCTCAATTTCCTGGACTGTGCCCCAGGTAACACCTCCTCCCTCCCTGTCCCCCGTGCCTTACTACACATTTTGGTTCATGTTTTGACTGTTTAAAACTGTCCTTTTCATCTGTCTCAGTATAGCCATTCCTACTTGTCCATTAACTTCCCAGTGTAAATACCACCTTTCTGATTTTCCAAGTGGGAATTAATCTTTTTCTTCTGAACACCCATAGTTTTTTTTGTGGCTTCCCTTTGCCATTTTCCAAGTTATTTTTATATTTTATTTGTTTTTGTATGTGTCTAGATAGTACACATACCAAATGAGTAAAAGCACTTGGAAGACAAGGTTTAAAACAAGATTTAAGAGATACAGATATCCATTTACATAATTAGCTTTGCATAATTGAACTCACATTCATTCAAGAAACATTTATCAAGGCTTCTATTTATCAGAGACTGTTTAGAGCTAGAGACACAATGGTGAGCAAGGTAGACCTGGTCCCTGCTGTTCCAAGAGATACACATTCGTCTTTCTTACATTATTACAAATAATTTAAAGACTGTCATGTCAGGAAGAACTGTAGAAAACATTAAACTCACCTTGTATTTTACAGCATAGGAGGTTAGCAATTTTTGTTACTGAGGCTTATGAATGTAAAATAAAACATACCTCGGTTTTATTGAAAACAAAGAAAAAAAAACAATAACTAGCATTCCCCCCCAAAAATAGGCCTGAAACTAGATGACTTTTTTAATGAGTTTTTCCTTCACAGTTGTATTGTGACTTGTGGAAGTGATGGTGATGTGAGGATTTGGGAAGACTTGGATGATGATGATCCTAAGTCCATTAATGTTGGAGAAAAGGCATATTCATGTGCTCTGAAGGTATTAAACACAATTATAGCAACTGATCTGAAATTGTACTACCACGTGATATTTTTATGCTTGGATGAAAAGTGTTTTTGTAAGCTTTGAATATAGATGTACCTTTTAGTTTATTTCTCATGAACTATTTTAAAATTTATAATAATGCTATAACTTGCCCCAAATTTTTACAGGTAAAATCTGAATGGTTTATTAAAGGTGATTAATGGATATTAATGGTGAACCAATTAAAAAATATACAAGAAAATGTACTTTTAAGAGGTTTAAATGTTCTTTTTTTTCCCCTTTGTTGGAAAACTGGCATTTTCAGGTTTCTAGTTCACTAATTCAAATAATTTGAGAAATTGTTCTAGAGAAGAGGAATGCTTTGTTAACTTTTTCAAGATATTTACATAATTTCACTTTTCTAATATTTTATGTTAAGTAAATATAGGAGCGAAATGTAGGTTACTTGGAGAATGTTTTCAGAAGGACTTTAAAAACCAGACAACTAAAAACCATGAAGCTTTTTATTTGTGAAGCATTTTAAGTTGTGTGGATTGTATTCATACAGAAAAACTTTCCATAGGTCTCATATTTTTTTTTTTCAAATTTAGGCTCATTGAGGTAGATGAAATGGTCTTTTGATACTTTAGATATGCTTTTTAAAATGATCATATATAATTGAAAATACATTCTTAGGAGAAAAAAACGACCAGAAATATAAGTGAGCAACATATATTAAATTCAAGCTAGATCTCAATAAGCAAAGAAATTCAAATTAACAATTTTTTTTTCTCTATAGGATTGGCAAGGATGAAAAATATTGCTAATCCTAGAGGTATTGAGAGCTTGGAGAAGTATTTGTAAAGGAAAAACACTCTTTTTCTCTTTTGTTTCTGGTTTTTTGTTTGTTTTTTGTTTTTTTGTTACTCACACTGCTACCATGCTCACAACACTTCTGCGCCAGATGTGCTGATTTTTTCCCACATCAAGTAATTCTCTGTAACACCACCTGACTGTCCTAAATTCATTTCACTTCTGACACTAACTGGAGTTAGTGCAGATCCCACAGGTTAAGGGCTCAGTCCCATGAAACTATCCCCCACTCCAGACACCAATCACAAGTAGGTTTCCAGGTGACACTCAATTTCCATTCAACTTAGCTACAAATTGCAGGTTCCTGTGACCCTCCGCCCCTTGGATTATTTCATTTGCCGCAATAGCTCACAAGACTCAGAAATACTTATGTTTACCAGTTTATTATATAAATAAGGGTATGATAAAGGATACAGATGAACAGCCAGATGAAGAGATATAGAGGAGAGGTCTGGGAGGGTGCACAGGACTTTCTTTGGTGCACAGGAGCTTTTTTGTCCCTGTGGAGCTGGGGTATGCCATCCTCCAAATAGGTACATGGATGTGTTCACAAACCTGGAAGTTCCTCAAACCCCATCTTATTGGGATTGTTATGGAAGGTTTATCACATGGGCATGATCAATTGATTATCAACTCCATTTCCAACCCCTCTCCCTTAGGGAGGATGGGGAGTGGGGTTGAATGGTCCAGCTTTCTAATATGGCTTGATCATTTTGGTGCCTAACTCCTATCCAGAAACTATCCAGGAGCCCAGAAGAATGCCTCTTAGAACAAAAGACACTCCTGTAACTCCGGAAATTCCAAGAAGTTTCGGAGCTGTGTCAGGAACCAGGGTCAAAGACAAAATATTAGAACAAAAGATGTTCATAGCACTCTTATCACTTTTAGCAGCTCTGTGCCAGAAACTGGGGGCAGAGACCAATATATATATTTTCTGTATTTCACAGTATTATACACAGTTGTGTGAACATTTTTTAGAGTAAATAGATACTATATATCAATATTAGAATGCACACATTTCCTTTTTCTCCATGTCTTTGTATCTCAGTTCTCCCTGCTTTTTCTTATAAGGACACCAATCACTGTATTTAGATCCTTAACTTGTTACATCTGAAAAAACCCTATTTCTAAATAAGGTCATGTTCAAGGTGCCTGGGCTTAGGACTTACACAGGTTTTGGTGGGGCACTGTTCAACCCACTGTAAGTCCCTCAGTGCTACATTGTTTTCTTTGGCTTTAGGAATGGAGTTTATGAGACTTCAGTGAACTGGCATTACCAAATAGCCATGCAAAGTTGACAATTTTGCAATGTATTTAATGTATAATAAAAATGCTTATAAACACTAACTTCTGTTTTTAGATTCAGTAGTACTGGGAAGTGTAGTTAGATACTTTATTTCAGAACAAAGTAGAGAAAATATCACTCTCCAAAAACAATTAAACTGGGATGAGTCAATATATTTGTGAGTAGTAATAGTTAATGCTTGCAAGGTATTTTACATTGTATAGATCTTTGAACAAAGATTTGGAGAGATATGTGGAATTATCCCTATTTTATTCTCAGGAAAACCAAAGCCCCGAGAAAGGTCAAATGACATAGTATGAAACTCAGTGGGCTGGGTCTCAGGTCATCCTGTGCTGGGTTCCATTACTTCTAACCTACCAAGGAGAATGGTTGACCAGATCTTGATCAGACCTCCGATCCTTTGTTTGGATTCTTTTTTTGAAAAAACATTTTACCAGTTGACAAAGTTCTGATAGTGATTTGGTTTCCCAGTACATTTGTTGGAAAATGACTTCGAAGCAAGCGCTTTATTCAGGTCTCCTGGGTGAGTGAGTACCATTATATGCTTAAATTTGAACAGAAGGCTAGTCAACTTGTTATTAAAGAATAACCAAAATTCTTTGCTAGAGCTAAGTGAGGATGCTTAGTCAGTATTCTACTATGGAATCTGCAAGAAAAGCACAGCCAGGTTGCAAAATTTCTGTACATGTACACACACAAATAGTTGGTGTTTTCTGCAGTTTTGCCAAAGAACACTTAGCATCATCAGTATTTTGAGTTGGTTATAGTTTTTTGTTATCATATTTAAATTAGCTTATCTTCAACATTATGAATTTAGTTTATTGTGTACTGTTTACTTACAGGAGTTACTAAACAGTATTTTTCACCAGTCTTCCAGTAATTGGACTTGAAGATAAATGTATATTACAGTTCAAATTTGAATTATCTGTAATTTGAACAGATGTATATACTTTCCCAAGTTTTGCTATATCATGACATGTTGTTATTACCAAATTCTTTTTCCATTGGAGTGAGAACAGTTGCTATAAATGGGCTGAGGGTCCTAAGTGTGCAAATATGGCTGAGACCTATTGCAATTTGATACAGCATATTCATAAACGAATTTGAGTAGTTTCTCTTGGCAGTTATCATTTAATCTAAATTAATAAATTGACCATATGATTTATCAAAGCTTGTATAGGGTTGGTAGACCAAATTTATCCGTTGGGACTTAATCCCTTTTGGAGAAGTGATAAAGTGCTGGTGCAAATCCTTGGTTTTTTGATTCTTATCTAAAAGCTCTGCAAAGTAGTGGTATCTGCTGATCATTTGCAGAGCCTAAAACTTTCTTTTTATTTAGAGTTTTTAAGAAGGCACGGTGGATTCTGCATTTAGACTTTACCCTACCCAAAAAGACATGATTTTGTTGTGCAAACTATAGTGTGGCCATTGTGGCCATCCTTCCAAGGTACTCTTCTGTCACTGAGACTAGCTATGTTTTCTCTGAAAAGTTTTCCTGCCTTTCTTTTTTAATGACACTTGGGAATCCATAAAAATTAGTATTAAATATTTTTCTCACCAGAAGTAAAAGAAAATCAGAGGCTACAAGTTTGGCTGGTGAAGGGAGAATTAAGGTTTCTAAAGGAAGCAAATAAATTTTTCTTGTAAATACATATTTCAGGAAAGTTATACATTGATAACTTGTCTCTTGATGTGAACTACATTTGTAAGCTTTTTGTTTTAAGGATTTTTAACTGTGGAGAGACTCCCAATCTATTTGGATTTGTCTTGCCAATGTTTTTTACCTTTATTTTTCTTTTAGAATGGAAAATTGGTCACTGCAGTATCTAATAATACTATTCAAGTCCACACATTTCCTGAAGGAGTTCCAGATGGCATATTGACTCGCTTTACCACGAATGCAAACCATGTGGTCTTTAATAAGGATGGTACAAAAGTTGCTGCTGGATCTAAGTAAGGCTCTTTGATATCAGGAAAGGAAATAATGTTAGAACAGGGAGGCCTTACTAACTGGTTTCAGGGTAACATTTTCCGATTTCCCCTTCTAATTCTTCTTATTTTTTTGTTCATTTAATTTTTATATTCAAATCTAGTAAGGTTTTGAGGACAAACTTTTGCTTTATGTGGCTTGAGATATGTATATTCCTTGTTTTAAAAGATTGGGAAAAATGATACTTTGATACAAAGTTTTAAAAATTATTTCATGTGAACTTGGCCTGCACAATCAGGATTTTTGCTGTTTTCCTCGGTGTTTATTTGTCATAGAAAAAAAATGTAATTGGTGAGTTATTGAGGTAGAGTAAAAGGTATAGTGCTTTTAAAAATGGTTGTGATTATAATTAGATTGGCAAATAATAGAAACCTAAGATGTAACTAAGGAAGCCATTTAGGAAATATTTGTATTTTAACATAATGAGAAATCTTGACTTGTGTTTTTAGCATTTTTATAGAGCAAAACTGAAAGGTAAATTATTAAATTTGGGCATCAGGTTTCACAAGTTGCTATAAAGAAATGACCTTCTTGTGATTTAGAAATATTTAGGTCATAGCTTTTAGGAGAGTCTTTTGTATTAGCATTTGTTCATGTACATTACTCTTACTGTTCATAGTGACTTTCTAGTCAAAGTTGTGGATGTGATGGATTGCAGCCAACAGAAAACATTTCGAGGACATGATGCCCCTATTTTAAGTCTTTCCTTTGATCCTAAGGACATCTTTCTGGTAATAATTTTTTCCCTCTCTTTTTGCATTTTTCTTGAATGTTTTAAATTATAAGAGAATTAGCAGAAAATTTCACCCAGTTTGATTTATTAATTGAACCAGTTATCATATAGTGTTATGTCTGTGACTGTAGAGAAATCTATTGTTTTATTCCCGCAGGCCTCAGCTAGTTGTGATGGATCTGTCAGAGTATGGCAAATTTCAGATCAGGTAATCTCATCAATTTGAATGTAAAACTTTTCGCCCATTTCTGTCATATATTGAGTATTACATATTGTATTATTTAGCCAAATTAATTATTATTTTTCTTTATAGTTTTTTTCGAGTAGCATTAGATATCGTTTTTGTGGTCAAATTCCATAATAATATAAAAGTAAATAGACTGAAGATTAATTGCTTTTGTACTGCACTCAAACACAAGGGAAATGATAGATTTATATTTCATTTTTAGGTTTTGTAAGTCAATGGGGGAAATTCAGTTATTATATATGTACAAACTACTATCTGTTGGGGATACAAAAATAAAGCATAGGCCACGCTTGATTCAGAGAGTCACGAAAACATCTTATTCTAATCGAGACTGATGAAAGTTTTAAAGGAGGTATAAATAAAGTGCTCTTCAAATTGGCTGAGGGAACAATTAATTCTTCCTCAGGCAATCAGAGAGGCTTGGCATTTCTAAAGATGTGGCCGATGAGAAAAATATCCCTCATTGATATGCCTCAGTAGCCACAGTTCCTTCCCCTCATTATTGAACTATTTAGAAGATTTGACTTTGATACTGTAATTTTTTAGAGATTGCCGAAGTTCATTTTAGTAGGCACTTTAACATTTTAATATATTGGGTTTGTGTTTGTGTGTGTGTGAATGTTTATTTAATGAGTATGTCATTTGCTATTCTACATAGGAAATACTCTTAATTTAATTATTTAAGACTTGTACTCTATACCTCTGAAGGACTTAAAGTAACTTAGATAATTCAAACATTATAATTAGATTAAAGTGAATTAAGTTGCTTTTTTCTGAACTATATGTCAATTTGAAGAATCCACTTATTAAATGTATTCAGTTCCTCATATTTGGGGGGCGGGGATTTTCAAAAAAGGAAATAAATTTTCTTTTTTAAAAAATCAGACATGTGCTATTAGTTGGCCACTGCTGCAAAAATGCAACGATGTGATAAATGCAAAATCCATCTGCAGACTTGCTTGGCAACCAAAAAGTGGGAAGGTAAGTGATTCTTATTTCTCAGTCTTTTAAAAAATTATTTGTTTCAGTTCTTATCAACTTTTAATGTTAGGATAGTTTTTAAATTATAATTCTTTCATTTAGATTATAAATTTTAGAGCCCCAAGCCAACTAATTAATATCAAAATGCTTTAACAAACATTTAAACTTTTTAAAGATTCTCTTTAAAGAATGTATTTCACATGAATGAATTTAATTTTATATTTACATTCATGTTTAGTGGAACAATCAGGAACAGTCTTGTTATGTCCACTCTTACTGCCGGTATTTAACATTTTGGAGGTATTAGCTGATACAGTTAGATGATGGAAAGGCATGAGAGGTTTGAATGGAGGAAGGAGAATGCTCATCTACAAATGAAATGTTTGTGTATGAGGAAATCCCAAGAAAATCAGTTGAGGGGAAAATAATAAGAAAATTCAGTAAGGCAGCTAGCTGTAAGCCAAATTAATATTTGAAACTAATAACCATCCTCTGTACAAACAATAGCCATTTAGAAAATGTAGTGGGAGAAAATGATACATTTACTTTTATTTTAAAAAAATTTTGTCAAAAAAGATAAAATAACTAGGGATAACTTAGTAAGAAATATGAAAGATGTGTATAAAGAAAACATTAACATACTATCAAGAAAACTTAAATAGAAAACTATATCTCATGCTTTAAAAGGAATTTGTGATATAAATGTTTAGTTCTTCCCCAAATTAATCTAGTTTTGACAACATTCAAATATAAAATATTAGTAAGATGTTTGGGGAGACCAAATAATGCTGATTCTAAAGTCCATGTGGAAAACTAAAAGTCTTAAAAAAAGTGAAGTCTAATCCAGACAGATATATATAACATATTATGATGCTATGGGAATTAAAACTTTGTTACTGACTCATGAATAGACATATCTGTTAAACAGAGAAATGAATCCAATGTATATGGAAATTTAGTGTATGGTAAAGGTTGGGAAAAGGAAATTTAGTAAATATATTGGCAAAGGGCATAAGTACCTGGAGGTGAGAATCATTGAGAACCATCTTGGAGGCTTCCTACCACATGGTATATCTTTATAGAGATGCACATATCCGCTACATTCTTTCAACTTTTCTATATGTGTGAAAATTTTCAGAAAAGATTAATAAATTTAACAGTATAAAAAGTATTTTTGTATGATAAAATATATTTCAGAGTCAAAGGACGAATAACAAACAGACAAATATTTGAAGCAATGTGACAGAGCTAATTTCATTAATATACAAAGTTCCTTCAAATCAGTGGGGCTCCAGTAGAAAGAGGGACAAGACATGAGAAGACAGTGTACAGAAAAAGATACATAGATGGCTTTTAACATGTATGTAACTTTTCACCCTAAAAAATACAGAGCGAAGCTATAGTGTTAGTCTATTTTTCATTCATCAGATGCTGCTCAAAGATCAAAAGTCTGATTATATACTATGTGAAGAGGGTGTGGTCATTCTTATCAGAATAAAAGACCAATAGTACTACTTCTAGGCATATATCTTATAAACATATTTATACATGTGCACTGTAGGGTATGTATAACAAAAATGTTACACCATTGTTTATAGTAGCAAAAGATTGGAAACTTCTAAAATGTTCATTAATAGGGAGCAAGTTAAATAAATTGCTGTATTTCTGAAATAGAATACTCTATATAACTGCTAGAATGAGATATACCTGTATGTTTTCACATGGAATAACCTTCAGATATGTTAAGCAAAAAAAACCAAGCTGTAGAATAGTAGATATAGAAGAATGCTGCTGTTTATCAACTGTATGTGTGTTAACTTGCATATATGTCCATATACATTCTTATATAGTCTGTGCTTATATTTGCCTTAGGAAAGTAAAAATAGAATTTAGGTATGGGAGGGATACCTCTTTTTGTCTCGTAAGTTTCATAAGTGACACTATCTTTTTTAAGCATGTACCTTATTATGCATTAAAGTAATAGTTGGGGAATCCAGTTTGGTTTTTTGTTTGCTTATTATAAACATTAATTTAATTTAAAATTAATTAACATAGTTTTCTTGTTTGTAAATAATATTTTTTATAAAAATGGAAAAAATTATTTTTCTACTAATCTATGTTTTTGGAAGAACACATAGGAAGATAAATTTCCTATTTGTAAGATTTTCAAAGTATTCTGGCTCTATATTTCTTTCCTTCCAATAAATGAGATGAATTTTTAAATCGAAAGGGCTTAGATTCCTTAAGAAGTAGTATTAAAAATACTGGTAACTACAAGTACTGATTTTCAATTAAAAAAAGAGTCTTTGCTTATCAAAATTTTAAGTAATATTCTAAGTTTTGTTAGTTGCTAGTTAAAATATAAATTTGCTCTTATGTTTTGTAAGCTTATTTGGATGAATGTTCACTTTTTTCCCCTCTTTAAATTTAATTTAATGTAAACTTTCGTTTAAATCATTTATCTTTTCTACTAGTTACTGGCAATTCCTGTGGAAAAATCTGTTAAACTGTATAGAAGAGAAAGTTGGAGTAATCAGTTTGATCTTTCAGATAATTTTATCTCTCAGGTAGGTTTTGTAAGTGACACTTTTAGTAAGTTAAAGAGAATATTTAATGTATACTTTGCCCAAATAATGTTGCAGTTAATATTTTTGGAAATGGAGAACAACTCCACATAGTTTAAGGCTGTGTCCTCAGCCTTTCTTCATTTAGCGAATAACTCAACAGTAGATAGGTCTTTGCTAGGTCCTATTTGACCTTTCTTCTTTGTGAAATTTGATAAGATAATCTCTTAATTTATAAGAAGTCAAATTTAATCCTAGCATAGTATTGGAACAAGTTATTCTCAAATTATGAGTAATTAACCATTCTTGTTAAATAAGTTTCACTGAGACTTGTGATCATAGACTTGAGAATTTTAGAGCAGAAAAGGTGGTTGGTGTATATTCTCATTCTCTCTTTCTCTTTTACTCTCTCTCACTCTCTCGCTTATTCACTTACATGCCCATTTTGCAGTTAAGGAAACAGAGGCCCCATAATTCATCAATGGCTTACTAAGGTTCATTTTATTTACTAGTTCTCTTCATCTTGATGGTGACTGCTAAGAGAATACCCTGTGCTATCTTTCTTTCCAGAATAATAGCATTTTTTAGATTTTGCTTTTAAAATTGTGTCAATATGACTTTCTCATAAGATAATAGCTTCTAGTGGTAGTTGAAAATTCCTGAAAAAGAAAGTTAAGATATAAGCAAACTTAGTTGTCTTTTGTATGTCAGATCTATATAAGTCACATAGAATATATAGAATAAGGGTTATAAAAATTTGAATTAGTAACGTAAATGTTTAGTTTCAAATTATACAGAATTGTTATTTATTTTTTTTCTTTATAGACTCTCAATATAGTAACCTGGTCTCCTTGTGGGCAATATTTAGCTGCAGGGAGTGTTAATGGTTTAATTATAGTTTGGAATGTGGAAACCAAAGATTGCTTGGAAAGGTATGATTCAATATATCTTGTCTTTTTTTTTTTTTTTTGCTTATTTCAATTAGATTTTTGTTTGTCTTATGAAATATTACAGATCTGTAATTATTAGATTGTGAAAATGCAAACGTACAGCTATTAGTTGTCAAAAGTCATTTAACCTTTTCTAATTAAAATTTACCTAAAGAAATGTATAGTTTATATTTTTCTTGATGGTGTTTTAAGAACATACTTTTTAATTTTTAGGGTGAAACATGAGAAAGGGTATGCAATTTGTGGCCTAGCCTGGCATCCTACTTGTAGTCGCATAGCTTATACTGATGCGGAAGGAAACCTTGGGCTCCTAGAGAATGTTTGTAATCCCAGTGGAGAAATATCAAGCAGTAAGGTAATGAGTAATGTAGAACAGTTTCTTCAAAGTCTTTCTGTGGTCATATGGATTTGGAAAACACAACAAACTACTTTCTTGGAAAATTATAATTTATATTACTATATTAGATGCTCAGTAATGATAATAGTAAAGAAAACTGTTTAAACTTTTTTAGCTTAATGTTTCCCAAGTATATTTTACTAAGAAACTTTTTCCCCTCCATAAAATGGCTATTAATATTCTTTGATTTTCCAAGGAATACCTTTGTGAAATACTATTTTACTATCCTGGTGTTCTGGGCATTATTAGTTAAATACAGGCCTACCTCAGACGTATTCCAAGTTCAGTTCCAGACCACAGCAATAAAGCAAATATCACAGTAAAGTGAGTCACACAAATTTTTTCGTTTCCTACTTCATATGAAAGTTACATTTATACTATACAGTATTCTATTAAGTGTGCAATAGCATTATGTCTAAAAAACAATGGACATACCTTACTTAAAAATTCTTTATTGTTAAAAAAATGCTAACCATCTTCTGAGCCTTGAGTGAGTCATAATCTTTTTGTGGATGGAAGGTCTTTACCTTTAATTTGTTAAAAACACTACATCTACAGAGCACAATAAAATGAGGTATGCCTGTAAAATGTTTTATAGATAAAAATTAGAGTTAATAACCGTAACGTAGGTTAGACCACAAACTTTTTTTGGCTCTGAATTAGCCTTAACTCTTAGAGCTCCCCATATACCTTTTATGCTTAGCTATGCTGCCTTACTGAAGGCTTGTGTTACACAAGCCACTTTGTTTTATACCTTCTTGTGTTTTGTTCACTATTCCCCCTTGCCTGGCAGATATACCTGTTCATATTTCAAGTCCAGTTAAAGATTACAGACTTTATATATTCATTTCTGCTCAGATACCCAATAACCTGAAATCTCCATCAAAACTTCATTAAAGGAATTTTTAAAAATATACATTCCCATAAGGCTAAGGAGGACAGTTGAAGTGGTGATGGTAACAAAATTTCGGAGGCTGGAAACAGAAGGATGATTGGAAACTAACTTTACTTTCTTAAAAAGTTGAGTCCTAAAACCTCAATGGAGGAAAGCTGAGATGCAATTCTGTCTGCCTGGCTGACTCCTCAAAGATTCACAATTTTGGTAGCATTCAGTTCTTCTGAAAGTGGAGCTGAAAACAAGAGGGTTAGTTTAATAAACAAGCAGATCCCTCCATTCTCAACATCAGTGTGCACAGCTATGTAACTCTTCTCTCGCCCCCGTCCACATTCTGGCAGAATGTTGGAGATTTCTTCTTTAGAAAAGGTAAGGGGACATTGTGTACAGCTGAGTGGTATTGAATGAAGGGGGAATACTGTGCTGAAAGGGTTGAATAAAAGTATATATACTTAAATGTTGAAATTCCCAGTTCACTTTTCATATTTAACTCTCAGAGCATTGTTAGCTACTCTTATGCTTTTCAGACAGGAGATTGGAAGAGTTATCTTTGGAAATTTGTCTAAGAGAAAAAGACCTTAATTTCAGAAGAAAATAGAAAGTTGTAAAAGAAAAAGGAAAAATGACCATAATATACTGCATCTATAAAATGAAGATAGGAATAATGCGGACCACCTGGAGTTATTGTGAGGATTAAATGAATTATGTGTAAAGAATTAGAAAGTTCTCTAGCTCAGCACTTTATAAGCATTACCATTTATTATTTTTCTTCAGCCATGAATAGCATTTACATGGTCATAATTATCTAAATATTATATATTGATCTAACCAAAATGGGGATATAGCTATATTGGGAAGATAGGGGTAGGAAAATAGTGGGCATGTGTACTTAGAGTTAAGGGTCGTTGGAATGTGGCACCGAATCCTCATCTTCCCTAATTGAGGGAAATTAGATCTATAAAATAACTAATAATTTAAACTGAAAAATCCAGAATAACCTAGAATATTATTAACAAAGATGGAGGAATGTATCAAAAGAAACAAGCAGAACCTGTTAAGAGGGCTATTTTCATTTTTATAATAAACCTTGTGATAGTGTTCGACTAATTTAGATTCATGTATAACTGATAAAAAACAAAAAGTAAATTGAGAAATAATTTTTAGTTCAAAGATCACCTTTTATAAAAACCTTTAACTCTTTTTTATCCAGAATTGTCCACTTTTCTCCTTCTTCCTCATAGTACTTATTTCTGTCACAACAATTCTAACACTTTATGGCCCTCACCATCAATTAAGGCAAAACTCTCATTTTCTATTAAGAAAATCCAAAAAAAATATTTGTCAACCAACTTGAATACATGAACATTTAGTTTATGTAAATGAAATAGTTGTATATCTTACAGCATGTAGTTATTAACTTAATTACTCATGTGAAATCATGTTTAAATATATGAATTTAGAAATATCTTTTTTCTGTTCTTTCATTTTATTAAACATCAGTTTTCTAGAACACAAGAGTACCTTATAATTAGGGAATTGTAGGAGACTTTTTTTTTCTGGGGAATGACTTTTGAAGAATAAAATCTTGCCTTATATTTGGGTATATCTAGTATTTCTTTACGTGTCTTTTATATACTCCTACCCCATCCATAGACTATAAGGCCTTTAAAGTAAGGACTAGGTCTTATATAAATATAAATACAATCCTCATAAATACATTTACTAATTATTTTTATCAGGGCATTTGCTTAATAGAGTTTATAACTAAATAGTAAAAGGTTGCCTTTTGAGTAATTGAGTCTATCCATTTAGTTCACTAATACTTTTATAATTTGTATTAATTTGTTCAAGGTGTCTAGCAGAGTGGAAAAGGATTACAATGATCTTTTTGATGGAGATGATACGAGTAATGCTGGTGATTTTCTAAATGACAATGCAGTCGAAACCCCCTCTTTTTCAAAAGGTATTATACATGATGATGAGGATGATGACATCATGCTGGCTTCAGGTCGTCCTAGACAGCGAAGTCACTTCCTGGAAGATGACGAAAACTCAGTTGGTATGAATTGACTTGTGGATGCCATGATCTATATTGTTGATTACTATTTTCAATTTTTTGTTAAAACTATTATTTAAAGCCATTATTGAATTTGTAGAATGTAGGTAAAGCAGTATATAGAGGGAAATTATAGCATTACAAAAGGTTTCAAATCAATGAGCTAAGTTTGTGGTTTAGTAAACTAGAAAGAGGAAATTAAACCCCAAGGAAGCAGAAGAAAGGAAATAATAAAAAGCAGATTCAATGAAAATGATAACAGTAAAACTATTTAAAAAGTCAATGAAGCCAAAAGCTATTTCTTTGAAAAGATCAATAAAATTGATAAACCTCTGTCCTGACTGATTAAGAAGTAAGAACACAAATGACTTAAGTGATGAAAAAGAGGTCATCACCATAGATAGGTCCTGCAGACCCGCACAATCCAATATTGTAGCCACACTAGCAGCCACCGGTGGCTATTGAGCACTTGAAATGTGGCTAGTTCAAATTAAGAAGTAATGTATGTGTAAAATGCAACCAAATTTTGAAGACACTGAAAAAAGAATGTGTAATATCTTACTTGTTTTTTAAATTGAGTATATGCTGAAATTATATATTTTCAGTGTAATATATTATTAAAATTAATTACTCCTGTTTCTTTTCACATTATAAAATATAGGTAGTAGATAATTTTTATATTACTTATGTAGCTTACGTTATGTTTCTGTAAGACAATACTGCTGTTAATACTGTAAGGATAGTAGAATATTAGGAGAAACTTTGTGCCCATAAATTCAGAGACTTAGATGAAGTGGACAAATTCCTTGAAGAGCACAAACTACCAAGCTAGCTCAAGAAGAAATAGATAACCTGAATAGTACTATATCTGTTAAATTGAGATTGCAATCAAAACATTCAAATAAAGTGCCTATTGAAACAGCTTAAATGCTGAAATGACACATTTGAATGTTAAGTAAAATGCCAGTGTATGGTGGCAAATTGTGCTGCATTTAAATCGTACAGGGTTTATTGAACGGAAGTCTTCAAATGTTTGGATCTCAAAAGCTCTTGATACTCTCAAAAATTTTGAGGACCCCAAAAAGCATGTGTTTATGGAGTTATCACTATTGTTATTTACTGAGAAATGTTAAAAATATTTACTTTAAAATAACATTAGTAAACTCATGTAAGGAAATAATATTTTTGAATGAAAAACAACATGATAGAAAGTGGCATTTTACCTTTTTTGCAAATCTTTTTAATGTCTGGCGTAGAGATAGCTAGATGCTCTCATCTGCTTCTGTATTCATTCTACTGCCATTATTGTTTTTGCCGAAAGTATATGGAGAAAAATCATCCTCACACAAATATGTAGTTCAAAGAGGAAGAAGCATTTTAATAGCCTATTTAAATAATTGTGTATATTCTATGATACTGCACCCAAAGTCAATAGATGAAAGCTTCTTAAAGATTACTTGCCATGTAGAATCTGAAAACATTCAATGAAGTTTTCTACTCTATTACATTAAAATTTATTGATCTAACTTGAACTTCAAATGAATCTTTACTGTGTTTGATTTTGTAACATATACATTGGTAATTTGGAAAATACTGGTTTGCTGAGCTTGGCAGACCTTCCTAATATTGAAACATCCAAAATTATATTTGTTCATATCATTACCAATCTCATGGGAAGTTTTTAAGTATTAGGAAGCAGTCAAGCTCATGGTGACAGACACAAGTTTTCCAGTGTTCTGACGTTGCTTGAAAACTCAAATTTTATCATTGCCAACAAATTCTATCAGTGTTTCATTTTCAAGAAAATGATTGCTAGATAGCCAAGTCTACATTATTATAGTTTATCTGGCATCCTTTCAAGTAAAAATGGTGTTTCATGAAAAAAATCAATCCAGCTTACAACTCAGTTGCACAGTGTTTTTTATTTTTTCGAGATAGCCATCATACTTCTTTATGTATACTTTCCATTTCAACACAGAACATTTTTTTTTAGAATGTATGCAAGGATCAAGATTTAATAAAATTAATGTTTTTACTTCAATTGAGTGGTGGTTGACAATGCATTGAATACTAATACAGATTGGTGTCCCTGCCTTGATTAGTGGAAAGGCACCAGTAGTTTTACTCTTCGTTGCTTTTGCACCATCACTGCAAATGTTAACCCAGTGAAAGGAGCAAATAGCACATTAGTAATAGGTATGAATGGAAAAGGTTATCAGATTTCCTAATGCTTTTCTTTTTCCAGGTCTTTGATTATGATTCTCTAATTATAATCCATTGTATTTTAGATCTTACAATGCTAAAAACTGGTTCTAGTCATCTTAAAGAAGAGGAGGAAGATGATCAAGCAGACAGCATTCACAATCTACCAGTCCCAACACCCCAAAGGCAATTTTATGATGGGCCTTTGCCAACTCCCCGGCAAAAACCTTTTCAGTCAGGTTCTACACCCTTGCATCTCACTCACAGATTCATGGTAAGCCTTGGATTTACACTTAACTTTTAAATAGTTTTGTCTTGGTTTTAAGGATTTTATCTCACTATAGTTAATTTGTTTGGTAAAAAATATTTTTTAAAAAATTCTATTAACTGGCCTGGAACACTTTGGTCGATTTCAATTTTGTGATTGATTTATTTTGTGGTTAATTCACAGTGTTAGTCTTAGTTGAACCTTATTAATACCTCTTGGCTATACCTCTAAACCTTATTTCTTATTTTAGTTTTTATGTAGGAAATTATACTGACTCCAAAATACTAGTTAGAAGGTGATTTTTAGAAGGCAGCTCCTATAGGTGATAGAGGCTATGAAAAAAAAAAAGCTATCTGCTCCTTTCCCCATCCCATGGAATGTAAGCTCCCCCAAAATGAAGATTTTTCTGTTTTGTTTACTGATAGACTAAGATATGGCAGGTTAGGCATTAAATATATATTTCCTGAATGGATGAATAACTATATTATCATTTTGTCTTAAGTTTGAGAGCTAAAAAAATTTAATATTTCTATTTGTTATTGAGGTTTTTCACTGAGGACTTTGCTTGTTCTCCTTTTTGAAAGGTCTAGGCCTAGCATAAATTTGTGTGTAAATATTAAAGGTGATTTTTATTTTACTAAAACTTTGTAATCAGTAATTGGTAGTATCAAGTAATAAGTCAATTTTTGATTATTGCCACCTATTTTATTTACATAAAGTTATGTTTGTGGTAGAGGAAAGGAAGTGCAAGGGGCTAGTGTGAGCCTATAGTGTACATTAGTGGAAGATAAATTTTCCAAAATGGTATCAATTTATTTTATCTTAAAATGTATATATTTGTTCCTGTAATATAAACCAGTTATTTGGAACAGAAAAATATGCTGTCATTTACATTCATAATTATAAGTAAATAAATTTTCAAAATACTCCTTTCGAGGGATTTAATAGTTTGGTTGTTCAAAGGCCAATTACAAAGTATTTTTTACATGTAATTCAAAAACATAAATGTTGTCTACGGCTATCCTGAACGTGCCTGATCCCGTCTGATCTCGGAAGCTAAGCAGGGTCGGGCATGGTTAGTACTTGGATGGGAGACCACCTAGGAAGACCAGGTGCTATAGGCATAAAAAATAAAAAAATAAAGGATTGTAAGCTGACAAGGTTCTTGCAATATATGAGGTCAACTAAGGGTTGCCTCTCCTAAAATATTTCTTCAAAAATTTTAAAAAATGTTAAATGAAATATTTCATTTCCTAATATATATATATATATATATATATATATATATCTTCTCATAAGGAATTAGAGAGTGGAGGGGGAGGTAAATGGGGCAAAAGGGGGTCAAATATGTGATGACAGAAAGAAATCTAACTACCGGAGGTGAACACAATGTAAATATATATATGCTTTATTGTTAAAATGTATAGCTGAAACTTACCAGATTTCGTTAACCAATGCCACCATAAAAACAAATTAATTTAAAAAAAGAATAATTAAAAAAGAATAATTAGTCATTGTAGCTCTGATGTTACTACTGTTACTTGAAACTGTTTTAAAGTAGATGAACTGTGGTTGCTGCTATAACTTAAACTAGATACAGACTGAATTATAATATTTGTTCATTTGTACCATTTAAGCCTGATTCTAGGAGCTTCAGTTTTTCTCAGATTTGTATTTAACCTTACATATTTATAGGTTTGGAACTCTATTGGAATTATTCGCTGCTATAATGATGAACAAGACAATGCCATAGACGTCGAGTTTCATGATACCTCCATACACCACGCAACACACTTATCGAACACTTTGAATTATACAGTAGCAGATCTTTCCCATGAAGCTATTTTGTTGGCATGCAAAAGCACTGATGAACTAGCAAGGTAAATTGGAGATTAGTAGGAAGAATTTGTTACTATTGAATGTTAGATACAATTGTTGAAATTCAATACAAAAAGTTAATAAAACAAAAGATACTTTTTGTAGTGTGGAATCTCAGAAAGAAGAGTTCACTGCTAATAATACCAGTAATACCTCAGAACATGTGTTTTTGCCTAATTGTCCCCTCATTACATCCTCTAACTACTTGTCAAAATGATATGACATGATTTGTAATGCAAAACAAACGGGACTATTTTTTACATTGTATTGCTTTTATTAGTATTATAAGAATAATATATATTAATTTTAAACAAACAAGTACAGAAATTTTTAGAAAATGAAAGTTCCCCTCAGAATTCTACTTAGAAATAACTACTGATAACAATATGATATGTGTCCTTCCAGATTTCTTTTTGTATCAACCTTCCTTTTTAAATTTACATATTGAGGTATAATTTATATACAATAAAATGCACCTATTTTAGTTTGATAAGTTTGACAAATGTGTATATACTCAGGTAACCATTATAATCAAAATATTTTTTATCACCCCATATGATACAATATTTGATATTTTTTATCATATCCCTTTGCAATGAACCCAGTTCCAGTGTTGGACAATTACTTATCTGGGTTTTTTTGTTTGTCACTATATATTAGATTTGAAACTTCTCTTTAAAAATAGAAAAAAACACCAAAAAGTGTTATCAGTACTATTCATCTGCTTGATTTTTTTTGTTTGTTTTAATATATTTTGGACTTCTTAGATATTTTGTTGGTAGCTAGGTAGGTAGATAGACAAATCAATAGATGAAAAATATGGAAAACCAGTGGATGCAGAGTACATATTTTTTTTAATAAAGGAAAAGTATTTTACTAGTATTTAGGTATTCCATCCAGATTGCTCTCTTCTGATCTCTTTTCTTCAGCCAATTATAATGTTTATACACTAACTCCTAGGTGATTTGAAATTCAAATTCTTCTGATTGGATATATTAGCTCCTTGCTGCTCAAATGTGGTGCATAAGCTGCGGGGTCACCTGGGAGCCTGTCGAAAACACAATCTCAGAGCCCACCCCAGACCTTTTGAATCATGTGATTGAGCACATATTCAAGCCTGAGAAAAACTGTATTAGGTCATTTTTTAAAAAAATTTTTACTTTCAATTATAGTTGACATATAATATATATTAGTTTCATATATTAGGTCATTTTAATATTTTAATTGGTTTCCTAATTTATACATTGTAAAATCAATTTAGTAGTTTATTAAAATAAATCAGTTTATTAAATCAGTTTATTAGAATAAATCACTGTTAACTCTGTCTCAAACTCAGCATATCTTACTAGAACTTTTCTTCCCGTGAGCAATTTTGATTTCAGATACTGTTCTCTTGGTTTTCTTAGATATATTATTCGATAGCCATGTACCATATTACCTTTTCATCTTAAAGTTGAATTTTTAAATTATGTTCAGAAAGTCAGTACTGCTTCAGATCACCAGTTTTTTGCTATCTGCATTTTGAAGCTAAGTTTAATAATTTACATATATATGTGTATCTGTCTTTATTTGTAAGAATGTGGGCAGTAGTTGATAATCTTGCTGGTGGGATTATATGTGATTTTTTCTTTTTTTCTCGTATTTTTTTTATGGCAATGTTGCCTACCAATTTGAAGTTTCTTTCCTTTTAAAATTTGGTTGTGATATTTTGTGTATTTACAACCTAGGATTCTGCTTTGCAGATTTTAGCCTTTTTTTTTCATTTAACATATTGTAAACATTTTCCTGTATCTCTAAATATTCTTCAATAATATAACTTAATGATTTTAAAGTACTTAATTTTAAGTATATTTCATAATTCCTTAAAACCATTTCTTATACTATTTGTATATAACAGAAAAATGAACTATTTGGTTTTGTTACTGGATATCATGATTATATATATGAAATATCAAATACGAAAGTTTGATTGTTTCTATTTTGTTTTCATTTTTAGCAAGCTTCACTGCCTGCACTTTAGTTCTTGGGATTCAAGCAAAGAGTGGATAGTAGACATGCCTCAGAATGAAGATGTTGAAGCCATATGTCTTGGTCAGGGATGGGCTGCTGCTTCCACTAGCGCCCTGCTCCTTCGATTGTTTACTATTGGAGGTGTTCAGAAAGAGGTCTTCAGTCTTCCTGGGCCTGTGGTTTCAATGGCAGGACATGGAGAACAGCTTTTCATTGTTTATCATAGAGGTAGATATTTTTTTCCATGCGTATAATTTTACCATGACTTGAAGTAAATAGAAATTACTTGAGCTTCTTTCTCTCCCTCCCTCCTTCCTTTTCCCCTTCCCTCCCTCCCTCCTTCTCTCCCTTCTTCTTTTTTATTTTGGATTATAACACCTCCTTTTGCATTTATTATAGCATTTGAATCAGTATAATCTTTGAATGTATCAAATTTTGTCATTCACTAATAGCAATGAAAATGAAAACTATTTATGGAAGAACTGTATTAGAGAAAGAATTTCAAGGTAGAGTTCAGTTATTACTTTTATGTCTGTATAAGATTTTTCAGAGTTTAAATGCCTCAGAAGCTAAGCTAACTCTACTGTGAAGGGCCAAAACAACTTCGAATCTGACTTTTTTTGAAAAGTTGTTGCCTTCTTTTCCTCATCTCATATTCTCTCTTTAGTCCCCACGCTATGCTCAGACTGATTTTATCACGGTTACTGAAGCTCTCTTTATTCTTTTTTTTAAAAAATAATTCTACTGGAGATGCTCTTTTCTCTTGGTTTCTGTGACATCACTCTTCTGGTTTTTTGTCACTGCTAACTTCGTCAACTCTTTGCTGGCCCCTTCTCCTGTGCTGACCTCTTAGCTGGTGTGCTCCAGGACTTAGTCTAGTCATAGCCTCTCTTCTCTAGTATTCTCTCTAGGTCAAGAACTTTCAGTCTTTTGACTGCCTAGCTCTAGTAAGAAATTGTTCTACCTCACTGTTGTGAACATATCTGCAAATGTAACTGAAGTAAAAGTGTCATGGGAAATATTTACTCTTTGATTTCATTTTTCTTTAAATGCTGGTTGCAACTCTAAGTCAATTTCATGATTCATAGGTCAAGAAATGCAGTTTGAGGAACTATCCTTGGGACTCTTATCATGGCCCATGGCTTTAATTATATTGTGTGTGTGTGATTTCTAAATTAATATCACCAGCTCTACTCTTTTGTGTCTCCAGACTTGCCTACTTTCTTCCTAAATTTCTATGTAGAGTTTTGATACACATCTCAAACTTAACTTGGTCATAATAAAACTTTTAATATATTTTTTCCCTTCAGACTTGGTTCTTACTTAGTTACCCCGTCTTGGTAAATGGTGTGCTATCGCTCCAGCCAGGAATGTAAGAGTTATCCTTGATTCTTCTCTTTCCCTCACCCCCATGAACTCCATCAGTAAGATCGTAATCATACCAGTACTTTGGAATAACACGTTCTAAATCTGTCTCTTTATCACCTTCATTAAACCACCAGTCTAACCCAGATGACATCTCTTAGGCTATTGTAAAAGCCTCCTAACTAGTCTTTCAGCTTCGGTTCTTGCATTCCATAATCCATTCTCCACAGAGCAGTTTTAGTGATCTGATGAAAACATGAACCTCTTCTGCTCAGATTCCTCTGATGAATGTCTGTTGCTTTTAGAATAAAAATTAAACTTCTTATCACAGCTGACAGGGTTCTACATGATCTTACCTCTGCCTGCCTCTTCAGCCTCATCCCTTGCCATTTTTCTCATTACTCATTCTGGCCATACTGGCTTCTTTATGTTCTTCAGACTCAAGTTTGTTCCCCATTTAGGACCTTTTCCTTAGCTATTCCCTCAGTCTATTGTAGTGCTTCTCTTCCTAACATTTGGACCGCTGCCTCCAACTTGTAATTGACATCTCAGCTTAAATTTTACTTTCTTAGGCCATCTCTGACTATCCAATCTAAAGTAAACAGTCTGGCTCTCTGTATCACATTATTATTTTAACTCTTCGATAAAACTTAGAAGCTTTTGTTTTTTCTTGTTTGTTTTTAAATTCATTTCTTTGTCCTCTTTTACTTAAATGTGGATTTCACAAGAAGAGTGACTTCGTCTTGTTTGCCATTGCAGCCCCAGTGCCTTATCAAAGTAAACTCTCTGTAAATATTCCTTGAGTGAACAATTACCACTTATAACCACTTTATATAGTCCATGTAACATAGTATTCTGGTTCTGATATGTGAATGGTACCTCAGGCAGGTTATCAATAAAGAGTGGTGCTAGTTAATCTAAGAAATAAAATCAATTCAATTCACAGAAAATAATTTAGACTGCATTATAGCTAAATAACCTTTGCTACCTGATTTATATTTACATTTTTTCACTAGGAATAGGATTTGATGGGGATCAGTGCCTTGGCGTTCAACTGCTAGAGCTGGGGAAAAAGAAAAAACAAATTTTGCATGGCGATCCTCTTCCTCTTACAAGGAAATCCTACCTTGTATGGGTTGGATTTTCAGCTGAAGGCAAGACAAATTCATTTATTTATACATTTTTTTAAGAAGAAAATTGTTTCATTGTTTTTCCTAAATAATTTCTTTTTAGACATATTATCTATATTTTATGTTTAAATTTATTTTAATATGTTGGCAAAACTGGAAACGAATTGTTAGGCAAGGTAGCTATTGTTCTATGTACAAGATCTCTTCATGTGAATTTTGACTAGAAAACTTACAATGTGGAAATATAGTTTCCTGTAAGTTTATTAAGATAGCAAAGAGATACAAATCAATGATAAAGTTGTGGCTATTTCAGCAGACTCTACACAAAAATCAGAAATTTTCTATTGCTGCACTGTCTGCTTCAGTAACCTCTGGCCACGTGTGGCTACTGAACTCTTGAAATGTGGCTAATTGTAATCGAGATGCGCTGTGTGAAATACTCTTCGAATTTTGAAGATTTAGTATGAAAAAGAGAACGTAAAATAATCTCAATAATTCTTTTACATTGATTACATGTTAAAATTACATCTTGGATATATAAGATTTAATAAAATATAGTATTAGAATTTACTTTTTTCCCCTTTTCTCATGTGGCACTAGGAAATTAAATATTACCTCTGTGGCTCACATATTTCTGTCAGACAGTGCTGTTGTAAACTAATTTAACGGTGGCATATGACAGATGATTTGAAGGACACTTCAGTACTTCATTTTAAGGAGCCCGTTAACCGTATGTCCTGGCTTAAATATTTCTGTTGGAGATTCGTGACCTTCAGTTACATCATTAGAAACTCTAGTTTTATCTTTAAAAATATCAACCATTTCTGGATGTATGTTCTGTTGGGAGATCATTAGCCATTTATGCTTTAATAATGTGACCACCAATAACTTCCATCATATAGTTTTTTAATTACCAATTAGATCTAGACTCCGAGAAAACTTATTTGTAGAGTGAGAGGGCTGTAAAGTCAGAGATAAGAAAAGGGGTAATTAAGGAATTTGCGGTGCATTTCCTGAGATAGGAGCAGAGTAGGTGGGAAACAGGGTTGCTTGCTTGTTTCTTAAGTAAGAATTGCTTCCCTCGGAGTTGGGGAACATAACAGTGATGAGGCCAAGAAAGAGATAGAAGAAGAAGAGTACAAAAGACAGATGTTCTGCATCCTCACCTCGTATCAGGGTCTGGTCTTTTTCCAAGTCTCTCTTAACCTGGGAGGCTTCAGAGTCAAGTTTAATTTTTTTGCTGAAAATGGCTTTTTAAAATATTGCTTTATTCCAGCAGGTGGCATAGTTTTCACTGAAACTATTAGTTTTTTCTCTCCACTTGGGTAAATTTCAGTCATAGAAGGCTTTTTTTCCCCCCGCTTTCTTTACTTGGATCTTAACTCTATGTAGTTTATAAAGTTTTGTGAGAAATTAACTTGGAATATTTGCCTTCTTTTGTTTTTACTTTTGAATTGAAAGTTAAACGATGGGTATATATTTTTAAAATAGTATTTATTTAACAAGTATGTAGCTATATCTCCAAGTGGTTTGTTACTTTGTTGATGTATAGGTACCCCATGTTTTGTGGATTCAGAAGGCATTGTTCGAATGCTTAACAGAGGGCTTGGCAATTTGTGGACTCCTGTATGTAACACAAGAGAACACTGCAAAGGAAAATCTGATCACTACTGGGTTGTTGGTATCCATGAAAATCCCCAGCAACTGAGGTAGGCTATTAGAAAATGCGCTTTTTTTTTAAATACATTTTTCAGCTAAAGTTGACATTAAATATTATTTTATGTTAATTTTGAGTGTACAGCATAGTGGTTAGACATTTATATAATTTATGAAGCGATCCCCCCAATTAGTCTAGTGCCCACCTGGCACTATGCTTAGCTCTTAACATATTATTGACTATATTCCCTATTCTGTACTTTATATTCCTGTGACATTTTGTAACTACCAATTTGTACTTCTTAATCCCTTCACCTTTTACACCCAGCCTCTCAACCCCCCTTCTCATCTCGCGATAACCAGTTTTTCCCCTTTATCTATGAGTCTGTTTTCGTTTTCTTTGTTCATTTATTTTGTTCCTTAGATTCTACATATGAGCGAAATCATATGGCATTTGTCTTTCTCTGTCTGATGTGTTTCACTTAGCATAATACTGTCTAGGTTCATCCATTTGTTGCAAATGGTAAGATTTCATTTTTTATGGCTGAGTAGAGAAAATTCTTTTTAAATTGTATTTTTTATTCGTTTTCATCTTAGTTCATTTACTTGCTTTTTCCACATTTGGTAAATCAGGAATTTGTTTTATATTCACTTCAAAGTTTTCAACCAGTTGCTTGACTTTGAACTTATTGAACAAAATAGAAATTATGTTTATTAGTGTGACTATAGCATCATTTCATCCTGACAGGGAGGGGAATTAAACATGGCATTTTATCTTCTATTACAGCCTTTTATGTTTAATTATGATTTAGAGTTGAATTTACATAATTTAGCTGCTCTTTGAGATTTTTAGCTCAATCATTATAATAGGGGAGAGGACTAGTAGAAATTTAGTATTTTACTGCAAGCACAGAATTCTCAGTCCAGTCTCTATTCAATGTCGTGTTGAAGGTTTTCCTCTTTTTGGACATCCGATATCTTCATGGTCTAAAAGATTGTCAATGACATTGTGTAGGTAGTTGGTGACTAAAGAGGTCCGTGCTTTCATAGAGCTTCTAGCCTGGGGAGACAGATAACAGAAACAAGTAAATATTTATTACTACTTGGGATAAATGCCATTAATTAATCTGAGCCAGACCCATGATGGAGAATAACAGGGCATGTTCTAGGTGGAGTGACCACAAAAGACTCCCAATTGAGGTAGTATTTAAAATGAGACCCGGAGGCCAAAGAATCTCTTATGGAAGAATGGAGTGAAAAGCAATCCATGTAGTGTAAACAGCATGTACAGAGGCCCTGAGGTCAGAAAGAACTTAATGTATTTGGGGAATTGAAAGGATATAAATGTGTCTAGAGTTTAAGAGTCAAGGGATGGTGGCAGGCCTAAGTTCAAGGTGATATCAAAAAGTTAAATATAGGTTGCATTATAGTTCATGATGGAGAAGTTTGGATTTTATTTGAATGGGTATCAGGAAGCCATTCAAGGTTTTTATTCAGAGGAATGGGGTAATCTGATTTATACTAGAAAAAGGCAATTATTTATGGTAAGTGTATTGGCAGAGGTAAGACTGGAAGAAGGGAGACCAGTTTTTAGCAAGCGAATTTATCCCCTCATCTGAGGATGTTTGGAAATGTAGAGTGTTGTTTTTAGTTGTTACAATGATAGGGGTTCCTCTGGCATTTAGAGAGCTAGAGCTGGGGGTTATTAAACATCTTATAATGTGTGGGATGCTCCTGCTCAACTGCAGATTATTCTTTCCTGAATGCTTTTAGTGCCGTCATTGAGAAACACTGGGGAGGATTTTACAGTCATCTAGCTGAGCTAGAACAATGGCTGGAACTAATGTGGGGCAGCGGAAATGAAGAGAAACAGATTCAAGATAGAAACAGTAGGATTTGCCATTAGACGGGGGATTGGGAATGAGAGGGTAGAATCAATAATGGCACCCATGTTTCTGGTTAAAGCAACTAGGCGAATAGTCATGTCGTTTATAGAAATAAGGGAGATGAAAATGAATTCTCTCTTGGTTGTGTTAAGTTTGAAATGTCTGCAAAAAATATCCAAATGGAGCTATCAAGAAGGTATTGGATATATAATTTGAATTCAGAGAAGAAATTTTGGCTACAGATATAAATTTGGAAGTCACTAGAATATAGAAGATATTCAGAGTCATTGTAATAAATAAGATGACTTAGCAAGAAGAGAGGAAAAAAGGTCTCAGAATCCAGCCCTAAGAAATTCCAACATTTAGAGGCCAGGTATTGGAGTAGGAGCTTTTGAATGAGAAAAAAAAGAGGATTAGCTATGTCAGAGAAACATCACCTGAATAGGGTCATATAACAGAAACTATAAATGGAGGCTGTTTCAAGAAAGAGGCAATAGTGAGAAGGGAAATAAAAATGGCTCTTCAATATATGAAAAGATAATTAGTTTCACTTAAAATAAGATAAATACAAATCAAAACTATAAAGAACTCTTTTTACCTATCATATTGAAAAAATACTTAAATTTGTTAACACTCAGAGTTGATGAGGTTGGGGAAATAATCACATTTGCATATTGCTGATGGGAGTACAAATTGGTTGAAATCCCTATGGAAGATAATTTGTAAAGAACAAACAATTAGAAATGCATATGCCCTTTGACCTAATAATATTACTTTTAAGCATGGTCCATGGACATCACCATAACCAGGCAGCTTCTTAGAAATGCTGAATCTCTAGTATCACATCAGACTTACTGAATCAGAACCTGCATTTTAACAAGATATTTGGTGATTTGTGTGTATGTTAAAGTTTAGGAAATAGTGCTGCTAGCAAATGTGGGAAATGATATATGTAAAAGATATCCTACATTGTGTGATTGTTAATACAGTAAAAGATTGGAAACCTCAATTCCAATAGAAGAATAGAGAAATGTATTCTGTACACCTATACACTAGAATACTATGTAATTTTTTTTTAAAGGGTGAAGCATATCATGTATGTGATAAGTGATGTGTATCCAGAATATATAAAGAATTCTTACAGTTCAACAAAAGACAACTCTATTAAAAATAGGCAAAGGATTTCAAATAGACATTTATCCAGAAAAGATATACATATAGCCAATAACATATGAAAAGATATTCTGTATTATTAGTCATTAGGGAAACGCAAATCAAAACCAAAGAGATACCACTTTACACGTACACTACAATAGCTATAATCCAAAAAATGGAGAAAAACAAGTGGTGGTGAGGATGCAGAGAAATTGGAACCCTCAGACATTGCTGAGTGGGGATGTAAAATGGTACAGTTTGGCAGTTCCTCAAAAGGTTAAACACTGAGTTATCATATGATCCAGCGGTCTTCTCCTAGGTTTCTAACCAAGAGAATTGAAAACATATCCATACAAAAACTTGTACTTGAATGCGCATTGTAGATTTTTTGTACTAGGTAAAAAGTAGAAACAATGCAAATGTCCACCCGGTGAGAAGTGAATAAGTAAAATGTAGTATATCCATCAATGGGATATTATTGGGCTGTAAAAAAGGATGAAATACTGATTCATGTTACAACATGGCTAAACCTCGAAAATGTTATGCTAAGTGAAAGTAACCAGACACAAAAAGCCACATATTATGATTCCATTTATATGAAATGTTCAGAGGCAGATCCATAGGGATAGAAAGTAGATTAGGGATTGCCAGGGGCTTGCAGAGAAGTGGGCAGTGGAGAATAGGGATTAAACTGTCAGTGGGCGTGAGGTTTCTCTTTGGAGTGATGAAATGTTTTGGAATTAGTGGTGATAGATGCACAACTCTTTGAGTATAGTAAAAACGGAATTATACATTCAAATATGATGTGGCTGTGGTACATCTATGTGAACTCTTGGTATATGAATGATATCTTAATAAAGCTCTTATTTAAAAAGGGTAAGGATGTGCTGTGTAACGAGGTGCAAGATGTGTTAAGTGGAATGAATACCACTTGTGTAAAAGGGGAGAGAGAACGCATAATTGTATTGTTTATATATGCCAAAGAATTTTTGGAAGAATAAAAAGGAAACTAATGATAGTTGTTTGGTAGAAAGAAACTCAGTGGATAGTATAGGAGCCTTCTCTGTATTCTTTTTTGTAGTTTGTGCATATAAATGTTCAAAAATTAAGTAAGTTGAATTTTTTTTTTTTTTTTAAATGAAAGAGGCAGTTCAGTAACTCGAATCAGAGAAGGCTAGAAGTGAAGTTCAAGAAGACTTCTTAAGTTGGATACATGGCAGATATTGGTAACCCTTATAATAGTGGTTTTAGTGACACGACAAAATGTTAAATTCTTGACTGGGGTGTGCCGAGAGCATGGGAAATTAAGAAATGAAAGCATAATATGTAGACAACGCTTCAAGAAGTTTGGCTTTGAAGCAGAGCAGAGATGGGGTGGAATCTAAAGGAGGATGAATTATTTAGTTTGGGCAATTCTAGAGCATTTTGTGATCTTTTGGTAATAAATTCAGTAAACAGGTTGAGATTTACAGTAAAAAAAAGAGACAAAGGAATGATATCCTCAAAAAAAGTGATAGATTTTTTTAGACCATGTGTCTAAAATAGGAAGATAAGACATTCCATCAGTTATTGTGAGAAGGAAGAAGATAGGCAAATGCAGATGGATTTGGTATTTGAAAGGTGACAGGAATTCCTGTCTGATGGCTTCAGTTTTTTTGGCAGAATATATAACAATGTTGAGAGTATTTTTAAAGATAGTGGTTGGCAGTGTGAGATTTTTAGAAGACATGGTCTTAGAGAATACAAAATCAAACTCAGTAGGGAACAGTAGAGATCGCTGGTTATTATTTATCTTGTCTTTTTAGAATCTCCAAATATTCCATTATGGACAGATTTAATATCAAATGGAATATATTAGTTAACAGTTTTTAACTTCCTTAGGATATAGGCTGTTCTCAGGAATTTCTTGCATGCCTGTTCCCAAGAATCAAGTTACTTAGTAGTTTGAATTAAAGAATTCACATTTTATGTTAGAGGTTAAGTTTTGAACCTAATAAGGATTTTTACTATTCCATCTAATGTTTATTTGAGTAAGATGATTTATTTCATTTATATGAATGTCATTATTTTAAAGAGATATGTGAAATCATTTATTTGCAATGAATAATTTCATATTTTAAATTTAATTTAATATTATAAATATCAGTTTTTATGGTGAGACTTTTTCTTTACTGACAGGTGCATTCCTTGTAAAGGTTCTCGGTTTCCTCCCACCCTTCCACGCCCTGCTGTAGCTATATTATCCTTTCAGCTTCCTTACTGTCAGATTGGAACAGAAAAAGGACAAATGGAGGTATGTGGAGATCTTACCCTGACACTCTAAATTTGATAATGCGCTCACTGCCTGTGACATAGGCATTTAAAAATTATCCCAGTGGCCAGTGTTGTGTGTTTATTACTTTATAATGAAATAGACAGAGGTAGCAGGGAAGAAAGAGGACTGATTGATCATCAGGGCACCTGATTGCCATCACTGCTTCCAAGGACCCGTCAGTGCCTCACTAGGGCAAAGCGTTCATTCTCAGGGCCCCACAAATCCTGAGAGGACGTGCTTCCAGAAATTTTGTACTGTAGGCACTTGGCTTGCTTCAACCTAGTCCTAGCCCTGCATCATCGAAAGTCATTTGAAATCTTGCAGTCAGTTATTCCAAAAAAGAAGCAAATTGGCTTCTAAAAAAGTAGCTTACTAAATTCTCTGAGCATTAATTATAAGAGCTAAGAGACTGTTTAAAACCCTATATTTCTCCCCCTTTTTTAAGGGTAGAAGATAAAGTCAAGGCATAGTATCACATTAGAATTTGAATTGTAAAATAAACGATAGGAGTGTTTCAGAAAATATTTTATTCAGAAACTGGTATCTTAAGATAAATATTTAACATTTGCTTGGTCTTAAGCTGACAGTTGACTCTAAACAGTGTTTTCCTTACTTTTGTAGGAACAATATTGGCGTTCAGTTCTGTTTCACAACCACCTTGATTATTTAGCTAAAAATGATTATGAATATGAAGAGAGCACTAAAAATCAAGCAATCAAACAGCAACAGGAACTTTTAATGAAAATGCTTGCAGTAAGTAAAATAAATACACAAAAAAAATAAAGTTAAATGCTTTTCTAAGGTTGAATCTCTTAAAGGTATGTGAATTAGCACTGAGTTCTACAACATACAATTCTTAAGTTGTATCTGGTGGTGTTTTTCTTAAAAGTTCTGTTTTCCAGTTAATGTTGCATTTAAAATATTTAAAACATTACCTTGTATCTAAGATTGTAGGTGGTAATAAACTGTCCCAAGGCAACCTCCCTTTTTGCTTTTGCCCACTGCACTGTTTGAACAGGACCACCAAGTGATTTTGATGCTTAATAAAGTTTGGAACCAGGAGCTGTAGCTCCTGCTCTTATGTGCAATAAATAGAGTTTCTGGACTTTTAAACCTCTAAGAGTGGGCAGTCTTAAGAACGTTAAGAAGACTTTTTAGATATGCTTGCCTTTTGTCATCCTCTAAGGCAACAGTGTATGGTAAAAGTTTGTCTCTAGCCAGTGACCAGGTTTGGTGCCTTGAATATGTAAGTACTTTTATCTTTGGAGATAAATGAACTTTTTGAAACATAAGGTTCATTCTTGCATCCTCATTCTAGGTTGGTTTATGAAGAAGAGTGTAATGTGATTTCTTATCTGCTTATCATGCACTAGACTGTAAGCCCCTTGAAGGCAGTGGGCCATGCCAGGCACTGACATGGTATCTGATATGTAGTGGACCCTGGTATTTATGGAGAGAGTAAATGGTCCAGACTTTTCATTTAAAAGTTGAGGGTAAAGGGTTCTGAAGGAAAAAGTGATATTGAAGACCGCAAAGCTAATTGTAACTAGTCTCCAAAAGGCGTGTTCACTATTGTCACCTCTATGCAACACTGCCTTGAGTTTAGTATTAAAGCAATTTAATTAGTTTATTTAGAGTAAGTTTCGTTCCTTTTATATGGTGTCATTTGTGGTCTGGGGACTAGACCTTTTTACTTCCTACAGCACATTTAAGGAAACATATTTGATTTATTTACTATTTAGCCATAGAGGAGCTTTTCCTCTGGAGCAGGCCGCTGGTGGCTTTGGGGACCGGTCCTCTTCAGCATGCTTGGCTCCCTGCAAATGCCTTTAGTTCAGCCTAGTTTGTGAGACCCACACTACAGCAGATCCTTGACTACTGTTTCATTCAGTGCCAATATGTTATAACTGATAAGGAAAAAAATCAGTTCCTGGCCGAGGCCACTGCCCATGTGGAGTTTGCATGTTTTCCCCATGTCTGCTTGGGTTTTCTCCGGAGACTCCGATTTTCTCCCACATCCATGAGATGAACTGGATGTCTGAATCGGCCCACTCTGCTCAAATGTGGGTGTGTGTGTGAGTACAGCCTATGACGTAAGAGTGTCCTGTCCAGGATAGGGTCCTTCCTTGTACCCTGAGTTGCTAGGCTAGGCTGGCCACCCTTGACCCTAAACTGGAATAAGCAGGTTTGAAAACAATTACCTTTTTATTAATCTTCCTTAAATACATGTATAGCACACACTTATTTCAGTGTTTAATATTAGAAGTGTTTTGGATTTTTTAGTTAGAAGTCTAATGATGTTTTCTGTGACTAGAAATATGCAGTAGGAACTTAATTCGTTTACATCAACCTGTGGTGAAATTGGTTTGTGATATGTTTTTTAGCTTAAAGTCACAGCTTCCTAGAATCTTTCAACCACATTAAGTGAGGACTTAGTGTACTCCCTTTTATTTCTAAGTGTTGCTTGAGACAGAGTACCACTTTGATTGAGAAGAATGGCTTATAGATAAGTGATATTAGAAAATTTGAGGAATACATGCAGATGAATATCTAAAGCTTCTGTGGTGATGGATCAGACATGGGATGTAAAAATAACAAAATAATCCTTCTACCCTATGAATTATGAGGCCCTTAATAGTTTTCAAAGTATTAATTTTCCTCACATTGTACTCGAATTGCCTTACTTTGAGTTGTCACAGTTCATACCAAAAGAAAACTAGCCAGTGTTTTCTAACACATGATAAATAAATGCCTTTTTTAAATGTTAAGTATGAAAAATAAAGCAAGAAAAAGAAAGTTGTTTGTTAATTTAGAAGTTTATAACTTTCTGGTAGTTGGAGACCATAGGCAATCACACTTAAAAACTATTGGATAAATCTACTTACCCCCATCCAAATTCACTTAGTAGCATTTGCGTGCCAAGTCTGGGCAAGGTAATAAATAAGTCATTTACAATTCATTCCTTCTTTGCATTTGCAGCTCTGTTTGCCTAGAGTAGGAAAACAAAGTTAGGAGAACCACATCTGAATTTTAAATGATTCTCTTACTTTCCTTGCAACTAATAGCTTGAAGTGATAATACCATATCTCATTGAATCTAAACTACTATTAATTGTAAAATGCACCGTTAGTTTCTTCATTTAAGCCACAGAGACAAAAAAAAATGCTTCCAATTAAACTGACACACCATCATTTGTAAGATACTTTCTGATTTCGGAGATGTTAAAATATGTAATCTTACAATCAGTGAAATATGGTATCTAGAATACTGTTTTCTCAGTTTTACTAGTAGTTTCATTCCTTTATTTTAAAAAAAGTTTTACTTAATGTGATTTGATTGTTTTTTTTTTTTTTTTTTTTTTTTTTTTCCTTTTTGGATTAGCTTTCCTGTAAACTGGAAAGGGAATTTCGTTGCGTGGAACTTGCTGATCTGATGACTCAAAATGCTGTGAATTTAGCCATTAAATATGCTTCTCGTTCTCGGAGATTAATATTGGCCCAAAGACTTAGTGAAGTGGCTATAGAGAAGGCCGCGGAATTGGCAGCAACTCAGGTGGAAGAGGAAGAAGAAGAAGAAGAAGAAGATTTTAGAAAAAAGCTGAATGCTAGGTACGAAATATTCAGTTGTTTGAATTTTCCTTTACTATTCTGAATATTAAGTTGGTCTTTGCATAGAGTTCTTTATTGAATAGTATTATCATCTTTTAGTTACAGTAATACTGCTACAGAATGGAATCAGCCAGGGCTCAGAAATCAAGTTGAAGAAGAAGCAGAGGACACTGGAGAAGCTGATGATATAGAAGAAAAATCAGAAATACATAAGCATGGTAAGGTATATTTTTAAGACAATTTAAAGGTGAAAAATGTGATGGGTGGGGCTTTTCCCAATTTACTTGGCTAGGAAATTTGAATACATAAGTCCTCCCTTATCCATGGTTTTGCTTTCCATGGTTTCAGTTACCTGTGATCAACTGCGGTCCAAAAAATTAAATGGAGAATTCTAGAAGAAAACAATTCATAAGTTTTATTATAGGATATTGTTTTAATTGTTTTATTATTAGTTATTGTTGCTAATCTCTTACTGTGTCTAATTTATTAATTGAATTTCATCATAGGTATGTATGTACAGGAAAAAACATAGTGTAAATAGGGTTCAGTACTATCCTTAGTTTCAGGCATCCATGAAGGGGCTTGGAACTATCCCTGGTGGATAGAGGGAGACTGTCGTATCCATACTTTTTCAAGACATCTTTGCCATCTGATTGTTGATTATAGAGGATATGTTTATCTTCCTGTTTACATTATATTATCATAATTATACTATAGGACAGAACCCATTTTCAAAAAGTGCAAATTCCTGTGATGTGCCAGCTATTAAGCCAGGTAAGAAAAATTTATGATTTCGTAATATCAAGTAAATTTTACAAGTAGTCTTTAAAGTGATACATCTACTCAAATACACCTTACCTTTTAAGGCCTGTTTCTTTTTTTTTTTCTTTTGTTGTTATTTTTTATGAGAAATGTTCTTTGTGAAACTATGGTCATTTAACAAGTATTTATTAAATGCTTCTTGAGTATCAGGTATTTGATTAGATGGGGATACAGAAGTCAAGCAGATATGCACGGTTGATCCTTGTATAAAAATTATGGTACCAGTTGATTTTTCAGACTATGTACATATAGTACTTTGATTAAAAAATTATCTTTAAAAACATGTACGGAGTAGTAAAAGAGCAGATAACCAGTGGCTATCATTTAATTCAGTGGTGGGCGATGGGTTGGGGCCCCAGGAAGGCCTTACGGAGTGTTTAAAGCAGAGACTTGAATGATGAATGAATCGGCAAGGCAGAGGTGGATGGAAGCAAAAGCAGAGGAAAAGCATGCAGTCTTAAGCAACAGCGTGTGTGAGGACTAACAGTGGTATGAAGAGCACAGAGAGCAAAGAAGAAGTGATGCTGAGGTTTATAGCAATGGACAGGAGCCAAATCGTGCAGGTCCACATAGGCAGTAGTAAGGATTTTAATCTTCGTTTTAGAGTTGCTGGGAGGCTGTAGGTTCTAAGCGGGGGCACAGCCTTTTCTGGCACACTTCAGAAAAGGAAAGCACGTAGAGACCACTCAGGCAGTCCAAGTGGGATTGAATAGTGGCTCAGACTGGAGCGGTGGTAATGGTAGAAAGAATAGGAAGCATTGAAGAGGTATTTCCGATGATGATGTAGAGAGTGTGGAAGTTTTGATTTGAAGAATGACTCAGATTCTGGCTTGAGTACTGGAGTGAATTATGGTGCCATTTATTGAGTCAGGAAAACTAGGGAGACACAGGTTTAGATAGCAGAAGGATGAATTACTATTGGATATTTGGGTCAGGAACTTGGGGAAGTATCTCTGGGATGGAAATATAAAGTGAAAATTACTGGCATAAGTATAGCAATTTAAACCATGGGCATGGGTGAAGGAGCATTGGGGGAAGATGTAAAGTGAGAAGAAAAATGAGCTTATGCCCAGGGAATCCCCAGCATTTAAACATCAGGTAGTAGAGAGATGGGGAAGGGGAACCATCGAAAGGGAATGAGACCAGAGAGGAGGAAGAAGGTAAGCCAGGGTGACGTGGTAACTCAGAAGTCAAGGACGAAGACAGTACCAAGAAGAAAGGGATCCGCTAGGTGGAATGCTGTTGAAAGATCAAATAAGATGATGACTGAAAAGTATCCACCAGATTTGGCCAGATGGAGTTTTATCAGGTTCTTAGCAAGAGCAGATTCTGTAGGTTAGTAGGGCTAGAGTCCATTATTATATTGGAACTGGAACATAAGAGCGGTGAGGAAATAGGAATAGCCATGTAGACAGAACTAGAGAAATTTGGCTTTATATGAGAGGTGATAAAAATGGTGGCTGTTGGTGTAGCCACTATGGAAAACAGTCTGGAGGTTCCTCAAAAAATTAAAAATGAATCTACCTTTTGACCCAGCACTTGCACTTCTGGGTATTTATCCAAAGAAAACCAAAACACTAATTTGTAAAGATTTATGTATCCCTGTGTTCATGGCAGTGCTATTCACAGTAGTTGAGATATGGAAGCAACCTAAATGTCCAACAATAGACAGATAATTGGATAAAGAAGTTATGGTCCATATATACAATAGAATATTACTCAGCCATAAGAAATAATGAAATCCTACCATTTGCAATGACATTGATGGACCTAGAAATTATTATGCTGAGCAAAATAAGTCAGAGAAAGACAAATACCATATGATTTCACTTATACGTGAAATCTAAGGAACAAAAAAGAACAAACGAATTGAAAACAGACTCACAAATACAGAAGACAGCTGGTGACTGCCAGAGGGGAGAGGTGTTGGGAGGGTGGGAGAAAGTAGTGAAGGGTTAAAGAAGTACAAATTAGTAGTCGATAGATGGTCATGGGGATGGGGAGCACAGCACTGGGAATGCAGTCAGCAGTAATGGCTAGGTGGAGAGCCAGAGGGAAGATAAAAGTAATCAGTGGGATTGTTTCATATAAATGTCTAACCAATGTATTATGTACTTGAAACTAATAATAAAAAAATAAAATACTTTGGAAAAAATAAGATGGTGGCTGAGGGGTTGTGGGGTAGAGAGGATTTGGTTTTTTGTTTGTTCAAGTTGGAAACTTGAGCAATCAATAAAAGGGTAAAGTCAAAGATATTGTAGCCATTGATAGCACAAGTTTCTTGACAAAGCGGGAAGGGTCGAATTGAGAGCACAGGAGAGGAATTAATTACTAGCCTTAGCTAAAATAAGACACCATTTTTCTATGCTAACAAGAGAAAAGGTTAGATCTTTATATACTATGTATATTTTATAGTGGCAAGTTGGGGTAGTTCCCATCTAAAAGCTTTTATTTTGTCTTAGAAATGGAAGGAGGTCATATGTAGTTAAACGTTTTAAAGTTACAAAGCACATTCATTTTCATACAATATAGATTAAAATATTTCATCTATTATTGTAGAAGTCAGAAGTCTTCTGTGTTTTATCACTGTTAAGTGAGGGTTTCTTTCTTCTGAAAGGTGCAGTTACCTCTAGCAACCAAGGACGAGTAAACCCCTTTAAGGTAAACTCTTTCTAATATTTTCTATTATTTAAATACATTTTGATACAGAATAATATTTTCAAAACACCCAATGACCCTCCCCAGACTTGGAGGCATTAAAGACTGGAGCAGATCTTTGTGAAAACAAAGACAAAAGCAGCACTGCTTCACACCTGGGCTAAGAGTTATATTTTCTCCTTGTCTTTTAAGTGCTTATAGTTTTGAAAGATACTCCCTGTTTTTCTTGGGGATGTGGTATTTGAGAATATGTGCATCAAAAGTCTTAATTTGGATTGTGCCAAATGTATTCATTTCTAGAAATGAGAGTACAATACAGATTTAACAAATTTATAGGAAAAATGAAATCTCCTAGGATTTTTTTCTTTCAGTATAAAATGCTAACACGAGTTTGCTCTTTAGGTATCAGCCAGTTCCAAAGAGCCAACCATCTCAGTGAATTCAGCACGTTCTACTAATATTTTAGACAATATGAACAAATCATACAAGAAATCTACTGCATTTAATCGAGCTACAAATAATGAAAAGTCTCCAGTTATAAAGCCTCTAGTTCCAAAGCCAAAGTCTAAGCAGGTACTATTTCAACTACTCATATCTGCTGTAAGCAGCACGAGATCTGTTTGTCTAACTGCAGTTTGTTCACTGTTTCAGGTATGGGACAGGAGTCTCTAGTTGTATGTAACTAATTGTCCAGTGAGGGCAATGGTTCTCTATTCTGGTTTTGCTTCAGAATCACTTTTTAAAAATATGTATACCTGGGCCCTAGGGACTCTGGCATTTATCCGTGTTTTGAAGAAAATTTCCCAGATGTTTCTGTTGCATATCCCTGTGTAATGGTGACACTGGTAGACGACCTGGCTCTTATCTTTCCTTGTTCTGTATTTTGATTTCGTCTCCCAGATTTTATGTCAGATTTGGTATTTTATCCCAAAGTTAACATCAGTAAAATATATTATTGTTTATTTGTTCCATTTCATATAATTTTATTCATTTAGATAACATGGAATTTGAAGTATAGTTTTTTTTGCAGTTTATGTGTATCTGCATGTTTATTTCCAGTTAAGAACCTCAAGACTTCACATATTGTTATAAGAATTCTAAATAATTATATTTTCCCACATTTTTAAAACTTGCTTGTAACATGTAAAATCATACTATACTTTCTTGCAGCTTCATGATATTTGTTTTTATAGGCATCTGCAGCATCCTATTTTCAGAAAAAAACTTCTGAAACTGATAAGACTGAGGAAGTAAAAGAAGAAAATCCTAAAAATTCATCATCTGAAACCTCAGCTATGTGTGATCAAGACACTGAAAATCAAAGGTTAGTACATAAAGAAATTTAGTATGCTCAAGATTCAGTATCCCAAAAAAAGGCATACTGAAGGAGCAAGACAAAATTATTCAGCTTCGTTATTCATTATTATAAATAATATATTGAAGGAAGCTACAAATATTGATTAGTGTCTATTTACATTATTTATTAAAGTGTGCTTTGGCAAATTATATGTGTGTTTTAAATTTAAATACTATATTTTATAATTAATCCATTTTTTAAATAGCTAATGTAGTTACATGGGAGAAATATAGTCAAAAGATACAAAAAGATGTGTGATGAAGAATAAATATCTTTCCTATCTATCCAGTTCCCCGCTCCACAGTCACAGCAACAAGTTTCTTACAGAGCCTTTCAGAATTAATCTATGCACGGACACACACTTATATTTATTTGTTTTTGTTTTTTGTTTTTTGTTTTTTTGTTTTTTGGGTTTTTTTAGTTTTACAAGAATGGTACCATATACATTGTTTTATCTCTTGCTTTTTTTCCACTTAATAGCTTTTGCAGTTCATTTCATTACTACACAGAGTTTCTGTAATCTTTTTATATTTATTGAACGGATATATCATAATTGCTTAGGTCTCCACTAGTGGAAAAAGATTGTTTGCTAATACAAATAGTATTGCAATGAATAACTTTATATAAGTTATTTCTCATATGTACTTATAGCTATGGATTCTTCTATGGATAAAGTTAATGTGCACTTATAATTCTAATAGATACTGCCATACTGTTTAGCATTGATGTCGTATCATTTTATATACCCTAGCAATATGAGAGTTCCCGTTCGTCCAGATCCTATTTGTCCACCTTTACAGTATGTTACCAAATATTTTGATGTCTTTTGCTAGATTTATTTAAAATGCATCAGTTAAATTGAAAAGTCTTCATTTCATTTTTAGCATTATGTATCATATAATCATATCTCATGTTAACCAGTTTGATCTGAGGGGGTAGCTATGCATTTTATTTTTCCTGTTTTATTCTGAATTCAATTTAGATAATTAAACAGTGAAAATTGTATTTAAGGTGCTTCCATTTTTTTATGCTAGGAACTGGTTATACAGGAAAGAAAAAGCACCCAGTAATTATTAATATACTTGCATTAAACCTTCACTTGTGACCTAAAGACAGTTCGTATCAGAAGTGAAATCTTATAAAATTGACAATGTGCTATGTCCATGTTTTATGTAATGGTGATACAACAAAGTACCCACACTCCCAGGCCAGCTGTGAGAGCCAGGATAAGAGAATGGGTAAGGAGCCCAAGAGAATTCTGAAAATTTCAAATAGCTGGTTTGGGAAATGGAGAAAGAGCTTGCCAAGGCTACATGGTAGAATTTTACTGGGCCAGAGGGGCTAAGTGAGATTGGCGACCTTGAGCCTGTCAACATTATAAGAACTGAAAGTGCAGAAATCATGGTTGCTGCGCTTGGAAAATACAAGTGTGAATAATCCCTTCGAATTGACCTGACAAAGAATATTTTGGTTCATTATTCCTGCAGTCTCCAGGCAGGTTAAGTAATATGTAATATGAATATTAACAAGTGTAATTAATTGTGTCTCTTTAGGTATACAAACACTAATGATTAATTACTAACCTGGAAAATTATATAGCACTTTAAACTATGTGTTAAGTATAAAATTTTTTCACATTATTGTGCTATTAGGCCAAAGACTGGGTTCCAGATGTGGCTAGAAGAAAACAGAAGTAATATTTTATCTGACAATCCTGACTTATCAGATGAAGCAGACATAATAAAAAAAGGAATTCTTCTATTTAGAGTATTGTCAACTGAAGAAAGGAAGGTAAGGTTAATTATGCTGAGACTGAGATCTTAGTGAATTCCCAAGTTTTAAAAATCCTTATAGAAAATGCCTTTTTCTCTTTTTGAAAATTGAATATTTTTGAGGAAGAGGAAGCTTGGTGGAGAAGAAATTAACTGAAATGTCAGCCCTGAACATATGGATGTGTAATAGTTATTATTTAGTGCTAATATTTAATTTTGGGGGCAGGTATACTGTTTACATCTGTATAAGTTCCTACATATTACAAGTTAGTGGACTACACCAAGAATAAGCAGTACTTATAAATTGAAAACACAATTATTAAGTAAAAATGAAGTTAATTCACATTTTTTGGACTATTAGGTTCCTTGTAAGCAGAAATCTTTTAAATACTATTTACTGTACAATGAATACTAAATGAGAATACTGCTTTTGGGGGGAGAGCTGGTGTTCTGTGGAAATTAGAATTGGTGGCCTGTACTTGTTACCTCTCATATAAATTTGCCATGTGAAGGAAGGCTAGGAGCAGCTTTCTGTTGCAACGGAAAGCAATGTGTGTGATGGTATATTAATTAAATCTCAGACTTCACTTCCCTAGGAATGACAGTGTGTGGCATTGCGGCCTAGTGACATAGATTCTTGCCTCAATAAACTGGGTTCTATTAATAAAAGTATTAAAAAATTAGGAAGCTAGAAACTGGCCTGACCACTTTTAGCCTCCTCTAGAATCTCATAGCAACTTTATGTTTCTCATTTTTTGTAAGTATTTATAAAAGGATAGAAATTCTAAAAGAATTAACTAAAGTGGCAGCTGAATACATCAGACCTTACACAGCAGAAGAAACAACTTGGCAAAAGTTGTGATTGTGTTTTTGAATACTTAGAAATGTAATCAATATTTTTAAGATATATAAACTTTAAACATTTGCTTATATCCGGTCTATTAATGTGAAGAATTCTACAGCCCAGAGAATCCCTTTTCTACAATAAATAAACTGGAAAGAAAATAAAGTAGGAGGAGGAGGAGGAAATATTATAGATTAAGAGAGATTTAAGACATGAAATGAGTGAAACTTGTTAGGTTCTTGGTTAGTGAACAGAGGCCAATCCCAAAAGAATATATACTGTGTATAACATTCCTGAAATGACAAAGTGATAGGGATGAAGAAGAGTTCTGATTGCCAGCAGTTGGGGCCTGGGTGAGGAGTCGGAGCAGCATGAGGGATCCTTGTGGTGATGTAACTATTCTGTATCTTGAATGTGGTGGTAAATACAAGAACCTACAATAGAATTAAATATGCACATACAGACTCACACAAATGAGTAGAAGTAAAAAGGGGGATTGTGTTGATGTCAATATCCTGATTTTTTAAGATTCTGCCATTGAGGGAAAGTGAGTAAAGGGTACACAGAATCTTTCTGTATTATTTCCTACAACTACCTGTGCATCTACAATCTCAAAATGAAAAGTTTCATTTTTAAAAAATACCTGGAGGTTTAGTATTTTGCACTTGATATGGTTAAATACAAGCTGAGTATAGATTGAAATGTTAGAGATAAAATGTAAATTTTTTAATGTGCTTTGCAATTAAGTAGTAAGAAATTTAACAGTGAGACTCCTTAATGATTAGCTTAACAAATGCTAATTATGCTACTTTTATGTTACCTGGGAAAGTAAAGAAATAATTTTTTTCCTATTTATTTGTTATTGCATAAAGATCTTTTCTCCAATATTTTTCTAAAGGCATGGGCTACCAAGGCGAAAGGAGAAACTGCAAGTGATGTTGCTGAAACAAAGAAGCGAAAATTTGTGGATGAAAGTCAAGAAACTGAAAACCAGAAAGAAAAAGCAACGGAGAATCTGAATTTGCCTAAAAAGCAAAAACCTTTAGATCTTTCTACGAATCAGAAACTGTCAGCTTTTGCATTTAAGCAGGAATAGAGTAAGGAAGTGGCCTTAGGAAAGTAATGGGTTTTTTTTTTTTTTTTTTTTTTGCTCATCTTTGATAAATCTGGACTTTTAAAAAATCTTTAGAAAATGCTGTATATTTTAAAAAGAGTTTAAAGACAGTTTTTGTCTTTATAATGTAGTAATTATACTGGTATAGGTAGCAGGGAACATGTAAAAACTATCACCTCTGCAGATTGCTCTGCCCCCAAATTGAGGCCACCCAGAAGCATTGTGATTGTTGTGGTCACCGACTTGACTAGCATGTCCCAGTGGAAGCCAGTTTGATTTTCTTACCTTCAAAATCATCAAAGCCAAGGTCTTAACACCTCTAAGCACTGAAATACCTTGTTGGTATTTCCTCTTTTGGTTTATGTCAGATACAGTAATCTCTTCCCAAGCATTATCATAGATGGCTCTCTTTGTCTAATTGGGACCTAGGGGACCATGTTTTTTAATATGGGGCCTAAGTTATGTACATAATTTTGTAGATGAGACATTTTTGTTTTAGAAATTTTTTGTATATGGCTTTCAATTGTATAGCCTAGTTTTTTAAAAATAAAACTTTTGCTTTTCCATATTTAGCTTGATATGGCCTTAACATTGTATTTCCATGAAATGGGAATGTTTCTAGAAAGTGTGTTTTATATTTATATCTATAATTTCCTCCATCATCCCCATCCTGCTATGCATTATATACCGAAGATAGTGTTTTGATAGGATCACAGCCCAGGGCATAATGCTCCTGATAATGTGCTCTGGCTATCAGCATCAATAGTACTTTTTCTGAGCAAGTCTTTGAAGCCTTGATCAGTACTAGTAAAGGGTTAGGGGAAAAAGTTTTACATTTTGTGTTCTGTCGTGTAGCATAGCCACAAGTTTGGTTTTACGTGGGCCTAAAATTCTAACCAAACTCCAGACTTTGAGAGTCATTTTGGAGAAAGCCTGTGTGAAGTATTTTAACTTAATAAAATTGATGAGAGCAAAGGAGAACAAAACCTATCATAAAGCAGGTAGATGTAGAAGCCATTTTTGTCTCAGGTGTGACTTCTTCAACAGACTGAGCTGTAATGCAGTATTGATTTGACAGAGCCTCTACTTTAATGATGTCTGTCTCAAAATGGCTCTGAATGATTTCTGTACTGCAAAATAAAGCCAAACTCTGGAAGTCAAGAAAAAAAAAAAAGTGTTACGAAAAGTGTTTAACTCCTCTTTTATTTTGAGCAAACAAGATTTAATTATTTCATACACTTTTGGTTATTATTCTAAGCAGAGCTTAACATACATGCAGCGACTTAATGAGGGCAAGATACAGGGGCGGGGACGGGTGAATAGTATAATAAAATCAAAATCGAATAGTTTTATAGATTGAAAGGAACAAAATGTTGAAAATTTAGACGGATAGTCCTTATAATGATTAAGATTAGGAAGGAATAAATACATTTCATATTTTTAAATTAGTTGTTGGTATTGAGAGAGATTATAGCACAGTGATTAGGAGCACAGATTTCAAAGCCAGACCACCCTGGTTTGAAAACCCACCACAATAGATACCAGCTGAATAACCTTGGACAAGTTTAGCCTTTGCCCACTCATCTGTAAAATGGGTATAATAATAGTATCTGCCTCATAGAGTTGTTGTGAGACTTAAATGAGATAAAAGCACTTAGTTCCTGGCACATAGTGATGTTTAAATGTCATCTATCATGCTATTGGCTATTGAACCTTTCTTTGCCATTTAGTTTGATTCAGAGTGAATTAATTTTGATTTCAAGATCCTGAAGTAACAGTTTACTTGTAATACTTTGGAAAGCATGTTTGTAGACATGTCCTTTATTCCCTTAACTTGCTGTGGTACATAGTTCATAATGTTCGAGGGTGTACTCCCTGAGTGTTCTGTTTCAGATCCCTAGGAACCTGGTAATACCAAGGATTTGCAAACGTTTTTTTTTTAGTCTCCTGTTTTATTTGGCTGAAGGAAAGTTTTTGTATTGACTTGGTTTAACTTATGCATTAAAACATTGAAACCAAGTAACATTATCCTTATTCGTTTGCTGTATAAGGTTAAACCTCTTTAAGAAAAATTTTTTTTTTCAGAGAATTAAGGCTTAATGGTAGGACAATGAAAAGGTAAGTAAACTAATATATTAGTTTGTTATTTACTAAAATACTAAACCACTATCATGGTATCAATAATATTGCCTATTCTGAGCTTATTATGTACTGTAGAAAGTTGTTAATGTGCTTAACTTTAGTCTCCAATAGCAAAAACTTATCAGAGTGTTATTTTATAGCTTTACACTCATGAAAAGGACATTATCTAATTATTCCAGAGAGTAAGCGAGAGAGCACTGGCTTACGCCTGCCAGCTGTGGGGACTGTGGTAATCTACAGCCTCTCCTATCAGTGCAACAGCCTGGTGAGCCACTGTCGCTAGCATGGCGCAGAGCCCTTAGACAAAAGGATGAGGCCCATCATGTTGAAAGCATCTTAATCAGTGACTGGTTGTTTTACAGGCTTTTTTTTGTTTTCCAGCTCTTTTATTATAGAAGTATATAATTTTCCCCCAGGTTTTTATTTTGAAAAATTTCAAACCTACAGAAAATTTGGAATAGGATAGTGAACACACATATACCCTTTATCTAAATCGACTTATTGTTGACATTTTGCCTTCTATGCTTTATAAACAGGGTTTTTCCTGAACCATTTGAAATTAGCATCATGGCATTTCACCCCTCAGTACTACATGTATTCCCTAAGAACAAAGACATTCTTCTGTGGAACTCTATCATTATACCAAAGAAACCTACCACAAGAATATTATTGCCTAACATATGTTTCATATTAGAGTTTCTCCCAAAGTGCCCTTTAGCTTTCCCTCTACCCCCAATGTAGGATCAACCAAGATTCCTGCATTGCATTTAATTACTAGAAATAAATACTTTTTAATATGGGAAAGAATGAGGAAAAGCATACCTCTGATCCTAATAACCAGAGATACCACTGTTCACATTTGGGTGTGTGTCATTAGGCTTTTTTCTGTGCGTGTTCTCCACCCCCCGCCCCCACATAGGTATGCAGTCCAAATTCATGCTCCATAGAGATGTTTAAAAAAGAAAAAACAACTGAAGCCTAAATTTTAAATGTGGCCTTTTGCTGGTAGTAGTCCTGTGGTTGATACTAATTTTTATCTACTCTGGAAATGTGTCGTAAAGGGCAGAGACTGATGGAATAGAAAATAAACATAATGGAATCAGAAGCCAAAAGTTGATTCTTTGACAGACTAATAAATTAGAAAAATAAAAAGGCAAGATGAATCATGATGAAAAGAGAAATACAAATAATTGATATTAGGAATGCAAAAGAATTTATTAACTATAAATGGTACATACTTTAAAAAGAGAGAGGCTTATGATAGTTTTATGTGTCAATGGGAGAGGCTATAGTTGGCAGTTATTCAAACATTAACCTATGTGTTGCTATGAAGGTATTTTATAGATTGTATTAAAGTCCATAGTCAGTTGACTTTAAGTGAGATTATTTTTGATAATATGTGTGGACCTGATTTAATCAGCTGAAAGCCCTTAAGAGCAGAACAGGCTTCTATAAGGGAGAAGAGATTATACCTGTAGTGACAGCTTCAGCTCATGCCTGAGATTCCCAGCCAGCCCTTCCTGGAAGTCTACCCTACAGATTTAGGGTTTTAGACCTGCCTACCAGCCTCCACAATTGTGTGAGTCAATTCCTTGCAATAAATCTCTTAATATATATATCACCTACTGGTTGTGTCTCTAGTTGAACACTGATTGATTCAAGACTTTTAAATAACTTTATTACAATAAATTTTTATAAACCAAGTACTTAACAAAAACTAAAGGTTATTAAAACTGACTCAAAACATCCAAAAGACTAAAATACTTAGGAATAAACTTAACAAATAAGTGCAAAATTTATACTTCGAACTGCTTAACATACTGAAAGAGATAAAAGAAGACCTAAATAAATGCAGAGACATTCTGTGTTCATAGAAGGCTTTAATACTGATGAGATGGCAAGACTCCCGAAATTGACCTATAGATTCAATGCAGTCCATATCAAAACCCCAGCTGGCTTCTTTGCAGAAAATGACGACCTGATCCTAAAATTCATATGGAAATTCAAAGGGACCTAGAATAGCCAAAACAATCTTGAAAAACAAATTGGAGGATTCATACTTGCCAATTTCAAAACATACTGTGAAGCTACAGTAATTAAGACGGTGTGGTACTGGCATTAGAATATACCTGTAGATCAATAGAATGGAATTGAGAGTCCAGAAATAAATTCTCACATTTATAGTCAACTGATTTTTGTTTGACAAAGTTGTGAGGACAGTTTAATGGAGGAAAGATAGTCTTTTCCATAAATCGTGCTGGGATGGCCAGGCATATGCAAAAGAATGAAATTAGACACCTGGCTCACACCACATAAAAAAAAATCCCAAATGGATCAAGACCTAAATGTAAGTGCTAAAACTAAATTTCTTTTAAGATTCTTAAAAGAAAATAGGCATAAATTTTTGTGACCTTGGATTAAGCAGTGGTTTCCTAGATATAACACCAGAAACACAAGCGACAAAAGGAAAAAATAGATGAAGTCAACATCAAAATTAAAAATCTTGTGCTTCAAAGAACACCATCAACAAAAAGGAAGCACAGAATGGGGAAAAATTTTGCAAATCATGTAAGGGATGTGTATCCAGAATATATAAACAACTCTTAAAAGTAGTAGAAGGACAAATAACCCAATTTAAAAATGGGCTAAGGACTTGAATAGCCATTTCTTCAGAGGTGATATACAGATGGCCAATAAGCACAGGAAAAGGTGCTAAATATCTTAGCCATCTGGAAAATGCAAATCAAAACCACAAAGATATCACTTTACACCCACTGGGATGGATATAATGAAAAAGATGGAGAATAACAGGCGTTGGTAAGGATGTGGAGAAATTGGAACCTTCAGGCATTGTTGGTAGGAATGTAAACTGGTAGTTTGGCGGTTTCTCAAAACGTTAAACAGTTATCATATGACCCAACATTTCTACAACTAGGTGTAAACTCAATAGTAATGAAAACATGTCCACACAAAATCTTGTACAGGACTATTTAGAGCACCATGATTTACAATAGCCCAAAAGTAAAATGTCCAGGTGATGAACGGATAAACAAGGTGGTGTATCCATACAATGAGATTATTTGGCGAAAAGAAGAAATGAAGTACTGATAACATGTTACAGCATGGATGAACTATAAAAACATGCTAAGTGAAAAAAGCCAGTCAAAAAGACTGTATATGGTGATTCTATTTATATAAAATGTCCAGAATAGGCAGATCTAAAGAGACAAAGTAGAGTGGTGGTTGCCTAAGGCTAGGGGTTAAGAGGAAAGAATGAATGACTGCTCATGGGTTTTGGGTTTCTTTTTGGAGCCATGAAAATGTCCTGGAATTAGTGGTGGTGTTGCACAGTTCTGAATTTCCTGAAAACTGCTGAATTGTACACGTAAGTGGGTGAGTGTATGTTATGTGAATTATGTTTCTAAAGTTGTTATAAAACTGATTCGAATAGAAAATGTGAACAGGTTATAACCAATTTTTAACAAGTCTGTATTTAAAATTCTCAAATCACTAGGCTAGATGAAATTAGAGTCAAGTTCTGTCAACACTCAATTAAAAATTCCAAGCTTATATACATTGAATAGAGCAGCTGTCATAATCTTGATATCAAAAACTGACAGGGTTAGTTCAGGAAGGAAAATTATAAGCTAGTCTTACTCATGAACATAGATGAAAACTCTTAAGTAAAATTTGAGTAGGCCAGATCCAACATTGTATAAAAAAGACACTCTTGTTACTCCATTGATTCAATCCTAAGAATATACCGTTTTAACATTAGAAAATCAGTTAATGCTGAGTAAAGGACAAAATTAAAGCATGTATTTTGTTCAGAGGGATTTGTACCATTCTGTTTTTTTCTGTCACTTTATGGAATTGACTTTGTATGTCACTGAACTATGTCTCCCAAGGGCTCATAAACACAAGTATTTTTATGAGGAGGATAATAAAATAAGCATAAATTTAAACTACTGCAAAACTTTTAAAATGGGGATAATGCTATTGTTCTTTTCATTGTAAATTGTATTTCATTAATCGATCTGTCTATTGCTTTCTCCTGGTATGGTTTTCTGTTGGAATGTATGTGTCTCTACTGTTACTGCGGATACTTGATCTCACCCAGAGACCCAGGTTTTTTCAAGGGCAGGAACCATGTTGGTGGAGTGGTTGATACAGTCAGTGTAGCACGAGCTTTGGAGCATGATAGGTTCAAGCTTTGCATCCTGCCTCTACCACTGGATCTGTGGCTCTGAGAACTACTTAACATCACTTGACTTCCTGTTTCCTATGGTCCTTGTAATACAGATGACAATAATTTTCTGCTTAGCCCCCTTTTCAGAGGACCTCATGGGCCTCATTCCCAGAAGGATACCCCCACATCCCTTGCCATCCCTTCCCCAGGCCACAGCTACACTAGAAATGCATAACTGACCCCAATATTCAGGGGTCCAATCTCCCAGAAATTTGGAATTAGACACAGAAGCAGAATCAATTAACCAGAGGAACTGAGGTGCATAGGATTGTAGAGGTGAGTACCATGGCCGTAGCAGGGGAAAGCTAAAGTGGGGAAGCAGAGAAATGAATGAGCAGAGGAAACTCATCTAATGAAAGTGGGAAGTTAGGGTGAAAAACTATAAACAAAAATTGTCACATCAGCATTACCTCAGCTGCTTTCATGTCTCTGATAACAAAATCTACAGAAAGAAGGAAGAAGAGCTGGAAGTGTAATTCTTAAAGAATAGTGTAGAACAGATCAGTGGCAAAATGTTTTGCCCAGGGTTGGACCCTGGCCCCCACAGAGTCTTCCTCTCTGAAGACAGCTGGATTGGAATTGATACAGATGGTTTTGCTAAAAAGGGAGGAGTATTAATGTGGTTCAATGAGATAGAGACTATTCATGACATCATTGCTCCCTCAAATGTTATAGCAGCTGATTAAAAATAGCTGGGTATGTAAACTATAATTTTAAAAAATAGTCATTGGATATATCTAGAATATATGAAGAACTCTTGAACTCAGCATTCAGAACAAAATATTCAGTTAGAAAACGAGCAAAAGACACACATTTCACTAAGAGGATATACAGATGGCACATGGAAGGATGTTCAGTACCATTTGCCATTAGAGAAATGCAAACTTAACTACAATAAGATACGACACACATCTATCAAAACAGCTAAAATAAAAACTAGTGATGATAATACCAGATACAAGTGAGGATGCAGAGAAACAATCACATTGCTGGTGGGAGTTGAAAGTGGTACAGTCACCCTAGAAAATAGTTTAGCAGTCTTTTTCAAAACTAAAATGGACTTAGTATATGACCAACAATTGCCCTCTTAAGCACTTATCCCAGAGAAATGAAAACATTTTCACACATGAACTTATATATGACTGTTCATAGCAGCTTTATTCTTAATAGCCCCAAACTGGAAACTACCCAAATGTCCCTCAATAGCCAAATGGTTAAACTATGGCACATTTATACCACGGTGTACGATTTAGCAGTAAAAAGGAACAAACTATTGATAAATGCGACGATTTGGATTAACCTCAAGGGATTTATGCTGAATGACAAAAGCCATTCTTAAAAGGATTTCTTATTCCATTTCACTGCATAATTTCATTTATATAACTCATGAAATAATATAAAGACGGGGAACAGATAATGGTTGCCAGAGTTAAAGATGGGGAGGAGGGAGAGATGACTGTAAAGGGGTAAGGAGGGCAAGTCTTGTGATAGTACAGTTGAAGTTGAGTATCTTGATTATGGTGGTGGTTTCACAAGGCTTTACAAGTGATAAAACTGCATATAGCTACACACACACACACACATATAGGTCTGTACTGGTAAAATCTGAATACGTTGTGCGCATTGTTTCAATGTCAGTTTTTTGATTTCAATATTCTGCTAGTTGTGTAAGATGTTAACACTGGGGAAAGCTGGGGGTGGGGTAGGGAATAGGCTATATCCTACGACTGGCAATGAAAAATCTCTAATGTGGCATTTGTAGCTAATGGGAGAGAATTTATATTCCTGGCGCCCAGCAGGGTTATAAGCTCTTCAAGAGCAGACCTGTTTTTTATGTATCTTCATAGCCTGGCACAGCGCCTTTCCCAAACAAGATAATATGTTTTTCTTGTGGACACTGATAAAAGATTCTGAGCCCACAACTGGGTAATCTGAGTGACTTTTGTCAATATATCAAGAAAAACTTCATTAGAAATGCTAACAAGAATTTAAGCATAGCAAACCTTTGTTTCAAATAAATATTTACACACAAACAATAAAAAAAAGATTAAAGAATACCATCATACATCCTATTAGCAAAACAAGATGGACCAGGTTCTTGTTCAAAAATATTAGGTGATGATATGCTTTCTGTTGAATGATTAACTGGATGAAAAATACTGCCTTGTCATCTTTAGAAATATATAGACCACTTACTAATTCTTGAGTTTGAGAATATTCTATTATATCATCTGAAAACTCATAATTGGATTTCATTTATATGATCAATTCCACCATCACTAGAGTCTAGAGTGTTTGTATTTGTTTCTCTGCATTTATTTTCTGATTCATCGGCTAATTTTGAAACTTCATCCTCTGTCAATTCCCTTTTCTTCCCATTATGGATGGAAAATGAAAAATTCTGAATTCTTGTTCTATGAAATCTTAAAGCAACCTATAAAGATAGTTCTTCAAGTCTTCTTCTATTCCTTCGTGAAAAATGAAGCAATACTTTAGTCAATGCAATAAGAAAACTGAAGTGCAACAATTTTTTTTAACCATTGCATTATTCCGTTTAGGCAATTTCATCATGTTTTCATTTTCTCATAATTCCTTTTTAAAATATAGCTGGGAAAAGTATGAAGAGTATGATAAAAGAATTCCTTAAATGATAAAATGACAATACATGAAGTAGGAAAAATAAGATCAGTAAGTTCCTATAATGTATCTTAGATTTATAAAAGTATCCATGGACCTATGTTAATCACCAAGATAGAAAGGATTTTGTTCTATTTTTAAAATTAAATTTTCTTTGTTCTTTGGAAGACCTCTAAGAAAGAATTAAGGTCATGAAATACTACTTTTTACAAATAGCACTGCTCCAAAAAGAAAATAAAAAACTAATATTGGGTCCAATTGAGCCTGTTGATATCCTGCAAGTTAATGATGAGTTATTGCTAATTTGTTTTGGATAATGAGGTTACAGAGACATATACTGTTGGTTGCTCACCTGACTTAATGGAACTCTTATTTTGTTAACAGCGATATGGTAATTGATGTAAGCCATTCTTCTTTGCCAGCAGTCGGTCTGTGGTGGCTATGATGAAACAAAGGAGAAATTTGGGGGTGGGGAGGCTTCCTAGAAAGTTGTCTTGCTGACAAAGACAAGTGAGAGCATGAGGTGGTTTAAAGTGTTTAACACTCTATGCTTGGAGCTAGAATGGCCATTTGTGTCTGAGAGTGGAGACACTGTCAGACAATATGCCGAAAATGACTAAGGAGAACATTGAAGTACCTGATGACATTACTGAGTTCCTGAGCCATAGCAACAATGTCACCACCAGCTTCATGGTTAAGTGAAACAGTAAGTGTCCTTATTGTTTAAGCCGATGGTTCTCAAACTCTGCTGCACATGAGAATCACTCTCAGTGCCTAGGTCATACCCCAGACCAACGAAACCAGGTGGGAGCCAGGTTTTCTAGGCAATTCCAATGTGCAGCCAATTTTGAGAACCAGCAGTTTAAGCTACTTTTAGTTGAGTGTTCAGTTTCTGGCAGGAAAAAAAAAAATTGTATGTGGTACAGTTTCTGATTGAAAACATTTATTTTCAGCCAGATAAAACTCATCTCCAAAATGGTGAAAAGATCAGAACCAGTTTGTTTTCTCATCAGCTTTGGTTCATCCATCTGTAAAACATTCATAACATTGCAGTTAATTTCCACAAATACTTGGATGACTGGCTGGGATGAATTTACAGTAGCAGTGTGATGCTAAAAATAAAAATATGCTCAGAACAACAAAGAAATATAGTTTTGCATGTCTCTTCTGAGCTATTCCCTTCCCTTTCCTTATTGTGTAGGTTTTTGAAATGAGCCACCCCAAGATGTACCTCAGTGGCATGCAGGGTATTTTGATCTGAAGGCAACTGACCCTGCAAGCTCAAGAGAAACTCTGCCTCCTCCTTTTAACAGTCTATAGGAATGTGAGTTAGTGACCTGGCTCATAATAGAGTATTATCAGGGATAACCTTCTTAACCTACTAATTATTGGACATACACTCTCCCTGCAATTAAGTTCTGAAGCCCCAAGGTGCCTTACCTTATTCTTAGATCAGAATGTCATATATACCTCATTTTCCTTTTTTGTCTTTAAACCTCTCATGTATGAGAGGTCTCTGACTCAGTTTCCCCTTACATATGTATGTAAATTTGTTTTCTCTTACTAATCTGTCTCATGTTTATTTGATTATTGGACCAGTCAAAAGAAACGAGGGTAAAGGAAAGTTTCTTCTTTCCCCACAATTGTGATTTCCAATATGCTTTTAATGCCGGTATTTCTGGCAGAATGGTGGCTGCCAGTCTTACAGACAGTAGTGTCTCTGAGCTTTCCAGGTGTAAAGTAATTAGTACAAGGGCATCAGGAGACTCCAACATGAGGAACTGTTCCATCAAGACCATAAACATCTGTTATCCCTTCCACATCTGTGCCTTTATTAAGAGGATAGCTGTAAAACACAACAAAATAAAAACAGGGTATAGCAAAGTTTGTTTTTTTTTTTACTCTAATGTCCTAAAACCTGTGTCTGAAAACTGTCAAATAGCTTGCTGATTTACTGACCACACAAAATTTTTTTTTTCCTTTTCCACTAGAGATCCCATTAAATAATGGAAAAGAAATGAAAATAAAATAACAAAATTGATAATGAAGTGAAGGTGGTGAGGGACATCCCTGCATGAGAAAATTCAATAAATTCAGAAAGACAAAAAAAAAAAAAAAAAAAGAAGATGCCTAATGAAGCAAGACAGGAAAACTATAGACCAATTTTTAATTGGCAAAGGAACCACCAAGAAATCTCATCAAACTGCAGATTATGATTCAGTACATCTAGGGTGGAGCATGAGGTACTACATCTCTAACAAGCTCCCAGATGATGCCACTGAGGCTGTTCTGGTCTGGACCACACATTGAGAAAGTAACAAAGGAGAATACACGAGGAGAGAGGCACAGTTCTGCCCCATGGAGTCTGAGAGAGGCGTCAGGACAGGAGTCAGATATGGGGCCAGAACCAAGGAGCATAAGTGCAAGTCTATTTCAAGGGCTGAAACCTATTACCACAGGGTCCAGACAGGTAAAAGGAAGAGAGCTAGTTGCGCTATAGCCTATTTCTGCAGTGTTCCAGTCCAGCCTTAAGCAATCCTAAAAATTTTCAGTAGACAGGAATCTAGAATTTATGTGAAATCTGAAGTCGTTTCATTCTTGACAGCTCATGAAAGAGGAAGGCTGCTGTAAAGAAAGTGAGAAAATTTTCTAAGGACAAACAGAGTAGCTAGCACATTCCAGCACTTCAGGGGGTCCTGCATGCTCACACAGCCTGAGAAGGAAGGAGTAAGCTAGAGACAAAACACAGATGCCAGGAGTGCCTGACCCCGGGGGATAGTGAGAAGTTAGAAAAACACAAAGATTTGACTAAAGGATTTGGTGGAGATAAAAGGTAGAATCCCCATTCGTATTTGACCTGGGGGAACATTCTTCACTAAATGACAGCTGGTCATGATCCTGGCCCTGGGGGGAAGGACTCCTAGCATGCTGCTTGCTCTGCAGTGACCCATGGTTACATTGTCCTGGAAAGGTAAATTCTTACTAGTTTTCCACCTTGTCAGATGACTCATAAACAAATGATGGGCATTTGAGTGGTGGATATAGAACAGAAAGAAAATGTTATAAGTTGGTATTGTAAAAGCAAAGGAACAATCTAAGAAAGAGACGAGGGTGAGGAATTGGAGTGCTAATATCCTCTGCTTACAAAATGGGAGACCAGTTTGCTTTCTATGGTGGCTGGAACAAAAATGGGGACTTCAGTACGTTGACTGATGACACAGAGATGACCAGTGAAAGAACTAATAGTGATATCACGATGGGAGAGAGGGAAAAAATGGGATACATTCTTGTCTTTCATAGAAAGAAGCTAAAACTAAATGTCTAAAGTTAATTAGTAAGAAACAGCAGTAGAAGCCTATTATTTAGAGATGTGTAGGTTCGGGAAGAACCCAAAGCAAAAAAGATTGTTTAAAAGATATTGCGTCTGAGGAGCTGAGCTGAGGGTGGAACCGTGGCTTTCCGTTAAAAGATCATCTTTTCTATTTGATTTTTTGACCATATGTGTGTATCATTTTGATTAATTTTAAATGTGCATAGTTAAAGCATATGCTGAGCTGTAAATTATAGGAAATAAGTATGATAGAGAATATCCCAGTTCACATGAAGGAAGTGGCTGTAAAGAAAACAGAGAATGATGAAGCAACCATGGTAAAATATTAACATTTATGGGATCTCGTAGAAGGGTATATTGGAATTTTTTGTGCTATTTTAGCAAATTTTCTTTAAATCTAAAATTATTTAAAAATTAAATGTTAAAAAAAAATCTAGTATTTTTCTTCCCTTTCCCAATACAAGATATTTTATAAACTTTTAAAAATAGTTTACAGTTGTTAAACAAAATTCACCCGAGGAAATGTGAAGATCTAGTTGGCTTTATTAAGCAATTCATGGATTGGGCAGCATTCCACCTAGCAGCTAGAAGGGAGCTTCCATGAGTTGCACAAAAGAAGGTTTTTATGGACAGGAAGAGGGAGCAGCTAAGAAATTAAAAGAGTAAATTATTTTAGGCAAGGACACTAGGCAGATGATTTCACTAGTGTTGTTCCGGAAATTCCAGACTGGTCATGTTTCTAGGAGAAATTGAAACCTCAACTAGATCAGGTATTAAATGTAGGTTTTAAAAGCAACAAATGAATCAAACAAATAGAGACTCATGGACATGGACTATAAATTAGTGGCTACCAGAGGGAGGGGGGAGAAGATGGGGTAAAGGGGGTCAAATATGTGGTGACAGAAAGAAATCCATGGGAGGTGAACACACAGTGTAAATATATATATGCCTTACTGTTAAAGTGTACAGCTGAAACATTGGGTTTCGTTAACCAATGTCACCATAAAAAAAAATTTTAAAATAAATAAATTTAAAAAAATAAAAAATAAAAATTAAATGTAGGTTTGGTGTCATGGGCTTTCAGCATAAGTGATGCCATTTTGGGCCTATGGTTTTCTGTTTAACACAATAAATCCTGTGGACAAAAAAGCGGTGCTATAATAAATCATAAGTTCCTAACTGGGCAGGTTGTGGTGGGCAGTCATGCCCAAGGCCTACAATTTCTTTATTCAGAGATTTTTAAGCCAGCCCTGTTCTTTGTTCTTACGCATCTAGGTTAACACACCTTTGAAATGCCAGAAGTAATCCTCTTTTCAAGACCCCTTGAAGGAGCCAATAACCAATCTTTTTTTAAATTAAGTTTATTGGGGTAACATTGCTTAATACAATTATATAATTTTCAGGTGTACATTATCATTTTACATCTGTATATTCTATTGTGTGTTTACCACGCCAAGTCCAGTTTCCTTCAGCTACCATATATCTGATCCCCTTTAGCCACTTCACCCTCCCCCCATTCCCCTATATTTGACCCCCTTTACCCCGTCTACCTCCCCCCTCCTCTCTCACGCCCTACCCTCCGGTAACCAACTTTGTTAACTATTCTTCACCTTGCTTTCTCCCACACTCCTGGAATCTTCCTTACATTCCCTTCTTGATTCCAAATATATAAAAGAAACTGTAAAACTGTTATTCTCCAGAGCATTTGAGATTTTGCTTCCCAATTATCACCAGTTTTGTCTCAAATAAACTCATAAAAATTCTCTACAGGTTTAGATGTTTCTTATGTTGACAGTACATAGGGAAAACTATTAAAAAGAAATACAGCAATCGATAACACTGTGGTGAGATTATAATCCTATCAAAAATAATTGTTGTCATTTTTTAAATTAAAAAAACTGTATACCATTATTAAAAATGTGTTTGCTTAGCCATCACAAAAACATACTTAAAGAATATCAAAGTAAATGTCTTGCCCGCAGGGATTAAAATGACATAATTTTTTTTTTTTTTTAAAAAAGCAGTCATGGAAGGATAAAAAGAATTTAAAGTGAAGAATATTTACACATACAAAAAGGAAAATTCATATAGTGTTTGCTAAATGGTTTGGCAATAACCTGACTGTAGTTTTTCCTTGACAGTACTTGCCAGCCTACTCCCAGTGGACAGAAAAGAAAATGTCAGAGTCGACTGTTATGCAGGAAAAGTCAGGTTATTTCCAGGGTCTCTCCTGATCAACAGTAGTTATTGAGGATTCACTGAGGGCTTACTCCTTTTCCTTTGGGTCAGAAAACTCTGAGAATAAATTTTTTCTGTTCTCTTTGCATGACACAAAAATACACACCCAACTTCCTTCAAAGATAGTGTGATGGCTTCAGCTGACAGCTCTTTGCTTAGTATTATAAAATCCCAAGAAAACCAGTGTACAAATATAACATTTGGTCATTGCCTTTGAGCAAGCATAATCCTAATATTTATGGAAGGTTGCAAGGAGCCATTTGATGCAAGAGCCAGGTGACCATAATGACAGAGGAAATTCCCCTGAATTGGTTCAAGATGTGTGTTGCTGGGAAACTATGTCCAGGGGCAAATTATCGTATTGATTCCCAGGAAATGGTGACACTAAGTGAACAGACAGGTGCAGCCACACAAACACCATTTAGTTTTTTTTCTTTGCCCTTTTAAAGATGAAAGGCTTGATCTTATTTTGTATTAAAGCTGAAGGAAGATTTTGAAGAAAGGAAAAGGAATGGTTATTTTCTATAATCATCATTATCATCATCATCATCATAATTATTATTTACAAGGTCCTTTGCATACATCTAATTCTCAAAACAATTTCTCTCTTTTTGCAAGTGAGGAAATTGCAACTGAGAGAGGGTAACTATGTCCCCAGGGTAACACAGTAAAAGATAGAATTAGGATTTGGGGTCCAGGTCTGTCAGAATTCAGCCTGGACTCTTTTCACCATAGCTGCCAAATGATAATTTTCTTGTGATCAGAGAAAAATATTAAAATAAACACCAAGAAGAAACTTCTTTTTGGGTGAGCCCAGAAAGATACTGGACACGGCTTTAGATTCGGTTTGTGGAAATAGAATTGGATGTAATCTTGTCAGTGAAAAAATTTTGTTTTCCTAACACATACTAGGGGAAAATACAAGTGTGTAGAGCGCACCACCACATCTCTGTTGTGTCGTGATGCCTATTGCAAAATGGGAGCAAATGGGGATAACGAGGCTTTCAGGGTTGGAGCCAGCTCGGTGTTACTTGCTACCTATGTGAGCGTGGGGGCATCCCTTAGGCCATCTGAGCTTCATCTATATATGGGGATTGTGGTACCCATGTTGCAAAGGTGTTAGAGGGGTATGAATTTTATTCCACAATCCTGGAGGCAAGAATCACATTATTTTTCTAAATCGAATTTAACCTGACTTCAACCCCTGTTTGTCAAGGTAGAACACTTTCCTCAGAGAACTATACTCGAATGGAGAATTAGGAGCTGTTTTGGGGGAGATATGGAAAATATATCTTCAGTCCATCTGACTGCCACTGAGAGGCTCATTGTCCAGCTAACTGGGTCTCCCTAAGGCCGGCAGCTCCATCACTCCTCCAAAGCTTAGATCCCACTCTGCCTCATTGCTGCTTCCTGGGCCACAGCTCTTGGTGGTCAGTCTTTTGATGGTCAAGGATAGCACTGCTCAGGAATGGGCCAGAAGCTTCTGCTGCCCAAGGAAATTCCCCCAAACTGCTGTTGCTTGGTTCAGGACAGGGTTTCCCAGTGCATGGTTACGACTGCAGCACAGGGGGCCACTGAGAGACAAGCATTTTTTTAATTTTAAGAGTTACATATTTACGTAATGTGTGTTAACAATTTGAGCAAGTAAAAACCAGTTTCTTACTCTGTAAAATGAGAATAACGGTCCTTGTCTCCTACCCTAGGACAAATGGGTACATGAAAATCTAGAATTCTCTGTCACACTAGTCAATATAGTAATAAGCAAATATTCACGCCTCACTGTTATAATAAAAAAGAAAGTTACAATTTTTAAAAAAGCATTGAATATAAATTAATCATTCCTATAGAGAGCCTGCTTCTATGGGACCACAAGGCCTGAACCCAAGAATTACCTCCTCACGGGCAGGAAGAAGAAATACACAGCTTAACAGAGCAAAGCCTTAAAAAGCCATATTCATCAGGCAAAAGCAACTATCACAGAACCTAAAGGTCAGGTAATGATAATGATAATGAAGAATGAAGAAATATATACTAAAGCAACATTAAAGTATGGTAGTTAAGAGCTACAACATCTGGATTAATCCTGGCTCTGCCACGAACTGATTCTAATTGTGTGATCTTGGACAAGTTATCTAGCCTCTCCGTGCTCTCTGCACCCATAAAACTATTATAATAGTTTCCTACCTACGGAACTATTACAAAAATAATCCTCTGTTATAAGGTTGTAGTGAGGATTAAATCAGTTAATAAAGCTCCTTGATCGGTGCTTAGCACACAAAGAACATTAAAAAAGTATTAGAAAAAAAAGTGCAGGATTTGGTAAGTCTTGGTGGGAAAAAGACATGTTAGTTATCATGATTGTCTTATAGTTTTGTCTAGGGTTTGCTATCAGAAAACCCAACCTAATTATTTAATCAATCTGTCAAGTGTTTACTTTCTTGGAACAAGGCATAATAAATTGGCAGATAAGTGATAGTAAAACCAACAAAAGCAGGGTGCTTATTTATGTACATTCTGAAGTGGATAGGATAAGATTTTTCCCATTTAGTTATTCAATAAATTCTAATTAAATGGTTTTTATATGCCAGCCACCATGCAAGATAACTTGAAATTATTCTTCTCATTTATGTGCCTTAAATAGAATGTGTTCTATAATGTAAAAGGCAAAGAAAAGATAAAGGATCATTCTTCTTAACCAGTAGCAGGGCTCTTCTAGAATGACTCGACCCAGGTTCCATCTCTCTTCCTACTCTCTCATCACAGTGATGACTGAGGTATAGCAAGCAAGCTACAGCAAAGAACGGTTTGACCAAATGCCATGCCTTGCCCAAACAGGGGCCACTAGCTTGCTAGCCTTCAACTGGTCGACCTTTAAAGCCCTCTGCCCAAATACTTAGTTTCCCATTTTACTTGTAGCATTCCACTCACAGGTAGCAAATTGTGTATCACTTAGTAATTGTGCTTGGCTGCCAATGACAGGGACTCAAACACTAGTGGCTCAATAAGTTGTTTCATTTTTCTTAAGTAATGTAGAGCTTGGAGGAAGATGGTCCAGGGCTGGAATGGCTGCTTTGCTGTATCATCAGGGATTTGGGATCTTCCGATCTTTCTGTTCAGTCATCCTGGTCATGTGTTTGTAGTCTCCTGGGCACAAAACAGCTAATCTACTTCTAGCATGGCCTTCTTGCCCTCTTGGCAAGAGAAACAGGTGAAGGGCATAAGGCACCCAGCAGCTGAGCACCTATCTGCACCCTTTTGAAGGCCTTTCCCAGAATTACCAATCAGCAACTGATAACTCATTGGACGGAACTATGTCACAAGAACATTGTAGCTGTAGGGAGCTTAAAAAATGTGATTTTAGGCAAGTCCAGGCATACTGTCTCTCTGAAGTAAGTTGAAGATCTTTCAGTAAAAAAAGGAGAGGAAAAATATTGGGTAGGCATTGAGCAGTAACTGCCAGAAACCAAGGGTCCGTCCAGTACAGGGCTTCTTCTTGCTATATGGCACTTCTTTGATGACAGGTCATAGCTGGCTTATAAGACACTATCCTGCAAAGGACTGACCATGGTCTTGAAACGTTGGATCATTACAGATTCACATGTGTCTTCCTAGACACCTTTTCTGGTAATAAAGATATTTTCTATTTATATAGGATTCTTTCTTTGGTTATTTAACAAGTTAGTGAGATTTTAAAATGTATTTTAAGATGTATTTAGTTCCATCACTGACATGAATGATGTTAGGAAACATTTAAACAGCATCTTGGCATCAGAAAAACTACAATTACATTCAGGAAAGACCTGATTGATGTATGCCATTAGAATGCAGTTCCACAGGCAACTCTGAGAGATACATTCAGTAACAACAGAGGTTCCATGAATTGCTAAGATCTTAAGAATTTGCAACACCTTTTGTTTATTTTTCATTGACAGTTAAATCATCACTTGAAAGCATCGGCTGACTAGAAAACAAATCCTCTACAGAACTCTAGATAAACTAGACTTCCTCTGGAAATAACTACCATGCTAATTACAGAGGAGATCAGGGAGAAGGCACGAGCCATGGATATGTGTGGATGGGATGGTCAGTCTTGTCGTCAGACATGGCTGTGTTGGAGATGGTGCTCTTTGCAGAGATATGTTGGTTAGTGTCCAGATAATCTTTGTCTCAGTTGACAGAGCACTGGTCCAGTGTTCTCAGTATATAGGAGTTTGACAACCTTTCTTGTTGAATTGAGCCATTTCACAATGCTTGGTTGAGAACTTAAAGTGTGGGCATTTAATAGGAAATGTTCAGCAATATGCATCATCTGAGGTATAATTCTGTACTTCCACAATCAGGGGTTGCACAATGTACTTTAAAAAAGTGCCAAACTCACAATATTTACAATACAGTTTTGCCTCACTTAACACAATCGATTACAGATACTCCTCGACTTACAATGGGGTCATATCTCCATAATCCCATCATGAGTTGTAAATATTATGAGTCGAAAATGCATTTAATATACCTAATAACCTACTGAACATCATAGCTTAGACTAGCCTACCTTAAACTTGCTCACAACACAATACCCAAAAAACATGGGCAACCCAGTACACTGTAGAGCATTGGTTGCCTCGTGATCACGTGGCTGACTAGGAGCTGTGGCTCTCTGCTGCTGCCACCCAGCATTGTGACAGAATATCGTACTGCATATCACTAGATTAAAATTCAAAATTCGAAGTACAGTTTCTACTGAACATGTATCACTTTTGCACCATCACTAAATTGAAAAATTATAAGTTGAACCATTGTAAGTTGGGAACCACTTGTACTGAAAAACATGAAACAAATCATATTCTTATTGACTTACATTATAATTTCAGAAATATTTTATTTCAAATCAGATTTTCAGTTAATGATAAGAGATAACACTAAATATCTCTGGTCTGTACTTAGGGTCCCTTAAGTAAATCAACACTTGAGTATTCATCTTTTTCAAGAGTTCTTTCTATAATTAAAATATTCTTTTTGTATTATAAACACCTTTGCTATTATTAACAGCTCACATTTATTGCTCAATTTTTATGTGTCTAGTTGCAAAACTCTCTACGCAGATTATCTTAAGCCCTCACAACAAGCCTATGAGAAAGATCCTATTGTTATAATACTCATTTTACAGAAGAGGAAACTGAGGCTTAAGGTCGTCGGGAAACTTGCCCATGGTCACCATGTTGATAAAGGAGCCAGTGCATGAACCACATACAGTTTTTTGGATTGGTAACTATGAATACCATGTAGTGGCATTCTAATGTGAAATTCCAGTTCTTCACTAAAAGCTGGTTGAAACCCTTTGCCAAATAGCATCATAGTAGAAATGTTATTTTTAATAGAAACACATTGATTTTATTTGAACTTAACAGAAGAAAAGGGATCTGAAGGGTTGATTTTGAAAAATCTGTATTACTCAGAGAAACAGAACCCATAGGATACACAGTTTTCCCTCTGTATTCATGGGGGATTGAGTCCAGAATCCCTGAGGATACCAAAATCACAGATGCTGAAGGCCCTTATATAAAATGGTATAGTTTTTGTATATAACCTACACACATCAGCCTATATACTTTAAATCATCTCTAGGTTACTTGCAATACTAAATGCAATGTAAATGCTCTATAAATTATGTTATGTAGTTGTTATATTGTATCATTTAGAAAATAATGACCAGAAAAAAAGTCAGTGCAGAGGCAACTCTTGTAGGCCTAACTACATGGTACACTTCAGCAACAACATAAACTTTTTTTCCCTGAATATTTTTGATCTGCAGTTGGTTGAACCTGCAGATGAGGAGTCTGTGGATAAGACGGCTGACTCTGTATAGATATATATGGAGAGATTTACCATAGGAATTGGATCATGTGGTTATGGAGGCTGAGAAGTCTTAACATTTGCCATCTGCAAGCTGGAGAACCAAGAAAGCCATGGTGTAATTCAGTCTGAGTCCAAAGGCCTGAGAAGAAGGTAGGGGGCAGAAAGTGGGATGGGCTGATGGTATAAGTACCGACCAGAGTCGGAAAGTCTGAGAACCAGGAACTGGATGTCTGATGTCAGATGGCAGGAGAAGATGGATGTCTCAGCTCAAGCAGATGGGAGAAGGAATAAGCTCTTCCTTTGCCTTTTTGTTCTAGTCAGGTCCTCGATGGATTGGATGATGTCTACCTGTATTGGGGAGGGCAGTGTTCTTTACCCAATTCACCAAATCACATGCCAATCTCTTCCAGAAACACCCTCAGAGACTCACCGGGAAATAATGTTTACCAGCTATCTGGTCATCTCTTAGACAAGTCGACATATAAAATTAACCATCACAATATTTGTTTTTCACCAACAATAATATATATTTTTTAACAGCCTCTCTAAAGTTAAAATAAAAGCAATTATGAAAACCATGAAGAGGTTTGAGTTGTTTGATTTTTTTCACTACATTTCAGTTTAAATATTATTGACTCCTTTTTATGAAAGGTGAAGACTGCCCATCTCCTTCTCCCCAATGCTTAGTTTTGCTTAATTGTATTGTTATTCTTATATTGTCCAGGTGAATACTGTTCATGTTCTGTTTTGTAGGAATGATTATCAAAGTTATTTAGTATTGACTTTATACTATTATTTTTATATTTAAATATTTAAAATTCTTCATTCTTAAGTTCTTTATTTTGGTTATCTCTTAATTAGCAGGATCTCATGTCAAGAAGTTTTCTCATTAAGGACTTATAGTAGTTTGTTTTCTAAGTTCACACATGTTTGAGATAGTATATTCTTATACCTGAATGCTTTTGTGAATGAGTATAACTTACTTTCCTTAAAGCTATCAAGTAGTCTCCTGCCTTTTGGGAGGGGGCAATGGATGTTGCTATGGAAAAATTAGAGGCTACGTCCTCACTCCCAAACCCTTTTAGGCAACTTTTTTTTTTTTTTGCCTGGATGCTTGAAAAACTCTATTTTTGAAGCTGTCTTTATCTTTGGAGTGTATCCATTTTGGTATTAAACATTGCTTTAAATTTGTCTACAACATATTGTTCTAGAAGACTACATGTGTCTGTGTATTGCAAACTATATTTTTACTTTTTAAGAGAAACTTTTTTACTGAGATAATTCATACACCATAAAATTAATCTTTTTAAAGAGTACAGTTCAGTGGCTTTTAGTATTTTCACAAAGTTGTACAGTCACCGCCACTAATTCCAGGAAATCTTTCATCACCCCAAAAAGAAACCCATACCTATCAGTGCCACTCCCTAGTCCCCATTTCCCTGAGGCTCTGGCAACCACTAATCTACTTTCTGTTTCTATGCATTTGCTTGTTCCGAATATTTCATACAATAGAATCACATGATATGTAGACTTTTGCTTCGGCCTTTTCTTCTTAGTATAATGTTTTTAAGGTTCATCCATGTTATAGGATATAACAATTTTTATGCCTGAATAATATCCCAGTATATGTATATATCACACCTTGTTTATCCATTCATTAACTGATGGACAGTTAAATTGTTTCCACTTTTTGGCTATTATGAATAATGGTACTATGAAAATTTATGTACAAATTTTTGTGTGGATATATCTTACATTACTCTTTGGTTTTTAAAGTATCTCACTTGGTATCTTATTTTCATTTGTTACATATAAGGCCATCCTTTAATGTTGTCTTCAACTATGCTTGAAACAGTGGACAGTGGACAGTGGGCAGAGCCGTTAAAGCGAACAAAGGTTGCAGGAGCTTGCCAAAAGGGAAAAACTCACATAAATATTAGGAGAGTGACAAAGAAGCTTTCCGGAGAATGTTCATATTTCTTGATTTATATAATTTTTTATTTAATGTATATAGAAATTATTTCACTATCTTTTAAAAACTCACAGATACACATATTCTTTTTTAGCCTAAAGATGTGTAGGAGGCCAACATTCCAACATTTCTTTCCTTAACGTTTAGAACAGGGCTATGCCTGGAACAGACATCCAATAAATATGAATTACTAATTCTGAGAATTGAGCTACTTTATTAGTATGGAGTAATTCCAGGGACTTCCCTCCCGTCATGTCTGATCTCTAAGCCTTTTAGTACTTGTCTATACGTCAAAAAAATCATCATTAGAAACTCTCTGGAGCAAATCATAAGATAATTTGATACGTGTTTTAAAACTCACCTTTGGCATTATGAAATAATCCCTCAAGTGAGGAAAAAGTTCATTTTTAAATCTTAAACCAGAAAGCAGATGTCACTAGTTAAGGGTCGGTCCATTTGATCAATAACATTTCACAATTTGTATCGACGTCAAGAGAAAGGAGCTTAGCTTTGCTTGCAAATCAGTTTCTCCAGGGTCAAAGTTTTGGCCACCACAAGTGCAATCTTCCTAGATAGAAAGACTCCCATAAGCGGCCAGAGGGTTCTTCTAGGTGGCAGGTGTACTGCACATCTTTTAAACTAACGAACCCGAGAGTTTCAAGTCATAATATTCTCTGGCCCTAAAAGCGTAAGAGTTGGTTTCTTCACCCACGGCTTAACCGAGTCTCTTCTCCCGCGAGGCCACCTGTTTGCTCACCTCTCCCAGGGCGGAGGGATCAGAGCACTGCTGATGCAGAGTGCTCTTTACCCTAAGAGGAGAGAGGGTCGACCAGGGGCCTAGACGGCGCATCCCCCGCCGAGGTTCCAGCTCCAGACACCTGTCTCCTGTGGGATTCCATTCATCCGCAACAACCGGAGGAGTCCGACCTGCTCCCCGCGGCTAGCGCCGGGAGAGCCCACGCGCGTCCACGGCACGGCCCGCGACCCGCCGCCTGTCCCGCGGGCACCCCGCGAGGTCCCGCCGCGGCCCGCCCCCGCAGCACCGCCTCCCGCGGCACCGCCCCCTCCCGGGCGCCCGGCCAAGGACAGGGCGAAGGGACCCGGCCGGCGCCGTGACGCGAAGCGGCTTCCACCAATGAGGGCGCCGCGGGGCGCGGGCCGAGCCTCTGGCCCATAAAAATGAGCCACTGGTTGTTCCTGTCAGTGTCACCGGCCGATCGCCTACCTTCCTCAGGTGACGCCGGCCCCCACCGATTGCCTGCGGCCGCTGGCCAAGTTTAGTCGCAGCCCCCGAAGCGTCCCAGGGAGCCTCCCGAGGGGTAGCGGCGGGTCCATGGAGAAGGGTCCGGTGCGAGCGCTGGCGAAGCCGCGGGACCCCCGGTGCAGCAATGGGTGCCTTGACGGGGAGCCCCCGCGACCGGGGCCGAGCCACCCCGCAGAGAAGCCCCAGCGGCCGGAGACCAAGAGCGCCCAGCCGGCGGACGGCTGGAAGGGCGAGCGGCCCCGGAGCGAGGAGGATAACGAGCTGAACCTCCCCAACCTGGCGGCCGCCTACTCGTCTATCCTGCGCTCTCTGGGCGAGGATCCCCAGCGGCAGGGGCTGCTCAAGACGCCCTTGAGAGCGGCCATGGCCATGCAGTTCTTTACCAAGGGCTACCAGGAGACCATCTCAGGTCAGTGCGCCCACCGGACGCGCGCGCGCGGGCGTGGGCCGCTCCGGGGCGCGGGACGTCGGGGATGGTTGAGCGAAGCGCGCGCGGGCTCTGGGAACTTTCCGGAGCTGCCTCACTCTTGGCAGAGAGAGCCGAGTGCTGTCACCTTCTGATCTCCGCTCTTGTCGCTGGCTCGACTGTCCTCGAAGGAGACGGCCCTGCCTGGGACGCATTTCGGGCGCCTTGAGAGGCAGCAGCCTCTCCCCTCAGGGACCCGCCGCAGCTGCCCTTGCGGGGTCCTCCCTCCCTGCTCCCTTCGTGTAGCCCTCGGAGCCTGGTCAACGAGACCGCGGTCACTGAGCAGCCCAGGACAGGATGCTTGAGGCACGTTCTGGACCCACGATAAAGATCACTTGAGCCCTTGTGAAGTGACAGCTTCCCAGGTCATCTTTTGACGTTCTCATTTTTGACAGGCCCGGGGTGAAGCCTTGGCTTCCTGTGCTTGGAGCGCTCTGAGTGATCCTTACCGCAAACCCGGAGACTTGCACTCTCACTGACTTGCCAGGGCACCTGTGTCTTCAGAAAGTTGTAATTCTCTTTTGCCCATATCAAGTTAACTCTAGCTCGGGACTTTTCCAGCATTTGGTACATTTCTAGGCACGGGCTTCCCTGCAATTTGAGGTATGAGATTTCTTGGGCTAGTTTGCTACCTAAAGCCTCCACCTTCACCCTCTCCAAAACCCCAAGCAATAAAGTGCCTCCCTGGACTCGGACTATTTAGTCTATTTCCTCTCTTCCCTGCCACTCTCTATTCATAACCCGCTCCCAACCCCCCCCCCCCACCGCCCCGCCCCACTTCCGGACACATACACTCCAAATAAGCCGGGTTGGCCCAGTGACATCACCCAGGGTCAGGCTTTCACTCAGGACTGGGGGACTTAAGGTGGGCGGGTGAAGAGGGAGTGGAAAATGAGGGCTGACTATTTTCTGAGCGAGCGCTGTTGGTCTTCAATTAAAAAACAGAGAACGCAAGAAGAAGGAAGGAGAGAGAAAGAAGAAAAGAGAGAAAGACTTTTGTAGCCAGCGTCAAGGTTGTTCTCCAGTTCACATCTTCTGTGTCTTATTTCTTTGGCCTAAGAAGTCTTAACAAATTTTCAAAGAACGACAGTGCTGCTTTGCAAGGTAGCCTCGGTGACTCTGTTATTTCCCTGATTGGGTAACTCCTGAGTAAGTCCTGGGAAGAACAAAGTTATTTTTGCCCAGTCTTCCACACCCCAAAGGAAGGGTGGGAAATCAGAGTATAAGATGGGTGGGACCTAAAAAGGAAATGATACTACAATCTAAAGCCAAGAAATGTGTCCAAGTTCACTTTTTTGCGAGTTGACAGTAAAAGTTTAGAGCTTCAAAAGCAGCATTTCAAAATGCAAAGAATGAAGAGTAAACATTCATTTGGCAAATATTCAATCATTTGATGATTTTCCACGACATAATGAAGAAACATCTTCAAAGATGAGGCTTGCTTGTTCTGTCTCTTGGGGACACTGAAAGCTGTCTCTTCACCACACCTGTCAGACTTTGGAAATTTTGCCGTGACAATTCACAGGAGAGATGAATTTCTGACCCCAAAACAGGTCACAGAATTACCCTTAGTAAGGTACCCTTACCTAAGAAATGGTTAGCAGAAATTTGTTTTGTGAGCCATAGGACCAGTGACTCCAGGGAACACTCTATTTATTCTACCTTGGAAGACTTTTCTTGTCAAATGTTACCTTATTGTTTAAAAAGTCTGTGGACCTAGGGACAGAAAGCAGATGAGTTGTTGCCTGGGACTAGGAAGGAGGTTGGAATGGGTATGGAGTGTCATTCTGAGGTGATAAAAAAAATTTTCTGGGACTAGAGAGATGGTTGTACAACATCATGTATTTACTAAACACCACTGAATTGTACACTTTAAAATAGTTAAAATATTGAATTTCAGGTATGTTTTACAACGAAACGTCCACAGACCATTTAAGAATTATTAATAGCCATTAATTGGATAATTTTTATACTCTTAAGTACTTTGTGTGGACGGTCTTGGTTAATGCTCAGTTTTGAGGTAACACTGTTCTTTTATCCCCATGACAAAGAAACTGAGGCAGAAAGGTTGAGAGCTTCCTGGTAGAGCTGGTGTTTGACTCCAAGCAGCCTGAAGGTAGAGCTCTTATCCACTTCCTTAGGTTGCTACCAAGAGAGATGTACCCATGTATCTTACCTACTAAGTATTTCAAACTGTGAGTTGTGACCTAAAACTTGGGTCACCAGGATAAAAAACAATGTGGAGTAGAATGGAGATCAGTCATCTAGTGCGTGTAGTAAGGGTAAATGCTTTGAGGAAACTGTGTAGGTTTTACAGGTATGACTTTTTCTGGTGTGTGCTGGCTGGCTTCAGATGTAAAATGTATGTCTTATTCTGGGTTGCAGTTAAAAGTTTGAAAGCTTCTAGAGGATCACACTTAAGGATTTAATGTCAATTTCTTAAATGGTACCTGGTTAAAGAGAAGACAGAGAGGAGAGAACAATGAGTGACCTGAAATGGTGGTAGTCTAGGCCTTGCTCCAACCTGGGTGGGAGAGAGAAGGAAGGATACTTTAAATCTGTAGAAAATATACAAGAGAGCAGTAGAGAAAAAATTCCTGCACAATCTCTAATCTTTATATCTTTTTTAAAATTTTAATTGTTTATTGAGGTAACTGGTTAATACAATTATATAATTTTCAGGTGTACGTTATCATTCAACATCTGTATTCTATTGTGTGTTTACCACCCAAAGTCCAGTTTCCTTCAGCTATCATATATTTGATACTCTTTACCCACTTCACCCTCTCCTAGAACCCTGTATTTGACTCCCTTTACCCCATCTACCTCACCCCTCCTCCCCCATCCCACTAGTAACTACTAGTTTATAGTCCTCTGGTAACTACTAGCCTATATAGTTCATGTCCATGAGTCTCTGTTTGTCCTGCTCATTTGTTGTTTTTAGGTTTATATCTCACATATAAGTGATATCATGTGATTTTCAACTTTTTCTGTCTGGCTTATTTTGCTTAGCATGATTATCTCAAGGTCCATCCATGTTGGCGCAGATGGCAGTATTTCATCTCTTCTTATAGCTGAGTAATATTCCACTGTATATATGTATCACAGCTTCTTTAGCCAATCATCTATCGTAGGACACTTCGGTTGCTTCCATGTCCTGGCCACTGTGAATAATGCTGCTATGAACATTGGTATGCTAATGTCTTCTTGGATATGGGTTTTCAAGTCTTTGGGGTAAATACCCAGTATGGTCATATGGTAGATCAATTCTTAGTTTTTTGAGGAACCTCCATACTGTTTTTCATAGTGGCTGTACCAATTTGCAGTCCCACCAGCAGTGCATGAGGGTTCTTTTTTCTCCACATCCTCTCCAACGTTTGTTATTATTTGTCCTGTTGATTATAGCTATTCTAAAAGGTGTAAGATGATATCTCACTGTGGTTTTGATTTTCATTTCCCTAATAGCTAGCGATGTTGAGCATCTTTTCATATATTTGTTGGCCATTTGTTTTGTCCACTAGGGAGAAGTGTCTGTTCAGATCCTCTGCCCATTTTTTGATTGGATCATTTGTGTTGTCGTTATTGAGTTACATGAGTTCTTTAATATTTTGGATATTAGGCCTTTATCTGAGGTGTTGCTTGCAAATTTATTTTCCCATTCAGATGGCTCTCTCTTTACCTTGTTGATGATTTCATTTTGTTTTATTATTATTATTTTTTCTGCCTACAGCACCGTATCTTCCTAAGTAGTCTCCCATCCAAGTACTAACCAGGCCTGACTCTGCTTAGCTTCTGAGATCAGACGGGATCAGGTGTGTTCAGAGTGGCATGGCCATTGATGATTTCTTTTGCCGAGCAGAAGTTTTTTAGTTTGATGTAGTCCTATTGATTTATTTCAGCTTTTACTTCCCTTGCTTTTGAGGTCAAATTCATAAAATCTCCTTTAAGTCCGAGGTCCTTGAGTTAAGTTCCTATGTTTTCTTCTATGCATTTTATTGTTTCAGGTCCTTAATCCATTTTGAATAAATGTTGGTGTGTGGTGATAGGCAGCAGTCTAGTTTCATTGTTTTGCAGGTGGCTTTCCAGTTTTCCCAGCACCATTTATTAAAGAGGCTTTCCTTTCTCCACTGTATATTTTTGCCTTCTTTGTCAAAATTTTTTTTCCCATATAAATATGGATTTATTTCTGGACTCTTGATTCTGTTCCACTGGTCCATGTGTCTGTTTTGCTGCCAATACCACGCCGTTTTGATTACTGTCACTTTGTAGTCTAATTTGAAGTCGGGCAGAATAATGCCTCCAGCCTCGTTCTTTTTTGTCGGGATGGCCTTGGCAATTCGGAGTCTGTTCTGCTTCCATATAAATCTGATGATTTTTTTTTTCTATTTCTTTAAAAAATGTTGATGAGATTTTGATGAGGATTGCATTAAATCTGTATAATGTTTTAGGTAATATGGTCATTTTAACTATGTTGATTCTTCCAATCCAAGAACACAGAATATTTTCCCATTTCTTTGTATTTCATTCAATTTCTTTTAATAGAGTCTTATAGTTTTCATTATATAGGTCCTTCACTTGTTTTGTTAAATTTATTCCTAGGTATTTTATTCTTTTTGTTGCAATTTCAAAAGGAATTCCTTTTTCCCCTTCTTTTTCTGATGCTTCCTCATGAGCGTATAGGAATGCTATGGATTTTTTAACGTTGATTTTGTAGCTGGAGACTTTACTGTATTTGCTTATTGTTTCTAGTAGTGTTTTTGTGGAGTCTTTAGGGTTTTCTATATAGAGAATCATGTTATCCACAAATAGTGACAATTTGGCTTCTTCGTTTCTTATTTGGATGTTTTTTATATCTTTCTCTTGCCTGATTGCACTTGCTAGGACCTCCAATGTTATATTGAATAACAGTGGTGATAGTGGGTAGCCTTGCCTTGTTCCTGATCTTGGAAGATTTTTTAGTTTTTCACCATTTAGTATAATGTTGGCTGAGGGTTGGCCATATATGGCCTTTATCTAATCTTTATTTCTTTAGAAGAGAGCATATGTCAGCGAGTACTTAGATTGTTTTGGATAGAAACAAACTCCTTTGAAACTATTACTTTTCTATGATTGTGAACAGAATACTGTATATCTTTGTATATTAACTATTGTTAATAGCGTTGACTTAAGTGTTGTAAAATATAAAATAAGTTGGTACTTTATGTTCCCAAAATTATTTTTTTTGGTTCTTCCTGAGTGGATTGATACTAACTTCTTGTGTTCTGGAGAATTTGTTGGTTCTCTTCAAAGGTGCCTTGTACACCTTTCTCTTACTTTCCACGGTGTACCTACTTTGTCATGAGTGTACGCAACTCTCCTGGTTACTGTTCACCACTGAGCAGCAGCTTGTAGGCAGGAGGGAGGGCTGGAAGAGGCACTGTTACCTCTCCCAGGGACAGGCTGTCCTCTGAATCTACATCACCGGGTGATCCTTGGACCAGCTCATCCTAATCTATTGCTGTACCATTTCAGTTTAACCAGCCTTTCACCTACTGATTCCAGTAGGCATTAACGATTGCCTAGATCAGTATTTATTAGAAGTTGCAAAATGATGACGCTTGGTTCTTTAATTCCTTCTGAATTCATTAACTGGAGTTTTAGAAAAAAGGTATGTGGGAACTCTTTAGGTTTTCTTTGCAACTATTTGATAAATTTAAATCTAATTAAAATAAAAGTTGTAAATAAAAGTATTTGAAATGAGGTTGTTAATTTCTTTAATTCCACAGTGGAGATCTACCTAATTAAGACTCAATCCAGAAGCCATAAAAGAAAATAATTGTAACTTTCACTATTTAAAAACTAAGAATTTTCACATGTCAAATGTGAAAATGTGACATTTCACCAACACAAGTGAAATCAGTGATAGACTGGGAAGAAATACGACTCATATCATAGACAACAGGATGATCAAACTAATATAAAAAGAGATGCTAGAAATTAATGTGAGAGAAAGGCCAAAAACATAATTGAAAACTTGGCAAGACAGTTCACAGGAAAGGAAATATGAATGACTCTGAAATACATGGAATGACACTTAACATCACCCTCAATAAGAATGCACACAGACCACTCTAAGCTACATTTTTTCCTTGTTAGATTGGCAAAAGTCCAGAAATTTGATACTGCATTATGTTACTGAAGTTCTAGAGAAACAAATACACTTTTGAGAATGTAACTATCCTTATGGAGGATAATTTGGCAACATCTATCAAATGCAAATGTATATTTCCTACTTGAAAATCCTGCCTTTGGGAATTTATGTTGTATAGATACTTGACTACATGAAATGATGTATGCTCAAGGTTGTTTACTGAGGCCTTGAATGGAAGCAACCTAAATGTCTAGTCCCTTGGAATGACTAACTGACTCAGAGGCACCATATATATTTTATAGGAAAAAGATGAGTAGGGGCAAAAATGTTTATACTGACATTAAGAACTAGAGGATATGCATATTGATTAGGGATATGAACTGGGAAGATGGCAGATAAGAGTAAAAGCAAGACTTTTCACTGTATTTTCAGTTTTTATTTTTGAAATATGTGCATGTATTTTCAAATAGGTAAATTAAAAATATTTTGACAAAGTCGTTTGAAATCTAGGAGTAAAATAAATACAACTCTTCCTAATGGGCAGCCAGCAAGAAAAAAATCTGGTTAGTGAAAACTTTTACCCTGAAATTAGAGAAAAATAGTATATATATATTTTGCAAGCTTAATTTTCATTATAATCTTTATCATGTAGAGAAAGAGCCTGAGTTTGAATGGGACCTTATCATTTACCTGTATAATTATCAGCATGCCTCTAAACATAACTGTCATCTTTCCTTTTTTTGTAAAGAGTGGTAATACCTGCTTTGCCTTGGCTTTTATAAAAAATAAGAAGGTATGTAAAAAACCCCCAATGCTTAATGTATTGCTTCCTTTGTGGTCGGGAGGAACTGTGGGATTGGTTAATTGGAAAGTGTTTTAAGAATGTGGGAGACTTTGGAGCCCTGAGCCACCATGTAAAAAGTCCTGTTACTCTGAGGCTGCCATGCTGTAAGGAAACTCTGCCATGTGGAGAGGCCACAGGTGGGTGTTCTGGCTGATGGCTCCAGCTAAGGTCCCACACAACAGCTAGCATCAAGCACTAGACATGTGAGTAAAGACACCTCCAGGTGATTTCAGTCTTCAGCTGACTAGTCAACCTCACTAAGGCCCCAGACATTGTGATGTAGAGGCCAGGCATATCCTCTGTGCCCTGCCTGAATTCCTGATCCACAGAATCCAGGGACATAATAAAATAGTACACCATGAAATTCCACAGTGTTTTATTATAGACTGAAAGCAACTGGACAGATTTTGAGATAAGGAGAGTTAGAATTTGCATTTATGTACAGGAAAAGGGCCAAGAGATGGCATGATGGCTTAACGCTAGAGATTTAAATTTGTGAATTATCAATATAAAGTTGACAGTTGAAGCTAGTAGAGTGTCTGAGCTACTGAAATGAGTGAAGGGAGGAGATGGGTGGCCTAAACATTAGGAGATGTCTGCATTGACATAGTATGAAGAGTGAGAGAGGAAGCAGCAGAGACAGCCTTACAGGGAGGTATCAGAGGCAGGACATTCAAGAGTGCAAGTGTTGGCAGAAAATGGTTTTAAAAGGAACGAAGAGCAGAAGGAAGAGGTCATGATACTTAGTAGACTTAAGCCAGAATGCCTGGCTTCAGATTCTGTTACTTAACAGCTCTGCCTCAATTGCCTCATTTTTAAAACTGGGCTTTAGCATTTCAGCAATGCCTTGCTGAAAACATTTAAAAACACTTGACTTTATTTCTCATGGATGGATCATATCACTGTAAAATTTTATGGATAATAGTTGAAAAGTTTACTGTTTCATCTTTAAGTATGGATACTAAGATGAAATGCATTTTTAAAATTAAAATATTTTTTTTAGCAGTAAAAAATAAATAAAAAATAAATAAAACTGGACTTTTACTAATACTCATCCATCTTACAGCGTTATCATAAGGATTAAATGAGTTTATACACATAAAGTTCTAAGAGAAATGCCCAGCATATACGAAGCGCTATGGACATTTTGTACATGTTAGCAATGAGTACGGGAATTTGATTTGTAGGTGATGTTAGTAGTTTTAATAGCTTAATGTGATCAGAAGTCAGATTGTAGGACGTTAGGGGTTTTCTATAATTTCATAAATTATAGAAATCTAAATTTAACAAATTATAGAAAACTAAAAAAAAAATTGAGGTATTTTTTTCCTGACTATCAGGATCAAGTGAGTTTCTCTTTGGTGTCTATAAAGGCAGTGATGTGCTTGGTGCCGGTGAATGAAAGCGTTAGGCATTGGAGAGAAAAGCATAGGAACCAAGTATTAAGAAAGCCAGGCCAGCTTGCATACACCTGATCTTTAGAATCCTCCTGCCAACTTGGAAATTATTCTCATTTTAAAGAAGTGAAAGGTGAGGAGGCTCAGGTCATAGGTCACAGAGTGGAACTCAGATGTGTGTGCCTGCAGTACTTTGTTCTAATTGACATCATGCCACCTCAGGTTTTAAGCGCCTATGTTAGAATTTCACATAAAGAATCAATTAATATATGAGGAATTGTAAGACATGTGAATTCTGCTTTTCTTCCTGAATTCTAGTAAAGAGAAAGCCAAGTAGCTTTAGTTTTGAGGCATTTGTTTGTATCCTGTGAAGATATTTCATAAAGTATTTGACTAGGGGAATTCATGAGTAATTGCAAAAAAATTAGCCAAATTACATTCAATTGTAAGGTAAATTAATAACTAACATAGTTTTCCCTATTTATTCTTTTGAGGGAAATATTTGAAAACCAAAATTTTACATATTTTGTCTAAGCACATTTAACTATGTTGTGGTCATTTATACTTTATAAATGTGAGTCTGTTTTAACGGTTTTACTGTTTGGAAACTTTTCCAAAAAAGTATTTTTAAATAAGTGTTTTTAGGGCTCATATTTTTTTGTTAAATGCAGTTATAAATTATTAATATTTCCTTTGATTTAAAGTAACTTTATATATAACTACAATGGCATATAAATTTCAGAGATACAAATTTATTTTAATTCCTTTTGAACAATTAGGCAAACCTAATACAACATAATTATGTTCCATCTGTGCTAACATATCCAAATTGTGTTCCCTACTGCATATTTGCAACTTTGTCGAAGTGCATTCATTTGAATGATATAGTCTTTTCTACTTGTTTGCTTTTTATCATTGTAAGATATACATAACATAAAATTTACCGTTTTGACCAATTTTAAGTGTGTGGTTCTGTGGCATTAAGTATATTCACATTGTTGTGCAGCCATCACCACCATCCATCTCCAGAACTTTTTCATCATCCTAAACCAAAATGCTATGTATTAACCAGTAACTCCCTATTCCTCTTTTCTCCTAGCCTTTGGCAACTCCTATTCTATTTCTGTATGCATTTGACTATTGTAGGTACCTCAGATGAGTAGAACATGCCATATTTGTCTTTAATATCTGGCTTATTTCACTTAGCATAATGTGTTCAGAGTTCATCATGAGCATCATTCAGAGTTTGAAGAGACAAATTTAATCCTTGTTTGAGCCAGTAACTCGTTCTGTAGAATGTTGTATATTCTTAAATTTACATGCATTGCATTTTTTATTTCTTTATTTTAAGAAATACTTAGAATTGAAGATGTATTATCTGTGTATATTTATTTATCAAATATAAGCTCTATGAATGACCCTATTACTAACTGTTAAAGGGGCAGCAAAATCTGTTGGCCTGGTCTTGGCTGTCAAGGAACCATGGCCTGTGTTAGCAAGGCCTAGACACTTAAGTTCCTGTGAAGAGGAGCAAATGGGATCTGTATGGTCAGAAGGAACACTGATGCTTCAGGCAGAGAGACTTAAAACCAAAGATGAGTAGGGAGGAGATAGCTTTTGAGTTGAATCCAGAAGGAAACTTATCCTTCCTTTCCTTTTCCTTCCTTCCTTCCTTCCTTCCTTCCTTCCTTCCTTCCTTCCTTCCTTCCTTCCTTCCTTCCTTCACCTCTCCTCTCCTCCCCTCCCCTTCCCTCCCCTCCCCTTCCCTCCCCTTCCCTCTCCTCTCTTCTCTTTCTTACATAAAGTGCATGTTGGAGAAGATTATGGTCCAAGTGTTCTGGAATAAAAAGAATACACTAATATCCGTAGTTGACTATACCATAGAGTTAAAATTAAATGAAGCTTTCAAAGCAATTAGGTTTATTTTAAACTTTTTAAAGATCAGCATGGAAGACATAAGGGCTGATTCCTTTCTCTGATATTTTAAAGTCCATCGTGGCCAGTCATTTTTCCTAATGAACTTTACTTGAACACACATTGCTAGTTGGTCTGGCTTTTATAATTTGGTCATTTGTTTTATTTGACCGTTCTTCTTTCTCATTAATCCCCTTGATTACTCTTGCTCTAAATCCTGACACATGTACTTTTGAGTATCTTTAGACCGACTTACCTTCTCTTGTTCTGATGTTTAGTCATCTCTTCCCTGAAGTACAGTAATTTCTTAACTGCATGCCTTGCCTCCTAGCTTATCCGGCTCCAATCTATTAAGGCAAAAGTATTTTATTAACATTGAATAGGTCTCTTCCTTCTGAAAACACTTGACTGATTTTCTCTTGTCTTTCCTTACCATGGCTGTGACATTTTGTTGTTTTCTAGTCTCTTGCCTGTTTTTTCCCTAATCTTTCATCACCATCTCTTTATGAAGGGCAGTTTAGTATTTCAGTTTAGTGCATAGTGTGTCTTGAAAAACTCCTCTGTTGGAGCTGGAGACTGAGTCATAAGTCCTATATGAGGCTTGTTCTTCTGCAATATTTGGCCCTTATTATCTATTCCCTTTCTCTAATTTTTCTTTACCATCTTTTCAGGGTTTGTTTGCTAACCTTGAGGGGTTCCCCCTCACATCTCCCACTTATCTAGGTAGCTATTGCCTATCTAGAATTTGGTGAATAAGCAACCAGGTTTAGGTGAAGAAATTGGCTCTTGCTGAGTTCTGGGTTGAATTTTTTGAGTTAGTCTAAATGCTGTTTTATTGAAGCATGTTGCCAAGTGCACATACCCTTGCTGTAAGGAATGGTGTGTTTTGTGTATATACATCAGTTTTTGTTGTTGTTCTAAGTAGAAATCAGAGCCCAGCTCAACAGAGACTATTACCAGACAACCCAAACAAGGCATTTCTCCCTGAAGTAGCTTAAAATACAGTTATACCTATTGTGTAGTGTCTGCATTTATAGTAAGATATTCTTGAGCAGTAATGAATGTGCTGGGTGCTAGAGCTCAACTGAGAGGCTGTGAACTCGGTGGGGAGTTTGCTGAACTTCAGCTTAAGGTAGAACTGCTGTAGGCGTCCCACTCTGACTGCCCATCAGAAACAATTAGCCTTTCAGCCCCAAGGAGTAGTTAGCTGACGCCTCCAGCTGCTAGTGCCTTTGGGATTTGCCTCAGTGGAAGCCATGCTTATCTCTACTGTTTTTTCTTTCATTTTAATAACCTACTCTTTCTTTCTATTCCTCCTCCACCATAATACACTGAGCTTTTTGAGGGTGGGGTCCTTTACAAGTAAAGTAGTTTAGAAGAGGGTGGCATAAGTCTTTCAGCTTCATATTTAGTGTGTTAGAAATTCTGTTCACTGATATAATCCTAAGGTCTGTTTGGTGTTTCTTGAACTATTTTAGTGTGTCAACAAAGTTCATCCTGGCAGAATGGAAAGAACAACTAGTCTGTACTAGTCACAGCATCCCTGCTAACTAGTTTATAAGCTTAGACAAGCCACTTCAAGACTTATGGATCTAGTCTACAAGGAGAAGCAGTTGAACGAGGAGTTGAATTGTCACACTGAGGCCGCTGTAGTATGGGCATGCTTGTCGATATTGTTTCATCGCTCATGCTGTTGACTTTCAGCAGCTGACAGGTGAGGTCCTAGCAAGGAGCTCAGACTTCTTTCCTTGGTAGAGGTGCTGCTTTCCTTGGAAACATTCACGCTGCTCAGGTAGTTTCTATGGTAACAGGTCTCTTGTTTTTCTTGTGACGCAGATTTTTGAAAAGGTTCTTCATCTGTATGCCCTTTGGGGTCTATGGTCTTCTAACCTATTGCCCCTTTGATTATACAAAGCCTTTATTTAAAGACTTTCCTCTCCGGAGATTACAGACACTCTGTACCAGAAGAATAAACAGTTGCTAGTCATACTAGCACTTGAGGCTTTAGTAAGGCTTCATAGCAACTAGAACAGAAATTGTTGAATTAGTTGGTAATACCAAGAAAATTAACATTCTTTGTTAGGATCATCACATTTTATTTTGCTTTTACTTTTTATTATTTAAAACTTTGAACACAAAAATAGACAAAACTGTGTAATGGACAGCTGTATATGAGGTATTTAGATTCAAAATTAACATTTTGCCATATTAGCATGATCTATGCTTTCACTGAGAGCAAATCAGAGATGTGTATTTAAAGGTGAAATGTTTTTAAGTGTTTTTCTTCTTAACCATGTATACTATGCTTAGTAAAATTAAATGTTGATTCCTTCATATCATTTAATAACTAATCTATATTCAAACTTTCCTAGTTGTCCCAAATGTTTTTTATTAATGATTTGTTCAAATGAGGAACCACTCAATATCCATATATTTGCATTTGATTGTTAGGTTTTAATCTAGATGAGTTCCTGCTTTCCTCTACTCCTACCCCGCTACATGACACTGATTTATCAGAGATTGTCAGTTGTCCTTTAAGGTAACCCACCTTTGGGATTTGTCTAATTATTTTCTTCTTGTTTCCATGTAACTTGTTTATCCCTCATATTCCTGGAAATTGGAAGTTAGGTCTAAAGAAGTGATTAAATTCAAGGGAAACATTTTTAGCAACGAACGCTGTTTTTTTCATTCAGTATAACAGCCAGAAGACACAAAATGTTTGGATCTTGAGGACTTAAAGACTCCATTTGGTTTGAAAAGTGATTCTGGTTTCCTGGGATAAACTTCTATAGAGAAGTTCCTTTTTTAAAAAAAGGCCTTGTATTAGTTTGAAGATTTAATGGGATTTTTTCCCCCTCGAAACAGTTTAAGTTTCATTTCAAAAAGCAAAGGTCAAAGTAGCATTAAATTACTGGTTTCCCTTGTATAAACCAAATAAACAGTTGATAAAACAGTATTTTGCTACTGATATATGGCAAGTCTGGCTTCTAACAACCTGTGGGCGTCAGGCTGCTCTTTTACCTGCTCTCCTGGCCTGGCAGTTAGCTTGACCCTCTCCTCTTTTAACTCCCATGTTTATAACTAATTTTCCTTTTCTTTTAAGAAATCAGGTATGCTGTCTTCAGTTCCTTTGCTGTCATTTACTTTAGGTCTTGTCAGCTTAGGGCTGCAGCAGCTCCTGATTCGGATTTTCTCCCTCTGGGCTCTCCCACTTCAGTCCATCCTTCTGGAAGGTCGCGTTCAGACTTCTGGTGGCCGGTGATCAGGGCTCTCATCTGGAAGTCAGAGAGCAAGGGTCAAAATCTTGTCATCCATCCCACCCCTCAGCCCCAGTCTCTGTTCCAAGCCTCCTTTTTTAGCTGGTATGCAGACCTCACAGTGTTCTGCAGGAATTGTCACCCTCTGACTTGGTGACTGTAGTGAGGACTTATGGTGAGGAATTATATTTCCCAATGTTTAGCCTTGCAAATTAGGGCCAGTAGTAGGTCTGTTTCCATCCTCGTTCTCTCCTTCTCCTGAATTGCCCAAGCTCCCAGCCTGATTGGTCATCAGAATAACATTGGTTTTTAAAAGTCATAGGTCTGGGTTCATCCACACACCTAGTAAACTTTCTCAGGGTGACTTGGGAAGCTGTATTTTCCAAAGCTCCCTATGATGGGCCGTATTTGAAAGACACTATTCTAAAAGATGATTCTGTGCCTCTTAATCATTTGTCACCAATGATAATGGCTTGCTCACCCGGTTGGTATTTATTCATTGGATAGGATTACAGATAGCTCCATAACATCACTCTATATGAAATCTCATGGTATAAGCGAATGAAGGATGATAAGGGATGAACCCATTAAAGGCTTTTGAAGTAAATAGATAGTTTATCAGATTGGTATGTTCTTTCTTTAGAACTGCTGTGATCCAGACCTTGTTACCACCATCTGTTTTGTAAATTCCATTTTCGGTTTAACAGCTGGATTGTGAAAAATATACGAAATGATCCAATTAAAAAACTAAATTTGGCAAGTGTGCATTTTTTTTTTTTTTTTTTTTACTGCTTGAATACACTCTGTTTCCTTCCTTTGATAGCCTTCTAAGGCTCTAATTTTGGTCTATCACAAATTTTCAGAGTAGTAAATTAAGACTAGAATGAGAGTTCTTTGGCTTGGATAACTTTCAGAGTTAATATATGTGATTGGCAGCCTTCAGGTTCATCTATGAATAAATCTGAATAGTTTAAAACAAGTACTTTTCCCCACCTCAGTACAAAAAGCCACTAGCCACTGCTATGCACATCTTTAAAGCTGACCAACGGGGACAAGTGGGTAACTCTGTTGTAACTTGGCATTGATTTCCAACAGTGGGATAAACTCCTCCTCCAAAACCATCCTCTTACCTTGAGGACTCCATAGCCCAGGTCACATTCTGCACAAAACTTGAGTGAGAACTCAGGTCTCTGGCCTCTCTTAAGTTATTCCTCCTACTTTACCATTCTACTTCTTGAACCACTGTGCATGTGGTTTCCTAAGTAAACCAGTTAATTAATTGTGTCTGGGTAGATTTGCTTCCATTTTTTTTTTTTTCATTTCAGTATATTAGTATCTTGTATATAAATTACAATGAACATTACTGCTACAATTAGGAAAAAACATCTTATTTAATAAATACAATTTCATATGCAAAAAACTGTCCCTCACCAATAGGTGTCATGTCCATGACAAGGCCAGCTGAAAGGATGGGAATAGCTCATGGGTACTACATTTGCCAAATGAAACATGAGTATCACTACTATTTTGAGGGCAGCCAGTACATTTATTTTAATAGCCTTGGCTATATATTTTTTCCAGATTTGTTGAGATATATAATTGACATGCAACACCGGGTAAGTTTAAGGTATATGACGTGTTGATTTGATACACTTACCTATGGCAAAATGACAAAACGGTTACCACCATAGCATTAGCTAACATCTCCCATCATATCACATAATTACCATTTATGTTTTGTGATGAAAACATTTAAGATCTACTCTCAGCAACTTTCAAGTATGTAATACATTATTAACTATAATCAAAAAGCTGTGCATCTTCTAACTGAAGTTTGTACTCTTCGACCAACATCTCCCCATCTCCCTCCCCCTCCCAGCTCCTTGTAACCCCCACTCTACTCCATTCCTATGAGTTTGGCTTTGTTCGATTCCACATAGAAGTGATATCATACAGTATTTGTCTTTCTCTGTCTGGCTTATTTCACTTAGCAGAATGCCCTCTAGGTCCATCTATGTCGTCTTAGTTATATTTTAATTGTTTAAAAGCAACATGAGAATTTATCAGCCAGGAATGACATTTTTCAAAATAACCAAACTTTTACCTTCTTTACAATGCGTTGGATCTTTCCTGCTGACAAATTTGCAGTGTAGGAAATCAGTTCATGGAGCTGTGCAGCAGCTTTGCCTGCTCCAGCAGATGGTGTGAATGGTTGTCGAAACTCATCTTAGATTCTGCCATTATGTCAGTCTGTGGAATGTTTGGGTTCACGCTTATTTTGGCCAAGTTTTACAAATGTTAGCTCTCTCTTATTAAGTGCAAAAAGCTGTGAGTGTTGGCAGTGCTAACAAGAGGTGAAGCCTCATGATAGAAATGAAAGCAGAAATAATGATTTTCTTCCCTCTTTTAATTTGTTTTAACATTGCTGCTGTTCTTGTAGGACAAATTTTTCAAACAGTAGGTACAAAGCAAAAAGTTTTAATGCCCCCCTCAGGACAGAAGGCTTTGTTTTTGTTGTGATTTGGGAAGGCTTCTGAAGGAGTTTGTGGGGTTGCAAGAAGCGGGCTGTCTTTCCTGTGTCATTCTCCTTCAGTTCCAGTCCCTCTGTACAAAGGTAACCCCAGTTTCTTGCTTTTTTCCAGGACACCTCAATTAAAAAAAAAATCTTTTTATTAACAGAATATGTGAAGTATGCAAGAAAAAGTACGAAGAACTAGTTTAATCAACATTCGTCCAGTTTTAACCAATCTTAATATTTTGCTAAAATTGCTTTACAAAAATACAAATCAAGCTTCATAGTCAGAGTTATCACTTTCTGATCCTGTTACCCTTCATTCACAGAGCTAACCGCTATCTTGAATTTGATCTCTAACTCTTTTGCCTATTTTAATACTTTCATTTTATGTGTATGTCCAGAAACAACACGTAGTATTGTTTCTACTTTGTTTAAATGGGTCATATTGTATATATCTGTTGCTGCTTTTGATATTTGCTGTTTTCATTGGACGTCGTTTCAAGAAATTATAAATGCAGCTGAGCTTCACTCACTTTCACTGCTGGGTCATGTTTTATTGTATGACGTTACCCAAACTATGTAATTATTTTTCTGATGCACTTTAACTTTCTAATATTTGCTGTTACCAATAATGCTGCATTGAGAATTCTTATGTTCCCTTGGCCACATGAGTATCTTTGGAGTCCCTTCTTTAAATCTATTTTAAGGAAGTAAATCACAGGGTAAAGACTGACATATTAATTGGATAAAATGGAGGATCTATGTTTAACTCTGGCGCCATGCATGACAAACAGGACACTGTGTGGAAACTTCAAAGCCTTAAGCTACAATGCTTACTTCCAGGGTTGGGAGAAATTAGCACACAAAACAGTGATGCCAGGAGGTGGAATGACATATGTGCTTTATGCTGGTAGAGGCGGCTCTGGTGTTGGCAGGATTTGGGCCCGTGATTCAGACCTTTCTCCACTAAATCAAAGGGGGCTTATCTTCATTATCACCTTGAGGTGATTTGATTCCAGCCAAGAGAAAAGAGGCTAGGTGCCTTTTTAGGTCTTGCTTTCTCTGTCTTGTTCTCTCCGATTATAAAACCAACAGGCAGTTTCCATTCTCTCTTTTCTACCCCTTAGGATGGATGCCTATTCAATGTTCTGAGTCTTTTTTAATGCTGTCCTCCTAGTGTGGAATTCTGGCTTCCTCGGAGAACTCTAATTTTTGGTGCAGATCCCCAAACATCCTAGATAGTGCTATTACCACTCATTCCAAAGAAACTCCGATTAGATAAGAATTTTTTTTTTTTTTTGGTGGGGAATATCTCCCAGGAGTTTCCTTTTACCTCCCCCACCCCTTTACTCTAGCAGAATTCTGTTTCTTATTATGTATTTTGTTTGAATAGGAATGTTTTGGAGGTGTGAAGATTCTATGTAGCAGCATAAAACATGAAATACATCACAATATGGACTCTCAAAGTGTGGTTCTCAGACCAGGAGCATTAGCATCTTCTGGGGATGTGTTAGAAATGCAAATTCTCAGGCCCACCCAGACCTACTAAATCAGATGCTCTGGGATGGAGTCCAGTGATTTGTGTTTTAACAAGAGACTCCCTGATTCAAAGGTTGTATAAATAGGTACTGGGGGTTATATTGTGGGCCTGCCTTACTCTACTTTCTGGAAGGAACTAAATGCTTGAGAGATGGCAGCCCAGAGGGGTTATTTGTGAAAGGTATATTTTTAGGCGTTTTGTGTGTGTGGCATTCTTATAGGTGAACCTTTAGCTTTTAGAGGCTGCTTTGGTTGCCTTCACTGATTATGACCAACAGTGGGAAATAGAATGCCATAAATTCTTGTTTCCAGGGTTACCTTCTTGCTGCTGATAACAGGCAGGAAATTAAAACAATCTGTGATAGTGTTTTGTTTTTATTAAGCCACAGATGGTAGCTTTCAGATATGTTGGAGCAAAACATAAATAAACATAATATGGAAACGTTATTATTGAAGAAAAATGATTTGGCTAGGTCAAGTTTATAGTCTGAGTTCATTTTAACGAAACGGGATGTAAAGAACATATTAGTGTTTCATTACCACACACAACATTAATTAAGACATATGAAGGTCACTAATTTTGTTCTTTTTGGTTACATTTTGAGTGTGTAAAACATTTACATGATTTCAAAGTCAAAACTTTAGAAACAAATTACATTTAAAGACGTCTTCTTTCCGTCCGTATCTCTTCTCTCCTGTCTGCTTCATCCTTCATGGGTAATTATTTTTGTTAGCTTTTTGGTTTATTCTTATAGTGTTTCTTTTTGAAGGTAATGATATATACGCGTGTATATGTTTGTATCTCCCCCTTTCTACTTTCTTTACACGAAAGGTTGCATTGTGTACTAGTTCCTTTAAAAAATTTATTTTTAAAAGTTAGCCCTAGTAAAGTATAACTTAAATGCAGTAAAATTTACCAACTTTACGGGTGCTATTTGAGTTTTGACAAATGTGTACACAGTTGCATAGCCACCAGTGAAACGAAGGCTTATACTGTTTCCATCACCCAAATGAGCTTCCTTTGCAGCCAGTCCTCTCTCCTACTTTTCTGGCCCCCGGCAAACCATCTGTTTGCTTGCTGTCATTATATTTGCCTTTCTTAGAATCTCATAGTTTTTTTTGTATGTATGTGGCTGCTTTCACTTAGATAATTCTTTAGAGATTCAATCATGTTAATACATATATCTGTAGTTATTCCATTTTATTGCTGAGTAGTGCTCCATTGTTTATACATTCCAGTTGTTGGACATTGTTCTATTGCTTTTGTTTAAACTTTTATTTCAAAGTAATTTTATTTTTATTTTTTGAAATAATTTTAGACTGACAGAATAATTACAGAGCTAGTACAGAGAGCTTCTATATACCCTTTCCCAACTTTCTTTAATGTTATTTATACTTTAAAAAAATTAATATTGGTACAGTACTGTTACCTAAACGTCAGACTTTACTGGGATTTTAGGTTTTTCAATGCATTTAGTTGTCATGTTTCTGTAGTCTCCTCTTATCTGTGACAGCTCCTCAGCCTTTCCATGTCTTTTTTGGAGTACTCATTTAGGTATTGAGTAGAATGTATGTGAATCTGTCTGGTGATTAGACTGTAGTTATCAGTTTTGGGGAAGAATACCATGGAGGTGATGTATCTTTATCATATCATATCGGGAGCTACGCAGTATCAAATATGTCTTATTACTGGTGAAGCTAACCTTGATTACTTGGTTAAGGTAGTGTATGCCAGGTTTCTCAAGTAAAGTTACTATTTTTTTCCTTTTCTGTAGTCTGTTTCTTAAAATAAAATTATTTCTTTAAAAATTCTTATGTAGATTAATGTGCATAACACATAATTTAGTAACTTGCTCAATCATAATTATAATAATAATATCAACTACTACTGACTCCACCTGATAGTTCAAACACATGTGGATTATCTCATTTAATCCTCAGGATAGCCCTGTGAAGTACATATTTTTTTCAGGCCCATTTTATAGGCATGAGAAGACTGAGACGCAGAGTGCCTTGCCCAAGGTCCAACAGATAGTGATGGAGCCAGATGCTAAGTTAGCTTAACTTGAGGGTCAGCTTTTAACACGGGCCATATGGCTGTTGTTAGAACTTAGAATGGGGATGCTCTCATTCTTTGCCAGAGAAAACAAATGAATACTTGCTACATTTGACGATTCCCTTTTGTCCTTTAAGAAATATTTTTTGTTTGATTTTACTTTCAGGAAAGTTCCTTGTGTGACTAAGATTTTTAGTAAGCTATGCACGGCAATAATGTTGCATTAAAGTCTTGGAGAAATCCAAGATACTCTGGGGAACACTAAGGATCTATTTTTGGACTTCTTTCAGAAATATGACTGAAGGTTAGGGCAGAGTATTCAGAATAGAAAATTGCTTTTGGAGAAGAAGTATTTACTTAAAGAATGGCACTGAGCCTTCTCCTTGCTGTATTTTATCAGCCTCTTTTAACGAGGGTGTCGTGTTTGTCTGTTTGTCAAAGCCCCACATGTTCACTATTTGATCACCCCAGTAATGAGTTTTCTACTACACAGTCAAATGTGTCTCTGAATAGCCTGACTCAGAGGATGATAACTGGTTAAATGATGACTCAGTATCTGAAAGCCTCTATTCTAGTAGCAATGGAGCCACTGAAGGTCACGGTGTGTAGGTGGACATTTGCACATCTTCCCTGTGACTCACTCTGCAGCCCGCCTTTCTCAGGGGAAATAGCTGTAGGTGGCCACAAAGCACTACTCATCTCCCTCCCTTCCTTCTCTGTCTCATCATACTATGTAGATTGGGAATTCCCAGGTCCTTGAACTCACACAGCTAGGCGTCTTGAGTGTATCTAGTTGGCCGAGCTATCTAGATATCAGTGCAGTTTTGAAAAATTAAACTTTTTTTTTTCTTCTTTTAAATGTCTGTTGTATGCCTGGCCATATATGCCAGAATCCACAGGTTAAACAAGATACTGCTCCTCACCCAAGCCAACCTGGGCGGGCATATACATAAAAACTGTGGCATTTATTTCCTTAGGAAGGGAGGAAGGCAACTTTTTAGGATAAACCTGATGCTTACACGTAATAAGTAGAAACTTTTTAAGAGAAGAAAATAATTTGGGGATCGATAACAAAGGTAAAGTTTACAGCTCTCTGGATCTGGCCTCAGAACTCAGAGGGTTAAGGATTTTTTTCACCGTCAGATATGGTTTTCTATTTATTCAATACAAAGCAAGTATAAGGTACAAGAAAATGTAAGAAAGAAAATGAAAGCATTCATTTTTATCACCAGAAATAGGCACTCTTGTTTCACGTAATTTCTCTCTCCCTCTCTTGCTCTCCTGTCTCCCTTTCATGCAACAAATACATTTGTAATCCTGTATTTTTTATGTAATGCTATATCATAAGGATTTTTTCCATCATTTAAGGGAAAAAATGTCACTACTTTGATAGGAGAAAAAAATTAGTTTTTATTTGAATTCCCTTGATATTTTAGTTAGGATTAACGTTCTTCTTTATGTCGACTGTCAGTTTATATTTGCCCGTAGAGATTGTTAGTTTTTCTATTCTGTACCTTTCCATAAAACTGGAAATGTTATTAAAGCAAGCCTCTGATTTCAGATGTCCTTAACGATGCTATATTTGATGAAGATCATGATGAGATGGTGATTGTGAAGGACATAGATATGTTTTCCATGTGTGAACATCATCTAGTTCCATTTGTTGGAAAGGTAAGGTTTTCTCTGTTGTTTCCTAACAATTTAAAAAAGCACAATGAAATTTTAAAAATTAGGATAATTATATTTATAATTGTCACCAAATTCCTAATATTCCGGATATTTAGAATTACATTTAAATGTTTAATCTTGATCAATCTGACTAATCTAGCATCTTAAAATTAACAAAATAAAAACAAAGCAAAAGGCCCTCAGGATAACCATTTCATTATAAATACCATGTTAGTAGGTTAAATTAATGAGACTAAAGTCTCTTTTTCTTTCAGATAGCTGCTGCAGGCTCTGAAAACCTTTACCCTTTATTTTGACTAAATAATGTTTGATCCAAAATAGACTTTTGTAAAATATAACATGAGCAGTAATGATTACAGAATTTCTTGTGATACAGGTTATAGTATTAGTGGGTTTGTTTCCAGCCCTTCTATAGTAGGAAAAATGAATCTAATGCAAACTAGATAATCTTATCTAGCGTGTTCTAGTTAAACATACCTTTGAGAACGTGTGGGTTTAGAAACAAGAGTTTTCTGTTCTCTTCTCCTCCTGCATCATAATTTTTAAAAACTTTTTATAAATAATTTCCAAACAGAAGATTTATGAGAAATAGTGCTATGAATACCTATATACTCATCATCTAAATTTAATATGTTAACATTTGCTTCACATTTTTTGTTGAAGTGTTTTATTTTTAAATTTTTTATAGGAGACAGGAAAATATACTCGTCACATGGATATTCCTTACCACCTCACAGGTCAAGAAATAGAGCATTATTAGTATCCTGGAAGCTTTCTCCCTCTGCCAACAAGAAAGGCTATGAGTTGGTATTCTCAAACCTCCAAAACATAACACTAGTAGGTGAAAAACCACTAAGTACTACTAGATCGGTTATTCAAATGTACAGTAAATATTAGGTGAACACATGCAATAAATGCTGGCAAACCACGATGCAAATGAGTCTATAATTTTATATTACTTGTTAGCCCCAAAATCACCATTTATTTTACTAGGCTTTTTTGGAGAACTAATGTTTTCTCATACTTAATACATGGCTCAAAGGGAGGTAACATTTACATGTTAGATGTTAATCATTGCCTATTAAGATTATAAAAATGGCTTTGCCTTATAGGAGGTTCTGTAAGAACTTAGGATCCAGGTTCTTGCAGAGCCACATTTGTATCTGTGTCCTTTTTCCCCTGTCGGGAAGATGGTATGCTCCAGCAGCTTAGCAATGAGGCTGCCACGCACGACTAAGGGCACGGAGCCCCTCTTTCTGTGCTGTAGGGCTCCACGACCAGGGAGGGCTTTTAAGGCCGCAGTGCTGTGTGGAATGGCAATATTTATAGTTGTAGTTTTGACCCTTATCATAAAGGAGGCTTTATAATAACATTTTAATGTTGCCACAGGATAATTTGTACTTTCTTGAGAATGGTTCCCCTCAATAGAGGAAAGATTTTAAGAATTATATCTAGAGTTTAACTTCACCATGACTATACTTCAAATTTGTTATTTTATTAATAGTGTCATTCTTAATTTTTTCATTTTACTGTATTTATGTAATTTTTTAAATGCTTATATAAGGGCTTCGTTTTTCTGTATTAAGTCTTCTAGATGTCTTAAAGATGTATTTTCATTGTATCAAATTATATAAAAAGTATACTTATTATGTTTCCTTATTTCCTTATTTTGTCATGGGAAAGCACTGTATTTTCACTTAGCTCACTTTTTAAAAAATTTTTTTATTTTTCAATTAGAGTTAACATTCAATATTATTTTATATTAATTTCAGGTGTATAGCATCCTGGTTAGACATTTATATAATTTATGAAGTGATCCTCTTAATGAGCCAAGTATCCACTTGGTACTATACATAGTTATTATAATGTTACCGACTATATTCCATATGCTGTACTTCACATCCCCGTTATTATTTTGTAACTACTTAGCTCACGATCTCTGTCTCTTTTCTGAAGGTCCATATCGGTTATCTTCCTAACAAACAAGTCCTTGGCCTGAGCAAACTTGCGAGGTAAGTGGGACTGTGTGGTGAGTAGGAAAACAGGTTTATAGAACTTGCTCCTACACAGTGAGAATCTCATCAGGCTTTCTTTCTTGACAAGTATGAATCTAACATGGAAATCACATTGCAACTTAAAGTTTATAGAGCCACAGAGACAGACTTAAAGGACTTAGAGGACCTGAAACACAAATGTCCTTTTCTTCTCACTCCACCATTGTCTACTCTTCCCCTGACCACCTGTCTCTTCTTCCACTGACCATCCTTAAAGTTTTAGCTCACACCTTTCTCTACAGAGCCTTCCCTGACTAGAAAGCACCCAAGGGTGTATTCAGTTCATTCCCTGTCCTTTAAGGTAGATTTGGCTAAAAAAGAGATGCGAGAGAGGAAATGTGGGCAGGGATTTAACTATACTTCACCGTTTTCAGACTTTTAATCAAACCACTCTTTGGGGCCTCAGTCCTGCCTTCTGTTGTACCTGGGTACTTCCGGTCATCTCTCTGGCGTCCTGCAGGGCCAGTCCACTTTTGGGTTCTTTGCCTCTGCAGACACAAGACTGTGCCTTCCTTGGCTTTCTCAGCTCTATTCCAAGATAATGCTTATTCCCCTGTCTTACATTTCTCTCCTTTCTGCTATAGTTTTCGTTTCCATTCTTTATCCCATGGGTCATGCCTTTTAAAAAATTTCTTTGCTACCATTTTTATTTGGGTTTTAGAAAGGAGAGGTGATATACAAGCATGGTAATCTATGTTTAACTGGAAGTAAACTTGAGGGTTAGTGTTCATATAGCTCTGATACACCCATCCACCAATATTTTGATACCCCTAAATATCCCCTATTGTAATTTGTATAGAATTAGTAAGTCCTGGTAAAATACTGAGAGGGTGTGTGTGTGTGTGTGTGTGTGTGTTGTGAATTAAGAACAGAATGAAGGAATAGGTGATGATCATATGTCAGGTGCCCTACCACCAGCTTTTTAAAATAACCAAGCCAAGTTTGGATAGCTCGATTGAGGGTATAGTGACCATATCAAAATTGGAGTAAATGAATCTTTTTGACCAACTGATTGTTCTGCGGCTCTGATGTGTTTCTGCTTCTTCTCCACTTAGACTCTGGGATTCACCAACGTCATGAAATAGTGGTCTAGATATTTTTCAATTCTGCGTTGGAATCTGTAAAAACCACCCAACAGTTTGACAGCTAGCGGCTCTCCATAGCTGTTCTTTTTACTTTTGTTTTCATGTCCACTTTTTTATTCATTTCCTCTAGGGATTAAAGAGAAAGTAAGTAGAGGAGAAAAATTTAACTCCCTTAGTTTCTGACCTTATTCCTGGTCAGCAACCTTGCCACCAGGCAGGGCTACTTGGCACCATGAAAGGATGTTAGTATAGCATCACTGTAATTGCTTCACTGCAATAAGGCTCTTAACACAAATCTGGAAGCATCTTGCCACCTTTCAGTGATCTGTACCCAGTGCCAGTGCCAAAGGGGTGACTGAAAAGAGTATTGGTAGTGATGGGGGTAATTAATACTACCATAATTTCTATTGCCAACTATAGACCTTTCCTCTATAGAAAATCTGGTATTGCTGATGCCTGTGACAGATTGTTTGTGAAAGATGTGTAGTGGGTAGTTTTCATATTGTGAAAATGCTTGGTAGACCACACTGGGCCTTCGTCTTAAGGTAAGGAGCCTTCTCTAGAAGACCACTCTGGCTAGACCATAGTTAACATTTTATGGAAATGGGTTCTAGAATGATCTAGTGAGATCTTAGAGTAAATGGTAACTTGGGGGTAGAAGGGAATAATCTTTGGTTATTTCCTTGCCTAGTGAAAGATCTCAAATATTTAAGCTTTGATGAAACAATACAAAGGAGTTGATTATTAGCCTAGGGATTTGTCCTTACACTAATAGGATTAAAATTTAAGGGGAAAAATGGAACACTAAGCCAAAGAATGAGTTCGTTACTTTCTGATATTTTGTAAAAAAAATTTGACTATGCAGTCTCTTAAATGGAAAAGAAGACTAAGATTTAATACAACGGCTTATTCCTTGTAAGACGTAGGAATATTTAGAGGATGAAGGGTAATAAAGCAAGCTCAATGTCTTTGCAAAACTTCACCGTTCATTTTATTCTTGTATGTGGAGTTTGTTATATGCTTGCCTTTAAATGAATGACCTTTCAGTGCCACAGAAGTCAAATATCAAACAGCAAAGCCTTAAGTAACAAGAAAATACCAGAAGTGAGTTGATCTGGTTCAACTCTAGTAGAATACTAGAGTAAAATTAGCTTGGATAGAGATTCCTTTTGTTGCTGAGAATCCATTGAACATGTATTAATCTTCTTGCCTTAGAATAATTGAGCGAACATAATTAAATCTTGAATTTTGAATTGTAGCACCTCAGGTAGCCATGGTTAACCTATTTATTGAGCGCCAACTGTGAACGGGCTAGAGAGAAGTAAGACATAGCCACTGCCCTCAAGGAGGGCCAGAGTATGAGGCAGCAGATGCCAGAGAAAGGCTGAGTTGGAGCTCCCAGGTCAGAGGAACCAAGATGGCTGTAGCCTGGTAGTGCTGAGGAGACCCAGAGGTGGGGGGCTGAGCAGAATTCTAAATGGAAGAGAAGTTCCTATAGGTATAGTTAATGCATAGGCAAAGGTAAATAGGAGTGTAGGAGCAAGATATATTCCAGTGAGGTAGGGAGCAGATTTGATTGATCGAAATAAGAGATTTAGGTAGGGCTGAAGGAGAGATAGTTTAAAAAGGGTGGACATTAGGTTGCAAAGTGAACATTCTTTTTTCCTTGTTCTCAATTGTAAAAGTAACATACTTCCCAGTTAAATTCAAATACAAATGAGTGAGTAAAGGGAAAGCTTTTCTTTCCTATTTCCATTCCCCAGAGTTAAAACTAGATATTTCTTTTACCATTCTTCTAGAAAATTTCTATGCAAACCCAAACATAAAGCTCTTTAAAACTAGCAAAACAAAACAAAGCAAAAACAACAACAAAAAGGCAGGGTAATCATACCCTACATTCTGTACTACATCTTTTTTTTTTTTTAATTAATTTAATTTACATTGAGATCCCTTGGACATCTTTTAGACCAAAAAGTCCAAGTTCCTTTTAATGGCTACACAGTAATTCTTTGATTAATATAATTCTTTTAACCAGTTTTTTTTATAATTAAGTATAGTCTATAGTTTGAAGCCATTGTCAAAAAAAATGGTGAATATATTCTTATATATTTGCATATTTTGAGCCTACCTGTAAGATAAAGTACTTGGATAAATTTGCTGGATTAAGGGTACCTGAATTTTTGATATTACCAAATCACTGTCCAAAAAAGATTTTATCAATTTATACTCTAATAACAGATAAATGATGTGTATTTCTGCACACTTTGCCAACACTTTCATCACATTTTTCAATCTTTGCCAAACTGATAAGTGAAAAATGGTACCATTTTATTGTATATAATTTTGTATATATATAATTTGTAATTATGTAATAATTACAAAATATAATATGTTTTATAATATTTTTTCGTAAAGAAGTTAAAAACATTAATGTAATCATAAACTCATGTTTTCTGGGTTATTTTTATATTTAAACCATCTGGACTATATTTTAGGGCAAAGAGTGAGGGGGAATCCATCCATTGCTGTTGCATGCTTACTGACCTCCTGCCAAGTCCCTATGTCCCTCCCATTACCTCGCTGTCTTCTTGCTAATCTGCTGCCTTCCTCTGTTGGGCTTTTCTTTTGTTCCTCCTGGATTATAGATTAAATTCCTATCTCTTCTTAGCCTCTAATCTCTCAGGGTCCTTAAATCTGCTCTCATATACTGCTAGGGTGTTCTTTTTAAAGTGTGGATTTGATGATACTGCTCCTTCCTAGCACCCCATAGCTTTTAAGATAAAGTTCAAATTCCTTACTTTAGCTAACAAGTCCCACTGTGATCCGCCTCTGTCTCCTGTTTGCTCTTTGTTCTAGCCACACCTGAGAATTTGCAGCCTGGTTTTAAGTCAAGGTTGTCAAATCAGGTTATATGAAGGCATCAAAAATTATTTTAAGATTTACAAGGGTTAAATTATACCATTCATTAGTTCTTCCTGCAAAAATGTCACCAGGTTACTTTCCCAGTTGCCAGAGGAAGATGAGAGAAAACTTACTGCAAAAGAGAAAACAGAGGACCTAGCACAGGTTATTAAGACCAGTCAGCAGGCTATTTAAATAAGACGTTCATTGGGTTAAATCCAGTACCCAACTATGTTCCATTTATTAAAAAAAAAAAGAAAACCCATAAAAATTTAGAATAAATCAAGACAAAATGTATCAAAGGGGACAAAACAGATCTTCTTATTTGGATGAAGTTTAACTGGCTGAAATGCATAGAGAAACGGACAAACCTGAGAGGAGTGAGTGGGAACACCAATTACCCCTCAATCTTTGATTGAGATGGACAAAAAACACATACAATACAGAGTAGTAAAATTTTCCAGAGGTCAAACTTAAACTTGATTGTGTAAAAAGAAAACAAGAAATTAATACAAAATTATTTTTCAAACCCAGCTATGGAAGCTAAAATTCTTTTAAATTCTTTTGACATGATAGAAAATGGTGCAAACACTATACACCAATATGTGCAAAGCTGTATTTTGTAATTAATACCGATCCTCCTCAATGTCTTCCAAAAAATAGAAGAAGAGGGAAACTTCCCAACTAATTTTTTAAGATCACTATTACCCAGATATTATATCAGACAGGATCGTGCAAGAAAAGAAAATTATAGGCCAATATCCTTGATGAACATAGATGCAAAAATCCCCAACAAAATATTAACAAACTAAACTTAACAGTACAGTAAAACGATCATACACCATGATCAAGTGAGATTTATTCTACAGATGCCTAGATGATTCAACATCGGCAAAATAATTGATGTGATACACCACATTAACAAAATGGATAAAAGTCACATGATCATCTCAATAGATATAGAAAAGTATTTGACAAAATTCAACATTTATTCTTTAAAAAATTCACTCCAATTGGATTGAGGACTTGAACATTAAGACCTGAAATCATAAAACTCCTAGAAGAAAACATAGGGGTAAGGTCCTTGACGTCAATCTTGACAATGAGTTTTGGATTTGGCAACAAAAGCAAAGATAAGCAAGTAGGACTATATCAAACTAAAAATATGTGCACAGAAAAGAAAACCATCAACAAAATGAAAATGCAACCTACAGAATTGGGAAAAATATTTGCAAATCATACATCTTATAATGTGTAAAGAACTCATACAACTCTTAAGCAAAGAAACAAATGATCCCATAAAAAAAATAGAGAAACTGAATAGATCTTTCTCCAAAGAAGATATAAAAATGGCCAACATGAAAAGGTGCTAGAATTACTAATCATCAGGGAAATGAAAATCAAAACCATGATGGGCTATCACCTTACACCTGTTAGAATGGCTATCATCCAAAAGACAAGTGTGTTGGAAAAAGGGAACCCTTATGTACTGTGGGAATGTACATTGGTGCAGCCACTATAGAAAACAGTATGAAGGTTACTCAAAAAGTTAAAAATAGAACTTCCACATGACTCAGCAATCCCACTTCTGGGTGTATAACCAAAGGAAATGAAAACAGGATATCAAAGAGATATCTGTACTCATGATCATTGTTCTCATAAAAAAAAAAATGTAAGGAGATGGGTGTGTTAATTAACTAGATAGGTGGAATTCTTTCACAATGTGTGTGCGTGTATATATATATATATATATATATATGCACACACACACGTGTGTGTGTGTATCTCAAATCACTGTGATGGACACTTTAAATCTTACAATTTTTATATTGATTCTATCTCAAAGCTGACATTTTAAACTCATTTCCCATTTAGAAAAAAAAGTGCAGCTCGCTGCCAGTGTTAATTTTACATAAACACACTCTTTGAAGCTAAAGCAAATCTGACTGGTTTCAATGGGAAAATAAAACATAAACACTGTTCCTGGAGGTATTTCTAAACATAACTGGTCTCTAATCCTAATGTAACAGATATGTATATGATGATCGGTATTTAATAATTTTTTCGCCTGGTAAATTTCAAAGTACCGAACAACACAAAGCGGAGCATCACATTCCGCACAAACATGTTCCGTTTCTCTCCAGATCTTTTTGCCATCGTTGCTGTGCGAGCAGCAAACTTTGCAGCGACCAGTTGGATTCCGTTTCCCTGATGCTGGTGGTATGCTCTTGGGGAAATGTCTTCCAGACAGGCGAAGTGGTGTGACATCATCAGAGCTTGGATGACCTCGAAGATGTTGCTGCCCTGGATTGCGATGCTTTTCCAGCATTCTTTCAATCTGAAAGTTTACATGGCCGATTGTGTGCTCAGGATTGTCTTTCTTGAACAGGATGTAGGAGTTCAGCATTGTAATGTTTAGAAAGTGGTGAAAGAATTTCCTATACTAAAACTTGTGCCTTTTGAGCTCAGTTCAATAAGAAGTGGTCATCTGATCAGCCAAGTCCACTGCTCCCATATTCTTGTTCTAATCCGCAATGACACGTGGTTTTCTTAGTTTTCTTTCCATTTTTGTTGTCTACTTTGGTAACAGTATCATTGTGGAATGTTGACAGCACTGTCACCTGCTGTTGTCAACACCATTTCGGCACCATAAGTTTACCACAGAATCTGGCTATAGTCATCCTCTTTAGAGTCCCTTTTTTTCAGATCATTTGGCATCTGTTTTCTGTCGAAATGAGCTGTCCTAACTACATCAGTCCTGTTTTGATGTAATTATCTGAGAAGCATGAGAGATATTTGACAAATTTTTGGGTAAGGTTAGGACTGTAATCTGTGAGTTATCTCAGGGTCAATGCTGCAGCTAGCAAGTATTCTTGGGGCAGACAGGAAATGGGTTAAAAAGCTGCTTGGAGGTGGGATTGAGAGGATAAATACTTATATCTTGGAATGAGAGACTAGGTAACTTAAAACGTGCTTTAAAAAACTTTAAATCTTTAAGAATAAGTTAAAAAACAAAGATCGAGAGAGAAAGGAATAAATCAAGCATTAGAAAACCTGGATGAACTAGTAACCATTAGAAAAAGTCAAATTAATGTTGGGAGTGTGGCGGGAGAGGAAGGGGCTGGACCCAGTCAATCTAATAGACATTCTTTCAAACTTTCAAGTAACCACGAATTCCCGTGCTTTACACATAAATCAAGAAATGGGAAAACCTGAAAAGCTCTATCATTATCCCTGATAATGAAGCCTGATAAAACTAGCATTTGAAAAGGTATGGACTAAACTAACTTATGAATGTAGTTGTCAAAGTCCTAAATATATTTTTAAAAACATGAACAGGCTATAAGTACTGTTTTCATTACAACCCAGGGAGGTTTACTCCAAGAATACAAAAATGGTTTAGATTAAAATCGAGAACTACTGATTCTGGGAGCAGAGTAAACTATATTATAATGATATCCCTCTTGGTGTACCATACTAAGATACAATGTGTATGAACATTTCACACATTGGTTAAAATCTAAGGCAATTTCAGTGAGGATCCACAGAAATTAGCCAGCAGTGGAGCCAAAGTCAGGGTTTTGTACTACTTATTCCACCCCAAATTGGGAGAGATACTTACCTATTAGCTTTGTTCTGGGGAGAACAGGAAAAAGAGGCCATATGCATGCATTCACAGGGCTTTGGGGTCAGAATTCACATGACCTGTGTGGTCCCCAAAAAAACCAAGCCAATAATTTAAAATGTCACCAAAAAAGTAGCCTTCCAATATCTAGCAGGAACAAGTACACTTTTCTGATGCACTTTTAACACTTTTCTGATGCACTTTCATCCATGCTTCAAAGAATCCCCATCAATGATGTTCCAAGGAGTATAAGTTCATCAAAAGTAAAAGAAAACAAGCCACCATAGGTCAGAGTCAGCTGAAACAAATGGCCAACGAGGGCAAATTCTGAAGTTAACAGATACAGAATATACAACAAGTATGTTAGAAAATAAGAGTACTGAAAGTTTGACAGAGAAATAATTAATTAGCCAGGCGGATTGGGAAAAGGACCAAATATAACTTCTGAAAAAAAGTGATAGTCCTTTCAGACGGAACCACTGTCTATCAGTAATTTGCCAAAATGACCAACACAAAGGGAAAGGAGAGAGGTACCCGCTGTATGTTCTTTAGGTCTTTTAGAAAACATGAAGTTGTTCCTTTGGCCACATACATGCGAATCTACAAGAAAGATGATATTGTAGACATCAAGGGAACGGGCACTGTTCAAACAGGGATGTCCCACAAATGTTACCACGGCAAAACTGGAAGACTTTACAATGTTACCCAGCATGCAGTTGGCATTCTTGTAAACAAACAAGGGCAAGATTTTTTCCCAGAGAATTAATGTACGTATTGAGCATATTAAGCAATGGAAGAGCCAAGACAGCTTCCTGAAACGTGTGAGGGGAAATGATCGATAAAAGAAGAAAGTTAAAGAAAAAGTGTGCTCCACCCAGAGAAGCACACTCTGTGAGAACCAACGGAAAAGAGCCTGCGCTGCTGGGACCATTCCCTACGAATTCATGGCATGATAGGTGTAAAGAAATAAAAGATCTCTAATGGAGTAGGTGTCCCCTTTCCCAAAAAATATTTAAAGAAAACTAACTGTCCTAATTAGTTGGGTGATGTCTTTACTATTCAGAATTAGTGTTTTTTTTTTTTTTTTTTTTGCTGAAATATGTGAGGCGTGGTACTGTGGAATAAAGAGTATTGTCCATTGTTTAGGAAACTGCATCTGTTGCATTATAGTTAAGTGCAAGGAATGTTCACTACTCATAATTGCATTATAAATAGCTGTATTTTAAGGATCAAGAACTTACTTTTGAAGCCTGCTTAAAAATAGATCGTTTAAATAAAAAAAAAGTGATTGAACTCAGAGCCCAAAACCCTTTCATTGAATAGCAGTTCAGCATAGCCAAAAATAATCAGTGAATTGAAAGAAAGTTCTGAAGAAACTGTACAGAATGCAACACAGAGATGGGTGGAAAGAATGAATGTAAGAGACATGGAAGACTGAGAAGGTCTAACATTCCCTTAATTAAAATTCTAGGAGATGATAGAGGCAATACTAGGTGCAATACTAGAGAAGGTAATAGCTGAAAATATTTCCAGAATATATGCAAAATATCAGTCTTTCATATTGTGGCGCATTCAAATCTAAGACCCATGGAGCCAATTGAGATTAATTATGAACTTTTATTAGCTGGCTGGCGACTGACTCTCCCCACTAGAGAATCAGCCCCTAGCTTCCAGAGGAGGCAGTTTATAAAGCCTAAAACTACATCAAACAAGCAAGCAGGTTTACAGAAGCAGAAGTTATCATTAGCATATCTTTGCACATGATAATTACGCTTTAACATTAGCATATCTTTGCACGATAACTACACCCTTAACATTAGCATATTTTTGCACAGAATGTCTTCTAGAACTACACCCTGGTTAAACATTAAACAAGCAAGTAGAAGTTGGTCATTTGAAAAATTTCCCCCCTTAACATTCAGATTCAGGAAGCCTAATAAATCCCAAGCAGAACAAATTAAATTAAATCCCCACCTAGATGCAATATGGAAACCTGCAGAGCACACATACTTGTATCATAAAAGCAGCCACATAAAAAAATATTGCCTATAAGGTAACAGCAATTAGACTGACAATTTTGGTGTGTCAATGACAATGTCGAAAGATAGATAAATATCAATGTCAAACTAGAATTCTATTCCCAGCAAATACTTCTCAACGAATTGTCTTCAAGAATAAGAACAATATAAATATATTTAACCAGGGAAGCTATACAAATATCTTTAATGTTGAGAAGATAGAAATTCAACACCTACTTACTTGAAAACAAAAACGGATAAACTAGGAATAGGGTCCCTCTGAGCATAGGGACCCCATTCACCACATAATCATAAATAGTAGGAGCTGCGTCCAGCAAGTGGTAAATCCTGCCATGTCCAGCATGGCCCTGGAAAATAATCCTGAGTGGGAACTGTGGGAGATTGAGAAAAGAAAGAAGACAGAAAGTTGGGATTGGGAGGCCTAATATCCACTGATGATGGAGTAGAGAGCGATATTACTTTTGCAAGTTGCTTTTTTTTTTTTTTTTTACAAGAGCACACATTTGCTGGCTCAAATAAGATTATCCCCACCCAAACTACACATCATACTATAATCTTTTGCATTTCCATAGATTATCTCCACTCCACACACCCAGCTATAATCATTTGCATTTCAACACCGCATTGTTCTCCGATCAGTTCCTACTTCCCCATTCTTAGGAGGATTTGTGGAGGCGAGGCAACCCTTAATTGGCCTCACAGATTGCAAGGACCTTGTCAGTTTACAACTCCTTATTTGTTAAGCCTACAGCACCTGGTCTTCCTAGGTGGTCTCCCATCCAAGTACTAACCAGGCCTGACTCTGCTTAGTTTCCGAAATCAGATGGGATCAGGCTTGTTCAGGGTAGCATGGCCATAGACTAAAAAGCCAAATTTTAAAGGAAAGATTCTTAATATGATTTGTTATTCTAAAATGGGTGAGTCACATGGCCATCTTTATATTTCACAACTAGAGTGAAAGATGTTGATGGGAGAAAATCATCACTTGACAGATTGCATTATGGTTTTTGCTTGAAGGGAGTTAATCATGTTTAGTGCTTATATAGATCCATCTTATACAGAGATGTCTGAAGAAGTCCGTTCAGTGCTAATCTGATTATCCTAATAGGTTTAGTTGCTACTTGACTATGGTCTGCCTATTACTTAACAAATAAGTCTTTTTATTTTTAACTTGAACTTTAAGCTCTGATTAAACAATATGATTAATTAGAACACTTGAGACGTGGCCCACAATTGATGACTTGGGATCTTTAAAATCACTCATTTCTAATTGTGTTTTTTCCTAAGTGAACCGTACTCTTAATTCTCCTTCTCTCTTTGGGGACAAAGGGAAGCTCACTGTGTCACAGTTGGTGGTCTCCTTCAGGCCTTCTCTCTTCTTTCCTGTAGTTTTTGTATCTTTCTATCCTCCTACGAGCTTTAATCCCCTGCTCACACCCTACAATTACTTCAGTAAAGTCCTTTTAGTCTTATGAGGAAGGCTCACTAATTTCACTTCAAATAATTTATGATTAACTAAAACAATTCTTTCTTTTTTTAGGATTGTAGAAATCTATAGTAGAAGATTACAAGGTAAATTTTAAAACTATTATTTTTACAGAAAAACTTTTTTTTTCTAAAGGAAAAGGTATTTTTGTTCTTATTATAGGTATAATACATGACTTACAAAAATTAAAACCTCATAGGAATATAAAACAGAAAAAGTCTGCTGTTTCAAGCCTCCAGAAGTCATTGTTGTTTTCGTACATTCCTTCACAGTTTTATATTATACCAACATTTAAAAATCAATTTATTTTTATTACATTAAAAATGAGCTTGTATTATAGGTAATGGGCTTCACTTATCTTTTTTCCCTACTTTTTCTTTTTTTACTTAGCAAATCCTGACCATTTTTTCCCATATACACGTAACTATCTCATCAGTTTTGCAAGCTGTTCAGCATTTCATTGCATGGCTGTGCTGGCTTGAGTTAATCAACCGATCCTTGCTCTGATAGACATTTGGAAATTTTGTCAGCTTTCAAATAGATGTAATGCTGCAGTGAATGTATGTATTCGAAGTTTAGCTGTGTATTCAGCACAGGAACTGCGTTATTTAGGCTAAATCGTTGGTTTTCATCATTGCTGTAAGTACAATTCAGTAATCAGAGGGTAGCCCCTTTCTGCTCATTCATTTGCTCTGCTCTAGCTCCATGGAGGTGCTTGTTATCAATATTCTTTGTTCTTAACAGCACACCTGAGAGAGAGTTGCCATTCTAATCAGATTGTTCTCTCCAGTGGTGCAGGTGGGGGCCAAGGCTTCCTGAGCTCTCCTCAGCACCTGTTCTGCAGGGGAGGGAATTGAACTGGGGCCCCTGGTGGCCCAGGCAGCCGACAAAGCAAACTGGTAGAAGCTGGTATATCTTGGCTTTTAAATATCACAGAAGTCTACTTTTTAAGATTTCACATATTATAAAGGCAGCAAAAGCTTTCAGGTGTTTGTGTCAGACTCTTAAACTGAGCTCCTTGTCACATCCACAGTTCAAGAACGTCTTACGAAACAGATTGCCGTAGCAATCACAGAAGCCTTGCGACCTGCTGGAGTTGGAGTAGTGGTTGAAGCAACGTGAGTTGATATTTGCCTTTAATAATGTCACAGTGGTGCATGAAAATGAAATTCAGTGCTGCTCTTTTTTCTAGTACCAGATGATGCCACACATTGACCCTGTCACATTTTCCATCTCTGAGCCTGAAGCCCTTTCACTTCTTTCATTTACCGTGTTGCCAGTATGAGAACCAAGGCGTGGGAGATGGGTTTTGTTTTTATCTATTATCTATCTATCATCTATCTATCTATCTATCTATCATCTATCTATCTATCTATCTATCTATCTATCTATCTATCTATCAGTAAGGGTTGTGGAAGAGTAGTGAGTCATAAGCTCAGAGGTAGTAATTAGCACAAGTAAAGCTTTATGTCTTCCCTTGGTTTCTTCAGCTCTTTGTTGCTCTAAGCAGAGTTTTTCTAATATTTTGCCACGCGTTTAAAAATGAGAGCTAAGAATAGGTACGAAGGGCAACGGAAGACACTTCTTTAAGTTAGAATGCATTATGAGAATTGCACGTATTTTGTGGGCAAAGTTCTCATCCATTCCTCTGGAGTGGCACAGACTCTCTTGTTTATGGCGCCCAGCTTCACCAGGTTGCTTAAGCTCACTGTGGTCCCCACCCTCTGGATTCTGCCTGGTGAGACCAGCGTACTTCAGAATTTCTCTGAACACCTCAGCTAGCATAGTGCTGTCTTGGTTCTAAAGATAGATCAAGTATGAACTCTGGATTTCTTTTTATCTAGACATTATTGTACTTCTGTAGACCCTTGTATTATTTTCACCTAGGAAGAATATTCCATTCCTTCAGCCATCCTGTTGGATGCATTAAGGACTTGACCATTAATAAAAATAAAAGCTGTATAAGACTAAGAAACTTAAAAAATTTTTTTAAATAAAATTTGTCTAAGAAGTGACAAACTTGATCATTATGAACAGAGGTTAAATAAAGTCTTTGGTCTGCTTTTTATTTCAAAAACCAAACCAGCAACTATTTCTTTCAACCCCCTTTGTTGGCTTGTTTTGTAGACACATGTGTATGGTAATGCGAGGGGTACAGAAAATGAACAGCAAAACTGTGACCAGCACAATGTTGGGTGTGTTCCGGGAAGATCCAAAGACTCGAGAAGAGTTTCTCACTCTCATCAGGGGCTGAACTTCAGCGTGCGCCATGTGCTTTGCAGATCATGCTTCTAGTAGCATCGTTTGTTGGTCTCAATTGTTTGTATATTCCATTCTCAATTGTAACAGATGTGAAACTTATTCCTTGTCACTAATTGTGTTTAATAATTATTTATTGCAACTCAAATAAAAATATTTAATAAAGGGGTGGGCCCTCTATTTTCTCCTTGCCACCTTTTAGTGGCAACGTTTAAGCAAACTGCCAATAGCATTAAGTTAAATGCACAAAATCACTGCCATTCAGATAACCTGAGGGTGCTGGGGAAGGAAACGACCCATGTATTTTCTTCAAATAATATGTTAATTTGGTTCACAAGCATAGAAGTGTTAGGAATGGGAGAACACTATGCCCTAGACACTGCTTTTATCACTCCCCAAACAAAAATGCTCTAGCGTTTAAAATAATTTATCGTACAGCGTGCAGCATTACTTTGCAAATTCAAAGGCCAGCAGGCTTCACTTTAATCATGTTTATTAAACTTCCAGTGACATTTTTTATTTATTTTTTTAACTGTCTAGTTATAACATTAGTCACCAAGGGAAGGTGGTGAAATATCCATGTCTTTAATTTTACTGTGAGTTAAAAAGGCACATTTCTACCTTCTTTTTAAAATCACATATAGGGAATTAGTTCCTGGAGTTGTTTACGAGTTATTCTCATGTCAACATACAGGGATTTAGATGTTTAACTCTCTGTGCCTTGATGAGAATATCACACCATTTAAAGTGTAGATACCTTTGCCTTTATTTAAAAGCCATTATTTTATAAGACTTAGCATTGACACTACAAATAACTAGTCCTCAAAATTCTACCATTTGAAGTTTCTTGGGAGCTTACTTTATGTGTTCCTTGCAGAGGCTTCAAAACTTTTTTGAATCTTATCAAAAAATTTTTTCTAAGAATTTGAGAAACTTTGGAGACTATCCATCACTTTCAGGTCCACAAAACCATAGTTTCCACAAACATGAAAGAATGCAGAATGAACTAATTGTGAACTGCATTGCGAGCTATGTCCAAAGTCTAGTGACACCTGTATGTTTGGTGTCTGTGAAGATACACTGTAATTTTCTGGAATTACTGGAAAATGCCAGAAGCTCCCATGCTGGTTTCCCTGGTGGTCCACGTGGGTCTTGTCTTCAGTGTAACTGTTCGAGTGGTCTAGGTCTTCTAGTCCAGGAAGCCATTGCCTTATTAATAATTATCTTAAAATTTCCTCTACCGGGGCAACTTAGGCCCAATTAAAACAAACAAACAAAAAAAACCAAAAAACTCAACTCTCCTGCAAAAACGCAAACACTGTTAGTGATTCCATGGAGGATTTTATTTGGCTGAATAGTATTTTCAAATGTATTTCATGCAGTACCTTAAGAAGACTTAACTATAATGCTTCCTTTAACTTTGGCAGTCCCATCTCTGCCTTCCTGTTGCTGTTTGGCTTATGATGGGGCAATATTTTTTAAAAAATTCTTTCTTCTATTTCCTATATTTTTCTATATTTGGAGTTTCCAAAGTACAATGGTGGTTACTTTTGAGTTCCTTTAAAAATTGAAGCTAACATAAACATGATCCTGCTTAATATTTAGACATTTAGAGGTAGAATTAAGCCCTCAACTCATGTTTGGTATTTTAAAGTAAAAACAGGTGTGTCTTGGAGGACCAAAGAAATTGTTAACTATAAATTTATCTTTCTGAGATTAATTGTATTCCTTTTTAAATGAATTTTTGCTTTAATATTTCACAGAAATGTTCTCATAAAAGTCTAATGTATCCGCAGGCTGTCATCTTATTGGTAAATGCAAAGTAATTACCTTGTCTGTTTGACTCTGGTAAAACTTTTTCATATCCATGGCCTTGAGTCTATTTTGGGAATTTTTAAGAATTTGGTGCATTTAAATACACTATTCATTCAATTGTTTGAATTTTATGTATGTGTGTGTAAGTTCCTGAACTATTTAAATTATTAAAATGTTATAACTTTGTTCTTGTGAAAGCAGTTTCTTTTTGAACCATTAGAATAGACATAGCAATTAACTTGACTATTTTCCTTGTATTCTGTTTTAGCAAAAGCACCCTCACTGAGGGTTTCTTTTAGCCATCAATTCATTAGAATTGGGGCAGGACAAATTAGCTCCAGGCTCTCTTTTTTTCTTTTAGTATTTAGTTTGGGTATTACTGTCCTCACCCTCCTGAGGTAATGGGAAGGGGAGATCCGGGATAAGAGGGAGAAATTTGTGAGGTCCCCACATTCCTGTTTTCCCAAGCCTAAGTTTGGGGAACTGTAGCCTCCTGAGAACTGGCACTGCTTTCTGTGTGGGAGCAGCTGGGACAGGAAAGGCCAGGGCAGGGAGCCAGGAGAGCAGGAAGTGGAAGAAAGTTTCCCTCCCTCTTCTAGAGAAGAGCTCACCCTGGCTCTCCACCTAGCCAGTACATTAATGCTAATTGCATTCCCTATGCCGTGCTCCTCATTCCCATCACCATCTTTCAACTACTAATTTGTACTTCTTTAACCCCTCACTCCTTTCTCCCAGCCCCACAACCTCCTTCCCCTCTGGCCTCACCAGATTGTCCTCTATATTTGTGAGTCCGTTTTCTATTGATTTGTTCTTCTTGTTCCTTAGATTCTGCATATAAGCGAAATCATATGGTATTTATCATTGTGTGACTTATTTCACTTAGTATAATAACCTCTAGGTCCATCCATAATGTTGCGAATAGTAGGATTTTATTTTTTTAATGACTGAGTAATATTCCATATACCATAACCTCTTTATCCAATTATTTGTTGACAGGCATTTAGGTTGCTTTCATATCTTGGCTATCATAAATTGCGCTGCCATGAACATAGGGGTGCATAGATCTTTACAAATTAGTGTTTTGGTTTTCTTTGGATAAATACCCAGAAATGTAATTGCTGAGTCAAAAGATAGATCCATTTTTAATTTCTCGAGGAACACATCCCATGTAATGTCTACCCTCTGGCACTACACACAGCCATGACAATAATATCGACATATACGCTCTGCTGGACTCTACATCCCCGTGGCTATGCTGTCGCGACTGATTTGTACTTTTTGTCTCTTCACTTTTTTTTACCCAGCCCACGTCCCCTATGTTTTTTCCTAGGAGTTTTATAGTTTCAGTTTTCACATTTAGGTTTGTAATCCATGTTGAGTCAATTTTGGTCAGTACATGGTGTAAGGTAAGGGTCCAGTGTCATCCTCTTGCATGTGTATATACAGTTTTCTTAACACCATTGTTGAAGAGACTGTCCTTTCCTCATAGAGTCACCTTGGCACCTTTGTTAGTGATCACCTGATTAGACACGAGGATCTTTTTCCGGGCTCTCTATCTGTTCCATTGGTCTATATATCTATCTTTATGCCAGTAATACACTTTTTTGATTACTGTAGCTTTGTAATATGTTTTGAAATCAGGAAGTGCTTTTCTTTCTCAAGATTGTTTTAGTTATTCAGGGTCCTTTGAGATTGTGTATGAATTTTAGGATTTTTTTTTATATGTTCCTGCAGACAATGCCTTTAGGATTTTGGTAGAGATTACATTGAATGCGTAAATTGCTTTGGAGTCACTTCTCGTTCCCTCTCCCCTAACTTTTCTTTAAAATTTATTTAGTCATTTGGTTTTGGAGAAGCCTTATGTTTACCTCAAGAAATACCAACTACCAGAATGTCTGTGGATGTCTGAATGAAGTGAAACTTCAGCTAAGCAGAGGAAAAAGGTTTCTTCTCTGTTGCAACACTTCTCCATGTCCTTGAACTCCTACTCCTGAGGCAGCTCAGGTTGGCTTGGTACTGCTGTGACTTTAACTTTGACACAGCAATTCTTTGTTTTGTAACTCTGAGTTACCCATGCAGGTACCAACAGAGTTTTTTATTGAGGTGGGGGCAGGGGAAGAGGGGAGGGTTTGTCCTTTCTGCACAAGCTTCAGTTTTAAAATGGCTGCCACATGGCTTCCTTGGCTTCGGTGTGGTGGGTTTCTTGGCTGCCAAGATTTTGGTTAAGGTATAAGGATTATTATAGGACTAGAAATAGTGACTCACATGGATGTGACATCAATTTGAGGGCCTATCCCTGGGGAATTTCAAGGTTTTGGTTGGATGGTAAAAGTGTTTGAGGCTCTGGCTGACCTGGGGTGGGGAGGGAAGTGACACACCAAGTCTTAAGAGTGTCTTTTGTTCTCTCCCTAACGATGTAGTTATGACTTATTTACAAGTCCTGTCGGGAGAACTCCTAGCACATGTATTACACCAACCCTGACACATCCCTCCACATTTCTTCTTATTTCTACATTCTCTTGTTTGGTTTGAGCAATGTGTCCACAACTCTAACCTTTTGAGAAATCCTTTAACTTCTGGAAATTACTGTGCTGCCCAGAGACGTGGTTTGACTGTTGGTCAGCATTGAAAAGGCTGTGTTGAGGGAGTCCTGTGACGAAAGGCCTAGGTAAGTATAAAAACATGCTCCGAGGTTGTCGCGCTTAGGCTTTGTTAATTTTCTCCTAATTTTAGAATGTTTCTTCTTCTTACTCCTTTTTCTGGATTGTTTTATGTTTAAAAATGTGCTAAACAAATAGACAAATGAGATATTTTTGTAATTTGTCTTTTAGTGGGGTTACGAGACTAGTTTTTATAGTCCTATTCCATCTTGATTAGTGAATCTCTTTACAGAGAAATTTTTTTTTTTTTTTGTAGAGACATTTCATGTGTGAAATGTAGGGACAAACTGAGTAGGAAACAGAAAAGCTAATAAATAAAAATCAGTTTAAAATGACCAGTAGGGGCCACAGAATTATTTCCTGTTGGTCATTTGGAAAGTACTTTTAATCAAGGACAACTAATCTCAGAGCAAAATTTCTCACTTCTTATTTCTGCGTAGCTTTGAAAGTTGATTCATCTGTGAGCAAGGAACATGTGGACCTGCACTCTATCCAAATCTTAACTGAGCTTCTCTTGCTTAGCAGTTGTCAAAACCACCTCAGAATGAAGGGGCAGGAGGAGAATGACTTTGTATGTTAATGCTTATTTTGTCAACAGAATTTTTGTATAAATTTAATATTTAAAAAATAATTATAAAATAAAGTATCATATGCACTTGAAGTATAGATAGTTTAACAATGAGTTCCTATGGCCTTTTTAACTAGAATACTGTAAAAAAAGATTAACATCAAGGTGAAACCCTGAGTCCTGAGAACTGATCATTTATGTTTCCTGTATTTTAGTTTTGGGGGGATGGAAGAGAAATCTTCCAGATTTAATGTTGTGTGTGTGTGTGTGTGTGTGTGTACACATATGTGTGTGCATATTTGTTCTCCAATCTGGTAAAGTTGTTATAAGGTGCTACTTTTTTTTATGAGTTATATTAAACTTTTAATAGTACTTTCCACAAGTATTATTTTCTCAACAGCTTTCCTAAGTAAAGAACATTCCCATTTTATCAATGAGCAAATTGGGGCTAAGGGAGGATTAAATGACTTGTATCACTACTGGGTTAAGAGTGGGGATTCCTGTTTTGACTCTCCATCTGTTGGTCTTTCTGTTAACCAATGGTCCCAGGCCTTTAGATCACCTCTAGCTCACCAATGCAGCTGGTTGATCTTTTCCAGTTTACCTCTATAACTCTGAGCCCCTGCTCTTTTGAATTGGAATCAGATTTTGGAAGATGTATGCAATCAACTTTGCCCTTTGAACTTTAAAGTGCTGCTGGGAGTAACTTTAAGATAGGAGTGTAAATTGGCCACCTGTAATTCCATCTGGTCACATAGTATTAAATGCTCACATTAAAAAAAATTTTTTTTTAAACTGGTAATACATGTACTTAGAAAAAAATTCCAAGAATATGAAGGAAAAGCTTACCTCCAGCTCTGCTCTCGAGTGTGCCAGGCAACTGCTATCATCAGGGATATTTTATGAAATGCTTTACTATAATTGCAAAATGAAAATGCTTCTCTTTTCCATCCTGGCTGGCTGTATGTACTCCTTAATGGAAGGATGTGTGGCTCTAAAGTGGTGAGTCGTTTCTGTAACTATCAGAATGTAAGATCTTTTGTGATTATTATGTCTAGTGTTCCTTTTAAGTCAGCCTTAAATACTTTCTTGGAAAATTTTTTAGTGAAGCTTCTGCCAAAAGATGTGTCCCCTTCGTAGAACTTTGACTACCTTAGTAAAAAAAAAGTGCCTCCTCAGAGCCAATGTCTAAAAAAGTCTCTTTTAAATTTGGTTTTCTTTCTCTTTTCGCTTTTTTAAAAACATAAGTAATGCAGTCACTTGTATAAAATGTAAAAAGCATGAAAGGATGTGCAGTGAAAAGTCTTCGTCCCCAGCCACCCAGTTCCCGTCCACAAAGTCATTGTGGACGGGAACTACTACCTTCTTATGTATACTTCCAAAAATATTTAAGACATATACAAGCAAATTCATATATAAACAATATTATTTACATATTATATATAATTATTTCTGTGTGCTTATTTAAGTCAGGGATTCTTGACCATGTATGCCCATCAGAATCACCTGGAGAACTTTTAGACAATGCATGTACCTGCACTTTATGAAGACTTATTCAATATTTGTAATTTTATTTAAAAAAAAAATTTCCCATGGCTATTCTGGAGGGCTTCCTCAGCTGATAACCACTAGCCTGAGATACAACCACTCAGACCTGTGGACCCCATCAGGAAGCCACTGGGCCCAAGCCCAGGCAATTTTGGCAGTAGAAGAGTTACACGGCTCACACTGAGCGCAATCAGTTCTATCATTTACTGTTCAGGGCATCTGCAACCTCTTATTCGATAAGTCTAAAGGTAAATTGCCTCTTAAAAGAGACTGTCTCCAGATTAATGTAATCAGTGCTGCAGTAGCTTAGTTCTCTGGTCTGACTTTTTAAAACATATCCTACTTTCCCCACTCTGATTTTTAAAGTTGTTCATTATAGAAAACAGAAAATATAGTAAGGTGAGAAAAAGACTAGGTACTCATAATTACATAGCCCATAGATAACTACTGTTAACCTTTGTTTTATTTTACTTACTTGTTATATGTACAATTTAAAAAGGAATTAAAATAAAACAAATACTACAGAAATGTATTTAAAGCAAATCTGTAGTAATATTTAAAGCAAATCCATTCAGATGTTATATAATTTTATCTGTAATTACTTGAGTGTGTGACACTAATAGATAAAAGATAAGGAAACACACACATTACACCCAACAAAAATCTACAATGATTTCTTAATATAATACCCATTTTTTAAAATAATACCTATCTTGCATTGAACTTTTCCCAGATTGTCTCAAATTTCTTTCTAGAGTTCATTACTAACACTTTAATATATACTTTGACTCCTCCTTCTCCCCCTGTAAGTATCTATAACACTTTGGATACCGTAAAGTACACAAAGCCTTTCCCCCTCGCTTATCTTGGTATTTATATTGGTAGATCTTATAGCTTTGTTTAAATGGTTACATGACATTTTATGGTAGAAATGTCATGCCATTTTGATCATGTTCATAATGATGAATGTTTTGGGTGTTTCTAGTTTTTTATTATTATAAATAATGCTACAGTAAATATCTGTTTCCCAAGGATGGGGTTCTAGATATGGATTTAGTGGGATAAAAGAGTCACCCTCCTCTTTCTTTCTTCCCCTCTGTTAAGTAATAAGAATGGTTGGCTCCAGATGAGCTATTCATTCCTCCCCACCCCCTGCAATGTATAGATATCCTTTTATGTGTAACTGTCTTGTAGCTAAACATTTTTTAGCACGCAAATTAATTTCTCCTTTTATCTAGGAGTACCTTTTCACTTCATTTATCTTGGTACATCTACACTTAAAAATTTTTTATAAAATCCCAAAATTTTATTGAGGAATTACATGCAGTTGTAAGAAACACTACCCAGAGATCCCTGGTAAACTTTACTGGGTTTCCCTCAGTGCTCAATTTAGCAAAACTATCATATAATACCACAACCAGGATATTGACGTTGATACAATTCACTAATCTTATTCAGTTCCTCGGTTTTACTTGTACTTGTGTATTGTGTGCGTATGTATTATTTTATACAATTTTATTACCTGTGTGGGTTGGTGTATTTGCCATCACAGTCAAGATATTAAATAGTTCCAATACCACAAGGATTTATTATATTGCCTTATCAAAATCACACACCATGCTCTTCACATTAAAAAAACAAACAAACAAACAAACAAACAAACAAAAACAAAAAAACTTTATAAATGTTCCAAATTGCTTCCTGGCAAGATATTACTAGAATTGAATATCATTCTAAAAATATAATATATTGCTAGGTGGACAATATTTTCACTGTCCTACCTGTAGGTTAAATTCTTTTAATACATTTATTATCAAATTGGTCTAAAGAGTATTGCAAATACTCTCCTAGAGGATATAGTGCAGATGTTTCTTTCATTTTTCTGGTTGTTCAATAGATCAAAACATTATTTTCAGCAAAAATCAAATTCCTGAAGCTACCAAATGCAATAAGCATACAGACTTTTATCTTTAACAAAGCTGGTACTAACTTTATAGAAATCCTGCTCATGAGTTTGAGGCAATAGTATTTTGCTTAATGGGGTTTTCTGGTTAAGAGCAGACTGGAAAACTTGCTAAAATTATTTCTAAAAGGAATTTTATCAAAATTAAAGGATATGTCCCTTTTCTAAGTTTAGTTTAATGAAAAATTATTTTCTTCAAGTGCAGATAATTTCTGGGAAGAGGAGCCCTCTCAGTTTTCCTCTCTGAGGAATGAGGACATTCTTTCTGCTAGTTTCTAGTTAGGTAATCCAAGTCACCATGGCGTACTGGCTCCTTTTATGGGCTCAGAATTCTTACTGATCTACAGTAAATCAGTGGGGACCTACCTTTTCTTACAAGCTATCATTTCTGCAGAACTTCGCTGAACTCGAAATTGAGGAGATATAAACTACAGCATAGAGGAGATAAACCTGGAATAGAGGGGATGTAGACAGGATTGTGGGGGGAGAGCGATAGATGACAGGTGGAATTAGAAGAAACTGTCCTTAGACAAATAGAGCATTGGAAGCTTATTGGGTTAGAAATGCAACTTATGATAAATCATTCCCCAACTATTCTGGAAAGTTAACACATATGATGAATAGAAGATGCAATTTAATTTAGCCATGTAACTGTGCATTGATATGTTGGCTAGGTGGATGGTCAGGAGAGGGAGGGAGCAATTGGGGGGATCATTGATGATGTACAAGCAAAGGTCAGATTCTGAAAGACCCTATATATTTTATATATATATTTTTTTCACTGAAAACAGTGATAAATCATATTTCTTTTGTCCCAACAATTCTACTTTTGGGTATTTATCCTCTTTATGTATTTGTATATGTGTAAAAGTAACATTTGTTTACAAGGTAATTCATTGCAACATTGTCTGTAATAAGAAATCTCTTGTTTATACGTCAGCTCTAAAACTAAAGTGTGTGAAATGACCACGTGTAATTGGAGTTGTGATTTTAGAGTCCTTCTACTCAGAGGCAGATCAAATTCAGATCCACTGTTCACGTTTATCTCTTGGGCTCACACTGAACAAAGTTCTGAGGTTAGGCAGGATGCTCGGTTGATTCTTAGTGAGAACCCTTTAAGGAGTTAGTTAGCATCTCATTCTAAGAGGCATATGTGAACTGGGAATCATGGCGTTCTTGATTCTCTTAAACATTAAAGATTGGAATAGGAAGGTCTGGAGGAATTTGTTGTTTGATAAAGATTTCCATAAGCAGACAAAGTGAGAAATACAGAACTGTCTTCATCCTTTTCTTCTTACTCTTTTCTCTTAGAATTGAAAGCCGAAGACCCGAATTCTACCTTATATAAAAGCCACATGAGGTATTAGGATTCAGAAGGGAAATTCAGACCTGAGTTCCTGTAATTCTGCACAGACTTTATTTTTAAAGCAACATCTGTGTTTCATAATGTGTTTTATAGATGTGTAATTGCTCTGATAATTTGCAGTGTACTGAGCTTGTGGAAGATCATTATCGGAGACCTAGAACTTCTGATAGTTTCGGGACAAAGAGTTCCCCTTCTTAGCTTTAAAATACGTGGAACAAAACAAGTTGAAGTATAAGTTAGAAATAGAACCATGGAACACTGTTTGTCTCTGTGTGACAAATATTTACATTGTTATGTCAGTACTGATTACTGAGTTAACTAAAATTTGTGAAATTACCTGTATCTTGGGAGGAGGGAATATGAGTTAAATCCTCATCTGTCAGGACACAGTTTAGATAACATCTAAATTAATGAATCAAGAAAGAACAATGAAGCACAATTTTTAGTTAAGTGACTACAAGGAGAAACAGCTAAATGACTTTTAAGGAATTGTCTTCTTAAGTGGGGTGGTAGAGGAAAAGTCTTGCTTAAATAATGAGCCTTCTGTCACTATTTAACTTTTTCAAAAATTAATTACTTTGTTAATAGTTAAAGATATATCTATGTTTTTATCTACATTTATGGAGCCAAGAAAATAAGGGTAGGTATGGTGTCTGTAATAATTATTTGAAATATTCTTTAATGTCACAACTGAAATAGTGTTTAGGGGGAAAAAAGATAAAAGCGAAGTGTGTAAATTCTTGGATGAAATAAAAAAATCATTGCTGACATTTAACCTTATTTGGCATGAATTTTTGCATCTTTATTTCTCTGTAATTCATAGGCCTTTTAGTGTTCTAGATCAGAGGTTGGCAAACTTTTCCTGCACAGGGTCAATAGTAAATATTTTAGGCTTGTTACTGCAACTGCAGTTGACCCTTGAGCAATACAGAGGTCAGGGATGTAAACCCTGCATGGTTGAAAATATGTAATTAGTTTCAAGTATACAGTACATTGGTTAGACATCTATATAGTTCATAAAATGATCTCTCCAATTGCTCCCTCCCTCTCCTGACCCTCCACCTAGCCAACATATTAATGCTAACTACATTCCCTATGTCATGCTCCCCATCCCTGTGACCAACTATCAACTACTAATTTGTACTTCTTCAACACTTCACCCCATTCTCCCAGCCTCCCAACCTCCCTCTCCTCTATCTGTCACCAAATTGTCCACTATATTTTGAGTCTGTTTTTGATATTTTGTTCTTTTTATTCCTTAGATTCCACATGTTAGTGAAATCATATAGTGTTTATCTTTCTCTGTCTGACTTAAATACCTTCTAGGTCCATCAAAGCAATATCTTTTCCCATTCCCTTCTTTTTAGTCTGTGTGTGTATTTTAATCTGAAGTGAGTCTCATGTAGGCAACATATAGGGGTCTTGTTTTCCTATCTATTCATCCACTCTTTTAGTTGGAGCACTTAATTCTTTTCCATTTGAGGTACTTATTGATAGGAATGTGGTTGTTACCATTCTTTACTCCTTTTTTGGATACATATTTTTTCTTCTTAAAAAAGTCCCTCCAACATTTCCTATAATACCGGCTTGGTGGTGATAAATTCCTTTAGCTTATTTTTGTCTGAGAAGCTCTTTATCTGTCTTTCGACTCTAAATGATAATTTTGCTGGATAAAGTATACTTGGTTGTAGATCCTGGGTCTTTATCACATTGAATATTTTTGTGCCAAGCCCTTCTGTTCTGCATAGTTTCTTTTGAGAAATCACCTGCCAGTCTTATGAGTGTTCCCTTGTAGGTAACTATCTGCTTTTCTCTTGCTACTTTTAATATTCTTTCTTTGTATTTAAACTTTGGCATTTTAATTATGACGTGTCTTGGTGTGGGCCTCTTTGGAGCCCTGTTTTTTTGGATTCTCTGAGCTTCCTGGGGTTTTATGTCCATTTCCTTCACCAGGTTAGGGAAGTTTTCCATCATTATTTCTTCAAACAGCTGCATAACATCTTGATTTTCTTCGGTTACATTGATCAGATGAATATTTGGGGCCTTAATAGTGTCCCATATCCTCCTTAAATTATTTTTATAGTCCTGTAATATTTTTTCTTACCATTCTGATTGAGTGTCCTTGGCTTTCCCATCCTCTAGATAGGTCATTTGATCCTTTTCTTTATTCACTTTGTTTATTCCATTTAATATACTTCTCATCTCAGATAATGTGTTCTTCATTTCAGACTGGTTCCCTTTTATAATTCCCATTTCCATTTTTATGTTTTTTATCTCTTTGTTGAAGTTCTCACTGAATTTATCTACACTTCCCATAAGTTCATTGAGCATCTTTATAACCAGTGTTTTGAACTCTATATCTGTTAGATTACTTGACTCCATTATTTCTGGATCTCTGTTCTGTTCTCTCATATGGTGTCTGCTTCTTTGTCTTCCCATTTTGACTGCCTTTCTGTGTCTGTTTCTATGTACTAAGCAAAGCTCCTAAGTCTCCCAATCTTATCAGTGTGGATTTATGAAGTAAGTGTCAGGTGGCACAGTTCTAAGAGGGGTTCAGCTGTAGGCGACATTTAGCCCAAGCCTCTGCCCCTACCATACAATCTAGCAATTTCACTTCTTGGTATTTATTCAAAGAAAACTAAAAAATAATTCAGATATACATGTACCCCTATGTTCACTGTAGCATTTTTTACATAGCCAAGGTATGGAAACAATGAAGGGGTTCTTTGATCGATAAATGGATCAATAAGATGTGACACACACACAAAATGAACTATTACTCAGCCATAAAAGGAATAAAATTTTGCGGTTTGTGACAACATGAATGCTAAGTGAAATAAGCCAGACGGTGTGAGTCTAGGCGCTGCTCAGCAAGGAGCACCTGATTTGCTGAGGATGTGGCTTGGGTGGGGCTGTGAGTTGCGAGAGGCGGGGTTTCAGGGAATCCTCTGGGCAGAGCGACCTCTGTTATCCAGTTTGATGACGTCATGGCTATGGCGGCACTGGGAGTGGGGAGGGCTCAACAGGGAACAATGGATACCACTGGCACTTCCGTACAGAGCGTGTCTCGACTGGGCCCTCACTCGGACAATGCCTCCCTGTAAGTCCTTGGTGGCCCCTGTGCGCGGCCCTATCGGCACTGGTGCTCAGAGCGAGCAGGTCCGTCACCGCGAAAATCCTCTTGCGGCCGCAGCCCCTGTAAGAGGCGTCCGCCACTGCGGCTGCCGGAGCTTCTGTCTCACTCAGCCGCTGGAGACTGGCAGCCCCGCATCCTCGCCCGTCCTACCTTCTGCCATCGCAGGGTGATTCTTTGTATTTCTTCCTAGTTGTATGGCTTGTTCCTCTGGATCCCAGGCGATTTTTCCTTGCTGCTGCTCCTTGTTTCTGTCACAACTTTGACTTGGTTGCCAGAGGGACGAACAGAGCCTCTATCATCTATGCCATTTTTTTCCCTCTTGAAATTTGTGTATAATTTTTGATACCCCAAAAACTTAACTACAGTTGTTTTTCACTATCTGTGGGGAATTGTTTTTAGGACTCCCCTTCGAATACCAAAATCCACAGATGCTCAAGTTTCTACTCTTAAATGGCATAGAACAATGCATACAGTCAACACTCTGCATATGTGGACTCCCACCACGGAATGAAAATACTGTTTTGATTCATAATTAATTGAATCTGTAGGTGTAAAACCCAGGGATACAGAGAGCTGACTGTATATTTATTTTTTGAAAGTCCACATATGAATGGACCTGCACAGTTCAAACACATGTTGTCCAAGGTTCAAGTGTGCTCAGCTCTGCCGTGGTAGCATGAAAGCTGTCGTAGATGATATGTAAGTGAACAAGTGTAGCTGTGATCCAGTGCAGTGCAGATTTATTTATGGACACTGAAGTCTGAATCTCATGTAACTTTTATGTGTCATGAAATACTCTTTTGATTATTTTTTTAATCATTAAGAAAATGTAAAAGCCATTCTTGGCTTGTGGGCCTTACAAAAGCAGGTCGTAGGCAGGATTTGACCGGTAGACCATAGTTTGTGGACCCCTGCTCTAGATATAACCCATTTGTGGGGGCCCCTCCCCTGCATAAACAGACGAGCTGCAGCCATCTGGGTTGCAAAGAGGAATCTACATGGAGTGCATGAGCATCTGTTCCCCAGCATTCACAACTCCGGAAAACAGTCTTGTAGAGGGCTTTAAAGTCCTTGTGGGCTCTAAAGAGTTAAATGCTATAGGAACCTCCCTCCCCATGCTCATTTATGTTTACTATCTAATTACAGAAACATCCCTGTGAATGGAGCTATATTTCAGCAAGTTGGAAATTTCATTGCCAGAGACAGAAATAATAAGGGAGACATAGAGGTAGAGACTGGGGTTTTCTTCGTTCCAGGAGATCTGGTTTGGGGCAACTTGACTTCAGCAGCTTCTGAGGGGTTGAGCATAAAGGATTATAGGCCCTAGCTCTACTCACAGGTGACTAGACCAGGTGAGTCCTGAGAGTGAGGTCCTGCCTGCTCTGAGAAGACTACCTGGGAGACAGCACTAGTACGTATCATTGTCACTAGCAGGTGTCATTATTCGAGATACAGATCTTCGTGGCTTTGTTTTCTTCCGTCTGTGTTGTGTGTTGAAATATAAAGATGAGTGAGACCACACTGCCCTGAAGTCTCGAGAGGGATGCATATAGATAAATATTTGAAGCACACTGGATAAAGAGCTCTAATATATATGGAACTCACAATGGAGAGGGGGGTATAGAGATAGAGGATTGAAGAGGTAGGCAGGGGCCAGATCATTGAAGACCCTACCTATGCCCTCCCTACCCAGGAACTAATCCTGAAGCTGTGGAAAGCTGGTAGAAGGATTTCAGGCAGGAAAGTGTAGGTTGTAATCAGAGTTGGAGGATGGAGAGCATAGGAGGCTGTTGTATAAATTCTGGGACAATTAGTGCAGGAAAATTCCCACTTTGGGGGCATTGCTATCTGGGAATCACAGTAGTGTTGATCACCGAGATAATGATAATAAAGGAAATGAGCATTTGGGGGTCCTTGTTGGGGAAGGGTAGGCACTGAAGCCTTCAGTTAGACATATTTCTTGAGGTCTCTGTGGAACATCCAAGTGCAGATATCTATTAATAAAAATTTAGGACGAAGGTCTGGGCTGGAGGCAGAGGTGTGAAAGTCAAGCGCAGACCAATTGCTGCTCAGGCTGTGCTTGGAGCTAAGGCCAGCCAGGGAGAGGGTACAGAGTAAGGAGACTGGAGAGGCAAGAGTCTCCCACAGACTACTGACAATTAGGACTCAGGGAACCATGAGAGATGGATGTGCCCAATGTCAAGGATGGGATTTCCAGAAAAAGAGAATGTGAGAAAAATCAAGGTGGTTGTGTGTACAAATGGGTATCTGTGAAGATGTTTATTCTGAATTCTATAATATTAAAAAGTTGAAATAACTTAAATATCCAATGACAGGGATGAAGTCATGGCATGCCATATGATAGAATACCATGCAGCTCTTAAAATATGAAAAATTTATACATATAAAAACATTTGGGGCAAATACATCAAAATTTTGAGTAGTAGAAAATATTATTCTGGAATTCGCTTATTATTTATTTAGTTGTCATTTTAATTTTCTTATTTGCCTTCTTCCCCCCACCCCATTCTATTTAATGAACTTGTATTACTTGGTAAGCAAACTAACCTAAGAGGCAGAACAATGCTGGTGAGGTGCACGGTGGATTAGGCAATGTGGATATCACTTACCCGGTAGTGCCAAAGCTGCTTACGGAGTGAACGGGAAGAGGTGTAGGAAACGCTAGTTTCGACTTTGCTTTGAAGAGGGTGTTGATAAAGGGCAAGTGAGACAAAGGAGGCCGTATCTAGAGTGACTGAGAGGCTGAGGGAATTCTTTTCCCAGGTAAGAGAGCCAAGTTTATATGTTAGAGAAAAGAATCAGTCCCTAGGGAGAAGGGGCAGGGCCTGAAGGAGAAGGAAGTAAAAGGAGTCCAGAACTTATTTTAGGGGCAGCTTGAGGCAGGATATGGGAAAGAGGATGGAAAGAATGCAGAGAAATTCAATAATGTGTGGGAATGGGGAGTGGGCCAAAGGCAAAGCAAGGTGCCTACTAAAGCATTTTCAGGTGAGACGACTTTGGGTCTGGGATTGCTTTTAAATTCTCTGCAGGAGATGGTTTGTGTGCGGGTAGAAGGAAGGGGTTGGGATAGATGAAACAAGATCAGCAAATTGTTGCTAATTATTGAAGCTGGGTAACGAAGGTTAACTACGTGGTTCCGAATGCTTTTGTACACTTTCAAAAGTTTCTAAGATTAAATGAAAAAGGACCCTATTCTTACTTGAGGATACCAGCTGAGTCTGATCTGTACCCTCCTACTTGCGGCTGTGAACCCAACTGCCTTGATTTACTTATCCCCGCATCCCAAACAGTAGACTTTTTGGTTTTCCAATTGCCTTATTCTTGTCCCAGTCCATCTGTGGAAGGGGCCTAGGGCTAGTCTCTGCTACAAATGGATGCCCATTTCTACAGCAAAGGGTTAGTAGCCAGACTAGTCATTCTGGAAAAGAACAGATTCTTGAACGCAGAGCCCCTAAGTGAGCCTGGACCAACAGCATCAAAACATACAATAAACAGTTAGCACGTTGTGGCACCATTCTGAGCCCCCTGGGTAGTATGTTGTCCAGACGTTCTGTGAGATGAGGGGAATCTCTGGGCTTGAACTCATGGTAGAATTGTAATCTGGGAAAGAATAATCATATTTGTGCTTTGCTCAGGCGTCTGATTCCCAGTCCCAGGAGCCAGACATCATTGTTAGAGACTTCCATCTTTTTATGTGATTCCGGGAACCCAGAATAAAAACTTTAGGCTTTTTTTTTTTTTCTCTTGAGATGGTGCTTTTAAAGAGTTTTGCACCTAATGAATGTTCAGTAAGTGCTAGATTATCACTCTCATCCCTAGACTGCCTAGAATAGAACTTTCAGAAGTCATAAAGTTTTCAGGCTAATGTAATCTCAGAGCTTATTCCTGCCAAGTCACTCATTTTATGGATGAAGAAACTGGAGGAGCTAGAGTGGCTTGTCCCAGGTCACACTGCGGCTAGTGGCGGGGCAGATGACAAACCTTTTTTCTTGAACATTTCAGAATGAGAATCTAAATCTGCCTGTAACCCTTTCAAAGCCTGGGCACAGTTGGAAGGTGATTTGGTAAAAGAAACCTTGTCCAGGATCTAAAGGCAATTTAAAAGCTCAAGTCCAATGCTTGCCTTCTTTAAAATTATCAAGAGGATCTCCTTCCAAACCAATGATAAAACTTCTTGCCATCTTTTACCAGTTCCATTGTACCTCCAAGACATTCAAACTGTCCCCACTACTGCCTCTTCCTCCCTCCCCATTATATATTCCTCTAGAAGAAAGGACCCTTCACTTTTGGGTGAGGGAGGCAGAGGGAAAATCTCCTGGCAATCGCAGGCTTGGTTTTGGCAGGCTAGCAGAGGAGACGAGTCTGTGGACACTCCCATGATAAAATCCTGTCACATCCTCAGAAGACTAGCCGTGGGTAAGAAAGAGGGTAGTGATGATGGGTGGGGCATACATGTCTAAAGTGGGACCTTTCCAACAAACATTCAAGGAAACGCATTGACTTGAGAGTTCTGAGACAGCGATGAAAAGGTGTTGAGAGAGTGAGACTCTGTGGGATACAGAGAAGGTAATCAAATAAACATGTCACTTGCTGGGTTCCTCGGCAAATGACAAATGGTCCATGCTTCCCCCATCCATGGCTTAGAACTGGGCTATACCTCTGTACACCCTCCTAAACCCTTTTCTATCATCTTTAGTGTCAGAACTGCTGGATGAAGCTTTTCCCTTCCATGCAGTTGTATGTCTTCTTGGCTTCTTGGCTATGCTTCCTTCCTGAATAAGCTTCAGCTTCTTGGCATCCTGGCTTACCTTCTTGCGGAGCTGGAGTGTTTCATGGCCAGGAAAGGACAAGCATCCAGGATATCATCTGTGCCCTAGAAGGAGGTGCATCTGGGTTCTGTGGAAGGCTGACTGACTATGTCCAGGGTTCACATAGGTCCATGGAGGAATCTGTGATGAATCACTATAGCTTTGTCCAGACTTTCTGAAGGATCTGGATGGAGTTAGAATCATTCAGCCTGTATTTCTCTGTTCCTATGTGAAAAGAATATTAAGGATTGAATACTATCTATTTTCTCAGGATATGTGAATTTTCAAATAAACATGGAAATAAAATAAGGCCAACAAATTCTATAGATAAATGAATAACATGCTTTTATCCAATCTTGTAATTAAGGATAAAAATGTTCTACTGTCACACAAAACCTACCATGTCTCATGAAGACTAATTATAAAATTTATCTCCGTCATTACTAAGCTGTTGTTCCTTTCGTCCAGGGCAAGATGCTCACAGATCACAAGTTCCTATTCCACACAACAGGTGGGTGACAGCGATGACTGTCTCATTGTCATTTTCAGCCAGAAATCAATTCAGCATCTTACTGAGCTTGCATTATTAAGGAATGGCCATAGTTGAGGTGGTGGAGGTGATAATAGCTAGTGGGGAGGCCTCCTGTTTCCCAGGTGCACACACAGTGAAGATGAGGCCAAGGCACGTGCAGCCATTGGAGAATGGAGCTGTCTATTGCAAGGGCCCATTGTGTGGACCTTTCATTTGTTCGTTCATTCAGCAAACAGTTAATGAATTTCTGCTGTGTACCAGGCATGGTTCTAGACACTAGGGATAGAGCCGAGAAAAAAAATAAATTTCCTATTTCTATGATGGGTGCATTTTAGTGGGAAGAGGGAGAACACAAATATATCGCATGTCATAGTGATGAGTGATAAGAGCAAAGGGAAGGAGAATGATGGGGAGATTGCGAATTTTGTTTAGTGTTTCAGAAAGATCTTTCTAACTAGGTGGCAACTGAACAGAGCAAAGAGAGGGGCTAGAGCTGAGGGGATACCTGGGTGAGAGACTCCTGGGATCACGAGTGGCAGGCCTGAGGTGGGAGCACAATCGGTGTGTTTGAGCAACAGCAAGGAGGAAGCAGTGTTGCTTGTGCAGGGCTGCGAGAGAGGTGGGAGGTGGGTCCGTTTAGAACTGGCTTTGACTAAGTGAGATGGGAGCCATTGGAGAGTATTTAGCACAGAAGTGGCAGGATCTGACTTAAGCTGGGCTAGTCTAGTGAGAATGAAGTAAGGGGGAAGCTGGGTGTAGCAGGAGGCCACTGGTATCCAGGTAAGAGACGAGGGTGGCTTGGACCAGAGTGGACATGGTGGGGGTGTGAGAAATGGAGGGATTATGGGTAAATTTTAAAGTAGAGCCAACAGGACCTGTTGACAGATGGTATATGAAGTGTGAGAGAAAGGAAGGAAAAAGAATGACTCTAAGACTGTTAGCCTGAGCACTGGAAGAAAGGAGCTACCGCTGAGGCTGTAAGAATATATTTATTGGTGAATTTGCCTGTTTGTTCTAATGAGGACGAGGTTGCAAACTGGTGGTCCCTGGGCCAGATCTGGCTGGCGCACATATTTGATTTACACAGTATTAAATAACTGGATTGGCTGCAGATGTTTAAAACTCATGCCATTTTATATAAAAACCTGGGTTTCCTGCTTCTTTTAGAAAAGCGGCAGATCTGGCACCCCAGGTAATGGCTGATTGGCCCTGAATGACAACTAGCCTGTTGTCTTGCAGCTGCTGCTAACTCTCTCTGCCCCGCCTCCTCATCTGAAAAGAGGAATAACAGTAGTGCTTGTCTCTCGAGGTTGTTAGGAAAACTAACATAACACACGGAAAGCAACTAGAATAGTGTCTACTAACAAATGGTTGAAAAATGTTGGCTGTTATTGCTGGCGTTATTATCGGCTGTCCTTCTGGTCTCACAGGGCTTTGAGTTTGCAACTCTTGCAATGTGAATTTCGGAAAGCTGGACTATGATTCTAACAAGGGTTGAGAGGTGAATGAAGCTTCTCTTAATGAATGATGGCACCAAACCAGAAAGGACGAGGGAAGGCAGCACAGCTTCCATGCACTTAGAAAATTGTGTCCGCCCAGGTGGTATCAGCCCCACAGATCAGGGTTCATTTCTCTTCTTCCGCAGAGCTCTGCACAGTGGCCTGGATCACCCAGTGACTCATCTAATAGCCCTGTGTGTTTGCCCAGCTTGCGACATCATAAATTACATTTCCAGCCTCCTTATCAGGCAAGCTAGGAAATTAAACCTAAATGGCTATGGTGTTGCTAAGTAATATGGCTGCGTACACAGACACCTGAGGCTGAGACCATCACAGCCCCATTAAAGCATCATTTCCCACTGTGGCTAATAAGGTTTGAAACCTTCAAAAGAAACCTGCTGTTCTTTTTTGAGGTCAGAAAATGGGGTAACTTGGTTATCACGAGAGATAGAATTTCCCTTCCTAGATGCTAGGAGTGTGTGTGTGTGTGCGCGCATGTGTGCACACACATGTGTTTGTATATGGGTCTGTGTTGGAAATCTACAGTCTCATGGCCCACAGAAGCAGAGGGTAGGGGAGATCAGAGATAGCCATCTTGCCTTCAGGCACTCCCAGGACCCAGGCCATGAGGGTTAGTTAAATCTACCTCTGTGTCCTGTACCTGGCCTTCTGGACGAGTTTGCTAATCGACTATTGTCTTCACTTTGCCTGGGGATGCTTCTTAGACATGTGCAGCACCAGGGGATGGGGGCATTCCTGGTGATTTCTCCTTTAGGAAGGCTTTCCCTTCTGGGGGCTTTTCTCTTTGTACAGCAGGGCCCTAGAACCACGAGTGGGGCTCCTGGCCCTGGGACACCTTTTGTGTCCATTCCAGGGTTTGGCTCCTCAGGAACCCACCAAATTTAGAGCTTGAGGGCACAGCTCCAGAGACTGAGGCTGTAGTTTACTCAGGCAGGGACTCAGCCTGTGTATCATCACCTTGGCGAAGCTCTTCTGTGACCCCGTAGCCATGCTGTGTGGTGAAGCATGGTCCATGTGTTTGGCCCCTATGGTCAGTGGAGTTGGGCATCTGGGGTACCCCCCAGCTCCGCTCTCTGAAAAGACTCAATCTTCTCTGTTCTTGGCTCCTATGATGAGGTGCGTGTGTCTGTGTGTGAGGGGTGAAACCCTTCCTTTTTAATTAAAATCTTTAGTCATATCTTCTCTATAGTGCAGAGGGTTATTTTTCAAGACTTGTTTAAGTAGGCTGGGCCTCACACCACTTCTGGTTGATGAGAAGAGTGTGGGATCTACAGGTCACCTGGAGGGAGATGCCTGCAGCATGCTGGGTGTCTGTCCTGTCTAGGTCTGCCGCAGATGGCAGACCTGAGCTCCACTGTCTGGTAGCTCTAGAGAACCTGGCCTATCCAGTCCCAATCTTTACGAAACAGAAGAATGTGGAAGAGAATCCTTTCTGGCATTCTTTTTGTGGTATGAGAGTGGCTGTACCTACAGGGGAAAAGGACTTTCAGACTAGGGATGTCTCCAGATCACTTTCCTTAAGAGTACATTCTTTCTATTGTGTTGGCCCTCTGAAGGCTTGGGCCCATCTCTCCCGAAAAGCTGTGCTCTGATAAAACCAGATTGACCTGTGATGCTACTTGGGCTGGCCATTGGTTTGACTGTGTTTCTGACGACCCCGTATACCACCCTCACATACAGCACCAGGAAACAATTGACTAAGCAAGGGGCAGATGTTTTTGTTTTCAGTTCAGTCTTATTTTAACAAATAGTTGAGTTTAGATATTAACATTCTGTTGTTAATCACTAAGACATCCCATTTTGCAGTGCTTTGCAAATTTTGTGTAGCTGAGAGCTGTGATTCATGTCATGTGAGTGTTCCACGGTTCTTGAGTCTTATTGGTTAGTTTTCATATAACCATTTTTGCCAAGCGCTTTCACTGCTTACTGGCTGTTTAATAAGTTAAATCAAGAGCCGCGTGGTTTCTTTCCCTTCTCCCACTATTTCCACTGAAGGAAATGCTGGCCATATTTCATTTCTCTGAAGGGCCATTGTTTGCTTGGTTGAATATGTGCATTTCCTGGAATGATTTCTTTATGACTCCTGTTGGTCCTGCTACCAGAAAGACTTCCAGAGAGAAAGCTGGCTCCAAGCTGAGTGTCTTCATGGCTTTGCTGACCTCCTTCTGGATGACCAGAGAGTTACTAAGCTCATATATCTGCATGTCTAGGTACTTGCCCACTTCCAAGACCATCAACTCCAAGTGAATTTCCTGGGCTGGTATAGAGACAAGGAGAGGGGAAATGGAAGGCACCACTCACTTCCACCTCAGAATCGTGGCCTGTTGGTGGAGCAGCCTTGTGTTTTTGGGGAAGTCCCACTTCATTCAGAATTGTTTCCATCTCTTCCTCAGTCAAAATGTCCTGGGTGAGCCCAAGGTACCCACCTTCCTTCCTTCTCATCAAAGCGAAGACTAGTAAGAACACTAGACATGTGGGTGCACGTTTAACAGTGATAGCCCTTTTACAAAATTCCGATCATAAACTATTGCAGATTTATGGTGGAAAATGCTGATAATATAGAAAAATCCTACATAGAAGGTAATATTCACCCGTAACCCACCATTAACCCATCGGTAACCACTACTAACCCTTTAAAACATCTATTTCAGGATTTTTATACACACATGCACATTTACATAGTTATAAATTTTTAAGATGTGATCATATTATTTTGTAAATTGCTTTTCCCATTTAACATTGTATTATAAACATTTCCCTGTGTCACTAAATTATCATCATTTTGATTGCCTATCATTCACAAATGGACACATTCTGGTTTATTTAACCAATTTCCTATGACATGGCCCTTAGGTTGATTCCAGTATTTTTATTTTGCCATTATAATCATTGTTGTAATGAATATCCTTGAGGTTTCCTCTTTATGTCAAAGTTTAGCACATTTTTAAAAGGCTTTGATCGATATTGTCAAATGATTCTTCTGAAAGCATGTACATATTTCTGACCAGCTGTGCATGGATGCCTTTTATTGCAATTTAAAACATATCTGTCAATTTGATAAGTGAAAAGCGAGCATCTCCTTGTTAATTTTAATATCTTGAATTACGGGAGGTTAAACATTCTCCTTGTGGTTAATTGGCTGGCAGGGATCTCTTGTGCTCCCCTGCTTCCAGACGATGGAGTTTAAGTGTCGTTAGTTATAACTTAAGAAGATGAAATTGGGGCGTGCTGCCAGGGAGCTGAGGGCAGTTAAAGTAGCTGTTATTAGCCTTCAGAGCCTAAAGCCAATCTTCCTAAGTGTCTGTTTTCAATCATCCCTGAGTGTGTCTTCTAATCTGAGGATACCTTGTTCCTCCAGGCCTCCCACAGAGCAGAACTGGATAGAGCATGATGTAGGACACAAGAGGCTGGGGTGGCTTCATGCAGACAGGGTGTTTGGGTTACTAATGGATTGATTTCCTACACCTTCAGTCTTTCCTCTTTTTCTTCCCCTTGTTCATACAAATAATCATATATTGAATATCTTTCGTTGTGTTTTGTGGTATCTGTTCCCTTAAAAGATGGGGTAACGAGAATGTTTGATGCCAATGTTGATATTTTGAGTCTGAGGTGGGTGGATTATCTACCAGGTAGGATGTGTGGATGCTGTGTATGGGTGCCTGACTTCTGTTGTTTTGAGATATGCAAGCCTGCAGAACTAGATGAGGAGAAAGGTCAGAGTGGGAAGACAGCTTTGGGAGGTGGTCATTACAGGTGCAGGATATCTGTTGAATCAGATCTATGTAATCTGTAATATGTAACATGCAATGTGTTGGGACAACTGGCAATCCTGGGGTGACGTGGCTGGGCTTTGAGGAAAAGTTGATGCTTAGTGCTCCTTTCATGAAACAAAATTTGATTTAGTGCAACTCATTCCAGTTAGAAGGTCCAGGGACAGAAATGGAAGACAAAATCATAAGGTGTTTTGCCAGTTTCGATAACTGTGTTGACGGCGAGACAAGCAATGGCTGTGAGGAAGGCCTGGGAGGTGGGGAAGTCTAAGGGGATGCTTGCTTCCCTCCAGCCAAAGCTGCTCCAGTGACAAATGGCCCAGAATGGCCCCTCCATCATCCCGAACTGACAGGTGCTCTCAGAAGAGCTGCCAAGGTGTGAGAGAAATTGCATCGTTATCTGGAATGTGGGAAAGTGAGTAGAGGTTTTATGTATAATTTCTTGTCCTCAGAATCTAACTTAGTCATAAATGAGCTGAGAGAGACAACTGGCAGGAGACTTCAACGTGAGTGCCCACTGTTTCTGAAGCACTGGAAACCAAGAGGAATTCAAATTGCATCTTTCACTTTGGGTTTTGATTCTAAAGTAACCTGGCCAAAGCTAACTGTAGTCAGTGGACCAAAAGGGCCCTGAAAGATGACATTATGCCAAAGGGATGGGGACTTTCACAATGGGAAAAGCAGGTTTGGCATAGGTGAGCTCTAAACTTTTCTGAGGTGGCAATTCTAAACACCCCACCGTTCTTTGAGAGTAAGAGGCTGAGAATATCAGAGCATTGTGACAGGGATAGATATCAGCCCTCTTTCCTGTGAAGGGACTTGAGGTCTTTCAGTGCTGAGTGCACAGAGGAGAGGATTTGGGAGAGGTCAGTGGCACACACAGTTGGCTGCCATGGAGAAGAGAATTGCCTCTTGGAAGAATCTGGAGACATTTATTTGGTCGAACCTAGCGATGTGCTAGTATTTATTATTAATCACAGTGAAACTGATATGTATTTTTCATAGTGCTTTCTAGTAGATCTGACTTGATCTTCATAATATAAAGTATTTTCCAGAGGTTTATTGGATTTCAATTTTTCAACCAGTGTTTGAACAGTTGCTCACTCTCATGGAAGGAGCAGTTTTATAACAGGTATGTAGAGGCAGCAAAGCATGTTTTATAAGCCATGGTAGCCCATGTTTGAGGCATTGGGCATGACCCGCAGTCCTGATGGGAGTGCTCTGGGGGCAATGGTGGGCTGCATACAGCAGAGTGAGGGTCACAGAGCTGGACCACAGAAGATGACTTCAGAGGCTTAGCTTCCAGCCCACCATGGAAGCCGCAAGCCTTGTTTTCTGCCCCAGGAACTGTGTGTAAGTAGAGTGGGAGACCCTTTCACTTGAGAATTGTTGTCTTTGCTGCATGATTTCTGGCAAGTTATTTATCTTTCCAAGCCTGAGTTCTCATTTGTAAAATGAAATAATAAGAGTATCTATCACAAGGAATTCTGTGAATATTAACTGAGCTAATACCTTAAAAAAAAAAAAAGAGCACCTAGAGTAGGGAGGTAGCACTCAGTGTACATCGACTATTATGATGACAGTAGGAGCAATGACCATGAACATGAGCTTTCACAGATGGAGGCAGCCTAGAATGGTTAGACAGTTCCTCTGTCTCCCAGCAGGTTTTCAACAAATGTCCACTTTACATCTTCGAGGCCTTGCTGGGTCATGGGGAAGAACATGAAGGGGAAGGGCTGTCACTCTGTCAACTTCCGAAAGTGCTGATAGAAAAACAACCTGTGAATTTACGAAATAAGAGGTCAAAATGGGAAACTTGCCCTTGATAATTTCTTTAATGTCTTCAACTACACTGAAGGCAGCAGGGAAGTGACTTCTCATATGGGTCCTCAAGAACTGAAAGAGTAAATGCTGTCCTCTAACTTTTGGCCTTGCCACTTATCAGCTGTGTAACCTTGGGCCAGTTACTCAACCCCTCTGAATTTCAGTTTCTTCATTTATAAAATGGTGTGGAGGAGGAAAAAACTTTCCTCTATCCTCAAGGTTCTTCTGGCTGGTCTAATAAACAGACATGAGACAGATTAGCAAGAGGAAATCACCAAATTTAATACATACATATGTATAGGAACTTCGATACACTACAGTCAGAGGCTCCACATGCAAGAAAGGTTCAGAGGTAGAAAGGGGTTGAGGTATATAAGACATCCTGAGCTGGTGGTGGGTGAGGGGTAGGGGGAAATAATGCATGTTGGGGGCTTCAAAGGGTCATTGCAGGATGATGAGAAGAACAGACCTTCAGTAAAGAGAAGTTTGCCTTTTCTCTATAGGTAAGTTAAAAGAAATTATCTCTGATACTTTCTTATTATGGACAAGGGCCCTAATTCAAATTCTTCTTGGTAATTAAAGGGAAGGGTAGAAGTTTCTTTTGAGCTTGAAGCTACAATTTCCTTCAGTGCAAAGTAATCTGCATACCACTGAGGTATATCTTGGGGTGGCTCGCTCTGAACCTCTACAAGGGGAATAATACTTTATAGTGTTGTTGGAATTACTAAATCAGGTACTCTCTGCAGAGTTCTTAGCAAATTAAGTTCTTGTAACTTGGTGAGGGCTCAGTAAAAGACCATTATTGTGCTTATTATTGTTTATTATCAACGCTTATAATTACAAGCTACCTCACAGTGTACAATTTGCAATGCAGGAACAGATTACTTCCACAGTAGGGCTTGTCCCCAGATGGTCCTCTCCCTCACCTTTGAAAATGTTAGCACTCATAGGAACTCCACCAGGGAGCCTGGGCTCAACCCTCTGGGATTGGTGGCTGTCCCTGTGAGGTCTTCCTGGTTGCACAAGGGCTGTGTCACCCTCTCTCTGCAGGTGTCTATAGACCCTGGAGCGGGAACAGCTCACAGCTCCTCTTGGACGATCAGGACTTTTGAGGGTTTTTGAGGTATCTATGCTTAGGTGTTCCTCATCATTGACTCCTTCCTCTGGGCAAATTTCTGGGAGGACGATGGCAGGATTATTTGGTAGGTGTATCTTTAACTTTTTAAGAAACTGCCAATTGTTTTCCAATGTGGTTGTACCAGTTTACATTGTAACCGAGCAGTTTGTCCACCCGTGCTGCAGGTAGCCAACTATGCTGACACTGGGGTGCAGTGAGAGGAAGTGGCCTTCATTGTATGGTGCTACGTAATGGAGAATGGGCAGCTCGCACCAGAAAACCTAAAGTCCCTGATGGTTTATAGACAAAAAGGCTTTAGAGAGCAAAAATTTTATGTCACCATTAGTGAGGGGTTTTGAGGTCGTAGGTGAAACTAGTCAAGGGTGAGGTAAGGCAGTAAATCTTAATTTTAGGTCTTGAGGGCAGCTTCAGTGTCCCTAAGTCTGGTTTCATGGGGAAGTGGCCAGGGTGTCATTCCACTTTAAAGCTCAGAGGCTGAAACACAATTTAGGGCATGATGTTATCTTTGGCTTAACATACCGTGTGATTATTAGTCAGGGCCTGGCCATTGTTTCTTGCTGCCTTGCGGGGTTAATAAATGTAAGGGAAAGGGCCAAGGCTTATGGGGCATGGTGTAAAGAAATGGAATCGAGTGCTGGGGCTACATGTCAAATTAAAATCATACATTAAATCAGGAGCCTTGGCTTCACATGCTCACCTATTCCAAGAGTGCAATCTCTCCAGCCACAATTTTTATTCTTCCCCATTTTCAAACTTTAAAAAATATGCGTATTTTTTAAGAAGCAGAACCTTAAAAAATGAAAAAGATCGTACCCAGACCCCCCCAAAAAATAAAGCAGATAGGGAGATAGATGCTTTGATGGAAGGGTCAGGGAGTGTGTGAAGCCTGAAGACCTGAGGGACCTCTGCCCACTCCAGGGCCCAAGGGAGCACTGAGTGAAGTCTCCACTCAAAGTTAGAGGCCTGGGTCACGTTCAGTCAGATTTAACTTTCAGTTGAGCTCTGGGCCTACCTGAGTCATAGTGATACATGGTCCAGGCTTGGGCCACCCACATCTCTGCCAGTCGTGCTGAAAGCCTTCCATGGGGCCGTGCAAGCTGGCGGCAGAGAGCGAGCTCCTCAGAGGCAGGCCAAAGGCAGCAGCCTGGCCATGGGGATGACGTTTCCTATTGGATGGAGAAGGTCTTTCGGGATGTGGATACTCCCTTTACACAGCCCAAGTGTCAGTCAAACTTACTCCATCCAAGACAAATATCAGAAGTTGTGCAACTCCAGATACCAGGAACAAAGAAACAAATTGGGAACATTGTGAGCAAAAAAGATTTTAATAAAGATTGAACTGGTACGGTGCATAGATTCTGCCACTCTTCTTATTGTGATCTTGACAGTGATGCAGGTCAAAATGAAAAGGCTGAGCCTGAGGCGATTCATATTCCTGGCACTGACAGGCCAAGCGCAGGCTCAGTGGTTGCTGGCGACAGACAGAGGTGCCTTTGCAGGGGTGCTCCAGGGGCGCCTCCCGCCCTGAGTGGTCTCCCACCTCTGCCCTCAGCCGCCCAGCCCTGGCTTGCTCAGGGCCCTGACGCCGATTCTCAGTGTGCCCGCGGGAACCCGATGAAGGCAGACGCGCCTGGCCCCACGCCTTCACTCAACATCCTAGGGCAGGGGCCTGAGCAGCTGTGTTTCCACCGAGCTCTGTGCATGCCGCTTCCTCTTCTCCCTTCTACTTTTTATTTTGGAAAATTTTAAACACATACAGAAGTAAATGGAATAGTATCATGAACCCCTGTGTACCCACAGCCCAGCTTCCAGCGTCGACAGTTACCGATGTGGACACTTTTGTTTCATTCCTCCCCGCTCACGCCCCTCCTCCCCCATATTATTTCGAATCAAATCCAAGACACTGTATTATTTCATTCATAGACAGGTTAGCAGATATGGCCAAGATAAGCATTTTTTTCTGTTTTCTTTTTTTTCTTTTTTTCTTTCTTCTTCTTTTTTTTTTTTTGATATAGCCACACTATCATTATCTCGCCTAAAATATAAGCAAAGGTTTCTGGCTGTTTTATTATGCAGTCGAGTATGAGGACCACTGTCTGAAGCGCTCTTGTCCAGTTGGGAGGTCACTGACACCCTTTCAGAGTCCTGAGAGGGTGTGGTGATGCTGGTCACGAGGCTTCCCTCACCTGGCTGTGCTCCTGTCCCCCGGGAGCGGGAGCATCCAGACAGCTTTATAGGCTCCACTTTCACTTCCGGATCCCTAGTCATGGTTTCTTCCAGGTGCTGAGCAGGAGTCAGCTGGGCTTCCATGACACCAAGAGCCCGAAGCTGCTGGGAGGTGCAGGCTCTGCTGGGACTTTTGCCCCACTTGCTCCCCTTCTGGAACCTTCTACAGTGTGTGGTGTGGATCTCACTTGCTGACTGCCTTTCATTCCTTGCTGGGGAAGGTCTGTTGCCCACACGCGCTGGTCCCCTCAGAAGCAAGACTGCTTTGTCTTTGGCTCACCAGGTGTCCTGCAATGCCAGTGGAGGACAGGGAAAGATGAGAGGAAGCCTTGCTGATGAAACAGGCTGCACAAGGGACAGCGAGATGACAAGGTGTCCTCTTGCCATCTCTTGTCAGAGGTGACTGCTGCTTAGTAGTAAGTGACCAGCAAAATGCGCTCATCCATGTAGAACCCAGGGCAGTGAGGCAGAGTCTCAAAGGCCCCCTGATAAGAAAGAGTCTCTTCCTTCCAGCAGAGGCCAGATTGTATTCCCCTCTCATGAGGTACAGAGGTCACTTCACTGCCTCCTTTTAGATGCCTGGGGAGGCCAAGGTGCAGTCTCCAAAGGCCTAGTCTGTCCAGAGCTACTGCTTACCGCCCGGCTGGACATTCTGCCCCCAGGGCTGGGAGGACTCCGCTGCTCCCCAAACTCTGTCCCCCTGAGGTGGTTCAAGAGAACCTGCTGGTGTGGCTCCTGCAAAGGTGTCTGGTACCTGCCTGGTGAATCCTAGTCAATGACTTTGGGGTTTTGTCAAGGAGTGGCATGCTGTGGGGGAGATGGCCTTGGCTTTGTAGTCAGGAGATCCCAGATTCCGTTCCCTGCCAATGCGGGGGTTCAGTAGGTCCGTTGTTACAACCGATGGAAGTTTGATGACGTCTGTCAAAATCACAAATACCTGTTTGTGTCCTTCGACGCAGCAATCCCATTTGTGCAAAAGGACATGTGTACAAAGTTCATTGCAGTTTATTTGTAACAGCCGGAGACTGGCAATGTCTAAATGCCCATCAGCACTGGGCAAGTTAAATGACCCGTGGTTATTCCATAAAAAGAATTAGGCAGCTCTATGCATTTATTGCTATGGAATGATCTTCAAAGATATCAGTGAATGAAAAAAGCCAGATTTAGATAAGCTACCTTTTAATATGCTATTCTTTGTGCTTTTTAAAAAAAGATTCCTTTAATATGCATAGGATATATGTGGACAAGCTACAAGAAACTAAAAACCAGGGTTGCCCTTGGGCTGATGACCTAGTGGGGGCAGTGACGAGGAAGAGATGTGTTTTTACTATAAACTCCTTTGAAAAGCATTGTACCATTAGTATGTGTTTAAAATAAATACGGCAAATTTAAATAACATCTCTGACATTTATGGGCTGTGGATCTTTGGGCAAGTCACTTGCCCTGAGCCTCATCCGTGAAACTAGACTTGAGATTTAAGTCACAGTGGTGCAAGAAGGATGAGAATTACTGGACAAGAAGTGCCTTGTGCAGGATGTGAACATACAGGGATTCAGTGAGTGGAACTTCCATGATTGTTTATGATTATGTTTAAGTTGTTACTCTCTGGATGTCAGGATGGGGAGAGCAATCCCAGGCTAGACGAGAGGGTGATCTGGGAGACCTTGAGCTCCTCTCGGCCAGGGATGGTCTCTTTCTTACATTCTTCCTCTCCAGCCACACCTCCTGGTCCCCCTCGCCCCCAGGCAAACTTGTGTTGCTTTGAGTCCTGCCGTTGAGCGGTTGAGCTGTGCTGCTCTGCAGCTGTCTTGCCGGAGCAAACGTACAGGTAGCTGAGACCACACTGTCCACCAGAGGGCGTCAGCTGCTGCTTTGCTTTCCCTTCTCATTTCTGGAACCTCTTCTTGGGCTGCTAGAATGTGACAGGAGATTTACCAGGGAAAATGTTTAAGGTGACCTTTTCTTCCTTGCTACGGCCACTGAATACATTGCTTATTGATTCCTGTTAGGCCTGGGGGATTCTTAGTCATGCAGGAACTGGTGTAACAAACCTGGAGATGGGAGTGTGTGTGTGTTTGTGTGTGTGTGTGTGTGTGTTCATGCATGGGCCTGCATGGTGGATGTGTGTGTGTCTGTGCACATGCACATGCATGAGTGTGTGTGTATGCAGCGTTGTGTAGTGTGAGTGTGCATGCATGGGCATGTGTGATATACGTATATGAGCATGTGCATGCAGAATCCCAGGTTGTGAGTGCTAGGTCAGCTGCTGCCTGGAGGGTGACTCTGCTATGAAACTGACTGAGCTGCCCCAGGCTTCCCTGCCCTGAGCGGCCAGGCCAAAGGATGGTACCTTACCTTGTTTGTAGAGCGCTTTATATTTCCCAGATCCCTCCATCCCACCCTGAACCATTGCCTCTCACTGTTTCTGTTCCTCCATCATTTCTCACCTCTCTGTGGTTTTATTAACAAACTCTCCCCAGACATGAGAAGGAAGGAATCCCCAAGAGAATTCTATGTCCCAGGTTCATCACACTTTAAACGCTCTTTCTGCAAGATGACATCTCCCAGTACCTGCAGCATGGGACATCTAATAGGCTGTGTCTGTGTCCTCTGCCTCCTCCTCCCCACTCACAGCAGACACAGAAGGGCTAGGGGACGTCTTCTCTCAGTAGCTCATTGGGGGTGTCATCATGAGAGCTCATGGCTCCTGACTCTGATATCAAGTCTCCAAGCCTATAGCCGTGGTCGTGGAATCCAAGGGGAATGGAGGAACGGTCTATCCATGGGATGTCTGGATCTGCAGGTACTTCTGGGCTGGAGAGAGTTCTGACTTTGTAGCTTATGACTCCTGCTGTCAGCCGATGAGGTATAGACTGGATGGCACTTGGGGTTTGTAATAATGGTGATAATGATATTAGCCACTAACACTCAAGAGCACGTCCTATGTGTCAGGCACTGCTTTAGGTACTTCATATATGTCAACTTACTTAATCCTCTGAATACAGAGGACTAAATACCTCACTGGGTATTTAATATCCCAGTAGGTATTACCCCTATTTCACAGATGGAGGAAACTAAGGCACAGAGAGGTGAAGGAATTTACCCAAAAACTATGTAGCTGGTAAGTGGCATAGCTTGGAACTGAGCTCAGGAAATTGGGCTCCAAAGCCCCGGGGGGTTTAAAGCCATTTATTTAGCCTGGCAGCACTTCAAAGTATCTAGAAGGGTAGACTCTCATTTTAAAGGTGAAGGAATTCCAAAATGAGCACAAAGCTTCTGGTTTTCTAGGATCTTCTTCAGAGTCCTGGCCAAGGAAAGCCCCATTCAGAATAGACCTGAAAAGCAAAGAACCTTGACTGTGTCCCGGAGTTGGGGTTGGGAGTCACATCTGTGGAGCAGAAGGCCCTTTTCCTGCTCGGCAGCCAGGGTCTTATGGGCGGTTTCTCTAAAGTTGCATCTGAGACCACGGGAAGCAGCAGGCACTGTCTGTGCTGCTGTCAGCAGAAGAGGGGAAGTGGCTCGCCCCTCCGGGACCTCTGCTGCATGAGGGGAGGGGCTCAGCTGAAGCTTCTTTGATCAGGCGCATCCAGGGGAGGTGGGCCACGAGCCACTGCAGGCACTTCTGCTGCTCTGGCACCTGTTCCTTTTTATTTTATTTTTCGAGTCAGTCCCTCAAACAGTCAGGTTTGTCGGTTTCCTGCCGGCTCTCCACAGAACCTAGTCTTTGAATGGGAGACTGAGTCAGAGCAGCCTCAAATGTGCCCTGAAGGTGAGCCATTGCTTATGAAAGCACCTTTCATAGCGGCAAATTCCCCTGCTTCTGAGGCTTTGAACCTGGAGTAATCTACAGGTTGCAGCCCAGCTGGAAATGAATGATAAAAGAAATTGGCTTGCTCAGAGTCCACTGGGAGCTGACAGAGGAGGAGAGGCTGACAAGAGGAGGCTGGGCCTGGTTCTGAGACTTTGGCGATTCCACAGCATGTGCGGGTGGGATAGGTGGCCACCTGGCCATCCAGGACACCACCTTGTCTGATGACACTACTTCGAGTCCCTCCGGACTGTGAGGATCTGAAGAAAGGCAGTGAACCCAGGCAAAGTGACCAGAGTTTGCTTTGTAATGGGCCCAGATTCCCCAACAGTGGGGATGGACACTGGCCGACAGGACCCTACAACCTTACCTACCGGGGCACAGAGTAGGATCGCACTTCCCGGCTCCCTCGAGGTTAGATGTGGCTGTGACTTGCTTCGGCTGTTGACATGTGAGCTCACTTCTGGAAGAAGCCACACACTTCTCTTCCTCGGACACGGCAAACATCAGCGCTCCAGTGGTGGCAGTTGTGTCGGCCTGGGTCTCTGTGAGCTGTGTGGAGCAGAGGCCCTGGCTCACCTGTGATCACGCATCCCAGTGAGAAATAAGTCTTTGTGGTTTCAAGCCACTGAAATGTCGACGGTGTCTGTTAATACGGCATAATCTAACATGTGCAGAGGTACATGGATAATCAATTTGGTGAATTCTGTCTAATGCATCACTTGGCTAATGTGTTAGTCATCCCAAGTAACAAAATTCATTAACCTAAATAAAGTACATTAATTTCCAACACTGGGCCCTTGTGGTAGGCGTTGCAAGCACCATTGCAAGCCAGCAGGGGTAGACATCTGGGAAGTGGCTCTGAGCCTGCTGAAACTCCATTGCTTGTTCCGCCTGGCTTAGAGGATCCCAGTAGGTAGGGCACCCAAGGACCTCAGTAGGAGAGGAAAAGCAGGTCCTCTTAATGTGTGGTTCTCACCCTTGGCTGCACATTAGAATCACCTGGGGGCTTAAAATCCCCATGCCCAGGCCATACTCCCGACCAAACTAGTCAGTCCCTGGGGGTAGGCCAGCATCAGCAGCTCGTACAGCCCCCCATGTGATCAGCATGCAGACAGGCTGAAAGCCACAGCTATGAGGGTTCCTCTTCTACATCGAGGGACATATTTTAGCCAATGTCTTGAGGTGGTCCTTTTTTTGTAGAATTCTGCCACCTGCATGTACCCTTGTGTCTCAGGCTGTGACAGATGTTGGAAAGAAAAGGCTTCGAGGGTTCACCATGTTCCCCTTGCTGCGAGTGCTCATATGGCTGGGGGTGGGGGTGGGGGGTGGGGCGGCGCTCAGAGCCTAAGACAGCCAGCCACGGTCCCCTCCTCGCAGGATTTTGAGGTTATGCAGACTTGGATTTTAACTCCTGTCCCGCTCCTCCCTGTCACAGTTCTGTGACCTCAGACAAGTTGCTTGACATCTCCGAGCCTCAGTTTCCGCATCTGCAAAATGAAACAATCCCAATATCTACTTTACCGGTGTAACACACGAGTCTCTGCATCACTGCTAGCTATTTATTATTTCTCCCAGGTGACTTGTGTTGGATGCTGAGGTGGGTCAGCTAGCATAACAAATTCCGTCTGCTTCCCTTACCCCCACCCAGCCCACTCCCTCTCTGGTGAATAGGACTCCAGCTCCCCAAATGCCCAGGCCAGAAACTGGGGATGCATTCTGGACTCTTCTATCTCTCAATACCCATTAATCGAGTCCCTCATTAATCATGATGATGCTGCCTCCGAAGAATCACTTAGGTCTGGCCAGTTCTCCCTCTTCCTACTGTCACTCCCTCAGGTCTGCAGATTGTCTGAACTAATGCAGTGGCTGCTGACACGTCTCCCCAGCTCTCCTATAATCCATTTCACAGAAACAGAACAGACGGAGTGATCTTTCTAAAATATAAATCTCCCTACCAGATATTAAAACAAAATTTTAAGTTACAATAATGAACACGGTGGGTGTGCTGGTTCATGAATAGACAAACATATCATTGGAAAGAAAAATAGGGCGTTCAGTAATACTAAATACCTGGAGGAAGCTGGTGTACTACAGACCTGGCATTTCAAATCAGTGGAGGAAAGATAGATTATTCAATAGATAGCACAGGTACGACTCGGTAGCCATGTTTGCACAGAAATAAAATTGGATCCATACCTCATACTTTACACAAGGAATGGTTCAAAGGTGTAAATGTAAAAAAGTGAATCCATAAAAGCACTAAAAGAAAACACAGCATATCTCAAAGTGGAGAGGGCCTTTTAAAATGATTCAAAAGCCAGAAGCCAAAAAGGAAAAGATCAAGAAATTCAACTACATTAAAAAAAATTCTCTGTGACAACAATTACCACAGGCAAAATCGAAATGCAAACAGACAAAATATTCGTAACTCATATCACAGAGCCAAGGTTAATTTCCACAATATACAACGAGCTTCTTCTATAAGTTATTAGAAAAAGGTCAACAACCCAGTAGTAAATATATGGACAGACAATTCAATGGAAATTACAAATGACTATTAAGCACATAAAAATATGCTCAGCCTCACTCAAATAAGAGAAGTGCAAATGAAAAGAACACATTTTTCACTTATTAGAGTGGAAAATATTTAAAAATTGGTGACGTAGGAATTGCTGAGGGTATAGGAAATAAAACATGGTCATCCATTGCGGCTGGAAGTATGAATCTATGGAAGGCGACTTGGGGAAAACTGGGAAAATGACGAATAATCTCTGCGATGTAAGCGGGCCTTGTCCAATCAGTCGACGGTCTTAGGAGCCAAAACTGAGGTTTTTGGGAGAAGCAGAAATCCTGCCTCTAGACTGAAGCGTCATCGGCTCCTGCCTGAGTTTCCGGCCTGCTGGCCTGCCCTATAGACTTCAGACTTGCCAGGTCCCCGCCTCAATTGAGTGATTCCTTAAAATGTTTCTGTCTTTCTTTCTCTCATGCATATGTATATTTAATGGTGTTTCTCTGGAGAACATTGACTGATATAATACCCTTTAATCCAGCAATCACACTTTCTCACTGTGGGCACCCTTGAGAAATGACCCACATACAATTTATTTCATCTTAGCCTTGTTTGTAATAGCAAGAGTGAAGGCAACCTGAGTGTCCGTCAGCGAGGGGCTGGTTAAGAAGTCACATTAATCCGCAGATCGGAGGACTGTGTAGCCATCCAAAAATATGAGGCAATGGTATAGAATAGTTTCCAAAACTGATGTAAGTGAAAAAAGAAAAGTACCACACCGTGAAGAACGGTGTGCATGCTATGTTCTTTTGTGTGTAAAAGGGGAGAAAATATATCAGTGTTTGTAAATGTATAAAATATCCCCTGGTAGTAACACCGGAAACTAACACTGAGAGGCTCCAGGAAGGGGCGTGGGGTGGCTGGCTCATGGGACAGGAGGGAAACATTTCATCATGTGGCCTTTGGTTTCACAAAACAAACAAACAAAACACCCTACACCTGATCATACTGTTGGCAGCGAGGGCAGCTGTGGTCCATAAGGCAGAGTCCTTATAACCCTGCCACCGCCTCCGTCCTGTCCCTATCCCTGATCCCCCGCCACTTCCCATTCTCTGCATTCTCCATTCCGGTTCTATATTTACTTATTTCAGTTCCTCAAACGCGCATGTTCTCTCATGCCCCAAATCTGGAACGACCCCAAGGACCCCTCTGAGAGCTCTTGCTTGTCCTCAGTGTTGTTCCCTTTCTTCAGAGGGACCTGGCAACCTGGTTGCCGGGGAGGAGTTCGGCAGTCCCTATTCTCCCTTTTGCCCTCTTATAGACACCCTGACCCCTGGGCTCCTGTCAGTCACTGTAACTGGACTCACCTACCATTTCTAGAAGGAACTCGGCAATGTGTCTTGCAAAGTGTCCTCTGTCCCCAGACATGGAGCTCGTCAGCATCCAGTCCTCAGGAAATCCTGTTGTATGAGGAAGACGGCAAGCCTGGGGCTTGCCCCCTTGGATCTTTACTGGAGAGATAGTTGGATGTGATCACTTTAGCAGCACACATGGATAGGCGCAGTGAACTGCAGGTGAATGACAGCTTGGATTCTGTCTTAGGAGAGCAAAGTAGAATAAAGTTAGGCGATGAAGCAATCCGGACCCTAAGCACAGGAAAGGAAGAAAGTAGGTAGCGTGTGTGTTCGCGAATTTTGCAGTGGTTGAGGGAAATGATTTGTCACGTATGCATTTTATTTCTCTCATGCACAATTTGCTGTCTTTGTACATAGTCCACCTTGGATGAGTAACAGGGTCATCGGTCAATGCCACAAAGGACTTGTGTATGGGTGAATCCACGTTTCACCTTTTTTCCAGCAAACAGATCTGGGATAAACATAACAGAAAGCAAAGTGATGAGGTCCAATTGGACAGATTGGATTGTGGGGTTTTGTAGGTTCATCTGACTTCACTCTGGAGCCCGTTAGAATTTATGACATGGAAAATTGGAACTATCTCCCTAGGACATTGGCACAAACAGAGACACCCAGTCCAACAAATTGTGGTCTCCGCAGAGGGGTTTAACTGGAACTTCTGGGCTGTCTCGAGTTCCATCAGCTCTGGTGGGACTGTTTCACTCACCAAGGCTCCAACTTTGTTTCTCCTGGATTGGACTTAAAAAAATAAAAGCTCAAAGAACTGTGGAACACACTATTTAAAAGCACGCATCCCGAGTCAAGCATAAACACGCATAAGCTGTCTTTTTATAAAGTCTGAGCTTTATAAGGTTGCCAAAATGTTTCTCCGTTGGTTTTAAAAACTGAAGTAGAAACCACTTAAGAGTGAAAAATATTCCGTGGAGGAAATTCTCAGACATCGAATTCCCAGGCTTACATCACAGAGAAGTCAGTGTCCATGCACCAGAGCCGCAGGGGCCAGGCTGGTTGGAGGCAGCCACGGAGCCAGGGTGACGCCTGGGAGGGCACTGTCAAAGGTCATCTGCTCTCTTGGAGCTCTTCAGCAGTGACTGAGGTGTCGCGCTTCAGTTTTGCCAAAGTTTCACGTTTTCACAGTCGCCCGTATTTTCTTTTTCACATACCTGCGTCCCCAATTGTGTAGACAGACACACACACACACACGAAACGTCTTCCATTCTTTGTCCATCTGGGGCAGAAACCAAGACTGTGGAGTGTGAAGACCATGGTGTCAGGTTGCCATGGAAACAATATTCTTTCATTTGTTTCTCCATTGGTTTAAAAAACTGAAGTCAAGCATAAACACACATAAGCTGTCCAAAGACTAAATTCAGGCTCTAATTTCTAACCCCCAGTCCCATTACTTGCTAAACTCTCCTCTTCCTTCCCTTCCAACATGTCCCCTTTCTCAGATCTTTCAGCTCTTAGAAACGACGAGTGAACACGGCATTCACCGTCCTTGGGCCAGCTTCTAGGCATTCTTCAGACCAGATGGTCACTCCTCTATTGCATTGTGGGCATTACTGGCCTGGGCGAGGGGATTTCCATCGTTTCATCCTGAGTGTAACTGATTTTGCAGGCTGATCCCAGAGCTTAGGGAGCTAGAATGGGATTACTTCATAGCAATCTGACAGAATGATTTTGTCTGTTGACTCTAGCGCACGCAATATTAGGGGCTTGTAATTTTTTTCTTTTACTTTTATTGTATTTTACAAAATATTTGGATCATGTAGATTGGAAAGAAATGATACCACCACAAGTGGAATTCACAGATGGTTTGACAAGCACCGAGGGAGCTAGGGCATCCTGCAGCTACAATTGAGGATCCAGAGGCTGAAGTGCCCAGGGAACGGTGAGTTCTCAGGGACTGTGATGTGTGAATGGAAAATAGAAAATGGAAGTGCTCGTAGAAGCCAGTGTGGATGGCGATTGTGAGATCGGTGCTGGAGTGTGACATGCTAGCATCGCTCAGTGGGAAAGAGGAAGTGGACAAAATCTGAGCTGCCACACTGTGCTTCTGGGTGGGCCAGCTCCCCCCTGACTGCTGGTTCTGGTTAGGTGTGAGATTTTTGCTGCCCCCAAGGCCTCCCCTCAAACTCTGGACGTAATAAGTCTTGGGCAGATTGGGAATCAGGGCCACCAACAGATGTAGTAATTGTCGAAGGGACCAAGTCAAGGTGCTTTCATGAGTTTGAGTTCTCTTTGTATTGGTGCCTTGGTGCCTTTCTCGTTAGCATGGAGAGCATGAGTGAATAGAACTCACCTGTGCCCCTACAGGACTGCTGACTCAAACCCATTGCAGCCTCTTCCAAGCCAGCATGCTTGGCTTTATATAGGCATTAACCATCCCTCTTTAATGAATGGAATTCAGTCTCTTTGGGGGAGGAGGGGACCGTAAGGGGGAGTCCTAAAAGCTTTACTATATGAGTAACCTCCTCTCCAGGACTGAAACAGTCTGTTACAAAGCTCACTGGCAAAGAGCTACAGCTTTGTTGATCAAAATGGCTAACCGGCGTTGTTCCAGGCACCGTGCTGAGCCCTGTGTTCCCTCTCCTTGAATCTCACAACTCTCACATTTACCCTCATTTCATACATTTCAAAAGTGAGGCTAGACTTTTCTTTCGTACACTGTCCCCACTTATAAAATTCTCTGACATACGCTCATTTGGGCTATAAGAATTCAACTTTAGGAATAATTTCGTTTAATATCTCAGTTTATGAGGCATTTCTTTGTGTTTCTAGGGACCATTTTGGGTTTTGCATGTCTCTTGAGCAGCTTGAGGCCAGTGAAAAGGGTGTCTCCATGTGGTCATTGTCACAATGTCAAGCTGTGGTTGCCTCAGAGAAATCTTGAGTTATTGGGTTACTAGGTTTTGGTGGCAATAACCTCTAAAGCCTGTTTTCTATGGTCTTTAATTTTTTTTGTTGTTGTTTTTTTGGATTAGAGGTCTAATTACATAACCCTTGAGTAGCATAGACCAAAACCAAACCAGATTCAAGGCTCAGAGAGGGCAAGTACCTTGCCCACCACCACATGGCCAGAGAGTACTAGAGCCAGAATTCAAACCTCAGTTAGTCTCTCTAGCCATATGTTTAACTGACATTATTTAGAATACATATTAAAATATATAGTAGAATGAGAGCAGAATGTAGTTAAAACCCCAAGGCTCCGAGGAGGTTGCTGTTCTTTATGCCACGGTTAAGGGGTGAAATATGATTTCAAAGACATTAAAGTGGAGAGTAAGTTGTAAACATCATAGGCAGGGTTAGAGTTTATATTTAGAAACATGCCTCTCAGTCAGGTGATGAATTTATTGGCTACTCTGAGTGAGAATCAAACTTCATAAAATTTTATACCTCTCTCCCTACCTATTAAGAAAGGCAGCTCATAGCTGAAGACATTGCTTGTGTGGAATGACCAGGTGGGAATAGTTTATAGGGACGTCATGTTCATTCTTCCTTGCTGGCTTATTTTGAAGATTCATTTCTTGTTTTCTAATTGATCATATTGACAAAAAGAAAAAACAACGCACACACCAGTGTTACAAAACCTTGTATTAATCATTTCCCTTCACTTTCAGTATAATGTTGATATGAAATATAGCCATGATTCTTAGTTACATGGGAGGAAATGAGTAATAAATACATTGTAGCAAGTTTAAGCCACAAGGGTGTTTCACTGGTAACAACATTTGAAAACTGTACACTTGCAAAGAACAGCATCTTCAAACATTAGTATATCTGTATATCAGTAAAGCTTTTACATGTAACAAACATGCTATTTCCATATATGACAAATTTAAAAAATATGCATTGCTTGGCAACATGAACTAGGCAAAAATAGTTCTTTGTTCACTAACTTTATACAGGAAAACAGGACGAAAGGCATGCATGTACAACAGGGATGCCTGCATGGGGCATGCAACAGAAGAAAGCTTTTTAAAAGTCAGCTTACATTAGGCATAAATACATGAGGATTATATATTAATAAGGGAGGAAGTCTTCTGTTTGACATTATTAACATTCCTGTTTTCTTCCTATTCCTCCCAGAGGAATACACATTCACCTTTAAGTAAAGATAAAGGAATTACAAAAAATAAAACTCACTTTGCAAACATCTCGGATGACTTGTAAAAAAAAAAAATCAACATTAGTGTTATCACAGCCCCATGTGCAAATTATCCTTCCGCAGGTTCTTCTTGTGATAGGCACATCTGAGCGCCTTGGTTAGGCTGTCTCTCTGCACGCAAGCTGGAGCCGCCTGCTGCAGACATCTCCAGAGGGCCGATGAGACTGGGACCTGCTTTTCCTCCGTCGCTGCCCTTCTGATTGCATGCCTATGCATTCGGCCCAGCTCCGTCCCCCAGCCCAGGCTCTTGCTGAGATCCTAATTCTAGCTGGGGAGTGCACATTTACAAACCTTGCATCGGCAGTAGCTACAAGAGGTACAGAAGAACAAAAGAGCCGGAGAAGGCTCCCATTCCATAAAAGGCAACAAATGACACCTCAAAAGAAAACCTTGTTTCCCTCAGTGTCTCTTCAAACGAATGGGAGACAGGGGCCCCGCTGTTGCTCCAATCTTGAGTACCAAAAAGGGACCATCAATGCTCAGGATTTGAGAGCCTGGTGCAAACAGCCGCCCTCTGCAGGCAGAGCCAGCAGCGTCTAATTTGCTTGCTGGCCCCTGTTTAAAAAGGGAAACTCAAAAAGCATGTGGGGAATTAAAAAAACAAAACATATCAGCAGCAATGTTTCATTTCTTGTACACAGTTAATGTGTGTCTTCCTAATGTTTCTGGTAAGAAACCACTATGAATAAAAAGCACCAATAAAACATCATACATGATAACAATATCGTAGAACACCACTGTCCCTGGGACAGTGTGGAGATGCCAAATACACACTGATTAAATCAGAACACGGAGGGGGAAAACATGTAGTGAAATAGATTTTACTCTGAGATTTTTTAATGTTCACTATTAATATAAAACAGTTGCATTTTGGGGTCAATGGGTAAATACAAAAAAAGGCACTGCCGCGTTATTACTAAATATCTGACTTCACAGCCTTATGCATGCAACTGTTTGGTTCTTTTATAAATAAAATTCTTTTGCTTTAGGATTTTTAAATTGAGCCATATACCTGCAGTCAACACAGGACTCAAACAAGGTGGGGGCAGGCTGCTAAAAGTGATCAGAACACTCAACTTAAAAAAATTAAAACACTAATAGCAAAACACAACTAAGTAGATAAATCTATACACAGTCGATGAAAAATAAGCTTTTCTTTTTTTTTTTTTTTAAAAAAGAATTATGTTGTTATTAATAACAGACTTTATCATGGTTACCAGCCATAGCAAGTTAATACGTAACATATCCAAAATAATATCTCTAATAATCAGATAACCATTGTTTCTATATTCAGTGAAGGAATAAATAGAAATTCAGATTTGCAAATACTTTAAGGTCTTCCTTTTAAAGGATTCATGCTAATGTGATTGTGTTCACAATCTGTTTTCTGAACAATCCCAGTCTTTATGGATATATTGCAGCAGATCAGAATGCTTTCTCATCTCTTCATGAGATATGTTTAAACCATTGATTTTTCTCCTCTTTAACTTTCTTAGCATCCAAAACCTACCTTCACAAACCCTCTGGTCTTACCTTTGGCCTTCGACATTTTTGACCTACTCTTCCTGCCTTGCATGCGATCATTCCTCCCAAACATTGCTCAAGTAACACTAAGCTTATTTAGAAAAGGGGTGTGAAGAACAAATGTTAATGGCACTTAGTTAAAAAAAAATCAATTAAAAAGTGCTGCCTCTTTTTGCACGTGGATTTGCATCTTTAGAATGTAGTCACCCAAGGAGAGTCTTGGTTTTTTTTAAATGCAATGCATGATTTTGTAAGTTCAATCCTTCTTTGCTTGCTAAAGGCTCTCTATAGTTAAGATGCTCCCACCTTTTTAGACCTTAAAGGGACTTTAAAAGCCTTATTACAATGTCCAATGCCACCTAAGGCTGCATTGGATATACAGTTTTAATCTTGAAGGTTAAAGAAAGTTGTTTGGGTTTCATTAAAGCCTTTTAAATCTGTATTTACTTCATTAACTTTTTTTTTTTTTAAATAACCATAAGAGAGTACAGTGATTTTCATGGTCTGATCTTTTCAGTTTGGACTGACTTTGCTGGGGGACGGGGGGGAAAGGCACCAGACTTACCCATTTAATAGACAGGCCTTATACCATGTCCCTGATCTTGCCTCTGGCTGAGCATCCATACCATCCTTTACGCAGTCCAATTTTCCAGTACAGAGCGCAACTCCTCTTGGATTTCCTCTAATACCCTCCATTGCATCAAATTCCGAAACATAGTCTTTCTTTCCCTTACAAATAGAGCCATCATTTTGTGGTAGTGTAGTTTAATCGCTCGCCCTGTAACAAGTGGCTTTATCTCCCTTTTGTAAGGATGAATAGATCAGCCAATGGCACAGCAAATCACTGACAATTACCATATGGACAGCACCAGCGTTTCCATCATGAACTTAACCTTTTCCTCACCTTGTACTGCCTTCCTGGGACGGTGGGGCCAGGCCAGGGGCTGGACATCTCATCACAGCTCTCTCTCTCTCTGCTACTTGCTGACTGACCACTTATACACTGTGCTGGGTCTTGCTCTCTACTTTCTCCTCAGTGGTGAGCCAGCAAAGGGGGTGCAGCCCCCAGGCTCAGGTTCCTGTGGGCAAACGTACTGTAAGTGGCATTTTTAGCTCATTATTTGGGTATTAAGGCCTCTTGCAAGGAAAAATATCTATCCTTGCCTTTTCTCCTCCCATGGAATTTGTACCGTGTGTGTGTGTGTGTGTGTGTATGTGCATGCGCGCGCGCGTGCACGTGCACGCGCAGCAAGTGACAGGGTGAAACACCCTGGTAGGGTGGGAAGAGGTCTCTGGGTGAGAAGCAAATCCAGCACAGAAAGGGGCCAGAGGATTCTTTTAGCATCTCTCTAGGTGACCTGTGAGCAAACCATAATGGATCACATGGTGCCATCCTCCTTGTCCTTGTACCCTCCTGAGCACTCTCTAGCCATTCCAGCCACATCCTTGTCCTTCAGATCCATCTACACGCTCCTCCCACCCACAGGTGAGAGACAGACAACTCAGGCCTACGTGACTGCATCCGTCTTCCCAAGAAGCAGAGCTTGGTAGCCATTTCAAAACAACCCTGCTGCTCTTATAAAAATAGAGGGGGAAAAAATGAATCCATATCGACAAATCCTTTACAAAAACCATACTATGAAGAGAAATTCTATTCAAACTCTTTACACATTATGTACCCTTTAAAATCGTTATGTAAACAATACACAAATCGAAGTTTATCTGAAATTTTGTTGGAGGGAATCTTTCCCTTCTTGCCCCCGTTGCCGTGTGGCCCTCTCCTGTGGCTCAATTCCAAGCAGGGGCCTCAGGGAACTCCAATCGGGGTGAGAACATAAAAGCGTGAGCCGCCATCTTGCTTTGGTCACATGTATCCATGACTTCCTCCTGGGGCCAGACTAGGAAGGCAGACTTTGTGAGAAGTCTCCCAGGCCTGGGCCTTCTTCTGCCTCCCTCTTGTGTCTCTCTTATCTCTTTCATGGCGGTATTTCACGCCCCCCCCCACCCCGTTTCCATCTGGGAAGCCACTTGCATTTCTCCATCCCACCCCAGTCCCGTGTTTCCCTAGAGACCCCTCCCAACCCCACACAGCAAGCCATCCCATGACAGTAACAAATGACAGAATAACCAACCCCAGGTCTACTGATATGTTTACGAGGATGACCTACGCTCTCACAAAATCAAAATGGGAGAGGGACCAGGGAAAAAAAGGCTGCAAAGTATCTTGTAGGATTCTGTGCAACCCTGAAGATGGCTGACACTGGACCCGCAGCAGTCGATTTCACGGCCAGCGCGGTCACTCTCATCTTCAGCTTCTAGATTGTGGAGGTCCGGTCAACACCGTCTGGAGGGAAAGAAGTACGTGGTGGGCACAGGTGAGCAAAAACAGTTCCATTCATGTCCACCCCAGTCCATACCACGCATGTTGGGCCTCCCAGATTCGGAGGACAGATAAAGGCTAAATTCATTCATTCATTCATTCACTCATTCATTCACATACCCACATGCTCACTATCTGGGAAATGTTTTTGTTTTTGTTTTTTTGCCAGGATCCATAATGAGGCTAGGAACCATGATGTAAAGACCTAATCCTCACTCTCTAGGTGCTTACATTCTAGTCAGAACACAGACATATAAACCCACAATGACGTACGAGTGGTAACTGCTATAATGGAGTATGTACCAGGCACAGCAGGACCATGGAGGAAGGAGTGTTTAAGTAATCCTCGGAAATCAAGGACAGTTTCACAGAACTAGGAAATGACTTTTGTAGATGGCGCTGGTCGGAGAGGAGGAGGAGGAGGCAGGAGAGGATGAGGGTGGGGCGGGCATACAGCTCACGTACAGGCACGATGTTGGTCATCAAATGGTGGGGCTGGGGCAGCTTGGAGGTTTAGGATGAAGGCTAAGGGAATGGAGGAGTGGCAGGCATGAGGCTGGACAGCCAGGTAGGGTCACAATGGACACGGAGGTGGACTTGTCTAACTCACATCCCTCTTTTCGGGAGCATCTCCCTGCCACCCCAAATCTCTGCTGAAAGACTGGGGACGAGGTAGTTGTGACTCTGACCCCTGGTCACAGCTGAGCAGACCAGGGTGATGCATCTGGCCCAAATTGATCCAGATTCTCTCTCCAAGAATCTGACTCGGGGCAGAGACACCATAGTTAGATGTTGCGGGCACTGGGAACTGAAAGGTCCTGTGGAAGTGGGAGTGAGCCGAGGCTACCCAGGATGTGCCCCATTTGCGTTGTTGAGAATTGGTGAAACCAGGCTAAAGAGCAAGTGGTGGACGGCTATGCCGGAGATGAGAGGCCGTGAGTGAGGCTGATGGCATAGGGACCCAAAGGCTATCTGATCCCTTTTCGGTTTTCTGCTTACACATGGGACTATAGGAAAGTCCCTAGAATCAGCCATAAGGGTCTTGTGTACTATGAACAGGAGCTTAGACATCTGCGACGAGGGAATTATAAACAGTAGAGTTGCCAGATCTGACTTTAGAATGGCTTTCCTGGCAGGGATGGTAGCAGGAGGACCAGTTAAGAGGCCCCTACAATGGTCCGTGCTAGAGCTGACAAGAGCTTATCAGTGAGCAGAGAGAGAAGCATGGATTAGCCATGGTGGGAGGCAAAAATGACTGTGTTCATTGACCGCTACATGAAGGCCACGGCGGGGTGCAGGATGCCCGCCTGGTGTTACCAATATACAAATGTCAGCAAGTGTGTCCCAGTCTAAGCTTTGATGTTACAAATCTGGTCTACCAGATGGAGCATCTAGATTCACTAGGTAGAACTCAGGTGTGAGATGGGAGTGGTGGTGTGATCCGGAGACAGCTGGAAAACCTAAGTGATACGGAAGAGTGCCGAGACCACCGCAGGGTCTTCTGGCTTCTTCCTGGGTGATGCCAGGCTGGCGTCTTGCCAGCAGAGACTTGGAGGAGAAAGGTTTCTTAATCGAGAATTTGATTAAGACCATTGCAGGTTCACATGCAAAACTTTAGTACAATATCCTAACAAGATACTAACATTGATACAATTTACCCATTTTATTTAGCTTTCTCCAGTTTTATTTATATGCATGTGTCATGTGTGTGTGTGTGTGTGAGAGAGAGAGAGAGAGAGAGAGAGAGAGAGAAGTTCTATACAAATTTTGGAGATATTGTCCCTAAAAAAGCAAAAGCCCCCTAAGATCATCTGTGACGCCAGGGCATCAATTAGTCTTATGTGAACTTATAATCAATAACCTCTCCCCACCCTCTGTGAGTGTCAACCTGAGCCACTTTTGGTGGCTCTGCAGTGGTAACTGGTCATGGGAGAACAGTTGGTGTGTGTATGTGTGCGCACACACGCGTGCACGGGGTGGGAGTGTAGAGGTCACTCCCTCATCTGTAGAAGGCAGTGCACATGCGGCTCACTGGCACACTCATTAATGCCAGCCCTTCATGGTTTTGTAGAAGTGGGAAGCTAGAAACCTGAAAATCTCAACTAACCCAGCCCTAAGTCAGTTTCATGGAATTCCAGCCTCCAAGAGTGAGGGTAGAGAAATGACCAACAGGTGAGTCCAGACTCACAATTTACCATTGTGCAGGTTGTGCACTGCACAACTCCAGGGAGTCTCATTCACATATAACCATCATAGGTTTTACAGTTACAGATTTACAGTTATGACAAATTTCAGATAAATGGCAGAACAGCATCTTGAGGAAATGGAGCAATTTTCTAACATGCACAAAGTCTCCAATATCAGCTAGAAGTGGAACTGCAAGTAAAACCCAAGAAGGAGTAAGGATGGCAGGTGAGAAGGGAGTGAACTCAACAGAGTCTTACATGAGACTCACAAACCAAGATGGCAGAGGTAACCCACCCCCAGGGCTTCCGCATGGGTTCTGTTGGAGGGACCTGCAGGAGGGAAAAGAAGAGATAAAAAGGGAAGGCCAAAGAGAAAAGTGGCTTAAGACTGGTACCAGGAGGGCAGCAGTTAGTGGAGGAGGCTGAGAGAGCAGAGATGTCAGCACAGAAGTGTGGGTCCCCCAAGGCCTGGGGCGCATGGACTAGCTGCATTAGAATGGCCATCCTGGGATGTGGTGTCCCAGGAAATTAGACACTCTCTCCTGCCTTTCCTGAGACACAAGCAGAGGAATCTTTTTTACTCTGCTTTCCTCAACCTAGTCATTTGTCTTTCTGTAAAATGACTTCATTCATTGGCATTCTGTCCCCAGCAAGGTCATTTTCCTTGGCACCTGGAAGGGGTAGACAGGCAGAGAGGTGCTGTCATAGTGGGGGAGCACAATGTCACTGTGCCCAGCTGGGCCACCCTGAACTTAATTTGCATTCTCTGCTCAGGAAACTGCTTACGAGGCTTCCCACCAGAGAGGATTATTGAGGAAAAAACACAGCAATCAAAAGGCTTAGGAGATTAATAAGATGAAAACATTAGCAAAAACATATCGGTTCAGAGAGGTTTGCTGTAAATACAGGAGAATGGGCTAAAAAAATGAAGTGTTTTGAATGGAAACCTCTTTTTAACAAAGAGCATTTGGTGTGCTTGCTAATAATGATGATAATGTTAGTACTTAGCAGTTTGATAAGAGCTTCCAACATGCCAATTATCTGAGCAATATCAAGCCCAGGGGGAAAAGACCAGTTCTCCTTGCTGACTGGCAAAGGCAGGGAGAGTTCCTCACGTAGCCAGCCACTGTCAGGTGGGAGGGGGATGTAGCTGCCTACAGTGGGCTGAGCTTGGCATGACTCAAGATCAATGTGTGTGTGTGTTTAGGGGGGCTTCCATTTTTGAAAAAAAAAATTGATATATAACTTGGACATCACAAATTTCACCCTTTTAAAGCGTACAGTTCAGTAAGTTTTAGCATGTTCACAGAGTTGTGCAATTATCACCATGATCTAATTCCAGAATATTTTTGTCACCCCCAAAAGAAATGTCATACCCATGAGCAGTCACTCTCCACTCCTACCTCCCTCCAACCCCTGACAACCACTAGTCTATACCTTCTGTCTTTATAGATTTGCCTATCCTGAAAATTTTATAAAATCGTGAATGGAATCGTATACTGTGTGGTCTTTTGTGTCTGGCTTCTCATTCAGCATATTATTTTCCAGGTTTATCCATGGCACAGTATGTATCAGTACCTCATTCCTTTTTAAGGCTGAATGATATTCCACTGTATGGCTACACTACGTTTTGTTCACCCATATTTGTCTGCCGATTGACCTTTGGGTTGTTTCTCATTACTCTTTAGGAGTTCATTACTCATGAGTGAGCTGACCCAATCTTCTCAGCTGGAGAAGAGGAGCTAGTGGTACCTTTCCCCAGGGGTACCAGGGATAGACCAACGATGCAAAGTTTCTAAGATCTAAATAGCCAGATCTAAATAGCTGAGGAAGGGAACAGAGTTCACAAATGGAGTTCCTGGAACCCTGGGGAGGTCACAGAAGGTGCTGTGCACTCCCATCGTCTGTTTGGCCCACAGCCAGGGCCTTCAGCTAGCTCCCTCTGTCACTGAGTGGAGGCGTCCTCTGGGCTGTGGAGAGCCTCCCACAGGCAAAGTCAGGTGGGTCGGGTCCCAGCCTTCCTCTCTGCTGCATGTAGAGCATTTATCTGCCTCATGTTTGGTTTCACACGATAAGATTGTGTTTGCAGAGACTAAAAATCTAAAAATCTCTGGTCAGAAAGACAACGCTTTCTGAAACAGCAGCTGATGGCGGTCTCTCTCCCCACCGCTGCCAGACAGCACAAATGTTGGCTCGAGGTGTGCTGTTGGCCCGTTCAGGGGTGGGTGAGCGCATCCAGCCTGGAGAGGGCTATTGGGAAGGGTCACAGCAGGCCTCTCTGGATCTCCATGACTCAGAGCCTCCCCGGACGCTGGCAGGAAGGAGCGGACATCTCTCCCTTGCCGGCCAAACATCCCCGGGCTGGCAGCAAGTCCAGGCTGGGGAAAGGCACCCATTTAGTACCAGGAGGGCACTGAAAGCCTCCTGGGGCTGTTGCGACAATGCAGGGCTTCAGACCAGAGACCTGGGTGCTTCTAGGAGCTCCTCATGGGGCCACAGCCTTGCACACCAGAGGCACATCCAACTAGACAGTCCCTGTCACACTGCAAAGGACACCTCAGATTGCTTGGGGCTGTGGGCATTGTGGAAGCCATTTGGAACAGGGAGATATAAAAACAAGGAGGATTTTCATTTCAAAAATTCTGTTTTTAGAGCAAGTTGGGATATGCTTGGACCAGACTAGGGGATCTAGTGCTGAAAGGGAAAGAATCCAAGGCTGTGGGGGATGTTCCCACTCAAAGCCATGTCTTCTGTTCCCGACTTCTTCAGCTCCCTGCATTTGGCTGGGATAACCACTTTGGTGGGACTCCAGTGTGCACCGGGGGTGGAACCTCTGGGGACAGAGGGACGACCTCAGTCTCCAGGTGCCCCTGACTCATCTCCCAGCAGAGGAAGAGGAGTGGGGTGCTGTGGGCCGCTTGGTGTGTTGTGGCTTGATGCGGGTCCAGTAGCACCTGAAGCCACTCTCTCCCTGTCTCCTTCCTCTCCCTGCTTGTGCTCTGCCCACCCTCTAAGTTACTGCCAGAATGTAGACAGCAGGTGGCTAGAAGCGCTCCCAGTGTGCGGTAACATGTGAGGACGAAGACTCACCTCCCAGAGCGTGCTCGGTCATACTGAGGCACAAGGACTCCAGCCTGTTGTTGATGTCAGGTTCAGTCACAGGAAGCTGGAATTCTGCAGGGGACAAAGAGTTATATTGGTGACAGGGATTCTCAGAACAAAGAATGCCACATGGCTCCACCTGTCAGGGCGAGGGTCTGTTGTGCCTCCCTGGGAGGACTTGGGAGGACTGTCAGGGTCAGAACAGAGGGCACATTACACTCAGGTTGAACCAACCTCTAAGTCGAACTCACTGTGGACACAGGAGGCTGGAAGAAAACTGGTGACTAAAAATAGCTGGTGATAGTCACAGTGTGCCAGACCTCTGCTCACAATCGTCCAGTGCCTTCCCATCAGAGATATGCCAACCTCCTGCCACGGCCTGCAAGATCTCACACAGTCTTGTCCCCCTGTTACCTTCCTGCCCTTGTACAGCTCTCCCCTCCTTCAGTCTACCCCTTGCCCTCTTCTACCCCAGGGCCTTTGCACTGTTCTTCCCTCTGCCCAGAACGTGGGTCCCCGGACATTTCCATGGCTCTCCCTCTATCTGCCATCCTGTCCCTCATTCTACTGTCTCCTTAGAAAGGCCTTTCTGTTCACCGTACATGAATGGATCTTTTCTGCCCCCATCCTTTTCTTCCATTTTATTTTTCTTCATAACCGTTGCAACATCTGACATATCATGTATTTATTTGCTGCTCCCCGCCCCCCCATTGAATGCGGTTTCATTGGCACAGGACTTGGCTCTGCTCCTGGTGCCTAGACTGGGCCTGGCACATTTCTGCTAGAGCAGGGAATGAAAACCACAGCATGGAGAATGCCTCTTCTGCGTCCAAGACTGTGCTGGGCACCCAGTTCCCAAGCGGGGCTCAGAGAGGCCGAGTGACCTGTCAAGGTTAGCCAGCTAACACGGAGTTGGGACAAGAACCCGCATGGGTCTGACCCCAGAGCCAGTGCTCTGCTACATCTCACAGCAACTATGGGTGGCTGTCAACACTCATCCTCAGGCACTTAACTTAGCAGGAGGGCTGAAATGTGTGCTCTGCAGCTTCCCACCGCCCTGGACAATGCTGTGTGCATTCCAACCACAAAGCTCCCTCTGCCATCCGAATGCTTCCTATCTCCCCAGGCTCCGGTCACTCCTCCTCCGAGTGGCAGGCAGTCCCTTGAGGCCCCTTCCTCTGTCCTACCGGGGCCCCCACTGTTGGCCTCTCCCTGGTCCCTCACATCACAGAGCTCTTAAACGTCCTTTAATAGCTTGGAAGTGCCTTGAAAACAGTGGCAATGCATCCGTACTTCTCACGGTCTCCCATAGTGCCTTGCCATGGCCTTCTGCACACCTCATACATGTCTGCTGAGTGATAACAAATGGAGCAATAGAAGGAAACTGACAGCTAAGCTTTGTGAAGTCTGATAGGAGGGCGGCATGAAAAGAATCTGCAGTGGGAGAGCCGGAGAGGTCTCAGCACTGCCACTGCCTCCATATGTGACCCTGGGAAGCTGTTCTCTTCTTTTAGTTCTTCTACCTGTGAAAGAAGAGTCCTGTGTCCCAAACTTCAGGCCATTTCATTGTTCCTTCATATCTCCACCAGGGGGCGCTCGGGGCGGGGGGTTAGACATTACTAATGAGGGTGGTGGTTTGGTGAGACAGGAAGTTGAAACCAATGACTAAACCAAAGTATTTGTTTCTCTTGATTAGTTATACATTTATATATATATATTTTTTGCAATCTGTGTTCCCCATTACTAGCTCATTCGGAGGCAGATGTTTCTGTTATTTAAAATTCTCAAAGACAGGGTTGGCAAAATGGATCAATATAAAAGGCGCGGTAGAGCAGATAGGGTTCTTTCTGACACAAGTTCTAGCATCAATGGGCCTGAAGAACAATCGTGACAGCAGACGTGAGTAGACAGAGGCCGACAGGGCTTCCAGGGAAGCTGAGCGGGAGAACGCAAGAGTCTCCCCACCCCCACCCACTGGTTGCTCTCACAGTAGAGTTGGGGCAATTAGACAATCCAGAGGGAAGAAGAGTATTTTAGTATTTTCATCCATTCATGTGAAAATCATATGCATGCAAAAATTAGCAGGCTTCAGGGTGTGAAATCTATAAAAGAGAAACACAATTTTATATATAGCCAGTTAGCAAATATGAAAAAAAAAAAAAACCCTGAGCAATTATAGCCATCCATATGCTCATTGTAAAATTTAGTTTACTCTCTAGCACTTCCCTTTAAACAAACACTGTGGAGAGATTTGGATAAATAAAGATGCTCGACATTTGGAGAGAAGTGTTTCAGCTGCAGGATTTCTTGCCAACACGCAGCGAAATGCCATTTTCCAAGCCTGGGATTGCGTGTTCCAAAAAGGGGGCTGAGAAACGTGGGGCGCTCTGCTCCAGAATCTCCAAACCTTAGTGGTTGCTCTTTTAGGTTGAAAGTTGTCATGCTTGCCTTTTATCCTCCAGATCTTCCCTCTGGTGCACTGGGGAGTCATGACCTCTTCCTCTCTCAGAGTGGCTCTGAAAAATTGTAAGTCTTGGGAAAAACCCATATGTTCCTGAGTTTCCTAATAGTGTGACTTTTTAATTCTGTATTTGATAAAAACATATCTGTGGCATCTCCTCGCACGTACAAGACCAGCTGGGTAGACGACAGTTTCTATCTCAGGCTAGGAGCCTCACGCCACGTGTGGCTTTGTGGGCAGAGCTCTCACAGCCTCAGAAGGGTGGGCAGCTCCCGCCCCTCAGGCCCACAGTACCCACCAGGCCAGCTCTTGCCATGGCTCCTGGAACCTGAAAGACACATTGCAGTTACCCTGGGCCACCAGCTGTAATGGACCAGGCAGACGTATTTCCAGTTTTCACTAAAGAAAAGGCACTATAACTGAGCCTTCTCTGCTGTTGCCCAAAGCAGGCCCATTTCTTCAGCTCATGTGCCATCTTTGAATATTAGAAATGCTTCCTTTCACCATCAGATCATTCCAGGATTTAGTGAGGCTCTTCGATTCGAGGATGCCCAGGGTCTAGGCTGGCTTGGGACTTTTTACTTGTGCCTTTTCAGAAGTCCCATAAGTACAGAGCTTAGTGCTTAGGCCCAGGGTCAAGAAGATTCTTGAAGGGAGTGGCTGCCCATCCCTATGAGGTGCCGCTGCAGGGTCCATCTGGGGGCCTCCCCATGTGACTTTTCCTTGGCAGACACAGGCCATTCCTGCTGAGTTTCATGTCTGTGGCACCCGAAGTGCAAATCTGCATCTCTCTCAAGGCACTGAGGACTTTAGAATAAGAGACAGGTTGGGCATTTTAGGAAAAACTTTTAGAACCACACTTTGCCAATGAAAACTGAGTCTACTCTGTTGAATAACTAGAAAAGCTTTAAAATCTGGTTAAGTAAGAAGTGGATTCGCTGAAAGAGAAATCAGGGAAGACAGGCTGATGAGGGAGGGGCAGAGGACGGGGAGCGGGATCTGGACCACCGTGATGAGGAGAATAAGGAAGAAAAGAAGACAAAGCAGGGAACCAAGAAGAAAGAGGGAGAATGGTAACAAAAAGAAAAGAGATCAGTGTGGGCAGGCAAATGGAGTTGGCATGGCAGGCAAGCCGCCAATCACAGAAAGGTCATGGCTGGTACCAGAGGAACATGAGTAATGAGTCGCATCCCTAAATCTGTTATGGGGCCAAGGCTTTCCTCCGGTGGCCTCATTCCTTAACCTGCAGAAATAAGTTCTGCGGAAATCCTCTGGGACTCACTTTTATGAAAAAATGTACCATCTTGCCCCAAGTTGGTCTCTTTGAACTTGACTCTCAAATGCAGCGGGGGCACAGGCCCGGCTGGGTTCTTGGCTGTAATATATTGACTCATTTACCAACCTTTCTACCCATTCTCTGCCAATCCTGAGCAGGGCCGTTCACCTTGCTTACTAGATGGCAAGGAGCAAATGTTTATCAAGTACCTCAGGTAGGTTCCTATTCCGGTCTCTGCCTCTGCATGGTAGCCCCCTCCATTGCCCTAGGACCCTATGCACTGATGGTACTCTCCCTCTCCCTACTCTTTGGAAATGCAGTTCTCTGAAAGGAATCAGGGAAACAGTCCCGCTAAGGAGGAAATGAATGATAACAGCCTCGAGCACTGCGCTCCCAGGTGTGCAGCATTCTAATGGTGCAAGAATTCCAGTCTTGAGCTGGTGCCTAAGGGACGTTTGCTGTGAACAGGTATGTCATACCATAAAATGCTGCCATGGAAGCTACTGTCTTATCTACTTCACATCTGGGTAGTCCAGTACCAAGGGTAGTTTGCATGTGGTTTTGTGCAAGGGAAACCGTTAAGATCCCCAGAACACGGCCCTGTGAGATTGCCAGCCTGCCCTGCCCCATGCTTTTCCTTTGAAGCCTGCTTCTGGCCCCTTTGCCTTTTCTCTGTCAGGCCCTCCAGGTGGCCAGGAGCCTGAGGCTTCCCAGTGCTGCTGCAGGGCTGCTCCTAATTCCTCTGGATCCCAAGGGTGGCTGAGCCTGGATCAGCAGGAACAGATCTGCTTCCAAGATAACGTATCATTCTGCAAACCGTTTCCAAACTAATTTTCCAGTTGGGAACACATTCTGCCTCTCCGAAGGAAGCGACCACTCTTGCTAGCCGCCACACTTGTTTTGAACTTCAAGCCATCCCCCCCCCCCCGCCCCCCAGTGAGTGTATCAGATCCTGTCATCCTGTCATCCTTGGTCACGCAGGACCAGCTTAGTGTTTCCTACTCATCCCAGAGGCCGGTGAGAGGCAACAATCATCTGTGGCTCTCCTGGCTTGTCCTGGGAGATACCTAAAACCTGTCCAGGTGGGAATACAGTGAAAAACCACTGCTGACATGCCTCCAAGGGGCCACAGAGTCTGTAAATCCAGGAGAGGGATGCGTCTAGCAAATTGGAGTGAGGTGACTGACCAAATGATGCACAACTTGGGGGCTGCTTCTAGTCCCCAGCCTTTCCTATAGTCTTTGGAGATATTTAAAGTCTTCCATCATCTTAATGGTATATTTTTTTAAGTCAACAGAATAAAAGCTCCATTAGGATGCATTGTACTCTTCAAGGTTTGCCCGTATGGTTTAAAATGGATGCTCTGAGGACATCGCATGGCCAGGAGGAAACCACTATGCTATGATGTGACACAATTCTCTGCGTATTTAATTTCGGGGGCGGTCACACATTTTATGTTCACTATTACTACTGCTTGTGTAAGAATGAAAGCCACTTTCTGCCCTTCTGATTTGGTACTTATTGCCATCTAAGCTACCCCTATGCACTTGCCTAGCTAACCGGGACGTGCTGCTTTGAGGGGAGAGGCCCATCTGCAGAGGGGACATGTATGGCTCACCTCTCAGACCTCATCTCTCGAGGATGAGCCTTCATCTGGGCCTGGCTGTGGCAGTTAGAGGGGCTGCCCTGTGAAGAAAGATGCCTTCCTGGGAAGAAGGAGGACTTCTGACAGTGACTCGTGGTCTTGAAAACCAATGTCTCATCTGCAGGGCTGGGATGCACTTGGGCTCTGGGCAACGGCTGGGAGGAGCATCCCTGTGTGAGGGATCCTGGCCGTGGCCGTGCCCTGCCTCGCCCTTCCTGACCATGTCCTAGGAAGAGCCACCCAGCCTGGCTTGAGTAGGCTGGGCAGGAGGGGCCCCTCCTGAGTGCTCACCAGTGTATTTGCAATCGGGAAATATGGAGCAGCTCTGTCTGCGTGTCTTGGCAGTTACTAGAAATGCTGTGATTCATTAGAGCCTTGCTGGAAGTGGGTTTGTAATGCTTGGGCGAGAGGCTAATTAAGAAGAAGAAAAAAAAAACTCCAAGGATTCCAGATTCTAAGTCCAGTATGCAAAGAACATGATTAGGGACTTGCAGGTAATTACCAGGAAAGCTGAAAATGAACTGTTATAAGTAGCTGCCTCTGGGAGATGGGACTGTGGGCCAGGAGGGGCGGTGAGGGGGATGGTCACTTTCCCCCATGAGCCATTCTGTATTATTTGATTCTTTAACTATGGGAACAAGAGGCTTCATGGGAAGATCTTAGGGTCACAGTTGTCCTGAGCATGAGCCATTTGCTCAGCACTGCTGGACCACAGAGGGTTGGGGTGGGGGATGGACAAAGGTGCAGATGGTGGATTTATATCAATGGATATAAATATATGTATCCCATACCAGGGATAGCGCTTCTTTCCCCGGTGGGCCTGGTCTTCCCAGTTAAGCCAGGAACAAAGAGGAGGACTAAGGACTTGGAAGAGAGCTGCAGGAAGGGGAAAAGAGGTTAGAAAGAACAAGGAAGGCTACACATGTATTAGAATTGAAGGAGTGTGGCAGGCAGGCTCTGCTAGGGCTTCCATGAGGTTATAAAATGACTGGGCTACAGTCCCAGGGCTGAATCAGGGTGGAATAGTCATTCAAGGTCAAAGATTTTGTGCCCAGGATATCTTCAAGTCTTTTCCAGATTCTCTTTTATTGGGAGTGGGTTATATGGTATTCTATAAGATAACAGAGGCTGGGATTAAAGAACCTAAGGAGAAGCCCTTCACCACCCCTGAATTGCTATAAGATCAAACTGGAGAAAAGGAGCTTTAGCACAAAAGTGTGCTAGAATAATTCTAGAAGTCAAGAAGCAACTTCGAATAAGCATCTGGGCCACGTGGACGTCCCTTCTTCTCTGGACACAACTTCCCCAATGGTGGCTCCTCACAGCCCTCCTCCTGTTTCTCCTCCTCCTCAGTGGCCGCCCCACGAGTCCTGCCTCCCCTGCACTCCTCCATGCATACTCTTGCCTGACCCTCTGCTCAAAATCTCCCACAGATTCCCCACTGACAGCCGCCAGGGTCCAAGCTCCTTGGCCTTAGATTGGGTCGCCACCACTGGCAACATTCTCTCCAACTCCTTTGGTCCACCTGCTGCTGCTGCAGCCTGACCTTTCCGCCCAGCCATGGCTCCTGGGATTCACCGTGGCCCTCGGTACTGCTGCAGTCTGGCTCCCTTGACCCTTCTGTGTGCAACCCACCCTGCTCTGTCCACCAGTTCATACTCTGTCCTCTGAAGCTCAGCTCCAATTCTAAGATCCTTTCTTGCCCACCCCAGGCCAGTGACATTTTCCCTCCTTAAACTCCTGTAGACTTATTGCACAGTGTGCCTACTGCCTAGGGTGGGCATTTTCCCACAGGTGCACACATCTGGTTTGCCTGTCTAGAGCAGGGTTCCCCACCTCCCAGGCTGCAAACCAGTACCAGTCTTCATCTGTACTTGCAGCCGCTCCCCAGTGCTAGCATCACCGCCTCAGCTCCACCTCACGTCATCAGGCATTAGATTCTTATAGGAGCACCGGTCCCTGGTGCCAAAAAGGTTGGGGACTGCTGGTCTAGAGGGTCATCTAGGTAGTTGCAGTAATTGCTTGTGTGGCTTTGTGTTACTCGTGGAACCTAAGAGGTCACTGTCTGCATAGAGGAGCACCATTATTTATTGGCTGTACATAATTCTGGCTACCCTGTTTTAGGGGGCATGGTGAAAGGTGAAATTGACTTGAAAATGCACCCAGCTGCTCTTTAACCACATAAAGGAAAGATGGCTGGTCCAACAGCTGTGTTTCCAAGCCACTCCCAAACCAGCGGTAAGTCTCTTAGCGTCAACACTGTCAAGTTTTCTCTTTCTCTGTCTCACTCTACACATCCCTCAGCCCCCATGACACATGGGACCTCTCCCATCTTCCCCCCATCGCCCTCCAGTGATATCTCTGGTTTAATCAATCCAGAAATATATCTAGTATCAAAAATATCCCTGTCAGATTGCAACGACTCTGGGGCTCCTTGTGCTGGCTTCCAGCCAACCAGCCGCTATTCATGCTGGCAAGGCACAGTTTAAAAAAGGAAAGACTTCTATAAGCTCACAAGAATGCGTGGTGACAGTCGAGGCTAAGCACTTTCCGGCTGGGTTCACCAGGGCATCTATTTTGGCGTCCCGGCCTCCCCTCTGGGGCAAGGGGAGAGAAGAGAGGGGGAGATCAAGCGCAGGGCCCTACCTGGCTGCTGGAACATCAGCATATTTTGTGGAGAAGTGTGCACAGGAAGCGAGCGGGTCCTTTGGACTGAGCTGTGGGTGCGGCTTGGCATGCTGTTGCTGCCCCCGGGGTTGGCAAACCAGAGGTTCTAGTGAGAAACACAAAAGGGGACCTCATTAGTCTGGATGCCCTCGGGGTGGGGGATGGAGAACAGGACCCCTCAGCCAGAATTCTGAAGACAAATACCCCAAGGAGAATTCTCTGCTAACTTCTGGAAAAGGGCTTGCAGGCCAGTGCTACCCATACTTATAGGGAGGGAATTTAGAATCCATTCATTGTATTCACCCCTCAAGTCTCAAGTCCTCAGCCCTAGGTCCCTCACTAGACTTCAGTTTAATCTGGACTCCTCTCTCCCTCACTGCCTCTAAAACTGTTTTTATCCTTTTCGTTGCCTTTGCTTTTCCTATCACTTTTCTTGGAAATGGGGGGAGTTCTATAAATGTTTGCAACAAAGCGCGCCAACTGTTCCAAGGCTCTCATTTGATTTTCTTTTTGAGATTCTTATAATTTACTACAAAGCGAGGGGGAGAAAAAAAGAATTTAGTTGGCAATGAGCTGGCACAACTGAGTTTATGTGTTTATTATTATGCAGGTTTCCTAGCGGAGACTTCCTCTTGAACTGATCTGGGGGCTGCCCACGATGGTCAGAAAGTGGGGCTTTCTAATACCCTGTGCTGCTTCCCCTGGGGAGCAAATCTCATCTGTCTTGCCTGGCGCTGGCTTTTTTGTTTGTTTGTTTTTAAACACCAATGTGTCATCCCTAAATTTCTCATGACAACCCAGAGCTTCAGACTCACTTATGTCCTTCCCATCCCAGCCCCAACCTGCAGAGCCCCACAAAGCTGGAGGCACGCAGATGGAAGGCATTGGGTCGGGGGGCAGGGCTAGGGGGGTGAGGAGCTGTGGGATAGATGCCAGCTCTAAATCACCCCGTGAGAACCTCTGGGAAGCCTGGCCTTGACTGACAGAATGTTTCAACTCTCCCTCTGACAGCCTTTCTCAGGCTTTTTCCTGTGGATTCTCCACCATAGCTGGGACCATGGCAGAGGAACTATTTGCCACAAACAGAAAGGCGAAGGAAAGCTCCTTAGATGCTCTGGTTCCTCTGGAACCCGGAGCTGGAGGTGGTGAGGTGTGCTGGGGCAGGTCAAGAATGGAGCAAATAATAAACAGATCTTGCATTTCTTCCTAAAGGCTCCCCAGATTAAAGTGGTCCCAGAGGCATCCTAAGCAATAATCTATGAGGCAAGGTGCAGCCAGTGCAAACAGCGTTGGTTACCACTGAGCACAGGAACACTGTCTCTGTGCTCGGCCTCCCTTGGCTTCTGCCTTCACCTTGAGGTCACAGAGTGAGGGAACATCTTGAAGCCCCCGGCCCCGAGCTTGGCTGCCCAACCCCTTCCCTGGGGCGGAACAAACCTGTCTTCCTTGTTTCATGATGGTGGGGTTGGCTGCGGTGTTGCGCTGGGTAGAGCTGACGAACCCACTGGTGCCCAAGAGGCCAAGGCGGGCGGAGGGGACATTCCGAGAGGGGATCTGGTACTGGCGTGGGTTCCGTCTGCCCATGCCGCCACCCACAGAGCCGGCCGTCGGGAGAGAGTTGGACTGCCCAAAGCCACGACTGTGAGAGTGAACAGAGAAGAACGAGAGACCATCAGCTCCCCTCTCGGCCCTTCCCAACCCCCAGGCTGCCAGGGGGGACACCTCCTGGGAGTCTCCTCACATTTTGACAGCTATGAGGCTTACGAGGTTCTGGGGGCTCTGGGCCAGGAAAGAGCTATGATTAAAACGACAGCTAACATCTGAGAGCAAATATCACGTCCACCGCATGTGATGCGCACCGTCTGGCACTTTTAGACTGATTCTTCAGTCCTCAGCACAACCCTATGAAGTAGGCCCTCCATTCACTTTTACAGCTGGAGCAGTAAAACAGAGCTTTCTAGTTTCGCGAAGGTCACACAGCCAGCAGGGGGCAGTGCTGGCAGCCAAGAAGTTTAACCAGCACGCTCTTGGGCCTTCTTCCAAGCTGCGTCACAGGGCCCAGAGCACTCACATGCCTGTCAAGAGGCCACACAGCAAGAAAGCCGCAGAGCCAGGCTCAGTGTCCTTTCTTCATAGCACAGTCCGTTTCTGATGTCTGTCTGCGCGGCAGACTTGGTGTGGCCTGAGAGCCCCATAGGAAGTAAGCTCCATGAGGAAAAGGACGGAGTCTGTCCTCAACCATCCTGCACGTTCCAATGACTGAATCAGCTCCTGGCACAGTTAATGCAGGCTGAATGAATGAAAGAACGAGTGAGCCTCTGCCATCACGATGCCGCTCCAAATGGAAGAGCTGACTCCATGTCTGGGGCTCTAACTCCAGGGTATAGAGTAGGGATATGAGAATGGAGATGGCGGTGTTTGCCAGTGCTCTGGACCCAGGACACCGACTGCTCCCCATTGCACAAGCCTTGCCTGCAGAAAGACCCAGAGGCTGCGTGTTTCCCCTGGGTCTATGCAGGAAGGCTGCCGGAGACCCTGGCATCGCACTCCGGCGCTATGCTCCCTTTGCTCCTGTGACCTCATCGCCGAAGAACTTGTCCTCTCTAACATGCCTCAGGTTCTGGGAGGGTACGCGGCAGCCAGCAGGGTTTCAGGAACCAGCACATTCTTTCCAAGAAGAGTCAGCTTTAGTCATTCACTGATGTTTAAGTCAAAATGCTTTACCTCCAATGGCCACAAGATGGAACAGACTTGCTTTCTCAGCCACACAGGGGAGGTTTGTACCAAGCCCGTGAGGAAACTCCGGGAGACGGGGCTGACGTAGTTTTTAACCAGTTGAGGATGATGGGGTGGGGGTTGTGGGGGGGGGGGCGCTGCAAAAACAGTCATTTCCTGAGAAAAGAACGTTGTGTGTATGTAGTGGCTAGGGCAACTAAGCCATCGGCACAGTTGATCTCAGAAAATGTTTCTCTTCTCCCCATAATTTCTAAATTTCCTAGGGAGAGAGAGGGCAGGGAAGAGAATTTCATGGTGAGCTGGTTGCAACTGATTTCAGGGCTTGTGTCTTTCTACTTCCAGGGTTTTGAGGCCCATGGAAGGGTTCCCGATTCAGTCAGAGGCTCATCTACACGCGGTGAGAAGAGGGACATTCATGGGTTTAAGGTCTTTTTGTTGATCTCAGCCTTTCTCCTTTCTCTTCCTCTCTCTTTTTTTTTTTTTTTTTTTTTACTAAGGTTTAAAAGGTTTGATTTGAAATAAGAAATTCAAGCCGGGAGAGGTAAGAGTAGTTTCACGTGATCAAAGAGACCTTCTTTGCATAGTGACAGGTGGAGACAAGGATAAAGTGGTTGTTTTTTAAAAAGAAAAAAAAAAAAAACTGTGAAAACTAGGCCTTTGGTTTTTGGAGTCAGAATTTTGGCCACCTGGTAGATGATTCAGTATTCTGCTAAGACTTTTCCTTATTTAGTGCAGATGGCTTTATTTTTATTTTATTTTTTTGCTTGTTTTCCTTTGCAGTTGAATTTTTAAAAAGTTATTTCATATGCAAAATACGGTAGTCATTGAGTGATGCTAAAGTGATTTGTGCTTCCAGGAAGGCAAGACTATATACTTAGGCAAAGTAATGCGGGCAGAGGGTTCTATGAGGGACACTTAATCACTGGAAAGATGAGGGCTCCAGGTGCTCCTAAAGTCAGGAGTCACAACCTGGGTGGTCTGTGGTGGTAGAGCCCAGAACATTTTGGGGATAGGATGGGTGGGGGTGGAGGGAGGAGAATTTGGCCAGGCCCTCTTTCTACTGCGGCATCCTTAGGTGGTTATTACAAAGCTGGTCTTGTTGAGTGTTGCCGCAGCTGGCAACCAGAGTAAACTCTTAGGTTACTTCAGATGACTAGGCTTAATGAAGTAATCATTCTTTCTGGGGAGAGAACAAAGTGACAAAAGCAAATTTTCATTTTTCTTTCTCCCGCTCTGCCCATCTGTGTCTCTCTTTCTCTGCCTTCTTTAACTAACTGATCTCAATACCTTGAAATGCGTGAAAAAGACTGAATTAGAACCAATTAATTTGTGGTTTGTGATTATTCAAGCAGGGACTGGGCTGCAGTTACCTTTGTATTATTGGAGAAACAGGTATTCAAAGCAAATTAACAGCATAAGATGATCCCGGTGGTAATACTTAGGAGAACAAATCACTTTCTAGAGCTTTAGCAACCTCCAATTGAACATCTACAATCGATGATTGAACTCATTCTTATCTAATCAATAAAAAGAGGTCCATTGGGGCTCGAATCTGGCAAACTCTGGGTTAACCCAATACAAGCTTTAGTTAATAACACTCTGGAGAGATCGAGGTTAATGGGAAATCAGATGGAAACCAAGGACAAGGCAGGGCAGACAGTCAGGAAATGACATTTTGGGGAGGAGCGGCAAAGCTCAAAAGCTGTATCTTCATTTTCATCCTCCAAATTCCTTCTTCCTCCTGAAACTGGTCTCCCAAGGGGCTGGTGTTGTAAGAGCGGTCTGGAACCTCCTCTTCTTACTTGGGAGAAGTATGGCTGCCTTTACGAGAAGACGGGAGCCTAGGACTATGGGGGCAGCCCCAAGAGAGGAGGCCAAGGAGCAGGCCTGGCCTTTTGTCTGGGTCCCCAGGAATCCTCAGGTGCAGAGGTGGTTCAGTCCAATCCACTGGGGAGGCCAACCCCAGAGGGCTTGGGGCCAGGGAGCTGGCGATAAAGAGTGTTGCCTGACCTGCCCATCTTTTCTGTGTGTCAGCCAAAGACCACGAGAGCTGCCTGGCATCTGTAGTGGTTAAGAGTACTTGACTCTGGAGTTGGCCTGCCTGGTCCAGATCCCGGACGCCACTGCCTGCCGACTCCTCTGTGAATTTTGGTTTACAGTAGCTCTTCTACCTCATATGGTTCTTGTAAGGATTAAATGTATCAAATGTAATATTTTTAAAGTGCTTGGATAGCACTTGGCACATAGTAAGTGCTAAATGTTTGTTTTAATAAATAAGTGTTGTATATGCTGGAATGGGGTAACACTTTAATTTTTGCATTAATCTTTAATAAAACTTTTCACGAATTCCAACTGGTCTTATCTCCCTTAAATAATAAAATAGTGATTTTTAAGGAACATTTATACAAAAAAAAAAATGCCCCCAATTTTAACAACACAGAGCTTCTATATATGCACTGAGAAACGAATTCAGAACTTTTTAGGTGCAAGTGAAAAAATTATTATTTATCTGCTCACGTTTAAACACGTAAAATAGAATGCTAATTTTTTTAGGATGTTGTATCATGATTCCCTTGTCTCCCCCAAACTGCCTGTCATTATTCAAGGCTTAACCCCACCCCTCCCTTTAATATCTCCCCCAGATTGTAACTGCAATTTCCCTTTAACATGTAATTGGATTCCTCAATTTAAAGCCAGATTAAGGTAATGGGTTCTAAAGTACAACGAAGCTTATTTTTAACTGCATCCAAGAAGCCGAAGTAGTATGAAAAATCAAGAATGGTGCTGCTCCACTCTTAGATTGCAGCTCAGACCAAAATAGACTAGCACTGGGCTCTTCCCCCTGCCACCAACTATAATTAGCTTGTCTGCAGCTAGAAGGGAGAAAAAAATTACACTACCACTTAAGGTGCTGATAGAACAATTCATTTTTGTCCCTTCAGAGCCCCCCTTTGGGGATAAACCACCAAGCGTTCTTGCTGGCATTCATTAAATCATACCCACTCTCCCCTTGACTCCCATCCAGACGAATACTGTCATTTTGACAATGTAAATTGAGTTACCAAAGATCGCACTCAGCTCTTCCTCTGGGAATATGTTCTCACACAGCCTTTTCCCAACCCCACCTGTTTAAGGAATGTGATTTGGAACTTGCCACACGGCGTCCTGGGTGAACGAGGAATGACGCCTTGCTTTGTTCTGCCCCAGGGACCCAGGCAGGCAATGGGGCACCTGGGAACCATCATGCATTACACAAAGAATGAAATCCCAACATACTTTCTTTGCTGTCGATATCCTGATATGTCTAGAAGGGTTTTCCGAGGGAAAGACCGAAAGAGCTTCTGCACCTGCTGTTTCCATGACAACAATCTTTTTTTCTGCGTCTCTGTAAATGCCTGCAAAAACAAACAGGACTTTTTAATGGGTGACGCAACCTGGCATTAGAGGGAGAAACATGCAATTAATAGGGGGAAACACTGGCGTCTCTACAGTTGCCTTTTTATTCACCTGTTTCCAACCTGGTCCAAACAGTAGTTGGTTTCATTTGTGAGCTGCCTGTACTGAAAATTCAAATTATTTGGCATTCGAGGTGCTTGGTAAAGTACATGCATTAAGCTTTTGATAAACCTCAGTTTTGGTTGCACTTCTGGTAGATCCATACCCACCTTCCCTTTCCTCCTGACTCTACTCTGGACTCTATTTATTAACCAAGAATATATTGTAAAATTGATTGTTGAAAACTCTTGGCTTTGGCAGGCCCCCTCCATTTTCATAATCAATGGAAATGCTAAACTACTCCAAAAATCAATCTGCTTGATAGTGTATGGATGCCCTGGAGTGGTGCCAGGCTTCAGAAAATGGAGACTATACAGTCTCTGCGTTTCAGGGCTTGGCTGGGAAATCTCCAGTTGAGGGGCCCCGTGCATTATAAAAACCCCAGTGCACCCTAAACTTCGTCTGAAGTTTCAGAAAGTGGGTAGATCTGAAGACTTCTCAAATCTTTTTTAGTAAAAGTGGTGTTTGGGGATGTTTTGCCTACTGCCCTGTAACATACAGTCATCTATTCAGTGGTCCCAACCTTTTTGACGCTAGGGGACTGGTGCTCTCATGCGAATCTGATGCCTGATGATCTGAAGTGGAGCTGAGGCAGTGATGCTAGTGCTGGGGAGCGGCTGCAAATACAGATGAAACTTCGCTCGCTCTCCCACTACTCACCTCCTGCTGTGTGGCCTGGTTCCTAACAGGCTACAGACCAGTACCGGAATGTGGCCTGGGGGTTGGGGACCCTTGATCTATATTATGTGTCCTTTTGTGTACACCATGGCCCAGGAAAGAACTTTTACGGGTATTGAGTCTCCATGGCAGAGACTCTCAAATTCATGATCTATTAGATTCCTCCAAGGAGACTGTTAAAATGCAGATTCCTGGGCCCCCTCCCACACAACCAGAGCCTGACTTAATAGATCTGGAGGAGAGTCTAGGTGGTTTGTGTTTGTAGCAAGCACCCTGGTAATTCCGCTGCAGGGAGAACTTGGATGTGAGGTGTTTTAGATGGTGAGGACCGCACACGTAATTCAGGAAGGAAACCTCCATCGAGTATCCAGAACTGTGGTCTACGTGCTGTGGGAAAACCACAAAATTTGACTGACTAGCATTAACAATGATGAAGATAACACACCCAGGTAGTTTTGTGAATAAGGCATGAAATCCTTGAAGTAGCAATAAACTTAAGAGTAACAGACTATATAACTATTTCCCATAAAAGAAAACAAATTCCTTAAACGGAGAAAAAACCCAACAGCTTAATTTTCTCCTGATGATATTTAATCTTTAAGTACCTAAACACGGGATCTATGTGAACAAAAGCAAAAAGGTGTTAGTCATATTGTAGGAAAGTTATTGATTTGCATACATCTTTCTCCTCGTTGACCTTAGCCAGACACCATTAAGGATTATTCATCAAGGAGGGCTAGAAACCAGGAGACCCAGTACTACTTTAAAGAAAAAGGTGCAGACTCCCTTTTGGGGTAAGTGGTGGGGTAGGTAGTCTCATGGCTAAAAGGTGAGGACGTGGTTCTCCATGGTCCCTCTCATTTATTGGTGATGCTTGGTGAGTGTCCAACTACACATGAGGACCTCTGAAAACTGTCAGGGGTCTCTGAAAGGCAAGCATTTCTGCTGGACTAATAAAGGGATGGATAGTCCCTGCTTTTGACCAGCTTATTCAGCCAAATGTTAAGGGAGGACTCAAGATGCAGGTGTACTGGTCATGATGACTCGAGGAAGAGGGTCCAGTCCAGTGGGTCAGAGGAAGGCTTTGGATGCACATGGGTAGGGTCTGAGTCTCTGCACAGCCTTATGTGGGTTCCTCAACCTGAAACTCAGTTCTTTCTAAAAACCGGGGATAACAATACCTCCCTCAAAGGGATGCTGTAAGGGTTAAATAACACATAGAAAGTACTTAGACAACTTAGAACATGCCTGGCTGTAGTCATGATTCAATATGTGCTGCTTGCAGATATTTAACTAGATTTTTTCAGTTGCACAGACCAGCCCTTTGGTGGTGGTAGATGAGTCTTCATCACATTTAATATTTGACAATCACCTTTAGCCCCAACAAAAGACTTCAAGGCCTCAAAGCTACAATACTGAGCTGGTCTGGAGCCAGCCCAAAGGACAACTGGCCTGACTTTCAAGTGACAAAGTAGTAAACGGCTCACTTTATAGATGTGCACTCAAAGTGCTTTCAAAGACACTGTTTCATACCTGATATCTCCATGGTGGCGAAGAGCTTCCAGAAATGGAAATATGACCCCCCCCCCCACACACACACAGAGGTCAGCTCATTCACTCAACATTGGGGCATCAGGCTTATTTAGTTCTGGGCTGCAGATAGGAGCAAGCCCCTTGGCAATGCTGAGCGAGTGTGGTGGCTGTTTCTTTTCAGTCCTGAAAGCCGCAGCTGGGCGTCATGGAGAGGAGCGAGGTCATGGCTGGCTCTGAGTGATCTCTAAAAGCTGGTTCCGGTGTGTGCCCGTGGTATCAGCTGGGATGGCTGATACCTCACCTCGGCCCCCTGCACTGGCTGCTCTGGGTTGGGCTGGCAGCAGTTTCTTCAGGGGCTGGAGGGGAAGGAAGATTCCACACTACAGATTGTCCAGACACAGCCGGTCAGCCACTTCCAAGTCTTCTGTCCTTGTCAGGTCCAGACTAATAAGTCTGTCTGGAGGAAGATGCGTCCTATAGCTCTGGTGGCTGGATTAAAAGCCCCAGAAAAGGACAGGAGCTCATCTTCCTAGAACCTTCTCAAGACGTGAGGAGGCAAGCAGCCTTGGATAAGAACCCACGAGACAAAGTGATTGATCTCAGACAGAAAATGCAGAACTTTCCTGTCGTTTTTACTGTGCTAGGGAGTCGGTCCCTCCATCCCTGGGGAGGAAGGAAGGTACTTTGGAACCATCAACACCCTCCTATTCCAGTTGGCTAAAGAAGAGCACATTCAGGCTGTGAAAGGCCCGCCTGTCTCTCGAGCCCGAGCTACGTTTTGGCCAGGATGGAGACTGTGCGTCTCCACGGGGCCTCATAGGGAGGGTGTGTTCTGCACACATACAATAACCTGAGGCTGTGGAAAATTATTCAGACGTGTTTCCTCTTTCTCAAACTAACATAATAAAAAGTCTTGCACAACATTTTCCCTTCCAAAGCAGAGTACAGGCCCCTTCCCCCTGCCATGAATTTGGGCAAGCAGACTCGGCATGGACCCCCTTCTGCCCAAGACCTCCACTGTCAAGACTCTATGGTAATCGGGGCCCCTTGCCAGCAGATGAGTTTGCACGGTGCCATCTTCGCTCTACACCACTGGGGCAGCTGGGGAGGGAAAGGGGAACGAAACAGAAAGGAGAGCCACGATTCTCCAGGAGGGCTCCCATGAGGCAGGAAAGGGAAGCATCAGGCCACAGATTTGGGGCTGGCGTAGACCAGTCGGGAAGCTGTGTGCTGTCCAGCAGAGGCAGTCGGAGGGCTTATTATTTTGTTCCATGGGCTCCAGACTTGAGACAAGGTGGAAGGTAACTTGTCCTTCAATATCTTGAAAACTCAATGCTGAAAATGAGCGTGGAGAGCAAGAGGGGTTCCTATTTGCTTTTTCAGAAGTTTAAACGCTCCCTAAATAGGTCTCTCTTGAAAACCCCCCAAATGTCCTCTTCTCCAACAAGATACAGAAAGCTCCAAGTGTTGTTCTCTCTGTCTAGAGGACTCTTCCGCCTCCTTGCGTATAGTCTTTGCCTCTAAGACTCTGCCAGGTCTTAGCTTGGAGGTAGTCCCTCTGGGGAAATGCCTGGAGGCTCTAGGTAGGTGCCCGCCATGCCTCATCAGAGGTTTTACCATCCTGTACGCGATGACCTGTTTCCCTTTTGTCTCACCCACTGCCCTCACACTGAGAGCTGTCTAGCCAGGGCCAGCGCCTGGGCCTAGGTGCTTAGTCAATGTCTACAGAATGAATGAGTTCTAAAATTCATCATTGTGTTCTCGCTTTCTCTTCTTTCTGTTGCTTTTTCCTGGTCAAAACATGTGCAGGGCCAGGACTGGACACAGAAAAGGGTGAGTCAGGGGGTTGGGGGAGGCACACACAAGAATTCATGCCACTGTGAGAGGAAATCGCAAAAATGAAGGTTTAGAGGACGGGGCAAGAGAGACTGGAGTGGAAACCTAGGGAGAGATGGTACGCCTGCATGTGAGGATAGGTGGAGTCAGACCACAGAGGTGGGGGGCCAGAGAAGTGACCATAATAGCAGAGGAGCCTGTGTGGCAGCTGGGAGGATGGCTGAGGTGTCAGACCTCTGAGCTGGTTATCTCTTATCACTGGGGCCCACCAAATCCCAAGGGATCTGGCTGCCATCATGGCAAAGATAAAGAGACTTGGAGGCTTTTGCTATCTTATTCTCATGTTAAAATCCCACAAAAAGACCTCAGCGCCCTAGGTTTATTAGTACTAAGTTTTCTAAAGCCTAGACCTTGTCTCTGTAACTTTTTGGAGGCGGGTTGCCCAAGAAGCCACTGAAGTTCTGGATTTGAGGTACAACTGCCTGTTCCCACATGTCCCTCAGGGCAGCCATGCCCAGGACCTGTCTCACTTGGTCGTGAAGACTGCGCTCACTCTGAGAGTCTGGTAGGCACAGCTTCAGCCTGCCTCAGTCCTTCTTCAAAAGGAAATATGGCTAAACACAGTTCCTATAAAAGTCACAAATAAAAACACAGCAGAATGGTCATCAAACCATGCACGACATACATATAAATATACATTATTTCTTCTGCTCACTCTTTCTCCCTCTCTCCTTCAATTTTCCTTGAGCCAAAATGCAAAATGTCTCAACGAAAAAATTTTAAAAGACTTGAAAACATCAAGAGGAGGACTATGTGTCAATCGCCCCAAGGCTTAGTCACACAGATAGATTCTTCTGGAGTCAGAAGTTTCTCTCAGGCATTGGTCCTCACATCAGAGCTCAGTCTAGATGAATCTTTGGACACCAAAGTAATGTACAAGTTGTATTTAGGTTCTGAGTTCTGCCAGAGCTATATTATTAATGACATCCACCCCTCAAAAATGAGTTGTTGGAGACGCAAATGATCACATCACAGAAACTCTGAGAACCATTTCTAAGCAATGAGAAAAATGTTCTGTGAAACCTGTCACTACTCACCTCATGAATTAGACACTTGTCTATGAGCTGTAAATAGGAACTTATATTTTCCTCATCGGGTCTGGAGACCAAGAGCTGTGTGCACACTGTGAATTTTAAAAAAAAGGAAGATGAATTAGAAAAATGCACAACCATTCTAACCTCAAGATCTGCCTCTAATTTCCTTTCAGGACCAATATTTTGAGAGGTATGTGTGCCTGAGGCTTTACGTAAGGTTCACAGAAAGGGCCAGGAGGCTCCTCATTCCACGGAAGTCAAAGGCTCGGTCACCACAAGAGCCCTTGTCTTGAGAAGCCCCTTTGCTTAATTCCAGGCATACCATTCTATATTAAGCCTTCTGCAATCCAGCCCGAGACAGACTCTCTGAGAGAAGAAGAACGCCACAGTGTCCCGAGCTCTGTCTTTGAAAGAGGCTCCTTTTGAGAGGGAAAATCAAAGGCATCAAAGACCATCAACCTTATAAGAAGCGGTCTCCATGATTTTATAAATGATCAGTACATCTCATTTGAAGGAATCAAGCTGGCTCATCTTTAAGGGTGTGAGGTGTGTAGGGCGTGCACATGAGCCTGCTACTCAATCATTGGAGGGTTATTTCTCAAGTGATATGTGCATTTATACCTACACAGTTTCACCTACCCACTCAGGTAAGTGCTAATAGAGCAGAGCAGAGTTAGTCTGTGGGTAGTGTAAACACACCCACTGGGTTTGTCATGTTAGCGTAGCCCATTTGTGTTCACCCTAGAGGTTTTGATGGGAATGCCTGGAAGGCCGCAGTGGAAATGGTAGGACAAATACATCAATTAGAAGTAAAAACGCCATGCGCTCAGTAGATCAATTTTGAAACCTGAGCATCGTGATTTGTTTTTCTCTCCCTAATCCTACATAGCCAGTCTGTCACAAAATGCCATGGACACCAGAGTTTTGCACGTAGATTTTCGGTATAGCATTATTTGTAACAACAAAATCTTGGAAACCACCTCAATGGCCACTAATTGGGACTCTGTTAAATAAATTATGGTTTATGCATACTGAGGAATAGTACACAATGTTTATAAAAGAATGAGGTGGTACCAAAATAATAGAATTATTAAAAGTATACAACATAAAAAAAAAGCTTCAGAAAAGCATGTAAACAAGGCCTATTTATGTGTAAAAAGGATACTCATATACTCGTATATGATTCAAAAGTTTCTGAAGGAATATTCCAAACTTGTTTATGGTGGTCACCTCTGGGGAGGAAGATGACAAGACTAGGGATAGGGAAAGGGGCTATTTTTAACTTTTCACCATTTTGTTTAGTTTCGATTTTTTTTATGTTGAGCACGAATTTATTTTATAATTTATTTGAAAGTACTTAAATGTATTTATTTATTTGTTTGGTTGTTTGTTTGTTTTAGGCATGGCAACCCTTGGTTGACCTCACAGATTACAAGGACCTTGTCAGCTTACAATTCCTTATTTTTTATTTTTTTTACACCTACAGCACCTGGTCTTCCTAGGTGGTCTCCCATCCAAGCACTAACCAGGCCCAACCCTGCTTAGCTTCCAAGATCAGATGGGATCAGGCTTGTGCAGGGTAGTATGGCCGTAGACTGAAAATACTTAAATTTTATAAAGAAGCCATGTCAGAGGAGTGCAGGTCCCTTGAGGGCAGAGGCTACCATGGGCCTCACCACAGGCAAGAGGGCTGAGGTAGTGCACACTCAGGTAACCACCCCCACATGTGTCTTCACCCATGAGGTCATCTGATCTAATCCCTCATAGCTAAGTGCCCACTGGGGTGGGGGGAGGAACAAGGACGTGATGGGAGGAGACCAAGGACCCGCACTGACCATCAAGCCACTCGTATTATAGCTCCAAGGGATGCTACGAGTCCCCTCCTCTAAACCACAGGGAGCTTCTTACTGCAGCTGTAAGACTCAGGTGTCCATTCTGATAAAAACTTGGTTCTTTAAAATGGTCTGAAATTTTGGACATTGTCGAAGACATATGCGGAAGGGTCTGAGCCACAGGGAAGGCGCAGGGCTGTCAGGTAGAAGGGGTGCTCTCACTAAAGAACCACGTGTGACTTCTACCCTGCCCTACACACAGATACACAGCATAGCCGTGGTACCTTGCATGTCTGACTTCAGCTCAAAGGTGCGAGGCCCAGCGAGCACGCTACTGGACGGCCCGGCATGCCCTGGTCTGAGGGAGTGGGAGAGACCGGGTTGAGGAAGAGGCCTTTGAGGGTCAGAGAGATCCGAGTTCAGATCCAAATACCTTAACCTCTCAGAGCCACCCTTTCTGTACAGTGGGCTAATGACATTGACTCTGGTAGGCAGTTCGTCTAGCACCCAGGGGTAGGCCCTTGCGGTCTGGCAGCTCTGGTTAGTGGTGTTGAGAGAAGAAAAGGGAGAGGTGGGAAGATCAGGCTCTACCTTTCCCCATGACACGTGTGAACTGGCCGGGAAGATCCCCCTCTGGCAGCGGAGCGACGGCCAGCTCCCCGTCACAGCTGCTCAGCTGGTGTGGCTGGAGCCCGCCGCTGGCGCCAGCTGAGGTGGTGGCTGCGGTGCCGCTGGCCACAGCGCTGTCTTTGCAGTCGGGGCTCTGGCTCTCGGGGCCCATCAGGGAAGGTGGGTGCGGGGCCTGGGGCTCCCGGTGGCGAGCTTCTGGGGTGGTGCTCGGGGAGCTGTAGGCCTTGATGGGAGTCAGGAGCATCTGGTGGAGTTCCTGGAGAGGGAGGCGCAGGCTGCCCCCCTCAATGATGTCCTAGACGGTCAGAGGGAGAAGACTTCCATTAGCGTCAGGAGCAGGGGCGACCCACCTTGATGCCCCCGTGCCCCGCCCCAGGCTGCTCTCAGACAGGACTCGTGGCTGCTGGCGCCTTCCTCGGCATGTTCTTTGGAAAAGCAAACATTTCAATTTTATCATTCTAATAGTAGCCCAGGCAGAAAATTCGGAAAATGCAGGTATGTCTAGTGAGGTAAATACACATCACCCGAAAATCCCACTAGAGATAATCACTAAAATGATTTTGGTCCATTTCTTTCCCTGGCTTCCTCAGTGCCTTTCTATAAAATGCATTTATACAGTTTACACTCACACACTTCAGAAGCTATATAAAAAAGCTGAGTCGTATAGTGGCTTTCTGTGTGTGATTGGTTTTGGACGAAGGAACCTGACCATGTACATCTTTGTTCAGTCCGCGACACAGGAAACACAGGGTAGTGGATGGATCCTGCGCTTCAAATTCTGACACTGCTGCGTGGCCTTGGGTAAACAACTTAACGTCTCTGTGTCTCAGTTTCCCTGTGTATAAAATGAAAATAATAATAGTACCTGCCTCGCTGGGTGGTTGTGATGATGTTAATATTTGTAAAGCTGCAGGTCAGTGTTCCTATGTGCCAGGCACTGGGGTAGCATGGGGATATGGTGGGAACAGGGAGTTTCTATCCTACCGTGAGATGAACAGGTGTTGTATTAGAGACTGAAGCGCAGGCCACGTCTGCTGTGAGGGGAGGCTCTCTGAGGGGGTGGCAGGGAGCAGGAACCCCGATGAGTGTTGGCGTGAGGGTCCCGGAAGAGAGCTCCAGGCAGAGGGCACAGCAAAGACGAAGGCGCTGAGGTGGGCGTGTGCCTGTGGCGTGTAAGGAACTGCAAGGAGGACTGAGGTAGAGCAGGGTGGGCGAGGGGAGGAGGGTGAGAAACGAGATCCAAGGAGCCACAGGGGCCCGAGGGTGGAGGCCCGCAGGCTGGGGTAGAGTCGCAAGAATTTCTTCTGAGTGAATGGGGAAATCAAGGAAAGTTTGGAGCAGGAGAATGATATGTTTATAGAAAAATACACATAATAGAGATGCATACTATAATGTATACAATTGAATAATATATATACATATAGTGTTATAAATTGGATCCTTCTGCACAATTGACTTACTGGGCATTATTTTTTAGAACAAGGAATGAAAGTTGATTCTGACAGACACTGATCTACGTGCCAGATGCTCACAGAGGTGCAGAACAGGCTCAGATAGGTGTGGCGGGAGGTCAGGGTCTGGGGGTCTCCCCTGGCATGGTGGGTGGGCCCCGCCCTCTGCCACAGTGCTGCCCATGCTTCTGCAGCAAACCTCTCCCTGGGACCCTGGAAGGACACTGACAATCAGGGCCCTGATTACTAATGAAGATTTAATCTTCGGAGAGCCCAGAATAGCAAGGACATAATTTTAAAAGCCTGAAGTATGAGTACCAATCCATTCCTGGGATCTTCTCTTACCAAGAAAAATTGCCTGATGATGTCAAGGAACACAAGCACACGGAACACGAGCATTTCTGCACCCAGACATTTCAATCAATCAATTGGAAAGAGGAAACCTGAGGACAGCAGACTTGGACAAGGCGTGTTTCAATTCTGGGCAGCAAGACACTGTGCCCCGCCACTGGCAGGAACCTGCTTTGTTCAAGGGTTGGAAGCAGAGCCTGAATTGTGCCTAGCCTAGTTGGCACCCAAGTTTCTGAGGGAAGTCAAATGCTAAGTAGCCACCAGAATTGTCTCAATCAAGGCCAGGGCCACTGTCCAGCCTACTTTAGTGAGGTTCATTTTTCTTTAAAGAAGGCGGCTTCGGAGAGGCTACCCTTTCTTTCTAAACCTGGCAGATATGGCCATGGTGAGACCGGCCCACAGCCATCCCGACAGGCCTGCGACGTGAGTTGAGTGTTCCTGACCATCCCTCCTTTTCCTGCTGCCCAGACTAGACCGGCCCTTTCCCAGAGTCTGCTGCCATCATGTGACCGGTTCTTTGACTTCAGTCTTGGCGATCTGAACAGGGAGGGCACAGGGAGGCAAGCTGGCTCACCCATGCCAGGAGAGCACCTGCCACCTTTCCTGACCCAGCTGTGTGCCAACAGGGGACCCCTGCCTCGAGGTCCTCCAGTTCCTGCCAACCGCCCAACCAGCAACTGGAACATGGGAGGTTCTGACCTCTTTGTCTAGCCTGACCAAGGAGGCGAAGGGAAAAGAGAGAGAAAGGGTGAGGCTTCCCTAGGAAGGCAGAGCTGGCGGCCAATCAGGGGGATTGCATGCATTCCGCCATCCCACGTGGCAGTTACCACGGAGATGAGCAAATGCATGCTTTTGACACCACCAACTACCACCAAACCCTCATCTGCTCTTGTTATGTGACAAGAAGTCTTCTGTAGTTACTTAGTGATGCGGTAAGGAGATTTTGGTTATGCTAAGAGCTGAACTCCTTCAAACAGGAAGTATATACTTGCCCCAAGTTCAAATCTTAACTTATTCTATTGGGGATAACCATGCTAAAAAAGGAAACCATAAACATTATAATGTTGGACACTTTCTGAAAATATAACATCAGAAATCATGCAGAGTTTTGTTCCGTTTCTCCACCACAAACTTCAAGCCACGATCTCAAAGATAATACCTAACTGCTATCTTCCACGGCACAAAGGCCATCAGGTCACTTCCTGACTCTTCAAAATGAATTCCAGAACGCAACACTGAATGCCCAAGTTGAGAGGGAAAATAGGAAGAAGCTGCCCAAATGGGACTCGATCCAGTGCCCTCGACTAGCTAGCTATTGGAATTAATGCTCTACAGTGACAAAAATAAGGACTCAACTCATCTCTGCTGCTCCTCATACCATAAATATAATCCTACATTATGAACACAAAGAGGCAAAAACGAAGCTGTGCATTCATGCAGGTGCCGAGTCAGGAGCTCGTGTAACGAGAAGGCTGCCTGAGCACAGTTCAGCGCAGGCGAGCAGGAAGGAAGCACCTTTCAGATCCTCGCAGCCTTCCTGGCCTGGCTTTTTTAGGTCTTGGGGGAAGACAGGTTGAGCCTTTCGTGGGGCATGTAACAGCAACGAGGCAGAAATCATCTGCAAGAGAGAGCTTCAGCAGCAGTGGCCCCAGCACTTTTACAACTGTCAGGGCCCCATCCTTCTCCTGTGTGAGACGACTTGGACTGCTCACACCGCAGAAAGGACTCCTGCACGGTTTACATCTATTCTCCCTCCTTCTTTCATTCACCAAGTGTCAGTTGAGCCCTACCACGAGCCAGGCGCTGTTAGGCACTGGGGATCTAAAAACAAATATGACGATGCTAAGAAGCTTACAGTTGCTGAGACCTGTAAGGTGTGAGTGTGCTGTGTGGACAGGGAGATGTGGGAACACGGAAGTGTGTGTGTATCTTCCTTCTCCACACCAGGTTCCCAGGCTCAGAGGATGGTTCAGCTTCACAGTTTGGGAGTCAGTTGAAAAGAATGGCGAATAAAAGCAGGTAGAAACACTTTCATTATTAAAGATAAATAAATATCTTTCTAATCTTTTTCCTTTTCCACCAAATATCTTGAGATGTCTACATGTCCTCACCTCCTGGCCTCATCACCCATTCTTACTCATCGGTTCGTGGGTTTCTGCTTGGGTTCCCTCCCAGCTCCCTGAAACCCTTCTCATCATGACTACCGGTGACCTGCTGATGGATAGTTCCGGGGGGCAATGTTCAGTCCTCATGGGCTGTACACATCCGTGGTACCGGATGAGGTTCCCTCCTTCAAACACAGTTCCCGACCCTTGGGCAGGCTCAGACTCTGTCATTGTTGCATCCGGTCCCTCCTGATATTCCTCAGGGTCTGTCCTCGGCTCTTACCACGTGACACACACTTCTGGGAATACCGACTATCGTTTATACACCGATGACCCACAGCTGAGTCTTTCAAACCTCTGTGTACTCCGTCCTTTAGACCACTGACTTGCCATTTCCACCTGGCTGTCTGAATCCCATTTCTCCCACACTGAGAATGCCTCTTAATTTTCCTGTTCCCAAATGGCGCAGTACCCAGCCCCAAGCCCCATACCAATGCCCGGACACCTGCTAAATGACCTCTCTTATCCTTCACCCTTACGGCTCCTGCCTTGACTCAAGGGCCCACCAAGCCTGGCTCTCAGCTCCTAATGCGGCTTCCACCCAGCACTGGCTCCTTCGAGGTTTCTCTCTTCACCACTGCAGAATAGAGTGCTTCAACCCAGGAAGATGCCCTCATTGGCCTCGGTGATGACGCTGATCACACTAGACTGTGAGAGCCCCGGCTACACGTCCGTCTGTCACAATGCATGTCCCGAGCTCCCAAGGGCAGGAACCATGTATTACTCACGGTTAGCCTCCAGTGGATGGGGTAAATCTAGTCCAAGACGCTTGCTTAGTAACTGTTCAGTAACTGAGGGGAAGAGCTCTGGACGCAGAGCTTGTCTGCAGAGACTATACTGATTGCTAAGTGGCCGTGGGCGGAGTCCCAGCTATCTCCTTAGAAATCGCTAGGTTCTATGTGAGGTAAGAATGCCGTAGCAGGCAAGAGCATGGTGACAGCATTTCCAACAGCATAATCAGCTGTGGAGGGCCAGAAAGGGCTGATTGAGTGTGTCACGGGTGGCCTAAAGGGCAACAGGTTATAGATACTCCCCCCTTCCTCAAAGAACAGGAGGGACCCAGGTCCCAGAGAACAGAGAAGAGAGCCAGAGATTGAATCCTTGGTGGATGCTGAGGAGAGATTCACCCCCAGGCCATTAGCTCTTGAGAGGACAAGCACACAGGTGTTTGCAAGTGGTGTCATAAGCAAGCTCAACATGGTGGCTAGACAGATACAAGCTTTCCTGCTCAAAGAAGTCAAACCGAATAAACTCCTTATTGCTTTCCTCTTGCCTATTAGCTGCTCTCAGACTTTTATTACATCTGTCATCTTTTTAACAGTCCATTCCAGTGAAACAGGGAGAAAGTATTTTTGTGAGTCAATATTATTCTAGGTATGAAATCAGAAAATGTCACTGACTTTTCACAGGTTACATAGGAAGGCGGGCATGTCAAGGCTTCTCATGCGACCTTGTGCTTCCTCATGCTGTTTCAGTGTGAGGCTGCAGGGAATAGAGCTTAGAGCAAATTCCATCTCTCTGTCTCTCAGGTGGGTGCATTTCCTCAGTGACAGAGGATATGGATGAATTCCTCCCTGAAGGATGCTCCCAAAATAAGGGGAGTGGGGGACAGTCCTTCACCGTAATGCTTTGCAAGCTAATCCTTACACAGAATGTCTTCTGTGTTTCCTAACAGATAAGGGGAAAACTGGCCTTTTGAATGTTTCCTAAAAGAGAGTGTTTTTTTATATTAAAAATGGCAATAATCACTCTGTTAGCCAAGCTGCTTGGTAAAGCAGTTAGCATAAAGTTATGAACATCACCAAGAACCTTGAGTTCAGTTGGACCGGTTACTGTCATTTGTGACTAATTACGGACAGGCCTTTCATCATAGCTGTGCATGTGAGTAGCTTCTGTCTATCTGTCCAGAGATTTTAAAAACAACCTGCCTTATAAAGTATATATGCATATTCTATAAATATATAACATTTTATATTTTATGTACAATGCATTAAATTAACTTTATATATGGCATGTAAAATCATACACACATTTTTGTCAATAAGTAAAAAAAAAAAAAATCCTCCTGCTGCATTAGCCCTACCTACCTCAGTACTTGTTCCCTTCCAAAGGCATGCTGGGATAACTAGAAGAGGTTACTACTCCAGCTGTGCAGGCAGCAGATAACAACAGAACTCCCCGCCTCCCCCGTCCACCGCTGCCAACCACCTCCCAACAGCAGTGCACAGAATCCCAACTCTGAGACACAGGCAACATGGGCTCACTGCGTGTGGAACACGGCCTGCTCTCCTTTGGATCTGAGATGAAATCATAAAGTCACCAAGTCCTGAAAATGACACCATTACCAGAGTGATGTCTGGACACAAAGATAGGACAAGTATATGTTTAGGCAGCACATGAAGAGAGAGGGTAGCAGCTGACAACGGCTTATAAGCGGAATAAACTCTTTTTCAGAATTTGGCATTTTTGAGATGGTTCCTAGCAGAATCATGGGGACCCATTCTGTTGTTAAGTGAAAGTCTGAAATTATTCTCTGGAGCACCAACAGTGTATGTCTGCCAGGTGATTTTGACCCCCTCTATCAAAACCTGGAGCACACCTATTGGTATTTACCACTCTGGGGGCATCTTGTTTCAAAAACGGATCGTCTCCTGGGTGGACGGCAGGAATGAAGTACATCTGCATATTTCCTGCATTGCTTCATCAAGATTTCAGTGTCTGCTTATGGGTTGAACCCCTTGCTAATCTCAACAAATGTACAAAAGGCAGAGGGGAATGTGCACAAAAAAGAATGTACTTGACAGCACCTCCTCGGTGCTCTGGGATGGCCAGTCACAGGCCACCTGGGCCCAGGGAATAAGTACATTTCAGCAGTCACGTTACACAGAAGCATGAATAATCAGGAAGCTTCACTTCAAAATCACTTCATTTCTTTTCTGACTTAGGTAAGGAAACAGCGTGACACACTTTATAAGGTCTGTCAATGACACTTTCAAGTGAGAAGTGTCCTTGGTCCATCTTCCTGTGATGAAGGTGGAAAAGTTTCCTCACCCAGGGTAACTTACCCTTTCCAAAGACTTCAGGAGGTTTTGTCTTTCTTTGAGCTTCTGAATACTGATGACAATTTTGTGTCTTGCACCTTTGGTAACATTCTGTAATTAAATAAAAGTTATATATAAGAACATTTTTAAGAATCAGCTTAGAGACTCTCAGAGGCTGTTTAGTACTTTACTGTCTGCTTTGTTCCTATACGCTTGCAGACTAGTAAATATCCATCTGTCTCTCTCTTTAGTACCTATTGTTATAAACCTCTTGTTATTAACCTCTTCTTACTAACCTTTTAACTTCATCTGAGTTCACATGTGCCTGTGTCTTTTGGCTGTGACCTTTATGAAAGAGAGACGCACGCGCGCACACACACACACACACAGACAGACAGACAGACAGAGATGGAGAGAGAGCGGTAGAACAGCCAATCGCCCTGCCCAGCATGTAATTTTTCCATAGTTGTAAAAGGTCACTTTTAAGTCGTATACTTCTCTTTTCCATGTTTTATCATTTCAGTCCCTCCCAGGTTTCCTGAAGGTTCCGACTCCGTACAGATACCCATGGCTTTCTCAAACCTTTCCTGTGTTTCCCATCTTGAAAAGATGTGAAATCCAGTACAGGTCTCCCCAGGTGTCATGCCACACAGGCAATTTTTGTCAGTTTGCAGCCCCTCTTTGGTCTCCATAATGAAAACTTAAACCTATAATTCAGTTGTCACTTCAGGTAAATAACTAGGACTCACATTTAGAGTTGTGTATCTTTTTAACTGTGTAGGAATGGTGAGCCTAAGGATTAAGTTTAACACTTGTTGACTTTAGATATTGCAAATTTCCAAATAGGAGGTCTTTTCCCCAGATCAGGTCTCGTATAAACTTCTGGTGACTTCTTGCATCTACTCATAGAATTCCTCTTAAAAAACTAGAAAAGATGGGAAGACCAATGACATCTCCTTTACTTAGAAAAATAAAGTGGTCAAGTGACAACTGAACTCACTCTCAAGATGAAGCACTGGGGGCATATTTCTGTTTAGCCTTGACTTTGAGTCCAAGTGAATAAAATTACTCTGAAAAGTTTGTGCTGGCCTCTGGCTTTGCCCTTTCTGTCAATTATTTCTTGTTTTTTTCCTCAAGTCGAACAACTGAATGACTTAGTTTTTTTTTTTTCTCAACTCTGACTCAAACACAAAAATGCTCTTAGAAGCAGTTCTCATCAATCCCTGGGATCTCAAGGAGCAATCGAGATGAAAAAAGCAGAGGGAGAAGTGTTAGGAAGTTGAAATTAGTGCCTTTCATTCTCTGAGAATGTGCAGTGACTTTGGGTTTTGTCTTGCATCTCAATACTGGTATTCAGCCAGGCCTGCAGAGGTTAACTGAGGGTACCCAGTGTGCAATGGGAATCCAGCGATCTGCTGGGAGGTATGTGTCCCGACCAGCTCTGCCCCAAATGGTACAATCTCCTCTTCCTGCAGGGGAAATACTATTAGCCTGTTCAGACCATTAATTCTTTTAAATCACTGCTCAAAGGAAACTGAGGTCAATTCAAAACATGCAAATAGCATTTTAAACACGGGAAACAAAGACATCGGTCAGATCTATTTACTCGAGCACAGCATGGTAGGAAACATGCTTAGTTTTGGGTGTTCTGTTAACTGACCTGGCATTTGGCAATCCACACTTGGGGAAGGATGCCTTGAAAGGAAGGAGCAACTTTGTCCTTTATGTTATGCAGAGGGAAATATAATCTGAAACCTGGGGTAATCCCCTTCTCAGTGATTGTCCAATGTTATTAAAGGTGGTTAGAAAAAAAAAAATAAACAAAACATTGTACAACTTCAATCACAACTAAGACCCGTCTGAACATGTTTTTGTACAAGCGTTGGCAAAGGTCTGAGGCATGACATGGTGCTTCTACTCAATAATTACTAGAACTTAGCTGATTTGTTACAAGACGGGACAATGGACAACTAATCGGTCAGTCATTTCCCAAACAAGCCCTGGTGGCACAGAAGGAGGGAGGAAGAGAAGCAAAAGCAGCACACAGGTCCTTCGAGGCCTTGGCCAAACGCCCCTCTTCTAGGAGACAGTGCCGATTCCTCCCTAGCATCCCCAAACTTAGTGAGAACACTTAGGTTATATCTTTTTCAAAATATTCTGTTTTACTTTTATTTGGCCTGTGGTTATCTGCCTGTCTTCCAACTCCTACTGGACCACGAAGGCAAGAATCGAGCCATACTCACCAGGCAATGCCGGACAGCATCTGGCAATTTCTCAAAGAAGGCAAGCTACTAGGAGGGTATAGGTATGGCTCCAAATAAGGTCTGTCTTAGACTTGAACTTCAGGTCCCACCTGGGGCACCTTCTCAGGGAATAGATCCCCAAAACACATACCTGAGCCTCCAGCTGGCACTCGGTGAGGGCCATCATTTCCTCATAGGTCATCTGGGAGAACAGCGCAGCATACTTGTGCAGGCGGAGGCTTTTTAACCAGGCTGGAACATCTGTGGTGCAAGACGTGCAAGAGATGGGGAGAGAAATTGAGAGGGGACGGGAGGAGATGACAAAAGATGTGGGAATAGAGAAAGAAAAAGAGAGTGATGGTCAGAGAGGAAAAAAAGAAAGAAAAAATCTTTGTGTTACTGCTTGTTTAATTTTGGCAGCAAATTCTGGACTTAGAGGTCTCGGTCTAGCCCTGACATTCTTAGTCTAGTTCTGTTGGGCTCCCTTATTTCACTTTAGACCAGGAGGTTGCTACCTTGGGGTCCATGGGCAAGGAATTCCCTAAAATTATATCCCAATTTGTGAATATATGGGTAGTTTTCTGGCAGAGAAACATCTATAGCTTCTGTAAGATTCCTGAAAGGGTTCATGACCAAAAAAGGGACAAGGAACCATTGCATTGACCAGACTACTTCATTACTGATTTGGAAAGAACTGACTTAGAATTTTAAAACTACATACGATGACTCTTTGCCCTCAAGATCATTTCTTTCTAGGCTCAGTGCATATTTCCATGTGCTGTTTCTGCCACTTTCACGGTGACAAGAAAACCAGGCAGCTGTAGACCCCTACTTGTGGAGTCGCCATCCTTCTTAGCCTGATAGTTCTTCTTCCTTCCTATACTACAGTGGGAATAGGGCATCCTGGACCCCAAAACTATCACTCTAGTGCGTATGTGTGTCTGCTGACCATTTCTCCAAGTTATGGAATGTATCTGGATGTGTCTCTGACATTTTCCTTGAATGTCAACCACAAATATATGAGTGTTGGGAAAGGTCTGAGGCATGAAAGGTCCAAAGACTGGCTAAGCCATAGGATAATGGAAATTCCAGACGCATCCAAAATAAGCCCCAGTTTGGGATTCTGGAGTTAGTAAAACTGAATAGTAACTGTACTGAAAATCCACAGGTGACTGATTACCTTGCTAAATAAAACCAAAACAAAGCCCTGGCCCATGCTCTTTTAAGTCAGAGTTTTTGAGCTAATAGGATCTTTAAGAAGTTTCTAGATTCATTTTCCCCCACTTGACTCATTCTACAGATGGCAAAATTAAGTCATTAATTTTAAATCACAGAAGTAAGTACTCAGTAAAGTGGGGACCAGAACCAGGTCTTCTGATTCTCAACATTTTCCTATATTGTATCAATGTCTTGTAAAATGGAGACAAAACAGTCAATCAGTGGGAGAGCTAAATAAACAGTGACTGTAAAGTAAACTGAAATGCTGAAGCATTGGCTAAAGGTTATTCATGATTTCTATAAAGTATTATCTATTACAAACTATGTTGATTGCAAGATACTATCTATCGCTAAGTGCTTTATTCTGAGGCACTGACGGAGACCACAAACACGCCATAATAAGTGGAAACCTTGCAATTTTCAATATTTAGAGTAGTTAACTGGGATTGATTAAAGAGGCCTAACCTGTTCTGAAATCAGGCCCTGCCCCTGGGGGAACCAAATGCAGGCTTGGGGAATGTGGGTATGGGATGATCTTCTGAAACTCAAAGGTACAGGAGGGGAGGGTGGGTCCGGTGAGGTTACTTTTCGATTCACAGTAATGTGAAGGCCAAAGAAGAATTTCTGGAGAAACAGAATTCAATATCCAATGGTATTTTAAGAACAGATTCAGTCATCTCAGGCAAGAAATCACTTGATTCTGTGCTTGGAGCCCTTCATTCTACTGTGACAGCTGGAGAGTCCCTGTGGGACCACCATTAACCACAAAGAGACAGGGCTTCCCCAGGCACATAGTACCAACCGCTTACATCCTCCTCAACTCAAACTGTGATTCAATCACAAGTTCCGGACACACCAACCCAGGAGGTAGTTTCCCTCCCACGACATCCTGGAGCTGTCTTACCAGACTTTATTCTTCAGCATGTTTCTGTTGCTGTTAAAACAATGTTCGGATTTCTGCAGAGTGAGTAGCAAATAACTACAGCTCCAGCTTTCAGGCCAATGACATGTTACCACTTTGTCACCAGGTTTCATGTTTGCTAAATAGCAAATATCTTTGAAAAGCCCCAAGCTGCTGCTCGGAAAACTCAATGATCATGATTCATAAAAATCTGGGGTAACTAGTGCCAACCTCATGAGCCAAATTTTCACTGGGTGCCCTACAGCTTAATCATGCAAAATCCACTGATGATTAAACAAACAGAATCCTGAGCTACTAAATCACATGGCAAAGTGGGTGCTTTTTAAGCCAAGGTAACAATATGGTGTTTTAAGAGTCGGAGAGAGTGGGGTGCAAGTCTTGGCTTGGCAACTCCAAGTTCAATCAGTGCTAGTTCCTTTCTATAAGAGTATTTAACAACCAGAATTCCCCTGGTTAGAGGAATAGAAGAACCTGCCTCACTCATTTAGTCAAAATACAGGTCACTGGGAGTTGTTTTCCTAAAAAAATTTCCTACACAAATTCAGAGCATGGCAAATTAGGCCTTCCTGAGGCATTATTTCTGGATATGTTCCTAGGAAACATAAGCTCCTCTTGGCTCTATGTTCTTTGAAGCAGGCACGTGTCGACTCTGCTTGTACAGCAAGTGTCTCAGAGCCTAGCTCAGTGTTGGGTGCTTAAAGAGCTCTCCTATCTGCAATGTGAACCGATGAACAAAGAGGAGAAAATCTCAGTTCTTAAGAACATAGCCTATTAACCTTCATTCTCTGGTTGGTGGTGAGGCACCTTCTGTTGCCAAAGATTAAAATGAAACACCATCAAAAATGGAACAAACCAGAGAATCGTGAACCTTCACTATTTGACTCCTCACAAGCCAGGAATTTCAATGGCTTGAATGCCAGATTCTGTAAGACGTTGGCCAGGGATGAATTTTAACTAAAAGCTCAGGTCCTTTCCCATGGTCCAGATGCCACATAGTTGGATGGAAAGCTGACCACCACCTAACATAACCTCATGCCTACCTTTTTCATTCTGCCAAACAGTGGCTATGGTTGGAAGACACAGACAAGCAGGGGAGAAGTGAACGTGTTTCCTGGAGGAGCTATGCGCCTGAAGGTATGCATGCTTCCTGGGCTCCCACTTCTGGCTGGTACACAGCTGTTTAGTTTCATCGGGGCTGCTTCTGATGGATGTGCCAATGGAGGTCACAGACTAGAGAGTCACTCTTTCATGTAATGCAAGAGATAAAGATGCTATGCTATATGTATAAAGATGCTATGACTTCCTTGCCAAGTGTGGGCATCCTGATATTTGCTCACTCGACATTTTTCAAATATCTACTATGTGGGCCAGGCTCTGTGAAGTCATGTTCCTCCCATCAACGAACTTTTAATCTGGAGAGAATGGCTGACTCAAAAAAAATTGTAATAGCTGCAGGACAAGTGCTAAGTCTACTCAATGTTCTAGGAAGCACGGAACAATGAGCATTTTGGTTTGCCTTGGGAAGTGAGGGATAGCTTCACAGCAGCAGCAATCCCAGAGTCATGGGGCAGACCATATTGAGAAATCTGTCCCAGGAAGCAGGAAGAGCATATAAACAAATCACACAGCCAAGAGAGCATTCAGAGTTGAGCAAACATTTTGGTGAATGATAGAGAGTGGCTAGACACAACGTGGGGCAAATAGGCAGGGGGTCAGATGATTGAAATCTGTAATGCTTTAACAAGGAGAGCAGACTTCATCTTGTGGGTGGGTGATGAGAAGCTATTAAAATCTGAGCAGTTGAGGCACAGTCAAATGAGTATGTTAGAAAGATGATGACTGTCAATGGAAAGACTGGACGGGAGGATGGTGGGAGTGGAGGCCAGGAGACAAATTCAGATGGCTTGGGAGGGCAATGGCGGAGGGGAAGGAAAGGATGCAAATTGACAGTACTCGATGATCAGGGAAGAATAGATAATAAGAGAGAGAAAAGAGCTGAATTAAGATGGCTCCTCTGATTCAAGTTTGGTGAGACAGAAAATACAGGAGAGACAGAAAATGCAGGGAAGCAGCAGGTTTGGGGTGAGAAGAGAGAGATGGTGAACTCCACTTTAGGTCAGTTGAATGTGACTGCCTTTGGTTCATCCGGATGGAGAAATCAACAGCTCAAGATCTCTAAAGGGAAGTCTGAGTCAGAGAACCATTTTCCTTATCAGTAGCACATGGTGGTTGTTTTAGCCATAGAAGTGGGTGAGCTCACTCAGGGAAAGAGCATGGAATGAGGACAGCAGAGAGCCCGGGTGGAGCCCTGGAAGTGCCAGGCTGTTAAGGGAAGATGTGGGAAGAGGAGCCCATGAAGAAACCAAGAGATAAGGCCAAAGGGTAAGAGGTTTCCAGGAGAAAGCACCACCACTCACATGCAGACAGTGGGCCCCAAGTCACAGTGTCCATCCTTTACAAAGCTCCTTCCAGATCTTCCTACAGTCCACATGGTTTATTTTCTCGTAGCCATTTTTTATGAGAGTGCTACGCCCACCTTTTATATGTTCTGTTCTGTATTTACTTGTTGGTCTTTACCAATGGAATCAAGTTTCGACTTGTATTTCCCTTTTAGAGTTTGGCCAAATCAGCCACAGAGGGGCTTTGTGGTGTGTGCCCCAGTTCGCACAGGAGCTGGGCTCCAATGAGAACTCAGTCTGCTTTTCTCAAATGCCCGCTGTGAGAATGGCTGCAAATACCAGTCAGGTCGATAGGCTATGCAGCACCTGCCCCACCAATGAAGTGGCACCACAAGAGAGAATTGGTGGGTCCAATATTGCTGAAGGCCACAATGTGGGAAGCAAAAATGAAGGGCAGGGAGTGAAGGACTCCTGGAAGAGAGAACATGAACAGCCTCATTTTCCACATGAAGGCTCACCTGTGGTGGTCCTGGTACCTGCAGATGGAAGAGAGACTCCCATTCACCACAAAAAGCCAGGCTAATTTCATACGACTCTTTTCTAAGATATGACTGCATCCTTGTTCGTTGAGGTAGAGGGAGGGGGAAGCCAACTGAGGGCTAAGAAGGAACTAACTCTTCAATGCTGAAAACATGCCTTTCAAAAATGAAGAGCAGAAGTCTAGTAACACCACCAAGATTACTGAAGACTGTCTTTATTTTTGGCCAGAGCGGAATGAGGAGCCCAATTCTGTTCTAGCCTCTGAGAAAAAGAAAGAAGGCATCTTGATCTCTGATCCTTGTGGAGCTATAAGCGTTCTCCTTGACCCTAGGATGTGTCCATGGTGGCCTCTAAGAGGAGTTCCATGCTTGTGGGGAGCATGTTGAGGTCTTGGGAGGCACAGAGATGGCCTACTTTGTGGTAAAATACTCACTTAGAAGGGTTAGATGCAAACAGAGAGACTAAATTTCTCCTCGTAGTTTCTATTAGCTATGACATTTATAAGTGATGTTCCACACACAGCCTGCTTTGCATTGTTAAACGGCAGCTGGATTCTATGTCAAAAGCTGCCCTCCGTATGCCCCAAAGTCCTTAAAGCACCTCACATGCCTGGTAAGGGATGATGGCTAAAAGACCCAGGGCTTTTAGAATCCGAAGGAATCTTGAGGATTTGCTTTTCAAAGACGTGAGGACTCTCAGCCTTTCCGAGAAGAAGCAGCATAAGTCTGAGCCTATAAGGACCTATCCATGCAGGTCATATGTTGGCATCGTGGAATTAAGTTAAGAAAATTTACTAAATTCTAGCCTTTAAGTTAGATAAGTTCAAGACAATGCCTAGAAAGTCAACATTCAGAAAACAGCGACTGGTTCCCATGACAGCCATGTTGACAAGTGTCCCAGCCACAGGAGCGATACAGGAAGCTGTATCGCTCCCCTTCCGTCACTCCCCTTCATGACCCTATATTCACAACCTTCCTTACAAAGGCTTCCGACAAGTTCCTTTTTCTTAAAAAAGATCACACTTCTCTAACTTCTCTAATCTCATTCTGGGACAGGCAAAAGTTCAAAGGTCTACATTTCAAAAACAACCCAAAACCCTGAACTGACTGTTTCAGAATAGGCAATATATTTCCTTTGCTCCGAAGAAAAAAAGTTTACATAAGTTTCATTTAAGAAAGACTCCTTAGGAAAGGCAAACTGAGCAAATTTTCATAGTTACTGGTCTTCTCCACTCTTAACTGCTATGTTTCTATCCAGGTTATTAGAGCCAAAGCTTTCTTTTCTACCACTAACACGTCTGTACACAAACCATATAAACAGTTTCAGTTACCTCTATATTTTGTACTAATATAATGCCACACACCACAAGTATACCTGATTGATGTTAATTTGTCATGGTATGTCTGAAGCTCATATCAAGAGAAACAGACACCCCCCTTCCCCCCCAATATCCCCCTCTCACACCGATAATTGTGAGTAGAAAGTCACGGAGCTTCTCACTTTCCGGAGCCTAAAGCTCTGGGCTTTGCTAGCCAGAAATCTGGAATGGAGTTCGTCACCTGCACTTTACTGCAGGTGAGCATAATGCTTAATATGTGCAAGTGAGAGGGCTCTCGAAAAGGCTGGGCCAGCAACAAGCATGGTGCACTGAGGTCCTGGCTGGCACACCTCTCCTGGAATGTTCTACACTTCCCCTCAGGTTGTTTGTTCTCCTATATACGCTTTGCTATAGATGACACTACGGGTATGCAGACGTCCCAGGCAGACACCCAGGCATCATTCTAAATTCCTCCTACGCCATCACTGTCGACATTCCATCAGCGTACATTCATTTCAGAGCTGTATGAATTCCATTTCACCGAGATCCTATGAATGCGCTCCTTGTCTCCATTCTTACTGCCAAGTGCCTTGGTCCGATTTCATTTACTTCCTCAATTACTGAAATATCTTCCACCTTTCATCTGGCCTCCAAATCCAGAATCCCCTGCCCTCTCCTCACTTTGATTTATCCTTCACATTGCTGCTAGGGTCCTAGTTCTAGTATGCAAATTGAAGCAGGTCATTCTGCTGCTGAAATTCCTCCAACAACTTCTACCGATGTCAGGTAACAAGCCAAAATCCTTTGCTGAGCCTAGTGCCTGGCTTTTCCGTGCTTAGCACCTGGCTTTTCCGTCTCCCATATTCTCAGCCCTCATGCCATAGGACCTACTTGGTCGAGCCGTCTCATCACCATGCTTTCCCATGTGCTGCTCCCTCTGTGTAGAATGCCCTTTCCTCACCTTTTATACTTGGCTAACCTGTAATTACACTCTGGGACTCATCAGCTCCAGGTCTCTCCTCCTCCAGGAACTTTCCTTGATTTCCCTCCACTTTGACTTAGGGCCCTCCTTGGTGCGGGCCAGACCCAGGCCAAGTCTCCAAGATGTTTTCAAAGCTGTTGAACCAGCTTCAGGTACCTGTTTGTTGCTCAGTGACAGTGAGTCCCTTGAAGCAGGAACTATCTCTTTTGCCTCTCTCTCCCCAACAGCTTGTCCAAACAAAGCCTCTCTCAGCAGGCGCTCAAAAAAGTGAACTGACTTGAATGAGGACAGAGATGAAACCTGTTTATTCCCTTCTCTCTGCTCCCGTATAACAAGACCACATCAATCACCAACAGTCCTGGTCTTTTTAAACGTCTTTAGTTGTTGGGGTTCTACATTTCCGAGGACATGATGCTAATATGAGGGCAAAAGTGCTTATTCTACCAATGGACTTCTCTTTCATATTTTCTCTTCTTTCTGGGAATTTATGAGAATATCATTGATTGTTTGTTTGTTTGTTTTTCTTGGTCACATGAAGGCTTCACATGAGGGAAGAGTTAACAGAGAACATTCTACTCATGGGATGCTGAGGGAAAGGAGGCTATTAGAAGTGAGCACAAACTCAGTATCAAGAATCTCTCCTCTGGGCTAAGTTGAATGCAGTTTTTGCAAAGAACAAGGACAACTGAATTTAGAAACCACAACCAGTACATTTAGGCCAAACATGTATAACCAGTGGCCTCCACAGGGAACGTTAAAGGGGAAACTTCCACATTCTCATTCAGGTTCTCACTTCTGTTCATTAATTTCTAGTTGAGTAGCTGATCCCAATCTTCCTTTAGCCTGATAAACCCGTCTGAGATCCCTGCCCCAAGGGACAGCCAATCTGTGCTTCAGAGCTGACTTAAACCTTCAGGATGAGCATTTACTATAAAAGGAAAAACGAAGCAAAGCAGGCAGATGATGTTAATTCTCTGAGAGCAGGAGTTGGTCTACTTGGGAGAGGACTTAGTGAGAATCCTTGGCAGGCAGTGCTGACGCCAAGACAAAAAGAGGACAAGATCGATGTTTGTGAAAACATAAAAAGAGCAAGGATGTTGGGCCGTGAGCTTTATTTCACACTTTTGACCCAAGAGGCACATTCCTCAGGGACAATTCATAGCCAAACCTGGCTACTCTGTCTAGATGAAAAGGAAGGACTGGATGAACACAGTGTTTCAGCAAGGTATGCACAGCTGTTGGGAAGAACGATGAATTCACACTAAATTAAACTCAATTATGGTGACTTTTTTATTCTTTTCCCAAGGTGCGGCGTGAGGACTGACATGCATCCCCTAGAGATTTGGAACTCCTCTAAATTCTACTACAGATTCCTTGTTGTTCTCATAAACAGGCCATTTAAAAATTAGAAAAATAGCAATTAGATGATGGCTGAGGTGGGCCAGCATGTAGCGTAAAAGGGCTGACACTCCTGTGCAAGGGCCTGGTCACAAGAAGAAAGGGATGTGGATCTGGGAGGAGGAGCTGGCTCTTTTTAAAAGTACTTCAGCGGATTTCATATTTCATTTCTCAGAAAGTATGAATTAATTTGGAAATTTAAACCGGCATGTGCTCTTGGACCTGGGAATCAGATGACACATTCTTGGGACAGGCTTGTTGAGGGCTGCTTCTCTGGCGCTCTCCTGGAAGGCCGTCCTGTCCTGCGTAGTCTTTGACAGCGGAGGCATCCTGAGCATTGGCCACCCCATGACGACTTGTCAAGGGAGGGGCACTTGGCTTTTACAAACACTGGCCCCTGACTCTGGAATGCTGCTCTTTCCGGTGCTTCTACTATGTGACCTATCAGCTGAATTGGAAATATACTTTTCCCACAAATAGAATCCTTCATTGTCTCTCACATTCCTTCCTTCAAATACAGTTTTACCCTTTAATTTGCTAAGGGCTTGGTACTTTAAATCCTAATCCAATTCTCTGGAAGAAGTACAGTTTAGTAGGTCAGCAGAAGGTAGGCACACATAGAAGAGAGTTTCCGGTCACCAAAGAGCCTTTTTTCTGATCACACCCCTTGGGCCTATAAGGAAAACCTTGGATATAAGATCTTGTCTGTGTCATTTTCTGAGTGAAGAAACTCCAAGGAGACAATTCTTATCATTTCTATAGGTTAGTCTTTGAGCTCTGGAATATTTTGGCTTTTACTCTAAAACAAATGGGACATTTATTCAAATTTTCTCTCATTCATTTCTCTTTAAAAATGTGCTTTTTTTTTTTTTTTTAAACTCATTTATCCAAATGCCGGCACAATGAGCACAACTTTACCTACTTTGAGAGAATGTCTAAGGTGTGCATGACCTGAAAAAAAAAAGAAAAAAGAAAGAAAAAGAAAAACAAAAAAGAACGAAAAAAGAAAGGGAAAGGAAGAAAGAAAAGAGAACAAACTTCCCATAACAGGTTAGTGGAACCAGCATTCCCCTCTGGGAGAGGTCTGTATCCTGGTGAACGGCCTTCCCGAAGGATTCTCCTTACCCTTCAGTACAAAGGCCTCCTTCCCACTGTTACCAATTAGAACCACACATGCACCTTCTGGGAAACATGCCATCCAGACGTTCCACTTCGCCTGGAAAGAAGCTAGTCCATGGCAATAGCTGTCTCCACCTCTCTTGGTCCCTCAGGTACTTCGATGCCCCAGTGACAAATGCCCTGCTGGCTTATCTAAAGCTTGGCTAAGCTTCACCTGCTACCCATCACCTGGGGCTCAGCTGCTTGAGCACATAAGCATGTCACTTAAACTCAGAAATGGGTTTTGCTAAGTATCCAAAATTATGACATATTTCCCTGAAAACTGTGAAAGAGAAAGAAGACACACAATCCCTTCCATACCAAAATAAGCATTGTTTTTGCTGCCTGTTAAACACCTTTAAAGACCCATTTGTATTACCAGAGGAAAACATCAGGACACATCCATTTGTTCTGGGCACTCAACACGTACGGGATGGGGCAGGATGAGGAGGGCACGGACCTATGCAGCCAAGAGGAAGGGTCAGAGAAGGCACAGAGACACGGCTTCATTCCCTTTAGCTGCCTCCATTTTTCAGCCTCGTGCTCTCTTATAACCGGCACCTTTCTGGGAAGTTGTAGGTATCTTTCTGTGCCCAGCTTCCATGAGAGGGAGGGGACTCAGTACAGAGGCTCCTGTGTCAACATTGATCCTTTTCAAGGGAAAGATTAAAAACAGCAAAACCTCAGGACTATTAATGCCAGCAAAGAGAGTGCTCTCAGAGCCTCCTGTCAGCATCAGAGTCCCAGGAGCATGGCTGGTTATTGTTTTTCCATCTAAAATTGTTATTAGTGTGTCTCTGATGAGCATCTTTCCCTAAGGACTTCCCAGCCCTTGAACAATTGACGTCTAAAAATACAGAACACACGTATCCTCTTGGCCTATCATGGGTAATTTGGAAATTTCTAGCTTCTGATGAGTATCTTTAGAAGAGGGTAGATTTACAGGGTAATGTAGGAACATTTATTTATGCCGCACAAAAGACCTTCATCACCCGTATGCAAATCTTTATCAGGCTTAAAACACTGTCAGAGAAGTATTTTCATGTCCCTTAAACAGATGCAGAGAGAAAGGTTGAAAGGTTTCTTTGCACATCAAAGGAAAAGGGAGAGAGAAAGGAAGCGCACTACTATAGTTCTGCATTAAGAGAGGTTTTAAAAAAGATTCTGCGGTTTCTTTTGCTGAATTATTGACGGTTCCCTGGCCACAACACACGGCCAACAAGGTAGAAGGCTGGAACAGCTCAGCGTCTTTACAAACAGGGCAGATTAAGGAACGCACGTGCAAACAGCAGATCCTATCAGCGTTGGCTGTGACTCACTTGCCTGCAAGTCACTGCATTTAAAAAAAAAAAAAAAAAGAGGGTGTTGACCTCTCTTGCTCTAGTTCTTGCTTCCCAGGTTTTGGCAAGAAGACCTGGAAGGGGAATCTGAGCCCTTCCTCCAAGGTCAACCCCAGAGCTCTGTGAGGGGTCCAATGCATAAGCCTGGGGAAGGGGGTGGGTTCCTTCTCTCTTGCTGACTCCCTCTTTTTTGACCCTTCTGACTCCAGATAAAGGGAGAGGCTCTGTTCCCAGTGGTTTCTCATTCAGTCACTCACCTTTCATACCACTACCTTCTTCTTGGAATGTGTTACGAGCAGTGGTCTGATCTTCTAAGTGTTCACTCCCACCACTTCCTGAAGAGGCTACACTGCTTTGTGGAGACAGGGGGGCATGATCGGATGGGAGGCACTGGGGTCCTCTAGCTCGCAAGTCCTCATGAGACATCCATCCATGTCCTAGAGGCTGGTTTGGCACATTCATGGGTGGGGTAAGGGACACAGATCGTTTCAAAGGGCTGTGGTGTGCCTGGCCTGAGAGAACTGGAAAAAAAAAAATAAAATGAAATAGGTTATTCGCCCCCCTTTTGCCTGGGCTGCAGAAGAACCCATAATACCCCTGAGAAATGCCGCTAGCTCTCTTACAACTCCATCAGTGGTCCCAGAGGGTGACTACAGGCCTGGCCTGGTCCTTCCCTTCAAGCGGTAAACTGGATGCTGCCTACCTCTTGGTGGGTTGGGTTTCTCCAAGGCAGTTTTGCCTATAGTGCCTGCACATCTGACCTTAGCCTTTGTGGGTGGGGATCTGGTTTTAGTTCAACTTTAGAAATCAGAATTCATAGCAGTAGGCTCATAAATCAGGCGAGGCGTGACAGCCTAGCAAAGTGGCCATCTGCCAACAGCAAAAAGAGCATGTGCTGGACAATTTTTTTAAGCACACACAAAACGACATTACCCGTGTTGTTAGGGTGGATCTTCCTAACCAGTGGGAACCTTTGCTGTGCTGAATGAGAAGAAGGCGGACTAGTCCTTCCGACCAGGAATCAGGGGAACTATCACCTCCGGGCGCGGAGGTTCGGGGGCGGGGGTGCAGGCTCAGCAAGGGCCTAGCACTAACACGGACTCGGGGCATGGAACACCGGCAGTGTGTATGTGAAAGGGTCGATTCTTTCGCCTGGCTTCCCAGGTTGAGGCCAAACTTATATTGAAAACACTCCCAGGTAACAAGGCTTTCATTCAGGAGCCAGTGGGGTGCTCCCGGCAAGCCGGGAATGGCTTTCACCAGCATGTTCAGCCCTTCCTCACAGTGGGCAACATCTGCGTGGCCCCCATCTTTAATTTCTTTTCCAGAAGACTAGGAAAAAGCAAAAAAATTCACATAACTAGCCAAATTAAATTGAGGTCATTCAAGGGAGGGATTTAACCAAAATCAACGCCGAGGGAGCCGACGTTACCCTTGGTTGGTTTTGCTGGGCGTGTGAAGGGGCAACTTTACGAAAGAAGTCTATTCATAACATTCTCTCAGCACTGGTTCCTGACAGGTCCAGTTTATTTTGACTGCGGCAGTACTAACATGGAATAGAGCCACATGCATTTTTAAACATTTTTCAGGGAAGCCATTAAGTTTCACCTCAGGTTCTCTCCCCTCCAATGAGGTATTTGCTCTCCTAAGTCTGGGCTAGCACTTCTTTATTGGCATGAATCTGCGTTTTTATTTTGGAAGCAGACCTGGCATCCCGATGTAGTAAGTTCTGCTTTTTGTTAAACTGCATTTCTGGTGGGGCAGCCCCCACACGAAGACCTGAGTAGCAGATTACCTTGCCCCCATTTAAAAAGATAAACTCCAGAGCCAAAAAACCGAGTGCTTCCCAAACCTGTATTTGGGGCAGTAGTGGTGTGGGTTGGCTGCTTATGGTCAGTGGACATTAACCAGGCCCCGAGGACAATGGGCCCACACCTTTATTGTCAATGCTCCCATCTGGCTTCATGTGGCCGGAAGGGCAGCCTTGTGTGTGAAAGGGACACAATCAGAAGGTCTAGAAACTTCTTTATTTACAATAAAAGAATGAAAAAAGGGAGCTGCTGAGTTTAGTATTTGTAATCTAAGAAATTTCTAATTTGGGTAGATTCTATCGAAGGCAAGGAATTACCATCTAACTTCAACATAAGCAAAGGGAACATTAAAAAAAATTTTTTTTTTGTTTTTGTTTTGACTCAAACAGGCTGAAACAGCTTGTATTTCCACTAAATAGACTTGGGAGGAAACTATAGAAAAAGGCTCCCTGGAAAATGCATTGCTACCTGGTTGGACAGAATTAGCAAGAGAAAAAGAAAAAAAAAGGCAGAAAAAGAAAAAGAAAAAATAAAAAAGCAGCAGCAAAAATGAAGAGAGAAGCCAATAAGAAGAAAAGCCAGACATCCAGAAAATCCATTTCATGCCTGTCTAAGTATTTATATAAAATTGGGTAGACTTTTTTAGGGCTGCCTGAGTGCTGTGATGTTTCAGCTTAGACGTCTTTGCTTTCTGCTACCTCTGCAAACATTTCAGAATATCTGGTGGATGTCCTAAATGGTGCCAGCCAGTTGTGCCCCAAGTGGATATGGGGGCTCCTCTTCACATGACACCATAGAAACAGGCCTTGCCAAAAAGAGAGACACAACTCGGAGCTGGCAGAGCCCTTAGCACCTAGCCCGGTTAGAGGTAATAACTGAATCCATAACCATGGGGGAATAACGCTACTAAAATCTCCATGTTTGGATGCTAAGAGTAATACCACACATAAGTAGTAGTCAAATTCCATTACTGGATGGAGCCAATTTGCTTTTTTCCACCTAAATTTTCCTTGAAATCTATGCCACATCTCTACTGATGGGCATCCTTAGGGAAGCTTCAATATTCAAGGAATCCACTGGCTACTGAGAATGGAACTGAATGTTTACCTAACTTAATGGGACTTACAGGGATTTATTCATAGAAACCTACGCTTGTTTCCTTATACATTCCTGAGCTTGACTGAAGCTATAGGGCATGAAAGTGGCCTCTGCCCCTAATGAAACATCAAGTACATCTGAGGTGCCAGGGGCTTTTCCCAGTGACTTTCTACTGAAGGCCCCTCCCTGCCTCTATCATGAAGACTCCCACAAAGGGCACCAAATTCAGAAATGTCTCCTTAGGATCAACTTTCCATAGCAACCAAACAAACTGCCTCAGACCGAACTTTTGATCTGGAGAGAAGGCCATTGGTTTACGGCCAGTCCGGGCACTACACTTAAATTGAAGCAAAGTTGTGCTGGGCAAATGTCACATTTCTCCGAAGAGAACTGAGGGCCCCAGGTAATACGGACTTGTCTTCCTGTGGGAAGGAGACTGAAGCAGGTGACAGGTGACCTCCAACAGTGCCACTCTGCGGTGCAGACACATCTTCCAGTAGAGGTAATAGTGACCTCAAAACTGATTTCGGTGTGACTTTGTGTGCTGGCATAAAGTGGCAGAGGGAGTAAATGCCACGAGCAGGAAGAGATCAAGAAAACAAGCCCCGCAGTTGTAGAATTACAGAGGTGGCCAGCAGCAGAGGGTTGCTGGTTGCTCCATCACTCCATTTTTGTTTTTTTTTTTTAAACCAAAAGAACTCATACGAAGTGGAGAGGGGATGGATATTCAGGCAAAAATAAATACATACATTCCTTTTCCTATGAGTAGGGAGGGAAGAACAGTGACAAGATAGACACACTGCCCCAGAATGATCCTGGCTAGAGGCAGATCTTTTGAATGTTCTCACTTGCTGACTGCTGTGCGGGTGACCACGCTAACACTTCATTCTGATTTAAGCTGCCCCAAAGTCATATTCAAATGATGCTGAATTAAATAACCTTGAAAAAAAATACTCAATATAGATTAGTAATTGGTAAGTTCCAGTAGAACTGAGGCCCTAAATTCATATCACATTTGTGACTTTATAATAGTGAGGGTGGAAGGCCAGCATGTGTCAGGGAAGATTTATTATACTGGAAATCATACTAAAAATTACCCGAGAGAGCAAAATCGTGCCTCTTTTGCTTTGGAAAAACTGAAGCTAAAACTTAATATTGTGTACAGTATAGATACAATATTGCTTATATTTTTAGAAATCTCTACAAGAAATTTCAGGTATATGAATAGAATATTGCAAATTTAGGAATGCATAAATTCAAGTAAACCAAAAACAAATAATAAATATTGAGTAAGTCTAGGTGAACTCTGAAAAATCGGCTAACAAGAGTCTTGCTATAGCAGGCAAGCAGCGTGATGCATGTACGGAGGGTCTTACAATCTGGCAATGAACTCTCTCATGCCATCAGGGTCAGCCAACTTCCTCAACTTCATCAAAAGTTATGATTTCTTTTTTATGTCCAAGCATTTTTAATGTGGCTCCTTTCAATGCCTTTTTAGAGGAAAATACGATACCTGGCTCTGGGTTTTGTTCTCTTGAGTATTTTCTTGAAAGCCTGGAAATCGATTTATTTACCATTTCCTTTGACCAAACTCGACTTCCGTCTCGACTTTTAATTATTGAAATAGGATTCAGGAAAAGGCTTTTCAGGATGTTTTGTGCTCTTTTAAGAACATTGGGTATAACTACTTTTTCTGCTTTCTAAGATGACAAATAAAAGGATCTGTGGAAAGAGGAAGGTTTGGGATACGGGTCCAAATAGCTCCTTGGTTCACTGTCAGGTTAAGTATTATACCTCACTGTCAAGGAGGGAAGTGATCCCTATAAGCGAACGGCTCAGAAAACTGAAGCTTGACTCTTACATCAAACTTTATCCTAACAAACTTTAATGGCGATCTTTTAAAGATACATTACATGCTTCTCTGCTCTCTTTAAATTTAATTATCGAATATAACTTATGCTTTAAAAACTACTGTTATGAGCATAGATTCATAACATTTTAAAGCTGAAGCCCCTGAAAAACAACAGAATTCAGTAATTCCCAAGTTGTGAGCTCTGGGTCCCAGGGTAGTAGAAGGACCTGAGAAATCCTATGTGCACCCAGCCTCATTAGTGGACGAAATACTAGGTTATGAATGGTTTTTATATGTATATATAAAGCGTATTAGAATTAACAAAATATAAATTTAAATGTTGCTGAATTCCTATCTCTTTAAGACATTTTTTTGATTAGTATATTTGAAGTGCGATGGTTTTATGAAGACTCCAGCTGTTTTATTTGTTAAAAAATTGAGTCATGAACTCAATCAACAGTAGAGATGACTGGTCCTCTCTGCTGTCTCTGTTGAGTGAGGCTTCCGCAGGCAATACAGGTGTCCTTGGGAGCTCATGGGCTTAAAGTCCTCTGTATGCCTAGTTATTTTATTTCCTCATATTCAGTCAACCATTACTTTTCATTGCTTTCACCATGTGTTTCCATTTATTTCTAGGCTTAGCATTTTATTCTAGAGTCTGGAATCTAGACTGCTGAAGCTGACTACTTCTTCTTCTTCTTCTTTTTTTAAATAAGAACATCAAATATTCTCATGCTCCTGATGTCATCCTCTTTCACCAAACCAAATAACCTGTCTTCTCAACCCAGGGTTGAGCACTGAACCCTCCTCAGGGACCTTATGAGTTCAGCCACACAGGCCTGATTTGCAATTTTAATCCTCTTCTTCCTAAGCCAGTCTCTCTATTTCTAATTCAAAAAGCTGTCCTTTTCACACACACAAAAAAACATGTGCTTTATTAATTTTTCATATTCTAAGTGCTCATGTGATAGAACTCAATCCAATAGTTAGCACAACTAAACTTTTCAAAACTAACTCATTCTAATTTAAGAATTTTAAAAAGCAGAATGAGGAGACTAAGCATTGGCATATGATTTGAAAATATTATCTTAGAATTTCTTTCCTGAATTAAAAAGTCCTGGACAATTCTCAACTCCAGTGATATATACTGTGTATGTCAACATACTAAGACAAAACATAGGGAATATTCTACTTCTATGATGCTAATGGTGTACATTTTAAAAATAAATTTATTTATTTAAATTAATTTCAAGTATACCGTACATTGGTTAGACATCTATGTTGTTCATAAAACGATTCCCTCAGTTGCTCCCACCCTCCCCTGGCCCTCCACTTAGCCATCATATTAATGCTAATTGCACTTCCTGTGCCACGCTCCCCATCTTCGTGCCTAACTATCAACTACTAATTCATATTTTTTTAATCCTTCACTCCATTCTCCCAGCCCCCCAATCTCCCTCCCCTCTGTCTGTCACCAAATTGTCCACTATACTTGTGAGTCTATTTTTGATTGGTTTGTTCTTTTTGTTCCTTAGATTCCACATGTAAGTGAAATCATGTGGTATTTATCTTTCTCTGTCTGACTTATTTCACTCAGCATAATAACCTCTAGGTCCATTCATGTAGTCGCAAATGGCAGGGTTTCACTTTTTTTAATGGCTGAGTAATATTCCAGCTAATGGTGTATTTTAACAATATTTTCTAGACCTTCCACCAAAAGAAATTCAGAAGTGTCAGCAGAACCTTTGCTGAACACGTCAATTTAAGGGCTCACAACATATAATTCTTAAGTTTTGCTGCAGGATATGGTTTGATATTTGTCATATTTAAATGAGAAGGCACTCAACTTATCACCAGCTACAAAATAGTTACAGCTATTGTTTTAAAGTTACTGGAGGAAGGGTTTCTGTTCATCCCCTTAGGTTTAGGACTATTTATTGAGCATCTTTCTTGTGCCATCCCAAGAATTTCTGTTGAGAGCACTGATTTCAGAGCATTTAAAGGACTACTACTAAAGGCTTTCCATTTTTAAAGAGTAGTTTTGCTAACACCACTTAAATGAATAATTCTGGGCTTTTGCTTAAAAAAAAAAAAAAAGCCAACATTTCAGCAAGGCTCAGTGGTGAAACGACATTAGACCCCGGATTCCTCTTCTTTAGTTGGTTTTGTGGCACCACCACCAGGAATCTGAGGCCCTGTGGTGGGAATCTTTAGGGGAAGAAAAGATTAATAGTAGTGCAAGAATACATTCAGAAAAAAAACAAAACAAAACAATCAAAACAAAAACAAAACCAGAGTATTTGATCAGTGACATCATGCAAAAAAAGACAAAATAACACCAGTCACATTTATGGTCAAGTACAGATTTGTGTAAGGGTGAGGAAGGAGGGTATTAATTACTAAGGTTAAAATTAACATGCTCTACCCTCATTGCTTCAAGGAAAAGATTAAAAGCAAATCTGTAAGGTTATGTGCCTCAACTCTGCATGCTTGCTCTCTGCTTCTTGTCCAAAGGTTTGGAAAACCAGAGCTCGCAACATCTGGACACCAGAAGATGATTCCCCCACACAGCTCATTCTGGGGGAAGAAGAGAGAACATGCCTCAAAGCCAAGATGTGGTTGGTGGATGGGGTGTTCCTGACAAGCCCAAGAGAAAGCCACACACTCTCTGGGAAGAGAAAGTGTTCACTTGCCTATGCAACGAAACAAAACAAATGGAGACTCTAGAAGAGGAGAAAGCCGCAAAGAACATCACAATGAGGTTGACAAACACGCACGGCTAAATCTCTTTTTCTCATTATTCTCATCTCCATACGGTATTGAAGTGAAAGCATTCTGATGCAGAGAAAAGTACCTGAGAGGCTTTTCCAATAACGCGAGTCCTTGTCACTGGTGTCGGCTCTTATTACTCTGTAGACGGCTCAGCCTTTGGGCAGAGCAAAGATGTATGTTTCTGTGTACACATTACCACTTAAACATGTGGGCTTTTAAGAAGCAAATTAGAATGTTTCTGGCAGACTTTTATAGCTGCATTAATCTTTGGTACATTTCATTCGTCCTCTTTTGTCAGCTTCTATAATGGCAAAACTGGGTGTCATCCAGTAGAAAATCTATTTTAGATAACTGCTTTTGACTTTACATTGTCATTATTTAGGAAATAAGTTAGACAAGAAGCCAATATATACATTTAATAGAAAACAGCAGAATCTTACTTACAAGTTTAACTTTGAATCAAGCGGTCTTAAAAGGAAACTGCCTAAATCCTCTCATTCCATTCTATCAAAACCAATGACATCAACTGTGGAAGTAATTTGATACCACTAAAGCAGATGCTTAAGCCAATTCAAGGAACCACTGATCAACCCTGCCATTTCTAAAGATCCTGCATAGTGGGTTAACTTCTACTTCCTTGCATGTTTATTTTCATATCTATAGTTATATCTACATGTACTTAACCCTTAGGTTTGTCCATGGAATTTCTACCCACACAGAGAGTAAATAGATGTTCAGAAACGAGCTTAGACAGAGCTGTAGAATTTGAATCATTTTCATTTATGACACCAAGTAAATAATTGAGTCAAGCAAGTGGCCAGGAGTGGATTTAAGCGGATATTTCTTTTACTTTTCCAACGTTATCTGTAAAAACGCGCCAGTCACTGTGTTTAAAGAAGAGAGATGGTGGAGAAACTCAAAGATAGATGTTTCATGACAAAACGTCCCTCCTACCCCTTTCTACAAGATATCTCTCAAATTGTGACTGCTGTGTCCCAAGCTCACATGTCTACCCAGGAAGTACTTAGGTTTACAAAAAGCAATGTCCATCCTGCGTTTAACAACTCCCAGGCTGCTAACTGAGCGTGGGTACCAGCAAAGCAATCCAAGTTTGGAACCGCAAGTAGCCAGGGTTTCAAGACTGGGCAATCAAATCCCATCCTCAGAGAATCGGTCCCAAGACCAGGGCCAGAGTCGCTGAACAAATCATCAGCATATCCTTTTACATCTTGACACCTCTAGCAACACTCTCCCAGAGGAGAAGAGCGTCAATCACTTGAAAGGGGCTAACAAAGGATATTTTAAAACCTTGTCTCCTAACTCCTGTCTGAGCTGAACTCTAGCCACAGTCTTCACAGCTGCTGGAACTTAAAGGCTCCCAGATAAGAGGGCAAAGTGGCTCTTAACTGAGAGAGCACTGTGTAGGCAAGGACCGGTATCATTAGAAGATGCCAAAATCCTATCGCCATCGGGGTCTCAGCTCAGCACCAGCTAAATGCATGACTGGTGCCAGGGTTTCTCCGAGCGTGAAACTCTGAACCTTTGCCTTGATCAAGCAACATTCCTTTTTTCTTTTCTTTCTAGTGTGAAGAGAAGGGTTATAACTAATTAGAAATGTATTATGTAGTCCTGACTAATCCTTAACTTAGTTCCTTGATAAAAGAATGAGAACTGGAGATTCTCAGCACTGCAGCTAGCAGGGCAATTTACTGATTAGGGAAGTGGTTCTTGTTTTCATTAAAGCATTCAATCTGAATGTCAAATGTAACAATACACATAAAAGGCCATTCAAAAAAAACAACAATATGAGCTTCCTTGCTAATTAGATGATTTTTTTGTTAATTAAGAGAAATTGGGTGGTTTAGGGTCTCCTGGCTTCTTAATTATATTTGATTGAATCACCATGTGATTCATGACAAGCTATTGAGGCTTCACATACCCCAATTCCTGCTTTCGCTTCACCTTCAGCCTCTTCTCAAATTCTAAACTGTCACAACCTGACCCTGTGGGTGTTGGAACATGGTGAGATTGGTACTGTGTTTGTAAAATTGATTTACTGTGGTCTGTAATTACACATAACGATTTGAATGTTTGACTTGGCACTGCATTTTTCATTTAAACCATACCGTTCTTCTCTACCCCAGAGAAACAGCGTTTACGTAATTGCTCTCAACTCATCTACTTGGGCATTATAAATCAGTCCTGCAATAAAAGACTTCCAGAGACACTGCAAGCATGAGGTTTCTGGCATAATTCAGCCCCCAGGATTGTTCTAGTTTAAGAACAGGCTTGAACAGCATTCATTTCTTATTGGATATGAGGTGGTAGAGCTGTCCCGAGATTTTGGATCCCAGCAGCAAAAAGAACAGGTCACAGGGCTGTGAGGAGGGCTGGGTTGGACCAAGTGGCCAGCTCAGATCCACAGGTTGGCTCCCTTTGCTCCTAGTCTACTTCTGGGTCTTTCTTCCCCATCATATACGCTGTATAGTGTGAATTCCTCTAATACATGTCTTACATACCCTTCATCCCCTTTCACAGATTCTGTATTTGCAAATTTACCTATGTGCTAAAATTTATATGTAATGCCCAAATCAATATTTGCAGCATTTTCAGGGTTATTCATTTTAATGAACATACTCAGAGTAGCCAAAAAATTTGAGTCCCTGAGGTATATGTCCCCAGCTGAGGGTCTGCTTTCCTGTTTCAGCTCTCATACTATAAACAAGTATCTGTTTTGAGGTCTTTTTAGTGCCCAATTTTTCTAACTTTGGTGTTTTTCATTGGTGATTTTGCTATTTGAAATGGCATAGTGCTGAGGGGCTGGTTAGTGTTCCTGAGTGCAAGAAGGCTGTGATGTGCTTTACAGAGAAAATAGATGTGTTAGATTAACTTTATTCACATATGAGTTATAGTGCTGTTGGCCCTGATTTCAATGTTAATGAATCTACAATATATAATGAATAAAATGTCTTTAAACAGAAACACACGTAAAACAGTTATGTATTGATCGGTTGAAGAAAATGTTGTGAGGCTTGCAGGAACCTAATTCTGTATTTTCCCTTAGGAGCAATGGCTCAGTATTTGCAAATTAAGTGTTCACAGTGACTTTATAGAACATAACTATTGCAAATAATGAGAACTGACCGAATGTATGCAAACGCTTCATTCCACCTCCCATCCTGTGATGTTTTGTCATATTTGTCGCTATTTTTTTTTTTTTTTAATTTGGTCTTAGGTTACTGGTCCTCAACCTCGGCTTGCATGTTCAACCTCCCTGGAGTCTTTTAAAAAATGCTGATGCTAGACAAAGTAACTGGAAGTCATTGTAGTGGGACTGAGCATCTGTAGTTTTAGATGCGCCTGGCTGGTTTTAACAGTTAGCCAGGGCTGAGAACCATCATATTGAGATAACTTCTTGCCTCAGTGTTCCTCCAGACTCTGTCCCACACCTAGAACATCGCAAACCTCTCAAGGCTGACTGTTGCTTCTGTCTGGTCTTAATAACATGCTCCAAATGATTAGGCGTATTGTTTACTTTTCAAGTGGCTTTTAAAAGACAGCATACAAACCATTGCTTCTCCTCCCACCAGTATCTTGTTTGCTTTGGGTTCACAGGCACAATTCTGCCAGACTCTTTAGCCTAGGGTTTTATCACTCTTGCCCTGCCCTGTAGGCAAAATAAATTACATTTTAGTCTCAGAATTTCAACCCAAACAATACCTGGGCAGAAATTTTTAAAGACTCCTTGGACAAATGTTTTGACTTTTCGGCAATAGTGCCTGTCTCCTGCTGTGGGCATTTCACTCCTGCTCAGCAGGAAGAGTCAGGGATCAGCTCAGGCTCTCTGACCATAAATCAGCTTCAGAAAGCTCTCTGCACATTTTAGTCTGGAAACTCGCTTGGTGAGAGCATAACTGATTCACAAACAGCAAAAACTTGTGCTCTAGGTCTGTGGACCAGCAGCATTGGCATCGTCTGGGAGGTTGTTAGAAAGGCTGGACTCCGAGGCCTCACCCCAGATCTACTGAATCAGGATCTGCGTTTTAAGATCTTAGGAGATTTGTGTGCCCATTCAAGGTTAAGATGCACTGGCTACACACCCAGCTCTGACCCTCTTGCTGGATGCTTGTTCTCTTGATGTTGGGGTTGGAGTCAACCACAACAAAAGCAAGTGAGAAGTGAGAAGAATTTGGGATTGCGGTCGGAAGTCATGTGACCTTTCTGTGCCTCAGTTTTCTCTATTAGTAGATATCAAAGGTTACATAATGGGATTTTGGAAAATATCAAATCATTTAATGTACATGAAATGTTTTGCAAACTATAAAGTGCTACAGAAATATTAGTCAGTTGTCAGAGTAAGAATAACCTAATATAAACCAACACTGCTAATGGAATAATCAACTCAAAGTACTAGCCAATCTAAGGACATTCATGGAGCATTTTCAGCATATTACGTGTGGTATGAAAAATATTTCTGCTTACTTAATAGTGTTTCACAGCTTTACAAGAGACACATTTTCCACCATGGTCTGTCATACCAAAGAGAGAGCCTTCCATGCTATTTCAGAATCCTTATCTACACTGGCAAACTTTTCTCTGTCCAACCAAAATAATCTTCCTTTGATTCAGACTACACTTGGTCTTTCTTTTCCTCCCATATATTTTAAGTGTTCACATTTCATTTCTTTTTTTCTTGAGGTTCAGAGCATGTGAATCACCTTTTCCATTAAATTTCAGTGTCCAGAACTTCTCCTGAGATCTTCTCTTTGTCCTGACATTGATAAGCAACACTGACTGCCCAATTGACATTTAGAAATTCAAGATAAGAACCTATTATGTGGCTGGGTGACATTGGATTCTTCATATGCAAAGCCAGGAGTTGGACTAGATGAATTCATTCATTCATTCATCAGATATTTGTGGAGTGCCCCTCATGTGCCAAGCTCTAACAGCTGAAGGCGCAATGTTAAAAAAGCCATTACAGCCCAGTGGATGATCTATCTCTCAGTCTCTCCCTAAGCCAATCTTCTATGAGGCTATTTATTAGCATATTTGTGCAGTGCCATTCTCATTTAGACAAGATATTTTCCCATTATTTATTTCTCCATATTTTTTAAAAGTCTGCCTTGTAATACCGATAGAATAGCCAGCCTGGGTGGCAGGGTAAAGGAGCTGCCAGCTGCTTACCACAGACTAGATTCTGGAAAAGGGAAGCACTAAATTAGATCATTCCTCTCCCTTCCTGGCTCAGCCCAACGCTCTCATTTGTCCTGCACATTTTAGGCTCTCATGAAAGGAGACTGCATGACTGAATGCTGTCTCTTTATTCTGATTCCTTCTTACCTGCCTGGGGCTGGGGACACTGTACTGTTATTTCCCCAAAAGCAACACCAAAGACCCATCCTTAAGAACTACCTTTCCTGGTCCTTTGCCCTCAGAAGAAGAGGCCATGTGAGACTAAGCACAATAGCCCCAGCTGCCCTTTGCCAGTGCCAAGTAAACGTTGGGTATTTGACTGAATATTTATATACATTGTTCCATATAATCCTCATTTAATGTCATATGAGGTAGGGTCTAACATTACTTCCTACCCCCATACACACACCACACATCACATTTCACAGATAGGAAGCTGAAGCACAAAGGGTAAGGGGCTTGTCAAAGATCAGACAGCCAGAAAGGTTCAAGGTCAAGTTTTTCTGACTTGCAGGCCTGTGTTCTTAAGCCCAACACCACACAGCTTCTCATGGTAAAGTACTGCGGGCTTAGACTCTCAGCCTTGACACTGAACTCTCAATATCTAAAACCCTGAGCAAGTTCATTGGCTATTTGGGGTCTCAGTGTACTTGTCTGGAAAACAGTTATAGCAACGGTAATACCTCTTCTACCTACCTCCCAGGGTTGCTGTGGGATTACATCCTGCCTGCATCTTCTATCCATCTATCCATCCAACCAACCATCCATCCATCCATCCCCCAATCCATCCAATATTTGCTGAGCATCTGCCCTCTGCTGAGCATATACTGGGCACTGGGAAGGATGGCAAAGACCCTCTAAGATGATATATGAAAGATGCTTTTGAAATAAAAAAAAGAAAGTTGTTACTTTCCTAGAGAAAGAGTTTAAGCTAACCTCCTTATTCACTCACTCATTCAACCAACAGTGAGCATCTCTATGCATAGGGCATTGTGCTAGTCACTAGGGCTACGGATGCTAAAAATAGTATAATAAAAGACAAGACTGCACAGATGCAAACAGTATCTTCCATCATTATCACCTTCTACCATTTAAACACACAGCAGCTAGGAGCTGTAAGGCAGTGTTAATATTCTAAGCAACACTTTGCATGAAGGTAAAGAATTGCTGAAGGAGGTAAAAAATTTAGGTGATTTCAATTTCAATTAATTTGTCATAGTATCTCAAGGACTAATAAAAGCTTTTGAGGGGGTAGTAACACACCAAGTCCAAGATGCCTCTCTGAATCCTGGCCCTCTATTTTAGGATGACAGTATCGGGGGAAATATATGAAAGTCAAAAAAGCTCTTCTCTCTTGGTTCTATGGTAAATATGTATGTTGCTTCCTTGCAAGTTGGCTATTTCATGCAATAATTTAAGATCCATGGCTCTCAGTAGCATGAAGATTCCCTATAACTGAGTTAGAAATCACTTGCTCAACCTCATGGAAAGCATCTCTTTTCCATTTGGGCTTTCCCCAAATGGCTCATAAAGCTTATGACTTTGGTTTTGTGTGGGTGTTCGGAGGGCAGATCAGGCAAGCATCTGCACAAAAAGCCAAATCAGGATCTTTTTACTTTAAATTAAATGCTGGAGGAGCAGCAGACTTAAGAGAAACAACCTAGTTTATTTTTTTTTTCCATCATAGATTTAAGATAACAATGATGTTTCCTTAGACAAAAAGTTGTGCTTCAAGAATGGGTCTTCCAGAAATGAATACTGAGTCACCAGGTGCTTGATGGAGTGAGTACTGAGCTTTTCAATTCTGAGTCAGGCCTTTAAGAGAATTGGTAGAGCATGATGCCAATGTTTTATTGAAAAGTACATAGATTTTGCTGTTATTTAGGTGTTCGGTGGAGTTAGTCCTGATAGAATTTTAATGATAGCGCTACATTTTGGGCCCTTCTTCTAAAAATATTATTTTCAGAAGACTAGAATGTGTAACACAGAAATTAGTTTCCCTCATTTATTTACTCCTTAATTATCTCAGAATTCCAGAACTGTAGAACAGGAAGGGACTTTAAAAATATGATTTAGGGATCATCTAATTCATCCCACCCTTTGCCATTTTATCAGTTAAGGAATCAGAGGCCTAGAGAGAGACAGTGATTGTCCAAAGTTACTCAGTGAAATTGAAACTGAAGCTAAGACTAGAACCTCAACATTCTTAATCTTCATCATTCATATTTTATCATTGCTCACTAGTCTTCATATCAATGTTGTTGATAGAGAGAGGCAGAATAATAGATCTGTGATCTGAAACAGATAATCCATCATTTAACACCAGAATAACACATTACAAGACCTAAATGTTGAGACCTATGGATTTGTACAACAGTGTCAAGAGTGTAACTATCAGGGAAAGTTCAATCTTGAAGAATGAGGTGTAGGAGAAATAAAGATATTTAAGACATTCCTTATTTAAGATTTTAATTTAGGAGAGATTCATCCCCATTTAAAATCAATGGCTGTGAGTAGCATAAAGTTTGATTTCACTACCTAATCCTCAAAGATTGAAATAGTTAAAATAATATAGTTAATTATTGGACTACAGACATTATACAAAAATATCTACTTTACATTGCCATTCATTTATTTATTTACTCAACAAGTACTTATTCAACAGCTAATGATATACCAGGCAGTGTTTTGGACAATGGGAAGACTGCAGTGCACAAGACCAGGTCCCTGACCCCTTAGAATTTATATTTAAGTGGGAAGATAGATAATAAACAAGTAAAAGAATTAAAATACTCTTCCAGTTTAAGCAGATGTTACACTGTTCCTTCAGGAAATTCACTAAAATTGTAGCAAAGGCATAAACCCACAAAGAAAAGGATGCAGGAGAGAGATGACAGGAGATGACAGTGGGTATCAGCAGACCACTGAAGTCGGCAACATTTGGAAGCTGGAAAACAGAAGGGCATGGAAGAACTAACTAAGTAGACCAAAGGAGGGCAATACGCACGCCCATAGCAAGGGGACTCATGACAGTTCACATTGTAGGACTCCTAAGAAGTTCAGGACTCAGAGACCAGGTACTGCTGAAGGCAGAGGTAGAGAGGGCCAAAATTAGGAGGTTCGGTAGAAAGTATGTCTAAGGTACAGAGAGACCCATCCTTAGATTCTCTCCCTGACCCTACAAAACCAAGTGACATCTTAGGTGCTAAGTCTTTCTCCTAACAGCTCCTAGAATCCTGGAAGCCAGGCCCATATCATTTGGGAGGAGACAAGGATTCTTCCGGAGGAAATGAACTGCTCCATGAAAAAAGAACTATAGCTAGTGATACGTATGAGTCCAAACAGCCAGGCCAGGTCCCTACCTGATCTCCCTGCGGTGACATTCACACACACAAGCCTTCCTCTTAAGTGATAGTACTCTTGCTCAACATACAGGGTCCAAAACAAACAAAAAAGAAACTCCAAAAAAGCACAAAAGCAAAGACAATTCTGGTAGGAAAAAAACTCCCAAAATCAACTTAATGTCTTCAGAGATATTAGATAAAATTTTGCACCCATCAAACCCGAACAGAATGCAATACAAAGAGGAGTACTCAAACAATGAGAGAACTCTTACGATTTGAAACTATGATAGCAGAGATTAAAAATTACACAGTAGGTTTGGAAGATAAAGTTACAGAAATCACCCAGAAAGTAGAACGAAAAGACTTGAAAGTAGGAGAAGAAAAGTTAAGAAAATTAGAGGAGTGATAGAGAAGTGTGGGTTATATGATTAAAAGGAGTTCCTGGAAGAAAAAAGACAGAAAATAAGTGAGTAGAAATTTTTTTTTTAATTTTTAGAAAATTACCTAGAACTGATGGTGCACACATTTTAGACTAGAAGGGCTAGCCTGAGCAGACTGGAATATAGAAGGACCTAGGAAGGATGTCTTCAAGAAAAGATCATGCTTAGACCCAAAGAGGACTTTCACAGTTATTCAAGGGTGGTGATTATCACTCCCTTTGTAACATGAGGAAATCAAGGCCAAGAGAGGTTAAGGCATTCCTCCAAGGTCACACGGCTAGTAATCAGTGGGACTCAAACCTAGGTCAGTATGACTCCAAAGCATGTGACCTGAACCATAACATGATATTACCTGAGACCTATCTAGACTCTGATTCTGCCATCAAGTGTTTTAGTGACCGTACCAGATCTACGCTACCAGCACATGTTCTTGAAGTAGTTAGAGTATAACAAAGGGGGAAACATTGAGAAGTGTGGGGTCATTTGCCCTAAGTCTCCCTTCAATCCTAAAAATTAGGCTGCTTCCATGGATTGCTAGATTTGGGAGGCAGATCCAAGTTAGGGCAAGTCTGGAAAGTCAGACTCATCTTTGAGCTGCAGGACTTGAGGAAAAGCAAACTTCTTCAGCACCAAAGGAAGACCCCCAACTCCACCCTGTGATAGGCTTAGAGATAAGATTCCCAATGGGATCCTCATGATTATCATGGGCTTGTTGGGGATAGAAATTTCACCAAAGTTCCAACTGGATAGACTTGGCACTGGGATTCTATTGATTCTTTAGGCTCAAAGGTAAATCTAGGTATCTAGCAGGCTTCTTCTACAATTCCAACAGCTCGGCCAAGGGCCCAATTCACATCTTTGCTAATCTGGATGATTCTAAGGGGCCGAGTCTAAGCTGAATGATTAAAAAGAGTAAGAGGCAGAGGGGAAAGGTGTTCCTCTGCAACGTTCTTCCCAACGTTGCAATTCTTAAGGGAACTACCTAGCAAATGCTTCCTCATTCTTCCAGTCCACACCACTGAGGGTGGCACAGTGGTTTCACAAAGTTACCATCTCTGAAAGTAAGCCGTTTACCCAGTATGCTGAAGTGGAGTTGAAAAAACTGACCTGTAGGCAAAAGCAATCTCCTGGGTCAAGGCATTTCAGTAGAGCTTTTGCATGAGTCATACCAGTTCAAGAGTTTGACCCCTGGCTGTATAAAGCTTCTTGCTCCTAAACCATTTGGGGCAGGGAGGAGGCGAGGGGACAGAGGCTTGGTTAAGGATAGGAACATATCTTTTTTCTTGGCCACTTTGTAGCTATTTTACAAGAAGTAAGCAAGAAAGTTTCTTTCCTTGTTCTGTCATTTAAGAAAAAGCACTTATTTCTTGTGTTGACCTTTCTAAAAAGTTTGCTCATGCAACAGCAAAAGGATGGAAGGCAGCTCACGTGCAGACGTGTGGATGTGAATGAATTGATGGTCACTAGTGTGACCCCGGCGTTAAGCTATCCCAGTTGAGTGCTTAAAGAGCTTTTCTCTGAGCAACTGCTTCTCCAGTACCTCATAATTAGCCTGCTCTCTGAACTGCATACAGATGGAGTGGCTGGGGAAGAGGAGCAAGAGAAAAACTCCAGAAGCAAATAAAAATTATGCAGCTGTTTCTAGCAAGAGAGAGAAGATCACCAACAGAAAATCATGGAAAGAACTCTGACCATACAAAGCTTTAAATTCTATTTCACAAATCTCAGGATTAAAAAGAAAGCTTCAAACAATACATTATTTGCTAGCAAGACATCTACCTTCTCTGAGTATTGACAATACTCATTCCCAAACAGCAGGAAGCTATGCAACGAGGCTTACCTTGAATTTAGGATCTGCAGCTCAGGTCCAGATTTAGAGACTGGCTGGTCTCAAGCACATTGTTAGCCTCATAACCAAAATAGACACACTCTTGGGAATCAACAACTCTCAGACTTTGAAGTGGAGCACACAATGTTTTGAGATTCCAAGTGAGTTTGGAGCTACGTTGCCAACAGTCAACAGACAAATGTAGTCATTTTCACTCAAAGATGCCATTATTGTACTTGTAGTGAGCTCTGACTTTTAGAATAATAAACATTCAGTTGAGATATTAAGATTATCCTGCTAAACCTAGAAGAATTAATAACAACATCACAGGCACAAAATAATTTCTTGGATAATGATGAACATGTGTGAATAATTCCTTTTCTCGAAACCTATCTCCCTGAGGCCTACTGACTATTCCAAAATTCTTCCAAGCGCGCTGCAGTCTTGAGCATTCTCCCAGCGTGCCCAGTGGATGCAGATCCAGGCATTATTCTAGCCAAGCCCTCACGTCAGCATCTCTCCTCAGCGAGTTCTCTCTTTAGCTCCTGGAAGTATTCAGGAAGACTTCACTCTGAATTTAGAAACTCAGCCTGAGGTAGGAATCAGTGCCACCACCTGCCCTGCTCGACCAATGCCACTTAAATGTGACTTGTTAAAAACAGCAAACCCAAACCAAAATAGTCACCTAAAGGATTCCAATTTACTAATTAGAGAACTATTATAGATACTGCAAAAAAAAAAAAAAATCACCTGATGAAATTCTTTCAATATTTGTTATTTTAAAATACTTTATAGATTAATGACTTTAATAGAGAATCTCAAGAACTGAGGCCCTTAACTTAGTTTTAAGAATTCCTGCCAATGAAGATTAATTAGAAACCTGACAATTTTTACCCCAAATCATAGTTTTAGTTAATGGAAAAATAATTTGACTTAAAAAAAAAAAGTTCATTTCAGGAAATGTTTTAAGAAAAAAGGAGACTCGTCTATAGTGTATGTTCTCTCCCAGATGCTTCACCTTGACACTGATGATAGATTAGGAGAATGTGCTCAGTTTTTTAATACTTGTCACCATCACTCCCTTTCCACTGAGGAAGTTGAATTTCCAGGCTCTGTAAGTTGGTGTTGGGTGTGGTAGTTATCCACTGATGCTACTCAGAGAAACCAGGGCTAAGGGATATACCTCTAATTTTATTTTAATTTGGGTATAGCAAAAGTTGTTGCATATGTTTTCAAAATCCAAAATGGGTAGTGGCTTTTGAGAGAGGCCCCCAAAACTGTATGTCCCTGTTTGACTCTGTGGTCCGGGAATAAGACTGGTAACAAGCCAAATGTTTATCAGATCTCTTAAAACAAAGAACTTTCGAACAGTCAACTTTTCTTCCAAAAGAATCCCATCTTGATGTCACTGCAATCACAGAGCATGAACAGTCTTCATGTGGCCTGAGATCTAAGTGCCAGGCAACTGAACCTGGTGACCCTCCGTTTTTTGTTTTTTGTTTTTCTTTAAATTCAGAAAGGATAGAGAATCTACATGTGGATTCCACAGCCCTGGAGTTTCATCATCACTAGGTCTTTGCCTGTAATTTTTGCCAATTTTCTTGTCTTTCTGTATGGCACAGCCCAAGGAACTCATGATAGTGCCCTTCCTATTAATAGATTTTAATATGTTTTTAAATGATCAAATCACTTCTTATTTAGCATTATTCTTCCAGGCTATATTATCTTGTCTTTTATTTTAGAATATCATTTTTCCCTCTCTTTCTTCACTAACATCCTCATACCTTTTTCATTTCAGATCTTTTTTTATTTTAATAGGTAATACATGGCACTAACATGGTACTTACTTCAAAAGGTAGAGTAAAAAGGGATCTCCCACCAACTCCTATCTGCCAGATGTCCCAGATCCATATTCAGGTAGCAGTTACTGGTGTTCATGTTCTTTTAAAAATGAGGGGACCAAAAGCATATCAAATTCCCATTAAGTGTGCAGTTAATGCTGAATATAGCAGGAAGATCTCTTCCCAGCTTTGGCAGGTGGTAAATTTCTCAGAGTAGCCCAGCACATTGGTTGGTATTTCATTCTCTTTCTCCCGCTCACCCCAACATAACAACACTGAATACTCATCCTCAATACTCTATGAGTTGGAGATTTTTCTGCCTTGGAAGCATAGAATGAAAGCACAAAAAAAGTGTCCCTAAGGATCATCCCACATCATGCCTTCATAAGGAAGTGGGAGTCTCAAGGTCACACACTGATTTGCAGGTGGAGTGACTTTCTTGATCCACTGCTTTTTTCCCTGTGGCACAAACACTCTGGACTCTTGGACTGGCCACACTTCTCTAGCCTGTATCTATGTACACAGTGTCATTTATTTACATTAAATCCTATTCTGTTACTTAAGAATCATTTTTATAAATTCAAGTAACATCCTCATACTTATTACTAAGTAAAGAAAAATTATTTCTGTTAGCAATGGATCCCAAAGAAGCAACATCAACTAAATTTTACCTTACTCTTTACTTCCTTTCCCCCACCCCGCTTTCTGGTCCATCTTGAGGTATTTAGTAAGATGTATCACTGGACTAATCCTTATGAGGAGCTCTTTGACTCTTCGTAAAGCTAAGTCAAAGTATCTTGATTTCAAGATTACAAAGTTAAGCATAGTGCAAGAGCTTTGTCATAGGGCTGTTCCAAGAAGCATATTTACACCCTAGTTTACTACAGAGCTTGGACCAGTAGAAGCAGCACTATTTACTGTTATCAGCATTAATGACAGGTGCAGAAATAATAATAATGAGGACTATCATTTGTTGTGTATCTCCTACTGGCAAAGGCTTTACACACATTTATCATTTAATCCTCACACAGCCCTTAGAACTAGCTCTCTTAACTCATCTTCATTTAACTAACTTGCTGGACCAACCAGTACTCTCCATTTTCTTTAGACTACTTACTGATGCCCATGGCTCATCAACTTCGCAAGGACTGTAATTTACTTGTGTGTTTCTGCTCCCACTGTCTGACTTGTAGGTGTACCAACAGTTAGTTGAATTTATTCCCAAACCCGGTTATGCCAGTTGGACTTATTATGATAAATATGTAATATTAAAAAGTGTAACAGCAACAATGACATATAAATTATAACAAAGTTAATTGCACAAAAATTTTGTTACAATGCTTTAGAAATATTCATTATTTTGCTTAAAAATCTGTTGAATTCAGTGTGAGAAAACTATAAGCTAAATTATAAAAAAAAAATTTAGAAAGATTCTGTACTCTGATTGTTTTGCAAATGTCTTCAAATTCCTGCTCCATTTTAAAGAAATCACAGACAATAATGCATCAAGAGTGCGACTTATGCAGGAAAGACAAAAAATAGCCTCAGTCAGGAGCCCTATCATCAAAGAAAGGGCCATCACTCCATACAAATGATGGCGCAGGAATTTCTGTATTTAAGCTTAAAGTTAAAACAGTATGTTTAAGATCTTATGCCTCTTTTATAATCCCCTGCTTTAGATAGCTATTGCAATTAACACATCAACTACCCACACTGATCAAGTCAATTAAGAGGTCTTCTACTGAAATTAATTCTCATTTTATAGATGAAGAAAGGAGGTTTAGAGATCAAGTAATTCGTCCATGGTCATGCACCTAGTTATTGGTGGAGCTGGAATTTAAAACCAAGTCATCTGACTTCAAAGCTATGTTCTTGATCTTGATCAAGACTATCTCGTCATTTATACCTCAAACTTCAATATCTAAAATGCCACTTAAGCCTTATAATTCCTTATGCATTGCAATGCCTTACTGCGCAAAGGAAAAAACTAAAGTATGAAATAACCTGTTATAAATATTTTAGTTCCATATGAGTTTTGCTGGGCTTTTCCAAAAGGATGGATCACAACAAGACTGGCTGTGAAACAAACCTCTAAAGCAAATCCTGTGTTCTCATTGTCTCTACTCTCAAACTCCAGCCACGGAACATGTCTATGGTCCAGATTTTTGACAAAGAATGATTACCCTACAGTATGTCAGGAATTTTAGCCTTTCTCCAATCCACAAAAATCTTTTACAGCATTTTCCAGGTTTTGAAACCCCCTGCCTACCTCGCTTCCCCATCTCTATACCCTTCTTGTACTTGACTTATACTTGAGATTTCCCAGTACTATATTTTACCTAATAAAATGTGGAAGACTGAGGTGAGGGTATGAGAATGGAAGGAATGATACATAGTGGTTTTATTTTATCTTTTGTGTTTTATTAATTATTTTGTTTTTATTTATGATTTTCTTATATTTATTTTTAATTGAAGAAATGATTTAAATTTTTTCTACCATCTACCTCCCCCGATACAGTGTTTAAGAGCTAGAAAATATACCCACTAAGATTTACTCTCATCTGAAACTATGAAACTTAGTGTTTACCTTGCTTGATACTAAAGATATCAAAGATTTATATAAGCTATATACATAATACATCTTTCCTCAGTGTAACCTGAGTTTGTCCCTGAAAATCTTAAAAGTGAGAAAAGAAAAACATAAGTAAATGCAAGATTAAATTATTCCATATCCAATTGATTGTGGAGCAGCCACTGTTAAGACTGTGACTCTAAACCCTGTGGAATAATAGAAATTATAAGATTACACGGCTCACATCCTGTTTGTCTCCTTCTTGTTCCTTCCCTCTTCCAGTCTAGTGCAATTTACGCCATTTATTTCAACCAGAAGCTACCCTCTTTTTGAAGTACAGTGGAGAGCCGGAAACACTACTGCCTTCCTTTGTAACTCATCTAGTGTTTAATAATCTTCACTCTCATTAGAGTCTAAAAAAACCCTTCCGGATAGAGGATGGGTGGCACAGCCTCGTGATCCAAGACTCATGTAGCCCACGCAGGTCTTTGACTTTTCCCAAGCAGTAGGGTCTCCAACTCACAATAAACCAGCAGACTTCTTGCTTACTACAGTGTTTTTCTGACTGTTCTTCTCCAAGCCCCAGAAAACAAACACTAGGCATGGTGATGAAAAGCACAGTCCTGTAAAACTGTTGGACTTTTGGAAATGGGAGAAGGATTACGCAGTGGCAATATCAGGTCCTCCGAGACACTGCTAAGCCATCTTTACAATGTAGTATCAGGAAGGCCAGTGCCATGCTTAAAAAAAGTTTCCCCCAAAGGGGAAGCAAGCTGAAGCTAAAAATATAACATGCCAGCTGTTATAATGCTTCTCAAAGGAAGCAAGCAACTAGAGTTATCTCTTTGAAGAGCAAATGAGGGGTTAAGAAAATAATGGAATTTTTCTGTTACATGCCAGGTTGGCTAGATTTTTGGTAGGAAGAAATTTTCCACTGAGGAAGTCTGTTCGTAAAAGACAAAATAATTCCATGAAAATCAGAAAGCAACTCCAAATGACAGCAGTGGCTCTAAAGGCCTAATTAGGATGGGATGACCTGCAGCCCGTAGGACAGAACCAGAGTCCCCAGACTGTGCCCTTCCTTTTCAATTTCCAAGAGGCCACTCGAAAAGACCTCTTTTCTTACCAGGCTTGACGAAAGCTCCATGGTCTCTCTCCTTCCCTTGAATATCTGTGTTCTGATGGGTATTTACAGGCCAACTGGAATGAGCTTAAAGTGGCTGGTGGTCTTGTAAGAAAATGTGAAAGGCAGACGGAAAAGGAAGGACTTCTTGAACCAAACAGTTATGTCTGAAAGGGCTGGCCCTGGCTGCCTAAGGGGACGATTGATGGACCTGAAGAGTTTTTTCCAGTTGCAGATCAGGAGATCCCAAAAGAACCGCTTACCCTGAGACCCACGTGGCCCTCACGCCTCACCTTGGCTGCTGAAGTAGTGTTGTTTCAGGTGTTGGCTTCCTGGAGCCGAGCACCATTCTTTGTATATTTGGACAGACCCTTCACCCCACAGAAAGGTCAAGAAATAAAGATCAAAGCCCAAGAAATCTCCAAGCACTGAGTGCCCCATTAATTTTTGTTTTTTTAACTTTTAAGTTTGAAATAATTACAGATTTGTAAGAAATTGCAAAAATACTATACATAGAGAGGTGTCATGTACCCATTTCACAGCTTCCCCGAAGGTGACATTTCACATGACTATAGGGTATTGTCAAAACCAAAAAGCAACCTTCGCAGAACACAATTAAATAAAATGGTAGATCTTACTCAGATCTCAGCAGTTTTTGTACACGTTCATTTTTTTTTTTTGGTATGAATTTTTGTATAACTCTGTGGCATTTTATCACATATATAAATTCATATAACTACCTCCACAATCAGGATCACAGGATATTATTAAAAGTCTGTTAGTACTGCGACCGAATTAGTAAAATAAGTCACAAAAATACCAAGAGTAACAATAAATGTCACTAAGAGAAGGATAAATGACCAATATTATCATCAAATATTTAGTGACTTCTCAAGGACATTTTTCTCATTTATTTTGGAAATTTATTAACTTCATGAACATCTGCTTAGTGAGCCCAGGAATTTATTTAGTCCCTACGGTTCAGCAAACAGTTACGGCGGAATGGACAGGCAGGCTTTAGCTCACATGCCCCTTGAGGGGCATGTTGAGGAAGATCTGGAGGCCACATCTGGGCTTAGCAAGAGATAGCCATTATCTATCTAACAGAGATGCTCTGCCACAGGAGAGTGGCCGCTGAGTGCATGCCAGGAATTTTTCATCTTCGAAATTTCTGTGACTTTTTGAGCCACATGGTATTCTAAGAGGGCAAGAAGGTGGGTAAGAAGGATACACAACCCCTCTCCTTAGGGAGTTTGTAATCAGGAAGAGGAGGCCAAATGTTGATCAAAAACTGTGACATAGAATGCAAAGGGTTGACATCTAAGTATATGGATCAAAACGAGCACAGGAAAGGCTCCTTTTTTTCAGGAAGTCACACAGAGGCAGCAATTGGGCAGGGTCTTAGATCTGTGTGCTGTGAAGACCACTGGTGCTATAGGGAGGCTGGTCTTTGTGGGAGCAAATTCAGGGTCAGAAAAAAGCAAAGGTCTACTAGCCACTAAGTAGCCGAGGATGGGTTAGGAGGGAGAGGCACATAACTTTGAATTTGGAGGCAGGCTCTAGAGCCTGATTGCCTCGGTTCAAACCCCAGTTCATCCACTCGTGTTAATCTGTCAAGTTATTGAACCTTCCTATGCCTCAGTTTGCTCATCTGTCAAATGGGGAAAACTATAACAAGAACATCATGGAGTTATGAGGATTAAATGAGTTAATGTTTATGTGAAGAGTTTTGAACAGTAGACAGCATGTAATAAACACTATGTACTTGCATGCGATCCTTGCTGAGTTACTTTTTATGGTCTACAATACCGATTTTTAAAAATGTATTGTTTTATCATCAGAAAAATCCACCGAGATTAATAGAAGAAATACTAAGGTTCCATGCTGTACTACAAGACTGTAGAAGGGAACAGTTCAAATGGAGGATTTTGGAACAATTTTTGTTACCCAAAGTTTCTGAGTTCTTGCCTCATCCTCGGCTAGCAAAGGTCAGCATGTTTTCAAATCCAAATGTAGGAATGCTAAGAAAAATCAATATTTGCAATGATTTGAACAGAAATAAGTTCCTTTCACTTATAACTGCAGCACAAAGTTTTCTTCCAGGTCTGAGTCTGTCAGTGAAGAGTAGAAAATGGTTAGAAAGGCAGTCTTGGGGCAAGGGAGGTAGCAATGACCTCCACACAAGGGATTGCTGTGGGCCCTTAGGAAAACTAGGAGAGACTTGTTCTTTTCTTGAATGGTTTACTTTTTCTGTAGCAAACCTAGAGATGCTAAGCCAGGTTCCTGCCCTTTATGTTTGGAATTGCTTATTATGGCTGAAACGAAGTTGACCAAGACTTGTGTACGGTTCGTTACAGTCAGTACTTTGGTCCTTTCTGGTCTCATAGGCTTATAATGAAGAATCTGCACATTCTTGCTCTCAGTCATCAGACTCCTGAGTAGCCTTATAAGGAGAGTGAGGTGTGGAAAATACATTCTTCCCTCTCCTTGAAGCACCTTGACGCTATTCAACATGTTGCTTAATAGCCTTCTCAACCTATCCCAACCCATTCTTCTCTTATCTCATGGAAAAAAAGGCCCAGCTTAAAGGTCCTATAAGAGCTCACTTGATTTAACTTCTATCTGAATGGATGAAAACAAGTTGATTCTGGTTACATTAAGGCTTAATTTTTGCTCCCCACTTTTATCCTCATCCTAATCCTTTCCTTCAAAACTGCATAGTTTCACCATCTATATTTGTAATGCCTCCCAAATGTCATTTTTTCCCATCTCAGTGTTCCAACATGTTCTCAAAGTCAATATACACCCAAAATCAAGCTTATAGCCTCTCTCCCTGTCTTGCCTCTTACGTCTTTGGAATCACTAACTTAACTTTCTTCATCCCTTAAATACCTATCGTGTGTGAAGAACACCCAGTTTATCTCTAATATCCCTTCTTGATAAATCCAGTGACTGATTCTTGGTCTTCATCTAATTTGACCAACCAGTAGAATTTTACTCATGATCACTTTTTCCTCCTTGAAACTTTTTTTCATTTGCCTTGCAACACGCGCACACTTGGTTTTTCCTCCAGCTTCAATGGTTTCTCTTTAGTATCATTTGCTGCTCTTTTGTCTTTTTTCTGCCTTCATGTTGAAGTGCCCAGGGTTGGTCCTTTGTCTTCTCTATCTACATCTCTACCTTGGTAATCTCGATTAGTTACATAGCTTTAAGTACCATCCATAACTCCCAAATGTCTATCTCGGATCAGTCCTCTCTCCCGAATTACATACTCATATATCGAACTGCCTACCAGACATCTCTGATTGTCTAACAGAAGGGTGAACTCACCATGGATGACTCTGAACTCCCACTCTTACCCTGGAACCTACTCAATAAGTAGGGACTTTCCCAATCTCAGTTGGTGGCAACATCATCCTTCCAGTTGTATAAGCAAAAAACCCTGCTGTCATTCTCGAAATCTCTCCCTCATGCCTGTCATTTACTGTCAGGACATCCTGTTGGCCATATTTTCAAAACATACCTAGACTTAGAGCATACTCCCCCGACTCCTACCCACCATGGCCATCCTGGTCTGTGTTATCGGTATCTTGCCTGGATTACTGCAATAGTCTCTTCTTAACTGGCCTTTGTGTTTCTGTTCTTGTCCTGGTACAATTTATTCCTAATACAGCAGCCAAAGTGATCCCTTTAAAATGTAAGTCTAATCATGTCATTCATCTGCCAAAAATCCTCCAACGGCTTCCTGATTTATTGAGAGCAACCGTCAGAGTCCTTGTAAAGACTTACGGCTGCCCTGCAGGATCTGTCCCTCCTACTGCCTCTGCATCCTGCATCCCTGCCTACCTTACCCACTCCCTTTCAGCAGCCACTGGCTTTCTTGCTTTTCCCCAAACAAGCTGGCATTCCTCTATCTTGGGATCCATGTGCTAGCTTTTTTTCCTACCTGGACTACTCTTCCCCCAGACATCCACTTGGCTAACCATACCTTCTTCAAATCTTTGCTCATTCTTCACCTTCTCAATGAGGTCTGCCCTAACCACCCTATTTAATACTATAACCACCTCACCACCTAGGTCCGATCTTTCTGACCATCTTCTTTTTCTTATAACCACATCACTTATCAATCTCTAGCACATTATGTAATTCACTTACATAGTATAATTTATAGATACTAGACTGCAAGCTCCACAAGGGAGAGGAACTTTGTTCTGTCCACTGACAGGTCCTGAGTGTCTTGAACAGGCTAGGCATATACTGGTGCTTAATAGACATTTTCTAAGTGAATGAATGAACAAATAAGTGAATCAATAATACATGTCTAAATCAATGCTGAATCTTAATCCTAATGATTCCACCTAGGAACATTTCTAGTATCTATGCCTTTGGTCCAACCTAATGATACTTGTATTACCTCAAAACTGAGATTTTGAAACTCACAGGTTCTGCACTCATCACTTGCTATCTATCTGGTTGGCCAGTAGACCAATACCCCTTACAACATTGCTCTTGTCACTCCCACACTTATGGGCCATGCTTGGCCTCTTTAGGGCTTTCCTATCCCTTCCCTTGGTCTGCTTTTATTGCCTTCCCTCACCGCCCTTTTCCTTCGTGAGTCTCTCCCCCCTCCTCATTGTCCTCCAACCCTCCCAGCACACTATAACCTCCATTCCTTGGTCACAATGCACATTCCTACCCTCGGTAGCCTCCCCTCTCTTCCACTCTAAATGTCCAAGTGAGGACTTTGCATCTCCTCTGCAAAGGCTTTCTTGACCCTCCGGTTCACAAGGATTTCTCCATTTCCTACATTTACAATGTTTATATCATGGACTCTCGTTCAGCTGAAACAATCTTATATTGCCTTGTGGAAGTTCTTACAGTTTTTTTTTTAACTGCATTTTCATATAACTCATGGATTGTTATATAAAATTGCTGTGTATAAGCCTGGGAGAAAGGGAAGATTTAACTTTTAATTGTGAGGCTCATGAAGATGTCTTCTCTTTCTACTTACATTATAGCCTCCCTGAAGGAGGAAGTACTTTCCTTAAGCTTCCTTATATTCCCATGGACTCACACACAGTGCTAAGCATCCAGGAGATGTGCAATAAGTGTTTGTGGGGCGGTCGAATGATTCAGAATTCACACAGGAAGGAGGCCATAATGTTAATGTACTTTGCTGGAACACAATGACCAAAGGAATAAAATACTAGTGGAATCAACCAAGGTTAAAAACAAATTAAAAAAACTGTATAAGGGGGTGGTCTTCTAGTTAGTTTCTTTTCATTAACTGTCATTAATGTGGCTGATAATCTGAAAATGTGAAGCACTAACTGATCTTAGTTCTTTACTTATAATCAAGTTATTTTGTGCAGATATTTCTTCCATTTTGAAAGAAGTAAGAAATGCAGCTCTTTACTGCAGCAGAAGACGTCCTGAAGCCTTGTTTAACCCATTTTCTATTGCAGTGAAATGGCCAAAAGTTACAGCATTTTCGAGGCCCCCTAGTCCACTCTGTGTGGTGGGGGCTCGGGGAAAGGTGCTTTCATCAGGTGACCATCGGAAGATGCAAATGAAGTATCAGTGTTGGCACTTTGCTCCTCATTGTGTTTCCTAGTCTCTCTTATTTATTCACTTAGTAGCCACTTACTGAGTGCTTACTGAGTGCTTACTGTTGCCAGCTCTGGCCAGGGCTGGGCATTTATATACATAATCTCACCACAACCCTTGAAGGTAGGTATTGTGAATGTTCCCACTTTACAAGTGGGGACTTTGCTCAGAGAGGTTAAGTCATTTCGCCAGCTCGCAGTTAGTAAATTGTAAAACTGAGATTTGGACCTAAGAGCATGCTGACACCAAAGTCCTTGCATTTCACTTTGTCAAGCTGCCTCCAGGATATATTTCATAGAGATGCGAGCGAATGAAGGACTCAAAGGTTTGCCGTTTTGACAAACATGACTTAATTTCTGTAGACAATGCAGAGGAGACAAGTAATGACATTAATGTTTTGTTAAAGAAGTATTATTGAAATACAAGTGTTGACATGGCCTAAGCATTTAAATGAAACTTTTGGTATGAGAGATCTGAGCTCTTAATCTTCTTTGCTCTGAAACCCCTTTCTTCTTCTCGAGATATGTAATCTAGTTATCTAGTTAAACCTTCCAATTCTTTTCTACTGAGCACTACACAGGGACCCAAAGGTCTGGGAGGCCATGACAGGCATCTCTGCATTCCCTCCCCTCTGTGGGGCTGGGTGGGCACAGTGAAAAATACCAGTCTGTTGACTACAATCTGATAACCATCTCAAATGTGCTAATCTTGTCAAGACAGACTTTAAATGTATAAATCAGTTGAGAAGAAAACGTGATGACCCAAGACTAATTTCAAAACAAATGACATAAAACTCAACCCCTTAAATACAAAAGACCAAGTTTTGAGGAGCTGGTGGCTCTGAGCTTGAATTTCTCTCAACTATCAATGAGTTTTGTAACAATTACTAGATTCTATAGTTGACCCAGGAAACTTGGGCCAAGAGCTCTGTCATCCCAGCCTGCATTGTCTGATTTAATAGTCCCAGCCACCATTCTCCATCACAGAGAGGCTAGTGAAACCATTCCCTGGATTACCAGTCTGTGAAAGAGACTGATTCTCACCAGTACCTCTTACATAGTAAATTAATGAGGCAATAATCACCTGATCCTCAACATGTGCAAGTTATTGATATCTTAATGTAAAAATAGAAAAAAGAACTTAAAATTCCACGGTGTAGCATTATCAATGCAGTATCTTAAGTATTTCCTTGGTTATTCCACTAAGGTACTGTTTCAATTAACATAGTTATAATTCAACACTCCTCTATATTTGAGAAAACCATTTAAAAAGGCCCATTAGGCAAAAGATCCAAGTGGAGACAGAGGCCAAGAAGCCGTCACTGCCAATTCTTAATACTCTCATATCTTTTAATTGGGGGTTTCTGCATGTTGACAGGCACATTAGGTCTAACCGCAAAAGCTTTCCCGCGAGAAAGTTATTTCGGCACTGACACTGTACTCACAGACACGTGCAAACTAGAATCAAGGAATTCTGTTCAACGACGGCCCACTCCCTCATGTTGATACTTTATAGAAGCACCAGTAGCATTTGGTCACTTTGCTCAGCCTACGTGGGGAGCCACGGAGGACTCCGGCCCTAGTTCCAGCTGTGGGCAGGGAACTTTGCTTTAGTGGTCAAAAGAGCAGAAGGCCATCCTTTGCTCTCCCTCCTGCAAAGCAGATCCTGACCTGTGTCTCCTAAGGGGTTAGACTGAGCGAGAGAAGGCCACAGCATTCACACTAGGCCACAGCACAGAGCAGCATTCTCAGTTAGCAAAACCTGCTCCCCCTGGTCAGGAGGAAATGTACCCCCGATAACTGGGGACTAAAACCAGGAAATGCAAGGGAGGGAACATTCCAGGGTGAAATTTTAAAAAAAAAGGAAAGAAAAAAAGGTAAAAAGAAAAAAAAAAAAGGAAAAATAAAAGAGAAAATGCTCAAAGCCCATGAGGCTGTCTGGTTAACCATGGGTTAGAATCGGGTTTAGAAAGTCACACATAACTCAGTGTCTCAGCAGATTCAAAGACCCCGGGGTGAAAGGCATGAGGATGAAAGGCGTTTCTATTTGTGGAAACAGTTTTCTTCTTTCACCACTCATTCTCTCTCTCTTGTTTTTAAAATTTTGGGATCTATTTGTCACCCAAATTTGGACCATCAATAATTTCACCTGCCCAGCATTTTCCTCCTTCCAGATACAAAAGAGCAACAAAGATGGGGTCCGAAGATCCCTTTCCCACAGCCAATTCCAATCAGCCCTTCTCTCCCAGGGTTACGGGTGCTGGGAGCAGACATTCCCAGCGGGACATGCCACACACAGCAAATTGCCAAACCAGACTGCGCTGAAAGGCTTCCAGGGCACTTACTTGTACTTGTGCTGGTTCCAATCGTATTGATTGTGGTAGGGACGGATGAGGAGGAGTAGAGGGGCACATGGCCGTTCTCACACCCCAGACTTTTGTCCTGCCAGTTGGAAGTGTTGATGCAAATACCAGAATCCCGAGAGCTCTGCCACCCATTGAGCTTGTCGTCGGAGTTCTGTCTTTGGTGGTAGTAGTGCGTCTGCCCATAATCCACAGAGTCTGAGCGGCTTCGGTTCTGGCCACCAAAGCTGGTCGATGTGCGGTCCTCCAAGTGATTCAGCCACATGGCTAAAGCACTGCGGTCTTCCAATGAGGTGGCCGGATGGATCAAAGCATAGGACAGCAGCTGCCTGCTCTCCTCGATGTGCTGGTTGTGTTCAATAGAGTGCGCCAGGATTTTGGGCAGCAGTTTCATATACTCTACTTTTGCGTCAAGGTTTCCTGGCTTTAGCAAAGGCAGGTGAGTTAACAGGAGGGAAATCACTTTATCCTTGGATTCCTGTTGCCATTGGTTAATGATTCCTGAAAAGGAAAATATACGGGGCAAATAAGCAAATACAGCTATGATGACACAGAAACACCATGCTGTATAAAGAATTCCTGTGGCTTAGCATCCCAGTCTATATGCCCGGGTGAAATTTTTGCAAAACGACCCATGAATCGGATTGGATAACTGGCCTCAGGTTGTCAGGGAGCAGCGACTTCAGTGAAACACAGAAGGAATGTTCTTAGATGTTTCAATCTAATTCTCATTCAGGTCTCCAAAGAGGCTACAACTGCTTTGGTACCACCAAATAGAATTATAGGCCTGTTCCCCCCCCCCCCCCACTTAGAACAGTCTAGCCATACCTTCAGATAGACAAGAGGATAAAGAATAAGAAAATCTCCATAGAAAAGTGAGTGTAATCAAGGGTCCATATAACTGGAGTCCTCAGGGATAAGGCTGCATCCCACTCTGCCCCACCCCCCAAGCCCAGACATCTGTGGAAAAGTGGTTTAAGCACTGGTAAAGGCATTTGTGTGAAGTTGGTAGAACCTCTTAGATGGAGAAATCTGTCAGGAAAAGAATAGGGACTCCCCTTATCCCAGGCAAGAAGGCCTGCACCTTGATCTCAAGAAGCTGACTCAGAAAATGACTGTGAGCTCAAAGCTCGAAAGAGCAATGGACCTAAGCTCCCGGAGAACCTCTGATCACACCTGTAAGCAAGCTATTTTTCTCTATATGTAAAAGACCTGTTCAGTTATTTTTATTGTGGCAAAATATAGTTAACATACGATTTACCAATTTAACCATTTTTAAGTGTATGGTTCAGTGGCATTACGCACATTCACGATGATATGCAACTATCGCCACCATCCATCTCCAGACCTTTTCCATCTTTCCAAACTGAAACTCTGTACTCATTAAACACTAACTCCCCATTCCCTGCTCCCCCAGCCCCTGGCAACCACCTCTCTACTTTCTGTCTCTGTGCTTTTGACTACTCTAGGTACCTCATATAAGTGATATCCTATGGTATTTAATTTGATGTGACTGGTCTATTTCACTCAGCCTAGTGTCTTCGAAGTTCATCCACATGAAGATCTGTTTTTAACACACTCGCAAGGATTCCCTTTCTGCCCCTTCTGATGAAAACATAAACTTGCTGCTTTTAGGTAAACATGGGTTAATAATACAATTCAACTTGTCTGGCCTTTGAAAAGCAGCCTGTTCCAGAGACTGATCATTATCTGAGGACCTGGGGCCACAGAAAAAAAGCTCCTTGCTAGAAAAGTCATTCCTGACACCTCAACTCTGATGACCCTACAAGGACAGGCAGTACTGCTGACTTTCACACAGTATCTGCAAGGTTGAAAAGAATTTAGCAGAAGATCTTCACAACTCTAGCAAGGGGCAAACATATCAGGACAAGCTCAGGAGTCATCACTGACCATAAGTTACAAATCCATCAGCCGTGTACTCCAAGGTCTCTCAAGACTACAAAAGTATATTCAAATAAAAGTATCGGGCAAGGCATGCAACGAAAAAATGTGAGCTTTGGAGTCAGCCAAACCTGGGCATGAATCCCAGATTTGCCACTTAATTTGCAGTGGAACCTTGGTCAGTTACTTAACCTCTCTGAGCCTCAGGTCCTTCATCAGTCAAGAGTGTTACCAACAGCATTTGCCCTCCTGTGTTGTAGGATTAAATGAGGTAATACCTTCAGGTACTTGATAGTGGAAATAATTCCTTTTACTTGTCTTTGTGTTAGGTATACATTACAATGATGCTAGGTGGTTTGGGATACCAAGTTTTAAAAATAACAGAGACCAGACATGACCCAAGGAAAGTCATTAAAATCATCAGAGGTAGAAAAATAAGTAGAAAGTCTAAAGGTAAAAGGAAATGGGGTTGCTGGGCTTACAACTAAACAATACAAAGAGATGCTTGGCCCCTTTCAAGTAGAGATCTCGTAAGGAGATGAACATTCAGCTATCTGAAGCAGAAGTCTTCAGATTGAAGCAGGAGAGATTAAGATTGAACATGGAGGAGAAATGAAGTGTCAGAAAGACAAGATTGAGGAGTCACCAAAAAAGGCTCTATAATCTATCCTAGGGGCATGAAGAATAGAGCTAGATGGTCTCCAGATGCATTGTCAGATGGAAATATAATATGGACTATAAGATTCCACATAAGGAATTTAATAAAATTTTTTAGTATTAAAAATAAGTTAAAAAAGGTGAAATTAATTTTAACAATATATTTTATTTAATCCGCTGTATCAAAATATTAACTTGTAATTGATATAAAGTTACTAATGAAATATTTTACATTCTTTACTTTGTATTAAATCTTTGAATTCCAGAACATATTTTGCCACCGACAGCACATCTCAGTGTGGCCTAGCCACATCTGAAGTGCTCAGAAGCCAGGTGTGGCTGGTGGCTACTGAATTAGCTAGCACAGGGCTAGAGACATTCAGATGGGGAAGGTGGGTGGGAGGGCACAGATGACCTCGGCAGGTCCCTCCATGCTCTCCGACTCTAAATTTAGCTAACTGCCACCTGACACAAGATAACCCTCATGCATTCCTCTAGGTATAGCCTTCCCTTTAAAGTAGCTCTAGGAGATGAAGAAAGCACCAATTTTAACTTTTTCATCAATACATTTTCAGCAAACACCAGGATGTCATACTTGGGACAAAGAAAGATCTATTCATTAAGCACAAAGAGCTAAAGAGGCACTGACAAGAAGCAAAAGGCCTCAAGAGGAAGATGGATCTATGTCCAATGCCAGCACTGATCAGATGTGGCTAGTGCACGCCCTGGAAAAATGTACATTTAAAAATAAAATTTGGGAACAACCTTAAATAAAAATTCACGATGCTGAGGAACTCCCTAGCTTTCTGCTAGGTCACTTCTCTGTTTGGATATTGTACCCTTCCGCAAAAGGTCAGCCTAAAAAAAAATCAGGAACAAAAACAAAACGTAAATAGGACTCAGAGTGCAAACTAAACATGTTAACTCCATGCAAGCTCTCTCTGCCAGGGATTAACCTGAGAAACAAGAGGCCACTGGCCCTGGTCCATTCCAGGCCTGAAACAGTTCTTTCTCTCCCCTTGGAACAGGACTTAGGTGGTGTGGGGCTGTCGCATGGCTAGGAAGACAACTATGACTCTTGTTTACTGCCGTTGGGAACATGGACATAATAAGATTGCCTTCTGAGGGCTAGCTACACCTATTGGATCCAACTGTCTCTGCTACTGCTACAGCTGCCATGCTGACAGCTAAACAGTATTGAATGCTTTCTATGTGCCTGGCACTTTTCTAAGTGTTGTCATATAATTGCTCATTTAATCCTCACAAGAATCTTACGAGGTAGGTCTTATTACAGCCTTATTTTGCAAATGAGGACACGCAGAAGACACAGAGGTCAAGTAACTTGACCCAAGTCCCCTGGCTAGTGAGGTGGCAGAATGGGAATATGCAAATTAGCATAGATACATAATGATCATCATAAGAGAAGAGCTTGGACATAAGCTAAATACATTAATAGTTATAATATATAATATGTAATTATATAATACTTGAAATACAGAATTTTATACATAATATATAATCATGAGTATATGTATATTTATAAATATAATAATATAAGAATATTAATAGAGTATTTGTATCAACAGAAGAGTTGATCAGCTATGGAAGTGTAGAAAACAAAGGAGTCACAGACACAATGGAGGTGATACCTATTGTGGTTCAAAATATGTCCACAATTTTCTTGAAACTCCTCTCCAAAAGGTGGAGCTTAATTAATTCCCTTCCCTTTGAGTGACAGCTGGACCTAGTGAGTCACTTCTAGCAAATAGAAGGTAGCATAAGGTAGCTTTGCTCTCCCGCTCAGGGGGAAGTCAGCTAGAATGTTGTGAGGACACTCAAGCAACCCACAGGAAGGAAAGTCTTGGTGGTAAGGAACTAAGGCCTCCTGCCAACAGCCAGCACCAACTTGCTAGCCATGTGAGGGAACTCCTGGTCCCAGTTAAGCCTTCAGATGCTTGCGTTCCAGACATTTTAAGGCAGCTTGAGCCAGAACCATTCATATCCCTGATTCACAGAACATGTGTGCTAACATGCTTATTGTTACTTTAAGCTGCTAAGTTTGGGGTAATTTGTAATGTGGTCAAAAATGACTAATATACTTATCCAAGTGCCCCTCTAGGAAATAGGAAGTTTTAGCCATTTGGCTTTGTGTAGTTCAGTCATTCGAGCTAAGTCCTTCCCACTCTGAGATGAACTTGTGAAGCTAACCATACATTCACCTCACTTAGCCTCCCTGCATATTGATTATCCCACTCACCAAACCACCTTTGGACTATGATTTAGTTCACCAGGTACCTTCGGGGAGAGAATGAACTGATGATCATACAGACAAGGTATTTCTTCATTCTGTGATGATAATTTTTCAGGGCTACTTAATAAATAATTTCTGATTATGATTTAGCCTCCTGTGGAGGCCTTCCTGTGCTGATTATATGGACTTTGAGTACATCTGGTCCCTCTGATGATGGCTCCTCCTGACAAATTAATAAGTCAGCATTGCAGGCTCTACCTCCCTGCTTTCTAGTAAGTACTGAGTCAGTCTCTCAGGGTGAGCATCCCCAGGGCACTGATGAGAGTGAGCATCTCCACCTTCAAAGAGATGCCTATGTGTGGGGACTTGGCTTTCTCCTGCCCTGCTGCCCACTGGCCTTCTTTGTGGCATCTATACCACCTTCCAGAGAGAAAGAAGCCTTTACTGAGATGTGTATTCAATGGATTCTCTTTACTGGAAAAGAAAATCCTCAAAAATTCCAATTAATCAATCATTCTGTGAGGCAGTTGCTTTTATTATCCACCCCAATATCTTTCTATTCAGTAGACAATCTGGAAAAATGGAAGTCTAAGAGCAGCTAGGTTCAACGATGCCAACTCACTTCTATTAATTTCTCTGAATATTATTTCTCTGGATAAAGAGCAGATATGTAAGAGTTTCCTGAACGTTTTATGAGGGTAAAAATTAATGGTTTATAATTTATACACCAGTGACATAGTAGTAGTAAGAAAAAAATCTTAGAAGAGTTATAATTAAAGACCATGAGGATTAGGAAACTGTCCCAATGATTCTTGGAGTGACAAAGAATGTTTTTAAATACCAAGCCTGGTATTATTACTACACAATGGTATGTCATTGTTTAAGGGCTCCAGTTGTTAGTAAATTACCCTTAAATTGCTATTTTATTATACCCTTGTTTTCAGTTTAATAATATTTACCATAAAAGGGTTTCTCACAAGTATATTTAGGCAATTTGCTCATGTGAGAAATGTCCGGAAATTAAGTACACACATACAAGAAGTACTGGTTAAATAAATGCTCTAAAAGGAGAGAATTCTAGTGGGTCTTAAATGGTCAAATGTTCCTTGGAAGAATTTGTTTTACAAACTGAACCCTAGACACATCATGTGATAAAGGCTTCTAAACATAGTACGACTCTGCACAACTCAAGGACAAATGACCAGTGGTAACACCACACACCATGCATGGGGTAGAGATATGAGCTGAAGGAGCACCTGAAAAATCAGAGGGAAAGTGAAAAATACACATGACGAACAGTGGGATTCTTATGTTGGCACCTGCGCTTGCCTATTGGCTCTCCAAGGTGCCCTCTTGTGCTAGCAATGATTAGAGAAACAGCCCCGTGATGTGGTGGAGTCCTCAAGAGATGTGGATTAGACCAGCTGTGATGGAGGACCCGGTAATATGGAGTTACTGAGCTCCTATAGCTGCAGGTAGTGCTTTGAGCAGATACAAAGGATTGAGAAGATAGAAACCTTCCCCCTAGTTTCAAGGAAGGTGATTGCTGGCGTATAATATGGCCCCCATGGATCCTTATCCCTTGCATACTCTTCTCCACAACACATCTGAGCAGGTCTATGTAACCAAGAGTGAGTGTGGCAGGGGTGTGCTGAGGTTAGGTCATAAAAGGCACTGTAGCTTCCATCGCTCTCTCTTGGTTCACTTGTTCGGGGGAAAACCAGCCGTACCAATTATGAAGACACCTGGGAAGCCCTGGGGCAGGCACAGGTGAGAAGACGGTCAGGCTTGCTCCTCAGAGGCAGTACCAAACGCCAGCCGTGTGAGGTAGCCGCCTCGGAGGAGGAGTCTCCAGCTTTGGTGACCTTGCAAGAGACTTTAAGCCAGAACTACCCAGCGAGTCTGTCCCAAATTCTGACCCTCAGAAAACTGTAAGATAAATGTCATTAAGTGAAGCCATTAAGTTTTGAAGTAGTTTGTTACATAGCACTAGTTAACTAATAAGTGGAGCTAGTTAACTAATATAAGGAACTAATATATGGAGCTTCGTGTTACTTGGTAAAAATCATTCAAAAATGCTACTGCCCCTTGAATTCACTAGAAAGGCAGAGATCTATAGTGGACTCCATGGAACACTATAACCACCAGAGCTTTCTCTGAGAGCATGAAGGTCACTTAGGTGCTGGCCATTCATAGGCACCTGACTGTCAAAGGGCAAAAATCAGGCAACTCTGATCCCCACAGACACCTACAGTGACCCACTCACTGCTCCAGAGTGATCTTCTTATCTCTTCAATGAGGGCTTTCCATACTAGTCAGGTTTTTTCCTGGGTAGTACTGGCATGGCCGGGTGCTCCAGGAGGGCTCCTTTGCTCCTGATGGAGCCCAGGCCAGCAGTGAACTGGTCCTGAGCTCTCAGCTAAGGGCTCAAGTTAGGGTTGGGATTCTCCTTCAGGCTTCTGACCTTCTCTTGGTTATGACCAGCTCTTTGAGGTATGAGGCTGCCCATTCCCGGCAGGCACGTAAAACAGGCCAGCTCCCTCAACCGCTTGCCTCACTTCTGGCTTCTGTCCTTGACAGCATGCACACTCCCCCCGCCCCCCACACATCTGTACCTCCAGCTCACATCTCACTCTGAGCTTCAGAATCATATATCCCAAATGTATCCTCTACATCTCAACTCAAATGATCGCTAAGTTAACATGTCCAAAATGAACTTTGGCTTTTATTCACTAGATCTGCTCCTCTGGTCTTCTTCTCTATCTCAGCAAATGGCTTTTCTATCTTTCCAGTAGCTCAGGTTGAAACCTTGGAGTATCCTTGACTCCCTTCTCTCATATACACATTTAATCTGTTAGAAAATCCTGACCTCTGAATCCCCAAAATATATCCAGAACCTGACTACCCCTCGCCAAGCTTCTGCATTCCACCCACCTTCAACAATCTATTATCAACATAAGAACTAGATTATCTTTTAACCCTAAAAGATAAGTCATGTGACTTCTCTGCTCAAACATTCTAATGGTTTCCCATCTCACACTGAGTAAGAGCCATACAATGGTCTATCAGCACCTCTATCATCTAGCCCTATCCCTGCTGCTGTCCCTCAGTCATTTCGGTCCATCCTGGCTTCCTTGTTTTAACTTTAGCAGCAAGACATGAGCCTAATCTTCCAACCCTTGTACTTGCTGTTTCCTGTGGCCGGAACGCTTTTCCCAAAGTCCTGCAGTTAGCCAATCTCAGTTCTGTCTGCTCAGATGTTACCTTCCTGGTGAGACCTCCTCTGTCCACATATTTTAAATTACCTATATCACGCTCTCACCTTACACTCCCTTATCACCCCCACCCTGCCCTGCTTTATTTTTTCTCCATAGCACTCATCATGTGATCTGCTGTGTATTACAATCACTTTCTGTCTTTCTCTACTAGGCTGTAAGCACGATCAGGTTGTGGCATTGTCCCCATTTTTCCATGGGCTAATATTTCCTTATTAATCACATTTTTTAGTGGCTACATAAAATTGTGCCCAGACATTTTATTTGGTAGATTTGGGAATTTCTTACTCCAAATCTTAGGCACTACCTAGAAATTTCCTTTAAATAAAGACTGATGGACTGGGTGACCTGTGAATAATGATGGGTACCAACTGTTACCCCAAAACTGTTCAGTCACCTTTTTCTCATTTAACTCTGCAGAATTCTGATTACTTTTAGCTTTAGTGTCAAATAAAAACAAGAACACACAAAAGAAGAAAATAGAATGATTAGCTCAATTTTCAAAATCTTTACTGCATCCCCCCCTCTCAATATTCTGTTTAGAATGGAAAATTTCCCCACGTGCTAGAAAACAAAAGCTTAATGGGTGCTTTTCCTGATTATAACTGACACCAATTAAAGTAATCTTCATGATAAAGACTTGAGAGGCTGAGACAGCAGATTTAAATGTATTTAATACACTCTTTTGCAAACATCTGTTGAAGAAAGAAAGAAAAACTGATGCCAATAAGATTGTGTTAAGACAGTTCTGTGCCCAAATGTTTTTAGCCATAAGTAATTATATTCTAATAAAGCCTCCTAGGAACGGGTCTCCTAAGGGTCATATAATTAGATATGAAAAAAATGTCACCTTACTCTTGACAAATGCAAGACAAATCCTTGCAAACCACATTTGGCGAGTTTTTTATACCAAAAACCCCTCGGAGGAGAGGCTGTAAATGTTCTAAAAGCAGGAAGCTTTCCCACTCACTAACCTTCAGTGCCACTCTTGCACTCCCAGAACACCACTGACAAAACCCCACATACCACAGAATGACTCTCCAATAGCATTTCAACATAATGAATTAGCAGTCCTCTTGCCGACCTTGCAAAAGAGAAGAGCACGCTTCGTATTACTACTCTAAGTCTTCATTTAACGCCGCGCATATGTTCTTGGAAACTGCGACTTTAATCGAAACAATGTAAAGGAAACCAATTTTACCATAGGCTAATTGATATAAACGAGGGTTAAGTTCCTACGGCATATATCTGGTCACAAATGTATCACTAGACTTCTACATAAAGACTCAAAATACTTCTCATATTAAATAAATAAATATGAGTTATATGTACATTTAAGAAAGATTAATAAAGATAAGTAAGATAATGATTTTCCAACCCGTTCATTCCAGTTCAGGGTCCATGTGGCCAAATCCTCTCCTGGCAGCTCAGGGTGCAAGGTGGGACCCCCACCCTAGACAGGATGCCCTTCAATCGCAGGGATAGCCACTTATACACCCACTCTCAGACTGGGACAGTTTAGCCCAGTCAGCCAACGTGCACATCTTTGGGATGTGGGAGGAAACCGGAGTCCCCAGAGAAAACCTACGCAGCTGTGAGAATATGCAAACTCCACAAGGGCAGTGGCCCCCCGGGGGGCTGGGAATTGGTTTTTCCCCAGTCATTAACATTGTAACAAGACAACATTAAACAAAGTGATGTTATTTAAGGACCTGCTGCACACTCAGACTCGGGCCCTGTTCTATGAGAAGCACTGGAAATGGAAGTCTTGAAAGAAGGGTATCATGGTCCAGGTAGCCCAATTAGGCTACCAAAACCCAAATCCTTGGCAACATCCAAACAATCAACAAAGGAGCCTCTTGAGAGGAATATAAACAGGTTAAGTCACAAAAGAGTAATTTGTGCTCAGTCTAACAGACCAAACTGAATAACAGTCACTTCAAACAATATGTTTATAAACCTTACGAAATCTGGGAAGGCCAGAATGAACAAGTTTCACCTCTGACAACAGGGAGCCATTCTACATCTTAAAATGAGTCTGGACTGGTAAGTCACTGGGTCCCACATTTTCTAAAATAATGTGAAAGTTGCTCAACAACTTATAGATAAGATTTCCCATCCTGAGGGATAAGAATCTAAAGTAAATGTGAACGTAAGAGTCCTGTGATGTAACTATATAAGTATTGTCACCAAGGAATGGCACATATATATTCCCAACATACACGTTAGAAAAGTTGATAGTAAAATTTATATATCACTCATTTAGGTATATAAATTTGAAATCTGAAATCCATGTCCAAGTTACTCTAAGGAAGGAAGAATGAACAGTTTTGTGGAGGCGGGATATTTGAATCCATGGTCACCAATGAACTGTTACTGTATTTGGAAAGAAGGGCTTAGTCAACTGTACAAGGACGAAGTTTGGTGACCTGCCCAAGGACATAACCAATCCTGCTCTCTCATCCTCATTAGGCACAGCCCTGCAGAGGGAGTTAGAGGCACACCTCCCTTCTGGTTCTCTTGAGCTATCAGCCAACCTCAGGAATTTATGCAAAGGTAAGCAGCTTATTTTCACTGGTTACTTGTGCACCAAACTTGTTTTCAGGTTAGTAGGTCTGTTGACGCAATTAGAATAAAAAATGTTTCCAATTTTTTGAGAAGGGAAACTACTTTTTAATATTCTAAGTCCTCCAGGGCAGTGGGGTAAGAAGAAAAGTTAGAAAGGATGATGATAAAGTTCTCTAATCAGGAATGAGAACAGCGGAAACCATTTCCCTTCTTCTGAGCATCCCACCGTGAAATTAAATAGACCCAGAGGTCAGTGGCTGGACCAGAATCAGGACTGACCAAATTTTTGCTTTAGCAGACTTTGTGGGAATGCTGCAGAGGGGAGACCAGAGCTCAGAGCCCCACGGTTATAATGTCTGTGAAAAAGGGCCTTTCGCTTATCATTCCTGAGTCTCAAAAATAATGGCTAGAATTCTAAACCAAAGACACAAAAACAGTGGGAGGACTTAAGGCACACTGGTCCAGAGCAGGGCTCGTTTCACTTTAACTTAGCTTTGCACTACTACCCTCGGAGGTGGGTGTATTTATTCATCCATTAGATTATTATCTTTGTTCCCTTATCAATGTATATGGCCTGCTGCTAGGATCTGTCCTTTTCGATGGGGTGTTCAGGGTCAGAAATAGCCAAGGAAAATGTTTTGAACCCCACAGAAATGTCTGCAACACAAAGAATATGAAGAGAATCAGACAAGAGGGGTGGAGAAAAACTTTAAGAAAGTTTCCATGTATAGAACCAACAGGCAACTCTGTAAGGAGTAGAATCCATTCTTTAAAGTAACCCAAGAAACAACAACAGACCTCCAGCCAGCAACCAACGCATTATTTACTGGAAAAACATGAAGAGCTTAGTCAATTATCACTATACCAATGGAGACTTAACCTTTGGCTGCTTAAATCTTAAAAGAGATTGTTATTTATTATTAACTATTCTTTGCTAAAGATTTACCCCATATACAACCAAATGCTCTCTTTCTTGCCCCACTTCATCACCATGACATGGTTTAAGAATCTGCTTTCCTCCTCAGGTCCTGTTGATCTACTCTGGCCCCCACGTCCTTCTCTCTACCCCGGTTTAACTCAATGACACCCATGCTTGTACAATGCTTTCTCCTCAGTTAGACTCCCTTTAAGGGCAGGGACAGTGTCTGCACTCATGTGGCCTCTACTCGCTGGGTTGATTACGTAGGTTTGCTGGAACACACAGAACAGAAGATACGTGCACTTTTCTGTCATGGCCGATGACACAGCAGATCTGTTCCTTCCCAGCTTCATCTGTCTCTGGTTAAGGTGCTAGTGCCAACTGCGGCAGCTCTGGACACTGGGGAGGGACACTAGGCCCCGGCAGAAGGTGAGCACTGGCCTTTCTTCACATGTGGATGCTCCCTGGTGTCTTTACATCAGCGCCTTCCAGCAGCCCTTCTGAGGCCGCCCACTCTGTAAGAGACCCCCTCACCTCCATTCACACACACAGGTGGGGAGTCCAGTCGCCCTGGGGACTCGGACCCCAAGATACAGGTTACAAGTACCCAAGATAAGCTCGATTGTCCTGGGACTCCTTTCTGAGATATTCAGTTCCAAGTACTGTAGGAGTATCAGGTGCTCTAAGGGACTTGAGGGAAAGGAAAAGAAAGATAATAAAGCATAGTGATGGAGAGCACAGATTCTAGCTATATTGTCTGGGTCTAAATCCCAACCTTCCATTTAGTTAGTGATGTGTCCTTGGGCAATTCACCTAACTAACTACTCCATACACTTCTGTCTCTTCATCTGAAATAGGAGAGTTGTGATATTTGGATTATTTGATCTATATAAAGCAGGGCGACCATTGTCTGGCCCACAGTGAATACTGCATTATTGTTAGTGGCAGTCACTATCATCAAAGGGACCAGATGATGCTCCATGGGGCCCTCTCCTACGGGAATACGAAAGGGAGGGAGGGGAGAACAGGAGAGCAAAAAAGGCCTAAGGCACTGATTCTCAAAGTGTAGAGGGACTACACACCTGGGAACCTGTTAGAAACATAAATTCTGGGACTCAACCCTAGATTTAGTGAATCAGAAACTTTGTTTAAAACCTCTTCAGGTGATTCAGATCCAGGCTTAAGTTTGAGAACCACTGCTCCAAGAATCAGAGAGAAAATCATGGCCTCCAATTTCCAGCTTTCGGATGATCAGCCAGTTAAGGCTGATGTGAAATTCAGGTGGGGAAAATAATTTCCCTAGGTGAATGGATACTAGGAGAATGGATAACCAGGGATCCCCAAACCCTGGGCCACAGACCGTTACTGGTCCATGGCCTGTTAGGAATAGGAATCGGGCCGCACAAAAGGAGGTAGGTAAGTGGTGGGGTGAGCGAGTGGAGCTTTATCTGTATTTGCAGCTGCTCCCCAGCACTAGCATTACCACTTCGGCTCCACCTCAGGTCATCAGGCATTAGATTCTCATAGGAGCAAAAAAGGTTGGGGACCACTGAAGAAGAATCAATTCAAAAAGTGGTAGAGACCCATTTTTAAGAGAAGTCGTTGGATTAAAAATAAATACATAAATAACCAATACATGAGCAAGCAAAATGTCATAATATTTCCATGACAGGGCTGATCTCTCAACTTTTCCATGATAACAATGGTAAAATGAGCGATAATGCCTTCTGAGGCTAGACAGGGGAGCCCTAATTTGGCCCACTTGAGTTTTAAGGGTACCCTCAGAATGATAAAGTCTGACCAGGCCTGAAGTAGCTCAGAAATAAAACGAAGGTGAGACTTTCCATCTTAAAGCATATTTACCATGAACTCACACCCTCCCAAACCTCCCTTATGTGGTCCCCGGAGTGCTATGCTGCTCCAAGGAGGAGCGTGGAGATAGGTCTGAAGAAGTCCCAGAGGAGCCTGGAGCACAGAGCCAGGGGATTACCTCTAAATGGCTGCTCCGGAGAGCCGTTTGGTGAGGTACCAGATCACGGATCTGATGATGAACCACAAGACATGCAGCAACAGGAGCAAAATTCTCTCGATTAGAGGACCATAATATTTTGCTGAGTTTGGCGAGGAGGGCACAGACGCTGTACAGTTTATATGGAGCTGAACACATTACAGTTGAACCAGATGTTAGGTGAAAAAGTTGTGAGTTGATGGAATTATCACATAAGGGATTGCTCCATCTCCTCCCTCTCCACTTTGTCCTCCTCCTTTTCTTCCCTGCTCTGGTGTCCACTGGGCACAGCTCATCATTATTGAGTATCCAGCTGGGTATTGTGATGTCAGAGGCATCACCAGTGGTGGGTGATGCCTGAGGAGAGACTAGCAGCCCAGCCCTGTTTGGAGACACACGGCCCTGATTTGAGTTCCTGTGACATCATCTTCCCTCCATTTAACATCTGATAACATCTCACATTTCATACATCTCTGAAAACCCTCACCTTCTCCTCCCAAAACCCATATGGTACCTCAGGGAAACTGAGGCACAGAGAAACTCGTCCAGGGTCACCCTGGTACAGCCATGAGCAATGCCAGAGCTTCCTGACCACTTGTCCACACCAGTCCAGGGGACCTGGCTGCCTTTTATAGAAAGTTTCCACACACCTTCTATTCCTAACCTCGATCACAAGCATCGCCAGTCCGCATGCTTCGGAGGCATCAGCAGAACCTCTGTGTCACGGACTTAGTAACATGCCCCATTTAGGTCCATGAGCACAACTTGTTTGTACTGAACACTGAATTCTAGATATCCTTCTTGGGCTGTTTTGTTTTTATTTCAAACACAGCTAAGTAATCAGGGCTTTATACATCAACAAAGCCAACTTTGATTCTCCAAGAAAAATCAACAGCTTAACACACAACCCTTCCTGGTCTTCCCCAAGACTCCAGGGACGTCAAGAGTCTGCAGTTTGGGGTCAGGAAGAATACTTTGTTCTTAACTGTGCCAGGGCAGGACCCATCTTTCTTTGTTTTCATTTTTCAAGCTGTCAGTAACAGTGCTGAGAAAACGAAAGGTAATCTAATAAATTAAGACCATCACTTTTTGATATATTTAAATATGTAATATATGTATTTATCTTTAAGGTTATCAGAATGTCTTTACCTTGAGATCTAAAATGGGTAGAGCCTTGGAAAAAAAGGGAATCATCCCCTCAGAATAAGATCTGAAGGTGAAGGTGAAGAACAGATAAATAACCTTTAGCACATGGCTTGCTCCACTAATCACTGAACAGATTCCAGTACCTAAATAAAGCCCCGGAAAGCACACATATCGGAAGAACTGGCTCATTTATAAAACAACCGTTGGGCCAAAGCAGGGAGTGCTCACCAGCCAATAAGGTGACTTGGTTTCTCAACGTGACAGACGTACATTTCAACCGTGTAGTAAAAAAGATAAAACTTCATTGTAAAAGAGCCCCGACTGACCCCCATGTGATCCGCCTTTGCTGCCTCCTCATGTGACCGGCCTCCCAATTTAGAGCGTAACCAACTCCCAATGACCTGTAATAACACCATTCCCAAATTAGAGCTCTCAATTTGACTTGGCCTAGGTCCCTCCCTCAAAGCAAAATAAAGCATCCGTTTTCTTTTTTTTTTTACATTCATAATACTCTCCTTTTTGAGTTGCCAACTCAAACCCTGCTCCAGTCAGAATGAGCCCTTCCTCTCTACATTTTTTTTTTTCTGGTTAGCCAAAGAGCCTGATGGAAAAACACCAAGAGACAAAAACAAAAACAAAATCAGACGAAAATTCCAAGTAAGTGACATTCAGCTGGAAAAGCTATGATTCACATGCAAATAAAAATCTCCCTGAATTCACTATTATATGACGCAAGCCCCTGGCTTCAACATAAAAAGGGCAGAATGAAATCACCCACAATTAAACTCACTCTGGAATACTGGAATTCTCTGGCTAGGCCTCCCCAGCTAATGATAAGAAAACCCCCAACTGTAACAAAATGAAGCTAATTGTGTTGGATCCCAGGGCATCCACACCTCAGCTGGCATTCGCTTCTGAACACGCCCGATCCAGCATCCTCTCTACCTTCCCTTACCTCCTGACATAGACTCGGCGTAACTACATGGAGATGGGGCTCAGACAGGTCTCCCAGAGAGCAGCCCTCCTTTCTGGGCAGAAGTGAGGGGATTGTGCTGAGGACCCTGGGCCTCACCCCCACTCTCCCACCCCAGTTTGCGAGTGTGCAAGAAAGCTAGACAGAGCCTCTATATGAGCTTCATAGCACCATGAGATAGATCTCAAGTCCAGGCCAGAAATAATTTAGCAAGTTACTTCTCCTGACTGGTGGATAATTTTCCATCCCAAACCCCCTTTTTTCTCCTCATGGGAAGGTTTCTTTTTCCCTGGCTGGTCCCCTTAGAATGCACACTCCATCAGCCTGAGAATCACAGAATTCTATAGAGAGAAGGGCCCTCAGAGTTTTTCTTTACTTGTTGTGGGGGTCCCACCACCTGATTCCTCCCTGATAGTCACCCAAGCTGAACTACTCCCAGCCACAAGAAGCCCCTCCACCATCAACGAGAGCTACAATTACTGAAGCCATAATCAGCCTTTCTGAAACTTCTTCCCATTCGACAAAGGCCAGTTTTTCTGAAACTGCAAAGAATAAATCTACGAATATCTGTGCACCCATGTTCCTAGCAACATCATTCACAATAACCAAAGGCAACCAAGACATCCATCAGTAGCTGAATGAATAAAAAAATGTGGTATATAAATACAATGGAATATTATTCAGCCTTTAAAAGGAATGAAATTCTGATACATGGATGAATGTGAAAACATTATGCTAAGTGAAAGAAGCCAGACACAGAAGGATAAATATTGTATGATTTCGCATATATGAGGTACCTAGAATAGTTAAATTCATAGAGACAGAAGGTAGATTAGTGGTTGCCACGGTGTGGGAGGGAGGGGAAGTTATTGTTTAATGTGTAGAGTGTCTATTTGAGATGATGAAAAAGTTCCGGAAATGGACAGTGGTGATGGTGGCACAATATTGTGAATATATTGATGTAACAGAACTGTACATTTAAAAATGATTCAATTTGCAAATTTTATGTATATTTTACTACAATGAAAAAAAATTAAAAAAAAAATCTACCCCCTCTTTCACAAAAGCCACCCCCTAAATTTTATTTTTCAGGCTAAAAATCCTCAGTTTCTTCTAATAATCTTTGAATAAGATGATCTGTAGACCCCCCATGACCTCCTGGCCACTCTCCTCTGGGTCTATTCAATGTCTCTTTGAAAACCTGGTGCCCAGAGGCAGACCATGTTTGGAAACCTCCTTCCCAGTGTTTCCCTCTGAGGCCTCCAGCTGAATCTCCAGTCAAAAGCTGCACAGAGGGGGCCTACCGTCCGCCTGTTTTGGCTACGAGGGCAAAAAAGGTCCAAGTTCAAAATATATGCCATATTCCACTCCCACCCCCTGCTGCTGCTTCCCCAGGCTCAGATCCATTTCCCAGACAGCTGTGGACAGCTGCAGCCGAGGAGCGGAACAGCAGAGGCGACTGGGTTGAGGGTGGAGTGAGGGTACCACATCTCAGCTGAGCCCGCTCTGGCCTTTTTCACAGATTTCCGTCATTTCTCGTGGGTGTTTGGCAAATGGAAATGGGGTGGGCGTGGAAAGCATCTCTCTCCAGTCACTTGAGGATGCCTCTTATTGGCCACCCACCGGCAGCCTGTAGCCACCATTATGGTGCTCAGTCACTTAGGCTGAACCAGCTTCGCTGGGCTTCAACCCATGCGCCCTTCTTGGTCCATCTGGAAAAGGGTTGAAAGTCTGAGGCAGGAACGTTCCCTTTTGCATTTTAAAGTATGCTGAAACTTAGCAGCCTGGGTGTTGGTCTGACTCCACAGGTGTGCAATGCATTTCCTAAAAGTAAACTGCTCACCCTTTGGAAGTGGACCAGTGATTCTGGGGTATCATTTGAAGTGTCACTATCTGGGAAAGTATTTACTGGCACAAGCAAGCTATGGAGCTTTTCTAGGAATGTCAGTTAATTTGCTAAATTAGTGACCCTTAAGGTGGCACCCTTAAAAACGGTTAATTCATCTCTAATACATGAGTAATTTAAGCTTAGGATGAGGTTTGGGTGGGTGGGGTGCTTCTCTGACTAGTTAGAATAATCACATATAAATTAAAACCAGGACTGACTTTAAAATCTCTACCTTTTAACTTTTCTTGACTCCTGATTTTCTATTAATAGTCGACTTTGGAAAACTCTGTTTTTCCTGGAATTTGAAATGATGGGATTTGAAAAATCCTTTCTCTGTGAGCCTCAGGGATTCCACACAGAAGATCTCACATATCCGCCACTCACTAGAAGACTGTGCCCACCTGGATATTCCTTGAGACTTGCGTCCCATTTTTTTCCTGGGTGCAATAATTTAGACTTCAATCAGTTGGCTTGAAAAAGCCTTTTGTTTTGAAGAATAAAAAAGGTGATTTCTTTTTGGCTCAAATGATTACTTAAACAATCCTTTCAAAAAGACTCCTGTTCCATCTTTTTCTCCTCCCTCATGAAATAGGCAATCTGCAGAAAGTAATCTAAATTTTCTGATTAAAAATATGCAGGTAGATGAGTGTTTTCAGAGCTCTGTTGGGAAGAAGATGAGTTTGTGTGTGTGATGGGCTCTGATGTAGGAATAAATCCAGCTAAGAAATAACTGTCAATAGACAAATCATGGAAGTTTATGACTTTAATAGAGCAAAGTTCATTCTGGATTCCCAATCTCATGCTCAGCCTCCCTCCAGCACTCTTCTCATCCTATCTTAGAATGAGAACTTAGGGGACACTCGCTGTGTCATAGCTCACTGTGTTGGGCTCAGGCATCACCACCACCCACGTGGGTCTTTCTAGACAGAAATGGGAGTTTCCCTGACTTTCTCTGAACCCTGTGCATGGCCCTGTGCCTCATGGACTCTGTCCTACCTCAAAACCACTTTTGCCTGGGTTTTAGGCAAACCTTACAGGATATCCTGGAATCAGATGCCATCTACCTGCCAGTCCATCCCCATTAGGGTACTCTGGAAGGAAGATGACTCTGGGACTCTGAGAGGTGACAGCCCTCTCTTCATATTCTGGAGGCTGAGCCCAGGAGAGCCAGAGCATCGGCACACACTTGTGTCCCTTGAGAACCAGGCAGGCAGAGTGCCTGCTGGGTACACAGCTTTTCTGGGGAGGCCCCCCTATTTAATAGCACTGTATGGCGGCTGGCAATGGAAAAACAATATGCCGGCTGCCAAGAACACAGGGTTGGTTATCCAGGTAGCCAGAAACTTTGGAAACGTTGGTTTTTCTTCTTCATTTATTTCCTTCCTTTTTAACAGGCCTATATATAAAGCAGCATTGCTTAAACAGAAGTCACTGACTGCCTGAAAAACAAGGCTGGCCTAAATTGTTAGTAGAGTGAGAATTTGGCCTTAGTGTATTTCCTTTTATGTTTTAATTTGGTACATGTTTATTCTGCATTGCATTATCTTTTCCATTTATCATTGCAAGAATGCAGCCACAGTCAGGGTACAAACCATGAGCAGAATATCTTGGGAACTCAATTATGTGCTGAGAAGCTCCATCTTAAATATTTTTTGGAACAAGAGTAAATGCTTAAAATATAACTGATGATCAGTAAGTATTAATATCAACAGGGTTGCCAGGAATCGGGAAATGCCAGAGAGATTCACAAGATGAGCCTTCGATGGGATGTGAGCTGGGAGGGGGGCTGCTTGAGGGTTAGGGACCCAGATATGGTATGTGTTTGTCTCTCGGCTACCAATGGCACCGGCACTCAACGGCCCCCAGGAAACCACCTTATTTGACTTTTCTGTGACTCTCTCCTGTCCAGGCCTGGCCTGGGAAGATAGAGGGGCCACAGAGGAGCGCAAATGGAGTAAAACAGAGGCAGGAGGCTGACATGGAAATGAGCAAGCCCCCGCTGCTTCTGCTGCTGAGTCCTGAGAATAAGTACAACTTTTTGACTTCTCTCCTAGAAACTCATACCTCAAGATTCTTCCATGCGTGCAGTAGAATCCCCATGACCCAGAACATTAAAGGCCATATTGTGGGATGAGAACAGGGCTCCTTCTTCATCCAGGGATTCCTGACTCACACGCCCTTTAATGGAATACCACCTCAGGTGTGTTCATCATATTCACCCCTATGCTCCCCATAATGCCAGTCCTGGAACCACACGTTGTTCTGTTAGGACAGCCATCTTCGATAGCTCTGTGTTGATTCTTTAAGTGGAACAGTGTATCAGCCACGAATCTTTCCATCATCTGGAGCAGTGGTCTGTTACAGCTTACTTCCACTGCCTGTCTTTTGGGAGATTTCCAATTCTCACTTTGTTTAAATCCAAAGAAACTGTTGGACTGGTCTCCCTGCATATTTTTCACTTGGGACCCCATCAAGAAGTGACTAAAAGCTTTTCCAGAATTACCGGTGTCCCCTATCCAATACACACACATAATTACATTTACCTACTTAAGCTCTGATTTAGTTTCTAACTTATTAATATCTAACATCTGTGAAGTATTTTTTTTTTTTTAAGTTTGCAAAAATCTCTTTCTAAACAGTATCACACCTAGTCTCGAAAACAAGCACAACTGGGCAGGTGATAAGGAAACCGAGGCTCATGGTAAGGAAACTGAGGCTCGTGAAGCGACCTGCTGAGGCCTTGCATACGGCCCTAACTGCCCCCCGCCCAGTCGGGCCCTGGTACCAACTGACCTCTCTCTGTGAGGCTGAGGCTCCCTGGAAGAAAGTTCTGCACAACTCAGCCTGACCGGTTCACTTATGTTTTCTTGGTTCTTCCTACGAATGAATCTAAACCTGGATGGACATTAGAAATTTAATAATAGTTTAAGAGCAAATCCCAGCAGGTCTCCAAAGCAATAGAGAATCAAATTCTGAAAGCAAATAAGACATCGCTTTATTCTTCTTTCTCTGGCTCTGTTGGCGGGGTGTGAGGGAATTGGGTGTGTCGGGTGAGGGGAGAAGAGCCTCCAGAACATACCATTATGATTATCTAACAATAATAACACTCTCACTGGCAACGTCAACTGAAAAGATTAAAAGCATGAGGTTTCTTTTACTCTACACGGCAACAATCCTCTAAGTAAAAATATAAACTGCTTCATTAGGTCTCAGTGACACTGGCTTACTTGAAGTTTTTTTAAACCTTAATATTATAAATTGAAGAATGTGCTGAAACGGAGTTTTCTGGATGTTGTTTCAACGAAGTCACTTTTCAATTTTCCAGAAATGAAGATTTAACAAATGTGGCTAAATGTCAGTAACTTAACTTTAGTTAATTTCCCTCAAAATAACCATATCAAACATTAATCCTACAACATTCACACTACAACCCTAAACATCATCTCTACTCACAGTACAGAGACATTCACAATCCAAATCTCCCAGTCACAGACCTGAAAATTACACCCCTTTGGCAAGAAGCAACTCCATGCCAGATGCATTAAAAAAATGAGTGGCAACTATTTAATGCTCAATTCGCCATGCATTGCCTTATTTTTATTTTTTGAGAAGTAGCTTTTTTATTTCCAAACAGAAAATCTGGCAGTTGTATCAAGACCAATATTATTACTTTTCACTTGCATAGTTCTTACTCTACAACTACATGAGGGCTAAGAAAAGATTTCTGTACTAAAAAATACACAGTGACCTCAGACATGCTTGTGAGATTTCCTAGCAGACACAACACAGGAATGAACGATGGCAGAGGACTGGGCCAACCATGATCAGAAGATAAGGGAGTGTGGCCCCTCTGGGACTCTGAGCACACAGGCCCTATCTTCTCTGGACACACACACACACACACACACACACACACACACGCCTGTCCCATCATAATTTTGCCTCCAAACCATCCTGGTCATTATCCCATCCTGTCCTCTCTATCTCAGGTCCCAGATAAGAACCTCTAGTCAAATCTTGAAAGCTATCAAACAGAAGTATTTCCCTTCACATATTTTAACAGATGACTCTGCTAAGGATAAGCCCATGGAAGAGTTAGCAAGTGGAAACCAGCAATGCAAAAACTGATTCAGAATTGTCTCCCAGTTGCAGATGTAATCTCAGTAACATAGCACTAGTTTCTGACTCTGGGGACGTAATCTTTTGTGCCTCAGTTTCCTCATAAGAAAAAAAAATAAACATAATATCCTTTTACCACCAGCTACTTCCACAGAATAACATAGAAAACAATAGTTTATGCATCTGAAGGATTAGCGCTAGTGCGATGATAAGGCGTTCACTTTGCATGTCCTTGTCTAAACATCTTTACTGCCATAAGCTAAAACCTCCACTGATGCTGAGGCCTCAGAGTGTCTTCCAGAATTGTCTTTGCCTAGAATCTTGCTTCATCTGGAAAGGGAAGAAAGTTTAAACATTCTTGGTTGTGGATTGGTATTTTTAGCATATTTAGAAATGATTAGACTGTTTTTCATGTAATTTATTTCTCAGAATATTAGCATTTGTGTTTTAAGAGCACGTAGCCGGGAGCTATTGTTAGAGAAGACACGATAAGAATAAAGTCGCTGAGTGATACAGCATATCGCTCATTTTCTTCTTTTGCTGAAAACTTCCTCTAAATGTCTACTTTCCAATTAGCAGCTCCAAAATATTCCTGGTCCAATGGACTGTAGACATATAAGAATCACCAAAAACCAACTAAATATTTGATCTTCTGTCCCAGTCTCCAAGAATAATGGGAAACTGGCTTTTCTGCACATTTCCACAAAATCCTACCAGTCTGTCAGGATTCGAACCTGAGTCAATAAAAAATAAAGGTTTAAAATATCTGTCTTATTCATTTCCCCACTTCTTCCTGCTATTTTTGGCTGTTTTGCTACTTTTAAATCTTACATAGTACAAAGAAAGAGGAATGACACTTGAAAGAAGTTTGGGGACAAGTCTGGGTCAAGCAGAAGGTAAAACGAAAGGCGGGGATTATCCATTGTGTGTGTGTGTGTGTGTGTGTGTGTGTGTGTGTGTGTGTGTGTGTACATACATAGGTAGGTAGAGGGATGGATGATAGATAGATAGATAGATAGATGATTGATAGATTGATAGATAGATAGGTAGATAGAGATAGATAGATAGAATGAATGAATGAATGAATGAGAATTGGCTGAAGATCATTAGAGACTACTTAAAAAGCATTCAGATACTAGTATAAACCCCAGGAGACTAAATCAGTAGACAAAAATGCTCTTTTAACCAAACAGTTCCAACATATATGAGAATTTCCTCCTTTCACCAAAGCCAAATATTTTACAGTGCTTTATAAGACTAATTAAAACAATATTGTGGTATTCAAGCATGCATGGGTTATAACTTCGTAAGCAGACACTGAATCTATGGTGAGAGTTATGCAGAAGCTGTGTAGACTGTGCTTTGTTTCGTTAACATTCACATATTCACTTGGTAAGAACTGTAGCTTGGAACTATAATTTCCATTACAAAACCCCTGAAATGCCAGGAATGAGTCATGGCATTGTGCCTGGGCACTGCGCTGATTTTCTCCATTAACCAGGAGTACACACTGACAACTTCCAGGAGGAAAGCTGAATGAGTCAGTTTCAGGAATAAACCACATTAGAATACTATGTGAGTGGAGGAGGTAGGGTAATAGGAATTGGGGTTCTCGTTGTTGTTGTTGTTGTTGTTGTTGTTGCTTTCTTCTCTTTAAATAGAAACATTCATAAAATTCATTTCTCTGAAGATAGTAAAAAGCATAGATCCATCCAATTATAAAGATTCTAACACCATGACCAAATATGTTACCCAAACACTACAGAGTGTGGTAAAACTGCTAGGATCGATGATAGTTTTTCGAGGACAATTCCATTGTCCCTTTAACACAGAGCACTACTTTTGGGGCAACTTCCAAACAAACTTCTCCTGTCCGACTTCCTTCTCCAGGTGTCTTCCACTAGCTGGCTTCCACAGAGAAATGGAAAGCCATTACTAGACAGCACTTTAGATGACAAAATGAGGTAAACGCGAGGCCAGAATTCAGGCAGGGCGTGTGCAGTGTTTCAGCAGGCACGGCAAACTTGACGGTACAAACGGACCTCTGGTTTCGGTGGGAAGCGAAGCGCACAAGGCGAGGCTCTAGACTATGGAATCCCGTTTGCATCCATTCGGTCATGCTCCCTTTCACCATTCCAGTTATGAAAACTGGAATCCAAATCTCTTTAGCCCTCCTCTTTCTTGGGAATTGCTTCCTACGGTTAAGAGATGAAGTCCTAAACCATTATCGTCCTGGCCATCTATTAAAAAAATTTTTATTTGAGCATATTTTGGGAAGCTTGGCAAAGTGGAAATATTGAAAGTACTTAAAAACATCAATGGCTAACATCTTTTCAGATCTTCTGATCTTATCCGAAGTTGAAGCCTGGACCATAAAATGATTTCGAAACTGAGAAGAATCACAATAACTAAATCCGAATATGCTAAAGGCACTTGAAAAGCAAAAATATAAAGCTAATTAATAAGAGTGATGACCAGGAACCAGCATATCTCTTTTCTAATATGGACCTGCTGTGGTAGTCAGTGACTCCTTTGTCCAGGGTTATATTTAGTCCTTTTACATCTTTCCTAGGATTGAGCCACAGGCTTGCTTTTTCTTTTGGATTTGGCCTTCAACCTTTAGGCACGAGTCAGCACACACCGAAGAATAGATTAGCTGAGCTCATTTAAGGGAGCCCTACTATGCAAGGGTTTTTTTTGAGACTCCTATATTTAAGTTAAGGTTTGTGCCTGCTCAAGTCACTTACTGAAAAACTGAATTGTCTCTAATTAAAAAAAATTTTTTTTTAATTTCTCAATTATAGTTGACATTCAATATTATATCATTTTCAGGTGTACGAACATAGTGGTTAGAAGAACTGAATTTTCTAAACCTTGCAAGCGAGGAATTTCTACCACGAGATCTTTCTCATAACAGGCTACTCGCTTGTTCACTGGGGTTCTGATGTCCCCTTGGTCACAGAGCATTATAACAGGCCAATTAAGGTGACCTCATTTATATTGCGGAATGACTCCAGCCTCACTTTCATAAATGTAGTGAGTGTACACTGTGTTGAGAACCAGGCTAGTAAATATCCCTATCAGACAAAACCTGATAAAACTTAATTTGATACGACGACTCCATTGAATTGCTACCAGAAGCAATCACTTTGATTAAATCACAGAGTTTCTAAATCTTACATTTAGTAATAAACTAAAGTCTTCAAACATGGATTCTTATGTTCTTACACTGTTGTCGAGTCTGATCTAATGTGTGGCTAAGGAGTAAGTTTAAAGTTTAGCCCTCAGGCAAAAATTTCAGCTCAATTCCATGGCTTCCTGGCTATAAAATGAGCTGCTCTCCATGGTAGGGGATTCTCTGCCTTATCTGAACATTTCTCCCCATCCCATTGATTCGAGTGTCTTTGGGGGCATAGCTACATCAATGCAAGGGGTTATACTGCGTTGCCACAATGACAAGAGTATCAGTGGATTTCCTTCTCGTGTTTTTTGACATTTACATACATCAGCAGAAAGTCAGACTCTATCTGTGTCCTCTTGCTGGCAGAGACTAAACACCTGTGTGGCAAAAACCAAGCTAGGTTCCATTCTGTGTCAGGATGGGCCTTTGGAGAACAGATTCAATAATCCACTGCATTTTTGTTTCTCAAATTCTTGGCCATACTGAAGAGATCAAGTTTTAAACAAGCTGCAACTGCGTTCTTGGTTTAGAGACTCACATGCAGAAATTTACATCCAAAAAGCAACTTAAAGGAGCAGCAAAACTCCTGCCCTTCTGTCCTTAAAACTGGAATAAATTTACTTGGCAGCCTCTTTGCTGTCACTGAATATATTTACTTCTTAAATGAGACAAACCTCTGGTCAGGCTTCTTACCTACTCTGCAAAACACAGGCTTCCTTTTCATAACTTCTTCCCATTGTAAAGAATAAGAATGCCATGTTTTAATATTTTGGCATCTCTTGTTTGATGTAAGTAGGATATTAAAATGGATTTAGGTCCCAAGGGGAGAAGTAAATGAATTTTCTTCACTCCCTGCTCCCTTAATTGTATGTGCCCCAAGCATGGCTTTTTTAGATTCAGAAAGTAGGCTGCACACTCAGATAGAGGTCTCAGAGGCTTCAGAAAGCAGGGAAGAGGGGCCCCCAGGGTTAAGATCTGAAAAAAAAAAAAACACAAAAAACAATCGAGATCCGTGGGCTGAGGTTTGAAGTTTAAAACTAATCGTTGTGTCTGTTTACACAGACAGAAGACAGTTATTTAAGGGCGAAATATGATCTACCTTTAGCTCAGCCAAAAACAATGATCAGAGAGAAGCGTTATGCTATTTCTTCTGAGACTCAGCTGCTGAAGAGCCCTGCAGAGTGGTGGGGCTCTCAGGCAGGGGCGCTGCTCCCTCCCAAGGGCTGCAGGGACCCCTACTGACCCACGGCCCAGAGCTCTGGTGTAGAGCTTCCCCGCAGGGATGCCCGGGCATCCTGAAAGCAGGTGAGGATTCGGTGGACTTCCAAAATGTCCCTTCTAAGTGGGCTGGGAGGGTGAAAGAAACCAATCCAAACGTCCAGTGCTAAAAGCAGCAGGTAGTCCGCTTTGCTGACACCGTCACAAAACCCACGGTGGAGAACAAGGCAACCATTATTTCTTCACCGATTCCCAGAGAGCTTCTGTTGCTTGTATTGTTTTCTAACTTTGGAAGCACCAAATAAGGACAACTTTTGGTTCAAGGTAGGAGCCATGACTGTTTATATGACCTCACTCTTTCTTACATAATATATTAAACAGGCCCTTTAGGCCCAAGTTTGAAAGAGCCAAATTCTGCCTCTGGACAAACGTGCCACTCCTGTTAAAACTGGTGTGACTTGGCTATCAGGCAGGTGAGGGCAAACTTCACTCTTCAGCAAAGATGTGATGGATAAGTAATGGTTTCCAAGACCAGAATATAATGCTCTGATAAAGAGCCACTGAAGGAGTATGAAAAAAGTGCCTTTCCAGCCCAAATCAGCAAATACTTGCCATCATTTATAAATGTGCTTGTCTACGTTCTTGGCTGGCAAGGTAACCTTTGAGAAAGGGTCCCAGGCACCTCTCTGGAGATCATTCGAGATCCCTTCAGGAGAACCTCTACTTCAGGCAAAATGCAGCCTGACCCAGAGTTCGCTCTTCCAAGCGGTCAATATGGCGACATTTCACACTCAGTCCCCTCTGTGGGAAGACGCATAGCAGGTTTCAGAGCCACAAATTACTTTACAATTGCTCTTTATCATTTCATTGTTCCCGTGTTATTGACAGACATTTTATGGTAATTGATCTTGATTTAGTACGAATATAGATTTATAGTGTACTACCTTGTTTCAAAAAAATTTTTAAATGACTAACATGTGATCTTAGGAATTGCCCCCCCCCATCCCCATAACACTTACAAAACTATATTATCCTCTTACAATACATTAGATGATTTTTTAAAAATTAAAGGTAGCCTTTATAAAACTAATGTTGAAAGCAATCAAACCTATAGCATTCCAACCCTCCAAATTTCCATTTAAAAACAAATTCCAAGATGACATGGTATTGTCTCAGGGGTCTTATGAACTGTGTGCAGCCCTTTCTGAAGTCCTTCTTAATCCAGTAATAGGTGTGTAGAGAAGCAAGTAGGGAGCGACAGAGTCCACATCCTGACAAAGGACCATGTCTATAGATGACTGAAAACAAAGTCTCTGGCGACAGGTTTAAATCATCCCCTAGTACAGAGAATAAGACTGCACGCATCCCGAGGCTCAAAAGAAATAAACCAAAAAGAAAAACAAAACAGCTGACTATACCCTAAAGCAAAAACTCTGTAATCTGTAATGGGGGTGATGGTGTGATACTTCCTACCCACCACCAAGCCTCTGCACCTCCCCTCCCTTTGTCTCCTTCCCCTGCCCCCCTCCGCTGCCCAAGTTTAACTTCCTGCTAGGGCTCTGCTGCACATCTTCCCTGAGGTGTCAACTCGGGCCTATGTGCTGAGCCTTGACAATCCAAGCTTCGACTTCGTGCCCGCTGGCATCTGGTTCATTTCGATGTTCACTGGAACTGAGATGTAGAGACCTACCCTGAGGTAGGTTCAGAGTCTGACTTCACACTCGTCGACTGAGGAATTCTAGAAGACGGAGTTCATTCCACATTTCTGTAGAGTTGAAGACTCCTGGCCTGACGTCCTAGACCCTCTACAATCTTATCCCAAGCTGCCTTTCCTTCCGTCATCTTCCCCAGCCCAATGCCTCATGCAGACACTGCCTTGGCTCTCACTACCCCACATCTGGAAGAACACTGTCCACCTTTATTTCCATACCTGTCCTTCAGCAAATTCATCTAACGAACACTACCATGGCACTCACCTTGTGCCAGGCACTGTTCTAAGCACTTTACATATCTCAATCTATACAACCCTGAGAGGTAGGTACTATTATTATCCCCATTTTTAAGTTAAGGAAGCAGAGACACAGAGAGGGGACCCAGCCTGCTCAAGGAACCACAACAAGTAAGTAGCAAGGCCAAGGTTCGCATTTGGTGGGCCAACCTCAGAATCTGTATTCTTAACGATGGTGCTAGGCTGCTTGTTTCATAAAACCTGCATGCTCCATTCCAGCTAAAATTCCATCTACCAAGAAGGAGGAAATTTCCATAAATGACTCAAAAGTTAGGTGGAAAATGGTAGAACCAAAAAGAGATACTACTAAAGGACTATGGAATTTAGGAGGAATTTTAGCTTTGACCCCTCTGGCTTCCCTGAGCCTTGTGTAGGCTCAGTGGGTATGTGTCAATATTTATAGGCGGAAGGAAGCAAACAAGGAAGGAAGAAGGAACTCAGCCTAAGGGATTTCCTGCTAGAGTGAGGAAATACTTCATTCTTTGTTTTCATCCCTATGTAGTTGAGATTTTTATGTTTACTTTTACTGTTTTAGGAGCAATTTTAACCGCTATAGTAAGGAAGGTTTTACCTGAACAGCAGTGGAAGCAATTTGTCTCTTAAATGCACTCCTTGAGCTGTAGGGTTCATACCTTGCCCAGTTGTGTCTCCTTATTATCAGGAAACTAAATCCACTATTACTCAAAGTAAGGAAAACAAGATTTCGGGTAGAGACTGAAGTCTTGAAGATTAAAACTGTGTCCTATGTGCATGAGAGGCAACAGCAGTCAAGTTCTCCTTTGTTCTTCACATATCCAAGAGCTACTTGTAAAGGCAGCAGTAATGACAGTGACGGCAATAGCAGTAACAGCAACAGAAACAACTATCAATTACTGCATACTAGCACTAGGCACTTATAGTCAGTGTTTGCAATCTTTCCAATAACCCTAAAGCCAGGCCTTATCATCCTTATTATGTAGATGGGAACTGAGATTCAGGAAGGCTAATTCATTCCGCCAAACACAGCATGGAGGCAGGATCCGTGTTCTGCTTTGCTCAGGGTCTGTCTGGGTTCCAGCCACTACACAGCAGTGCCTACAGTCCCATGAAGCTAAGAAAAGCAGTCGCCTGGCCCTTTCATTCTCTACTTCCTGGACTCTCTCTGTGGTTTAGTCTTTTAGGTGAAAAGCCACCCTCACACACGCACAGTTCTTCCAAGAAACCAGATGAAGAGTAACCTACTTTCACATTGCTCAGAATTCTTAATTACTAGGAATAGATAGGGCAGTGGTACAAAAATATACCATGAGGTCTACAAGAGGGTGGTGCAGATGGGGGTGAGGGTGGGGGATGGAGACAGATTTGCTTAGACTCAAAGAGACAGAGACAGAACTAAATGTTCTGTTTATTAGAAAGAATAAATCACTTTTCATTAATCTATAAAGTTGTCTTAGCTGGGCCACAACAAACACTCAAGTGTGTTCACAACATCACCACAAAGATATTTTAGTGGTCTAGGTAGAAACAATGGTTTTACTTCGCACAGGAAAAGCAGTGCTTTTCACCCCACAGGGCGGTGGGCAGAGGGAATCCCTCAAAATGCAGTACACACTTAAATATGATTCAGCTCTGATTCATCGAATCCGGAATCGTATTCTATTTACTCTAGGATTCTTGGTGCAAAGTGTTCCCTAAATTCAGCTGGCAAAAGAGTATTTCCCTGCTCCTAAATGAGAGGCCCCTTCCTCTAACATGCTCTAAACTCACAATATACTTAAGATGGACTTTTCTGTGTGTGAGAGAAAATCGATGCTGTCATCAGCAGAAATGCCAGAAGCTCCTGGGGGCCCCGTTAAAAACCAACCACATCAACGGTGGACTAAATAAGAGTCGTGCTTCTAAAGACAAATACCTCATTAAATATTCTTGATCAGCTCGTTTCAGCCAAACTTGACACATTTGCTACTCATTTCCAGTCGTGGTGATTTTATGTCCGTGACTTTCTCCTTTAGGGGAGCCTTTCACGGAAAGCACAATTACAGAGGACGCTTCCAAGGAGAAAGTGGTAACCTTCTCATCTCCAAGGGACTCTGAGCTGGGAGCATGTGGACTATTTAACAGTTTCTTGGCTAAGTCTCCCATAATGAATAGAATATAAGGAAAAAAACATGGGCACAGTATTCAGGAAGTCTAGGCAGTAGCCACAAATTCAGCAGCTTGGCCAATGCTCCATCTCATCAGTGGTACTTGTCCTCAATTTAAATTAAAAGAAGACAAAATGTAGCAGCGTACTCTTAAGTTTCCTTTGCTCTGTTGACTTGTGCACTGATTTAAAATTCTTTCCTCTTTCTGTACCTTTCCCTGTCTGTTGGTCCTTCCTGACCCTGTAGGAGAAGAAGAGGACAGACTCTAGAGCCTGACTCCCTGGGTGCAGGTCCTGACCGTCACTTACCAACTCCGAGACCTTGGGCAAGTTACCTAAGTTCTCTTGCCTCAGTATCTTCACCTGTAAAATGTGGCTGATAAATAACAGTACTTATTTCATAGGGATGTTATAGGAAGCAAACTAGCAAGAGGCATTAAATTAAACAGAAGCGCCATATGAGTGTTAGCTGTTATTATAATTAATATTATTACTTATTTCTTTCTATCTTCTCTCCTTTGATTTCTTTCAACAAATATTTATTGAATATCCACTAGACACAAGACTCTACACTGGATGCTATGTGAACTTCAGATATAGGCAGGATATAGGAAGGACAGAAGGTAAAAAGCTATAGTAAATATGTACGAATATCAAATCATCATTGTACTATAAAAAGCTATAGTAAATAGGTACAAATACAAAATTGTCACATTGTATTGTACCGAAACTATATGATTTTGTGTCAATTATAATCTCCATCTTTTTTTTTTTTTTAAAAGGTTTTTCTGGAGGAAATAATATCAGAATGGCGGCGTGGGGAGCTACATCTGGTGGTGGCCTGCAGGAGGGACCCGGGTGGACAGAGAACAGTTGGAAGACAACTGCATGAGGAAGAGATGAATACACAAAGTGTGTGTGGGGGGGGGGTCTGCGGGATCAGGAGGGAGGAGGGAGGCGGGCCTCGCCATGGAACAGCTGTCTGGTCTAGGGGACTCTCTTAACCTCTTTTATCCATAGCTCTCTCAAGTTAACAAGAAGATAACACAGCAAAGTATAAGCACAGTGCCTGAAACATTGTAAAGACTCAGTAAATGTTACCTAGAAAATTAAAGGAATGGATGTGAGAGACGTTGTGCATGAAGAATTACTATTCACCTGGGAGTCAGTTAGTGGTGAAACAAATAGCAGGTGGCAGCAAGAGAGGGGGCCACGGAGACTTTCCCCGAGTTACGGGATGACAAAGAGAGAGAATCCAGGAGAATGTCAGGATGTGGAGGAATGGCGTGCACCTCTCCTTGACCACTCGATCAGAATGACTCAATCAGAATGACCACTCAATCAGCATGGGGTAGCCGTGTTTAACAAAGGTATAGACCACAGAGAGAACAAAGCAAATGGTGCCAATCACGGTATTACCGTATCCCATAAAAAGATGGTCAGCATTATCGTTTCCATTTTCAAGGGGAGGAAATTGGGCTGAGCTCACTTGGTGAGTTCACAACAACTGAACCCAGGGCCTAGGACTCCGTCTCAGGGCTGAAAACCTGTTCTCCCCGCTGTCTCTCAGGGCTGTTTTCGCCCCGACTGGCCTTCGCAGATGGATCCAAAACTGCATTACAAGATACAAGAGCGTGAAATTGGAAATAAAATAAGTGCTTCTCCAACTATTTTAATTCCATGTAGTTTTAATAACTACTGAGGTTAAGGCTTTACATGAAAGGTTTTCGCTTGATCTATCTCTTGGTTGACTAGTAAAATATAGTCATTCTGCTCTAGTGACGAAAAGGACCATCAAAAATGGCACAGTTATTTAGCTTTTCTTAAAACTAAGCTAAACCTCCTGGGCGCTTTCTCCTAGAGTCTTAAGCATCTGTGATTTGCTAGTTTTTAGTTTACTGGTAAGTTCTGCTCCTCCAACATGTGGGGCACATATGTGTCTGTAGGCCTATGGCAACCAGAGGGTTAATGCCCACTGTCAATAACACATAAATTCTCATCTTAAGTGGAAATCATTTGTTCTCTTTGGTAAGAGTCTCTGAAAATATCTGCTATTTATAAAATGAAGGCATCTGGCTCAGAATGGGGACTAATACACTACTACAATCTCAGTAAAAATAATAATAATGCAAATTGGTTAGCAGAGAATGTCTCCAGCAGGAGCAAAAACAGTTGTGTTGATGAGCCTCCCTAACACAGAAGTAAATGAGTGTATCAGGCCATTGATAAAGAAGCACAGTGGCATCGTTTTAATGAAAACCACAAAGTGTTGCTGTCCCTACTTCTTCCCATGGGTCCCTCTTTCCTTAGGTCTTGGGGGTTCCCTCTTTACCTCAGTGGCCCACAATCCTCTGCTTAACAGAGCAATTTGTCTCTTAAACTCAGTCCTTGAGCTGTAGAGTTCACACCTTGCCTAGTTCTGTCTTCTTGCTGCTCGGAAACAAAGTCAACTATTACTCAATGTAAGGAAAACAAGAGTTCAGGTTGAGACTCCTCCCATCTTCCAAAAGCCTAAAATATCTGGCAAGTAGTTCCTTCAATCTGTTCATAGTTCAGTCAGCACATTTTGGTTATTCTAGACCCAGAAAATCCTCAGAAATCAGAGTTCATTAGATAGGATCAGAGAGATGAAGATGGATGATGATCAACTAGGAATTAATGAGGATTGAGAAAAGCTAACCAATTTTACTGGGAGATCTCTGTGGTCATCTATCTTTTCCGCCATCTGCTCCAAATTTGGACCTATGCCCTGAGAGGCAAAAGACAAATTCATCCATCTTAAAAGTCCACTCAGGTGAAATGCCATTAAATTGCGTTATTGTCCAGAACTACAGGGAGAAACATTTCTATTCTAGTTAATCTGGCATTCATCAGTTTGTTTCCCATTAACTTGAGAGAAGCATCTGGTTTATGCTCTAGAATAAAATACCTCACTATCTATCAAAATTAAACCCCTAAGTGCTATTACTGAAACGAAGGAAGGTTTATTTGTTAGAGGTGGGTGGATTCATGCTTTCCCATGAAATTCATGTTCTAGCATTCTTATCTTTGGGATCTGCATTCTTTGGGTGAATTGGAACTGAATAATCATACCTGTTTTATGATTTTAAGCATTCCACATTAGCATAAATTAAAGTACATTCATAGAGCTTTTATTGTTAAACAACACTTCACTGTAAAATATTATTCTTCCTGAGGGTTCTCAAATATGTCTGTTAACATGTCTCAGGATCTACAAGCATTCTCATATTTTTCCTGCAGGTGTCTGGCCTCTGTATCAGAGGAAGTTCTTTCCAAAATGTTTTTAGACCAAAGAGAATAAAAGATGATCTAAAACATGCTGGATTTTAAGACACTTCAAGTAAGTTTTTTTCACTATATCCTCATTTCAGTTCATGAGAAATAGGTATGTCCCTGAACTACCTAATGTAAGTCACATTTTAATAAATCAAAGATTGTTTAAAGGAATATTCTCTGTGTGTGTGTGTGTGTGTGTGTGTGTGTGTGTGTGTATCTTGTATTGGGTTCACATAAATAAACATATATTTTAAAGTTTTTAAGCCAAAGGTCATACCTTTCTTGGAATAAGTACTTTAAAATATACTGTTTTAACTCCAAATGGTTTCTCCCTTATTTATTTTAGACTTCTCTGTACTAAACTGCATTACTTAGGGAGCAAGAAGGGGAGAGATATAGAAAGAAAAAGAGCGGTGGGAGAGGGGAGAGAGGAAGAAAGGGGAAGAGGAAGAAGGGGGAGAGAGAGAGGGTGGGAGAGAGCCAAAGTGAGTGCTCTCATGAGATCTTGCACAGATAGTTCTGCCCACAGTTTCCCTCACGCATGTGTCCTTGATGAGGCCAGTAAGGAAAATGTGTGTCTGCTCTATCCCCAGCCAGGCAAAGTTATCTCATAACTTACAAAGTATAAGCATCTTGACTTGCTCAGTAGACACGTGCATTTTACACAACATGCCGTCAAGATGGAATTCTCAATTATCTATCCTGTATAAACCAGAAATCTGCTATGATTTTCGATTTCCTTAAAGAAGAGAAAAAAACCCAAGACAGCAGAAAATCAATTTGACTGTGGAATCTGCCAAGATTTTTATGAATTTAGAGTTATCTTGTTTAAACTTAAGTAATTTAGCCACAATTTTTTAAAGTAAATTTATCATTGATGAGTCTTTCTAAGGCGATAGTGTAGTTTTCATAGAAACACCTCTCCCTTTCACACTCAGATATCATTTGTATACATAGTATTTAGTTACATGTCTTAAGTAAAAAAAAAGTACAGCTGGCATAAAAAGGTTTGGGAACAAACAGCTCACAATTGGCTCCCAACTGAACTGACTGGAGAAATGAGAGGACCCAGAAGAGAGCAGCATGCCACGGGCATCTGGTACACTCACCAGAAGAAAGACGCCACAGCTTGACTGGTGAGTGGATCCAATGAGCTCCTCTGCACCTCATCTGAGGTCCAACCAAAGGTACTACTGATCTAGTCCAGTGCTGGAGCAGGAAAAGGACCAGGTTGGACTTCGGGAGGGACTGTATGGTGGTCTCTAACCTGATGCCTTTCTAAGGCTTTGAAGGGTAATTTCATCTGCTCAATTTTTATCTTATAGACTATTGGATAAGTAAGTAAGTAAGTAAGTAAGTAATACTGATGTAAACAGGACAGAAAGAAAAAGTAGTCATGCTTTTAGCTAAAGAGAGAAAAACTAAAAGGCAGAATATATATAAGCATATAGAAGTATGCATTATGTCAAAGAATATGTTTTAAATACATATTATATATTTTAATGTTTTATATGTAACATATTTTTAAGGTATATATATTATACATAATATATATTCTCCCTTTAATTATATATACAAATGTATATATGTACATGCATGTGTGTATATACACATGTCTATGGCATAAATATATGTGTGTACATGTACAATTATCCGACAGTGCTTCACGAGGTGTAGAGGTTTATGTTGTAGTTTAAGATTCTTTAACTAAGAACTTTAATCTCCAAAATTCCAGCTGGATTGAAAAATCAGCTTAGTTGCCTTGGTTCAGTACTTTAGACCTCAGTCAATCATTTTACTCATCACTGCTACCATATAAAGTTTGGATAAAAATATTTTGGATGAAAAGTATCTGAGGCTGAATCCAGTCTCAGCGTCAGGAGTGAAAGCTCATAATTGTACATACTGGTTGATTTCACTTTGCAACACTTGCAGCTGTGAAGGGTGGTATATTTAAAGCGCCTTTATTTAGCTCTTGAGTTTTATTTATTTATGATTTATTATTTACATCCTGTCGACTTCCACGAAGGATTTGAGGCAGCTTAGCTCTTCAATTAAGCTCATTTTTAATCAGTTCAGTCACTTCTCCCTCATCCTGCTAGTCCAACTTCAATCGAGTAGTTTTCCCAGTGTGATCAATTAACTCAGACTCCTGTGGTCCCGGCATTCCACTGAGCAACAAAGACGGTACTTAGCAGACTGTGACCTTTGGTTTGCTGCCCAATGCAGGGAGCTGCCCCAGCAGCAAAGGAAATCCTGGCAGAACTTCCCAGGGCATCCCCTTTGGTGTCCAGGACCTCGCCAGGGGATGGCACGAGTGTGGAGACTCACGGAGTTGTTAGCCGCTCCACACCCTGTGCCCAGGGAGCTGAAGAGTAGTCTCCAGGACCCTCCCTGGTGAGAGTGTAGGGCATCAATAAGTGTCCCATCCAGTTGAGGTCTCCACCAATGTGTTCAATAATCAGGCTCTTTTGTGTGACACAAGACAAAGGACAAAGCATCGACCTCGGCTCCCATGGATCTCCACCCTTGACAAACCTCTAAATGGAGCAAAGCCTCCACAGGTGTGATTGCAATCTGCCATTCATCTCTCTGGGTTGAATAGGTCACTGAACTTGACTATGTGTGGTTTTTCCATCTATACCTTAGTGCTGAAAACACCTGTCAGAGGCATGCTCAATGAACCGCAGGGTGAAGGCTGCCACATGTGGCTGCAGCAAAGCCCCTGTGATCCTTATGCCCGAGAGTCACTCCCATCGACTGAATCTGATCACCGTCTTTTGTTCCCAACCCTGTGCTCTTGGCTTTTCCTTGTGGGCATGGTGGCTGCCTATCTCAATGACTATCACTTTTTCCAGAGAGTGGATAAAACACTACAGTCAATCATATTCTCCTGTTAGTTATCCTGGGTTCCTCATAATTCTGCTCTCCGAGAGGATAAACTATATTCAGCACCTGGTACACAGTTGTCAACGTAAGAGACTGACCTCGGACAGAACAGAGATGCCTCAGATCATCCGAAGATGTTTTTCCATTAGTGGAGACAGATTTGAGATGCATCATCCACACTCTCTCACCAAATTTTACAACCAATAACAGACATCTGGGAACAGCGGGCTGATTCTTTGGGCGCGATCTGTGACCATGGGGTAATATGAAGCTAACCTGCATGTACAACGAATGAATCCATGACTCACACAGATAGACTGACTAAGGACTGAGGTCAATGCATAGACAGAAGATCCAAATGCAGGCCTTCACTAGGATGGGAGCTGTCCTCACAGAACAGGAAACTCTGGACTAGATTCCCCAGGGGTCCATCTCAGCGGTCTGCTCACATCTGCTAATTAGCACTCTTCAAGCCACCTGACTAACCAATCACAGACTTACGAATATGGCAGAGACCCCAGGGGCAGGGCTTTCAACTCTTCAGGAATAAAATGGCAACAAAGAAATCTATAGATTCCACATTAGGTATCTGAAATATACACATGTAAAAGAATTTTTATCCTATATTATTTTAATCTAATAACGTGAAGGCAAATAAATGAATGCATATCCTTGTCCTAGGGATAAAAATACATGTAGACCAAGAGATAAGATTTGAATCTCACTTTTCTTTTTATAAAGCACTTCCAAAGGCTACCCTTGTCTGGTATCATCATAACAACCTTGCTCAACAGGCAAAACCGAGGCTTGGAAAAAAACAAGCAATTTGCCTGAAATCTAGAACTCAAAGTCAGCTGTGTCTCTCACTCTATCTTGTTCCCATCATTGAAGAGACAGGAACTTGCTGATTAAGTCCACCATTGCATCCTTCAGAGAACTAAAATGACATATGAATAGTGTGTCATTGATTGGCTTACGTGAGCTCTCCATGCCTGCCCACAGAAATTCAGATTTTAATAGGCAAACAATTCTGCAGTAAAAGCACTGGAGGTAATTGAATTGTACAATGAAATACCGCAACTAATTGTCCATTATATTTCAATAAAGATGAAAAAAAATTTTAAAAAGCACTGGAGGTATATGCTTGAATTTCGAGTCTAATATAAGATATTCAGAGTCACTGATGAAAAATTGTGCGTGGATCTCACTTTATACAATGGCTATATAAATGTGGTTCAAGGAAGGTGCTGTTGAAAGACATCATGAGATTCTAAACTTTAAAAAAAACTCTTAAGTTAAAGTTAATGTTTTATCCAGTCATTCCACCCAGAGCACACTGAGTGTCTAAGTCAGTCAGGCTGGAAAGTGAGTTGTGGTGACTGGATTGCTCTCCATAACTGGAAGATTCAAAGTGGTCTGTCTCCTGCCTTTGCTGAGCTGCCGTCCTCCTGAGCAGCACTACTGCCATCCTGGAGACTTACAGCCCCCTGCACTCTTATTCCCACACAATAGCTAGGAACACTCCACAGCATTAGAAAGAACTTTCTCCTGTTCTTTACAAACAAAAAACATTTGTGGAAAAATTTGTGCTGGGGCAAGTGTACCTAGAGGGAAGTGGATGATCAAATGACAACTGCCTGGCCCATCATTTCTTGGAACAAGATATCCAGCTTCTCAGAAGATTCTTTGTTTCCTCCATTAAAATATGGGGAAAATAAAACTAATATCTACTTCCCATGTTCCTAGAGGATAAAAGGAAATAAGGTGATTTGAGAACAGCATAGCAACATACAAAGAAGAGTTTAGATATCAGTGAATTCTGGAAAATTAGATTCTCCAAGACCCTGGAACAAGGGGAGTGAGACTGACAAGGAACCTCTAGAGTGGGCCTGGCTGACTTCTCCACTTCTTCCTCCCAGCCCCTTGTACACACCAGTGATGACTCTAGGCCACCTACACTCTGTTCTACAGGGCTCTAAGGTGGTCCAAAGTATAGTACCAGAAGATGATGCAAGCACAGGTAGTTTCCAAACAAAATTTCCAGAGCCCAGAGTCAGCCGGCACTCTAACAGCTGGGCTCCCTGACTGTTTGTTTTTAGGTGTCATGTTCTACCTCATGAACACTAGACCTTGAGTTTAGGGGGAGGGGTCTATCCATTCATCTTTGTTTTCCCAAAGCACCAAGCAGAGCACCCCCAGGAAATGTTTGCTGAAGAAGAGAATAGGAACACTGATTAGTAGTGGTCCAGACTAGGGAAGGGCTACAAAAGGGCCAAATACCCTCTTCCCCCACAAAGAACCTACACATAAAAATTATTTTAAATAGCCTTTATAAGAATAGACACCACCAGGGAAGATTGGTAGGTCTCTTGCAAACTGTGAGACTGAGTTCCCAACCATGACATGTCTCGAATGTGTCACAGGCCTGTGGAGATATCGATCCACTCAGCCCTCGGGCATGACCCAGGGTGGCTGGGTGACCTCAGTGTGCTGAACAAATGTTAACACTTTCTCCGTGTGCCTGGGAATGTAAAGGACTGAGAAATAGCCATAGAAATGTGGAACTGCAATCCCAAACATCTCCTCTCTGTAGTACAGAGAGCCAAAGATAAAACGGACACTTGGATTGAAAGTGTCACTGATTTCCTTGCCTGATACTGCATGTATGATATCAGGCCTTCACGAGCACTCTATGAGCAAGGCATTCCCAATTCACAACAGAGAACACAACACAACTTTGGCAGAGGGTTGCGACACTCTCAGCAGAAAGCCCTGACTACAAGGTAGAAATAGTCAGTACTTTTACCCACCCTTTCCTCTTCTCCTCTGAAAACCTAGTGTCTCTCTGACTTCTTGACTGGCAACGAACAAGCAAGACCAATGGCCCAATCGCACTGTGAATTCTAGCTACCTTTGGAAGTGAGAAAGAAGTCAGGGGGAAAAGCTGCACTTAAAGGAATGGGAGCAGAGAGAGCAGTGAGGAAAAGTCATTAATATGTGAACCAATAGTGTTACAGAAGGAACATTTTAGCTGACTATCAGCTTGTTTCTCATTACACTACAGATAAATGGTGGGTGGATTAATTTGCTTCAGTAGTCAGTGTACCTGGAATATTTTATAGTAAAATATTTTAACGGCCAATATTAACTGTAATTTATCACTGTACATTTAGTGAGGAAATTGAAAAATGATCACACTACAGGTGTTAGACACTTATATAGATTAGATGGAATGCATTCCTATAAAAGGCATCCTGAACACCAGTCAACTTGGCACTGGCTTCCACTGGAAAATAGTTGTTAAGTTTCTCCAGAGGAAGGAGAAATGGAAAAAAAATAAGGTTATTTGTCACCTTGCTTTACAGACTTGACAAAATAGGAGAAAACACGTAAAAAGCTAGTCACGGAATCAGCTTTACTACTAATTTTGCTACTTATTTTAAAGGACACTTGTGTAAGTATCTCAGCATATCTCAGCATCTTAGCAGATAGGTTCGTGTTTGGTATATCGAGAGCTAGAAGGCTTCTCCTACCACAACTGAATAAGTCAAGTCCAAGGTCAAGTCAAGTTAAGGGAAAAATCCAGGAAGGGGTGATCTGGGGAAGAGACCCTGATGGGGTCAACCACACCAAGAACAGAAGCCTCCCTAAAAGTGAACCTTGGGAAGGAAGGCTTTGACAGCTTGAGATGAAAATATCTCTCCATGTGTCAACCAAATATGTAATCAATGAAAAACAATATAGAAAGAAAGATATGATATGAAAATCTATTGAAATAATTAAGAGTAAAAACGGAAACCAAAGGTTACTGGAGAGCTGAATTCTACAGTAAGAAAAGTTGAAGGTCAAGAATCTAACTGAGTCTACCCATCGGATTTTATTCATTTTTCTGTCTATGAAAAAACTAGCTTTCATAATAATAAATAATAATAATAATAATAATATATTTTTGATCATTTATTATATGCCAAACACCTGTAAGTACTTTATATGTATCAACTTCTTTCCTTATCAAAGTGAACCTCTATGGCAAATTCTATTATTATCTCCATTTTACAGATGGCAACTTAAATTAAAGCACAGAGAGGTCAAATAAACTGCCCAGTGTCACACAAGTAGTAAGAGGTAAAGCCTGGGTTCGCACCTGGACATTTTGTGTCCAGAGCATCTCCTCTTAACCACTATGCTTTACCGTCTCTTAGTGAAGAGGAATGCCAAAGGAAAGAGAGAGAAAACAAAGCCAGTGAAATAAAATGGGCTCTACTCTAAGCTTGCTGGAATAAATTCAGTCAACCAATTCCTACTCTTTTGATTCTGTGTTCCCCAAAGAAAGTCTACACCATAACTGCTACCCCAGCATCCATCCCACCTCTCCCCCACTGTGGGGAGGACATTGATTTGGGCAGACTGATCCATTGACATGGTCACTGAAAAAGCATATCTTCCCTTTGCAAAATAATGAGCTGTCATTTTTGCTTATGGATTATCCTCCTGTGAGCTTGGAAAGTGTTAAGTCTTTCCAGACCATCCACAACGTAGCTGATCAAATCAAGCTTCAGATCTGAAAAACTGAAGATCAGACCCTAGACTACCATAAAAAAAAAAAAAGCCAAAGTGTCCCTTAAAGTCTAACCTAAAATAGTCATCCAGCCTAATTTACTTTCTAAGATAGAATAAAAATGTAATTTACTGAGCACTTACAATGTATGCACCATACACGGATGAGTTGTTCCCTATGCCATCATCTTCATGCATTCTTGGTGCTCTCTCTACAGAGAGGGGCGGGAGCTCACCCGGTGTGGAGTGAAGCCTGGTGGTTCCCAGGTATCACAGATCAACACCGTTTCTGGGATGCAATTTATGTTGACATGTGGCTGAATAAGGAAAATCTGGACAAGACAATCTGAGTTTTTCTGAAAGCTATATGTGTGTGGGATAGAGCACTATCTTGTATTTTGAGATTATATTCTTCCCATTCCTGGTGTTGAAATGTCTTTTCTTTTATGAAAGGACCATAACATCATATGACAATTTTACTATTGCTGTTTGTAATATCCTTACTTCTCAAGATAATAGCTAACAACTTTATGTTGAGCCTCCTCAATTAAAATGTTGTTAGGTCATAAAATCCCAAAGCGTAGAGTCACTGGCCTAGGGAGCTGAGATCTTGGGTTTTGCCTGACCTCAACCACAAAGGGAATTTAGGAAACAAAGAGACAATCCCACTGGCTAAAATATACCCTATGCTGCTGATGCCTTCCTTACTAAGCTCCTAGCTGACCTCCAGTTACTCTCTTAGTCCCCAGTGGCTATTACCAATAGGAATTCCCTATCCTTCCTGGCCAAGCTGACATGCTGGGGAGAGTTCAGGACACAGCTTTAAATGTGGTTTCCTGATTAACAGAGAGACTCCAGTTAGGCAGGAAGGAGCTCGAACTCACATATTCTATGTCATAGTCATCTACCGGTTCTGAGGAATGAATACATCAACAGAAATGACCTGGGGCAAAATAGCATTCCTGAGAAAATCCCCAACAACTCAGGGAGACTCTTGCCAGTGCACTTTATCTTCTGTGTCTTCTTTTGACAGGAAAGTGTCACTCCTAAGACTCAGTTACTCTAAAATACATGTAAACCAAACAATATTTGAGAAGGCTAATGGCGATTGAGAGAAATGAGTGCCAGCAGAAACCAGACACATAACTATATGACATCTTGGTTAAGAAAGATGGTAATGAGAAGAGAGCCTCAAAACAGGAGTCAGGCGACAGGGCAGCTGACTTGGTTCTGCCAATTAAATTGCCTTAGAATCTCAGGAGAAACCATTCTCAAGTCTTCTATCTCCTCACCTGCAAAATAAGATGGCTGGTCCGCCTAAATCCTAAAATACTCTGATTCTATTCATTGTCTGAAGAAAAGGGCAAGGTAACTGTACATGTTAAGAATGGTGAGAAATACACTGAAAGAAAACTTAGAAGGAAAAGTGGATGGTTTGTCAGAGGTCTCAAGGTCCTGATTAGACACTGATGAAGAACGAGCTGATGAAACAGAGCCCCAGGAATATCTCCAGTGGTTTTCTCCCCAGGGTGAGCTTTCAGCCAGAGTGAAAAAAATGAAGCAGGCCTACCTTGAGAGCAAGAAAGAGAAGGTAAGGAAGAGAATGGGGAGGAAATAGGAGGTAAAGAAGCATAGAAAAAGCAAAGGCCTAAAATAAGTGGAATCCTATGAGTATCAAGATGAATGAAGACAACTCTGCATGAGGTAGGTAGCATATGGGAAAGTAGTAGGGAGGAAAGAAGAGAAAGCTAAAGAGGGAAAAGGCAGAAGAGCAGAGGAAGAGCAAAGAAATAAAAGGGTAGGGGAAGAGAATCAAGTCCTCTCCCTGTCGTTTTAAATAGAAATAGACTTTCTTAATTCTCCCACCATCCATCAAAAAAGTCACCAGATGTGAGGTCTCATGGCATTTTGCCAAATTAGAGAAATGCCACATTCCTAAAGAGAACTATATAGTACCATGTTCTATAACACAGTGATCTCAGAGACAGCCCATCTGTACACAGAGATGGAAGAAAAAACTCTAAAAAAGTGTCCATAACCTTTAAAAAGAAAAATATTCTGGAGCTAAGCTATCCAGAAATAGAACATTTTGATTACAAAATAAAAACTAGGTCAATAAGATAATGGACGTGATTTAAATGAAAATCACAGTATTTGTAATGGGCTAAAAATGGTATCAATATTACTGCAGAGAAGGAATATAATTAAATGTATTTTTAAACAGCAGCTCCCCACCCCAGCCCTACAAATCCCAGCTCGGCCACCAGTATTCCTCCACCTCATCGGAGAGGAATGTGCTGGCACGCCACAAGTTGGTCTGAAGAATGCAGAGTTTCCGTACTACTTTAGAAGATCCCAAATGACACTGGTTAGCTACATTCTTTCACTTGTAGATCACTGTTATTCATTTATAAAGCAAAGAAATGGAAAGGTTAGGGATCTGACCATTTCATTCTTTTACCATTTTTACTATGTGGCCAGGAAATATGCAAATAGATTCATAACTGCCACAGTCTCTCTGCTCCACGGGGGAAAAAAAGGAGAATTCTGGCCCATCATACAGATCCTAAGAGGTTTAGCATAGGCTAGGAATTGAGATGAAGGGCAGAACTGCAAATTTCTGGTTTTCTTTCTACAACTTGTGGTATAACCTTGTGGAGAAACTCTAACTCTCGAGTGTAATTTATTTTCTAAACCCTCAAAAGGAAGAGGAAGTCGAAGAGGGACAAGATAAATTAGATATAAGGAGAAATGTTCTGGATGGTGACTACAGTTACTACCATGAACAGAGACTGATATGGCATTTCCTCATATGTCAATGTAAAAGCCAAGGTGGGAGTCTGTTTATAAGGAATTAGCAATGGCCCTTGAAACCTGGGATGCCTTCAGGGGTCAAATAAAGATTAAAGAATTACTCTATGATGGATGCATCATCACTTTAGAATATATATGTATATATTTAAGCAACTGTATTACATGGATACATAAATACACACACACACACACACACACATATATACATACATAGTATTTCTTGTTAAAGGAGATGGCATCAATATATCACAGAAATCTCAGAAAAAAGATATCAGTATGACTACATATACATATACATATTAATTATTTGGAATAGATTATTCTCAAAATCTTATTGTGGGTAGTACCTATTAACTAGTAAGCTTTAAAAAATAATTAACTCTTTGATATGCTTAAATTCCAACATACCAACCATTAGTTGCAAGGCATTCATTCATCCTTAGAAACCACAAGCTTACCTCCTGTGAAGAAAATCTGTTAAATGACAACTAAAACAAAAGAGAAGTAGAGAACTTAGTCATGTTGCCTTATAACTCATGTAATGCTGAGTTCCCTAAGTGCGATTAAGTGTGTTTGTAAAATATCATTGTTAGTGCCCACTTCACCCCCTCTTTACATTGAGTACTATAATAGAAAGTATTCCAATACTCTGCTAGTTGACAGACGCCATAACCATGAGTCCTTTCTGTAAGTGACTTAAGGAGCTCCAACCCCCTGGTATTCTGAGTCAAGTGAAATAAGTCACTATAATAGGTGTTGAGGAATTCTAAACCAAGAGAAAGGCCAAAAAGTTAAGGATCATCTGAGCTCATCCTATCACTCTCGGGGTTGTTCTTATTTATAGTTCTTCTCTATCACTGGGGCCTCTAAATCTTGAAATGAAAATAGAGAAGCTAAAGTGTGGCAAGGGTCACTGCAGACAGGGTAAAACTTCTGTGAATATTCAGAAAGTGTGATGTTTGATTTTCTGATGAAAAGCACTCAGTCAACACCATTTTTTTAACTCTGACCTTTCATGAACTCAGTTTGGAGATCCCAATAGGGATGAAAGAAAAGAACTAAAGGGTTAAGCAAGTGAAAAACACTGAAAGAATGCTCAGAGCAAGCATATGACATGGGGCACGCCTCTGTTCTGTGAGTCTGGTGGGGGGAAATGGATTATTTATAGGAGAAGAGAAGCAAGAAGACAAAATAAGCTCTTGACAAAGAGGATAAAAGCTTATGTTGGGAAAAGCTTGGTGGGAGAAAAAGGCTTTGGAGTCATTTGCACTGTCACAGGATGAACGTGGTCTTGCAGTGACTTTGGCATAATTTGGCTTCTCAGCAGGGAGGAACCAGCTGGGGGCTGGGGAAACTGGTGTTTCTGGAGAAAGAGAAACAGCTGCTTGAGCACGAGTGTCAGAAGGAAGTCCTCTCCCCTACTGCCAACCCACAAGACATAACTGTAATCCAGTCGCAGGAGCTACTATAATGAGACAAAGGGGGACAAGATCAAGTCACTGCCAATTAATGCCCCGAGATCTTTGACAATGGGAATATTTCAACAAATGCAAGAAGGAAAAAAGCACTAGCCAATAACATGGGGATCCTCATCTATAAACATCACTCATGGAAGGAATTCTAATTCTATCTATTTAAGCAACTATTAATTGCTTACACAGGTTCATGAATAGGATGGACTGGTAAATCAATAAGTGATGTAAAGGTTTATCTGCAAACAATATGTAAACCCTCTATTCCAAGTATTTTCTCTGGTAAAAGTTGTGTTTGTGTTTGATTGATGTAATTCAGGTGAGAAAATTGGAAAGACAGGAGACTTTTTCCTGGGGCAATTATCCATTAAATAAGAGTTTTCAATAACCCCTTCTATTACCTCATTGGTACATTAAAAGTCAGTAACTATATTAGAAAATCTTGGTGTTTTTTTATAGCAAACATTCTAATGGCTAAGAGTCTAACTAGACTAAAAACAAATACCAAATATATCAACTCTGGCCATTGTAATTGGAAAAAACATAAAACCCATATTTTCATGTAAATGGAAATCCTACATTTGTAAAAGCAAGCAAGATGATTGTGTATGGCAAATAAGAAAAAGTAGGGGAACGTTCCCCCTTCTAAAATAAATTAATTTTTTCTCAGCATATAGTTCTCATAAATTCTAACATGTATGCTTGCTTGAAAAAAAAAAAAACAATTGAAGTCAACACTTCCCACTTTGTTATTCAACTCTGAAGCATAAAAATTTGATTAAGTAGCCGAAGAGTACTTTTATGCACAAGCAGCAGGCAACAATCGACATATCATGACATATTCTGTTGTAGTTTGACTTCTACCCAACTGCTGTGTTGGCACCCTACTAAACCTCCACTTCTCCATCTTCCACTCTTTCTTTCCCTACCCTATAGTTCTCCCTTCATTGAGAACTATATCAAAGTCTCCCAGTATGAGCTTTCTCCCAGTCATCACCACCATACTATACTAGTCTATTAAAAAAAAAAAAAAAAAAAGACACCTTTTCTGTTTCAACAGGACCATAATCAGAATGGCATGTTCCTCCCGAGTCAATGACTCCTTTCCAAAACAGGATCCTGTGACTTTCTATTTCCTGAAAGAGCTGTCCCACTCTTTAATACTCTTGGTCTTCAACTTCTCTTTGTCTTCTGGCTCCTCCCTTCCCCTAAAAACCTTGATGAACCACAACTCATAAAATCGTGAGAAAATTGCAGGATCACATGTTTAACTGCCTACTTATCAGCCCCTCTAGAGGTGTGATAGGCATCTCTAGCTTAACATGTCCAAAACAGAATTCTAGATTTTGGTTGTAACTTGGTCCTCCTTCAGTGTTCTTCATTTCAATAAACAATACCACTCAACTAGTGTAAAAGCTTAGAATCATCTCTGACTCCTCTCTATCTCTCACACCACACATTTCATCCAACAATAAATTTGGCTGACTCTGCCTTGAGAATATATCTCTGGAATTCAACCACTTGTCTCCACATCCACCGCTGCTATGCTAGTCCAAGCCATCACCATCCCTTACCTGGAATATTGGAATAGCCTAACAGCTCCCAGCTCCTATTCTTACTCTTTCACTGAAGTCTGTTCCCCGTATTCAGAGTGGTTATTTACAAAGTTCGATGAAACTCATTCTCCTTCTCAAACTTTCCAAAGGCTTCCCATCACACTTAAAATATAGTTCAAAGTTTTACATGGACTGTTCGGCTCCTGGTAGCCCCATAGCCTACAAAGCCACCTCTCCGACATCATTTCCTATCACACTTTGCTTTGCTCACCCCGTTCCAATCACACTGACTTTCCTACTATTTCTTAAACACACGACAACTCTGGTTATTATCTGTACACATAGATTAAATATTATCTCTATGCAAATGTTAAATCTATTAATCCACCTATCGACTTGTTTCTTTGAAACAGCCTCAGGATATACACACTGTGTCTATAAGGCATCTCAGGTTAGAAGTCCCTATGGCAGCACCAATTAGACATTGCAAAAAGGAGCTGTTTTCTCATCACCAGCTTCGAAGTAGCTGCCAGCCTCCACTGTTCTTCAATCCACAATCAGTAAGCTGCCAAATCCTGCCACGTTCTCCAGCACAGAAGTCTTAATTTGCCCTTTCCTCTTTTTCTCTCTATTCAGAGTCTTGTGTCTGTCCTGCTCAACTCATGCCTGAAATCCCACACCTCCTCCAGTTGTCCCTTAGCTTCCTCAGATTGCTGTAACAAGTGTCCTTCCAGAGGGCTGACAAGGGCTTCTTTCTACATCCAAGTTCACGTCCACACATGTCAGCCTCCATTCCTGCCTCCTGCTATTTGCATTCCTTCTATCGCCTTCTCCTGTCCTCATGCTGTCCAAAATGATAGCTAGTAGCCATACGTGGCTATTTAAAGTTCAATTAATTAAAATTTAATAAAACTAAAAATTCAGTTCCTCAGCTGCACTAGCCACACTTCAAGCGCTCAGTGGCCACCCATGAATGAGAGTACCCTACTGAAGAGCCTAGCTACAGAATATTTCCATCATCGCAAAAGGTTCATTGGGCAGTGCTGATACCTATCCTCTCTGGAAAACTTACTCAACTCCTATAACAAAATCTTTTGTGAAAATAAATTCCATACCCAACAAGCCCTGTCAACCCAATTTTTACCAAGACCTCACGTTTCGATATTAGGGAGCTCCTGAAACATTCTTCCCTAAGATCCACTCTAATTTTAACAGAAAGACAAATTACACATTCTTCACCCTAACCCACATAAACATCACTTTCCTTTCATAAATACTTCTTTTTTGTGTGTGCAGAGTAAATATTTCCATATTAATATTCAATTTGTACCTTTTTCAATGCTTGCTCAGCTGTTATGCCTTTACTATCTGCTCAATAAGGTACACTATTTTAGACTGAATGCTCTCAGGAACAGGGTCAATATTTAATAATGCCAAGCATAGAAAGCTCTTTAATAAGTATGTTTTAACAAGGGCGATAGCACAGTAGGAAAGCACTTAGGCTCTGAAATTACCCTGCATCTGAGTTACTGTTCTGCCGCTTTTCAGCCAGGGACCTTGGACCAATTATTTAATCCTTTATCATTCTCAGTTTAAGAGAAAATGGCAACTGTCTTTCTCAAGGGATGTTGTGATAAATCAGATCTGTAAATTGCTTAGCAACGATTGATACATAATGAGCACTCATTAATATAAGTTGATGATGATGATATCAATTATTTTAAACAGTTATAAACAAAATAAATGTAAATGATTTTTGAGGAGGTTAAAAGCAAATTGAAAAAGAAATCCTAAATGCAATTGCTTATCTTACAGAGTCAAATGAATGTCTTCAGATACAATATAATAGATATTACTTAAATATTAAACCATGGAAAATATGTATCAGAATAACATAAATTTGAACATTTCCATTCTGTTGCTTGTATAAAAGCTGCATAGTGTTTCCAGTTCTTTGGAAAATTTATTTCAGGGACAGTGGAACCTTGCTTGGCAAGTTGAAGAACTTTCCATTAGTTAAATGCAAGGATGATTTCATTTTAAAAGTGAAATGTGGAAAGTGGTTAAATGGGCAGGATATAACTAATCATACTGGTCTTTTTAAGAATTTGAAAACAAAACAACGATATAGAGAAAAAAGATATAATTCGAAGCACATGTGGACATTATTTTGCATCAAGTGCTTAAAGGTCCACTATCCCAGTGAACGAATAAAATAGGTACACACATTCTACCCATTCAGAGCATAAGTTAACACCCTTAGCCTTTACTTGCTGAAATTCAGAGGTAACTGTGTATATTCAGTAGCCAAAACCAGAATATTACTTCTGCCAAAACAGTCATCCATTCTTCTCTTGCTATGGCTTCTGAAGGTGCTAGGCTAGTGTTTCTCAATGTGTGCACCTTGGACCAATAGCAGCAGCATCACCTGAGAACTTGCATATTCTTGGGCCCCACCCTAGACCTACTGCATAAGAAACTTTGGGGGTCAGGCCCACCCACATATGTTTGAACAAGCTCTCCTGATGTTTGCAGGGCCAGAGTCTGGGCATTACACCTAAGCTGCAGCTGGGCTCTCTATCTGAGGCAGCTCCAGCAGAGAAGCCACTAGGTCTCCTCTTGGACAGGTTGTATCAAAACTATCTTCAACTGGCTCTTGACTGTATAGACACATGATATGGATTCTACCTCCCTCACCAAGACTTGATTCCCTGATATGAAAATTAGTGAAATCATTAATTATTTGCTAAGCAGAGCCCAGGAAGAAGGGGCCCTTGTGGCTGTATGGCGCTGACAGGTAGGATCATGTGGAGGAAGCTAACCCTGGAACCATGCGTTTTGTTTATCATGTAGAATGGAATCAAAATCATGTGGCCCCAAATCATACAGTTTAATTCACTTAGTCTTTCTAGGAAGAGTTGCTGATCTACAATGAGACAGGGAGTAACAATACAAAGGGTGAAGCATTATGGCTGCTTTAGGAAAACCTCTAATACTTCTTTTTAAAATTCACTTTGGAAAACAAAAGAATCACATAATTATATAACAAAATCTCACCAACTATATGAAAAACAAACAAAAAGGAAAGATATAGGAAACTCTCTTCAGAGGCCTTTAAAAATATAACACTTCTTAAACAGTCAAAACTCATTTAGAGAGAAAAGGAGAAGTATTCTGGATCTCAAAACTAGAATCATTGTGTGAATGTACTTTTAAGCAAGAAAGCCCTACCCGACTTTTGTTGTCATTTTTTAAAAGATCTAAAACAAAAAATGAAAGCTTATTTTAATATTCTGATGCTTCCATAATGTTGACAGTTATATTTTCTCAATTCAAATATATTCTTCAAGAGAGTACCTTATTTATTCTTGAGTGGAAGAAAATAAAATTCAATATGCATAAATTTAAAGTCTTATGTTTTTTAAAAACAAGTTTTGTTTGAATATTTTTTATAAGGTACTTATAGTCACATACTGTTTTGTAATTAAGATAATTTAAAGAAACTAGCTGAGTCTTTAAGCTTGTAAGTTCAGACATGTATTATATAGTTGTATATGTATGGCTAATTTCTGAAAAGAGAAAACTTAACAGTGGTTATGTCTGGACAGTGGGTCTGGGCAGGGGGGAATACAATTTTTTTTCATTTTAGATCCTTGAGTCCTATTCAAATTTATTTTTGAACATATTTTGTATAATTCATTTAACTGTACTAGTTAGAAATAAAATAAGCTCACTTAAAAATAATAAACCCATATTATTGGACCATTAACCTGCGGTATCCATTTTGTTGAATGTCACTTAAAAAACTATAGGTGGCAATTTCGGCTACCTTTTCCTACAATTTGAGTGTACTATCACCAGATGACAGTAGGTTCTCATCTGGCACAACTCAGTCAAACTTCAGATGAAGAAAGTGAAGTCCAGAGAGGCTAAAGGATTTGCCCATGTCATAAAACTTGCTGATACCGGAAGCAAGTTTCGCCATCAGTTCTTGGGCTTCTTGGTTTATGCTTTTAAAAAATCACTTCGTGTTGCCCATCACATGTTCTACAACACCATTCATGTGTTAATCTAAGATCTGAGTCATAATCATGAAGTTACTACAGTGTTACAAAACCTAACTACATTTGAACTAAAGTTGATCACCGCACTTAACGATGGTCCTTGCAAAGGACGTGTACGGAGGCAGAGATGGGAAGGCTTAAGGTCAGGGATTCGGCAGTTTTCTTCCTCATTTTGACTCCTCCATTTACTAATTGTGTGACTAATTGCATGTAACCTCTTTATGCCTTCCTTTTCTCATCTGCAATATCGCAATTAAAGCCAATCTCTACTTAATAGAACTGTGAAGATTAATGAAATCATATATGTCAAGTACATAGCCAAATGCCTGTTACAGAGTAAGTGGTCAATAAAGTTAGCTATTATTAATCACAATTTAACTTTAAAAAATAGGTACAATTCAGAACCTTCTTCACTAATTCCTGGCTGTTTTTAATCTATTGTAACCATAGTCTCCTCCCCTAAATTTGATTATGAGTGCTCATCTTTGATAAGATCAACGTTTACTACAAGTTAGTAACCTTAGAAAAGACACAGCTCCCTGCCTCATCCTCCCTAGCAGGAAAGGCTGAAAAGCTAGGATTAAATAAACATATGTGAAAACACTGGAGAACAGCAAAGCTTCCTAAACAAGAGATGCAGTTTATTTTTAGCTTACCCTGAATCATGGTTGATAGTTCTCAAATCTCCAGATCACCCAAATGGCCTTTGATCGCCTCCCCAGCTAGCTGCCCCCAATGAGAACTTGTTCTAATGGGTCCCTCCTGGCTCTGCCTACCTTCCCAGCCCACAGTGAAACCCTTCCCCTGGGCCTGCCCTACCATCGGAGCCTCTCTTTTCTCATTTCTACCAGTGGAGAGGCCTCTCTTTTCCACACCAAGAGTGCAAAAACAAAAACAAAACAAAACAAAACCCTGCGACCAATTTCTTTTCAAATCTGGAGAAAGTAGTTTTCCTCTATTCTCTTCAGTGAAGGAGAAAGAAGTCAGTCAAATCCCATGACCTTAACAAAAACGTTCTTTGAAAGCACAACAGAATAAGCAATAACTGACAATTTAAACATACCTGGAATACTTCCCCACGCAAACTTCAGGCAGCATGCCAGCCCCTGCCTACCGGCTTAAATGGAAATTAAACTGTCTAAACTCATCGTCAAGGCATTTCCAGGATATTTTCAAATGCTCACTGGAGACATTAACAACAATCTATTGAGAGCTCACATGTTGGCCTAGGACACTTCTTAGCTGGAGGCTGGTACTTCCATAAAAGGGCAGACATTTGCCAATATCTGGTTTAGTGACAAAGTCAAAAGAACAGCTTTGGATTTTGAAACCAAACAATCAAGAGCGTGAGGCCTGCACTTGCTGTTACCAATGACAGGGGTTGAGAAGGTTCACAATCAATTCATTTGCATGGAGTTAGACCAACAATGAGCTTACTCAGTGAGATTCACAATTAGGGCAAACAATTCTAAGGAGTGTATTCCCTTTTTTCTCTTGCCTATAGTTCTTTTTCAAAATCAGATCTGCTGAAGGGGAGCAGGAGTAAAGTGAGTAGAGAAAGGGATGGAGTTCTTTTATAAGAAGAATTGAGATACAGTGGATATATAACATTTAACTAGTTTTAAGTGTACACCGTAATGATTTAATATATGTAATACTGAGAAGTGATCACCACAGTAAGTTTAGTTAACATCTATCACCACACATACTTATAATTTTTTCTTGGTTTGAGAACTTTTAAGATCTACTCTCTTAGCATCTTCCCAATATATAACATTGTTAATTAAGTCACCATGCTGTACATTACAGCCCCATTAGGCTGATATCCATAATAAAGACTCATTTAGCTTATAATTGGGAATTTGTACCTTTTGACTACCTTCACCCGTGTATCCTACTTCCTCCACCTCTCTGGCAACCGCTAATTTGTTCTCTGTATCTATGTGTTCAATTTTTTTAAGATTCCATGAAAAAGTGAGATCATGCGGTATTTATCTTTCTCTATCTGACTCATTTCACTTAGCCCTCAAGTTCCATCGATGTTGTTATAAATGGCAGGATTTCCTTTTTATGGTTGAATAATGATTCAACTGTTTATATCTACCACATAAGGGACAGAGTTTTTGGAGTGGGGTTCTAACTCCCCTGCTCTTGCCTGTTTTCTTAATGATGTTTACCAAATTCCTTGCCAATTCAATACCTGATTCTTACCAAATACCTGTCTTGCTGTCCAGATATTAGAGGAACTAAAGATGCACTTGAATTGGTAAATTGCCTTGAGACCTTTGAGGAAAGGGAGTTATTTCCCTTTTCAGTCCAGGGCTTTCCAGCCACATACGGGGCTCCATGCTGGGTTCTCCATCATTCAGACTTGCTCACAGGCTTATGATACCATGTTAAAAAATGGTGTGTGGGTTTGGTTAAGGTAGACTTGCTTCCCCTTGATTCAGAATGTTTTTCTCTTCATCTGACTCTCTGACCCTTCCTACTTCTCCCTCTCTTCCCACACATCCCAACCAGGAACCAGAAAGCTGGATCATCAATGTCACAGGATCCTTCATTCACGTTATTTCGGTGACTAACACAGCACCAGGCTCACAGCTGGTATTGAGTGAGTGCCTGCTGAATGAATGAATGAATGAATGAACATAGTAGTATAACACAGATTTGCTTGGATTTGGGACCAGAGTCAGGGCCAAATGGATTCAAAAAGGATTCTTTTACAGACAGCCAATGTCAGACCAATTTGAGGACAGTAGTTCATGTCAGGTGTGCAAAATCAGCTCTTATCTTTATGTCGCCTCTACCCAATCACCCATACTGCCAATTCCCTGGATATACCTGGTACCCCCTCGTTGAATGGAGTCCCTTTATGTTATATTTCTCTAGGACTACTTTCCCAGCCTAGACAAAGCCTTCTCTGTATTATCATGGCCTTAGTCCTCTGCCCTCAGTGAGATGTCAGGAAAGATGCATGGTAAATAAGTCCAAGCCACAGTGCTGGGAGAAGATGAGATAGATGTACTTTAAAGACTTAGGACTAATATCTACCTTCCAAGAACTTAAAGTGTACTGACTTCTAGTTAAAAGCCCAGAGAGAACTAAATGTCATTGTTCCTCCACACGCACGAATGGCTCCACATGGAAGCTGCACTGGACTTGGAGTCAGAAGACTTGGGTTTGAGTCTTGGGCCTGTCTCCAATTGGCTGGTTATCTTAAGCAAACAAGTACATACTCTCTCCAATCTCAAATGTCATCATATGTAAAACAGAGCATAATGCCCCTATCTCATAGTACTGTTACAGGGATTAAATGCAATGACATTTATAACACTGCTTTGTCAAATCTCAGGTAGTAAATGAAAGAGTGAAACCGCAGAGAAAAGAAAGGACAAGAAGACTATTCCTTGAAAATACAGAATATAAGATAGAAGGGGCAATTGGCACCACATGAAGTGAGTTTAGAGGAGATTCGGGTTGTGATTTGTAGGGCCTGACATATAACCACAGTATCAAAATTACAAGTGGTCACTGCTTATAGACCCGGTATATTCCTAAAGTGCTGGTGATGAAGGAGACGACGATGATGATGATGATGATGCCTTTATTGACCACATACCTGGCACTATTCTGAGCACTTTATGTGTTTTATCTTGTTCAACCTGACAATAATCTTATGAGGTAATACTATTATCTCCATTTTACAGATAAGAAAACAAACTAAAGCCCAGAGAATTTAATTCATCATTAAGTACAATTCCCTTCAAACACATACTTTTCTTTTCAATAGATTGTTGAATGAGAGGATAAAAGCATCGGGAAGTGAAAGACAAGCTTTTATTCAGGGCAACTGAAATGCTGAAACTGAGAGAGGTGAAGTTCCAGAGCAGGGGTGGAACGAAGTTACTGACACTGAGAAGAAACCCGCACGAATCCTAGTGGGAAAGACCAAAAGGACATTCTTTATAATGGAAGACAAAACATAGTCTGTATGTAAGGAGAAGGCCAGTAGGAAGCAAGGAGAATGTAACTATTGGGAAATCAACAGAGATCACACCATGGCATTTTCCCCACAGCCTGCCCAATGCACACTGATCAGCAATGTTCTCATTCTCGGTGGCATGACCTGCTGCTGTGACAACTGAAGGCTCGGGTGAGGGCATGCTGATGAAGCTGCTGCCATCCCCAACGCTCCGGGCCACCTCTGAGTATTCAGCACCATTCCTGTGAGCAATGACAGGAGGAAATAGCTAAAGCTAGCTATCACCACCAGACTACTAATGAAAACCTAAAAGTCTGCAGACGAAACTGCCAGCTTCTTCACAATTAAGCGACCACCAAGAATAGTATAAATTTGGAAAAGGAGCGTCTTCCACTGGGAACAGGTTTCCTCAGTGGTAAGTCCCAAACTAGGCTTGTTTTAGAGACAATCAACCAAAATGAGACATATAAATTCTGACAATGTCTTTGCCATTCTGTATTTTTCTTCTAAATCAATAAACAATCGATTCGGTGTCAATGGGGACATTTTACGTCCCAAACACAGTAAGAGCTTTCAAAGATTAGCTACAGATCTCTATGGTCGTGAAACAAATTTACAAAACCAAAGGAAAACACAGAAATCCCATGGCACAAAAACTGCCAGGTACTGTTATGAGAAAGAGAAAAAGACACAGAGGGGCAGAGAAAGGGAGAGAGGGAGAAATGCAGAAAGGGAAAGAGAAAATGTTTGCAAGGAAAGAGTAAAGGCAGTGGTTATATTTGTTTTGTTTAATTGGGGGAAAGGCCAACAGAAGTCACTCTCTTTCTTGACTTGCTTGTGGTGACAGGTTTGTGTATGGTGATTTAAAAGTACACAGAAAACAAAATGCCAAAGTTATTTTTTTATCAAATACACATATTTTGCTTTAATCGAACCAATTCACGTAGACTTTTTGGAGAAAAAGGTTCTATTGAAAATAAACAGAATTGCGAGGATTTGGCATTGTAAAAAGGAGTATGTTGTCAACTGCAGAGTGTTAGGCCTCTATAAAGCTCATCAACGAGCCAGACGTGTTAGAACTCGCAACTGGCAGCATGGAAGTGTGGGTACCTGCATATAGGTGTATGTATGTGTTTTATTCAACACCAACTCGACATTCAAAACATCTAATCAAGTAGGCCAGTCCCAGGCACCGCTGCGCATCCAGAGCAAATGGAAGCAGAGTGACATGAGCTGGCCTATCTGAAACCCCAGTACCAAGGAAAAACAACTTACGTACACTCCAGGGTTGAACATGGGAAAGCAAGTCTGCACACAAATGCTGAGACTCGAAGCATGAAAGGAGCCCTCAAGGGAAGGAACCGCCGGTCCCGCCCTAACAGGCCACCTTGGCTGCCCTGCTTCATGGGGCCCAACTGGAGGTAGCTGTGAGGCACGGCCCCCACTGGTGAGGCTGGCTGCCCCACGACCTCCTCCTACGTCCTCTCACCCTTAGCCCTGATGCCTGAGTTGAAATAGAAGGTAGGGTTAGATGAGGGCAAGATGTTTTAGATAAGAGCATGGCAGACACATGAGAAGCAAAGGCGCTGAGATAGCTCACCGAAGCTCAAACACTATGCTTCTTTTCTTACATCTTCCACACCGCAGGCCAGCGGAGATGGCAGCAGCAATAACAACGATAATAACCGCTGCCACTTATTCCGTGCTCCCATGCATCACTGTGCCACGAAATTTACATAATACCTCTGTGATGCAGGCTTCCTCACCCCCCCGCCACCCCCATAACAGAGATGAAGAAACAGAGGCTTGGAGAGATTAATTTGCTTAGCTCAATATGTACCAAGCGGCATGGTCCACAGACCTGCTAAACCACGTCCCTTCTCCCTAGCATGCCAACCTTGCTCAACCATCAAGAGAAAAAAATGGTATTCTGTGCCCTGAAGTTAATAAACATAAATTTAGCCTGATTTAAAAAAAATAAATGCCAAAAGGCAAAATCAACCCTGTTTAATTTAGAGAGGGATGATTTTTCAACACCAGCATTTAAAATAGAACCACCACATGTCTAATCTCTTAGATTGTCAATAGACACTAGATCCAGATAATAAAACTAAAACCAACTTTTCAATTTCTAGCCCACCTAGAAATCATTATAAATATTTTCCGTGATAATAGAAATTAATTTCAGGAGTCTAACTCAGAATATAACCTATCCTGAAACAATAAGGTGAGCGGCTGGCTTAATCTCCTACAAAAACCTCTCTTGTTGCTCAAAGAGTAGTAATAGAAACTGTTTTACCTATAGATGAATCAGCTTTTAACAAGGACTTATAGATGAGTATGTTTTTAAATCCAAGAATTTAACAAATGGCCTCTTTGATAACTCCCCCTTTTCTTTCATGTTTATTCTGTTTAAGAGAGGGAGTATCTATAATAAAAATGTCTAATATCCACCACTAAATATTCACCCTCGAAATGCTAATATTTTAGGATTCTATTCCCTTGTTTAGAGGTAAAATATTAATGTACACGGAAATGTGTATAAGATTAACAGAGCAAACTCAGCACGACAAATGGGGCAAATTCCACACACGATGTGGACATGAGGTTAGTACGTTCCTGGAACCAGCTGCTCCGTGCTGCAGCCCCCTGGTACAGTCCCCGTGAATCACAGTTGCCCTAAGCCAGTGGCATTCACCAAGTGTCTTGCTTAAACAAAGACAAGACTCTTCTCCTGCTCCTGAAGAGAGAAGAGTCCATATGTTGTGCCATAATCTCCTTGTAGCAAAAATAGCCTTGGGGATTTATACCGATTCCAAGAAGGAAGGATGGACGGATCGTGACCATTTGGCAAAAAACTACCGAGGTTAGGTCTTGGTGCAATAACTGACCAGTTTTGTTGCCTGAGACTTTCCTTAAGTGTAAGAGCAATGTGTTAGCAGAGAGGCTATGGTGTCTGGGCATTGTTTGTCAGTGTATGAGGAATTCTTAATAAAAATTCCAAGAATTCAAGAGATCCTGAGTGGCACATAAAACAAAAAAGGAAAGAAATTTCATCTACTGGGGACCTTAAAAAGCCATTTAGAACCAATTCAACATAACCAATGTCAAAAAAGGGTCAAGAAGTACATCACGATGTCACATACAAAGCCACCTTCTGCCCCTGCTCATTTGTCTCCATCTTGAGAAGCCAGATGTGATGGAGAAAGAGATTTCCCTTTTCTTCTGAGGATGCTGTTGATAGCTTTGCATCGACTAGGCCTCTCTTCCATTACTTTCTGTGCTGGCAGCAAGTGCCGACTGCTACATCTCTTCTCCATGCAAAAGAGGGAAGACTCTTACTTGACCTATAAGCAGCTTTGTTCACCATTTTCTCCTCCTTGATGCTCCTTCTTTGGTTGGCTTCAAGGGCTTCATGCTCTCCTGGCTTTCAGCCAACCTCGCTGGTGGCTCCTGTTCATCCTCTTTTGCTAGTTCCTACACTTCTCCCAGACTCTTAATGCTGAAATGACTCAGTTCCTAGTCCTTCTCTTTTTTCTGCGCACCCTCACTCCCTTGATGATCTCATGTAGTCTCATTATGTATAAATGGTATTTAAAGCAAACAACTCCCAAATATATATCCCCACCTTTGATAACTCTCTTAAATTCTAGACTTGTATATCCAACTGCTTATTCATCATTAGACTTGGAGGTATAATAAACATCTCAAATTCAACATGTCCCAAACAGAAAGCATTTTACACATAGTAAGTAATTTATTCATAACTACTATATAAGAATAGTGAGATTATTCTCATTTTATAAAGAACAGTGAAGCACAGAGAAGTGAGATTATTGCCCAAGGTCATACCTCTATTAAGTGAACAGGAAAGAGGACACCATCATCCCAGAGTCCTCTCTCTCTCTGTCTCTCCAGTATCCTGCCATCAGAAGATCCTGCAGGCTCCACCTCCTCATCTCTACTCCTGCCCCATGCACCCAAGCACCATGCTCTCTCTCGCATGGGTTACTGAAATAGCTTCTAATTAATCTCCCTGCCTCCACCATCCCCAACTGTCTGCTCTCTACACTACCACTAGAGTGGTTCTATAAAACCAGCCTTTAGACCCTGAATGACTTCCATTGCACTTAAAACATACTTCTAGGCAGAGTCTATACAAACCCTGTCTCCCTGTCCAACTCGCAGCCTGTACCCTACACCTCACCCACCAGCCTTTAGCCGCACTGGTCTGCTTTAAGAGCCTTGAACACACGAGGTCCATTTCTGCCTTGCAGCTTAGCACCAGCTATTATGATGCCAGATCTTACACGGCTGGCTCTGTCTTATCATCTGAGATTTGATTTCAATGTCATGTCTATAGAGTGACCTTCCTTGACCATCCAATCTAAAGTAACCCCTCCCTCTACCCCACATACCCACTCTTATACACTCTAGTTAGGATATGGATTAATTAACCTCTTCATACAACCAGCTGGCAATATCCATCAACATATGTAGTCATTTGACCCAGTAATTCTACTTCTAAGAATTCATTCTAAATATAAACTTGTACATATGTGAAATGGTATATATTACAGGATTATTTATCGCTGTGTTGCTTCTAACAGCAAAATGCTGACGACACCTAAATGCCATCAGTAGGAGCTCCTTAAATAAATTATTGTACAAAGTAACATAAAATGCATTAGGTAACTAATGACAACCTTATGAGCTATTATTACAGGCATACCTCGGAAATATTGCAGGTTCCATTTCAGATCACCACAATAAAGCAAATGTCCCAATAAAGTGGGTCACAGTAATTCTTTGGTTTCCCAGTGCATATAAAAGTTACATTTACACCATACTGTAGTTTATTAAGTGTGCAATAATGTTATACCTAAATAAACAATGTATATAGCTTAATTTAAAAAATACTTTATTGCTAAAAAATGCTAACCATCATCTGAGCCTTTAGCAAGTCCTAATCTTCTTACTAGTAGAGGGTCCTGCCTCAATGCTGATGAAAAGAAATATCTGCACATTAAAATGAGGCATGCCAGTATAAGCCCTATATTAAAGGAGAAATCTAAGGCATAAAGAGCCTAGTTAACTAACTGAAGATGCAAAGCTAATAAGTGGTAAAACAGAAATTCAGATCCCAGCTTCTTAGTCTCTGTACATAACGCTTCCCTATACACATCCCCACAGTGAAACACTATGCAGCCATCAAAAGGAATGAGGTATTATACACATAATGATATGGACTGATCTCTAACACATGCTGTTAAGTGAAAAAAGTATAGGATAGTAGGTAGAGTTTAATCTCACACAGCTTTTTCCTTTTTAAAAAATGAAAATATGTATGTTTGCATACATCTATACAAAGACATAAGAAACAGTGGAAAACATGTGAGAAACAGTGGCCACTCTGGAAAGGGAAACTAAGTGGCTAGAAGCAGAGGTGAGAGAAGACTTATATTTCACTTTATACTCTTTTTTGCCTTTTTGTTTTTGTGTGTGTGTGTACAAACACATACACATTGCCTATTTAAAAAACTAAATAATTAAAAACAAACAGATTGCTAGGTTGATATTTTTCCAAAAGAAGAAAAGAGTATACCCAAGTCACTATCATATTACACGTTGTACTTTCTTTATATATCTACTATTAAATGGTTTATTAACGCATGGTTATCTTATGACTTCGCTAGAGTCAATACCTAAAATTATCTGGTTTTTCTTTGCAGTGGGGGGCAGTGCATGTTTATTACACTAGGTATATAAGCTCACTAGACACCATTAAAATGTAAGTTCCATGAAGGCAGGAACTGTGAGTATAAAGTTCAGTGCCAGAGCTCCAACAATTAGCATACTACCTTGGGTACAGTAACCGTGAATCAATGAATGTATGAATGACTGAATAAATGATAATTAGGGCCCAAGAGTCTAAGCCTTCGACAACCAGAGTAAAAATAGCAAGAACCTTCTTTACCAAAAGCACACAAAAATTTTTAATGCTTTAGGTCGGCAAGTTAGTATCTCAGTCTAAAAAATTAAGATCCTGAAAAGATCTACTATACTATTAATACTCAAAGTAGAGATTCTAAATAAGCAATATTCACAAAGATAAACCCTAGGTCTCACAGGATTCATGTGGGCTCATACAGGGTGAGAAAATACCGAAAATGAGCAAGGGATGGTGAGAAGAAAAAGAAAATAGCTCAAGTCTTAAAAAACAGGAACAATTTAGAAAAGCCATACAGGATCTACAACACTTTAGTCATTTAAGCAATTTTGGGTCGTAAAAATTATTGTTGATTCAGTAATGGGAAAACTCCCTCTTTGAGTTTTCAAAGTGGCATAATGCTAAGGAGAACATCCGCCCTAGAAACACCCTCCAAGAGCCCTTCAGAGTGGCCCCGGCTGGTTATATCTTCATAGGCAAAGGAATGAGTTCCATAACAGACCTGAACCAAAAAACCTACAGGAAAATGATGATCCTGAGACTGTACTTCATTTCCAAACTAATTAAGAAGGTGAAGGAGAACAAGATCATTTATTAGTGCTGTGAAATGGTTAATATTATGTGTCAACTTGACTGGACCATGGAGTGGCCAGATATTTGATGAAACATTAGTCCTAGTGGTCCGTGAGAATACTTCTGGATGAGATGGACATTGAAATCAATAGACTAAGTAAAGCAGATTGTTCTCCCTTACGTGGGTTAGTCTTGTCCAATCACTTGAAGGCCTAACCCAAACACAAAGGTGACATTTCCCTGAGTACACGAGCATTCCTCCTGCTGGACTGCCTTCGAGCTGGAACAGCAGCTTTATCCTGACTTTGGGCTCAAAGTGAAACACCAACTCTTCTGGTTCTCTGGTTCTCAGGTCTCTGGCCTTGGACTGGAACTAAATCATTGGCTCTCTTCGATCTCAAGCTTGTTGACTCATCTTGCAGATCTTGGGACCAATTCTTTATAATAAGTATAATATGCATACTGGTTCTGTTTCCTCTGTTAGGAAATTCGCCAGAGTGACATACTCCCTGCTTGGTGCCATCTACTACTGGAAGCCTGAGATGGGAATACAGTGCTTCCCCCAACACACACCCCATTCATGAGGATGCATTAGCACATTCTCAGCTGGCGCAGAGAGAATTAACCATCTAAAATCTAAAGCCTTATACACATATACCTGATAAGGAATTGATATCCAGAACATATAAAAAAAAAAAAACTACTACAACTCACCGACAACAACAGACAACCCAATTACAAAAATGGGCAAAGGACCTGAAATAGACATTTCTCCAAAGAAGACATACGAATGGCTAACAAGCACATTAAAATACACTCGGCATCACTAATAGTTAGGGAAATGAAAATCAAAACCAGAATGAGATATTACCTCATACCCATTAAGATGGCTATTAGAAAAAAATAAGTGTTGGCAAGGATGTAGAGATATTGGAATCCTTGTAGACTGCTGGCAGGAATGTAAAATGATACAGCTGCTATGGAGAACAGTATGGCAAGTCTTCAAAAAATTAAAAATAGAATTACCATATGATCTAGCAATTCTACTTCTGGGTATATACCCAAAAGAATTGAAAGCAGGACTTTGAAGATATTTGTACACCCACATTCATATCAGCATTATTCACAGTAGCCACAAGGTGGAAGAAACCCAAGTGTCCACTGACAGATGAATGGATAAACAAAATGTAGTAATGCAATGGAATATTACTCAGCCTTAAAAAGGAAGGAAATTCTGACACATGCTATACAACATGGATGAACTGTAAGGGCCTGTTAAGTGAAATGAGCCAGTCACTAAAGGATAAATACCATATGATTCCACTTATAGGAGGTACCTAGAATAGTTAAATTCATAGATACAGAAATCGAAATGGTAGTTCCCCAGGGATAGGGGATTTTTTGTTAATGTATATGAAGTTTCAGTTTTATAAGATAAAAAGAGTTCTACAGATGAATGGTGGTAATGGTTGTACAATAATATAAATGTACTTAATACCACTGAATTGTAAACTTAAAAATGGTTAAGATGGTAAATTTTATGCTACATGTATTTTACAATTTAAAAGCAAAGCTAAAGACTTAGAGATCTCCAAGATACACAAGTAAGCTTTTTAAAAAATGTTGCCACAAAATACATATAACAGTCCTATTATATAAAATCTAATGTAAACATATATGCATAGAAAGGAGACGAATTATCATTAGCAGTTACCAATGAGATGAGAAGGGGGAGATAAAGCAGAATGGGAATGTTCGTACATCACTCTGTGTGCCTCTGTATTGACTGAATCTAGTACAGTAAGAACATATTTGTATTTGCTTCCTAGGGTGGCTGTAACAAGGTACCAAAAAACGAGTGGCTTGAACAGAAGAAATGTATTCCCTCCCAGTTTTGGAGACTAGAAATCAGGCGGCCGTAGGCTCATACCCCCTCTGAGACTCTGGGTAGAACCTTTCCTGGCTTCCGGTGGTGGCCGCCGGTCCTCGCTTGGCCTTCCCTGGTCTGCAGTTGCGTCACTCCAATCTCTGCCTCTGTCGTCACGTGTTTTCTCCCCATGCTTGGCATTTTCGTCTTCTTTTAAGGACACTTAGTCCCATGAGATTAAGGTTTACCTTAGTGACCTCATCTTTACGGGGATTACATCTGCAAAGACCCTAACTCCAAAAAAGGTCACATTCACAGTCTCTAGGAGTTAGGACTTCGACATTTTGGAGGGGACACAATTCAAGCAATAGAAGTATGCGCACTAAAATCAATGACAGTTAGGTTCCTCAAACACTCTACTTATGAGTCCTCAAGAGGATAAGTAAAGATCCTAAGAGCCCAGAGTCAGAAATCACACTGCAAAGGTCCAAATCCCAGTCAGCCACTTACAAACCACAGACCCTTGGGGAAGTTCATTAACTTGTCCTTGCCTTAGTTTCCTTATCTTTAAAATAACGGTGCCTCGCTCAAAGGAGGAGGATTAAATTGTCGTTACGAGGAGTAAACAAGTTTCAAAGTGCTTAGCATATAATTAGTGCTCAATTAACATGAACAACTATGTTGTGATTATCACCACTTATAGGATCCCTAAGACTCCCCTAGAAAGCATTCTTGGGGACAGAGGCCCTTTATTTTGGCGATGCCTCCTCAGCACCTTTCTCTATAGTCCTTAACCAACAGTCTTATGCCTGACTTTCTGAGCACCAGCAATTTCAGCCGATGCAGGGTGACGCTGCTGCATCACAGAGCCTTGACACATACCAGCCACCTCCAGCGTGCAGTCCCGTCTGCAGTGTGGCAGCGTCTCTTGATACTGACCAGGTCTCAGAGCAGTGCCACCTAAACCATCAGGGCGAAACACCTATCACTTTACGTGCGGCCCACTGAGGGACACTGAGCAGTCCACGGCACTGATCAGATCTCCCACTTTCTGCGATCAGCACCCTAAATTTGGATTTCAGTCTTGGCCTCACTTGCTGCTAAATCTGTATCCAGTTAATCTTACAGGGCTGTGGGGGAGGAGTCATGCTGCTATGGCAACCTAACAACTCCGGGCAGAAGGACAGAAGAAATGAAATTTTAGGACCGGGACCACCAAAGGATTCAGAAACACCCATTTCTGTTTCACAGAAATGAAGCTTGATATGCTACAGTAAACAGACCCCTCTTCTCTTTTTTTTACAAGTTTCCAGCCATTGACAAAAATAAAAGCCTGCTTATACAAGGATTCTATTCACATGTCATTTCCTAACGGGATAGAAACTAAAACTCACACTTCATTCAGCAAGTCAGGAAGTCAGCTGATTTCCTTTAAAGCTCTCTCTCTGCATGAAACGAACAATTGTCCAGTCTGGATTTTATACATAATATTACTTTTTGACCTGCAGTGTACAAATAAACTAACAGAGGGACACAAATAGAACTTCGGCCCTCTCATCTCCCAGTGGTTTAGAGGAGCTGGAGGAGGGCAGAGAAAGATGAAAGGACTGCCTGGTAACCCAGACACCTCATCTTCGACAGTGACTACTATCCTGCCCACAGAGTGACAGAGCCGCTCACACACAGCACTGCAGATTTTCATGCCTTTGTTTTCCTGTCTACCTTCGGCTGGAGCTTCTAAGGAGCAGTAGTAAATTATCTGAAATGTAACAAACAAACGCACAAACACAAACCAGGGATGAAGGTTGTGTGCCAGATATGCAGGCACTAAACAATCTAAAATTGACTCAAGAAAGCTCTGGTAGGCTAGCCCTGGATAGGACCAGCCAGGAAGCAGCAAGTGTAACTGACAGGCTTCGTCTTTGAAAAACTGCTCTAGGTTTAACTGAGAACTGCCATCTTAGAGCAAGAGCTGAATTTTTTTTTTAAAGGAAAAATTAGTCAGAAGCACCTTTAGCCTGATTCTCTTTACTTTCTGGCCTTTTTACCTCTTTTCCAAGATAGTTTTTCTGAGCTTGAGTGAGGACAGAGTAAGTACTGAAGGAGAATTTGTTAACTCAGTGGAGAGGAAAAATGGTGATGAGTTAGTTGGGTTATGATTATGTCACTTTTCTGAATTTTTAAGGGAACAGTAATTGCTTAAAATTACACAATAAGAATATAAACTGAATCTTGATAAACAAATCAGAGAAGTGGAATATGACAACTCTGGAACAGAAATCAAAAGGTTCAAGTCCTTGGCTTGGCTCTGACCTTTAACTACACACATGATCACAGACAAGTTATTTAAACTCCCTAAACTTCATTTGTTTCAACTATTAAATGAGTGTAATATTATCTGCCCTGACCTCAATTATTGTATGTATATAAAGTCATATACATAAAAGGCTTTTGTAAACTATTAAGTACTGCTCACTGAATATACAGCTATTTCAACTAAAATCTAGATCTGTTGGATATATGAAATAGATGTTTTCCTGCTTTATATATCCTTCAGCCTCCATATGAGTTCCCTCTTTAGTAGGGAAAAAAATGCAATTGAAAACAAAAATGTGCTATCCAAATATGCATATAATTTTAGTTCAATTTTTCAAACATAGGTTTAAAGGCGAGCTGTTCGAATTGGAAAAATCAAAGCAGTCGGTCATCACCAAGCAATCAGTGATGCATTCACAAGGTACAGAACACCTGTAGGCAAAAGCAGCTCTTCTTCCTGAATGGACTTCCATAATGAGATCACTCACTGTTGTGCAGAGATAAAAAGTTTTAGTTCATAAAATTCTAGTTGGTAGAATGCCACGTCAATTAGCTTCTTACTCTATGTTCAGAGCATTAACACTAAATTAGAACTAATCACCTTCTCAACTGACAATTTAGAGGCCCTTAAAACAGATTAGCATGAAAGAAATATAGTATCCCATGGAAAGTGAAATTCTGATGGAGAGGAGATAAATTCTAACATCTAACATTTAGTGTGTTAATGATCCTGTATTAGGTGCTAAAATAGGATGTTAAGCAGAGCTACTACCTTTCCTGACCTCTTGGAACCTGGGGTCTAAAAGGACAAGGTATCTTAGGCACGCGTGTATGCACGTGCAGACATGCACACGTAACAATAATGCTGCTATCCAGTGACACAAAGTCAATACCAAACTTTTGTCAGATGCAAAACACAGATTTTGCCTAGCATGCTTCAGACACAAGTAGAAGGTTTTAAGCAGAAGTCAAAGAGATATCAAATTTTAGTGGGATCATTTAGAGGTGCAGTGTATGGATGAAACAGGGGAAAAAAATAGGGAAAGTAAGGCATAGGAGATCATTGGTCATGTACTGAACATGCCCAATGGACAAAGCTACACTGAGGGATTCAGGGAATTTAATTTTTAAAAAACATCATATTACAAAGTTCCATTCTTTACGTACTTCTTGAGTACTTTACATTTCAAACTGGCAACCACTTAACTATGGGCTCTTTCTGCAAGAAGATTTGCAAATATGAGAACAGATTTTTAAAGAGGCGTGAAGGAACTTAACATCTCCTTGTATAAACATCACCTGGTGATCAGAATAATAACAGTTTGTCAATAAACAAGACCCACCTGGGTTCACAAATAAATCAAAACGACTTTTCCAGGTTCTACATGGAAACGTTTTCTTGCTATTTTCACTGCTGAACTTTGGGGCCGGCAACTTCAGAATAGCAACATTTACCTTATGTTCCCTATAACCTCACACCCAGTGGAAGAAAGACTAATGACAGTGTTGTGAGGCAGAAATGTGGGAATAATTGCTAAGCCAGTCGGAGTGCTTGCAATCTGGATGCATTCAACAGCAGGAAAGCCCATTACTCCAACTGCCGAAATTGTGTCTCAGTGGTCAAGTTTACAGAAATATTTATAGAATTAACAAAAAACTATCATTGACAGTTTCTTTAGGTTGTCTAATTTCCTGAAAGCTTTTTTTGTTGTTGGGGGTGGGGAGAGGTGAAGCTAGGGAAGGAAGAACAAGGGAAGCAAGCCTCCAAAAAATGCTAGGTGTGAAAAAGAACTGATTGGGCTTTTTGCTGTACTAGTGTAGTGTTTAGAGAAGGCATGGGACACCAAACCTATGCCATAATTTATCCTAAAGAACAAATGAACTGACTATTGCTGTCAACTTCACATAAGTGTTCCAAAGATTTTTATTAGCCAACAAAATCCTTACATTTGGAAAATACCTTGAAAGATTGTGTTTATTTTTCTAATACTTTAAATCTCTAATACTTTTAATCTTTACTGTAGCCTTCAAGTTTTCATCATTTATGGTCAATTTTGCCCGCAAAAAAATCTCTTTTCCCAGGTTGCCCTTTCTATTACAAAGTAATTGTGGTGCTCATCAATCGAACTTATTAATTGAGAATAATTATATTACCATATGAATAAAACTATTTGCTTTCTTGGCAGTTCTGTCAGTTCTCAGATTATTAAAAATCACAAGTAACTCAGAGAAAGAGAGAATTTACTTTCTAGGTCTCAACTATAGACTTCTTACCAAACCTTGGTGATCAAATCATTTGCGCTCCATTAAATTGGTTGTTTCTGAAATTTCCTGCTAGCATTGAAATAAATAGATGTCAAAGCAGGTGGTCTCTACAAGGTCTTAGATCGGTAATGCTTGGGCTCAATGAGAGTTTGTGTAATAAGAGTCAATGAAAGTGGTTCCCGAAGAGATATGCAGGGTCATTCAGTAACGTTTGATGTCTTTTTCCTTTCCACATCGCACACTGACATGTAAGTTACACGTGATTGGAAGGAACACAATAGGAATTAAATAGGGTTGAATGAAATCAAACCGGTTCCCCTAAATACCATCCATTAGACTGTCTCCTTATGCTGGATTCTTACAAAACTTGGTGATTATAAAATATCCTCATTTTCTTCCTGGTTGTTAAGTGAGCCATAGTCCATTTTCTTCCAACGTTTCAGGGAGAGTGGAAAGAATGAGAACATTCCAGGTCAAGAGACTCTAAAGAAGGTTTTGCTGTAATAATCAGGACCTCCCATGCTATTATCCCTGACTTGTTCAGTACGTTTCTACACTGATACCCACCCTTACCTTAAATTCAGCAAGTCCAAATCGAGCTCAACCTCATCCCCGCCCCCTCTCAAATAGATCCCTATCTTGGTTTCTCTACCTCCACCAATGGAATTATTCATCATTTTGCCAGGTGCCGAAGATTAATACTTTGGAATACTATTTTGCTCATATCCTCCTTTTTCACTAATCTTGAGGCTATTTCTTAACAGAGTTGTCATCATAGTTATCACTTATAGTAACAGATTTGGGCCCCTACCCACACTCCAAAATTGACTGATATGAACTAGACTTAGTTGTGAATATAAATGCTCTACTACCTACTCAGGGTCTTTAAAACATGGAAGTGGCCTTTATGACACTAAAAACAATTGGGAAAGTATACAAGGGCTACACTGAGGTCCTGCTGAGGAAATGGAAACAGGAGAAGGCTCGCTGAGAGAGAAAACATAGGAGCAATACCTGGTATAGGTACGCAGACCAGCAAAGATGTGTACTGGGACTAAAGAGCAACCAGGCCCTCAGGATCTCGAAGGGAAAGAAGCTGGCCTGCCATGGGGACAAAGAGCACGAAAAGTCACTGGGAAGCACCGGCAGGAGCCATGCAAAGCCCTCTCTTGGAGGTGGGAGGAGAGCAGTGAACAGAACATGTTTCTGCCTTCACAGCACTGATGGTGTAGTGGAGGAGAGAACACAACCAAACCCTTCCCATCCACCCAGCTCCCTTTGTTCGACCCCATACTCATGAAGAACCTTCTGGTTATTATGATTTTCCCTTTCACCTAGGTCTGCTTGCAGGGAGGGAAAGCATTGCCCCACGGCAGTCATTTTTCTCACTGTAAATTCCCCATGGCTTGATTTTACACTTGGACCACTTGTTGAAATGCAGACTCCAATTCAGTAGGTCTACAGTGAGGCCTGAGATTCTGATTTGTGACAAACTCCCAAGTAATGCTGATGCTGCTGACCCATAGAACACACTTTGAGGAGCAAAAATCCCAATACTCAGGCTACATGACAGACCAAGGAAATTAGAGTCTCAGAAGCTGAGACCAGAAACCAGTAATGCTTCGAGCTGCAGGATGACCCCATGGGCAGTGGAGGTTGAAACTCACGAGCCTAGATGCCTTCCCAGGCCCAGGAGCCTTCCCTTAGCCCAAATCTCTGCTCTTTGCTTTCAGGAACAAACCAACAAAGTCCTGTCTGCAGAGGTCTGGGCTACTTCCATTTTTTGACGTTCCTCGATGCCAAGGCAGAATCGCCCAAATTGCGAAATAGTCTGAGTGTTTACATTTATCAAGCTAATGCCTTTAACACAAAGTACAACTTTACACATAAGCTCATTTGAAGATAACATCACAAGGGTACATCTGAGGCCCATCATAATCCTACATCCTGTCTCCCTTGACAGGCCCTGAACACCGCCTCCATTAGTTGCCTGGTTATTTGAGAAAATTTTTCTGTGAGAACTAGATAATGAGAATCCGAACTGGAAAAGAGACATTAGAACTATTGCTTTTTCAGTGAAACCTCAAAATTGAAGTAACAAAATGAGCCTGAAATGATTAATTTCTAATTTAAACAAAACAATATTAATATAAAGAAAAAAATTTCCCATTAACAAGCTAAATCCAAATGTCACTATCACAAAAATATTCCCATGCAAGAAAATGAGGGTTGTTTTTTTTTTTTTGTCAAAATCACAAAGATTGTGCATAGGTAGCACATGTTTATATATGAAAAACTAATAAAATCCTTCCCTTCCTCCAGAAAAAAACTCTTATAAAAGAAAAATACTCATTATTCTATCCTAAATTTCATATATCATGAATAACACAAAAGAATCAAATGAATAAGAATCACTTTTAATAATTATAGGAATGTAAAATGCAGCAGGAAATATAGTCCCTAATATTAAAATAACCATGTATGCTGTCATGTGGGTACTAGACTTATCAGAGTGATCACTTCACAAAGCATATACATGTCTAATCACTATGTTGTACACTTGAAACTAATATAATGTATGTCAACTGTAATTGGAAAATAAATTTTAAAATCATTTTTAAAAGATTAATTGCTCCCCTCCTCCAAAAAAAAAAAAATCCATTTTTCTTTGCTTCATTGGCATACTGGAATGAGTCTAGTTGCACAATTTCAAACTCAGAAGATTTTCCTTTTTTCTCTCTTAGACAATGCATTAGAAAGCATCAATGTGCTGCAAATTTTATGGGATGGATTTGTTTTCTTTGAGTAGAGACTAGAAAGAAAGGATCTAGTCAAGAATCTGGGAATGGTTAGAAAGACATTCTAAAAATGACCACAACCTGAACAGTTTTCAGATATTTTTATGCGGGGACTCTGCTTCATGGTGGCTTTCTTGGGCCCTCTGTAGTAAGTGCTAGCAAGGGAAGTCTATTTTGTGATTGTGCTGCTTGAGTTCAAGAGTTAGTTTTAAAAATTCAGACAGGAAATCTAGGAGTTGAAATGCACCAAACCTTTACCTAGAGGGCACACCTTCAAAACAGCTCTCAGATGTCAGCTCTTTTTTCTCCTTTTGTCACCTGATCTGATAGGAAACTTCTGTTGCACATAAGGAAAAAGGAATGGAACAATAATTTTTTTTCTAGGTTCAATTTTAAAATTATACCTAAGTTTGCTTAGAAAATACCATAGTTTTGGCATGTGTTCCTTAAGACTTCTTTCCTACCTGGTTTAATTCTAGTTTAGAGGAAAAGAGCTCAGACCTAAAAACAGTCAAAATCACTCTGTCTTATATGGAGAGAAGCTGTTTCTAAACTGAGAAGGTATATGCGCACCATTTATCATCATTTGCTTCATTCGGGTAGACCACAGTCTCATGAAGGGGAGGGAATGTCACTACTATTCTGTTCACCTGGCATTTCAGGAATGGCTGTTTGTACTGATTTGGGGATCAGATTGACTTAGTTTTCATGATGACAATGGTGGTGGCTAAGACTTACCCAGTGCCCATTTTTGATTCAGGTATCATTCTAGGCAGTTTCCATTTGCTAATTCTTTTCATCTTCAGAACAACTCTATGGAATGGGCACTCTATTAGGTCCCTTTGCAGATGAGTTTTGGCTCTACAGCTGCTAACCATGAGACCTAGGGCGAGTTAGTTAAACTCTCAAACTCTTCAGTTCAACATCTGAAAAATGAGGGTTATGATAATGCCAAACTCATGAGATGATATAGCAAGGCTCTCCACATAGTCTGGCATATACATAGTGCCAACCAAAGGGTAGCTGTCAATACTGGTTGAATGCTTGGTGCAAGAGCTGCTCACCACACTCTCATGGCTTAGCATCACCTCACATCACAGCTGAGGCTAAATTAGAGAGAGGCTGGCAGTGCTTAGTGTGGCACTATTTAAGGTCATTCAGATGATAGACGTTCTCTTCAGATCAATGAAAAAAGATAAACATCTCCCAAGTCCAAAAAAGAACAATTTTCAAAAAATTAGTTGACTTGCCTTCTTTGTTTTTGTCTTCCAGCTAGAACAAAAAGGTTATCCCTAGCCACAAGCACAATCCTCTTCCCGATTTCTTACTGTGTTCTATATTAAATCTGTTCTAGTCACTTCTCCAAGTATGTTACGTAGGGGAAGAACACCTGTTATGTAAAATGCACTGAGTGCTAAAATAGGTCTTATAGACATAGCCAGAAAAGAAAAATGTAAATGAGAAGGCGGGGGCTCGAGATTACCCCTCCTGTTGCTGGAAGGAGAAAAGAATTTTAAATACAATTTAGGATATGGTGAGAAGAAAGTTATCATTTTCAATCTTGCTAAGAACTATATCTGAATACCAGAAACTGACCTTGAGCTAAACTTGTGATTTCTCAGTGTTAAAAAAACCTTATTTGATATTTCTTTTGTGGTCGATCCTCAGTAGATACTGTTTAAGATCTCAAAACTGCAGCAGTTACAAAATAGTCATGGGGATGTAAAGCACAGCACAAGGAATATAGTTACTAATATTGTAATAACTATGTATATTGTCATGTGGGTACTAGACTTATTGGGGGGATCACTATGCGAGTTATGTAAATGTACACTTGAAGCTAATATAATATTGAGAGTCAACTGTAATTTTAAAATAAAAATAATTTTTTTTAAAATCTCAAAACTGCAAATTTAGTTTTTCTTAGTTTTGAACCAGTAATGTGTTAGTACATGTATGAACAATTGATTCTTGGGCAGAGGAGAGAAGGGAGGATTTGCAGCATATGCCAATTTCCTTGGTGTAAATATACCCAACATGGCTGATTTCAGGCTCCCTAGGTGAAATCACTGAAAGTGCAGTTGCAAAGAGCTATGCACTATTGGCTTGTGGGAACTGGTCTGAGCTGGCTTCAGCACACAACTGGAAATAAAGTACTACATCAGCAATACCATGTCGCTCTAGGCCAATTTTAATCTGGGTTGCACCAGAAACCACTTCATTCGAGTTGAAAGCATTTAATTTTTTATTCTTACAATGTTTGTCAGCAAAAGACTAATAATGTTTGGGCACAATCAATTGCAACTCCCTTGAAGGAAAAACAGGGTAACAAATGGAATGGCTCCTTAAAGAACACATCCTATCATACTAATCTCCAATAACTCAGGGCCAGGCCTAAAAGGTATCATCTATCTTGATGTCAGGAAGGTTTTAAGTCTTTCCCACACAATGTAGCCATTGATAAACTTGTGAAAACATAATTTTATATTGTGGTTAATATCAGGTACCCAACTTTCAAGAAATTATGAGCTAAGCATAGTTATGAGCTGCAGAAAAAAGGAAATATCCTGGGTACACTTATTGAGTGGTGATCTAGGTCCAGTTTAAAGTTGTAATCAGTAGAGCTTGACTATTAAGTCTGTAGATGATGTGCAAGTAGTGGTAGTCAGAGCTCTGATAGAAAAGAAGTTAGATGACTTCTTAAAATTAATAATAAAATCCAATGACTCGTCAGAATGACTGCACATAATATCCGTACATGGACTACCAGACATTTGTTCATTTTCTTAGCTTCAAAGAATACAAAATGCAAAGCCACGAGGGAACCAGCTAAACCTAAAATGTCTTCCTATACCACCTTCTTCTGAATTTTAACAAACCATCAAAGTGAAGAAGATGGGTTAGTGCTTTCAATGAAATTACTGACATACTAATTCATATTTGCATGTTGTTATACTGTAACTTATTAATCATTTATGTACAACAACAGCACAGTTGTATAGATTTTTTATTGAAAGAGCCCATTGTCTTTGGGGAGCCACAATCTTTTCATGTACAGTTGAAATAAAAATACCCTATATAACATATGGAATATATTATCTCAAAAAATGAATGACCCTTTTATCTTCTCTCCCTTATTTTCATTGAATTGCAAAGAATAGTACCATATCTAAACATCTCCACATTTATGAAATATTTAATTTTAGTACTTTTAAAAATCCTTTGGTTTATAAACATATATTTGCTATTCATCAGGGTCTTAAAGCAATTGTTTGACACAAGTAAAACAAAGATAACTTTTACTCAAAGAGGAACTGATGGGAAGCAAATTCCAGTTCTGGCTTCAGCTTTCACGAGCCCATATTCAAAACTCTTCTTTTGCAATTAAATGATATTATTTCTCTATTGCTACTTTATAAAATGAAATTTTATGTTTTTCAGAATTTTTGAAGTGCATTATTACTTTAGAAAACATAAACAACTACAAGGTCGATGACAAGACAGGCATTTAAAGTCTCTAAATCTGTTAAAACAAAATGATTACATCAATTTAGCAATAATAAATCAATGATACTAAGTTTAACTCTGTAAACACTTAACCGAAGGAATTCACAACAGTAAAGTTTCATATCATCGAATTCTAGAATGAACCAATAAGAGAGATTATGTTGATGATATCTGCTTATCTAAAGACAGAGCAATTTGTTTGGATGATGGGGATATCACCTTGCCAGGAGCTTGGGGCCTCAACCAGGATGGAGCCTTCCCATGCTCAGATCCTATGCTTTAGAGAGTACTGACAAGACCACAAACTTCTACACAGCTTCATACAATGACACGAAGCCCTAACTGGCAGAGAAGGCTTCTAATATAATAAGAAAAGCAAATAAGAGTGATATATCAGCATGTGGTCTTTTTGTGTGGATGTACTTGTTCATAAAAGACTTAAGCAGCAATAAAGAATCTAAAAGAAAAAAACAGAGGCATTGTCACATAATTCAATAGAGTTATGAAAATATTTTCCCCCAGAATACAAGAAAGCATGGAGTAACTCTGAATAGTTCTTAAAAGACTAATAAAGACTAATATAAAATGTGCATGAGAAGAGGGGTCAAGGTAATTTATAATTTTTTCTATGAGGTTTATATCTTCATTCTCTATTTGGGATACACTTAAACAAAGGCAGCTATTTGCCTGTAGTTCTCTTCTCTGGAAATGGTGTGTGGTTTTATACAATCACATAAGATATACCACCAACTGTATAGCCACCAATAAATACAAATACATTTGATTGAAAAGAGAATAGAATATGACAAAAATTTATTTTACATAGGATACTTCTGATCAGAGAATTTTTGCCCTCACTCCTATCGTATAATTAAATCTAACTTTCGTGAGGGCAGAAGAGGCTCAATCTCTGTATTAAAATAACGAAGTAAAGCTTTTCGAAACATTATACTTTTTAAACTATCACTTTCAGATAAAATATTCTTACTTATTAGTAATACCATAGTATGATTTTAAATAAGTCACAAAATGAAAACAATAAACATTAAAATAGAGTACAGACAGTACTCAATTATAGAATGCTTTGTGTTCCAAGAGCTCATTTATAAATGAGTTGTGTGGACCTTGGAACTCCTTTTCCAAAAAACAATACTATAAGAGGTTATTAGTTACCTAGGTCAATACATAGAAATCACTTAGCCCACAATATTACTAATACATAGTTCTTACAGGATCCAGTCCTAACAAACCACAGGTAACCACATTTTTATATGAAATAACTCAGAGTTCCAACTTGAGGAGTCAAATATATCTCCTGTGCTCTGAACAGGTTATTTCTCAAGGGCCAAGAGACTGGTTCATGTAAACTTTGGCAGAAGTTTAGTATTGTCAGGAAAATGAATAGAATCAAGTGTCATCACTCACTAATTACATAATCTCAGGTATTTCCTCAACTGCAAAATGGAAGTATGATACCTGCCCTATTTACTTCAGACTTTGCTCTGAGCATTAAATATAGTACAGAGACAGAGAACAAATAACTTATATTATACATTATAAAGGTGCCTCACTCCTGTTTTGGTGGGTAAGTCTTCATTTGACAGATGACCCCAGAAGCAATGGGGAGGTTGGGTGACTTGTCCAAAATTGCAAGGTAAGCTCCTGAAAAGCCAAGAGAAGAAGCCAGGGCCCTTGACTTCTAGTCCATCTCCCTTTGCACTAGATGTGGTATCTAACAAACTCTTTCAGTAGTTAATCTTTATCGAACATACACTGGGCAGAGTACCAAAGAAAGGTGACAGTAATAATGGTACATTTTTAGATGAGCTGAACTCAAGAGAAGCATGTCCCAACCCTGACCTCACCTTTGACTCTAGGACTTTATTAGACAATCACACAGCCACTTTCCATTTCACAAGAGAAATACTGTGGTTTCTTCAGTCTTTTTCTTACGAAGCTGTTCTTTGGCTTTTATTTTAACGAATAAATGTCTGAGAATCAATGAAATTTTGCTGTAAAGCTCTGTGTCCCTTAGGCAAAAAGGGCAAAACTGCTTGTTTTTATTAAAGTATTATTGGCAACTTGAAACATTTTATGAAAAGAGAATAAATAGTAACTAAATGTTTCCCACATATTTATACCAGGCTTACATCGGGTTTTACAGCTTTGGGTATTGGACTGGTGTATAAGAGGAAGAAAGAGGGAAATGTACAGAAGACAGGACAGACCCAGACTAAGTGTTTTTTAAAAGCCACTTTTGCTATAATATATGATTTCATGGTATACATTTATGTCATTAAACAACTGAATTTTGGCATTATCCAAACAAATGCTTACTTTATTTGTTTATTGTTTATTTTCACAAATGTTACTTTAAAGCTGTGGTTCTCAAATTTTTTAGCCTTAGGATCCATTTCCACTCTTAAAAATAATTGAGGACCTCAAAAACTTTTGTTTATGTGGTGTATATCTATCCAGATTAATCATATTACAAATTAAAGAAACTTTTAAAATATTTATTTATCACTTTTAAATAACATTAAACCCATTATGTTAAAATAAATAATGTGTTTTTATGAAAAATAACTGTGTTCCAGGAAAAAAAACTTTAGGGAGAAGGACCACAGTTTTTACATTTTTGCAAATCTCTTTAATGTCTGTCTTAATTGAGGTCAGCTAGGTTTTCATATTTCCTTTTGCATTCAGTCTGTTGCGATATGCTCTTTCAGGTAAAGTATATGAAGAAAATCTAGCCTCACAGAAATGTAGTTAGAAAAGGAAGGGGTATTTTAATAGCCTTTTGAGATAATTGAGATATTCCTCTCTGATATACACTAAAACTTGACAACTGGCTGTTTCTTTAAGGTTACTTATGACATGGAATCTGAATCCTTGTTGACAAATTTGTACTCTGTACAGTCATAAGATAATGCAAGCAAAGAAGGCAAACAATTCTTTGATATTACTGTGAAAAAAGGTTTGACCTTGCAGATTCTCTGAAAGGGGACCTTTGGGTTGCCCAGACCACACTCTGAGAACCTCCACTTTACAGATACAAATCATCTTATGTATAATTGGTAGAGTGAGAGAGATATTATGTGAAATTTAAGGAACAGGGTGAAGTAAGCTTACGAAGGAGTAGAAAAAAAGATCAAGTGCAAACAAACCACTCGTCCCACGGTTCATCTTCATTTGGACATGGGAACCAGAAATCAGGCTCCATGAGGCAGGAGTGCAGAGAGATGGCCCCAGTGGAAGCCTAGAAGTAGCAGTTGCACCATAATGGTCCAAATATCTCACACATGGTGACTTTTCAGCAATTTGTGAGAACCCTTGGATACACTGTAAAGACACTTTTATTACATCATGACTAGTCACGGCCAGCCATAGTCCTTTAAACCAGATTAGCATGTATATACCCTGAACCTACCTACCTACAGAAACAATCTGGAGCACCCAGTTTTGGTGGTGGCAATGCCTGTTATCTGCTTCATTTCATACTAATCTGTTCCTACCTCTCTTGGATCTCCACCCAGTTCCTGAGCCAGGCTTTCTGCTCCTGTATGCACCCCCACTCTTATTGTGAGAATTGGCAAATATATTTGCTTTCCTTGGCTTTTGCTCTTTATGGGTACTGTGGCTCTTGCGGCTACTTCCTGCGTCAGGCAGCCCCCAGCTCTACCCTCTGCAGCCATTTTAGCCTCTCACACTCAGGTTCTGATGCTCAGGTAGAGAAGGGTAGGTGCAGCTCCTTTGTATGGGCCGTTGGAGAAAACTGATGTTTTTCAGTCTTGTATGAATTTTTCTTTTTGTCTGTTTTGTAGCACAGCACAACAGAACATGAAAATAAGTCATTTTCATGCTATTAGCACATTTAGGAAACAGGCTCCCTCAGTAATTAAACTAACGAAGGTGCCCCTAGACTGAAGAAACAGCAATTAGAGTAGACTACTGAATAAGCATTAGGGGAAATGAAGACATTCACATTCAAAGAAAGATAAGATTTTTAAATAACAGGTAAAAATTAATAGCAGCCCAAACTCAGACTGAGTAGGAAAGAGCTTCTAATGACTCAAAGACGACTTAGAGACATGCAGATTAGTCCATCATATTGACGTGAATACAAAACGATTGTATCCTATCATGAAAATATGGGCATTAAGTGATAGGCTAAAAGAAAGGGAAAAATTATAAGAAAGTAGCCAACTATATGCAACCTATGCCAAAATGGAAAGGCTTTTCTTTGTAAAGATTTTTTTTCCCAGGAAAATTATAGCTGTTATTTTCCAAACATAAACAACCAAATTTTAAAAGAATAATTTAAATCCTGTGTTATCCAGAAACATAATTTGGAAGCCAATCAAAACCCTGCTCTAGTGGTGAAAAGTACCCCCTTCCACCCACCCACACAGCTCACATCAGCAGAGAGGTCTGCATATCAGGGTCAACCAAGGGAAGGTCCGATCCGAGGGTTTCTATTCACAGATGGAGTAGATCTGTCTACACTGTCACTAGCTATGAAGGCAGGTATTACTGGTTTATTGCCCATCAGCCTGTCCTTTGTCACCTCACAGGAACCCCGAGGTCAAAATCAGAGAGCAAAAGGCTAGCATCAGAAAAGGTTTCTTTGAATGCCTTCTATAAACTATAATTTCTATGTAAAGTTTGATCAAGTGGTTTGCTGGGGCCTGGGGCTACCCAGAGAATTTTTGCTCACTCTGGATGGCAACTGGTGTTCTGAGCTTTACTCATTCACCAAGAAGAATGAAGAGCTCTGTGAAATCTCGAAGGCCACTTGCAGGGTAAAGAAGTAATAGGCTCATTATTGTTGATACTATTACTATTAATACATGGGGCTTTCTGGATTAAAAAAAAAAGTGAGCTATGGCATTATTAACTAATTCCTCTTCATTAATTTTTCTTTGAATATTTTAGTTTTTTTTCCTTTAAGACTCATGCCCAGCCAACGTTCAAAGGCTTTCTTTTATAAACTATAGTACACTATTTTTCTATGCCATTATTATATATAGCCTTCAATAATCACAATTAATATGATTTTTATTGCAAAAATTAGAAGTACTGGTTTTCAATCATTATTATTAGGTAAAATCATAGAAAAAATTTAAACCTATCAAGGACTTTAAAACATTCTTGTTTTACTTCTACAGTTTGAGGCATATCTCTGAGAGAGAGAGATAGAGAGAGAGAGAGAGAGAGAGAGAGAGAGAGAGAGAGAAGGAGAGAAAGGGAAATCAAACCAAAACTTTCTCATTCTCCACTTGGCTACAAGTGCTTTTCATAGCTTATTTTTTCCACATTCATCACTAAAAAATGTACTGGAGCTGAGCTCTTGTAAGATTGTGTCAGAGTCAAACTATTATATCACTGACTATCAGCTATTCCACAGGAGAATTGAACTGTCTGACTTTTTTTAAAAAATTAGAATGGACTTTTATAGTAGCAAGACTTTATCAACAGTGACTGAGTGTTACATGCAACTTGGCTCAAAAAAAAATCGAAAGCTTTAGTAATTAAATTTATCACAGAAAACATTTAGCTGTAAGCAATATCCAGCTGTATAGGCACAGAACCAAAGATCAAAAAAATGCGCTAAAAAATAAATATTTTTGAGACACAGAGTAGAGAGAATAGTAAGAGCTAGTGTCAGCCCATTGCAGTGCCAGGCTGAGCTAGCTGGTAAGTTCTCCGGTAAAGAAAACGCTTTTCTGGGATGACTATAATGGGTACTCTGTGAGCTGTGGGGCCTGGACTTGCTTTTCTATAGATGACTTTGTTCCTTCTTTACATTGTAAAGTTCAGTTTATATTTTTTGTAGAAATACATTCCCATCATTTCAAATAAAAATGCTGATTTGGCCACATTTCTGTTTCATTCTAATTTGAAGAAATGTGCCCTAGCTTGTTTGGGAGAGAAAGTGCTACAAAAACTGTTGTTTCCTTTTGAAATTCTTATTAAATATTCAGAACAAAATGGAAGTGATCTAGTTCTGGAAGAGACAGGTCATGCTTACAGTTAAAAACAGAAACCAGGTTGCAGAAAGATCAAAAGACATCAGGAATTCACTAACTAGTTGAAAGTTAGAAACAGCATGCATAGTTTAATCACCTGATATACTTCAGCTTAATATCAACAAAAGAAGAACCTTTCGAAGGTCATAATGGGCCCCCATTTTTCAGAAAGCAAATAAATCCTTTACTGGGAAAATAAAACCACAAAGAAATAGTGATTCTGCTTTTATTTCTAAGACTAAATAATGCCTTAGATCTTGCAAGTAATTTTAAACCTTCCAATAAGATATTCTGAAAGATTTTGCTTAGTTAACTTCACTTTCTTTGATAGTCAAGAAGAGTCTTCTCAGAATAATCATGAAACAGAGACAAGAAGTAATGTGGCCAAGAGAAACCTGTAATGATGTACTAGTCAATTACAGCTTTCTTTCAAACCTGTGTCCTATTCAGTTCACCTTACTCTCTGGGCACATAAATTAGCCCTCCCTAAAAGCATTCTGATGCCAAAAAGTACATTATTCTCCAGGTGTGAATCACCAGGAACAGATAGAGCGTGCCTTCGGGGACCATATTGGAACTGTATTAGTTTCCTGTTGGTTGCCACAATAAATAATCATAAACTTAATTGTTCAAAACAATACACATTTATTATTTTACAGTTCTCAAGGTCTAAGTCCAAAATGGGTTTCACTGGCCTAAAATCAAAGTGTCGACAGGGCTGTGTTCCTTCTGGAGGCTCTAAGGGAGAATCATTTCATGCTTTTTCCAGCTTTTGGAGGGTGCCCACAATTCCTCCACTGGCCAGGCTACAGCCTGTCCTCTCCAGCTCACCTCTGCCTCTCCACCACGCAAGAAGGATTACACAGCCCAGAGAGGAATTTCCTTCTAACGTAGACTCAGGTCCTTCATCTTCTTGGATAGCACCAAAGACAGCGTTGGCAAATACGTGAAGGTGTGCTCACCTCCAATACATCTTCTGCACCATTTCCACAGTGAAGAAAATAGTCAAGCCATAGATTCTCTTCAGACACCAAAGTAAAGGACTAAATGAAGGAGGCTTCGAAAACATGGGGCCAAGTACCATGTAGCTTACTGAACTAAGAACTTTCTGAGTCACTAAATCTCTCCGGACTTTGAAAACTGAACTTTTAAAACAGACGTTATGAAAAGGCGTTTCACAGAAAACTCCAAAGAAATGTGCTGAGTGAATGCTGACAGAACAGCGATGATTTCTGGAACACAGACACCAAACAGGGTCTGTGCCTGCTTCGGAAGCAGCCTCATGCCTGGCCTGACCGTGCAGGGCACACTCCCTACCCTGGCTCAGCTCTGCCTCCCACAAAGGGACGCGTTAGAAGCAGGCACATGCCACAGATTAAGCAGCACCAAGCAACATTTCACAAACAGCTTGTAAACATGAATGTCATAGGAATTTGTGATGGCCAATCAGGATGGCAAAGTGCTCTCCAATCTTGAACTCTCACCATTGGTAACTACATGATGTGAGCTCATGGCATTGAAGCAGCAAAAACATTCACACACACACACACACACACACACACACACACACACACACACCAGAATTAAGGCATATAGAGGTCTGAGCTCTTTTCCTTACAGCAGAAAGGCCATGCTTCATATTTCCTTAAAAAGGTGGGACTGATCTTTAAACTTATTTTTACAATTTCCTCACACTCCTAGTACTTAGAACAGTCCTGAGGTAAAATGGGCACCTAATAAATGTCTGTTGAAATGAGTTCATTATTGTTTTATTCTAAGCTGTAGTCTTCCTGCACCAGAATAGTCAGAGGAATGTAGATAACTTGCTTTAAACTATTTAATAATGCTGTTGTAAAAGACATGGATTTCTTAAAAAGTCTATAAATGTAAAGTCAGTCAGAGTGGAAAGTGATTATTTTGTAAAATAGCTTTTTTAAAGTTACATATATATATATGTGTGTGTGTTTATGGCCAAATCTATTTTAAGAAAATATACTTTATTCACAAAGATGTTTATGAAAACATTATTATAATAGTCAAATACCAAACAATGGAGCAAAACAGAAATTATTATAGCCATTAAAATAATATTTGTGAAGATATTACAATAATAATACTTATATAACATTATCATTTGAAGTGTAAAAAGATGCAAAATGATTTATATAGTATAATTATGATCACAATGATATTCAAAACAGCACAGAAAACAGAGCAAAATATTAATAGAAACTATGTTCAGATAATGGGATAAAGATTTTTCCCATTTTATTTCTATATATTTTCTAGCTGCTCTATAACAAATGATTGCTTCTATAATAAAAACTGAACTATTTTTTAAAATATTAGAATATTTAAGTAGTCCCAGACTTAGAGAAATGGTCAACACTGACTCTCCACTTTCTGCAAATTAACTAGACTTTCCTAAGCATTTACTACATGCCAGGGTCATTACTTCTTAATCTTAAGCACCACCCTAAGAGGAAGGCAATGCTATTGTCTTTATTTTATAGACGAAGAAACAGGCACACAAAGGTTAAGTGTTAAGCCCAAGGTCATAGAGCTAGTAAGTGACTGACTGCAATATGAACTCAAACGGCAGCCCTGGAGCTCACCACTTAGCCGCTGTGCAATGCTCTCTCTACGAGACGCTAGCAGAGATGGTGATTAAACAAATGCAACCCTGGCAGGTGCCAGAGCTTCTCTGAGCCTCAGTTTCCTCACTTACACCTACTGAACAGAGTTATTATGAGATGATGCATGTAAACAAAGTCAACACAATGCCTGGTGCAATGATATTAAATGATTAATCTCAACTCTGGTCATTGCTAAAAAAGAACCAGTAGCTCTGGCCATGAGCCCAAACCTTCAGCAGGATGGGCATTCCACGGGGCCTCCTGAGGACTGTCATATAAGGCTTCTGCATCACTGTGAGTTTCCTTGCCTATTTTGAAATGAAGCGATTGAATGGCTACTCCAGTGTCCTTTGTTTCACTTCTTCGAAACTCCCATCTTCACCAAAGCATGTATTTTTTTTTAATGTATGCATCCAATTTTGGCTCTTGAAGTTGTAGATGGCAAGAAAAAAAAAAATCCATATAGAAATGAAACGGTAGAACTTCACTGTCCCTATCGTGCATCTAAGAAATAATGCCACCCTATCTGATTTAATGTTGACAATTTAAAGATAGTTTCCATATTTATGCTCTGCTGTTGTTTCGGTTTCTCCCGGGCCTCGGTAGCTTTTCAGCTTATAGGCACCTTGCCTTCTCTACAGCAGAAGCTCAAGCTGACAGATACTCATCCTGTGCTCAGGGAAGCTATCACTGCTGTAATTGTCATGTGAACGCGAAAATTAAAATCATGAACAATGCTATTATTTCTAAGCAGAATAATTAGCTTGTTAGATCAGTTTCTAAGAGGTAAAATTTAACTGTTTTTAAGTCCAGTATCAGAAAAATTGGAAATCTAAAAAGAGTTTTTGAACATGACATAAAAATGGCTGATACACTCTCGGTTGGTACTCACCGATATTAATGCTCACAAATAACACACTGCAGTGCACAAATCTAGTGCTTTAAGGCAGTCTAGAAATGCACATTAACCGAGACGGCCTCAAAGACACTGGTGAAGTTCTAGTTCTTAGGCTGGGTGGTAGGCATAGGAGCATTCAGCTTATTAATCTTTAACAGTACAAAAAATGTGATACGCTCTTTTGTATGTGTGATAGATTCCATACCTTAAAAAAAGATCAGAATTACAATGGGAACTCAAACTTTAAAAGTGCATACTAGATAGAACATAAAATTTAAACCAGGGAGCCCTTTTTCTCTTCGCTTAGGATTTATAAATAACACTTATAAGATTTCATAGAATTTCAGACTACCAAAGATTGAAGACCATCTAATCTAATGGATTTCCAACAATGTCCAGAAATAAAATTTCATCTTGCATTGACAACCAGATAGTTACTAGACTTAGTGTGATGATCACCCTGTAAGGTATATAAGAAATAAATGTCAAATAATTATGTTGTACACCTGAAACTAATATACTATTGTATGCCAACTATACTTTAATAAAATATTTTTAAGTAAATAAAAGTAAATAAAAAGCACTGTAGAAATCTACCATTCTTGCTGGAATGAGAGAAATCAGCACCCTGAAATACCAACTCTTTATTCAGAGCTGGGATTTTTCTTAGCACTGGAAGCTCATTTTGAATGTCAGAAGTGTCCTAAGTCTCTCTGTATTTACATCACCTCTGGTTCTTTCTTTCCTTCTTGATTCAAGAGCCTCTTTCCTATCACCTGAATTGCTTCAATAAAGATGCAGATTTAATTTGTGTGTCTTCAATAAATTCAGAGAGAAATGTACAATGTGCCTTACAGAGACATATCCTATTTAAAGCGCATGTGTCATCCAAAGGTATCAAAAACACTAATTTGAAAAGACAGATGCACCCCTACATTCACTGCAGCACTATTTACTATAGCCGAGATATGGAAGCGACCTAGATGTCCATCTACAGGTGAATGAATTAAGACGTGGTATGAGTGCAAACACACACACACACACACACACACACACACACACACACACACACACTGAAATATTACCCAGCAATAAAAAAGAATGAATTCTTGCTATTTGCGACCATATGGACCTAGAGGGTATTAATTTATGCAAAGTGAAAAAAGTTAGATAAAGACAAATACTACATAATTTCATTTACATGTGAAATCTAAAAAAACAATAACAAAAATGAACAAACGAAACAAAAACAGACTCACAGAAACAGAGAACAAACTGATGGTTGACGGAGGGGAGGAGGTGGGGGGTATAGGTGAAAAAGAGGAAGGGAAATACGAGGTACAAACTTCCAGTTATAAAATAAATAAGCCTTGGAGATGCAATGTACAGCACAGGGAATATAATCAATAATATTGTAATAACTTGGCACGGTGAAAGATGGTTACTTAGTGTGGTGATCACCTTGTAAGGTGTATAAATGATAAATGTCAAATCACAATGCTGTACACCTGAAACTAATATACTATTGTATACCAACCATACTTTAATAAAATATTTTTAAATAAATAAAAGAATAAAAAGCATTGTGGAAATCCATCATTCGTGCTGAAATGGGAGAAATCAGCACTCTGAAATACCAAAAACTGGAACAGCCAAGCAAAGAGCAAATGACTAATTATACATTACACAAGTATGGTTAGGAAGGGCCAGCTCAGGAATGAAGCGTTCAAATAAAATACTATTATGTGGGTGCAAGGTATGTGAGAAATCTTTGTACTTTCCCTTCAATTTGCCTGTGACCTTTAAACTGCCTTGAAGAACTGTCTTGATAAAAAAATAAATTTAAAAAATTCCTTAAAATAAAATAAAGGTAAAAAATTTTTTCCCTTTTTAAAAATTGCCTTCTAGGATGCAGAATGCACCGAATTGTAAAAGAACCATGTGTCCCTAGGAATGACTGATCCACACACACCAGTCCTTGAATGGTCTAACTGCTTACTCATAGAGTAGCACTGAAACAGAGTTCACTTGCCCAATCATATAGTTGGCTATAGGCCAAATGCCTGTATAATCATTAAAAACAAATCAATTTCACAGGCTAATGGGCATGATGGGAGCCAGAGCTATACACAGTGGACTCCAGACAGAGTTGAACAGCACAAGCTTTGTAAACACTAGGACTGATCGGTTTCTGCTAGCTTAAAGCAAGAGATAGCTATTGCTAAATCACCAGAGAGCTCATTTATGTCGGAGTTAAAAACTCGTATTTGCACAACTGCCTAAATTGTACATATTCTTCAGTGTTTTCAGGCTGAATTATCTTTGAGTTGATGAAAAGTAAGATAGGAATAAAACAATGACATATTAATGGCACTTCTTCAGATAAATACCCAGAAACGGGATTGTAGGTCATATGGTAGTTCTATTTCTAATGTTTTGAGGAAGCTCCATATTGTTTTCCACAGTGGTTGCACCCATTTGCAATCCCACCAAAAGTGCACAAGGGTTCTCTTTTCCCTAGATCCTCACCCACACATGTTTGTCAATTTATTGATGCTAGCCATTCTGACAGGTGTGAGGTAATAGCTCATTGTGGTTTTTATTAGCATTTCTCTCATGATTAGGGAAACTGAGAATCTTTTCATATGTCTATTGACCATCTGAATGTACTCTTTGGAGAAATGTCTATTTAGGTCCTCTGCCCATTTTTTAATTGGAGAGAGAGAGAGAGAGAGAAGTTGTATGAGTTTACATACTTTGGATATTAACTCCTTATTGAATGTATCATTGGTAAATATTTTCTATCATTCAGTAAGTTGTCTTTTCATTTTGTTGATGGTTTCCTTTGCTGCGCAAAAACTTTTCAAAAAGATCCCTCTGTCCATAGCAGCATTATTTACAATAGGTAAGATATGAAAGAAACCTAAGTGCCCATCAATAGATGACTGGACAAAGAAGATGTAGCACATATATGCAATGGATTATTACTTGGCCATAAAAACAATGAAATCTTACTATTTGTGACAACATAGATGAATCTAGAGGATAATATGTTAAGTGACATAAGTCAGAGAAAGACAAATGCAATATTATTTCACTTGTATGTAGTCTTAAAAACAAAATAAAAAACAAAACAGAAACAAACTCATAGATGCAGAGAACATTCTGAGGGTTGCCAGGTGGGAGGGGACGTGGCGGGGTAGAGTGAAAGAGAGGAAGGGATTAAGAAATATAAATTGGCAGCTATAAAATAGTCATCGAGATATAAAGTACAGCATAGGGAATATAGTCAATAATGTAATAACTTCAGTATCAGGTAGGTCCTAGACTTATTGGGGGGATCACTCTATAAGTTATATAAATGTTAACCACTATGCTATACACCTGAAACTAATATAATATTGAATGTCAAATAATTGAAAAAAAAATTAAAGATGGCACAATAAAAAGTAATAACAAAGTAGTAATGACACTACAACGAGCTTCACTTATTTTTAAATAAATCACTAGATTTTTCTACGAACTCTGTCTCAGCATTTGGGAGCCACCATGGTCCTGACAGAGATACTACAAGTTAAAGGAAAGCCCAACAGTCTTAGACACTGCATAAGGTGTGCCTGGCCTGATCGCTCCTTCCCATAGCCCCAACAGTATTCGTGCATGTCACAGGGCCCTACCTACCCCCTCATCCAGGGTGATGACGCCGAAGTGGGCACCTGAGTGAGGGAACAACTCTGTAAGTAGCCAAGGACCTGCATCAGTGTTCCTCAAACTCTAACATGCAAACGAATCACCAGGGTATCTTATTAAAACGCATTCAGATGGGGGAAGGGGACTACAGTTCTGCACTTCTAACAAGATCAAAGGTGATGCCCATGCTGCTGGTCTCCAGCATGAACTTTAAGGAACAAAGACCTAGACATTTAGCCTGACAGACATGATGAACTGAGATAAAGTGAGAAAGTGGCTGTCTGTAGTCCCAAAAGTATCACTCCCACAAAAACATATTTGTATACTTGCAATACACCCATTTCCTCAAGCTGCCTAGTGCTGGTTTCTGTTCCATGCAACCAGAAGAGGCTTAGCTAGGACACAGAAGAACGTATCTTCATCTCTGAAAGCCACTGTATGTGTCATTCTGATTTAAAAAGGGCAGGGGGGTGGGGTAGTCTCCTAGCAATAGGCAAATGCATTACTCTAGGTTTAAAATAAAGCAACAGCAAATGCATGTGCTTCCCCTCTGAACAGTGATGTTCAACTTAATTCTAAGGAAATGGTCCAGACCTGGATAAAGGGTCTAAGTAAAGAGAATTGTTACCTAAACTTTGGCCACAAGTCCCTCACTCCCCTGCTAAACCAAGCCCTCTGTAGATCCAGCTGAGGCTCTGTGAGAGAAGAAGAGAGAAAGTCACTGTACCACCTGGCTCCCAGGATCCCACTGTCTCTATTGCTTTCTTCCTTTGTTTCTATATCGTTTTCCTTAATATTCTCTCCACCATTATTGTCAGATGCCTTTGGAATTTTCTTTTTTCTCCAATGACCCAGGATCATCATCTTATCCCAAAGTCTTTAAGTCACTCTAGCCAGTATCCAAATCAGTCCTTCTGGATAGTGACATAAGAGTGTCTGAGAGATCTGAGTCTTTTCTCCAAGTTACCAGCCTTAGGTTTCTGCCTAAAACAGCAACTCTACACCCAGACATGAGATTCAATTAAAAGGGGCTTTATAAATTCTGACACTGAGGCCTCTAGGGAAGCCTTTGGCCATGAATTGCACTATTTAATCTCAACCAAGTCCACTAACCAATTACTCTAATTCTTTTACTGTATCTAAGACAAGAATCTAAGGCTTCATACATTTAAATAATAAAAGTGTTGCCAGGTTTCTGCTGAGGATTACATTCTTTTTTTGCTCATATTCCTGTTTTTTACCCCATGCAAATATGAATGAATCAAAAGGGACAAAGTGGAAATTGAGAGGGAAGCAGGAGACTAAGACCAAAGATAAATCAATAATGTGACTGTGACAATAATACAAGCGATACCATTTTATTTATAATCTGAACTCTACCTACTTCCATAAAGGATTTAAAATGGCTTAAAATAAACACATGTACAGGATCATTGAAATAAAGAAAAGAAGAGCTAATCCACATGGAAGAAAGGGGAGATAATTACCAGGAAACAGAGATGAAAGTTATTGTAACGAAGCACTAATTTTGGCTCTGAGCTTAGGAAACCAAAGCTAAAATGGAAACATGATAGGTTATGAATTCTCAATTTCATAAATGTGGAAGCAGATGGATTTGTCAGGAGAGATCATCCATATTCTACTGCTGACATCAAAGAGGAATTTATGGCATAGTCTCTCCCTGAAATGAACCGAGAAATAAGAAATGGTGATTTCAGCTGAAGCCAGGTGGCCATTTCTTCCTTCAAGTGTTGCTAGAAGCAGAAGCCCAGATGCTAAAATGCAACTCAGTAAAGGCGTATCTGTCCATAGCTGAGTTAATGTAGCCCGAGCAAGTTTTTTTTCTGGCACTAATGTAATGAAATGGTAGATCTTAGAGAAGCTGGAATAACAAATGACTAACCTGCTCTGCAAACTGTCTTCCTCAAGGAAGGATTAAGGTTGCAGGTGGACATTTTCAGCACTGAGGGTAGATACTGTTGGCTGATGTTCTTCTCTTAGTAAAACGAAGGCCTGCCCTTGAAATCTTACCAGGAAAGGGGCTCTACGATGGCTCCTACAGGCAAACCCATATTATTTTTTCAGTAGTAAGCTTTTAATAAGCTTTACATGCTACACAGTTACTTGAGAGCTACCAACCTAAAGTTCTGAACAACAGAGAGAAATGATTTTAGTCTAGAAAGTTAAATGCAGGGTTATCGGGTGGCTAACTCAGTCACACAAACACCTCAGCATAGTTCCAGCAGAATAACAAAATCTGGGAGAAATTGGATTATGTCAACAGCTCAGCAGATTCCAAGCAGCTAGGTCAATGGAAGTCCTGGGTACACCTAATAAAGATCTTTGAGAAACAAATATAAAAAGAAAAACAAAACCAGTAACAACAACAAAACCACAGAAAATGTCTTCCAAAGACCTTAGTTTCAGGTGTGGGGCATTTAATGCTGGAATATGATTTCATTAATAGCTGCCTTGCCAGACTGCCTGGGTTTATGACAGTGATGTGCACACACAAGGGACCTGGCTTCCCTTTTGTCTGGCAGAAATCAGGCATCTAACTTGCCTAAAAACAGAAGCAAGATTTCTAGCCATAATTTTAAAAGAAGAAAGGCCAGGGCACAGCTTTGCTTCCTGGATTTTGAAATTGAAATTCGATCTGCCAAAAGGTCATTACTCACTCTAGTCTGGCATTAGGAAATGATGTGGTACAAGGTTTGGAGTAGAATTAAAAGTAGGACTAATGATCTCAGAGTACGCAGGAATAGAGTCTCTTCTCTCCAAGATCCAAGACTGCAAGTATATAAATTCTCCTGAAATATTTACGTCACGTAGAGAACTCCCAGTGTTTTAAGAAGAAAAGAGGCACTGAGTTTTAAGGGGATGTCCACCCAAGTAGTTGATCTGTAATTTGAGAAATAATCAGAAGGAGCTAAACCTGAAAAATTTAGATTATTACTATAGCTATTAATGATAGCATATTTATATATTACTTTGTACTTTATGAAGTACTCTGTATCTTCACCTATGGTATTATCTCATATAATTCTTTTATTGATTGATTGATTGATTGAGGTAACATTGGTTAATAACATCATTATATAAATTTCTGGTGTACAACATTATAATTTGATGTCTATATATTCTGTTGCGTGCTCACCACCAAAAGTCTAGTTTCCTTCCATTACCATGTATTTGACCCTTTTGACCCAATTTTCCCTCTCCCATCCCTCTTTCCCTGTGATAACCACCATTCTGTTGTCTGCATCTATGAGTTTGATTTTTTGTTTTATTAACTTGTTACTTTTTGTTTTACATTCCACATGAGTGGGATCATAGTTTTTGTCTTTTTCATCTGACTCATTTCACTCAGTATAATACCCTCAAGATCCAACCATGTTGTCACAAATGGCAATATTTCATCTTTTTATGACTGAATTGTGTGTGTGTGTGTGTGTGTGTGTGTGTATCTCACATCTTTATCCATTCATCCATCGATGGAAACTTAGATTGTTTCCATACCTTGGCTATTGTAAATAATGCTGCAATGAACACAGAGGTACATAAGTATTTTCGAATTAGTGTTTCCATATTTTTTGATAAATACCCAGAAGGGGAATTGCTGGATCATATGGCAGTTCTATTCCTAATTTTTTAAGTACCTACCATATTGTTTTCCACAGTGGCTGCACCAAGTTACAATCTCACCAACAGTGTACAAGGGTTCTTTTCTCCACATCTTCAACACTTATTTCTTATCTTTTGCTTAACAGTCATTCTAACAGGTATAAGGTTATCTCACTTACTATTTACAATAATGCCGTGAGTCAATTATGGAATTTTCCCCACTGAATAGATGAGAAGATTAAGACAAGTCAAGTAATCTGTCCAAGATGATATAAACAGAAAAACATCTGGGCCAGAATTAGAACTCAGTGCTTCTATCTCTAACTCTTTAATCATAGAAATTAGAGTCCACTCTTCCTGAAACAATCCTAAAAGTATGGTATTTAAAAATTTTTTCATAGTGTAGAGAAAAAAATGTTTTCATGCAAAGTTCATGGGCTCCAACTATCCTGCCTGCAGTTTTAAAAAAATAACTTAAGGTTCTGAGATTATTCATAATGGGTAGTACTAGCAAATAAAAATGTAGTCTATCTCTGTCATAAACATCTAACAAGTTGCCTTTATGTTTGGTTATATATGTCCTTATTTCTGTCCTCACTTGTTCGAAAAGTGGCTATTACTCCAGATATGTAGGGCACTTTGACAGCAGGAATTAAAGGTCGTAAAAACAGGCACACTATTTGAGACTATCTATCAAAGATGTAAATGTGTATTACCGCAGCAAGTCCCCTTATAGAAATTTATGCTAAAAAAATCAGGACAAGTGCACAAAAATATAAGTGACAGGACATTCCTGACAGAATTGTTTGTGTTAATAAATTACAGGTTGTCTACTTTCTTCTTTATTTTGTCTTTGTTTGTTTGTTTTCCCATGAGCCCATGTTTCTTTTAAAATCAGAAAAACAAAGCAATTTTTAATAAAAGGAATGAAAGAGAGAGGAAGAATAACTTTGACACAGAAAATCTATTTTTCCTAAGGAAAAGATCAGATGAGCATTTTAAAATATACATATAAAAGAGGTATAGCACAGTATTTTATAATAATGAAAAACTAGGATGAAACTGATTTTTTTCTGTCATAATAATATCTAACAACTATGATATCTTCACAGGATTGACTACTACATAGTTATTTAACCTGTTGATGCTTGCTTTTATTGCTGAATAAAGAAAGCCAATTATAAAATAGAATGTATATAGTATTACCTCATGGGTATATGCATATAACTATATATATAACTATATATATATAACTATATAAATTTGCAGAGGAAAAACCTTTAGAAGGCTATGGCTATATTGGGATTAACTTTAGTGGACAGGATAATATAACAGTTATGTTAGGCAAGAACTCTGAAACCAGGTTGCCTGAGTTGGAATCCTAATTGTGGCATTTTCTAGCTGTCAAATCATATGCACTTTAACCTTGTTTGTACTTCACTTTTCTCCTTTGTAATGGGAAGAACAATCATGCCTACCTCATAGGGCCATTATGAAGAAAAAACATGCAAAGCACTTACTTAGTGCCTGGCACATAGCAAGGGCCATACAAGTGCTATTATCATCATCATCATCCTTGATACTAGGGTCATCTGTGTGTTTTTTCAAAATTTATATCATCCAAGTTTTCTACAGCGTGTATGGGATATTTTTAAATAACTGATAGTAGACTCGAACAAATGTTTGTATACCTATGTTCATAGCAGCATTATTCACAATTGTCAAAAGGTAGAAACAACCCAAATCTCTGACAGATGAATGGATAAACATACAATGGACTATTATTCAGTCTTAAAAAGGAAAAAAATCTTGATACATGCTACAACATGGATACACCTAGAAAACATTATGCTAAATGAAATTAGTCAGACACAAAAGAAAAATATTGTATGATTCCACTTATATGAGGTACCTAGAGTGGTCAAATTCATAGTGACAGAAAGTAGAATGCAGGTTGCCAGGGCCTGGGGGATGGGAAATGGTGAGTCAGAGTTTATTGCATGCAGAGTTTCAGTCTCGGAAGATAAAAAGGTCTGGAGATGGAAGGTGGTGATGATCACACAGCAATGTGAATGTAATTAATACCACTGAACCGTACACTCAAAAATGGTTAAAATGTTAAATTTTATGTTATATATATTTACCACTATTTTAAAAAATAACTTACAGCCCGGCAACCATTAGACTTAAAGACAGAAGAAATCTGAAGTCACTCATTCAGGCCCCAGCCTGTACCCAGCTCTCGTGAAGGGACAAAGCAGCAATTTAGAGAATGCATTCTCCTACGGTAAAGAGGGACCGAAGAGCGAAAAGGCTGCTCTCCAAGTCTCCTCATCTTCTCTCTTGTTCACAGTCTCCTTTCCCTAGCATGTCCCAGCACTGAAATAAGGACTAAGCTAGGAACATATTCCATTCAACGATCTTTGTTCTGTGGAAAAGTTTAAAGGTAAACTTAGAGAGTGACCTAAAGAATTAAACTGAACTTCATTTATTTTTGCAAAACCTTCTCCTACTTAGTCTAACAAACACTCAGATTATGTCCCCAGGGACAAGATTAGTCCCCATGTCTCTTTATTCCCTTTGTGGAGAGTGCATCTTCCAAATCAGAACTTTCTTTCTAAATTAAGCGTGACTCACTTGTCCTTCCTTCTTTAAAGTGCTTTGTTGAAGCAACAAACGTAAATGTCTAAAGGGACCAGGTAGAGGCAAGTGGGTTTAAGATCACAATAGGGAGTGGTAGGAATTGAGGCAAATTGAAGAGTTTTTATCTGTCTAAAGGGGCAACTCCTACTAAATTTGGCAGATTGTTCCCATGTAGGAATGCATGCTTAGTGCTGCCAAATTTTCCATTTGTCAAAAGAAGTATGAAATTCAGATTTTGATATAAATCTCCCTAAAGACAATATAGATTTTTTGGTGTTGGTTGGTTTAAGAAAATGCTGTGTGAGCCAAACAAAACACATCTGCAGAGGTTCCCTTTCATGACATCTGATTTAGAGGTCAGTGTACAAGCAATGAAATCCTAACAAATGAGGTACACCAGTTAACCCTTCTAATGAACACAGGAATGCTATGAACAGGGAAGCTATTTTTCATAACTTGAAGATTTTCCCTCCTAGCTGGATAGTCTCCATCTGCTCCCCCAAGATCCACTCTCCCCCTCTTCATCCAGCTCTGTGCCCCAGGAGGCTACCCTTCTCAGACAACATCTCTGGTCTCCCTGCTCCTTGGGGTTCGCTGGGGTCATCAAATGTAATGGCCTGCCGGAAACTGAGGGGAGGGCATAAACTGGGGCATTTATCCCCTTGGCTCCTGCCCTGCCAGGTTGCTTTGGCAGTGACTGCAATCTTTCCCCAAAGGCCATAGCTCCCATCAAGTGACCCTTTCCTACAGTTAAATCTCTTAAAAGGTTCCAAGAGATCCTCCCTTTCCTTGTCTCCTTAGGACTAAGGAGTGATAATGGCTTTGTGTTGTTAACTCTAGGATGCTTTGCCTAGTCTTGTAGATTTCCTTGAACCCTGTCTACATCTTTGTTAGTAGTCCTCTTATTTTCTTCATTATCCCTTTTGAGGAAATCACTTCTTTCCTGCCGGGACCTGACTGATACATCTTCCTACATCGCACACCATAAACTAGTTATGATACTAAATAGACAAGATCAAGATACCTCCCTTCCAGACCTGGGAGTCTAATTCCATAGAGGAGAGAGATCTACTAGGTGAGGCTACCTTGACTCTACTTTTTCTAGGTTAAAGAGATGCTATTTCTTGAACCTTACATGAACTCTAATTTCTAAATTACAGTTCTAAGTGACTAAAATCCTTAGAGTACAGTCCCACTCTGGAACAGTTAACCTATAAGGCAGAAAAACAGCCTCCTCCCACTAAAAATACAATTTGGAAATCACGTATGCTCCATGGAGCAAAGATTTTTTTTTTTCACATTTTCCCGAAATGCCCGCATAAGATGGTTAACAAATTCTTTAACAATTTTGAATGAGATGTGCCATTAAGATATGTTATATTGAAGCTTTTCCTCCCATTTCACCCCATTAGATGTTCTGCTAAATTCAATTGTATAAATATCCAAGTATCACACCCTGAAAGTCTATATTAAGAGAGATATTAGGCTATCTCTTTACTCTTCTTAAGACTATTCCTTGATGCCTTGTACTATAGATAGGAATGTCAAGATTTTAGTCAACATTACAAGATTTGTTAGTTCATGTGATCATTTATTTGACAAACATATATCTATAACTCTATATATTTAGTACCAAATTTAGTACTCATTTTAACTTGGGCTATGAAAAAATGAGGACCCTGAACTCAAGCAACTGAATATTGGTCTCTTATTGTCACTTATAAGACAATGAGATAATGCTTTAGTGGACATGTGTTCAAATGTGAGAAGGACATCAATGAGGGATAGGCTAAGTCAGTCTGCAGAGCTAAAGAGGCTGGACATCAGAAGTAATCTTTGTGTCGGGACATGAAGAATGAGACAGGAAGGTGTCTCAGATGGATGGGAAAGCAGGTGCAAAACACCAAAGAGTGACGGGGTAAGTTTTACAAGTTTGTGTCTCTAACACTGAGTATCGCTCATGCCACAGAGTAGGTATTTTTATGAATGGATAAAGTGGGATTTGACATGCAAAAATTTTACTGTCTTCATTATTTAAACACCTGTTATAGTAACAATATAATTAGTCATTTGTGTTTGGCCCTGAACTGGAAATAGACCTTGTTAAATGCATTATTTGCAGTGTTCTCAAAATTAAAGAGAAAAGTCCTAATGTTAGCAATGTACATTCCTGTCACTTAAATTCCAACACAAAAATTAAGCTCCAACAAGTTGCTGATATGTTAGTATGGCTGAGACGAGTTTAATATTTTAAATTCATTCATGATTTAGTCATCTTGTCATAGTGACTATTTTAATGTGTTCCCGAGGGAAAAAGTACAACCACCAATTAAGTCTGATTCAGCGATAAAAATCTAACCTCTGAATAAAAATAAAAATTTGAGCTCTTACTCCCTTTTCCTAAGCTTTCGCTTCTGCTAAAGTTTTCCATACCTAACCAGTTCTGTCCTGTTATTCGTACTTATCATCTTACCTCTAACCATGAGAAACTGAACGTGGTCTCTATACTTTAATGGTCTGGACAGTCATTAATTATCCTAGCATTTTAGAAGGTAGCATTTTTTCCCTGTACATTATGCAGATAATATGTGCTAATATGGCAACGGGAAATCTAGATGAGCACATACAGCACCGCTAACAGCAGTCATTAGTGGGGAGGGGTATGGGTTATAGGCGACTTTTACTTTCTATGTTATACATCACTATCATAAATCTCTGAAAATCTACTCTTTTTTTTTTTGTTACAGCAACCATATTTTATTTTGTGACAGAAGAAACAGACATATTCTTAGAGTAGGTAGGCGCATGAGTCATCTTCCTGTATATGATCTGGTCTAGAAATTTCAGCACATACTGCAGAAGAAATCCCATCAGAACTAGGGCAACAGAAATCCTTGCTTCATTTTCACAGGGAACCAGAAATTCCACAGCCCATCTGATTCTCCCTCACTTGCTTGTCCTTCCATGGCTGACAATGGACCAAATCTGAGGAAACCATCTCTTGCCACTGCCTGAAAAGAGAAGCTTCCCGCGGGACCTCTCCATTTAAAGATGCTGGGTTTTTCAAAACACCGAATGTACTTATTAAAATAGAAATTTAAATCAACTGGAGAAAAACATTTGTACATATTGGTGGTTCAAGTGCACCTTAGTTTAGATGGTCACTATTTAAGAGGAGGCCATTTTTCAATCAAAATTAAGCATTTGTAAAAATAATTTTCTATTAGGAAAAAATTATAATTTACCAGATATTATTTCTCCTGAAACCATTTTCTATTTCTTTCTTGTGCTTGCCCCTTAAATTATTTAGAAAGTAAATGCCATCCTCTTACATGGCCAGTTTTCAGGGGTTGGTTAGCTTCTCTAAAAAATGAATAGAAAAACATGACTTATTATTGAAATTCATCTGAAATCCATTCTGGCTAATATAAGCAATACTTTATGAATGGAGAAAAGAAAAAATGACAATGAAAGCAGTCACAGATATGAAATACAATAAAATCCCAGAATACAAAACTAATATTTAGAATTACCTAATCATGAAGAAATTAGTTAGGTTCTCTAGGAAGCAAGAATAATATTTATGACCAGAAGGACAAAAACAAAAGCAGAAACTAGCAATCATCTAAATTTTCAATAACAAAGAAATGGCTAAATAAATTATGTATCATCCAAAGAATGGAATGTTAGGCATCTATTATAAATCACATATTCAGAATGACAGAATACTAATAATTATTGAAGCTAAATGTTGGGTATCTAGGAGTTTATTATATTATTCTATTTTTTGCATGTCTAAAGTTTTCCATAAAACATGTTTCTAAGACTAGTGATACAGAAAAATGCTCATAATATAACATTAAATGAATTATGATGGGGAGAGCAAAATGTAAACTATATAAATTACATGATTCTAAATTTGTTAAAAGCACACATATACACAGAGAAGATAGTCTGGAAGGACATTCTCTAAAATGATAAGCTCTGGGTGGCAGATCAATGATGATTATTATTTTCTTCTCTTACTTTCCCATATCTGAAAATGTCTTAACAATGAACATAATTTACTTTTGTAATTAGAATTTCTATTTGGGAAAGGAAAAAAGACCAGATCATCTAGCCCATTAGAGAGAGTGAGCTGGCTATTCATCAAGCATTCTTAGACACTGCATGGGGAAGATAAAGTACACTAAATCAAGTTGACCATCTGAAAGGATCTTACAAGTTATTGGAAGAGATAACTTCAACACAGAATATACCGAATGCTACCAGGCTGTAGACAAGTAATGAATGAGGAGTCTTTATAAGTGCTACAGTAGTTAAAAAAAAAAAAGAAAAGAAAAGAAAAAAGAAGGTCACGGAGCTGCAGTAGTAGAGGAATGATGACCTCGCAAGGCTGCCCCGGGGGGAACTGGGCTTTGAAGAAAGGGTGGGATTTGTAGAAGAGGGAGTAGAAGGAAATCGGAGGAAGAGGGGTAGTTTGAGTTTAAGCCATTCTTAGAGGAAAAGAAAATGTGAGACAGAGAAAATCGCTTTGGTTGAAACACAGTTCGTGTAGAAAACTGGTGAGAAATATGACTGTCAAGTTAGGTTAGAATGAAGGTTTTCAACCTCATCAGACTCCATGCCCTCTTTACAATCCTCTAATGGGAATTACAGATAATATCACCTAATCTACATATAATTCTACTAAATCAATGTTATGACCTCGCTGTGATATAAAAGAGAAATAAAAGGAAAATAACTTATAATTATATGATATACATTACAATATGTACATTTTCAGGCACAAAAGTCATAATGAAGTGGTCAGATCCTCGCTTTATATTGTAATCACTATGAATGCAACAGCTACGCATGCAGACTGATAAGCCAGTTACGATCCACAAGTAATGGTGCCAGTGTGGGAGGTGACTTCTGGTAAGGTCCTAAAGAATACAAAATAGTGACCTCCATCCATTTAAATTGTGCAACAACAACAACAAAAAACTAACAAAAAAAACACCAATTAGCTTATAGAGTTGGTTGTAGGCTCTGATAATTACAGGATTTTTCTTTTCCTTGTTGCCTGGTGGGCAACTGCCCCATGCATTGCAAGACTTGGAGCATTCTTGGTTCCACCCACTAAATGACAGTAGCAAATCACCCCTTAATGATGAGAAATCAAAAATACCCCATTAATTTAAAAAGTGCCCCCTAGAGGCCACAGCCATTCTTATTTAGAAAAACTGGGATAGAATCAGCATTCCTTGCTGAGAGCACTATTGTCATTCTGGGCAGGACAATTTATCTTGAGCACAACTGTCTCTTTTATTGTAGGATGTTGGGTTCCCCTATCGGTGGGTGCAAAAATCCACTCGTGGTGATAACCCAAAAACAGCCCCTCATCCATCCTCGCTGGATGCTACTACACTGCCATTGAGAGACATTGACCAAGATCTTGGAAGCTTTGACTGTTGAGCTACTGAAGCAACTGAGAGAAAGAGAAGATCTGAGATAAGGAACTCTAATTTTTTAAAAATTTTACATCTTTCTATGATGCATCTCTCAAAGAACATAAGCTCGGAATCATGTGATTAGTAAAGCAGAAAATCAAAACATAATAAAAGCATCCTTGAACACTTACTAAGCTTTGAGCATCTCTCGAATCCTTAGGCGGCCTTTGGCTACTTCTAGAAGAACCTAGCTGCTGCAAAGCATGTTACCTGGGAATCTGGGAAATACAAGGCTCAAGAGTTGATCACATACAGGTCTTCATGCCACTCAAGTGGGAAGGTCATCTTGGAGTAAGGGATGAAAAGAATGTAATGTAATTCCTTAGAAAGACCCAGCACAACGGACAGAGTGGCTATAACATGACTAGAAGAGAAAGGAGAGGGAAGGACTCAAAGAGATGCTCAGGAGAGAAAAATGGGAAAATAAGGCTGCCTAGTCAATGTCTTCTCACCTTTTATAACCCAGGCCCTTTAGATGGACATTTTTAAGAACTCCCTGTCTCCTTAACCTGCTTTATGTTTCTTCATAGCACTTACCACCACCTACAGAGCCAGCCATATTATAGGTATGCAAATGCTCAGTGAATTAATTCACTCAACAAATATTCCTTGCATTCCTGCTAATATTCCATGTTCTGTATCATATAGGGGGAAGGGGGGTGGAGCAATCAACAAAACTGACAACTCCCTTCCTCCATGGACCTTACATTCTAGTGAGGGTGTTTGGATGATATACAATATGTTATGCAGTGATGAACATCATGGATAAAATAAAATAAATCAGAGTAAAGGGTTTAGAGAGGGTGGCTGGGAAAGCTTCTCCGAGGAGACATATGAGCAGAGATCCAAAGTATGTGAAGTAAGCCAAAGGAGAGAAAGAGCAGTCAGTCGAAGGAACACCTGAAAATTAAAGTTAAGATACCATGATTAAAACAAACCAAAGTGATAGACTTTGCTTTCGGATTAAGGAAGGGGCTATGTCTTGTATACAGTTGGATCTTCAACTTCTAACATGGTATGTGTTCCCTCTTACAAAAACATAGTTCTGAATAGGAACAAAATAAAAATTAGTGAATGAATGAATGACACCTTATTACCTCCTGGAAGGACATTGTCCTCCCCACATTGAGAATCACTGGTTCTAACTGATGTTAATATCGTTTGGCTTCTTAAATAGCTTTGCTTAGAGCTGAGTCTTGCTACTTTTATTGGTAACATAAATTCGATGCAAAATGGACTGGGAAAATATTAACATGGAAACTCCAATCAAAGTATCCACGCCACATGTGGCTATAAAATTCCAACACGCTAGAGTGAAAACATGAGGCTTTTTGACCCGGTAGGCGTCTATGAATCAGAAAACCGGCAGCTTTAAAAGACCTATCGCAGTCAGTGTTTCCATCCCCACATCTACGCATTCCTGATAAATGACTATGTAACTTACTCTGTCTTTAGAAAATTTCACACACAATGAATCACTTGTCCATTTTAACACTCGTCCCACCTCTAATGTGTCTTAGTTGGAATAAAATAGACCAAATTCCAAAATGAGAACTTTCTAGGATAAAAGTACTAATTTGAGCTCTTTGGCATACTTTTTAAACAATGCAAATACAGAAATGTCTCTTAATATATAAGTTGTGTTTTATTTTAATAACTTAAAATGCTTCTGAGATGATTAGACGAAACGGAGCAGTGACTTCTTCCTTCTTTTGAAACACTAAATGTCACCATATACAGAGAGATAATAAGCTTTTGATATAATTAACACTTGCTCTCAAAAAATTCAGACTGCATCAAAACTTAAAACCTCTAGACATCAGATCATATTGTACAAAAATGGAATACACACACACACACATATGTACATATACTAAAGGGTGCTCACCAATCAGTAAATAAAAACAAATGTCCTAATGAAAAAGGAGACAGAAGGATAAAAACTACAGCAAGACCGTAAATACAGGGAAAGTATCATCAAAGAAATGAGCCTGAAAGTAATAAGAACCTATCAAACAAAGGTTCCTTTTGTTTGTTCTGATGCCCAATGTAGAAACGAGTAAACAAGAAGTAACATACTTAAATGCGCACAAGAGCATTCATTGGTCCAACCTTTCAGGACAATATAGTTAACATACTTTTTGCAAAATCTTAAGGACTGTGACCCAGAAATTGTACTTACAGGCACAGACTCCAAAGTAATAACCATGCTTTCAAGGGTGTTTATCACAGCATTATTGGAAACTGTAAATAACCGACTTGACCAACTGTAAGGACTTGGTTTAATAAATTATGGCGCAGCCATATACCATAAATGCAATACTCATTAAAAATAATATTGTAAAAGAAATAATGATGATGCATTGAAATATGAATGACATAGTAAGTTTAAAAAGGCAGTTTAAATATATTTTTTCACAGAACAGTATATAAACACATACATACCACAGTATATAATATGTTCATATAGTTCTATTTTGTGTATTTGTGTAAAAAAATTATTCATGTATTTATGATAGGAAAGAAGACTCTAAATATACTCGATAAAATGAGAAATAGAATTACAGGTATTATTTATGTGATTCTCTTTTTTTTCGATTTTTCTACAATAGAAATGTAATTCTTCTTATAAGATTTTTGTCTTTTTAAAAACTCTTCTACCCAGTTTGCTAGAACCTGATTTGCACAATTTGATAAATCTTTTCAGACACAGAAGAAAGTATACTTAATAAAACAGACTTCTCAGAAATAGCTTTTGTGTCAAATTCTATTTCACTCATTTAATGTTCCTAATTCTTTATACTATAATCTTATCTAGTATAAACTTAGATTGGAACATTTATTTTAATCATAAAACACATTAACAATTGTGTTGCCAAGCAATTGGGAAAGGGCAGTAACTGAAAGATCTATTTCAAGCAATTAAATCATATTAAAAGTGAAATAAGAACACAAACATGATTATCTAGTTCATTCCATTAAACAAATTTTACTTGGAGTACCTATTAAGTGCTAAGCACTGTCCTGACAATTAATTTGACAGGGCCCTCTTCAATGCTTTGGACCTGAGATGAAAGGAAAAATTCAAGTCTAAAGAGTTAATCTGAACAGTTGCCTCTAAACCTAAAGCCCAGCAGAACACTAGCTTCTCTGGTAAAAAATTCCTCTGCTGCATAAAGACAACCCTGGATGTTTTATCCCTCAGCTGCTATGTCTTATCTGTAAGCTCTTCAACTCATGCACATGCGAGATACCCCACCCTAAACCCAAACCTCAACACTGAAATGCAATTCCAAAAATGAAGTCAGTCTAGCACATAATCACAATTCCAATGGCAAAATAACACAATGCCTTATTTGAGTCACTTTCAGTGAAAGCAGACCAACTGAAACCACCTGTCACTTACACAGACCCCTCTTTTAGTAACTCAACAACAAAACAATATAAATATTCATTCTTTATGAAATTACTCAAAGGTCACTTTTAAAGAGAAGGTTATCATTGGGACAGCTGGCAACCCACTAGCTGTATTTAAAGACTCGACACCTGCATTTTAAAAGGCACTGGTAATTGAGACCATTGTAATACGCTATTACCACATAGGTGGGGAAAATTAATGGAAAATATTACTAAGTGTATAATCCCTAAGAGCATTAAATTTGATAATTTCTCTGTGAACACCAAAATCATTTAAATTCTATAAAATAATATTTGATGGAACAGTGTGCACATCTTTTCAAAAGGTTCACTGAATAATACCAGTGTTACAAATAACCTCTTTAACCTGCTATAGCAACAGCGGTAGATTTTCAACAGCTGTCAAAATAGATTCCAGTATCCATTTTACTCAAGTGTGTTAGAAGAAGATCTTAAAACTGTCAGGAGTGTCAGGAAGTGGGTAACTTAGTATAAAATGTAACCCAGCTGACTCCACCAACTACAGAGAAATGGAGAACGCTGGAATCAGCTCAAAGAGAAAAGATCAAAGGGAGAAGGACAAGGAGGAGATCATGTCCAAGAACAGGTAAGTCCTGGCTCCATGCTCAGACACAATGGGTTTTATCTAACAGAAGCTACAAAACAGAATTCTGTAAAGCCACGCCAGTCATTCGCCATAACAGAGGAACACTTCCTAGGTGTCACTCACTCTGCTGGAACTAGAGCCACTTGTTGACTCAAAGCAGGATCGCCAGATATAGCAAATAAAAATATAGGACCCCCAGTAAACTTCGAATTGCTAATACACCACAAATCATTATTTTAGTATAAGTGATACAATTATGCATCGTTATTCATAGTGTATCTGCAATTCGAAGTTAACTGGGCGTTGTGTATTTTATCTGGCAAGGGTGATAAAACATAAGCCCTGCCCTCCTGGAGCCAATGTTCCAGTGTAGGGTATTGGTATAAAAAGGTAAACATTTTGAACTTTTCATTTTCAAATATGTGCTCTCATGTACATTTTACCGAAATTCACGAATTCTTAGTCTTTGTCACCTTACACATAACTATTTGAGAGTAAGTTGCAGACATCATGTCCCTTCGACTAAAAGACTTCAGTATGCATGTCTTAATGACATTTTCTGATGCGATCGAATATAATTATACAGAAATTTAAAACTGTTACATTATCACTTATGATGGATAGAGTCCATATTTAAATCTCACCAGTTGTCCCAATACTGTCCTTTGTGGCAATGTTTTTTCCCAACCGAGATCCAATCCAGAACCCCATGTCGCACTAAGCTGTCACCTCCTTGTAGTTTCCTTTACTCCAGAACAATTCCTCGGCTAACATGGTAACTGTGATCCAGTGTGCTAAGTGCTGAGCTGGTGGTCTGCAGGGGGGTGCGGGGACACCAGGGATGGCACCTCCTTCTTTGTCTTTTATCCAACGGCTGAACATCAGCTGGCGAATACCACTCACTGTTTTAACTCTTGAGGAAAACAACAAAATACCGAGGCAGTTCCTGTTTTAACTCTAGGAGTCTTCCCCTCTCTCAATGAGAAGTGGGGAAAGTCTTTAAGAAAACCAGCAACCGTGATTCTGCCCTAATTATTCCTATCTAAAATACTGCCAACTAAACATATATGCACTGTGATTATTTCCATGTAACCCACCAGCAGCTTACTATCAGAATCGCAAACAAGGTTCGAGTCTGACCTTACAGCTCACAATTCCAATATTTTAACTGTGCTCAGATCATCTGCAAATACCACAATAATCTGGAAAATTTGCTGACACAGCTCATTCTGCCACAAAAAGAAAATGTGAGAATAGGGAGGTTTTGTAAAAAACAAACAGACAAACAAGAACAATGACAAGAAGCCGACCTCCTTTTCCAACTAACACTTGTCCCACAAAAGGTAAAAGGTGAAAATAATGTTAAAAAATAAAAAGCAAAGCATAATTATTTTCTTGTTTAGCTGAGGTATGCAAAAATACTCAAAGGTTTCCCACTAAATGATGTTAAGTTGAATAATAATTTTTATGAAGTTACCTCTTTAATAATAAAACTTTTTAAAAACTTATCACAAATTTTTAAAGAATCCAGACCTGCCAATTTATGTATAAAATCTCTATGGCATGCTTTCACTTGAACACTCATACTAGAACACTCATACTAGAATATTTGCAGGTGGGGGTACAGTGGTCACAGCACAGCATTTTATGTAACATTCCCCAAAGAAATTCTTTAGCACTGACATCTAAGTCCCTCATACTTGAAGAGTGCACTCAATGATCTAATCAGTTAAAGGATAAAAGTGGACATAAACTGAACTTTGACAAATTACAGCCAGGCCGGCCTGTGGGGACTCTGAGCCATACAGCTGCAAGTCCTGATTGACTCATCAGATCCAGACCTTGGTCCAGGCCCAGAGGTGGCTGGTGTTCATCAAGAGAACCATGTGCTTATTTCAGCTCTTTCTAATGAGCAAAAGCTCTGAAAAAGAACACACGTTATCTTTTCCTGGACCTTTTAAACACCCACATTCCTGAATTTTATCCCATTGTTTCAGTTGGTCATTTGAGAATAATGGCATTACAAAGTACTTTACACACATGTTATTCCAATTCATCCTGGTAATAGCTCTGTGACTATCATAGGGGGTAATTCCATTTCACAGATGAGGAAACAGAGGCTCTGAGAGTTTGAATAATTTTTGTAAGGTGACACCCTTCTAAATGATGATGCCAAGACCCTAACTCAGGTCTTCTGTAGGAGACTGAAAAGCAACAGCATCTATTTCTCACATTTGGCCTTTAGCACATACATTCTTAGTAACAGCATTAGGATTATCATCTTGTCTTGTTCTATTATTAAATCTTTATGCACTTAGGTGTTTCTCACAGCTGAGATGTAAACCCCTTACGCGCTAGGGCTATGAGTTAAGCTTCTCGGTATTCATCCATCCGTTCTTTCAGTGAAAACATACTGAGACCACCTGTGTGCCAAGCACAATATTAGGTGCTAGGACACAAAAGAGACACGGGCTATTCTGAAAGGAAGACATGCCAATGCCTGGCACTGTGACAGTACACGCAGGGTGCCATCAAGCCCGAGGGGCCAGGACACTGAGGAGCCGCAGTTGGTTTTCCGCACCGTGCAAGTGAACACACAGGGAGGAACCTCTTCACCAGCCAGTGAGTGAAGTCCCTCCCACAGGCAGCGGGGCAGTCACCAACGATTCCCAGTTCTTTGCTGGGATTTAGGGTAACTCCAGAGTGGCTGAGTCAGATTCTGCATAAACCAAGAGGACATTACTGGAACTGTGATTAAAACACACTAAAATCAAGCCAAACCTTCCTACACTATACTGCAATTTCAAAATATGCGTGGTAATCGCTGTCCAATAAAAACAAATCCGCGCTTTGTTTTGAGTGAACAAAAAAAAAAAGAGGGGGCATCTGGAAATCACATCAAAGAGACCACCTCGATGAATGCTATCTTTGACGTTCAGGTAAAGAAAGCATCACTCATGCCCAGCACAAACAGTCCCTCGATGTGGTGACCTTGGTGACCGAGTCAACCATGGGAAAGTTGTGAGATACCAGGTCACAGGTGGCGGGAAGTGACAGGGTGTAACACCAGCCTTTCCCCTACTAGCTGGTAGCAGACTCCAGTCTTCTCAAATCTTCAACAGAGGGGCTAGAGTAGATAAGGCCTCTTCCACCTTCTTAACTTTATGCTGCTAGAAAATGGAATGAGTAGAATTCTCTCTTATACCAGATATTACATATGTTTTCCTAAACTAATCTTCAGAAATTTCCCCCCATTCACAAACAATGAAATGGGAAAGCTTGTTTTAATTTACAGCCCTCAAGTTGGTGCTTTGCCCAATTCCAGATCCTAAGGAGATCCTGCCCCAGCTCATCAATCGCTAGTGTGTCAATGTCAAGAATGCCATAAGCTATTAGATAACACATTCCTCATTCTTTCCTCTCTGCAGCTTGGAGAGCCTGTTTCATTCCCCAAGTTCTGCCCATTCATGCAGAAGCAGCAGAATCCTCTGTTCCTTGAGTCTTCCTCATAGGAAGAGAAATGTTTAAATCAATGACTTCGCTTCATTTAAAAAAATGCCAGTGTAAAACAGAAGTCAAGGCATATCAAGCTCCATAGATTAAAATCTGATAAATAAGAAGCACATTAAAATGGACAAGCCAAAAAGAATTCTTCTAAGAATAAATTTATAAAATGTTAGAGTGAAATACATTAAAACTACCATGAATTATCCTCAAGTGCTTTTCTTTTAAATGCCAACAATTTTGTTTACCTAATAACTAGAAGAGATCTGCAGCATTCATATGGGGGCGAAGATTCAACACAGGCTTTTGGATCAGAAATACCTTGGTGAGCTTAATACATTTCCAAACATTCTCAACCTAAGTTTGCTCATCTGTAAAATGGAGATAATATCTACTTTGTGGGATGTATATAATTTAGAAACCAGTTATTCTTAAGTATTTACTATGTGCAAGACTCTGGATAGTAATTAGCACATTATCTAATTATTGCAATATATTGCATTTAATTTTCACAACCATTAGTTCTGCTTCTTTGAATCATTCATCTATTCGATCGGAGATAGCAGTTGTGTGTATATGTATGTATCTGCACAGTGGCTGACACTTAGAAAGTGCTAAAGAAAAAAAAAGAAGAGAAAAGAAAAAGAAAGAAAACATAGCTACCACCATACAAAGAATATCCTATGGTCACTTTTAGGACTACATGGAGAGAACAAAAAGATTCCGAGGTATAGACTACAGTTATGAGTCGCCTTTGCTAATAAATGACTGACACACTCAGGGCTTATCAGCGCTGTTGGGTGACCCAAAAGAAGCAAGAATCAATTCAGTCAATTACATCTTTCCTTCAACATGGTGGCCTTACTTATCATTGTGACCCAGCCTCACCTCATTGCCTACTTCAAAAAAAGAACAGAACATCACTCTATGATGTGTTTCTTAAACAAAAGCCACAAATCTGTGGCCCAAACAGGCCAAGAAGTATAGGAGGAATATACTGGAAATAATCTGAAGAACACTTTTAAGACCCTCATTCATTCATTCACTCACTCATATTGTCTCTATTTTTCCTCTCTGCTCCTGATAGTTTTATTTTCTTATCTTTATTCCTAATTGAGAGCAGTCATAGATTCTTAAGGTTAGGAGGTACTCTGGAAGTCAACCAAGAGGTCATAGCGTGTTTCCTCCCTGACCAGTGATTAAGGACAGTTTGTACCTCATCTCACAGGGTGGCTGGGATGAATAAAGAGATAACGTATGCAAAGAATTCACTAAGTTGCCTGGCACAAAGCAGGCACTCGATGAATAGGAGCCAGTCTTATGTAGTATTATTCTGTGCCCTGCACAACGCTAAATGCTTGTCCACCTCTGGTGGACCCAAGCCACTGCCTCCAAAACAGCATATGCCATTGTTTAGAAGCTCTAATCAATATACTTGTGTGTGTGTGTGTGTGTGTGTGTGTGTGTTTTACTTCTAGTTAAATGAACTGCAGCTTCCACACACGGTCCTTTACACAGATACAGAACTGAACCCAACTTCAAGCCAAACTTTCAAAGAATCAGTGACAGTCGTTATGTTTTCTGCTCACCTTTTTCTCCAGCCTAAATGTTCCCTTGGTTCTCAAGTTCCCCACCATGCCAACTTGTCCATTTCCCTCAAAGTGTGTACCCAGATTCAAGGGACAGTCTGGCCAGACCTTGTCTTGTATTCCTAACAGAAGACCTGTTCTGCGTACAATATTATTATATAGTGTATCATATATCTAATGTATGGCTAAAGGTTTAGTGGCTCTGGGGGCAATCACATTGTGATATTATTCATACTAAGCTCTAAGTCTACTAAAAGCCAGAAGTCCTTATCACGCACTCTACTGATTAACCATGCCTTCTCTAAGCTAAGTTCAGGGGATGCAAAGGCACAGACTACGCTTTTAGTGGCTTAACAGTCACCTTGTTATATTCAAATACTATTTGGATCACGATTCCGTCATCGAGCCCTCAGCTATCCCTCTAAGTTCACCCACGGACTTGATAACTACACCTTCGCAGCGCAGCTACCATTGCAACCCTTGCTGTGGCCACCAACTTCAGGCAGGTATAGCCTGACAGCATTCTGCTTCAGCTGTCCCACTTCTCGCTAGCTTTCTGTCTTGGGGCTCCTCTGACACCACAGCATGGGACATTGTGGAAAAGCTCTGGCTCATACATGTGCGAACCTGCAAGTACATGAACTTAGCACCCCAGAAAACCCATGACAAAGATGAAAGGGAGCCTGTGAATAAATTTGCACCTCGTCTGTCCCTCCATCCCTTCTGAGGCACAGTCCACATGACCCCTTAGAAAGTCCCCATGGGACTGAGCCCCAGGTGCTATAGCAGTGACCAGCTTAATAGTGACCAACATAGGCTTATGTTGGCTTTCCCTTCTTCCCTGTTTCTTTCCTTCTAGCCCCTTTCTCATTCCCTGGGATCAGTGCCCAAATTAAACTACCTGCATGCAGCCCTTGCCTCAGGTTCTGCTTTCTTGGCGACTCCAGGCTAAGTCGCACATTAACACGAATAATGCTATAGAACATGTGAGCCCCGAGGCACTGCACCAAAGACCTTCCTTGAGGCAGACAGCAGTCAAAGCCAGGCTTGTCACTCACCGAAGCCACTCTAACACCACACAACTACATTCTCACCCAGCCTCTCCCCATGTCTCCATTTTATTCATCAGGAAATAAGGGACTTTATCAAAGGCAGTGCTGAATCCTAGATACAGGATGCCTATCAGAATTTCTGTATCTACCCACAACACAGACACCTCTCTGTAAATGCTATCTCTCTTCCTTTCCCATTGCCCCATCAAAAAAGAAACGACATTAATCCTCCATGACCCACTCTTCCCATTCTTAGGAAAATCAAGCTGCTTCCTATTTCCTCATCCAAATATTCACAAATCAAGTTTTAAATACTCTTCTGGTACTTTACACAGGATCAGTGTTAACCACCCAGATCCCTACAAGGTACCGAACCTACTTTCACCCTCCTTTTTTCTTCTTCAAACTGAGACAACGTTATTTGTGGAGACTTCAGATGACTCCCCTTTTCTTTTACAACTCTTCGGAAATTCAAAAGTGGTTCAGCATTGCCATTTTAGCCACACACTCATATCACATATTTGTGCACCTACTCACACAGATAAAAGTGTGTATTTATGCTGCACGCACATGACACATGAATTCTACTGAAAGATGAAGATAAGCCACTTTAGAAATTCCGATGATTGAGCTTTATGGGAGAGCGCTGGGGAAAAAGGAAGAGATCTCTCCTATCTGATCTCTGGAATTAACATTCCTGCTCTTTCTTTGCCATAGCATTAGCAAAAATGAATCTTTCCTGGAGCCTCATTTTCCATGGGATGCTGATCATTAGAATGCCTGGAAATTCCAGCAGGGACACGTCCGAAAAGCTCAGGAAAATGCCACGACAGAAGCCAGCTCTGCCTTCCTCAAACCCAGACTCCATTTGGGCTTTGAGAGACAGTTCGAAAGTCTCTGAGCCTGGGGAAATTACAGTGCTTGGCCAGAGATTCTCTAACTGCTCTCCTTAGGTGTGCGAGATGGAGGGGTGGGGGTACCATCTATTTCCCATAAGCTTCCATCTCAGTTTTCCCTTGCAAACAAAAGTCTTCTGATCCACATCCATAAAACTCGAAAGCCAATGAACCAATTACCTCTAAATTACCTTTCACTTCTAATAATCTATGATCTTTCTACTCAAAGTGTGGGCCACACCCCTGCAGCAGTATCATACCTAGGAGTTTATTAGAGATGCAGAAAGGGTAGCTCCATAGTGCGGGATGGCTCCATAGCGTAGTGGTTAGCACGTCTGCTTTACATGCAGAAGATCCTGGGTCCTCGCCTCAAGGCCCCCCGGGGTGTGCCAGACCCCGCCGGGGTGCCCACGTGAGTGTGTACGGCCCACCTTCAGAAATCCAGTTGTTAAATGGGAAATGGCAACATCCGTAGGTCAGGGGTGGAAGGGGGGAAGGGGGGGAACTAAAGAGGGGTGGAAGGAAAGAAACACAGGAGCTCAGCCCACCCTCCTCCCCCACTAGATCTCCTCTATAAGAGTTTGAGGTTTAACAAGATCCCCACATGATTTATATGTGCATTAAATGTTGCGAACTAATCTAAGACACTTTTATCTTTTCCTGTGTTTCAGATATTTCTACTTAACACTAGCAGTGATGCAAAAGTATCCTATTGGGAGAAGCCAAAAGAACTATTACTAAGTCTCATAATTTTGCGGATACCTAAGAGGGATGAAAATGTTAGGTGGGCAGATGTTTTGTTTTCCTACCTTTAAATATGTTAGAAATCAGAGGAGTGTTTAATTTGCTCTTTCTTCCACTCAAGAGATCATTTCCGATGGACGAAACAAATCATGCTGCCTTCTCTGTTAGAAATCAGAGGAGTGTTTAATTTGCTCTTTCTTCCACTCAAGAGATCATTTCCGATGGACGAAACACATCATGCTGCCTTCTCTCGAACATACTCATCCTCGTCCTCCAAAGGTCCAGAAGCCTGCCCCAAACATGGCCCAGGCACGGAGTCCCCCTATATGTTTGGTTTCCTTAATGAAACTCTCAGTAAAGGCACTAAAAAGGCAAGATCTTGCAAGCCCTAAAGCACCTGTTCTAGATGACGCACTCCAGTTTACTTCTGCTACTCATTACTTAACTTGGCCTAGTCAACACATCCTATCTCTCCCTTTCACTATAGTAATTTGACCATACATAATAATACACACACACACACAAATATATTAATATATACAAATATATTACATATACATGAGTGTATATATATACACATATATACTCATGTATATGTAATATATTTGTTTTACCTCTACAACTCAAAGGTAAGCTCCTTGAGAGGAATCATTACTCATACTTTACCTTTGACACAGCACCCAGCTCTCTGTTGAGATACTTGATGAATACTTGATGAATACGTACTGAGAAATTTGGTCCCACAGTTTCTTACTAAATAGTCTTTGCCAGGCATGGTTTAATAGTACGTATTATCTGTTGTATAGAAGAAACGACCAAAACATCAATTGATTTTTTTTCTAGTAAATAAAGACAAGGAACATTGTATTAAAATGTTGATATGTAGAGTGGGAACAAAACCCTAGAACTAGCTTATAAGTCTCAAAGAGTGACATGCTCCTATATGAAAGCAAGCTAGTTCCCCTAAACTCTAACCTGGTTCTTGGGGTGCAACCTTCAGAGCATGGCCAAAGTCTCAACTAGACAGAGCTTGGCTTCTGTTCTGGAAGTTCTGCTTTCTTCGGGAGATTCTTGCCTCCTGAGGCTTTCTTGGAAGCAAAAAGAACAGCTCAGAGGAGGCATGTGATTCTGCATCTTAATCTACATGAATTGAATGAATTCAGAAAGGCCTTGGAATGATTAGATGGGGTGGTAGGAAGGAACAGGCTAAAAACTTAAAGTAGTAATTATATTTTAAAAAGAAAAAAAGATTTATGAGCATCACATCTTTCTTAGAAAATGAGTTATACAAGGCTCATGAAAGAAAACCTCCCAATTTCTCCTCAGGTCAAGGGCAATATTTTCTCTTCTATGGTGTTGTGAATTCTCTTTAGAATTACTCTTCTGTCGGCCATGCTGGGGAGTTTTTAGCTATTTCTCAACCTTCTGACCCTAATTTCACCCTCATCTGTTTGTTTAAACATATATAAACCAATTTGACTACTGGTAAGTTTGTCTGCCTTTTCCTTGCTTTGACAGGACCTGTTTACAACACATCTTCAGCTGCCAAAGCCCAGAAGCACCCAAGCTAAACAACCAGATCCAAGTTATCCATGACAAAGAGTATGGACGTGTAAGACCAACCCAAAGGAAATTACAGCACTCTAAGTGAAAAGTGTTCCAGATATAAAGTCCTTATATATTTCATTCAATGAAATAATTTCTTCTTTTCACATTCACCAACTGAAGGAAAAAAAGTGTTGACAGGTTATTTGGGAAAACCGGGTCAGTGCTGCATTTTTTATAACCCAACATGATAAAGAACAACAAAGCTAAAATGCAGACGGTAGAGCCAAGTAGGCTCATATATTTTCAGGGTTCCACGTCATCTCCAATCTCTTCTTGATAATCCTTTAAATAAAAATATTTCCTATCATTTAAGTAGATATTATTTGTAAACCTTCTATATTATTTAGAAACAAATTTAAGTGTTGATAATAGTACAGGTCCTCACTGCATTAACAAGTAACCTCTGGACAATAATGAGGTTTAATTAGCTCCATTTTACAGATGAGAAAACTGAGGCTCAGAAATTAATTGACTAGCCCAGTCTGACTGATTCTAAAATTCATATTCTAAGCATCTTCTAGGACATATGCCCTCACATGGATATGAATAAATGGCCACCTGGACAATCCTTTCTTGTCTCCCACAGAGCAATGCTGACAGCAACAAAGCTGCCCTGAGCTGATGATGCCACCAGGTGGCCAAAACAGAAACTGTCCGAACCAAACTTTGTCTTACTTCTCTTATTTTTGCCTCTCAGAGGATCATGCTTATACTGGAAAAAATATACCAAAAAGTATGCGTAGACACAAACACGTGTGCGCGCGCGCGCGCACACACACACACACACACACACCCCTTTCATCTTTTCATTCCTTTCCTAAAAGTCTTCTTGGGTTTTCTATCATCTCTGTTGGGTTAAGTCCAAATACCTTAGCTGACAAAGTCCTGCACATCCATACTTTCTGTTTTAAATTCTGCCTCTTAGAGTTCAACATTCTAGATTCTTCTAGACACTGTGAACTCACTATTTCCTACACACAACTGGGCCTTTTCTTAAGGCAACATTTTTATAAATGTTATCCTTTCTCCTTAGAAAAAACCTTCATGCCTGCTCTCTACAATCGTTTTAACATATTGAACCAACTCCTATTATCCCTTCAAAACTCAACTCAAACATATCTTTTCTTCAGTGAAGTCTTCCCTGACTCCCCCAGGGAATTAGCTGCTTCCAGAATGCTGCCTCCACCCATGATATTGTATCAGTCATTTACTCAACACCTAATATCTATGTACCATACACTGGACTACAGTGCATTACCTCTGTATTCCCACTGCATGACACAAGGCCAGGAAAACAGTGAGCAGACAGAAAATGTATGTGGAATGAATAAGTTGAAGAAAGAACTACAAACAAGATCTTATTCAGTATCATCAGGAAAACCTCTATTCTTCTACTTTCCTTTTATTCCATTTGCGATCTGAAAAAGCAACTCAGGGTATGGCATACATATATGGAAAACAAACACCATAAAACTCATGGAGCCAGCATCATCATCCTCTAACAAGCCCACTAGCCCTTTGCAATGTCACAATTAGTTTTGTCTCAAGCACCATTTCAGAAAATTCTTCCTCTTGTATTTAACTACAAGCAAAGCAACCATCTTTTTGTCATTTATTTACTACAGACATATGCAATTTCTGCAAAAAAATATGCACTGTTTTGTGAGTTAATAAGTCATCGTGGATGCACTTACAAATCTCCATTAATTATACTGTTTCCATTAGAAAATATATTTCAAGTCCAAATGGCAAAAGCTATAAACAATGTCACAGAACCTCTTTTTCTTTGAGGGAACTGTAGGTAAAGCCAGTAGGTTTTTGCCATTTTTTGGTATTGAATGACCTATTAGCCCCAGAAACAGTCATCTACAAAGTGAGACTCTGAGTGAGACTGGTCAGTAGTCTCAATGTTAACCTGGGTTGGTGGCTGAAGGGCACTTAACTAAGTCTTTGAGGCTTATGGGAACAAGCCTCTACTTAAAGAGGTGATCATGACCGATACCCACTGACCCAGTCTGGAGACAAACACACACACAAACATAAACCCAAAAGAACTGACTCAGCTATTTTTCTTTTTCAATTTGAGATGACCAGGAACCTGAGGCAAAGGATAAACCAGTGAATCACTAGATTTTCAATGAATGCTAAATTTAAGAGAATGAAAAGTTAGTATCAAAATACATCCTACAGATCTCACATAAACCAGGTTTAATGCAAAGGATTCTCTCTCTATAGACAGTCCTGGAGGAAACAAAGCCAAGTGCATACTATTACTAATTTTGTTTTATTACACTAAGATCAAGCCCAAGATATGAATTTGGTTCCCATTCACAAGTTTTAAAATCTCTCAACACCAGAAGAAATGTATGTGCTTGTTTAATTAATGATTATAAAATCAAGTAAGTGATACACGGTGATTTGGGTATAGGAAACCTCAGCCAGCCAATGAATGAGTCATTCTGCATAGCCTACTTTCCTGAATGGGTCAGAGTTTTACAGACTGAAAAAGTTTTGGAGGTCAATTATCTTGAGTGTGACTATTTCCAAAGTTTATGGCATATTTCCCTCTCTTCTCAAGAGTGTATTTTAAAAAATATTTCCTTTTCAGTAGTTCACTCTCATTAATGGTAAATAGCCATTATATTATAAAGTAATGCCTACAGACCCAACTGAGAATTCCTATGCTAACATTCCCAAATCTTCAAAGCTTTTGCTCCCAATTTTATGACTAAAGTTAAAATTTTTTTGTCTCTTCCTTGATTGTCAAACTGTCAGAGATCACTTTTCACTCCTAGTTACGGCAGCCACTCATCTGGTTCTAAATGTGCTACCCATAAAATACAAACAAAAAAAAAAATTAGGATTGTTGTCCAAAATAAGATTATGTCCAAAATTATGTTCCAAGAGAGGGTCTAAAGTATTCTCTGGGACTTTATGCCATCTATTCTGGTTGCTGAATGGGCATTTTTGTCCCTTTCCTGGGTCTTGGCTAGATTCCAGTTCCATAAAAGAACTGCACTCCAGACTCAGGTATGCTACGACACATCCTGATGCTCTCTGTGGTCCCCACGCTGCAAAAGTAAAGCAAACCACCACATGACCTCACTAATGAATTTCTGTCTGGCCACACAACAAAACAAGAGCAAAGGTTTCCAAGGAAGCAAATTGTCCAGGTTGAAAGATTAATCCAGAAACTGGAAAATGGTCCTAATGTTACATAATGGTTCTAGATGGCGTACATCTACAGCATTTAACAGCGTGAAGAGGAAGATGTCTTACACAAATAAGTATGGGAAAAAATTATGAAATTACTTATAATAACTCAGTTCAATATTTTCTTGGTTTATTAAATTACAAGATTTTTAAAGTAAGCGACTTCTTTTAAATATATTTAATTGCTTCACTTACTAAACTGCTGCTCTACTGGGGAGTCTTCTTTCCTTAGAGGAAAAAATGTTGCTCTAACATTCAAGTAACCTAAACACTGTCTACAAGCACTGAAGTCGAGCATTCAACATAAATGACTGTACTTAAATCCTTTGCATTCCATTAAACACAAAAGTTTATATAACCTTGTTGGTCAAACCTGAGAAAGCAAAACCAAGCTGGTGAACCAGGCTACACTGTCACATTAAGGATGGAAGTACAGAAAGTAGACATCAGTTATCCTAGTTATGTCTCCACATCCTTATGAAGGAGGCTGGCCCTTCAGCTATTTGTAAATGTGGAACTGAAGGAAGGGGACCCCGCCACAAGGAATGAGGTGGGCTGTGAGGCTCCAGCCAAATCCCAGTGGGGCCGGTGGGATCCCCCTCAGTCTGGCCCATCATACTTGGCAGCACAGGATCCTCTGGGTGCAGCCCTGTCTGCTCAGGAAAAGGGCTGCGAGGATTTCCAGCAGTCACTTCCAGCCTCTGATTCTATATATGGAAACATCCCATCCTGGTGTTTTCAGCATGGTGAGCACCACACCAGGGAGGAGGAGTGAGGAGGACACTAGCTCAACCTCTTGCTGCCCTGATGACACACTCATTTTAGTGTCTCCCAGGCCCTGCTGCCCTCGACTGGACCTTGTCATCAAATGGCAGCTCAGACCTCTGCTGAGTCTTGCAGGCTAGCAGCTCTAACATGGAACAGCTGGGAGAGGACCCTGCATTCTTTTCTCCGAGTAAACACTGGGGGCTCTGTTCACCCTCCTGCTGCAGCATGAACTAAAGAATTTCCCCTATCCAAAATTACAGCCAACGGACCTTTTCCACATCCCCCATCCTCACCCCGCTCACCCCAGGATATAATTTCAGTCTGTCACCACCCCCACTAGCAAATAGCAAACTGCTGGACCTTTTGCGTATATTCACTTTCTAGGCTAGTTGAGGTGTCTGTAAATACTAACAGGGTAATGTGAAATAATTCTGCTATATTCAGTAAAGTATCCTAACAAAAAACATCAAGGACTTTGATTCATGTCTGCTGTCTCTTTCTACAAAATCCATATTGATACGTATAACGTCAGGATAGATAAGTATATCCAAATAGTATATGAACTGCAAATATTTTAATAGTCTGTAGTGTCACCTACATATTATTCAGAAGACGGAGCTCTAAAACTAGAATATCCGTGGGGAAAAATTAATAATAAAATTGGATTTTTATATATTGTTCATACAGTCTAATCAAAGCTTGGTTTCTGAAGGGCAGTCTCGGGCTTCCTCATATATTGCTGAAATCCAGAGCCACGCTGCCCAAAAGAAGAAAAAAAGCCCAGAAAATCCAGACTCTACGTGACCTGACTTACTTATCTCCCAGGAAACTGCATGAGAGAAAAATCAATCATTCATGCTACCGTAGCTACCACACGGAATGGACCGAAGGAGTTGACAGTGGGCAAAACCCCAAAGTGGCCAGCGGAGGTAAATGGGCGGCAGGGGCTGGGGCTAGGAAGAGGTTGAGAGGCCAAGCGCCCTGGGAGCCAGTGCGGTCCGTGTCCCCGCGGAACAGCAGGCGGGGGGCGGAGCCTGGGCCGGAGGCTGGGAACCCGGGTGGCAGGGGGGAATCAGGCGGGACGGCGGCGGCCGCGCACTTACCGGGGCTGTTGGCCTCGCCTTCGAGGACGTGCAGCTCTGCGCAGTCGGCCAGCGAATGCTCCAGGCAGAGCTGGAGGAAGCGGGCCTGGGTCTGGCTCACCCGCTTGAGCAGCGACAGCAGCGCAACAGTCTGCTCGCACTCGTTCCAGCCCTTAAACCAGCCCGCCAGCACCCCGACCTGGTCGCGAAACATCATGTTTAAGGGGCGGCCCTCGGTCTACAAAGCCCCCTCGGAGCCCCAGCCCTCCCCTCCCGCCCCAAAGTTTGGCCGAGCTGCAGCCCCGCGGCCGCCGGAGACGCGTTCCTGTTCCAAGGTGGCTCTGGTGCTCGGACGCTGCAGGTACTGCCTCGGCTCCTGCCGCTCTCGTCTGATTTCGGTTACGTTCCGGTGGTTCTGGCTGATTTCCCCAGAGATGATGACAGACAGTAGCACGGAAATGTTTCTTTTAAAAAATAACGATTAAAAAAAATTCCCCGCAAGGCACACAAACTGAATGAAGAATGTTCTCTTTCCCTCCCTTCTCACAGCTCCGGGATGGTGATTTCCGGCGTTCCGGGGTCTCTTTCCCTCTGGGCGGCAGCTCGGACCCTTTACGCCCGCATTCCCAAGCGGCGATCACCACTGGAAGGAGAGAAAGGGCTGCAGTGAGACCTCGGCCAGCGAGAGAACGCGCCCGGGAAACGAGTGCATTGGAGGGGGCGGGGAAGGGCGCCCCGAGGGGGGCTTGTTCCCCCAAATTCCAGCCGCCCTCTACTCCGGATACGGGAGACCAGCTATTCCCGTTCTGGGAATGGCAAGAAGCCTCCTTCCCAGGTGCGGGAGGAGACTCCACGGCTTCCTGTTGCTGGCGCTGCGAACGGCCGGTGCTCCCCACACGCCCCAGCCCGGGTGGCCTCGGGGGCTGTGCCGGCGAACGCCAGCACCAGCAACAGATTTTCCTCGCGCAGAAAACTTGCAATGCGGCTGCGAAGGGGCGCGGGGGTGGGGGTGGGGGCTAATGCAAAGCAGAGGCGGAGGCAGCAGCAGCCTGAGTTCCTTCCTCCTCCTCGTGCTCCTCCTCCTCCTCCTCCCGGAGAAGCAGCCGATCGGCTGCAGCTCCATCTACAGCAACAGCCAGCATCTCCACCGCCAGGCGCCCCTCTGGATTTAGGCCGTGAGCAGCCGCGGCAGCAGCTTGAGACAAAAATAAACTCTCCCCACCCAAAGCTCCGCGCCCAGAGGGGGGAGGCACAGCGGGAGCCCAGGCTCCCCCGCGCCTCGCCGCTCCAGCCCACCCAGGAGGTCTCCAAGGGCCTGCTTCGCCCGGAGCGATCAGAATGTGCGTGCGTGTGCGTATGTGTGTATGTGTGTGTACTAGCGTGTGTGCTTTAGGCATCCTGCCCCCGCCGCCGCCGCCTACGGGCGGGTCTGACCAGCCCAGTGACTGGTTCGCGCGTCCCAGGCCGAAGGCTGCACGGCCTCGAGCGCACGCCGATCGCGCAGACAGCCCGAGACCGCAGCACTACTTCCCCCGGCGGGCAGGGCGTCTCGGGCGGGACTGCGGCTCCGCGCGGCCGGCACACGCCCCCCAACGACCGCGAAGAAGAAAGTTCGGCTTTGGGGGCTCTCCCAGTCCTATCCTTGTCGGGGTGGCCGCCGCTGAGTCCAGCGGCTCAGCCCTCGTTGGGACGGCTCGCTCCCAGAATCCCCGCTCCCCGAATTTCTCAAGCGGAGAGGGAAGTCTCCGGGAAGGGGACGCAACGGCCCACGAGTCCCTGCCTGGGGCAGAAGAAAAGGGGGCGCTCACCTCCGCGCGGCTCATGCCGGCGGCTCGGGGCCCCGCGCGCGGGTCCGGGCCCGCGGCAGCTCTCAGCGAGGTTGGGGGCGCCCGGAGCGCGGGCCGCGGGCCATGCCGTCGGGGCGGGCGGCGCTGAGAGAGTGCGGCGCTGCGGGTCCGGGCCGCTGCCGCCGCCGCTGCTGCTGCCTCCGGTGTCGGCTCGCAGAGGACTGAGCAGCCCGAGCCGGAGCTCCCCACATGCTACTGATTAACATACACCATTACATCATGGGCTTGGCAGGGAGCGCCCGAGCGGGGGGAGAGGAACCCGGGCGGCGGCGGCGGCGGCACGCGGGGGGAGTCGGGGGGAGGATCCCCGGACCCGGCCGGCGGCGGGGGTGGGGGAGCAGATTCCTAAGTGGGGACCAGAAAAGGGGAGGGGAGCTGAGAGGGAGGAGCCAAATGGCACGGAGGGGTCGGGTTGGAGGAACGGCGGGGCGGAGGGAAGAAGTTTGGGGAAGGGGAGGGGTCCTAGTGAATTCCTGCCCGCTGCCGCCTGCATTTTCTGGAGGGGCCGGGGCGCGGGCTGGCGGGGACCCGCGGGCGCCTGAACGGGGGGCGGTGCCGCCACCGGCCGCTTGTCCTTGGGAATGTGGTTCACCGACTAGGGTGACCCCTCGGCCTGACCGGGGCCCAGGTTGGCAGAGAAGCTTGGCCCGCAGATGGTGGAGACCTGGGGCCACTGCCGCTTGGGGCGTGGACGGGGGGTCGTGGACGCCAAGGGCAGAGGAGGTGGAGGGGCGTACGCAGAGCTGGACTAGCCTGGGCGCCGGGCTCAGTGGGGCCCTTGTGTGCGGAGCGCGAGAAGTGCCTGGTCTGATCACCCCCTCGCCCGGGTCGGGCCTTTGATGCCCTTTACTCCTGTCCGCGGCCTCACGGCTAGCCCCGCGTCCTTCTCTGGCCTCGCTTTTCCCTGGGGAAGCCGCGGACTTCTGGGGCCAGCCTGGGAGCTATGCCTAGGGCACGGGCCGCGGCTGCGGGCCCAGAGCGGAGGCGACCGTCGGCCGGGGCGGCAGGGAGGCGGGCGGGGCCACTGTCCACGCGGCTGAGTCGCGGGTCTGGGCAGACTTTACCTGGACCTGCAGAGCGCGCGAAGCCGACACCAGGCAGGGGCTTCGGAGGTCCTCGCGGCGCGGAAGAGGGTAAGAGAGTGCCCCGTCGGAGTCGAGCACCGCAGGGCGGCCTGCGAAAGTGCCCTCGCGTAGTTTCGAAAGTAGAGAATTGATTTAAAATGCCCTGAAACCTAAAACTTGCTGTATCCTCTAATGTAAGTTGAATATTCACAGGTGGACTAGATGACTAAATCCGGACTATCTCCTTATTTACAGTGAAAACACTGAGCCCTCCAACAGTTTCTCCAGTAACCCGAAGCTTTGTTTATAAAAATAAGTACTTCTGAGAAATCAGTGAAACATATGCTTCAGACCCGGCCTTCCCTACTCTCTCTAATACAGAATTTTTGAAGATAAAATATCTGAGATAACATTCCACTAATTAACACTTCTGTCTTTCAACTCCAGCATATGTTCCTGGAATTTCAATACTTTCTTCCTTTCTACCCCAAACCTAGTTTCAGCACCGTGTAGTTCCTGCCAGCATGTGACAGCACCTAAACATCTGTTAGGGTGTTGAAAGATCTTGTGGAGCTGCAACATTTTTTAGGTGTTACCATTAAAATAGAGTGTGTGAATAATTTTTAAAAGTTCATTATTAACCACCTGGGAAAGTTATCTGCATAACTTAATAAATATTTTGCCTTAAAAACAAAAATTGTAGAGTCGGTATTTTATTTTTGTTTGTTTTATTCCTATAGAGGCAAAAAAGCTTGACATATTTTCTCTAAGACATTATACTATCAGTTAGCTAGTCTTTAGCGTAACTTCTACCAGGAAAGGAGGAGAGTTAGAGCGCTCGGTGTATACCTTGCCATCAACTGTAGCCTATGCAGAAGTTTCCCATCTGGGGCTTTTGGAAGCCCCTAAGAGTGATTTTTTAAAATGAAAGTAAAAAACACATCATTTTGATTAACGTATTTATTGTCACTTGCAGTTTACTAACGAATAGTAAAACTAAGAAACAAAAACAAATACGACAAACCTTGAGGCAAATCTTTTAAGAATTCTACTTGTGCTGAAGAAAGAAAATACTGCCACCTACTGGAAATGTGTAGTCCTAACAGCAGCCTTTGACCTAGGAAAAGATCTTGATTAGCTAATTTTTGAGCTATTTCTGAGAAATACAAAGATAAGCCTAACATGAGTTCCCAGTCCCCCTTGTTTTGTGGGCTCACAATACTCGCGATGTCCTTGCCTCTTGGCCTTCTCCCTGACGGGAATAGGAGTAGAGGTAAAAACCGATGATGCCGCTTCACTATTCCTCACAAAGAGTGAAGTCAGGATTCTAAAGGAAGAAAATTCCATCAGCTAAATATATGTTTTTGTATTAAATGTGCATTTTTCCTACGTGAACCTGAACCCCGTTTTTCTGGATAATTCAGAAGTGACTAACAAGTACTAAATATCCACATCACTTGGAAGAGGAATGAAAATATGCAATAAAAGAGATTATTAGTATGTCTGTTCACTATATTCCTACTTACTCATTAAAAAAAAAAACCTATTGTTCATCTACTCTGTGCTAGGCACTGGGTTAAGCAGTGAGAACACCAAATACAGGTACTGAGTAATTCACTGTGGAATGTTGTACCGACTAAAAGATTCTTTGCATGAATAAAAGATCAAATTCTCAAACAAACATTCCCAACATTGTTGTGCTTTTCTCCTCCCTACAATCTGGGAAGAAAAAATATTGAATAATACTTTTGGTCAAATAACTCAAATGTTAAAATGTTTCAAAGATGACTAATTCCAGATAAATCAGCGCCATGTTTATAAACCACTACTTAAGTAGATGTTTAAGGTTGCTTGTGTCAATAAGGCATCGCAAGGAGTCCATGTCTATATACTTTAAATTCATAGTGCTTCTAGCCAAAATAAGATAAAACAGGAAAAGCATTCGATATGGATACATTAGAGCAGGTTATTTTTAATTATTTGCTGTACGAACTAGCAAAAGAATTAAAATCTCCACATAAAGGTAAATGACAATGAATAATTATAATTCATTCAATCATTCAATAAATATATATTGAGCATTTATTTATTCTATGTAGGTCCTCAAGATACAATGTTCAAGACACATGGTATTTTCTATCTAACATAAAACCTATCTGTATACACATAATTTATATTTAGTATATAAATATATTTATTTTTTACACATAAAATGAAAATTTAATATATATTTATATTAAATTTAATATATAAAATAAAATTATAAATTTATATACCCATTTATATTAAATATAGCTTTTTATTATATATATGTATAGGCAAAAGGGTGAAAAGATTTACAACAAAATGGTAACTACTAATGATTGTCCCTGTATGGCAGAATTACTGAGGATTATTATCTTCTTTCTCTGTATTTTCTAATTTTTCTACTAGAAGTTAAAAAAGTTAAAATACTGCATGAACTCAGGACCACTGACTAAAATCAAATTTAGAAAGTATCTTAAAGAAACTACACTGTAAAACGTAGGTCTTCAACTCTCAAGAATTACTTAGGGGTCTGTTTTGCTTCCTACCTGGGTCCCATCCTAGCTTAACTACTGTGTCTCCCTGCTTCAGCTCTGGTCTAACTACTCCCCAACTTAGACATTTTCTGTGGTTTCTGACTTGACTTTGAATAAATTCCAGGCTCTTTGGCCTGAAATACAAACACTTCAGAATCTGGCCACTGTCTGATCCTCTGGACTTCTTTCCCACATTTCATTCACTAATTCATGCAACAAGAAGTATTTATTGAGTATAGATCACTGTGCTAGGCAAATAGAGGCTACAAAGGTAGAAAAGAAGGTATGGTCTCTTCAACCTCTATTGGAGAGGGCAAAGTACGCTTGTGACACACACACACTTTCCTAAAAGGTAAAATTAACAATGGGTCTAGAGGGAGGTCACGTGCAGAGTTGAGAAAGACCAGAGGAAGCAAAAATTCTGCTTGAAAATTCAGGAAGATACTATGCATCTGGTGCCTTTTGAGTTGGTGCTCATTGGATGAATAGTTTCAACAGAAATGGGCAAAATTTTAAACACAGACACCAGGCCAGGATATATAAATGTTTGTATCAATAAAGCATCCTGAGAACACCACGTTAGTATATTTTCAGACTATATTTCTTCTAGTAGTCGTAAGATAAAACAAGGAAGGAAATACAGATTTTGTTGCTGTCAATATACTCGTGGAAAGAGAGCTAACAGTGGAAAGAGATTTAACTAGTGGAAAGAGATCTAAATTGGGCCTTGCTTTTAAACTAGTAATCCCATTTTTTCAGTAGGAATCTATCCTACTGAAGTAAAAGCATCATTACTATAACATTTACTAAACTATAAGTATAAATACAAGAATGTTAATTTCATCAGTTTGTAATAGCAAAATACTAGAGGAATCCATAGAAGAATGCAAGAATAAATTTGGAAACTCCATACAATAAATCATATACAGCTATTTTTAAAAATGAGTTATACTTGGAAAAATGCATCAGAATTATGACAGATTGATGGATGGATGGAAGGATACATAAGTGAAGTAATATGTAATAAAATAAATATGGCAAAATGTTAATAGAGAATCTAAATAGTTGAGTACATAGGTGTTCACCATTCAATTCTTCTGAATTTTCTGTGTGTTAAAGTTAATAATAAGTTGCTGGCAATGACAAGGATGAGTCATATTTATATGTACTGGCCTAGAAATATATATATTTTTAAGTTGTAGAATAATGTCTATGCTGTGGTTCCATTTTTGTGGTTAAGAAAGCCAACTCTAGAGCAAGAGTCCTGAATCTTGTATCCCAGCCCATCGCTTACTAGCCCTTTGACCTTTTACAAGTCATTTCCCACTCTATGCCTAAGTTTCATTGGTAACAAACATACCTCATTGTTGTTATGTGGAATAATACATTTAAATTTCTTAAAACAGTGCCAGGCATATAGTAAGTGTTCATTAAATGTTATTATTAACTATGATTTTTTGAGAAGGGAAAAGATTACATATGTGAAAGAACAAACCTCTCTCTCTCGCTCTCTAAATATATTATAAATACGAATGTACAAATATATTTGTATAGGAATATTTATTTGTTTGAATGTTTAATGCAACCTCATCAGGAAACAATTAGACAGATCCAGAAAGGGACATTCTTCAAGACTACTGGCCTGGAAAAAATGATGGAAGGAATGTTCTAGATTAAAAGAGATGAAAAAGCACATAACAACCATATGCAATGCGTTATCCTTGATTACATCTAGGTTTGAAAAAAAATCACTATAAAAGACATTTGGGTAAATATTAAAAATAGACTGAGAATTAACTGATATTAGGAAATATTAGGTAATAAATAATAATTAAAAGGAGAGTGCCCATGCAATGGCCATGCAAGCTCTCTCTAGATGAAAGACAGCCCCTTTCTCACCTTTGTTTCTTTGCGGCACTCAGGTACATCTCTAAGTGCCCCTAGTCCACACATTCCAGTCCTGAGAATCTGATTGGAAGATGTCTTTCCACATGGAGTACCTATAGATGAAAATGTGCTGGCAGGGGTGTGCAGGGTTTCAGTGTCCTGGGAAGTTAGAGTTCTCACTGTAAGTTGATAGTGTCAGGCTGGATGTACGCAAAAATCTCATGAGCTTGCTGAATTTATGTCAACTCCTGAAAGATAGATCGATTCTTTTTTTTCTTTTCTTGTTATTTTAGCCTGCATAAAGAAGAGTCCTGGTGGATTTGCTAAAGTGAGGATGTACCTTTAGATTTTTCTGGGGAAATACCCAGATATTTTCTTTAGGTAAAAACTAGTATCTGTCACTGGAATAACGTTATTGTAGTGGAATAGTGAATTCACAGCAGTATACACAAGAAACACGCCCTGCCTGGCCTGGCCTGCTGCCCCTCCCTGCCTCATTAGCAAGCTGCAGCCCCTCTGGTTTCTCAAATGCACCAAGCTCATTCCTTTCTCAGGCCTTTACACGTACTATTCCTGGAGGATTATCTTTGCCACTTCTCATCCAGCGCTTCCAAAGGCTGACTCCTCTCTTAGGTCTTAGCTCAAATGTCACCTTCTTAGAGATGCCTTTTTAGACCATACTATCTAAAGTAGTGGCCCTTTCCTTATGGTAGCTCTTACCATAAGCGTAAATTATATCGCTTATTCATTTGATTACCTCTTATCTCTCTCCTCTCACCAGATTTTAAGCTCCACAAGTGCATGGACCAGGCCTGCCTTATTTACACTTAGGATCCTCAATATCTTCACTGGACTGTCCACACAGAAGTGCACAGTAAATATTTGTGAGTTGACAAATGACTCTCAGGGGTGGAAGGTACCTTAGAAGATCCCAGGTCCAATGCCCTGTCCTGTACTTAAATACCCTCTTTACAGTATTTTGAGACCCAGTCCATGGACTGCTGCCCAGTCCACGAGCATGTTTTTACCTAAACTGCAGCAAAACAAGACTAGTAAGAAAAATGCTTTTTCATTGCCCTAAACTTATTCAACTTTAAGGACATCATTCTGAGCTTATGCTCTTCTGTTTTTGAGAATTAAAGTATCTCTATTAAATTATGGTGTTAGTAAGTGGTATTTGGCTGTAAATGTCCTTACTTGGAAAAATAATAATAAAAACTTGGCAACTTCAATTGGTCTCCTGGTTTTTCCGGCTCATGAAACTCATTAGTCTGGAAGTCACAGGTCACATGCATCCCTTTAGGTGGCTGTTTAAATGGTGCTGGGGTGGCCATTGCATCCCTGGTTGGCACTGATGATTTAAAACATGCTTTCTTTAAAGTCTTTGGTCTGTCTCTCTGTAACTTTCACCCATGGCAGCCAACTCCACCTACTGCCTCTTTGCTCAGGGATGCCCCATTCACTTTCTCCAAACTACACTATGGTCTGAGGCTCCTCCTACCCGATCCTTCTTCTCTCTTTCCTTTCACAGTCCTAATATGAAGGTCTTCCTGCCTGGTTCTGCTCCCTTCCCATTTAACCTTCACAGATGTTTCCCTTCAGTAAATGGCTTGCACATCTAATGTTGCATTGGCATCTATTCTTAAAGGACCTTCCTGAACAGACATGCTACCCACTTGCTTAAAGTGACCCTGGGAATTGGACAGAGGATTTCAAATGTAATCAGAGCGGCTATGCAATCATGGACAGGTTATTTAGTCTATTTCATCATCTGTAAAATGGAGATAATAGTACTCATCTCATAGGGTTGTAATGAGACTTGAGGAAATAACATGTGAAGTGCCTTACAGAACCTAACACTCAATAAATGGTAATAACCTGTCCCCCACCCATCACCACTGTGGCAAAGCTGAAACACCTTCTCAAAAGCTGTTCTGATCTATGAAAAAGTATTTGATAGGTTCAAGAAAAAAGTGAACAAAACATAGATTTTTTAGAAAGTTGCATATTTTAAAGGACCTGAAGTTCTCCTAGAATCATCAACGTGTAATATCAGACAGTGTAACAGAAAATGAGTTTCGGTGCAAATTATAACTTCCAAAGAGCAGATGCTGTAAGGAAGAGGATTTAGGTGAGCTACAAGCATGGCTGGCAGTCAAAGAAACCATTTCTTGGTTGAAGGAGACCAACCCAGGTGGTTCACTGTTCTCTGTTCTCAGGGAAGGTGAAGGACCCCTGGTGTCCATGCAGGTGAGTCTAGGCTCTTCAGGGCGAGATGGAGAAAAGGAATTGACTATTAAAAGATTAAGCTTGGGCAACCGAACAGAAGTGCCCAGGATTGGGGAAATGTGAAGACCGATTTAAAGAGAACCAGGTCGGCATCTGCATAAGATAGAACTCTATATTTGCCACTAGAATCTAGTGTGCTTCCTGAAAAGTAGGCACAGCTATGGTAAAGTAGCTTCTGTATTAAAAATATTATTTAAAAATAATCGCAAAGCTGGCTTTCATAAGCTCATTAAGAGGTCTGAAAATAACTGTTGTATTTCTTGGCACACAGTAGGAACTTGATAAACAGTAATTTTCCATCTTTTTATACACAGATTAGAGTGTGTTAATTTGGCTAATTTATATCTTGGGTCTGCCTCACATAGAAACATGCTTTGTTCACTCTTCAAAGACATGCTTTCTCAAAAGCCTTGTAATAAGGCCTAGGAGAGGATTGCCAGGGCTTGAATCCGGATTCGAGGGGATGAAGAGAGAGATGTGGAGGAAGGAACTGCAGAACTGGTGACAGATGGAATGTGGGAAGGCTAAATCAGGAGTCAAGTCGGCTAAGATAGTAACAGTGAAAGGCAAGTTGGGTAAGGCTCAGGAGCTGTGGCTTCAGGAGACTAAACTTGAGTTCAGATCTCATTAGAAGCAGCTCAGAAATATCTATGTTGGCAGGGTCACACATTCAGATAGAAAGCCGGTGTTCTGTTAGCCAGGGCAGAGTGGTAATTGCCTGCTCCCAGTTCCTCTCTCCCTAGCACTTTTTTACATTGATGGGATCGTGGCGGAATCTAAGCCAAAAGCCAGTGTAGGATGGCCAAGTGAGCATCAGATGAACAGTAGGACTCTCGTGGAATGTGCTCTCACTTTTCACTAAAGTTCTTACCACTCTCAGGATAGTTTTTAAATTTTCTTTAGTTCTTCAATTTAGAGAATTCTTCCAGGGGCAGGGGGAAGGGAACACTTCTTAAACTCAGTTTTAGATAAATAGAATCCCACTAACCAAGCACCATGAGCAGTTACGATTATTCTTCAGGATTCAAACTGAAATGTGAGTAGGACCAGTGTGTTGAATCCATGAAGAAAATGGATTATTTTCTTGTGGTAAAATACATATAACTAATATTAAATTTACACTTTAACAAAACTAGTGGCATTAAGTACATTCGCATTGTTCAACCATCAGCACTAACCATCTCCAGAACTTTTTCATCATCCCAAAATGAAATTCTGTACCCATTAAACAATAACTCCCCATTTTCCCTTTTCTCAGTCCCTGCCTGCTAACCACTACTGTACTCTGTCTCTATGAATTTGCCTGTCCTAGGTACCTCATATAAATGGAATCATACAATATCGTCTGTCTGTGTCTGGCTTCTGTCACTTAGCATATCAAGGTTCATCCATGTTTTGGCATCTATCAGAATTTTCTTCATTTTTAAGGATGACTATTCCATGAACATAACTTTTGAGATAGCTTTCTTGAGACTGGACTTAGATAAGAAGGGTTGACTCTAGTTTTTAGGACACTTAGGTATAACATATTTTTGACTGGTTTCTAAACAGTGTAATCCAAACCAATTAACTGGTAAAGTTATTTAAATATAATATAAACACAGCAAATGAACCACAATTCAAACACAAATGCAGATGGGTTCACACTTCTTAAAAATAAACAAATGTGTGAAGTATTAATTATAGTTTTTACAGTAAAATATCTCATAAGGTGTCATAGATAAATTTTCAAATAAATCGTCAGAAGGTAAATGTAAGTATTACAAAACTGCTCCTAGTTACAGGATTTATATGAGTCAGGGTTACACAAGTGGGACCTTAGGCCTTTTGGAGGGACAACTTGTCCTAGATTAGCATGGGAGAAAAAAAAAAAGGAAAAATTACTTATTCTAGAAGTCATAAAATCTTTATTCTGATTTTGATTATTGATTCAAGAATTGCCAATATCTAGGCAACCTGGGTGTCCATCGATGGATGAACGGATGGATAAAGAGGTGGTGCACATCTACAATGGAATATTACTCAGCCATTAAAAAAGAATGAAATCTCGCCATCTGCAACAACATGGGTGACCTAGAGGGTATTGTGCTGAGTGGAACAAGTCAGACAAAGAAAGACGAATGCCAGATGATTTCACTTACATGTGGAATCTAAAGGACAAAATAAAGAAACAAACAAAATAGAAACAAACTCATAGGTACAGATAACATTTTGATGATTGCCAGATAGGAGGGGGATTGGGGGAAGTGAAAACAGGAACAGGATTAAGAAGTGCAAATTAGTAGTTACAAAATAGTCATAAGGAATACAGTCAATAATATTGTAGTAACTATGTATGGTGTCAGATGGGTACTAGATTTATCAGGGTGATGATCATTTTGGAAGTTATATAAATGTCTAATCACTATGTTGTATACCTGAAACTAATATAATATCGTATATCAACTGTATTTTAAAAATTAAAAAAAATTTTTTAAAAAAGAATTGCCAGTATCTTTTTCATCTGAAAATACAGTTGAAATGTGTCTACAGGTTTAAATAGTTGACATTTTTAAATGTATAAATCCAAGGTCACATTTCAATAACCTAAACAAAGATCAGAATTGCCTTCCTGAATATTGTTTAAAGTCACCTCTGTATGATGAGATGTTCCCATGATTGCCGGCACCAACAACTTTCTCCTAACTTGGCACTACCGCTGCACAGGTTTAGATTAGATATTGATTAATCTCACATTGTTCACATCCTTGGAATGTTCCCAAAGAATTCACAAGAAGCTACCTGGTTACATATTTGAATTTTATTGCAAAATTTTTCAGAGTCTTTATTATGCTAACGTTCATCGTGCCTTTTCTGGAGAGCACAGTATATGGCAGGCTCTAAACTTACTTGAGTCCAGAATCCATTCTTCACAGGTCTTGGAGTATAGTGTTGCATGGCATGTGTTTTGGGAAATGCTGGGTCTGATAACAAGCTCAAGAGAAGCAATACAAATGATGAAGTAATTTTAAAACTGTACCTCCAGTTTGATGTTGAAAAACCATGTTTTTCTGAAGGAAGGAGAGTAGTGATTAAGAGCACAAGCTTCAGGCAAAAGAAAACAAAACAAAACAAAACTGGATTCCAATCCCAACTCTACTCCTGAGAAGCTGTATAGAATGGGCTATTTAACCTCAGCTGGTCTCAGTTTTCTGTCTACTTTAGTAAATCGAGCTAGGATTATAGGAGATAATATCTAATTGTATCAATTAGGGTAGCCAGGAGACAGAAGAGACAATTATTCTTCAGAGATTATTAATATAAAAAGTTGTTAAATGAAAAGTAGAAAGAAACGGCAATTGCAAGATGCTGCTACCATCGACAGGGCTGGGGAAACAAAGTGAAGAAGCTGAAATTATAAAAATTTAGAAGTTTGGGGGACGGGCCCCACAGAGCTAAAACACTCAGTCAGACCTCTGAGGAGGGGACACTGCTGGGCTGGGGCTGGTGTCCTGAGTGGGGGCAGGTGAGGGAGCAGGTTCCAATCTGGATTCAGCTTCTGCTCCTGGAATCAACTGCCTCTACCAAGGTAGAGTTGAGGTTGGGATGATGTTTATAGAACAAGAAACCCAGAGGAGACAGGAAGACGCAAATCCCTTCTTCCTCCTATCTTCTCATCTACCTCTAGTACTCTGATTTGCAAAGCCTCATAGGGACCCTGCTGGAAAAGCATAAATGTGGTTTGCAGAGTCCTACCCCAGCATCACAAAGCAGAGTACAGAGGGTGGGTTTGAAGCTGAGAGGCAGTAGCTTAATTGCTGTGGCATAAATACAAAGCGATTAGAGCATAGAAAGTGTATGGCAGCTATTCCTCCTCCTCCTCACCTGACTAATCGACTCAGTGCTATGGCTGGTACAGATTTGCAATATTTCTGTAGGACATACTAGGAAAAAGACAAGAGATTAAATGCCTGGATGTTCTATTAATTAAACAAGGGAGGCTTAACATCACGTCTCAAACTTAAAATGTCTAAAACTGAACTCATAACTAATGTTCACAGCAGCATTATTCATAATAGCCAAAAAGTAGATAAATGTGTAAACACAATGTGGTATATTTATACACTGGAATATTATTCGGCAATAAAAAGGAATAAAATATTGATTCACGGTAAAACATGATGAATCTTAAATACATTATACTAAGTGATATTTGTGATCAGTCACAAAAGGCCACATACTGTGTGATTCCATTTGTGATTCTACATGTGATTCCATGAAATGTACAGAACAGGAAAATCTACAGACAGAAAGTAGATCAGTGGTTTCCTAGGGTTGAAGGAACATTCTAATATGTACAAAGTTTCTTTTGGGGGGTAATTAAAATGTTCTGAAGTTGACTGTAGCAGTGGTTGAAAAACTCTGATTATATTAAAACTACTGAATGGTACATTTTGAGTGAGAAAATTGTATGGTATGTAAACTATACCTTCATTAAGCAATTAAAAGGAAAAAAGACAAAACAGAAAAAGGCCATGCAGTTTTTGCCTTGTCCACTAAGAACATTTGCTCACAGAATCCTGAGCTGCCATTTAAGAAACCAACTGCCCTGAGACCACCAGGCTGCGGCAACGGCCAAGCCACATGGAGAGGCCACATGTTGTCCTAGCTGAGCCTGGCTTTTGAGTCATCACAGCGCAGCCACCAAATACGTGAGTGAAAACTTCAGGCGATTTTAGCCCTCTGGCCTTTGAGTCACTCTTGGTCATTTGAATCTTCCCAACCAAGGTGCCAGGCAGCCCAGGCCTGCCATATCCTGTCCCAGTACCTGATCATGGAATCTGTGAGCGTAATGACATGGTGGTTGTTTTGTACCACTCCATTTTGGGACGGCTGGTAAAGATGACCTTTCTGGTTTTCCTCCTCCTTCAGTCTTCTCAATTCACGGGTTCCTCCGTAATCTCCCTGAATGGTAGATTCTCCCTCCTCCATCCATGAACCACTTTTATTCCTGTGCTCACGCCCTTGGCGACCACATGCAGACTATGGCTTTACATACTACACTGATGAACCCCAAATTCATAACTTCAGCCAGACCTTTCCCCTGTACTTTAGAGTACTATATTCATCTGTTTGACATCTCTACTTGAATTAGTAGCAACTGATCTATAGAAACCAAACATTTTACCTAACAATCTATTCAAATATAATGCTGTCATAGACATTCTCACAAAATGTCACTATTCACTGCTATTGGCAAATTCTGACATAAGCCTCTAGGAGCCAGTGTACTTGTTTTTACTTGATTACCTACCAAAACCCTCATATTTATTACCACTGAAGGCAGGAAAAACAATTACTTTAACTGCAGTAAGGGCAAATCATCTTTAACACATGAAAAATGATAAGTGAGTAGATAAAATGTGGTATATACAAACAATAGAATATTATTCAGCTTTAAAAAGAAAATTCTGATACATGCTTCGACATAGATGAAACTTAAACATTATGCTCAGTGAAATAAGCCAGACACAAAAGAAAAAATATTGTATAATTCTTCATATATGAAGTGTCTAGAATTTCAAATTCATAGATACAGAAAGTAAATAGTGGTTAGCAGGGGCTAAAGGGAGGAGTAATGGGAAGTTGCTGTTTGATGGATACAGAGTTTCTGCTTGAGATGATGACAAATTTTGAAGATGGATACTGGCGATGGTTGTACAATAATGTACATGTAGTTAATGCCACTGAATTTGTACACTTAACAATGGTAAAAATGATAAGCTTTATGTTATATATATTTTACTACAATAAAGTTATGAAAAATGGAATAAACTTACAGGTGGAATCTATCTCAGATGAGAAAGCGACAATGTGTCTAGGACAGTTTAGGTACAAAGGGATCTACAAAGGGAAGCAAAATGGCTGGGATGGGAGGCCTGATCTCTGAATATTCCCCCAATTTATGACACAAAGTGAACTTCTCAGATGAACTGTTAACAATAGTAGCTAAGTGCAGCAGGGCCTGCAGCTCCTGACAGCCCTGCTCCCACCAGCAGGGTTAGAACAGGGATTTAGGAATTTCTGATAAGCCACTAATGCTCCTTTTAAGCACGAATACATTGAGGTAAGATTTTCCTGATTCTTTGTAGCCCAGACTCCCAAAAGGTATCTGACTCCAAGAAGGTATTTATTACACAGCCGTTGAACAAAGATCAAAGTTTGATTTGTTTTATAAAATGGAGAATAGGTAATGTCTTTTTGAGAGTGCTATATTTGATTAGATGAAATGATATTATGTAAAAACATCAATATAAAGCATTATTCTTCATAAAAACATGACAAAAAAAGCCTTGAATATCTCCCCGAATGTCATAGTTTATTTGCTGTGATCTGATTTCTTGGTGAGTTGAAGGTAATTTGCACTGAAGACACAGGAAGCTCTGATTTACCTTTTTCTTCTTAGTCATCTTGGAAGGAGTGAGGGATGGGGCCATTCTGCCTATCAGATTTATCAACCCTTACGAGGATATAACAAGGGATGAGCAAAGTAATTTACTATCCAGAAGGATATAGGATTTATTTGGAATAAAAATACTTTAGGAAAAAAAGTCATTTGTTTCTTTTAGTGATTTTTCTTGCTCTAAAATCTCTTCAGTTTTGGATGGATTTGCTGTGCAGGAGGAAATCTAAAGTAAGGCATTAAGAGTCTCACAGATCTTCCCAGATAGATCACAGTGTGCTAATTTAATTATATTTGACAATAAATTTAATTACCTAAGAAATTTTATTATGCTTCTTTTATATGTTTTCCATAAATGTCATTTAAATCTATGATACACTGAGAACGGTCAAGAATTGTATATTGCATTTATAAGAAGTTATATTTAAAAATTAAGATGCGTTCATGTGACTACAATTATAAGATAAATTAGAAACCAAACAGATGGGTATTTATAAAAACTGATATTTCAGGAAAGGACTTAAAGTTAGAAGCCCTTTCCATCTCCTCTATAAACTAGGGAACAAACACTTATTTTAGGAATTCAATTTTTTCCTAACTGTACTCTAGATTATGTTAAAGGAAAAACGTTTGCAAATCTTAAGACTTTTACTTCCTCAAATTTTAGATGGATTGCTTTTCAGAATTTTTCTAATTGACATATGAAATCCTCTAGCTAATAAAAGGCCAAACGTTTATATTTCTCTCAAGAGCTGAATGAATTTTTATATATTAATACAGATGGTATTCCAGTATTACCACACTAAACAGGAAGAAATAATTAACTTTCATCATCGAGGAACCATACAAGCATGAAGTTAAACTACAATTTTCAATGAGGGTTAACACTGTAGATTCCATGTTATGATTAGTTCCAAGAATGCAAGTTTCTGCATCTTCAGTAGAAAATATACTTTTCAGTTGTAACAATAGCCTCAAAGAGTTTTCAGTTTGTCTTTATCTTGCTCCTTTTGGCTACAAAGTGCAAAAGATTCCTGAACAAATTGCCTGCACATTGGGCACTGCTGAAAAAATTTCACACAGCCATCACACAAACACGTGTGTCTACATGGCAGGAGCACCCAGTTCACAGTCCCGTTCTGGCAAACAACACAGTCTTTGCTATTCTCCTCTGGAGGATCTACTTCACTTTCAGAGAGTCCAGCCTTTTCCAACAAACTTTGGTCTATGCTTTTTTCTTCTGGAGAGGAATTGCTGGAGTGAGTGGAATTATTATTCGCAGACATGAAAAGTTGCTGAAAATCAAAGAAATAAGTTTAAAGATAATTACAAATGACAATTACTCTTTAAGCCTGAGGGTCATAAGAGCTGCTTAAAATTTATGAGCTAGCAAATCCAATAACTAGTAATACCTAACTTCTATGATAACTAACTGAAAAATATTATCCCTTCATAAATAGTCATTCTTTGAAAATCTGCAAACAAAAGAGACAGAGATAAGATTACAGGGTACAACTTACCTTAAGATCATGAAATTGACCTTGAGCCAGGAGTAAATATTGATATAATATTCTACAGGAAAGCTTATAATTCTTATCAGGAATATGAATTACTGACACCATGGAAACCTAAAATAAAAATTAAACACTGGTCAGTATTTAACCTCCTGACAGTATTTCAGATATGTGAAAATGTGTCTCAAACATAAAGATAAATTAGAAAACTTACAATAATTTGTCACAGTCACTACGGAGGAACCAGTTATTGACATATTTTTGCCAGTTTTTTTAATTACACTCAAATCTACACAATTGATGTGACCACCACAAAAATTCCATTAAGCTGTTTCATAGCTGAGTTGACTCTAAAATTCGCATATGGAAAAATAACAAATAAGAATAGCTATGAAAATAGTGAAAAGAAAGCTATGAGGGGGGCTAAGCCCACTCAGATGTTAAAACATACTGCAATGCCTTTAAAATTAAAACAGTGTGGTACTGGCACATCAATAGACAGATGGCTGCAACAGAATAAACAGTCCAGAAACAGAACCAGTTATATGTACAAACATGATAAAGGCGACACCTCAAATCGCTGGGCAAAGAGAGTCTTTTTAATAAAAAATACTGGGACAACTGGATAGCTACTTGGAAAAATAAAATAAAAAAAAGATGCATTCCTCATTCCGTACATAGAATAACCTTAAAAAGCAAAAGAGATCGAATTGTAAAGAACAAAACTATACAAGTACTAGAAGAAAACGTGTGAATTCTTTCTTAGTTTCAGTGGAGGGAGAGTTTCTAACTGTAACTCAATCCCAGAGGCAGATAAATTCAACAAATTTGACTACATAAAAATTAAAAACTTGCATGACAAAGATCACCATGAGCAAAGTTAAAAGATATATGGCAGATTATGATAAAATATTCACAATATATATCACAGACTAAGTTGTCCTAATTTATGAACTTTTAAAAATTAAAAAATAAGTGACCAAATATCCTACAGAAAAATGGGCAAAAGACATGACCAAATAATTCACAAAAAGACAGAAACATGGTCCTTAGCCATATTAAAAGATGTTTAATTTTATTCACAACATGACAAATGCAAATTAAAAATTCACTGAGATATCATTTTTTGCTCATCGGATTAACAAAAATTCAAAAGCTTGTCAATACACTCTACAGAGAAATAATCGGTTTCACATATTTCTGGTGGAAATGTGTAAAAAAAAAAAAAGGTTCCACTCCAAAGGCACAATCCTAATAGAAGAGAATTTGGGAGTATGCAACAAATGACATGCATTTGCCCTTCAACCATACAACTTTGACAACATTAAAATATATACACATTCATTCAATGCAAGGTTATTTGTTATTGCAGAATATTTAACCAAAGGAGACTGGCTAAATAATTATCATACCTATAAACCCTACACATAATGAGGTGCTATGCAGCTGTAAAAAAAAAGTGAGGAAGGAAGATTTCTATGAACTGGTCTAGAGTGATTTCCAGGAGATACTGTGAAGTGAAAAAAAGCAAGAACATGTACAGTATACACAGAGTGCTACCTTCAGTGTGAGAAAGCAGGGGAAATAAGAATGTATGTATATATCTGAATTTGTATCTTCTTCTCAATAAGAAACTTAAGAAGGATAAACCAGAAAACAATGAACTTGGTTATCTGCAAGGATTGGGCTACGTGAGAGTGTGGGGAGGGTACACGGAAGAGAGCAACATCTTAATATAGTTTTCTGACTTTTGGGAGAAGTAGGGAAAGGACAGTGTGAGCACAAAAATAATTAAAATTCAGTAATGAATTATAAGTCACTGGGAAACAGATAAACAAAAAATAAATGGGAGGTCTCTTGCTTATAGAATACCAAGGGCTGACCGGAGGGCTGAAGTTGGAAAACAATCATTTTGCGACCATCATAGTAAAGATAAAATCTGGTAAGAAACACATCAATGGATATTAAATTCAGGGGGAAATGTTGATAAAGAATGGGATATTTGCATGGTCTTAAAGTGTCTCCTTATAGACTGCTTATTATTTACAAGGGAAAGGAAAAAACAGAAGAGTGGAGAAATTAGATAACACCTTGACTAAGAGATTACAAATGTCAATGTTATAAAGACAAAGAAAAGTTATGGAAACATTCTAGATTAAAGGAGGCTAACAATACGTGACAAATACAGCACCTGACTCTCAATTAGAATCTGTTTTGGAGGGGAAAACATGTTATAACACGTTTTAGATCCACTGAAAAACTGGAATATAGGTAATAGATTGGATAAAATATTACATCAATGTTAGATTTATAAAGTTGACAACTATACTGTGGTTATGTAACAGAACATCCTATTATTAACAAATACATACTGAAGTATTTAGGGGTAAAGAATCATAGTGTATACAACTTACCTTCAAACCATTCATTAAAAAAAATACACAGACGCACATACATACATACATATATGGGCAAACAACACAACAACTAACAATAGGCGATCTGGGTAAAAGATATATGGGTATTCTTTTATTTTTGCACGGTTTTAAAATTATGTCCAATAAAAAGTTTTTTATAAAACCCCTACTATGATTATAAATATATAATATTCTTTACAACTTTATAAGGATTTATTAATTTGGCAATGGCTTTGAAAGCTTTTAATATTAAATAAATTTAGTATTAATGATTGGTATAAGATATTGTTATCACCCCATACTAAAAATGTTGTCATTTGATTTAATATTAAAAGCCTCTGAAACTACTATAATGCTAGTTATAAATATATGTAGTTGTAGATATACATTTCTGATATGGAAAAGATATCAAAAATATACTATTAAATGAAGGTAAGTCCTAAAATAGCGTACACAGTTGATGCCGTTGTTTAAAACTACATCTATAAAGGTCTGGAAAGATACCGACAAATATTCACAGTGGTTATCTTTGGATGATAGCATAAAAGTGATTATACTGTTTTTCCTTTTGGCTTATCTAGATTTTCTAATTTTATTCACTGCCATCAACATGTATTGTTTGAGCAATACAGAAAACAAACTAATATAATTAAGTAAATGAACAAATTTCAAAGGTAAAATCTTGCAGTAACAATCCCTGCTTTCCTTTATTTACCTAAAATAATAAACTAGTTCCTAACTATACTATCTAAATGTAATTTTTACTGTTACAATAGAAATAGGAGCTAAAATTTTTTTGTTAGATTTTGAGTCTCTGACTCCCAAATACTGAAAAACCACTAATGAAAAAGGATTATGAAATGCTCAATTTGTTTTTAAAATTAAGAACAGAGAACATTAATACAAAATATACTAAAAAATACGCATTAGTTCTAACATTAGGCTCAATGTGAGAGATAAGAAATGGAGATGCAAGAATTCATGGGAAAAACAGGAGGGAGCCCTCTGATACAAGAATAAGAGACCGAGAAAAGGACGATATACACAAAGCAAAAGACTTGAGAGCTAGGCATCGGGCTGCACTGTGGGAACAAGCCTCCCACGACTACTGCAGAACCACGGAGTCTTCATTCCACTTGGATCAGGGGCCTGAGTGCAAGTCCTTCCCTGTTTATAACACCATTGAAAAGCGGTTAAAATGGTGAAATTTATGTTTTATATATATCTATTTTACCACGTACACACCAAATCCTTCTGTTTAGATGGAAGAAGAAAATTAGAAAACAAGATACTCAAGTAGACAGAGAGCACCAACAATGAGGCATAAAGGAACCAAAAAGGGGTAGCTGGGAGTAAGGTGACTGAGAGCTGACCCTTTTTGTTTGGAATAAAAGAAAAGGAGTAAGGGAGCTTAGCAGAGTTGGAGGACATGGTGGTGAGAGAAGGGTTACCTTGCCCAGGTGGGCGGGGTTATAAAACACCAATCTATCAGGTCTTATTTATCTTCAATTGAAAGAGGACGTAGGGGAAGAACCAGATCTCTCATGTACACTACCTTGTGCACATGCAACTAAAGAGCTTTTCTACAATGCTCACTAACATTGCTTGGTAGGACTTTTTTCACTTATCAGATTTATTGAGCACCTACCGTGTTCTAAGAACTGTATTAGATTTAGAAAATACACAGCTATTGGTATATCTTTTATTTGGAAAAAAAACAAGCTGACTTCAGCTCAAAGGAACTTCAATTAGATAAGATTAAAAACCCCTCAACCTACAAAAGCTTAACCACATATGACCAGGATCTAGATTTCTCAATAAGGGTCTACACTTTCCAATGCTCAGTGTGCATGCTTGTTCCGGAGGAGATATTCCTAGAAAAAAAAAACAAAAAAGCGGGGGTAGGGGGGCAGGCAGGGGACGGGTACTGGCACAGGACTACAAAGGCTCAGGGTCAAGCACATCTCTTATTTTCTGAACAACTGGGACTTTTTCTGACTGTTCCAGTCTTTACTAAAAGGATTTTGCTCTAACATACAAGGTTGTTAGGAGGAATAAGTAAATTGATGTTAGTGAATGTACTCTGTTTATTACGAAGCATCATAAAAATTACCATATCTTTATTAATACATCTATATCATGCACTTCAGAAAAGGAGTAAATTGTGTATAAGGGAATTCTTACCATGATATGATTTCACCAAAAGTTTATTTCATGTATAAGCTTCTACCATACTTAGAGGATTGTCAGAGCTCAGGTCCTCTTAGATCTCTAAGATGCTTTTATCTTCCTAATAGGGATAAACTACTGGACTAAAGAAATAATTAGCATATGAGAAAAGTAATTATCACTATAATTACTGAAAATATAGGGACCAAACATATATAAGATACAGTTGCATCAGGGACTATGATGGAAACAAGTTAACTGTAAACATTCAAAGAGAAGCGTGGATACTGTCTTAAAAGTGGACACTTCAGATCACTACAAGGCTTATTTATTCAGCGCTAAAAATGTTAAGGATAAACATTCTTCCCAACACTTTTTCTATGTAACAAAGATGACAGAATACAGAACGATGGCATTAACCTAATTTAAATACATTCTTTATTTTTTAAATAAAATCATATTCTTGCAACTCATATGAAAAAAAATAGTTAAACTCTAAAGGAACTGTAACAATTATAAAAATCATATAGGTGTACTTCCCATGTATTCATTTAAAAAAAGTGTTCAGGCCAAATGTATATCCTCAGAAATTAACATAAAACTTCCTTTATTTCGCCAAATAATTAAGACCTACTATCTAAATCACTTAAAAGTAATGCTTCCAGAATTTTAAAATTACTTACAATATCATAAATTTCTCGGTCATCTTCATGAGCTAGGGTCAACAGCGCTACCAATGGATAGCGAGATCTGGGCACTGTACCAAAGTCTTCAACTTTAGTGTCTTTTGGTAACTGGCAATATATTTCTTCTTTGCAGTCCTTTTTAATACTTTTCAAAGATGTAAAGGTAAATTGCCACCATAACCAAAATATAATATACCAAAGGCGATCAATCGTAACTTAGCAATACTTTATTTTATCCATAAAATATCTAATGTCTAAAATTTTCATGTGCTAATGGATATATCAGATAAAAGGATACAAATACTGTTCTTGATAGAGATATTCACTATACACAGCATCTTCCAATGCTTGGGGAGTGCTTATTCGGAAGCAATAAAAGTGCTTCTGCAGAGCCTCATATAATTTTTGAACACTGCACCCCCAGTAGCATGTAAGGAGGCTATCTTCAAGGCAATCTGTTGTCAGAGTTATGCCAGCTGTAGAAAACAAACAAGACAAAGAGAAGAAAATTAGCTAACGTAATTTCTAACACAATTGTACATAGCGAGTAACAAAAGCTTCCTTTTGGATACTGGCCAGGCTGCTGGCAGTTAAAGGAACTCGTTAAAGGGTATGTGCCTATAAATGAAGGAACTGATCTCTAAAATGATATAAAAAACCTCAGTGTCTACGCAGTTTCGAAGTACTCTCAGTAAACTCTTTATTATTTATATATTTATGCTTGGAAAGTATTGATTTAATTTTTTTGGTGACTTCAAGACTTTTCCCACATTTTAAAAACAGGATTACAGTCCATTATTGTTAACTTACCACTCTAATAGTGTCTATAACGCTAACTACAAGAAACAGTAGGCTGTTTCCAAAAGTGGAAACACATAACCTTGTAACTACAAACAGAGCAGAGCTCTCTGAAAGTGGATACACACCACCCACTGGTGCACACGATGATCACTGGAGTAGCTAAAATATTAAAAGAAATTGAGCTTTTCTAATATTAATATACACAATGACAACATTAATATATATTCTTATCACATAGTTAATGTCCCATGTAGTATGTAAAATATCCCAAGGAAAGAGGGGGATTCCAAAACAGGAAAGGTTTAATAGTGATGTTCTCATTCATTTGTTTGCTTTCAGCAAAATAAAAGATATAATAATTTGAGTAGACCTAATTAAGAGGCTATATAAATTATAAGTGGACATATAAATTGAATTATATAATTTTACCTACTTATTTAACACTTAATTAGGATTTACTATGTGCCACCTATATGATTTTTTTCCTTCACTTGCGGCAGTGGTATACTTAGTAAAGCAAAAGGGAATGTTTTTGGTCATTGTTCCCAGCTGAACAGCCTTGGTTTCCGATTTTGGCTCCACAAATCTACTGGCAAGTCTATAAATTATTCAATATGCTTTTATTGGAATTGTTTCTATCTCTTGCTAATAGTAATTCTATTGATATATTACCTATTTTTTAAAGTGATCAAGAGTATGTGTTGGAAAGATGTATCACAATTATTGCTCAGAATATTATTTCAATATCCTGGTCAGGCATCTTCAATGACACCCACTATTCCAAAGTTTAAACAAATGAATTTTATTCTGGTGAGTACAATTCCCACCAAAATCCTTCTTATTTCCCCACAGAAGACAGATAATGAACGATATACATTGGCATTTTAAAAATTAAAATACTTCAACAAGCATGCTATAAGTCCACACACTTAAAATTTTTTTCATGTGCTTCAGTACAGCTACTATTGGTTAGCAACTAGTGTGTTGGGCATGAGAGGTCTTCTGCTTAGCAGATTATCTTTTTATTTGCTTTTCATTTGCTTAACATTTACCGGGTGACCTCTATTTGAGACTTTCTGTCTTAAAGGCAGATTGATGGATTTCTTGATACTTTCTAGCTCATAAGGGTCCTGTGTTTGTTCACAATGTATCAGTTTTTGCTCTTTTAGTGTTTTCAGGCTTGTGGAACTGTGCTTCAGGAAGGATGGTTTTGTAATGGTAGTTTTTTTAAAATGGCCGTCCTGCTCAAGAGCCAGATGTGACATTATAGCAGGTCTAAGCACATGGCCACAAAGGTCAGAGATAACCAAGCTACCACTATTCTACACATTTTATTCAGGCATATTTTCTAAATAAGTTAGTTTTCTCTGTCATATCTTGAAATTTGGTTTTTCCAAGTGAAAAATTTCAGAATGAACCCCTTATCTACCATTTGGGAAAAAAAGTGTCGTTAGTTCCTTTCAAGTCATATATAGGTATAGTATTTTATATACTATGTATATAATATAGCATTTTATATATATTATATATCATACAGTATTTATAGTTAAGGAAGAAAAATAAGAATTCTGTACTTTTTCATTATAAAATCAAGATTAACTGAAGTACACTATTGACTAAGTACACTAATTTTTGACAAGTGATTCTGGAAGTTACAGACAAGAAGATAACTAGACAGGAATGTTCACAGAAGAAAGGGAGCAGGGTGTCAGGAAGGACTGGTCAACTTTGTTAAACACTGCAGAGAAGAGAACTGGGTTTTATAACTGCTGGGGGTTGGAGGTGGGGGCAGAAGTAGTGATTAGTGACCTTGGAAAAGCCATTTCAATAGTGAGATATAGGTAAAAACCATACTACTACTGCTCTTAGGAGTAAAATGGAAGTGGGCTAAGAGGACAAGGCAAATGCATACTGCTGTTAAGAAGCCTGTCTGTGAAGGGAAGAAGAGAAATTGGACAGTAGCTAGAATAAGATGAAAAGCTCAGAAAGTTTTACATTGTTTATTTTTAAGGTACCAGAAATGTGACGAAGCATAAAACATGATAGAGTCTCAGCCCAGAAATCTCTGTAGAGCTACAGAACTGTATCTAGAACTACCTACTCTATACCTCTACTTGACTGTTATAAGAGCATTTAGAAGTCCAGAAATTCAAAACTGAACTTACTGCCTTTCTTCCAAAACCTGTTGTTCCTCCTGAATTCCTCATTTCAGTAAAGGGACCTGTCTATGGAGGACCCAAGCAAGATCTTTCTTGACTCTTTTCTCTTACCTACACCCAGCACCCCACTTTCTCTTTCAGTCCACTGATTCCCAGATATCCTTGCAGACAATATTTTTTTACAAGTCAAGTACAGAAATAAACAACTACCATCTATTATTAACATCTACCAAATTAACATTTTATATCAAAATAATATACCAAAATGACATTTTAGATTAAAAGACAGCTGTTCTTTAGAAGGTTAGCAACCTTACATTAACTGTACTTACACCATTCTTAACATTTCTCACTGCACTGAAGACCAGTGAAAATGGCAGTGTCCTAACACCTGTGATATTAGTAACACCTGTAATAATTTATTCTTCTCAAATGCCTGTTTGCTAATTGATAAGTTCCGTTGGAGCAAGGTTTGTGAATTATTTGTCTTTGTATCTGTAGTACATAGTACGGCTCCCAGAACAATAGAGAAAATAATAGGTAAAACAATAGAGAAAGAAAAACAATAGAGAAAATAAAAGGGTTAAGAAAAGCGCATAGAAAGAGAGAACAATCTTTGGGAAAAAGCTACCAACTTGTAATTGAAGCTGAAGATGGATTAGTGATTTCTAAACCAAAAGGATTCTTGACTTGTCTCATTTGCTTTTTGAAAACTCTTGTGTTGAACTGGGTCTCTTCTGAATTTCTCAAAATTACTGGAACATCCCAACCAAACCTGAAAAAAGATAAAAATAAAATATAATTTTAATCAATGAAATGTGTGTTATATGTAGTGTATGTTATGCTTCATTAGTTAAGCATCAGAAAAGGAGATTAAGTTACTCAGTTTACATTATATTGCAGAATTAATCTAGAATTAAGAGAGATTAGAGGTCCCACAGAATTGCAATATAACGTTCATCTGGCTGATTCAACATACTCTTGAAAACAAAAGAGTTCTGTTAATAGTATTGTTGATAACAAAAGAGTATAGTGATTATAAATTGTACCTAATGTAACAGTAAAAACATGATCAAATTATTGAATTTTTTAATATGAAAAACAAATACATATTTAACATGCAATCTGATATTCTTTATGAGGCAAGAGAATTTTTAAACATCAAATATAGCTCATTTATATAACATATATTCTTCTTTTAAATTTCATATAAAAATGTGATAATGCCTACTGAACTGACTAGAAGGAAATGAAAGGGATAAAATTCTTTTTTTTTTTTACCTTTATTTTTTTGTTTCAAGTATACAGCACATTGGTTAGAAATCTATGTAGTTTATAAAACAATCCCCCTAATTGCTCCTTCTCTCCTCTGGTTTTCCATCTAGCCAGTATATTAATGCTAACTGCAATCCCTATGCTGTGCTCCCCATTCCTGTGACCATCCATCAGCTACTAATTTGTATTTCTTTAGCTTTTCACCCCATTCTCCCAGCCCCCCAAACCTTCCTCCCCTCTGTCAGACACCAAATTGTCCACTATATTTGTGAGTTTGTTTTTAATTAGTTTATTCTTTTTATTCCTTAGATTCCACATATGTAAAATCATATAGTTTATCTTTCTCTGTCTGACTTAAATATCTTCTAGGTCCATCAAAGCAATATCTTTTTCCATCCCTTTCCTTTTCATATGTAGGGGTCTTGTTTTCTTATCCTTTCAGCCACTCTATCTTTTGGTTGGCACACTTAATTCTTTTCCATTTAAAGTATTTGTTGATAGAAATGTAGTTGTTACTATTCTTTATTCTTGTTTTTGATACGTTTTTTCTTCTTAAAGAAGTCCCTCCAACATTTCCTGTAATACTAGCTTGGTGGTGGTAAATTCCTTTAGCTTATTTTTGTCTGGGAAGCTCTTTAACTGTCCTTCGACTTTAAATGATAGCTTTGCTGGATAAATTATTCTTGGTTGTAGATTCTGAGTCTTCATCCTATCGAATAATTTTTGCCAAGCCCTTCTGTCCTACATAGTTTCTTTTGAGAAATCAGTTGCCAGTCTTATGAGTGTTCCCTTATATGTAATTATCTGTTTTTCTCTTGCTGCTTTTAATATTTTCTTTGTATTTAACCTTTGGCATTTTAATCATGATGTGTCTTGGTGTGGGCCTCTTTGGATCCCTGATTTTTGGAACTCTGAGCTTCCTGGGGTTTTATGTCCATTTCCTTCACCAGGTTGGGGAAGTTTTCCATCATTATTTCTTCAAACAGCTGCTCAACATCTTGATTTTCTGAGTTACACTGATCAGATGAATATTTGGAGTCTTAAAAGTGTTCCATATCCTCCTTAAATTATTTTTATAGTCCTAGCACCTTTTTTCTTGCCATTCTGATTTAGGGTTCTTGGCTATCCTGTCTTCTAGATAGGGCATTTGATCCTCTTCTTTATTCACTTTGTTTATTCCACTTAATATGCTTCTCATCTCAGATAATGTGTTCATTTCGGACTGGTTCCCTTTTATAATTTCCATTTCCATTTTTTATCTTTTTGTTGAAGTTCTCACTGAATTTATCTACACTTCCCATAAGTTCATTGAGCATCTTTATAACCAGTGTTTTGAACTCTGCATCTGTGAGATTACTTGACTCCATTATTTCTGGATCTCTGTTCTGTTCTCTCATATGGTTTCTGTTTCTTTGTCTTCCCATTTTGGCTGCCCTTCTGTGTCTGTTTCTATGTACTAAGCAAAGCTCCTAAGTCTCCCAGTCTTATTAGTGTGGATTTGTGAAGTAAGTGTCCAGTGGCACAGTCCTGTGAGGGGTTTAGCTGCAGTCCAAACTCAGCCCAAGACTCTGCCCCTCTGTTAAGATTCAGCAAGCAATCTATAGATGCTGTGCTTATAGTTGCCTCCAGTGTGAGTCTTTGCAAGGAGTACCTGACTCTCTGAGGATATACCTGGATGTGGCTTAGGTGGGCCATGAGTTGGGGGAGGTGACGTTTCAGGAAATCCTCTGGCAGAAGCAACCTCTTGTTATCCAGTTTGATGATGTCACGGCTATGGCAGCGCTGTGTCGGGCACACTAGTGGGGGGGCTCAACAGTGAACAATGGATAGGGCTGGCATTTCTGTACAGAGCTAGTTGGCCCTCACTCCAACAATGTCTCCTTGTAAGTCCCTGATGCCCCTAGCGTGCAGCTGAATCGGCACTGGTGCTCAGTGGGAACAAGTCTGACACTGCGAAAATCTGCTCGCAGATGAGGCTCCTTTACAAGGCATCTGCCACTGGTCCTCCGACTCACTCAGCTGCTCGAGACCAGGTAGCCGCGTGTCCTCGCCCTGTCCTACCTTCTGCTGTTGCGGGGTGATTTCTTGGATTTCTCCCTAGTTGTATGGCTTGTTCATCCCAGGTGATTTTTCCTTGCTGCTGCTCCTTGTTTTCATCACAACTTTGATTTGGTTGCCAGAGGGATGAACAGAGCCTCTATCATCTTCACCACTTTTTTTCTCTTCCAATTCTTTATAAAGTTAAAAAAGCAGCTAAGCTTACTCAATTTAAATAAAATAACTTAAAATGAATACATATTAATTAAACCAGGGGACTTAGGTTAACCTGGCACTTAGGTTCATACTTTGATGCACTCTCTTCTCTATAAACAGCAGTGATAAATAAAAAATAGAAAAATCAAAAAGGACCCCCACTGAAATGGGATGTGTTTAAACAGGAATGAAATACTCAGCAATGAAAAGAAATTATTGCTACAACCACATGGACAAACCTCAAAAACAATACACTGTGCAAAAGAAGCCTAACACAAAAGAGTACATGTTATATATGATCCCACATTATGAAATTCTAGAGCAAGCAAAAGTAATCGATGGCAGAAATAAAAAACAATGTTCATTGTTTCTGCGGTGGAAGAGTAGGAACTGGGAAAGGGCATGAGGAAACTCTGGTTAAAATTCTGTATCTTGACAGAGGTTTGAGTCGTACCAGTGATGTGTTTGATAACACTTAAGATCTAGAAAGAACTATAATAAAAAAATATTCAATTCTAGCTAATAATATGTGATGCTTTAGCACTTATGGGTGAAGAGTATAAGTTACTGTGAGGTGATCAAGAAATAAGACAGACTGATGGGTGGACAGAAAGATGGATGGGTCAGAACAGATATGTAATAAAGACAATACAGCAAAATGGTGATTCAGAACCTATGTGATGGGTATATTTGTTTGTACTGTATAATTCTTTCAAGTTTTCTGTATGTATAAAGTTTTAATAATAAAATACTGGAAAAAAGAGACATGGCTTCGTTCAAAGATGAATTTTTATGTATCTGAAAAAGGAAAAAAAATATAATGAGTAAGGGTGATGCCATGGTTTGATGAGTTCTGGGTCTGGTAGCAGGCAGTGGCAACTAAGCCTTCGCATAGTAAGGGGGCCTTATAGGTTATCTGCTCCAGGCAAGGGCCAGAGCCATGTTCAGAATTTGAATCTATTAGCTGGGTTATACCAATATCATTATGGAACAGAACTATCATTACAAGATCTGGTCCTTGACTGGGGATGGGGGGAGGGGGAGGGTGTCTATGAATTTGGGTGGAGGCAATTATAAAATGATTAAACAGCAAGGATGAGGACAAAAGGAGGGGAACTTCCACTTAAATTTAGGTTGCAAAGTAAAATTTCAAAACACATGAATAAATCTAATCCCAACAGAAAGCCAATAAAATTAACAAATAGAATAAAATTCCATTCTAGATGAATTTAATTTATAGAACAGTTAAATAAGGATGTTCTAGTCCTGCTTGAAAAAGCTAAAAAGCAAGCCTCTAACAGATTAAACTGTTTCTAAGTAAGTTAACCACATCCTAAAACAACGCTCAAGAATATTTACATGAATACAAAAACATCCAGCACCAAATACGGTAAAATTCACAGAGTTTAGCATTCAATAAAAAATTAACAGGCATACAAGGAAGCAGGGAAATATGACCCACAAGGAGGAGAGAAATTAATAGAAATAGACCCCAGAAATGATACAGATGCTAGAATTAGTAGATAAAGACATCAAAATAATTGTTACAACTATACTTTTTTCAGGAAGTAAAATTGAGTATATTATACAGAGACATGGAAGATATAAAAAAGACCGAAGTCCATTTTTGTATTCTATTGTATAAATATGCCATAATTTGCTTACTCATTCTACTCTTAATGGACATTTAAGTTGTCCTCACATTTTGGTCATTATGAATAATGCATATGTGAACGGTTTCATATATGGTTCTCAGTGTAAATACATGCATTTGTTAGGCATACACTGAGAATGGAATTTCTCAGCCATAAAGTCTGTGCTTCAGTTTCAGTGGATAATGCTAACAAGTGTTCTGTGTGGTACCAATTTACACTTCTATCTGCAATGAATGAGTTCTCCCCTTGCTCCATATCCTTGCCAAAACAGCCATCCTGGTGTGGTGGCATTCCAATAAAGTTTTAATTTCTGCTTTCTTGATAACTAATGAGATTGAGCACTCTTTCTTATGTTTACTGCTACTTAAATATCTTCTTTTGTGAAAGCCCTTGTCAAGTCCTTTCTCTGTTTTTCTACTGTTCTGTCTTTATTTTTCTTATTGATAGAAATTCTTAATATGTTTTGAATACGAGCACTTTGTTGGATTACCTTCACCTCTTTTACACCTTGCCTTTTCAAGTTCATAATGGTATCTTTTGATGAACAGAGTTCTTAATTTTAACACAAAGTTATCTTTTCCTTTAAGGTTAATGCTTTTGCTCTTTGGTGTTTCATTACTGCCTTATCTGAATTATGTCCTAATACTGCTACATTTCTGAATTACAATCTCAATTTTTTTTGTATTCCTGTCCTCCTAAAGGAGTTAGCCAAGCATGGCTACAGCAGCCAGCACTTTATCAAGGTCCATATTTGACTTTGCCAGCCCTGTTCCCTGACATCCTCATGCTTTGGGGGAATAAAAGGAGGGCAGGGGATAGAATTCATTGTGTAATAGAGTGACATCATCATCTGACAACATCTCTTGTCCTAAACATCATGCTTAATGTACTCTAAGATCATGAAAGGCGTTTTTTGGGCACTTAACACACTAATGACTCATGTTGAACTTTCGGCCTAGTGTAATCCTAAACATTTTCACATACCTGATCCTGCATGAACCTGCTCATTTTTGCACAAAAATCCACAACTCTGACAGTTTCAACTGTTTGACACGGACAATATTTCTATATCCAATGTGTTACTCAGAAGTCAATGTGCAGAAATGCTTTGGAAAAATCTGGACACTCATTAAATAGCAATCCATAAGAGGTGCTAACAAATGGTTCCATAAAATACTCGTTAAGTAGACCCAGTGATGTGCTACCTTACCTCTGGCTTTTACCACATTTTTAATCAAAAACTCAAATAAAGACATTGATGCCCTGTATATCAGCTTATGGCCAATATGAAATTAGAAGGAATAGTAAAACAAAATATTAAAATAGAAAGTTGACCAATTTTCTTTTCAATCGAATTCCATCTTTACCTTTTTTCTACTCAAAGTCATTTTAGCAACTGTTAGTAACGGATTACCAACTAAATAAATGTTTCTTAATGTTCATTACTTTGTCTTTTTTATAAACTTATAAAACTTATAAACTTATATATAGATTTTATAGCTATAAGGAGAATTTTTCATTCTCTTTCCTTTACTGTTATAATTTTATACTTAATCTTCTTGAATTCTCTATAATTGTTTTTTTTTCCCCATTTCAAAATTGTTTGTTGTACTTGTTCATAATGCTCAAACTTCCAACATAGCAATAACCTGTGGACTTACAATTCTGTCCACACTGTTTCATACTGCCTAAACAATATCTTATCCTACACACACTTCCTAAGCTTGTCAGTAGCTAAAGCAGTATCACTGACCTAGTGTCTGGAGTCTCATGGAGTCCCTCATGAATAAAAGTTACTTTGAGGCTAACATTTCAAACTCAGCAGTCAACAATTTTTATCATTCCTTCAGCCTTGAGTTCTAAAGCCAATCACAAAACACAAAGGCAGTTTGTGGGGCTTCCTCTCCTGTGCAATGTCCTCTAAATGGTCTTACTTGGCTAACTGGATACTGAGACTGAATTAGCATATAAAAACCATTCATGGGGAAATCTTTGGTATGAGATACGACTTTGACTCAATCTCTAAAATTCTGTGCCTAAAAAGAAGGGTAGAATAAGTAATCTTAAGGCCCTACTAAGGCTTGAAATGCCATTTCTAACAGTTTTGTGTTTTCTTCTAAAATGTTCCAAGAAAATGCTTGCCAATGCACCATATATTTTGTACCTTAAGCAAATAGAAACTAAAGTCATATTCTTTTCCTAAGGAGGAATCTATACCTCATCACCAACCTCATCACACACATACAACCTGCATTCAACAAGTGAGATGAGAAATAGTCAAGGTCAGTGTATCAGGCAGGGTTGGCAGGAGACAGACACTACAATGGTTATTTTCACATACAGAATTTAATATAAAGAATTGTTAACCAAGTAATGGAGGACTGAAAAAGGCAAGAAGGGGACACTAAGGTATCCCGGCAAGAAGCAGCCATTACTTCTAGGGCTGGGGAAACAAAGGGAATAGTGGGGATTATTACAATTTAGAAACTCAGAGAAGGGATCTCCCAGAGCTAGGACCCAGATCTTTTCTGTAGGAGTGCTGACCTTCTGGTGCTGATATCTTTAAAGCTGTGCCCTAAGGCTGGTTCTAGGAATGAGGAAAAATTATAAACTAAAATAAACTGCTGCAACTTGGGCAGACTGTCACTGCCAGGGTGAAAGTCAACGTTGCAAAAATGTAGACTGAGAAAAGGAAGTTAACTGTTAAGAGGAAGTTCCTTCTTCCTCCTCCAGCCTTCTCTCCTCTTTCTAGCACCTCCTATTGGCAGAGCCTAATATGGAACGAACTAGCACAAAGCAGAGTACAGAACATGTTTACAGCTGAGAGACAACAGAGAAAGATCTGGAGGATGATTTACAGTATATCCTCATGGCAATTCTGCAGGGTATAGGGTCCTTTCCCAAGGGGAACTGACCTCCCCTTCAATTGAAAGCTCCCTTTTTATGGATTGGCTTAGATCTGGAAACTGGGTAAAAGATCATAACTTTCCATTGTTGTGACTCACATCGGGGTTCTGGCTCCAGACCTGGAGTTTTTCCTTCTATGCAGTTCATGTAGCATTTAGTAGGCCGCCCATCTATTTTATTTCTAGGGACACTGTAATTAATCCATTAGCCACTGCCAAAGATCCTGGCAGGCCAAAAGATTCTCTGCTTTGTCCTCTACTGTCCATTATGGAACAGATATCCACCTTGACTCCTGTGATTATGTGTTGTCGCTGGATGTCAAATCAGATGATGGTAGCATCTCCCATCATAAATAGCCTACAGAGGACAGGTGCCAGAGATTTTCAAGGATACCAGTCCCCTCTCAGTAATATAGTTCTCAGTGCCTTCATAAAAAGTGTGTCTTCTGTGTCTTCTTGAAGGATGCAATAGGGGAATGTGCATACAGGTTCCACATAATAAGTCCAGTCGAACATTCCTGTTTTCCTAAGCCTTCAGATTCCTTCCTTATCATGTGAGGAAAGTTCTAGCATCTCAACCTCATTAAATATAAGCCACCTCTGAGTCCAAGTTTCAGTCAACTGAGTAGGAGCTTAACACTTTAGATTCATAATTTCTTGAGAACACACCCAGATCAATAAATTCTATCTGATCTAGTGTTGTAGTCTATCCTCTTTGGACTAACCTACTCACAAGCCATCGTCACACATATTACCTAAACTCCCAATGATATAAATGAGCAAATATTTGCAATTGGTTTTTAGAGGCTAGGCTATTTCCAACCAGGTCAGATTTTTGTCTCTGTGCTATGGAGCATGGGAAGATCTGGGCCACATGGCAAAACGTAACAGAGAAAAGACTTAAACACAGATACCCTTGCAAAGCAACTGCCCTAGATGAGGTTATTACAAAATTTTTAAGTAAGGGAAGGCTAGTGTTCTCAGACATGGAAAGCAGGCTGCCTTCATCAAAAAGGGAGGCTCACAGTAACTGGGGTATCAAGATACTCAGTTTTGCCCAAGCTGTTAAGATGTTCGCATTCCGAGTCCCAGGGCTCTACTTCTTTCCAATCAGTGTCCTGAATGAGATATCTACACGGCAGTGTAATTCTAGTACCAGCACAATTAAAGCTGTGTTCAATATTTAGCTCTGTGGCTACATGAAAATAAAGTGCTTTAGAACCACAGAAACTCTCTGATTCTCTAAGACTTGATCTGAGAGTTAAAAGACTTGAGCTTGTCATTTTCTTTCTATAAGTGCTCCAATAATCTCAGAAGTGACAATCCCACCCATCCCTCAGTCCTTGTAGTCATCATGACTGCCATAATGATCAAGTGCTTTAGCCACTTGGTCTCTTAAGGTATTTGCTTCAGATATTATTTTATCACAATCAACCAAAGGTAATGATTTGATTAACTGTGATGCCAATGCATGCAATGGATTACTAGAATCATAGGCAAGGAGCTTAAGAAATGACCGAACTAATCCCCAAATCCGATCTTTGAGGGTCTTCCCTCCCAGGATCTCATTCTTAGTAACAACTTTTTTATTGATACCTTTATCATTCCAGTCAGGAGACCAAAACGATACTAGTTATTTTAACAGACATAATTTTATTTATATATATATAAAATTTTAACCAGATGTTAAAGAACTGAAGAGGAAAGAGGGAACACTGAATATCAAAATCATAGTAACAGTAGGAAGGAACTACCACTCCTAGGACATGGATTAGAGGAAAGTAAGTTATTACAGCTTAGAAATTTGGAGGAAGGACCCACATGGAGGTGGGACTACTGTTTGAAGAAAGGGTATTATCTCTGAAGGGGTACAATGAGGCTGGTCCTCAGAGAGTGGAAAACTATAAACTGGAAAAACTGGGACCAACTGTTAATGACAGAGTGAGGCACTATTGTTGTGGTGAGACAGACAACAAAAAGGATCAAACAGGAAGCAGCAAGTCCTTTTGTCCTCTGGCTTTCCACTCTCCCTCCCCTACTGACAAAGCCCCATGGGCAGCCAGCTAGCAAAAAAGAAATGCGGTTTAAAGGTTCTGTCCCAGATTCACCAAGGAGAGTATACAATGATGGTATTAATAGCTGAGACAATAGTTTAATAACCTGCAGTTGAGAAGAAGCAGGGAGTAGCTGCAGAGTCAGGTCCCTGATTATCTGAAACCTAAAAAATGCATATGGCTTTTTGGTCTTTTCTGTACAGTGCCTGGCAAGCTACTCGGGCTCACAGAAACCACCATGTAGTTAAACAGAAATACCATACTTCCAGTTACATGATTCTTTGCTATTGCTATCAGGATTCCAATAATTGGATGTTCCTATTCTTTTTCCACCCACACACAGTGCAGCCAGACAAGGAAAACAGTAGAAAAAAGCAATGGGAATGAAACTTAGAACAGGACTGAGGTAAGAACGATGAGAGTGAAAAGACAGATGACTAATTGGGATTATATATTGGGAAGTTAAAAAAAAAATGACAAAAGTGAAGAGCATAGTGGATTAATGGGTATATCTTCTGCCTGGGGTACTATCAGAAAGTTGTTTTCATGAGATCTAGATGGTTTTCATTGTTTCTACTCAATAAATCTGTGATCTTCCCTTAGGTTAGCAAATAAACACTACATAAGCAAAGCTAACCCAGAATAGTTGGGTTAGGCTCAAGATTACTGGTTAGACTCAAATCAGGATGGAAGTGACTGGCACTGACATGGTCTTGTGACCTCAGCAGCGCTTAGCTCAGACTTCCAAAAGTTCTACAATTACCTAGGCTTCCACCCTTGTAAAAGCCATACCTAAATGTAGTAGTTAGGCAATCACCGAGTTTTCTGACCAAATCTTAAACCAGAAACTGAGCCAGAATTTGAACCTAGGTCTGTCTGATACCAAAGTCTGTCTCTTAACCACTACAAACATGAAGTTTCTTCTCTTCACACACTGATGCTGCCTTCATTACCAATTGAGCCTTCGCTCATTTTCCTCTTCCCAATACTAAAGATAGATATCTAAGGTATCTAGTTAGTTGGCCTACTGAAAATTAAAATTTAAGGATATAATGCAATTATTAACCTATTTTCCTTAATGGAGAAACATTACATTTAAGAGAATAATGCTAATCTTATAGTTATTTTTAAATCCTGTGTTAAGATTGCCTTTCTCACTTGGGCAACAGCTTCCTAATTCCAATTACAAACTTTCTTGAAGAACAATAGCAATAAAATCTGATGAGGCAATAATAATAAACTGTTGTAAAATTGGTCTTAATCTTCCCCCAACCACAAACAAGGAATTTTATGTTCTGCTGCTTACAGTAGGGGGAGCAGTGTAAAGATGTCAAAACTATGCTTCCTAAACATGGCATATATTTTCATAAAATGACAAGGGCTTGTGTTGTTGTTGTTGTTGTTGTTTTTACCACCTATATATGATCAAAGGGTATTTTTAAACTCATTTTACACAGCTTGCTTCATTCGCTAACACATCTCCTCTGCCCCTCTGTTCATATTGCATTCTCTGAAATGCCTTCTATTCTCTATTATACACTTTTTACTACATTTATTTTTCAAAATACTCATTCTTCAAAATCCAGCTCATGTCTCTCCCCTTCAGTGGATAGACTAGTAAGATGGTTTCAACTAGCTGTATTTATAAGGCTTTCCTAAACATGATACAACAGAGTTCAGTTACAAGTTACGCTAAAAGAGCTGAAACCAAGTGTTCGGTTCAGAAGTACACCAATAAACCTTGTTTACTGTATATGTCTGGGCACTGTACTGCAGGTGACTGGACACTTTTGGGCACACAGTAGGTAGGCCTCAATCCAGAACAGAAGCCTGTTGGACAATCACTCTACCCCAATACCAAGACTGGGCCCTTACTGGATGCTTTATTACCTATAAACAACGCTGGGTAAAATATCTTAATCCGGCACCAACTCCGTATGCCTGCGACAAAAGGGAACCGGCGGTAATGCGGCACAGTGATGCAGATGAGCTGTCCACCTAGTTTTCCTCGCGGAGCAAGTTGAAGCCTTTGGCACCGGCTCCCCGACATCCTCGGGCGCCCTAGCACCGCAGCCCCTCTGCTCCGATGCCCCCAGTTCCTCGCTGGGACCCTATTCCCCGCTGTCTGTCGCTCCGTCCCTTGCCCCCAGCCCTAGGGCACTTACCATCCCAATACCAGGCCGGTGGTCACGATGAAGCAGGTAAAGACCACCGCGATGTAGAAAAGCGGCGAGTACTCATAGAGCGTTACTAGAAACACTGCAGCCATCAGGATCTCCTAAGCTGAAACGGGCTCCAGCCGCCCAGCTCCGATCAGCCCGTCCGGGCAGCGTAAAGGCAACTACGGTGCCCCGCAGCGGACAAACTTTGTAGATCCGCACTCGCTTGGGTTCTTACAAACTGGACGTCGGGGCAGCCTCGCGGGTTGCGAGAGCCGGCGTGCCAATCACGACGTCGCCTGCAGAGCTCTCCCCGCCCCTCCCGCTCCCGTCCCGAGCTATTGGCTTCACCGAGGGGCAGAGCCCGGGCTCACACCGCCCAGACTCCTGGGATTGGTACCCAGAGAGTGCCTTCTCCGTCTGTCTGTCCTAGCGGTCCGCGCCTTTCTGCGGCAAATTCTAAATAGATGTCGCCGCCAACTCCCAGACTCAGGTAGGGTTTTCTGATGTCAGAGAGAGGAGGCACAGTCCGAAATCCACGTCACAGAACCTAGATCCTGAAACCCTACGTATTAGACCCGAGGCAAATTTGGGAGGAGGAGGAGAAAGGCCGGCATCTTTGGCTCTACAAAGTGCAAGAACTCCATACCCGCTCTTCTTTTACCTAGAAAACTTACAGCTAGGCAGCGTGGGGAACACTAAGGGGAGTCTTACAAGCAGTTTATACGAGCCTTGTCAGCCTTCTCTAGTTGGATTTAATGATAGAAGCAAATTAGCATTGCGAATCAAGATGCCCATAGAAATGAATCGGGTGTCTTCTCACATCCCCTTATTTTTCTCTTCTCCCTACACCCTTCAAATTAGGTTTAGATATTTGAACATTTTTGTATTAATTTTCACCTTAACGATAATTTAAAATATGTATCCTGTGTGTGTATATATGTGTATATGTATACATATACTTACTTTTATTTTTAACCGAGCAGAAGCTTTTAAGTACAAGAAAGAAGCAAAACGTTCACCCTTTCTCCATTCCTGTTCGGTCAACTCCATCAAGTTAGCCTCCCCGGAAGTCGCTCACACTTCCACTGATTATATCGGTTTGCCTTTAGTTCTCTAAAACCACACTTAACCACCATAGAGACAGGGAAATGTACTCTTTTATTCTGAACAGCTACATACCTGCTACAAATCGGGGGGTTTTACCGAGGAAAAAAGGGACAGAGGACCTCGGGATGGCTAACTAGTGGTCCCTTCACACTCCTAAATCACCAATAAATTAGTGCTGGGGGAAGATGAGATAAATTTGTTCAATGGCTTCATATATCGCTTGGCAAATGACTATGTCTTGCATATTCTTTGCAGTAGTGCTCTGTGAGAAGCTTGAACCAACATAATTTTTGAGGATTACACATGATTGGTGAAAGTATATAGCTTATTTAATCAGCCCTCAATTGCTGGACAATTTTTAAAATTGTAAATAATACTGCAATGAACATTCTTAAACTAAATCATTCTTTGGGATAAATTCCTAGAGGTAAAACTTTTAGTTCAAAAAGTGTGTGCATGTTAAGCCTTTGGAGAAACGCTGCTTTCCAGAAATGTACCAGTTTACAATCCCACTCTCTCATCCTCAGTTTTGCCATCATTTCATAGTGTCACTTAAGAAAAATCTTGATCGATGTGAAAGGCAATTTTATTGCAATAAACAATAATTTTCATAATGAATACAAAGGTGTAGGAGTCTCAAGTTAAAGTAGTATATTGAACATGCCTATAATTTTACTCTCTCCCCAAACTCCACTAACACTACAATAAAGGGATTTTAAAAATCAACAAAAACAAGAATGGGAAAGAAATAATAGCAGTAACATATTGGAAGATGGAAAACAGATGAACAAGGATAATTCGCTAACGAGGCCATGAAAGCCAAATTCCAAATCAACACTGGGGAAAACTGAGTCCCAACCTAATTTACACTGAAGAATTATTTCACCCCACTACCGAAAATTCTTGATTACTATGCTATGTATGCTTGAGGATGAAGTCCCAAGTTTCTTGTTTGGCATACCCACTTCTACATGACCCAACACTCATTTACCTCTCACTTATTCAGAGACTTTCTTGAGTGTCAGATATGTTCTAGACACTGTAGAAGGCATTAGAGATACAATAATAAGCCAAAAATTACATATATCTCTCTTCTCCTGGAGTTTATCAACTAATGGAAAGACAAACATTAACCAAAAAATCTTGAACAAAATATAAAGGCAAAATTATGGTAAGTGCTATTAAAAAGAGGTACATGGAGCTATGAGAGTAGATAATGAAGGAATGGGGAAATATAAGGAAGACCAGGGAAGGCTTTCCTGAAGAACAGATAATCGAACTGAGAGCTGATAGAGATTTATCAGGCAAAGAGACATAAGAGAGAAAGAGCATTTAGGATAGAAGCTACAGCATGTGCAAAGGCCCTGAGGTGTGAGCAATCATAGCGTACCAGAGAAAATGAAAGGCCAGTTTGACTAAAACATGAAGAGTGAAAAAAGCATGCTATGAGATGAAAATGGAGAGACAGGTAGAGTCCAGATTATACAGGAATCTTGCCATTTTAAGTACTCGACTTTACCCTAAGAGCAATGAGAATGTATATAATTGAAGAAGGAGAGTGTTATGGATGGAATCGTGTCCCCCAAAATTCATATGTTGAAGCTCTAATCTCCAATGTGGCTCAGTTTGGAGATGGGGCCTTTAGGTGAAGTCATAATGCTAATCCAATAGGACTGGTATCCTTATATAAAAAGAAAACCTAAGGATACAGCACGCATTCCATTTGCCAAAACTCAGCCTCATGTCCACATTTCACTGGAAGGGAGGCAGGAAGATACTCTTTGTTCAGAGTGGCCATGTGTCCAGCTAAAACTAGATGGTTCTATTATGTATAGAAGGAGAAAACAGAATTTGAAGGCGAACTATGAGTCTCTGTTATAGGATAAATACACAGGATCTGATAATGGATTGGACATGGGGCATGAGAGAGAGGCAGGAGTTGATGTTTCTGGCTTCTTCCACCAGATGAATGCATGTAGCTGTTATTCACTGAAATGAGATCCCAAGTCTCCAGTCTTGAGAGTCACGACTTATCCCTATTCCCCTTCCCTGTTCCCCTCTCCCTCATCCTTTATAAACTCCAATCATAGACCTACTGAAGCACCAGTCTTCTAAAATACATCAGAGATGGATGCAGGTATGTGAGTCCTGAAGCTCATACCATTTGGGGGACCCATTCTAAGAGGGTGAACAGAAAATTATAAATATAAATTAAGGCCTTTGGAAAGGGCCCATGCAAATGAGGTTCCCCAAAGCATAAATTGTATTCAATTTAGGGTGCTTTAAGCCTCACCAACAAAATTATGAGATGCCGTGGATTGTTAGGTGCATCCTGATTTCGGAGAGGTTAAAATGTGGTGGGTTAAGGGTACTGAATCTTAAATCAGTGAAATAAGTTATTTTCAGATCTCAAAACTGACCATTATATTAGGGTTCTCCAGAGAAAGGGAAGGGAGAGCGATATTAGAATTATTGTATGAGGGAGATTGATCGATCGATTGATTATGAGGAATTGGCTCACATGGTTATAGAGGCTGAGAAGCCCCACAGTCTGCCATCTACAAACTGAAGATCCAGGAAAGTAGTGGTGCCATCTTGGTCCAACTCTGAAGGGTTGAGAACCAGGGAGTCAATGGTGTAAATTCCAGTCCAAGGACAGGAGAAGACCAAAGTTCCAGCTCAAGTAGGCAGGAAGAGATAAAAGGGGGAGGCAAATTCCTCCTTTCCCTGTCTTTTGTTCAGTTCAGGCCCTTGATTGGATGATGCCCACCCACACTGGGGAGGGCAATCTACTTTGCCAAGTGCACCAGTTCAATGCTAATCTCATCCAGAAACACTATCACAGACACACTCTGAAATGCTATTTAATTTGAGCACCTGATGGAAAAGTCAAGTTGACACATAAAATTAATCATCACAGCTATGTGCATATGCTCTTCCCTTTGCCCAAAGAGCTCTTCTTTCCTCCTCCTCCTTCTCCTGGCAAACTTCTAGTTATCTTGAAGACTCAGCTCTGAAGCTCCTTTTCCCAGGAAGCCTTCCTGAACACTTTCCAACCCTTGGGGAGAGATGCCTCTCTCATAGCACCCAGTGTGGATCTATATAGAGTCCCTCTGACCTTGGCGAAAGCGTTTACTCACTAGTCTATCTTACTAAGTCACTGGCACCCTGAGTGCAAGAATGACACCTAACTGATGTGTGTGCAACAGTACCTAACATATATCTTGTAGCGGCTCAACAGATGTTTATGGAAAGAAGAAAGGAGGGAGGAATGGAGGGAGGGAGGGAGTTCTCCATAACATGGTAGCAAAGGCTCTATATTGGGCTAAAATCTGCGTAACTCTCAAATAGAATGGCTCTTCTTTATTATCTATAACTGATATAGTTTTGCTCCTGAATCTTCACCCCCACTGAGTAGTCGAAGGGAGAAAAAGAGTGGACAACAAGAGCTTAAATTTGTCAATTAAAGCCATCCTGGTTTCTTTGAGTTTAACTGCCCCTTTGGATAGCTGGTCTCTTTCAGGAAAAGTCTTAGTCTCTCTTCTTACTCCTCCCTCTTCTCTTGCTTCTTCCTAAGACAGTATCCTAGGGACACCATATGTACTTAATATTCACATGATCTCATGATAGGGTTGGAAAAATGAGGCCTCAGCTCTGCACAATGCTGTGAGTCCTCAGTAAGGTAAAGCAGGTTTCATCTGGCCTTTTGTGGCACCAGCTGGCAACCACTCCTGAGAGCCAGGGTTCTAGCCATTTACCTCTGGTTGTAAAGCCCTCATGCACTATGACCTTTTAGCTCTACTGGTTCACCATATTGTTTGCCATCTCCAATTTTATTTCCTCACGGAATGTATGAACATGTAGATTCTCCTACATTACACCTGCAGGTCACTGAGAACCAGGAGTTATCTTAGGATACCAAAATAGGCCACCTCTGCCATTGAATACTATTGTACCTGAGTCATGTTCAAGGGAGTGCAGAGCCAAATGCAAATGCAAGTCCTCTCCTCCTTTCTTAGAGGGGTAGACTACCAATTCCTAACTCTTCAGGTTCTCCAATATCACATCTATTTGTGTACTTTAATACAGTCCCTCCCCCTGCCCCCCCCCCCAATCTGAGACGTCAGCTAGAGTGGTTTGTGCATGATTGCCTGTTGCACTCACTTAAGCCCAGTTTCCATCGAGCTCCTCACAAGACCAGAGCAAAAAGGCTTTCCTGTCTTTCTGCTCAGCAGGTGCTTTCTTTATGTCACATAGCCTCCCTTTTCTGTACGAAATGGTATGTACTAAATGCCAGTTTTAATTTTTCCAAGGTCTGGATTTTGGAATGTTAATGGAGCTTTAAATTTTTTTTAACTGTTTCTCTCAGTAACGTCTAGGTTTTTCAAGACTATTGTGTTTCTTGGGACTCAAACTCCTATTTGGTAGTGAAAAGCTGCTTTTTTTTTGTTGCATTCCCAACATCACAGTTCTATTTCTCTTTTGAGGCTCATAGATACTTCTGGTCATCCAAAGAGAGATATTCATAAGAGAAATGCAAAAATTATTAATATGTTTTCAAAAATTATCCCCAGTATGTATCTTTCTTGGTGTCACCAACCCTTTCGTTTATTTTATATGGCCTTACTATATCCCATATTATTTCCTGAAAGGGCAAATTTATGTCTGTTTTGGGACATCGATAGGAATACGCTTCATAACTTTGAGCTTCAAACTTTGAGGCAGTTGCCGCACAACAGAATCAAATGAATATGCAATTTGAGTATGATCCCACAGATGACAGGAATTGTGAAAAATCTTATAGTACCTAAGCAGAACCTAACCCTTTGAACCCTATGAACTTCCAGTCCCTCTAGTAAAAAGCTTTCATGGTCTTAGATGTTGGGCTTCTGTCATCCATATACACTAAGTTGCAGGACTACCTGATGCCTGCTGCAACTAAGCTGACGCTGGTGATTAACATGGTACTTAGTCTGCGGCCCTAAGTTGCAGGACTACCTGATGCCTGCTGCAACTAAGCTGACGCTGGTGATTAACATGGTACTTAGTCTGTGGCCCAAAGCTTAGGACATTTATCTATGGTCTCAACTTGGGGTGATTTCCCATTCCTGCCTCCTGGCAACTTTTGACAGTGTCTGGTCACATTTTTGGTTCACAACTGGGGAGATGCTGCTGGCATCTAGCTGGTAGAGACCCGGGAAGCTCCTAAACACTCTAAGTGCACAGCGCAGTCCACCCACAACAAAGAATTACTGGACTCCAAATGTCAATACTGCTTAAGTTGAGAAACTTGATACAGAAAATTCTACTGGATCTTGAATTTTAAGAGCACATTTTGGTACAGTTGCCCACTCCCAGTCAGACACAGCGTTCTCTCTTGGAAGGCACAGGAGTCCAGAGACACCCGCGTTCCGGCTAAGTTTGAGCCGCGCCTCCTACCGTCCGCGGTCACGTGTCGTCCCGCCACGGTCGCGTTGATCCGTGGGGGGGGGCTCTGCCAAGCGCTGGAGGTGGAAGGGAGGCGGCCGCGGTGCCATTCTTAAAGGGGCCCGAGGGAAAGGGAGAGACTGCTGACGGCCGGAAGGAAAATGGTGAGTTGCCTCCAGGGAGGGTGGGGGCCAGAGGGCTGGGCCAGGCAGCTGGGCTTTCCTGTTTGCCGGAGCCGGTCTCGGCGGGCAACAACCGGGGTGGGTCGGCGGCCGCTTCCGCCTTGGCTGCTGGCTGGTACCTACAGCCAGAGACTTGCCCTCCGTCTCCCCCACCCCCTCAGCCACCGCTGCTGCCGCCCCGCCTAAGGGCAGCATTTTCCAGCCGGGCCTGTTGTCGACACCCCCCACTTCCCCAAAGCAGGTTCAGGGACTAAGGTGCGGCTAGTAGGGATGGGCCACCCTCGCCGGGTCTTGCTGGATAGAAGGTATCCAGCTCCTGAGCTCAAGGGTTGGAGGTGCCGGGGGTCTGACCCAGTGGAGGTCTCCCCAGAACCCGATTTCTCTGCCAGGAACTTGGCAGGCGCCGAGCACCTTCCGCCTGGCGGCCTTTGCTGGGAGGGCTCGCTTAAATTCTGATTCCATTCTCTTGGCCTCCTTAGCTTGTCTCCTTCTTCCCCCGGCCTGCCTCTAAGATTTCTCCTATCCTTGCTTTCTTCGATCTCGGCAGTTGGAAACCTTTTGACACAGGTTTTGACATTTGGAATTGAAGCTTTGGAATTTCAGAAGCTTTAATTTTGCTGGGTCTAGGGATTTTAGCTTCTGTTTTCTTAGGAGTTGGACCCGTACGCTCAAAAATAAGTGGAAAATTAAGTCCATTGCCCCACAGGAACCTCTGGATCTTTTCTATCGGCTTTTAAAATATGCTCCTTTAATTAGAAACAAACACCCACTCCCTCCCCCATCATATCTCTGACCTCCCACTCATTTTGCAACCCACCTACATCCAACAGATCTTGTTATGGTCACTAAATTCAAGGGACTCTTCAATTCTTATCTTTCCTGATCTTTTCAGCTGCATTTTGGTTTGTCGACCACACTCTCCTTTTTGTATTGAATACTGTAGACAGTTGTAACACAATGGTAAATATTTGTGTATCTAAACACAGAAAAGGCGTAGTAAAAATATATAAAAGGTGAAATAGTACATCTGTATAGGACATCTACCGTGAATGGATCTTGTGGGAGTTTACGGAAGTTGCTCTGGGTGAATCAGTGAGTGAGTGGTGAGTGAAGGACTAGGACACTACCGTACACTATTGTAGACTTTATAAACACTGCACACTTAGGCTACACTGAATTTATAAAGTAACATGAGATTAAATCAAGCGTAAGAGAAAATGATGCAATCAAGAGACGCAAGAAAAAGCTGTATAAATCACAGCATGTTTTTTTTCCACTTGTTTTCTGATTCTTAGAATGTCAGGATTGCACAAGCATACTGTTTTACAGAAGACTTTTTTGTAAGTAGAAAGAATATACTATAAAGTAATGATAAAAAGTGTAGTAAATACATAAATTAGTAACTTTTTACCACTATCAAGTATAATGTACTGTCGATAACTATGTGCTTTACTTATGTATGCCTGACAGTGCAGTAGGTTTGTTTACACCAGTATACCACAAACATGTGACTAATACATTGCACTACAGCTCAGAGGTCAGTAGGCTATGGGTGCTTTTCAGCTCCATTATACTCTCATGAGACTATAATCATATATACAGTCTGTTGTTGACCTTAATGTTATGTGATACAACTATATTTTATATGATTGTATCCTTAGCATTTATCATGGTGCTGATACTCATTAAATGTTTATTGTGTGGATAAACCAATAACTGCACACTTGGGCTCAACTCTCCACTATGTTAAAATTTATCATATAAAGTTATTTCAGGACATTATACTCGTATGCTTCTAGCCATTAGGATTGGCTGAGCCTTGGTCCTTTTTCTTGCAGGAAGGCATTTTTGGCCTTATTATGGTATTGGGAAGAATGAAAATGCAAAAAAAAAAAAAAACTATCTAAATTAAATCACAGCATTTTTTTTTTTTCCCGCCTGGTTTCTGATCCTTAGAATGTCAGTATTGCACAAAAAGCTCTGGTATCAACTGGAAGATAAGATTTTCGTGATAAATTGGTCTTTATCGAAACAAAAATTAAATATTTATTCATCCTACTAATGGGTTCTACCTTTGGTTGAAGAGAGAATAGAAATTACGGTTTTCTGACTTTCATATCTTTCTTAGAAACTTAAAAAAAAAAAAAAGACTAGAGTTGAATACTACCTTCAGGAAGATCCATATGACTTAACATCTCTTTCTCTGAAGAGAAATAAAAGGATGGACAGATGTGACTTCTATAGAAGCTTTATATATTGGAATCTACCTACGAATGGGATGTACTTTCTAATCCATATAATAGCATTTCCTGTGGTATATCACACCTTATATATTACCAATGTTCTGAATTTAATGGACAGTTTAAAATTGATAATCACTTCCTGCTTTAACATGCTTTCATTTACCCAACACAGGGTTAGAAAAGCAGGCTTTTGTTAAATATTTATTTTAACTCATAATTGGAGGCTTTAACCCTTTTGGGCTATAATGAGACATATATACACATTTACATATTTACATATATAAATATTTAGCATTGGTCTCAGAACTATTCTAATTTTCTTGAAGGTGGAGGGGGGAACCTGTGTATGAAAAGAGACCGAAGTATATGAACCTTGTTTGGAACCTGACTCAATTAAATCAATGTAAAAAAAAATATATTTTAAAATAGGGAAATTTGAACTTTATCTGAATATTTGAGACTGGAATTATTGTTAGGTTTTTTAGGTAAGATAATGTTATCGTTTTTATATTTTTTATATTTTTAATAGCACATACTGCCCTTTTAATGATAGATACTGAAATATTTACAGTTGGAATTATTTCTGGTCTTTGCTGTGTGACAGTCCACGGGGCAGTGCTGAGGGTGTTAGATGAAATAAAATTGGCTATGTGTTGATAATGGTTGAAGCTGAGTGATAGGTGCATAAGGTTTCACTATACTCCTCCACTTTTATGTGTTTGAAGTTTTACATGTTTAAAAATGAGAAGAAAGATTTCCATCCTTGTATTCACAATCACTAACACATTTGCACCAAAGAAGAATGCTTTTTGATCATTCTCTTGCCAGATTTCTGGAGAAGAGTCTCTCTTAATTTTTCATAATTTGTAGAAGTTTCTTTTAGTTTTTATATTTGTTTAAAATGGTTTTGCTTTCATAATTGTTAAATGCTTTTTAAAATCATCTTAGTTCTTTAAATATAAATATTATTGATCTTTACTCTTAGTGGTTTTTTTTAATACTTTTGTTTATTTGTATATTTTTCATCATTGTGAGAGCCAAAAATGAATCATGGTTTTATTAATTCTAAATACAATAAGATGATTATCCCCTTCTTCCTGCATAGTGCAAAAATATTTATAACAGCAGACAGTGAACATAGACTTTTCCCACATTCTTCTCTTTCTCTCCAGTTCTGATAAATGTGTACATTATTATGTGTCTAGTTCTTTGAGATGCTTACTAGCCAAAGAGGAAGTTAAACTATACCCTACATATATATAAGATGAACAAATAAATATGTGTAACGTGTAGTTACAAAGGTAGTTAGTTTTAAAAGTTCTTTAAGTGTTTATGTGTTTCACATTAATCCTTTAACATAATTGTGACATTTGTAGATGTCACTATACCTTTTTAAAAGTATTGGGTTTTATAACTTTAACATACATTGTGTATTGAAGTCATGGCATTTTATATGTGATTTCTTTTTTTCTAGAGTGAGTCTTTGGTGGTTTGTGATGTTGCTGAAGATTTAGTGGAAAAGCTGAGAAAGTTTCGTTTTCGCAAAGAAACGAACAATGCTGCCATTATAAGTAAGCTAAAAGTGATTGCCTCAGTTACTTGGTGTTTGTTTTTATCTTATAGCTACATTGAATAAACTGAACCTATAGAAAGTAATTTACTTGTTTTAATTCCCACTCCCCTTTAAGATCACTTTTAAAAATAAGTGACAGCTAATATCACAGAACATAGGTAGCATGTCCTACCTCCCCCCTCAGCTGCCTATATAGCGCTGGAGGAGTTTATCTCAGTCAGTTGGTCATTTGTAGTGACCCATCCAACTGCATCCTTTAATTTCTCAGGGGACTAAAAATAGCCTGGCTATTCATCCTCAAACAGGAACTTTTGCCTACACTTAAAATGGTAAAGTTCACCATTATATTCAAAATGATTTGAGGCCTATTTCAATTCTAGACTCAAACTCTAGTTTCATGGAGAGGACATTTAAGTGGCACTGACTTCTGACAATGGAAAGAATGATTTGAATATAACCTCTCCTACTATGTACTGTATCTTTTGTTCTGCAGGGTTTTTTTGAATATTCTTAGGTAATATTTAATATGTGGGTAGTGATTTAGAAAGATAAAAGGAAGGATGAGGGGGTGAAAATATAAAAATCTGTGGACTAAACAAACAGAGATGCATCTGGCAGATGTGAATCAGTGAGGTGGTGACAACCTGTCACGAATTCTGGTCCTGTTACAAATAAATACTACAACATAGGAATACAGTTCTTAAAAGTGAAAATGTGTGTCAGTGCCATTTTGCCACAAAAGATAAAACTATTTGAGGATTTACTATGAAATTAGTGCCCAACCAGAAATGGCCAACTTTTCAGAGTGATAGAAAAGATAGAGACATAGATTATCTAAATATATTTTAATTTGGCTTTGGATTATGTCACATATATTTATAGCTATCACTTTCTTACAATACTCATACCGCGCCATGAAATCCTAACTCTGGAAAAGCTGAGAATCTGGCAGTTGTTCTATCTTGACCCCTGGTCCATTTTTCAATTGCATCTCTAACCATGTTACATTAGACCAATCTCAATCACAGTTTCTCTTTCAGACCTTATTATCTAGGAAGTTGTATTTGAGTTACAAAGTTCTCCAAATACACAGTGAATCTAAGGAGTTGAACTTTATGTTCTAAATAAGCAAATTAGGTGCTATGAATTGTGGATAAAGGCTTTTAAACACTGACTACTTGAAAGCAAAGTTAGCTGAAAGACCTAAACTAAAACTGCAAATGAGTTTTATGCTTCTGTTTTTCGATGCTTTAATTTTAGGTGCCAGAAAAAGGGCTGAGACTCTGGGTTGGGTAGATTGAGGTCACATTAGACTCACAGTTTACTCATACTATGTTTTTATTTTAGTGAAGATTGATAAGGATAAACGCCTGGTGGTACTGGATGAAGAGCTTGAGGTTTGTTTGGTCAGCTAAATATAGTTTTATACTTACGCAATTATTGCCCAAAAGATGCTATATATTAGTTACAGATACTTGTAAAATTAGTTCTAAACCTTTAAATACATGCTCATTATGCATGAAAAGCAAGTGCTATCTATTGCATAATATATTATCTTGCTAATTTAATCACCTTCTTTAAAACAGTGATGAAAATCCAGTGTAATAAGTGGTAGAAGTTAGGGCTATCTGTCCAGTAAATAGTGAGTCAATTTTATAACTTGCTCTTAAATTGCTTAGCCAGTATTAAATACCAAAATCCTATAACTTAAGTATGTAGTTTGTCAAATGAAGTAACTAATTTAGAATGAAAAGAAATGAACTTTTTCCTCCCTAATTCAGATACTGTTTCTTCTGAGGGATTGGCTTATCTCGGTATTTCTGACAGTTGGAACATGCATAGACAACTGTGCCTCTCAGCTCCATATTTAGTTAAATTAACGGAACTAAACTGAGTGGGCTAGAATGGGTTTTCATTAGATTGAGGGTTTGGTAACCTAAGTTTGTGTATAATTTAGTAAAATAAAGTTTTATGTTGTGGTATATGGTTATGAATTGATCCCTATTAGTAGAATGGGTGCTTGGTATATCTCTTAACGATATGAGTAAACAAATGTTTAAAAGTTGTTTTTCTTTATGGTGCTAGGGCATATCACCAGATGAACTTAAAGATGAACTACCCGAACGACAACCTCGATATCCTTTTCTTAGTGTGCTTTTAAAAGATTTGTTTTCCTTAGTGATCAGAATTTATGATTTTATTTATTCATCTTTTATTTTATTTGTTTGTTTGTTTGTTTGTTTAAATTTTAATGTCTACAGCACCTAGTATTCCTAGGTGGTCTCCTATCCAAGTACTAACTAGGTCCGACCCTGTTTAGCTTCCGAGATCAGATGAGATCGGACACGTTCAGGGTGGCATGGCCATAGACATTCATCTTTTAAAAGACACATATTTTACAAAATTTTCTCTACTCCATGATCACAACCAAAGTAAAATATTTATGCACATATTGGACTAAGAAAAATGAAAAATTGTATTAGTGGGATACATTATTTCCTTTTAAAAAGTTTCATTATTATGTGTTTATAATAAAAATGAGAACGGTAAAAAGAAATCCATATTAAATCCATACTTCTAGGTAAGTTTATTTTTGAGAGATATTTTATTTTATGACTTGACTTTGGGGCCCATTAATAAATTCGTGGAAAGATAATGAATAATGAAGGTGTGACCTAAATGGGTAGGTCAGAAATTTACCATGCACTAGCTCCACGGGCGTGTATTTCAGACCTTTGTTGGTAGGTACTTGTCTCAAATAGAGCAGTAATTTTAGTTTCTTTAACTTGAGAAAAACCTTCATTGTGTATAGTTATAAATATCAACATGATGATGGAAGAGTTTCATATCCTCTGTGTTTTATTTTCTCCAGTCCTGTTGGTAAGTGAATTTCTTTAAATAGTGCATATTTGTTTCTGATCCAAGTAATAAAACCATTTTTTATACTAGACAAATTTTATGCTTGTTTTAAAGATGAAAATTATTGAATAAATCTAAGTCGAAGTGTGTGTGTGAACACATGTGTAAATACATTCCTAGAAATAAATTACTAGGAATTTACTTGCTTATTTTCTTAGGATAAATTCCTAGAACTCTCATGGTTATGGCACATCATACACACATTTTAAAGAATTTGAAATGTAATGAAATTTTAAAATAACAAAAGTACATTTTCTCCTATATTTTAAGTTTTTAATAAGTATGTGAGCTCCGTGTAAAATCATGATATATATTTGTGTTTATCTTTAAAATAGTAGTTACCTACGATATGCCAATAATCATGAGAATAGTCCCAGAGTACCTTACATTGGATATTAAAATGGCTTATTGGTATTTAAGGTATCTATCACCAGACCTCCCACTACCACCACCATTGAAGCCCACAGTAAAGTTTCTACTCAGTGAACTCTTCTTTAACCTTTTTCATATATGTCATTTACTTAGCACTTAAAATATACTGCAATATATTTTTAAGTTAATATGTAATCAGACTCACTTTTTTCAAGGGCAGATATTCCAGCCCCACTGACCTACCATCTTCCCAAAACTTTATCTGTGTTAGGCATACATAAAATTGATTTTAATATTTAAAGTCAAAATTAAGAAAATGCTGAAAAGTTTTCAACTGTTTGCAGAGCTCTAAAAGTTAAGATCTACAGAGGTATAGTCTCATTTTTTGCTGACCCAGGCTTGTTTATTTGTAATTTAGCTGTGTCTCTTTGTACAGGCAGTATACAATGGTAAAATTCTCAAAATACAACCCCTACACATGTAGACTGAAATTTTTTAGAAACTTGAACACAGAGGAAATCCTAAAATGTCATTTTTTTAAAAATAAACAATGCAAATCCTTTACATTTTCCAAATATAAGTCTCATTTCTACACAAATGTCTCTTTTCCAGGATGTAAGCCTGAACAACAGATGATGTATGCTGGGAGTAAGAATAAGCTAGTCCAAACAGCTGAACTAACCAAGGTGGTATTTATATTTGACTTGCTTGTTGAAACGTTATTTTTCCTTAGTTTACGGTAGTTTCCCCAGCCCTTATCTGCGGTTTCGCTTTCCACAGTTTCATTTACCTGTGATGAACCACAATCCAAATATAATAAATGGAAAATTCCAGAAATAACAATTCATAAGTTTTATATTGCATACCATTCTGAGTAGTGTGATGAAATCTCAGTCCTACCCAGTGTGTGAATCATCCCTTTGTCCAGCATGTGTATATACAGGATATACATACCTAGGTGTGTACGCTGCCTGCCTGTTAGTCACTTAGTACCTGTCTCAGTTATGAGATCACTGTTGAAGAATCACAGTGCTTATGTTCAGATTATCCTTATTTTACTTAATAATGGCCCCAGAGCACAAGAGTAGTGATGCTGGCAATTCGGATATGCCAAAGAGAAGTCTGAAGTGTTTCCTTTAAGTGAAAAGATACGTATGTATAAGAAAAAACATTGTAAAGGGTTCTTTACTGTCCTGAGTTTCAGGCATCCACTGGGGATCTTGGAATATATCCCCTGAAGATAAGAGGGAACTACTGTACAGAGAAATAGCTAAAATAATTTGAAGAGTTAAGTACTTTTTATGCAGGTGAACATTATTTGGAAAAGAGCGGCAAATTAGTCAAAACTTTTTATTAGTTGGAAATAGAATTATAGAAGTCTTTAACCAAAAGTGTGTTTTTTGAATGGGAATTATAAGTTGATTATAATTAGAAGAAATCACATTAAAATGTAGGCAGCTTTAGAAAAGCCACTAACTATTTATGTATTGAGAGTTCATCTTCCATAATATAATTTCTGATAGGAAAAGTCAGCATTGAAGCTTCTCTGAGCCCTTGACCATTAGACCTTTACCTTTACCTTTAGGCTGAATGAACTAAATTCTGTGCAGGAATTCTATATTATGCAGTTAACTATAGTGCTTCCCAATCTAAATGTAAATTCTTAAGAATCTAAGGAAGAATACTTATTATTAGCTTTATTAAGGTAGAACATGTTGTATACGAGACACTTTATGATTTAACATGTCCCCATTGTTTGTGGCATTTTTAAGGTTGAATGTAAGAGGGTTTTTTGCTTTTAAACTTTATGTAACTTACACATATTAGTTTGAGTTGAAAAAGTATGCACATTTAAGGTTTTGAAATAGAATATCACTGAAATGGTATTAAATAATATTTCCTTTCAGGTTTTAAGGCCAGCATCAGTGTTTTCCCCTCGGGTGCTTAATCATCAACCCAGGGGACGTCTTTAAGTGCTCTCTGTTTTTTCCCTTTAGCCCATATGATTGTCACTGATACCATCAACTTATAGATACTACTTTTCCTCATTTGTATCATAGGAATCCCCTGGAGGTGCTCTAAGGTGTTGGGTGGTTAAGAACGAGCTCTGTTAATAGTTTCAAGTCTAATCTAATGCCGAATGTGACCTAAAGTGCTGGAATTAAGGCAGGACAATTTACAGATTGCTTTTACAAATAATCCCATTGAATCCTCACAACTGTGTAAGGTTGATGGTGGTATTCCTATAGATGGGAAAACAGATTCAGAGGATGAATGACTTGCCCAGTGTTGCATAATAATATATGACAATACTAGGATTCAAACTCATATCTGCCTCGAATGCTGTCCTTTCTGCTGTATAGCCATTATACTTTCTGAACCTGTGTGTGTTCAGATTCTTGCTGGAGATTTGGAGCTGCTCTCTAGTCTATCTTTATCAAAACAATATACAGCAAGTACTTCCTCCAATTATGGAGGACTAGCATATGTTATTCTAGCTCCTAACTAACTAGATTGATGTACTTGGGTTGTTTCTTTTGGTGGGTGGGATTTACAGAATTTCTCTTTTAGAATATTGGTAGATTTTCACTTTTAAGAGAGAGTTGGTTTTATTGCCATCTTAATTGCTAAACTTTGGTAACTGAATACTTAGTATTTAAAAAAGATAAAGTGCCTCCAAAATGGTATATCTAATTTACACAGATTGGGTCATGACCAATATGAAAAGAAAGAAGAATTTGATATTTAATACTCAAATATGTAACATGGTTGATTTTTATTTTGAGAGTATCAAAATATAACCTAAGTTGTTCTTTTTTTTTAAGGTATTTGAAATCAGAAATACTGAAGACCTAACTGAAGAATGGTTACGTGAAAAACTTGGATTTTTCCACTAATGTGAAATTTTATGTTTCTAAAGTATTTTATGTATTAACCTGACCATACTGGAACCAGACATAAATACTTATTTATGCCTAAAAATGCACTGTAACTTACAGTTTGTTTCCTGCAGTAAAGAAAAATTCTTTGTTTGTTCAAAGTTTGAACAAAGAAGATATCATCTTCATAGTAATGAAATTTTGTAAAGTGTTTCCTTATATTTGTAATCGTTAGGTGGACTACTCTCCAGGGACTTTTTGCGGTCCTGTGACTAATTTCTATAAATTATGGTTCAGAATTTGTTACTATTTACAGACACCATTAGCAAGTGGGTATTAGATTGTGATAGACAACAGTTGCCTCCTTTTGACAAATACTGGATATTAGTTTATATATGAAAATAGCATATTATCACTTGTTGAATCTTTGAAGTTAATTTGGAGTAAAAGACTTTGAGTGACCCAATTTTGAGCCATCATTAGTAATTTACTATAGTAAAACCTGTATTACAAGTATATTTTTCATCAATTCTGTCCCTTCTTTGGTTTCTTATATCTTTTTAATCAAGTCCAAAAACTTTGTTCATCAATTATGCATTCTTAAGTTCTGGGAGTTAGATTTTATAATAGTTATGACTATTCTTATGGAAAATAGCATCTTAGGAATTGTTGGGTTGTAACTAATCAAGAGCTTCATTCCTGGTTGTGTTATTTCTAGATAATTTCAAATCTAGGTTATTAACACTTTATTATAAAGCATCTCAATGTTGTCCTGTGAAAACTAGTTATTTTAAATGTGTTAATAATGTGCCTTTGATTTGTTAGCTTTAAAGTTAGTTCAAGACTTTTACACTGCCAGTATTCCAGATTTGGTGAAATTAATACTTTTGTAAAGGGTCCAAGTAAAACAATTTTCTAATGTGTGTATCTGACATTTGTGATAAAACCAACTTTATATTTTTAAAATTCCAGCTATCTACTTATATTGGTGAATATATGGCAGTGGCGAGTTCTAATCTGGGGCATATTTGTGATTAGTTTTGTGCCATAGGAAAAAAATTACTTATCTTAAAATATTGGCCATAGTTAATAACATTAACATATCAATAGAAATTTCATTCTATATTCTAGATTTTAGAAGGAATTCTAAATTGGACACCTGTCTTGTTAGATGATGTCATCCTTGGCATAAAGCAAGGATTCTCATATATATAGTATACTTTAAAAACAAACATAAGTAACTGTCTAACATTAATTTGACAACAGGTCTTGAAACTCTAAAAGATTAACCAAATTTGGTGAGTAAATTCTTATATTAAGAATAGCTTAGTCCTTTCAAAACTAGCAAAGGCATTTTTTTTATGTTGACATTTTTCCATTAATATGTTCTTTAACATTTTGTTTTTTGAGGTTTCTGTGCCAACTTTAACAAAAGGTCAAGGTAGTTGGAATTTTCACAATATTGAATAGAGCATCTTCTGTTCCTGATAACGTTTGGCTTCAATAATCTAGAAACAGGAAGCAATAGGAAGTTAGTTGGAGATGAGGAAGTGCTCGAGTGGTTATTTGTTTTGATTAATGAATGGGAAGGATCCTTTATTCTAATTTCCAGAGAGAAAAAGAGAGAGTGAGAAAGAAGGAAAACGTCACCCAGTAAGTTTAAGAATTCTTTGAATAGCTATTTTGATATTGCAGAATAACGCTTATGATTCTGCAGAAATGCAAATGTAATCCAAGTGAATGGAGAGTGTTTTTAATGTTTTGAATGAAAGAAATGAGATTTTGTTTCACCTGGTCCGCAGTCATAAGAAACTAGTGCTGCAAGAATGTATTTTTTATAATAAGGTTCCTTATTTTGTCTTGGGCATTTTAGTGGTATTTTTTTTTTTTAAAGTCTTCCATAATGTCAGATAATATTGATTGACCTCCATACACAGAATTCTTAGTTCCTCTGTTTTCTAAAGGGCAAAGAACTGTGTGTGATAAATCTTGTTTTTCTTTGAGCTCATCTGCTTCTTATCAGTGACATGTAGTTTGCAAAACAATAGATTGAGGTTAAGGGATCAGTACAACATTTTTTTCACTTCCTCTGTCCTATAGGGAGATTTACAAATCCCATGCTCCAAAGTATTCTGAGTTTTATATGAATTTCCCTTCCATCTAACCAAATTTTGCATTATTCAAGTACATTTCTTATTCAATTTCTTTTTTTGCCTTCTCTCAAATAGCAACTCCAGATTTCATAATTCTAATTTGTACATTCCATCACTTTCTGGTACAACCATTCCTATTCAGCCCTAAATCTTAATGTTTCTTTTTTGGCAGGAATTTTTTTTTTCCTGAGAACCTCCTTCCTGGTCTTGTAAATCAACATTAGTTTTGAAATTGTTGGCCTCGCATAAATTCTGCATAGCATCTAATGTTGTCAAAATAGAACCAACTAGTAATCACAGCATGTTTTTAGTATGGTTTTTGTGGCAACGTAAATGACATGAAGAAATTGTTCTCAGGTTATTATGCTGAAATTCCAAAATGTCAGAGTTTTGAATACTATTCATTTTGTTCTGGTATTGAAGCAATTATGTTAGGAAAAATGTTGATTAACTGTTTTTGTTTAATTGACTTCTAAAATAAATGTGCAAATTGTCTATTTCTAAAAAGTTTACTAAATGCCTAGTGCAGTTAAACTCTTGTTTAAGAGGGTATTGTGAAATTTATGTCATTACTAAATAACCTTTGTAGCAAAATGTCTGTCAGCACTTTTCTCTCCCTTTTTATCTCCTATTTTCAGGAGTCAAATGTAGCCATAAATTGTATTCTGGTCTGACACTTTAAATATTTCCAGTAAGAGGAGTTTATTGCCAAATTAAATTTGGCTGTCTTGATTCCCCACCCATATAGTTAGTAAGGAAGGTGTACTTAAAAAAAAAATGTTTGGACTACTTTAAAATCCGAATAATGTCATTATTCCGTAATGTGGACTAGTGATGAACAGATATTTTCATAAGAGTTAAAATGCTGATATTTGGTGGAAGTAGAGAGTAACTCGTATTCTGTCAATTCAAATATTCTTAGTACAATTGCTTTCCCTATTTGTTAAATAGACATGATACTGGAATCTACAGAATTTGAGCCTTTCCAGCTTATGTGAAGAACTGTCTCAAACATTTCTGGACAAATCTTATCCTGTATTTCTGGAAGAATGTAAACCTTGTGGGCCGCTTAACACCGGTGGTCCCAACTTGAATATTCTTGAGAAATTTGTTTCCTGTAATGCCATATAACATTTCAAATCAGTGATCATATTCCTGTAATATTTAAAACAACTACATTAAGGTTGTGATAGAAACTATGTTTTCTTGCTTTTTGGGATATAGTTCATATTCATATAATTACTTGAATATTGTTTGAGGTCATAAACATGCCGGGGCAGTTCCGACTAATTTAGATGGTCCAATATAATCTCATTCAGGAGGCTTGAAACATTAATGGTTAGTCTTGTGAATTTTAACAGTTCCCTGTCATCATTTAACAAAATCAACAGCTGGCACAACTTCTTAAGCTGTGGTTTCAGTCTCTGCTAGTTCATATTGCATGTTTATTTTGGACAGTCTTCTGTTAAGCATGGTGCTTGTACTGGTTTAAATAAAATGTTAACATGAAAGGACTTCTAGCTTTTCATTTTTTACTCTCCTCTTCTCCCCTTTGGAGTTACTACTACTTGTCTGGCTTAATTGTGGCATTTGTGTGAGCCACACAGATTCAGCAGTTTATCTGGAAAAACTGATAGGCAAAATAAATGGGAATCATTGGACAATGTGGGACTGGCGGAGGGAGAATAGAATGAGATTATAATAATTTCCAACACTTGGTCTGAAGCTAAAATTATTAGTTTGTAGCAGAAGACATTATGTCAAATAATGAAACCTTGCTCTCAAAGGAAAAACTAGACATTAGAGGTTCTGTATATCCTAAGAAATCAAATTAAAGGTTCTTTTATTAAATATAGCTTATCACTTTATTAGACATCCACCAAAGACCCATTCTGCCTTTATTATATGTAGACTATTCTACATGGTATATGTTTTGTAGAAATCTATTGAATGAATGTGACTTACCAGTACTTAATAGTTTTTGCCATATACTTCCTGTGATCGAATATGTGGTAGTAGTCACAGTTTGTTTATGGTTGTGAAAGAAATAGTTTATGTCTTATTATTTTTTTAAGAATCCCACTAGGAGAATTGGCCAGAGTAAAATTTGCCTTCCTTATTTATCAAATTTAGCTTTTTAGCTACCTGACCAGCTCCTAGGTTTTTTTTCCTTCCTTATCTTTTCATTCTTTTCACTTTTCAAAAGCAAAAAGTGAAAGCATGGGTCCATTCCCATTTGCATGACAGCACACTTGAGTGAATATTATATCCTTGTACAATATATGTTCAGCTGTGTTTGGGAGCCAATTAGATTAAAGTTCTTATTGCTGAGCATCAGGGAGTTTTCACACAGTTCTCTTATCCTTTACTTGGGATATGCTCCTGGGTACATGAAAGTTCCCTACTGAGGTAACCTTCTGTTCTGGTTATAGGAAAGAAAAAACAGAATGCCTAGGTTACATCCAAAAGCCACCCTGTAGCGCCCAAAGCTGGTGTGTGCGTGTGCGCACATGCACACAATTTCTAGTTTCTCTTACACAATTAAGTATAGATTCTTAAGGTCCTCCATATTTTGACCCATTCCTTATCTGTAATGTACAAGCCAAGCCCAAATATGCCACAGCCCTTGGTTAGGTTGAAATGCCTCAGCCACTGCTCCTTGCTGAAGGGGTAGTCCTTTAGGCAGATGTGATTTGCCCCACCCAGATAGATGCACCTTCCTGTCCTCAATATCCTACCCCCAATACACACACAGTCTCTTGCTTCCAGCCCCTTCCTGTTGAACCCAAGGGCAGCCAGCTTGTATGATGTTGCTTGACTGGTACCAATGAGCTGGGTCTCGATTCAATTCCTGACTTTGGGAAAATGATCTCATTCTCTTGAATGAGGCAGTTAGCAGTGAGAGCTGAACTTGGAAGAATGCCATTAGATGTAGAAGAGGCCATGTGCAACCTACAGAGCAGAGGGAAAGAACACCAGCCAGGGCAGTGAAGAATGAAATAGGCTAGTGGAGAGTAGCTGAATCGTGGAGTCCCAAATCAAAGAGACACATCGCTGCCTTTTAGATTCCTTTCATCTGTGGATACTTCAGAGTCCCATCTTTATGAGGTGGGGTCAGTTCTTTCTGCTCTGACATTTTTGATTTTCTTATTTCTTGTGTCTGGAGGAATTTTTTTTTGGCCTCTTTTAAGAATTAGGGAATTGTGAATTTAAAAGGTGATAATTGCAAAACAATTATAATTTATGTTCATTTTTTTTTTTTCTGGTAATAAGAATCCCAATCTAGTCTGACGTCAAAACTTCAACAACTTATTTTCTTTAAAGTTTCTTCCCTCCACCCCGCCTTTCCCCTGCTTCACCTCCTTCACCTATCCTGCAGGCCGGGAAATCCACCAGGGTGAATGGGGTGTGTTCTGTCCCTTATTATTGCTCTGCCTTGCTCTAGTAGTGGGATCAGAGAAGGAGGGACAACGTAAGGGAGCACGAAAAGGCTTATTAACCTGGCACAGATATAATCTGGAGTGAGTGACCTCAGAGGTGTGACCAATGTCAAATGCCAGCTCTTTCCCCACCATGGAGCGCTTTACCTGCCCATTCCTCCAGTGGGGACTTGGGCTACAGTTCCCTTGACTTGGGCCATGCCTCCTGTGTCTGGTGGCTTTACAACTGCCCCCTCAGCTCTTAGCTTCTAGTAGTTTTCTCTCTGTTGTAGTTATTATAGTCATCTTGCTTCTCCAGACTGGCATCTTGACACCGGATTCATACTGTACCACAAGAAATATGCATTTTTCCTTGCTGCCATCAAGGAGGGTGCAGCTCTCAGATCTGGCTCCTGCATACCTCACTGATGTCATTTTTCCCTATTCTCTTAGTCTACTACACCTGAGCCATGCTGGGCTTATTTTTTCCTCAAACATATTAAGCTCAGGCCTTCGAAGTAGCTGTAAGCTTCCTCCTGGGAAGATTGCTCAGATCCTCTCTCCCCACATATTCTGCTGGCTCCTTCATTTTGAACTGAGCTTAAATGTTGCCTCTCACAGAGCCCTTTCCTGATCATCCATTCTAAGGCAGCAACATACTTACCATCACATCAACTTTGTTTTAATTCTCTGCACGGCATTTGCTACCATCTGATATTTCTTTTCTAATTATGTAACTGGTCTGTCAAATGGAAAAGTGTTATAATTTTTGGTTGTTTTTCAAAAACTATCTCCATTCCCTGTCAAACCTCTCTTTTTCCTCTGGTTAGAAAGCTTCCTTGATGATATAACATTTCCATAATATTTCAGTTGCTTGGTTGTTAAAAGCGTGTTTCCTGTTCATGTAAAAATATCAACCTCATATTTTCTTCCAGCCCTTTCTCTCCCTTGGCACAGGCTAACCCTGTGGCTCTTGGGGAAAGGATGGTGTGGGGCTCCTGTCCTCATGTCCTGCCCTCTTGCACTGCCACTCTCCCTTATCCCTCTGGTGTTGGAGAGGGGAGGAAGGAGACAGAAAAGATATTACATTCTGTGACCTACACACAGCAAATTGACTATACTCTCCTTGATTGATTTCTTTCTTCGCATACTTGCTCATGTTACTGGTAAGTGGGTTGCTATTCTTTTGAATGTTATTGCTTCTCTATTTAACACTGACTGGCCTTGAGTTTGAAGAGTGGGGCCGGAATTCAAATGATGGTTCTTTCCTGAGGGTCATCTTTTGGGTCTTTGGATGGCTTTTCAGGATGTCTTCACAATTACTCTTTCTACAATTTTTGTGTTACTTTAATGATGACCATTTCCTATTTTCTTAGTTTTCAATGTATTCATTGCTATTTTTTCCCCACATACCCCAACAGATTAATCAAATGCCTAGCAATTTTGCCAAATGCTTCAACACATAAGAAAACCTGTCAGTTCCTTGTTTCTCCTTGAAGCCCCATCTTTATGATCTAAAGAGAGAATTTAAATTATTAGTAGACCTCAACAAAGATTTTAACATCACCCAAAATATTTTTTCTCAATAATTGGGATGTCTCTTTTAAAAAATATTCAATTCTTATATGGAATTGGGTCTTTTTCTAGAATAATTATTCTAACATTGATGTGTCCATCGATTTTTGTGCCTCAAACAGACTTAGAATTATTGTAGCTTTATAAAATGTTTTCAAATCTCATAAGACTAATTTATTTTCGCCTTTCTTTGTTTTCAGATATTTATTTGATATTTTCATGTATTTTTAAGGTGACTCTTAACATAATTTTGTACAAAATCTCATTGGGATTTTGGTTATAATAGTGGTAATATACATCAACTTGGGAGTAAATGACATCTCTTTAAACTTCGATCAAGGAAAATCTTTTATTTAGGTCTTTTATTTTTTCAGTGAGGTTGTATAATTTTTTTCATATTGGTAGCACACATTCTTTGTTGAAATTTCCAGGTATTCATTTTAATCTGGTTCTAGTCATGGGATTAATTGTGAAATTACTTATGATAATAAAGAGATTGACCCCGGGATGGCTGTATAGCTGCACCTCATTGGAATATGGAATATGGCTCAGGAACTGGAAGCACCCAGCTCTAGCTGCATGGATAGTTTTCTGGTCATTACACCAAATGCAGAAGTTTGTTGATCCTCTGCCATTAGGGTAATAAAGCATCTTCCTGTCTAGTTCTGTGTTCCTGCGGTTGAACCACCTAGCCATCTACTCGTTAATCTTTTCTTATTCTCACTGCTTTGGTTTACTCAAAAGCAATTTGACTTCCCTTCACCATGGCCCAACTGAGCCTTTCCTCATAGCTACTCTCACATTATGAATTCAGATTCAGTTCCCTTTACAACCCTTTGGGCTTGTGGGTAGTAATGGCTCCTGGCTGTTGCTGGCCACACAGTACTGCACCTTCCCTTGTTAGTTTCCTTCAGCCCTGGCCACACCATTGCACATAGTCCAGTGCATCTCAATGTGCTGCATGGCTGGACTGGCACCTGCCCCACACCTGGCTTCTGAAGGTGAGAGTCCTGGTAACGTTGGAGGTGAAAAGTGGAATCTCATTACTGTTCTTCTAGCTTGTGGCCCCCTCTGAGAAACAGAATGGAGCTAGTCCAAAAGAACTGGAAGGAAATGGGTTCTTTTTAAATGATAAACTTTTACTTAAAAAATTACAAACTTTCTAATAACTGAACAAAAATTTTTAAGCTGTACAGTTTAAAGATTAAGCACAAAAGAGTGTAAAATTAAAAGATTAACCAAATGCTAAAACAGATACCTACGCACTCACTATGGATCCTAAAGACCACATGTAGAAGTACTGAGAATGATACTCAGCACTAGCTGAATAGCCCCTTCAGTGCTCCCAGACTTGTATATCTGCAAAAATTTGCTCTTTTCAAAATGTCTTCTAAGCCAATGGAGTTACTGGACTCTCAGTTAAGAGTCATAGAGGCACGTTCTCTGATGTTTCAGGGTCTAAAGAGGTTGGCCTAAGAGGACATGAACAGATACAAATAACAGCCCAGCAGTGAATATATTAAACTTTTGATGATTATTGATTTTTAATAATTTTCCATTCTTGTTTAAGATTAGAAGCAGACTTATTCAGTACTACAGGCCACAGAAGCATAGCAAAATACAGCACTTCTAAACCATTCGCTATATGATTTGCTAGTTTGAGTGATCTTTAATGCAAATCTAAATATGTCCCTCTCTTAAAACTCTTCAGTGAGTTCTGCTTCCATCTACAGCGATCAGTTAGCAGGTGGTGAAATCAGTTTTGTGGGTTGCAACCAGCGTTAAAAACAAAACAGCAAAACAACAACAACAAAACAGAAGGGAAAGCATCCATGGATCTTTAGAATTGTTTTGTGAGCAAAACAGTTTGAAAAACTTAAGCTTATGGAATATGAAGTCTGAGCTCCTTAACCATGCATACAAGACCATCTATGATGTGAACCCTGACTAACCCCTTTCTAATTCTCAACACTGGCTTGCCCCATGTTCCACTAATTTAGAACTGCTGATGATTTCACTTTAAACACAGTTCTTTTTTTCTTTCTTTCATCTCTTTGCCTTCGCTCATGCTGAAACTTTTCCTTGGGCTGCCAATTCCATCTTTTTACGTGGACAGCTTCTACTCATCATGTGAGCTTCAGCTTAAGAAACATCTACTCCAGAAATCCTGCCTTGAACGCTTTGGGGCGGGCTGCGTGACCTTCTCTGACCTTTCGTAACATCCCACAGACTTCCGTTAACAGGGATACAATACCGTAATGATTTCTTTGAATGCAAGTATTATCTTACTCATCTTTGTATCTCCAAGGAGGAGCACAGCACCTGGACCATATTAGGCACTCATTCAATAAATATTTGTTCAAAGAATTAACAAGGGAAGGAAGGAAAAAAATCTGCTGTGTGGACAATATAAGTGCTATGCATATTCCTGCCGTCAGAGGGCGCCGAAGCACCTGGGCCACAGCGCAGGCGCGCTGAGAGGGCGGGCGGCGCGGCGGCGGCGGCGGCGGCGGCGGCGGCAGCAGCTGCGGCGTTGGGCCAGGCTGTGGCCGGGGGAAGTGAATGGTTTTACCCAGAGGGCTCTGCGCCGCGTTTCTCCGCTGGCACCGGCGCTGCTCCCTTCTCCTCCCCGGCCATGGCGTTCACTTTCGCGGCCTTCTGCTACATGCTGGCGCTGCTGCTTACCGCCGCCCTCATCTTCTTCGCTATCTGGCACGTGAGTAGCCGGCGCCGGGGGAGGGCGGGCGAGGCAGTGGCGTAGCCTCCTCTTGCTCCTGGCCCGCGGTCGGGGTGGCGACGGCCACGGAGGTCCGCGCCGGGGGACGGGGCGGGGCAGGGTCGGTGCTGGCCGCGCGGCGAGAGGTCAGCGCCCTCCGTCCGCCTGCCGGGGGCTGAGGGTCGCCGAGGAGCCGAGGCGTGCGGTGTCGGGATGGATGCGCTCTCTGTGCCCCGGCGGAGGCCGCGCCCGCCGCTGCCGCTTCCCCGCGGGGTGGGGCAGCCGAGGTCCTGACGGGCCCTGGGGGACAGCGCCTAGCTGGTGCGGACCGTGGCCCGGCACGCAGCCCCGCATCCGCGGGAGGATGTCAAGGCGCAGGGAGGCAGCTACGTACTTAGCGGAAATGAAGTTTTCCGAATTGTTATTTAATTCGAATTGCCTTCCTTTTCAGGTTTCCGCAGGGGTATAACCCAGATGAGATAGTTGTAACTTTAGACGAATTTCCAGCTACTTTCCCAGCACTAGTCGGGTGTTTTTCAAGTGGAATCACTTTATTTTCGGATTCTTGTAGACTTGTGAACTGTGATGCAGATTGGATTGGTTACTTTGTTGGCCGCAAATCCGAACTTTCCCTCTAAATCATACTTTGGTCTCTAGCGTTTCGCAAGAAACGGTCTTCCTAGCCACCTGTGTGTTTTTCAAATCCTCAGAAACCTGAGCTTCTCTGGGGCATTTTTTTTTTTTTTTCTTTTACTAACACCGTGCTGTACGTTAGAAGCACATCCTTTCCGGTCTTAGGAAGGAACAAGTAAATTCCCTGTGATACAGTTCTACAGGAGATTTTTAAGGAGTCCTGATAATCTAACACAAAATTAGAAGTAGCCTTCTGGAAATGAGCATTCATTAAAAATTTATCTTATATTTGCTTCTGCCTGCTCTCCGTCCCCTTATAGTCTAGTCATTTGAATGATTGGGCATGTTCACTCTCATGTAAATTTTAAGTCAGGTTTTATGCCCCTAAACAAGGATTTGTTAAGGCACATTGAGGGCCAGAGTCATTTAAAAGGCATCAGTGTCTTAAGCACAAAAAAAATCTTAACAGAAATCTGTAGAGTGGTATCACAAATCTGTTCCCTTTTGCTAAAGAGAGTGAGTATGTTTATAATTATTTAGAACACAACTGGTTTTGTAGTGGGGAATAGGCTCTTGAGCAATTGCTCCCTCAAAATGCTCATCAGTAGTAATCGATAACTTGAAGAGCATTTTAGGCTCTTCTATGGTGGAAGAACAATAAAAGATAATTTGAGGTGTATACTAGCTCCATCTTAGCCTCTGCTGAAACTGAAATGTGTGGTTCCCTTCCAGCTGTAGATGTGAACTTAAGTGGCTTTCTGCTTAATGGGTGCTGTTTATTTTCTGAGGTGGTGAGGCTTCTTAGAGCTGTGGATGGTCTTTTTACATTTTGAACCAGGTTGTGTTTAGTTTAAGGAAAATCTGAACTGCACTTTTAAAAAATGGGCAATTTAGTTTTAGCTTTGAAATGAATCTATTTGGGTGAGGTAGATAATTTTAAGTCCTATTAGAGAATTAAAAAAAAAAAAAAGTGTGCTCCATAGATTAGTGGATCTTTAGGGATTTCTTCCAGTTCAGAGGATTATGCATCCTTTGGGAACAAATTAAAAATTCTAAATAAGTAGTTTTAATTTTTCTGTCAACTAAATAACCTTTAGTTTATGTTTGTAGTTTTACTATCTGTCAGAACACTCATTTGGCAATTTCAAGCATAAATTAAAATCTTGTTAACATGAATTGTTGTATGGAGGATGTTTTTTATGCTCATGGTTACATCCATTAGTTTAGTCCTAATTCATGTGATTGATGCCCTGTGGAGAACAGAGTTGGAGCAAAGATTTATTTGAAAGCTAAAAATGCAGAAGTCATTCCCTAAAGATGTGCATCAAATTTGAAGGTTCCTGAATTGTGTAGTGTGGTGTCTTTAGGGATATATCTGTTTTATTTTTTTGTACTTCTGTGGAAAATTTTGTGCACATCTTTGTCCAGATGCATTGTTGCAAAAGATTTGAATACTGCTAGTTTAAGGATTTTTTCAGAAGAGTTTTCAAAACTACCTTACAGCACTCAAACAAACACATTCAGCAACGTACTCATTAAAAGATCCTTTGAAATCATCTGAAGAAAATGTCCAATCAAAAAAGGATTAGTTTTAAAACCTAAGTTCTGTGCTCTGTTATTAAATTGGATCTTGTTATAAGCAAGTAATTTGCAGTCATGGTACTTGTCTTGAACTTTATTACCCAAATGAGTTGGGAATATATTACAACTGATATCAGGTAATTGACTAATAATGTTAATAAGTAATCAGAAATTAGTATCTTCTAATTGTACATTTATATTTTTAACATTTCTTTGTGTCAGGGTTCATTAGTGAAGGAAAATGACTTTTGGTGAGTTCTCTGCTTTTTTAAAGCATAGAGCTATAGTTTTTTCTCTCTTTATATTCAGTAAATATCGTTTGAACACTTAAGTATGTGCCAGGCACTATTGTAGACCTGGCAGTGAACAGAGCAAAAATCTTTTGCCCTCATGGAGTTTACATTTTAATGTTTAATTATTTTCTTTCTGTTCCTATTTTAGTTAGGATTTTTGTTAGGTCCCGTGGGTAAATTTTATAAAATTCTAGAAATTAAGAAATTATCTTTCTACGAAGCTAAGAACTTTAACAGGGAAATAAACCAACATGTTAAAAGGTAGAAATATATGATTCCATTGGTTACTAGTAACACCCACTCGTGTAAAAATACTATTCATAACCCACCAGAGGGAGGGCAGATTGAGTACTAGTGGCAACAACTAAAATAGCTCCTCCATAAACTTGGTGCTTTTGGCTCTTATTTAACTTAATGCCACAAAGTGGTGCATTGCCCCTATTTTGATTTTTTAGTACATTTCAACTTTGAAGTTCTGTGTTTAGTGACCCTAAATGTTAAAGTAACATTTCTCCAGAGTCTGGACAAAAAGCATTTTTGCCAGATATGTTAAATGGATGCAATCTCTTATTCCTTATCACATTTATAACTGTTTCACTCATCAGGCTGTGAGAAGCTGGCCTTACTTGGGCTTACCCTTGTTCAGTCTTCAGCTTGGTGACCAGATGAAATTGACCCGCATGCAGTAGGAATATACATAGGACACGAAAGGAGGTCAGACTGATCACTTTTATAGTGGCCTTGAACAGAGCTCTGCTCTTGTTTACATGGTGCCTTTAAGTGAATTGGAAGAAGATGCCACTTGGGGTGCAAGAATCCTCCCTCCTGAAACTACCAGCCCTTGGGTACAGAGCCTGGTGCAGAGCCCATGCCAGGGTGCTTGGCAGCAAGAACATGGGCTGGCTAGAACCCCCCACTTGAGGCTTTTTGTCCTATGTAGAAACTGCCCCACTGTGGTGGTCCTGGCGAAGTTGAGTAATCCCTTATCTCTAGTGTTTCTCTATTCTGAGATCATTTCTTACGTTTCTAGATTGAAGCAGGATTTTGGAATGTATGTGTTTAGGCACAAATGGGAACAAATTGAAGCATGTGAGTCCATCTCTAAAGTCCCACGGAACACTGTGAAAAGGGAAGGGCATGCATAAATGCTTAAAAACACTTCACCCTGTGGGCACAGTCTGGTGGAGGGACACAAACCCGTACATAAATACTCCGCTCCATTGTGAGCAATGCCATATTGGCAGCATTATAAAGCCCTGTGTGTGGAGATTGGGCAGATAGGCACTTATTTCTGTTCAAAGGAGTGAGAGAAACCTACAGAGAGGAGTTGACGTCGGAAGAGGGTTTTTTTTTAAGATACAGAGGAATTTTGAGAAATAGTTGTGAGTGGGGAAAGATTTCAAGTTGAAAAAATAACTTGATAGCAGTATTGAAAAAGTTGAAAATTGAAGATATTTATCATAGTGGTATCATCATTTTAGTGACAATATAAAAGTGTTTTCAGTTCTTTAAATCTGTTTCTAGCACATATTAGCACATATTAAATTTAGATTGGTACTTGTAATGTTGGTACACTTTTGCTTTTGATTTATTAACTTCATTCAATTATTATTCGATGACGGGGTAGGTTTGTTGCTGCTTTTTATTAAAGTGAGAGGTCCTAACTATTTCAATTTTTTTAGATTATAGCATTTGATGAGCTGAAGACTGATTACAAGAATCCTATAGACCAGTGTAATACCCTGAATCCTGTAAGTTATATTGGATTTTCCTTTAGATTTTTAAACTGTTTTTACTTTTACCTTGATGTTTTGAAAATAGCCAATATTCTCAGTAGCATGATATATTTGTACTTTTCGAAGTAGGCAGAATTTAAAATAAATATTCTTTTTCCTGTCCTGCTTGACTGTTCTGACTATTATTAATCTGCCGGTGATCTTGTCAGCTGTCATACTAACAATCTTCCAATCTGCTTTTTACATTGTCGGCCAAAGACAGTTGAAAAAGTCAAAAAGATTAAAAGAGTCAAAATTGCATTAAAGGTGTGTACTGCTTTTTAGTTTAATGTTTTAATGCTACATTCATATCATGGGGAGGGTTAGGGCATTTGTATCTGTAAAATGTTCTGTTCACTGTGCTCGTTCATATGCCTGTTGAGGTTTATGATTTCATGAAATTTCATATTTTATGCAAATGTTTGCTTGCTGGCCCAGTCAAGTAGGGAAAGCTGTTAAATGCTTATGCATTAAAAAAATGTTATATCCATATATTAAATTATTTAGTGCATTGTTTGGCAGTTGGTTAACCTAAAGAGACTTTAATAGACAAGATTTATTCACCTGTTGTGACTTACTTTGAGATAGTCTGCAAGTGGAGCCTTTAGTACCCTATCTAAACTTCGGTTATGTCCATTCTGGAATTAATTCACTTTTTCAGCTGATGTTTTTTCAGAGCCTTCTAAGTTGGATAACTATTCTTAGGATCTGGAATCCTATGTAATGCTGTCATAATGCTGACCTCTGGACTTACATGCTCTCAGAATTCGGTAGATAACAATTTGCATACAAATGTCTACATAATTATTTCTAATATATATCCTCTCTAAATTTGTAAAACAGACTTGTCTTACATTGAGCTCTGATGGATTTAATTATAATGTGGCTCCATTGTGCTTAGGGATTCTATATATATTTTTGACTTCATTTAGTTTTCTCATTTAGAAAGATTCTCCTTTAGTCTGTAGGTTTGATTTTATGTAACTGGTAAGAAACTGGAAGGTTTTTTGTAAGAAAACAATGGATAGGTTTTCAGGAATTAATGTACAATAATTCATCGTTAAAAATAATGATGAGAACTTGTGTAGACTTTAATTGTCTAAAACCATAATGCACTAGCATGCTAGAGGGATTTTATTTGGAAAAGGGTCTATAAAGTTAGTTTGCTACTTTATTATTGTTTCCTAGATAAATACGAATGATAGAATAGATTTCTAGTTTGTCTTTAAAGCACAGTTACAGTAAGACTTGATGTAGGTCCATTAAAAGTATTAACTTACTAGCTGTTTCTCCACTGTTATGAAACAAAATATGATGAATCTCCCTTCTTGTTGGAAAGTAATAATGTTTATTGGAAAAAAACTTACTTTCGAAACTGTTACCAAGAAATTTACAAGCTGAAATTTCTTCTTTTGACATCTGTTTAATAATCGTATTCTATCTTCTTTGGCTTTTCATTACTACAAAAACCAAATGATGAGGATAATTTTAGCTAAAATCAGATGAGGGTTCCAGGCTCTGTGCTAAGCATCTTTATCTAGTTTTTTTTTTTTTTTTTTTTTGCATTCAGTTTTCATGACAATCCTGAGGTAGGTATAGTGTTATTTGCATGAATAGGAGCGATACTAAAGTACTTAGCCCAAAGTCACACAGCTAAAGTAGAGCTAGAATTTGAACCCAGGTAGCCTGATTTTTAAGCTAAAACTCTTTTAGTTTTCTAAGTTTACTATGAATTTAAGAAGGACTAATTTCATTCTAACATATAATGTGTGATTTCTGCCTTTTCTTAATGAAAAGAAATTCTCACTAAGAAGAGACATGCTTGGGACATCCTAATGCTACAGTAGGTTGGAAGTTTTTATACAATCATAAGTTATGTTTTGGATAGGGTGCTGATAATTGGCCTAATAGCAGTGCATCTGACAGTTTTTCCTATTAAAAATTTGTTTTGACAGTTCTGCCAAAGTATGGGGGAAGACAAATATTATTTTAAAAAAATATGAACTTTAACTAGAAATATTATGCTTTGCTTGTGTAAGTACTCATTTCAGCCGTATTTTTTCTGGATCTTAGTTTTTGTGTAAATGTTGATTCCTAAATGTAATAATTTTTGTACCACTTAAGGGGAAAAATTTCATTATTAATAAATCGGAATGATTGGAGAGGACTGGTTTTTATGAGAGGTATGTAATAAAAAGTTCTGGACCTTTTTTTTGAGAAGGGAGAGCGTGGTATTTCATATTAGAACTGGTGGTAGAGTTGTGGATTATCTTTATTTTCACTCTCATTAAAGTATATTGTTTAAGGCAATGGAGATCACGCTTTCAAATCATTCTCTCCCCATACCTCAACTTGTAAGTATAGGATGAAAATTTGGATAATAATTCATATTCTGGATATCAGTTGGCTTTCAGAGGGCTGAAATAGGCTTATTATTTTTTAAAGAAAAAGTCCATAATTTAAAATAGGATTGTGAACAGCAGCTCTAATGGAAATCCTAATGCCTATTTTTCTTGATTTTCCTGGTTGTAGTCACTGAGTTTTAGAGGTTTCCTAAGGACATTTTATTATTTAGTGTAGGTGTTTAACTGTGATGTTAAATAAATGTTGGCTTAAAGGTTCACGTTAGTTACAACTTTATATACATATGCAGAGTTTATCTTTTGTTAGTATAGTGCTTAAGTTTGTAGAAATATCTGGTTAGTGGTATAGATTAGTTGGTTTTACTGGGATTTCATTTAAAATAGTATTCATTAAGGACTTCTCTCTATACCTTTAAATTGGAAAAAGTAATTTGTGAGTTTTAGAAAATAGGCTTGAATATGGAGTGTAACTATAGTGTTTCTACAGCTATGATTTCCCCTCAGGAAAGATCTGATTATGTTGAGGATTCATGTAATTTTAGTTGGGCATGATGCAGACTTTTGAGAAACTGACTTAGCAGCTGTGACTTGTAGGAAGTCCTTTGGCTGCAACTTATAATGAAAGATGTTGTTATTTCTATTGAACAAAGGCATTAGGCTGAAATCTTAAGAATAAGAAAGATAATTTAAAATAAAGCATTAACTCCTAGTCATTTCATAAAAAGCATTTTGCTTAAATTAATTTTCCTCATTTAATACTTACTACCTACTATCAAAGGATTTATTTCGTTCTCGAGTTCTGAGCTTCTACAGATCTGCTCTATCTGTAGCATTTCATTGGGAAACCAGCTTAAAGAAACTGGAAGGCCATGTAAGAATGGAAGCTCAGGAACTGGGGAAAATTCCAATTTCATTGGTCAGAACTCAGTTTTTTTCCCTCCTACATTGCAGAAAGACATCGTTTGCATTTGTGCATATTAGCATTCTTTCCTCCCTGACTGTGCTGAGATTATTGGCTGTTGGCTCTCCATTGAAAAATTACTTTTGTGCTAAATGTGATGTGGGTTGCTAAATATTGTATATGTAGCATTCCTGGTTTATGTTAATGACTTAAAAACACTAGTGTGTAAACTTCTATAGGAGAGTGTTTTTGTGTGTGTGTGTGGATTTTTGTTATATCATGTTGCATGTGATCAGATATCTCATTTTTGTATTTTTACCATTGTTGAATGGTGGAAAGAAAAAAGTACTCCAATTGATTAGCAAAGAACTGTGTTTAACAGTCTGGGTGGTAACTTTGTGTAATATAATCTGTTGCTATAAGAATTTGAGTTTTAAGTTTTAAGTTTTATCTTAGTTCTTTTAGTGCAAGCTATATCCTCTGGCCAGTTTGCTTGTAATCTTGCTTTTGGTAAAAAGGTAAATACAGGAATAAAACTCAGTAGCATCTTCATCTTTGATTCTATGAAAACAGTGGTTTTTCACTATGGAAACTTGGTTGCCACCTGCTTTCCAAATTAGCATTTGACTTAATGCCCAGGCATTTTGATAACCAACTTGTATTTTTCTTCCAGCTTGTACTTCCAGAGTACCTCATCCATGCTTTCTTCTGTGTCATGTTTCTTTGTGCAGCAGAGTGGCTTACACTGGGTCTCAATATGCCCCTCTTGGCATATCATATTTGGAGGTAATATTTAGATATACTTCTAATATTTTTCTTCATTAAATTTTAATTGTACTATGGTTGACATGGTTTTCTTACATGTTAGTCACCGAAATGAAAACTGAAAATTAGTTGGCATTTATTTTAAAAATCAAGTGGATGAACAAATAACTGTTTTAATAACCTTTTATAGAGCTTACTCTTTAAAGAGGTTTTTTTTTTAAAAAATGAGGTATAACTTACATATAATAATGTGTATAAGTCTATAAAGTATACAGCTCAATGAATTTGTACATACATATCCACCCGTCAAATCACCACCCATATTGAGACATACAACAGTCTCTGCCCCGCAGAAGATTCCCTTGTGCCCCATCCCAGTCAGTTACCCCAGCACTTCTCAAGGAGAACCATTGACCTCTAAACACTTAGATTAATTTTGCCTGTCTTTGAACTTCATGTAAATCTATATGTATAATGTGTACCTAACTTCTTTCTCCATGTTTACTTTATGACTTTAAATTTGGCTACTTTAAAAGATATTTATATTTCATAACTCCTAAAAGTTCCATCTTATCTATATTGTTTTTTGTTTTAAATAGGCATGTAAAAATCTCATTGCCCTTGATTTTAGAATCTACCTACTGAGGAAGTGTTTAGGTGTATAAGTGGTATCACAACCATAGCTGACTCTGGAATAGTTAAAGAATGTATGTATAATTAGAGATAGAATGAGAAAAAACAAGGATAAAGCAAGTGTGTTAAAGGTGGAACATCTGGGTGAAGTATTCTTGTACCTTTTCTGTAAGTCTAAAATTATGTTAAAATAAAGTCTTATTTTCTTTTTATAGTTACTCCTGTTAGATTTCCGATAAAGTATAGAGATCAAATGCGACTTGTTTAGCTGTCCTGTTCTGCTCATTTAGGGGCTCTAATTTTAAAATTAAGATGATAAAAGGAAAGAATTCAGTCTGTAATTAAAAATATCATTTCCTATGTGGGCCACCTCTCATCGAATCAAATATTAGGAAAAAGCCCTCCTTCCCCTCCCGAAAGTTTGCTCACTTTCTGAGTGGCTAATAGACTGTTTTTATTACAGGTATATGAGTAGACCAGTGATGAGTGGACCAGGACTCTATGACCCTACAACCATCATGAATGCAGATATTTTAGCATATTGTCAGAAAGAAGGATGGTGCAAATTAGCTTTTTATCTTCTAGCATTTTTTTACTACCTATATGGGTAAGTTTAAAAAATAAAATTAAAATAATGATTTCACGAGCCACCTAAAAAGTTTGCAGGCATTATGGTCTTAACACTTTGGAATCCACTTGAAGAATAACTCAGTGTCTTGAACGGTGTGGTAACTGTTAACGACACAGTGCGCACTAGCGAATTCATGCACATTGACTAGGAATACACTGGTACTTATCAAAATATCCAACTAGCGTGCTGTCGGGGGCAGATAGTTTGGGCAAGGATTCTGCTTCCTAAATTTTCAGACTCATTCAGTGAGTGAAGAGCAGTCCTCATTCTTATGGCAGAGTGATGGCATTGGGAAGATGTGGCTTGGTGAATTTGCAAAGTTTGCTTACTTTAGTCTCAAGATTGTATTTAGTTTTTTCTTTATCATTTTTCACAAACTGTATGCTCTGCCCTTTATTTGCTGGTTTGCTTGATCCGAATGAGGTGAATGAAAGAAACAGGATGGTACAAGTATTGATTTTTCTCCTTTTCTACCATGATGAACTCATGTCATTCTTCTAGGCCAGAGTTTCTCAACCTCAGCAATGTTGACATTTTGGGCTAGATAAATCTTGTTGTAGGTAGCTGTCCTGTGCATTGCAAGATATTTAGAACAGCATCATCCATTGTATCTACCCACTAGATGCCTTCTCCTTGTTATAATAACCAAAAATGTCTCCTGTGGGGCAAAATTGGCCCTACTTGAGAACCTACTGCTCTAAGTGTACTGTAGGTGAGATAAAATGGCTGCTTATTAAAACTAAAAAACAACACTGTCAGGTGTGGAATTACAATTTTTCTTGAAGCTAAATAAATACACTTTTCTCATCTTTTATTGATATATATTCATCCAGAGAGAGCTTTCCACCTGATTTTTAAAATATGAAGGAAATTAACTATGAGAAATCATTATAATAATTAGCTTCCATTCCCTCTAGTTGTTGCTTGAAAACTTGCTAATTATTATATGGTAGGTTTATATTCATAGTTCTCTTTACATCATATAAATTTCCGTGGTAGAAAAGTATGTGTGAGGTGCTAGACTGGAATTTAGGAAAACATTTTTTATGCTTTTTGAGGTTATAACTGAATATGAGTATCCTTGAGTGTATCTACAGATGTCATCGATATATGAAGCAAAGATAGCGAATATGTTCTGAGCAGTGAAAATCCATGTGTCATTCTAATTCTTGTTTTCATTTTTAAGTTCCTGTAACACATGTCTGGAACAGTGCTGGCATATAGTAGACACTTAAAACATATTTGTTGACAGAAGAAAAAGATAAATGATTGGATAAATGGTAAATTTGGAGATGTGCTGTTGTGGGAAGATGTTCATCAGGAGATAGTGGCACTTAGGCATTCGTTTCTGTTTTAAATTGTCTATTGAGTTTTCTTACTTTCTTGCTTTGTATTTCCATGTAGAGATACGTTTTTAAACTACACCTTTCCCACATCTTTCTATAGAATTCTCTGGCATTCCTTAAGTCTAAATCAAATGGTTATTTTGCTTTTTTATTTTGCTTGTTTGTCTCCTTTTTTAACCCTATTGCTGTTGCCTAGAGATTTTCTCTAATGGGAAGGTTCCTTAGTTGACCATTGATTTCTGTAAAATGGGGATGATAATAATACTCATCTCCTAAGACTGCTGGGAGGATTCAGCGAGGTCATATATAAAAGATCTAACTGGGCCTGGCATGAAGTGAGTCCTTGGACATGCTTGCCCCTGTTATTAGACCCAACTCCAGAGCAGTGCACTGTTTTGGATTTTTCCTCTAGGCTCTGATCCCCTATTAAGCTTTCAGCTGTGCTGTTCTACTTGCTAAAATTGGAAGGAAATAGGGGACAAGTATAGCATTTGCACTGAGCCAAGTCCTGCCATAGGCAAAAGTCCATAAATGCAAATTAAAACCATACTGTGAACTTGTCACTGGTCTTTTTATTTTGTGTGATGATGTGATACTAGAAACTTACTTGCTTTATAAAGCAGACTCACCTTTTTGGTGCTCTTAGCTTTTATAATTAGGAATGTTTGAATTAACAACCTTTTTCTTCTTTTCAGCATGATCTATGTTTTGGTGAGTTCTTAGAACAACACACAGAAGAATTGGTCCAGTTAAGTGCATGCGAAAAGCCACCAAACGAAGAGATTCTATCCAGCAAGATCCTGTTTCCAAGAGTAGCCTATGGAATCTGATCAGTTACTTTAAAATTGACTCATTTTTTAAATGTTTCCACATTTTTTGCTTGTGGAAAGACTTTTCATATGTTATCCTTGGATAAAGAATTTAAATGGAATTATGTTTAAATTAATATAAAATGATTACCTCTGGTATTGACAGGTTTGAACTTGCACTCCTTAAGGAACAGCCATAGTCCCTTGAATGATTGCATTAATTATAGACTGTCCTTAGTCCATTGGAAGCTTTTGTGTATAGGAACTTGTAGGGCTCATTTTGGTTTTATTGAAATGCCATCTAATTATAAATTAGCTGTAGATATCGGTGCTTCTGATGAACTGAAAATATATATCTGATATGTGGGAAACTTCACGGGTTTCCTCATCTATCATGTAGGCGATTAAATATGGATACATTAAAAAATAAGAGTGGGATTTATCCTTTGACTTGAATATTATCCCTGTATATTGCATGAATGAGAGATTTCCCATATTTCCATCAGAGTAATATACTTGCTTTAATTCTTAAGCATAAGTGAACATGATATAAAAACATACTCAATTATGAAGAATGCATTTAAAGCTATTTTAAATGTGTTTTAATTTCTAAGACATTAAGAAATTGGTTATTCTACTTACTGTTCTAATCTGGTGGTAAAGGTATTCTTAAGAATTTGCAAGTACTTTAGATTTACAAAACCGAATGAGAGAAAATTGTATAACCATCCTGCTGTTCCTTTAGTGCAATACAATAAAACTCTGAATTTAAGACTTATTTTCAGTGCATTATTTTAAAGATTACAAATAACTATTTCATAAACTTGCTTAATCCATAATAAAGACATGTAACTGTCAATTTGGAAAAAATGTTAAAGTATTACATTGTTTTTTTTTTTTTAAATGCCATGTCTGGATTTAAAAAGGATTTTTAAATGGTTAAGCACATTGCATTCTATTGTCACTTGACAAAATTTATAACCATTGATGGTGCTGCATCATCATTTTTCTACCAATTTAAAAAATTATTGTGGCACTTAAAATGTTTTAATTTTTGTTCCTTTTTGAAACAGCAGGTGTAAGGTAAAATGACTTATGAATTTGAGTTTTTTGCTACTTCTTATAAGGCAGGTAAATTATGGCTTGCATGTTTTTATAAGCGTTTTTGTGCTTTATTTGGGATGGGGAAGTTAAGGCAATTGAAAATAGTGCAGATGGTTCAGAATTTCTTAAAGGACAAAGAAAACCAATATATAGAAATTCCACATAATGATCAAGGGAGTTTATGGATGTCTTTGTGGCAGTTAAGAATCCCTTGAATTAGATGCTATTTTACTTTCTATTAGTGAAAAAATGCTTCCCCACCTTTGGGAGAATAGCTGTTACTGTTTTGCAATTGGGTAATGGAGTTGAGTATGTTGTAGAGAATACATATATCATAAGATTGAAGAGAGTCTCATTTCATAATGAGAGAAACTTTAAAGACCTTGTTTTTTCTAGTCTGGAGAATGCCTTGAGGGATCTGACCTTTAGTCTGTTGATGCAGTAAATTATTGAGCATTTGCTAGGCAGTGAAGATTCATGCTTTGAGTATGAGCAGTCATTCAGTTTCTGATCCACCTAATTATGTCAGCACCCACTTATTATTATTCTTTCTGTTCACAAGTATTTTTGATCATGAGAGACCTGGCCAAGTCTTCTGTCCTCCAGATAGGTTCCCTGGGGCTGTTATTTTCGTATTTCTGTCAAAATAGTTTCACAAGCCCTTGCTGTCTTAAACATTCCTTTCTAAGTTTTTTAAAAAAATCCTTTTAATAATGTATTCCAGAATATTCCAGAATGAATGCAAGATTTATTGGTTGCAATTTGTGGAAGCTGCCTTCTCATGCTTCAAAATTTAGATTTATAGTCCTTAGCTGATTCCTCAAAGATGATCAGCAGTGAAGTTTACCCATCTTGGTGGTAGGTTGTTAATTCTTAGGCATAAAAGTGATTAGAAGATTGAATACCTTGATGGCCTCATAATCTCTACCCATCTTTACCTTTTCTAATGTTTTATGAAATTAAATCCCTTACCAAGAGAAAGAAACAAAAGTGCATTTGACAATATCCTGTTAACTCTTCATTGCTCCGAATTTAATTTGTTCCCCCTCATTAATGTTTTTGGGTAGCTGTAGCCTTATGTTATTTCTGCAGGTCCAGCTGAGGCATAGTTAGCCTGGATTTGTAATCCTTCCCAGTTTATATTAAACTGCTTTTCCCTGTGCAGTGACAGCTGTTTATTTAGGTACTTCTTTTCCTTGTTACAATTAGTATTGTTATCATGTGCTTTGATTTATCTTTAAGAGCTTTCCAACTCTCACAAACTATTAGTGTAACACATTGTGATTTATATTTGTATTAACAATTCTTGGTTGCTATGACTACTGTAGATTCTTCTGAGTTAAAAATCTTATATAACAAGTGTAGTCTAGAAGTTATTCTCCTGAGTCATAATACTATATAATGGCAATATGTCCCATTAGTACTAAGGAGGTATAGGGGTGGAAATTTATTTGAATGCTGATGTCTGAATTTTATTAATGATGTTTGATGATTTTCATAGTGCTTAGCTGATTTCCCTACCCTCTACCCCAGGGTGGAGGAGAGTTGGGTCCCAGGCTGTAGACAAACTACAAATTTGTTTGAAATTTGAATTATTTTCTATGAGAAGGTGGGGAGGGGATGATAGGAACTGACCAGAAATCCGCTTTTGACATTAGGTACTACTAAAGCATTTTAGAAAACCTCAAGCATTATACCATGAACTGGCAGACCTACCAGTCAAGTTCAGATACCCAGGTAATAATGGCCTTTCACAAAGCAACAAAGTACATGGCAGTTTGTCTCTTTTAAAGCCTTTCAGTATTTTTCAGCTTGAGGACCAAACTGATAGTTCTCTTAAGAGCCCTTCTTTGCTCCTCAAATCAACATGTTTTGAAAATGTCAGGAAATAGAGATGTAGATATACTTTGAAACTAGCAGATATTTTCCTTGTTACAACATTTCTCTTTTTCTCTAATTATGTTTATGATCAGTGTTAATGTTATTGCCATGGTGCAAATAATCATTTGTGTAGTATTTTCATACTCTGCAGAGGAATGGGCTTTCATTTTTGGTGTGGCTACATCATAGTATTGTGATATATTGAGCCCATTCACATAATGATCTGTATTTAAAAGTATCTAGTTTACTTTTTTATACAATTTAACGCTCATGAATGTGCATTTCTCAATAATCAATTGTACACTGTAATTGTAAATCAGAAATTCTGACAGCAAAAATATTTTAAAACATTCTTTTCAAAGAGGAAAGATAAAAATTGATATTGTGTCTAGCATTATTCATTAAAGTACTCTTATTCATCCTTTTGGGGAAACTAATAATGTTAGTCTCAAATAACTAATAACTTAAGCTCTTTTGCTTAAACCAGTCATTGATCTGCAGTCAGACCAGCAGTCATAATACTAATGAGTCTCTGGTACCAATATAGCTTAGAAGATAGTTTTTAACTAATGGATCTCTGGTATTAATATAGCTCAGAAGATGGTTTTGAACTAATATTCCAGGGTGATGCCAAGAGAAAAAAAAATGCATTTCTGGATATGTTGAATAACTTAGCACAATTTTATTTTGGTTAAAATTGTGCATTCTGAAGCTAACTGTCTAAAAGGAGTGAACAGTTCTGCTGCTGCTTCTGCTCATTGTGGAAAATAGTATTCACAATATAAGGTGATTAATTGGTGAAGGGATCAGAGTGAAAGTTTTATCCCACATTAATATACATTGTGGAAATGAAGATGTATTGAACATCTTGACATGGATAAGAGTGAATACATTTTTATTGTACAATGCTTTTTCTAAACATTTACATTTCTTCGATTACTGTATTCATGTATTCTGAAGAAGAAAATTTTCTTAATAGATTGGTGACAGGGTAGACCCTGAAGATACTAAGGAAACGCAGAGTGTAGTTAGCCATCTGTGTTCATGGTTTATTAAAATCTAAGTTAATGGTGCTGTACCATTGTCCAAAGAAAATGCCCTAAGTAGTCCTGCCCTCTTAGAGTTTGCTTGATTTATTTTGCTTTTGTACATTTAATAAAAACCATTTCAAATGTTCCCTTGTGTAGTTTATGGATAATGGTTGAATCTGTGTTAATTCAATTTCAGCAGCTAACTCGCTAACTCTGGCTTGAGTATGACCAGGACTCTAGATTGTCTCTGTCTCCCCTACCCTATTGTTTTGAGGGGGTATCCCACAGAAGATACTTTCCAAGAATGTTGGAAATTACATATTATTAAACTTAATTGGACAATTATATTTGAGTAGTACCATGTTTCTCTGTTATGGAATAATTGGTGTTTTCCTTACAATTGGTATTAAAGTAGTTTAGTCAAGCATTTTAAATGTGGAAGGCTTAACTGGCACTTGCAATGGAAATTGAGAAAAGCATACACTTTGAGAATTCAATTGATTATTAAAAGATTTGATAAATCCATGCCAATATTTTCCCTCCATTTTCATAAGTATTCATGAATAAACTGAATATTTATTTATATTGGGAGAAAGCTAATATAAGATTTGGTCATGTTAATTTCAGTGACTTCCTAAATTTTAATAGAATATTGTGCTTTTTAAATTATATTTTGTTGTAATAACATCATGAAGAAGGTATCAATCTATGATTACAGCCTGTACTTTAAAAAAAATAACTTTCTTGCTACAACTTTTGGTATTTATTTTGTTAGATAAGAAATCCCTTGTTTAAACATTCAGATACTAGTGGGATATGTGACTTTCTAATCTTTCTTAGTATTATAAAATCTTAAATTCTAGAAGCAATGCATATATAAAAGTATTAAAATATTGATTATATTAATGGTACATAGTGGTTCTCTGGTCTGAAGTTTTCAACAGCACTAGTACTTGTTTTAAAGTATTCCCTGGTGAAATTAAAGTAGTTCAGCAGCAGCAAGAAGAGTGTGAGACAAAATAAGATTTTTGGCAATTATGTAATTATTTAAAAATTGTTCTGATGTGAAATTTACTTGACCTTGTGTGTAAGTGCCTATGACCACTGGTTCACTTCTGTGATTACCAGTAGCCAAGAGAGCCATGCATCTACCTTATGTGACTCTGAAACCATTGATGTCTGTTAAAACAGGTGGCTTTGACTCATCGTGTAATTCTATCTATAGTCTAAATGACTGCTTTGAGTAGCTAGCTGCAACGTTGAATTTAAAGACAAAAAGACATGTTTAATGATATAAGTAAGATGAAGGAGAAAATTGAAGATTGTTAATATGTAGATAACTACTTTATAAATAAATGTGAAAGGAGGATTAAATTCGTTGTGTTGTTTCTAAGGTGAAAAAGTGAATGCTTTAAAAATAGAGCAGTTGTCTGAACCAGCGAATTTGTCGTTTCTGAAAATTTCCCAGCAAATGCAGGATAAACACCTATTGGGCATGATCCAGCACTAGGAGGGAGATGATTAGATAATTTGTAGGATTCCTTACAATTTTGTATGTCTATGAAGTAGAAAAAATAAGGGGAAAAATTTTGGGAGGAATAAAGGATGAAAGTCATTTAAATAACGTTTAAATGAAAGTCATTTAAATAAAGTCATTTAAATAACAAATTTTCATACTTGTTACTATGTTATATGTCACTCGGTAGTTACAAATAGTAAAATGAGGTAAAAGTGTGATAAATGCAGTCAAATGTTTTTCCATATACTTTTCCAGCATTATCCCCACATAAAATATACCAGAGCAACCAGTGCATTTCTAAAAAGGAAAGTATACAGCAGTTATTCTGTCTCCTATAAGAGATGAAAGAGACACAATGAAATTTGTCAATAAAAGCTTTAGGAATATCTGCACATACACATTTACAATCAAGGTGATAACAGTAGTATTTTCACTTCAATCAAGTTATGTTAGCTCTTAAATTTCAGACACGGTCATATATATACATATGCTGTTTAAATTTTTTTTTTTTTTATCTAGATACAGATCTTGATACTGAATCTCCTGATGATAGATGTGCAGCTAGTTTGTCCCGGAACTCATGAAGATAATTATATTGCTGAAAAAAGTAAAGATGTATTGAAACACATTGTAGAAAACTAGTTACTGGAGTAGTTACAATACTAGCAGGAATCAGGAATCAAAAATATTTGCTAAGAACAATTCTATATCCTTTCAGGTAAGGAAGTTTCATGGGGAAGTTTTATCTTTCAATAAAGCTACATATAGTGTGAAAACTATTGCTTTAAAAATCTCTAAAAATCAGAAGGTAGCATGAAATACAGATGAATGTTTTAAAATCTGATTTCTCCCTTTACTGGCAGGAACAAGTAAGATTAAAAATAGTACATGAAGGCATTCTTTTTGCTAATGTATTCCTCTGGGGCTAAGTAGGGAGGAGAAGATACCTTCTGTAGCAATTAACAATGGTATGTTCAAGAAAATATTTATTTATAGAAGTCCTAGTTTTCTGCTTTTTCGTGATGACACTCCCTTTGGAATAATTTTTATAGCAAATAATAAAAATAATTTTAACAGATAAGCCAAAAAAAAAAACTTTATTCAGAATTTTAATAGCTTCCTAGAGGATATTTTTACTTTGCTAGTCTCATTTCATCTCACTAGGGAGTTGAAATCGCATATTGCTAACTTAAATCGGCAGGGATGGGAAAAGCCTGTTTGCCACAGGATGCTGAGGTGATACGTCGACAGCCCATATTAATATGGGCTTAATTCTCTCCAAGATTAAAGGTGTAAAACATGCATATACATACATATGCACATGTGTTTGATCATGTATTTTGTTTAAAAGAGAGACCTGAGAACATCTCGAATTTGAAGCATCATTTGATCGTAACAGATAATATGGGCAGCTCTGTTTTCAGAACCTATGCAGTGAAGTGGGGTCCTGTATGGATTGGTTTTTGAAAGACCTTATTTGAGCACTGAGAATCAGGCTGCTCGGTGAAATTATCAGTTATAATAATTCATATTCATGACACTTGGTTAGACCTGAACCCTGGGCAGATGGACTCTGCAGCTCAAGGAGCTGTGTAAAGGCCAGGATCCTTTAGTGCCTGCTCCTGATTTAGTACTAAAGCTGAGGCTGGGTGCTTGGGAAAGGAGGGCAAGTTAGCTTTACAGAGCTACAGATAAAGTGAAATCTGCAGAATCTTTTCAGCAACATGATTAGTATATAACAATATCCTTGAGCATTGCTATGGCAGTATTTTTGAATGTTAAGGGAAAAGTAAATGTGGAAGATATCACCTTTGGTTATCCACAGCAAAGAGTAATTAGCATTGCTTTACATTTTTTGTGTTATAGTCATTCATCTTTATTAAGCATTTTGGTGATATAATTAGATCTTCATTAGATCTTTTTGGCTGAAAATCTACCCAGGAAACTACCAAGCTTATAGTAACCTTCTTATTTTTCTAAGTGAGAGCCGAATAGGCAAAAACTGAACACTGGTAGATCCTGGGAAGTTCAAACTACCTAGAGGAATTTGAATTAGGGGCCTTACTCATACAAGAGATCATCAGAGATGACCAGGGCAAATTATCGATTACTGAACACAGGCTTTTCATGCAATTAACCTTCCGAAGCCCTAAGGTGCCTTACTTCCTCCCTAGCTCAGAATGTCATATGTAAGTAATTTTCCATTTCTGTCTCAGAATCTCTTGTGCATTTGAGATCTTCTTTCCTGTGTGTGGGGTTCCCATGTGCACTAAATTTAATTTGATTTTCTCTTGTTAATCTGTCTTATGTTGATTTGATTATTCAACCAGCTGAAAACCAGCAGAGGGAAGGGGAAATTTTCCTCTTTCCCTGCAATGCTGAATTACGGTGTATTTGTAAGGGTCTGCTGCACACTTAATCACACCCACACAAGAACAGTCAACCTCCTTACCTTTATGGTCTGTATTGCTCCAGATCCTCTTAGGTCTCTCAGGCTGTCTATGGCTTGCTGTGGTGATACTGTGTCAGACAGATACAGTAGGAGACAAGCGGCTACTAACAGAACATGATAAAAAAAAATGCATATTATTAAATAATGATAGAGCATTTTATATTTAATTAGACTTATATTGGTACAGAAGACTGAGTTCGGTGTAATTGAAATGAATGAAAAGATGGAGGCCTTATGTGTTTTTGACAGTTAAATTATGATTTTAAATTGGTTAAATTAAAGTTTAGCAGTGGCTTCATTCCTTTTTTTTTGGTTTTTATGTAGCTTTAATGAGTTATAATTCACATACCACACTATTCATTTAAAGTATACAATTCAGTGGATTTTAGTGTATTCACAGATATGTGCAGCCATCACCAACCAGTCAATTGTGGAACATTTTCATCATCTCAAAAAACCCCTGCACCCTTTTGTTAAAATCCCCCTATGACCTCATTACCCCTGCCCTAAACAACCAATTATCTACTCTCTGTCTCTATAGATTTGCCTATTCTAGGCATTTAATATAAATGAAATCATATATGGTCTTTTGTGACATGCTTCTTTTGCTTAGCATAATGTGTTCATTTTCATACAAATTGTGGCACGTACCAGTACTTCATTCCTTTTTGTGGATGAATAATATACCATTGTATGGATAGACATTTTGTTCATCTAGTTGTCAACTGATGGGCATTTAGGTTGTTTCTATTTTTTTGCTATTATGAATAATGCTGCTATAAACATTCAAGTACAAGTTTTTGTGTGGAAATGTTTTCATTTCTTTTGGGTATACACTTAGGAGTGGAACTGCTGGGTCATATGGTAACTTTATGTTTAACTGTTTGAGGCAGTACTGCCAGACTATTTTCCAAAGCAACTGTACCATTTTACATACCTACTAGCAGTATATGAGGGATCCGATTTCTCCACATCCTCGCATATATTTTACATTTTTTGGAACACCCACACTAATGAGTGTTCAATAGTATCTTAATAGTATCTCATTTTCCTGATGACCAATGATGTCGAGCATCTTTTTCATGTGCTTGTTGGTCATTTATATATTTTGTTTGGAGAAATATATATTCAGATCATTTGTCCATTTAAAAAAATTGGGTTGTTTGTCTTTATTATTGAGCTATGAAAGTTCTTTATGTATCCTAGGTGTGAGTCCCTTATCAGATATATAGTTTGTAAGTATTTCCTGTTCTGTGAGTTGTCTTTGATTTTGATAGTGTTCTTTGAAACATAAAAGTTTTCAATTTCCGTACTGTCCAAAACAAAAAGGAATAACTGTTACTCTAATATGCCATTTCGTTAACTTCTTTTTTCCCTAACACATTTTTTAAAAGTTTAAAGTAAACATATGGTAATTAACATTGGTTTTCATACTTATGTTACCTGTGGATATTATTTAGAAGTTACTGTCAGTATCATAACACCTGCATAGGGAGAATATTAGAAAACAAAACAAAACACAAGAATACAGATGCTAAGATGTAAATTATTTTGTAGAACCCGCCAAAGCAATGCTGAAAACAACCCCCAGTCCCACCCAGTCTTCCTAGAGAATGCCAAATTTAGGGCATTAAGTAATCCTTCGGGGTTTAGCAGACTTTATTGTGTTTGGTTTCATTTTCATACAGTGAGCATATGGCCCAGAAACAGGAGTTTGCCTACTTTGAAATGAAAAAAAAAAAAAATACCGAATAATGAAAATATATTTCTTACCAAGACAAGATCTCCCAACTCCTCCATAACAGCTGAAAAAAAAGTACAGTTTTGAAATTTGCACATTTTCATTTCATCCCCACAATTACAACTACAGGCTTGTTCTTTCTGCCTCATAGTTTTAACTCTAATGCCTAGCATAGTGCCTTGCACACTGAGATGAAATCTCTGAACTCTTCTAAGGGTCAAGGGAGGCAGGGCCTTTTTAGTGACTTCTTTAAATTCTGGGATCCACATATGAGCAGTGGAACATATTACTGAAGAGGTAGGAGTCAGACTGTTTTACCAATGGCCACTTGGATTATTTTCCTCTGTCTGGACAAAATCTTAGTGGTTATGGAACAAGAGCTATTGGTATAATAACTTCATTTATCCAAAGAGTGCAGAGGTTGTGTATCAAAGAGTTTTAAAGCATAAGCTCTAGGGTCCCACCGCCTAGGTTGAATCCTGGATCTGTCATTTATTAGATGTATGAACCTAAGGAGTGATGTAGCTTCTCTAGGCCTCAGCCTTCTCGCCTATAAAATGGTAACAGCAATAGTACCTAGATCATAGTGAGGACCGAATGAGATAGCATTGAAAGGGCTTAGAATGCAGCTTGGCAAAGAGTAAGAAGTAAATGAATGTTAGTATTATGAAGATATTAGCAGTTCTGCATAACTGAATTTCTCATAAAAATTAAAATTAACCCTGAAAGCAACAAAACCATTTTAATCATTTTCGAAGATCCTAAAAAATGTGTTGCACACGTTCTAACTTTCTTAGAAGACGTGCTGAACCTAACTGGGTGCTGAGACTTAACTTGAACTGTAGTATATTGTAGATGAAGGTCTAGGTACATGTCTTGTGATAGGATGTGAGACAGAGGACCAAACAGGTGCTGACTGCTGGAGTGTTCGTGAACTTGCTTTCTATAGTGTCCCAGATGTAGGCCTGTTTCAGAGATGAGGATCTACCATGGAAAGGTAGAGAGAGGTAGAATACTGCAGTGGCTTTCTGAAAGATGAATACTACTTTAAAACTACTTTATACCTCTTGCTACTCTTTACTCTTATCTTCCCTCCTCTCTCTGATTCCCACTCATCCTTCAAAACCCACTTCAAATTTTATTCCCCAAAATGCCTTTGTGTCTCCACCTAAACCATTGCTGTCCTGTGCACTGCCCCTTACATATCCCGTGTGAATCTTATTGCACTTATGTGGTAGTGTAGTAAGCTGTGGGTTCCTTGAGGGTGGGGATTGCGCCTCACAGGGTGTGTTTTGTAATTCACTTTGGAACACAGTATGTGTTATAGGCTGAATTGTGTCCCCAAAAAGATATATTGAAGTCATAATCCCTAGTACTCTGAATGTGACCTCATTTCGAAATAAGGTCTTTGTGGATGTGATCAAGTTAAGGTGAGGTCACTAGGGTGGCCCTAACCCAATATGACTGGTGTCCGTATAGGAGGAAATACCATGTGAAGATACAAACACACAAGGAGGATCATGTAGTGACAGTCAGAGATTAGAGTGATGCAGTTGCAAGCTAAAGAATGCCAAGGATCTACTGCCACCACCAGAAGCTGGGGAGAGGCAAGGAAGTTTTCCGTCTAGAGTCTCAGAGGGAGTGTGGCCATGGTTTTGACTCTGAGCTTCTAGCTTACAGAATGGGAGAGAATAAATTTCTGTTGCTTTAGGCTATCTAGTTTGTGATACTTTGTTACAACAGCCCTAGAAAATGGTATATATAGTAGGCAAGCAGCGTTCACCGATTTTATAAAGGAATGAAAATGCCAGGGGAGAACTGTGAGATAGCACTGGTAGCCAACAAGAGTGAAAAACATTTACTCAAGAGCTGTCTAGCAATATGAACACTCAAAGATGGCAGAATGGATGAAAAATTGTCTTTGTCCAAACAGTAGTCACTGTAGGACACTTTTGAAAGGTGTAGGCTAATGAAAATTTTGTCATCAGATGCTATGTTTTATGTGAGCCTGAAGCATTTAACATATGCAAGCCCACCCACCCATCTTTCCAACCTGTTTGTATTCTGTTCAAACATCAGAGCATTCAGTACGCTAGAACCTGCTAGAGTAGAATTTGTTAAGCTTTACTAATCTGAGCTAGTTTGATGCCTGGAATCTTTTTAGGAGAGGCTGCTTTCAAAGATTTATTTGGAAAAAAAAGATCTCAGAATTGGTTTGGAAAATGGGTTAAAAAACTGGGAAATATTTTTCACTAGCTCCATCTAATTATCTAATGCTATTTTACTTAGATTTAGAAAATTTAGCATGGACAACTATTTAGTCTAAAATTTTGCTTTTACAATTAGTAATTGCTTACACTGAGAGATTATGCTTTTCTCTAGAGAAAGTTTGGAAACAATAGACTATAGGATTGCTTCTGTATCTTTATTCTCTACTCGGTAGGCTATACTTCTCTGTATATCAGAGTTGAGTTTGGCTACAAACAGTTTTGTGTCCTCAAAAACTCTTGTATTAGTTGTTTTGCCTTCAGAATGGTAACTATTGGCATGAGGGCCCTGAGCTCTAGGTGGAAGGAGAGAAGTTGGCTGGGCCAGCCCTGAGACTATACTGGATACTTGGTGGAGTCTGCATACTGTCTAGCTTAATGCAATGACTTCAGGGACCTTAGGGCTTTTGAGGTATCAAACTATTTAGTACTTTATCTTGTTCCAGAAAGGATTAGCAGCTTAGTAGAATACAAAAAGTGCAATTGGCACAGAGAAGGACTAGTTTGTTACCTGCGCTGGCTCACCTTCCTCTACTCTGTGTCTCACTTCCAGCTGAGCACCTCTGGTTCTCACCCACAGCACTACTTCTCATCTTCGCTACTGTCTCCTGCTGGTTGTCACTCTCTTCGTCCTTTCCCCAAGCCATTTTGTTCTTCTCTCATCATTTTTTTCTTAACCTCTTTTTATTTTGTTTTAAACTTTCATACCAGCAGTGTTTGTAAAATCATAGAAAAACAATAAGAGTCCTTCTTTCATTGTGATAGCAAATTCACATCATCAATTATAATTTTCAAGAATATTTTTAAGATTTCTTATTGCTTAGGGATGATTTCTTTGCTGCTAATTTTTTTAAAAATTGACTCTTTTGCTCTTGGGAGTGATTGAAAGGCTGACCAACAAGTAAGGTTAACGAGATGAATGACTCACCCTTTTTGAGAGAGGGTGTCTCAAAATGATAACTGAAAGTCTAAGACAAAATGAAAGAAAAAAAAGCCTGTAACCCTATTCTAAAAATTTGCAAATCTACTCGTTTATTGTCCTTATTCTTCAAAAGTTATAATAACAAATATCGGAGTACACACTCTATACCGGGCTAGTACTTTTTATCCTTTATCTCTTTTTGATCCTCGTGACAAATTACAAAGTAGGTAGTAACTGAAAAAGGATGCAGTAATTAAAAAAATCATTCTGACTGGGACATTTCTCATGTAATGCATGGAGAAAAGGAGAACCTACTGTATTAAGGTTTTTCGATTATTTTTAAGGCAGATTGCAAGCTCCTCCATTATTTCGCAGCAGCTGGCTATGTCAGGAGTCCCTCCATCTGGGATGGGATGATGATGCGTGACAATTCCATACTGCTGGTAGAGGTCCAGGAGGTTTGGGACTCTATATTTTGACAGTTCCCCTCTGGTGCAGAAAACAAATATGTCTTGTATACCATAGCTCTTTAGTTCTTCTGCCAATAGACCGAGATACAAAGACATACATGTACAAAACATTACAAATTTAAATATGGTCAAGAGTGAGAATATGGAGTTAAATTTCTTAAACTGAATAAATAACAAATGATAATCTATAAATTTGAAGTGCTTATTGATAAATCTAAAATGTATTGACTTGTCTTCAAACTAGGGTAAAAATCAAGTCACTTAGAAACATCTGAACTGAAAGGTGATTAAAATTAAATCTGACTTTATAATTCAAATGCTTTTTACTGAATTTTAACACGAGTCAGTTATATTGCTGTTCTTGAGAAATAATTTTACAATAAATGCTGCTTTAAAAGAAATTTAAAACCATATAATATTTCAAAACAAACTCTGAAGAAGGGATGATGACACTTTTTTTTCCTGTTTTTCTTCTTACAAAACCAACCATGTTTGCTATTTTCATCACTCTGTTTTTTTGCTTATCCTAAGCATTGTACGGAAAATCTCCAGCATGGTCACAGTGCCAGTGCTCTTGTATTCTCCCCTATATTCGTTACTGTACCACACCATCATGCATTTAATTTTGGGACTAGGTCTCTAGGAAATAAAACATTAACTGTATTAGAATTATGTAACTTAGACGCTTTCACTATAATGAATATGATCCAAGCAATAGTACCGTGGACCATTCTATACACTGGAACTTTCTCACGGCAATAGTTACTATAGAACATTTGGTTCATAATGAAAAACTAATTCTGGCTGACCTGAGCCTCCTCACCCTCCCTGCCTCCTAAATCCAACAACATTTAGTTATTTAAGTATAAAGTGCCTTTGATCATGAAGCTCTAGATTTGCACTTGAAATGCGGCTAGTCCAGATTGAGATTTTTTCTAAGTATAAAATACATATCTGATTTAAAAGATTAAGTACAAAAAAATCTATCTCATTCATAATTTGTTTTATAATCAAAGCCCATTGAAATGATACTTTTTAAGCAATGTTAGGTTAGATAAAAATATTGTTAAATTAATTTCACCTGTGTTTTACTTTTTTTAAATGTGGCAACTAGAAAATATAAAGTTACATATATGGCTTCTATTTGTGGCCCCCATTATATTTCTATTGGATGGTGCTACTCTAGATAATACTATCACATTTTTGTACTTCTAAAAGGATTTAACGTACTTAACCATTTTTAATGGTAGGTAATTTTCTCTTTGCCTTTGTACACACTAAATAATTTCCATTATACAGTGGTTTTCAAACTTCCTAGAAAGTACTCTTAGGAGGAACTACAGGAACAGCTGCAGGGAGATTGTAGGCCTCCTCCATCAAACATTGTCATTCGTTTTACATATTGGATTCCATTTAAGATTTCATTGGAAAAGAAAGGGTTTGCTAAAACACTGGAAAGCCCTTTTACAGAAGATACTAAATGAATAGGTCTTTCCAAAATGTGCAAGATTGGTACTTGAAGCAATGATTTACATTATATTTTGTGTATGACTTAAATATTTTCCAAATGAAAATTTCCTACCATGGTGGTTGTCTCAAAATCAGAAAATCTTTCCCAATTTTGCAAGGGTCAACTAATCTATTAGCCTCTTTAAGTCTTTTTTGGTAGGTAAGGAATAAATTAGAGAAAGTATATCAGCAAATTGATATCCTAAAACAACCAGAAAAAAATTTTAAGATTTAAAAAATCTATACTGATCAGAACCAAGCAAGATATATGTTTTTATTTTGATGTTTTATAAGGACATTGGCAGGACTATTAGCCTTGAAAGATTCCAGGCCAACTAGAATAAAATATTTTAAAAATTTAAAATTTTAGTATCATGCAATATGTAAATTCCGATTGGGATTATTAGACTTGAGGCTACAGTTGTATGAACATCCGTGGGCATGCAAAGATCGGACACCACTCCATCTTTCCCACCTACATGCTGGCTCTCTACATTTTCTATCCAGAAAATTTCTACTATCACAGTCAAGTCTGTAAAGAACAGCATGTTCCAAGATTTGTGCAGTGCAATGCCAGTTTTCTATTTACATACGTTTCTCTCTCCAACTTATACATTCTAAACTCGAATGCAATTTCTATATATAACTACGACAATTAGCTCTTCGCAAATACCTCTTCACTTATTAGATAAGTCTGTAATTTGAAATTTTATGAAATATCAAATATTTATTTGGTATACTGAGAAGAGACTACAGTTTGTTCTTTTTGACAAAGATGTTTTCAGTGTTATAAAAAAAAAAAAACTATTAATACAGTTGTTTACTATTATACCTACCTGTATCCTTTTGGATATTTCTTCTAATATCTTTGAATTTACAACCTATAAGTAGTAATAAGACAAGTGAAAAAGTCAGATCTGGGTTATACATAACAAGTATATTTAAACATATATATAGCTACTTTAGAAAGTCATCCCATATGATCATTTATATGTTCAAATTCCATTTTGAATATGAATTTCAATTTCTTAAATTCTTAGGAATATAAGCCAGGGATTCTATGTCCTTTCTGTAATAAGTGCTTAGCTATCGCCCTAAGCTTCACATTGTACCCCAGTGTATAAATTTTCATAAAACAGGTAAAATGGAAAGGTACAACTGTGAATGTGGATCCAGAAGGATTGAAGGGTAGATCTATGTTCCTTCGCCTATGGCCCCCATGAAGGCTTCCCAAAAGTGAGTTCCCCATGCAGATGGTCTGTGAAATTCTCCTATTGCTCAGTACAGAGAATGCTGATAACAAAACAAATCAAAACAAAAAACACAAAATGGTGTAATGTAGCAATAAGAAGCCAGCTGTAGTGGTACCTACCTGGAAGAGCACATAAACCAAGAAACTGAGAACAATTCACGCGTGACAGGGGTAGCCTGAAAAAAAAAAAAACTTTATCAAGCTCAGTTTGAATTTTTAAAAGTTACAAAAGTTATAAATGGAAATTCAATTTAACCAATGTGCATGCTTGCCACTGAATAAGGGTGTTTTAAAGTTTTAGTCACACAACAAAAATTTATAATTAAATATCGATGGTCACAAAAAGGCAATTTTTGAAACAGAGACTTATCATTTGTTTTGTTACAATTTAAGTTTTAAAAGTGGTAGGTTAATTTAAACTTACCATAATGATAACAAAGCCTAGATTGCCTACAACTAGTATAAAGTGTACTTAAGTTACTTATGGTATGTTACCTGAGATATTTTGTCTTAATAACCTTAGCAAATAAGCTGGAAAATGACCATCTGACAATTTCATCCTGAGCATTCATTCTATATTACTATTTTAAGATTTCTTTGTAGGACTTCCTTAAACAGATATAATTTTATATGATAAAAACCACCAGCTACCCATTCTTTGTTGTACTGGATTTTGGTAAAAATGAAATAATTTCAAGAAATCATAGTCCCACTTTGTAGTACTCAGGGACAATGAAGGCAGGGGCTCACTTTATTTGCAAGACAAGATGAGTTTAGGAAAACAGGAGGCAGCACACAAATACCACTTGAATTTGAAAATTAGATGAGTTTTGAATTTCAAAGTGGGGTTAGAAAGAGCAATGAAAGAAAATTGCTATTTGATGGCAGAACAAAAAACTTTAGGGACAACACTTACATTCTTTTTCTCTTCCTATAGTAGGGAACAGTGCTTTTTAAAAGAGAGAGTATTACATTTACAGGGATTAGAGAAAGCATTTGATTGTTGGTTATAGAGAATCTGGTATAACCATAAATCACTGCCAAGATTTAGAAGTCGATTTTATATAGAACCGTGTTTTTGTTATTGTATCTATGATAATGTGGCTTTAATCTTAAACAGTGTCTGCTGACAGATGCATTACAGTGGCACATAGTTCTAGGATTTGACTAAATGATAAATGATTAAATGTTTCATACTATGTACACTAGTCTTTTGTCATAAAAAAATAGGTAAGTGTTGGTACTAAATGGGAGATCATTCCAGTCTGATTTCAACTCCTTACTTCCTTGTTTCTGTTATGGTTTTCTCAATGTATAAAGAAGGACCCACAACCCTCCAAAAGCCTAATTCTGTCATGGACAGTAATCATGGAATTAGATAACCCTTAAAGATTATAATTATATAAACAGTGGAAGATAATTATAAAATATATTCAATATGTGGACTACATTCTACAAAGGTTATGATGTACACATCAAATATTTTAGCTCGTCATTGATCAGAAATGTTAACATACCATGATATCTGAATTGGAGTCTGTTCATCTTCAATAGGCTCTTCATCTGATGAGTCGAACTCACTTGTTTGCAATGAACTAGGCTTCAAAAGAAGTCAGTTATGTTAAATAACTGTAATGAATATTTATATATGATCTTAGTATGGTTAATCTTTGCTTAACACACACTGCATATTTGTAATTTATTCAATATGAAATATCAGAGAGATCAGCAATATCAATAATAAATTATTGCTATTTAACATCCTATATATAATTACAACATTATGTAGCGGAAAGAGAGTCGGATTGGGAATCAAGAAACCTGACTTTTGGTATTGGCTCTGTCACTTACTGTATAATCTTGGACAAGCAACAGTAGTTTATTCTGGATCTTAGTTTTCCACAACTATTAAGTGAGAAGATTAACTCATTTATTTGCAAACATTTCTTGGACATCTTCATTCGTCAAGTTCTAGAGAGCAAAGATCCATAAAATAAACTGCCTACCTCCGGTATAGCTGAAGACATAGATGTGCACACAGATTACCGGAGAAAGATGTAAATGCTAAAACGAAAGCATAATTATTGCACTTTAGAACACAAAAGGGAGTGGCTATTTAGGGAGCTGGAGGAAGCTTCACAGAGGAGCTGCATAACTGGGTTGTGAAGGATAAGCAGGAAGTTTTATGCAAATTAAGAACAAGTTAAGGCAAAAGGAGAAAAGACTTGTATATTTGGGAATTGTGATACAGCAGAGGAAATAAAGCTAGAGATGTAGTTTTACCTACCCCATTTCTCAAAAAATGACCCTCATACAGCCTAGTAGTTCAGTGCTGGGGGAGGGGAAGTATAAGTGTAATAATCTGTGACTCGCTGGATTAAAGAGATTGAGATGGACTTTGTGTGCTGACCTAAATAAGGAGTCATAATTCAATGCTGTAGGCATCGTGTCTACATGGAAGACTGCTAGTTTTATAGGGCCAATAAAAAAAACACACCTTTCTTCTACTTTCTACTTGGAACCAACTGAGAGATAAGAAACTTGAGAGGCGAATGGAGATCAACACATTAGTTTTATTATTGAGTATCAAAGAGTGGATATGGCTTTAAAGCTGCGGTCAGGTGAGCTTGTCATTTCTTCACTCCAGAATTGGATTCATCCATCTAGTCACTGGCAGCCAATGACAACCCAGGGCTCCAGGGTGGCAGAGAGCACTTCAGAAAGTACTCTCTGCAGAGAGAAGGGAAGAAAGGGTAGGGCTACTTGTGTTCAGCTTCTCTCAAACTTGAGGATCAGATTACTCACATATCCTCTTCTGAGGACAAGTGGAGAAGGAGGCCAGGAGGGAAGGACAGCTGATGTCCCTCCACTTGATAACATGGGGATAAGTAAGTGTAACCACCTAATGTCCTTTTTAGCTCTGAAGCTATATTCTATAATGGTCTTGTTTGTTATTACAAGATCCCATTTCGGAGCCAAATTAGAATATGGGTTTGAGTTGCTTTGGTTCTATCTGTATTATTATTATCTGCTCAACTCAAATGAAGGCCCTTCAATAATGTCAACCTTGTGAATCAGTCGGAACTTCAGTGCCTTGCATCTATTTCTTTCTTTCTCTTCAAAGCAGTTTTAATGATTCGAGATGTTCAATTCGTGTGGCCAACTTACTCAGGCTCTCCTAGCCAAGTTTACAAATCCTAACATAGTTTGTTTGACATTTCCGCTCTCCCAGGCGCAGGGATTCTGAACCCCCGGGAAAAGCACGCAGTGCCAGGTGGCCTTGGGGGACGGTGATAATGGTGATAACACCCACAAGCGGGGGTTGGCAATCATCTTTCATGAAATTTTCCTCATCTCCGGTGAGGACTACTCCCCAGGGGGCACAGGGTAGCCTTGGACATTCTTTGGGGCTGCAGTATCAGGCAGACTGGTACACAGAGACACGTAAGCTCTAGAAACCCCAGTTTCTTTGGTAAAAAGAGGCTCAGCCCTTTTCGGCAGGGCTGCCGTGAGGCTAAGGCCAACCTGCAGGCGACAGGCCACAACAGGCGCACAGCGAATGTCCGTCTTTCCTTGGCTCGCCACTGACCCTGTTCTTTCTCGGTCATCGCTCTCGCCTTCCCGCGAAGTGCCACCTCCCTTACCCAAGACGGTTGCTGCGTTGAGTTATTCTGCGACCAAGCCTAGGCTGTCCTCGGGCCCAAGAACTGGCCTCGGGACCGTTCCCATCCCTGCAGCTTCGCTCCTCCAAGCTTCGACCCAACTCACCGGCTTCATCGCAGGATGCCCCACGTCCTGACCGCCACCGCCTCCCTAGGGCAGCACCGGCGTCTCGCAGCCCCGAGCGGAACCCGTCCCTCTGCTCAGGTCATTGGTACATCCTTCTGTGAGGTGGGGCGTGGTGTCTCCTAGGAGCCAATCACACTATCTCTCTGTTTCTTACTCCGCCCCCGGATGCCTAGGCTCGGCCTCTCACCGCTCATTGGTTCCTAGGTGGCCTTTGAAAGACGCGCGGGAGGAGGGCCCTGTTGAACTTTGATTGGCTGGGAGAGCGCGCTCCTGGGACCAGTTGGGACCGCGGAGGGGGCCGATTGAAATCGTCTAAAGGAAGCTCCAGCGCTTTGCAGGTGCTGGGGAAGCCCTGCTTCCCTCATGGCAGGATTTCATAGTGGTATCAGGGTAGGGGGTTTTGTTTTGTTTTCTTTCTTTTTTGTTTTTTTGTTTGTTTGTTTGTTTTGTTTTATTTTTTTCCTTAAGAAAAGTTTAAGAGCAGCGAGCGGTGGGGAAGCATCTTATGAAAACACAACACATCCCAAGGAAAAGCGGTCCCCAACCTTTTTGGCACCAGTGCCCCTATAAGTAGGTGGAGCTGAGGCGGTAATCGCGCTGGGGAGCTGCTGCTAATACAGATGAAGCTTCCCTCCCTCCCTGGCGCTCACCTCCTGCTGTGCAGCCCAGTGCGGAACAGGCTATGAACCCAAACCGGTCAGTGGCCCCTGGGGTTGGGAACCCCTGATATAGACTTTATAGTTATGGGCACATCTAATCATGCAAATACTATGGAAATGGCTAAAAATCTGGAATATAAAGCTACCTCGTATGATATTTTATGTTCTTTATCATTATAGGATCTAGACTAGTTAGGGTGTAGATCAACCTTCTAGTTTACTAAATATGAATGAAATAATATTGTATGAAGGGAAGATAAAAAGTCTCCAGATGGCTCCAAGCGCCAATGTTTCTTACATAATGGGCTATAATCTTTATAAAATATGTTTGATTATTCTCTTCTCCATTCTCCAGGCTCTATTTTGCTGGCCATGTTGAAGGAAGTCACCTGGAGCAATATTACCTGCTGTTCTAACAAAAATATGCAGAAGTTTCAGCTCCCTGACTCGTATTGTTAAAACCAGTGGATATGGAGCTATTAGGAAGAAAAAGTCAAAAGGGCACTTGGCATCAGACAACTTTTAGACTTTATATACAGCATCAACTAGTCCCAGTTCTGTAGTAGACTGCCTTTGAACTCTCACTGAAACTCTTTCCGCAGTCTTAAGCCCTCAGCCCCCCTCATAGGATTTTGAACTCACTAATCCTCCTACAATTGCAGGAGCCAATTCCTTAAAATAAATTTCTTTATGAATATATCCTATTGGTTCTGTTCCTCTGCCCTTTTGACTTTTTCTTCTACCAGGGCTTTTGACTAATTGGATGAGACTCAGCCACGTTATAGAGAGAAGTTGGCTTTACTCAAAGTCTACCAATTTAAATATTAATTCCTTCCAAATACCCTCACAGAAATATCCAAAATAATGTTTGACAAAATGTCTGGGTACCATAGTCCAGACAAATTGATACATAAAATGAGCCATAACAGACACATCGGACTTGATTCATCTATTCTTTGATGTTAATAAATATTGAACATCATCTGTGTCCTACATAGTATTCAAAGTGCTTGGAATACCAGAGTGAACTAAACAAAGTCCCTGTCTTTATGGGGCTCACATGCTATTGGGGGAGATAGTCAAGTAGTGATATGTGGTGCGAAGAAAAATTAAAACAAGTGGAGCCTGATGGGGATGCTATTCTAGACAGAAAAGTTAAAGAAGGCATCTTTGAAGAGATGTCATTTGAGAAATACCCAAAGGAAGACAGTGAATCATTTGAATATTTAGGGAAGGACTTTTAATCGGTCTGAAGAGTAAGGAGGTACAAAGGCCCTGAGGTGGTAGTGTCCTAGGTTATTCAAAGAACAGCAAGGAGGCCAGACCGGGAGAGGCTGATTGACTGAGGTAGAATGGTAGGAAATGCGGCAGGGCCTTGTGGGAGGCTTCAGAGCATCTTTGCTGAAGGACTCAAGAGAAGTTCCAAAGATAGATTAAGACCTGGGCTCTAGGTAAGGTAATTCGTATCTTCGTGCGGCACAGCGGAGCAAGTCCTCTCTGGGCAGGCTTCAGGATGTTGATATTCCCTGACTTCCTAACTCTTGCTTTCTTGCCATTTCTCCCCATGTTGTCTCCACAGATGTTGTCTTTAATCTTCAGCATCAAGTGTCCCTCAGCACATACCTTCCCCTTTGGAATTAATGAAGCCCAGCCTCTTCGAGTATTTTGCAAATTCTGTCACCTCTTGCCTCAGCTGGATATAAACACAATCTCAGTCTGTTCTGGCTCCTGCTGTGTCTGCAGAGAGGAGAGGACAAGCTCCCATGCTAGAAGTGGGTGGAGAGGTGGAGTAAGTTGGAGTATTTCAATTTCTGTTTGTTCTCTCTACCAGCGGGGGGGCTGTGTCCAGGCTTTGTCTTTACCCGAAAACAAACACATCTTACCTTTGTGATGTAGTTTTTTTTTTTGGGAGAGGAGGTGCTCTAGTTCAGGGGTTGGCACATTTTAGCCGATGGACCAAATCTCACAGGCCTGTTTTTGTGACATTTTATTGAAATACAACCACGCTCATGTGTTTATTGTTTATGGCTATTCCTGTGTTTTAACTGTAGAGTTGAGTAGTTACAGCAGGGACCGTAACTACTAAAAAGCCTAAAATATTTACTGTCTGGCTCTTTACAGAAAAAATTTGCCCACTTCTGGTGCATAGTCTATGACAGAAATGTATAGTTCTTCTAATAACATGACTCTAAGTCCATTTCTTACAAAATAAAAGTTTTGGCTTTATTATGCTAAAATGTTTTCTTCTACTTGGCTTGGTCCCTTTAATTATGGAGGTCCCCACATAAACTGACAAGGCTTGTGGCTCAACCATCTGGTTAAATGGCCTAACAATAACTTGGTTTCTTCCTAATTTCCAAGCATCTCCCCTGAGGGGAGGAGTGGCGCTTAAGTTCAGCCTGTCACACCTCTAGTTTTCAGTTAATTTTTGGTGTGTGACTCATGGCTGTTAACAGAAATGTGTGTGGTCAAAATAGTGTAGAAGACTTATCCAAACTACCAAACATAAAAGTGTTTACATATGTTCATAGACAGATGAGTATTTTAAGAGATGCTCAAAGAGAAATGAAACATAATTGCCATCAGTAGTTGTACTTGGATATATGTTTTACAACTAGATCTATATTTTAAAAATATTTTAATATTAATACTAATAGATGTGACATGTGTGTTAGGGAGAGAACACTGGAATCTTAGAGTTAAATGCAACTTGAAGAGGACATACCCCATTCTTGACCCAATTTTAAGAAATTCTTATGTGATGACAGTCAGATACAGTATATGACATTTGCAGTAGATGTGTTATTTTCCCATTGTTTTTCTCTTTGATGAATTACTTCTTTTCCATTTCATGTCATCTTGTGGGCATGTGACCAGGACTGACCCATACATGTACCCTATTCCTTTGGTCACAGTTATTAGTCCAGGGAATTCATATGACCTAAACTGGAACATTTTTCCTGGTCTTGTTTGCTTTGATTGCTGGAGCTCTTATTTTCTTCTTTACTTTCCTAAGATTTCTGCTTTACCTCAGAATAATGCAGAGTTCTAATTTGCCCTGGATAATTGGAGTAGATTGTAAAATTTATTTAAAATATGACTTACAATTTGAAATGTCATTGCATTTTTAAATTGGAATAGACTATCTTTTCTATAACAATTTCACCCATTCCACATTACTCTTCTGCAATGTGACCCTGCCACGCTCCATCGTGAGGTGGTGTATAACACTCCTCCTCTTGAATATGGGCTAGACTTAGTGACTAGTTTGATGAGTAGAATGTGGCAGAAGTGACAAATGATAAGCTCAATAAAATTTCATACCAATAACCAGTACCCAGATCAAAAAATGGAACATTACCAGCCCCCAGGGGCCTCCTTTTATGTGCCTGTCTGATATCTCCTACAAGGTTACTTCTGTTTTGACTTTTGAAACTATTGCTTAATTTTGTGTGTTTGTGAATTATATATAAATGGTATCTTTTGTGTCTGGCTTCTTTAGCTTAGCTTTATGTTTGTGAGTTCATTTATGTTGTCATACGTGGTTATACTTGTTCATTCTCATGACAGTATTTCATTGTTTGAATATACTAAAATGTATTTATTCAGTCTGCTGTTGATAAACATTGGGTAGTTCCAATATTATAAATAGTGCTGCTATAAACATTCTTGTCCATGTCATTTGGTAAACATACATATACATTGCTGTTGAGTGTATGCTAGGAATAGAAGCGCATATGTTTACCTTAGTCAGTATTGCCAAGCAGTTTTCCAAAGAGGTTGTACCAATTCGCCCTTCCACTTCCAGCTGCTGTGCCAACTGCACCTTCTGTTGCTGTTAAAATTATTGTCACAGGATTTTGCTAATCCTTGAATCTTCAGGGTCCTGTGAAAATTTTAATGAAACAGCTTTTTAAAAAATTTCACTGGCTTTTTAAAGCCATGGAACCTGGGTCATAGGACATTGGGTGCAGCCAACACTGGGTAAAATCATCCCTGCTCTCTGGCCCTGTCTTGATGTCATTGAACCCAGTGTGTGTACTTTGACTTCTCCCTTAGGGTGAGCTACTTCCCAGGAGTCCCTGGACTCCTGTGTACAACCCCTAGCAAGATTATCTCACCCGCTGCCAGCTGTGTCCAGAATGCCTGAGTCCTCAGTGCTTGGTCTCAAGCCAGGGTGACCACATGTCCCGGTTGGCCTGGATTAGTCCTGGTTTATGACTGTTGTATGGCTATAATTAATAACAGCTCTTTTACTTTCAAGTGTCCGGTTTAGGTGGTAAATTACATGGTCACTTTCTCTCAAGCCATCTCTAGGAAAGTTTTCCAGAGGTAAAACAGAATCAACAGCACACTTCATTTTATCTATCTATCTATCTATCTATCTATCTATTTATTTGTTTGTTTGTTTATAGGCGAGGCAACCCTCGATTGGCCTCACAGATTGCAAAGACCTTGTCAGTTTACAAGCCCTTATTTTTTATTTCTTATGCCTACAGCACCTGGTCTTCCTAGGTGGTCTCCCATCCAAGTACTAACCAGGCCCGATCCTGCTTAGCTTCCAAGATCAAGGGTGGCATGGCCATAGACTCAATAGTGCATTTTAGAACAGTCAAGAAAGCATCTGTAGAAAAGAATTTTGAACTCCGAAGGCTGGTGCTGGCATCACAATGATCTGCCTAGCTCGCTGACCCTGCTTTTCTTCTCAGCCCCAAGGGTGGCAGCCCTTTGACTCCACCTACAGGTTCTTATCTGCTCTGGTCCTAGATGGAAAGAGCTGGAATAGATGGTTCTGAAACTCAGTTGGAGGTGGTGGGCCCATCTGGCGTGCCTTGTGTCTAGTTTTCCTAATCTGGCTTCCGCCGTTTTCTTGAGATAGTTTCTGTTTCATTCATATGTTAGTTCTGAGTGGGGATCAATTATTTCTTGCCATTCCCCCATCCCCAGCTTGTCTTGGGACTGAACTCTGGCTCCTGATCCTCAGGCAAATTAGTCCTGCTGTCCACTGTCCGCTTTCTCCACATGGCCTGTCCTACCCTGGTGGCTGCCCTCCTCCTCCCATCATTTTGTCACCTCTTGTCACACTTGCATGTGGATTCCCACTAGGAAGGCAGGGTGCCCCATCAGAAAGGGCAAGGGCATTGAAGTCAAAAGGCCTGGGTTCAAAAGAATCTGACTTCTGAGCTCAGAGAATTTCCTAGTGAGTTTGACTGATATGAACCAGTAAGGGCTAGATCTGTCTCTGGAAAAATCAGATTTCTGAACTTGAGGAATCAAGGCTCTACATCAAAGAAGCTGGGAAAGAGAACTCAGAACAGCTGGTTTGATTTTTCACTTTCCTGTGAGGAAGCAGTTTGGCCAGCTCCTGAAGGTGAGCTACACATCTTCCCCAGTTGCTACAGCCCAGACGGCTTCTTACAGAGGAGTATAACTAGCACCTTTTCCCCATCCCATCTCATTGGTTTTGGGGAAACCAATTTGAGAAATTTGCCGTGAGTAGTGAAGAGTCTGATACTCTTAAATCTTCTGTTTTTCAGTAATACTTAGTTCATTTTCAACCTAATTTAAAATAAGAAGAAGGAGGATATTTTCATCACTTTGTACTAGAATGAATTCAGAATGAGATGGAAACATTCACATTAATGACCTAAAATATAAAACAGAAATTGGCAAGGCCAACTAGATAATAGTTCTGTTCTTCCTGGAATGGGAGATGGCAATAGAGAAAAGTAGCTTTTCAGTAAACATCTCCCTCCCATACAGAAATCCCCAGTGTGAGACTCAGATCTGATTAAATGAATCAGGCTTACATTTATTACAGTATATTACAAACATTTTTCAGCAGTCAGAAGTGACCGGTGTCTCCGTGGATTTGGCTAGTTCCTGGCAATTATGCACTTGGCTGCTAGTATAAACCAGTGTGCCAAATGCCTGGAATGACGATCCAGCTCTGAGTGGCTTTCAGTCTGGGAAGGATGTTGTTCAAACACCACGTTCCTTCCCAGGGTGGCCAAGTCCTGGTTACAGTTCTGTCCTTTAAATCCATTTATCCTGAAACTTGACCAGAGAGGATATGGCCACATCCCTTGCCCCTTTCAGCTTCCTTAGTAAACACCTGGGGGACCATGCATGGATTTTATAGCATCTGTCTGCCGCTGAGTCCAGAAGTAGTTTCATGCCTAGTTACTCAATCAGAAAATAACATTCTGAACATGACATGTCAGATGGATTATTAGAAGACACTGATCCTTTCAGAGACTTAAGTCTGGAGGCCTGGCCAAATCCCAAACTTAGTTATGGCATTCTTTTTCTGAAATGTCCTTCCAGTTTTATTTGAATGAGTACTAACCAACTTGTCCTCAAATGAAGCTGATTCACACTTGTTCTTTGTGCTTCAGCCCTTTACTAGGAAGAGAGGCTGTTGACTAGCATGTCCTGTATGGCAGTGGAAGTTGTGAGAAAAAACCAAACACTTTGTGGGAATGTGAGTAGGGATCACCTTGGCATATATGGAAAGGACTAGATAGAATGTGTGCTCTATGAGGCAAGACTTTTTCTGTCTTGTTAATGACTGTAAATAGTATCTAGGCAAGCATCTGGCTCATGATAGCCACTAAGTATTTGTTGAATGAATAAATAAGTAAATGAATAAGTATAAGCCCGCTCTCTTCTTTATTGCACAGTAAATATCATTTTGCCCATTCCTTATTCTCTTTTATTTTCCCCACTTTCTTTTTATTCAGTTTGAAGCAATTAAAAGCATTTCTTTACTAAATGGGACAAATTGAAAGTAAATATAGCTGCCTTGACTGTGGCCTTATGTGTACTTGTCAGTCTTTTCACTTATTTCTGCTCCCTTCCTCCCCTAACCTGCACTGCTCTCCTCAAGAAGTGGCCCCCTTCCCCTGGCTCAGCCTGTGACCTTGCCTTCCTAACAGAGAAAAATTTGTCTGCACCTATAACATCATGTGGCCATGACAACGCTCACCTCTTTTCTTATAGTTCAAACAAGGCATCCCTTCTATATAAGACAGATCCCTTCCCTTCCATGGAATCTTGCAATAGCGGTTTTCTGCCTTCTCCTCACTTTTGGCTTCTTGATAGCCCATAGAAGAGCGCGCACACACACACACAAATAGAACAATCTCCAAATCTCCTAAACTACCTCAATATTTTTTACCCTTACAGCCTAGTTTTTTAATAGAAAGCTCTGTATTCAGAGATTCTACTTTCTCACTTCTTGTTTGTCCTATGATCCTTCACAGAATTAAACAAGAAAAAAAAGTTTTTTTCAGAAGGAAAATATGAAATCAGAAAATATGTCTCTCCTTTAGGTATAGAAATATATATTTTTTTCTTCTTCGCTAGCTAGATTTATTAGGATAAGTGCATAAATCCCAAATCGCATTTTATCAAGAAACTTTCTGTTGGTGAAATCTCTTGACAACAAAATAGAAAAATAAAAGAACAATCTTTTATTGTAAAACTTGTTTATAATTCAAGAGGAAATCTACATTTGGATCCCTTATACTGAAGTTTGTTTTAAGATTGGTGGACTAGGTGAAAATAAATAATGATTCTTAAATTGAACCGGTTTATCTAAATGAGCCAGAAGGACATTTGCTTATCTTCTTTCCTGAGGTGCTTGATTGGAAAAGGTTAAAAAAAAAAAAAGGCCATGTAAACTCCTCTTGGTTAAAGGGGACAATTTTAAATGACCTCTTTTTTTTTTTTTCCCCCCCGTGGTAAAGTCCTTTATAAAGTCATTTCTGATATATTTTTTTTCCTGAATCTTAAACACAACATAGTGTCTTTTGTTTGACTATTATCTTTCACACCAACCGTGCTTAGAATTCTGGCCCATACCTCTGTATTCCTCAGGTATGCTCTGTGAAAGTCACCTCCTGACGGCATCCTCCTGTCACATTCAATGAACACCTCAGGCGACCTTTCTGTGATCCTTAATTCTGATGACGGATCCCTTCTTGAAATTCCCTCTTCCTTTAGTTCTGAAGGAGTGAGCTGTCCTAGCTCTCTCTGATTCCTCCTCTTCCTACTGTCCTGGAAACTCGGCATTCCTTTGCTTGGGTTTCTTTTAACAACCCATACTCCCTCCCTCCATCCCCCTTGGCTGTCTTATTGATCCTAATCTCCACTTCTCGACCTTCTGAGTTCCAGACCCATGTACACAACTACCTCCTGCCTTGATGGCCCTCAGGCAGCAAAGCTCAAGGCTGGAATTATGGTTCCTTCCTCTAACTTGCTTTCCCTCCATGTCACTTTAGCCCCACACCTAACATCATTCTATTCTTCCCTGCCCTATCTTCTCCATATTTAATTGGTGACTAAGTATTGCCTTTTCCACGTTTTTGGTCCCCTTCTTTTCATCTCCACTGCCACTGCCCCAGTTAGGCCTTATCAATTCTCACCTGGAATACTGAGTTTTCCACCTGCCTCCTTGTTTCTGCTCATTCGCTTCTCCAGTGCATTCTCCATGTGAATCATTTGATGGTGCCAGAGCGACCCTTCAAAAATGCAAATCTGATCATACCATCTCCCTACTGAGTACCCTTTCCTAGCTCCTCACTGTTGATGCAGTTCAAATGTTGAGCATAGCATAAAAGATTGGTAATTGAGCTACGCATCTTAGCTTTCTTGGGGATCTGAGACTCAGAGGCCTACAGTGGAAAGAACAGTAGGAATGGTGGGTGGAGGGTATAAATTGGAGACTTTATAATTCCATGTAAAGGGGACTTTCTTTGGCTCCAGTCAGTTGTTGCCAGGTGGGAATTTGGGCCCAGTACAGCCAAATTAAGCTTTTTTTTTTTTTTTTTTTTTATGACAAGCTGGATTTTTATGTTAAATGTTCTGTTTTTTAAATGTTGGAAACTAATTTAAAAATTAAAAACACTGTGTGGTAGTTCATTATGAAAATGAAAAAGAAAAACACATGATCTGTGGACCAAATTAAACACATCTGTGTAAGCTTGTGCAAGATTGGTGCCTATATCTATAAACCCCCTCCTGAATTCTGTATTATAGCCACATGGAACTGCCTTCAGTTCCCCAAGCATGTGGTATGCCTCTGCACCTTTGTCTTTGCTGGCTTTCTCTGTCTGGAATGCCCTCTTTCCTTCTCACAGTCCTCTTACCCCATCCCCATTCTGTCCTCAAATAAATGATAAGGCATTTACCCTTGCTTGTCAAGTCTTCCCTCAGAAGTCCCTTCTATCTGAAGCATTTCCTGACATTGCTTCACTCCACTTTGGGAAGAACCAGCCCTTCTATCTTTGCCTGCCAACAGGTTCTATGGAACTTTTTGTTTGTTAATTTGTTTCCATGATGCAGTCTCTAGACTTTAAGCCCTAAGGGGACCCAGGCCCCTTTTCTAATTTATCCATGTATCCTCAGTGCCTAGCACAGTGATGGGCACATAGTAGGCAGTTAATAAATATTTGCGGAATGAATAAATTGTGCAATATTTAGTTGCCAAGATGTATACTTTCTAAAATGGACACTCGCTTTAATTTTTATGAGAAAAAGACAAAATGTTATTTTGCAGTTGAAAACTTAATATTATTCAAAACCCTCATAAATATTGCCTTCTTTTGGAAGCTATTCTCCACAGATGGCCACCAATGAAACATCCCCTCCCCTAGAATCTGAGCTGGCCCTGCCACTTGTTTTTTTATGACTTCCACGGCTAGAGGTCATAAGAGGTTTTAGCACTTCTTCCTGAGTTCCTTGGAATACTTGCTCTTGGTTCGCTCTGGAAACCCAGCTCCTGGCTTGTGTGGAGCTCAGGTCACACGAAGAGGCCACATGTAGGCCACTTACAGACTCGCGCTGGGCTCCCAGCCAATAGCTAGCATCAACTGTCAGCATGGGAGTGGGGCATATTGGACGTCCAGTCCAACTGAGCCTTCAGGTTGAAGCCACAGTCAGCTTTGCACAGCAACTGTGTGACCGCCCCCCGCCCTGCCCCGCCTCCCCCAGTCAGAATCATCCAGCTGAGCCCATTCAAACCACAAAACTGGGAGCTGATAACAAAATCACTCTTTAATTAGTTTTAATTTAATTATTTTTGTTATACAGCAATGGATAGTCAGAGTACCTTGGAAGCGAGTAGACTATTATGCTTGAAATTATTTTGTCAAGAATAGTTTAACCTGAAACAAATATAAAATAATGTTGAATGTTGGAAAGAAAAAAGAAAAGAATAGTTTAAATTGTCTTGCTGTAATTGACCTTAGAGTTCTATGCTACATTATTTCACAAATAACCTATTAGAACTCATTCCTTCATTGAGAGTTATGTACTACTGATACATTTTCATTTTTATAAAATGATCTCAGTTAAGTTCTCTAACAGGTTCATACACATCAAATCCTTATACAGTGAGTAATGTGATGATGAAAGATTGTCAATATGAATTCCATTTTATAGTAGCCAGTACAATTTTCTTTTCATTAGAATGAAACTGTAGAAAATATTTTCTATGGTTCTTTCTGTGTAGTGGTTATTCTCTAGTACAATTATCTATTGCATGCTTTAGTCAATAACGTTTATTTAGCTCCTATTGTTGGATAGTTCTCTCTGAGCCATTTAAAAGTTATGCTATAATTTACATACAGTGCCACCTACTCTTTTTAGTGTACAGTTGTGCAAGTTTTGACTAAGACAGAAAGCTGTGTAACCACCACCACGCTCAAGATACAGAACAGTTCCAGCCACCCCCACAACATCCCCGGGCCTCTTTGTAGTCAAGCCTCCCTCTTGACCAATATCTTTAAAAAATAATTAATTGAGGTGAAATTCATATAACATAAAGTTAGTAATTTTAAAATGAACAATTCAGTGGCATTTCGTACATTCACAATGTTGCGCAATCAGCACTTCTGTTTATTTCCAAAACATTTATTTTATTTCGAAGCAAAACTCATTATAGTTTTCTCTTCCATTCTTTCCTCCTTCAAGTCCATGGCACCCACCAATCTACATTCTGTTTCTATGGATATATCTATTGTAGATATTTTATACAAAAAGAATCATAAAATATGTGACCTTTTGTGCCTGGCTTCTTTCACTTAGCAAAATGTTTTGGGGTTCATCCTCTTTGTAGCATGTATCAATACCTCATTCATTTTTTTACAGTGGAATACTATGCCTTTGTATAAATATGATCTTTTTTTGCCCCTATAGTTTTGCTTTTGCAAGAATGTCATACAATGAAATCATATAATCTGTAGCCTTTTGAGTCCAATGAGATGTTTTGGTCTTTGCCTTTAGAGTGTGTGGTGCCTTCGAAGGTCCCTACCACTATTACACTTTTTTCCTAATGGGTTTATGGGGGCATCATATCTTGGAGTGATGACTTGTGTGTATCTTCCTCCCCTATGCTTTGTTGAATTTCCTCCTTTTTACTTTGAGGCCCTGTCCAGAGCCTGGGCACATGACGTTAGCCATCATCACTTCAGGGAAAGGTTGTCGGGATGAAATCAGAGAACACAAAGTGTCTGATTTTTCGCTTTAAATTCAAAAGCCATTTTATGGGTATAAGTATGATTTGTGAAAAATTCTTAAGGAGTCAAGTTTTTACTCCTCTGAATCACGGAGGAGAAAAAACTATTGGCTAAAGAGGTGAGGTAGAGGCAGAAAGGTATGAGATGCTGCTGTGTTTTTAGAGAAAACAGCAGCTGCCCCTCCCTTCCTGGAGAGTGCGTGTTGTGGAAGGGGCAGTATTCCAGGACATTTATATCTGTAAGAGGATAGAAGGACAGAGGGAGCTTGTGATTTTTCCCAGGGCGGGGCCTGGGAACGCAAGCAGATGCTGGAGCTTCCCTACTGCACTGGTGAGATGTCCCTGAAGAAGCGTAGATAAGGCAGTGGAATGTGTGAACACTGAGAGGGCCTCAGCAGCCCTCCGGTTTCCTGGCCTAGGGAGCCTTAGGAGAGCCTAAACGGTTTCACATCACTTAAGGAGGGCTTGGGAGTTAGCCAAGAGGCAGAGCAAGAGCAGTGGGGCCTGAGGGGTCTTTTGGTAGGGAGACTAGCCTTGGTGAGAGTATGTACTGAGTGGCTGGAAACCAGATGGGAATCTAACCCCCTCGGCAAATGCTGGGCTGGAGGGTCATCCATCAGAGCCGAGGACCAAATGGAGCTGAACATCTCAGCAGAAGCTCGTGTAGGGAAGTTGATGGCCACAAGGGATGAGATGACTTCTCCAGGTGTTATGATGCTGCACAAGCCCCAGCAGCTTGAAAAACGCCCAGGGAAAACGAGGGAGACGAGAAACTCCAGAACTGATTTTAAACTTGAAATGGCTAAATGTAGCTCAGAGTATCATTTCTGCCAGCAGGTGGAATTGGAGCTTGAGATAGAGAATATGAGTAGTAGAATTACTAGCCTCTCTGCACAGGGGACAATCAGAGTACCTCCTCAAAAGGTTATTTTAAGGGCTAAATGAATTAATATGTGCACAGCATTTTGGATGGTGCTTGGCACAAAACTAACACTTACTAAATGTTAACTCTCATTATCTATAAAATATATGCATACATACCACAAACAAACAAACTGAAAAACAGAAAGTGATAGGAAAATCAAGACATTGCTTGAGAACCTTATGTACTGGGCTTCTGTGCTATTGTACAAATAAACCAGGAAATCAGAGTTCCTGTCTGCTGGAACTCTCAATTTAAGACATAATGAAGCTTCTGACAGTCTCTACTGCTGTTGCTAGAGCTGAATTATCAATAAATATTGACTGTATACTAAATGAATTAAGATGACAACAACAAGACTGGCTGCTTATTTCAGGCATGGCTTTTAGGATCTCTGTACCTGGGAGTCATTTGGCTAATGCCCTCAACTTTGTACCTTTATGGGCTTAGCTTTATTAATTTACCCGGAGTACTCTCTGTTTTTCTCTTTCTATATATGTTACATATAATTTTTTTCAATTCTTTAGTAGTTTAAAAGATTTATTGGTTAATATGATAATAACATACCATTATAAATGTTATTGCTAAGAATTAGTAGCTAAAATAAAATAGTAGTATAGTTTTCCTTGTGTCTTCCTTGCTCATTCTTACTTTGCGCATCCTAACGTTTTTAGTATTATTAACCGTATTATTTTTTTCATCCTTCACCATTCTGTACTTATGGTTAGTGTCTATTGATGTCTATTATAATCCCGTACTGCTGGCTTTCAGCCAGTTGGTTATCGTTGGAGGTTTTTCAGAGGATTGGCTGCCTTCCCGTTTGCTTGCTGAAGCCCTTCTCCTGAATCATCCTAGTCTTCTGTTCTTCACCATTTCAAGCAGTCCTGGTCCTCTTATTTTGCTCTTATTATGCAAAAGTTCAAAACTTAGTCCTGTGAAAAGAGCTGAGTGCCTGGTCTGATTTTCCAGTGCCAAAGCCAAATAAACAATAAACATATAAAGTCCATTTTAAAAATCCGCATTACATCAGGGGAAAATCTTTTTCTCTGTTATCAAGTCTTCTCCAGGAAATCACTAACTAGTCCTATGGCCGCCACTGAGCTTGTTTCAAGCTCTTATTCACGAAGATGGTATTTTATTGATGGATAGTATCTTCTAGAGCTTCTTTCTACTTTAATAGGGGGGAAAAAGATTACTTTTTTTTTTTTTACTATGTTAAAAATTCATTGGCGACTAAATCAATATAGTGAAGCACTTGGAAACTTTTTTTTTTTTTTTTTTTTTTTATTGTGGAGAGCTCTGGGTACAAACACATCCCACAGTGTTCATTAATACCAGGCTCCTACCTCCTCTGTCTTCTGAGGGGCAAGGATGAGCTGGGTAATAAACTGAACAGTGGGACTCTAGCAGGATTTTTTAGCTCAGATGGAAGAAAAGCAAGGCACAAAAGCAGCTTTCCAAAAGCCACAGCAGGTTGCTCTCAGGCAACAGAGGATCAGTAATTTATTTTTCAGCAATCTATTAACTAGCCTCTACACGATAGTCACCTTCTCTCCCCCATCCCCCCAGCTTTATTGAGATATAATTGCACTCCCTCCGCCCCTTCCCCCCCCCCCCCGCCCCCCCGCCCCAGCGGCGTCTGAACCCCTCACCACTATGCAGTTGAAGGGGTGGCTGCGAACAGTCCAGCTTCATGAGAAAATGTGAGAACCAATGAGGAGAAATTAATGTGCTTTTCTAGTGCTTTTCTCACTTTGCTTCCCAAATTGCTTTCATTTAGGCAGGAGAGCCAACGCGAGCAGGGTCCCTCCCGTGGCTGGCTGGGCCGTGGAGTTCACCGCCACTGGAATTCCTGAGCCGTGAACACAGGGCGCTGTGCAGTCGTCGGGCTGATGGGAAGCCCTGAACAGCTTGCTGAATTATTACTTCATTCTCTGCCGAAGCAGCGGGAGGCAAGATGATGAGTGAGTGAAAGAGCCCATGGACTCCAATGTGGGCCAAGGGAACCAAAGCAAACACGGAGAAGACAGGCCAATATTTAAATCCGTTTAAAGGATGGAGCGCGCAGGAATGTTTGACCATATTTTGTCTAGAGAACAGATTTCATTTTTTAATGGCTGCGTTAGTCAGTGAAAAGCAGAACCGCAGGATGGAATCTGTTTTCCTACCGCCTCCCCCATGCCTCTTGGGACTCAGACATTTCCCCGTTCTTGGTACTTAAGGTGGCGTAGAAGTTTTACAGCGAGACTGGTCTGAATTCAAATGCCACATTTAGGTGCCCAGTACATCTCCTCTTTGTCTCTCCTCAAATAAACTTTACCTAAGAATATTAGGAGTGAAGAGTGGACCATAGAGGGAGCCATCGGAGCATTTCACAAATTATAATTTCCCAGTTTCCAGGCTGCTCAGCTCCAGTTGAACAGCATTTATCTCATGGACAAATAGCTTTTCCTTATACCCCCTCCAGCGGTTGCACAGGTATCTTTCCCTGGATATTCTTTTTTTTTTTTTTTTTTTTTTAATCACCTCACATCAGATTTTCTTGTTTCCATTTATCTCCTCACATTTTTACTTTAAGGCCACCCATCTATATATCCACTGCATTTTCAAACATAACTATACTATCGGCTGTTCATTTGGTGGTCTCCAGTGTTTTCTCCGGCCTCGGGCCACTGTCACTTGCCAAGGGAAGCCAGTCCCTTACCCTGTTTCCCTATCAATTTATGGCAAGTACATTTCATTGACTTGATACCAAGTATTTTGATGAAGATGAGATGATCAAACACATGCTCTGTCCTTTCAATTACATAATGAGGTAGAATATTGGTTAGTAGTGAGAATGTATGTGTATACATGTACACACACACACACACACACACACACACACACACACACACACACACACACACACACACTTTCTTTTTGGTCTTTGGAGGGAATATATTACCCAAAAAGGCAAACAGATGAATCTCTGTGTTGATATTACAAATATCTAAGAAACCTGCCAATATCACTCCATTCCTATGTTTTTATCTGGTTTTTAGAAAAAGTATTAGAGGAGCCAGCTTATCACGGGTGGCATGGGCTTAGGGGATGGTAATTTTTTATTCACACTATTAATAAAAGTAGATCTTTTCCCAGGCTTAACTTAGTTCAATAGTAAGGCGCAATCTAGACTCATACCTGTAGAGGGCGCTCATGTCTTAATAATAGCATTGCCACTGTCACTAGAAAAAGAAGCTGGATAGTGGGGAGTAAGTACCCTTTTATTACCAGATATTTAATGGGAGAGAGATTAAGTGCATTTTGGAATAGACCCTAAATCTGTATTATTTTCATATTACCCTTTATAACATTTTTCTTATAAACAAATTCATCTTCAAATTTGTATACTTTGGTTCGGTTTTTATTTAAAGTACACAAGTGACTCTAGTGAAAATTAACCTCTTTAATTTTTTTTTTTTTTAAATGCCGACAGCACCAGTATTCTTAGGTGGTCTCCCATCCAAGTACTAACCAGGCTCAACCCTGCTTAGCTTTGGCAATTAGATGAGATCAAGCACAGTCATGGTGTCAAGGCCATAGACTAGGAGAATTAACCTCTTTAATGTTTTATACTTTGTGTAGGTCCTGCTGCTGGGTAACTGATGCTTTATGTGCAGGGAGCTGTAAGTGATTTTTCAAAAATGGCAGTTGGAGCAGGGCACCCCTTTGCATAAAAGCCTTCAGTAGTTTTTTAAAAATCTCTTTTAGCATGAACACCCTTTTCTTACTGTGCCTACCAAAGCCTTGTCAGATATAGCCTCTTCTGACCTGTCAACCTTGTCTCTCTTTCTCTCTCTCCCTTCCTTCCCAGCCACCCAGCTGAATTTGGGACCATTTATGTATTGTGCAGAGCTGGTCCACATTCAACACTCTCTGCATTTGCTCCTCCATCCACTCAGTGAGCCTGTTCATACATTTTCCCATGGTAGCTCTTTCTTATTCTTGTCCCTTGCTTCATGTAAATTCCTCAGAGAGGCTTTCTCTTAGTCTACTATAGCTACTATAGCTTTTCTTTTGTCAGAAAAATTTAAATTGCGTTATGATTCACATAACATTTTACATAGCATAGAATTTATCGTTTCAAAGTGTACTATTTAGTAAGTTTTAGTATAGTCACAAGATTGTACAATTATCACCACTAATTAACTTTGGAACATTTCTATTACCTCTGAAAGGAACCCCATACCATTAAGAAGTCACTTCCCACTTCTCATTTTTCCCAGCCCCTGGCATCCTCTTTGCTTATCCTGGACATTTCAGACCCTCCTCTTTTGAATTGCTAAAGCACCCTGTTTATTTCCTTCCTGGCACATATGCACTTGTTTGTTTACTTGTTTATTGCTATTCTTCATGAATAACTCATAGAGTTTCTTCCCAGTTCAGTCTGCTTAGCAATGCAGTGAGATTGGCCTCCCACTGTCACTGTGGAGTGAATCGATGTGATGACTACTCTTGGGGATATTGCAGAAGAGAATCCTCTAGGGGCAGGATGACCTCTGAGAGCGCTTCCTGTTCCAAGCTTCTGTATCCCTGCGCAACAGCTTTCCATTTATTACATTTCCAGCAACAGCTCTTTGGGGCTTCAGGTCTTCTCCACATATTTTCTGTTCTTCACTTGTAACCCAGAGTCATAAATGATTTAAGCCCATCCAACAAAGTGCCACATTGGGCTTCTAGAAGACTCTTCAGGGCTAAGATCATGCTATAACAATAATAACAGTAACATTCACAGCGTATGGGCCATGTGCCAGGAATGGGGATGTCTGTGCTACTTGCATTTTTTTTCACTTATTACAACCTTTTGAGATAGGTACTACAATTATCATTCTGAAGATGGGAGCACTGAGACTTAGGGAATGGACACATTTTATTTAGTTAGTTTGTGGCAGAGCAGGGACTGGAATCCTTGGGCTCACTTTCTTAATCGTTCTATTCTCTACTTGGCTTCTTAGGCTTCAGCCACACGTTTGCTCCAAGTGCCACTGTTAATGTTTGCATGCAGTATATGAATAAATACTATTGCACCTGTTAAGATTGTTCAGAAGAATGACATAAATCAAAAAAAATTCCTTGCAGCTTTTAGCACAGCAGCGGAACATCTGTCTTTGTAATATGGGATACTTTGTTACCCTTTGAGGTAGGAAGAGGCCAGTTAGTGTCCTTTGAAATGCTTAGGGGCTGTGTAAGCATTTGTGCATGGATGGAGGAAAGAATTCTTGTCAGTGACAGAAGCTCAAGCTTCCAGAGCAGTTGGCACTTTGGAAGAGGGTCATTTCCTGCAGGAGAGTTGATCCTTAGGAGAACTGCCTCTGAACAGCTTAGGTGGTAGGTGGATTAGTCAGGGTTCTCCAGAGAGATTTATTTCAAAGAATGTACCTATGTGATTATGGAGGACTGGCTAGTCCAAAGTCTGCAGAATGACCTCATAAGCTAGAGATCCAGGTAAGAGCCAATGGTGCAGTTGAAGTTCAAAGGCTATCTGCTGCAAAATTCCCTCTTGCTCAGGGTAGGTCAGTCTTTTGTTCTAGTCAGAACTTCAACTAATTGGATGAGGCCCACCTACATTAGGGAGAGCCATCTGCTTTACTCAAAGTCCACCAATTTAATGTTAATCTCACCCTCACAGAAATATCCAGAATAATATTTGACCACATATCTGAGCCCAGTGGCCCAGCCAACTTGTCACCCGAAATTAACCTTCAAAGCCAAGCATTTGGTGCTGCAGTTCAAACTACCCAGGGCCTGGGCTGGAATGCAAGGGGGACAATCTTATTGCAGAGTATTCTACCTCCCACACGGTGAGGGGAGTTCAGCTCACACCTACCATAAGGGCATTTCTGGTGTGTAAGAATGTATCTCAACTACTCTAAGGTTCGACCAGAGAGTGAGTACTTGCCTGAGCCCCATCATTGGGTAGGAGGTCCCACAAACACTTTCTGGTTGGGTGAGCCACAGGGACCTACTGATCCACTCACTCAAAGAGGGCCCATTTGGTTCTGGCTTGTGCCATCTCTGGATTGCATTCATTTATTCATTCAACAAACATTTGTTGAATGTTAATTATGTATCAGACTCTTTCTAAGTACTGGGAACACAGCAGTGAACAAATACAAATAAATTCACTGTTTTGAGAAATTTATATACTAGAAAGTGAAGAGAGACAGACATTTAAAAAAAATAAAGAAAACATTAATTATATCATGGACCAGATAGTGATAAGTGCCATGGAGAAAAATGAAAGTGAGGAGGGAAATAGGGAATGCTACGGTTAGCGGTGTGGGTGGGGTGCCGGTGGTTTGCATTATAAAGTAGAGTAGTCAGGGAAGGCCTCACTGGAAGAAAAGGTGCCTTTCGAATAAGGGTAAGTCATGCAGACAACAGGGAAAAGAGAGCTCCAGGTAGAGGAAAAGCAAGTGCAAAGGCCCTGAGGAAGGACTGTGCTGGGAAGAGAGAGAGAGAGAGTAGTGGGAGGTGCAGTTAGAGAAGTGACAGGAGGCTAGAGGGAGTGGGCCTTGAGGGCCACTGTGAGGGCTGCAGCTTCTCCTCTGAGAGAATTGGAAGCCACCGGAAAGCTTTGCCCAGAGGAGTGCTGACATGATCTGACCGCTCTGTTGAGAACAGACTATAAGATGTGCGTGTGAGGTGAAGGGGGCGGGTTGGAGGAAGAGTGTCTCAGTCCCTTTGGGTATAACAAAATACTATAGGCTGGGCGGCAGATAAAGAACAGAAATTTACTTCTCACAATTCTGGATGCTGGGAAATCCCAGATCAAGGTGCGAGCATATTTGGTGTCTGGTGAGGGCTTGCTTCCTGGTTCATAGATGGCCATCTTCTCATTGCGTCCTCACATGGTAGGAAGGGTGAGGGAGCTCTCTGGGGTCTCTTTTATAAAGGTACCAACCCCATTCATGGGCTCCACACTCATGACCTAATCATCCTCCAAAGGCCCCACCTCCTTACACCATCACATTGGAGGTTAGCATTTCAACATGTGAATTTTGGGCAGACACAAACATTCAAACCGTAGTAGGAAGTGTGAGGCAGAAGCAGGGAGACTCCTGTCCGAATTCGGGGGAGAGATGTTGGTGCTGTGGACCAGAGGGTGGTGAGAAGTGACTGGATTCTAGGTCTGAGACCAGGCTGACGTGATTTGCTGCACATAGTGAGGCCTCTGTGAAGTGTGTGAGCAGGTGAGGGAGAGATGCGAGGGAGGTTTAGCATTTACATTCCTACCCAGGCCTCTCTTGAACATCATAGTCTAGGCGGGAAGAAGATGGCCTTTAGATTTTTAGGATTCTTGTCCTCAACAAGTGTGTCTGGGGACAGCCTTTGGGACTGTTTAAGACATGTGACCAGTTGGGTCTTAATGGGAGAGAAGCCTCTCCTGGGGCCAGTCACCGTGGCCAAGAGTGGATTTACCCAACTGCCCGTGTTTGCAGTTCTCGTGCGCCGTAGACATACATGGCCCAGTGGCCGTTCAAAGGAAGTGATCTCATAAGTGTGCCTTTCAAGCCACACAGGATGGGTCCTTGTGCGACATTCAGCCGTCGCTCTGGTTTACACCAAATTCAACAACTTGTGGCCTGCAGATACTCAGTATAAATAGCTGGAAAAGCCTGACCTTGACAACCTCATTTCTCATTCCTTTCTTGTTACAGGTAATAGAGCTGAAAATGTGGTTTTAATTATAGCGCTAATGAAAACTGAAAATCCAGACAGACACTTGACGAACTCTGCTGTGCTTTATATTACATTTGTGCTAACTACAAAGTGCCCAGCTGGGTGTAACATTATCCCCCTTTCCTCGAGCATCCGCCTGACTGAAGCTGTATAATTGATGTGTACTTTGGCAGGAGGTCAGCTTAAAGGGTTTTTTTAAAGATTTTTTTAAAACATCTTTAACGGTATTTAGGGAAAGGAATACGTTTATTACCTGGGCTGGGAGAACATTTCTCTGAGTTGCCTGACACTCCCCCCACCCCCATTCCAAATTCTTCTAAAGCATTCCACACATTACCTTCAGGAGAAACTCTAGGGCCAGAAGTGGGCTTAGAGACTCACTTTAACTTGGAGCCATGTGCCTTTGTCTTTGGCCAGTGATGCTGCCCGGGCAGTCATGCCTTGCCATGCAAACCTGTTCAGCTCTCCAGTCTGTCCTCCCAGAAGGGTATTTCAGTGTCTATGAGAGTGGTGGAGGCTGTGAGTGGAGCACACGCACATCTGCATGGGCCCGTCTGTCCTCACCTGCTGGCCCACAGCGGCCACGTGACCTCTAAGGGAGTTCTTTGGAGGTAGGGTTGTTAAATAAAATACAGAACGCCCAGTTAAATTTGAATTTTCCATAAATAACAAAGAATTAAATATTGAAAGGCATTTGCTGTGTTTAAAAAACTTCTTAATTTTTAATTATTCATTGTTTATCTGAAATTCAAATTTAAACTGGGTATCCTGGAATTTTATTTGTTGAATCTGGCAACCCTACTTTCAGGGTGTCTGAGAGTGAACAAGGTTTTTTCAGGGACTTCTAAAGAATTCTCACCCATGACTTAAAGCAAGTATAAATTTTCACTTGGAGGCAATATAAAGTTAGCTCTGTTCTAGCCGACCACACACCTCTATTCGCAACTCACCTGACTATGAAATTGCTCCCCCATCTTACTCCTTAGGTCACGCAGAATGTCATGAATCCACCCCCATGGTTATAGAATGATTGGAATTCCTGGCATTGCCTACCTCAAAAATAATGAAACGTTCTGCAGAGACCCTCTGATTTGTAATGGCATCTCTGTTTACTTCGTGGGTGACCCCAGTGGGGCTACATGATCTCCTTCTTGTTTAATTTATAATCTGTTGTTAATTTAAATTTTTGAATAGGTAAACTATTTGTATTACATATACCGATTTCAACAAAACGTCAGAGCTGTCTGGGAGGGAGTCTTCCTTTCCCTCCCACTGTCCAGCCATCCAGTTCCCTTCCCTTTTGCAACAAATACTATTAGTTTCTTATTTATTCTTCTAGATATATTTATGCATATATGTGTAAATAAGTACTGTATGTATTTTCCCTCCTGCCCATTTTTATGTAATTCTTAGCATACTGTACCCACTGTACTTATTATATTAAAAGCATGTTTATTTTTTCTTTTTCTTTATCTTGGCACTTTTGTCATGTCATGACATGAAGAACTTTCTTATTCATTTTTTATGGTTGCATAGTATTACATTGTGTGGATGTATCATTATTTAATAAACCTCTTTTTGATGGCCATTTACATGGGTTCCGATTGTTTGCTGTTACAAAGAGCAATGTAAAATGTGCATCATCTTCACGTACATGAATTTATCTTTGGTTAAATTCCTAGATGTGGAGTTTTTGGGCCAAAAAGTATATGCATTTATAGTTTGCCAAATTGCTCTACCTAATTAGCTTCCTATTGCCGCTGTAACAAATTACCACAAACTTAGTGGTAATTTAGACTTAAAATAACACAAAATTTTATCTTACAGTTTGGAGGTCAGAAGTCTTAAAATCAAGGTGTCGGCAGGGCTATGTTCCTCCTGGAGGCTTTATGGGAAAATCTGTTTTCTTATCTTTTCCAGTTCTAGAGGTCGCCTGCATTCCTTGGCTTGTGGGCCCTTCCTCCATCTTTAAGACCAGAAGTAGAGCATCATTAAATTTCTCTCTGTCCTCTGCTCCCATCATCACAACTTTTCTGACTCTGACACTCCTGCTTCTCTTTTATAAGGACCTCTGTGACTACATTGAGTCCACCCAGATAATAGAGGGTAAACTCTATATTTCAAGATTCATAACTTTAATCACATTTGCACAGTTTCTTTTGCCATGTAAGGTAGCATATTCATGGGGTCCCAGTTAGCATGTGGATACCTTTGTGAAGTCATTTTTCAGATTACTGCACTCACAGAGTTTGTACCAATTTAAACTCCAATCCTAGCCTTACAGAATGTGTGTTCACATTTTCGAAACTTTACCAATGTGATAGATTAAATGAATGGTATCTCCATGTTAAATTTTAAGTTGTGTTTCTCTTACATGGGTGAGATCTAAGAGCCATCTCTTTTTTTCTTTTCTTTTTGAACAGCCTGTTCAAATCATTACTTATTTTTCTATCAGGTTGTGATTTCAGAAATAATTATATATTAGAATAGATGATGTTTCCGAGAAACAAATTGCCCATACTTTCTCTCCTTCCACCCCCAGTTAATTTCTATTTCAGTTTTGCTTATGAGAGCTTTTTTTTTTTGCTACATAAAAGGTTTAATTTTTATGTTGTTAAATTTATCAAGTTTATTTATGGGTTCTAGGTTTTGTGTCACAGTTACAAAGATATTCTCTGCTTCAAGATAATAAAAGAAACACAATTTTCTTTTTAAATTTAATTAAGGGAAAGACAACATAGGAAACATATTGTCTTTGTTGAAAAAGTAGAAATATAGGTATATAGGTTAACAACATGAAATAAATAAAAACCACCTAAGACATACATTCTATTGTTTAGTCTATATAAGAGTGGCCTACAGATTACAACATGTGCAAGTAAAGCCTAGGCAGTTGGTGGCTGAGGCTGGCTGCCATGAGTTTGCAAGAGCAATTGAGCCAATTGTGAGCATCTCTTCCCAACATCATGTTCAGTAACATAAAGTTGGTAGTTTAAAACTGATTATGTTGAGAGGATTTACACTACGAAAATTGACAAATGCCACAAATCAGGCCTTTGTCCTTGGAGAACCAGTCGTTAAACATTTGCCAGCATACTAGAGAGCTTGTCTAAAGCCTTAAAAAAAAAAAATACAAGAACTGATTGAATTTACATATATTTTTGTTTATTGAGAAGTAACTGAGGTGGGAGGAGGGCTCATGGGTATTGTCTGTGCATGTTGGATAGCTTTAGATTGGTGGTGCCTCCGTACACAGAGACACACACATCTGCTAAAACATCATATTATATATTAAGTCTGCTTACCTACTCTTCTGTCTCATTAGTGATATATTGTTACCATCTTTCTATATCAATAAACATTTATCTAAATTATTATTTTGGTGGTTGCATAGTATGCCACAGAATGATTTATTATCACATTTGATCAATCCCTTATTAGGAGACATTTATGAAACTTCTATATGTCTTGGTTGTCCCCTCCAGTCAATATGATATTAGGCTGCTCAACTCTCTAAGATGTTGAGATTGTCAGTGAAAAAACTTTCAAGAAGTGCTTTGATATCTTCAGATATATGAGACTTTTACAATATTGGCATTACTATTCTAATTCCCCTCAGCCAGGCAGGACTTTTGAGAGATGCCCTAGTTTCTTTTGGTATAACTTGCTCAGACCCTTATAAACAAATTCTGAAGATATTTATGTGGTACAGCAGCTTAGGAAGAATGAATGCTAGCACTGGAGATGTGGATTCTAAGAGACAGAAGCCATGAGACAGACAAGGAAGGTGACAATTAAGCCATAGATCAATATAATGAGGATAAATCCCATCAACTTACTGAGAGATTTCTGACAGGCCAGCAGGAATGGAGAATTCAGAATGGGGAATAACTACAAAAGGTATTTTTGGGCCAAGAGACTTTAAAGTCAGAATGACATTTCCTAGTTAGCACAGACTTTAAAAAATGCAACACAATAATTGTTTCTAAGGTATCCAGAATATCCTTAGTACTTTTTAGGCATTTTAGAGAACTTAAGAGAAATATAAAAAAGGTATCGTTGGATTGGTTTTGATCAGGGAAAAATGGGAATTTTCATAAGTTATAAGAACAACCTTTGCAAAGAACAATGACTTTGCAAAGCATCAGTTTCATTTCGTCATGTCTGGAACCACTGGCTACTGAATATGCATTTGATGATGAGATCCAGGATTAACCAAACTCAAGCCAGTTCAGAGTTATCCTGTGACATTATTTGAATAACATAATTGTTCTGAGTGGGCTTCCTATCTGCAACAGGGAGGTAGGTACTCTGAATTTTTTCAGCAAGTACTAAGAAAGAGTATTACTAATAGTGGGATTTTAATTAGTGCCTATACTATTGCTTTGAAAATAATCCTTCCGTGTTTTCTGGAGCCTAAGGGCAAGCAGACATTATCTAGTTGAAATACTGTATATACTCTACAGTTTTTGATTCTTAATAAATACTGTTGCCACTGGAAGGCAGTGTTGCCTAGTCACTGGGTTTAGCCCAGCCCTTTGGGTGGATCTGAAGATTTGGCCCGACCTTGCAAGAAATTCAAATGAGTCCATAGAAGCACTTTTATGTCTGCCTCCTTTCTGAATCTGGCAAAGATCCTAGGCTGCTCATAGACATGCTATACCTGTTGGGTGTTTCCTTGCATCAGGTGTGTTGGCATTAATTACGTGAAATCAGCCTGCATGTATTAAAGTGGTGAGACTTCATTCCTGTTGGTCTCCACTTTTTGAAAATGTAAAATCAGACCTTCAGCCCTCCAATTGCATAGTTTAATTCAACAACAAACAACAACAACAAATGAGGGGATTTCTATACGATCAGATACAACCAAGCTGACCAGAGAATTGTAAAGGTACCCTTTCAGAAATCTCACTTTGACTATTAATTCTTATTAGATCAAATTGTTTCATGATTATCCTAGATTTTTTTTCCCTATCACCTATTGTACCTGGTAGAATTTTAGGTCAATCAGGAATTCTCAAAGAAAATTGGTTCAACAATTAAATAGTCTTTCCGCATTTCTTTTTTCTTAACAGGAAATACTCAGGTAATGTTTTGATTTAGAAGCACATTTCAGAATTTAAGTTAGAGAGTATTTTCTGTTGACTTTTTAATAGTAGACTTCTCTTTGGACTATTAATAACAATCCCTTATCTTTTTACAGTGCTTTAACAATGTAAAGTTTTTGTGTATATTTTCTCATCGAATTCTCTTAACAATCTGATAAATCCAGTAAAGGAGGAATCATGGTTTCCATTTTGATGCTTAGAAAACGAGTTCAGGTTGAGTCATGCTCCTAAAGCTGCTTAATCACCTTCTGGTTATAAACCGTGCTTTCCCCTTCCTTATACACACTACATGTAAACAAAGTCCCCTTCATCTTGTAGTTCATGATAGTAAGGCTGAAATTAGAGCCTTTTATTCATGGCATTTTTTTGTTCTACCGGTCCTCCTTCAGTTCATGGACAAACACATCTCTTTTCAGTTATGTCAATAAATGGTCAGCACAGCGCGATTTTTTATGGACTTAGAATGAATAAGGGGCCCTATACATTAAAAGCCTTTCTGCTTCTTAGGGCGCTTATTCTAAAAAGTGTTTCTGTAGAAACGTTTTTCACTTGAAAGACTATGGATCACTTTTCAAACACAGAATTGTCTTATCTGAAATACATTCCAACCCGTGCTGAAAGACACAGGTATAATCAATGCCTTGATCATACGGACAATCTCTATCAAAAGTGCCTTAGATCCCTAAGAGCCTGAGGGGATGAGAGAGAAGGCCTTTACTCATGTCAGAATGTGATCAGGAGCTCGGCCCCTTCATGGACCAGGTATGAAGGTTTTAGGAAACGGCCTCGGAATTCCTCTAATCCCTTTTGTGTTTTCAGCATCAGATAATTAACATATTTCTAGATGCAGGTTGCTTTAGTTCAACTGATGCCTATACATCCTGCAACATCTTAAGTTTAGTGTCATTTTGAAAATTGAAAGCTAGAATGTACCATCCAGTAAATTAGTTAATGAGGATTTTTTATCTATTATACTGGCTATCAAAATGGATCGAAAGCTAAATTCACCTTCCTTACTGCCCTCCAGCAAGATTCCTGAATGAGGAATAGTCCCTCAGTGGCTGCTTAGAAGAATCAAAGTCAAATTTACCAGTGGTATTTAGACATAGAGAGGAGAGAGATCATAGTTAATGCTCTTCTTTTTACATTGATGTTGTATATGACGGTGAATTCTCTCACATTGTGCCCTTATCATTTAATAATATATCACAAACATAACTTTTAATTTAAAATTTAAAAATTAAAAAATGTTTCAGTTAAAGTTTTTATTGAGATAATTACAAATTTACACGAAATGGTAAGAAATAGTGCAGGAAGATCCAATGTACACTTCTCCCAGTTTCTCCCATTGGTAACATTTTGCAAAACTCTAGAATAATATCACAACCAAGATACGGACATTTACACAATCCGGCGACCTTGTTCATATTTCCCCAGCTTAACTTGTACTCATTTGTGTGTGTGTGTCTGTGCGTATACATGTGCGTGCGTGTATTTAGTTCTGCACAACTTTAGCACTTGTGCAGGCTCGTGTATCTGCCACCACAATCAAGACACTGAAGAGTTCCGTCACCAGGAATGTCCTCCATGTTGTTTTTAGAGTCACCCCTCCCTCTCTCTCACTGCTGGCGACCACTCATCTGTTCTCCATTTCTAAAGTTTTGTCATGCCAAAGTGTTACATAAATATGTATCTTCTCATGACTGCTTTTTTTTTTTTTTTAACGCAGCATAATTCTCTGGATATTCATCCAAGTGGTTGTATCTATCAACAGCCATATAATAAACCAAAATTCATATTATTTTTATGCTAAAAGACTCTATCTAGGGCAAGATAAAAATAATATACATGTCTACAAGACATGTTGACAGGTATGGAGTCTCTGAGTTATATTCCACGGTACGGTTGAACCACACTTTGTTTTAATCATTTACTCATTGAAGGACACCTGTCTTATTGCTAGTTTTTTTGGCTATTTTGAATAAAGAGTCTATGAATATCTGTACATAGATTTTGTGTGAACATAAATTTTCATATTTATGAAATAAATGCCCAACGCATATAACTTTTTAAAAAGCAACAAGAGTAGTAGAATTTTCATGCTACCTTTTGGGAGATGTATTCGTCTAAAGATGATCCATTTTCACTTGTGTAGAGACTCCAGACTTGTCAATATGTCTTGTAGACATGTATATTATTTTTATCTTGCCCTAGATAGTCTTTTAGCATAAAAATAATATGAATTTTGGTTTATTATATGGCTGTTTCATGGGGCGATGAGCTGTAAGTACCTAAAAATAAAAACAAAAATGATGTGCAGGCAGAGTTATCACTTCTTGCTTTGCCTTCCCATCTCTAAACTATCTAGTCATTTGAAGTAGCTCTACTATTGCCATGTTACATTGTAATCATCTGTTTTCACACCAGACTCCCACTCTGGTGGTCTCTCAATTAATTCCTTAAGAGCTGGGCTCATGTCTTAATCATTTCAGTAATGCAGGGTAGATATTGCTTAAAGAATGCATTTCTTTTTTACATAGGCTACTTTGTAAGTCATCTAATATATTTAATTTTCATGTAGCTATTGTGATAAAAATAGCAAAAATGTACCTTAGTATCTTCCAATGATACTATTTTGATCTTATGTACAGAAGAAACTCCTGATTAAAACCATGCTTTGGAGAAACTGGAGAGTGGTTTAATGTTTGTTAGGATGAAGGGAATTTATTAAGGATAAAAGTGGTATAATTCAGTATTTCAAGTGAGAGAAAATAATTAAGAATTCAGTTCCTCCCTGGGTAATGTCGAAAAATGGCATAATCTAGCATTAAGCCCAAGCCTGCATTTTATGGTGAGATTAGTGCATATGTGCATGAGTTTTTTTTTTTTTTTTTTTTTTTTTGGTACTCTGTGTCTTGGCAGTCGGAAGATATTTAATGTTATTTTAATTCAGGTTCATACAAGGTATGATTTCAGAAGCATTCTTGGGAGACTATAGCTATAATGCCAGAAAGAGAATCAGAAGTCTAGGATAATTCTATTTTACCATCAGTGGTTTAAGTTTGATGTTTTATTTTAAACTTTATAATGAATACTGCATTTGTGGTATTAATACCATAGCCTTTGTACATTATATTGCTTTGGTTCTCAAGATAGTAAGGCCCAATGGTCCTGGAGCCCAGATTCTGGTTTTATTTATAGAAATAAATTTAACTTTAAAATATCTATATCAGAATGAAAACCTTAAACATAAACCAGTGAAATGTACAAAAAAAATTACACAACTATCTTAAAAATAGAAATGTAAACTCTCATAATGCTTTTACAGAAATTTTCCAAAAATAACTATTTAATAATTGTCCTCTGATCTCTCTTTTTGCTATTTCTAGTAGGCATATCGATTCTTAAAGTTGACAAGTGACGGGTAGAAAATTTAGGAAAATTAGGATTTGAATAATATAAAAATGTAGTTATCTAAAGTAGTTCATACACTCCTATGTGATCTGATATGAAATGTTTTTTTCTTTTAAATTTGACAAATTTTACATCAGGGAGATTATAGATAATCTCCTTATGTGAAGATTAGAGAAAAATTATAAACTCTTCCATTCTTGACATCTTTTCGATTATATTTTGAGGAGTTTATATTGGCAGACTAATATGTGATATTGTTTTAGAAGCAGCAGCAGCAATTTATAGTTTAGTTGAAGCAAGTTCTTGTAATAATGACAGGCACGGTTCAGCAGTAATCCATGGGGATCTATGCAACATGGCAAACAATACACTTTCCAAGACATATTTGAATTATGAATCCATTGGTGGGCGGTCTCTTAAGTTCTGTGCAGAATAGCTTTGGTGTGAGTTGATGGAGCATTTTGTACCTGGGATTCAGAACTTTTATGAAGGCCAATACCCTGAAACTCATTCAAGCAATAAATTCACTTGTCTTTGAGTTTACAAGGCAATAAACAGTGAAGGCCTTTGACCTTAACATTTACTGAATACATTTGCAGCAGTTGTGTTTATTGACAACTATTTATAGGGAAGCATTGGGTACTGAGTTTCTTAAGGGCAGGGGAAGACCAAATCGGCAGGTCTTTTTTAAAAAATAAAATTTCTAAATTCAGGTTTTGGTTATTAGACAATTGTTCAGTTTTGCAGTTGGGGTGTGAGTCTATCTGCCTACAAATCGTGCTTTGCTAATTTGTTTCCTTATGATAAGATTTAAAGAAGACTTATAAGGGAGAGGACTAACTGGACGTTCTACATTTTGAAAGTAAGACAAAGTGAATGGTAAAGAGATTTTAAGTTTTTTTTTTCCCCATGGATTCACTGTAAGTCATAGAATAAATTACTTTTCTTCTGGATAAACATCCAGTTATATGGAACAATAATATTGTGTCACTCAAAGATGTTGGGGAATTTATTAATTTCAGGTACATTATACATATTGAGTTTTAAGAGTTAAAAACATGAAAATAGGAGGAATTGTTATTGAAATGATTACTCTGTTAAGAAAAGGGCAGCGTGCAGCTCTTCTTTATTCCTGAAAGTTGAGAGAATTACTATTACTTCACACTGCATATGGGGAACCTAGGCGCAGGCAAACGAATGTTTTGTTTCAGTTATAGGGTATGTCCACGGTGAAAGCTGAATAGAAAAGATGCTGCAGATATCTGGGGTACGGGTCAAAAGGCAACCATAATGGAAGAGTCACTTTTACTCAAGGAGTGTCCTCTGAGCCAAGTTTTCACTGTAGACCCAGACTGCAATTACCTCTCACCACGAGGACACATGTGCCTACAATGGCCGAGGAAAGCAGGTAATAGCATAATCACCCCTTTCTGATGATGCTATTTGGACATGTTCGAAATAGGGAGGAATCCCTTGCTGGCCTTGGTGGGGCTTATGTCTTGGAGAACAAGATGTGCTGATTATTATCTTAACACCTGGTGGTATCAGGTGGGAGTGCTGGAGTGGGTAGTTGACAGAATTCCTTCCTCCTAGACGCCATGATGACATACTCCTAGTAGATGAATTCTGCAATAACAGCTTTGGTAGCCTAGCTTAAAAGTCTTCGGCTCACAAAATTCTTGAAGTATGTGTTCTTTGGGTCGTGTTGTCACTTTCTTTTAGTCAGTGTGTATCTGTGGACCCACTCCATTGAGGTCCAGACTGTATTTTTGTCCATTGACCTGAATCTGGGCTTGCTTATGTGCCTGTCTTAACAGTCTGTGAAAGAAAAGTAGTTTTTTTCTGCCTGTTGAGGGGAGTGGGGTGGGATCTGACCGAGTTGGTTGAGCTAAGTAATCTGATGTTCTGGTGTCAGTGTTTAATGGTTCTAATTAGCTCTGCCTAGAGAAAAATATATATTTCAATTGTTCAGGCTACTCTCTTATAAATGTGGTCATTGTCCTGGGGAGTGGAGGAATGATGTGAGTGATTCGGGTCAGTTCATTCATTAAGACTGCTGTTCCCAGAGCAGGTGCTACTGTCAGAAATCAGTTGGTGAGGTAAAGGACCAAGAGCTGGAGTCACTTGTCATTTTACAGAATAAAGAGTTTTGCATTATCCTTTTCATAATTATCCTGTACTTATTAAGTGTGTGGTAATTATACCAACTTTATGCCATTCTATGCAGTATAACATTTCGATATGGTCATGTTCCATCGAAATTAATTTCATCTCGATGTAGCCATTTCAGTGGCATGCCTCTGGCCTGGAATTGACCACATCGAGTCACGGTGTCGTGAAATAATATTTGTTGGATAAAGCAAGTAGCTGCTTTCTAAGGTTATCATGTGTAATTCCTTTTTCCAGCTTGAGAACATATCTTGTTTTAAACAACTATTTGAAAGGCAGCCAAAGAAAGGGTTGGCTCAGCTATGCCCTTACCAGCCCTGTTTCTGGGATACAGTGTTCCACTTCTTGGAGGAAGATAATAAAACAAAGCTGGCTTGGGGAGGTGTGTAGAATACGGTGTTCATGCATTTCAATTCCAAGTGTAAGAGTAAAGCCCAAAGGGAAAGGAAAAAAATAGAAAAACCTTACAACAGGAAGAATGATTATTACCCTATATTTAGTTACAGGTACTGAGGTAAGAGTAAAGTTCTAAGAGTGAAAGGAGTATGTTAGTAAGAGCTAGCTAATAGAAGACTGGTATTACTTTTGAGGGGTTGAAATTGGGACAGGAGTATGAAAGATGACATGAAGAAGACTTGGAGAACTTCTCCTTTCTTTCCTCATCGCTCTTATCAAATGTACAGGCAAGCAATAAAATTTTCTTTGAAAGCCAGTGTCTCTAGGGAGGCAAAATTGTTTTTATGATTTAGCTGATCTCACATTAACTTTGGGGCACTCACCTCAAAAAAAAAAAAAAAGCCCTCAAAACGGGAAGCTTAACTCCCTGAAACAACTAGGAACTTCCCAGAAAGTGGTGCACTTGTGTTGGAAACAAACAAAAAACAAGCCTAAGGAACTTGTTTGTTGAGCAGCGAAGGGAAATGCCCTCAGCCAGACAGCAGCGCAGGAATGTTGGGCAGGAGATCAGATCCACCATAGGAAGGGGAGAAGAGGCTGATAAGGCTGCAAAGAAAGCAGGGTCAGTCACCAAAACTGGTTTCAGGGGTAAAGTGAGGAGGGCCAGGATGTTTAAGATACAATCACATTGTGCCGCTAAATCCTGGCACACACCACAGGAGCTGTGACTAAGAGGCGCTATTTAAATAACCCAGCAAATGTGAGGCCTACCAAATTGTGCTCAGGTGCGAAACAAAACAAGTTTTACTTAAGGAGAAGCAGCCTTCCTGCCTTCCTCATTCTCAACAGGGCATCTCACTCGGGTAGTCAGTGCCATTGGACAGCAGATTAGTTGCATAATCAGGGTTATAGGTAATCATATTTTGCACTCAAGGTTCAAGACGTGAAGTTTATTTCCATGTTAATAGGGAAATCATTTTTGCGAAAAGGGCATTGTACACGCCTTTATTTACCCTTTCATCAAACGTAGGTGTACTTCAGTGAGCTTCGAGGCAAGACATTTTCACGCTTCTCTTTCTCCTTTTGGTTTCTTGGAAATGTAACCTTCCTGGGGAGATGGCAACTTTGAACATTTCCTGTGCATTGACGAGTTTCTAGGATTTCAGTTTATGGCCTCAATTCCTACTTTGGCCTTAATTGATAAGAGGTGAAAATTGGAGAGCCTCTAAATGTGCCTGAGGCAGTTCTGTGAGTGAGCCTCATCACTGTCACCCTTGTCACTTCAGATTCTGCCTTCAGAAGGCACAGACACTAGAAACCACATGCTGAGGATTCGAAGAAGCTGAGATGTATTTTGAGGTGTTCTAAAGCCTGTTTTTGGCAGATCTAAGAGTAGCGTTGCTGATAGGGAAGTGTTCAGGTGTCCACATGTGGAAGCTGAACATTGCTGCTGAGTGGGAATTGTCAGTAAGTGGAAATCAGTGGCAGAATACCTTTGCCTTCTTTCTTGTTCAACATTAATCTCAGGACTACGTTTATAGGCTGGTTCCAGATGTGCTTGCCTCTAAGGCTGAGTTTTCAGAGGTGACAGGTGGTGTGCTTACTTCAGCGTAAAGAAGGTCAAATTGTATTACGGTTCCCAGGGCAAATGTCTTGACTATCCCACGGGAGTGCCTGGTGGGTCATTTGGCTGCAATCTGGCCCAGAAGCTGGAGGGGAGAGTGCTCACCTCAGGGACTAGGGAAGAGATGTGGTTCTCAGTGGCGGCGATAGAGGTCGCAGTTCGAAAGGAAAGTGCTACACAAGGGAAGTGAAATCCGAGCTTTTAACTCGGTGTCCCCTGGGGTCATTCCTCTCTGTGCTCCACTCTAAACTGCTGGCTGGCTTTCGGTGTTGTTATCCTGCAGCCATGGTATTTGGTAAGCTGTTTTTAGGAACACTTAATTGGTTTGTCCTGCCCCACTGCTTCTTACATGAGGGGGAGCATTCCAGGAACAGAGCTCAAAACGTGAGCCTCTCAAACTGGAGAAATGTACGGACCTCTTAAAGGGACAACATTGTCCGTGTGCGCCCCTGGTGCTGACTTATATCCTATTTGTTATTATCCTGAATATACACATAACATTGGATGCTGATTTCTTATGCTTACAAAACCAATACTATTCAAAATAGCAATACTATTGACCAAATAGAGTAGACGGTGTCGTTTTGCTAAAGCCCAAATCCCTGATTCATAGTAGAAACACAAACTTGAATCCAGTCCTATATTTAATTTGTACTTTTAACTTCAGTGTTGCTAGTTCAGAGTATTTCTGTACATACAAGTCAGCTGTAGAAAAAAGATTAATAATAACTTCAAGGCTTTGTTTACGAAGGAAAGTCAGACCTTATATTAAATCTAAGATTTGCTGAAAATCAAATTTTCAAATACCAATTTGAATGAGGCGTCAGTTAATTGTGTGAAGGTGTCTTTTGCACTAGAATGTAAGATTCGCATCACAGTGAACTGAAATCTGCATCAAATGGCTATTTGATTCAATTATTGTTGGAATTAGAATTACAAATATTCTTTATTGGTTTTTTTTTTTTTTTTTGCTATTATACTTATGGTAACAATCTGGTGAAAAAGCTATGTACAAATTCAAGGGCCACCTAACACATTAGCTCACATTATAAATGGAGTAAAAACTGTTATGGTAAAGGTTCTTCTGAGCACTGTATGCCTATATTATTGTGTGCTTTGTGATGACCCAAGTCCTCCCCCAGTGTTTTTAAATGTGAAGTACCATAAGACTGTCTCATGTGAATCATATACTGTAGAAAGGCAGAAGCAGGTGTGGTTACCCCAGAGCAGTGTTCGGTTGTAAGGCACCAACAAGGTGATCCAGGATTTGACTTACATTATATGTTTGATATCAATATCATGTGAAAGAAATGACTTAAAGATTTTAATAGCACGAAGACCTAAAGATGGAAACAATCCACATGTCCATCGATGGATGAATGGATAAACAAACTGTGGTTTATACATACAATGAACTATTATTCAGCCTTAAAAAGGAAAGAAATTCTGACACATGCTACAACATGGATGATCCTTGAAGACATAATGGTAAGTGAAATAAGCCCGTCACGAAAGGACAAATACTGTATGATTCCACTTTTATGAGACACCTAGCGCAGTCAAATTCAAAGAGACGGAAAGCAGAATGACGGTCGCCAGGCACTGGGAGGAGAGGGGAATGGGCAGTTGGTGTTTTATAGGCATAGAATTTAGTTTTGTAAGATGAAAGAGTTCTGAAGATCGGTGGGGGCGACAGTTGCACGACAAAGTGAATGTAGTTAATGCCACTGAACTATACACTTAAAAATGGATAAAATGGTAAATTTTACCTTATGTGTATTTTACATATAAAAAATTCTAACAGAGCATTTTCCGGACATCCAAGAATATGGCAGTTGGAGAAACACTATGGCTGTCCAACCTCAGTCGGGGTCCTAGGTCCAGTCTGCTGTCCTTGGTGAAATGTGGAAAAGCCAGGCTACTGTGTTGGGTTTCCATAAAACTGTATTTGTCCATTTAAAAGGTGTTATTTTTGTCTAGGCTTATGTTTATGTCTCTTCTTCTTCTCTCCTCCTCCTCCTCCTCCTCCTCCTCCTCCTCCTCCTCCTCCTCCTCCTCCTCCTCCTCCTCCTCCTTCTCCTTCTCCTCCTCCTCCTTCTCCTCCTTCTCCTTCTTTTCAGTGGGGGAGCTTAAAATCTTCTTTTCGTGAAATGAACAGAGTAGCAGTTGATTGTTTTTCTTTAATGTACCTGCTTGGCAAAGTAAGTAGTTGGGAACACTATGTTGCTAATCCCAATTAAAAGGTGATTTGAAAAACTTATTAGTGAAATTCAAAAGCCTTGGAATTGTTGCTTTTTAAAAACAGGCATGTTATTTCTTCCCGTTTTGATGGGTATACTTACTCAAGGTATATTGAACAAGAGAAAAATTATAGCTCAGCATTCTAGAGCCAGATTCCACTTTCTCCCTCAGCGGCCTTTGCAAAACATAAGGACCTATACAGATGGAAGCTGTTGTTAACTCTCTTTCAGTATTTATTCAATATCTACGGTACGCTTGGGGAAACAAAGATGAATAAGGTTTGGTCCCTGCCCTGGAGGAGCCCATGGCCTGGCAGGGAGGCAGTCCATAACCAACTCTAACACAACGTGATAAATTCTGCCACAAAGAGATGGACAAAGCGCTATGGGGGCACAAAGGAGGGGCAGTAAAACGTAACAGTATCCTAATGTTTTACAACTTTTATAGTAAGGAAATATATTGTCTAAGACTTGAAGTCAAACCCTCTGGCTGAGATGTGGGCCCATTTCCCCTCGTTTTGACCCCGGATTAGAAAACAAATCATTCCACGAGGACATGGGTAGCAACGGATGGTGAATTCAGGATGAGGATCTGTGATAGAAAGCGTGTTTGGGGGCCGTGGCATTTATCAAGGGTCAGGCATGTCAGAAAGAAGAGGTTGGGTGGATCAAACAAGTGCCAAGGTGGCTCACACCCCAGGGAACAGTGAGGAAGAAGGGCTATACACGAAGCCTATGGAGGGCCTTAAGATGCAAAGTGGCAGAAGGAAGGCTGTGGTCCAGTGTTAAGCACTAACTTGATCACTGAAATGAAGGCAATGGCTCCCTAGGAATAGTAACAGTAGACAGTACTTACTGAAGGCTTATTGGGTTCTTGGCTCAGTGCTAACATCTATTCTTTCATTTAATCTTCACTGCAATGCTGGAGATATTAATATTGTACTATTTACAATATTTGTCCCCATTTTACAGATAACTGAGACTTAGTTTACTAACTTGCTCCAAATCACATAACTAGAACTTGCTAGAGGTAGGGCCAGGGCTGCAATCCAGCCCCTCACACCAGTGCCAGCACTCCCCCAACTTCCGGCTGACCATCTCTAGCTGGATAGTCCACAGGCATCTCAAATTTAATCTCACTTTAAAGGAAGAGTCATGTTTGCACTGGTTGGCATCCCAGTTTCCTTTCTCTCAGGCCTAAAACCTCAGCTTGTTCTTTTCTCGCTTCTTGCTTGCGTATCCAGAAGGTTGCCTGACCTTGTTGGCATCTAACCCAAATTTCCATTCCTATTGCCATGGCTGCAGTCCAGCACCATGCTGCCTCTTACCTGCTAATTTGTCCTGGGCTACTAGTCTCTACCATCTCCAATTAACTAGAACTCTGCTGCCAGATAAAACTTCTTTTAATGCCCGCTTCTAATTAATTACATCACTCTCTGCTCAACATTTAACATAATGTAACAATGGATTTCTGCTCATGGACTCAAAAGGATGTTCAGCCTCTATAGTTTGTCATTCAAGGCATTCAACCCTATTTCTCAGCCCAACTTTCCAGTGTTAAATTGCATCAAGTTACCTTCATGTCCTTTGTCTCCCTGCATACACTTTTATTCCGAGCAAACTCTTTCCATCGCCTTACCCTTTACCTCTGTGCCTTTATTTATGTCCTACTGTTTGTTCAAAATGTGCTCTCCCTCCCCCCTACCTGCTGACATTCTGTTGTTCTAGGTCTGTTTGAGGTGCCACTTCTTCCCTGAAGACCCTCTTCTTACCCCTGTGAGAGGAAGTGAGCTCTCTTTCCTTAGGATGCTGGTGGCATTTTGTACAATGGTATAAAATGTTGCCTTCTATTTTCATGTAAACTTGCCCTAACTTGTCCATTAGACTTTAATTTCGTGAAGACAGAGCTCTTGTCTTTTTCATATTTTCAGATCTCCATAGGGCCCAGCCCAGGAGCTCAAATATTCATTGAAGAAATGAAGGGGGTTGGAAAAAGGTCACAGATGGAAGAATTTAAGGGAGCTGAGAGAAAACGGGGTTCTAGCCATATAATCAATGCTTCAGGTGCCCCTTGAATTTCTCCTGAAGAAACAGCTCCACTCCATCCGCACAATTCTGTCTCAGGCTTTGCTTTGCTGTTGTATCACATTGTCTTCTCTTTCTTCTTCATCAAGTCATTTCCTCATCATTCTCTTTTACTTTACCAGAAATGGTTCTACCTTTTAAGATTAAATTACTGCAGAAACTCCTTTATGCTTATTTCAGGGGTTTGTATTTGATATGCTCTAAAAAATGCTTACAGCTTTCTGTCATTTACGTCATTTATAGGCAATTTAAATTTGCGATGTGTTTGTCCTTGTCCTATATTCTGTAGTTATCGCTTCTCTGAGAGTGGGGCCATTGTGTGGCACAACCTCAGGGCCACAACATCAGTAGCCTGTCGGGATGGCGTTCTCTGGATTGAGCCCTGCACGTTTGATTGATTTCTGGTCACTTGGAAAGTCATTGTGGGCTCGTCTGGACCCTGGGTATCTCTGGAAGGGTTGAATGGGAAGCCAACTGCATGGTGATTTCTTCAGCCACTCATAGACTTTTAGGAAAGCAGGCTCGTGTTTAGACATCCAATTCTTGTCTGGTCTGTTACTGCCCATGCAGCGTCTCCACAGATTGCTGATGGGGCAGGTAGGAGCCTAAGAAACCATGCGCAGGTGCTAGATTTCACATTTGAGTATTCATATTGGCACCGAGAGGAGAAAATACTTGGAATCCAACCGGTTTGCCAATTATGAGGAGCACGCATGGCCTTTTGTGTCAAAATTATGTGCTCGTTTAAGTCCTGGGTACTATGGTAATAAGTTCTGTGTAAACATAAAGACAAATAATGCTTTATATTAGTCTACCACTTGCGCCTGTCAAGTTACCTAATCTCTTCTTCATAGGCCTCCTTCTTGTGGAATAAATGTACCCGGCAGTGTAATGGGATGTTTCCCCTTCGAACGTTGGGACTGCTTACTCCCACTTGGGATGCTCAGCCCTTGAATGCCACAGCAACTAGAGATGAGGCTTTCCTGCAGAGGAGTCATGGTGTGCAATTTTCTTGGAGCTCAATGCAATTTTGAAAGGAAAAATGACCCAGAGGAGGACAAGCAAGAAGAGACAGCTCATTAGCAGCTGAACCATATGACAAAGTAAAAAGCAACTTTAGAGCTGTCAGCGCAACAGCTGGGGGAACATGCCAAGAAGCCAGATGCTACTGCTGAAAGACCGTTTTCCACAGAGTTAGGGCCTGTGATGTTCATCTCAGCCCCCTGTGTGGCCCTGGGCATGAGGCTTTATTACTGGATAAATTAACAAAGGCAAGGAGAAGGGGGACTTGTGTGCATGCCCAGGGGCTGACTTATAAAGTTAAAGAAGACAAGGAGTAGAAATTCTGTTCATTATAACCTACCAGCATTATTAAGAATTTGAACTCCAGACATAAGCCCTCTATAAGGGATTTATTTGGAAAACTACCTAACAAGTCATATACTTTATTTTGAAGCCAGGTATTAGATTGCTGAGATTCCACTGCTAGACCATCCTATCAGGGTTTCTAGCTTTGTTTTTGTGGTCCCAGGAATATTCGTACATAAGAAGTTGTCTGGCTTTGATCTTTGTCCTAGATAAGTGGAACTTGTTCTCATTTTAACAGATGAATGAACTGAAAAGAATCTTACTGACTTAAAGGAATGCAAAGTGGCTTGCTTAAAGTTATTCCATTTGACATCTCTAGGAATAGAACTTCCTGAGTGCCAGAGCCTTTCCCTCAGCACTCACCACTAGACTGTACCTTCCTGCTCATTCTCCCTACTTGTCTTACTCCCCTCAGTTCACCTGATTCCATCAAATGAACCTTCCCCTCCCCCCGCCACCCTGGACTAATGATATATGAAACCAATGTATTTTCTTGTACACCCCAAAGGCCACTGGAAGAGTCATTTCTTGACTTTTTGAAAGAAGAAAGCATTTTTAAAAAAGAATTATTCGTACTAGGGAGAATTTCTGGAAATAGGTGGGATAGATAACTTTAAAAGCGTTTGAGTTTTGAAGAAATGATTCCTTCTGCATCAGGCAAATAGAGCAGTCAGAAGATAAACTGTAGAAATCAAGTTTTATGCACTTCCTGAAGACATTGGGGATACTTGGCCTTTATGCCAGGGGAAGTGGGTTTTGTGTGTCCATCCTTGGTTTACTCCCCCCACTGAAAGAGAGTGGATATAGGACTAATGTAAAGTATAGGGACATCAAAAACTACCTTGTAGCTGGTGTGGAGTGTGGTTCTGCCAGGACACATTTTTATGTGGTTGAGGAAGTTCGAAATCCTGGGGTTTGCCAGCCAGGTCATTGAGCACTTGGGGATGATTTCAAACAGGCATAAGAAGGAGGTATTTTCCTCATTGTTATTTCTCCCCTTTCTGAGTTTTCTTTCTATTATGGAACGATAAAGAGTTCTTACTTCCTATCTTAGCTTGGGCTCTCTCCGGCAGAGCCAGAGAGAAGGAATTGTGTGCAGGTAGTGTATTTTGTGAAGTCTTCCATGAGAATAGACGCATATGTGTGGGTGGTGGTGTTGCTGGCAGGGGAGATGTTGGGAATAGTGAAAAAAGGAAAGAGGGAAAGCCACAGCAAAGGTGCATCATTGAGCTGGTCACCAGGGGCAGCTGGGACTCAGTTCCACTAGGACCCCCCTGAGGAGTCATGGAAAATGCACCTCAGAATTATCTACCCAAGGGACAGAAGAGGGAAGCATTTCTCCACTGGCTCCCGTGCTCCATAGGTCAAGGATTGTTCCATGAGATTAACTTCCTTGCACCTCCAGAGGTGTGCACGTGTGAGTGCCAGGGTGTCCCATATTGCCACTGTGTCAGAGAAGCCCTGGCAAAACGTAAGAGATCCTGGGTGCAGCTGAGGCCAGGTTGAGGCTGAGTGCACTTGTGTGCAGCTGGTTGCCACAGGAACAGCTGGAGGAAAAAGGGGGCTGAGAGGACCTGAAATGGAGCACAGAGGTATCTGACAGTCATGCCTCAGTCTAGGAGCGGCCCCTGGCACTCAGTGTGGCCTTGAGATTCAGGGAAAAGCAGAGTTCTTAGGTCGGTGGTAGGCCCTCTGCAAGATTAAATTGAGTTCCATCTGTTTCACTGATTTTTCTCTAATGTCCTTCTGCTGTAGGACTATAGGGTGCTTTCCCCTGCCCCACTGCCTTTAGACACAGGATGAAATGGGAACATGACTTGGTGTCCACCCAGTCATTTCCTGCATTGTCTAATATATGAGTCAGGATCCCAGTAGAAATCAATGGTACACTCAAGAAGCTTGGCCAAGAGAAGAGACTAATTATAAAGGTCTGAGTACAGCTAAGGGAAAGCAGCGATAGTGGGAAGACTTACCACCCTTAGCCTGCAGGAGTGAGAGGAGGGAGCAGTTATGCAGCCCTGAGAGCTGTAGTTGTATCTGGAGTAGTTGGCTGCAGGAGAGGAGCTGTGGCCTTCAGGAGAAGGATGTGTTCAATCCAGGGAGACCCAGCAGGAAAAGAGCTGGTGGAATAAATACCCTGACCTCACTCTCCTCTTGCCCTCTGATCTCCTGCTGGTGACTCCCATTGGCTGACCCCAACTAGAAACCAGAGGGCAAGGAGCTCAAGACAAAGTCCACATGAGTCAGCCTTCCTGGGCATGGATCAGAATGGAGAAGGGTGGACAGTGGATCTAGAGGGGCAAATGGAAGACACCCAGTAAGGCTAGTGCTCATTTATATGGTGATTTATGGTCCCTCTCTATCTTATTAGGGATTGGGCGCTATTCACCTACTTGGAAGTGGATTGTGTTAGCACAAATAAGGAATCTTTAGGCCTGAAAAATGACTGGCTTGATATAGATCTAACTGGCGGCAGGTAGGAGAGGATGTGGCTCAGAGTGTGGCTAGACGGATCACTGTGGGATTTTAATACATTCAGAGTTACTTGGAAAATATTTTTTAACAATGAGATTAGAGAGCCATTTATTTACTATGTAAAAATCATGTTGGCCCATGAAAAGGGTTAGAAGGGGGAAGATGAGATTAAAAACAAGTCCACAGTGTGTGGCTGGAGCAAAGGAACTATTCTCTCTTCTAATTTTCTTTGTTTCTATTTTGAGGCCATTTGTGCAGTAAGTTAAAAATAAAGAGAAGCCACTAGTCACCTAGAGGAGCTTGTTTAGGCTTCTGGACAACCATGCTGGCCGTACCAAGTATCTTGGATAAGGGAGGCTTTAAACATGAATATTTCTTGCCCGAATCTTGGAAACTTAAACTAGAATCCATGTGAGGTTCATTTTAATAGAGCCCTCTAGGTTTTTAAGCATTTTTTCCCATAATTACTTCTGTTTTCTTTATAAGCAGTTTTATGGGGAGTGGAGGGGAGGTATTTTCCTTACCCCTTCGAGTGGCTTTGTGCCCAGTTCCCAGGTCACTGTGGATGCACAGAGTGAGATCCAGTCTCTTACACAACCTCAGTTAAGTGGGACATCCAGTGTTCTGAGACCTGTCCTTTCTTTTAGGAGGCACAGGGAGAAGGGTTGTGATTACTGTGTATGTGGAAAGCCTGGGCTTTATTATGACATCGCGAAGAGCAGGCGCTTCCCCATGCTCACTTCTTTCCTGGTGGGGAGGCTGCTGCACTCACCAGCTAAAGTGGGGTGTCACTAATGCTTATCAATGTGCACAGACCAAATGCCAGACACTGTTTCTAGCACACAACCCTGAGAAGTGGAGACGGGCGGCTTTAATACTTCTCTTTCTAACCGCAACGGCAAACCTGACTCCAATATCTTCGGACTGTCATGAGAATTTACCCTGAGAAAAATGTTTTAGTTGAAAGGTATTGTTTCTGATCTCGTAGACTATGACCAGTTGACAAGTTATCTGAACTGAGTTGGTTCAGGGGCCTGGCTTCCAGATGTGAATTGGTAGTTTGGTTTTCCATTTTCCTCTCACCCCCATCTGCCCAACAAGGACAAAAATAAATTTTTTCGAGTGCAAATCATTTGCTGGCTCACTCCTGGTATGTATCTGATGTCATCAGGTGGGGAGTGCATCTGAAGAGAATTTTGTTTGTATGAAATAGGGATTCCTACTGGTAAAGCGTGGCAAGATAGTTTTCTGTCTTTGCTTAGTGCAAGGAACCAGTATAGGCTCACAACAGAATTTAACAGGATTTCATTATGGCCTTTAGATTGATAGCAAAATTAAAAAAGACTACCTGGTCAAGCTTTCTTGCTTAAGCAGGCTTACTTGATATTCTTACCTTTGGTAAAAAATTTGATGTTGAGTTGTCCGAAATGTCTTAAATATCATCTGTGCAAAGGCTACACCCAGGGAGAGGAGGGCGAGGGAAAGGAGAATGGAGAGGCCTGGGTTTGGACCCAGAGTTTTCCATGTGTTCTTTACACACATTCACAAGCTGCTGGTGGGTCCTTTTTGTTTCTGTGCCAGCTCGCCTGTCCTTTCTATTATTTATTTATTTATTTATTTATTTAAATTATTAAATTGAAGAAATTATTTACAATTTTTTCCTTTTTTTTTTTCTTTTCTTTTTTTTTCCTTTTCCCCCTGTCTACCCCCTACCCTCTGGTCCTGCCCTTTTTAAAACTGGAATTTTGCCTGGGTATATATACTTCCAGCAACAGGGCATGCGTTAGAGTGGGAATCTTGGCAGCTTTGGAATTGCATGGCCTAAGTTCCAAGCTTTACCTGCAAAGTGTCAGCAAACTAAAGGCAAGATAATGAATTTTTCTGTGCTTCCTTTTCCTAATTTACAAAAGAGAATACTAATGGCCTACCCTCCAGGATTCGTGTGGTGCCAAAATGAACCAGCATGTCTAATTTTTTTACACTTAGATTGCCTTTACTTAAATTATCTCTTTTAAACTAGTTCTTTTTATGCTTCACCCTCATCTCACTTCCTTAGCTCTCAAATACAGGAAACGTGAAATATGGAAGAGAAGGCGTGAACCCCTAAGAGAATGGGTGAGGCTGATGACCAAAAAGGTGCATGACTCAGCATCCTGACTGGTGGATGGGCGGTGTTAGCGGCGTCTGCAAAATGTCCTTTTACCAGGACAGAGTGAGCTCCAAGCTGTTTTTAAGGAGCTCCTTAGAACCAAATGTGAGTGGTGGAAGTCCAGTTTCCCTAAAGGTTTCAATCCACCCCTCCAGGCCAGAGTCTCCCCAGACAAGTGATTCCCAGACCCGGCCTTTTCTCAGGCCCTGAGTCTCTGACCGAGAACTCCCTCTGGCTCTGCTATGTAACTGTAGCCGACACGCCTCGCACACGAGACCGAGTGCAAGTGCAAGTGCAAAGACAAGACAAAAACATTGAGAATTGTTTCAAAATCAGAGACAAATGTAAACTAATATAAAAATAATAGCACTCCTCGACCCTGTATCTTTGAGGTTTGCAGGGCCCCAGAGCTCTCTAATGTACTGTTTCATGGTTAAATCTGCTTTGTATTTCTCTGAATTTAGTGATGCTGGGAGTGCAGGGTATAGGACTCTAGGAACTTAAACAAAGAACAGAAAAACAAGGAACACTTGGCAACATTAAATTTTTAAAATATTTTTTGTTCTCTTCTCAGAATGTATCCCATCATACTCTTGAAAAAATTCATGCAGAAAGATTTTTCAAAGAAATCAGTATGTGTGTGTATAAAGTATAGTATATGTATATATACTTATTTGTATATATCACCGATAGATTTTGCTTATCAAATTAGCATATGAAAGAAAATAATAGTAAAGAACAGTAAGGGACTTAATTGCTTTCATCCCTGCCCCTACCTCTCTTCCTCTCTCTTTCTTTGAAGAATTCTAAAATAAAGTTTAGGGATGGTTAAAAAATATTATGTTTTAACAGTTGATGCTCAACAATTTGGAAATAAGATATATATTTGTTGTAACTTTAAAATTCAACTCACTGTGTGTATCCAGCACCTACTAAGTGCCTAGCAAGTACACAACTCAATTCTTATTCCTGAGAAACTTACCATCTTGTCAGAGGTCGGGGTGGGTGGAGGGCCTGGACAAACAGTAAATGACAACAAGAGGAGGAGGCAGACAGGGAAGCATTATGATAACATGAATGCATGTGTGCAAATGCTAAAGAACCTTTGAGGTGGTCAAGAAGAAATGACCCAGTGTTGGGTGGAAGATGAGGGACGTGGAGTTGGAGATGGCCCATATGGGTGTAGCATGGTGTCTGACCTATAGTAGATTCTCGGTCAAGGTTGATCATGGCTTCTTCCCATTGCCTGTGGCCACATTTTACCTCTGAAATGCTCCCCCATCTCCCAATCCCTGCGTCGCTCACCTGAATCACCCAAATTTGCAAGGTGAAGAGGAAGTAGAGGTAGAACAACCTCTCCTGGTTCTTCCATTAGGGCAACAGCTCTCTTCTGGGTGTTTGGGGAAGGAATGGAGTACAAAGAGTCCCAAGAGCCTCCCTGCCACCCCCCAACCTGTGCCTTTTACTCTCCTAGCCTAACTTGTAGATTTAGCCTTGTGGCAATTTGTTTTTCATTGGACTCTCCTCTCACAATGTCTCAGTTGGCTCCCTATGTGGGCTGTTCTTGTTCTTGGATGCTTGGATCGCCCTTTATCTACTCGCCATCTGTGTAAGGGGATCCTGCCAAGATGATCAGATGTGAACTCAGTGCCAGAAACATTTTAATTAATTTATGGTGATAAAATGCGAAAAGAAAACTATTGAGGAGAGCCTGGGCCAAAGAAAATTAAACATAAGAGGAAACAAAGAAACTAGAGCCATGCGGCCTTGGAAGGAAGGGCCTGGTTGGCAGGAGCCAGCAAACACTTTCTCTCTCTTGCCCTCTTCAGTTTTTTAATAACACCCAAGTGGAAAAGCCATACAGCACCCAGGGACTAGCGGTGGCAAGAGAGAAAATTGAATAGCTCGCAATTATGTAGAAAACAGAGAAGAAAGTTACAGGATTGCAGGGCCCCATTGTAATAGGGGAGGCCAGTGTTTCTCAGGTAAGCAGAAGAGTAAATTCTTAAGCTGTGGCTGTGAAAAAAACCTTCAGTGGGCGTTTAAAGGTGTCAATGTTTAAAGTAAATATGGTTTCCGTGTAGTCTGGCAAACAGTACTTGGGTAGGGTAATGCCAAATGGGTGAAATACTAAAACCCAGTATTAGTTAGCTTTATCCTTCCTAAGACAAAAACGAGCCAGTAATATTTATTTGTATGTTTCTGGGTCATTTGACTTATTTGCAAGGTTGATTTGATTTCATTTTTCTTCCTTTTCTCTCTTTTTCATGTGGCACACACCTACTGAGTGCTGAATGAAGACAAATTTCTCAGTTATTCCTTCCAACTGAACTTTAGATGAAGACAAGAGAAAAAACTTGTGAACCAGCACACAGGGATTCTATCAGAAAAAGAAATTATTTGGTTTCTAATTTATTTGGATATTGTGTTTTTATAGATTTGATGGTCTTAATCCAACTGGCGTAATTTAAGGAAAATAATAGACCTTTCACTTAATGCAACTGGAAGAAGAATATAGTAGTGAAGGGGGAAAAAGGTTATGTTAGCTGAACACAGGGAAAGAAATTAGACCAACTTCTCAGTGATTTGAAGGAATCTAGAGTACATACTGCCTATGTGTCCTAATTAAGAGGGAACTATATAAAATTGAATAAATAAATTTATGTTGAACTTAGTGATGGATTATTTATACAGCTAATTTAATAGAATAATATAATTTTAGAGTTGGAAGTGACTTCATACTATGTGTCTGAATCAGAACTGCCTACAGAGGGTTTTTTTTTTTTTTTTTTTTTTTTTAATAATTTGTATGATTAAGTCCAACCTACCAGGGCTTATGGGGTGAGGCCTTGGCATGCACACTTCGAAAAAGCTTGCAAGAGATTCTGGTATGTAGTCCCATGCGTTTATTCATCCATTCATTAAACATTCGTTGAATATCTACTGTGGGCCAGACACGATGCTCGGTGCTGGGGACACTGCAGTAAGGAGAAGTCGTGGCCCCAGGCCTCTTAGAGGTGTGGTCTGTGAGTAACGCACCGCCCGCCACTGTTAGTTAAAGACACTGTTCCGAACGTGTGCGTGCCCTCCCTAGGATCACGCGATTAGTTGGTGGGAAACTGAAATGGAAGTTTATATCCAGATCTCCCAATTCTTATGTCCATGTTCTTGTCACTAACTACCCTCCTCGATTTCCTGATTATCTTTTCTTCAGTCATATTAAAATTCTTGAGATTCCAGTTGTACCGGAAAAACAGCTGGGTTTGGATCTAGGTCGAAATCCTCGCTCTACTATGTGCTAGATTGGTGACGTTGGGCAGTTGTGTAACCTCTGGCAACCTCCAACCTCTTCATCTATAAAATAAAATCATACCTACTGTGGTGGAGGGAGCGGATGCGACTGTTTAACTAGACAAGATAAGTAGAAAAACCTATCTGGAGGCTGCAACTTTGGGAGAGCTCAATTATTAGAAGTTCTGTCTAGTTCTATGCAAGAAGTCCCAAACCTTACTGGGTGGTGCTGGGGGAGGGGTGCGTGACGAGCCAGCCTGAGTACCGGCAGAGTGACCAAGTTAACCTCACCCTTTGGAACATGCCATATCAGTGTTGGGCCCAGCCCACTGGCATCAGGTGAATCTTGCCATCCAAGCGACAGTAGTGTGCTTAGAATGCCAGTGGTTTTTCTCTGGGGCCCATGACAAAGCACTAGCAGTGTTTCCAGAGCAAGCAAGACATTCAAAGCTGGCACACAAAGGATCTGAAATCAGAGAGAGCAGGCAGCCCTGGAGACAGTCTGGAGTGCAGTGGCCATGCTTTCAGAAGCCCCCCTTGAACGGCTTCTCGCTTTCCTGTGCAGACCTGTGAGCTTTGCCCAGGGCAGGTGCGGTTCCCAGGCTGCCTGCTGCGGATCAGTTCAGAAACTTTGGCCACGGCCTGAATCTTGAGAGAACTAGTTTCCCGGCCAGGACAAAAGTCAACACCCAAACTTGCTCCAGGTACCAGAAGCAGATCATGTTACACATTAGAAGGGAAGAAATGAGAAGAAATTTGTTGGATCGAAGTGGGGCCATCTGTACCACCAGTAAAAAGACTTAGATTTACATTGTGCTTTTCAAAGTCTTTTCAGATTTTTATTATTTAAAAGAACATATCAACTGTCCTATGTAAATGGCCAAGATGAATATACATGTTCATCAGAAGATACATAATCGAATGTCCATAGCAGCGTTCTATATAATAGCCCCCAAATGGACACAATTCAAATGCTCATCAGCAGTAGTTTGGATAAGTAGGTGGTGGCGTAATCACACAATGAGATGTAAAGCAATAAGAATAAACAAACTATAACAACATGAAACAATGTAGTTGACTCTCACAAACAACATTTTTATGCAGGAAGCCGGATACAAAAGTACCTACACTGATTCCATATGTAATGTTTGAAAACAGGAAAACTTATCTGTGACTTTAGAAGTTATGTTAGTGGCTAACTTTGGTGAGGAGCGTTGATGGGAGGGATATGCAAAATAAATTTCTGGGGTGCTGGTAATGTGTTGTTTCTTGATCTGAGTGTTGACTGCATGGGAATGTTGAGTTTATGAAAATTCAGCAAGCTACATACCTATGATTTGTGCCCTTTTATATCTGTATGCTGAATTTCAATGAAAAGTTTACAAAAAAATGTATTAATATTTCTGCACCATTATCCCCATTATCATATAATCCCTGGACTGGGAGTTTGCACTGTGGTTTTCTAGTAGTAAAAAAATAATTATGTAATACTCAGCCTTTTCTTATGTCTGTCACTCAATAAATGTTTGTTGACTCAATGAAGAATAAGTCAATGCTTTAATGTGGGACAGGTAAGTTATTAAGTAAGAGTGCCAGGGAATTTACAAAGGCCTCCTAGGCAATTTCTATTATCAGAGGTTTTCCTTATCTAAATTGTGTCGGATATTTAGGAGGGAGACTCACCCCCCCTGTGTGCCATCTGACTTCCAGGTGCCTGTGTAAGTGCTTGGTTCTCCTCATTGTCAGGAGAGCTGCCCAGATTTGGGGTGCCCACCCTGTAGGGGGCTCTTCTTCCGTCCCACAGCGCCTAGGGCACTTTGTTAGGCCCAGTTCAGCTGGATCTTTGATGTCATCTCTGTAAGTGCTGTCCAATCATTTTCTCTTGGCCTTTGATGAGTAAAATGTGAGCAGGAGATGTTTGACCTAGGGGCATGGCTTGTGGCAAGGCAGGAAATACCTCATGTTGTTGGGGTACAAAAAAGGGAAATTAAAAGGTACTGTGAACTGGTTCATGCCAACTGACTCTTGGGTCTGCCAAACATCTTCCAGGAGGTGTGATGGGGCATGAAGGCAGACTCGCAAAGAGGGGCAGATTTGACTTAGCAGCAGCTCAGAGCTCCCTGACCGATACCCAGGTGAAATTTCTATCCGTCTGAGGCATCCTCTAGTCAAACCTGTTGATCAGGAAGCCAAAAGTGTCAAGTGTTTGAAAGCTGGTTTAAGCCACATAAAAGGCCTGTTGAAGTCATTTTCCACTAGAAGATTGCAAACGCACATTCACACATAGACCCAGTCCTCTTCACGAAGCTTGGATTTTGTTTCCCTTTCAGAGGCTTCAAAAACATACTACGCAACTCAAATCCAACAAACAGTCCAATATTGAGAACTTTGTACATTTGAAACCAGGTTTCCAGAGATGTGACTCCTTTGCATCTAAAGAGAGCTGCACTTGCCTTGGCCCTGGTGAGACAGACCAAGAATTCTTGGTTTTCAGAGCATGACCCCACGACTGAGGTTTTGATACTCTCCTGAGTGGTGGTGGTGAGCTAGCATTCCAATGGAACGTGAAGCCCTCTGCTGGAGTCTCTCAGAGATTTGCTTCTCTCTGATGATGCCGATGCTTAATCAGCTTGTGTAACTAGATTTTGTCCGAATGTCAAAAAACGATGATGACATTTGCACATAAAGAAGTTAAGGGGTGAAGCCTGCCTTCCAAGGGCAGTCTGATTCATAGCATCTTGTGAAGCTCGTCCCAGATGACCGGACACTCTAGCTCTTGGTGCTCAAGTCTCATTCTTGGCACTGGATGCTGTGCTCAGAGGACAGCCGTTGTTAGGGTAGATGTGGTGGTAGCCTCTCCCTTTGCACGGGTGGGGCGATTAGCGTAAGGAGAGAGGGTGCACGAAGTGGTGGGGGAAGAGAACAGAGAAGAGTTGGGTGGTTACAGGCTTTGGAACTACCAGAATATGCTGAAAAACTCTAGGTGTTGAAAGACAAACCAACGAACATGTAATTAGCATTAAGCCCTGGGTCTTCTACTGAAGACTCACCCCTTTCCCCCATCTCGAGCACTACCACCCCTAGAGCTATGTTTGGGTGACAAAAAAGCTTTCTTTTATTTATTTGAGAGAGGGAATGAAAGAAAGATTGATTGTTAATATCCCTGAAAATCTAGCTATGTGAACTTGGGAAAGTCTGTGGTCAGATGTCCCTCTTCGGGCCTCAGTTTTCTTCGCAGCTCTAAGGCAAGGATATCAGACTCTCTGATCTCTAACTTCGAAAGTTCCGCATTCCAAGTATTTTCTGAACAGTTTCCCAGGGAGGTGCTATCACCAGAGGCTTCAGTTCAGGTCCAAATGTGTTTCCTGTGAAGGATAACGTGGTAAGCCTCATTAACACGAATACCTCAGGTCAAGTGTATTTGCCAAATACATTCCTTAGTTTGAGGATCCAGGACATAGACTTGGTTCATTTATAATCGAGGAGAAGAGAAGAACTTTCTGGAAAAAAGGTTGCTGACCAAGGAGCTCAGGACGTTCAATGGAGGGTACTCTGCCCACTGTCTTAAGTGAAAAGTTACTTGAGGCGAATGGCAAGAGTCTAGAGGCAAGGTTTTTTAGGTTTTTTTGTTGTTGTTGTCATTGTTGTTGTTGTTTTTTTTTTTTACCCTTACAATTGGCATCAGGAATTTAGAACCCTTCAGGATCCATAGCTGAAAACAGAAGGTAGCCAGCCTTTGAGATGGTCCCCAGTGATACCCCCTACTGGTATTTACGCCCTTGTGTAATCTCCACTTGGGTGTGGGCTAGACCTAGAATGTTATACCTAATTCATGCAGAGGTGGGGAGGTTCTATAACATATTTGTTGTCAATAAACGTATACTAAATACTTATAATTTCACCAATGACAACCTATTTCTAACAGTTGTTATTCTAGTAAACAAACCACTACTTTTGTTTTCAAAAGCAACAACCCATTTCTGACATCAAATATGTTAATTTGAAAGCCTTGAATTTGATTGACATATAGATTTGAAGCATTTTTAGTAGCTGTATCCGGAGTACAGGTTTCTTGAAGAGAATTCCAGCTAACTGTTGGAGATTTGATCATTCTTGAGCCAAATTCTTCCCTGGGCTTGGACAACCCAGCCCTAGACTTAACGGCTTAAACCAAGATACACAATATCCGTTTGCATGTGCTGAAGTATTTTAAAGCAAATTGTAGACAATTGGTAAATAAAGGTAAGCTTGCAGAAGGGTTTTAATTCCTTGTTCATGTGATGGTCAAACTCCTAGTCTCCTGTTTTTCTTTATATTTATTTATTTATTGCTCTCTCCTTCTCTATCTAGTGCCCCGGGGTCTTTTTGATACCTGATGAGAATACAAGAGATGTTCTTCAGCCAAAGATTACAGTTTCCTACCAGTCCAAGCAAGGTTTAGAAAAAGAGGAGGAAAGTAGAGGGAGGGGTTGGGTGGAATTGCTCCAGCCGCTGTGGGGTCGCTAAGGACTCTGGGTCCACGGCTGTGCGAGGGTGCACAGCTGCTGCAGTCATGGCTCGAACTCTACAAGTGTCTGTCCCAAGGCTCGGTCTGTGTCAGACATCGGCCATTGGGCCCCAGCTCTTGTGAAGATACATTTGAACTGGGCCACCTAAGTATATAAAGAATGGCTAGACACTCTGCGGCTGGGCTGCCCAGGCTCAAGAGTCCATCAATTCTTTAAAAATGTGTAGCTCAAAACCAAGGATAGCATTGGCACCTACATTCTAAACGCTGTCTTTTAGGTGCTCCTCTCAGTACCATTGGAGATGTGTCAGTTTGTTTTATATTGAAATCTACAAGCCTCAGGGTCCCTGGAGGGCAGGTGGGTGACCTAAGGCAGCAAGCCTCATTACTGAATGGAATTTTGGAATTTCAGGCTTCATGGAAGGTATATCCTGGAACCCCCTCATCGAAATACTCCTAAACTGGTAAACAATGGAGATCAAACATTTTAGATTAGATAAAGGTTTGCAAAAGACAAGATAAATTGACCATAAAGCTACTTCTTGTTGTCAGAAAAGTTTCTCTTTCCTGTTTAGAGGGGGCAGCTGGTGATAGGCGATGACTTAGACACCCCTCCTTTGAAGTATTCACCCATCCGGTACCTTGGGCTTCCGCTGTTCGTTCGTATTCTACCTTATTTCCTTTCCTCCTGCAGACCAGAGCATAGATGGAGGAACTGGCTTTTGGCATGCGCGCACGTCGGTTTGGTGGATGTGGGTGGTGTCGGTGCAGGGCAGCGGTTCATGTGCCTCCTGAGAAAGAGCCAACACCCATTAAATACGACTCGTCCAGTGAGCAGATGTGGCGTCGCCCTCTGGGAGCCCCCCCCCCCCCCGCCCCCCACGCCTCCGGGTCCCTTCCCTGGTTGGGACGGCTTGGACCGTGCCCGCGGGAAGACGTGCCGCTTACTGGCTGCTCTCCTACTGGCCGAGTTTGCGCTGACCAAGCTCCAATTGTGTTTTGCTTTTCGGCCTGCCTGGGTGAGTGAGAAAGGGGCAGGTTTCTTTTGGGTGGGGAAGAACATTCCTTTCTTCCTGTGGGGAAGGTGGTATTTATGTTTCTCAGAAAAGAAGTTCCTAGATAATAACATATTGCTCTATGCTTTGGATGTTTGGGATAAAAGAACAATATTTAAGCAATCTGTTTCTCTTCTGAAGTGCTGTCAGAAGGGTCAAGAGGGAATACAACCTAGGAGAAACCTTTTTCAGATTTAGTGTGTGAAGAAAGCAGTGGTGCTGAACTCTGCTTAAAATCACCTTGGAGCTTTAAACAACAGCAACGACGACGACAAAACACTAATGCCGAGCTCCGCCCCAGACCGATGCAGTCCGACTCCCTGGGCGCTGGGGCCTGAGTCTTGGTATCTTTTAAAAGCTCTCCAGTTGACTGTCGTGCATAGCTAAGGTTGAAAGCCGCTGCGGTAGAGTATTGTCTAGCTTATATTAGAGTGCGAGGAGACAGAATCTTGATTACCTGAGGTTAACAGAAAAAAAGATAAAATGCCTTGTCTGAGTCAGGCATTGTGCCGGCACTTACTTGCCTTATAGTATCCCATGATCCCCACAACAACATGACGAGGCAGGTGCTGTTTTACTCTCTCTCCATCTTACAGAAGAGAAACCGAGGCTTAGAAAGATGAGCTGATATGCACGAGGTCACCCAGCTACGAAGAGGTGGAGCTAGAATTTGAGGTAGTATCTATCCTATCCGATTGCAAAGCCGCTCAGCCTTGTGCTCCTGCAGAGGACCTGATAGGGACTGAGGGAGAGGCAGGACCACAAGTTTTGGGTGGATGGTGTGTTTGTGGCTATGGTAATGGGCCAGTCAATAAAGACCAGCAGTTTCAAGATAGTTCTAAGGACCAATTCCAAGTGTTCATTGCCGTGCAGCTTTCGTTGGCCCTTTCCAAACTTCCTGTGGCTGTTATTTTCTCTTTTTATCTCTCATTTAGTCCTGCTTCTTCTGGCTTTCCAGAAGATAAGCTGGGCCAGAATTATGTCAGAAACGGAATTCATGGTCTTCTATCCAAACCAGTGTGCTCCCTGTGAGCCACGCCCTGCCGAGCTGCACCTCCATCTCTCCAGGAGCTCCAGCCTGAAAACTGGGGCTTGTCCGCGCCCTTTCCACAGCCTCATTCCCCGCCATGTTGATGGGAGAGCTTGGTGTCGCTCCATCTCCTGAATATAGGATTCCATCCTCCTCTCTGTCTCCTGGTGCCATCGGACATTAGTCCTTCTTTCCTTCTTCCTATCATTCGATGATTTCATTACAGAAAAGCAATGCTATTTATTTAAAAGCAGGAATGCTTGGATGGGAGACCACCTAGGAAGACCAGGTGCTGCAGGTGTAAAATAAATAAATAAATAAACAAACAAACAAATAAATAAATAAAATAAGGGATTGTAAGCTGATGAGGTCCTTGCTATCTGTGAGGTCAACCAAGGGTTGCTTCACCTAAAAAATATCAATCAATCAATCAATCAATAACAGGTTGTAAACCTCTGGCTGATATGATAAAAATTCAAATTCTTCAGAGAGCATGCAATGTCCTCATGACCCATCCGCTGGTTTACCCCCAGCCTCACAAAAGTCTTGCAGCTTCTTGTACCTTCCCTGGGGCCATTCTCACAGTTCCTCCCTTCTCCCAATTTTTGTTGCATTCCCGTGGGTCTCTGTGCACCGTGTTTTCTCTGCACGTCCTCCCCCCACGACACTTATAAGCATAAAGACACGTTTTCAAGCATAAAGACATTTCTCCTATAAAGCCTCCTCTGAGGGCTCAACATCAGCCCAGGTGGAGGGGATCACCCTCACCTTTGGGCTATCACTGTGTGTGCCTGTAGATAGCAGTTACCATGCTGTATTGTAATTATTTATTTCCTTCTCCATCTCCTCTGAAAAATCCCTTGAAACCAGGGGCCAGGGTACAATTTTTTGGTACATGTGTATAGAGGGGTATGCAGTACAGTGTACTCAGTGTTGTCCTGGAGCTGGCTCGCACCTGCTTGCACCTGCTCAGACAGGCTCAGGTGAGCCCTTCATGCACCTCTCTTCCTTACTCCCCATTCAGTGACCTCAGCGTGGTAGCTTGAAACTGGCTGGGGTGGGAGAAAATCGGCTTTACTTCATAGAACCACTGGGGAAGGGTTCTTTTCTTTCTGGTGCCTTTCTGGTGATCAAGATGTGAATATAGGAGTGTCAGAGTTGTGTTTTCTTGAAAACTCAGTCTGAGAGAATGATGCTGATGCACAGAGAGATGCATAGGAGTGAGACATAGAAACAGGGCACTCGAGCATTTTACTCCTCCATCCCTAATGCCAGATCTACACTTGCCTCATAGTTTAGTTGGGTGAGCCAATCACTTCCCACCTCCCTCCACTTTTTCTGTTTTGGTTGGGCTAGATCAAGTTGTGTTTCCATCACTTATACCCATCAGAAGTCAACTGAATCCTCAATTGTTTTGAGAGTGTGAGACCAGAGATAGTTGCACATATTTAGTTATTTCACGTGGCACTACATCCTACGCACATAGAAGATGCTTGGTAAATCTATCAGATCCACTTTAGGGAACATCTGCAGTGGCCTGGGCATGTGGCTAAAGTCGTAGCATTTTCTGGGATGTTTTGCTTATTTATAGGGACAGTTAACACAGGGATAGCCACATGCATTATACGTTTATTTTAAAATTTATTCTAATACTATTTTTAAGAATTTCATAATGCTGTTGGGATAGATGCTCCCACACAGGGTTGGGAACCAGAGGCACCAAAAACATAGGTGATGCCTTCAGTCAGACACCCAACAAACCATTATCTCTCAACATCTGTGCCATAAACACAGCATAGTTTAGTTTCAAAGTTCTATTTTAGATTTGGTTTCTCAATGACTTTAAACCTTAAAATAGAAGCGTACCAAACAGACACCTCATTTTTCAGTATAGAATTAAGTTCTGCCTGATAACGGATGGATACTTTCCACATTAATGTAAAATGTGAGCATGCATTGTGAGATAGTGTAATGCACTCCAGGAACCGACGGTGATATATTTGGATACTGATTAGAAGTAAAACTGATACATCATTCCTTCTAATGTACATGAATAGTACCAGTGCATAACAGTGCCTCTTGGGACTGAGGTCATTTATTTTTCCTCCTGGATATATTGTTTATATCATGTTCTCTCCCTCATGTTATATATTAAATTGTTTAATGTAAGCCATAAGAGAGCGAATGTTACTAAAGGTCTTTTTCTCCCCCTTGTGAAATCTGAAGAATCAAATCTTCTAAAGCAGGTGATCTGTCAGTTTTCATTCCTGAATGTCATTGGTACGTACAGCTTTTCTTATCAGTTCATTTCACATTCCCAAATCGAATGACTATTAATCTACAACATCTGAGCAGGAAGACTGTGGGCTTCCTGACTTTTATGCAGGCTACTTTCTTGGTCTCAAACATGTCTACAGGAACGAAAGCTTCTCTGAAGCTACTAGGAAAATCAATTTATTATTAGAAGATTTTTTAAAGAGGTGAAGACCAATTAAAGTCAAGTTGATAATAATTACTGTGATCATTTTTGGAAACTGTGTGTGGTGGGGGGGGGGTAGAGGTGGGGGTGGGGTTAAAAGTAAAGCAACTATATGTCTTGGAAAATAGGATGGTCCAAAATTAAACTGTTCTTTTTTGTTATTGTAAGCACCTCTTCAGTCTAGAACTACAACAATAATAATCACCATTGTTGAGGCTTACAGTGTGTCTGGTATTGTGCAAGAACTTTGTATACATCACCTCATTTAATCTGCACCAAAATAAATCCACTGTGAGGTGGTTATGATTATTCCACATCCAATCCATCAGCAAATCTTGTCTCTGTCTTCAAAATATCTTCTGCATCTGTTTCCTAACACTTCTCTTGAGGCTGCCTGGTCTGAGCTGTTCTCATCTCTTGCCCGAATTACTGTAATATAGCCCCCTAATTAGTCTCTCTGCTTCCTTCTGATCTGTGTGGTATTCGTTAGTGTTGTTTACCCAATATTCCGTCTTGCAGGCACATGGTAGATTGTACTTTCCCACTGCCTTTGAAGTGAGATGTGATCAAACGATTTGGCCAATGAAATATGAGGAGAAGTGACGCATGTCACTTCCAGGTTGATGCTTTGGAGCTCGTGCATGAGTTGCCGTGCCCCCTTTTCCTTCCATAAAGATGATCTGCAGTGGTTTGAATAGAGGGAGTTCCATCCCTGCGTCCCAGGGTAAGGAGGGGTGGAGCAGAACCCCAGCCATGGACATGGAGTGACCTTTGCTTTTATAATCCACTGAGATTTTGTGGTTATTATCATCTTATTTTATAGGTTTAGAGAAACTGAGGCCTAGGTGTTTAATTCATGTAGAAATGATTATGTCAGATTGCAGCAAGGAAGGATGACCTAGCTTACCCTGATTGTGTACACCTCCACCCTGATGGTCTCATTTTCTAACAGTGACTGGAATTATCCTATCAGGCTATGCTGCTCAGAATTTCTAATGGCTCCTCATCGATATCGAATGAGACGCAGAGGGCTCCCTTTCGGGTTGTTTTTGATCTGGCTACTTCTTTGACGTCATTTCGTACCACTCTGTGTTCACTCCTGTCCCTAAGCCACACGTGCCTCCTTGCTGTCACTGACCTTTCCTCAAATGCTCCTGCCTCAGGGCCTTTGCACCTACACTTTGCTTCTGCATTGGTGGCTTTTGCCCAGATATTACGAGGCTCCTTCCTCACTATATTCTGGCCTCCGTTCAAGTCCCCCTCCTCAGGGAGGCCTTCCCTGACCACCTTACCTGGAACAGCAGTCCCTTACTCTTTATCTCCTGACCCTGCTTTAGTTGTCATCATAGCACGTATGGGTTTAGCACTACCTGACATTGCAGTTTCCATTTCTTTGTCTTTGGTCTGTATTCCTGCTGAGGGCAGGGATTTTTGCCTGTTTTGTTCACTACTTGATTATTATATAGTTGCTGGCTCACTCCAGGTATCCAAAAAAGATTTGTTGAATACAGTTGTCCTCGCTTATTTGTGTGGGATACCTTCCAAGACCCCCAGAGAATGCCTGAAACCGCAGATAGTACTGAACCCTATATATACATGTTTTTTTTCTTATTCGTACATACACAACTATGATAAAGTTTAACTTATAAATTAGGAACAGTAAGAAATTAATAAGAACTAATATGAAATAGAACAATTATAACAATATACTGTAATAAAAGTTGTGTGCATGTAATCTCTCTCTCAAATATATCTTATTGTACCGTACTCACTTTTTCACTTAAAGGAAACACTTTACGGCTTCTCCTTGACATATCTGAATAGCCAGTACCACTACTCTTGAGCTTTGGGGCCATTATTAAGTAAAATAAGAGTTATTTGAACACAAACACCACGATACTGAGATAGTCAATCTGGTAACCAAGATGGCTGCTAAGTGACTAACGGACGGGTGCTGTACACACGAGGATATGCTGGACAAAGGGGCGATTCATGTCCTGGGTGGGAGAGAGCAAGACAGCATGAGATTTCATCACGCTACTTGAAATGGCACAAATTTAAAACCTATGAATATCTTATTTCTGGAATGTTCCATTAAATATTTTCTGAACAAGACTGACTCCTGGTAACTGAAACCATGAAAAGTAAAACTGGATAAGGGTGGTGGTGGTGGAGGGGACGACTGTAACCGTGAACCCCATTTTACATGTAAGGAAACCAAGGCTTAGAGAAGTGAAATAACTTGGCCTAGGTCACACAAGTAGTAAGGAAGCTTTGGTCAAACCTTGGTCTCTGATTTCAATATGCCAGTGAGCTGGACTCTTGTGCACACAGCACCCTGTCAATTCCGTCAGCACGTGTGAGCACTGGGCCTCTGGGTCACGCCAGCCATGCACTTTCTCTGGTTTTCATTTATGAGGCCTGAGGTTAAGATGAGTGGTTTTGAAAAGTTCCACACTCAGTTGTGGTTCATTTGTCATGTGGGTCGTAATTGGTTTTCTAACTTTATCCCAACAACGTTCTCTCATTGTGCTAATGGAGAAGACGTCATATAATAAATAAAAAATCGTGGGTGATCCCAAAGTCACTACTTGCCTTTAAAATGAAAGGTTTCTGCACTTAACCTTGAAAATGGAAGTGTCTGCTGTTTTGAACTCACTTTGAACACAAAAGGGAAGTAGTATTTTGAAGAGCCCTCCTTCTCCGAGGCTGGGAGGAGCACACAGGCTGGGCTGGGCTGGGCTAGGCCAGTGTGCTCAGTTCTTGGTGGGCAGGGCTGCTATCTGCACCCAGCTCAGCCTCAAAACCTCCGCTGGAGCTGGGCTTGCACTGCTCACAAAGTAGACACAGGGAATAAAGATGCTAATGAGGCAGGCACCTAGTGGAGATAGGTTAGTCACTAAATGTTAAGATTGGCCCAGATAATCGGCTAATATTCCACTGATATTTTTAAAAATAGAGTCACAGACTATTAGAAGAGGAAGCATGGTTCATCAGAGCATGGTCCAGGACTATCTGCGTTAGACCTCCAATGGCAACTCAAAAATGGAATATTCCTGGGTCTCACTTTAACGCAACTGAATCAGAAATGTTGCTGGGAGTGGAGCTGCATCTTGAACTAGTTCCCCAGGTGTTTCTCGTGAACACTCAACTTTGGGTCTAGTTCAAACTTCTCATTTTATAGGTTTAGAGAAACTGAGGCCTAGGGATTTGATTCTTGTGGAAATGATTATGGAAAATTGCAACAAGGAAAGGTGAAAGTAATTTTCAGGATAAAATAAAATTTTAAGTGTCATCATTCATCTCTCTCTCTCTCTCTCTCTCTTTTTTTTTTTTTTTTGGCATGAATCGCCTCTATAAAAAATGTAAACAGAAAAACACAGGTCTATGCATAAAGCATGTGGCAAATGGAGGTTTTCTCTAATATTCCTCGAAGTTAGTTCTCAGATTCTCTATCCCGCTGCATTCTAGAGCTGTGGACTTGTCTGAAACAAGAGCCTCACGTGAATTTTGCTGCTGTGTTTACCAGCAGAATCGAGGCTGAATTCGTCAGCAGCTGGAGAAAGTGAGACGCACAGTAAGAGACTGGAGAAGGAAAAGAAAAACATGAGTCGAACCCCAGCAGATTATTCATCAAAGTAAATATTGTGAAGAGCTTTTTCAGAGACCCAGATTACATTTGGCAAAGGAATCAATACAGAGCCCATTAGAGAAGCCAGTGGTTTGTTTGTTTGTTTGTTTTGATTTTTTTTTTTTTTTTTTTTTACCAATGTGAAGTAAGGCTAAGAATCTATTAATCGGTCCAGGAATGACTAATTATTGGAGAACAGAAGATTTTTTGTAGTTTATCCTTTGTATCAATATATGAAAAAAATACCTAGAATTTTGTGGTTAAATGCGGCTTTAAGTGAACAGATAAGAGCCCAAGTAAATGGAAGCACTCCTCCATTCCTAAGGGAAGTTGGTGAACTGCCCACATAATTTGCTGATAAAGGCCCATCTGTTAAAACAAAGTGGAGTTGCATTGGCAATACATTTCAGCCAGAGACCGTAAGTGGTTATTTTTTCTTGACAGTCTTGTTGGCGGTTTTTTTTTTTTTTTTTTTTAAAGCCCAGAAAACTATTTGAGAATGAAATATAGATGATGATATTGGCTTTAAGTTAATGTTACACTTTTGCCTGGAGAGAGAAAAATCCGTCGGCACAAGTTCTCTGGTAAACACTGTTGCGTGATAAATTGTTATGAGAATAAAGTCATAAGGAAAACTCAGCCTCGCAAATGACACACATAGAAAAACAGCAGATGTCTGATGAAGTAAAGAACCAACTTATTGCCAAGACCTTGAAAAACAAAATTAATTTCCTTTCGTCTTTGATAATGATGATGTAATGTAGCTAATAGGAAGAGCCTGCCACGCTCAAGTAGTTATAAAAGGAGAAACGTTTGCCAGGCACCAGGTCTCTAGATGAGGCGAGTAAAAGAAGTGAGGAACTTGTTTTGTGTTGGTTGCAATATAAATGAACTCGGACTCTATTAGCATTTTAAATAGCTATTCCAAAAAGACGAAGAAAAAGCAGTTAAATCAGAGTTTTACCTCTGACAATGATTTCAGATCTTTGAAGCCTTCAAAATCTTCGTTGGTGAAAAAGATACTCTATAAAAATAAAACAGTCTTATTTCATAGAATAGTTAAATTTATGGAGGGAGGAGAATGATTGGATTTTAGGTAAACGAGGCACATGGCTAGTGTCCTTTTCCAAACAGGTGAAATTTTAAAGCACACACTGGGGAAATACTTATCTACTACTTAAGCCATGGACAATTCATAGGTGGGTCCAACTGTCTCCTTTTCAGCCCATCTAAAAATAACCACAAAAGCTTAGCTTAAGGAACATCCAACACTGCTGGCATCGTGTTTTAGGATGTAGAAGGTGCTGAGTTTTCTAGCCCCAATAAACTAGGTTTAAAATAAGCAAAGTGGCAGGCAGCTTGACTCTGGTCTCAGCATCAGAATTAGCCCTGTTCTAACGCACATTTGAATTTGTTTTGTCTGCTCTGAATGACATGCCTTTTGAACAACCTTTCAGTGAGGTTATTCTGAATCTCAGAAAGGTAGACACAATCCTCTTATGGCAGCTGGTGGCCAGAGGGTCAGAGCATCAGCCATCAGAAGCACTAGTTTGGTGGGGCTGATGAACTTCCCCCCACTTCTCCTGAGCATTCCTTGCAATGTGAGGATATTCAGGATTGAAAGTGAAAATGTGGATCCCTGAGGGTCCCTCTTTCAATGGCTCCATCAGTAGACACTCTGCACACAGGTCAACACTCATGATCTGGAGATGGCTACCTCAATGCGAAGGCCAGTTTTGAACTTTTCTCTTCGTATTTTCAGGTCAGTCATTATCTCTCTTCTCTGGCGAGATTTTCTCCCTTGAGAAAAGAATTTAGAAGAATTAATGAATGGATCTTCTCTAAATCCATGATTGTTTGTATTGAAATCTGGGAGAGAGGCAAGCTTTATTTGTTTTGTCTGTCCTTTTCCTTTTCCTTTTCCCCTCTTTTCTGCTTCTAGACTATTTATATTGGAAACACATTTAAAAGGTCCTTTATTTATTATTTTTTTCCTGCTTAATTTATCTGGTATAGTTTTGAGTTATCTAGGAGGGCATCTGACTATGTACCTGTTGTCCTAAATTTCTTTGATAATCATGAGAAGCTGCCTAGTCTGATGATGTTATAGCAAATAAAAACAATGATAACTACTTATCGAGCATGGTACCATAAAAATGTTAAGTACTTTTTTTTTTTTACTATTTTGTCATAGCAAAATAACAAATTAGGTACTATAAATGGCCTCATTTTACAAACGAGGCTTGGAGAAGTTAGTTTGCCCAAGATCGTACAAATTAAGATCTCAAATTAAGATCCCAAGGCCTTTGCTCTTAACCACCATATCATACCACTTCTCACTAATCTCTACATTTTATCTTCTCTGATTTTTTTTTTAAACCTCCTTCTCACCATAACCCAAGAGTGGGAAGATGTCCTGTGACCTGGACACTTGCTATTCTAACCTGGCTTGAGAGAGAAGGTCCATGTGCACATAGGCATTCTCTATTGTGAAAAAGCTCTTATTAAATTCAGTAATTTGGCTAATACATCATAGAGGCAGCTGAAAATGCCCCTTTAGAAAGATGGATCATCAGGCTGTGGAAACTCCTTCCCTGCCATAACGTAACAAGTGTGAAAGCTATTGCTTTTTTGGTTGAACTGGGAAATTTGAATATGTCTTCAAAACCTTCCATCTGTTGCTGTTTTAGCTGGGGGATTTTTAGCTCAGTAGTTAAGCCCCAGGATAGATGGAAAGAGTCTGCTAAGCAGAGTTGTAAATCTTAAACACTTGCATTTTCATACAAAGCCAAGCAGAAAGGAATATGAACTTGGAAGCTCATCTCACAGAAGAAAAAATTTAAGGGAGGAGTTTCATGTAGAAATTGGGTGGGAGATTAAAAGGCAGGTAGAAGGGACAAGAGCTTAATAAGTAGATACTTTTGTGATGAGCTCTAGGAAAGAAGAAAGAAAAAAGATTAGGAGAGAGTGATCTACATGATGGATAGATTAAGAAAGAAAAGTCAGGTATCAGGATAAAAGAAAAATAACAGGGTTGAAAGAGAGTAAATTATTTCATTCTCTGTTTTTCTCTGAAATATTATCCTAATGTTTTTATAGCCTGTTTGAGTAGTGTCAACGATGATATAGCTATTATAGAAAAATTAGGAAACGTAAACTTTATAAATTTTACTCTTAGGACTATTAGTTTTTCAGCCCTGCACATTACTTTCAGGAGACATTTACTACTAAAGAAGGAAGAACTCAGCTTTTATCTTCCATAAATGTAAGGTGCTTATCACTTGGAAAAAATAACAGCATTTTCTACAGGTGCTGAACCTCAAATTATTCTGCTTTCTTTCATTGGAGTTGATGGGAACGCTATTTGAAAACCCTGAAAACTCACAAGATCCCTGAGGTAGTTGTATTCATATCTTGTAAATAAGCACGTGTCTAGGATGGGTATGAAGGGGTTGGAAAACAATTACTGCAAATAACATTATGCAAATGCAAGGATATCATATGTATGTGTACCATGAGCTGATTGCCTTTATTGCTGTTTGGGCTTCTCAAAACAAAGAAGTGGTTAAAAACATAAGCCTTCAATATGGATGAAACAGACAAGGTTCAGATACCAGTTCTAATACTTATTTGTTCCAGGTGTTTTTGCAAACCATTTGAGGCTCAATCTCCTCATCTGTAGAGATAATACCCTTGCCTCATAGGGTTGCTGTGCAGATTAATGAGAGAATGTGTTATACACATTCCTGGCAGGGAAGGCGCTCACTACATGGTAATGATTTTCATTATCTAGATGTTAAATATATCTAAGCATTTTAATATATAGGTGATTTTGTGTTGGGAAACTGGAGGATCCCCCCAACGTCAGGCAGGTTCTCACAACACCTGGACACTGAGTGGAGTGTTAATGCTCTTTAACCTTCCTAAATAAGGTATTCAATATTTGATAGTCTCTCTGCAGGAGCTGTGCGTTTCCTCTGAGGAACACTGGACAGTTCTCTCATTGACTCACTCATTCATTCATTCATTCATTCATTCATTCATCGATTATTTATTTAGCTCCTACTATGTGCCAGGCATTGCCTAGGTGCTAGGTGTTTGAGAGTACAAAATGTAGGTGAGGTTCCTACTTCATGAAACTTATATTCTAGAGGGAGGAGAGAGCTAACAATAAATAAATGCAGAAGATTTATCAATGATGATAAATACTCTAAAGAAAAGTCTTAGGGAAATGTAAAGGTGAGTAATAGGGTGGAAGCAGAAGACAGATTCAGGTGCAGAGGTCAGGGCGATGTCTCTGAGCAGGTGATTACTGAGGTAGGAAATGAAAGATGAGAAGGAGACAGGGAAGAGTCTTCCAGTTAGGACAAACAGAAAATGCAAGCACCTGTGAGTGGGAAGGAGCTTGGTATGTTCGAGAAAGAAGGCCATTATGTCAGGAACATGGTGTGGGAAAGGGAGAGTGGTACGGGCTGAGGTCTTGGTGGATGACAGTGACAAGAAGCAAAGTATTAGGAAGGGGATGGAGGGTTGCTGCAGAAAATTGGTTTATAGTTAGATTCCACTTAAGTTCCCCAAAGTGCAGGCTTTCATCGTAGGTGGACTCTTTGCCCCTGAGACACCCCACAAAGAGAAAAACCTGGAGATTAAGTAAAAAGAGGATCTTCCAGGAAAAGGTACACTTGAATTTTGGTGGTGATTTTACTTTGGAAAACAAAAAAAGATCCTCATTTCATGAGTCTTCCTGATAGGTCTCAGTGAAATGGAGCCACTGGAAAGCTTCTGAAACACCTTATTTCAGTTTCTTCTCAAGAAGAAGGGTTCTAAAATTATATATATATATATATATATATATATACATATATATGTATATGCGTGTGTGTATATATATGTATACACACACATATACACACATATATATAATTTTATATAAATATAACATGTATTTATATAGTGTTATAATAAATGTATTTATATATCATCTATATATAATTTAATATATGAATATAATATATTGTGAGTATAGTTAAAATATCTATTTGCCTGTCTATTGTATAGCCTTATATTTTATTAAAGTTTCAAGATCAAACATTTTTATTCTGTAACAATTTTTATATTTTTGAAAACAGAAACATGTTATATGAAATACACTACTTCCTAGAATTAGATGTGTAGGCAGTATTTCAGCCTTAATTTCCCCAGACTTTTCTTGCTCATCCAGGGCTCGCTTGCTTGATGGTTTCATGTTAGGTGACATGTCCACATAGGGTATAGCTCCTTAAGCCTGTTGGGGAAAGCATGGTGGTAATGAAGCCAAAGTCATGGCCTCAAACACCAGTGGTTGGATATCTTCGTTTTGTTATGAGGCCAAGAATTCATTTAGCCAGTTTAGGCACATGTACTGTTGGCCGTGAGGAGCCCAGGTGACAGCGTGTCAGTGGACAGGGAAGATTTATCGTGGCCACAGTCATGTGGGAGAGCAGGTAGTTGCCTCACTGTGACCCCCACAGAGACACTTTGGGCTGAGCTGCCTCCTTCGTCACAAAATTCTCTGATATTTGAGAAATCCCATGGAAAGGCATATCCTAGGAAATGTTACTTTTCATGGAGGCTCACTCATTGAGGAAGTTAGTTACTCCTCTGTTTGCTAAGACACTCTTTGTCCAGCCACTGTTTCCTTGACTCTATTCAACAAAACTTGAATTGATGACTTTTTGACATAAATCTCAGTACATTACAGGCTCTTCTTCAACTTATGCACTATTGAGAGGAGGGAATTAATTTTTTTCTTTTTTTCCCCATAGAAATTAGGAAAAGAATTTATTGCAAAGATGGCAGAAATAAATTCATCCTGAAAATATACTTTGGTTTAATTCAGTTGGGTCAGATTATCCATCCATTTGAACTTGTTTTCCTATTGATTGCCCTACTAGAGTCTTAATTTTTAATGTAACTGTTTTTAAACACTTCACTGGTTCCTAAGTTGTGAGCAGGCAGGAGCCATCTTCAAATCCATAGATTCCAAGGAGATAGAAATAATTTCTCAAAGAAATAGCACCTTCTATCTCAGAAGAGTGCATAAACATTTTGTGGAGTTGGCACAGTTTAGGTTAAATAGGCCCATAATTTATCAAAGTGTAAAATAGGTAATAGGAAAAAATATTGCATTGTAGAATAAGATTCAAATGTGATATGAATGCTTAAGGCAGCTGATAGCCAAAATAGGTGCGTCAAGGAAGGTGGTCTGGGTTTGGAGGTGATTATGCATCTAGAAGAATTCTCTTCATGACCTCGATGACTGACCACTAGAGAGCAGGCCTTCTTCCTCAGAGACAATGATGCTTGAGAGTACACGGTTTCCTTTTCACCTGCGGTCCAAGGAGAGGGTTGACTTGAGCCAGAATTGCAATCAGCCAAAGGAGATAGCAGCAAACCAAACAGTCACCAACATGGCGATGATCACTCCTTAGGGATGCTGACGAAGACCCAGAACATGCTCATCACAATTAGAAGCACCGTTGTTAGAGGCCATTATTCGCCATGGTTGCCACTGGAGCTGCCAGCCCCATTCCCACCATTTCATTTCGGTCCCACCCAGCTGATTTTCTAGACAGAGAATAAAAATCGCCTATTGGTTGGTTTGGGTTTTTTTTTCTCCCCACCACTTTGGATTTGTGTTGTTTGGCTCAGAGAGTTTTATTTCCCACAAGGTGGGCCAGTGATGCTGATTAACCTTAGGCCAAGGATGCTAACTTCTGTCTTCAGGCAGGCAGGATATTCCAGGTGAATTTGCTGAGGGTGTGACATAGGTGCATCCAAAGGCTGTTTGACCCTGAACTTTCATGCTGAACTTCTCGAGAGGACTGGCAAAGTAGTCGTTAAATGAAGGATCTTAAGACAGTTGCACATTAATGAAACAAAAGGCTTCTCCATCGCCTCACTAAAGGATTAGTACAAATCATTGTTGTAAGAGGAGGAAGAGGAAAATGGGTAAAATGGATAAACTTCTGCTGGGCCACAGATGTCAGTAAATCATGCCAGGCTTCTTTAAGCTGTTGCACTTGAGAACTAAGAAAATTAATGTAAATGATGTGTTTCCTGAAGGTCACAGGACGTAGGAGGAAGGCACATGAATTGTTGGACCTGTTTCTAGGTTCCCACCAATGCACTTTGTGGTCCATGTTCTCCTCTATGAAATATTGGTTTTCTCCTGACTTAACAGAAATGCAAGAATGAGGGGAAAGTGTAAAAAACAATATAACTAGAGATAGGCAATGTAAACATTCTCATGAATGAAACAAACATTGCTAAAGCCATATGAAAGTTGGAGAAGACTGGGAAAGATGTTGTAGAAGAGAGATTATCACTTCTTGGTTGACATTACGAAGGTGGGCTAGTGGGGAAGTTGCAGACATTTTGGTTTCAGGTTGACAGTTCATGTGCTGGCCATGAAGTCAGATGCCTCCATTCAAATCTCAGCATTTCCAGTTACTCTTGTGTGACCTTGGGGAAGACAGTTAACCTCTTTAGAACCACTTACCTCATCTGTTAAATGGTGAGAACTGAAGGAAATAATGTAAAGCTTGTCAAATGATTCTCTGCATTCTTGGTAAGTGTGAGCTCTCAATAAATAGTAGCTATCTCATTAAATCATACTTTAGAAGGCAATAGACAAAGAGCTAGGCAAGGAGTCCATATTCTTCCTATAGGCTCTAAGTGTAAACCTGACACATCCTGTCGTCTATATTCTGGGCTTAAGCCGTAACTGTCATTGTGTCAGAAGACACTGTTCCCCTCCCCACCCTCCCACCCACCCTCCCACCCTCCCATTTTCTGGCTTATGTCACTGATCTACTTTGTTTTCTTTTATCTGGATCCTAAATCAGAGTGGTTTAATATGCTTCAGTGATTTTTGTTGAGCATTCCCCATGCTTACTAATGAAAAGGTCATATTGCTCTAAACATATGTTTATGTATTTTATAAAGGAGGGAGATGCACGATTTTATTTCTAAAATTGTAATATACAGGTGATATACATGAAGGCCGGTGTGCGTAAAGATGACCTTGTACGTAGGTAAAGGGGCAGTCTAGACAGCTGTTTTCTAAATGCATGGCCTGGACTATTTTAGCAATTCAGCACTCCATACTCTCTCTTCCAAATTCATGGATTAAGAGTTTAGACGTTAAAGAAATAGTCATAGGAGAGCGATCTAGGAATCAATGGAATTGCTTTTTTAAATGAATACTCTCATGGGTTTAAAAGCAACTGGTATGTCCCAAATGCATGACATCCCGAATTTAACTTATTTCTTTGTTGTGCTTTTTGATCCAAAGTTTCAGACAATTGTCCACGAAGCACTTTGGAATTCTTTAGGGTGAACAGTAAGAGAGGCATATTCATTTTTATTATATTTCCAAAATTGCAAAGTTAATTGTTAAAATTAGATCTGCTTGCTCAGAGAGCTCTTCGGTAACTCTTGCAAACTTAGTTGAAGTAGAAGGAAAGTTGCTTTTGGAAGACGCAAAACGTCTAACTGTACCACTGCACGGTTTGTGTAAGATTGACAAAGACTAGAAAAGTGTCCTTGGAGCTATTTGGGGATTTTTGCTTTTTAATTCAGAGAGTAAACTATTTTGAACTCCACACCAAATTTCCATGGTTCTCAAAAGGAAAGGCATAGCAATGTACTGCTTGCTATTCCATAGGCCAAATAAATCCTGAAGGAAAATATTGGATTGTTCTGTTTATTCCCGTGTCAAGAATTTATTGATCGAGTGAGCTCTCCTGTAGCTTGGGCAGCCTTTGATCTGCCGGGGAGAAATTGGGTTTGGGATTTTGGTGGAAGGGAGGGAAGGAGGTTGGGGAAGGATTTGGAATGTAATGGCCCTTGTTATCTGTAGTGGCCAGAGACACCCTGACACGGGCCAGCGCAGAGCTGCTGCCTGAGGAGCGAGGCCAGGGGATGGTGGGCGGGAGCTGAAGGGAAGGCTTTGGTATTTTCAGCAGGAGAAGAAGCACTTAGTTAAAGCCACTGGAGTGGTTTCTTGCTGCTAATAGATTTGTTTCTTTAGAGGCAGATAAGTAAAGGAAACGATGACTTTTAAGTGAATAGTTCCCCTGTGCCGTGCTGGTTAGTGTCAGCTAGTCCAGTGGCAGGAAATACCAATGTTTTTTTTTTTTTTATTTTTTCTAGCCCTGTGACAAAAGGCTTTGCTGTCTCCCCTCCCCCTCTCCCCACCTTCCCACCCTCGCTCCTTCTCGCCTACAAAACCCAGACGCCGGCCCCTCTGCCTGCTGGTGGAGGGCCAAGGCTTGTCTGAAAGCCGTTTAAGTAATTGCTCATAATTGCACATGTTTCCCCGACTGGGCTTTTACCTCTCCACCCCTGAAATTAAAAGGGGCCAAAGATGTGTGACCTTTTTCTAATGGGATGGGTTCTGGAACAAAGGAATTCAAGGAGGAGGCCCAGGGCCTTTATCAGGGCTCATCTCTGACAGCTGGCTCAGGCCAGGGGGAGAGGCAGGATTGTCCTTTTTCAAGTTGGAGAGGAGCAGGGGTGGGAGGGGATTCCTCCTCCCCAAACCTCACAGTTTTGTGTGGTGTGTCTTGAAGTTCTCACTTCTCTCTCTTCCTCCACTCTGCCTGAACATACAATCTTTGCCTGATGCTGAACACCATTTAATTCTGAAAAGGAGTTGACTGACAGCATCCCATGGCAGCTCAGGAGGCCTGCCTCTGAGCCCCAGGTTCCTCATCTGAAAAACTGGGATAATGGAATAATGCCACCTGTCAGAGAGATCAGAGATAATATATGCAATGTACAGTTCTTGGTACCAAGAAGTCCAATAAGTGGTCATTATTTCCCACATATAATTTCTTGAGATCATTTAAGTCCCCTTCCTTTTACCTCTCTGAGCTGGGAGTGACAAATTCTAGGCCATGAATTTTATGACCCAAATTAATTAAAGTCCATAGAGTTTTAAACACTGGAAGGAATTTTGGAATTATCTAGTCTACATTAGAACCACTTAGGGAGTTTTTCAAACTATTTATGTCCAAGCCCCATGTCTGGGGATTCTGACTTATTCAGCCTTTGGTAGGATCTGTGTATTAGTATTTTTGTTAAGCGGTTCAAAGTTATTCCAATGTACAACCAGACTAGGGAACCACTGACCTTGCTGATCCACCTCATTTCAGAAACCGGAGGCCAATAGAGATTTGCTTGTTAATTCCTCCATTAGCTCACTGATCCATCCAGTTACGCATGCAACACCCAATATATATTTGCTATGTGCCAGGCAATGTTCTAAGCACTGGAGATAAAGTTAGTGGATGGATCTTCTTGCTGCAGAGCACAAGAACCAGGACTGAAAGCTGGCAGGGTATAGTTCACCTGTTAGCTTCTTAGCTTGTTGCTCTAAGTTGCTGCTTTATATTAGTAAAAGTCATACCTGGAGCAAGGAGAAATTGGTCATTTGAGATGAGCGGCTGATAGGGACTTAGGCTTCTAGCCCAGGCGGTACCTTCTCTATGCTGAGATTCATGTGATCATTACTGAATTCAAATAGCACAGAATATCCTGCACCTTAAAACTCTGCGTGCCCTGAGTCCTTTTCTCTGGCTTGTCCTCTTGCCCTCAGATTTGCCTCACACATGTGGGCACAGTTCATGAGCTACAACAAGATCCTGGGCCTGGAAATCCTGCTGACACAAACAAAATGGAGACAACATGAAAATTCTGTGCCTTGGTTTCTGCTATTATAGTTAATGATCTGTCAGTGTTTCCATTATAAACCCCTATTTTCGGGGATGTATAACCCAGTCATAAACGTTCTCTCCAGGCTGAGCTTTGGCACTTGTGATTTCAGCCTGGGAGCACATGTGTATGTTGGTATGTGCGTGTGTTTTTACAAGGATATGAAGGAAAAAAAATAAGTTAGCCATTTTTTAAGCAAAAGATGGTGAGAAATGTTGGGGGGAGGGGGAAGTGGTAATTGATTGCAGATGCTCTTTTGATGCTGCCAGGATGTGAAAACTGCTGAGTTGCTTTGCCCCCCAATTGGGACTATGAAGAGTTGAGATGCTATGCTGTGCCTAAATTCTGTGCAAGAAATGTTAATTGACAAAGTAAAAATCCACATATGAGGGTAAAATACGGACTTGGGTCGCTTCCACAAGAACAGGAATTGACTCAGGTCCAAAGGCTGTAGGGGCCGGAAGCAAAAGAACCAGAACAATAGGCTTCTAGAACAAGTTCTTTTCACCTGGGCCTGCCCGTTTCCCTCTATCACGCCTTCTTGCTTTACCCTAACTGGTAGGGGATGGAGGAGGTAGAGCAGGGCTTCCAAACACCTGCTTTGCCTGATTTTTGATGGCAGCCATAGCTGTCACGGTATGTGCTTGATGGATGGAGTTGTCTATATTCCTTTTGAATGCAGAATTCCAGAAATTTCTGATAATTTGGACTTGATGAGATTATGTCAAAACTCTCGTGTGAGACCAGCCTGATCAATGCTAGTTATAAGCCAGGAACCATACAATCCATAACACTCAAAAAGTTGTAAGCCCTGTGGTGGCCATTGTACATGAAAACAAAACAAACAAACAAAACCTTGTTTTGTAAGCTGCTTCTCTTATCATTTTTCCCAAACCTAAAACCTAAGAATGGCAGAATGGCTAATCTTGAACAAGGAAGAAATCTGTAAAAGAGAAACCAGGGCCAGTAAAGTCAAGGTCTGTTTAGTCCAAAGGCATGCCCATCAATCAAAGCGAGCAACACGGGCCTCTCCAACAAGAAGCTTCATACCTGGCTCACGAGCAGAGGTCAGGATTGTCTTCATTCTGACATCTCTAAATCATGACCAAGTGAGGACGCAGAAGTTTCTAGATCTGTTTTCCCTCACGACTGTTCAGCTGGTTATGGTGGATAGCATAGTGTGTATACGCATGGAAGCGCTCATCCGGTGCAACTTGCTCACTGCACGTTAGCCTGTTTGATCATCTTTATGTTGCTTGAGCACATCAGGTTCACGCCTTAAGGCCTTTGTACCATTTCTCCTTGTGCCTGAATGTTCTTCCCTCATCTCTTTACATAGATAGTTATTTATCCTCATTCCAGTCTCAGCTCAAACGTCACCTTCCTGGCAGAGCTTCCCTTCTTACCCAGTCACTCTATTCCAGGGGTTGGCACAGTACTTGCTAGAGGCCAGATCTGGCCATCAACCTGGTTTTGTATGACTTAAGAGCTAAGAATGAGTTTTACATTAAACAAAAATACTTAAACAAAAAGTATAGGAATAATTTTTGTGACACATAAAAATCATATAACATTCAAGTTTCAGTGTCTATAAATTGAGTTTCATTTGAACACAACTGTGCTTATTTATTTACATATTGTCTATGGCCGCCTTTAGGCTGCAAAGGCAGAGCTGAGTAGTTGCAAAAGGGAGTGTTTGGCCCATAAAACACTAAAATATTTTCTCTCTGGCCCTTTACAGAAAAATTTTGCTGACTTCTGCTCTAGTCTGTTCTAATACTACACTTTAGTTTCTCTACAGCACTTGCCATTGGTTATAAATTATCTTGTTATCTATTCATTTGTATATTTATATATCTGTGTCTCCCCGCTAGAAGCTCTGGAGGGCAGACCTTTTCTATCTTATTCACTGGTGCATAGTTCAAGACATAAAGTGGACGCTCAAAGTACATGTGCTGAATGAACGAATGAATGAATGAATACAATTCCTAGACCAAATGGTTGTGTCTGAAGCTTAAAGTAGCTAATCTAATTCATTCATTCGTTCATTCAGCAACTATTTACTGAGTGCCTACTATGTGGCAGGCATTTGTGCCCTTGGCTTATCCATTCATTTGCTTCCATGGCCTTTAAGCTGCTGGGGAGTTAACACCTATGGGCTTGGTAGACTTTCTAAGTCATCAGACAGTTCTGACCCTCTTCGTCTAATGAGGCTGTCTGTTGTCCTGTTGCATCCTTCCTTGATAGCAACATGATATTTGTGCAGCTCGGAGCTCTAAATTGCCTTTTGAATGACCCATGGAACCTCCCTCAGGAAGAGGCATCTGTCCTATTATTGCTCATTCAAGCACAATATTTGTTTCTGCTTGTGTCCCAGAAATTCTCTTCTCCCCACATTACCATTCATCCAGGCTTGCCCTAGCAGCCTCCCACTCAGACCTGCAAATCTCGTTCACATGGTGTCGGATTCATCATCACTGGCTCGAAAGCAGACTGGAGCAGCAGACTCCAAAAGAGAGCAGGGCAAGAGTCTGGCAGCACACAAGCTTCCCTTCCCTCCTCCTCCTTCCTGCTCTCTGCAGATTAGTTTCTGTGAAGGAGTCCCTGTGTGCTTTCCCTGGAGTGGATGCTTCTTTATTAATGGTGCTGTTGGAGTAGGAGGATGTAACAGTCTACTTTTACATATTATAGATCTCAGCTCCTGGTGATGATAGAAAGATAATTACCTACCCTGAGTTTACAGAACAATTGTTACACTGAACAAGATGTTGAAAGATCTCAGGTTTGGGCACAAAAGGAAGGATGCGATCCATCTTTAAAGAAACCTATCTCTTTTCCTCATGTGTTAGGATAAAACGCCCATTTTCATACCTATCTGGGTTGCAGTTGTTGTGACCATATGATCTGGATTTTCCAGGCCAGCTCTGGTTTAAAATGTACTTTTCCCATTATAAAATCATGAACTCCAGAATCAAGTTTGTGAGTCTGGTCACTCCATCTGCGAGATTTTAATAGGAAAAGTTGGTCTATTTTGACAGCCTTTTCAGCACTTGGTGGGTTGTCAAATGTTCCTTTGGACAGTAAGGAGCAGGCAGGGTTCAGCCAGGGTGGGGGTTGGCCAGGGAAGTTGAGGACAGCTGTGGGATAGGGCTGATGGGGGAACTGAGATAGAATGAAACTGACCAGTCATAGCTCACTGATTTACCTAATTAAGAATTGGGGGCTACTTCTCATGTCTTGTATCTGTCCCTCCTATTGGTTCTTAATTTAAATATGAGCCTATTCACAGTGTTCCTGAAGAGCCTCCAAGAACACCAGAGTAGAAAGTTCAAATAAAGGGTAATGCCATTATGTTGGCCACCTGGCAAACCCAAACACTGAGAAAAGCTCCAGGCCCATGTGGGTGCTTCATAAACATCATTTAATGTTTAATGGAGGGAAGAGACTAGTAAATGTGCTCTTGGTTGGCAAGAGGATAGGGAATCTGATCCCTTCCTTCTGACATTTAAACCCTGCTTTTTCCACACACAAAAACACATATAGTCAGGGAATAAATGAGATACATATAGGAGATTCAGGAAAGCAATTCATAAGGAAAAAAATAATTCCTGTTTTTGCTGTTAAGTGGGCATTCAAAATACCAAGCCCACAGTGCAAAAGTAGATACATCCTGATATCATTAAAAACAAGGTCTTAAAAATATATTGGCCAGTCAGGTTTGCACTAGGGTAAAATAAGAGAGGGTATGGTCCCTTTTTTTCTCCCTAATCCCATCCTTCGTTCCAAAGACTTCAGGTCTCCTTAGAGCAAAGCATCTCAGAATTTGAGTACATGTGTATCACCTGTGTTTTAAGTGCATATGAGGGTCTTGTAAAATATACACACAGATTCACTATGTCTCAGGCGGGGCTGAGATCCTACATATCTAGTAAGCATCCAGCTGATGCCCTGGTGGCTGGTCCACAGTCCATACTTCAGTCATAAGGCCTTAGGGAACAAATTTCTTAAGTCTAAATTGATTGCTTCCTCTTGGCCTGGGGTCAAATTCGATCCTTGGGCCAGAACTCTAAAGTGGAAGGTATTTAGGGGTACTAGAGGGTTGGAAATATATGTGCATGTGTGTAGCTTGGGCTCCTTATAATCCTGCTTTCAGAGTTCCTTGTCAGCAAGGTGTCCTCCTCAGCTTCCAGAGGGACTGAGATGCTCTTCTGCCTTCCCTGCCACTTCTCTATGCTCTGTCCACATCGGGATCCTTGGCCTGAGGCTGACAGTGAGAGCTCCTCACCCCAGGAAAGGCTCTGTCACTCCCCAGCTGTGAAAGCTGGGCAGATTACTCCAGCGTTGGGCCTCAGTTTCACCATCTGTAAAATGGAAAAAAAAGAATAGTAACTACATCATAGTGTTTTTAGGATCCAATAAGTTAACGCATGTGAGGTGCTCAATATGGTGCCCAGCTCAGAGTCAGCCCTCAGAGAATGCTGCTTTATACTGTCACATGCAGTGGTCTCTGCCCTTCTTAGGGAGCTGACGGTGCTCAGAAGGGGTGTAGCTATTGTTGTAATTGTGACCTCATTTTCTTTGGATATTTGGACCTTCAGGGACACATTCAGGTGCACTGCGATTAGAAGATTGTGAAGTGATCTAGCTTTGGGGGCAAAGGACAGGGCTAGTCCTGGTTACCACAGGTAATCTCAAGTGGCGGCTCTGTGCATAGACCCTTGGGGAAACCAAAGAGACCAGCAATCATCTTAGCAAAAACAGCCGGCAATTTCAGCGGTGGCAGCAGACATCTTTTCTTTTTTCCAGAAATGATGGCTATTACGTGCTAATCCTAGAATTGGGTCCTGCAGATGATTCTGCATCTTTGCTGCTGCCTCTATCATCACTCTGGACCACTTTCTCGGCCTGACGCGGTACCCCTCTACGCTCCTTCCTGCACGCCTCTGCTCGCTTTCTCCGTGTCTATCTCCTGATCCTGCGGCCATTCTTTGTCTATTTGCAGTCTCTTTCCCACTGTCTTGAGCTTAAACTCTCCCAGAGGAGATGCAATTGGCTCAGAAAGATCTAGAGTGGAACACTTCAGCGAGACCCTATCAGCCATTGACCAGCATGTGGTCTAATCGGCTGTGGCCAGGACCCAATTATTATGAGGTACAAGTCATGACAGTTCCCTCTGATTAGTAAAAGTGCTGCAGGCAGTCATGCATAGGTCACTTAGGATATTTTTTGGCAAAAAAAAAATCTGATTCAAGTGGCTTATGAGATAAGGAATGAATAATCCAAGAAGTTCAGAGATAGGGTGGTTCCTGGGTGGGTCACCATTGGTTGCCTGCCTAAACCTATTGTTTTCTTATTTCCTGCTGGAAAAGCCCCGATTTTGTTTCCATAGGAAGCTATAAGGACAGGGGAGATTGTCTTTTCTCCATAGCCATGAGAGCATGTTTCAATTAATTTCTTTCTGTTCCTTCTGACAGAAGTTTAGGCAGGAGCATGTGACCCAATTCTAAGCAATAAGGCATTTCTCACTTCTGAGAAAAATTATTTGCTCTTAAAAAGCAATATGTTTTAAAATTCCAATTCAGCAGTTCTACTCCTAAGAATTACTTGAGGGAAATGAAAGCATAACATCCACACAAAGACCTGTCTGTGAATGTTTAGAGCAGCTTCATTCATAATAGCTAAAACTGGAAATAGCCCAAATGTTCATTAACTGGTGAATGAATAAACACATTACGGTATATCTATACAATGAAATACCACTCAGTAATAAAACGGAACAAACTACTACTGATATATATACAAGGACATGGATGGATTTCAAATGCATTATTCTCAGTGAAAGAAGCCAGACACAAATGGCTATCTTACTGTATGATTCTATTTCCATGACATCCTTGCAAAGGAGAATTACAGGGACAGAAATCAGATTAGTAGTTGCCAGGTGCTGAGGTTGAGAGAGGGGATCGACAGCAAAGGGACATGAAGGAACTTCTTGGCATGATGGAAATGTCTGCACCTTGATTGTTACATGACTGTCCACACTTGTCAAACTCATAAAATCGTACATTTAGAGATGCTGAATTTTACTATGTGCAACTTATATATCCAGGAACCTGACTTAAAAAAAAAAAATAAAGCCACTTGTGAGAGGAAGCAGGCTCTTTTCTGCCTTTGGGACAATACCTTCAACATTTATTATCTGAAGCTGCAGTAGCATCTTGGCACCATGAGGGGGAGCTGACCTGGAAGGTCACAGCACACACTGAGGATGGTGGAGTGGAAAAAAATTATTGAGCTGCTGAATTAACCAGCTCTAGAACCGCCCTATCTCTGACTTCTTGTAATGTGAGCTAATTAATTCCTTATTGTTTAAGCCACTTAAATCAGGCTTTCTGCTCAAAGCATCTCATTCTAAATGACACATGATCTGTGTGTATAGAATTGCCTGCAATAGCTTTGTCTGTTAGAATGGGACCAAAGACATGGAAGCATCATCATCCATTTAGGTCAATAATCTATAGGCACTGCGCTTTTTATGTCTTGAGTCTCTTAGTTTGTACTTCTCACTCATTACTGAAGTTTCTAATGTGTCTGTTTCCCTTAGACCTCTAAAGCAAGCATGTGCCTCATAGCTGCATGAATAACACTTTCTCATTAGGAGTATGGGAGGGAGGCCTGCAGCTGCTAGCCGGTAATGCTCTGGAAACCCAAAGTGTCTGGGGCACAGATGGACCGAACTTTCCAGAGTAGCCTGGAGACCTGGTATTGCCATTTGGTGCTCCCATTTTATCTTCTGATGGAGAGGACTTTAGGCTGAGGACATGTGTTACTGTATTCTGTATCCTCTGGGGCAGGTGGAGATGAGTCCTTGGTTGGTAAAATTCTAGACACACTTTCTGAGACTTGCTCATAAAAGTGAGTGGTGGCATTCAGACAACACTACTTTGGAATTGAGGCCAGAGTCTTTTCTTCTCCAGGTTTCAGAGCCAAGGAATTAGGGCACCAAAGACTTGAGTAAATAACTCAAAGCTACAGATACAAATGGTGACTAAAATAAAATCTGGCAGCCTGCAGTGTTACCTTGTATATACATGACTCCCACTGCTGGGTGTAGTTTTGTGTCGGGAGCCCTGTCTTCCGACTAAAGAGAACCCTGCATACAAGTGGATTAAACACCATGTCACTTAGCTCAGGAAGAGCCATAAATTTCTCCCAGGTCGGCAAAGCTATCTTTTCCCTTTTCTCTCCACTCCCTCTCCATTTAGTGCCTCTTTCCTTTCTTTCACTTAGTAGGTCCACATTGCCCGTGATTTTCTAGCACTCTCAGGGGGAGCCTGGCATACCTGAGCAGTGATTTGTCTGGGGGCCTTTCCATGTCTCCGGCCCAACCAAAGGACCTAGTTTCATACATCTGATGACTAGAAAAATTTTCTATAGACTAGCTTCTGGCTCCTTACATTGCAAACCTTGTTACTTCCATTACCCACATACTTGAGGTATGGAGTTCAGTACGACACATTCAGATCATGACATGACCTTTGGCCTAATACCTATGTCTTATTGCTGGCCCAGTCAGCACAATGGGTGAAAGGGCAATCCTGGAATTAGGTCCTATACTGTAATGGCTAGGAATGACTTAACTATCCATGGGAAATGACTATGAGCCACATCCATTCATCCTACTAAACACATTAAACATATCCCCAATTTAGCTTCTCCTTACCCAGATCCCCAAAATGCCTGTAGACACTCCAGAGCCACCCAACTCAAGGGGAAGTGTGGCTGAAGGAAAGCCAAAATGGAAATATATATTGGGCTTAAGCCAATTGCAGTTAAAATATTATACATTTGACGTTTCATAAAACATACAACTATGTAAACTCTTTGCTAAGTCTCCTCCCAGGGTCTTGGAAAGTACCTATTCTAGGGAGGGACCCCGGGGCTTAAACTTCATTAATTTAGGGTAAATCCATCTCTGATTTAATTAAATGAGACTGTGTCATATGAACACTACGTGGCTTGATGCTGAATCATTGTGTGAAACACACATGCTGCTCACACATTAGGGGCTCAAGGAGTGTTTGTTGAGTGAATGAATAAAAGAATGGATCAACCACTGCAATTTAAGCTTGCTTGAAGAACTAGGAAGCATGTAGTTTATAATACACAGTATTTATTTATTTCCTTTCCTACAGCATCCCCTTTGCCCCCAGGTTATAGGTTGGGAATTAGGAGTTACACTAGTTTCTTAAGAGTCTATCCGTGGATATTTAAAGAATTGAGGTATGTTTACCCATTTATCACAAATATAAATACAATCGAATGAGCTCTGGTTGAAAAAGGGCCCAGAAATGGGGTTCATTTCTCTGTAATGAGTGGAGCAAAGGAGCCCCTTTGTGAAATCAAAACTGAGCTCCGAGTCTGCCTCCCCCTGCACTGTTCCCCAAGAAACCAAACAGGAATAGTAATGTGGGATGACATAGTGTTGAACACTCTCCACTGCCGGGTGAGATCATCCATCAGCTGCTGGAAGGGAAAGAGGTGAAACCTGCTTCATTTACTTTGAGACAGGTCTGACAAACAAAGCCCACAGGGCTCGGTGGCAGCAGAGAGCCTGAGGTGAAGTGGGCCGTTGCGGAGCCTTACGCCTTCACTTCCCTGAATGCTGTGCCTCCTACACGCCTGACTCTAGCCAAGTTAGATTTTCACCACTTCCACAGCCCGGGCTATGATTCCCAGAGCCTCCATCATGTAGCCCTGGCTGGGATCCCCGAGTCAGCACACAGCCCTCATGGGTGGTTGCCCACTTCCTCCTTGACGATGTCCAACTCCAGCTGGATACAGAGCTTTCTTCTGCTGGGCCTCCTGCCTCCTCTCTGGTCCCATCTTTTGTGCACCTGTTCTGCGCTTTTCACACAATGCCCTAATTTCCCGCAAGTACCACACCGTGTCACTCCTCAGTGCCTTTGCTCAGTTAGTCCTCCTCTGCCTGGAAGGCCCAAACCCTTTATTCCCCAGAGCAGGTCCCACTCAACTCTGAAATCTTACCTCACATAGCAGCCTCCAGGTACCTTTGCTGCCTATGTCCCCAAGTGCTCACTCCCTGCGCATTTACTTCCTGCTCTGTACATTATCTTCTTTCCCCCAGAGTTTGGAACACAGTAGCTGCTCCTAATGTGCATTTTGCTATACTGTTTGAGAATATTCAGTTCTGCTACAGAATAAAACAAATAGAATGGAATAAGCTCATAAAGATGTGTTAAGCGTATAGAATGATAACCTATTTACCAAATAAATTAAGTAGAACATGGTGTGTGTGTGAATATAGACAGAAAAAGATGAAAGGACCAAGGTAGTTACTAAATAGTTATGATACATGAAATATGTACAAGGTGCTGAATATTTATGAGATCTTAATTTGGACACCCGTTGGCATATCCATTCTGGTTCTGTATGTCCTCTACCCAAGAAATACAAATATAATCCATGGCTGCTCAGAAGGCTAATTGCCAAATAGCTATGGCCAGATGGAATTGTTTCAGAGAGCAAGCATGTGCCCTGCGCCCCAGGAACCTTATCTGCTGGGTCCTCTTGCCCACACTTAACTCTGCTCCTCACAACAACACTGTCCAAGGCAGGGAGCAGGACCCAGAATTTAGGTCGTGCAGTCTCTGCGGGAGTGCATGGTGGTTGGGGATGTCATTTTCCAGAAGGCAGTAGCGAGGAAGTAGGCAAGAAGATAAGAATAGTGGTTAAACATCTAGTAATGAAGTGGAACAATTCAGGGAGGATGCAGAGTAATGTGGGATTTGGATATAGGAATGAGAGTGTGGTGTGTAGGAGAAGGGATTATAGCAGGTGAATGTTGTGTGTAACATTGGAGCACTGGCAATGTTCTGGGCCAGTGTGGAAATGAACTCTGGATTAGTGCAAACTCAGGAGGCACCTTGGGGTTTCATGATGCTTTGCTTCATAAATTTACAAGGGCAGACAGTTTCCATTTTATTGGTATTTTGCTTGTTTGTGATAGGTTAATTGTCAATGTTTGTGATAGGTTAATACTCCATGTACGCTTCACTTATTTTTTTTTAAGATTAGGTTCCTTCTATGTTGTTTGATATGTGTTTTAATAACACAGATCACTTCAGTCTCCTTTTAAAAATCGGTTCCTTGAAGTATAAATAAGCAAATAAATACTCAAACAATTAAATGAGATTTCCTTCTATTGATGGTCTGTGACCATTCTGAAAAATAACATCTGCCCTCTCCTTGGCTCCGGGGGATTTTATGAGCGTTAATGACATGTCTGAAAAGCGTTTCATTTCCTTGGAAACAAGCTTAACAAAGTGTTTTTCTCTCCACAATGATATAACAAGCCACTCATGCTGTGCTACTGATTTATAATAATTGAAACTTTGCTAAAAATTTTAAGCAGTTGACGGCAGTTCAAAATAAAATTTTTAATATTTTTATATCTCTTACGTGTTTTTAGGCAATAGATAGGTAAAAGGCCTCTCCATAATTTAAAAAAAAAAAAACAAAACATTCCGTGATATTTATTCTCCCATCATATTTTAACCAGTCCTTACATCAGTTCACGAGGTCATGGACTTGGCCTGTTTTTCATTTTGCAAACATCTGGATTTATAGTAAGTGATTCATGCAGCCTGATACATAACTGCCCTCTTTTTGCTCTCTCTTATTATCACTTGTGGAATTTGATTTACCTCCTACCCTGTGAGCTATTCTTTCATTTGGAACAATTTCCTCAGTTATACAAGTCTCCAGTTTATGGGATAATCATGATTAATTTGTTCACTGTGATAGGAAGGCTATCTGAACTGGGTTTTTAAATTTTCAGATAGAAAAATTCATGTCATCCTTTGCAAAGAACACAAAAAAGGCTGAGACAATGATGACAACAACAAGAAGGCCCTAGAGCAGAAGGTCCTGTGCATGATAAAATGAAGGAAACAAAGTCAGAATTTTCAGATACGCTGTTCCTGCCTTATTTTTTTTCTTATTATTACCAACTGACAAGTGTGTGCTTATTTCTAGATGTGTTTATCTCCCTTCTACTCCCTTAGCATGAGAGCGGAGACTGTATCACCAGTACCTATAACTGTACCTGGCACAGAGTAGATGCTCAATAAATATTTGTTGAATTAACGAATGAAAGATCCATCCATCTGATAGTCAGTAAACAATCAAAGTAGTAGATACTAATAGTTACTATTTATTGAATGCCGCTTATTGGGTTGAATAGTGTCTCCCCAAAACTTATGTCTGCCTAGAACCTCAGAATGTGACCTTATTTGTAAATAGGGCCTTTGCAGATGTAATTAGTTAGATTAAGATGAGGTCATGTTGGATTAGGGTGGACACAGAGAGAGATATACACAAGGAAGAAGGCCATGTAACGACATAGGTAGACATTGGAGTTAAGTAGCTACAAAGCAAGACATGCCAATGGTTGCCGGCAGCCACCAGAAGCTGGGAGAGGCATGGGACAGATTATCCCTCAGAACTCCCAGAAGGAACCAACTCTGCTGACACCTTGATTTCTGACTTCTGGTCTCCAGAACTGGGAGAAAATAAATCTTGGTTGTTTTAAGCCACTCTGTTTGTGGTACATGTTATGGCAGCTCCAGGTAACTAATATTTTTAAAATTTTTTCTTTTTTGTGATAAGCCCTGGGAAATGCCTTCATATGACAATTGCCAATTTACAGATAAGGAGACTGAGGCTCAGAGAAGGTAAATGTCTTGTTAGTAGGTGACTGAATCCAACCCAGGTCTTTGCACTTAGAAAGTGTGCTCCAAACTATCGCCATGCTTATCAGGTTGGAGCCAGGAGTTTAGGGGGGCTGTAAGTTTAATGTCGCGGTCCCTACCCTGGAGTCATTTCGTGACTGCTTCTACTAAGTTATGACTAGTGAAAATGTATGAAACATAGGGGATGTACCGTGTGTGTGTGTGTGTGTGTGTGTTCACTAAAAGGCATATATAAGGAAATTCCTAGCAGTGCTATTTGTCTCATCAAGCTAGAAACTACCCAAATGGCCAACAACAATAGAATGGAAAATAAATTGTGGTATATTCATTCAAAGGCAGATTATAAAGCAATGAGAATGAACAAACCAATGCTATATGCAGCAATATTACACAAAGATAATATTGAGTGAAAAAAGCCAACTAGAAAAGAATACACATTGAACGATTTCATTTATATGCTTTTCAAAAACAGGCAAAATGGTTTATCTCTGGATGGGTAGTGAAGTACTGATAATATTTTGCTTCTTGATCTGAGTGCTGGTCACATGAGTATGTTCGGTTTTTGAATTAACGATTTGTGAATTTCTTTTTGCATAGATAATACCTCAATAAAAAATTTAAAAAGATAATTTGAAGAAAATTGTAAAACCTTTTGCCATTCTGTTCTATCTCCATTACAAGAATGATCTTCCAGCCACACCTTAGAAGAACTGCTTTTGGGGGGCTGTCAGGAGAGGGCTTACGGACTGCTCTTTACTCTGTCCTTAAGCTGTTGTCTTATGCAAAAATGGGCCTTTGAATGACTTTGTGCTCAGAAGGGATGGAGGATCATTTCCTAAAGTGGCCAACTGTAAGGGCTGGCAGCCCTCATCACAGAGCAAAATGCAATCTATGTTTTCGGTGAACTATCAAAACAGAGATGTCTCCTGGACTCAGGGCATAACTTCTGAGATACCTTTTACCATTATAATTCCAGGAAAAAAAGTAAGTCAGGTAAATAAAATTTCAAAAGAGGACATGCCATATCCATTGTTTTCAATCAGTTGCTTGCAATTTTGAATAGAGTTACATGTCCAGTGTCAACTCCATGTAATTGGGGGGCGGGGTGGGTGGGGATGGGGTTAGGGACAGCAGTCTGCTCCTCCCTGTGCACACACTGCAACTCTCCCACACACTCTTTAATGCTGTTAGGAGAACAAGTAACTCTGTAATTTGAGAAGCAGAATGAAGTAAGAAGAAAATACACCTGAAAAAAGTGACATTTTGTCTTTAATTCACACTAGTGGATTCTATAAATGATTAAGCCTTTCTAAATTTTGATAAAATGGACAGAATTCAGAATGCTGGTTGCTTAAAACAGAGGGATACAGACGCCAAAGAGGATGTCAGTGCTTAGGGTGAGGAGAGAATCCACTGATTTTAAAATTATGGTATGCAAATGAATGTGGGACAGAGGGCTTGGAAAGAAACCTTTTGGCTTAAACAAACTGGTAGAGTTAGATGTTCATCGGGGCAGTTCTGGGCTATAAGAATATTTTTCAAATCCAGAAAGCATTCCTGGCCTAGTGTAAGAGAAATATCGTTGTGGATGGGCTGTGCTTGTAAGACTGGCTCCTGGGTCCCTCGAACCCAATGCTGTTTCATTATCTTCTTACCTGTCCCCTGCTCGACCTGCCCTTCTGTCCTGGCACCCTGCCACTTGGCTGCCATGTTAAGGCCACCTCTGTGTGGAACTGTTAACCCTATGGCGGAGGCACCCCACTTTGGCTGGGCCACTGAGCTCTCCTAGTAGTGTCTTCCCAGAGTTGTCTCTATTTCAGCAGTTGTCTCTATTCCTGTGTTCTGGGAAACGCTTCAGATCCAGAAAAATCAGGATGGTTGGTCACCCTTACTCTGCTTGACAGGACAGCTTTGATTATGGCCCAGTCTTGGCCCCTCCTGGTCTTGTTCTTGAGATTTGGTCAGATGGATATGTATATAAACCCATAGAAATAAGAGAATAAAAGTACTTTGTGTTGGAGAAAGGGTGTTTGAAGTTCCTGGCTTCAGGTCATAAGATATGGATTTGATTCCCAGCTATGTATTTACTGGTATATACCTTGGAGACATCACTTTTCTGAGACTCATTTTGTCTGTGGACAAAAATGTCCTATCAAACAAATGGTCATATGACTTAAGATAATGCATGTAAAAGCATTTGGCCCACAGTAATTGCTCAATAAATATCACTTTCGTTACCTATCAGTTTATTTTTCTTTCCCTCTCTCTCTCTCTCTCTCTCTCTCTCTCTCTCTCTCTCTCTCTCTCTTTCTTCTTTTCTCTTTTGTTCTTATTTGTTCAAACTCCCAAACACATTGTTTACATTTTTGGTGGTGCTTCTCCCCACCGCTGTGTCATATGGAAGAAGCTTTAGAATTAGTTATCTCTAGGTTCAAATTCTGGGTAAACTGCTTTCTAACTGTGGACCTCACAAAAGTTAAATAACTTTTTAGAGCCTTGGTTTCCTCGCCTATGAAATAAGAATAATAAATTATTTAAAATATATATATATAATAAATGCAGATATTACAGTTGCTTTTGGTGCCCCGTGTCGTTCCTATTTGGCCCATCTCACATTTCTGCTGTAGCTGTGGTTCCCTGGGAACTGAGACTCGGGCTGCCAGTACCCCATTGTGAGTGTCTCTGCTTTTCAGCTTCTAGTCTTCTTTGGACTATGCTAATGCAGACAGAAAATGGGATATATGGAATTTCAAATAGAGTTGATATTACCATGTGCTATGATTGAAGATGAACAACATATAAGTGTTTGGACAAAATTTCAGAAACAGAATGCAGATTTTAAAAAGGAGACAGTCTAATAAGTTTGGCTTGACTTGTACCTCCCATATTAATTTGGGTTATATTGTCAATATAATTAGGAGTAGAATGTAATATATTAACCTATCAAATACCCATTAGTATTTATTTCAATCTCCAGAACTCTGTGTCTTAGTAGGTCATGAAAATCAACTGCAAAGATTCACACACTAGTTTCAAAGAATGTGGCTTAGGATTCATTTTTGTCAGTAAACCCTAGAGCTTTACACTGCTGTGTGGGGGCTTAATGATGCTTTAGTTCACTCACTCCTCAACAGCTTATCTGAGGCATTACGTGTGATATAAAGCGGAAAAAGTTACAATTTATGCCTTTAAAGAGCTATAGCTTAATTGAAAAGCTAAGTGCAGAAAAGCCAAGTCCTACCACACATTTGAGCAATGGTTCAGCAATGATGACTTTTTAGTCTCCCCATTTTGAACCCTACGGTCTTTCTCTTTGGTGCCAGACCCCAGGAGTCCCTTGCCTGAATTACCCCTGTTGCTCTTCTTCACTGGACAGAATTCCACCTACCCTTTAAGATTTATTTAGCTCTTGTATTTCTCCCTTCGTGAATTTTCTCCCCCTCCTTTCTGCCCCTCTCCCAGCCTCCCACCTCTGTGCCTCTAAAACAGCCTGTGGAAGCACTGTCCTTGCTCTACCACCTGCAAGGTCCTCTTTTCCCATCTCTCTCCCACAGGCACAGAAAACACAGTTGTGGAAACCAAGGCACAGAGAAGTTATATAAATTCCCCAAACCCCTCAGTCATTAGCGTAGTGCTGGGATTTGGATCCAGGTTGTCTGGCTCTAACTGTATGCTTAACCAGCTCCTTGCCCTGCTTAACTTAATTCATGTAAAAACAGTTGGAGGTTTTATCTATTTTTCAAAGAGGAAGAAGGTGAGGTTCAGAAAAGGTGGGTGGTGGAGCCAATGTCACATGGCTGGTATGCGGTGGAGTGGGGATTCCATTATGCTCTGTGCTGCAGCAAAACTTTCACTTTTAGACGTGGGCTTTGGTCGAAACTTTATCTGAAAAGGGACTCTAAAGCATGAGTCAGGCTATAGATAATACATTTAACGAGATTGTACCATGTTAACATAATAGTTCCCTTTTTCCGTAGAGTTAAGAAATAAGAGGCCCATCCTTTCAGTTGGCTGAAAAATGTCTCAAGTGGAATAAAATAGAAGTAAAGTATTTACATAGTTACTTAAATTTTAAGTAACATTTTCGGCTCCCAATTAGCTCAAAATCGGAGGCCTTTTAGCCATCACCACCTCCTTCTAGGACAATCCTGCTTCCAAAAGCAGAGAGAGGACCAACAAAGGGCCCCATGGAGCCACAGACAGATGTATTTTCCAGCACACCGTCTGGGACGCATTTTGGTGACTAGTTCCTGATATTTATGTGAAAAGGAGTATGACTGGGTCGTTCTCTCTTTTCATTGAGTTTTGCCAGAGGTCGCCCTCACAACAAAAGTTGGAAGAAATGGGGTGAGTAAGAATTTGGGGCTGGTAAGTTATTTATTTACCTAACCATATTTTAAAGGCTGAAAAGCCATCCATGAAGTCTGTGGAATGCATTGTCATAAGTCAGATAGTCAGGTTCTGTGGCTGTGTTTTCGAAAAGGACTGGATCATTTTGTGACCAATGTCGATATTTATAGTTATGATTAAACCTTAGGCTTGGGTAGAGCTTGATTTGGAGGGAAGGGAGGGGACAGGGCATGGAAGAAACAATTTCCTCCCTTCTCTCCTCAGTCCCAATCTCTGCATCCCAAACTGCATTCCCTTCCCTGTATGGAGTTTGGAATAGAGACATTGCAGGGACAGAAAACCATCACAGAAGAGTTATGAAGAGAAACATCAGGGGACAATGCAGAATCCAATGCTGCCCTCAGCAAGAGACCTGGAACATGCCCGTCGCACAGGAGGAACAACCGTAATTGTAATGTTGGGATCCTTATACCAACAGGTGCGAGGGCAAGAAAGGTTACCTGGACTCATCCCTGCATGTGAAGAACCATCAGTAGCTTGATGCATTTTCATTTCTTGTAGATGTTACATATTCCCAGGGTATCTACTACATCCACTTTGGATGTTTAGCTTATTTCAATCCTTACAGCCAGCCAGTGAGGGAGGACTGCCATCACTCATGTTTTAGAATATAGAGACTGAAGCTCAGAGAGTTTAAGTAAATTGCTCAAGATCAGAGAGCTAGTTCGCCTCCAAACCTGTGGCCTGAATTATTAAATTATTTAGCTTCCAAAGAAAATACATAAAGGGACAGTAATAAAATAAAACACGACGTTATCCTATCTCTTGGTCGTAACTCTTGTTAGCACCTGGCACTTATCAGGTACAGAAAGGACGCGCAGGCTGCTCGAGTGACTTGCTTAGCATTCTGGTTTTGTCGTTGCCGTTCCACACGACACTTTTCATAGTTAAGCATGTAGTGATTTGGGTAATATTTGTCTCCCCCAGTAGGCAATAAATTCTATGAGTTAAGAAATTGTTTCTACTCGTTCATTTCTGCATCCCCAGGGCCTGGCTCACATTGGACTTGCATCAGCATTTCCGAATGAATAAATGAAAGGACAGAGCTAAGTTGTGGCAAGTCCTGCTTTTTCCTGCCTTCCTCTAAGTTTTGTGACAGGAATTGGTTTTCCTTTGATCACTGGGAATAGAGAAGTGTCATAATCTTGTCCCCCCAGGGAGCTTGACCTCTTGATGACATTTTCAAGGCTTCAGTAAAATGTTGCCTGAACATCAGGTGTGTAGTGCCCCCCTGGCCCCATTTTTTTTTTTTATCTCCTCTCTTCCTCATCACGGTGCAAAAAAAAACCCCTCTAGGTAGATGTCCCTGTGCCCCGGGAGGTAGGCTCTGGAACCTCTCTTGTAGCCCCAGGAGTAACTGAAGCGATGTGGGCAGTTGTGGAGGGGGCCGCGGCTAGTAAGAGTGGGTGATAAATGTGGACATGTGGTTGTGTGCAGGACTCCTCGTTTTGAAAGGCTCCCCTGAAGAGACATTCCTTACTGCAATGTGCCTGGGGCCACATATTGGAATTTTCAAGAGAATCCAAGAAAAACAGAAGAGGAAATAAAATGTTCCTAGAGGGAATACTCTCTAGAAGAGAAAAATAGATGTGATTCTCTGGTTTCTAGACAAAATTATTCAGTATAATGGTATTTTATAGAGAAGCATCTATCTCTCAGAGAAAAAAGAATGGGAAAGTATCTACTGAGCCTCATTGAACATGCAGCCAGACCTCAAGGGAACCCTGCACTGAGGATTTCGGTGCAATTAATTACGTAAATACCAAGACACGGAGTCTCCCCCCAGACTAAAAGGTCTCTAGGACAATTAGGAGACGATGGCCCCCTTGCCCCCTTGTCATGCACATTAATGTCACAGGCCTCAGGAGAGGACTTGGGGTGCTTTGATGCCCAATGTGCTCAATTTGGTTTCAGAGATTTCCAAATCCTTGCACCTAAGCACATGTCCTCAACAAACAAATAGCATTGGGACAAAATTCTCTAGCAGGCTGTGGAGACTTAATTACCTCAACTCAGCAGTCTTCCCACTGTTGAGAGCATCCCAGATACTTGGCGGCATTAACATTCCTGGAATTGTATTTGGCTGGCCTTTGTGAGGTAGTTGAATCCTGCCTCATTAGCTCAGGCTTGTGGGGCATCTGTGTCTCTGACAACAGTTTAATTATGGACATTGTTTACCAATCAGTATTACATTGACAGACTAGAGGGCTAATCTGAAGATTAACACAATAGCTTGTTTTCATTTTATTCTTTCAGCCAGTGAAGGTAAGAGTTAAACAAACCTGTTTTTGTAGCCCTTGTTTTCCATAATAAGATTGGGGGAGACATTCTGAAGCATTTAAAGATTTCTAGATCTCTCTTCTTCAGTTTAACTTTAATTTAGCCTGGTATGATGCAAATAGGGAAATGATAGCTTTGGGGAATATTTAAGTTGGAGAAGGCAAAGATCCGGACTGGCTAGTTAAGACAACCGAATTTAGGAAACTTTGTCTTGAGTCTTTGTCAGTTCCATGAAGACCTTTTTCCAGAGGTCAGTAGTCATTTGGGATTCCTAGTGGTGAACTTTACAGAAATTTGAAGAAGTGAATTAAACACTCCCCTTTATGCACATTTGCTTGTTTATGTATGTAATTAAAGATTCAGCTTGCTTCTAGTCCGCACGTTGAAAACCGTGAGTACAGAGCATTGCGAAAACATTCTTTATTGGAGAGAAAAATGGGTTGTTCTTAGGCAGACTCTGGAACTTCAGGACTGATTCTGAGATATCTGTATGAAAGTGTTTCTGTGATCAGGAGTTTTGATTGATTAAGGGAATAGCCTTGAGCATTTAAAGGCTTAGTCCTTCCAACCTCTAGAATATTAGATCCGTGTAGCAGTCAGAGAATTCAAGTTTCTAAAGTCACATTTGCCCCCAGAACAAAAGGCTGAGGTGAAACGTGGGGACAGCAGCAAATTCAGGCAGAATTTCGAAGCCAGACCTGAGGTCGTCTTGACTGTCCATTGGTTGGGCGGCAGGTCTTCTGGAGGCAGATGAAAAAGCCAAGAAGCAGATATACCTCATCTCATAGATATAGGCAGAACCCTGGGGCCCCAAGCTCATCAGGAACAGGCTTGTGTTTCCAATAAGCCTCGACCATGCTGTCCCCAGCTCCACAGACTGAAATACAAAGTAGGGGTGAAAATTCCTTTGCTGCTCATTATCGTTAGTGACCAGGAGTGTAGAACATGCTGCTGGAGACCCTGCATATTTTCATGGCCGTGCAAAGGGTGAGAAAGCTGGCAACCTGAGAAACAACCTGGTTGATGAGGGCTATTTGCCCCCATGTGCTTTTTTTTTTGTATGTTTTTCAATTAAGTGGCCAACCTAAAAATATTGAGACTTTGCATACAAATATACATTTCTGGCTTTTCTTGAATAGCTGGAGGCTCTGAGAGCTGGGTCAGTGTTCTCACTAGGAGATAACTCTGCTGTCTTGGCTGCCCTCCTGGGAGCTAGATGAGCCCCAGGACTCCCAGCCATTAGGCCTTGCTCACTGAAGCCTCTGCCTGGCCCTAGGCACATATTATATGAGGGGATTTTTGCAACCCAGGAGGCCCCTCTCACACAGGTACTGGCTGTTAACAGATGATGTTCTTTCAGATAAGAATTTTCTTCTCTACTTCAGAATGTAATACTTTCTGTAGATGTCTATTAAGTCACTCATACCCTACTGATTAGTGTGAATTAACTTGTCAGAGGGCACCCAAGAGTAGGACAAGGGAGAAAGAGCAGGAAGAAGGCTCAAGGAAAGGCACTGTGATCACGTGAGTTTGGGTTGAGTGCAAGGACTGGGCAGAAAGCACAACAGAGCTAATTCCTCTACATTTGCTTGAAGCCTTGACCCAGGCAAACGAGTAAGAAGAAAGCTGTCTTGAGGGCTGCAATAGACTGAATGTTTGTGTCCCCTTAAAATCCATATGTTGAAATTTAATCCCCAAGGTGATGGCATTTGAAGGTGGGGCCTTTGGGAGGTGGTTAGATCATGATGGTGAGGCCCTCATGAATGGGATTAGTGCCCTCATAAAAGAGACCCTGGAGAACTCCCTCTCCTTTCCACTGTGTGAGGACGCAGCAATAAGATGGCTGTCCACGAACTAGGAAATGGGGTCCTCACCAGACATCAAAGCTTACAGGGTCTTGATGGTTGACTTCTCTGCCTCTAGAACCGTAAGATATAAATTTGTGTTGCTTATAGGCTGCACAGTCTATGGTGTTTTGTCACAGCAGCCCAAATGCACAAAGACCCACAGAGGCCCTAATGCTTCCTGTTGGTAAAAATACTAAAACTGTTTTACTTTCTTAGGTTTCTGGAGTATTTGTAGAGTAGGAAGAGAGCTATAGGGTGACTATAGAGGAAATAATTATGCAGATAGCTTTGAGCAATGTCATTACATAAATCACCTCTGCTTAGCCACTTGGAAGAGCGTATATGACTATTTTAACTTTACCACCTCTTAACTCTTCATTGAAGAGAAGAAGTAGAGGTGGTAGAGTGGCTAGAGGCAGGGAGCTAGAATAAGGAGGGGAAAAAGAGCAGGGTTTGGGTGGTCCCCACCTTTAAATCAGTATCCACATAGGCCTCATCCCACAGCTCCATCTGTCAATACCCCTACAACTGTGTTTGTCCCACTTAAAATACAGAGTCTCAAATTCAGCCAGTCCACATGGTGTGATTCAGCTTCTAAGAAGAATAAATCAACATTTTAAAGCTTGCCTGGATTTATTGTAAACAGCCCCTCTCCACTAAAAATGGCCCACAGTGTGATTTGGCCCAGTGCTAAGATGGTGGTTCCATTTTGGAGACACATCTGCCTTTAAAATAACACGGCTGCAAGGAAATGCACCTTGTAGTTGGCTGTGCACATGTTTTCTTGGGAACTTGAAAGGACTTCTCTCTGAGTCACCTTAGTTGCTCCCCTGAGTCACTTCTGAGACTCAGGGAGAGAAGAAGGACAGAGAAGCAGACAATAATAGAAAGGCTTGGGCAGACTACAGCCTCGCCCCTGAGACCTGCCCTCATGTGGCTCTGGTCTGCTTTGACTTGGTGACATGTGTCCAGACCTCCTCTGACCTTGAGGGAACTCCTGGAAGGTACTCACTCGCCTTATCAACCAGGAGGGAGTAGACAGATTTTCTACCACTGCCAGCGTGTTTAGTCCGTGTACTGCATGTGGCACTGTGGCTTTTCCAAGGCCCGAGTCTTCCCATCTTAGGCTAGTCCCAAGTGGATGTGGCTGTCATCGGCAGCACCTGTATACTACTGCCAGCACAAAGGGATTGCCTGCATCCCTTTGTTTGTCCATGAAGTGAATATGGATCTGGGGCTCCTTGAGCCCTAGTGGAATTGGTGCCCTATTCTTCTTCCCTCTTTCCTTGTGGTCCAGAAGCCCCCACAGTTCCTGAGAGAGCCTTTGGCTCTCCATTTGATGACTGCTCAGGTGTATTTCAAAGGTGTTATTTTTCCACTGGAAATGTGTGCTTCCAGCTTTGTGGTTTCATGGAATCAAAATAAGTGCATTGTGATTTTTGCTTCACTATTTGTTAGTTTGGTGAACTTGCGCAAATTAACTTAACTGTTCTAAGCTTCACTTTCCCAACTGTATAATGGAAATTGTAATAGTGGCACCTATGACTTGCTTTACTCGTTAATAATACCTCCCTCATTTATAGAACCCTACTTCATAGGGCTGTTGGGAGAATTAAATGAAATAATTTCTGTAAAGTACTTGTCGGGGTACTCAACATTCGTTGAGTGTTTAGTCAATGCTACTATTGTTATATCTTCATGGATGCAGGAGCTAAGAATGTGCACTTTTCAGCATTAGGAGTGTGAATCACTGAGAAACCTCATAGCTGCCACCTCTGAGCCTTCAAAACTGGACCTGGGCTCCAGTCCTCCTGGCAGCTACCTCAGGCTGACCTCATGCTGTGTAAGAAGTTTGTTGCTGGCAAAGAAGAAAGCTTGCCTCCCAGAGACACACATGGGCATCTCTGGAGGGAGATCCCGAATTCACCAGCCAGCTTGTTGGACCCAGGATCTGAGGGTTCTTAAACTATTTGACTCTGTGCTTCCTTCTGCATCCTTGGACAAATTAAAAGCTGTGTACACACAGAACTCGTTGGCCCATGTTCACAAGCTGAGCCAAATGCAAAGTTGAAGGTTAGACATGAAATAGCAAACAGAAGCAAGGCAGACAGGCACTCACACCTGGCTGGTTGGAATGAACAAAACAGATGCCCGGAAAGTCGGTAAGAATTTGTATGTGAATGCAGCCTTATGGGTTTACCATTCTAACTCCAGCAGCTCCTAGAAGACTTTCAAAGTGAGGGAGTGCCCCCTTAGGATTGCTGGAGCAGATGGGCACCTGCACGGGGAGCCATGCCTGGCAATTCCCCAGAGGACTCTGATTTATAGAGAGAGGGTTTCTGAGCTCAGCTGCATTTTTGTGGCTGGGATCAAAAGGGCTTTCTCACTGACCACAGATCACATCCCAGGAATCCTCCCTAGACAGAACATTCCTGAGAACGAATGTGACCTTGGCCACAACCCATGAGGTGGAGTAAGACTGGGAGGGTACATATCCAGGAGGATGATATTTTTGCTACCATAAAGCAAGCGGCTTATGTATCCCCCAACAAGTGAACTGTTGATTTGGGGAAAGTTACAATTTTTTCTTCTTGCCTAAGGATAACCTGTTTAGTGGAAAATGAGCTAAACTGAATTTTTATCCTGAAAAAATTGCTTCACTTCTTTAGGTGTTAGTTTCTTCATCTGTGAAATGGGAATGTTGCATTAGAATCAGACGGACTGTTTTTGGGCAGTTTGCCACAGACCTCACTACTCCCTATTGATCATACAAGGCTTGCTTCACTCTTTGACCCCATCAGGAATCCAAATTTGTAATCTGTGGATTAGATCATTTCTAAGCTGTGCCTCCCTTATCCCCATTCTCTGGCTGTAACATTCTTGAAAATCACAGCGAGAATAGATTTTAGAATAGTTGATTATTTGATATGCTTATGTGTCTTCTGGATCAGGGTGTTTGGAGCAGCAGGAAGAGGGAAATCGACACAGCTAGGGCTAGGAGTGCGGTGCCTGTTGATGGAGTCATGTCTGGCAACTTCAGAGCAGAGAACGCTAGTGGTAAATAGGGAAACCCAAGATATTTCGCTGTTTGCTTTTCCTGAGTGTTTTCGAGAGTTGACTTGCTCACTCGTGCTAGGCAACTTGTCCCTGAAAGGATCAGCAAAGTTGTGCTTTCTCATCTGATGGGATGTGTAAGCTTAGCAGAGAGGAGAAAGGGATGTGCGATGCTGGGCTTCCTTCTGCCAGCCAACATCCTTTATGCAGTACTTTGTTGCCTATATCTGTATGAGAAGAAAAAAAGGGTGCTCAGTATAATTGGAGTTCCAAAGCCCCTTTCGGAAGATGAAAGAGATATTGTACCCAGAATGAGCTGGTGTAAGGCAAAGCGTGCTGCACAGACCTCCTTTTGTTTTTATTCCATTCCCGATGAAGTCACAGCCAATAATTTTGTTTGATGGACAAAACAAATTGTTTCATACTTGTAAGTCTATAGAGATAGCACCAGTCATGTTTAAAAGACTGTTAATGCAAGTATTAATATTTATATCTGGTTTGTGGATTCCGTTTCTGGCACAACGGTTTGAAGTTGTACTTTGGTTAATTAGAGATTTCTCTCTAACTATTTCCTAATGGACTGAGCAGTTGATAATTACGTGGTGCTGATAACTTGCCTTTTCCCCCCAGTGTAGTGCCAAGAAAAGGGATATGGGGGAGGAAACTGCATGGGTGGGAAGAGTATTTTAGAGTAATTAGAGTATAATGTGATAAATCACAATATGGTACCCAAAACCCAAGAAAAAATATTCTGAATACTGAATCATTAACTGAAGGATCAGGTCTCACTCATAGACTGGGGACACTGGCCAAAAAAAAAAAAAAAAAATGTTGTATGCCTCTATGTCCAACATTTTCTTATTTGTATTAGTACATTTGTCTTATAGCCTTATTTCTGCAAAAAGAACTCCCTGGATTAAGGATGGTAGGCCATCTATTTGGAAAGGAGCCTCTGATAAATACCAGGATAGAGCTACAAGGCCCCTTGGAGATCCGGCTATCCAGTGCATGAGAAAGAAGTTTTCCAAGGCCAATCCTGATGGTGACCCATAATACAGCTAATTGTCTGTGGTGTTTCTGGGGCTTAAAGAGACTCTGCACATAAAGGAAACTTTTACTTTCTTAGTGTAAAGATCCTTAAGAAAATAAAATGCTTATATTAACATATATAAAGATCAATTAATCACCTGTCTGTTTATATATTTAGCTTATTAATATAGTTAATTATTATATGTAATGCATACACACACATATATAATAAAATGATTTAATTTAGAAATATTACATTTTTCACTTTCACAGTTTATGATACATTTTTATTAAAACTTTTACCTGTATCTGTAACATACAGGCCTTCCTACTGAGTCTTCTAATGCAGTTTGACATAACACATGGTCCTCACCTCTGTCTGTTTCAATCAGTGCTGTGTCTGAATCATTTTATCCCAAGCCACCACACTTGGCTATTTATAGAACATTAAGAAGTTGTTTTGTTTTTCATGCATTCTCTGCATGTATAATTGTGATCTCCCCAATATAATCTTTACTCTATGACTTTCAAAAATGTCTTTTGAAAAGCTCCTTTGCAAGTAATTTGGGTTAAGTTTCTTTGTCTCTCTGTCTTTTCTTTTTAAAGCAGCTCTATCAGGAGATCTCTATAAATACCCCAAATTAGTTCTGATTGTATTCTATTAATCTAATTTTTAATTTTTGATTAAATAAGGTCATCGAAAGCGTGCTCTATAATATAAAAGTCCTCGGCTCTTACACACACATAGCCTCCCCCACTAGCACCATCTTCTACCGCAGTGGTACATTTGTTACTATTGATGAATCTGTGTTGACACATTATAATCACCCAGACGTCATAGTTTACATTATGGATCGCTCTTGGTGTTGTACATTCTATGGGTTTGACAAATGTGTAACGAATGACATTCGTAGTTATGATATCATAAAAAATATTTTCACTGTCCTAAAAATCTTTCGTGCTCCACTTATTCATTCCTCTCTACCAACCCCTGGCAGGCTCTAACTTTTTATTTTTTGTTTGTTTACAATATTTTAAAAAATTTTTCATTTATAGTTAGCATACAATATTATATTAGTTTCAGGTGTACAACATAGTGATTAGACATCAATATTACTCACAAAGCAATTGCCCCAATAAATCTAATACCCCTCTGCCACTATACATAGTTATTACTGACTGTATTCCTTATGCTATCTTTTTGTCTCCATGAATATTTTGTAGCTACCAATTTGTACTTTAAATCCCCTCCCTTGTTTTCACTGACCACCCAACCCCCTTCCCATCAGGTAACCCGCAAAATGTTCTCTGTATCTATGAGTTTGTTTCTGTTTTTTTTTTTTTTTCTGTTGCTGTTGTTTATTTTGTTCTTTAGATTCCACATGTATATGAAATCATATGGCATTTGTCTTTAACTTACTCCACTCAGCACAATACCCTCTAGGTCCATCCTAAAATATCTTTTTCCATCCCTATACTTTCCGTCCATGTGTGTCTTTTAATCCGAAGTGAGTCTCTAGTAGGCAGCCTATGTAAGAGTCTTGTGTTCTTACCCATTCAATCACTTTATCTTTTGATTGGAGAATTTAAGTCTTTTTCATTTGAAGTAGTTGTTGATAGATATGTAGTTATTGCCATTCTTTATTCATATTTTTGATACATATTTTTTTCTTCTTAAAAAGTCCCTCCAACATTTCCTGTAATACTGGCTTGGTGTTGATGAACTCATTTAGCTTTTTCTTATCTGGGAAGCTCTTTATCTGTCCTTTGATTCTAAATGATAGGTTTGCTGGCTAGAGTAATCTTGGTTGTAGGTCCTAGGTTTGCATCACTTTGAATATTTTGTGCCAAGCCCTTCTGGCCTGCAAAGTTTCTGTTGAGAAATCAGCTGACAGTCTTTCGGGAGCTCCCTTGTAGGTAATTAATTGACTCTCTCTTGTTGCTTTTAAGATTTCCTCTTTGTATTTACCCTTTGGCATTTTAATTATGATGTATGTTGGTGTGGGCCTCTTTGGGCTCATCTCGTTTGGTACTCTCTGAACTCCCTGGGGTTGTATGTCTATTTCCCACACCAGGTTAGGGGAGTTTTTTCTGTCATTATTTCTTCAACTAGGTTTTCAATTCCTTGCTCTCTCTCTTCTCCTTCTGGAACCCCTATGATGCAAATGTTGTTATGCTTGATGTTGTCCTGGAGGATCCTTAAACTATCTTCATTTTTGGGGATTCTTTTCTTCTTGTTGTTTTGATTGAGTGTCCTCCGCTACTTCATCCTCTATGTCACAGATTTAGTCTTCCACTTTGTCCGCTGTGTTGATTCTCTCTAATGTAGTCTTCATCTCAGATACTGTAGTCTTCATTCTGCCTGGCTCCCTATTATGTTTTTCATCTTTTTATGTTTTTCTATCTCTTTGTTAAAGTTCTCACTGAGTTCATTTACTCTTCCCCGAAATTCCTTGAGGGTCTTTATAACCAGTGTTTTGAATGCTGCGTTTGGTAGATAGCTTGTTTCCATTCTAGTGAGTTATTTTTCTGGAGATTTGTTCTGTACTTCCATGTGGGACATACTTCTTTGTCTCCCCATTTTGGCTGCCTCCCTGCGTCTGTTTCTATGTATTAGGTAAGGCTCTTAAGTCTACCAGTCTTGGTAGAGTGGCTTTATGCAGTAGGTGTGCTGTGGGGCCCAGTGGGAGGGGTCCTGGGAGGGGTCCATCTGTAGGCCAAGTTCAATTGCAGCCTGTGCACCTCCGGGGCCACCTGGTAAGAGTCGCAAAGCAACCCACAGATGGCCGCCACATGTGCTGGGGCTTGTAGTTGCCTTGAGAGGCCAAGCCAGAAACTGAGGCCAGCTGCTGCTAGTGCGGGGCTTGGGGCTACTCAGCAAGAGGTAGAGGGCACACTGAGGTGAGATGCTGCTTCTCTGTGTTTTTTGAGCCTCTGAGAGATTTTAGGAAAGTCCACAGCAGGAGCCAAGACAGCCCATTTGTATGAAATAAACTGCTATAAGCAGCTTGAGTGGGACCACAAATTGGGAGAGGCAGAGTCTCAGGGAATCACATAGGTGGAGTGAACCATGTTATCCAGGTTGATGGCGGCTCAGCTATGGCGGTGCCTGCATCTGCAGGCTGGGAGTGAGGAGAGCTCAACAAAGGAACAATGGATACTGCCAACAGTTCTGCCCATGATAAAGCCACCCCTCCAGCCCTTGCCCTGAAGCCCGTCAACCCAATGCCTCCTGGTATGTTCCTGGCACTCCTCCAGCAGTTTCCCAAGCATGGGAGCTCAGAACAAGTGAGTCCATCAGCAAGAAAGGCCAGGCATGGACCCTTTAAGAGAAACATCTGCAACTTCCACAGCCCTCTGTCTCACTCAGCTGCAACCTCTGCTGGTTTCTACAGCCAGAAATTGTGACGACTCTCTTCCTGGCACTGGGACCCTGGGCTGGGGATCCCAGTGTGCAGCCGGGACTTCCGCTCCTCAGGTTGGGGATGGGGCTCTGCAGCCAAGATAGTCCTTCAAATTCTCCTTTGCCACACATGGTTGTGGGACTGGGCCATTTTACATCTCTGCCCCTCCTACTGGTTTGAGGAGAGCTGTTATTTTTTGTTCCTAGTTGTAGGGGTTCCACTCAGCCAGACTTCAGATGGTTGCTCTGTAGTTTCATTATAATTTTGGCGTGGTCACAAGAAAAGGTGTGTACAGCCTCTACCTTCTATGCCATCTTGACCCTTGCCACTGATTGTTTTATTGTCTTCTTATTTTGCCTTTTCCAGAATGTTGCACAGTTGGAATCATATGGTGTGTAGCCTTTTCAGATTGTGAAAGATGTAAGGTCTGTGTCTAGGTTCATTTTTTTTGCATGTGAATGTCCTGTTGTTCAAGCACCATTTGTTAAAAGACTATATATGCACTATTGTATTGTGTTTGCTTTTCTGTCAAAGATCAGATGACTGCATTTATGCATCTATTTCTGAGCTCTCAATTCCGTTCCATTGATCTATTTGTCTATTTTTTTTCCAACATCACACTATCTTGATTACTGTAGTTTTATAGTAAGTCTGAAGTCAGATAATGTTGATCCTACAACTTTGTTTTGCTCCTTCAATATCGAGTTGTTATTTTGTGTCTTTTGCTTTTCCACATAAACTTAAGCTGTTTGTTAATATCTACAAAGTAACTGGCTGGGATTTTGATTGAGATTGCACAGAATCTATAGATCAAGTTGGGAAGAACTGACATCTTGACAATATTGACTCTTCCTGTCTATGCACATGGACTATATCTCTATTTATTTAGTTTTCCTTTGATTACCTTCATCAGAGTTTTGTAGTTTTACTCATATAGATCTTATATATACTTCGTTAAATTTATGCGTTAAGTATTTCTTATTTTGACTGCTAATATAAATGGTGATGCATTTTTAATTAAAAATTCTACTTGTTCACTGCTAATATATAGGAAAACAAATGACTTTTATATATTTTATATATTAACTTTGTATACAGCAACCTTGCTATAATTGCTTATTAGTTCCAGGAGTTTTTTTTTTTTTTTTTGATCAATTCTTTCAAATTTTCTACAAAGATGATCATATCATCTATAAACAAAGACAGTTTTATTTCTTCCTGTCTTATTGCATTAGCTAGAACTTTCAGTAATATGTTGAAAAGGAATGATGAGAGGGAACATCCTTGACTTGTTCTTGATCTTAGAAAAGCTTCAAGTTTCTCGTCATTAAGTATAATGTTAGCTGTAGGTTTTTTGTAGATTTTTTTTTTTTAATCAAGTTGAGGAAGTTCCCTTTTATTCCTAGTTTACTAAACATTTTCATTATGAATGGGTATTGGATTTTTTCAAATTCTTTTTCTGTATCGATGATATAATTATGCAATTTTGCTTTTTTAGCTTGTTGATATGTTGGATTATATTGATTGATTTTTGAAGGTTGAACCAACCTTACGTACCTGGGATCAATCTCATTTGGTTGTGTCTTTTGATATGTTGGTGGATTTGAGTAGCTCGTTTTTACACAAAACAGCTCTTAACATTCTGTGTAACAACAGTTCTGTGGCACCCACCACTCTTTGTCTCTCTCTCTCCCCTTCTCACCCCACCTTAATTTTATTGTCTCTCTTGCAAGAAAAAGTGGAGAGAGAGAGAGAGAGAAATGGGGAGGAAAGATGCCTCATAGAACTTGGTAGGGTCCCTGTGGTCTTTAGGGAATATATATAGGCACTTTCATGTACGGTTAAGAAGAACAGTGCATAAAGTCGAGCATTAGGGAACATTTCTCTTGTAAAGCACACTTATTATTTTGTGTGCTTCTCTAAGACCTTCTGTTATGCAGGGCGGGCTGCCATGGTTATGTCCATGAGGCTTGTGGAGCCACTTAAGAGCGCCCTCAATCTCCTTCTTAATAAGAGAGACCAATAAGGACAGTCTCATTACTCCTGAGAGGGTAGGAGCTACCACTGATGGGCAGAAGTAGTAACTGAAAGATGGTCCCAGTCTCCCATGAGGTGACATCACTCGAATTATCTATTATCTTTGGACCAAGACACCCTCCATCCAAACTCTAATCTCAAGATACTGGTACCAAGTTCCTGGAGAAAGAGAATTTTGGAAATATTATTTAAATGCCCTATATTCCCCCCCACCCACCACCTTTTTTTGGTGACTTAATGAAAAATGTTAAACCTTGTGGGAGGAGGCCTCTTTACCTAGCATGGCACAGCCAGCAGCCATGGCTGAAGAGTGACTTGGATTATACCACCCTGGGTGACTTCACCAGGCAGGGAGTGCGAGGAGCAGAGCTTCAGCCCGGAAGGGCGACATACCCAGCGAGCCACGTGGGAAGCACAGCACAACAGACAAGACAATGGATTCCAGGGGCAGCCAAGAGGATGGCTAAAGTGGTGGACGAGGAGCCCTGGTGAGGCCTCAGGAGCACCCTTGAGCAGGGAGACAGGTGCTGTGGACTGCGCAAGCCAGATCTGACAGCTACATGTTTCTTCAGGTAACCCTGAAACTGGCATATTTGGGTACAAGTTCCCAGATGGCATCTGTGACCAAAAAACCTTGGGCAACCTTTGAAAAAATGCCAATTACTGGGCAGCATCCATCCCCTGGAGATTCAGAATCAGTAGAAAGGATGTCCTAAGTCAGTTTTTAACAAGCTCCCCAGGTAATTCTAGTGTGCATCCAGGTTGAGCGACCCCTCATGTGGGGAAGCACAGGCTTTATACTGAAAATATTTCTTAAATTTAATTCTTTGTTGTAAAATAAACTCAGAAATTAAAATATACTCTCCTAAACTCATAGCACTATTTATTAAATGCAGAAGTCTTCTTAAAAATAATCAAACGATTATGCATGCTTCATCCATTCACCTGTGCATCTGGATCCTCCCCCTTTCTCCTACACTCCAGTCCCTTCCTTTGTTTGTACTTTGTGGATTTTCCCTTGAGCTCACCTGCCTAAGCGAAGATCCTGCTCTGATGTGTCTGAGATCTCTGACTGTTTGTTTGCATCCTTTCCTCCAGATGCTCAGCAAAAAGATTTCCAATTTGTGATTTTTGTTTTTTACTCTTGCTTAGATTATTTACCTTTTGGTACTTATTATATAATCTTACTCCCCACTCCAGATCATTGAACTAGAAATGGCCAGGGGGCACCCATTTTTTTTTAAAAAAATGATAACACTTAATGATAAACAGAGAGCCATATTCTATCTTCAGAGGTCAATTTCATGCAAGTCTCTCTAAGCAAATCCATCTGAAAGTAAACTCTGGCCAAGAAGGAACACACTGCAAACTCCACACCTCCAATCAACCTCCTTTATTGATTTTGTCATTTGCAAAGACAAGTCTTATTTATTCTGAGTCATTTTGCAGAAACTTTGGGCAAGATGCTTGTGCCTCAGTTTCCCCATCTGTATAATGGCGGCAGTGATGTAATATTACCATATATATATATATATATATATTACACTATATATATATATATATTTGCAGGGAATTTTGTCATGTAAATGTGGCTGGTTCAAGTGTAACTAACCCAAAATGTGTTCATCATTTAAAATGGAAACTTGCAAAGAGCAATTTGATAGTAACTGCATTTTCAATGAGCGACTTGAGGTCACAGTTCATAAAATAGTCCTGTACCACTTGGGTCATTTTCTGCAGAATTTGTAAACTAAAGGAATGGAATGCTCTCTGCTGTGTAAATTCTGCATCTGCTATTTCTTATAACTGCTTTCCCTAGGGCGTAAGTGACCGAAGCAGTGGAGTTAGTAGAGAAAACAGGTGTGCCTCTTCAAAGGAGGAAAGTAAGTGTATTTATGAAAATGATCTCTCCAGCACCCCGGCCCCTCTCCAAGAGATTCACAATCCAGGTGTCCTGTGGGCAGAACTGACTGACTGGTACAGAGATGGCTCCTTGCATAGACTTTCCAATTTGTAGCTTGGCAGGTTCAAGATGGAAGATTGACCCTTGCTGGTGGGATAAGAGATATGTGCTTGTTCTCTGTGGCACTGCAGAGTTCCTTTGGTTTTAGCTTGTGATTTTTCCAGTTAGAGTTAGAGAACCATGCTATGCTGGGGGCATGCTTTCAAAACTTGAACCCTAGAACTGCTCATTGGTAAGTAAGGCAGATCAGGAAAACTGTTTTTATTTCATTTCAAAGCTATCTTTTCAAGAATCTAGGACTGGAGGGGATGGCAAGTTAGAACTAAAACACAGGGGACCTTAATGTTTAATCTTAAAAGAGAGTGACAAACCCTCAAAAAGGTGCCCAGGCTATGCCTCAAGTTCACATAACTCTGTGAACAGTAAGGCCTAGGGTTTATCTGCCCTTAACACTTGAAGGTTTGGAAGCTGGATCTTGCCAGTGCCTAGGAACTCTTGAAGACTACCTCATGTCCACAAAACTCGAAAGAGATTCTGCAAAGCAAAGTGGCGATGCTTTGGCTTACATTGAGAAATGATCTGTTCAATTGACAGGATACCATAATTGGTTGGATGGAATATTTGTATTAATTTACAACAAGAAACATAACTCTCAAGTGCACCGGACATTTATACCAGCTTGTCTAGCACTTCTCTCTGTAGGATGGCTACAGAGAAAGTTAAAATACTATTAGAAGATAGCATGTTGAGCAGGGAGAGCATTTTGTCAATATTAATACTGAATGCTTCAAGCCATATAATCTGGTATGTTGTATCGAACAACAGTATCAGAATTCACGCCAACCCCTTCTGCTCTGGGTAGTGCTGGAAGCTTCCTGTCACATTTAAATATCTATTTTTCTTAGTATTCTGATGACGATTTTCTTTCCTCATCCAGAGTCTTTCAGATGTGTCCTAAGGCTTGCTAGTCCTACCAGATTTTGGGAGATAAAAAGAGTCTGGGGTTAAAAATGCAACACTGCATACTTTATCCTTATCTCACTGTGCTCTTTAGCACATTAAAAATTCTGAGCAAACCTGTTTAACTTAGTTTACTCCCACCCGTTCTAAACTTGCTTGATCAAGGAAACTTTCTTCGTGGAATATCTATTAGGATCCTGAGAGACTAGGTGTTCCAGGGAATACCCTTTGGGAAGTCCTAATACGGCCATGAGTGCTACCAATTGGGCAATAGGCAAGTTCCCTTGCTTCTTGCATTTTGCCTGGATAACACTCAGTTCTGTGGCTTCCTTACTTGTCTTCAGGTCCTGCCTATAGTGACAGTAGACAAAAGAAGCAAAGGGAAACATGATGAACCTAAATAAAAATAAAATGGTCCTAGGATGAAACAAGTTCCAAGAGGCTAGAATGGTTGGCTTCTAAATTTTTTTCTAGTTCTAAATATTTGGTGCTAAAAGACTCTTGGGAAAGAACATTCCTTTGTTGAGCTCCTATACTTTTTTTTTCTCTAGGAAATGAAAAAAAATACAACTTTGCTTAGTAGGACGGGGAAGATTTCCTGAAAACCTATAAGGTTCATTACATGCTTTTATTTGTAATGGTTTTTAAGCCTTAGTCAGTGGCGTAAGAGGAAAAGGCTAGGCTTGACACTAGAAAAACTCTAGGTTCAAATCCCAGTATTGGGCAAGTGACTTCAGCTCTCTGAACATTAGAGTCTTCTTCATCAATTCAGAGGGAGGTAATGATGTCGGTGTAAAATGTCATCGCGAGGATTAAATAGTGGTTGGATAACACACAATAGTGCTAAGCACTGCACAAAGTCTTTTACATGCTTATTTCTTTTTAATCTTCCTAAACAATTCTGTGTGGTAGGTACAGCAGAAGCAGAGACTAAGGCATAGGGAAGTAGCCTGTTCGAGGACACACGGCGACTAATGGTGGAGCTGTAATTGGAATCCAGAAGTCCATTTTCTTTGCTACAATGCTACATACAAAAGCCTGGAGTCTAACGCATAAGTGTGCAATCCATCTTTTAAAATATAATTGGTTTTCTTTTAATTTAATATAATGAGTCCATAGCCAAATGACTGAACTGATTCATGTTAAGTACGAAACTATGGAAAAAAACAGAGAAATAACTCTCCAGGGAAGAAACATCTCAGACCAGATGAAACATATATTATTTAACATAAGTGTTTTTATTAGGTCATATTTAGGAAGGTCTGCATGGTGCTTGGTAATTATAGCATACAGAATTTTTGTTGTTGTTTTGTTCATATACTGTTACACTAGACTATAGTATATACTATACTACACTGAATGCTCTATCTTAGACTGTGTCATATTTTACAATGAACATTTGTGGTCCCCCAACCTTTTGGTGATTTTCACACCATGAGACCTACCTTTTCAAGGTAGGAGCCAGATAATACATATCACAGATTCTGTGGCCAGGGTGAAGGCCTGTGATGTGGGCTCTGTGAGTGACCCATGCAAGGTGGATTTGACAGTGAGCCACAGGAGGAGATGGGTACATGGGAGGGAACCAGGCTTCTGCTAAGGCTGATGGTGGAGATGTCGGGGGAAGGTGACAGTGACAGGGCTCCTGGCCTCCAGCCCCAAGAGTCACAGGTACTGAGTGCCAGTGCAGCGGTGTGTCCTCAGAGGAGCCCCGCTGCTGTAGCTGAGCATCGCTCCTGGCCCTTGTGGCTTCGGGGTTTGTCACTCTGGCCCTTCTAGAGATTCCTGAGCTACCTAATAATATCGTTTAATTTATTTTTCCATTTAAACTTGCCAGAGTGGATTCTGTTGCTTGTAACCCAAAATCATTTCTGATACACCATTTAATTGTAATACCTGACACTCTGCCAGGAACACGGTAGATGCTCAATGAGTGTTTGATGAGTGCATAGATGGAGGGCAGTTGTGAAACTCGTGAGACAGAGAGAGCGAGAGAGAGAGAGAGAGAGAGAGAGAGAGAGAGAGAGAAAGTGTGTGTGTGTGTGTGTCTGTCTGTGTGTGTGTGTGTGTGTGTGTGAATCCTGCTATAGCTATTAAAACTTTAAAAAGCTTTAATCTTGATCCCTTGGAAATTTTATCTATGGATTTGGGAAAGAGGCATTTTTTTCCACCTGTGGCTTTGTAGGAGCATTGAAAATATTAATATATCACTTTTTTTACCATCATTGTTTTGAGGGGCTGTTACTAAAGATATATGCACAAGTTTATACTAGATTTCCTTCCTTCCTAATTATGTAGACAAGTTTTCCTCATTTCTGCCTGTGCAAAGAAAATTTGGAATGTATGAGGTCTGGGGTTCACTTTTAAATTAAAACAGATATTTTTCTAGTGAAGAGTCTATGTGCAGATTGCTTCATCTTTTGAGAGACAGACATTTAACTATGAGTCTCAAAGAGTCTCAGGAATGTTTTTTAAATTTGTTGTTTTTGTTTTAAAATATATTTTACTACTTAAAATTTTAAGATTGGCTTTGTGCTCGCCCCCAATTCAGAAATTGGTCCATTTTAGTTTTATGTTTTGTGATAGTTTGAGGATAGCAGGTCTTTGCTTAACACCCAGTCTTCAGATCCTAGGAAGACCCCAATAATAAAGTCTTACATCTTAGTAACATAAGATTTATCCCAGAAAGTATATAGAATGGGAGATTTATATGTTGGGTCAAATTTTCCTGTACAATTTTGCAGTTCTTTTTGAGCTTTTACTTATTTCTTGATGAAATCCTTTAAGAAGAGTTTCTGAACAGAAAAGTCATGCTAAAAATTGGATTTGGTATCCTACTTGGAAAAAGGCAGAAGGAGGTCAATGAGGAGCAAGGAAGGAGACTAAAAGATCACATCCCCACCTCCCTTCTCTCTGGAGCTAAAAGGAAGACTGACTTCCCTGAGGGAATCCACCCCCTCCTGCTCTGTTCTCTTTACTAAATCACAACACCAATGACCTTCTCCAAGAGAAATATTTGTGCCTTGGAATTTCAAGATCACCTTCTTTATAATTTATTTATTTTTTGACTCCAATTGGTGTTAATTATAGGAAATTTCACCAAAAAGAGCTGACACACATGAAGTTGTTTTTCAAAAGTTATTTTTCCCAAAAGAAAAAAAAGAGAACTAATGGCCATGTAATCACACATTAAGTGTCTGGCTTATCTGCAACAGGACATTGAAAAGATAAAGGTGACACTCCATTTTAATCCCACCCCCAGCAGAGTCAAGTTTTTGTGGCACTTCTCTTTGTCAAGAATTAAGGATGAAACGTGTAGGAAACAAGTTTTTGTTTTTAAAACAACAGCTGCTAAGTAACCACTATCATCCACCTTCTGTTACCAAGTTTTGGGCAGATAGTGGCTGGGTGAGTATTTTCAGGAGCCCTCTCCATTTTTGGTGCTTTGATCACACAACTGTCTTTGAACATCTGTTTATGTACCCACTGCACTGTTTCTCCTCTCATGTTTAAATCTGGAAATGTAACCACAATTTTGTAATTCTGCAAGAGAAGTGTAATGGGAAATAGTGTATCACTGTGCTTATAAAAGAAATGCCAAGGAAACAAATACCAGTGTGTAGTATTTCTTTCTTGGCATATCTGAATTAGACCGTTATTATTCAGAAATTGGTCCTAGACTCTTGCTGAGTAGTGGTCATTTCTTTGGGTTTCACCTTAGGAAGAACCCTCTATTGGCCAGCATTTGCCATAGAAACCATACTGTGCTCAAGTTAGAAATAGGAAGCTGATATTTAGAACCAGGGTGGACAAAGGTGTGAACTTTATTCACCAGGGTTCTGGAAGCATAAAGGCAGTTTACCTCTTGCCAACACAATATTAATCTTTGTTTCACAGAAATGTGTTATAGCAAGGGTGAGCCTTTTGCCCTGTGGGAATGGAAAAAGTAGAAAGAGCCTTTTTATTTTGAAGCATTGTGTGTTGGCACTTATACTCTATCTTATAGTGTAGAATAAACTTGATTTAAGGTATCACACTGTTTATAGAGCAAAATACTTGTCATGATATATATATATATATATATATATATATATATATATATATTTAAATTCTCAACTTTGTCAATTTTAAGATTGGCTTTGTGCTCGCCCCTAAAATCTGAGGTCTGCTTTTTAAACTAATATGTGTATATCATATGCATATCATATTATAAAACACTAATATTTTAGTATATGTTCAATCTATTTTTTGCACTTAGATATACTTACATGCATATGCTTGTGTGTATTGAAAAAGTGTAATCATACTATACTTGCTGTTTTGTAATTTTCATTTTCCCACCATATCTCAAATATTTTGTTTTGTTAAATATCCTTAGAAAATATGGTAATACTCTAATATAAGCATATACCACTCTTTACATAGCTAATCCCTAATGTTGGACATTTAACTGTTTATTAGATATATTGAAAATGCATGCTCCTTATGTGTAAATCTTTGCCTTCAGCTCTGGTTAGGTTCTTGACATAAATTTCTAGAAATTGAATTGGTAGTTCAAATTGGTAGTCACGTTTTAATACATACTGCCAAACTGCTTCTAGAAGTTTGAACCAGATCGCACTCTTATTTGTATTGTATGTATGCGTTGGTTTCTTTCTATGTTGTATATACTCGTTATTATTGGTTTTTAAATTCTTAGCCCTTTGATAGGCAAAAAAGAAAATATCTCATTATTCTTAGATTTGCATTTTGATGTGCCATAGTCTTATCTTCTAGAAACTCTTAGTTTCTCCTATTTAACTTGTTTTAAAAGAGACAGATATGGTAGTGTTTTAAAAACAGTAAAAGTTATGTGTGAAAACTTAAAGCTATGGTTGAGTAGAGAATTCATAGTTCTGCAGCCATCTAACTATTGAGATTTTCCTGTAGTAAATACAGGCTCCTTCTTTGGTAATATAAATTGGGCCACTTTATCTAATATTATTTCTTAACGCAGATCTTATAAATGTATTTTATAATCAGAAAAGCTCAATGGGAAGTTATGTAGAGATTTCTTGGACTACCTCTTGAGGAGATAATATTTCTGAATTCAAGTTTACATGTAATTTGTCTGAATATAGGTACCAGATAGCAGCATTTGAAAGGGACAATGCACTAATCTGAACATACTTCTGTGTTCCTTCTTTCATCATAAATCTTTGGCACTTATCTACATGCACATGCTTTTTAAGGTTAAAGTAAAAATAGTCACGAAAAATGTTCAGGTGTTCCTGGACAATATGCAAACAGGCACTTTGGGGTCAGCTCTTCATCTCTTACTGTTCCTACCGTGGCTTGAAGGATGGGAAGAGAAATCATTAGTTTTCTCAAATAGTGAAATCATTGCAAGGTAGCTTGAGACTGCAAAATGATCCTCTAAAAGTCAGGAGATTAACGCATTTCTGAGAACTCTGAGAGATCATCCTGCAGACCTCTGCCAGGAATCGAACAGAGAGCCAGTGGATAAGCAACCACCCCAACTGGACAAAAGGGAAGAGTTCTTACTTTTACCATAACATACCACGTCGGGTTGCTTTCCTTGACCATTCCCTACTTCTCCATCAAAAGCAGAGTTAGTCCCTTCTCTGTGCTCTCTTGTACATATTTCTATTTTGGCACTAGCTTCAAGTCATGCCTTGTAACTATATTTTCATTAGGCTGCCCAGGTACCATACTGTAAGCCTCATTTTATACTTCCCCACCCAATACCTACCTGCCCATTTTATACCTCCTTATTCATTTTATACTTCCTTATCCATTTTATATCGCCAGTTCCTAAAACGGCACTTGGTTATATACAGGCACCCATATTGGCATGACTTGTTCTGTGATAAGGTCGTCAGCCTTAGGCTCCTCTGCATGGTGACTAAAAGGGCAGTTTGGAGCATCCAGGAAGCACAGGCTTTGCTAGGTCTGAGAATATGCTATATTTCACCATAGACTCAAATCCTGCATTACCCTCTGGGGCTTTTATTATTTTGCCTCCAGTTTTCTTAACTTTGCCACTATTGAAATATCACAGGTGTTGTAATTTTCAAAAAATGTTATGGAGACTTGTTTGATATTAATATTAGAAAAAGAGCAGATATTATAAGAATTTATTTAACGATAGCAGGAAGTGATGACTCTTAGTTTATCTGTGATCTGAAAGGATGGGGAAGGGAGTTTTGCAAAGAATTGCAAGCATTTGTTACTCTTTTAAAGAGACTAGTGCGTTCTAAACATGCCAGAGCAGCCCTGCACTGGGCGCCTCTTAAATCAGCTGGAATCTGAGTGATCTAATCAGTGCCAGCTCCTGTGGGAAGTGCAAGATGCCCTTTGTGTAAAGCCTAAAGTTTTAATATTAGTTTACCTGGGAAATATCTTTAATAGCTCAAATAAGCAGTGAAGTGAATAAATAATGTATGAGTTGTTCATTTCAAATAGCCATGCAATTTTAGTTTAAAATAGTTTGTTACAACAATACTATATTTGGCATATTCCATATGACTTTCAGATGCTGATTATTGTCTATTGAAAATAATAAGAGATGCCTATTCTTTATGCCTCAGCATGTAGAAGAGATTCAATAAATATATGTATTTCAGTCTCACACTTGCAGGTGAAGAATCATTAAAGTTTAATTTTGATTAGAAAGACAGATAATAGGCTATTATTGGACTTTGGTTTACTTCTGAATAATAAATATGATCCATATGATGTTATGTAGAAATTTCTCTACTCATATTTTTTGTAGCCCACTAGAAAAAAATCAAGGGATTTTTTGATAATTCGAATAGAAAGAAAAAATCATGGGAGGTAGGCAAATGTTGTCTCAGTTCCTACTTTTATTTGAGCCTAACTCTTACCTCACATCAAATTACATAGGCAAAAAGTCTGTTCCTCTGAGAATAACAATTGCATCACTCCATGTGTGTTTCTTATTTTGACTGATAGATTTTTTTTTAAATCTAATTTTTTTTCCACTTTTGCATGTGCTTTGATTTTTGACTCAAGTGTATCCTATAGTTACTAAATCGTAACTGCGATTTGGCCCCTCTTATTAGAAGTCTGTCAGCTTTATTCGTATGAGCAGCATTACTTTGGAAAAATAATTTTTGAACTTTTCGGATTGCTGTCTCATTTTCACAGTCGCAAACCCCTGTGATGGGAACTTTATATGCTCTCAGAGATTTTTTGAGCCAGGGGTATAGAAGAGATGAAACGGAGAATGAGTACAGATAAACCTGATGAAAAATACCAGAGAATACCTTAACTATTCAACAGGTCTTGGTTACATTTAACCCAGATGTATATGTTTTTTATAGAGAAAAAGTCTGATTTAACTAACACATCTACTTACTTCATCCCAATGGGCTTCTGATTGTGTTTTCTCTATCTTTCAGCATTCTCTCATCTACTTCTCCTTTCCAGGCCTCAGTCTCTCAATCACAATATTGTTTCTCAAAGGAAAAAAATATAAAACAATCTTTTATATTTTTGTAAAGTTTTATGAGGAATTATCAGTTATGGATGCGGGCTCTTCACAAACTGTAGGAAAAAATAATATGGCAAATGGAAAAAAGGGTGAGTTCATTTCTGAATATGGGATTTGGTTCTACTCTATGCAATACAGTATAAAAGTCTGAACTTTAAAATGTGATCTAAATAAGGAAATGGTTAAATAAATTGTGGTGCATCTGTATTATGGGATATTATGTAGTCTTTTGAAAGAATAATGTAGGTGTATCGAATCATGGGTAGCAGACTTGTAAGTCTAAAGGCCAGGCTGGACGTGGGGCTGGGGGCTGCAGGGGCTTGTGTGCTGAGAGCCTGGGTCTCACACCGGGAACCCTTGTTTCTGATCCCTTCTGGTGAGAACTGGGCACAATGTTGCTGGATCTTTTCATTAAAAAAAAAAAGGGAGGGGACAGGAATATGGACTTTTTAATGTTGAAAACAATTTTAAAAATTGAAAAGGCTTTGTGAACAGTGGGTTAATAGTTTACAACTTCTGGTCTATACCTACTCACCTGGAATGATGTCTCAGGTAAATTGTTAAAGGAAATAAAAGCAACCTACAGAACAATACATACAGTATAATCTCATTACTTAAAACCCTTCCACTATTACATGTGTGTATATGTACATATATGTAAGTGCATAGAAAAAGGTCTATAAATTACTTTCTGCATTGCTAATTGTCATCACCGAGTAGGGAGGTATGACGTGTTTTGCTGGGAGTGGCTGGGAGTATTTAGGAGAGACTTCTGCTTTTGTTCTGTATACTTTTGTATTGTTCACACTTTAAAATAATAAAAGTGTTTTTATATATTATTTACATAGTTAAAAATTGTTTAAAACTGGGCTTTAATGTTCAATTACCAAAGTTTTCTACTTGGTAATGTCCTCTCTGAGGATGTAGATGAAAAAGTAGAGAAAAAGTATAAAAATATTTTGTGTCCTGTGTCTTTTAATGGACACAGCATAGTGCCATTCATACTAACAACAAGATGTTGATAGGCTTTTGAAAGTTTTTGCTGAAATGGGAGCTTTTTCATGTACTGCTGTAGCAAACTCAATTTTATGACTCTAAAGAAATATCAAAGCCCATTTTTATTTTACATGTTTTTATTTTACATGGTTTTGCTTTTCATTGGCAAATGGATAGCTCCTGGGTCATTAAGCGTGTGCATGGTTACCTCTGTTCGGGACGCAGTGCCGCAGTCTTCATCTCTCTATTCTGCCAATAGTTAGTCACTTCTTTCAACTGCAGCTGTCTTGGAAATCTGTTTTATTGATCAAGTATTAGATGGATGAACCAATGTCAATTCATCACTACTGCTGGGATGACAACTCAAAGTAAATAACCTGCTGGTCGTTGATCACTCCGTAAGTGTACAAATAATATAAAGGTCTGTATGTTGAAAGATTATTTAGCTGAAAAGGTTTATCTCTATGTACGTGAAATTGCTAAAAAGAAAAGGAAAAAGGAAAATAAAATGAAAGAGGCTTTATCATTTAGATGAAAAATAGTTGGGAGAACAAAGCCATTTATTTCCAATATGAGGTGTATAAAATGGAAATACCAAATGTGTTTTCTTACCTCTTTGCATTTTGCAATTGTCCATATGCTGCAGAGCTTAAAATTGAATGATTCATAGACAACATGGTGAAATGCTATGTAAGTTCATGCTGTATGTGAACTCTTGTAAATTGCAGTGCTGACATGAACTCAAAACCTTCACCATTCCAATTCATTGTTTGAAAACACATGTTTCAGTACCAGAGTGGTAAAAACTCCCTAGACAAAGAGTTGCTGCTTTCAATCCACACTCTTATTGGTGATTTTAAAATTTCCTAACAATTAAATACTTAAATAATGTTACAATCACTCCTGCTGTTTCTTATATCAAATCATACCATGGAATTCCATTTAGATCTTTCCTCAGCGAGAAGGAAAGACGAGTGAATGAAAGTATACCATTCAAAATATTAAAAACGATCTGGGAGAGATGCAAGTTTGTTTCATTACCTAGGGTTACCGAAAAAAGGAGAATAAAAGGACGTTGTTGCAGCATTTTATTATCCATTCTCCAGTCGTAGTGCAGCTGTGGGACTCTTGGTAAAACTGCTGCTTTATCTTAAATGAACGGCAGTATGTTGCAGTACTGAAGTGTTTCAGAAGAACAGTCACTCCATTATTTTTGCAGAGATTACCTGCTTCAAGTGAAACCTATACGGAATCCTTTCTGACCTGTTTGGTATTGTGATATTGATAACCAGCCACACTTTCCAGCCCCTTATCTTGCCTTCTACGGGATAATCTTTTCTTCTGGATCTTAATTCTGCTAATAGCACCCTTGACTGGCTGCCAGACAACAAACACAGGCAGGTGAAAAATGAATGGCTCCAGCCTGACCGCTGATAACTTCCAAAGGCTTTTTATTCTCAGAATTCCCTCCAAAAAATACAAGATGACAGGGTGCCTGTCAATCGCATTCCTCTTGCTGTGTTCTGCAGGCACCCACCCTCCCCCTCTAGCCACCTCCCTTCTTACGATTTATTCCTAAGGGAATGGCTAATTGATCTCTGTCTATTTGCTTTTTTTCTTCAATGCATTTTTTACTTTTTTTTTTTTAATTTAGAAAGTAATATATATGTGTTAAGAAAAGCTAGGAAACCCACAACAGTTTATGAAGTTAAATGTTCTTTTCCCTTTTATTTGTAATGGTTAATCACTGAAAACAGTTTGATGTGAATTCTTCCAGACCTCTTTTACATACACATCAACATATATGTCTATTTTCCTTTTTAAGTGACAGCAAAAAGTGATACCAAGGTATTCATGTGGTGTTGTTCTAAACAACTCATGAAGATCCTTCCTTAGTACATATTCTTAACTTTATTTGATGGCTATGAGATATTTCATATTATTTATGTAACATAATTCATTTAAACAACCCCCTATTTATAAGCATTTTGTTTCTAATTTTTAAAATAGTTTATGTGTAATACATTTCTAATTTCATTTTCTACTGTAAAGAACATTCTTATATTTTCACAGCTATCCAAGAATTATTTCTAGTTGAGGTTTTTAAACCCCCATAATTTTTGTGTGTTTTGGTTTCAGTATTTTTTTTTTTTTTAAATCGGGAACACATGATATGATCAAATTAAAGGTGGAGGTTGGAGAAAGTAATTTCCCATGTAACTTGTTACTACATAGATTTACCTTCTGTGATTCTCTTGATGTAGTTTAAAATGAATGAAATGAATGTGTACCATAGGTATGCAAAATAGTTTTAGAAAAAATTCTTTCCTGATTTATTATCTGTGGAAATAAGTTACACAATTCTGGAAAAAAAAAAAAACAGAAGTTTTTATTCTGTGAAATCAATATACTACATTGTATAGCACTTGAACTCCAAAAAGTGCTGAAAATAGCTTACTGCCTTCCCTTCGCAAGGGGCTCTGGAAAGCCCATACATAGCACGGGCTGCAAGGGAACAATGGCTTGTTTGCTCCAGAGTAAAATTTTGTGCTCCTGAAACAATCTCTGTCATTCTGTGACTCTCAGACCTGGGCACTCTTTTTAACAAAGCAGTGAAATCAATCTCAGAATAAGACTCATTTGGTACCAAAGCAATGATTTAGGTGGAACATTTGAACATATGATTATAAGGTAAGTCCTACTAAGGAGGCCTGGCATGATTAGCTTTGCTGGAATATATAAAAGTATCAACTGTTCCTTCAGGGAAATCATTTTAATAGATAACAGCATGTTGTACAATGTTTCATCAGTGATATTTAGATCTAAATTAAGAGCAGTTGTGAGATGGGTTGCCGATTTTTCTTGTGATAAAAGGGAAATAGTTCAAGAAATATAGACCAGATGTTATCTTAATCCAGACCTCATGTAAAAAAGCACACTATGGGACAGTAATAATAGTCCATTCTACCTGTTTTTAATTTTCCTACTCTCAGACACCCCCTGTGAAAAATAGATTAAACCAACACATCATTTATGCATCAGCACTAGACTGAGGTTTACTTCGTATGGAATGTACAGATTGAAGTTTGCAGCCATTGGTTTTTGATAAATGTTTTAAAATGCTCATTTGACAGTAGCATTTAAGAGGAAAAAACTCTTAGACAGCCAATTGCTTAGAAGGAAAATTCAGTTTGCAGATAATCCAGACTTCAATAAAGATTATTAAATTCATTTCTCCTTGACTCAGAGTTAAAATCTGTAATAAATTTATATCAAGTCAATATCAGAAAAATGGGTAATAAGAAACGTCTCCTGATTTTGAAAACTGCTTCTAGTTCTTTTCTAAGTATTTATCTATGGCCCTATTTGCAATTGTCGAGTAAGGAAGCAGAGCTTACTTGGTCTCCAGAGTGCAACATCCACTGTTCTCTGCCCCAGGTGGATGAGTAGAGGAAGGTGTCAAGGTTCATTTTGCTGAAGGGGAGCTTCTCAATTATATGTTTCCATCATGGAGGCCCTCTCATGCCTCTTACCTCACCTCATCTGTGCCTGAGATAGACTGTGTTAATTGTGGTGTTGCAGGTTCAAATCTGTTTCTAGGCAAGTCTTTGAAAGATGTTTGTATGCCTGAGAGCTACCCACAGGGGCCCTGAGAGCAGAAGAAGGCTTCAGGGGCCTGGCAGGGAGCCATGTGGGAGAAGCAGAATGGGTGAAAGACCAGAGGGAGGAGTGGGGGCCTGGAAGGCTGGAGGCACACATTTAAGGGTACTACTCAATTTCCATCACTGTTATCATTCAGGTATGCTGGTTGGTGTTAAAGATTACTTGGTTACCTTTGTTTTCAGATAAATTGGAAATCTCTATTGTAATGTAAAAGCTCTTGATTTTTTTTTATCAGAGCAAAATATACATAACGATATTTACCATTTTAAGTGTAGTTCATCAAGTACTTCACATTGTTGTGAAACCACATCCAGAGCTTTTTTCATCTTCCCAAATTGAAATTCTGTACCCATTAAGCAATAACTCCCCATTCTGCCCTTGATAACTACCATTCTACTTCCTGTCTTTATGATTTTGACTATTCTAGGAACCTTGTATAGGTGGATTCCTACAATATTTGTCCTTTTGTGACTGGCTTATTTCACTTAGCATAATGTAGATGTGTCAGAATTTTTTCTTTTTAAGGCTGAACAATATTCCACTGTATGAATATGCCATGCTTTGTTTATCCATTTATCTATCTGTGGATACTTGGGTTGCTTCCAACTTTTGGCTATTGTGAATAACACTGCCACGAATCTCTGATTTTTAGAACAACATGCCAGCCACAGGAGCATGTCTTCAGGCTAGATTAAGGCCTTGGGAGGCCAGTTGCGTCTTCTGCCTAAGAGAGTGTGTGGCAGCCAAATCTTACTTTTTCTCAAATGGAAAGTAGCTATGTATAGAAAGGGATACTAAAGCAATAATTTAATGAAGTCCCCAGTGACCCCAAAGAGTTAAAAATAGGCTGGAATTCTCTTCCTGGGCATACTTTCCCAGAGGGAGAACTCCTGTGATTACAGCTGCCTTCAGGCCTTGCCTTCTTTCTGTTGTCTGATGCCAACAGCAATTACTGTGCTGAATGGAATAATCTCGACAACCTCTGTGAAAGCAGCACCTATCCTGTGGAAGACCCCTTCAACTGCTGGCATTTTTTTTTTTTTCCAGAATCAATGCTCTTTTCAAAATGTGATATTTCCATTTTTATTTCATGACAGAGAAACAAGACCGTGTAATAAGAAAAATGAGCCTTTAGGGGCCGCCCACGCAGCTCGACCTCTGCAGGGGGAGTTGTTCCAAACAGCTTCAATACAGATTACAAATCAGGATTTACATTTTTAAATAATTAACCTTCCGATCACCGGTGACAGTCTGAGGGCATTTTAATGACGATTGTTGTTTTAATTGGAGTGACAGCAAAAGCTTTGGAAAACTGCCTTTTCTTATCACAGTCTAGGCAAAAATGCGGTTTTAGTCATTCTGAAGAAATAACTGCAAGTTTTCTTCACTGGTAAGTTACCTACAAAGTTACAATACACTAAGTTACCTTCAGTGCTGAGCACCAAGCCATGCACATTGTGGGTGCTCGAGAAACATTTGTAAATACTGGACTTTTTGACAACTGTATGCAATTATTATAGGAAGGTATTAGAAGGGTTTCAAGAATGAGGAAACCCCAGAATGTGGGATTAGAAGTACATCTCAGTTTCTGTGTTTTGAATATTCTTTCTGAAATCGATATTTGCTTTTAAAACAAAGACTTGGGAAAATGAGCTCTTAATGTAAAAAAGATCCCGTCAGGAGTTGCAGCAGGACATACAGGTTAATACTGAAAGCGTGTTATTAGTAATGACCAAAGACCTTTAGCCTCCTGTCCAAAATTCTGTTTTACTGTATAGAATGAGAATGTAAACTCTATCATGTTGGGCTATTTAGTAACTTATTAGTGCATTCATCTTTTCATCATTTGACAGGTGGAAGTAGTAGTTCAGTTTTTAGTTTTAATTATAAGGGATTCCAGATGTAGAATGCTACACAAATTAAAACCAGAGCTGCTCATATGTCTTTTCAAAGCAAGCTGACTTCAAGGTATCTGCTTTTCATTTCAAAATGTTATTAAAGCTATTACTAAGAAATTCATAGTCTTAGCCTGTTCCAATAATTGACACCTTTAAAGTGACTAAACAGATTTAGAGTGTGCAGAAAAGTAAATTTGTCTCAGAGAATGACCCTAATCATCTATTTCCATATAATGGACAAATCAGTGTCCTTGGTATTAGCCTGGGAACCGATGAATTAAGCTGAAGGGTTCCCCTCTTCTCTTGCTCTTTCTCTGTTTTACTTTTGTCTTCTTTATTAAACGTTATTTACAGGAATTTACAACTTAGAGGGGAAGATTTCATCATCTGAGCTTACCTGAACTTGAGGTTCCTCAATTTTATTTTTGCTCCTGGGAACAAGCAAAACTATTTTCATGGAAACAAAACAAGTGAAACTAGAAAGTTTCTGTTTTTTTTAGTTATTTCGATAAGCAGTCTTGGGGAAGTCCTGTCCACTCAAACTTTCCAACACCCATTTCCTTGCTCGCTGTTCATTGTACACCTATGAAAGTGGCTTCATAAAGGGCAGAGATTTTTAGTAATTAGAAGGATAGCTGGCCGGGCTGATAAATTAGAGAAATAACTTGTTTGGTGTAAACCGAGCCTGTTTCTGAGGCAGAAATGTTAGGCTTTTATCCTCTGGAGTGTGATTGAAAGGGTGAGAAGTTAATTTGGCAGCCTCGCTTCTATGGTTTCATAATGTTTCTCTCCACCCCCTCCCTCCAGCCTCAGCGAAGCCGGGGGTTGCAGCGCTTTGCGCCTGCCCTCATACAAGGCAGGACCGTGACCCGAAACGGAACCCCTCTCCCCAGGGCACTTTCTGAGCAGCAACAGCTTGGCTCAAGTGTTTCTTATGAACAGCCGTCCTGAGCACTTGATCTAAATCATGCCATTTCCTTCACAGCGTGGCACAGTTAACAAGTCAGTGCACCAACACAATCTACAGATGGCAGTTCAAAAGGTGCGGGTCCCCCCAGCAAGATAAAGGGCAGGCGGTTCCAGGGGGATGCTCATTACCCGGATGCAGCCAGGGGCTGGGAAGGGGTGTGAGCTCAGGGCTGGGACGCGGGTGGGGGGCGGGGGCCGCGGTGCGTCAGCCCAGCTCCGAAAATGCACGCGTGTCTTCGCAAATCAAGCTCGTGTTCGGAGAGATGTGTTATTGAAGTAAAGTGCCAACAGCTTGCAGAGAAAGGCTGACTTCCCCCAGGCTGCCTCCTTCCAGAGCCTGGAGAGGAGAGAGGGTGGTGACAGGGTACAGCACTTACCTTGCTCCATTTATCTGCAAACCCTGGCAATTTCCTGAGCAAAGCCCCCAACATCAAAAGCGGTGGGGGGAACTACCGGCGAATGCACGCGTCCCCCAGCGCGGGGAAAGCGCCCCGATCCGCAGAGGCGGGGCCGCCTTCCAGATCGCGGCCTGCGCTCCTGCGCAAATTACATTAGCGCTAATGTCCAGCGAAGAATCTACGAGACATATTGGGCCTTTAGACTTCAAAACAGGCCTAAATTGGAACCACATTGCGGGAATACTTCTTAGCTAACATTTATATTACTTCAGTTACCAAATCCAGACTAAGTCCCGGTCTCGGCAGGGGAGGACATAATATATTAGGAAGTAAGAGGAGGGTGTTCTCTTCTGGCCTCCTTTTATAAAAACGTACAAAACCTTTCCACGTACTAGCAAGGAAATGACTGCTAGGCCCTAAAATGTGGATTTCCAGAGGTAGATGGAAGGCCGCTCCCCGCCCAGGCCGGCCCCCCAGCTGTGTGTCTGCCGCGCCTTGGGGCAGAGTTTGCGCACCCGGAGCCGGGCTGCGGGGAGAAAGGCTCGGGTATCAGGCAGGTAATTAGACACGAAGAGCGAGATTCAGCGGGGGCTTGGTGGGTTGTCGGAGGATGCGATCTATCTCAGGAGACCCAATCAGCCTCTCCTATACTGATCTTTGAAAGCAAATCTCTTTGGGAACGCGCGAGCCGGTGCTTTACCACGGATTTCAGCGCTCAGGAGAAAGGAACGCCGCAGCGCAGTTTATTTCTGAGTTCTGTCAAAGCAGCCAGTGAAGATTTTTCCTTTCTGCACTCATTTTAATGGGAACATACTGAGATGGAGAACATTCCTGCAACTCAGAAATTTCAACAGCAGAACCGTCTCAGAGGGGCCTAGATGGTGTGAAAGATACTTTTAAAGACTGACTATACGGGAAGAATTCAAATTTTCAGAGTGACTTTGAGGTAATTCTGTTGCCCGGACTGGTCTGAAGGTTACACCGGTGTTAATGGCCTTGCCAAAAGATTCCCACCATGAACTCCCCTATTTTCCCATTTCTATCCCCCTCCTACACCCCGCAAAAAGGTTGTGGGGGTAGATAACAGAAAGGAAAAGGGAAATAAAGCTGAAGGGCGAAAAGTTAGCAGATTGAAAGTTCAGCCTGGGCAGAGGGGGGTTTAGTTCCAGCTGCGCCCCAGTAGGACAGAGATTTCACAATGGTCTATCCTATTAAGAGCCCCCAGCACCATAATCCAGGGACTGCCACTATTGTCCTTATCAGTTTCCTGAATATCCTTTCACACAGTGAAAAGCTCTCAGTGATTTTCAGAAGGAAAGTCAATTTTCAGAATCATTTTCAGAATGGAAATCAATGAGTTACAGTGCGCTGCTGTGGCTTTAGGCATTCTCTCTCTAAAGCTTATTCCTACATGAAATTCCTGCAACTTGGGTATGTATGATTTTGGAGAAGAAGAAATAGTCAGGCTTATATATACCTGTAATTGAACAGTATTTGTTTTGTCAGAGACCTACATTGCATTATATACTTTAGGTCTGTACCATAAGGGAAAGTTTAATTTGCCATCTCGCATCTTAATTTTATTTGGAATTTCCACTGGGACATACATAGAGATGATCAGTTTCTCTTTGCTTAGTATTGAAGAGGCTATTAGCTTAAAGTACCTGCATGGACTCAAAATGATGTCTAACATACAAGGACTAGAGCTGTCTTTGTACCTCCATAGAAATGAACATAATGGAGTGATCATCTTAGGCTCTCAGAATCCTTGTTGGCAGTTTGCATAACTTGTGTTGCCTTGCTGTGGAAAGTGGAAACAAACACTAAATATGCTTACTATAGATCATTGCTTTGAGGTATATGTGGGGAAGACTAGATAATGAAATTTGAAAGACAAAACAGAACAAAAAAATCAGAACTTGCATCATCAAGTAGGTTTTACTCTTTAAAGTATCACTTTAATAGACTGTGCATTTATACTAGTTGCTACCATTGCCAGAAATGTTCTTGAAAATGCTCCTGTGAAATTACCTCAGAACCAATATGCAAGTGACTCAAGAAGTCTGCTAAATTGTTTCATGCTGGCATTTTGCTTTTGCCCACTTCCAACTCTGATACTCACTTTGACCATTCATTTACTTTATTCATAAGACTTGATACCAAATGAACTCTTCAAGTGTCCAAATCCAGCCTCCGAGAATGAACATTTCCCTCCCTAGTGATACTGTTCATGAGAAACAGACTGTACCTTTGAAGGGAAGTCTAGGAGAGAGCTTGTAAAAATGTTTGAGCAAGGGAAGCACCATATACTTTATGCTGTTAAAGAGCAAGTTCATTATCTGTTGATCATACTCTTTGGCTGATGGAAAAACAAACAGTGAATCAATTGGAAGAATTAGAATAAAAACTTTCAGTGACCCCTGGTTTCCTCTTTAGGGCTCTGTGGTAGTTACTACACCGAATGTGTCAGATTTGATGTTACTTCAAAACACAATTTTTTGTTAATTAGCATCAATTTACGTTGCATTTTTTCCCCTTTTCTATCATTGACCGAGGAAAGGAACTTTGTGGAGTTTTGTGTTCTATTGGATTATTGTTCACCACAGTTCACTCCTTCCCTTTAATAGGATTCTACATCCTACATTCCTCCTCTTCCTGTGGTGTGTGATTTGCCCCTGCCTTTGGTATGGGTGCCTGATTCATGACTTTGAGCTTGATCGTGTGACATACTGTGGCCAATGGAGATGAGTGGGTGTGGAGCTAAGCAGAGACCAGAAAAACTATAGCCAATCCACAGTCTTCATGAAACAGAAGCAAGATAAGTATATTTGTTGTAAGCCATGGATGTGTTGAGGTTGTTTGTTACCGTAGCAAAATACAAGTACATTAAGTATAATCTAATAATTTATCTATACAAGGCAGATAAAATTTAAATAAGTGAAGACACCATAAAGAAATCTCCCAAATGTCCATCATCTAGAAAAAGAAATATCTAAGAAATTATATCCAGGACTCCAGACCCAAGTAAAATGTTTAAAGAATTCCACTAGGATCCAAGTTTGTGCCCTGTGTTTATTGGGGCAATATTTGTCGGTAGAAGGAGGTCAGTGCATTTCCAGTCATTAAAAATGAATTTCTGGCATACAGATATCAATTTTGATAACTAGGTCTTTGCATTTTAATGATATAGTAAGCTGCAAGCATTGTCAATAGTGTTTACAAGGCAGGCAGTGCATATTATAAGAGTAGAAGTTATTTGATAACTTCCAGTGGAGACCTCCAGAATGCAATTACCAAGTCATCTGTAGGAATAACATGCACACCTGAGAAAATATCAGCCCATCTTATCCCGCGTTAAGATGCAAACTTTTATTCCTTGGGTTCAAAAACTGAAACAGATACAAGAATCTTTACACTTTCCTTCCACTCTCTCCAACCCCCGTCCATCCTTTCCGATTCTATTTAAGAAAAGAGCGTTACCGGCGATGCTTTTATTATTTTAACTTCGAATAATTTGCAGTTCCAAATATCCCCTTGTGCTGCTTATTAAAGACAAGCTCACTTTATGGAGCAGACCTGCTAGAACAGTGTATCAATTTTTTTTCAGTCATCCATGATGTCTTTGCCTTGGGGAATAGTGAAAACTTGAGAGTTGGAAATGAAGCATCACATCATCTCTAAGATTTGGTGGCTGACATAGCTACAAGGGAACTCCCAGGTTCTTCCTCTTTGTCTTATCCTTCTGTCTCATAGGTAGAAGACCTTTTTTCTCTGTGGAATAACTCTATGAACTGAGTATTCAAGACTTGAATGTTGATTCCAAAAGGCTTTCATAAAACCTTCCCTCAAAATTTGCGTAGAGCTGGTTGAGTTTATGACATTTATACTGATATTTCAATCGGCATTTTCTTTTCTAGGTATATAATAAGTTGAGCCATATTTGTCATTTTGTAGGTCAAAATGGTTGAATATTATCAATGTCATATGATTCAACCTAAATTTCCAAAATAAACCATTACACAAGTTTCAAAGGAGGCAAAATGTTTATTGCAGCACTGTTTCAATAATGAAAAACTAAAAACAACCTAACTGTTCATTGATAGGAGAAAGAGTAAATTATAATATGTTATAATGCTGATAAATTGAATGCAAATAGTTGCATCTACAAATCTATCATTAATCTCAGAGGGATAATGATTAGTAAATTAAATAAATGTGAAGATTTCAATTTAAATTGTACACTATGATATAATTCATGCAATGTTTAAAGGCATGCAAAGTGACAACATATATTGGTGTGGAAAGAGTCATACATGGTAAAAGCATGCAAACATTCAGGGGAAGGATCCACTGATCAGAGCAGTGGGAGGGCTTGGGGAGGTATCTATTATGTTTTGTTAAAAAGGGATCCAAAGCAAATATGGAAAAAATGTTAAGAATTGTTTATTTTGGATATAGATATAAAGGTGCTTATAATATCATTATCTTTTTTCTGTATGTTTAAAGCACTTTATAATAAAACATTAACTTAAACAAGCTCCTCTTAGTGAAACCTGACTTACAAATCTTTTGCTTTATTTTGGAATCTGATTCTGAAAGTTAAAAGTTGAATATTAATTTTATTTCTCTTACTTTCTTGCTAAAATAACCCCACTTAACCAGGTGGACACTTTAGGCTTACTAAGGGGCAGTCCATCCCATACATGGAAATACAAAATTTAAAAAGCACTCAGTATTTTAAAAAAATATCCCTCCAGTTACTCCAGTTTTCTTTTAATACAGGAAACAGCTACTCGCTCTGATTCTTCCTCTCAATTGTCTTTTGTAATTTCCCTACTCTAAGTAGATTTGAAGCATATGAATAATAAACATCTCAAAAGATATGAAAAAACAGTTCATTTTGGAACTGATGGAATAAGTCTCTCCTTCTATAACAATAATATTGTATTTTTTATTCTTGAAGTTTTGATACACTATCAGCAGGAGAACTCTGGCAAATTTAACCAAAATGGGTGTTTCATGTAAGTGCAATGTAACATTCCACAGCCTTTTCTGGATGAGCAGATCTTAGGTCTTACATAAGATATAGGTCTATGGCTCCCATCTCTGAATTCTGGATGGGAATTTTGAAGCTCTGCTGGGCTCTAAGCCAGTGTCCAGGTTGAGAGGTGGTGGTTGAGTGGGATCCATTGGGTTGCTTTTGGCCACAAGCATCAGAAAATCCTGAGCCAACTGGCTTAAACAATGTGGAGATTTATTGTTTCACATTATGAGAAGTCTAGAGGTAGGGCAGTCTGTTGGGTGTGTCGTTTCAGAGTCTCAATGATGTTATCAATATCTCAGGTTCATTGCATCTCCATCATTAGCCCCTGGGTTGAATGACTCCTTAGGCTGGGAGCAAGATGGCTGCAGCAGTGCCAAGAGTCACATCCATTCGGGTACATGGTAGAGAAGACTGTCTTGCTTAGGAGTCAGGAAATACTTTCTAGAATCCTCCAGCAGACTTTTCCTCACATCTTATTAGCTGGAGTTAGGTCATATGCTTATTCCTAAAACATTCCTAAAAAGGCCCATGGGGTTATCTGAGACAGGTTGGGTTTGGTCCTGGAATATGTTCCCCTAAAGAACAAGGCTTTATAGAGGATTAGTGGTTGACTGATCAAAATCAAGTTTCTGTCAGGGAGAAAGAAAGGAAGATGGCAGTGTTTATGACTGTGGTCCGGAGTGTGTACAGGGGTTATTAGTTTCACCATAATCTTCACCAGCTTACTCCCCTAGTACTCCACTGCTAATAACTGTACTAAGTAATATCTGTGAGCTGCTAGATAGCCTTCAAGTTCCCAACGCCTCCTTATACCCAGATAGTCTCCCATAAGCCCCTTATATATAAAAATTCTGGAACCATCACTAATCCCAGCCTGGCAGAAACTTCATAATCAGTAGCTCAAGCATTAAAAGCAAACAATGTTAGTAAAAGAGAAAAACTTCATTTACACTTAAAAATTTTTTACCTTGTTTATATTTTGGGAAATTCCAAGTTTTTCCTAAGGGTATATTCACTTGCCCAATTTGAGATTTTAGGAATATTTTCAAGAATTTTCCAGAAAATGTTTCCACTTTGGCAGCAGCTACCTTTTCTTTTTCTTCCTGTGAGTCAGATGAGATACTTGTCACATTCCAAATTACTCATTTGCTTTGTGAATCTGCTTCTTGTTGTGGTGACCAGAAAGTTTGTTGGCTGAGGGGAAAAAATGTTTTATGTTGGAGAGGGGGTGGGAGGGGGAAGGAAGTTGCTTTAAGAAAAGGAATGGAAATTCATTGACCATTTGAATCTTCTACAAAAGTGATGGAGAAGATGAATGCTTTATTTTGGCTTCCAGAGACAATCTTGCAGGACTTACACAGCGATAATAGGCTCACCGGTTGTCGTTTCCTTTGTCAGTCATATATCCTTTTTTTGTTTCTTTCTTCAAATACACATTCAAATTAAAATCTAAGATCTGTGATCTTTTTTTTGCTGGGCGTGGTGAGTCTCTCTTGCTGTAGGGAAGTCTTCTGAAGCAGGGGGAGCCCGATGCACTTGTCCTTGGGTTTTTTCTTTGGCAAAATAGGCCAGTCTAATAATAATTACATAAGCCACCTCCTCAAGCCAGGAATTAGGAGGGACCTTATGGGTACTTGTCTTAAGGAGAGAGGAGAAGCAAGATTGGTTTCTTCTGGTTTCATCAAGGATGTCAAATATAATTTAATTGGTAGGAAAAAAACCCACACATACCACTTGGCATTTTCCCCCTGAAGTGTCATTCCTTCTCCCTTAAATGAATTAAGCCTAACAAAACAAAATTCTAGCTCTTGCATTCTTACCTCCGCCCAATAACTCCAGCACTCCCTCCTCTCTTTATTGGACCCAGTGAGAAATGCAAGTTAACAGATCAGGCCTGGGTTCCTACCAACCTCTTCTCATTCTGCCTCTGCCACTTTCTAGCAGTGTAACCTTGGTTAAGTCACTTAATTTCTCTGAAATTCTACCTCCTCATCTGTACAAAGGAGACAGTAATAATATCTATTTCATTGGGTCCAAGTAAGACATAAGCACACAGTGACATCAAATGTGCTCAACCAAAGTAAGATATATATGGGCACCTCTATAACTGTTGTTTGAGTTACTTGGGAGGGTCATCATAAAACTGTAGTTTAGTACAGACTGTCTATACTCTATGTAGGAGTATGACTTTGAATGCAAAACTTACCTTAAGTTCAGTTTTAAGAAATCTTATTCACGGACAGTTGCCTGAAAGATGTGGATGCTCTAATTTCGTTCTAATATTTTAAATTCCACACCTAGATCAAGCCAGACCATTGAGGAGTACTTAACCAAGGTTTGTACACTATTTTGAGTGAACAAAATAAGAGCAGAAGGAACTTTGCTTGAGGTAGACAGACAAAAGTGGAGGAATCCAGTGGTGAAGTAAGGGGATTAACGATATTACAACTGCTCAGTGTTGGAGCACTTATTATAAGTAAGGATGTGTGTAAATAACAGAAAAAAAAGTCTGATATGAGAGTGGCTAGGAGGTGAGAGGTAGAGGACAAAAGAAAACAGACTTATAGGGGATATTCACTTACTCCAAAAAGAAAGTATAAGAGACCTTAGTGATAAAACACATTGAGAAAATTACCAAGTGATGTTCATCTAGAACAAGAAGTAAACTGAGAAAGAAATAATTTTATATCCTTATTATTTATCCCTGGTGGTACCTGGTACCTGGCACACACTCAATAATAACTCTTCACAAGTGATTGAATGACATACAAGTTCCTGCTATTGACTCACTGTAGCATTTGAAATGTAAAGTTTTTTTTTTAAAAAACCCTTTTATTTTATTATTAGTTTCAAGTATACAGTACATTGGTTAGACGTTTATATAGTTTATGAAATGATCCCCCTGATCACTCTTTCTACACAAAGCCATCGCATTACTGCTGACCGCATTCCCTGTGCCCGTGTTCCCCATCCCTGTGACCATCTGTCAACAACTAATTTGTTGAAATGTAAAGTTTTTAGAAGAGACTGCATTAATATTGTATCTCTTAGGGTTGTTAGTCTTGTGCCCAACATTGAGTATAGAACTTTGAGTTCTACCATTCGTACTACAGGCCATTAGAATACTAATTTTGTCTTTTTCATGATACTTGTCTCAGCTATCTTCGATCACATTAGATCAAGAAGTTAATTTTTTAAAAATAATCTTCTTAACGTGAGAGCAAAACTAGAAAGGCAGCTGCATATAAACATATATGTCACTAGGCTGAATGCTGGGTTTGGAAGAAAAAAAGCTGACTATTAGGTTAATTAATTGAATTCAAACTCATTAAAAATGTTTTAGGTTCTGCAAAAGTCAAAACATCTTTTTGCCTCGAGTGCATTTTCCTTTGGCCTTTAAACTTTGGTGCAGTTTAAGAGAAATTTAATCTGCGTGTTTGTGATTCATTTACACTTAACTCATCCTTGTATGATTTTTTAAGAGTTAGTTGGTGTTCAGTAACTTTTGGAACCAATTTTTTTTCCCCTTGGTACTTGGAAGGTGAATTGTGCCCAGAGTAAATGAACTCAAACTCCGAAAGATTCAGTATCAGCAAAAAGCTCGGAACCTGTAACGGTCATGTTGGTTCCGTGCTTACCAAAAATGCGCCTTTCTCTTGTTCCTGTGGGTTTCCTACAACACTTTGCTTTGGACTTTGCGGTTCTCATGTGCATGTCCCTGGATTGATATTTGGCTATGCAGTCTTGCATATCTCCCTTTCACAACTGCTCCACCTTGTCCAGAAATAGGAGATTCTTGCTCTCAAAAGGCTCTGACTCTACCATTACATTCTTTAATTCAGAATTAACATTTCCCCCTTCCATACCTCATCTGCCAAGAGCAGAAATCCTTGATCCCAAACATCTCATCTTTCAATATGTTTAATTTCACTCTAGAAGGAGGCCAAAATTCAGCTCCCTCCACCACCTCTTTCTAATATACTTTAAAATTCTTATTTTCTTTCTCGGTATAGGAGTTTTTTTTTTTTTTTTTTTTTTCCACCACAGTCCTCTTAAATTCTGACCACTTAAGCTGAATTGTGTAGGTGATTATATTTTGAGTGTGTTCTATTCTTCTAGGGTCAACAAACAGAATGCCCGTTTTGCATGACTTTTGTATGAGACATTGTGGGTTGACATCTCAGTTACCATTGTTTGTTCCCTTTTCCCTGGTGGCAAAGTTTTGATTTGGGGATCCACCCTTCTCTTATGTGACTTAGAAGTGACTCTTGATCGGCTTGAACTAATCATGATGATCCTATCTTTCTTGCTGGTGTTTGGTTTAAAAGGGACTGGATTGCAATCCTGACCAAAGAGACGTGAGGGCTAAGTCCGCTGGGGATTTCCTCACTCTTCAAAGGAGACTCGCTGGAGAAACAGCCTCCCTTTTGTCTGTTGCTGCCTATTGTTCTTTCCAGATGTTGCTGTATCTAGGTGTGATGCTTGAAACTGTGTCAGCCCTCCTGTACCCAAGGAATAGCAGTTCTGAGGACATATCTGGCACAATGAGAGTTTCAGAGTAGAAAGATGGCAAGAGTTTAGGACTTCGACGACATCGTTGGGCCACTGAATTAACCAGGGCTCTCTTTCTCTCAGCACATCTTATTATATGAGATAACACCATTTCTTTATTGTTCAAATCATTTTCAGTTGCTTTTTCTGGGGTTTCTGGTCCTTGTAACCCAAACAGGTTCTTTAGACCCATTACTATCCTGAATGAAATCCAAATCATCTTTGGCTGTGAAAGTGTTGGTAGTTTCTCAGAATGCTGGCGCTTCCCTACCCGTACATGTTCTCTCCCCAGACTTAGCTGCTTCTCTCCACCCACGGATGGCCACAGTGGGGGTTGTTCTTTCACTTCTCCTAACCCATCTATCTGAAATTTCTTTTCTGCCCTGTGAGCCACTAAATCAGTTCCTCCCTTTAAATCTTATCCTGCAGCAGACCTTTTCCCGTCAGCATTTGATTAGCTCCCTGTGATAGCTCGCATGAAGGATGCTCTATAAAAGTGAATTATGCTGTACTATGTTATACTGCTCCGCCCTGGGGCCCAGTAGGAATCATGGGAAACAGATGAGCACAGAGGTCAGAGGCACAGACTGTAGAGGAAGCCTGCAGAGGGACGGCAACACTGTGACCCTCTCAGGGACATGCGTAAAAGCTCCAGTAGTCTCCAGACTCTCTAAGGTATAAGCTAGAAGTAAAACACTAGTTTATGTGACAGTCTGGGAGCCCCAGGGATGAACCGAGGAGTTTCATCACTATAGATCATAGAATTTTAAATAAGTGTGATATTCCAGAAGCTGAAATAGTCTTTGAAAACAAAACACACAGTAAAAGCCCCAAAATGAGGTCTCCCCTGGATGTCTGCCAGGTTGAACCTTTGTTTCCAGTCTTCCTCTCACTCCAAGAGTGCCTGTGTAGGATTTGGGACAAGTGAAGGAGTCTCGATTCTTGTCCTGAAAACTAGTACGAACTTCAATGTGACTTGCAGTGATTTACTTGAGGGGTTCTTTAGAGTGGCTGTAGAACATACAGGTGGCACAAAGGTGACACACGGCTTTGCAGGAAAGCATTTCCAGGCTCTGATCACAACTTACCCTACTTCTCTTTTCCATGGCTCCTCCTGTTGCACTTCATTTCCAACGAAATCAGCATTCTGCATTTTCTGACAACATTTGCATTTCTTAGCTTTCTCCATTTGCTCACTTTCTTTCCTCTCCTGGGATGCTCATCTCTGGAAACTCCCTTTGAGTGTCTCTTAGCTGTCTTGCAAGCTTCAGACCATATGCCATTTGCCTGGCATGAAACTACTCTGATTCTCTCAGGAGGAAGCTTTGGAGTACTATCTAGCCTTACTTTGTCTCTGGGGATGGACCTCTTGAGTCTTCGTTTCCTCAGGTACAGATTGGGGCTAATAATACTTGAGGGCTGTGGTGAGAATCCTTGTCTGGCACGTATTACGTGCTCAAGAACATTACTATATTTTCTTCCTTTCTCTTCTTTACTAGTAGTAATTTTTCTTCTTTTGAACCGCCCTGCAACTTTTTTGGAACTGTGTTTGAAAGTGCATTTTTAGAAAGTCGTTTGTTTATAAATGCCTGTCTATATTTAAGAGTCACCTGCCCCTCCCCCCTCATGTATTTTGTGTATGAAAAGTGAGACTGATAGTTGAGATAGTTAGGGATGTAGAAAGAAAGACCATTTATTTTCATTTGAGTCACTCCATTTTACCTCTATCTGTTCCTTTAAGCAAGGCTGACTATTCAAGTCCATGTGGCTAGACCCAATAGGAGACATTTTGGGGCATGTGACCTTGTACACAATAAACTTTCTGAACTCTACTTGGATCCCACCTTCCTTTACCTTCTTCCTCATTCTCCTGGCTTCCTTTCCTCTTCTGCGCCCCTGGAGCCAGCCCCTCGATCTTGCATTGTTCTAGACTTTTCTGGTTTGATCCCTACATGACCTCTTGAATATGGTTCTGTATTTTCACTCAGACTCTGCTTCCCACTCCCCTAGACTCTATCATTTCTGCCTGATGGTGGTTAAGCCTCCGGATCCCGACCCTTGTGTAACCCTCACTTCCTACAGGACAACCCGGGGACTAGAATATTCCTTCGGGGATAGCAGCAGGTACTTAAAGAAATTCTTCCTTTAATTTAACTTACAGATATGATAGAACTTTGCTCTAGACCGTGCCATGATTAGTGCTCGCCTCCCTGCTTCATTTTTCAGAACAGACATTTTTGATGTGACAGTAATAACCACTTTCCATTTACTTCAGCCTTTCACTGGTGGCCCCGAAGTGTGATTTTATTTTATGAGGGTTAGGAAATTCAAAAGATTAAGATAAAAGGTTTTGCTAATCCTGTCACTAATTTTTTTTTTTATCATCTCAGACCATTTTGAAGTCTCATCTTGGTGGCTTCATGTTGCTCCCTCCTTGTTCTGTTCAGTGGATTCTTGGTTGTCAGAAACCAGGGTTCTCTGTTCCAGGTTTAGGCAAATATGGGGTTTGACCTCCCACTTTCTCTTCTGGGAAGGTCCATCAAGGCCAAGTAAGAGAGGCAGTATGCCGCTATTATGGCCTTGGGTCTTTGAAGTCACACACACACACACACACACACACTCTGGGTTACAACCAGCAATGAAGCACATTTGGGAACACAATTACTTAAGATATTGTTTCAGCACAGATTCTAGGTGAATCTTGGGAGGCTTAATTCTTCCAGTTTTGTAGTTCCAGGTCAGTAGTCCCAAACATCTATAACTTAAAATCTTCAGGTACAGATTGGGGCTAATAATACTTGAGGCTAATAATATTCAGTAATGCTTCTTTTTTTTTTTAGTTTATCTGATTAATAAACATCAAGGAGACTTTCAGGCAATGACTTCTGTTACCTGAATTATCTGAAGGCTGATCTGGGTAGTAAGCTCCTGTCCTCTTAATATGTTATCCTTGTCTATCTCCTTGGTTACGATCCTGCTTGGACAAACTCAAATCAAAGTACTCGAAAAGGGTAGTTTTATACCCTATCTGAACTTTCGATCTATTACTTTGTCGGAACTTCCATCAAAGTATTATGCCGGCTTTCTTCCTGATGGTCCACTAGGCTTGCTTTCTTCTCAGTTGCTTTCTTCTTAGCTACCTATGGGGATGGATGAAGTGACGGAAACAGCAATTACTCAAATTTCCCTTGCCTTTGCTCCCATCTGTTGGTGCAGGGTCCTCGGTTCCTAGCTCCCAGTAACATTCTCCTAAGTGTCTTTGGGAGTCTCCAGAGACTCCCCACTAATCCCGCCAGATAGTGCTGTGAGCCGCTAGATGCCGTGGTCTCCCAACAGGTTGTGGCACTGCACTGCTGGACACCATGTGTGCCACGGTGTGGGTGGGGTACTTCTACCACCTCACCAGGCCCCACAGGCTCCATGAACCCCACTATTGCTCTCACCCTTGGCATCATCTTTTGGGGGACATCTGCTGAGCACCAGTGTCTCTCATGGCAGCGAAGCAGTGAAACCCTAGAGCTTCCTGAGTTGTAGGACATTTGGTTTTAAATAGAGAAGATCTTCTATGATACATTCTGTCAAAGGAGGTTCTAGGGTGGGAGATGCTGCTTATGGAATTTTTAAAATGAGTAGTTCTTTCAGTATTTATTCATGAGCCCCAAATCCAATGGGTGGCTGGATCAGAACACAAATTCAAGTTACAAACATTATACTGACTGCATTCCGAATTGCCACTACCTCGACAACAGAATCTTTCTTGTTAAATCGTCCCATGCCTGGCTTCCTGATCTCACACACTAATAAGCTTGTTGTCCCACTTATCAGTTGTGCAATCAAGTAGGTCTTTCTCAAGTACAGGGGAAATGTGGCTCGAAATGACTTAAACAATGGAAAAAACTTCTTGCTTCATCAGAAGTCCAGTAGGCAGGCAGCTCCAGGGTAGGTCAATTCAAAGACCCAGATTCTTTCCATCTTCTTGCTCTGCCACCTTGAGCATGTCAATATTATACTTGGACTGACTTCTTTCATGGTTGCAAGATGGTTTGGATGCTTCCAGTTACCAGACCTAGAGGCTGCTTCCTCCTAGGTGCTTCTTTTTAGGAAACATTTCTCAGACTCCCTCCTCCCTGGCCAGCAGACTTCTCTTACCTCATTGGCCAGCATTTCAACAAATGCTCACTACAAAAACCAGTTCCTAGCAAGACGAATGAGATTAGCGTTACTTGTTTAATTCAGCACAAGGCTGTGAATAGTGTGTCGATTGTCCAAAGAAAATCTAGTTTTAGAAATTCTAGGTAAGTAACCAACAAAGTCTGCTATGCCTGGGTAGGAACAAATAGGACTGAATACTACGTTTCAAAAGAAAACAAAACGAACAAAAAAGATGCTCGGTCTCTCTGCACTCAACAGTTATAACTGAGTGCAGAAGACATGTGTCTTATTTGCAAAGAAACAGGGACATTCAGGGACTTGAAAGGAAAATGCCTCACCTCCTGTGAGTCCTGCAAGGGGCTTTGCTCCAGGTCAGGAAGCAGGGAACTCCGGAAGGGAAGATCTGGGGGTGGTGGGCAGGGACCAGGAAGTGCGTGGAGGCTGCCAAGCTCCTGGAAGCCTTGTAAACCCTGAGCCTTGCTGAGTGAGAGCTAGGATTCCATGGGGAGGGGATGGAAGCCCATGTGCCAGGAGGAGAGGAAATGCTAAGTGAGCAGAGCAGGACGGGGCTGAAGCCTGAGGTGGTTTTTATAATTTATTTTTGGTTTATTTTCAATAAGCTCAGGGAATTCTTGTACTTGAACGCAGCATTTCTTGTACTGGAATATACCTTTCTAGGAAGGACTGAATATTTTTCAAGTTTTGACTCTTTCTTCACCCCCTGTTTATTTCTGCTCCAAGGAAAATGCTACCTTTTCTTTACCTGAAATTCACTTTCTATATTTGACAGACTAAATTTGAGTTGCATTTTCTATAAACTCACAGTAGAATTTTGAGATGTACAGGGTCCCCGAACATCAAGAGTTTCGCAATTTATCGAAATTAGGATATGCTTACATGAATTCTTATTTTGCTCTATAAAAGCAGGAATCTATCTCTCTTGTTTACTATTCTGGTAACCTCGAACCTAGAAAAATTCCTGGCCCAGAGCAAGGTCAACAAATAGTTTCTAAAGAAATGAATGAAGTCCGAACTCTTTTTGGTGATATACAAGACCCTTAATGACGGGTCCAGTCCCCGCCCCACTTTCCATCTCCTCTATGTCCGTTCCACAGCTGCCTTTTCACACAGATGTGCTAAGCTAGTTGTTGTTCCACAAGGGGCCGTGGACGCTCCCCTCCAGGCCTTTGCCCATGCTGTTCTATCTGCCTGGGATATCGCTCCCTTCCCTGTTCTATTCCTGGTGCTGTACAGTAAATGCACACTTTGCCTTGCTAGCTCGCATTGGTCCCTTACGCCTCTACTTTCGATATCACTCCCTGTTCCGTGCCTTTGCTGTAGACAGCACTCGCTCTTCTAAATTAGAAGTTCTTCCTGTGTGCTCCCGTAGCGTCCTCTGTATAAATTCTTCTAGCTGTTATCATGCTGTATTGAAACTGTCTGTCATCTTGTCTGTCTCTTCCACCAGACTGCAAACATCATGAGGGTCAAGACCGTGTATTGATAACTAATAGTAAATATTTACTAAATCAATCAATTGATCTCTTAGTTCATCCTCTTCTTGAGGAAGAACTGGAGGCCAAATTAGTGAGCGGTCCAACAACACCAGCACTACCGCACCGGGGAAGCAGGGCACCGAAGTGTCTTGGCTGCCCACTGTTTTCCTGGCTGACTTGCTCTAATACTCAGCTAGTATTGTTCCAGAAACTGTGGAATAATTGTAATTTAACACTCAAAAAGTGTGATTAGGAGCACAAATAATTATATAATTAATTCACGAGAGAGAGAGAGAGAGAGAGAGAGAGAGAGAGAGAGAAAGAGAGAAAGGATTTGTAAAAAATCTTCTATTATTTTAAACTGCCCATGTCGTTTTCCTCCATTTTCCTGGAGCTGTTGAAAGAATGTGACATAACAGTGCGCTCACTGTCGGAGGCCTGGGTTTCTGTATCAGAGCCAGGAGAGAACTTCATTCTGGGAAAATCCGATGTTATCACTCAGGTTTTTGTTGCACTGAAGTCAGGACATCTTCTGCTGGGAGGATCCTGGTGGGAAAAACATCCAGATATCAGATTCCTCTCTTCAGCAGTGCCAACTAATGGCACTCTTGATTAAAGTGAGAACAAAAGAAATGTGGGATGGTAAAGAGCAGAGGCCTGGAAACCCCGAAATCCTGGTTGAATCCTGCTTTACTGTTTTGCAACATTGGACATAATATTTTCTCTGAGCATTTGTTTTCACATCTGTAAAATGGGGCTACCTGGGAAGATAATTTAAGGATTAGCATGTATAAAGAGCCTAATCTATTGTCTGGCTACAGTAGGTCTTCAACAAATGTCAGATCCCTTCTCTCCTATATAAATATGCCATATTGCAGTCAGTCCCCCAATTCAGGCATTCGTGCAGGGCAAAGATCATTATAACGCCTGGTCTAGGAATGCAGTGGGTGCACAGTGGTATTGGATGATTAATGCTTGTAAGAAGACATATTATCACTAAAGAGCTAAATTCTTGCTTCAAAGAACCTGAGGTTACTCTGTCTCTTCCTGTCTGTTTTCTACTGTGATATGAGTTGGGGTTGTGTTTACTCATGGCTTTTCAGTATTATCTTTATATAGGTATACTACAGAAAGAAATGCGATCTGGTTCTGCTTGTTACAATAATAGGAGAAGACAGATCTTTGTAAAAAAAAGGATCAAAGAATTTCTCTCAAAAAAATATGGATTTGCTGTTTTTGCTTTCTCAGATGATTAAACTGAATTAAAATAAAATTGACGTCTTCTATGAAGTATCTGGCAGTCACTTAGGGCCCACATCAAAGTCTGGTACAGTTGGGGTGAACACTGGTTCTAGACCAGTGGGGATCTAGGGAAAATGGTTGTATACCCTTCAGATAATTTTCTTGAGGTGTTCGAGGTGTCCCTCGGGAAAAAGTATTAACACTGACTTCCTTGCTTACTACTCCAATACAAATCACTCTCTCTTTAGGCCAACACATACTGCTTTTTGAAAATAAACTCTTAGCATTTAATTATGTACTATCTTGTATTTATCCTTTGGAACAAGATTGTAAGCTTCCTGAAAACAAGGACCAGATCTCTATGTTGAAGCTGTATCAGTTCTTTTAAGGAGAACAAAATCCAATTGTTCATCAATGTGTGAATCACAGCATCTTCTCTGGTTTTTCAGCAACTCAAAAGTTGATATTCTCCCCATATTACAGATGGGGTGGGGGTGGGGGGAAGGACTTACAGGAGCTCAAAAGGCATAAGTTGGAATTACAATGAAACTCTTGCCTCTTACCTTTTGGCAGATAGCTTTCGTTTTAGGCCATTGACTTGGCAGGATTTTTCTGGGAAATGTAGGCAGCATTATGATTTTAAGCCAAAAAATGTGAATTCAAATTTGTTTCTTCTCATTTAAAAAATGAGTGTGGAAAGGAACACTTCTGATAAGCAGTGAAACAAAGATATAATATCAGGTGAGGGAATGAGGTGCAGAAAAACGCAAATCATTTAGCAAATGGATTGAAGCTGGCCAGAATTTCACTACATTTTAAAACCTGAGCCCAAAAGAACACAAAGGGATGTGTGTCTTATTGTGTCTTTCCAGAAGGCCATTTAACACTGGGAATTTTTCCAGCGGTGTATTTCACTAACAGCAACCTTCTTACAACATTTGGGGCTTGCCACTTTGAAAATCAATACTGTTCCACGTCTGCTAAAATTGCACATTTGTTCTCTGTAAGATGTATATAGGATGACCATATAAATTATCCTCTACACTGGGACATTTTTTTAAACTGAAAGAGAGAGCCATTAATTGCACCAGGACAATGGGTATAAATTGTGATGACAGAAAGCGACAGCCATGGAAATATAGATTTGTATAGTCTCTTTATAAGAATGGCTATTTTATATATTTATGTGAATATATTTATTAGGCTTAAAAGAGTGGGCAGTTAAAGTATTTAACTCCCGTGGTGATAGAATTGAGCTGAATCATCTATACAATCTCAGCTAGTCCCTTCTGTAACTTAGGTCTTTTATTTGCAGGTCTGTTGCCTGCGTTAGAACACTCCAATGCGAGGATCACAACTGGCCTACTCAGAAACTGAACTCATAATCGTGCTCTCATCAGTTTAGTTTGTAACCAGTTTTAGATTCTGCAAGGTCCTATCAGTGGGTCATATGCTAGACCACAAGATCAAAGCAAAAATGCAGAGGGTTCTGGGCTTTTCTGTAAGGTCCCAGATTCTAGACCTGTCTTTATCAGTAACTAACTGTGATTTTTGGCAAGTCGTGTAACCTCCCTGTGTTTTGATTTCCTTATCTCTAAAATGAGGGTAATACTATCTGATGTGCAGACCTCAAAGGTTTGCTGGGAGGATCCGGTGAGGTGATGTATGAGGAAGCCTTCTGGAAAGTGCTATACATATGTAAAGAGTTATCATTGTAGGAGAGAAGGGGGGACATGAGATGTGAGGGGAAAACAGGTCTTTCAACTCTAACTGGCCTTGTAGATTAGACTTGTGCAAACAAATGATGAAAATAAGGCCATGGGAGGGGCAGTATACTCTCTTTTATGAATAGGAGCAGGGAGGGCTGGAAAAGTGAGGGCAGTGGATGTGGCCAGCTAGACTTGGGGAAGATAGGGTAGAATTGTACACGTTCTTCCTATATCACTGTTTTCCTCAAGGCCTGGCAAGACCTCACCAAAAATGAACATGAACGTGCAGACTGCTGGGGGCCAGGCTGTGAGGGCGCATTGATTTATTGCTGATTAAGAAGACTGGCTTCATTTTGCAATCCAGTAGGAATCAGAATATCACACTTGCCTTTCTTCTCTTGTTAACTTTTTGTTAAGATTAAACAAAATCATTTATGTCAAATTGCTTTATGAACTATAAATTACAGTACAAAATAACCTTATGGGATGAGTCTATTGATACTAGTTATTATTATAGTAAGAACCATGTTAATTTTTTTCTTCAAATGATTAAACCGTTAAAAGATTTAAAAAGCCACATATATTATAAAAATTTGGATATACTAAATGTATAATGAAGGAAATAAAAATCACACATAATCCTGCCACCAAGAGATAATAATTGACAATATTTTCATGAATTATCTTCTAGACATTTGTGTATAATTTAAAAAATTGAAATGGAATTTTTATTTTGTCCTTCATTCTTTAATTTTTCCTGATTATATATTGGTAGGAAGAATGTGAGGAAGACAGACATCACATCTTTTTTCATTGTTATACTTTCCTGGGAGGATACAGACAAAGAAGCAGATGATTATAAGATAATGTGTAGCATGCTGTGATGGGGGAGCAACAAGTGCTTTGCCGGAGCATCTCTCCTAGGCATAGAGGGTCAGGAGAGGATTCCTGGAGGAAGGGATATTTCAGTTGAGACAAGAAAGATGACTAGAGTTAACCAGACTGTCGCGGATGCTGTGGGGAACCAGCCAGGTATCTCCACAAGGACTGGAACACTCATTCCCCTTCTGGCAGTGGTGTTGCCGTTTGATGGTTCTCAGCTGAGGTCCTCCCCCAGGAATCATCTTCTGCTGAAGGAAGCTACCTTGCTCAAGGTTATCTCTATCTCTAGGGAAGCTGGGGTCAAAGGTCCACCTTCTTGTCTCAGTTGGGACATCCCCGAAGGGCCATCTCAGTTCCAGAGCTCCTCACAGGATCCGCTGAGGCTTCGGTCGCACTTCTATTGAAGTTTAGTTTTTCCTTCTGCTCAATCCTACTTCTTTTCCACTTCACAGGTATTGTTTCCAAGAGTATTGTCCAATAAAAACCCTGCAAACAAATAAACTCTCCCCTCAACACAAGCAAAGAGTAGTAGTGATGGTAGTAGAAACAGGGTGTTAACCAAAAGATAGAATAGCATATCCAAGGCTAGAGGTGTTGGAGAAGTTAAGTGCTTTTAACCAAGTCTGAGAAGTAGTAAGTGAGGTCAGTAGAAGAGATATGGTTCTGAAGAGGGAGTCAAGATCTTATCATCCACATCAAGGAGATGGGGAGATTGGAGTCTATACCAAGGCCAATGGGAAGCTCTGGAAGACTGTAAATCACGAGAGAGACATAATCTGATTTTCTGATTTGTGTTTTAGAAAGATCATTTTGGCTGTAATGTGGCACCATTAATTAAAACTCCCATTACCATTGATCATTGTGTTTTTAAAATTAGAATACTGAAGTGATTCGTGACCTCCTTGTGCACTGTACATCTTTATGGAATAAATAGCAAACCATATATTTCCCAGGTAAGTCATGTAATGAACACAGGTATTGCAGCAGTATTGTGGAACCTGTAAAACTCTTAAGGGATGCGATCATAGTTCTTGAGTCTTTTTTTTTTTTTTAAACGTGATTCATACTGTTTAAATATTTATTGAGCATCAACTACATGCCAGAATGCACCATGTTAATGCCGTGGAGGATCAAAGACAAAAGCTCCAAAAAGGAGAACATGACTATCTTGTTCACTGCCTGACCTCTACAGCATCTGGCAAAAAGCAAGTGCTGAATAAGTGAATAAACGGAATGGGGAGTCTCAGAGACCTGGGCACATTACTTAGTCCTCGTGACCACAAAATTATAGTAGCTTCTGCCTCTCAAGGTTGTTGTGAGGGGAAAATAAGATAATGTAGGTAAAACATGTACTTCAGAAGCTTAGTATATAGTAAAAATTGTATTTATCCAAATAGTTCAAAGGTTGTTTGCTAGTCTCGGTATTGCTAAAAGTAAACTAAAACCTTAAATGATTACAACCAAACTTCTGATACCTATTTCTCTATTGTCCTCTTTATCCTGTAATATCACTTCAAAGAAAAATGTGATTTGAAAATCAGGTTGAAAGATTTCAGTCACTCATTAACTTAGTCACCAAATGTTTTTTTGAGGACATCTAAAGTACTGGGCATGGGTTATGCAGTAATGAAGAGAACAGCCACTGTCCCTGTTGTTGTGGAGCTAATAATCTAGGAGGGAGACCTAAACAAATAAAATTTTGTGAATTATAGCCAAAACAGTCTGTCCTTAAAAGAATAATAGAGAAAAGCTAATTTAATAAGACAAAGGTTAAGTCTACTCTAAAGAAGTGACCTTTAATTTGGGAATTAAGAGTAGGAGTTTTATTAAGAATAGGGGATAAAACATTTCATTCTGCCAGAAATTTCCGTGCAAAGACCCTGGGGTAGGAAAACATCTTAGCCCATCGGAAGGAGGGAGAGAAAGCCTGTGCAGCAGAGCGAAGGAAGATGATGCTGGAATGGAGGCAGAGACAAGTCTTGAAGGGCATTTGTTGTCACATGGTCTTTCTTTATCCAGACAAAAGGAGACACAAACCGCCTGAAATCTGACTACTCTCTGGATATATCGGAGCAGTCTATGATGTCTGTAAAATAGGAGGAGGGCAGGTAAATTGCACTCTGAACAGTCACGTCTAAGCCTTGGGAAAAGTCGATTATATATTCCCCTGCTGGTCATTATGATAAGTGAAAAAGCATGTTACAAAGGCACCTAGCTGTTGAAGTGCTTATATAAAGTGTTTATATATTTGCGGAAATGTATTGCATATATTTATACCTACAGTTCTACCCTAAACAAAGTAGAACTATTAGAAAAGCTTTTTTTTCTATCCCTCTCCCCCTTTTTTTCTTGGATGTAGTTCTTCCAAGAACTACTCAGTGGGAGTAGGAGCAATTTAGAATAGAAGTGCTGTGGTGGTTTTCCAGGAGATGTAGAATTTTGGGTGTCATGAGTGTTTGGGTGGTGGCTTACACAATGGATTTGCTCAGGGAGGCTTCCATTTTCCTCTCAGTGATTAGAACAACCTGCGTTCTGGAATACAGTATTTAAACAGCAAGATTGGCATTGCTATCTTCCAGGATGGTGAAGGTTTAATTAACATTTGAAAATGCTTTGAGATCTTTGGATAAAAGTGTTCTGGAAGCATGAAGTATTATTATCTTTGGAGTGATATAGGTCATGTGACACAGGAAGTGGCTTTGAAGGAAAGGAAAACCTTTCATCAAGCAAACTCCTTGGGGTGGTTTGAGCCTGTTTTGAGTGACTCAACATGCCCGTGTCATCTCTCCCTAGACGGTGAATGAAAGGAATAACTTGGCCTACAGCTTAGCAACTGCCACCATCATTAACTGAAAGAATTTAGTAAGCTTATAAGTTAAACATTCTACAAATTATGCAGAATCCTAAAGCATTTAGTACAGTTGTCCCTTAATAAGCATTGAATAGATATTAGCTGTTACTATTATTGCTGTTCTCATAAACATAGTTTTAAGAAGTCTGGACTTACTTTCTCTGACCTAATGCCTTTTAACCAAAGAGTTTAATATACTTTAGTGATAAACAAATCTTACTTTCATTTTAAAGACTCCGTAAAGAACAAAATAAATGTAAATTACTGTTGAGGTCCTAATGTGAGAGCTATAGATAAGTGTCTACCATTCTCCTTGACAGGTAACCTTAGCTCAAAGTTAGATAACTAGTCCTTCCCTTTTCCAGCTTCCCGACCAGAAAGACCCGAAGTAGAAACGGGGTTTCTCTAACTTCGCTTCTCTAATGGTTGCTTAGGGTCTTCAGTGAACAGGATTGCAAAGAGAACACTTTAAAGTAGTTCCAATTTATCCAAGGACAGCAATGAATAAACAGTTCATCCTGTTCCTTATGTATCTTTGCAATACTTCCTGGAAATGCAAAAGTCAGGACAGGGGTGGGGAGTGGAGGATAGGCATTCAGTTCACTTGAGAAAAGTATATTTTTAAAGAATATGTACGTCAAACCAAATCTGCCCATGCTTACTTGGGAAATTAATTTTGCTGGGTAGATGATTTAAGTTTTGTTTGTTTGTTTTGTTTTGTTTTTAAATACACACCTGTCTCAAATACAATAAGAAAAGGTGTTTTGGAAAGTGGCTCGGGAAGGAGAGAGAGAATAAGGAAAGGGAGTGGGTAAAAGGAAGTCAGCATCAGGTGAAGAGGACCCGGACAGAGGCGAGGGCTGCCCGGGGGTGTGGAGGGAAGGTCCCCTAGACGTTTATCCGTATATGTGGGTGTGGAGGTGCCGCGGCCAGGCGCGGGCCCACAGTACAATGGGGGTCAAGCACCAAACTGACCTAATTAAAACTCATTACACCAGCCCATCCCCGTTAACAGGCAGACTCACCTGCAAATCCCTCAGCGCCAGGACCGCTCTCTGGTCCCTAGCTGGGAATTCTAGCCCCAGCCCCAGGGCCTGGAATCACTGGTCAGCGTGACCTGCCTGTTTGTGGCCATCAGGTATAGTTTCTTTCTGGATTTTTTTTCACATTCCAGTAAATTAATTTTATCTGCTTTGGAACATTTTAACAAAGAAAGCTCTCTGGTCATCACATGGGTAAAATAACAAGGGATAAAAGAACGTGAACTTCTCCTAATCAGAAACAAATAACTAAATCTCCCTTGAAAACTCAGCCTTTCCTGTCCCGCCAGCCTTTTCATTTATCTTTCATTGATGGTATTTTGAAATTACCATTCTATAGGCTGACTGTGGTACTGGCCTTCCTCTCCTTTTTATATAATTGTTGCCGACCTTGACAGAAGATCTCAAAACTTGTTAAGTATAAAGTTGGTAAACGATACTATTGTTCAGGAGGTGGGGGTCGAGATGGGGTGGGAGCTGAGGGTTTATCTAGGGGAGGAAAAAAAAAACGGAAAATGCACCCTAACCAGGCTCAAATTAACTGAAATGGATCAAAGTAAACAGAGACATCTAAAAGCTTTTGTAAGTTAAAAGTGGCTATCTGTTGCAGGTCTTGCCTCATTAACTGCTGATTGAAGCTCTGCTTGGCCCTCTGGGATACCTAACACCCCAGACCTATCACCAGATGAACCTCAGTTAGGCTCTTTTGCCTTTCCCTCTGTTGCTTTGTAGAGCTCCTTGACCTCAACCTTCTTACAAATGTTTATCCTTCCTACCAGGCAAAGGGAGTAAAGGTTTGTCTTTGAGAATCTTGCTGGGAATTTCACTTCTAGCCAATGAGGAATTCCCAGAAAAGAGCAATGGAAGGCATAGTTGTGGTATCTCTGCAGATCTGTATTCTGAAAGGTAGACTTGGCAGTTCTGATGTTTTAAATAAAACCCCGCACAAGAATATGTAGAGGAAAGAGTCCACAGTTTGTTTTTCTCTTGGGTGTTGGCTTCATTTCCATATGTAAATGGTGAAAGGTGCCGATTAGGCCATATGCTTTAAGATACAGGTATCTCTTGGCTCCCGGGGTCCTAGCCCTTCACCAGGCCATTCCGCTGGGACAGGGAGCTGACACTGAGAAGATTGTCTAGGGGAGGAAGAGAGAATAGTAGTGGGGGTGGGTTGGGTGGGCGGGGAGGGAGTAGCAGGGCTCTTTGAGTAGGACCAGATAGGTCTCTGTGTAGAGTAATATTACAGCTCTTTCTCTCATAAACAAGCTGCATGCCTGCTTCTAAAGACCCATCTGGCATAGCTTTGAGAATGGCAATAATTACAAGCTGATGATGGACATGGAAAAAAAGCCCTGCTGAGCTAACTCATAAGGAAGTACAGGCCAGGACTGCAGGGAAATTACAGGCTGAAAACCTTTCTAGTTTAGGCCTTTTGGTGTTCTTAATCACAGACTTTAAATGTTGTAATAAACACTGTTGCATTTTATTGACCAACTCCCATGACAGGCAAATCTTTTTCATTTTATTTTATTTTTACCATTTGCTCTTCGGAAAGCTGCTCAGCAGTGTCTGTCTGGGCTGAGCCAGTAGGTCTTTAGCTTTTCTGCTTATAGGAAGATTAGAAAAAGCAGGGCGACTTTTTATTTAGTTCATAGAAATTTGCAAAATTTTTTCATAAGTTGCTCTCTGTGTTCTATAGTTCAGATCCCCGAGTTCAATGCTTAATCTGTAGCTATAGAAGAGAGGGTCTGGTTGTTTCAATCAAGAAGATTGAAGAGGATAAAAGAACGAACTTGAGAAAAAACGATCTATGATTTTATATCATCGAGTAATGTTTATTATGTAGAAACAGGTAAAAATCCAAATTAAATACTCTATTATTAGATTAACGGAACAAAAGTTCTGGCCTTGTTTGTGAAGATGATCCTTATTTCAGGGATACATTTGTTATTGAAAGGATGATCCTTCTTAAAGTTTTGGAGCCTAATATTTTGCAAGTAGATCTAAGACATTGTATTTCTCAAACAGTTTAGACCATTTAATTGAGCAGATGCTTTTAGGTAATATTCATAGGAAGAAGAAAATAGAAACACTGGAAATTTTCTTTTCTCTGAAACATCATTAGCCTCAAAATCTATAGCTTAAATGTCATGTCAAAATTAGTCTTGACTATAACACATTACCACTTGCTGTTATAATGAGATTTTTGACTCCTAATGTGGGGTTTATTCTACTTTAACACATGCTATCAGTTTCCGTGAAAAGAATGTGATCTTCATTTTATTCATTTTAACAGTCTAGGTTAGAAATGATGAGGAACAATATGAATTGTTTTTGTGTGTGTGTGTGTGATTTATTAACTTTTACAAGTAGATCCTTGTTCAAAAGATACCATTATGGGTTTTAAGGCAGAACATGTTAAGTTCATTATTCTTTAGGCAGTAGATACTACGTTTGTAACTTATTTTCAAGTCCTTTCCTCCTTTGCTACAATTTCTCACTCATATTTCTTACAGACTTGTATTTTATTCTTTGAGTTTTGCATACATTCTGGCCATCCCAGCTGGATTATTTAGTTCTGTCCTTTTGCATTTGATTACTTGTTCAAGGACATAAAGTTCTGAGGTCTATGAAGTTAAAGCAGTGAAATGATTGCGCAATAGAAATTCACCAATATAAACTCAGTCTCATGTCATTTTGTAAACACTGCTTTATCTGAAGCTCCCTTGTCTATGAGAAATTATTTCTTTATGTCTGTCTCTTTTCCTATACAGGCTGGAATTCTTCCTAACAAAAGAAGCATGAATTGGTGGAAACTATATATTAAATGCAGGACTATTTGTCTAGTTTTCATTAGGTTGCTGAGTGAAAAGCCTCAGTGCCTCTCTTTTCCCAAGGTACTCAGATATCCATGAAGTCCTCCTCATCTCACACTATCATTTCTCTCACTGGGCACAATCCAGCTTTAAAGAATTCAACACTTACTGGTCTTTAGAGAACTGTCAGCAATGACAGCAACCAGGGACGCTGACATGTCTTACTGTTTACAAAGGATGAGCACAACATGGCCTCTTGGATGACTTGATAAGCCCTGCAACTTCTTGCTCCCTGATTCTGACCTTTCTAGACCAGCTGCCTTTTCGTGGCCAGCTAAAGACACAAGTATGAAAACTCGATCTAAATCCGGACAAGTCAGGAAACACAGCAGCAAAGATAAACTAGGGTTGCTTGAGGTTGCTTTGTAAACAGTGAAAACAGAAAGAGAAACATTATCTCAGTCCCTGACCCCTTGTATGCACATAGTTTTCATGTGTTCTTAAAGTTTACTGAAAAAAAATCCTAGAATAGCAGTAAAGTAAGTTCATGGATTATTATCGTGATTTTGAATATTTATTCTTATTCTCATTTTAGCATCCCTCAATTCCTCAAAAAATACCAGCCAATTTATAAGTTAAATTAAGTTCAACTTAAAAAGAAATATTCTGAACACATTGTTTTCTATTTAGGGAATCCTAAAAGGTCTTGGAAATTGTACAGAAGCACATGCTTTTCCTCATTTCTGCTTTGTAGAGAGGAACTTTCTTATCAGGAAGGGGCCCCCAGGAAGTTGAAACTCCTTTCGACCTTTCCTTTTTGCTTTCTTTCAGCAATGAACGAGTGGAGGAAGAAAGGAAAGTTTCCTGTGTTTGTGTTGCACTTGGGTCAATGCTTTTGTTAAATGATATATATCATAACTCCACCAACTACATGGGGCTTAGAGGTGTTGTCTTCCTTAAATTCTTGTAACCTATTGGGGCAGTGCTGTTATCATCCAAGAGTACCAGGCTATTCCTAGAAATGAGCTCCTCCAAGGAACTTGGATGAAAAGCATTTGTATTAGGCTTTTATCCCCTTGTTGTTTCTTCTTCATTGGGGGAGGAGTGAGGCGTAGGAGGAGAGGAGGACGGAGGAGGAGGAGGAGGAGGAGGCGGGAGAGGAGGAGAGGAGGAGGAGGAGAAGAAGACGAAGAGAGAAGAACGAAGAAGAACCGACGCAATCACAGAAGAAGACACAGTAAGTCTACGACTACCTCCGCCTCCTCCCCCTAATCTCCCTATACTCCTCCTCCTCCTCCTCCTCCTCCTCCTTCTTCTTCTTCTTCTTCTTCTTCTTCTTCTTCTTTTGCAGAAATGCCATTGCCAAAAATAATGTGTGCCACCTTCGATAGAGCAAAATGCCTTTCTTAATTTTAGCAACGTAAAGGCCACATCAGTCACAAACACTGTCGCTTGATGTTGACAGTCATAGAAAGGGATTTAATCTAGATGATGAGGCAGAATCTTCCTGGTCTCTGCTTATAATCTGCTCAACACTTTCTGAAGAGTTCCCATTAGATATAGGCCTTATTTTCACCTAAGTGTCTGTCTGTAGAACTGCTGCCTTTATTATAAATCATAGCTATTGAATCTCAGAACTCAGGTACAAGTGACTCTCTCACTTTTTACAGAGAGTGAAACTGAAGTTCTGGGATCCATCCTGCTCTATGGAATACAGTGTTTCATCATGCATCCAGGGTGATGTGCTTCCAGGTAAGTTTTCACCTTTGTAGCTTTCTCCTGTGAGCCCAATCTGATGGTGGAGGCTCAATTCTAATTGGGACTCGAAGGAAAGAAGTCCCATTGGTTGACAGTGATAAGGAATGGAATGTAAAACAGCAAGTTCACAGCCAGTTGCAATCAATAGCACCATCTAAAAACATATGGAGCAATAGAGCAATGTGGGTAGGAAGTGATACAAAGGAAGAATATTCACTGCGGGTCAGTGTTTGAACCTATGGAATTATCAAATTTTGCTGATTCTGTTGGTGGCTGCCTATCGTGCCTCCTTAATTTTCCGGGGGAGGGGGTGGGGGTCGGGGAGGACAATTTTCACCCTCTTTAACAAGTTAAGTGCATTTTAGTGATTTGACAGCGAAAGTATAAATTCTTCTTGAAATATCTTTATTTGGAATTACTTGAAGATTTGGCACAAATACATTTTTTTTTTCATATGCAAAGATTAACTTTCTCACAGAATTATTCAAATAATTTATTCTCTCATTGGACCATCATTTTAGGGATAAATATTCACTGGTACCAGGTACAGAGTAGATAGACATTTGTGCCCCCATAGGATGCACCTTGTAGTAATCATCAGAAGGACTTCATGGTAAATCAAGAGTCAGAAAGTGATATGCCACCCAAGAGAGGTAGTATTGTGTTTCTACCCTGTTTCTTCTCAAGCTCAGATATACCAGCTTCTTACTATTTCCTCTCTCGTCTGGCTGTGGGATTCGGATATCTGTTCAGTTCCAGTTTTTGTTTGTTTATGTGCTTTTGGCTTGAGCTTGGGGAGTAATTGTGCAGTTTGAGGCACTTCTACTCCTAGCTCTCCTTGAGTTCATGTGCCATTTTCAGGACTTGGTTTCTTCCTTTCTCAAGTAAATTCACTGGCCTGCCTGCTTAGCTTTACACATTTCAGGTTTCTATTTGCAGAGATATGAGACCATGAGATCTGCTAACATGCAAAATTGAGATAAAAGCATTTTTTAAAATGTCTTCCTGCACACAGGCCTGCTTTATAAAAAACCAGAACAGTTCAGGAATTAAGATGTTGTTGAAATGCCTGAGTGTCTCTGCCCTTTTATTACATCCAGGGTGATGAGGTCATGACTTACTGTTTAGCTTATGTGGTGCAATTAAGAGATTCGTTTCTTAACGTGATTCATCTGAGGAAGAGTTGACTCAAAAGTTTTAGGAGAGAGGCAAGAGTCGTATGAGAAGATGTTGGAAAATTATGGTTTTCTTCTGGAAGTTTGAGATCATTTTTTCATTTCAGGCGAGAATGAGAACCACAATAAGACTGTCTTAGATTTCTGAACAGCAGAGAATTTGATTACTTAATGCCAGTAAAGCTAAGGAGATGGTTTTAGTTCTTGGCTTTTCTCCCTCTTTGGAATGATATCAAAAATGTTAACTAAATATTTGTTTTATTAAGACATCATTAGATCTCTGCGTGTAGAGATATTTAAATGAAACAGTATCTCAGATGTGTGTGCATATATATGTATATATACATGTATACAGTATATAAAATTATATATAATATATTTTATATATTATATTGTTTGTTGAGCCTTGATTGAACCCTTTTAAAATGCAGCATTGAAATTCCTACTGCTGAAAAAGAGGTGGTCTCCGCATTTGGTCAGGGTAGCAATTCTCACTGAGAGTTAAACCCTTCACAATTATGTGTGAATATAAAAATGTTGAGAAGCAATGGATTAAGACATCTTTATTCTTTCATAAAAGATTAATTCATGGACTTCAGTTTGGTTGGCATTTATTGATGTTCCTTTCTACCTCTTCTTTGATCGTGATTCTCAAGTTGGTCTTTTATTCATGGTTCAGTTTTTTGTAAATATTCATAGTTTATGTACTGGTCAATTTGGTATAAGAAACATTTATGAAATGCCTATTTTACGTAAGGCACTATGCTCAATACCCAGGACCATCTTTAAAGGGATAATCTGGTGTCTCTGTCCTTTAGGAGGAGAAAAAACTTCTACAGTAATGACTACAAGTCAGATGGGGACAAACCTTGCAACAAACGGATAGACAAAACGTTATATGTGCTCTGAGGAGGGAGCCATTTATTTTGCGGCGTCATTGGGTAAGGCTTCATAGAGATGGTGACATTTGAATTAGTCTTTAGAGAAGTAACATATGAACAGAGGAAGCTGGAGAAAAAGAGCAAAGTTCCAGAAGTGTGAAGGTCCATGACAGGATCCAGGAGAGGAGATAAGTCTGTTCTCATCCAGGGTGATGAGGTCATGACTTACTGTTTAGCTTATGTGGTGCAATTAAGAGATTCTGGGTAGAGTATTCGCTGTGTGTGAGAAGAAAATGGCAGCCAAGTTCTGAAACATAGAATGATTTCCGTTTCTTAGGGACCTTGAATACTATGCTAAGAAATTTGGATTTTATTTTAAAAGAAAATGAAAGGCTAGTAAAAGCTTTTGGACTGAGAAGGTGCACCACGGTTATAACCATACTTAGGTAATTGTCAGATTTGTGAAAGAAAATTTGAGGTGGAGAGAAAGTGGTGACGGGGACCCCCTGGGGGGGCGCTACTACAATAACCCAGGTATAGATGACATGGCTAGGCTAGTGATAATAGAAGCAGAAGTGGGAGAGTAATCCAAGAGACATTCTGAGTCTAGAATTAGATATGGTAGAACATAAATGAATAAAGTTTCTACTTCAGGTGTTTGGTAAATGGAAAAACCACGAACTGCCAGAAAGAAATTTAGAAGGTTTGAAGGAGAAGACAATGAGTACTTAAATTGAAATTTTAAATATACTTTGGTTAGACACACCATTTTTTTTTTTTTTGAAGAACAAGGTCGTTATAGACTCCTTTATTAGAATTATACACTATTTTACTTTTGATTTGGGACCTTGGCACTTTCTGATTCCTCAGAGGAGGAAAAGAAAAAGTGTATTTTCTTTCTATCACTTCTGAAAATATTTTTATTTTACCCTAATCTTAAGATATTTCTGAAGAGTATTTTGTGCTTTACTTGAGACTGACTCTTGGACCTAACTCGCCTTCCTCTGGCCATACTCTTGAGGATGAGGCAATTCGCAATCCTTACTAATGCTTATAGGATTCTCAGAGTTAGAAAGAACTGGCCTTTATAAGGCTAGAGTTGGAGCCAAAATGGATTCTTGGATCACGTATCTCCTGCCGGCTATGAAGTTGCCAGACTTTATCCCAGTGGGTGGAAATGGACACCAGCCCCTGGAGAAGTGATGGCTACACACAGGCGTCTGCTACCTCTGCTGCTTCCTCTCCTCAGTGAGGAAGGAAACCGTGGGCTTTCCTAGGCATTTTTCTTGTTCTCTTAACATGGGGGAACTGAAGAGTTTTGGCTCTCGGAGTCTGGATAGTGAACATAAGGTTGGAGGGGTTTCCAGAGAGCAGACAGTTCCCATCTCTGAACTGTCGTTACTTTCTTTCTCCGCCCCCCTTCCTGTGCTGTGCAATTCATCCATCTCCAGAATTTCGGTGCACAGCGTTAGAAAGTCATAGTGGAGTATCTAGAGTTCAAAGCACATGCGAGGCTTCATTTGGAGACACTGAAATGTAAGGAAGACTGTACCATTGAGCTTTCCTCCTGCTAATGAAATGTTATTTAGATAAATATTCAAGCTCTTTCCTAACTCATTTCTTTATTAGATTTGCATACCACATGTCTAATGACTAGTCCTCTTGAAAGGTGATAAAGAAGTGTTACAGAACTTCCAAATATCTATTTTTTATCTGATAAACCCATTCCAAAGTTTGCAGTATGAATTTAGTTTGCAGTTAGAATTCCCCAAATCAAATATTTAAAAATCCTGGGCAGCAAATTCAGCTTTGAATCTCTGGAAAGCAATGAGTGACAGGTGGACCTATCTAACTAGATTGTGAGCTTAAGGCACTGTGTGTTTTATGTAAGCATTAACAATTTATTTAGGCCATTTTGGGTCTCATTTCCCACCCAAGAAAATCAAGAATATTACACTTTTTTTTTTCCCAAGTCATGGCACAAAATTGCTCCTCCAGTTTCAATTCCTTTGATTATTTCAGCAGGAATGGTTAAGATAAAACAGATCTTCAGAAAAGACATCCATGTGAGCTTTTCCTGCTGATTGAGGCCAAAAAACTGTTGTCAAGCACCTACGGTATACTCAGCAGACTGAGGGGTGCTGTGTGGAACACAAAGAAGAAACAAGCTCCCTAGGAGCTCACTGCAGCTGGGAGGAAGGAGAGGGCTGGAGCTGAGGAAGGGGAGAGCCATGTATCATAATCTCGCGGCTATGCTCCGATCCCTTCAAGTCCAAGTCCAGGGGGAATGATTCAAAGTAAAGCAAATAGTCAGCCTCCCTCCCATGTTAGAAATGGAGGTAATGGGAAAGGATAGAAATGGGATGGCAGACTAATTCATTTGCAATAGACTGGCTTAATTCTCCACAGTAGTGAGTTTGAGGGCAGCAATGCAAAGGACAGCTTATAATTGTTTTTGTTTTGGTTTGTTAGCATATAAGCAACTTGACAGCACAATCCTCATCTTCTTTTTTTTTTTTTTTTTTTTGTCTTTCATAACTCTTCATGTTATATTCCCTCCAAAGGTAGCAGGTAAGTGCTGGGTCCAGCCCTCAAAGAGGCTGATATTCTCCAGACACGTCCATAGACACTTTTAAGTTGAGAGCCAAATCCTCTGTCAGACACATTTTCCTTGTCAAATCATACCCGTCCCACCTCACCGACACTGATAGTCCTGGGAGCCAGTTCTGATGCCAACCTGTATTGAACTCCTAAATGTGAGTACACTTTCTCTAGGGGCAGCTCAGGCTAAAACTTGACCTTTCAGAGCTTTGGGAGGTGGGAAGGAGAGCAGAGATTGCTGGGGAGAGAGAGATTTCCTGGTTATTGCTGTAGGGAGTCTGTTTACTTGCCTTTAAGGGTCACAGGCATCTGAATGGGCGTCTCTGGCTCTGCTCTTGGGTTTGGTTTCAGAGGACCCAGTCCTGTGGAATTCCGCCCCCCATCAGCCCTCCCCTCACCCTGTTAGGTATGGGACTTTTATCCCACAGTATGGTTCAAGCCTTCCTGAGGAACACTGCAGCTTGCTTGCAAGAACAGCAATTGGAAAGGCCGTTTTAAGTGGAGTTTACTGTTGTTGTATAAACCTTCATTTAAAATTGACTATAAAATGTTTCTGAACCTGCCAAACACGCATTAAAATATTTTGCTCCATTTATGCCTATGCGTAACATTTGGTTTCTAAAGAGCTTTAATCAAGTAATCTTCAAGTAGGAAGTTATTCATCTTTATTGCCAGTCGGTTCTCAGTGGTGGTCGTGGCAACAATCTTTTTATTGCTTCTGTGTTTAGTTGTTCTTTGACATGATAGAAGTCAGCTGCAGTTCAATGAGCTCACTATTTGTGCAACTTAATTGCTTGCTTCCTTCAATACGTACTCAATTTTTCCTTTTATGAGCAGGGCTGTTGGAAAAATTAAGCTTAAGGATATAGCCATCCACTGTTAATTAACCTCCTTCCCAAACACATTAGTAAAATGGGTCAAATAACTGCTGAGTGCTAAGTGTACTGTTCCTAAGGTCCTTCTCAGCTGAGAAGTGAATCCTGTATTAAGCGAACAAATGTTGGCACTTTGAGCATTTTCTGGAAGCAGTGATGACATAAGAATAATGCTTTGTAACACATCCTTCCCTGCCGCACCGTCTCCTCGAAGTTAAGTACATTGTTTGACTGTCTGGCTCTGCCATGGGCTTGTTTCACGTTACGTGAACATTAAAAGAAAGAAAAGGCGGCAGTGGTTTCTTCTTCCTCCTCTTCTTCCCCCTCTCCTTCCTCTTTGCTTTCTAGGTTATTGCTTGTTTTTACAGGGGGATCCTAAATTTAGCTTTCCCTTTAGATAGTGACCACTGCTATTACTTTGACTCGCAGTTCCTAGAATAATCCGAAATTTGTGAGGATATGTAAGTGTTTGTGAAAAGTATAGAAGTATGTTCAGTGAGGGAACTAATCTATCAAAATAGATTTATATAGAGCTCTTATAATTCCTCTCCACGTAGGGTTATATTAAGATGGAAAAATCACTTTAATTACAGTGGTGAAGGGCTGATTGGAGCTTTGCCAACTTTGACAGAAAATATTTTGAAGTTTATAAACTTAAAAAGAAAGGAAAATATGACAGTTTCTGAATTTGGTAGAAAGCGGGAAAATGTGACAGTTTCTGAATTTGGTAGAAAGCAGTTTATACTTTTAGAAAGAAGAAAGCAAACGCAAAGAAAGCGAAAACGGAATAATACTCCAGATAGAGCTAAAGGCTGAAGATCATGTTTGTAATCTTTACCCTCTATTTGTAGTTTCCACATTTGGCCTCTCATAGGGAAGAAGTACAGACAAGAAAAAAAAAAAAAAAAAAAAACCCAACCAGCTCCTCAAACAAATCTTAAACTGGTAAATACAAAAATTTCTTTTTCTTTTCTTCAGTTGCAATCTAAATCTTGCAGATATTTTTTACTTAGGCAGAGAATCAACATTTCTAAAAATCATCTGCTCTGATAAAATCATTACCAAATAATGGCTGTTTCAATCCTCTTTCAAGGTTTTAGTGCCTCCAGATTTGGGCATATTTCCTTCTTTGCACTTACAGTCAATGAGAAATTTCTCGCAGCACCTTTTTTCCAATGTCACTTCAGAATATCAATGACATAGAATTGATGTTGAAATGGTAACCTTTGGATATCTCAGTTTGCCTACCTGCTTGAGGGATAATGACCCTTTGCTAGTCTAGACTCCAGGGGATTGTTAGAAAACTTGATTAGCTAATGCTTGTCAGGAGCCCTGAAGCAAAAATGTTTTCCCTGTGTGTTACTTTGTCCCACAATAAAGCTTGCAAGAATGACCTCATTCATATTCATTAGTGGTGGGTTCTAAAGGTTATTCTCTCTTATCTTTTGCCTGGCTAAGGCCTGAGATGCAAATGGCAGATTGTCGACACCGGGAAAGTAGTTAAACCATTTGAAAGGTTGGGTATGGGAGGAGGGGCATTGCATTCACACATGCCTATAGATGCTTTGGTGCCCAGCTTTTGTGTAGCTGGCTCACAGATTCCAGGTGGGGAGGTGGGTGCGGGGGCGGGGGAGGGGTGTGTGTGTGAATGTAACTTTTGGTGGAGAAGGAATTGCTGTGAATCGGAGTCAGGGATTGATTTAAAGCTTTATTCCTATCTAAACAATTATGATGGCAGATTTCATATCTTTTACAAGTAGATGATACTTGTCTGAGACAGGAAAAAAGTAGAAGTCCATGATTGGTGGGTACAAGAAAATATAGAATTTTCAAATTTTTGAGGCATTTAGGCTTGCTAATTATTTTTAAAAAATATTCTCACACAGAGCCCCATTACCAATCTGCATGAAGCAAATCTGCAAATACTGCGTTTAATTTTTTAAATATTGCCTTTATATAGCCAGATCTTTGCCTTAGGAGACTATCTTGGGTCATATTATGCCTCCATTAACTGGTATCTTGCTCATCCCATAGATTCTTGTATTATTTCTTAAGGGCATCTTCCTGTGGCTATTCTAGCAGTCGTTGATTGACTTTAATTAAGCAAATCCCAGAAAGGAGAGCTAGGTAGGAGCTATGGAGATACTTCATATGACCAGCAGGTGGCACTGTGGATACTATAGTGGCGAAGAAAGAGATTCAAGATGAAAGGGGAATAACTGGGATAATGAGATAACTTAAGCTCCTCTACAGACCTTTGGGAGGTTAACAGGGCATCTCATAAAGCTATTCACCAGTTTCTGAATGTGGAAGGTTGCCATGGATCCGCCTTAAAAGAATATTTTCTCTAATTTGTAAAGTCTTCTTTTCAGCTACACCAATTGATATCTGTTTAAATTCTATATATATGCTATTGCCCAAAGTTGAAAAACAAACTTGAAGGGAAGATTTTTAGGGAATTTCTAGAAATTGACATTTACTCATATTGTAACACAACAGAATGGAAAATAAGAACTCAAGCCTGATGCGTTTATACTATAAAATGATATTTCATGCTCATATAATTTTATCCACTAGGGAAACAGGTTAATTTGATTTATTTAGTTATATGAAAGGGGCAGTAAGGACATTTTCCTGACCTCTAGCCTCTGCATTATCAGTCGTTATGACTCTCTTTTCTTCAAAAATTGATTCGAAAGACATTTCTGTAAAGTTTTTCAATTTTTGGAAGACACATTGTGTGTAGGTAAATTTTTTCTTCTTTGGACATTTTTGTAGTGCTGCATTTAGTAATTAAGGTGAATTAAGAGATAGCAACAATTACTTATTTCTGAGTGAAACCTTCCTGAAATAGCAGGAATTTTCTAAACTTACAGGGCTCTTTTGTCTCTTTTTTCTTAAGACATCAGAAGGGAACTTCTTTTAACTTAGACCAGAGGCAGATGGAGGTCTTGGGGAAGAAATGTTGTTTCTTTCTAAAAACAGTTCCTAAGCTGAGGCCTTTTGGGAACACTGGCCTTTCTATCAAAAGTGTGGACTTCTCTCCCTCGTGAATTTCTGCTCTCTGGGGCAGATAACTGAAATACTTTTTCTTTCTGCCTCCAGGGCTAGAAAGCATGAGTCCCAGTGGTGATAGAGCCCATCTTCCAAGTGGAGAGCTGAGGAGGTTGTGAACACGTGCGTGCCAGTCCAGAAATAAGATTGGGTGACTGAGCACATCCTATATGAAGGAAAGGAAACAGGGTGGGGGTAAGAACCAGGACGGAGGTGGGAAGAGGAACAACGAAGTTAGATTTAGGACAAGGTGGCTGAAATCAGGATCTGACAGTGGCAGGACAGGGTCTTAGAGGAGAGTTTCAGTGGTCTCAGACCGTTGCTCAAATCCAGATCCTTCCATGTCTGCTTAGTCCAGTGGGAGCTGAGGCAGGCAGCTGGCTGAGTTGCTGAGGGAGGACGCTGTGAGTGGTCTCTCCATGTGACTGGAAAGTCTGACCAACTGAGGGGACCTGGGAATGGAAACCAGTTTACTGTATATTCAGAAACAGGGATATTTCTGATTCACCAGGGCAGGCTTCTCTTATTTTTTGGAACAGATTGCTCTCTTCTGAGCCTGGAGCCTGGGCAGTGCTTGAACGGCAATGAGGAGCATAAGTTTCCTGTCACTTCCTCTTTGGCAGGTTGTGTCTGCAGACACTGGCTCCTATACCCCATAATTACTTTTTCACATTTTTTAATATAGTAACACATGGTTGGGCTTGTGGTGGGGGAACCGAGTGATGCCTCCGGGCCATGAATACTATAAATAACTTCAGGGATCGTTTTATATGGTTAGGGAAGGAAGCAGCTTCTTTCTTAAGAAATAGCTCCAAGCAAAGACACAGGGTTTGGGAACAAATAACTTTTATTTTCAGGAGCTCCTTTGCCTTTTCTGTTTCTCTATAGATCAGAAATCTTATTGGTATTAATTTGTCTTCTCACCAATCTGCGATACCACTTTTTATCTTAGAGTGGTTTTGTAGCCACCTTGTCATTTAGAGAAAAGTACATACGTTTTGTTGATGACTGTGAAACTTAAAGTTCACCCTCTAACATTAGTTTTTGCCTGTGAACTCTCTAGCAGGCAGCCATATGCAGGTGTGTGTTGGAAGGGACTGCAATAAGCAATCTAAAATTATTCCTCATAACTCCGACAAAGTCTCTAAACCATCCGAGGCAGCCCAAACTTAGGGCTTCCTGGGAATAAATTTTAGGACATTTCTGATGTATTTTAAATTTCTGCTCCTTATTTATTGAGTGGAAATTGACAACAGCTGATCAAGATTACCTTTCAATACTGCCCTTTATATGTTTCAATGGCCTGTCTCTAAACTTGCACATGATTAATACTGAAATAAGATAAACGCTATTTGTTAATAAGTAGAAATCTAATAGAAAAATTTTTATTAGAAATAGATGTAGCAGACATATTCTAAAAACACTTCCTATACTTCGCTAGTCTGTATACTTTAACTCATATTTGTACAAATTTGAGTCTCACAATTCTCTTCTGAAGTAGAACAAGTAGTTTGGATTATCTTTGCATCAAACGTAATATTTTTGTATAATATACTTACATTACAGAAAGGCAAAGACACTAGCCCAATAAAGGAGATATAAAAATGATCACATTGCCCTGGGCATGAAAATGCTTTGTTTCACTCTTAGCAGGTGAAATTCACTGACATAAACTGTGTCTATAGGCAAACGGGGCTCATTTTACCTGGATCTTGTGTAAGTATTGTGTGGTCAGTCTGGCAGTAGGGACAAAAGTTGCAGTGAGAGGCAAATCTGAGAGACTGGGCAAGAGGCAGTGGGACACATTCCCAGGAGGAAACATGAGGAAAACCAAAATCCATAGTTCTTCGTTGTTCGGGGCCAATATTTGCTAAACTCACAAGCACCTGGCACTGTGCTCCAGGTTTCCAACCTGACAAGCAAAGATGGAAATTTCTCCCTTGTACAAAAGAAAACTTCGTTTTACTTCTCTCTTAAAACACGTGTTCATCAGAGGGCTCGACCCGCAGGGCTTGACCCTGGCTGATGCATACACCTAGTGCCGTGGTGCTTGCGTGTCTGGGGAGTCACAAAGAGACTGTGGTTGGATTGTCATCCTCAATAAAGGACACTGTTTGATAATTTCATTTTAAGACTTCTCTAGTGCCGAGAATCTGATAGAGCATCTGTTCTGATGTGGCGCGCTGACAGCCACCATATTTGTCTAGAGGAACTATGATGGATTAAATAGCAGAGTGCTTTTCTCTCATGAGGTAGCAGCACTTAGGAGGGAAAAAGCGTGTCTAGTTTCCTGGACCCTATTCCCTGAACCCCTCCACAAGACCCTGTTGGATTAAGTGGGCCAGCACCAGAACTGCAAGTTCTTATTAACCATACATACCCAAAAGGCCCTAACACAAACAATCCCTATTATAAAGTCGGCCCTTTGCAAACAATATTTGCAGAAAATACTTGTACCTGTTCTCTGACACGCTACATTTTTTGCAATGATTACATGCCTATGCTAAGCAATGGCATGTCGCCAGAAGCAGAATCAGCCTGCTGGAGTTTCAATAGTGCTCATTATGAAGGAGAAGTTTCTATTCCTACCGCTGGAAGGAAAAAGCCACTCACAGATAAAGTGTACGATATGATTACCCTTGCTTTAGATAACCACAAGTATTACTTCCGACATGATAAGAGATTGTTTTCTGTCTCCATCATATAGAGCTTGGCTCAGCCTTTTTAAGAAGAAGCGAGAGCATTTTTGAAGGCCACTTGATCAGTTTGGAACCTGTGGGAGCACAAGGTTGCCATGCAGATAAAAATCAACACTGGTTTCAGCTACCATAGCAATTGCAGTGAGGGTGGGTGTCTGGGGGCTTGAGAAAAGGTTTGGAAATAAGGGAGCAAAAGGCCCTAGTGATTCTGGCAGAGTGATTTAGAGGCCTTGTGAGTAAACATGGTGCAAATCAGGATCGATTAGATGGTTCCTTTCATTATGCTAACCTCTTTCGGATTAAGTTCACTGAGAGAACTAGAATGCTCAATTCTTCCGGCAAGTGTATTAAAGAGGCAGATTTATTTTTAAATAGTCAGGCAGGAGTGCTAGCCTTCAATGCCCAAGTTGCTGGAGGGGATATGAACAGAGAAGTTGTAGGACTGATGGGAATTTAATGAGTTAAGTTGCAGAAAGGGAATAACGGTCTGCTCCAGACAGCTGGGCACTGAGCGAGCACTGGTATTGTTTTCGTTTCTCAGCAGCCTTTGGTGGGGAAACCAGACTCAAGGATAAACCTCTAGGTGGAGGGACATTGTAATTATCGACAGGTAGGAAATGGTAGTTTTTCCTTCCTAGTAGATGGATTATTGTGGATTATTAAATAGATTATTGACTACAAGCAGCTAGTAGATGGATTACTGACTATAACATAAACTGCAGAGGGGAAAAATCAGAATAGCATCTGAGGATTTAAAATACGTCCGAAGGCTGAGATAGAGTTTGTATGTGTGCATGTAAATACGTATGTTTGTGTGTATGTTGTCTAAAAGAAAAACTCCAATTCGAGTATGTCGTCATTTCCAAGAAGCATCCGAGAGATCAAAAGAGACCAGATGTGTAGAACAGGCTTCTCAAAATGTCATGGGACGGGTGTTTCAATGCTTTTTGCACCTTGAGACTGGTAACAGCAGGGACCAGTGTGAGTATAAGAAAAAAGAACAAGGGATTCAATTTCTCCAACTTTTCCACTTCTATTCCTGTGGTAGCTGATTCTACACCCTGCAGAATTGCATTTTTATGGTCTCCTAGTGCTACCATTGCTAGACAAGGGTGGAGAAGGGTGGAGTAGGGTGGAGAAGGGATTTTGCTTATAAGAGGACATGTCATGGCTCAGTTTTAAAAATCAGAATGGCATGCAAGGTTCTGACCATTAAAATAATCAGAATGGCACATGATAGTTCTCCAAGAGGAGAAAGTGTCTCCATTTTAAATGATAATGGGGAAAAGGCTATGCCTCCCCTTTAACTGCTGTTTTTGATTTTCTGTCCTTCTCAAGAGATGTAGTTAAGTTTGGGATGTTAGATTACCTAATTTGGGGCAAAATTCTTGGGATTATTCAGATGGAAATGTTATTTAAGGGTTAGGTATTAGAGTTTAGCCTTTTAAATATTAAAATATCTCCAAACGAGCTTTATTTGTGTTTCCCTTGCAAGCCTTGGTGCAGGAATTGCCAGTGGCAGAAATGCAGGCTTAGCAGTGTGTGCGGACTGGCCATGGCTCTTGGGACAGCTTGGTGGCAGAGTCTCCAGCCACCAAGGGGCTTGGACAACAAAGCTGCTGTGTCCCCTTTTTCATTGTTAGCTACCCAAAATGGAAGCCCACATCCCTGAATTGCTAGGTTTGTATTAGAGATAGGGCTTCTCCATCCGCCTGCCTCCCTGTCACACGTTGCATTTCCTGAGGGTTTTGTACTGGGGAGACCCTCCGACCTTAGAGAATCAGGATATTGAGAAAACTTTTGGCTGTGTGGCTCTCAATGTGCCATTATCCACAAGGTACAACCCCACGGAATTAATCTTACTAGGCAGCTCTCAAGTTCTTTATAAAGTATATTTCATCTGCCTATTTTTAAAAAGAGTCTTGCTCGACATCATTCTTGTCACTTTCCATTCTTTCTTTAAACTTCAGCTCCTGGAGTTTCCCCAGCTCTAGACAGGGACCCCCTCCTGTTCTCGGGAGGGGTTTGAGAGCTCACCCCACTCCAGGGTTATGGCAGATTTGCTCTTGTTGCCGTTGCTGCTTTCTTTTCAAAGTACCGCAGGTCACATGATGACTTCCAGGCCCAGATGGAGAGATGATGTGGATAAAAGTATTTAGCAAGAGATCAAAAACTGGGCTGCACTTCTAAATGGCTTGCCTTTTAGAAAAAGCACATTAGCCTCTCACCCAGATGCGGTTGTGGGTAACTGTCAATACGGCACACAGGTGGCATGGTTATCTGGCCATTTACTGCCTGATGCCTCGGCAACTGCTGCCAGCCCTTCAGAAATAGGAAATGACTAATGATGTGGTGGAAATTATGAACCAGGATTAATAAAACTTGAAAAGGAACAGTCTTCAGTGTTTGATCCTCCTTAGAGGAAGTTAAGTCTGAGTCCTAGATTCTTTTCCCTGAGGTGTTCTTCTGATTTCTTCTGATTACTCGGCTGTAGTGGGAGTCTAGGCTGGAGCTGGGAACAGTGAACCAGATGGTGCAGGAAGCAAGCACTGCTTCCCATCCCTGAAGGTCCAGACACATGCAGGGCTCCGCAGTCCCTCCGTGAGTTCAGTTAAAGGAGCCACAAACGGAGAATAAAGATTTGATTTTTAAGGACCGAAGTTTTGCGCCTGCTCGTGAAGAACATTCTGAAAAGACCTCATTCATTACCTGAGTGATTTCTATATTTTGTCATTAAAGACAGTTGTGGAAGTCTGACTAGGTTTCAAGGATTTGACATTTTTCCTTTTAGCTTGGGAATTGAAATGCCTTTTCCTTAACATTCATGGTCAAGAGTTCTTTAACAATGCTATAGATCTGTCTTCCATCCCTTTCCCTTCTTCCCCTCATATTCTGAGGCTCCTCTGTTCCACGTAAGAAAATGCTAAACAGGCAAAGGGAGAAATGTACGTTTCTTTTTGTTTTATAGATAATGAAGTAGGTTAAGCCAGTGTGAGATATACTGGAAAACAAAAGCAAAAACAAAACAAACAAACAAATGAAAAAACAAAGTCTGGATCAGGAAACCTCAGCTCAAGACACCTTTTGGTTGTGTGATCTCTGAGAAGCTCCCTTCAAACTCTCTGGGACCAAATGTGTCACTTTCATGATGATGACTCTTAACCAGGTATCTGCTAAGGTCTCCTCCCTCTCTCATTAAAATACCTCTTCATGTGATATTCTACTCTGAACAAGTCTCAATTCTCCTGTCTGAAAATACCGAGCCTGCCCTGTCAGCTCCTGATGAAGAGCATCATGGGAAGGCCTAAGAACGGTGGCAGAACACCGCCGGCTGCTGTGACAGAGTGTTAACGCTTGGGCGATTCCCGTAGTTGTAAGTCTTAATGTTGTTGCAGATCCACTGGTTAAGGAAAACCCCACAAAGTATTTCTAAGGCCTCTAAAGTCGCTCTTGAGTTTGCTCATTTAGGCCAACGGGCCACAAAACAAGCTAAACTGGCCACCTGAAGGTTTTGGTGAATCAAAGCATCCCTAAAGCTCAAGCTAGTGTAGGGTTGCTGGAAAGTCTCTGTGGCTTGGCAGGGTGTGGGCATGTATAGTGAGCTTGACTGCCTGTGTGTGAGACACTGTGCGTGTATGTGTGCATGGGTGCTTGTGTGTGCTTGAGAAATAAGAGACTTAGTGAAGAAGGTAGCTGATTTACAGCAAATTTATGTGAGAACTGAGAACTAAGGAATGAAACTAAAAAGAGGCTAAATAACATGTGACCTTGCTTTAACCACTGCCTAAGGCTTTATGAAATCCTTAGTGCTAATAACAATAGCTAACATTTATTGAGTACTTACTACACGCCAGGCAGTCTTATGATGTGGTACTTACCCTTTCTGTGCTTCAATTTTCCCATCTGTAAAGTGGGAGTAATCACAGACCCGACCTCCTAGGGTTGTTGTGAAGATCGAATGGGTTAGGAGGGGTAAAATGCTGATGGCTGTTAACAAAAATTAATGAATTTAAGTAGGGAAAGTGTCCGAACAGAGCCCGGCACATGGTATGTGCTTGATAAGTGGTAGGTGATATTTTCCCTATTTTACACACAGGGAAATGGAAGCTTAGAGGGGTTAAGTAAGTTCCCCAAACTCCACAGCTGGAGAGAGTTGAACTCAGTAGCCCAGTCCTGGAGGCTGATTCCTACCTGTTCTCATCCTGGACCTTCTTTCAGAATACTGTCCCCTGCTGCTGAACTTTGTCAAGTTCGTGCTAGCTGGATTCTTGCGGGTATTTTGAAAACATGTTCCTTTAGAACCTGGTCCTCTAGGAGGATAAACTAAAAATCCTTTCTCCTACTCCATTGCTGTCTTCAGGCCTTTTCTCTTGCGCCATCCTAGGACTGCAATGGCCCCGTGGTGGTTGCCTTTCTCCTGGTCCTTGGGCCAAGTCTGAAAGAAAGGCTGTATGTTTAAAATAAATCCTTACCTTTCTTTTGGCTCTTGCTCCTAACTTCACATTGCTGTCAATCGGCTTTGTACAATAATGAAATTGAATGCTTTTAAGCTGATTTAATGAATATTCAATAGTTAAAATAAAGAGTATTTTTTCCTCTTGCCTTGTTATCTTAGCTATTCCATTACAAAATAAGATGGTTAAAAAAAAAAAAAAACTGGTAGAACAGAAGTTGAGAGCCCAAACACCAGTGAAAATACATCTCTTTGATTAAATGCTTTGATTTGTTCTCGGTGGCTGAGTCTTTATATTATAAAGGCAAATGGATAGATCTGTAAGAGTTTCCTCAAGTTGAAGATCCCTTTCCCTGGCTCCTGTGAAAATGATGACTATGAGGCTTGGGCTTCCTACATCCAATCAAGGCTGTGCTATGTTGGCTATGCATGCACAAACAACAGGTCTTCTTCAAAGACCTGCTGACAGTGCCGCATCCATTTCTTCCTGACAAGAGTTCCGATTCCCTCAGCAGCCCCGAATCTAGCTCTGGACATGACTGGCTTCAATTGCTGGATCTTCTATCCAGTTCGATGCTGAGGCCTTGCACTACTCTGGCTCTGTCCTCGGTGCCTGTCCGTTTGTACCTTTAGTTCTGTCATCCTGCTTCAGCACTTGGCTAAAAGGCCAGCCACCAGGTTTGTGGAACCGGACCTGCAGCGGCCCTTGTCTGCTGCTTTGCAGAGCTTGGCTTTCTTCCTGTGTGCATTGTTGTCTTCAGGCTGGCACTCGAAGGAACCCAATAGGCCATTACAGTCACACAGTCAAAGACCTTTTAAGAGAACAATCGTCATTTGTTTCCCAGTTGGCATTTCTGAAGATTTAGCAGGATAATCTTGAATATACGTCAGCAAGCATGAGCAGGAATTATCTTAATCCTTAACAGGGCATACAAATGAATTGGGACCTCGTGAAAGTGTACCAAAAATTCTCTTTCTCCTCTCTCCTCCTCAATTTCAGCTGTAAGGGCACTGAGCGGGGAGAAATTTCTATTTGGTCCAGCAACCTGCTGCAGAGGTGGGGTTTCAGTTTTGGGGATGCTCTAGCCAAATATACGCTCCTTGTTCCTGAAGAGGGCTTAGCTGAGAAACATAGCTTAGACTCTTCTTGCCCTTCTTTTAAAATTCTGACTTGGGTTAGCCTCAAAGAGGTGACTACTAGATTCCTGATGCCGTTTGGTTTTATAAGAGCAAATGAACTCCACAAGTAGAACACATCTCTAACTTTTATCATCCAAAAAGAAAGAGAATAGCAAGGGTGTTCAAGAGTCTCCTTTTCATAATTCCTTCCTCCTCTAGTACCACCATTGTATTAGACCTGTTTATGGAGAGAGAAGTTGGGAATGGGGCGGCGGGGGGGGGGGGTTCGGGGGAGGGGAGTATCTGCTACTTCCTCCCTCCCCAGAGTGAGGCTCCACGGTGCCCATGATGCTAAGGGCTCCCTTCTTGAGGGAACTGAGCCAGAGAGGAGGAGAGCATGTGGAACCAGCATTTTTCTCTCAGTAGTGCAAGAATTGCTGGGAACTTTTTCTTTTGTTGTTTGCTATATGATCCACTGTGTTTGTTGTTATTGTTATACCCAGTTTTCCTAGTTTTATCTATATGGAAAATTTCTATCTAATTTCTACTCTGCAAATTTTGTTCTCTGTACATCATATCAAATAAAGCGGAAACCTCCTTTTTTGTTTAAGTGACACTTACCTCCAATTAGTTTTCCTTTGAAGACTTGTGGTTTATCCCCCCCAAAGAATTAAATGAACATCAAATCTAGCAAAATCTGTGACATGATAATTTTTTAATTATCATATGTGAAATATAACTGCAGGTTTCATTATGAATTCTTTGGATCTCAGCTTACGTACTTCCACAGGTGGTAAATCTCTGGCACTTTGGTGGATGAAGTTAAGGTCCTAGAAATTGAGTCCTCGTTTTGTAATTCTTCCTCTTCATTATTGTCAAGTGGAAAGTAAGGAACTCTATAAACTACATCTGCTTTCTCCTCTATTTCCCTCTAGCTTTTCTTAACTTCTAGTGCAACTCTGACCATCCTTAATACTAGTTGAAAGTGAATGCTCTCACAGATTTTTTTCTGAAACTTCATTTAATCATCAGCTCTCACTTTGACACTTGGCAAACTTTTACTGTGATCCTTTTCAATTAGCTATAATAACTTTTATGATTTCGCTTTATCTTCAATACCTAACCAGAACTTTAGAACTGGGAGGCACTATAACATTTAGTCCTAGAATGTCAAATACAGTTCAATTTGTTTGCTAACTCTAATATGTTGGTTGAGCTATCTAGTGTACTGTCCTGAGAATAACTCTAAGGCCGTGTCTGGACTCGATGGTAAAGATCTCTATATTCGGATAAGAAAACAGTCAATAATGCCTAAAAAAAAAAAAATCAATAAATATCAAGATAAGTCTTTTATTTAGAAATATAGAATTGAACTTTCATTTTTAGCCAAGATATAATAACAAGAATCAGATTTAGCCTCTAACTAAATCAAAAAGCTGGACACAATATGAGATAATACATTTCAAAGCATTGGGAATCAGGCAAAGAAGGACAGTGGTCTCTGAGAAACAAACAAGAATCAAATGAGATGAGCTCTATGATTGCCCCACCTTACTGCCTTGAGAGAGGGAGAGAGAGATGTGAGGTCATGGTACAGGAATGGGGAACCCAGGTGGAGCCTGGTAGACCCCCTGAGTTGAGAAAATGCTGCTGGGAATGGGAGCAGGGCATCAAGAATTCTCAGGGCAGAGTACCAGAGAAAAGAAAGCTGTATAGAAAGAGAGCTCCAGAGATCTGCAGAAGGTCCCCTTTGAGTCTTTGGCTGAGTACTAATAAGCATTTGCATGTGAGAAAACTAACCAAGTTTAGGGAGGGAACCATTGGAAAGAACTAGAGGGGGCAATATTCAGAGCTTATGTAGGGCCAAGAGTAGTTTCTGTTTCTACCAGCCGGAGTGGGAAACCTCATAATTCATAGAAAATTAGGTAGAGACTCAGGAAGGTTTTGCCTTAGTAGTAGAGAAACAATCAGCTCTAGACAAAATACTACTCCTAACAAAGCTTAAAAGCAAGACCTGAGAAGATTAAACTGTTTCCAAGTAACTTAACCATACTCCACAATGAAACCTGAGAATATTTATAGGAATATAAAAATATTAGCACCCAGCAAGGCAGTATTCACAAAGTTAGGAATCCATTCAGAAATTACCAGACATGCAAAGAAGCAGGAAAGTATGACCCATAATAAAGAGAAAACAAAAATTAATCCAGAAATGACACAAATGATAGAATTAGTAGACAAGGATATTACAATAGGTTTATAACTGCATTCCATTTGTTCAAGAAGCTAAAGGAAAAACTGAGCATGTTAGAGGGATGTAAGATAAGATATAAAAGACCCACATTAAACTTCCATAGATGGAAACTACAATGTCTGAGATGATAAATACACTATATAGGATTAACAGAAGATTAGATATTACAGAAAAAAAGATTAATGAATCTGAAGATATAGGGATCAAACTATCCAAAATGAAACAGAGAAAAAAAGACTAAAAATAAAAAAAAAGTGCTCGCTTTGGAACAACATCGAGCAATCTTGTATGGGTGTAATTGTAGTTTCTGAAGGTGGTGGGAGAAAAATGTAAAGACATAATGGCTAACATTTTCTAATTTGAACAAAAGCTATAAATTCACAGATCCTAGAAGCTCTAAATAGACCCCAAGCACAAAACTGAAAAGCAAACAAACTATACCACACAGTATAATTAAATTGCGTACAACCTATGATAAAGGGAAAGTTTTAGAAATAAGGAGTAAAGTACCAGGAGACACAACTGAAATAGTTAAAGGCAGTAGCTTATGGAGAGTGGGATTGGGGGATTGGAAGGAGAGAGTAGAGAGTGCTGATAGTCTTCATTATAAAACTTTAATACTTTTAGCTTAGGTTTAAAAGCATGTATACATTTTATTTGAGAAAATTAAAATCAAGAACAATGAACAAGCAAGGAATAAACTCCCTGTCATTGAAATTCTACCGAGAGAGCCAGACTGAAGGAGATGCAGCAGAAGGCCTGGGTCATCTCACCATGAGCATCGTTACTGCAGGACAGGGTACAAGATGGAATAGAGATTTTTATGAGCAGTTTGAAGATTGAGCAGTATGAACTTCTCACTTCCACCTGTTGATGGACATCTTCTAGCCCTGTCACAACTAATTTTCCCTTCTATTGCCTTACTTCAGGAATCTGGGAGAGTGCAGGGGTGGAGAAGGAGCCGCGCGCGCGCGCGCGTGTGTGTGTGTGTGTGTGTGGGGGGGGGGTGTGTACTGCAGCCTTAAAATTTCATGTTTATTCATACTTTTCAAAATATACGTACATAAAAAAGGAAGATTTACAACAGGAAAGATTGTCTTCCATGCAACACAAATTCCAATGAACTCATGACAGGATCACACATAATTATGAATCTTATTCAAGCCAATCTTCTCAAGTCCATTTCCCAGCTACACTTTAGGCTACAGACGGGATCCCAGGAGACAATGCAAGGGGAATGAATGAAACAAACATCTTTTGCTCTGGCAACACTCAAAGAGCCAGAAAAATGTACACCAGAAAGTTTAAGACAATTAAAATATCAAGTGTCACAAGGAGGATAAATGATAACCAGAAATCAATATTTCTCAAGTAGAAAGCCGGTACTATTTAACACAACTTCATAATACTAAAACAAATACAAATAAGAGGTTAGGTAGTTGGGCTTCATTTGCTTTTTTTCTTTTCATTAAAAAAAAAAGTATCTCAAAAAGGAAGGAACAGCTAAGGAACTAGGTTTGATATCAAAAGTGCTATGGAAAGAGAGGGGAGAAGAAATCACAGGTAATCTGGAATCTAGTTTATTTTTGCAAAATGAGGCCCCATTGTGGCAGTGATTTCAGGACCATTGTTTCTGAATAGAGGTTCCAGAAGTAGTAAGGAACAGAGTCATCTTCCTGGTTTTCTTCATATTTTTTGCCTGGATGGCATCAGTAGTCTCCAAATGTTCTCTCTAGCTCTAGGCTTGCTCTCCTACAGTCCATCCTCCAGGCTGATCTTTCTGAAGTGAGTCTGGTCAGATCACTCCTCTGCTTAAGGCTCGTTATCTTTGGGACAGGTCTGTGCTGGGTGGTCAGCCTGTTGCTCATTTCCCATCCCTTCTCACTGGACTCTTTGACACAACCTTATCAAGCTGTTTTCTGCTGGTCTCAGCCTTTTCGAACTTTTCTTTGCATGGTTTTTCCCTCTTCACGGAAGATTCTCCTCTTTCAATCCCTCCACACTCATCTTCTTTGCTTGGTTAATATGACCGCCTTTCAAACACAGCGTGCTTCCATAATAACTTGTGTTTACTTCGCCTATGGCTGTTATGCTTACCGTAATTGTCAGTTTATTTCTGTTTCTCAAAGTGGAATCTGTTAGAGTCTTTTTGATATTTGGTAAACATGAACCTTTTAGGCCTACTCTATACCTACAAATGTGAATCTTTGGGCAGGGGAGTATAGTATAGGAATCTTCCTTTTAACCTAGTTCCTTAGCTGTTTTCTAAGCATAGTAAAATCCCAGGACAACTGCTTTATATAAAATCATGAACATTGACTTTTTCTATTTCCTCACCAGAGCCTACCACAGTGACTAGCATAGAGAAGGTTCCCAGGAAATAGGGAACGAATAAATGAGCAGGGTGCTTAATGAATAGTAGGACATAAAAAGGGGAGACCTTGGAATGTGATGGTGTACCTGGAGCACGTGATGGGCCACCACAGGAAGTGGGGGCAGATCAGTGATTTTACTTCACTGACTGCCAGAGTGAGGAATCTGAAATAAACTTCTTAGGCAATAGGGAGCCACTGCAGTGATGTTTCAAAGGGGATATTTAAGGAAACCTGTGTGGAAGCAGATTTGGGTTGAGAGGGCTGAAAGTAGGGAGGCCAGGATAGGGCAGAAAGGCAGTCAGAAGGTGGTATGGATTTGGTTTCTGGTGGGAACAGAGACTTTCTGAGGAACAAATTCCTTTACTTTGGTAGATGATTTTATTGTGTGAATAAAGGCAGAGATGGAAGTCAAAATGAATCCGAGGTTTGAACACTATATATCCAAGAGAAATAATGAGGTCCATGATAGGATCATGGATGTTGGGAAGACTATGAGTTGGGTGACTATGAGTTTCACTTCAGACATGTGGAGTTTGAGGAGCTTAGGGACACAGGTCCAACTGGATCACTCATGGGACAAACACTTAGTGAGTGCCAAGTAAGTAGAGGCTCCCTCTTTGAGACACATAGGCTGGTGGGGAAGAAAGAAATGTAAGGTGAAAAATTACAATAGTTAAATAAATATGCATAATGTAGATAAAACAGTCTGGGAAAGTAAAAGAGGGAATGACTAACTGGAAAAACAGAAAAGACTTTGATCTGGGCCTTGGCGAGTGATTAAAACCTTACTTGAGGGAAAAGAGAAGGAATGGTATTCCAGGGACGGAGAACAGAACAAATAAGTTAGGGAAGAAAGGACATGATATATGGGGGAAGATAGATTGTTCTAATAGCAGAATGGAGGCTAGACTGAATGTGGACTGGCTGGTTGCTGGAAAAAAGGGCTGGAAGTTGTAGTACTCTAAGAGAATGATGGTCATGGAGGATGCATTGGGCGAACAGGTGGATGGTGGTGAGTCATGAGGAAGGAGCCAAAGATAACTCTGAGGTTTCTAGCTCAGGACCCTAGGTTAACACCTTTCTGTAACAGATAAATAGAAAAAGAGAAGCACGTTTACTGCTTGCAATGGGAATAATGAATTCTGTTTTGGACATCATCATGGACTGAATTGTGTTCCTCTGAAATTTATATGTTGAAACTCTAACCCCTATAACCTCAGAATGTGACTGTATTTGGAGACAGGACCTTCAAAAATGATTAAGTTAAAATGAGACCATTAGGGAGGGGCTGTAATACAAATGACTGGGGCCCTTAGGAGGAAGGTACGCCAGGGATGTGCATGCACAGTGGGAAGGCCATGTGAGGACACAGCAAAAAGTTGGTCATCTGAAAGTCCAGGAGAGAAGCCTCAAGAGACACTGAACTTGCTTGCGACCTTGATCTTGGATTTTCAGCCTTCAGAACTGTGAGAAAATAAAGTTTTGTTGTTTAAGCCACTGGTCTGTGGTATTTTGTTATGGCAGCCTTAGCAAATGAATACAGACATGCAGAATCTGAAGTGCCTTGAGGTGTGCTGGTGAAGACGCTGTGTAGACTGTTGGAAATTGGGGGCAGGGCCTAAGAAGAAAACTTTAGACTGAAAATCAAAATTTGAAAGTTGCTGTTATAATGGAATATATTTTCTCCATATTTTTTCTAGGGATTTATTGCTAGTTATTAACAAAAGCTATTGATTTTACATACATCTGACCACCCTATAAAATTCTCTCAATTCTAGTTGTTTTGTGTAAGGTAGACTCTTTTAGCAAAAGAGAGATTTTTAAATGCAGTTCAACTTTAAATCAGTAAATCTTCCCCAAATTTAGCAATTATTAGAAAAGCTCCTTAAACTTCTAAGTTTATGTTTAATTTCCAGATTAATATTTCAGATATTAATGACAAGAGGCACCCAAATGACCAGGGAAATTGGTGGAGCTTTTGTGACAATAACATAGTTTCTTCCTCCTATTATAAAGTACTTACTTCTTCAATGAGGTGTCTTAAGTTTGGCTTTAAAAAGACCATTTTTACTTATAACCAACAGTGAATATTTCACATAGAGATGGATCTATAATGACTGAAATAAAGTGGACCTCGAGCTCAGAGGGTTGACGTTTCCATACTAGTTCACATACCGTCAGCAATTTTTCTCTTTACCAAATTTATAGAGAGGTGAAGTTTCCTCACATTAATTTAAATGAAAATGTGAACTTGAGATTTCAGTGGTTTAACAGCCGTTTTCTCTGCCTTGGAAGTAGCCAAGATGCGTCAGGCTTGTGCATGGTCCGCTGCCTGGTGGGAATGGAGGCCGCTTCGCGGCTGTTCGCTCCGTCTACCCTGTCTCCTCTCTCCAGTTCCCTCCTTTCACCTACACCACTGCACTCCCACCTCAGTCAGGCCCAGGGAAGCTCAACAAATCTGTCGTGGAAGCAGATGCGCAACCAAGAAGCAGAGTTCCCCTCCACTTTCTTTAGGCATCTCCAATGTCCCAGTGATTCTCAGGAATTTCTTGGTTCTCTCTTAAATAGGGGTAGGAAGAGGCAGTTTTGAGGGAGAGTAGAGAACTGCCTTACCATGAATACTGAACCTCACACGAACTTGACCCTCTCTCTACTGCTTTCTTATTTCCAGTCTTCTTTTATAGATGGAAGGAAAGGGGTGCGGTTTGGGGTATAATTTCTCACCCCCCAAATCACCTAGCCCTATTTTGGGTAGCTTTATTTAGTTTGTGGATTTCTTTAGTTTGAGGAGTATCTTTAGGCTTAAAAGACAATTCCAGGGTAAAAGGAAACATTTTACACAGCGTACCCAAACATCAACAGGAAGTCCTTTGAAAGGATCATGGGAGAGATGAATTTTACATTGAAGTTTATTGATCTCTCTGGTTCATATTCAGTACAAACGTCACTGGGAAAGTGGCAGTTTAATCAAGATCACTTGTTTCTCACAAATTAGGACCATAATTTGAGTAATGACAATAATAACACGCAAAAAAACCCAAAACAAAACAAAACAGTATTATATGTGACTCCTGTTTCTAATTTACAAAGTGCTTTCAAATACATGCTCTCTTTGGATTTTCTCAGGTCAAATCTATGATTAAGACTGGGAAAGGTAGGATTTTTGTAAATTTTTACAGCTATAAAACCATGGGTCAGCTAAATTGAGTAACTTGTCTAAGACTTTGGAGCTAGTATGAGGGAAGTAGGACCAGAAGTCATTTCCTCTGACTTCTAGTGTTCTTTCCACACTCAAAACCCCAGCTCAAAGGCAACTCTCAACAATGACCTGGGTTTTCTTTAATAGCATCTCAGTCATTAGCTAACTTAGTGCTTATCGATATTCAGCACAACCTCAGAAACCATGGGTCAAAGATGATAGAGCCTTGCCCATGGGGGTTCCTGAAAGATTGTGTGGATCATAATCCCCTCCCCTGTTCTGCCAATTAGATTTTAGTTGAGTGAGAAATAAACTTCTATTGAGTTAGCCACTAAGATTTGGAGGTAAGCTGTTTGGCTGTTAGAATTATCCTTACTACTACACTGCATTCATATTTTGAGATAGAGTTACTTTATCTTCTATCCCATGGACTGCTAATTCTCAAAGGAAGACTATATCCAAGCTATACATGGTATTCAGTGGATAGGTGGAGTAAAGTGTGGGATCTTAACTATTTGAGTTGATTCAGTTAACCATGTTGTACTAGTTTTCTATTGTTGTGTGACAAGTTACCAAAAATTTTAAGAGCTTCAAACAACACACATTTCTTATCCCATAGTTCTTGCAGATCAGAAGTCCAGGTATGGCTTAGGTGGGTTCTCTGCTAAGGGTCTCATAAGGCTTAAATCAAGGTGTCAACCAGGCTGTCTTATCTGGAGACTTCACTGGGAAAGAATCTGCTCTGAGCTCATTCGATTTATTTGCAGTAGTCATTTCCTAGCAGTTATATAGTTGGGGTTTCTGTTTGATTGTTAGCTATTGGCCAGGGACCATTCTCAGCTCCTGAAGGCTGCCCTCAGGCCCTTGATGCATGGCCCTCTCACAAGTCCTCTTATAATTTGGCAGCTTCTTTCTTCCTATCCAGAAAAGAATCTTTTTTGCTTGGGTTTTCTGACTCTAGACCCACTTTTAAAGGGCTCATCCAATTAGGTTAGGTTCGCTCCAGACAATTTCCTGTGGTTAAAATCAGCTGATCTGGGACCTTGACTACATTTGCAAAAATCCCTTCACTTTTGCCATATAGCATAGTATAATATTGGAAGCGATATCCCATCATCTTTGCCATATTCTATTGATTAGAAGCAAATCATGAGTTCCATATGCACTCAGAGAAGGGAATTATACAAAGATGTGAGTCACTGGGGGTGATGTTAGCATTTTACCTATCATTCCCCACCCTTTTAAACTGGTTTGTGCAATCTTTTCCTGTCCTTGACCAGTTGGACAGCAGAGCTTTCATGAAGATGAATGAATGAGAAGATGATGGCGTCTAAGCTCTTTGAAAAGAGAAGCCACACAGCAATGTGGCAAATAGTACAAAGTAGCCTCCTGAATACCTTGCCTATACTAAACTCCTGAGTGCATTGAGAAGATTTGCACCTCTCTAGAGGCGCTTGTGTAGATGTTGCTGACTAGTGGTGATAAAAAATGAGAGGAGATCTTGAGACAGTGTTAGAGAGTCAAAAAATTTTTTACTCAGTTGAAATAAATAATTCTCATTGACCTGCTTACTACTTTTGAAAGCTTTTCAGGCATCTTGGGGAAAATCCTTAATTTACAAAGATATTATTGTCCAAATGTAGGCTCTCTGAATTTCTGTTCTAGTTTACGAGGTTCCTTTAAGTTTTCTCCAGGCCCACACTGAGAGGAGCCTCTTACTCAGTCCATGAAGTATGTGCCTGTGTGACTATGCATGGAGGGAGAGTAGAAATGAGGGGGGAGAGAGGGCTGGCTTTTCTCAGCAACAGATTCTATTCTCTAATACTTTAAAGTTTCCAGAGAAAGGACCCTGAACAGAGAGAAAGAAACATGTAAAGAAATTACTTAAAATGAAGTATAGATTTGTCAGGCTTCAACTGTTAGATTATTTAAAGTACAACTTCAAAAAAAATACCAAGGACTTGAGTTTTTCCTCTACTCCCTACCTCTAGGTATTTCTTTATGCAAGAGCTTCTGGGGTTTTATATTCCAAGATTGCCTCCAGATGGTCTGAAGTGTTCTCTCAGCCATTTCCTAGTGGCATTTCTTTTCTTACCTGGGGAGAGGTACCACAGAGATCAATGCCAGAGGGCATTATTGAAAACATTGACCCAGAAGGCACACTCCAGGCCACTGGAGGCATCTGCTTCACAAATGTCAGGCTGGGGGACATCACCAGATGTTAGTGTTGAAATACCATTTAGAAGACAAACATTGACTCCAGGGGCCAAAGGTCACCTAAACAAAGAGCCAGACTGGCAATGAGGCTCAAAGTAAGGGTACAAAAACTAGACTCATGTGGCCATGACTCTTTCTGTGTTCTAGCTCACAGCTCATTCGACTTTCCATTACTGTAGAAACTTTCTGCATTGTTTTCTGAGGCTTGGATTCCAAGTTTTATCTGGCATAATATTAGCTGTGAGGAAAGGACAGGAGAGGCACAGAATGATAGGGTAGACACAAATTTAGCTCACAGATATGAAAATAATTTTTTTCATGTGGAATCTAGGAGATCCATGATATATAATTTAAAAACCACAACACTAGAGAATTTTTAGAATTTCTCACCAGTGCAATAGGATTAAGCAAGGTCATTCCTTTTCTTTGTGCTAAGGAGGATGCCCAAATAGTCTTTCTGAAAGTGAAAGGATGAGCCTTCCTTTGCTCTTTTTGTTCACCACTCTTGTCCATATTCTTAGTTCAATCCAGTTTGGAGGCCAGGAGATTATGAGCAGGTAGGCAGAGAGGATGTTTCTCACTGCTCCTTTGTATTCTGCCCCATCACACATTCTTTTATGTTCATGCATTTGAGATAATGTTCACAAGCAATAACAGTGGAATAGCTATCTGGTTAGGTCTAGACTTAGGGTGAAAGTTGGATCAAGATGAAGGCCAAGGATAGAAAGAGATGAATGAAGAAGTGACCAGCTTCTTAATTCTTCAACTACAGTACATATATTAAGACACTATGAGAGACCAAGAAGTTGCTAGCTTAACTAGGAAATACCTTGACCACCAAGCTGGAATTTGGAGACTTTTTATTCACCTCCCCTACCCTTCCAATACTTTATCATACCAGGAATGCTGAAGATCAATCACACTACCCCAGCTTAAGTATTCTGTTCTATATCAGGGCAACACCCACCCAAAAACAATCTTTGATGTAGAACAGATTTGTAGAGAATTATATAAAAAAAATTACTCACCCGTTAAACATTTTTCACAGACCTGAAAAGAGTATGAGGTGGTAAAATCAATAAAATTGGCATTCTTTTTTACTCATCTGGCACACATTGTTACTTGGTCCAGGTGAGAAGTGAGAAGACTTATAAGAGTGATGACAGTACATTTGAAATGTTTTCATTTCAATAGAATGGTTTTTTTTTTTTTTTGTAGAATCATGGATTTTCAATTTTATTTTATTTTTTTACTGGAGAGATAGCTGAAGGATTTAACAGTTGTTTAACTTTCCAGGCATATAGAAACAAGCCAGCAGAAGAGCTGAGACTAAGAAACCTCAAGTTTTGACTGACTGATTTCATCAGGAGAAAGCAATTACAGTTGGGCTGCTCAATTCTGGACCTTTGAGGATGAGGTTGATTGAGCATAGTTGGCTCCAGTGAATGTCAGGATGGCTCATAGGTGCTGGGGAAGGGTCAAGAACAGCTTACCATGGAAGATATAGAGCCGGCATCTGTGGGCTCCATCAGGCATGCAGGGTTTGCACGGTCATTATTTGAAAACTCAGAACTGCCTCTCCAAAAATGAAAATTGTTCTCTTGGAGGCCCAATTCCCTGCTGTAAGCCAGAGAGGGGATTTACCTTGACAGCATCCATTCATCCTGTTTCTAGTTTAAACAAACAAACAAACAAACTCTAGTTTTTCGTGGGACTCTGTCCCTCTTCCACCGTCAGACCATATCATCTGGGTGGAACTGACTGCACTTCATGATCCAGGTTTGGCCACCCAGGACATCATTACACCTTGCTATCCACAGTGACTGCTCAGGGATGGGCTTGTGACCCAATCAGAGTGAAGGAGACTCAGTTCTTAGAAATAGTTTTGGAAAAAGAGAAAGCGTTTCCATAGAGGGTTGTTGAGAGGATAGAAAGATGGCCTGGAGTTCCTGGCTTTCATATTTCTATTATAATGAGGGATCTTGTCAGATAATGGAGTGAGGGGAGAGGAAGGCCAAGTCAAGACACAAAGAGGCAGTTTCATGAAAAATTGCTTGAGCGCCTAGATCCAACCATGCCTGAGGCCAGTTACCTTTAGACTTTTGTTTTAATGAGCCAATAAACTCTCCATTTATAATTAAGATAGTCTGAGTAGTTTTCAGTCACTTGCAACAAAGAGAGCCTTGAATAACATATATTCAAGCAGGGAAGAGAAATGAAATATCCTTGTACTCTTTCCAGTGTTTTCAGACATATTAATCTATTTTATTTTTAAGGAAACCCTTTTTCTTAAAAAGCCAAACCCAGGTCCTCAGAAATTATTGTTAAGCAACAAGTCTTCACATTGGGAGGGAGGCTTGACCCCTGACATTCACCTTCCCCTTGGAGATACTTTGCTCATCCTATTGCTGCAATCACACATTAAAAAAGCACCCTTCTCTTCTCTTAATAAACACATGTCCAGGTTCTGCAAGGTTGGCAGTGGGGGGAGAATCTCCCTGTCAGAGGGACCAGCTGGACCTCATAGTCTCAATATCTGTTCCCCTGATGTTTGTCTTTCATTGATATTATTAAAAGAGTCCGCCTGTTTCCTCACAGGCTTATGTTGAGCAGATGAGGAAAATGGGTCACCCCCGCCCCTTGCTTCCTCTGACCTGCCTCATCCTCACCCAGGATTTACATACACAACTGCACAGCTGCTCCCTTCCCTCTGACCAGAGCGAAGCCAGGGTGGACAGAGGGAGCAGTCGTTGCAATGGTGCACCGCATGCCACCCCACCTCCTTTCTCCTCTCTTCCTAGTAGGGAACCTCTTCCTTCAATTCCTTTTTGAGGTTTATGTGCTCAGCTTGACCTTAACAACATTTTTGGGATTAAAGTGTACAGAGGTGACTTTTTTTTTTTTTTCCAAGAAAAGTTTGGAGCCATAGTCCAACTCTGCTTCATTTTTCTTATGGAATCCCTGAGCGTCGTATTGCTCCATAAAATAGACTGATGACAACAGATTCTTAATGAGCTGCCGTTCTCTGTGTCAAAAGTGGATGTAATGTCACATGCGGTATTGGCCACTTTGAAACAACTGGCCATGTCAGTACAGACTCTTCTGGCAGTTCTAACATTGGGGACACACTAGTGGAGCTTTTACTTGGAAGTTGTCTGGTCCTACTGATTATTCTGGAATGAGAATTTTTGTGGTGGGTTCAGTTTTGTGTACTTTGAAAAATCTCTGAAGGTGGTTCTGGGGTACAGCCAGGTGGAAAACCGCTGGACCTCGACATCAGGTCTAGGGAACTCAAGCTAGTTTTGAGTTAATTAAATAAAACATAGATACTTGCTTTCATTCCTTGCTTATTTTGATTGTCCACTGCTGCATGACTACTCTAGTACTCGGTAGCTTAAAACTAGTGTGGTTTCTAATTTTTCACATGTCTATGGATTGTCTGGCAGTTCTTCTTTACAGGTTGCCAGTGGGAACATTGGAATGGGTGGAAGGTCCAAAATCGCCTTACTTTTATGGCTGGCAGTTCATAGTGACCTCCTGCTGACAGCTCAGCTGTGGCTGTAAACCAGCATTCTTCAGCCTCTTCCATGTGGGACTCTCCTCATGGCTGCTTGGGTTTACTCTTAGCACAATGGCTAGGTTCCAAGAAGGTGTATTCTATGAGGACAAATCTCAATGCACAGGGACAACATAGGCTTGGCCATGTGACAAGTTTTGGCAACGTTCTTTGCCAAAACTTGTCACATGGCCGAGCCTAAAGTCAGTATGAGATGAAATGACTCAGGGGTGTGAATTCTGGAGGTTGTGGTCATTAGGGGTACCAAATTTCAATCTGCCTCACTACCTTTCTGTGTCTTCATGGTAAAGATCCTGGCAGCTATGGTCCAATGCTATAAAGCATATTGAAGTGACTAAGAGTTTATCATGCTTCTTATGTGTCTGAGAGCTTTGCTGTCTGCTATATTCTGCTTCCCAGACAATACCTCCGTATTGCTTTTGTGTCATATAGAGGCTAGGCTACCCAGAGAACACATTACTAAATTATATCAATCCATTTTATTTCAGTTTGCCTCTTCTTACTTCTCTTCAGGCAATAGGAATTTAGGGTGAGTTTCGGAATCTATAGGGCTTGATGTGAAATATTTTCTTCCATTTAGCCAAAACAACAAATATTTTAAAGTAAAGATGAAAATTTATTTATTCCACAAACATTTTCTCAGTGCCTACCATGTGCTAGATTCTCTCTCTCTCTCATAAAGCATAAAAATGATGAAATAAATGGCAGTATTAAAACATTGTTTCCCATGACCATAAACACTGGTTACCAATAAACTAGTAATTGGTATACAAATGAAAAGCCAGCTTTACTTTCTGCCCACTGAAGCTCAAATGACCAGACAAGTTTACCTTGTCTTGAGAAGACGCTGCTACACATTGAGTACGGATTATGCATATGTGAATACTGGTAGGAGAGGAATTTCTGTAAATGCTGTATCATGAGTGAGGTGGTGGGATATGCAGGAGTTGATGAGAGAGGAGCTGGACTCTAAGTTTACACTGAAGGACAAAATAATAATTAAAAATGAACATGAGCCACTGGATGACAGAACAACCTATATTGGAGAAAGTATGTGCTGAGCTGATTTTGAGCAGAAGGAAAGATTGTCCCTAGGGGATGAGACCAAGTTAAAACATACCCTAAAGATGCCCTCCTCCAACAATTGTTTCACTAGAATAAGGGGGAGGAGGAACAATAGGGTCATTTTGAAAAGGCAAAGAAGTCTCAAAGGGGAATTAAATTCTAGAGAGTTGGGTCAGGCTAATAACTCCATTGCTTTGAAAGTCTGGGTGAAGGGGTAAGAAGCAGTGTTTGGGGAGTCAGATCATCTTATCACCAGCTAGGAGCTACCTATTCCTACTTGTCCTTCTACTGTCTTCAGTAATTGCCCAGCCAAGACCTTGAGTAATATGGGGCTCCCTTGAGCGTGAGGGGTGAGGTGACTACTCCAATTCCCACATGTCCTAAACATTACTAGTTGCTAATTAGAGGCCTTCAGTAGAAAGCTAGTCATTTCAGAACTAATATCTAGGTAGCTGGTCAATCAAAAGTTGACAGTCTTGAAGACGATAAGCTACTGCTTTAGTCTCTCTAACAGCTGATATACAGATAGCGCTAATTGCAGTTCCTAACTCATCAAACACCTTTTACACAATTTATATATCACTCACACTGTCAAAAAGAAACTTTTTTGAATATTTTTTTTAAATAGAGGTTTGGAAATTAATGCAAGAACTAAAGTAATAGTTGATTAAGTTTCAGATATCAGTTGCATACTTTAAAACTTTGTATGGATTACCTCAGACAGCATTTGAATCCCTTTGACTGTGTCCCCAGGACTAGGTTCCTAAGCAATCAAAGGACATTGCTGTGCTCAGTGATATTCTGCCATTATTTGCTCTGAACTCTAGGCAGCAGAAGGTTTTCCTGAATTTGATAGTAGAATAGATCATTTTCTTTATATGTTCTCTTCACAAAGCAACTTCTTCCTTTTCCTTCTGTAACAGATCTATGATCCAAATCAAACTGTGCAAATGTGTGCGTCCGTGTGTGTGTGTGTAGGTGTGTGTGTGTGTATATTCAAAACAACCATCTCTGCTTGCTTCCATGTTGTTCAAATGCAGTCTTCTCCATAGGTCATCTTCAATCATTTCCCATTCTCAAGCTGGAAACCATCCCCACTTTTTAAGAACTCCCATCATATTCTATATGTGGCTTTCTCTTAGGTTTTTATTATTATTACTTTTGCACTATAATTAGTAATTCTCCGTATTTACGTCTATGTTTGATGGTAAAATTTTTGTCCAAACCATCTTTCTCTCTTCTTAGTACAATACCCTACATGTCTTAGGACCTCGTTTAACATTGGGTGAATGGATGACCGGATGGGTGGATGGAGGCATGAACAGCAGCACTGTTACCTGTGTCTGCAGGTCCTTCTCAATTCCTTGCTGCTGCCCTGTCTGAAATTCTCAGGAAGACAAGGCATAGGCCACTCTAAGCAAATGGGTTGTAATAATTCTTAGCTGGACCTATTGCCTAAGTTTTCCTTAGGTTTTCTACTCTTTTGAGCTAAGGTAAACAAAGTAAAAACCTCAAGAATTCTCTTTGCCTTTTTCTCCTAATGTTGAAGACAGGACAAGCTGAAAACAATCTCTCCATGTTCTCTTTCTTATTCTGGCCCCTCACTCAGAGATCTTTCCCCAAAGCCTGAGGTACCGTTAATCTCCACCTTAGTAGGCCTCAGCCAGAGTAGAGGAAAGAGAACTCATTGCAGTAAAGGAACTATCACTTTGTTGTTTATAACAAAAGTGCCAACCCTGCTGAAAGATTTTTTGACTTCTGTGTGTGTGTGTGTGTGTGTGTGTGTGTGTGTGTGTACATGCGCATATATTATGACAGAGAGTGGTACCAAGCATTTCTAGAGTTTTTTAGTACATTATTTACAGTCTTCAAAGGACATTAGTATACATCTTTTATATACATATACACATGTATAAGCCACAAGAACTCCTTTGGACAGTTGCCTGAGTGCCCATTGCCCAATCTCATTCTTAATACAAAACAACCTTCGGGGTAAAGCTGTCATCTGTTTCATTATACAGTGGACATGTGGGAGTATTGTGATGCCTGAAGCTTTTTAGTTGGAGGAGACTTTGGGCCAAATCTGTTCCTGGGGCATTCATGTGTAGATCCTATATATGTGGCCCATACTGAGTAACCTGTTTACAATTTCTTTGTAAAAAGCATATGGCAACCAGTTGTCTTTTGCCTTTTTCAGTTGGAAAGACACATGGCTACTAACTCTCTGGATTTACAAATGTGGCTTGGCTGAAATAGTAATGTACTTAGATGGCGTTTTCCCATACACACTGCTGCATAGTAGTTCTACTCATGGCCTGTGTTATTTTTTCATTTTGTAAACTTTTCTCTAGTCAGGTTAATTGCTGTTAAATGTGTCTTATTCACTCAGAGCAAGGATCTAAAGAAGCTCCTATTTTGTAAAATGATTTTGGTGTACAGTTTATTAAAAGTATTAAGGAAACTTTGTTTTAGGGCATTACAGCGAATAACTCTGAAAGGAAACCTGATAGCTGAGAAATTCATCTATTGGCTTAAAAGATAAGGAGGAACCAATTAGCTATGAACTTAATCATCTCAACAAACCCTGCAAGTTGCTAATTAGAGGCCTTCAATAGCAAGTTAGCTATTCCAGAACTAATATTTAGGTAGCTGGTCCATCAACAGTTGACAGTCTTAAAAACTATAAGCCAGTGGTTTCGTCTTTCTAATGGCCCGTATCCAGGTAGTACTAATTCCCATTCTGTAACTCATCAAACAGTCTTTACCTGACCGATATATTACTCACACTATTAAAAACGTTTTTTAAATAGAGGCTTGTGAGTTAACGCAAGATCTAAAGCAATAGTCAAATCATAGGAAGTAGGTTAGAGCCGACTATTGTATTGCTCCCCTTTTGGAAAAAGAGCAAATCTAATGCCAAAGAGTGAATCGGAAAATCATAAACTTATATTCTTATAGATTTGTGTGTGATAATAGCCAATCCAGGGGAAATTTATTTTCTGGGCTTTAATTACTTCATTCCCAAATAATATTTAATCAATGAAAAAAAAAAAAAGAGTGAATAACCAGAATGATATATAAGCATTAAACTGTGTCTCAAAGATAATCAAGTTGGTTTCTTCATCTTGAATAAACCAGATGTCAAAATACTGTTTTGGGCTACTTCTGGGGTTATGACAAAAAGGGTTATCAATACGCATGCAATTGAATTCATGACTAAAAGTGTTCATTAACATATTTGTGTTAAACAGATTTGATTACTGTTCTTTAAATGCTATTTACCTAAAATGAATGCCACAGATGCCAGTAGACAATGGAATAGAAACGGCAGCAGACTGGTTGAAGAGAGTTTTATATTTCGTTTAAAATGGAAATGAGTCATATTTATAGACAGGTAATGTAAAAATAGGGAGTTGAGAAAACCATCATCTCACTAGTTGGTTAAAGAAAGCTGGACTTTCATATACTGACTCTGGGAAAAAAAAACATTTTTAAGTCCCTCTTATTGTACAACTTTAATTTTATTTTGTGGGATGAGGTACATACATACATACATACATACATACATACATACATATACAATTATATATGTTATACACATAATTTAATTTTTATATATGTTTATATATAATTTATATTTGAACTAAACTATTAAACTAGTTCTAGACTATTGAACTAGACTGTGTTGCACAGATTCCCTGCCTTTACTTATATTTATATATAAATATACATGTTCTGCTGAAAAAACAGATATTTCCTTGGTGACAATCTCACCTTCGTTCTTTTTTCGCCTGGTTCTTTTTCTTCCCTTTGGCAATTGCCACTGGAATGGAATAGAGCCTGGCCTAACACAGAGAAAGGGAATACCAGATTTTATCTCATTTCAATTTTTCAGAGGCTACAAAAAGGTTACCAGAAGACAGTAACCTGAAGTGCGGTGTCAGAATTCATTAATTCATCTAGGGTGAACCAGCTCTTCGATAATAATCCGTGTCGGCTGTACCTGGAACAATGTGATCATTCTGCAGAACACTGGGAAATGACCCAGTCGTCTGGCCAACTTCCAGAACAATCTTTCAGGGCCAGAGCTGGGTTCTCCTTATCTGCTGATATGGAACACCCAGATTCCAGGGTGCAAAGGAGGTGATGAATGAGTGGGAATTTGCTACCTGAGAAAAGGAATGGAGGAAAACACTTTCTGGGCAACCTAAAAAAGCAAGAGAGTACCTGCTGACGGAGGCTGGTCCAGTCTGCGCTGCATTATGAAGAAGCCCCTTTCCGGAACATTTACTCAGAAGCACCCTATTGTAGGCTTGCATTATTTCTAAGTGACAAAAACTGAAATTTACACCATCTTCAGGGTAGCCATTTTGTTCACTCAGGGAATAGCTTGGGTCTCATTTGACTGTATTTGGGGCCAGAGTTGTCTTTTTCTTTTATGATGGAAAGCCTGGGCTGTGACGTACCCTTGGCTTTCTCGACTGCGCCCTTCCACTTTCTCCTTGTTCGCTATGCTCCAGCCACTTGGGCGTTCTTTCTGTTGTTTGAACAGACCAAGCTTGATTCCACCTCAGGTCCTTGGTACCTTCTCTGTTGTTTTCTCTTTCTGGAATACGTACTGGGCCCCAGATCTGCAGAAGGTGGCTGTTTCTTAGCATTCTGGCCTCTGTTCACACATCACCTCCATATATCACCCACTCTAAATTAGCCTCCTCCTTTCTTTTACCACTTTGTGTCATGTCATCTTATTTTGTAATTCACTTTCAAAAATCAAATTGCTTACCTCTTCGATTACAAATTTATCGACTGTCTTTACTGATAAGGGATGCCCACCACGTACACACACCTCTGTATCCACAGTGCCTAGAACAGTGAATGGCATACAGTGATGCTCAAAAAATTTTATTTTATTGTTTTTTTCTTCCAGCTTTATTGAGATATAATTGATGTATAACATTGTGTTAAGACTAAATTGGATTTTAGATTCATTTCCAGCTCACAGAATTCATCTCTTTCTGAGCAAACTTGCTACCTTATAGCGAGAGGCTGATTGTTAAGCATTCCAGATTAAAATACTGCTGGTAGAACAAATAAAAAAATATTTTGGCTGTTTTTTCAATAACATTGAAGACGGTTGCTAAAAGGACAGGCGAGGGGTACAAGGAAGGCAAATGTATTTAAGTATGAGATAGTAGGGATTTTCTCAGTTCCACCGTCCTGGCTGGCTTAGGAGAGATGTTTATTAAAATAAAAATTGCCTTATTTATTCCCAGATTGTTTGGTCTTTTATCATGAGCAGGCCTTTGTGTTGGAGAAGAACTGTAAGACTTCCTGCTTACTCCAACATAGACATCTGTTAGTCAAACAGACATTTCTCCATAGACTTCAAATGACTACTTTCTTCTTGTATGAACGGAAATATGCTGCATATAAGAGGGCCAAGGAGAAAAAAAAATTCCATCGGATATCCTTATAGGGAAAAGGGGAGACATGTGCTTATAATGTGCAAACAGCTATTACTCTGAAAAAGAATTATTAACATGTATTAACTTTGATAAAAATAAAAACTAAATCATTTCCATTGATGCAAACCATTTGTTTTTCAACCAGGATATTCATAAACTTCAATTATAAAATTAATGACAGACGCACAAGAAAAAAATATATCTGGCTTCCACATGCATGCACTGGAGTTAGCCCTTTTAAATGCCCATTTAAAAACTCTTCCTTTTTTCTTTATAGGACTGAAGTAATTTAGAAAGAATAAGCTTATTCTTTTTACTGAGCTATTTTATAATAATTCAGACAAATCATTTAATCCAAACTGTTTGCCCTATGCTTTTTTACTTTTTCATCTCATAACTATCCCCAAATATTTCATTTTCCTAGTGACAACAAGGCTGAGGTCATGAAGCACTCTTTTTAAAAAAATTGGAGGGGCTTCTCCTCCCCTAAGATCATATTTTCGTAAACAATGAAATTTCCTGAAGATTTGCATAGAGGATTAAGAAAAATACTCACACTTTGTTCTTTAGACTTTTTTTTGTTGTTGTTAAAAAAAAAAAACTTAAAATTACCTTAGAAGTAATGTGAAACATCCTTCAAGTATCTCTTCATTCATCAAGATAAATAGGACTTCTTGTTTGGAAACCAGAACCATAACATTGAATGAGAGGCCAACTGAAGGAAGACAAAATTTGAGACATCTCAAAGGCAGACTTCTTATAGGTGTCACACACCAGAGGATAGCACTAAGAGAGAACTGTGTAAAACTCACATATGTAATGCAATAGGGAATATTTGTGCCTCCATCTTATGATCTTTTGGGATGTGTGAAGGAAGAGAAAATTATTTAGAATTTTAGATTATCTAGGATAGGAATTTATCACCTGGGGACCAGAAAAACTTGAAAATCCATGAAAAAGTCACCATAGTTTATGACTCCCTGATGTTATTTGAAAAATTTGGTGTGCGTGTACGTGTGTTCAGTTTTCAGTGTCGGCGAAGGGAGTGTTTGATAGCTTTGTTTAGTTCTCGAAAGGGTGTGGGACCCAAAATAAGACGAAGAATCATGGTAACACAGCTAAACTCTGTTTTGTGGGACTTAATGGACCACATAATATTATTAGGTCCTCATATGGTTAGATACGCTTGGGAAACATTGTTTAATTTATCTCACTTATTGGAGATTCATAAAATGCTAACTTATTAAAGGCTCTGAGATATCTGTAGTAAAGAAGCCTGTTTTACTTGATTTAAACACGCATTTTATTTGACAATGATGCTCTATTTTTGTAAAAGATCTGTAAACATTGCATGGGCACTAGAGCTCCACACAACAAAGTTTGAGAAACATTGAACCAGAATGTGTTGGTAACTCCATGGGAATTGGTAACTCAATGGCAATGAGTAAACAGAGAATTGTTCCAAAATTTATGCTGAGTCTGCCATATTTCATCTTCACTCAAGCAAATGAGGCAGGACTTGCACCAAGAACAGTTTTGAGCCGTAGGAAGAATTTTTTAACCTTTGTGGCATTCACTTCTACAGATTATGGAATTTCTTGTTGATTTTTAAAACAGCAAACATCTTTCTCAGGCCATTCTAATAGAGTGGCTTCTTAAGGCCCTTTCTAACGTTTAGAGTCTCTTCTTATCATTTGGTACGTAGAAAATATTTAATAAACATTTGTTGAATAAGGAAGGGAATGAATGAATATAGCTTTCATTCCTAAAGTTCAGTCACTAGACAAGCAAAAGAGTGGCAATTTGTTTTGAAGAAATGCTTTATCTGATAATTGGAAAAGAAACCAAATATAATCTGACACATACAGAAATGTATAGAATTCTTTAATTTTGAGTAAGGCAACTAAAGTAGCTTTAGAGTTGATATAGGGACAAGCAGGCCTGATGCTTAAATGCACGAGCCACTAAAAACAGCCACCACATTCCTGAATTGTTGTGCTCCTTGGCTAGGGAACCAGCATTCCAAAATCCCCAGAACACATCTCCACCATCAGCCAGGGAGCCAGAGTCTGCTATCATGTCATGCTGAATATTTGAAAGGGAGAATGACTACCTATTTATTTTTCCAGCTCATTTGGGGCCACTGGCACAGTACAGAGAGCAGGCAGCCCACCCAAGGATTAGCAAGAATACAGTCTTGTTGCCAAATCTCTTATGAGAATAATACAGAAGGAAATGGAAGCTCACTTCCATCCATCAGTTAAGAGATGGTTTATCTGTACAAATGAGAGGAAAATACCAACAATAAAACCTCCCTTGGAGTGTGAAGTGATGCAGACCCCAGCGTTGCGGGGAAGAATGCCAGTCTAGAACCAAAGACTCCTCAGACCTGCCCCTGTGGGCAGGAGAGGACCAGCATTACTAGACAATGTGTTCAAGTCACCAGCTGGGAGCAAGATGCCAAAGAGAACTGGGGTCCACCCCACCCTGCTTTCATTTCTATGAGCACTGAGATTGAGAGTTATGCTTTGTGAGTTCTCAGTGGCTGAACATCCTGTAGTGAGATGAGCAACAGATTCAGACAATTAGGTCAGCCGACTAAGCTGATTTTCATGAGAGGAAAGGATTTTTTTTCCATCTTTATTGGTGTTTATGCTTAGTTGTTTGAACTAAGTTAAATCCTGGCAAAGTGATCAGGATACACAGTTGAATGATTTATATGTGACTTGGGAAAGGAGATGATTGCAAGGCTATTTCTAATCTTTAGTTACAAAATAAACTTTATTCCTTTTATTTCCCTCATTCAGAGTTACTCTGGTCTGAGCAATGATGCCAGCTTCCAAAGTGGCTCTAGGGATTGGGAGATGATTAAAAGCCTTCCCTTTGGAATTCTCTGCACACCCGGCTCAGATCCCAAAGGCTTTCCCAGCCTCCCTCTGCATGAATCCACTCTCAGCCTCACTTCTCCATTTGCACTGTAGTTGTCATTTTAGGACTTTTTATTCTGATTCCTATTTGGACAAAATCTGAATTTCTGTCAATGCTGATGAGAAATTTTGGCTTTAATGTAATAGAAGCATGACTCTTATGCTTCTCTGGTTAGGGTTTTATTTAATTCTGTCAACTGAAGTACATTCGAAGTACCGTCTGGCTTCTTAGTTAGGTCAAGTGCATGAAATTAATCAAATACCAAAGAGGAGGTCGATGCCCAGACACAGCAGGAATGTTCCTGACAATTGAAAAAAAGAAAAAACCCACTCAGAGGAATGATTTATCAAGGGAACATAATGAGGAGTGGAAAGAGGTGAGGATAAGGGAGGATTGAATTTCAAAGATGATGTCCTTTACACCACAAGAGAATGTGAATTATAAAGATTTTTTGTTTGTTTTATGTTTTTGTTTTCTAGTGCTTTGCTTCTTTGTTTGGAAGGCCAGGACTTTTCTCTATGTATCGTCTCTGGCATCATGAAAACCTTGTATACAAAGCAATACACGTCCCCAGTGTGGAGAACCAAAATTGAGAATATTTAAGCAAGAGAGTTGCAGGTGACTTGTAGAGTTGCCTAATTGGTGACTTTCTGTTTCTATAACAAGGAAACTATTCTGTGGTTATTTTCATGGAACATGGAACAAAGTTGAAAAAAAAAATAAAAAGCTACGCTTACATCTTGCAGAATTCCAAGTCCTATAAAGGCAGAGAGAATGTGTATTTTGTTTGGAATTATATCCTCAGGGCCTGGCCCATAGCATGTCTTCAATATATATTTATTAAAAATAATGTCTGAATCAATAAATTTCATAAAGCTATAAACACTTCCAGATTAAAGACACCACAACAGAATTTTTTATTGCTGGTTCCTAATGGATATTTGGTAGATTTAGTTCTATTTAGTGAGTACATGTGACACCTACATTGATTTTAGTGTTTGTGCCTGAGAATTTGTTGTAAGAATAGGAGAACCAGAGCAACAGCTGCGTTTGTCATTTCAAAAGATTCTTTGTTGCAAAATATATGTAGTAATATTTCTTTGAAATGAGAATTTTACTCCTACCTAGGATAGTTTTAAGGATCAATATCTGTAAAATCTGGCTATATAAAATAAAGAGAACTTGGATATTGATCAAAAATGACGTGGCAAAGACCACTAGTATTTGCCTCAAGTTTATAATAACCTTTATGGAGTCTCTATTGAGACCAAGTTTGAGAACTCAAATAAGCCTTTTTATTTCTAATAAATCAGAGCCTCATTGTGCAAAGTGCAAACATTGTTTTTCTAACAAGATTTTATAAGTAGATCTTGATTTTGAGTAATTCCTTGAAAATGTTTCTGGATATTAAGTATTTCTTATATAATTACTGAACAACTAAGTAAATAAATATAGAACAAATTGACAAATCAGAGAATGCGCTGATTGGCTTCTCGATTCTCTTAGAAGGCAAGAAGCTTTTAAAACCAAATTTATATAGCAGATTTATATATTTAATATAAATGGCAAGGGGGAAAAACACTTTCTTTCAAGTCTCAGTAACTTTTAAGGTTGAGGCTAGTCACTCTGTTTATTAATTATCAGTAGCAGTAACTATTAAGAAGTAATCATATTAAGCACCCAAGAACCTGGATATGTTTAGCAAAGGAAAATTGAATGAAAAATTTAAGTGCCACACTAAGTCTCAAATGAAATCCATAAGCCTTGGCCAGTACTTTTGTTCACTTTTACTCATAACTCTTATTATTAATGTCATTGCAATTGTAAGTGTGGGCCCACTTGCTGAGGGCAGGGGTTCGCAAAAGGGGCCGACTTTCTGGAGTGCAACACACTAATGAGAATATCTCCCAGTTATGGATATATAGCTGCATTGCAAAAATATTAAAGACAGACTTTTCTTTCAAAAGAAAGACAAATCGGCCTAAAATCATACCAAGGCACACAGAAGAACGACACTTCACATTGATGGTGCCATGCCAAGTTTTAACAGTACTTCCAGGATTGACCAGCATCCCAGCTCAGGTTCAAATTCAGGTTCCAATCTGTATTCAGGTTCATGTGGAAGAAGTGGTGTTCGGCAATGGTTAGTGATAAGACAAACTAGGTACGAACCATCCTTCAATGTGCACATTCCTGGAAGAAACTTAGCCACATTTCTCTTGCCCCATAAGCAAGAGAAAGTGAACGTGGTACCATTAATCTCTCAAGTCAGGTTTTTATAATTTGTTTCCATTACTGGCAATTACTGAGATATTTACTTTAAAAATATTCCTCTTTGAACTAAGTTTCTTTTGAGAAAAGGTCAGAAATCAGTCATACTACATTTTTTATTTTTTAAGAAGGTGGTATGGTGATGTGTAGTGTTACATTTTTGCTGCTTACCTTTTAAAACACCTTTTTATACCTGTGTTTCCAAGTTGGACTTGTATTGGAAAATGGGTCATATATGGGGCCCCTAATTTCCTGTGATTCCCTGACCACAGAAACAGCCACAAAATTATATTCTGCAGGGCTGGAACCCAAGGTCATGGCCTTTTCCCACAAAGCCACCTACCCCCCACCGAAAAGGGAAAGCTCATGTTTATTTAGAAATGTAGAGTGACACACATTCTGACATCGGCATGGGATTTGGTGCCTAGATTTCTTTATTTTTCTCATGTAATGGAATTTGTATGAAGCCATCATCCTACAGTCTCCTGCTTCTCCAACAACTCTGCTTCGGCCAGCTTTGAACACTTTCGTTAGTCTGAGATTGGTAATTGAAACTCGAAGCCAGTTTCCTTTCAGCACATAGGCATGTGCTGCATAGAATGGCTTTACCAAGAATGGTTTGGGAAAACAAATGCTTGTAATATTCAAATTGTTTCTGTTTTTCATAATTTGTTTCTCCTACTACCCTCTCTAGACTTGCTAATCCCTAGCATTTCTACTTTCCTGTAATGGACAATCATAAATTTCCAGAGAAGTAAGGATCTGAGGGTCTGAAGCACAGTGACGTTGTTTGTTCAAGCTATTTGGAGACGGTGCCAGATGCATAACAAAACATGGTTTATGGCTTTCATTTGGCATTGATTTGTACTACAAAGCTCAGAGTATCATTTCCTCCAGAAGGTTTTGCATGTTTAATGAGAGAAAATGTTTTCAACAACATTGTTCTTAAAGAACTTTATTATGTTTAATATTTAAAAATCAAAATTCTTCTAAATAAAGCAGCTTTAAAATTTTCTTATTTTTCAATTCAGTCTTCAGAGTGATTTTTCCGAGGAGTATTCCTTTAAGAACAGTCACTGGTTTTGTGTTCCGAGTGACACAAACCAACCTGAAGCACTTGCTATATTGTTAGAAATATGCGCTTTACAAGAAAGTGGTGGCAAGAAACAGCATTACTTACCAGCGTGAATCCTGCAACTGGGCCCAAGCCAGAACTCTTCCAAAGGCCATGGACCCTCCAAATGGATGGAGAAAAGAGGGATAACCCAGATTTCAAACAAAGATAACTCCCAGGAAGAACTTTGGTCAAGGGTGAGCAGACCAGCAGACTCGTGTCCAAGAGAGAGGGAGATAATGTTTCAGGAAATCCACTGCAAATGAGTTAGAATGAAAAATAAATTAAAAATCAGGTTAATTTCTTAGATAATAATAGAAGTGCCTGTTACCCACTGGAATAGAAAGGGTGAAACAAGCGGGAACACCAGGAGAGGCTAACAACACTGAAAAGGTCAATGTCTTCCAGTAGCGCAGACTGCTCACTCAAATACTTCCTTCGTTAAGAGGAAACAAAACGTAGCTAAAGAGCAAAACTATTACGTAGGCCCAGCACGACTGTTAGTCAGCTTTGAAACAAAAAACATTATTATGGTGCTAGGTCCAATCTGTCAGTGGCTTCTCTGAAGGCTGAATAAACAACAGATTCCTGGCCACACCTCTGAGTTTCTCAGTCCATAGGATAGGTGTGGGGGTGAGGGGAGGTGAGGGTGTCCCAGAGTTAGCGTTTCTGACAAATTTCCAGGTGATATGATGCTGCTTGCCTGAGACCACACTTTGAGAACTATTGTTCTAGCATAAATCATATATCTGAGATACAAGGAAATGGAAACGCATTAGTTAAAGGTAATAGTTTGGAATTGTTCTCATACAGGTAGGTGTGTGCCCACACTAACTACAATAGAGGACACATTTACTGTGATAATTCAAGCCACGGACTCCATTAAAATATTTCACTAGATTAAAATATTTTCACTAAAGCATTTTAACATAGGAAGTTTTTTCCCAGGGGAGTAGGAAAGGGAATGTTTCTAAATCACCACTCCATGACTTGCTTTTTTGCCCTTTTTCATTTTTCATAAGAACAGCACGGTATTGTTTGTCCTAAGAGGCATCTATTGACCTGCTCTGCAACAATGGCTTTGCTCTGGTTTCCTGTTTGCACAAAGTCTAGAAAAAAACTGTGTTTGGAAATAGAGAGTGTGAATGGGCAAAAGGTCTTCTGGATAAGCTAGTTACCAGCTATGTCCTTTTCATAGCTCTGGTGTCAGTGAGGAAAGATCACAGGCAGTCTGATGATGAGTTCATGACATATAGTTACATCGAAGTTGGATGAACCAAAGAAGTGCCTCCTCTTTATCTTCAGGCCAGGCTCTAATTAGGAAGACCCTGGAAGAGGTCATAGAAGAGGCTTGGACTCTCTAGGAGTAATGTTAGGGCAATTGGTACGTATTTCATCCTCCCAAAATGCATAATGACAAGTAATCAAAATAATCTTAGTGTTAACTTCAATCAACTCTTGTTTAATGCCAGTATAAAATTCTTAACTCCCAATCTATTTTGCCTGCATTTCCAACCTTGTTTTGTAGGTCTGCCTAAGTCTTTCCATCTGGATCTTGCTTGCATTTGTCTTAGTTATAGTACCAAGGAGATTATAATCAAGTCACCCTGAAATTCTAGAACATATAATAATTCTCAAAAGTCAACTGCTCTTCTACAAGATAAAAGCCCTTGTGAACACTCTTTAAAACTCACAGCTCGGCCTAAAAGTTGGGGTCTCTTGTTGGTGGCAAAGGGCAGCTTTTAGAGTCTTATCTTACATCTCCTAAAATGGACTTTCAAAGCAAGTACTTCAGGCCGAGTGTCAGGTGTTCAGTTTAATCACATGGAAAGCCACTTTCATTGTGTTTGAGGGAAAACTCTGCAGTGATCATTGTTATTCAGATGCTTTTTGAACTGAGTTTATGACACTTGCAACTAAGAGTCCTATGATCACAGGATCCTTTGGATTGTAGGAATGGGACAGAAAGTCCAGCTTCACTGGGACTTCTCCAAATAGAAATCACAGTCAGGATGAAGGCTGTGGAGCCAATGAACACTTACCCTATTTGTCCTCTCTACAACTCTAGATGTGTCTACTGAACTTCAGCATATTAGGCCTAGACCTACTCTACATCATCCTTGGGGTTTCTTCCTACAAGTATGAGTCAGGAAGGAAACAGTGTTCTATTCTGCATTATTTTGCTTCTGGGAAATGCCTGGGGTCACTTAGGGATGTTTCCCTTTGCCTCTAAGAAATCCAGATGAGTGGACGGTCAAAGGCAACCAGAAGATATATATGGAAGCAGCTCCAAAGGCAGACTCTTATAAATTTGGAAAGTAAGAAAAGTCTAGTTACCCCCTTTTGGTGCACCCCTCTCTCTCCAAGATGTACCTAATGCCCTCAAGCCATGTTCTGGCTCTGCCGTGCACCTGTGGGCCTACGGAGGCTGTAGGGAGTGTCTAGGGTTCAGGAGATAGCTTTCAGAGCTTCCTGTCACCTTGGCCTTCAGAGACCATATGGTCTAAGCTACAATTAGGTTTGCCTATAGTGGCAAGTAAGAGTGTTCTAAGAGGACCACAAAACAGAGTAGTAAAATTGAAATGGTCTCAGAGATCAAACTAGAAGATACGCTTTGTGAGTAGAAGGTTCTCGTCTGTCCGGTTCACCCCATAATTCTCAGCACCTAGCCCAATTTATAAGTAAATAGTAGACTCCACAAATATTTGTAGACTAACTCAGAAAATGTATATATAAGCCCAGGGTGTATGGTCCAGTACCAGTGCCATATGACTAGGTACCTACTCCCATCCCAGCTAGCTATGAGTTATATATAATAGAGTAGGCTTAGACTATAGTAACTGATAAGAACCAAAGTACCTCTGAGACCAGACTGGGGAGAACTCAAGAAGTAGCCACTAATGGAGAAGGAGATTACTTAGGGTCTAAAGAGTAGAAAACGTATGTTATTGGGTGTTTTACACACATAATCACCCTTCTTCTTACAATAGCCCTGAAAAATAAGTCTTCGTCTGTGTGTTTTAGCGACGAAGAAACTGAGTTTAGACAAGCAAGCTAGTAAGTGGCTAAGCTAGGATTTGTACTCAGACCTTTTAGATCCAACGCTTATCCTGATTAGATCAATTGGTGATGGAGGAAGAGCTATTTCCCTCAAAGCTTGATGAGAACATGGCATGAACTTCACATTTCCTGTGCTCACAATCTGACTCTACAGGACATTACCCCCAATGGTCCATGGGTCCCTGACTCAGCTTCTCAGTGAATCTTAGGAGAGAATCAATCGACCTGGCTTGGAAAGAATATAAGAACAACTAAGTACAAATGTAGCTTTATGTGGTCATCTCCTCATTAGGGCTGAAAGTGGAACAGGATTCTTATAGAAGTGAGTGGAGACAGAAGACAGTGACTAGCATTTTTAAGACAAACAGGTGTGCCAGTATTCACTTGCAACCCTCTTACTTCTTTTATTTTTCCATGAACATCCATTCTTATTTCCTTGCTGAGATGAAATGTTTATACGCTTTTTTATACCCATGCACAAGGTATAGTATATTTGAGTTTGTGGTCAGATGAGTCATAGGTGACTGATAGATGTTAAATATTATATATATGATCCGTGCTAACATCTGCTGCCAAAATAAAGAAATGACGCCTGTGGCAGTTACTGATAAAACAGGACAAACTATTTCTTCATCCATCTGGCCCTCAACAGAAACAAACAGAAGCAGAAACAGCCCACTGGCCTTCGAGTGAGGAGGCCTAAGTTCTGGAGTGGGCTCTCCCTTTAACTGTAGCTGTGAGAGAGCAGTCATTGCCAGCTGTGGGGGAGCCTCACTCAGATTTCCCTTTAAGAGAGAACTAGCTGCTACTACTTCCAACTGCCAACCATTTGGGATCCATTGTCACACTCACTCTTGTCAAGTCCATGGCATCACCATGCTGCTCCTAGACAATGGCCAAGCATGCTGCGGGGATTAGAGCTGAACTCTTCCTGCCTAACGTGGGACTCTTCTGATGGGCAGTCTTTGCTCTGGGGCTTCTCATCAGCCTGGCTGAGATTTCATAGAGCTGAGTTGTGGTCTGAGGATTTTCCTACCAAATCCTCCTTTACTCCTCCTTCCTTTCATAGGTGTCCCTATGCTCATCATCTGAAGATTTTTCCCTGTTTGCCTCTTCTCACTCTCCTCTTTATCTTTCATAAACAATTCCCCCTGTAAATCTCCTGCATATCTAATTCTGCTTTGCCGTTTGCTTCTGACAGACATCAGAAGGACCTGAACCAACAGAAGATATTAAAATTTGGGAGCCATTTGTAGGAAGTAGAGCTGGGGCTCCTGGGGAGAGAAACTGTTCTAAAAGCAATAGAGATGAGTTTCTCAGATTCATTGTAGTCCGTGAACTTGTAGTGAATTGGCATTAGTACAGGCTAAGTGACTCTAATTTATAGAGGTTAGAATGACCCCAATCTGTGCAGTAGAGTTTTAGAATTCCTGCTTAGTTAAACAATTATGGGACTAATTGTACTTACAAAGGAAATAATTACATTATATATGAAAGAGTTAATGTAACTTTCAAGTTGTCTAATATAACATAGGGAGTAGTCAAGAGGTTGAGAACAAGGCACATGTAAAAGTTAGGTCATCATATCCTTGACTTAATAAATTCCTTCAATCTCGAATGATTGAAAAGCCACTCTCTAATCATTTCTGAGGAATCTCATCTGTCGGGAGGGAAAAGAGTCCTTGGAATGTTCAGTCCCAATCAAAGGGAGCTCCCAAACAAACACCCATTTGCCATAGCTTCTCCCATGAGTTTTGAAGTTTCCTTCTGTTTTAAGATAGAGGTAGGAGGAAAGGCGGTGTGGGCTGTCCAATGGTACCTTTTGGTGTAGGATGATCTGGCTTAGTTTTTCATTAGAGAACTCCTAACTGTCAGAATTTTAGGGTCTTTTCTCTTTGGATGGTGTCTTAGTACATTTATGGAGGTGAGGGCTTTTTCTGGCACATATCTCAAAATTCTCCCAGCCTCTACACACCACCCAGTTCCAAGGCTGTTCCCACACTTTCAGGTATATATTGTAGCAGCACTCTACTTCTCAGCACCAATTTCTGTCTTAGTTCGTTTGGGCTGTTTCAACAAAAAATTGCTTAGACTGGGTGTCTTATAAATGACAGAAATTTATTTCTCGCAGTTCTAGAGGCTAGGAAGTCCAAGATCAAGGAATGCTGGCAGATTCCGGGTCTAGTGAGAGCCTATTTTATGGTTCATAAATGGCTGTATTCTGTGTTCTCACATGCTAAGAAAGCTCTCTGGGGTCTTTATAAAGGCAGAGCTCTCATGACCTAATCACTTCCCAAATGTCCCAACTCCAAATATCATCTCACTGGGTTTAGGATGGAGGGACACAAATATTTACAATATAGCAGACGGTTTGTTTTCCCAGGTATGAATCTTATATGTTTTTACTAAGGTATTAAGCCTGGCTTTTAGGGTTCTGAGAATCACATGGAAAAAGGGTGTATGTTTGAGTTTTTTGCCATTCAGTAGTTATACATTCATCTAATCCCCTTGTTTTTAATATGGAATACCCTCTCTCATCTTTGTCTGGCATTTCTGAATCTGTGCCTCTCTGGTTCATTTCCTCTACAATGTGGAGAAAGATTTTTGTTGTAATTTTCTAATTAGATTGGGAAAAGGCTGTTTGCTCCCTGCAGCAAAGAATGGGAAAATGGAATCTGTGGGTCTTACTTATTATAGAAACTTCAATGAATTATCTTTTCAAGTCTATCCCTCCACTTCCAGTTTCAGAGGTATTAGCATCTCTCATTTCTTCTAAAATTTTGTTGAATATCTCCCCTACTATTTTCTTTATCTGTACTTATGCTTCCCCTCTCCACCCCCACCCCCGTACGGATGAGGTATGAGGTAGAACAGAAGACAAATGCATGTGTTTAGTTTTTCATGTTTAACTGGAAGGCCCCCCCCAGAAACTCTGGAGGGTCTCCTTGGTAGCAGTTATTCCTGTTGGGGAGCGGGGGGTTATAGAGAGGAGTAAGCTTTTAAACTCTAAACTATGTTAGATTTGGGAGATGACACCTAACTCCATGATTTGATCCTAAAGAGAATGGAGAACTTGGGAAATCTGCTGAGCTTGAGTAGAATTATCTCCAGACAGCTCACACTTCAAAGCTCTTACCTGTTTTTATTGCCACTGAGTTAGTTTTTTGAGTTACCTAAGATAAGATTGCAGCTGGCATATACCGTGGTAAGATGATCAAGAAGACACCAAAAAATGCCAGCTTGTTTTTTTGTTTTGTTTTGTTTTTGTTTTTGTTTTTTGTTTTTTTGGTTATATGAAAAAATGTCCTGAAAGTTTAAGTGTCCTCTAAAAATTAATAACTTATTGACCTGGTAGAATTAGAGATTGGTTATATACAGGGGGTTAATCAAGTAAGCAACAATATTGAAAATTAGAAAAAGAATTACAAATATACAGAAGAGGAAAGCTAGATTAAATCCTGTGATGCTGGATTGGAATCACAGGTATAAGCATGAATTTATCATTATCAATATAGAACTAAATATAGACATATACATACAAATTTAGGTGAACACATGCACGTTTCAATAATATAGAGAACTAAATTTAGATGTAATTCTGTGTATGTGTGTGAGCATGTACGTATATTTCCTAACTCTGTCTGCTGAGAGGACCAGGGAGCAGCAGCCTCCAATAGTAAGGGGTACACCTTGGATCTTGACCTTGGCTTTTAAATAACCATCTCCATTAAAAGCAACCAAGTCTCTTTGAGTGAAGGGTTGATTCTTGGTCTGGGCAGAGGAAGTAAAAGAGGTGCCTAGAATGTTTTTTGACATCAGAAAACAAAAAATGTTCAAGAAATGTTGGGACACACAGAAACCAGCTTGAGAGGACTTACACTGGCCAACTCTGGGGGCAATGTGAGTATCAAAATAAATAATAATGGATTATAACCCATTAAATAAAACAGGAATTCTATACTGATCAATAATGAATATATACATAGAGAGAAGGGAAATTCTTGCAATAGAATGGCAGCTAATAAATATAGGAAGAATGGCAGAATTAGAAAAATGCCATTTGGCAACTGTCATAGTAATAATCAATTCAGGCAAGGAACACAAGTGAGTGCTAGGAATAGTGGATAAAAATTTAACGAGAGATGGGGTATCTATTTAGTGTCAAAGTCTCTTCTCACAGAATAATTTTTAATTACAAAAAGATAAAGAATAACTTTACAGTGGAGATCCCTAACAAGGACCACTTTAATCAAATAATCAAAGTTAATAACACCAGTAATGAAACCATTTAAATTATGTACCACCTAATATGATACAATAAGATGAATATTTTTATGATATATTCCAGCCCAAAATCATAACCAGAATCTAATCATGAAGAATATGCTATAAATCACATTGTTGGGCAATTGTTAAAACTGTATAGTAGATAGTGATAATATATCAATATTAATTTCCTGCTTTTCATGTCATTACTTATAGGAAATACTTACTCAAGAGTAATGGAAAATTATGCCACAACTTAACTCTTAAATTGTTCAAAAATAAAAAGTTCTTTGTAATATATTTTCTATTTTTCTATATGTTTAAAAAATCTAAAATAAGAAAAATATAAAATGGGAGGGGCTAGTTTATATATTTATTATGTTAGGAAAAAAGTTTGACTCATTCATTTCAACTGCTTTATGTAATCAAATGCAGCACTAAGTACAAAGGATATATATTCCATTACATGTATGGTTAAATCTGCTATGGAAAATAGTTTGTTCTCTTAAGAACCATCTGTGTTTATTTTCAGGTTGAACCAACCCTAAGGTTGCTAACATTCTTTAAAACCATGTTGATGAATGACACAATCTCTGAATCACATCAAAGCCAATACAGTTTCTTTGGGGATTCCCTATCAGTGGAAAAACATTTCTGCTGAATAGCATCTGTCTATCCATATGTAGAAAGAGTCAATACATGAAACTGAAAAATAATTGTTTTCAAATAATTGACTAGATGACATACACAGCCCCTCTTTCTCAGGGGCATTACTAATTGCCTGAATATGATCCATGAGCTGATTTTTTTTTCCCTCTCACTGTAGAGTCTTTGCAAGACTTTCCATTGCATACAACTAAAATACAGCAAGAGCAAAATATAGCCCAAGACAAGTACGTTTGCTGGATTAGATTCAAATATGCAGGGTTTTATCTAAAAGGAAAAATCCTTTTAGAGTTAGAGAGGAAGTGAATCAGGCCCATGGACCTTGGCTAACTGACCAATGCACAAACATTAGTGGTTGGTGGTTGTTTTTCTACTTTTTGGTTGTCTACTTTGAAGCCATTGTACAACATCTAAATCCCCAGCTCCATTCTTCCTGGTTTTGGTGGTTATGCATTTGTTCTGAGACTGTCAATGGAGAATTCCCTTCCAACTATGAAGAAGTGTTTCTTCCCCAGCCATAATCCTTCAGAAGAACTGAATCTGATCAGTTATGTCACAACTGAAGAAGACTTCATTTTCTCTAATGGAGTTTATTTAGAACATCCTGCTGCTAATGTCAGCACACAGATTGGGCAAGTTCCATCAAAATAACTCTCAGACTATTTGTACTCAATTAAATGTTTATTTAAAATTTCTTTTGGTTTTTACTGCCGTAAATGTATTGTTCATTTTTCACATACCAGGCACTGTTGTTTAGTCTCAAGAGCATTACTTGTTACAAATTTAACAACTGTGACACATTAAAAACAACATTTAGGGAAGAAATTAGGGTTGAGAGGATGTGACCAGATGTTTCCATGGTGTTTCGCCAAAATGTCACTTAATGCCAACAAGATAGTAGCAGGAGCTTTTTCCCAAAGTCTCTCTACCCACTTGACTGACCCCAAAATATGTTACTATTATAGTTGTATTAGAAAACTCATTTAATTTTCATTTGAATCACAGTTGTTTTGAAGAGACTCAAAATCTTTTCACTGTCATTTTTCTTTTATAAATCCACTATGGCAATTAAAATAATCAGGACTATACCACATGCCACCTTTATGACCTACATTTTCTTACCACTAAAATAGGGATGCTGGTACCAATCTCCTAGGATTGTTATGGAAGTTAAGTGTGATAATGTATGTGATTATCTTTGCCCAGTACCTGGCATATAACGATGGTGCTAATTATTGATACAAGCAAAAAACCCCACTAAATGCCTTTGTGCTATATTTCCTTAGGAAAAAAAGGCTGTTTCCCCTGCAAGTCTCCCTCGTTTCAGTCTTCTATTAAGACTGCCAGTTAGCACTAGGAAAAAGAGCCCATCAAGAGGCAATTTTAAAAGAAAGGTCATTATTATTTTTTGATAAATCTGGTGGCATTTAGATTAGACCACTCTGAGCTGATTTCTAAGCTCAAGATCATTTGGCGAAGGAGCCTATAGGTAAATAGAACAGAAAGATTGTCTGCACCCCAATCAGAAGACTCAGGTTTGTTCTCTTTCTGTGGGAATTCTTTTGATGTCAAGGGGTTAATAAAGCTTTTAAATAGTAGAATGGGGCCCTGGAGTTTTCATAATTTGGTCTACATCCAAAAATACACAAAAATATAAAAGTCAGTAAAGCAAACGCTGTACAACAGAGGTTTTTCAGGGAAAAGGGATAAGCTTGATCCAAAAATATTTTGGAGGGTGGAGACATTCCAAGCATACCATTCCATGCCTGTGCCAATGGAATGTGGGCACAGCACAGGAACAATGTCCAGGGCTGGGGAGCTTTTGAGGACCACGGAAATTCTGAGCAAAAAACACAAAACAGTGCAGTGAAGAACATCACCCCTCTACCTCCAACCACGTTTACCTATTTACAGGTTGAATTGTGAATTCTGAATGAATTTTAGGTTTGTATATTATGGGTTCCAAATTTGGTGACAAATAATTATAGCTGCATTTTCCACATGTACAGTTCTACTCTGGACACACACACACACACACACACACACACACACACACACACTGAATTGAAAGGAGTGATCGAGCAAGTGCAAATTATTACCTTCAAATCTCAAACTGGAAATAATATTTTATTTCTTTCCATTGTCTTTGACTCTAGGTGAGTAAAGCTGCAATAATAAAAATTTATCAATTTTAAGGATAAACATAAATATGGACTGCTTTTCCACATTAACCATGAAATGGGAGTGATTTCTAGACACAAAAGAACATACTCATTCCCATCCCCAAATTCCCTGAATATAGTTTATTTATTTGTTGTAATAGTTGTTTTTTCCTCATCAGTGTTTGTGATCCTCCAAGACGTGAGAGTATTTTGAATTTGAAAGATCTCTGTTGTTTCTATGAACTATAATGGCCCATAGTTTGTGGATATGGTTATATCTGTTTGCAGTATTTCATCTTCATTGTTCTTTGTAGATACACTGAGAAAATGAGAGGAAACTTGAATGTTCAAAAAGGACTGAGGATTTTTTAATAAAAAGTTCAATAAAATGTTTTTTGAAGGTATTGTTTTACTAAAGAGGCATTGCCTCTTTTTCCTTGACCTGATAATCTATTTCGCTGAAGAAGGACAATTCAGTTTATGGCAAAAAACCATTCAGGAGGTTAGGTGAAAGGTGGGACACAGCTCACCTCATTCAGAATCCCCTGGGGAGCTTTTTAAACTTCAGATTCCTGGGCCCCACTCTAGCCCTACTGAGTCCAGATCTCCCAGGTGAGGGCTGGAAAGCTGCATATTTAATAAGCACTGCAGGTAATTCCTATGCATTTTCAAAAGTAAGGATTTCTTCAAAATAGAAATTAGTAGTTAGTTATTTATGTCATAAAAGATGATAGTGCCTTCTGCCCTGGCTCTTCTTCAGCTTTCAAGAGAGGGTCAGTGGCACATTGCCTTTGAAAAAATTTGAGTTTCAACCAAAGAGCAAGTCATTTTCCCTCTTCTCAGTGTTTTCTCCTAGCTGTTTTTCTCCATGGACTCAATCACCCAGACTTCTTTATACAGATTAGCAACTGGAGCCCGGCAGCTCCCAAAACATTCTTGCTTTATTCCTAATGCCTCTGCATTGCTGCTCAGTGATCATGATCTGCATTTTCAGGCAAGAAATAGACATACTAGCAGCTGAATCACCTGATACTTACCAGGTGTGGAGTAGGTCTGAGTCTCTGACAATACCTCCTATAAGGGCAGTTGTTCTTGACCTTGACTGCACATTAGAGTCACCTGGGAAGGTTTAAAGCTCTCAAAGCCTAGGCCACAGAACCTCCAAGGGTAGGACCCAGGCTTCTGTCCTGTGAAAAGCTCACCCGGAGACTCCAGGGTGCACCTTAGGTCCAGAACCACTATTCTGGGGCATCCGTAGAAAGTGGATTGAAGCCTTAAGCACACTGAGGGAAGTCATCAATATTTCTCTTTATAGATGGAACTTTTCCTATCTGCAATCTACTCTAAGAGGAAAAGAAAGCCGAGGAGGTGCTTCTTAGAAACATTTGTTCCTGGGAGAGAATTTTAGTTTCTTTAGAGTGTTCAACCACCATTACAGTGTGGAATGCCACAGTATGAACGTTTAAAGTACACATGTATAGACTTATCCTCGGTGTCTACTACCCCTGCCCACCTATGAAACACCCCTACACCAACCCTTCACTTTGTCTATTTCAAGATAGTCTAAGAAATTTATCAGTCTTTGGCTCTTTGCTGTCTTCTTAAGAGCCAGTAACAGATCTCCAGTGAGCTGAAACAGGGAAAGTTGTTTTAAACCATTGACTGCTTAATAAATTAGCACAAGACGGCTCTTAGCCTAATTTATCTCTGAAAGCCAGTTTCCCAGGGTATCAGAGCAATACCACAAGAAAAATTATTTCCATTAAACACCACAAAAATGTCTTTCCTGTGATACTTCACTGAAAGGGTGACATGTATGAGATTCTCAGTCACAAAACAGGAAAGAAATGTTTGAAAGTTAAATTAAAAAGTAAAGCACAGTTAAGATTTTATTGAGCTTAAACCCCTTTCCTACCCCCTAAACATATAAATCTATTCTGTGTTCTGTGTCTCCCACTCAGATGGGTGATAAATTTTGGATACTGAATTCTTATGTCTCTAAAAATAACGTTTACCTAAAGTAAAGTGCAACATCTGGGTCCACGGGGGGACCACGAAGTGGCCTTTCAGGTTAATTATTTGTGTGGTCAGGTTAGATTTCCCTATCCTGAAAGCGATACCAGTTTTGTTTCTCTTGGCCCCTGCCCACCCCAGGTAAGAGTCCCATCCCAGTGACTGTCCCATAGACCTGCTCCTTCACGCATAATGTTGCCATCAATGCCCTGAAATTGAGGAAACGGAATATAGTCCATCTGCTCCCTGAGCTGAAGGACCTGCTGTGGCTGGAGGCCCCTCGGTCACTGTGGTTAGGAACAGATTGAAGCGTGTCCCCAAGAGCTGTCATAGTGAGTGCCAACAGAACAGATCCATGGGTCTCTAATATTCTCAGAGGAATGTTTCTTTCTGCTGTCACCATTAGAGGATATGCCTGCTGGTCTAGACCAAAGAGTGGATTGAGATGATTGTACAAGTAGGAAAGGTAACAAGGCTGGCATTCAATTGATCATCAAAAGAACTCTTCACGCTCCTTTCCAACACTTGAGTCCATATTCCAAAACAGGATAATACCATGGAAAAAGAAGCCTTATGAAGGAATGTGGTGAGAGCAACCAGCTGTCCAGGGTGATCCAGGGAAATTATGTTTTTTCTTTTTTAATATGGATAACATCAGACAGTATTGAAATATTTTTTTTTTTAAATCTCTAGATCTTTGTATAAATTTGAGTCCAAACATTTTTATCCACAACATAAATTTTTCCGGGCACTGACTCAAGACCTGGGAGTTATCTTTTCATTTTTCCTCTTTTCCCTACCAAATTCTGTTTGTTATTTCTTCTTTTCTTTTCTATTTTCTTGGCCACTACCTCTCTTTAAGCCAGATTGTTTTGGTCTATCATAAAAGGTTCCTGATTTATCCCCAGACCTTTAGCCTTTCAAATTAAAGGCCATTCTATATACCACCACCAGAGCAAGTTTCTTGAATTATTGCTTTGTTCAAATCACTTACCTAGTTAGATTTTTGCAATGGCTCTCTCATTAACTGATGAATAGAATCATGGGAATTCATCCTGGTGTTCAAAGCCTTTTACAATCTGGTTCCAAGTTATTCTTCCTATCTTTCACTGCTTTCCATGTTCTAGCCAAATGGCACCTACATACCCCTCATTTCTTAACCTCTTTTTCCATTTTCTTACCTCCAGCTCATATCATTCCTTCTATATGGACCCTCATCTGTCCTTGATAAAATCTTGCTTTTTCTCTAAAACTGAACTCAGAAAGTCCCTCTTTCTTTCATAAAGCCTTTTCTGGTCACTTTAGTCAAAAACTCTCTTTGCCTCCCTGTCCTCAGATGTTTGATTAGTGCTATTTTCAGTGTCTATAAAGGATTGTTTTGTATTATAGTTATTTGAGTACCTAGTTTAGCTGTCTCATTGGGTTGCGATTTCTAGAAGGCATAAGCAACGTCCGTCTTCTTCAGTGTGCCTTGTACATGTTGGATGATGAATGAGTAAATGAAAGAATATAGTTAAATACTACCTGCTTCCCTTTCTAATCCTTACACTGAAAAAGTGTGGTGTGGAGAATAGGCCCTGGAGAATTCTCTAGAACATCTAAATTGAGGGCAGTCAAAAGATGTAGGTTAGTGGTGAGGAAATCTTGGCACATCTGAGTTTAGGTCAGCTTCCAAGGACCGTCGATGTGTTGAGAGGCTTATCTGAGTGAATGGATCCTCCCGTGTCTTTGGAATTTCAGGGATGGAAAGGGGCAGAGGTGTGGACCTGTAATCATAAAACATGTATTTTAAAAAATTTAACCAGAAATTGCATAACTTTCTGAAAAATTGAGGCTCAGACCTGGCATATATGTGGTACAGGTGGCCCAGGTGCTATTGAGTGGGTTCACCTTTGGCATGCTTACCCTAGAAACCTGGCTACCTTGGAAACCTGAGTTTACACGCAAAAGATGTTTAAAGGAAAAAGAATTCTTCAAAGGATTGAAACGGTGCAACAAATACCCAGTACTAGTCAGCCTGTGTGTATCACATGATGATTTAATACATAGGAATAGTATGCCCTTAAAAACTAACTTCTCTACTTTTGCAAGCAGAGATTCTGGGTAACTATGAGCCATCATATTTTACACATAACAATTATAGGTAACAGCAATGTAAATCTTGCCCTTTGTTTCTCTTATTTGCTGTAGTACCATGACTGTGTTAGCATTAATAAAGTGAAGAAATCATTCAAAGAGTGACTGGGAAAGTGAATTAACTGGATAATTCAGGCCCCCAACTTTTCCTTTTCTTCAATAGCAGGTATTAAGATCTGGACTTGTCAATAATTATCTGTATTATCTCTTAATTTCACTTTGCCTAGGAAGCCTCAGTTTTTGATTTCTATAGCATGGAAGTAATAGAAATTTTAACCATTCTGTGGGATTATAGTGAGGATCAAATAACAAATGTGAAGAGCACATTTAAAAAATACTTTGTACCTTCAAAGTACTGTATGCATATTTGCATAGTGTAGATTTGTATATGTTATTCAGATAAAGCAGTTAATTACTGTCTGGCCTGTATTTAATCCTTTGAGCAGTGCTCCTCTTTCAGACCACTTTCGGTTTGTAAAGAGATAGCTAGATAAACAGATAGATAGATAGATACATACATACAGACAGACAGACAGACATACAGACATATAGACATACAAACATAGATGGTAGATGGATAAGTGGTTGGATGGATAGGTGCATAAATGTACATATATGTATATTTCTATTTTTAAATAGATGTAGTTTAATAAACAATTGTACTTTCTCAGATAATAAATAACGTAGAAGTGAATTCAAGCTAGATTAGGTTGAATGGATTTTACCAATAGTGTTTATGTGATTTTCAACATAATTTTAGATTCTTTCAATACTTGGTAATTTCAAATGGGGACCATAGCTCCGTGCTGGCCCATAAACTATTTGTTCCCAAAAGCAGTGATAATAAGCACAGCCCTAGTTCACTGCTTTTCCTCTCCTCAAAAGTTTCTGAATTTTCATTCTGGCACAAGCTGTTTAAGTTCTCACAAACTTGCAAACAATAGTTCATCAACTGTAGTAGCACTGCTCTAATGGCATTTTACTATTTGGGCATTCGTTCATTCAGTGAACATTTATTGAGTGCCATCTTGGTTAAGGTAATCCTAGAGGTTGTAATAAATAAGTCCTGAACTTAATGTAACGAAATCCTACATTTAGACATATCAATCTGTGCAGATGCTCTCAGTCTGGTGCCTTTCTATATGGTTTTGAGGAAAATGGCTGAGGACAAGTGCCCTCCTTTATCCCCATGCATGGGAACTGGAAAATATAATCCTTGTCCTCATGGACACTTCCCAGCATTAATATTTCATTAGGGAAGGGGAGCATAACATATGTATTAGTTATTTTCTATAACAGCTTTACTGAGATATAATTCACAAACCATACAGTTAACTAAATCATGCAATTGAATGGTTTATAGTACATTCACAAATATGCACAACCATCACCGCAGCCAATTTTTGAATGTTATCATCATCTCAAAAAAGCCTTGAACTCTTTAGCTACAACTCCCTATCACCCACTGCCCCCAGCCATAAACAACCACTAATTTACTTTCTATTTTTTTTAGATTTGCCTATTCTTGATGTTCTATATAAGTGGAATTATATGATATATGCTCTTTTCTGACTGAATTTATTCACTTAATGTTTTCGAAGTTCAGCTATATCGTCACATACAACAGTAACTCATTTCTTTTATGGCAAAATAACATTTCATTGTATGTATATACCACACTTGTTTTTCCACTCATTGTTTAATGGAAATTTGGGTTGTTTCCATCTTTTGCCTATTGTGAATAATGCTGCTATTAACATTTGTGTGTCTTCCAAAGATTATTTTGATTTTTCCTTGCAATTCTATATGAATTTTAGGAACAGCTTTCCAATTTCTACAAAGAAGCCAGATAAGTTTTGATAAAGATTGTGTCGAATGTAAAGATTAATTTGGGGAGTATTTGCATCTTAGCAATATTAACTCATTTGATCCATGAACATGGGATATCTCCATTTATTCAACTCTTTAAAAATGATTTATAATTTTCAGAGTATAACTTTTGTACTTTTGTTAAATTTATTTGTAAATATTTATTTTGAAGCTATTGTAAATGGAATTGTTTTCTTAATTTCATTTTTGGCTTATTCATTATAAGTGTGTAGAGATACAATTGATTTTTTAATATTGATCTCACAACTTATAACCTTCCTAAAGTCATTTATTATTCCATTAGTTTTTAGTGGATACCTTAGGATTTTCTATATAAAAGTTCATCTGCAAAATGTAGTTTTACTTTTTCCTTTCAAGTTAGATGCCTTTTATTTCTTTTTCTTACCTCAGTATCCTGGTTCAAACCTCTAATACAATCTTGAATAGAAGTGGCCAGAATGGACATCCTTGTCTTGTTCCTGAACTTAGGGAGAAAGCAATGAGCATGAGCTTTGCTATGGGTTTTTGTAGATGTCCTTCATTGAGCTGAGAACGTTCCCTTCTATTCCTAATTTGTTTAATGTTTTGTATCATGAAAAGGTTTTGGATTTTGTCAAATGCTTTCACTTCATCCATTGAGATGATCACGTGGTTTTTGTTTTTTATCCTATTGATATGGTGTGTTACATTAATTGATTTTCAGATAGTAAAGCTACCTTGCATCCTGGGATAAATCCCAATTGGTCATGGATTATAATTCTTTTTATATGGTGCTAGATTTAGTTTGGTAGTATTTCGTTGAAGATTTTTGTGTCCTTATTCATAAGAGATATTGGCATGTACTTTTCTGTGATATCTTTGTCTGGTTTTGGTTTCAGGGTAATAATGGCTTCATAGAGTAAACTGGAAAGTATTCCTTCCCTTTGTATTTTTTTGGAATAGTTTTTGAAGAATTGATATTAACACTTCTTTAAGTGTTTTGTAGCCTCAGTGACGCTATCTAGGCATCAGTTTTTCTGTGTGCATAGTTTTTTGATTACTAATTTAATCTCTTTACTTGCTATAGGTATATTCAGGTTGTCTATTTCTTCTTGAGTCAGTTTTAGTAGTTTGTGTCTTTCTAGGAATTTATCTTTTTCATCTATGTTGTCTGATCTATTGGCATACAATTATTCATAGTATTCCTTTATAATCTTTTTGATTTTGGTATGTTCAGTAGTAATGACCTTTCTGATTCTAATAATTTGAGTCTTCTCTCTTCTCTTTTCAGTCTAACTAACGATTTGTCAATTTTAATCTTTTCAAAGAACCAGCTTTTAGTTTCATTGATTTTCTTTATTATTTTTTATTCCTTATTTCATTAATTTTTACCCTAATCTTTATTATTTCCTTCCTTTTGCTTGCTGTGGGTATAGTTTGCTCTTCTTTTTCATCTGTCTCAAATTGGAAGCTTAGATTATTGATTTGAGATCTTTCTTACTTTTTAATTTAGACATTTTAACTTTGGTCTTTACAGCTATAAATTTTTCTTTAAGCACTGGCGTATCTGCATCCCACAGGTTTTGGTATGTTGTGTTTCCATTTTCATTCATCTCAGAGTGTTTTCTAATTGCCATTTTGATTGCCACTTTGAACCATCAATGATTTGGAGTATGTTGTTTAGTTTTCACATATTTTCAAATTCTCAATTTTTAAAAAATTTCTAATTTCATTCCATTGTTTATTCCATTAGAAAATATATTAGTACTACTTTCATTGTTTTAAATTTATCAAGGTTTGTTTTATGGCCTAACATATGGTCTATTCTGCAGAAAGTTATTTGTGCATCTGAGAAGAATATATATTCTGTTGTTGGGTGGAGTGTTCTACAGATGTATGTTGGATATTCCATTTTGCATCGCTTAACAATGGGGATGTATTCTGAGAACTATGTCATTAGGCAATTTCATCATTGTGTAAACACCATAAAGTGCACTTACACAAACATAGATGGTATAGCTTACTACACACCTAGACTATATGGTGCTTAATTTGGTTTGCTGTGTCTCTCTTAAGCTACAAACCTGTATAGCATGTTGCTGTACTGAATGCTATAGGTAATTGTAACATAATGTTAAGTGGTTGTACATATAAATGTAGACAAAGTACAGTAAAAATATGGTATGAAAGATAAAAAATGATACACCTGTAAATTAATTAGGGCAGTTACCATGAATGGAACTTGTAGGACTGGAAGTCGCTCTAGATGAGTGGGTGAGTGGTGAGTGAATGTGAAAGCCTAGGACACTAATGTACACTGCTGTAGACTTTATAAACACTGTGCCACAAGACCTTCCCTTGCTTCCTTTTGACAGAGTCAGAAATAGAACATTGAAGCTGTCAATACTGCTCCATGAACAGGTATATGAGGAGAAACTGGCTGGGTAAGGCCATAGATCACTGTAATAGTGACTGTCAGGAGGGAGTAAAAGGTGGCCCGAGGATCAATAGGAGTAAGAAATCAAGACGGAGAGATAAAAGAACATAGGGGATTGTCATAGCAATGTGTTTTGGGCTATTGGATGTTGGAGCAGTGGTCAGATTAAGGAATTCTATGGTATTCATAAAGACAAAGAGCATGTTTAACATGGAGAGAGTGTAGAACTGAGGACTCAGTATTTTGACTTTGGAAATTTATATTTGGTTCCATTGATCTTATGTGGCACGAAAGGCTCTGACATTGAATCGATAGAAGAAATAAAACATATCTATATATACTTTACACCATTACAACCTGAAAATATTTCCAAAGTACAGGGATGGCTGGCTGGCTCCATACTACCACAGGAAGCTTTTACTAAAGTGGCAGTGACATTTAATACTTGTTAGAGTCACTTCTGTGGACCTATGTCCTTATACAGGATCTTAGGTCCTCAGCAAAAAATTTACAGCAGTGTACTCTGAAGACTGTTAAGCTAGATTTGAGAACTGTAGCATCATCTGAATATGTAGGGCTGTGGGGAGCAACTCCTTTGTGAGGAAACAGATCTGTGACTGGGATGTCACCTGTGCACTAAAAATTAAGATGCTGCGAGTGAGAAGCAATCTGTTGCCATGCCCCATAGGTATTGCTCTAGTCAGAGGAAAAGAAATGCCCCCTGAACCACATATTTTTCCATTTCTTACAGGAAATTCAGCTCCACTATAATCTTAAGAGACCACTGTCATATATGTGGCCCACTGCTGACCAAAATGTCGTCATGTGGTGCATGGCAGTAGTTGGTTAACAGTGCTGCTCAAATCTTTCATTTTCCTTTTGACTTCTGCTTTTGTTCTCTCCATTATCAGAGTACTGAAGTCTCTGTACTATTGTCAAATTATCTATTATTTCTCCCGTCATTTTCTTTGTTTTATGCATTTTGGTACTCTGATTTTATTCATATGTGTTTATAATTAAAATGATTTTATTCATGATTATAATGATTCTATTCATATCTTCCTGATGGATTTATCTTCTTATTATAAAATGTGCCTCTTTATCACTACTAGTGTTTTTTGTTTTAAGATCTGTTTTATCTATTAGCATAGCCATCCCAGCTTTCTTGTGGTTGTTGTTTGCATGATATATCATTTTTCATCTTTTACTTTCAATTTGTATCTTAGAATATAAAGTGTGTCTCCTATAGAGAACATATAGTTGAATCTTATTTTTTATCCAGTATGACAATTTCTGCCCTTTGCTTGGGTTGTTATACCGTTCAAATTTAATGTTATTATTGGCTGAAGTCTGGAAAACAGACAAAACAAACGGCTTTAAAGGAATATCCTCTTATTAAAACTAATACAAATGTGAAATACGAGTCCATGAAAATGAATTTCAGTAAAAAGATTTACCATTTAGCTTTGTGATCTGGCATAGGTCAGCTAATCTTTTTGAGCCTGGTTCCTAATCTATGAAATGCAAATATCATGACGCTACCTAACCTCACGGCATTGCTATGAAGATCAAATGTGAGCAGATAAGTGAAAAAATTTTTGAAAACTGTAAAAAGTAATAAGAATGTTAATTCTTAAAATAATATTATCAATGGGAAATGGAATTCAAATTGCTGACCATGAACATGGCCTGTGAGGAACAATAATGTTCCATATTCACTTCCAGGGCCCTTGACCTGTTAACAGTTCCTCACTTCAGATATGGAAAAGGATCTCATGCTGGGTGAAAGATTTAGGAATTGGATAAAACATTTTTTTTTTTTTAAAGTCTAGTTCAGTCGCACAAACCAAATTGTGAACGTCAGCACATACCCTTTAAAAAGATACCCTTTTAAACATTTAGGAAGCTTTAGAGGCTCTCTGGAGTTCTCACTGGGGTGATGTGGAAAACTCACTTACTCAAGTGGCTTGAGTGAGTGATTAGACAATCTGCACCAATCTGATGGCTCCAGTTGTTCAGACAAAACCTGCCTTGATGGTGGAAGGCTCAGAGCAAGACTGGAAGGGGCAGGATCCGGGCTGAGAATTACATCCAGGAAAGGCAGCCAAGCCGGCTGCTTTCTCTAAGAGAGTGTCTGAGAAGCTACATCTTTATAAGACTAAAAGAGTTTATTTTAACTATAACTAAAAGAAACCAAGTACCAGTCACCATGAGCAAGGGTGATCTTTATCTGTCTTTCTTGGACTGAGAGAAAGGGAAGGAATCTTAAAAGGCTCCAGCAGCTGCAGGCTTCTCACAGAGGACATCTCCCGCACATTGCTGACATGTCTCAGATTTTTCCAACCTTACCTTGTGTTGGAAGAAATTGCCACGGGAGTGAATGTCCTCCTACACGTGTGACCCCATGTGGGTGTTATCAACTACCTCTCCCGCAGCAGAATCAGCATTCCCCAGTCTATTTCTTGTAAAGGCCAGTGATTACTTTGCAAGAGGTTCCGTGATCCCCTCCTGGTTTGGAAGGCTCTCTTCCAGCACCTGCGAGCCCTCACCCTGAGAGACGGCTAATGTGCTAATTACCACGAACCCAAAAATGTAAGCTGTAAACAAATGAGAGCTGTGTTTATAATCAATCAGTTTTATGACCTTCTGATGGTGATGATATCAGTGGCGTTTACACTGGAAGACCGCACAGCGTTCTGCAGCAGCTGGCCGCTTCTGTTGCTTGCGAGCAGAGGACGATGTGGCCCATTAATTGTAGTCTTTGCACTGAAGGGCATATTACCTTGGCCAAATGGCCAATCTGGCTCTTGGAATTGCCAAATAAATTATTTTCAAAAATCTCAAAGTCAGCTTGGAGGATTTTCAAATAATCTGCGGTTTGAGGCCTGTACTCTCTCCACCTCCTTGCCCCCATGAAAAACTGAAAACGCATTCTTTCTGAGCTGTAACTTGATATATACATGATTTGAAGACAGCGGGGAGACGCTCTAATCCCAAAGAGAGAGAAAAAGAGAGAGGCTTGGCCTGGATGCATAAAAACTCCCTCCTCAGATTTAGGACTGACTGTTGCTATGTGCCTCTCCTTGCCCTTAAGCTGTTTCTGCACCTGAGGCTGAGGTGGGGATGACGCAGCAGTGGTTGCCTGCAGAACACTTGCTATCATCAGACCAGGAGGATACATGCAAAATGTAAATATCATAAAACGTAGCAAGAGAAATATTTACACCGATCTGTGGTTTCTGATCAAAGCCAAAATTGCTGGGTTCTTGAATGAAAACTTCTGGCTGCACATGTAAGATTTGCAATTGCCTTTGGCACCTATAAATTATGATTTGTGACGTGTGGAACAAGGTCCTGGGGGCCTCCAAAGCTTGCTCCTTTAGAACGAAGAGGCTTTCATATTGAGTCCTGCCAACATATGGAGATGCAGGTACGAGAACTTTGGCTGCATTTTGGGTTTTTTAACAAGTGCAAAAGATTTGCCAGTGAAGCCTCAAAATTCATTTTGCCCCCAAGCACCTTGCCCTTTATTTATAGACCCCTGAGAAAACTGAACCCATCTGTTTCTCATTCATTTACACTTTGCTCATCAAAATGTTGGTTTTGGTTGGATTCCTTTGTTTTCATTTCAAGAAACCTTTAAGAATGCAGAGTGGGGAAGAGTAGGGTAATTAGCAAGGAGTGCTGATGACCCTAAACTCTCTGTTCTGCTACTTTTGGTTCATTGTATGGCGGCAAGCTGTATTTCTCCCCATTTATCCCACTTATTAGTCTCTCTAAAAAAAATTTTTTTTAAAGAAATATAGAGTTTCACTTCCACCCCACAACCAGAGTTTTGAAAACAAGCTAGAATCTATGAGGGTTTCATGAAGGGATACTCATGAGATCTTGAACTTTGCCTTTTCTGTCTTTCTCTTTTGTTTTTAAAGAGGCAACTGCTTTTTATTATGTTCGTGAAAGTGTATGAGGGCTGGGAACTTTTAGTCTATGGACTTTAGGGGCTAAGGAAAAGGAATCGAGCATTCTTTTTGTTGTCAAATAGTCTTGAAACTATGAATATTTGTGAACTGCAAGAAAAATAAATGCAGTCCATTTTCTGGTCTTATGGTTTTTTTTTTTTATCCCCTCAAATCAGCTCTCCATCCTCCCAACCCCCCGCCCAGAGCTTTTAGTCAAAATCAGTGGTTGCAAGCATCTTAAGTGGGGCTAAATTCCTTCCTTGCTTACAGTTGTAAACTTGCTGATCTTTGGAAGTAGAAATAAAGTTAGATTACATCCTGTCTCCTCCACCATCAGAAAAAGGAGAGATAACTCCCTCCCAAGTCCTGAGTTTACACATTCCTGAATAACAACCATAATCTAAACTTTGTAGGAACATGATGAAAAATATCTCATTTAAAGGATGCTTTGCTGTTGATTATGTATTATATAACCTTAACCAAGGTTCTTACTTAAAGATTTAAGGGATTTACATGCTTGAGTTGAAATAATAAGTTTGAATGGTGGTAAACCTATGGTACTATTATGAAATATCTCAATAACTAACCTTATGACATGAATTGGTTTTAATGATGTGACAATCAGGTGGATTAATAATTGGGCAAATTCATTTCCATTTTACATAGTAATAGCTTCATTTTTTGTTATGTTTGCCAGATGGTAGAAGACCAATATGATGTGCAAAACTGAAGTAATTGGACAGAAGAGACTAGCTGCTTTAATGGCACTTAAGAAGTTCCAGAATTACTACTGCAATTATGGCTTTACATGAAATATTATTCAAGTGGGTGGTACCATGGGACAGAACCTGGGCTGTGGAAATTGGATAAACCCAGGTTGAAATCTGAGATCTGCTACTGAGGTTTAACTAAGGCAAGTTAGTGAGCTTCTCTGTTTTCTCATTGATATGATAGGAATAATTATAGTGTCCAGTCCAGTGGTATGTTGGTAATAACCCATTTCCATGGTGTAAATATTTCCACTCTAGTTGATTTCAGATTGCCAGCTGGAGTTGACAGAGATTAGCACAGTCAGTTCTCATGAGCTAGTATGAGCCATCACTCACACTTAATGACTGCACTCAAACCCTGGGGTTGTTGAGAATATTAAATGAGATACTGCATGTGAACTAATCAATATTGTGCTCATCATATACACTTATTTTCTTGCTTTTAATATGCCATCAACTGTAAGAAAAACTACCATTTAAAAGTAAATTTTAATGACAAATATGCTTATTGGTTGTATATATCCTTTATTGGAAATGAAAATATTAAAAGCTTATCTTACAATTGAGGAAATAGTGTTTTTTCTGCACTAGGCACTATGATAAGCATTTATCATAGATAAGAAACCTATACCATACATACTCTTGATGTATGACTATATTTGTTGCTTATTAAAGTAGTATTCTATAAAATATTACCCTGGGCATTCTGGCTCTTTCACTGAAAGTTTTAACTATAGGAAGTCTCTCTGTCACACTTTGTATCAATCTACTAGGGCTCCCATAATAAAATACTATATACTGGGGAGCTGAAATGACAGAAATTTCTTTTTCACAGTTCCAGAGACTAAAAAAAGCCAAAGATCAAGGTGTTGGCAGGTTTGGTTTCTCCTAAGGCCTCTACCCTTAGCTGTCTTCTTGATGTTTCTTTATATGGTATTTTCTCTGACCACCCACATCCCCAGTGTCTCTTCCTCTTCATATAAGGACAGATTCATATTTAAGAAGCACTTTAACAGATTCATATGGGGGCTACAATTTGGTCTATATGCATCTCTGTAGGCTATGTGTTAGTTTCCTAGCGTTGCCATGACAAGTGACTACAAACTTGGTAACTCAAAACAACAGAAATGTATTCTCTCACAGATAGAGAAGCCAGAAATCCAAACTCAAGGCGTCAACAGAGCTATGCTCTCTCTAGGAGATTATCCTTTTATGATTCTTCTAACTCGCAGTGGCTCCAGGCTTTGCTTGCCTTATGGCATAACTCTAGTTTCTGCCTCTATCTCCACAGGGCCTTCTTCTCTCTTCCACATCTGTCTCTGTCTCAGTGACAAGTGTCATTGGATTTAAGGTCCACCCAGTTAATTCAGTATGATGTCATTTCAAGATCCTTAACTCAGTTACAACTGTAAAGACACTTTTTTCAAATAAGGTCACATTCACAGGTTCCAGATGGACAGACATTTTGAAGAGGGTGGGGCACCATTCAAGCCAATCCAGGCTGATTAATTCATCCATTTAAATGCATGGGACAACTTATTGATTTGTATTCTAACTAGATATTGTACAGTAAAAAAAAAGCTATTTGAGAAATATTGCTTTTTATAAGCTTTTCACAAGCCCAAACCAGCTGACACCAGCTGTGGTAGAAAGAACTAACCACAGGCATGGAACCTCCTTCTACAGTGTAGAGTTGTGGCTAAGTTGCAGCTGCCCGACTGGGAACTTTGTTACCTAACTCCTTTGAATTTTAATGTGCCCATGTGACAAGTTCTGGCCAATAGGCTGTGAATGGAAATGATGCATATCACTTCTAAGCTAAGGTGGTTAAGTATTTCATGTGCCTTGCCTACATTTTCTTTGCCTTTCATGCCAGCCTTAGAGAGACTGCATTAAGATGACTCCTTCACAAGATTAAAGCAGACGGGATATTTGAGTCATCACTTTGAGGATAGCTGCTCAGAAAAGATGCCCATCAAGAACATCCTCATAAAAATTTGCTTAAGTAAGAAATAAATTTTACTATATTAAGCCACCAAGATTTAGAAATATTTCATAGCACTTAGTTTATCGTAACACTCCGTGTCACTATTCAATATATGCACAAAAAAGGGCATTTTATGGTAAAATTGTAACATTGGTTTGTAAGATATCCACCACATTATTTAAGACATCTACCTTGTTATTTTTTATTATTTTGACATGCTAGTAATTAGAATAGCATAAAACAACATGGGCTAGAAAAAAGCTTTGGCTTTCTGAAATAGATTCTGATCTGGAAATGCTATAAAACAAATGTTAAACATTCCATATAACTTACCCTAACTTTCCAAGTTTACTTTCTTTCTCTGGGAGACAACCAGAAACAAGAACAATATTGAAGAATTATTTCAAGAGGAGAATATAATAATTTGGGGAGTAGTTTTGAAACCATGAGGAAAAATCCATTTTTAAAGTCAAATGAATTTGTGTTTAAATGCCTATCACTTTTACTTTATAAATTGGGCAAATTATTTGACATTTCTTGCCTCATCTTTTCTTATTAATAACATGAGAAAATGACACCTACTTCACACATATGGTTATTGTGAAGAATAGATAAAATAATGAAACATTTTTTAGTGTGTTTAGCACATGTATCAATTAATGATTATGCTTATTTTATCGTTATTATAATGCTGATTGTTATTGATTGTAAACTATGCTTTCTGAAGATACCTCAGAATACTTCTATTTCCACTACCAACTTCTGTTTCGATTTGATTTTTCGACATCTAGACATGATCACTTCCACTAGTATGTTGGTTGAGTTTAAACCATCTGGAAGTAGGTAATTAACTTAGCCACCATCCCAAAGCCTTTTCACCCTCAAGAAAATGGTTAGCCTGTATGGTATATATGACTAGCCATATTCTGAAGTAGATGGTGGAAGAGATTTACCAGTAACACCTATGATGTCCTCAGACTTAGTATATTATATATTATAACAGATAAAACCATGAGAATCAGACTGAAGTTCTAATTGGCTAATGTTTTAGGTTTGCCTTCATCAGTTCTATTTTGAATTTAGTTGGAACTTTGCGACCAACGAGATACTCCTATGGATCCTAGCTGATGGTAAAATGACAGCAAATTGCATTCATAAAGATCTATGCACCCCTATGTTCATAGCAGTGCTATTCACAAGAACCAAGATATGGGAGCAACCTAAATGCCCATCAATAGATGATTGGATAAAGAAGTTTACCATATAATTTTTCTTGTACGTGAAATCTAAGGAACAAAAGAAACAAACAAACTGAACGAAAACAGACTCACATATACAGAGCGATTGCCAGAGGGAAAGAGGGCTCGGGAGCTGGGTGAAAAAGTGAAGGGTTGAAGAAGTACAAATTAGTAGTTACAAAACAGTCATGGGGAAATATAGTCAATATTACTGTAATGGCTGTATATAGTGCCAGATGGGTGCTAGAGTAATTAGAGAGATCACTTTATAAATTACATAAATGTCTAACCATTATGCTGTATACTAATATAAAATAAGAAAGAAAGAAAGAAAGAAAGAAAGAAAGAAAGAAAGAAAGAAAGAAAGAAAGAAAGAAAGAAAATGCCTGCAAATTACATGAGAACAGAGATTGTACTTGTTTTTCACTACTATATATCCAATGCCAACAACCACAGAGTCTGGCATATAGAAAGTGTTCAATGAAAATCTGAAGAATGAATAGATACCACTAATGAACACAGAACTGGACCAAAGGCTGCCTCAGGGAGTTCTTAGGACTTAGTATATTACGCATTAGAGTCCAGATGGTTTGATATGACCCCGCCATGTTAGTCAACGGAAAGATTTTTCTCCTAGCATGGCTTGATACCTCCAGAACTATGCAAAGCATTATCTGTCATGACTTTTCAACTCTATACCTTGAGAATTCACTCAACTAAATAATTCTCTGGCTATGAAAATTACTAAAGCAGAGTTACCAGTTATATCAATATATTGTAGAGAAATGCAGAGCCTAACGTAAAGGTATCCCCTCTCTAGTAAAAAGGTGAGTTAAATTCAATGGCTATTTCTTGAATAACTATTATTCAAGAAAGTATAAATGATAGTCACTAAAATATTAAAAACAAGGATTACCATATAAAGAGTACTGCATTTGGGGGATTTTGAGGTTGTCCTTTGTTACTACATTGATTTCAGGGAAGAGAGAGCATTTCTCTGATTAGGATTAAATAAGATAGACATGTGAAGAAATAGCCTTGGGCCTGGCACAATATAATGCCCAAAGAATGTTAGCTATTAATGTTTGTATTCTTATTAGAGGTATTTATATCATCACTGTTGTGGATACTGTCTCTGGTTCTCCACCCAGACCTTCCCTTAAGGATAAAGACATTAATTCCCCTAGGTGCTGGGAATGTTAACTGATGGTGGCTCAGAGCTGCATCTGTCTCTGGAAATTGCCCTTTGAAGGAAGGAGCTTGTTATGGACTGAATCGTGTCCCCCCACCCTCCAAATTCAAATGTTGAAACTTTAACTCTCATGTCCTCTGGAGACAGGACTACTAAAAAGGTAGTAAAGTTAAAATGACACCATTAGAGTGGGCCCTAATTCAATTTGAGTGTGTTTATTAAAAGAGAAGATAAAGGGATCCAGAGAGACATCACAGGCATGCATGTACAGAGGGACAGGAGAGTTGGCTGGAATGGGATCCTGAAGGTGCTAGGAAGAGCCAGCAAGAGGATGGCCAGTCATCTGTAAGGCAAAGAGAAACCAACCCTGCTGGCACCTTGATCTTGGACTTTCAGCTTCCAGAATATGAGAAAATAAATTTGTGTCGTTTAAGCCACTCAGTCTGTGGTATTTTGTAATCTCAGCCTTAGCAAATTCATATAGAGCTGCTTCACTGAAAGTTATACCTCCAGTAGGAGCAGCCTACATTCAACAACTGGTAATGTGGGGAAATAATTCACAGAATCCTAGTCTCAATTTGGGACATCTCTGAAGGGCCACCCCAGTTCAGAGTACTCTTGAAGTATTTGCTAAGGTCCTTAAGGTTCAACTTTTCCATCTGCCTATTCCTCACTCCCTAAAAAGGTGATGTCACTGAGAGTTTTCTGCAGTAAACTTCCTGCACAAAAATCTCTGTCTCAGAGTCCATTTCCTTGGGAACCTAACCTATGACATTTAATATCAGGAATGGCTCTAGGAAGCAAACTCTAAAATGAAATTTGGCTGGCTAGCAATGAGGACCTCCTTATTGGTGGTAGGTGGGGTATGGACAGTCCTTGGCATACTGTCGCAATACAATTATTCAAACTTTCACTGGTATAAACTGGAATGAAACACTGATGACAAGGAAAGTTGATGAAAACACTGATGAAAATGTTGGTGTGATATGTAAGCATTTAAGAGGTTTGGAGGAAATAGAATGTCTCTTGCTGACGGCTATCAATGAATTGGAGAAAAACAGTGAGAGGCTGAGAATCAGAAAGTTGAAGGTAGCTGCCTCAATAAAAAAAAAAAGTCACAATCTTTTTGAGCAAATGGTGCTGGAACAATTGAATAGTCATATGAAAAAAAAATGAAACTTGACCCTTATCTCATACCTTATACAAAAATTAACTTGAAATGGATGCATAGACTTAAACATAAAAGCAAAAATTGTAAAACTTCTAAACAAAAAGTAAATAAACAAATAAAAATAGAAGAAAATATTTGTGACCTTAAATTAGGCACAAACTTTTCAAGTAGAAAACAAAAAGTATGAACTATAATATAAAACATTGATAAATTTATTTTATCAAGTTGAAGCACTTGCTCTTCCAAAAAAAAAAAAAAAACTATAAAGAAAGCCAGACTAGGAGAAAATATTTGTAAACATATCTGTTAAAGGACTTGTATTTAGAATATAGCAAGCACTCTTGCAACTCAATTAGAAGACAAAAAAATTGCAATGTAAAAAATGAACAAGAGATTTGAACAGACATGTCAACAGAGAACATTTTCAAATGGCAAATGAACTAATGAAAATGTGCCCAACATTGCTAGTCATTAGAGGAACAAAATAAAAAAGCATAATAAATAGTCACTACATGTATTTAAAATACCTAAAGTTTAGAAAAGGTTGATGATACCAAGTGTCACCAAGGATATGGCACAGCTGAAACTCTCATGTGCTGCTGGTGGGAAAAGTAAAATGGTACAACCACTTTGGAAAACAGTTGGAAGTTCCTTACACAATTAGACATATACTTACTATAAACTCGGTGATCCCACTATTAGGAATTTACCAAACAGAAATAAAGACATCTGTCTACACAAAGACCTGTATGCAAACAATCATAAAATGTATAATCATAATAATCCCAAACTGAAAACAACTAAAATGCCTGCCAACTGGTGAATCGGTAAACATGTTGTGGTATTATCCATACAACAAAACACTACTTTGCAATTAAAAAGAATAAAGTATTGATACATGCCAAAACACAGAATCATTGTGCTAAGACAAAGACAAAAGATTACATACTGTATAATTCCACTTATATAACAGTCTAGATAAGGCAAAGCTACAGTGGTAAAAACCAGGTAAGTGAGTTCCAGGAGGTGAGGAAGAAGAAGAGGGAATTGAGTGCAAAGGACATAAGAGAATTTTCGAGATGATAGAAATGTGCTACATTTTCATTACAGTGATGGTATTTTGTTATCATAGCCCTAGCAAATTTAATTTAATTTTAAATTCAATTTTAATTTGCTGTATTAATTTGCTAGGGCTGTGGTAACAAAATACCATCACTGCAATGAAATACGTAACTATATATACTTGTTAGAGTTCATTGAATTGAACACTGAAAATGGATGAACTTTATTGTATAAATTTTATCTCAACTAAAGTATGTTAAAAATGCTACATAAAAAAATGTGAAATTTATAAAATCAGGCTCCCACTCTCAGTTTCCAGGTATGAGCCAGTGTGTAGACCTGGAATTGATAGCCAGAGGAAAGTTCAGGCCTCCAAGACAAAGAACCCTGTAGCCCATATCCTCACAAAAGTATATAGTACCAGTTCCTACAATCCTTCTCCAAGAACTGTTTCATTGAGTAACCAAACAATGGGGGAAGGATAGCTCATGGACTTTGGAGGGCTGTTGAATACAAGATTCAAATTGAAATTGATAGCTAAGACCCGAGGGTTATCACACCCCCTCTGTTAAATTGGTGGCATATACACTCCAGATGATCAATGGAGCCCTGCCTATATTTTACTGAGAGAGGATTCACTGGGACCATAGACTCATCTAGTGGCCATTTCTCCAACCCTTGAATGCAGGATTAGGGTAGACGTACATGTTAGTTGGCCCGAACCCCATATTAGTTCTTTGATCTCTGGGGTGAGAACTATTGCAGTGGGAGAATACCAGGTGGAAGGCTCTGAAACCCCTGCTCTCAGCTAAGGAAGTAAGTAAAAACAATATTGCATACCAGAAGGAATAGTAGAGATTAGTGCCAATCTCAAAGATCTAAAGGATGCAGGGGTCATGGTCTCCACATATCGCCTTTTAGGAGTTTACCAGTCCAGCCTCTGCAAAGCCAGACTGATCCTGGAGGATAAGGGTGTACTATCGCAAATGCAACCAAGTAGTAGTTCCAATTATAGCTGCTGTGCTTGATATGATATCTTCACTAGAACAGATTAACATGGCCTCAAGTATCTGGCATGCAGCCACTGATCTGGCAAATGTATTTGTTTCATCTTCATCAGGAAGGAGGACCAGAAGCAGTTTGCATTCACATGGGATTAACAATATATACACTTACAGTCTTGTCCATGAGTGTGTTAACTCTTCCATCAGCTATCTGTCATGATACAGTCCAAAGAGACTTGGACTCTCTAGCTATTCCACAGGATATTACATTAGTCCATGATATTGCTGACATCATGTTAATCAGACTACAAAGTGGCAAATATGTTGAAGGACTTGATATGGTACATATACTGCAAAGGATGTGAGATAGACTTCATAAATATTCAGGGACCTGGCATATCAGTAACATTTTCAGGAATCCAGTGTTCTCAACAAATTACTGCATTTCTTATTTTCTACTACGAATAAGAAAGCAGAATGCCTTGTAGGCTCTTTGGATTCGGGAGGTGTCGTAGTCTACGACTGGGAACCAGATGACATGAAAGGTTTCCAGCTTTCAGTGGGGCCCAATACAGGGAAAAGGTATATAGCACATCCAAAGGATGGTGTAAACAGCCCTGCCCCTTGGGCCACATGATCTGGTAGACCATATGGTATTATCTTCAGTGAAGAATGATATTGTGTGGAGCTTACGGCAAGTCTCAGTAGGAGAATCATAATGTAGACATCTAGGGTTCCGAAACAATGCCACGCCATCTACTGTGCACAACTGTATGTTAATTGAAAATCGGGTCCTGGTATGCTTCTGGGTTCTGGTACAGACAGCACCTAATCATGGAACTTTGAGTGGTCATGTGTCCAGAACTTTCCACCATTACCTGGATTCTATCAGATCCACCAAATCATAAGTAAAGATATCCCAACAGCAATGTATCATAAGATAGAAATGGTACATCTGGGGTGTACATACAAGATCAGGGAACAGAACTAGACTGCATGAACAAGTGGCTCATGATATCCCTTGCTGTTGTACAGTTTCCTCTACTTCATATTACACCTACAGCCATGTGCATAGTCTCTTATGACCACCTGACAAAGGAGGCAAAAGGCCAAGGTTGGTCGTGGATGTTCTGGTGTGGTATGTGGATGTATGAGGAGAAGTTTTCCCAGTAAACACAGCTTTGGGCAGTGCAGCACATCATTCACTTTGTGTGGCAGCAGAATTGGCCAAAAGAAGAACATATACCAACTTGCTGGCAGTTGCATATGGCTTGTCTGAATGGTCAGGGGTCTGAAGGAGAACAATTACAATATTGGGGATACACAGATTAGGGGAAGAGTAATATGGATGGACCTCTGCAAGTGAGCACTAAATGTGAAGATATTTATATTACATGTTCATGTGTCTCAATGGCAGGGTTAATTGACTGTGATCATTAGAAAGAGGGGGTGCATGGGAGAATACCTTAGGATCTCTGAGTTGTCCATTGGTACACCCCTGCCTGAGTTTGTTAACAGATGGTTAAACTCAGCTGTCATGATCTGGAAGGGCATGGTGATTAGGGCCTCCATGGTTGACTAGGGTCGAGAATAGGCCCTTCTATTTTCTGCCTGGAAAGCTACATCAACAGAGATGCTTAGCTGAGACTGTGAGGAAAGTAAGTTGGGAAATAGATGAGGAAGGCTGTGAATATCAGTTGCAGCCTCATGACCAGCTGTAGTGGCTAGGGCTGCTGTTAGTCATGTTGACCTCCATTCTGTAAGTTTCCCCAGGAATAAAAAAGAGTTGTTCCAGATAGGGTAAGTTTAATAGAGAAAGTGAGTGGATCTGAGTGGCATAAGGCATACTGTTGGAGATTTTGTAAGGTGCCACTTAATTTCTCCCACCAACTTAAAGATTTAAGCACTCATTTTCCCAGCTGCTCCAATGCTACCTGCAAATAGCTCACTGTTGAGTTCATGAGACAGTGCTCTCAGCTGAAGGGAGCTGCTTCTGCTAGATCACACCCATCCCTGGGGTAGCACACATTCAATGGCTTGTCGGTATAGGGTTACAAAAGCTCAACTTCCCCCTCTGCCTGGCCCTACCTCTCTGGTTCCTTCACTCCTTATAGGTGTTTCTGAGAGCATTCCCAAAGGGTTGATATCAAGAACACAAAAATCTCGACCTCAGAAACTGTTTCTCAAAGGAACTCAATCTATGACAATGATGATCATAGGAAAAATAAGAAAATACCAATAAACAAAAAAAGACAAAAGTCTTCTCTAATTCTACCACCCATTTATTAGTATCTTAGTGCATTTTCCTCTAGTCTCTTTTTTATGGATATATATACTTCAGAAGCTTTACCTATCATGCAAATTATTTTTCTGCCTTACTTGTTAAACTTAATTTGTTATGAATGTTTTACCTCATTCTTCTATAATACCACTCTTAGTTGCTGCATAATTCATAATATGGGTATACCAACATGTTATTGTATGGTTTCTAATTTTTCATTATTATAAATGATGCTGAAATCATTATCCTTGTAGCTAAATCTTTGCCTATGCATGGTTATTTTCCTTAATTAAAAATGTAGACTTTTTAATCAAAAACAATAGATATCTACATAAAATCAAAATTATCCTCCAAGTATATTAGATAATTGATTCTTTAAAATGTGGCTTGTCTTGATACTCAGTCCTCTAGTACTGGCGTGCAATGCATAACAAAAATGATTTGGCTACAGATTTATCCTAATTTTTTTTCAGGTTATGTAGGCCCCATTTTATAAGGATTGGTTTATTTAAGAGATTTTATTCCTAATATTTCACCCAGCATGTGGGGATACCAACGTGTATGGACTTCTCCCCATTTTTAAATGGTTTTAACTAGAGAAGGAAGCACAAATTTAAGATCCTATCACTGTAACATATGTTAACTCCAGGTCCCCATCGATATACCCTTTACTTCTATATTTAAATAATTTCTAAATTTAAAAAGAATTGCCTGGAACTATACTACTGTTCCCCAGAAGGGACAATTGTGAGACATTAAAGAGTGGAGACTCAGCCAGAGGCAGAGTCCTTGTTCCAATTAATGAACTTCTTGGAGGAGAGCATAAGTAATTGGTTTGGAGGTTGTTTCCACTGCCTTTGAAGGACAATTGAAGTGCTCATCAAGATGTGCCAAATGTTTATAGAGTGCCTCTTTGGATGAGTATCTGTTTTAAATAAGTGAATTTAAAGGGGCCTGTAACTCACTTAAATTACACCAAGATGGGAGACTGGAGACAGGATATAGCTTCCAGTTGAAATTCCTTGATCTCTGGTTTAGTCTTAATTTTATAGATAACAAAAGCCATCAATGGAAGAACTTTAACCAGTTGTGTTCAAATGGTATTCAGATGGAACACAGGCTGCAGGCTATCCCCAAGCCCGTTAGTTCAGATTCGTTTTCTTCTTAATGCAAAAGCTTGACATTTGTTGCTCCAGTGAGCACATGCAGTTTGTAGCTTGAAAGGCTACTTCAGCTCCTCCCTGGACAGAAGAAAAGCAAGGCCAAAAGAATGTCATACCCTTATCATGCTGTCTGATGAGTCCAAGGAAATAAGCTGCAAGATTTCAGTGAGGTCCATCCTATTAACGACCCTTCTTTCTTCCCAGGTGAAGCCCAGTTCATAGTGTCCTATGACAGAGTTCTTGACCCATCTGAAAGCTTCAATGAAGTACATATACACTTGGCTCAGGCGCTGGGAGGAATTGGGTGACTCAGAGATAGCATGGGGGCTCTATGCAAGTGATGGAACAGGGCTCAGAAATGTTAAGACAAAGAAAGTCGTAGACAAGCAATGAGAAAAAAAGGATGAGCCTGAAATTTCACTGTACCCTGTTTGTAAGTGAAGATAGAAAGACTAGTGGATGAAGACAGAGGAGAACTGGTATCTAGGCTTGTCTCTGCCACTAACTAGCTGTGTGGTCTTGGGTGAGTCATTTGATTTTCCAGTGCCTTGGTTTTCAAATGTTGTAAAATGAAGGATTCAGGCAAGAAAATCACTAGAGTCATTTTCATTTTAAGTTCTAAAATTCTTATTTTATTTCTAAGAATATGTTTAAATCATATCTAATTATCTTTAAGATTCCAAGTACTTTTCATATTTGAACTGTGGACCTGCATTTGTTTCTATATCTTAAACCTTTATTTTCATTAATTTTTTTTTATTTTTTAATTACAGTTGACATACAATATTATATTAGTTTCAGGTGTACAGCACAGTGATTAATTAGACATTTATATAACAAAGTAATCATCCTCTCTTTCTTAGATCTTAATGATGTAACTCACTGTAAAACTACTACCCGTTTCTCTCTTCTTTTTCCTCTTTATTCTGAACTTCTATGGACAGCAACTTCTTCACCACATTGCTCAAAATCATAGCGGGAAGATGATTTATGACCTCCTGTGGGTGCTCTGTGCTGCCCATGGGTTCTATTGCCTTACCTGCTTCCAGTCTTCCTCCTGCTTTCATAAGAAACTGTTTCACATTTTTGTCATCTTTCTTCAAATCATCCAAACCTTTTCCCTCATCCTGATTCTCAGCTGATGAATCTGCATCCAATTTTCCTGAGAAAATAGAAGCAGTCAGAAGAGGAATTATACAAGATCCCATTGCCTCATCTACCCACCTACATGCATCTTTGCCTTTACACTCTGCCTCTCCACCTGATAGGGTGGATGAATGATCTATATGTTAACCTAAGGCTAACTCTCATGCTTGTGCACTAGACCCCATCTCCTCTTGTCTACTCAAGAATATTGCTCCATAATTGTCTCCTTCCCTCACTTGTGTCATCAAATTTTCTCTCTGTAGCAGACCATTTCCATAGCATGTAAACATGCTGAACTACTGTCCAGCTTGAATGAAAATTTTCTCATTTCCACATTTTTCCCAACTATTACTCCACTTCTATAGTGCTGTATATGGCAAAATCTTTGAAAATGTTGCCTCTATTCACTGTTACCAATTGGCTTCCCTTTTGTTCTTTTCTGAACCCACTCCAGTGACTTCTGTGTAGCTGTATCAAATAGTCAATTGTTATCCTGGCCTTCCTTGACTTGGCTCAGCATTTGATCCAATTAACCATTCTTTTTTTTTTTACACTTAGATTTAAGGACACTTTTCAGTTCTCATCCTATCTTACTAGCTGTTCATCTAATTCTACTTTGCTGGTTTGTTTTTCCTTATCCCCTCAAGCTCTGAGTATTGGACAGCTCTTAGATCTCTTCTCTTCTGAATGACCCACTTCCCAGGTGATCTCATCTAGCCTCATGACTTTAAATTCATCTGTACTCTGATGACTCCCAAATAATTGTCTCCAGCCCAGAAATTTCCCTTTATCTTCAGACTCATTTATCTAACTATCTATTCTACATGAATACTTGATATGCATCTCAAACCTAACATGTCTAAAACCATACTCCTGATTCTTTCCTGATTTCTAAGTCTGTGTCTCTCCTATAGCCATTGCATCAAAGTAACAGTCATCTCTAACTCTCTGGTTGCTCAGATCAAAACCCGTGGAGACATTTATGAAAACTTTTGCTTATATCCCATTCTATTGGTAGCTCTACCCTGAAAAGATACTCAGAAGTCAACCACTTCCTACCACCTCCACTGTTATCATCATCTCTTTTGATTAGTCTCCTTGCTCCTGTTCTTACCACTAATTATATTCTCAACACATCAGACAGACAATATTTAAAACTTTAAGTCCAATTATGTGACTCTTTTGTTCATAACCACCCAACGTTGGTTTTCTTCTTTTTTCATCTGAACCATAATAAAATCCAAAGTTCTTATAATGGCTATGATGTCTCCAATTTTTTTCCATTACACCTTCCCCTACTAATATTTCTCTCACCTCATCTGCTGCTGTGCTACTCCTCATTTTCTGCACCTCAGCCACATTCACCTCCTACCTGATCCTGCTTCATGCCTTTGCACATGCTGTTCCCTTGACTTGGCCTGTTTTCCCCACAGATAACCACATGGCTCACTACTTCACCACATATGAAATAGACACTCACCCTGCACTCTTATCCTTTTTACCCTATTTAATCTTTTCCATAACATTTATCACCATTTGACATATATCTACTTTAAAATGTTTCTATTGTCTGTCTTTCCTCACTAGACTAGAAGCCTCACATGGGCAACAGCTTGTTTTCTCCCTTGTGTTGAGTTCCCAATGCCTATGCCTGGGCTTGGCACATAGTGAGTGCCCAACCCAGTTCCATGGGTTTTAGAGAAACTAAATTGGAAGAAGTAGGACTGGAGATTTAGGTGGTTGGCCTCACTGGGAGCCATGTTACCCATATGTCATCTGTGAATATGCTGAATCAAGTGTGAACTAGCACAGCTTAACTATGAAAAAAGACAATGTTGAAACCCAGGGATGCAAATTCTCATTTTTATGTTTTGATGTGGTGAGTCAGTGATGGGCAGGGATTGAGTCAGGTAGAATAGATTTCAATAATATGCACTTGCCAAAAGATTGCTTTTGTGAAGATGCTTTTGTTAGCATATGTATGTGTTTGTGTGTACATATGTTCCCAATGGCATGCCAGATGACAGAAATTCAGAAACAACCATCCCAGTAAAATTAATGGTTCATTCAGTACAATATTCTCTTGCCAACAGCAATCTAAGGATATTAGGTCAAAGCAGATATGCACACTTGATAGCACATTGCCATTTGTAAAGCTCTATCCCTAATTCAAACTAACTTGAACAAACAAACCAAAAAGGGATTTATTGGTTCAAATAATTTAGAAGTTTGATGGATATTTTTAGGTACAGCTAGACTGTAAGACTCAAATGAAATAATAACTTCATATATAACTTTTGGATTCTTCTTTCCTGGGTTGGCTTCAGACTCTCTGCATATGATGACAAAGATAGCTTCGGGCAATTCCAAGCTTATGTGGTCCCTAGCCCTACCACAACTCCATGAGGTTTAGCAAGGGGCATTTCTTAAAAGGAAGAAAAGCAGGCAAATCAAAAAGTAACATCACTACTCTTCTCTTAATAGCCATTTGTAAAGTTGATTTATTGAGAAATTTTAACAGTATTTTTATTTCCTTGAAGTCATTGACAGATCTGTCTTTTTAGATTCAGCTGTCTTTGATTACCATGTTTCTTGGAACCCCATAATGTTTTGTTTTCTTCTGCATCTCTTGCTGGCATAATGTTATTGTTCCTAATAGCATTGATGAGGCTCTGGTAACTTTAGACCAAGCACAATTGAAATGCTAGTTAGCCACTTTGGTGCTGTTGTCATGACTTGATGAAAATTATACAGATTGGGGCAATGTCTGTGGGATCTGATGCAAGCAGTGTGGTCCTCACCACTGAAACAGGCCTCACACCATCCATTGGCCCAAGGCAAAGAGTAGTCAAATTTTGCTCCAAAGTGAGATGCAGCTTGAAAACAAACTCATAGCTTAGGAACTCAGTAGATTCTGCAGGCATTTCAGTCATAAGTTTTGGGACTGGTGAGTCCTTCCTTTAACATAAGCAAGGTCATCCTTTCCTCCGTGTGTTTCATCCAGGAGAGTGGAGTAGGAATCTTAGCCTTGTTCTTAAAGCAAATTGGCCTCTGCCTTCATAAAGTCACTGTTTATCCCTAGTGAGCTCTGGATGGAGACTCTCAGAATGGGAGGTCAAGGAAAAAGAAAGAAGATGGGTCAGGGTTTAAAACTGTAGGCGGCACAACTAATTCTGCTGACTTGAGTAGGAAAAGAGTTTATAAGAAAATATTGGGTGGACCTCAAGATCACTGCGGTGGTTAGAAATTCAGGCCCAGAAAATCAGCAGGAACAAAATGCTATGAGTTGAATTGAGCGTCCTTAAACAATATCCCTAATCCCCAGTACCTGTGAAAGTGACCTTTTTTGGAAATACAATCTTTGTAGATGTAATTAAGTTAAAATGTGGTCAGGTTGGATTAGGGTGGTCCTTAATCCAGTGACTGGCATCTTTATAAGGTCCAGGAATGGGAGGTTTACACACACACAGAAAACAAAAGCAAGAAGACCATGTGAAGATGGAGGCAGAGGTTGGAGTGATGCTGTTACAAGCCAAGGAGCACCAAGGATAACCAGCAACCACCAGAAACTAGAAGTTTCCAGGAACAGTTCTTCCCCGGAGCTTTCAGAGAGAGCATGGCCATGCCAATAGCTTGATTTTAGACTTCTAGCCCTTAGAACTATGATAGAATAAATTTCTGTTGTTTTTAAGCTACCCAGTTAGTGGTACTTCATTATAACAGTCCCAGGAAACTAACACAATAGGGAAGCATTGCAGTGGGAGCCTCAGGCAAAATCATATACAGCAACGGTCCACAGATGTGACCCACAGTGCCTGCTGGTTACTGAAGCTGGTGCCACTGGCCATCCTGCCCTCTTTTCTGGCCCCAGGAGGACTCCTCTGCTCTCCTTATTTCTTTATATTCAAGTTCCAGGCAGGACTGTCTGACCAGGTAAAGTTTGGGTCACATGTCCATACCCAGGATGACAAGAGCAGAGAGAGAGCAAGAATCTGGGAATTTTGAAAGTGTTACACTGTGGGTCCTTTCTAAAGAGAGGAAGAAGCTTCAGATGCTAGGCAACCAGAAAAGTCACTATGACATGTATATAAAAGAAAGCGGCGGTTTTAAAATATGATAAGTTGCAAATATCAATAACAACAACGAAGTTTGCAAATGATATGCATTTTGGCATAAACTGGAGGGATTGCAAATTTATCTTTTAATATCTTTTTAAGTTTCTGCTAGAATACTAGATATACTGTATATCTCTCCATGGCATATACATAAGAATGTTGCATCTAAAAGTACCATTTGCCAGGCACCTCCAAAAACAAGATAGGTATATGCTGATGTAGAGTTTATGCCACCATAGTCTGGACAGACTCTGAAGAAGACCAGAGACACAGCACAACGTAGAAAGAGTGTGGGCCCTGCCTTTGCCACTTACTAGCTGCGTGATTTAGCCATTTTTTAACCTCTTGAAACATCGACTTCCTTGTTTGCCAAATGAGAATAACAATACTTAGGTCATAATGCTGCTATGAGGATTAAATGAGTTATGTCACATAAAGTGCTCAACAGTGCTTAGTATGTAGTAAGCATTCGGTATTAGCCCATACCCCCTTACCAAGTTCTGAGCTTGGGAGAAGTTACCTGTCTTTTTTTGGGTAGCATTTCTGAGCTCAAAGTTAATCAAAACCAAAACAGTATTCAAAGAGCAAAATCTTTTCAGTATTTTGCTTATACCATCTGCTTGAGAATATGTGTCACTGTGTACTTTGCCCCTCTATCCAGAACCAAGAAGATACACAGATGGTCCCAGGACCTACACTGAAATGCTTTGTACATACTAGATGTTCAATAAATATTGCAGAGCTTTTTGGGCAAGGCAAACAAGGTGCTTGCCAGTTACACTGCCTGCCATATCCCCATCTTTTCCTGAAGGTTTCTTATATATAACTTGTCGTATATTGTAACCTAATCTAAATCGAATCTAGACCATGGAAGCCAATCCATAAGTTTGCCCTGATCTGACTCAGAGGACATTATGTGCAAATGCAGAGTCCTAGGGGGAGCGCCTCTTGTGGATGGTGACTGATTGAACCAATCGAATCCACTCTTGGGCAATACTAACTGGAACTTGTAGAGAGAGTCAGAAGTTGGTAGTGGGAGCAGAGTACAAAAAGTACACAGAGAGAAGCCACGAGTTAGTTGAATCTAGAAGCAGACACTTGAGGGAGAGAGAGAACTAGCAAGTTGGTTCTTCAGTGGCGACAGGGGCAGAGATAAAGACAGGCATGTGTAATGGCAGGCAAACCAGTACCCTACTTGACTATCTCATTTAATCCTCAAAATAGGGTTATATGAAATAGTTTACGTTCTTATTTCCATTTTACTCATAAGGACACTGAGGCTTCAGGAGTTGAGTGACTTGTTAAAGATCCTGAAGTTAGAAGGGCTGGGTTGGGCTGTCACCTAGACCAGTCTAGAAGCAGAGGCAGAGCAGCTGGAGCTACACGAGGGCAGAGCGATAAAAACCTGCAGGTGAGGTGCAGCTATAGTCCTCACACCACCATAATTGTGTCCCAAGCCGTCTTCTAGGCCCGTTCTGCTGTGAGGGCCAGCTATGGCTTCACCTTCACTGGCTGTGTACATAATAAATGCTCTACCAAAAAAAGAAAGCTGAAAGGCTCTTGTTCCCTAAAGACTCAAGGCCAGGTCCAGGAACAGCAAATTCAGCATTAGACATGCAGCATCCTCCAGACCTTTTGAATCAGTATCAGATTTTTAAACAAGATCTCTGCATAATTGGTATGTACATTAAAATTTGAGAAATACATATTAAAACACTGAGTGTCGCACAGCCTCACTTAGGAAGTTTAAACAAAATACAGTTGCCCAGGTCCTTACCCTGGGTCCCACTGATTTAGTTGATGTGGGCTGTGGCCTGGGCATCAGGACTTTTAGTTCCTCAGGTGATTTTAGTGTACAGCAGAAGCTGACAACTCCTTGCTCTAAAACCTCTAACCAGTGTGTAAACACATAATGAACAAGGGGCTGAGCTGTGATAGGAATGAAAATTGTGAAACCGTGAAAGCCAGTAGATAGGGTAAATACAGATTTGTTCACCACATCTTAGATGGTTAGAAGCACTTGAAACTAGAAAAAGATTAAGTATAAAATAAAATGAGACCAATGAAATTAAAATTACTAGAGACGACTACTGCCAGCCTGTTCCCTTCTCCTGCAGAGGACCTTGCTTTCTCGTGTTTTCCCCTGCCCTGCCCCAAGATGAGGATTCTATCTCTTGTGTATTTAAATGATATGGACTCATGAGGGAAAGGAGCAGAAGAGAAGGACAGAAGGTAATGGCTAGGGTGGAGCTTTAAGAAGTTTGGGGGTGAATTTGAAAGAGAGTGATGTTCATGAGTGTGGGTGTTCATAAAATAAGGAGAGGATTAAAAAGTATAGTGAGGGTGGGAATTTTATGGATTAGAGTCTCATTAGCATTCTTTAAGAGATATGAGAAGAGCACTAATTAAAAAGATTTTTTTTGATTACGCTCGATATTCAATATTACATAATTTCGGGTACATAGCAGAGTGGTTAGACATTTATATAACTTACAAAGAGATCACCCCGATAAGTCTACTACTCACCTGGCACCACACATAGTTATTACAATATTATTAACTATATTTCTTATGATGTACTTTACTTTATGATATGATACACATATCGTAAAAATTTTAAAGTATATTGTTCAGTGACATTAAGTCTATTTACATCGTTGTGCAACCATCACCACTGACCATCACCACCATCCATCTTCATAACTTTTTCATTGTCTCAACTAAAACTTGACCCATTAAATAATAACGCCCCATCCCCCCACTTCCCCCGCCAGTCTACTATTCTACTTGCTGTGTCTGTACATGTGATTATTCTAGGTACCTCATGCAAGTGGAATCGTACAATATTTGTCCTTTGTGTCTGGTTTATTTCACTGAGCATACGAATCTTTTTATAATTATTTTTCACCTTCTAGACTGTGTTTTTAAAAATATGACCAATTTGGGGACTGAACCATATGTGTCTTGGCTTTTTTAGGGTTGCATTAGTGTAGTGCTGCTTTTCTTGATGGGAATTGAACTTAAGAGATGATTATCCTAAGAGGTAAGCCAGGCTGAAAATAAAAATAGGCTCAGAAAAGGTTGAGATAACCTCACTGATGACAGAGCACATGGACTTTTCAAGAGAAGACGGATATCTGAGGTTGACAGCCTGTGAAGCTGCTATAATTGCTTCATCCAGTGCCCTAACGAAGGCATTTTGGTATTTCTGGTTGAGAGTGGGTCACATGCTCTTTACCTGCTCTCATTTTTAACTTTTTCTAAAACTAAAATATACTATTTTAACAACTATTGCCCCTATTTTTTGCTATAGGAAAGTTGGTTGGTTGATTTTGTTATTGTTGTAATTAACAAAGGAGTTCAGATGATAAGACCATTTTTTTTTTTTTTTTTTTTTTTTTTTTTTTTTTTTTTTTTTTTAGAAAACACTGCTTTAGATCTCATGAGTAAGCCTTAAAACACTTCAGTCATTTCTGAAGTGACCACTTGGGCTTTATCCCACAACTATTGAAGAATGGGAAGTTAGAAGGACATCACCACTTTCTTTCAGAGTATTTTAGAACATTTATAATCGACCTGTGAGACCTTTCAGGAAATACTCAAATTGTCATGTACTGGTTATCTGACTTTGGATAGGTTCTTTAATGTTGTTGACTCTTAATTTTCTTTCTTTCTTTCTTTTTTATTTTGGAAGTATGAATGGTAACGGCTACCTGAGAATACTGTGAAAAGTATTCCAGGAGATAGCATTCACACAGTAGCCCTCAATAAATCATGGTTGTCACTGATCCATGTTGATTCTATACCAAGATGATACATCCTTTACAGTCTTGCATACATTTGGTAAAAATTCAAATTTCATTGGCAAAGGAGTTCATAGGTATTGTTATATAATACTTTTATTAAGATAGCAGCATGTTATTATCTTAGGTTGGGTTTACTAGAAGCAGAGCCTATGATAGGGATTTGGCTGCTCTTCAGGAAGAATCTATAATGTAATGAGAGAGACAGGATAGGGGAGGGGAAGGAAACAATGAAAGATGTTTCAGATAAACTCTAGCCTTATAGCTTGATGTTGAAGGTGAAGACGGGGTGTCTAGGGAGGGGGACCTCTGCACTATAAATCTTACCATAGGATTATCCCAGGCAGCATTTCAGGCTTTCATTCTACAGTGGAACAATTTTAGGACTCTAAAACTTTTATGGAAAGTTTTTGGAACCATCAAAAATGGCTACTTGCTTTAACATCTGTGTCCTCTAACTTAAAAATGGTTATGCAATAAATTTTCTTTAACCAACTCTTAGTAATTGAATCAAACCAAAATTTCCCCCACAGTTAAAAATATTTATTTGTTCATGAATTTAACTACTATTTTTTAAACATCTGTTAGGTGTTCAGAACAGTACTAGGCACCAAAATCATCATCAAAAGAATAAAACTTATCGATGGCTATTTTTTAATTACTTAAAAAACAACCAGTTGAAAACAAGATAGTGATAACCATTTCCTCTGACTTTCAACAAAAAGTAACTAGGCTGCTAGATAATACCTCATATTTAAACTATATTTTTGAAAGACGATTATGCTAGGACTTGTTTAAATTTGTTCTTTAGATAACAAGGCAAACTTGAAAGCTTTAGCAGCAAAAGTGGTACCCTCTTCCTTCTTCAATCTATTCCTGCTTAGACATGAAAATCAGGGGAAATTTGTGTAGCCGAGGTAAGGCTTTGGGAATTGATAAATTGCAAACACACGCTTTGAAATTAATCTAGAAATAAGTGGTTTCTTAACATAAATACATGTAACTTCGACTAACATCTATTGAACAATAGATACTTTTAGACATAATAATAAAAGATTCTTACAGGGGAATGCAAAGAACTAAAATTTTTTGTTGTAACTCCTCAAGTTCCTGCCTTTGAGTATATTTGGGGAGATCAATCAGACACATGGGAACAACAGTAGAACAAACCCATAAACTTCCTCTAACCTTCTTATTACCAAGTCCATATATGGGCATCATAATCAGTGTACTCCATAGGGTGAGCTGGGAAATATGTGTCTGTCATGGTTCTTTGTTCACAAGGAGCAGAAAATGAGTTTCAGATAACTCAAGCAGAGGGAGAGTTTATTGAAAAGCTATATGATAGTTCTTAGAATAAAAGAGAAAGCTTGGGCACCTGACTTAGAAAGGAGAGAAATGATAGAGGAATTCTATGAAACAAAAAAGGATGGTCTTTTGTTAGAACACCGCTGTCAGAATGAGCTGACGTCTGGCTCTTCAGTATCCTGTAATTTGAAACATTTCCATGGTCTCTCTTTGTCTTTTATGACATTGGCATTTTTGAAGAATATAGTCATCATCATCATTTCTCTCTTCTCCTTCCACTCTCCCCCATTTTAAAAGTAGAATGTTCCTTGTTTTAGGTTTGTCTGAAGAGTAGACTGCAGTCACACATTCTAGGACAGAGCATCGCATGGGTAATATTGCATCCTTTGTAAGATCTCTGGTCTGTTCTCATTGGTATTGTTAATTTTGATTTAGTCAAGGTGCTGTCCTAATTCTCCATTATACAATTACTACTTTTCTCCCCACTTTTGCAACTAATATGCAGTCTGCGGAGAGACACATCAAGACAATGCAAATATCCTGGTCCTCATCAAATATACTCCCAAATGTAGCATCCATTGATGAGTCTTGTCTGCTCCAGTTTTTACCATCACGGTTGCAGAATAACGGTCCTCTGGCTCCGAGACTCCTTCTTCACTCACCAGTCAGCCATCACATTTTACCATACCTGCGGACTCCCCCACCTCCATTTATTTATTATTTCTTATCTATTTATTATTGGTATGTACTCATGAATTCCCATTTTTTCCCCCAATGGTATATAGTTCACTGCTGTGCTTATTTATTTTTATTTTTTTGGTGCTCAAATTTATATATTCTTAATTATATAAAATACCAACCATGTACCTTTATGCAGCTTACCTACATCCAATTAAATTCTGGCCTCTAAACCTCTTCTATATAGAAATTCTGAGGCATGCTGTGTGCGTGTGGCATATATACACACCCTAAGATATGCATGGATTATAACACACACAAAAATTGACAGCAGGGGCTACCTTGAGAGGAGACTGGGGGTACAGAGGTTTGATGTTGGAAAGTTAATTTTCACTTTTGTAATATTCGAATTTTAAAAAATCAGGCACATGTAATAAATTATCAATTAATGAAAGCTTGTTTTCTTGCTGAGTCATTATCAACAAAGGCAGATTAATTTGGCTCTGCTACCGTGGAACACATTTTCTCTCCCCAATCATTAAACTTCTAAGCTCTATTTGCAAACGTTCTAGGCAATATTTACTAAATGGTATTGCTTGGTGATTGACATTAGTTGGGGTCTATCTTCGAAGGCAGGCTTTGGATATAAGCACTGCAAATTCTGAGCTCTGACCCTCAGTTCCCAGACTCAGAGCGTGAGTTCTAATGCCAATGTTAACACGGTGTAATTGTCATGGCAATGCAGTGTAGCTTTCACCCTAAGCTTCATTCTAGAAAGTTCTGGAATCTGGTAGATAGGAGATTCGAGGCTATTAGATCAAGTGCTCATTTCAGCTATTTTCTGTCATTTGCTGCATGTGTCCTAGATGAGCAACGATGGGCGATTTGGCTCATGATAATGCTTCAGAATCTAAAATAATGGCCAGGGGCCTGCCATTAAGTAGCTCACCTCTTCACATTTTGGACAATTAAAAACTATAAGTTCATATGCAATATATCCTAAAATTTCTTCTTCACTTAAAATAAACCGTTACATTTTAAACACTCACTCTCACTGTGTAAAGAAGTCTCTGGACTCTGCAAAGCTGTAGATGCCCCAGCTTAGTGTGGAGCGGTTTGCAACACACAACTCGGAGGGAAGCTCCACTGGCTCACTTACAAGCAGTCTTGTGTAATTATTCCTCCGTTAAGCCTGCCTGCGTACAGACCACACTGAGCTCAGCCATAGTGATCCTTTTTTTAAAAAATAAAATAAAGTGGCCTTATTATAAACATGGGCAAGCTGGATTTTTTTGAGGGGCGTTTGCATTTTGGAGCCTTGCGGTTTTCTTCATCTATTTGATAATCATTAACATGCACAACAGTTAACCTTCCAGCAACGTGAAACTTTATATCTGAGCTTTGCGGCATCTGTCTTGCAATGCAGACTGAGGTTTGCTGAGGCTGTTTTTATAATCACTGGTGGTAAAATCAGGAAGATGCAAAATGGGCGTGTATTGAAGTGCAGTTCATCCAACATTCTAGACCTTAAATTAGAGTGATGAGCATAAACACTGCAAACAGAGTTTTTTTTTTTTCCCCCAACTAAATTGCAATTATATTTTAAATTACCTACAATTACCAGAAACCATCTTAAAGCTAGACATTAACTTCTTAGGCACTGGTCCCAGCAGATCAGCTGTTAAATGGACCATCTTGTGCAGCTGACCTCCCACTCTAGTTTCACCCACATGCAGACCAGGCAAGGTGGAGCCCCAGTTTCATGGTCACGTGGCACGCATCAGCCAGTGGGACTGCGCGGCCATATTTTTACAACTTCCAAAATTACAGTTTTATCCAGGTTCATGACATTTTGCTGAAATACTGAGCTTGTTTTCCTTTTGGGAGCAAGTGACCATTTTATTTTAGATTTTAATTAAACTATTTTTATGCAGCAGGTTTTGCCATCTGGAATTTAGGGCATGGAATGGGGTCCAGGAGCCACAGGGACTATTCCTGTCTGGTCACTACGTGATGTTGGTTCTGGGTTTCAGAACTGTTGTTGGAACTATAAGGAATGACCAGTTGGGAAAGTGACAAGTGTCCTCTCCTCACAGCGCCAAGCCGGTGGCCTAGACTAGCTTCAGTTTTTCTCCACCTTGCTGACGGTCTTTTCCCTAGTCTGTTCCTACTTCTGTTTCACTGAGTGGATAGGGGCCTTGGGTCAGCCTTTCCTTATACTTCCTGGCTGGTACACAACTCAGCATGGTTGACTTGAATTCAACAGAGTACTTTGAAATGTTGAAATTTGTCCTTGGTACATTTGGGAATGGATTAACTAGTTTAAACCTCATGACCTCTTGTTTTTCTAGGAACTCATAATGAGCCTTTCTTCCTCGAGTTCAGTCTCTTGTCTTGAATCCACACTCCTCCTTCCCGAAAGTGACTTTTCTGAAATGCAAAGCAATGTCAATTTCCTTCTTAAAACCTATCAACATTTTCTCATTGCCAAGAGCCATGCTGATTCAATCCCTGCCGACTTCTCTTCACACTCCGCTTCACACTCCACACTTCTGCTTCACACTCCTCACAAAATTGTTTCTACTTCTCCCCAGTGCACCACTCTTGTATTTGATTAAAAAACCTTGTTTCATGCTGTTGATTCTTTCTGGCTTGTTCTCCCTCTCACTTCTCCACTTTATTACTTCTCTACTTGGCTAAATCTCAAACAATGTTTAAGACTGTTTAAACCATGCTTGGATTGAATGTTTGTATATTCTCAAAATTCATATGTTGAAATCATAAACCCCAAGGCGAAGATGACTTTGGGGGGCTATTAGGTCATGGGGGCAGAGCACTCCAGAATGGGATCGATGCTCTTATAAAAGAGGCCCCAAAGAGATCCCTTGTCCATCATGAGAGGTTACAGTGAAAAGATAGCCAGTCAATGAGGAAGTGAGCTCTTTGGAGACAATGAATCAGCTAGTGCCATGATCTTGATCTTCCCAGTCTCCAGTATGGGAGAAATACCTTTCTATTGCTTATAACTCCCCCTCCCTCAGTTTTTTGTTATTTTGTTATAACTTCCCAAAATGATGAAGACAGACTACGTTCTTCAAAAAGCCTCTCTTGACAGCTCTATAGTAGATACTCTTTTTAAATTTGTTTATTTAATAAAAATTTGAGTACCTCTTATTCACTAAATAGTATTAATTAATGGGAGTCATTTAGCTCCCATGAATACTTCTGCCCATTTCTAGGTGTGGGGGAAGAGAGGAAGGTGTCCAAAGAGGAGACATTTGACTTTTTGGTGTTCCTGAGGGATTTCCACATGGGTGACCTTTAGGGCATATTTGGGAGACCCTATTTGAGTCTTGGACAAAGAGGAGGTAGAATAAATGATTACAATCACTCCTCTCAACCATGAACTCTATAAAGTTGAAACATATAACTCAAGCTAAAGTAAAAGATGGTTTTGTACATTCTTTTGGACTCCGTGTATGTACTGGATTGGGTAACAGTAAGTTTAGCTAATAATGGTTAATGCACTATACTCCTTTTATACTATTTACAATGTAATACTGGAGTTACATTAAAATAGTGATTATGATTAGGGGATAACCCACGAAGAGGACAGATTTTAATTATACTGTGCCAATAAGTCATTTCATTGACTCTATTGAAAGTACTTCTTTAACCCAACTTTTGGGGGATTTCTGAGGGATAGACAGGTGTAGAATTAAAAGACAACTAATGTCTGAGCTTAAATATCTACAATAGCACTGTATCAATAGGAATGCTTTGAGGATCAATAGAAAATCTGACTAAAAGTGACTTAAACTATTTTACTCATATAACAAGAATTCTGGAGGTAAATGGCTATTGCTATTGTAATAGCTCGAAAAATATCAGAGCCAATGTTTCTCCAATTCTGTCATCCCTTCTCTTGTGGTTGCAAGATGGCTGCCAAAGCTCTAGGCACTAGTCTACATCCAAGGCAGGAAGAAGGGAGTGGCAGAAGGGGTGGTGCCAGTGACATCTGTCCTTTATAGTAGAAAAGCAAGATTTTCCAGAAGTACCTGGAGACTTCCACTTATACCTCATTGGGGCCCAAACTGTCTCACATGGCCAACCCTAGCTGTAGAAGAGGAGGAAAGCAAATATTTGGCTTTTCTAGCTTGTATAATGGAGGATGCCAAAGAAGATGGATTTGCAAATGAGAGTTGGGCTAGCCAATCAATGGCATCTGCTGCATATATGTTATCTGATTCTTTTAGAAGTCATCGACCTTTGCCACCTTAGCATGTCTTGCTCTTTGGAACTCTTTTAAAGTAAAACCTGGCAAAATATGAAGTTGTGCATCATTTATATAAGTTTCCCCAATTACCACAGCAATGTGCTTATGTTGTCTCTGACAGGCTGTTCTGTGCCTGAGGAAGACGCATTTGCCTGTGGTGTCAGGGAAAGCTTTTGAATCCAGTTGTTTGGATAGATTTGAAAAAAGTGCAAAAAAATGTCTATCTTTGGTTTAACTTTTCACTCTTGTTTATTCGTGGGTGCCTCTAAGAGCTTTTACAAGTAAACCTTCCAAATCTTAAACTAAGTGTGGTAGGCAAAGTATCTCAGAGTTTACAGTTTATACCAATGATCAAGAAGAATAACAATCCATTAATTCTGATGAGGTAACCTCATTAAAGGGGGCATGTGGAATAAACAAGGGGGGTTCTAGCAAGTTTGAAAACTTGAAGCCACACTGTCTTCTCTCTGTGGTGGTATATCCACAGACACCTCTCTGATTCAGGAACACATGTGGCAGGATACGCTGTGATATAGCTGGCCTGAGGGCAGTACAAAGTAACATTGAATATGTGAACTCTGGAGCCAGACTGTCTAAGCTCAAGTCCTGCTTCTACAGCTTACCAGCTATGTGACTTAGGATAAGTAACATACGCTCTCTGTGTCTCCAAATGGGACAATAATAGCACTCAGCTAATATATGTAAATATATGTAAAGCACTGAGAAAATTTCCTCACTATATATACAATAATTGATAACTATTAGCTCTCGTTACTAATAATGGTATTATGCCATGGCGACGCCCACCAGGGAAAGCAGACTCTTTGCTTCTCCCTTTCCCTTCCTGCTGGTGTGCATTCCTTTGGACATTCCCCTGTTACAGAGGAAGCACTCATAAATACTTGTTAACGTTTAAGTGCTTCAGAGGTAGCAGTACTCAATCACTCTGTGTATACTCTGTCATATAATATGTTTTATCACAATTTCACAGGAGGAAAAGGAAATTGAGCAGAGAGATGAAGGAACTTGTCCAAGTCACTTGTTGGAGTTAGAATTAGAACTTGAATATTTTGGACTCCGAGGCCTGCACTTATTTTCATTACGGCATTATTGAATTGAGTTACAAAGCTTAAATTTAACTTTTAATGTGCATACATATCTCTCCGCATATAATTTTCTCATGCTCTGAAGGAAAGATTTGAGTCATAGACATCTTTGAGAACATCAGAACAACTCACAATCATCCTCTTTCTCTGAAAACTATTTCAGAGTCCTGATAAAGGAGAGGCCCCAAAGGCTATGTAAAGATAATACTTAAAAAGGACAGTTAGCACCCAATAAATTTTAGCTGCTATTGTATTGTTACATGAAACCACCTTCTCTGGCCAAGGCTGAGTAGATACCTGACCCAACCTGGACCAGGTGGATTCTCTCAAGAATTTGAAAATTAGATTCTGAGTTAGCTCAGTAGACACAGGGTGTCACTGGAACTGAGCTGATGGAAGTTCAAGAGCAGTGAAGCATCCATCTCACCACAAGGCTTGGAAAAGGCATGGAATGCTGCCCTGCCAAGAGGAGAATGAAGGAGATAAGAAAAACTTAGCAGAGGCAAGAGGTGAAAGGTGGAGACAAGTAGTGCCTGGGAAATGTGTGGCTTCTCACACATTTGGTTCTAGTCTCTTTTGAAATTCCTGCCTTAAGGATTTGTGAGAAAACCCTGTGTCCTTATAATAATTTACTTATATCTTGCTTTCTTTCTTTGTTAAGCTAGCTTGTTAGTTTTTCTCACTAGCAACCAAAACAGTCTCAGTAAAGACTTTGATCAGGATGGACATTGTAGTAAATGACTGAAATAATTGTTTTAGATTCTCTGGGGACTACATTTATCATACTCTCTTCTTTACTCCCATAGATTAAAAGTTAACCTATCTAATGCCATAAATTTAATTCAGGTACCCTAACACAAACTTGAGAATGTTCCTACTTTCCCATATCAATTGCCACATCTTAGCAAAGTTAATGCACAACATTGCATCTTATCACAAAATGTTTAGATCTGGGGTGCGTGTGTGTGTGTGTGTGTGTGTGTGTGTGTGTGTCTAAAATATCAAGAGTTGTACTTTATTATTATAGACATCTCTTTTCTAGAAAGTTCTAAATGCTTTGTTTGTATGAATGTGCTCAGCTGTGCTTGTACTATCACTGAGCAGTCAGAATCACACCATGGCTCCCAGGCCAGAGAAAAGTCCAGATGGAGAGAGGATCCATCCTGTGGTCACTGAATTACATCCCTCTGTGGCTTCCATGGCCCGAGATTCTGATGCAGGCAACACAAGCAAGGTCTTGGAATCTTCATCCAATGTCTCACAAGCCCCCAGCTTTCAACATCAGGTATAGGTTCAAATGGATATAATAAAATGGATATGATCTCTAGAACTTATGTCATTCTACATATGACTTCTTATTCCAAGAGATGTCTTTAGGCTTTAAAACAATTCCAAAAAAAAAAAAAAAAGTTAAACAAATTACAGTTTTTTAAAAAATAAGAAACAGCTTTTGATTACAGTGGTTCTTGATCAGGACTGTTTCAAGGTGACCTGGGAAGCTTTTTTTTGAAATACACTTGCCATCTGGGAGTAGGGAAGATAGATATTCTCATATGGTGGCATATTAATTTGTATAATCTTTTTGTATTATATTATATTCGGTAGTGTCCATCAAAAATTTCAATGTACGTATATAGTAATCTGACATAAGTGGGAATATATTCCATAACTGCAAGCGCACTGATGCCCAACTATATATTTAAAAAATGTTTGCTGATACATTATTGGTAAATGAGAAAAAACTTAGAATATTATGAAGCCATTAAAAGGAAGTAGATTTTCTGTAAATATAGGTAGATCCTATGGAAAGGAGGCCAAAATAATTAAGTGAATACAGCCAGCTGCATTGAATAGAATAGTATAATAATGTATTTCCATCTATGTTTAAAATAATAACAAAAGGAGAGATATGCATATACTTATGGGTTTTTGCCTCCTCTGTAGTATAGGTATATGCTTATATGTATATAAAGCTTCTGAAAAAATATGTAAACTGTCAAGTTACCTCAGGGGAGTAAAAACAGCCTCTTGTCTTGAAAAGAGTTTTTAAAAATATTTTATGCTGTTTTTGTTACCTGCCACCAAAATAGTCTCAGTGAAGACAATTTGGCTGGTATGGACTTTGTAGTGACTGACTAAAATATGTATTTTAGCTTATCGGGCTGATTGTAAAACACGAAACCAATTAGGCTCTTTATAAAAAAAAAAAAAAGAAAATGTTTTTTAAAAATATGGACATTTATATAAGACAAAAGAAATTTTCTCTTTTCCCTGTTTCTCACCACAAAACCTCCTTGGGAAGGGATTTTTTAATGTTGTACCCTTCTGCCTTGTTTTCTTTGTTAATTTATTTGCTTTTACTGTGAAGATGTATAACTTTCATATGTAATGATCATAATTCACTTTTCTAGGCTTTTACTAATATCTATTGAATCAGAAAGTTTGGGGAGAAAGGCTAGGCATATATATTCTTAAATAACTGCCTAGGTGATTCAGATGTGCATTCCTTGTTTAAAACCACTGCTAGCTAGGATCATTTTCTGTGTCCTAAATGTCAACAGGACCTCAAATAAAATGTAAAAATTTTCATTATGAAGGGGGGTTCCTATCTCTAAGAATCTGGGAAGATTTATAAGCATGAATAAATGGAAGTTTTCAAAAGAAGGGCCAATAACCATGGCATTTTAAAGAGTCAGTGGTTGAATTAACTGTACTTAGTAAGAACTGAACTATGTTTTCACATTAGGCAAAGATTGCAATTATATGGTTTGCATGTCACTCTTGTCCACTCCATTGTCCATTGCAAACATTGCTACTTAATCTTCACACTCTTTCTTAGTGAATCTTCACATAGCTCAGAATCATTTTTTTTTTTTTATCAGAACTCATCATCCCAAGTAACTACCATCTATTCTTGAGTTGGTATGTCAAATGAAATCTACTATAGTGTAGTGTCTTTCTGTTTGTGATCTTTTTAGGACCCTTCCTCTACTTTTTTTTGGAGTAGAAAACCTTTCTTTCCCATGAGTAACCCTTTCCCCACTGGTTTCGTAGTCCTGACTACACTCCTTCCTCCAGCTACAGAGATGGAAGCATCACCTATGCTGCCCCAAAACCAGAGAACCCGATCCAGAGGCCACGCTGATTAGTACAGGGATCAGTACATGATAGAGTTAGATAAACTATTCTTTCCTTGGACTTCATCTTGGAGTTAATTGGGCGGGGGGTGGGGGCGGGGGAACAAGACAAAACAAAACAAAACAAAACATGTTTCTCTCTCTTAACCTTATTACGCTTATAGAGAATTTGAGTCTTCAGCTTCCAGCTGTCATCTTGTTAATGATCTGGAGAGAACTGTCAAAGAACTAGGGAGTCAGACAGAGCCCTAATATTGTCATTTATGATCTTTGATCCAGGTGCACCTGGAGCCAGGTGAAATATCCTGAACCTTCTACTTATGAGAGTTAATAAATCTCCTTAATTTGCTTAATTTGAGTTAAGTTAATGCCACCTGCAATAAAGAATCTTCATTAATATGCCTATTACCCTTCCTTGTCCCTACGTGTGAAAACCTGTCCTTGAGCTTTTTTCCCTAATTCTTTATCCTTTCTTCATTTGTGAGACTTTATGTTTCTGGATTTGGTTCATGTATTTGAGAAAGCGACACTCAAAAGCCAGAAGTAGTAGGGGATGATTCTTTATTGTTATTATTATTAAAGTGAAAGTGAGAAATTCCAATTGTAAATCAATCCTATTAAAATTAGAAGCAGAAGTGAATCAGAATCTTTATAGTTAATGAAAAGAAATGTTAGTGAAATTACTTATAGAACCATAGAATCTTAGAGGAGAAACAGACCTAAGCAATTCAATATTCTCATTTTACAAAAGAGGGAATTGAGACACAGCAGATTAATCCATTCGTCCAAGGTCTCAGAGTCAAGCCTGTAATCCGGGTCTCCCTGGCTTTATCTGGTGCTCTTTCACTGTGCTTCCTTTATTCTGGGTCTAAAGCAGTCAGACTGGGTCATGAAACAAATCGATGTAATATTCGAAATTCATTAGCATCATGGAGAAAAGAAAAGTCAATAAATGAGCAGTTTCATTAAAATTCAGCATTTAAAACAACTACAGCAGAAGAAAATAAGTAGATTAGACATAACCTCATACTTGACTAAACTGAAGTTTTTCCATTTGTGATTCAAAGTCCAGATTTCTCCAGTCTTCTAAAGTTGTTGTCCTTACTCTTTTCAATGTAGAAGAAAATTTATGAACGTTTCCTCCCAACCCTGCCATATTAAATGCATACAGATAGAATAGTGATTGCTTCTGAGATTGATGCTCTTGTAGAAAGAACTACACCAATAAAGTATTTGAGGGGTATTTACAAGTAAATAATAGATTATTGGCAGTTCAAAAAAGGTCCATATTTGTATTTTGAGATTTTCTTTTTTTGTTAACTCCTTGCATTCCTCAGAGATATATGGCCCATAGAGCAATAAATCATTTGATCCAAATACCTAAAATCATGGAATTTGGGGTGAGAGGGTTATTTAGAAACTACTTAGTTCAATATTTATTGATGAGGAACTGAAGACTCAAAGATTAATTGACTGCAGCCTTGAACAGGGAGCTGTTATGAATCCTTCCACATCATCTGAAATTAACTTTTTCTTATAAATCTGAATTTTCATAAAAATTTGAAGGTTGTGGGCAAGTAAGAAACTAAGTATATTAAAATATAACTTTTATGTATTAATAGTAATTTAAATACCTAAAAAAATAAAAATACTATTTCTTTGACTGCTTAATTAAGCCAAACTATATTTTCTTCTTATTTTTCTATTTCCCTTCCCAACCACACTTCGAAAAGCGACAATAATTATTCCCAAAGCATGTTAGCCCCATATTTAATATTTTATAATTTAATGTTAAGGGTATATGATCAATGTGTATTCTCATAAGATATTTTGTTGAATATGCACTTAACTTTAAAAGATTGTATATGTGTAATAAAGCATTTGAAGAATTCCAGAACAGTCTGTAAACCTCCTCAGAATTTTCTTGGTTGGATCAATGAAATGAAGCATGTCAAATACATGAAAATCTCAGAGCAAAAGCAAGCACACTGAGGTATCAAGCCTCAGAAGCAGACTTAAAAAGGACCCCTCTCTGCTATACCTCACAAGGGAAGGCAGCTCTTGAATGGGAGAGAAATAATACAGTAAGTATCTTAATCCCACAGAAAGCCAGAGGAAACAGATGTCCATTACCTAATTCTGTATTTTCATTCTTTCAGGTGAAAAAGAAAGCCAGACTTGTGAGGACTTGCAGCCTTGTGTGTCCCAAGTCCTTGTTACCCAAACCACAGAGAAGGGGAGTCTCAGACACAAGGGTCAATAGAGTTGCCCCAGAAGCTTCTAACTGCTACAAACTTAGGTCTAGAAGGTTTTTGAAAAAGGAAGTTAAGTTGTATTTTTATTCTTAAGGAAACTTAAATAAGAACTTAGAAAGTTTGTAAAACCAAAAAATTTTTTTCTTGAACGGTGTCAATTAATCATAATATTTACTCTACTCAGGCTTTCACTATATACTAGGGCTATAAAAATTAAATTTTACTTAAAATTTATATTAAAGGATAAATAGCATAAGACACAATGATAGATATAGAAAGGTGTTCACCATAGCATTTAGCATAATAGCAACATTTTGGCAACAACCTGAACAGCTTGCAGCATGGGATTTGCTAAATTATATTGTATCCGCACAGGAAAAAAAATGTAGACATTCATTTAAAAAAAGTGTCTTATGAAAATTTATTGATTTTGTTCTAATTTTCAATTGAGTGAGATGGCATAGGTACGAAACTCCGAAATATGTGCTTTCAGAGAACAGTTTTACTGCGGAAGGAGTCACTCATGAAACACATTTTTTTCTTTCTTGTTTAAACTCCTTCTGGGTAAAGAAATTTTACGCTGTAACAGGGCCAGCTGGGATTTCCGTATGAGAGATTGTTTCTCTAATATTGGTAATGACCATCCTAAATCATTAAATCAGGTATTTCCCCAGCTAGGTATGTTTATTCTGCATGGATAGGGGCCTCGTAGACTAACTTATCTTTAGCACTTGCCAGGGCACCTTGCTGGTGACTGTATATTATGGGATACTTGATTCAAGGCATTGAAAACAATAGTCATTGGTTTAGAAACAGAAAGAAACTACATATAAGTTTACTTAAAGTTATCTTTGCCCACGTGTCAATTATTATGACAAATACATAATGCAGATGAAGCCTTCTTAAGTCATCAGTAGTTTATAAATGACAACAAATAAACTAGTCAAGTCTTGGCTATCTGAAGAGGTGGAGTCTCACTATGGATTTTTTCCCTTTTTTGTTTGTTTTTTATCCTCCAGCATTTGCTGTCTGTTTCTTTGGCTTTATCCTTGGTTCTTATCTTTTTGGCTGCAAGATTTCTCACATCTTCACTATACTTCAAGATCCAGTTTTTACAGAACAGAGACTTTGTACTCTCAACTATAGAAAAGTTGTATGTTCCTGCCACTATCATGATTTTACTATTCTTTTTTGACTTCTATAATTTGTGCATCATTTTAGTCTGTGCAGGTGTGGCAACTCCTCATTTATTTATGTGTTCATCAAATATTTATGGAGTGCTCACTTTGTACTATATCCTAGTATACAAAGAATAAGATTTGGTTTGTGCCCTTGGGCCATAAAACAAGTTTCATAAATTATAGAGCCTTGATAATTATTCAGAACATATTATCTAAAAACAACAGAATTAAATTAGAAACCAATGACAAAAAACTGTCCAGAAAATCCTCAAATATTTGGAAATTAAACAATATACTTAAAAATAACCTATGTATAGGTTATTTATAAGAAGAAATAACAAAATTAGAAAATATTTTAAACCAAATGATAATGAAGATACTTCAAACAAGAAGGAAATAGATAAAGCAGTGCAAAGTGGGAAGTTTATACTTTTAAACATTTATATTAGAAAAGGAGAAAGGCTTATAATCAATAATCCAAATTTCCACCTTAAGATCACAGGAAAAAAAAGAGAAAACTGAACCAAAATTAAATTAAAAAATTAAACCAATAAAAATAAAAACGGAAATCAATAATATAGAAAATGGACAGGGTAGAAAAAATTAACAAAGTCAAAAATTGGTTCTTTGAAAAGATTAATGAAATTTATATAAATATGATAAGACAATGAGAAAAAAAGAGAAAATAAATCATTGTTGTCAAGAATGAAAGAGAGGTTATTACTACATATCCTAAAGGCAATTTTAATGCCTCTAGGAATGTTATGAACAGTGTTATGCAAATAACTTCAAGAACATAGATAAATAGTAAATCAAAAACAATACCTTATCCCTGGAAATATTGCAAAGGTTTTTGACATGATTACAAACTTAAAAGATACAGGAGTGGTGACTCCTATAATCCTCACTGATCCCTGAAGACAAATCATTTTGAAGAATGTCAGTGAATTCTTGAAAAATTAATTAGGTAGTAACTCCGAATCAGCTGCTAACCTAGATGTGGGCTCTCTCTATTTTGCTACAGGACTCCCTATTATGAATTGGATGTTATCTTATCTACCAAGCCATAAAGTTGAGTGTGCCCAGCAGCACTCTTTAAGAAAGAGTAAGTGAGATGCAGGAGCCTGAGCTCAAGAAGGCCTAAAGGAACCAGTAAGTTATGTGAGCAGGGGGCACACATTGCTAAAGTTCCCATCCTTGATGCGTGGCCACATCTCTTTCAATCTACTGATATAGCCTCATGGGTGGAAGGACTCCCGTATGACCAATTGAATAAGGAAATAAAACATTAAACCTGTTTTATAGATGATTCAGCATATATGCTGTACTTATTAATCTCAATTGTGTGTGATAATAGGCTAATGATGAATCGAAATTCTCTCTGTGGGCAGAGTTATAATACAGGGTATAAATCACTAGGGGAGCCTGGAAAGAAAAGATATCCTGTGTTATGAATCTAAATTGATTCATATCAATGGTTAGTGGTTGGATAGATGGGCAGAAACTGAAAAAGAATAATATTGAAGGACTGACAATAAGATCTCAGGGCAATGTAAGTGAGTGGAAACTTTTGACATAACAAAGTGGTGTGGTGGGGGTGGTCCACCCCAGGTGCAAGCAATTTTTAGAATGTAAATCAATAAAAGATTTTTTGAGAAGGAGGACTGTATCACTGACATTGTTTAGAATTGCCAACACATGGTGCTAATAAAAAGAGCAGTTTATAGTTGATTTTATTATTATTTTTAAATTCTCTGTAAGCGACACACCCCCTTATCACCTGCCTGTAGCAAGCCACTCCCATTGCCCTGCTTTTGACCCAGAGTGTGACATTATTCGTGATTCCATGAATGCTCACCAAGGGCCATCACAACCGAGGACTTTCTCAGTGAAGGCCTTTTGGGTTGAGATAATTGGGTGTTCTGTTGACTTCTTGAATTCCAAGCTCCAGCTCATTCCTTAGATTTGAGAATTTCTCATCCACTATTTGTCTGAAAATGCTTTCTAGTCCCTGCTCCTTTTCCTCGCCTTTGGTAATGCCCATTATTGTTATGTTTCCTCTCCTGATGGTATCAACAAGTTGTATTTCTCTTTCATTATTTTTCATTCTTTGGTTTCTCTCTTCTTCCTTCTGATTTATTTCTAGATTTTTGTCTTCTATATCACTGATCCTTTCCTCCATTTGGTAGACTCTATTTCCCAAGCTTGCTATTTCATTTTTCAACTCTTGCGATGTGTTCTTCATCTCCAAAAGATCTATTTGGTGCCTTTTGGGGGTTTCAATCTCCTTGTTCTGCTCATCTAGTTGTTTTTTCAATTCCTAAAATTGTTGATTTGAGTTGTTTTGGATCTAATTGAGTTTTTTCAGAAGTACCATCCTGAATTCTGTCATTTAAATCACATATTTCTATGTCTGTAAACTTATTTTCTGGAGATTTTTCTCTTTCTTTCTGAGATGCCTTATTACCTTGGTTTTTCATGGTATTTAATGGACTATTTCTGCACCTGGGCATTAATGGAAGTGTGTTCTGTTGTTTTTCCAGAAAGATTATTATATAAAGGTCTCTTTAGCCTGTTGCAAAGAAGGCGTTTTTCCTTTGGTTTCCAGTAGGTGGTGTCTAATCCTCTTGGATCCCTCCTTTATATAAAGCCTAAATGTCTTTTTTATTTTCTTGTAGATATTTAATTACACTTGCTACTCTCAGTTTCAGTCCCTGTCAATGATAGCAACAGTTTCAATAGCATTTGCTCAGATTCCTCTGGGGCTGGCTCCACGATGATTGGTCTCGGAGGGCATGGGGTCAGGGGCCCTCTGGATTGGGGGTTGGGAGCTGTGGCTCAGCCTCAATTTTGCAACTGGGGCCAGTTAAAATCAACTGTTGTTTCTCTGCAGTCCCATCCCACTTCTCTGCTTTTTGCTCTGATGACTGGGCCCTCCTGCCGGCCCCTAGAATTTCTGGCACTTTCAGGTGCTGATCAGGGAAGTCGCCGCACCTTCACCCCTCCCCCTCCTTCTGCAAGGAGCTCCAGCGGCTGCGAGAGGCAGCTTCTTTATTTCTCTGAGTCCACCACCCAACACCTTGGGTTCTGACCTGCGGTAGCTCTTATGCGCAGATCCCACGCTCAGATGTGGTGGTGTGCAGTTTGGGTGTTTTTTGTTGAATTTTAGATGTTCAGCTTATTGTTGTTTCAAGGGGAGAGATCTAGGGACGTCTCTCACTCCACCATGTTTCCTCGGCTTTGGCTCAGCACTTTCTCAATGACCAGATGGGGAAAGAATGGACCAGATGGCTTGTTCCGTAAGTGTCAGTCAGCAGTCACTTTCCTTGACTACTCTAGTGATTTCTCAATGAGCTCATGGAAAGCATGGCGGTAAGGAGGGAAGTTATGTATGGAATCTGGCCCTGTCACTGCAGAGTGCTCGGTGAGCCAATAGCAGATATCAAAACTGAGCCCTGCTATGTCATCATACTTCGGTATCTCCAACTAGCCACCTGGTGGCTGGATAATGATATTGGACTTATATTGTGGGTGGGGCAGAAATATATCATCACTGGAATGTATTGACAGTCTTATATGAAATTGCCTTGCTTAAAGTGTTTAACTTCTAAAACTAGAAAATAAATAAATAAATGAATAAATAAATAAATAGAGAGAATTGAAGAAAAACACAATAAAGATGGAAAGAAATACTTTTAAACTGCAAAAATCACAAAAAGGTTTTAGTGATAAAATCAAAAGGACATAAATTGGCAAGACTTATGAAAAGACAAAATCTTTTGCTGTTCCAGTGACAGCTTAACAGAAAGAGAGAACACTAAATCTATTTGGATTGAGAAAGGCAACAAAATGGCAGAAAGGAAAGAATTATTCGAGAATTCTATTTATTCTATCCATAAATGTACATAAATAAACTTGAAAATCTTGATAGAATATATAGTTTTCTGGAAATTACAAAATCAGCTAAAAAAGGTAGAAAATATGAAATGGGTTAATAAAAGAACAAAATGGTTCACTCTAAAAATCACAAAAGTTAGAAAAAATGTGGAAGACAAAGATAGGAATAAAAAACAATGTTAATAAATTGTAACAGTAACAAATATGGTTGATGTTAACCTAATAATCACTTTAAATGTCAACAGTCTAAATACACCAATTAAAGGACAGATTGTCAGAGCAGATAAAGAAAAAAAAAGACTGAAGCGTTGTTGTCTACAAGGAACTTACTTTAAATATAAAGACACATATAGATTACATGTATAGGGATGGAGAACAATATACCATGTTAACACTAATCAAAAGAAAATTAGAGTAACTATATTAATTTCAGACAGAGCGATTTCAGAGCAAGGAAAGTTATCAGGGATAAGGAGGAGCATTGTATAATTATAAAGAGGTCAATACTCCAACAAGACATAATAATCCTTAATGTGTATGTGCCTAATAGCATCAAAATACATGAGGCAAAAACTGATAGGGATGCAAGGAGAAATAGATGAATTCACTATTATAGCTGTAGATCTTAACACCCTTCTATCAAATGTGGATAGATTTAGCCAGAAGAAAATCAGTAAGCACATAGTTGAACTGAACAACACCATTGATCAATTGAATATGATTGACATCTATAGACTATTTCATCCAACAACAAATTATGCATTCTTCTCAAGGTCATATGGAGCATTCACCCAGATATACCACATTTGGGGCCAAAAGCCCACCGTAACAAGTATAAAGACTAGATATCAAACAATGTCTGCTTTTGGACCACAGGGAATTAAACAAGAAACCAAGATTAAAAAAACAGCTGGAAAATTCTAAAATACTCAAGATTAAACAACACATTTATAAATAACACATTAGTCAAAGAAGAAATCTCAAGGAGAATTAAAAAATATTTTTAACTAAATTAAAATGATGAAAATACAATTTATTAAAAATTGTGGGATGCAGTAAAAACAGTGCTTACAGGGAAATTTATAGCATTGAATGCTGTATTAGAAAGAAGAAATATTTAAAATTAATCATCTAAGCTTCTACTATCTAAAATTAATAATCTAAGCTTCCACCTTAGGCAACTAGAAAAAGAATAGAAAATTAAATCCAAAATAAGCAGAAGAAAAAAACAATAAAAATTAGAGCAGAAATCAATAGAATTAAAAATAAGTAATCAATAAAGAAAATCAACAAAACCAAAAGCTGGTTCTTTGGAAAGTTCAATAAAGTGAATAAGCCTCTACCCAGGCTAAGAAAAAAGGAGGAAAACACAAATTCTAATGTTAGAAATGACAGAGGAAATATTACTATAGATCCCAGGCACACAAGAAGAATAATAAAGGAATATTATGAACAATTCTATTCCCATAAACCTAAGAACCTAGATAAAAGCGAATCAATTTCTTGAAAGACACGATCCGCCAAACTCACTCGAGAAGAAAAAGATAATCTAAATAGGCCTATATCTGTTAAAGAAGTGGAATCAATAGTTAATAACCTTCCAAAGGAGAAAACACCTGGCCTAGATAAGTTCACTGGTGATTTCTACCAAGCATTTAAAGAAAAAAATTATAATAATTATCTATAATTTCTTCCAGAAGTAACACTTCTTAACTTACTCTGTAAGGCCAGCATCACCTTAGAACCAGATCAGACAAAGATATAGGAAATCTACAGACCAATATCTCTCATGAACATAGATGCAAAAATCCTCAATAAAATATTAGCATACTGAATGTAACAATATAGACAAATGAATTGTATTCTGCAGTCGAGTGGAATTTATCCCAGGTGTGCAAGGCTGGTTCAACAATCAAAAATCAATTAATGTAATCTATCACATCAACAGACTAGAAGAAAAATATCATATGAGCATATCAATAGATACAGAAGTGACAAAACTAACATTTCTGATAAAATGATCTTCTACCTTGAAAATCTAAGCAAATTATCAGCATGAGTTTAGTGATAATCACAGGCAACTTCTGTACACAGAAAAACCAATTAGTGTATTTAAAAATGAATATTCAATTTATTAAGGTAAGAAACTTTAAAATTTAGTTCTCTCTAAGCCTTTAAGTTCGACTTACAATCTTGTTTTTCTCTTTATAAGTATAGTTAAATAAGTACAATCACCTTTACTTTTAAAAAATTAATATTTGAGTAACAACTTTTATTGACTAAATTCTTTAAAAATCTGTTCTTTTTACAACTTACATTCTCTTAAAGGATATAAAATGCACTTATGACCTTGATAAATCTTATTTTCTTTGAAGCTTTAAAAATGCCTATCCTATTAATAAGCAAAACCTTTCCAAGTACTTACACAACTTTTATAAATCTAATAAATTAAACCTGTAAGTAGAACATAGCTCGTATTATTTAACATTCCAATACTGTTGACAGATTTGGCCAAATTTTCTCACATATTTCAAATAAAGTCCTAATTTTAAAGTCAGTTATTCAGCTACAAATTTCAAATTGAAATTCCCAAAGCTAATCTGTCAGATAACTTAGTGCCAATTCAAAATTCAAATTTCCCCAATTATCCTAAATAAAACACGAAAATATTAATAATTTGAGTTTGATTTCCTTTAGAATATATTAAATTCTAAACTTCCGTGAGATTGGAAACACACTGCTCGCAGGGGACAGTTTTACCATTGCTCACAAACTGGATTTTATTATCTTAAGTGAGGATAGGTTAAGAGAGTGGAACCTAGAGCCTGTATATTCAGCATGACCCTACCCTCATCGCCAATAGATGCCATGAATGCTTTTCTTTGTTGCTATGGCAATGGGGACTCCAAGTATAAACTCTTCAAAAGGGATTCACTTCTCTTGGATTGGAGTTACAAGTTACTCAATTCTTCCATGTGAGTTAAGTCTACATCTGAGGTCTGAGATTGCTAACGGCTCTTCTACTCTCTTTACTGCCCGATTGAACTCGGTATTCTTTACATCCCTCTGTCTGGATGTAAAACATTATAGATACTTGAAGGTTCTGAGGTCAAAATATCAGAGTCATTTTAATGAGAGTCTCCAGAGAGGAGCAAATAGAATCAACTAAAGGAATGTTTAATAAAATGGCTGGATACAAAGTATTTATAGAATCTCTACACTAGCAATTAGAAAATGTATTAGCAAAAGCAACAAAAACTATAAAAAAACAGGAATAAATCTATCAAGAAATGTGTAAAAGCTATGTAAAGAAAACTTCAAAATTCTATTCAAGGACATAAAAAAGACTTTATTAAATGAAAGTGGAAATTGTGTTTCAGAATAGGAAGGTTCTGCACTGTAAAGCTGTCACATCAATCTTGAATTGATAAATCAACAAAATTCGGATTTTACAAAATTTGAAAAGTGCTTCTCAAATATATCAGATTTAAAAAGTGAAACAACCTATTCAACCTCAAAGTATAATAATTAACGTAATATACCATTAGCATCTATATAAAGAGAACAATAGAACAGGATAGAAAATATTCAAACAGACTAATAAATGAATTGGAATTTGGTTTTTAATAAAATAGTATTTCTAACCAAAGAAGAAAGAGTTAGTTTTAATAGTGTTGGAATGATTTGGAAAAATAAATATAAATATCTACTTTACATCATAATAGTTCCAAATGAATTAAAAACTTTAACTTAAAAAAACAAAATCATGACAGTATTAGAAGGAAAGATGGAGAAATATTTCATTGGGGTATATGATCTTCCTAAGCAACACACAAGACCTAGAATTTAGATAGGGAAAAAAATATCACTTTTTTTTCTATAAAAATATAAAATTTTCCTCAAAAACACCATTTAAAAAGTTAAAAATAAAACACAAATGATAGTCTGAGATAAAAATATTTGTCAAACATGTAATTAACAATTAGTATCCACAAATAAAAATGTCCTACCCATAAATATACTTTAAAAAGATGAACAAGCCCAATTGAAAAATGGGGAAAGAATATGAATAGGCCGTTAACGACAGAAGAGCACAAACATAAAAAGATAGTCATGCTCCTCGTGAGGGAAATGCACATAAAAAATAACACTGAATGTTGTTTTTTACTCAGCAGATTGGAAAAAATTTATAACTTGATAACATCAAGCCTTAGTAAGCGTGTGGAGAAGTTGAGTGCCATTAGACAGTCTTTGTAGAAATGTCAACTGAAAATGTCCTTCTGGAAGTATTTGTCTATGTTTAAAATGGATATTTGACCTTTTTTATTTTATTTCTAGGATTCTATGCTGAAGAAATATTTTCACCTGCTAACAGACATTATAAAAATTCCTCTGTATCATTTTGGTTAAAAAATGAAATATAGTCTACGGCCATGCCACCCTGAACATGCCCAATCTCGTTGATCTCAGAAGCTAAACAGGGTTGGGCCTGGTTAGTACTTGAATGGGAGACACCTAGGAATACTGGGTACTGTAGGCAAAAAGAATAGGTAGTTGCATAAATTATGAGATATCACTATTATGAGCACCCATTAAAAACAAACACATTGTTCAGTCAAAATAGATATTATTGACTAACATATGTATTGTGAGCGAATTAAAAAAGCATACAACTCTTAAAATATATATGGCTATATGTTAATATGTTTATGCCAGTATACAAAGAAAGAACTAGAAGGTTATAGACCAAATTGCTGACTTCGGGTCATCTTTTGGGAAGGGTGTTGGGTTAGAATATTGGAGAAGAGGGTTGTTTTTATAGTTCCCTGGATTTTTTAATTCAAAAGCTTTTCAGCTGTCATAGCTTTTGGCTAAATATGCAATAAAATAACTTCCTATTTCTCTTGGAGTTTTTCCTGGTTTTACCTCTGAGCGAGCTCCTTTACCAGGTGGTACAAACAATAGGGGTCTCAACGGACATGCAGCATTCCAAATAGTCTCTCTGTCTTAGATAGATTAGCTTTGAGGATTGTTGTGCTTTGGTTTATTTATTCGTATATTTGTCATTCTTTTATTCTGTGAATACTATCCTAATCAAGTTGGACTCTTGGAGCCTTAACATTCATTCATCAGAGCTAGCCCCACTCTCACACTCTGGGTGAAAATCTGGCTGGTCCTACTCCTTCACTGATCATTCAGGAATAAAGAAAAAAAAAATCATATGGTAAAAATCATATGGTCACTTGTGTCATAGACACAGCCTTGATTCAGTAATTAATTGTGCAGTCCTATGTAATAATCAGACTTTGAACTTGTGTAATGTTAAATCATCTCTCCTCCCTCAGTTCAGTCCTGCTTCCATTGACCTTTAGAGTGGAAGAGGGACCACTGTTCTTTTCTTATATCTACTTATCCTCTTTCTCTTCCTCTCCCCACTTACTGAGCAGGGCCAAAGCATTGGGAAGGAACAGAGGGGGCTAGCAAAGTTTTTACTTGACTACTGCTGTCATCAGCTGACTTCGCCCTCTTGAGACTTTGTATGTTCTTCTGTGGGTTCCTCAGAGGCACCCCTACAGAGCCTCTTCGAGTTCAGCTCCCTTGACGTAGGCAGTGTCCATTTTTTTTGGCTAGTCCCGCTGCAGCCTTGCTGATCACTTGGCTTCTGCATCCTTCTACCTTCTTCTAACCTCTAGCAGAAGCCTATTGATATAAGGCTGGGTCCCCTTTTCAATGATCCAGGACCACATTCTTCTGTGGGTTTCTCACAGTTTGGGGGTTGTCATAGCACTGACTTGTTCTCAGAAGGACCAGCAGTTATCTCTCTGCTCCACTAGCTGTTAGCCAGCCATTTGCCTCTTATGTCTCACAACTTTGGAGCCCTTCTCACTAGAATTAGAGTAAGGGGCAGCCACTCCTCTGCCCCTCCCTTGCTGGGAGGAGAGCTAAGCAGTGGGAGTCAAAGACAAAAGACCTCAAGAAATCTTCTTCCCAAAAGCTCGCCTTTAGTCACTTTCAAGTGATGGATTCCAAATCCCAAAGTGTCAGTCCCTCATGGAGGTCTTGTATCTGCCCTTTTAAGGCCACATTATGGGTGAACATATCCAAAGCTGAGAAACTAGTTCTTAACATTTTCTTTAAGTGTTTACACCTGCACTGTCTGTTAGACTCTCCTTTCTATTGTACCTTGATACCTCAGTAGAAAATTTCAAATTAACATCTTGCCTTCCATTTATTTGCTTCTTTATTGGCTTGAAAGCAATTATTGAGCACCTTTTATATGCCAGATATAGCTACAGTGATGAATCATTCGAGACCTTTAACTTCTATGAGCAAGGGAAAGAACAAAATGAAAAAGAGTTTAACTGCAGTCTGTGATTAGGGACCCAAGTTTGGAATTGTCATTTGTTCTCCTTTCCTGCAACAGTTGCTCTGTCTTGTTTTCTTGGAGCAGGAGCTCTGATACCACAAAATGTATTTGTATTAGTCTTGGTCAAAACATTCTCTCCTGGACAAAGGAAGAAATTAAGAACTGGCATTGTCTTAGTAGCCCACGCTGAGCTTGAGAATCATGAGTAAAATTTATACCAACTGAACAGCAACCCCTGAAGTATAGAATTTTGGGTAGAGATACACATGAGTTTCACTACGGGACAAGTTTCTTAATCTTCCTGAGTTTTATAAGTAATGTGGTGTGATGGTTAATTTTATGTGTCAACTTGACAGAGCCACGGGTGCTCAGACACTTGGTCAAACATTACTCTGGGTGTATCTGTGAGGGTGTTTCTGGGTGAGATTAACATTTGAATCAGTAGAACCAGAAGAGCCAGTCACTGTGCCAGACACTGACAAAGAAGAACATAGATGAGCCCCCTTCCCTTCCCTTGTGAGTTTACAGAGAAAAACAAAATAGAACCAACATCAAGTGAGTAAATAACCTAATAAAAACCTAGCAAACTGCAGATGTGCCAGGAAGGAAACAAAAAGGTGACGAGAGAAAATAATGGGATGTGGAGTGGACTCTAAATAGGTGATAAGGAAAGGACAGAAAGAGGAGGTGACATTTAACCTGAGACTGTGAGGATGAGGAGCCATTCACTCACGGGGTGAGGAGAAAAATTCCAGATAGAAGGACATCACCCCTGAGGCAGAATATAGTTGGCCTGTTTAGGGAGCTAAGAGAAAAACCAGTGAGTCTGGGACACAGTAGGGGAGGGAGAGAATGCCGCTAGGTCTTGAGATAAGAGAGAGGTGGATGTGGGTCAAGTCCTACAGGGCTTTGGAAACCACAGCATAGAGTTTGCATCTTATTCTAGGTCTAAAGGGAAACTGCTGAAAAATGTCTTAGGGTAGAGAGTTAACCTGAGCGTAATTCTGCCTTAAGATCTTGCTTTCTTGATGGAGCATGGAGAATGGGCTGGAGAGGGACAGCAGTGGAAGCAGGTAGAAGATGTTGCATTGATCTTGCTCGAACAAGCAAAATCTGATGGTGGACCTAGTTATAGTGGTGGTGATGGAAATGTGAAGAAACTAGCAAATTTGTAGTATAGTTCAGAGATAGAATTAGTAGTATTTGGTAATGCATTAGATGTGGGAGAAAGGAAGGAGATAAAGACTTCGATTTCTAGGTTTAGCAAGTGATTGGGAAACAGTGCCAATCAGGTGAGCAAATTTGAGGACACGACAGGTGGGCAAAATTGGGAGGAACTGGGGAATGGGAATTTTATGTTGGATGTGTTAAATTTGGTATTTCTGAGAGACATAAGTAGAGATATAAATAAAATCATTAAAAATGTTATTCTGAACCAGTGGGTCTCAAACTTTAATGAGCGTCAGAAGCACCCAAAGAGCTTGATAAGCCAGATTGCTGGGCCCACCTCCAGAGTTTCTGATTAAGAAGATGTGGGTGGGGCATGAGAATTTGCGTTTCTAAACAGTTCCCAGGTGACATTGATGCTGCTGGTCCAGGGTGACCACTTTAAGAACCACTGGTCTAAACAGAGGATGATTCTAGGAGTCTGGAAATCATCTGCATGAAGATAATATTTAAATCCATTGCCTAATGAGGAAGGAACTTTTGGATTAAGTTTTGAAGAGGGGTAGAAAAAAAAGATCCAGTAAAGGCAGAATCAGAGAAGCAGAAAGAAAACCAAGAGAACATGAAATTTCAGAAGCCAGAGGGGTTGAGGGTTTCAGGACCAGACTGATTGAACATAATAAATGCTGTCGAGAAACAGAATAAGAAGAAGGCAGTGAAGTGTCCATCCATTTATCAATATTAGAACCGCTGTCAGGAACAAGTACTTTACAAACATTATCTCACCGAATCCTTCACAAATCACATCAGAGGAGTACCGTTCACTCTACTTTATGTTAAGGAAAGTGAGGTTCAGAGATCATACAGTTCGTCAAGGCAACAAAGGGCCTAAAATCCAGATTTCTTTTGGCTAACATCCTAGGGAATGAGAAACTTGCTGCATCCTTTACTTGCTTCTAAAATCTATAAGGCAGATCAACCTACCGCAAAACCTTGACGTGGGCCTTCTGCTCATTCCTCCCCACGGCATCCAGCACCCTCTGGCTGCTCCCAGACAGCTTCCAATGATGCGCCCTTCCCTCTATGTCACCTTCTGTCCCTATTAACTTTCTGTGCCTCCTTAACCTTCTTTTCTGCCTTCTATAATAAGACCAACCCAGATCTCATTCCTCGATAATAACATGAACCCATCTGTTACTAAATGCTTATAGATAAAAATACTATTAAAAGGAGTGCAGTAAAGGTTTAACAACAGCTTTCAGAAGGTGGAAAAAGCCCTGATTTGCAGTGTTTGGTGACTTTAAGGCACCAGTAGCTGATCTCAAGCTATCAATGGGATGTGAAATAGAGTTGAGAAGAGATGCACATAGTTGGCTCTCTTGAGCCACTGTGAGCTGGTTCCAGCACACCGCCGGAATGATTTAAAGTGTTGATTTTCATGTCACATATTTCCATTCTACTCAGAGCCTTCTGGAGACAATGTCTTAACCACAAGTTGTGGGAACTTCAAGCCGTCTGCCCAGCCTGTGGGGGGAGATGTTAGGAACAGGGAGGCCTGTGTACAGCCTTTAACCCAAACCTCGAAGGCCATCACCTGCTTCCTCACGGTTCACTCTAGCCCAGAAGCAAAAGGGATGGCAGATTAAAAACCAGCATTCATATCTCTCTTTGGTTTCTAGGGTTCAAGAATTTTCTTTTATGAGGATTACAGGCTTGTTCTTCTTAGGAGTCAGCAGGCGTTTATGATGGCTGTAACAGGAATGAGAATTTGGGTCTGGAATAAACCTTGCTGTTTCTTGCCAGGCTGCGAAGTTTACAGTGGAGACCAGACATATGTCTTGCTCACGCCCATATGCTACTCTGTTTCCGGAATGAAAGGAGGAGGCCACATCCTCACTCAGGCAGGAATGGCTGCTGAGGGATCGGTCTTAGGCACAAGGGAATTTTAACTTCCTTGTGTAACTTCCATTTGCTCTTACTCTTATTCCTAAAAGCAGAAGGAATGAAAGGCCACAGAAGTGGTCTCCTGGGAGTTATGTGATGTGCTGTCATGGTGGATAGTGTTGTAATGTTACCTCACGCTACGTACAGGGAGGGGATCGACTTGGTGGGGGGAGATGTTAGGAACAGGGAGTCCTGTGCACAGCCTTTGCAGGAGCAAGGACAAGTGGAAGGATGCAGAAGCCTTATTGGAAAAAGGAAGGGGTGTAGCAAGAGCTGGACCTGGGCACTGCTGGTGTGGAAGGGGGAAAACATGACTGAGATGGGTCGAAGAGGTGTTTCTTTGCAATCTGATTTTATGACTGTGTTTTGCAAGTAAATACAGTTAGCTTGGGAACAAACTCTTCCAGACTCAGGGCCATCGAGTTGGCAGATAGAGAAGTCTGAGAGTTATACGTCACTGCTTTTTAGGGAGCTGATCACATAGTCAGGTCGTAGCCCCTAAAAGCAGCTGGAAGGATCATGGCACTGGCTAAAGAGGCTTCTAGAAAGCATAGGCTGTGGTTAATTTTATACCAGCTACTCAAAGCAGTATTTTCATTTCTGGGAAAATTCTTATTTTGGGGACCGATTGTTTTATCATGTATAAATGACACTGACATTAATATCTACGGGCTGCCAGAGGGACTCACACGATGATGCGTGAAAGTCACCGACTTTCACCCGATGCTCTAGGTACAAATTTGCTCACACATGCATGAATGCAAATGTATCAAAATAACACTGATATTTATAATAATACTTTGCAGTTCTACACTGCCTTTCATCTGTCGATCTCAGGGTACTTTGCAAGCATTCATTAATTTTCCCAACACTCCTCTGAGGGAGGTAAATATTATTATCCTACTCTTTACAGGTGAAGCAATTGAGGCAGATAAGTGATCTGCCTCAGGCCAGTTAGTGAGTGTGGGTGGAGGGCTGAGATTAAGAGCTCAGAGTTCCTAGAGATATCCATTAGGAAAGAAACTCAGCAATCAAAATTAGAGGATGCTGTTGCACACAGCATACTGGAATATTGGAAGGGGTCACTTTTTCCTGTGAAATCTATTGCCATAGCAGTAAAAGCTAATGGTTATTAAATATCTACTATATATTGGGTGCTTTACATATGTCATTTCCTATCCTCATTTAGAATTATCCCCATGGCACAGATGAGCAACCGAAATTGACAGAGGTGAAGTATCTTGTCCCAGATCACACAGCTAATAAGTGCCTGGGCTGGAATTCAAACCCAGATCTGTTTCCCTCCTAAGCCCATGTTCTGAACCCCAGCTCACACCTTATGCTCATTTGGAACAGGGAGGTACCTTTCTGGTCTTCTAAATCTTTTCCTCTAGTCTTAAGGCCTTTATTTGTCCTGTCTACCACCAATATCTTTGCATTCGACTACATTTAGAGATTGATGCTTATAGCATGTCTGATCTGGACAGACATTCTAACCACAGAAAAAGGAGTCTCTAAGGTAAGAAGCATGCATAATAAGTCAGGAGCGAAAACTTTGTTATTACTTTTTGCATTACTTTGTGTTATTTCTAGTGAGTGTATCAGTTTGTCATCTTTTGAACAGAGGGAGAGAGAGAGAGAAAGAATATGAATTCTCCTAGGACAGATTTGTTCCCAACTGCACTGTCAGAAGAGCTGAGGAAAGAGTCAAAGGACTCAGAAGTCGGAGAGGAACTAAATTTTGCTCTAGTTTTGGATCTGTTCAGAGTTAGGCTGCCCTCAAGAGCTCAACCGAGCCCTGGGACTTTCATAACTCAGCTTGCAGTCAAAATGGTGTATCTTATGGGCTCGGGCAGCCACGAGATCTACGGAGTTGCCACGGGCTTGCTGAGAAGACCTGGGAGCACGTAGAACTGCTGATGTGGGAAGGAGCTCAGGAAACCGTCCCTGCAAAGACACACCCCACGGGGCCTGCCTAGCCTATGAGCTGGAGGTGGAGCAGCTTGACCTCAGCAGCTGCCCCTGGACCAGGACCAGCCTGGGGGCCACTATTGCCTGGTTGCGGGTGAGGTGGGGAGGTTCGGGGGAGCAGAGGCTTCCAAGATTCAGGCAACCAGATAGAATCTACACCCTTTGGAATTAAACCCTGAGAAGTCGGCTTTGTAGTGTGATACAGTTTGTATCTGAGATAAGGAAAATCAAATTTGAGTCACAACTTATTTGAAACTGTATTTTTCTTGGAGAAGTGAGAACTAGTTTCTAAAAGTCAGTGATTATAAAGGAATCTGAATCCAGCTGACCTATCTATTTTCTTTGGATTCTTTTATAATTAGTTTTAAAGTTGTGATCCCAGTGTCCCTTCCCAGCCCTCCCCTCTCCTCACATGATCTCGACCCCGTTTCTACTGCGCTGTCGCATGTGCTTAAAAGCAGGACTTTAAAGAAATTATTCACCAAAGATAGTTTCTCTTGGTTTGGTTCAGAATTTGTGTGCCCGTCACGTGTGTACCTACCTGTACACACACCCAGTACACACACATTGGGCACATACAGGGCTAGAAGCCCAGGGCAAAGAGAGAATATGGACTATGTGTATGGAATCATCTTCTGTTTGTAGTAGGCTGGTCAATTGTCTCGGTGTTCTGGGGAATGTGAGGTTTCCTGGGATACAGGACTTTCACTGCTAAATATCACCGAGAGCCAGGTAAACCGGGGCAAGCTGGTGGCCCTAGTTCATGAGAATGTTAAACTGAAGGAGGTCCAACTCAAGTTTTTAAGGCAGCAAATTGTTTGAAATGGACCAAACTGTTAACAGACACTTCTCAAAATATAAACATAAGCCCACTCTCTACTCTGCCCCATGGAGTAAATTAACACCTGTACAATTTATAAGTTGCCGTACACATTGGAAAGCTTTTAGCAGAAGTCCAACATTAACTTTTATCTATCTTTGAAGTTACAAAATAAGGATTCTGCTGGTGGTTTGGTGTTTAGAATGAATGGCAGACACAGATAGAAAAAAAAAAAAAAAGGACCACGGTGTATTCTATACGGCCATATAAACACTTTTGAAAAGTGTTAAGTGGAGGGCAGGGCTGGTAATGGGACCGTAACAGTAATGGGCTGAACAGCGAGCCTGCACCTGCTTTGAGTGAATGAAGGGAGCTCCGGGAAACCCAGAGTCCCGTGGGGAGCAGCCGGATTGGGCGATGCGCTTTCATACCCGTGCTTAACCATATAATCATTAAAGAGCAGAAACCTCTCCTTGTAATCCTCTCCTATAGGACAGCAGAGAGTGTTAGCATATTTGGACTGCTTCACATTCCTTCTTGCCTACTTTTGAGAACATACTACATTTTAAAACTTGTTGGTTTCTTTCATGTTTTATTTGACCCTATGTAATTGCATTCCTGAAGGAATAACAGGCTCCCCTAGTGATTTACACCCTGTATTAAATGTCAGTTTTGAAGAGACACAGTTAACAGTTTGGTTTAACCTCTTGCCTTCCCTCTCTCTATTAGCTCAAAACTGAATTTGAGCTCCAACTCTTAGGACTCTGAGGGAGGGATAAAAAGATAAAAAATGAGCTTAAGCAGCAGCAGCAGCGATGAAGGGAAGGGAGCATCTTAGCTCTTGCCACTTTTCCCCTGTGCAGCCAGTCACCAGCCCAGAATATAAAATCATCCCTTTTCTCAGGGTAATTTGTACAGTTCGCTTCTGTCCCAGTACAGCGAGGATGGGGAATCAGAACCACATTCTAGCTGGGGTTCTGTTTTGTACTTCTACCCGCTGCTCCAGCCCCAGGGACACCAACAATTGCCGTAAACCGCAGTTCCATCTCAACCATGCGGTATCCAGTGAGTAGCCGGTTAGATGAAACTGTGGGAAAAGAAATCTGTCTTAATAATTATTTTATTTCGTTTTACTTTGTTTTATTTAATTTGCATGCATAGCTGCTATGATGTGATTGTTGATTAAAATATTTAATTTGCCTTTGTAGATTCAATAAAGAATATATAACAACTGCTTAACCACCTGTCGTGAACTAATTACTGGGAGAATATTTAAGTAAAGTTTCATGGCATATTCTCTTATGTTTCTGTGCATGTGCACATGCATCTGTGTGTTTAAAATCTAGAACTAAATATGTCCTGTATTATAACCTGACAGGTATAAAGCATCGTCATTACTTCCAGAGCCTATATAAAAAAATATAGGCCAAAAAAGATTTTGTGTTAAAAACAGTTGTCTGTGCAGAGTACAAACTAAATTCATCCTCTGCTCTGTCCCTCTCTTCCCACCCTCCCAGCTTCTCTCCAATGACTACATTCTCTTAGGCTTGATTGGAAATGACTGCAGCTTATACTAGGGAGAGAATGAAGTAGGAAATAATGACCATAAGAAAATTAGGCTCAATTCTTTGAGATATGAAGATGTAACCTATTGTCATCACATCAACACCTGAGACCTTAATCCGTGACTCCCACTTTGAGGCCACTTATAAGCCATTAGCTAAGCCGTTTAACCTGGGGAGAAAAAGAATTGGCTGCCTTGCAAGACTAGATAGTTTGACTCTTCATGCATGTCTTTATTTCAGTTTTATTCCGCAAGTTATTTAAGGTGGTTCCATAAAATAGATATAATAAAATAATGAAGAAATCAGATCAGGGCAAAGGGAAATGGAGATAAGAGAAACAAGACAATGTCAGAGAAAGGAGTGTTCATGAAAAGTATTGGTCAACTGTAAAGCACAATCATCCATCACCACTACTACGGTAACTAATAGCTATTGCAAAAATGGAATATTTAAAGAACACAAATACTGAGTAGCATTACTGTCAGAAATCATTGAGAATGGACAATTGTTTCTCGTGTCTCATTCAAAGTGATTCATATTTTCTAGTTACCAGGTCCTGCATTATGGGCCTTATTTCTCAGAAATTATTAAAGAAAAAACCTGAAATCCATATCCCATTCATATCTCTAATAAATAGCCTTTACACTTGGTTATCATTAATCATTTCTGCTAGGGCATTGCTAATACGATGATTATTTTCATTATTCTTATTGTTATAATTCTGATGACTATGTTATAACATAGTTAGAACTATGTCTGTTGGCCAAATATATTATGGTAACCATATTTTATGAAACTACAAAAAGAGCCTAGAACGATTTCAGTGTCCTTTTGTGTTAACCACATCAGCATAGTGAAAAAAAATCTGTGAAAAAAAATCTGGCCAAAGCAAGACACACTGAGTTTGATGACACTTAAATTTTCATCAGGAAAAAAAAATCCAGTCATGACCATATTATAAATGTGTATTCTAAGAAATATGTAGAAACTTAAGAGACCCTATATCCAGCACCAGTAATCCCCAAACCTTTTTTCGAAATGCTCTGACCTCAAAACCTATATTCTTTTTAAAAAAATTTATTGCGGTGACATTGATTAGTATCATATCAGGTTTCAATGTGTGAAACTACCAAGTCGCTGAGATTGCAAACTGCAAAGATGTTGGGATCTGGGCTCAAATCTTGTTTTCTCTACTTACTTATCTGTGGGGCAGGATACTTAACCTCTCGTAGCCTCAGTTGTCTTACAGTAAAAATGGGGTTAACGTAGTAATCAAAACTCATAAAGTTGCTGTGAGAACTAAATGAGATAATGTTAGTTAGGAGATTAACATAGTATGTGTGTTAGTGCGTGTGTGTAGAGTGATCACTGAAAAAGTGTCAGTTATTGATTATGTTTATAAACACTATTTTTCTATCTGTATTAAAAGTTTTTGCGTTTTTCTGAAGAAGCCTTTGTACCTTATTTAGTGATTTATTTCATGATATCTTAGAGCTACTAATCAACGCCAGTGTTTCAGTCTCTCTGACCCTTGGCCCTTGGAATCTGTGGCAGAAAAAAAGCATACGTTAAGAGCCCTGGGCAAGTTTGATATTTACCCCTGCTCCTTTGTAAAGTGAATACTACTTTATTTCTACTCTGAAACTCCAGGTTGTTGGACACCGGGTTTTCTTAAAGTGTTTTTCAAAGGGTAAAATTAGCAGCTTTCAAAACTAATGAAAGAGATATTTTTATTTTACTGTTGTTTTAATTTGCATCTCTCTTGTCACTGGTTGACCATCACTTGATGTATTTATTTGGGAAGAAAGGTTTCTCTTCCATTAATGACCTGTTTCCTTCCTTTCCCCACTCTTTTTCTGGGTAGTTTACCCTTTTAATTATTGTTATTATTTGCGAGACTTCTTTATTTTTATTGTTTGAAAGAATTTTTATGTTTGATATTGCTATTATATAAAATAAATATAAGAATATATTTTATAAAAGTAGTTATGCTTATTGAAGAAAATGCAGAGAAATCAAAGAACATTTTTTGCATAACTCCCACAGGTAGAAACATTGATAACTACCCTTTTTAGTCTTTTCTCTATGAAAATACATATTCGTATATGTATTTTTTACAAAAATGTATATTACACCTGTTGTTTTATAATCAGACTTTCCCACTTTTACAATATAATTTTAGTTTCTAGGTAGAATTTCATTATATCTCTGTACCATTATTTAATAATAAAAATTTCCCGACAAATTTTTGTGATTATTTTTAAAAAACTACTTGACACAAGTATAATTACTAATATAATATTTGTCTTTCCCGTCAGACTGATGACTTTTAAACCCTTCTGACTGCAGCTCACAATAAGAAATACATGTTACTCTGTGAATCTGGATTTGTCTGCACACACATATAAGTGGAAAAGAAGTCATGAAACGAAACTCACTCTCTAGTTACTTCTATTTTCTATTGTTTTCTGTATTATTTTTAAATTCTGTCACAGTTTACTAAATTTATTTCATGCTTCACAGATGAGTTTACCATCAATTTGAAAAACACTAAGTCCGCATTTCCGTGGGAGCAGGACTGTGCTTGGTACACAGGAGGCATTAATACATTTGTGTTGCAAGCTGGAAAAGAGACCCAGAAAAGCCAGCAATGCGGTTCAATCAGAATCTGAAGGCCTGAGAACCAGGTTAGCTGATGGCATAAATCTCAGTACAGGAGCAGGAGAAAATGAGAAGTGATGTCATTGCTCTATTCTGTAAGGCAGAAAAGAGCGTGTGACACGGCAAATTTCATTTTCCTCTGCCTTTGCTCCCTTTTGACCCTCAGCAGATTGGATGATGCCCACTTCCACTGGGAAGGACCATCTACTTTACTGAGACCACCAATTCAAATGTTAAACTTATTCAGAAATACCCTCATGGACAAACTCAGAAAAAATGTTTAATCTGGGTACCTCATGACCCGTCAACTTGACACATAAAATTAACCATCACAGGCAATATAGTGTACAGTTAACTCTAAGGACTCTAGAGTCAGACAACTTGAATTTAAATGCTAGGTATGCCACATACTAGCTAGTGGCCATGGGTAACTTACTTAAACCTCTCTGTGTCTCCTTTTCCTCAGCTGTAAAATAATAGTGCCTAGCTCATGAGATTGTTCTGAAAATTAAATGAGTTTTTTTTAAAGCACTTAAAACAGTACCCACGTAAGCAAAATATATATATTTTGATTAAATAAATAAATAAATAAATAGGAAATTCTTGGAATTGAAATGGTTGGATCAAAGGGTTTGTAAAAACATAAGACTTCTGGAACATAAATAACCACCCATCCCTGTCTCCCCTGCCCCCTGCAAAGTCTGAACCAACTTTTATTCTCACCAGCCATATCAGACTGATAGAAGTGATTTACTGAGATGGTGTTCACTGCTCTTCACCTACCTGAAAATGTGTTGGGCCTAGTTAAGAAGGATGATGGTTCTTTCAAGTAGTGAGAAAAGGGAGGCAGCAGCCAGTTGCTCATGGAAAGAGGCCCTCGAGGGATGCCCACCTATACTTGGCAAATCTTTGGCTTAGTTAGGGTAGGAAAAATTCCAAGATACTCTGCAGGGTAAGCAAGAGAGTTTACCAGATGCTTGGACAGTGAGCAGAAGGTAAGATTCCCAGGCAAACATCCCTTCCTAAGGCATATATTTCTCACTACTACCTTTGCTACTCTGCCACTTACTTCGACCTTTGAAACCCTGTCTCAAATCTGCAAGGTAGCATCTAAACCCTATTGACTTGGTGTTAGGCATGTTTTCCCAACAGATGAGTTGTTTTGTGAAAACTGGGTGTCTACCTGAACCACACACACACACACACACACACACACACACACACACACACGAGACACACACATACATGCAGCTCGCACCCCCTCCCCCCCACACACAGAACCTGTAGCTTTTTTTGAGGGGGAAATACATATCCAACTCAAGCCCCTACTTGTCTATGACGTCTTTTCTAGCAACTGCAGGTCAGATAGATCTCTTTCCTCTGAGCTCAGCGATTCTAGGCCATATCTCAGTGTTTAGTACTTAATTACATGCTGTCTGATTCTAGAACTGTCTCAGGGTGTTAGTTCCCCAAACTATAGTGTGATTTCTTTGAAACTGACCACCTTGTCTTCTATTTCTTTTGGGTCCCTCAGTGGCTTGGCTTATAGTAGGTCATTACCAAATAGTCAATGATTGATCAATCTGAGTATGAACTGTGTGGAATTTGCATTGAAACAAAATTATATTAAGAAAGATGTCTTCCAACTTTTATAAACTAAATTAAAAATGGATGGAATATTAAAATATTAAATAAACAATAAAATATGGTTGAACTTATTTATAATTATAGACTGAGCTAAAAGAGGCCAGCCTTTCCAAACAGGACAAAAGCCCAGAAGCCATAAAAGGAAGAAAAAATGGATACATTTCACAACATAAAAAAAAAAAATTGAAACTTCTCTAAGACAAAGACTTTTTTAATGGAGGAGGAACATGTATAAGTAAAGAAAATGACGAACAATCATCCCGCGCCCCCCTCCCCAAATTTTAAGAGGGTAGAAAACAGCCAAATTTTCCCCTTCCAACATTTGTTCCTCATTCATCTACTAAGAATTCTTTTACCTCAATCTTACAAGAAAGATCTTAATCTTGTTCCCTCTTCAAATTCTGTCTCTCTAGGAATGTATGTCTTCCTTCTTTCTCCCCCTCTCTCTATTTTCCTTTAGACTCTGATTCTTAAATAACAAGAAGTGAGGGGATTTGTGGTACTACAATTTTTTTTTTAAAAAAAGAATACCTTTCTTTGAACTTGCTGCAGTTGGCAGAATTATTGGACATGTGACTCACAATGGGCACACCAGCCACTTATGGCTTGGATAGGTCAAAGTGGCAAACATTGCATGATTGTCAGTAGTTAATATCATTGGCTAAAACATGGGTGACTAATATTTCCTGAGTGGCTTGCTTTATCCTAAAGTCAGTGTATTAGGTATCCAAATGAGAAAGAGTCTACTATAACACTGTAGCATGCAATCTTGGAAAATTTGGAACATCAGAAATTTCATGCAACATCTCATTTTAAGGTGAGAACTGAAGCATGTGCAAGAAAGAGAAAACCATGCATCAATTCTTAAATATTTATTTGCTTTCTAATTCTGACTTTATTGAGAACAACAGAATCAAACGAGGAATGTATTTTTTTCCCTATCGCTAAAAGAAAACTTGAGCTTCACTAATGTTGCCAAGCAATTGAAAAAGGGCTACTGTTTAGAGAGAAGATGCTCAAGAATGAGGAGGAGACAAAGGTGAATAGATGAGCTTTATTGGATGATATTTTGAGGCTATATCGTTAATGAAGATGACATGTGAATAAAGAAGTCACTGAAATTGATCTAAGTTTATTTCAGTTTCTTTGAGAACATGTTAAAAAGTATCATTTTTATCAAGTGAGAAAAAATTGATAGTGAAAGAAAAGCTTATCTTTTAGAGTATAAACTATTACAAAGAATAAAGAGAAATTAAAACTCTCTGGTTAGAGAATGTTCCCTTAGAAATGCTGAAGTCTTGACATTCTGAGTTTTTCAAAGAGCACTGAAAAGACCAAACAAAAGGGAATGCTTTTTGGTCTTCCTTTAATATGTTCTGGGAAATTAAGTTTTCTCAAAACACTTTTATTTAGGAAATGTGGAAAAAATTTCTTTTTTTATCATAAATATTGCTTGTCTCCATGCATTTGTATGCAAGACAAAGGTAATATTTATGTGGTACATTTTGTCTAAGGATGTGGAAGCTTTAGAAATAATAGAATTCCAGTTTGCTAGAGGAAGAGACACAAGCATGAAAAGCCATATGATGAGTCTCAGGTAGCACATGGGAATAGTCCTTCTAAACACAAGGCATTTTCTCAGTACCAAAGTGAGCTTCCATGCCATAGGCCAACCAGACCCTTAATATTATTTCCATAGAGTCCCATTCAATCTGGTTAATGTAAACACCCTGTTATTTTTACTATTTGGAGAGTCAACATATTCATAAATACTAAAAAATATGATCCATTATGTCTTATTTGAAAACTTTTAAAAATACTTCTTTATGGCATTATGTCAGTTAGGGGGAAAGTGAGATTCCTTTGCAAACGACATACGTGTCTTGAAGATACGGATTTTACTGAATTATTAAAAGAGACAAATGCAGGAAAGGAAAAAAATGAATTACAAGATAATGGGAAGGAATGAATAGTGGAGGGATGAATAAAGTCAATGTGTTATTTTCTTATAAAAATTTTACTGAGATGAGTCCAGTAACTCTGTTTTGATTGACCTAGGAGGATATCACAGTTGGAAGATTTCAGAACCTGGCAGAAGTGTAAGGAAAGTGTAGTTGGTCAATCATTTTGGACTTATTACCATTAAATGCTCTGTGAGTCTGACTTTTTAAAGTATAAATGGGAGACTATTTTTAAAAATATATATAAGCAAGTGTTGCTTGAAACTTTGTCTTTCTACTGAAGATAGTGTTAATATTAGTAGAAAAATTTGCTCAAAAACAAAATTGTCTTGGTGCTTGTAGCCACAATTTAAGTAGTTGTTGTGCCTGAGAGAATTCTACCTTATAGCATAAAAGGAGATAAATATATTCTAGATATGCTGGCCATTTAGAGTAGCCACCTGGTTCTCACCCTCTGAGCTAACTTTGTCATTGTAGACGTTGCAATGCTGTCACACTAAGGTACAGGATGGGGTAGATGACAAATCTAAGAGCTAGACCCAGGTGTGACCTGGACCTAGCACTGCTTAAATAATAAGCACAGGACAAGAGCTTCCATTGCCCTGCTCGAGAAGCTCAAGTCAAACCTGATCTTTCTGCTATTTGGCCTACATACCAAGATATACGGTTACACCAAAATACTTGTTGAGAGCATTCACTACTTATTCTAGGGCAGATGTTCCTAAACAGAGATCCAGAGCCTCTTCAGGAGTCAGTGAATTCCTGAAATTATATGCAAAATTTGGTGTGGTTCATCAGATTCTCAAGGGGTTGTGGTACTAAAATAAAAATAAGAACTGCTTCTCTAGAAAGAAAAGAAATCTCTAGGATTTCTGGCAACATTATTTTTTTCAGGAGAATTAAACTGAACTTTAAAACTTTATTGCGTTTTTTGTACATTTTTTATAAAAATTTTTTATTGCATAAAAATACAGAACAGTATTTTTGATTATCCAGATTTAATCTTCCTATGTAAAAAAAGTCTGTGAGTTAGTGAAATGCATTTAAAAAATTTTTTTTCAAATGGAAATGTTATCCCATACTTCAATATCTATTTAAATTCTACTATTTTAACAAAGATATCTCAAAGTTCATCTCACAAGGGAACAAAATCATAGCCCTCCCCCCATCCTTAGGAAATACAAAATGGTCAAAACTTTTATCATTATAAAAGCATTAAAATTTTAGTCAATCACTTAAAAATTATTTTAAAAAAGAAATGTAAACAATAAGTCTATATAAGAGATAAAATGGAATCATTAAAATGCTCAATTAAATCCAGAAAAGACAGAAAAGGAGAACATAGAAACAAAACCAAATACACTTACAAGAAAACAGTTAGTAAAATGTTAGAATTCAATCCAATGATAACCAACAATCATGTAAAATGTGAATGATTTAAACATACCAGTTAAGAGATAGAGATTTAATAGATTTAATACGTGCAGTCTATTACAAGTCTACTTTTTTATTTTATTTTATTTTATTTTATTTTATTTTATTTTATTTTTTTTGGTGGAGGATGGTGGTTTGAAAAGAAATGTGATATAAAAAAACCTGTAAAGAAGTGAGGATTACGGAAGTAGTAGACTTGCAAGTCCATCTCCTCCAATGGGTTACATAACTCATAGAAACTAGGCAATATGAACAATGCCTCCTATATAGACCATCTTTGTTTGCAGGGGCTTAATTGTGCATCTATTAGTGTGAGAGGATAAGGAAGAAAGGAAGCAGAAAATAGTGGTGACTATTTTTGACCTCAACAATTTAAATTCAATCTTCTGTCCCTTAATAGTTTCCTTGCACTTGGAGCAAACCCACTTTAAATTTAAGACCTAGATTAAATGTAAAAGGATGAAGAAAGATATAACATGAAAATACTAACTAAAGGAAAGCTTGAGTAACTGTAAAACTTTGTCATTTTAGACAAAATAGACTTCAGAATCACAAAGATTATCAAGGATAAAGAGGAGCATTACATAATGATAAAGAATTCAATTTTTCAAGAAGTGATAATTGTAAATATATATGCATCTAAAATAGGGCTTCAAATGCATGTTACAAAAACTGACAGAAGTAAATAAATAGACAAGTACATAATGATAATTGGAGGCTTTGACACCCTTCTCAGTAAATGACAAAGCAAATAGATAGAAAAATAAATAAGGATTTAGATGATTTAAACAGTGCTGTTCAGCAACTTGACCTTGTTGACTTTTATAGACCACTGCATCCAACAGCAGTGGAATACATATTTTTCTCAAGGGGACATGGAACATTCACCCACATAAACCATATCTTGAGCAGTAAAGCAAACCTTAACAAGGTTAAAAGAATAGAAATCACACAAAATATATTCTCAGACCATAATGGAATTAAACTAGAAATCTTCAGTAGAAAGATATCTGGAAAATCTCCAAATATTTGGAAATTGAACAACACACTTCTAAATAACCTATGGGTCAAGGAGGAAGTCTCAAGAGAAATTGAGAGCACATCTCTGTCAAGCTGGGACTGGGTGTGGTGTAAAGGAAGTTGGCACAGCCCACCAGTGAAATGGCAGCAGGAGCCAGGCCCTCAGGCCCCTCAGAGCAGGACAGATGTGAGAATGAGGTTCAAGCACGGTGGAGTAGGTGTGGGTTGGGCACTCAGGTGGGAAAATGGTGCATGGAGAACATTTGAGACTCCTGTGGTATTGTTCTCAGATCTTCTTCCCCTAAGTATACTGCTTTAATAAATGCAGTATCTTCCCTGGCCCAGATAGTGAAACAAAGTCAAAGGATATAGCACAGTTTGCAGTAGATCAATTAATTCTGAGCTCTTTACTTCCCTCAAAATACTGTGCTTTCCCCATTATAATCAAATTACGACTATGTGGCAGGCATTATACTAAGCATTTTATGAACATTATTTTATTTAATCTTCACATATACTAAAAAACCCTGTCAGGGAGATATGCTTATCTCTATTTCACAGAGATATAAACTGAGATACAGAGAGATTAAACAGGCACATGTCTGACAAGTGGCAAAGCCAGGATTTGACTCCAATTCTGTCTGATTCCTAAGACTCTCAATGCCTGTGGTGTGCTTTCCACTGTGGGTGCTCACTCCTCAGCCAGTAACTTTGACCAACTGTCTAAAAATGCAAAAGTCTTGGAGGATCTGATTGAGAAGCTTTTGCTTTTCTTGGGCAGGAATCTAGATCATTAAGAGTGTCCAAGGAGGGTTTAATAGGAGTGTGAGCAGCAGCCATGTTTAAGCAGAACGATTTGGATGCACATTTATAGTATCTTCATTAATATTAGGTCTAGGTTTAAAAATTCATAACTATGTCATCTCCAGTGGGCCTTCTCATTTGACTTTTCCTCAGTGAGCTCCTGGGACAATATACCAGCAGCTAGGAGATAAAACTCACTTTAGACATGTTCTTCAAGTTGAGGCTTCAGTGATTATCCATAAAATATTGAGATTAAAAACAAATGAAACATTTAAAAATTTGTAGTCATTCTTCTCATCAAGCAATAGAAATATTGAAGGAATATAAAAAGGATGCAAAGCTGGATAGAAAAAGTAAAATATAAGGCAGATATTGGTAGCATAAAATACAACGTGTGTGTACAGGATAGCACAATGTTTAGGTTCTCCAGCTCTCGAGTTAGCCTGCCTGAGATCCAACTAGTTCTGCTGCTTGCTAACTGGCTGTATGACCTCAGGGGCATGTTACTTTATCTCTCTTTGCCTCAATTTCCTCATCTCAGAAATGGGGATAATAACTGTTTATTATTACACAGACTATTGTGAGGACTAAATGAATATATATGTAGTAATCAGTGTTCAATACATTTTAAGTTATTATGATTTTAAGTCCAGCACTACCGCAGAATTACAAACATGTATGGGATAGTTGAAGACTCTAAGAAAAGAGGCTCAAAAGTTTGCCATCTCGATCAAGTGCACTTTCATGAACTTCCTAAGAGAATAATCCTTCCCTCTTTCTAAACTGGGGGTAAACTACTGGTTTAGCATTTATTACATTTTGAGTAGAGTATAGTTAGTTGTGTAGCTTCACATGGATGGTCCACGGTTGGAACTGTCTGAGGGCAGGAAATGGATTTTGCCCATCTGCCTCCCTGCACCCTCCTCTACCCCACAAACACAAATAGCACCTAGGATGATGCCTAAGGCTTAGCTGGTACTGATAAAGGTTTGTTAAATTGAACTAAACTGAATTGAAATGTAAAGACCAGGCCCACCTAGGAGAAAAGAGACTGAGAGCTAAAAGAAAACAGAGTTTACTACCATGTGTCATGCAGAAACAGGACTATTTCCCTCATGTGTATTGGATGAAAGGCATTGAACAGCACAGGCGAACATGTTGTTGTGGTTGAAAGGTAACAAAAGCACATGTGAGCCTACTGAGGCCAGGAAGGGGCAAATAATCCTTTACAAAATATGGACTGGGTGGCCTCCTAACTTGTAGGAATTCTGGCCCCCAATTTTAGTCTGTATCAAACTCAGAGATCTCTGAGAAGCTAGTACAGTGTTACATGGGCAAATTAGTGTGAGCTAAAGGAAACTTTCAACAGACTCTACTGTGATTTCCCAGTCAAGAATTAGACAAGAGTATGTCTAACTTTGTTTTGTGGAAGCCTGAGCAAAGTCATGGAAACCAGATGTAATTAGTGATATTGCCATGAATCCAGAGGAACTAGCCCTAGAGTACTGTTTGTCCTATGATGTAAACACACACGTGTGCTTGTACACACACTCAGATACACAAACGTATACTCTTAAACCCATACACAATCTCTCCCAAAGACTCAGATACACACAACTCTCTCAAAACACACACATGTGCACACACACACTTTTCTAGCAATTATTTCAGAAACCGTACTGATTGAGCACTTGAGCAGTAACCATTATTTGTGCAGATATCCAGAAACTGGCTTTTGTTTAGTATATGACATCGCCAGTACTGAGTGGTTTTCAGTGTTTCACCCCTAAACTAGTGGTTCTTGCCTTTACATTGGTCTCTCAAAATCTCCTGTGGAGTATTTAAAATGAAAATTCCTATACTCTGTACCTTTAGAAATTTTGACTCAGTGAGTCTGGGGCAGAGTCTAAGAATCTGCAATTAGAAGGTAGATCAATAAGAGGCCACCCATAATGAATCACACTTTGAGCAATGATTTTCTGAAGACTTGTGGATACTTTTTAAGGGTTGACAGGTCTACCCTATTTTTTAGCTTTGAAGCAATGAGACCAGTGAGATCAATGGGCTTTGTGTCTCAGTGTCTTTGAGACTCAAACATAAAAGTCTACCTGTAGCCTAGCTGTCTTATCTAAAATGCTCCAGTGAACTTCTCTTTCCATGTTAATATCAAAAGAAGGGCTGTATTTAAGAATGGGTCATTATGTACGGTTATACCTGAAGTAAACAGACAACCCACTCTCTTGCTCTAAGTGTTCACACCAAGTGTCTCATTTTATCTTAGCAGAGTCATCATTGGATCCCAAATCTGTTGATGATGTCAAACCCAGTTTGTTTCACTGAATCACAGGTATCTTCACTGGGTGACCAGGAGTCTCACAGTCAAGTCTTTGTATTAAGTAGTATTAAAAATACTTAGCAACCAGTAAAACAGGTGCAGGCCCCCTCAGAACTGATGTAAATAAGCACGCTTCAAGATGTTATCACATGGGACTTAGGCTCCTAATTAGGGGTGGGAGAGAGAAGCAAGAAATCACTTGCTTTCATTCAACTTTTAGGACAAATGACGGTATACAGAAAATGACTAAAAAATGCAAATTCACTCTTTCCTTGAGGTAGAGGAGAAGGGCTGAATCAGAAGGCTGGTTTCCATAGGAACGATGACAACTCTTCCCCCCCAAACAATAGCTCAGACTCATGTTCTGACAAGTGTTCTGTATTTATGAAGTTAAAAGGTAAGAGTATTTTAAATCATGACTGTCTCAGAAATTTGTGACAAACTCTTGCCAAATCTCGGGTATCATTTGGAGTTTACTATAATGCTTTACCACAAAATCTGTCACATGGGTAGTTGAAAAGTCACCAGTAGAGGTTTGTTTTCCTACCATAAAGAATAACCTTCCTCTGGGATCAGATGCAAACACTGAGATGAGATTGCTAGGAGGTCTAACAAGATGACTCATTAAGTCTCAACTAACCTCACAGTCTGGCCTGGGTCCAGTCCAGGTCAGCTGTCCCTGCCCCTCTGTCAGGGCCCGTGAGGAGCCCCACATGAAGGGAGGTTGATTTTCTTTGCAGATCACAGTTGGGAAAAAGTTCTGGTCAACTACAGGTTTCTTTCCTTTCCCTCCCATCTTCACATTTCCTAGCTAGTGGGCATCTTACCTACTCCATACTGAGTTTTCATACTTAATATGTAACCCTGTTAAATTTCACAAATAGTGATTCTCTATTTTCTTATTAAGTTGAACTTCCCGTTTCGATAGCAGTTTCTAGCCTTCCTTCTTTTTTTTTTGTACAACCAATTAAATGTAGTGCATTATTATCCTAAAATGATTTCTAATTTAAAATTATGACATTCTGATTTAAAATCCCACACAATACAGCAATGCCTAATAACCAGCCCACAAGGTATTTAATTGGAAAATATTTTATTCTGGCTTCACTTCCCTAAAAGCATTCCAAGATCACCCATTCAAGGAGCTAAAATAGAAGCTTAATCTTGGAATTAATTGGAGATTAACACGGAATCTTAATTTTAAATGTATCAAAGGAAAGAAAACAATTTAGACCCCAGTGTACATCAAAGGATAATTCTATCTGGCAAGGTGCAATGGCTTTGCTGCAGCCTAATCTCTCACCACACCCTGATGCTTCCATAGCTACCGCACCACAGAAGCCACAACAACTTCTTCAGTGCTGTTCCCTCACGCGAGGAACTCTCCCCAAGCACTGGGGCCGGGATTTACTTAATTATGTCTATTTACAAACGCGTAGAAGTTGGTTACACACCAACAGAAAATCTCCACCAACTCAGCAAGTGGCCTCTTTGCAAGTCATTGATGAACCGCCTTCTGATGGCTGCTATTGAACACTGATCGAACCCTAACAAGGATGCCAACTCAGGCTCTGCCCTGCGTGCAAGCTCTGCCTTGGGAGAGGCCCTTAAGGCACTGGGGCACTTAGCCAGAGGGATGAGTGAGAGGCCAAGAACAAGGTGGGGGAAAATTCAGAGCCCAACACCAGCTGCATGCAGGGTTCAAAATGGTGTTGAATGGCAGCACTTCGCAGCCAGGAGATTCCTAGGCACATATAGTCTCTTCGGCAAAGTGTCATGTGCATTTCTCTTTTTTTTACTTATTTGAAATATTGCACTGCAGAGGAAAGGATAATGTGCTGAGAGCGTTTCAAATGTTTTGGCACAGACCTTTTTGCCTTGCACCAACATTTCAATCACCCATACAGTGAGTTCCACTAGAATAAAGTTGTTCATTTCAAATTTGAGTGAACACCACGAAATCGGAAAAGATTTAGCATGCCTAATTCAGAAAGAGAGAATTCTGGGCACAGTAGCCATCTTTTATTTGGAGAACAAGTTTTACCAAAACTCAATTAGTCAAACTTTGAGTTAACCTGCTTCTGATCTGAGACTTTGGTAGAGGAATGGAATTTAGGACTGTAAGAGCTAAATTTTATTTCATTAGGATGAAAATATTTTAAGTGTATCCTACTTTCTGACCACTTTTACTAAAAAGGGTATTCCTTCTTCTACCTCTGTGCTCTTCTTTTTCTAATAAGTATGACTAAAACAGTATTTAAAATTATTCTCAGTGCAACTCAATTGAATCACCTTTCTCCAGTGCTGAGTTCCCACGTACTAAGCCACAAGTGGCAGCAGAGTGGATATTGTGCAGATCCTTTTACTTTTATTTCAAAATGCTTCTCAGGGGCAACTTTCTCCTTGTGAAAGAAGCAATTACTGGCGATCCAAAAACAAGGCTAAATCCTCCACTCTGGGGACAGCCAGTTCAATGAGATTGGAACCTCATGCTAGAAACGTTTTTTAATCACAAAGAGGAGTTTTTAGCTTGAACTGATAAAGAAAAATATGTTGTTAGTGAGTGTTTTCCTGGGTATAGTGTATCCTTCAAACATTTTTCCTAAGAGGGAAATGTTAAGCTCTTGATAAATGAAAAATAAACTCTTGTTCTCTAAGATAAATTATTACAATGAGAACTTTCTCCAAGCTTAAAAACCTAATACTAATCTTTGGCTTTGGATGGTAGAATTTCCCTAAACTGTTGAATGCATTCCATGTTTCTCAGACCTTGTTTTGGTAAAGGACAAGGGGAGCATCTCCAAGGGGTGAGTGATTACCTTATCATCCTTTTACTGCAGCACGGAGATCTTTAACTCTTTAAGCAGTGGCATTTAAGTCTTGAGAACACCCAGAAGCTTGCCCCAGGCTTTAGGCATTCTTAGTTGAAAAAAAAAAAAGAGAAGAAGAAGGAAAAAAAAAAAAAGGAAAAGGGGAATAAAAGGCCAGCTTGGGTATCAACAAAGGAGAAATAGAATAAGCCAGGTAGTTCAATTCTGATAAGATTGGAGATCTGCAACTCAGGTAAGCCGACCTGCAAACAAGTGCCCTGGCTTTGGCAGAGGCAGCCTCTCCTCTCCTGGGTTTTGTATCTGGGGCATTCATTCTCTGAGTTCACTTAATGGCAAGAAAAGTTAGAGATAGGCTCTTTCCCAGCTTCTCTGAGCAATAAGGTTATTCTTTCACTTTTACAAACATTTTTAATCACATCTTCTTACCTTTCCTTTGTGCATCAAAAAGAGGTTATCTAAAACTGAATTGTAACTGCCTCTAGGGTATGTCTCAAAAACTGGTAGAATCATCAATTTTAAGAGGATTTTATCAGCAACAGTTTATAGCTCTTGATTGAAATGAAATAATAGACATAAGGAATGCTTGACCTCTGAAGTAACACCCCAACCCCTGCCAAAGGAAAGCTCACTTAAAAAAAAAAAAAAAAGGGAAAAAGATCATAGGAAAATGCTCTTAAGACCAAAAGTTAGAATGCGAAGTTATTTCTTTATTAAGACTCTGCAATTAGTTTTATTTTAAACCCTTTTATAATAAAGCCCATATGTCAGAATAATGATGTCAAAACCCTTAAACTACACTGGTAAATTGAAAAGGTAATGGAAAATGAAAGGTTTTATTCAACTTTTGCTTTGTTTTGCATTTTGCTGGAAGTGCTGCCTATGGGGGAAAAAAAACATGAATAAATCAAACAAAAGTGTGCCAGTATATCTAGTGTTGACCTTTAATAAGACAGGTCTGAATATTTTACTTTACAACTTTTTGTGTTCAAATTAAACGAAGTTTCTGATATAATATCAACTATAAGAATAATGCAAAAAAATAAAAAATAAATAGATAAATAAGAAGACCATATACCTAGAGTTGGCAGTCCTTGATCTTAAGTGGTACAAAGATAGCTGTTTTTTTTTCTTTACTTTTTTAGTTCTCAGAATTTTTGCATTGTTTATAATTAATATTTATTACTTTTAAAATTTAATGTAATTTTGTTTAGAGGATGAAAAGATTCTAATCATGTGATTTCATTCTTGGGTGTTTTAAATAAAAAAATTTTGACCCTTTTTCCCCTTTCTATCCCTCTGCTCCTCTCTTAGTTGAATTTCTTGGTCGCTTTTTCCCTCTGCTCATTTCCCATCCTTCTGCTCTTTCTCCTTCTTCAGTCAGCATCACCTGCTTGGAACTGAACTGCCTGACTAATTTTAGGAGGCTCCTATGAAAAAGAAGTCAGAGGAGGGAGACTGGTCCTACCTCAACCACCAAAGCTACTTAGAGGTCCCAAAATTTCAGAGCTGAAGCGTTGAGACCAATGACTTCACTTTAGAGAGGAGGGATCTAAGATCGACTGTGGAAGGACTTGCTCAAGGTCACACCATTTGGGGGCAGAGTGGAAATTAGAACCTAGGATGAGTCTTGTAGCTTTAACCCATGGAAGGAATAGAGGCTGTTGAAAGCAACAAACATAGAAACATACAAGGAAACATGCAGACATCTAATGCATGAAGCAAACTGGATTTTTCTAAAACCATACTGTTTCTCTACTGTAGGAAACACAGCAGTGCTAAAGCAAGAAGAAACAGAGACTTACCTGTGGCCTCAGCATCACAGGGAGCAGAAGATCTATGGCTTCCATGTCTCAAGGGGGCCTCTGCCCCAACTGGTTGTTGCCATGTAAGAATTCATCCTAGTATTGCCAGATCTTCTGATCTGACAAGAGAAGTGGAGGGGGAGGGGCGGGATTTTCATGTGAAATTTCCCAATTATAAAATGTTGATGCCAACGTTTAAGAATACTATTTTTAAGCCAGGCAAAATATGCCAGAAGTTTGTGACATTTTATGTAAAATGTGAGAACAGGGCAGAGTTGCCTCAGAACCTTAAAAGTGAAGGTAAATGTTTTGAGATCCTTGGTGCCAGAGAGAAGGGTGACTAATGCTACTGATGGTTGATTTCAGAATTAAATAACATCAGTATATGTAATCATCACAGGAGTGCACTGGGGTACTGGGTATTCTTCTTGGCAACTGTTCCTTATTTGGTTTTCATATCTTGCCTGGCTTCTCCTCCCTTCTTTACACTGAAGTGCGGTGAAAAGTTTTACATCCTTGGCTTATAATTGAGACACAAACCTCCCTAACCATAGCAAGAAAGCTGTGGCAGTGGATTGGGACCTATTTGTGGAAACATGAATGGAATGTCAGAGTTCAGAGTCTGTACTCTGAGGACTGTAGAAAGGTGTTCTTCTTGTGAGAGAAAGGCTAGTTCTCTATCCTCCACTTCTCACCCTCATTTAGAAAAATGGAAACCCTCTCCTCACCACAGTGTTTACTTATCATTCTATATAACTACAAATTGGCAAAGAACACAACCTCACCTTCCCTTTTAAATCAACTTCCCTTTTAAACGAGGGCAATGAATTTTCAGTTTGGCAGCCTAACCTAGAAATGATTATCCAAATTATAGGTACAACGACACTTCCTTACATGTTTCTATTTCCTCCAAATTTTCTACAATGAGTGTTTATTATTTTTATGATCCAGAAGGGAAAAGGTTAAGAAAAAAAACAAAAGGCAAATCAAACTGTATGTCTATTGGAAGGGTCAGAGCAGCCAACAGGTAGTGTAACAAGCTACCAATGAAATGAAAGAACTTCAGTTCAGGAGTCAACAAATCTGAGTTTTAATCCCAGGTTTGGCTACTCAACCTTAATCTCTGACAAGGTATTTTCTTCTGTTACATGGGGATAATAATTTAATAATTTAGGGTAATTTTAAAGATTAATGATAAGTTATATGACACATGGTAGGTTTTGAATAAAAGGTAATCATGGCTTATGCAGTGATTTTGTTTAACACAGCACTCAACATCAGAATAAGTGAATTGTAGAAGGCCTTGGTGAACATGTGAGTTGATGTCTGTTCATGAGAACAAAACATCCTGAAGTCAACAGCTCTGGAGTATGTCTTTGTTTCTTCTGCCAACACATCTCTGCTGAGCACCACAGAACCACACTGGTTGGTTTGGGAACCTGTACAAATTCCATGAGAAAAAAATTGAGTTGTTCTTTTGTTTTGGGTACTATATCATTTTTACAGAGTTGGTTGTAAGTTCAGTTGCTTTTATATCTTCAAATAAAAAAAATTATATGCCATTTTGTGTTTTTTCCAGGGTTCTTTAGAACAAGAACAATCTTTTTGAACAAACTTGGATCTCGTACTAAAGATTATGACACTTTTAATAATGCTTTACACATAGTAAATACTCAATAAATACTGGTTATGCATGATTAAACACCCAGACTCCTTGAAAATGGCCACAGCATGGTAGAATCCAGTGGAAAGTGCTTCAGTGAAGCTTCCTCACCCTCCAGAATTAAGGGAGATCTCAACTCCTTCAGGGCTAATTCCATAAACTAAGCTTTTTCCCAGACGGTTTGTTGCTGCTGTTTTTTTTTTTTTATAGCATTTAATTTACAATTTACTATGCCAGCTTAAAATGAGAGTTTTTTTTTTTTTTTAAGAAATGCTGTTTAGACTGAGTGAAGATTTATGCCCCCATCTTCCCGCAGCCCGCCACCACCGTCCCCTCTGGGCTTTCCTATCTCTGATTTAGGCAATTGCAATTGGCTCCCACCTGGACTTCCTGTCTCGTACTATCTGCTGTGCACACCACCACAGTCTCTGTAAAACGCCAGTTCTGGCCTGTGACCTACTAGATAACAAGAGCTATTAAGCACTTAACTGTGCCTGGCATTGTGTTAAGCACTTTACATTAATTATCTCATTTAATCCTCCTAACAATCCCATGGGATAATCTCCATTTTACAGAGAAGCCAAGGGAGGCTCAGAGAGGTTAAATAAATTGTGCAAGTAAATTGTAGATTACATTTCGGGCTTCGTTTATCCTCTTAATTATATACACAGTCCTCTTTGACTGCAGCTACGGCAGCATGACGGCAGAATGCACTAGGTGTGGCGACACCTCTGTCACATGCTATCTGCCCTGCCTAGGATGCTCTTGCCTGCTTAGCACTCAGACCTTCCTCTCCACTGTAAAGCCTTCCCAGATAGGCCTCCAGCTTCCCCAGCAGGACTCTGTCACCTATTGCTTTGCCATTGTTAGTTTATCTTTCTCTTTTATCTAACTTCATGAAGGCTGGGACTTAACCTTATTGTTTTGTATTCATTTACACAAAGCCTGGGAAGTAGTAGACAATAAATGTTTGTAAAACAGATGAATTCTGAGATTCTCAAGAGTGTCTTACTGGTATGTTTATCCCCCAAACCAAGCTGCAATACCAGGAGTCCACCCCGGAAGGGACAGATTAACTGAGAGGCAGTTCCAGTAGACTATGCAAGTGGGGTGTCACAAGCCGTGGGGCAAAGAATCAGCAGACAGAGAAGCCAAAGTTGGAGACAGAGTGATCCAGCTGGACAAAGAGAGAATCAGATATGGAGCAAGTAGAGATGGGGTGGTGTATTAGTCAGGGTTCTCCAGAGAAAATAAACTAAATATTTAAAAAATTATATAAGAAATTACGGTTCACATGATTATGGTAGCTATAAGTCTCAAGATCTGCAGTCGGCAAGCTGGAGATTCGGGAGAGCATGCTGTCTCTCAATTGGCTTAAGACCCAGGAAGAGCCAATGTTTCAGTTCAAGTTCGAAGGCAGGAAAAAACAAATGTCTCAACTCGAAGACATTCAGTCTGTTATGTTTTTATGCATAAAGTGAATACTTTCCCTAAATCCTCAGCCAGCAATCTTCTGCTTATGACTCTAGTCTCAATGATTAGAAGGGCCTTGCATGGTGGAACGTCCACTGGGGGAGGCGGGCTCATGGATGGAGGCGGGCCAACCAATCAGCAATACCTGCCACACATGCACCCACTCTAATTAGACGGTTCCGCATCTGTCTTACTCCACCTCTGTCTTCACATCATTTCTCCCACCTCGAATGATCTTTGCCCTGCCCCCTCTCTGCGTAGTGAAGGCCTTTCCTTTTAAGTCCTGATAAAATGCCATTATTTCCTCCTAGAAGTTTTCTTGGTCTCCCTCAAAACCTCCCTGATAAAATTTCTCCTACGTTCAACCACTGGTTGTATTTCTGCTATACCTAGTACCTCATACTGTACCATGGTTAATTATATGTGTTTCATCTCCCCATCTATATTTTGAAGTCCAAGGGGACAGAGAGCATGTCCCATTTATCTCTGTATTTCCAAAGCAACTCAGCGCAGAGTAAGTATTTAAGTGTTAGATGAATGCAGGCACATTCTGCAATATTCCATTTTGAACAGAAAAGTCTGCAAACTCCACATTGTGTCTATAATGGCCCCTCTGATCCAAGTTAAAGGAGAACATCTGCAGCCCTCTGTGACTATTGGCTGCTGTCCTCTGTCCTCAGCCAAAGCAGGGACATCTGTAGTGGCAACGTGACTATCTACCAATGCTTTTTATGTCCTTCTGCCCAAATATGCAGCTGTTTCCTGGGTGGGAAAGCGAGGAAACAGTAAAAATCTGACAAAATAACAGCAATTTAAGCAAGCGATTTGTGAAGATTTTAAAGTTAAGAACCTAGAAGTTGTGCTATAATATAAGCAATAATAATACTAATACCAATTGATAACATTTGTTAAACTTTTTATGTCAGACACTATACTTTATGGGCATTATCCCATGGACTCCACAGAAGAGCATACTTATTTATCTGAGATATCTGGGAAGGCTTCACAGTGGAGAGGATGGTCTGAGTGCTAAGTAGGTTTTTATGTTCCACCAGAGCTCAGAAATTTTAAGTAATTTTCTCAGGGTCACCTAGCTTATAAGTGGCAAAGCTGGGCTGACACTTATTTATTAGTGCAGGCCTGTGAGGGAAGAGGTGTTAGTTCTGGTTCACACAGGAAAAAACTGCAACGCAGAGAAATCGAGTGAAAAGAGCAGTGTGTTGGAGAAGAGGGTGAGATCTGGAATTTGGACTTCCTGGGTGTGAATCCCCACATGACCTGGGCAGACTGTTGAAAGTTTCTGTGCCTCAGTTTACTCATCTGTAAAACAAGAGTATCAGTTGCTTCATAGGTTCTTATGAAAATAAAATGAGTAAGTACACTTATTGAGACTGGCATACCACCTGGTCCAATCCAAATATTTGGTAGCTCTTAGCCAAGACTGTGACCAGCCTGTATGATAGAGTAGCTGAGACAACACACCTGTGTACTAAGCTAAGGGAACTTGAGCATTCAGATGTGCTTTGGTCCTTCTGGAGAAAAAAAAAAAAAAGAATACAGTTGTGAATCAGATGATGTTTCAGGCAAGAAGGGACCATGTATAGATAGTGGTCCCGTAAGATGATAATGGAGCCAAAATTCTTATTGCCTGGTGACATTGTAGCTATCTTACTGTCATAGTGCAATGCATTACTCATGTGTTTATGGTGATGCTAGTGTAAACAAACCTACTGAGCTGCCTGTCACATAAAAGTACAGCACATACAATTTTGTATAGTATGTATTTGCCATGTGTTACAGTTGCTTACAGTGCTTAGTACAGTAATATGCTGCGCAGGTTTGTAGCCTTAGAGCAATAGGCTATACCATACAGCCTAGGTGTGGAGTAGGCTATGCCATCTAGGTTTCTGTTAGTATACTCTATGATTTTTGCACAACAATAAAATTATCTAATAATACATTTCTCAGAACATTTCCCCATCATTAAGTGGCACCTGACTGTACTACTTTCTGGTTCCCAGTGGTAGGAATCCTGTTTCCCCGACAAAAGGGATCCCTAAGTTTATTTGACCCCATATATCAGAGACTCACAAATTTTGAACAGAATGTCTCTGTCTGCATTTCTGTCCACTACCAGACTTAACAAGCTTGTGGCTTTGGAATTGTTTTGGAGAAGGACCTTCATTTGGTGTGTGCTAGGCTCTATGGAGAAACCTTTGATATTTCCATAGTATAATGTAATTTTGTTTAAGCTACTTTCCTCATCTTGGCAGCTAGTCTCCGAAGATGGTCCCACAATAAGCCAGACCTCTTGGTATTCACACTCTTTTGTAGACTCCATTCCTCATTGAATCTAGGTAGGCTTTATGTAACTGGTAGGATATGGTAGAAGTGACATTGTGTGATTTCTGAGGCTAGGTCATAAAAAGCCTAGTAGCCTCTGCCTTGGACTTTTTGAAAGCTCACTCTGGGGGTAACTACCTGCTATGTAAGAAGTTCAGCAATTATGAGACCATCACGCTTTGATAAAGCGCAGGCTACCCACATTGAGAGACTATGAAGAAAAAGAGACACCTGACCACTCATCAGCAATTCCTGGCATCTAGGTGAGGTACCAAACACATAGGGAAGAAGCCATCTTGGACATTCAGCCAATTGAGCCTTTATATATTTGTAGCACAGCTACCATCTGATGGCAACTTCATAAGACCACAAGCAGGAAGTGCCCCACTGAGCCCAGTCAACCTACAGAACCATAACAGATGACAATAAATTAATTGTTTTGAGGTTATTTATTATGAAGCACTACGTAACTGAAACACTCATGATTCTCCCAAAGCTGCTGGTGCAGTTACAACACACTCAAATCCAAACCACAGATGAGGATTTTTAAGCTGTTTCTTTTTATGAAATTAGGGTTTGTGGTAAATATTCAAATCAAGATCAATTAAAGTCTGTATGCAAAACTTTTATAAGTCTTTCCATTTTTCTTGAACAGTAGAATAAATGCTATTCTAATAACACCTAACATTATGTTACATGTTCGTCTCTTGTCTTCCTTTTTTAAATATGAGCTCAAAGATGGCAACGATTGTCTGTTTCATTCTCCTTTGTATCCTCAATGCTGGCAAAAGTATTTGACCTACAGTAAGTCTACAATAAATATTTGATGAATGTTTATAGATAAAGTTAATATGTTAGAAAACATTTATGTAATAAATATAGTCAACCCATAGAAAACTTCTCACATTGGCTTCAAGAATAAAATTTGACATGTAAAAATATTAAGCAAAAAAGCTAGTTTTTAAAAGTCAGTTTGCAAATCAGTAATTAAAGCATAATCCCATTTTTTTAAAAAAATTTTAAGCGTATATTTACCAAAAAAAAAAAATAGTTCAAAAACATTGTTATAATTCTACTGATGATAGTTATTTCTGTGTGAAAAGTTCAAAAGGAAAATTTTCTTTCTCTTAGTGCCTTTCACACACTTTCCAAATATTTAAAGTAAAATCGTATTCACTTTGTAATCAGGGAAAATGTTATTTAATAAAACTAAATTGGAGCTTTTATATATCTATTTTTTTAATCTATATTCCATCTGAGACCACAAAAATTAAAGTTTTTCGATTTCTTCTCAACCAATTGAATATACTTCATGTGTATTTGTTTCAGTTGCAGCTTTTCTAATTTCCAGTAGTCATAGTACAGCATTTCTACCCACATCAAGAACAAAATAACGAGTAGAAATAACTTATTCTGACTGGTTGTCTTGGATCACTTACTTTTAGAACCCAGTTGCCATTACCATGCTATGAGGAGGTCAATTTCTAGAGCAGTTCTGGCAGGTTGGATCATGGAAGGATTGGCTGTGGAGTCACAGACACGGACTCCCAAAGGGTATTGCTCCTAAAATGCTCTCGACAAATGCTCACAGGTTTACTTGCTCAACTGAGAAGTGAAATTGGGGTGAAAAAGCACTGGGGCTGAGAGATTAAAGACCTGGGTTATGTCCTTTTGTATCAGTTACCAATGGCTATACAACAACTCATCCCAAACTTAGTAGCTTAAAACGACAACCATCATTTTATTATTTCTTACATTTTCTATGGATCAAGAATTTGAAGAGAGCATTTGAAGTGGGGGTACTTATTTGTTTGTTTGTTTGTTTGTTTGTTATGATGTCCAGAGTGAGAAGACTTGAAATCTGGGGTTAATGCAACAATTGGGGACTAGAATCATCTGGAGGCATATTCATTCACATGGTTGGTAGCTAATGCCAGCTGTCAGCTGAGACCACAGCTAGCCACTAGCCAGAACACTTACACATGGCCTCTCCATGTAGCCTGTCTGCTTGGGTTAGTTTGGGCCTCCTCATAGCATGGTAATGGCAACTGGGTTCCAAAAGTAAGTGATCCAAGACAACCAGTCAGAAGCAGTATTACCTTCATGGCCCCCTCTTGGATGTGATATAGCTCAGTTCTGCTGTTGTCATGAGCTTACCCAGTGTGGTAGGCAGAATGATAACCCCCTTAGGAGATGTCCATGTCCTAGTCTCCAAACCTATGACTATGCTACCTTACTTGGCCAAGGGACTTTGCAGATGTGATTAAATTAAGGACCTGGAGATGTGGAGTTTATCCTGGATTATCTGGGTGGACTCAGTGTAATCACAAGCGTCCTTATAACAAGTAAGCAGAAGGGTCAGAGTCAGAGAAGGAAATGTGATGCAGGAGCACAGGACAGAGTGATGCTGGCCTGGAGCCAAGGAATGCAGGCAGCCTCTAGAAGCTGGAAAAAGCAAGGAAACAGATTCTCCCTAGAGCCTAAAGAAGGAACACAGCCCCATCAACACCATGACTTTATCCTAGAAAGACCCATTTTGAAATTCTGATCTCCTGAATCGTAAGATAATAGATTTGTGTCGTTTTAAGCCATTAAGTTTGTGATCATTTGTTATAGCAGCAATAGAAAACGAATATGCCCAAATTCAAGGGAAGGAAACACAGACTTCTGTCTCTCAATGGGAAGACTGTCAAAGTGGAATTCGAGAGCACCTGGGATGGAAGACGTTGTTGCAGTCAGCTTGGAAAAACATAGTCTGCCACACTAGGTGTGTAATTGTAGGTCGATTCTTCTGGGTCTCAGTCTCCTCATCCGTAAATGAGATGGTTGAGTGTGAGGATCTCGAACCTTCTGGACTTAAAAGTTCCTGGTCCTACAATTGAAGGAAAGATATAGTGTTCCCATGAGAAGCCATAATAAATCATGCTGATTTCCTAAGTCCTTCATTGATGTTCACTACCATTTATATACTACTCTAAATGGAATGAGAATGGAGTGCCTGGACTGGAAAACCTCAGTAAAAAATGTGTGGTGAATTCTCCAGAAGATAAGCTTTGAGGCAGAACTTTCGTCTTTGTTTTAAATTTCAAAATATTTAAGGAAGGGAGGAAGTAAGGAAGGAAGGGAAGATGAAGGAAGGAAAGAAGGAAAAAATTATTGCTTCTTTGAGGCAGTGACTATTTCTCCTTCATTGTTGGAATCCCAGCACCTAACATATAATCTAGTGTTAAAGTGACCTCCAGAGAATGTTGAGTAAGAACAAAAAGAAAAGATAACCCAAAGTCCACTGGTTATATGCTTGATAGCTGCTTGGGGTGGCCTAACTCTTGGCAGCTTACTAGATAAGAATCTTTTCACCATTTTACTCTGGAAGTTATTTCAATAGTCTTCTAATTGGTCACCTTTATTCTGTCTTTGCCCTAAACATGGCAGCCAGAGTGTTCCTGAGAAAAAAGGCTGATTGTGCCGCTCCTCTGTTGAACACTTTCAGGAAGTAGGGTGAGGTGAGGGAGGCACCTAGGGCACACGGTTTAAGAAGACATTCACTTTCGGGGGCCAGCCTTGTAGTTGAACAACCCTGAGAGTGAGTGCCCCTTAAATCATGTACCCTAGAGGCCTCCCTGACCTCACAGCCTAGTACTGACACTGGCGCTTATTATGGCGTACAAGACCATATACCACCTAACCTCTCACCTGCCCTACCTCTCTGATCTCATCTCCAAATATTCTCCCAGGCTCGGCTCACTCCACTCAAGCACACTTACCTCCTTGCTGTTTCCTGAATGTGTCACACCTACTTCCATCTCAGAATTTATACTGTTCTTCCTTTGGCCAAAACATAGTTTCCTTTGATATCTATGTGGCTGGCTCCATCTTCTTCAGGTCTCTGCTCAAATGTCACTTTTTCTGTGAAGCATTTTGTGACCATCCTACAAAAATTGAATGCCATTGCTGTTTCTCTTTCTCACTTTATTTTTATTCTTAGTACCTATTGCCATACGATGGATTGTTTGGATTTATTTTGTTGGTGGTCTGTTTGTTTTTGCTTTTGGGCCTTGCCCTTCAGCAACTCATTTTCCGTGATACTGGTTCTTAAGCCATAATTAAAACATAATTAAAGATCAAGAATAGATGTCTGCCTGCTTTCTCGAGCTCCCATAAACCATGGAGGGTAGAGTTCAGTATTATGGATTTTATGCCAAAGAGAAACAGAATAGAACAGCTATCTGTTGAACATACCCACAAACCAATGCCGAAGGCATAACAATGTATTTAAAAGAAAGTGGACCAGAACTTATGGTAGTTATTTTAATGTATCTGTAACTCAAGGAACAGTGAAATTGTTTTGTTTTCTTCAGCTCCATAACTTGATGGTATAGACAAAAAACAAACAAACAAAGACAAAACAAACAAACAAAACAAAAAAACCCAAAGCGAAAGAAACAGAGGAGAGAGAGAGAGAAACAGACAGAAGGAGAGAGAGAGAGAGACAGAGAGAGACAGCGAGACAGAGAGAGAGAGAGAGAGAGAGAGAGAGAGGAGAGAGAGCAAGCGTGCGCGCTAGCTACATTCTTGCTAATTCACCTTGGTGAGATATTTAACCATTACCAGGGAATCCTCAGTTTTGCTATCTATTAGCTGCTGAAGATGATAGTTCTTACTACAGAGGGTTACTGGAAGGACCACAGGAGTGGAGGGCAAAGGTGTTCTTTCCCTTCTTAGACTGCCTAATTAGTTGAAGCACAGATGCTACCAAAAAGAAACTGTGTATAAATTTCTATTAAGATGCTAGTGAACTTGAACTGTGGAAGAAATGAAACGAAGTGTTAAAGAGATAAAGAGAATTTTCCAGCAAAGAATATATGAAAGGACCTAACATCCCAAGTGTGGCTGCTCTATTTCAAACTCTCATACTTTTACACAGAAAGCACAAGGATCATAGGAATTAAATTTACCTAAATCTGAACAAAATTTGTCTTTTTTCTAATATCCGCTCCCTAAAGCAGAGACTTCATCTGTAGTTGGAATCTGGTGTTTGTTAGCTGGGTAGTCTTGGGCAATTTACTTCTCTACTCCTCTCTTCAAATGTTAAAAGTGTGTGGGAGTGGGGTTTGGGGGATGGAAGAGGAAGGATAACTATAGTATATAAACCATAAGTTGTTTCAAGGATTAAATAAGGTAATGAAACATGAAGATGCCTAACAATGGTTAGGAATCCAAAGTATATTGATTTTCCTTATAAGTATACAGTTGAAGAAAATATGCAAATATTCGCATAATTATAATTATTCATCTAATTATAACTAGCATGTGGAAACCCATCAGCATTTGTTTTCGTAAATGCCAATAGCCATATGTTTTGTGATCTGTAAATTAGTTTCACATACACTCCAAGACTTAATCTACAAATTAAGAATCTCAAGAGTCTTAGGTAGGTAGATGGGGTTAATGGGGACCTGGGTTCCAGGTCACTCTTCTGCTCTTCTTCTGAGTCCTCTCCCCTCTGTGTTGGCTCTAAACACAGAGGCACTTCTGTTGTCTCAGTGAAGAGTTAAGAACATTTTGCTGTGGAGTATGAGGGCTGTGTATCACTGAATTGGGGTTTGCATGTGTGGAACTTGGAGACATTCCCAATATATTCTAGAGATTTTTAATCATTCCCGGGGCTCAAATCCCTTTGAAAATTTGATAAAATTATGCCCTCAATGCACTTTTACACTTACCCCCAAATTGTATGCATAAATGTCTCGGTTTTCACAAATCCCCTGAAATCCATGTAGAGGCTTAATGAGGCTACATAGCAGGTTTAAAAACCTCTAATTTAAAGAGATTAGCATTTAATTTAAATACAACAAAGAAAGCCAGCACTTACTTTTATATTCCCCCTAAGACTTTTAGTTTTTCAGTCCTCCAGTTTCTAGCCCAATTTTTATTTTTCTGGATTCTATCGAAAGCTGGGGAAGTAAACCCAGACTATCCAAATTCCTCAGATTCTAGTTAAAAAACTAGTCAGATGAAGGAGTGGAACAGAACATTTTAGTGTAAACATATTCACTTATTACTCGTAGTTGACACTGTAATGTTTAGGAAGTGAAGAAGGAACAAAAAGATTTTTAGAATGAAAAAATTAGAATTCTGGGCAAAGTCTTCGAGATCCAGCCTGCCATCCTCTTGTACTGAACAAGGGAGTCTCTTTGTTATGTCTCATTTTTAGCCCACTGGAGGGAAGGCTAGGGCCCCCCGGTTGTTTGGCAATGATCCACTGCCTTACCAGAGCCCCTCCAGCAACCTCACACAGACTGCTGGCCTTCTCCATGCCAGGTCCCCCTTCCTCTTCCTGGTCTTATAAATCTCACCTCCCTAATGTTGCATAAACATGCAGGTACCACTTCTGGGCTTGGCAAGTAGAAGCAACAGATCTCACGAGCCCAGACTCCTGGGGAAGCAGACTCTTTTCCTGACCTGATGAGAAAAAACACTCTCTGCCACCTGGACAACCTGTCATAAGAGGGTGGTTAGCTAGGGAGGCAAACTTAACAAATACTATCCAAATTTAATTTTCTGCGAGTATACTCAGGACTTTTGCTCGCTGGGCTTCGACATTTCTAAGGAGGTGGGGGAGGCGCTTCGGGGTTAGGGGGGCGGGGAGAGAACTGCAGGGACCAAGAGCAAAATTGTCCCAGGAACCACGTTAGGACTCCCCCGCCCCCCTCCCCGCAACCCCCACCCCCTGCATACACACACGCACACCCACCACCACCACCACCACCTCCCCTTCTGTCCCCTTCCCTTCCTTCCTCCCTCTCCAGGAATGGTCCAGAGTTTCCACGCTGAGGTAGAAGAAAAAAGGTGTGGGAATTCTTGGCGTCTCAGGAGCTTCTCGATGCAGCTGAATGGAGATTCTGTGCGGGTGACTCGCCCGGGTTGCCCGGGCGCTCGTTGTTTATTCAAGTGTGGGTCAGATTAGCCACCTGGGGCACAAACCTTGCAAAACTAGTCTGAGAGCGGGGCGAGCTCTTGCAGGTAGGAAGGTGCAGCGCCGAGCTAAAAATAACCAGGGCCCGCGGCCAGCGGACTACAGAAGCGGCGCAGGCAGCGCCGCCCCGGGTAAACGCGCCCCGCCGGGTGCGCGGCGAGGCCGGAGTAACCTACAGCCACCCTGCGCGGACACTCTTGGCCACTTACTAGAGCGTCGCCGCCGGGACGTGCGCAAGGAGTGCCCAAGGAGAGGGCGCAGCAGCCTCTGCAGCCTCCTACGGTGGCCCTGGGGCATCAGGAACGCAAACCGACGTTTCTTTAGGGACCTCAGGGAAGCCCAACGCTGCGTCTGAGTGCAGGGATAAGGAGCTGGCATAAGATGTCCTCTTACTGGCGGGCGAGGAGTGGGAAGGCACTGGGGCTAGCAAGGCTCTTGTCCCCGGCCTCCTACACATCTGCAGTCGCGAAGGGGCACCGTGGCTCGGAATTTCCGGGTTTCCGCACCTCGGTCCCCATCTGCCTGCAGGAGGTGAGAGCACCAGGCGTCTCCCTGCTCCATTAACCCAGGTCGGCTGGGGTCCCGCAACCTCTCACCTCACACTTTTTCCCCCTTCAGCTCATCCTGTCAACACCCCTCTTCGGTTTCTCTGACTCTGAATTTGAGTTTGCGCGATCTCTGAGTCTGTCTCTCGGATGCAAGGCCTTGAAAAGGGCCACGCCGCGGCCACCGGCGCTGAAGACCCGTCTCTTTGTGTCCGGAGCTGGGACTTGGCTTCGGCTAGGCGTCAAGAAAGGCCCTCATTTGGAGCCCCATTTTCCCATTATTATCCTGTCCCCAGCCCTTCCTCCAAGCCCAGGGTTATCACAATCTGGGGATAGAGCCCATTTCTTTTTCTGAAACTGTTACCTCTCTGTTGGGCTTAGTGCACTTCTGTCTTAAGAATTACGTGTCTGGTGTCTCTCCCTGCCTTTTCCCCCAGAGACTGATACTTTGCAGTGCTCAGTTTGAACCTCTCAGAGAAGCCAAGGAAGAGAACAGAAGACCAAGCTCAGATGTCTCCCTGCACTTCTCTTCTGGCTCAGCTGTTTCCCCGCCCCCGCCAGACTTGAAAGAAATGCAGGTGCGCTTCATGCATCCTGCCCTCCACCTTGGGCCGCGCTAGTCCCCAGTGGCCAGTCCTTAGTTGGTGTAACTGCTCTACTTTGTGAGGTCCTGGAAAGGAGTCCCTTAAGCCCTAAGTCTGTTTCACCTTTGCTGAGGCCACCACAGGACCACGGATTGTTCTTCTGGCTTTGCCCTGTGCAACCCCTTGGTTATCTGAGGTGACTAGAAATATTGTCTCTTGTTGGTGGGTTTCAAATGATGATCAAAGAATATAACTTTTAAAAATTATTTCGAAAGCATATTTTTAGTAAACTTTTATGAAATATAACACAACAAGCGCACAAATGTCATGTGTACCGCTTGATGAATTTTCCTAAAGTGAACATCCACGAGCATTTTAAGGTGGTTATTGCATCTATACATAGTCTCTAAGGGGTTTACGAATAAATACATTTATTCTTTTTTTTTTAAATATTCATTTATTCTTGAGGACATTGGTGAAAAGAACTCTTTCTCCTACTCAAGGACATGAAATATTTAGACTATTTGTAAATATCCAAGTTTTATTTATACAATAAAAATTTATTGAATCTCATACCCTTTTTAGACAAAGCTTTCCTTGCAAAAGACTAGAAAGCTGTTGACATGAATTGAAGGGAGAATGTTATATTGCGTTGTCCAATTGATATGTGGCTGGGAAACCACAACTCATTTCATACAGTTTGATGTCCATGTAAGTCTCTGCTCCTGCTTCCAAAATTCTTCTCATAGTGACACTGCAATTTTATCCAGGTCACACTGTTCATGCATAATAGAGAGAGAGAAAAAAAAAAGAAATTGAGAAGAAAGTGTGAGCTGAGAATGAAGACATTCCACAATTTTACACAATTTTAACCTTTTTGATTCATTTTATAATAATTTATTTTTAAACAATATCCTGTCTGTAGAATCAGGTGGGTGCAGTTGACATTTTTTTTTTTTTTTTTTTTTTTTTTTTTTTTTTTTTTTTGCAGAGGAAGCATAAAACAGGGAGAAGCCAAATATCCTTCATTGTGTGCCAATCCTGTCCTCTTTGTGATAACCAATCCTTTCTTGGAAAAGGAGGAATTCCAATAGCCATACCCTGTCTGCCATCCACATGTTAAACATGTTAAGACATAAAAGCAGTCTTTTCATCTGTCTGATCTCTCTGAGGTCTTGATTAGAGTTCTTTGTCCATTTTTGATGATCTGTTTTGAAGAATTAAAACATTTCAGAAAGTAGCAAGACAACAACTGCACGCATAGGGAACTGAAGTAGTATTGGATTTTATTTGATTCAAAGAGAAAATATTAGAATCTAGTATTATTTAGCTTTAAGTGTGGTATATCAAGGACTGACAATGGTGTCAAATGTTTGAAGAAGGAAAACTTTGCAATCAGGTGTAAATTTTTTCTTCAGACCAGGGAAAAGGAAGTATGTTTACATTTTAGCAAGAAGTATAGAAAAAAATTGTTTAAGGTCAGAAATATTAGGAATCATAAAAATCAGAGATGGAAAATGCTTTGGATATATCATCTATTCTAATATTTCCTTGCTCTTGGCAGTTATGAGTGTCCACTTTGTCAGTTATTAGTTATCTTGGCAGAGATATGTTTATGGGTCAGATCTGTCAAGATGAATCATATTGAATGTTAACTCAGTGAATACTGATTCACATAAACAGCCTTTATTCAATCAACACCTGAGATGTGTGCAGCCCCAATAATTACAAAATAAATGTGAGACATAACCATTTCCTTTAAAAAGTTTATCACTAACTGTAAATAAAATTCAATACCAGAGTGGCTCTTCACCTACTTTGCTCATATGATCATTACCTTTGCAAAGAATAAAAATAATAGCTAATATTTATTGAGCACTTATGTGTCTGACGTTTTATTACGTTAACTCATTTAATGCTTATGTGATCATTATGAAATAGAAATTGTTATAAATGAGGAAACCAAAGCTCTGGAGGTTAAGCCATTTAACAATTACTTTAACCAGTAGTTAGATTGTTTCTCCATCTTTGGTCCTGAGAAAGACCTGTGAGGAACCTGGTCAATCCTCACATTTTATAATGAGGAAACTGAGACCCAGTATAGGTAAGCAGCTTCTTTCTCAAGATGGTAACCTTTACCCTGGGGAAGGTCACATAAAGTCTTGCCCTAAGGTGGGCTATGTAATAAGATCCAGAGAAGATAAGCTTCTGGGTCTCAATTTTGTTCTGTCTTCTAAGAACTGGGAAGATATCCTGGAATTCTCTGTAACTGCATGTTGCAAAGATGGAGCAGGAGCTGCTGACTTGGCCTTGGGAAAAGCCTCCAGGACAAGCCTAGTTTAGTCAGAAGCTGTGGCCATGAGCGTCCATCTCTCTGCAGGTTTGGCTCTTGGCATGTGGAGGTGAAGACAAAATGGCCTGCTCTGAATTTGGAGTCCATCACCTATTAGCTCTGTGACCTTAAACAACTCACATGATCTCTCTAAATTTCAGATTCTCATTTGTAGAACAGTGATTTTAGAAGGGTTGTTGTGAGGGCTAGACAGCAAATTTGTAACTAATGGTAAATAATAAGAGACAAATGAGTGGTCCTGGCCAGTTTCCTTGCAATTCCAATTCTAATTTATGTATCTTACTGCTTCTCGAAAGTCAGCAGTGATGGTGGGAGTTCCTTCAAAGTACCCTTACATAGTTTCAACAGATACTTAACTTGCAAAGAAGATTTGAAGAGTCGAAGTTCTTCTTAATCAAGGACCTACAAGCAAGGGCTACTACATCTATAGGATTAGAAATCTTTGCACTTATAAAGACCTATTTGGTGTGTCCTGAGCATCGTGATTCTATAATTACCATAACAGTTTATAAAGCACAAGGCAAGCATGTTCTTTGCTTTTTAATAATGTCAAGGTATCAGCCTTTTAGTGGTATCTATCAGCCCAGAAAACATAAATGAAATAACTTTTAAAATAGTAGTTCTCAAGCTTTATTTTAGTGTGATCAGAATCAGCAGGGAACTTGGTGAAATATGCAGATTTTGGTGTCTAGATCTTTGGCAGGCAGGGCCTGGAAATCTGTATTTTTATCAGAACCTCCAGCCTTGTTCTGTAGCTTATGGTCCTCAAAACATATATTGAGAAAGGCTGTCCTAAGGGCTTGCTGTCCAGCTATTATTTCCTGATGCTCTCCAGGAAAAACCCGACAAATGCATGCCCTTCATTCAGCTGTAGCAGCAGAGGAGCAATAGTTGTTCTTAAATTATGATACATTTCCCCTCCTAATCTATGCTTTAAGGGTGCAGTTTCATTTGGTTCATCTATTTTATGTTCTATAAAAACACTAAGATTCATAAGTAAGTTTGAGATGGGAAAAAGAACAGTCCCCCTTACCAACTCTGATCATGAGGGTGTGATTGATTTAGCTCTCTAACCAACAATTACTTTGTTCTTTGGGATGAGAGAGAGGAAGAAAAAAGAAAAATAGGAGTAAAAGGAGTTGATAAAAGAGGGTTTGTACCCTCTCAGATGCGAGCTAGAAGTAAAACTGTCCCAAGAGACCTGGAACTGAGTTCCCCCACCACACATCTCAAGATTCATAGCAGGGTCTAAACAAGGTATATCAGGTGGCTTAATTAGAAACTCCTGGATTGTGAGTATCATGGACTCTTGGGTGGGCCAACGGCCACTTTATTATTTGGCCTTCAGCAAAATGAGATAATAGCCGTCATCCAAAAACATTTGGGGTTTAAAAAAAAATGATTATCTGATGCCTTAAAATAAGATAAAGCTCTGTTTTTAAGCACAGCATATCACTTTTGTTTTTGAGTTTAAATATTAGGGAAAACATTTTGTTAATGATTAAAACAATAGTGAGTGATTTAGAGGGCTTGGTGAACATTTAATCTGTCCTTACTCCAGGCAGCGTGCTAAAGAAGCACACAGCCTAATGCCCCAGGATGGACATTAGGTAACTATTTAATGGGTTTTTAATTTTGTGTTATTATTAATAATTAATGTAATTTTGATTATGTTGGAAGCTGGAGGTATATTGTCAGTCATCCTTTCAGGGTGGTGGTATTACCCTGTCCTGTTTAATCAGAGGTTCTTAGAGGAGGTGGGCTCGGGAGTGATTTAAAATGAAAGAAGGTAGATGTTTAATAAAACTTTAATTTAAAAAAAAAAATGCTGTCAAATTGAAAGGAGGCATGGAAATTATCTGACCTAATCCTTTCATTCTGCAGAGAAAACTAAGGCCCACAGGAATTAAAGGACTTGCCCAAAGCAACACAGCTTATTTCTATTGTTTTATGCATTATTGGACTAAAAAACCTCATAGACCTAACTTGGAAAAGATGGCAGGATGCTGTGGCCCTGCTTTCACAGTTGTTTCTCTGATCTCATACACTTCCCACCCCTCATAAACTGTGTTCCACATAGGAAATAATCCCTGTTTTCTAAATATCGAAGGTGTGTAACTGTAAAATTTTTATAGGTGCGCTACCCTGGACCAGTGTTTGTTTAAGTAAAGACCTAAATGCTTTGCTGAGATAGTGAAGTGTGTAATGTCTACCCCAGGAAAAAGAAATCCAGGACAGGAAGCGCTCAAGCCTCCAGCACTCCCCTGGCTACCTGGAGTTCTGGGCTGTGACCCTCAGTTCCGCCCCTGCAGCATTAGCTCAGGACTGCAGAGCAGAGGCTTTGATTTACTTTAGGGCTCTGGGCAACTCTCTTTAACCTGGTTGTCCTTCCCTTTCCCTGTTTGTAAGACAGAGAGATGATGCTGATATCTCCCTCACTGCTGCAGAGGAGGCACTGTGTGAAATTAGCTCCTGTTTGTTTAGGAGGGTTTTAAAGCCACACATTCCACTTCCCTGCTAATATGATCACTGGCACTTTCTTGTAGGGAAGGGCCAATTCCTCATCCTCCTTCTTCCTTTAAAAACAAACCAAAGGTATCTTTTGTCTTCCTGTGGCCCAAGAAGTTGTTGCTTCTGTGGTTACCGCCTCAGAAGGTCAGTTTGCTGAAGTTAAGAATTCCTAGGTGTACCACAACCAAACCAAAAAAAAAAAAAAAAAAAAAAAAACAAAATAACAACAAAAATAACTGCTGTGCTGGTTCTTAAAAGGGTTTTTGAGTTATAAACAGACTTTTCTAACTATAAAAAAGGCAGTCCCAGCCTGTCTCCAAGCCTCCTCTGTCCTCAAAAGGGTTTGGCCTGGTGTAGGAGGAGGGAAACTAGACTCTTTATTGGGGATGTTTTTTTGAGGGTCATAGAAAAGGCTTTCCACAAGAAGCATTTAAAAAGCGTTTTGGAAGGAAAGTCACCTTTTAATAACCAAAGAGGTACCACTTTGGGGTACACAGCTCTACACACTGCCTGTTTCTCAACCTTCGGAAATCCTTTAACAGTCTATGGAAGGCCACCCTTTAAACCAATCCAACAGCTCCTTTCTCCATAACCTGATTTTAGAGGTGTTTCATTATCTCTAATTACTCGGGGTAAATGGTGATTACTCAGTGTTTTAATCATCAGTTTGGGCAGCAGTTACTCTAAACTCAGGGAAGCCCAGACTCCCATGGGTATTTTTGGAAGGTACTGAGACTAGTCCGTGCATGCTTTCTAGTACCTCCGCACATGGTCTTCAGGTGAGCCCCGGCCGCTTCCCGGAGCTGGAGGTAGACCCGTCCCAGCCCCGGCGGCAGCTGCGAACTCCTGCGCTGCCCCGCGCTTCCGGGACCCTGGCGTACGACGCGAGGCCCGGCGGCTGGAGGGGAGGATGTGGGCGGGGCTCTCAACCCAAAAAAGGGAGGCGAGCGAGGGAGGAGGGAAGAAGGGAGGGGCTGTCAGGGAAGAAGGGAGGGGCTGTCGGAGAAGAGGAGGAGGAAGGAAAGAAAGAAAGAGAGAGGGAAAGAGGAGGAAGGAGAAGATGCTAGAGGGCAGAGAAAGAGGGAGGGAGGGAGGGAAGGAGAGCGGAGCCCGGCCCGGAAGCTAGGTGAGTTTGGCATCCGAGCCGAGGGACGATAGCCCGAGACGTCGCTGGTGCTCCAGGCTGAGTATCTCGCTTCTCTCCCTGATGGGATTCCCGTCCGCGCCGTCTCGAGCCTGCAGCGCCCCAGTCCTCGGTCCTCGCCCAGGTTCACTGCAGCCGTTCAGAGGTCCCCCGGAGCTGCTGCTGGCGAGCCCGCTACTGCAGGGACCTATGGTGAGCAAGGCTACTTGGCGAGAAGCGCCGAGCAGAGGGGACCGAGGTGCATCCCTGGGGGGGAGAAGTGGGGGACTCACGCTGTGGCCGCGGCAAAAGGTGGCCTTCTCCTGCGCACCCCCCACCCCCCCAACGGTGGTGCTAGAGGTAGGAAGGGATGCTGGCGTTGAAAGACACTTCCATATCTGCGTCTGGCTCTACCCAGGCCACTTTCTCCGTCTGGCGGCCCCAGGCGATTTCCACCTCTAGGAGGTTCGGAGCAGGAGAGAAGGGAAGAAAAGAAGCCTTTAGTTGAGGGTTGTTGGGAAAGACTGCGGGATCTTGAGCGGAACACGTTGCAGGTAGACTGGCGTTTGCGATCCCAGGACGGGAAGGGCCAGGAGAGAAAGGAGTGTCGGCTCTGAGGTCGGGGGAAAATGAGCGGCAGGCGAGGTGGAGAGAGAGAACACCTCAGCAGGACTTGTTCTGCGGTGCCGAGCGCAGTTCTGCTGCCTCTAAGGCGTGCGCGCCGCGCAAGGGGCTGGGTGGAGAGGAGTGTCACCCGACCCGGCCCCCAGCCCGCGGAAGCCAACAAGAGTTTGCGGACTCCCGCGGCTCGACGAGCCTCCTCCACGAGCTATTTTCGTGGATTTACAGGATCCAAAGAGTCTCTCCTCTATCAATTCATGGGGTAGGGTCTTTAGGGACGATGGCCGGCATGCCAGGTTCTACCGGGACTAGTCTTCCTGCGGTGCCCTGTACTAATGGAAGTCTCTGGCGAGCCGCACGGCGGACGCGGGGCTCTTACTGGTTCTCCGTGCCCCGAGCCGACGGCACGGGTCCCCGGATTCCCGGATCCCTGCGGACCTCTCCGGGCCGGAGTTGGTCGCACGTCCTCAGACCCCTCCTGGGAACCTCTTGGGGAGGGGGACGGAAGGTTTGTGAGAATAGCCGTTTGTGGTCTGAAGGCTTGTGAGACGTGAAAACCCCTAAAGACAGAGACTTGGTAAAACTGGGGTGACCTCTGAACAAACTTAGGCGTTGGAAGAAGACTGGCAGAAAAGTGAAGGACAATCGCCACGTGTTGCATCCCACCCCCCCCGAAAACGTTCAGAAGATTAAAGTTCTATTCGGCTTTTGTCATTTTTTAGTTAAAAATTTGGGGAGACAAACGCGATTAGCGATCACTCCCACTTACTGAATCCGAAATTGAAACACAACCCGGTCTTCCCCCAGCCTGTGCGTTTTAGCGCAGCGTGCGCTCCAGCCGCCGCCCTGGAGGACTCCTGGGGCTGAGGATTGTCCCGGGATTCCGGGCGCCCGCCCCTTCCACTGTCCCTTCGCCCCGCGGGGACCAGCCCTTCTCCATCTGCTTTTCCCATTTCTGGAGCTCCTCCCACGGGACTTTGTTAGGGTTCCAAGAGTCTCAAAAAGAAAAAGAGAGAAAAGAAAATCCTCTTTGCTCTTCCCAACCCTTTCACAGTCAGCCCCAGCGGAGGGCGGGAGCGGGAAAACCTAAAGCCGCTCCAAAAGCGGTGCGGCTGTCTCCAGGCGGGGACAGTCGCGCAGGGGCGCCCGCGGCCTCTGCACCCGGCCCACGGTGTCAGGCGGCGACGAGCAGCGGCGGCCGGGAGGGCTAAGCGCTTGATTCTTTACTCCTCTTGCTCAAAGGCTTACCGCGAGTGCCCCCGGGAAGAACCCCAAGTTTGTGGGGGAGTGTGAGGCGGGCAACCTGAGCCCTCGATCTCCTCAGCGACCCAGGGCAGGAATCAAGTACAACCTCAGGAAAGGGAGGCCAGGTGCCATGGGGTTTGCAGCGGGAGTCGTGGAGCTGTGGCCCTCTGGGCGAACCCGCGCTGACGCAGAGCTGCGCGGGTCAGGTTTTCGGAAAGGAAACCAGTGCTGAGTGACCCACGCGTGCAGCATCTTTAGTTAGAGTTAGGACATCTCAATAATTCCTTGAGCTATGGGTTGGTAAAATTCCTAAAGAGATATTTGCTGCGACTCCGCAGCTGGTGCATAGGAGGAAGGGGGTGGAGGAAGGAAGTGGCGGGGGGGTGGGAAGAGTAGTGGTTTAAAAAATAAGACAAGCTGGAGAGAGGAAAGAGACGCAGACACAGAGGTCGAGTGCAGGCCGAAAGCTGTTCACGGTTTTCCCGGCTCCTGGGAACGTGGTGGGATTTCCTTTCTGCTCCGAGTCGGGAATTGTAAAACCTCAGCGACATTGAGACCTAAAACTTGTGATGCGCCCTCTCCGCGGCGACCTCTTTTTGAGTCCGCGCTCCGCCCTAATGGCCCCGCCGACCGCTTTCTTGGGGAATTTATTCTTTGCTCGGGGAGACGCCGAGGCCGACACTGTGCGGGGTTTGTCTCTGTGAGAGAACCAGAGAAAATAGCCTAGTGGCCGCTCCCTGCCCACTTTCTCACACAAATCGCCTCCAGCCACCGCCCCTCCAGCCCTGTGCGTGACAGGGCCGGCAGCTTTTGGCTAGGAACTAAAGAGGCTGCTCAGTTTGAGCACTCGCAGGCATTCGCCAGGAATGACTGGTTGTCGCTGGGAGCAATATTTGGCCTCACGGAGACCCTGGGGAGGAGGTGGCAGGGTATAAGCGCGCGCGCCCGCGTGCGCGTGTGGCTCTCGGCGCTTTCCTTTTGAAGTGCCCCTTGGTGGTGAAGCTTTGAGCGCCTGAGACTCCGCCACCCCTGCTCCCGGCCCCACTTGAGCCGGGTTCCGGCTGGAAGGTGCAACCCCTACAGTGCGCCCCAGATCCTTCGGCTTCAGGCCGCTGGCACGAAGGCCCGGCCCCACGCACCGAGCGCCGCAGGTAGAGACGAGGACCTCGTCCTCCACACGCTGCGCCAGGGCACCGGCCAAGGGCCCAGCGGACAGCCGCCGGGAGCTCCTCCCGAACCGCTGGAGGTTGGGGCAGCAGGCTCGGAGGTTGGCCCTTCCAGGGGGCGGGGCTACGGGGGGGCGTGCGAGCCCTTTCGCCGCCCGCCGCGAGGAGGGAGGGCTTCTCCGTGCGCGGGGCGGGGCCTCTGCGTTCACGTGACTCAGAGGGGCTGGAAGAAAAACAGAGCCAGTCTGCGCCAGAGTCTCATTATATTCAAATATTCATTTTAGGAGCCATTCCGTAGTGCCATCCAGAGCAACGCACTGCTGCAGCTCCTCTGAGCCTTTCCAGCAAGTTTGTTCCAGATTGGCTGTCAAGAATCATGGACTGTTATTATATGCCTTGTTTTCTGTCAGTGAGTAGACACCTCTTCCTTCCCCCTCCCGGGAATTCATTCTGCCCTCCCCACCCCTGCTCGCCTCTTGTCCCTCCCGTCGGACCTTCATTCCAGAGCCAACACTCTGATTTCTGGCAGCGCTGTCGCTTTCTCCTAGGCCGGGCAGCCGCGGCGCTCTAGGCGTACCGGTTCTGTTTAAAAGTGCTGCTTGCTCCTACTCGCACTCTCAGATCGGGTGCGTTGCAAGGGGAACGAGAGGAGGCTGAAGAGATGAAAGCTCCGTAGTCTGGGATTGTATATTATGGACTAGTCACCCCCTCTCCTCCCGCCACCTTCCCACTTGAGAGTGCCCAATGCCCCCTTGTCGCGTTCTCAGCTGCTTGTCAAAACTCACGGAGGTCGCTCCCGCAATCATCCTCCTCCCCTTCTGGGAGTGAGCGAGCGGGCGCGATCAGATGCTCTTTTGCTGGGCATTTCAAACTCATCAGCCACAGTAAAATAAACCGTCAAGCCACTGGGTTAGCTCCCAGACCACGTTCTAGGCTTTGGCCTCTGGACTCCGCCGTCCTGTGCCTTCGCCCTGCCCCTGCTTCTCTGCTTTCCCTCCCTCCTGCTCCGAACCAGCTGGAAGTTGTGGAAGTTGGGCCGGAGGGGGGAGGAAGAAGATGGGGGTGGAGGAAGAGGGGGAGAGGCTGAAAGTCTGAAGTGGAGAGCGATAGCATTTTAATTCTCCCTCCCCCACCCTGTTTTACCCCCTAATGTTAACTGTTTATCCTTAAAGAAGCCTAGCTGAGATCATGGCTCAGATAGCAGTTGGGACAAAAAAAGATTAACAGGATGGAGGCTATCTGATTTGGGGTTATTTGCCTGTAAACAAGTTAGACCAAGTAATTACAGGGCAATTCCTACGTTCAGGCCTTGCAGGGCTGCAGCTGGTGGTGGTGGTGGAAGGTGGTGTGGGGGAGAAGACACAAACTTGATCTTTCTGACCTGTTTTACATCTTGACCGTCTATCTCTCGCCCTATATGCATATGCAGAGACGTCTCTATTTCTCTCTAGTTATTGGTGTTTGTTTATTCTTTAACCTTCCACCTCCTCCCCCTCCCCAGAGACACCATGATTCCTGGTAACCGAATGCTGATGGTCGTTTTATTATGCCAAGTCCTGCTAGGAGGCGCGAGCCATGCTAGTTTGATACCTGAGACGGGGAAGAAAAAAGTCGCCGAGATTCAGGGCCACGCGGGAGGACGCCGCTCAGGGCAGAGCCATGAGCTCCTGCGGGACTTCGAGGCTACACTTCTGCAGATGTTCGGGCTGCGCCGCCGCCCGCAGCCTAGCAAGAGCGCAGTCATCCCGGATTACATGCGGGATCTTTACCGGCTCCAGTCTGGGGAGGAGGAGGAGGAAGAGCAGATCCACAGCATCGCTCTGGAGTATCCTGAGCGCCCCGCCAGTCGGGCCAATACCGTGAGGAGCTTCCACCACGAAGGTCAGTCTCTGCCAGTGAGTCTGGGCAGGGGAAGGCCAGTAGGGCTGGCTGTTGGGGCAGTGGAAGCCCTGAGGGAGAAGAGTTCAGGTTACATCAAAGCCCCAAATCCTGGTGGCTGGGGAATAGAGCTGCCTACCTCCAAGAATTTCCAGAGCTGTGGCTAAATTTATTTTTTGGAGACAGAGGGGAGGGGCTGGAGGAAGGGGAATGACACTACTCAGACGTGGGCTAGCCCCAGCGGTGTGTTTTTGCTATATCAAAGCCTTTTCTGCCAGGTTCTCTGCCCGGTTTTTTTTTTTTTTTTTTCAAAGCACCTACTGAATTTAATGTTACAGCTGTGTGTTTGTCAGGTTTATTCAATAGGGGCCTTGTAATCCGATCTGAATGTTTCCTAGCGGATGTTTCTTTTCCAAAGTAAATCTGAGTTATTAATCCACCAGCATCATTACTGTGTTGGAATTTATTTTCCCCTCTGTAACATGATCAACAAGGCATGCTCTGTGTTTCCAAGGTCGCTGGGGAAATGTTTAGTAACATACTCGAAAGTGGAAGAAGAGGGAGAGGGTGGTTGTGTGTGTATTTCCTCCTGCCTCTGCTCTGTTGGCCCCTCTTTTTCTTTACAACCACTTGCAAAGAAAACCGTGTACACAAAGCCAAAAGGGCTTCAAAAGGAAGTCTGATGGTGGTGGAGTAAGGAGTTGACACATGGAAATTATTAGACATATAAAGGAGGTTGGGAGATACTTTCTGTCTTTGGTGCTTACTGAATGCTAGCTAAGTCTTGCTGACTTTGCTAGCCGCCCCATTTATCTGCTCCTTCAAATTAAAAGATATGCTTATTTCCCCAAAATAGGCTTCCAATTTGTAAGCAGAATTTACCACTCATCACCCAGTTCAGCTATCTCTTGACTTTTCAGTCTCTCAAAAAAGTTCATGTGCTTTTCCCCCCTTTTTCTTTCCTCCCCAATTGTGCCTAGAACATCTGGAGAACATCCCAGGGACCAGCGAAAACTCTGCTTTTCGTTTCCTCTTTAACCTCAGCAGCATCCCAGAGAACGAGGTGATCTCTTCTGCAGAGCTTCGACTCTTCCGGGAGCAGGTGAACCAGGGCCCTGATTGGGAGCAGGGTTTCCACCGAATAAACATTTATGAGGTTATGAAGCCCCCAGCAGAACTGGTGCCTGGGCACCTCATCACACGACTACTGGACACAAGACTGGTCCACCACAATGTGACACGGTGGGAAACTTTTGATGTGAGCCCTGCGGTCCTTCGCTGGACCCGGGAGAAACAGCCGAACTACGGACTGGCCGTTGAGGTGACTCACCTCCATCAGACACGGACCCACCAGGGCCAGCATGTCAGGATTAGCCGATCGTTACCTCAAGGGAGTGAGGATTGGGCCCAGCTCCGGCCCCTCCTGGTTACCTTTGGCCATGATGGCCGGGGACATGCCTTGACCCGAAGGCGGAGGGCCAAGCGTAGCCCCAAGCATCACCCACAGCGAGCCCGGAAGAAGAATAAGAACTGTCGGCGCCACTCGCTCTATGTGGACTTCAGCGATGTGGGCTGGAATGACTGGATTGTGGCCCCACCAGGCTACCAGGCCTTCTACTGCCACGGGGACTGCCCCTTTCCACTGGCTGACCACCTCAACTCAACCAATCATGCCATTGTGCAGACCCTGGTCAATTCTGTCAATTCCAGTATCCCCAAAGCCTGTTGTGTTCCCACCGAACTAAGCGCCATCTCCATGCTGTACCTGGATGAGTATGACAAGGTGGTACTGAAAAATTATCAGGAGATGGTAGTAGAGGGATGTGGGTGCCGCTGAGATCAGCAGTCCTTGGTGACACACACACATACACACACACATACACACACACATTCCCATCCACTCACCCACACACTACCCAGACTGCTTCCTTATAGCTGGACTTTTATCTTAAAAAAAAAAAAAAGGAAAAAAAAAAAAAACCCTAAACATTCACCTTGACCTTATTTATGACTTTACGTGCAAATGTTTTGACCATATTGATCATATATTTTGACAAAATATATTTATAACTACATATTAAAAGAAAAAATAAAATGAGTCATTATTTTAAAGGTAAACTATGTCCTTTTTCTCTTTAATCCTTTCTCTTTTCCTTCTGCCCCATCTCTTTTGAATGAGATTTTTTTTTTTTTTTCCTGTCCAGGTGGGGATGGGGGCCGAATCAAAGTAAAAGGGTGGTAAGTAGAGGTGGTTAGGTTTGAGAGACAGGAAGTAAACTGATGGTAGAGAGATAGTAACTGCCAGGATGAATTGTTTTCCATTTCTCCTTAATGTTAACAAGGACACAGCATCCTCTCCCATCTGGATGACACATGCCTTGGAGAAAGAGTAGGATAAAAGGAATATGCCAGATTAAATATTCAGTTTGGGGCTCCTTGTACATCTTCTGTTTTTGCTCACCTGTTAGAGGTGCGTCCCAGCTGAGGGTGATGGATAGGAGTCGCAACTCTTGGAAAATGATTCCTACTTCTGCTTTTATTATACCCCAGGGTGTCTCCAGTTATTACAGGCACCAATATTATATTTTCAATCCGAAACTAATTTGCACACTCTCATATTAATGTATATGTGTGTGTGTTTAAACAGGTTTTTGTTTTTTTGAGAAATGGGTTTTAGTTAATAAAATAATGTGTCTTACCTTCAAAAAGTTTAATGACCACTATTTTAATATACCACATGGTAGAAATTTGTTCAGTGTTTTTTGACTTATTGTCCTGTCTCATGTTCCCCACATGAAGGCCTCAATGGAGTTCAAAATTCCTACAGATTGGACAGGGCCGGGGGGGGGGGGGTGGCAATGGGGTCAGATACTGAAGGGTTAGAATTTCTAAGTAGGCCTGTGAACATGTTCCATTATATAGAATCTCTTGAGTTAAATGCCAACTGTCCTTGCCTCTCTGTTCTGCCAGCCCCAAATCTTTGGACCTGACTAGAAAGCGATACACTTGATGGATGTGATGTTCTGAGCCAGGGTTTCTTTAAGGAAAAAGCTCAATTTGGGGCCAAAATAAAAAAGAAAACTGCTAATATGCTTGAGCAGTTTCTCTCCATTAAGGGTTACCAGGAAGGTAGAGAAATGGCATTCTGGAATGGCATGGATATAGCAGCTAAGAGGATCAGAGGCAAGACCTTGCTTTTTCTTACTTGCCACCAGCAAACACATTAAGCCCTGGAATTTTAGCCTGCTCATTACTTATGTGTGAACTTCCCCTTCCTTCCCCTCCCCCCATAGGCTTGGATGGGTTTGGGGGAAAAAGTAACGTCTTTGTACCGTCTGCGTGGGGTGGGCTGATGGAACTGCGTTTCTCCATTGTGAAGGTGTAGACATGAGTGGTGGCGGTGGTGTGTGTACCCCTGCATTCATGTACACACACTCTTCCATGTGCTCTCGGGTGTGGGGTGGGTGAAACAGGATTCATTTTTGTTTTTAATTACTGAAGTTCAACAATGCTCCAAAAGTTGCAGCTTAGTGGAAACCAATAAAAATAGAAGTGGATTGGTTGCCAAAGCCCCACCTCCCCAGAGAGCACAGGTGGAGAGAGGAGATCAGAGCCCCAGGCAAAGGCAGCAAGACTCCACAGTTTTTCAAAACTCCCTGCAAAGAGGGATACTCCCCCCTCCCTCCGCCCCCACCTCTAGCCCCCCAGGTCGCTGCCCCTTTGATTAATGGTATGGAGGTCGAATAAATCATTTAGGGAAAACCCATTATGGGTTCCCCTCAGGCGGCCTCGTTTTGTTTTGCCCGATTTCCAGCAACTTTCTGAAATGTCCGTGTCATTTAAAAGGAACCCACGGATCTCTAGCACTTGGACAAATTATCCGAGGGAAGGAGAGTCCTCAGCCCAGCAACTGCCCAGCTCAGGTCACTTTCTAGCAACCGCCCTTCCCCCACCCTCCCTCTCTACTGGCTTATTTTCAGGAATGGATAATGTTGTTTATTTGTTCAGCCAAATATTTGGTCTGGGGAATTTACCGTGAAATTCTGTGAATTGCATATACCTAGTTAACAAAATAGTCCTAATGCCACGATGTTAGCATGAAAAACAAAAAGCTATGGCCAGTTTTAACTCTTTAAATTCTGTCTGAGGGCATAGTCCTGAGGGTCTGGGAGATAAGGAATTAAGTATGTGTGGAGATGATTTAATTTAGGTGTCAGTCTTTTATATTTTAAGGACCAATGCTCGACCAAGTACCTTACGGAAGCTGTAAGGTGATCAGAGTTGCTTTTGGATCAAGCCTGTCATTTTCCCCCTTCATCTCCCCGCCTTCCCCCCCCCCCGCCCCCCTCCGCAAAAAATGTTCCCATTACTAAAAGGATAGGGAGGGAGAATCGCTCTTGAGTAGTTCAGCAAAGTCATAACCACATCAGAAGAGCTGCTTGATTGATCCCTGCCCAGCCCTTAAACTGGAACTGGCTTCCTAGGAGCTTAAGGAAAAAAAGTGTGGGGGGGGGGGGAAGGGAAGGGGGTGTGGAACGCATCACACATGGCCCGGCTTTCGTTGCATAATTTGCTCAGAACCTGCCAGGTGACCTGCTGACTTTGTTTTCTGTCTTGACCATGCTTCATTCCACCACCCCCTTGCCACCGGGCAGCGCCACACTGAGAGGGTTCAGGGCAGCCGCGGCGCTGGCAGACCCCAATAATCACCCGGCCTTGGACCGACGTCAAGATCCGGCCGCCAGGCTCCGCCTCTCCTGCTCCCAGAGCTCCCAGGCCCCGAGGTAGCGGGGGCGCCAGGGGGCGTCCTCCCCGCCGGGGATTAGACTGCACCTGGCGGCCGCGCAGGAGCCGGCACCGCAGGCGGCCACAGCTCAACCACGTCCCCAGGCAGATTGCAGAATTCAGATCCCCCCGCCTGCGCTGAACACCAGTCCTGCTTTTCTGCCCTCCGGGACCCGGGCTCAGGTGAAGCTGTGCAAAGACATGCGGATCTGATTAGCGCACGCGAATCCTAAAGGCGGGTACTCAGCACATTTAACGTGAAATGGGGTCAAGCGGCTGCGCTGAGCCGCGGAGTCTCAGGAGCAAGCTCACACGGGTGGAGTGTAAGAGGCGTCGGAATCTTTAGGGGTTTTCTGTTGGGGGCGGGGAGCAGGAACAGGGGAAAGAGCTGCTTCTTGCGCTGAGCCCACAGTGGGTACGCATCTTCAGGTAACTGAAAGGGGTCATTGGCATGCAGACATGTTCCACCGTCTCAACCTCCTCAGGGACATACAGAGCCTTTGGCTCTGCAGAACTGCCACCATGCCCTCCCTCTCCAACCTTTGGGGGTGGAAGGAGAAGAGGTACACACATGAGTGGAGTTGGCTAATTTCTTTCAGAACTGAGATGCCAAGCCCACAACACTTGAAACTACCTCAGATGACCTCCACTGGGCCTGTGGCCGAAGGACTCACAGTGCCCACACCCTTCACCTGCCACCTAAAGTTCAGAGCTCAGATGGTGATCCCTTGGATGAATCAGAGAATAAAGCTGGAGACCCAAGTCTCCAGACTGTCCTAATGATACTTTTGGTTCAACACAGAGCAAATTGTATAAAATATCCACTCATTCTCTTTTTAAAATAAAAAGAACAATGCAAAAGCAATGCTAATGACCTTACATTACCTGAGAATCAGAAGGTTATTAACTATTCCCTGGAGGAATTTAGGATAATTGGTGGACTGCCAAATCAGAACTGATACAGGATTATTCAGGCATATCATTTGAGATAGACTAGCACAATTCTGAAAACTTAACTGGAAATAAATTCAGAGAGGTTAGAAATGTGGCCCGGGTGGATTGCAAGGGTCTCATTTCCCTGTGCTTTCAACGCTTAGTGGTAGAATAAATAAACGGTTCAAAATTGCAACGGTCACCAATGAAGAAAAGTGGCTGATTTTAGAAAAAAATTCGGATCTTTCTATTTAAAAAGAAAACACCAGAAAAATTGAAAAATAAATTTGAAAGTTCAAGGTGTGCAACATTTAATCTTATAAAAAGAAATTAGAAAATTTTCTCACTGAGGAAACCATTTGAAATTATCATTCCTAAATCACTTTAGTTAAGGTATTAGCTCAAGCAAGTTCCAATGGTCTCTGCTTTTTTTCTCTCTTCAAACTATTCTCTACAAACCCTGAATGAAAATATCAATGCTGTTATGTTATTTAGAACAAACTATTTAGAAAATATAATACTATAGAATTCAGAAATATTTACTTCAAAAATGTGAAATGTGAGAAAAAGAAGACAAGATGGAACAATAATTTGCTGAGTTATGTTACTAATGAGAATTTCTTAAGTCCAGCTTTCAGTTGGTTTTGCCATATTTTCTGAAGAAAATATATCATTGATTTTTCTTGACTTTTATTAGTATTTAAAAACAACATGCTTTCCCCCATCCCCAGATCTTTGAACCCCCAGCCAAAGTGAAAGTAGATTCTAGTTTTGCATAGTTTCACTACCATCACTTTAGCAAAAATAAACTTTTTTTCCAGTTTTATTAACTGGAGCCCTGGCCAGCAGATAATTTTTTAAAGGATCTGAAGCATACTGATTGAGAACTTAAAACATTGGATTCTATTATTTACTCCTGAACCTGTTCTTTGTCCCTTGGATACCAGCAACTGACTCCATTCTGCACATAGTTGCCCATGATTCAGTTGAGAAAAGCTACAACTGTGTTTATAATTAGCTGCATTGATTTTTTAAATCCTTGTCATTTGACTTGGAGGCAGTTTGTTTTTGAGGCTGGGGTCCAGAGGAAAAGTCCAAAGATATGCACATATCAGAGAGAGAGAGAATTTTAAATTGTACTCCAACTTACATTAGTCTTCTATTGATTACCATGAACAAATAATGATGTACTCATTTTCAAGGATAACAACAGGTATGTTTAAGGCTATACTCAATGTCCTTTTAATCCATCTAGAATTCAGAAGTAGAAAAATGTGAATTTTTTTGAGAACTGACTTAAAAATATTTAACTGGTCAGAGCTATATAACCCAAAGCATTAACCTCACCTCTAGAAAGTTCAGAACCAAGTATTTAATGTGCAATTGTAATATTACATTCCAGTTGCTTAGATGCAAGTATGTCTTTCCTTCTATTGTCTTATCTTAAAATGATACTTAAATTTTTTTTTTTTATAAGAAAGCAGATTGGCTTACAGTCATATCATCCTTAAACAACTATTTGTTTTTCTATGTTCTTTTTTATTCTTTGCCCATGCATTTACGTATTTTCACATAGCTTTTATTTTGTGTCATCTTTCTTAATTTTAGATAGGTGTAACATTAACATATTATAAATCTCAAATATATGGGTAATACATCTGCTAATGTGAATCACTTTCCTACTTTTGTGAAGTAGGCAGGTTATAAAACTTAGTTATTCTCAAGTAATATAAAGTAGCCTGGCTATAGTATGAAGGCTGTGGGCATCATTTCTAAATTTCATTAAGATTTTTACTGACTTCTTAAGGCTCAGATTAAATGTTGTTGTCCCAGTACTAAACAGAATGCTCCTTTGCATGCTTTAAGTATTCTAAAAAATGGATTACTTGACATCCAGGGTTCAGACAACTTTATATTGAAGGACTTATACCTGCCTGATTTAGTCATCTTGGAAATATGTGCCTTCCTTGGAGAAAGCCAGCTGTAACCCAGAGGAGAAAGACGTGCTAAGGATCTCTTGTCTCATACTCTCAGAAGCCATTAGCTAAGCAGAGAAATTTCCTACTGGATTTAATGTGTTTCCTTCATTTTCTTGCCCTGAATACTTGCACCAGTTTTCTTGGGAACTGAGGGTGATGGGAAAAGGAGGCAGAATTATCTAAATACAGTAATTACCAAATTGAAACCTATTCAAAAAGTCAGGTTACCAGGCTTGGAACTGACCTTGACACTTTCAACCTTCAGATTCCAGTAGGTTGGGGTCGAACACAAATGTCGAGTTGCTGAGTGATTTCCACATGCTTCTTTTGTGTACCTTAACTAGGGCAGACAAAAGACATGTTTCCAAAGGGATATACGCTTTATGAGGCCTGACCCTTAAAGGAACAAACTAATCTCGGGCGATTTTGAGGTTTTAGGGCACTATGAGAACTTTTAGAACATGGAGAAGTGATTTGTTCAATGGTACCTTAAAAGAGTTAATTTACCTCCAAAAGGTGAATTCCTTAACTATCCTGAGTCCTTCACTTCCTCTGAGATAGACTCGTTATTTGCATAGCAAAGCATTCCATTTAGCTGGAAAGGAGGAGGTGGGCACCGTGAACTGGGAGAGTCACTTTTCCCACAGTCTTGCAAAACTCAGGAGTGTGATAAGTGGACTTGATCAACCTTTCCCCTCCCCTAAACTCCAAAACTCCAGACTATTTCACTCATTATCTGTCTTGAGATTGACCAGCTTTTCCGGAAGAAGAGTTGCAGGACTTAGCATACAGCTGCTGAGAGGGCATTGTTTGTTTTGGCCAGTTAGTGTAGACTTGCAGGTGGAAACGCCAGGAAAACAAAGTTTTACTAAAATCTCCCTCCTCTTCTCTACAGACATCGTATTTTATTTTTAATAAAAAACCCAAATCAAGGAAGGGATTTTTAATATATTAACGACACTTTGCATGGGAATTATACAAATTTATCTTGATATTATGTTTATCACTTGGCTATCCTGCTTGTTTTACCTAAACTCATTTATGCATTTAAATCATGGTACCTGAGGGCCTACACTGAGTGTAGGTTATTGTTTATTTATCATTTAGCAATTCTCCAGAACTAGCTCAAAATTTATTTTAACCAAATATGCCCCTCCTTAGAGACCCGCTACCATAAATAAAGGGGACTCTTTAGTATTCTCCAAGATCGAACACTCCCAAGCTCTAATTAGCATGGGCTCTATAGGTACTTCTTTTAACGTGTCTATTATTTCCAAATTGGGAGATTAGTCACAGGGATCTGAGGGAAGAAACCAGGCCTTTAATAAGCTCTGTCAATAAGAAGGGGCAATTACAAAAATATAAAAGGTTTGCTGCTGGAAGCCAGACTGATTTTTGAGTCGAAAACTGTTACATTTTGAGCATTTGTAGGAGAATCTAATTTTAGCCATTTTCCCCTAAGATCAGTGGTGTTGTATGACAAGTTGTGGTGACTTTAAGAACAATACATTTAGGGAAATATTGGAGGAAGAGAATGACAAGCAGGATAAAATGATCTGTGGTCTCTTCTGCAATGTTCTACCCACTGACAACGTTTATAGGCTTCTCTAAGAGAAGCATCCCTCTGGGGAGCGGAATGTGACAAGGTGGGGAGAATCCAGAAGGGTCTTCTATTTTCCCTAAAATAGTTCACTATGAAAATGTATCCCAATTGTACACCCATAATTAATTATAAACACTTAGAATTTTAAATATAAAAGCAAGTGCCTGCTAAAATAAACATGAATTTATAAGGAATGGATTGCATCCCTGTGTTGTAATGCCGGGTCACTTTTTTAAAAAAGATGTGGATATCTTTTAGATAGAATCCTGCCCATTGGTGGGAAAATTATGTTATGATGAAAATGAAAATGTTCCCTAGGTTAATTTAATGCAACACCAACTAAATCCCAAACATATTTTATGGAACTTGAAAGATATTCAGATGGACCAATAAATAGGGAAGAAGATGCCCTCAAATTTTAAAGTAATAATAGTAGACTGGCCTTAGCAGATATAAAAATATGTTAGAAAGGTACAATTATAAGAAGCATTGTTATTAGGTTATCGACAGAAAGAAAAAAAGAGACAAATGGAATAAGCAGGTAACTCAAAAAAAAGATTTAAAATGTTGTTAGAGATAATTGACAAACTAGAAGCAATATGAGTACAGGAATTACTAAGAAATACTAGGTTAAATGGATATCCTGTGAAAGTGATTTAATATAGATGTGTACATTACACCAAACTTCAAAAATGTCTAAACATATTATTAAAGAGTTAACCATGACTTATTTTTAAGTATAATAAAACAAAATTGCCTATTTTCTGAATTATCAAGGAAACACACCTTGACTACTTAAAAAATTGAGGGTATTCTTAAAGGTCATGAAATTGGGTTTCATAAGTGGAAATTTTTTAAAAATATATAAGAAAATGTAAAAAAAATGTATAAGGCAAAACAACAGAGTATGAAATAGGATATCTTGATAAATATTTACTATAAAATATATAAATTATGGCTATAATCCAAGTCCATATGAAGATTTATAATAGAAGTAACTAAGCACATGCCTTAGACCAGAGGTTGGCAAACTTTTTCCATAAAGGGCCAGGTAGTTAGTGTATTGTAAGCTTTGCGGACCCTGGGTCTCTGTCCTGACTACTTAACTGCCATTGTTACACAAACGCAACCATAGAGAATAGTGAACAAATGCACATGGAGGTGTCCCAATAAAACTTTATTTATGAGCATTGAAATTTGGATCTCATGTATATTTCATATATTACAAAATCTTCTTTAGATTTTTAAAGAGTATTTTAAAATGTGAAAACTATTTTTAGTTCCTGGGCTGTACAAATACTGGAGGCAGACTGTATTAGGCCTGAAAGCAGTAATCCGTCAAACCCTGCTTTGGCCAGTGTTCCTTAAAGCATTGTCCTTGGAATAGTATTCTCGAGAGCTCCTTTATGAAAAAAAGAATTCTGTGACCAAATATGTTTGGGAAACCCTGAGAATTGTATCACCCTCTTAGAAATTTATAATAAACATTCACAATTTAATGGCTTTGAGAAGTCCCACAGGAGAAACCTGCTTAACTTAGGTCAACTCAGTGATACTTCAACCTATCTGACCACAGTACCCCGTTTTGTCCCACAGACCTCAAACCTTACATGGCCTTTTGGATGATTTGGGCCCTGCCTATCTCTCTGAGGGCCCTCAGGACTCCTTTCCTCTTGTTATCTAGATTCCAGCTACACGGGCCTTCTTCCTGTTGTTTAACCACCACGTATGTTCATTCTTTCCTTGGATGTTCTTCTGTCGGCTGTTCCTCCACGTGAAAGATTCTGCTGCAAGATATTCACATTCTACTGCAAGCCCTTGTCGTTATCCAATTCCCAACTCTAATGTCTCCTTAGTGAGGCCTTCTCTGATGAGCTACTCTTAAACAGCTCCCTCCTTCCAGTCTGTATTCTTCTCTGACTGTTATATGAAAATTTTCTGTGTATGTATGTGTATCAACTCCCCACTGCGATGAAAGCTCCATGAGAGTGGGAACCTTGGCCCACTTGTCTTCATAGATCGTCCTGTCTCTAGAAGTGTCTGCCAGATAAAATGTATGCAATATAATTGTATTCAGTAAGATCGAGAGAGAGAGAGAGAGAGAGAGAGAGAGAGAGAGAGAGAGAGAGAGAGAGATGTTGAGATGTAGATGAAGGAGATGGAGATAAACCGGGAGAGGGGAGATGAAGTATTTCACATTTCACATTTTTGGAAATATTATTTCATGCAAAAGAAAATACAAATGCCAAATTATCGCTTGAAAAAAAGGCACAGTGTCACTAACAGTTAAACTTAATGTACGACTTAAAGTTTATATTGCAACTCAAAGGTTAGTCTAAGCAGCTCATGTAATTATACCCATCAATTGCTGATGTTTCTGTAAATGAAGCCATTAATTTTTTTCTGGGGCATACAGGTAACCTGCAATAAAAACTATAAAATTGTTTATACTCTTTGACACTTTGAGGAACACACCTCATTGAAATAATCTGAAGAGGAAAAAAGTAATTTTTTCCCAATAAATTGGTATCAACACTGGTTATAATAGCAAAAGATTGGAAACAATCTATGGTTGTTAAAAATGACAACAGTGTAAATTACGTCAATACCTGGGCTTGTGTTTATAGAGCAATATTAAATGAAAAGAGCAGAACACGGAATATCTGCCTTCCTATTACACTGATGTAAATGTACACACACCCACTAAACATAGCTAGAGAAGAAATTGCAATAAGGCAAATTAAATTTTATGTTTGTTGCAGTCTCCTCCCCGTAAAGTTTAAAAGTTGACAAAAGAAAAGATTGGAGCTTGTCTGCACTGAGGAGAGAAAACCGGTTCTGTACATGCTTTAATTTGAAGTCAGAGAGAAGACTTAAATATCCTGAATTAAAGGTGGCAAAACTAGTCCCGTTCAGCCTTTTATGGTAAGTCTGAGCCTGTGGTCCCAAGGCATTTCTCAGTTAACTCACTTGGCTACCCTCAGAGCCTTTTGAGAAGCAGAAGGTTGCTACGTACTATTATTTACTACATATTTCCATTAAATAGGGTACTTCGGCATGAAATACGTGGAAGAACCTAGTTCCTACACCTTGAATTTCCTAGCTTTGTTCTGTTGGTTTAAATGGTTAACAAACAGCTGTTGTTGAAAACATTCAAAAGCAAAAACTTTCTCATGTCTGGCGATGCTCAGATTAGCGAAGGGATAAGAACCTGGCTCAGTATTTAGAGGGTGCCCTGTGGTCCCAGTCCAGTAAGGAGTGAATGCCAAAGAGCTCATCTGCGTGTTTTTGCAGACTGGACTGTTTGATCTGCAACACGAAGATCCACTGGTGTGTACGTGAGCTCCGTGGGTGAGCACTGGTCACAGAAGAACTGTTATGTAATTATATCATCCATAGCGTCGGACGCGCCACCCAGCCCAGCCTAATAGTTTCTACTGGAAGTGGGCGTCATAAGGATAGTGAGAATTAATTAATGTTTATGAAGACCTGTCCAGATTCATGGGAGAAAAGTACTGTGTAAAAAGCCATGTGTTTATATGTTGGGGGAAAATGATGCTCCCCCCTCACCCTTTAAAATGAAATTTAGAGCTCGTTGGGCAGAAATGTCATTTCAAAGTAAAATTCATTTTAATTCTTTTGAAAGTTCTGAGTAAAGTTTTTTCTCACCTTATAAATCACGTTTGTTTGGAGTATGGTGGATATAAATTTGAAGAATTGGAACTTGACTGAACTTAATGTACATAAAATATTATCATTCTCATCAATGAATAAATAGACTAAATTGTTCAGTTTATATATTCTTTATGTGTGTAGAGTAAGAAAATAGAGTCCCTGTAAAATATAAGTAGTTTATAATCCAGAAATAATTTTTAACAAAGTGTAAAGAAATATAGTGGCTAGAAATGTGTATTGAAATTATTCACACATAATTTTTATCTTGGCTTAAAAAAGTAGAGCATGACATAAAAAATATATGTTTTAAGGGCTCTCAGTTGAAATGTGTTCATCGTTTTTGTGTGATTTCTTTTAAAAAATTATTTGAACACAGAAGGCAGAAGATAAATATGGTTAATGTTAAGTTGCAAAGTTAAAATAAATTGCACACATTACTTGTAATACCATTGGTTCAACTATGTGGCATAATGTATAGAAACATTTTTTATTTAGTAGATTACTCATAATTTTAAATGTAACATTACATGAGAATAAATTACTAACTGATAGGTACTTTTATAGCTTATCAACGTGTTCTAGGTGCTGTGTAGAACATGGGTTTAACACAATTGTTAGCTATTTAGCGGCATTTCCAGTGTTCTAATGAACATTATTAGACAAGATGGCATCATTATATTTAATTTAGAATAATCATTTTTATAATATTTGAGAATAATCCTTCTTTGTAATTAAAGAAGATGCTTAGAATACCCTAAATATTACACTATAATTTTCTTGTAACAGATGCTTAACTCAGCAGTTCATTCATTCATGTGTTTTATTAACTGAACAAATTTAATAGCAGACCTGCAAAATAAGATTTACTCAGGTACTGGGGTGATATCAAACATTTTAGTGCTGACTTTATTCTGTTTACATTTGATTTGTATTACTTGATAGCTCTTTACACATTTTTTTCCCCTCAGATGTACAAATTATTTTCTTTTCTAGGTTGTGTCTTCAATAGAAAACTCTACCTTGCCTGTTCACCTAGGGAAATATGAAGATACCATAAAGAACCTTGTGTCATTCATTTATAAAGTGATTGATCTGGAAAGAGGCAGAGAATACTTTTAGAAACTCATTTTACTGTCTGATTTCATACTGAATACAGCATTTATCTACAATAGTTATAATTTTCAAAATGAAACAATGCTTTTGAGCACTATCATTGGAATGCCTCCAAATGAAGAATTAGGACAGATTACCAATGAGGCCTTTGAAGACAGTGTGGATGTGTTAGGGGTGAGATCAGAACAGCCTAGGGAAGGAAAAGATCAAACCCAAGAAGAACTAAAGCGAGATTTGATTTGATGATGAAAGAAAATTTGTAAGAGAAAATGAAGCTATTTGTTTTTAATCTAGATTTTATATTTGGTTAACTGTGAACTGGACACCAGAACAAATAATACAAATGATGGGAGAGCAGAAAACCAAACTGACAAGGAAGAACTTTTGAAGGCTTAGAGAAACAATCTGGTGGTATTTGAATCTACAGGTTCTGACAAATAACACCCTACAGTCAAGGAAGAATTGAGGAAGTCATCACAGAGTGTGAAACGAACATTCTGAAGAATTCAGAGTTGACTGAAAAGATGACTAAAAAATATAATAAATGTATTTTTTGAAAGAGAATTAATCAGTCTGCCAATTTAGCTTTAATATGTGGATACTCAAGGTTATCATATTGTTTTAATACAAGCTTTCATAGAGCAAGTGAAATTCGAACTAGTGCTTAAAAGTTAAGAAATGGGTCCTTTAAAAAGTCCCTGACCTGCTGTACCTTGCCTGGACTTTAAGATGGTTTTCCACCAGTGTCCTTGACTTGCATTGCTTTTCCACACAGATTTTGTCTCCAGGTTCCTCATGGGACTGAAACAATACTGAGTTATTAGGGCAGTCATCTGTGACTGTGCCACAGAGAGAAAGTAACTGATTTTGTAAACTGATACCTTGACCTTGCCCCTGAGTGGACAATGATATAACCAACTTAGCTAACTAGTCACAGACCTAAGTAGATGAGCTTGGTTGACTAAAGGGAAGCAATAAATTATGTTTGTATTGACCTTAGTAAACCTTTTAATTCTTTCCCACATGATATAGTTCTCAACAAATTGGGAAAATATGGCCTAGAGTTTAGGTAATTGCACAACTGCAGATCCATGGGCAAGGTCTGCAGCATTAGTTTTATGCCTTAGCGTGCTCAGTTTCATCATCTGTAGGGAATGGTGGGGCACTGAAACTCCAAGCCATTCCCTCCCATGGGCCCAGAGAGGATGCTGACCTTGTGTTCCCTACAATGGCAGGAGGGAGGGGATGTGGCCTCCTGCCCCATTAGGGAGGAAGCACTGCTCTCGGCATGTTAGGGGTCAGGGCTGACATGAAGAGGGCTGAAGGTTATTGTTGCATTTCTTCTTGCAGCTTGTCTCTTGGAACAGAAAGAAGGACCCGATTTGCCCCCTCTGCACCATTCATTTGGCTGTTTATTGCTGTCAATTTTAGTGGAAATCTTGCTGCAGTGTCCTCGGCTTTTTGTCTCTTCCTTGTTCACTGATAAGTTGCTTCACTATCTCTCTCTTAGTTACAAAGGGGAATACACTAAAAATTTAAATGGTTTCCAATTTGGAAAGTCTACATAATTTGTAGAGAATTCACCCCTTCATTCACTAAATACATAATTTTTGAGTAACTGTCGCCATGTGCCATGTGTCACCGCAGCGGGCATCTAAATAAGATTCAGCCTTTGCTCTGGAGGCACTTGCAGCCTATTTGAAGACAATGAGATATATATATATATATATATATATATATATATATATATATATATATATATACACACACATAATGGCTGTATCAGTCTGCATGGGCTGCTGTAACAAAATACCATAGATTGTGTGGCTTAAATAAAAGATATCTATTTTCTTTCGGTTCTAGGCTACAAGTCCGAGATCAAGGTATCTGCAGGTTTGGTTTCTCATGAAACCTCTCTCATTGGTGCACGGTGGCCACTTTCCCCCTGTGTTTACATGGGGGTTTTCTCTTTGTGCACATGGATCTCGAGTGTCCAAATTTCCTCTCCTTATAAAGACATCAGTCAGATTGGATTAGGGCCCACCCTAATGGCCTCATTTTAACTCAATCACCTCTTTAAAGGCTCTATCTCCAAATATAGTCACATTCAGAAGTATTTGAGAGTTAAGACTTGGACATGGAATTTTGGGTGGACACAACGTAGCCCATAACAATGACATGAGGGCAAGATAAGTGTTAATAGATATGGAAACTGTGTTAGCTCAGATGGTGTCTTGGGATCAGGACCAACATCAACTCTCAGTATTACTACTAGACTCAGAAGCGAGTGTCGCTATGGCAATTTATAGGTAGAATCAGTTCTATGGACACAATCATTTGTCTAGATTCCTGTTAAAAAAAAAATTCTAAATCTGACTATCTTTAAAGTGAGTCAAACATTTGCCTCTTCTCCACATTTACCATACTGTTAGTCTTTACAGTGTTCAAGTTTGCGATCTCTGGCTAAATTCGTTAGGAAGAAGAAAAGCATTTTCCTGACCATCCCATAATTTGCCAAGCCCTCTAGCCCACATTAACTCAGTAAACTACATTATTTTACATCTAGTTATTATTAATTTATTTTATCCATGCCTTTCTCCATACCTATTTTTAGTTTGCTCTTCCCACAGGTGATCAAGAATCAGAGATGGGCTCATTATTGAGCCACATACCTCATCACAGCTGCTTGTTTGGCTATCTGAAGATTTAGCCAAAATTTTGAAACTATTCCCTAAGGGCCTGTTAATTTCTTGAACAGGACTCTCCCCTGCTAAGACAAAACTGAATCTTTTCTGTTCTCTTCTAATTTAAAATTGCACATGGTTGTGATAACTAAAACCTACCTCATCTGACCTTTTAACTGGTAGTCTTTCTTGGCATATATTCTTGTCAAAATAGCAAGGAGCTAGAATCTGACTGATTGATTGATTGATTGATTTCCTAGTATCAAATGGCAGGTTACCACCATTTACAGTATGGATAAAGTTGGAAAAAAAGGTAAGTAGGCAGGATTTGTGCAAATACCCAAAGCACTTTATAATCTTGGTAGTGCTTATTTTTATATGATGGTTTAGAAATAAAATATTTTTTTCAAATCAATACAATGAAAGTAAAAATATTTTATGTAAAATGTAAAAAAGGTGGAGAGTTCCAGTAGCAATCAGAGAAATACAAGTAAAGCAAATATGAGTTATCACATTTGAATTTTTCAGTATGGAAAAAATTTAAAGATTGGCATATCCTATATTTGCAAGAATGTAGGAAGATGGGCACTTATACATTATTAATGGGGTATAAATTTGTACAAGTCTGGAGAGCAGCTTGACTGGATATCAAAATGCTAAATTCTACTTTTAGGAATTTATCTTTTATACATGTATATATATAATTTCAAAAGCGGTCTTGAAAACAACTACGTAGGATGATTCCATCAATGTTAAATTAAGTATATGTGAGTGTTGTGTGTGTGTGTGTGTGTGTGTGTGTGCGTGTGTGTGTGTACATGGAGATAATATGACAATGTTCAGTGATAAAGATACAAGGAGAACCTCTGGGAAATGAGATTTGGAAGAATTTTTTTGATTTTTAATAATTTAGGGGAGTTTTACTTTAGTCTTTTACGAAGAAAACTTTTTGTATTATTTCTATAATTAAAAAAAAGTAAATTAAAAATATTGGACAAAAATATGCTTCCTGGGGTCTAGATATTTACCAAGCGTTCCATTGTAATACTTGACTCTAAACTAGCTTGCTCAAGTATCTTAGTTTAAGCAGAATATTATTTAAAAAGCTTGCAGTGTATCTTGAACTTCCATTTTAATAAGTATGAGGTACTCCAATAGAGGACAATTAAATTATGAATATGTACATATTCGTTGAAGACAAGTGTTAGGGCTGAATCCTGTCCCCCAAATTGAGATGTTAAATAAAGTCTCAATCCCCAACAGTTAAGAATATGATTGCATTTGGAAATAAGGTCTTTAAAGGGGTAATTAAATTAAAATAAGGTGATTAGGATAGCCCGATCCAATATGACCGATGTCTTTATAAGATCAGGAAATTTGGATAAAGATATATACAGAGGAAGGGCCATGTGAAAACAGAGGGAGGAGACAGCCATCTATATACAAGGCAAGGAGAGAGGTCTTAGAAGTAACCTGCACTGCCAATGCCTTAGTCTTCTCCAATTTGTAGCTTCCAGATTTGTGAGAAAATAATTTCTGTGTTTATTAAGCCAATCAGTCTGTGGTAGATTTTTATGGCAACCCTAGAAAACGAATGCAACAGTTGACCCACCTCATCTGTAATTCCTATAGAAAGTCTTATTTTTCTGTATTATTATTTGGAAGTCATTTAAACATATTTTACATGAATGGTCTTAAACAAATTTTATTAAGCTGCCCAAATTAGTAAAAGACATATATATATATATATATATATATATATATATATAGTGAGCACCAACTTCAAAATCTTACACCTGAAAAAAATCATCTAAGATAGAAACCTAAATATAACACCAAAGAAATAGAATTATACCAGCACTAGATTGGGCTGGATTTGGCAAAGAAATTTATGTACACAAGTGTAGAGCTGTTCTGTAATTTCAATTTTATAAAAGTGTTTGGAATAGAACTATGATTTTAATCAGAGATATATCTTGTAAAATGGAAGAACCTACTGTTTTGTTCCATTTATTGTTTTCACATATATGGCTTTTCATAGGCATTTCATAGGCAGAAGAAAACCTCACAATCCAGAGAATTTAAAAAATAGGAAGAAGGTAAAGTATTCACTTAAAATATTTGTACTTAGTGGGCCTTTAGAAACTTGTAGTGACAAATAAAGTCCATATAGTAATTTCCGTTTAGCCATATCTAAAGATTTTAGATAAAGCTTTAAAATTTTTGGAATATAAAGGTATACTTGTATATAAAGCATTTAATTTTGCCAAAGCTATGGTAGCTGCTTGGTGGTTACAAAGTATGAAATCCTCTGGAAAAAAGTTGCTTTTAGTTAACATGTGTTGGATCTTGTATATTTACAGGAAATGTCTCCATTTAAGACCTTTGATACATTAATAGTTTCCAGGCACATTTTATGACAGGGCCTAAGTTTGTTCTCTTTTGAACAACTAGGAAAGGATGTTTTTAAAGTAAGCACTTAGATTTGCCTAGATTTCATTTATAAAGCAAGGGTATTAACTCTAAATGTCTCTGAAATCAAACTATGCCCTGGAGTAGTGAATTCCCCAGAGAGGACCAAAACATCTTACATCTTCCTTCCATTCAATTTCTCTTTACTGTCATTCAGATTTCCTAAGTCTCCTGTACCCCTGTGCTTTCTTTCTTAAAAGAGTAAATGGATGCAGTTCCTGGTTGTCCCTCCACATCTTCCAATTTTATTTACGCATACTGCGTGATTTTACTTTCATAGTTCCTTCGAAAAGTGGCTAATCATACATCATTCATTACAGTACTGTTTTAAAGTTCTACTCATTTTTGACAATGGAGTTTGGGATCTTTTAGCGGTATTATGAGACCTCTAAGAATTGGGGGGACTTGATTAGGTGGAGAAAATCAGAATGTATTCTCAAGAACAGGTAAAGCATTATTGCCCTGAATCCTTTTGTCTTCCAGTGTGTAACTAAAGCCCCCTAGTGGCCAGGTGACCCCAATCAGGTACTGTGCATTCCTTCTTTTGGGGTGATGATCTTGAGAACTTAGCTCTTCTGCTCTTCAGATATCTCTTAAGTATGGGAGAAGACTACTGGGTCCCCAATATAGCCCAATTTCCTGGTTTCAAAACTTCTCAGGGAGTCCTGGCCTTGATTCTTGCAGGATTCCTAAGGAAAGGTGAGGTCGGCAATTTCTCCAGCCAAGAAGGACTTTAACTCTTTATAGTGGTAAGGAATATTCCTACTGTCAGTGTAGAGTGAAAACCTCATTGGAGTGCCCTGACGCAGCTTCCTGGTTTTAGATGTCTTACTCTAACTTTACAACTCTGAATGGAGGGAATGGAGTCCATATTTCCCCTAGAAGTTCTTGAAAAAAAGTTTATGTAGCACAAAAATATAGTCAGTCTGAACAAGTCTACTCACAGGACATGGGTACTTGTCCATGTAATATCAAATGACTCCCCAACTTAGTAGACCATTACAGAATTCCCAATGTCCCCTAGAAATCCATTTTTCTATGAGCATATGAGCACAAGACCATTTATAAACAGGTGACAAGAGGCCATGTCCTCTGTGTCCTCACTGATAAGCAGGGTGTTTGGCATACAAATTAGGGCACCATTAGTTTTTTTAAATAAACCAAAGTAATTGAATCAAGTAAATTTTAAGTATAAATGTTTCTGATGAGACCCTCTAAGTTGCAAAAGATGCGCTTTATCAAGCTTTTAATTTCAGGTGCTTTTGTTGTGTGTGAGCAGTGTACCCAGCACTATAGGGATGCACAGAAGTTAGATTGAATTAATTCCTCAAGAAGAACAATAGCCGAATGGAAACCAACTGCACCCCACCCCACCCCACATCCTACTGCAACCTCTGCCCTAACTCCTTACTCCCTGTCAAGCTTCTTAGTGCTCCTCCCCCTGCCTCACACTTCCCCTTCAGCCCTCTCCTCGTTGCATTGTACCCACCACTCCGAGGACTTTGTTCAGGCTCAGGTCACCTGTCTTGAAGTCAGTAGGCATTTTTTAGTCCTCTCAACCTTAATTTCACCTCTCGGAGCATTTGCACATGTGACCACTTCCTCATTTTCACTCTCTGCTCTGATTTTCTTTCTGACCGCCTCTTTTCAGCTCTTTTGCCAGTTCTCCTGTCTCTTTTTCAAATCTAAATGTAGGCTTAGACCTCTGTCTTGGAGTCCTTTTTTTTGTATCAGTTTCCTGGATGTATATAAGAAACACTTCGGGAGATTTTTTTTTTTTTTTTTTTTTTAAGCTACACATATCCAGACCTCAGAAATTCTGATTTATTTGGCCTCTGGTGTGTGTATTTTGAGAAAATAAAATTCCACAGGTGATTCTTAATACCTCTTACTCAGAACCATAGATCTGTTCTTTCATTCTCTCTCTCTTCCTCCCTCTCTCTGTATCTCTCTTTCTCCCTCTCTCTAGGTGATCTCATCCTCTCCTATGGCTTCCATATGCTGATGACTTTTAAATCTAAATCTCCATCCCCAAGGTTGCCTTTGAGTCTAGATCACTGTACACAAATGCATTCTTGGGTGGCTCAGAAACTTCTTATAAAACTTGTCCTAAACAGAATTGATAATTTGTTTCTCTAAATCTGCTCCTTCTCCTGTCTTTTTCATTTCCACAAGTGACATTGTCATTTGTACAATCAGAAGACTGAGTGTTCTTTTTGACAACTCTGCCTTCATCCCCCATACCAACCCTTGCCAAGCCTGCCTTCTAAATATGCAGTTGTTGATAGCAACCATTTTTTAGTACAAAAAATAAACAAACAAATGACTCAACCCAATATTTATCAACTATGTTCACTTTTCTCTATTTCGGTGACATCTTGATCCAAGTGCTGGTTCTTCAGATGGCTGAAATACCTTTCTTACCGGCTTCTCTACATCTACTCTTGTCTACTCGTTCCATTATTTACACTGCCTCCAGAGTGATTTTTTGTTGTTGTTGTTGTAGATCTAATTGCATCATAACTTCACTTCTAATCCTCAATAATTTATCAGGGCACTTAGAATAGGTCTAGAATTCTTAAATGGCTTGGATGACCTGATAGCATCTGGTCCCTTTTTTCTCTGTACCTCATTCTGAGCAACTTTTTTCCCCTTCCACTTCCTTCTATTCTTATATCTCACTGCAGTTCTTCTGGTACCTTCTGGTTTAGAGACTTTGCATATGTAACTTTCTTGGCTTGTTTTGCTCTTCATCAATTTTTTTGTTTGGGTAGCTCCTGCAAATTCTTCATATCTCACTCTCACTTCTACTGAGAACTTGTGCCTGATGTTCCACACTAGGTTAAGGACCCCTATTATGTAGCCTGAAACTCTCCATTATAGTACTAATCACCATTGTTATATTCATACTGTAAATTATTGTGCAGTTATTTATACAATAACTGTCCTTCTCTGTAAGACTAAGGCTCCATGAAAGCAGGGTCTATATGCATCTTATTTTCTTTGGTACTGTCAACTTTTAACGTTGCCTTAAATTTGCTTAGATCTTAACGTGTATGCATTGAATGCATGAATAAGATGGGAATTGACACAAATGTAAAAAAACAAATACCAGAAGCTATTTTAGAAATTCAATAGTAGAAGCATGAACAAAGCACAGTAAGGGTTGGAAGAGGAAGAGAGATTATCTTGGGTTTTTCATGGAAAATATCACATACAAAGTGATATTAGTTTTGGCCCTTTGCAGATGGGGAGATTTTCCATGGATAAAGAATGGCATTGTAGGCAGAGGGGGAAAACAGGAGAGAAGAAATAAGGTAGAAAAAGAGAGTGAGCTTGAGGACTAACAAGTGGTCCAATTGACTTGAGTATAAAGTATGTACTGGGGAGATAGTGGGTGAGAAAGCTGAGAAATGGATAGGAGAGGGGGTCAAATGATGGAGAACTTAAGGAGTTTAAGCTTTTAATTTTCAGCCATGATCAGAGCAGTGTTCTGAGAGAACTGACCTGGTCTTTGTGTGCGAGGGGAGTTTGGAGCACCCAAAACCAGTTTGGAAGATCGCAATAAACCTTGTGAGAGATAATGAGAGCCAGAACTCAGGTTGTCACAGTGAGAATGGAAGAAAAGATGGACTTGAGGCTAAGATTACAGAAATAGCTTTGCTAGGAGATTAATTGCTGATTTGATGCAATGGCAATGAAAGAAACCAGGCCAACATGAAATTAGGTCTAAGCACTAGACCTTGGCCAAGAACTTCAGAATAGCCACTAGTTAGTTACCAACTAAGGGGAAGTAATGATTGCACCAAGTGTCCATTCCACAAATGTGGCAGGTGTTCATTCATGAGACAAATATATGTGCCAAGATTTCCTGCTTTCCACCCAGTGTCTGCTCTGCTGAAACATTCCTGCTCATGAGTCTTTATCAAGGTGGTTTTTAAGCTGATTTTTAAACTGGTGATTAAAAACAATTTTTTTTTTTGCATTTAAAAAAATTCATTTTTCGTCCCAGACAGTTGTTATGGTTCAGTCCACTTCATAGGTATGCAGGAGGCTTGCAAATGACTATTTCACATTTACTGTGTAAACTAGTGACTCAGTATGTTGCTTTAGAACCAGATATGTGTGGTTTTGCTTCACTTGAGGAATTCAGTAAAGAACATACTTCATGTCAGCAGAAACCCTCGTAAATCTATATAGAGAAGGACATGAATAAAACCTCCTTTTACAATCACACGGCTGCATGGAATTTGTTTCCTTTTCTTTATGGAGAAGCTCTAGATTTTTCTCTCATACCCTGGAAAAAACTAATTTGTGCCTATGAGCTGATTGTGAGAAGAAACACTACTGTCCTGTTTTTATTGAGCTCATTCTTCAATATTAAAAAATAACTGAAGGAGAAAGTAAAATTCTAGGGATTGTTATTTTGATTTGTATATAAGAGGTATGCATTTTCCCTCTAGACCTGTGCTCCAGGGAAAGTTTGCCAAAAAAAACAAACGAGGCAGCATGGCCCTACATAGCTTCTCCTGCACAATGGCTGAGCTTCTGTATCTGGCCCTAAGTATATAAACTATGTGTCTAGGGATAGAAAGTCTTCCAGAAACACAAAATTATGGACACAAAAAGTAGGGAGACATTGATTTTTTTTTTTTTTTTGAGATGCAAAAGAACATTTATACCATTACTATTTCAGCTCGGGAATTAAGATTTAAATTTTTAAGCTTTCAGAAATTTCCCATAAATAGCATCTTCTGGATGTGGATGTTTTGGCTTGGAGAAATAGGGACTAGAAAAATTAAGTGAAAGGAGATGAATATTAAGGGGAGTCCCTAGATGGAAGGGTTTCTGCAAGAGACACCTGCCTGGCTTGGCATATTGGACTCAGTGGACTGGCAGAACCTCTATTTGAATACTTTGGTTGGATTTGATGACCTTTTGTGGCTTTTGTGGCATGGAAAAACATATAATATATTTTTTCTGAATGGAGCACTATATGTTCCTCTGAAGAGTCCTTGGCATTCTGTCGTCTCATGGCCTTTATTAGTGAACTTGTGGAGATTCTTCGACATGCATGATGTTAGAAAAAATTTAGGACTTTTAATTTTCATTTTCTGTATGCTGCATGACAGAATTTTCCTAGGAAATTGATGTATTATTTATCTAAATTTATACTTGAAATGCAAATCGCTTCGTGTTGTCACAGGGATATTTACTTAGTCTTTTAAAACATGTTTTTGCTTCATTTCTGCCCAAGATAACACCATTCCTTGTGTGTTTTGTTTGACTTTAGAAGACTTTTGAGGCCCTTTGTCATGCGTAGCCATCGGTGGTGCGGTGGTGCTGGTGGTGCCGGGGGACAGCACATCCCTGGTCTTGGAACTGAGGTTGCCACACTCGGTTTAATAGCAGCCTGAGTGTTCCCTGTGGTCAGGTATTTTCATATTTCCTTTAGTGAGTAGGACTAGAAAAAAACTGCCCCCTTAATTTATAGATGACACTTTCTTGGAAGGAAAAACTAAAAGTGTACATTTGAGATCAGAACTGGACTTCAGAAGAGCTTTGATAGAAGCTGAGGAATTAGTCGAGTGAAGCTTTGTTCTATGGCAAGTGCATTCTCTGGTTCACTGAGCATTTCCCCTGTCTCCTGCTTTAAATCAAACCTGACTGCTCCCCAGGACTCCTTCTCTGGGTTCTCCCCAGCGCAGGCTGCTTGCCCAGGTGCCTTCTCACTCCCTGCTTCTCCTCAGGCACTTCCTGAAAGCCTGTTGCTCCATTCCTTGGGGGTCCTCTGGATCTGTCACTGTCTTCTGCTGGCCTCCAAATTCTGACTACTTTTCTCTCTGACATTCACTGATGGCTTTGGCATGTTCCTTCTTCATTATTTCAACATGTTTGTTCCTCTTCCTTCCCCCTATTATGATGGAAAAGATGTTCCTTCTTTTACCTAAAGTCAATCCCTACTGTGGGCAGTGGTTCCCAATCCTTCTGGTCTCCTCACAGTCCTCTGATTTTATCTGCTTAGCAGCTCTTGGACTTTTTTATATCTCCAGCTTCATTGCCTCTGTCTTCATTTAGGCCACCACAATTTCATAATCTCTCAGGCCCCCTAATGGTTTCTTTGCACATGGTATCACCTTTTTCAGACCACCTTTCTAAAGCCAGGGTGAGTTTTCCAAATTGCACACCTGAGCGTTTCATGTAACTCCTTCCATTCCTGCCTCCCCGGGTTTCCCTTGGTCATTAGAATAAGGTCTAAACTCCCCAGCATAACATTCAGGGCACTGACCTTTGCTTAGCTATGGGAGATGACGAATCACCTCTCAGCAAATTAAATAACAATATGGATTCATGAAGTCTCTTATGTTAAAAAAGGGTTTTTAAAGAGACCATTTCCAATAATAGCCTAATTTTAAAGGACTGAGAGAAATTTGGAGCTTATAGAACTGTTTCTGACATTTGCAGAATCTCTATAAACCATTACTCTTTTCTTTTGGATGCCTATGATGCATGTTTGGACAATTTCTTTTGTAGAGAAGATGTGATTCATAGGAGAGATTGACTGGTAATTTAGAAACAGAGTTTTAATTATAGGAAGTTGCCTGTGGAAGGCATATGTGCAATCTCTGCTTATCTCCTAAGCTATAAGATGGTGACAAAATGACTATACCACCTATATGAGTATTTGTGAAGCATAACTAATAAAAATAACAGACAATGTTTTAGGATATTATGCTGCTTTGCAAATAATAATATTTTTTCTTAATAATGCATGATGATTTATGAGTCCTGTGGAATTGTTTTTAATCCCCAAGGTTAACCCTTATGTAACTTAAGGAAGAATAATCAGATACAAGGTGGTGATGTTTCCTGTTTCACAGTGTATGTAATGTGATATGTAATGCCAAAATAAAACCATGAAATTGAAAAGAAAATCATCTAATATTTAGCATTTATGAGTATCATTTTGCTTTCTCAACTCTTTCCAAACCTCAACTAATTAATTTATACACATCTCAAAGGAAGGTGATGATTATCTTTTTTACAGGTGGGAAGAAACTGAAGTCAGTTGTTAAATGCCTGGCCCAAGGCCACAGAGGAGGGGATTGTTTTTGTGCCTGGCCTAGAACATGACCACTCTTGATGTTGAATTCAGCTGCATCACAAGCTCTTTGAATAATGCCTCTGCTTCTCTCCACAGTGGCCTTGATTATTGATCAAATAGATCTTTGATATTTGGTCTTCAATGGCTAGGAAGTTGAAGTTAATATATTTTGCGATTCATGTGGACTTCATGAGTTCCCAGAAAAATCTCAGTTCATGGAACTTTGTTTTGGGCATGATTTTTAGAGAGAACAAAAGGGGCCTGGAGGAGTAAGCAAAAACATGATATACTAGGAAATGCTTCTGCTCCAACATGTGGGTGAGCAATAACTGATGCACTGTATGGTTTTCAGTGAGTAAATTTAAGCATTTAGTGTTAAATATTAATTGTGAGTGCACTTGCCCTACCCAAGTACAAAGTCATGAATCGTAAATTTCTAGAGGACAAGTGATGGTGTAATTCCTTTGTACCTGCAAACTGAGGATGACAGGTTAGCCAGGTTGTTTCAAACACTGTTTGAAAAGGGACTGTCAAAGGTCTTAGATTGCTTGCATTCCCAATTTACATAACATACATAGTCCCCTGCAAGTTTGCATAAATGAAGTACAAGGAAACCTTGCTTTTAAAAAGATTCTTGCTTTGAGACCATTTGAAAGTGAAATAAATCACTGCAATAGAAACAATTGCTTCTGAATTACTGTATTGTGAAGATTTGGCTTTTCAAATAAGTGAATTTTTAAAAGCAAAGACTTTCTGTGAACTCGTCATAAAATGCAGCAATGATACTACTCCATAGGGGAAGGTAGTAAGGCCCCTGGAAGAACATGACATTTAGAAACAGTTGTTTCTGGTTTGTAATATAAATTCTGTCAATTAATACTGAGATACCATGGGTAAGTCTTCGGTAAGTGTTACAAAGAATCTAATGATTTTATACAGAGGGTTTTAATTTAACCAAGTACCATGGACAACTTCAAGACAGTTTTCAGGCAGTTTATATATAACTCTCTCGCTCTTTTAATATTTGCATGATATTCCATTAAATAGATTTACTGTAGGTTATTTATTCATTTTTCTAGAAATGGATGCATTACTTTTTTTCCCATTTTTTAAAAACAAAGGATCTTGCAAAGGACATCTTTATAATATGTGTTTTTGTATTCTTATTATATATGCAGGTCCAATTTCTAAAAGTGAGATGAACGTATTTACTTCACAGATCCTGAAACTGTGCCCCAAACGTTTGGAGCACTTTGAATCCCCATGAACACTTCGTCAGAGTGTTTGCTCATAGCCTGACACCATCGCTTATGCTGGCTATTGCCAAACATTCTCATTTATCTAATCTGTTGGATAAAAAAAAAAAAAAAAAGAATCTCAATGTTGTTTTTATTTATATTTATTTAACTGTGGGTAAGCTTAATAAGCAAATTTTACATGTTCGTTAGGCCAAAAATTTTGTTTCTGGTTGATTGCCAAAAAATAATAATCAGGCATGCAACTTAATCCAACCCTGGGACTGAGAACTTCCTTGATATTTTCCTCTTTTATAATGGTTACAGTAACTTGCAGGATGATAACCTGATTAATCCATTCCCAACATATTGGGGGAAAAAATGAAAAAGCAAGTGCAAGCAGTTCTTGTATTGTCTCCAACTTTATTAAGACTCCTGATTATTAGACAAGCATTTTTGGTTCTGGGAACTGAAATTGGTGGAAACGCTTGTAAGTAAAGCTTAGGAAAGATCTTAATTTCAAGGAACATGAAACTAAAATTTTAGAGGAAGAATGATTTTTATTTAATGGAAAATAATTTTATACCCTTGAGCTCCGATTTTCAGCTGGGGAATCATTCGTTGCCATGACATTTTGATTGTTATAGTTGGTAGTAGTTATGGTCTTAATCACTTTAATTCATGGTTTGAATAGCCCACAGAAATTTGGCTGGTAGTCTTTTGAAGAAAATGACCCTTTAAATGTATTGCTATTGAAAAAAGAATCATCTCTGTCCAAATATTAAGTATGATAACAAACCTATCTTTAAGCCTATCCCTTTACTTCCCCTTCCTCCCCTCTCTCCCTCCATCAGTCAATTCTACTTCTTTATCAATGTAAGAAACATTTCAGGTCTTACCTTACCTTATATTAATCAAAAAAGAGCAAAGAAAACAATACCAGAACATAAAAGCAACCTCTTTTTTTTTTTTTTGCTTAGAAAAAAAGATAGAAAAAAAAAATGATTGCAATTTAAAAAAAAAATCAAGGTATTGTTGTTGTTAGTTCTTTATGACTGTAGTGCAGTTTTTTAAAAATAAACATGGACCACCATTTGGAAGACACTGTGAGTTTATGTCTTTTGGAAAAACCAAAGCATTGTTGTCAAGGAATCATGAGTAGTGTCTTTCTTTTAATTAAGGGTTTGTAATACTCCAGTTAGTATCTCAAATCTTGTTTTAACAAAGGTCTAGTGAACGCTCTCTTTAATTACCAGAACAAGAATATTTAGTACTTAAAGATAAGACTATAAAACTAGGCCTAGCCTATCATTTATGTCATTTTGATTACAGAAAGTTGGTGGGTGGGGAGAGATGATGGTGGAGGACAGATGTGGGGCAACGGAAAAAGACAAAGGGCCAGCTCGGTGGAAGAAACCTGAGGTGCTCTGTGGAGCAGTCTGACCATGAAACATGGCTGTGGCCAAGAGGCCTTTGAGGAGCAGGGTGGCTAACTTTTAATCATATGTTATTTGTAAGTCTGCAATTTAAATCTTCTTCATTTTATCAAAACATCAGTCAGTCAAATCTGCCTATACACCCAAAGACTTGTGTGTGTGTGTGTGTGTGTTTTAAAGTTATTATTCTTTTGTTGGAAATTCAGGCAAGGGTCTGAGTTGACTGGGTTGATGAGTAGTGGAGGAAGACAGCATGCATCTGCTATCTAAATGACTCATAGACTGAATTAATAATCGGAAGCAGGAGCTAGAAGTCAGAGATTACCCAAGAATGTAACCTTTAAACCTCTATGACCATCTCTCTCCCTCACCACTTCACTTTCTGCAACAATCTGAGAGTGGTAGAAACCTTTGGGTGAGGGTGAAAGGAGGAGCAAGGGATTTTCAAAACAAGGATGGTATATTCAAACTGATCCTATCTAGACTTTAAAAGTTATATCTACAAGTAGGCAGATATCCAGATTCCACCTTGCAGCTGAAGAGCGGGGTTCCTCGTGGAGGAGCTAGCTAGCCAGCTTCCCTGTTTCTGGCTCTGAGAGCAGACCCAATTTTGGAGGATACGTTAGCATTGGAGATGTTGCATCAAGACTCAAGATGTGTGTATCTGTTGAGGATATAAACAGTTAAGTGAGCAAAAAAAAAAAAAAACATGTATAAAGACATTCATTGAAGCAATTTTTATGATAGACAATTGGAAAGAACTCTCTATTTGGTAAGTGACATGCTTGTCTATGCAGACAATCCAAAAGGATCTACAAAAAGAAATTCTACTAGAACTCATCTAGTAAGTTTAGCAAGATTAAACAAGGTCAATATATAAAAATTAATTCTACTTCCATATAGTAACAATGAACAATGGAAGTAAAAGTTTAAAAAATGAATGCAATTTAAAATATCAACAAAAACATGAAATACTTAGGTTTAAATCTAATAAAATAGGTGCAGGATCTGTATGTTAAAAGCTGCAGGATATCGGTAAAAGAAAGATAACCTAAATAAATAGAGGTGTATCATATTCATGAATTGAAAAAGTTAATATTGTGAAGATGTCAATTGTCCCCAAGGTGACCTATAGATTTAATACAATACCAATCAATATCCCAGCAGGATGTTTTGGAGAAATTTACATGCTGATTTAAACTTTATATGAAAAGTCAAAAGAACTAGAATTTCAAGATAAAAAATATAATTTCAAAAAAAAAAAGAACAAGGTTGTAGGACTCCCGCTGAATTCAAGATTTATTGTAAAGTTATAGTAATTAATATAGTGAGGTATTGGCAAAAGTATAGACACATAAAAGAATAAAGCAAAATAGAGCTTCCAGAAATACATCCGCACATATATGACCAATTTTTCAAAAACAATTTTTTTTTGGAGATAATTATAGATTCACATGCAGTTTTGAGCAATTACACAGAGAGATTTCACATATCCGTTAGCGGTTCCTCTCAATAATAAATTCTGCAAAAGTGTAGTATAACATCATTGGTTCAATGACATTGATTCAATCCATTGATTTTCAGATTTTCCAAGTCTGTCTTGTATTTACTTGTGTGTGTTTTGTTCTATGCAATTTTATTACATGTGTAGGTTCTTGTATCTACCTCCATAAAGTACTTAGAAAATACAGTCAGTTTTATTATCACAAAAATCCCTCACATTTCCCTTTCATAACCACACCAATTGTTCCTCCTCACTTTTGGGTACCAGAGCCAGCAAAGCAGGCTTCTCCCTTTTGGGAAGCTTGTGAGCTGCCACTCTGTCAGTGCCTTCAAAGCAGAGCTGGCTGCTACCTAGGTGGGCAACTGCCAGAAGACTCAGTTGAATGGATGCACATAGGCAGAGACCATATCTACAGGAGCTTTATTTCCAATACAGGAGGTACCTTACCCAAAAAGCTCTCTAATAACTAGTGTGTTTATGTTTGCCCTCAAATCAAGTTCCCTTCTTGGCTCCCTCTCACATTCAAAGTTCCTTCATGGTTCCTTCTTTTACCTTAAGCCCAAGTTGCATTGTGCTTGTGTGTGTATAGACTTTTCCCCAGGTTTGTATCATGTTTCCTTCTGGGCATCTCCTGATTGCTCTAGCTGCTGTTGTCTCTGGCCTCTGGCTGAGACATTTCTCACAGTTTTCTCTCTCTGTCCCTAGGTCATTACTCTCTGTCCTTGCCTTGCTCTTTGCATGTCTTTCTGTCTCTCTCTGCCCACCCCCCTTCCTTTCACTCTCTTGTTTTCTTTCTCCCTTTTGTACTCTATGTATTGTATGGAAATGTCTGGGGATCAGTCCTTCCTCCAACCCTTCGTGGCCAAAATGTTTGTAGTAATTCTACATCGAGCACCAAATGTCTGTGCAAATATTGCTCACGAATGTAAATTGTAAAATGTAAAGATTATAAAAGAGAATATTTGGATTACCTTTTTGGTAAATTTTTTATACATAGGGAGAAGCAGTGTAGTATCATGGTTAAGAGTGAACGCTCTGGAGCCAGGCTATTTGGATCTGAATTCTTGTTGTGCCCCTTTCCAGCTGGGGGACATTGGGTGAGTTACTTAACTTCTCTGTGCCTTGATTTTCATATCTATAAAATCTAGGATTTTAATGGTATCTATCTCATGGTATTGCTGTGAGGATTAAATTGGTTTTATTAGAATCATTTGGGGGAGTACCTGGCACACTGTAAGTGCTACATATTGCTAGCTCTTCTCGTTGTGGGATAATTTCACTTCTGTAGGTCACAAAAATGATGGCAGAAATAACTACTAAATACAGATGCCAAATATACGTTGATGAATGGACCAGTTCCCAGAAGAGGAATCTCGATAATGTGAATGAAAACCAGAAACCAAGACAAAGGGCCTGGAGTACTGAGAAGGCCATGAGGTGTTTTCAAAGGATTAAAGGTAAAAACTTAAAGCAGTCATCCAGGACAGCAGTTTCTCAGATAACTCTTACTTTTGTAAGGGCTGGATGGGATCAGGAGCCCAGAAAGCTGCTTGTCCTGCCCAGTTTCGTGTGTGTGTGTGTGTGTGTGTGTGTGTGTGTGTGTGTGTGTGTGTTGGGGGGAGGGCGAGGTGGGGGATAGGGTTGGGAAGGACGGTCCTTCCTTCACCAGTGCTCAGTGAGCCGTGTAGAGTTACATCAGCGAGTACCATTTAAAACCATACTAGTAACCATGGGGCTCTTAGTTCTTGTTTGATTCTTACTTAAACCTCTGAGAAACTTATCTGCTAGGAAAAAGTTAACAAACCTTATTTTGGTTTTTGAAAGGTACACTTAAGACCCTGAGAAGCCTATTTACCTTTCAGGTTTTGTTCTGTTCCACCTGGCTAGTGGTTCATACACAAATGCATAATCAATTGCATCATCATTTCAGTGGAGAATGGAGGCAGCAAAGGGCTTTTTAAATGTATTCATGTCACGAAGAATGGGCTTTCTATAAAACGCACAATGAATGGAGGACATTTTCTTAATTCGATCATTCATTTCCAGCACACATCTGTTAAAAGTGGAGGAATATGCTTATGTGAGCACTCTGTTTTCTTATAGCAGTGCTTTTTTGAACCTTTTTCATCTTTGACCCAAGGATTCCTGTGCATTCCCTCCCATCAAACTAAAACAAAACAAAACAAAAACTCTAGCAACTGGCAGCAAACTGAAGGAAGGCAGTTGGATCAGGAACATTTTGTGTCCAGGAGGGAATTAGGGCCAGAGGGGCTAGGTAGAGAGTGGCTCTGGAGCTGCCCAGGAGGGCAAGAGGGTCATTGTGGAAAGGGCACCTGGTTACATGACTGCTAGAGTGTCAGGGTATTGATTTCTTTTTCCTGGGCAAATATTTGAAAAGTAAAATTTTTTAAATTTCCAGTTACCGTAACCTCAAAAAGCATAAAATACTTAGGAATAAATTTTACAAAAGGCATAGAAGACCTCTACCATGAAAAGTACAAACCACTGCTGAAAAAAATTAACAAAGACATAAATAAATATATGTTCAGAAGCTCAATATTGTTCGGTTGTCAATTCTCCCCCAACTGATCTGTTGAGTCAATGTAAGACCAATCAAAATTACAACTGGATTTCTTTTCTGGTAAAAATTAACGTGTTGATGCTAAAATTTATATAGAAAAACAAAAGTCCCTGAATAGTCAAAACAATTTAGAAGAGGAAGTATTTTTTTACACCTTAAATATCGATGACTAAAGTGCTGTTATTTAATGATTTAAACTCATTTGAGGAAAAAGTTAAAATGCTGATATACCCAGGTTTTCATTTGCCCTTTCTATGTGTCTTTTACTGTTGGTTAATACTGAAAAATGATGCAGTTATAACTGTATTTGGTTCTTGATTGGCTGTCTTGTTTTCTTAATTCGAAAGTTAGAAAGGGTGGGGGTGGAGGTGGGAGCCCACAAAACGGATGATGTCCCTGCATGCTTCCGTTAATTTCTAAGCGTATAGGCAAAAATTTAGCTCTAGCATACACAACTCTCTAAATTTACTAACAAAAGCCCTGTGTAAATCTTAAAAGGTGGTTTATATTTATAACTGCTTCCTAATGTCTTTCCCCCTCAGTCCTCTCTTTAGACATGCTAACCATAGGGTTTAGAAAAACTGGGGTTGTTTAGAGAATGTTAGAGAATATTGGATTAAGGCCAGGATGTGTTAAACTTCTAAATGTAAATATCTACTAACATCCCATGGTGAGTGGGAGTGCAGCTAGCATTTATATTTACCATTGGTTTCCATAAATTCACATTAACTAGGCTGCAAAGTTAATCTGGATACAAAACTTGAATGGAGCTCCTTTACTATGTACAGTCTGTGAGTGGATGTGAATGGTGATGACAGCTGCTAGAATAACAAAATTGAAGAGAGGAAAAAGGATAGCACAGCTCTCATCCTGAGCTCAATTGTTGCTAATTGGAGGACCAGTCTCAATATCCAGGCAGCTTGTTCTGGGCTCAAATGGCAGACAGATGCTCTAAAGCCCTTGGGTTCAGGTATCTTATAATTGTGGATCCAGCCAAGGACAAATTTGATTTGTAGCCCACATTTTGACCTCTCTATAGTGCAAAGTGCTGTGAGTTGTTCCCACTTTGCCCCTTTCTTTCAGATTGTTTCCATCACAGTCCCCCACTCCCAACTGCTTGTTGATTTCCAGAACTACGTCCATGTTTTACTAACAGTCCTCGGGAGACTGAATTCCAGAAAGAATGATGGAGAAGAAATGAGGCTGGAGGAGAAGGGAGGACAGACTCATTGTAAAGGTCACTGTGAAGTTGACCTGTAGGCATTCTGGGGCAGAAAATGAAGAATACTCACTAGAGAGGTGCATAGTTCTGGGAACACCACATCTGCCTCTTCCATGCAGATTTTTATATGGGGTAAGTTAAAAAGAACAGTGAAGGCAAGTTGGAAGGGAAAGAGGGTCACGAGAAGAAGACAAGACTTGCACTCTATGTATAAGGAGGTTTTATTTGGCAACAGTTGAGAAGATTTAAGAACTAATTGTGTATATGAGCCTCAAAACTCTTCAGTTACCAGATGTCAGTTACCTCTCAGGAAATTGGCAGACCCCTGTAAATGCTTGGGCATTTGTCATAAAAATAATAGCTCATATTGATGGTTAGGCTTATGGGGTGGGACCCTGAGTAGTTGTCTATCCCAATTAGAACATTGCCTTAGCATTACAGAGCTCCTTACAACACTTACACAAGCACTTTGCACACAAATATGAACAACATAAGGGCGATAATTAGAACTTCTGCAGACTTCTTCATTTAGGTCAGAGTTACGTGGCCCCAGGCATTTAACCTTTCTCTTTCAAAAATAAACTTGGTTTTTAAAATGTTTATTTTGTAAAAAGAAAAAAAAGAAAAGAAATATTTGTGAAATTTTAAGAGATAAATGCATTTTTCATTATACATCTTACTGATCTTATACCTTCTAGGTCTGTGCTGTGCAGTACAGTATCCATTAGCTACTAATGGCTCTTGAGCACTCAAAATACAGCTAGTCCAAACAGAAATGTGCAGTAATTATAAAATGCACACTCAACTTTAAAGATTTAGTATAAAAAATGTAAACTATTTTATGAATTATTTTTATATTGATTATATGTTGAAATAATATTTTGGATACATTGGGTAAAATATGTTCAAGTTAATATAACTTTCTTTTTACTTTTTGACACATAGCTACTAGAATTTGAAAATTAGATATGTGGCTCACATTACATTATTTCTATGAACAGCACTGCTCTAGATTTTAATAGAAGAAACACATGAAGAGAAGGCTCATCAACAGGCAAGAAACTCAGTGTTTCAAGATATTTCACACACCTAAACAATTCGATATTTATTGAAAGCAGACTACGTGACCAACACTTTGCTAAATGTAAAAGAATGATTTCATTGGAGAGAAAGACATGCTACTAAAACTGACTAGTGTCTAGTCATTTCTTAATCTGAGATTGGAAATTCAGGGCCAGCAATACACCTACAGTACTTTAATATGAAGGATCATCCTTGATGAATCGAGTGAGCAAGGGAAGAGTTACGAAAAGCAATAAGACCATGAGGTCATAGAATTTGGAACAAGAACAACTCTTGGTGATCATAAATGCCAAAGCCTTCATTTTACAAAGGGGGTAGAGAGGAGATCAAAAACAAAAACAAAACAAAAAAATGCCATGTCTACGATGAGTAAGTGACTTGCCTAAATTAAACAGAAGCATTGATCTGCACAAACCAATCAGAAAAATGCATCCCTCTGGGGGGACTAATCAGAAAAAGCCCTCTTTGTTGGATACACAGCTTGGTGAGAGCAGTAGGGGCTTGGTTTTACTCCCACTTTCCTCTTGGCCAGCTACCTTTGTGTACAACTATAGGCAGAGCTCCTGAGAAAGATCGCTCTTTTCTTATGCTTTCATGGTAGTTGGGATAGTCCCAAATTTAATAAATTTCACTTTGCCCCTTCTCTGAGGTTCACTGTGGGAAAGCAGTAGGTCTATCACAATCCTTGCTGATCTCAGGTAGTAATGATATCCCTTTATTATTTTGTGTCATTTCAGGAGTTTACATATGCTTTGACCTTCCTCAGTGTGAATCTATGGTCTTCATTAAAAAATATAAGATTAGTATTAAATTTCAAAAGTTAAATGAAGAGACGCTTTAAAATCATTTAAAAGAATTTTGTTTTTTTTTTCATTTTATCAGAAAACCCATCACATTTTGTATTTATAAACAAAATATTTGATTGTAGGCAATTTCATTAGGAAGTTGAACTAACTTGTGGGGCCAGTATTTCTTTTGGTGTAATATAAGTTCTAAAAAATTTTACGTTGATAAAATCATTTATTAATTTTTTTTTTTAAATACAAGATTCTTGAGGGCTGGTATTTTGGAGGCCTGCTATGAGTTTTAATATCTCCCTCCCTAGCTTTATTGAGATGTAGTTGACACAAAACATTATGCAAGTTTAAGGTGTACAACCTGTTGATTTGATATGTTAATAAATTGCAACATGGTCATTGCCATAGTATTAGCAACCACCTCCATCCTATCCCATAATTATTGTGCCTTTTTTTGTAGTGAGAATACTAAAATCTACTATCTTTGCAATATTCAAGTCCATAATCTTTATTTTAATTTTAAGTCTCATTTTGATCTTAGAGATTTTCTTCCCCAAAATTTAACATTACTTTTCTCTTTTAATTTTAAGAAAATAAGAAATATACATATAAAAAATTTATTTTATTTCTATGGGGCTTCTCTGAGATTAATTTCCCTTAATAGTTAATAACATTTTTTTTCCTTTCTCTTCGAAGATATGTATTACTACTATAGTTATCTCTAGATTTTTTTTTCTTTTGAATTTTTGTTAATAATTTAGGGTTAAAAATTTTTCTCTGCATATAGATTTTTAACTCTGAATCTTACTGCTTGTTTCTATAATTACAGTCTTGAAAATAACTTCTCTCATTTTCTTGATGTAATTTAGCTGCAAACGTTGGTCATTGATTTTGTTCCTGTTTGTTTTTGGAAAGCTTATTTCTTTGTGAATTAAAAATGATGAGTAATTTTTCCATTGGAATATAGTTTTTTTTTTTCCTGGCTATTCTGGTCACTAAAATTTAGTTTCTTATTGATAAGTGGCATTTAAAAATAGTAAGCTCTCAGTTTCTAGACTCCAAATAAAAATAAGATTATTTTAGTAATATAAAGTAAGATTATTTTAATATTTAAAAAAATGATCCTGAAATACTATTTCAAAATGCTTTGAGAAATGTATTACAAGAGAACCATATTCAAGATAAGTTCAAGATTATGTATTATTATTTTCTAGTATGGTATATAAACTATGAATAAAATATCTCAACCTAGATTTCATATGTCTTTTGTGGACTCAATCTCTTTAGCTTTGTTTTCACAATTCCTGTACAGTAACGCTCAGTTTGCCAGAATATTAGATTAGCCAGACTATCCCATTTCTAGCCCCAGAACAGAAACAACAACAAAATCTCCCAAGTTTAGTAATAAATCTGCTCTCTTCCATTCAGAATACAACAACGTAATGAAATATTGATAACATTTAATCGCTTAGTTGGATAATTTTCTAAAAGTTATACTCCTCCCACCATAGATTTAGATTCTCCCTGATTTAACCTCAAAACTGGTTCTCGACGTTTGTATTAACAATCCAATGTAATTGACTGACCTGATGGGACTTTTAGGGACAAATGTTGTGTGTCTACTTCCTGGTAACGTAAACAAAACTCCATGTGTTCTCTGTGAAAGCCACCCTGAATTATATGTTGATAGTGTTTGTTTGCCCAACCTGATTGGGAGCCTGGGGTGTGTCCCAAGGTTGTTATACTCTACTTTTCCCCCCTGATTCATCTAGCCTAAGGCTTTGCATGTGATGAGCACTCAAAATGTTTATGAATCGGAAATAAATAAACATATTTAAAATAGGCTTTGGAAACAGTTCTTTTACAGATGCTGTATCAGTCTCCATTGGAGCCAGCCAACGAGACATTCCAGAGCTCTGCTCTGCACATAGCCCTGTATTCAGCAGAACTGGAGAGGAATAGAGCAAGAACAGGGGTCCTGAGTTTGCTTAGGGCTGGAAACTGAAATGTATGGACCCTCTAGAGAGTAATGCACCAAGGGATGGGGGAAGGGGGGAACAGGTGTTGTGGTAGAGAGCCTTGGTTTCCAGTCAGGACTTGGTGCTTCCAGGTGCTGTTCTCACCTATCATGGGGCTTCCTTTTCACATCTGTCAAGTATGAGTATATAATGTGGGCTAGTGAATAGGGTTAAAAAGCCAGTACTCTTCAAACGTCCATAGGCACATAAATCTGCTGAGCATCTTGTTAAAATGCAAATTATGATTCAGCAAGTCTAGGGTGGGATCTGAGATACTTTGTCTCTGGCTAGTTCCCAGATGATGCCCATGCTGCTGATCCATGGACCACCCACTGAGCAGAGAGGCAGGGACCTGCCTGGTTCATCTCTGCATGTCTCATCCTGTGAAAGGAATATACCAGGTCCTCAATAAATATCTGCTGGGGGCGGGGGTGGGGGAGAAAACAAAAAAGAAAACTAACAATTCTATATTTCATACCTGTTATACAGCTTTCATTCAGATCTAGGCCCTTGGAGGAGAAAAGAAGAACTTTGAATTCCAAACACTTTGCTTTTAATATCAAAATCCTGATGGACTGAGACCACAGAGCATCTGAGACCACGAACCACAGAGTTGGATGGTTAGTTTCCAGCTCGAAAGGAATTATGGGTTCATCTAATAGTAAGAAAGGAGGGATTGGAGGCACAGTGAGAAGTGAGTTCCTAGTGAGTGACTAAGAAGGGGTTTCTTGGGTCAGGCCCCAGAGAGCGTCCCAGAAAAGAGAAGATAATTGCTCCATATCTTGGGATTTAGTACGAGGAGAGTGGGAGAATCGTGCCAGAGCAACACCTGAGGAGGGGATCAGCAGAGGTGAGTACCACCTCACACAGAGTTCTGAGTCCCTTAGAGAACTTAAATTAGCAAGTTCAAGAGTTTCAGAAGATGAGCTTGTGATGTAAGTTGGGTACTAAGTTATCGAGAAATAACCTATAGTTATTTTGTATCTCTTAGGTGAATTAGTAAATTTTGAACTTGCTCCAGATGTCTGATATTAGGCTCTACCTGAAGTGGGAAAAAGTAGAGAAGCAAACAGAGGAGTGAAGTAAACAGAAGAGCCATGGAAAGTGCCTGACATTGTTGCATGAAGAGGGGAGTGATTTCCCAGGTGCCAGTGCTTGGCTGATCTAATGAACTGGGTTTAGTTGATTCTGAACTGAAGCTATTGGGAGTAGGATGAAACATTCCTAAGAACTCCAACAGGTCTTTGGTGACTCAGGCAAGGAGAAACATCTAAATGCAGAATTCACACGCCCCATACAAGTTGTGGTGTTTTGTTCACTCAGTAAGGACCAGGACTGATACTCTCACAGATGAAGTTCAGACAGATCCTATTTAAGATAAAAAACTAGGGGAAGATACAGCAAGAAACCTACCTTAAAGAAATCATGTTGAAGGGAGAGTACACAGTAATTTGTTGGCTTTTTTTTTTCTTTTTTTCTTTTTTTTTATACTACCAACCACTTGAAACCCACATACCAAGGTTAGAATCTATCTGCTATGCAATCCTTCCCATCCCACTCCCAACAGGATCCCATGTTCCATCATCCTCTGACCCATGAGATGAACGGGGAGTAAGAGAACACAATTCAAGCCACCGGACTCTTGCGGGCATGAGTCCAGTTGCAACATCTGGTGGCTTGGGAGGGGCATTGGCCTGAAGCTTGGAAAACTGTTGTGACATCTCTGTCCTCACGAGAGGCAGCCTTCTACCACAGCTTCCTCTTGGAGCTCCTGCACCACCCAAGCAGACAACCGTGAAAGTGGGTGGGATCATGAATCAAGCAGTGGCAGTACCCTAGGGCTCTGAGCCTTCAAAAGAAGTGGACTAAGAAATAGTGGGCTGTAAGATCCCAGGCCCATTGTGGTTCTAATACTTTGTCTCCTTGCTAATTTCCTCAAGCTTTGATCTCGGCTTTGTCTGACCACTCTGGAACTCCATGCTTCTACTTGCATTGGGTCTCAAACTTAGTTTTTAACAGTTCAGATTCCCAGGCCTTACTTCAAACCTGGTGACCAATGACCAGAAGTGGGGCCTGGAAAACTTTTCTTTCTCTCCTTTCTTTCCTTCCTTCTTTCTTTCTTCCCTCCCTTCTTCGTTCCCTCTCCTGCTCTTTTCTTCCTTACTCCTTCCTTCCTTTTCTTCTTTCAGTTTTCCTTGGTTTTTCTTTTCCCTCCTCTTTCTCCATCTCCCTTCAAAAAATAAGCTTCTCAGGGTTTTCTGCAGGCCACTTAGGAAGAGTTGCGCAGCAGCAGGTTCTGAGGTTCCTGCTGTGCTCCCCTGGCTGTACCCCGACTTCTCTTTGGCCTCATGGCTTTGTTGTCTTGTTCAAATGTGTCGAGCAACTACCCTTTCCCCTGGTCTTTGCCTTTGTTATTTCTGTCTCAGTCAAGGCCTTGCAACAGAATCAAACTACAGAGAGGAGAGCTAAAGACGGCACTTGGGAGAAAGCCGAGATTAGGATCGTGGCACATGTCATACCAGAGCAGTGACGAGGAGGAGAAGAGAGGAGAGCAATTTAGGGAGGGAGGTGGGCACCGATGCCGACAACTGCAGACACATCAAACAGAACGTGTACCATACGAGGAAGGGCAATTTATCATAGTACCAGTACGTGGTAGAAAAAGCAGCCAGGTTAGAGGGGTAAAGGGAAGTGTGAGAAGGTCCCATTTAAAGAGAAAAGAAATTGCTTTCCAGTATGACCACTATAGGCAAGTTACCTCCATTTTCTAAGTTTCGGTGTCCTCATCTGTAAAATGAAGATAAGAATAGATATGAAGTTTAACTATTTGCCTCCATAGTAGCTAAATGTATAAAACAGGGTTTGGCACAAAGTAAAATCTCAAAAACTATTTCTTCTTCCTCTTCCTCCCCCTCTTGTTTTTCTCTTTTAAATTTCTCTTTTAAATGTTACAGATTCCGGACTTTGCACATAAATGTGGTATTATTATTATTATTATTATTATTATTATTATTTTAGTTGTCAGAGACATTGACTTCAAGTTAAAATTATAACTTTCTCTGGGTCCACACTTCTCCCTTAAATTTTGCAGATAGAAATGCCTTCTTTTCCTGTGCAGCCTAATTTTTTTTGAATATTAGCATCTAGGCAAGCTACAAAGATCTGTAATCATGCTATGTCTGGCCAAGCAAAGCCACTGTACTGGGCTTAGTCTTCTATTGAAAGATAATCTGTAAATTCATGTTTCTTACAAGGAAGAGTCTTCTTCACTGCTTTAGGTCCTCTTTACTTCTTTACTCAATCAGGATTTTAAAAAATATATACCTTGGGCATCTCGTTCATCTGTGTTGCAACTTATTCTAATATGTGTGGGCTCTCCTTGTATATCAGAATCTCTACTAGGAATGAAAAGAATGGAGAAAAAATAATATCGCCTCTCCAAGTAGAAGTTATTATTATGATTTACGATTATAGAGAGGTAGGTAGAAACAATACCAATTCGTTTTTAGTGGCCTTCACACACAAGTTGGTAACTGGAAACTGGTTAGGGGGGAAAGTGAGCATTGCTGGAGGTAGTAAACTATTTTCTCGGTTGGCTTTGCTATTATTAGAAGCTCCTTCAGGACAGAGGTGATGGTTTCTACTTCTCTTTCATCCATAGCGATAAGCCTGTAGATCTGCTAAGTTTATTGGCTTCTTTATTTATGCTTAATAATGAATATTCAATCCTTAAAATGTGGTGTTAGCATGCCTTTAATGTAAGGGTAGAAATCACCACCCCTGAAAAAGTCTTGACATTACTCAAATTTTCTGGGACCCTGTTTTGGTTCCCAAGGCATCTGAGTTCTTAACGCACCTTAAAATACGCTGCTTATTGCTTCCAGATACTGACTGAGTCCATCCTGTCTTTATTGGGAATGTTGCACTACCCCCCTCAACTGCAAACAGTGGTAAAGGAATGCTCTATTGGTGGCCTATTGTTCTAGCCTGGCAGACCCTGGAAGACATTTGTAACATGTTTTTTAAGTTTCAGATTTTAAAGCGAATATTTACAGGGTCAGCTGTTTAATGTTTTTTCACTAATTAGACTAATCCCTTACAGTTCGCTCCTCCTTTGTGTTTTCTGTTTACTGTAATCCATATAATACACAAAAATACATGAAGTCTTTACTACAGTAAAAAATGTAATAAGTAATTAAGTGACTTCATTATCGAGTTTTTCTTGTCCAGGGTCATTTTAGCGGCATCTCCCTCCAATCCCTTCTTCCTTTTGTTTTGAAGGCTCCGCAGGCCTGTGTCTTCGGGGGACCTGTAATTAATAGGCCTTTGTTCCCAGTGGGCCCTCTGTTCTCCTAGTCCACCTCCCTAAGTGATGTATTGAAACAACCAGTGAGTCCAGGGTTTTATCCTCCCACTCCCTTAGGGGCCTTGTGGTCTCTGCTGGGTTTTGGGCCTTGGATTTCCAGAGATCTCAGCTGGGGAACACTGGGTGGCCTGGTCTGCCTGCTCTGCTTTAAGTGCAATAGAGCCTTGAGCAAAGTGCATTTCTGGAGGAGGGGAAAACATTGCCTACCAGCTGGGCTCTGGAGTGAAGTTCCACCCTGGGTTGCAGGATTCCTGGAAAGATGATGTCCAGAACCAGTACCATGCTATTTGTAGGACTGACTAGGTACTGATGTGTCACCGACATCTGGTTTTCCCTGGAGATGTTTACATGCAACTGTTCTATGAAATTAGTCCTCCATGCAAACTCATCTTACTGAGAAAATGTGTGCAGATGATTTAACTTAATGACTTAGTTGAATTGAATGGCTTCCAGTAGCATAGTAATGTGTTTTGAGAAGTTTTGAAAGAGAGAGAGGAAAAGCTGGTTTCCCATCTCCTTCAAATAATTTTCCATTCCTCAGGGGGAGAAAGGAAAGTCTGAGAATCCAGCAGAATTAATGCAGGTTACCCATTACTTCATTTTATAATGTTTGGCAAGGAAAATATGTAAGTCAGTTAAATCTGTTTATTTGGCTCTTCCAGGCATTCCATGTGGATGGGGCCTGGGTTGGAGGGGACAGTGGAATGGATTTCTGCTGAGATGCCTTCCTGGAGAGAAGCAGGCCTGTTTTTATAAGCAAAGCCGGCAACACCTGGATTCTTACGGGTTCACTAGGGACCCAGGGGTTTACTTGAGCATTTGCATGCAGCTACCCTGCCTGCACATGAAGAACCCGAGACCTCATCTCTGACCACTCAGGTTGTTATGGAAAAGCTTTGTTTGGAGCCACTTGGGATCAGTCCCTGTTCTGCTATTTGCCAGAGGGTGACTTTGGGCAAATTGCGAAATCTCTTTGTATCTCCTAAGGAGAATTCTCTACTTTAGAGGATTGCGTAACAATCACATGACATAGTAGACGCCTTATAACCTGCGAACCAATATAACAGTGTATTCTAAAAAATCATTCCTGATGCTGACAATAAGAAAGCATGTTTTCAGCTAGAACATGGTAGAGGAGAGGGTAGAGGGTATGTGGAGTAGCAGGACTCTTGGAAAGACAATACTGACTCTCCAGACCTGTTCCAAAAGTGCATGACTGGTGCTTTCGGAGCGCTTTATAGGAAGGAGCCAAGTGCAGTACTCAATAGGGGCCATGGGCTATGTTTGCGCCATAGCAGAACCAACCTCAATGTGTCTTAGCAGTAGAGAATGAGGGAGCTGAACTCCAACTGACAGACGAGAACAACAACGCTAATGTCCCCAACAACTGAATACTCACTCTGGTCAGACCCTACTGGGTGCTACTTGCATCATGTCTGTTTCTTCTCCACAGCAATTGACTCTACTTCAATTATTTACATTTTACAGAGGAGAATTCTTGAGGAGATTAAACATCTTGTCCGAATTTACAAAACTAGAAGGTAGCAGAAGGGAGATTCAAACTCAGATCTGACTCACTTTCAAAACCACTGTTAAAAGGAAAGAAATATAGCAATTTTTTTTTTCCTTCCCGATGGTCCCAGAATAGAAAGGTTTTTTTCCTCTATAAACTTTATCAGGATTAACCCCAGAATTCCTTAAGATCACCTAGAAAAATAAAAATAGAAAGAGAGGAGGAGGTTATGCCATGTGGCTGCAATTATTTTTCTTATGATCAACTCGAAGCAGGAGCACCTCTGACAATAGTTAGTCCTCGAAAAGACCTCTGGACTTTCTCTTTTGAGACCTCAGGACAGATGCTAAAGTGCAAGACTCTGCTCTCTGTGAGGGTAGACACTCTGTTTTTTGGTTTCCCTTTAGTAGTTAGGTAAGTGCTTCGTATATCACTGAAAAAGAAATATCTGGTGACCAGTAGCATCAATAGAGATAAAAACAAAACCAAAAATCTTTCCCCCAAATAGTGTACTTTTAGCACATAAAACAAAACAAAACAAAACAAAAAAACCAGCTCTGTAGTTTGTGTCTCCTCAAATTTCTATAGTTGAGTTCTGAAAGCAACACCCTGCATTGGGTCTGCTGAGCAGGTGAGGCCCCACCTGGCCTCCCACTCTCTTAGTGCAGAAGTTTCACTGCTATCTACCTGCCTATTCAAAAGGATTATTGAATTCATTACATATCAGAATGGGGTAGATTTGACCAGAGGGCAACTGGAGCTATTTGGCTTTTCATTCAAGATTCCTGGTCTTCCATGATTTTGCCTTGCTCTTCTCTAGTTGTGTTTACAAATAAAACAAACAAACATGAGCGCCTCAACAGAACACTTATCTAACAGGTGATGCTGATTTATACATGCTTAACAGTTTCATTGTGCTAAGACTCTCTTCATTTTACTTTTTATTCTTTGATCAATTCCAAATACACTTGGATCATTGTGAAGGTACCTCTAAGGGGTTTCGCTGGAAAGAAGTTTTACTGGAAAGAAAAGGCATATTAACGCCAGGAATCAAGGGGCTCTTTATCTGGTACAGAGGTAAAATCATTATCACTGGGAAAATGAGCCTGGGATTGTGTGTCTGGTGCTCTCACCAGTGTGTGAGAAAGATCTGGGCGAGATATTGACAAAGCTTCTGAAGCCAGAGAGATGATGCACAAAGCACTTCAGAAAACACATAATGTGCAAAAACCAACCAAATCATCGATCTTGCTTCTCTGCATAAGGACTGTTATTCAAGTACTGTATCCTAGTCCTCAGTGAAGCCCATATTTAGGAGAGACTGCCTTGGCTTTCATCTTATACTCCTGTTGTTGGTGAGAAGTATTATACACACTTCCTCATGTAAACTGTTCTTTCCAGGTAGTTTTGCTGGTGATGTACAGAGTGGTACAGTGGAAAGATCCTCATCCTAAAGATCATCCATCTTGGTTTCTCCACTTGGCAGCTATTCGACCTTGCCACTTAACCTTTTCGGGGTTCAGTTTTCTGCTTTGCCTGCTTCACAGAAGGGCTGCAGGCATAAATTCAGTAGTGTCTGTGAAAAGACTCTAACACTATAAAGCACTATGCAAATTTAAATCTCTTTAAGTACTTTCTTTTTTTATAATTTTAGAAAAGGCAGATCATTGTTAGTGAGTGAAAGATGAAATTGAGGAAAAAAAATCTAATTTTGTTTAGATAATATTTATGGTAAAATTATATAAATCAGAGCTCCTTTCTCTTGCATGAACCATTTTTGATTACACAGGATTCATTTGTGTGACAAAATAGAAATATATTGAACTGATGTATCAATTTACAGTTTAAAAAATTAGAAACTGATTTATTTTGTACCCACACTATAGCATGTATTATTGACATACTTTTTAATCCATGGTCAAGGTGATTAAAGAGCTGAATTACAGTTGCTTTGCGCTGTGTAGGTGATATTTATACAATTATTCTACCTATTTAGAAACTCCAAATTATGGTGATTAAATTACAAGAATTAATTTTAGTTAATCGGTCTCATATGACTTATTCTACTTATTCAGATTACATCCTCATTAGGTATAGAGAACAGGTTTTTATTTTTTTCTAATCCAAATACCTTATATTTACATAGTGCTTTGTAGTTTTCAAAGCCTTTCACAGACACTACTTAATTTGAAGCTGTCATAATATAAACTTTCTGTGTTTTTCTGTCGAAGTAGGGAGGTTAGACACTGGTGACTCCAGTTGACCCTGGAAACCCAATGCTACATTTACCCTAAGGACATTGTGAAGTCAGATTCTCTTTGTTACATGCTCTCATAGCTCTGACTCCCTTTTCTTGTGGCCCTTGTTCTTTGAGCATCAATTTCTGTGATGACTCGGTAAATATCTTTCACTCCCAGGAGACATTAAGTTCCACTGGATAGGACCAGTGTGTTTGCTGTCCTCTATGTCCCCACTTCCTCACATAGTGCCTGACTCTTAGTAGGGGCTCAGTGGAGAGTTGACGAACGAATGAGTCCAGGGCAGTGCTTGTCACACTACATAGGGTCTCCTTTTTTTTGAGGCTCTCAGAAAGTTTCCTTTGGTCTTCCTATTGCAAACAAAATTGCTTCTCTGAAACAGTTTGTTTGCTCTTAGCTCATGGAGACGCTCAGCTGTGTACTTGTTCATCTTCTCCTGTTCTTGTTGGCAGTTAGAAAGCTTTGAAGTAAATTGTGGTCGCCACTTAGTAGATGTGTAGGCTTTCATGACATGTACTCTGTGCACTGGCCAACTTTTTGCTGACCATTTATGGCTCTGTTCCTTACTTTCCCTTCTCCTTATTTTCCTTTGCCATCTTTTTGTTTATTATGTTGCATATTTTATGTGACCTTAGTAATTATCTTAAGTATATTTGGCAGCAAGGCAGGTTATAAAACAATAGTACTCATATGAATGACCCTTAATGCATTGGAAGCAATAGATAAAAAGTTAGAATTTCAGGAATGGGACTCTTTCATATGACAGTAATTATTTCAATTTTTAAAAAATTTCATGGTGAAACTGATAAAAATTGATGTTCACGCTGAGATTCTTGGGTTCTAACAATGTTAAGGTCTTATAACTGCATGGAAATGTGGACTTATGCTGTCTATTTAATGCTTAGAAGGTGTGCAAGAAATAAGAAAGTCATCTAAATAGTGCTTGGCCAGAAGCCTTGGAGAGATGGATAAGGTAGGTTATTCTCCGGCCCACCACACTCACTTTTGCTTTGTTTTCCCCAGGCTTCAGGGATGTCAATGAATGGAGAACTTATTTCCCACGTCTAAAGCTAGGTCCAGCCTAGAGCTTCTTGGCTTCAGAAATGCTGTCTGACCCATTCTGTCCCTGAATTACACCTTAAAAATAGTTCCAGCCACAACTTTCACAGCACTCAAGCAACCAGATTTGTAGCACCAGCCTTCTCTCTGTGCTTTTGACACTTTCGGTGACCTCCGGTGTGGGGGGAGGGGAACGTTTGTTTACACATGAAGCACCACTTTCAGTTATACTCATGATTATGTGACTTTCGGTATTTGCTATGTCCTCACTCTTGGCCAACACAAATATGTTATCACATTCGACCTTCCTTCGCATAAGAATGACTTTGGAAGGCCACAAGATTTTCTAATAAACAAATAATGAAGGAAATGAGAGCACCTGCAAAAGGAAGGAAAACCTCCAACTGCAGATTAGGAGATAAGACATAACAAAGCCATCCACGTTCCTGTTCAATGATGGTCCCTTCCAAGAATGCAGAAAGCTATGACCGCTTGTATGGAATGCCTGCCCTGGAACGCTTGTTCCAACATAGGCAATCCCGGCTAGTCAGACCGGGCGTATTGTCTGATTCACTGCCACTAAATGAACCCACATGCATCCACCCCAGGGCCTCCCATGACCCCCACCCCGGAGGCAAAGGAGGAGAACTTGAACTCTATGAGGGCAACAACTATAATAGCCAATCCCACTCCTTCCCCCTTTTCCTTCGCTACCGATTCTCCCCCCCCCCCATGTCTGTTACCCCAACCTACCCCAACTATTTAGAGGTCTCTTTATGAAGATAACTCTTGGGAAAGAGGTTTCTCTCGTATTTTGACTAAAGAGAAATCTCTTAGCCACTATTGGTTGTTTCAGCCTCTGAAAATAACCAAATTATGCTAGAAGATCTCCAAAGTCCTCGTACCTTTGATTTCTTACTTTTTTGGATAGCGTTACCTGTTTCCCTACTTCCAAATATGCTTAAACTCTGTAGAATGCTCTTTTAACCTTCTCTAGACTGTTTTTCTTTTTTTACTCCTTGTAGCAATAGCAAGCTCTGGATTCGGAACACCTAGGTTCAAATCCTTATTGTACGAGTTGCTAACCATGAGATCCTAAGCAACTTCCTTAAACTTCCTAAGCCTCAGTTTCCCATTGGAGGGGGGGAAAAAGGAACAACAGTAATCATTATTATGCCTATTTTCCAGGTTTGTTGCGAGGACTAAATGAGAAAGTCCATGTATAGCACCTCACGTTTTTCCCTTTTCTTCTTCCTCTTCCCCACTTCCTCTCCTTCTCTCCTCTCCCTCCTCCACTTTCCTAGCCCTCCCTCCCACTCTGCCTACCACCTTCCTCTCCCTCACCTTTTCGTCCTCCTTCCTCTTCCTTGGATACTCCATTGAAAGGGGACTCTAAAAGGAACGAGCAGCCAGATAATGAGTAGGAATAGTTGAGCTCCCGCTTCCACTGTCAATCCTTTTTCTCCAGTCACGACTGGGAGGCAAGGCCAGGACTCAATGTCCATGGAACCAGCAAGTAACGAGAGAGGACTCCAGGGGCATGGCGATGCCTGCAGCATTTCCTTTAAAAATAGATCCATCCATTTAATCACTTAAAAAGTCATTCTGAGATAAAGCAATGACCTCTCCTTAGTTCCGGAAGTTTCTTAAAACAGATTCCTTAGGTTCTTAGGTCTTCCTTTTGAAACACTGGCCAGCACCATGACTGATGCAAAGATGGGGAGATCACAGTGGGATATAGAAGAGAAAAAAGGAACGAACTAAAAATTTGTATAGGTAGGTGTCTGGCATATTTTGAAATTGATTTGATAAGGGGTTTTTTACTTTAGTTTAAGAAAAGTGTTTTTTGTTTGTTTGTTTGTTTTTAAGTCTGCCTAATATATACCTCTACTGCTTAAGAAGTTGTGAAGGTGTAACTACATCTACAGATAAGATGGGGAGCACATGACCAATATTCCACATACAGTGAAGGCAATTGGATTTCACTTCAAGTGCCTCCCCTCAACTGATTTGTAGTGTTTGACTAGAAAGCTGTGTTGAGAAAAATTCAAAGTCAGTACTATGATTTTTTTTTATCGATGACTGCTATGGGCAAGGCAAGAGTGATGGCTATGTATGGAATATGTGTTTGCCAGTTCTAGATTAGGATACACCATGATGACATCTCAAACAGGAAGCAAAATAACCTAAGACTTCTACAACATATATTGCGACAGACTGAAAGAGGGAGAGATGAGTATTCTTTCTTTGGAGTGAGGCTGGGGTGAAATGGGGGAGGGAGAGTGGAGAAGATGGGGCTGCTAAAATGAACAGGGGAGGAAAAAGAAATTGTTGTACAGTAGGGGGATGTAAAATAGTCACGGGGATATAAATTACAGTATAGGGAATATTGTCAGTGATATTGTAATAACTATGTATGGTGACAGGTGGGTACTAGACTTATCGGAGGGATCACTTTGTAAGGTATATAAAATGTCTAACCTCGATGCTGTGCACCTGAAACTAATATAATATTGAATATCAACCATAATTGAAAAAATTCAAGTTAGAATTTAAAAAAAGAAAGAAAAAAATACATAAACTTTAACTCTTTGTGAGATAAAGTCCTATGAAACAGTGTTTTAATGAAAGTCTCTCCTTATATCTGTTAATGTTTAACCTCTGCCGAGGTGGACTCCAGTAATTTAGCTGGACACATCTGCTGAGTGTAAATGATTTTCTAGGTTTCCCATATGCTGTTTCTGTCTTACGCTATTGATACTTACAAAGAAAAGGAAAAGAAGTTTAATTTCAATGTACGGAGGAAGCCTAACTTTTTTTTATTTCCTGTGATGAAAAGGTCTGCTTTTTATTTTTTAATTTTTTGTTTTGTTAAAAGTTCTACCCTTTAGATAAATTTGACTATGATAAGGGCTTTAATAGGTCTGTCTCTCTTGGTTTGAAGATTATTACTATTAGAGATTATTTATTTATTTATATTTAACTTATTGGAGGGACAATGATTAATAAAATCATATAGGTTTCAAGCATACGATTCAATAATACATCATATGTGTATTGCATTGTGTGTTCACCCCCCCAAAGTTAAATTTCCTTCCTTTACCATATACTTGACCCCCTCTATCCCTATCTATCTCCTCCCTTCCTCCTTCCCTCTGGGAGCCACTAAACTATGGTCTGTGTCCATGAGTCTCTTGCTTGTTTGTCATGTTCATTTGTTGCTTTCAGTTTTATATCCCACATATGAGTGAAATCATATGGTTCTCAATTTTTTCTATCTGACTTATTTTGCTTAACATGATAATCTCAAAATTCACCCATGTTGTGGCAAATGGTAGTATTTCATCTTTTCTTGTGACTGAGTCATAGTCCATTGTATATATGTACCACAGCTTCTTTATCCAATCACTTATCAAAAGACACTTTAGTTGTTTCCATGTCTTGGCCACTGTGAATAATGCTTCTATGAACGTTGGGGTGCATATATCTTTATGAATAAATGTTTTAAAATTTTGGGAGTAGATACTCAGAAGGGAGATTGCTGAAATCGTATGGTAATTCTATTTCTAATTGTTTGAGGAACCTCCATAAAAAGGGATGATAATTTAAATCTAAATAATAAAGCAAAATCTGGCCGTGACTACTCAATGCAGACTCAAACTTGGATTTTCCCTATCTTCAGGTGCTTAGGTTTTTAAATGTAACTTAACATGTGTTCTGAAATGTTTTCAGTTTCCAAAATTTTATATACAGCAGTCACCAGTTTAAACTGCGAGGTTTGTAATTGTTGCATATTTGATATAGATATGATTTTTTTCCTAGGTGTCGTAATTTTGTAGTTATAAATTTGTAGCTTTCTGAAGTAGCACAGTGAGGACATATGTAAGGAATTATGTATTAATAGATTTGTTCTTTTCTTTCTATAGTAACTCTTACTCCCTATAGTAAACTGGACACTCATTCCTATTGCTGTTACCTTCTAATATCCTTTTTGTGCTTAGTTTAGTTTAATATAGATCTCCCCTCTCCGTTCTCATTGAAACCCATCCTTCTTTAATTTATCTGCCAAACTCGTGCCATAATAATCTTGTTACCCCTTCACTTAAAACTCTTCAGCAATTTTCCAGCACCTATAGGATAAAGCCCATTCAAGATATTTATGCTTTGCCTACCTCTCCAGCTCCACCTCTGCTCTCTCTGTAACCTACAATCTGTGCCTCTGCCACATCCGACCCCTTATGGTCGTCTCTGCATTCCCTGAGTCTTACCTCCATGTTTCTGTATGTATTGTCTTTCTTCCCTTCATCTTTTGGTCCACCAGGCAGATGCTTACCTTTTGAAATCCAGCCTAAGCATTATCTCTAATCTCCAAACCATTCTTTCCCCTCTCCCTTGTTTTTGCCTCTGTCCTATCCCAGGCAGGATCTCCAGGCTGTATGCCCTAGTACGACCAGATAGGTTATTAAATAGCTAAACACTTCCACAAGACCCAGGGACCCCCCAGCACCTCCTAGTGACCCAGCAATTAAAAGGTTACTGCCTGCACCAGGGGACTCCTGGACCCTGTTCTAACACTTTGACACTAGCCATTTATCAGTTAACATTTTCCATTTCCCCACTGATTACATTATTTTTCACCCTTTACACATTGCCTACTGCATTTACTACCTCTTCTATCTCTCCAAATTCTATCTTCTTTGAAGGCAAGGACAATGTCTTTCCCAATTCTGAATCCCCAGCATCCAACACAGAAACTGCAACAAAGTAGATTCTTAACAAATAAATATTGAATAAAAATGAGACTGTCTCCTCAGTCAGGATTGAGGGTATTGTAGAAATGCTGTTAACTGATTTTTGATTGGTTCTGAAACTTCCTATACAAAGGTTCCTCTTATAGTAGTGGTTCTTATCTGGGGTGTTTTGGCCAGGAGATATCTGACAATGTCTGGAGACAGATTTAGTCGTCAAGACTGGGGTGAGTGGTGAGTGGGGGCTACTAATGATATCTGGTGTCTAAAACCAAGGGATGTTGCTAAACATTCTACAATGCACAAGGCAGTGCCCACGACAAAGAATTATCTAGTCCAAAATGTCAACACTGCTGAGGTTGAAACCTTGCCTTACAGCCTTGGCAAAAAGTTCCTTTCCTCTGTACTTCCTGATATTGAGATCTCATCCTCTTCTTGATTAATGCCTTTTTTATCCCAACATTTTCCTCCTCTCTATTATATAGTCTGGACTCAGGAATAGAAGAAAGAGTGATTTTTTTTTTCTCCCTCTCTTCTTTTCTTTCCCTTGGCTGCCTGAGGAAGTCCCTCTATACCTTACCTCTGCTGGAGTCCCTCCGAGGTTGAGATCCCTCTCTTATTTTCACGTCTAAAAGTGAAGGTTTTGAACAATGTGTAAGATTCGAAGTTTACTTGCAACACCTCACATACTCAAAGCAGTGTTCAGACTCTGAGAGAGAACTAGTCAAGGACAGAGGACAGGAGAGTCTAGATATTTGACTGTGTCTAAAGGATATCAAAACACCCTGTGGAACATAGGAAAAAGGGGCTGCCAGTCTGTTTTGTTTATGTGGAACAAGCCAATTGTTTCCTCTCACGTGAGTGGCTGGTTTTGTTTTATCTTTATGTAGCCACTATCCTCTTTTTTCCCCACAGACCAACTAGAACTCATTCTTTTCTTAATCTTTGTTTTGGCTTTTTTTTTTTTCTTTTGGTTTCTTCCATTCAACTCTTATTTTGCTGCATAATATCAAAATATTTTCTTCAAAGACAATTTCCTTTAAAAATAAACTGTTATCAGGAGAGAAGCTATGTTCACAGCTGGTAAAGGCATGATTAAATAATCACTGTATGGGGAATTGAAAAGCAATTTCATAATATAGCTTTAGAATCCAAAGAGAAAATCGAAGGAAACATTCCATTTAGTTAAGAAAACTCTTAATCAAATGAAGTGTTTGAACTCTATTTGGTTTTTGTACTTTTTATTTTTTTGGCAACTTTCTGTATGTGCATGTTTTACTTGGTGAGACTTTGTAAGAGGTTATCTTAATACAGTTATGAGCTTCCTGAGAGTTTGGTTAACCTTCTAATTACATATAAAAAAGCCTTACAAATAGTTATAGTAAATGTTTTGGCTGTAAATTTGACGTGAGTCCTTATCTTTACTGTCAGTCTCTGCTGTAGCCCTGCTTTTATTTTATTTTAAAAATTATTATTAGTCTAAGAGAAAGCAAGAATATTCAAAGAGAAACTCATATTATTTATGCTCATAGAGCTACATAGACTCTTTTATTCACAAGTAGTGAAGTTGTGGAGAAAGAGAAATTCCTTTTGAATCAGAAAGGCTGGGCCTCTGCCAATGACCAGCATGTAACTCTCAGAAATCACCTGACCTCTCTGGGGCTTAGTTTATTTCATCTGTACACTGGGCACAATGTTACCACCCTTCAAGTATGTGCTATAGATTAGAGTTTACCAGTGTAAAGCCTTCATCACACAGTGCATGGCAAGTCCTGCATGCTCAGGAGACAATAGCTGTGATCAATACCATGATGGTGTTGGCGACTCAGAGGACACTAGGTTTTACATAAAAGTTTTCATTTTAAAACTGATAAAATGTCAGAGCTACCAAAGAGGAATTTGTAAAATGCTTATCAGAATATTTAAGGCCACACATTTACAGATTCTAAGCTGAAATCTAATTTTATGCCTACAGTTTTGGGACCGGAATATACTGATTTTAGATTAGAATTTTTTTTTTTTTTTTTTTTAGCATCATTGGGCATAGAAATGCTGTACTAATACCTGGCATTAAAACAACATACATAATTTATTAAATAAATAAGTTACGCAATACCTTTATTATTTGTTATTGCATAAATTTAATTAAATTTACATAATTTAATGTTAGTTGTGAGATCATGTAGAAAAATTGTATTTGAATAATTGTAAATGTTATTTTGTTATCGGTCCAAAATTTTTAAATAATAAATTGTTATGAAATTTAACATTTTTAAAATACATTAAAATAATCTACATGTATCTTTTAAACATTTTGAACTTTGCAAGTTGATTTACTTGCATAAGATGACAGCTGAAGTAGTCTGTCTGATAAAGCTATATTAAATCTGGAAAAAAATAATAATGGAAAATTCTTTCCAAATTTTGTTAAATGACTTTTTGTTGTATACACGCAGCTTAGAATATTTTAATGTTTGTGTATACACTAAAATAATCAAAATTACATATTCTAAAAACATCTATCTTCTATAACAGAATTGATATGCTTTGAAATTGTGTTTCACATTTAGTAAACCATTTAAGCAATTTATATAATACAATATTTGAAATGCCTTTCTAAAGCATATTTGTCTTTATTTTATTTCTCATGGAAATTTTAATTTTACTTATTTAAATAAAGTAAGTATTTACTTATATGTCATTTTTGTATTTATCTTAAAAAAAATCTAACATTCTGTAAAGACTTCCATTAGTATTAATCCAAGAGATTAATTCCAGAGAATGATGTTTTCATTAAATTCTTGTTTTTTTTTTTTTTTTTTTTACCTTTTTTAGGGATGCTAAATCATACCCTTTTATAAGGTTTAGGTTGGAGGTATTTCAATGAAAAGGTAATATTACCTATACACACAACCCTATATGCACATAGGATTTTTAAAGATGAGATGTGTTCAATTATCCAGTGAAGAACATTCTCTGATTCTAAAAATAGAAAGAAAATCAGTGACATGCAGATAAAGAGAATCAACATAGTTTTAAAGTATATTACTTTGTATTTTTGTCTTATGAACTTTGAATTGAACTTCTACACAGGATCTGATCTGGATGAAATGTCATATCTGAGACTGATCCTTATCTCCTAAACGTTTCCTTTGTTTCTTTGATTCTTTGGGCTTTACCCTCTTATTTTATTGTGAGTGGCCCAGAGCTTTGATCTTGCAATAAGCTCTGGCTCGCAACACAAACCTTTGCTTTGGTATGACACACAGAAGGACATGGGTATACTCAGAAAATCTAAATAGACAAGAGGTTACTTCTTCTGTGGTTAGGGCTGAAGGCAAATGGGGTAACTTCAGAATTTATTGTCTCCCATTACATTATGGGAAACTGAAAATTCACACGGGTATTTTAACATTAAGAAAGCACACCTGTGAGAACAAGTTAAATGTACAGTATATATGTTTCTCATTTCATTTACAATAGTTTCTTGAGCTTTAAGAATTAAAAATGTCCCTTTATATTGTTGCAGATGTAAATATTTTGAGCTATCTTTCAGATTCCAAATTCCTTTTTGGTTAAAAAATTACATTAAAATAGTTTTGAAACTGTACAATAAGTACAAAAATTATTAATATACTGACCACAAAATATTCATAGATGTTTTCTAGCCTAAGTAATAATTAGAAATGACAAATGCATAATGAAAACAGAAGTATTTTGTTTGCTAATAATATTTCATATTTTCTGACTATTTTAAATTTTTTGTCATTTAAGGAAAAAAGAGCATAAAATTTTCTGAACCATATAATTTTTTATATCCACAGTTTCAGAGAATGTATTCAGTAATCCTGTATTGGAGGAACATATTTAGACTAAGAGACAGCCTATACGTGTCAGATATGTACAAACTATGCACCCTTAAAATTAGGGAGATCGTAAATAGAATGCTTCGACACTCAGATAACTCTAAAGATGCTTGAAGAGAACTTCAAAGGGTTTCTTTCTTCAAGAAGATCTCCTAATAAGTTAATTATACAGATATAAGTAGTGGTATTAGGCAATTTCTTATTTTTGGTTTTTGTTTAAGCAAAAGATGTGAAGCAAGCCAGATTAAGCCATGTGATTATATTAATGGCAGATTTGTCATTGTGAGATGGAGATACACGCTTTTAAGGTCCTCAAAATAAAAGCAGCTAAAAAATCGATTTTACATGCTTAATGAGTAAGTAATTAGAATGGAAACATTTCATTTGCCAACATCAGACATTTCCCTAACAGATATTTCTATTAACAATTTTCATGAAATTTTATCTGAAAGAAAGAGCCAGTTCAGAAACATATTGGTAGACGACTTTAAACTGCCGGTTATGGTAAGGAAGCAGTCTTGTTATCATGGCTGTTACATCAGTCTTTTATTCCAAGTGTCAAAGACTTTTGATATGTTGCTCTTTATATATTTACATACATATTTACATATTTTTTAAAACTGGAACTCAAACCTGTTAGCTCCTAAACAAGTACTGAACTTTGTCCAGTGGGTTCATAGCCTGAATTCAAGTTGTAGGTAATGTTTGTAATTCTAAAAATGCTGACATTTGTCATTGTGAATTATGTTTCCTTTAGGAAATTCCTTTACTAAAGAGAGGCAGTCATTTTTGACACTAATCAGATGCCTCTGTGCTGACCCTCTTGCTGAATGAGGCCAGACTTTCTAGGTTATTAGTATTTAAAAAGAAATAACCATTCAGTGTAGTATTTCAGTAAATAATGACCTGCAAGACTTATTAGGCATATTTCACAAATTTTCCCACCCACAGCAATGATTAAATTAGAAGACATTACAGAGCTTTTCGTGTGTCATCTGAGCAGAACCTTGTAGTTCCTCATTCACATTTTTCAGTTAATCTGATGGCTTTAAATTCCTTGCTTTGTAAGTTCCTATATATAAAGATTAGGCTTTTGACGATGCAGAATTACATGTTTTTAGATGAAATTCAATCCATTGTAAAAGGTTTTGTTCAGAGCAAACTATTTATTCCTTGTTGAATTTGGATGACACAGAGGACATTTGTTAACTGGGAACAGAAATTGTGCTACCCAATTTTAAAAAGCTGTAGTAATAATTTTGAGAAAGACTAGAAAAATTAAACATGGTGAGTTTATTTAAGCCTTTTAAGGAAAAGAGGAAATACCGGAAGATAATTAAAAGTGCAGGCTAACTTTTCCTCTGGAATGTCTTTGACTTGCCTGCCTTTTATATAGGTTATGTCCTAATGAAGGTTGAAGATTGAAAACAAATTTTTGGTAGTTAAGAAAGTGATGGGTTTTTTTTGTGTGTGTGATTGTTAGTATGCATCTTTGAGTAAAACAGGAGTGAAGAAGGCAAAATATTTGGATCTCATGAGCTATTGGGAGAAAAAATTTTTTTTTTGCCTGTTTTCTAACTATAATAGGTAAAAAACTTAGAGAAGCCCTGGAAAGGGATTGCTGTTTCTCAAATTTCTTTATTCTACCTCTTACAGACCAGAAGTGAAACTCCTGAGATTCTTGCTTTTTGGCTGCAGAATTCCAAAGAAACAGAAACATGGAGGGTGGGGGTTGGGATAGGGAGTGGGGTTAAGAGAGGTGTCCACACAACATCCATGGAAGAAAATACCGAACAAATATTTCATTTGTTTATATAGCAGTATTAAAACTTTTGTTCCCTGTGGAGCACAGTCATAAATCTTTAGACAATCTCTGCAAAATTTTTTGAAGGATCATTTGGACTTAAAGGTAACCAAGTCTTGGGGGTTTTGAGTTATACATTTTTACATACTTATACTCTTTCAAATAGCAGAAAAGGCAAAACACTCCCAAAGACCTTCTTTATTGTTCTCTATGTCTTTCTCTGCCTTTCACATCTTATTTTCTTCCCAAATGCATTTAGCAGATTTTTGTTTTGATTCGTGTAAATGAGTTTCATCTCAAAGTAACCATGTCTCTCCTACTTCTGAACCCACTCTTAATGGATAACCCTTACTTCCTCGTTTCCAAATCTACCTGCTTGAAACATTTGCTGCTCCACTGTGCTTAAAGTTAACATTGTATGGTTCTCAGGATTCTTTCAACGATGGCAAATAATTTTTTTAAATTGTCTTGGCTGGAAGGTGCTCATATAAAAAGGATGCTGGGAAAAGAAAATGAGCAAACATTCTAGGGAAGTGAGGAACTGCATTGGGCAAAGGGAGGTTCCAGAAGGTTCCTCTCAAAGTGACTTCAGTGTTCAAAGCTTGAATTGTCCAGTTCCTGGCTCAGTGCCTTGTGATCGAAAGATTGACATAAATATTTAACCCCTCTCCCGGTGGGCCTTTCCCATCCCCAGTATTACTGACTAATTGTCTATTTGTTCCTGGAATTTTTTTTTTTTTAAAGAAACTAATTAAAAAAAGAAGAAGAAGGAAAAAAAGAAAAGACAAAAAAACCATGCCTTCATTGAGCTGAGATCCAGACTCTCTGACTAACCCTGTTGAAGAGGAAACCGGAAATGCTTACTGAAGAATGTAGATGGCTGTTTCATGTGTACCCAACTCGTACTATTTGACTGGGGAAGTTAATATCACCAGGAAGAACACAGTATAATGAGCTCTGAGCAGGCCAGGATTGTGACTCTCTTGTCCACCACCACATTCCCAGGGTGGTGGGTGCTTGGTGAATGCTCGTTAAATGGGTAAGTGAATTATCCTGCAAGCTGCAGCTGCCAAGTCTTTAGCTTATTCCTTTTTGATGTCATTTGTATTAGGCCTGAAATTTGCTTTGAAATCACAGGAAGAAAGACTATATAAACTAAATGGCCATTGTTTTGGTTAATATTATTATGTCACACCCAACCCCCAATCCCTCCCAGACAACAATTGAACCAGAGCAATATCTGTCACATGATGCCTGAGGTCAAGTTAGTTCACCTCCCTGCCTCTAGCTTCGCATTATATAAACCACTAAAATAAAGACAAAGAAGTCTAATATTTCTTTGGAAGTATGCACTTAATAAAAACACAATTTGAGGTGAGAGGGCAGAGAGATGACGTTTGATTTCATCCAGAGGAGTAAGTCATGCTCAGACCCAGTCTCCCGTAAATTCCATTTTTTCCTTGGATGAAGTTGACAGAAAAGACTTCTGGACTTCCAGGTTGTTGTGAGGAGTGGGTGCTGGCCCTCACTTGCCCCAGGTGATTTTTGTCTGTCTCATGGAACGTGTTGAAGTTCAGACACGACACCAGATTCTAGGTGAGTTTCTACTGACATTTTGGTAATGGCCGGGGCAAAAGGAGACCATAAATTTAGAGCCTCATGGGAGTACCAAGTGCTTGTATTTTAGAATGTACAGTGAGGAAAGGAAATGCTCTCACACATTTCCAAATGATGAGAAGTGTACCCTTCTCACAATGATACTCCAGTAGGTCTTCAGGTTTTCCACTTATCTATACAGCAGATGTTTATTTAGCATTTATTTAAATCAGGCTAGGGCCAGACAGACAAGATTCCTATCTTCCTGAAATTCCAATGTTTAGCACTGAAACAGTTGTCAGTACAAATAAGAACTCTTGTACTCTGAAATATTATATTCAGAAGCTGAAGACCACTTAATAATAATGAGGAGGAGGCCGAGGAGAAAAAAGGAAGAGGATAAGAAATAAAAGAGGATAAAAAAAGAATGCATAAGGTATATTAACCGAGAACAAACTAAAAACAAACCTAGGGACTGCGTTAATCAGTAGCAGAAAGGTCAGCCCAGATCCACGAATCCACTGTGCCACCTTGTGACACCCTATCACATATTATTTGTTTAATGGACACTCTAGAATGGGAAACAGCAGGAGAGTGAAGGCCTGGGTCAGGCTGCAGATGTTTACTGTTCTTCCGGAAGTGCCCTCTGCACACAAACACCTGCTGAGGTAACAGGGAATTGTGGCAGCCACAGGGAAAGCACAGAAGGGGCCTCCCGTTCATCTTGCAAGAGCAAGTTTGGGCCACAAGTTCAATACTCTTCCTCTTGATAAGAACCCTTCACTGGTGACACTGAGCTTATTTACCTTAGCCACCTAGAGCCCGTGGTGGGGGACCAGCTGCTTTCCTCCTTTTCCCCGCCGTGTGCCCGGCATGTGGTAAAAGAACATCCTTTCCTTCCCGGGCCCTGTTCTTCAGATGCATCAACAAGCAGTGCTCAGGATATAGCCAGCCGTGAAAAAAATTGTGTTGCATAAACTAATAAAAATATTGTCCACAGAGTAAGCCAAAAGGCTTACAGGGCAGGTGAGAAACACAAATGAGTTGAGAAGCCAGTGTCGTGGGTGGTGCTTGAGCCAGCCGAGTGGACAGCATGGGCCCCTCGCCGCAAGAGGCTGCAGCTTATCATTGCCATGGGGGAAACATACACCCAGTATTGCTCAATTGTCTGATTGTTCACGGGGACCTGGAATCTAGACTTCTGTGTGAAATCTCAGTTTTAAAAATTTCATTTCAAAAATGTTGCTATCCCTATTTTTGAAACACTGGGAGGACCAAACAAACATATCCGTGGGCCAGAAGCAACCCAAGTCTGCTAGTTTGTAGTTCTAACACAGATGGAAACAAAGAGGACTGTATTGGGGAAAACAACTTGAAGAAAATAATTTTAAAATAGTTCTTTTCAGTTTGTATTTACTAACTCTTGATTTACATCACTTAGAGCATGTACTAAACTGTGTGGTTGTAGGCACACTTGTTATGTGCTTTCTAAGTCTCTCATTGTTAGGGACTCTCTTTGGCCTTTTATCGGCTTTTCCTAGCAGGCACCTGGAATCCTTTCTTTAGCTCCAGGATGCTAGAAATCTCTTTAGAGTTACTGCTTGTGCTCAATCCATCCGAATTAATGAAACAACTTTGAAATATTTTTGTGAGGTGTGTCTTTCTACCTGGTGATTAGTGGGGATGAGAATGAGGCCATACTCTGAGAATGATCACAATAAGCAACAGTACCTGACCCAAATATATTTAATTATAAGTTGTGAGGCGGGGTGGAGAACTGAGGCCTGATATCACTCTGGGAATAAGAGAAAATAGACTTTCTACTCCAGTCAGGACAAAGCAAATTTCTAGGGTGTGACCTGCAGAGAACATCTGTGACCTTCTTTATTTCAGAAGTTCCAGATGAAGGTTATGGCTCTGACTGCCACCACTGGTTGAGTTGGTCAGCAGGAAGCTTGGCCTGCCAGAAAAACAAGGGAGAGAATGAGAAACGCTTTTTCCCAACTTATCCAGATGCCTCAGAGCCTAGAGCTGATTGGCCAGTGAGAATGGGTTTTAATGAGTTTATCTTTATTAGTCTGTATTAGATATGGTAGGCTACCTAATGCTATAACAAATAAACCCCAAACCTCAGTGGCTTTACATAGTAAAAGTTTGTTTTTTGTGTGTGTGTAAGCAAAGTCCATTAGGTGCTCAGAAGGTGGCTTCTGTGGAACTCTTCTCCAAGCATGGATTCTCGGATCCAGCTCTTCCCCTTCAAGGCCTCTGCTGTCCCTTAGGGTTGCTTTAGGGCCCTCTGCTGGAATAAGCAAAGAGAGAGAATTGATGGGCCTGCCTTAGAGCCCGGCCTAAGAGTAGCAATCTTTGCTTCTGTCACATTTCATTGTCCAGAACTTAGTCACATGGGAAGCTGCTTACCTCCTTATTTACCGTGGGGGAAGAGATACTATGTGTGAATATGTAGTCATCCTGACACACTGCCTACTGCCCATCTGAGTAGGGGAGGGAGAATTATGTCAATACGTTCTTCTCTCCTTCCCTCCCGCCCCACCTTCTCTTCTTTTCTCTCTTTCCCCTACCTCTTCTCTCTGATACTGATTGTGACAGGCCAACCAACCCCTGAAACAGTGAAGCCCAACTGACAACAAGCTTGCAGCCTGGCTTTCTATGAAGAAGGACTTAAAAAAAATCAGGGAGCAGGATGATAGCCTGGTTCAGATTGGATCGCAAGAGCTAATTTGTTTCTAATTAGACTATTGCTAATTTCTTACTTGATGGAGTTGTTTTAAAAGAGCTCACCTTCCCTCTCCTCCTTAGTAAGCCTACACTCAGAAGAGCATGTAGACTGAAATAAGATGTCTGTAGACCATTCTAATTAAAGACACACATAGGTTTCCTTACTTAATTTCTTCCATTTCCATGACAAATTGTTTAATTCATTAGTTCTTTGTACTTTCAAAGTAGTTTTCATCAGAGGACCTAATGTTGCTTCACAAATAATTACATCATTAACGTTCACCCTAATGAGTTTTTGAGGTAGCTGAGCCAAATATCAAACTTCCTTAGTTTATAGGGGAGAAACTGTTTCACAGAATTTTTATGGTCACCCTGACAGGTAATCATTATTGCTGGAAGTTCCTAAGATTCTTAATCATCTAATTCACCAAATCAAATCAGAATGTTCATTTAAAACTCTTACATTACTCCTGCAAAAACTGAAGTATATTTACATTTTGTATATCTGAAGTATATATTTTTGAATCATTGCCACTAAAATGAGAAGCCCCTTGTCCTAGTTCAGAAAAGGTTGGAATGTATCTCTAAAGAATTCACTCAGAGACAAATTTTTGAAGGCTACATCATGCTTAATGTCCAAGCAAGTGGGTCCTCTTGGTTTGTGAATCTGGCTTCATGATGAGCCTCTGTTCTTATGCAAAAGCCTAAACAATGTGCCTGACCTTTGAGTGCAATTTACAGACTATTAGTAAGAGGTGGCATTCTTTGTGCAAATAACTTATGATCAGCTAACCAAGTTAGGTAAAAAAAAAAAAAAGGAAAAAAAAAGGCCTATTTAATGTACAGTATATAGAATTGTTAAATAAAAAAAGATAGATTTTGAGTGTGTTTAAAGTGACTTTTTGAGGGGAGGGTTTATTCACCAGATGCAGTGAATCTGAGATCAATTAATTTTGCTTTGAAGTTTGTTCTTGATCCAGATCTTCAATAAGAAGGTGGTTTCCAAATCACTGGTCTGTGAACACTGCTTGTGATTAATTACCCTTTTATAATCTTAGGAATTCTGTTCTTTGCTATATTTTGAATAACTTAGACTCCACGGGGAGTTGTATTTTGGCTGGTATATTTGGAACTGCTAATAAACACCTATTTCCTGTTTTTTTTTACTACTGTGTATAGCAAAATTGTAAAATTACTTGTATTGCCATCTCTGTTTCTTGTGTATTTAAGCAGCCCTGATTTATATTGTGAACTAATCTGTATTAAAGCATCTTTGCCAACACATTTCTCATAGCTTCAAAATGTAAGATACTGTATCTTACTATTGCAGCACAAACTTGAAAGACGATAGGAGAAAGTATTTCATTTCATCAGCACAGAAAGATTAGAATTTTAGTATCTTGGGCCCCAAATAACTCTTGGAAAGAAGCTTAGTATATTTTTATTTTGTTTTTTACATACTTTTTGAGGTCAGTAGTTTTATTTTTTTTAGGAAGACTTGTGATGGGATACAAAATGTTTTTCTGTTTTCCTCTGAGGTACAATTTTTCTTGCTACAGTCTAAAAGCTTATTCAACCAACAATAAGTACTACTATTATTACTACTGATCTCATGTTTTTAAATATTGTTGTTGCTTTTGTTGCTCATATTAGCTTGGCTAGCACTGAGACCTCTGCTTATCTTGTGTAGTCTGCAGGTTCATGTCGAAGTCCAGGAACTTGCTGACCTAGAGTAGGTTGGGGCTTCCCATGGAAGCTTGGGGAGAACTGGCTTGGGTCTAGCAATGGCTCTGAGAGGAGGTAAGTCTCTCTGCCTTGAGTGAATGATCAACAGATATTCATTCTCTTTTGCTGATAGAAAAGTAGAGAGAGTTAATGAGTTACTGGTGTCCTGGAATCTCTAACCTTTTCCTCCTTTCCAACCAGAGCTCCACCCGATGTTCCTGGTGACTCAAGTAGGAATGGAAAGGTGGAAAATGGTATAAGATGTTGCTCAAGACCAGTCTATGAATTGGGCTCTGCTCTGGTGATGGAGCACGACTACCCTTAGACTTGGGCAATCAGGCCCCTGTTCTAGACCTCTCTGTTTTAGAGGATGCTGTTCAGACCCTTCTCTGCTTTGCTTCTACCAATGGGCCAAAATATTTGGAGGGTTAAGGAATGTCGACCCAGAGCTCATGCCCAACCCCTTAATGAACTTGATACCCAGAACCCAGAGAATTCCCACCCCAATTACCCTAATACTTCTTCCAGAGCCGGTAAAGAACTCATCCTTCATCTATCCTCCTGAGGGGTGGCTGGTGTGTGTGTGTGTGTGTGTGTGTGTGTGTGTGTGTGTGTGTGTGTGTGTTATTGGGAGGATAAAGTTTAAACATGAGAGATGAGAGATAGGGTATTCACAGACACACTCCCCAGGTTCTCATGATACAGAATAGAGCCAGTGATGGGAACAGAGGGAACAGGCCAATATCTGAGGCCTTCGTTTATTTTCCTGTCCTGGCTAGGAAATATTAAGGACAGGCCCACTGTGTAGGGCTAAGGAGAAAGAGGAGCTTAAAAGAGTACATGGTGGTCCCCAAGTTTCTCTCTTCTCCTCTTCCACTTTCTTTGAAGCTCTTAAAAGCATTCTCATGGCTTCACCTCTCACCTCTCTGCAGCTGACTGCCCAAAGCACCCTTCTAATGTCTTTTCACCAAACTCTAGACTCCCGCCCGTCTTCAACTGGCATCTTGTTTTCTCTCCCTGAACATCCTATTAGCACCTCAAAGGCAACAAATTTAAAACCAGAATCAAACTCAGAATCTCCCATAAATAGCTCTTATTTTTGAGATCTCTGCTTGGCTAATCATGCCAGCTTCCATAATTACCCAGGCACCTGTATTCAGAACCAGTTTTGACTTTTTGCTTCCCTCTTCTGGCTTCATTTGCTTGATTTAAAATTAACTGCTTAATTCTAACTGTAAGGTAGAATATCACCGCGCAAAGCCTCTTGTTTGCTTCTCTTCCCGTTGCTGCTGTCTCCTAGAAGGCTCGTGGTTGCTCACCAGAAGGATCTTTTTAACTCCTCACCTCCTCTTGCTCCCTGTTCCGGCCATACTACACCACCTCGCCAGACTCATCCTCCCAGAGGACAGAAGTATTCATATAGCTCCCCTGCACAAGAGCTTGGAGAGTCTTATTTGCTAAGCAAATTTAGTAAAAATTCCTTAGCCAGTTTTTAAATTTTTTATGTTTCCTTGATAAATACATTCTGTATCTTCAATCAAACCATTGTGATCCTTCAAAATCTCTCTAAAATAAAACCAAGAAAATCTACCTGAATTGAATTCTGAACTGTAGTAAATATTTTTTTTCCTTTTTCTTCATTTAAGGACTTTTTTTATTATACAGTATTTCAGACAGGCAAGATTTGGGAATAATATGGCGACAGCGTGTACCTACTATTCAGCTTTATCAAATTCTGACGTTATGTTGTATTTGCTTCAGGTTTTTCTTTTTAAATTTAATTGAAGAAATAAATCTTCACTGAGATAGTAGAGGCTTCCAGGTACCTAATTCCATTCCCCTCCCTCCCTCCTTTTCTCCCAGAGAAAATATTGTGATTTCGGTGTTTATATTACCATACGTATGTTTATACTACATATTTATATACCCCAAAATACACTTTATTACTTTTTAGGTTTATAAATTTAATATAAAAATTATAATTTTGCAATCGTTTTGTTCTGCATATTCTTTCCATGTTGATTTTACTAATCGCTTTAAATAATTTCACTGTATGAATATTCCACAAATTATTTATCTGTTTCCCATTGATGGACATTTACGTTGTTTCCAACTTTTTGTTCTTCCAAAATTCTGTGCTTCCTCACACCTAAGTGTGAGTTCCTGTAGGGTTTACACCTAAAAGTGGAATTTCAGTATTAGGAGAGTGACCATCTTTAGCTTCATTCGACTTTACTAAAGTGCTCTGCTATTGTACCCATTTACATTCCTCCTGGCAGGATGGGGGTGTTCCTGCTTCTGCACACTCCCATGTGTCCTTGTGATCATCAAATTTTTAAAATTTTGGCAATGTGAGCACTGTGAAATTAGATCTCATTGATGCTTAATCTGCATTTCTCTGATTTTTGGTAAAGAAGGCTTTGCTGGACAAGACACATGAAAAATGAGAATGAAAGACCCATAAAAAAATCCATATATTTGACAGTCCAAAAAAAGGGCTTCTGCATAACAAAAGATACCTCAGAGTTAAAAGGCAAGACACAGACAGGAAAAATAAATATGTAATGTGCATAACTGATATAAGGTTAGTACTCAGAATACATAAACTAATGCTTGTAAAATTTAAAACAAGATAACCCATTAGAAAATTTGAACAGGAAATACTTAAAAGAAGAAATCTCGTATATTCCTGGAGTTCAGTGACTATTTGCTGATTATGTAATGAATAGAATGAGTGGCTGAAGCAGATTTCTGCTGATGTCACTGTCTTCATTGGGTTCTTGGGACACAGACCTTGGAAAGAAGATGTGTGTGGGACATGTAATGCGAGTGGTCTCAGGAGGGACTTAGAAAAGCAGGATAGAGCAGAGCGAGAGGTCGATTTGGGAACTCTGGAAGTGGATGGCCCTTCAGAGGAGTTCTGAACTGACAAAAGGGGCTGGGCGTTTGTATCTTTGCATCTACCAGTTGCTGGTTACAGGCTTCCCAGAGGAAGGGAAGTAACGTTTGGCAGATTCCTTTGGCAGAGGGAACTGTCCAAGGAGACACTCGGCTGTGAGCCATTAGGAGCCTACGCTCCTGCCAGCTGGGGAAAAAAAGAGAGAGTTGGTTGGGTTACACCGCAGTATCTACTTGATCACTATTAAAATGCAGTGAATTAATGAAAATATAGTGATTAAGGATACTAGTATCGGAGTTGGAGAGCCCCAGGATTGAATCCCAGATTGACTACTTATCCAGCTAGATAACCTTGGGCAAGTTAACTGCGCTTAGTCTCATGATATTCCTTCAACAAATATTCATTGAGTACCTGAGAGTACCTACCTTGAAATTGTGAGGGTTAAGTGAATGAATACTCATAAAAACCTTAACCCAGTTCCTGGCACACGTTTAATGCTTGATAAACAGTAACTATTGTTTATTATGATTAATAATACTTGTGGGTAAAACCCTGTGTTATTTTTGCTCTCTCAGTGTAGAACAGCAAGAAACTTTCTTGGAATGTGCTTCTGTGGCTTTCTTAGATAAATGGAATACTCATGAGGTTAGTGGGATTTAGAGCAGGCTTATTCTTTAGTCTAAGCCGGTAAATGCCTTAGCTGTTTAATAAAACATTTCCTGGATTCATATTTAAAACTCAACTGACTTCCCACTCCTCAAGGCCAGTTGTTATCTTTCTCTTCGTATTTTCATATGACTTAATTCCTATAACAAATGGGTAATCTCAGGCAAGAGAAATGATTCAAATGTTCCATCTCTAGCAGACAACTGTGGTACCTAGCTATAGACACTGGAAAATTTTCTCTTTGTTAGAACTGGGTACATCAAATAAATTTTAAAGCCAGAAGGGACCATAGACCTTAAAGATTATCCAGGGTAATGGTTTTTGATTTTTTTTTTTAAGTAGTGAGACCTCCTCTCATTCCCTAGCCACCTTTTAATAAATGAAATCTTACTCAGCAGACCATTATTTGGAATAAGAAAACAGACCAGCTCTGGCTGAAGTAGGGATGAGGAGATTAGACTTTGCTCTCTCTGTCTGCTCCTCACTCTCCACCTTTAAACATAGCTGTCCCTGATGTATTTCTTGGTCATAGTTAAAAAAAAAAAAAAAAGTCACTGGCATAGTGTAACAAATTTATTGTAAAGATGGAAGAAAGCCTGGTTTTCCTCCTACCTTTCTGGCCACTTCTTAATCTCTTTTGCTAGAGCTTCTTCTTTTTCTACCGCTGTTCTTGGACCTTTACTCTTTCTATAGTCACATCTTGGATGATTCTTTCCAATTTACGGCTTTCAATTCCACCTACATGCTATTGATTTCCAAATTTATATCTCCAGCCCAGACTTCTCTCCTGAACTCCAGACATATTTCCAACTGCCTAATTGAAAACTTTCTTGAATAACTAATAGATAGCTCAAAATGAACATGCCCTAAGACATCTGGCCTTTTCCTGCAAAGCCTGCTTCATTTTTTTCAATGGCAACTCTGTCCTACCAGTTGCTCAATCCTCAAAATTCTTTACTCCCTTCTTTCTCTGATGGTCCATATCTAATCTAACAGGAAATCCTGTGGACTCTACCTTTAAAATATATTTTCAATCAGATCATTTCTCCTTCATTGATATTAACCTGTCTCATACCACCATCATCTCTCATCTGGATGATTGTAGTAGCATGGTCTCTTAACTAGGGTGATAACACCATTTTTCATCTGAACTGGGACATTTTTAAGACTTCAAAAAGAGGGGCATTAATAATTGTATTAAGACACATTGCCCAGAATTGTTCTGGGGAAACAGGAGGTATGGTCATCCTAGTCCTCACTTATCTTCCTGTCTCTACTCTTACTGCCTTGAAGTCAAACCCTGACATATCAGCCAGAGTGCCCCTGTTCAACTTTAGCTTTAGATCATATCACACTGTTATAAACCCTTCAATGGACTTCATTTCACTCAAAGCAAAACCAAAGTCCTTACCAGTTTCTGAACCATCTGCTCACTTTTGCCCTTCACCTACATTTCCTGTAACTCTCCTACCACTCTCTCCAGCAGTCTCTTTGCTGTTTTTCAATCATGCCAGGCATGTTGCCATCTCAGGACCTTTGTATTGACCATTTCTCTGTCTGAAATGCCCTTATCTTGGACATTTGCATGGCCGCATACCTTATCTCCTTCGATTGTCATTTAGTCACTGAGGTCTACCCTTACCATGCTATTTTAAATTATAACCACCCTCTTTTCCACATTGCCTTTTCTTTGCTTTAATTTTTTCCCATAGTACTCCTCGAATAATTTTACATAATTTATTTCTTATATATTTTTTTCTGTCTCTGGCCAATAGTCTGCAAGCTCGATGTGGGTGGGGAATTTTATTTCCACTGTACCTCCTGAGCTTAGAATAGGGCTTGACACATAATTGGAACTCAGAAGATAATTGTTGATAACTGAGTGAAGAAGCCAAAACCTCAGAATGTTAAAGATCTTCTTTTAGTCACCAGATGAACTTACGGAAAGTCTGAATTTGGAGCTGGATCCATGACTTTCCACCTTAAGGGCTTTGTTTGGGACTATAGGGCCACAGTGTGGGAAGAGATAACAGACCAAACAACTGATTCAGCTGTGGTCTGTTATAGCTGGGCACTTTATCTTGTTCAGATCTGGATGACATTTCTGAAGTCTGGGCACTAAAAATGACATTAGAAACGGATCAGAAAAATTCATGAAGAACTAATTCTTAATAGAAGTAACTCTTAGTTTTAAGATCAGTGGTGTGAAAACAAATTAAATCCTATTCAGAGGATGATCTGAGAAGGATTTCTGCATCAATCCTATTGAACTAGAGATTAAAATAGCACTTTTTGTGGTGACTGCCTTAGAAAACAAAATAATTCTAAGAAATTGGCTATGTTTGAGGAGAAGGATAATAAGCTGGAGCCTGGGTTCTGTGAATGCTTGGAAATCCGGAAATCTAGGACTCTGTCGTTCTATTTTTATCCTCCTCTATTTCTTCGAAAATATAAATCTTGCCTTCCTGCAAATAGTAAGTAGGGGTGATGTGTAAGTAAAATTTTGGGTATTAACATGAAAATTGCTGCTGATAATGTGTGACTTATTCCATTTCTTATGTCTGAAGTGTCCTTCTCACACTCTTTCCCAAGTTCCTTTCAAATAAGAAACCAAAGTTTAACTATTTTCAAGTTTGAAATATTTACATGTTGCTTTGTATGTTATGTGTTGATTTCAAAATGTTGTTAAACTGTTGTTATGAGAGTCTGTCTCATATTTCCAGTTAAATTTAAAATCCTCTGAAGATAGAAGATGGGCGTACCTTCTTTTTTCCTGTTTCTCTTAAAGTAAGGCTATTCATCTTATAAGAGTCAATGAAAGGAATGAGAAGACCTTGATCCCACTATCATTTTTATGTTTACCGCCTACATAGTCTCTCTGAAATTTAGTTTCCTCAGCTGTAAAATGGTGATGATGATGATGATGATGATGACAATAATAATAATAACAACAACAATAACAACTTCAATGGGTAGGGCAGAGCATCAGGTAAGGAATATATGTATTAGTATCCATTAAATTGCTGCTCCCGGACCAGCACTTTTGGGATTGCTTCTTCCCCTCCATTGCCCAGCCCACTACCATCTGCATGATCACAATGGCTGAAATACTGCCAGCTATATTTGAGCACTATGATTCCACCTCCCTGGCCATAGGATTGACAAAGGATGCCTGGGCACCTGACCAAGGAGGCTCCCTAAACCCTTGAAATTAAGACCAAAAAATTCCAGTTTAATTTGAAATTTTAAATAGAGGAGAAGCAAACTCAAAAAGTTTGGTTGGTGACATTTTTTTCCACCATGCAGCTGAATCAGAGAGAAAGCAGCTCTGCAGCTAAAGAGAATAAAATAAAGACGATAAGAAAGAGGATTTGGTGGGGTTCTTAGATCAGCATATTCCACTTCCTCATTCTTGAGGCACAGCCGCATTTCTGCTCTGAGGCAATGAGAAACCCTGGTATCCATATAATCAATTATTATTCGTTTTATTTGCTTTATTTAGCCTGAGTTGATTTCTGTTTTAACCAAAAGCATACTGCTAATATGTTATATGTGAAAATTATTTGTAAATCAGATGCAATAGATTATTACCGAGTAATTTTTTTTTTTTCCACTGTGCTTCACATTCTCTTTTATACTTCAGGCCAGGATGGAAGAAGAAATGTGTAAAGATTTTAAGGTGAATCAATACCTTAACTTTCACTTCCGTCCCCAGTCCACACTGGGGCATGCTTTGTTACCAGCAGTCACCAAGTATCATTTTATTTGCACTATATCAAGCTGATACAGCTGTTCCGTGGGCAAGGAAGGAATTGGGACTTTTGTGGTAGCAAGCTAAGACTGAGTCAGGAAAGTAAGAATACACAGATCCTGAGAATGACTGTTTGTACAGAAAGGTTCCTAGAGCAACAATTATTGATGGGAGATGTGGGTGGGTGAGTGAGAGGTTCTGGCCCTGGTGGGCTAGAGCCCAGAGAAGCTTGGTGACACTATTTCATAGCATGCTTTTAGGATCACTTCAGGACAGATCTTGTAGGGATTTAGGACTGTGCCTCATATTTAACACTCATATGTGGTCCATTTTGGTTCTGCCCACACTGCTTCAAGATGTAACCTCTAAGGGCCAAGATGAAATGGGACAGATGCGCTGCCTGGTCAAAAGTGAAGATCTGTAAATTGAACTCTTTCCTTTTCATTTCAAATTGAATTGTTAAAGACTTTAAAAAGAAATTCTAACACAAAGAACACATTCAAGTTTTCTACTGCTGTAAGAAAGTTGAAAACATACGTAAGCAAGCATCTTGACTGTTAGCTGTTGGCTTGAACTTTTCTCCATAGTTCCCGATTGTAAAGTCAATAAATGAGGTTAACTGCAGGCACTCACATTGAAAATAATTTTGGACTCAGAACAATGGTGGGCAACCTTGTCCTCCAAGAGGAATGTGCAGCTCTGCATGGCAAATGTCACAGATGGCACGGCACTCTGAGGAAAAACACATTTCTCTGTCATCTATGCTTTTATGTTAAAATCCAAGTTCCTTGCCTATAGGATGACTGGATCTGTCTCCCATCACTGGAAATGTGAGCAGAGTCTTGAGCACCAGCACTGTGGTTGTTTTTAGACTGTGGCAGAAATGGATGCTACAGAAAAATGGGTGGCTGAGTCATATGACTCAAGCCATCTCCTGCTGAGTTGTGGCCAGTAAGTTAAGAAACAGGAAAGTCAAGCAGAATCCTGGTCATAGTTAAATTGAACGACCCAGATGAGACCCCCCCCACCCAGGATTCTTGAAGCTACAATTTTACTGTGAAAGAGTCCTATCATCAACAGTGTGGTGTGGAGAGGAAAATTGCTCCCCTCTCCTAAATTTAATTTTACCCCTGAAATATCCTTGAAAATGAATGTCCAAATAATTTTTCTTTCCCAAAAGTTCTCTGCTATGGCATGTTTTCTTAAATTTTTGATTGTTAATTATCATTCTAGAAGAGTTCAGTAACTTACTAATTTGGAAACACCCAGTAAAAAGACTTACGGCATTGCAAATTGTTCACAATTATATTCAATTCGATGACTTAATATTGTTCTAAAGTTAAAAAAAATAATTATATTCTTTGGTTGGTTTATATATAAAACAAACAGCAGAAAGGGGCAGAGTATTAGCCATCCACATACGGCGTCAAATCCTAAGATAAGCTCTCATGCTCATGTATTGATTTCTTTGAAAGTAATGAGTATCACAAAGTTCCTTACACTTTAGAATTAAATTTGAGTGTGGATCTTGGCTCTATCACAGCAAATATACCTTAAAACCTCAGTTTCTTTTTTTTGGGAAATTGAGCGTAAAACTCACCTTACAAAGTTGTGATAAGAATGAAATAAAATAATAAATATAAAGCACCTAGAGTTGCTACAGGCCAAAATAATATTATTACTTCCTGCCTTATTCCCAATTCTACTTTTCTTCCAGGTACATTTGTAACTAGCACATATGAAATTATTTTTGATGCCTTTTTCTTTTTTCTTCACAAATCACTTAGTTTTTAATTAATTTTCTCTTTAGAAGAAGCATTATAAAACAAGAACAACAGGACCAGTGGAAAACAATCCCTCAGGAATAAGTTGAGTAAATACTGCTTGTTATTTCTAATGTTGAGTGCAGTATCTGGCATTTAGTAGGTACTCAAGATTTTCAATTAATCGATTGATGGTTTGCCACACACTTTAATTTAAAATTTCGAGCTTTACTTTTAAAGGGGCAGCTACAGTGCCAAGCAAGGAATTAAATCCTTCTTAGAGAAATATCTCCATATATGAAGATAATGCGTTCCAGAGAACAGAAGTTAAAGATACAAAGGAAGATAATTTCAGTTCAATTTTAAGAGCTATTTAACAGTTAGAATTGCTCATTTGTACAGTGGGTATTTCTGTGAAGTGCATGGGAAATGAAATAATCTTAAAAACATTAATTTCTTATGAAATGTCTTTCTATTTTTATTATATCCTGTATTGGCGCTACTGCTTATTAATTAAAATTATGAGGTGACATTTGTATGTGTGATCCAGATAATGTCAGTGAACTTTAACCTGTCATTATACACTATCATCCATACACTATACACTAATGTCAGAGTAATGTCTCATTCTAGACAAGCATTGTGAAGGTCCTGCATCGCCTTGGGTAAATGTAAGGGGTTAGGGATATGGTTATAAGGTAAGTTATAAGATAACACCTCTACTTGTGACTCAATCTTGGAAAGGTCAAGAAATGAGCATTGAAAATTTAGCTAAATCACAGACACTAAGATCCAGGACAAAGAATTTTAAAAAATGTTCTGGGCTCTCCTGTTGTGTATTCTTCACTACCTTCCCCCTGACAATTTACTCAGAGCTCTGCTGGGTGACCAACTTAGCCTCTAATGTTGGTGGCAAGTGAGGGCCAGTTTTATGACATTTTCTGTCCATCAGATGGACTTTATGAAGCCAGTGGAGGGCCTTCCTAGAGATGCACCTGTCTCCATGACCGAGGGGTTGAATGTAGGGACAGGGAAGAAAAGGTTATACTCAATCAGCTTTTCAATTCATCCTTAACCTTCTATCTGTTTTAAAAGACTAGCTAGTAACTTAAAACTGATTTAATCAGTTTAATTCAGATTGCAAAGGAAATTTGAAATTCGAATGAATTCTGAGAGCTGTATATCTGTTAACTTGGGTTTGCCTAGAACCATCCAGAGAGGTGGTAGAAGCTTTAGCCCTTGCAGAACTTCTATGGAAGGCCGTGGCAGTAGGCGTGAGGGTGGGCAGGTGAATTCTGTGTTGTTGTTTTTTTATAATTCGAGGAATCTATGGGAGTGTTTTAGACAAGATGGAATTGTAGAATCTAGAATGCTTTGGAGGTGAGAAAGTTCTGGACTAGAAGATTTTATCATGTGATTCAGCTTGTAGATCATCTGCTTGCTGTGGCTGTTAGAATCTCACTCCTGCTGCTGGGTGAAATATGTGCATTTTCTCAAAAGGGTTGACCAGAACTCTTACCTCTTGGCTTAATTTTTAGCTGTTCAGAAGGAAGCTGTGCAAACACCTTGGATTTAATCATGGCAAATGATGTGTTTACCTCAGACTATTTTAAGTTAATGAAAAACCTGGAAAATATCAATTTGGTCATAATGCAAAGTCCGGAAAGCAGTAAATAATTCTAACACCTTTCTGTGTTCATGAAACACAAAACAAGCTTTGTTTTATTTTTTTACTTTAAATCTATTTTCTGTTTTAAATCTCAGTGGGATATGTTTTCAGCTTTGAAAGGCTCATTAAATCACAGATCTTTAAATTAGGTTCTTTTCACTGGGTATGAAAAACATAAGCACCCATAAGTTTTACTAATTCATAGTGTCTTGAGTTGTCTAGGAGGACACATTTACATTCGGAGAGAAAAACTTGGTCAATCTACTGAATCACTACATGGTAAAACTAGTCAGTTTATCAATATATACTTGAAGGAATTTACCCAAATCTGCATTGGTCTCTTAATATATATTTATTTTATAGTCTTTTCTTAATGATTGGCACATTAAACACTTCATTTACAAGCTTCGAAAGGTCTAAAAAGAACAATTTATGCTAAAAATAGTTTTGCTTAGGGGATATACTTGGTAGAAGGAAGAAAGGATTAGGGATCAGCATGATGCAAGTGCTGCTTCCTGAGGCTAAGGATTGCGGTGGGGGTAAAGGGAGTGCACATGTTTATCCAACCAAAACTTACTGAGCACCTGCTAAGTGCCAAGTCCTATGTTAGACAGTGAGGATACTCACATCTACCTCATGAGCTTAACAATTTTGTTCATTGTTTGCAATTGTTAGGGATCACTTTCAAGAGCAATGTGAAGAGAAGTATGAAGTCAAGTCATGGTACTGATTGGATTAGGACTGATCCCAGCACAGTCTGAGGGGGACAGCCTAATCCTCTATTATGTGTGGGCTCCCAGGGGTTAGGTTCCCATGAGATTATATAGACCTTTTGGTCAAGAAGCCAATGGTAATTCCTCAGATTGGAGGCCAATTCAAGAGCAGCTTTTATGTGTTATGTCATAAATGCCTTAGCAAAGATTTGGTTCAAGCTAGGGAAATAAAAATAGCAAGCGAATTTTATGTGACCAGGAGATCGAAAAGCAGTTTTATCCTCTTACTACGTACCTGGAGCTCTACTATGTATCGTATATACATACTGTCATTTAATCTTCAACATCAGCCTTATGAGCTGAATCCTATTATTATCTCAGTTTTACCTGAGAAGGGAAGGCAGTGGACTTGAATCCTAATTTCTGACTTCAAAGCTCATGCTCTTATTATTGATTTAGCTCCTGGTGTTGGAGGAGGCATGCAGAGAAAATGAAACCCTCTGTTCCTCCTATCTTCTTCAGTCTATTAATGGCTCTGTTATCTTCCCAAGTCAGAAACTGTGGGATCACCTGGACCTTATTTCTTCCTCTCTTGACCTTTCCCCTCACCAATCAGTCCTGATGATTTTACTTCCTAGAATTTCTTGAGTAGCCTATATTCATCATTTTTTACCTAGACAACTGCAGTAATTTTCTAAACAACATCTCTCTCTCTCTCTTCAAATCCAGTCTTGACAATGCTGCCAACAACACCGAACAACAAAGGTGTTCATGCCACATCTCTGCTTAAATACCGTCAGTGACTTTTAGACCCCTAATGATCTGGACCCTCCATCCACTCCTTTCTCTCACTCTAGTTTCTAAGAACCTTGAACTAGTGCAGTTGGCTGATTGTGCTGTTGCCTCCATGCCTCTGCTTATCTTTTCTTTAAGACCCGAATGACCACCTTACGGTTTTCTGCCTGTTAAACTGGCTCTAACGTCTCCTCTGAGGAGCCTTCCCCAGACCTCCCTGTCTCTGATTGTAGCTCATTTGTGTCTCTAACATAACAGTCATCACTTCAAACTGCAGTTTAATGCCTGCCTGTTTCCCCCTACTCCACAGTGAATACTTTAAGGCAGAGAAATGTAATCTATCTGATAGATACTATATGAGGAGGAGCTGTTCACACCAAAAGGAGCACCAATAGCAAGCATCTTGCATTATCCTAAGTGCCCCTAGGAGTTCTGCTCAGGGTCATCAGAAGAGAAGCTTCCTATATAGGTATGTGTGACACTTGGACACATGTTTTGCTGATGTGGTCAGCTCACATGCCAAATGTCGACCCTGCTAGCACAGTCCCTCTGTATTTCCCTGATGGAATTGACTAATTTAGGCTTCACACTCAAGTCATCAACTATACTGCCCTCTATGTTTGCAGCAGGGAAAGTGTTGCCAGATCCCGTGTTCCTCATTACTAACTGGGCTGAGTCGCTTTGCCCCTGCACATGCAGAGACATCATAGGAACATTGTCTTTTTGTCCCCTCCCTGGACAATATGCGCTTCTCTCCATTTCTTTGCACTTTAGTTTTTTTGGGGGATTTTGTTTTTAAAATAATTGGAAGTATGTCATTTATAAGTTTTCTCTGGGGTGATTTGTGAAATGGGGTCTTGCCATTGTAAAAGTGATGTACCCCTCACTTGGAGCTAAGTTTTTCTTTGAGTTGTTACTTGGGCCATTGCCCTCTTAGAATGGAAAATCCTGGCATGTGTCCAGACTTCCCCATGGCCCGTGGAAGACATTATAAATGGATTACAGCATTCTTGTCTCTAAGCATGGGCACAGCCTTAGAATCTTGCTTTACTTAGCATTTCAGGTAGCTAGTACAAATCATTTGGAATTGACACTTAAGAAGAAAATCAAATTGACCCTTGTTCTTATTTTGGCTGTATGGTCTGCCTAGTACTTAGAGGAGAAAATGAAACCGTTTTCCCCCAGGGGCCACATCATGACCTTTATTAATTTTAATTTTGCTCCTATGAAGCTATTAGGTCTTTGTGAATGAAAATTTAAGTATCTGCAAAAATCCTCCTGGGTGTAATGTTAAAATACATGAAACCCAGACTCGTTTGCAGTTACTAGGAACAGGGGCTGCTGTCATCTGCTCATGATTAAAGCACCTCCTGAAATAGTCAACGAAGGCACCAGCTACTCGCTTGAGGCTCAAAGGGTTAAACTGCTGATAAATCTAATGAGATGATGTGCATATGGTGTGAGAAATAGAAAAAAAGAATTTGAAAAACTATAGAAGATAGTTAGATTTTTTTAAAAGTAAAGGAAGAAAGGTGATTACAAACGTGTTGAAACGCATAATAATAAAAACCAGTGAAGGAAAATGAAAGTCTAGGTTTCAGTTAAAAATCTAACAAGATTATTCACCAAGATCAGATAGCTAAATACTATCCTTGTTTTTATTTTGTTTTATTTTTTTGTTTGTTTTTTCTTCAAAATAATCTTAAATAACAAGAAAACATATATGTATATCTTTTGAGGTGAGATTGCAAATATTCAGCCAATTGAGAATAAAATTTAGCTTTAAAATAAAAGCATGTTAGAGATCTACAGAAAGATGAGTGTTTATGACACAATACTAAATAGTAAGAAAGGCTGAGCGGGGAGTCAGAGAGGTTAAGTTTCATCTGGTGTCTCTATATGTTGCTAGCTGTGTAATACTGGGCAGATTGTTTAATATCTCTGAGCCTCAATTTCTGCATGTGTAAAATGGAGATGGTTATAATACCCATGTGAACACATGATGCTGTAAGGCTCTTCAGAAGCCTGGCATGTAATCAACATCCAATCAACGTGGGTGTGATGTGTCAAGTGGACCTATAATAAATGACAACACATTTTATTATTTAAATTGCAGTCAGAAAGATTGTATTTAGTTAAGGAATATCTTACTTCTATGATATATTTTTCACCAAGAGATCCTTAAATCAACTGAACAACAGATAAACTAGAGGGGAGATTAGCTCTGAACAAACTAATTTAAATCTGATAGGAGCTTAAAGGCAATTTTGACTGCATTTGCTGCAGCTGGCCTAAGTAGGCCCTAAGGCCACCAATACTTCATTTGCTCAATGTCCAGCCCAGGAAGGGCTGGAGCCCTCCAGAAAAATTACTCCTGTAGCAAAGAATGGCATGATTAATGCAGTTTCCACCATGGGGAATTCTTCACTGGTCACAAGATTCCGTTTGTAGCAACTGTTCTGGGAGTTGTAAACAAACCCAGAGAACTTACCTGTTATCCTCTCATAGCATCTGAACCAACACATACTCAGAGAGAGGACCAGACAGAAATCATTACCAATTTGTTCTCAAACTCGAGTACCCCTTATGGGCAAGTAGAGTTCTAAGTTAGACAATCCTCACTGCAGTTCCAAGGGTAATCAGCATTGCCATTCTTATTTTATAGGGAGAAAACCCAAGGCACCAAGGGATTAAATAATTTGTATTGGAACGAGATTTTACTAACTCCATAGAAAATTGACCTAAAACTTAAACACGGATAAACCACATCCTTTATTTAAACAGTATTTTATAGTCGATGATGAAAGAATACTTAGAGGTGGAATTTCCAGATTGGCTGTTCATGAATGCACAGAAAAATCATGCAACTTTTCATTCATTCCGCAAACATTTATTCAGTACATACCAAGTGCTGGGAACTGTGATAGGTGCTGGGGGTATAAGCTTGTATAAGATTATTACCTGCCCTTAGGGAAATTTGATGGAGACACAGATGTAAAGAAATAAAATTAAATGGTATAGATGCCGAAACAGTGACAAAAATCTGTACACATTACTGTAGAGGTCCAAAGAGGAGGCAAGTTCTAAAGGACCATTGTTTGTTTTGCCCTGGGTAGGCTTGGCAACAGAAAGAATGCTACTGAAGCCTTGCAATTCTTGCCAAGCTCAAACCCTCAAACAGGCAAACACAATATATGTCTAAGTACAAGAAGTCATGAGTGCATGTGCACAGAGAATGGTATCTTTTACATTTAGTATCCTAACTGAGATTGTAACTATTTTCCGAATTTCAAAAAACTAGGCTTTTGAGTCTCCTACAATTTGACCTTTAAATAACAATTCCTTGCTAATAGCTATCTTGCCAAAGTAGAGACTTACTATGGGGAGGGCCCAAAATCAACTCAGAGGTTACTGTTGGAGGGAGGGTGGAGTTCCAGGCACTGACATAATTAAATACAGCTTCTAACCCACTTACACGCTCTCTTCTTGAAACATTTCCTTGCGTTGACTTTGGCAAGACCCCATTTTCCTAGTTTCTTTCTAACTTACCAGCACTCCTTTATAGTCTTCTTTGCTGACTCATCAGCCTCTATCTTTAATGAAGGGGTTTTCCAGGATCCTCTTATTTTGTCACTATACTCTCTCCCTAGGTAATCGCACATTCTGTCATAAGTTCTATTACAATGTAAATACCAATCACTTCCAGCTGTCTCTGATTTAATCTTTTCTATATCATCCAGACACGTATGTCCATCTTTAAACTTGATATAGCACTTGGGCTTCTCTGACGAAACCCTCATAGAATGGAAACTCATGGAATTTCCACTCGAATTCTCGCCCTGGTAAGTATTTTCTCTCTTGGGAACTCTTGTCCACCTAATTCAGGGATTCTCTAACCTGGCTTTACATTGGAAACATCTAAGAGGCATTGAAAACATACTTGTGCCTGGGACCCTGCTTAAACAATTAAATTAGAGTCTTGGGGATGAGAGTCTTCAAGAGAGCTTAATGAGCAGCCAAGTTAAAGATTGCAAAGCTCGATGCTCACACTAGAAATCTATGAATTATCTTAACCTCTCCCTTTTCTTGATATTTTCGCAGTCAGCCACCTGTTGATATTTTATCTACTAAATAGCTTTCGACTTTATCTACTGTTTTCCATCATTAAAGCCACCACTGTAAACTAAGATGTTATCATCTCTTGCCTGAAATAACCTCTAACTGTTCTCTTTGCCTCTATTTTTGTTCCCATCCACACCATTATTCACTTGCAGCCAGGGAGACTTAAAAAAATCTAATTGTTCTCTTACTTATGATATTGCTCTTAGAATAAGCACCAGATCATTATGGCTCATAAAAATGTAGATATAGGAGTATAGCTTTTTGTTTTGATCTGATCAGCAAACTCACCAATCATCACTCTTCTGATAACATATTTTCCTTACTATCAACATACAGTGTGTCCCTGGGGTAGTTTCAAGGATCCAAGCCTACCAGGTTAATCGGGGCCCTCCTTTCTTATAATTTTGGGTATAGAGTAGAAGCAGCCTTGTCCTGGGTTCCTGGTGAAAGGGTATAAATTTGGAGATCTTGACAAATATCTTTCCTCCTCTCGAACTCACAGAGTCAAATTCAGCATTCCTGACAACAGGAGAAAATCTTCTCTATGATTAATTAATAATTTGTGTAATATCTTGTTTACTGTCTATCTTTTCTGCTCATCTGTTAGCTCTATATAAGCAACAACCTTGCCTGTTTCATTCAGTGCAGTATCATCATTTCCTAGCACATAGAATGTTATCATTCTTTGAAAGATGAATGAATGAATGAATGAATGAATGCCAAGTCTTGGAGACATCCACTGCAATAAAAGTCATATTAAGGAAATAAATGCCAATAGAAGGTTTGTGGGTCCATTTTACCAAATTTCACTGTGATGACTTAGCAAAGGGGCCCTGAAATGGAGGTATGTGTGATATGTAAATACCTACCCACCCACGTTGGTATAATCGGGGATTAAACTTTCTCTTACCAGGACATCCTCCCCTGGCATTTGCAGGATCCTCTTTCCTAGAGAAGTAAAATTTTAGTCCCAAAGCACCACAGAATGGGATAGTTACTGTGGGCTGCTTTATTTTATAATCTGACATTGGAATGGAAGACGAGAGTATGTTTTTTAAGTTCCTTAAAATGCAGTTCTATTAAAAATAGCTATTGGAACACATCTATAAAAGGAGCTCTAAGGAATGAGAAGGGAGAGTATAGATATGTATTATGGTGTTCTATCCATAAATATTGTGCAATATAGAGATAAATTTATTCCTTAAGAATTTAACATATACATATACATATGTAATCTTCTATGATTTTTGCCTCATAATTTAATTCACTAGAATTCTTATGGTTGGATGTAGACATTTGATTCATTGATATTGAGGTGGAAATATTTTGACATAATATGAAAAGCAAACTCTGGAAGCATATCTATTTTAATTATGAATAATATGTAAATCAGGTTTACCCCATTTTTGAACTTCACTCCATCTACAACCTATTCTCCCTGGGGTCAGGATTAGGGATGAGATGAAATCAGGGATGGATTAGTGTCAAAGTTGGGAGAGGCATGGTATGGAAATGTGGTCCCAAAGGACTGGCAAACCCCATGGAAAAGGAGTACAGCCTTACCACACTTGCCAACCTCAGGAAGGGTCACCCATAATTCTAAATCAAGATGCTGCTCATTTCCTGAGAATTTACTTGCATCATCTGTATCTCAATATTTTGGATTTATCTCTGAAATGACAATCGTTATTATCATTAGCTTTAAATCAATAAATAGATATGTTTATTTGATTGAGCTTTCATTCTGCCTTTTTATTTGAAAGGCTATTGGATGAACACCTTTAAGTTGACTTCTAGATTCTATAATCATATTTGAGTGGGTACACATTATCCAGTAGGCAAGGCGAAGGTGGGAATAGGAAGAAGAGAACTGTGACACAATAGGATCTCGTATTCTCCAGATTTCATAGAAAACACTCAGATTTCTAAAAGTTTTCTCAGTAGTCCATTATATGCAGACATTTTACTAATTATTAAGCTCCTTCAAAATGAAAGTTTAGAGAACAGGTGATTACCCTTAGAGTCTAACTTGATCCATTCCAACAGACTAAAAATATATGGTGTTTTCTGGTTTTTAAATAAGGCTGTTCATGTAGAATAACATATTCTGTTTTTAAATAATACAGAAATAAAATTTTAAAAGAGAAAAATTCTCCATGGTCAAGTTTAAGATTAGGGATGGAGTAAAAATCAGAGACCAAGGTAGCATCACTGCAAATGCTGAAGCATAAATTTCAAGGCCCCTCATTTGCATGGGCCCCTTCAAAAGCCCTGGGAATATGTAAAGAGAGCCATTTGCTTTTATAAAATCTATAAAGGTAAAATATTTTAACTTCGGTTAATGAAGACTGCTTTCTTTTTCCACACTCACCTCCTCTTGTCACATTTTCTCTCATGTTGAGTGGCACTGGAATTGCCACAGGCCTTTTGGAGAACAGGCTACAGAGAAGTTGAGCTGAGGATCCATTTACATTTGGGTCAGAGGGGTATATTTACATTGTTTGCAGTCATATCCATGGAGAGCTATTTACCTAGCTGTTTTCGTGTGGAAATTACTTCCAGGCGCACTCTTACCACCCATTGCTTTGACTCACCAACACATGACACAAAAGTGTAAGACCAGAGCCTGCACAATGACATATGAGTGAGATACATAGCTCCTGCCACAGAAAGTGGGTGGGTGGTGGAGGAGAAATGTGGTTTAAAATATATGGAACCAGGAGCCAGTCTGTGGCAAATTCTCCCAATCGTCAGGCACATAAAATTATGAGAATCATTCCATTCTCATCAATGCCTTGTCAAAAAACAGAAGTTCTTTGCTACCAGAAATATACTTGCTAATGTATTAGATACATTGAAATATTTTAGAAATCTCTCAAAAGGGAATTTATCAGAATTACTGTGTTTGTAGGACACACATATGTAGAAGTACTACAAGTACTATAGATCTTTGTAAAGTAACATGTTTTATGCATCTCAACATATCATGGAATTACATAGGTATATTGGAAAAATATTTACATTTCTAACTAATTTAAAACAAAATACTGACATCAACAATGATAACATAAACCATAAAGTATTATTACAACAAGTTCATTGACTAGTTATTAAGTTCTGTTCATTCAGAGTAAGATTGGTCACTGCATAAGAAAACTTGCTTGAAATCTTACAGTTCACAAGAAACCTGATAGAAATTTTTCAAATTTTACAACAATCCTAAGAATGTACATGTATTTGCCAGAAACAAATTTAAATGCTAGACTATCAGTAACTATCAGCAACTTTTCTAAACTATCAAAAAGTAAAAATTTTTGATCAATGATGCTAGAAGAAAGATGGAATGATATTTCTATTCTAAGGCCAACATTACAAAATCATTGGCATAGGAAGAACTATATAGTCAAAAATCTTAGGAACAAATTCTTTAGAGTTCTGCTAGGCAGTTAATAAAAATTGTTATTTTTCTGGGTTTTGGACATTTGTGCTTTTGCAGCTTTTTAAAATTTGTACCTCGTTGTGTGTCTTATCTTTGTTCTAAATAAATACTTATTTTTATACCAAATTAATTTTTTTTTCTTTCGTCTATAAGACTTAAGCCCTGTAAGACCTGAACTCAATGCTGGCAGGGAATATCTCTTTTATGTTTTTGAAAAGATGGTAATTTTATATGTTGACAAGGTGGTTTGACATCAAACGGCTGCATCAAAGTGTTAGGTCAAAACACCCTGCTTTGACCAGGCCTGTCCCAGGTGGAGGCACTCCAGTCGGCACTGCTGGCTCAAGCCTCGCTTAAAACATCAGGCCTTTGACATGATCTCCAAGTGAGGTTATACCTATAGTACTGGGGCATACAGAACTGAAAGTATAAGTTATTCATTGCACACCTTTTTATGGGTGACCTATTATCAGACCACATGGCCCGGGTGCACTTTGAAGTGATATTTTAAAAAATAATCATTTTATGGCTAGTATAATTATAGTGCATTGATTTTTTTTTTTCCTGTTAAAGGCACTGATTTGTTAAATGTAAAACATTTAGAATAGGCCACAGTTTCTCTAACCTCGCCTTGACCTTGGGAAGGCTCTGCCATACCTCTGGCCCTGGTCCTTGGTCTGTGAAAGTTGTGTTGGACATGATTCTTTTCATAAGTGTCTGGCACATAGTAGGCGCTTGAATATTAGTTTTTTGCTTCCTTCTTTCCTTTATTCTTTTTTTTTCGGGGAGGTACATTTTTTTTTTTTTTGTCTGCCAGGTATGAGGAAATTTTTACAAAAAGAAAATATACCTAACACATTCCAATCATATTACCAAATGACTGTCTTTATTAAGCTGCCTAATGTGACAGAGTGTAGGTATATGGCAACATAGCACCTAGGAACTATCTTCACACCTGGCGTAATTTTTCATTGTTTCACACAGGATTACAACTAAATTAATCAACTGCAACAAACTAGAATGAAACAAATTAATCAAGATGAAGACTTATGCTAACTGAGAGGTTATATACTTGAACTCTAGTCCTTACCCTGTGGACAGAATAATATTAACTAATAATAATAATAATAATAATAATAATAAAATAATAATAATAAAATAATGATAATAATACCAAATTATAAACTCTTTTAGGTGTATATGGCCCTTGCATATTCATTGCCTCATGAAATCCTTTTAACAACTTTGGAGGTTGGGTATAACCTTTATTCTAATTTTAGTGAGAACAATGCTGTGTGGGGGATTAAGTGACCGACCCAAAATATCCTGGCCAAGTAGTGGAGAAGCCAGAACTTGGATCCAGAACTCTATGACTCCTATGACTCCTGAATATGTGTGGCATTTATATTAATGGTATTCATGGAGAGTACCTTCCTTGTGGTGTGAAGATGGAAGCCGTTGTGTAAAAAACTTGGGTATTGTACAAAATGCTATCACTTCAGGGAGTCTCTGGTGGCCTCTAGGGATAAAAATAGAAAAAAAAAAATGATAGAAAAGCCAAAAAAATAAGTGAGAGCTCTGAAGCAAGAAAGAGCCTGGCATTTGGAAGAAAATAAAAGAAAGCAGGAGGGTGTGAGCCACTGGGAGGTAAGTAGGAATGAGTTACCCAAGGCCTTGCGAAAGAGTTTATCTGTTTACCAAACACACTTATATAACATTTCATATGTGTCGGACACTATATAAATCCTCTCATCAGCTCTGTGAGGTAAAGCTTTTTATTAATCATGTTTTTCAGATGGTAAAGCTGAGGCATAGGAAGGTTAAGCAGTTTGCTGACCTGAACTCAGGCAGTCTGGCTCCTGAATCTGCTACTCTGTGGAAGGTGGATGGAGGCAGCTTATTACGGAGTATCCAAGTGGACTATCTCAGGTCATTTGGATATAAAACCTGAAACATAGGGATGAGTTTGAAATTAAAGATATTTATCAGTCATGTAAGTTGCAATTGACAACCTTTCGTCACTTTTTTGCTCTGTTTTACACCAAATGACTTAAGGATAATGTTTCTTTCTCAGCATCCTCAATCAGTGCTCTCACTTCAGACAAACTTCTGCATGTGTTTTAGCACTTGGCTTTAAGGCCTCATGGTCTTCCATGGATTTCCTTGGGACCAGATGTATTGAAATCACAAAACTATTTCCTTGATTTGTTCTATTAAAAAATTTTTAATTAAGAACTACTGTTATTTAAATAGTACTAAATACTATAATAACAACAATAACAATAATGAGATAGTATTTAAATACTACTATTACAAATCATTTTAAAAAGTATAGGGAAAAATGCATTTATATTATTTAAAAAATGATGCAATATAACTACCTAAGAAATCCATTTGTAATATCAAAATTTCTTTATCTAACCCTGGTTTTTATTCAGTCTTGAAGAAAATCCTCCTCTCATCCTGAATTTATGAATATTGTATATAAAATTTGTTCACAGGTCTATTCCTGATATTAGTGTACCAAAAACATCATGGCAGTTTGGTTTTAAAATTCTTGCTTTAACTTACTGACAAAATACCAAACTTTATTATAAATCAAAAAGGCAATGTTAGTTTGCTCTTGCCAAGGCTCCTTTTCATTTAACTTTGTACTAGAGCAGCATGAATGGCAATGAGAACGAGATGGTTCGAGCTCTGAAAGGATTGACAGTCCAGGAAAGCCTCAGTCATGCAAACAACTGGCCATCATATAACATGTCCAGCGCTCTAAGAGGCACTAACAAAACACACTGGCATCAATAAGCAGAGATAATGACGAGAGCGGAAATGCATATAGTCTATTCCTCCATTAGCCGCTGGGAAACCCCAAACTGATGCCAATTCTTAATTTGCATAAAATAATACTGCAGTAGTTAATACTGTCCATTAGAATGATCACACATTAACTTCTGCTGTGCCTTAGAATCACTGCTAAGTTTACAAAGGAAGTATACCTGTAGTTTAAGGGTTTGAATGAGATATAATGAAATTTCACCACTGTGCTATTTTTCCAACTTTCATCCTAGTTATTTGACTTTTGTATTTATATTGTCTCTTTAATTTCAATATCTTTTCCTTTGTATTTTCTGTTGTAGTGAACTCCTTGTCCTTTAGATGTAAATAAGGCATTTCATGCTATCCAGCTATAGTTAGGCCCTGAATCAGACTACTGGTTGGAAAAGATTAACCAAACAAATGGCTTTTTCTTCTCACTCTTCTCACATTTAATCTATTTTTATTTGATTGTGTGGCACCTGCAGAGATGCACAGAATTATGTAAACTGTTAATTGCTGCTCATGAAGAAAATTAAAAGCAGATACTACTGAATCAGATGGAATTAAAAAATCCACTTGTGGGGACAAACTATTTCTTGTCTGAGATTATTTAGAGGGTTTATTCTTTTTATTTTTTATTTTTGTATTAAAATGGAATTATATGCTTAAATTGTTTTCACGTTTATCTGTCAGCATGGAGTCTTGATTATGAATGCATGCATCCAAGCATTTTGAATTTTGTGCTATTTTCCTAACTCTCCTATAATATATATGAAAATAGGATGTTTTCTGGTAATAATAATTTCAGATAGATTTTCTGAGTTTGTCCACTAAACAGATTGAATTAAATGTTTAATTTATATTTCAAGCCAAAATCCTAGATTTTAATACCTCTTCCTGCTGAAAATTGTCCCAAATATGCTCCACATTGAAATGTTTTGTCCTTTTCTGTTCCCATTATAGTTTCATTGCCTGTTTTTAAAATGTAGCTCCTCCTACTTCTCTCTCTGCCCCATAATTTATATTAGGGACATATTTGTTTGCTAAGCCTCTGTTCTCATATTTAATTTTTTTCAGAGAGCAGGGGTACATTTTCCAGTTTGATTTTCCCCTGATGAATCCTACCTATATTGTTTCTAGATTCACTTAATCGTGTGTGTGTGTATGTTAAACTCTTTCTCTTCCTAATATCATTAGCTCTGCTCACGGATTAGGACCAATCTTCCTTCCCTCATCCCAATTTTCTTACTATCTATGTACTATGTTCACAGAATTTGTTCATTCTTAAATATAAATTAGTGACAAGATCAGTGGTCTTTGAGTTTCAAGTGCCTCTCAATTACTTAGGACACTTTTCCCCAAATGACAAAAATACCTGACAGATGAAGATACTGAGGCTTAGAGAAGTTATACAGAAAAAGGGGGCAACTTATCACAAAGCTGAGTGAGTCAGGTCAGAACCCATCTGATATCCTCTTTCTCCTCTAGTGACTCGTTCAGAAACTTCAGTGTGCAGGAGAATCACCTGCAATATATTCAAAAAGCAGATTTCTGAAGCTACCTTTCAAAAGTTCTGATGTCAGGGCTCTGGAGTAGGTCAGAGAACTATGCATTTATAGTAAGGTCTCCAGGTAATTCTTCTATAGGTGGTCCACAAACTACATGTCTATAGGGGGTCTTTAGATGACTGAATTCCCTACCTGTGATTTCTCACCTCTCTTAGCTTCTCTGGAGGAAGGAGAGAACTGCATTGCTACAGGAAGGTTCTGGCATCTGCCTTGCTGTCAGCCTCTCTTGGCTTCTTATTTTTCCAAACAATTTCTGAAACTTTGAACACCCAAGCTAATCTGATCTCCATTAGCACTTGAACATATATTGAGAGTGCATGTATTAGTCTTGTTCATATGAGTATCTGCTGTTTACTATGTACACAACAGGAGCTCAACAAATGTTTATTGATTACCTGTTTATTGTGTAAATTTCCACTTAATCCTCTTCAATTTATATGTTCAGTTCCTCAATAGGTTGTAAGATACTTAGGAAAAGGGACTGACTGGTTTTTCATTGGCTCTGTATTAGCTGAAATCTCCTCATATTTCATACATCTACCACAAAGACTGCTGACTCATTCAGTTATAATAGAAGATGTGTAGTATGTATTTGTTGAATTAATTAACCATTTAAAGGTGCTGGTTACCACTGTTCTTTCATAGATGATGAGATTTTCATGACTGGAAATCTTTTAAACATTTACACTTGGTTTTCCACCTTAAACATTCAGAAGGGAGAAAAAAACAAAAAAAACAATTTTAGCCTCAGAGGTAAAATATTTAACGGCTCAACATTCTTTGTTCTGCATAAAGAAATGTTTAACCAAGATTCCTCAGGTTACAGTCAGACGGCCAAACTTCAAAAAACAAATGTGCGTGCACAACTATGCAAGCAGGATTTACCTCAAAATGCAACTGTTTGTAGAGTATGTCTCTATTTCAGTGTCTTTATAGTATCTCAAATTTTTTCTAAAGCTTAGTTCTACCTGAATGAATGGTTTGTTCCTTGGTACTAAAGTCATTATTGAGGACAATTGTTGAGACCCTCAAAGTTCTGTCAGAGCACCAGGAGTTAGAAATGGAACTATAAGATAAAATGCCTAATGTATAACATGGTGACTACAGTTGGTAACACTATACTGTATAATTGAAATTTGCCAAGAGAGTAGAATTTAAATGTTCTCACCAAAAAAAAAAAAAAAAAGTAAATATGTGAGATGGATGTGTTAAACTCATGGTGAGGAATTCTTTCACAATGCGTGTGTATATCAAATTATACTGTAACTGGCTATTAATGGGCCACCAGAGTCAGCCTCTGGCACCCTGTTCAACCCTTAGACAATCAGGCCTTACTGGTACCTTTTCTAATGTATCACACATAACTTCTTAAACCTGTTAAAGGAGAATTCTGTTTTCCTTTTACATGGAAACATCTTACAATTTTATTTGTCAATTAAACCTCAATAAAGCTGAGAGAAATAAAAAAATAGTAACATAAAACTGCCTTCAAAGAGTCTATGATCTAACTGGAGTTACCCTAATAATTGAGGGTAAAATATTGTTGTTCGTGTGAGGACTTTCCAGAATCTTAAAGACTATCTAGTTTGAATTTCTGACTCTTCAGATAAAAAGGGTAAAAGAAGAAATACAGGATGTGGTGAGATCATAGAGAATGTTAAAGGCAAAGCCTGAACCAGAGCCCTGACTCATTTTCTCTTATTTACCAGCTCTTTCTAAACTATGATAGAACCTAAACTTCTCAAAAAATAAACAAAAAAAGTTTGTGTTTCACCAGAGCACCGTTGGCCTGATGGAGAAGGTGGGGGACCAAAAGGTTTGTCTGACTATTAGTTATATCAAAGGGTGACTATCATGGGATTGCAGCCAAGCTAATTAGCATGGGATGGTTGTGTGCATCACACGGTTTCAATCTGAGAGGCAGAGAACAAGGTCTAGAGTAGTGCTGGCGAATAAAAATAAAATGCAAGCCACAAATGCAGGACACATATATGATTTAAAATTTCTGGTAGCCACAATAAAAAATAAGAAGCAGCAGGTGAAATTAATTTTAGTAATATATTTTATTTAACCCAATACCATTTCAACGTAAAATTACTATGAAAAATGAGGTACTTTACATTTACTTTTGTGTATTAGCTCTTTGAAATCCATTGTGGATTTTATATTGACAGCACATTTCAAACGTTTCAGAGCCACAGTGGCTGGTGGTTTGTATATTGGACAGTGCAGGTCTAGAGGATTCTCATTGATGAGAAGGATTGGGAGAGCAGGATTATGCCAAGTAGATTGACCTAATCTGAGGGTTCCCTGGAGAATGCTTCTCAAACTTTAATATGCAGAGAACTCACCTGCGGATCTGATAAAAATGCTGATTCTGACTCACTAGGTCTAGGATTCTGCATTACTATCAAGCTTTATGGTGATGCTGATTCTACTGGTTTGAGACCCACACTATGAGTAGCCAGGTAAATCTGGAGATCAGGCAAGGAAGTTCTAAGTGGACCGGCAGGGAAAAATATTTTTCTATATTGAGTTTCTTGACCCATGAAATAAGAACTTCTACCAACATATCTGCTCTTTCAAAGAAATAGCGGTTGCTCCTTCCACTCTGTGCATGACTTCCTCTCTCTTTGGAGGCTATGATAGGTGCGCTTCCATGGGGAAGAAGAGATCAGAATTGTTAGTAAAAATTCCTGTTTCAGGTCGTAAATGTGATATCTCTTTTAATTTATTTACATTATTTCATTTAATGTATTTAAAAATATTTTATAATTTGCTCCATAAAAGTCTTGAATATATTTTGATAGATTTATTCATAGGCATTTTTTCCTAGGTAAAATTTATCATTTTCGTTGCTGTAGTAAACAACATTTTAGAAAATTATATATTTTTCCTCAGTTTCTTGCTGATTTCTAGAATCCAATTGATTTTGATTTTATATCTAGAAAACACACTCAACTTTCTTACTCATTCTCATAATTTATGTGGAATGTTTTTTGTATTTTCCAAAAGGAAAATCATATCGTCTATAGTTAATACTCTCTTTTTTTCATTCTAATTCTATTCTTTTAGATATTTTTTTTCTTATTATATTACACTGTCTAGGTTTTTCAGTGCATAGCTGAATTGATGAAGTGAGTGTGGGTATATTTGTATTGATTTTGAAACTTTAATATTCATCAATAAGTATGCTATTTGTTGTAAATATTTTTTCTTTACTAGCTTAAGAGAATTTTATTCTATTTCTAGTTTTTTTTGAACCATAAAAATATATGCTAAATTTTATCAAATGAAATCTTTTGGATCTATTAAGTTGATCATGTTTTACCTCTTCTAAGCTGTTAAAGTGGTTAATTGTATTAATAGAATTTTCTAATATCGAACCAATATTTTATGTCTGGAATAAGTCCTACTTGGTTACGAGATATATTTTTTTATAGATTGACACATTTGGATGTTAATATTTTGCTTAGAGTTTTTATATTTTTATGTATTATTGATATTAGCCTATGATATTATTTTTTTAAATACTTTCCTTATCTATTTTGATGCAAAGTTATATTGGCCATATACAATGATTTGGGGAGAATTTCCTATTTTGCCATTCTTAAAGGAATCTGTATATGTGTATAATGATCTATTCTTTGGATGTTGGAAAAGCTTTCTTGTGAAGTTACCTAAACCTGATGTTTTCATTAAGGGAAGATATTTATCTTCTTGAATTCAATTTCTTCAACTGTTATAGTATTATCCATTTTTCTGTTTCCTCATGAGTTGGTTTTGGTGGTTTGTATTTCTTTAGTAACTTATCCATTTCATCTAAGTTTTAAATTCACTTTGTTCATTTTTTTTTGTTATTTTCCTGAATTATCTACAATTATGCCCCCATTTTCATTCCTAATATTATTTATTTAGCTGTTACTCCTTTTCTCTTGATCAATCTTGTCAGAATTGTGTCAATTTCATGAGCTGTTTTTAAAGCACCAACTTTCAGTTTTGTTAATTCTATTATGTTTTTGTTTTCTGTTTCATTAATTTCTCTTATCTTTATATGTTCTGCTTTCTTTGGGTTTATTATTATTTTTTAATTTCTTAATTTTTAGCCTTTTTTTTCTTTAGATATCATTTAAGGCAATATATTTTTCTCTAGGTACCACTTTATCTTTGTACAATAATGTTTAGCATTTAGTTTCCAATTCCCATCGTGTTTTGTACTTTGATAAATGATTAAGAAGTGTTTCAAATTTCCAAATGTATCAAGTTTTATCAGCTTTTTGTAATTGTTCCTTACATTATTTTCACTGTGGGAAGTAAGTGGCTTCATGATGCCAATCCTTTAATAATCTGTTATGGTTGCAGTAGCACATGGTAATTTAAAAAATGTTCTAAATGTGTATGAGAATAAATTTATTTTTGAAAATTAGAGTCAGTTATTCTAAAAAACTTTTCCAAATCTCTACTGATTTAACTTTGGCTTTCCGTATCAATTATTGAGAGGAATACATTAAATGTTATTTTAACAATGGACTTAAGTTGCCTCGTAGTTTTGCTTATTTTTAAAAAAATATTTTTTAAGGCTATATTAGTAGGTACAATCAAGTTTAGAATTAATCTTGTGTTGAAATTTTTATTATTATGCAGTGATTTTTTCTTTTAATCTTCAGGAATGCTTTTTGCCTTAAGTCTATTTTGTCTAATATCACTATAGCTACAGAAACCTTTTATGTGAAGATAGTGTTAACCTTGTATATCTTCTTCCAGCCTTTAAGCAGTTCTGTGTCGTAATGTTTGTAAGTATCTCTGGTAAACAATATTTATCTGGAATTTTTATTTTATCTAGACTGACAAGCTTTTTCTTTGAACTGGAAAGTTTTAGTCTATTTATAGTTATTTTGATTACTGATATATTTGTAATTTTATTTCTGCTACATTACGTACTCATTTTCCCACATTTTTAGCTTTCTTTATCTTTTCATGCTTTCTCTTTATCATTTTTCTCTTTATTCTCATTTCACATCCTCCTTCTACTAGTTTAGAGAACATAACTTCTAAAGTGTACATATTTAGTAATCACTTTTAATATTTTAATATGGTCACAACTTATCAAAGCTTACAGTTAGTTTCTTTTTCCTCTTCCCAAATTAGACAAAGATCTTAAACATGTCAATCACCATCCTCCCTACTTATACTCTATTTTTGGAGTATATTTTAATTTTAACCTCAGAAGACAAATTTTTATTACTACGGAATGCAGTGATAATTTAGAGCATTTCTCCTCAGTATTTTTCTACCTCAGCACTGTTAACATTTTTGGCTAGGTAAATCTATTGTAAGGAGCTGTTCTGGATATTGTAGCATGTTTAGCAATATGCTTGGTCTCTATACACTAGATAGATGCAAATAGCATCACCCTTCCCCAAGTATGTCACAGACAAAAATATCTTCAAGCATTGTCAAATGTTCTCTTAGGGAGAAAATTGTTCTAGGTTAAGAAACACTGATTTAGATCTACCCACTATTAACAACATCTTTCCTTAACATTCTGTCATATCTCACATCTTCCATCATTTTCCTTCTGCCTAAAACAAAAAAATGTGAAAATTTCTTTAGTGATATCTGTTGGGTAAAGGTAACATATTTGTTTTTGTTTTGTTATGGTAAACCTGAGAAAAATCCTTTTTTCTTCATGTGTCTAAGAATATTTTCCTTTTTATTTTTCTTGCTTGTAATTTGTTGGGCTTTCTGAATCTGAAAATGGGTAACTTTCATTAGTGTTGGAAAGTTCTCAGCTATTATTTCTTTGAAAGTTGTTTATTCTCCATTCTCTCTCTTCTTGGAAATTGACACATATTATATGTTCTCATGTTATCCTCCATTTATCCTTAAATTTTTTTTTACATTTTTCTCTCTTGGCTTCTCCTTTCTGTATTTCTTTACATTTATTTTTCGATTTTGTAGTTCTCTCCAGTTATTGAGTTTTTATTTCTAGTTTTTTTTGTTTCTATTTATTTCAATGGTTCTTTTGCAAATGTTCTTGAAAATTTCAAAACTTCTTCATTCTATTTACATGTTTCAGCCTCTATTTTATTTATTTAAACATATTAAACTATTTTGTAATAATTACTGTATCTTTGTGGGTCTGATTTTGTTGTCTATTGTATCTACTTGTTTTTCCCATGGTACTTTGTTGTTGTTGTTGTTGTTGTGTGTGTGTGTGTGCGTGTGTGTGTTGTGTGTTTTGTTTTTGAAACATTGGGATTTCTATAAAGCTCAGGTTAATATTGATTTTTGATACATCTACTAGCCATATACGGGTTATTGCTGACATGTGATCTTTAAATGAAATTCTCTATTTATGGTTTTAAGTAGGTAAAATTGGTCCAAACACTCATGTGATGATGGAGAACTTATGGTTATGAATTATTATGGGTGATTTGTCTCTTTCAGCCAATATCAAGTTTCTTGCTACCCCTTCTACATAGTAGGTTTATTTCTAAAAAGGTGTATTCCTTTCCAGTCTCAGACTTTTTATCTTAAATGCCCCCTAGGTTTTTTCTATGCTTTCCATTTCCATGCAACCATTGCAAGAAGTATGAAGGCCTGAGATTTTTATCCTGCTTTTACCCTACTTTCAAGCAATCAGTTTTCATGGATTCTGGTACAAGACTTGATACTTGAGTCAAAGATGAAGGACAGTTTATTTTTACAGCAATAGGAGTAGCTAGAGTGTCAGCATTCTGCACTGGTTCCCTAAGCCTCATACCTCACAAAATGACATGAAGGGGTTTCAGGTGACATCTATACATGCAGTGGGTTGTATTATTAGATAGGAACTCTGAGTTTAGGGAATCCAAATCTTTTATAATGAACATGTAAGCATGCCTGCTTTTGTTCCAGAGGGACACACTATCTTTATCTTCCAAGGCTCTCAGTAGACAAACATTCTGGAAAAGATTATTTAGAATAAAAGGTAGCTAATACCTTTTTCATAAAACATGTAGTAACGAGAGAGACCTGTGAAGAATTATCTCCCGAAAGTCACCAAAATGATAGGTCAAGTTTTAGCAGATACCCATAGAATAGTTATTAGTGCTCATTAACCTCTGAGGATCCTATTTTATTTAAACATTTGTATCTTCTTTATCTAATGTTTAGTGTATTTTATTCACTATTTTTTAAAAACAATAACATTTTAGATTTCTAGTTAGTGATATTGCTGGAAATTGAAGTTGCAAAGTGAATTTATAGAACTTAAAATAAGCCAATCTCTTATTCTAAGCTGTTTCTTACTGTAATTCTTTAATTAGTTTCCAATATCTGAACTACGAGCAGCTAGTTCCTTTAAGTTTTCTTTTCTGCTTTGATGTTACAGCATATAGCTTTCCATTTTAAAAGAGAATAATTTAACATGCAAAGGGAGATTCTGTTCTTGTGTTGTATATAAAAATGGTTTTCCACATAAGAATTGTAATCTTTCGTGATGACAAAGTAAAAGAGAAACTCTATGCAAATCCCAGTTAAGAACGGCATCTCTATAGATGATGAAGTTAATCTTTAAGAATAAAAGTATGTTGGATTAGTCTCTTATTTGAAGTGCTTTTTCTCAGTTGAGTGGGAGTACTTTGGAGTCACAAATATGGGTCAAATTGTTTCAATTTCTTCTATGTATGTCTCAAACTCTCATGCAGTTTATTTCCCACGAGCTTTCTGTTGTGTCCATATGTATCTGGCTTACATATAGATGTCAGGAAATAGTTAAATAGCCAAAGTTTAAAGCCTAGTCTTGTTAAGTTCCAGACACAGGCATAGTTTGCCCTTTGTTTTTTGTTGTCTCTAATGGTAGTATTTGATAGTGAGAAATAGAGTAAGTACCATGAGAAGGCATTTATATAAGAATAGAAAATCAGACGGAATTTGCCAAAATTGATTTTCTCTAGCCAACTCCTGAAGGTGACTCTTGCCAATGTTGGTGAGGTTAAAGGATTTATAAGAAGTCACCACAAGGTGTTTCCAAGTCACTCAAGCTATAATTATTAGTTCAGTTTCCAGATTTCCATGCTATTTAGTTTTGTGTACTAGGGATAGGGCTGATTTCCACATTATAGATTAAGCACCAAAGCCCAGAACAGTAACTTGTTTTAGCGTCACATTGCTGGAGAACAAGAGCTGGGTGGAGGCTAAAGGTAGGATCTTTCCAAGTTTGATACTTTTGTCATAATATAAAAATTTCCCAAATTGTTTCCATGAAATCTTTTTTTTTATATACATGTCAATAGGTTTTCCTCTAAATAAAGGCGGAATAATTTTTAAAATGCTGGTTTAAATAAAATTTAGAGTAGTTTAAAATATATTTTGAATCCTAATCCTTTATTAGTTATATGATATGTAAATCTCATTCTGGGCCTTGTCTTTGTACTATGTTATAGCATCTTCTTTTCTATTTCTTTTTTTATTAAAGTAGAGTTGACATACAATATTATACTATTTCAGTCATACAACATGATGATTTGACATTTATATACCTTATGAACTGATCACCATGAGTCTAGTAACCATCTGACATCAAAGTTATCACAATATTATTAATTATATTCCCTATTCTTTATAGTATCTTTTGATGAATAAAAATTTTAAATTAAATTGAGACTAATTTATTAATTTCTCATCATTTAAGCTTTTGAGGTTTGATTTTAGGGATTCCTCCCTACTCTCATATATTCTCATGTATTTTCTACTAGAAACTCAGTGTTTTTTTTTTTTTTTTTACATTTAAGTGTATACCTAGAACTGATAATCTAATATTTCTGAAACTGATTTGGGGATACAGTATGAGACAAGGGTCTAATTTTTTTTTACATGGACATATTATTATCCCTGCAGCATTTGATAATCAATCTTTAGGGGTCATTCCCATATGTATGAAATTTTCACATGTGTGAATCTGTTTCTGGTCTTTCTGCTTTGTTCCATTTTGTTATTCTGTCTACACATACACCAATACCAATACTTTTTATAAACTGGGACAAAAAGAAACAGTCTAAATATTCCATAGGGGACTAGATGGACAAGTTGTAATTATTCATACAATTAAATATTTTTCAGCAGTGAAAGAAAATGAACTAGAGCTACATAATTTAGTCTCATAAATATAATGTCAAACTCTCCCAAAATAATACCTAGAATATACTATTTTTAGCAAATCTAAAAACATAAAAATAAAACTACTCATTATTTAGGAATATGTTAAAATACAATAAATATATTAATCAATATATAGAAACAGTCTACATTCAGAATTTTGTTACTTCTGAGAGATGGAAGGGGTATAATGAGGAAAAAACATAGAGGCTTCCATTGTATTTGTAATATCTCTTTGTTAAGCTGATAGGTAAGTATGTATGTTTATTAGTCTTTATACCTTTTTATGTCTTACATTTTTTTCTAATGTTTTTACAATAACACTATAAGATGTCTTTACTGCAGTAGTTCTCAGAACCTTTAATTTGCTAGTAGACTTTGTCTTTATCCCAAAAAGGGGGCATTCTATAAATATTTCTCACATTTAATTGACCATGGAATCCTCTTTTCCCAGGAACACCTATGGGTACCTTGGGAATTAGTCTGTTTTATGGATCCCAGATTCAGAATATGTACATTAGACCATACTGCTTATAAAGATGAGACGAATCCAAGGTCTAGTCTTTAGTGTGTCATCGAGTTACAAGGAGTGCTTTGAACCCAGCAGGATGTAAAGGGAGGTGTTCTGCATGTGGCTTTTACCTTTGTGTCTTTCTTCAAGTCCCTGGCTATCCCTATGGCTTTAATTTGTTGGGGACATCCTCCTCCCACTCCACCCTGTGGGGGCAGTTGGAATGATTGAAATAGAGAAGTCAATAAAGTAGAATTTCCACATGGTGAGAGTACAGCTATAGCATGGCCTCCTCTTTGCTTCAAAGTGCAATGCATACAGAACACAGAGAATGTCTATTACAAGATTAGGGGCCACCAAATTCATCAAGGGTCAACTGTTACAAAAAACTTATTATCACCCTATTAGTAGAGCATTTTTATGATAGATCACCTCATGAATAACAGTTATAGAGAATATATCTTTTTTTGTAATGGAAGTTGTACTAGCGAGACTGTTTTAATTAGTATTTTTTAATATATAAAAATGAGGCTGATTCTAACTTTTTTTTTTTTTTTTTGGATAAGAATGCTTTACTTGGCAGACTTTATATAAAAAAAGAATGTATAAATAAAGCAGCTGATTTGACCTGGCAAGCTTCTATTCCAATTCAGCGTACTTTCCCTATTTATAAAGTGTAGTAAAAATGTTGGCCTTTAGAAAATGATATTCCCTGGGTGTGCAAGTGTGGTAAGCCTTTTTTGTTGTTGTTGTTTTTGTTATTATTGCTCTTTTGAAAAGAATGTAGCAAAATTCTAATAGGAAAACTCCAAATAAGAGCTAAGGTAACGTCTGTATGCATATGAAAAAGGAACAAATTATTTTTAAATGACTTTTTAAATATTAGGGCCCCAAAGGGTGACTGCAGGCCTTTTGCAGTCCAGTATATGTGCTACTACGATCTTGCTTGAGGCTCATAAATCTTGCATTATTTGGAGTAAGTGTAGACACTCCAAAATGAATTTAGAGGCAAATGTGAATGTGTTTCTGGGCACAGGCCGGGTGGAGAGAATGCTGTGATCACGTCTCAAAAAATTTTAATCATCTGGTCTTATAATGAATGGATTAGTTCCTCTATTCTGCCAATAGAACATGAGCATATGAAAACTTTGAAGTGTGGGAGGCAACGGCAAAGAAAACAATAAACTGTGCATGTGAGACTGGCTTGATGCTCGGTGATTAAGAGATGAGGACCCCGCGGGTCAGCTCCCCATAGGTACAAACAGATGTTTGCACTGTTTCACAGCTGCTAAATATGATATAAATCCAAAGAATTTTTCTTGTTTTTATAAAGGAAAAAAATACCCAGACAGCAAATTTTTGGTCATTCAGATACTCTTACCAAATGACATCTGGTTTCTGTACTGCTTATTTAAGCAATCCTTAAAAAAAATGTTTGCCAAGGGGAGTAACTCTAAACTTTCAGTCCTTCACCATACATAACAGTACAGTTTAAATTACAATGTAGCATGCAGAGTTTATTATAAGCAATGCCATTTTTTATTTCTTAACTAGCAAGTTTTACATTTAAGAAAATGGGTTAGATATTATGTAATTAGGAGAATCTGTGATGAAGATTCATTTAGAATATCTAGGATTCCTATCCTAATGATGGCAAAGAAAATGAATTAATTGTTTCCATATGTTAAGAATGGTGGTGAGCAAAGTTAAACTATACAGTTACCTAAAATAAAATGTCAGCAGTAGAGCAAGTCAGTATTTTGACTTGCATCAAGGTGAGAGAACATGAAAGGCAGAAAGGAAGCAGTGACAGGTTGAAGGTCAAGATGGAAATGAATCTTAATAACAGACTTGCCCAAATCTTTAGAGAAGAACCAGATTTTTACCATCTCTACATCCATTAGGCCTTTGAGTTTATATGCAGAAATTAGTTTATTATTATGCTCAACAGCAAACATGTTTATATTGATTTTTCCCCTTAAGGGTGTCTGTTCTGAGGGATCTAGTGCACAAGTTTATGGGTTTGCTTTCTGAATTTTTTCTTCCTCACCTTGTGTCTGACATTGGTCTACATTTTTTTTTTTTTTTTTTGAGCTTTCATTCAGCAAGTCTCCCAGAGCTTAACACTGAAACAGAAAATGCGATAATTCCATAACAAATTTGGCAATTAGCAGCATTCCTCCTTTTGGGTTTTACATCATTATTTGGCCTGATACTGTAATTCCAGTGTGATATTAACAAAGAGTAAACAGCCTGACAAGCTTTGTTGGAGAGTCCTCACCCGAAGATTTGCTAGGTCTATATAGTATTCAAAAACTAGTTCAATGGGAGTTGCCCAGAGTGAAGATCACATATTACATGGACCTTTCTTTGACTCCTTTTAAAACTGATTCGTTTGTTTTTTGGGTACTAGCTCTTGCCATCAGGTGATAAAGGGCCTTCCCGAGCTGAAGTTGTAGGAAGATAATAATTTTTCTTATTGTGCTTTACTTTGTAAAGTCACAGTATGGGTTCATGCTTGGTGTATGTAATGATCTTAGGTTTCAACATCAAGTCTAATTCACTGCTTCATTTACCATTTCTTTTTTAGTCTCTAGCAGGAATGCTGCCTTCCTCCAGATTTCGTGATGAGGTTTACCCTATCTCTAGCATCCATCATTTCAGTGTTTACTAACTTTGAGAAACCTCTCATGTCAAACTTTCTCATGTATACCATCTGTGTATGAAAGTCCCAGGTGGGGGCTCATAAAGAGATTTCACGAAACCATGACTGAGGAGTCTCGTACTTAGGTTGACACTCAACTGTGCAGAGCTAAATCCTCCACCCCCACACCCCTAGTGCCAAGTTCTCCTTATCACTAACAGCTTCCTATTGATGTCAGTGAGACTAAATATGCAGGGGAAATATGAAGCTCTTCATTCCCTGAGAACCAGGATATTTAGGTTGTGCAAATCCCTGAACCCTAAAATGGATTTAATCGGCCCAATTCACATCATAAATATCATGTTGCAAGGACACACATATGCTGGAACAGATAGGCTATTTCATTTTAACTTTTAAATTTGCAAAATCATACCCTGTGGGCCATCAGTTTTTCTTGGACCCTCCAGGGACTTCATGCCAAGAGAAATTCTTGAGACTTCATGCCAGGAGGAATTCTTACTCACATTGAGTAAGTTCATGCTCTTTATTGAGAAGGGAGCAATTTCCTTTGTTTTCAAAGATATTATATTTCACCTTCTAGAACCCTATTGGAACCTCTTAGCTCTTCTTCCTGCCTCCATTTTCCCCAGACTATTACAAAGAGTGGCCAGATGATCTTTTGCAAGGTTTATTTCTATTTTTTCTCTCTTCTCTCTCCCATCCCTCCTATCCCAACCTTCTTCCTTTCCCTCCCTTTTTCTCCTTTCCTTCCTTCCTTCCTTCCTTCCTTCCTTCCTTCCTTCCTTCCTTCCTTCCTTCCTTCTTTCCTTCCTTCCTTCTTTCCTTCCTTCCTTCCTTCCTTCCTTCCTTCCTTCCTTCCTTCCTTCCTTCCTTCCTTCCTTCCTTCTTTCCTTCCTTCCTTCCTTCCTTCTTTCCTTCCTTCCTTCCTCTCACCCTTCTCTCTTTCAAATACTCTGTATTAATATGTAGTGATTCCCTACTGAATCTCATCTAAATATGGGAGGATAACTGAGGCTAGAAGTTTTTTTAATTAATTTTTTTTATTTTGCCATCATTATAGAGTCATTAGTAGTTGTAAGAAGTAATACAGAGATCCTCTGTACGCTTTACCCAGTTTCTCTAATGGAAACATCTTGCAAAACTGTAGTACAATATCACAACCAGGATTTTGACATCAATTCAATCAAGACACAGAACATTTTCATCACCACAAGAATCCTTCATTTTGCCCTTTTATAGCTATAACCCAGTATCCTTCCACCACGACTCCCTCCGTAACCACCGGCAACTACTAATTGATTTCTATTATTTTGTCCTTTCGAGAATATTATATAAATGGAACTATACAATATGTAATTTTGGGAAATTACTTTTTTTTTCACCGAGCATAATTCTCTGGCCATTGATCCATGTTATTTCATGTATTGGTAGTCTTTTTATTGCTGATTAATATTTCTTGGCATGGATGTACAAAAGTTTATCTAACCTTTCACTTGGTGAAGGACAGACATCTGGGCTGTTTCCAGTTTGGGGCTATTATGACTAAAGCTTCTTCGAACATTCACGTATAAGTTTTTGTGTGAACGTAAATGTTCGTTTCTCTGTGATAAATGCCCAGGAGTACAACTGCCAAGTTGTACAATAGTTGCATGCTTAGTCTTTAAAGAAACTGCCAAGCTGTTTTCCAGAGTGGATATACCATTGTCCATTCTTGTCAGCAATGACATATAAGCTAAACACTTTGTCCACATTTGGTACTTCTTCTTTTAGCCATTCTGGTCGATGTGCAGTGATATCTCATTGTGGTTTAATTTGCATTTCCCTAATGGCTAATGAAGTTGAATATCTTTTCATGTGCTTCTTTGTCATCTGTGTTCTCTTTGATGAAATGTCTGTTAATGTCTTTTGCCCATTCTACAATTCGATTTTTGTTTTCACTGTTGAGTTTTGAGAAACCTTTACATTTTCTAGCTACTAATCCTTTGTTGGATATATAATTTGCAAGTATTTCCTCCCAGTTTGTAGCTTGTCTATTCATTCTTTTAACAGGTTTTAAGCAAAGATAAGGTTTCATTTTTGAGGAGGTCTAATTGATCTAATTTTTTTTCCTTTTATAGATTACGCTTTTAGTGTCAAGTGTAAGAACTCTTTGCCTATCCCTAAGTTCTGAAGATTTTTTTCTAAAAGCTTTAAAGCCTATAAAGTTATAGTTTATAAAGTTTATAAGTCATTACATAACTTGATGTATAAATCTTATCATATGTATATCTCACATGATTTATCATCACAGCCTATGGCTGTCAATATTTTACAAGTTTGGATAAAAGGTAGGGACATCATCTCTCTTTACATCACTTTACCCTACCTTATTTATAATGTAATTGTCTTAAACTTTTCCTCTTTATAAATTTAGAACCATATCAGCCAGTGTTATAATTTTTGCTTTCATCGTAAAATATAATTTAGAAAACTCAAGAGAAAAAGGAAAATCTATTGTATTTATCTATATTTTTGCTTACCACGTTCTCTCTTTTCAGTGTTCCAAAGTTCCTATTTTTATCTTTTCCTTTGTTTAGAGAACTTCCTTCAGTCACTGGTGTAGGTAAGCTGTGTTGGTGGTGGATATTCTTAGTTTTCTTTCATCTGAGAATGTCTTGATTTCTAGCACAATCATGAGTCCTCTTACAAACCACTGAGGTTTATTAATGGGGAGAAACTATACACTCTTATAGATGAGTTTCAAGTCTCAGTGACTGAAGAAGCTCCTTGCCTACTTGCTTAGGACCAGTTCAACTTGTGGTAAATGAGCAATAAAAATAATCTGCTTTGTTTAGGTTTTATAACTAGGGAGACATAAGATTGGTACAACTTTGCGGCTTCATGTAGTTTAATATTTTTTGTGTGACTGCTCAAGAATACACTTTATTTTATTTCCTACATACAGAGAATTATGACAGAGGGCAATCTACTAGAAAGTGGAACCGTGAACCACGCCATTCCTGATTAGAGTCAATTGCTAATTAAAGACTTTCCTGAATAATCATTGATTTTTACCAATTTCTTTTAAAACCAAGCATTTCTTTCCTATAGATATTAAAGTATATATACCTATCATTTTGGAAATTGAATTTCCAGAAACATGAACTTTTAATTATAATAGAAAGATAGTCCAAAAAATGGGCAGTAGTACCAGAAATGCTTTTTTAAATTAACTAATTTTTGTGATACTTACTTATAGCAGACATTGTACTAGTTGCTTTACATACATATATCATTTAATTCTCAAAAAAGACTTTTGAGAGTCCCACAGCCATTAAGAGATGGGCTTTGGGTATGAATGTAAATCTGTGTAACACTAAAGCACATACATGTTTTTCTTGCATTTTTCCCACTTGCTTGCTTGAGGTTGTCTTCTCTATACCCTGTTCCATAGTGACTGACCAGATTCTATGTCTTCTAGTGCTATGCTGGAATGAGGAACCCCACATTTACAACTCAAGAGCCAAATTCTAGATCATTCAAAAAGCCTGTGCATGTACCAGTGACATTTGAATGAACCGTGTCCCAATTCAAGCTGCGACCTCCACTTATGAAAAAAGCAATTTCCCCCTGCTATTTCTAATAATAGAATAACTGTCCTTTCTGTGATCAATTTGATCTTTCTAACTTTGTATTTCCTTTTTTCAGGATTCACTAAAGTTTATTGTTTTCAGGCCCTAATATCAATATTGTTGCTATAGTATCCCAGTAGGTCCACAGCCATCACCTGCTTCTCTCTTCTATGCATCTCATCTGAGACACTGCTGTCAGATTTGTCCCAAAGTGAGGGATTGATTTTACTATACATGTCTCTTATAGATTTCAGTAGTTCCTCTCCGTGTATTGTTTTATGTACAAAACCCTCAGTCTACCTTCAAGGCTTACCATAAAATGATGCATGTTTATTTTTTCAGCCTGGCCTCCAGCTACTTTCTTACTAAACTCTTTGCATTCCCCCAAATGATCTGCAGTTTCAGTTTGACCCCTCCTCAGTGCTGTGCCATTTAAATGATTCTCAGCAATACATTCTACATATCCTTTAAGGCAACCTGTTTAAAAAGTCCTTTTCTGATTTCCCTAACAGAAGTCATCTTTCATTCCTTCAGTCAGATCTTTCATGACACTCATCTTGCCTCTTATTTTAATTATTTTAATTGTGTGCCAATCATAAAGGTAAAAATAATGGTATTTTCATCTTTTTTACAATGTAATATAGTATTATATTCATAATGGGTCTTCAATTTTTGGAGATTTGGGTTTTATAAATGAGTTTTCAAGGATCAGAGGTCTTAACAGCACCTGTTGCAAATTGTTGTGTTATGACTGACAAGTATACTCTCACCAAATCCTTCCTATATTTTGATTCATCTGGATAAACACATTACTGATCTTAACAAAAAGGATGATAACTACCCACTAAATGCTCTTCTCTCATTTGCCATCAGGATGTCTCTTTTTATTCTTCATATTTTATAGGTTTATTGGTCTAATACTTTATGTTTTTGAGGTAAAGAAAGCTTTTTAAATTTACAAGCCAGCAGTTTATCAGGCAACACAATTTTTTTTTGTTTACCTCACAATGTAATACTAATTCCATAGTAAACAATATACAGATATTTTTTAGACACAAATATATGGAAAAAAGTAGACGAAAACCTCGTGCCAGCATTGACAATGCAAAAAAAACTCTTTTGTTCCTTTTTATAATCTCTAGGCTCCATAACAACAACAACAGCAACAACAACAACAACAACAACAACAACAACAACAAAAGTGACCTTCTTTTTAAAATTTGGTAGCTTCATGAAACAGAGACTATGAGTTGTGACTGCATTGAGAAATGATGTACACCTGATATGTTCCCATGAACTAAAGTGCCAGCAGACTTTCTAACTTGCCTTTTAACTGTTGAAAAAGAGATAAAGACTTTTGCTTAGGCCATGTTCAAATTATGGACTTTATTTCTTATTTTTAGAAATCATTCTTTACATTTAAAATTTTAAAATAAAAAAAACCCTTCTGAGGTATTGATACAATTTTTTTTGTGTGTGTAAATGTGTTCTCTTCATGCTGCCATTAAGGCAAATCAAAAGCTGTGAAAAAAAAAATGTGCTCGAGAATGTGCGTAGATGAGAAAGTGATTTATTTACAGATCAAAGTCTTTGTTTCATAAAGCTACCAAATTTAAAAAAGGATGAATCTTAAATGTGGAGAGAATTAACTTCTAAAGATAGCTTTCTGAGCATAAGCCTGTTATAAATAAAATTCCACAGAGAGGTTCTTCAGCTGGCATAATAGATAAGCGATATTCTTGGAAATGTGATGGAGTCTGTATGTCTGTTGTGGACATGTTATGCTTTGGTAGAAGATAAAATATTTCTGGGAAATAAAATCTCATTAAAAAGCTAAGTTTTCTAGTAGTTTATGAATAATAAAATCTGTTAAAACATGGAAGTAGTACCTTTGTCAGTTTTTTTTTTTTTTAAGCTGGATATGTGGTTCTTTAGATTTGGAAACTTTTAATTTGATTTAGGAGAGTCAGGTTGGCTTTTGACATTTTTATTGCAGAGGTCTTTGTAGCTTCTATGGGGAGGAACTGTGGATATGGGAGCATCGTGGGCCAGTGGGTTCTAAGGTCTGGTGTGAAAATTTTAAACAGAACAATTTTTTTTCTTGGAGAATATAAAAATGTGGATTTATGACTTGTGTAATTTAGTAATTATACCCAATAAATGAAAATGACATCATGTAACTTGGACTTGAGAGTCTAAAATTGCAGAAAGATGCCAGGGGAGAATGTTCATGGTAAAAATTAGGGCCACTAGTCATTCAATGTTGAGCTCGGAGATTAGATGACAGTGCTTTGAATATAATTAATTCCCAGCTATGGTAAAAAGCAATACCTTTTTTTTTTTTTTCTCCCAGCACATATTCAATAACAGGATCCCAGTAATAAATCCCACAGTGTAGACTTAACCTTTACTCATTTTCTTTTACTTTCCAATTTTTTCTCTCCCAAATATACTCCCACCTCCTTTATTAAGATTCAATGATAATAATTCCATGTTGTAAGAGAGGTTGTAAAGTTTTCAGTTAAGAGAATAGTTTGAGTCAGACAAACCTGTTTTAAACTTGGCCTGCAATTTTCTGTGTCCTCTTAAACAAATAACTTAATGAGGTTAGGTCCCAGTTCTCTCATATATAAAATGGAGATAATAGTCATATCTACATCATGGGGTTGTGGTAGGATTACATGAAATGATGTATAGAGCTCAGTCTGGCAGAGAATAAATATTCAATAAGTGACAGTTGTGATTATTATTAATTACTTATCTTTGCAATTGTAATTGTAAGTAATTAGGAATTAAAAGTCATCGATGTGGTGTTCTACCCTAAGGATCTATTGACCTGATGTAGTTGAAATATTCCTGAAACCAGAAAAAATGAAAGCACCCACCAAATGCATGCAAATTTAGCATACATAGTGGATGGCAGAAGTCATATATATGATCCTCACAGAACAATTTATTGATATTCTGAGTTAGCAGGTACCTCATTCATTTAACCAAAATTGCCTGGATACTTACAATGTGCTAGACATTGTACTGGCACTGAGATCCATGCCCTAGCAGTATTCACAGTCCGTTTTGTAAACAAAACAATTTGAATGGTTCCCAACCAGTTTTTCTCTAATTACTATGGGCGAATATATATGTGGTATCTGCTAACTCAGAATATCAGTGAACCATTCTCTCTGTTTGTCTATATGTGATGTTTGTCTATAAATTTAGCGGAAAGCCTCAGTCACCTAAAAATGAAGCCTGTGAGCACGGTGGCCAGTGTAAGTATGGCCCCTCTTGAAGAAGAGGCCTAGGAATTCCCCTGCTGACCTCAGAAATGTGTGGTCTCATGCCAGAGTTCTCATACTTGCATCCTTTGGGGACACACAGGCATGGCTGGGTGGGATGAGTTTCCACATCATGTACCGAGTGTCACATATTGCAAAGAGAAAGGAGCTGCTGAAGTGTTCATCTGCCCAAGTGCAGATGAACAGGCGGCTGTAGCTTCATTGCAACAAAGTGTTAGAGAACATCTTCATCTGTTTTCATTTTGCTAACTCACTACATCAGGCACCACAAAATACATTTAGTAATTAAATGTCCCACTCTCTAACTCTGAAGGAAGGCACTTGGAAAATGGGAAAATGTTCATTTGCAGCGGGGAACAAAAAAAGTCAGAGAAGAATTTGAATCTTGAAACTTCTGCAGTTGGAATAACAATAAAAAGAGCAGAGATGGCTATAAAATAGCCTGTTCTTGGCATTGCTTAATTGGCCTATTTATTTTTCTGTCTCTGAAGCTGTCTTTAGTGACACCTACTGATAAGAGCCAATCGGAACCATGGCCGAATTCCTTCAGGCTGGACCTGCCAACAAGCTGCTCAGCTCTCCAGATGTTGCTGCTTTGTGAGAAATGAGGACTCAATAAACCAGGCTCACCCTTCCTCCTGGGGTGAACGCAGACAAGCAGATATGGAAAATCACTGCTCAGTACCATGAACAATATGCTCAAATGAGGGGTTGGGCCAGCTCTATTTGTTTTGGTGGAACAGACAGCCATGGAGCCTAATGCAATAATTTCAGCTGGCAATAGTTCAAAATGTGACTATACATTGAAATTGTTTAACAAAAGAAGGCTTTTTTAGCTAGGGAAAAGCCCAACAGTGGGTTTCAACAAATGCTAAAGTAACCTATAAACTGGGTTAAATATGTATCACATGTGATTTTACTATGCTAAACATTTCTCCACCTTTTGTGTTTTTCAGATTCCATTCTTTTGTGTTATGTAACAAATTAGAAAGATGCTGTAGTAAACAGCCTCATGGCACATCTTAACTATCAATGAATAATATTTAGTGAGCACTCACAGCACTCACAGTTCTGGGAATAGAACAAAATGAACTAAAGTGAATTCGTTGTTGTCCTCCAGACCAGAGTGTCTCAATCCTTCTTAGTACAGGGCACTCTTGTGATGTTGCTGTAAAACAATAATAAAATATATTACCGGACTTTTTCCTGAGCCAGTTGTCTGTTCATCCAAATTCCTAACTCCTCCCACATTATATGCATTGATGCACCTCATGAATTCCTGAATGTAAAGCCAACCCCAGTCTATGGTCAGACACCATTTCTCTCATGCTATAATCCCCAAATACATCTTTTGGCTACCTTAAGTATGGTAAACATAATGGATATTGATAAAGTAAATGTTTACTAATGCTCTTTAATTTATTAATCTCACATACATACCTGCAATCACATTTTACATATACTGAGAGATTATTTTAGAACCAATTTTTTGAATTCACTTCTGACATAATAATTTTTATTTGAACTCTTCACTTGCATCTTGGAGACAGCTGAGATGCAGCATAAACTTTATCACCGCTAGAGCTGTTTTTTTAATCACCTAATACGGGTTTCTGGAGTCTGTTGCCATGACTTCTATTTCATTTTTTGGATCTGAGTGTGTAATACTGTACTGTGAATTTTATCCCAGCCACATGTACCCATTTGCATAATATTGAAATTTTAAAAAAATCACTCTTTGGTCCCCACTATTGAACCACTTAAGTGAACCTTGAATGTCTCATGACATCCAACATGTAAAATTGTCAAGTATCCAAGAATAATGATGTAATCTGTGGTATTTTTTCTTTTAAAAAACTTCTCATATCAGATGACTTCTATGAGCTTCCAAAACTAGCATTGATTGAGGTTGTTTCAGCCTAATGAGTCTCCATCGAGTGGTGTTTGTTGTTCAGAATAAAGTAATTGACAGAGCATCCTCATGATACTTGGCAGCTACTCATTTTTTTAGAGATAATATATGTAAGGGAAACCTAGCCTAATAATCAAGCATATTCAGTATATTCTGGTATTACCTTACCTGTGCCATTTCTTCTTCTTAACGCGTCTGCCATCATGTCCATACCTACGATCCCCGCTCTGAAGCTGGCAAAAGGGAATGTTACTGTCTGAAGATGACTTTATGTCTCACAGTGGTAGGAGGTACTAGTGAAGAAACAATACTTTAGATGCTAACTGCCTAAGGTAGATTACAGTCTCCCCAGATAATTTCATAACAGGACAGTTGTAGAGTGCAACAAATAAGCAATGGTGTAACAATAAAGTAGAACACTTATTAATTTCAAAAATTAATATTTAGATGGATTGCTAAGCAAAGTATTTCTAGTTTTAGGTAGATGGATGTCTGAGTAGGTTATTGTAGTGAGGGAAAAGCTTTATCTCATGTTTGCCCTAACTCTGGAGGATTTCATAGAGGAAGAAGGATTTTTAGGTGTTTGATTTGAGAAGTCAGATTGGGTAAATTGCTGTAGAGTAGATCACATAGGTGGCAGTATTTGTGAATGGTTAAGGAAAAGTTCAAGTGGACTAGTAAGAAGGTTGGTTAAAACCAAGCAGAGGCTGTGGAGAGAAGAAAGGGAGCTGATAAATCACAGTTGGTAGTCAGTAGCTAGTTGGTAGGCACTTAAACCTAATAAGGAGGAAAATGGGAAAATTTATTGGCTCAGAAAAGAAAGGAATGTGAATTTACAATGACAAGTAAAAAGAAAGATGCCTACTGTAATAGAATATGAGGTTGATTGAAGGCGAGTGCCGAGGAAGACCCGAAGGCCATTGGAGAGGAGAGCACGGTCATCCAACTTGGATAGAGATGATGAGGTAAGGCGTCAGGATTTAGATAAGGCTCTTCCCAAGATTTTGACTTATGGGAAAGTGTAGAAGGCAGAAATATGAGGGGCATTTATATTATGAAATTCGGTTATACTTTTCACATACATTCATTTGAATTAGATCTATTTAAGTGTTTTGAAGATTAGATACTCAAGTCATAGAACGTAGTCAGTCACTGGCTGTTAATTATTTTATTATTCATAAGGTGCTAAGGATATACTCAATAAATATCTGTAAAACTAATTGTATGCTTGGCCTTATACAATTAATAAACACCTCCAAATGTCATATACGTGAGTCTAATATTTATAGTACCAATTAATGTGTTTAGGTGACTTCCTGTTTCCTGCACTTGGATTTTCCATGTTTATGTATCTTCCAGGGAATTTCCCTGCCCATTACGTATCTTCCACCTATGAAAGTCCTGGGGGATGCAGCCCACCTTTCTATCTCACTCACCCAAAGCTAATTAAATGTACAATTACATCACCTATTACAGGTAATGTAATAGGTGATGTAAATGTACAATTACATCACCTATTACAGGTAATGTATAGGTAATTTGCATCACCTATTTTGCAGACTTAGTATATGCCAAATGCTTGGCCCACACTTGACTTCATGTATGCCTCACTATAACTGCAGAGGGTGATCACTGCTATTATAGATAAGAAAAGCAAGGCACAGAGAAGTTGGTAACATTACCAAAGTTTACACCACTGGTGTGTAGAAATAGGTAGTAGAAACCAGGTCATTCCAAAGTTGGTATTCTTCAACCTCACGCTTAAGATGCTTCTGTAATTTATATATGTGTATAGAGTTGATTTTTTGAAATAAGGACTTAATTAATTAATATGGGCTTTTATAGAAGAGGAAATAATTATAAAAAGTAGAAACACTTAGTTTTAATTGCACATATTTTATATTATCCTTATGTTGTATGACAATGTCTATTTTCAGAGAAGCAGTTTAACGAGAGGAAAAAGCCCAGGTCAATTATTTGAATTTTAATTCTGTCCCTCTACCACTTATTATGTACCTAAAATGGAGATAATGATATTCATCTTAAGAATATTGATATTTACTTTACAATGAGAGAAAGAGACCAGTCAAAGGGTAAAACAAGAAAAATGATTGTAGAGGTTTATTGGAGTAGATGAGATCTCTAGAGCGTGAAGATAAAAATGGAAATGAACGAAATCTTGGAAGGCATTAATTTACGTAACAGAGAAGAAAGAAGAGCTATGGAAGAAGGGAAGCAGCGGCTGAGATAGAAAAGGAAGAACCAGAATAATGTGTGCCATAAAAATGAAGGAGGACTTAGATTTAAAGAGGTTTGAAGCAGCTATGTCATGTGACAGAAAGGTTACTAAGAATGTGCAAAGTCAAGGGTGCTAGATATTAAAGTCATTGAGAGCAGTGGCCTTGAATAAGATGAAAAGTTGGCCAGGTGCTAGCAGTACTTAAGAGGATGAGAGCATATTGAGATATTGGTAGAAATATAAAATTTGTGAAGAGGATAGTAGTTGATAGGGTTTACTTCAATGGGATTTGCTGAGTGATTGTGGAACTAAATAATGGTCTGAAGCTCTAGACGGAGAGTGGGAAGAGTTGGAACACACTATAGGTAGAAGCAGCCTCTTCTGAGAACTGAGAGAAATGGTGTCAGCTAAAGAAATCACCATGAGATAGAGGAAATAACATTAGAAAAGTAGACAACCAGTGGAGTAGGAGCTCCACAGGACGCGATGACCAAGACTGGCAGAGGATTGTGTATGGAGAAACTGGCAAGGGGAAGTATCAGCCTGAGCTTCATAGAACTGATGGTGAAAAAGGACAGTGGCAGTGAACGGTCACTCAGGAGATAGATATGGATAACAGGTGTGATGGAGGCAGGCACTGGCAAACTGGCGGAGGGCATGCATTTGGGAAAGAGCAACAGTGTGACTTGTTCTGATATTACTGTCAGAAGTTTGAGACCACCTTATCCTGCAAACTTACCTCCCTAGCTATTAAGCCTTTCTGTAAATAGCCTTCTTACAATTTCCATGGCACAGGAAACACTGGAGGGAACTATAGTTGTACATGGAGCTATAAATTTTTGCTTTTACTGAACATATGATTTAAAATAGCTCTTGAAGAACTTTGCTAGGTGACAGGTTAGGGCTTGTCTGAATAATTTATTGACCGTGGTTCTGGCTGTGAGATTAAAAGTATGATTACAGAGGTCTAGCAAAATTTGGAGACAGACTGAATAGAAATAATGAAGAAAATAGGGAGATTCAGAGTATTTCCATGACTGAGAAGTTAGAGGATGTCATTGAATATAATAGGTAAGATAAAAGAATTTAGAGGCAGAAAGAGAGAAAGATAACCAGAAAGTTAGGGGGCCATTTCCTTTTGGACTAGAAAACAAGGTGTTCTACAATAATTTTCATAATTCAAATATTATTGTCACAATTTTTCTCCTATATCTCTATATCATCTGTACTCTTATTTAGTTACTATTTCTTTGATCAATAATTTTTTTAATCCTTAATAGTTCTAAGCAGAAATATCCATGGAATCTTGAATTTGATGGATGCTGTATGTGTTTTCCTGAAATTCATATACATAAACATAGGAATATTAAAGATATTGTGTACAACCTTTGGAAAATACTGTCTTACCAGGTAGGAGAGAATTTTGAAATAGTGCCTTAGGCCTAGGTGGCAGTTCTAATATCTTCAATGAGAATTAAATCACTGAAGCATATAATCACCCAACAGAGTTAATATATAGAAGAAAGCGATCTGTAAACAAATGTGGAATGTATTTCTAAGGCAATGATCAAGGAGAAATAAAATATGGGTTATTAGAATGTGAAGTTCTCCAAGAATCTGCAGGGATAAAGGGGTATGTGTGAGTCACATGACAACATTATATGGAGACATTTGTGGCGATGGTTTTACAAGACTGATATGAAGACAGAAATCAGATTGTAGTAAATGAAAAAGATTAGACGAAGTAACTAAACAATAAAATAGACAACCCATACCAAGAGGTGAGCTTTGAAGGTTAGTTTGCAAGGACAGAAATACTTAACTTATAATATTATTGTGAGGATTAAATAAATAATACATAAAGTTCTTATAGTGCCTGGCCCACTGTCATCAATAAATAATAGATGATGATGATAATAATAAGGTTATAACCTTTTAAGAAACAGACATACATAAGTATCTGTTTTAGGCCCAAGGAGAAAGAGCTGGAAAGTTGCTGTCTGGGAGAAGATGTAGGATGGCAAGATAAAAGAAGGCAAGCCTTCCTTTAAGGAGATGGGAAGAGACTCACAACTAGAGTAGTAATGGAGGTAAATATTTCCGGAGATATAGGCATAATCCTCTTCTAGAACTGTAAGGAAAAGGAGAAAAGAGGCAAAAGAAGGAATTTGTTGAAATGGTAGTAGGAATAACTTGTGGAGATGGTGCTTGGGATTACTCTGAGGAACTTGAAGTGTGAAAGGATGAGGGCTCAGTTAAGAAGGAATGGTGCTTGTGCACTCTAAAGATGCTAAATATATTTTTTAGGGAACGATATTAGGCTAGTATCTTAAAATTCTGTACTTGACTTAAGTTTGGTAATTTGAAACCAGTCAAATGTGTTGAGACATTGAAAAACAAGGATTATAATTTCAAACGTAGAGCTATTTGAAAAGTCACACGCAAAAATGAACTTTTAAAGATAGATATGTATTTTGGCTCAAATCTCAGAGAATTTACTGTTTTAACTTTTAGAAAATACTTAACAAATAACCTTGAGGCAGTTAGGAGTGCATATATTTGCTGGGGTTGGAAATCTGGGCTATATATTCCAAAATAGCCCAAACTCCCAAAACGTGACTTAATGCTTCAGAATTTGATGAGTCTTTACATCACTGGACAAATGTTAAGTGGTTCTGTACTCTGTATTGTTTGAGTGAAAGTTTTCAGTGACTGGGTTTGGTTTCCTACATGTCCAAAACTCCCCGTGAGTCAAAACCTGGGGATGGGTTCCTTCAAGGTCAGTCATTGCATTTTCATTCCAAAGATTTTCTTGTTCTTGAAAAGGACCTGGCAAAGAAGGACCCTCTGATCTGGAGCATCTTTTCCTTTGGCCCAGGTTCGCATCACCCCATCATTTTGATTCCTGCTCTGTAACCACAAAGACAAGTATGATGGATCTCCCTTTGGAACACAATGCAATTTGCTTGGAAAAACATCCACTTCAGACAAACAATAAAAGCAGCCCAAGTGGGGCCTTGGCTGCTCTCCTGGTGTTACACTCATGCATATGCCTCTGGTGCTTGGCAGTAACGGTTTTCTGGTTGCACAAAACAGCAGACAACCCTTTGGGAATATCCTTTCCCTGTCCTTGTTGTTCAAAACATAACTTGGAAAACATATCTTAATAACTTTAAGTTACTAGCCCAAAATAAGATGCAAATATGACTTTCTAAATCTCAAATTCTAGGTATTATAAAGAAGGATTTTTTTTTAAACTACTAATCTCCAGGGGGGAAGAAGGCTGGGGGAGATGATGGAACAGATGCTGTGTAAACACAGTTCTATTCTTTTGAAAGATATATCAAACTCAGCCACACGGCCTCTACTGATCCCCTCTGTTGGAAATCATCTCTCCTCTCCTCCAGACTCCTGCTAGACTTTGTTTCTTCTTGCAAAGTATTTATCCAATTTTATGTAGTGTTGTAATTACTCACGTGCATGTCTTCATTTCCCTTCTAGACTGTAATTTTTATACTACATTGATGGTGTCTTATTCAACTTGTTTTCCCTACAAATTCTCTATTATAATTTATAATCATTCTATTCCCACGTTACCTCCTATTTTAGTAGATTTATTCTTTTAGTCAAACATTTCTTGAACATGTAGAATGTGTCAGTTCCTGATATTTCTTATCATGCTTGTTTAATACCACCACAAAGTAATAACTATTACTTTTATCCTCTTTTCATAGGAGAAACAGAAGCATAAAGAATATAAGCAATTTTCCAAAGGCCATACAACCTATAAGTTGGCCAAGCCAAGATTCCTTCCACTTAGGGCCAGAGCCTATGTTCTTAACCACTAGGCAATACTGCTTCTGAGTGTTGCATCCTGAAACAGGATTAGGTAAGCAGAGATGAAAAACACATGGCCCCTAAATCAAGCATTTCCATTTCTGGTAGGAAAGACAGATGTGTAAAGATGTCATAAGCATCTAGAGTGATTGGGTGTAGAGATGGTGCTGCTCAGAAAGAGCACAAGAACAGAGAAAGGGCTGTCCCGATGCTGTGGTGATCCTGAAGCGAGGGCTAAGGTTGGGTGTGGGTTTCCTTCACCTGACAGGATTTGTCTCAATACTCAAACTAGCTCTTAGAAGGAAGAATAAGGAGAATTTTAAAGACCATCTTCTAGTTTACTCCCTTTACTGTGTAAGAGGAAACTGAAATAAAGAACTCAGGTGATTCATTCAGCATACATGACTCATCAGTTGCCCATCTGAGAAATGTTCATGCACTTAAAAGGTCATTATGAGACATAGAGAAACCAGTGAACAAAGGAAAACATCTAGAACCTCAAATGTTGTCCTCGTATCTCTTATTTTTTTAAAAAAAGTATAAAAATAAATCTTTTTCTTTTTCTCTCATATCCCTCTCTCATCCTTGCTCTTACTCCCCTACAATTTCTCCAGATGCTTCTAATAAGAGAACTGTGAAAATATTATGCTCAGTGGTCCCTGCTCTGTACCCCCAAATACGATTGAACTAATTGCTAATTCTCCAAGAGAATATAAATCTAAGTGCTTATTGTACTGTCACGAGTTTACCTTAGCTTTCCACTATTTCAGCTAAAACAGGTGCTATTTGGCCAGATAGAATATTGTAAAAACCAGTTAACTTTCCAGTGATTTAAGATATAACCACGTAGGTAAATTTCTTTGATCTCCCATGTTCTAAGTTAATTTTGATTTCCACCTTATTTTTCTGTTAATCTCTCTGACTGGATTTCCCCCTCATTTCCATCCATTTAATTATTTGCTCTTTGCAACACTCACTAAAGATTCCACCACTCCTGGGAAGTGTCTTTGCTGGACTTTCCCAGTGAGTTCTGGTCTCTATGGTCAAGAAATACCATATACTCTCTCTTATCAGATCCCCAGAATTTACAAACTGTACCTCAAAATTTAACATTTGTTCACTGCATATGTAAGAAATGATTAAATATTTGTTGTGGACCGAGCATACACACTGTTGGACCTTGGAATCAGTTGTTTCCATGTAATAAGTGAGTCTTGCTGGTTTACCGAGGCTTTATACTTTTGGAAGGTAAAAACAGGTCTTACTATATGTTATACTGTTATTAATATAGGTTAAAGCACTATGGAAATAATAGAGTCTCAACAAATGGTTATTGGTTGGTTCATTAGTTAAGTAAGTAAATATGAGTTAACTTTTACCAATGAAAATTCCTTTTATCTTATCCTTGAAAACTACCTTTTCAGAGAGCATATTTTGACCCTACTCTGTGATTTTCTAATAACAAAACCCTTTACAGAAAGTATGAAATGCATCTGCATATTGCGACCAGCCCAGATAGCAATGTCCAACATAAGAAAAATACCAATTTTCTGATTTTAGAGTGCCTGCCAGAATAAATATTAGATGAGATGAGAAAACACCCAATTACCCCCATTTCAGTCTCTACTAGAGAAACCCAACCTCTGTCACTTAGTTGTCTAGTCATAATCATGCAGGACCAAGTTGAGTTCATGAACTGCATTTGGGTTGATCTTATTAAATTCCTAAATAAAGAGAGAAATTTTTTCTCATCTGATCACCTTTGATTAAAAAGGCATCTATGGTGAAGAGAGTGTAAAAGACAATACAAAATGAACCATACTATTCTTCTATCACTGAGCTATTTGCCTAGGAATCAGATCAGCACCAGTGATTAATACCGTCTGTCCAACACAATCCTTATTTGAGACCTGGGTGTCAGGAGAGAAGGATTTATGATGCCGTGAGATGTTCATGAACAAACTCCAGGGCCAGATGTGGTAAAGACAGGACTGAAAACACTTGGTGAAAGTATCCCAGTTATTCTTTAAGGGACTTGTCAAACATTAGGTGAAACAGAAGATTTTTATGATTTTTCCCCCTTCTGTAAGTGGAATGTCAGTAATGTTACTGGAGTTAATGCTACCAAGTTTGAATGCTCCGGTGAAGCCCTGTCTTTAAGTATTTGTCAGGAAAAGAAAGAAAGAGGAGGCCATTTGAGGCTTGGCAAAAACTTTATATACAAGGTAGGAGGAAATAAACTACTTCTGAATTGTACTACTGAGAAGTTGAAAGGAACAATAGAAGACATTTCAAACTGTTATCACAAATTAGAATTCAAACCATTGAAGAATTAATACAAAAGCTTAACTCAGAGCATACTTGAATTTAGCAGTTTCCTTACCATGGTCAGAGCATATTTCACACTGTAAAATTGTTCTCTACTATCCGGGGATAGGGTCCTACGTTTCCTATTGCTGTTGAGCGAAGAATTAAAAGCAAAAATGGCTCTAAATTTTAAATGTGTTGAGAGGAAGGACTTTGTACCAGTGTAGTACATTACACAGTGGAATGTCCTACTAAGAATGGAGTTGCGGGAGGGTGTAAGTTGCTAGGTCAAGGAGACTTGAGCTAGAATATGCCTAATTACTGGTCCCCATCACCTGAAATGCTCCTTTTCTTCTCAGCCATGTCAGGTCCTCTGTCACAGATAATTCTGGTCCTCGGTAAAACCTTCCCAGACTGCTAGCCCTAAAGGCAGACAAAAGAAAGCAGTGATGGGAATGGCTGTTTCCATTGTATTGGTCTTTTCCCTTCATCTTGATAAATTCATTGAGAGCAGGAGCCAGGTCCATGCTATAATACTGACAGTTTTCTCTAAAGTGTGGCCCTTGAACCACCTGCATCAGCATCACCTGACAATCCTTTAAAAAACATATTCATAAGCCCTATGTCAAACCTCCAGAATCAGAATCTCTGGGAGTGGGTCTGGGAATATGCAGTTTAACAGTTTCCTAAGGAATTTTTATATACTCTGAACTTCTGACAGGGATTTGGATTACTTGTTCCCCTTGTAGTTGCAATTGTTTAGCGTTTTTTGAAGATGAGGCAGTGGGGGAGAGAGGGGGTGTCAGTGGAGGAAGGGTCAGACAGTAGAGCCATCAGAGCAGTGACTCTGTAGTCATCCAGCGTGGGGCCTAGAGAGTAGCTATATAGCAGAGATTACACACTGGTGCCCTATGTATATATTTTATTTGAACTAGATGACATTTGACATTAAAGTAATTGAAATGCCTTTATAAGAGCATGTCCTCTTCAGTCTCCCATAGCCCATAACTGCCTACTGACCCCGCCCCCCACCGCCACCCCCATCCCTGCCTCTGAAGAAGGCAAGTGATCATCAACTCCTGAGGAGGATGGCAGATTTAATGTTAAGTGGCCTATTGTCTCCTTGTTTTCAAATCATGAAATATAAACTTGCTCATAAAAGTTGGTCCTCAAGAGAATAAACAGGTTATTTTCCTTGACAAATTTACCTTTATTTTCCTGACTTGCTGGAAGGCACCAATGAAAAAGTACCTAGCAAAGTGTTTAAGTGCAGTGCATGCTTTAATAAATAACTTTTGTATGAACGTAAGAGTAATGTGATATGGCTAAACATTTATTTTGGAGCTGTTTTCTCTTATTTTCCCCATCCCCTGAGTCCTTCCAAACTGCAGTTTTCCCCATTACAAAATGGTGGAGGCAGATTTCTACGATCTGGACCATTCATTCACCTGTTTGGGGTGGGACAGGTGCAGCCCACATTTTTCTCCATCTTTGTTTCAAATTCTCTTTGAAATCAAGGTATAGCTTTCAGGTCTGTCTGAGAGGACTTTTTATACTGTTCATTCCTTAATGTTTTCATGTAAACATTTTCATTTGCAGCAAACCTGTTTGTTTGTTGTGTTTGTCAAGTTAATGTAAACTGTAGTCCATTAGACCTTGAGATGAGTCTACTAAATATTTTCAGATGTTTTTTATTTCCTCAGCTAAGAGCTGGATTTGAACCAGAGCTTGGGGTGAAAGGGCAATGTGTAATATACTGAGACATGAAGTTCGACATATGAAATAAAATAATGTAATGTTTTTAATATTTAAGATGAAAAAAGCAGCAATAAAACATTGTAGAAGGAGGAAAACATGAATACCTGTATATTTTAATTTTAAATGCCTGCAGATGTTGAATTTTAATCAGAGCATGTCAGATTCTGACTCTGACAAAGGCAAAAATGTGAGATCTGTTTTCTTGAATTGCTTCCACATTTCATGCTTAAGATTTTTATTACATATAGCACTGCATCATCATATATTTATGTAAAGTGCCAGCATCCATTGACTTAGCATGTGCATGATGGTTAACATATAAAACAGTATGCAATGAAGGAAAGACCCCCTTTCTCTCTCCCCAGCATAGATTCTCTCTGCGACCTTGTAGTGAGAAAGGCATTTAACCCCTCTGTGCTTCAGTTGCCCTAATCTCAAAATTGGAACCGCCACTCTTATTTCTTCTCAAATTCCATGGGTATGGTGAGGCTTATTTAAAATAGTAATTGACCTATGTGTTTATTATACAACATAACAATACTGTATATATGTGTACGTGTTTATATATTAGAGAAATTGAAAAGAGCAATATTGAAAACTAGATATGTATTAAAATATAAAGTAAAGATACTTTTAGGTTTTATACACATTTGTGAGATAGTTTTTATTTCCCTATTTTTTGAATCATATTTTCTAAAGCAGTGTGAAATCCAATGACCTTAAATTTTACACTATAATACTACTACCGAAAACAATGGATTTATATAAACATAATATAGTTCAAAGAAATATCTGTAAGTCTCCATTATATTTTCCTCTGAACAGTTTGAATGTCATAGGATTATGAAAGGAGAAGCAATTTATTTGAGTGAAGATCTTCAATATAAATGGCCGGTCCTTATATTGCTTCCTGCTATTAGAGTCTTTTAGGCTAAATGACTCTGTATTCTTGGTCCTTTTAAATCTTTTCTTTTCTGGTCTCTTTTCACCTTGGGGTCCTCCTGCTGCCTTCTAAGGGGAACTGTGCTGAGCTGTAGGAAATAGCCAGGGGACTTTTGAGAACAAAGAAGTTGAAGGTTCAGTTTTGGATTATCTGTTGTGTAGCCCCTTCCTTGTTATTCTTAAATGTTCAGAAGTCTGTTCTACACACAGATGTTTAGGGCGAAAGACAAAGAGTAGTATTTTCATGTCTAAAATGAAGTGGTAGGGAACGTGTACAACATATTTGGAACAAGACAATGCATCTGCTAAACCGAGATAGTGGAAACAGGATTCATAGCCAGCGGTGAAGGGGGAAATTGCAGGAGTCGCTATCCAACCATCTCCTCTACCAAATTACCAATAGATTATGTATATTTTTTATATATAACTTATACTTAATTTTAATTTAAGCAACTGCATTTATTTGACTCTTCAAAGATTTAAAAAATTATATTGCAGAGAAGAATTTTTTTTCCGCTGGCAATTCTTCTCCATATTTCAGGAGAAAAGTGGTGAGTGAGGAATGAATTACATGTCACAAGAGCGCTTCCCCGGTAGGGAAAGGGAGCATCCAGCAGGATCTTGGATCCTCTGGTGCTCCTAGAAGGACCTGTGCAGCTGCAGGGTGGGAGCGAAAGTCATGCTGGCCCTTTCTGCCTGGGGAGCAGGGCTGGAAAATGATGGCATGGAGAGAGTACTGTGCTAATGAGACATAGAGAAAAGTTGTAGCTGTTGTGAGTGGGAGACTTAGAAGAGAAAATTATGTGTCTAAACAGGAGTTTCAGAAAGTTACCTGTCAAGAACTATGTGAAATAAAACTTCCAGCCCCACTATCTAAGAAAACCTGTAGTAAAGACATATACTGTTCTTCAAGAATTGGTTGTCATGCTTCTGAGGTTGTTTTTGATTCTTGATGGTGATATATAGAATCAGACTAGTCCATCAAATGGCATGCATGAATCAAGGCTCAGCTCCTGTCTTCATCAAGTCTCCTTGATTCTTCTGATGTAAAATAATTCTCTCCTTTATCTCTGTTCCCTTAACCCTTTGCACCTCCATTCTCGCACTTCATAGGAATATAGAATCTCTGGGTACTTTAGAGGCAATGACTTCAAGCTCTCAATCCCCATCTAATTTCATCATTCATTCATCTAATATCAGCCCTCTAGGCACTAAAACATAGCAGACATGACCTATAAGAAAAATATGTGCTAAGAGTTATTGCAGAAAGGCTACACCTTCATGAAGATGAATACCAAAGAAATCCACTCTTTGCTGACCCCTAAGAAACCCAGGTCTGTTTTGGGCTAGCTCACTCTGTCTTTCTTTATAGTGGCTAATCCAAACTTTAAACACTTTTTTCAAAATTTCTATCCTCATCTCCACTGACATTTAGCTCTTTCAAGAGTTTGAGTAAATAAATTAAATATATAACCCTTGGTGATTTTGTGAGGATCATTAATGCTACCTAGCTGCAGGTGAAAAAAACAAACAAACAAACTAAAGTTTAAAGGAGTTATATGACTTGCATGGTCACACTGCTGGTTGAGGGGTAGACCCTGGAGTAGACTCTAGATAAGTAGAATCTCTTGCCCATCTTCTGTCCATTAGACCATTTTGATTGAATAAACGTGCCTCACTTTAAAACACTAACATAGAGAACATCAACTTTATGTAATGGCTTAAAGGCTATTACTAATTTAGAGTTTACCCACTCACAAAGGACTGGTTCTGCCTATGCTGTCCTGCCTTTCCCCATGAAATTCATTATAAATAAAAATTGCAAATGTATAAGATGTTCTTAGGCTTACAAGTGGAGAACAAAAATATAGAAGTTAATCTTCAAGAAAGATAGTAAAGCACTAACAGACACTCTCTTCTACCTTAAGGACCAATTTTTCTATCATATTTCTGAATTTCATATCACGATTGCTAACATTCTACTAAAGTTTCTATTACATGAATTTGTATGTTTACAGTAAATATCTGGGGACATCTGCTTCCAGCCAAGATGGAATATCAGGGACTAGATTTACTGTCCTCCCTGAAGCAATCAAAAAATAGAAAGTGTGAGAACACAACATCATATGCTTGGGGTTTCTTCCTAAATCACTCATAGCTTTCACCATGTTTGATTCATTGTCAGTGATAATTACATGATCTTTTTCTCAACTGATTGTTTCATCCTATAAATATTTCTTCAGATTCACTAAGTTTGCTGTGCGACAACCAGAAATCTCTTGGCAGCCAACTAAAGCAGAAGCGGAGTTGAATTTGTCATTAATCTCTGGGTCTGTCAGACTTAGAAAAGACTTCTGGTACTGTCTGCATGTCCTAAAGCTGAGGTACAAAAATGTACAGAAGTGTCACATTTAATAATATTATTAACCATTTTGTGCACAGTAGAAGTAGAATACAGAAAATTCCACCCGCCCCCTCCACCCACCCATAACTCGTTTTCTAGAAATAACTTCATTTCTCAGGAAACAGAACTTGGGTAAATCTCGATATTTTGTTACCATCAACTATTAAAAATGGTGAGTAGAGCGCAGAATGGTTTGGTTTTCACTGAAGGAGCTTTTGATCCAAAAGCTGCCTTTCCAAGGGATTGAAAAGGGAGGTCACCCAGGACTTCAAAATTGGCTTGAGGTTTCAGAGAGCTGCACCGGTGTACTTTGGGAGGCTAGTGACGCATACCGGGTAGGTTTATTTAAAGATACAAACTAATCCGCATGCCATCCATGCTAAGAGTATCACCATCATGCCCAAGAGCACCCAGTTGGCTTGCTGGATACCGGGAGAGAGAGCTTAAGTGAAAGCAGTTTTTAAGTGCTTTGCAAAAAATTCTGTAAAGAACTTTGGTTTATTTTGCAACTTATTTTGTAAGAAATTGTTTATCATATATTGCATTTGTACTTAAGTCATACTATCATTCACTCATATGTATGTGAAAACTGCTCAGACCTCAGTGATATGAGCACTGTTGTTCAAGAGTGACAATTTGTTCATATGCAGAAGAGATGAGTGATATTTCCTGCTTCTCAATTCACTGTTCTGTATGCTAATGACTTGTTGGGTAGCTATTAAGGTACTGCAATAAAACTGGTTATGACTTTAAAAAATTTTTGAAAGAAAATGGTTAGTAGATAATTAAAAAAAATACTTATACTTTAAAAGGTAGCAACCATGAAATAAAAAAGTAAGGAATTATTTTCTTAAATTATTCTTTTAAAAATTTTACCAGTGTGGGGTGGCGGGGGAATGTATGATTTGGGTAACTCATTTTTCACTAACGTTTTTACTTCACATTTTCTATCCTGTTCTTTGATCTGGGATCGAAGTTGACTTACAGTTTGTAGGGCTGTTGTTTTAGATTTTCTCCTCATGACTTTTTAAAAAACTTTTTATTTAGAAATAATTATAGAGTCACAAGAGGTTTGGTATACCCTTCACCCAGTTTCCCTCAGTAGTCACACCTAAGTGTAATGCCATATCAAAGCCAGGAATTTGGCACGGATATATGTGAGTATAGTTCTGAGCGTTTTATCATATGTGTAGATTTGTGTAACCATCACCACAATCAACACCTAGAACTATTACACTATAATAAAAATCTCCTCATCACATCCACTTTTTTCCTCTCCCTCCATATCCTTAACTCTGGCCACCACTAATTGTTTTTCCATCTCTATAATTCTATCATTGTGCGAGTATCATATAAATAGAATCATACAATATGTGACCTTTTGAGATTGTCTTTTTTTTTTTTTTCACTCAGCATAATGACCTTGAAATTTATCCCAGTTGTTACCCGTATCAATAGATTGTTCTTTTTTATTGCTGGATAGTATTCCATGGTATGAATGTATCACAGTTTATTTAATCATCTGTCTATCGAAGGATATTTTGACTATTACAAATAAATATGCTATGAACAGTCACATAAGATTTTTGTGCAGACGTATATTTTTATTTCTCTGAGATAAATACTCAGGAGTGCAAATTCTGCTTATAAGGGTAAGTTTTTAAAGAAATTTCTAAAATATTTCCCACCAGAAATGTATGAGAGACCCATCTTGTCACTATCTCGACATCTCTATGTGAGGGGTCCTTTGGCAAGTAACCTAGAATTAAAAAACTAGTACTTGACCATTTCCTTTCCAAAGTCAAAAATTACAGCGGTCTGTCTCATACTCATTCTGAATCTATCTTATTATTATCAATTAAGACATCAGGCTATCAATTTAGCATTCATTACTTATAATATATTCTTCATGGAGAAAAGAATACTTATTTTAACAGAATGTGACCATCCTATACATACCTCTTTATGATCTGCTTTTTACAGTTAATAACATTTCCCCCCAAATATTATAGAAATAAATACATACTTCTTTCATCCACAAATCAATACGAACTCTCACACTTCTACAACATCAATTTGAGTGACCCAATCAATACGGAAGTAATAAAAACTTAATTTTTCTCTTTTTAGCAAGACCCAATGAAGTCACACAGAAAAATTACATATAGGTACGTATCTGAGGCACACTTCACACAGCAGATGCCTCGAGAAACAGCATCTCATTTCCACTGCTGAGGTGGTGGGAGTATTGGTGGTGGTGGTGGTGGTGATTTTCCTTAGTACCCAGAAGAGCCAGCTGCCCTGCTCTGATTCTCCCAGTTGTTGACTTAGTCCTATGCTGAAATATTCAGGGCTGGGACAGGGAGAGGTTTGGGGAAAGAAAAAGGGCATTGGAAATCAACAAGGTGTAGCATATAGCTTTGTCACTGTTAGAAGATTGTTTGACATTTTTACTCCAAAATAAAACCACACCTGTTTCCGTAAAGACGAAAACCAAGACTTAATGAACAAAATCTTGACCTGATAAACCATCCGATAGAATTTTTGATTAGTTTCTTGCTAAATTGTTTTCTCTCACCATCATCATCTACTGTGTGGACGCTGGATTTTAAAGGAATGAACATCAAGTTTCATATTTTAAAACCACGTTAGAGGAGTATGCTTTGGAAATTTCAAAATAAAGACTTAAAATTTATGCCAAATCAACCATGGACATGAAATGTATTTAGTTACATTTAGTTACATTAGATCATCTTGCCCACCCCACCCTATCTTGCACACACCCCAAATATCACTTACAGTCTGTTTCCTCATTCTGTAATATTTCCTAGCAACCATTCGCTCCAAAACCATGTGTAAAAGCCACCCTTTATGATAAAAAGCCCAACGTGTAAAAAATTATCTTATTTGCTCATTTTACAGTACCAATTATGTATGCCATGTAGGAATGACTTGTGGAGTTTTCTTTCTCTTGGCTCATTAAATCTAGAAATAAAAGTTTGTACGCTCTTACCTTTCTTGTTAACTTTCCATCTTCCCAATTTCTCTCATGAGACTTTTGTCTCACATCCTGTGTTCCTTTCTAAAACCAGATTTGCCCCGCCTTCACAGGCTCTCAGAAGGCCTTTCTATCAAGCTAGCATAGCTTATGTAACAGATGTGTGTGAGCTGGTGAATTATGCAGTTATGAATCAACCCAGTGTTTTCACCAATAGCTAGTTTGATCCACCTCCAGTCATCTTTCTTGTATGCTGGCTCTGTGGAAGGGCCCGAGACAAGAAGAGACCAAGGCAAGCTACAAAGTGAAAGGTCCAGGACCAGATGGGACCAGCTCCCACCCTATACTGCAACCAAATGGACAGCACGGCATCCTATCTGAGAATAGGCATCATCCACGTTAACCTTCTTCTACTAATGGCTTTCTTTTCGGAGTGTGTCCTTAGCTTAAAATGTACTTTTGTAGTATTTTACTGTCTAATATGCCCAGGAGCTATGTTTACTTCAAATTCCTCAGAAGCTTTTTTTTTTTTTTTTAATGTATCAGAAATTAATTTACTTTGATCTTCACCTAAAGTAGTTCAGGAACTTAGAGGATGTAAAATGCTAAGTGCTAATGTATGTGTTTTTAACAAAGCCTTGTGTTGTTGCTGTGCTTTATAATTTTTCAAATCCTAGCTTTGCTTCTTTTTAAAAAATGAAGCTTAGCATGCCATGGAACATACTTTGGCAAACACTATTTTGCACGATGCTCCTGGGTACCAAAAATATGAGAATAAATATCCTTAAGTGAGTAATACTATACCTTAATGATTTTATATTAAAACATTTGTGAACATTTTTGGTGTTAACTTTTTTATGTTGTGTATTCTTTTTCTAAGAGTTCAAATTACAAGGTCGTTATCACTGTTTTCCTCTATACATTCAGGCATGCGTTGGAGGTGTTTCCTTTAAAACAGAGCAGGTAAACAGTTTCATTTCCAAGAGTCAGGCTCTATGTTCCTCTAGGTGGAATGCAAGCTACTCCTAACCTCTCAGGAGCTCTTAAGCAGGAGTGGGCATCAGTAACCCGCATCGTTGAGCCCTCATGCCTAGAAATTCTGATTCAGTAGGTCTGGGGAGGGGCCCAGACACAAGCATTTTACAAAACACCTATAGGTGTTTTTCAAATGGACTTCCATCTGCCTAGATATTTGACAAATTATTAAGTTAAATTAATTGGGTATTCAAACCTAGGAAATGTGTTGTTTACATTTTGATATAGCAAATAAATTTCTATGAAAATGCAACACAAGGATATTTAAGAATAGTCATATTCTTTTAGACACCTTTTTCGGGGGTAATTTTCCATGTCTTCATATTGCATTTTCCCTCTCAACGTTTTCCCCTCTGCTCTTTTCCAATCAGTCTGCTTCTGTTCATTTCCCTGAGCGTGTATTTGTGTGTGTGTGTGTGTGTGTGTGTGTGTGTGTGTGTGTGCATGCCTGCTTTTGTTTCTGTGTGACTTTGCCTACTACAGCTGCATGCATGTGGTGTCTCCATCAGCTCAGCTGGGCTCCTCTCAGGCTTCCTGCAGTTTACACAGGTGTCTGGCTCTTGAGGCCAGTGTGGTCTGTTTCCTCCCAGCCTCGTAGGCCTCTCTGGCATGCATCGCCTCCTCCAGCCCATGCATTCTGTCTTTCCTCTCTCCCAAAGACTGGGCTGACAGATGGTTTGGAATCCTGATAATAGGTGTGCCCATGGAGAGCAACCTCCCCAAAGAGTTCATGGCACTTTATATAGTAGGGACAGGCAGAAGGGTTTGCTTGGTTTTAAAAACACTTGTCACCCAACCTTATCTCCCTTTCTCCATCTCTCCTCTTCCCCCCTTGTATCCTTTCCTCACTTCCAAATTCCTCCTTCTTCATTTTATTGCATTTGGGCATTTTTCTCCCCTTTGTCCTTCCCCCTCCTTCCTCCTCCTCTCTCCTCCTTCTGCTTCTTCTTCCTCCATTTTTTTTTAAATCTATCTCTTTCTTCTTTTTAATTCAAGTGTTTTCCCTCTATGACAGACAGAGAAGTTCAAACTATTCAACTGGAAATGAATTGCTGGGACAGACCTGAAGAAATGAAATTTACACTGAGATGATTTCTCTGTTATTCTTCAAAGAGAGTCTAGATACATGCAGATTTGTGAGGTTTTCCCCTCTCAAATGCACCATTTATATACAAATAATATAAATCTCAGCATGGCTCTTCTTAGGAATTTACTCCAGACAAGACACACACATGAATGTGTGCTCTGGAGCACTGGGTTTCAAACTAGGAAATTGAATGTCCAGGGAAGAGAAAAAAACTCTAAAACTATTTCTAGACAAGGATGTTATTGGAACTCAGAAAGACATTGGGGAGATTACTATGCGAATGAGATGATCTGACTCCCAGGAAGATTAATTTTGGGCTTTTGAGCTGTATTTGCTTTGCATATACATACTGTCGTGCAGACGAATTTAATAAAACTGCCCTCCATGATGTCTACTTGTCCAAATTTTACCTCATTCTCAAAGCTTAGTTTAAATAGTCCCTTTCCTTAAAGCTCTTCCTGACTTACAGATCTACCATTCAACTCTAATTATGCCTTATGTTTGCGTCTCTTGCAGAAGTAATCACCTTCACCTCTATTCCATCACAATAAATGTGGACAACTTATTTCTTCAGCCAGACCATATATAAGACTTTGGGAGGGAAGCAAAATTCATGTTAGACTCATCTTTCTCTTCCCCCACAGAATCTAATGTGGCATGTTATATGGAACAGGCACCCTACAGTCTCCTTTTGGATACATTTGGATAAACTGAATGGACAAGGCATGAGTGGCTTGGAACCCTTCTGAAGTTCTCGGTTTAGCGACAACTGAAAATTCCAGATCTGAGAAAAGAGAAATATACAGAGAGCAGGTAAAATGTCATCTCATCAATGCCAGCAGCTTCACAGAAGCCGGGAATTTAGGGAAGGAGGATCTGTCCATGTAAATGCTAATACCTAAGGAGAGACACAAAGAAAATGGCTCTAAACTACAGCACATCTTAAGAAATGTTAAAGTGGCCCCCTACCGAGGTAAATTCTCTTTTCCCTCTTTCCAGTAGATTACATTTCCTCCAAAGATTTTGTCATATATGACTAGTACCTATTAACCTGGGTTAAATAATTGCATTTTAGATCTTTTTCTAGGTGAAACCTTCACCATTGGGGAGCATTTAGAAGTCAAATTTGCAGTGTGTGGAATTCCAACTCTTATTTAAATAATATCTTCAAGGTTGCAAAATATTGCTACTTACCAATTCTAAAATTTAATGTTCCACTTTCCTCACCTGACTTTTATTTGCCTAGGATTTCAGACGAAGCTTTCCTTTGAGCATGCTCATGTCTGGAAGGCAGCTCAAGGAGAACTTCCTAATCCTGTCAGGATACTGGCAAGCATTCTGATAGATCAACAGGCCCTCAAAGACTTCACCTTATGGAATTATAGTGGGTGCAGCTCACACCCTAGAGTATGGAGAAAGGAATACTCTTAGCAATTACAGATACTACTTTTATTTGAACGTGTACCTCTTTTACTGACTGAAACGGTATTGAGGGTGGCTCCCAGACATTTGTTTGTGCTCGAAGTGTTTCATGTGCATAAGGTCTTTGTGGTTCTGATGAATCATTTTGATACTAAAATTTCCAACTCGTATTTCCAATGTATGAACTCCTAGAACAAACCTTTAATGCCAAATATTTTGAAAGATTGTCCATGAGTATTTATCGGAGAGCAGTTTTATCCAGGCAGAGGGTTCTCGAAGAACAATGTATGAGGACAAACCAGGGAGAAGTTGAAAGGTTAGAGTAAGTAACACACTCAGAAGCCCAGCCAGTTGGACTGGGGTCAGAGTTTAGCTGGTCTACAGCAGAGAACGATGATTCTCAGCAGTCACCCCAGATCAACTAAATCAGAATATGTGGCAGTGGGGCCCTGTAATTTGCCTTTGAACAAACTCTGCTGGTGATTCCGGTGCATGCTTAAGTTGGAAAACCACTGGGGCAGAAGATGGGTGCATTTATCATGCATTGTGATGAACTTTCAAAGCCTGTACCATAGTTCCAGACCACCTAGCTCTGGTCTTTCTCTGAGATTGACCAGGAGTTGGAAAAGTTAAGAGTTTACATTCCAAGTGCACAAGTGGAAAATGCCTATGTACACTAATGACATAATGAGAGTAAAAACATTATTATAAAAATGGTGATGATGTTAACAATCTCCTGGAAGGGTACTGGGAATCCCCAGGACCCTTGGACTGCACTTTGAGAATGGCTGTTTTATACAAAGGGCTATTTGTATGCAGTTGTATTCACCAGTTTTTAGTAGAGTCATTTAAACAATATTCCCAGTGTAATTTCTAATCATTTCATACAGACTAGTCTACTTTAATTTTAATTATAAACTACTCCTATGTGTATACATGTTCTCTATATTGTCTGATTTTAGGGTAAACACTATGTGCTTGAAAGGGACAGAAATGCAGAAGTAGAAACTTAATACTTATGGTTGGACTGATATTTCTTAAGTATATCTCTTTATAAAAAGGAGAAAAAACACTGGGTCATTTTCTGGTCCTACTATAGGCAGAATCAACCCAGGTTTGTTAATAGAAAATTTTAAAACAGAAAAATTTTTTATTCAAAAAACAATTTAAAAAATTTTTATACTATATTTATACAGATATTTAATCATTGAACAGCTTGGATTTTTCATGATATTATTTTAGTTTAGCAGTCAATAAGTCTGTTCTTAGTATCAGAAACCCTAAGTTTGAATTCCAAGTCCACCACTAATTGGTTTTGTGAACTTGGACAGGATTTTACACTCTATGTTGGTTTCCTTATCTATAAAATATGGACAATAATCCTTACCTCTCTCATAGAATATTTGTGATGTTGGAACAGGATAATGTTTTCAAGGTGCTTAGCAATCTCTGCACATGGCAGATGCTTAATGAATATCAAGTAGACAAATAACTGTTGAAAGAACTCAAAGTAAATATTGTTCTTTTTATAAATTACTCTTTTTTAATATGCTCAACATTGACGACATTACAAAAATCACTTTTGGAAGATTGGTTCTGTGTCTTTTTTCTGTTTAACCATCTACTATTACATTTGCTCCAGTTTCTATATACTTTTCTAAGTGTTTCACATCTGGGCCTTGGAATGTGCATATGATGTGTTTTTCAGGTAAAAACATCAATTATCAGAGCAATGTGTGCACTACCCTATGCTCCCTGCACTTATAGTCTATTCTGAGTCCCCAGATTAAGTAAACATATTGTGATATTATTACAGCTTCCTCTGAGTTATTGCTTTCTTATATTAATACTAATCTTCTGGGGATTGTGACCCAGGCTTTTCACAAAGCACCCATTTTGGAGATGTTTTAGGTACTAAGTTTGCCTTAAAATTTTTCCAGTCTGTGTCTTCCCTTTAAAAATGAAAATTAGCTAACAGACTGTCATGAGACCTTTACCTCTTCTGCAACTGTTCTCACTCTCTCCACACCTGACATTAGGCACATGTGCCTGAGAATGACCCTTGGTTTCTTCTATGACTCATTGTTAATCATTATAAGGAATAGCTCCATCAGTTCATAAATTTGAAGAAAACTCAATTTCCCACACAGTCTGTCAAATGATCATCAGCAAGCTGTTCAGGTTGATTCATAAGCTCTTAAACTCTCATTATTTGGAAGAGATTTGGGGTATATTGACAAACAAATTTGCACATTAAAGGTTTGTTCAAACAAGGCCTTCTCTATCCTCCAGAATATATAAGTAGACCTTCTGCAGGTATCTAGTTCACAACTAAATATTTAAAATCCGAGCACATTAAGTAAGTACAGTTTATCTACATCTCGTGTTGTAATGAGAGAATGAATTTGGAAGAATCTTGCTCAGTATAAGGTCAGTATCACCTCCTAAAAATCTATTATAAACCAAGATCACATAACTGGGAAGTACCACAAACATATACAAACCTACCAAACACAGGCATGATATTAAATAACAAGGAGTTGAGTAATTTTTAAATATATAGCATCCTTGTTCTGTGAGGCAAAAATCACTTACCCAAGCATTTCTTGACTATTCCTTCATATTTATTTTTTCAGAAGAACTTTAGTTTATGTTGCAAATTTTTAAAAATGTTGTGATTTTATTGGAAATGCACATCTCAGACATTTGTGCAGTCTCTCACAGACTCAGGAAATTTTTCGGTTATATTGTTTTTGTCCTGGTGAATGGGACTTTTACTTGATGTTTTTGTGGGTTTCTATTGTAATATTTTAAATTTATTTATTTTATCTCTGAAATAAAACATTTATCGTATTGACCACATTAAGGTGCGATTTAAATTAATCTGGTTAAAGCTCAATTTTCCTTTCCCTTAAAAATCTTATTAAACCAATATTATAAACGTCCATGGAAATACAAGTATAGAAGATCAAGTGATAGTAAGTTCTATTACCTGCCAGCTTGCCTCTAGAGACCTTTATTTTTATTCTTTTAGAATGAATTTCGTTGAGGTATAATTTACATACAATAAAATTTGCCAATTTTAAGTATAGAATTTGATTAGTTTTGACAAATACCTACAGTTATACAATTGCCAGTGCAATCAGAAGAGAGAGAGTTTCATCGCCCCCAAAAGTACCCCTGTGCCCCTTTGCAATTAAGTCCCTCCTCTATCCTCCATCCCTGGCAACCACCCATCTGTTTTCTGTCACTCTTATTTTTCTCTGTTCTAAAATTTCACGTAAAAGGAATCATAAAGTATATGGTCCTTTGGGTCTGACTTCTTTTGCTCTGCATAATGATTTTGAGAAACATCCAGGCTGCTGTGTGTATCAGTAGTTCATTTAATTTTACTGCTGAGAAGCAGTTCCGTATATAGATATGCCACAACTTATTTCTCCATTCACCGGTTGATGGACATTTGCATTGTTTCCAGTGTTTGACTATTATGAATAAAACTGCTATGAACATTTCTTGTATGTCTTTATGTGGACATATGTCTTAATTTATTTGGGGGAGATAACGAGGCATGAATTTCTGGGATCATGTGATAGGCGAATGCTTAATTTTGAAAGAAATTACCAAAATTTTTCCAAAGTGGCTATACATTTGACCCTCAAAGCAGAAATCTCTGAGAACTTCAGTTGTTCCACATCTTTGCTAATACTGTTATGATAGACTTATTGATTTTGTTTTCTAGTGTGTGCAGTTATATCTGACAGTCTTAGTTTGTATTTTCTTAATGACAAATGATGTTGAATATCTTTTTATGTGCCTATTTGTCACCTATATATCCTCTTTGGTGAACTGTCTATTAAAATTTTTCATTAGGTATATTTTTATAAAGTAGTCCTTGTATCATTGAATCATAGGAATTATTTGTCTAGCTGGATTTCAGTCTGCTACCAGACATAAATTTTGCCAATATTTTTTCTTAGTCCATGGCTTGTCTTTTCATTTCCTTAACATTGTCTTTCAAAGAACAGAGGTCTTCAATTTTGATGACTATCAAATTTTTTCTTTTACGAATCGTGCTTTTTTGTGTTGTATCAAAGAAATCTTTGCCTGAGGGAACAGAAAATGCAAAGGTCCTAAAGTAGACAAGTCCTTGGAGCATTTGAGGAAGAGCAAAGTCAGTGTCCTTAGAGCAGAGTAAGCGAGGGGAAGAATAGTGGGAAATGCAAAGAAAAAAAAAAAAATCTCTGCCTGATCTAAGATCTCAAGAATTTTCTCCTGTTTTCTTCTGAAAGTTGTAGCTCTTACCTTTAAGTTGATTTCTGTGTCTGACGGTAAGGATCAAAGTGTTATTTTTTTATATGTATAATTGTCTCATTACTGCAGAACTATGTATGAAAAGACTGTCCTTTGCCCACTGAATGGCCTAAAATCTTTGTTTAAAATCACTTGACTTCATACATGAACATCTGGGCTCTCTTCTGTTTCGTTTATGTTTATGTTTGTCCTTATGCCAATACCAATGTCTTGCTTACTGTAGTTTTTATCTCCAGATGTTCTATTTGAGAACTTTCTATATTTCCTGTTTTTCTTCATATCATGGTCAAGCTTTCCTCTACCATCTTGAACAAATTGAAGCCCCACTCACTGGTTAATTATAAAATGTCTGTCATTTCTGGGTCTTTTCTATTAACTGACTATTCTCCTGGTTATGAGTCATGTTTCACTCATTCTTTGCATAAATGAAATTTTTGATTGAGTGTCAAACGTAATGGACTTTTAGTTATTGGTTGCTACATTAGGTGAGATTTCTTTAAATAGCATTCAGTTTTGTTTATGCACAGTAAAGTTACTTGGATTTAGTTGAATCATTCTGAGCCTTTTGAAAATTTGTTAGGTCCAGAGAAGCCTTTAGTGTAGGATTAATTGAGCCTCATTATGCCTTCTGAAGATTTCATTGATGCCCACATATTACAGGGTCTTTCTTCTCTAGCTGGTAGAGCTGGAGTTATTCTCATTTCTGGACAAACCGCAAGAACTGTTTTGCCTATTTCATTTCAGTTGTTCTTTCTTCTGTCTTATACCTCACAGATAAGTACTTAGCCTTTTAGTTCTTTTAAATATTTCCTTAAACTTCAATACTTATTATACCACTGTCTCTTGAAGTATCAAGATAGAATATTATCCGATGGTTAAAAATAGTATGGATATGCCACAGTTCTCTGCTTTTTGTCCTGCTCTGCAGAGGCAGCTTTTTAAATTATTTTAATTTCCTTAGTGGTTACCTCCATTCTTTTAAATGATAAATGTACATTGCTGTTCCTTGACTGATCAGCATTAGACATGATCTGTTGACTCTGCTACAATAGATATTGATTTGGTTCTTTTGTACTAACTCTCCTGATGATAGACTAATATCACAAATTTTAATTCCTTTATTTTACTTCAGTCTATGTTTCTTGTTCCATCTATTACTGACAGTGTCTCTTAACTCCCAAAATTTTAGAAAGAAGATGTTATTGCCCTTATTCTTCCCACCATGTCTCTTCCACATTCCACCCTCTGACTTCTCTCTACTATACTTTGAAATTGTCAAGGCCGATAATAACACTCCGCCCTGCAAGCATAATTACCTTCTATATTTTATCAAAACCCCCAAATTTCAGATAAATTATTTGTGTATCAGCTTTGTTCACCACAGAGCCAGTATTATGGAACAATTATATTTTTTTCTCGGCAGTTTTCCAGTATTATGACTCCATCCTCTTCAAAGGAGAATATTCCTAACACTGAATGTCTTTTTTTTTTTTTTTCTAGACCATATTTTTTTATTTCTCTCTGGAAGTATTCTAGATAGTGTCTTTAACCTTGCTTGGTATTTGAAAATGTACAATGACATACCTAAGTGTTTATCTTTCCTATTTTATCTTTCTCAGAACTTGGTGTATCATCTTACTTTGATGACACATTGTTCTTCATTTCTGAGGCATTTAATAATGGTATATCTTTTATAAATTTCTCTTTGAGCTCCTTGTTCTCCTTTTCTGGATTGACCTGCGCATCTGGATCGAACGTCTTTGTATCTTATCTCCCATCTCCTCTTGTAAATTCTGCATCTTTATCTTTTAGTTCTGCTTTCTTGAGATTTATTCAACTTTATATTTTAACTTTAAATTATTTCATTTGCTATTCACCTTGTCAAATTTTAAAAGGTCTTTTTATGGGTAAGTTCTTTTTATTTCAAGGATTAAATATTTGACTCCCTCTAAGGATGCTAATTAATACTGCATTTTTCTAATTCATCTAGATTTCTTCGTTTTTCCAGAGTTCATATCTGTTTCTTTCTCTTTGATGTTGCAGATTTCCTCAAATTTTTGGTGGTCGTTGGTTGTCCATGTATACCTGTGAATGATTTTAGAAAGAATAACTGGGAACTCTGTGGCTATGGGTGAGGCTTATCAACCAGCAGGATTTGCCTTGGTGTAAGTGAGGGTCACTAGTCATCATATAGCACAACCTAAATATAGAACTAGGACTTTATTCCAATTTTGGTAGTTTCTTTTGTTATTTCATGGTTTTGCATTATACCTTTAAACGTTAACCTTATACTTTTGGCCTCTATATTGGAATAGGCTCAGTAATAAACCCCGTCCTTCTTTCCATTTCCCATTCTCTAGCAGTCGTATCTTTAACTTTACATTTTTGAAATTTGATTTGTTACTACATTTAATTTCTGAGTGATTTTCTGATAATGTTATTCTATAATTTAAACCTAAGACTTATGTTGTTTATATATAATATTATGACTATGTAAATATTGTTCACCATGGAGCCAAGTAATATGCTAGTATTTTATTTCCCTCTTTATGGCTCCAAAGTTATGTCCATCTCACCAAATAGGAAATATTCAAGTCCCAAGTTTGACCTTTTCTTGCATTCCATCAAATGTTTGTAATTAGTTCACATTTGAGTTTGCTTCATAATTGGACCATGACTTTCTAATACAGTTGTATTTTTCCTTGAATTTCCACTTGCCATTCTTTTTTCTTTTGGGAGAGGAAACACATGCTTTCTTCACTATGCACTAATATTATCCAGGTCCTTAGTTATTCTGTCTTTTGCTTGGAATCCACTTCTTTCTTCTTGACAATAATTTTTTTTGGACCTGGGAAAGATTTTTCTCTGTATTTTAAAAATGAATTTTCTATAAAATCTATTTAATTTCCAAAATGTCTTATAAGAAAATCTTAAAACATGTTTTCTAATTTGTAAGAAAATATAGTTTATATACTAGTTAGATTAATTATAATGAGATCCATTAGGACATCGTCAGTGGATTAATTATCACGAGATTGGGCAAATTCAATTTTTAAGGACAAAACATTCCAACAAGTGCAGTTTCCAATAACAAACATACATAGTCCTGAGGTCACAGGTTACAGTGCATGGGAAATGATTATTTGAGAATCATTGGAAATTTTTTCCCCTCTTAGGAAACAGACTAGATAAAAACTAAATTCCTGATGACAAGATACAAATAAGTATAAATTAAATTATACAGAAACTTTACCGGCTTAGCTATGGCTCTTTGTTCCTGTATGTACATTTTTCAACCTTCTCCTTCATCTTTAAAACAAAGGGTTGTGTCAACAATCTTTTTGGCTTTCATGGTTCTAGTTTAAATATCCTTTTGCCTCATAACATAAAGTTTCACCGGTAATTTTAAACAAGGCCGAATCAAAATATTTGGGGTTTATCATTTCCTGTTTATTTGGAGCCAACTGTTCTAATTTAGAATAATTGCTTTCAAGGCCTGTTGTCCAACAGTCATTCTGGATTTCTCTTTACTGGTCTCTCTTTGGATTTCAAGCTGTCTTCTTTCTCATTGTCAACTCTCAGTTTACTGAACAAGGATCTCATCTAACTCCTTGGGTCTTCCTTGTGTTCTCATATATCTAAAAACATCTTCATTTTGCTGTCTTTATTCATGATTCATATTTTGACTTGATGTAGAATTTAGGTTAAAAAGAAAAGTTTTAGCATATTAATCTGTTTATTGCAGAACTAAATTATTGTTAATAATTTTGGTTTTATTTCATTTGGTCAGAGAATATAATACATAATTTCTCTTTTTAGAAATGAAGGTTTTCTTTTCACATGTTATAAGGTCATTTTTTTTTTTGTAACTTGTCTGGACACTTGAAAAGGAAGTGCACTTTCTGTTAATAGAGTATTGAGTTTGGTAAATATTTATTACAGAAACATTTTTAATTATATGATTTATATTATTCACATTCTTATTTATTTTTTGTTGATTTGTTCCATCAAGAAATCTGTTAATTAGAAAGATATGTCTTATTCTTATATTTTTCTTATGTATTATTTAGCATATTAATACTAACAAAATATTCTTATTGAGAAATATCCCCTTTATTAATACAAAATGACCTAATTTGTCCTCTTAACATGACTTGGATTTTACAACAACTGATGTAAATATTGAGATCTGTTGTATTTTAGTTAGCAGTAGTAGTGTATATCTTTGTTCATCTGATTACTTTAAAAATGTCACCAACTGTTATGTTTATTTTTCTTTAAGTTTTATAAGCTCTAATGTTAGAATTTTGTCCCATTCTGGGTGTTATAATTTTTAATAATAGTTTAACTATTAGTATTTTAAATATATTTGTTCTTACTGCTGTTACCTTATTTTGTACTTCTTTTGTTATCCCTTTTATATTTCCCTTCTTATCAGTATGTTGCCATACCAACTTCATTCATTTTTAATAATTTAAAATTTAATGTCTTATTTTAATTCATCTAGAATTTTACATAACCAAAAATCAAACATGATTATTTATGTATATACAATGAAGAAAATATCTACTTTTATTTCCTTTAAACCTCCTATATTTCATCTCTTAGTTTTATTGAATTTATGATGGAAACCATATAATTATGTTAATTATTGTTAAAATATTGTTTTTAGTAAGACATGTATCATTTAAATTAGTTTGTGCATAAACACTTTCTGTGTTACCAGAAGTCATTTAATATCTGTTTATGTCTTCTGATTCTTAATTTTGATTCATTTTTGGTATAAATTTTTAAAAATATGCCATATAAATAGTATAATCGTAAATCTGTATATGTCTGAGAATTTCTTTATGTTGCTAAATATAAAATCTTGGGTTGGAACCCTTTTGTCAAATTTCACTCACTCCATGGTCTTCTAGCATTTAATATCAAGGAAAAAATGCTAATTTTTTTATAGATAAGCTTTTTTATCTTAAAACGACATCATTAGAATTATTTAGTTTTTCTTAAAATTTATAATTTTCACAAAAGTTTAGGTTTATATTCTTTTCATTAAATTTCTCTGACTCATAGTGAGGTATTTTAATTTGTATAATTAGAACTTTTTCATTTCAGTAAAATTTTCTTCTTTTATATTTTCAATGTTCAATCTGTTCCATTTGTCTTGTTATACATTGGTTAGATTTCCTTTGTCAATTTTCCTACCCATAATACTCGCTCTTGTTAATTTAATCTTCTTGTCTTTTTTTTTTTTTCCCATTCGTAGAGAGCTTCTTAGTCTTGTTTTCTATATCACAGATTTTACTTTTACAGGGTTGATTCTGATTTTTATTCTATGTTCATTTTAAAGCTATACTAAATTTATTTTTATTTAAATCTTCTATTTCTAATGTATATTTAAAAATATTTTCCCATGCTTTCTAACTCCTTTCTTTTTTAAATTTCAATTGATTGTCTTCTCATTTTATCTTTTGTTTCACAAATTTCATGTATTCCTGAATTTCCTTGGGAGTGTAAAGCTACTTAAAGTTGACTTGACTTGTATATAGCTGATTATTTTCAAATCTTAGTTCTTCATGTCTTATTCTGTATTATTGTTATTGTTTTGAAGTTAATAATTCTAGGACAAGATGCTATCCAAGGCCAGAATTTGCCCCAATAGAGTATTGGTGAGGTCTTCTTGGATTTCCTCAGTATTATTGGGATGCTTTTTGGATTCTTCTCTCATATCTCAAGCTGAAGTTCTGGTTGATGTAAGTTTATATCACCAGTTTAGTGATTCAGTAGATTTAAGAGGATAGGAAGAGATTCAGAATCATGGATTGACCCAGGATGTGTGGTTTCTTCTCTGTACTCAGTGAAACCTGCTATGTCAGGGGCAAACTCTTGATTCTAAATTGGCCTACTTGCCATTTCAGTTATAGGTAGAGCTGTGTTTTCCTTCTTCTGGATACTTATGCCTCCTGGATCAGGGAGAGGTTGAGCCTGAGAGGAATCCCTCTGTCTTAAGTTTGTGTTCTGGAAAGTCTGCTCTTGCCCTTGGACCTCCTCACCGTGCTGTTTTGGAAAAGTTATTGATTCGAAAAGATAAAGGAGGTTCTAGCTGGAGATTTCTTAATTTTTTCTAAAACTAAGTTACCATGTTATTTATCATTTAAATCAGGACATGTATGAGAATGAAAGAAGTCTCAATTATAAATAAGATGGGAAAATGGGTGCAAAGCCAGACTGTCTCAATCATCTATGATTTACCACTATCTTTAGCAGCTACCCATTCAAACTAGGAAGTATTATTGAGGCTCTATGATGTTATTCTCGAATGGCAAGATTTCATTCTTTTTTTTTTTTTTATGGCTGAGTACTGGTCCCCAATTTTTGTGGTTCATTGACATTTTTGGAAAGGAGAAAAGAGAGAAGCTACTGATTGTCTTTTCTTTGCCTCTTTCTCCCTCCCCACCTTACCTCCATTCTGCACAGATGTCCTCTGTTCATTTTATATATGTATCTTGTTTGCAAATAGGTGGTAAACTTTTTGAGAGTAAGTATCTCGTCTCCTAAGTTTTTGGCATTTCTCATAGCTTCCAAGTTGGTGCCTTCCCTGTGGCCCCTACCCCATGCTAAGTTCTTCCTGAATGGTGTTTATAATTCTGGAAGTGAGTATAGGTTTTTTCCAACCATTTTTATCCTTCTTTGTCTTGGTTGTCATTACAACTGAGCATCTGATCCAATATTGCTTTACATTTGGATTTTATTCAAATTTTAATTCCACATTTCATCTCAAGAAGTAAATCGAACAATTAGCTTTGGTTATATATACTTTCCTTTCTTTAACTGAGTGAAATACTAAGTATCTTGAGACAAATTCTAAATCTGAACAGAGTATTTGTGATGACATAATTCTATATAATAGAATCAATCTCAAATAGCTGAATTACAAGCTGAGACAAACCATTCAGTTATTATTAGGTCATTTACACATACTTAACAATACATTAACTTGGTGAGTGCCTAGATCTCTTTTCCTTGCCTTCTGTGTTTTTAATTATGCTATTATTATTTGATTGGTGATTAAATTACAGTTGTTGGATTAAAGTTGCTACTTGAAAAGGAAATTTAAAGTTTTTAGCTATTTCCTTCAATGAAGAAAGATGCAGCATATTTAATTAAATCACCTTAAAGGTGCAAAGTGGGCAGCAACATTTTACAAAGCTTTACAAGGCTTGACCTTTGTAATTGATTTTTACCTGAAAACTAGAAAAAAAATCCAGTACTTCCAATTCAGCACATTATTTATTTAGACTTTATCCATTAAGTTTCACTTCCATTTTGTGCTAGATAAGCTGACCAAAATTGGTCTGATTGTGTGCTATTACATTTTTTTTTAAAAAGAAAGCAGTCACTTTTCTCACAGATTCTAAGTTCCTGAGTGCAATACATAAATCTTAAACATCTTTTTGTCTTTTCTTCTACTTACTAAGCACCTAACACAATTTCCTAAGTATGGCCCATACTTACTATAAGTTCGTTAACTTGAACTGAGTTTTGATTATTCATTTTAGCAGCCTTGGGACATACTGTTTGTAAGAATGTTGAAGAAGCTTTCATCCCAAGAACTTTCTTATTTCAGGTTTAGCTAGTGCTTAAGTTTTTTGTTTTTTTTGTTGTTGTTTTTTTGTTTTTGTTTTTGTTTTTGTTTTTTCAGGCAAACCCATCACATTTAATATTAGGTTTTCCTCTGATGAAAATAGAAAAATCAGATTATATGGTTACTCACAGATCCATGTCTAGTTTTCTGAAAAGATATGTTGCTAATGGAATATTATCTGTACGATTATGTTCAACCAGCATTTCTGTTAAAATTTTCTTACCTAAAACCACTATCCTGCTTGGGCCTTTGTGGCAAAATACTAGTTTGTAGAGGTTATACTGCTCTCCCTAGGCAATTTTCATTGTGTGATTTAAAATCCTTGTACACATCAGGAGTAGGTATTATTATTATGGTATTATTAGAGTTATATAAAAACAATGTAAAACTATTGTTTCTACATTGCATATCATATTCCTTTGAACTGATATTAATATTTTACTGTGTAGAATCTCCAAATATACCTTTGAAAAATGCATCAGAAGAGAAGGAGCATTAAGTCTTAGAATCAGAAGCTTGATTGTAGGATCTGTGGGGTCTTAGGCAAGGCTGTATCTCCATCAGTCCATTTTCTTATCTACTAGAAAGGATTAATAATATCTAGCTTAAGAGATTTTTGTAAGGGGGGGGGGAAGAAAAGAATGTATGGTAGAAAAACCACTGCATACAATAGGGTGTTCTTCAGATATGGGCATTTATTATTAAGTTACTATTGTATTCTTCTTTAAGTTCAAAGCCTCCACTTTTTCTCTCTATTATTTTAGACTATATTTAACTGCTATTACAACTAGGCAACAAATCGAAGAACTAGTTATCCATTAGAGTGACCATAAGGTTTTCAAGATTTGAAATTCTCTCATTCTTGAGGTACAAATAGTGACAACTTTATGAATAAAATATGACCCTGTTTGTATTTTTGCTCCAGATCAGATTCCTATTCCTTCAATTTTCTCATAGTATTTCATAAGACTACATGAATGAATGACCTAAAGGTGAAATTATCCTTGATGTCCACCAGATATATGACACAAGGTGTATAACTCAGGACCTTGGCCTTATACCCACTTATTTAGTATCTCCAAAGCTGTGCTAGACAGGGGTTTTTAGTAAGAGAAATAAAGATCTTTACACATTTGCTTTACAGAGCTGACTCTCTAGGAAAAAACCATCTATGTGTCTTCACATCTGAAGTGGGGAAAGGTTGGTTCCACACTGCATTTCTGCAATATACTGACTAGACGGAATTAGGATCCAAGTCTTTTTCCTTTGTTTACTTAATCGGCTTAGGCTCCTCCCATTTCAGCCTTTCCAACTCCCAATAGTTTTTACCTACTTAAAAATACTTAAACCAAAATTTTAAACAAACAAATCCAGTCCACTATGAAGACAGTTTCTATGCTCTGCGAGGTGAGACTGACTTTGGCATGACTATTAGCAATGTGAGATTACAAATAAATTTTCACTTGTAGTCTTTGGCTTAAAACTGGTTCTTTCCCATACAGTGCACTTATACCACATAGTAGGTCTTCGATTAATGTTTATGAAATGCATACATAGATGAGTAAGTTATAACTGGAGCTGATTTACAAGTTCTGGGAAGAATGGTTGCTGTTTTACATATTTTTCTTCTGCAGAAGCATCTCCCCAGCTAATCAGGCTTTGTGTTGTCCTTGCTTATGTCTATTTCTGCAAGAATATTGTGTCTTTCTCACATACTCATTGCCCCAGTGCCTTATCACATGCAGTCCAGCCTCCAGAAGCAATGTCCAAGGGGGCACTGTTTGTGTGTGTTCTGAAGATGGAAATGATTATCATAAAAGACGTAAGAAGGATTATGTCAGGAATTCTCTTCAGATCTGCACATTTAGCAAGCCATCCTGTTTTGTATTACAGAATCACATTATGTTCTGCAGCTCCTCTGTAGCTGTTTGGTTTTGGTCATGGATTTGTGAGAGATTGGGGTCAAAGTCAACAATGTTTACAAACACAGGAGAAAAGTCAGCAAGAGATGGCCAAATCCAAATATGATCTTTATGATTCTCTAAGTGGCTAGTCATTTGACCTATAAACAGAAACCATAGTTTCTGGCTACGCAAGGTGTTCCCTGCACTCAGAGCTTTAAATAGTGTTACCAAATAAAATCATTCATCTGCACTTCAAATGTTGGCAAGCCGGCCTCTTTCTGATGCCAGGGTTTCTGCCTAATACCTGGTATACTTTTTTATGGACTGAAGCTTAAAAGGAACCACAAGAGCCTAAAAACATATATAAGTTCATGACAAATTAAGAGCCTGAAAATAACTGCAAGCCATTTGAAGTGGGCTAGTGGGATTTTCCCACAGCTTCAGCCTTGAGATCCAGTGATCAGTAAAAAGCAGACAATGGTATTCAGAAGCAGATAGCAGATCTTGATAATTCAGTTTCTTTCTGAAGCTGTCATACTCAGGTAGCCTTCACTGTTGAGTTCCATTCCTTTCTTCAGACAAGGTACCTCTGTGATTCACATGTGGAAGTTTTATGGCAATAAAACTTGCCAATTGGAGCAGATTCAAAAGACATGAGACAGAGCGGTGGTCTTCTCACACTTCGTGAGGGAAGGAGTTGAGTGTCTTCCATCTTGTGATCTGCCAGAGAGTAGTCTGGGGATGAGTCTGTGGCTCTGTGGGGATAGATGAGCATGTAATCAAGTCTACCCTCAAAGAAGCAGGACGCCCTTCATGACAGTTTTATTGAGACCACTTCTGCAGTTCCTGATCTGAGTTCTACTTTGGAATTAGGAGGGAAGCCCAAGGAGAGATCTTGATTACATTGCATGCTTCCTGCCTCTCTTCCAAAAAGAAATAAAGTGCAAAAGTTTAGGCATTAAAGAACTGGATTTAGAGTAACACGACTGTAATTCAAACTCTATAGCATCTAAGTTAAACTAAAATCCCTGGTGGGCAGGAAACTGACACAGATATGGCCCTGGATAGAAAGCTTCTTGAGCAATTCACATCTTTAAAGAGGTTCTAAGACGTGTGTCCAAGATGGGCTCTAAGTTTTACATCTTGGAAGTTGTGAATGAGTGTCTCACAGTTGGATGTGTATGGTTGAATCGACTGGTTCCATCTCAAGGTTCTTCCTTAAATATTTGTTAGTGTTTAATATATTAGCCACTTAAACCCATTTCTGATGACTTCTGACAACTGCCATTAGTGCAGGAGCAGAGGGAGAGAAGCCAAGTGCCTGAGAAAGAAAAGAGAACACAAAGCTGTATGCTGAATAAGGGTGGATTCACTCTGAAGACTACAGCAATTACATTCCATTCTTCTCCATGCGGATTTCTGTATCATTTTGATTTAAGCCAGAGGGGAAAAAAAATCAAAGAATAGGATAAAATTATTGTATGCAAAAGTTTCTGATTTGGGGGAGGAAGAGATCATATCAACATATGCTTCAGAAAGTCATTCCTGGACAGGCAGAGATGTGATAAGATCCAAGTCAAAGAGATCATCTAGAGGGCACCAGTGACTAGGCAGCACAGTTTTATGGGGTTTTAAGAAAAGAACCCATAAAGGAATGATTAGTGAGACCTCAGGAGTGGGGAGAAGAGTTAGTGCAGTGTGATTTAACTCGAGTTCACATTTCTCTGTCTCTACTCCCTTGAAAAGGCCACAACTCTCAAAGGCTTCCCTGTCGTAGCAGTGTCTCAGCCTCTGGGATACAGACCACTGGGGATCAGAAGCTCCTTGTGCCCTGCCCCCACCCATCAGTAGTAGGTGGGATCGAGGATGCTCACACTTGAGTGAGGGGCAATCCCAACAAAGTTTTCTCTGAAAACTTCTTGGTGTTGGTGACAGCTTGGAAACCACCTAATGGGGAACATGGTGATGAGTCTTGCTGGAGAATAGTATGTATGCAGCAGGATTCTTGGAGAGAGATATAAATAGGAAATAAGATATGGACAAAGTGGTGTTAAACCCACTGCTGAGTCACATATTTAAGTTGACATTGTAGCTATTTTTAATGGTTTAGTGGGTTGGAAAATGTTTGGTATTTGTAAATAATGTTTTTAAAATTCTAACATATTTCAAGTCATTTTTATTATACTATATGTTGAATCTTGAAAAAGTCTATATTATATTTCATTAACTCAAGGACTTGACATAGCTGTGATGGATGAAGTTTGCACTCCAAAATCCTCAAGAAGCTATACCTGAGAATTTTTCTCTCCCTAGTTATTACAACTAATTTTCCCATCAAATCCTAGAGGATTGCTTTGAACCCTCACTCTAACACTCTGAAGGCAGAAATGTATTTTAACTCATTCACACTGCTGCTAATCTCCTCAGTGATTTATGAGGTCTTTAAAGCTTTAATTCTCTGTCAGAAATCTTCCTTAGTAGTAAGTTGACAGTTTAAATTAGTGTTTAGACATGGCTTTCATAATGTCAGTTTTGTTTTGTCTCAGCAGCGTCTTGGAATTCCTTCCATTGTACCTCAAGTGACTCATGGCAATAAATGACTCTCCTCTTTTGTTACAAATCAAGGAAGAATGGAACGAACCACATAATGTTTGTAAAAGAGCAACTTTAATTAGTTCTCAGCTGTAGCCAGAGATGCTTGTCTTGTCTCTTTAGTATATAAATATAAGACATGATGCATTCAGGTGAACAAATACTGGTTTCCTAAAAAAGCTCTCTTGGTTCCCTTCCAAAAATTGAAGGGCAATTGAAGCAGTGACATTTTAAAGCCTTCTACTCAAACTGGCCAGGGAAAGACCACAAGTAGCTTCCAGGCTTCCAGGAGTCGTGTTTGGGATGGCCTTTTGGAATTGAATGAATAAACCACCAGTTGAAAGGAGATCTCCTGAAAGGGGTTTCCCCGCCCACCTGTAGGCCCTCCTCTCCTGGGGGAATAGTGCCAAGACACACCTACGGCTAGAGGTACCTTTCCTGCCAAACTGCCAAGCTATTTTCTCCTGAGTTCTGAGTGTAAGGGTAAACTCCAGTTCCTTGAGGGTCCAAGTTTGTTTACTCTCAACAATGTTTGACTTCCTAAGGAAAATGGTGAAAGAAAGTATAAAATTCCATTAAAAAAACCTTCAAGTATTTTTGGACATCAAACAACTCTTACAACACAGCCCTTTGATGAATTCAGTGTAAATGAATCAGAAACATATGGCTAGTGTTTATGTTCAAATGTACATGCATTTAAAAATTCTGAGATAAATTAGTTTAGTGAGCTATGTTTGGGTCATTTCCAGCATCTAAGAATTTAGAAAATCACTTCTCATGAGTAAAGATGTGGAAGAAATGGTTGAGCACCCCTTGAACTGAAAAATGGGCACGTTCAGCAGCCCATGCTGTGTTGTGTATTATAAACACGGTAGCAGAGGGCACAGATCTTGGGACAGGTCCAGGCCAGGAAGGATTGGGGCTACTGTCGTAAAAGTTTCTGTACCTCATTACCAGCTGTCAGTACCTGTGCAAGAAAGTTCCACACTTAACAAACATGGCCCATCAACTTCCTTGGATTCGTTCAGTCCTTGGACACTTTTGTAAATCGTGCTTTGTGTTCAGGCCATTGGAACCCATTGACTATGTGGCTCCCCCTTTGGTATAACCAGTGCTTCCTTTCTTCTTTGAAGATAATGGAATTAGCCAATAGTGTATAACTGTGAGAAAAGGTCACATGCATGGTTTCTGGTTGTACCGAAAGAATGTGTGTGTTTATATATATATATATATAAAACCCAATTCGATAAAATGTGGTCCTAAGGGCTTTAAGATTTTTCATTTCTAGCAAGACCAAAAAAGTATTGAATTTTTAAATTATCTCATTTTAATCCACATGTATGTCATTGCTTATTGAGGGAGAAGAAGAAGCAAGAGATGGAGACCACTGTATTTTGATGCATCAGATTTAATTTTTGGGCTTGTCTCAATGGGCCTGGTCTAGATCATTGATTATTGCTTACAGTGGTAAAATGCTGACTATGAGAGTTACAGAAACCTCTCCCATGGCTCTTGATGTCCAAGCACACAGTGGCACCAGTAATGTCCTCCTCTCCTTTCAGTTTGCTAAAACACTAAATAACTTAATAGTATGTCAACAACACACCACAAGATGCTGATGGCAATGCAAAAAAATGTAAATAGCACAAGACATCTGCCTTCAAAGAAATTAAAATTGAATTCAAGTTACAAAATATGCCAAATGAAATAATTGCACTAGAGCTATCATAATATAATAATATTTCATTGCTAAACTAGTGATGTAAACCATCACTTATGAGTGGAGGATTAAGGTGGGCCTAAACAGTGTGAAGTAGTAAAAAGATCATGAGATACTTGAACACTTTTGGAAATGTAACGAACTGAAGAACACTATATTTGCTGTTTCTCTTCTAAAAGAGATTGAAAATACCTCAATAAGCTTTTTAGCTTGAGGAAATGGAAGGAGAGTTACAAATTGTCAGCTCTGCCACTAACTAATTGTGGGACTTGGTTAAATTTAATGTTTTTTTTTTTCTTGATATTGCTTATCTCTAACATAGTATTAATATTGATATTAAGAGTAATATTATGTATTAATACCTATTGTTTATTCATTCAATAGTGTTTTGAGTGATTATGATGCACCGGGCACTATGACGAGAAGTGAACTGGTGTATATGGAAAGCATGGTGCTGTGCACGGCACATGGTGGGTTTGGTGGAGGCAGTGGGGTTGTGTAACATTTAAATGCCAGAGGAAAGGTAAGTGGATGTTAAACTATGTAATTTTTACTTTGTTTAATGGAATTATTTGCATAGGTATAGCCTAAAAATGTTTAAAAGTCAAATGCCAGAGAAATATTTTTCTTTCTTATAACACATTTTAAATTCTGACATTGCCCTCTCTCTCTCTCTCTCTCTCTCTCTCTCTCTCTCTCTCTTTCTCTCTCTCTCTCTCTCTCTCTCTCTCTCCCCCCTCTCTCTCTCTCCCCACCCCCCCTCCTTTGTCTCAATGAGAGAGGTGGCACTGCTGGTTGTAATAGCTTTGTTTTCACTCACAAGCTTCGTTCTTCTCAAAACACATTTAATATAAACATAGTTTTATAGGATGTCTGCTCACTCCTCTGCTTGCTGCTTTGCCCGACTTAGTGTATGACCTTGGGAATGCACATCTCTCTATGCGTCAGTGTCTCCATCTGTAAAGTAGGCTAATAATACTGACTAATATATAAAGCACTCAAAGAGCATCATGAAAGATACAAAGTCATATTATATGTTCACAAAGCCTATTGCTCATCATACCTATTGCCTTATAGATATTTATGAAAATTTCTCCTCTTAATAATCTTTTATACTTTATTAGTTTGATCAGTGTGAGACATTCTCTACCTTGCACTATTGAAGGGATTGGAAGTAGCCAAAAGAACAATTATACCTCTGGGAAGCAGGAGGAATGTGTAGGAAGGGTGAGGAAGGATAAAGAAATTATGAGTCATCTGAGGATACCATATTTCTAATATAGTCATCCCATGAGGCCAAAAAATTACGTCACACCACTCAGATCAAACTCTGAATGTCTATAAAATCCCTATAGAGGAACTGTATTCATTTTAACCTGCTTGGAGCCAATTAAATAGCTTGTCATAAATGTATACTGGATTTCTATAAGAATCAAAGGCCTTGCCTATTTTCAGGTGACTTCTTGCCAAAGAAACCAAAATCTCGAGATCTCAAGATATTTAACTTCTAGAGACAGAGGAATTCTGTGTAATGACAAGAATCGAAATGAGAGAAGAGAGAATATAGAATAAAACCCTATTACAATATTGCCCATCACAGAATTGAATACACCACAAGTTCACGACATACACTTACAGAGAAAATGTTCATCAAAGTAAGGTCTGATGAAATTTAGATGTTAGTTGTGGCTCCACCTGCACCCTACTTCTGGCCATCTCAGCATAATAAGTACTAAGGGTACAACTAATCTTTTCTTGGCTTTTAAAGCATTTCTACCTGGGAGCTAACTTAGCTAGTTGGGTTCAAAATGGTTCAATAAAATGTATGTTATATCTCAGGACATGAAGTTGTATTTTTATCAAAACTTATGAACAATAAACCTAACTGTGCTCCCTGTGTTTCTCACTTAACTTTTCACCTCCAGTTTCCATGGAAGAATTGGTAGGATCTTGGCAATTATATTGACTTAAAGCTTTAACAACAGGGTTTACATGTTTCCAAGGAACAAATAATAATTAAAAGAATATTTCTAAGACAGGTGAATTTTTTTTCTACCCATCATAGTTTAAAGTATATGACTATCTAGTACAGTGGTTGCAAAATTTTATTCTTAGTCTCAGGATCCTTGCTTTAATCAAATACTTGAGGCCTAATATTGGAAAAAACATTTAACATGGTTTCAAGGGAAGACTAGAGGGCCCTCTGTAAAACATTTTTGCATGCATTCCTGCTCTAGAATTATACTAGTGGTCTCTGAACTTTATTGATCCACTCATATTAGTAAAACTTTTTTGAACATGACCTCATATGTACATTTTGCAACAGACAAAAAAAGAAATGATAAAAGAGTAATATAAAGCTAAAATAACCAATGTTTTCACATTACTTCTAAAGTTAATAACACAAAATACCTCCTCTCACTAAAACGTGTTATTAATAATATTTTAGTTTCTTAGTTGCTGAGAGATGCTTCTAAACATTATTAGTTAATATCCTAAATAATTTTATATTCTTAGTATAAAGTTCGACTGTAATAAGTGACTATAAATTTGTAATTTCAAATATGGTTCTTAATAATTTTAAACTTCTGGATACATTTAAAATTTTTTTTTCTTATTTTTATTTCATAACTGGGGAAAGGCGAAGTATCAGATCTGCCAGTCTCTTGTTTGTACATCTTTAAATTACTGACTACTTCAACTTGAGAACTCATTTTAAGAATATTTTTAATCCTTATGTCTCTTTTGTGAATTAGACAAAATAATATATAAAGTCACATAATTGGGCAGAGTAATAAGTCTAAACATACTGTAAGCACACTCCCAAGTAAGAGCCATGCCAGCAGATTCTGTGTGTTTTGGGATTGCTACCTCATCTTTTGTTCATGGCACATGACCATCTGACACATAGAAAATGGACACCGGTGTCAATCCATGTATTTAAAGTGATTGAGAATTATATAAATAAGATACAAATCCAAACAGAAATTCTAATATGTTCTTTTTGTATCCCATGGGTCATCCCATGACTGTTCTAGACCTGGCCCCTAGACTATTCACCAAAACTTATGATGTTGATGATACCTAAATATAAATATTACACCAATTCCTTCCCCTTGCCCAGAACCTCATGTTTTTCGGGACAGACATTCCTAGACTAGCCTAGCATTTGTAAATATCTGACTTCCACAATCACTCTCTCCACATCAGACCAGAATGGTGGTGATTGTAAGGCAGTTGTGGGAAGGCCTTCACAGTGCAGGTGACCCTTTAATGGATATTCAATCTTATACAGCATATACAAGTGACATGAATGAGAAGGGGTAGGTTGTCAGCATTAGAGAAAGAGAGGAGTACAATGCCTCAGTGGAAGAGATGTAACTAACGTCTGTGATAATGGCTATTAATTTATCAACAATTTACCAGATAAATAAAAGAGGTTTGTATTTAGGAATCAGTGCTTGTAAGTGGGCTAGAGTAATGCTGTATGTTTTTTTTCCCCTTGCAACACACATTTTTTTTTTTCTACCACTTACTCTATGTAAGTTATAGGTGTTTGACATTAACTGAAGCTGGTTACCTTAGTACATCCAGTAACTTCTTAGCATTTGGTTTTGTAACCCTTTGTGCTCTAGTCTGCTAACAAAAACTGGGCCATCAGCAGTCATAGATAGAATTTCTTTTTTTCCCCCTAAGATAGTAAGCACAGATATGATTCTACCACAATAACATGAGAAATGACATATTTGACAAAATGTTTCCAAGTCAAATTAAATATGTTTATAGCTCCCATCCTGCCAAATGGTGATGTGTAGTCTATCATTGTTGAGGGCCCTAGGGGTCCTGGGAAAGTCTTAGGAATTGTATTTGGCCCCAAATATTTGGGAGAGGACTGCAGATATGCTCAATGCCAAAGGCTATGTGGTTCCATAAAACAGATGGCTCTGCTAGGGCCTCAGGCAAGTCTTGGAGCCCTGGGCTCTAGGTTCAGCTTTCTTAAGTAGAATGAATGGGGCTCAGTTCATGATATTCTTAGAACTACAACCATCTTTCATCCCTTTCCAACACAAAATAACAATTAAGTTCAGTAATTATTCTTCCCCAACAGTGGTAGTGAGGCCATACTAAGGTGCCTGCTAAGGGCCCTCCATCCCTTTCTTCCTACCAAAGGGGCTCCTGGCCCTTCTGACACTGGTGCTGCCACACCCCCCCCCCCCTTATTCTTGCCACTACTGCTGCCACCAAAGCTTTAGAGCCACTGTGTGCCAGGCAAGTGTCCCACTTCCAAAAATGTCACAGAGGCTTGCTTCCACCTTAATTGGCAGCTTCGCCACTGGTGATTCTGGAAGAAGACATTGAAGGACAAATCTGAGTGTCAAATGCTTTGCTGTTCTTATCACCTCCATCTCCTCTGACAGGTGAAGCACTGTTACTGGAGCAAACTCATGTAGTTGACCCATCATCCTCTTATAAGGAGTCCTTTCCCAGGAGCCTCCAGGGCTCCTCGCACAATTCAGGCCTTGCTAAGCCTGCCTGGCAGTGAGTCAGGCCTGCCTGGACTTGTTTGTATTGTATTCCTGCAGTAAACATGGCCAGTGGGAATTGGGGTGGGATGGTGGTGGAGGGGGAGCAGGGCGGTGGAGGATGATACCGGATCCATCCATACCTTTAATAGCTAGAATTACTTACTAATGTATTTTTATGTTTGCTGGCATATTCTCACTGTTTTCACATATCTTGGCCTTGTCTGAGATATGTTGATTTTGTTAAAATCTGACAAAGAAATGGTACAATGGAGATATATATATATATATATATATATATATATATATATATATATATATATATATATCTCATTTTAATTACTCCCAGATCCTTTTCACACAACTTTGCCGGCTGGCTGACTGATTCAATGTAAATGTCCAGGAGGGTGGGACCGTTCATAACCATAGAAACAAATACAAGAGTTTAACCCTAAGCTATGCTGGAAGGATAAACAAACATTGGGACTAGACAGCTGATACCTACAGCCTTTGTAACTGTGTTTCGGTAGAGTCCCCCAGACGGAGCTCCAAAATACTCATCCATCTAGCAGATTGGCTCCTTTGTCAGGCCATCATATTATTTGGAATTTTTTTAACATTTTATAGACCATATTAAATAGATGGGCTAATGTCAAAATCAATTATTTTTATAACTCAGTCTTGAGAAGTGAAACATTATTTATTATAGTAACTATGAAACAGATGTTGTAATATATGTCCTAATTCAATAATAAAAAAAAATCAGTTAAAGCAGTCGTTTTATGATTTTCCCAAGAACACTAGGTTAAATTTGGCGTGTCTGGTTCAAAATAAAAATTCACGCAAAGCGTGTCAGAGTAAGTTTAGGTTAGCAAATATGCAAGATTTAGATCTAAAAGAGAAATAGGAAAATATAACATCAATTTTGGGGAACATTCCCTTCTCCTTTCTAAGCAGATGTTCCATAAAGACAAAGAAAGCTTGGCCATGCATTGTGGGGCCGCCTGGGAAGCAGCAGTCTGTCAGGGTGAGGCACTCTGCAGGTGGCTGGCGGGGCGCATGTACTAGGCCTGGCACAGCTCTACATCACTGGGATGGACACTTGGCAGTCTGGCATGACGTACAGAGGGTTGGTCAGAAACAACGCCTGATAGGGGAGATTGTCTGCATGGCTTTTCATATCAGAAGTGAAGTAATGTATTAGGTATGAAGACTATTTCTTTTCAACATATGTCACTTTATTGCCTTCTCTTAAATTGTCTTCACTTAGCCATTAGTTTTGGCAAGGCTGATGTTTAGGGATTGAGGCTTGTGGAACTGCTCATTTCGCATTTCAAAAATCATCATAATTTCATTGAGATTTAAGAAACCTCACTAGGTTTCCACTTGAGTGGAATCAAAAATATACGTATGTTCCAAATGGAATATATCAATATTTTAAGCTAAGGCTACCAAAAAAAAAAAAAAAAAAGTTTACAGAAAAGTGTACACATAGCCAAAGGTTTCTAAAGTCAAGTTATGTATGTATATAGACTTATATGTAATAAGGAGGAATCTATAAAAGATTCCAATTATTCCTGACCATCTATTTAGAGTTAATCTTTGATAATGTCTTTGCAACATTTCATATTTTTGATCTTTGGCCAATGAGTTAAATAACTTTCTAATTGAAGATTAATGTTTTCCAGCACGAACTACCTAATGATTATTTTCTTTGAGTTTCAATGTTATGAAATTTATCAGAAACTATACTTCTTATTATTAGTAGCAATATTTTTCTAAAACTATAATGGAAACATTATAATATACATTTATTATATACTATTTAGTCATACAATACAAACTGCTTTAGGGACAAATAAAGTGATGATGCCAAAATTAAATGGCTGTCTGGCAGGCAGCTATGAAAATAATGGCATGAAATATTAGGTCATTAGCTGGTTCTCTAAAATCTAAATGTGATGTGTGAAAATCAGTTGTGGAGTCAACATATAACTTTTTAAAGTGCTGATTTTGTGAAAGTAACATTGCAAAATTTGGGGACTGTCTTCCTGTTTAGGAAATCTATATCTTGTACTTTTATCTATCTTCAGAAATCACTGTTCATGCAGATGAGAAAATAACAAGGTGCCCTGCTGGGCAGTATAGTTAGAGAAATTTTATTTCATAAAGAAAATTTTGCTATATAAGTAGTAATATTAAGGCATCTAATCTTTAATGATGCCTCTGTTTTCTATTATGGTTGAGCAATATGATGTTTTTACTAATTGAATCCCTAGTTAGAAGATTAAATTGCCACACATGCTACATACCTTACAGATTCCTACTCCTTTTTTTTTTTTTTTCATTTCAACAAATATTTATTAAGCTCTTACTTCTCTAGGCAAATAGATAATTAGGCTATACTGACAACACTGACCCTTCCCTCAAGGAGATTCCCTAGGTTAAAAATTTCAAAGGTTTTCAATAACACAAATATGCTCAATAGAAAAATCATATTGAATCAATTTATCTATGATGATTCAGAAGATACTTCCAGATCTTCCAGTAATCAAGCTCATGTTATCATGGTATGATCATTTATCATGGTATGATCAAATCCTTGACATTCTAATGAACAGCTTTCGATTTAGTAGTCTACAGCTAAGCTGCACACTGAATTTTATAACTGAGAATATCAGAGCACAATGAACACTCAAAGACAATGACTTTCACATGCTATTTAGGGAAAAAGACAGATATCTTTCTTTGGCTATAAACAGGAAACAGTATCTGTTACCATTTATTCAATAGAATTTATCGAATGCTTACTGTACAAAGCTAGATAACCACTTTGTTAAGTGGCCCCTTTGCTTCCACAGAAGCAAATATAGTTGCTTGTTTTATACCAGGTTACTGTGTTCCTCATATTAGAGAAGCTGCTCTAATAGCAAGTTACCATTGATTAAGCACCTATTTTGTTCAGGCATTATTTAAGCATCTTACATAAATTACAAGAGCATTGCAAAGTAGGTTTTATTATTGTCCTTTATAGAAATAAATTCATGCTTCTTTCATGTCTGTCCAATACTAAGTAACAAAGTCAGAACCCAGGCTGGCCTGATTCTAAAATCATTGTTTCCAATTAAAAAAAAAAAATGAGTGCATTGTCTCATTTAGATTCATCTCTGCCTTCAAGAAGTACCTCTTTTTCTAGCAAGGCTGTAATACAGGAAAGTAATGAGAATGGGTAAGGCTCCAAAGACTGAGGGTTTTTCTCAAAAGACCACATGAATATGGAAAATGACTCTGGCCAAGAAAGAAAATCGGACAGGAATTGTAAAAGAAAATGAGATGATATAACTCGAAGACAATGAATACCTTCCTCTTAGCAACATGAGTGTGCCAGAGCAGAGTAAGTCACAAGGTTAGTGCTTCTTGATCTCATAGCTTCCCAGAAGTCAGAACTGGAAAAGATGGCAGGCTAACGGCTCAAAGATGAGTCCAGGATTGGTACAGAGTAAAGACTATGGTTAAACTGAGGATGAACCTAAAGAATAACTATAAACTTTCAGCAATAGATAGATATTTTTTCTGGTTCATACTTTTTCCCCCCTCGAGATGATGGAATTTTTTTTATTATCATGTTCAAATGTTACAGGAAAAAGGATAGTTCTTTTAATATAGCATTTCTTGTTAGTTGAATTTTTACTATGACTTTATGGAAAGAATGCTTGTCCTATTTCCTGATATTCCCAGGAGTAATGAAAAAAAGGCGGGAGGACAAGCAGCCTTCCATGAGTCATGCTCATTACACATCACTATTAAGTATTTACCACTATTACTAATTTACCACACATCACTAATAAGTGTTTACTAAATGCTAACTCACTATACAATATACCATATATTTACTAATTACTAATTTATTTCATTTTACTAAATATGCCTTGTTTTCTTTCTCCTCTCCTTCTGAAATTCAAATTGCCTTTACATTAGGTTATTTTACTTGGTTGCATCATTTTCTATCCCTTTTCTCTCTGACGTTCAGTCCGAGTGTTCTCTTATTGACTTCTGCTATGTCTTGACTGCTCTTAACTTCATTCACTAAGTTTTTAATTTCAGATATTGTATTTTTCGGTGCTAAAAGATTCCTCTGATTTTATCGATTCCAGTTCTCTGATAAAATTATTAATCTTTCCAATCGTTGTGTCCATCTTTTCTTGTATTTTATTTAACATATTTATTATAAAACTTCTAGGTCGCATCTGCCAATTCCAACATTTGAATCATCTGTAAGTCTGCTCCTAACGACTATTTTTGGTCTTGATTACCATTCTCTTGCTTCTTCATATGTCCTGTTATTATTATTATTATTTTTATTTTATGACACACTTTGTGTATAAACAATTATAGAGAGTAAAGTTTATATTATTTTCTTCTCAGGAAGGGGTTTCCCTTTCTAGATTTAACAGCAAAGTGAATTGAGATAGAGCAGCACTTTAGCTTTGCTCTACCTCTGGTTTCAAATATCTCAGAGAAACCTTCCCAGCTTTTGATTGAGAGCTTGGCAGGTGTCCATACCATCCCCAAAGACTGAGAGAGTTAATGTGCTCTCTGGCAGTTTTGGGCTGTGTTCTCTAGCCTTCTGGTCTGTGATTTGGCAAGTATTTTAAATGCCTCAAGGAGAAGACTGGCTCTGTGTTTAATGAAGTTCCCACTCCTCATGTAGTACTTTGCCTCCCAAATACTGCTAGACAAAGAGGGATTATAGCGAGCCTTTTAGAAGCTCCTACACAGATTTGGGTTCAGCAAATGAACTCTGAGGGAAAATGACCTCCATGTCTTAGAGCTCCCCAAATTTCTAATTTGTTAATAGTGTCCTTGTTTTTTTCTCTTCTCTCCTCAAGCTTAGTCTTCAGTCTTCACCCATAATTTGCAAATACCCTAGGTAAAAAATAGTAGCCAGCAATGGCCTGCTCACCTTGCAAGGGTTTGCTACGCTCTGGTTCAGTTCATTCAGCCCTTTCTGTACCACATCACTTCAATGTCTTTAAAAAAAATGTGTGTAAAATAAATATGCAAAAATTATATATAATAATTATATAAATATATAAATGAAAATTGTATAGGTAAATATTATACACATACACAATCGATTTTTATTATTTGAGATAGTTATGTTCTATAAAGTCACCAAAAACACTGAATTAGCAAATACTGAATCATTGCCCCTAGAGGAAATACAGGTTATTTAATATATATTGTTGATTCGTTAACATTGAACTCATGGCCAACATCACTATAACTCATGTCTGAATAAAGCTTATCTAACACATCTATTTTCTCCATCAGACACATCAGGGCCTTCTGGCACTTAGGAACACTAGACGCACTTTAGCACTACTTCTTGGGGCTATTTTAAATAGCAAAATCACCCACGAAAAGTGCAAAAAACACAAAAAACATGGCACTAAATAGACCATGAAAAGGACATTTGTTTACTCCTGAAGAGCTGAAATAAAAAGCAGAGTCCGGCCTTGTTTGACCCCAGCTGGGAACGTGCACAGCAGGCAACTTAAATTCTTTGCCACTCTGTGTGCGTGAATGCCACGAATGACCCCAAAAGCACTGTAAGCTCTGATTTTAACATTAAAAATAAATTTTAGTGGATAGGTGGATCTTCAAATGAAGAATCTTAACAATGAGGGTCAACTTATATAACATATAAATTTAATATATGTGAATTTATTTGTATAGTTATATTTTTATATATAAATACATATTTATATGCTACATATATGTTTTAAAATAAATTATATATGTGTCTCTGTGTATATGTGTGTATGTATATATATATATATATATATATATATATATATATTTATTTTATTTTATTTTTTTCCCAAATTTGATCTTTCAACTGTTATAATGAGAGTGGTATTCTATTGCTTCCCGCTCCATTCTACCTTGAAACAGAGACCCTCAATCATTATTTAAAAATATTTTTTAAATTTTCTATTAATAATAAGAATATTATTATTTTCTGCTAAAACATTTATTGTTAAAGCCCTTAGGAGCTAGCTGCAAGATTTAGATTTGGCCACAGGCAGACAACGATTTCTGATACTTTGAATTATTTCTTCTGATTATGAGAATAACCTCATCCTGTCCAGTTCCATTCAGACTTAGTTTAATTTTGTCTTTTCACTGGTCCACTTTTAGTAAGGCCGGTGATTTCTCCATATCTGTTGGTAGACAGTTATTAAAATGAATACTGTCAGCATGAATCTTCCTATAATTTGTAAGAATATTCCATGATGGCTGTTGAGGAGTTTCTTATAAAATGTCAATCTCTAAACTGGATTATAAAACACTCCTGGATGGGAGAGTCCCTCCCCTCCTGGAACAGAGTAAATGTCCTAGCATCTGGTTCAGTGAAGAGAATGGAGAGGCAGCTCCTGCGCAGATGGGAAACATATGGAAGAAAGAACAATCTGGGAGGGTGGAGGAGTGTGGAAGGACTTGGGGCAGATAAGAGTCAAGCAGCTGGAGAAGGAACCTTTCGAAACTTTCTGATTTAGTCTCCATCTCAACTCTACCTCCTTCTCTTATATCCCTGAATCTCTGTAGATTTTCAGAGAAGCATGGATATGAGAGTGAAGCTAGGAGAAAACAGAGACTCTAGTGCAAGAGTTGCCGGTAAAGTGAATAAGAAAAATTCTCATTGGAAGAAGGCATGAAGTAGCTCTTGAGAACAGAATTGAACAGAGGTCCCCAAGCAGAGGGGAGCTCAATGAAGAGTTAATCACAGGGCCACTGCCAAGGATCTTGTAGGTAGGCCTAAGGACAAAAAGAGTTTCTTTTTCTTTTTCTTTTTCTTTTTTTTTTTTATTACTTCCTCTGTGATGTCATGAGTGGCTTTGAGAGAAAGCCCTCCCAGACATGAAGGCTCACAGGCTCAGTCACCACATACAAGTTCCAACAGCAATGCTTTTTGAGCCAGTTTCCTATTAATAAATCTCCTCTATTTAGCCCTGTATTAAAGTGTGAAGAGTTGAAACATCCAATGGACCTTGACTTTTCTTTCTCTTATTCAGGATTGTTGAGTAGGAATTCATTCTAGTAAAGAGTTAACCACACTCCCTCCTTCTACATAAAGTTACCTAGAGTGCTTTGACCAGGTATCTCCTTCTACCATGAAAAAGGCAACTGCTATCCCACCGGAACTCTGGCCTAAATTTTTCCCTTTTAAGTATCCTTATAAGGCAGAGCAGACAGAAGAGGAGAATCATTTCAAGATGATAAAATGGCTATGAGCCAATAGCTAGGGGGAAAAATTTTTCCTTAATCAGATGAAAAAACAATAACATTCTATCATAATATATGTAATCTGTTTATAAACACTGTAAATTAATATATATGTATGTATAGTATATATGTATATACTTATATATACATGGTCTGTGAGGGCAGCAGCACACAGGGCCTCTTTAGACATTTTTGATGCCCTTAAACCTGCAGAGAGGCCTCCCTCAGGAAGAAAATAGAGGTCAGTAGATAGACCTCCAAAGGATACTATTGTTATACACTCGTGGGGAGTTGGTGAGATGTAAATTCTACAATATCATTTAGAAATGTTGTAGTAGTACTAAAAACACAGTGAATCTATAGTATAATAGTTCAGGGAGTTGGGTGGGGGAGTGTCAAAAAATATTCAGTATGCCAAAAGAAGTGAAAACAGGTGTCCACCCAAAAACTTGTACATAAACTTTGTAGCAACATTACTGAAAATTGACAAAAGTGAAAATAACCAAATGTCCATCAACTGATGAATAGATAAACAGATGTGATATATCCAGATAATGGAATATTATTCAGCCATAAAAAGGAATGGACTACTGATTCATGCTACAACCTGGATGAACTTTAAAAATGTTATCTTAAATGAAAGAAACTAGCCACAGAAGACCACATATTGTAAGATTTCATTTATGTGAAATGTCCAGAGTAAATATACCTGTAGTTAAAAAAAATAGATTTCTAGTTGCCTGGAGCTGAGGTAAGGTAAGAAGTTATTATTAATGGGTATAAGGTTTCTTTTTGGGGTGATAAAAATGTTCCAAAATCAACTGTGGTCCTGGTTACAAAATTCTCTGAACATACTAAAAAGCATTGAATTATAGACTTTGACTTGGTAAATTAAATGGCATATGCAAAAAAATGCTGTTAACAAAATAAACAAAAAAGAAATATCCCATATGCCTAAGAAGAAATGACAGCAAGTCATAGAATTTGGAAATCTTAAATTTAGAAAAGATCCTAGCGACCATCTACTCTGACCTCTCACACATCTGACTGTTACTGAAGAAAATCACGGTATAAATTGATGCTACAAATTTTATTCTCATTTTGGGTCCTCAATGCCATCTATCATCACTTACTTTATCTTCCTTTCACATGGCCTATAATTATGGGAACCCTTTATGATTGTCTCCATAAGACACCCACGCAACATTTCCCAACACTGAGACATTTATCTCTTACTTCACTCAGAAGTATGTTGTCACTAGCCATATTTATCTTACTGACCAGTCCTTACTCTGTCCATATCCCTAAGCATTTCCTCTCATCTCTGTGGAAAAATCCCTTCTATTCCAGATCAAAGGCCATTCTCTTTATTGGCTTCCCATCTCCTCACTTCCCCCCACCATTTCATGCTCTAGACATTTCAAACCAGTTGGTTCCCTGATATACCATGATATTTCAACCCTTATGCTTTTTGCATGTACAACTCCCTCCCCCCTAGCCCGAATGTCCTCCTTATGTACACACTTATTGAAAGCTTAGATAAAAAACAAAACAAAACAAAACAAAAACCCTACTTATCCCCCAACTGTGCTCAAGCATCACTTTCTCCCTAAAATATTCTTTGGTTCCATTTTTAGTCTCTTCCTATTCCTATCAAAGCATTGATTTTTCTCTCCTTGTTAGAATTTGACATGAATTCTTTTGATTGCACATTTTATACCAAATTGTCATTATTGGCTTGTTTACATGGTGATCTCCTTACACTGTGAGCTCTTTGGTGGTGAAAGCATTTCTTCTTCTCTGTGTCTCTCAGCATCTACATGACTGGTGCACAGAAGATGCTTGTTGAAAACAGTCGCAGGAATCTTCATGATATTACCTTAATTGATGGTTATTTCGTCCTAAGTTGAATGTTTTGAGTTACAGGGCATTCGTTCCTTTTTAAGGCAGCTCATTTCATACTTGAAACATGGTAATAATTAGAAGTCTTTCTTATGTTTTGGTTTTCTCTTTAATGTCTACTCATTGATTCCAGCTCTGTATGGTAGAACATATGGATCAAGCTGTTCTCTCTTTAACACAATAGCTCTATCAATGGTTGCCAATCACTTTTAAACATCTTTTTCCTTCTTCCCCCCTCCTCTGGTCATGCACAGTTTAAAGGCATTTTTTCCTCTTTGGGCTAAATAGTCCCAGTTCCTTAAGGTACTCTTTATTTATATGGCCTCTAGATCTCCCACGCTCCTATTTTATCTCTGTAGGATGCTTTCCAGTTGGCCAATTTTCCTATAAAAATGTCTCCCAGAACTGATCCTGGTTCCTGGAAGTGGCCTAAAGAGAGAGAAGAGAGCTGGACTAGAAGTTCAGTCCATCAGGAGCTATGTTTCTGCTCATACAGCCTAGGGTTTTTGTGAACCATGTCATACCACTGGAGTGAACTAAAATTTCCGTTTTTTTTTTTTTTTCAGATGATTTGTGACATGATCCATCTTCCCTTTCAATGTCAACTTTATTGTTCAAGAATTCACTAGAGTGTTGATATGGTTAAGTGAGATGAATGAAGATCCCATTAGAGCACTGGATTCTTGAGTTAGAGGCTGGAAAAAAATGACTCAGAGAAGGAAAAGAGGAGAAGGAAAATGGAAATGGGGATGCTGATGTTATCAAAAACACTTTATCACGTCACTAAAGCTTCATTATGGAGTATATTTCTCTGTAGGCAGACATCATAGCTACATAACTGCATAGCCACATTCCTGCTCCTAGAAAAGTGCCTGGCACATAATAGGTACTTGGTAAGCATTTATGAATGAGTAGATACAATTTATGGACCATTTCATGTATAGGACATAGGAATATGAAAGCCTGGCAGTGTATTACTCAAGATGGAGAGAAAGAGAATCCATTTGTAATTATGTGTTGTGTTAAGTATGTGTGGACTCAAAAGCAGAGGTGTTTGGTTATAGCAATAGTTTTCACATAATGTACTGAGAACATCTTCTCAGGGATTGTAGGGAGTTTGAATGAGCTATTCTCAGGACCCTGTGTCATTGTGAATCAAGAACAGCTCTACTTTTAGCTGTTTTGTAATTACTGGGTTTTCACACAAGTTTTATTTTGAATATATGATTCTTTGGCTAAAAATCATGTTATTATTAGTAAGTTTTGATGTCGATTCAAGAAGAGATTAGGATTTAGGTGATAATTATAGTGAAAAATCACAATGTCTGTCTGCCACATTTGAACATGTGCTGCTGTACACTTCTAGGTAAGGAAACTCAATGTTTTGTAGATAGTCTGTTGGTCCAGGGTCCCCTTGCCAAAGGAACTACATTGGGGACAAGAAGTAAACCAGTTTTTTTTCTGAGCTCGATTGTGAGACTTCTGACCAGACATGGGCTAGATGAAGCCCTTTTGTAAAAAGAAAGTCTCATCTCCACAGAAATTTCTCACTCCTCAGGCACAAAAATACCTGCTCCCATGCAGATATTCCCAGACTACTCCCAAGCCTTTCTCTGCTTTGCCTACTTTAGCTGGCTTCCTTGCCTAAATATTTATCATTCTTGAATCCACTTTCTAACTATGAGTGGGAAAATCATTTTTAAGACGCCGAATGATTGTGAGTCCATAATGTGAATCAATTGAAAAACCATGGAGTAAACGAGAACACTTTGACACAAGATGCTTTTGTAAGACTTGCCACTATCATAGAACAAAACAAAACAAAAAACAAACAAGCAAAAACATTCTATCTCCCCTCTCACCTATGATGAGAAGGCACAGGTGTAACTCTTGAAAGCAGAGCCAAGTGAGGGTTTGTTATATAAATGCCATCTTACTCCATATACCATCAGAGACAGTTTATCTCCTTCACGCACGAGTCCTAGTTAGAGAAGACAGAGAATGAGAAATGTATAATCTCTCCTGGTGTCGTAATGGGAGGTTAGCTTGAAATTCAGTGCCTTAGTAAGGAAGAGAAAAAAATTCATCTTCCAGATGTACCAGACTCCTTTACTTAGCGAAAGTCTTAAATTCCTGACTTTCAGACCTCCCCTAAGGTTCACAAGCTTGAAAGAAGACATTTTTAAAGATACTAATTCATGGTTGGAGTTTTTCTCCACAGCAGCAAGTCTGTGACAGATAGTGTTTTGCTCCAAGTCAAAGCTACATCAAGTCAGATGAAAATTTGCTTGAGCACCTCTCAGGCCCAAATGACCAAGCATACAAAACATGAGCTTCAAATGGCACCAGGGTAAATACTGAATGTTTTCATAGTCTTTGTCCAAAATAAACATTAGAAAAATCCCAGAGGTTTTAGTTTCCTGAAGTAAAGAAAAATCATATTTCCAGCTGTCATTGGAAAATATCACACAAAATCCCACATTTTTATCTTCCCAAATATTTTTACAATTACTAAATACTTAAAGGACTATTTTCATTTGTTTTTATGTTGGTGAGCTGTTCACACAGCAAGCAATTACGTCAGGAGTCCTAAGGTATTAACACAGATCACATAAAGCTGCAGAAGAGGCTTCCTTACTTTGCTCTCCTGGTTTTTGGTGAAGTAAGAGTCTGGTGTAATTGCCCATGTGGCCATCAAACGTGCCAAAGTGCAATCTTTTGTCTTCACTATGAGAATATTTTATAAACACATGGTGATCAGCATATGCTGACTTTCAGAAATATTAACTATAAAATTGGCAGCAAGCTTCAGCATTTGCAAAAATCCATATGTTCATTAAATTATTTTACGTGCACGCACACGTGTGTGTGCGTGCGTGCGCGTGCGTGTGTGTGTGTTTATCTGTATTCGAAAATGGTTTCTGTATCTTTTCTTCTAAAAGACCTTTGGACTTCTATAGAATTTTAATTGAAAGAAAGTAAACCAATGTCTTTGCTGAAATTTATGTTTACAAGTCAAGATTTTAGAACATTTCCTGAAGTTTGCAAGACCTATGCTAGTTGAGATTTAAAACTTGTCTCGTAGTTCGGAAATTTTTCCCCATTTGTAAAATGCAGAAAATATATGGTATCTGAATGATTAGAACAATACGCATATTTTAGTATATGTAACTCAGACTATCTTTCAGGATTTGGCACTATGAAGTTATAGAACTGGAAAAGACCTGGAGAGGTACTCTAGTCCCAATATTTGCCTTCAGATACTTTAGGACAACCCCAGAGACAAAAACTTATCCTATTTTTAAATCCCTCCCCTAAAGATTCTCCTCCTTGACAACAATTTGTTTTACATTTAGCAACTCTTGATAGATAGATGTTAGATAGATAGATAATAGATAGATGATACAATTTTTTCTTCATATTTCCTTGCACTGATTAGCTAATTTCACCAAACCCCGTGCAGAGTGTGTGGTGCTGCCACTTCCATCTCATGGATGAAGACTCTGAGATGCAGGAGTTAAGTGGCCTGCCGCAAGCCTCATTAGAGATATGAGTCACAGCTGGGAGTGAGAACATAGCCTTCATTCCTGAGCTGTTTCCTCAACTCTACATTTTTCATTAGTACATTAAAAAGCAAAAGCAAAAACAACCACATTTGAGTTACCAAAAAGAGTGGTAATGAGACCGTGCATGAGCCAACGGCTACTGCAGAGACTTCACCCACCTACAGAGCAGTATCTATCTGTGTTTCTGCAAATGCCAAGCTTTCATTCCACTCATTTTTTAATTTCACCAAAAGAAAAATAAAAGGCTGTTATCAGGAAAAGGATACACTTTGCATTGCTTTAACTCCGAATAAGAACAAGTGAAATTCAGCTACTACCAAAAAAGCAAATTCCTTAGTTGATTTGAAACAAGCAGTTCACATGAAACTGGCTGCTTCATTACTATTGTTCTCATATCGGTACTACTGGACAGCTTTAATTAATACCAGAAACAGCACAGGAAACATCCTTTAATTATTCCTCTTAGATTTAGAGAAAATGTAGCTTACTAAAAACAAAGTAGACTGCAAGTCTTTGAACTTGAGTGTTATCTTTGTCCTTTGGTTTGCTAGGGTTTTGTGTTATCAGACATGATAATTTGTTTTCATTGATATCCTTGATGAAATTAATTGAGTTTTAGACTAGCATACATTTCCTTTTGCTGATACTTTCACTCTTGGCAAGGTCTTATCTGGGCAGTTAGTCCTGTTCTCATCTGGTTCTGTCTGCTGAGATTCAATAGCTGCAGAATTGTTGTTGTTTTAAACAAAGATGTTTACTTTTATTATTAATGTAATATTCAGTTCACTTCCCTTTTTTATCTTCCCATAACGCACAGACCAACACCCCCATTCCCCTGCCTTTTTTTTTTTGATGGGGATGACGGTTCTGGACTTCACTGCTGAGTTTCCTTAGAAACACCCTACCAGACCTTTCCAAATATATCATCATCAAAAGAAGGAAAGCCATTTCAGGCACTCCTATCTGTACACTTGGCTTGAATTCAATTGATATCTAACTTCTAGGTCCTAAACATTTCCTTTTACTTTTCTTCAACTATTAATTCCTTTTTCAAACATTAAAGTGATATATGCTTCTTAGAAAAAGAACTTAAAAATTAAAATAAGATCTTTATTCAGTTTCAAATCATGCCCCACATTGAATATTGTTATTTAAATTTTTTTTGTACATATAAACTATATTACCATATTTGCTGTACTTACTATTCTTCAGTTAGCTTTTTTCACATATTAATTTGTCTTGGACATCTTCCCATTTAATTTATTAATTTAATTTATTTATTTCATCTAATTTATTTATTGATAGAGATTAAGTCCAGTATTTTTGCTATTACAAAAACAATATGAATTAATTGGGGGGTGAAGAATAGAGTATTAATCCAGCTTTATCATTTCAAAATAGTATGTTTATGAGTCTATTTTTTCCACACTGATTTGAAAGGGAATCTTTACCATTTAACAAATGATGTATATTTTCCCCCAAAAAAACTATCATTTGAACCACCAGGCATTGTTTATTGTTAAGCTGTGGCGATCTCATGGCCTTTACGTGAACTGCTATAATTACTGTAATAACCGTATTGGGAATCTGTTGTTCTTAGTGCCCAGTACCTTTCAGACCATATTTTGATAGTTTGTTGTTTCCCACATTGTGACTCTTGTATGCTCAAGCCTGAGCTCCTATATTTTCCAGACTCCTTTTCGGAGGGTGAGGGTACTTCATCAATCAAAAGCAGCGCAAGAGTTAGAGGCAGAAGTGAACAAGGCGGGACCCCAGGACTAGCATTTTGAATGCCAGGCAAATTTGCTGGCAGAAGCATATGGAGTTTTCACAGGGTCCTGTGGTGAGCCACAGGCAGCAGTAGCAGTCCTGACTGTATCATCCCCAAGTACATTATTCCTGTCTGTATAACATCCCAATCTGGTTCAATCTGGTTCTCTGTCCCTCTGGAGTTTCCGTGAATTGACTAACTAATAGTTTCTACAAATCTCTTTTTGCTTAAATTAGCCAGGGTTCTGTTTTGAATGAATTGGTTAAGTGTTAAGGAAATGATTGCACAACAGACACTCAAAGAAATGAGAATCTTGGATTGGTAACTAGTTAAATAAACAGTAAGTCCTCACTTAACATCATAAATACATTCTGTGACTTTCAGGAAAATGATGTATAGTGAAACCAATTTTGCCATAGGCTAATTGATATAAATAAGAGTCAAGTTCCTATGGCATCTCATCACTGTTTCTTTTATTACTTGGAAAAGAGATAGAGGAAGAAGCTAACACCCACTGAGGATCTGGCTTATGACAAAACTGTGATAAGTACTTTATATTATCATATCAATAATTCTCAAAAATAACATCAGTTTACAGGTGATAAAACTGAGGTTTAAAGAGATTACATTATTTGGTCAGACTTACAAGTAAATAGGACGATATCTTTAGTGACCAGTTGTGTGTGTGTATGTATGATATGATATATATATATGTTATGATATATAAATTATATACAAATATCATATGCAGCAGGTCAACAGACCTTTCTTAAAGGTTCACCAACCTAGTGTTTGTTTGGCATACATAAGACTTGCTTGGGGGGATTACTTAAAATATAGATTACAAACATCGACAAAACAACAAAACGACCTCCTGAATGGGAAAAGATATTCACAAATGAAATATCCAATAAGGGGTTAATGTTCAAAATACATAAGGAACTCATACAACTTAACATAAAAAATAAACAATTTAATTAAGAAATGGGCAGAGGAATTAAACAGACATTTTTCCAAAGAGGACATGCAGATGGCCAACAGACATGAAAAGATGTACAAAGTCACTAATCATTGGTGAAATGCAAATCAAAACCACAACAGAAAACCATTTCGCACCTGTGAGAATGACTGTCATCAAAAAATTAACAAATAACAAACCTGGTGAGGAGGTGGAGAAAAAGGAACACTCAAGCAATATTGGTGGGATTGTAAATTGGTACAGCCACTATGGAAAACGGTATGGAGATTGTCAAAAAATAGAACTGCCATACAACCCAGCAATACCACTCCTGGGTATTTATCCAAAGAAAATAAAAACACTAATTCAAAAAGGCATTTGCACCTTATGTTCATTGCAGCATTATGTACAATAGCCATGATATGGAAGCAACCTAAATATGTGTTGAAGATATGGTACATATATGCAATGGAATATTAGTCAGCCATAAAAAGAATGAAATCTTACCATTTGCAGCAACATGGGTATACCTAGAGAGTATTATGCTAAGTGAAATAAGTCAGACAGAGAAAGACAAATACTCTGCGATTTCACTTCTATGTGGAATCTAAACACAAAACAAAGCAAATGAATAAAAAAGACAAAACAGAAACAGACCCATAGGTTTAGAGGACAAACTGGTGATTGCCAAAAAGGAGGGAGACAGGAGAACAGATGTAAGAAAAACATGTAGATTCCTAAAGTAAAATTTAGGTAGATTTATTCCATTTTTATTTATATAAGCCAGCACCTCTGCCTGCCATTCTTTTGCAGGTGGCCAATAAACCACACTTTTGAGAAACACTGGTCTCTTTCATGTGCGCCTCTAACTTCAGTCTACAGACCTGAACCCCTGCCTATGGAGATCTTAGCCCCCCAAATCATATCCTTTTCATTCAAAAATAAACACACCCAAGATCTGATGCCTAGACTCATATTGTCTCTTCTGAATGCTCATTCTGAATGATGCTACTATTTTGTCTTGTTTCAAAATCAATCTCAAGTCTCAGTGATAACTTTATCTCTATTTCAACATTTCGAGACTGATTTTACTTGACCAGGTTGATAAGATTAATGATTAAACAAATCTCTTACATTTTTAATTTACTTGAAATCACATGTAAGCCACGATTTCTCTCAAAAACTTCAAAAATAGTGCTGAAAAATTAAACTTTACATAGCAAATATTGACTTTGGATAAGCATGCTGGATTTTTCTCATTGAATGTCTTGAGTCCAATTCAAGGTACACATTCATTCTAGAGTGTACTAGATAAATATAAGAAATTCATATCTCTAAGAGGGATATGGACATATTTTCTATGCTCAGTTATAGAATGGTTGTTTTCAAAAATTAAATATTCATAGTTTGTTACCAGTTCTTGCTCATTAATGCCAACTTGCAAATCTTCAATCCTGCAAGTGTAATGACTCATTCTTAATATAGTTTTCAGTTGTAATTTTATGCAAAAAGTTTGAGTGGTAGAGAGCATTAATCCCTTTCAAAAACATTGTGCCTTAATTTAAATTTAATTATCAAGAAAACTAATGAGTTGATATGCAACATCCAACTGAAAAAAATAAATAAATAAAACCCTAGTCTCTTGAATAGAATTTATTTTAAGATTATTTCAAATACTTTTCTGCTTATAATTATATAACCTATAAACTTTGTATTTCTACCTAATCAAAAACATATGATTGTTGTACTCCATATTTTATTTTATCTGCTCTATTGATTGTCTAATTTAAAAACATCTAACAATAATTCCTCATTGAGTATGTGTGCTGACACCTTACGAACACCAATGATGACATTTCCATTAGAAAGTAATAATATTTGAAAAATAAGGAAAAACTTCGGCAGTTCTGAAGCCTAGTTATAGGACATAGGACGGGGACAGGTTTTTTGGTGATACCATAATGAATTCAGTCTTAAATGTACTGCTCTTGAGATATCTCTGTATCATGCAGGAGAAAAGGGCTGATAAGGATAAGCAATAGATAATAAGGTCTGTAGCTCAGAATTAAGTCTGGAATGGACATTCTTTTTTGGAGATTGGGCTAGAGATGATTATTATGTATAGCTAGCTCACGCTTAAATTAACACCTCCCACAGCTCCTGATTCTTTAGATGAGACTATAAAGATGTGCCCCACAGTGACAAATCTAGAAATGCACCGCTTACCTGATTTTCATGGCCTAATTCAAAAAAATTATTTGTATCAAAATTCCTCTTGCTATGGAATTTGAATGAATAAATAAGAAATCCAAGACATGTTTGAGAAAGTTCAAGTGGAGATGTCATGAGGTAGAGCTCACGGGACAATGCCTGGTGAGCCGGAGGAACGTGTGAGCCCCAGTCTCAGGGAGAAGAAGTGGATTAACCAGGGAAAGCTAGTGTATGATGGGACAGAAATGAGGAAATCCACCAAGTATGGCTGAACAATGTCAACAGAGGAGTGACTGTGTAAAAATGGTGAACTCAACAAACACAGTTTCCATGAGACACTTCGGCTCCATAACCATAGTTCGGTCTTAGTGACTCCAGGCCCAGCTCTGTAATGGCTCACATTGTGTACTTTCATAAAGTATGTCCTTCTAATCATGTGAAATTCATCTTTACAATAAACTTCTTACTCCAATAAATGTAAGGGGTCTCTTTATAGTAACCAAATGTACCTGACTAAAATAAGGCCATCAGCACTTTGAATTCAAGAAAGCTAGATTTAATATTTCTTTCCTACTTATTTGCTTGTGAGTCCAGGCAAATAATATAATCTTTTTGAGCCTCAGTTTTATTACCTGTAAACTGATGTTATTTGTGAAAATTATTGATATCATATGTATAAAGTGCTGATTGTAATATTTGACATACGCCAGATCCTCATTACATGTTATCTTCTTCTTCCATCTCTTCACTGAGAAGAAAAAAAGGTAAGAATGAACTCCACATCATGTCATCAAGGAAGTGCAAATTCAAACAACACTAAGCTACCACTACACACTTTTTAAAACGGCCAAATTCCAGAACACTGACGACACCAAATCCTGGCAAGGATGTGGAACAATTGAACATTCATTCATTGCTAGTGAAAATGCAAAATGGTACAGCCACTTAGGAAAACAATTTGGGAGTATATTATAAAACTAAACATACTCTCATTACCACTATCCTGCAATCACACTCCTTGGTATTAACCTAAAGGAGCTGAACATTTATGTCCACCACAAAAATCTGCACATGGATGTTTGTAGCAGCTTTATTCCTAATTGCTAAAACTTGGAAGCATCCTTCATTAGGTGAATGGACAAATAAATTGAAGTACACCCAGACAATGGAATATTATTCAGTGGTAAAAAGAACTGAGCTATCAAGCTATGAAAAGACATAGAGAAACAGTAAATGCATATTACCACATAAAAGAAGCCAGTCTGAAAAGCTATATAATGTGTGATTCCAACTATATTACATTCCAGAAAAGGCCAAACTATGGAGACATAAAATGATCTGTGGTTTGCAGGAGCTGGGGGTGAGAAAGGGATAAACAGGCAGAGCACAGAGAATTTTTAGGGCGATGAAAATATTCTGTATGATATTACAATGGTGGACACATATCTCTACACATTTGTCCAAATCCATAGAATGTACAACACCAAAAATGAATCGTAGTGTAAACTATGGACTTTGGGTAGTTATGATGTGTCAATGTAGGTTCCTCAGTTGTAAAAAATGTACCCCTCTAGTGTGGAATGCTGATGATAAGGGAGGCTATGCATGTTGGCGGGCAGGGAGTATATGGGATCTCTGTACCTTCCTCTCAGTTTTGCTGTGAACCTAACACTGCTCTAGAAAACTAATCTCAAAAAATAAAAATAAAAAAATAAGGACACATCTCCAAGGATTATGTCTCTAATATTCTACATTTTAACTTCAAGCGTTTCTTTAGTAATGAAATAAAAACTCTATTGACTATGATTTAGTCATAGTCAACAAACTCAACAAACACTGTTCAACACTTACTATGTACAAGGAATTTTGAGTATCAATAATGAAAAAGATATAGTCATTACCCTTAAGGAACTTTACCATCTGATAGGGCACATATAAAAGTATGGATGTTATATGAGAGTTAGGCGAAGTGTTATGGATATGATAAAGAGAATGAGTTTATTTCCAACTGATAGAACAACAGAGGTCTACATAGATTAGGAGACATTTAACCTGAACATTGAAGGATTAGTAGGCTTTAGAACTGTCAGGGAATGGTGAGAAACAGTTAAGATGGGAGAAAAAGTATGAAGAAATCCTTGGAGACTGGGAAGCTTACAGCACGTACTGGGAAGATAAATAGACTATTGGCTAGCACTTCGAATGTGTAAGAATTCTAGGACATTATGTGAAGGGAACGAGAGCAAGAATTTTTTATGAGATCTTCTTGGGGGTAGTCGTTTTGTTTTTATTTTCAAAATTAGGAGCCCCACATGAGTTTTACATGTTTCCCAAAAGAATGAAAAGACAGTTCCCTAAATTGTTCATCACTGGTGGGTATGCATGTGTGTGTGTTCTTATAAACTAACTATAAAATTAGGCATGAAGTTATTAGTGAGATTAATGAATGGCTTCTTGTAGCCACACAAACATAAACAGATTCAGTTACTTGACACCTGACTACTTTTGACTACTTAAGGTCATTACACAATTTATGTATTGAAAATATGAGGGTCTTCTGCAAAACCACACACCAATCAGTTAAAATTAGCTATTGCCAATGACCACGAGATATCTCCAACTATAAATTTTATTACTTGTACTCCGAGCAAATACATTATTTAGGAGTAAAAATTAATTTAGATTCAGGGATTTTTTTTTTGTAATTATCAAGCTCTACTCTAAGTAATACAGAAAGAAATTGATCAAATTTCCCCCAACCTTAGGAGTTTAGAAATACAAAATAGATTTTATATATGTGCATAGATATAAACATAGCTATAACAATTTACTCAAAAGGTGCAAGTGGTGACCTAAGATCAAGAAGTAACATGTGGATAAATTCTTACTAATGAAGTTTCTCTACTAAATCTCTTTTGTTTTGTTTTGCCTTTTTTTTTTTTTTTTTTGTCCACAGAGAAAGGATAGAGCAGAGATGTTTTGTGGCAGTAAAGTTTATTCTTGGTCTGTATTATTACTGCTATCTTTTCTGGTGAGAGATGATGATAATTTTGGTGATGGTTGATGATGATGATGATGATTATAATGATCATGATCATAATCATGATCATGATGATAATGGTGATTATGATAAACAAACTGGAAAATATGAATTTGACTGTTGCCCCCCAAACTGAGTAGAGCTTAGAGTAATATGTTTTGAGACATATGGAAGTCTTTTTCAATCAAGGTGCTTCTGGGGACTCACTAGCTAAGATTCATTAGTTAAAACAGCCGAAATAGAGTGCTCTGCATTGAAATGTATTCTGCTTCAATCTGTTCTTCACATCCCACTACCTTGCCCTGCTTAAACCAACACTGGCTTTCATACTTCTTTTTAACTTTTTGAGTATAACACATAACATACACACCAAAGAATGTGGAAGAATATATGTTCTTGTGCCCCACCTTTATCGTAATGCTCTCCTTCCTACTTTAGGTAATTACTTATCTACTATGAGAATATTTCCTTCCTTTTCTTTATAGTTTGGCTATTTACATATGCATCTCTAAATGATATTGCTAGGTTTGGAATGATTTGAACTTTAAAGAAATGGCATCACACTTGAAGTCATGCCATGTTTCTGGATTCTTTCACTCAACATTATGTCTTTGAATGCTTTCATTTTGTTGTAAGTAGATGTGGTTCATTCATTTCCATTGTATTCACATACCAAAATAAATTATCTATCTTATTAGAGTTGGACATTTGGATTGCTTCCAGTTTTGGACTATTACCAACAAATGCTGCAATGAAGATTCTTGTGTGGAGACTCTGGCACACATGTGCTTACATTTCTCTGGAGAATATTTCCAGGTGTGGGATTGCTGAGTCACAGAGTATGTATATTATAAACAACTCTACTGCCAAGCTGTATTCCAAAGTGATTGTACCAATTGACACTCTACAAGCAGTGATTGTGAATTCTAGTTGCTCCACGTGTTCACCAATACTTGGTATTCTCAAACTTTTTTATTTTCAAGTTTGATGGGTGTGTAGTAATATTTCATTTGGGCTTTAATGTGCATTTTCCAGATAAGCAATAAAGTTGAGCCGTTTTTCATATGTTTATTTGCCATTCAAGTCTTTTATTTGTGATGTGCGCATTCAAGTCTTTTCTACTTTTTGTTAGCTTGTCTCTCTTTTTCATATTGGTATGAAGCAGTTTTTTTTATATATTCTGGACATGAATTCTTTACCAAGCACATGTGTTACACATAGCTCCTTCCATTGCTTATTTTTATTTTTACCCTTTTAATGTTGTCTCTTGGTATACAGAAACTTTTCATATTAATACAGTCAAATTTATTAATTTTTATCCTTTGCAGTTAATGCTCTTAATACCTTATTTAAGAAATCTTTTCCCAGCTCTACAATAAAAAATATTCTCCTACACTGTAGTATATTATAAAAGCTTTATAGTTTGACTTTCTAATTTGTCTTATCCTACTGTAGTTCATTTTTTTTGTGTATTTTATGACTTTTATTTCAGCTTTTTATGATCAATATCCAACTGTCTTAGCATCATTTATAGAAGTCTCTCTGTATTAAATGATGTTGTTACTCCAGATCACCTTGAATTGATATTTAAATTTTTGAACAAGTATGCTTTTGTTTTCAACAGGTAATACCTGTAGCTTTTTTTATAGTGGATTGTCCTTGGACTACTGAAGACTATCTTGGTTATATACTCAAAAAGTCTTGGAAATGCCTAGAAATTTACATGGCCCCAAGGTGGTCCTTAACCAGTGGCTGAGGATATCGGAGTATGAAAGCCCAACTCTCTTGCCTTTTGGGGGACAACCCTGAGGCATAACTTACACTCCAGTGTTCCCCTGTGGGGGTCATGCACATTCTTTTGCACACAAATCTTTATTTTAGGGGAGAAGTTGAGGCTAGAAGTATAAATTTTGGAGTTATCAGCTTATAGAATGATGTTAAATCCATCAGACTGAATTATCTAGGCAGACAGTGAGTTCTAGGACTGATTCTGAGAACACTTCAACAGTTATAAGGACGATTTCTCATATGAGAGGAGATATCTCACAGGAAGAGCCAGTGAGGAAATTGGGCCTTAGATGTCAAATGAAAAAAAGCCAACCACATCGCCCTTAAGCAAATAGCCAGGTAGAAGGCTAACAAAAAATATATTTTTGGAGGAGATCGGCCTATGAAATTTTCTTATCCCTTAACATGAAGCAAAAAGTCTGAAGGGTACTGAGGTCTAGAGTTACATTTCATGATAAGTCTTTAGTATACAGTTAAGTTGGATAATCAGAAAACAATAAATTCCAGTTGATGCACTTTTTGGTCCTTTACTTACCTCATATTTACTATAAAGATTCAGTCTTAACTGAAGTAGATGGAGCTAGATTAGGATGAGTTTCTGACACAGTTATTGAGGTCATTATATTTATATCATGCTAGGTCTAGAGTACAGATGGACCAGGAAGATATTATGTTTCTCCTTTCCAAGTGATTTAATAGGATCAGAATTGCTAGAATTATCTCCCACTGGGCCATCAGTTGTGGATTTTTCAACTACTTCTGGAAGACTTGCCAGAGCACATAGTAAAAGACTTAGTGATGTTTGGTCACCTTCTGAAGTAGAATAATTTGGTATTTTTCCCATCTCCTTTCTTAAATAACATCATCTTTTAACAAAAAAAAAAAAAAAAAAAAAAAAAAAAAAAAAAAAAAAAGACTTATGATGAGGTTGGGTAGTGTAATATAAATTTGTAAAAGAATAAGATGATTAAGGTGAGAAACGGGGAAAACCATATGCTGGCAGGCAACACTGTGAAACAATACTAGCATTTTTGTTCTTTTAACAAATTCCTATAGTTACACAGTGCAGCAATTTAGGCTAAAGCTGGCCCAGAGGAATCTTACAGTAATAAGCTTTCATTTTGTTGAGGGTTTATTTGTTCTCTGCTCACCCACCGCTGTGAGCTGCTAAGCATTGTAGTGCCGTATGAAAGAAAACACCTGAGGCACCCTGTCCAGATAACACAGGGTCCAAGAGGAATCGCCACTTCCCTTTCGCTTAGTGCTGGAGTTTGTTGGGAAATTTTAGAAACTGGATGAATACTAAAACGGAGGAATATTGGTGAACTGGGGTGGGCGTGTTGAGAGTCACTGATTGAGTGTATCTGAGGTATGAGTGAAGGCTACAAGACAGAAGGGGACGATAGGTCAAAGGAAACACGAGAAAAGGTCAGTCTTCAAGTTGAAGGTGGCTCAGAGCACCAAAAGCACTTTTAAAAAATATGCAGGCTGATGATTAACACTCACCGCATTTCACTAAAATTTTTACAGAGCTGTCCAAATGTTTCAACACCTGCTTCACATGAGGCAAAATCCTCATGTAAACAACAGTGAGTCATTACCCAAGGCCGGTGAGGAAGGTGCTCTTGGGTATATGCACATTTTCTCCAGGTTCTCTTTGATGGACGGTGACTGAAAATATAGCATAACCTTTTTTGCCCCAGAAATGTCTGCTGAAAAAGGGCAAATTCCAGGGGGAAAAAAACAGGACATGTATTATATACCTACGCACATAAATAAATCCATCCCTTATGTATTTATGTAGGTGGAAAACATGATAATTACATTTCCAAATGGTTTTGGAAACCTGCGCAAGTGTATACTTAAAAAGTCATAGCAATGAATGGAGACTGTATGGCTCATTAGTTGTGAGATAAAGAGGCATTCCCTTTGGATCGCTTATTCCAAGAAGGATGAGGCCAGAAGCAATTTGACTGAAAAGCAAAAAGGCGTCCTTGTGAATAGGTGAGATCACAAAACCCATTCATCAACCTTTAGGACCCTTACTCAATTTATTCACTCTTTCAATCAATATTTATTGCATATCTGTTATATGAAAGGTACATTTATGTGATAAGAGCTGAAAATACTAAGAGAAATAAAACATTGCTTATCCTCAAAGAGACCATCATATAGCAGAAGAAAGACAGATGAACCTAAACTATAACACAATGTCATGGAGGCTATAATGGAGAATTTATAAGTAGCTATGGAAGTACAGAAGAGAGGGAGCATATAAAGTGGGATCATAATAATACCTTATACTTTAGTAGCTCAAATGATTTGTCCAGAAAAACAGCTTGGTTGAAAGCATGTTAGATGGCCCAACTCTTTAGTCAAAACAACAACCTCATCAAAAGACAAATATTTACTAGTTTTAAAAACAGTGACATTGTTATGCTAAGGAGTCATTTTGCTTCTTCATAAATTTTTAATTTTTTCGTCTATTTTCAGGGCTTTTTATAAAACCTTCCAAATATCTTACTCATTTTAGTCAATTCCTCTGAAAAGTAAGCTTCATGAGGGCAGAAACTGTGCGTGTTTTTTTTTTTTTTTTTTTTGGTTAATGATTTCATCTCTAAAAATACCTGTTGCAATCCCTGACACATAGTTTTCAATAAATATTAGTAAAGAAATCAATGAATTACTTCATTTATATATTCATATAGATGAATGTACCATTTATAAAATTTAAAACATGAGACAACCTTAATGAGAAGTAGTAGGAGTTCGTCCTCTAACACACCTGTGCTGTGCTCACATTCTGCACTTCTGAAGATTTGCTATACGGCACCTCTGGCACCTTTAGGACACCCCTTTGGTTCCAAGACCAAAACAACCCATTTTCAGGACATTAAAACAGCTGATGTTTCCATTCACTCCATGAATGTGACATGATCTAGCACTAAATCACTTTTTAAACAGACTCTAAAAAGGTATGCTTATGACAGAATCACTTTTCTCCAGAGAAGGGAACTGGGTGTTTGTAGGACAAGGCTAGGAGTGAGGGCTTTTTGTGTATGTGTGTATGTTTTTGTTTTTTTCTGTTTACTCTTTGGAATAATTTGAATATTATACCATGTGACTCTATCCAGTTAAAAAGAAATAAATTTTTCAGAACCTACTTAGGTAAGCATTGTGAACTTTTGCTAAATTTGTCTTGTCTTTTAGGGAGTTTCATCAGATAACCTATCTATGCATTCAATACTACACTTGATTTGGGTCATTTTAAGCTAATATGTCTTTCCTAAATAGTACTTTTTTGTTCAAAATAGAATAATATAATCATCATACAGAGATTTTGAAGGGATTTTAACGTGATATAATTTTGTCCTTTCCGAGTGATAATTTGGGGGGAAAATTCACTTAATATTTTATGTATATGTGGCATATAAAACACGTATTTACCAATTTGTGGCCAGTGTACAGTAATCATCAATCATAACACATGCAAATACCCTCATTTGGACATTGGAAGAGTTGACTTAGATCATAAAATGTATCTACCATCGTAATAATGAAAACAGTAGGATAATATGGTTAACCGATAGATTTTCAATTTTCCTCTAGTTCTTTAGGACAAATTGATGAACATACTAAAGAAGTAACAATTCAAATGTCATTTTTTGTTTCTTTGATTGTATGCCATAGCTCAGATATTCAAAACCAATATAGAACAGAGCTCATTTTAAAGGCTATGAAAGCTTTTTAAAGCCATACTTTCTCTTTTTTAACAGTGATTTTCCTTTATAAAAATATTTTAGGACCCAGTTAACGAATCAAGTGACTTATTGTGACTTTTAGATTTTAAAATATCCAGTTCATCAAGAAATAACAGTGTGCACAGTGAGAACTATGATGCCAGCTTTATGAGATGTTCTTATGACTACACGTTTTCTGTGATTTCATTGCCTTTCCTCCTGTAATTAATATAGGATAAGTGTTTGGTGGTAGCGATGTGCCAATTTCTTAACCAAAATCTGCTCTCAGTGTTGGACAAAGTGTATGATGCCCTTTTTTTGGTTTAAAAGTGAACGACATTCAAATACAGTTGCCTATTGATAGAGGAAGCCTTAGCCACAGACAAAATGCTGTGTCCAATTAGTGACTCAAATAAAGAAAAATAAGGAGCAAATGAAAAGTCACCTTAAAATGTGATTCAGACAAAGAAAAATAAACAGTGCCATTATCCTCCTTTTAAAGAAATACACAAATGTGCTCAATATGCCTCTATTAGCACAATATAGTCTCAGATTTCAAATATACTTTCTAGTTTTATGAGGCAAATGCCAAGCTCTCAATGAATTTATCCCTAAGAATCATATTTTTGTATTTTTACTCCAGTATGTCCTTAGAAAACATCAACAGATTTCAAACCTCACTAATCCTGTGGAAAATTGCTCTGGGCAAAGCCATTACTAAAGCTCTCAAGGAAGCCAATCTCGCTAGCTCTGTGCCAAAGCCCCCTTCTCTGTTTATCTTAGAGTAGCAGCTGTCCTAACAGGCACACCATTCTACATATGGGAAGGAAGCACCAATCATAGTCCCAATATTCCCAAACTACCACTGGGGAATTTATAGACAGCTTTATACATTTAGCTATGCACACTGATTTTCTAAAATGCAACTTATATCCAATGCAATAGAGTACTTGAAATTTTATATATTAATAATGCCAGTTCACAAAGATAGTTTACTATCCATGTGCATAAACCCAGGAGTAGGGGTGTTGAGCTTGGTGAATTGAAAAAATAAGCAAGCTCAGAGTGACTGGAGTATGAGAGAGCCAGTAGCACAATATGAGCTTTAGAAATCATGTTAAGGATTTCGAACTTTATCTAAGGACCATGGAGAGCCTAAGTTACAGATTTAGACTTAAAAATTTCTCAGGATTCAGTGAAGAGAGTAGATTAGAGTTATTCGATATCATTTCCAGGCATCGAATTGACTTGGTTAACCTTGACAAGTCCTCAGCCCTCACTCCTTGCTATATTTGCATCCCACATAATCTGATCACACATCAGGTGAGTGAAAAATAAAAAGGTATCCTCAGTATCATGGATGCCCTACAGATGCCAACACTAGCCAAAAATCCGTTAGTACTTTCAATTTAATAAACCGTATGATAAACTGTTCTACAAACTGACTATAGAAAGTCTCGGTTGAAAAAGAGTTCCCTGATTTAAAGGGAAAAAAGTCCATTTGGACTGGATTTAAATCTCAAGAGGCTAGATTTCTTATAAAATACAATTTGTTTCAGTGTATTTCATAGAGTGTTTAATATAACTAATTGACATACATTTTATGTGGCCTTTAATGTAACAATTCTCTACTATAAAAATTGTTTTAATGAGAAGTTCAGAATAGTTTGAAGTCATTCATTCTGAGGGAGCAGTATAGCTGCACTTGCTTGCTGAATAACCAGCATCCACCATGAGGATAATGAAATAAAGTCAAAATACTAGTCATGCAGCATGTGAGGTTTAAAATATACCATATAGTTTAATTTTTATTTATTAACTCATTTGTTTATTTATTTATTTTCACATCTTCATTTTTTTTTTTTATTTTCGGCTTTGTTGAAGTATAATTGACATAAAATCGTAATATATCTGAAGTGTACAACATGGTGATTTGATATACATACATATTGTGAAAGGATTTCCACCATAGAATTAACACACCTATCACCTCACATTTTTACCTTTTAGTCTGTGTGTGTAAGAGAACAGTTAAGTTCTACTCTCTTAGCAAATTTCAATTATACAATACAGTGTTATCAACTATAATCACCATGTTATATAATTATACTACCATCACAATAAAGATATTGAAGAAATGCATTATCCCCAAAATTCCCTTATACACTGTTTAATGTATCTTCATCCTCCAGACTTCACCAGTTCTCTATTGCTTTTAGACCTTATAGCTTTGAATACCATACAAATGGAATTATAGAAAACATAGCATAATGCCTTTGAGATTCATCAGTGTTGCTGCATATATCAGTAGTTCGTCTATTTTTTGCTACTCAGTAGTATTCTATTGTATAGCTATGCCATAGTATGTTTATCTATTATCTAAATGAATGATGATTGTGTTTTTTATTGTTTGAGTCATTAATCCACGATAGCACCCAAACATAAAATACTTAAGTGTAAATCCAACAAAATATATACAAGATATGTATGCTGAAAACTATACAACACTAGTAGAAAGAAATCAAAGAAAACTTAAATAAAAGGAGAGATAAACTGTATTGGAAGATTCAATATTGTTGGGATGTTAAGATGTCAATTCTTTCTAAACTGTTCTATACTATTGATACAATCCCAATCAAAATCTCAGTAGGATTTTTTTTTTGAAACTGAAAAGCTAATTCTAAAGTTTGTATGAAAAATCTAAGGATCTAGAACAGTCAAAATAATTTTGAAAAAGGAGAATAAAATTGGAGGACTCATACTACCTGCTTTCAAGACTTACTAAAAATTGCATTAAACATAATGGTATGGTATTGGCAAATAGATATATACAAAGATCAACGGAACAGGATAGGGAGTATAGAAATAGACTAATGTGGTGATCAATTGAATTTTGTTAAAGATTCAAAAAGAAATTCAATAAAGAAAGGGTGACATTTTCAGCTAATTGTGCTGAAACAACTTAGTGTCTATATTTTAAAAAACAACACCAACAAAAAAACATGTGGCCATGGTGGATAAAAGACTTACAAGAACCCAAAGGAAAAGATTCACTTCTCTCTCTAGATTTCCAGCTCCATGATGTTCCGATTCACTTTTTCTTAGTCCCTCAATATAGGTCAGTAAGACAAAAGAATTCATCTTCCTATGAGAGTTCAGACTTCCAGAGTTTTTGTTTTTAATGATTATATAATATAGATATGTTTTATGTCTATTAGCATTTGTGAATTATCTTTCCACTTCCTTATATTTTTATTGGGAGCATTAATCTTCCTCCTATTTTATTCCCAAGAGCTCTTTATTTATGTAGGATATTACACTTGTGTTTGACACATAGCATTTAAATATATATTTTTTAAGTTTCTTACTTGCTGTTTATTTTGGGTCAAATGCTTTTTGACAATTAGGATTTTTGGGGTTTTTGAGACAACAAATCTTTTTTCTTTTTAACTATATTTTTATTCTAAATTCTCTTGAAAAACTCAAATGTTCATGAAACTTTCACAATCATATCTTAAAATTAGATGTATATATAATCATATAAAATGTACATATAAAATAGTTTCAATTTTCCTTTAATAAATTCTTACATACTTGAGTGTGTAGAGTTTTTTGTTTGTTTATTTGTTTGCTTTTTGGACAATATAGGTTGATTGATAAGAGAAACTTTTTTTTAAAAAAAAACATTTCCAAGTTGTTTGAAAAAGCACTGGTAATTAGAAGTTACACACTTAAATTGTAGAATTATGATACAAGCAAGCAATTAACTTTAATAGATTTAGAAAACATGATTTGCTTATCTATCTCTAACTTATTCTAAGTATTCCAAGCATTAAATATGCACCATAATAGTTTACTATTGTCCTCATGAAGTGGTACTTTTAAGATATTCATATGATGTGGAAGCTTGCATGCTAAGTCTAGAGCCTAAAATAGTAATCATTTCAATTCACACGTAGGCACATAAAGCAAGGTGAACATTTCTGAGTGCTCTTTTAACGAGGAAAATAAATAACAAGCTGATAAATGATCAGTTTTCATGGTGATTTGTTCCATGATTTTTTTAAAAGAACCCATGATACCTCTTCCAGAAGTGGTTGATGAATAGAAAAGAAATGGGGAGTTGCTGATGTTGAAAGAGATAAGAAGATTTAAGGAGCGTTACACATCACACGGGTGGGTAATTTGCATGCTGAGCCTTCTAATCTTGAATTGGCTTGGACATGCTACAGCAAATTTTCTAGAAATCTGATGTTTCAATTATTGAAAAGAACCCAATGATCTAATTCTAACACAGTGTCATGTTTCATTGCTGAAAAAGTCAACACACAACATAGAATTAAGAGGCTCATTAATTATATGGTTATAAATTTCAGAGTGAAAAAGGCAAATTGGGTATTTTAGAGTAGTTAATGGCTTTGGGGAATGAACAGCCAATTTAAGGTGATTAACAAAATGAAAAGAAAAGCTGACCTAGGGGCTTTGGCAAAAAAATCACAGAGCCTGTGACAAGGATAGTACTGTGTTTGCTACTTTTCATTTGTATCTTCAGTTAGGCTTTTTAAAATATCTTAAAAAGCCAAAAAGAAATACCTATAATTCTTAGTTTATATCAGCACATGTGAGAAAACCACCTGATATTTGTCAGGAACAGCTCCAAGGGGGTAGGCTTACTGGGACTTGCTCTGTGATATCTTTCTGCTCTATATAATATTTACTATGTCCCCTAATCCAGACCAGATAATACTATTGTAAATACACGCAGAGAAAGAGGGGCCAAAGAGAACTTTTTTTTTTCTAATTGAAGAGAATGATTCTTTAAATGTAAAGATCGTGGATAATTTTTTAATAACTTAAGATATCATCATTCTGGAGAAATATACACACTTAACTGAATGTATTGTCAATGACTTAGACATCTTATAGATTCTGTAGCAACTTAGATCAAGGCTTGTTCTTAAAACAAGGACATCAGTTTATTAAATGAGAGATTGAATAACAAACTCTATTGAGCCGAATGAATCCTTTCAGCAATAATTCTTAAGTTAAGAGATTGTAGTCCCATACAATGGTCCACAAATCAGAAATTATTTCTAGTTTCAGATCACAAGAAAAATATTAGTATCAAGATATGAGCTATACTATAGCAAGTTAACCAGGTTTGTGCACTGTATTAATGGGGGAGGTAGTGGAGGGAGTGGGGAGAGGGGATATGATTAAAGATGAATCCTAAAGAGGATTTTCGGCACAGACTCAAAAACCCAAGCCATTCATACCTAATCTGGAAAAGCATTTATAAAACATACATCTGCACCAAAGAGCACTATTTTTTATATTGTAAGCAGCAGGTCTTCATTTGCAGCAAATACTTTATTTTTATTTAAAGGAATGATGTTTTATTCAAAGGAATGATGTTAAGGTCAAAATCAATTTTCTCAAGTCAAATATCTGCTTTCCAAGATTGTTATGTAATGCCTCAGTTTTTCCAGAGGAGATTGGATCCAAGGTCCCAGCCACCTGGCTTTGAAATGAACAGTCCCAGGGCAATTTTCCTGATGTGCAGGTGTGCTCTAGTGTATGATGCCCTGTCTCTGAAATACAGCTCAACATTTGAACGGAGAGAAAAATTAGCTTGCCCTTTATCCTTGTAAGAGGAAACCTTGTGTCAGAAAATATCAGCCATATTTCTAAGCTAAAATGGACTAAACCTAAAGCTTTAATTGTCAGGTGGCGTCCTGCAGTTTGGAATGTTCAAAGCTCAGGAGTCTCACGTCCATTGGAGCTTCACAGGGGATGTGGGGAAGCCAAACATGTCTAAGAGGCCTATCTAAAGAGATGCATTACTGAAAATATCAGAAGGACCTTATTAAAACAGCATGTCACCTGTAACATAGTCTATCTGACTGGGTCCTCCAAGGATCATGTTATAGGAATGTTCTAGTGAACCTCAAAAATTAGAGAAAAATGCAGTAATTTATTCTAACTGGAGATATTTCCATTGTCACATGGAATGTTTGGACAATTGGAGAGGTTAAAGACATTTGCAGTAAAAACATTTTGAATACATTACAGAAACAAATATGCATTTTGTATTTTATCAACCATCTTTTTGCTTATGAGGGCAGCACTATTTAGACTAAGCTGCAGGCAGACTATAAAGTATGGGAATTTAGTTTAGAATTTAATTATGTTAAAGTTGAAAGAGCCCTTAGAAATCCTCTGGGCCAATCATTTCCAAACCGCCAAGTGTTTAAGAATTATTTAGGGAACTTCATGACAGTGCGGACTCCTAAGCCCCACCTCAGAGATGCCAACCCTTGGAAAACGTTTTGGTTTTGAAGCAAGAGCTATATGAAATATAGCTGGGGAAACACCACTTAGTCTAATTTCCGTGGTGTGCAGTAAAGGAAGCTGAGAATCTTAGAGGATAAGTGCCATGCTCAAGAACATACAGGGAAATATTATCAGGCATACTTCTCTCATCTGTGGGAGGACACTTGGAGGCTAACATCTCAAGGTAGTAGGAAACCAGCCACGCATTACTGTCCCTGACTGAATAGCCCTGGTAACTGCTTTTGTTAGGAGTTAAGAAAATTAGTTTCTGCCCTTATTTATGTGAGAAAAAAAATGTGTGGGTAGCATTTCAGTGCCCTTACTGTCATGGAAACGTATATATACATATATGGCATTCACTTGAAATCAGGAGGGCTGAATTCTAGATTCAAGACCTCCCTTAGCAATAAGATTCTCTTAGGCAAGTCACCCTCTGACTTTCACATCATGTATTGTTAATGAAGCTGGGTTAGGAGATATCTAATAGCTTATTCAAACCTTGGATTATGAGTTTTACCACAGACAAAAATATCCAAACTTCTTTTTCTATTTTATTCACTTAATCATTTTATAAATGATAAAATTATACCAATAGTTAGCAGATAGTGAGTACTAAGTGCCAGACAGGGTCCTTAGCTTTTTACCTATTTTTTTTGACTCAATCCTTATAATAACCCACTGTTACTACACCCATTTTTCAGATGCAAAAACTGAGGTGCAGAGAAGTTAAGTATCTTTCCTAAGATTACACAGGAAGAAAAGAAAAGAAAAGCAATACAGTATGATGACATATTTTAAATATTAGGCTTTTTTTTTTTTTTAGCATTTTACTTTGCCCTTTGTCTTCCCCTACATGAAACAGGACTTTCTGTGCTTATGGCCTCAAAGAATGGATATGACAGACAAAAGAATCTTTTTCTGGCTTTTATCTTTCAATTGTTTAGGCTTTTAGAGAAACCGAAAAGAGTCACTGCATAGATGATTTGGGAGGAAACATAAAGAATGAAGTTTACACATGTGTGTGTACACACTCACGTGTGTACACCTACACAGATGTTTGAGCTTACAAGAGATAAAAGCAATGAAGAAGAAGCATGAGAAGGCAGATATTGTAGTCTAGAGCCTGTGTCTTGCTACCAAGCTCTACCAAGGTGATAAAAATCTGCAAAGGAGTTTATGGAATCTAGAAGGATAGGGGCTTGAGCTTCATTTTCTGGGGAAGGCCAGCGATAGATAACCCAAATCCAGAGCATAGATGGCCGGTATTCTCAATGTTCAGGTAGTTTCCATGTTCCATTGTGGCATGGAAGCATCGGAATGCTTATCATCTCCTTAGAAGCAGCATCAAAAACACCGAAAAAAAACTTGTTGGACCAAGGAGGACACGTCTGCCGAAGCCTGGGTGCCCAAATGGCAAAGGACCAGATGGAGCAAAGGATATGTCGGTGGGATGGAGCAAAGGATATGTGGGCAGGGATGACATTAAGGATTGTTGGACCATCTCTAGCACTTAAGCATCCTTACTTGGCTGTAACTTGGGGGAAAATCTGGTGAAATCTTGTACTGATTGAAAATAGATTTCTGCCACCAGGGCAGAATTTGGGTTTAAAATAGAAAAGAGTAAAATTTTATTTTCTGCATATTTGACCTTGTGAAACAATGTCTATAACCAGTAAAGGAGCAATAATTCCAAGTTTTGAGAGACAGTAATTAGCTTTGGGATATGGTGTGGTTTTGTTTGTGCATTTTTCTACTTCTTTCATTGTCTTATTTGCAGAGAGAATAATCATATATCTACTAAACACTAACGGTAATACTGACTGTTAAATAATTACAGTTGCATCTACAGGAGTTAAAAAATAGTTGAAAAACCTCCATAGGAGCTCAAATAATACAGCAATGCTTTTGTTTCTAGTCATAGATACTCTAAACAACTAATAATTAAGTAATCTCAGTTGGGAAAGGTATTATAAAAAGATGAGAGGTGTGCCTGGCCAATATCTTGATTTTGAGCTTTCAGCCTCTAAAACTGTGAGACAATAAATTTCTGTTACATTACCTAGTCTGAGGTCTTTGTTACAGCAGTCATAGAAAAGTAATACAGAAATGTAATTGATGAGAAAACTTAAAAAAAAAAAAAGCTTGACGGAATCATCAGAAAACTAGGGATAGCACACAGTGCATTACCTCTTCAATGTAACAGTGCATACCTTCAAAGCTTAGTACAATCAAAAAGACATTCTTGGCCCAGTCATATCCCAATTACTAGAACCTCTGGCCTCTGGTGCAGAACTCCCCTAATGCTCAATGCTGTTAGGAAAGAGTTCAACTTTGAAAGATGTTGCTCTTTTCTTTAATCCTTAAGGGAAGATGATTTGATTCTTTATTCCTTATTCACCTCTAAAGAACCCACAAAAACCACGGCTACAATATGTATACTCATAGTATCAATAGATATTTACATATAACAAAAGTTCAAAGCTCCATAGAAGTCTTTTAAAATCCTCCTTTCTATATTAGAATTACAAACTGGACTCTTTTAACTCCAAAACAAAAGCATGTGCACATTACACTTTCTATTAAATCAACTAAATTTAACAAGTAGTGGAGTTAATATCTAGTGACTTGAAGAGTATCAGCTAACTGAAACTATCTATCTAAGATTAAAAAGCTGGCTATATTTTAAAAATAATTTCCTAATAGTTAACTCTAGCAACCCTTAAAGCATTACACTAATACCTCCAGATAAAAGTTAGATATTTATTTTATTAGAAGCTGACTGGTGATTTGCAATGCATCTCATAACCAAACCCTTTGGTGAAAAAATATCTTTTTGTTTATGTTTTTTCCTCATTGTCTAAGAAACTGTGTACTTCTCACTAATAAAGTAAAATTCAAAAGTCCTCAAACATTACATCTTTTAGAGGAAAGTGGATATGTAGAAGTCCTTAGGAATAGTCCAGATTGTACAAAAAAAGAGATGCCAGAATAAATTCTTTGCGTGAGTGTAGTATCTTACATGCAGTAGGTACTGTCTATTTTACTTTATCTTTATTATAAAAGTTTATATAAAGGAAGAGTGAGTATTTTATTTCAAACCAAGTAAGTTGAATAAGAACAGAGGGCTTTCTTCCTTCAGAGTACCTCATATTTATTCAGTATTGGACACAACCTTTCCATACATATTATATCATTTGGTTTTGCAACAAACCTATGAGATAAGTATGAGCTGGCCAAGTCTACAGAAAAAAAAAAAAAAAAAAAAAACTCAGAGAGATTATACCGTTGCTAAGATCACCTAGCTAGGAAGTTGAGTTAAACTCAGGTTTCTCATTCCATATCCTGTGCCTTTCGGTTTTCTTCCAGGCCATACGGAAGCCTATCTCTCACACCACATCTTTCAGGGAAGTTTGTCAACTGGGTTTATGTTACAATAAAATATAACTTTCCTGCATGATTCCTTGATCTTGAACTGTTGTAGCTGATCAAGGCCTATTTGTAGCCAGAGTATAAATGGAGGCAAATAATATACTTTGATCTCATTACACATGATCTATTTCCAAGCTTCAGTTCCTGTAGTATATACTTGCTAAATATCAGCTAATATTAAAGTGACAGGAAAACATTTTACTCCATTTATTTTCTTGCTCAGCTAGGATGGCCAATGAGAAGCAAATGAATTATAGCTGAATTTGTAGTTATAAATATTATCACCAGGAAATTGTTGGATTTGATGTTATCGTTTCTGTAATTACCAAAGAAATATCCATTCCACTAGAAGTTACCGCAGTATGGGAGTAATTGCTACACTATTACAGAATAGTTTGCATGATATGGTTATTCTTTTCATACAAACTATAAATTATGTACTGAACATAATATAATTTATAATGAAAAACTTCGCATGGCTTAAAGTAGCTACCAAATCCAACTGGAGCTCTGTGGTTGTTACCAAGTAATTACATAATTATTTAAGTCTCACAAACTTAGAAATTACAAAGTACTTAGGAAAATCATTACCACGAGAAGTTAAATGGAACTTAAAATAGTTACTAACGCAATTTGGGTAATGTTTTTTGTTGTGCTAAATGACAATCCCATCATTATCTTTTCCTGAGATAGCATCTAATGCATTTTAATAAGTGCTTCTCATTCATATAATTCTAGAAGCTCAATGTGAGCGGGGATGGGAGACCACTTAACCCAATTCTTTACCCAAACTATGAGCTTATTCTACAGCATTCAAGACAACTAGTTATTGGACTTCTTCTTGAACCAAGGCAGCCTAGAATTTCATAAATTAAAACCAAGCCAGTGAATTGGTTAGTATTCTTTGAATGCATGCATGTGATAGGAGACCCAACTCACACTGGCTTAAGAGAAAGAAGAAACCTATAAGCTTAAGTAATTGAAGAGCCCAAAGATACTGGCTTCAAGCTTGGCTCTGGTAAGTATTCAATCTTCTTTTAAATATCTGTTTGCATTTCTCCATTGATTGTGTTCTCAGATAGGCTCTCCCCCTGTAATGTCTGTCAGAAGAGTCAGATACATCCTGCAAGCTCAGTAATTCCAGTCGAGAGAATTTCTCTTTCCTAGTAGTTCCAGGAAAGACCTGGAATGTTCTGATTGGGATGTTCTGCACTACATGCCTTCCCTTGAATCAATCACTATATACAGGTTTTTATGGGTCATGTGAACATCCCTAAAACAAGGAAGGTAGGGTCATTCCTAAAGAAATATTGTGATACTGTTAGTAAAAGAAGAAAGAATAAATGTTGAGTAGAGAAATACAACGGATTTCCATGACAGGCAAGATTTATTGTTTTTCCTCTAATAGAGATACTTCTTGTCTTTCCCTTTCATAGTGGAAGACCTCTGGGAGATGAGTTCTGGTGAAAATAAAATGGATCCAGTCAAATATTGGCCCAAGCTGGAAGCTGACATCCGTGCTGTTGGCATTTACCATAAGCATGCCAGAAGGGTAATTACAAGTTTACAGAAGCTCTTCTTTTATTTTTCATCCAAAATGCAGTTGCTCTGGACACAATGTTCTCTAGCCTCAATCCACAGAGCATTGATTCACCAGCACCAATCTTTCAAAAGTACTTAAATTTTTCTCTGTTTCTTGTGTGTGTGTGGTTTTTTTTTTATTTTTTTATTTTTTTAAAAAAAATAATGGTCATGTATGACTCAGGATCTCTGCTGACACCATTCACAGCCTGCAGAACACTCTGGTGAACCACAAAGTCCTGCCATACATACTGATGACCTTAGAATCACAGGGTGGGGAATAAGAAAGACCTTACACTCACACGGAAAAGGAGTAAATTTTGTGATGCTAGAGAGGCTCCCACTCTAGTTCTCAGGTGTAGTGAACATCTGTTATTCCTACTGGCTGCCAACTATCTAAACCTCATTCCTGATGGGCAATTATCTCCGTATGGGTTTTGGTGGGCAGTACAGACATCTGTAATCACAGAAGCTAAAAATGCCCCAAACACACTGTCCCAATCCCCCTTGAAGCTAGTGTAAGGGCATGTGATCTAGGCTCCACCAATCAAATTCACCTACTCTGGTCTTTGACTAGGGGGCTAAAGATGCAAGGAAGCAAAGATCCAGACAAAGCTTCTCTGGGATTGGAGGCCTTGTTATGAGATCGAGTTCTCGGAGCAACAGAGTGGCAGTGCCAGCAGCCATGTCCAGTGTCTGAAGTCATTTGTGTCCATAGCTTAAGTGCATGTCCAGGACCCAGTGACAGCCACTCCAGGGCCATCCTTCTTGGACCCATCTGCAGTGTAACTTTGGTATTATTTCCAACCACAGAACCTCTAAGCCTAGATTTCCAGTACTCAAGGGTTTCTATGCACTCCCCATGATCTTTTTTTTTTTTTTTCTTGAAACAAGCCAGTATCTGTTGCTTACATCCCAAAACTCAGGCTGATATAAGTTTCCATCTCACACAGTCTAGAAAGATTTTTCCAGCGTAGTGTTTAAGAAGATGAGCTACATTCCTGTTTTGCATAATAACTCTAAGATTTTGCTTTGAAAATCCATAACTATTCTCTTTCACAATCATCTTTGTGAAATGGAGAGAATGCTATTTCTTAAAACTGCTGCAAAACAAAGCACTTAGTGTATCTCTGGAATATAGTAAAGTCTCGAAAGAGCTTTTAAAGTTAAAAAAGAATTCTTAGTGTGGTGGCCTGGCTTCTGAGTTATAAGAAGCATTTACTGTCATTGAGAGATAAAATGAGGGGTTTATGTATAAAAACTCAAAATTCTGTCATGAAGAACATTTAAGCATTTAAAATTTTAGCATTTCCTAATCTATTTAAATAAGTTTGTCTGCAGTAGTGGCCTTGATAAAGGGTGGAGGGATCCTTGCTTGATAGGGAAGTGACTTCTAGGTATTTCTGAGGTATCTCCATGCAGAGATTTGGGGTCAAGGGGTTAGAGCCCTCTAAAGGGTTAGCTTACAGTTTGATCTCTATAAAAATGCAAAAATATATATGTTGTGATTCCCGTTATTTATACTTTAGCATATTTAATGGGTATGATCAGATGTTGGGTAAAGATATGAAACAAAAGAGGATGACTTGTGAATCCTGAAAGGGAGGGGGACCTCATAGCTGAATTCGAGGGGAAAATGGCACTACAGGGGTGCCTGGGCCACCCTTAGAGAGGAAGAGTGAAGTTTCTGTCATACCTTTGCCCTCCTAAAAGTTGGTGATTGACTCCTGTTTTGCTGTGGAATTTTACTGAGAAACTAAAAACGTATGTGCTTATTTTTCTTTTGGACAATAATTATAGCAGTAAGTGCTCCCCCAGCTCTTGCAGGCATTTACCCCCCCATACTCAGATAATTGTAGCAGAAATTGGAGATGACAGCCATGGAAGAAAGATTGAGAAAGAAGAGAGAGGGAAAAAGCCCACGTTACTAAGTTAATAACCAGAAGAACGTCTAAATAGGGGCAGTTTTCTTACAATACCACATACTATTTCTTAAACAGAGTCATTCTGTGGTTTGTAATCAAGTGTCTGAATTCTGAATTTATAGGCCCCAGGATGGTAAGTGTGGTTATATGGTATTTAGCAATTTTGTGTGGTGTTGTGCTAAATATGGAAAAGTTAGAAAAGTATTTCGGTTCTTTTCCTTTGAGTCTACTCTAAAAGTTGGGTTGGGTGACAGCTAAAAAAAGCATCAGCCTGGCAAGGGGCAATCAGGTTTATCTGCATCGAAGCTTTAATTTTGTTTGAGAAACATCTCCTCAGAATATGTCTAAACTAACTTCTTCCTCCTTGTTCATATTGCAATCATTTCTCAAAATCTTAAAATACATTTTATACATGAAGATGAATATCTGTTCAGTATAAAAAAAAAAGATGTCTTATAGTTACAATCTTCTCAAGGATCAGAGATAAAGTCTCTTCATCATCCCTGGAGGTTTTAAGCACAGGAAGAAGGTTCACGAGCTAGGGCCTTGGGCTCTAAAAGCATTTCTCAGTGTTTAGGGGCAAGAACATACAGTGGAAAGAAATTGGAGTCTGACAGTCTGGGGTTCAAAGGTTTGCTCTGCCACTTGCTGACATAGAATTTGAGAAAAAATTCAGTGGCCTCCAACAGCCTTTCAACTCTAAGTTTCAATGGTGGGATTGTAGATTTGATATAAAATTAAAATGTTAACACTTTCTATGCCAGATCTTACTTTTTCAGGGTCCATGGTGGTTTAGAAGTTCCAAAATCAATGGTATTTTAAATTATCTTTTACTTTAGTCTAAAAGTCATACAAGGTGTTCACTGTATTTCCTCCAGAGTCATACCTCATTTTTGGTCCCAAATCATGTTAATGTACCTTAATCTCCCACCATTTTTGTCACACTTGATTCCAAAAGATTTTGGACTATTTTTAAAACTCAAACTCATACTGAAAGTAAAGAGATTCATTACTATTAATGTATTAAATGAATGTATCATAGGTTCTAATAGCATTTTCAAATAAGTGTTTTAAGTCAACATGGCAGAATAAGAAGAACGTGAGCTTAGTCTCAAATTGCATTTTGACCAACTGCTATCTCTGCCACTGCTAGCCGTGACCCTTTGGGAGACGAGTTACTTAGTTTTTTCATATATTAAATGAATATAATGCTTACTTCTTATGGATGCTATAAGATTAGAGATTACAAAGCATTCATAGTAAGGTCCAGCATATAATAGGAGTTCAAATTGGAACAAAAGAGAAATTGCAATATGATTTTGCCTAAGATAATCACTTTGAAGGAAAAAAAAATCCTCCTTTTGCACGTATAAGTTGTGGTTTTATTTCCCTATGGTCAAATTGACTATAAACTCTTGAGACCTTCTAAGATGTATATTTCCTAAGTTTATGCATTTCTAGTCATGTATTCTTCACCAGTTCAACAATACTATTAATCATACTCATGACTGCAGTTTATTCGGATTGTTCCCAGATAAGGAGCTTCAGAGAGTATTACCAAGTTGGCATATTCCCTACTCTCCCAACCACAACTCCTCGGGACATCCAAAATGCTAATCCTAGCCAGTTATTCTTACCATAAAAATAGATAAATAACTGTACCATAAAACAATAATAAAGCTGTGCTTGTGATGTAACGTTGACAACCACTCTTTCCCTGACCCCAAGTTCCTAACCTTGACACTGGTCATTACTAGTCCTGAGGATGGTGGAGAAGGTAGAGGTTCCTCCCCTGGAGGTTTCTTTCTTCTGTGGCTGCGGTCTGTCCTGTGTGCTATCTTGTTGGTTCCAGGGAACATTGAAGAGCTGCTGCCTTCACTCACCCCTGTGCTTGTTCATCTTTTCTGACAAAGTCCTCTCATTCCTCAAGGGACAGGCCCTTATATAGCTTTTTCTTTCTCTCTCACATTCACCGTCATCCTCACGATCTCCATTTTCCTTAGCTCATCAGGCAGTCATTCTGGTTTCCCTGTGTTCGCTCCTCTCAGTCTCTGCCTGTTATATCCTCTTCATGGCACATAGAGTCATATCACCACATTGGTTGAATATTTTATGACATAACTTTCTAAGTGATGTGAGTGAGGTATGTGTAAAAGTTTTGGAAAAAAGGTGAGAAAATGATGAAAAAAGGTGAGAAAATAATTAGTTTGGCCTATAGAAACCTAGGTAGATATCACAGAGGAGCTAGGACTTGACAGATGATTAAACCCAGCACAAAGAGGGAAGGGAGTGGGATTTCAGGCAGAAGGAATGAGAAAATCAATGGCAAGAAAGCATGAAAATCCATAGAATCAGGAAAAAATGTTCACTATGAGTCACCTGTTGGATGTGTGTAGAGAGTAACTGGGGATGAAACTGGGAAGGGAAGTTGGGATCAAATCACAAGGAGCCAAATTGGGCTGTTTATGGAGTTCACATTTACATTGTTGGCTATAGAAAGTCACCAAAAATGTTAGACATGGCAGTGACGTGATAAAGCTGCAATTTTAAAATAAATGCTTTAGCACAATGGGGGCAAAACAGAAAGAACAGATACTAGAGACAGGGAAATCAGTCAAGAGTTATTTGAGAGATCCAGACTAGCAAGAATGAGCTTTAGCTATGGCATGGCAAGGGAAAAAGAGGATGGGATTAAATCAAATGACATTTAAAAGAGAAAGTTACAGGATTAGACGATTAACTGAAACTGAAAATAGAAGGCATCAAAGATGATTCTGAGATGACATTTTTAACTTGTGTTCTAGATAGAAGATAGATAGATGATAGATATAGATGATAGATGATAGATGATAGATAGATAGATAGATAATAAATGATAGATAAAAAAATCTATATTTTGTATGTAAAATCTTATATATCTAATAGATATATATATAGGTATCTCCATCTTACTTTCACCAGAACTCTTTTTTAAATCTAAACACCTGCATGTAATATACTACCATGATGACAAAGCACTCAGTACATGCACAATAGACTAGAAGAGCTTCAAAATGCTCATCTCTTTTTCAGAAGAGCTGGGCATCTGGAATGAGTTACAGGGAGGTTATGGAATTTTCTTCCCTGGAGGTCTTTTACAGCAAGCTAGATACCCATCTGTCCGTGATGGCTTAGGTGTGGTCCTCTCTGAAGCCTGGAAGGTGGCCTATTTGAATTCTTGTGATCTCTTCCAGGCCTACAATTCTATGCTTCTACATCATTTTATGGCTTAACCCCAAGGTAGATTATTCATTTGATAAAACAAATAATAAGATAAAACTTGGAATTTTTTATGGACACTGTCATAGAACATATTCTGGAAATTCTTAAAATTAACCAGCGAGTCCACTGAATAAATTATGAATGATGTTATGGGTCAGGATTTCCCAAAGTGTGTTTAATGAAACTAATGCTCAATATTTTTGTTCAAAAAAATGGGAAATCGCTACAATGGTATATCGAAGTCCTATATGTCCTATAGGAAAAAAGCTTTTTAAATTTTTATCTAGAGCTTCTCAAAACTTTTAGAAGATATATGTATATCTATAACTATATATATGATTCTCTCTCCTCTCTCCCCTCCCCGCTTTTTAACTTACTATGAAAATGAGGTTTCATAAGACACACTTTAGTAAATAGTATTCTCACTTATTCTTGTTATCATAAGAAAATCTGGGTTGGGCATGTTACCAATAACATCTAAGCTTGTCCAAGGATGATCTTTGGTTAATCTGGTAATTGAGTTATTTTAAAATTACAGTTTGTTTCTCTATTAAATGGAGATAATAATACTTACCTCATATAGTGTTTAAGAGGATTAAATAAAATCAAATGTGTAAAGCCCTTGGCACAAGACCTGGTACTTTGTAGGTGTTTCATAAATGTTAGCTTCCTACACTTTGCTTCTCCATTAAGTTTTAGTATCTAATGCATCTTACAAATAAATAGTTTGCATGCAAAAATGCTCGGGTAATTAAAATCTCTGTTTCTGCTAAGAAATTAATATATTATCCTGTGTTAAGTTAAAATGCAGAAGATCGAGTGATTATCCTTTGATAATCACAATTATATGGAAATGTGTGTGTGTGTGTGTATTCACAAAGGCCACTATAAGAAAATAAGAATATTTGTAATAAGTGGTAGGACCATGAGCTGTTTGTTTCATTTTAAAAAGTTAATGGATTTTAATTTTTAGGGTAGTTTTAGGTTTACAGAAAAACTGAGCACATATTCGAAAATGCGGGGGAAAATCCACATCTTAATACTGAGTTTGCCAATCCATCTCCATGGTGTATCTCTAATTGCCTTCTTTCATTTATTACAGTAATGTTTTATAATATATGTGTGCATTTTTTACACACTTTTAAAGTATATCCATATTTCATGTTTTTATATTTTAAATGATATTGTTTTTTAAATTTTAATTTCAAATTGCCAATTGCTATCATATAGAAATATAATTGAGTTTTGTATATTGACTTTTTATTCTGCAACCTTGCTAAATTCATTAATTAGTTCTTACAGTTTTTTTTTTGAAAATATCTTAGGATTTTATACATAGAAGCTTATTATCATACATTGATCAAGAAAGTTTTACCTCTTCTTTTCCAGTCCATTTGTCAAGATATATTATCTTTTTAATATGTTGCTGGATTCAAATTATTAATGTTTTGTTAAGGATTTTTGCATCTATGTTTATTAATGAAATAGATCTATAATTTTCATGTCTACTAATATCTTTCTATTGGTTTGGTAACAGGTTAATGCTAGCTTCCTAAAGTGGATTGAGAAATACCTGCTCTTCTTTTGCTTCCTCGAAAAGCTTATGTAGAATTGATATTATTTCTTCCATAAATGCCTGGTATAATTCATTAGTGAAGTTTTCTGGGCCTAGGATTTTTGTTTGGGGTGAGATTTTTAACTCTGATTTCAATTTAAAAAATAGATGTAGAGCTATTTGGCTTGTCTTCTCTGGCGTAAGCTCTCGTACTTCGTGTCTTTCAAAATATTTCATCCATTCCATCTAATTGAAGAATTTATTGGCATACAGTTATTAATAATGTTTTATATTTCTTTTAACACCTGCAGACTCTGTAGTTATATTCCTTTTTTATTCCTCATAGCGAGTGATAATTTGTGATCAGCCTGCTTAGAGTTTTAAATCAATATTATGGATATTCTCAAATAACTAGCTTTTGGATTTATTTTTCTCTATTGCTTTCATAGTTTCATTTTTATTATGTTTCATTGATTTCTGTAGTTTTCACTTTCACTTCTTTCTAAGTTAATTACTGATTCTCTCCTTTTTCTAGTTTCTTCAGGTAGAAGCTTCGATCATTAATTTTACAACTTTTCCTATAATATCATTTAATGCTATACATTTTTATTTATGTATAATACTTTTAATCAGTCTCACTACTTGATATGTTGTATTGTCTTTTCAATTCATACCAGATTACTTTCTAATTTCCCTCGTGATGTTGCTTGAGCCATGAGTTATTTACATTGTGTTGTTTAATTTCTATTTATGAATTTTCCAGAAATACTTTCTATAATCGATTTCTAGTCAATTTTAATGTCACTGCTGTCAGAGAAAATACTCTGTAAAAATTTAAATCCCTTTAAATTTTTCGAAACATGTTTAATGCCCCAGGATATTGTCTATCTTCGTGAATGTCCCATGTACTTTTGATAAGATAATGTAGTATGCTGTTGTTGGGAGTTTAGTATAAATGAAAATCAGGCTAAGTTGGTTTCTTAGTTACTTGAGACTGCTGTAATGAAAATATCATAGACTGGATGGCTTAAGCATCAACATTTATTTCTCACAGTTCTGGAAGCTGGGAAGTCCCAAATCAGGGTTGCCAGGAGATCCAACAACTGGTGAGGACTCTTCCTGGTTTGCAGATGCTGTCTTCCTGCTACATCCTTTCATGATGGAGAGCTGGGAGCAAGGGAAAGCATTCTGGGTAATATTCTTTGTTCTGAAGTTTACTTTGCTATAAATACAGTCATCCAAGCTTCCTTTCTATTAGTGTTTTATGTTATATATTTTCTCAATGTTTTACTTTTAACCTATGTCTTTATAGATAAAGTGGGATTCTTATAAAGTGCAAATATTTATATCTTGTTTTTGTATCAAATCCGACACTCTCTGCCATTAATCGAAACATTTGGAAAATTTTAAATTTAATGTAACTATGAACAAGCTTGGGTTTAATTCTACCATCTTACTATACATTTTTCATTTATTCTATCTGCTATTTTTCTTTTTTGTACTCTTTTGCTTCCATCTTCTGCATTAACTTAGTATTTATTATGAAACCATTTTGTCTCAACTATTGGTTTGTTAGCTATACATCTTTGCTTTAATTTATTACTTTTTTACTGTTGTTGTTGTTGTTTATGTTATATTATTATTAATTAGTAGTAGTAGTAGTAATACTAGTAGTAGTAGTAGTAGTTGCTTAAAGCCAGGGGAAGGCAAACTTTTCCTGTAAAGGGTCAGGTAGTAAATATGTTAGCTTTGTGTTACAACTAATTAACTTTGCCGTTGTAGTTAATAAGCATCCATGGACGTCATGTAAAAGAATGAATATAGCTGTGTTCCCCTGAAACTTTAAAACTATAAAAACAGGCAGCATGCCAAATTTGCCAGGCCTTGTTTTAAGTTTTGCAATATATATCTTTAACTTATCCAGTCTAAATTCAAATAATATTATGCTGCTTTGTCTATAATGTAACAACGTTACAAAGTATACTTCCACATACTACCTTACAAACATGATGCTGTTTTTATCATATATTTTAAATCTGTATATGTTATATTCCCCATGATACATGTTATTATTTTGCTTTAACTTTAAATTATCTTTCAAATAAATTTAAAATGAGGAGAAATGCCTTTTTTAAAATTTACCACATAGGTCTACTTTTATCTTTCTTCATTCTATTGTCTAAATCCAAATTTCTATCATTTTACTTCTGCTTGTAGAATTTCTTTTAATATTGCTTAAAATGCAGGTTTGCAAGTGGTTAATTCCACTTTTTTTAGTTTTAAGAAGTATTTATCTTAGATTTTTGTAAGATTCTTTTGTCGGGATATTTTCTACAGAATTTTAAGTAGACAACTTGTTTTTAGAACTTTAGAGATATTGTTTCATTGTCTCTGAGCTTCAGTGTTTGTGATGAGAAGTCTGCTGACACTCTTCTTTCCCCCAGTTACATAATATGTCTTTTATTCTTTGGCTACTCTTAAGGTTTTATCTTAGTCACTCTTTTTATTAAAAAAAAAAAAAAGAAAGAAAGAAATTTGATTACAATGTACTTCTATGTGATTTTCTTCATGTTTTACTCCTTAGGTTTACTGAGATTCCTATATCTGTGAGTTTAAAGTTTTTAACAATTTTTTGGTGGCTATTAATTCTTCAAACTTTTTTTTTGTCCTCTACTCTTTCATCTTTATTCTCCTCCTAGGAGTCCAATTACATATGTTAGATTATTTGATAATGCTCTGCAGGCCATAGGACAAGACACTGATTTTTCTTCCTTCATTCTAGATAGTTTCTATCCCTGTGTCTTCAAATTCACTGACTTTTCATCCTACTGTGTGGACTCTGATGCTAATCACATTGGGTGTATTTTTTTATTGTAGATATCATAAATTTTTTTTCTCTGGAAGTTGAATTTGAATCTTTAAAAATTATTCTTTATATCTCTTTTCTCTTAATGTTTTTCTTTATAGCTTTGAAAATATTAATAAAAATTTTTATAGCTGGTTAACAGTTCTTTTACTAATTCCATAGTCTCTATTCTTTTTGGATCTGTTTCTATTGATTGGTTCTTCTTCTGGGTATGAGTCATATTTTTCCTACTTCTTTCCATGCCTTTGATTAGATGTTGGGTATTTTAAATGTTATGTTGTTCAGTGATTAATTTTATTTTATTTCTTTAAAGAGTGTTGGACTTGTTCTGGTGTGCAGTAAAACTACTTGTGATTCAGGTTGATCCCTTTAGGCTTGTTTCCATGCTTTGTTATGGCAGGTCTAAACTACCTTTATGCTGGAAATAATTTTGCCCCACAACTAATACATGACACTTATAATACTATCCATGTCTGAATTTTTAATGAAGTTCCTCCATTCTAGTTGGTAGAATCACACACTATATTCAGCCCCAATGAGCTCTGAGAATTGTTTGTCCTATTGTTTTATACTGATTTCCAAGCTTTAAGTAGTTTCACTCCATAGATATGCAGAGAAGTACACATCCACAAACTCTACAGGTCTCCTCTGTAATTCTCCTCATTTGATGACACTGCTAGGCTCTATGTCACTTTATTCTGCCTGCTCTTAAGGCTGAGAACTGCCTCAAGCAGTAAGCAGGGTTATTATAGGACTTACCTAATCTAGTCTTCTCAGGAATCATCATCCTGGGCCACCTGCCACTCAATATCTGAAATCTTTGATTTCATTTATTGTTTCTGGTTTCTAATTGTTTACATTGGAAAGGCAATTCTCGTGGCTGTTAATCCTGTAAGGGAGGAAGCTAGAGCTCATTTTCTTTCTTCTTTTTTTCTTTCCTTCTTTCTTTCTTTCTTTCTTTCTTTCTTTCTTTCTTTCTTTCTTTCTTTCTTTCTTTCTTTTTGGCATGGTAATTTATTTCCAATAGGTCAGTATAGTTTTCTCGACCATCTTACTATGAGAAAAATCATCCTTGGCTCTTATATTGTATTCTTCTTCTGTTTTGTTTTTTAAAAGATTACCTTTTATGAAACAGCTATGACAGTATATGTAGATACTTTTAATACAAGTAATATAAAAAAACTGGAAACAATCTATTTTGCTTATTTTACTAGGCCATAAAACTGAAAAATGTTTTTTGTTTCACTACCCTAGGTCTCAATTACACCTATACAGAGACTGACAAAAGATGTAAAAAAAAGGAAATTGGTGATGTCTACATGTTTGGTCAGATGGGCATCACAAAGTTTTAGTTCTACCCCTATGGCTATGTGAAAGCGATATTAGAGTAGTTAACATAAACAGGCCTCTGCCAGCTAATGATGTTGTAGACAAACTGTGTCAGTTCAGGTTCTCCAGGAAGATAAAGTTAAGAGTGCAAGGTATTTGGGGATGGTAAAACCACGAATTATAAGGGAGTGCTCACATAGGCAAGGAAAGCCTTCAGACTCTGACTCCCATACAGGAAGATGAAGGGGGAAGGAGTATTGTGTAGGAAAAGGCTTGGTTTGTGCTGGAGCTCTCAGAGAGTCTCAGCCAGCTTGGTGGGCAGCTCTAGTGCAAACACTGCTCACAGAGGAGCCCTGCACTGGGCACAAACGGCCAGGTCCTATTAATTCTGCCATATTCTGTTATTGTCCATGGTTTCTTAGAAAGAGGGTAGTCTTTCTTAGTCCAGATGTTCCAGCAGACCCTGAGGGAACTTGTAGTGGGTAGCTGCCATCTAACTTAACTTACAGAAGCAGGTTTGTCCTCGAAGGGAAATTAGAGCAAATCTTCTCCAAGTCCTTCATCTTGTTCTAATGCACTAAGGCTGCAGACATAGTAGTCCTAAGAAGGAACTGGCTCACATCATAGAAATGCATCTGTCTTAGTCCATTTGCTAGAACAAAATACTACAGACTGGGTAGTTTATAAACAACAGAAATTTATTACTTAAGTTCTAGAAGCTGGGAGCCCAAGATCAGGGTGCCAGTATGGTTGAGTGAGGAACCTGTTATGGGTCACAGATTTATGGTATTTTCACATGGCAGAAGAGACTAAAGAGCTCTGTAGGATATATTTTATAAGGACACTAATACCACTCATGAGGGATCTATTCTTATGACTTGATGACCTCCCTAAGGCCTTCCCTCCTAATATCATTACCTTTTGGGGGTCAGTATTTTAACATATAAATTTGGGGGCAGGGCACAACTTCAAACCTTAGCAGTATCCTAGACATCATCCTCCTATTTCTCAAGATACGTCCTAGTCTTTCAGAATAAGCATAGGTCTGGCACTGGAACAAAAACTGCTATTTTTGGTTCCCTGGCTGATTTTTAAAATTTGAGTTCTTGTGTCATTGAGTCCTAATTTCCTTACTCATAAAATGGAAATTACAACAATATGCTCTTCTGGGTCAAACATAAATTGAAATTAAATATGAGTGGCAGGGAGGGTATGAGAAGGGAAAAGGAAGCTATAATCTGCATCTCTTTTAAGCCAACATATTTTACAGGAAATCTATATGTCTTCATCAATTAGCATGGTCTCTCTTTCTCTACTGCATTCTAATTTTTAAATGGATATTGACATTTCAGTTTTTTTCCGAAAGAAAAAGGCATAGTACTACCTCACTTTAAGTTATTAAAAACATCCATGAAGAATATTTTCATTTCTTTTTAAAAATTCATTTGGAAGTACCATTAAGTTAATTCTTACACTACATTGTGATAGAATTACTTGCGTTGCTTGTGGCCATCTTATTGCAACATCACTGAACTTTCTATTTAATATTAGTTCTCAATTAAAAAACTGTACTATAAATCACTGGCTTCTTTAGCATTTAAGCTGTTTCCCTTAAAACAAAAAATAGTTTCATCATATTTTCTGAAAGGTCATGATTTATTGTTTGTTCAGACCCAATGTTCTAAATTTAAAAGTTATAGCATATAGTTCTGTAGGAGGGGGGAAAATAGGATACACTAAAATGCTGACTCATAATAGAGCACAACCGTGATTAAATCCAAAAAATTCAAATTATGATCTTGTTCAAAATAAATTTTACCACCGAGAGTGAGTTGTTAAGAAAGCAAAACTACAAGCTGCACGTCACTGCCATCAACAGTGGCTTGAAATGGCAGCAGGTGTCTTGGGTTAAAGTTCAGCTCCAATCTAAAAACCAATCAAAACTATTTTAGATTCTTTTGCAGTAATTTGAGGAATGCCTCCTCATTTCCCTGATGTACAATCTTAGTCTCACTAGGATTTGTGGTTTAGGAATATGGTAAAAATGTCATGATATGTCAGCAGGAATAACTAGAACAATGGAAGCACATCTGGGAAAGGGAGTGTATCAAAAGATGTGAGCATATGGGCAAGCATTTCTGGGGAAATACAACAATGCTCTTTGCTGATCTATGGGGAAAGTAGGTGGGTGGCCAGATTTCACCTGCTTTCATTGCACTGTTGTTTGCTCTTGCTTATCCAAAGCCTTCTCTTTCTCAAGGAATACACTGAGAATGAGGTTAGGAAGGTAGCTAAACCCCAAACTGCTTCTTCCATCAGAAGTACTCCTGGGAATATACGCAAGGGAGCATTTCATTTTGGGGAAGTCAGAGGCAAAAGAAAATTGATAAAGGCTCAAATGTGTATCTAGCACTGGCAATTCAAAGGGGACTTGGCCTCTGCCCTCAGATAGCTTATCTTCAAACAAAAAAATGAGAAAAACACATCTGAAACAAAAGCGAACAACATAAGGTCATAGGTAATTTAGTCCCAGATTATTGCTCCATTGTTAATCACATTTCCATTCTATTTAAGTCTCACATCTTCTCTTATATAAATCCTTTTCTAGAGGTTGAAATTCTCTACATTCTTTTTTTTTGCTTAAGTGGGTACTACTTGAGGAGAGAGGCCCATGTCTCCTACTTGTTTTTACCCTTATACACTGGGCATGATATACATATATATTATTATTTATTGAATTGATTAAGACTAATAAAAGAAAGAGATTAATAGTGATGAGGTAGCCAAAAAAATTAATGGAAAAAATCTTAGCACTCTAAGATTTGGCACATAAGAGGCCCTCAATATGTACGCTGTGAATGGATGAATAGTTTGAAGAGATAAAGTATTCTAAGATAAGAAAACAAGATCAGCAGAACAGCATGAGAATGGCATATTGATGGATCTGAGAGAGATTAGCCAAACTAGAGCTGAAGTTGGGTATTACGAAATAACAGGAAGTAAGGATCACCAGGAGAGACAAATTATGGGTCTGGAAAACCCAGAATGAGGCTTAGATTTGATGTTCAAGAAAACAGGGAGTCTTTGAAGGTTTGGGGACCAATGAACTGTGGGGCAAGAATGTCTGAAGATGAATAGCTTTACCTTGTAGGATGAGTTAGGAAGAAGAGAAGGCCTCACCTAGTCTAACTCTGAACCCATGCCAGCCATGCAGGTGTGAAGTGATGGCTGGGAGAGGGGGAGGTGATAGAAAGGAAGGGGTGTGGATAAGAGGCATTTCAAAGGAAGACTCAGCAGGATTTAATAAACACTTTTCAGTAGATCAAAATCGCTGGGCTTACTGAGTCTGCAACAGAAGAGATAAGAAAATGACTAACACTTGTAGAAAGAGCAAAAGATACAAGGTCTAGGAAATAGAAGCCAGGCCTGAAAGTCAGCACCCCAAGGCCTGCCCCGGTACACTTGTTAATTTATTCCTTAAAATTATGATGCAACCTCAGCATTATGGAGACTTGCTAGCCTCTTGTATTCTGCCATCATGTAAGGTTTAAGATGCAAAGAAAAAAAAGATATGCCAGTTCTTGTCATTAGTAGCCTTTCTGGAACTGCCACTTCACAGGGCATGATTCTTCTGATCTTGCCAAATACTCCCCAGCAAGTCATGCCCCCTATGAGGCTAAGAAGATGCTAAGACAAGCCCCCAGGAATGTCTTTACCTATTGGAAGATTTGGGTCCGTGAGCAGCATTAGCAGGTGACAACAGTTTCTTATTTCAGCACTTAAAATACTCATGTAATGTGTAGAGTGAACTCATTCGGTTGTAGAAATACACCTCAGCATACGTAGAAAAAATGGAGTTAAATTAAAGCAGAAGGGAAACTACAAAAGCATCATCCACTATATGTTTTCTTTATGTTTTCTCTTTGTGAGAATCTTTTTTCAGGCGGGGATACTGCATTTCCTGAGGATTTTGCCATCTGAGGGTCCCAATAATGCTTCCAGTATTTCTATATCTGTTCGGGAGGAAAGAAGTACTTCCATGAAGAGATAAGTTACATATGATAAAACTTGATCCATGACCAAAAAAAAGAAGGAGATAATTATATGACATGTCAGAGGTGTTACTAATGCTAGGGTGCTAATCATATCGCAATACGTAACAGTAGCAAACTAGCCAACACACTGCACATATGAAATTTGCATAATGTTATATTCAATTATATCACAATAAAAATAAATTAAAAAGAAAAACTTTATTCACATAGATAGAACTCAAAAACAAAACAGGCAAGTTGCAAAAGATCTATCATCTATCTATCTATCTATCTATCTATCTTTCATCATCTTAATCATCATCATCATCATCATCTATTATCTATCTATCTATATATATGTTATTTTGTCTGTATAGAGGAAGACTCTATTTACATAGTCTAAAAATTGTAAAGGGACACTATTTTTTGTTTAGGGGCAAATTAATGTGCAAGAAAACCTAAAGAATTATATCTGGAAGAGAGAGAGAGGATAGTATATGGGAAAATACAATGAGATGTACATAGGGGCTTCAACTATATTTGTAATGATTCACTTCTTTAGTTGTGCAGTGTGTACATGAGTGTTCATTACATAATTCCTCATGCTTTTCTATAGCTTTGAAATATTAACAATGTATTTTCCTTAAGTCTTCAGTTCTTTCTTGGGAAAGGGGTGGAAACCCAAACTGGTGCTGGCCATTCTGAGTGGACTGTGTTTCCTCCCTCTTCAGTGCAGAAGACACTCACATGCATCACAGAGGGACAGAAAAGAAGAGAGGAGACCCTCGAGTCAAGGGTTCAGTTATTAAAGGGGAAAATGTCTTTCATTCAACCCTCACTAGTAAACTTTGAAAAGCCCATATATTTTTATTTTTGCTGCACAAAAGTTTCATTCCGGGAGGAGGAGGGGAATCATTTCTTAGCATTTCTGATCAAGGGAAAAGTCTTCCTCCTATTACAATGCTTAAGAAGGCAAATATGTTAGAGTCACCAAAAATGCCTGCTGCTGCCTTGCTGGCCCACAGAAAGGGGATTAGTAAAGCACCATTAACCCCACAATGAAAACACATCAGTTTAGGGTTTTCTTTCATCCTAAACTCAGTTTATAAACACAGCCTTATCACAGGGAGAATGTTTATCATCATGTGTTATAAGTAGATTCCCAAAAAAGCAACAGTAGCTAATAAAATTAAATATGATGTTGGAAAATCTATTTTCTCCTTTCAGCAAAAATGACACAGAAGAGAGTTGAGCCAGAGTGTGGTTTAGTTTAAGCATCTTCTACTCCGATTAATTTAGAAGCTTCATTAATAAGTTTAAGAAAGACAGAGGTTTGAACCTAATTTTTCAATTACTTACACCAAATTTCTAAAGCAAGTTAAGAGATAGTTTTTTTTTTTTATGCCTTTGCAGTGCCAAGAGTGGTAATTTACGATCATTTATCTAAGAAGTGGTTGATGACAAAGGGAACTTAATTACAGCTTTCCTTTCCTCCCACTTCCAACCAAACAAGAGGTCCTTGAGCTTCCCTGTTTGTTTTTATTTATATGTAAACTTCCAGAGGTTAATTTGACTAAAGACCTTAACTAACCTCAACTTTTATAAAAGCTTTCCTTAAGGGTTATAATGTGTTTCTATCCAATTATCATTTTTTACTGGAGGGTCACATCATTATGCATAATTACTAATGAAATGATGAAACAAATGGAGAAATAGTACAGACTGTCACTCCCAAGGGGCCAATATGCAAAATTAAGTGTGTCTTAGCTCTTGAACATCGACACACATAACTCTGTTCAGCATGTGCCACATGAAATTCCTGACAATGCAAGGATCACAATGTAGAGATTTGAAAGCAAAATGTAACTTACCACTTATTTATTTCTGCTGGTGCTGGAGTCGGGGCAAGGTAGTAATGGAACTAAGTAGGTACTATTTCCTAAGCCCAGACTTGGAGCTTGTGGGCTTGTGTGCAATCAGAAAGACAGAAGGATTTTTGAAGTTAGGGCTCTCCTGGAATATTTGGGATGTGTGGTTTGCATGGATAGCTGATGGTAGAAGCAGGGAGATTCAAACGTACACATTAGAAGTCATACATGAGGAAAGATAATTTTCATACTTTCTATAACTGACAAATCTTCTCTTGATCTCCTCTAACTAGGACAAACAACTTATTCTATTCTATTCATATCTATATAGCCTGATCTAATGATTTGTAACCAGATCTGAGTGTTATTATCTCAGCCACTACTTAATTGTCACATGTGATTTATGGATCAATCATCCAGGACTTCTACCCCTTCCTTTTCTCCTGTCTTTCTCCTTGGAGGTAATTGAATTTCCTGGCTAGCCTTCTTCAAACTGTCCTGGCATTGAGAAAGAACTCTAGCTCTGAGTGGTTCCTGGTTTGGGTTTCTCATCTTGCTTGGTCTCTGATCATTGGCTTCTCTCATTGCCGTGTTCACTGTGTTGTGCCTTCTGCTTGGTCTTTGGAATGTCAGGATGGAATCCATAAACTTTTCCGTTACCTCTGCTCTGCCCTGGCGCTCTTGTCTTCTATCCTTTCTGATCCGTTAGTTTGCTTATCCTTCATTCCTGCCTTCCTACTGGGCCTAAGAATGCTCAGCCACTTTCTCTGTGGAGTCCTGAGAGGCTACTCAAACCTACCTCCAGGGCATCTCCCTGAGACCTTACAATTTTACTGCTCCAATCCCACAGATAAGATTTCTTTGAATGACTTGCAGGCTTACAAAGACAACCCAGCACATGTCCTGATGTTCTCAGATTCCTTCAAAACCTTCTGGGGGTTATCTTCCTGCTCCTACTCCAGGGTGTTGGTCTATGAAAGGGAAGATAGAATTAGGCAATAATTTAAAGATAATAGTTTAGTTTGGAGAAAGAATTTCCAGAATAGAGGATAATATAGAAGGTTTTATTCATTCACTTATTTATTTATACATTCATTTATAAATATTTACTGTGCTGATTATATAAGTGTAAGCAAGACATGGTCCATGCTTTTAAGAAATTCCCAGATTAGTAGAGAGCAGGCATGTTAGCAGGTATTTCCAGGGCACACTAGGGACATACAAAATGTAAATGGATATCTGTACAGAATACCAGGGCTGCATGAGAATTCAGAAAAGTTTTCTTAGAAAAGCTGATGCTTCTGTTAAAGTCTTGAGGCATGATTAGGCTGTCATCAACATTGGGACAAAGCTTTTTTTGGCAGTGGGAACAATGGATGTAAAAATATGGGAGCATGAAACAGCATTAAAGAGCTACAAGTATAGTACAATTTAGTATGGTTGGAGCAAAGAAGGTAAAGTGGGGAATAGAAAGAAGTAAAAAAAGAAAAATGGTCAGGAGAAGTACACAAAAATAAGGAGTTGGAGTTTTAGTTTAATAACTAGGAAACTAGTTATTAAACTAAATCAAGGAAGAGATATGACCATATTTACCTTATAGAAAGACCATTCTTGTCATAGTGTAGGGGGTGGACTTGAATAGGTCAAGATTGGAAGTAAAGGAGCCTGGCAGGGAATTATGAGAATGTGAATTAAGATAGGAACAATGAGAAAAAAGGGGTGGAGGGAGTGAATAACTATAAGAAATACTTTGTAGGTAGAATTGAGAAGACTTCATTACTCACTAGTGTTAGTGATGGAAGAGAAGAAGAATTTAGTGATGATTGAAAATTTGGTGGGCGGATAATGGTATAATTTGCTGAGATAAAAGGTATAATACAGGAAATTAATTTTATGAGGCAGGGTGTTTAGTTCGGTTTTGAAAATACTAAGTTTCGGGACATTTTGAGATATCTATATAGAGCTATTTAATAGGTAATTAAAAAGTCAGAAACTAAATGTCAAAGTCTAGGCTAATTGAATAGCTTTGGAAGTCATTAGCATAAATATTGCATTAATGACTGTGACAGTCTTTGCATGCTTGAATGTGTTCTTATTTTGCACCAATAAATTGGTTGGGCATAGGATTATAAAGGGAAATTATTGTTTTGATATGTTTGAAGTATCAATTAATATTCTAGTATACAGGCTTGTTGATGAAGTATCCGATTCCTATTTTGTCCTTATTTCTCAGATTTTATTCCTACCTCTGGGAGAACACTAAAAGAAGAAAAGAGAAAACAAAGATTGAAACTTGGAAACATCAGCATTCTGGGGGTTAAGAAGAGGACATGGAATATTATCAATCAGCCTAAGAAAAAGAAGTCAAAGACCCAGGAGACTATCAAGTTTTTGCAGGGAAAGGCTGAGAGGTTTTCAAGAAGGAAATAAACAACAATATCAAATTTCAGAAAGATCATGTAAAATAAGCTGAGAATGGGCCCGTTAGAGGTGGCAATCTATAGATTCACCAGAATAGAGGAGTTTTAGGCTAGAAACTGAATGACGGACTTCCAGTTCAAAATGGCAGACTGAATATACACATCTACCTCTCTTATCATCCTTCTGAGATGACTGGAAATATTAGAAATGAGTCTAACTCCACAGCAGGTTGAAAAAAATGGAGGCAACATCATCAGTGTACTAAAAATTTTGATAAGTTTCTGGAAAGCAAAAAGCAAACACGCTTTTCACTTTGAGACTAGTCAGAACCAAATAAATTAAAAACCAGAACATGCAGAAAGATGAAGGAAAATGGTCTTTCTATGGGACCTGGAAAGTTCTGCAATTAAAGTCAGAAGGCCAGTTACAACTCAAATCCAGAGAGGGATAGGAAAGATATTATTACCGTATGTGGGCAAAAATGTACTAATGTGTGAGAGAATGGCTTTTGAGGTATTGGAACATCTCTATCATCAAACCACTAGATGCCAGTAATATACTGCCCCCCACCCCCCCACACACACACACACACATGCACAAGTCATGAAAATCAAAAATGTCTTCAAAGATTGCCAAACATCCCCTAGGAGCAAATCACTCCTGCTTGGAACCAGTGGTTTAAGGCAATGTATTGTAAATCTTATGAAAAGAAGAGCTGGCTTTATTGAACAGTTGGATGTTTTATTTTATAGTCAGTTACAGCATCAGCTGGGAGACAGTACACAACCTTGTTAGGCTGGAAAATTATTTTTTAGGATGTGGTTTATTCTCTGAATCAGTATCCAATAAAAATGACAATTCCTCCATTGCCAGAATACACTGGTCTAGAAAACTAGGTATGAAAGACAGGCATCATCTCTCATCATTATATCTAATGATTCACTTAAAAATGTTTGCTCTACCATCCCCACACCAATAATGGTGCTTATTATCAAAAGAAGAAATTATTCTGCAAGGACACAAAGCAATTGTTTCATTGGATTAGAAAATGAGATCACCATCTGGTTACTTCATGCTCCTTTTGTTAAGGCAGAATTATTCTAAAGAAAAGGTGGAGTTTGAGTCAACTGAGGAACTGAGCCTGCTTAGCAAAGATTGTTGCCACACCGTGGTGGCAAGGGAGTATAGAAGGAGCATCTGGGTTATCTCTTAGCATTGCCAAGTCCAGGAAGGTTAATGGGAGAATCCCACATCAGTCATGAGGCTTAGCTTGTAGAAAATAAATCCCCCCACTGACCAATAGAAAATTGTGAACATTTTAAAAGTGGTTTTAAGGCATCAGAGAGTTGCTAAGGCAGTCAGGACCATTTAGGTGAGCCAAAAAATTCTGTGCTATTTTTTTTCTGAAGTCTAAGCAATGGGCCGGAAAGTTTGAAAAACTGAGTAAAAAGTAGCTGTTAAGAATCCGAGAAGTTGAATAGCCCTTCAGCTGTCTCACAGGGATGGGGAGTGAAATACTAGAGGTCAAGACTACCATGGCAGCCAGATAGTGAGGCTAAAAATCCTAGAGGAAAGAAAAACACATTAAAGTGAGCCAAGCACTGTACTGCTTTTTTCTTGGAGATGTTCATAAGTATCACAAGCCTATAGGTGGAGACTTCAAGCTAAAAGTGGAGGCTAAAAGGCTGAGACATTAAACAGAACTATCAGTCGTTTCACAGCACTGAGGAAATTGAAATTGGAGTTCAGGGCCCACCAAGGTAGAGCTCTCTGATAAACACTAAAAGCTTTGGGATCTCCCAAAAAAACTATACCCTAGAAATAAGGACACACTAGAATTACATCAAACCTTACAATGACTGAAACTCAGCTTCAAATCAGATCAGTTCCTGATTGGATTAAGTGATTTATTCCTATTGTAACTGCCTGCCAAAAGCTAAAGAAAATCCTTTTTGGAGAAAGATAACATCATACAGATCCTCTAGAACATATTCTACGCAATATCCAACATTCAACAAAAACTTATCAAGAAACAGAAACAAGTAGGAAAAAAATAGAAATAGATGCACAGGCAATCCAGATAATAAAGTTATTAGATACAGATATTCAACAAGTGATAATTAGTATATTCTAGAAGACAAAAGGCAGAATACAAGTTTTTACCAGATAACTGTGTCTATTTAAAAGAAGAATCCAATGGAATTAAGAGATATAAATGAAATTGAGAGTGCAATAGATGGCATAAAAGCAGATTAAATCCAAGGAAAGAGAGAGAAGTAATGATCTGATGAACAGATCAATAAAAATTACCCTGCTTAAAATGAATAGAAGAAAGAATGGGCAATATGGGTCATGGCAAAAAGATCTAATGCTGTGTAGTTGGAATCATGGGAGGAGAAAGAGAAAACATAGCAGAAGAATTTAATGAGATAGTGGTAGAAATTTTCCCAAATGGACAAAAGCCACAGAATCAAGAATATCTGAGAATTCCAAGTATGATAAATACAAAGAAAATCACACCTAGGTAAATCATAGTAAAAGTGCTGAAACACAAACAAACAAACAAACAAACAAACAAAAACAAATGCAAGAAAACCTTATTTGAAGACAAGAAAATCTTCAAAGCAGCTAAAGGAGTGCAGGGAAGCTCTCCTACTTTCAAAGGACCAAAAGTAACAGAAAGGATGGAAACCAGAAGACAAAAGAATGACATTCTTTAAAATGGTGAAATAATAACAACTATACTGGAATTCCATACCTAAGGAAAATGTCTTTCAAAATTGAAGGTGAATGGGCAAAGACCTTAACAGACACCTCACCAAGGAAGATACAGAGATGGCAAATAAGCATATAAAGAGATGCTCTACATTACATGTTATCAGGGAAATGCAGATTAAAATAACAATAAGATGCTATTGCATGCCCAGAAGAATAACCAAAATCTAGAACACTGACACCAAATGTTTGTAAGGATGTGGTACAACAGGAATTCTCATTCATTGCTGGTGGGAATACAAAATAGTACAGACACTTTGAAAGACAGTTTGGTGGTTTCTTACAAAACCAAACGTACTCTTACCATACAATCCAGCAATCGCACTCCTTAGTATTCACCCAAAGAAGTGGAAAATGTAGGTCCACACAAAAACCTACAGACAGATGTTTACAGAAACTTTATTCATAACTTCCAAAACCTGAAAGCAACCAAGATGTCCTTTAGTAAGTGAATGCATAAATAAATTGTGCTATATCCAGATAGCAGATTATTCAGTACTAAAAAAGAAATGAGTTAACGAGCTATATGAAAAGATGTGGAAGAAGCTTAAATGCATATTACAAGTGAAAGAAGTCAATTTGAAAAGGCTACACACATAATTCCAACTCCATGACATTCTGGAAAAGACAAAAGTATGGGAGACAGTAAGAAGATCAGTAGTCACCTGGAGTTTTGAGGAGGGGGAAATGAATAAGTGGAAACAGAGGTTTTTAGGACAGTGAAAATACTCTGTATGATACCATAAGGTGGACACATTTCATTATATATTTGTCCAAACCAATAGAATGTATACTAAGAGTGAACTGTAATGTAAACTGTAGATTTGGGTGATTATAACGTGTAGGTTCATCAACTGTAACAAACATACCACTCTGGTAAGCTGATAATGGGGGAGGTATGCATGTGTGAGGGCAGAAGGTATATGGGAAATCTCTGTACGTTTCTCTTAGTTTTACTGTGAACCTAAAACGTCTCTTAAAAATTAAAGGCTTAGAAAATAAAATTAATTAAAATTTTTAAAAACTAAAGGTGAAATAATGGCCATTCCAGAAACAAAAGCTGTAAGAATTTGTCACCCACAGACTAGCAAAGAAATAAATACATTTTTAAACAAAAGAAATTTAATATTAGAATAAAAGCATGGAAACGTAGTAAGAAATAAAGATAGAAACAGAGTAATTATGTTGGTAAATCTAATTGAATACTGACTCTTTCAAACCATAATGAACAAACTAATAGAAAAGAATAAAAAATGTTCATTAACCAAAAATGCAAGAAAAATAAAAATATGTAGACTAGATAGGATAAATAGAAAACAAACAGTAAGATGATAGATATAAACCCAAATATATGAGTAATCACATAAATGTAAAGTAATTCACTAACTCAATTAAAATGTAAAGGTTTTAAGACTGATTAAAACAACAAAACCCAAGTATATACTACTTTTAAAAATAAATACCTTAAATATAAAGAAAGAGGAAAATTGAAAGTAAAAGAATGTGAAACAATAAATACAATGTTAATATTAACCAAAATGCATCTTATATATACAAAGTAGATTTGGCCAAGAAGCCTGACTAAAGATAAGAGCTAAAGAAGGACAATTTATATATTTAAAAGGGTGAATCCACAAAGAAGATGTAACAATTTTAAATTTGTACCTAAGAGTATAGTTTTTAAATGTATAGTTTTTAAATAAAGCAAAATTTCATAAGACCAAAAGGAAAAATAGACACATCCACCATCAGTGGGATTCTTTAATATACTTCTCAGTAATCGAGAGAACTGAAAATAAAAATTAGAAAGATATAAAAGGTATGAACAAATTTAACCTAATTGATGTGTATGTAGAACTACACCCAGCAGAATACACAATCTTTTCAAGAGAACATGGAACATTTACCAAAATTGGCCATTCTGAACCATAAAACAAGTGTTAACATACTTTGAAAATTGAAACCAATAGACTATATTTTCTGATCATATTAGAATTAAGTTAGAAATCAGCAACAATAGGATAACTAGAAATATCCAAATATTTGAAAATTAAGCAATATACTTACAAATAACCTATGGATGAAAGAATTCTTAGTGGAAATTAGAAAATATTTTCAACTAAATTATAATGAAAATATAGCAGCATATCAAAACGGTGGTATCACAACAACTAAATACAACTTGTGATCCTTGTATTGGCTCATCCTAACGATCCTACAAACATTCAAAAAGATTATATGGTGGTATTTTAAACTGTGTGGTAACCAACTGGAAAATTCTGAATAAATGCACAATTTCCTAGAAAAAAAGTTACCAAAATAACTTCAAGAAGAATAAAAAATATGAATAGTTCTATCTGTATTCAAGAAATTAAATCTGTAATTTAAAACTCTTCAGAAGGAAAACTCCAGGCCCAGATGTCATCCCTAGTGAATTCTTCTAGAAGAAATAACATCTGTCTGCAAAGATTAGAAAACTTAATGAAAGATTACATCAATTTTAAATAAAACCATAAAGGTCTAAGAACTTTTAGGTATGAAGGTATGATTTTACCCACTGAAGAAAAAATGGCCTGCAAGCAAAGAGAACATGGAATGAATAATAGAATAAGAGAATCATAAACACTAACCATAGCTTTTTGACCAGCTGCGGATATGTAAACTATGATATCTACATGTATTTTATTTTTTCCTTGTTATAGTATACATATATAATTTAGAAAATGAAAATTATATTTCTTTCTATATATTATATACATGATATGTATCTAGATAATTCTGATTTTTAAAATAATGTTTTTCTTTCTCTCTTTTCGCCTATAGAGTGTATTAGTGGCAGTTTACCTGGTCATTTACAGGTTATGAGGTATACAGGAAGGATCATAATAGACCAGGAGGAAGGACATGATCTAGAAATTTTAGACTTGTTGCTGAACACAGTAGCTAAGGAGCCATAGTGAAGGTTGGTGGGTAGGAAATAGACATCGGACCAAACGCTGGCTTTCTCGTGGTTGCACTTAGGTTTTTCTAGTCCTGTGAGGTACCCATACTGCTTAAAAGTTATCCTCTCTCAAGGCTCTTGGGGCATCTGGAAGTCCAATATGGTGATTTGTATTAACATGATCATCATCAGTATAATGAAGGGCACTTAAAAAATAAGAATTACAGGTGGCAAATATAATAATGAAAAAATAAAGCACAGAGTGAGCTCCCTCGGGTCACCGAGAATCACACCCAGAGGCAACGTGTCTGAGTAATTTCTTCAGAACAAAGCATAGCTCAGTGCTATTCCTGGATCTAGGCCTGCTAAATATGTTAGAGTTTGATAGTGATCAAGATTACATCAACAGATAGTTGAATGAACAAATGGATTAACATCATACTTTAAGTATGAGCTCAAGAATGTGTTTGAAAACAGCTGCTGTGAGAAGTACTGGAACAGAGTTATGATAGCAGACCAACACACTCTGGCCCCCAGGACAGAGAGTCGGCCGATTGATGAACTTAATAAAAGGGTTGTATTATCTGACATCGCTGCTGCAACGATCTCAAATCCCCCAAGAGCAGACAGAGAAGCTAAAGAATGAGGCTCTAACCAAGCCCTCACTAAATCAAACGGGAAGTCCAAGCCCAGGAAAGACGGGCCAACTATCAACTCAGAGACATGGGTGGTTCCCCCCGTGCTGCTTAGTGTTCCATTATTTTTTTGGCTCAGTTCAAAAACTAGTACTTCTGGTAACCTGTCATAAGCAGGAGATTTTTATCTTAATAAGAGATGATTTTCGTGTACTTGGAAAATTCCCATCTTGTTACAAAATGTTATGAAATAGCAAGAGATAGCATATTTTCTTTCTTCCAAAGAAGCTAAAGTACTTTGACATATATCTTACTTAATCTTAAAGCAACCCCCTCAGAGCTATGGGAAGGATTAAATGTATTTTGCATATGGAATACCCAAATCTTGCACAAAAAATTAGTGTAGAAAATGGTCAATAGAATGCAGTGCCTTTAGCTCCCAGCTCAGTTCTATTTATAGGAAATTCACAATCTAGACTTCTATTCAATCAACAGATTTGTTGCCATTCACTACATGCTATTTACTATCCAGGTGAAGGGACCGAATGGTGGATGTTGTGGTTGATAGGCAACATCCATCCCTCCGCTCCTGGATGGTGTCAGAGCAGTTTTCCGAATTGCTGAAATCACAAAGGGTGAATCGATGGATCTAGAGGGTTATCCTATCTGTCCTCTGTGACAGTGACTGGTTTAGGATAGGGCACGTGACCAAAGAGAGATTCTTCTGGAAGCTTCCGACTAAGTACTTTCTCACTCTGAAGAGAGAGCAACAGGAAAGCAGACGCTCCCCTGCTGATTGCTACTGGCAGCCATCCCACAGCCCCAGGAGGAACTGCCTTAGGATTAAACTGACACTGTGGACAGCAATGTGGAAGATGAAAAGACACTAAGTCCTTGATGACATCATTGAACTTCTGGATCTACTAAAGCTGAAGCCCACCCCTACTTCTGCCTTCCCTCACATATGTAAGCTGAAGAATAACCTTACTGTATAAGCTAGTTTGAATTGGTTTTCCTATTGCTTATAGCTGAAAACATTCTAATGCAAAAGGACTCAGAAAGAACTATGCTGACATGCAAAAAGAACCTACTCCAGCCTCAGAACCTCCTTTCCATTCTTTATTCCACCCAACCAGGACCTGGTGTTTACAACCTCAAGAACCCCAGATGTAGACTCTTTATTTCCAACCCCAAGCTCTCCTCAGCTGCCTTCTCCTCAAACCATTCAATAGTCAGGGTCCAAGACACAAATACCCAAGTTTATGAAGGGATTCATTCTCATTTGTAAAATCCTCTGTGTGAAGTTGGCCCAGGCACTTCCAGGGTCAGAGTCATATTGAGATAGTTGACCTGTTAAGTGCTTTTTAAATTTTAACCCTAGTTATGTCCCTCTTTCTGCACTTCAAGCCTTCCTCCTGGTATTTTGTTCTTAGAGAAAAAGGGGAGGAAGGCTTCTCTGTTGTCATTTTCTAGTACCACATAGTGATTTACACTCTCCTTGATCTTTCCTGTCTCTAGTGTACACAAACCTACTCCTTAAGCTGCCTGTGTCCAGGTGTCCCTGACTTAATGGTCTCCCAACACCAACCTAGAAGAGGCTGCAGGTGTCCAGAGCTGAGCTCCCAAAGGGAGACTTCTCACCCTACAACAAATGATCCAGTGTAACTGAAACTACCTGCTAAGCAGGGATGTGAGTGTTATACTGAGCCCCCCACACAAGCTGAGGGTCTGGGAACTGGGGTTCAGAGCAGAAAGACAAGGAAGAACAGACTCACTGGTAATTTCAAGAAACCCATACAGGAATCAGTTTGAGGGTGAAATCCTGAGTGGCTTCACCATTGGGGGTAAAGGAGCATTGACTTTGAAGTCAGATTGACTGAATTCATTTGTCACCTCCCAAATTTATTCACTTTGTTGCCTTTGAGACATCTTTAACTTCTCTGAGCTTCCTGTAGAATGAAGCCAATGATCACAGCTTCTTGGGGTTATTTTGAATGAATCTGAAAGTACTCAGGAAAGTACTCTGCACAGAGAGGAAGTGGGGACTTGGTGCTAAGATACTATCTTTTTTGAGGGCATGTGCCCCAAGGGATAAAGCAGAGGTGAGGAACCTAACAATTAGGTCCAAGACTCAATTCTGTAAACTGGGCGAGTGAGCACCACACTCTTCTTCTCTATGGTTAGCATCCTTCTTTGTAACCCACAGTGTCAGACTAAATACTAATCCCTAAATTCACTTCTGGGTCTCAGGGTTTTCAGAGGAGAAACTAACAACTCCGGGCTTGGCAGGCAAGGCTTGCAGGAGAATGTGATTACATCTGCACACGCCTTTTCTGCTGGTCCCTTCCAGTACTCCCTGCAGATTCTCTGTCCTCAGCCACCAGCCAGCCACACAATGCCCTGTACTCTCTCCCACCTTCCTATTTCACACTCCTTCAAGAAGGCAAATGGTAGTGCCTTGACCATTCCTTTTAAATAGACCAGGTATAGTGTTTGATCATATACTTCCAGGATTCTGTAAGGGCTGAATGTTTACCTAATTACTTCTCTTTCATCTTGTCAGTTCCAAATTAGGGGTCTCTTACTGCTCTAGGACTTTTTGCCTTGGGATTCTATGCCAGAGTTCAAACACTCTAATAACAATCTTTTCAACCTCTCCCGTATAACATTCTCCCAGTGTCTGATTTTCACTATCTTTATGGAAACTTCTCCTGGGTTGTGCTCATCTAAATGCCACTGTTTTTCTGAGTTTCACCTTGAGCAGTTCAAACAGTTTCTTAATAACCTTGTCACGGTCTCCACAATCTCTCTCCTCAAGAAGATATTTCTCCCACTGGTTGCCCCAGTTGAGCTCCCATTTTTTTGCTTCTTCTTTTGTTAAAGACTCCAAAACCAGGCTCTCTCTTTCCAACAGAACTGCATGCTTGGAAGTTGAGTGAGAATGTGGAACTCAAGCCATGTGTGCTGAGAAATCCCAGGTGATGTGTGCTAAAAATGCAGATTTCTGACCCCAGGCATGACGCCAAAAAGAAGTTTTTATGTCCAAGTGTTTTATGCTTCAAAGATAGGCCCTTGTGGTTGTTGGTTTAAACCTACATTCTCCACAGGAAGCAATCTGATATCCCACTGACTGGAAGCCATAAGGTAATTCTAAATTGCTTAGATTGAGGCCAACAACTTTGCTGAAGATTTGATACTCACTAGAGATTATTGCCCAAAATAGGTGGGTAGAGTAACAAGTTGCTCCGCCAGTCATACATTTACTATATTCCACACATTACAGGCCAAATTTAAGAACTTGAGCATTAGGATAACCAAGAATGAAGTACTAGAATTAGTTTTATACTCAGTATTTTCTGGCATTCATAGCTTCTCAAAAATTTCCAAACCTTCAGTTCCTCAACTTGGTTGTAGTCCTCATCATTTGTTAACTATGAGGCAATAGATTTCTCCAAGAAGAGGAGTGCTCCCCTGTCCTGGTCAAATAATGATAGAAGATTGCATTTATGGTCTCCTTCTGAGGGGATACTTCAATTCTGCATGATTGCCCAACTCAATCAAGATGCTATTTTAAAATATCATTTAATCCAATAAACACTGATTGAAAATGTCTATATGCAAGGCACTAAAGATAATACCAAGATGAATAAGACATTACGTATCCTCTCTGAGGCTTACAGGTTTAAAGACACACATGTGGGCAAATAGCTATATAAAAATAGATAACATGCAGTGAAAAATGGTCAAGGAGGAAATTAATGATCCTAAGAGAATTGGGTAAAGTCTTATGGAAGAAGTGGCTTTGAGCTGAGCCCTGACTGATGAGAAGCAATCTCACAGTTAGAGGTTATGAGAGAGTGTTTCACCTGAAGAGGACACCTGATCCCCACTTCAGGAAGAAGGAGAATGTAGACTCAGGTGAAAGCCAGAAGGTGGTCTGCACAGTGTACGTGGGGAACACAGCAGTAGTAGAAACTGAGAGGCCAGGTCAGAGGACTATAAATGCCCATCCAAGAAGTTAGCAATTTTTTTCTGTTCTGGCTTGTCTCTCTGGTATTGCCCAAGGAAACCACTCACAAATATCATGTAAATAACCCCAGAAAATGCTGTATCAAATTGCTCATGAGAAAAAGCAACTGCATAAAAAATCAATACCTATTGCAAATCAGCGTTTGCTATTCAGAGAACTTGCCCTTAAATATTCAATTTGGTCTCAGATTGGAAAACATTGTTTGTTTGTTTGTTTGTTTGTTTGTTTGTTTTGTTCATGGTTGGTTTTGTTAGCTTTGCTCCTTCCAAGCAGGAGTCTCACGGGGTGGTTCCAGGAGCAAGTTCCAGCTGCACTGAAGGTTAAGGACCTGCAGCACTGAGATGCCCTCTTGGGTGCCTCCAGAGGAAATTTGTGTAGTCTACATAAATAACTCTATCTTTTGAATCACACCATCCTAAGTATATCTTCCATATTTGATGAAAACCCTTTCATCCATTTTTAGGTGATGTAGTAAAACTCAGACAACAGAAACAATTTCATTTATCAAGGTGAATGAAAAGCATCAGCAAGATGAGTGGCATGCTTTAAAAGGCCCACTCCTATGGCAGTGGGTTTATAGGTAACAGGAGGGGTCAGGGCTGACAGGAGGATTTTTACAATGCTCCAGGCAAGAGGTAACAAGACCTGAATTAAAGCCCTAAGACTTGAAAGAAGGAGCAGACGCAGGAGGAGTTTTAGAGATAGGATCAAAAGCATTTGGGACTGATGGAAAGTGCAGGGAAAGGAAGGCAGAAATGCTGAAGTGGCTTCCAAGGTGCGAGGCTGAGTCAAAAGGAGGATGACAGGACCATTACACCAGGAAGGGGGACCCAGGAAAGTAGCAATTCTGGCACTGAAGGTGGTGGGCGGAGGAGGGGGTGGGAGGGTGGAGGTGCCTTATTCAGAAAATAACAAGAATGTGCTTCGCTTCCATTTACTGAATTAGTTATGATTAAGGTGACTATATAATTTTATCATTGAAACTTGGACACTGTTGAGAGAAAAAGAAGATACTTTCATAATTGCTCCAAGATGACAACTCTAAATTAAGATTCTTCCAAGCATATCTAGATGTTTGGTTTCCATTATATATATATATATATATATATATATATATATATATATATATATATATATATATAACCTTTCTGTATTCACATAATTGGGGACTAGTGTTAATGAAGATGACTCACAGTTTATTGAACTGGGGATCTCAGAGTTAGAGGATATCCTAGAAATTCATACAACGTAGATGCTCAGCATTCTCAGAAAGTCCTCTGTGCTCCATTTCCCAAGCCCAGCCTCTGCTGGAACAGTTCCCAGGAACATGGGCTTCACTAAGACATTCAGAAATCCATTCTATTTTTAGGCAGTGATAAGTGTTCTTCCTTATTATCTTTAGCAAAAAGTGGCTTCCCTGTAAACTCCATACATCGGTACTAATAATAGTTCCAATAATAATGACATCAGCAATATTAAAATAACTAACAGTTATTGAGCACCTACAAAGAGCCAGGCCTTACATTTATTATCTCTGAAGCTCTCCGACAACTCTAGCTTTACTGAAACATCTCTCACCATTTCAGAGATGAGGCAGGAGACACTGAGAGGGTATGTCACCTGCCAAGGACACATAGCTAATAAATAGTAGAGTAGGATTTGAACCAGGTTCTGTCTCTCTGATCCCGAAACCCATATTTTTTCCAAAATAACATGTATCTTCATGTCACAGAAAACAATCTCTCTTTATATATCAGCCCTTATGATGTTTGAAAATAATTATCATCTCTTTTCTTACTAACCTGATTCATATTCCCCACATCTGCTCTGCCAATATATACCCATGTTTTCTTTTAACATTTCTGGATCCCTTACTCATGACAAGTTTCAATTTAATATTATACCTCTTAAAATATGATGACCAGGACCAACCCCCACATTTTAGGTGTGTAGAAACCAGCACAGACTATAATAAGCATCCTACTTGCTCTGTCTCAGTGCAAGATACAGCTTTTGAAGGTTGGTTTTTACCCTTCATTACCATCCGCCATTCATTGATCAGTTGATTGCCACATGCATGTCAGGTTGTCAGTTATTTACAAGGGTTCAGCATGGAGATTGTGGCAGCTTGATGCAATCTATCACCAACTCTAAAGGCAGGTTTTGCTGATGGTGGGAGCAGTAGACATCTGTTGCTTTTTTCCTGTCAGCACTTCCTTCCGCTAACAGTATCCTTATTTCTTCGCCCTTTCAGCCTTTACACAAAAGGTGAGCCAGATTCCACCACCGGGTTCCAGCAGTAGAACTCACAATCTAGGCTTATCCAATCATATTCTGACCTACTGCCTTAGTAAATGGCATAAGGATGGGCATAGTAGGCTAGGGGACTGTATCAATTAGCTCTTGTTCTAATATTGCCATATAATAAATTATTCCAAGACTCACTAGCTTATAGCAACACACATTTGTTTCTTGCTCACATTTCTTCTGGTGGCTGAGCCTTGGCTGATAAAGTCTGGGTTTATATGGTGATGACTCCAAGTGGATGATTATACAATACAAGAAGCTTTAGTGTATTATGAAGTTGGGCTTGCTCTCTTGCTGCACCCCTGTTTTTGTCATGAGAGGAACATACTTTGTATGTAACTTTTGTTTGTGCATGGAGGTTGAAAGACACATGGAAAAAACCTGGATATAATCATCCCCATTTGCTTCAAGCAATTGAGTCAGGCTTTCTGTCACTTGCAAACAAAGGAGTCCTAAGAGCTATAGTGAATTAGCGAAACTGTCTTCACAACTGAGCTATACATGATTATTAAGCCTATAACTACCTCAGCTAGAGTTTTTATAGCACAGCCTTCTAGACCATTCCTCATTGTTGCTGTCCTTCTTAGGTGGTGTGATACAGTGCAAAGCATGAAACTAGGTCTTTGGTGTTCCCCCAAACCTTTTGAAACCATTTCTGATCATTAGTAGTCTAGACTGATTTTTAATGATATTTTATCTAAGTGGAAAGCCTCTTTTTTTTTTTTTTACCTTACTTCACTCGAGATATTTCTCCATGTAAAAATATGAAGGAAATACAACTGAATTTAGAATTCCAGGATTAAAAAGTAAAAAAAAAGAATATTTTTCAGGGAAAAAAAGAGAAGAGTTTTGTAATTACACTGCATCCTCGGCTTGAGTGATTGATTTTTTTATTTTGACTGCTGAAAAAAGAATCAGCATGGTGTGATAGAAAAGGTGCTTAACTTCAGAAGCCAGCGGCTGTCCAGGTCCATCACATTAGTCTCTGAGTCTCAGTTTCCCCATCTGCTGTAAGGAGAATGGTTTCTGTTTCATGTGACTTACAAGATTTGTTACAATAATTATCTAAGATAATAAATGAGATTGAGATAGCTTTATTATTTTCCTTATAATAGAATTATTTCCTAAATATAATAATTTTAGAGAGAAACCACTTAGTTTGTGCTACTAGAATGTAGTTTATGATGCTTTATACTATATTGTGAGATGATTCCTCGAATCATAACCTCAAAAATGGCAGGAAAAGAGGCCATATCTTCCAGTGCTTTCTCAGAAGCAAGAAAGCCTTTCCTAGAAGATCCCAATCAAGCTTCTCTTCACGATTCATTAGCCAGAAGTGGCTCACATGTCCAACTCATAAAACACTGTCAAGCAGAATGGAACAGCCAAGACTGACTTAGAGCAGACTCGCTTTACACCTTGGAGTAGACTCGCGTTGCATTCCCTGCCATGTGCAAGGGAGGTTATATCGGAACAAGACCAAGGTTTATTTCCCAAGGTGGAGAAATGGCTCTGGGAGTAGAAGCCAACAGTGTCTGATATAGTATTGTGCTTAACCAAGCTCAACTGTAAATTGCCTGTTTATGTGCCTGAACCCTTCCATCACTCTCTAACTTCAGGGGCAAGAGGGGCAAGTTCTTGCTGTGTATCCCTAGCACCCAGCATAATTTCTGAGGCCCAGTGGCAACAAAGTAAGCATTTATTGAATTTTATTGTCAGATTTTAAATCTATTTCAGCTCTAAGCTCTATGAACATGTTGAAGTAGCAGGCTGACAATAGTTTCTGAGCTTTTTTTGGTGCTGGGCACAGACCTAACACAGAGGAAGAAACACTCCAGGTACATGTGAAACTCTTGTTGGCCTTCTGTGATTCTTTGATTTTTAGAATGGTTTCATTTCCCTGCCCCCTTTACATTATTATCTAAAACCTTTAGAACTAATTAGAAGTGGGAGGATCAAAGATGATGTATTTTAAATTTGCTTCCCGCCTCACCCACTTAAAGTAAAGAATCCTGCATAGCCCATTAAGCTGGAGGTACTTGCTGACAGGAAGGAAACCATCTGGTGAACAACTTCTGTTAATTATGTTGGAACATACTAACGAGAATAAAGAACAGCCCTTAATGACCTTCCCCATTGGTGGCAGAATCCACTGCAGAGTAGACAGTCGTGGCTCAGAGCCAAAAGTTAATGGTTAGTATTGGCACCAAACACTCAGGCTCACTAGTACTTAATAATCTCCCCTCAGTGGAGAAAGTATTTCAGGCATTCACAGCATAAATCCTCCTAGCACCTGCATGTAACTTAGCTCCAAAATAGTCATTTAGGGCATTATTTGGAATCCCTTAGTAAATGTGAATGTAGGTGTTACTTTCTTTGTATCTTTCTTCGCATGTGGACGCACTTGATGAGGCCAGAGATTTGCATTTTGTTTCAACCAATGACAGTATCTAAATGTTACTTGGCAAAGTGCTGATGCAATTATTTCATATCCCAGAGGAATAAAGATACACAAAAATAATTATCCTCATTAAGACCTAGATGAGTTAATCATTTATAGTATTATTTCAAATGCCACTTTACCCTTGGAAATCTAGGCAACCCTGTAATTTCTTTTGCCATCCATGCAAAAAGGCAGAGTGAAAACTTTGGTATTTTTATCATGAGTTAGCTATCAGTGTCAAAACAGCAGTAATTTTTGTTTCATTCATTGCTTTGCTACTCGATTTGAAAAAGATTTTTTAAAGTGGCTTATATACTATGATAAGATTAAGTAAAAGTTAAAAGGAAATTATTTAAAATTAAAAATTTAATATTAACACTTTTTTAAAGAAAATTTACAAACCAAACAGGATTAGGAAAATAAATTCAAACTAGGATGAGACTACTATGCAAATACGCATGTCATGAAATCCTATATGTTACTAGAGGTGGGCCGCAAACATGGTTCTAAGCTTCTTAGCATCCAACTGGAAGAGACAAACAAATGTTTCAGTGGGCATTTGGGGCCTCAGGAAAAGTTTTAAAAACATTTCAAGCATAAGAGTTTCCTAGTATGAAAAGTACTTTAAGTCAACCATATCATCTAGTGCATTCACAATATGTATACATTAAACAAAAAGAAGAAACAGTCCTAGAAATTGTTGCTTCAAATCAGGTGGGAAGTATTATTTTAATAGAAATCTTAAATAAAAGTTCTGTAACTAGGAACTGTCAACATTTAGCTCCTAAATTATAACAAATCTGTAAAGAATATGGATCTGTAATATATTAAATTTTAATAACCCTAACTATTAGCCAAGAAACTGCTTTCTATATCATTTCTTGATGTATTTTTAAGGCTTTTCATATGTACATTAAGAATATAATTTTTACAAAGGCAGGTATGTCCAAGACTTTGCACAGAAGTAACAAAATAAAAATTGTTTGTGCCTAAATCATCCCATCTGTGCCTCTTGGACAATACTCAATGCTCTTTGCAACCACATGCATCAAGCAATTGGCTAAATATCCTTGTAGACAGGATGTCTCCTATTTGCATTTGAAATCCTCTTCTGTTTAAAATATAAATGCAATTAATTTGCAATATTTACTTAATCTGTCTTTGTATACTAATGTCACAAAAACTGAAAATAAATGTTAGGTTCTTATCAACCAACATACCTCAAAATATTTTTGTTTTCAGTGAATTTTAAATGATTTTTAGAAACTAACCTCAACTTTCTTTGAAGCCTTGATGCTTCCACACCTCCTGCTATCCTCTGCACGCCCACTACTATCTTTGAAGTTGGCTCATCTGGTAACAGACTTATTGCAAGCTGTAGTGCACACCTACTATTCAAAGAGTTAGATGTTGTCCATGTGACGGATTTAATCAGTCCCTTGGTCTCTCAGACACACAGCTGTTGGTGAATTCTTTTTTGCTGGTGTAATATTATAAGTGTCTTAACTTAAAATTAAAGCTGCCATTAAATTTTCATCTCGTTCTTCAAGAAGACTGGTTTCTGGAAGTAGCATGTGTATACATTTTTAAGTGGCAGTGCCAAGGAGATATTTTATATTACATCCAATTTTTAATGTTCAGAAAAAAATGGCCCAATTTAATAGAAAAGTCAGTAAATAATCCAAGTTGTTGGATCTGGGCAAAAGCAGGTCGCCTGGAATTATTGGTTAAAATAAAAATACGACCTTCTTTGGCAGTTTTATGCTACAGATGCTGCGTTTAAGATGACAAAATTGAAATAGAGAAAAACATGTGGGATTTATAGAAATTCTCTCCATGTCCAGATTGCCTGGCCCCTCCAAGTCAAAGTGTCACTTCTGAAACACATCATTTACCAATCCTTCAGCAAAACAAACAGCCTGTTAAAAAGTCTCCCATGGAACCAACAAGGTAAATAGTAATAGAGTAGGAATGTCATCATGATCAAGAGAAAATGGAGCTTCAGATATCGCCAACTTTTTACAGAGGAGTCAAAAAGGAAAGGGAACCAAAATTTAATATTGGACAAGAGAGGCTTCAAAACAACAAAATGAACTTTTAACAATTACCTACAAGCACGCATTTTCAGGGAGATGCTGGGTGTGATTGGGAAGTGAAGAAGAATGAGAACTCCAGAGATCAGGCAACATTCTAAAACTGATGCTTTGCTACAGCTGTCTCCAACCCTCCTACAAATTCTAGATCTGGGCCTATAGCAGGAGCCACCTTACAAACTTCCATTACTATTTTGCTCAGGTAAAATAAAAACATGTTAAATACTTAACCTCATTTTAAAAGAGGCTACAGCACAGGAAAAGACATATATTAAATTTGTATTATTTCTTAGGAAGGGATTCCAGTGAGTTGGTCTTTGTGCTTAGGACTCATAGTCAGAAATGTTGGGTTCTGGGGTCGGACAATCTTGGGACAGATAATAGGCTTTACCATCTTCTGTCTTTGTCATCTGACTGAGCAAGTTTTCTAACCTATTGAAGCTTCCAATTTCTCATCTGTGAAATGGAGAGAGTATATTATTCACAGTGTTTAAGGAATAAATGTGAATTATGTTGAGACTTTAGCAAAGTATGTGTCATGTAATAAGTAAGAAGCGCTCAGTAAAGCATAGCTGGTATTACTAGAGAAAATACAGTAGAGCCCTACATACTAATAAGAGGAATGAAATCATTCTCATCTAAGGCAACAAAGTATTGTATTAGGAGCATCTTGCAAGGTATAGATCTAAATGTAGGATAGATTTAAATCAGAGAGTATTCTAAATAATAACTTGATGCCTTCTTTAAAAAAATTGTATTGTAGTTACAAATTGGTTAAAGAACAAAATACTGCTGTCCTGCAGTTATGTTAACTGACGAAGAAACAAATTCATACATGTAAATATGAGATTCTCCCTTTTTGAGGAATGTATTATCATTTTTTATTTTGGATCCTCTCTAGATTCTTGGGTAACTTGAGAGTGAAAAGGCTGTGATTCAATTTTGTACAATCATTTTAAAAAGATGAGTGAAGGCTTTTATCATGGTTTAGCAATTACTTTGTTCATCTCAGCGGGTGGAAATTTGACTCCCTATATCTACAAACTCACCTCGTCATGAGCAAATTGCTTAATCTCCTCATTAATCATCTACTCATCCATAAAATAGCACAATAATATTTACCTACCTCACGGGGTGTTGTGAGTTGTTATTAATTAGTGTTTGGAAGATTAAGATCCTTACATGAAGGGGACTATCAAGTATAATCATCATTTATTTTTGCATATGTTATGGAATAAAACTTTAAGATGTTATTCCTGTGACAGGGCCAATAACAACATGCAGATCTATGCATCCGATTACCAACAAACAGCCTATAAAGTGGTTCCTTTTGGAAATGATATGAGAGGTTTCAAAAGATTCTAATTTTAGAATGTTACCTTTTTAAGAGAATATTTCCTTTCCTTCTCCAACTGCATGAGTTAGCCAGTGGTGAAGAAAGAGAATTAAAATTTCCTTCCATCATCGCAGCAGTCTATCTTTGGTCTTTACCTGTCACTCAATCATAAACACTATTGTAACATTCAGAGTTTATTCTTTTCAAGATCGGGTTAAGGGGAAGGATTTCTAAGGCTAAAAAACTAATAGTTAACAATAGGAACATGAGAAAAACAATGTTCACCTCTTTCTTTTTTTCTTTTCCGTCTTTGATATTTCCCTCTACCTCTTGCATATATAGTTCTTTCCTTTTCAGGGAAAATGCCTCAGATCTTACTATTGAATTTGCAGTTTTAGTACCCAGAGATAGACACACTGATTAGAAAATACCCAGTTACACAGTGACTGCTTCCCCCTTACTTTTTTAATGGCTAGGACTGTTTTTGAAAGACTATTGCAGGGTTTGATGATGCTTAGAAAACAGTTTAGACTCCTGAAGAAAGCAGGAAGCAGACCAAGGGATTTTTAAGCAAGTTATTGACCCTACAGACTTACTTGCTAAAACAAACATCTAATCACATGCCTGGTCTGGCCAACATCACCTTCCCATAGACCCCCGCAGTCCATAGATGAATGCCATGATTTATGGACTCTTTACAAAGTAGCACCAATCTTCATTACAGCCTTATTGCCTACTGCTGTCCTCATCCCAAACCCTCACACCAAAATACCTTTTCCCAACCTCACTCTAATCCTTCAAGATTCCGCACAAAAATTCTCTCTTCTACCATCCCAGAAAGTTAGTTATACCATCTTCTGTGTTCTCATATTTTTCCAAAACACTCATGCATTAGCTATTATATTATTGCATTATATATAGAGAGAGCATATATAAAAATTGTATACTTATTTAAATTGTTTTACTATATTATATAAAATTAAATTATTTAAATTATATTACATTTTCATTATGTTTATTTTATTTAAATATATACTTATATATTTATTGCTCTCATTTATATTTTATACACATATCTATATAGTTTTTTGTAAGTATTCAAATAATTAAATCATTAAATATTTAAATATATCTACATGTTCAAATTAAAATGGACATATTCATATATATGCCTTATATTTTTCATTATTATATGTTTTGCATTTTATGCATATATTTCTATTTATTTCTATTTAAAATATGTTCAATTAAATATTAAACAAAATAAACAATTATTTCATATTCTTTCTGCCTCAAGCATTAGGCTTGTGTGAACACACCCCTAGGAGAAGAATTTAGAATGAGATTCAGACTCAATTAACCACAATAATAATATCTACTTTTATCGAATACTCACTGCATGCCAGACACTGTGGTAAGTGGTTTGTGTATGTTATCTCATTTAATCTGCAAAACCATCCAATATGATTGGTGTTATTCTTATCCACATTTATAAATGAAGAAATGGAAACACAAGCAAATGAGGTAACTTGCCCCTCATACTAAGTGTTTAGTGAGGCTGTGGGCCAAGCTTGATGCTGACTCCAAAGACCTGGTCGTCAACCACCTCGTTACGGGGGATATAGGACAGGGGCTGTGCATCACAGTGCAGAGCAAGGGAAGCAGATGACGCAGTTGCAAATTCGCATCCCATTCTCTCTTAGCAGTGAGGTTCTGGAATGTTACTCCTGCCTTTCATGGCCACATTGTATGAGAGAGACTCAGCTCTGGAGTGAATGCTGAGAGGGACAGGGAAAAGGTGTCAGCAGTTAGTGATGGAAAACGAAGACTTTGTAAAAAATTGACATTTTTACATACTTCCTCAGTGATAAAACTAGAAAGAGCACTAGCTAGAAATTAAAATTAAATTTCTTCTGTACTTGGACAGCTTCAACCCTTTAGAGTCTTGCTACTTAAGAACAGATAATATTAGTATCACCTGAGAGCTTGTGAGAACTGCAGCATCTCAAGCCCTACTACAGACTATGGAATCAAAATTTGCATTTGTCTTGGAAGCTAAGCAGGGTCGGACCTGGTTAGTACTTGAATGGGAGATCACCTAGGAAGACCAGGTGCTGTAGGTGTAAAAAATTTAAAAAAAGGATTGTAACCTGACAAGGTCTTTACAGTCTGTGAGGTCAACCAAGGGTTGCCTCACCTACAAAAATAAATTAATTAATATTTTAAAAATTGCATTTGGTCAAGACATTTGGACAATTCCTATGTACAATAGACAGTTCTATGTACAAGGACAGTTCTAGAACATTCTCACTTTCGGCTTAGTATCATTAAATCATGGTTGTGAACACTAATCTTATCTTCCACTGTTATTTCGACAATTTATTTCAAAGAAAGATGTGAAGATTATAAGAGAAATGTGGAAGTGAGGTAGCAAGTAAACCAAGAATCAGATTCTAATACCATATTTGTTACAAGTAAGCTGTATGAACTCAAGCAAATTACTGTGTCTGTAACTTAAATTCTACTTTTATAACAAGTGTTTTGGGAGGAAGGATATAAGAAAGAAGGAAGTTAGCATGGATTAATGTAAAGGTGACTTTTTAAATTTGAGTATTCATTGAATAAAAAATTAAAGTAAAACATAGATCTGACTAAAAATTGTGAGAATGTGTCTCTGTCTTAACCTCATTGTATTTTTTAGCACGTAGTATTAGTTGAATAAATATGTGAACCAAGAATAATTGAATGATCATTCTTATACTTTCAGAAGCACCTTCTGTATGCTTATCATAATTTTTACATACATAAATGTTAATTGACTCAAAACAATATAACACATTTTTAAGAGCACTTATACATTATCCATTAAGTTGCCAACTAAAAACATTTCTGCAACTTATCTTTCATAGGCATAAATATTTCACATAGTTAACATCACAGCGTACATAGATTTGAAATCTGCATATTCCTTTATTATATCAGGACCCTGGTACACAGAGGCATTTAATAAGTCTTTGTAAATGTATGTAGCTTTTACAATTATTTTAGAATTACCCATTCCTTCAAATTAATGTACCCAACTTTCAAAACGAGGTCTATAATGCTGAACACCTTGGTGATTTCTCAAATTTTTTACTTTTACAAAAAATATGCTAGAGTGAACATCTTTGAGAATGTATATTTGAGGTCTGTCAAGTGCCATTTCTTTGAAATCTGTTGGAGCGGATTGACTGGAAAAAAGGGTATAAGCATCATGATGGTTCTTGTTGCATACTGCTTAGTTTTCTTTCTAGTTCCAAAATTCTAGGATTCTTAGAGAATCTCACATTCTTAAGTGACTATAGCAAAGACTAGAAGCCAACAGCCAGCTACTGGTGCCACAACAGTCCTTGAAAATGGCAAAACAGATATTCTCATGTTCTTTTATTTCATGGATGGTTAAAATGAAATGAAAACCTTGTGCTACAAATTGGCTTACAGCATCCAATGGAAGAAATATCATGTTACACAAATGACCAGAGACTAGTTGGATAAACAAGATAAACTCAGAGTTGCATTCTTTCCCAGAATCTGAGAGTAGCACTTTGGAGCATGGACCCATAATTCTGTTTCTAGCCTACTTTTTAAATATCAAAGAGAAGGGCCCGATGTCACCATGAATTAATATCGTAGACTTTCAAATCTGGAGACATAGGTTCAAATTGTTCCTGGTTGAAAGTAAATATGAGTTTTCTGGCTTTTTGGAGCTCCCTAATGGATATTTCATTCACCCCTGAATTTGACAATTTGACAAGATGATCCAAGCATCTTCTTTTTCATCATGACCTGAGGTCTGAAAGCTTGGATGAGGTGAGGCAGGTGCCATAACTGAGTTGACGAGTCAGTCTTGTCTTACTACACAATTCTTTTGGGATTTCTAGCTACCCTTAAGCATCTCCCCTTCAAGAGGCATTAAGTTGCACAGCTATTGTTCAAGAAAGGGTGAGGAGGTCTGGCTCTTCGACTGACTAAGTGATGGAAAGTTGAAGGCTATCAAAATGCAGCTGCAGAATCCACTGGCATGGCCACAATACTGTTGCAGTCCATCCAAGTGAATCTAATGGAGGTACTCACTCCATAGGTTTCCCCTCAGGGATACACGCCTTTATTTTCTATTCAAATCACAGAGACTGTGGCAATGTCGCTAACATTCTTATGCATGATCACCATTTCTTCTGGGAGGTCTTCCCACTAAGCCAAAGTTATATACCCCTTCTTTGTGCTCTCATGATGTTCTTCTCCCCATCACAGCATTTCTCTCATTTGTAATCACCTGTACTTATTTGTTTTCCCCAAAGTACTCTAGACTCCGTGAGAACAGAGAACGTGCCTACACAAGTCACCAGTGTATTTTCCAGTGCCTAGAAGAGTACGTGCCCATTTCTAGTTCCATCCTTTGACTTGCATTTTTCTAAGCATCTCAATAAGATCTTCTGAATCACCCTGGAAATCATCTGATATATCATTCTGAAACCAAGTGTGGTTTTAAGAGGCTTTCCTGATGGAACCTGCAATGAGGGAGTCCTTTCAGACTTCCTGGTAGCTGGGCATCTCAGCTCAAGTGAACTACATTTCCACAAGAAACTCCACGCAGGTCCTCACAAAAGAAGAGTGACGGGTGTGATGATAGAAAATGACAAGTGGTTTTTCTCTAAACAAATGAACAGAAGGAAGCAAATTGAGCAGACTTTATTCAACCAATGTCAATATGCAACCCAGGACAATTACACTTCAGAAAAACCTGGACTGAGAAATTTTCAATCAAAACAAAACAAAACAAAACAAAAAAACTATGTGCAAGACATTACTTCATACCTGCTTTTCTTTCTAGTTAAGTTGGGTTTTCAATTTAAAGTGTGTTCAGATAGACTTAAAAAGGCAGAAGGAGCACATTATTTCACATGTCTTCCTTCTGACAGTTTTCCCATGGGATCCCTGAGTGAAGAAAGCCTGGCTGATCCTAAACTTTCTAAATAGGTGGGCTGTCCACTTACCTCTGACAGCAATGCCCTTCTTTTATTTGAGTTCAGCTGTATCAAACTATGAGCATATGTTTGAAAAAAAATATGTCTTTTAAGACATAGTAATGACAGTTGAAACATTCCTTCTTTCCTTCCATAAACCTAGGAATGAATTGCTCACCACAGAGAAAAAGTCCAGAAGAGAAAAGGGCAGGCAGCCAGCCAGGGAGGAGAAAGGCACCCAGAAAGCCAGTCGAGTCAGACCTGGAAAGCCCGGCTCCCCAGCCTCTGACCTGTGCTCACAGAGAAATCCCAGAGAATCTATCTCTTTTACACTTTTTTTTCCTAAAATATATTACCCAGAGCTCCTTCCCTGAGGCTCACTTCGCCGCAATATTTGGGATAATTGTGTCCCACTTCTCTTGAACCTGGGTGCTAAAATCTCCTTCTGGAGTTGGGTTTTTAAAGAAAGCAAGTTTAAAACTGTCAGCAAGAGAAGAGAGAGGGCCAAATAGCTCTCATGCTTGAATCTCGTGGTCCAATTTGGTTGTAATTGGATTGGTATGCAGTGAAGATAGAGCTGTCTAGGGGCAATGCTCCATGACCCCCCTTCTCAGCTGTTCCCCCTCATGCTGCTCCTTAGCCCAGTGCCAGCCCCAAGTTGGGGAGAGGCAGCAAAAACCCAAGCACAGAGGAGAAGGGCCAGTTTTGTGTACTCTCAAGACAAAAGGACAGCAGGAACTGCCACATGAAAGGAAACATGACCCTTCACCAACATCTATCCAGAAATTAGAGCACACATTGCAAAGTCAGTGTCTGAAGTTAGGGACTGTGGGTCAAGGAGGAAGCTTGGGTGAGAGAAGGGAAGGAGAGGACAAAGCTAGAGAAGGGTCCAACAAGAGACTAACAGTAGCCCTTACCAGGAACCTAAGGAAAACTTTTTTCATAAGATGAAATTTCTGCCACTTTTATTGCCGCCTCGGTTCAGCCTACAAGGTCCAACTTCCAGAGAGCCGTATAGATCCCATCCCATGGCCAGCATCAGCAGAAAAATGTGGCAGAAAAATGTGGGCTTTGGGAGGAACAGATCTAGGTTCTAATCTTGGTTTTTGTTACTTCCTGTTTATGAGACTTTTAGGTAAGATACTTAACCCAACTGAAACTTAGTCTTCTAATCTATAAAAGAAAAATAATAACTCCTACCAGAAAACGGACTTAAAAGGATCTTGAAAGTTCGAAGTGCCATATCAGGTATGATTCATTGTCAATTGGCTTCATCCTCACTCCCTTTAACAGATTCCCTTTTACTTAAGATGCTAGATGACTGAGAATTATATGTCCCAGACTTCCTTTCCACTAACGTTTTGTATAAGGCCTGTTAACAATAAAATTCACTTGTGAGAGATATCTGCAAGGCAGAAGAAAATGAGAGACCTCTCTTCCTCTGTTAGCAGTGGTGGGGGTGACTGAGTGTGAGCTTCAGCTGATGTGATCAGCGTGGCAGCTGGCTGGTCTCCACACTCCAGGGTGGTGGGTCAGTTGTAATTTCCTGCACCTACGTGACCTCAGGTGGCAGCCTGTGGTGGCATAACTAGGAGTAGCCTTTCTTACTCTCTTGACTCTAGGCTTTCCCACAATTTAGTAAGCACTTATATTAGTTTTTATTGCCAGGTAGCAAATTAACACAAATTTAACAGGTTTAAATAACACTTATTGATTACTTCACGGTTCTATAGAAATCCAGGTGAGCTCAAATGGGTTCTATGCTGGATCTCACGAGGCTGAAATCAAGATGTCAGCCAGACTAGATCTTACCTAGAGGCTCAGGGAAGAATCTACTTCTAACTCACTCAGGATGTTGGCAGAAGTTATCTCTGTGGTTTTAGAACTGAGGTGACCAATTCCATTCTGGTTGTCAGCCAGAGGCTGCTCTCAGTTCCTAAAAGCCACCCACGTTCTTCTCCGTGTGGCCTCCTCCATCTTCAAACCATCAATGGAACATCGAATCCCTACAACATCACAGCCAGCCCCAGAGCCCCTTACATTGAATCCCCTCACACTCACACTCTGGCTTCCTTTTCTCTCAGTTGAAAAAACTCCCTGCTTTTAGAGGTCCCTATGATTAAATAAGGTCCATCCAGGCAATCTCTCCTTCTTAAGATAAATGGTACCACATAACACAACAACCACAGGAGTGACGTATGAGCATATTCAAAGCTTCTGGAGGTTAGAACATCTTTAGGGGACCATTTTAGAAATTCTGTCTACTATGTATCTAATTCTCTCTATTAAATCAAATTCTATTTGGAAAACCTAGAGGGATTTCTGTTTTCCTGTACTGAACCACATGTGATCTAAGATCATTATCTGTAAACAAACTCTAAAGTAGAAAAAACAACCCTTAATATTATAATAGTTTTACCCTTAGAACATTCTGGACCATTACCCAACAAACATCAGTTCAACAATTATTTAGAAACTGCCGTATGTCAGGTTGTGTTACAATCCAGGAAATTAAAGAAGAATCAGAAACCCTACCCAAGTGATCTGAAAGGCAAAACAGACACATGAAGAGAGTACTTCAGTACAATATATCCTCAGAGATGATAAGAGAGATAATCTTTAAAGTTGAGTATCACTCATTTACTCAAGATATATTGATCTGACATCTCCTCAGGGGCGGACACTGGCTTAGGTGCTGGTAAAATTTAAAGATTGTGAGGCAGATTGCTGCCCTAGACAATCTCAAGGGTAGCAGAGGAATCAAATATTCAATAAAATGCTGCATTTTTATAATAGCTGCAATTTGTTTTTTATTTTTTACTAGTTACTTCACACCATGCTAAATACTTTGTATACATTATCCTATGTAAATCTCACCTTCAACCTAAAAGTTAGATACAATTATTTTTGAAATATAGAGGAGGAAACTGAGCTAGAAAACAATTGAGGCACTTCTCTAGGGAAAGACAGATCTGGATCTTCAACCCAAATAGACTCAATTTTCATGTCCTCAGAGTGGATAATGTCACATGTCTAATGGCTTCACTTCCCACAGCCAGAATCCGCCCTCTTTCTTGGAGAGCTAGCCTTTGAGTCTCCTTTGCCCACACAAACAAAGAGACTAAAGTGCCTGAGACTACATGCCCAATAATTGATGGATGTGTGAGTGTGAAAATTCTAGTTTCTTTGCCTCTGGTCCGGACAACTCTGAGACTTGATTTACAGAGTTAATAAGTCTGCCTGCACTGCAGGCAAAACCTACCCTCTGTGCAGCGGTGTGCTTGCACACTTACTTGGCTTCTTCCCCTTCCTGCCCCCCGCACCCCACCCACAACTTTCCTAGTTTCCCTTGGGAATTTTCCTTCAAATATTTGCACGCAGATCTGAGGGTCTGCCTTAAGACACTCCTGCTCTGACATTTACACTATACCACTATGGAAACTAAGAGAAGAGTGTGATTAATGGTTTGGGGCAGTTAATGAAGATTTTCCATAGAAAGTAATCTTTCCAGTCATGAAAGCTGAGCAGAGGTCTGCCAAGGTGACCAAGGGGGAAAAAGAGCATTCAAGGCAGAGGGACCTGCACATACAAAAACACAGGAAGATGAGAGCAAGTCAAAGGATAGATTAAAAATATGTATAGGCTGGAGATGTATATGCTGGACCAGAAGGTAGAAGGAGTTGAGAGGCTGTCAGAAATTGGAGCTCAAAGGCCAGGAGAAGCACTAAAGAGTATTAAGGGAAAATGGATTTTTATCAGATTTATATTTCCATACAACAAATATTTATTAGGAGCTTACAGTGAAGGTAGAAAAATAACCTAGATACTGGGGATATTGCAATGAAGACCAACCTGGTTTATTATGTCCCTTGTTATGTTACAGAATAATTCTTTTCTGCTCAATACAGTAACTACTAAATACATATGCCTATTTAAATTAAATTTATTAAAATTTAAATTTAGTCTCACAGTCACATTAGCCACATTTCAAGTGCTCAGTAGCTACATGTGGCTAGTGGCTATCACGTTGGGTGGCGCAGGTATAGAACGTTTGCAACATTGCAGGAAGTTCTATTAGACAATGCTAGCCTAATCGCGTGAGAGGATAGCTGTAAGCCTCCAACTAATTTTTAATTTGTACACGGCTAACCTACTTAAACTTTATTTATTTATTTATTTATTTAAATATTTTTGAGCTCTTAATTTATTTTCTAATTCTAGTTGATATATGATATTATATTAGTTTCAGGTGTACAATATAGAGATTAGACATTTATATACCTTACGAAGTGATCATTCCAATACGTCTAATACCGCTCTGACACCATACAGTTATTACAATATTATTGACTATATTTCCTATGCTGTACTTTGCATCCCTGACTATTTAGTGTTTTTTTTTTTAATTTTTTTTTTAAGTCTCTTCTTGTGCCTTGCTTTTTTATACAGTAGCAGCTGAGGATTCTTTTGATTGCACAACTGGGCCTCTGCACAACCACCTGCATTTGGCAATCGAATCATAGGTGTGGTTGTCAAATGGCTATATTTGCAGACATCCCTCTTATGCATATGGTCCTTTTATGTATCAGATGAGGGAGATATACTTACACCTGCCTAGAGAACCCAAGTAGTGGGCTCTGCCTGACTCAGTCTGTTTACCTTTTTCATTCTCAATGTTTGTAGCTCAAAGCGCACCCTCCACAAGCAAAATAATATTCATAAAAAAGGAATTCCTCCCATGTCTTTCTGTCATTTCCAGGGCTACAAAAATGAAAGTAAAAGAGCTACTAGTTAACAGTAATCTCTGTAATCTATCATGGAATTTTAAATTGATTTAAAAAAATTTACATGTTAAAGTAATAGGAACTGGAATTTTCTTTGAAGAGCCATTTCTCTCTACTTCTTTTATTTTCTTACAAGAATCAATGAACAACTATGTTTTTATTGATTTTCTAGAATAAATCTATTGAAAACAAAAAAACTGAGCTATGTAATCAAATATTTTAATCAAAATGTCACTATAGAGAAATTTAAACCTAACAATTCTAAAGGATACAGTACAAACCTTGATATTGTGGCATTCGAAACCAAATATTCACCCTAAAGAGGCAACTTAAAATTTGATTGAGAAAAGATTATGTGTCTCCCTATTCCTCATATGATACAGCTTTTAGGCTCCAAATGAACATTGCTGCTAATCTTAGGAAATCTCTCTCCTTTTTTAAATAATAAGAGGAGTTAGTTATGATATAAGAGAAAAGTGTTATTTTGAAAATAACAAAATATCGACTTGTTGACTATGATGCCTGCCTCAGAAGCTTTTTCTTTTTTCTTTCTTTTCTTTTCTTTTCTTTTCTTTTCTTTTTTACCTATGTTACTTTTTATTGTGCAAAGTAGGAGCAAAACAGGTGCACCAGGGACAGGATGTTAGTAGTCTTGTTTTATAATAAGCTGGTAAACACTAGGAGACCTGTTGCTGAAGGCCTAGAGCAGCTACAGACACCAGAAGATAATTAGAAATGAGATTGTTTTATTTCCAGGAGAGAGAAGGTGTTATTGCACTTAATAGGGTTGCTTTTACAGATAGATTTCTTTGTTTGGGGTTTTTATTTTTTATTTTTGTGGTTTTGTTTTGTTTAGCTCTTGGTTAATTCTCTTGCCCTGGCACCTGCAGGCAAAAGGGTACGGATATTCCCACTCTCCCCTTTGTCTAATTCTGAAAGGCTAAGAAGGCGCTAATGACCAAGCCCTTGGAGTTTTCCAGCTGATTATAGAGAGGTGCATTGTATTCCACAGCATATTCTTGCAGCCTGCCACCAGATGAAAGGAAGAGCATAAAAGCGCCAGCAAAGCCGGGACTCCGCTTTTCCTGTTCTAACATGCCATCAAATAAGGACGGGGCACTCAACTGATGTAGGCATTCTGTTGTTCACGTTCCCCAAGTTCAGCTGAGAATGTCTGAGATCAACAGGTGGCCTTGCTAATGGAACAGATTCACTCATTGTTTGTGTGTTTAATGAATCATTGAGTTACTGATCAGCAGAGAGCAATGGAAGCTGTTCAAACAGAAAGGAAGCCCAGCCAGAGAGGGGGTGCAGCGGCCATGGTCTTTGAAGCGTTGCTGGCTCCTGGGGAGTGCAGGAGCCTTGGGGTTTCCTCCCTAAGGTTCCCAGAGAAGCTGGTAGCAAGAAGAGGGTGTTGTTTCTAATTGGATGATGAAAGTCAACTCAAGGGACAGAGACCAAAGGGCCCAAATGTAAGAAGGGGAGGAAGTGAAAACATAGGAATCAAAGGCTGAGGTAAAACTGAGAGACAGGTGCTTGCAGTGAACTGTGCAATAACCTTCATGCTGCTTCCTCCCCCCCTCCCCCCGCGCACCCCTCCCCCAGTCCTCAGGAAGCAATCAAATGGGGAAGGGAAGGACTGAAAGAAGTAAGAAAAAGCAAGGCTTAGGATTGGGATGCTGATTTCCTTACAAAGAGTTCATGTTCTAGTAGAAATTCTCTGTCATGTCCAGAGGCAAGGCTTCGTGAGATTCCCACATGTTGCACTGGGCTTTCTTGTGACCAGAACTGGACTGAAGATATACCAGAATTTGATTTACTAGAGTGTGCTTTGCTTTTTTCCCCATAAGTAAGAATTTTTATTTGTCACCACTAAGTCTGAATTTTAAGCAGACTCTTGGCTTTTATCCATCGGCTTGTTCAACTTTATCATCTGTGTCATCCTTGGAGCTTTTCTAGAACTATTGCCTTCACTACGAAGCTTCATGAGTTCTCCCAATTCAAACTTGGGCTTCTTCAGCATCCTTTTCTAATGAAGAGGATAAACAGATTGGCAAGGCTTTCCCGCATCTTTCCCAATGCTGTCTGGAATCTATTATGACCATTTCTTTCAAGTCATTTGTCTGTACCTCTTGGTTTATGATTTCCATCATCTTTTTCTGGATTTGGTGGATCTGTAGGTGTTAAGTGTAAGATGTGTTTCAATCTATTGCTTTTTATTTTTATTTTGTAAAACGAACATGGAACAGATGAAGCGAATAATCATTGATGGCTTCAGTTATCTGCAACTTTTTTGACCATGGAGCATATTTTTTCATGATTAAGATTCATGTCATGTGATCAGGCAGTCTGTGTCCTGAATAGCTTTGGGTCAGTAGTTAGTCTAGATTTTCTAAACGCAACTTCATCATTCTGCAGAGCCACAAGCCTCACTTTAAAACCATGACCCTCGAGGCCATCAGATGAAATTTGAGTTCTTTGAGTTCTCGAGACTAGTGTTTTTTTGTATTTCTTATACCGAACATAGCTCGTGCTTTTACAGCATACCAGTCTTTCTCAGAAAATGAACCGACCTCTTCTTCTTGGCTTCCTTTTTGCCACCTTTTGTGGGCTGTGTCTTTTTAAAAGGTAGGGAACAAATGAGAGATACAGTGGAGTGTGGTTTGGTGAGGAGATCACTGCACTATAGGTTAAAGAATGTATTTCTTAGTTTCGAGTCTGCCACTGTCCCTGGACATCATTGGTTACATACGTTATGTGGCAGAGACTAGCTAGCTATTCACTCAACCTATTTTCTTTCCTTCTGGATACGTATCTACACCCAGTTATCAGCCTTCTATACAGTCAGATGTGTCCATATGACAAGTTCTGGCTAATGAAATGTGGACTAAAGTCAGGCAATTTGCAATTATGCCTGGATCATAATCCTTCTAGGTAATCCTCAATGTTCTTTTCCCTTGCTTTCAGCTACATATTGATACTTAGGGTTAGCCTTAAAGATTACAGAGCTTCTGTAAAGCTTGGTTCCCCTCAATCCTCAGGGTGACCAGGGCAGAGTCCAGGGCAGCTGGTGCCCAGGCTGGGCACATCAGCTATAAACAATCTCCTCCATTTACCTTAGTGCACCTTACAAACAATAACTCCTTCTACATGTGCCGTAAAAACCAAACAGTAAGGAAGTGCTCCAAATGAACTCTGAAGTTTCTTTCAGCCTTATTATCTTTGATTTTTAAGCTTTCACCTCATTTATGCTTATATCCCAAGACAAAGACAGAAAGGATGCTCTTCCTGTCCATTCAAGATCTCCTGGTGAAAGAAATGAGACTTTTCTCCATCACAGTCTCCCTCAAAGATAGAGAGAAAAGGGAGGAACATAGAAAAGAGAGAGAACGGAAAGTCTGTCAGAGCCTACCAGTTGGCTAATAGGAGGGAAGCACAAGGAAGCAAAAAGGACAGTAGCATGAAATCTGGGAGACTCGGGCCAGAGAATGAGGGTGTCACTTCCATTGCATCTGGCTGGTGACAGGTCTTTGGGCTATAAACCCTAAATAAGAGCCAGAGCAGTGAAAACGAGCTTCTATTCTACCAGCACATCTCTTGCTATGGATTTGTGTTTAATCAAACCAGCCTCAAATCCTTTAGAACAGAAGATCTCAGGTCTTCCAGAATCAATCTCCATCCATATGTCCTCTTCAATATAGCCTTCTTTTCAACACAGAGGATGTAAAAGCCATTGTTCCTTTAGGCGATGTCACTGCTGTTGGAAAAACCAAGAGGTAGATACACACATATGTCCTGTGTGTACATAAGTTACAATATAATTTTCTGATTCTGAATATTTGTATGTACAGTTGAATGTTAGCTCCTCCCAGACATAGAAGTTGTACCATATGTCCCTGTAGTGAGAATACAATGTGTCCCAATCCTTGAATAAAAGGGTTGCATTTGGTCTACAATATTAAATTCAAACTAAGCACTCACCATTGAGACAAAAATAACTGGTCTACAAAGATGTTTATAAGCCCCCTTTTTTACGAGGTAGGTAAAAGGTAATTCCACACATTTTGTCTTTTTTAAATCTTTGAAACACTTATTTCGTGTTTATTCTATAATAAGCATTATGTAACCAACATTGTTCTAAATGTTTATACGGATATTAATTTATTTAATCCTCATTTTATAGGTAAAGAAAATGAGAAAGAGAGATTAGAGGACCTGCCCAAATTCATACAGCTAGTTAGTGGCAGAGCTGGCATTCAGACCGTGCATGCAGTCGAATGCCATAGTCTGTGTGCTCAGTAACGATGCAGTGCTGCCCTATTGCTATAATAATTGATGAACCAGTATCTATATTTTACATACACATACACACTCCCCTGCCTTGCCCCCCATTCTCTTTCAGGTCCTACCCAGCCCTTATGGATCAGCAGCAATAAGTCTGAATTGTGATCCTGGCTATGAAAATCCTTCATGGTAAGTATGACAGCTGAACATAGGTTCTTGGTGAAAAATAAAATTGTTTTTCATATAAAATTTAACTCTTAATGAGAAGCAAATGTTTAAACTATCCTGCTTTGTAGAAAATAGAATCTACTCTACAAGATTAACTTTGCCTCTATGATTGTCTAGTTTTGCCGAATATGAATACAATTGTGGCATACTTTAAAGACTAGGTACTTAAATGTTTAATGACATTCAGGAGTCCTGTTTTTTTAGTATTCAGGAAGAGATTAGTGGAAAGTGTCAAGAACTGCATGTCATAAGATCGTTTCCACTTGGAGCATACCAAGGTTAGCTAGTGAAGATGGAATGAGAAAATTTCATCTCTCTAGGCTCTGTTTCCTCATTTCTGGAAAAAGAAGGAAGAATAGATGATCTCTAGGGTCTAATCCAATTCTAGGACCATTTTGAATGCACTCTCCCTCTGGCCCATGAGGCCTCTTGTGATCTGGCTCCTGACAACTTTACAAACTTATCTCATATCCCAACCTTGCTTAGCTCCGGCCACATGGGCCTCTCTTCTTTGTTCCAAAACACTTGTCTGCTCCCCAGTTTAGGGCCATTCCACTAGTGGTTCCCTCTACTGGGATGGTCTTTCCCTACATCATTACCCACTTGTCTCTTTTTATCTTCAAGCCACTGATTAACCTCTTTGGTCACCTCTTCAGTGAGCCTGTCGTTAACACCTTAAACCAAACTATTCTCCTACCCCAGTACTAACTCCCCATCACAATTGATTTACTATTCTCTAGCACCATCTGATATTTTCTTATTTGTTTATTGCCTATAGTCTGTCTCCTCTCATTAGGTATAAACCCATGAGAGTAAGACATTCTGTCTTATTTGTCATTGTATCTCCAGTGGCTGTATGAGTGTAGGAACCACTGAGCTCAGCAAATCTAGAGCTTGCAAAGAGGCAAAACGAGTGCCTAAGATTTAAAGGCAGCAGGATTCCTTTCTGAGAGTCACGTTAGAAAGAAAAGGGATTAATTAGTGCTACACTTTCCCTTTCTTACTCAACTTAGTGGCTTCGGAGAAAATATCAGGGTGACTATGCACAGACCTACATCACAAAAGGTAGGTTTGTGCTTCCTTTCTTTCCTGCTGACTTTCTACCTCTTAGTGATAAGCTGTGACTCTTCAGTGACATCTTGTCCATTTATATCACCTGCTGTGTCACAAGCAGAAAATAGCCCGCCCACCTAAGTAGACCAGTACTTCACTGCTGAGGATACCACTGCAGCTCTCATTCTGCAGATTCTGGGCTTCAGGGTGTGAGGGAGGGAGGTTCTAGTTTGGTGGCAATGGGGCTCAGAGAGTCTGGATGCTGAACTCTAAGTCATGTCCTGCAGCAACAAGAAAGGAATCAGGTGTACTGCTACATCAGCTTAAACATTAACTGAAGCTGATTTAATGCTGGCTACTGCCATGAATCAAGAGTGTTACCATATTAGACCACAATAAACATTCTGTCTTGGGTCTCTGACCAGACAGAGAAAGCTTTTGAGGCTTAAGGAAGCTGAGGGAAGTTTCTGGGAGGGACAGTTACAGAAGCTGCTTCTCCCAGCTCAAAAGAGAGAAGGGATGCTTAACTCATATCCAGAGGCAGAGTCCTCACCCAGGTGAATCACCTGGGACTAAAGTAGGATAACAAGGGATAATACTGGTGAAGTCATAGGCAATGTCAGAGTGTTACCAGCTAGTTTTCAGAAGGGGAAGTTTGCTTTAGCATTTTTATGGTTAACTGACTTTGCCTTTTCCTTTCCTCCTCCAACCAGTTTCGGAACTTCCAGATCTACCATGAGGCACCCTCATACTCTTTCTCAGATTCTTCCACTTACTTCTCAAAACCTCCTACATCAAATCCCTTGTAAAACGACAAGTCAGGACTAGTGATTTTCTATTCTATCATAAAAAAATTACAGGGTTAGAGATTTCAGCTCTTCCTTTCCTCAGTACTTGGTCAAGAAGTTCTTTCTAAGTATTAGTAATGTGTCTCTTTCTGTAATGTCAGCATATTTCTTCTTTTCAATCTACTGTGAAGAAGCAAAATAATAAGTGTCCATATTCTTCATGATACTTGAAAACCAGTGAAATCGACCCTTAGCTTTCCCCCTCACTCCACTAAATTTTATGAAGGGCCATGCTCTCACCACTATAATCTGTCTGGTAGTTCTTTTCTGGACTTTAATTTTTTGCATTATTTAAATAATGTAGAAGTCAGAATTGCACATAATGCTCTTATGAGGTCCTTGGCAAGTCTTGGAGCAACAAAAGTTTTCTTTCTGATGGGCGAGGTACAATTTCCATTGTTTTTGATTTGGAGTGCACTGCTGACTGACACTTAACTTGCATTTGGATCTTGGATCTCTTGTCATATATACTCATCCAATTCTTTCCTTATCAACACCGACTGCATTAGTTTTTGTTCCTAGGTGCACCAATCTTATCCCAACCTTATCTTCTTTCAGATAGTTGGTTTCCTAAATGTTCCAAGTTTATTTACATTTATTGTTTGTTCATTGGAGGTTTCGGAAAACTCAGCCAGCAGAGAAGAGATGCCTGCACATTGTCAGACAATATAGAAAAATCCTGGCCCCAAGAATATCCTGATGGAGAAAACCTGAACTCTCTCTCAAGTTCACCTTGAGAATTTGATGACCTTGATTTGCTTCAGACTCCTTCTAGTGATGTACCCACCTGATATTTGATCAATCTTGGCCTCGCCCCCCAAATAATTGTTTGGAATTCATTCTCAGCTTCCTTTGTTCCTCTAATTTATTTTCACTTATGCACAACTCAACTTACCATATTGTTCTGTGTATCTAGATACATTTTTTTGTTTCTTTCTGTCATATGTACTTGCTCAATTCCTTTCTAACATCATTAACTGCATTCTATTTCTGTCCCTAGGTATAATGCCCTTACCCCAACTTTATCCTCTTTCAGACAATTGGCTTCCCACATTTACCAAGGTTACTTACATTTTCCTTTCCCTTTTCTGGGAGATTTTGGCAGGTTCAGCCTACAAAGACTGCCTGGGATAATCCTAGTTTACATTATTTAGTTTCAGCATAATTATTATAGAGTTTCTTCTTACTCTCAAAGGTATTTTGCCTTGGATAATAAATTATATGGTCACCCTACCAATAGGGCAGGCTAAATCTCTGCTATCTATTCAGACTGACTCTGCACCACCCCAGACATCTGCATGGACCTTAACTTCGTCCAGAACTTCAGTTAAAGGCTACACATAGTCCTCCCTCTGAAACTAGTTTTGGTTGTCTAGAAAATGAGCATCTGGGCCCTAGCAGGGGTATAGTGGCACTGTCTAGGATTTTAGGCTGATCTTTCTAGCTGTTAGGGCACATGGGGGTTAGATAATGATTGCTCTGATTCTATGTATGAATCAGGAAGATGCAGTGTAGTGTAGCAATTAAAAACTGGAACTTTGGAGTTGAACTGCTTAAATTCAAATTCTGATTCTGTCACTTTCATTTATATCATTTAATTGGGGCATATAATCCATATATATGTTCTTTATTGTGAGAGCTCTGAAACAGTAGGTACCAGGACTCACTAACATTTGTGGATTTCCCATGTCACAAGATCTAATAATATGGATATGTCACAGATGACTCAGCTCCAGGGCGGCTTGCCCATTCCACTCCAATTCATTGAACAAAGCTTGCAAAATCTCTCTAGCACTACAACTTCCTCTCTCCAAGACAGACTCAACAACTGTTCCCCTCTAGATGATCAATAAAGATTGAATTATGTCATTCACATAGTAATTCACAAAGCACAGGTTCTCTCAGACACAAAGTGCTAAGAGCTATCAGGGATCTAAAATGGTGTAGATCCTAACCTCAGATGATTTATTATTGAGCCGAGGATAATAGATGTACGTACACAAAAATTAAATGAACTGCAAGACACTGGACTCAGAAATGTTACAAAAAAATATAGTGATTAAATGTCAAATGAGTAGGACTTCACATATAATCATTAGGAGTTCAGAAAAAAAAGAAAACTCTACAGATCAGCTAAAAACAAAAACACCAAGAGAATCAAAACCTAGAATAAGATGAAAGTAATAGTTTTGGGAAGAAAAGGTAACTGTTAGATATACACTAAACTTCAGATTTGGACTAAATCGGATTCAGCTTCTAGAAGGTTAAATAGCTTAATATCTATTTTGATACTATTTTTTAGTATCCTGGAACTTATAAATGATCAGTGATCATGTAATTGTACAGTTTTCAAACACATTTAATGAGCATAACACTAGGAAGATGAGATGACCAAAACATGGCATTTGGATTAATTTTTTAATAAGAGTTGCCAAGTTTTTATTTTGCTAACTAAATACATTAGGAAGGATAACACTTACAACCATTTCATAAAAAGGATATTTTGACACCACAAAGTAGATAAGACATAATCAAATAATTTTAATATCAATATTAATTTTCAGCTATAGGTCAGTATTCTAAATATTATTAGAGTAAAAAAATAATTTATTTGTTTTATGTACTAACATAGTATCAGTCACTGAAACATAAATATGTTTATGATTGTAAAAGTTAAATGCTTTATTAACCAATCATAATTATAATAGCTAATGATTTATGTAAAAATTAATAACTTTCTAATAAGTAACTATAAAATAATAGGGTTTGACAGCTAACAGAAATGTTATGAAAAACTACATTTACTAGATAAATTAGAAAGAATGTTATACCTTTTTCAAACCCACACATTTACAAAAATTTAAGGAATATAAGACAGAATAATAGTGATTAAGTTTATTGTGATTCTAATCTTTATATAATTGTTTACTACACTACTGAAAAATTTTTCTTGAATTATATTCTGCTTTTCACAAAAAGTTAATGATGTTATTAAATGTACTAAAAATCTTATTTTTAAGTTTGACAGTATTTAGGATTAATGATAAATTCAATAGGTTTCTACTTTACCTGGTTCCTGAAGGATTTCTGGATCTCGAACACTAATAACCACAATGAATCTTATTGAAGAAATGTTTACAGAATGGAAAAATCAAGAAAGGAAGTATCATGTATTTATTGTCATTCGAACAAACATGAAGATTCCATGAATGATTACAAAGCTATAACATGTCTTGTTCATACTGTTATATATGTGTGCTTAGAAAATAATTCTAGGACAGAATAATGTAACAGAATAACTGTTGATCAGCAGAAAGATGGTGAGCCACTGTGATCACTCTTCTTTAGTCAAAGATAAACTTGATACGTAAGAGATTTGAGAACTTCCGGGTACTTATGTAAGTTATACAAACAAGATGGAATAGCACCTAATACATATTTAAAAAAAAAAAAAGCTGTTGGACAAAAGAATGCCTTAACCTTTTACTTCACCAATAGCAGCACCAACACACCAAGATCGGCTGTGACGAAGTTCGTGTGCTGAAATCTGTTGAAGAAGTAGCAAGGGAGTACCAAGAAAGGGCAACAATTTCTACAAGGAAGATCCCCCCAACATAACTTCAGCAGGAATGCAACAGGTAATTCTGGATGGTTGCATTGTCTGGAGACCTGATTACCTTGTCTCACCGACAAATTTTCATATCCAAATTCGAGAACAACTTTTTCTCAGGTGATTGTAGGAAGCAGCAAGAACATGCAAAATACTAGAATAGACTATTTAATTGAGAATAAAACAACTTTAAAGTAGCTTTTGAAAAGAGAAAATAACTTCAAGTGTTATTTCATTCAATAATCATTTATTGAGCACCTCTGGAGCACTGAATCTGGAACCTCATTGTGTTTAAATTTTATTTGAGTCACTTGCTGGCTGTATGGCCTTGGGTTAGTTATTTAAATGTCCCTCAGTTTTCTTATCTATAAAGTGGGATTCATAATAATACCCACTTCATAGGGTTGTCTTGAGCATTCAGTGAGCTAATATTTGTGAAGCACTGGGAACAGCGCCTGGCAGATTATGCACATTATGTAGTGCTTGTTTAAAGAGATATGCCAGGTATAACCATACACAGTGCAAAAGTAAGCTGTTGTGAGGTTATTTCCAAGAAATTATGTCATCACCATCAACCAAATCTTCAAGTTCAAGAGTTGAAGAAGACATAATTCAATATTTAGTTTTAGAGAGGAAGGAAAATGTAATAATTTGGTAGTAACACTACTATCTACTATATCCCATACTGGCAGAATTAGCCAAAAAATATCTTGCTTCTTCATTGATCGCAGTTGAAATTAGTGAATGGTGCATAAGCATTGATTGAATCAAATTATGCCAAACTTAAGAAGAACCAGTTAAGACAGAACCATATGGCACTATGGATGCTATTGGAAGAAAGGGGGCACATACAAGGTTGTGCACCTCAAGAAAGGTAAGGAAGATACAAGCTAAGAAAGGGATAATGGTTCAATGGATTAGGAGACCCTGGTAGCCTTCAAAAGAACGATTTCGCTGGAAATACTAGAGAGGCCAGATTACTGGAAGTTAAGGAGAGTGCTCTCTGGGGAAATTTGAAGGCAAAGGAAAGAAAACAAAGGATGATTCTTGTAGATGTTAACTGTGTTTAAAAAAATCTTCGTGACAACATGGACAGGCTTAGTTGGTATTATGCTAAGTGAAATAAGTCAGACAGAAATAAATAAATACCATATGATCTCACTTATATGTAAAATCTAAAGAATAAAATAAATGAACAAACTGAACAGAAATAGACTTATAGATCCACACAACAAACTGATGATTGCTAGATGGGAGGGGGGTTGGGGTGCTGAGTGAAAAGGGTGAAAAGATTAATAAGTACAAATTGGTAGTTACAAAATAATTATAGGAATGTAAAATACAGCATAGAGAATATAGTCAATAACATTGTAATAACTATGTATAGTGCCAGGTGGGTATTAGATTAGTCAGGGAGATCCCTTCGTAAATGATATAAATGTCTAATCACCATGCTATATACCTGCAACTAATATAAAATAATATTAAATGTCAACTCCAATTGAAATATAAAAAATAAATTCAAAAATATGAAAAAGGGAAACCCACATGATTAGAAAGAAGGCACTGAAGGAGAGATTGAAAATATATAGAAGGTAAGGAATATAATTGTTGAAGAAGATTCTAAAGGAGGTGAAAGGTGGATGAGATTAAAAATACTAGCAGAGCAATTGTGAGGCAGAAAAAGGCGAATGTGAAAGAGTTCAGGTCAGATATTCTTGATTTTCCTAGTAAAGAAAGAGATAAGGAGTAAGGGTATAGGAGTCTCTTTGAGGAGTTAAGGAAAATGGAAAGTTTCTACAGGGAATATGATATAGCATTAACTTGTCATGAATAAAAAGATATTCAATTAACCCTGGACACCTAACTGAGATGTGATCACAGGGATTTGTGAGAATCCAAGTTCAACCTCTAGTCATGATCCATTTTCTGGAATGGTTAGAGATGGGGCTTATGGAGATTATAGGCTTGGAAGAGGAGAGATTTTCACACCAAAAGATTTTGCCTGGCTAACCCGGGCTCAAAGCAAAGTGAGACTTAGATAGAAAACAGGGGCAGCTCTAAAAATTGGAGGGTATAGCAAGCATATGCAGTGGCCTGAAGTGCATGAGGTGGAAAGACTCTCTCCAAGTGCCCTCTGATCCTCCAGGGTCTGTACCTGGTTTCCATCTATGTCTTTCCTAGAGGTGGCAGAGATAAGAGGGCCAATAATGAAATCTTGAATAATGTGCCAAGAGGCAGGAAGAAGAGAAACTAGTAAAGAAGATTCGGGGAGGTAGAAAAATAAGACATGGCCATGTTGGGGAGATCATGTTAAGGAGAAAGAATTTCAAGGAGAAAGAGGAATTTACATAATATATTTACACATAATATGCAATATTAATATCAATAAATATACAATGCTATATAATAATGATTATTGAGCGCTAGTTATGAGCCAAGAACTATGCTGAGTTCATAGGCACTGACCTACTAAATTTTCTCAGCAACCCAAGAAAGCAAGTATTATTATCACTGACACTTTACAGCTGAAGAAAATGAGGCATAGCTGTGTGAAATAACTTAGCCAAGGTCACACAGCATGAGCTCCTAACCCTGACCCTGAACAGCCTTCTACTTTAATAAATGAACATTATGTCTGAAGCGGTTTCTGTATTATTATAATAGTTTTACAAATGCAGTATCATGCGCATGTATTTTTATTATGTTTCAGTGTAAATAATGCAGAATTCAAGGAGAACTGAGACCAAGAAGTCATCGTGGGATTTGGACATTAGGAGAGTGTTAGGAACTGATGGCAGAGCAGAGAGGAGGGATGCGCAGAGCACACTGCTAGGAGACAAGGACGAGGTAGGGGAAACAAAAACGTGGCATAGCAGGTGGCCTTAGGGTCATGGAGCTTGGAGTCTGGCACACGTGGGTTCAAATCCAGGCTGTCATTTAGTTTTGTGATCTTGGACACATTATTCTATATGAACTAGATTTTATTTTCCTTAGATGTAAAATGATCATGATAATAATACTTATGTCTTAGGGTTGTTCTGAAATTAACCAACACAATTCCTATAAATATATTTTCTCAGTGCTCGGCTCACAATACCAATTTGAAAATGTTTCATTATGCAAATTGCATACATAATATGGTTAACGCTGTAATCTGCTGACTTTCTTTTTGAAGTTCTCTTCTACCTAAGCATTTATGACACAGTTATGTTTTGATAATCTTCTTACTAACTCTCTACACTCTGGTTTCTTGAATTAATATAGTCCATTTCAGAGCACTTTTGTGTATATTGTTTTTTTTTTTTTCATTAGACAAAATATTGCGAGACAGGTACAGTAAATTCTGTTACATACTCAAGGAAGGGAATAATGTGTTCTGCTTGAACAAATATTCTTCCTTATTGACAGGTACTATATGTACCATACACAGATAATCATTTTTTTGAATAATTAACCTATAATAGAACACATTTACTAAAACCGTGCTCCTCATAATGTAAGCACTCTTTAGTTATTCAGAAAGTCAACTTAGGATTTTTACTGTCTTCATATTTATGCAGCATCATTATAAACATTTCTTTTCACCTTTTTGTAGATGTGTAGAATACCAGTTACACTCCTTACAACAGAAAGGATCTCACCTCTACAAATACAAATACATATAATAAATATTTACATGCACGTTGTATTCAAAAAGAACAAGGTCCTAGAACACTGAAAATATAGTAGAGAAATCAACTATAGAGATTAAGGAAACACCCAGAGTTAGCAATAACCTTTAAAGAACAGCATCAATGGTTTAGGTTGTTTCTCCAGATAAGGGAAGTATGGGTTCAACTAGGCAGAGGGAAAACAAAGGATGGCCTAGAAATTAAGCACATCTGTTATGATCATTGAGATGTCAGAATTTAACTTTTAGAACTAGAGGCTATGTTTTAGATAAAGTCCATTAAAAAAAAAAAAATCCTTATTAAGAACTTCTAAACACAGGACCAAATTCTGTCCTCGGATTCTTAAGCAAAACTGGGTCAGAAATTAATATAGGCACTGTTAGAAGGAATTTGAGAATTAAATCAGAGAATAGGATTTGGCTCCTAGGACATGAACCACACTGCTAATCCCAAAGAAAGGATTTGCTTGTTTAAAAGGTTATAAATTTTTGAAAAGCATATTCTGTTATTAATACTTTTCATTTCCTACAAATCAAATTACTGAGAGATATTTTCACTGTGAATAGAATTGGACAATATTTTCATTGTTATTTTCATTTCCTTTGTATCTAAGATACCAAACTTTAAAATTATCAGACATGAACTTTCAGGGCCAAAATGGCTTCACATCCAAAGACTTAAATAAATTGAAAATAAAGCCTACTGGCAAACCAAAAGGCAATTACATCTAATAGAAAGTCTCCTTGATTTCTGACCCTGGCATTTCCAAGAGGAGAAAAATATATGCCGGTTTACATGACTATGATAGCATGGACAGATCTGGGCAATGAGGACAAGCCCAGCAGCCTTACTTGATGGGCTTCGTCGCATCCTGGCCACTTTCCACTCTGGACCATTTAATTCTAGGCTATAAATAACAATGAAAGAGTGTTTTAAATTAGGGAAAATCTATTGGTTCTTGAACTTCCTTAATGGAACTGGCCCTCCAGAAGTTATTTGTAAGGCTCAAAAGAGAAAGAAGGCGAGAAAGCAAGCTAGAGAAACATTTGAGGTCATATAACACTTTGGTCTCTAGCGTTCTCTATGCCTCCCTCTGTGCACAGACTTCACTTTGAAGTTCACACCAGCCACAGCCCTAGAAAATCCACTGACTGGAGACCATGTCTAATTCTTTGTTCTAAAAGGCACCCTGGTGGTTTTCTCCAGAGAAGTAGTCATTATCGGTATTATTGTCATATTTTACATACGCCAGCTCAGCATAGGACCATCCCCATAATACATCAATAAAGATTTGACCTTGTGGGCTTTTTATGGTTCTGAATTTTCTGCTTGTGCTTGGACAAAGGGCCCATCATTTCTGAGAAAGAAAAGGTGTGGTGGGGGTGGGGAAGGAGACTGCCAGAAGTCACAGCATAATACTATTAGTCTAAATTCTCCCATGACGGAGCTCTAGCTGGGAAAGACAATTACATGTGACGGGATGATAACTTCAAGAGGCAATAACCTTCTGAGAGAGCCTGCACCACTGTGTGCAGGTTATTAATTTGATTGCCTTACAGAAAAGTAGCCAGACTTCAGTAGCCCTCTCAGAACCTAGTCTATCCTTTCAAAGTTTGCCCATCTCTAATGAGCTGGGTCTTTGCAGCAATCATCTAACCACATGCTTTCCTTAATTCTTAGCCGGTTGCATAACAACAAAGATAAATGTAGCTTTTCCCAGCTGCTTCTAAAATAAGTTCAGGACTGAATTAACATGAATGAAAATACTTTTTGTTCATGTAAAAGGTAAGGAGAAGAAACCACATGTGTGGAATTTGCTGACACCTGCCAAAATGTACACTGTGTGTCCCACATTGAGGACACAAGAGTGAAAGAGACAGAATAATGAACTTCTAGAATCTAAACTCCTAAGATAGTGAAACTTCATCAAATTCATTCATTTCAGTGGGAGCTAGAAAACTCAAAAAATTCCAAAAATAGACTTTGTCATAAAAGGGATCTTTTGAGGATTCTTGAATCACTTGTTCAGTAAAATATGATAACTATGTTATTTCTAAAAACAAGGGATAAAATATGTTGGAATATCTCCAAACTAAAAATTTACATTCTCTTTAAGTTCTCATTTGTATTAGAAATGTAACGAGTGATGGGAGAGCTTGGGAGTCTGAGAATGGCAAAGGTTTGATGACTGCAGAGGAAAAACATCTTACTTAGAATTGTGCAGAAAAGTGGGAGCTTCATGCTGAGTCAGAATCTTGACCTAACAGAAAAAGATGATTTCTTACTCATTAAATTAACATTTTACCTTGTGCCATTAGCCCTTCTTTGGGGCACATTTATAGTTACTAGATGCCCTCTAATTAAATGACACGTGTGCAGAACACTATGAATTAAAAATCAAGAAACAAACAAAAAACTTGGCTTGTTCTGTCATAGGACCTTATAATCTAATGGGGGTAAATAGCTACCGCAGACCAAAGAACACTTGAGATCTCAAAGATGACTATTCCAAGTGAAAATATGCACACGAGGGACAAAGTCCCTAAAGGCTGAATGGATTTTGACAGGAATAAGTGAGGTCAGTCAGAGATATATTTCCAGAGAAAGTTGAGGTTTTAGGCAGATTTGAGAGGATAACATGGCAGGGTGGAGAGGAAAAGGGAAGATGTTCCAGTGGAAATGGAGTTAAGACCCTGAAGCTCATTCATTTCATCTTCTTGTCCTATTCCTTCAACCCTGATGACAACCCAATCCCCTCATCCTACCAAGAAGAGGAATAGCAGATGGTTCAGTGGTTAAATTATAAAGATTGCATTGTTAGGTACTACAAAGTATTTTTTTTTTGATAGCAACAAGCAAATCAAATCAGATTGAACAATCAAACTCAATTCACACTCTTTTATAATGTAAGAAGACAGACATGGGTTTTGGAGGGAAAGTTATAATTTGCTTTCTCATTATCTCATCTTTTTTTTTTTTTTTGAACTGTAACAAGTGCCTCTACTACTTAGCATGATGAGTCTTTTCAATGAATTCTTTAATACATCAAAATACCCCAGAAAGCAAAAAAGTCTTCAGGTTGCTGATCCACCTTTAAGACTAACCACTTTGGATTTTTTCTTAACCAATTGCATACAATTTCCTCATTTCCTCTCACTATGGTATATACATTCAGAGTAAAATTGAAACAGTTAAATTCATAAATGCTCATATTCAATTTGATGTTCCTGTTATATATATGTCTAAGACTAGTGACTAATAATGACTACCATGTTTTGATACTTTCCACACTCCAGGGCCTGGCCTAAGTCCTTTGTGTTCATTGATTTATTTAATCCTAAAGCAACATAACAGTATTTCCAAATTTCAAACAGATAATAATCTTTAGGAATTAGAAACAAGAAATCAGAATACCCAGGAATTTTTGTGAATTCCTAAAATCAAAAGTTATTTTGTATTTCAGTCATATTTACCCTGGGAAAGATAGTAGTTTAGCAGTGGTTTTTGTTTTATTGTGTTTAGTATTTTAGTAGTATTTAGAAAGAACTATGTGCTATAGTGAATATTTGAAAACTAGAAAATGCCAGCAAAAATTGCTGGACAAGGCTAGAAAAACTTAACATTTGGTTATCCAAGCAAGATTAATAGCACTACACAGAATATGTCAAAATTGCTAACTTGACTTATTTTGCTTCCAAACATACTATTTCTTAAAATATAACTCATAGGATTTGAATAAATTATACTATGCCTACAAACTTGTTGATATTTATTTTATTCACTAGAATGATTCACTATTAGTCACAGAGAAGTCCACAATCTCCTGTAACATAGCTCATTAGATTTCTATTTCTATACAACAAATTGCCACAAACTTAACAGCTTAAAATAACACATTTGTTGTTTCATAGTTTCTATAGGTCAGGTCCACTGGACTGAAATCTATTAGCTGAGGCCACAGTTCTTATTGGGGGTTTTGGGGTCCTCTCCGAGCTTACTGAATGTTGGACAAATTATTTCCTTGTGGTTTGAGGACTGAGGCTACCATTTTCCACCAGGTTTTGGTTTGGTTAGAGACCACGCTTAGAAACTAGAAGCCTCCTGGTTCCCACTGGCAGTTCATAACCAGATGTTTCTGTTTCCTCCAGACCACCTCGCTCTCGTCCCCTCTTTCTCTCTCTCTCTCTCTCTCTCTCTCTCTCTCTCTCTCTCTCTCTCTCTCTCTCTCCTCTCTCTCTCTTTGTCTCTCTCTCTCTCTCTTTTTGCCTTTACCTTCTGTGACCAGCCAGAGAAAAATCTCTGCTTTTAAAGTGCTCGCGTGATTAGGTCAGGCCCAATCAGAAAATCTCTTTATCTTAAAATCAACATTTGAGACCTTATTTACCTCTTCAAAATGCCTTCACAACAGCACCTAGATTAGTGTTTGATTATAACTGGGAGATAGTGTGTGTACACCAAAGGTCTAAAAACTTGGGAGCACTGTTAGAATTTTCCCTCCACACATGACAATAGCCACAAGCTACATAGGCTAACCACCTGTGTGATTTAAATTTTCTAGAAACCACATTAAAAATGGAAAAAGGACCAAGGAAAAATATTTTTAATAAGATTCTTGTCCAAATTGATTTATTAATTCTTATTCTTATTATCCCAACAGTTGGCATCATTAATACTTTAACGAACCGCTTAAAAAGCAACAAAAGCAAAAATAAACAAGTAAGACTACATCAAACAAAAAAGCTTCTGCACAGCAAAAAAAAAAAAAAAAAAAAAAGTCAACAAAATAAAAAGGCAACCTACTGAATGGGGGAAAATATTTGTACTACATTTATCTGATAAAGAGCTAATATCCAAAATATATAAAGAACTTGTATAATTCAAATAAACAACAAACAAGCTAATTAACAAATGGACAACAGAAGATCTGAATAGACATTTTTCCAAAGAAGACATATAGATGGCAAATAAGTATGTGAATAGATGTTCTAAAATGATTAATCATCAGAGAGATGCAAATCAAAACCGCAATGAGATATTACCTCACACCTATTAGAATAACTCATTTAAAAAATCTGAAAATTACAACTGTTGAGGGTGTGGAGAAAAGGGAACCATTGTACATTCTTGGTGGGAATGTAAATTGGTACAACCACTATAGAACACAGTACAGCGTTCCCTCAAAAAGTTAAAAATAGAACTACCATGTTATCTAGCAATGCCACTCAGGTATTTATCAGAAGAAAACAAAAACACTGATTTGAAGAGATATATGCATCACCATGTTTATGTCCGCATTATTTACAATAGCCAACATATGGAAACAACTGAAGTGTCCATTGATTAATGTAATAGATAAATACAGTGTGATATATATTATTTAGCCATAAAAAAATCTTCCTATTTGTGACAATATGGATGAACCTTGAGAGCATTGTGCCAAATGAAATGAATTAGACAAATAAAGACAAATACCATAAAGTCTCTTTTATATGTAGAACCTAGATAAACAAACAAACAAACAAACATACCAAGCTCATAGATACAGAGAATAAATTGGTAGTTGCCAGAGGTGGGGTGGGGGATTGGGGGAAACAGGAAAAAAATGGGTGAGTTGCGTGTTCATTTGTTTTAGTTTAAAGTTTTAAAATTAAAAAATATATATATTTTATTTAACCAAATAGATCCCAAATGTTATCATTTCAATATGTAATCAATGTAAGAATTATTAATGAGATATTTCACCTTCTTTTTCCATACTAAATCTTTAAAATCTGATCCATATTTTATATTTATAGCACATCTCAATTCAGACTAGCCTCATTTCAAGTTCTCAGTAGCCATACATGCTGTATTGGACTAAGCAGGATTAGATTGTGGCTCCTTTTCCTCTATATGGTCCTGTCCCAGTTCTGGAAATGCCTACCTTAACTTTCATTCTCAGTGTCAGTAGTTAGTGCTCTTGCTTTCCATGTGACATCAGTGACTATCTTAAAGTTTATACCATTTCTGTGTTGATTATTATAGTTCTCACAGGAGAACTATAATAGCTTGTCCTGTTTTCCTGATTTCTCAATTGATTTTTTATGGAACACGAGATTCAAGAAAACATACATGTCTTGAAAAATTCTAAAAAAGAATTCCCACATGGAAATACTACCGAAATATATACTACAGAAAGTAAAGCTGATGCTCAAAGATGTTAAGTTATTGCCCCAAATAACACATACTAATTATGTTATTTGTGTTATTAGCTATCATACAGTACTATTAATTCTTGTGTAACCAGAAGGACAAGCCATCTTTCCTCTTTGCTCCCAAATCCCACTGTGGTCGAGGTTAATTCTAGTTTAAGACTTTAATCAGAGGAACAATTGGGAACAGTATTTTCACACTTCAGCTTAATCCTTGGATGTGCAAAGAGATAACTAAGAGCTAAAGTTGGAAATGAGGGCTAGTGATTATAGAATTGCTTTGCTTAAGAACATAGAGGTAACCCCATACATTTGATTGTCACTTGGCTTTTCAGCAAGGGCGCCAAAATAATTCAATGGGAAAAGATTATACACATATATTTTTTTTACAAATGTTACTGGAACAACTGAATATCTACATGCAAAAGAATAAAGTTAGACCCCTACCTCACACTATAAACAAAAGTTAACTCGAATCAAAGACTTAAATAAAAGAACTAAAATTATACAACTCTTAGAAGAAAACATAGGTATAAATCTTCATAAAGTTGGATTAGGTAATGGTTTCTTAGATGTGACACCAAAAGCAAAGCAACCAAAGGAAAAATAGATAACTTGGGCTTCAACAAAATTAAAAACTTTTGTGCCAAAAAGGACACCATCAAGAGGGTAAAATAACAACTCATAAAATGGAAGAAAATATTTGCAAACTATATTTCTGATAAAAGTCTAACATTCAGAACATATAAGAACTATTACAACTTCACAATAAAAAAGACAAACAACTTAATTTTTAAATGGCCAGAAGATTTGAAGAGACAGTTCTTCAAAGAAGATATAAAAATTCCAATAAGAACATGGAAATATACTCTACATATTATCCATTAGGGAAATGGAAATCAAAACCACAATGAGATATCAGTCTACATGTACTAGGATAGCTATAATACAAATAATGTATGGCAATAATCTGGAAAACTTCAAACCCTTATAAATTGCTGGTGGGAATGTAAAATCATGCAGTCACTTTGGAAAACATTGTAGTAGTTTCTCTAAAAGTTAAATATATATTTACCATTTGACCTAGAAATTTTACTCCTAGGTATGTATCCAAGAGAATTGAAAATATATGTTCATACAAACATTTTTACACGAATGTTCATAGCAGCATTATTCACAATAGCTAAACATTGCAAATAAACCAAATTTCCATCAACTAGTGAATAGATAAATGAAGTATAACCGTACAATGAAATATTATTCAGTCAAAAAAATAAGTACTCATACGTACTATAATATGAATGACCCTTGAAAACATTATGATAAGTAAAAGAAGCCAGATCTAAAGACTATACATTGCATAATTCTATTTATATGAAATGCCCAGAATAGGTAATCCATAAAGACAAAAAGTGTATTAATGATTTCCAGGGCAATCATTACTTACTCTCCACTTCCTCCTTCTCTCTGGTAATCACTAAACTATTGTTCATGTCCATGAGTCTCTGCTCGTTTGTCATGTTCATTTGTTGCTTTCGGTTTTATATCCCACATATAAGTGAAATCGTAAGTCAAGTTTTCAATCCAATGCTTTCTAGGTTAAAAAAAAATTTTCACCAACAATTTGCTTTCAAATCAATAAAATTTCAAATCAGTCAGTTAGGAAAGTCACGAGATGTCAGCAAGTACTTGCTAACAGATATATAAAGCAAGCTATTTTTCAACTGGGCAGGTAAGCAGAAAAGAACACCTGCCAGCCCTATAATTATTAAAAATCGATTCTTAAAAACTCAAGGTCCAAGTGTATACTCAAGTATATTTAGAAATGATTTAAAATTTAGAATATTCTAATTTGCAAAATGGAGCAGAGTAACTTCCGGCATAGGTTGTTTTCTTTGTGCTTGGCAACTCTATGTGAAGAACAATATCCCACTAACAGCCTTGTTCCTGTAACCAAACACTCTGATATGAACCAAATCCAAGAGAAATCAAATAAAGCCTTTATTTCTGAAACCACAAAGAATGTCTACAGTGACCAAGAATAAAGCTCTCAGGTCAAAAAGTTCTTCCATCTAGAATGTAAACTCTGTGAGGACAGGGGTTATATCTTATTCATCATTATATCCCCAGCACCTTGAATAATGCCTGACACAGATCAAACGTTTAATAAGTATGTATCAAATAAATGAATGGTTGAAATCTCAACTCTACCACCATGACTTGATTCACTGTACCTCCTGTTTCCTCATCTGCAGAACGAAGATAATTGCACCTCTCTCATAAAACTTTCTACAATGTAGTATATGCAGTGAGCTTAGTACAAGGGTAAGCACATAGCATTCACTCAACCCATGGTGTCTTTTGTTGCTATTTGTATAACAACCTGTCTTTGAAACATTAGTCGACCCACATGATGAGTCTTTAAAAATGAATGTCTTGTTACACGAATCAGACTACCAGAGTTTTATAAGGATAAAGTAATTTCAGTTCAAATCAAAAGCCAACCTAAATCATTCAGAAAGAATAGTTTTAATGAGAGAGCCACTGTTCTCACATGAGAGATCTAAGACTGAAGGAGAAAAAAATGACATTTCTAATTCTGATCCCACAGAGGCCCTAAGAAAGCACTTCGTCTTTTTTTCACTTCCTGCTACTGCAATGGCCCCTAAAGCATCCACTAGACCCTATTTTCATCTTTATGACTTTAGAAACTTCAATGGGAATCAGAGGTATTGATGGGAAATCTATGAATGGAGGGATCTCACTGTCTTAATTCATACCACAGAATGTTTTATTATTCAGTTTTGCAAATTAGCAAGTGAACAAACCAAAAATAAGGACAATGCCACATAAAACACACTCCTCTTATTTATCTTGACAAGGCATGGTTCCATTTTAATGATTTATGTTAATGTTTTATTGTACAGTGGTTATGCCCTGAAGTACATTTCATAGGACTAATGAAGTCTTAGTAATCCCAGACGTCTTCTTCAGTATTCTCTTATTATGGCTTTGCTGAGAACTCATGTGTGGGAGACCACCAACCATCATGTGAATAAGAAAGTTTATGAATTAGTGAAATGAAAATGTCAAGTTCTACAGTAGTGAGGGGTCCATAAGCATTTCCAGTGGGATTCTGTGTTTTCACACAAAAATGTCTATTGGTCTTCATTACAATGAGAGATGAGCAAACTCTTCTGTATTTAGGGTTCATCAAACATCAAACCATTTTTTTTTTCAAATGTTTTGGGTTTGCCAAAATCTAAAACATGTTTTGCCCTCAGCATTTTTCCCTTCATTTTTAAACCCTTGTGTATTTTAAGGGAAATTTAATCCTTATGTTTCTGACTCACTTACACTTAACACGTGAACATGTTGTTTCATAAGACTTATTTGAAGTCCATGAAGCCTTATAAGTCTTCTAAAGCCCTTTTCTCATAGCGGCAGGAAGCTGTGTATTGCAGACATGTGAACTTGAATCCCCAATGAGTAGAATTGGTTTGAAACTCAAGATTTGTTAAGATACAATGTTAAATTGAGTTAAACTTGGTGAAACCCATCTTCTCTCTCATAATTACTATCCCGTTCTTTGGTGCATGGCTTTGAACAATGAAGTCACTGAGGCCACAAAACAGTCATTCTTGACATTCCTGTGATATATACCATAAGTTGGATTTCCATTGAGAAGGAAGGAGCTGAGGTCATTTACTGTCTATGGCCAGCAGAGTACAGTTTAAGTTATAGACTTTCTAGCTTCTGATCACAACCCACCATGAAAGCCATTGTTTCCTGGCTGATCAAACTAAAAGGCTCCTCCGCAGTCCTCATCTTTATTTTCTTCTACCTCTCCGAGCCTCACAAAGGTCTGTGTTGTGTTTGGCGAAGCCCATGCACATTCTACCAGACCTGGTTGCAAATCTCAGTGCTATCACTTCTTGGAAGGTAGGTGGAGTGGTGAGGGAGGACTATTTAGACAAATAATCTTTCTTACCATAGAGATGCAGAAAACGAAACCAAAACTATGATCAATGCCTAGAACTTGAATCCAGATATTGTGGCAGTATTGGGGGTGAGGAAATGGCAAGGTTTCAATTTTTTTCCTTTCTACTGCAATCGGACCCCAGATGGTTCTAGACAGGGCTGTCAGAACTATCTCCAGATTATTTCTTGAACAAATATAAACCATAGGCTGTTCCTGACGTTTCTTGAGGCCAGAAATGATTTGGAGTGATTAGCTGTAAAAGCACAAGGATCTTAGAGTTAATCAAATCTAGGCCTATATCTTGCTCTGCCACTTTTTGGTTGCTTGAATCTTGGGAATTTAACTATATCTCTGAGCTCTATTTTATAACTGCAAACGGAGATTTAAAAAATATACTATCTCATCAAGCGATTGCACAAATTCAATGAAATCAAGCACAGTAAGTGCTTAGTAAGCACATACTGAAAGCACAAGGTATCATTGTTATTACTGCTTCTGTTGTGCTTGTTTTCAATCAGCTCCTGTAGGATTCCCAATATCTGGAGTCCTTCTCTTCACTATTTACAACCTCTGTGCCCCTCCCAATATTTGAATAGGGCTGAATATCCAATAGTAGTATTTTGCTCTATTTATTTTTTGTCACTATTGGATCTCTTCAGGGTGTCCAATTATATAAAGGCCTCCCCCCTGTCTGGCCATATGATCCATCCTGAACCAAGACTTTAGGTTACTCTTTAACCTTTAAGCAGTGATTTCTGTATTCTCTCTTCTTACACACAAGTTTAATTTCATATATATTTGCCTTTCCTTTGAGATTGTCCTACATTTTTCTCTATTTACAACATTCTACCTCTTTATTCACTCCTTTGCCAGCAGATACATTTATTGATGGCCTTCTTTCTGTCCTCAAGCCTTTCTATACCATTTCCTTCTATTGTTTATTGAGTGCTTTCTCACTTCTCATCTCCATCAAGAAGTATCCTTTGTTTAACTTCTATCTTGTTCTCAAAACCAATCCCTCTGTCTTTCTCCAAAGATTATTAAACAACTCTACCACTTTCTCAGACCCCCAAACCAAAACTCTGGAGTCACTTGGGTTTCTCTCATTCCATAATCCCCTGCATCTAATCATTTGATTGATTCCACCTCAACAACAAATATATTTATTCATCTTCTCCTCTACACATTCTCCAGATTAATCCACTATTTCCTGAGACCTGCATGACTGTAACACTTAATCTGATCTTGTTTCTATTCTTCCTCTCCTACAATCCATTCTCCACACAGTGGCAAAACCATCTTCTTAAATGAACATTTCATTATGTCAGCTTTTTGCTTGAAGCCCTGTGGTGGTCTTACAATGTTTTTAGGATCCTACAAGGCCCACATAAACAAGCATATTTTGTTTTACTCTCTACTCACCATGCAGCACACATGCTAACTTTTCAATTTTTCAAAGATGTTGCTCTCCTTTCTACATAGAGGTCTTCCCTCTGCCAATAACAAGGCTCTCCCATTCTCTCCTAACTAAGTTGATTCCTATTCTTTTCTTTTCATTAAAGTTGGAACATTACTTCCTCTGAGAAGCCTTTCCTAGCCTTCCTCATACACCCTTGCAGCACCCAGTCTTCTTTGTGACACTTATCACAGGCATCACTGAGTAATTTGGGGGATGACTTTTGTTTAGTAGCTCCCAGTTGTGTCGTAAGCCTACACTCCAGAAGGGACTGTGTCTCTTGTTCACTGCTGAATTCCCACTGCTGGCAGGAATGCCTCAGCCTGGTTTGTTCTTAATAAAAATGTCTTAAATGAATTAACCCCACCTAATTCTGTGCACGCTTGCCCCACGTCCCTTCCCATGTGAGTTTCAGTTTGCACAGCTGAAATTTGTACTAGTCCAAAAGTCCTTTCGTGGTTGTAGTCAAGGTACTTGATCTGGTTAAGGATTAAATCATAAGCTCTACATGGAAAAATGCCATATGTTCTATTTCTTTTGTTTTCACTATATATTTATTACTCCTAATGCTATAAAATCATATTTACTAGTGTTTAATGACTGGCTGATAACTCACACTCTCCCTGGAGAACTGTTTACTTATCTTCGGGATTCATCCCATCAAGAATATCCAGTTCTTGCTATAAGTATGGTTATATGTAGTTGAAAGATTCTTCTAATAATTGAGTGTCAATATGAAATCAATGTTGTCATAGTTCAGTAACTGTTTTAAATCTTTAATAAATATTTAGCTTAACGTTAACGGGTCAATATAAGAACACTCAAGCCTGTAGAGAATTTTTATAAAAATTTATTTGAACCAAATGAACCACCTGGAAGCAAGATCTCAATAGACTGAGACAAATGTTTTGGAGAATAAGTTTGCAGTTTCTTTCATGCATTTGAGATTAAAAATGGAATGCAAGGAAGATTACATAAAGGCCGGGGTTGGGGGGCAAGCAAGAACGGATCAGGTTACAGGATAGCTAAAGTTTTGCGGGAGTCATGCTTTAGAAGCAGGGTCTGAAAGGGTGGTTAAGTATTGGAAGTGGGGATTTGAAAGGGGGCATTTCAATAGTGTGTTAACCTAGATGCACGGAAACAATGGACAGGGCTTGCTTAAGGCAAAGATTAGCCTTTTACTAAGAATTTATATGCCCAGGGTGTGACTACCCACCATGACCTGCCCAGTTAGGCATTTATGATCACTTCACCCTGCGAGGTTACTTTACATAGAGCCTTTTTCCCATCAATTAGTAACTTCATGCCTTTAATAAATCATACTAATTCTAAGGTAGACCCAATTACATGAGGGAAAAAAGCGCTAGAAAACAAAAGCATTTAATATACATTCTTTAAATTCATCAGCTGATTGGATAATGGCACCCACATAAATGAGGGCAATGTGCTTTACTCAGTCTCATGTTAATCTTATCCAAAAACGCCCTCACGGGCACACCCAGAATAATGTTTGACCAAATATCTGGCACTCCATGGCCCAGCCAAGTTAACACATAAAATTAACACCTTGGTTTTCCTAGATCTTTCTTTTTTTGGTTTGTTTCTAAGATATTTTTTAAAGATTCAAGTTTTTCTTCAATTCTTAGACTAGATTAAAACCTCTTACTCTTCATTCTCATAGTCTCCTTTTTCACTCTTAACATTCATCATTCTTGTAATTAGTCACATGTTTAATATAAGTGATACCCCTAGACTGTATGGCTTTAGAGAATATTTTTCACTTGTTTTCTACCATAGTCCTAAGTCCCAGTACTGTGCCTGATCCAGAGGAGGCACTTGATAAACATTTGTTATGTTCAAGTTCCTTGGTTTTATGACCTCTAAACAATTGTTTTCCACATCTGCCTCCATACCGAACTGTATCCCAAGTATAAATGATGACAGTCCTCTTGCCATCTGTTTTCTACCGAGCAAGGGTACCAAGATTAAAATTTTCTCAAGCTTTGTGTTTAGCAGAAATCCATGCTAAGTCAAACAACCAAAATTCTGGATTATTGCTCATTTTTCCACCACAACAGTGGTTTCAGCAGCATACAACCCAGCCTACCACTGTCTACCACACATACTCAGAGAGAAAACTCTCTCTCCTAAGGAGCAGCGCAATTAGGTGATGGTGACTACTTGCCAGTTCAGCTTTGCATCTCCAGATAAACTGTAGTATCAAATGCAGTAGAAGCAAAACAAAAACAAAGGAAATCCTGATGTAATGCTCAGATAAAACATAACCTAGTGTTTCACCCTTCTAAAAAAAAATTGTAATAATAAGTGTCTGATGTTTAAACTTGAAATATGAAATTTTTCTGGATGTGGTTCCATAGTGTAGTGGTTAGCATGTCTGCTTTACACACAGAAGGTCCTGGGTTCATGCCCCAGTGGAGCCGTAGTCCATGGTCTACAGCCATGCCACCCTAAACAAGCCTAATATCTGATCTCAGAAGGTAAGCAGGGTCAGGCCTGGTTAGTACTTAGATGGAAGACCACCTAGGAAGACCAGGTGTTATAAGAATAAATTATAATAAATAATAAAAATAAACATTTTTTTAAAAGAAATTTCTCCAGTCTTACTATATTTAAACAATAGCTACTCTTCCATTTTTACTAAGGGATAAAATTCTAGCAATAGTTTAATTTGCATTCATCTTTTTTATTGTTATTATCATTATGGTAACATTGGTTAACAAAATCCAGTAAGTTGCAGGTTACATTCATCTTTAAAAAGAAAAACTATGATAGCAATTACCACTAAAATGCTGCCCTAACCTTTAAAGTGTCATGTGTAAAAATATAGCTTTTATTATTTTCCTCTCATCATTACAGTAGAGAAGGAATGAAGTCAGCCCAAGACTCAAAGATCTACATTTGATTCTGGGCTCCAGATCTTACTAGCCATGTAATTTTAGCTATCAACTAACTGATGTATATAATGAAGATGGTAAAGTCTTCCCTATTTATCACACACAAAAAAAGCTGTATAAATTCAATGAGATATCATAATAAACAGATTTTATTATTATGAAGTGCTATCCATGTTAAGTTAATACTGATACTGTGTTATACAGATATATTTAATTTTTAAATAAAGATTTTCTCAGAATGAAAGAATTTGCTATTAAGATTTGATTTCTAAATTGTGGTTTTAAATATCTTTTTCAGTTTTCATACTTAACTTTTTTTACAGGAACTCCTTTTCCTAACTCCAATAAGATTTCTCATACAGCACTTTATGGACAACAAAAAAAAAATAATTTGTTGAATGAATAAATAATGGCTTCATCTTTTCAGGTGGGTAGTTACTTTGTTGAAACAACACTTTTGGTTAATTTCTTAGCCAATGCACATACAAACAACTGCAATTCTCAGGGGGAGCTTTAAAACTCAGGGAATTCAGTGAATTATATTTAAGCTGAAGATACTCTAAGATGAAGAACAAATCAAGATGTTTTTAAGAAGGCAGTGCTAGAGCCATGTTTAAACTTTTAGTAAGGCTTCCATCTTAGAAAAGGATTCCTTGATGGTTTATTTCCACCATGGCATCAGGGACAGCAGCCTGTTCCCACCATCTGGGTATAATAAATGAAGAATTTAAGTCATAAAAATTTCTACCCAATTTAAGATGCTTTTCTCAAACTAACTGCCCCTGGCAGTTCTAGCTAATACTTCCATTCAATTTTTTTTTTTTTTAAATCTTAAAAGACTTTTAATCTAATGTGTAAAATAATTTAGGAAACTGCTGAGATTTCATCTCTTTTACACCAAACCTCCTATGAGATATGATTGTGTAAGCTCCCCCAAATTCTTCCCCACTTACAGCAGACCTGCTGAAAAGCAAGGCAGAGGGTACAAATCAGTCTCCCCAGAAAAACAAATGATGAAATGATATGCATTCTAAATTTCTTCCCTGTGCAGGGTTAAAGCAACAGCAAAAATAGCAAACTCAACAAAGTGAATTGGATTCTTCCCAGCCACGGACAAACTGAGTCAAATGCAAAATGTGATTTTTTTTTTAACTGCTATTCTAAAGTTTGAATCTTTGTCAAGCAATGTTCCATCATTTATTTCCAGCTCATGGGAAATGGCTTAACTTAACTTAACATGGCTGCTGCATATACAAGCAGACTTAACAAGAAATTGGTATGAACCAAGAGTAGAAAGTTTGGAAGTGACAAAAATGTGTTTTCCCAAAATTAATCATGAATTGCCTTTGATTAACATAGATTCTTTTGAAAGAGAGGAGAAAGAGCAGGAGAGAGAAAAGAAATCATGGTGATGAAGAAATATCTCTTCTACCTTTCCTGAGAAAAAGTTTAATTTCTTAGAGTTTTTATTAAGACAAACAAAATGTCGGACTTTCTAAATTTAAAAATAATGAAAGAAATCACAAGTAGAAAAAATTCTTAAGTAAGAATGGAAAACTTATAAACATCAAAAACAAATTAAAATTAATTGGCACAAATGTGACCAAGAGTTACCATCTCTACTGGGTAAAGAACTCATGCAAGTAGATAGGAACTACAAAAACATCTCCCCCACCCCAGACTGAACAAGGGATACAGACTATCACAGATGGAGAAATTCAAAACAAAAAAAAATATGAAAAAAAGTTCAACCTCGCTAATAAGCCAATAATTGCAAATTAAAGAAAAATGCTGTGCTTTATCTGTAAAATGCCCAAAAGGTTAAACACAATAATACTGATGTTAGTGAATATACAATGAGATGGAAACTCTTAAACAAAGCTAGCAAGAGTATAAATTAGTTTAATATTTTTGAAATCATTTTAACCATAAACATTAAGAGATTAATAAACACTTTTAGTCTATAACCTAGTACATTCATTTCTAGGTTCTTACGCTAAGAAAATAATCAAAGTGTCACAAAGGTTTATGCAGAAAAATACTCATTGTAGTTTTTATATAATAATGGGGAGTTGTAAATAACCTAGATTATAACAATAAATGAGCATGGGATTTTACATGATAGAATATATTATTAAAAACAATGTTTTGAAAAAATAATGACAGTGGAAAATGCCATCCCATGGAGTGAAGTAAAAAAGTAAGGTACAAAACTACATATATACCATAACCACATTTTTAGTTAAAATACATGCATAGAAAAAGAAACAACAGGAAGGAAGGAAATGTAAGAATATATCAACAGAGGATAAAGGAGAATTATATTTTCTTCTTTTAGCTGTGTATTTTCAAAGTGTTTTATAAAGAACATTATTTTATAATTTTTTATGTTTTGATTATTGAATAAAAAACCCACTATTGATTTATTCTTGTCAGATTGGTCAGTGGGATATAAACTTGGCTTCAGAGGGAGTCAGTAAGTACAAAAATAATAGTATTTCTGCTAGTTTTGAAAGTCAGAGCTCAAATTCAACCAGATCCATTAAGCATGTCATGAAAATTCCTCTAAGTATACTAGAAATCTCAAAGAAATCTCTTCCTTTAAAATTCACACTTTGTTGACATGCATCTTTTTATTTAAGAGCTAACAATCATTGAACTCCTATTCCAAGAACTTTATATGTGTTAATTAGTTATTATTATTCCTATTTTATAGATGGGGAAAATGAAGCATAGAGCAATTAAATAACTTGCCCAGAATCACGCAACTAATAGGTGATAGAGTGAAGATTCAAATCCAGTTAGTGTGACATATATCCTCTCTCCGATGGCATCTTAGTATGTACTATCTGTTGTGTCACTGTTTCGTGTGTGTTTAGTCTCTCTAATGAGAGTACAGCTCCTTTAGGGGCAAGCAGAGAAACTTCTTCAACCTGTCTTCAACAAAATCCAAGATGGTGCTAAGGACTAAGGTTAATGACCATAAATATGGACTTAATTATAGATTTTTTAAAAAAGCAAATGAGTCAAATGTGTTTTACACATTCATTAAAAATTCCAGGAAGAACACTTTAGAGATTAATATTATTGATTTTCAAGACTTGTTTCCTAAACAGATATCTCTAAAAAGCAAACTATAACTAGTATGTACAGCCATATGCTCCAGTTCTAACTTTCCTGATCTACCAACACAGAATAACAAAAACAAACAAACAAACAAAAATCTTTTTAACTAACAAAATAAGATATTGTTATAAACTAATTTTCATATAAACTCATTTGCTACCTATGGAATTCTTTAGGACAAATGCAATTCGAAGTAGGAAATGAAGAAGAGTGGAATGATAGACCCTTCTTTTGCATTTTTATCAAATAGGCAAGCGATTTACAAATTTGGTTTCTGAAGGGAGTCATTAAGTACAAAGCACATGTATCATGCTACCTCAGCCAACTTGGTAGTGAAACATGTTTAATAGCATGTAACATGAACCAAATTTTGGAGGCAAAGAGAACAAAAAAAAAAAATGCGATGTCTTACCCAAGTGAAATTATTGGGAAATTCTGGGTTGATAGATTACCCAAATTGGATTTTGGCCAAGCGATTAAATTTCAGATCTCTGAATGGATAAGAAAAGTTGCTGGACCTTAACTTTGAAAAACCAGACCTTCCAACAGTGGCCACTGACACCAAGGTTGGCACAAACCTGGTTCAGAAGGAAGAGTGCCAACACTGAATTACCGAGTCATTTCCTAGAGCAGATTTTTCTTGGATGTCTCCCATGCAGTTTCATCAAGGCACGGATCCTATTTCATTTATGAGCTCATAGCCCAAAGTGATGTCTATATGAATATTCAGAGAAAAGTGTAAAGGAAGAGCCAAGAATATTTTTAAAATATCAAGGTGCCAAATCTAATAAAGAAAAAATACTAGGCTTCTGGGGCTGGAGCACTGAAAACAACACCAGCATTATCCTCAATACAGCTCTAGCCGCATATGCCATTTCTAGTGACGGTCACTATGCTTCTAACATCCCACATCCCTTTCTTATTTTGCAAAGCTGTTTAAAGCGATTTGCTAATGGAAACTCTGGCAGCACCTTCAATGGGATAACTTTGTAAGTTTACATCTATTGAATTTTATCTGTCCTTCCCATTCCCAAGTGTGTAAATAGCATAGTGCCCAGCATTTGGTAGGTACACCATGTATGTTGTTAAACTCTTGGCTCCTTTTATTGCATTGTGAACCTGGCATAGAATAAGAATCTCTTCTCCCTTTAAATTCTTCCTAAACCCATTCCCCACTTTTATTCAGTCCTTCCTTTCTGTTATCACTGTGGCATCTTCTATATAAGATGATTCCCCAATTAAAAGATATTTTGGTAGAACATCTTCTGCTTCAGCCACAGCAGCCAAAAATCCAACTCGAACATCTATCTGCAGGGAGAATCTTAAGGTTGCCCAAAAGTTTGCCTCTTCCTGTTTACCATATCTATCTTTTCATAGCCAAGCCTCTCAAGATCATTTGTATGTGGTTCTCTTTCCTCTATTTCTCAGATTGTAGTATTTCCTAAGTGTTTATCTGCAGGGAACAAAGAACTATTTCCTTAGCTGCCACAGTGCATTTCCATCATGTTTTAATTGTCTTCAAAGAGTTTAGAGAGAAGAATCCAGGATTAGTGTTTGGAAAACCTGTTTTCAAATACTGAATAAAGGAAACCTCTTAACCTTTGTCTCATTTCCAAATAGGTAATAAAGTTTCCCATTCCAAATATCTCACAGAAGCAAGAATTGGGGTCTTATTATAATTTGAAAGTGTATAAAAGCACATGGAATTGTGCACATGAAAATATCAATACATGTATGCAAATTTGAACAATTTCAGAACTATTAGTTGACTCATAGTATGGAGTTAATCTTATGGTCAACTAAAATTTACCTGCGAATGGCCAAATCAGTCATATTCAAATTAAAAGAGCCTTTTAATGCCATTCAAAACATTTGAGAGTATTGTCCTGAAAAGGTAAACACTCTAATAGTTCTTTGAAGTAGAAACTGGTTCTTCTGCCTTTCTCCCTCACTCCAGCACCTTCAAAGTCATCAAAGCAATGTTCTTAGAATGTCTCACAAGTAGCTTCTAATGGATTCATCCTTCACTCTGTTCCTCACTTATCAGAGGTAACCTGACTTTTGCATTCCTAATTATGCCTCTTTCAAAGAGCATTAAGGCTAATATTGGTTTTAAATGGTCCTAAATGCATCTCTGCTTTTGACCTGGGCTGTTTTGACCAATATACATCCTGATATTAGAGCAATCCCAAGAACAGTATGTCCCAAGGGCACTAACAAATCGGAGTTTTTAGGGTCATTTCCCTTTCTTTTTCTTCAACCACCTGCAGGATGTCCCCTAAATGGTTGATTTCCTTAGACTCCTTCCAGAAAAAGTATCAAAGTTTTTCAAAGTCTTGCCCTTGTCTGAAAGAATGATTTTCAAATTTAACACACATTAAACAAAAACCCTTGGGGGATACTGTTAAAAATGAAGAAGATCCCTAGGCATCGCACCCCAGATATCTTGAGCCTAACTGGTTTAGGTAGAGGTGATCTGCATTTTGAGAAAAACTGTCCTACAGAATAATGTTCATTCCAGACACAACTAATTTTCCAGGCATGTCTTCCACATTAACTCCCAATTCCCATCCTTAAGATGTGCACAGGTGCCTACACACATGTACACACACACACGAACAAATATGCACATACACACATAGTAGGCCACAAAGGATGATGCACAGTCCAAACTCTGCACTCTTTTTGTTCTTGGTGGGATTGTAAACTAGAACAACAGTTTTGGAAACCAATCTGATAGCTTCCATTAACACATAAAGTGCAAGTATTCACTGACCCAGTAATTCTACTGTTTTGTGATCTTCCCTAGAGAAATTCATATATAATTATCGAAAGACTGACATAGATGTTTAACTAGCCTGTTGAATACAGAAATATCAGTTTGGTCTGGTTATACCAATTTTCTTCCTGTTTCCATGGGTCCTCTTCTCAAAGTCCTTATGCCTGTAGGCTACACTCACCCTGTGTTATCATTCTCCTACCCCAGAACTAATGACAAATTATAGAATTTTTTACTCTTTACATTTACATATGTATTAGTTAGCATTCTCCAGAGAAACAAAACCAAAAGCCTATCTATAGATATGTAGAAGCAGATTTATTATAACTGATTGGCTCATGTGATTATGAAAGCTGAGAAGTCCCACAAACTGCCATTTGCAAGCTGGAGGCCCAGGAAAGCCAGTGGTGTCGTTTCAGTCTAAACCCTAAGGCCTGAGTATCAGAGGAGCCAACGGTGTTAAGTCCCAGTCTGAGTTGAAAGTCTTAGAACCAGGAATGCCAATGTCTGAGGACAGGAGAAGGTGGATGCCCCAACTCAATCAGAAAGTAAATTCTCCCTTCCTCCAGCTTTTTGTTCTATTCAGGCCTTCAATGAATTGGACGATGCTCTTCTATATTGGTGAGGGTGATCTTTAATCAGTCTACCAATTCAGATGCTAACTTCTTCTGACCACACACTCACAGATACACCCAGAAACAATGTTTTGCCAGCTATGTGGACATACATTATTGCAGTCAAGTTCACACATAAAATTAACCATCATAACACAGCATCACCTACTGCTTTGTTTATTAACCAGGAATGGCTGCACAGCACAGCAGCTTTCTGTCTCTCACTAACATCAGCTGGGGATACTGCTTCTGAATGCTGTGTTCCTATACCCCAGAAGAGAGGAATACTTTAAACACCTCATTCCTGGAAAGGTAACTATGACTGGATGTTCAAGCTAAGATGGATTTCACTCTCTCTTTTTGCTCCCACCTCTCAAAAGAAACAAAGAGGTCAAGATAGTTCCTATTTTTGTGAGGCCTGAGGCTTACACGATTTTGAGAATCCCTCTTTAGAAAAACAACTAGAAAATTACAAGTAAAAATTGCTAGGGCCCCTCTCAGATCCTTGGAAGAGACATGCAAATATAAGGTCCTAAATCTTAAGCTTCTTGGTAAATTCCCTCTGTTCAAGGCATCATATCAGTAAACATGAACCCGGAGTGGTTTAATCATTTCATATCCACTGTCAGGTGAGTCTCATAGCACTCTTGGTAATTTAGTAAGCACTGCCTGTGATGATGGTGTTAAGAATGATGGTAAATCAGAGTGTATCAACACACATTATGCCCTAAATTATTCTAAGGTGAAAACATACATCCTTTAGGTCATGGATAATGTAAACTAAATTCTATGTGATAATAAACGGAAAAAAAAAAGTGAAAAACTCAGTGGCTTTTCAGGACCCACAAACTTTATGTATATAGATAATTCCTATTTTCTGACAAAACTGATTCAAACAAGAGTTATACTATTTGTAAGAGTTTATCAACACAAATGTTATACATCTTGTAGTTTACAAACTTGTCTTTACATTTACAGTGTGATTGATGAAGTTTACATATCCTGAAACCCCCTGAAAAATGCATGGACAATAGAAATAGTAGTTTGGATTTTGTGAAAGGAAAGCTGCTTGTATTTGAAAATATTGTCTTGGAACAATGTAGATCTTGAGCCATTCTTAAGGTTATCATAAAATAATGGGAGGACGGGAGACACCATTCACTAAAGACCCATGAAAGAAGCAATGAGTTTGAAAAAAAACTTAATAGCAGACCTTCTTTTTAATATTAAATGGAGAAAATTTAGGCCAATTTAAAGTTTGTCTTTACATAAAAATTCTGGTAAAGTAAAATTTTTAAAATTAATAGTATTTTTTTATTTTATCATGGCCAAAGATACATTTCTCATCATCTTCTCTCTGGATTTGCCAAATGATTTCTCTAACCCACACTCTAGCAAACATAATTACTGTCATCATCATCATCATAACAATAACTACAATTCATAAGAGCTCTCACTCTGGTCTGTCACTTTGCTGAACTCTACTGATATAAACACAATCCTTGCTATGAGATAGATGAGATCCCACAAAGGAAGATGTTCCTGAGAGACCATTTTGATAACTGTGCCTGAATTGAGCATCACTGTCTTTCCATTTCCCTGGTATATGAATTAGGAGTTTTCCAGTTACTAGTGCCAGAAATTTTTAAAGTGGGACTTAAAAGAAAATGTCATATATTTAAAAAACTCAGGACCACCTTCAGCAGAAGCTTGACCCAGCAGCTCAAGCCATGTAAAAGAAAATTTGTTTTGTTGTTGTTGCTGTTCTCCTACTATGTCTTCCTCAATGTAGACTACCCTAGAAGCTCCAGGTTCTCCCCCGGAGATAAAAAAAAAAAAAAAAAAAAAGCTACTAAATTCCAGTGTTCACATTCTCAGCACAACATATTGAATGGCAAGGTCCTCAGAAGATCCTTGATCTCTTTGGCTCACATGTCACGTGTGCATCTATTTGCTATCATAGTCACAGAGAAGCAGGTGAGATGAGGTGATTGCCTGAGGATTCAGCTCACCCTTTGGGCTCATGGTAAGGTATGATACTCATCTCATGGGTGAGAACGAGGTCAGAGTAACTTCCCACAAAGGAAAATCTTGGTGTTATTGGCAGGAAAAGGGGAGAATAGAGGCTGGGAGAGAGGAATATCAGCACCAAAAATATGTCTACTATGCCTGCTAAGTATTATTCCTGCATAAGTAAGAGAATCTAAAACTTTGATATAGAATCTGTACACGTGCATTCAGCTCAGTAAAATAAACAAAACTGTTGGTCTCTAATTCTCTCTATACTCCCTGAATAAGAGAGAAAAATTTAATCCTTATCTGCAATTTAAAATGTTATATTAAATTACTATATACATGAATTTTCTTCTCTACGAGAAAGCTACAGTGACTTAATGACTATAGACTCCAAAATCCTCTCACAAAGCAAAGACTGAATCTATATGAGAGGAAAATGGGCATCAAAATAATAACCAAACAATAGAGATTTAATGTTTTTTTCATTCTTTATAGAGATTTCCAAGACTGCTTGTACCCAAGAATGCCATCACACTATACATAATTTAAAAATTTTTATATGAATACTTTTTTATCTTTTTATTAAGACTTCATTGAATTGCAAAAAATATAACTATATTTGGAATTATTCTAATGTTGGGAAGAATTAAAATGTGTTAAATATTTATACAACTGAGTTTAAGATTATCACCTTTATTGCCAATAACGTACCCCAAGTATGAGACCAAGATAGAATATTCTGTCATGTATATTAGTAAACCAGGAATGGGTCTGAGTTCTCACCACACTTAACAACTACAACAAAATATTTAAACTTGAAAAAACAAAAAAGTGAAAGGAATTTTCTTTTTCATATGTTAACCAAAGACTCATTTGCAATATTCTTTGTGGTGGTGGTCAGTTTACCACAAAAAGTGCTGTACAGCTTGAATTTAAGCTGAGTAGTGGAACATGTGTTGGAGTAGGGCAAAAGAAATTTGAATATTAGTCTAAGCTCTGTCACTAACCAGCTGTGTGACCTTGGGCAAGTCATTTTACATATCTGGGTTTCATTTTCCTCATTTGCACAACGAAAGCTTGGCAGATATTATCTTTCCAAGTTCCCAACCCTAAACTACTTAGAATTTTGTGACATGAACATACTAAGTAGGGCACGTAGTTTACCTAAATATCTAAAATGGAACATTACCATCCATTTCCCTCCTAAGAAATTGTTATCAGGTGATGGAGACAGAAAGTTTATAGGACAATTCTGGCTTTTACAAACAAATTTCCATGTACCTCTTTAATTTGCAATTACCTTAGGTAAGCAATTCCCTTTACACTTTTATTCAAAAATAACAAGATGTGTTTGAAATTCTGGTATACACCATTTATTACGCTCTCCAACCCAAACACGAAAACATTTGTACTTATGTTATGACTTCACCTGGTGGCTTTCATTTTCCCCAACATAAAGACAGGGTGAAGCAAAGTAATAGAAAAATAGAAAACATCTTTGTCGGAAAATGAGATTGCAGCTGTGTAACTGGAGCACACAACCATAAATCAGAATGTCAAATCCAAAACACATGACTTTTTGCAAGTTCTCCATGTGCGCTCTAATGTGATTACAGCCTGGTTGCTATTATGATTTAAAACAAAGTCTTTCATGCTAGAAACAAAATGCGGAATGTGAGCGCCTGGGGGAGAGAGCTGCAAGCTAGCTAGCGACATACCCCTTGCTGTCAGAGAGGTAGGCTACAGTATTTCAAGTACTGGTTTGTCAGGTGTGAGAGAGCAAGAGGATACAAGAGGAACCTTGGCAGAGGTCTTAACATGAGGGACAAATTAGCCAGCAGTGTTCAGCTCAGCTCGACAATCTGAAATTAGCTTCTTTCTTCCCCCTCCCATCTTTTCTTTTTTTTCTAAGCAGAATCTTGAAGCCAAATACAAAGATTACAGAAGTCATTCTTTCCTGCCTATCACATAAACAAATGGCCCAGCTGTTATTGCTAAGATTCCAGTTTTAAACTTGGACTTTCTTGTATAAACTTCAATGTAATGGTATTTAAAGTGTCATAGGCAATAAGCATCTAATCCTACTCAATAAATTGTAGGCTCGTTGCATGAACTCCTAGAGCTGTTAAAGACAGCTGTGCTTTTTTTGTAATTTAAGTCATTTTCAAATTGGGCAACTCTCCAGGTGTATTTTCAGACAAACAATGTGTGCTAGAAAAAGTGATGTTCCGAGTCTTTCAGCAATGGAATAAACACAAAGAAGTAAAAGCTGAGATAGAAGATGGCGCAGCATCATTCCTGATCACACCAAGACGGCCAGCATCAGGGTCAAGGTGCTAGGAAACTGCCCTTATTTCCTAGGACTATTAGAAGAATTTAAGACAGGATGTTTTTCCCTAAGGACCTTTTGCAAGCCCAATTACTTTTGTAATTGGTTGTTGGGCCAATGGCGTAGATGGGTACCGGGATGGAAGATAAGAATTTAGTATTTCTCAAAATAGAATCATTAACTCCCAGAGCAATGACACAACCCTGAAATAGAAAAAGCTCCTTCCATAGCTGATATTTAAAGGGTCAGGGTTTCTACCCCGTGATGCCACTGAAACAAATCATCATGAGACCATAAGATAAGAAATAATTCCGAGAAGTCATTTCATCTAGTGCACTATCTCTAAGAGGACTCACAATAAAGCATTTAAATAAGATTAGTTGGTAGTTATTTTATATCTCAATCATCATTACATATGAAATGAATCCTCTCCTGATACATAAGAGCTTTGAGTGGGCAGGACAGGGTGTGTGCTTTTCTAGATTCATCCCTAATTGAGATTTTTACCATCAGCTGATGTACTTGAGCAGGAAGAAGCCCAAGTTCTACACCACCATAGCCTGATGATGGCAAGTGGTTTTCAAAAAGATCACCAGAAACGTTTGCCTCCCGAATCTGATTCCAGAGCGGAGAAGTATTGTTGGTGGTGTTTCATCAACAACAATTGATTTGTGCCTACAAAACCTTTTTCCCATCTTTGTTCTATGTCAGTGTAAGGTACCGTGTATTATCTTTTAGGCTAAACACATCTAATGTTCACCTCATTGTCAATAATGCAGAGAAAACAGATAAAATCGTAGGGAAAACATAAATTACAGGCCTAGAGGCCAGCGTAGTTCCCCTGAGCCCCTCTGTGATGGGTTGAACTTCCTCATAGACAAACTAGGCCTAAAATAGATCAACAACTCTTTCAGTTGCTGGAACATAACACAAGCTCACAAGTAGAAGGACTTTCAGGCAATGGCTCAGGATACTTTTAGCCTAGGTGACAATTAGACAGCTACATCTAGTCCTAAAACTCTTAGAAATGATCTCCTGATCCCTAACCCCACATAACCCCCAAAATGAAGTACAAAACTCCTACTGAAACTTTTAAGTTAAGGCTTAATAATTAGAACTTCCCTTCATTCAGGGACTCTGATGGTATTCCTACTATTTTGAGAAAGCTCAGACCTGTCACCTCAGTGGTAAACTTCACTTTAGGCCAAAGCAATTGTCTACTTGCTTCTGGTCTCATAGAGCAGAAGCCCTCAAGCTTTGCTCAGTTTTGAGGGGAAACTCAACAGTTCTGTATAGAGACCTAACCAGAAAGTGTCTAGAAACAACTAATCTTTCAGTGTCATTTTAAACAACTATAGCATACCAGGCACATGGTATTTATCAAACAATTTAGTTTCTCAGTTACCCAACCTATTGGGTCCCATTTCTCTCATTTAAAAAGTCCCGAAAAGTCTACAAAAATACCATCAAAACTACAATGACAGTATTCAAAATTTTATTCTCAAGGCAATTTAATCAATACTGCAGGTAGCATTTTTCAACATGTGCATAATTAAAACGTTCTTTAATTTTCATGAAAAAAAAGGACATGCCCCATAGAATGTAATGGTGGGTAGATTTTTTTTTTAAGCTAAAAGCTGGAGAATAAAATTATTGAAACCATCTTCTGCTCTACTTTAATTTTCACCAGCTTTTTGCTAGTTTACTTTAACAAGTAATGTTTGATTGAATTCAGGCCTGCTTTTGTTTACAAAATGAACCAGAGCCAGCAAGTCATGGCCTGGCTAATTTGCACATCCACTGCCTTGGTCTCCTCCCCTTTAAACAAAAATCTGGAGTTTGTGATTTATTGTTGATTTGGTTAGTTCAAATGATTTTAATAGCTAAAAATACCTCCCTCCCATCCTTGAGATTTTTCACCAATCTATGCCTACTATGCAAAGCAGAAATGCTGCCCTTCCACCAAAAAATTGCAAAACACATCTCTTTAACTCTCAAGACTTAAGATGCCAACAAAAGAAACTGAGAATAAAAATCCACAGATGGAAGAAGGGAAAAGCAGTATCCATAAATCAATAGTTTTAGAAAGCAAAGCAAAGTGGTCGTTGTTAATGACAGTTCTCTTTGAGTCTTTATGCACCATCCTTATTTGACAATCAGGTAAACCAGTGGTTCTCAGACCCAGCAGATCATAAGAATCATCTTGGAAGCTTTATTTCCAAATCTTCTCTTCTAGAAATTCTGATGTTAAAAGTCTAGGTTGGAATGTGTATGTTCACAAAGTACCCCCAAATGGTTCTGAAGGCGTACCACGCTTTGAAACATTGGTATAGTCTTTATGGATATTTGATGTCCCCCTGCCCAGCTAGTCTCATCCCTTCCTGTGCTTGGATTCTCCATTCGAAATCTGAAGGTCTATTTTTATTACAGGCTTTGAAACTTGTGTGGTATTCCTTGTATAGTTAGGTGAAAATAGATATCTAAAGGGGGGTATTGCCCTGCCTCCTTTGACACTCATGTACAAAATCCACATTCATACTACTGCTGGGACTTGCTCTACAAGATCACTATCTAATGCTAAAAATCACTTGACTCTCATATTACCATAGTCTGTCTTAGCATTCCATCTCAATGGGATCTTCCATCCTCCTAACAGCAAGACAAAGCTTATTCCCAGTCTTCTTCACCTCCATGCAATGTACTGACTTCAGATTGCTCATTTATGCATAATCTCATTTAAAATAAAAAGGGAATTTACCCAATATCATGAGTATTGAGGGAATGACTATTACCTCTAAGAGGGAAGGGACCATCCCCATCATGTTTAGCCTTTAATCTCCAAAACATAGCCTATTGTATGGTACATGACAGATGTTCAATAAATATTTGTTCAAAATACAAATGAATGCCCCAAATTAAATTTCCTTAGAGACTACTTTAATAACTTATGATTTTTCAGAATGTACCTTAACCATGTGGAATCATAAAATCTTAGGGATGGAAGAACTGATGAGGAAACTGAGGTCATGCAAAGCTGTGGTTTTTCTAAGGTCAACAGCATACAGATGGTAAATCTCAGACTAGCAAAGAGTCCAATGTTTGTTATTTTTGTGGTTTTGTTTTGTTTTTTAGTATTCTTCTCTAAAATAATTAATAACACTTCCTACATTATAGGATAGAGGAAATAAAACGTAAGAAGATACCTAAAATATGCTTAGAAATATTCTTGACATATTGCAAGCACTTAAAAAATTATATTGTACCATGTTCCCTTGTGAAGTCAGATGCCTAATGTCTAAGTCTTCCATAGTTTGGCCCAATTTTGTCACTCCAACTGGATTTTCCATTACTGGCCTTGCAATGCAATTCCGACACTAACTACGTAGAGTTAGGTGAAATTTCACAGGTCAAGGGCACAGTCCTCCATAAGACTCCCCTCATTTCAGACTCCAATCACAAGCTCTAGAGTTCTTAGGCAATCTGCACTGACCAACTGGCTATAAATTCAGGGGTTCCAACTACCCCCTCAGGTTCAATAATTTATTAAAGCTTCTCACAGAACTCAGGAAAAAACATACTTATGATTATAGTTTGATATAAAAGATACAAATCAGGAGCAGTCAAATGAAGAGATACATAGGGCAAGGTCTGAGAGAGTCTCAAATGCAAAGCCTTTGTGTCCTTAGGATCTGTCACCCTCTAGCACACCAATGTGTATCACCAAGAAACTCACCTGAACCACGGGTGTCATAGTTTTTATTGGAATTTCATTACCTAGGTACAATTAATCGAACCACTGGTCACGTGAAAGAACTCAATCTCCAGTACCCCTATCTTCCTGCAAGTCATGCTCATATCTCACAGGTCAAACCCTCATGTGTCAATCACACGGTTGGTCCTTCCAGAGTTACTAACCCTATCCCCAGTCATCTCATTAGCATAACCTCAGGTATAGTCCTGGGTTCACCATGAATAATAAAGACACTCATCACTCAGGAAATTCCAAGTATTTAGAGGTTACCTCCCAGTCACAAAAGTAAAGTGCAGCCAAATTCTTTATTGTACTACAGGCCTCTACTCCAATATGACTTATTTTCTTGTTCTCAGGCCACAATAAGTTCTAGGTCAGCTCCCTCTGTTGAACACACCTTAGCACCTTGTTTTTGTTACACTTATCATACTCATAATTATGTGTTCTTTATCTTCCGCATTTGATTGTAAAGTCTATAAGGGCAAGGATCATGTCTGTATTATTCATTAAACTTTGCCAATTCCTTACACTACTCTAAGAACATAGTTAATGTAATTAAATATTTGCTGGCAGGTGAATTTCATCTCTATGCCTTTATTTACAGAAGGGAAAGGACATTTGCAAACCTACAGCAAGCAGGAGGGCCACAGTAGCTGCAGTGGGAGCAGGTACAAATACAAATACTCTTTGACTTATGATGAGTTTACATCGCAATAAAATAATTGTAAGTTGAAAATATTATAAGTCAAAAATACATTTAATACAAGTAACCTACCAAACATCATACCTTAGCTTAGCCTACCTCGGAGATGCTCAGAACACAATATTGGGGAAAAAAATCGCTGGCCACACTGTACACTGAAGAATATTGATTGTTTACCATCATCATCATGTCCCTGACTAGAACATACTGCTCACTGCCACTGCCCAACATCATCAGAGTGTATTATACTATATCACTCACCTGGGTAAAGATCAAAATTCAAAATTCAAAGTACAGTTTCTGCTAAATGCACATCACTTTTCACCAACTTAAAATAAACAATCATAAGCCGAACATCATAAATCAAAAATTGTCTATAGTAAGTCCTCACTAACATCATCAATAGAGTCTTGGAAACTATGACTTTAAGTGAAGTGACTTACAATGAAACCAGTTTTACCATAGATTAATTGATATAAACAAGAATTAAGTTTCTATGGTATATTTCTGCTCACGAAACATCACTAAACTTCTAAATAAAGGTCCCAAAACACTTCTAATATTAACCATTGAAATCGTTGTGAGCTATACATATGTTTAAGAAAGATTAATAAAAACAAACAAAATAATTATTTTCTAACCCACTAATTCCAATTCGGGGTTGAGGGTGGCCAGAGCTTTTCCTGGCAGCTCAGGGCACAAGGCAGGAACCAACCCTGGACAGGGTTGCCCTTCCCTTGCAGGGCCACTCACATATACACCACACTCACACTAACACTGGGACAACTTAGACACATCAGTTAACCTAAAATGCACACCTTTAGGATGTGAGGTGAACTTGGAGTACCTGGAGAAGACCCATGCAGACACAGGAAGAACATGCAGATTCCACACAGACAGTGGCCCCAGCCAGAAACAGATTTTTTCTTAGCGGCGTTATGTAACAAAATGATGTTGAATGAAATGACATTATTCCAGGACCTGCTATACAATAGGGTAACCAAGTGAATCCCTCAGTCATTGAAAAAAATTTAAAGAGATTTGAAAAATACTTTACCTCTAACCTTGCTGTGGCATAAGAAAAGCCCGAAAAAATGTGAGACAAGAGGCATAAAAATAAGAAAATTTCTTTTTTCACCCTGAAGGTGAAAGGCTTATGAACTATCATAGCTGGAAGCAATCTATATGATAAGGTATATAGTCCTTAGGATTTTTCACAATAATGTCATCTATAAATCATTATAGTTTTATTCTTCCTTTATCTGAATGGCTTTTATTTATTGTTCTTTCCTTATTGCACTTGCTAAGATTTCTAATATAACATTGACTAGGATGGTTACAATAGGCATCTTGCATAGTTCATGATCTTAGGGAAAAAGCACTCAATCTCTTCCTATAGATATAATATTAGCTATAGGACTTGTTGATGCCCTTCTATTTCTGGCTTGCTGAGAATGTTTAATAATGAATAACTGTTGAATTTTTCCAAATGTGTTTTCTTCATCTTGATAAGATCATGTGTTATTTCCTGTTTTTCTGTTAATATAGTGAATAACATTGATTGATTTTTGATCGTGTAACCAGTCTTGTATTTCCGGGATAAAACCCTCTTGGTGATGGAATATAATTCTTTTTATATATTGTTGAATTCAATTCGCTAGTATTTTGTCGAGAACTTTTGTATCTTTGTTCATAAAAGATATTTGTCTATAGTTTTCATTTCTTATACTAACTGTCAAGATTTGGTATGAAGGTAATGTTGATCTCATAAAGTGAGTTGAGAAGTGACCCCTTCCTATTTTTGTTTTTGTTTTGTTTTGTTTTGTTTTTGAAAGTTATTTTTTTCCCTCTAGCTACATTCAAATTGAATATATAGGAAGGGGGTAGGGACAAAAAACAAAACAGAAATCTCACTGCTGGGTTGTTTCTTGAGTGCTGCTTGCTTCTATTCACCTTTTTGGATCCCCTGATAATTGACCCTAAGATATAGAGTGCCTTCTACATCTCATTCTTTCTGGAAATCTTTCTGGTTCCTGCTCTCACATCCTGTTACTTCATCTTGCCTGCAATTCTCTGATATGATCCATTGCTTTTTTGTTTTTTTCATTACAGTTGGACTAGATGTTTTGGGACTTCCCTTACTTCCTGGGCCCACCCCAGCCCTCATTTCAGACTTTGATTCTAATTCCCCTTTAATTAGAGCCCTCAAAGTGCAGAAAAACCACACCCACTCCAATACCAGTCCCTGCTAGTAGAATTTCAACATGGGCCCAGTCCCTGCTTGCCTGGGAAGGAAGCTTTGCCACCTTGCTTGTTATAAACATGAAATGAAACTCGATAGCATGGAACCATCATGGAATAATTCAGGTAGTCTTGCTGACTTTATTCATTACATGACAATTTAATCCATTGTGCAAAATGCCTTTGATTTTAACAATGATAGGAACTAAATTTTTCTGCCTTCCTAAAAGATTACATGAAATGTCATTTAACTTTTTTCTTAGTATCATTTTAACACCAATTATTCACTAGGCTATGATAGAGTGAGAACCCTAGATCTTAGTAAATGGGAAAGGCTATTTCTCATGAAGAGGCCAACATTGCTATAGGTTTTCTATGCTTTATTATTGGTAGTGTTGTATTTGTTTGTTTTAGTTCTCTTTTCTAGTTATTGTAGTATTGATGATTTCTACTTTTCCACGCAGCTATTAATTTCCTCTTGAAGTCTTTTTTTTATTATTTGCTTCTGATTTGCTATAACATTTAGAGAAAAGACTGTTATTTGCTTAACTTACCACCCTATTCTTTCTTTTGACTTTTCATATTTATCTATGGTTTGAATTTTTATGATGATTTTGTTATTTTTAATTAATTGAAAATGATTTTTAAAAATGTATTAAAAATAGTACTTACTACATGGGAGAGTTGTGAATATTAAATACATAGAAAATGTGTAGGAGAGTGCCTTATACCTAGTAACTGTTCAATAAGCATTAGCTGTTATGGTTTTCATTTTATGCTCGGTCTAGGAATAGTCCACCTCTGCATTTGCAGCTCCTGTGTGACATCTTCTGCTAAACATTCTACTTTTACTTCAAACTGCAGAATTGAATTTACCATCTTTCTTGCCTCCACCCAAACTTGTTCTTCCTCCTGTGTTTCTTAGTTCTGCCATAGCACCAACTTACTATCACAGGCTTCAATTTTTTAAGATGCTTTTGATTTTTCTCTCTTTGCCTCCCAACCCGAACAATTCCCAAGCCCTTCACAACGTTTCTTAAGACTTTACTTTCTTCTCTATACCCTGTTCAGAATCTCATTCCTGCTCATCTGGACTTACTGCTCAGAGAGTCTGATAACTGCCTTTAAAATAGTTTGATAACTGCCTTTGATTTCCAGCCTCTGCAATATAGTTTACACACTTAGATTAACTTTCCTAAAGAATGTGTCAAATAATGTCTCTTTCTCACTCAGTAACTTCCTTTGACTCCCTAAAAATACTGAACTAAATAAAGCCTTCTACTCTCCAGACCAGTTGACCACTGAAATCTGCCTCAGCAACCCTTTCTTGCTTTATATCCTACAGGCAAGTTATTTAACTAATACTTGAATAAAAAAAGGTAGTATTCTGATTGAAAGTCTATGACTTTTTTCTTTTTATATTTAAATGTAAGAGATGTAGTGAGTAAATGCTGATCACCACTGTCTGGGCTTCTAAGAAGTATCTTTTGTTAGCTTTTGACAGAGTTGGCTTTTTCATGAATTGATGAGATTGTCAAATAGCTGAGTCCCTTCTAGGTGAAGTTTCCTGTCATTGAAAAAAGTCTCTCTCTCTCTCTCTCTCTCTCTCTCACACACACACACACACACACACACACGTGCACACCACAAACACATACTAAGGAATACTTTGGAATTTTAAGAATATTAATTCTTTACCTCAAATCTAGTATATACCATAGAAACACTTTTCCATTTCCCTTTACATCAGACATATTTGCAACTTGAGAACAAGAGCCAGTGTTGGTTTTCAGACAGAATCCATTTAATTAATCATACTATTTGAACAGCTGCGGAGGCCATATATTTATGTAAGAGTTTAACATTCTTTCAAAAATTGTCAAGTATGAATCAAAATAATATTATTTCACTTTTTAATGATAAGGTATTTATCTTTAGATTTTATTAACACCTAACTTTATAAACCAATAGTTCCAGCCTTTGAAACACATTGTTACCTCTGTTTAAATGCTTTCTAAAAGCACTATCATACACAGTGAGGTAAAACAGGGCTAAAGTATTTTTCTTGACACAGGATTCACTTGGAAAGTGTGAGATTTTCCAATTTTTGTTTCTAAATTTGACAAGCAATGAGTAGAGTAGAGAAAAAATAACTTGATAAAATTATATGTTTCCATGTAGTCACCAGCAGAAAGATGAACTATTTTTATTTTAAAAAGTTAAGTTTGTTTTGTTTAATGCAGTAGTATAAATGCTACATAGACAAATGTGGGTAGAAGACATAGTAAAATTGGATTCTTGCTTTAAATTAGTTAAAAACACAGTTTTTAAAAAAATGTTAATTAAAACATGCAAGATAATAGCAAAAATAAGTGGAAAAACTTCATTAAACTAGTTTTAATACTGGATTCTAGTTTTTGTTCTAAAAGGCTAAATTAAAAGAGAAACTTTGGATTCTGCCAGAGATAATCTCACAGAAAACTCCAGGGGTGTGAGCAATTATTTAAATGGAAGTCACTTATCAATGGCTATCCTTTGGGCCCCGCCAGAGTGGTCAGTGCCCCAGAAGGCCACACTAAGGGCCCTTGGAACGGCAGTGTAACTCAAAAAAGTTATAAAGGAATAGAAGCTCCATAAGACTAAAGTTGGGGACAAAGGGAAACATGGGTAACTGGAACACAGAATGGTCAATTTTAATTTTTCTTTCTGAATTATATCATTGCAGAACAGAACTGTTCATAGTTAGCAATATGCATAGCTAATGCCATATGACTTGGACAGGTATGGTACAATTCCAGTGGAGGCAGAGCATATGTTCTCCCCTAGGAGGGTAAACCAGGAAGGTGGCCACTGCAGGCTGGTGCTCAGAGAAACCCAAGACTTTTTATGCACTAATGCAGCCCTGAGATTACAATGAAATCCATCTACCCACATACCTCTCCACATACCTTTCAAGTTGCTTTTGCCTTCTTGTGCTGTGTCTGCTTCTTCTCTACCCCTTTAGTTTAAATACACTTTTCTGTATAGGAAGAAGAGGGACATGTGTTATTGTATTCTCTGTTCTACAAACCCCAGTCCCCTCTACTCTCTGAGACTACACTAGTACTGGGCAAGTAGAAACTTGTCTCAGAAAAGTGAGAGCTAGTCTCAAAATTGTCAGGTACGAATTAAATGAACCTTAATGTTATTCATTCATTCATTCATTCACTCAATCTCTCATTCATTTCATCAATATTTATTAAATACTATCAGGCAAGTTCCTAAGCACTGGAGAAATAAGAATGAAAAACACTCGACCTTGTCTCTGCCATCATGGAGCTCTCAAAAGAGTGGAATAGAAACACAATCAAAAAGGACACAAAATTGATATTGTCTTGTGAAATACATGGTCATAGGAGAGCTTATCATAACTAAATGTAACACATTCAGGAAGGGAAGACTTCCATGAGGAGATGGTGACTGAATAGGAATAAACCATGTGGCCATGAGGGAACGGTGTTCCATGCAGGAGGCGGGAACATGATAAGAGGCACTGAGAAAATGCACTAAGCCAGGAGTGTAGAAAGCATGGGCCGTATGATGGGGAATGAGATGTGATGGGGAGAGAGGCTTAGACTGCAAAATTTATAGAACTCACTGATGAATTTCATTTTGAATAAAAAGCAAGTATGGCACATACTTTGAGATAATTACCCAGAAGCGTCCTGTCCAGTCTGGACAGAGGCAAGATAGACCTGCGCAGTCTAGAATACAATATGGTTGAGAATAGTAAAGTCATACCCACCCTCTCATTAATTGTGGGAGACAGCAATATTGAGATGGTTTCTTGAATAGGAGCCAAACTACCACTTGGTTAAAACCAGGAAGTTTTGACTAGCTCCACTAATAAATAATGAACCCAATATCCTTTGTCCGGCTTTCACTCGTTCACATAAATTCAATATGTTAATGCATCTGTAACAAATTAAGTGTCTCTTAAAAGTCTCTTAAAAGTCTCCATATCTTTTAAAATTTAGAGAGCCTATGGAAAACAAATAAGCAAAATCCTTGACCTTTTCGCTATTTATAAGTAAGATCAATAGAATATGCCAAGAATCCAGGAATCTTTCTATCCCCTGAATTTGAAAAAGGAATTTGCTTTAATGAACCCAAAGCAAAATTGGAAATCTCTTTAAAAAAAAAAAAACTAGCTTGTTTGGTTCACTTTTGATAATGAAGTAAAGAGAATACTAATATACACCAGTCGCAACGCAAAATAACCTAATCTCCAAAACTCAAACTGATATTTGACGTAAGTAGTCTAGACAACCCTTGGAATCTAAGAGCAGCAAGTTAAATAGTTTATTCTTACATAAAGGGAAAGGAGGGAGGAGAATATCTACATCTCATTAGTCAGTGGCGCATGTCCCTTCTGTATTCCAGGGAGTATGTTCTATAATAACTCGTTAAACTGATCCGTAATAACTAATAAAATACCCGAGGCCATGCATGAAATCGAAACAGAATCTTAGAATAGAGAGATAACAAGAAGACAGACTTTTGTAAGCATATTTAAAATAACAAATTTTATTTTTATATTGAAAAAAATGAGAAAAGAATGAGGAAGGAAATGCTATTAAAGAACTACCACAAGGAGTCAGCAATTTCTGAGTTTTTCAATTAAGTTGCCAATTTTAAGGCTATTACGCTGCTCCTTGAATCAAAAGGATTCACAATTTTCCTCTTAGCAATTAGAAAGGTAGAATTTTACCATGGGAGCACATGGGGGAAGACTGTACAAGAAGTTAGAATTAACTAAATCTCCACTGAGGACCACCCAAGAGGAGCTAAATGAAGGGTTACTTTCAAGTGGGGCTGGGATCAAAGATTGAGGGAGATTAGAACCAATAGGAGGTTAAAGGAAAACATCTGGCCTTTTGCTGTAATCACCAATAGAGAGGTGGATCTTCCTTGGGGGAAGAGCAGCCCATCTGACCACCGACCCTACAACTTGCCATAAAGTGCTGATTCCATGAGGGAGGACACGTTTTTTTCCTGCAGGAAATGCTCTCAACCCTTCAGAAAAAATTAATGGGAGTCTTTCTTCATCAGGCAGAATGCAAATGTACAGTTCAACATTGGGGTTCAAAGGATATTTTTTTCCTTGTTGGGGCAACATAATCATGCTACATATCAAGTATAACCCCTTGATAGTCTTCTTCTAATGAAATCCATTACTATGAATAATGGTCAATGACCTTTTTGGGGAGCAGTTTAGAACTGAAGCTATCAGAAAAGGAGGTGGTTCATGTTAATATTAATTTTAATTAGCCCAATAGCTTTGGCTTATATAATAAATGCCCATTTCTATTTGTGTAAGAGATGTTAAAGTCCTAAGGAGAAAACAGAAATTTTCAGAAGAAATAAGAGAGAGGGGGAAGTTCCAATATTTTCCTAACAAAATAGTCATCAGTGAAAACAGCACTTTCTTTTAGAAAGTTCTTGCTTTTTGTAGTTTGGGCCTTTTAAAAGAAGAGCTTACTATCACAAGGTTGTTATACAAAGTGTAATTCTACCTTATTTCCTATTCTTCAGATGATCCTGCACAATTAATAACCCAAAGGAATGGCAAAACAGCCCCTAAAATGGTATCTTTAAATGTGCCAATTTTATCTGTTATCTCTGTGTATCACATTTCTTTAGAAGAATTCCAAGGCAGAAATTTTTAAAGGATCAGAGCAAATGTGTTTGCCCAACTCCTCTATCTAACAGGAAGGCGACTGGAAGAAGATTTCATGTGCACTTGGCCACCGGGTTGCAGAGGGCAGCGGGCTGTTTCCTTAGCCAGGCTGTGAGTGAAGAGAGAGCTGGCACTTTTTGAGCACCATCTCTCCTTATGACATTTTCATCAGCAATGAGCTTGTGAAAGGGAGAAGCACAGACTATCAGAGCTGCAATAGCAATCTGAGATTAGACCATTCCGCTTTTCCAAGGAGGAAATCAAGGTCTAAAAGAGGTACAGGTGGCAGAATTGGAGCCATTTCCTGCGCGTTTTCTCCTAGAGCCCTGGTTACAGCTCAGGAATTACCTACCTTTTCCTCATATCTCATAATGGCCTTCCTCATCAATGGCCTTCACTTCTCCTCCCTTCTGAGTCAGTCAACTAGAAGGTGGTATAACAAGGACCAAATAACCTCTGCCCTAGAGTTAGTGTTGGGGACAGGAGAAGGGGGAAATCTGAGCAAGAGAACACTGGCATCTAGCTTTTCCCCTACTTATAAGTGAGTTTTCTTACTAAGCTACCTAAATGTTTCCCCTTTCTACTGTTTTTATTTTCTTTCTTGGTCCTCAGGTGTACAATACTGAAAATTATACTCCCTGTTTTGTGGCTCAGTGTCATCATTTGGCCGTGCAAAGCTCTCTCTCTCTTTTTGAAAAAGTTGATCATTTTCCCACTTCATCTTTCATCCCTGGACTAATAGGCAGCCCTTCTAATGTGTTTACTATATGTCCTTGGATATTTAGTGTTGCTTTGTGCAGTAGTCGATTTTAATTTATGTAAGTAAAATTGCATTAAGCTCCCCTTCTATTACTTTTTCACTCAATATTCTTCTATTAAGATCTATCAATGCTTCTGTATGTAAATCTAGTTTATTACCTCAGATTGCTGCCTATTATTACATAGAATGCATCATAACATTTTACTTACCCATGACTTCCAATGACAGACATCTAAGTTGCCCCCTGTACCACCTACCATAACTGATGTTGCACTGAACATTCTTATATATTCCCTCTTTAGACAATGAAAGAATTTCTCTTGAGGAATACATCTGAGTGAGACTACTGAGTCCTGTGGAAGATGCATACTCATTGCCCTCCGGTATGCCTGTACTAGCCTAAATGCTTACCTGCAAAGCAGAAAAATTCTTACCACCACATTAGAACTTAATATTGCATGACTTTTTAATTTTTGCCTATCAGGATTTCCTCCTTGTTAATAAGGGGGCTTTTGACTTGGCAATTTAAATCATTATTTTATGTTATATTTTTCTATTTCATGAAATTATATTTAATGACAAATGCATGAAAATCTCTTGTGCAGCTTGAATAGGTACTGGGAATAACTCAATGTCCTGATTAGTGAAGAACTATCTGGATGGCATACCCAGGTTCCCATTTTCAAAGAAGCAGAAAATGAACCACCGTAATTGTAAAATTCCCTCCATGACCATAGTTAGTCTATGAGAATTCAGAAGTCACTTTGAGATTAAGTGTGATCTATAGATCATTACTATGAAAAGCAGCTCTCATTGTATTTTCATTGTGTCTAGATCAGTTAAGAAATTACTGTTTTGTTACAAGGAACAATTTTGGATAATGTAGCAGACATACCGATAATTTCCATGCTCCTCCATGCCACTCCCACTCCTGCACACATACACTGTTCCATGCAGTTGCTATCCACCTATGGCCCCTACTGAAGGAGTAATCCTAGATCCATCTCAGTACCACATGATCCTGCCCTCTGGCCACAGTTTATAGGATTAGGAGAATTCATTGATCTGACATTGGAATCATCTACAATTTTGGATGAACCATTTATGACTTTGAACTAACTGAGATGGCGTCACTTAGACATGGTGAGCACCAGAGGAGGCACCAGGGCAAGACAGAGCTTATGTCATGAAAAAGTAGAAACTATGATGTCGCAGAGAGTCCTGATCTGGAGAGAGATGCAGAGGTTACAACCACTGGTCCAACAGCTGTGAGTGTGTAAATAAGCCTAGCAGGAGCCTTACTGAGAGAACCTTGACCTAAATCCTTCACCTAACTTCATACCCATTGTATAGGAAATAAAGTTTATCAGACATTCTACCTCAGAGACAAGTCCTATCAATGCCAGACAAAAGGACTGACTTTCAGGCCATTGCTTTTTCTAGTTCTCTAGAGTTCTGTTCAACCAAGAACCATCCATAATTTTTTTTAAAGGGAAAATAGAACATCTAAGCCTCCACTACTTCTTACTTGATAGAAATAAGTTTTGATAATTACTTTTGAAGAGATGGGTAGGAAACATAGGGACAAAGGGAGCTATGACATTTACCAGGGGTCAATTCCAGTACCTAAAAGGTCAACTAGAGTATGAGTGACTCATACATATCCAGAAGCTACTGGAACATCAAAGCTAGAAAGGATCTAAACATAATATAACTCAGACATTTAATTTAATAATATTTTTAAACAACTGTGGAGTGTTCTTGTTTGAGTACATTAAATACACTCTAAATATCATTTTTGAGCAGAATCAAATTGACTTGAAAGTCATCAAATTGGGGAGAAGGATGTGGGAAGAAATTAAAAAACAGAAACCTATGGTTGTCGGTAATCACTTTCTCAGCAGCGAGTAAACAACTTCTGGGACTATCTTAGAGAAAACTGTTTCCCCGGCAACAATCTGACAACAAGTGAACCAGTAATTCTTCATTCGCCATGGTGAGTTAGACGCTATGAAATCACTGGCTCTATAAATCAGGAAGAAACGTAGACATCTATGTTTTCCCTTATCCTTCAACTGCTTTTGTGGTAGCAGAGTGTACTGGTTAAGGGAATGGGCTGTAAACTGGACAATTTATGGTTCAAACCTGGCTCTATCTTCCCAGCCACAGGATTTTGAGCAAGTTATGCATCCCCTTTATACTCCAACTTACTCATTTATAAAGTAGAGATAATAGCATTGTCGAGGGAATTGCCTTTAGAGCAGTGCCTGGGAGATAAGTGCTCAATAAGTGTCAGCTATTCTTATAATTATTATCTTGGTAACAACACCATGATTCTCCTTCTGGGAACCACCATCTCTCCCATTCTTGGTCCCATTGACTTAGGTAGACTTGACTCCCTCTTTTAGCTCCTCAGATATTGCCAGAGTAGATTCTGTAAGAGTCAAAGTTAGGAGTTTTGATTTAAACTATTGGGAAAGAGTCACTTGTATTTTTACTGGGGTTTGTTAAGCTAATGACTATAAGCCTGGAGTCCATAGAAATCATCAAATAGATTCTGCTTGAGGATAAAGTCAACACAGAGAAAACTCAGAGTTGAACGAGGGCAAGAGATCAAATCTTTATAACATTATTCAAGCCCTTGGATCTAGCTGTTCCTGAAACCAATGCCTGATACCCTTGGAATTTCCAATGTGTGAGACAATAAAGTCTCTTATTTGTTTAACTAATATAAGTTAGAACTACGTTACTTATCATTGAAGGAGTCCTAAGTAATATAGTACCTTTAGGGCAAAATATCTTTGGAGCTGAGTCATTCATTTCTTAATTAATTCATCCCACACTTGTATTGAGTACCTGCTCTGTTCTAGGCAGTGTACTGGGTACTATGACACAGTATTAAAAATAATATTTAAATTCAGGTGGGGGAAGACAGTCAAATAAATGATTATACTACATAAAATTGTCATTTTAGTAGGTTAAATACAGCCAAATGTTGCCAATTTCACAATTCAGCCCAATACCTAATGGTCATACTAGAGGGGCTGTTTGCCTTAAGAGGTCATATGCTCCAAATGTGAACCACATTGCTCGCTTTTAAGCAAACTGCTACAAGCAGCTCTTCATTTTATGTCTTCATCCCACAGACCTCCACTCCTCTTGCCCATCTTTCCTTCTATCATGAATTAACTCTGGGTAGCATCACGAATTCTATTCCAGTGTGATAAAGAGAAACAACCATCTTAGAAATTGTTTTCCTATCATTGAGATTCTTCACCCCTATAAAACCACATTATTTACCAATCCTGGGGCCATATTTTCCTTCACAGTTTGTCAGAAACAGCCTGGTTCACCACCCCCTTCTTCTAACCTATAGACTTACTTGAACCCAATGCAGCCCCTTTATAAATGACATCACTTGGTACTTTCTCTGCCTGCTCCCCAGCTGACTCCCTGATTTTTGCTCAGTTGCTCATCCTTTGCCTTCCTAACTTAGAATGCCTTGTCAGCCCCCTTCATCTGTAGTTTGTAGGAAGGTTCTATCTTCCCTGGCAGGGGAGAGTTCAGCAGGGCTGAATCTGGTAGAAGAACTATTTATAGTGGGAGTGACAGTAAAATCATAGGGGTAGACATAGAAAGGAACAGGGAGGCGAAGTGGGTGTCCTGAGGAAGTGGACTCTGAGACAGAAATAGGCATGCAGGAAGTTATTAGGAGGTGTCATTGAGGGCAACACCTGTGGAAAGGAAGGGATGAGGAGGAAGTAGGATTGGGTAGAGGGAGAAATGAGCTACAATGCAGACCTAATGGAAGCCTTAGAACCTGCAGAGAGTCCTGAAGATGAGATGGCCCTTAAGAATTATTCTGAATTGGGGTGAGAAAATTAAATCGTTTTCATATCCAAAGCATGGTACCCAGGACACCTGTTTCACCTCTTTACTAATATGTTATCAGCAATATTCATATTCTTTAAAGTTTGTTTTATCATCTTAATTTTAATTATAGTCTTTTCCCACTCATCATCAAGCCCTAATGGCCCCTGAGTAAGTGCTATCCTTAAAAAAAAAATCAATGAAATGCTTACTTAAAATGTGAATGAACAAATGAATAGTTAATGATTAAAGGGAATAAGACAAAACTATAATTTATATTCTCTACAGGGTTGTTTATATTTAAAGAATGAATCTTATCATTCCATTGCAATATTTCAGATAATTTCACATGATAATCTCTCAACACATCTTGGTTTAGTAATTTGTACTAAATATTCTAGGGATACAAACACAAATCAGAAGTGATCCTTAGTATCAAGAAGCTTGCCTTCTAGTTGTAAATCATACAAAAAACTAATAATTCCAATGCAAGTGAAGATGTGTCACTACCAGCAGAATCATCCAAAGAGCTGGGAGGCTTAAGCCACTGTTAGACTTCAGATGGGGTAAGGCTTTGGGGAAGTAGTACATTTTGTCTGGACTCTGAAGGATGAAAGAGGCTTGGATAAAGTTACTGAGATGTTCAACTAAGGGAATGTCATGGACAGAGGAAGAGAAAGTCATGTGAGTTAGCTGGACGATGGAATAAACTTGTGGAATGGCAAGAGATAACACCAGAATATAGATTTAAAGTCAGCTTTGGAAATGTCCAAGCAAGTCTGAACTACCCAGATACCTGAGTCTTAAGAGAAAAACACTCCAGTATTCTTTAGTGTAATTCTTAATTTCATTTTATTTTGAAGTGGCTCTATTTTAGGCCAATAATTTATTTGTGAGCCTAGCTATTTTTTTATTTGGTTCTTTCATTTTCAAGAAATAGATTATTCATAAGTATGTGTAAAAATCATCTCAACAATTATATTGGTTTATAACACCATGGTAATTCTGAAATGTCTTAAAACCACCGAAACGCTTAAATATTTCCTATGTATTTCTGAGAGGTTCTTAATTTTGTTTGTTTGTTTGTTTTGGTGTTGGAAGGGGAGGGGTTATGCTCTAAATACCCATTGAAGAAAGAGAAAACTTTCATAAAAATTTTGGGTAGCCAATAACTAAACAGCTACTCTCAAACAATGTCAAACCAACGAACAATATGAGAATTGATGAAATAAAAGCAAAAAAGAAATATATTTAACTTCTAAGGTTGGTAAGTATTACACTAACCATATGTTACTTCCAAAGATCTATCTTGTGATGATTTAAAATGAAAATGGGTGTAATTATAAATAGTGATGGGGATAATTTGAGATGTGAGATAAAATTTAGGAACACAATAAAAAACAACATATTTACTAACATTTTAACTGCTATCAGTTTTGTCTTTCAGAAGTAACACCAACCACAAATGAACCTTATCACTAAAGGACAGAACATTCACATTATTATTTTTTTTATAACCTTACTTTTCAGCTAGATCCATGACTAGGTAATCTGCTAGCATTTTTGTGACCGTCTTGTGGCCCACACCGAGCAGGATGGACCTGTTGAATTAAATCAGGACAGCCCCAAGTTTCTTTTGAAGAAATCCATGATTAATGTGTTCTCACATCTCCCTCAGCAGGTTGCATTTTGGAAAGGTCTTTCCAGAGGCTTTCTGCATGAAAAAAAAAAAAAAAAATCACAGGGCTAGGCAGATTCATAAATGTCTTCTAGCTCCAGGAAAGCCATCCAGACTGGAAATTTGCCAAAGGGCATGCTTTGGCATTCTGCCAGTGTTTTGCAGTGAGGAAACATTACGTGGAGGGACTTCCTTTGCTCTAGTGAAATCTTACTAAAGGTCAGAAAATTATCCATTTTACCCACACACAGAGTCTGACATTCACAGATTTATTGTGGCTCAGGAATTCATGACATATCCTTAGAGTTTACCCTGGATGACAAAGAAAGTAGAAATATGATAATGAAATCATTATACATAAACATTAGTCTTTTCTGCACATTTTCCTTATACCATCTCCCCCTCCCATAAAAGTATAAATAATAATGTGATTTGTTTCATTCTATTATTCTTTAAATAGCTTCCAAAAATACTTTCCCAACAGAAACATAATATCACCTAGTTTATAATAACTAAACCTGATGTACCAAAGCATAAATATAATACTTTATCTTTAAATTTTTAATTTAGGTCATCATTTCTATAATTTCATCTTGAAGCTACATTTATGAAATAAAACATTTGATGTTAAGGAGGGGAACTATCACAATGTCAGATTGGTTAGTTCTGTCCCTTTATTCTCCACTCCATTTTCTTTTTTACATTAAACACTAAAACTAAGGAAATTACTATCTTGTTATTCTTTGTAAAACAAATAGAAAAATCATGTATGCAAATGCCTGAACTTTAACAAAGCAATGTGTACAGTTTTATTCTTTTCACAATTAAAATTTACCTCAAGTCTTTTCATTCAATACTAGTCCTAAGACCACCAACTTAGAAACAATTTCTAATTTTTAATACCTCCCATTAATATATATGAAAACATAGAAAATGCATAATTTTCACATCAGGATATTAAACCACAAGAAGTGAATTTTTATATGGACTACATAAAAGTAATCTAGCAATATTAATGCTTGCCAACTAAAGTATCCTTTATAATTTTCATTCATTCAGCAAAGATTTCTTAAAGTCTTCCAAATGCTTTGTATCAAGGCATTATAACATGTAACTCCTGTTCTAGACAAACTAGTTGGAAAAACATACAAGTATTAGTGTATACATGCTTACACATACACAAAACACTCAGTCATATGTGATTAAGGGTTCAATAGCAGGCGTAATATACAAAGGGCAAAGTGGCTCAAAGGAAGTAGTCATCACTATTGTTTCTAACATTCTAAGAAGTTGTCATGAAAATGGTGGGCATTTTTCCAAAGGATAAACCAATGGCCAAGGACTCCATTATTCACAGATATATACATCTAATGGAAAAGAAAATTTCGTTGATGCTCTGTTACTCTGAATAAATCGTTTTATACCTTAACATCCTTCATCCTTCTCTTCTTCCCAATCCACACCCATCAGCTGCTTGTGCTGATAGTGCCTATTGCTATCATTCCTACTTTTTCTACCAGAAATCCTAAGCAAAAGTGAGTCTTAACCTCTGAGCACCAGAGAAAATGATGTTACATTAGTGATACATTCTTATGTACAAATGAAACAGCCTTCTCATAATTAGGAAAGGGATGTGTGTGTGTGTGTGTGTGTGTGTGTGTGTGTGTATAACACCTGGATTCTCTGAAGAACTTTTACTAACAGTCATAAGCCATCCTTTGTATTATTTTCCATGGAACCAAATCAGATACTTCAGAATGATTTATCTTTGTGAATGAGTGACTAATCTAGATGGAAACAAAGATCTCATACTTTATAGTCAAGTTTTCTAAAAATTTTTGAACCTGCACATTTAATCGATGTCTGTTTTTTTTCTGGGCTTATTATTTTGATTATTAATTAGAACCAGCACTAGAGGACTCTATTACTTCATTAAGAACCTTAGATATACATAAAAGTGAAGGAATTAAAACCAGATAGAAACTGCAGGAGGTTTATAACATAACTGAATTTTTTTTCCCCAACCTCCAGGGTTGTAGTACCTCCAGCAATGAGATTCTACAACGTCATCATGAGATGATAGTCCATGATCTGGGGTGGGTGGCACGGAATAGGAGCTAGAGAATTACAGTGGCACAGAAGCTCCCCAGAATGTAGAAATATTTTTATTTTCCTTCAAGAATCTTTTCTGTTTTGTTTTCTTTAGAACTCAACTAAAATTAGGATGTTTCACATATGTGCTAAGCCTTATTTGGATAAGTCAAGCCATGTATCTTTTCTTAACAAATTGCCTGATCTCTGCACCAGCAACATGAATGTAATTTTCACATATCAAGCCAAAAAAGAAATCAATTTACAGCCTGTTATTCAAATTAGACCAGCCGTGAATTCTTCTCCGTGCAGGGAGGTTTTATGGCAATCCATTCTTAAAGTTGACAGTTGTTCAAGAAATATGTGTTAATTGTCCCAATTGAAATTTTATTTATCAATAAATTCCATGTTCTCAGATAGATATATGACTCAAATAGGCTACCTTTGTTGAAAATAAGCAATATCCAGATTTTGGAGAGATATAAGAACCAACTTTCCAGACAAAGATGCCCCTTCCACTAATTAAATAGCAGAATTTATTTTACCACTGAGTTTAGTGTTAGACGAAATCTAATTCTGGGCCACAAGTCTGTAACTTACTAAAGAGCTGGAAGAATTTGTACATTTCTGAGGTTACGCAAAGGTTTCAATGGTTTGAATAGATGGATAGCCACAAAACACAAGTGAGGTCTGAGAGATTAGGAAAGGACTACAAGAGCCCACTTCTTCTCAGCTTTGCTCTTCTTTATAGCTACTTTATCCAGTGAAGTTATTGTCAGTAACTAAGAGTCATCAGATCTCATGTAAGTGAATTCATTTCAATGCAAGTGTCTATAGCAGCTGGGAAGGTAGCAGGTGGGAAGGTAATACCAAGAACTCTGAGTTTCTAAAGAAAAGGCCTATGTAAACATAAGGGATTTTTAATTAACTTTTCTAAGAACCTGCTTTTATATTTTTCTTTCTCTTCTTTTATTATTCCCCCCATCATTCTTCCCTGTGGTCAATTGGGTTACCATCCAAACCCACAGTGACACCTGCTGGCCAACTGGGAAAGGCAGGACTGAGTCCCTGCAAAGGCCTTGCTGGCCTGTGGTAAGCAATAGAGTATAATGAAACATTAAATATTATAGAATTATTTCAGAAACTTAGTGACAAAAAAATGAGTGAGAGTTGCCTCCAAAAGGCAGCTTTGAAGAGGGGAACCTTGAAGGGAAATCAGCCTGAAATATAAAAATATAAAATTTAAGGATTGTAAGTGTTCTGACCTCAAAAGTCAAAAATACATCCTATACTATGAACCAATTATTAAGCCTTAAGAAAATTGTTGCATTAATTACTCATAGAAAGTCACTTTTTACAATTTTTTTCATCAACTATGCGTATAGTCCAAAGATGTTAATGTAGTATTAACTTAATAAAGTCCCCAAAGAAACACAAAGGAGTGTGTTGTACAAACGTTTGTTTTCTTTAAAAATACTGATTAGATCTTCAACATAAAAGGTTAACAATTAAGGCTTAAGATAGTCTTTCCTATCTCTTCTCAAGAACTTCCAATTCTTGGTTAAATTTCTTTACCAAAGAATATTCATATTTTGTTAATCCTAGGTATTTATACATTGGTTATTTTGGCTGGGTACATTTTTGAGGATGTTTGCTTTGTTTTAAGCAAATCCGTTTCTAACTTGAAAGTACAAATTCTAGTAAAAACAAAGACAACAGGAATATTTTTTAACATTCATACACTTTCTTAAAATATTTACACATTTCATTTGAAGGTTAAATCCTAGGAAAATTCTCCATACACATGTTCATATTTGAACCAGGAGGTTGTCCCTGAGGACTTGTAGCAGCAAATGTGTGTTGGACAAAAATGTTGGCCTTCTTCATCCTTACTCTGTGTTCTAAAAGCCAAAACTTCATTTTAGCATGACCTTAGAAGAATAGTGATACTTTTAGCATTTCCTGGTATTTGGTGGAAGGAATGTTTTTATTTGACTGCGGATGTCACTTGGTTTACAGGAAAGATTTGGTAATGTGTTCATGCCAGTACTGCACTTACCCCAAATTTCTTGCTATGTAGGAAGAACACATGTCAAAGCTCACTGTTTGTTAAATGGAAAAGATTCAGTACACCAGAAGCTTCTATTATAAACATTGTGACTTCGTGCAATTTACAAAATGTTCTATCTCCATTAAACAATAAACCCTTGACCCCTGAGCTCAGTTTCATGATTCTGTGATTTGAGAAGGTAGACATAATGGATGGCAATAATAAATGAAAAGGTCAAGAGGTTAAGAAAAACTGTTTAATTATTTCTCTAGAGCGTGGGCTGCAGAAGCTTTGCACGTCTGCCTTCTTCACTGTGGAAATACGACATGGAAGGGGTCCATCAGTGCAGCCTAGGCAAGGCATTAAAGCAGGTTGCTGGCCTTCTGCTGTGTTTATGAGCAAATGGTCTCTAGATACCCTTCCATCTCTGAACCTTGTAGCTCCTGCCAGGGGAGATCAGTGCCAGTCCCAGGGCTCAGCATCTGTTTTCCAAAGAGCATGGATTTGTTAGCATGAGAAATTCATTGCTCATAGTTACTTCCCAGCTGTGGCACTGGTGAGTTGCCTTTTTTCCTTATTTATTTGTAGAAAACCATGTTCTGTCCTCTCTTGGAGGCTTTCTTATATAACTAGTCCTGGACACATGCTGCTGTGCTCTCTATACCAGACCCATTAAGCTGCCTTATGAGCTAAAAAGCTCTTCCTTAAAAGCCTCCTCATTTGAACTTCACAAGGTCAGAAGTAGGGGCGGTGGAGGTGGTGTCCCACAGGAGGGTAGGACCTGATGTTTCCCAAGGCTCCATGTTCTCTAAATCAGAGGTCTATGAAATAGGCCAAGTCTATAGACTGGGGCCTTGGTTGGAGAAATAGTCTAGAACAAGCTCTTGGTGGAGCTTTGGAAGCCAGGTAAAAAACCTTCACAGAGCAGAATGAGTGAAGAAGATCTGGGAATTTCTCACAGGGTACACAGTGTGGTCAGAGCAGAAGCCAGTAAAAAATACACAAGGTTTAAAGGAGAGCAGACAGGTATTCTTCTTGCCAGATGAATGTGAATTCTTTAGAGCTTCCTATCCATTGACCCATCCCCAAAACTTTTACAGTAAGTTGCTGCCTATCTGATTCCATCTAGATTTGCAGAAACTGGATCAGGGGCAGCAGCTTAGAAACTTAGATCAGAAACTTAGACCTGGCTTCTAAACTCTAAAAGAAACACACTGTGAAGGCTGCAACATGGGAAAGGAAAGGAATTGGCTTTGCTATAATTTAGACACTTCAATAAAAGAATTATTATATTTTATTCATTCAGTGTCTTAATGTGAACGACACTGCTATTAGCATCTCCCACAAAAGAGAGGAAACTGATGCTTTTCTAATATGTGGGTTATAGAAGAGGATGTGTGCAGAAGGATGGATAAGAACCAGAACTTTGAGTTAGAAAGGACTAGATTCCACTATTACTTATGTGGGTAATCTTAGGGAAGTTATTTAACTTCTCTAAACCTATTTTACCGGTTAGTTTTCTAACCGGTAAAATAGGAATAATAATAGTTCTGACTTCCAACTGTTGTAAATTTAAATGACACAATACAACTAAGAAGATGCTCAACATAGGGTCTGGTACTACTCAGTCATTACTGACAGTAACTATTATAATTAAGCCATCAGCTGTGGGTACGAAGGCCTTAAATATAAAGACAATCTTGACAACAATATTCTGTGTGAACTCGAACAAAGGTTTTCCCTTTGTTTTGTCTCAGAATCTACCTTTAGGTATCCCTGGGATGATAATAGAGTAAATGAAATGTTTCTTGTTTCTAATTTCTGCAAGATTAAAATCAAATAATCATTTTTTTTTTTTGCAAGAAAAAACTATGTCCTAGGAGCAAGTATCTTTATTCAGTTTTTCTTCTGCATTATATAGATAACTTCCTGACAAGAGTATACTACAAACCTCGAGGCTTCAGCACTAACTCAGACAGGTGAAAGGAGCAGCATGTGATGGGACACAGTGGGTACAGGCCAACTGGTCCCCAGGAAGAGAAAGCCCAGCTGCACCCAAAGGCGAGGGTGCGCTAGAGCACAATTTCTCAACCCCCTTGCTCACCCACACTATACACTGGGAACTCAAATGGATTAGAAGCACTCTTCCAAATTAACTGGACCCTTTCTCCAGCCCTTCCTGCTCCCTCACCAACCCCTCCAAGTGGGAGCTATTTGTCTGTTTGTCCAGATGCCATATGCTTTTTTAATGTGAATCACGGAGTGAAAAAGACAGGAAACCCCTGGAGTGGGGCAGATGAGGCATGTGGCAAAAAAATCTGTAATCAAGATAAATAATATTTCAATGCAATGTTTTAAAAATAAAAATTAATGCATAAAACCCTATGATGGACAAAACATAACTTTAAGTAAAGACAGGATCATGAGGTTCAGAAGCACAGGGCGTGGGCAGGGCTAGGTCTAACTTGAGGCTATGGCTATACCAGGAGAGAATCTAATGCTGGCAGAGTCAAATGGGCATGAGGAGACCCAAACAGAAAAGCCCTCGTCCCCATCCTTGCTTTATACTGGACACATGTAAACCTCAATGGACAGGCTAGGAGATAATTTGAGAAGTAAGCTCCAAATTGCCCGGGGTTCAGGGTTCATTCAAAGTTGGCAAAATTTTACTTTTAAGTTCAAAGGGAAAAGTTACCAAAGAGCTCAAGAGATTTCTTGAACCCAGACCTAGTATTTACCTTGCAATATTTTGATGAATGAGGGTTAAATGATTCCAAAATATACAGATTAAATTTCCCTAGAATATACACGGTTTTAGAAAATGAAAGGGAAATGGTGCTTTGAGCAAAATATATTTTAGGCCCTGCTGTACCCCAAATATTTAAAATATACTGAAAAGCTTGCCAAACCCCAAGTGCTTCTGGGCTCACATAGCCTAGCTCTCTACTTGAGAATACCTTTCCACCATCGTTTTCCCCAGGCAGCTCTGCTCACGACAGGAAGTCTATAACTCAATTTTCTCTTCTGTAAATAAAAGCATCTCCAAAAGTATAGGCCTGACATCCACACCAGATGGCAAGAAAGAAAGGCCAAAACAATTCTTTCGAATCTTGTCATCCACACAGGATTATCACACAATTAGGCAGTGAGATGCCGCTGCTGACCTTGGGGGACTCTCTCTAATTAAACAAACAGCACGGATTCTCATGTAATGTTACACTCCATCACAAGACCTTGGGAAAACAGCAACGTGGACACCAGGCTTATGAATCCTTATTGAAATTTAAATACACAGATGAACCTACAAGTATTGGTCTGTTCAAATTTAGAAATGAACATCAAGTGTGTTTCTGAGTAGGGATATGATCTGTTTCAGCAGATACAACACTGTGGCTGGAGGACCAAAATAAATGAACCTCTTATGATGAAAGCCAAAAAGTTGTGTTTGGGAAAAAAAAAAATCTTATTACATACATATGACCACCTTCCAAATTCTCCTAAAGCAGGATTAGAGATGGATATCAAACAGATAAAAATTTTGCTTACGAGTCAGAAAACTGAAGGGCAGCCACCAAGCACTAGAGGTGCCCAGTTCTCAGGTTGGCAAATGGGTTAGCAGGGCAGAATTGAGGTGTTTCCGTTTGTGCGTTTGTTGTGTTCACTCATTGGCGTGAGAAGCCAGGCACATTTCTTCAAGCTTGGAAGCGACGAAGGAGTTCTATTCATTGGGGTTTGTGAATCAACAAAGAGGAATGGCGTTTAATATTTAAATATGTCTCATGTTGCCATTAAAAATCTTTTATGAGTGTTAAGCCATTATTAAAGCAAGATGAGCTCTAGGTCATGGACCCTTTCATGGCACTCCCACAGTGCTAATGAGACAAATAATATCTCTTCACAGGACGATGGCTGCCTCCAGCACTGAATTCAGTGTGCCTACTGTAGTTAAAAATTCTAAAGGAAAAAAAAATTACCATTAGAATAATCCTACCCCAGGAACTTTTTCCTTTTCATTGTCTGAACAAAAAAGCAGTTTCTAATGCAATTAATGTTAGGTTGGGTTTTTTTTTTTTTTTTCAATGTGTATCCACATGTGCATGTAGTTGAAGGGGATGAGTAGGGAATATAAACCAAAGATAATAAAATACATGGATATTAATAACACACATATGTGCCCATTATCCACTGGACCACATGAGTTACATCCCTAAAAGTTTATTTACCATCTATACAGGTGGAATTATGTTTCACTCCGACCTAACTTAGCCACTTTTTCCACGGCAACTGAAGGGATGACAGGAGAAAAGAACAATGATGCCCAAAGCATGGAAAGCTAAAAAAAGGATGAGCACACTGCAAAAGAAAAATATGCGAGTGAGAACGAATGCTGTAAGTTTTGCATAGTAACTTGTTTGGGAAGATAAACCTTACTAATCAGTGATATCCTACACTTGATGAAATCAAAGCTTTATTATATCCCATTTCCAAACCATATACTACAGAGAGAAGCAATCACACAAATGAGCAGCAAGATATTTATATACGTAAATGCTCCCAAACAAACTTCTTTCACTCTACTCCCAAAGAGGACAGAGTTCTATATTCACCTGTTATCAGAATATGGCATTCCCCACAAACAGTAATTTAATGGCAACTGTCATGCCATGAGAATGAAACACAAATGTCTTATGGTTTCCAGAGCATATAATCAGTGCAAAACTTCATCATAGCCTACTTTTAGGTCATGTATACCAACTTATTAGATCCATAAAGTATATATTAAAATGAAATAATAAAGGATTACATGATATAGACCTCTGAGTTCTGACATTGATGGTATTTGATTTTTTTAATGAACACTGTTGAGAGAGAATGATCTCTAGTGGTTATTCAAGTACATTCTAATGTCCAGGCATTTAGAAGAAATTTTCTCAATTGGCAGTTGATAGCAAGGAGGCAACAATTACAACAGATATCTTTTAGTTAGCTTATCTTGGTTGCTCCAGTACAATTAATTTTAGTATTGTAATATTTGACAAACTTTATCAATGTTTTTGAGATTCATTTGGTCATAAAAGGCAAATATGGCTTATTTCAAGGTACCCCACAGTAAGAGGCATGGATGAGTTGACATTGGAAGCAGAACAGTTAGGAATTGAAGTACCTTTTGTCGTGTATCTCTCTGTCTGTCTTTCTCCCTTTCTCTCAGGGACTGCATGGACCCTCACTCATATCTGCTTAGTGAATCCACCTTTTTCTTGCCATCCCCTTGATCCTCATCTTCATAATTTCAGCCTGTAATTGCTGCCCTTGGCCCAAGTCTACCTCATAGGTTTCAACTTAGTCCTTAGAGCTAACCTACTCAGGCTTTAAATCTCCTCATTCTAAGTTCCAAGAGAGCAGAGAGAGGATGTCTCCTATATTCCACACAGACATTCCTGCTGTAGGTCACAGCAAGACCAGCAGGGCACTGTTTGTGCCCTAATCTGATCTTGTCAGGCTGTGGAGTCATGATCCAACAGGGCCCTGGCTGTGAGGAGAGACATCCAAGCACAGCTCACACTGAGGGCATGAAAACTGCGGAACATTACACTGGTGAGCTGCTGCTGCCAGGGAGGAGCAGACACAGGACAGGCAATGGCGGCTGTGTTTCCAACTAATGGGGGACTGTGTTTTCACTTTAATCTGGAAACAACTCAAAGGCAGAAGTCTTCTCACCTGTATTTTTTGATTAACAGGAACAAATCTTATACTATAAGAGTACACATAAAAAAGAAGACATTCCTTGCTAATAAGTAGGGACAAGCATTTTTTAGATGAAAGTGCTTGAAGCAAGGTATCCTTGGAAACAAAATCGGTTAAAACTAAACAATAACAACAAAATTGTACTTCAGATAAATTTGGGGAAAATGCTCTTGGCGCCCTGATGCGTGAACGTGACCATACCAGAACAGTCTGCTGAAGAGTAAGGCTGACACCCAAAAGAAGAACAGCAGCCAGGAGAGGACCCAAGAGGAGAAACTATGGCAAGAAGATGCTGCTATTCATATTAGTCATTATTTTCAGTGTCTACATTCACGTGTTTTATTAACTATCCTTGGTCCGGGTTTTTAACAACCTTTAGCGAGGAGGGACTTAGAAGATACTGCCCAAACCCGTTGTGTTCTTGTTGATCATTTGTTACCCATAATTATGCTTACATTAACTGACATATAATAAACTATACACAATTTTTAACCCATGGTAGAACTTAAACATACATCTGTCTTGTTCATTTAATGTGGGAATAAATACTTCTGTTGCTGCTCATCCTAAGAAATTTTAAGAAAAAGGAAAACTGCACAGCAAGGCTGTCTGGAGCTTTTGCTTTCAAAATGTTTTTAAGCAATTGGCTAGTCCCTTATTATCTTCTTAGCCATCTCCCCAACTGTTTCAAGGAAAGAAAAAAAAAACGGCAATCTTCTAGTTTACAACTCTGTTCTCAATCCATCAGAGAAAGAGAAGGAAGTGAGTCACTCAGACTTATTCTAACAGAATACAATTTAACCCATTGTATTTTTTTTTTTTTTTTTAGGACTTAGAGGTTATGTCCGGAATAAACTAATTCAAAAATACTCAAAAATCTACTTTATGGCACTGAAATGTAAGCTCTATAAGGGCAATGAGAGAGCATATCTGCAATGCTGTTCTAGTGCCTCATACATTATTCGGCCCAAGATAATGACTCAATTAGTGTTTGTTGAATGATTGAATTAATTAATTGATAGTAGGCAGGAAGGGAGGAAAGGACAAAGGGAGGTAAGGGTCACTAATAACATCTTTATAGGATTTTCCTCCCATCGTGTTAGATATTATTATACTAGCAGAATCCAAATTTAAACCATGTTACTGAACACAGCTGTTAGATCATGCTGACTGATAGACTGAGACCTTTTAAGTTACATGAATCTAAATGAGCAAGACACAAAAATAGCAGCCTTCTTGTCTTCAACTAAGCCAGTGAATAATTTGAGGGCTCTAGAGTCATTGTCTAATGCTTCTGACTTTTTGAGTTGACGTTTGAAATTTATTGGGTTAATACTTAAATTATTGCTTGATAAAGCATCAGACATTTTAGAAATAAAAAAAAAAAAGTTAATTGTGATTGATGACCCTGACTATATTCTGATTATTATTTGTAGTTTCATCATTTTGCTGCCTATTAGCTCATATCAATGTCTGGTTATAAAAGTGTTCCTAATGTTTACAATGAGAGGCCTTGGCGATTATAGCCATATAAATGTGTGAATAATTGAGAGGTTATGCTGCAGTACATGCCTCATCAAGCTCCTTTTCAAGTCTCAAGAACATATTTAAAGCTTAATACTAGACCTCAATTATGCTTGAATTACCAGAAAGAAAAAAACTTACATTAACAAAGCTTTCAAAAAACACCCTCAGTTTTAAATTTACTTGGACAACTGGACAACGGAAATAGTTTGCTCATTTAAGGATTGACCTCTTCTGATAACGAGTCCCCTGCATTTAAAATCAGAAGAAAAAGGAGAAGAACCTTTATTGAGTCTCTTTCTTGGTCCTCAAGAAGATAGATGGAAAGTCAATCTTGACCAAAGGATTGTAGAGTTGTTGACTAGATTGCCAAATTTATATTGTAGTTACAATACAATTGACATTGAGAGAAGTGAAATGTTTATATATGCTTGATTCAACAAGATCGTATTACAGTGGTCTCAATAAATTACAAAGGACCCAGCGATAAAATAATCTGATGCAAAGACTACCCAAAGACTACAATTAAGCACTGATTAACTTTGCTTTGACTCCATAAGAGAAGATTCTGCAGTTTGCAACCAAAACTAACCCAACACATGTGAAAGAGTTCCATCCTTTTCCACAAATAAAAACATATTTCAGATAATGCTTTTAAAGGATACTGAAAGTTCCAGAGAAAACTCCAAATTGTTCTAATATGAAAAAGTGAAGAAAAAAAGTGTAGTAAGATTTTGAAAATAATAATAACCACCAAAATTCAAAGACTTTTAAAAAATCTAATGCATTTGTTTTTAATATATGTAATACATTTTACAATCAGTACAACAGTTCACGTAGAGATAATCTTGGATTACTCCCCTAATGCTAGGGTTTTTATTTTAAACTGTTCACAGATAAACTTGACAAATTCTTATCCCAAATCCCATATTTATGTAAAATAATCTTTATTGCTCAAAATAGAATAAATTTCTATTGCCTTGGAATCACTCTATTAGTGACTTCTATTTTAAAACATCTCTCACTTTGTTTGAAGTTCTCGGCACCTTACCTTAGATGAAGGTAATATAAAAAAGGAAATGTTAGAAGAGTCTTAGGGTTATGTGGAACCTTATAGGCCAAGTCACCCTATTCTCTCATTATAAAGAGGAATGAACAAAGGTTCAGAGAGTTCAGTGACTCATCCAAGGCCATATACAATGATGCAGTGGCAAAGCTTGGACTATCGTCCAATTCTCTGACTCCCACTCTGATTTTCTTTCCCTAGGCATCCTCCACCAATACCAGACACTCTTTAGCAGCCACTATCATTTTTCCTTCTCATGCAAACTCTACTGAGGAAACATAATGATTCAACTCAAAAGTGTTCGCTGTGTACCTACACGTGTGGCACTCCAGAAGGTAAAGAGGGCAGGTACAAAGCTGACTAAGGATTGGGTCCCTGTCCTTGTAAGGGAAAGATATTCCCAGATGACTATTAGCCACAGTTTGGTAACATCAGAGAAGAACTGCCATGGAAACAGTCAGTTCTGGAAAGTCATGAAGCTAAGGAGGAGTTATTCCAGGTTAAAAGACCTCAGTGTGTTTTGAGAACCATGTGATATTTGAGGGTAGATGAAGAAGATTGTGGCAGGTGGCTTGGTATTCATTCTGAATAGTTATTTCATTCTGCCAAAATAGTTTAACTTTAACCACTAAAAAAATATCTAAAAATATAGTACTTTATATCTCATTAATGGATGGAGGGTCAAAATGTTACTACAGATGGAACAGGTAAGCCTATAGAGCACTAAATAAACATCCATCCATGGCTTTATCTAAGTTATTTATATAAATAAATCCGTCCCCAACACAATGCTTTCATTTTATATTAGGGCATTAAAACCAAGTATTTGGATTGAAAAATGATGATGAGAAAAATTGAAAAATTTCCTATGACAATTGGCAGAATTGAGGCTGAAATCCATTTCTCCTTACTCCCTGCATTTTCTATACTGCCATGTTGTCTTTACAAGTTTATTGCTTTCAAATCCATTTTTATGAGCATTGAATAAGATGGGAGGAGGATAAATACAAGGTCATAAACTTTTAGAATACCACCACAAAACCAACCTTGATACATCAGATATAGCTGTTACACACTGTGGACTCACTCACAACCCACTATCAAAACTATGATCAGCCTAGTGTTATCAGGCGGATTCCCATAGATATAGTCCATCAGGCATTGCATATACATTCGTCATCTTTTCTAAGAAAACTAGAAACACCTGGATCGTGTTAGGTCACTTCTGAGTCTCTACAGCTGGATCTTATGCTTCTCTCCTCTTCAGGAGTTGACAGTCTGGAAAAATCTTGAGATTCTGCCAAGAAAACAAGAGCCTTTTATTTTGAATATGGACATTTCTATATGTTTTGGTGAAGCAATGAAGTGGGGAGAGTGACTTGAAAATTATTCCTTATGGCGGATAAATAAAAGTATGGGCAATAAGAAAGATGGGTCACAACCTTCTAGTACGAATATATTAAGCAAGAAAAAATATCGTGTTTTCCTCCTAAACAACCCTCTGTAGCATAACAATAGCCTCTGTCAGTAGTGCCCAGTGGAGAGTAACTTCAGAGAAGGTCTGTATTTCAACTGGACCATTGGCTGCGTGAGTCCATGCAATTGGGCCTCTGCTCTGTGGTTCCTCCACCCTCTCTCAAAGAGACACTTGAAAATCTCCTCCCTCCAAGCAAAGGGCAGGGGGCCAGGGGTGGGGTGGCTCTGCTTACTCTGTAGCACACTATTTCTCTGGTTGAAAAGCTTCTGATGTGAAATTAGTCATCAATTTAGCTACTTTTTTCCATGAGTCTGAATTCTAGCTTTCTAAATGTAATGTGTAAGTGTAAAATACCCAAACCATGGGAAGAGCTACAGTTTCCACAGCATGAACTTTGAGACCGGCAAAGTTCAGACGAAATTTGACATCAATCAAACGTCACTTCTCTACCCAGGTTGTGAGCTGAAAAGTCATCATGCAGAAAACAAGAACAGGAGGTTCCCTGCCCAAGGGAACATGAAATACTCTGTGACGGTGTGAAATAAGCACTCTTTTGGCTTTTTGCTTATGGCAAGAACAGGCCAAAGAGGGGTGGTAAATGCTACTTTGCATTTACCAATTATGAAATATGTGCATCACCCAACATGGAGAAAGCCAAGGCAAGAGAAAAAATTCCACCCACTGCTGTATTGTTTCATTGACCGAATCAGAATTATTTACACATATATTTATTTCCCATTAGTGTATGACTCAGTACTTGTGTGCAACTAAAGATATGAGGGCAGGTGTGTCTCTTGTTAAAAGGTCCCTTCTATATGGGCAGTCCCAGTCATACATCTGATCTACCCTGATCAGATGCTGTACTTTGAATCAATTTCACCACACTCACTAGCTGACTTCTGTCTACCCCATGGCCATTAAAAGCAGGTTGTCATGCTCCAGTTTTAGTCCTGAGATTCTCCAACATTTTCCTCTATTAATCCTTCCTGATTTTGCATCATTCTGGCTCCACCTAGCTCCTAATTGTTGACTTTGTCTCCCACAGGCCAACCTGAAAGCAACTCCTTGTCCTTGAATGGCAGCACTTGTGTATGCTATTGTTAAGCTTCCATGCTCCCTAAGGACAGTGGATCTGAATCATCCTTCGACCTGTTCCACTCTTGGACACTCAGATGGTAACTTCTTCCTCTCCCTATCCAGCTCTGATTCCTGGCACCCAAACTGCAACCCTGATCTGTCGAGCCCCAGTCCCCCAGGAGTTGAGGGTGGTGGTGGCACATACCATCTATTATGTTATTGTGAGGCAGCTGGGTACCCCATTAAGGAGTCTCATACCACGAGATTAGGCAGAAAGGGTACCCTCTTTAGGTAAGAAGGTCAGAGGAAATAAAGAGACTTTAATGAACATAAGTTTTTTGAAAATAAGAAAAACGGTAGCAGTAAGGAACATTCCTACATCCTCATTGTCAACAGCCCAAAGCTATGATAAATTTGTTCCTGTGCAGAAAACTCCACTGCTAATTATAAGAAATACTTTAAACATTCTCTGTCTTCCATAATATAATACTGGTAATATCAATAATTGTATTTCAGAATGGCATTCTAAAAATGGATCCTGTCAAGGCCACAGACAAATGAAGCATTAGGAGAATCTAAATAACATGCTCACACATTTTGCATGGTAAGGAATATGTGAGAGTCACTCCCATTCACTCGAAGAAAGCATTGTACAAGAGGATGTGTTGTTAGGATCATTGAAAACTAGCAGGGAAGCAATTTAGAAGGCCTGGCAAAGGAAGAGATTCCAAGGGTAAGAGACCTCAAACACTCACATTTAGGGCTGAGCAAGGTATGTGGCTGGAGAGAGAAGATGTTGTAAAGGGAAGAATGTAATGGAAAAGAAGAGGAAATAATAGTAGCTACTGTTCATTACCCATAAAGATAACAAGGTTTAGAAAGGATGGGTATTGTTTTGGACAAAGACATGCTATCTCCCTGTCCCGGATTCACTCAGAAATGGTTTCCTATTGCTTATGACTCTTTGGGAAGCTTGTCCAGCACTCAGCACAGCCTAGTAAGCTACAAGGAGAGAAATTTAGAAGGTCTTGGAGGAAGGTTCATTTCTGTCTTCAAGGTTGCAGTCTGCGCACTGGACCAGTTGAACCTACTACAGTAGCCACTCCTGGAGTCATTATAGATATGACTGAGAGCATCTTCTCTCCCACCTCACACCCAAAGCCTCCTGACTCTTGCAAAAGGCTTTGTTTCATAGTCACTGTGGTATGAGGTGCCATGAGACCCTCTTGGTGTTTACATCCACGGACCGGTTTGCCAGGTCCTGCAGTATGCAGGAAGGCTGGCCAGCAGGACCCCTGGCTTGCTGCTATGTATATTGTGCCCTGTATGCAGTGGCTCAAACTAAAGAGATAGTTGCTACCGTGGGTATGGCCTTCCGCAGTGGCTATAGGAGGACCAGCTGGTGTAACCCAGAAGTGCAGAAGCAAGGTTTTACCAATGGAAGATAGAAGTTCATGGATAAATTCTTCTCCTCTCCCACAGGTGGACTGTTCTGAGACATGATAATTTCTCTGAAGATATCCTGAAAGATTAAGCAATCAACAATACTAGTGACAAAACTGTGGACAAATTGGGAGTGTACTTCCTTTGAATTTGCTCTTCATCCTGTGCTGCCTCACTCTTTTTCCTTCACTATTATTTCTCTGGGATGACACATCTCATTAAAGTGATAACACAAACAATGTGCCTTAGGCTTTTTTTTTTTTTTTCAGGCTAACAATGGGCTAAGATAAGTGACATCCCTAATGCTACATAACTTGTAAGAGACGGCTGGGATTTAAACCCAAATCAAGTTCAACTATGATATACAAATGAATAGGGACTCCACTATCTTGAAACCGGTACAAAACATCATTGACTACCTCGCTAAATATTCTGTGTATACTAGCTCTTTGATTTTAAGATAAAGACTTCAAGTTAAGGATCTTGACTATAAAACACCAATTACCACAATTTTTGTATCTGTTATTAACCTTATCTTCTCACTCTATATAGATTCTTCAAGAACATTTAAGTAAAAAATCTCTACATGAACAATAACAATAGAACACTCTCCTGGAAAATCCATCATCTTTAACAAAGAGATTTAATTTTTAAGACATATATATCTTTAATTTCATGTATTGCTTTTAGAAGCTTTAGATTTTTATACTGAGCACTGACATTTAAGTAATGAAGAAAAGATTTCCAACATACATTTTCCACTCTACCTCATGGATTTAGATCCAATTTTCTCCAGTAAAGGAAGATGGACCACACATTACCAAATAAATCTGCTCTGGCTTCTCTTCTAGCAAACTGTACATCTTTTCCCTGGAGTACTATTATTCAGATGACACAATAATTTCCTTGGACAGTACCGATCTTCCTAGCTCATCTCTTCGGATGCTCAGTCCAGACTCTACAACATGCCTGGATCTAGGCAGCATCATTGTTGTCTTATTGATCTTCTGTATACACCCTTCCCCCATTTTCTTCATTGCATCAAGGACAATTAATTAGCAAAGGTCACAGAGGAGTCCTCTAGTCCACATAAGAACACCATGAGCATCAGAGGAAACTAAAAACATTTAAACTCTCTCTTCCAGAAACCTTAAGCACAAAAGTCTAAAATCAATGGTATGCCTGGTATTAAAATCTTTCTTTCCCTGCAAGTGTGCCCAAATGAATAACTTTAAAGGTAAAAAACCTTGAACTGAATCCATCTGGAATTTCTATCTTAGCGAAGTCTGGGTTGCACACCAGTTGACCTTCAGATCTTTAAGGAAGTACCAAGAGAGCTGGAGGTGGTCTGTTAGTGAAACTGGTAAAATGAGGTACTAAGAGGCATCTCTTGGGCATCTCTCTTCTATCTGTCATCACTATTGCTGTAAACTTTTATATGGTTGAATTAGAGATTAAGAGCAGCTTTGGATAAGAAAAAAAAAATCACTTGTCCAACTCCAAGAGGCTGGCCAAAAGGTGTGTGTGGAAACAGAAAATGTTATCCAGTTCTGTGCATTAAGATGCTGTCTGTGGTACTTCAGTGACTGAAAGTACGACTGAGGGCATCATATCATTTATAAACTTGTGAAGCCACCTTCTTTCTCCCTGCCCACATCTCAACAGCAGATAGATCTCCCAGCTGTGGACCTGCAGAATATCAATTACACCGTGATTGGGACGACACTGCTTACAAAGGACTAGTTGTCCATTGAAGAGCTCTATTTTCTCATGAAAGAATCACTACTGTTTAAGATAATGGACTCAAAAGGATTTGGGCTTTTATAAAAAGAACTGAACAATACAAAAATAGATTTTAAGAAAACCATTCATCAGGAACAGAAAAAAATATAAACATTTCTTGGCCTACTTTTAAAAATTAAATGAGTTTTTGAAAATTTGTTTATTTGTTTGTTTTTACTTTGACTTTAATGGTTTTTTGGAGTGTTTTTAAGCCATTTCAACATGGCCAAATGATTCACATGCTATCCAAAGATTATAGACCAAAGCACTTTCAGAGAAATCCAAGGAAAGAAGATTATCTATATTTGATCACTGTTTGAAGAAGAGTCTTCACTTTGTTCCTACTATGGATCCAGCTTTTGTACTTTGGTTATTATTAAAGTTGAGACAGGACCAGGTAGCAATGAACTGTGGCCTTTGTGGCAATACTAAGTGGTGGAAAAATAGTCTATATTTGTTGAGATTTTAGATTGAAGATGTAGCAAGACCATAAGTCAAAGAATTAAGGACTCTCTTTCTCTCAGAGAGAATATTTTCCTACTGATGGTTCATGGGGAAGGAGTGACACCTATAAATTGCATCTATCTCCATGGGGATATAAAAGGAGAAATTTAGTGACTTCCCATGATTCCATTCTCTCAAGTATGTAATTAGGGAAACACTAACATGAAAAAAGGAAGGACAAAGTGAAAAAAAAGTGATAAAAATGACCACTCTTTTTTAGGGAACTCTCACAATGTTCAACTTCTTTATGATTTTTCCGAACTCTGATTTTTTTTTTCTGTACTTAGATGGCTTTATATTGTGCGCCACTTTGGGTGGCAGAATTTAATAGGAATATTGGCAAAGAAGAATGCATTCAGAATGAGATGAAGTAAACAATTTTTGAAAAATATTACAACAGTGAAGGGTCTGGTAGGAAAGGAAATTTAACTGAGAGAAGACTATATGGGATAGTATGTCTATGTGGAGGAGAAAAAAACTTATCTAGTGTAACACCTCATGACAGAACTAAGACAAAGATTCACCATAATAGGAAAAAAGATTTTAGATTATTTCAAGGAAAAAAATTATAATTATCTAACATTTGAACATACTGCATAAATAAAGAGTAAGATTTTCAACACTGGAAAAAATTTATTAGAAACTAGATGACTTCTTGTCAGGGATGTTGCTAAAGAAATGTCTCCTTGGAATAGCGATTGAACAGTATTTCCAACTAAAATATTACCTAAGTACCAATCAAGCACTGGTAATTATTATTTAAAAATCTGGGATTATGTCAATAAATTTAAACAAACTGACTTTAAAGTGGAATTATTCACTTGTTTATCCATTCAGCAAATATTTTTTTGAGCCCCTGGAATATGCATGTAAGATTTTAGACGTTGTGGTACAGTGATGGAAGAGCAGATAAGGGTACTGCCTTCATGGCACTTGAATTCCTATGGGAATACCACAAAATGAACATTTTTACAGACAATACAGAAGGTAATTTTAGAAAATGATAAATTCTATTAATAAAATAAAATAGAGTAATAGGATAGGAAGTTGAGATTAGCAGAGACTTTAGTGAGAGCGAACAGGGAGATCTTCCTTTGGAAAACATCATTTAGTTTCAAGACCTAAATACATAGCAAAAGCTGGTCATGCTAAAATCTTGGGGAAGAGTTTCAGGCAATGGAAAGAGCAAGCAAAAAGGCTCCTGAGGCAGAAAGTGATAAACAAGGGAGTGATACAGTCTGATTTACTTTTAAAATTATTCTGGCTGTTGTGTAGAAAATGACTGTCAGGAGTCAAGGGTGAAAGCGGGAGGTCTACTTAGGAATCTATCTCAGTGGTCTAGGTGAGCCCTAATGAGGGCTCAGGAGGGAGCATGATTTAAATAGTGTGTTGACTATTCTTTAGACATTTAGACATGCCGTAGTCTGAATGCTGTTCAAAATGCTGTGATTTAACAGTGTGTGTATATACATTATACGTCTAAGTATGTATCCATGTATACATACATTATACCATAAAGATAGAACACAAGGTGTTTTTAGAACTGAGAACACAAGTTAAATAGAAAGCACTCTTTAGTACTAAGAAGATTCAAATTGATGGAGAATTTAACAACAACAAAAAAACAGGAATATATATATATAAAAGTTTTTAATTTTTTGCCCCCAAAACACTCAGTTTTCCAAGGAAAGTAAAAAGTCCATTGTATCTAATACATAATTAATTGTAAATGATCATGAAATTGGTATCTGACACCTACTGGGATGGACTTCTTTCTCCAGCTATGAGAGGACAACAGGGAAAGAAGACACAGGCTAAATTTGGAGACCCTCTCATGGCCTGTCATGGAGCCACACAGAACAATTGTCCAGGTTTGTTCAATGGGAGAGAAAGGAAAAGCCGACTTACAAATATCTGTTCTCATTGTTTTGTGTTTTACTTTGGTAGAAAATATGCAGTTATTTGGAAACCACAGGTGAGATGACCCATTCAAACCGAGATTTAAACGTTGGTTTTATGTGCAGATGGATAAGCCATCGATCACTTGGCTGTAGGTGGAAAATCTTTGCTTAAGTCATCAGCGCTCCCAAGTGTAATCCTACCTGTGTTAAGCAGGGGGAATTCTGTTTTTCTACTGTGATTTGATATAGAGAAATAACATGAACAGATAAGCTTTATAACAGCACTAGGAACCCATGTTATTTCTAACAAATGAGAACTAATGGGCTCAAAGAGTTGGACTCTGGCTCATGGTCAAAATGTGTGATGACCAAGGTAATGTGGCAGAACCCAGATTACTCAGAGGGAGCTGAGGAAGAAGGCAGAATAGTTGAAACAAAGTGGAGAAAGAAGGTGTGGAGGAGAAAACGAAACCAATGAGATAAAGAGACTAGTCAGCTCCCAATTTTTCAAAATTATTCTTTTACTATAATTTTAAATCCATTTCAATGTGACAGCTAACTCAGGAAAGTGGCCTTCCTCAAAACTCTGCTCACACCCAGAGTACTCCTGACTCTCAGTGTCTTGAAAATCCCTCCCCTCCCATTCTATTGTTAAAACTTTAAGGAGGACTGTTGTCATTTAGTGTCCACTGAGTAGATTCAGCTTAGGAGTTATTCATTCAAAATACCCACTCCTAACCTAAAAGCAACAAACGAACAGGACAAACAAACAGAGACTCCTGGACCTGAACAATAGACTAGTGGTTACAGAGGGTGGGGGGAGACAGGAGGTAGATGGAGTAAAAGGGGTCAAATATGTGATGACAGAAAGAAATCTAACTATGGGAGGTGGACACACAGTGTAAATATATATGTGCCTTACTGTTAAAGTGTACAGCTGAAACTTACTGGATTTCGTTAACCAATGTCACCATAAAAAAATAAAATAATATAAAAAATAAAATAAAATAAAGAAAAACAAAATACCCCCTCCTTACTCTTTCTTTCTACCTTCGTGGTACCAAAGACATAATGTGACCCTACCCACTCTTTTCCTGTTCATGTTTTTCAGCTTCTTCCAAAAAACCGTTGGAAATTCCAGTCAAAAATAAAGATGGTAGTGTAGCCACAAGAGAGAAAAGTGCCAACACTTAGAGACATTCACCCTTGTTATGACTAATTCCTATGTGATTATTATGCAGTGTTTAGAAAAGACGTTTATCATAAGGAGTGTGTATATACACATGCATATATGTGCACTTGTGTAGACATGTCTAATATACTTTTTATTCTAAAAAGAGTTGGGGTAAAAATGCCACTAATTCTCAATGGCTAGTAAGATAGTCATCATGAACTGAGTTTACAATCTAATTCATTTATGAAAGAATCATGGGATAGCAAGCAATACAGTGTAGTGGTGAAGATCACCGTCTTTAGATCCAGACCATCTGGATTTAAACTTCAATTCACTACTAACCCGATGTGTGAGTAAGCTAGTTAAACTCTCTATGCCTCAGTTTCTCCTTTTGGGGTGATAATATAAGTTTTTTGTGTGACGTCTAAACAAATTATTATATGAAAATGCTTAAAACAGTTCATAGTACATAGCAATTGCTATGTTTGCTCTCTTCATCATCATCACAGTTTTCACTGTCATTAACTTATGACTTTTCAAAATGAAGAAACAAGCTATTAAATATTATGCCAGTATTAGCTATTATTATAAGAAATGCTCACCTTCAAAAATTTCTCTTTATTCAATTCAACTAAAAACTATTTATTCAGTCAATGTTTGCTGACTGCTTACTATGTGCTGAGAGTACTATTTATGTACCAGGTGCTAGGGATGATCATAAGCTAGACAGACAAGGTCTCTGGTCTCACATAGCTGACATTCTAGGGAGCTGGGAATTATGTGTGGTTCATGTGTGCCAAAAACTGTTTTAATTTTAAAGAAGAAAAACCACAGTTTTCTCTGTCCACAGGCAAAAGATTAATGTGTTATTTTCCTTTAGAGCTTTATCCCTATCATATTTCTATATAAATATATCACTTCTGTTTTATAAGCCACCAGAAGATTTATATTGGTGATTTTCCTCTAATTGATCTGCTTCCTTTACAAGATGCCTGTTCAGAAGGAGAGAACACTATTTGGCTCCCTTATCCTAAATAGTAACATCTTGACTGTAAAAGACAACAAAGTGTGAACAGTATGTATGAGCCTGTTGAGAAAAATCCAACAGCAGATATCTTAGTCATTCTAGGCTGCTATAACAGAATACTATAGACTGGGTGACTTATAAACAGCAGAAATTTATTCTTCACCATTTTAGAAGTCCAAGATCAAGGTGCTAGCAGGTTTGGTATTTGGTGAGGGCCTGCCTCCTGGTTCATAGACAGCCATCTTTTCACCATGTTCTGGCATGGTAGAAGGGGCGAAGGGGCTCTCTGTGGTCTCTTTTATAGGTGCACTAATCTCATTCACCCTCATCACCTAATCACCTCACAAAAGCCACACCTCCTAATACCATCATGTTTGGGGTTAGGATCTCAAAATATAAATTTTAAGGAGATACAAACATTCAGTCCATGATAGCAAGTTATTTTCAAACACAAAAAGAAGGAACTACAAATCAAGCTCCATTATAATTTGACATTCTCTGAAAAATCTTGGTTCAAACTACACAGAAAAGGCTGATCCTAGCAAAAAGATATAACACCAACTTGTATGTGCATGAGTATGAAATATCATGATATTAAAACTCAATGAATTTAGGACAATTAACTAAAGTCCAACAGTCTGGGTTCTAATCCTATGAAATCTGTGGAAAAGTCAACAAACTTCACAGAACCTTAGTTTCCTCTTCTATAAAATGAGACTAGAGTTCTTACCTTGTTTATCTAATAGGTAAGAATCCAATAACATAGCATTATAGAAAATAGAGCACAAGTAATGGTCTTGATGCTGGGGCATGAACCATGTAGTAGAGATGACTTGCAGAGAACCATATCAATCAGGGTTCAATCAGAGAAACAAAACCGGTGGGGATTTGTTCTAAGGAATTGGCTTGTGAATTGTGGGAACTGGATAAACAATCTGTAAGGCTGTCGTCTCCACATCTGATGCTAAAGATTGATGTCCATAGAGTAGACAGTCAGGAAGGAGATGGCTATAAAGTAAAGACTATCAAGGGCAGAATGGAAGCCAGAGGCACAAGCTGGGATCCCTCAAGCATAGATAAAACCTGCATCTGACCTTGGTGAAAGACAGAAGCTAGATCCTTCATCACAGACCTAACACAGGCACACCTGGTTCAGGAATCAGAGAACATGAAGCAGGGTCCAGGGGAAGTAGAGCAGTTAAAGGGCCAGTTTCTCACCAATCACTAGGTAACTCAGCAGATCAGCAACATGTGTGAGCTACAAGATGGCTACTGCTTCCCTTCCCCTCCAAACCTCCTAAGAATTTTCCTTGTGGTTCCTCTGTCACCAGAAATACACAAGAGAGTAAATTCTGAGAAATGTAGTTCAGCCTACTCGAGTCGACACACCAAAAGATCATCACAAATCTTTTGATTATGACTGGGAAATTGACCCAGCAATTTTCACATTCTTATCCATACAAATGTCAATAAGGTCTAAATCACTGATACTGCAGCAATCAAGAGCAAGAACTTCAACGACTTCCTGAACCAAGTTCAAATCCAAGGTTTACCATTTCTTGTTTGTGACACTGAGCAAGCAAATTAGTTAACTGTTTTCTCATCTGTAAAACTGGGATTGTAATACCTGCCTCATCAGTCAGATCAAAGAGTATGGAAGATGAAACAGGCAAAATGCTAGAATAGAGCTTATTATGCAGCCAGTGTTCCATAAGTGATAACTTATCATTCTAACAGTCACTCCTAAGAGCTAACTACGTTAGAATCAAACATCTGAAGAGAGTCCCAAGGATCTCTTTTCCCTGGTAAGCCACAATGTATGCTTAAGGGGAGTGAAAAAGAAGTGTTCAAAGGACATTCTTGAGGCAAATAAGAATGGAACCAATTTATACATCAAATCATAGAGGCTGACTATTTTCATATTTTCCCAGCTGCCGGAGATATTTGCTGAAAGAACATTGGTATTTTGAAGCATTTTGCTTCCAAGTTGACTTACATAGTGGCTTCATCAGAAAAAGTACTTAATAGGCAAGCCAAATTATGTTGGACAATGTATGCCAAGAAATAGAGTTATGAGTATGGACTTATACGCTGGGGACAGACTGCCTGGGTTCAAATCCTGGCTCCATCATTTATTGTGCTTAGGCAAGTTATTTCGTGTTTTACATCTGAAAGGTGAAAAAAATACTAGCATCTATGTCATAGAGCCACTGTGATAACTAATGAGTTAAAATATACAAAATATTTAGTATAGTAAGCATAGTAATCATCAGTTAGGTGCTTGCTATCATCACCATTGTCATCTTTATTGCCATTACCCACAGATCTCTCATCTTCTTTCAGCCAGGAATAAGAAACTATAAACTCAGATCTATCCACACCTAGTAAGAAACATAAAGGCAAAGAAAACTTGACCTTCATTCAACTCTCTAACACGTGTATTCCTTCTTAGTGTGATCTACCTGCTCCTTTTGCCTAGGTAGCTTTCTGTGAACTTGACTCTTTACCTTCCCAGATCTGGGGAATTGGTCAGCTCTTCATTGTTAGCTGGATTTCAAGAGCTTCTTTCTGGCCAGCTGCAGCCAGCTCCCACTCATACTCCAAAATAATAATTCATGAGAAAGGACTTCCACGACACCCTTGTGCCTAAAAAGAATTAGTGAAATAACTTTCCATTGCTTGTTTTAACAAGTCAAAATAATGCATTATTTCACAATCTCATTGTCCTAAAGACAATGCAATTCTTTAAGCTCTTTGCATCCATTCGAAAGCATCAGGTGATTGAAAACTGAGCCTTGCTGCTCTATAAAGACCACAGCTTTTCTCAAATGTTTGCTTTTCCACACTTGCACCTGCACTTCACCATAATAGTAAAACCTGGAGAAGTTTAAATAGAGATGTGTCTAATTCAGAACACAGATGCTTAAGGAAAGATTTCTGTTTTTAAAAGAGATTCCTATAAATGATTTAGCAAATTTGAGCATATAACCTGTCCAAAGTGCTAGCACACTTTGCTTCAAGCAGCCAATTTTGCAGTCAAAGCTGTGGTTTTCTTGTTCCTTCTGTGAGCTGTGACTGCCATTTCCTTATGGCCCAGCCCTCAGCGATGCACAAACCAGGGATGTATTTCTCATTTGGTTTCCTTGAATTATGAGCCCCAAAGTTCCAAGACGCTTACAGTCTGGGTGGCCACACAGGTATAAGTGCATAAAAGTCTGTTCTTAGGATGGCGCAAGGAGCAAACGTATTCACTTCAAACAACTCCCATCTCTCTGGGAACATACTACACAGCACTCCATCAGAGAGAGGCATATTTGTGGCCATAATGAACAACAGCAAAGGTACAAGGAAACACACACCAAGAAAAGTTAGAAAACCAAAGAACCAAATAAATCCAGCTTTTTATAGGAGAAGATCTTTTAGTTCCCTTCCTCTCCTCTAAAACATCTTAACTCCTTGGAATTCAACAGAAATGGCAAAGGAAGATTATGTCTGTGAACCCAACCATAAGCCCAACAGTAGATGCTACAATCTAGACTTTCAAAAAGAATAAAAAATAAAGATTTTGGGGAAAAGGATTTCTTACTTGCACAAATTTTAGTTTCCACTAGAAGTGAAAGGTCTCATTCTTTTCAGACTTGAAGAAGGAAGGCTCCCATTGGCTGGAGCAGTGCACGTGCATCAGGATCTGAGCCTGTCAGAGTGAGTCAGCACGGCCCACAGCAGACCCCAGGACTCCCCAGAAACTGAGGACCACTACCACCAGATGAGTCACCTCTGCTTTATTAAAACAGAGGAAAAGAATAGAGAGGGGTTTGGTCACCTGGATCTAGTGCAAGTTTTTAAATTCAGAACATCATTTTCTCTTTTGAGCAGGTCCTGGAGCCTCACAAACTTGTTTTTTTACAAGCCAAAAGAACTCTTAAAAGGTTATAACTATTCTTCTGGAAAAGTTAACTCAAATTGGAAGTACCAAATTTTCTATAAGCAAAATATGTTATGCTCCTTTTTCCTCCTATGCACCTAGGAATATAATTATTACTGATTATAAGTACATATTTGCCTATTAAAACAAAACTGCCAAACTGAGCAAGGTCACAATGAGTCATTATGAATGCATGAATTTGATTCTGTTTGGTTATATATGCACTTGAACTAAAATTGTCTACAGATGTATTTTTGACTATAGAATAGATACACCCCTAAAGACTTGCCAGGAAATCTTTGAAAATAGAAAAGTATCTTTAGAGTGCAGGGGAGCTCATTATTTCCAAGAGTTCTGAGATGAATTATGTAGTAGAGAAGCATTGTGTATTTATGGAAGGCCTAATGGATGAAGGATATAAAAGAAATATAAGACACGATCTTTGTCCTCAAAATCCAATTCAAGGATTTCTTTCACGAATTTAAATTTTCACTTATGGAATTACCTTAAAATGAAGCTACCTTTACAATATATAGCATCCAAGAAATCCCAGTCTCACTTTGTACCACAGAAGCAACCTGTGATAAGGCCCGATGGTCATATAATGCTCCTTTTCCCTAACTAAGACAGTCCTGAACCTCAGATATCTTGAAAATGCAATTTGTCTAGGGTTGAGCAGCCACTAAAGAAACTTGAGCAGCCATTCTTCCTCCTTCTACTGTTTTCCCATGCTATATTGTTCTTTGTTCATTCATCATACATACACACATACCATACACTTACACACTTAACAGTTTCCAGTGTCTTGGGCTATACTTCTCAGTTATCTCAGATCGTCCCCAGTGAGGCCTCATTCCAATAATTTCAGCATCATCAGCCCATTCTTTAGCTAATCATCAGCTCATTGACTTTATTGTTTCTCTTATCTCCCCAATCAAAGGAGAATCAAATTCAAAATGGGGTATCTCTCTGAGTCCTTCAAATTACATTATATAAGTAGCCTTAGTCCACCTATGTTAGGTCCTGCTCTGTCTTGAACAAAAAGGGAACAAACTCATCTGATTCTGTTGGTTTGGTTATAGATGAGAATGTGCCTAGATAACTAAGAGGAACCTGGGAGTCTCATAAACCTGGACTAAATGGCAAAGGACTGTTGGTGGTTTGATAGTAGTAAGTGAATCAGAAACAATGCTGTTCTCTCAGAACCTAGAAAATTAGATCCGCATAGATACATAACTCTATTCACAGTTAATGCAACATGTTTAGCTTTGGATTCTGTAGCTTTGGCCACCTCCTCCGCTACAGTACGCCTTCTCCTCTTGGCTTCTGTGACACCACGCTCTCCTGGTTTTTATCTGTGCCTCTACTAACAACAGCAGCACCAACAACAATAGTCATTATAAGTTATAATGATAACTTACATTTATTGAGTGCTTCCTCTGGACCAAACAAAGTGCTAAGTATATTCCATGCATTATTAGCTCATGTCCTAAGCCTGAGTTCTCGCTTTATTCCTCCTCCTCATTTCCCTCCATGGATTTAGAAACCATCTGTAAGCTAGTCCCTCCCAAATGGCTAGGACCAGCTTGGACCTCTTTTTTGCATTCTAGACCCAGTATCTAACTGCCTAGTTGGCAACTCTTCCTGAATATTTCTCAGGCATCTCAAAGTGAACTCTTCATCTTGCTGCATATGGCAGCTACCTCTCCAATGTTCCCCGGCTCAGTAAATGGCACTGTAATTACAGGAATATAGGGGTCATTCTAACACTTCCCTTCCCTCAGCTCTTCTACCCAGTCCATCATCCACCTTGTCACTGCTGTCTCCACAATGCGTACCGAACTCGGCCACTTCTCTCCCTTCCTGGAGCCACCTCTCACACACAGACAGATCTCACAGCCTCAGAAGCACCCTCCCAGCTTGCATTCTTGCCCCAGGTCAACCTATTCTCCACAAAACAGTCAGAATAATCTTTTCAAAACAAAATGGTTCTTGTCAATTTCAAAACACTTCCTGTAGCTTCACGTGGCACCTAAGGTAAAATGGAGAATCTTCATGTGGCCTCTGCCCACCTCTGCAGCCTCACATCTCACTATCTCCCTCTCCCTCACTCCACTTCAGCCATCACTCATTTCCCCAAACACTCCAAGACCATCCCAACCTCAGAACTCTCCCACAGGCTGCTCTTTTTGCTCTCTTGATATTGGCCTCCCTCCGTAGCTTGTACCTTTTATGAGCCTCCACTAGCTCAACACCGTATCCACAGAACCAGTACAATGCCTGAAGGTGTTTGGTAAATATTTGCTAAATACGTGAATAAAATATATTTAGCATATATCTTTTCAAGGTCTATTATGTGCCAGGAATGATGGTAGACATGTAGACCTCTCCATAGGTAAGATTCTACACCCAATTCCAGTATGTGGGTTTTTCCCCCCACCCTAAGCAATTCTCCAATAACAGCTGGGTGTCTTACAATCCGTCTCATTTCTGACACTATCTTTCTAGAGATAGCATAAGACTCCACAGGTGAAGGGCTCAGCCCCGTAAGACTACACCCCCTTTCCGATGTCAATCACAAGTCCAGGTTGTCACCTGTGTTTCTGATCCACCACCTATAGACTGTAAGTTCCAAAAACCCCCTCCTTGGGTTTGATTAATTTGCTAGAATGGCTCACAGAACTCGGAGAAACATTTTACCTACTAGATTACTGGTTTATTATAAAAAGATATAACTAAGGTATAGCCAACTGAAAGAAATGCATAAAGCAAGGTTTATGGGAAGGGGTGAAGAGTGTCCATGCCCACTTTGGGTGAGCAATTCCCCCTGAATCTCTATTTGTTCACCATCCTGGAAGGTTTCAAGACCCCATCCTTCAGGTTTTTATGAAGGCTTAATTACATAGTCTTGATGGATTATATCATTGGCCACAGATAGTTGATTAAACATCCAGCCCCTCTCCCCTCCCTACAGGTTAAAGGGTGGAACTGAAAGTTCCAGCCTTTTAGTCACATGGTTGGGTCACCTGGCAACCAGCTCCTATACTTAGGTTACCTGAACACTTTCTAAAAGTAACCTCATTAATATAACAAAAGATACTTTAATTGTTTTCATCACTTAGGAAATTCCAATGGTTTTAGGAGTACCCAGCTTGTGTTTTTCTGATGCCAAATAAATATTTCTTCTTGTTATTATAAATCACAATAGCACAATAGACCAACTTGCAATATGGCAGCTGACTCCTTTAAGAACATACAAGTAAGAGAGCAAAAGAGAGCAAGAAAGAAGCCTACTTTTTTGGAAACTAATCTCAAAAGTGTTATTCCATTAGAAGCAACTCACAAGGTCCAAGGGGAGTGGACCAAACAGGGCACGAATACCAGCAGGCAGAGATCACTCGAGGCTCACCTCAGAAGCTGCCTACCGGAGTGCCTATTGCTCCATGTCAATATGTGTGTGTGTGTGTGTGTGTGTGTGTGTGCGCGCGCGCGTGTGCGTATGTGTGTGTATACACACACACACACACATATATCTTTTTGTTGTTGAAACTGTAGGATATTCTAAGGTAGAAATGAAATAATTGCTCTTTGAACAATTTTCTATTTTTTTGGATATTTACGATATTTATCATTTCCCACTAATCTTGTAGTAAACGTCCTTGAATACATACGTTTTCACACTTCTCCAATTATTTCTAAAGGATTAATAGACTAGGTTATGCTGCGGTAACAAACAAAACTAGAAATCTCAATCGTTTACACATAAAAACTTATTTCTTGCTCATATAAAATCCATTTTAGGTTTCAAAGGCTCTCCATAACTGCTTTACTTACCCCAGAAAGGTAATTCTGGGCCACTTTCTTCTTTCTATCTGATGGTTGCACTAGATCAACATGTGGCATTTTTGGTTGAAGTTCAAGAAGAAGAGAGAGCTGAAGGGTTGAGCTTTTAACTACTTCGGCCAAGATATGACATACCTAATTTCACTCTAGTATGCTTTGACCTGGTCATCTCGCCCACCCAACATTTTTGGTGAACATTCAATTATCAATTAAATGTTTAACTTTACTAAATATTAAATAACTAACAGCAATAAACATTTAACATTAATAAAATGCAATAGTTGATACTAATAGGCATAAAATATGTCAGTAAATACTAAAAAGTGATAATTCATTTAATATCTATTGAATTATATTTCTGTCACAAAACACAAAGGTACATATACTTTTATAGATAGCAGAGGCCTCTCTCAATGGGCCCAGATAGTGTCAGCAAATCAGCAGCCTTTCCCTGACTTTGATCTTTTTGGTAAAATTGTATAAAAATATAAAAGTAAAATTGCAAGTCTCTAACCTTGCCTTACTTTGTCCAGAGAGACATGTACCACTTTTCTCCACATGTTGAAATGGCCATTGCCAGATGATGTATTTTTTAAGTGGACACAAATTGGCACTGGACTTTTCCACCTCTCCTGTTTCTAATCATCTATTGCCTGGGCATGTCAGGGTCAGGCTTAAAGACTTGCTAGAACTGGATTCAAGATTTATGAGAACGAGATGTAACCAGGCCTCTCCCAGAGGTTTGGGAAGAACAGCTGGAGTTTGGCCCTCTGCATCACAACAAGGACTATTAAAAACTAAAGCAGCTTTTTTTTTTTTTTTTGAAAGATGAGTATAGAACAGCAAAAAGTAATCCAAAGGAATAGCAAAGGCATCCTCCTAAGAAGCACCTTTAAAGCAAAAGACTGTAACAGCCCTGGCTCTCTACCTCACTCACATTTCAAATTCTTTGTAAACAAGAGGCAAAAATTATTAGGTTTGAATTGTGGATTTTCCCCCTTGACCCATTCCTGAATGGAGTTGAATCATTCCTGTTTGAAACAGTGAGGGGCTGTTTTGTTCTTCAGGCCCCACCCTGTGCTGATGTAATGCACCCAGCCTGTGTTTTTCTGATGAGTGTGCTAGGGAGGGTCCTCACCAGGAGGAGGGAAGCTGTTGCCTAGTGCCTAAGGAACACGGAGAGATAGAGGAAGCCTGAGAGCACAGATGCCTGCAGCAAATGAAACTGATAGCTCACACTGAGTTTGGAAAGTTCACCTTGTCCCTCCTTCTCTTAACCCTGGACAACTGTCCCCTGCCACCACCTCTCCCTATCTCCTTCCCCCTATCTCATCTAAGACCGTCGGACCCTGAGAGCTCATCATTCATTACCAGAGAGCTCTGGTTTCCTGAAACTGATTTTAGGGATCACACCTCCCTTCCTATGTAGCATTTAGACAATGATGTCCCAGCCTAAGTGTGCCTGCTGGCTCCAGGTGCTCAGGTTCACCTCCCTAGGAAGGGAAGACAGCTTGAGGCCTGAAACAGACAGCCCAGGCCTTCCCCAAGGCAGTCTTGTCTTCTCAGAGGGAATTTTTTTTAACTGTTTGATTTACTTTTTTCTGTTCGATTTACTTTTAATGCTGAATTTGTATTTGTGACCACGTCAGGAAGATTAGGGCAAAGAGAAAGTTTTAAATAAAATTAAGAATTACCAGCATCCCATTTATTATAAACCCCTACATGTGTGCCTCGTGCGTGTGCACACACACACACACACACACACACACACACAGTACTCCTCACTCCCAATTTTTCTCCCTAATGTCTTTACTTTTCCCATTAGTTTCCAGTTTCTTACTATTTGAAAATTATTTTAAATATAGGAATTAAGTGTACAGTTTTTGAAAGTATATGAGTGATATATACAGGTAAATTTTTACATGCAATTTCTTAAACTCCAGTGTATTTCATAAAAATGTAAACAAATTTGGTATTTTAAAGTAATTTTTTTTCATATGAAAGCAACTTTAGTGAAAAACTTCTACTAAAGATGATAGATTCCTGATGGACTGGTGGAAACTGCACACAATTCTTGAATGCAGAGAAAATTGATTAGTAAATCTACATTGTTGCAAACCATTCATTTTCCCTGTGGAATTTAAATATATCCTGATATAGTTAAAGATTTCGACTTGTTATCTGTTTGATAGTTGATTTCTTTTTGTATTCTTGAAAAGGGGAGCAAAAAAATGGGGAAATGCAGTTTCTTTCCTTGAAGGAGGATAGAAGTCATGCGTACTGTATCAAACAAATAAATCATTTTCTGGTTTTCTTTCATCATCAGTGAAAAGCATATTAGCTAAGCATCAAGAGGTCTGCACAAATGGTTAAAATTATAAAAGAATACAGTTCATCTACAACCATTATTTTTCCAGTGGTGAGAATTTAATCACAAAAACTTTAAATCTGATAATAAATAATAGCTTAAAGAAATATATCTTGAAAATCCTCTAGTATTTTTGGTTGAAACTATTCTAACCTCTCTAACCAATGGTTCCCCACCCTCCAAAAATGTTTATTATTACCAAACAAGAAAAAAAAAATCTATTTGAATTTCTTAGCCTGAGATTAAAGAAAATGTAGAAATGAATTCTCTCCCTATGAACCTTTGCCTTGGGGCTCTGTCTCCTCCTACCTCTTTGGAATATCCATCGAAAACCTCCAAGTATATCAAGTGAACCTGCTTAGGACTTAGTCGGTGGCAATAAAGCAACAGAGTGAAGAATGTGGTCTCTAGAATCAAACTGAGAACACAACTCCATCACTTTAAGTTATGTGACTTCATACAAGTTACCTAATTTCTCTGAACCTCTATTTTCTTATTTACAAAATGCCCACCATCATAGTATCTTTCTTGACATTATTGTGAGCAATAATTGAGCTATTCCATGAAAGCACTAAAAAATGTTAGCTATTATTATTCTTACATTTCTGACACTATGAGGGGATCTTAAGTGCTTATAATTTCTCATTTGTTTTAATCATATATTCATAATTTACATGAATATATGAATATGAATGTATAAATCATGTATTCATAACTGATCTTCAGTTGAAGTTCAAAAGCCTAAGTAACCTCGATGTCAAAATTATAATAACAATGAGCATAAAAATAATAATTCTGCAAATTCATTTCAAGATTATCTTCATACATTCATAAAGGGCATTCATTTCATCACGATTTTTATATGTGTGTAAAGATCCCTGGTATTTCAAATATTAAAGTTACAAAAAAAGTTCAGTGACAATTATTACTTGATTTAGCTTTTGTTTACTGGCAATACAGCCTATCTATATTTGAAATGTATTATTTGTGCAGAAGCACTTGCAAATGGCAGCCTCGAAACTTCTCCCAAATTTAGATTTAGAAAGAAAACAGGAAAATCATAAAATCACATCATTTAAGCTTTTAAAGCACCAAATGCAAGAATTACAAACATCAGATAGTAAAAGCGTTTTTGTCTATTTTTATGTCATCAAAAAATTACATTTCAACTTACATTGCCTTATGTATTTGTCCTCATACCCAAATACAATATTTTCAATGTATTTATCTTACATTATGCTTTTTATTACATAACTTATTGAATGAATATTAAATCAAAGGCATCACTTATGAAATGGAGAACAGGCAAAACAGGTCTATATGGAATGAATGTTACCAAGACTAGATTCGAAATAAAATTAATAATGAGATAATTCAAAGTAACATTTGACTTACCTAAAATAGCTTTTCACCATATACCGCACACATAAAAAAAATCAAGAAAAGGAAACTCCAAGGAGGATCAAGAGATTATGTAATTTTAAAAGGGCAAATAAGTCAGAAAAGATTGGGAAACACTGCTATAGGTGATGAAGGGTTTGAGGCGAAGGAGCGAAAGATGGTCTGAGCACCAAGACTGAGACAAAAAGAAGTTAGGGAGCTATTGGAAAAACCCGTGTGAAAGAGGGTGGAGACCTGAATTTAGCAGAAGTAGATAAGATTTTCCCTGATGAGGAGAGAGTTGGATATTTTTAGGAAGTAAAGTTGTCAAGATTTGTGATGAAATGATGGAGTAGATTCTTTTGGTAAGAACAAGAGAGAAAGAAATGGATGGCATCCAATGACCACTTGGCCTGTAGGGGTGATGCTGCTACCCACTTAAGTAATGAGTGCTGAGGAAGAATATTAGGAGAAAAGCTAATGAGCTCATTTTAGCCAATCAACAAGTCAGGTGTTTTTTCTTCCTAACTGAGCATACATTCCCTTTTCCTTCTCCTTTCTTCCTTTCTTCTACTCTATTCAGCCTCTTTTCCTTTATTCTGATGCTAGTGACTTACACAAACTCAGACTGTACCTTGAAAGGCTCTGAATCGTGGAGGGAGGTAAGCTGTGTTTTATAAAACTAACGGTTCTCAACCTGTAAACCTGGTCTTAGCTATGATCACAGACCTAAATTCTGGTTCTAGTTCTTCCATAAACCAACTGTATGATCTTGAGAAAGTCATTTAAACCCTCTAAGTCTTGATATTTTTTTTCTCTGCAAAACAGGGAGTGGGGGAATGAATTAGATATCCTTAAGGCTTCTTCTAATACAGACTGTGATTTTTTTTTTTTTTTTTTTTTTTTTTGCTAAGCACAAAGCTTGGCAGGCTTTGAATAATACATGCAGCATTGTAATAATTAATTTTACACTGACTAAAATCATCTTTCATTTGATGGCAACTAGCAACCTGCATCATAATGTTTTGGAGTTTATGGTTGGGTGGTGGGAAGTGGGGGAGGTGGGGAGAATGAGAGAGAGAGAGAGAGAGAGAGAGAGAGAGAGAGAGAGAGAGAGAGAGAGAGAGAATGAAGGGAAGGCCTTAGCTTCCGTACTTCCTGAGGATTCCCCGTCCGGTCCGTCACCAGGGGGACAAGTAGATCGGTGATAGAAAGGTAGCACGGCAAGGATGAAGAGAAGAAGAAAGGGAGACAGAAATGTTATTTCATGGAAAAAAAAAATGATTCAATTAAAGCTCTTCATGGTCTGTGCTCTGTTGTATACAGGCAAATCGCTACTCTGCTTTAATATCCCTGATTTTTGATATAGAAAAATAATCCTTCATTTATAGCCCAAGAGTATATGAAGATGATTAATAAAGTTAAAAGTTGAGAGGTTGAAGAAAAGCATTGCAAATGGGGTCTGGTTTGTTCCTGGGGGGAAAAAAACACTTCACAAATAGCCTTAATTATCTTACTTTCTATTGAAAAATGCTAAGATCCTTTGGTTAATCCTATGCCAACCTTTGTTTCATCTTGCTCCTTCCAAATGACAGAATAGATATAAAAGTGCTTTGAAAAAAATTAAAGAATTTTCTAATGAAAATGGTATTTTTAAAAATATTTAGTCTTCCCTCAGGCTTGGAAAAAAGTATTAAAATGAATTTAAAATCATCTAGATAAGGTTCTCATTCCAAATCTGACACTTAGCAGATGAGGGACGAAAACATGTGGCAAAAACCCCTGAACCTCAGTTCTCTCATCTGGAATACGAAGAGAATAATATCCACTTACTTAATTGTTGAGATAATTAAATGCAATCTGTATACTCAAAGTCCTTAGCAGTGGACTTGACACAAATGTTATTTGTTCTCCTGCCCCTTCTTGCCATTTATCCATCACATCACTTGATTATATCACTTCACTGCTTAAAATTTATCAATAGTTTCCCATTACCTTAGAGGTGAAGTTTGAATTCTCTAAAGTGGTGTTCAAGACCCCTGCCCATCTCCTATCATAGCAGACACAGACACTGTACTTGTTCTCATATGTGCAACAATTGTTGGTCTCCTGAAAAAAAAACACATTTCTTGCTTCAGAGCTTTGGAAGGTGCTATGCTTTTTGCAAGGATCATCATTCCCAACCTCATCTGTCTGGCCAACCTCTACCACTCCTACAAGTCTCACTTCAAATGTCACCACCTCTTAGAAGCTTGCCTTGACCCTCCTGGTTGAATTAGGTGTTCCTCTGTCTTCTGGTACTTATGCTGCTTTCTTTCCCCAAAATTTATTGGGGAGATATTGGTTTATATAGGTTTCAAGTGTAAAATCTATAATACATCATCTATGTATTGCATTGTATGTTCACCACTAAAGTCAAATCTCCTTCTGTCACCATATATTTGACCTCTTTGACTTATGTTGTTTTAATCATCCATGTTCTTGAATACGTAACCCATCAGCCTGGGAATATGTAACCTATCAGCCTGGGAATATCTTGACTGTAGCTTTGATGGGATTTAGCTCTGAATTCCTAGCACATAGTAGGGACTCAATATATAATTTAAAAGGGATGAAATGTAAGAAAAATGGGAAGAAGTAGAAAAAAAAGAAAGAAAAGGGGAAGAAGGAAAACATAAGGGAAAGAAGAAAGGAGAAAAAAATAAGAATGTAAGGAAGATAAAGATATTTTCACATTCAAACAACCCAATCAATTCAAAGGATATTTTCAGGAAAAATACTCATTAATTTAAATGAAGTTTATCTTCCTAAATCTCTTTTCTATGTTGGTGATTCTGTAAAGTTAAAGACTTATGATATTCCAATGTTGTAATCTGATTAAAAAAGAAATATTTTAACCAATATAAATTAACTAATCTAAAAAATAATTAGGTATTGACAAAAAGAGAATAGAGGTCAATTATGCAATACATGGTTATTAGATACTAGCAAAAACGCCCCAGTGGTAGAGATACTAACATACTAGAAAACACCACTGAGAGAGGTTTTCAACCCTATGTAGAAAATTTATGGAAAAGCTGAGAGGGAAAGAGACAGAGAAAGAGAAAGAGGTATGATATGATTGATATGATATGATATGATATGATGATATGATATATGATATGATATGTAGAGAGAAGTAACTCTGAAGGTGATTTGAAGGCAGACTTGCCCCTGTGTTTCATTTTTCAAGCAAACTCATTTCTTTGATGATTTTATTCCTGTGATCAAATTATTATGATTATGAACTATGACTATGATGAATTCACTCTTTTTGACGAATTTTTAAAATTGAAAATCTTTATATCTTATTCAATGAATGCCCTAATTTAAAAAATCAGTAGCAAATGAAGTTTTAAATCATATTTCACTTTTAGCAACTATGAAACCATTTAAAAGAATATGTTCTTCAAAAGAAAAATTTGGATAAAATTAGCAAGTCACAGCACGAACACTTTTGTTGTTATTTTAGTGTTTTCTCTGTGCCTGCTTCTCAAGTCTTGTCTCCTGGGTGAACCAAATGAAGTACTTGGGCTAAAACAAGTAAGGGCTACAGATTCTTAGCAAAATGTTACTCAAAGAGAAACGAGAAGGATAAAAGGAAAAACTAAGCAAGATTTCCTTATGCCAAGAATTCATAATGTCTTTTATGGTGAATATATTTCAATGCTCTTGAGAAAGACATCCCCTTTGGTGCCAGGGTCAGCATCTGACCTTGCCTCAGGGTAAACACTTATCTGGTTGGATTCTCTCGCCCAGCTTTGGAAAGCTCTGCACAACCTGACACACAGAGACCCCAGATGCAAGCCCAAGTTTTCTAATCTTTCACTTTAAAGGACACTAAATTACCAGAGTCCTCAGCGAGCATAATTTCTATGCAAACTGCTCTGGGTGGAAGAGGAAAACCCTTAATATGAATAGGCCCCGTTGAAATTATCTGCAGCATAGCCCAGATTTTTTTCTGCTGGGTCTCTCATTATGAAGGTTTTGCCCATTCACATGTGAACTATAAACAGACTGACAGATGGAATTCTTTTGTATAAACAATTTCAGATACACTACTCCTTCGTGGCTGTGTCAGTTGTTTACAGTATCAAAAAGCCACAGATACGCCTAAAAGTAAGGAAAGTCTGCATTTCTGCCAAACATTTGCATAACATCTATCCAAAGTTTGTACCCGGGTACTCAAAGTGTTTCTGATGGAACACAGTTTCTCGTGTATTTATGGCCATTGTCTCAACAAGACTCCCCAGGATTTTCCTCATAGCACCCCTCTTCCATAGTGGCCCGTATCTTTGTGAAGAAGCCAAAGGGATGACAAAGCCAATCTAGTTGCAAGTTGGGAAACGGAGTGACCCTAGAAGAAATACAACAATGAGCAAGCAGAAAACACTCTCCTGCTCTCTTCATGTGTCTTTTCTTTCAGAGTTTGTCACTTTCTCCAAGGCAAAGAATTCATTGCTCTTTTTTTCCTGCAACTCAAATTCAGGAGTCTTGGGAACTTATTTTGCAAACATTCATATTTATTCTAGATTTCTCTTCCTCGTCCTCTTTAGCCATTTAAGCACATGAATCCTTAATTCCATATGCTTCCTCTAAGACTACCTATCCTCTTCCCTGGATGTTTGAGCTATTTCGAATCTCTTTTTCCTTTTTATTATGTCCCCTCTTACCCAAAAGTTCCCCTTTCCTGTGGAAATGTTTGGTTTCATAAACCATGCCTAAGGCTCTCCAAATCAATAGAATTGAAACAGCCTATTTGATCTGCCTTATGTAAAAGCCGTTTTTCACAGCTCTATTGAGATACAATTCACATGCACTATAATTCATTCCTTTAGAGTGTACACTTCAACGTTTTGTCATGTAGTCACAGAGTTATACAGTTACAATCTATTTTAGACTTGTCACAATCTATTTTAGAAAATTTTCATTACTCCAAATAAAACCTTGTATGCATTAATAGTCACTCCCCATTCTGTCCCCTACACTGTCAACTGCCCCAGCCTGAGACAACCATTAATTTACTTTTTTCTCTATAGAATTCTATATCCTGGACATTCACATAAGTGGAATTATACAATATGTTATTTTTTATAACTCACTTCTTTCACTAAGTGTAATGTTTTCAAGTTTCATCCAAGTTACAGCATGTCAGAATTTCTTCCTTTTTATTGCCAAATAATATTCCATCGTATGACTATACCATTTTATTTATCCATTCATCGGTTGATGGACATTTGGGTTGTTTCCACTTTTGACTATTATAAATAATGCTACTGTGAATATTTGTGTATAAGGTTCTATGTAAACATATGTTTTCATTTCTCTTGGGTATTTAGCTAGGAGTAGAATTCTTGGGTTATATAGTAACTTTATGATTAATCTTTTGAGGAACTGCCAAATTATTTTCCAAAGTGGCTATACCATTTTCCATCCCACTAGCAATATATGAGGGTCCCAATTTCTCTGCATCTTTATCAATGCTTACTATTACCTGTGTTTTTATTATAGCTTCCCCAGTGGTTATGAAGTGGTATCTCACTGTGGTTTTAATTTGCACTTCCCTTTATGGGTAATGATTTTGATCACTTTCCATGGTTTATTTGTCATTTGTATATCATTTTGGGAGAAATATTTTCCAAATCTTTTGCCCATTTTAAAATTGAGTTTTCTTTTATAATTGAGGTGTAAGCATTCGTATATTCTGGATACGAGACCCTTATCTATGTCTGATTTGCAAATATTTTCTCACAGGCTCTGTGTTGTCTTTTTACTTTCTTTATGGTGTCATTTGCAGGATGAAAGCTTTCAATTTTGATGAAGTTTATTTTTTTTGTTGTCACTTCTACTTTTAGTGTTAGATCTAAGACGGTTTTACCTAACCCAGGGTCATGGATATTTACTACTGTTTTCATCTAATAGTTTTATAGGTTTAGCTCTTACATTTAGATCTATGATCTCTTTTGAGTTAATTTGGGAGATGCTGTAAAGAAGTGATCTGACTCCATTGTTTTGCACATGGAGATCCAGTTGCCCTAGCACCACTGGTTAAAAAGATTATTTTTTCTCCCATCGAGTATTCTCTGCACTCTTGTCAAAAATCGTAAATGTAAAAGTTAAGTTCTGGATTCTCAATTCTATTCCATTGATTTATATGTTCTTCATATGTGAGTACCACACTGCCTGGATTATTATAGCTTTGTAGTAAGTGAATCAACAAGTATGAGTCCTGCAACTTTCTTTTAGCTATTTTGAGTCCTTGTATTTCCATAAGAATTTTAGGATTAGCTTATCAATTTCTGCAAAAACAAAAAAAAATCTAGCTGGAATTTTGATAAGGATTGAGTTTATCTGTACCTCATTTGGGGGAGTATTATTATCTTAATAGTACTAAATATTCCAATCCATGAACATGGGATATCTTCCCATTTATTTAGGACTTCTTTGATCTCTTTTAACAATGTTTTGTATTTATGAGAATGCAAGTTTTACACTTCTGTTAAATTTCTATTATTTTTGATGGTACTATAATAATAATTTATTTTCTAATAATATTTTGAAAATGGTCACTGCTTGTATATTAAAATTCAATTGATTTTTGAATAGCAATCTTACCTCTTGCAACCTTCTTGAGTTTATTTATTAGTTCTATTTGTTTTTTTCTTTATGATTCCTTAGGATTTTATACATACAAGATCATATCATCTGCAGATAGAAATAATTTTACTTCTTCCTTTCTGATTTGGATGCCTTCTATTCCTTTTCTTTATAAATTGCTCATGCTTGATCCTTCAGTACAATTGTAATTGTAAGTGGCAAGAAAGACGGTCTTTCACCATTAAGCGTGATGTAAGCTGTGGGCTTTTTGTAGATGCTCTTTATCAAATTAAGGAAGTTACCTTCTGTTTTTAGTTTGCTACGTGTTTTTATCATGAAAATGCATGAGATTTTGTCAAATGCTTTTCTGTATCTATTAATATAATCATGTGGATTTTGTCTTTTATTGATATATTTCATTTATTAATTTTTGGATGTTAACCCAGTCTTGCATTTCTGGGATAAGTTTCACTGGGTTATGGTATACAATACTTTTATAAAATCCTTTCGAAATACGTTTTCTGAAGTTCAAGAAAAGAAGAGATGTTGAATTTGCCACCCCTGGAATTCATTGTTTACATGTAATTCAGCCTGGGGGAGCAATCTTAATATAATATAAGTTCTGAGTGGTGGACTCAGTAGAGCAAGCAGCTTCATAGTGGCAAATAAATAATTCCCACAGGTCCCTTGTACCTGACTCATTGGGGAAACTTTGGGAGCAGTGTGTAAGTAATAATCTGATTTAAAGCTATAATTATATACAAGTTATATTATAAATAAGAGGAATTAAGATGGGAAAATGGTGGGTAGAGAGAAAGAATCACAATTTTAAAAACTGTAAATACTCTGTGAATAAAGCCATTTTAAAAAATAAGAATAAAAACTGCAGCTTCCTAATGAGTTAAAAGACCACACAGACTAAAAGTTATTTCTATCACATATTAATGTGAAAAAAATAAATAAATGAAGATAGAACAGATGGAAACCAAGGCGTAAAGAAGTTAAATGAGCCTACCAATGTCATATCATTTGACTTCTACCCACTTTCACTTATAGGGGCCACCTCCCCTTGACAATAATGCTCAAATATCTGGCCAGAAATTTATAGTTTTCAAGTCATTGACACATATATTATCTTCCTTCATCCAGTGGCCTTTGCAGGGTACCACCTGCCTCACATGTCAGTTAAGGGCAGATACTAAGTGAGTCCCTTCCACTTTGGTAATCACAATGGCAAGATTTAGTCTCAAAATTATTAAGAATTTAATTTCATATTTTACATATAGGTCAGGGTAACAGAAATTTAATTTGAATTATGTGATTCACTGCACTAAAATGGAAGTAAATACAGAGGGACATCCTATCAAGCAAGGATCTACACAAATCTGGGTTGTTTGTGGGTAAAACTACAGAGTGAATAGAAACTAGTGCTTTTAATCTGCTGCTAAGTATAATGCAAATATGCCCAGATATCCATATTAAACTAAAGCACAGGAAAAAATTTACTAGTTTTCGGCAGTGACTAGAGCAAGCCACATTTTTTGATATCTTCAAAAATGTTTGGATTAACAAATTCAGTATAGAATTAAATTGATACATATCTACCAAAAATAAACTGTAGTAGGCCTCTGCAGTTGATAGCCTAGTAAAATGAAGGCATTCTGGGCTCATCTTAGGCTGGATTGTGGCAGTTATACAATAAGGATACATGCAGTGGGAATGAGGTCTCCTTACACGCTGTACAGTGTAGGCAAAAACAGTGAGGCTGGGAAACAATTATCTCAGATCCTTTGGAGAAAGACTGTGGGTGAATTGATGGGTGAAAAAGTAAATGGCCTTGTTATCAAAGGATCTGGGAATTGGGCTAAATTGGTGTCTTTAGGCAGGTTAATTCATTGTTAGGCTTCCATTTCATACCTAACAAATGGAAATAATCATATCTGCCCTTTCTCACAGGTTGCTGTGAATTTGAAATGAGACGATGTCTTTAGAGTAATTTTATAACTATAAAATATCAAATAGATATAAAGTAGTATTGTTATTAGCTGAAACACAGCAGGAAGCTAGAAGGGAGAGTCAGAGGAGTTAGGAGGGAGATGAGAGATGTACAATAAAACTAGTGCTTGTTGGAGAAATCCAAGTGTCCCGAACTTAAAGACCCACAGATATTGAGATGTTCATGTAAAATAAATGTCTTCCTGTTCAACTCCCACTTTGAATGTTAGCACACACCACTCCAAAATGCATTTATAGAGACTTCTGAACAAAATTGAACTCTGTAAACTCAGCCACTTTCTTCCCTTATTTTAGTGTGTTGATCTTTAATCAAGAGAACCTTGTGAAATATTTTTAATGCAAGTTTAAAACCTAAAATGTGAAGCAGGTGGATAAAATGGAGACCATGGGAGCTACTGAACTGCAAAGAAAACAAGTAAAATATCAATTCAGGAAAAGTGTTTGCAATGTGCACACTTGTATAATAGGAAGAAAGATTTGCATGCAAGAGCAGAAAGAAAAAGAATCAGGGGAGTTGGGAAATCACTTAAGAACATAGATAAGCTAAAAATTTTCCTCTCTTTGAATTGATTATATGTTCTTTGAAAAAGTTAGATCCAGGTGCAGAGGAAGGACTGGACCACAGAATCTTTTTGAATAATAACATTAATTAGCTATTATGTTAACAGTTAATCAACCCAAATTTATTAAGCCCTTCAAAAGTGTGTGCCTTGCCCCACTTTTTGAGACAGCTTCCTCACTTCATAATGCAAATTTCAGAGTGCACCTTTGAAGTCACTAGGAATCCCCACCACTTTAAATTATTTCTCCTCTAAAGCATTTACTATTGCTTGGAATGCTTGAAACTCAACCTTAATGATTAGAAGTCCTACAACACAATTTGAATTATTGGGTTACTAAATGTGTAGTCCAAAGATTAGCGAAACAATGAGATTTAGCATCCTTGGCCCAAGCTACAAGATAAAGCCTGTGAGGTAACCAAATTTATTTTATAGGCTTCATTGGCATTTCTATGAGAAAGTAAAAAAAAAAAAAAAAATGTATTTCAGGATAAAGCCATGATTTAGTAACTATTTTTAAGTCCACATGTCTTATAGGTAGGTCATTTCATTTCTGATTTCTAGGACCTTTTCACGATATATTACTTTTGTAGGACTTAACACAAATGCATTTTAAAACCATGCCACTGCATTCTAACATGCAAGAATTTAATTACAAAAATCTTCAACAAAGTAGGTGTCTCATCAAAATTCAAAGAAATAAACAAAAGTAATATCCCTTTGCTCAAAAAAGTTCAACTGATCAAGAATACAAAAGGCAAGACTGATCTTGGAAAATGGGAGCTTAACTGTATATGAGACAAAAGCATTTAGAATTATTACGTATTTATAGCTACAATGTCCAAAATGATAGCTGTTAGCTACATTTGAGTGTTTGAAATGTGGCTAGTACAACTGAGGAACTGAGTTTTAATTTTATTTCATTTTTATTAGTTAAAATTTAAATTTAAAAACTGATAGTTTTACTATTGGAGAATTTTTAAGTATGTTCAAAACAACTTGGTATATAAATCTATTTCTTCAACAGTATATTTTAAGAAATCTATATATAGGTCCAATACTGAATTTCTGACGAATATAGTGTCTGAATTGAAATACACTGTAAAATACACATAGAATTTTCAAAATATAGCAGAAAAAAATTTAATCTTCCACAAATAATTTTTAATATTTATCGCATACTGAAATATAATTATTGATATATTAAGTTAAATATTATTAAAAATTCATTTCACATGATCTTTTTCACTTTTTTAAGTGTAACTAATAGAAAATTTAAAATTATAGGTGTGACTCACATTTCTTTTCTACTGGACAGTCTGAGTTAGAGTAGTATGCTCCCAGGCATAGATGAAAGTTTACAAATAATTAAAGAAGAATTCTCTCTATAAGGGCAATCTTATAGAGAAAGCCCTTTTTGAAGATTCAGACCAAAATAGCCCATATTAAGAAAGAGAAGTAACACTAGCTTCCTTATCCTGTCCAGGGTGAGACCACACTCAAGAGGCCCCATTCAAGCTTTGCAGACCTCACAGTGAGAAAGATGCACAGTGTGTAGAGTTCAGAGCAAGTCAAAAAGAATTACTGAATGGCCAGAGGGGTTGACTTGTGATGGGGGAAAATAAAAGAATGAAATCCAAGGACAGACTAAAGATGATATAATTGTCTGCAAAGGACAGAGGGGAATTAGTTGGCCTGACAAAGAAGTTGTAACTAGAAGTAATGGGATAAAGGGAAGAAAAAAAAAATTAGGCTTGCGACATTTCAAGTTGAGGAAAAACTAGACAGGGCTCAGTGGGTGAGGCTGATCTAGGCTTGAAAAGGAATGGAGGACTTGACCTAGAGGTCTTGCCAGCTCTGGTTTCTAAAATCCTTTCTTGGTGGTATAGTAATTTGCTGATGGAGGTGGGCGTGGCAGGCAAAGGTGGAATGGGGAGGAAAAATTGAATGGCAATTTCAATCTGTGGCAATACTAAAATGGCTATCGTCGCCCTGCTCCTCTGGCTTCCTCAAGCATCATTTTGGTGACATTAGTGCATGTCCTCTCTTGGGAACCTCTAAAGTGTTCCTTTGATACACAAGTGTGTCTGTACAAAAACTCCACCAGGAAGACTAGGAGGGCTGGGAGGCCACAGATATGGTGCCCCTGTTTGCTACTAAGCGTTCCTTTCCCACCACATTTTCTTTGTGAAATAGAAGTAGAAAGAGCTGAGCCCAGGCCTGAAGATTGAAAACAGATTGATGTTCACACACATGCACCAAACCTATTTCTTTCTCAGCAGCCTTCCAACATACAGTACAGAAACTCCTCACAGTTACTGAGATGGGAGATATTATCTACAAGACAAGATAGGTCACCAAACTTGAAAACATATCATAGTTATCATTAATCTGCAAACATCACTCTGGCAATCTTTTTAATAACATCACCTATGCTCCACTAAAAGGTAACATAAAACAATGTGTTTCTACAATCAATTGAAAGAAAATGAACATTTTACTTCCATTAATTCAAGTACACTGTATTGGAAAGGAACTTCCCATCATCGTTAAGGGTATATGTGGTGGAGGAGAGGCTACCTCATCCCCTTTTCTGTACTTCATATAATCTCCTTACTATTAAGACATCAAAAAGAAAAAGAAAAATACTCCAAACACTTGTACACACATCTCTAGCAGTTGCCTCTTGTTCTGCTCATTTTTAAATGTAAAATGTAGGTAGACTTGTTCTAATTTTCAAAAATTAGCGCAGATATGGGACTTTTTTTACTTATAGAACTCTAATTAAAGTATGGATTCTGGAATCTGAGTACAAGCATTCAAATTCTGGCTTTCTCACTTAACAGGTGTATGACTTTGGGCAACTTACTGTCTTCTCTGAGCCTCAGTTTCCTCATCGTTAACCTGAGTCTTATATTCTCTCAAAGGGTTACTTAGTGAATGAAGTACATGAGCTAAAATACATAAAATTCTTAGCATAGTACCTGGAATATGGTACATATTTTTTGTTGTTATCATTTCTGTTGCTGTTGTCATTGTTATGATTAATACTACAGTTAGCACTGATAGAACACCAGATACTATTAAGGAAATAAAAGCAGTTAAAACAATTGAAAGCAGAATTTAAAGAAACCCAGTTCTCCATAGGAGAGTAGCAGGTTACCTCAACTGCCAAACACATACCAGAGAGGAGATTCCACTCTTTATTCAGCAAAATGACTCTTGAACCTTAAGATCAAATGGGTTGGATGCGTGTACTTGAAATAGCCATTGCATAACTCCGTTAAGGCTAAACTGGGATAAATTATTAGCATGGCCCTGGAACTGTGCTTCATTGTGCAATCAAGAGATTCTGTATGGTTTTACTTTTCATACAAAAAAAAATATATCAAAAACTAGAATCAAAAAACATTTGGAATTTTTTTTTAGTCCACAGCCAGATCTTACAACATCAGTGATTTAAACCAGGCATAGAATATGAACTCAACTAGGCCTCTAATATTTCTGCATTACTCGGTTACAGGGAACGATGCAGTCGCTGGCTGTTGTTGAAACTCTGCAGCATGTGAGAGCTAAAGGACTGTGCAGGACAACTGGAATCTCACTTTCACAGAGTGACTCTCCTGGCATGCTGGATTAACTTACTACTACAGTTCTCAAGTCTTCTGCACCATAAGTAAAAAATAAAAACATTAAATTTAATAAGTTCAGAGATGAAAATCAAAGCCACATTTACTGCCAAAGAAGCCAACTAACAATGATGCAAAGCAAGGAGAGAGAAGTCTACATTCATCCTGGTTTAAATTCCCAAGAAAATGATAGCAGAAGAAAGAATTATGTATATAACTCCAATATACCGTGAGCTGTGACTCCTTTCCAAAAGTCTTCAAAGTACACACAGGATTTCATAAATCCATTACGAACTGATTTTCTAAATGGTTACAATTCTACCAGCATTGCTTTTCCTGAAAGAGGAAGCTGTTTATTTGCATCTTCTATGCTGTCTTTTTGAAAGAGCCATTAAGGGAAGAAGCAGCTACAAGCAAGTACCTGAAAAGAATGGGATCAAGGCAATGGTACAAAGCTTTGTCCCAGCAATCTGAATGCAGGTGTGAGAGACACAAACCAGGTGGCTAAAAGGCTTCTTTGTTTGAAGCTGTCAGTAGGAGGACCTGATTAATCTCATGCCCCATCCCTAAACTGCCTTTTAACTATGTCAAGACATCGCCTCACATCAGGAAGTCTACAATGACATGGCTATGTGCTAAGCTCAGTTAATGTGGCCCTAGGTTTAAACACTTCAGGTTGAAAGTGGATAATTGGTGGTAGTGGATTTTAAAAGCTCACACAGGTGCCTTTGAAAAGAGGTCAAAAGTCAAGTGCATCTCTCCTGAGAGTACTGGTGAGCCCTTCCTAAGGAGATCAAAATTCTTTTACACAAACCCCCAGGGTCTTGTAAGAACTGTTATTAATTTAGTTCTGTATGTTCCAAATAATGGAAAAACGATACCACATGTGTATATTACCAGTAACCTGGGCATATTTGTTCCAGAGAGGTAGATGTTAGATTTTCACCTGGCACTTCTGGATTGCTAATGAAGTAATCCACTTTCTACCAGGGCAAAACTGGGAGTTCAGGTCAGGGTAATGAACCTTGAAAACGGTGTAAAGCCTGAGGGAAAAAAGAGTATAAACATAGGAATGTGTTGTTATATACTGAGTATATTTGTAAAACTAAAGCTATGGAGTTTTAACTATAGCTCATAAAAAACAAACATTGCTGTATATATTCTGACTTCAAAAAAAAGTGTGTCATTAAGCATTTTTCTCTTTTTATTTAATATGTTACAAAGTTTCATCATCATAACATGTTTTATATATTTTGAAAAGCACCCAAACACTCCAACCATTAATTGCTGCATTTCAAATAGCAGTTGGGAAGGTTTCTAGTTCCATCTGGAGGTCTTCTACTATCCATCTTTGCTTTTTCTCCACTTGTTAGACAATTTTATTCAATGTGTTTACTATCCTATTATATTTAAGATGTGTTATTCATTAAAATACTATATTTGAAGTTAACTTTATAACAGGGACACATAATAAGAAATTTTTATTTTTTGCATATATCCAGTAAAAATAATTTTATGTCTTTTGTATCTGCATATAAAAGCTACAATAGCATGTCAATATTTTTTAAACCTTCCTATATACCCATTAGAATTGCTATTTTAAAAAAATGCAAGTGTTGGGAAGAATGAGGAGAAATTGAAACGCTTGTGCACTGTTGGTGGGAATGTAAAAAATAAAGCAGTCACTTTGGAAACAATATGATGGTTCCTCAAAAAATAAAAAATAGGATTACCTAGTATGATCCAACAATTCCACTTCTTGGTACGTACCCAAAAGAATTGAAAGTAGGAATCTGAGCTGATATTTATACACTCATTTTCAGAGCAGCAGATATGCAATATCCAAAAAGTGAGGCAAGCCATCAATAGTTGAACAGATACACACACACTACACATACACATACACATACGTACACACTACACGCACGCACACACACACACACACACACACATACACACAATAGGATATAGTTGGCCTTAAAAAGGAAGAAAATTCTCACACATGGTACGACATGGGTGAACTTTGAAGACATGCTAAGTGAAAAAAGCCAGACACAAAAGACAAATATGGTATGATTCCACTTACATAAGGTACCTAGAGCAGTCAAATTCATAGAGACAGAAAGGAAAGAGGTGACTGGCTGGGGCTGAGGGGAGAGGAAATGGGAGTTACTGTTGAATGCATACAGAATTTCAGTTTGGGAAGATGAAAAAGTTCTGGAGACGATGGTGGTGATGGTTGCACAGCAATGTGAAGGTACCAAATGCCACTGAACTACATACTTAAAAATGGTTAAAATAATAAAAATTTATATTATGAATATTTACTACAATAAAAATTATTTTAAATTAAAACATTCTTCATATGTACATTAGTGCTCTGGAGCACGAGTCAGGATTGGTCGTGCTTGCTTGACTGACAACACTTAACAAGTCTAATGCACTGTTACTAATCAAAAGAAAATGTGTTTCTTCTAGGACCTTAAAGACTCCAACTGGCTTGAACAAAACAGATAAAAACAAGGGTGTAGCTGACATTTTGAAATTGGTACACAAATTCTTGGACCCACTTACTCTATACTTAAAATTAGAAAAGAATGTTTGTCACTAAAATTTTTAATGAAAATCACTGGTTTGTCATAGTAGTTTTACCACAAAATCATGGTTTCACTCAAGAAATGGGGAAAGAAGAAGAAGAAACTCTTTCAGAAATAACACTTTAATTCAAATTTAATGTTAAGCGCACATGTTCATGGTATGTGGCAAAACAAAGTTAATAGCATAAAAAGTAATATGACATTTGATTAACTGGTGTTAAACAGAACGTGTTAATTGCAGAGAAGAAAGCCTTGCCAAGACATGTTTGAAGCCGAGCTTCCAATTTGAACTCGGAATACAAAAGAAATGGCTCTAAGATCTGAGTAGCTGTTTTAACATTTACCCAAATCCAAGAAATTCCAAACTCAAATCCCAGGAACATAAGTCCATTTATTCTACTTAAAGTGTTAACAGAGGACAGTTCAATTAACAGCATGTAACATTTTTTTGAGAAGACCTCAAAATCCCTTAACTTGCCAATAATAGTTTAAAGACTCCACTGTGTTTTAAAGTCTGGGAAAAGATTCAGACTCTACCAAGAAGGAGATTGCCCTTGGAGAGCTTGCTAAAAACTTTGGTTAACCAAGAGGCTATAAATCCCAATGTTCTCGTTATTACTCACATATCTTTCACTGTTGATAGATCACAGTGGTTCACTTGATTGCTTATAACTAGCAGTATTCTCTGATAGAAGTCCACCAATAAGAAGAAAGTTACAGAACTCAATCCTCCCAATTTCCACTTTCTCAGCTGATTCTTACCTACCAGTAAAATAATAATAACAACAATAATAATAACCAGAGATATTGGATGATCACAGAGAGATTGGGTAGTCATGCTTGATTTCTGCTGCCTTTTAATCAGCCTCATGATTGAAAACTTTCTTAAAGAAACAAAACACACAAACACACAATTTTAGTGAAATTAAGGAGCACAGAAGTTGAACATTTCATAGAACTAAAGTTTTTGGAGTGCAATTCATTAATTAGCATTATTGGTTAAGTTGTTAACCGAGATCCTGACGAGTATCTTTTTCTGGTTCTAACGCTGGTTGCATAAAAAACCATTACATTATAAACTTCATAAAATTAGAGACCATGCCTGCCATGTCCACAACGAAATCCTCAGCTCCTAGCACAGTGCTGACCCATGTTAGGCACTCAGTACAAATCTGTGTTGAACGAATAAACGAATTTAAAAATAAAAACTGGTAATATTATTGGAAGCAAATAGAATCTAAGAATTGTAAAATAAATTATGAAATGTTTACTATGTGCCTAACACCATTCTAATTGGTTTACATGGAATATGTCATTTCATCCTCAAAACAGTCCTATGAAGTGGTCCTATTATTTTCGCCAGTTTATAGTTCAGGAAACTGAGATGCAGAAAAACATACAGCTTATACAGTGGAGTTAAGAAGCAGAAAGCCGGCTTTCAGAGTCTACACACTAAATCTTACACATTATGCAAAAATCTTAAACTAAAACCGATCATGTAAAAAATTTACAGGAACTCTGAACCTCCCTTCCTTAAAAATAGACCTTGAATATGTAATATTTTTAAAGTACTAAGGTGGGTCATTTCAATCAGCAATGGTCACTTAGCAGCATGAAAATGGAATTACTAAGAGGAAAAATAGCAAGGTCTTAGTGTCAACCAAAGCAAACGTTTTTTAAAATCACTTCCTCAGACCCACCAAATATTAGAGATGGAAGCCAAGGGGCCACCTATTCCCGCTCTTGACCCTTTGCGGGTGTTTAGAACAATACCTAGCAAGGTGTGACTGCTATATACATGTTGTCATTACACAAATCACTTCTTTGATACAGGTATCTGGTCACATTATTTTATACTTCAACTCCTTCAAATATAGTGATCAAGTCCACTACAAGCAACTGTAATATCAGAAAACTATTTCTCATATTGAGATAAAAAACATATTGTTATTCTCCCTGCCTCCTTTGGCATTTCAAATCAACTTTTGTATAAAATTCTCTTTTGTGGAGTAGCAACTCAGATTTTATTTAAAGGTAATACCTTGTTCCCTGAAGTACTTATCTGACATCCTCTAGTTCATTAACCACTCATTTGGTGCCATGAATTCAAAAGATCTCCACCAGTTTGAATGTGCTATTCTGGATACAATCTAATCAGTCAACATGCCTCCTAAATTATGGCATCAGAATCGTGGTCTAGTATTATGCTAGCTATTTCTATGCTAGTACCATGTTGTTAATTCATAATAAAATAAAGGTCAACAAAAACGCCTGACCTATTATCATACTCCTTTTAACTTGTGCTTGTCAAATTAATATTTTGACCCTAACTATTTGATTTTACATTTATTGAATTAAATTTCATCTGTTTTTGTCTAGAATTTTGAGACTACTTTGTAATTTTAATTCTGTTGTTACGTGTGAATTTTACAATAAAGGCAGTAAAACTCACGTTTTCAAAGTCCCCCACTTGCACAGATACCTTCTAAGACCCTGGGAAAAGCCCTAGCAATATGTTCATGTAGCCATAAGTTTTTGTAGAATTAGAATTAGTAATCAGTTTTGATCTTCTCATTCCATCTTCCCCTCTGTCACACGTGTAGCATGGCACTCAGCACTAAGTATGTAGGAATGGAGGAAAAATAAGATGTGAAATATATAGAGCCAAAAGTTAATCCACAGAAAATTCTTCCAAATCTTACAGCTCATTATGAAAGAAACTTATAGAAGGTTTTCCAAATTTGACAATTTAAAAAATTTACATAGCATTACCAAAATTAATTTCAATTAGCCATGCTAGACAAGACAATTATCTTTACATTCTCTCGTTAGAAAAACATTATTAAACTATTCCCATATGAAGTGACCAAGAGTAAGAAGCCAAAAAATGAAGGAAAAGGGGTATTATGAAGATTTGTCCAAATGTTACCAAAAAAAATTACTGTGTATTTCCCTATATACTAAAATGTTTTTAGGTATTTAGATTTGTAATTAGTTGTATTTTTCTTTTTTCTAATTAAATAGACCCTAAATATTGATAAACACTCCAGCTATCAAGCCTTAGCGAAATTCTGTAACAGATAATGTGTGGTGTGCTAATAGCTTAAAAAGAATGCAACAACTACTGCAAGTCATGTTGCAATAACCTTGTTTTTGCAAGACTATTCCTTAGTAGTGCCAGTTTTATACATGAAGATAACTATAAAAAGTATAAGGATATTAGCAAGCCATACTAGATTTGACCAAATCTCCTTTAAAGTACATGTGGATCAAATGATGCCCATGGGGGTACGTGGCAGATGTGGGATAGTGTTGTGCAGTTATTTTTTAGGTAGTTGAACAACTCAAATTATTGTCAACCTGGTGAGGATCTCCGGGAGTAATACACCTCAGGCTTTTCAGTAACCTTCAGCAAATAAAATAATCTGGCCAAAGATAGGAATGTGTTTAAATTGTGTGGGACCTGAAGTTTACACAATTGGAATGGGGGAAATGAAAGGGGGCAGAGAATGCATTAGAAAACAAATACAGAATTATAGGTACAAAGTTGAGTATGAATATTTATTTAGAATGAAAAAGAAATAAGAAATTGTAAAAGGCTGACATGCCACAAGTATCACAAAATCCAGGAAAATAACATTCTATCTTTATTAATTCATTGTTTAACATACCTTTATAATATTTTTTCCCACAGTTTCTTGGCTTTACTCTCTTTGAAGACAGGTTTGTGTTACTTGTGTTTGCATAAAATCCTCTTCAAATATTGATTTATTGATTAATTAATAAAAATATAACAAAACCTCACCAAACAAGAATAATCAGGGGAGACTAGTTTAAGTGAAAAATATAAATTACAGAATTCTTAAAATTGTATAAATTTCAAATACTTTTCATTATATATTATTGTCTAAAGCAGAGCTAAATCATAAATATGTAGTTTAAAGGCAAAGTTAAATTTTATAATAGGACTACATCATATAAAAATGTATCATAAATATAAAATTTCTTTAACATAAAAAAATAATAAATGCAGAAATTGGGTTTGCTGAGCCATTTACCTTGATAAAGACAGTTTGGATTGAAATTACTTTTGAGTGCTTTAATAAAATCATTTTATGATGGAAATATTACTGATATTAAAATGAACTATGGTTTTCAATTAATAAAAGTTTATTGTATACTTGCCTGGGTAAATTATATTTTCTGGAGATTTAGAATACAAATGTTATTTAATGTGTAATTTCAAGAATATAGGATTTAACGGTAAGCCATTTATTGGCATATACAGATTTAATATAGCTTCCTATAATAAATGGAAAGAAAAATAATTAAAGTTGACCTTTGAACAATGAGAGAGTTAGGGGTGCTGACAATCATGCAGTCAAAAATCTGCATATATTTTTGCCACCCCCAAAACTTAACTACTAATAGCCTGCCATTGACTCAAAGCTTTAACGATAACACAGGCAGTCAATTAACACATATTTTGTAAGTTATATGTATTACATACTGTATTTTAACAATAAAGTAAGCTAGAGAAAATAAAATATTAAGTAAATCATAAGGAAAGTACATTACCGTATTTATTTTAAAAAATCAGCATATAAGTGGACCTATGCAGTTTAAACACATGTTCCTCAAGGGTCAACTGTGTTTTAAAGTTTGATTTTTATCTATAATACATATCAACCATGAAAATTAATATGTTTACAAGCACAGAAGTTCACAGAATCTTCTATAGACAGTGGTAAAGACACAAAAAGTCTAAAGCAAAATCTATAATCTAAATACGACTTAAAATTTTTGGAGAGCTGGCAATTTACAAGAAAACTATAGCAAACCTTCTGCAAGCTCTCCTCCAAGTGTGAAATTTATGTATTTGCAAGTTATTTTTTTAAAAAGTAAAAGTTCATGCTCAGAGAAAGACAACAAAGTTTTTTCAGCACCATCAGGGGCTCTTCACTTTAACATTAATCAAAGATAAGCCAAAGGTCTCAGGACAGCCAGGAAACCTTGAAGCAGCTTTCAATGCTGCTGCAGGACAGAGGTATGTGGGGTTCCATCTGATCTTTTAGAGTCTATTGCTCACCAGCCTTGGCTTTGATCTGGCTATTTCTGGTGATAATTATACCCTTTCATTTCATTTCATTCGTTTTTGTCTGTCGAATTATTCAGTAAAATAAAATTTATACAAAGCACCAACTAAACAAGAAGTTCTCAACCCTGCTCGCACATTCCAAACACCAGGGAAGATTTTTATAAAACCAAAGCTTGGACTCCGTCAGAATCTTTCATGTTGGATCACAGCATCATACAAAGCTGCCAGATGATTTGAATGTGAATCCAGTATTGAGAACCAGGCAGTGGAAAAATGAATGAGCCTGTCAAGATGACATAAGGATGGCAGAGCAGCAATAAAATCATCAACTTATTTTGCTATACTATTTAGACTGTAGTCAATTTAGAAAGGGTGAAGCATACCAATAAATACCAGTGACCCTCAGAAGTCTCAAACTCAAATTTAGAGGGAATGAAGATAAAAAAAAAAAAAAAATTAAAGAAAAAATAGGGATTCCCCATTATGGCAAACAGGAGAAAGTTCAAGCTCTATCTAAAGGGGATGGCCATGACTCAGCACTGGTCAATCAGTGTTGCTGCATATTTTAATTTTTCAAGAAAAATCAGGTAGGGGTGTGTGTGTGTGTGTGTGTGTGTGTGTGTGTGTGTGTGTGTGATCTCCTGACTTTTTGAAAAAATTTTTGAAGTTAGAAAGCAAAAAAATTATGCCTCCCAAGATACTGGAGCCTTTGCTATATACAATCCAAGGCCCAATTCCCAGTGCTGGAGCTATAAGACCAATGAATATGCCCTGTAGTAGCTGCAGGGTCCTGAGTTTCCTGACCGAGCTGTCAGTTCTATACCAAGGATCAAAAACAAACAAATTAGACAATAAACATGTGACAGAGAACAAAAGTAAACATTTCTTCACACTGTGACTTATTCCTTAAAAATATTACCTCATACTAACATTAAAAAAGAAAATGAGTACTTGCTTAAAAACCACATTAAAGTCATTTTGAGAAATGTGAGATCATAAAATTCTGTTCTAAAAATGGACACATTTGTGGAACACACATAACATGAGGAGTGTCCATCCAAACTTGCCCAAGAACAGTAGTGCTCATGTGAAAGGAACACGTGGATACTTCTTTATATCTTCATAGTGATGTGTACGTTAGAGACACTTACAAAATATCTGTGGATTGGTTAGACACCAAGAGTGACCATTGAGTATTGCCTTAATGCTCTATTATTGTTACTGGGCATTTCTAGTCCCTGCATTCACTTCATATATTATAAAACATATACAGATGATTTCTAAAAAAGCAATCTGACAATGGAAATCCGGATTTCTAAAACACGCTTTTGGGGCCAGTATTTACACCTTTAGTACTATGCAACTAATAGAAATACACAAGTATACAAAAGTGTATGTGCAAGAATGTTTAGCAAGGAGTTATGGAGCTCCTATATTCACCACTTGAAGTTCAGGAAGCCACTTCCATACACTCAGACATCATCTAAATAAAAGCAAGGAGTGTTTAGAAGCAGGAAAGCAAGGAATTATCAGAAAAAATAAGCTTCCAGGTAGACTCTTTAAATAAGTGTTTTTCAAACTTAGGTCACCATCCATTAGTTGGTCATGATGTCAACCCAAGGGTTTGCCACTGACAAATTAAATTAATTAAAATTCTTTTTAATTTAAAAGAATAAAATAGCGCAGGACAGAAAGCGTGAGTGAATTAAATAATACGGGTAAGTGCCACGCTTCATAAATACTTCGTTTCTGTTTTCATACATATACACACAGGCATCTGTGTACCCATTGTGAGAAACATTAGCTAAAAAATTTTTTGGATTAATGTTAAACCAGAATGCTATTCTTGTTTCTCCATTGATAGATGGGAGCTTATTAGGAAAACCTACTCAGTTATATATGTATGTAAATATATGTCATCTATAAGGCCATAGAGAGGTCTTAAAGTATACATACCAAAGTTAACTATGACTACCTCCAGGGTATATGGAAGATGTTATAAAAAGGGAGAATTTACATTTTATATTTTAATTGCTTTATATACAATATACATTTATGTGCTTCTGTATTATAATTTCTAAAAATAAAGAAAAAGTAGGTGTGTAAGAATATCCTGCCTATTGCGTATTCTGTCAATTGATATAAAACATGCCAATGTCTTTCAGCCAAAAGTCAGTGAGAAATGAAAGAGAAGGGAGCCATGGTTGAACCATGGAAAGTCAGTGGTAAATGGACAGAATTGCATGGTAGAAGTTCATATGTGGCCTATTTATTTATGTCCCACCCAATTTATAAAATGATTTGATGCAGTGAGGTGTTTGGACAGCCAGAAGACATGGCAAAGAGAATCTGAGAAAAAAATCTTAGAAGAAAACCTGGCCATAGAAAGGAGACTTGAAACATGAGACAACAGTAAAACTCCAAGTAAAAAGTAGGACCAGTAGAAAACCCAGTGCTCAGAAACAAATAAAACTCTGAGGAATGTTCATCATTGGCCAGCAGTCCCTGAACCATTAGGAAACTATGGAGTTAAAAAGAAGAGAGCTACTACCTAGACTGCCAAGATGTCCAGGGTTCCTGAAACCACAAAAAAACCAGTCAGGTCCCTCCATTCACCATCATTCGCCATCATTCAATCACAACAGGTTGTAGCATCCTCCTTCATCACAAGGCTCCACCTACTACTGCCTGGACCAGGCATTCATGTTCATGAGCCCAGCCTCTGGGCAATGCCAGGCGCACTCAGAGTTTGCCTCTCTGCCTCTCTCTCCTTTATGATTCTATGGTTGAACAGCTTCACTTCTGGCTGGCACATGCTTGCAGCAGAAATGCTAATGTCTTCAATTAGATTTCATCCAAGAAGTAGTGCAGGTTACACTGGGTAGCACAAAATTGATTAGCTTTTGCATTAGACTGGCTTTCATGCTTGATGATCCCAGTATTGACATCCTACTAACTTGCTTTGTCCTGCTGTTTCTAACTAGCTCTATGGGCTCTCACCTTCCCCAATGTATACTGATAGAAAGGTAGTCATTCCTTGTATTTGGTGCCTGCTGGTTTGGAGGCTATGGCAAAGATTTTTAAACTTGAATGTCAATTATTCTACCTCTATTAAGCTGGGTACGGCCAAGTTCCAGCATGCTAAGATGTTCTAAAGCAGTACTTTCAAAGGGAGCAGGCTTCTGTGGCCTCAAATAAATGTACCATTGCCTACTCGATTAACCAACCCCAAGCGAAGCCCTTGCAATATTTGTCAAATTAGAAAATCCATTTAACAGTGGTATCGGGTAAACTACTTTCCTAATTAAACTCCGCAAATTCTCAACATATCTTTTTACACAAGAAATTACTTGCAAGAAGCAAACATATCTTAGTCATATTTGATATTTCAGCAGTGTTGTTGCACATAGCACATGCTTAATAAACATTAAATGAGCACAATGATGGGTAACCTAATCGAGCAAGGTAGATTTGAGGCCTTACTTCATTGATGACTGTTGCTAATTACCACAGAACTTTGAATCATAAAAGCGAAGGCTGATTCTACTCATGAACCTTGCATTTATGAACATTAATTATCCTTTTTTTTCTGGCTTTCCACCCTTCTAGTCATTGAGATAACTGGGAGATTTCTTGCTCTCAGTTTTTATGGCAACTAAAATGCATGGATTCCCCAGGGGCAAATTATCAATAGAGTTTTCAGTGGGCCATTCAATATTGGCAGCTTCACTCTGCCGAGTCTCTCCTAAATCATATTGATGATGCCTGATTTTATGAGCGCCGAAATCTATTAATTATCTTTTCTATTGCTCTTTGGTATTTTATTGTGAGATAAAGGAGACCTATTCCTTTGGTAAGTAACTAGCATAGACATAACACAGCCATAATCAAACCTAACTCTTTTTCTCTTTCCACTCACTTTTTCTTCTTTCACAATAGCTCAGTTTAAGACCAAAAATCCAGATTAAAGTCAGACTCTTAACATTAAATTCATTTTTACAGAAGTAAGTGTTGTAAAATAAATTTTATAGGAACAAATGATCAATGGAATTTTTAAAAGCAACTCCTACACATACTGCTGGGTAAATTGCCAAAGGGTTCATTGAATTTCCCACACTAGGACAGATGGCTAAGGACACTCAAGAAGTGAGCTAAATATTTCACAGCTCAGAAGCTTAATTTTTAAAAACTTGATTGAGATAATGGAATAGCAGTTTCAGAATAATGACTATTATTCGGATTCTCTGTCCTGGTGTCATGGGACTATATTTTTAAGCTTTCCGTTCAAAAGTTAACCATTCATCTGATTAGGTAGAAAATAAAATCTTCAAAGTCCTTCTTACTGAGCAGTAGATTCATACCATCAGCCATATCTGCAGTGCTTTTTCCATCATGAGCCAGAGTTATAGTCTTTATAATTTTTAAACTGCAGGCATTAGAGAGGCCTCCTGGAGCAATTCACCAGCTGTGATAAAACTACCATAGAATCTCCTTTGTGTTTGAGACAATGGTGGCAAATTCTCAGTGGCCAATGGCAGACCCTTTTCTAATCATTGGTTTTCCAGGGTGACCAGTGGCAATGTTAATAGTAACAAATTCAATGCCAGCCAGCAATTTTCACCTCACGTCTTCTTTTAATCAATTTCACTTAATAGAAAATGAAGAGTACTATTTACTTACTATGGGATACACTTAGCCATTTTTCTGAAGAAATAAGCTTCCTTAAACAACCAATTTTAAAACAAATAACATATAATCCAGAGCTAAACAAAATAAGCCTTCTTTCTGACGTGGTGGACATAACCTTAGCCAACATGGATGCTATTGAATATCTGAAGAATCACAGTAAAGAAGAAAGAAAACTCATGCCTGTGGATAGAAGTGGTTAGTTCCCATAAAGTGAAAAGTGTGTCTCAATAAACCACTGTTCTTAAGTCAAATGGAGGAGTGACGGGAGTTGGGTAAGAAAACACCTCCTCCCCTGACATCACTCTAAGTCAGTAATTCAAAGGAATTGGTCTTTGCTGCCTTTTAGGCAAAAGCTTAGTTTTCCATTAAGAGAGTAAACTTGCTGCTATTTTGAGTAAGTGAGCACAACGTACTATATCCTATAATCAGAGGGGAAAAAAAGAAAAGAAAAGAAAAGAAAAGAAAAGAAAAGAAAAGAAAAGAAAAGAAAAGAAAAGAAAAGAAAAGAAAAGAAAAGAAAAGAAAGAAAAGAAAAGAAAAGAAAAGAAAAGAAAAGAAAGAAAAGAAAAGAAAAGAAAAGAAAAGAAAAGAAAAGAAAAGGTACTGTGCACATGAGATAAACAAAACCAAAGACAGAAGCAGGTATACTATGTCTACCTCTGGTCCCCAAAGTAGAAGAAACTTTCCCTTCTTCTAAGTTACTATCTCCTTAACAAAAAACAGCTTTTTATCTGATGCTGTTACAATGGAAACAATACAATAATCAAGGGAGCAAACTGCTATTTTTCCTTCTACCATATGCAGACAAACTCTAACCTTAATAATTTTGAGAGTTTTATATGTATATATGTATGTATATATATATATATATATATATATATATATATATATATATATAGTCACGTATCTTTTGGGAAGCCAATTCTTCTGAATTCTTTTACAAGTAAACTACTTTTCTTTCCTTAAAACTTTTTGTTCCTGATTCTTCTGTTATTGTCATATCTATAAAGCCTTGTAACACATAAAAATTTAAAAAAATAAAATCTCAATGAACAAACATGACATCCTTCAGGATTCTCTCACAACATGGTCAGAGAAGATGATCTGCTCCAAACTCTGCAGGCAGACACAGTTCTAAGCAAAAAAGTCTCAGTGGAATAAAAGGCCAAGCATTGCTCAATTAAAAGCATCTTTCTAGGAAACAACATCTTGAAGTATAGTCTCAAACTGTTTCTTCCCAGAAAGTTGAAGCAAATGAAGAGAAATTTGACATGGCTGAAGTTTCCCTGAGCCTTTAATTTTCAAATACCTTTCTAACACACATGAGAAAATTGGTCTCTGGAAAAAAATAAGAGATGCCTTTCCAAGAACTACATCTAAAGGAGCCTGTAGTACAGAAGTTAGGCCCAACTTGGAATTTCAAGGATCCATTGTCAAATCCAAAACACTTGAGATCAACCAGGACAAAGTATTACTTGACTTAATGAGATCAGTAGATGAATTTTTCTTTCTGGGACCAGAGATTGCTGAAGCAGCCCAGATGCTAAGAACTTTCAAAGAATGAGAAATCCTTTCAGGGCCTGGGAATCAGGATGGCACCCTTCTCCTAAGATGTGGTTATACAATGTCTGGGCAAATAAACTACTGTGTGGTAGGAGAGTAAGCGATCCATCAAATGAATCAAGATCAATAAAATAAATTCAATATGCACTTAATAATGAAGGTTGGGTGTTTTCTCTTAGTGTATTTAAAAAATGGATCTGTTAGTAAACTATTTAAAAGTGATAAAGAACAGAGAAGTTCAACTGTAACATTGGCATGACCTGTTGGTCATTTCATTTTTATTGAAGACTCATAATCATCCCATTTAATTGAAACAACCTCCTTCATATCATTGATTGCTGGAAGCTCAATAATAAACTGAATATTTAAAATAAGAAGTAAAGAGGAAACATAAGGAGAGCTTCTCTTAGAGGAAATAATGGCCGGAAATGTTCTAGTACTATTCATGCATTCCCTCACATCTATTTAGTAGGTACTCTCTCCCCTATTCATAACCTATTAATCTCCTTTAATAAACTTTATCTTTAAATTTGGTCACTCTTTAACCTCTTCCATCTCCAATCTCTCATCATCTTACCCTACACATAATTAGCCTAATGAAAACCAAAATGGGATTTAATAAATGCCTAGATTTTTTCATTCACTAAGTTTTACAATATTTCTGTTCTTTGTGTATTTATTGATATATTATCTTAGAATCTAAGAGCTATAAGAGTATTTCCATAGTACATCTTACTACCACGTACATAAGAATATAATTAACACATGCTGGAAATCAAGTTATATTTGTTAGTTTTATTGTATGTAAAGTAGCCCTAAAAGAACAGAGCTAGATTGTGAGAGAACCATAGCTTTTCATGATCATTTTTGGTTCAAGTTAATACTAGTCGGCCTGAGATCTTGTAATGTATTCTGGAGGAAAAAAACAAACACACAACCAATTCTGTACAAAAAAGTAAAACAGGACTAAGAGATTGCAGAGTAAATTCTGAAAAACAAATTAATGATAACATCATATAATCTAAACCACAACAATGATCGATTTTATTTTTACCGCACTTAATACTTTTTGAAGATCTTTCACCTCTATCGTCCCACTTGATCAAAATGATTAGTAATTTTTCTCCCACACAGAGGATCAACCTAGAAGAAAACTGTATCTAAGCATGGTTCCATTCAGTTTCCTAAATACCTTAGTGGGGATAGAAGAAATACCTGGGGATAAAAGAAATAGCCAAGCTAAACACGAGGGAAACTTCTCAACTGTGAAAGTTATCTGATGCTAACACAAGGGCCAGAAATTTTAGATTTTGTTTTCTAAAGACATTTAAGAATGTGACATGTACCTAACTTTTGAAGCAGTTTAGGTGCAACCTTATCCATAAGAAGAAGATATATAGACTACAGTGGCAAGCAGGTAGCTCATTCACCACCTTGAGGCCATTAATCTTACTCTGAAGAGAACCACACTGTCTTAATCTGCCCTGAATCATCTCATCCAGTGGTTAACATGTGGATCAATATCATTCTAAATGGTTTCTTCATCACTAGCTTTCTTCACTCTCTGGATGGTGCATGTATGTATTGTTCTCTTTCCTTACCCTATTTTTGTCTCTTTAATTTATATTTATTCTAATTTTATCTCTTGGGAACTTCTAGAATGCTTTTGTACAGGATAATTTTTGTACCTTTTAGTTCCTTTTCATCCAAGCTAAGCATATCCTAGTTATCTAAAAAGCTCAGCGTCTTAATTTATCAACTTTGAGCATATTTTAGTTTGTCTGTGTCACTCTGAAAATGTGGTGTCCAATGCTGATTAAAATACTCTGTCTATAGTTTGACCAGGGAAGAGTAAAGCAGGATTGCCACCTTCCCCAGTCTAGACATACTAAGTTACTAAAATATTCTAAAAAGACATTAAGTATGTTGGGAGCAATGCCACTCAGTTAACATATATTGCATAACTAAAACTCCTAATCTAAATTATGTCTTTATTTTCATCTAATCAAATCTGCTAGTCTTCAAGCACCTACATTAAAAATTAATGTCATTAAATATCTCATTGGCATTTCATATTTTCTGTATTATTTAAGCAGGATTTTTACAACAGTAGTCTTTCTACTATTTGTTTATGTTAATGCATAGCTTTTTAGCTACATTTTTACTTAAATAGTTTGGGAAAAACCTAACCACATCTTAGAACTTCTTATTTTTAAGAAATATGTTCTAACCTCCAAACAATAAACCCAAAATGATTTTTGAAACTATAACCTTCCTTATTTTGAATAGATGATTCACTACAGGCTTAAGTTGACTGGAGCATCTTACTTTTCATTAACATTTGTGTTCTAATTAGAGTGACCACAGTATCTCAATCTTAACCATGTTTTCTTGCCTTCACTCTCCATTCAAAACTATTTAATTTTAGTCCTAGCAGATATTTATATTTATGTAACCATAAACTATTATAGATAAGCACAATTTTGCAAATGATGTTTTAGAACCCCTATTATGGCTTAGTGATACATGAATAGACTATTTCACTAAGGTAATTCTTGATAGTATAGCCAGCTAAAGTCCTCAGGTTCGTTGCTAAGTTCTATAAGTTATGTCTACCCATATCTCTCAAATCCATTTACTTCTTTCCATCCCCATTGCCATTATCTTAGTGCGAGTCATAACCATCTCTTGAGGAGAATTTGGCAACATTCCACAATCGTCATGCCTCTAATATAAATATTCTTCCACTGCAGACATGGTGATCTTTCCAAATGTATAAATCTAATTGTGTAAGGCTCTTTAAATCCTTCAGAGCCTCTGCATTGCCTTCAGAATTATAAGGAGATGCGTCTTACATGAGAATTAGTTTCCAAAAATAACTAATAAAGCATAAATCGAGTACAGTCAAAATTATCCTGGCAAGTTCCTTGAGTGACAACAAGATGCAATATACATAATTTTATATATATTTTATGTTTATTATCCTGTAAGGAAAAGGTATATGTAAATATATAATATATATAACAATGTATTGTGTATAAAATGAACAATATGTACAAAATATACTTTATAGTATTATAATTTTTTTTTATGTTCAAAGTTAAACTTTCAAGTCACATGAGCCTGTTACTCAACCCTACTAGAAGTACAAATGTATTAAAATGTATTTGATAAATATTTATTGAATGCACACTGTATATCAGAAATTGTTTTCGGCAGTGGGGGTACATCAAGGAACAAGAGAGTCTAAAACCTCTGCCCTCATAGAGCTTATATTCACTAAACCAATAAGTAAATACTATAGACTTTAATGGCAATAAGTGCTACTGGAGAAAGCTAAGGCAGATAAAGGACAGAGGGGAAGATGCTGAGGGCAGGGTAGAGAAGGGAGAGGACTGCAATTTTCAATAAGAGTTCAAAGAAAGTCTGACAAAGAAGGTAACATTTGAGCAAACCTTCAAAGAGGTGAGCCAGGCTACCAGTAGAGAACAGTTTCTACAAGAGGAAGAGCTAAGTATTTACACTCCAGAGGTATGAATGACAAAGAGCTGGAGTAGAGGGAGAGAGGTGGCAGGGAGCCAGCTGTGCAGGGCCTTTTAGGTTTCTGCTCTTTGAGTGTTGTGGAAAGCCACTTGAAGGTTTCACACAGTGATGTGATGGTCTGACTATGTACCTCCAAAGGGCGTCCAAGAATATCCCTCCTTCCCTTGCCAACCCTCGCCTCACGCTAGAGTTGCATCTCTCTAAAGGCTCTCTTTCTCACACCTTCACTTCCCTGCCTTAGCTCCCTAGCAGCCTCTGCCTGAAGGATTGCCCCCTCACTCAACTCCACAGCTAACTTGTTCCTGTACTTGGTCTCCAAGATTCCAAGAGTACAGGTCTGCCTTATCCAGGACACCCTCCCTAATTCCCCCCAGCCTGGCCTGGCTAGATCCAGTTTAGATTCCCTGAGTGTCTACACTGCTGAGTAGTGGTAACCATCTGTCTCCATCTCTTTGAGAGTAGTGTCAGAGCCTTCTTTGTAACTCCAGCACATAGCACAGCATCTGCATACAGAAAACACTCAGTAAATATTTGCTGAATTAAGAAAAACTAATGATGCCATAGGATGAAGCAGATGAGCGTGCAGGAAAACCTCTCTGTGTGAGGCATTTTGAATTAACTAGGATCTCTATATATGGATTTCTCCTTTCTTTTTTAGACAATTCTGTTTTAACACATTCCCTTTATTAGCTTTCAAATATGAATCTGCCTATATTCTTCTGAGCTTTAAACTTACTGTGCATCAAAACGGAAAAAAAAAAAAAAGCTATGAAGCTTTTCCTTTGGCAAAGTGTAGGCAAACTTTTATATTTGTGAGACAAGAGAAATACCCTAATCCAATTGTCAAAGTTTAAAAATGTTTAAAAATATTTACAAAATTGTAGTGTCATTAACAAATTATACTAACAGATACAATCCAAAATGCAACTTACTTATAAATGTAGGCATACTGGCTATTGAGGTGGAGCAAAAGAAGTGTGAACAACCTCACCTAAATTTTAACCACATTTCGAAGTCTATATTCTAAAGGGTAAAATTAGAAATAAGAGATCACCAACAACAGTATTCGGTTTGACTCTTGATGTGATCAGCTACTGAAAAGAAAAAACGGTCAGTGTTCATGTTAATATTCTCCACAAATGTAATTTGAGCATTCTGGGTGAGAAAGAAAGAGAAACAGACTAGAAAAACAAGAGTATTTTGTGTGATATAAACTGATCAAAATGTTAGCCTTTAAGGATGGCTACAAAGTCCTTTATCGTACTTAGGGGAAAAAATTTCCCTTCCTCCCTTCTGGAGAACATGGTATTTCGTGTCAGTTTAAAAAGGCACGCTCTCCCTTTCAACATACATTGGAGGCCCCACTCTTGCAAAAAGGTAAGATAATGTGCTCTGTAAGTAAGAAGTCAAGTACCCACTGCCTTTTCAAACTGCCTGACGAGAATTAACGGCCTTTGCCATCCTCTTTTAAACAACTTTGGCCAGGTTTTCTATAAGCACCTCGTTTATCTTGAGACTCTTTCATCTATTATCTGACTGTAAGCGTGTTCATAGTTCATCAGCTGAATTCACTTTGACAGAGAAGTCTTATGACGAGTAGCCAACAGCCTAATGTCAGGTCTGTGAATATCTCTGGAATTAAGGTGATGGGAAAAGGGTAACCTTCTGCTACTTCTAACAGCATTTGCTGAACAACAAAAATAGAGCCTTAAATCATCCTCCATTTACAAAAGCAGGTCCTCTTTGCTAATAATAGAGTTCAGTGCAGCTGTGTTCGACTGAGATCAAAAACACCACTGGGGGCCACCTTGGATTCATGCTTGTATATGGTTATGGATGTGAACCATGATATTTCCAGTTATATGGATGAAATTTACCATCAAAATGATTTTACTTGATATCTAACAAGTCCATTTGCAGACATTTTTGACAATAACAAGAGGGCTGAAAAAGACCACCATCCCCTGTCTTTAAAGTTTAGCCACCTGGGCTGAACAGGTTTATAATTGTTACTACTCTTCTGCTGAAGAACTAGGAATGGGTTTTGTGATGAAAACAAAAATACCTGTGCTGCAAACATAAAACTCTTCTTTTTAAACAGCTCCAGCTTGGTTTACGATAATCTGGAAGAGCATAATGCTTGACCCAAAGTCTTCTGTTTATAATAACTTATAAGAATTATATTTCAAAACAAGTTTAAAACAAGCTGTACACATCCATAAATATTTTAAGTAACTGAAGTAGATTTTTGAGAAATCTTGCCAGCACAGAATTCAATGTTTATACTTTCTGTGGATAGAACAGGAGCTTTTTTTGAAATTAGCATTTTTCATAAATTGACAGGGAAGTGCCTGTTGTTCTAAATCCTTCATTACCCAACCAGCCTGGCCCGTATCTGCCCAGCTGAAGAGTAAATCAACCCACTGGAATGTGTTTAGCTTTGCTAATCACCTGATGATTATTCATAAACATGAAAAACAGAACTTTTCAGTCCCTAAGGTAAAATTATGCTATAAACAATGGCTTTCAATTGCTCAACACTTAGTCAACACTTCTGCTCCAATCATAAGAATGTAACTTACATTAAACTGGAAGAAACCAGTGTGGACATATCCCAAGTAATACTAATAAAAGAGCAGTTGGTATTTTATAGATAAGTTTCTTTCAATCCTCAAAGTCCTTTCAACAGAGCTATTGCCAGGTGCTATATGAATTGGAATTAAATAAGTATCTGTATATTATAGCCTCCCCACATTTCATGTGTTGCCATTTACACCATTTGTCAGTCATTTGAAAAATAACATACTGGAATTTTCATGGGTAGAAATAACAAAAATAAAAGCTATCTTTTTAGCTGTTATTCCTTTATTCTTGAGAAATTGTGAGGATGATAAAGAGAAGCAGGTGCTTACCTTTTGCATGGAGCAGATAATACAGCAGAAATATTTGTTGCTAGATGTCTTTCAGGGTAATATTTTCTGGAAGTTATGTTTTCCCCTTATAAGTTGTTAAGAGTGAAAAGCAAGAACTACTATAAAGGTATTAATGACAGTAATGATTTTTCAGATGTACCCTAGCTCATTGGAATATTGTGATTAGCAAATTAGGGCTTCGGGTGATTTTAGTTATTTTAGTCTCTGAAACAAAAGAGGAATCTGTCAGAACATCTAGCATAATTTTAAAATAAGAACTCCTACAGCCCTCCATCTCCCCACAAGCACACATAGATATAGAAACTTCTCCAAACTACCAAAGAATCTTAAGTACTATGGGCTTTGCACAGGATCACCCCTCAGCCCTGTGTTCCCATTACTCTTGTAGGAGCTTCCTCCAGGAGTGCATGCTCTTCTCCATCTGAGCTAAATTCAGATCTCCAACTGAGTACCAAGTCTTTACACTTGGATAATTGCTGAAAATCAAACTGACATATCTAGAAGCGAACTTACTCATGCATTCATCTCTCTTGCCGTCTCTCTTCTTCCTCCTCTCCCTCAAAAATACCCATGATATGTCTCCCTCCTGTGACTTTCCTGAGTTGTCAATGGTATGGACAATCTTCCTGTAACCCAGATTATGGTTTGGGGATTGTGTTAGCCTCTTCTGATTCCTTTATTCCCTGCATCTGTCATTTCACAAGTCCTGTTAATGTTTCATAAAATTGTCTCTCAAATCCAAGCTTCTTCTTTCTCACCTTTCACCATCCTAGGAAAGCATCCATCATTTCAAATCTGGTTACAGTAGCTTCCAGGTGACCTCCCTCTTGACAAGCTCTCCTGTACTCCAAACCTTCAGAGATTGTCATTACCACTGACAAAGTCAGGAAAGTCAGAGGAGAAAGACACATCATCTTAGGTATTTTTGAAGGAGAGGAGGAAGAGAGGAGGCAAAGGAGATGTAGGAATGAATGAGTTTGCTTCTAATATATCAGTTTGATTTTTTGGCAGTTACTCAAGTGGAAGATTTGGTAGTCAGTTGGAGATTTGCAATTGGCTCTGGTGCAGATGCAAACAAACCATATTTTAAAAAACTATTATTAACACGTTGCTACTTGATCCTGTTTTCAGTGGCTACAAGCATCCTTTCATACTTATAAGAGTGTGAAAACTCTTCCCAGGTAAATCAAATTGTTTCCTATATGAAATTAATTACCTTCCTACAACTCTTACACATTTATTTGTAACAAAGAAGGATTAATTTTTTCTTTTTTTCAGACCCCTTATCATCCTCATTTAGACTCACTGTCATAGTCCCATTTAAAATGTACAACACCTTTGAGTTGAATTATTATAATTTTACTTTTCCCCCTTTCAAATTCTTCCATGTCCATCCAGAGTAATAGGAAATCCCCCCATAAGATTTTTTATAATAGCATGAATGTATTTGAGAAGTTAATGTAAGAAATTTTTTTTTTTATGTTATACTTTTCTTCAGCATGGCACATCATTTACATTTAGGTAATATTTGGTGATTGGTTAACTTGAATTAGTTATAAATAATTGTGGTTAAATAGATGGATGGGGAAAAAATAAATGTAGGCTCTTCAAATATGATATAACTTAGGTAGAAAACCAAGAGAGCTCATTTTACAGAGGCATTGTGTCTTTAGCTCCCTGATATTGTCAAAAAAGAAAAAGAAAAAAAAAACCTGTAGCTACCATCAGACAAGAGCTAAGAGTCTTTAAACGTCCTTTGCAGGAAACAATCACTCCACTTTTATTCCCCCAACTCTTAAGCCAGTGACCTCCCTTGATCTTTGAGATGACAGTTAGCCAAGTTCCATGAAGAAGGCATTCAGGAATGACCCCATTAGATTTCCTAAAGACCTTAATTGCCCAATTCCTTTCACCCAGGTTTCTGAGGTTCAAGGAATGCTATCCTTCAGTTACTCTCCTGCATAGGTTCTAGCTATTGTTACCTTAATCCTTTCTGAATCCCCGAGAATGTAAAGAACTGAAGCAGACTTTGATTCTCCTACTGAATTACAAGATACTTTACATACTTCTCTCACAAAGTCATTCCCCTGTGTTTATTGTTCAACAATGACATTCACTTTCATGTCTAAACATAGAAGGGAAGCACCATTGCAATAAATGTAATCTTTAAGATTCAAAAGCTGATCCCCTTCAAAGAACCATGTTAAGTACCTAAAAAAATTAATCACTTCCTGCTGTCCTAATCACATAGTTCAATCTTATCTGAACAAACACTATAGGCTGAGGGCTAAGTATGCACTCTGCATCTATATTGGAAAATATTATCCAGGCTTTTTCTTATAAATCGAACCAACACATATGCATTGTGTACTCACTATTTGCATGGCACTATACAAAGTGAGTCTATGGAAAATAAAGTAATTTCATTTGAACTTTAGCTTCTCTTTCAGGGTTTGTGATGATCTTGAAAAAAAGTGTTATACTATATATCTGCAGATGTACTTACTTGAAACCAAAATGAGTATATGATGAGGATAAGAACACTAAAATAAGCAAAAACAGATTAATCAGTTAACCAAAAAAATATTAGGAGCTCTTCTATAGTTAATTAAGTCATTCCAGAATCATAATGCTTTAATTTCCTTGTCTACAATTCTTAACAGTGTTATATTAAAACTGTTTGAATTAAATCTGAAACTTTGCTGTACTAAGTGACATCTGCGAGTACTAATGTTTCTTTTATTTCCATAGCAATTTGTTTTCAGTGGCAAATAAAAGTGCACAAAGGGCCATGGGGTTATTTATACTCCAGCCCAAACAATGCCCTCCACACACACAGCACGTATGTCTGCATGCGTGCACGCTCGTGCGCACACACACACTATTAAAGTATTCAGAGGCCAAAGGTTAAACACTCCTTTGTTAAGAGAAAAACAAGATAAATGAAGGAGGCTTTACTTAGAGGACAGACCCAAAGGAAAAGAATCACCCTATAGACACACTAAGGGCTTCCAGCAACGGCAAGAAACTGTGACGTCATTAGATACCAATAAATATGCAGCTAAAGCACTAAAGCAACCCATGAAATAAACCAAAGATTTCTTTAGCTAAAGCATGGTTATTCAAACTATATTCTATCTCCTAAAGAGAAATTGGGCTAAAAAAAATCTCCAAAGATATGCATATCAACTCGAAAATTCTATGAATTCACAAGATTTATCCTTGTGGGGAGAGGGGTAAAATTAAATAAGAAAGAAAGAAAGAAAGAAAGAAAGAAAGAAAGAAAGAAAGAAAGAAAGAAAGAAAGAAAGAAAGAAAGAAAGAAAGAAAGAGAGGAGATGCCTCTCTTTAGGAATAGGCTACCCTATTTCATGATAAATATAGCACATGTCAAAATTAATATGACACACTTTGTGCATTTATGTTTTATTTCAGTAAAAATGTTCAAAAACATATCATAGAAAGCTGATTGTTTATGTAGGACTTCTACTACTGGGAACCCAGTAACACAGAGGAAACACAATTTTAAAAATGTGATCCACAGACTAAAAGAGGTGAGCCAGGAAACAAAGAAGTGTCTGATCAAGGACAAAAGACAAAATGAATTTGGTCTGGGAAAGAGATGAAGGCATTGCCTCTTCACCCTGCATGAAGACTGGGGCCATCAGCGATGGCCTGTGCCCAGCTGAAGATCATCTAGACACCATGAAACAGCCTGTAAATTCCAGAAAGGCAGAGGTACTATGCTGAATTGTAATTCCACTGGACTGGCATGTCAGGATCCTAATGTTTGGCCAGAGGTGGCAGACGCGGTGGAACCCAAGCTGGAAGACACTCTGCATACTCTGCAAATATGAATAAAAGGAAGAGCTTCCAAAGTCTGGGAAGCTTGTGGAAGGAAGGGCTGGTCAGCTTCATATTTCAGCTAGTAATGTTTTTTATTATTATTATTGTTTTCTGCCTTTTAAACTTCTTGATGTACTCTTAGCAAGACTGCTTGCAAGATATGATTAGTGGAGAACAAGAAAATTGCCCCATTCAATCTGGTCAACATTCCAAGGTTTACCAGTTGCCAAAGTGAGAGAATATTCATAAGCATCATTCTCTGGCCCTCCTCAGATAATGCTATTTTGGGCAAGAGGTTTCCAAAAGCTCTTCACTCATCTTTAATACATTAAGCCTTTCCTACTTCTAGAAAATCCAATGAAAATCTCACTTTCAGGCTCCCTGAACCGTAGAAGTTTCTTCCTTGTCTGAGTAAGCCTAAACTCCACAGGTATAGTGCTCAGTACTTGAAATCTGTGTATCTGCCTTGATCGTGCCAGGGTATTATGTGATCCTTACCAAAACCAACATCATCTAATTTGGTTTTCTCTAATAATCTAAAAAGTCTTTAAATTCCAAATGGCAGGTAAAGTAAAACAAGAGTGTTCCTTCTTTGATCATTTCAGTATGTATGAAATCTTAGATATTAATTTACTTAGAAGATGAAATGAGATGAGGATAAGAATATTAAGCATTTTAAAAAGTATTTACTACTCTCATGAGAGAAAACAGTGTCATGGTTAAGATTGTGGGTTCCAGAACTGGACTGCCTGAATTCAAATCCCAACTCCCCCACTTACTAGCAATATGACCTTGGACCAGTTACCTAAGCTCTCTGTGTCACGATTTAAATGAATTAATCAGTTCAAATGAGTTATGTCTAACAGGCCTTTCTTATGGTAAATGCTAAATAAGTAATACTTAATTAAAATCAGATGCTAGTTTCCCTTCCATTTTAAATTATAAACATAGTAACTGTGATTAAATATACTACATCAAATTACCCACATAAACTTCAGTGCTCTCCTGGTATTAGAGCAAGGGTCCACAAATTACAGTCCACAGGACAAACCCAGCCCCTGCCTTGTTTTTGTACAGCACAGAGCTAAAAAATAACATTTACATTTTTAAGAGGTTGTTTTAAAAAAAGAAGAAGAGGAAATGGAGAAAGAGTAGGAAAAGAATATGCAACAAAGACCAAATGTGGCACACAAAGCCTGAAATGTTTACTACCTGTCCTTTTACAGAAAAAGTTTGGTAACTCTTGTATTGACGTATAAGAATATCATTATATTCTGAGAACAAAGTAGTAGTTTTCTAGAATATTTCTAGATTATTGTTGGTCCTTTTAAGTATCATAGCTTTTTTATTATATGGTAGAAAGAAACATCAGGGCTTGGTGACAGGAAGTTATTAGGTAACATTACAAATGGCAGTTTTGCCATTTCTGCCACTTCATTGTCTACAGTGAGAAGAGGCCCTAGAAGAGCTTCAGCTCACACCTAGACACTCCCTCCAGAAGTGATAATGTTAAGACATGGCCACCAAAGAGCAAATGCACACACAAATTCTCTCCATTCCAAAATGCATAGCATTGCCAGACTTAACAGAGATGCAAGTTACATTTGCATTTTAAGTAAACAATGAATTTTGTTAGTATAAGTATATCCCTACTTTCCATTTAATTTGCCTTGTATTTTAGGTTTTTTTCCTTTTGGAATAAAAATTCTGATTCATTCTTTCCCTGACCTCCATGTCTTTGTATTCTTCAGTATCTCCCCGACTTCCTGGGATCACTAGACCAGCTTTGGCCCTGGGTCCTGTGTTAGATGCCCCATCCCTAATTCCTTTGCTATTACCAGGACAGGGATTTACTAAGCCAGTGGAAGGCCCGGCCTAGCTCTTCCTCTCCAACCCCCAGTCCTATACTAGCCTACTTGTGAAACTGGATTTTGGTCTCATCCTCCTCTTGAATTCTGACCAGTTTCTGCCTGGTATCCTAGATATTCTTCCTAGGGCCAGAGTTCAGCTAAACTTCTAATCTGAGACATAAGCCCTGAGACTCTGCCTGGTATTTCTAAGTTTAGGAATATGTTATTTCTCCTATATGTACTGACATGGGAGCAGCATAGTGTTTACAAATCACTTGGAACCACAAAAGATGCCTGGGCACCTCCAGTGTACTCCACTGCCTGCACATCATGCTGCTTTGCTAGTTAAGGGAGATACAGTTAAATGAGTTAGCACGCATGTGCCAAGTGAGTGTCTGCTACAGATGAGGAAATTCAAGCTCTTTCCTATGAGTTACTCATAAAAGGACCAAAACACAGAAGAAAGAAAAAAAAGGGGGGGGGGATTATTAATATAGTAGAAGGAAGGAAGGGGGGGGGCACCTGTTTTAGATCTTGACTCTGCCACTACCTGGGACAAGTTTGTACACTAACCTGACCTTCATTCATTTATAGTTAATAGAACAATAATGCATACCATAAAGAGTTAATTAGAATTAACATATGTGTGTCTGTGTTAGGAAAAGCATCCAGTAAATATTAGATCTATTTCCCTCCTTGCTTTCCCTATTCTTTCTGAAATATGGTAAAGATTAGTGTGACCTTCAAGAGTGGGCAGAGATTTTTTCCTCCCAACCACCCCTGACCCCACACACTTCAGACTCTCCTCTGCCTGTACGTGTCTCATTTTGTCATGTTGTTGCTCTTGCCCCCATGCAGCAGTCTGAAGTTTATCACAATTTAGTCAAATTCAATTAATGGAATGTTAAAGGAACCTGGAAAATCAATACCATAGTAATTTATAAATGCAAAAATTAGAGCAACATAAACTTCATGTTTCAGAGCAAAAGTTTATGCTTTTAATGTGTAAGGAAGCCATTTGTCCTTGGCCCCAACCCAACCTTCCTTCTAAGCATCCATATTCAGCCTTACCAATCATTTAGATTTATTATAGAAATATGGTTGCCTTCCTCCCAAGGAACAACTATTGGTGACCACTGGGGGCTAAACATTAAACCTGACAGCAGTGTTGTGATCCAGCATGTTACATTCTGCTTTAATGGCTGGGCAAGAGTTGTAATTGCAGTCATCTTAGCCACCACCTTAGTCAACACACCAGCTCTTGAGATCCTGAGGAAATGATCTTATCATCACTCCATTATTAATGTACACCTTGCCTAAAGGAATTTGTCAAGCTATTAGAGAGACATGATTCTCAGCTCTTTGTCACTATGAAATTCCTGTGGGACTCTGAATTGAGTGAATCAGTGGATTATCACACCTGGCATTATTAAGACATATCTGCGTATAAAATGTGACTCCCCACAGACTTCTGTCATGGAAAAAAAACTAAGAATAGATGTTTAAGTATCTGTTTCTAGCTTATAACTCCATAGCCTTTCCTATAGTTAAGTTTGCTTAGCTAGTTTCAGCAACACCATTGCAGTAGATGATTTCACAGGACAGTACACTTATATGAGAGTATTTCTCAACTGGCTTTCTTTTTTCTTAATTCCTAGGGTACTGTTTATCCCAGTAAGCCAAGTTCCCTTTCCTCTAATTTTCAAAAACTATCTTTAAAAAATAATAACAATAATGTTAAGATGATAATCTTTAAGGCATTATGAGTAAGAACTTCTCACTTATTTTTTGCCACTGAGAGTATTAACTAACTTCATAAATCTCCCCAAATTGATAAATATTGTTTCCTTTCTAGGTAGAAAAGGAAAGCACTGAGAATTCAGTCTTCCCCAAATCACTCATTTTAAACCAATGATTCTCTGACCTTTGGTTCCTTTTTAATGGTGTTTGTAAAATGATGGAAATCTTCAATTGCCTAATCACCTTTCACAGTTTTTCAGCTTCTATGAGCCTTTTTAATGGGTGTGCATCCATTTCCTCTCTTCCCTCTGCTGTAGGGGCCATATTCTGATGATTTCACCCTTCCCCTCTCATGATTCCTTTTCTGAACTTCCCGCTAGTGGCTTTCCCCCTCTTTTCCTTCTTTCCATCATGAGTCTCAGTTCAGGACTGTGGGCTTTTTTCCTTCTCAGCACACTCCTCTTGGAAGCTCGCTGTCAGATGGCTTTAATTACCACCTGAATGCAGATGACTCCCAAATCCCCAGCCCCAGCCTTGACCTCTCACCCTTTCTTCAGTCCCATATTTCTTTCTGTCTGCAGAATATCTCTACTTGGGTGTCCCACCACCTCCTAAAACTAAACATGTCAGAAACAGAGCTCATTATCTCTCCACAGCCCCCTTCATTCTCTCCCAGTTTCTCCAAGGCTGTCAATAGCACCCTCTTCTCAGGCCCCAATCCATAGAGATCCCACATGGGCACAGGGCAGTCCGATACCCCCATGCTTCAGAAAGGCAGATTTCAGCCCCCACATTCCAGTACAGCTAAAGACTGTGCTCACTAACATCACTTAGAATCTCAGAAAGAGATTTTGAAAGAGCAACGTTGTGATCTGAATTGATTCTGCTTCAGTTTTTTTTAATCTACTTTCTTATTTATCCAACATTGACAAATATTTAAGATCTCTGCTTCATTCCATTCCTTATTATATCTTGAAGTCCTGTCCTGGGGCTTCTGAATTGACAAGCAAATCATGTGCCTCTTTCTGATTCATGGCTCTAAATTATAGAATATATGAGACTGTATATTTATAAAACTTTTTATTTGCTACCATAATTAATAGATGTACTTACCAATTAGATAGTAAATAATTAGTAATTAGCCTGAGAGATTGATAAAATGGAAGTTTTAAGTGATTGTTTTTGTTCTTAATTCCTATTCTCTGCACAAAAAAAAATCATCACCATCATATCACTGGGACTTGGTTATGTGTCATTATCTGCTTCCACTTTGCCCCCACCATGTGACAATAATTGTACTGTCATGATGGATGCTGTCTTAGAACTCACTAGGCACTCTGCTATTATTCACAAGCAACCACTCTAGAAGTAAGCATACAAATTGCTTTATGTGAGAAATAAACTGGTTTAACAAATAAGAAAGATTTATTACTCGTAATACTGAAAAGTTTAGTGGTAGCGTGGGCTTCAGACATGGCTTGATTAATGCTCTGGATTCATTTCTCTGCAATTCCCTCATCTCTGTCCTCCTCCATGTGTTGGATCTGTCATCAGGTTCATTCCCTTCACAATTACAAAGTGCTGCCAGCAATAATCAGGCCTACATGCTCTCTCATTCACATTCAAGGAGATGGTCATCCTCCCAGAACCAATGCACAAAAACGGCTCTTTAGACTGAGTTTCATACACAGGCATGAGTTAACTGTACAACCCTGACACCATCATTGGCACAAAGAGTGGGAGTACAATGATAGCCTAAGACTAATCAGAGCCCCCTCCTAAAGCCAGAGAAGGGTCAATTTCACCCAAGACACATGTTATACAACAGGGGACAACTTTAATCTCAGGGTCTCTATCGCTTACATGAGAAAACTGAACATCGCAAAGCGAGTAACTGATAAAGCTTGAGTTTAAATCTGGGTCCTACTTCAGAGCTTGCTCTTAACCACTAGGGAGTCTAGTTCCTCCATATGAATATCTGGATTCTTCAAAACAAGAAAGTGAGAATTTAGAATGTACATCTCTTGGCTTTTTGCAGCTTATCATGGAAAAGTCATCCTTTGCTCCCACTCATTCATTTTTACACCTAACATTTGTACCACACTGAGTTTATTTTGCACTTTTACTGTCCTACTGATATTCACAAGGACTTCTCTTTCAAGGGGAAAATTCATTGTTCATACTTCAACCAAAATTTTATTTGACAATTATGCTTATTCACATGAGATTATAAACCCTCAAGACTTGACAAATGGCTGATCTGGGTTCATACTTCATACGCTCATACTTCATACTTCATACACTCAGACTTCAAACAAAATTTTATCTGACAATTAAGCTTATTCACATGAGATTATAAAACCCTCAAGACTTGACAAATGGCTTATATGGGTTCCAGGCCACTGTACCCTTGACAGGGCACAAAGAATGTTAGTGAAGAGAGATCTTAAAAGTTTCATCACAAGGAAAAAAATTGTATGTATAGTGACAGATGTTAGAGTTATTGTGGTGATCATTTCACAATATATACAAATATCAAATTATTACATTGTATAGCTGAAACTAATGTAATGTTATATGTCAATTATACTTAATAAAAAAAAAAAGAATGTCAGTAACAATGTCCTTCACCTGCAGCACTGAATGATATCTACTTTTTGTAAGACAGTCATTTTTGCTAACTGACCAGTTCTTACCAAAGAGCCATTCAGAACAAAAGAACTTCTGGACACAGGTGATACATGATTTTATTCATATGCTTTTATTTTCTCCTTTTGATATTGTTATTCAATAAGTATAAAAGAAAGAACATGAACTTTGCAGAGAAGTTGGCCAAATTTTGGCTCTTCCCTTCTCCAAGCAAGTTGTTTGACTTCTATGAGCTCGTTTTCTCTTGGTAAATGGGGCTACTTTACAGACTTTGTTTTATATATTTAACAAATGTTTATATAGAGAGCTTAACTTTAGCCAGTCACCATTCTTAGCACTTTACAAACATTGACTCCTCCTCACAACACTCTGAGGTAGATACTATTATCTGTACTTTACGAACAAAGAACTTGAGGCACAGAGAAATTAAGGAATTGCCTAAGTGCTAAATGGCTGAGCCAGAATTCAAATTCAAGTAGTCTGGTTCCAGATTCTATGTTCTTAACCCTTAAACTATCTTGATTTATTCAGAGGGTTGAACTAGGCAACTTAAGTGAACACAGAATGGTATATTATAGATGCCCAGTACGCATTAGAGCATCTCTCCTTTTTGCTCTTTAAGGTCTTTCCCGGCTATCAAACCACAAACAACTAGATTTGTAATTTGATAAAAAAGTTTTATAAGTTTATTAGATTTTTTAAGCCTTTTATACTTGCACACAATTTTATGTGTTATTTTTTAAAAAGTCAAGTGTTATCGAGTAGGTGAAAAAGATACTTCAGGGACAGTAGAGGATTCTGATTCCAGTGACCCTGAGAAGATTACGCTATTCCTACCTATAGAGTTTCTCCTGAAGTCGCCAGTAACCCACTGGATAGTAGCTAGGTGTTATAGGCAGGATGTTTCTAGTTCGCCTTTTTCTGATTTCTCTACCACCTCGAAGAAAAACATGGCCATGTGACTTGCTTTGGCCAATGACATGTAAATGAAGTGATATGTGATGTCTGGGCAGAACTTCTAAGAGCCAGTGTGATACTTGCCTTTCCCTTCCCTTTTCCTTTAGTTAAAATCACTGACGCCCCCACATATTAGATGTTCTGTCAGCTTGTATGCTGAGTGTGATGACAAAAAAAAAGTGCCCAGCCAGCACATGATGGACATGCAGAAAAAGGGAGAAATAAACCTTTGTAGTGTTATACCACTGAGATCTGAGGGCTGTTTTTATAGCAATGTCATTTAATCTATTCTGACTGATTCACTAGGGACCAGAATAAGGGAGCATTGTTCTTTGGTCTCTCTCCTAAATATGCTTTATGTCCTACTCAAGAGAACAGGTAAGAGACTGTACCAGCTTCTGTTACTCAGGGCTCATCCTCTATTGTTGCTGAATAAGGAATGTCCCTCTGGCCAGAAACCATCCTTACTCAAGTATGTCTTGCTCCTCAGCAAGACCTTTCTTCCTATTTTTCCAGCCTAAACATGGGGTCTTCTTCTTAACCTTTACCTTCCCTTCTCTAAGACTGGCAATTTCCAAAGAGAAAAGGGTACTTCCCCCTGTTTTTCTACTCCCTATGCTATCCACTGTACCAGGTGTCTATTATTCCACTAGACAGCATAGTTCAAGGTCATTATCAGAGTTCCCTGGTGTCCAGACTTTTACCATCCCAGAAACTTAGAGTGGTAAATGCTGTCAGAAGACCCTTCAGTGACCAACAGAGGGCAAGAAGTGACATGAGGGGAGTCAGATTGTTCATTGAAGAAGGACAAGCTTTCTGAGGAAGTCATATTTTTAATTAAGGAGACACTGAGTATGCGTGAGTCACTGTAGCACCTGTATGATTCAGATTAAAGTGTATGCATAAACTTCTTAACTTTAAGGCCAAGACTGTTCATATTTATATCTCCCAGAGCCCAGCACAATACTTGGAACGTAATACAACTCAACAAATATTTGACAAATGGATTTTAATGGAAAGTACACGATATTAATGAATACTGCTGACAGATCCATTCCAGATAAAGAACTAAGAAAGGAAAAAGAAAAAATAGTTGATTTGACTTTAATCAGTATGAATTACAATATTTTTAAAGGATTGCTTACCACCTGTGCCTAACTACAATGTAGCACAATAATGACTATGAATATTATTAAACGTGTGTCAGATTAACTTTGCTGTGTGTTTTATTTGATGACAAGAGGCTTCATAGTCTGCTGCTCATGTGCAGTGTCTGTTTATGGAGCTTGCTCATCTACTTCCATCTTAAAAAAATAAAAGCCATATTGTTAATTGATGGTCTACTCAATTAAATCGACCAGAGTTGAAGTTTACTTATGTGAACAGTAACAAAATCTCAAATAATCATAATAGCTTCTTCAACTTAAAATAGTGGACTTATAGTTCTTATCCTTCTAAACCTGTACAGGGTATTATTATAAAAGAGGACTTCTTCATTTGTTATAGGCAGAAGATCCCACACTGGGTTTTGCATTAAGCTTCTTCTTACAAGTTATCCAGCAACTTGTGTCCCTCCACTCTTACAAGTGTCCCTCCAGCCTCACATCCTAGAGAACATAGCCACAGTCGCCATCCTCACTTGTGAGGCTATCACTCTAGTTCTCACTCAAATTTTCATTCCATTTTACCAGATGTCTTTAAAACATCTCCACTTGCATATCTCTGTGCCTGGACTTATTTCTTTCCCCAACCTTCCCAGTTTCTTATGGCATCATCATTCTTTTTACCATCAGGATAGAAATCTTATCTATTCTATTGCCCCCTCTCCTCACATCCTGTTTCTAATGATCAAGTCCTATTGGTTCCTTCTCACCTACAGTTTCATCAAGGTACCCCTTCTCTTCTATCTCTCTGTCTCCACAGAACACAGGCCTCATACTATTACTGACTGATACAGGAACTCATGAGTTCTCCTATTTACATGCCATCTTGGAAGAGCTTGTATCAGTCAAACTCTGGTAAAGAGACAAAAATAACATATCATTAAAAAATTGTTAACTAGATATTGAAAAACAGAAAACTCACAAAGGGAAACAACTTTTAGGTATTATGAAGGTAACAATTAAAGGAAGCAGCTACTATTCCTAAGGCTTCAAGAACAAAGAGCAGAGAGGTTGCACAAACTGAAAAACTCAGACCTCTGAGAAGGGGTTCTGTTTGCTGGGCCTGGTAATTCTGAGCTACAGGGGTTTCTGTGGGGTTGGGACCCCAGGCCTCTGAGCAACTGGAGTTGTGAGAGATGGGAGTATGAACAAATAGGTTCTGTCAATGTTGGAAAAACTGTTAATTGGATTCAACTGCTGCTCCTGAAACCAACTACTACTGCCAGGTTTTGTAAAGAAGGGAGGCTAGGGTAATGTTCCCAGGAACAGGAAGCAAACAGGAAGCCCACAGGAAACAGGAAGGAGCAAGTCTTCCATTCTCCATCAGCATCCCCATATGACAGAGCCTCACAGGGAGCCAGCTGGCAAAGCCAAATTGTTTGCAGATCCCCCAACCCCAGCATGGCTAAAGGAATATAGAAGGGTAGCCTTGAAGCTAAAATACTAGAAATGGCACCTGTGACATAATGAGTGAAGATCACTTCATTTCATCATGGCTCTCATCTTCTAATTTCTTCTGGCTCAGGTCCAAGTGCAAAATCCTAGAACTAACAATCTCTTCTGCTCCCTTCCATGTTTCCAATATTACTACTCAATGCTACAGATATTCTGCTTGAATCAATTTGTCTCTTGCCTCTCTCACCCACTAACCCAACTTTCCACGAGTGCCACTTGCAACTACTTTAGTATTATCTTGTCAACTAGGCTACAGTAAAGCTCTCCCAGCAGTCAAAATGCTCTGGAGCTCTTTTCAAATCTATTCACAAAGCTCAGGCAAGGGATCACTTGGGGATTCCCTGTGCCATACTGAGGGAGCTCCATCTCTCCTCTTAGGAAGGAGTTCCTTTTGAGGAAGAGCAGAAAATACTCAGGCAAGGGTGTGGAAGCATGCTAAATGGGAAGTCCATTAACATGAAGGACTGGATACAGCCCTAGTGATATCCCAGACATTCATGAAGTCAGCCATGAAGATGACTCAAGCTTTCCTCTAGTATAACCATGAATAAGTTGGACCAAGAAAACAAGCCAGGGACTCTGGTTTCTACACTTTATTCAAAGAAACTCTTCTCTCCTGGAATTTCCTTTTTTCCCCCTCCTATTCATGAAGATAAGCCCTAAATTTTCTCTAAGGTCAACTTGCAGGCTCATTTCTTTGTGGTACCTCACAACTTTTGGTAGTATGAATAAAGAAGTAGAGAGTGTTGAATTAAGTTTTAAAGAATATAGTTTAAATGCATCTAATCCTTACCCACAGCAAATCCTATTCCCAGAGATATCAACTTTCGTTCATTAGTCTGGCAAAGTTTGTAAAGATTGGTAATATGTTATGCTAGTTTAAGGAAAAGATAATGGCACTTTAGAGTTTATATTATAATAATGTTTATTTATAATTATACTCACATACATACAAACAAACTAATGTATTTTATAAGAACTCTGGAAGGATATACATCAAACTATTCGAGTGGTTATCTCTGGCTAGGGAAGTCTGGGGGAAAGTAAGTACAGAAAAACTTGTACTTTTCAGTCTATATCTTTCTGTACTTTTCAGTCTATATCTTTCTGCATTTTTGACAATGCTATATATATATTTATAATTTTAAAAAATTTTAATGATAGATCTCAAGTTTAAAATGATAAAATTGTGGACACCAGAATAGACATCAGAAAGAGTCTAGTAAAAAACTTGATTAGCTCTTTTTAGAAATATGTTATGCATAACTACTTGTTTTCAAGGAAAAAAAATTAAATTTAGTAGAATGGTTTGTCCAACCAGCCAATAGTTCTTTATTGAATTATATATATCAAAGTATGTGTTTCTGTGTAGATTTCAAAGGAGAATTGCCATCCTCAAAACTTTATTTTTGAGCTTTTATGCAGTTCAAAATTGTGGGAGTCTATCCAATGCAATATGCAGTGTACATTTTGGCACACACAGTTGAACATTTGAACAGAGCAAAGATCAATGGGAAGCCCGTTATCCTTGGGTTTGGCAAAGTATTTAAACCTGTTTGGGTTTAAGTATTCAGAATGATGAAATGTTAGCCCGTCTGAGACTACTTCAGCCTTTTTTCAGGTGCAATTTTGACAGCTGTGTAAAGGATTTATGCAAGTTTGGATGAATTCAAACACAGGTGTAAAAGATAAAAGGCAAGTAGAACAAATGGTCTACCTATGATCATTTTTCCATGTTTGGCCATCTTATTTGTGCCTGTTGATTCCAGTACTCTTTCATGCAACATCTATCTTATGAGTCATGAAAAAACACCACCTTATTTTAATTTATTGCTAATAAAGAGTAAATTTTTAACAAAATTACGCCTGGTTATTCCCTCTAAACTCAACTCTTATTCTCTTGTGTTTCTTCCATCTTTTTTCTACAGCCTACAAGTAAATTACTCTGCCTCCTCCAATCTCTTTGACCTGTAGATGTATTAAGCAGATCTTATAATAGTATCTCAAAATGTCACGGCACAATATTTCATATAATCATTTGAATATATTCTAATTGAAAGGCTTAATTTTTTTGTGTCTCCAGTAAAATGTAAGTTCTAGAGAGTGGCACAAAGTCTAATGTTCTTTGTTCTTTGTCATACCAAATATACTGTTTATGAACCTTTGTTAGCAAAAGATAATCAGATACTTAAAATCTGATTTTTAAAAATTTCTGCTATAAAAAAAATGTCATTTAAGGATTTTTTCCTCAGTTTTGTATCACACTAATATGTTAAAATAGATTCAGAATGAGATTGACCACTCTTACCCAGATTTTGTCTAAAACAAAAGAAACACAGTCAAGATCTCACCATAGCAATAGATAAGAGCAGCTCAACAAAAGTGACAGCCATGGGACATAAAGGAGCAGGATCACAGCACAAAAAAGGATAAAAGTAGCAGATTCACCATTGCTGCCTAAATTTGTTCATATGCTCATGTGCTACACAACAGCCTCAAAGTCTTCTAAAAATTCTTGGAAGAACTTTGAGGTCTTTCATTTGAAAACAAATACAACAATAAAACAATGAAGTACAGGAAAGAAATTCAGCTTATGTGTGCACACATTTTTGGAAGATTGGAGCCCTAGACAAGTTTCAGGATCCTGGAATCTAGTTTAAATTACTAGCTATGCAACTCCAGGAAAATTCCAACTCTGAACCTTTTTTTCTCATGTGTAAAGTGGAAATAATAAATTCTGTCCAATTTACTTCTGAAGGCTCAACTGAAATAAGAAACATGAAACTGTTTTGAAAAGTGTTGAGCATGATAGAGGGTAATATGATGCATAATTTCATTTGCTCATAAAACTGTATTTGGGATAATATTGCTGAAATTCTTAATTCCTTGTGAAAAGTTTGAGATATTAGAGTATAAATTATTTCTTCTAAATTTACTTACAGAATTTACTTTTAATGGTCTAATTTTTGTTGCAAGTAAATTTTTAGCTGCAAAACTTTAAGACATTTCACATTTATTCATTTCTGGCAGTTTTTGAAAGGAGGGAAAACTCAAATGTAACAAAACCAAACATTATAGTAGTAATGATGATTTACTTTTCTAATGTTTTGAAAACTCTTTACTGCTGGTTATTTAAAAAAAAAACTACCATTTTCTTAAAAAAAAAACAATAGGAATTTAAAAATAATTATTACAAAAAAATAGTCGTGAGATCTTTTACACCCAGCTGTCTACCTAATCATCTTAAAATTCTGAGCTACTGATAGAAGCACTTTTCAAATTTTTTGCTGCTTTCTTTTGTCACCTTTGCAGACTTCTGAAAACCTAGGGTTTACAATAATTGAACCATGCTTCTCCATTGTTCCTAGAAACAGAGCTGTAAAGGACTTCAACAACTTTTTTAAGGTAAGAAAACCAAGGTATAAAAGACTGTACGATTAACCCCCAAGGTGTTAGAAGAACCAGACTCAACCAGGTCTCCTGGCATGGTCCTCAGTCCTTTCCAGAACACCAGCCAGTTAGTTTGATGGTTCCAAACATAATCCACTTTCCTTTACATACAGTAGATGGTGGAGGAATCTAAATTAGAGAATAAATAATTATACACCACATTGAAGAGATACATTAGAATCCCATGCACCCCATACCTACTGAAGGCTACTTTGCTAAAACAAAGTCATTTTCTGATGTTAAGTCCTACTCCTTGCTCCCACCATGGGTCCTTATTAGATTAAAGCCAACTCCTGGAGAGAGTTTTCTAGTCATCTAAACTAAAATCACCATCTAACATTAACCCATTACCTAATTTTAGTTCTCTGTGTTTGCAATTATTTCTTCGTGTATTCCTGTCTTCCCCACCAAAATGTAAGTTCCATGAGAGTAGGAACCCTGTCTATGTTGTTCATCAATCATTCCCCAGTGTCCAGAACAAAATCCAATACTTAGAATACACTCAATAAATATTTGCTGAATGAATGAATGAATGTGCTGCTTGCTTTGTAACTGACTCAAATGCATTAACATCACTATTAACACTTGCAATTCCTACCTTAGAAAGTTTGCAGCACCGTAAATTAATTGACAAGATTCTTCTTATTTGTTTTCCTCTTACATTAATAAAGTAATTCATTTTGCTTCTGTATTTATAAAAGAAAATACACTTGTGCTCATGAGAAAAGCAATGTTATCTTTGCCCTTTAATTTGACAGTATACTAATTGAGTCAATATTTCTGATTCAAGAAAACCAAAATTTGTCTGGTACTCAAATGAGAGATTTTTTTTCTTTCCTTCCAGGCCTTAATGTATCCAGACTCTCTGCTGTCTATTTGCCTAGAAGTCCTTTCTCAAAATGTTCCTCTTTAAAAGCTTTCAAGAACATACCAGTACTCTTTAGTGTGGAAGGCTATTTTTAAAAGGTTGGAGGGAAGGCGGGAGGAGTTAAAGAAAACAAAATGAAAAGGTTGAAACCTCTTGCCTATTCAATTTGTCCATTTGGTGTTGTTAAAGCACAATAGCTTTGTCTATTCTGTTTATCATGAGATAGACACACTAAATGACCCTTACGCACTAAGTATCCTTCACAAGAAATGACGAGTTTTCTCCAACAATAACCTCATTTACTTAATCAGGATCTTTAAAAATCTAGGGAGAGATCACGGAAACAAACTAGCTAAATGCTGCTTGTCGAATAAATTAAGAAATAGCCCTGAGATGCTGGTTTCTAACTCCACATAATAATAAAACCTGAGCCAACTAAGGCAAGGAAAGGATGAAGTTCTACTGGCACCTTTTCTTTTGAAGTAGCCCCAAACCTTAAAGCCTGCATTTCATTTGAGAAAATCTTTTGCTGAAACCACTTCCCATATGCAACCCATCTGGAGGACTATAATCTAGTCTTGCCTGCAGCAAACCGACAATAATGATGCTTGCCTTTCATCACAGATCCCTGAGCACTAGACAAACATTAATTAATGCTCCTAACACACCTGTGAGGTAGGGGAGTATTATTATCCTTGGCTCACAGATGAGGAAATCCAGACACCAAGAGGTTAAATGGCTTGCCTTAGGCCACAGAGTGAGCTAACAACAAGGCAAAACTTTCCACTAACCCTCCTTCCTTCTGAGCTCTGAGAAATTTTGACAACAGTACTGTGAGCAGAACCATTTTTAGATGAGGCAGGCTACAGGCAACTTACTTACCTTTTTCACAGTAAGTGTAGACCCCATTCCAGAACATAAATGAACTTCACGCCCAAAGGTCTTAAAATGTAGAAAACCTGGAGAATTTATATATTTCAGTATCCTTTCCAAAGTATCCTTTAATCCAGCAGTCTTCCACCTTTTTGGCACCAGAGATCAGTGCTTCTATGAGAATCTAATGCCTGATGATCTGAGGTGGAGCTTAGGTAGTGATGCTTGTGCTGGGGAGCAGCTGCAAATACAGATGAAGCTTGGCTGGCTCACCTGCCACTCACCTCCTGCTCTGTGGCCCGGTTCCTAACAGGCCACGGACCAGTACCAGTCTACGGCCCTGGGGTTGGGGACCCCTGCCTTAATCATCATGTCTAGTAGAAAACAATCAACTTGCTGCACCTATCTAAACTTCAGTTAGTATTTATTGACCCACTATGTGCTAGGCACTGTAATTTCAGTACTGGTTCCCACCTCCTTTCCCGAGAACTCCAAGTGTGACTTCACTAAAATAATTTTTGCAACTTTTGGGTCAAGTGGAGATTACAAATTTCTCTGAGGATGGCTTCTCTCCTGCCCAAAAGTTGGCAAGAAGGATACAAAATTTTATCAAGAAAATCTCAATGGTGGACCAACATGGTCATCACATACCAGAACAGCCTTCCTGGTAGTCACAAAATTTTGCAACCCACCCAACTTTTAAACAGCCTATCAAAACTTCTTGAAGTATAATCCTAGTTTGTCACTAGCTGAATTTTTCTATGTTCCAGGCTTTGCATAAAATGTATCATTTAATATTTGCAACAACTTTCAAAGAAATTGTTAGCATTTTTCCTTTTTTTTTCCAGATGAGGAAATAAAGGTGCAGGATATTAGGTAACTTGCTAGTCAGAGCCAGCATTTAAAACCATGTCTGTCCACCTAGTTTATACTCTTAACTGTAATATTTTACTACTTCTTTGCTGAGAATAGTTGAGGATATTTTATTGATCATCTCTTTTTCTTTTATGTTGTATTTATTCTCTTAGCACCTGCTATAAAGGCTTTTGAATTGGTATCCATAGCATAAAAATGAATCCAAATGCCAGACCTTTCTATGAAAATCTCTGCTCCCCATCAGTTTGCAATACAGTAACACTCTGAGCTTTCAGACTTTTGCTGACCAAGCTCTGGAAGGCTATCTTTTGATTCTGTTACATAAAAAGTAAATATATATATATAAAACAAAACAAGAAAAAAACTAAAAAAAATCTCCTGTATGAACTAGAGATTCTTATTGAAGGAACCACTTCCATACTCTAGACCTGATCTCAAGCTTCTGTGTATAACTGTTTCATTTCTTCATCCACTCATGTATCAGTTTAAGCTGCAAATGTTAGATTAATCAAACTGACAAACAATAAAAAGGATTTATTGGCTGACTACGTGAAAAGTCCAACGGTAATGTGGACTTCAGGTATGGTTTGACCAGGACTCTTGCTCTGCTTCTATTAAATTTATTTTCCTTTATGTGCCAGACTGTTTCTTAGACTGACTCCTCTCCTGATTAGAAGATGGTTGTCAGTAATCATTAAAGGTCCAGTTTCCTTGTTCATATCCAAGACATTGTGAGGAGAGGTGTCAGGGGAGAGGGAGAAAAGGAGAGAAATAGAGATTTTTGACTTTATGTCAAAGTCATTGAGTGAGAATTATGAGCTTTGTGCTGATTGAAACACCTCTGAACCTTTCTCAAGGCTAGAGAACTGACAGGTACACTGAATGGCTTAGGTCTGGGTTACCTAATCCAATCACTGTGCCAAGGGGATGTAGAAATATCTGAATTATCTAAAATCAATCCACTTCATTCTGTATAGCTGTAACACAGTGGTGGAGGGGTAGTTCCCCAAATGAAAATCTGGAGAGTGTTAGAAAAGATGAAAAGGGAACTGAGTGCTGAGTAGGCAACTATTAAATGTTCTCAACAGTCTACCTCATTGGCTACCTAAATTCATACATTTGTCTTCTCATACATGTACTTTCAAAATCGGCCACACCTGTGTAAATGAACTCATCCAATGGGGCACAATGGAACACCTCATGTAGTTACTACATCTAGCTCTAAGCCTAGGAACTGTGGCTGATGGTCACACCATTCTGAAAAATCTTGCATTAACCTCTCATGGCTCAGTGACACATGGCTAAGTGAAGGAATCTCTATCATCAGTATACTCAATACACAATGGCAGAATAAGAACAAAACTAATTTTTTAAAATCTCATTTGGAAAAGAAGGAAAAAGGGAATAATACATTTGCCTCAAACTCATAATACATGTATATATGTCATATATTATATTATATATATATGATATATATTATATCCTGCTAAATGAGGAGGTCAAAGTTCTATGTATTGCATATTATATATAATATAAACATATATTTAATAAATATAATGTTATCATATGCATATTTCACTGCCTTGGCAGTAGAATGAGTTCCTTGGTCAATTAGTAGATTTATCTTCTTTTGCAGGTAGAAAATGATTATCACAAGTGCTTAGAAAGAGCAGAGTGTCTGACTTCTCCACCATTAACCAATCAGGATCTACCTCTGGACCTTAAAACAAAATCAATCTTGCTCAAACTTCAAGGCTGCTACACAACACACAATTAGAGAGGTAAATCCCTAAAGGAAAGATTCTCTTAGAATGTAGGATGAGAGTGAACAGATTCTGGTAGTGTTTGCTAGTTGTCTAGCCTAATATCCTTGTTTTCTTTAATAATGAAACTCTAGATTTTACTTGACATAATTAAACATCTCACTGCCAGCCTTCCTTATAGTTAAGTGTGGACAAGAGCCTAAATTCTGGCTAGTGAGATGTAAGCAAAACTGTTCTATGATAGATTACAGAAAATTTCCTTTAAGTACAGCTGGCTTGCACCCTTTGCCTCTTTTCCCTTTTTTCTCTCTTGCTGTCTGAACATGGCTGTGATGGCTAGCATTCTAGCCACCATCTGGGACCGTAAGGACGAAGGCCATTTCTTAGGGATAGTGGAGTGGCAAGCCCAAAAGAAACTGAATCCTTAATTTCATGGAGCCACTAAAGCGCCCATGAATTCTCTGTCTCAAAACTTACACAAGGGAGAAACAAACATTTATCTTAATTTAAGCCATTTTGGGGGAGGGGCATGGTAGTGATGATCAATATTAATCTAGTAATAGGTAACAACATTGTTTTCATTTAATGAACATTTATTTGGGATTTGAGGTCCTCCTCTGCTTGCTTTCTTAATCTTCAGTTCCTTTTACTCATTCTACACCAGAATGACCTTCAGCCTACTTTGACCCTTTGTGCTGATTCTTTTCTGCAATTCTTTGGATCTCAGTAGAGAGTTGTCTTCACTGTCCACTGCTTACCAGGGCCCAGTGTGACACTAATTCCTTTTCTGAGCAGTTTTTTTCCAACACTACTTAGGTAGATAAATTCAAATCCAAATTTTTGCCTGCCTTTATTCAGTTAAGCTGATCTTATTTACTATTTCAATAAATTATTGCATATAGTCATTCCCCCTTATTCATGAGGATATGTTATAAGACCCCCAGTAAATGCCTGAAACTGAGGATAGGACCAAATTAACTCTCTCTCTCTCTAAATATATATCTATATCTATATCTATATCTATAAATAAAATTTAATTTATAAATTAGGCACATTAAGAGATAACAATAATAACTAATAATAAAATAGAACAATGGTAAAAAAATTTCCATAAGTTGAGAACTTTTACCTTTTCATTTAAAGAAAGCACTTTATAGCTTTTCTTTGGCATATTCAAATTCACAGCATCACTACTTGCGCTTTGGGTCCAAAATAAGGATCACTTAAACACAAGCACTGTGATACTGTAGCAGTTGATCTGATAACCCACATAGCTACTAAGCAACTAACGGTCGGGAAGTGTACGGAGCATGGATATGCTGCACAAAGGGAAGATTCATGTTCTGGGCAGGATGAAGTGGGGCAGTGTGAAATTTCATCACACTACTCAGAATGGCATGCAATTTAAAACTTATAAATCATTTATTTCTGGAATTTTTCATTTAATGTTTTTGGACTATGGTTGGCTGCAGGTAACTGAAACCACAGAAATGAAACCACAGTTGAGGATGGACTACTGTACTCCTAGTACCTAACAATGCATTCGACCTGGTTTGTTTTCCTTCGAAGCAGAAAATTCCCCCTTTTCCCTACAGCCTTGGCTTTCTCTTAATAAATGATTTTCTAAATGAGCACCCCCCGACATTTCCTACTTCATCAAAACCTGATTTGAATTATAGCATAATGTCGTTCATATCTATTTTTTACATTTCCATGGGTCTATATCAGCAACCAAGAATGCTTAGAATAAGAATGTGTAAGTGGGTATTTTAATGCTTTTTAATGAAAAGAATGAAGATGTATTTGTTTACTAATTTTAAACAATACAATGATAATGCCTATGCCATTAATTGAATACTTACCATATTGCAGGGACAATACTAACCACATTAAATTACATTGTCACACTTAAATCATTTAATGATCCTACAAAGCAGGAGCTATTATTTCCCACATTTGATAGATGAGTAAACCAAGAAGTTAAAAATGATTGCCAGTAATTACACACCTAGTATTGGTGGAATCAAGATTCAATCCTAAGTCTTGATAGCACCAAAATTCTCTGAGCCCACAAAAGGAACAGAAAATGTTCAGGTGGTGATTCCTTACCTGTAGTCATCTGCTTTAAACTACACAGTTATTCCTTGAACTGGATAGGAAATGATATGCATTAAAAAAAAAAAGTCAATGCAGAATTTATTTTTTCAACTTTGGGAAATAATCAGAGCCACTCAGATGCCCTATTATCTGTCAAGCAGAGAGTCAGGGAGATCCCTGCACTGAACAATTCATAAACTAGAAAATTCACTTGCTCAGAAAATTACAACATCCAGCACAATGTTTTATATACATAATAGGTGTAGTCTCTTAATTAAAATCTTGGTCTTTAGGGAAATTCTTCCCTAAAGCAGTCTTTAAAGGCAGGGTTCCTGATATACACAAAAAGCCAAAATCCTTGGCTTCCACTCACAGCTTTTGCAAATCTTCTGCTTGTAGTGCAGAGTTAGAAAATAAGCAGGGCCCACCTTGCTAATACCAACCCTGACTCTCAGTGCTCTTGATAGAACACATCAGCAGAGGGTACTTGTTTTAGCCATTAACAGTTTTACAATAAATGCAAGGAGGCTGCAATAGATAGGGTTCCAGAATACACAGCCATGCTCACACTGTGCCACCTGTAGGCAGAGCCCGGTAACCTCAGCGAACACCTGAAACACAGGAAAGAGGCCTTGCTATTCAGAAATGAGGGAATGAGCCTGGAAGTTAGTGAGGCCATTGAGGCAATAGCACAAGATCAAGGGTCAACTTTGGGTTGGAGTGGACAAAAAAATGAATCTACCACACACTGCCTATGGCTTCTGAGGAATGCTACCAAAAAAAAAAACCCAAATCTGCATTTCAACATTTTATGTTTTAAGATCCTAAAATATTCTAGTGTGACTCATTTAAGGTAAATGTTTTTGGGTATATTGTTATTGTGGGGGCTGGGGGAATGTTTTCACTTTCCTTCAATTCTCACTCTACCCTTCTAAGTGGTAGCTTCAGTTAGCTGTAACTGGCTTCACTAATCAATCCATTGGCCATTTTTAGCATTCAGTTTCTTTACTTAAAATGTAGCTCAAATCAAGAAAAAATGTGCATGTGTTGTACATGCATCAAACTCTCAGAGCTGTGCTATTCAATTCAGTAACCGCAAGCCACATGTAGCCACTAAAGTTTAAATTAATTTAAAATAAATAAAATTTAAAATTCGGATTTTCAGACACAAAAGCCCTATTTCAAGAGCTCAACAGCCATGTGTGACTAGTGGCTTCCACAGAAATAACCCAGATATAAAACATTCCATCATCACAAAAAGTTCCCTTGAATAGTGTTAGTCTCTAGTCTAAATCATCACAGCAAGAGATACCACTGCTAAGAGGGTAAGGCTGTGTGTTAAGATATTCACTGCAAAAAATACCACCTAATTGTCTTAGTGAATTTGAGTTATACTTTCACAGAATCACAATTATCCATGTTGGTTATTTAGTTCAACTATAACTTTCTACTAGCTACATGTAGCTAGAATTAAATTCAGCTGCATGCAACAAAAGCACAAATTAACTTAAACAACACATGGTTTTTAAGTAGCTTAAACACATGGTTTTCTAGTATATCAATGTCCCAGAGATCAGAAGTACAAAGCTAGCACAGTAATTAGATTAATTCATTAGGGACCTAGGCTCCTTCCCACTTCCCATTGTGTCATCCCCAAGAAACAGACTTCGTTGGCCTGGTCCAGGATAGTGTCTGGGGCTTCAGTCATCATGCCTGCCTTCTGGCCAACTGATTAAGGAAAAGGGAAAGAAATAGGAAGGCCTTCTCCTTTAAAGATATTTCCTTAGGTTGCAAACAACGTTTTTGCTTATATCATATTGTTCAAAATGGAAATACATGGCCATTCCTAGCTGCAAGGGAAGCCAGAGAATGTGGACTTTATTCTAGTGACCATAAAAGTAGAGATTTTATTAATATAGAAGGAAAAGAGGATGACTATTGGAAAGTAACCAGAAGCACTTGCCACATTAATAGTGTAGAAAAGTGGTAAAATGGAGAAATAGAAAGAAACTAAAGAAAATTAATTTTCCTAAGTATAAACAATATTGGTAAAAAGTTGAAAAAAATTAAAAGTATTGAGTAAATAAAAATCTGAGTTTTTGTAAATTTCCAATGATCTATATATCCTTGGCGGCCACCTAACTATTGTGATTTAAGGAAGACCTCACATACACACACTTCTAAACTTTCCTCTCTTATTCAGAATTATTCAATTTTTTTAAATTTTCTCAGGTGGCTTGAAATGCCATCACCTACAGATTTATTTCCATTAATCAGGTCTTTACAAAATGCAAACATTCCTAGGGATACTAAAAATGTCTATTCATTCTCAATTTATTATCAGTCAATCCAACTTATGATCTCCAAAGATAGAGAGATTGACTGAATTGGAATTTTATGGGGAATGAGGAAGATATAATTTTGCAACTTTTGAATTTTGGGAAGACATGAGAGAAAGAGTATGCTCGGTGTTCCTTGGAGTGGTTGGGGATAGCTAATGAGCAGAATTAGATTATTGTAAACTTGGAGAGAACGGAAGAGAAGGTCAAGATAGAAAAGAGGAGAGAAAAAGACTGAAGGACACCAATATGGGAGCGAGAGCTGAGAAAGCGTCAAAGATAAATTTTATCATCTTGAAATTTTTTCCTGGAGTTGACCACGAATATTATAGCATTTACATAATTTCTTAGCAAAATAAGCAAGGATACAAACTTTTTTTTTCCTATTAAAAAATTAAAAGACATATAGGAGGCTCAACTGCATTGTTCAATTAAGTGTACAATATTTGTTTACATCCAATAAAAGAAAAATAAGTTCTATTATCTAAACTAAAATCCCTCTCTCTTCCTATTTTTGAACTGTTAACTCATTTATTTTTTATTTTAATTTAGCTGTCATTTTTTTAGAGATTCTACCCAAGAACAATAATAACAACAGTGATAGCATTTAGCAAGAAATTTGAGGAAGGCACTATCCTAAGTGTTCTATCTCTACTGTTCCATGTAATCTTCATAATATTTCTTTGAGGTAGATATACCCATTTAACAGAAAAGGAAACTGAAGCTCAAAAGGGTTACATCACTTGCCTGATGAAATACAGCTAGTGGTGGTAGACTCAGGCTCCAGACCTATAAAGCCAAGCTGAAGATTCTGTGTTTTGTCAGAAACAGCACTGATGCACATTTAGATCAAAAGTGACACCTGAACAGGCCGTATGCTGTATTTTTTGCTCTGTAAGGCATTCTCCACAAGATTGGCATGACATCTGCCTGCTTCAAATGTCCATTATGGAGGTGAATTGCCACTTTCTAATACAACTTTCTTCGGTGTCCTCCTCCCATCCTTTCCTGCCTCAAGCTCCCCACCGCAACCTCCATCATCCCCATCCCCCGCCCCCACAGCAACCAAGGTGTTTTTTGTCAATGGTGTCATCTAGTGGTCAGAAAGAGAAACTCATTTATTTAGCGTACCTTTTCTATGCCTTATCCTATTTTCCTCTGTAAGGATTTTGGCAGAACATATTTGCTCCTTTTAAGTCATCATACACGGGTCACTCAATTCTACCTTAAATAATCTTCTTCATTTATATACATTCATCCTCTTCAACCCCCTTTCTTCTCCTCTCTCTCTCTCTTTTAAGGAAGATATCTCCCCCACTCATTTATTTTACTAGCCAAAAAGTCAACTTAATCATCGGGGGTAGTGGATTCTAGAGTAAGACAGAACTGGATTTGTATTCCGTATCCATCACTTATTAACTGTGAGATCTTGAGCTAATTACATAACCTCCCTAAATCACGGTTTTCAAGTCTATAAAATGGAGATTAATTCCTTATTTCAAAGAGTTGTTATAGGAATGAGATTAATTAAAATAACTTAAGCAAAGCACTAATACCTATCTGCCACACAGTAGACATTTAATGGAATGTTATTCATTTTGATGCCATCATGAATAACGCATAAAATAATCATGCTATTGAATTTCAAAAAGGGGAAAAGCCATACTTTTTAGGCTACATTGGTTTTACTTAAGAGGCAGCATCTGTAATACCTAAAATCTAATTTTTTAGTGAAAGCTCCTCCAAAGCTCTGTACAAACTAAATTCATAATGAATATGAGCTGTGAATTTTCTCATTTTGTACTATACTGACATTTCTTGCAATGTAATTAAAATATAATACTGAATAGAAAATACTATGTTTTAAATCGATATATAATTGACATACAGCACACTTAAACCTTTTAAATAAGTTTCCATCAAAATCTTCACAAGCTTCCATCTACTTGCTGGTTCTTCTCTGTATTATGAATGTGTGGTAGTTCTTCATGACTCCTTGCTTAATCAAATATTTATAGGATAGTCTGGGTATGTCACCATCATTTACAAATGCTACTTCTATGCAAAAAAAGCATTCTAAATTTCAAATAACTATAAATTGAGAATTTCTTCTGGTTTTGGTTTTAAAATTATTAAAAAACTTTGACATAAATGAACCAACAGGTAAAAAGTACATTCTATCTCTTTTCTAAAAGAGGCCAAGACTTCTAAGCTCCCCAAATAGAGTGCTTATTTGCTGATAGACTAGAAAGAAACATTAAAATTCAACCTGCTCTAAGAAGCACTGACCATCTTGAAGTATAATTTGTCATCTCAGTTACACGTGACACATAAAACAGATGCAGCCATAGGTGCCTGTGAACTGGAATTAGGCAGTATATGCAAATTACTGATTTATGTTATTTACCAAAATGTAATGTTGCAACAGCAATTCGAAAGAGAAAGAATAGTTATTTCAGCAACTGGTACTGGAACAATTGAATATCTATATGTAAAAGAATCAACCTTTACCCATACTTCCTACCATTTACAAAAATTAACCTAAAATGGACCATAGGCCTAAATGTAGAAACTAAAACTATAAACCCCTGGAAGAAAATGTAGGAAAAAATCTTGTGACCGTAAGTTAGGCAATGATTTCTTAAACATGACACAAAAAGCAAAATACACAAAAGAAAAAAATTGATAAATTAGACTTCATTAAAATTGAAAGCTCCTAGTCAAAAAGATACTGTAAAGAAAATGAAAAACAAGCCAAAGACTAATAAAAAAAATATTTCTAAAACACATATCTAAAAACGGCAAAATATATTAAGAACTTTCAAAATGCAATAATAACAAAATAAACAACCCAATTAAGAATTGGGCAAAAGATTTAAACACTTCACCAAAGAAAATATGCAAATGTCAAATAAGCACAATCAAAGAATGCTCAACGTCGTTAGCTATTGGGTAAACCCATATTAAAGCCATGATAAAATCCCACTATACATCTGTTAGATTGGGGTGGGGGTGGGGGTGACAATATCAAGTGCTGACATAGATGCAGAGCAATTAGAACATTCTTGCTGCTAGAAAAAACAAATGGTTCACTTACTTTGGAAAACACTTTAGCAGTTTCTTATGAAGTTAGACATATGACCAGGCAATGCTCTTCTAGACACAAAAGAAATACAAATATATGTTTAAATAAAAATCTGAATGCAAATGTTTACAGGGGCTTTATTCATAATCATCAAAAACTGGAAACAAGTCAAATGTTAACTAACTGTAAATGGATCAACAATCTGTAGTGCTTTCAAATGATGGAACAATCAGCAATCAAAAGAACAAAGTCCTAGTACCCACAGCAACATGGGTGACTGCATTGAGCTGAGTGAAGGAAGCAAGACTTCACAGACTATATACCCTATGATGTGCCAGAAAGGGGGAAACTATAGGATTGGTGATTGCCAGGATCTGGGAGTCAAAAGCAAATTGATTGACAAAGAGGCATGACAGAAGTTTTCTAGCTGATAGACATGCTCTATATCTTGATTTCTGTGGTTGTTACATGACTAAATGCTTTTCTCAAAACTGTGCACCAAAAAGGGTGCATTTTACTGTGAATAAACGATAATGCAATAAAAAAAAGTAATAATATAAGTGAGGGTATTCAGTTTCACGTTTCCTCTCAGAAGGTAAATAAAATAAATATTTTTAAAGTCTCTTTTTGTAATTCATGTGTACGAAATAATTTAGTGTCATAATTATTAAAGAATACTTATTTTTGATGTTAAAAAAGGAGTAGGTCATAGAACAGCATGTGTAGTATGAGTTGCATTGGGAAAAAAAACATACATAGAAAAAGATGATATCCAAAACATTAACAGTAGTTATCACTAGGTAGTAAAATCATAAATACATTTTGTTTTTCCTTATCTCTATTTTCTAATTCTCCTACAATGGACATATGCAATAAGAACAAAGTAGAAATTCTTTCTTACCAATGTCATTGGTTTGACATATCAATAAAGAATTTTAGTGCAAAAAGTTATCTCAGATCATGTTACCCACGAATTTAACGAATGACTAAAACAAACCTCATGAGGTCATATGACTTCTCTGAGGTACACAAGAAAGCAATTAAAATAACTAAAGGCAACATGAAAATTTTATACAAATACTTTTACATAAAATAACTAGAAATCAACACAAAAACTGATAATTATTATTTTTAAAATTATATCCAAACATTATTTTCCAGCCTGATAATGGGAATATATTTCTCAAAAAGAAACTACTTAGCCATGAAATACACCTTCTGCTTCTTCCCCACCCCTTCCATATTGGTAAATTAGATAGACCATTGTCTGTGCTCACATGCTACATCTTGGCAAGAATGATCAGATCAAGAAATCAATGTATATTATGTTGTTGCTTCTACTTGACAAAGAGAACTTTCGTTCATTTGCAAATATGAAAATAATGCTAAAACAATTTCAAAGCTATTTTCAAAGGATTTTTGAACATCTTTACTGCACTCTAATAATTGAGTGTTCATTAAGAAGGAATTTTAAAATAATTTATGTCTATCAGCTTTAAATTCCACACAGATGAACTAAAGAAAATAAAAATCCAACAGGTGTAACTGCCTAGATATATGTTAGTAAATAAATATTCATTGATTTACAGACTATTAGAGTTGTTAGGAAATCTAAAACATCTACTTATCAATCTCTTGTACTTTATTTCATTAGGAAGGAAAAAAGCAAAAACAAAACACAGTAGCCCAGAGAAAGTAAATCCTTTGTCTCAAGTCTCACACCACGTTAAGGCCACTAGACTGAAGGTCTCCAAATTCCCGCTTAGGTCTCCTTCCAGTGCATGCAGAGAGAGCGGGAAAGCCACAAAGCTAGGATGGAGAAATGAGTTGCGTCATAGAGAGCCTGATAGCACTCTCCACTTTTCTATGTGCTAGTTGAAAGACAAGGTTGTTTTTATTAATGTCGACTTTAGTTGACTCATGTTTTTTGAACTAGAAGGAGTGAAATCTTGGCTTGTAAACAGTCACAGAAGATGATGTTTCTTTTGGGGGGTAAGTTTGGTAGATTATATAGTACTATTGAGTAAACACAGTGCTACTCCTGGTACATTCCAGAAGTACAAGTGTTGATAAATTATACTGCTGTGCATGTAGCCACTCTCTAGCAATATTTTCAGTCAACGAGTTGGCTCACATAAGAAGAAAAATGGGAGTGAGGGAAGAGAGGGAGACATACAACTAATCCTAAATCCTAAATGTGTCAAGAATCTTCTGGGATTTATTAGGGTCTAGAAGTTGCCTTAAGGATTCATTTAAGATAATTTCAAAGATAAATGGAGCATAGATAGCCATGCCTCAGAGATTGTTCTTGAATTGGATCAGCATAATTCAGGGCTGGTCTCAAGATATTCAGCATAATTTTCAAATGAAAATAATTTTTTGATGCAGAAGGAATATATGCCAAATGTGTTTCTAACAAGAAAATTATTCAGAAAAGTATTTAGAAAGAAGAAAATAAAAATAATCTATAATCTTAGCATGTCAAGATAACCACAATTAAAATTTCGGTATATTTCCTTCCAGACATTTTTCTGTATATGCATATATGTGCATCTGTGTGTGAATTTGCAAACATTTACTTAAATTTAAAATTAATACATAATCTTATTTTATAATTATGCATTTTACTTAAGAATAGAGTTGTAGAAACACATTTTCATGTCAATAAACACAGATTCACGTCATTTTTAATCTTGGACAAGCCTCTGTAGATTTAGTTTGATAACAGATTTTTATAAATCAAAAATATTACCTGATAAATAACTGATTTATAGTAATAGTAGATTGATAAATATTTCCTTTGCAAAAATATATGGAAGTGAAATAGCTAGATAAAAGAATATGTACCTTTTTAAAGATTTTTGTTTATATGAAAAATTACCATCTAGAAAGATTGTGCCAACTTATACTACCATTAGTAATATATAAGACTGTCAGTTTTTCTACTCACTTGTCAAGAGTATATATTATTTTTTTAAATAGGTATTTTTTATTTTGAGAATGAGAAAATCATATTATTTTTATTTGTTTTTAATGATTATGTTGAAGTTTTTCATATATTTATAGGCCATTTGAACTTTTCTTTGTAAATTGACTTTGCCCAATTTTCTATATGAATGTCGATATTATAAGTATATGATAGCTTTTTCCACAATAAGATATTCACAGGAATTCTTATTGACATTAAGATAATGGCAGCTGTCTAGATCTAAATCTCTTCATATATCCTCCCCAAATCATAAAATGAAAAAGGAGAACGAATAATCCACACATGTCCTAGAAGAGAGATTACTTCAAATTACTTATAAGTAGACAAATAAATACTAAATTTCAACAGAAATACTACTAGGTCTCTCATTGCCACTATAAGCCTATTAATGTGGAGAGCAATGGGAAGGCAATGTTAAGATACATCATACAAAAGAGAAGAGATGAACGGAGAACATAGATAAAACAAAAACAAAGTTATTCCCCAAAAGAGAAAGTTTAACGCTAAGCTCTAAAACAATAAATAGAAATCTAGAACTTGGTGGATCACAGCAACAGTTACAGGGAATTCAGAAAAACTGGAGGTGGTAGTCTTGAAGCATTACCTGTGGAAGAAAAAAAACACATATAGAGAGAGGAAGTACCCTTATGTAGAAGTGAAGAAAAAGAAGAAAAGAAAAGTAATGATTCTGTATAAAATAAAGAGAATCAAAAGACAGGCCAGCAGCTCTGCTTCCCAAACAACATCATGTCACCCATTTAAAAATTGCACTACACTGTAGTGATGGGAGAGGATGGCTTTGAACTAGGAACTCTCTATGAAATACCTAAAAATAGAAATCAGAATAAATCTCTTCAAAACCACAAAATAATAAGAAAACAGAATATGTAAATCAAAACATTTCACCTGTTGAAAATCTTCCCCCTCAAAAAAAAAAAAAAAAAACTAAAGCAAAAGAAAATCGTAAAACAACATTCTAAATGAGACTAAATGTTCTCAAACACTTATTTGTTATTTTCAAAAAGAATTCTGAAAACTATGAACAAAAAAGGGAAGAAATGAAAAAAGAGTTAATGGAATAGAAAAAAAAAAAGATTGAAGAATATCCCTCAGAAATGTAGAATAAATCACAAGATGCCCAAAGGAGACTGTTTGCAAATGAAAGAGGCAAGGAAACAAATAAACAAAAAAAGAGGATAAAAATACGATAAAGAGAGAAGTAAAAATGATCAGAGAGAAAGTGGTTGAAATAGAAGACTGACAAATAAGATCCAACATTTGTATAATTGGAATCTCTGAAGCAGAAAACAACTTTCTAGAAATAAAAGATATAAATAACAGATATAAATAACATATTGAAAGGGCTTACCATGTACCTGGGTAATTTGACTTAAAATGGTTAATTGTGAGGGTACCTGTCCTTGTTTTGATGGAAGGTAAAGATGATTAACTTTATAGTTGTTAAGTACAGAGAGAGTGAAAAGGAAATGGAGAGAAGGCCTCAGTGCAAAAGAGGCCGGAGGTAGGGGGTGGTTAATACAAATCCAAAGAATAATATGATTTAAGAATCCAGCCAAATATATCAATCGCAATATATGCAAAAGTATTAAACACTTCAATTAAAAAACAAAGATAGTCAAACATCAAAAATATTTAATAATATGCTACTTACATAATGTTTACACAGTAAAAATTAGATGTTAGATGTTTAGTGTGGGTTAATACATTTGACTATTATGAAATTAAAATTCTTAATTCATCACAAGGTACCATAAAAAAAGGAAAAAGATAAGCAATATACTAGGAGAAGATATGTATAGGACATATAGCTGAGAAAAGGCAAGTATCTTGACTGCATAAGGAAGTCCTACAAAGACAACTCAATGGAAAAATGAGTCAAAGAGATGAACAAGAAAAAGAAACCTAATTGCCTCATGAACCTTAACAACAAAGAAAAAAAATGCGAGACAGAGAGAAATGTCAACATCATCAGGAATCAGGCAAAGGCAAATTAAAACTACAATGTAATACCATTTTATACAAGCTAGATTTACAAACATTTTTAAGTTGGCTAATATCAAACAACCACATGGGAAAACAGTTGGGCATTACCTAGTAAAGAAGAACACATATATTTTCATGACTTAGCAACTCCAAGTAAAACACTTAAACAAATGAACCAGGAGACAAGAATATTCACAGCATCATTGTCTCAAAAGACAAAGTGTTCAACAATAGAATAAATAAATATATTGTATATTCAGATAATGGACTACTATGTAGTAATGAGATACGAAGGAACTAGAGCTACCTACATCAACATTGACGAATTGCAAATTAATGTTAAGCAAAATAAACAAGTTTTAGAAGAATATATTCAGCATTCTTTCAACTTATATCGAGCTCACAAATAGGCAAAATTGAGTGATATATTGTTTAGGGATATATAAGTAGGTATAAAATAATGAAGAAAAGCAAGAGAATAATTAATGCAAAGTAGAGGACAGTGATTCTCTCTCAGTGGAGAAAGTGGGAGATGTGTATGACACAGTAATCTTCTAAATTACTGGTAATATTCTATGTCTTTATCTAGGTGTTGGCTACACTATTGTTTATTTTAAATTATACACACACTTTAAACACTTGCGTGAATGATATTTGTTACAATTAAAAATCAAAAGGAAAGTATTGTAATGGAAGCTTCATTTGGGGTTGGCTTCTCCTAGAATGTTATCCAGATTAAATTTTTAACATTTTAAACTTGTATCTCTTGGAAGTCAAAACCAAAGCAATCAGGCTCTAAGCCTCAAATTTCACACTAGCTGGATAAGTGATTTTGCATGTGCTATCTACTTTGGTTATTTAAGTGACAGATTTTCTTTATCTTCCACAAGAAATTCATTTATGAAGCCCAAAGGCACAAAGCTGCATTTGACTAATTAAGCATTCTGTCTGTCTCATCTTGTTCCTTGATTATTTGCTACAATTGCACAACTCCTGGGAGGACAACTTTCCACTAGCACCTCTGTACACCAGCACAAGTATCTACTGCATCTTAGTGAAGGTTAATTTATATCAGACTCTCAAACAGCTGGGCCAACTCTGTAATTCACAGATCTGTGAGCAGGCTCCTGAATAACTCCAATAAACAGGAAAAAGAGAGAGAGAAAGACTGAGAAAAAGAGGGAGACCTATTCAGACACAATAGGCAAATCACAGGTAGATAGTGGAAAAATAGAAAGATACATTCATAAGCAAATGAGAGAGAGAGAGAGAAAGAGACAATATTTGAGGGGATTTTTAATGTATATTCTCATATTAGCTCTAAGTATATAACAAACTAACTTAAAATCAACGTAACTTGAGTTATTGGATGCACCCATTCTTGTAACAAGGCTCTATTCCAGAACTATTCAGTTATACGGATCAAGAATATGTTATTTTCCTAAGGTATCTAAATTTTTTTAATTAAAAAAGTCCTACTTTTGCACAGTATCACTAAAAACCATTGGATGCAGGATGACATAAGTGAAAAGTTTGTGGAATGCAACATACTAGCTTGAGAGGCTTGTAAGAGTCACAGAAACAACTACATTTTTGTTGCAGAGAAAAATCGAATCTACAGTGATCTAGGCACTGAGCAGTTGGTGAGGGTGTGCACCAGACATACATATTTAATGAGGAAAGTACAGCCAGATTTAAAATCACACTTCTCAGCCCCTCCATTAGAGAATTCTTTCAATATTTGTACACATAATATCTTCAGTGCCAAATCAATAAAATGTGATTTTGATGTGGACATGTGTGGAGAATTTTCTGTTCCTCACGTACCCTTCTTTGAACTGGTCAGTGGTTCCACCCTGGAATTGGGAAACCCAAATAGAGAATGTGGGCCCTCTTCCTTCCATCCATGTTTTCTGAAGAGAATAGAAAACAGCTCCACCTAAGGAATGAAAACTTAAAATGCCTCTGAAACAAAAGCTTGCTGAGATTGGCGAAGAGAGAAGAGGGAGAGGTATTAGGTTTGGCCAAGACTATCAATTAATGTAATCCAGATGTTGGTCTAAAATCTAGATAAGATTTTCTTGAAACCTCCATTCCATCACTTGTGGAAAGTCCAATGATTTTCTCCAAACGTCTGTGAATTCTTGGGTCCTTTATGTTCTCAAAGTCACCTGCAGAATTCTTTTCAGTTTTGGATCATCTTTTCATCTTCCCATCAAGATAGGGATATCAACCACTTTTCATGATTTACACACACACACACACACACACACACACACACACACACAGAGTAAAAGCAAACACAAAAAACCTTGTGAGTATGGCAGCCTGTTAATATAAAATGCACGCAGTTGTTCTTTAAAGGCCTTTGTCATTCCTCCGAGTTGCTCCTCTCTCTCTCTATCCCTCACCCCATCTCCTCAGCCATGGCGCCATTCAGTTCAAGTACAGAGCTAGCCATCTATCTCTTTCATTGCATTGTCTACCCACATTTCTCATTATTTACCCCTAAGAATTTGTCAAATGTTTTCCTATGCAAAGCAACCAAGAGGAATTTGGGGTTCAAGTGTAGGAAAATAAAGTTTTGTCACCACAATATGCAAAGAACCAACGAGGGTAGAAGTGTCCCCAGAGGAGGGCATATTCTTAGAGCCTCCAGTCAATGGGATGTCTTATAGAGAAATGGCAGCCCTCTTCTCTGTGGACTCGTCTGTGGACAATGCACCAGGAAAGGACAGAAAGGGAAGGAGAACTGGAGCAGAGGAGATGCTAGACACTCGGAGACCCAAAGACAGAAAAGCCCCTGTCTCTCCTTAGGGACTATCAATTTTCTGAGACTTTTGAAACTCTCTGTCTTCCTATGCAATCTGCAGGTCTAAGTTTATTTATCCTATTTTCTATTTATTAAATCTGTTTTTAAAATATCATTTGGGGCAGATGGTGGTAAGGAAAGAGAGATAGTTTAAGTTTACCCCATATTTAGATATATTTTTTAAAAAGTATTATCTTTATTATCCTCAGCGGTGCTCATCTCACCTTAAATTCATATGCCTAATGATGGGGGGAAAAACCCTTACATTTGTCAATTAAAGCTATCACGGTCTCTTCTGTTGAGAGAGAAGGGCCTAGAAACCTAAGAAACACTTCTCTCCAGAAAATAAAAATGATGAAGGGGTAGCTCCAAGATTTTGCAGCAGACATAGTTAGTACACATCTCATGCAAAAAAAAAAAAAAAAAAAAAAAAAAAAAAAGAGAGAGAGAGAGAGAAGAAAGTAGAGAAGAATGGCCCCAAAGCTACCAACCCTTTTGGTCATCTGTTCACAGAAAGACAAAGAAGGAGAGCAGCTGGCAGAGTGACACAACTTTCCCTTGCCAGCTGTGGAGCCACGCAACAGGCAGTGCTCTGGATATGCAGGACCCAGCATCCTCAAGAAAAATTTCTCCCAGTTCTAATTCCAACCAGTGCTAGGCTGGTCACCAGCCTGAGGGCTTTGTCACCAGGAGCAGGTAGTGCTCCCATATGCCGGTTCACCACAGAGGTTCTGGATACTAGTTTCTTTTCCACCTCTTAGCTCTTCTCGCCAGCCCATGGAGGAGTACCAGTGACATAGGTGCAAATTTCCAACAAATATAGAATCTTCAAGTATGAAGCTTTTTTTAAAGCACCAAAAATAAGTGAGTACCTAAAGGCATAGAACTGTAAGTCCACAGACATGGATGCTAGTAACAACTCTAATCTAACCAAATGAGTGACTTTGACTCTCACACCCTCCCTGCGGCTTGGTGTGTACATCTATAAAACAGGGAGGCTAACTGATCAACTCTGAGGCTTCACCAGGTCTAAAATTGGGTGGTTTTATAAAAATGCTAAAAGTACTAACAACTTTGTTTGCCACCACCTCTGAACTTTGAATTTAATTCTCATCATTTCGTGTGATTCCAGGCCATTGGAATGTCATAAGAACGTGTAAGCATCTGAAATGATTGACCCTTCTTATTTCTTTTTACCAAGTCTTAAGACAAACACAATCCACAGCAACACAAGCATTCAAAATAGTTTTGACCTTTTGTCAGAAAATATTCTAATTATAAGCACACAGTGTAAGTACAATGCTTTTCTCATGTTGTCTTACTTGGGACACCTCCCATAATTCAAGTTAGCAAGATACTTTGAAAATATACATATGTTGGAATTTGACTCAAAATAACTGCCTTTTATGGTTTACACTGACTACAAAGGGAGTTAACTGGTAAAATGTACGTGGTTTTGGGTGCCCTCTCTATGCTTTTACAAGTGTTTTTTCTCTTTGATGATTTAAACCATATGTTGAGATATTTAGAGGATTATTTTATCAGGAATTCTCTAGTTTGAAAGAAATACCAGGGCAGATCCCACAAGTTTATGCAAGATGTGTATGCATACATGCACACATGCACGTGCGTGTGCGCACACATACGCATGCACACACACACACACACGCGTACAGTTGGATCTAAATCATTTTTTGTCCTCCAGCGGTAGAACTGCCATATTGATAAATAGGACTTGTCACATTAATTTAATCTTGAATTGCTCTGAAACATAGTTTTGGTGCAAATATAAATTCTGTAGAGTAATGGAATGTGTTAAGGCTTTAACAAATGAATGTTTAATGACTGTGAAAAAAAACATAAATAATGAGAAACGAAAGTTACAAGATTTAGTAAATTTATCCTCTAAGTTTGTAAAGCTTGTAAAATATTTAGAAGTAGCAATGTTATATAATACTTCAAATAATGTCCTTCAAAAGCATTTCTGGTGATAGACTCTGCCAAGGTTCTGATGGAGATCTCGCTACTAAATAAATTCAAAATATTGAGTGACTCTAAGACCTGCAAAACATACTCACGAAATGATGCCTCATTAACAACTGTTAGGTACTTTAACACAACAATGTGGCAATAGATTTCATCTCTTCTGCCAGTTCTGATTAACAAATAGTAAGCTCAAGAATGCTGTGTTGAAAAGGATCTGAGGCTGCATCTGGAATCCGAGCCTTGATTCACTGCTGATGTAGGCAGTGGGAAAGGGAGGCTAGAGTGGGTACATATGAGCTGCACATCTTCATACATCTCCACAGGCATCGATATCCTGAACCACTATGCATGGTGTTGGAAGCACAGTCCACCTCTCACAGTTTTCATCATGTCACCATGCCCTTTCATAATTTAAAGTAGCTCCAAATTGCACTTCAGATCAAGTATAAGCATTATTTAAAGACTTATATCAACTGATTACATCTTCTAACTGTCCTCCCTCCTTCCTTTCCCACCTTCCCAATTAGAGCCTCGATTTCTTTTCTGTTGCTGCCCACTACATAACCCCTCCATGTGAGTCACTAGATCACTTCGTTGTTTGTCTATTGTCCTTAACTATTTCCACCTCCTTGCTTTACTCAAGCCATCCCTTCTCCTTGGCCTCCCTGCCTGCCAGTCTGGGCCAGTCGCCTCCTCAAAGACTCAGGCTTACCATTCAAAAATCTTTTGGGACAGGCAAATTTCCCATGCCCATGTTTAGCCTCATTTCCTCGGTCTTATTCTAGACATACTGAATTATCATACTCTTATTTTATGTTGATTTATAACCATTCTTTAATTATTTCAAGAGGGTCTTTTCCCCTCTTCTGTTAAAGTGGATGCACCATAATAATAGGTACCAAATCTAATTTTCTACACCCCCGACTAATGCTTCTTACTTGAATACTGTGTCATCTTATTGCTGTTATGATATACCAACAGGAGTCATGCATTATTTTAAATATTGTAGTATTTCCTGCATTATATGGAGAAGAAAAGAACAAAAGATAACAAGATTTTCTCTGTTCTTTCTATGCTCAGATAATGCCTTATTTGCATTATCTCATTCAGTGCTTATAACAGCCCTATGAGGAAGATATTATTTTTATTAATACACATTTTCCAGAAAATTAAGGCTAAAGGGAGTAAGAGACATGCTCAAGGTTACATGGCTGATAAAAGTCTTTCTGTTGTTCCTCACTATCTCCCTTTTTGACAAGGCTCAAAAAAGATAAATGTCATTTATTACAGAAAAAAGAAATTACTCCAACTAGACAGGTTCAGCATGTCGAAAGATCCAAATATTTTCGAATCCTCAGTTAACTAAGAACTCCTTTTTTATATAAACAAAGGAAGAAGATATGTCATCATATTACTTTATCGCAACTTCATTAGAGAAAAAGTTAATGCTATTGGGTGAACATTGCAAAAATTGGGCAATTACTTTTTCCAATTTTTGTGGAAGCAGACAGAATGAATTCTTTTTCATCCATTATCTTCTCATATTGATATCAATCTTCTCAACTCTCATGTAAACAATTCTCTTTTCAATCTCCTTTTTATTGTCTTCCTTACGCTCTCCTGGCACCCAAAACAAAAATAGTCCATCCCGACCCCTGGAAACCACTGATTTGATCTCTCTTCTTATAGGTTTTCATTTCCAAAATAAATCTTATATAAATAAAATTGTGCAGTATGTGAGGCTTTTTAGTTTCATCAGTGAAAACTAATATGTCTCTGCTTCTTCTGCTCATGATACGTTCATATTCCTTTCTTAACTGCAAAGGGAAATGAGGGAACTTCATGGAGTGATAGAAATGTTCTGTATCTTCATTGTGGAGGTGGTTATGCAAGTGTATTCATTTGTCAAAACTCACTGAACTGTATACCTAAAAAGGATGAATTTCACTCTATGTAATTTTACCCCTCTGTAGCTGGTATAAAAATAAAATAAAAGCTTTGAATAATTTGAAACATGAAATCTAACAGTAATAAAAGAATGTAGATCATGCCTGTACATGGGTATATATAATTTCCCTATTACAATACGTATTTAATAGTAATCTAATATATGGCTGTTATTTTTTTATCGCAAAGAATTTAAGAATGGCAAGAGCATTACATCAGACTGACACAAGCTTTTATGGAATTGAGAGGGTTTCCCTCAAAGATGTCAAGATCACACAGCCTGAACCTTTTTGCCTGCAGTGAAACCACCGGTTGGAATGTCAGTAAAATGTTGGTATGATAGCTTCTTGGAGGAGTTGGCCTCTGCAAACACCTCTTCCAATTTCAGTACCTTTGTAATTAACAAGACAGATGAGTTCTCTCGACCTAGACTTCCAAGTTCGACAAGACAATGTATCCAGGAGTCCTTGAACACACCACCCCCCAAAAAATTACAAACCTAATAACTGAGTTAAAATCATTAAACTTCTGACCCATTAAAAAAGGAAATGAAGAACCAAATATTGCAAAGTATCAGCACACTACATATCGAAAACAAATCACTTTAACTTAATTTATTATCATTATAATATTACAATCTTACAGTTTCCAGTGATTACCCAGAATGTTCACAAAGAGAAAAGTTAAATCAAACCTTTCATTCTCTTCAAGTGAGATTTAAAAATTGCTTATGTGTTACAAATGTACACATTATTACTAATAATAAAAACACACTGTACTTACTAATGAATTTGATGAAAATACACTTAACTTCTCAGTATATTTTTAGATAAAACTCTGCTTTGGACTTTCATTATCCTTTTTGTAATCTTAATCATATTTATCTGCTTAGTAACTATAAAACTGAAAGTTATATTAACCTATCTAAATTTTATGGTAAGGGATTTTAAGTGCTGTAAACTGGTTCTGGAAAAAAAAAAAAACAGAAATAAACTGTGATCATTGCCTAATTAAAGTAGCTCCTTACCAAATGCAGAATGACGTGACTTTGTAAGTGGTTTGGGGTTTGTTTGGGTTTTTTTTTTCTTTTGAAGGTGAGGCTGGTTGTTTGTTTTTTATAAACTTATTTTTTAATAAGCTTGCGAGGTTTTTTATAAGTTTGATTTTTGTTTTGTTCTGTTTTGTTTTAAAGAGTTCACATATGAGACAAATGATACGGTATTTCTTTCTCTGTCCGACTCATTTCCCTTAGCATAATGCCCTCAAGATCCATCCATATTGTCACAAATCAAAAAATTTTGTTCTTCTTTTATGACTGAATAATATTTCATTGTGTATATAATTATGATTAAATATAATTATAATTCATATATAATCTATATATATCCATTAACCCATTAATGGATACTTAGGTTGTTTCCATATCTTGACTACCATATATAATGCTGCTGTGAACATGGGGGTGCATAAAGCTTTCAAGTTAGTGTTTTTGTTTTATTTGGGTAACTACCCAGAAGTAAAATTGCTGGATTATATGATAGCTTTATTTTTAATTTTTTGAAGAACCTCCATACTGTTTTCCATAGTGCCTGCACCAATTTACAATCCCACCAACAGTACACAAGGGTTCCCTTTTCTCCACATCCTTGTCAAACCTGTTATTTCTATTCTTTTCGATAATAGCCATTCATTGGTATGAGGTAATATCTCATGGTAGTTTTGATTTGCATTTCCCTGATGATTAATGATGTAGAGCATCTTTTCCTGGACCTGTTGGTCTTCTTTGGAAAATGTCAGAAGCTTCTGCCCATTTTTTAATCAGATTACTAGTTGATTTTTTGTTTTCGCTATTGAGTTATATATATTTTGGATGTTATATATTTATACAGTTTCGATGTTAGCCCCTTATCAGATATATGATTTGCAAATATCTTTGCCAATCAGTAGGTTGCCTTTTCATTTGATGATAGTTTCCTTTGCTGTGAAGAAGCTTTTTTGTTTAATGTTGTCCCACTTGCTTTTGCTTTTGGTGTCTGATTCAAAAAATCATCATCAAGACCTATGTCAAGGAACTTACTGACTATGTTTTCTTCTAGGACTTTTACATTCAAGTCCTTAACTCATTTTGAGCTAATTTTTGTGTATGGTATACGATAGTGGTCCAGTTTCTTTATTTTTTGCATGTGCTATACCATTTACCCAATAGCATTTATTGAAGACATTACCCTTTCCTCATTATATATTCTTGGCTTCTTTGTTGCAAATTAATTAATCATATATGTGTGGGTTGATTTCTGGGCTCTCTATTCTGTTCCCTTGATCTATGTGTCTGTTTTTATGACAATACCATACTGTTTTTATTACTATAGCTTTGTAATATAGTTTGAAATCACAGAGCATGATGCCTCCAGCTTTGTTCTTCTTTCCAAGATTGCTTTAGCTACTTGGGGTCTCTTATGGTTCCATGAAAATTTTAAGATTGTTTATTCTATTTCTGTGAAGAATGTCACTGGAATTTTTATACGGATTGCATTGCTTTGGGCAATATGGAAACTTTAATTAGCACAGAATATCTTTCCATTTATTTGTGTCTTCTTTAATTTCTTTCATTAATACCTTGCAGTTTTCACTATACAAGTCTTTCACTGCCATCTTGATTAAATTTATTTCTGGGTGTTTTATTCTTTTTTAAAATAATATAAATGTATTTTTTTTCAATTTCCTTTGCTCATGGAAATAAGGAGATGAAATCAATAATCAAAAACCTTCCAAAAAATAAGCCTAGAACCAGGTAACTTCACTGGTGAATTCTACTGAATATTTGAAGAATGGTAACAATCTTTCTCAAACTCTTCCTAAAAATAAAACTTTTATAAATTTTATAGTAAGAAATTTTAAATGTTTCAGGCTATAAATTGATTCTGAAGAACAGAAAAAAAAATTGTGATCATCATCTAATTAAACCAGCTCCTGGCTAAATGTATACTGGTCTGACTTTGTAAATGTTTTTAATTCTGCTATTTCAACAAGAAAAAGGCAACTACTTAATAGCTTTATGACTTCACTTTTAAATTAGGTTTTGTTTTGCTTTGTTTTAAGTAACAAAAAAGCAAACAAAAGCACTGGCCCACGGGTTTAAATGCCATTTGTATATAACAATGAGCATAAAAATATGAAATTATTTTTAAATCGTAGTATCAGTAATCACCTTATTTGTCTCTCCTCAAAATTCTAAACAAATTCTTTAATAACAACTAGCGTCAGATATTGTTAGGTTATGGGGATGAATAATGTACTACCTAGAAAAAGACAGTTCACCAAAGGAATATAGCGATTGAGGTTGAAACATGTCCACAAATGTTAAAAAATCAGTCTTCTTAAAGAGCGTGTACTGAAAGTTGATGAGCTGAGAAAAGAGAAAGAACTGAGAATCTTTCTGAGTTTCTAAGTCTTGTTAATAGGTACCATTTTCTTAAATGTTTCATTATGTTGCTTCCAATACAGACCTTTAGAATCTTTAGTATTATGTTTTTGATACTTTTGATATTATGCTTCACAATGGGACAAATAACTATAAAAAAAAGTTTTTTTAAACTCTTTGTTTAAAAGCTTTTTTAAACTCTTATCTTTAAAATGGAGTCAACGGATAGCCCATAAAGTCATTGTAAAGATTAAATAACACATGTAAAGTTCTTAAAATAGTACCTAGAATACAGTGAGCACTCTGAAAGTATTTCCTATAATTGTTGTTGTTATTGTTGCTGTTGTTTTAATGGTAGCTGCAGTTCTTAGAGTATCTACTATTTTCCAAGCACTAACATATTTTAATTTTATTAAACTCTGCAAAGTAATAAGTTATCACTACTTTACAGATGGGAAAAGTGAGTTTAAGAGTTCAAATAACTTGTTCAAAGACACATCAATCTAGACAAAGTCTGAATTTATGTCAAGATCTTTCTAACATTGAAGTCTGAGCTCCATCTACTTTACGACTCTAACAACATAACTCTTCATCTTTATCTTCACATATTTAAGAACCATGATTTTCTCTACACAAAATACTGCAATAAAGCATGATTATGAAAAGGGCAGCATTTGAAGTCTTAGAATACAGGTTTTAAGTTCCACTAAGAATATATATTCTTCATGAGTCAGATAATTGATCTTATAACATCTCTAATCAAAGCATGTGCTGGCCTTAGTAAGTGTTTAGATGAATATTTAAAGGTTTTTTTAATATTAAATAAATGTTAAAACCTAGTTAAAAGTGTGCTCTAGTCATTAGCAGAATAGTTCATCAGAATCATCATAGCTTAGTAGATCCATAGGCAACTGGTCAGAGGTAAAATGTTCTATTCTGAAGAAGAAATTAAGGTTCCCCTAATTCTTTCCCATCAGTATTGTGGCAGTTTACTTTTGACCTTTTCTGTAAAGCTCTCAGGAAAAGTACAAACTTACTGTTTATAACCCACTCTTGCTTTTCTCACAGCATTTATTGCCTATACTACACATAGAGCATGGTTTAAATTTTTCCTTAATTACTTTTTTGTTTATATATCTTATTTTCTCCGTGAGTGAAACAATAGGCCAACTATCATTTTTTTTTCTTAAATTAGGTCTCAAAGCACATTTTTAAGTACAATTAAAATTAACTAAACTCTAAATAGAAGATGGTCCTTACCACCACATCACTGTGCTCATAAATATTAATCCACGTAGACTGTCCTCTTAAAGGCATAGAAACTATTGAAACTAATAGAGATTGGCCAGTAAAGCATAAAATAGGACAGAGAAGCAGATACTTTAATGTGCTACAATTGACTCATGGACAACTCTTAAAAGACACAAAGACACAGAGTCAAACTGTTCAATACTGACCAAAAGAATCAGATCTTTTTGCTTGCTGGCCAATATATCCAAGAAGATTTTTGCAAAAAGAAGAAAACAACACTATTTATAATAAAAACAGTTTGTCCCCAGGATAATTTCTTTCTCAATTGTTTGAGTTTTCCAAGTCAAATCAGCTGAAATAGAAAGTTATTAAATGTCTGTAATTCATGACCAATTACCTGGGTAATTTATGGTTTGTAGTCCAAGAGTCCAAAATGGGAAGGGTAAGCAACTACACTTCCTATCCAAAATGTGTATGGGGAAGGGGGATAAAAGAGGAGTTGTACTACCAGGTCACTATGGCCAGGAGTTATCATGGTATGAAATGTGCACATTGCCAGTTAGCATACACTGTTAAAGGTGCAAATTTCTGAATGTAGTCACTGTGGGAATCTGGACTTGAATCTGATATGTCAGCATGTAGTTGTGTATCTCCAATAGATATAGTTTTTTATCCTGACATCTTTCAGTATGCTCATTAAGGAAGAGAAGGCGACTACATGTGGTCACCAGATTCTTTTTCGTTTCCGAAAGAAAGCCGCATCCTTTAATTACCCCTTACCATCTTATTGCTCCAATTATTACTGCAACTTTGAAATAATTCCTATTTGACATAGGCTTTTTAATCAAGAATAAGCAAGACCACACACCCTCTTGATTGATACATTAAAAACATATGTCTACTATGATAAATATCTTCACACACAAAAAAAAAAGTTAAGTGAAAAGCCAAAGGCCAAACTAAGTGATGGAACCAGACTCACCTCTAAACCATTTATTATTTTTCCTTCTGGCTATCAAACCCTTAATGTGCTGAACAGGACTTTGATAATGTGTGCACTGTGGGCCAGAATATCAAAATTTGGTCCAGAAGGTTCAGGGTATGATTCTGATCTCAACTTTGTCATATTCTAAGAGTAAGAATTATCAAACCAAAAAGAAGAGAAATTGAGTTGTAACATAAAATTTGTAAAATTTAAAATTTAGGACCTGATAATCAAATCTGCAGCTAGATATCATTGACCTTTTTAATTTTCCCATTTCCAATTTTCTAAGCTTAACCAGATGATATTGAAGAGTAATTGAACAAAAGAAAATTCTAAATATAGAATGGAGAATTTCAATGCCTGACATTAAATTATCAACATGTGAAACATGTGAAAAATAATAGGTAGATTAACATCTACTGGGCACAGTCCACAGATATAATGTTTGTACAAAAGCATATAGTGAGAGCAGTGTGAGATCCAGCAGCACAGAATGACACAGAAGAATCTAAAATACAAGAAGCAAAAAAGAAGAAATAAAGAGGAAAAAAATAAAAGAAAAAATAAAATAATAGAACACAGAAAAATAGCAGAACTAAAAGTGGAATCACTAAACATATGAGAGAAAAAGATCAATCAGAAAGTTTGAAAACAATATTTTATTTTGTGAACCTAACAAGGTTGCAGGGTTTTCAGCAGAGTTTTGGTTGGGGATTTGTGTTTTCTTTTGTCTTTGACTTCAGAAGATTGAAGAAATTCCAGACTTCTAGCACAAGAAACTAAAAATTGATGAGGTCACTAATTGGGATGGATAAATCAAATTATAAGAGAGCCAGTTAGAAGAGAAAGATTCATGATACCTCAAAGCGATATGGTTGGCAGCTGTGGGGATTGTGTAATTCGCCTACATCAGAGCTGAAAGCATAATTTGGAGGCATAAATCCTCACTACGAGAATGAATAAGTATGCTATAGCCCTCTTGCAACAAATATTTGTTAGAATAAACTGAATGAAAAGGAGTTGGTAAAAAATAAACAAGAGCATGAGCTAAGAACAGAGCCTTCAAAGACACCTTCAGCAGTAAAATTAAGTGAACCAAAGAGACCGAAAAACAATTGCAAAAAAAGGATGGAGATGAAAAGGGAAGGCATGGTTTCAAGAAAGCCAAAATTAAAACATATTTAAAAGACATGGCCACATTATCAAATGAAAAGAAGCAATATAAGAACATTTGGTTATACCTGTTGTGGGAAAATGCAGTTTTCAAAATGTTCTCTGAAAGGAATATGATCCTTAAAATTTTCTGAAAACTATAGCTGAGACTTACAAGCTGAAGCAATTTATGGTACAAAAAAAAAAAAGTATGCAAATAAAGCTAAAGCCAATTTCAGCTAAGAAAAGAAATTTAATATTGTTGAGTAAGGGACAACAGAAACAAAAGAAAGAAGAAAGTTCCTCTAATGGGAAAAAAATCACTGGGGCTTTGATAAACATAATGACATCATGTTGCTGCACATTTACTCTTTCTTTTGCTTTCTCAGAAGAAAATAAACCGGCGTTTCCCCAAAGTACAAGGAAACAGAGACCTTCCCTGTGTATATTTAGAAGTTGTTTCACAAAATACTATGAGTCTTAACCTAGGATTCTTGAGTGTTGGGCTTCAGAAGATCTGTTACTCCCTTATATTTCATTCCATTCCTGCTATTCATGTGTGAAAGAGGGTTCATGGCTTCCATCAGGTTCTCAAAGAACTTGTTACCTTCTAAAAGTTAAGAGCCACTGTTCTAGAGAAAGTACTATGTTTTGGCCAGTTGGGGGAAAGGTTTAGAGGCGTTTTGATGGTAGTTGAGCTGATATCAGTACATTCTTATTCATACTTCTCACTTTTCCTTCCACCTCAATAGAAGAATTGCTCCCCTCTTAGGCTTTCTCTGTGCTTTAAATCTCACCTCCCCCCTGTTTCTTCTCAGTCTGTTTTGCCTATAAATTTTGTAATTCCTAGGACTCCATGGCCACTCCCATTCTTATCTTGCTTTATATATTCTATCTGGCTGATCTATATTATATCTGACTCTATCAAATTTCTACAGGATGGTTTTAAAGTCTGGAAACACAGATGAATACACAAGAAATGATTTATTGATAGTATATTATAACATGACAAATTATCATTATCTATGCTTTCAAGATTTATAGTCATCCTGTATATATTTATGGTTTCCAAATTAACCTCAAACCAAAAAGTCTTTCTTGAGCTGTGATTTTCAAACTACGGGTTCTCTATGGCACACCTCTATTTGGCATCCTCCAGACACTTCTCACATAACATGTCCAACAGCACCTCCTCTTGTGTCTCCGTCTTAGGGAATCTTACTCAATTCCCAAAGCACAAACCCAGGAGTTGCCCTCCGTACTCTTCAGATTTCTGAGAGTTATCCTCAGCAGCTCCCTCTTCTTCACCACTTCTCTTTCCAACTGATCATCAACCCTATGTACTCTGCTTTATAAACACTTTCAAATCTTCCCCCACCCCAACCCATCTCCACTGATATTGTCTTAGTTCAAGCACTTGTGATTTCTTGCCTAAACTCTTATATTAGAACCTCTCTACTGGCATGACCTCCAGTCTCTCCTCCTTTCAACCAATACCTCCCCCCAAGAATTTTCCTAAAATAAAAATCTGATTGTGATAATCTCTACTTCAAATTCTTCCGTAGCTCCAAATGCTGAACAATATAACCCAAAGTCATCGGCCTCATATATAGGGGCTTCACCATCATCTCTTTGGTGCTATAGCCACATACCCTAACTTGACCTTCCTCAGATATGCCTTGATGCCTCTGTTTGTATTTCCACCTGCCCCCCACCCCCGATATCCACCAGTGATGAGCTTCTATTAATTCATCAAGGCTCAGCTCCAGATCCCCTCGACCTATCCCTTTCTGGTGGGGCTAGGACTCTCAGCAGTTTATCAAGACTGGGAACTAGAGAAACAAGGTGGATTTTGCTGCAAAATCCAAGTTAAGGGGAGCTTGGTGTCAGGGACACCACTAAACTTGGAGCAAAGCCAAAGCCAAAGACATTCTAGCAGCAATGTCTTGAAGTTAAGTAATAGGAATATTGAGTTAACACCCCCAAAAATCCCACCAAGGATGGCAATGACCCAGAGTCCTAGGGAGAGCAGAGTGAGGCTATGATGTTGTCTTAGCATCAGAAAGAAGGCTGTGACCAAGGAGTTGGGCAGGCCCTGACAATGTCTGTGCAATACTGCATTTAGAAAATTTGAATATTGATTTTCTTAGGCATGAAACCCCAATTTTATTTCTTTTAATAAGATACTTTTCTATGGGCACTTTTTTTCTAATAAAACCTTAGCTATTCCAAAGAAACATGGGATTTTTCTTTCTTCACAGTAAGGTAAGTTACTATAAATAAAATCAGGCTAGAAAATCTTTTCATTAAGAAAAATAATTAAGATAAAAATTAGGATTGAAGTATGGGGATGTAGACGAGGTAAAGAGGGTCAAATATGTGGTGACAGAAGGAAATTCTACTGCGGGAGGTGAACACACTGTAAATATATATATGTCTTATTGTTAAAAAAATAGGATTAAAAATGTTTTCCTTCTTACATCTTAGTTTTAAAACTTAGAAATAAAACTCTGACAAAACAGTATCTCTGGATTCCTTCAAGAAGCATAAAGTCAAAAGCTGTTAAACCAGAATTAGAGCACTCTTTATTTAGTCATTTTATACTCCAGGTTTGGGCAGTGGCAATTCAAGGCTGCTGTGGGAGACAAGGGGGGGTCATCTGGAGGTCATGAAGGTGACTTTATATGTTGAGGTTTGGGTCAAATTTTACTTGAAAAAACAAAAAGTTTGGAGGCCAAATTAAAGTTTTTAAATGACCCTTCAAACATAGGCCTATAGAAGTTGAAGAAAATTCCAAACATACCTCTAGTTGGTGGCAGACGTTTGATGACATGATAGGTGACTAAGTAAAAAAATATTTACACATACTCTAGGGGTTTTCAGTCGACAACAGAAAATCAATGTCCCGATGCCTATGTTCATAAAATCCACAGAAAAGTATAAAAATATTAATCAGGGAGAGGAAAAAATATGGCATAGATGTTAGAGGCTCTGTTCATCCGTCTGGTGACCAAATCAAAGTGACAGAAACCAGGAGCAAGCAGCAAGGAAAAATTGCCTGAGATCTAGATGAACAAGCCATACAAGTAGGGAGAAATCCTAGAAATAATCCTGCAATGGAAGAAGTTAGGATGGGGCGAGGAAGAGGGGCTGTCAGGTTTCAAGCAGCTGAGTGCAAAGGAGGCTGCAGCAGCAGAAGTGGCAGAAGCCTCTTAAAGGGGCCCCGGCGAGCGGATTTTCACAGTGACGGATCTGCTCACTCTATGCACTAGTGCCTATTCAGCTGCGTGCAAGGGTCACCAGGGACTTACAGGGAGACATTGTTGGAGTGATGGCCAAGGCGAGACTCGCTCTGTACAGAAATGCCCATGGTATCTACTGTTCCCTGTTGAGCCCTCCCCACTCCCAGTGTGCAGACATAGCACCGCCATAGCCTAGATGTCATCAAACAGGATAACAGAGGTCACTCTGCCCAGAGGATTCCCTGAAACTCCGCCTCCCACAACTCGCAGCCGGACCCAACCACATCCAGGTATTCCTCAGCGAGTCAGGTTCTCCATGCTGAGTAGTGCCTAGACTCACACTGGAGGCAGCCGGCCTCAGTTCTGGTGTGGCCTTTTGAGGAGACACCTCTGAGACAGCAAAGCCTGTGGATTGCTGGCTGAATCTTAACAAGTGGCCCCAGAGGGGTAGAGGCTTGGACTAAGTTTGGCCAATAGCTGAACCCCTCTCAGGACTGTACCACTAGACACTTACTTCACAAATCCACACTAATAAGACCGGGAGACTTAGGAGCTTTGTTTAGTACATAGAAATAGACACAAAAAGGCAGCCAAAATGGGGAGACAAAGAAGCAGAAACCATATGAGAGAACAGAACAGAGATCCAGATATAATGGAATCAAGTAATCTAACAGATACAGAGTTCAAAACACTGGTTATAAAGATGCTCAATGAAATTTTGGGAAGTAAGAACTTCAACAAAGATAAAAAACATAAAAATAGAAATGAAAATTATAAAAGGGAACCAGGCTGAAATGAAGAACACATCTGAGATGAGAAGTATATTAAATGTAATAAACAAAGGAATAAACAAAGTGAATAAAGAAAAGGATCAAATGACCTATCTAGAGGACAGGAAAGTCAAGGACGCTCAATCAGATTGGCAAGAAAAAAGATGTCAAGACTATAAAAATAATTTAAGGAGCATATAGGATACTATTAAAGGTACAAATATTCATTCGATCAGCATACTTGAAGAAATATAAGATGTTGAACAGCTGTTTGAAGAAATAATGATGGAAAACTTCCCTAACCTGGTGATGGAAATGGACATAAAACCCGAGGAAGCTCAGAGAATTCCAAAAACCAGGGATCCAAAGAGGCCCACACCAAGACATATCAAAATTAAAATGCCAAAGGTTAAATACAAAGAAAGAATCTTAAAAACACCAAGAAAAAATCAGATAGTTACCTACAAGAGAACACCCATAAGACTGGCAGCTGATTTCTCAAAAGAAACTATGCAGGACAGAAGGGCTTGGCACAAAATATTTGACATGATGAAGACCCAGGATCTACAACCAAGAATACTTTATCCAGCAAAGCTATTATTTAGAGTTGAAGGACAAATAAAGAGCTTCACAGACAAAAAATAAGCTAAAGGAATTTATCACCACCAAGCCAGTATTACAAGAAATGTTGGAGGAACTTCTTTAAGAAGAAAAAAACATGTATCAAAAACAGGAATAAAGAATGGTAACAACTACGTTCCTATCAATAAGTACCTCAAGTGGAAAAGAATTAAGTGTTCCAACTAAAAGATAGTGTGGATGAATGGACAGGAGAACAAAGCAACTACATATGCTGCCTACAACAGACTCACTTCAGATTAAAAGACACACACAGACTAAAAGGAAGGGGATGGAAAAAGATATTGCTTTGGTGGACCTAGAAGGTATTTAAGTCAGACAGAGAAAGATAAATACTATAAGATTTCACTTATATGTGGAATCTAAGGACTAAAAAGAACAAACTAATCAAAAACAGACTCACAAATATAGTTGACAATTTGGTAACGGACAGAGGGGAGGGGGGTTAGGGGGCTGGGAGAATGACATGAAGTGTTAAAGAAGTACAAATTAGTAGCTAATGGATGGTCATGGGGATAGGGAGCATGGTATAGGGAATGCAGTTAGCATTAATATGTTGGCTAGGTGGAGGGTCAGGGGAAGAGGGAGCAATTGGGGAGATCATTTTATGCACTATATAGATGTACTGTATACCAATGTACTGTATACTTGAAACTAATTAAAATAAATAAATTTAATATATATATATATATTAAAGAAAGACATGACTGGATAGGTATATATGTCTATACAGATCAAAATCAATATTTTCAGCTTTATACATTGAAAAATATCTCAAAAAATGTGAAAAATGGTCCTATCTTTATAAAACAAAAATTGTTTGAGTGGAGCAGATCAGTGAGGGTACAGTCAAGAAAACCAAAGCCATTCTGTATATTTGAAACAAAATAGAATTGGAAAAGTGATTTGGTTACATAGATGAGGGAAAAGCTGAGAATACAAATAAAGAGTGGTGAACCTTACCCAAGATGAGCAAAACCAGGAAGATGCCATCACTCCTTTGGCTGGTCAGTCAACAGGAAGAGGTAGTAATCCCAGTCCATCCAGTAGGAGATGGGCCAGGAAGGGCGTTTCCAGCAGAGGTTGGGTCCACAGAGGGAAAGACTGCCCAGTGGGTCCTAAAATTCTGGAGGAGATTCAGTCATTACTCCTTCCAAAAACCACAAAAGACTTTCTTTCAGGGTACGAAAAGTCAAGTTAAATTAGTAAGTGACTCTTCCCTAACTCCACCCCAACTCTCTCTTTCTGGTTTTTGCTTGCAATCTGATTCATCTTCCTCACCCCCCAGAGGCACCTCTGAGAGGAGAGAACTTTTCCAGCCCACTCTTCAAAGAAAAGAAGCAGTCCAACAATGTTGATATGAGCCAACGACCCATATCCTTTGGGGTTAAGGGAAACGGCATAAGGAGTGAGCCAGCATAAGACAAAGTGACACAAAGAACATACTTCCTGAGCATAATGAAAACACCAAGTTTAAAGATGATGAGTAACTGCAGTCAAATCATCTTCCAAGTTCTACTTTACTTAATTAATCCTTTCTTTACTCGCTGACATTCAGTGGACTCTTAAAGGAATGTTTTAAACCTATACAGTCAATTGCCTCCTTCAAGCCAACAAAAGCATAATCCAGAAAGACAGGAAACAAAGAAGTCAGCTCTGCTCTACCAGGGAGATATTTCTGGAAACCCACTATTTTTCACATCTATTCCTTAAGAGCTGGGGATAATACCAGAGAGGGTCTCTGGCTTTGAGTTTACCATTTGAGGGTAATATGTAACAAGGGATCACTGATTCCCAGTTCAAGGTCACCCTGATATATGGAGGCTTTCCATCATTCCAGAACCTGATTCATTTTAGTACATTGCTTTGTTATGGTGTCAGCTAGCAGTGGGCCAGGTGACAGAAATCGAGCCACCTTTTAGACAGCAAAGCCTGAAGACATTGAAGAAGATATTGGATTTGTCCCTTCTTCCTTCCAATTCTTCCTCCCACGTAAACACCCAGGTCTAATAATCTATCCCTTTTTTGTATCATTTATTCATTTTTTTCATTCATCAACTCCTTTAATAAACATTTATTAATTACTCACTATATGCCAGGCACTGAGGATAGAGCAGAGAACAAAACAAGTAAAACTTCCTGTCTTCATAGAGCTTATATTCTAATCTGGGGTGACAAATCAATAAGGAAAATATTCAGTTTGTCCAGTGATCACATGGGGTTACAGAAAAAAATAATAAAGTAGAAAAATGTCATGTGTCTTCTTATAGTGGGAACACTGAAATTTATAAAAAGGGGTCCAAGGAAGATCTTTTTGTAAGGATGACCTTTGAGGCAAAGATGTGACTGCTACAAATATTTTAAGAAAGAGTATTCCATTCAGAGGAAATAGCAAGTACAAAGGTCTTGGTCCAGACCAGCAAAAAGTCTACTATAGTAGAGTGAGCATAGAAAATAAATAGTAGGGATAAGAGATGAGTTCACAGAAGTGAGAGAGATAAGATTTCATAGACCCTTATGGGCCTTTTTAAGAACTCTGACGTTTACTCTGAGTTGGATGGAGAGCTGGTGGAGCCAGAGTGACATGATTTGACTTGCTCTTTAAAAAGGATCACTCTGTCTCTTGAGTAGAGATTCAAATGTAGAGGGCACAATGGCAAAAGCAAGCAAGCCAACAATAATCCAAGGGAAAGATAAAAATGGAGGTGATAAAATTTGAATTCTGAATATCATCTAGACATATTTTTAAGATCCTTTAAAGTATGAATTTGTGGTCAGTCATCCTCTTTCCTTGAGTCTTGAGATGAATCTATGATTTCCATTAATCTAGGGTACAAGAACCTGGGACAGGAAGGAGTTCAGTTACCAAAGCTTGGGTTAGTACCTTTCATTGATTTTCAAAAACCTGCAAAGTGGGGAATAGTATAATGAAAAGGAAAAGATATAAGAGGTTAATATTGGCCAGGATTATTAACGTCAACATCAATATTGAATTCTTAATATGGTTAAGTCTCTAGACTAAGAGCGTAATATATGCTATCTCATTTATAATTGATGCATTAGTTTGGAGTTCAGGGGAAAGGAGCAGGATGGAGATAAAAATACAGAAATAATCAGTGTATGCATGGTGCTTAAAGCTCTGAGTCTAGATAAAATAATCTAGGGAGTGAGCTTAGCTATAAAAGATATCTTAACATGGAGACACTTTGATTATTAGAAGTCAGAGAGGTGAAGAGGAGTAGGCAAAGAAAACTGACCATTGCCATCTACAGACCACCTAAGTCAGAATCTTAGAAGTTTGAATAGAAAAATCTGGAGATTTAGATATCCGAGTATATGAAGTTCACAGGTCTCCAAACAGATTCAATCCAAAGAGATCTTCTCGAAGATATGCTATAAAAAAGCTGTCTAAAATCAAAGACAAGAGAGAATTTTAAAAACAGCAAGAAAAAAATTTCTCACATACAAGGTAACACCACAAGACTATCAGTGGATTTCTCAATAGAAATCTTGCAGGCCAGGAGAGAGTGGGATGATATATTCGAAGAGCTAAAGGGAAAAACAGTCTGCCAACCAAGAATATCTTACCCAATGAAGTTGTCCCGCAGAAATGAGGGAGAAATAAGAATTTTCTCAGATGAAAAAAAAAGGAGAAAGTTCATCACCACTAGACCTGTATTACAAGAAATGCCAAAAGTTCTTCAAGCTGAAATTAATGGGCACTATCAAAATGGAAATATATGAAACTGTAAAATACACTGGTAAAGGTAAGTGTATAGTCAAATTCAGAGCACTCAACCACTTCACTCCAGTATAAAGGTGAAAGGACAAAATTATTAAAAATGAACATAGCTACAACACATTATTAATGTACATACAACATAAAAAGATGTAAATTATGACATCGAAAATATAAAAAGTAGAGGGAGGCAGTTAAAGGGTAGAGTTTTTTCATGCAAGCAAAGTTAAGTTGTTATTGGTTTAAAACAGACTGTGTTATCTATGTTTTATGCAAGCCTCATGGTAAGCACAAAGCAAAAATTGACAGTAGATACTAAAAAGACAAAGAGTTGGAAATCAAAGCATATCACTACAAACAAAAAAAAAATATATATATATATATAATTCACAAAGAAAGACAACAAGAGAGGAAGAAAAGAACAATGGAACTATAATTGCAAATATTTAGGTACCCAACATCACAGCACCCAAATATACTATATTTGCGCAAATAAAAACAGATCTAAAGGGAGAAATAGACACCAATACAATAACAGTAACAGAGATCAACATCCCACCTTCTACAATGGATAGATCATTTAAACAGAAAATCAGTTAGGAAATACTGGACTTAAACTATATTTTTAATCAAATGAAACTAAAAGACATATACAGGACATTCCATCCAATAACAGCAGAATACACATTCTTCTCAAATATATATGAAACATTCTCCAATATAGACCATGTGTTAGGTCATAAAACAAGTCTTAGCAAATTTACAAAAATTAAAATTATACCAAGTATCTTTTCTGACCATAATGATATGAAACTAGAAATCAATAACAGAAGAAAAACTGGAAAATTCATAAATATGTGTGAATTAAGCAACACAGTCCTTAACAATTCATGAGTCAAAGAAGAAATCAAAAGGAAAATCAAAAAATACCTTAAAACAAATGAAAATCGAAACACAACATACCAAAATGTGGTATGCAGCAAACACATCTAAGGGGAAAATTTATAGCAATAAATGCCTACAGGAAGAAAAAAGAAAGATCTCAAATAAACAATCTAATAATGTAGTAAACTATCGTTAATTGTTTGATTTATTAATTTTAGGTAATCTAATAAAGTGCTTATGAGAAGGCAATTATGAATAAACGACTAGGAAAAGAAGAAGACTTAATGTTTGCTAAACATTAGATCACTTCCTTCAATTCCAAAAAAATATGTATATCCTAAATTTTGACCTCTCACGTGGTCTTAGATATGTTCCTAGTCTTCAAAAAGAGAAAGTTAGAGAGATGTTGCAAGCATGTTTTCTGCATGTGTTCATTATTTCATCACATAAATTCGTCAAAGAAATCCTAGCTTGCCTCTGTGTACCTATTTAACAATGAAGCAGATAACAGAAAAGATTAAGAGTAATTTTCATGCAGGTTATAGTTAACCAGTGTCAATAGCAGACACCTGGGACTCTGATAAGTGGTATCTATTATTGAATTTGACAAAGCCGAGAATCTGATGGTGAAATCAACCAAGGGAACTCAAAATCTAAAGACCAAATGGCCTCAAGAGAGTCCCTGATTCTGACTACACATTTTTGTTCATGTATATATATATTACTTGTTATAGCAACAATTACATATACAAGGACTGAAATTCTAAGTGGATGATAAATATCAAGATAAACTTATTGAGAAAAATGAAGCTAAGAGAAGGCTGCGTAAATCTACAATGTTTAGTACTGCTGAAAGATAAAATGATCAGAAACTTCCACCTGAGGATTCAGAGAGAAAAAATAACTAGATTTGCTGAAAGGCTCAGTAAATGTTTAGAGAACTGAATCCCTACAGGACTTCAAAGTTATACTTAAGCTCTTGATCTGTATACCAACAGGATAAAAATCACCTGGAAGCTTGTTAGACATGCAGAATCTCAGGCATTTCTGAAACTCCAGATCTCCTGAATCAGAATCAGCAATTTCATAGACTCTAAGTGATTAATGCGCACTAAAGTTTGAGAAACTCTAACGTGGGCTTTTTTATTGCCCTTAAAAGTAACACTGAGGAAATGGGTGAAAGGAAAGGATATGGTAACCAGCTCACCACCAGACTATGACAGAGAATTCGCAGACACCTAAACTCACTTCTTGGATTTCAAAAAAAATCCAAGAAGCTCCTCAGCTTGTTAGGCAAATGAAGATTGGTGAAGGAGGAATTTGAAAGGAAGGTATGAGCTGTTAATTAAATGCAGTCCCAGACTACCTACCACCAAAGGAATGGAAATTATAGTCAAAGAGCGACAAATCAATTTTGGTAACTGGAATTTCCAGATGCATGGAAAATATGAACTTTAGAGGACTCCACAAACATTAACATTTCTGTAAAATCTTCAGTGGCTGTGAATCGTACTTGCTTGCATAGTACTGAATTCTAACCATCTCCTACAGTGAACCTCAGCCCAACAGGCCTGACCAACTCCGCTAGGCACAGAATTGAAGAACGCTGTGTCCTAAGACAAACCAACACACGTGCTCTTGCCATTCTGAAAGTACTTTCAGGGGAGCCCTCTTCCTTCTATACCACAGTGTTGAGCAAAGGATGGGGAAAAGTCATATTATTATCCCATATATTCTTTGTCCAACCACAATTACAGGGAGCCTTGTGGCATGTAACACAAACCTGTTATCAAGGTTGAAGCTGAAAAATGTGAGTTACACAACAGTAAGATAAGCCTGTGCAGCCACTCAAGCAAGGAAGCACAACCTCAAACCAACTTACTTAGGGAGCTTCTGTCATCCATGCTAACGGCCAATAACACTGAAGAGTTTTGAAACACATCCATGCTGACAATTTTTAAAGTGACCAGCAAAAATATTTTTAAAGCACTCAAGGGTATTAACTTTGTTGTGTCAGGTGCTGTGTATTTCATGAATTTTTGTATTTGATCTTCAAAAGTAGTGCTCTCAAAAGTTGTGATTATTGGTATCATTTTTATGTTATTCTATTATTTTCGATATTATCATATCATAATTATATTAGTGTTATCTACATTATTTTCCTTAAGTTTATAAACAAGATTCCACTTGATTACAAACGCTTACATTTCTCTACTAAAGGATAGACTTCCTATTATTATCTGCCCAATCTCCCAACATAGAGTATAACCATAGTAGAATTTATGAGACAGCCTCATTTATCATTTACTTAAAGAGGATTTTCTTGCCTGGACAAGTGCTTACTTGCAAAAGAACTGAATAAGAATACTTCTTTTGAGTGTCTACTAAGCATGGAAAAACATTGTAATTAAAGTAAAAATTTTAGACTATTCACGCTGCTTTGGCCTTCATGGGTGCTGGTTTAGACCCTTCAGCATATTCTGTAGCAAAAATGAGGTAGAACCATCTGCCCTCCCAAAGCCCCTTGGCTGGCAGACACAAACACTAATTGTTCTCTTCACATGGGAGAGATATGGGGTCACCGGTTAAGATTTGGAGGACATTTCTGCATGAGACAACGAGATGACACCTAGAGAAGAATCAAGGTGGTCTGGATAGACAAATAAATCACCAACAGGAGTTTCTGAAGGCATTCAGCCTTCGGAAAATCTCTCCAATACTAAAAGAGAGTTCTACTACAGTTACGACATCCTAGGGAAGGGTCAGGGGCAGTCCACTCCCGTCCCTGAAGGTTGGTGGTTAGCAGCCAGCCATAGTACAGGGTTCCAGGAACACTCCAAGGGGCAGTGGCAGATTTATATGTCTTCAGGAAGCCAGCTTGCCATCCAGACACTATTACTGGCACAGGATAAGACTTAGCGTCTGGCTGATAGAGCTGCCAACCACACCTTGCCAGTGACTACAGGTGCTGGCTGCTAAACTGCTGCTGCTCCAGCACTCTAGGGGATAAAATAGTGTAAAAGAATATTACGCGGACATATTATCCACTTAGGGCAGCAATTATACCAATGTGTTCTGTCATTGTGTTGCTATATAGAAGACCTGCGGTCTGATATTATGAGCTTATTTCAAGCATCAAGGCATAATCAAGATTGGGGAAGGCCTTTCTCATAATGGTTCTCAGGCATGAACTTCATCACTGAGAATACATACACACACACTCACACACTCATGAATATGTTTTAGAATCAGCAAAAAAGCATTCTATGAGTTTGAGGACATCATACATAAAAGATAACAGTGGGAAGGAGAAAGCATTAAGCTATTAAGAAAAGAAGGGATGATCTCTCCAAACACCCAGATGAAGCAGCGTCTCCCTGCAGCTTGGAATTTGCAGTCTTACATCGAGCTCTGTGGCAGGGGAGAATACAGGAGGGTGACGGCAGGAATCCAAATAGAGCATAGTGTAAGGTTTTGGATCCCTAAGATGAGGAAACCTTACTGGAAAACTACTATTAAAAAGGAACCAAGGGTTTGTAAGCAGAGGTTCCCATATGAAACCAGTGAAAGGAAAGAAGATGGGGGGGGGGGAAGAAAACTTGTAATTCAGAAAAACAGAAAAAGAAGATAAAAGCAAAGTTTTATGTAAAAAAAAAAAAAGTCTGCTAGTTAAAAAGCTGGCTATTTGTAATTGCTTCCAAGAAGTCATCTATTTGTTCAGGAAAGTTTCTGGCCTCTACTCTGCCACCAACATGTTATAGAATCTCAGGAGTAGTCTCAGTCTCTTCAAACCAGAGGTTCTCCACTTACTCAGAGAAATTAATAAAGCTTCCAAGCCCAGCCTTGTCCAAGCCTGAAGACAACACGCCTACCAGGAGAAGGTGTCTCTAAGACTCTCCAAACCATGATTAGCTACCCTTCCCTAAAAAAATAAATAGTGGGAAGGCATTGGGAGAGGATGTTATTAAGTTTAATTTACCAGTGTTCACTGAGCTGTATATACCCAGCACTGCAAACTAACCAGCTAACCAGAACCAGAAAGGTGCTACAGATGAACAATTATTAAGCGCTTAGTCAATGTGCAAACATTGTATTAGATGCCGGGAAATATATCTGCCCCGTATTCTCAAGATTCTTACTACACAATAGGGAATCTCACAAAATACATACAAATCGCCATTACTCAGTGTACTACTGCAAGGTGGCATCAGCTGGATTTGTTGACTGCTTACCTTACAAAAACATTATTCTTCTTAAAGTTGATTTTGCCAGTTAAAAGCTTAAAGAGTTTTTAAGAGTGGTTGGTGGGGTAGGTTTAGCAATTAGTTCTGTGTGAATCCTATCATTTAGAAACCAAGGATGAGGACTGGATGTAGGAAATGGGTAAAAAGAGCTCACACTCTAAAAAAAGCCTTTGGACTCACTTAGCTGGAAATTATCCTCTGTATTCTCAGGCTAAAAGAGTCACTATGGGTTTGAAGAGTTCTTACACCAACTACCTGACTGTGCTCACTTTATAAATACTAGGAAGCTTCATTATTTTTCCTAATTCTTCATCTTTTGCCTTTATACTGACAAAACTATATTTCAGTTGTATTCCACTCCCCTCCAAAAAAGAATTGAGATAAGATAACATTACCAAAAATTTCCAGCTCCTCATGCAAACAAGACAGAGCTCTTTCCTACAGCAATATATCATTAACTTGCCAACATCTGGGCTGGGAGGTGTCTGATGTTTTGAATCAAACTTCAAAGGTCAAGGGCAAGCCAGGACCTAGAATTACTATTGCATCTAAAATTATTTTATAGCCTTCAAAAGGACATGGAAAAAATGATTGCAATTCTCAAAATTATATGCTGCCTTTGGGGAAAACATACATCTGAGTCCTTGGGAGTACATAGGTAATGTCAACAGGGCCATGCCATTTTCCACTCCATGGTCAGTGCCAGACAGGAGGCACAGAGGGCGGGGTACCGCCTTAGAGTCTCCACCTGTTGTCTGAAATTAGCATGTAGGCATTCATCATTTTCTCCCACAAATAGACACCCCCTTCCCATTTTTTCCATTACCTCCTTGTTCCCTGAGCTTGCAGTCTTGAGTCATTTTCATTTGTCCTGTTTCCACATCATTTTCTCATATATTTGACAATTACCTAATGACTATCTGTATCATATCAGACCTTGGGTGTTAGGATTATAATAGCTTCTGCCCTCTTACAACTACAGTCCAGTCTAGGATTCTAATAAACAGTCAATTATGATACAGCATTGTTCCTAAAAGTGTGGGCTCAACCAACCTTTACTAAATCAGAGCCTTTGGTCTGGGGCCTGGAAGTCTACATTTAGTAAGCACTGGAGGTGATTTCTGTGTCCACCAAAATCTGGAGAGCCATTCAGTAGTTTGCATTAAAGTAGGAAGCTATCATCACAGGGAAGAGACAGTTAGCCCAGAGAGATGGAAGAGAAGGTTGTCAAGAGAGATTTTCTTCAGAGAGTGATGCTAACTGAGATCTCAAGTATGCAAGGGAATTCCCTCAGTTTTGAAGGGGGTGGGCAGTGAAGTTTATCTGCAAACAGAAGGACTGACTACCCCAGGGAGAGGCACTCCATACAAAAACTCGAAGTGGAAAGAGTCATTCGGGGTGGCTGGGGCATTGAGTTAAAGATGAGCAGTGAGAGCGATTGATTGGAGAGGCAGTCAGAAGCCAGAGTGTAAAAACCTTTACAGAACCTGAACCTTATAGAATCTGAACCTTATCTTGAAGGAACTGAGAAAATATTAAATAATTTTTAAGGAAGATGGAGAGAGAAATAAGCAGAGTGATCATTTCTCCTAATTATTATGGGTTGTGCTATTCATAGAGAATCACCTTCAAATTAGAGATTCTCTTCAATTTGACCCTCTTTCCATTCCGGCAGACACAACCCTTTTCCAGTATTCCTAACCCCCTCATGTCTAGATCGTGGCAAGATCTTTCAAAGTAGTTGCTTTATCACCCTGCCCAATCTTGTTTGTTAAGTATACCAAAATGACCTCAGCCATTGATTTCATCATGTTACCTTCCTGCTCAAGAATATTCCTCTTTTCTTATCTGTGACAAAATTTCTCATCCTAACATTCGAGGCCTGCTATCATCTTCTTTTCCCACCTCTGTCCCCTCAGCCCTTAGGGTTGTTATGCTTTCTCAACCATTCAGGCACAGCAAGGAAGGAATAACTCTGCCATCTTTTATCCGCTGATGAAAACATTTACTCTTAAATATTAACTTCCAATTATCTCACTCATTCAAGTTTATTAACTCTAATGATGGCATGGAAGACTCTTTTTTTAATCAAAGGAATGTTAGGCATCAGCAAAGTAGATAGGAAAGGTTCTGTGAGAGCTTAGCTTCTCTCTGACTTTGTGTTAAAGTAGGAAGCTATCATCACAGGGGAGAGACAGTTAGCCCTCATATGTGGTATAAAATTGCCTAATGAAGCTCAACTGAGCCATGGTGGTAGGAGATGATACTTGGTATTTAGTTTTCACCCTGCCCTCTCTCTGTCATTTTGCATTTCGTAATTTACAGAAGTTTTTTTTTTTTTCATAAACTACAAAAAGGTTTCCCCCATTTCTGGAATACCAGGATGTCATCTGGAATGTTTCATTGCAATATTGGGATTAGGCTGCCTCACAGAAAGGAACTCAGAATCTATTCTTGATAGACTCTGGACCAGTGTCCCACTCTGAGCCTCCCACCCTATTTCAAGGTGGTGGATCATGCTGTCGCCCCGCCTCCCCATCCCACCCACCAGAAAAGGTGAGTGGTTTATCCAGTCTAGTCTCACATGAATTCAGGTATCAAGATTTTTACTACTTTTCATGGCAGATTAATGGAAAGTGTATAAAATATATTTTTGCTGACTTCAAGGTTGAATTTTCCTTTTCTCAGTTTCATTAAGTCGGTCATCTACAAGTCAAAATCTATGAGTCACAAATTATGTCTCTTGTGGAATAAGTCATAATAAAGATAGAAAGAAAAAGAGATTGAGAGATAGAGAGAAGTTCTTTTATTTTAAGATTAGGAAAGCATTTTCCAAATTAACTTCAATGATGCCCAGGATCAGAGAATCCTTTTTAAAAACAGCATTATTGAGATATAATTCACATACTATGCATCTCACCTTTTAAGGTGTAAAATTCCAGTTTGCAGTATATTCACAGGGTTGTGCAATCACAATCTAATTGTAGAACATTCTCATACCTTCACGCCCCCATCCCCTGGCAACCACTAATCAACTTTGCCTCTATAGATTTACCTATTTGGGACATTTCATATAAATGCAGTTATACAATGGGTGGTCTTTTGTGAGTAGTTTCTTTAACTTAGCATAATATTTTCAAGTTTTATGCGTTGCGACATGTATCAATATTTCATTCCTTTTAATTGCCAAGTAATATTTCACTGTATGTATAGACTACACTTCATATATCTACTCAGTTGATGAGTAGATAAACTTTTTAGCTATTATAAACTATGCTGCTATAAATATTTATATATGTTTTTGTATGAATGTATATTTTTAATTCTCTAGAGTATATATATTAGAATTGCTGAGTCATATGCTAGCTCTATATTTAACATTAAAAGAAGTATCAAACTGTTTCCACAGCAGCTGTACCATTTTACGTTCCCACTAACAATGTATGAGGGTTTCAATTATTCTATATCCTCACCAAAAGTTATTATCTGTGCATCTTATTATAACCATCCAAGTGCATCGTGTCTCATTGTGATTTTGATTCTCATTTCCTTTGTGACTTCGTGACTTCATTTTTGACCATTCATATATCTTCTCTGGAGAAATGCTAATTTAGATCCTTTGTTCATTTTCAATTGGGTTATTTGTCTTTTTGTAATTAAATTGCAAAAATGCTTTCAATATTCTGGATACAGGTCCATTATCAGATATATAATTTGTAAATATTTTCTCCCATTCTGTGGATTCTCTTTTAATTTATTGATAGGATTGCTTGTAATACAAGTTTTTAATCTAAAAGTAGTCTAATTTATCTATTCTTTTCTTCAGTTGCTTGTGTTTTTATGTCATATTTTAAGGACCCAAGCTCACCACGGTTTACTTTTATGTTTTCTTTTAATAGTTTTATAGTTTTAGCTCTTAAATGTATACCTATGATCCATTTTGATTTCATTTTTGAATATGGTATAAGGTTGGCATCCAACTTCATTCTTTTACATGTTGATATCCAGATATCCCAGTACCATTTGTAGAAATGACTATTCTTTTCCTATCAAATTGTGTTCACACTTGTTCAAATACTAATTAACTATAAATGTAAGAGTATATTTCTGGTCTCTTAATCCTATTTCATTGATCTGTCTATGCTTACACCACCAGTACTACACTGTCTAGGTTACTGTATTTTGTAGTAAGCTTTGAAATTGGAAGTGTGAGTTCTCCAACTTTGCTCTTCTTTTTCATGATTGTTTTGGCTATTCTAGGTCTCTTGTATTTCCACATGAATTTTAGGGTCAGCTTATCAATTTCTACTAAAAAAAAAGTGAGCTGCAATTTTGATATGGATTGCATTGAGTCTGTAAACCACTTTGAGAATTATTTTTGTCCTGAAAATATTAGGCATTTGAATACATGATTATGGGATGTCTTTCCATTTATTTAGATATTTAATTTGTATCAATATATTTTATAGCTTTCAGTGTACAAATGTTACGCTTTTTTAAATGTATACCTAAATATTTTACTCTTTGATACCTAAATTTTTTACTTTAAAGTATCTAATCAAAATTATACTTGCTGTAATTTCATTCTAAATGTGAAAACAAATAACTAAAGCCTATATCCAAATAAGCTTGAACAAGGTAATTGAAGGAACAAATTCTGGAAGGAGGAAAAACGTAATAAGTATCCTGGTGATTTTTTCTTCAGTGACTCTCATTACTTATTTAAAAATTAAAAATAGATATAAAATACCTTCTAGATTTTCACAGGGAACCCTTAATTTAGAGAACTTACAAATACCAGTGAAAACAAAGAAATCATGGATTTTTAGGTAGAAAGATGGTAGAGTGAGAGAGAAGTAAAAAATATGAGTGGTTTCTCCAATCTAGTTTTAAGTAATTTCAAAAAACAAGACTTCTACCACTTCCCTTGGCAGATTTAAGGACCTGTATAAGAAATATTTTCCTGACATTCAGGCTGAGTTTTCTTTTTCTCAGTTTCATCATGTCAGGCATAACTGTGCCTCTGTACGCCACCCCAAACAATTCCTCCCTGCACTTAGTTTGAGTTTCATCTCCTCCAGGACCTGCAGAAGGCTAATATATCCTTTTTTCTTTTTCATTCCTCATCCAAATCAAACATATTTAGACCTCTTAATCTGTCTTCTTAAGCTAGCTATTATACTTTTAAATTTCTGTTCTTTGAATTTAGTCCAGTACATTTATTCTTTCTAATTCATGGGGACCCTGAACTGTTTGTGAGTCATAAGGACTCACTCTTGATGTCACATAAGCAACTGTCCACCTCTGTGCCCCTGGCATTTTATTTGAGCTATGAAGCCCAAAATAGTACTTAAAAATAAAAAAATAAAGATGTTTGCTTTCCATTACCAACCACAGGTGGTTTTCAGTCTCACTGCTTTCCAAGTACTGAACCACCATCCTGTTGGATGTCTGTCAGTTGGATTATTTTTTCCCTCTTTTGGGCGGCAGAAATAAGCAAGTTCTTTCCCTGGCTCTCTCAACATTCCCAACAGTTCATCTAGTCTGGTTCAACCATTCACAGCTAAGGCCTGCCAAGTTTACAAGTGCATAAGTTCTTTCAGAGTCCTGCTAGTACACTCTGGCTATTTCTGAAACCCCAGGGCTAATCTATACCTTCATATGCCTCCCAGTGGCTTAGCAGATTTACAAGCACAAAGTCCGATTATTTTGTATGCTTTAAAAAAAATCTATTTAAAAATGTAAGATATTCTCTAATTTTTCGAATGCTGTTCTCTAAAGAGTTCAATAGTTCTTAGATTCCAATGGTTATTACATACTAGGCCAAGAAAGTACTAGTACACGGCAAGTATTAGTACTAACTCAGGGTATAAGATTCACACATGCGCCCTCTCAAGACTGCTGATGATGGCATTTTACACTGGTTTCTACCCACTGATATTTATGGCCAAAATATACTGACATCTCATTCATTTGAATTCCACTGAACTGAAATTTATCTTTGCCGTATGAACATAGATTCAATAAGTAAGTAAAAACTGTGTGGTCAGGGTTGGTACAATGGACACATCTAAAGAAATAATGATGCCTGAGATCTGTAACACAAACATTATTGGGTATTTTCCCCAGGAATGTATCTTAGGTGTTGATTAAAGTAGGCTTGTAGCATTTCTGCTTGAAAGAGTTAAAAAAAATAATTCAAGTTACATATGAAATGGAGAAGACTGCATTTCTTTTCAAGTGGGAATTCAAGTTTTTCTTTACTTCCTACAGCTTTGGAAAAATTATATGTGTGTCATCTGTTTAAGTTCCAACCACAGGTGCAAAGCCAGGATCCAAGAATGGAATCCATCTCCTACTATACTGGTTTACTTTAATATTTTGCTTTTAGTGGTCATTCCTTTGCTCAAAAATAACTCTAGAAGTGTTATTGCCATGTGACAACTTTTAGGTAATGTGTTTGTTAGATCATAAGCCCCTAAGAGCAGAGATTGGGACTGTGCTTCCTAGCACAATGCATTTCATATACTGTGGCCTTAAAAAATATAAGTTAATGCACAGGCAAGACTTGAATGCCTTAAACCAAAGGAGTAAACAATAGAAATTTCAGGCATTCTGGGTGCTTTTTTTAAATGAGTAGGACTTTCATTTTATTTTAAACTATATCACAAAGACTTTTTCTTTTCTCTCTCAATAAGTAGAGCGTCACAGAGCAGTGTTTAGGAAAATATAGAGCCAGATATTGGCTCAGATAACTGGACCTAAAGAATTAACATTCCTTGGGGCAGGGGGGGCAAAGTAGAATTAATAGCAAGATTAGATACCCAACCCAATGAGTCCAGGACAGTGACACGTTCAGGTCCAATAAATGACAAGCCCAACTATACAACTAATATCCTAGAAAAAGAGGGAATCTTTTAGAGTCCTTTGCTCAATCTTTTATTTTCTAGACCCAGATATTGAGACAAAGAGAGATTAAAAGACTTCTTCAATAACACAAAAGTAGTCCTAAAGCCAAAACTAAACAGACCTTTCCTGACCCCTAATCCCATGCTTTTCCAGTTGTCCAAGGTTCATTGTTTATATTACCAGTTGGGTGAATGATCATCTATATAAACCCAAAGACTTGTCACTGACTCAGATTTTTTAAAATTTAAATAGGAAAAACATTCATTTACATCTAACTCAAAAGAAGCCTCATCTGATGCTTTATATAACATTATTTGGTTCTTCTTTATGCCAAGAGCCATAGTTGATTACTCTTCATGATATCCTCTAATGTTTTTGCTTTAAAATGGTCATTATACTACCACAGGGCAAAAAATACATGTAAAATAACTTAATTCCCCTGACTATGATGGAAAGTAAGATAACAGACTGTCTACTAAGGAAGATCATTCAGTGAGCCAATTCAACTGTTTGTGTAAGTGGATGAATACCCAAAGCTTCCCGGGTACAGTGCTGCTCTGCCGTGTCTTGGGGAGCCCAGAGGACCTGCCGGAGAACAGTTACTATTGTTCCTGGCCACAATCTCGTTTGGATGCTATGTCTATGCAGCAGGCAAAACAAAAGGCCAGAAGTTGATTCCAGAAAAGTACAGCAGACCTTAACTATACAATTTCTCACATTTCTAATGAGCAAGAGCAGGTTTTTCCTCTCTATTCCTAAACCCCAAGGTTTCTTACACTTCATGTTGGTGCAAAGTATCAGGAACGTAGACCAGAAGCCAATATGGTAGGCCCCAGGAAAAACTGTGAGATGCTTTCCCACACTTCAGTACCTCTTTGACACCCTTCTCCTTTCTCTGGACTTCCGTTTCCTCAAAAAGCATCTCACGTCCTGGAGATCCTGATAACGGCTTATGGCAGAAATGGTAAATACATGACACATGTGCCGCTATTCTTTGCCTATAGTACCTATGGCAAACACTGCTAATTATGATTCTTTCCCCCATGGACATGGCCTCCCAGTTTATCTCAATACCGAATTCCAAACAATTATTCCTAATCACACATAACACACAAGATAAAATCTGTTTACCATCCCTGGCTTAATGTAGCATCACAATCCAAAAGAATTGGCCCAGAGGGAAAACTCTTAAATCCCAAAGGTCTCCAACGACTCAATGGACTTAGACAATAATATGTAAAATAACAAAATACCATTTTAATAAAGACGCAGTCTATGTTTACCAAAACAAAATTAGGAAGCCTTTGAGAATACTGTACCCTAGATCTAGGGACTCTTTCACAATCAGATTTAACACCTGGAGTCTCTAAGGCTCAATAGCCTCACCGTGCATTCCTGTAACACAGTACCGCTCAAACTTTAGCAGCCATCAGAATCACTAGAGGGCTTGGTAAAATACAGATTGCTGGGTCCATACTAGATTTTCTGATTCAGTTGGTTTTAGATGGGACCCAAGAATTTGCAGAAATAAGTCCTCAAGTGATGATGACACTGTCAGTCCAGGGACCATATACTTTGAGAACCACTGCTATAATCTGTTGTACTGGGGATTCTATCCTTACCCGTATCCCTAACCCCACTCACCTGAAACCACATTCATAAGGTCTCAGAGGTCTAAAAAAGCAACTCTAATTCTCTTCTCCCATCTCTGTTCTCCCTGGCCTCTTAGCAGTATTTCATTTTGAGAACTACTCCTCTCTTAGCTTTCTTAATTCTGAACCACCCAGAGTTTCCTCTTAAATATGGTATTGAATAAATCTTCAATATCTCCTTAAGTCCATAGAAACCTAAGATTTTGTCCTTAGTTCTCTCTTTCTGAATATAATTCACCTAACCTACTTTGATAAATGACTTCAGTAAACACATTAATTCCAATTAAACCTCCATCTCCCAAATACGTGTCTTCGTTTCTGACTTTTTCCATCTTTATATCTCCCATTCAACATGTATACAAGACAGTGAAATCTACCTTTCTAGTCTTGCCTTAAACCACTCCCCCAAATAAATTGTGTACTGACAGTTGTATTTCCTAAAGGTTTTGCTTCCGAACTTATAGGTTTCATTTATCCAGTGCCTCCATCAGAAAGGTCCTTATACCTATAGCTCCTTGTTCAAATCCTATATAACCACCAATTATGTGCTAACACCTTTATGGAGTCTTCCCTGAGTATCCCAACTGGACAAGCTCTCTACCTTCGTGAACTCCTCTTGTAAGTACCAATCATATTTAGCCTCTATAATTCTCCTATGTGTAACCCCTCTCCCTCATATTCTGAGGTAAGCGCCCTAACTACAAGGCATATCTTAGTGATCACATGGTCCCCTATTTTCTAAAACAATCCTGATCACAGGTATCGTGTCCAATTATCCTCATCAGTCTGTCATACCATGTGTTCTAATTTTGGGTCCAAAGCATACATTTTCCAAAATAAATAACCCATTATTTATTCTGGGACATTATCATACTTCTCTTGGTATAAGAGTCACCCAGAAATATCACAAATATAATGCTTCCTGCATTAGCACTAACTTTCTATGTCACAAAAACCTTTTATTACCTCCAAGAAAAGAGTACCTACTCCAACTTCATCCAGCTAAATGTGTTAAAGATTTAATCTACATGTTCAGCCCCAGCAAGACCCCGAGAAAATTCCAACCCCTCAGCATGGTGGTCTATCAACAGTTCCACTCCCACCAATATGTAGGGACCAGGATTAGATTTACTGTTACAGGCATGATATCCTGTTTCTCTGAAGGAAGCCACTAGGGCCCACGAGTCGACTGACTGCAGACTCCTTACCAGGCCTTACTAAAACTCTACCCAATCTCTATGATTTTGCTTTCTTCCCCAGTTCCCACTTTGGATTCTAGTTCTTTCTCCTCTGAGACACATTCTTGATTTGGTGTCTACAGCTAACCTCGTCCTCACCAGGTTCCTCTCCAAAAAGGCCTGGATGCTATCACTATTCCTCTAGGGCTCCAGACAGCCACCCCTCCCCCACCCTTGACGAGGGTGCTAGTTTCTAACTATGAGCACTGCTGCTTCCCAGGTTTCTCTGCTATTGACCTCTACTCACCAAATTAGAGCCTACCCAGCATTTCCTAGGACTCCTTGGATGTAATGATTTGGGCAGCCTCATGACCACACCATTGTGGCTAATGACAGTGGTCCACATTACATCATCTTTTTAAGAACACCACGGTCTGGATGGTTGCCATTGACTCACTTCTGATGGCATCCCCTGGCAAAGGGTCTCCCTTTGCATGGAGTTGAGAAAGGCCTGACTGGTGGTACTGTTGGCTGCCATGTATTTTTCCCATGGATTACATGTGTTTAGACCTTAACCATCACTAAACCATCTCCTCTAGTTCTAGCCTATCTACTACTGTGTGAGGAATGATGCACCATACCAGTCACAGAGAGCAAGCTCTCCTTAAGAGTTTCTCCTGCCCAGATGTTTGTCCTTTGATCAAGGTAATGTTGGTCACCCTGTGACCCTACTTTCCTCCCTACTAGCTTCAGAATAATTAGAAAGATTAGATTGCGAAAGAAGGAAAAATCTTTGTCTTACCTTCTCAGGATATCTCAAAACCTGAGAATTCTTGCCCTGAAATTTTTACCCACCCTCTGGATACCAAATATTGAATACCCACCAATGACCATCAAGAAGCCCCATTGCCTAGGGTTGGGCCAGATGTCTGAACAGTTGTAGGGAGGGTAGATTTTGTCTTCAGATCAAACTTTTCATGTTTAAACACTAGATTTGTATGATTTTCAGATTGCCCCGGAGGCAACTTCAATAGCTCCTCAAAATACTGGAACTCCTAATGTAAGCTTAGCCCACATAGGAAACAAAGACACATTTGCTCTATGATAACCAGGACTGACATTCAAATTTAACATGGATTTGAAGGCCACTGCATAACAGAGTCTGCTTCAGATGCTGCAGCAATCAATAATAGAACAGGATTTGAGAATTTACAAAGCACGTTTCTCATGCTTCATCTCATGTAATTATAGATACCTAATTACCATATTGATTAGATCAGAAAAATCTAGTAGTCTTGTTTCTTAACTTCCTTCTACCCAGCAAGTCAGCAAGCCATTCTAGATGATCCCTGTCAAGTCGGATCTCTATCAATTTATATAACCAATTTATCTAATTGCTCTATTTGTCTCAATACAGCCCCCCAAGGCCTCTATCCCTATGCCACCACCTCCCCCCCAAAAAACAAATTAATATACTAAAATTTCTCCCAAGTAACAATGTCTTAAATCATGACTATCACTAAGCTTGGGGGCTAACTCTAATGTTGACATTTAACTGAATAAATAGAGTAGAATTTTATTTGAATACTTTCATGATTTGGACTATTAGTCATGAGTAACCCATACAAACAACTTTTCAAATTGACCTTTCTTACTCCTGCCACTTCCATGAAAGTCATCCATGACTTCGGCCATCTCATGTGCTTTGTACTGACAAATACTTAATTTGCAAATGGAGATGGGATGACTTAGGTAATTTTTCATTTGAGGAGTAATATGTTTGTTAAGTGCTGTCTGTTTAAGTTAACAACCAAAGTTAAATCCACAGGTTGAAAAAAAAGAGTTTTGTTCACAAAAAAAAAAAAAAAAAGAGAGAGAGAGAGACAGAGAGAAATTCTTGTTAACATCATTCTTCTACAATGCATCTGAATAATAGCTGGGCTATAAATAGAAGATGCAAGAATGACTAATTCTGTTTTGATTCCATCTCTTCGATGACAAAGGAAATCCCTTTGAACAAACATTAGGCTAAATCATAACAGCTGGACTTGAAGAATTTTATCTAGAACATCAACATCAAACAGTTAAGAATGCCAACTCTGAAGATGGACAAATAACTCCCAAAGGAATACAGTTTTATAACTATCCACTCAGGGGATTTGTGTTTTAAGTACAGCATTGCTTTAAGAGAATACTCACTTGAAATTATCACTGCTAATAAAATGCAAGAGAAATTCACCCCAATTACTTTATCTTGGAAAAATCCTGTCTTTTGAGACTGAGAGAGAATGTATGCATCATTTGTAGTTAGAATATTTCTTTTAAAAATGTAGTTATATCTTCAGAAATTTGTCAGCTAAATTAAGTCCCTAGCCATATAGAGAGAAGTGTGCTGGCACTGCACTGGGAAGGGAATGAATGAAAAGCTGGATCGAATTTTCCATGGAAGCCGACAATTAAAATTGTTTTCTTTGGTATATCCCTTTCTGTCAGTTGTTTTTGAGCTCTCCAAGAGAAGAAAAAAGTTAAGAAGCCTGATTCAGTCATTTCCAAATCTCACTTCCAGTTTCCATCTTATTAAAGACATGACTTAACTTTAATGTGTGTAGCATAAACAGAATCATAAAAGGGAAAGAATTAGAACAGTCTGGAAGAGTCAGTGTCTAAGGCAGGCAAATGCCACAGCTGATTTGCTCTTTTTATTGTTGTTGTCCTTTTGTATTGTTTACTGCAGGGAGAAATTCTCTGTTTCTCTGCTGCTGATTCCTCGCCCTCCGTTACAATCGTTGGGAATTCCAATTTCACAAAGTTATTACAATACAGCCACAAATAATCTATCTTGTCAAGTCCATCTTCGGGACTGAAGATAAAGTTGGAGCTGAGTTGCTACACACATCTGGAGAAGGTTCGTTACTTGTAATCGTGAGCCGCTCTGTTAATGCACCCATGAGAAAGGGGCTGACAGGCTGCATATTTCTGCAAACTGTTCCCAGAAAGAACCAATTTCCTGACTTCCATGTGGTGTCAATAATGGAGGCATGAGATGGAGCAGTGCTTATGAAATATTGAATCTGCTTACAGAACCAGCTAGAAGCAAATTCAGACCACCTGTGAGAGGAAGCCTTGCCGTGGGTACTCATACTTTGGCACACACATGGCACATGTGAATGATAGGCTCTAATCCCTGTATTTGGGTTTATTTGCCACAAAAGTTCCTGATGGTAGTAGTACGAGAAAGAAAGAGGGGTGGGGGGAGAGATATGCAATAAAACACATTTCTGCACATTTAGAATTGAAACAGTTCAAATCACTGACATTATTAAATTTACTATCATAAGCAGCCAAAGTTCATCTTATTCATCAGGAAAAAAGTGACTGATGTTTCATGGCATTAGTATTAGATCATTTTGGTTCTTGCCAATAAAAACAAAGCATTAGTGTTTCAATGTTTTAATATCATGATTTAATTCTCTCAATGATATTAGGACCAAGAAGCTCAACCAACGTGAAGACCCCATCAAAATTCTTGAGTCAAAACTATGGTTCTAAAATGAGTTCACCATTCTGACCTCCCATTTCACAGCATATATTTTATGCTTGTGACTTTACAAATATGGGTTCTTAACATTGCAAATGTAAAGTTTTATATCACTAACTTGTGTTTCAAGGGTTTGCCTAAGTAAATAGAAAAACATCTGGGCTCTTTTTACTGGCAAAGCAAGAGATATTTGACCTAAGATCAGATTCTGAGACTTGAACGTTAACTTGGTCTTTCCACAGAACGTCTCTAATTTTCCACAACTCTCTGCTGAGAGGGTTCAGCCCAATACTTTTAGGGGAAGGACAGGACAAAGCATGTATCTCAGTAAGACATATGTCCCAGTTGGCTTCCTTTACCCCCAAACTTTACCCACAGGTCTAAACCATTTAAAAACAAACCTTTGAGGTCTCGACTAACCTGAGAGCATTTAGTTCAAGGTCTCTCCAGACAGGAGTGTGCGGGATACTCCTTCTGTAAGAGCTTTTAGTGTCTCCTATCAGCAATTCAAGGGCATCATTGGCATTTCTAGTCTGAAATATTCTGTGCTTCAAACAAGCCTTCTTCCTAGGACTCTCTAGAGTCTGCAGAGTGACATCCTGGGCCTTACCTCCATTTCCTACTCGGCACTGCCCTCGGCCCCACCTCCAGGGCAGAGTACAGATGACCCAGACTCAGGAGACTACAGCCACTTGTTAAAACACAGCTCAAGGCAGCACCATTCCCATTATATCCCATGTGACTGGCACACCCAGACACAAAACTCCGATGAAAGGATGCCCCCTACAGTTGTGCAGCATGACAACATCTAACCGTTCTTGAAATTTTAATTAAAATTCAAGAATGACAAACTTAATCCCTGAACTGCTTTTGACTAAGTATTTATTAAAATAAACTTTTTAAATTTTTTTTTCTTAACTGAAATGATAAATTTCTATGATGGATATAAATAGCTGTGCTTCTTCAAAATATCCTGGCAAAAATATAGTTATTGCTACAGGACAAGAACCAAGCCTGTTATAATAGTTATACTTCTCACAAGTTCAGTGTTTCTTAGAATTTTAGGCTTTTAAAAATGGAAGATTATATGTCAATATGTTTACATAAAGACATACACAAATGTTTATAGTCGCATTATTCATAATAGCCAAAAAATAGAAACAAACCAAATGTCCACCAACTGGTAAATGGACAGACAATATGTGGTATGCCTACACAATGCAATTCTATTCAACAATGAAAGGAAACGAAAGTACTGATCTACACCTTAACATGGAGGAACCTCAGAAACATTATCTCAATGAAAGAAGCCCAGCACGAAAGACTGCACACTGTATGACCCTACTATATAAAATGTTTAGAAAAGACAAATCTATAGAAACAGAAAGTAGATTCACAGTTGCCTGAGGGTTGACAGGGACAGCGTATGACTACAAATGAGCATATCTTTTTGAGATGATGAAAATATTCCAAATTTGAATTTGGTTAATACTTCCCCAACTCTGTACATTTACTTTAAAAACCATTGAATTGCACAGTTTAAGGAAAATGATATATAAAAACGATAATCCCTAACATGTATTAAGCATTTATTCTGAATTCAAGAGCTCCAATAAGCATTTATGTGCATTCTCTTATTTAATCTTCCCAACAATCCTTTTGGATAAGTACTATTATTCCCATTTTACAAATGACAAAACTGAGGCTTAGAATTATTAAACCATTCTCTCAAAGTCACATGGCTAGTAAATGGTGGAAGGAAGACCCTAGTTCAGACTATCTGACTCAAGCGTTTAACCACTATGCCAGAGCTTCCCTAAAGGTGTTCTCCAGTGTACAGTATAATTGGTCAGAACCTAGAGGAAGCAGAATCCCAGGTCAATCTCTTCGAGACACAAGTAGCCTCAGCAGTTTACCCTAAGTGCCATGTAAATGTGTTTATTTTGCAAATGTGCTGTAACTCAAATTCCTACCCCAGTACTCACATTGTCATATACTGCAACTATTCACACTTTCTGCAAGGAGATGATTGACCAGGGTCGCACTTGGGGTTTATGGTAGACCTGTACCTGCCATCCAAGCAAATCCTCTTTCCCCCATATGTGGTGCCTTCTGTGTGATGATAGAATGCTTGACAGCAATGGCCCTTGAAGGCAAAATAATTTCAAATTTTAAAAACTTCATTTGCAAGAACATGGAAACATATAATACAAGAACCCTGGGCTTCATTCTTTATTACTCTCTCCCCCACACACCTGGACTGATAATCAAGTTGCAACCCTTCGATCTTCTAAATACCTTTCGATTTCATCCATTTCTCTGTATCTACATGGCTATTACCCATCATCTCCTATCTGGATCACCTCAGTGGTGATACAGTGGTCTCCATGCAACAAGTATAGCCCTAACCATTGATTCTCTATGCTGTACCCTAGTGGTTTTCCTGAAGGATAAATCATGTCATATAATTCCCCTCCTTAAAACATTTCAGTGGCTCTCCAGAAACTCACTCTGATCACAGAGTAAAATTCATCTCTTTAATATGAACCCCCTTTACCTTCATACTCTCCCTACAGCCAGAACAGATTACCTTCAGCCCCCTAAACCATAGTGTGCAGCCAATGGGTCTTCACACATGCTGTTCCCACAGCCTTACCTAAGGTTCGGAGGTTTGTCTAAATAAATTTAAAAAACACACACACATCTGAACTCAGTTTTTTGGCAAATCAAATCTTTTAAAGGAATGACATAAACCCCTTCTCCCCTCTTCACCTGGTGAACTCCTACTCAACCTGCAGAGATCAGCTTAGAACATCCCCCAGGATGCCACCCCCTACTTACCCCCATCCCCAACCCCAAGCCTGGGTTGGATATTTCACCCCACTGGGCCCTCTGTGTCTCCTTATCACCTGTCTCACCGTCTAGTCTGCAACTAGATCCTTGGTCAGCTTTGCACTTGAATATATCCCCAGTGTGTGGTCCACAACATAATTGAAGGAACTCCACACATTTTGAATAGATAAAATAATGACAAAAATAAAAACCACAATAATGCAGAGCGGGATTAACTTTCTCTCCAGTTTAATACATCACACCTACACCCATTAATGAGCTTTAGTCCTCCAACTGCCCTTTTAGTAGGAAAACAGTGGGATACAAAAATGTAGACAGTTTGCCAGGCTGGCGCACCAAGAGAAAACACACTGGCGCAACAGCTCTGGCTTCCTGGAAGGATGGGAGAGGATAACTGTATTTTTTAACCAGCATACAATTTATTTGACTAGATGCTATTGTATTCATTGAAAAAAAAAATGGCAAAATGCAAAAATTGAGCCACCCTGAATATAGCTCTGTAAATAATATGTTTATGTACAAATGGTAAGAATGAACTGACAGAGAAAATGGAAAAATGAACACAGTTGCTCTATTAGAGTGATAGGGCCTTAGATAATTTTTTAACGTTTTGTTATTTTATCTTTATTGTTATCATACTATTGTTTGTGATCATTCATATACATTTTTCACATTAGGCAGTTGATGTCTATATATCAAATTAAATATTGGGTCTGATGGCAAGTCAATAAATGTAATAAATGAAGTTGATTGCTCTATTTGATTTCCAATGCATAGATAGAGCTCCCCTAAGACCAATGTAAATTTCCTCGTGAACTCGCAATAATCTTAATAATATAGACAACATGTACTAATCACTTAGTATGTCTAGACCCTTTTATTCAAGCTTTATCTTATTATCTCCATTTTACAAAAGAAAAAGCTGTTTAAAGAGAATAAGTAAACTTGATAGTAAGTTAAATGCTAGAGCGATGTTGATTTTATGTGTCAGTTTGGCTAGACTGTGGCGACCAGTTGTTCAGTCAAACACTAGTCTGGATGTTACTGTAAAGGTTTTTTTTTTTTTAAATGTGATTAACATTTATAATCAGTTGACTTTAAAACAGATTACACCTCCATAACATGTGTGGGCCTCATCCAATCAGCAGAAGGCCTTCAGAGCAAAAACTGAAGTTTCCCAAAGAAGAAAGAATTCTACCTATAGACTAAAACTCAGAAATTCTGCTTGCGTTTCCAGCCTTCATACTCATGACTGCAGCATCAACTCTTACCTGAATCTCCGGCCTGTCAGCTTACCCAACAGATTTTAAACTTGCCAGCCCCCACAATTACATGAGTCAATTTCTTAAAATAAATTGATTGATTCATCAATTGGTAGATAGGTAGATAGATAGATGATAGATAGATAGATAGATAGATAGATAGATAGATAGATAATCGAGAGGGGAGAGAGAGAGAGAGAGAGAGAGAGAGAGAGAGAGAGAGAGAGAGAGAGAGAGAGAGAGAATGGAGAATGGAGGACAGGGCAAATTTCCCCAAGATGGGGAGGGGGAACTCAAGCCATGCACTGAGAGAGAAGAGGGTTCTTGGCAGAGCGTAAGAAAGCACTCGAACACATGCCAAAGTTAGAGCCTAAAAGAAAGTTTATTAGAGAAAGGGTAACACTTCATAGACAGAGAATGGTCTCCTATCAGAGGCAGAGCGAGAGCCCAAGAAAGACTCAGAGGGACAGAGACAATAGAGAGAAACGAGGACAGTGAGAGAGACAGAGTAAAGGCACTGAGAGGGACCCTGAGTGTTCAGGGAATTCAGCTTATATATCATTCCTTAGTTCCTGTGAGTTACAGTTCGAAGACTTTGTTTATTCATTTTCCTTTGATATGGACATACAGTGAGGAAGGATAGGCACATGTAGTGGGAAAAGGTAAGAATATGTAGTATGAAAGGCCTGCTGGCATTTTTGAGACTTTGGTCCATAGGTTCTCCATGGTTCTAGCCATGCAGAATGAATGGCTTTATTTTGTGTTGGGTGCCACTTAAAGACTTTTACCTGTCTTCTCTTCAGCGTATGGAGAAATGGGTTGTTAGCAATCCCAGTAGAAATCTTCCTTTGTCCTTCAGGTTTCCTCGTGGTCTGGGTGTAGAGCTGACCAGCAAACTGCAGTCTTTGACTGTAGCTAGATGTAATAGTTTAGTTCTCTTGCCTCCTCCTTATATTAGATAAACAGACTGTATTCTGATTAGGTATGGATATAGAGATAGAGACAAAGATAACCTACTGGTTCTGTTTCTCTAAGAAAGCCTAATATACACCTAGTAATTAATGTTACCAAGATTTGAATTCTGTAAAGCCACTGTTCATAACCATTACAAAAACAAGATAAATTACTAAGCGGTATATATCTAAGAGTTTGTCTACAGAGCAGCCATCTGGTCAAAAAAAAAAAAAAAAGACAGGCCAGCACGCTGCGGGCATTCCTAATTACTGAACAGCGGAAAGCTCAGCGCGGCCTTCCCTGTGCTTCCCTCGGCACAACAGTGCTTCCTTGTGGCTTTACCCTGGGTTCCTAATCCCTCTCCAGTGCCCTGTTTTACAACGAAGACATACCAAGTGGCACTCTCTGAATGTCGTTTCCCCGAGACACCAGTCGTCCCCATTTTCCTTCTCTTGCCCTCTCCTTAGCTGCCCTTATTCAAAAGCCCCAGGTCTCAATCGCAACAGTCTCTGGGAAAACACGAGCTGTTAAGAGAAAAGAGGAAAGAGAATTAAAGTGCAGCAGGAAAGATTTAGATTCTTCTCATAAAGAGGAGTTTGAGAAGAAAAAGTATTGCAGAGTAAAATCATGAATGTTCTTACCCTGAAAAAAAAAAAAAAAAAACAAAGTGTAAGAACAGGGCTGTTTTTTTAATGGCTTTCTGGGACATTTTAGGTGTGGCTCACCACAACAGCACAAAGATGCAGTTGATGTCTTTGCAAGGTTCATTTTGGTCCTACCACCCTGCTAGTGGAGGAGGCACCGCAGCAGAGCTGGAGCATGCACAAGCCTCCATGGCCTTCTCCCAGCTTAAGTGGGCACCGGCAGGCCGGGGGGAAGGGGCGCATGCCAGGCTGAGAGCCTCTCCTCCCTTGATTTCTGAGCAGCGCTCACAGTTTCAGAGTCCTGGCAGCTCAGCAAGCTTCCTGCTGAGCTGTAAAGTCATTCCAGACAAATCTCTGTGTTTACAGAGATTCCAGAGCAGCAGGGAACATCTCAGAATACCAGTCTGGAAGTAGAAATTGGTGTATCCGCGCTAAACCGCTCTCCACACCTGCCATGGCCCTCAGCTCCCCCTTCCTTCCACACCCCCTCCTCCGCTTCCTTCTCTGCATCTGCTGTGGTTTTCTTCACACTGAGTCATTCTGGGGTGTAATAGTAAAGTCCTTTAAAAATCAAGTTAAGCCAGAGGGAGTGAAGTGGAAAGAAAGCTATTACTTGAGGAATAAATGAAAGAGAGGTGAGAAAGAAGAAAAAGAGCAGATGGAAAAAAAGAGAAAAGGTTTGGGTAGGAGCTCTAGTCTTGTATCACTAAGTATCACTGAGATACTTTTCTTTAGCGTCTTATGAAGGCAGTCAGATATGACCTATTATAATAAACTGGTGGGTCCATAGACCATGTATGTAGGCAACTCAGGCACGTTATCTGTTTGATTCATCCATATACCCTTAACTTCAACTCAGACTTTTTTTTAACTAGGCATAGAGGATTGAATTTAGAGTCAAAAGTCAGGTTTGAGACCTAATTTCACACTTTCCAGGCACTTAAGTTCCCTAAGCTTCGGTTTTCCCAATCCTTAAAAAGGGGATAATAACACTGTTCTGCATAATTCTGGGGCTGATATGAGCATAAAATGAGATAGTGTATATGAGCTTATCCAAACATAAGGTGTGCTTATTCGATTCAATAAACAGCAAGTGTTTCTTATTCATTGTTCTTTCTGCTTTCCAACCCCTAAAACATCTTTCGTAGAAAAACCACCTTCTAGCCAGAATAACTGGTTTTTTTTTTTTTTTTAGGCGAGGCAACCCTTGGTTGACCTCACAGATTGCAAGGATCTTATCAGTTTACAATCTCTTATTTTTTAAATTTTATTTATTAATTTTGTTTATGCCTACAGTACCTGGTCTTCCTAGGTGGTCTCCCATCCAAGGCCCAACCCCACTTGCTTCCAAGATCAAACAAGATCGGGCTTGTTCAGGGTTGCTTGGCTGTAACCATAATTGGGTTATTTTTAAAGCTCATACAAAAGCCATAAAATGGAAAAGAAAAGCTAAAACTTGCCATTTAGTGAGGTTTCCAAGATAATACTCAGCAATCCAAAGTCATTCTAGAAGTTCTGTTCAGATATACCAATAATAGTTTTAGAGTCAGGATACATGTAATTCAAATGTGGCAGGTATTTTTTCTAATACTTTTTATTTAGAGAGATCAGGGGAAATTGCCACCACACTTACTATTCTTCATATCTCAGCCAGTTCTCCTTGATCACAACTTTTCCTCCTTAGATCTTTGTGAATGTATAAACTGTTCTCAATAACTGGCTTTAAACAACATATCAAGTGAAACCTTATATAACCGGGTAACTCAGGATGAGGCTGGACACTGAGATTTCAGAACCTTGGTGAGAAGAAACTGAAAAGAAAGTTTCCAGCACTATTGATATTTCACATGTGGTGTTATTTAAGACCAAATAACCTGGACTTTGGGCAATGTGCTTATGTCAAACTATTATAGTCAGACCACACTCCTGAGGGTGGGGATAGGGTTTCCCCCAAAGGGAATGGATGTTCTCACTGTCAGTCATCCTGGAGAAGGGTGAATACTGGGTCAGGAGATGAGGATTTGAGAAGCAGTCCTAAGAATGAAATCAGGAAAAACTTTCTTCTCTCTCTGCATCCAGAAGTCGGTTTGATCACGACTCTGGGGCAGGAAGTTGCCTGAAGCCGTTCCAATAATAGGCATCCAACCATCACAGGTCACGGTAGAGGCAGACCAAGAGAAGGGCAGTAAGGTTCAATGATATTCTAATATCCCCAAATCAACAGGTTTTGCTAAAGGTTACCATTTGGACCCTACTGATCTACGTTGCACCTGTGGAATGACTTAGATTAGAAAGAGATGTGACATTGTCCCAGATTTTCATCTGATAGTCATGCAGCAGTCACTATCAGAAGTCAGCTATGGTGCATAGACAATGATCTCTGGAGGATCCTCAGACATGATGGTGGCAGCAACTACAATCAGCACCTAGGCCTGGATGTGACATAAGATTTACCTGAGGATCTTATTAAGTGGCAGGCTCTGATTGAGTAGGTCTAGGGCAGTGTCCAAGATTCTGTATTCCCAGTAAGCTCCCAGGGGATGCCAATGCTGCTAGTCCCCACATCATACCTATAGTAACAAAGGTCTAGCCTTTTCACCTTGAGGCATAAGCCTGAGAAACTGCTCCATCAGCAAGCAGGACAACCAAGACTGAAAATAAGCCACCAGTAAGCACGCCCAAGACTATTATTTATATCTAGAGATGAGGGCCCCAGGGGAAGACTAGCTAGAGTCCTTACTGATTAGGAAAACAATTAACTTGAACTTGTTATACTTTACAGAACAAACAGTATGGTGAGAAGTATTCGATCTCAAGCTAGTGAACAATGGGCATATCTACACTTAGAAATCTAACCATCTCGAAAGCAAAGAGTGTGAAAATGACCATCTTTTAATGCTTAATTGCTAGACTGTGGCAAGGTTTGTTTGGGACAAACTCACTCGGTTTTCCTTTACAAACACTACTACCACACTCACAACACTTCTGATACCAGATATGTAGGTTTTCCACAATAATCAATTCTGACACGAACTACCTGGAGTTAGTGCAGACCCTACAGGTTAAGGGCTCAATCCCAAATGAATAAACCTTTAAAGTCATTCCAGGCAAAGGATGCAGCAAGTATAAAAGTCCTGACGAAGGAAAGGCTCTGATGTGTTTGAGAAATACAGGCAAGGGTAATTGAAGAAGTAGACAGAAGCCAGATCATTCATGGCCTGGAATCTTTTGAGTTGTGCTTGGAGGAGGTGATAATGGGTTAGGCAAACTTTCTTTCTGTAAAGGACCAAGAGGCAAAATCAAGGAATATTAAGTAGATACTTATATAATAAGAGAGAGAAAAGTTCCACAAAGTTTGTATTGATGAAATTCAAAATATAAAAATAATTCATAATAATTGTTGTAATATAGGTCTAATGAGAATAACAGTATTTTGGGGGAAGATAACATTTTATTTAATTGGAGTTCAAAATTTGTGTTCCTTATCAAAATCAGTTGATATGTTTATGTTCACCTGTAAAAAGATTTTATGTATTTCATCTCTGAAAATGTCTTTTACAAAGATAGATACTGACAAATACTGACATCAATTTATGAGCATATGATTTTCATTGAGCATATTCCTCACTCAAAAGGCATTCATGGAATTGCATTCTCTTGATATTTGTTTTTTGGCATGTCATTGCATTTTAGATTAATCACTTCCAATTGAAGATTAGGTGGAAGCTCCTCAATTACACAGTTAAGTGGATATCAGAATACAGAAATTTCCTTCACCTTTCCATTGAGGTCTGAAAAATGCTGCTCAAACTGCACTTTGAGTTCATAAAATATATCTCCTGCAAATTTATGTAGAAATGGAGATTTTGCTTCTTGTTTTAGCATTTGATAATATGGAAAGTATATTTGAGCTTGATATTACTTGTGATTCAAACAACGTTAGTTTGTCATCAGAATGACTATTCTGCATATGAATTTCACACGTAAGTGCTGTTTTGTATTGTAATTTTAGCTTGAATTAATTAACAAACATTATCGTGTCCATGAAGAAATTTCCAAAGCCATTTAATGTTCAATAATAATTGAAGACACTTCTTCCCATGAAGAAAATTTCAACTGCTATTTGAAAATCATGACAAAACTATGCCACTGCTATGCCATCAAACTGCTATGTGGCAGGGCAAGTTAGGACACTCAGTCTCCATTGCTAACAGAAATTCAGAGAACCAACATCCAAGGTGATGCCCCAAAGCACTCCAATATTTAGTCATTAGGTTGAGAAAGAGAAGCCAAAAAATAGAGGAGCAGCCAGAAGTGGGAGGAAAACCAGAAAAGAGAAGAGTGTTAGAGAAAGTTAAAAGTTGCTGAAAGGTCAGATAAGCTGACTAAACGTATCCACTGGTTTGGAAGTCACTGGTAATGACCTTGCAAGTGCACTTTCCATCTAATGGTAGGAAAGAAGCCAGATTAAAGTGAGTGAAACAGTGAGTGGAAAATTGGAAGGGCAGAAATTTCAGTCAAGATGTTTTTCTGTAAAGGGGAAAATGAAATGGAGCCACAGATAGAGGAGGTCATTGTGATGTTAATTAACGATTTTTACTTCCAGTCAAAGAATTCCCTTTAGCATTTCTCCTGGGGCATATTTGTGGTTATGAACACCCTCAACGTTTGTTTGTTTGGGAAAGCTTTTACATGTCTTTCATTTTTGAAGGATAGATTCACCAGTTATGAATTCTTAGTTGATAGGGTTTTTTTTTTTTTTTCAAAATTTTGAATATGTTGTCCCATTCTCTCCTGGCATAAAAAGTTTCTTTGAGAAATCCACTGATAATCTTATAGGGATTCACTTGCATGTAATTTCTCTCTTCTCTTGCTGCTCTTCAAATTCTTTTTTTGTCTTTGACTTTGACGATTTAATTATAATATGTGCAGCCCTATTCAGGTTCAACCTATTTGGGTCTTTTGGGCCTCATGTATCTGAATGTCCATTTCTCTCCCCAGATTCAGGAAGTTTTCACCCATTATTATTTTAAACATACTTTCTGCTCCTTTTACTTTCACTTCTGCTTCTGGAATACCCATAATGCCAATTTTTTCTTGTGTCCCATAATCCCTAGAGGCTTTCTTCAACGTTTTTCATTGTTTTTTCTTTTTTGCTCCCCTGACTGGGTAATTTCTAATGTCCTATCTGCTAAGTCACTGATTCTTTTGCATTGTTGAATCTCCTTTTAAAACTCTCCTTTGAGGTCATTGGTTCAGTTATTTTATTTTTTAACTGTAGGATTTCTGTTTGGGTTTTTTTTTAATAGTTGCTATTTCCTTGTTGAACTTCTCATTTTATTTATGCATTGTTTTCCTAATTTTGTTTAGCTGTCTGTTCGTGTTTTCTTGCAGTTCACTAAACTTTCTTAAGAAGATTATTTGGAATTCTTAGACAGTTCCCAGATCTTCATTTCTCTAGGGTTAGTTATTGGAGCTTTATTCATTTCCTTTCGTGATGTCATATATACTTTATTTCTTGTGATTCTTGATTCCTTATATTGCTATCTATGCATGTGAGTAATCAGGCTCCTTTTCTAGACTTTACATGTTTGCGTTGGTACGGATCGGTCTTCACCAGTCAGCTCAGTTTGGGTTTGTCTGCTGGTCATGTTCTTGGGCTGGTGGTACCTGCTATTATGGTCTATTTTGGGATGAGGCAACTGTTCAGGCTCCGAGGAGGGGGGAATGCCTCTGGCTAAGAACAGTTGGATAGCACTGATGACTTGTTTCCTTACCCAAGTGAGGCTGCAGGATAGGCTTTGCAGTTGTCTGGATTGTCTTGTCAGGTTTACTAGGTGGTAAGGACTGAGTAACATGCTCAGTAATAAACAAGGCTATGAATTAACTTCCCTGCCCTGGTAGGGCAGCAGGACAGGATACAGGTCTTGTACAGAGTATTGTTTGATGACCCAAATCAGGCCAGAGTGTGCACTGAATTCCTTGTTCAGGTGAGGGCACTGGTTTTGCTCTGCATTGGGGTTAGCCACAGGCTATACTCTCTGTTCAAGTGACATTGTACCTAGACCTGTCGAATGGGCTACACAGCTTTCTATATGTTCTGGTTAGGTTTCCCTGTTAGACAATGAATGGAGCTACAAATTAGATTCCCTGCACCTGGCACAGCAGAAGAAGCAACTCTAAAGCTGGTAAAGACCTTTATTGTCTTAACTTAAACTAACCCGCACCCCAAGTTTCCTGGCCAAACAAAGCCACTAACTTGGCTTTGCAAACTATCAGCTTTTCTTGTCCTTCCCTAGACTCAAGCACAACTGGGCTGCACAACTTTCTGGGCTTGTCACCAGTTCATCTGGTCAGATGGGGCTAGAAGGCACTCTCCACAGTGGGTGGGGCTGTGACTCCATATCTTACCTGGTTATGGGTAAACTTGGCTCTCAGGCCAGCAAAACTTCTCTTTTGAGGATCAGAATCAGGCAGATCTGTAAGCCACCAAGTTCCCTAGCCAGAATACACCCCTGGCTTGGTTCTGCAGGTAGGTAAATCTGCCAATCAGGAGAACTACTTGCACATTGCAGATGTAAATTTGGTCTACCAGCATTGCATGCTGGTTATTGCAAGCCCCTCCACTCTTCTTCATCACAGTCAGAGCCCCACAGATTTTCCTGCAATCTCTGTAATGCTAGATCAGAATAGAGGCCCCCACAAAGCAATTCTAATGCTGGGGTGGGGGCGGGGGCTAGTTGTCATTCCTAGGTTCTCTTTTCCCTCTGGAGGAACCAGGGGCTCAGAGGAGACCTCTCTGTGCAGTGCAGTGCTGGCCTGGAGGAGAGGTAATGCAGTCAACACATAGCCGCTTCTCTTATCCTTCTGACGTGGTCTGTCTTGGCCTCATGGAACAGAGCAAGCTTCAGCCTCACCTCCACATTCTAAGACTCTCTCAGAGATGTCTTAGTCTTGAGTAATTGTTAATTATTCTTCTTATGAGGGGGAACACAGTCAGGAATGACCTAGAATAACCTATTTGCCATCTTGGGGACCTCCAGTTTGGTTTCCCTGATCTCCATCCTTTAACAAGAAATCACAAAGCCTCACAACAAACCAGACTACTTAAAATACAAAAATTATCACAGGAAGTCTTAATGAACAGGCATCCATGAAACAAAGTATTTCACATATATGAATTTGCCAGACGATTTATCCTATTAATCATCAAATCTTTTTTTTATGCATTTGTGTGTAAATCTTTCTAAAATACACTAACCAATTCTCTACTTACTAAATTATATTGTAGAGTGCAGTTGTATTCTGGACTATATAATGTAATGATGTCCTCTCAAGGACTATCGAAGTGAGTATAAATATTTGTTACTACACAAGATGATCCCAGATGACTAGAGATTGTTATTTCGCTTCTCCCTTGCTTTAAGGTTACCAGATGTCTCTCATAGTCAGAAATGGGAGAGAACACTTAGCACAGTGAATCTTAACCTGGTTGTATAATACAATTACAGGGGTGGGGAGGGGAAGATGAGGAGGTAAAAATACCAGTGCCAGTACACCAGAGATTCTGATCTAATTAGTGTGGGTGGGGCATTAGTGTTAAGTTCTGCTGGTGATTCTAATGTGCAACCAGAGTTGAAACCATTGATACGGCCCAAATTCTTCTATTTAAGATGAGGAAAGAGAGATCCAAAGAGGTTGGATGAATTAAAATCACTTAATTTCCAGTAGTCAGCTTACTATGCCTCTTTAAAAGACCTCAGTCTCCAACTTTTGTACAGGCTGGGAAATTACTTCATTCACTGGAACATTTGTTGGGTTCTTGGTGTGTGCTAGAATCTGATCAAGGCACCTTAGAGACAAAAGTGAATAAGACACAGTGTCTAGCTGTGGGTAGTTCAGAACCTATTGGGTTAAAACTGCAAAAAAAAAAAAAAATTGCAGTTAAATATGCAATAATAATTATTTATACAGGGAAGTACAGATAAGTGAGTGACTAAAGAATATCTAAAATAAAAGAAAATTAGTTCTGGGAGAGAGCCTGAATAAAGAGGATGAGCTTTAGTGAGAACACATAATTCCTAGAGAAACCACAACATAATAGGCAATAATCGGCCTGTTTCTTCGCATACTAACCCATCCTGAACTAGACTTGCCTAAACCAACTGATCCCTTTTTCTTGTGAAATGCTCAGGGTTTGGCTTTTTATAAACACTGTCTTTGTCTTTGCTCAAAGAGACGGCATTCTCAGAGGCTGTTCTGCCTTGTACACAGCAGCAAATCTTCAGTGCTTTAACCAGTTGTCTCAGTTATTCATTGATTGACCGATTTATTTTATATGCGGACATGATTCTTATTGCAAGGTCTTCATTTATGTGCTTTACACTCATAGTCACTACAGAAGTAACTTTTGGATGAGATAGCAGCAGCTAAGAAAGAATACTGAACTTAAAACTCATAGTGTATTTAATGTGTGCCAGAAATGTTCTAAGTGCTTTTTATGTAATAATTTATTTATTTCTTTAGCACCTCAATGAGGCAGGTATTATTGTTATATCATCCCCATTTTATAGAAAAGAAAACTGAAGCAAGCAAGGTTAAGCAACCTTCACAAAGCCTCATAGTTGGTAAGAGAAGCCAGGCTGCAAACCCAGACATCTGACTTCAGAGCCCACATGATTGATCATGTACTTGCTCTGCTTTGATACTGGACACCTGACGAGAAATGCACTCATGTGGAGAATGAGTAGCCAAAAGAGCAATAATGTGGTATTTAACACTCATATTCTAGAAACTAAGGATAAACTGGAACGGAAAACCTGGCAATAAGCAATAAAAATTACCTGAAGTAGCCAAAATATTGGAAACACTAAACTAAGTCATAGAAGAGATAAATTTAAGTCAGTAACCAAAAAAACCTACTGTTTGTGCTGAGTCACCTTATATACTTTATAAGATTTGCTTCAAATAGATTTTTTTCCATGTTTGACTTACTTTTTAATATTTGTCATTTTTACAATTTCAAAAATAGTATCTTCTCATTGTAAAAATTAAATCATACTCAAATATTTTAGTACAAAGTGAAGCTCCCACATAATGCCCTCAGAGAAAATCACCATGAAGTTTGTGTATTTTTCTGATTGTTTTTCTATATTATACAAATAATGTACTTTATTATACTTATTACAATTTTATAAAAATAACTATAAAACTGTTATATAATTTGCTTTTTGACTTAACAATGCTTCATGGACATCTTTTCATGTCAATACATAGCACAGACATCTCGAAAGGAATCAGAATATGCCACCCCAAAATATGCCACTTTGGAATAAGGATAATTTTGGTCTGAAGGCATTTGAGGAATTGCAGGCAAAGGAGATGCTTTCTGCCCTCCCTCTATCTACCTACAAGCAGGGCATAAATTTCCCTTTGTAAAAGTAACATAAATTTCCCTGTGAAGGTGTCCTCTCTCATACCAAAAGGTTGGAGACAGCACTGAGGTGTGTCTATATAAACAAACATTACTAAAGCATCCTTATCTATCATCAGTTTCCACCATATATTTACCTTCTCACAATGTACTGCCTCTAGGAACCCAAACCCCATTTCTTTTGCCAAGTAACTTCTCCACAATGTATTGCTCTTTGTTAAAATAAACCCTCAAATCAAACCACCTCTTTGGGTTTCACTTTTTTGTGGCAACTCCGTGCATGTAAAAATTTTTTAAATCTTTGTGTAACTTTTCTCCTGTTAATCTCTTTTTTGTCAGTTTCATTCACAGGCCTCAGTTATTGAACCTAAGAGGGTAGAAGAAAATATTTTTTTCTTCCCCTACGACTTCGTTCCTCTAAATGGTCACATGGTATTATGTATTGTGAAGTTTCAAAGCAGAAGTGAAATTGATTTAAGCCCACTTAATTTTTTGATAAAACGTTTAAGTGTGTTTATTCCTAGTATTCAAGTTTGCACATATTATCTGTGCTTAAAGTAATTTAATGAGGCATTACTAATTGTCTGGTGGAAGCTTCCAGCAGTAAAGGCAAAGCACTTAAGGGCAACCTTAAAGTTTTTGGAATGCTCAGTCTTCTTTTGGATATTAGATTTGGATATTAGATACGTATGTCTCAACAATAAGAGAAGCTGTACTTTTTCATGGTAGAAATTGACCAGGTAAAACAATGAAAACAAAAAAAATCAAGCCACTCAAGAATAAATGTGTTTAAAATTTCAAGACTTTTGTTCCCACAAGGAATAATAACCACCACGACACATTGACCATCTATTAAATACCAGGTGTATTAAATGGGTTACCTCATTTAATCACCACAATAACCCCATGAGACTACTGTTACTATCCCTAAAATGTGGAATCTCTTAGCTCTGATACCTTTCCCATTCAACATTCCACATTTTTAAAATATTAAAGGCTGATCAGTCTTGCTTTCCCTCATGGAATTTTTTCATACATAACAGAGGTCTGGAATTTAAATCTCCTCTGAAGTCAACAAGTATTTGCAAAATTAACAAAGAATATCTTCAGCTAAAAGAATAACTTTTACAGACCTCTTACAGAACTGCATCTCACTTTTAAGGCAGACTCTTTAATAAATAGTTTTCTTCATGACGCAAAGGAATTCGATTTCTGAAAAATAGGAATGCCTTTCTATGGGAACTGCACATATCATTAGAAGTGCCCAGCTTCCTCTTCTAAGCAAATACTCTCTTTCCTTTGGTCTATGCTCTGGGAAATAGCAGGCAGGATGGGAGAGAAAGTACAATCCCTAGCCAGGTGGTCACTGACACAAGGGCCGTTAATCCATGGTGATGTTCGTGAGTGCTCTCTGACTTCTCCTGGCACACAAAATGAGACAATTCCCCTCTCTTAATATTTTGAACTTATCCTAATACTGAAATATTTGAGCTTTTAGCACAAGAAGATGAAGCTAAATATTAATGAATAACAGAGAGCCTAGATGATCCAGTAGGATCATGAAAAAGCCTAAGAAAGTAGCAGCATGAAGTTAAGAAGAAGAAGAGAGCTTTAGCACAAAGGACAAACTCTAAGTCCTGGGCTCCTATCCATCTCCTACCCCCTGGGCTATCATGGGGATCAGAATATGCCACCCCAAAATGTGCCACTTTGGCATGGGGATTATTTTGAATTGAGGGCAGTTGAGAAACAGCAGAAACACACACACACACACACACACACACACACACACACACACACACACCACTCTGATGTTCCCTCTCTAGTACTTTTAGTCATAGGAGAGTCTAGACTCATCCTCCTAGAGGCAGCACTGAGAGTAATCTACATAGCAAATCTTACTAAAATCTTCCATTAGTTTCCCCACATATTTACATTCCCATAATCTGCCTCCCTTGAGAGCCTAAACTCCCATTCCTTTGTCTTATCACTTCTCCACAATTTTATTGCTCTCTGTTAAACTGGTATATGCCCCCACAGGCGTCTAACCACACCCCCTGGATTGCTCATCACTGAGTTCCTCCCACCTGTATGCATGCTGCACATGTAAATAAATCCTTTTCTTTTCTCCTGTTGATCTGTCTTTTGTCAGTTTAAAATGCAGGGGCCCAGCCACTGAACCTAAAAGGAAAGAGGAAAAGATTTTTTTCCTTCCTTTAAGCTGCAGTCTGAGGCATCCTGGGCCTCAGTACAGTGAAACAGCAGTGGAGCCCTGATGCTGAATTCCGTGAGAGGAACTAAGGAGCACTGTGGGGTCTCTTTTCTTTTTTTTCTTTTTTCGGTTAGTTCATTAAATTTTTTAAAATATATATTACTTGCATTTTCTTTAACTTTTTTTTTTTGGTGACATTGGTAAACAAAATCCAGTAAGTTTCAGGTGTACAATTCAACAGACATGTGTGTGTGTGTGTGTGTGTGTGTGTGTGTATAGCATTGTGTGTTCACCTCCCACAGTTAGATTTCTTTCTGTCGCCCCTTTTATCCCATCTACCTCCCTTTTTCTCCTTCCTTCCCCCACCCTCTGATAACCACTAGTTACCCTAGGTTTCAACATAGGAATAGTTGAGGGGAGGGGCGTAAATATTTAGTTTATAGCCATGAGGGAACCAGCAAGTCTAGACAGAGGGAGATGAACTATAAGGCACTCACAGCAGAAACCTCAGCCAATCCCATACTGAGCTTCGGAATTGGGATGGCCTTTTTGAACTGGCTGTATACTGAAACAAGGGGCCAGAATTTTGTACCAGAGACATGTTACAAGATGCGGGCTGCCTCTGGGGAGGGTGTTTAATCTTGGAGTAAGTGGCTCCCTTAGGGGAAGCATTTCTTAACCTGAGCATTGCTCACTAAGCTAGTTCATTCTTTATTGTAGGACACTTTCCTGTGCACAGTAGAATATTTAGTAGCATCCCTGGCCTCTACCTACTAGGTGCCAATAGCACCCTACCCCTCAGGTGTGACAATCAAAAATGTCTCCAGACATTGCCGAATGTCCCTGTAGGGCAAAATCACCTCCATTAAGAACCACTAGCTTTGGCCAAGGGTGAGACAAATGGATTCAGCTTTAAGTCATCAACATCCAATACTCCCAATAGCTGGGGGAACAGAGCCTCAGGTTTTTTTTTTTTTTTTGGTTTTTTGGTAGGGGATGGTTTGGAAGGGTGGTATCTGGGTGATATAGCACAGCTTCCACTACAAGCGATTACAAGATCACACAACTGGAGACAATGTCAGAGCTCCCACCTCCCAGTCCAGTGTTCTTTTCTCAGGAAGGTTATTTATAATTTACACATTTGAAAAGCAAGAATAATGCATCGGGTTGGACCATGATGATGACCTTAGAAAGAATCCAGAGAAGAGGACTGGGAGACACTAAACTGCTAGTAAAACTCATCAGCCGAGGGGAAATTGAAAGAAGGCACAAGGACTTGCATTTCCAGAAACAGACGTGGGAAGGAGAACAGGGAATAAGAGAAGACCTAGTAAAGCTCCAGGGCTGACTCTTTACCATGTTACTCTTGCCAGTCCTTTCCTGAAAGAAGTGCTCCCCTAGGCACGTGAGTAGCCTAGCCTTTCACCCACCTCTCCAACAAAACCCTGAGGCCCCATCACTCACTTCCCTCCACCCTGCTTCTCATACCAGCCTTCTTAGCCTTGTCTCGCCTACTAGTTCCTGCCTTCAGTTTCTCAGGCCTCCTGAGCACCCCGATTCCTGGAAGCTCTCACAGCCTGTAGCCACATTCCTCTAGGGCAGTCATGGGATAAGATAATATATAATTGGGAGAAGAGGGAGATGGACACAGAGCCTTGAGAAGGCTCCCCTTCCCTGGAGAAGCAGCTGGCTTCTCACCAAGAACAGTATTGAATGAACTAGCCTGACACTACCACTCCACCCACCTACCCACCCTACCCCGCCCCACCCCACCCCCCAAAAATGTGGTGAAGTCAAAATAATTGCAGCAAGATTTTTTTTTTTAATTATTAGTGGAAAAACAAGAGAGTGAAGGGGGGAAAAAAAGAAAAAAACAGGTTGGTGTGAAACATTCCCCTAGAGCCTCCTGTCAGCTTTTCCCAACAATGAGGGAGGGGTAGTTGTGACTACACTTTTAATGTGCTGTCCCATCCAAGGATCATGCTGCTTCCGGGAACTCTGAAGCCAAAGTCTGCATCTTAGACTTGGACCTATTTCTTCAGGACCTTACTGCTGACTGGTTTCTTCAAACCACTGTTGCTAGGCCAAATTCAGTCTTAGCAGGCACTGGTGAAGATATGACTAAACAATTCACAACCAACAAAAAGACTATGTTTCTCTTCACTTAGACGTTCCAACCTTCAGACATTTTCTTTAATAACTATAGCTAAATTCTACTGAGCACCAACTGTGAATTGCTTCTAATGCTATGTCTTTGATGTGCATTATCTTGTCAATGTCCATAAAAGCAAAACCCTTTTGCCCCATTGCGATGGACTAAATGTTTGCATCCCCGAGAAATCTGTATGTTGAAATCTTACCCCTCAGTGTGGCGATATTAGGAGATGGAGCCTTAGAGAAGTAATTCACTTATGAAGGTGGAGTCCTCAAGAATGGGATCAGTATCCTTCTAAAAGAGACTCCTGAGAACGCTCTCATCCTCTTTCTACCATGTGAGGATACAAGAGGAAAACAGTAATCCGCAACCCGAAGGAGGGTTCTCACCAAAACCTGATCATGCTAGCACCCTGATATTAGGGCTTCTAGTCTCTAGAACTGTAAGAAATAAATTTCCATCGATTATAAGCTACCCAGTCTATGGTACTCTGTTATAGCCACCTAAACTAAGACACCCATTTTACAGATGAGGAAAATAAGCGTAAGTTTCAAGGTCTCTTACCAGAGCATGCTGTTGATGGGACTTGAACCCGGAGCTCTTCTAACCATTGTGCAGTCCAACCCACCTTGGTTCCTTTCCTCGCAGCTGCATTTCCTGATACACCAAGGAGAATGGAGGTAAATGGGATATGTGGGGTACTGACATAAAAACTGGCCTTAACCTCCTAGCAAGGGTCAGTCCCAAAAGCTAACCACACAGACGCTTTCTTGCCAGTCAAATTCTTGCCAAACACCAAGCAATTTTGTGCATCAGACTCAGAAGGCAACAAGCCCAGTGAGATAATCTATAAAATTTGCTTTTAAAAGGGCTGGAACTAGAGCAGAAGGGGTTTGCTCTCCTGAATATCCCACAGAGTGATCCAGCACCATGAGAATTTTCCCAATTTGAATGATTCCTTTTGAAATAGGAATGTAAAACTACCTTCAGTTTGCTCTTTTGCCAGGCCAAAATTACTTCCTTTCTATAAACACTCTAAAAATATTGACTGTCTGCCCCATAACCAAGTTAATGTTTGCTTTAATTTATGGTGTTCCAAGTTGAAAGAGTACTGAAGTCAGAGTCAGAAAATCTGACTTTGACAGATCCTGGCAGTTTGAACCTGAGCTACTCATGTCAACTTGCTGGATCCCGAAAGCTTCATCCACAAGTGGCGATGATGCAGTGAGTGAAACAAAAGGCCATATGGGAGCTCGGTGAAGAGCACGGGCCTAACGGGTCAACCTAAGGCTTGATTCCTGACTTGACCACCTACCAGGATGCGATACTTAACAGTTCTTCAACATCCCTACGTCCCACATTCTCAGTTTTGAAATATGGATAATTACAGTGGCAGTCTCTAAGACATCGTCATAATTAAATAAAATGTACACGTAAAGCTCTTAACCCAGAGCCTGGAACACAGATAGCACTCAAAAACCTTTGCTGTTATTATTTACAACTATTATTAGTGCCACGTAACTCTCCGGAATTATTGTGAGGATTAAATAAAATAAGGAACAGAAAAATGCTTTAATAGAGCACCATAGAAATGAAAGTCATTTTTTCATTCATTAGTTTTCACTCTTCAATTCTGCCACGCAATATCACACCGCTTTTCTTTGAAATGATTAAAAATGTCAATGCTTGTTTTCCAAGGGTAAAAAATGAAGATCACTCTTGGGTTTTGTTTTTGGTTTTTTGTTTTTATTTTTGGCTATGATTTCTAAAATTTGCTTTATATTCATCTAAAAAGGAACTATTTCCAACTTGTCTGTTCTGCAATCAAATTTTCCATTGTTTAGGAAACTAACATAAACCTTTATAATTTCAACTGTGCAAGATAGTCTTCTTTATTAGTGAGAGTAGCCCTAGCTGCTGTTAGAGGCAAATCCAGAAATCTCAGTGGCTTAATACATTTGTTTATTTATGTGAGTTTGTTTCATGTATAAAACAAATCAGGTATTCCTGTTTGGTGTGCAAGGGTATGTATGGAATGAGAGGAGGTGGGAAAGGGGTCTTTGCTCTACAGTTTTTTGGGAACTTGAGCTCCAGAAGTTTTGTCATTTTCAACACAGGGCTCCAAAGTCAGCCTCAGCATCAAGATCCAGCTGGCAAATAGGGAGAAGAAAGGCCGACGGGAAGAGACAGGGTAAAGAAAATACACACGCTTTTTAACCACATCAATCCAAAAGTAATACATGTCACTTGCAGTCATGTTCCATTGGACACATGGTGCCAACCAGACACAGAATGGCCTAGGAAATGTACCTGTACTCTGGCTGAGCAGCTGCTCCCAGCAACTGTGGACAGCTAGCCATCTTTCTCCACCCTCTCAATGGTGGTTGTGATCATACATTCAGATGTTTCATTTCTTGCCCTCTGTAAAATTATTTTACCACATAAATAAGTCATAAGCCCTGGAGTTCAAGTCTCTTGGGAAATACAGTTGATAACCTCATATTTAAATAATTCAAGACCTGATGCTTGATCTCATCGATCAGCCCATTTTCATGTGCTAACTAATGGAGAAAAGACCCTATATGAATCCAAAGTTTGTCCTCAATTACTATTCAACATGTCCACATCTTAATAGTCGAAAATCTTATGTAAGAAAAACATGTAAAACACTTTTTAGAACAGTGTCCAATGAATGTTAAACACTCCATAAAAAGTAGTTATTATTTTTCTCTAGTCACCAGTGAAAATTTGAGGTATAAAAGCCTATAGGAGAGTGAAGAGTAGGCGCCAGTAACCATAACCCTCTGAGACCACAAATTTCTCACCCTTTTGCAGAGTGAATCTAACTCCTTCCAACTAAGCATGACCTTGCCCACCGTGGACTCGCGCTTACCAGCCCTTCCTCACAGACCCGGACACTGAGGCACGTGAAAGCCCTCACCCTGTTCTCCCCTCTGTACAACACTGCTGCGGATTTAATGGTATGTAGTAAAAATTCAGAATTTTTCATACATTCTTTATTTTTCCTTTGAGCTATATCACAGATTGTGACCTTACTCCCTCTGCCTCTTAAGTTTTTCCAATGAAAAATTTAGTTGATTTTTTTTCTTGTATGGTTTAATACGTGACTACATAGAACAGCCTTTGGAGTACACATCATTATTTGTTTTATTGCCATAGTGTTTACCATTCCTTCATAAACACTCTAAATCATAACATCTGCTCCAGGGCAACAAAATTTTCCCCCTCTGTCTTAAAGCCTTCACCATCTTTTTTTATTCAATATATCCTTTATCTTCTTCAAAATGATTTCAGCTATTAAAATTAAAGCTTTCAAGGAAAATGAGCTCATATTCATTGAAACTAGATTGGTAAGAGGGCTTGGACTTGCCAAGAAACAAACATGACAGAAATTAAGAGACCTATTTATCGCTTTTTTATTAATCTCAGCAGTACAATTTAAGTTTCAGGTGATGAGTCTACTATGATTTCTCCCAGTAATAGTACCTACTTTATTTAGAGATTAAGCCTACAGTATTTTAATAATTAATTCAAAAACAAATCCTTAAGAAGCATTTCCATTGTAAGCCTGGGGAGGAAGGACTCCGTAGTAATTTCTCCTTAAATTTTTCTACGTCTTCCATTTAGACTTAGGCAGTCGATTTGATGGGGTAGCAGAATTAAGTTTTCTTACGTATAGGGCAAAATTTACCTCTCTCATTGTTTTTTCTTATTGTTAGGCATTCCTAATGTATTAGACTTGCAGTTATTACAAAATCCTGCTCTCTGTCACCTTGGGAATGGTAAGAAAATGTCCACAGGATTTATCAAGATGCTCATAGTAAGGAAGGCATTCTTCACAAACCACCACAAGATATGGATGGATGCTTGAAGTACTACCCCTGAAGGGATGGTTCAGATTCTGTGCATGGAAATTGTCATTGTAGGAACAACCAAGAAGTAACAAAACTTTCACCTGTATTAGGAAAAGTTCCCTGGTATGTAAAACAGATTTGCTAGCAACCCCGATGTCAAGTTCATCTCGAAAACTGTAAAGCAATGTAGTACAAAACACCCACCAGCACCACAGGAATATGCAGCATACTGTTAGAATTATATCAGTTTATTTGAATGTCAAGAGCCACACATCATCATCACAGAGAACTGCAAGAAATTTTCTTAAATTGGAAAAAGATACAGAATCCTCATTACCACAGGTACCGCAACAATCTGCAAATTGAAGGCTATGTTTGCCAGACACGCATTCCCTGCAAGAATCATCTCTTTGACAATGGATCATCCTCTCCTAAGTAATTTGCTGAATCAACGAAAGGCAAGCCAAAAAATTTCAATTGGTGCACTTAAACATATGGTTCCAGCACAGAACAACATGGTGTCCATATGGCCCTCACCACCTGAGGCAGTGCCGGGGGTAAGGAGCTGTTTAGCAATGTGCCGGGTCCAAAGGTACACATCACAACTAAAATGGGCCTTTCTTTATCTTCTGTTGCCAATCTCAAAGTGCTCTTGTAATTCCATTCCCTGATTCCTCCAGGATGAGGATGGAGTGGTGCTGGTGTTGAGGAAAAGAGATAGCAAAGAGATTTTTATTTTTATTTTTTAATTAAGTTTATTGAGGTAACATCGATTAATACAATTATATAATTTTCAGGCGTACATTATAATTTGACATCTGTATATTCTATTGTGTATTACCACCCCAAATTCAGTTTCCTTCAGCTACCATATATTTGATCCCCTTTACCCACTTCACCCTCCCCCTACTCCTCTATATTTGATTCTCTTTACCCTGTCTACCTCCCCCCTTGTCCCCCATCCCCTACCCTCTGGTAACCACTAGTCTATTGTTCATGTCCATGAGTCTCTGTTTGTTGGTCCTGTTCATTTGTTGCTTTTAGGTTTATGTCCCACATATAAGTGATATCATGTTATCTTCAACTTTTTTGTCTGGCTTATCTCACTTAGTATGATTATTTCAAGGTCCATCCATGTTGTTGCAAATGACAGTATTTCATCTCTTCTTATGGCTGAGTAACATTCCATTGTATATATATACCACAATTTCTTTAGCCAATCATCTATCATAGGACACTTTGGTTGCTTTCATGTTCTGGCCACTGTGAATAATGCTGCTATGAACATCGATTTACAATTATCTTTTCGGGTATGAGTTTTTGAGTCTTTGGGGTATATACCCAGTAGAGGGGTTGCTGAATCATACGGTAAATCAATTCTTAGTTTTTTGAGGAACCTCCATTCTGTCTTCCACAGTGGCTGTACCAATTTTCAGTCCCACCAGCAGTGTATGAGAGTTCCTTTTTCTCCACATCCTCTCCAACATTTATTACTTGTCCTGTTGATTATACCTATTCTAACAGTTGTGAGATGGTATCTCATTGTGGTTTTGATTTGTGTTTCCCTAATAGCTAGTGATGTTGAGCATCTTTTCATATATTTGTTGCCCATTTGTATGTCCTCTAGGTAGAAGTGTCTGTTCAGGTCAAAGAGGGGATTTTAAAATTACCCATTAAAGTAACAAACTTTTCTCATTTAAAAGACCCTTTTCAGCCCAATGGCCTTTCCAAGCCTAACCCCCCTAACAGAGTAGATTCTCTGTGCCTTAAAAGGATTTCCCTCAGCCTGTCCTATTCATAGCTAGGTAATATCTTGGAACAGGGCAAAGCTTAAACATCCTCATGGTGCTAGTCAAAGGATCCTTGATATACACACTACCCTCTCAATGTTCAAAGTACCTTAGCCCAAATGTCTCTGGGCCTAGGTCTCTGTCTGCACTCTTGCCCCTGTGCAGCCAGCCCCAGCTGGTGTCAATCACCTGGACTCTCAGCAGAGGCAGTAGTGGCGATTGCTCATATGGTGCTTATAGGCCCCCTCTCAGCTCTACATGGGGCCATGGCATGCCTGAGACGTGGCTGCCACTCTCACTTAGTCCCCTCCCTAGGAAGGCCACATGCTATCCTCATCTACACAGTCCATGGTTCCTTTTTTCAGCCATCCAGTTGGCAAGGTTACCAGCAAGTACTTTTAGTTACTTCCCACATGCCTCATAGAGGATATGGGGGACACGATAAGGGAACATAAGAACATCTGTACCCCCTTATGTGCCCCACACAAGCCATGGGAAACATGTGGCTCGGTCTCAGACATCCTGCCTAACCATGCCATGTCACCATTACTGTTCTACAGCACTTTCCTATGAAGATGCAGAAGGAACCCTAAAATGCAATCTCCTCTTAAAGTTATAAATGGGAAGCAGGGTGCAGTTCACCTCTGCTTCTAGCTCTTCTCTCAACTATCTGATGTTTCCGCTTTCTTGCCCACTACCCCCACCCCAGGCTATGGCCTAAGACAGCATATCCTCCCCATTCTTCATCCTTTTATGACTCCTTCCTTCCTACAGAAGAGAGCTTTCTGCTTTCTCCGTTTAGCAGGAGCATCCCTTATATATCAGCTGTCTCTTCTACACTTTGACATAGTCTACCAAGCTGGGCTCAATATTTTAAGAGAGTACCTAGAATTTAGAAAACATTCTCTCTTGGTAAAGCCCAGGTTTCAGGACTTGTGTTATTCAAAACTCTTTATATTGGAAGTTAAATCTGTACTTTTTTTCTTCGCAATCCTGTTTTAACAATGTAAAATCTCCCTAAGGTAATGAATGGATACCTATGGTTAAATAAGAGTGAGATCAAACACAAGAAAGTGTAAAAAAAGAAAATAACTTTAAAAATTTCAAAACTAACATCTTTCCTTCCCATCCCATTCTCTTTTCCCTTCCATCCTTTCTTCCCATAACATTTGTCATTTCTCCTCCTTCCCTTCTGTGTGCAAAGATTTCAGCATCCAAAGTAGAGGCATTGAGGAGTAGCAGCTTGCCCTAAGAGGCAAGACAATGAGGCAAGTGGAGGCAGATGGAGTGTGCAGAGATTGCTCATACTGAGGAGATTGCTTATATTGAGAATGCTGCTGTGAAGAAATTTTGCATATGTGATTAAAGTCCCTAGTCAGTTGACATAAGTTCATTATAACGGATATTATGCTGGGAGGACCTGACTTAATCATTTGGAAGGCTCTTAAATGAGAGCTTAGGATAGTATTAAGTGAAAGAAGCCAAGCTGAAAAGGCTACCTACTGTATGATTCCAACTATCGCCATGCACCGCTTAACAACAGGGATACTTTCCGAGAAATGCATCATTAGGCCATTTTGTCATTGTGTGGACATCATAGCGTGCACTTACACAAACCTAGCTGGTATAGCCGACTACACTCCTAGGCTACATGCAATAGACAACCCACTGCTCCTGGTCTACAAGTCTGTATAGCACGTTACTGTAAAAATAACGTGAGATTAAATCAAGCAGAAGAGAAAATGATGCAATCAAAAAGACTCAATAAACACAAAATGTTTGGGGCCACTGCTGGTATAACATGGCATACTGTTTCACAGCAAACTTTTTTTAATAAGTTGTTAAAAGTACACTCTAAAGTAATGATAAAAAGTATAGTATAGCTAATATATAAACCAGTAAAATAGTTTATTATCAAGCACTACGTACTGTATGAGTTGTATGTGTTATACTTTTACATGACTGGCAGAGCAGTAGGTTTGTTTACACCGGCATTACCACAAACATGTGAATAATGTGTTGTGCCACGATATCATGACAGCTATGACATCACTAGGCTGTAGAAGTTTTTTGGCACTGTTATAATCTTATGGGACCACTGTAGTTAGTATATGCAGTCCATTGTTGACCAAAACATCATTATAAGGTGCATGACTGTATTTGACATTCTGGAAAAGACAAAATTATGGAGACAGTAAAAGGATTGGTGGTTGCCATGAGTGGGGGCGGGAGGTGGAGAGAGATGAGTAGACAGAGCACAGAGGATTTTTAGGGCAGTAAAACCATTGTATACAATATTATGATGATGGATATATGTCATCATACATTTGTCCAAACCTATAGAATATACAAGAACAAGAGTGAACCCTAATGTAAACTATGAGCTTGGGTTTATAATGATGTACAGATGTCGAGTCATCAGCTGTAACAGATGAACCACTCTGACGCTGGATGTTGACAGTAAGAGTTGTCCATATACGGCACCAAAAAACATGGAAACTCTATACCTTCTGCACAATATTTCTGTGAACCTAAAAATACTCTAAAAAATAAAGTTTATTAATTAAAAAAAAAAGAGAGAGAGAGAGGGCTCAGTCTTCCCCTGATAAAAGCAGCACCTGCCCTATAATGTCCACCCTTTCTACTGGATCTAGTGTGACCCTTGCACGTGATTCCCATGCCATTGCTCCCTGGCCACCCCGCTCTGCAGCTTTGCCATGGAGACCAGCATCACATGAGCCCAAGGAGAGAACAAAAAGGTGGAGTAGCTCTAGGGGAGAGTGATAGGAAGAGGAGGAACAAGTAACAATGATATCTGAAAGTACTCCAAGACTTTCAGCCATGCCACAATTCTTTGGCATGGTTTCAGGTATTCCCTGTCTTACCACCCACTCCCCACATCCTCACCACCATTTCCCAAATAAAAGCTAAGGAATGCCACCCACTCCCACCTAGAGAACAATTTAAGATTGTTCTGCTACATAGACAGACTATGCAAGAGGATAATTGGGCACTTGACTCTATGAAGTGGCCTGTACTTTTGTTGTTTTTTTGGTCTTTTTCTCAGAAAGTAATGAGGAGAGAACAGCTGTTAGAAATAACAAGAGGAAAAAGCAATACAATACTTTGAATGACTTGGTCTTCCCAGCCACTATGTTTTCCTTGAGATAATCTGACCTAGCTAGATCCTACATATGGAATTTGCACACTCAACAACTTTTAAGAGTTGCTCAATTTTTGAGAGAAGTTGAACCCCCCAACAGAGTAGCAGAAAGACCTGCAGTGCCCTGGGATTAAACTAGCCAAAGAGGAGTTCAAAAAATCAAAGTCTCCCTGGCATTAGTCACCAGCAATGTGTGCACCAACACCCATGGAAATTGGGCTTTCTCCTGAAAAGGCCTTGGCCTCTCCTCTCACTACCTTCTGGGGTTTGTCTATAGTGCCAATCCACCAGACAAATGTCCAGTTAGCAGTATAGGACAAAGTGTAAATCAATTCCATGATGAAACACTGAATGCAATGTGTAATTTACATATACACAGATCAGCCATAGTTTATCTTCCGATACAATATGAACCACAGCCCCTTCTTTTCCACCGTAGTCACTGGTAAGATAGAATTCTTCCTGGCTGCTTTCTCTGAGACTTGACCAGGCAGGCTACTGGAATCCTGAGACACGACAATGTTATTTGTGTTGCTAAGGTAACACTAACTACTGTAACAGATATACCCTGAAATCTTTGTTCCACACAGTCATTCGGGAACCAGACTAACAAAGGCTCTGCCATCTTCAACAGTTTCCAAGGTCATCTTGGGCACTGACATACAGACAGCAGAAGGGGAAAGAGTGAAGGCAGATCGCCTATGAAGTGTTTATAGGTCAGGCCTGGCATTCCATTGGCCAGAACTCAGTCACATGGTCTCAACTGAATACCAGGGTGGTTGAGAAATATAATCCCTGTTCAGGCAGCCATTTCTCAGAAACAGTCTCTTTGGAAGAGGAGCATAAATCATTTGTTGACAGCAACCCAGCTCTGCTATATTGAAGATGATAGTGGTGATGATTGTCATTTAAACTAGGCCCTTGTGAAGTGCTTAACAAATAGTTTCTCATTGAATTCTTGGACAACTCTATGAAATATACTTTATTAATCCACTTTCAAAGATAAGAAAGCTGAGACTCAGCAAAAATAAGTTACTTATCCAAAATCACATGACTAAGCAGGGAGAAACTAGAACAGAAAGTTCAGAATATCTGACCATAAAGTATATTATGTTCTTAAGCACTGCCCCCATACTGTTTCCCTTAAGTTTGGCTATAGTAATTTGATTTGTTTTTTCCTCTTTGAGTCATTTATCTTATTGCCAGAGAGGTTCCTACTCACCCCAAAACTGGGAACTCCCCCATGAATTAGGAAATTGTCTACATCTATAAATTCCTTTGTACCTTAAAGCTAATTCTTCCTTTTCATTTAGTGATCCCTGGATCTCCCACTCACCAAAATCTCCTTGAACTGGGCTCTCTCATTTCTTGAATGCACAGCCCCAGGGTTGTTCCTCACACCCAGGTCTTTCCTAATGAATTTGCCTCAAGTCATTGAATGTACTTTTTGCTGCCTTTGGATCTCTTCTAACAGGAGGTTTCTCCCAAAACGGAGTGCTGCTTTTCACACTCTTCTCCAAACCCTCAGATGCCGCAAATCTCTTCTACTCACTATTTCCCTCAAACTCTGTTTAGGCTTCATTTTGCAATCTATTACTTTTGTTCCTCCTTTGAAAAATGACACCTTCAAAACCTAATACTTAGATTTTAAAATCACTCTGGTCCAAGTAAGAGCCAGAGGCTAGGGTCAAATCAGAAAATTAAAAACAATGGGTGTTATTTGTGTGTGTTTTGTTTTTTTTTGTTTTTTTTTTTGTTTTTTTTTTACTGTGGAGTAATTCAGCTGGCCAATGTCAAGTTCTTTCTGACATAAATTCAATGGAAGTTTCAGTCTCATTTTCTAGAGTGTTAAAGGGGGAGGGTGCTAATTTCAGTTCTTTGGTTGTTTATTACAATAACAAATGCCTGACCTATTTTTTTTCCTCTCAGAACTAACCTGTATTGCCAGAGAAGTTCTCATATCCTCACCTGTGAATTTAACCCTCCAGGTGACAAAGCTTTTGTTTTAAGCTTTTTCTACAATCTAAAAATCTCATTTAATTTTGGTTCTCCTTTCCCCCCCTCTTTTAACAGAGAATGGCCTTTCCTCTTTTTTATGGAAATATTTCATGTGCCATGTCACCCTCCCCTTTAGAAAGTTAACACTTGAATGGTAAGTGATTTTGATGCTAGATAGTCTCATCACGCTGCTTTCTTCCTCAAGAATCTTCATGAACCTACCCAATTGCAAAAGCATATTGGAATGTACCTGTATGGGAGTGTGTGTCCTTTCTTTCTTTGATGATCAAGAGACTATTTCCCAGAGACAGCTAAAGCACCTAGTATGTTCTCATAATAACACCATCCAGCCACTTCCCACCCACGAATGTTCCTAACCAGAATCAGAATCAGTTTTGGTCCCTGAATCAGCCCTACTCAGTTCCCACCTTTGTAGAGGAATCAGAGAAAATTTTCCCCAGGCCAGAAAAACTATTTCTCTGTGCCCAAAGCCCCCAAATCACCGTTGTCATTCTAAGTCATCAACCAAACTTATAAGGGACAGTTAGTTATATGTGACAGATTGAATGTTTTTATTGATCTCCACTGCCTGCCAGATGTTACAAAAAATATAGTAAGGAGGGAATAAAATACATAAACCCATAAGGAAGAGAACAATAAGAAAAATTAGTCATTAAATTTTGAAGCTGAAAGGCAAATAGACTAGTGATAACTGACTTAGAAGACCCAAAAAAATAAAACCTTAGCTCTTGGTAGGGAAAAGCCAGACGCAAGCTGATCTGGACTGCAAAAGGCAAAAGAACTGAAGACACCTGGCACCTCTTAAAAAGAAGGAGTCTTCACAAGCCTGAAAACCAAAGGATTTTTCTTAAAGTCTATAGAACATGGTGTTCCTATGATCTATTACCCCAAAATTTGGTAGTTCAAAAATAACCATTTTGTTTTGTTCACAATTTTATGGGTCAATAATTAAGGAAGGGTTTGCTTGGCAAGATCAGCTCTGATCCTTAAAGCATCAGCCGGGGGAGTTGAAGCAGGAAGAGCCACTTCCAAGACGGCTTCACCACTCGTATTTGGGCACCTAAGTGATCCTTGGCTTTACCCTCACTCTCACTCTTGCTCTTCTTCTCTCTTTCTCTCCAGGGAGTCTCCATTCTCCAGAGCCTCTCCATGTGCCTTAAGTTCCTCACAGAGGAGCAGTCTCAGGACAAATGTTCTTCTTACATGGAAACTGGCTTTCAAGATTCAGGAAGCAGAAGCTGCCAGACTAGTTAAAAACTAAGCCCGGAACTGGCCCAGTACCACTTCCATTGTATCTTATTGGTCAAAGCAGTCCCAGGACCCATCAGATTCAGGGTAATGGAGAAACAGACTCACCTTCTGAGATGAGAGGGCAAGGTCACAGTGGAAGAAGAATAGGTGAGAATGGGGTTACGGCTGTGACCATCTTTGGAAATGCAATGTACCATGGTTTCCTTTTAAGCACCAGTAGTTTATATCCCTTTCACATGCAAAATACATTCACTCCATACCCAGGATATCAAAGTCCCATCCCATTATAGCATTAGCTCAAATCTAGGATCTAATCATCTAAATGAAGTTCCAGGTGTATGATTCTTCGAGCACAGTTCCTCATATACAGCTCCTCAAGCTCAGTTCCCCTTGATCTGAAGATTTGCAAACTAAAGAGATAAGTAATAGCCCCCCTAAATATGCCCAATATACAATGCACAGCATGTGAAATGAGAAATATGGTGAAGCAATCTTTGGAAAAGACCATATGCCACAGGCAGTTAGACCCCTCCTCCACGCTGAGGCAACTACCTGTCATTCGCCCAAGGAAAGGATGGATACTCTCTGGAGAGGGTCATTCATGGATAGCAGACTCAGCTGCAAGTGGAAGTGCTGTGCTGAAGACAGAAATTAGGCAAAGTTTATATGATGAACAGTGGAACCCTCGGCCCCTTCTTTCTCTCAGTTCCCAGAATGCTAGCAGCTAGGCTCATATCCCTCAGGAAAGACAGTAAAGAAAAACTCTCTGAAACAACTGACCAGCCTAAACGAGAAATAAAACCTACAGATATTACCATTTTGAGGACCCTAATCAAGAAGCCCATTCAGGTTACTCAACAATTCAGGCTGCTTTTCGATAAACCCTTCCCCTCCACACAGAGCTTACATGAAGTTTTTTTTACTCAGTCTCACACACTTCAGTATACACCAACGGCCTTGGGTATCATACGTTCAAGGAAAGGTACTAACAAGAGAGAGCGAGACCAAAACAAACAAAAAGAAATTAGGACTTTAAGACCACATACATAATCCAGGAAGACAAAGCAAATTTTGTATCCATCCAAGAAATAAAAGGTGCTGTTTTTTAAAAAGTTAATTTTCCTCAAAGTTATAAAGTTTATGTTTAAAAGCTAAAATACTTCTCTATGAGATACATGAAAGTAACTCTTCAGAAGCAAACATAGTCACCTCTCCTAGCTATTTTTCATGCTAGTTACCTCCATATTCTAATATTTTACTAATAGTTCTTGATACTTCAATTTTAGATCTCATTTATTGACCCACTTCTATTTTAAAAAAAATAGATTTAGCTCTTTTATGTGAGACTAGGCAAGTGTGTTATAGGAAATGATATCATTGCATGTTTATAGTAAAGAATGGTGGTTTGTTCACCTGTAAAGTGTTTGTATAACAGGACTTTTTGATCCAATTTAGAGCATAGATGCTGCTGGGGTAAGTTTAACAGCTGCGCCACCTAGGTTTCAGTTGCATCCAAGGATTTTATACAGAAATAGAGGGACATGGAGAAAGAATAAAAGAAAGAGAAAGCAGAGATTCCAATCCCGTCACTCTGAGGTTTAAAGTGGTAAAAATCTCTCTAGGGACCAGGGTGGCCCCCAACTGAAGCTAGATGGCAGTAAAGGACACTGAGCTTCCTGGAAAAAAAAAAAAATCCTCTGTGCAAGCAGGGGGTTAGATTAGATTGAACGAAGACAGCAAAGTAATGCTCTGAATAAGAAAGCTAAGCGGCTCTGAGAGCTCATCTACGTTCAGTGAATATCAGCCTGGTGGCAGCACATGTTTATGTGAATCCTTACCCTCTTCTCTGGGGACAGCTGAAGCTCTTCTACACTTCCTGAACTTCTCAAGAACTGAGCATCAGTAAATCACACTACGGGCATCTGAGAATGACTAAGGCAACTTGATACCCATTTTAAATTTGGACTAAGAGGGAAATATGAACAAAAGGTGGGGGAGAGAAGTAAGGAAAGTATCTCAGAGAAAGAATACTGTTATTTTACAAGGGCTCAGCATACATGGCCATGCTTTACCCAGAAATGGTTCTTTGGATCCCAACTGCAGGGGCGGGATAAATGGTCCTTCCAAGCATTCTGAGAGCAGAGAGCAGAGGAATCATTAATATCTTTACCATAAAACTCAAGAAGCGAGCCATGTGAAGAAAAGTCCAAGATCAGGATAAAGATTAGAATTATTTGTATTTAATCAGCAGTAGGATTAATTGAGTGGGCTTGGGGATGGATAATTAAATAAGAATACTCCTAACTATAATTAGTTATAGTACACCTATGTTGATTAAGTATATAATTTACCCATTGTAATTTGGTATCTTTTCAATAAATTGGAACTTTTCATAATCTCTCTTAAAATAATCCTTTAGAATGCTGCTAACATGGAAACTTCTGAGATAGGCAGGCTGCACTGACCATCTGAGACCATCTTCTTGTTGGTGGGTGCATAGAAATAACCACATGCCCCTTTTGTCCACCAGTTATCTAAATACGAAATGTATAGGTGGCCTTAGGAATAAAACCTCGAATATTGCTGTAAGTATAAGCTAGAGCGTTTTGTCACAAGCAACAGAAACCAAGTCTAACTAACTTAAAGCCCAAAAATATTTATCGAACAGATATGGAGGGAGATCACAGAATTGTAAGAACAGATGAACAACCAGGCCTCAGGAAGAACAGGCACCTGGGAGCTCCTGCAGAAGCTTATGAGTGTCCCCTCTGAGGTACTCCCCACTGATGACTGTTCCATTTATTCTCTGCTATAGAGAGACTTGAGATTCCAGAAAGGGTTGGAGCAGGACTCTGATCTGGCAGCTGGTCCAAATGGCCAAGCATAAGTGGTGCAGGGAGCATGGTGAATGGGAGAGTTGTCAGCAGAAAAAAGGGGATCAAAGAGGAGTTGGGCAGGCAGAACAAGTAACCCCTACACCAAGCAACCCACATCTCATTATTTCTCAAATAATGGCTTCGCTTTTAAGACTTTAGATTTAGTCCCAAAGTAGAAAATAAACCAATGTTAAATGGCTGATATCTGAATTATACAATGGTTTTCTTGAAGAAAAAAAAGTAATGTAGCAGTTCAGTACATGGGCTTTGGAATTAGACAGTCTAGGTGCCAATCTCAGTTTTGCTCTTACTAGCTGTGAGACCTTGGATGTTTTCTAAGAATCAGTGTATCTAGCTACACTCAGCCTTTATGAGCTTCAATGTCTTCATCAATAAAATGGGGAGAATGTTTACCTGTGTCAGTTAAGATGCTTAAAACCTAAATAAACAAGAGAATTTTATGTCTTATGTAATTTAAAAGTCCAGTGGTAGAGAAGGCTTCAGTGGCTCAACAATTTCATGAAACACCAAGCTTCTTCATCAACATCATTCGAACGTTGGCTGCACTGTGATGACAAGATGGCTTCCAAGAGCTTCTGGAATGTCATGTTTCCTCATTCATTTTCAATAAACAGGGGTGTACCTTCCCTAGCCATCTAACCAAACTTCTGGACTGCCCTTTAATTGAACTGTCTTTGTTCATATGCCACCAGTCACTTTGGCAAGAAGGATAGGTCTGAGAATCAGAGCAAAACATAATGGGAGAGGGGCAGAGGAGATACTGAAAAGACAACCACAATCCCAAATCCATCATATTATGTCCTAAAGTTAATCTGTGGACTAAACGTATATAAAGTGCTCAGTAGGTGCCTAGCAGATAAATGTCAAATAAGTGTGTGCATATGTGTGACCAGAGGCCTAGAGACAGAACTCAAAATAGAAGTATAATCTCTAATTTAAGACCAATAGAAGCCCTAAAAAAAACTAAAAAGTTATAGAACTACTACTTCCAATATATACAATATTAACCCATAACATAAGTGTAAGAAAATCTATTAAGGCTAATTTTTCTCAGAATAATTTTACTCAGGTTTTTCATGTATCAAATATCAAATTCTTTCTGAAACACTTTTGGTACCACTGCTAGATAACCCACCGAAATGTGTGTGTATCTGGTGGATGTTAGAATGGAATGATAAATAAATGATAAATAAATGGAATGATAAATAAATGAAAGATACATAAATGAATAGAGGATATCTTTAACTGCTCACATAATATTTTAAAGCCCACTTACATGTGGGTAGGAGATTAATACATTAGAATGTTATCTATATGCTTTAAGTACCTCAAAAATGACTCATTTTCCGCAAAGGCAGATTCTAGAATTCTAAAAGTGGAAGAGACTCCAGAAATTATTATACCAACCACTTTCCCAATGACAGCATTTAGGTTCTAGAGATTCCTTAGCCAGGATCATGAACTGGTGAGAATTAAACTAGATCTCAAATGTCCTGACATCCAGGAAAGCACTTCTCCACAATACAATCCCACCTCCCTTGATAATATTAAATGTTTTAGCAAACAAGATTTTCATAAATGGTGCAAAGATAAACTTCCTCTCAAGCAAATAATCACAATTTTAGAATTAGTAAAACCCAGACAATGTAAACATCATCCTCCATTCAAGTTGTCCAGGATAGGACAGTCAAGCTGGAAGAAAATTTTATTTAATAGCAGTTTCCCAGGTCTGGGAAACATGGTAAGAGGTAGGATTTATGATTGCGTTGGTGTTGCTTGTCAATTAGTGAGAAATGACATGTTAATCGGCGAGGGACAAATTATGGCTGTCATTTGTTTTTGCCCTAAAAAGTAAATTATTATTAACAAAAATCATGTCCACAAGAACTTTGTTTTTCACAGTCGCTACCATCAGTTTGCTCTCTAAGTGAGGACCCAGCTTTAAAATAGCTCTGAAATGAATGGCTACTCCAGGTATGAAATATTCCATGGAGCAAACCCAATATCCCACTTTTCTTGAGTGCTCTATTATTCTCACTTCTGGGATGGCCACAAATAGCTTTTTGAAACTGAACCAGGTACAGAAGCTAGTCAAAGAAAACAAGAGTAGAGGATAAAATTTGGAAAAGCCTGTCATAGATTTTAACTTCCAAGCACACCACCAAAACTTTAATATTCAACAACTTAAGCAGACCTTCTCAATGACTTAAATTGACTTAAACAAATCTTGCTTCAGCTTACTTGCCATAAAACAGTACACCAAGGGAGGCATGCTACAGAGAAGGACCCTCCTACGGCCAAACCAAACCAACTTAGGTCTGAGGTCCCAATACCAAAATCTAAAAAGCGACAGAAAAAATTCATTTGCTTCTGGAGCCTATTTTTTGGGGGGGCGGGGGGAGGGAGGGGTGAGATGTTTCACTCTTTTACCCAAAGTGGCAGAATCCACTGTGTGTTACCTTTGCATGCTCCTTGTTGTCAGCCTGACCTTTAGTGGAACATCGAAAGCCTTTTTTCTGCTGTGAGACAGATAATGAATCACCACATTATACTCGCTGACCCTGTGGGGCCATAGTACAATATTATAATGTCAAACTGGGTCTGAAAAGAGCTTTGTGTGGCATGAGACAAGACTCTAAAGATAGAAGAACTGCTAAATCACTTAGGATATGACCACAAATAGTGCTGCACTCAGCTCGTTGGGTAATGCTCCTATCAGAAGACCCTGGTAAATCTCCGTGCTAATTATGGAGGGTGGGAGGGTGACCTTGCAAGCAAGTTGTATTTAACACGGAGATCAGGAAGCCTAAGGGAAGAAACCCATGTTGTAAATCTGATAAATAAAATCTCAAATTTGCTGATTTAATAAAAGCATGCTGTCATATGACGAGGTAGTTTCCTTAGGAGCAGGTGCATTGCAATTATTTTTTTAATATTAAGTCTTCAGAGAGTTTACACGATAGATGGCAGACTGGAAATAGGCTGATGTGTCCTGGCAGAATTTCAGATATAATGATTTTTTTTTTCTTTGTAAAACCTTCCCTCAGTGGGAAGGCAAGCCCTGCCAAAACCGAGGAACCCAAGCTGGAGGCAGAAGGCTCCGCCACTCAGACCGCGGCGATGCGCCAAGATTTCAAGGCCAAATCGGAAACAACCACATTGAGCTCATTAAAACGACTGAATGATCAAAGGCGTGCAAGCCTTCACAAAGGCAAAAATTAATCTGTTTAATACTTGGCTAAATTCTCAACTGTTGAAGTAAATTTGAAACGAAATTCATCAAACTTCCCCCTTCCTGTGGAAAAATCCTTTGAGTTCCTCAGAGTGTCCAGGAGATGGCAGAAGCGTTCTTTGCTTCAGTTCATGAGACACAGCTACAGCTCCGCCCCCAAAATTAATATGAGTGAGTATATCTGGGGATAACTATAAATAGGAATATAAATATACATTTTCAGGATATCGTAAATTATATTCAAACATGGGTAAGCCAACCCTCACGAGGCAATCACTTTTTGAGGGAGGAAGTGATAAGAATTAAAAAATGAATCTTGGCTATGGATGAAAAGGCTGATAGAAGAGCAGCCTGAGGATTTGCACGCTGTTCATGACTTCCATGAGCCTCAGCTCTTCCAATACACCTATCCTTCAACTACCGGTCCTTAAAGATGTTACACACATTCCTGGGTCATCGGTGACCTATGGCCTCCCCACTAAGCTGATGAAGCTGGAAGACAGGCAGGGAAATCCCCTATCCCAGCGACTCCTAACCTCTCCTCAACCTGCCTTCTCGGAAAGGTCAACCTCCACAACCTGGGGTTTATCCACTGCCCTGAGCATTATGAATGTTGATTCCTGTTGGAAAAACTGAAGCTGGTGTAAGATTTCAGATTCCTGCATTTCCTGAGAGGACAATATATAAAAAAAGATATTAATACTGTCTATCATGAGAATCAAAGTTCATTAAAATATATAGAAATTCATGAAAAGTCACTGTTTATTTCATGAAGTGAAAACATTTATTCCAACCAGATCAAGGAGGGAAAAAAATGTTTTCTATAGCTCCAATTTTACACACTCTAGTATGAAATGAGTCAATAGTAGCTGGGAGGAGCGAAATCAAAGATTTCCTTTTCAACAGTAATAAATCCAGTCAAACCCTATTTGGTATGGCACTTAACATGGCTTGTAAAATCTGAAGTTACTAAATTATGTATTACAATAGTAATCCCTTACAAAATTAATAGGAAGTGCTAAATTAGGACAAATGGCTTCCAATGGGATCCAGATGGTTAACCCTAGACTAGGCAGAAAGTGTGAAAAATTAAGAACTGTACTGATTTTTCCCTGAGTTCCCTGAAGGAGCCAGAGTTCTTCAAACATGGAATGTAAACACTTGGGAAGGTAGCCTAAGAAAAGCGTGTGTTATGTAGCAGCTTGAGTCCCAGCTGTGTTTATACTAAGATTCCAAAATATCTAGGCCTGGAAGGAGAACTGTCAGAAGGGATAGAGGAGCCTCCTGGGACAGCCTGACCCCAAGGGGAAATAAAGAAGCTGGTTCTAGACAAATGGGGGGGGGGCGTGATTGTTGATAGCATACAGTGCCTGTCCCTCAGCTTATCATGTAGCGCCCTTCCAAGACTCACAGAGACACAGTGCCTTAGGGGGTGGAGAGATGTCTGTGGTACCTTTTGTCATTGGTGGCAAAAAGGAGTCAGCAGCAAGTGAAGCCACATTCCAGTGACTCGATGTAGGAAGAAGAAAATAACAGACATCATGTTGTAACCAAGAGACTAGTTCTCAAAGAGCCGATTGTGGCAGGTTGAACGAAGACCTACTAAAGATGTCACATCCCAATCCCCAGAACCTGTAAATACATTACCTTACATGGCAAAAGGGACCTTGCAGATGTCATTAAGTAAGAGATCTTGAGATGGGAAGATTATCCTGGACTGTTGGGGTGGGACAATGTAACCACAAGGGTACTTCAGAGGAAGGCATGAAAATCATAATCAGAGAAGGAAATGTGACGACGGGAGCAGAGGTCATAGAGAGAGATTTGAAGGTGCTATACGTACCGCTGGCTTGGAAGATGGAGAATTCAGGTGGCCTTTACAAACTAAGAAAAGGCAAGGAAATATGTTCTCTCCTAGACCCCTGCCAACCCATTGTAGACTTCTGACCTCCAGAACTATAACATAATAAATGGGTATGATCTAAAGCAATTAAGTGTGTGGTAATTTGTTATGACAGTACTATAAAAATGATACACTAGTGATACACTCCTTCAAGGGCTTTCACAATCATTTGTGAGGATAAGGTGGCTTAAATCGCCGCAGAACAAGGAGAAGCAGAGCCTAAAGCTTTGGGGGCCATTCTCACTCACAGTTGGTGTGCATAAGGGGATAGAGGTTAGAATAGAGAAGACTAAGTCTACAGATCTGTTTGACACTCCAAGTTTCCTTGGCGGAACACTTTATCTTAAATCTCACGTTGAATCTTCATGTAAATCATCAGCTTGTTTTCTGCAACACTCTAAGATTCCAAACCAAAGCATGCATTACTTTGCTCTCTTCCCTTCCCTTCAAGGAATTCTGAGAGGCAAGTTGTGCCATGAGTACCTCAAGGAATACCACACATGTCCATAAATGAATTCCCAAGTCATTTGAAATCCTGAGAACAAAGCCCATCCTTATCATTTGGATACCAATAACGTAGCATTTCTCAGAACTAGATTTTAGTTCAACCCTTAAAAGCATTCTGCTGATGAGACATTCTGGAAATGTCTTCAGAGGTTTGTCCTATGACTACAAAAGAAACCCAGCCTACCCACCTGAGTTTTGAGACTCCCTTTTCAGCCAGATCACCATTAAAGATTGAGGGCTGTTGTTCAGGGCTCAGAAAAGTATTTGAATTGGCTGTACTCATCCAGTACTTTCTGCCAAATGAATCGGTTATCTCTTCTCCAAAATCCAATGTGGTTCTCGATGCAAAGAATATATAGTCTTCCTGTTAGTAGCCATTACAGTACACTTTCCTCATATCCAACTCTATTATCTCTGATAACAATAAGGATCAGGGAACACACAAAAGGTTATAATTAATAAATGACTTCCAAACTTCATATTGGCTTTTATATAACTTCTCTTAATCCTTATACAAGAGCTATCAACAAGGGGGAAAAAATGATGTTTATTCAAATTCCTCTTATTATTTTCTCTGACCACCTTTTGGCAGAGTACTCAGATAATATAAAAAGAAGTAATGGTAAGATAAAAGCAAAATAAACACTTCTATTCAAAGTCTAGGGTCAACCTGCTCCACAGCCCATTCCAGCTGGACTTGTCCTCTGAGCAAGTTAGACAACCTTGGACAAGTCTCAAACCTTTCTGGGCTTCTGTCTCTTCAGCTCTCCTTTATAATACTTCTGCATTTGTCCTAATAGTAAACATTCAGTTCACCTGTCAGTTAAATTGTTTAATATTTCTTCTTCACATTTTCAAGTTGAAATTGGAGCTGGAGGAAATGCTCCCCATTTTATCGTGCAGTCAGGCATTCCATCAGCATGGGCCCGTGTACTTGCTGATGTCTCTAACACCCCCCGATGTCTCTAACACCATAGGCACCTATATGCTTTATAATCCCAACTTCACTGCTTTGGTTAATGTCATTTTTTCGTCTTCTACTTCCTTGGCCATTTGGAAGTGCCCTTTTCTTCCTCCACTTTTCCTACCTTTGAAGGACAATTTATGTCCCTCCTCCACAAAGCCTTTCCTGACCACAACTGCCCAAAGAAGTTCCTCTTTCAAATTCATGGCGTTCATCCTATGTAGTATTCAGTCAAAATATGGTTATATCTACCTTGCCTTTTACTGTTACTTAAATCTTACATTATTTCTCTTGTTTTTGTATGCCTCTGGTCTTCCAACCATATCAAAAACATCCTAGAGATCAAAGGCCATGGAAGTTATTGTCCTGTATTTCCCCACAGCACCTAAATCTGTGCCTTGCACATAAGAAGCACTCATTCATTTATTATTTACCTGTTCAATATTTATTCATTAAATCATGGGCCAATTCATAATTGTTGAATGAATAAGGGGAAAAATGATTCACATAACCTAAAAACTGAATAATTCAACTCTTAACAACTCAATCTATCCTTCTCATTTCATGTTTACTCTTTGTTATAATTTCCCCGATTGGAAAAACTTAAACTGCAAATATTCTAAACATGTTTCAAATATGGGATGACGTATATGTTCTTGTAATCTGACACAAAGTGTTACAGGTTAATCAAGTACCTAGAAGAACTGATTTTGTAGACTTATAAACTGCAGAAATCAAGACTAAAAATGAGAATAACACTCCCTACGAGTGCTCAGTCAGTAAAATGCATGTTAAATGACAACGTAGTTGCTTTTATTTAGCCACAGTTTGTCTTTTATGGAACATAAGTGTGTACTTGTTCAATTCTTTCAGGGGCAATAAAATAGACATCCTTGCTCCACCGTGTAATCAGAATTAATGGCTACCTGCCATTTCTACCATGAATCTCAAGAATCAAGAATTACAGCTAAGTACCTGAAAATTATATTAAACTGAAGCTTACCACCAAAATTATTAACTATATGCTAGTTCCATACATATCAAAGTAAATTACATTCATTGAATAAATCGTGTACCTAACGACAGAAGTCCCAAAATAATCCAAAGGGTTATTCCCATATTTTTCCACATAGAATACATCAAATAGAAACCACTTCAAAAATAAATCCATTTACTGCATTTTATGGACTGCTGCCTTTTTCTATTTCACCTACATGGAACCTGGCAAATTATTTCACTTTAGAATGAAGCTATGTAAGGGGTTCTGAGCTGTGAGTCTAATTGGAGAACTTTGGTCAAGCGCCACCTGGTGGTAAGATTAATATCTTTTCAACCATAGTTACGAGTTTGGCTGAGAACCTAGTCAAATTACATCAAATTACCAAAAATAAATCATTATAATCAATAATATTTTATAAATCCTTAATCCTGTGGAATATTAAGCTACTAGAGGAAATATTCAGATCAGATTGATATTGGTTCAAAATCTCAGCTCGAGGATTTTTTTTTTCTTATCAGTTTCTTTATCTCGGGCCAGTAAACTCCCTAGGGCTCAGTTTTCTCAACCATGTCATAAACTTAATTTAAGGAATAGGCGAAAGAAAGACATAAAGGGAATAAAATAATGCTTTGGATATTATTTTGTGGTATCAACAATTGCTATTATTATCACTTGTGTGTATTGAATGTTTATTATAGGCCAAAAGCATAGGTTCTTTACCTACATTACCTCAGTTAATCCTCACAATAACACTATCAAGTTGGCATTATTATTTACCAGTTTAAAAATTAGGAAGTTAACAATAAGAAAGGTAAATGATTGGCTCAAGATCACACAGTAAGCAGCACCTAGCTCAGAGTGGCAAGACAAGAACAGCCACAGTTCAACAAATGTAAAATAGTCCTGGGTACCTGGAAAATACAATAAACAGAGAGCCTGCAGGCATGCTGGTGGAGGCTAATGAGATTGTTCAAGCTGCAAATGTAAATGTCTCTGGGCCAAACTAGTATCCGAAATGAGCAATGTGAGCTGAGTGGTACCTGTGGTGAACTGGGAGTGCATGTCCTGTCTAGCAAGGGCCACTGCTCCTCAGCACCAGCTGATGGAGGCTGGGTGGAGCCACAGAGCAGCGGAAAGGGGTGCTGGGCTTAAGGCAAAGCATGGACAACATCTGACACTTACCTTCACTTGGTACGAAATGGGAGACTAGCCAAACACCCACTCTCGAAATGCCTCCAGGAGAAATCTAATATTGGTCCTGAAATTCCAGATCTTCAAGTCGCTGATTAACATTCCAAGTCTGGCATCTCTACAACTGCTGCCGACTCTTGAATAGCACGGGGGTCAGGAGGTCTAAACCACACACAGTCAAAAATCCTCATATATCTATCTTGTGACTCACCAGAAACTCAACTACATTCAGCAGGTTAGCATGGGCAGATTCAACCAATCACAGATGAAAACAGTTCTTTGGATACCTGGTAGGAACCCACGGATGCAAATGTAGAAACAAATTTTTCAGCAGTGGTTGGTTGAAGCTCTGGATACAAACCTACAGAAAGGAAGGGTCAAGGACCAAGTAAGTGGACCTGCGCAGTTCAAATCCATGTTGTTCAAGAGTTAACTGTATAAATATGTAATGGGATATTGACTTCAGCCCCCACGAAGAAGCTGGTGACACACGCTTTCCTCAATGAACCAGGAGTGCCTATCAAGGTTCTGGGGCAAGGGGATAAGTGACGAAAAGTAGGAGCGCCTCAGCACAGGCTACCACTGCTGGCGCCAAGAAGGCAGCTCACTTTAGGGTGCTGCGTCTGGGTTCAAGACCTGCTAGTTAAACTGAAGAAGGACAGGAGCAAAAATGACAAAGATAGGTAAGACTTCCCAATTAAAACCAGAGATGGTTTCAATAACTCGGCACACGCATACATAGCTAATGGAGTTATACGTTATCTCCTGAAAATCAGTTGAGTAAATCATGAATACCTCACTTAGTGCTCACCTGTCCAGTCCTCATGGATTAGTGCTATAGTCGGCAGCAAAGTAGCATGGGCACAGTGGGACAAAAATCACAAGCTATGCCACTTTCCTTTGTCCATGCCTGTTTCCACCATTTAAACAGATTTTTCCTCTTACAATTTTTGAATTCTAACAAATGATTGTTTTCTAGAGGAATAAAAAAACCTATGATTATATCAATGGTTAAAATACACACTGAACGTTACAGCAACTCAAGGAACATAAATCTCAGGTAGATGTGGGGTCATGCACCAGACCTAACCCCACTGACCAATAGGACAACCAGAGAGAACGCCAACTAGTTCAGACATTAGGCAAATAAACCTCTAATTAACATCGATTGTACGCAATAAATTGATAATGTCAGGAAGATATCTCCACAGAGATCATGCTGTGATGACCTCATATAGTTCTGATTTAGTCAGCATTCCCATTTCTAAATATGATTCTAACATTAAAAGTCTCAGAAATCATAGAAGTGGTTGGCTCATTGGCCTGGTAATCTCCCCACAAGGTTCCTAGAAAGAGAACTACTGTGTCAAAGATATGGATATATTTAATTTTCTTGGTATACACCCGATTGAGAAACTCTTGCTCATTACATCAAAAATATATGAACAAAAATATTGTGACAAAAAATTAAAAGCAACCTACATGTCTCAACAGGAGAAACTGTGGTGTATTTAAACAATGAAATACTATATAGCAGTGAATATTAATGAAGTAGAGCTACTTCTATCCAGATAGACAAATATCACAACATAAATTTGAATGGGAATAAACAAGTTGCAGATAGATATGAACATTATAATACCATTTACATTAAGTTTTTAAACATGCAAAATAATATTATATTGTTTATGGGTATATACGGATCATATTGTGCTGGGGTATACATGTAGTAAAAGATTAAAAATACACACAGGAATGAGGAAAACAAAGTTTAACATAGTGTCTACGTCTGGGAAGAGAACAGAGGAAAGAGAGCATGCAAGTGACTTTGGTTATATCTGTAATGTATTTCACATAGTAAAAGCAATATGAAGTGAATATCATAAAACATTAAGATTTGACAAAGTCGAATGTTGAGAGATACCTGTTGTATTATTCTATTTACTATTCTGTATCACAGTGGTATACCAAGGGTGAGACAATGGGAATACTCTGTTATAGGTATGGGCAAAAAGAGGGAGTATTTTCTATAGAATGGGTCAAAAGTAAATATCACAGTATGACTATGTCCCCTTCAGCTAGCAATTATAACAATATCACTAATAAAAGACTCTTCCCAGCTAAGTAAAGAGCTCTCACCAGTCCCAGTCTTTGCCTTGCTAAGTCATTTGCTGAATCTTTGAAATATTTCTTAATTCAGACAGATTCAGTTCATTAATGTAAATATTCTTTATCAATCACAGTGCACAATGAAATCCATATGATCATCTTAAAACATTTTAAGATCTCAAATTGTCTTTTTTGGTTACGGTCTACTGAATAAACCAGGAGAAAATATACATTTTAGAAATGTTCAACAATTACGGTTGACATTTAAAGCATCTTCAGTTCACTCCTTAGTTTAACTAGAAATATTTCAATGTACCAGAAAGCTTTAATCACTTAGTAAATCGTGACATTGCTATAAGAATGATATAGAGATTATAGATTACGTTAGGATTAGATTGCAAAAGCAACATGGATGGCAAAGGCAAAGAACAACTGAAGAAAACCCTTAAATTGCCCATAAAATACAATAAGCACAGTTTCATAAACACAATCTTATCTTCATACTAATTCTTATGCTCACTCAAACTTAAGACTTGAAACAATAGGAATGTCTAGATTTCTGGGCCTGCAAACCACTTTGCCATAAAGGTAACCGTCAACCCCATTCAAGGAGGGTGTGGGTGGATGGAGAATGCCGCAAAGAGTCTCATACTTCAGTGTACATCAGAATAGCCAGAAAACTTATTAAAACAAGATTCCTAGGCCCTACCATCACAATTTCTGATTCAGCAGTCTCAAGAATTTGCATTTCAAACGAGCTCTCAGGTGATGTTGATGCTGCCTGTCAGCAAATCACATTTTGAGAACTGTTTTAAGGATTTTTTCCTACCCTTTTTACTTTGCCCTACAGGGTGCCTTTAAAATCTAATTCTGGCATCATATTAGGTATAAAGTAGTGCCCAGAAAAAGCCAGGCCACAATAAGACCATTATCACATATTAGGTAATCAAATTAAATCATGCAATATGTAACAACAGAACCATATTTTATGTTATTGTAAATATTTGTATAGAACCTCCTGTCTTTCAAAGAGCTCAAGGTGCTTCCTGTCTCCTCTCACTACTGGATATATGAGAATTATAAAATTTATTTGATAAAGAAGGAATTTACAAAAACAACTGATTTCTAATTCGACTACCTGTGACTGCTTATACCATGTAGCTAACTGTTGTGTTTTTTATTAACTTGTATACTTGAATGGTTTAACAGAAAAATTTAATGGTGGTATTACATTTGATAGTTTGCATTTGATAAGATATATGCCAAATAATACTTTATTATCAAAATAATTGAATCATGTCATTAAAATGAAAGAGGAAATTTACTTCAAGAAAGCAGGGATATTTTGATCTTGAAACACAAAAAGAGAGTCAGTCCATTATCTACTGAAAAATACCTACTGCTGTAGAATTTTATTGCAGGATCAGTGGCTCTTCTCCAAAAATAAGCTCCGTAATTACAGTATTAGAAATACACATGTATATTCTGTTAATTATGATGTTCCAGCTTATAGGTGAGAAAAAAAATGTTATTTGGCAGCAAGAGACCACTTCTTAAAATTTTATTTAAAAACTAAGACTTCAGGAAGTAATTTAGCTAAAATGTAAAGACAACAGCTGAAAGAAACAGCAAATTGCCTTAAAGGGAAGTTTCCATAATGTGATATTTACTTTTGACCTATTCTAAACATAGGATACCCTCCCTAAATTCAAGGACAAAATTTCCCAAAATATTTTCTGAAAACTTCATTTAAAGATATTGAATCTTTAAATACTAAGGGTTTTCTCTAATTATTTTGTACAACTGAAATATGTAAATGATTTAGTAGATATTAAGAAATACAAATTCTGTTACATTAAATAGAAACTGAAATCCATATTTTATGTTTCACGTTTGCTTTTTTATAGATCTAAGCAACTTTACAAGATAAACCTAAATTCTAAACATTAAACTCTACTTATTGGCAGTTTAAATATCTTTCTGACCTTATGTAGGCACTATATATAAGTGAAGAATTATTTTTAAAAACACACAGATATAAACTCTACCCCAAATGAAAAAGCAAAAAATTTTTTTAAAAAAAAGGTTTTTATAACTACAGAATTTAATATATAAATTACTCAATATAGGACATTATTACTATATGTAAAAGAGAGGATCTAGTATAGTTTTCCAAATTATTCTGAAAATTCCATAGCCAAATGAGTTTTGGAAACACTGACTCTGACCCATAAAGTCATAAGTAATTCTAATATATGATAGAAAGTGGCAAGGACCATTAAAAACAAAAAAACATGACTTTTATAAAGTTGACTTCTTCATTTGTCTCCCCTTCCACTAACCATCACCAAATCTTATGATTTTATTTATAAGATATATCTCCAATCAGTTCATGAAAAGATACCATGCAAAAATAACCAAAGGATTTATATATAGTACAGTATATGTTCTCTTACTTCGTTAAATTAAAATAGAGCTCAATAATAGAAAGACACTTAGAAAATATCAAAATATTCAGATATTAAGTAATGTACTTCTAAATAACAATGACTTAAGCAAGAAATCATGAGTAAAATTAGAAAATATTTTGATTAAAACAACGAAAACACAATATATCCATACTTATAGAATATGGCTAACTCAGTGCTTAAGGGAGAATGTATAGCTCTAAACACATTTATGAGAAAAGAAGGACAGTAAAAAATATGTAATTAGCTCCTCCACCCCTCCCCCAAAAAATAGCAAGTTAAACCCAAACAAAGGAAATAATAAGAAAGAGAAAAACTCAGTGAAAGAGAAAACAACATGTAACAGACGATGAACAAAGACAAAAGTTGGCTCTTTGAAAAGCTTAATCAAATCAATAAACTGCCAACAAGACTGATCAAGAAAAGGCACAAATTACCAATAAAATAAATAAAAAAGGAAACATCACTGAAAAGATAACAAGAGACTATTATGAATAATTTATGCCAATATCAAATAATAATCAATAAATCAGATGAAATAGAAATAGCCCCTGAAAAATACAATTTACCAAAATCAGCACAAGAAATTTAAAAAAACCTAAATAGTCCTGTATCTATTAAATCCTATTGAAATTGAATCTATAATTAAAACTCTTGTACCAAAAATCTCCAAGATTCAAAAGCTTTGCTTGTGAATTTTCCAAATACTCCCAAGTTCCACACAACCCTGTCACATTTTTTACCCTCCTTTCACCTCAATGCTCTGAACCTCACCATCATGCTCTGCTTTGAGACTGACCACAAGGACCAATGCCATCATTCCCAATACACCTGTTTATGTTAGTTACTACCAAAAGCCCAAGATCATCTCCCATCACCCCTCACCTCCACACAGCTCTGTACATTCCTCAAATGAATTCATTTCCCATCCTTCTTTAACTTTCAAAAACCTTTGACTGTGCCCTCTGGAACTCAGTTCACAATCAACTGGACTACCCATAAACACAATCTCTTCTCTGAATAATCTTTTCATCTTAGGGCTCTAATTGAAACTGGCTCTTTCCTGAGGACATCTTTTGCCCTTCAGCCCTCTCAAATGGTGGCTGTATTCTTTCCTACAGCCCTTGTACCTGAGTCTGGAGTGTAGGTAGGGCACTAACCATACTGGAGTGCAGATAGTCTAGATCTGGACTGGAGTACAGACAGAGGGTCACCTCTTGCTCCTCAGTGCCACTTCTATAACATTGTTCTTACTTTCCTCCTAAAAAAAGCTCGTCTTGAAATTGTATCCTCAGACTCCATACTTCCTTTTCCTCATTGTTATAGCTGTCTACAGACCCCTGGATCATCCCTCACATGCATTGAAGAATATTAGTACCTGGTCACTATCACTCTCAACTGTACTATTTCTGATATATTACTTGGCGATTTCAATATCCATGTTAATTTCTCTAATTTCTAGCTTTTCAATTCCTTAGCTTCCACTTCCCAATCTTTTTCTCCACTCCACCTCAGTCACATGCCCCTGTAGACACACCTTAGACCATGTTTTTATCATAACTTCTTTGCTTCACCTACCCTTTTTCTAGCTTAGATGCCATGGACTATTATTATAATCATTTCCTTCCTTCAACCTCCTTGTCTCTCTCTCCCTTCATTATACTTCTCTACTGTATTAGTCAGGGTTCTTCAGAGAAGTGAAACCAATAGGATATAGATAGGTAGGTAGGTAGGTAGGTAGGTAGGTAGGTAGGTATGTGGATATAAGAGATTTATTATAGATTGACTGATGCCTACTAATGCGGGGGTTCACCAATTCACCCAGAAATGTTTTAAGAGCTGTTTCCCTTAGCCAATTCAAGTTGACACATAGAATTATCCACCACACCTACTAAAATCTAACTCTCCACCCACTCTGCACCTGCAGCTGAATGTGGGCTGAGAAGAACACATAAATATGTTAATTAGTCTCAAGTAGGTGTGCTTCTGGGCAACCATAGTGCATCTCCCTACTAGTGGTCACACCTTAATCTTATTACTTTAGACTTTCCTTCTCTTCATAATCAGTTCGTGACCTTGCTACCTATTTCAGTGAGGAATTTCACTGTGAGAATTTCCTTGTGATTTCCCCACCACATCTCCCCATTGCTGTACACTGATTTTCCTTAGCTCCTAAGCTAGCCTTTCCTTAGCTCCTAGCTAAGCCTAACTTGCGCACCATGTCAAATCCCCTTTCACTTACTCAAAGATATCATACTAGGAAATGTCCCTCTCATTCCTAAATCACTGAATGTTTCCTCATTACTGGGTTGCTCCCATAAATCTGCTATACTATCTCCCATTATGAAAAGAAAAAAGTAGCCCCACTTTCCTCTCCAGTTGCCACCCCATTTCTATGCTCTCCTACACATGAAAAATTCTTGAAAAAGTTATCTACACTCACTGTCTCCATCTCGTCTCCTACCATTCTCTCTTGAAACCATTCCTGCCACAATTTTTTCCCCACCTCCTCTGCAACTACTTTTGTCAGTCATCAGTAATTACAAGTCAAACTGTCAATTCTCAGACTTCGTTTTATTCAACCTCACAACATCTGATCCATTGATTACCTCTTCCTTCTACAGCTGTTTTCTCCTCTTACTTTCTAAGATACCACTCTCTCAGTTCTCTTCCTACCTCACTGATGGCCTATATATCAGTTTCCTTTGCTGGAAACTTTCTCTTTGACCTATAGATGTTATCATTCCCCAGACTTAGCCTTTGGGCCTCCTTCTTTCTTTGTTTACATATTTCCCTTAATGATCTCTTATATTTCTATAACCTTATAGTATGTGCATGTTGACAATCCTCACATTTCTCAATTCCTGGCTTTTACCTTGGGTTCCCAGCTTACGAAACCATCTTATCTTTGGGCATCCAACACCCAAACATACTCTTCCCATTGTCTTCCCCATATTGATAAATGGAAAATCCGTTCTTTCAATTAATCTAGTTTGAAAACTTGGAATAATCTTTGACCTCTTGTTTTCACATCCCATATGCAATCTGTCTATTCTATTCCAAGTATTTCTAAAATGCCACTACTTGCAACAGTTTCCACCATTTCCATCCTTCACAAACCACCATCTCCCTTAAGTTTAAGAATAACTTCTTAGATGATCTCCCTGCTTCCTCTCTTGCCCTCTACTTTTGGTCGTCAATATAGCAATCAGAATGATGTGTAAAAGAATACATCAGACTATGACATCCCTCTGCTTAAAACCCTTTGAAGGCTTCCCATCTTCCTCGTAGTAAAAGCCTTACACTGACCTCAAAGCCCAATGTGATGTGTTGCTGGTACCTGATCCTGCTTCCTGTAATTATCCCCCTGTTTAAGAGGAATAAGTTCCCCTTCTTTTTCTGGAAAAAGGCCACACATGCTCCCACCTCACAAGTTTGCACTTACTGATCTTTTTGGCTAAAATGTTCTTTCCTCGCTAATCACTTTGCTTTCTCCCTTACTTCAGCTCTCTGCTCAAAAGTCACGTTATCATCAAGTCCTTTCCCGACCAATCTATATAAAATATAATCTCCTCCCCATCCCAAAGATAATGTTTCCCTTATCATGATCTTTTTGCTCAAATCCCTCATTTATCACCTAACATTTGATATATGTATATTTAGATTAATTGTTCTCCCTAAGAGAACAGCTTTAGCTGTTTTGTTCACTGTGATATACTCAGCACCCAGAACTTAGTATAGTAAGTACTCAATAAAGAGTTTTAGATGAATAAATCGATTTCTTTGCATTATCTGTGTACACCTTAGTTGTGACTTGATATTCCTTTATAGATATATTTTTATTATAACAATCTTTGTTATAAATAAGTTATGTTCTTTATAGCTTTCAAGAAAATTTTCATTCCAAATGGAATCATCATAAAATAAATCTTCTTATGATAAACAATAACTTCTAAAATGACTTATTAATAATATACAAAATAGGTCCATGATAAGTGGTCCACATTTAAGAGGAAAGAAGATTTCAAGAAAGTAAGATTTAAATAAGAGTATGTAAAATTTTTAAACCAACTCTCTTGCAAAGAACAACTAGAAAAGCTAGATGAAATATTTTTTTAAATCTGCTGACAGGCATTGGAGACCTCTCTAAACAATGAGAATTATAAAATCCAAATCCAAGAGAAAAGAAAATCCAAGAGGGTAGTAGAGCATTTGGGGATGATTTTTCAAATTTTCTGATTCCAAAAGCAGCATTTGAGTTTCTGAGTAGCTGAATAAAGGATCTTTGGGACTGGCTCAGAACCTCAGAATTGGTATAAAGATTATTTTAAGATGAATACATTTGAGATTCAACAGATAGAGAAAGAAACCTTCTTGGAGTTTCACATATCTGACTGAAAACAGAGACTTCTGAGAAATGAGGCTGCAAAAAATTCCTTTTTCAAGTTGGGTCTATTCCCAGGAAAAAGCCCAAGAGTAAACCTACCATAAATCCTCTTTCCAGAAGAGTTTAATGGCTGTGAAAAAGACAGAAAGACCACTTGCACCTACATAAACAAATACCATAAACTTATCTTCCATTTGTTTTTCTAAATACTTATTTGTTCTTTCCATAGAAGCCTTTTCTCCCACTTTCCTTTCTTCTACTATATTAGGTATATAAGCCCCAAATTCTAACCACCCCTTTGAGGTACTTATTACCAAACACTCCTGCATGCATGTGCTTTGCACATGTAAATATCCTTTTTCTCCTGCTAATCTGTCTTTTGTCAGTTTAATTCACAGTCCTCAGGAACTTAACCTAATAGGGTAGAGGAAACGTTTTTTTTCCCTTCCACCACAACTTAAATAAACTAACAGGCAGGAGGACAAAAGAGGGGTCAGGGTCCAGAAAGAAGAGAGATCCTGGTAAGTACAAAAGATTTTCATGAGTGACACCAAAGAACTATACTCTAGGATAAGAAAGAACTGTAAATAGACCAGTCCTCACAATAACTGAAAACCTGATTTGAATCATTCAGTCCTAATTAGAGTGTGGTGAGCTGGCTTTGATTACTATTCTATGGGTAGCTGAAAGACAGAAACAAAAGTAAATTCTCTCTATAGTAAGATATCATTACATAGAACTGAAATAACCTTTACTGAGTTTTAATGTATAATTTTTAACTTTTATATTCTTAAAAGCATACAAAAATATGACATAATTGAAACCCAAGAAGGAAAGAAAACCCCAGATAAATGAAATAGATTGGGTAGGGGAGGTACAGAGAATGGGGAGTCACCATGCTAAGGGGTATAAGATTTTGGGGGGATGATAAAAATGTCCTAAAATTAGATTGTGGTGATGGCTATACAACACTATAAATATACTTAAAAACATTAAATTGTACACTTCAAACAGGTGAGTTTTATAGAATGTAAATTATTTCTTAATAAAGCTCTTTTTAAAAATTACTAATTAACTGAAAGGAGTGGGGAGAATGACTGACACTTTTGGCCCAAAACACAGAAATAGTGAAGCTATCTTAAACTCAGATGGAAAAATCTGTGGGTGATACAGGTCTGGGAAGAAAACGAGGAGCTCATCTTTGGATATGTAAAGTTTGAGGTGCCTATTTTACATCCAAGTGCAGATATTAAGTAGAGAGTCGAAAATATAAGTCTAGAGTTTGGAAGAGAGATTTGGGCTGCATATATAAATGTTGGTCATAATACATAGATGGAATTTAGAATTGTGAAACAGGTGGAGATCACCAGGGGAGTAAGTAGAGTTTTAAAAAAAGAGAGAAGATGAAGAAGTTAGTACTGAGTCAATCCAAGATAGAAGGGAAAGAAGGGAGGAAGAGAAGGACAATAAAAAGATAAAGAAAAAAACAATGGAAAGCAATAAGGGGGAAAGAGGAGGGGAAAGCAAGAGAGGGAATAGGGAAAATAAGGAAGGCTTACAGCTGTGGGCAACTGGAGCTTGACTCCAGCAAGGACCCTTGGAGAAACCATGTGAAACATGCCTCAAAGTAGCCCAACAGAGGACAGGAAAGTGAGGCTTTAATCTACCCATTCCCATTCTCATTTGGTGAAGAGTCACTATTTGGGGTATTAACTTGCCAAAGTAGCTATATTAGACCAAGTCTAAGAGTTAGCTCTTGAGTGACCCTATAGAATCTTTGGTCTTTAACAGAAAAGGCAGCTGATACAAGATTGTTGAAACATCTGTCTTCATAGAGTACCTTAGAATAAAATGATTAATTATAGATCATTAGCATGTTTGTATTCTATTGCTGCTATAATAAATTACTGCAAATTTACTGATTAAATAACATAAATCTATTATCTTATGTACCTGTAGATTATAAGTCCAACACAGGTCTCACCAAGCTAAAATCAATGTGTCAACAAGGATGCATTCCTTTCTGGAGGTTCTATAAAATAATCCCTTCTTTGTCTTTTCCAGCTTCTGAAAACTATCCATAATCCTTATCTTGAGGCTCCTTTTCTCTATTTTTAAAGCGGGCAATGTTGCATCTCTCTGACCATTCTTCTGTAGTCAAGTCTCCTGACTACAGCCAGGAAAGATTTCTCCTCTTTTAAGGACCAGTGTGAGTAGATTGGGCCCACCTGGATAATCCAGCACAATCTTTCATCTCAATGTCCTTAACCTTAATCACATCTGCAAGGACCCTTTTTCCATGTAAAGTAACATATTCACAGGTTCTGGAGATTAGGACATAGACACTTTTGGGGGAGCCTTCTCCATTATTCTGCCCACCACAATTATATAAGAATTTTTGCAGTATCCTTGTTAATTCTTATTAATTGGTCTACCACATACCAGACACTGTGCTAGGCAGAGAGATCCAATGGTAAACAAGAGAGACCTTCATGGAGCTTCCTTTCTAGTAAGAAGACACATCAGTCATTCTTCTTTTTAAAAACTATACCAAGTATTATAATAAAAGAAGACTATAACACAAGACCTAACTAATCTCTATTGAATCGGGGGAAGTTTTCATGTGGACAGAGCATTCAGGCTGAGCCTTAAAGGAAGACAGAAAAGTAAGAGTGGCCCAGGCAGCTACATGTGAATGCCCTTGGTCTTTTTTTCGAGATGTTAACCCGTAGGGTTTCTGCTGCCCAAAGAGCCAGGTAAAATGCCTCAGTCTGGCCTCTGCTCTCAAGGGATGCCAGTAAGAGAAACTCAAAACTCAACTCATGATCTCCTTGTTTCAGAAATCTAATGATCTTCTTCGAGGTTGAGTTTAATTGAAACTTAAATTGTCTTCGAAAAGTTTACACTATAATTTGCCATTGGATAAATTACACACACACACACACACACATACACGCAACACATACACACACACTCATATATATATATATATATATATATATATATATATATATATCATATACAGAAAGGTATAGAAGCAGTGCAATAGAATGCAAATTTGATGAAAGGAAAGCAAATATCTTTGTTTGATAAATGAGTGCAATGTTTATTTTGTTGCAAAACAATAACCAAGTGCTCTGATGGACCTATGAAAGGAAGATACTCACATGTCATTAAAACTAGGTTACATCATTTACTAACATACTTACTAAAGGATTGCCTATCATTTGTGATCATTGTTATTAAAGGTGAGGCAAGAGAATGCAAGTCTCTCAGTATCGATAAGAGATTTCACTTCATTAAGAAGCTGTCATGATCGACTCAGCCTTCCACAGAACTATCATTAAGGCATCGTGCCATAGTCTTAATTGTATACAAAATAATAATGCATTCTACAATCATGGCATTTACAAATTGATGAAGTGCAGAAGTCTTAAAGCCAGGCTTTATTGCTGACAAAGAAAAGAATTTTTTAAAATTATTAGCCTCCTTTGGCATTCCAAGATTCAATCTTGGTGCCCTAGATCATGAGCTTTTTACTTGCTTTGCTAAAACGAACTCAACAATATAGAGGAAATAGAAAGTCTGTCCCTTCTTGCCAAAGAACTATAAAAAGGAAGAAGATGTAGCTATAGGAAAAATAGGTGGTAAAAGTGTGTACTCCTAGTAAAAATCCTAGAAAAAGAAATGTATTAGCTTAAGAAGGAAGCTGAAGGCAGAGTATGAGGAACTTTTCCCTACTTCCTAAAACAGAACTGTGAAAGGAAACCCCCTTAGTGGTTGCAGTGCCGTTAAAGCCAAAGGAAGTTCTGAGTTCAGGGTCTTCCTCTGCAGATATGTGATATGAAAGCTACCCAAAAGTTCAAAACTTTTCATCTGCCCTTGAAAAGTAAATGGTGCTGGCTAGCAAACCTATGATAATTGTCTTAACAAGAACAAGTGACCCCGTAGCTTAGAGCAGAAGGGTAGATATCCCTAACTACGGACCAATTAGGAGTCGCAGTCAGATTTCAAGGAGGCATTCAGCACTCAACACACCAAGGCGGACTGAAGGGCACTGTGTAAGCAAGAAGAGGAGAGAAAGAGTTCACAAGTTGTCGAGTTTGGCCAAATGCCAATTAGGATGAGCAATGGCCAGAAATACAAGGGACGTTATCTCTACATAGACCAGCAAGGACTAAGGAAAGGTCCATGCGCACCATGTGGACTCAGGGACCACTGGCCCTCCTCACTACAAGGACCTGTCAAGTGCCCCAGTATACACGATCACCACCTTGGGAGGGAGAAGGAAAAGGAAATCTGAAAGACAAGTAATTTATTTTTTAAGAAAAAGAGGCAGGTGGAGACTTTAAGTTATTACATTGGACTAAGTTGATTGAATTGGTTCCCCCCCCCCTTAATCTCAATCTTTTCATAAATTATTATCTCATTTTACATATTGCTTGAAATTTGTTTATTTTACTTGAGACCATATCTTAGAGATATTCTAAGTCAGTACATGGATCTCCCTCATTCTTTCTACCCACCAAATGATATTCCATTTAATATAACAACTTATTTAACTAGCACCCTAGAAAAAGAGAGTTAAGTTGTATTGGATGTTTTTCCCAAAACAGAAAGATCTGCAATTCACATCCTTGGGAAGCACTGATCCTGTACCAAACTCAAGTGCCTGGTTCTCATCCCACAATTTCCCCAGCTATCTTCTCAGTCCCTCATTGAGACAAGCTCAGGGCCCATCAGACCTGCCCCGGGAGGGAATACAACTTAAACTCAGATTTGACTCCCTGGTACCAGAAGTAGAAAGTCGAAGTCACCTGAGAAGTGCTGTGGCCTGGTTATTATCGCCATTAACATAATGGTGCTTACCATGCTCCAGGCATGTAGTTACACGTTGTTCTATGTTTCCTCCTTAAATGGATGGGAAATACGTGGCTGGCTCAGAGCTATTAAGCATGATTAATTAATCACATGCCAAGAGATTGAGGCAACCCCCACCTCCCAAAATGAGTTTCCTGAGTCTCCCCAGCTGTCCTTCTCAGGTTATGCCTCCCACAGCGAAGAAAAGTCAATGGATCAACCTCTGCCACTATTTCTCCTCCTTGCTGCCTAATGGACCCAAAATCAAACCAGTCTCCCTGGAGCCCTCCAGATTACCCACGAATCTGGATTAAAGCAATTTCCTTTGCTGGAATGGGTCTGAAATACAATTTAAGGATGTTAGCTCTGGGGATTCAGATCTGGGTTATTAAACGTCCTCGTATGACCTGGACTGCCCACCCACATGGCTATAATGTGCCCCAGACATGAGGCACTACAGTGTTTCAAATAAGGAACACTCATCAGAATTTAAAAGTAATTTATTAATTTATTATTTAATTGAGAGCCTTGAACTAAAATGATTGACTATATACATTGTTCAGAAATTAATGAGTAATTGGTATAGCCACTATTAATTGATTTATACTAACATTAATAATGGATCATTCCAAGCAAATCACAATTGTGGGTTTACTTTCTTCCTGTATGCATATTACTTTTTTTATTGATGTAAAATTGGTATATAACATATTAATTTCAAGTACACAATATATTAACTTGATCTTTGTATACATTATAAAGTGATCACCACAATAAGTCTAGTTACCATCAGTCACCATACAATTGACTCCCTTCACCCATTTCTCCTAACACTGAACCTCTTTCCCTTCTGATAAACATCAATCCATTCTTTGCATCGTTGCTTTTGGTTTGGTTTGGTTTTCTTTTGTTTTGTTTGTTCATTTGTTTTGTTTCCTAGATTCCACGTATAAGTGAAATCATATGAAATTTGTCTTTCTCTGTCTGACTTATTTTATTTAACATATATATAGATATATAAATACACATATACACACATCACATCTTCTTCTTCCCTTCATCCATCAATGTATGCTCAAATTGTTTCTATATCTTGGCTATTGTAAATAATGTTGCAATGAACAATGAATTTGTGTTTTCATTTTCTTCAGAGAAATACCCAGAAGTGGAATATCTGGATCATATGGTATTTCCATTTTCGTTTTTTGAGGTATCTCCATACTATTTTCCACAGTGGCTATACCAATTTACATTTTCATCAAAAGTGCACAAAGTTCTCTTTCCTGCATATCCTCTTCAGCACTTACTATTTCTTGTCTTTTGCATAGTAGCCATTCTAACATGTGTGTGATGATATCTCATTGTGGTCTTGATTTACATTTATCTGATAATTAGTTGATTTTGAACATTTTCTCATGTACCTGTTTGCCATCTGTATATCTCTGGGGGAAAAAAAAATGTCTATTTTGGTCCTCTGCTCATTTTTAATCAAATTGTTTGGGGGGTTTTGTTTTGTTTTTGTTGTTTTTATTTGTTTGTTTTTGTTATTGAGTTCTTTGAGTTTTGCATTTATTTTGGATCTTAACTCCTTATCTGATATCCTATTTGCAAATATTTTCTATCATTTAGTAGGTTGCCCTTCTATTTGTTGATGATTTTCTTTGCTGTGTAGAAGCTTTTTAGTCTGATATAGTCCCATTTGTTTATTTTTGTTTCAGTTGCCTTTGCTTTTTAGAGTCAGATCCAAAAATTCAATAACAGAAATAATGTCAAGGAACTTTTGGGAAAGGGTTTCTTCCTACATAAAAAAATAAAACCTTTTAAGAGATTCCCATTGCTTTCCCCTATGCCTTGCCTTTCTGCTATGGTTATAATTATGAGGCATTATTCTGAACTAAGGTGAGGGCCATGACTTAACCAGTCTGAAAATGAAAAACCAATATACTCAGGATGGCGAAGAAAAAAAAAGAAAGAGTTTGAATCCTTAATGATGTCGTCAAGCTGCAGCACTGGTCCCACAGTGGCTTACCCTTGGACTTCTTTTTAAATGATAGACCTTAATGTCTTTGCTGCTTAGACACATTTGATTGAGTGTTCTGTAGTTTTAGCTAAAGATATTCCCAAATCATACTTTATACTTCTGTTACATGCCTCACAATCAGCTAGTATGAAGCAAAACTGAAATATGAACCCGCGGCTCTGGCCCTAAGGTCATGAACTCTCTACTCCAGCATTAAGATGAAATCAAGACATTCTTCCCTCGTTCCCCACAAAGATGTTGTTATGAAGGAGAAAGAGAACTTGTGCTTTTCCTGCAATTTATTTCCTATACATACTATAAACACACACACACACGCGCGCGCGCACACACACACACACAATTTTGGCAGCCATAGCCAACAGAATCCATTTCTCTCTCTTTTGTTACTCTTAGATGCCTGTCAACTTTCCTCATAATTTGACAGAAGCGTTCTAATGAAGACATTTCCAAAATGTCTATAAATGTTATTCCTTCTTGCCATGGCTCTTGATACAGCAAACTTGTATGTAGGTGTTTGAGAAAGGAGTGGTACCTCCCCCCAAACATATTTTTTTCTTGCCTTGTTTCTGACTGGGTTAAAAATTAGTTGGTTTGTGAGGTTCAACAAATGGTACTTGACCCTTTACTTTACTCGACATATTATATCACTAGATACCTTTGATTTTGAAACTGCACTTTCTCCAGTGCAGCCCTTTATTCTCCACTTGATATCCTCTAGCTGTTTGCTTAAAAAGAAAATAAGTCAATAGAAATCTAAAATGGTAACAAGAAGTACATAGCTGAAATACTGTCTGTACTGTCCAAATCACCTTCAGATTCCTATACACTTTGTGTCCATGTAACACATTTTTCACATTTTTTTTTCACTTTATAACTACATAAAACAAACTTCCTCCCTCTGGTCACAGGACTCTCTGGCACAGATCTCTTTTGCTCCCATTTAATTTTACTCCCACTTAAGGAGCACATGAGAGGCCAGCACATCATTTGAAAGGATGTTATCTTGCTCATCTGGAAAAAAAGGACACTTTGTTGTTTAAATTCAATGTCTTAACCTCAAAGAGATGCTCTGGAGGGCCCCATCTGTGATAATCTTTCAGATTAAGAACTATGTTGGGCATTTTTGAGATATGCAATCAAACACTGTGCGACAAGCTTCTACACATCCTCTGCCACCACCTATTGTATAGGAGAAGACATGGCGAAGGTGAATTCCTCAGATACAAAAATATGTCCCACTACTGAGAAGGGCAATCAGGCTCCTGCAGCTAAATAAATAGTCTACAAAAGGGAAATGACACATATGAACTCTGTTTCTTTCCTCTGAATTCAGAGAGTTAGCAGGCACCTCAAGTCAAGTAGAAAGACACAACTTAAATTTTTACCTCATTTAGTGGTCAATGAAACCCAATCATACAGAATGAGAGAGAAAAATAAAACTCTGACAAGTTGACTTTTCGAAAAGAGTCAGTAGGAAAGAATTCAAACTAAGAATTTGGACTCTCAGCTCTTAGTTCCTGGTCTATTACTAACAAGCCTTTCCGTCCTTAGGGAAAATAGTTGGCCTTTCTCTCTTGTCTTGGTTTTCTCACATGCAGAATGATGGTGGTGATAATAACATATTCACAGCGCATTTCATGGTTACAAGTTTCTTTTACATACAACAATCCTCTGAAGTAGGTTAGACAAATATTATGCCCAATTTAGAGATGAGGAACTAAGTAAGACTCAGAGTTTTAATGACGTGGCTGAAGTTTATACAACTGGTAATCGTAAGGCAATATTCAAATGTAGTTCTAAGTCTAAAATCAGTGGCCTTTCTGCTAAGCCTTTTTGAGCAGGAAGATCTTCAACATGATTCAAAACCTATGATGCTATAATCAAAATTCCAAGAAAGTCAGGTTAAATTATTTATGCATGTATACTGAGATTAAGTAATTGGTTTTCTTTTTCTTATTCTTGTCTATTTGATTCTTAGAACAAAGTCCACATACGTGAAATGAGAGTAAGTAGAACTACAGAAATAGAAGAAGAGGCTCTGTAATTACACAAAAGAAGAGAGAGAGTAATGACAAGTTCAAGACACTACAGAAGGAGTTGTTGAATGCTTCCAAATAAGATTTTTTTGTGTATGTGAAACAGGAATTATTTCGATTCCAGCAAATTAGTTTTTCTCCCTCATGAAAGATGTCTTAAATACTTTCACGAAAAACTTTTTTTGTTCTATTTTTTTGCATTCACTTTTTCATCACAGGCATTTTTATCATCTCAAAAGAAAATCCTGCTGCAGATTGAGCTGTACAGCATAATCAGCTACTATTATAAATGTTTTCCCCCTTCACTCATAACCCTCTTGAGATATACAAATATAATAAGATGAATTAACTTAGCAAGCTTTATTACTCCCCTGATCTAAACTGTTGCTCATTCTGAAAAAGAGAAAGAACCAAGATATAAGATTTCTGAGACTTGAGACATGAGGGATTAGAATCTCAGAGATACAGGTGGGGCGAGGGGGCGGGATACTTATACTGTTTCCTTCATGAATTTATTTAAACTTTTTAATATATAAATATATATTTTCTAAAATGAATTTGAGGCATCTTAGAATAAACGGTACATAGGTTAAGCCACTACAATTGAAATAGAAACAGCCTCTATTTTTTTCTCCATCTTCTTTATTTTCAAGGGAAAGTTAGGAAAGTTAGGAAAAGTGAATAATATTAGGAACCTATATTGCATCCTAAATAACAATTTTAAACCCAGGAAATATATTTCTAGTTTTACTGTCTACTAGTATAATTGAATGAGTTCAGCAATGGGAAACAAATAAGGATTTGTTTCTCTGATACCATTATTGTTGTCATCAATCTTATGAAAAAGTAAGTGCCTAATTGCAGAAGTCAATATACTTAAGGATTATGGTTTCTTAAAAAGTTGAATAGACCTGGTCCCTATCATCATGGAACTCAAAATGTCACACAGGAGGCAGAATAAGAACATTAAGCCAATCCTTAACTGGACAGCAAGATACTTTGGCTAGGTCGAATTCCCATTTGACCTATCAAGGCATCTCTTCCATGGTCATCTGGGAAGGCTTCATTAATGAACTTTGTTTTCAGGAGCTTTTTAAATAAGGGGAAAGGAATGGCTAATTAGTTATAGAACAGATAATTTTTATTAAATGGTATTGCCTTGAAGAGATTTAAAGGTTGCAGTGGCTGAACTAGTCTAACCAGACCGGCATTGGTTGACAGGCCGTGGAATGAATGTCTTTACATTGCTGATACAGAGAAAAGATGGGAGGGATATAGACATGGAAAATCTGCCCACAGATACTTCAGGGAACTTAACCCAGACTACTTTTCTGAAGAAATGTGGCTCTGTCCATATCCATAAAACTCAGGGTGAAAGTAAAAACAGAACAATCACAGTCATTTGATCAAGATAAACACCCATATTCAGATAATTTTATGACAGTCAAATATTTGCCAAAATTCCCCTCTATGATACATGTATATTAGCCAATTTTAATCTGATTTATGAAAATAGATGGTATGTCTAATTATCAGAATGGTGATAATCATGTAAAATGGTACAAGTCGCTCTAAACATCAGAATGCTATGAAGGATAAAATGAATAAAGTATTAATGATAAAGTGGAAAGTAGATAGTAGAACGTATCCTGTAATTGGCGTTAGCAATATAATGTGAAATCTTTTTCACATTTTCAATTCCATAATGTAGGATTTAGTATCTTCCAATTTTCATTACTAGACTTAGAAAACAAATAGCCACTTCTTAATTTTGTCAATTCAGAACATGGAAATCTCTGAGCAGAAAGAAATTAACATGTTTATCTACAGAAGCAGAAATGAGGAAAGATAATAATTATCCTATAAAGTCTAACACTGATATTTCTGATTACTACGTTGAAGAGATTTATTATTTCAGAATTCTTATCCCACTCTGATAAAATTCCTCTATCCCCCTTGCTCTGATCACTATTTTTCCAGCTCTTCACTCCTTTATTTTGACCTCATTACTTCCTACCCCCCACAAGAGCTCCAATCCCATAGTTCCACTCTTTTGATCTGATTTATTAGCTCTCAACTTCCATATTCAGCCAAAACAGACCCGATGGTTCTTTAGTTCTGCTATGCTCTTGAAAGAATATTCAGACCTCTTTTTCTTCACCCATAAATCAATCCAGTTATCTACTGTATATGCTCTACATGTGGCAGCCAGGTGGGTTGCTGCCAAAATAAATGCATGATCTCCCAATGCAGCCACTTAAGTGTCACTCAGAAATACCTTTTCCCTGCTCCTGTTTCTCTCACGCTCCTACTCACACTCCAACTGTCACAATAACCTCCCGCCGTTGCTCATCCTCCCACACATTCTCTGAACAAATGCCACTTCTCCCACTTACCAAAAAAAGAGGCTATCTCTCAGCTTCAAGGCCTCCCAGCCTACAGGTTTACTTACACACTCTTCTGCACCAGCAATATTTTTCCTTCTGATTGAGTCCAGTTCCCTTGTGAATGCTCTGAATTTTTATCTTCCGATTCCTAAACAATGTGGCTGCAGCAGTTGACTCCCATTGTCTTATCCCTCTCACTTCTTCAACCCGTCTCTGTTAATTCCTTCTTCTTGCTGATCAACACATTCAATGATCTCCCATGTGACAAAAAATAGTGATAAACTAAAACAAAGCAAAAAGCAAATCCTGTAATAAAACACTCCTACAACCCAGGAAATCTATTGTACTTTTTGTCCTGTCTCTCTCATTTTCCCCTCCATACAAAAACTACTTACTTTTGAAATAATGTCTATTTATGTCGTCATAATAGAAATTCGTTCTCATTATTTTTATATAAAGATACATACAACTAGAAAAAAAATCACTCATAGTTAAATGCTCTATTAATAATTCATTGCATTTAGGTACAGTCTTTTTGCTATTATATTAAAAGTAATTTTAATGATAGAATATAGTCACGCATATATATATACATATATATATACAGATATATATAGTGATTTTTTAAATTAAAAATGTAGTAAGGACTTCTAGATAAGATGATTCAGTGAATTCACCCTTCAGTTTACTCTCCTCTAAATATAAAATCACTAAAAATAAAATACAAAAAAAGAGAAAATTAAAAAGAGTTAGCTAGATAAATCACATATGTGAGATTAATATTCAGAATATATAAAGAACTCCTACAACCCAACAACAAATAAACCTGATTAAAAAATGAGCAAAGGACTTGACTAGACATTCCTTCAAAGATGATATACATATGGCCAGTAATCACATAAAAAGATGCTCAAACATCACTAATCATTAGGGAAATGTAAATTAAAACCACAATGAGATACCACCTCACATGCATCAGGATGCCTACTTTCAAAAAAAAAAAAAAAAAAACCAGAAAATAATAAATGTTCATGAGAATGTAGAGAAATTGGAATCCTTGTGTACTGTTGTCAGAAATACAAAATGGTACAGCTATTATAGAAAACAATCTAATGTTCCCTCAAAAAATTAGTAATAGAATAATCCAGTAATTCCATTTCTGAGTATATAACTAAAATTTAAAAATAAGGACTTGATCAGATATTTTGTATACCTATATTCATAACATTATTATATACGATAGCCAAAAAGTGGCAGAAATCTAAGTGTCCATTGATAGATGCATGGATAAACAAAAGATACTATGTCTATATAATGGAATATGATTCAGCCATAAAAAGGAAGGAAAATCTAACATGTTGAAACCTGGATGAATCATGAAGACATTACGTTAAGTGAAATAAGCTAGTCACAACAGTACAAATATTGTATCATTTCATTTGCATAGCACCTGGAAGTGTCAAATTCATAAAGACAGAAAGTAGAATGGTGGTTCCCAGAGGCTGAGCAAGGGAGGAAAAAGAAGTCATTACTTAATGGGTACAGAGTTTCAGTTTTGTAATATCTCCAGGGTACGAAATACTACTATGAGCTTATTAATTGACTCTAAATTGATAATAATTATTTTATTAGAAAGTTGAAAGACTCTGGGGAAAAGTCTACATTTACTCAACAAAATATTTATTGAATACTTAGATTATTCCAGGCACCTTTCTATATTCCAGGAATGCAACCATGAACTAGGATAAGGGATGAGAGGGAGGAGAAAGGAAAGGAGCTGAGAAGGGAAGCAGAAAGATAGATGGCCATGGTGTACCCGAGCTAAGAAACTAGATAAAAGTTCCCTTGTATGACCTCTGGCACATTCTAAAGAAGTCTTTCTGCCAAAACTACTTGCCTTTGGCTCCTTCCCTGGGTCATGAACTGTTCCTGCCATCTCTCTATACTCTCTCCACATCCCCTTTTCATCCCTTGGGATAAAAATCAAAGGTATAGTCTAGTTTGTTATTGTTGTAATTAAAGCATTAATCTATCTTCTTCCTGCATAGATTGTCACTTTAATAGGGCTCTATGATAATGAAAAAGCCATTTAAAAAGACCCAAAAGAATGAAGTTATTATAATAAAATGAGGGGCAATTGGAACAAATATTTAGGGAAAGGAATGCTTGACTTCTCTGATCACTTCAGGTGGACAGCACACTAAACTTAATATAAATGTTACTGCTTGTAACAAGAGCTCACTTTGACCAATGGGATAAAATTATGGAAGAAGGTGATTATTTTCCTGTGTACAGGAGGATTTAATCTAGATCAGTTCAATTCGATGAATGTTTATTGAGCCCTATGTCATACATTATTAGGCAGAGAAAGTAGGGAGATGAGTAAAATGCCTGTCTTCAAGAAGCTCAAAGTCCATAGAGACAGACCAGTTAGCCAAAACTTACATGAGAAACCATTACACATCCATCAGAATGGGTAAAATTAAAAAGTCCCATAACACCAAATGTTGGTAAAGATGTCAAGCAACACATTTTTGGTGGAAACGTAAAGGTAAAACCACTTGAGGAAAATCTGGCAGTTTCTTATAAAACTAAATGTAAATATTCGATGACCCAGAAATTTCAATCCTAGCATTTACTCAAAAGAATTGGAGACATATATCCACAAAAAGACAATACAAGAATATTCATAGAAGTCAAAAACTGTAAACTGTTAATTGTAAAATCAATGCAAAATTCTTTTAGCTTTTCTGTCTGCTTGAACATTTTCATGATAAAATGTTGGGGAAAATTATAAAAGAGTATGGGAGATATATGAGGTTCAGAGATGCAGAGAAGATATTTCACTCTAGTTATGGAGAAGAGTGGATAAGGTATCAGAGACAATGTCAATGAGATGCATGAGTTTTACTAAATGAACAGGGTTTCATCAGGCAGTCAAACGAATTGGAGAATAAGTATGTTTGCCTGGCTACGAGTAGTCTGATTTTGCTGGAGACTTGGGTATGTAAGGAAGAGTGTGAACAGAAGTAGGGATAAAGTGGTAAGCAGAGGCCAAATCATAAGAAGTTGTACATACATTGTTAAATTCTTATCCTGTTAGTGATGGGGAGTTATTGTAGGTTTTAAATGTAGGTTGTGGTGTGATCCACCTTGCACTTTAGAACGATCACTCTGGAAATAGCATGAAAGAGAAATTTCTAACTGCAAGGCTGAAGACAGGAAAACCAGAATGAATGTTGCCAATAGCCCAGATGAGGATTGAGAATGGCTTGAATAAAGACAATGGAAGTGCAGGGAGTGAGGAAGCACTGGATTTGAAAATTATTTAAGAGGTAATATTGAGAGGGTATAAAATTAACAAATTGATGATTGACAGAGTGAATTGTGGGGTAAAAGAAAGAGAAAAAGTTGAGGATAATCCTAAAGCTGAGCAAATAATGATAGAATATAAGGGGTGGGGCGGGGAGCAAGTTTTAGGAGAGAATAAGCATTCAGTAACCTCTTCAATAGGAGGTTACTGAACATAAAAACTAGGCTTCAATAGGGATTCAAGATGGCATACAATGTAGAGGCAATGCATACTTCCTCTAGCGACCACACCAAAATTATAGCAAAACTGCAGAGCAACCAGCATATGGAGTCACCAGAGGTCTGGCTGAATAATAGCTCTACAACTGGGTCAGCTCAAATTAACAGGTCACCTCAAAATGGTAGAAGGGGCGCAAATGTGAAATGTCTGGTCCCACAGCTGTGTATGGAGATCCAGAATCGGGAGAGCTATTTTGGCTGCAGAAACCCCTCCCTGACCTGAGGAGCAAGGAGTCCTGGCCTCACGCTGGGCTCTGCAGCCCAGGGTTCCAATGCGGAGATTAAAAAAACAAAAAACAAAAAACAAAACAAAACAAAACAAAACAAAACAGGGTTTCTCAACCTCTGGCTGTGAAAAACAGCAGTTACAGCTGAGTGAGACGGAGAGCTGTGGGAAGCAGAGACCTTTTGAAAGAGCCCACACCCAGCCTTACTTGCTGATGGGCTCACTCGCTCTGAGCTCCAGCACCGGGGCAGCTGCTCGAGAGGCACCAGGAACATACGGGGAGGTGCTGAGCTGTCAGGCTTCAGGGAGAGGACTGGAGGGGTGGCTGGCTCCTGGACACAGGTGCAGGCAGGAGTCTAGATAACACAGGTTGCTCTGCCCAGGGGTTCCCTGGGACCCTGCCTCTCCCAATTCGTGGGCCCATCCAAGTTTCTTCCAGTGATTTATTCCATACAAACAGGCTGTCTTGGCTCCTGCTTCGAACTTTCATAAAATCTCTCAAAGGCTCATAAAACACAAAGAAACAGCATCTGGCCTCAGTGTGCCCTGTACCTCTTGCTGAGTGGCCCCAAACCCCACACCAGTGGCAGACAGCCTTAGTTTCTGGCTTGGCCTCTCAAGACACCTATAAGCCCAACGCAGGTGGCAGCCATATGTGGATTGCTTAGTGACTCTTACCAGGTGGTCTGGAGGTGCCCAGGCTGTGGCTGAACTTTACCTGCAGCTGGACCCCTCCTGGGTCTGTGCCAAGGAGCCCCACAGGACACCTACTACATAAAGCCACTCTACTAAGACTGGGAGACTTAGGAACCCTACCTAATACATTGAAACAGACTCAGGGAGGCAGCCAAAATGGGAAGGCAAGAAAGTAAGTCCCATATGAAAGAACAGAACAAAGCTCCAGAAAAAAAATTTACCAAAATGGAGACGAGCAATCTACCAGATGCAGAGTTCAAAGCACTGGTTATAAGAACGCTCAAGGAACTTAGGGGAAGAGTAGATGAACTCAGAGACAACTTTAACTAAGAGATTTAAAAAAAGAAAAGAAAATATAAAATTGGAGTTGGAAAACATAATAGGGAGCCACTAAGAGATGAAGAATATATCTGAAATGAAGAGTACATTAGAGGGAATCAACAGAGTTGATGAAACTCAGAATCGAATTAGCAACACAGAGGATGGGGTAGTGGAGGACACTCAATCAGAACAGCAACAAGAAAAAAAATCTAAAAAAAACCCACAAAGTTTAAGAAGCCTCTGGGACATCAAGCGTGACAACATTTGCATCATAGAGATACCTAAAGGAGAAGAGAGAGAGCAAGAAATCGAAAACCTATTTTGAAGAAATAATGAAGGACAACTTCCCTAACCTGTTGAGGGAAATAGACATACAACCCCAGGAATTCAGAGAATCCCAAATAAGATGAACCCAAAGAGGCCCATACCAAGACACATCATAATTAAAATGCCAAAGAGAGAATCTTAAAAGCAGCAAGAGAAAAGTAGTTATATACAAGGGAATGCCCATAAGACTGTCAGCCGATTTCTCAACAGAAACTTCGCAGGCCAGAAGGGCTTGACACAAAATATCCAAAGTGATGAAAACCCAGGACCTACAACCAAGATTACTTTACCCAGCGAAGTTATTATTTAGAATTGAAGGACAGAATTGGAGGGATTCCTTTAAGAAAAAGAAAAAAATATGTATCAAAAGTCTAAATAAAGAATGGCAATAACTACATATCTATCAACAAATACTTCAAATGAAAAAGAATTAAATGCTCCAATCAAAAGATAAGGTGGCTGAATGGTTAAGAAAACAAAACTCTTACATGTGCTGCCTACAAGATACTTCAGATTAAGAGACACATACAGACTAAAAGCACTGGGATGGAAAAAAATGTTTCATGATGGACCTAGAGGGTAGTGTGCTGAGTAGAGTAAGTCAGATAGAAGAAGACAAATGCCATATGATTGCACATATACATGGAATCTAAAGAACAAAATTAAAAAAAAAAAAAGAAACAAACTCATAGATACAGAGAACATTTTCAGGGTTACCAGTGGGAGGGCAGTTGCGGGGGGAGGGGTGGGGCAGCGGGCAGTGAAAAAGGAGGAAGAAATTATGAAGTACAAACTGGTAGTTACAAAACAGCCATGGAGATAGAAAATACAGCATAAGGAATATAGCCGATAATATTATAATAGCTATGTATGGTATCAAAGGGGTGCTAGATTTATTGGGGTGATCACTTTATGAGTTATATAGATGTCTAATCACTCTCCTATACATCTGAAACTAATATAGTTTTGTATGCCAACTGTAACTGAAAAATGAAAGATTTTTATTAATTAAAAAAAAAAACAACTGAGCCTCAGTAGAGAAGTCAGCATCGGATCGATTGACTTTTTGAATTTACTTTTTATCATCAACCTACTCTAACTCATTCCAAAGAGAATTTTGGAAATAAAAACCAATGTATAAGTAAAGCCATCAAATTGAAAATGATGTGGTATATTTACTAGCCCTTTACAAAGGGAAAAATCAATCATTATATTCTATAGCCTCTCAAATATGGTTTGTGCTTTCTCCCACAGGGATATAATCTATTGTATGTCCATGGCGTAACAGACACCAAGAATCAAACAAGGAGTTTGAAAATGTGGTTTCTGGTTTTACCTTCTCCATTAGCAGCATAACTGAGCACACACTTAAGCTTTCAGAGGCTTCCGATATGAGAAAGCCAAATCATTAGATTTTTATGATCTCGTCTAGCTCTCGAATGAGAATTTTCTTTTTAGTTCTATCTTATGGTTCATTATTCAGGCACTTTCCCTTTCTTCAGTCATCTCAACTTAGCCTCCAAAGTACCAATTAGCGCTTCAACTTGAGAAGAAGAGAAAGGAGAATAAAAAGCGTTTGCTCTTTCCTAGATATTATGATAAAATATAAAAATGGAAAAACTGACAGTACTAGAATTAATGATTGGACCCAGAGGTTTTGATTTATACAGACTCACACTATTCCATAGGTCATAGGCAACATAAGTCCAACTCCATACCAAGAAAGACCATTTAAAGCAGTTTTATTTAAAGATAAATAAGGATGTCCTTATGCTGTGGTCTTCCCACACATTTCTATAGAAATCACAGTGTTTTCCAACTATAACAAAGAGCTTTCACCCAACTGCAGAGTTTAATTTTCAAAAAAGAAAATAATCAACCAACCAAACACAAAGCTCTCTCTTTAAACGTGATCGATACCATGACTTATGACCAAAAATAGACCTAAAAAAAGAAAGACTAAGCTTCACAGGACAATAAAGATGCATGGAATAAAATGTTGAGCAAAACCTTTAGGAAATTTCTAGTGTAATCAATACGCTGTGGTCAAGCCATGGCGAACTTTATAGTACATTGCAAATGAGCTTTATTCTGATTTGGGACAGTTTTCCTGCAATGCTCTTTCCCCCTCTCCTCCACCCGGAAAACACTTACACCCACTATTCTCAAACTTGAGCATGTATCAAATCCCATGGAGAGCTCATTAAAACACAAACTGCTGACCCCTACCTTCAGAGTTCATGGTTCAGTAAGTCTGGAAAGTATTCAAGAATTGCCATTTCTAGTAAGTTCCCAGGTGATGCTGCCACTGGTGGTCCGTGAACCATATTCTAAGAACCACTGGCCCTACACTTACTTCTACTTCAAAAACCCAGCTTAAATCATATTTCCTGGGTGAAAAGGAGATGGAAAACAGAAGGGTTTCACCTTTCTCTTCTCCTCCCAGAAGACTATAGAAAGCTCTATATTACGGCTATATTACAGCTCTGGTCCTGAACCTGCTCACCAGTCTCCGCCCCACCCCTATCCCCAATCCTTTGCAACCTTCTTGAAAGGAAGACCCAAATATTATTCATACTTTTATGTTTCCCAATATCTAGAGCAGTGTCTGCCTCTACCAGATATTTAATAAATGGACCAAGAAAAAAAATACATGAATGCATAAACAAAAGAATGTCTATGAAAGAAAGCACTTTTAAAGTCAATATGCTTTGAAAACTATGCTGCAAATCAATCTCTTCAAAATCTAGTTAAAATGCAGATTCTGATTCAGGAAGTCTGGGGTGGAGCTTGAGAGTCTGAATTTTTATAATTTCCACACTGTCCATAGACTACACTTTAAGCTGACAGGTTTTATAACAGGGGTTCTCAGCCTTGACTGTATATTAAAATTACCTGTGGGTCTTGGACAACATAGCGTCTATTTCCCAGACCAATTAAGTCAGAGTCTCTGGGTATGAGGCCCAGGCATCAGTGTCTTTAAAAGCTCCTCAGTAATTCTAATTCACAATCATAGCTGAGAACACTTGATTTCTAAGCAATCACATGTTATATAGTCAAATTACCTTAAAATACAAATTTGTGTGGTCCAAATAATTGGAGTTTAATATTAGTTATGATTGTATTAATGCTGATACTTTCAAATATATAATTTTGTACTCTTTAAGTTACCAACATAAAATCATATCCTTATCCAGCAAATATTATCAAAACTCAGCTAGGAAAAAAAAAAAAACCAGCTAAAAGAGAAATTTCTGACAGCTTTTAAAATAAAGTTTTTCAAAAAATTTTTTTTTAAATGAAGTTTTAGTTAATGTTTACTTAATGGTTCTCAAATTACAATATTAAAAAATATCAGTAACTATTTTAGACAATTATAATTATGATATATATTTTTCTTAGAAATAAGGCAGTGTACTCCCAAAAAAGATACTGTCAACATTAATGGATGCCAAATGTCAAATTTCAGGGCATCTGGCCCTGAAATGCTGTCTTCCAGCATGAACCATTGTGTTCACAGTGTCTTAAAGAAGTAGAATAAAGCTTTTTAAAAATTCATTTTAATAAAAATTATCAAATAAAAATCCATATTTACACAAATGATATATTAGTGTTCTTTTACACTACAAAAGAAAGATCTTAATAAATACTTTCAACTATTAAGCTAGCACAGTACCTTTAATATATACTGCAATCTACCACTCAATTTCCATCAAGTTTTCACAAATGCACCTGTACCACGATGTAAGGAACTTTGATCTCGGTGTTCAGAAAGAGCAGCCTGGATAACCCTAATCCTTCCAGAGCTGGGGTGATCTGTTTTAATATTGCCCTAGAAATAGGCTGCATAATCCATCCCAGGTCTCTGATTCCTGGCCTCCAGTCGGCAGGTTCCAGAATCACCCTTTACCAGAATATGTCTAAAAATATCACATACAGTACTGGGTAGAGGTACTTGGCCAAGACTTTAAACCCAAGTGTTCTGTAGCTGATTCTCAGGATGATAAAGAGGAGCTTAGTTATGCATTTGGGCAAACCAAAGCTGAGTGCTAGGAATTAAGCCTCTCACAGCTCTCTTATTCTTTAAGAATGAAAGATAGAAATGAAAAGCTTTGAAAGACTAACAGTTGAAACTCTCATTAGGTAAACTCTTATGATGTTTCTTTTCTGATAATCTTAACTATCCAGGCAGTTTTAATCATCAAAGACATTTGAAAAGCGTGACTTGTATATAAGAAAGGGTAAGAATGGTGCCAAGTTTAATAAAATGGTGCTGTTATAAAATAGCCAACTGATAGAAAGAAGTGCCAGAAATAAATTTCCTAATGGACTGAAATTCTTATTCTTATGGATGAACTCAAAACAGAATGGAGCTTTGAACATATTAAGGGAAAGCATTATGAATCTAAGATTTTGCTTTTATTCACCTCTAATTAACACAATACCTTAAAACCTGGTTTCCAGTTTTATCCTTTTTCTGAAATTTTTCTAGATCATCAATAGCATCCCACAGAAAAGAGAAGAGGTGCCAGAAGTCTAGAGTATACCTTTTTTTATTATTCCTGATTTTCAGCAAAGGGAAGGATATAGATTTTATAGAACCAAAGTGGGTGGTAGATAAGCCTGCCATTAATTCTGGAAAGAAATCTAGAATGGATTATTTAAAAGATATTAAAGAAGAAATTGTGATCACTAGGAACTAACCTAAATTCAAGGACTCATGAAAAAAAAAAAAGATTTTTTCTAAGAGTAGTGGTGTGGTAGGAATTGCAGAGCTACTATAGGTATTATAAATCTGCATTTCAGCAATCGGGATATCTTTGAGAAAAAGATGAATTATAAATGTGGACTTCTTAAAAGCACAGGTAGAGCTAAGCCCAAAGAATGCTGAGTTATGAGTCACAGTCGACCCAGAGAGCGATTTCCAAAAGCATTCAGCACAGCTTTACTCTTATTCATGCTTTTATAGACTACTTGAATGAGGGTATTTGTAGCCCAATGATCAAATTTTCAGACAACTTAAAGATGGAATAGAGCTATAATGGCAAATGAATTCAATCACAAAAAGTTCACAACAGTGTGTACAAACAGGCCAAATCTAACTGGGTTGAAAGTAAACATAAAGTTCCTTGATCCAGCTCATCTACTATCTCCTGGACCAGAACTGGAAAGCTTGAACCTCTCATGGCCACCACATGAGAATAAACACTGGATAGGAGAAAATGCCAGGAGAGTGCTTAGCACAGGGCCTGGCACATAGAAAATGCCTCCTAAGTGCTAATTATGATTTGCATCTTGATTAGTCTTTATGAGAGACTGCTAGAAAAATAAATCTACCTTTTGAATGAGTTTCTAGCAATTGAAAAACAGAGTCATGCCCTTTGCTCTGTGTCATGTTTCAACTCTAGTGAATGTTTGAATATATGTCCTCTAACCTACCTTCTTATATTGGAGGAGGAGAAAGGTGTCAATCATGCACTTTGTTTCTATGTTAATATGTTAGTAATCTGGCCTCCCACAAACCCTTTATTTGGACTTAACTAAATTGCCTACTGTATAACTATTTCTAAGAAAATCTGAAAAATATTTATGCTCATAATACCTACCATTTATTCATTGTTTCTTTCGTACCTAGCACTCAGCTAGGTATTTATAGATAGATTATCTCTAAACCTCACCAAAACCCAGAAGTGTAGTATTATTACTTCCATCTTATGCATGAGGGAACTGAACCTCAGAGGATCTTGAAGACTTTCATGTTCAAAGAATTAGAGGTCAAGTGCCTAGGTAACCTTCCTTCTTCTCTGTGAGGCCAGAAAATTGTCTTCAAATATTTAGACATAGTACAATAGGTAGCCCCAACTCCAGGTCCCAAACCATCAAGTTCCCCAGTAGTTCCTAACCTTAGTAGCATGTCTCTAACAGATGCATTTCACACTTTGTCACCTTGATGCAGAATGTTCATAGGTTTACCTGATTGCTGAGGATCACCTGAACCATAGCTGTGGTGAGACATCCAAGATTCTGAAATATTTCCTCATTAGAGCTTCAATTCTCATTTTGCTGGACTCATGAAGGCCATTCCTTACTGAGATTGATGTCTTTTCATGATGGTCACAATAGGACTCCTGAACTAAGGCCCTCCCTTCCTGCATTGTCTCTCTCCCAAAAGTTAAATGCTCTCCATGTGAGAAAATAAATTTCTGACTAAAAGACTGCCTTTGAGCACCCAAACCCACCTTATGGTAGAAATAATGCCCCTAAGGGATAGATTTCATTGAGTTACATAGAAAGTATCAGGATAATATGTAATGAAAGATCCATTTTCAGCTGAGATTCTATTTAGGAAGTAATTAAAGAAGATTTTGAAGGCCTCTTCACTGCAGTGTCCCAAATTGTTTATCCGTAGAGACTAAATTCAAACATATGCACAGACATCTCTCATGAGAGACCAGAGCTAAAGCAGCCAGAATTCTTGGCTGATAAATTAAAGCCAGATTCCCAAGTCTCCAACCTTCTGGGTTCATCTTTTGTTTAACATCCAAATTCATCGTCTGAAACTCCCATCCTAAGTATTATGGGCAGTTCAGAATCTCTAGTGAGAATTTGTTCATTCATTTCAACAACTTTTACTGAGTGACTACTGTGTGTCAAGCTCCGTTCTAGGAACTAGGAACTAAAACAGAGATAGAGCATGAAAAACTCCTGCCTTCATGGATCTTACATTTTGTGTGTGTGTGTGTGTGGGTTTGGAGTAGGGAAGTTGGGAAATGGATAGGCTGTTCTGGTGGGTCCACTCTGAAGCCCACTTCCCTGTAGTTCCCTGTATTCTGATAGCTCTCTCCCCTGGTGGGAAATACCACCCCCACTTTCTTCACTCCCCATAGAGCACCACTAATACTAGCGGGTGTGTATAATAGGCTTTTGTAACAGAAGGAGATCATAGCATAATGAAATGTAAGCAGCAACTTAAAATGGAATATTAAAAATTGCTGATCTAAAAAGCCTCTATTCATTCTTCCTGGTGGACAGTTCTTGCTCGCTTTATTCTCCCCCAATATTCTCCCACCATATTCTGGCCTATTTCCACCTCCTTCCATCTTTCTCCCAGCATTCTTTTCCCAGCCCCTGCTTCTCCTATCCGCCAGCCTCTGACCCTTAATTACCTTTTATTTTTCTCACGCAAAGCAATTCACCCATAGTGTCTGGGGTGAGACAGATGAAGAAAGAGGGGCTTCACTTTTCCCATCCAAAAAATTTGCCCATATTTTTTAAAACAAAGGGCCATCTTCTCTCTTGTGATCCATGCCACTCTCCTACTATGTGAAGGTGGCTGCTGTCTGTTCTAGTTTCAATAGAATTTTTTCTCATTGGCTGTCAGCCAGCATTTTGGGGAAAATAATATGCAAAACGAATTGTTAAAGACTACCCCTCAGGTGAAATGTAAGCACTATCATTAACAAAGACTTGGAAAAACAAAGTTAGAGATCTTGAACAAGTAAGTAATCAATTCCAGTACACTCAATACTGAACCAGTAGAAAGTGAAAAAATAAAACTGAATCACTACCTCACATATTACAACAAAACAACTTTCAAATATATCAAAGATTCAAACATAAAAAAAGGGATCACAAAAGTAACAGAACATGATTGAGATTTTTAAAATAACAAAATCCCTGGAGTAGAAATGACTTTCTAAGTATAATATTGAAATTAAAAAAATACAGAGGAAAAAAAGGAATCTGAAGCAATAAAGGAATAAAGCAATCTGACTCTATATAAATATTAAACTTCTGTAGAAAATTACCACCAACCAAATTTTTAAAGTATGAGAATACCTGATAGAATAGCTATTAGCAACAGGACAAGTAATAACAAGTGTTAGAGAGGATGCAGAAAAAAGGAACCCTCATACACTATTGGTGGGACTGCAGATTAGCACAGCCACTATAGAAAAGTGATCTACCATATGATCCTGCAATTCCTCTATTGTGTTTTTACGCCAAAGAATTGAAAACATATATCCAAAAAGATATTTGCACACTGATGTTCATAACAGCATTATTCACGGTGGCCAGGACATGGAAGCAACCAAAGTGTCCTGCAATAGAGAATTGGATAAATAAGCTGTAGTATATATATACAATGGAATATTATTCAGCTATAAGAAGGGATGAAATACTGCCATTTGCAAAAACATGAATGGACTTTGAGATAATCATGCTAAGCAAAATAAGCCAGACAGAAAAAGTTGAAAACCACATATCACTTATGTGTGGGATATAAACCAAAAAGCAACAAACGAACACGACAAACAACCAGAGACTCATGGACATGGACAGTAGACTAGTGGTTACCAGAGGGTGGGAAGAAGGAGGAGGTAGATGGAATAAATGCGGTCGAATACATGGCAACAGAAAGAAATCTAATTATGGGAGGTGAACATACAATGCAAAATATATATGACTTACTGTTGAGTTGTACGCCTGAAACTTACTGGATTTTGTTAACCAATGTTACCATAATAAATAATAAAGAAATAATAAATAAATAAATGTGAGAACACGTTGCAACACACACAATCAATTAAAAAATAATTTCCTCAATAAACAAAGACTTCAAATCTCACCAGAATAAACAACAAAAAAATTTAATGGGTAAAGATACGAACAGTCAGCATACACATACACACACAGAGGTACACGTGCACGCAAAACTGGTCACTAAAGATATGAAAATATCTTTCAGCTTCACTACTAAGTAAATAAACTAAATTGGATCCTTAATTCTTCTAGTTTCCTCAAATATTTGGCTGTACTTTCCAAACTAATGTTTTCAATTTTCTCCCATCCTTTGATTTGAAATCAAGGGGAACTAAAATCGCCCTTTTCCCCAAAGTCCTGCAAACTGCAGCTAGATTACTTGATATAAACTTCAGAGAAATCGCCACAATAGCTCATGCTTAGATAATCTTCATGCCTGATATTGTGTAAGACACTAAAATTTTGCCTGAAGACCCAATGACATCATCACAGACATTTCAAACTGCAAAAGATGCTTTGATCCTGACAGGTAGGAATCTTCTTGACTGGCTGCCTTCCAGGCTCAGAAACTGGTTTATAATTTGCTTTAATCATTAACTTTCATTTATCTTTTGTTTCCATAGGAATGGCTCTTATTAAATACCTGACTACTTGGTTACACAATCCAGGCCAACCCTAGGAGCCCACCTGCATCAATGCCTCCTGAAGTGAGACACAATGGTTTAACTGAACTTACCTATTCTTAAAACTGAGTAATTGTTTCAATGAAATATGGATCAATTGACCAACTTAGCATCTGGATTGTGAAACTTCTAATTCAAAATTTCAAAGGCAGACAGGGAGAACAGAACATACTTTTCTGGAATAGTGATTTTTTTTTTTAAGCCGGTTATTTTTAACAAACAAAAGATTCAGAATTTTTGTCCCTCTAGTAGCAAACCCAAATACTATTTCATCTTTGGTGCCTCTGAAGTTGTATATTTTATAGCTGTAGATCTGTGTTTTGCTTTCTTTAGTGTTTTTTTGATCAAAATCGTCAGTACTTGTTTGCCATATCCTAGGAAAATCAGTAATATACCTGAACTGTTAGCCCTCAGGGTTCATTGAGGTACTCTCCTAGATATCACAAGTCTTCCACAAGGAAGTGTGATTCTGTTCTCATGTAATATTTGGAAGACCTTTTTGTTGTATCCCACAAGTGAGTTAAGTTGCTGTTTTAGCTTAGAAAGATGGGAGATTTCCAAAAAGAAGTTATAATTTTGTTGTTAGCTAGGACAGGGTTTATCCAGAGGCAAATCTCTTACTCTTAACAGACTAGAAACAATTAAAAAATTTCCCAGACTGGTAATAAGAGATAATTAAGAAAATTCCCGGATCTCACTAGCAACTGAAATTGCCATGCCATCATACGACTTAACTAAGTCATAGGGAAACAACCGCTTCTCTGTGACTCCAAACATTAAAAGGGCTGGGCTTGCCTAATTTAAAGTCTACTTTTTTTTACTTGAGAAATCTAGACTAGTCCTTGTTGTTCTGATTCACCATCTTGGAATTCGTCAAACACTAGTAACTTACTACAATCTCTTGAGTCAGTAGTAAAACCTACTGGCCTTGTCTAAGGGTGACAGCTACAGCAGGTTAAGTATTGGAGGTTTCTGTTGACTTGGTTTTAGGGTCTACTTTAAACCTAATGCTCCTTTATGTTATATAATCTTTGCTAAACACTGAAAATATGCAACGTTCTCAGCTAGTAGGGTTACCACTTACAAAATCCTATTGTATTCTCCTATTCATCATGTGGTCCTTTAAATTATGCTATTCTTCCATTATATGAAGGAGAAATTCATGGCTGGTCAACCTCTGTTTTTGAACTGTCTGCCCAAAAGAGACTTACTAAAATTCCTTTAGAAAGTTCAGACTTAATCTTGTTAGTTCACAGGTTATACCTTAAAACTGAAACATGAACATATCAGAAGGAATATACTATAACGGATCTCACTTCATCTCCAATATTTGACCCCTTGCCATTGGCAAAAGTCTGTGCAGGCAGCAGAATTCACTGCACTCATCAGAGCTTGTCAATTAGCTAGGGATAAGAGAATTAATAAATACATATATTGGGTAAGTTGATGGTTTTAGAATGCTTTGGATACAAGAAAAGTTTTTAACTTTAGTAGGAAATCCTATTAAAAGTAGTCAGAAGTTTAAAGAACTTTTGACTATTCTAATACTTCTTTAGGAGGTAGCTATCATAAAGGTAGGAGCTCATGCAAAAAGTGAGTACATGAAAGAAATATTCTGACTGATCATTATGCTTGATTGTCAGCCCTTGCTAAGATCTTATCACCCATGAAAGCCAGAGGCTGAATATATGCAGAAATTCAAAAAGGCTATTATAGAATGGCAGTGATTGATTTCAGAGTCAGAAAAATATACTGAGAGACATCCAGATGCCAATCACATGAGAATAGTCTTTGGGACTATGGTTCTTGACAGCACCAGAGGTTATCAAATGAGAACTTTTAAAAATTTTACATGAAATTACCCAACAGAGTAAGGATAAATTGGGTGCTATACTTAAGGAATATTGGTGTGGGTGTTCTGGTTCATTCTCATTTGTCACTGGTATAATCCTGGTAAAATTGTGAAGGTAGGATGTGGACAAGAGCCCAAACCTCAGTCCCCTTTGAAAACCTTGTTGGAGTGGAAAAATAAATTTTTCTTCTACCCTCCTAAGTTCTTTTGGCTGGACTTGTTGCAGAAATGTTGCAAAACAAGACCAGAGAGAAACCAAGCAGCACTCGGAGAGCCAGAGAACTCAGGTTTATTATGCCTACAGTCCCAGGAGAGCTAGTGCTCTGAAGATCTGGGCTCAGAGCTCAGGGGCGATTTTGCTTTTACATCCCACTATTACAGTTAGCATGGGCTATGGGCAGTTACAGAGCACATGATTTAAGAATTTAGGTAATAAGTCTTTTATCTAGATAGAACAATCACAGGGGAGGATGTGTCTTCAGTTGTTCTGGAGATCACTCTGCCTTAAGGCCTATGTAGTAAGCACATCCACAGAAGCAGAACAAAGAGGGGATTAGCTTTTCGAGTGCAAATTCCTCTTCAGACTAATAATGAAACTAACATGAGTCAGCTTAACAAGGGAAAATGTCAAATTTATTATGTATGCACATATGGGGGTTACATGAAAATATGAGATTGGAGGATGCATTGGCAAATTGAGGTTTACTTGCCATTCTGGACAAAGAAGAGGGAAGCGGGAGTCTGGGACTTCACAGAGAAAGTAGGAATTGACAAGAGCAAATATTCGGTAAGCAAATTCTTTCTGAGCCACCAGAAACAATGAGATACACAGGGGAGTCTAACAAATAGACTTTGCTCGATTTCTTCCTGTTTGCCACATTTAGTTTGTATTACGATGCTAAGATGATGATCCCTTCCTTAAGCAGGTTTTTCTATTTGAATTCTTATAGGCAGTTAAAGGGGGGAGATTCAAAGGCTTTGTGTTTTATTTTTTTCCTAAGTCTTTTGTTTCTTAAAAATAACCAGTTTAAAATAATTAAAATCCTAAAAGACAAATTCGTGGTTAACAAACTCTGCTTCCCTTTTTCCTTCAGTCCCGCTTTTGAAACTTTGAATAAGAAATTTCACACTACAGAAGCAAAATTGGGAGATTGCTTCATATTTCATTGAACCAATTCCTCAGTCCCAAGAATAACAGGTCAGTTCAGTTAAACCATTGAGTCTCATTTTAGGAAGCACTGTTGCTGGTAGGCAGGGTTAATGATTAAAGCAAATTATAAACCAGTTTCTGATCCTAGAGGGCAGCCAATCAAAAAGATTTCTAACTGTCAGTCTCAAAGCATCTTTTGCAGTTTGAAAGTCTGTGATTGGATCTTTAGGCGAAATTTTAGTGTCTTGCACAACATCAAGCATGGACACTATCTAAGCATGAGCTATTGTGGCAATTTCTCTGAAGTTTACATCAAGTGATCTAGCTGCAGTTTGCAGGACTTTGGGAAAAGGGCGATTTTAGTTCTCCATGATTTCAAATCAAAGGATGGGAGAAAATTGAAAACGTTAGGTTAGAAAGTACAGCCAAATATTTAAAGAAACTAAAAGAATTCAGGATCCGGTTCACTTTACAGCTAAATAAGAAAACTTAAAGTAGTAGGACTAGAATTTAATATACGTAAGTATGTATTTTATAAAATTCCTCTCTAAAATCACTCTGAATTTTATCAAAGATAGCCAAATTAAAACTAACTTACTTGTAAAATAAGTCTAGTTTCAAAAAACTTGCCCTTATTATGTGTATAAGTACAACAAAAATAGAAATAGATCATATAGGCTCTTTTAAATCTGCTTGGCTGGAATTTTTCAGAAGGAATATCCAGATTGAACTTCTAACAGCCTTTTGAGGCTAAGAGGCCTCCAAAGCTAAATACTCGCCATCAGACTTTGCCTGTAGCAAGCACATTTAGTTTGGGGTTAATTCCTCTCCTCTTGAGGTTCCCCCAAATATCCTGTGTTCTTACATCTTCCAGGAAGTGACCTTCTTCACTCACCTGATAGTGTTGCTGGGAACCCTGTAAGCAAGATACCATGCTGTTTTACCAAGAGCCTTTTTTAATTCCATAAGTTAATCTGGTTCCTTAAAACTGTCTGGTCATATCTGAGTCTATGCAAGTTTTTAGTCTTTCATGTTTTTAGCTTCTGGTTTTAGAGAGTATTGTGTAAGTTTTGGTAGAGTTTTGGATAAGTAAATCTGAACTTTGATGGGTTCAACTCCAAAATCCTACCAATATTATTACAATTTTTGGGGGTTGGCATTCTTGATATCTTCAATTTTGGTTTGATTTAGGCTCAAAGATACCTGTAAGTCAATGTCCAAATTGGCTATGACTTTAGTATAAATAATGGAGTCTCTAGAGATTTCAAGGAAGAGACCATTGCGTGAGCATTTACAACAAATGTGACTACTTTGATCAACTAGTCAACAAATACCAGGTTGGCATGATGACCTTACCCTAAGAAAAGCAAACAGAGAGTTCTTGTTCTCCTCTGTGCCCCTGGAAATCTGTTGAAAGGTCACCTCAGAGAGGTTGCTCCACTAACAAGGTCATCACAGTAGAAATTGGTAGAAGAGCAGATCCAGGCAGAAAGAAGGACCTAAGACAATATTCCTTGAAAGCCCTCAGCCTATTCCTCTATGAGTGTGAAAGAAATCCTGAAAGTTATTATTTTCAAGTAGAAAAAAGAAAAGAGCTAGTAGTGAGAGCTGGTGGGCCTGCCATGGCCATGTGATGTCTGGCCTGATAGCCCAGGCTACGAGGGGATGGCCCAAACCCAGAACTAGGCTGGAGTGTGAGCAGGGCCAGAGCTGCCAAGTCAGAGGTGGAAGGCTGCCAGGTTCTCCTTGAACAGTCTTGCTGCATTGTCAAGGCCGACAACACAGACAAGTACCCAGCAGTGAGTGGATATCAGCAAAAAGAGCGCGCGCGCGCACGCGCGCGCACACACACACACACACACACACACACACACACACACAGGATAAGCACCTGGAGCTGAAAGTAACCCCTGAAGAGACAGAAAGAAGGAAAAGGAAGGGAGACCTGAACATGCCTGTGCCCTGAGACTAAGGTTCAGTCAGGTAATGACTGAATAAATTTAAATGACACAGTTAGGTTTTAATCGTCAGTGGAAAAAGGGACAAGAGAGTAAGCGCAAAAGTTTAGCTGTTTTTTGAACACTCCAGGAACACTCCAGCCCCCGAGCTTTGCCCTGGCTGCTATCTCCGCTCTTGCCCCAGATATAGTGTACCTCCCTCAGTCTCTGCTCAAATATTACCCTCTCTGTAAGGTCTACCCTGATCGCCCTGCTTAAAACCAAAGTCTTCCTTGTCCCTAAACTCCTGGTATCCTTCGGCCTGCTCTAGTTTTTCTATGGCACTTTTCACTTCTAACATACCCTGTGTCATCTTGTCTTTCTCATGGTTACTGTTAATTGTCAATCTGCTCACTCCTCAAGAGCAGGAATTTTTTCCATCGCTTTCACTGATGTATCCAAAACAGCTAGAAGAGAACCTGGCACATGGTGCTTAAAAAATATGTTGAACAAATAAAGCACTTTAAAAAGTACCCAGTCTGTCTTAGTCCATTCAAGCCGCTAGAACAAAATACCACAGACTGAGTAAATTATAAGCAGCAAAGTTTTATTTCTCATAGTTCTGGAGGCTGGAAGTCTGAGATCAGGGTACCAACACGGTGGCATGAAAGGCCCTCTTCTGTATCTTCATACAGCAGAAGGGGTAAGGGAGCTCTCTCAGGCCCCTTTTATAAGGATGTTAATCTCATTAATAGAGCCATCATAGCCTAATTACTTCTCAAAGGCCCATCTCCTAATACCATCACCTTGGGGGTTAGGATGTCAACATGAATTTTGAGGAGACACAGACATTCAGACTACAGCAAGGCCCATAGTCAGTGCTATATAAGAGTTAATTTTCAAAGAGGACTCTCTAGAGAAAAAGGAAGAAGAAGGAAGAATTTTTTAACATAAAAATAAATTTCTTGAATTAAATTAGCAAAACTAAACCTTCCTTAACTCACTTTAATTTAGGAGAAACCAGCTGGTAAAAAGTTACATTTGTGTGATGATTTAAAAGAGTTAGTTACCTATAATCATATATAGTGTTAACCTAAAAATAAAATAAAATAAAAAGCCTTTCAAAGTGAGAGGCAAGCAAGCATTTATTTAAAATCAATAAGAATAGCTATTCAGGAATCATTGATTCAGACAGAAGCCCAAATAATGTTTCGATTAGGAGACAAAGGCAATGGGTATTTATGAGAAAGGGAAGGGGAACGACTACATCTGTAAAAGGAAGGCATTTCTCCTGGCGCAGAAAACATAACATAGTGATGTTAGTTCTAAATATTGTTTTCAATTTTCAGTCCAGTAGTCATTAGTCCAGTAGTCTTCACTGCTTTCTTGTTATCTTGCAAACAGTTATTTTGGGAAATAAGTTTGCTTAAGCCCAGCCCAAAAGTTATTTTGCTCTGGTTTTAACATTTCAAGATTTGAGGTATAAGACGGGCAAACCAGTTCCTCTGGTATGGCGGCTCCAGCTCCATTTAAAAGTGGTTCTGTTTACATCACTGCTTACAATAGCTACTCTTAACAGAATGTCAAGGCAGCAATTCCTCTGGATCGGCTTTAAAAACATATTTTAATTAGTGGATATTAGCATATAAACAAGCACTGAGTCAAAGCCCTTATAACACCCCATTTCAGAGACAAGGGAAAAGTTGATACCTACAAGGTCATCTCTAGAGCAAGATTAATTTTGTTAGTTTGCTAGGGCGATTGTAACTAAGTACCACACTTTGGGTGGCTTACACAGCAGAAATTAGGTTCTCACTTTTCTGGAGGCTAGAAGTCTGGAGGCTGGCGTCTTTAGAGACTTCTCTCCTTGCTGTAGATGGCTGCCTTCTCCTGGCGCCTTCACCTGGTCTTCCCTCTGCACATGTCTGTGTCCAAATGTCCTCTTCTCATAAGGATATGAATCATATCGGATTAGGGCCCACTCTAATTTTAAATTCATTACCTCTTTAAAGATCTTATATCCAAATATAGTCACCTCCTAAGGTACTGAGGGTTATAATTTCAACGTATGAATTTTCAAGGAACACAACTCAGCTCATAACTCTAATAAAATTAAAATCCAAAGATATTCATGTTGACAAGAAATAAAATTAATCTAGGTCTTTCCTTAGATAAGCCTAAGAAGACAAGGAAGATGGATAAGGCACAACATGGATCTCTTTTGAAATCAATTGTTAACTTTAAAATACACACTTAGAACAAATTTGAAATTTCTTCAATATTTTTTGCCTATAATTGTACATTATACTTAGACAATGTGACTTTTTAGGAACACTATTTGAGCAGCTTCTGAAACTTTGAAGAAGGGACTCTTATTTGAGAAAAAAAAAATGCCTTTTTGTAAATGCCATCATTTTTTCCTCTATTAAAAATAAAGGAAATGGATCATTTTTAAATATCTATATCCAGTCTGGGTTTATACACTTTTGTAAGAAATCTGGCATTTTTTATTCAAGTTGTGTATTATATTTTAAAAAGTCATTATCAGTAAGTAATACATTTTTGGTCCTCTAAGCATTAGTGATTCATAATCTCTAGATTAGCATATATCTTTCTATAATAAAAGAAAGTGACAGAACTACTATACAATTGTAGAGATTCCCTATTTGATTGTATGCCCTGCCCAACCTCCTTTCTGGGAATTGTCTTTTCCCTCACTTGACACTGTTACACAGAAAGCAATTGCCAGTGTTGTTCATCATTTGAAAAGTGGATGTCTGTGCAAACTGAACCAGTGAGACTTTGATATCTAGATCAAAAGTATATTCAGAAATCAAGAAATAAAAAAACAATACCCAGAATGAGAGAAAATGTTTGCAAATCATATATCTGATAATGGATTTTTACCCAAAATACTTAAAGAATTCCTATACTTAACAAATATTCCAGTTTTTAAAATGGGAAAAGAATTTAAATTGATATTTCTCCAAAGCAGATATACAAATGGCAAATAAGCACATGAAAAGATGTTAAACATTATTAGTCATCAGAGAAATGCAAGTCAAAACCACCAAGAAACACCATTTCACACCCACTAGGACCACTATAATCAAAAAGACAAGGTTTAGCAAATATGTGGAAAAACTGGAACTTTCATGTATTGTTGGTAGAATTGTAAATCAGTGCAGCCACTTTGAAAACAAATGGATGAACCTTGGAAACATTAAGTAAGCCAATTGAAGGAATGGAGACACAAAAGACCACATACTGAATGATCTTCTTTACATGAAATATCCAGAATATGCGAATCCATAGAGATAGAAAGTAGATTAGATTAGTGGTTGCAAGGAGCTAGAGGCGGAGGGAAGTGAGGAATAACTGCTAATGGGTATGGGGTTTCTTTGAGGGATAATGAACATGTCCTAGAATTAGACAGTAGTGATCGAAGCATGATTTTGTGACTATACAATAAATTCTCAGTTTTTATGGTACTTGTGTTCCATAAAGTTGTCACAAATACTGAACTAGGAACTTCTGAGCTATTGCTTGGCATCAGGAAATATAGGACTAGGTTCCCACAAGCTTCTGGTCATAACATTTCACCAACCAATCAGTACATAGCCTTATATAATGTGTTTCTATTTAAAGACAGCTTATATAATCTATATTTCTTATCATTAATTATATGCAGTATTTCTTTATACTAAAATACTGGCTAAGAAGAGCTTAGCATTTTCCTCGCCCTGGGTAATATGACAGTAAATTTCTTTGGCTTTCAGCCTTAGAACAATGCTACTCACTATACTTTATGCCTTTTAAAAAATGGTTATCATCTCATGAATCCGCAAATTTAGCCATTTTTCCATCTTCTCCATACCCTCATCAAACACTATAGATGTTACTTTAGCACTTTCCAGAGCAACCTCATGTAAAGATTGGCAAGTTTCCTCTTCCTTTTACTAGATGTACTGCACTGTTGATCCATTAACATTGATTGAACTCAGAGCCAACAGCATTATAATTCATGCCTGAAAAGAGCTAATCTAACTTACGTATTTTTCCATAAACCTTCTTTGCTTGGGAACACAAGACAGCACCTCAGCACTATACTTGGGGGTCATTTTAAACAGCATCATCACCAATAAAAAGCACAAAAATGCAAAAAAAAAAAAAAAAAAAAAAAAAGTACACTCAATAGACCACAAAAAGGGCATTTGTATTTAGTATGAGAGTGTTTCAACATCAACTGGAAAAGTGTGCATCCAGTAATTTGAATTTTTTGCCACTCTGTGAATACCCATGAATGATCAACTATACAAAAAAATCACTGAGTTACACACTTTAAAAGTAAACTTTATAGTATGTAAATTTTAAAATTACATCTCAAAACCGTTGTTGTTGTTTTTTTAACTTAAAAAAATATTGAGTGTTTCAGTGGGCAGTTTCATAAGCAACATGTAAAATTCATGATTGTGGCTTTTTTTCTCTGTTCCATGAGAACAATGAGACTGGCTAGAGGAGAGAAGCAGATGGAGAAGAAACACAGAAAGAGGACTTCCTAGTCTCCTTACAGTACTCTAGACCCTGGTTCCTACCCTTTTTGAGGCCTCCTTGCCCAATTCTTTCTCTGATCCCACTGTTATCAACACCCCCTTTTTGCTTAACTGGGCTCAAGTAGATTTCTATTTCTTGCAGCCAAAATAATTCTAAATAATACAATTGATTTTTAGAGAATTTTCTTGACTCTTTTGATAAAACAACATTAGGTCTTCAACTAAAACTTGAATAGATATTAAAATGACTACGAACCATCAGTCTGAATTTCTTGTGAGTAAGATATCATCTTGATCTTTGGTCTACCCAGATTTTAGGCCTGCCATCCATTTCATGTAAGGAAAATGATGAAATTTAAGTGTTTAATGGTCTTAGGTATTCCTGGCACGGTAGACGGTGTGTTAGAATCCCTAGAACAAGCACTTTTTCATGAATGGAAATAGCTTGGTCTGTGGTTCTGACTTTATCACTAACTGGCTATGAGACCTCTGTAAAATAAGGAGATCAGAAAAAATAATCAGTTCCTATGGCCTTTTGCACCTCTTGATATTTTTTTGTTATATAAATTAGACATACTTAAAATAGTTCATACATTATTGATTATCTTATTGAACCCCTTCATGGCCATCACAAAAGATAAATGTCAACTCAGGCTGGCTTAGCCCAGTGCATGCAAATCAAGTCACAGTACCATACTAAGTGGTATTCCAGCTCTCAGCTGAATTAACAAATTCCCATTAAGATTAGAATTGATAATTTAAGTGTTATTTTAGTGGAGAGACCTTTGGGGTATTTCTATTTTAATAAGACAAAAAAAAAAAAGAGTAAGTTTCATTCTCCTTCTCACAAACATTCATTGTCTCCAATTGTTCAAAAGCCTATAGCCCAAGGGAAATTCTCCCAGGTGATCTGAGCCACTGCACAGCAACAGGAAGGGTCAAGGTGAAGCAGTGTTCTCAAACTTTAGCCTGCAGCAGAATCACATGTAGGGCTTATTAAATAGCAGGTTCCACCACAGGGTTCCAGATTCAGCATTTCCCAGGAGAGTCAGAAAGTGTATATTCCTAACCAGTTCCCAAGCAATATGAACCATTAGTTGTTGGTTCACAACCACACTTTGAGAACCACAGATTTAGAGAATGTCAAGTAGTCGATACTTGGGACCAGGTTATATGGCCTCTAAGAGGTTGTCACATTGGAATGTTGTTATATCAAGAGATTTCAGGTGAAGAAGGCCTTCATAAAGGCTTCATTGTGGCCTTCATCTTTCCTATTTTTAGCTTTCCTGAAGAGGTAGGGAGCTTCTTTTAAGAGCTCTCTAAATCATTAGGTGTATCGCCTTTCAAAGTCCCATGGGATGACATACCACTTGAAAGAAACCTGTTCCCTCTTGAAGCATCCGTCTAATTGCTATGTAATGTGAGAACAGTTCTTTAATGAAACTGGTATGTCGAAGCCTTACATTAATGTTTTATGCCACATCCTTTATCAAGTAGTGACTCTCACCCCTTAGGTTAATCTTAGAGGTGTAGTCTTCTGACACTCCTTTATGGGAGCCTATTATGCACAAGGTACTAGACTAAGGGCTGTGGGAGATGCAAATGTCTAAACATACTGGTCACAATGCATTTACATTGCACTGTGAAATTAAGGGTTAAGTAGAAAGTACAAAGTTGGCAGTGGGGGCGTACAAGCAAAATTGTATCAGGGTCTAGAAGGAGTCACATTTTGAGGAGGGAATCATGGATAGCTTCATAGCATTAATTTTTTTTTTTAAGGTTTTGAGCTGGAAATGTGGCCCTTTGTCACTTGGTATTTAATGCTTTTTACAGTACTAGGAATGATTAATGTAACATTAGTAGTATAACATTGTCTAAGTGATAAAAAGAGAGCTAGCCACATAAAATAAGAAAAAGTAAAGGGCTACTTACCAAAAGGGAATTTAGAAGTAATAGTAAGATGACTGGTTACCCATAGTAGTTCAGTAGGACACACACTCTCTCTCTCACTCTCTCTCTCTCTTTCTCTCTCTCTCTGTCTCTCTCTCTCATGCATGAGTATGCACACACAGAGACCTCCACCCACACTCCCTTTTCAGCTTATTAAAGGGCTAAGCTAGCTGGGCAATTTGTAATTTTAGAAAGAGCAAAGAAGAGCATAAAAACAGGTTGCTCACTTTGTGATTTGAGGCCTTGTAGCTACTGAAACAAATATACTTGCAATTCCACTGGGATTTGCATTCATATTTATAAATAGCACTATGCATACTAATTCTTGAATATTTCAATACAGAAATAAGTAAGAATGTGTATGAAATCCAAACTGTGTCAAAACTTTCCACTCAATATGTATTTAGTTTGTTTAGATACAAGTTCTTAAAATTGGGATGAAGAGGAAAATAGTAGCCTAAAAAGCAAACTTTGAAGATTTATGGTTTCATGACTCAAGGTATAGAAATTTTTCTTTACTCATCATGGATTCTTTATTTTCCAAAGCATTTGAATATTCATTCTCTATTTTTATCCATAAGACAGTCTTTTGAAATACACTCAGAAGGCATTTTTATTCTGATTAAATAAATAAACTACACAACAGATTGGATCACCTTTCTTCCATGAGCAACTTGAGTTCAGGAAATATGGATGATCTTCGTGGCCCCAATGCCTAGCGCACTGCCTGGCATAAAGTAGGTATTCAAGAAATGTTAAGATAAGTGAGTAAATGGATGTGTTGCCGCCTCCTTCTCTGGCCAACTCTCCCAGGCAAGAATAGAGAGAGCAATCCAAACAAGTGACTGCCTCGACTGCTCTGAATCTTTACACAGGGTACCAGAAGAATAAGCACCAAACTTTCCTAGCTTGGGGTTCCTAATTTCTGTGGTTTCCTTCCAAGCGGTGATGCAGAGAAAAGACCAAGTGAGACACTGGAATTGCAACCACATGATTTATTATTTTCATTGCCTTTGACTTAAAAGATTCTTTTCATTGCCTCCTGGGGCTGCCTCAACCTCGCTTGCCTTTTGTAGCAGCTGCAGAAGCTACAACTTCTGAATAGTTCACAGCTGCTAACAGCTGTTCACACTTACTCATCTTTGTATGCAGGGCATCTAACACAGTGCCTAGATTTCGGATCAATGGGGATTCAATAATGTTGGTAAACTGAATTGCAGGGGCTGCTATGTCTAAAAAATACAACTTCTATGCTTAGAGATTCTGATTTAATTCGTCTTGAGTATGGCCTTGCCATAGAATGTTTAAAAGTTTTTCAGGTGATCCTAAGGAGCACCCAAGGCTCAGACTTCACACACACTCCTTCTTATTAAGAAAGAGAGATGAGTTAGTTCATCAAAGTCACAAAGTGTTAAAGAGATTAGCACCTAATAGAAATTTTCTCTATGATGTAGTCAGAATTCAAAGCTTAGAAATAGGTGATGCTACAGAGAGATATGGGCACAATTGTCACTCCCTTTAATTACACCTTTTGATGGCATCACATTACTCCCGAGATAAGATCCAAAATCCTTAGCATGTTGTGGTAGTGGCAGAGCCTCTACCACAACACCGACCTGGCTTTCCAAACGCATCTGGTACTACCTCTTCCTTTACCTTCTTTGCAGCAGCCTTCTTCCAGTTCCACATCCCTTCTCACTTTAGATCCTTCCAGCTATTGTTCCCTCTTCCTAGAACATTGCCCACTCCTCATCCTTACTCCCACTCCACCCATCCCTTTGTCCTGCTCACCCCTACACACTGTTTAGGTTCACTTTGCCAGGGAAGAATTTTTTCCTTGACCCTTCAGACTAGAGGTTATGTGCTCTCAGCACCTACATGGCATTCATCAATGGCTATCATCAATTATGTATTTGATTAATTATTCAACGTCTGTCTTCTCTGTTCAGGGCTGGGATGAAATCTATTTTGTTTACCTCTCCATGGGGCTCTGCTGCTGGATTATTCTATAACTTTGGGCATATCATTTAACCTCTCTAAGCTTCAAGTTTCTAATTAGTAAAAGGGTGATATCAATAGTACCTATTTCATAAGATGGCTGTAAGAACTAAATGAGACCCTCACACAGAAGCTTTGTGGTTCAGTGCCTGTCATGTAGTAAGTGCTAAGAAAAGTGTTAGGGATGATTATTCTGCAGAAGTCTTTAGCTTAGATGTGGTTCCCGATGATCTCTTAAGGGCCCATCTAAACTTCATCTTACAATTGTGTAGTGCCATATAGTTTTGGAGTTCAGGGTCAAAATAAATAATAGCTCCTTTCTTCCTTTACAGAGTCTATAAACAAATAAGATATAAAACACAGGAGACAAACTATAAATATCTGTTAAATTCATAACAAATAAAGCTGATTGGATAATGTGATTTTATATATGAAGCCAAAGGGACTTATAACACCCTCCCAAATTAAATTTACCCCAGCTCCAAAATAGCAGGCTTCAGTAGGCAAACTATAGGGAAGAGCAGAGGAGGTGGGCATCCTGAAGACAGAGTAGCTCTAAGAGATAAACACAAAAGGCACACAGCAAAACCAGTTCTCCAATCAGATAAGTCATCTTATTTCCAAGGAGAAGGAGAAAGTGAGGGGACAGAAGATAAAAGGGGTCCTGGTGTGCCTATCTCCTCTGGGGGGGAAATAGATGGCCCATTCTCTCTGTGAAAAAAATGAGGAATGGGAAATAAGTACTCTCTTCCTCACAGTATAGTTTCAATGCCAGTAGAATGGTGTTTTTCATAAAATAATTACAAAATTTACTTTGAAAAAAAATCAATTCATAGTACACTAGAGGTGGTTTGTCTAACATTAGCATGCAAGTAAAAAGAAGTTTGCCGAATGATGTCTTTGGTTGTCTTTTAAACCAACTTGTGTGTCTTTCTGTCTATATGTAAACATTATTTGAAGATAACATTAAAAGTCTAAATTTGAGGTGCCTGATGAAGTTGACACCCAATCCTACTCCAACCTCCCACTCCCACCAAATACCTCTTGCCCCTTCTTCAAGAAATACCCTGATTTTCAGATGAGTGCAGGTTTGTGACCATGTTTTCACCTGCCACTGTCAAAATTAGAAAGATAAGTTATATGAGCATTGTTTTACCAAAGCTACATGTACATAAGACCTTATTAAGTAAGGCTTTTCACATTGTTTTTAAAATCATAGACTCTAGAGAAATGAATCCTAACTCTACCATATGAACTGTGTTACTTTAGACATGTACCTCTTTGTATCTCAATATTCTCATCTGCAAAGTGGGAATAATAATGGTATCTCTCTTACAAGTTTATATGAGTAAAATACTACATTCAAATGGCTTAAAATAGCACCTTGCATGTGTGTTCAATAAATGTTAGCCACTATTGCTCAATTTGAAAGACGATTCTTTATTCTGAAATTGTATCCGCCCTTTTATTTTGGTATTCAAATGTCTTTCTTCATGAAATTATTGCAATAGTTAATAGCAAATCTCTTTCTTAATTTCCTTACTTGACAAAATTTGCAAAGAAGTTAGCAACCTTATATCAGTCCTTTTTTTTTATGAATTTAACTAATTCGTGAATAATAAATATCTAGAAGCCTCTGAACAATAGTACACTGCCTCCCCCTTTCCTTTTTTGAAGACCTTAAAAGTAAAGAGCAATATGTATTTTGTAGTTAAATAACTTTTAGAATAGTACCAACCCTCCTGCACATTTATCCATGTAATTTGCCTTTGTTGCAAATTAGCACCCTTTCAACGTCCCATTATGGTATTTCACAGGGGTCTAGAGTGCTCTGTGAAATGATCTGTATGTTAAACAGTCTTTACTCACAGGCAATTATTCTGTCTATCTTCTTCGCCTTGGCATCATGTAGTGGTGAATTTATGATAAATACTACTCAATGACAATAATGTCTGTGGTGACAGTTATTCTTTGACTTGAGCCAGTAGAGGCACTGAATGGACAAACCATTCATACATGTTAGACTGAAAGGCAGTGGAAGACACTGAGTGAAAACCTTATGAAATCTCTGTCACTCTTATGGTCGCTAGTGGGAGGTAAACTTATATTTTGAAGTAAGTTGATTATAAAATAAGAAAACAATAAACCATATAATAAAGAAGTGAGAATCTGTGACAGCAATAACACTCAGAAGCTCTACAAATTTTATCGAAATGAATTTTAAAAGGCTAGAGCAATTTTCCGGGATACCTATTTGCAGATTAAAGCTGTGATTAATTCTGGCCATAATAACACTTAACGAGTAATATTTATCATACAAACATATAAGCTTTTTCTTCAAATTAATGTATGTAAGTGTCTTTTACTATTAAAATATCTGGACTTCTCCAGCCTATTTCTCAAAGCTAGCTCTGAGCACCTGGCACATCTCTACGACTGGGCAAAGGAGTGATGGCAAAGCATCAGTCCCTTATCTGAAGGCTTGATTCGCCTTCTCTTACAGCCTGCTGGGAGAGGAAGAGAGAGATTAGAGAGGTGCCCAGCTTCTGGGAATGTGACAAGTGACAGTTTCCATCAGCAGTTATCTCTAGTTGGCAAAAATAAGGGAAGTCTGGAAACTGGCCTCTGTGAAACACATTGACAATCACAGACAATTCTGAGCTGGGGCTTCAAATCCAGGAATATTTGTATATTATCTGTCATAACCAGATAAAGAACCTGGCAACTGTGAGAGTGATTAGAATTTGATCTTCTTTCACTGAAATAAAAACAATCATTTAATGACCAAGAGATTTATGTGCATTGTCTTTAATCACAATACCTGAGATCACAATACCTCTCAGGTGAGTATTACTACCCCTGTTTTATGATTGAAAAAACTGAAGCTGAGAAAGATTTGGTCCTCTCACCCTAGAAAACACACCTGATCTATGGAGGGGCCAGGATTTTGACTAGGGCCTGTCTGGTTGTGACCATGGTGTGAATTGACCTTTTGCTCTCTGAGTAAAACTGGGTAAGACTGTTCTCTGCAAGATAGGGCCGCTTTTGTGAAACTACCTTTTTCTATAATCAACCTTGTCCAGAATTGTTTCTCAGAAAGGACCACCCTCTGAGGGATCTTAAGTGTTTGGCTGGCTTGTTTGTTCCTGTCATTTTTCTAGAATCAAAAGCCAAGAATAATGTGTGTATTCGTTTCCGTGTACCAATTTCCTCTTTGGTCTGAAGTTGACTTGTGCTAACTGTCATTTCACTGCAGGAGAGTCTCCCAAGCAACCTGCAGCCAGTCATCTCTGTTGCTAATAATTCTTAAGAAGAATCTGATTCTAAAAGTGTGTTCTGCTGTCTTGTCACCCAGAAAAATGGAAGCACAGAAAATTATTTGTTTTATTTCAATTAACTAACCATCAGTGATGATAGGACTACAAACGAGCTATTGTGAAGAAGTTTTTATAGGGTTACTAACATAATGGTATCCAAAATATGATATTTTTTTCAATAAATGAAAACAAGTACAGGGAATTAGATTGTGGCTTAAATTTCTTTATTTGGGTTCTACTCCCAATCCTGACCTTCATTACCCTAACAGCTGGGCAGTAATATACCAAAGAGAGGTCCTGGGCTTAGCACGTGCATCCAGAATCTAGCCAAGAGAAAAGAACTGCAATCAGGAAGGCAGGCAAATGGTGCTGAAGTCTAGCATCACAACCGGCCATTAATCTGGAGGGTTGGCTAAGCAGATGCAGATGCAAAGAGATGAGCTAAGTCTACAGAGACATTGAACCAGCTGTGGGCCACTCAGTCTGGACAGCGGGTACCTGAAAATTTTCTAGGTGATTGCTTTTATACTGACCTTGGCCTACTTTTCCGGGCCAAAGGTGAAATAAAAGGATTCAACTATGCTGGAAGGTGTTAGAAGAGGCAAGACTATGTTAATGTGCTGAATGCTTGTGTCCCTCCAAAATTCATATGGTGCGATCTTAACCTGCAATGTGATAATAGTAGGGGGTGGGACCTTTGGTAGGTGATAAGGTCATGAAAATGGAGCCCTCATGAATGGAATTAATGTCCTTATAAAAGAGGCCCAAAGGAGCTCTCTCACCTCTTCTGCCATGTGAGGACATCGAAAGAAGATGGCTATCTATGAACCAGGAAGCAGACCTGAGCAAGACAGTGAATCTGCCAGTGCCTTGTACTTCCAAATTCCAGAACTGTGAAAAATAAATTTCTGTGATTTATAAGCCACTCAGTCTATGGTATTTTTATAATAACATCTCAAATAGAATAAGAAAGACTTCTTACAATTTTTACAGTGAGACTATAGGTCATAAGAAGATACATCCGAAAGCCATTATATTAAGATGAACTTTGCTTGATAATTAAGGAATATGCCAAATAGTAACTCTTGAAAATAATTTCTGACTGTATTTCAAAAACCGAGAAATAGCACACTTGCAGGGCAGGGGTTTTCCAAGAACACTAAAGAGAGTCCACTTCCTTCATCATCTTGTCATGACCTCCAATGAGTCTGGCTCAATTCCTTTAAGCCCACAGCACGTGCCAAGTGCCACATAAAGCACATCTCCTTTCCTGTTTCCTCTTGTAGACCCCACCAGGGAAGCCCCTTTAGTATTTCTCAACCTGTCCTAACATTCTAGAGTAGCAACTGGGTTCCACGCCCAGCTCTAGTTGGCTCTTTCAATCTGCAGCTCTGTGACTCTGCCCCTCACGTCCTTGCAGATACTCTCTCACATCAGTGCACTCTGCATTGGGGCGCTCCTTTGAGTTGTTCCTCCTTTAGCTGATTTGTCCCAGCCTTTCAGGAAAGGGGGAGAGAGTGTCATTCCTTTACCCTAAACCCTGGAGTAGTTACTTCTATAGTGAGAAAAAGGTAAAACTATCTCCCCTCCAATTATCTTAAATTCCACTTTAACTGATTCATTCCTTTGTAGTAATTAGGCTAATTAAAATTTAATTTCTCTTGCAAGACAAAGACTTTTAGCATGAATGAGTTTATCTCATTTTTCTCCCTGGGACAGAAGAAACCGAGGTGACAGAAGCAACGCAGGGAAGAAAAATCACTAAACAAAAGAAAAAGAGAGAAGAAATAGAAAATAAAAGCAGTAGGCAACATCATTCCTTTCCAATTTCACTATTAATATGAATAACATCGGACTTTTGAAAACAATATCCTATCTTAGCTACGTCTTTGGAATGAAAAAGTCAAAATAGTTTACAAGTTTATTATTGCTGTCTTATGCCAAAAAATAAGGATTAAATATGGACTCATTAATATTGTATAGTGGGATAATATTTTGATATATTAGCCTAGAGTTCTCCCCCTCACTCCCACCCTCCTCTACCCTCTCCTACTCACCCCTAGACTAGTACAGTTGACTCTTAAACAATGTGGGGGTTAGAGGCTCCGACACACACACACACACACACACACACACACACACACACACACGTACTCCCACTCAGTTAAAAATTTATGTATAACTTTTGAGTCCTCAGAAACTTAACTACAGTTGGCCTTTCACATCCATGGATTCAACTAACCACGGATGAATAAAATGTATTTAACTGTAAATAAATTGTATTTATTAAAAAAAAATTTCCATGTAAGTGGACCTGAGCAGTTCAAATCATGTTGTTCAAGCGTCAACTATAGTTCCTAGTACCCTGTAGGCCCTTCCCTAGTACCCACAAATAGGACCTTGTTCATTCACTTTCCCAGGGGAGAGCTAAGGGAGCCTGCTAGGACTGTCATCTCTGTATACTCAGCCGAGAGTGAGAGAGTAGAGATGGTTACACAATGTCTCCCCTTACCTCGAGGGCCTAAGACATCCTCACAGTTTTCCATATGCCACTGTGATACTCAGGTTTAACAATGCTCAATCTACAGCTGAGAGAGGATTAGCAGGCCTAAAGAGGGCCTGAGGTTGGGACAAGGGAGACCCAATAGTGACCCCTTGATAGACCATCAAATATCTGATAGGAATGTAGTCATAGATGTTGAATTTAGTAGTACGAATAACAGCCATAAAAGAAATGACTTTGGCTCAATTTTCTCATGTTACAAATTAGAAAAGTCAGACTCTGTGAGGGTAAAAAGGTTTCCAGGGATCACATGTCTAGTTAGTGGCTGACCTGAGTCTATAATCCAGTTTTCCTAATTTCCTTTCCCACACTTCTGCCACTCCTTCATTCCCACATGCTGCTGTTTACTATACATCTTGAAACACACATGCTTTCCCTGATGTCTGTCAATAGTACCAACTTTTTTCTTTTCATTCTTATGAAAGACACTGCTAAGGACAGCTGGAATCAGCAAGGCCTGCTGTACAAAAAGAAAAAAAAGTTACTATAGCCCAAAATTCTGTTTTTCCATACATATAGCTCTGCCTGGAAAAGTTCTGAAAAATATTTTCATTCAATAGTAATAAGTAATTTTTTTAAAAGTAGTTAATTCTATAGTCACTTGAGCACAGCTGACGGTCTGGATGACAGCAGGCCTCAGTTGGGGAAAGGGTAAGCCATCATTGCATCACCAGGTTCTTAGTGGGGAACATAGTTAAAATAGAGGAAGTAAACAGAAGAAATCTAAGCAGGAAAAAAATGGAGTTTTGCTCAATGTTATTGTCAATTAAGCAGAATTGCTATTTAGCTATTTCTTTGAAAGAAAGAAACAATATTTATGTTCATTTAGGGAACGACGTCTTCTAAGAAGATTGCAATATTTTTTAAAAAAATATCTATCAGAAAACTCTTTGTCCTTGGAGGACAGCCAAATTCAAGAAACCCTCATAACAGTAGACTATCTTTGCAATGAAGCATGCCCCTGAAAAATGAATGGCACACCCATTGTAAGAAGGCTGAGAAAATTGTCCCTTGTGGGTCATGGACATTAAAAAAATAAAGAGAGAGAGAGAGAGAGAGAGAGAGAGAGAGAGAGAGCAAAAGAAAAAGAAAGGAAGAAAGAAAGAAAGAAAGAAAGAAAGAAAGAAAGAAAGAAAGAAAAAGACAGAAAAAGCAGTTTTTGAAAATGGAAATCCCCTAATTTTTATGCTTTTGCCTCTTAACTTTTGTGGAAAGACAAAATTCTTTAAAAGGACACCTCTTTTTAATTTGAAAAATGAGCTTGGGGCTGTTCTTTCATGATAGCAATTTATACAGTCTTATGATACATTAGCATCACTTATCAGGCAGCAAGGTCTGCTGAAAGACAGAATAATGGATGGAAAAAGTCAGTGCATAATTCAGTCCTTTCTCATGGGTTTTTCCAAAGCTGTATCTCCAACAACATGCCTACACAGACCATTTCTGAAACTGTTTCCTCATCTTTACAATTACGGCAAGCAATCTCATCTTCTTTAATTCATCCTATACCCCATTGATTAATTAATCTTCCTTTTTAAAAAAAGAGAGGGAACTGAGATGATGTTACTCTACTGCTAAAAAAAAATCTGTCAATGTCTTCCTATCACAGAATAAATTCTGGCCTCATGACCATAGCATAGCAGGTCTTCTGTGACCTGGCACAAGGTTTGCTTGGCACAAAGTGGCATGCAATTATTGTTTTACTATATATATATTTATATAGTTTTATTTTGTCCACGTGCCAGATGAACCTTTTATCCTATTATTTTAAACATTTTTTAAGTTTTCATTTCCTCTTTGGCTAATTTTCTATTCATAACTCTGCCCAATTTTCTGATGGGGGCTTATTAATTTTCCAATCCATGACTAGGAATTCTTTATAAAGATTTGTAATCTATGTCGGTCATATTTATGACAATTTTTTTCAGAATTTATTGATGATATTACCTTATTGATGGTTTAGAAAGCCAAACATTTACAGTTTAATTCATTGGGCCTGAGTTTGTCTTCCACACAATTCACATCTAGAATTTCGTTTTGTAAGCTTTCCCTCTTACCCTCTGCCCTTCATGTTTTCTACCAGATTCATATAGTCCCAGCTACTTCATACATTGACATTGACTGGTCTTAAGAGTTTCGTGCCTTTGTTCCCTTACCAATCTAACAAACTACTGGGAATTTATTGGGTTAATAGAAAAGTGCTATCTTTTTCCTTTCAGCTGGCACAGCTTCCTTTGGGCTCAGGTGTGCTAGCTAGGCCTGGGCTTTAAGATTTTTGAAACCTGCGTGAATATGAGTGAGGAAGATGTGATTTAAGAATTGCAGTTTCTTTTGTACTCAGAAGTAGAGACTTTTTCTTCACCTTTAGAGGAGACCCCTCCTCTCTTTCGCAGAAAAACTATTAGGATGCTTGATCTTGTTAGTGTATTAACTTGACAACAAATGCTCTAGGTTTCAATATGATCACATAATGTTCCATGCTGGTTAACTGCAAGCTTTGTCCTTGAGGCTTTTTGAGATTTTACTTTAGAAGGGGAAGAGGATATATAGATGGGGAAGTGAAGCTAAGAGTTGACCCTGGGGACTGAAAATTGAAGTGAGAGGTTAAAGGGGAAAGTTTGCGACTATAGGCAGAGTAGCAGTTCTCTAGGTTCTAGGTGAAAGGTTTGGCTCAGAGCTGGGAGGAGAACTCATTTCCTTTCTTTCCAACTCAGCCTGGTACTGTTCTGACGCCTGGATGTGGAGACTTAGGGGGATTCAGAGTACAGCACCTAGGCAAGGTCATGACCAATATTGGGAAGGGACAACATCATTAGCAAGGCAACAGCAAGCTTCTTTCAAGCTACTTGGATGCCATGGCAAACACAGTGTTGTCAGAGCAGGAGAAAATAAACATGGTGGATCAGAATAATTATTGTAGTGCAGAGAACAGATTGTAAGTTGATATAAGTCATCTTTTTGGGGCACGCATTTGACTAGCAATCAAGTCAGTGGAGGCCCAAGATATAATTTGGGCAGTAAAACTTTAATATGACCTCGTTTATACTTAGTAAAAAACCTGGCCATACCAATTGCACACATTTTAAGGATACATATATAAGAGCAATGCTCCTACCTACTTTTTATTATATAACTCAAGACAGTGCTTCAAGATGTGGGTGTATGTCAAACCAGGTAGGAGGGAAGAACCCACCATGGCAGGCCAACTGAGCAAATATTTTAAAGCAAATTGAGCTTTGCAATGCCCTTCCCATCAAAACCCCAACAGTGACTTACAGAGATGAGTCCCTGGTAGGACCAGGTGAAAATAATGGCAAGGTCAATACAGATCACAAATGAAATAAGTACCTGGAAGTGCCCTGGTTAAGTAATACAAATTGAGTGGCAATTATATGCAAGGCTCAGAACTAGATTATGCAGCTATCACAGTGCTTACAGTGGGGTCATTTAAGGAAGGTCATGTCTCTGATCATTGCTAGTGACGTAAGCCCACTATTTAAATTCAGTGTGATGTGATCATCTCAAAGTAGCACACATAAAATAACTTTTCATTTTTTAAAATACATTAGATGTCTGCAGTATCTATATGACCATTATTTTATATTGTTCAGCTTTTTCAATAATCTATATTTGCCCATCTCTCCTGCTCTACTCTCCATCTTCTAGTTCTTCGAATCTTTCTTGATTCTTTCTACCTAGAATATTCTTTTGCACCCCACTTCTACCCTTTTTTCAGCTACCTTTTATTCATCTTTCGGGTTCTGCTTTAGGCATCTCTTTTTCTGGGAAAGTTTCTAGGACTGAATATCCCCATACTTGCCCTCACAGATGAGTGGGGCATCCACATTAAGTGCTGCAACGGCAAACTTTCAAGCTCTTCTCGTGACTCCTTTTAACCAAACAAACATTTGATATATATATTTATTCATTTGAGTTGATCTTTTGTCAGTTTCCCCTAATAACTAAACCCCTTGAGAGAGAGAGAGAGAGGTTATTTCAATTGTCCTTCATTTCACTGGCAGGAAAATATTGCCTGACTATTATTTAAAGAAGCTGAAAGATGCCACTGAAAATAAAATTCTATGGTACAAATTAGTAGGCGATAGATGGTCATAGAGATGGGGAGGATGGCATAGGGAATGCAGTCAGCAGTAATATAATGGCTATGTGTAGAGCCAGAGGGAAGAGAGACTAATCAGGGGGATTATTTCATAAACTATATAAATGTTTAACCAACATACTGTATACTTAAAACTAATAATAATAAAATAATTTTTTTACAAGATAGAAAATTCTATTTGCGTCTTTTTCCTCCCTGAGAATTATAATAATGACTTCCACGTTTTCACCTCTGACTCAGACTACTAAGTCTTCAAATCAGAAGTTTGTAGATACTAAAGAATCTTGTGGATCCCTGGACTCCTCGAAAGAAGATTTCAAAGCACGTTGGAGAGTGAGTTCAAACTTAGCTCTTAACCCCACACACTGTGTCACTCATATTAAGAAGGCCTGGTCTAGGCCATGCTACCCTGAACAAGCCCGATCCCGTCTGATCTTGGAAGCTAAGCAGGATCGAGCCAGGTTAGTACTATGCTGGGAGACTACCTAGGAAGACCAGGTGCTGTAGGTGTAAAAAATAAAAAATAAGGGATTGTAAACTGACAAGGTCCTTGCAATCTGAGAGGTCAACCAAGGGTTGCCACGCATTAAAAAAAAAAAAAAAAAAAAAAAAAGCCAGCAGTGTTAGGTAGGGGAGAGGGCAAAGTTGCAACAAAGGATTCCATGTTACCTAAAATTCAGGCCTATGGCCTCTCCAAGGAGTTGCACTAAGGTAGCAAAGCCAAAATGGATTTGTGAACAGCTCTGGAGAGGAGGTTATGAGTATTACAGGCCCTTTAATTACTGAGGGGTTGAATCCCTTTCCTCGATTACTGTGTGGATTGGCCAACAGTTCTAAGAAGAAAAAGGCTAAGTAATTGAGGAATCACAGAGCTAGTTAAAATGTAAATTAGTAAGGTACTTTAGATGCTGAATACCACCATTCTACCATTTATAGGTAAATAAGAAGGATGCAAGAACAGAAAAAAAAAAAGGAAACTTTTTAAAACAGAGGGAGGTTTTCTGTTGCATAGTGTGTCTGCTGCCAGCTATGGCAGGCGACAGTAGTGGGAGGCCCCATAAGAGCTTTCCTATACATTATTTCATTTTGTCTTAAATAATCCTTACCACACAAAGTGAGGCGAGCTGTCATTATTCTCATGTAACTGATGGTGAATCTGAGGTTCAAAGCTCACATAGTCTTTGACATGACAGAGAATCGAACCTAGATCTGTCTGCAACCTGTGTGTGGTTTCTATGACACCTGTGGACAGTGAGTTTATTTTTAAAATGTTACTCAACTAGATTGATGCAGAGAAGAGAAACCTCTAACGCAAGTGGGAGTAGTCAATACTAACCAATATTATTCTCCATTTTATCTCGCTTGCTTTTAAAAGTTATTTTTTTAATTATACAAATAATATATAAATGTATCCTAATCCTATGAAGTTCAAATAATATAGAACTTAAGGTCCAACTTCATTTCCTTCCCACCATCCAGAAGTAATTATGTGGATAACTTGTAGCTATCAATGATTTATATATGTAGGTGAATATCTACAAATATATAAACATTTGGAGTGTGAGTTTGTTTGAATTTTAATGTAAAAATAAGATCAAAACACAGGTCATTTTTCTGTAACTTGCTATTTTCACTTAAAATGTGGAGATCTTTCTGTGCCAGTTTGTTCTTTCTAACTGATCTTTGCATGGTGTTCCATAGTCATAGATGTACAATAGATTATTTAACTATTCTACTTTCAATCCAGCGACGAGATATTTCCTACTGTGGTTTGGCTTTTGGTTTTATTTGTTATTATCATTTTGTTTTCAAAACAAGGATAACACAGTTTGAGTTATATTTTCTAGTACTATCTGTCAGTTAGGGTTTTAGAAGGATTCTCTTATTGCCCCTCCCCCAAAATGTTTCATAGAAAATCTATGACTTATCTAAGAAATCTCAGAGAAGAATATTGAGAGAAAAGTATTACAATAATATATTTATCACGTAGAATTCTAAAGATGAAAATAAGTAAATCCCTTTGCTGAATAATGCTTTATTTCCTTTTTTACATAGAAAGAATATCAATAACCAATCGTTTCATCTAATTAAGACTATGGATTACATAACCAATCTAGTGGAAAACTCAGAGCCAAGTTATGGCTCATCTCTATTTCGCAAATATATGGAACTTTACCTAGTATGTGTTATTCCCAACTTATTTTTTTTTAATCTCACTTGTCCCCTTTCTCCAATTTTCTCACTTACATTCATTATTTTGAAGGTATTTCTCAAAATCACCTTACATTCTTTTTGAAGCTGAGGGAATGAATAGATAATTGGATGAATAGATGAATGGAAATAGTTGAATGAGTTAAAAGGCACATTTTCCTAAGCTACCTCTGTCAAATAGTATTTGTTTTGTAATGAATCACTGACTTTACTGTAGTAAACACAATACAAAATCTCCTTTGTGCAACACCTTTTCTGTATTCAGAAGGTTGAACTCCTGCATCTGTATTTATGATTTTCATTTTCATTTAAATATACAAAAGTGCTCCAAGTGAAAATTAATCTAGTAATTGTTCATATGTTTAAAGGTTGTTTAAACACTTGTGCTTGCATATTCACATTCACTGTCTATAGTGTATTGAATAGTGTCCTCTCAAAATTCTTGGCCACCTGGAACCTTAGCGTGTGACCTTTTTTTGGAAATAGAATCTTTGCAGATGTAATTAGTTAAGATGAAGTCACATCGGATTAGAGTCGGCCCTAAATTCAAAAGCCAGTGTCTTTTATAAGAAGAGGAGAGGACACACCGAGGAAGACAAAGAAGGAAGAAGGCCATGTGATGATAGAGGCAGAGACTGGAGTCATAACTGAGGAATGCGAATACCAAGGACTGTCGGCAACCATCAAAAGCTAGGAGAGAGGCATGAAACAGTTTCTCCCTCAGAGCCTCAGAAGACACCAGCCCTGACAACACCTTGATTTGGGACTTCTAGCATTCAAATTGAGAGAGAGTAAATGTCTATTGTTTTCAACCACACAGTTTGTGGAAATTTGTTATGGCCACCTTCAGAAATGAATATACTGTTTCCTATGTCTTCATTAAAAATTATCTGAAGAGCATTTGTGGATTACAGTTTCTAACCTAGAAGAACAGTGTGAGTAATCAAAGTTTATCATTTCTAACTTGAGATTTAAGTAATGTAAGTAATCGGATGAAGGGCTGTTTGTTAGGTCTCGTTGGTGATTAAGAATTAGTTTGAATCTAAAGTTAAGAAGAAAGGATCAGCTTGATTTTGAACTTAAGAAGAAAGAATAAGTTATAAATGCAAAGCCATTGTTATTTCTTATATTTAAAATATAGCTTTAGTCTTAAAGAAGATTAAATTTCTGCAGAACTTTGTTTTCCTTCCATCCTACTTTAATTTATTAATGATACAACTATAATGGCTATCTAGTATGGCTGAAAAAGCCAGTGGGAGATCCTGTAGAAGGGGCTTCTGAACTTGTGAGTCCAGAATCATATATTGTTCAGACTGAACTCTTACATTTGAAATGCTGACTTATGGATAAACATGCTTTCTTAAGCAGCAGTTGCAAAAACAGCGAATCGATTCTGCCATTCAGTCTTTAAAAAACTCAGCAAATTACCCAGAGATGAACTAGTGAAAATCCCTATTGAAACATAGCATTTTTTTTCCGTTTCACTTGTTATATGAAAATTAGAATAAACTACGCATATGCAAAATACTACTAAGTCTTTCTCAGCACACTACTATGATTATCAATTCCTTTTTGGTGAAGGCCTATATTAGTTATACACTATATATTTTGTGAATAAAGATGTACTTTCAGTTTATCTCTGAGATAAGAGAAGAAAAAATCCTGGAGCATAAAAGTCATCAAATGCATCTACAATAGATGCATAATGTGGACTTCACAGCAGCCTGTGCTACCATCTAACTCACTTTTTTACAATGAAAGGTCAGGAATATAGCCAAATCTTCTCTTCGATATAAATAAGCTGATAAAGATTTTGTGGCTGCCTCCATAGAGTATGCATCAATATTGTATTGATTTATATTTTCTTCCATTCGAATATATATCTTCAACACCATTGACCTTTATTTCTAGAAGAAATATTTTTAAAAATTATGGGGTTTTGGTATGTACAGTTTTGTGAGCAGATCTCTTACAAATCTTTAAGTAAATGCATTTGATAATTCCACATTTTAAGTATGATTCCATATAAACATAAAAATAAAAACAAACTATTGTCAAAATAGCACTGGACAATAAATATTTGTTGAATGAATAAATAGAAGCATAAATGACTTTATTCATTACATACTCCTATGTTATTTCTGCTTGCCTAGCTACCCTTTGGTTGTAATTTGGCTTCCTCTATTGATCTGTGTTTAGTGAAAGAATGGCTCTTGTGGTCATTCTGGCATTACATTATATTCCTCATAAGAATAAAAAGTTGTCATTATGGGATTTATTTAAAGATATTTCTAGACTGTATATGCTTCACTGTAGGTCTTAGTATAGTACCTGAAACTTAGTAGACATCTAATACATATCAATAAATGTTCCCTACTTCGGTCTAGGTTCTCTTCCCATTTAGTCTATGCACCAAAGAAGACACTCTCTGGTATCAATGTTTGTGTCCCCCGCAAAAAAAAATTCACATGTTGAAATCCTAATCCCCACAGTGATGGTATTAGGAGTTGAGACCTTTGGAAGATGAGTGGTTCATGAGGGCCCTCATATAAAAGGCCTCACAGAGCTTCCTAGCTCTTCCTGACACATGAAGACCCAATGAAAATATGACCAGGAAGCTCTCATCAGACACCAAATCTACTGGCACAATAATCTTGGATTTCCTAGGCCAGAATTGTGAAAAATAAATATTTGTTGTTTAGAAGCCATTCAGTTTATGATAGTTTATTTTCACAGGCCAAACAGACTAAGATGGTCTAATTTTAAGAAACTAGATAAATCATAATACTAAACATAAAAAATAAAATAAAATTTAAAATGTAGTGGATGGATTATCAAACAAGAGATACAAGAGATGATGGTATGGTTATATAACTGCTCTCTTTCTTCATTCTAAATATTCCATCATATGTTTAATCAAAGCCATTTCAAATGCAGGTGTAGGTTATTGGCGCTGAATAAATTACATGGCATTAGGCTACCTCTAATATTTTTATGCAGGCAGAAAAGTGGTTAAAATGAACAATAAGGACACTCTTTATGGGAGAAAAAAAGAGAAAGGTGGCAGAAAATTGCATCATGTAACTTTGGAGGAGTGGGGAGGGGAAGATGGCTGTTGCTTGCCGGATAGCCCCTTATCATATGCCAGCAGGGGAAAGGAGGATAGTAGGATTTGCAAATGAGCTGCTTCAGTCTTCTACAGTACAAACCATCTGGCTTTGCCTCTTTTATTATCTGGCACCAACCACTCAGGTTTGGTTCCACATTTACCTGGTTATTGCAACAGCATAGGTCCACAGATGCCAGAAGTCTGAATCAATCATTCTTATCTGGTTTAAATGAAAGAGGCTTGGTCTTCGGTAATCAGTAAAATACAATAGAACGCTTTACATACAACCATGAAAGTTCATATACTGCTGTGTCAATTGGATGCACTAATGATATAGAGTAGAGAGGAGCCACCGACACCTGTTTCAACAGGTGGGGACTGGAACAGAGGAATCCTTCCCCCTCTTGTCAGGATTATATGACCTGAAAGACGCTCTAGAACGCAAAAGTAGGAGAGAAGCAGCAGGAAGAATAAGATAAAGGATGACTTTTTAAAGCAGAAAAAATAGTTGAGGAGAGAGGCTTTGGAGCCTTTGCCTCGATATGGCTAAGGAATAACAAGGAAATACACACATACAGTTAAATGAAATTAGATATTATACATTCAGGTATCTTTTACTGTCAGCATGGGGCTGGCTACTTGGATCTGTCTTTCTAGCCCCAGCTCATTTCCAAGGGGCAGAAGCAATCTCACCTCCCACAAACACTGATTAACATCTCTCCTCACCAAAGGTCTAGCTAGACCAAGATAGCCAGGTCCAGAGAGAATCTGAGGACTTCACATCCAACTGCATTGTGGTTTGTTTACTATTGTTCTTTTTCTAAAAATCATATTTGAGGATCAATACAATGGGCCACAAGAGGCTAACCTTTTCAAGATAATGTAATAAGCACAAAATTTAAATACTGGAAATTATCATTCAATACAGAACAGGGAGTAATTTTTTTACGGAGGAATATTCATAATGAATAACATTATTTCTATAACTGTACTTTAATAGTTAAAATTCGGCTACAATAATCTGACCGGATAGTAGTACAGGTAGGTTATGTTCCATTGAGAACTATAAAGGGATAGAAATATTTTAAATATTGTAATATCCCTTATTTTAAATCAACCTCATAGTACTCTTCACACTGTACTATAATGTACCTGTTTAGTTTGCTGTACCTCGTTTCAACTAGGCTTTAAGGTACTTAAAGAAGAAATGAAGTTCCTCTCATGCTTTTTTGTATCAGAAACTAGCACAGAGATTCCTATCATATTGATGACCATCAGAACACTATAGAATGAATGCTTTCATCAATAGTAAACAGATGAAAGTTCATAGCCAATTTCATATTCTGCACATTGTCAGTAGAAATACTGAAGAAATTGATAAGCATATACCCAAAAAGCAATCTAAATGGAAACAAGGTCTCTGATGCTTTGAGTCAGGGCTGCAGTGTCCAGTTGGGCAGGTTGTTCATTGCTTATTTAACCAAGATAATCCAGCCAAGGGCACAAACTGGGGCAGAAATCCAGTCCATGAACACTGGCTCTGTATCTGCCCATAGGAAACAAAGCCATTTTTTTTTTAATTCATTCATAGATCCTATACAAGTTTGAGACAGGACTGCTTAATAGTAACTTAATTTCTGACAGTTTACATTCCAGAAGCAATAAAAACTATCCTATATATCTGATTCTACAACAAAGGTAGGGGGTGGAAACAGTGAATACTGTCGATCTTGATTACAAACACTGAGTTCGGAGAATGTTTTTCTCTGGACTCTCAACACAGAGTGATGGGGTTATAAAACTTTTCGTGTAATATGAAAAAACCAGGCAGGTGAACCTCAGCATTCAACCTGATCCCAGAAAATGAGCTACAGAATCAGAGATACGTAAAGAACAGGTAGAAACCTTGAAGGTCATAGACTTCCATTGCTAGATGAGACTTTAATGATTATCTGGTCCAATAATGAATATTTTACAGATGAGGAAACCAAAACATCAAGGAGATAAGTGACTTGCTTGTGTTTAGTTAGCAAAAGTCTAGAGCCTAGTTGTTTTCTGGCTTTCAGTCTAATAATCTATCACAACTCCCTGGATTTGCCATCATTATAATCAACACTGTGTACCACTATGGGGGAGAGGATGAGGCACATAGACTTGGTCTCCATCAAGGGCCTTGCAATCAGGTTAACAGGAAATAAGCACTAAAAGATAAGCAATGATATACACTTGCATGTGAATTTGAGTAGGAGTGGTGATGCCAACCACAGGAATCAGTAGCTATGAGGTGGACTGTCTTCCTGTTGGCCAACAATTCTAGTAGGTGCAGAACCAGGTGATTAGAAGGACCAGCTGAGGCCTTAGGTGGGTCTAAGGTCACAAAACTAAGGTCAGGAGAATCCAACTACTGGGGTCCCTCTCGACTTGTATCTTAACTAAACCCTTGAGGCGATGACCAAATTGCAAAGATGACCGGTGTAAAGTCTCTCCACATCTAGGCTCTGAGCCCCAGAAGGGCGGGGGTCGAGGCAGATGTGCAGGGGAAAAAAGGTAGAAGCGGAAAAGAATTGACAAATCCTAAGAGCGACCGGGTGCCCTGAGGTGACCTCGCACCAGCAGCTAGACCGGCGGAGAGGGATGATTCGTCTGAGGCGGCGCCCAGGAGACCCGGCTTCCGGGGCGGCGCGCGCGGCCGGCGGGGCGGGGCCGGGGCCAAGCGCCTCCTACGTCGGGCAGCGTGACAATGGGACCGACAGCCGAACGCCGCGGCGGCGGCCGTAGGCCTCGGGGGTGGGGGGAGGGGGGCGGAGCCACCGCCGCTGCCGCCGTAGCCCCGGCCGGGATTTGAAAGATTAAAAACTCCCGGTGGAGAGGGCGGCGGCGTTGAATGTGTAGCGGAAGCGCTGGGGGCCACGGCTCGGCTCCGGGCCGGGCAGCAGGCAGCGTCTCCACACCATGAATTTCCCGGGCCACGAGTCCCCGCGGAGCCCTGAGCATAACGGCCGCGGCAGCGGCAGCGCCGCCTGGGAGCTGAGCTCGGATGCGGAGCCGGCGTTCGGTGGCAGCGTCTGCTGCTTCGACCGCCTGCCAGGCAGGAACCCGGGCGACGGCGAGGTGCCCCTGGCCCTTTTCCGCGGGGAGCCAGGGCTGCACTTGGCACCTGGCGCAGACGACCTCGGTCACCACTTGGTGCTGGACCCCTGCCTCAGTGACGAGAACTATGACTTCAGCTCAGCCGAGTCGGGCTCCTCGCTGCGCTACTACAGCGAGGGCGAGAGCGGCGGCGGCGGTGGCAGCTCCTCGTCCCTGCACGCGCCGCAGCAGCCGCCACTGGTGCCGTCGAACTCGGGGGGCGGCGGGGCAGCGGGAGGGGGTCCCGGGGAGAGGAAGCGCACCCGGCCGGCCGGCGCGGCCTCCCGGCATCGCTACGAGGTGGTGACGGAGCTGGGCCCGGAGGAGGTGCGCTGGTTCTACAAGGAGGACAAGAAGACCTGGAAGCCTTTCATCGGCTACGACTCGCTCCGCATCGAGCTCGCCTTCCGGACCCTGCTGCAGGCCACGGCCGGTCGACCCCAGGCCGAGGACCCGGGCGGCGACCATGTGTGCGGCCCGGCCTCCAGCTCGGGGGGAGACGACGACGAGGACCGCGTCTGCGGCTTCTGCCCGCGCACAGGAAGGCACGAGCCCGAGATGGAGGAGCTGGTGAACATCGAGCGGGTGTGTGTGCGGGGCGGCCTCTACGAGGTGGATGTGACCCAAGGAGAATGCTACCCGGTGTACTGGAACCGTGAGTAGCCGGCTGGGGGAGGGAGCGGGACGGGCTGCCTCTACAGGGGTCGGACACGCACCCGGGTGGGTCGGGTTTGCAGAGAGCGAGGCGCGTGAGGCCTGGTGGTTGGAACACGATGGAGATTGTATAGGCAGCGCCAGTAGGTGAAAGGTAAACCAGCAGATGGCAAAACCTAAGCTGCCTGGGGAGAGAGGGGAGAGGGTACTGTACAGGTAGCGCCTGCCCGGTGAGCCGGTGCTGCTGCCATCCCCTGGAGATGATCTAGAAACGGATACCCATCCCGAAAGGTTTAATTTCGTGATCCTATCTGAGCTTTGTTCGCCCAGGGATCTGATTCGGTCTCATTTTCCCAACTGCCTGTGATTTAAATAGCTGCCTGCCCTCTGGAGTGGGAATGTTTTAGAGGATCTGCATGAGAATCAGCAGTTAAATCATGAAATATAATCCCAGGCGGGAAAGGAAAGGTTGTTCCCTCTGGGTGCGTTAGGGAGAAGTGGAAAGCACTCCGTGAAGCAGTTCTAGCAAGTGGGTCCCGCTCACTCACTCTATGGAATACTCGTTTTTGTCTCTTAGGTCCTTGTTTACCTATTTTGATTTTTGCCTATTGACCTTGAAAAATTACAAGACCTGTGCCTTGGTTTCTTCATCTGTAAGATAGGGATAATTTTATCTACCTTAGAGAGCTGTTGTGGATATTAAATGAGATAATACACCCAAAGGGCTTGAAATTGCTTGGCACATACGTCTGATGTAACTGTTAACAGTGGGTCCCTTACTTAATTAGACAACAATAAATTTCGGTAATATAATTAGATTAAGGAGGAAGGCTATCAGAAATGTCTGCCATTGCATGTAGCAACTGTTACATATGTAATATGTAGTAGCTATTCTATAGTAACAGAAACTTTTGGCTACCAAAAATTTGTAATATACAGTTTTAATTTTTAGAGTCCAATGTCCTAACTCAAATATCTTCATTGATTGTCATTAACCTTAGGTCCTCCATACATCTTACAACATTCTGCCTTGTATTAATTATATATATATTGATGACTTAGCTTCCTTTCTATATGTTTAGCATCTTCTGGGTAGAGTCCTTTGCCCTTTTCTTTATACTCTTATAGGGCTTAGTGCAGTAAATAGTCAATAAGTAGGTATTGAATTGTATAAGTGATTTTGATAATACTAAAACATGTTAAGCATGAGTCACTAAAATAGCAATTACAAAATTTATGAAATCAAATAAAATAAGCATAGCAGGAAATTTCATTTCTTACTACACTTTAAGATTACATTGAAGGCACTTATTACCATTTTCACAATTCCAGATTCATAATGAGATCTGTCACATCAGTCCTTTTGAATATATAAGCTCACTATGGACAGGTTATGCTTATATTCACTCATTCATTTAGCTCTTTCATTTTACCAAGTATTTTTATGTGCATAACTCAGTACTCTTGTGAAGGCATTAGGAAGGGTGGAAAAAAGAACCATCTTTACCATTCAGAAGCTTCCCACTTTGTCTTCTTTTCAAATAACCTGTGCATCACTACAGACTTTTTTCCTTTGAAGATAGAACTACAAGGACTTAGCCAGAAAGTCAGATAAAATTCCAGGCGTCCTTGAAGAGAGAACTGGAAACCAAGAGATGACTCTTACGCTTAGGTCAACTGAACTATATTCACCTAGAATACTGTGTACTCTTTTGGCTTATGATAAAATTGTTAATGCTTGCATAGTCTTTACTGTTTACAAAGTGATTTTTCACATTTATTTTTTCATAGCGACATCAAATTATTGCTAACGTTCTGTATGGAAGAAATGGCTCATTGAAATTAATGAACTTATTCAAGGTTACTCAGCTAGAAAGTGGTAGAGCAGGTCATAGTCTAGTGGGGGAATACAGTGCAGTGGCCAAAGAGCATTTGACCCACCCAAGGGTGAAGATGTCAGGAAAGCTTCCCAGGTAATTTAAGACTGAGTCCTAAAGGAATCAGGGCAAAAGAAATGGGGAGAGGAGGGAAGGGCATTCTAGCCAGGTGAGGTAACGTATGCAAGGACACAAAAGCATGAAACTGTATGGCATGTTGAGGACATTAGGGCTGCACCTGCAGGGGTCAAGAGAGAAAGGGTTGGTTTGGATTTGACCACCACAGAGACAGAGGTGTTTGGTCAGGGACAGGAGGAGATGGTGAAGTGACCACCTGCCTGTGAATGGCACATTTGAGAGAGTAGCAAGAAAAAGAACAAGGATGGATACACAGTGCTAAGGAGTTTGGACTTTATCCTGTGAGTAAAGGGGACCCAACCAGTTGAAGGTTCTCTATTACTTAGGTGATTAGTGACAACAGAAAGGTCGAATTGGAGTTAGAGAACATCATTAGAATATTATAAATCAAGTATTATAAATCAAGTGAGAAATAGTGAGGGCCTACAAAAGTTAACCTGAAAGGAAACTTAGTTTTTTCAAACAGCAACACCCATTTTAACTTCATTTTAGCCTTCTCTAAAGAGTTTTCTGCAAGATACGGTCCCGTGGGTGTCCCAGACCTTCATATGAGCTACAGTGAAAATACAATAGTGCTTTTTGTCCATAATGTACCACTTCTCACAAAATCCCATGTAACTTTGACCTAATGCATTCTCTGTTTATTGTTTAAGTTTTTACACCTTTTTAGGAAGGTTCATTCCCAGTATGGTCTCTTCAGCCTTTTTTTAAGTGGAAGGACTCTTACTATACTTACAGCTTTGGACCTTTGTCTCATTTTACTTTTTTTTAAAAAAACCTTTCCAGAAACTTTCTGAATAGTAGTAATGAAAGATTTAAACAACAACAAAAAAAAGTTCAACAAGTTCCTACATAGAATAGTTGTAGCATTAAAGTGGCCGTTTAGACTTTTGTGACCTAATTGAGCCTCGGCATCTGGGTGTCAAGGCCAACAAGTTAGCTATGCCTGGTCTAAAAGAAAAGTGTTGATTTAAATTTATATTTACACTTCCTTTACTAGTAGATAAAATATGAACCAATTTGGGGGTACAGGAATCAGAAGAGGAACTGAATTTGTCTTTTATAGATAGGAAACCAGTATTATTACATGAAAAAGTATTAATTATAGGAAATTTATTTTTGTTTCATTGTTTAGATATTTTTCTGACAGCATGTGGACATTTTAGATAAAACTAATCATTGCTGAGTAATGCTTAAGTGAACTCCCTTGCTCCCCATGTTCTTCCTAAGCTGCCTGTAACTACCTCGTAGTCTTGTTTTGAGAATTATACATAACATACATAGAACAATGTACAGAGTACTTGGTAAAAGTCCTAGGTGTTAACTATATCAGTGTGGGTCACAGAAAACTATATAGAAAGTTTATAAGGCTGACCAGTGAAAATTGTAGAGTACCCAGTGTTTGTTGTTATTGACCTGTACCTCATCACAGGTGAAAGACTTTTTGTAAAAAAAAAATATTAGCAAGAAAGGGGCCAATGCATTTAGTAATAGTTATGGGAAGGCATATGGGACATTATAGAGATATATAATAAGTTTAGAATAGTCTCATAGCAATTCTGATGATAGTTATATATGCAGTATGCACCAGGGAATGTGTAATATCCCTTCGTTGACTAAGTTAAGTAATATAATTGACCAAATATTTATACGAATGCATAGTATCCAGAAGCAGTCATTAACTATAAGCCACAGCTTTCTTTCCCTCCCATTTCTGATGTACTTATAAGGCCTACTTGCATTATTATAATTCTAAATCATTTTAAGATTCAGACACTTTAGAAATTAGTGAATCTTTATAATATTGAAGAGAAAATAATATTCCCAATAAAATGAGGTTGAAAAATTAGGGTTTTTTTTCTATAAGCACTCAAATTATGTGATATTTATTAACTTGGCTTGCTGAAACCATCTCTGAGGTCTTTTGCATTCGAGGGTTAATAACCTTAATAATTAATAATCCTTTCTGAGGCACAAGGCATCATGGGAAAGTAATGGAATAGAAGACGCTCTTTCTTGGTCAGTTTCTACCTTCAGTAAAGCAGAATTACAGGAAATAGAAACCAGGGATTGACATGCCCAAGTGAAAAAGTGTTAGAGACTTCTGTCTCTTACTCTTTTTAACTATATTTCCTCCCACTAGCCCAGGCTGGAAAGCAGCCTTAGGTGGCATTAGAATTTTGGCTGCTCAGGTTTGTGGTATCCTGGCAAAGTCATCTGAGAATCCCATTCCAATCAAACCTGCTTTAGACTGCATTTCTCAGTGACCTACTGAAACAGCCAAAGGATGTGAATGACTAAAGAGTGACATGTTTGGAGCACAGGACTTGGCACTACTTGACCTAGATATTTAGGACTTTAGCACTTGAGACACATGATTCAGGACAAAGAATGGATGCACTATGCTAAGACATAAGACTTCTAAATCATATGTCATGGAATGTGCTGCTCACTAACTTTAGATGATGCACAGGAAACAGGGTTAGAATTACTTCTCACCCTCAATATGGACAGTTTAAAGCAATCTCACCATGTATTTTTCTGCTCATTACAATTGATCAACTTTCAGTTAGTATTTTATTAACTGAATCTTATTTTCTTCTCATTCTATAAAGTTGCTTCTAGGTAGGCCTAGGGTATCTCACATCCACCTGATTCACCCACCTAGACTTTAGTAAAACTTGCATTTTAACATCTGGTATATATTTTAACATGAAGTTCCCCTAAGTTTGTTTATGTTTTGGAAAAGAAAATCTTGGCCGTAAATCAAAAGCATTCATTGGAAAGAGAGAGTCTACTTCAAAGAGATTATTGAGGCTCTCTCAAATTGAAGAAAGCACAAGATGAATGCTCAGGCACTTTCAATGGCACTCACTCTTCCATGCGGCTATCCACTGCTGAAATGAACTCTTACTATATGGCCAGCACTAAATGAGACAGGTGTACACGTCTGTAAGATTTATGAACAGTTACGTCCTTTGCTTGACTTTTTCATGGTATGCCAACCACTCTTAGTCTTCTAATTTAAGATTAATACCACCCTCCATGGTTCTGCTCTTTGCCTTTCACTAGAAAAAACTGGGACCTTATATTTTATAATATCTTTTTTGGATGTAGTTGTATTTTGTTTTTAACCTGTTTACTATTTAACCTGTTATTTTATGTAAACTACATTTTTTTTGGTAGAGAAAGATGTAACTAACTGTACCTCAAATATAATGAATGTCCCTAATCCTGGAATACTGAATTGTGTTGTTTGGAATTCTGATTACCTGACAGGATTCTGTCTTTGATAGAACCTATCAAAGGGTGGACCTGGTTTACATTTACTCATCAGTTTGATCTCTGCTACCTCCATTTCAGTTCTTATTGTTTTTTCTGAAGAGGTAGCATTATATAGTGTTTATGAATATAAATGACTACTGGAGACAGACTGTCTGGGCCCAAATTCCAGCTCTGCCATATACTATCTGTGTAACTTTGGACACCTTAAATTCTTTGTGCCTTAGTTTCTTCTGTAAAATATGCATAGTAGTACCCTACCTCTTATGACTGTAGTAATAAATGAGTTAAAATATTTAAAGATCTTGAAACATGATAAATAGTAAGCTCTATATAACAGCTGTTATTACTTCTCCATTTTCCTGCTTTTTCTGTCCTTTCAAATTTATAACCCACTTTACATTTTGGCTTTCAACTCTCGTATTTCAATTTGTTGTCTCATTCCTGATGTGGGATTTTCTTGGCCTTGACTCATAGTAATTGACTCTCAATTAGGCATAGCCCGAGAACCCCTATAACTGTTGCCTGCCCTTGTGAAAAACTGTGGATGATTTTTTGTCTAGTCTTTCAGGCCTCAGAGAGAGCCATCTTGAGTCTTCCTGGCTTGGTCCCAGAGAAGTGTACCAGTCATTCTCTTACAAATCTGCCTGTGGGAAAGGAGGAATTTTTTTTTCCCATAAAAGCATTCTAAATTCTTGAGCATCTACTTTTTTTGGTGTGCAGATCTCGTCACCAGATGTGGGGAGGTACAGACTCCATCCCAAAAGCTCATTTAGAACATCTCTAACTAGCTACCAAGACTTTTGATACAAGAGAGAACTTTACAGCTTTCTTAAAGACTACTCAGTTTTCAGTTGAGGCAGAGCCAGTAGTGTGCTTGGATTTCTGCCATGTCAGCAAGACAGAAATGGCCCACAATTCCCTTTACAGTGGAAACCTCAGCATGAAAACTTTGAGAGATTTCTCTTAATTGACCCGCAGTTGAACCACCAGTGATAGGGATGACAGTTGGGTTCTGGCACCTAGTGCAAGATCTAGCTTCAAATGTCCATCAGCCCTCAGTCCAGGGATTTAAAGCAGTGATTCCTTATCCAACTTTGGCAGTAAAAGCCAATTGGGCTTAGAGAATAGATCTTTGTCATCAAATTGCCTTAGTTTGAATCCTTGATTTACTCTAGCCATATGACTCTGGGTAATTTGTAATCTCACTGTTGCCCAGTTGCCCAGTTTCTCCTTTGTAAACGGGGATAATAATCACAGCATTATTATGAATATTTTGTTGAAATACACATACATAGAGCACTTAGTACAGTACCTGGTTCAATAAGTGTTAGCTATTTTATTTAAGTTGGGTTGGTAGATCGGCTCTTAAACTAGAAGTCTGGCTTCTAGAAATTAAAAAGTATGTGGTAGATTTGTTTTATTTGTAAAAAAGAAGAATAGGATTCTATGGCTCTACCAAAATTACTTCAGCCAAAATTTGATAACATATATAAACATAACACATACATATGCACATATTCCCAATACCGCTCCCCCATTTCCCCTTTCTTTCTCTTCCCCTCATCATCTACACACACACACATGTTAAACCTGCTTAATCTCACCCATAGAGGGTCCTGGGAATCACAAAGTGTCGTACTTCAAGGACCCTAATTCCTTTAGTAGACTTGTGAGGTGATGAAAGTAGAATACTCTTCAGCCTCTGAGTTAGTTGTTCCTATTGGGTTTGCTGGCCTGTGGAGGAGCATCCTGTCTTAGAGCATTAGTTTGCTGATTCCATCAAGTCTAACAGTTAAATGTAAGATTATTAAAAATGTAGATCCTTGGATCTCATCTTGAGAGATTGGATTCAGGAGATCTGAGCCTGGGGCCTGAGCATCTTCCTCTTTAATAGGTATGTCAAGTAATTCTGATTCCAGGGGGTTATAGAACGCATATTAATAACATTGTTAGTTCATTAATTTCTCCAGTCTAAGAGTGGCTCAAAGCTGATTCATCTTGAGTTGTTTCCACTTAGATTAATTACCAGTTCAAGGAGTTCTAGAGTAGGGGTCCCCACACACTGGTCTTAGACTGGTATTGGTCCATCGCCTGTTAGGAACTGGCCATAGAGCAGAAGGTGGGCATCAGGCAAGCGAGCAGCTTTGTCTGTATTTGCAGCTGCTCCCCAGCGCTAGCGTCACTGCCTCAGCTCCAGCTCAGATCATCAGGCATTAGATTCTCATAGGAGCACTGGTCTCTGCTGCCAAAGAGGTTGGAGATTACTGTTCTAGAAGCATTAGCCTTCAACCCACAAATTGGTGTGTTTATTTCATTCCTGTTTTTCTTTTACCTACCTATTTCTGCTCTGACTGTCCAATTTAAAACTTCTATATCCTTATTTATTTTCTTTAAACTTGTTCTGTCTGTTATTGAGGAGGATGAAGTACCCATCTATAATTATAGGTTTATTTATTTACTTATTTTAGTTCCGTTGGGTTTTGTTTTATGTGTTTTGAAGCTCCGTTATTAGGTACATGTGCATTTAGGATTGGTATCTCCTTTTGATGAAACAATGCCTTTATCATTTTGAAATGTCCCCTTTTATCTCTGGTTTCAATTTCTTGTTCAGAAATCTACTTTGATACTACTTTAGCCACTCCCAACTTTCTTTTCATTAGTATTTGTATGATGTATCTTCCTGTTCTTCTAAACTTATAATGTTTTTACTTATTTGTTGGTTTTTGCTTTTTAAAATCCATTCTGACAATCTCTGCCTTTTGTTTGGTGTTTTAATGCTGTTTGAGTTTAAATCAACCGTCTTACTCTATTTGTCCCATTTTTTTCTATTTGTCCCATTTATTCTTTGTTCCTTCTTTCCCTCTTTTCCTTCCTTTTTTTGGATTATTTGTTATGATTCCCTTTTATCTCTATTATTAGCTTCTAGGGATACCTTTTACATATCCTTTCTGGTTGATGTTTTCTGAGATTTTTGGAATCCATTTATATAGATATTAGATCATTTGATATTGTCCCCCACCTGTTGGATGCTCCATTCTGTTTTTTAATTTTTCCGTCCGTGTGTGTGTGTGTGTGTGTGTGTGTGTGTCAGTCTGGGTGATTCCTATTGACTTATTTTCAAGTTCACTGATTCTGTCCTCAGCTGAGTTGAGTCTACTAATGAATCCATCAAAGGTATTCTCGTTCTTATAGTTTCCATCTCTGTGCAGAAATTACCCATCCGATTATACATGTTGCCCACCTTTTCCACTACAGTTTTCAGTATAGTAATCGTAGTTATTTTAAATTCTCTAATAGTTCCAACATCTGGGACATCTCTAGTCTGGTTCTGTTGTTTTGTCTATTGATGGTATTTTTTTTTTAATTTATGTCTCAATTTTTTGTTGAAAGCTGGACATCTTGTGTAGGATATAGAGTGTTTATGCCTAGAAATAAGTACACCTTGTCTTTTGTTAAGCCTTTAGTGTAGGAGGTTGATCAATCTAGTTAGGAGTTGAGCTGGGTTTGGAATTTGTTACTATAATAGTTACTATAACCATCAGTGTACCATAAAGCTTCAGATTCCCCTGGCATTACTCTGTGCTTAGGTGGGGGGCTGGTTAGCCAGAAGTTTTTCTTTATGTTCTTATCCTCCCTCCGCAGTAGATTAAATTCTTGTTACATTGGCGATGGTGGGAGTGGGAGTGGAGAAGGGACATTGTCTGTTTTCTGAATCAGCCTCATTCTTAGGCACAGTTCTCTGAGTGTTAAAGTGGGACCTTAGTGATTCTGCCCCTACCCCAGCTATAGACCTCATGGTCTAGGACCCAGGGCAGTGTCCTGCCTCTACATCAAGGGTAGTTTTTTGGTTTTGTTTTCCTGTAGCTTTTTCCCAGCAGCTACAGGTCGATATCTGAAAAGCAACAGTGTTTGCTGCTCTCCTAACAGCTGCTGAAGGCTTTTTTCCGGAAGTGAGACTAGGAATGATCCAGGTAAGGCTTCGCCCCTTTTACACAGCTGCTGCCTTCCCTTCCCCAAGACCTGCACCATGAAGGGATACTTTTTCAGGTTTCTCACCCTTTTCCCAGTCTCTCTATGAGCTCCTGGTAAAATCTTTAAAGAAGAATGTGCAGGGGTATGCATTAATTACCCTTTGTGTTTTAGGCCCCAGGGACCTACACTCTCATTGTTGCCCATATTTGACTTTCAACATTTTGTTTAAAATTTTAGCAGAAATTGCTGGCTTTTATGACATCTGACGTCTACTTCCAGTAAGCAGGTGCTTCCATCTTGTTTCTTCTTGTCATTGCTTAGATATTATACTAGTTGCTCAGTGACCTCCAGGCCTCTGAAGGATATAACACTTGATCTTAGCCAAAAGGCCAAGAAGTGATCTGAAGGATATAAGAAAAATTATAATTTTGCAAACTAAATGTCTCTCGTTTGTTTTAAGGGTAGGAACAATCCTCTTTAGCTTTCTATATCCTAAGCAAAGGCTGAAATTCAGTTATGTCTTTGTTTTTATTTTGGTAATGGTTGCTCTAGGATTTTCAGTGTATATCTTTACCTTTTCACAGTCTGATTTCAAAAAGTATTTGTCGTCTATAGCCATGCTACCCTGAACAAGCCCAACCCCATCTGATCTCGGAAACTAAGAAGGCCAGGTGCTGTAGGTGTAAAACATTTTTTAAAAAATAAAAGATCGTAAGACGACAAGATTCTTGCAATCTGTGAGGTCAACCAAGGGTTGCCTCACCTAAAAAAAATTAAAAAATAAAGTATTTGTCATTTCATGTAGAGTGAAAACTGTATTAGTATATTTCAATTTACCCCTTCATAGCCTTTTTTGCTATGGTTATACATATTTCTGTATGTTATAAGCCCCAAAGTATTTTTTGCTTTAAGTAGTCAATTTTTAAAAGAGATTTCTCTAAATGAGAGAAAAAAAAATCTTATATTTACCAAATATGTTTCTGTTGCTCTTTTTTCCTTTATGTGGACTCAAGTTTCCATCTATTATGGGATTTTTATCAAGTTCTTCTGCTCAAAATTCCTTCAATGTTTTTCATAGTGCACATTTGCTGGTGACAAATTCTCTTAGCTTTTGTCTAAAAAAGTTTTTATTTCTTTCTCATTATTGAAAGATATTGTTGCTGGATATAGAAACCTAGGTTTTTTTTTTTCCCTTCAAAATTTTAAACATGCCACCCTATTGTCTTTAATTTGGATAGTTTCTGATGAGAAGTTTGCTCTTACTTTTATCTTTCTTCTTCTAGATATCATCCTTTTTTCTGGCAGTTTTCCCAACCCCCTTCTTTATTGATAGTTTTCTGCAATTATGATTTATCTTGGAGTGCTTTCTTCATATTTCTTCTGCATAGTATTTGTTGAAATTCTATAAACTATGGGTTCTGAGTACTTAACCGATCCCCTTCCTCCTGAACGCCATCTATGACCTCAGAGCTTCTGCCATCTGAGCCGATGTCAAAGATTATATGCCAGCAGGACCTGATATCTTGGATTATTTTGTAATTTGTGTATGAATTATCTACTTTGACTTCTACTTATCCTAGTTCATCAACTAGAATATATTTTAGAATATATGTTTTCAAGTTTTTGCTCTTATGCTTGTTAACTTTCTAAATTTTAACTATACAATTTTTTTTTTCTCTCCTATTACTCTTTTTTACAAAAGGTTTTTGTTTTCCTTTTACTTTCATTCCACAAATATCCATCTAGTGTCTACTAGGTAAAAGAGGGGAGTGAACCACCTTGAGTTTACAAAAAGCTTTCCAGAGACATTTATGCTTGACTCAAATATTAAAGAAGAGCTTATTATTGGCAGAGAGAATGGCATGCTTAAATGCTTGGAGTCATGAAGGGCTCATGCCCTCAGAGGACTTCAGAGATTCTGTTTGGCAGGAACATTGGGAGTAAGGAAGAAAAATGTAGAAGGAACTGGATAGGCAGGCAGGGACTAGATCAGGACAAGCCTTTTCATACCAAAAATTTAAATTTTATCCTACCAGGTTGAAACATTGAAAGGTATACAAATAGGGAAATTACTTGATCAGATTACATCTTTGATCGTTGTGGTAACACTGTGAAACAAATGGAAAGCTTGAGAAGTGATATCATAATCAGGGAGACTAAGGAGTTATTGCAGTATTGCAAGTAAGACACAGAGTCTAGGGTGATGTTTTTTGAATAATTATTGGAGGGCTGGAGGTAAATGTTAAGGAAGTATAATGGGTACACCATCAGTGCAACACGAGTAAGTGGAAGAGTAGTCCAGATTATCTCTGTTTTTAGTTTGAGTGGATCGTGGCTGTTCCTCCACCCAAGTTCACCTTAGAGTGGCAGAGGGGAGCTAAATAATCATTTATTTTGACATGTTGCATTTAAGGTACCTACTGCATACCCAGGTATAGAAGCATCCAGTGGGGTAGTTGCATATGTAGGTCTGAAGCTCAGAAGAAAATAGTGCTGCAATTAAAGATGCAAAGATCTTCATAATTTAAGCCAATGGTCTCTAAACTGGGGAATAATACTCTGTTGAAGGTATTACAATGAAAATGTTTGAATTTCTATTTGCTTTCTGTTTCATCCTCTCAAATTTTTTATTTTTGTATGTTTTATAACATATGAAACATTTTAGAACAGTACATATGCATAATCTATAAATAAGTATGTATATGTGAGAATATGCTTATAATATTTTTGGAAATTACTAATTTAAACTGAGTAGTCACTTCTGAGCATTTTGCTTTACAATAATAATCTGGAGAACTTTTTTTTTTTAAGACATATTTTTGGACCCTGTCTCCAGAGACTCTGATTTGTTAAGTGTGTAGCAAGGAATTTGAAAAATCCATCTCTTAATTTAATTTCTCAAATGATTCTTATAATCAGCCAAGTTTAAGAACCACAAGTTAAAACCATGGAAAATATGTGGAGTATAAAAAAAGAAGATAAGGAAAAGAAAGACAGGCTCGAGTGACACACTGCTGATTTTGAAAGTGCCAGCTATGTTAATTCATATTTTTTTATTCTAATAATCTGATAGAATGGCCATAGTCAATATTGAATTATCTCCACTAAGCTAAAATTAACATTAAACATTCAAAAGTCTGTTTTAATGTTATGCTACATTTTTAGCAGTTTCCTCTCTCATATCTATGTAGATTATATGCAACATTTTTGACTAGCCAAGTACCTAGAGAGAACTTTTTCCCTAGCATGTGAAATTCTGCATTGCCTAGAACCACTGAAATATTAAACTTGGACGGCTAAGGACAAAAGAGCCTTTGATTTAAAGCCTGTTTTCTATTTTGAAATGAATAGATTGCTAAATCTAAAATCTGCCTTCTGTGTATTAAAATTTGAGAAAAGAATGGAAATGTATGTGAGTGCCTAAAAGGATCATGTAATAAAAACTTTCGAGGACTGTTATGGGCTGAAATTGTTGTCCCTTTAACAAACTCATATGTTAAAGCCCTTACCGCCACTACATCAGAATGTGAGTGTATTTGGAGATAAGGCCTTTAAAGATAATTAAATTTAAATGAGGCCACATTTAAATCTGTTGTCCTTATAAGAAGGGGAAATCTGGACACACAGAGACATCAGCAATGCACAAGCACAGAGAAAAGACCATGTGAGGCCACAGTGAGAAGGCAGCCATATGCACGCCAAGGAGAGAGGCCTCACAAGAACCCCAGTCTGCCAACACCTTGACCTTGGAGTTCTGCTTGTCAGAAATGGAAGAAAATAAGTTTCCCTTGTTTAAACCACCCAGACTGTAGTGTTTTATTATGACAGGTCTAGTAAATCAATACAAGGACAGTAAGCCACTTAGGCAACTTTACAGTTATACTAATGAAGAACTAAGAAACAATATGCAGATTTTAAAACCCTATGGCCTTGGTTCTTGAACCAATAAAAGCAAACAATATTTAAGATATAATTATATTGTCCAGAGTTTCTCACCTCTATGAAATTGGTTTAAATTCTGTGAGTGGTAGATAAGATTGATAGTAACCCTTGACTAAACATAATTTAGAGTTCTTAGTGTAATTGTTAACTTTCAAATGCGATCAAATGAATAGTTTAAGGGATATTTCTTTTATAAGATAGAATTTTGTATGGTTGGTAACTACTAACCCAATTTTGCGATTGTAATACTGTAGCAAGGCTAAATGATGATTAAGATAATGATTTATTTTTGTCCTACATTATCCCTCCAGATTATAGTTCCCATCTAGTGAATGAGCACATGTTCAGGCATTCAAATGGAAGGCATTTTCATATATAGTTCCTAGTTTGTTACCTTTCATTTCATTTACTAATTAAATGTCATTCTTTTTTACATGTTTTTATCTAATCACCCACCTTCTAAGAACTGTTTATTATTTTAACTATTTCCTTTTTTATGAAATATCTCAAATATATAAAAAATGTCTAGATAATATGACTAACAATCAGTATACCCGCTCACTTAGCTAAGAAATTAACAGTACAGATATAATCAAAATATCTTCTGTGATCCCTTTCCCTTTCTTTAATCTAGAAGTAACCATCCTCCTAAATTTGCTGTTTATTCCCATGCATTTTTTAGATTATTATGGCCATTGGCCCTCTTTTTTTGTTTGTTTCAACTTTATATGAATAGTGCTATTCTGTTTGTATTCTTCTGCAGTTTGCTTTCTGGATCAGGTTAGGTTTTTGAGATTTATCTATGTTAACATGTAATTTTAGCTATTTGTTTTCACTATATACACTAGTATTCCATTACATGAATATACCACACTTTGTTTTCCTCTTTGGACACTTAGGTGGTTTGCAGCTTTTTGCTATTACAAGTATTGAGATAAAAAAAAAAAATCATATATATTTCTATATAAATATTTATATATATACACACACATACATACACACACATCTTTTACATATATGCATGGTTGGCTCTGGTTTATAAGTTTCATATTAGACTGGCAATATAAAATTTCTTAAATTATTTTTAAATTCCAACACAACTAAATAGCCTGTATTTCTTGGGGAGAGAGGGTTAAAAAGTAAAAAAGGACTTTTCCTATTTGAGAATATAGGTTGCATTGCATAGTAAGAAGACCTTGAATGAACTTTGGGGTCAAACTTTGGTTGGAATCTTGGTTCTCATATTACTTAGATATGTGCCTTTGGACAAGTTTCTTAGTTTCACTAAGACTCAGCTTACTTGTTTGTAAAACTGAGATAATTACAGTCGTCTTTTAAGATTACTATTAAGATTAAATGAGATGAGCCTTTGGTTCTGGAAGGTAATGGCAACTGTCCAAATTTGACTTTCTCCATGCATCCTCCCAAAAAGCCATAAGACCAAAAAGGACCACACACACACACACACACACACACACACACACACACACACACACGCTCACACAAACCATACCTAACTCACACTTCCAGCATTACTACAAGATGGACAATACCATGAATTTTAAATTACTTATATATAAAGAAACAAATTACAGCAGCTCTTGTTGCTGAGTCTGGAGAGTAGGGGAAAGGAGAGGCTTAAGAGACAGTGAAAAAGAAAAGAGGAGATCAGAGGTTAAAATGAAGCATAAACAAAGTTACCCTCAAAAAGAAAATTTCCCCTACACAATTGGGAAAATGTGTACATGTGAAACAGAGAGGGACCAGAAGTAGCAGCATCAGAGAGACATTGCTCCTGTGAGCAAAGACAGAAAAAGAACAGTGCCCCTTGAAGCCATGCCAGTGAGAAGACAGAAGGAGAAATTTAAGGGTCTTAGAGAAATGAGTGAGAAGCAAGGCACAACAGCCCCACGTCCACCCGCCTGCCAATCCCTACTACCATTACAACGTTGTCCATTAAAGCAGCTGCTCTTCCTAATCTGCAGAAGCAGACACTGTTGAACCAAGAACTCTATCTGTAAAATGCTTAGGAATAGTAATCAATCAAATGCCATACAAAGCTATTTTAAAAGGAATACAGAATAAATTAAATATACAATTACTGTGTTGTACACCTGCGACTAATATAATATTGTATGCCAACTGTAATTGAAAAATATATTATTATAAAAAATAAAATGTTAAAGGATGAATAGAGGTTCGTCTACTAGATGTTGGCATTTGTAATATTACATACAACTTTTTATTCTAGGTCAGGAGTTGTTAGTCTATGGGGCCATCGGCCAAATCAGGCTGCTGTCTGTTTTTATAAATAAAGCTATATTGGAACACACACACACAAAGGAAAACAGAAAATGCATTTTTCACTGATAATTCTTCTTTAAAAAGCAAACACAAAACAAAGAGAAACTCTATTATAACACTCCAACCAAATGAAATATCCTTAAACTTGTGGACATACTAAATAGGGGCATTCATCTAAGGGGCATTGATGAAAGGAAGGAAAATGACCAAAAGAATAAAAATGAAATGCAGAAAAAAGTAAAAAGCTTCAGAGAGAAAGTGTTTGAAGTGCACTACAGGCAAAGGAAGACCCAATATACTTGGAGTCCCTGAAGAAGAAAAATCAGTGAAACAGAACTAGTTTTCAAACTGTAATCCAAGAGAAACTTTTGAGAAATTAGGGAGAAAACTGAAATGTACATATTAAAAGGGCCTACCTTGGACAGGATGATCCAGAACAATGTACTCTGAGTCATAAACTACTAGACTTTAAAGACTAGTAAACTATTACATTTTAAAGATTTTTTTTTTTTTTGCGCCTCCTAGGAGGAAAAAAAAAAAAGATCACATTAAAATTAGGTGTACATCACACTTCTCAAGAACAACATACAAAGGAAGACAACAGTACAGCAGCATTTTTGAAAACTCAAGGAAACAAGGTTCAAGCTAGCCAATCTGTCCTTCAATTATCAGAGCCATAGACAAAACAATTTTGAACATGAAAGGATTTAGGAAATATTTACTGAGAATTTAATATATTTAATTGTAGCTCCAAGACTACAACAAATGGTGGGTCATAGGTATAATTGTTATATGTTCTGACAAAGTAGAAAGAATGAAACTAAAAATAAGTGAATGGAGAGGGAAAGAGACAAATGGAATAAATCATTCCCTATTGTATAAGTAATAAGTGAGAGTTATACAACACCACTTAAAATAAACAGACCAGATCGCAAAAGGTTAAGTAAGCAAAAAAGAAATTTAGGAAACTCAAAAATACATGCATACGCACACATAAATGCACATATAAACACAAATATGCAAAGGTAACCACTGAAACAAAAAATGCAAATCTTCCTGAATACCAAAAGAAAGTTCTTAAAAGGCCAGATACCAACTAGAGAAAGAAAATGGGTAAACGTGAATAATAAAAATGGTAATTATAGAATACAGAATTCAAACATATTATCATATCCATAAATTTAATAGGCTTAACTCACCAATTAAAAAGATTTTCAAATGGCTTTATAAAGAAAAACCCAGTTCTATGCTATGTACAGGAGACACATTTAAACAGTGATTCTTAAGGCGAAAAAAAAGGTATGTACAAAAACATCACAGGCAAATGGAAACAATAAGAAAGCATCTCAATGGACAAAGTAGAACCTGGGCTAAAATCATTAAACACATCAGAGTATACATTTTAATATTAAAAGCCATAATTCACAATGAAGTTATCTTTTAGTATGTAAGTACCAAATAACATAGCAAAACCTAAATGTAGCAGAATTGCTGTAGCAGAATGCAGTTGACCCTTGGACAACTCAGGTTACACAAGGGTTAAGGTAACCAACCCCCTGCACACAAAAATCTGTGTGTAATTTTGACTCCCCCAAAATTTAGCTGCTAATAGCCTGCTGTTGAACAGGACTGCCTTACACCAATAACAAAAAGTTAACGTATTTTGTATGTCATATGTATTACATACTGTATTCTTACAATAGAATAAGCTAGAGAAAAGAAAAAGTGTCAAGAAAATCACAAAGAAGGGAAATTACATTTATTGAAAAAAGTCTGTGTATAAGTGGGACTCATGGAGTTCAAATCCATGTTGTTCCAGAGGCAACAGTATAGGATAATACAAGAAGAAATAGAAACACATAATAGATTTTGAATACATCACTGTAAAAATCTTGTACAACAAGATGTTTCAAGGCCATCTAGTAAATTTCCTGTCCCAAAACAGGAATTAGACGTTTCTTCAAAAATCATTAAACACATCAGAGTATACATTTTAATATTAAAAGACTCTTAGTTCTTTTAGTGGGAAATGATAAGAGATCAGTCTTTATGTCAGGAGTGCTCACTTATACTGATTGGTCTTTGTTTCTAGGCTTTAACAGTGAACAAAGTTTAGGACATTTTTAAAAGAAAACATGCATCATTAGTTTATATTGACATTTCTAATCAAAATTTTAAATTATACAGTTTTCTTTGATTTTTATATTTATATCTCTTTTTCTTGTGCTAGAATAGAAATCTAGGGTCCTAATATTAGTAACAAAATTAATATGTTCATCTTAACCTACAGTTTCAAATTAACAATACTGATATTATTATAACTATTAACAATTATAATGGTGTAGGTACTGCAGAAGTTTTAAGCTATATTTGTAATTTTTTGTCAATGGGATATATCCTAATATGTATGTACAAATAACCACGTTTTAAATCCACTTTAAATAATTTCTCTGTATGTGATTAAATCATCAGCTCTCTACATAATTAACATTTGTTTCATTTTGCTTTTTATTTTTAGGACTTTGTTTTTTTAATTTTATTTTTGTTTTAGTTTTTAAAATTTTTGAAGGATTCAAGATACCTTAGCTGACAGTTGTTTGTTTAAATAAACAAATAAATAGCAACTATAAGCCTTGGGCTTATAGGAACAGTGTTTAATCAAAGAAGTATTTATTCAAGAAAATTTGTCTCAATTTTTTTCTAAAATAGGTAAAAAAAATCGAAGATTTTAGTTATCCTGTGTACTAACTGGGAAACTCCAAGACTGCCCTAAAAAGTGCATGCAATGCCCTATTATTACACACACTGTTACTAAACTACTCTAGAGGTTTATATCAATATTCTCTAAGACATTGGAACTATCAGCAGAGTCTTGCATGAAACTTCTCTTAATCCCTTAGCTTACTAATTTTGGTTACTCAGGGCCTTGGTCATACCTTTCTGATGCCAAAATAATTATTTGTAATATTTAATACAAGTAAAATAATATGCTGAAAAAAATTATATCCTATGGCTTAAAATCTAAAATTTGAAAATTTTTAGTCATGAAAATCTGTTTTTGCCACAGCAGTAGCAAGAAATGAAAATGTAGTTACTATGTCTCCTTCTGGGAGGTTAGATCCTAAAATGTATGATTCTGTGATTTCTTTTAGAGGCCGATAAAATACCAGTAATGCGTGGACAGTGGTTTATCGATGGAACTTGGCAGCCTCTAGAAGAAGAGGAAAGTAATTTAATTGAGCAAGAACATCTCAAATGTTTTAGAGGTCAGCAGATGCAAGAAAGTTTTGATCTTGAAGTGTCAAAATCCGTAGATGGAAAAGACGGTAAGACCAATTAATACATTTAATATGTAAACCAAGTAAGTTGGTAATAAAGTTTTTAGAGTGGTGCCTAAATTGGACATAGTAATTAATTTAAGAGTGTTAGAATTTATAAAATTTCTCATTATTTTAAATTTGATAATTGTTTAAAATTTTAAAACAATTTCTGAACTACCTTTTATTTTACCTAATATATGTTTAATAGCAAGACTTTAGCTATCATGATTTACTATAAATGACAAATTATTATAATGGTTCTCTGAATTCATCCATTTCAGTTATTTTCAATTATCAAAGAAAATTGAACTTATAAAAAACATTCCTTGTCATATCAAAAGAGTAGTTTTGTTAATATTTTAAGGTTGTTTCCTTTTCTGAAGTTTAAAAAAACTTTAATTTCTTTTGTGTAAGTATCTCTAGATGTCTCTATATTGATAAACATATCATCTTTTAATTTTAAACAATCTAGTTCTTACATTTCCTTATTCAGCATTTGAATATGTTTGCAGTAGTTAAAAATATTTATATAATAGCCAAGATTACTGTGTTTTGTTATGTGCCCGCTTTTGAATAAAATTCAAAATATGTGGTAAAGTTAAAAATACTTCTATTGTTCCATTTATGCAGGCAGTGGGATCAACTATTCTGGTGAGTATAGCAGTACAGGTGGATTAGCACTTTTAGATTTCTCTAGATTTTTTTTTTTCTAAAAGCATTTCTTCATTCATACTTGCCTTTATTTGGGAGGTTTCTTGGCAAGCCAGACTAAATCTAATGAATTGAGTAATGTTTTTCCTTCCCCTATTTTTAAAGCAGAAAAACTCAATATTGATCAAGTAGTCAAGTAATTCACAGACTGTAGCTTGGAAGAAATGAATTTTGTGGTTGAAAGTAATTGTTTTCACAGTTAATGGCAAAACAATAAGCTTTAAATTTACTTATTTTTTTCTTATCGTTAGTAACATCCCAAGCCTTTTCTCTCTCCTCTTCTTTACTCTTTTATCTCTCTCTGAACACACACACACACACACACACACACACACACACACACACGAACACACACAAGCAAGGAAACTGTGTAGTTTAGCTTATAACAAATTAAAATATCTTTTGTATCTAGTTGAGTAAAAGTCTACATAACTGAGGAAAGTTGTGGCTTCTGAAGAAATCAGCAATTAAGTCTAACAAATATATATAATAATAGATGTCTATTATGTGCCAGATACCAACTCTAGGCATTTTATTTATTTATTTATTTGTTTGTTTGTTTGTTTGTTATTTTTAGGTGAGAGAACCCTTGGTTGACCTCACAGATTACAAAGACTTTGTCAGTTTACAATCCCTTATTTTTTATTTTTTACATCTACAGCACCTGGTCTTCCTCGGTGATCTCCCATCCAAGTACTAACCCACCTGACTCTGCTTACTTCTGAGATCAGATGGGATCAGGCTTGTTCAGGGTAGCATGCCCGTAGACTCTAGGAATTTTAAATATTTCATTCTAAATATTTCATTTGCCTAATCTGCGTTTAAATATATCATTATTTCAGTGTAAAATCCAAGCTCAAGGTTCTTCAATATGTAAAGAGCAGTTCAGGATCTACAGAAAAGAGCTATATCTGCATTCCTGCAGATTGCCATAGAGACAATACTTAGTTATGGCACACATACTAAATTTTATATATCTGTGATCTTTTATTAGTGACGAAAGTATTTTGTAGCCTCTCCTTATTTATACCAAAATGAACACTTTTTACTATAATTTCACTGCTATTGGAGAAGACTGAATTCTGGATTTTTCCTTTCTATTAATTTTCCTTATGTCTTGCCTCAAAAAAAATGACAGTTTATCTTAACAAATCCAATTTACCCACCCAAATTCTTCACTATTAATACATGAAAAAAAAATAAAAAACTTAGAGGAGAACAAGGATGAGTATGAATAGTAAAAATATAATTAGATTGTTCCCCCTTTTCATACTGTGTTCAAACCATTTTTTTTCCACTTGCTAATTCATCCTGTGGAAGTTAATCATCAAGCTGTTTCATTTCTAGATCCCAACTACTTAGAATCTTGTTTCTATTAAAATAAAAATTATAATTTCATGTGCTCTCTTCTGTTCCCTACTAAAATGTTAAATGTAGCAGAATATTTTTCTTTCAAAGTGCTCTAATTTTATGAGCCAGTTATTTAAATAATTCTGAAAGAACATAGTTTATTTGTATGAGTAGATTTTCATTATGCCTTTGAGTGTGTGTATTGATTCTAGAGTATCAGTCTAGGATATTATATTTTTTGCTAGCTTTAAAAATATACACTGACTAGTAAAATTCTGGTTAGTAATAACAGAAAAAGTGTTAAACTATTACATTTTTGTGTTCTAATCTTTCAAAATGATGTTTCTTTGCGGTTCATCAGATGAAAAATTGATTTTTTAAAATATACTACAGCATATAAAGTATCAGCATATTTTATTATTAACAAAGATTGTAAGTTCAATTCAGTATATAGTTATCAAATTTCCAACTATTTTATTTGTTGTTCAGTATTATGTAAAACACATTTATATGTTAAGTTGTGACATTTGATTTTGAAGATTTTGGGAAATTTGGTAGTACATTTGAAAATGATCACTGTTCTTAAGGAAAGAACATTTGCTGTTCAAAAAGCTACCATTGTTGGAAAAATAACTCAAATTTACTGCAACTACAAAGATAAAAAAAATCACAATCTTTTGATTATTTTGCTTCTCACCTCCAAGTTTCTAAAATTTTTATTGGGTTAAATTGAGGAGGAGAAATACCTTTTCCACCTAAATTTTGTCATATATATATGATAAAGTTTGGACTCTTCATATTATATGTCAGAAGATCTTGAGTGCTTTCACATGCAGATAATACCGTGCTAGGCACTTTTGTGAAAGAAATTGATAGTTTCTATCCTCAAGGAGTTTTAAACCTATTGAGGAAGACAGAGCCTACAGATGAGAACAATTACAAAGAGTAAGTATAAGATAACACACTAGACATTGAATATTATACATTCTGAAAAGAGATTTGGAATAGAGTTGGTGATTATAGTACACAGTGGAGTTATTCATCTAAGGTTTTCTGGGAAAATCTCATTTAATAATTAAAAACACTTTAAAATATTATATTTAAGAACTCTTGTTAAGTGTTCTGGAGAATTTCTAAGAAAGTAAACAGAGCTCTTGCCTTGAAGAACATTAAAATAAAATACTAATTCTTTTTTCTTCTGACCTTACCTGTGTTTTGGTTACGATAGCCATTGCCATGAATAAATTGGATATATTTAGTATTTTCTCTTTATAAATTTTCCTACTAATCTCAGAGTACACATTTATTTAAATAGACTGATAAAAGTTTAATATAACTTTTTTAGAATACAAGGTAAGATTTGTGATTTAGATACTTTAATCTAAATTTTACTTTCTCTGAAATTTAAAATAATTCTCTTACCACCCCTTCTCCTAGGCTGGGAGACATTTATCTAGCAGTCTAACTAATGAAATCATAGAGTTTTACTGGAGTGAATCATACAGATGAAATCAGGCCTTCAAATAAGTAATTTTGTAAACACTTCAACCTACCACTAGATTAGTGTTTCACTCATTTTATAGTTTATCTATCCAATCAGGAATTAATAAAAACAGTTGGACTAGAAGGGTTAGTCCTGCATCTCACTCTGGCTAAAAAGTGCATAATCTCAATCCAATTATGAGAAAACGTCAGATAAACTCAAATTGAGGAACAATGTACAATATATAACTAACCAGAACTCTTCAAAAATGTCAAGGTCATAATTAACTAGATGGAGAGAATCCTTTCACAACATATAAGTACCTCATCACCACCATGTACACTTTAAATAGTTAAATATTTGTCTTTTATATGTTGATAAAGCCGAATTTTTTTTAAGTGTCAAGGTCATGAAAGACAAAGAAAGATTGAGGAATTTGTCACAGTTTAAAGGAGACTGAGGAAACATGACAGCAGTAGTACCCTGGGTTGGATCCTAAAACAAAAAAATATAAGTATTAGTAAGAAAACTGGAGAAATCTAAGTAAAATCTATATTTTAGTTGATAATATTAGTACTAATGTTAATTTCTTAGTTTTGACAGTTGTACTATAATTATGCTAACATTAGGGGAAGCTGGATGAAGGAGATATGTTAACTCTATACTATTTTTACAACTTTCTGTAAGTCTAAAATTTTAATATTCCATAATAAAAGGTTTTGTTTTTAAAAATGACAGTAGAGGAATTAAAATAGTAAAAAAATATTTAATTAACTCAAAAGAAACCGAGACAGGAGAAACAAGAAACAAAATACAGATAAGACCAAGAAAAAATAAATGGGAAATGGTAGACCTAAATTCATCCACATCGAGAACTCCAGTAAATACATATAAGTGAACTAACACTCCCATTAAAAGGCAGAGATTGACAAATTTGTTAGGAATAAAGGATCCAAATATATGCTGTCTGCATGAGTCACACTGTTAATAGAATGTCACAGATGTGTTGAAAGTTAAAAAATGGACTTTTTACTGTTTAAGCTAATTGAGTGCTATGACAGCACAGATGCTGGTAAATCTATAAGGATTTACAACATTTAGCAATTTGGTGTGTAAAGTGCATATTTCTATCACTGTTGCTGGGTAAGGATATCCCACACTGTCTTTATAGAATTTTATAAGTCAAAAAGACTGGGACAGGAGAGAAGCAGGGAGAAGGATTAGAAGATTGTTACCTTCTAGCTTTTAGCTAGTATTTCATTTTTATAAATTTATCTAACTTAATTTCTCAGAGATCCAAGAAGATTGCCAGAAGTTCACTCATTATAGTTGGCAGATTTGAGATGTGAAAGCCTACTTCTCCTAAAGTTCAGATTATCCAGGCTACCTAAAAGGAAAAGTTATTGATTTGCTTCATTCTAAGGTTTAGTATGTCATTCACAACCCCTTTTTGGATACTCTCTTGCTTTTAGAATTATATAGTGAAGAAAGTTTCTTTAAGAGATGAGTTATAGTAAGACTATTTATTGAAAATACTATATTTTAGTACTTTAAATCATTTTCATTGCTCTGTAAGACTTTAGTATATGAAAGAAAAAATTATTAAACATTATTAGCATCTTAATAATTTAGCATTTTCATTTGTATTTTGAGTTTATGCATACTTTTGCTAACACTACACAAGAATTCCTAACTAAAACTTTATTTTAGAAAAAAAAAAGTAATGCTTACTGGCACTTGAATTTCCTTAAACAACGTTGATCCCCGTTTGGAATGATAGTAAGCCCTTTTTGTCTCTACTACACTTAGGTGGTGCACCTAATTCTGTGCTTTGGGTTGAAGAAATTAAGTTCTAACTATGCTAACAAGATGTAACAAATAGAGCAAATGACTTTCAAGTGAAAATGAGAATTAACTTTGATAAGAAAGTAAAGAACCATATATATTTAATTTTGTAAAAATGTTTTAAATAAACATGCTTTTCTGTTTTTAGTATATCGGGGTGTTTGGGGTTTTTTAATCTCTAAAGAAAGGAAAGCCTTTCATTTTTGCATTTTGACCAGCTTTCTGAAAGCACTTGCATAATTTTAAAGTGTGGTACAGTGGTCCATATGTTTCCCATTAGTTCTCTTTTAGCAAATATGGAATTGGTTCACATTAGTTTTATTAGTAGATTTAGAGAATCTACATTTTATTTCTTTGAGTAACAAATTCTCAAATTTAGGCCATTTTGATCTACTTGGATTTGTCAGCTTTTTTCTAATAAAATCTTTGTTTAAAAATGTTTCTTGCAAGTGGTACATCTACTCAGAAACTGACCAGAAGACACATGAACGAGGAAACATTTTGTGAGGAAAATTGTTTTGGTTGTCATTTTCCATCCCTCTGTGACAATGAAATGTTTTTATACTGCTTATGTTACGACCCAGTTTTTAATCCTAGTCTATAGTTTTTTTATAGCCATTTAATTATGTCTAGTTTTACATAGTTATTAGGTGCCTTGTAGCATTTCTCGGTTGCCTTGTTTGCACATATCTTTAAGTATACTTTATCTGTGTATACAGCAGATTTTTATATGTCTAATACCATACAACAGGAACTAAATATTTTCCTATTTGAGCAGTATTTAACCTTTGAATGTTACATTAATGTAGAAGGGAGTGAAGATGAAAATCAAATATATTAGAACAAATTCGAACTAAATCATAGAAGTCCTGTAGTTCATTAACCGAACTGTTAAGAAACTGATTTGTAAGGTTCAAGATCAAGTAAATTTTAAAACAATTGCTTACTTAAATATATAAAAAAAATTGTTGTCGCGTAACTAACAGTATTCGACAGGGAAAATGTCAATTTAAGGTTATCTACTGACTTGCCAAATATCAAATCTTTGTTTAGCTTTACTCAGTATTGTCTGTTCCATGCTTACAAGATGGCACAGCATATATTTTTACTAATGACCTTTTTTCTTATTCTGTCACTATTAATCTTTCATTATTTTATCATTGAAGATCAGTTAAAGGTAGAGCTTCCAATTTGATTTCAAAGTTTCATTTTTAAGAGTCTTTTAATAACTTGAACAGAGTTGTGCAAAAGATATTTTGTTTCTGTGAGAAGGCTCCATTATACTTCCGTAATGGAAAGCATCTACTGGAATGTATACTGTGGTATCTTCTCATGAAAGCTGCATTCAATATTTAAGATGTTGTTTATTACATTACACATCAGCTGTTGGCTATGTCATTGTCACAAATTTGGTGAGAGTAAATAACCTTAGTATTGTAAAGATGGGGTTTATAAATCTCATGCACATATAAAAATGCCATGTTCTATTTTTTTATTCTTTCTACGCAGACATGAAAAATGGTGATTGCATACTTGTCTTTGATAAATTTAGATATCATTTGCCTTTTTTTCAGTAAAAGTAGAGCATATATTTGATAAACATTAATGTTTTGCTTCACTGATTTTAAATTAAAAATTGTATAAATAAAGCATTTAGAATAATGTTTGTCAAATACAACTCATTTTTTAAAGTTGTTACAACAAAAAGGCAGAGTAGCAAAACCTCATTTAAAATTTACTTTGAAGCTCAGTTTTTTTGCTTCCTTAGTTGTCTACCACCTCCCTCCCTTCTCCCTCCCTTCTCTGTTCAAATGGAGAGGATTTAAGGAGAGTACAGATGCAGCAGGTCTTAAACGAAAGCGTTCCCAAGGTACAGTAAATGTAGTTTTATTTCTCCATGTAGTTATATTCCTGGCTTATAGTATTTAGTTGTAGTTAGAGCATTCGGTTGTATTTAAAGCATAGAAATTGTTAGTATTAGTGTTTAAAGCATAGAAAGGTATCCAATGTGCTATTTTATTTTTGTGTTACTTAATTATAAATGGCATAAACATTTGTAAATAATGTGTGTAGTCCAATAATGAGATGTTAACCAATAGTAAAATGTTTTACTTTAAAATAGTATGTGGATTATTTAAGGAGGAAGGAAATGTTGGCTTAACACTGTTCTTGTAATATCTTGATCTTGTAGTTTCAGTGTTTTAACCATATGTTGTTCAAAACTATTTTAACAAAAATGTGGTTTAGAAACATTACATAAAAAGGCTTAACATAGTGAATTGGATTGAACATAGAAAAGCAAATAATTGTTAAATTTATGCAAAAGATTTTTTAATTTATGAAAAGTTCTTTTATTTATAAAGCCGAGTTTATACATTTTCTTTGGAACAGAAGACATTGTTATGTTAATTGTATCTTGGTCTTATATTCAGTGTTAGTAATGTGTCCTGGCAGGTGAGTAAAATATAAATTGGTTTTTCATAAATTTTTGAAATCACATTTGTAACATAACTAAGAAGTACATTTTCCTGGAAAGGATTTACTTTTCCATGTGCTCTAGTAAGAAATAGATTTTCACAAAAAAATGTCTTAGGATCTTAGATCTTGACCAAGGCTATATATATATTATCCTTTCATGTCTAGCTTGAGGTTATTTTCAACCCATCTTCAAATCAGAAGAGTTTGACTCTGCCAATAGCAAGTTATGTGTCAAGTCACTTAATCTTTCTATACTTCTGTGTCTTTATATATAATGAGAGATAAAATTTTGCTTAAAGAGGATTTTAAGAAATAAAATCAAGCGTAATGATTTGAAAGTGCTTTGGTTTTCTGAAGATGGGTATGTGAATTTTTCTTACCTCTATACCAGAGATGGAGAGGAAAAGTTTAAGTTCTTCATAAGAATTATCAAATTATGAATTGGTGGACATGTTATGACAATTTTTTTGATCTATTGCTTTCACAAGCATTACTAAATTTGTGATACATGTCGGGCACTATGCTAGGAAACTGTGTTTGATGCTAGTGATTCAAAATTATCAAGACATAGTCCTTGCCTCACAGAGCTTATGTATTTCTGGAGCATATAGATCTGTTATTTTTTTTTCTTTTTAGAGCTCATTTTCACCAAGCATACCTCTGTTAACAGAAATGCAATAATCATACTGATTTGAACATAATAGTAGAAAAAATTATTCGATTTCTTATTAAAACATCTTTCTCTTTGGATTTCTGTTATGGTGAGCAATATCTAGTGATAATTGGCTGTAATAATCCATTCCAAAAATACCTTATATTCTAATGAAGTAGATTATTCTCTTCCTAGTTTAAAGGTAAACTTTTTTCCCCTCTGAGACTTGTTTTGTAGTGAGTGAAGTTTTCACAGATCCAAAAATAAAATCAACAGAAGAAATGGAATTTAAGTTTCTGCATCAAAGCTATTTAGGACTTTCATGAAGGTGTATAGCTCTTAAACCTGAGGAATGGTCACATCACCTGTGAAAGCCATTTTTTAATCATCAAAATGTTTTAACTCTGTGTTAGATGTTAAAATTATGGCCCTTAAGCCAGTTATTCCATGTCATTCTAACACCTTGCCATTCCTTATAACATGGTTAATCTTTTATAAAGTTCCTAGCCATTACTTACTTCACCTCAATGTGTGTTTCAATGAAATAGTTTTTTTACTTAACCGAGTTTGAACATCAATTCAAAAACCTGTGTATTATAATTTTTCACACAAAGAAAGTTAGTCTTGGAGACCTTAAAAATTAGTTTTTCTTTTTGCAACAGCTGTTCATAGTTTCAAGTTGAGTCGAAACCATGTGGACTGGCACAGTGTGGATGAAGTGTATCTTTATAGTGATGCAACAACATCTAAGATTGCAAGAACAGTTACCCAAAAACTAGGATTTTCTAAAGGTAGGTGTTAAATATTACTATAGTTTGTCAAAATTTGGAGAATCTCAATTTTTCTCTTATGTTCAGAATAGACTATTCAAATTCTATTTTTAGTATATTTTAAATATGTATTAAATTTAATGATAGTTACTGCTCTGCTAGGTGAAACTTTTATTAAGGTGATTGAGTTGACATGTATTCATCAGTAAATAATTATATATTTAGAATGATCTGACAAGATTAATAAATATCTTTTATACTTCAAAAAGCATAAGAGCAATCAAACCAGAACCAGTTGTGTGAAAATAAAACATGGCCATTGAAACATAGTATCAAAGAAGATGGAGACTGAAAATTTTCCATTGGATTTAGTGAAATTAAGTCATTGGTGACTTAGATCGATTGATGGGACAGAAGCCAGATTGGCATGTATTGAAGCTTAGGTACAAGGTGAAGAAATGGAGGAAGGGTTAATAGACAGCTCTTTGAAGAAGTTTGACTGAAAGAAACAAAAAACTGAATGGAAGATGTGAGAGCAATGTCAAAAATTAAATTTAAAAAAATTTTCTGTCAAGTCTGATATAATTTTTTATTATACCATTTTTATTTTAATTTCTTTGATAAGAGATGTCCTTGAATATCTTTATATTTTTAATAGTCAATTGTATTTGCTTTGTGAATTACCTTATATTGTTAGCACATTTTGCTATTTGAGTGGTTGCATTTTCACTCTTTGGTAAGCTTTCTTTGTATATTCACTTAATTAACTTATGGTATTGTCATTCATATTTTGTAAAATTTTTCCCAGTTGTCATCTTTTATTTTTGTTTCATGGTACTTTTTATAGAAGTTTAAAATTTGTCCTTTCCTTTCCTCCCTCCTTCCCTCCTTCCTTTTTTTTGTTTTTTTTTTTTATGGTTTCTGACTTTGGTGTCCTGTCCAATTTAACACTTTATATCAGAGCCAATCAATAACATCATCTTACAAATTTTATCCCTTCCCAACCTAGCAGAATTTTTTTATACTATTTTCTTTTCTTTTCTTTTTTTTTTTTTAATATATTGTGAAAATGCTGTTTCTGAAATAAATAGTGAACTTAGAATTATATTTTGTCTACAGCATCAAGTAGTGGGACCAGACTTCATAGAGGTTATGTAGAAGAAGCCACATTAGAAGACAAGCCATCACAGACTACCCATATTGTATTTGTTGTACATGGCATTGGGCAGAAGATGGACCAAGGAAGAATTATCAAAAATACAGCCATGTGAGTTCTTCGATGAACACATTCCCCAACTACTGTAGAATCCAAATTCCAGTATTCACTATCTTCTTTCATCTTTCCTTTCCTTCTTTTTCTGTTTTTAAGAATCACTCCAGATAATTACAACCAAGTGATTTAGTAGAAATAGCTTCTTGCCAAAATCAGTGTCTGCATGTGTAACCACTTGAGAACTATGGTAGTGATTCTTGGAGTGTAGAATTGTGTAAGTTTTGTGTATAAAAGGACAGTATTATAAGCAAATGTAGTGTTTCTTAGTTTGTAAGTCAAAATGGGTTCCTCAGCATCATCACTGTTGACATTTTTGACCATATAATTCTTTGTTATGAATGGCTGATCTATGCACTGTAAGATATTTAGCAGCATCCTTGACCTCTACTCACTATATGCAAATAGAATCCCTAATTGTGACAACCAAAAAAATATCTCCAGACATTGCCACGTGTCTCCTGGAGGAAAAAATTACCCATGGTTGAAATCACTAGTTTTGGGTTAACTAGATAACCATATGGATAAAAAATAAAATTGAGTCCATTTCTCACACTAAGATAAATTTCAGTTGGATCACATTTAGACATTAGAAATGAAACTATACAAGTACTATGGATTTAAAAGGTAGAGTTGAGGGAGTTTGAATTCTTGTATACCCTTAGGAGTAGAAAAAGCTATCCAATGACTTGATCCAGAAACAGTGAGAAAAAATATAGATAAATATTATATCATCCCAAAAAAAGCCATATGGCAATAAAATAAGACAAACTGAGAGAAAACATGTGCACTTTATATCACAGATAAACTGTTAGCATTCTTCACATATAAAGGACTTCTAAAAATAAAGGGGAAAATGTCCGTCTACCTTACAGAGCTAAAGATGTTACAGCCATTTTCCAGAAAAGGAAATATTCAACCATGCTCATAAAGTGTATGTTAAAATTACATTAAAATGTCATTTCTTAACTACTAGATTATCTAAAACCAAAAATTTGACAGGATACTCTTTTGGCCAGGCTATAGGTAACAGGCATTCTCATACTGCTGGTGGAAAGCAATGAAGGAGAGAGAATGTGGTAATATCTATCAAAATTATATATGCATTTATTCTTTGGCCGAGCAAACTTACTTCTGAATCAAGGATAATATAAGCAAAAATACAGAAAGTTATATGCACAAGGCTATTAATTGCAGTAGGAAACTACCCAAATGTTCAACAGTAAGAGACTGGTTGATAAACTACAGCTATTTATATAGTAGAGAACTATAAAGTTATGAAACAATGAGGAAGATGTCTGCATATTTCTGTTCTTTGAAAAGATCCACAAAAGTGAGAAACCTTTAGTTAGACTGACCGAGAATAAAAAGAGAAGATTCAAATTACTAAAATTAGGAATGAAAGAGGCCATTACTACTGACCTTACAGAAATCAAAAGGATTAAAGGGAATACTGCGCACAATTCTAAGCCAACAGATTAGGTGACCTAGATGAAATGGACAAATTCCAGAAAGACACAAACCAAACTGATATGATAATCAGTAAGAAGAAATAGAAAATCCCTATCAACCTCTAACAAGTAAAACTTCCTTCCAAAAGAAAAAGGCTAAGACCAGATGGCTTCATTGTGAATTCTACAAAACATTAAAAGAAAAATTAGCACCAATTCTTCAGAAATTCTCTAAAAAAATAGAAGGAAGAAGACTTCCCAACTTACCTTTTTAGCAGTTATTACCCTGATACTAAAATGAGATAAAGACATCATAAAGGGGGTGAGGGGAACTATAGACCAATATTCCTATGAATAAAAATCAATACTACTTATGGACACAAAAATCCTCAACAAAACTGGCTACAGCAACGTATAAAGAGGATTATACACTATGACCAAGTGAGATTTATCACAAGAATATAAGGTTGATTCAATATTTAAAAGATCAAACAAGGGTACTATACCGTAGTAATAGAATAAAAAAGGAAAAAAAAACCATATGGTCTTGATGCAGAAAAATCTATCATACTTTCACAATGAAAGCACTCAAGAAACTATAAACAGAAGGGAATTTCCTCAACTTGACAGAGGGCAAGTCCACAGCTAAAATTATACATTAACAACAAAAGACTAGAAGCTTTCTCTCAAGATCAGAAACAAAGCAAAGGTGTCTTCTCCCGACGCTTCTGTGCAACAGTTGAATATAGGTTTCAGCCAGGACAATTAGGTAAGAAAAAGCAATAAAAGACATTCAGATTAGAAAGGAAGACATAAAACTATTTTGCTTACAGCTGACATGATCTTACAAATAGAAAATTCTAAGGAATACACACACACACACACACACACACACACACACACACACACACTTAGGGCTAATAAATGAACTCAGCAAAGTCACAGGATACAAGATCAATATACAAAAGTCAATATTCTGTATACACTAGCAATGAACAATCTGAAAATTAAGAAAGCATTTCCACTTTAGCATCAAAGAGAATAAAATACTTAGGAATAAGTTTAACAAAAGAAGTGTAAGATTTGCACACTGAAAACTGTTATATGCCATTGAAAGAAAGTAAAGAAGACCTAAATTAATGGAAAAGACCCATGGTTGTGGATTAGAAGACTTAATGTTGTTAAGATGACAGTATTTCCCAACTAGATCTACAAATTTACCATACTCCCTATTAAAATCCCACCTGTCTTTTTTGCACAAATTAACAATCTGATCCTAAAATTTTCATGGAAATGCAAGGGACACAGAATAGCCAAACTATTTTGAAAAAGAACAAAGATGGAAAACTAACATTTCCCAGTTTCTTAACTTACTACAGAACTACAGTAATCAAGATGTTGTGGTACTGGCTGGTGTACAGATAAATATGCATCAATAGAGTAGAATTGAGAGTTCAACTGATTTTCGTCAAGAGTGCAAAAACAATTCAATGAGGAAAGAATAGCCTTTTAGTAAATTTTAGCTGGGACACCTGGATATTCACATACAAAAGAATCAAGTTAAACGCCTACCTCATACCATATAGAGAAATTCAAAATCAGTCAAAGAGCTAAAACATAAAACTGTTAAAACTTAGGAGTAAATCTTCATGACTTGGAATAGGCAGTGGTTTCTGAGACATGACATCAAAAGTAGACACCATGAAAGAAAAAATAGATATATGGAACTTTGTCAAAATTTAAAATTATGTTCTTCACAGGACACTCTCAAGAAGGTGAAGACAATCTACAGAATGGTAGGTTGCAAATTAAATATTTTCATCTAGGATACATAAAGAACTCTAACAATTCAACAATAAAAAATAACCCAATTTTTTAAATGGGGAAAGGATTTGAATAAACGTTTGTCCAAATAAAATATACGAATGGCCTATAAGCAAGTTAAAAGATGTTCAATATCATTAGTCAATAGAGAGATGCAATCCAAAACCACAGAGAGAAATACCACTTCATACCCCCTGGGATGACTCATCAGAAAGATGGAAGACAGCAGGTCTTAGCAAGGTTGTGGAAATAAAACCCTCATATGTTACTTGACGGTATTGTAAAATAGTACAGCTGCTTTGGAAAATAGTTTGACATGTCCTCAAAAGTTAAATGTAAAAGTAGCATAGCAATTCCACCGTTAGGTCTATACTCAAGAAAATTGAAAACATCTATACAAAATCTTGTTAAAGAATATTTATAGCAGCATTATTTATAACAGCCCCCAAAATGGAAACAATCTGAATGTCCATCAGCTGATGAGTGGATAAACAAAATGATGTATTCATACAATGGAATGTTATTCAATCATAAAAAACAATGAAGTACTGATTCGTGATACAACATGGATGAATCTTAAAACAGTATGCTAAATGAAAGAAGCCTGACACAAAAGGTCACGTATTGTATGATTCCATTTATGTGAAATATACAGAAGAGGCAAATCCATAAAGACGGAAAGCAGGTTCATGGTTGCCAAGGATTGTGGGGAGGAAGTATGGGAACTGACTGCTATGTTTATGGTGTTTCTTTTGGGGGTGATGAAAGTGTCCTGAAATTAGATAGTGATGATCGCATAACTCTGAATATACTCAAAGCCACTGAATTGTTTAAAAAGGAACACAGTTAGTGAGGTTATGTCAAAAATACACAAAAGCCAACTTGAAAAGACTCACTGACCAAAAAAGAGAACAATTTGAGCATCATTAAAGATAATATTTACAGTGGGTTTAAACACTTAGATATTTTTAAATCTATGAGTTAGTAATGATGTCAAAACACGTAATACCTAACAACTCAGTATTTTTGAAGATTGTTACTAAAAGGGGAGAATTATCCATTTAGCTTTCCTTTTCTCAGAAACTATTTGTACCACAAAGTAGCCAAATACTTGATTTGAGGAAATTTCTCTTTTTAGAAGTATAAGAAGTAATGGCGTTTAAGAAGCACCTTTTTGCAACCGTAATAAACTAATGGATCTTCAGTGATCATCATAATGTCACCAAAAAAGAGAATAAACTTCATGTTTTTATTTACCTATGGCATAGTAGTCTTGCCAAAACAGTAGAACTTGAATCTGATAAAAGCCCTATATCTTACTCTATATCTTACTATCAGATTACAGGCAATAGTGGACAAAGAACATGTTAAATAACACCATGGGGATACAGTCATTAAAAATTAGACTCTGAGAAACTCTGCAGGATGAAAAAAAAAAAATTACAAACCTAAAAAGAGAGAGGAACCTATAGAGTAAGACACTTAAGAGACACATCTACCAATTACCATGCATGGACTATATTTGGAGTTCAATTCAAACAAGTGTAAAAAAAGTTTCAATGTTATTATAAACTAACATTTATAATCTAACTGGGGGAAAGGGATGACTGAACTATATATTTGCAGAAATTAAAGAATTATTCATTTTTTTCGTATAATAGTACTGAATAGGTTATATTTTCCTTAAATTTTAGAAATATATACTAAATTACAGATGAAATAATGCAGTGTCTGGAATTTACTTTAAAGAATTATGGGGAGAAATTGCAACTATAAAGGGAAAGCATGATGGAGTCTGGGGGCATGATAGAATTAATCTGTATCTTAACTGTGGTGGTGCTATTCATGAGATTAGCAGACATTTCGTCCTGTGCAAAACATCCATGGAGACTTTTGGCCTATGCCAACCTATGTGCCATGACCAGCTAGGCTACCGAGGCAAAAGGGTTATTACTGGGGATACAACCACAACACTGTTACTGGACCAATAAAACATGAGGGTATCTTTTATGTATTAATCCTGTAAACCAAAACTATAGATAAATGTTATGGGCTGTTTAAATCCAGCAACATTTTTTTAAGCATGGACATTTTGGACAGGACCAAATATGAAGGACCATTTGGCATGGACCAAATATACTTTGAAATGAAGTTGTCTTAATTTTGCTAACTATTGCATTGCATAGTGTTAATAGAAACATAATTGGATGAAGTTATAAGCAAGTGGAAATGTTATAAGTAAAGACATTTTATACTATATAAAAACAGGTGAAGTTACTCTGATAAAGTTCTCTTTTGTTTTTCTTATTTTTAGGATGAGAGAGGCTGCTAGAAAAATAGAAGAAAGGCATTTTTCCAACTATGCAACGCATGTTGAATTTCTACCTGTTGAGTGGCGGTCAAAACTTACTCTTGATGGAGGTACATTTTGTTTAGAAATTAAATGATTTAGCCAATGACAACAGAATGATACTTGTTGGGAACAAAAGGTCTTTCATTTGGTTGTCTTGAGGTGTATGCACTCTTTGTTCTGGATTATTTAAGAAAATAAAATCCCTTGTGTCGAACTATGTCATTTTGGACCACAGATTTGGACCATAGATTTCACATATACCACAGTTTTCATGCGTGCACTCTGTGGATTAAGGGGCATGTGGAGGGAACAAAACCTTTTCTAAAGTTTTTAACAGAAAAGTAACTTGTCAGTACTTTAAAGTATTGTCACAATTTCTATTAGCTTACATTTTCTTTCCTGTTTTTGGAAGATAAAATATCAGGTTTTTTGTTTTCTTTTGTTGTTATTCCTGCACTCCCTGAACTGGTGAATTATAATCTAATGTGGAGAAATTGTATAATATATTTGTTTAAATAAAATCATTTTTGTTTCCTTTCTTAAAGAGCTGTTAGCCAAACTATGTGTTTCTTAAACAAAGTTGTATTCTTTTAGTAGTAAAACCATTAAAATAGAATGTTTAAGTTATTTACATAATCTGAAAAATGAGTCTTTCTAGATGTAAGAGCAGCTGCCATTTGTGGAGCCTTTACTGTATGCCTGGCACTCTAGTTCATTTTACATGTAGTACCTCATTAATTTTCTCACAAATCTATGCAATACCTACTTTATTTTCTCTATTTTACTGTTAAGGAAACTAAAACTTAGTAAAAGTTGAATTTACTAAAAATAGCAGGCATAGTCTAGGTCCGTACGATGCCTGAGCCCTTATTCATCACTTTGCCAAACTGCCTCCCTGGATGATTTCCAAGGATTCTTCCAGGTCTGTGATTCTGTCTCAGAGTCAGTTAGGAATATCAGTTATAGCTTATAAACCAAAATGGCATCAAAAGTTATAATGAGTAAAAAAAAAAACAAAACAGAACAAAAACTAGTGACCAAAAAAGACTTCTTAGCAATAACAATCATATATAAAGTTTTAGTGTAAATACACTATCTTTCACTATTTTGGGGGCTTTTCTCAGTCACCTTGATAAATTTCTTAGGCTGCTCCGGAATGTAGACAACATGGGTAAATTAACAATTAATAAAACACATAAGTTTGTAATTTTCTATTAGGTTTATATTGCTATTATAGAATCTTAAAAGCATTATGCTGAGTGAAAGAAACTAAAGGAAAAGCACCACTATTTCTCTTCTAAATAGTTCTGACACCAAATGTGGGGGTTGGGAGGGATTTGCTCATAGCAACCAATTTTCCAGTTCTTGGTGAACACTACTAAATGTCCTGCAGTTTAACATAGACTATCCAGAAGAATCTACAGAAAAATAATTAGAATTAATAAGACGATTTATCAAGGTTCTGAAATAGATCTATATATAAAACTAATTGCATTTTTATATACCAGCACAATTAGAAATAGCATAAAAAAAGATTCCTAGAAATAAATATAATATGTATATTTATATTAAAAATGAAAAAAGCTGTTAGTCGATATTAAATACAACTTAAGATAATTTTCTTAGAATGGATAATTTAGTATCCTAGAGATGTTAACTCTCCTAAATTGATTTATAGATTCCATATAATTCCAATCAAAATCCCAGAGTTTTTCATGAAACTTGACAAGCTGATTCTAAAATTATTATGAAAGAGCAAAGGCCCCAAAATAGACAAGATACAAATCAAGAGGAAGAGGGGGAGTTAAGTTCTAGTAGATAGCTGAATCTCAGAAACATGATATTGGAGGTGCAACAAACTATGAACGATAACTCAATTTACATAGTGTTCAGAAATAGACAAAATGAAATAAAATATTTAGGCTCTGACACATGATAAGTGCCACAGAATCGTCCAAAATTATTAACAGACATGAAAGAAATCTATAAAGAAAAGCAAGAGTGTAATTAACACAAACTTCATATTGGGGGTTACTTCTAGAGGTGGGAGAGCAGGGGGCATGTGATCATTTAAAGATATACTGTGGCTTTCAGATACTGGCAATATTCTAAATTAAGTTGTTTTTTTTTTTTTATAAATCATCTTTCAGCTATACATATACATGAAATACCTTCTTTTGTATGTATATGTATTTCACAGTAAAATCTTTTTTTTAAGAAGTTCATTAAAATGACATTTAAACTTCTTTACCAGCATGGTAGTCACATCTTTTACTTTTACAATTTAAAATAAGCACAGGCTATGACTCTGTTGTGCTACCTACCCATGAATAGCCACAATATTCTCTTTTAAATCTTTGAAAAGACTTCTAGGTTTTGCTTGAATTACTGCCTTATAGTTGTTATTAGGTTGTATAAAAGGGGAGGAATAAATAAAAATAAAATGATTTAAATACTGCAGTGAAAAACGAAGATAAGAGAAATTGGACTAGACTAAAAATATAAGCCTTCTCTGCCCACTTTGTGCTTTTATACCATGATATTCATCCAAGCATAGGACTTCTTTGTACTTCTATAAGAAATGCAGATTTTTCTGCATCTCTAATCATTTTTATTAGGCATTTAATAGAATAATTTTCGTATGGTAGAATTTCCATAGGTTAGCTGTAACTCACAGAAGGCTAAATGTGTTTATAATGCAGTTATGTAATAGTTTTTTTCTTAAGTAAATTACACCAACTTTATCTTGTTTACTGATTTGCTGATTTGCTTTTGCGCATGTTTGTAATTTGACAGCTCTTGCCCATAGAATCTTTGGTTCACTAAAGAGAGATACATGTAAAGGAGAGGGAAACTGTTCAGTTTGTTGCTGATTTGCCACCAGTGGCTCTAGGCATTCCACGTGGTTATGGCCAGGCCTGAGATGCATAGGCCAAAAAAGAAGAGAGGGGAAACAGAAAAGGAGGTACAGAAAACGTGAGATTGTGTCCCTTGTTACAGGAATAGAGATGGCCTGGTTTTGCTCTGGGTGCTCCCTGAAAGTCATGTAAAAGCCAATACGTACAAAAATGGTGAGGCTTTATAGGTTCGATAACGGCCTTCATTCTTTAATGTTCCTTTTCTTCCCATGCCCCCTTTTTGTCTTTTACAGTTTTTATTTTGCTATATGTTGCAAGAAGGAAAAATTCATTAGATCCAAAGCTAATCTTGAATATATTAACTTAAAGACTTTTTATTTCAGGGAGTATAATTTTTTTTACAATTTATTTTTTTTCCTAAAACATATCTTCTGTAAGTTTTGTTTGTTTTTTATTTGTAGACACTGTTGATTCCATTACTCCTGACAAAGTACGAGGTTTAAGAGATATGTTGAACAGCAGTGCAATGGACATAATGTATTATACTAGCCCACTTTATAGAGATGAAGTAAGTATCATGATTATCTTATTACTGTTAAGTAAAATTCATGTGTCCTGAATTTTAACATTTTATGCTGTTTTTATACAAGTAAATGAGAAATTATAGGACTCTATTAATCTATAAATAGCCTATATTTAATAGTGAATTTGATAGTCTTCAAACTGCACATCGAGACCCTTAATAAAATTAATAATCTTGGAAGTGGGAGAGTGGTTAAAAATAGCTCTGAAAAATATCAGTTTTCGTAAATCTGATTCATTATATCTGATTATTGTCCTCACAAAAGAGTTAGAAATTTCCTTCAAATTTTTTGTATATAATAGACTTGTTTTTGTTGTTTGTTTTCTGTAGTGGATTCTCAAATAGCAATGTTACTTATGCATCATAAAGATAACCCTAAAGGGGAATGAAGGGTGAAAATTTGTTCAGACAGATGAGAGAATCTTTAACAAATGTGTTTTATCGTTTTATTGGTAAGAGAAAAAGAGTTCTGTTTCATAGGAATAACCTTGTTAATTTCCTAACACGAGTTATCCTCCGCAAAACCCTACAAGGTAGATAAGATTAGTGCCCTCATTTGAAGGATGAGGAAACTGGTGCAAGGAGTAATAACCAGTAGAGCTGTTCTGTGCTGCTCCAAGCCATCCATTTCTGATTTTGTTCATTTGTAGTCATTCCCTGACTTCACTCAGGACATCCTTTACTTATCTACAGAAGTATGTTTGGTTACGTGCCATAGAAACTTCCTTTTCTTCTGTCTACCATCCCTTTAGGATTTTTACCATTCTTCTTTCTATGCCCCTCATCGCCAAACACCAGTATTGGGCAAAGTCTGCCTTGATCTGATTGACACCAGTAAAAAACAAAGCTACATGGCAAAAGAAGCTACAAGAAGAACTGCTATTCTGGACCTAATTCTAACCTAGGAAAGCTTAGGTGATGAAGTAGAATACTAATAATGTACAAGTTCATATGTGCAGTGGGCATCGTTAGGTATGCTCCAGAAGCTCAGAAATTGAACTATATGTAATATTGCAAGTGAAACCAGTAAGGAGAAAAAAGGAAAGAGAATGGCTGTGAGCATATTACTATACACATACGCATAAACACATTCCATATGTGTATGCCTTATAAACACACACACACATATATCATCGGTAGTACTCCTAAGCAGGTATCTAGAATGTTCAAGACTAAAATGTGTCCCCCCAAAAGTAATAATGAGGACTTTTTACAAGTTTTAAGTTGACATTAACAGCAAAAACAACAACTAGAAAAAGTGTCAGACTGAAAGCTCTGGCCATTGGCTAATGATGACTGAGAAAATGGTCACTTTCTACTTTGCTCTTATATCTTTAAAGGTAATTATTCTCAGAATGGAATTGAATAAAACAGATATTCAATAGAAAGAGGAAACTGATAGATAAGTTAAATTAGGTTTTTGATCCAGTTGAATTTTGTGGAAAAGCAATGAAGACTTTGAGATTCATCAGCAATCTTTAGCAGTGTTTTCCAAACATTTGTAATTACAACAGTCACTTGGGCATAAAGAACCCCTTGGGGGAAAGGGGACATTGGAATTGAGGGAATTATTGTGAATTTATGATCTTGAAAATATGTGGATGTTATATAGATATTATCTATATATTAAAAGTGTATATTGTATGTACATGCATATATTTCCTACCTCTGTCTACTGAAAGGGCCAGAAAACAAAGACCCGCCCCGCCCCCCAATCTAATGAGCATACCTAATACCCAGTCTTTTCCTCTGGTGCTATTATTCATTATTCTTACTTATTGTAAGAAATTAGTAGTACTTTTAATATAGAATTATAATAAGGATAACGTAAAAAGGAATTATAAATCATTGAAAAGTTCATAAGTCTATGACATTTATAAATAGGTAAACAAGTTGGGGAGGGGAGGTCCTTCGTTTATAGTAGAATGTTAGAGGCTTGCTGGTAAATGTGGAAGGAATGCTGTAGTTGGAAATCTTCAGTTTGCAGCTGTCATGGTAGGATTAGGTAAGAGAAGATTGGACAAGAATCATCAAAGGATGCTAAATTGAGGGTAAAATTTTGATGAGGAACAGGATGTCTGCATGGTCTTAAAGTGTATCCTCATAGACTGCTTATTAGTTGAAAAAAGGAGCAAAGGTATACAATGGAGAAATCAGGCAACATCCTTTACTATGTATTACTGAAGGACACTCAGGACACAGCATCATTTCTGCAGTATTCCAATCCTGAAGAAACATCGGACAAACACAAAAGGAGGAAGTTCTAATAAAAACGTAAGAATGGGACTATATTCTTTTAAAATGTCAATATCAGAGAAGACAAAGAATGGCTGTGGAAAATGTTCCAGGTTAAAGGAGGCTAAAGAGACATGATAGCTAAATACATCTCATCCTAGGTTGTGTTCTGGACTGGATGGGAGAAAATGCTACAAAGGATATTATTAGATCAACTGACAAGATTTAAATTTGAATATTAGATTAGATAAAATATTCAATCAAAATAAATTTGTTATGAAAAAGAATATTTCTAGTCTTAGGATATATATACACTGTGGAGTATTTAGGGATAAAGGACCACGACATTTGTAATATATCCTCAGTTCACAAAAGGGGGTGCACGTGTGTGTGTGCGCGTGCGCACGCGTGCACACAAGTATGCACACTATAGAAACAGAAAAAGTGATAAAGAAGATAAGATGAAATGCTAACAACAGGTGAATTTTGGGTAGAAGATATGTGCATGATCTTTATACTATTCTTATTTTGCAACATTTTATGAATTTGAAATTATTTCCAAATAAAAATTTAAGAAAAGGGAATGACAAAAAGTCCTTTCCCTGGAGAGTCTAAATTAGTAGGTCTGAGGCGGAGCCTGTATATTTAACAGTTCCCCAGGTGATGCTATCAGAGAAGTTTGGGAAACATTGCTAAGGCATTGTAAAGAATGAAAGAAAACAACAAAATCTTAGTGAGAAGTGGGCAAAAATTGTCCTTTTTTAAAAATGAAAACTACTGCAAATCAAGGTTGGTGTTAGGCAATATACTAGAATAAATTATTTTAAACAGTATATGTTTTCTTAGGGAACTTGTGATAAGTAACAGCCAGCAGGGGTCATTTATGATTAAGTATGCCTAGGTGGTGAATAATGATCCTTATTTGATAGGCATATGAAAGAGCCTTTTTCTCCTCCTCTGCCTTTGGAGTAAAATAGAGATTCAAAACCTGCCACTCAACTACTATGTGACCTTAGATCAAATTTCTCAGTTTCTCAGCTTCCTCACTTGTAAAACGGACATAAAATGCCTACAGATAAAGGTTGTCATGAGGATTAAAAATATATATATTTAATCTCACTCCTTAAATGATATTGACTAGAATTTCCCAATACAATTCCTTGGCCTTAGCTTTTCAAGTGTGATTAAGTATATATGTCTTTATGTATTTCAAAGCTACCATTTTTAAAAAATGGAATGGACCTATATTTTAATTCCAAAAGTAAATTAAGGATCCATGAATAAAAAATATAGAAAGGAACATGTTTGTTTACTAATGAAGAACTTTGTTATAATTAAAGCTGCCTTTTAAAAAAAAGTAGAAGTATCATAAGGAAAAAACTTTGTAAATAATTTGAGGTGATAGGTTTTAACTAAACTTATTGTGGTAATTATTTTACAATGTATACATATTTTATAGCTTAAACTTATATGTTGTTATGTATCAATTATATATCAATAAAACTAGAAAAAAAATTTAATAGAAGTGACCACTGTAGGATGGAGGTACTCACTGGGGTAAATGCTGAGCAACCTTTCAGGGAGGCTGCTGAAGGGACCCCTCCATTCACAGCAGTTTAAATTAGATCATCTCTGTGGTCTTTCACTGGAAATTCTGAGGTGCTCATAGGAAGATCCTAATTAGTGATTGTACAAATAATCTCTAAAAACCCATGGTTAGGGAAAAAGTTTTATATGTAAATCAGTAAAGTGGACCAATTTTTAAAAAATAACTATTGTCAGACTTTCAAGACACCATTAGAGAGCCTTTGGCCCCCTTGCTTTAACCCTAAAGTAACATGAAAATACCAGACAAAACTGTACACCCTGTGTGCATCTGAACTCTTTTCAATGGCTTTTAATAATGAAGAATTATAAGGAGAATGGTCATGGAAATATCTTGCCATTATTAATTGAAAATTAATTAATTGCTATGTATGACTAAAACTATCTAAATTACTTTTTCTCTTTAAAATTTCCCAGAGCAAGGACAAAAGACTAATTATATTCTTCAGCCATATTTTTGTGTTTGTTGGATTTTCTCTTAAAACCGCTGTTTTTGTTTTCGTTTTTTTTCTTTTGGGTTGATTTTCTTCATAAATTTTAACTTTTGAGTAGTGGTTATGAGAATTAGAAACTTTTAAAATTTTGAAAAGCCTCCTAATGCCTACTATGTAAGAGGTTAACTGACTTGATTAGGTGATATTGTAGAGCTAATAAAATTAAGATAATAGGGTATGTCATTAATGTTAGTTCACATATCCCAAACGAATATACTTGGTCGCAAAGGGATACTAGCTGAGAGAGTATAATAGGATCAGAATGGAGAAGGGGAAACTGAAATAGGAAAAAAATGCTAATTAGAGTAGACTATTTGGATGCAACATAGAGGTAGGTGGATTTCTCCTTTTGCTGCTAAGTGGATGATTTATAAAAGCATTTAGGTATAGTGCAAAGCCATTTTAAAAGTTGACTTTCAATATCATAATGTGTTGACCACAAATGTCTCTGTATGTGTGAGCTATAGTCAAAGATTAAAAATGCTACCATGTCTAGGTAAGTTCTAAGAAGAAGATACAAAGACCACTTCTATTGAAGTATATAATTATTAAAACAGATAAAAGCAACAGCTCTTCAGAAACTGTCCATTCTGTTTCACTCCATGGTGAAATATTTTAATGTCTGGTATATGTTCTCTGTCTTGAATATTTACTCTCGTTTTGTTGTCCATATATGATTGCTGGACTAAGGAAGTATAAGGTATAGTGAGAGATGCTTTAAAATTTTGAAATATGAAATAGGTTAGTCATTGGTAGAGATACTGATAGATCTTTTCCTTTTTTGAAATTTTAAATTTTAATTTGGAGGGGTTGGTATTTAAAAAATATAAAAATATGAGGTATCTTTTGCTAATGAGATTACTTACATATATATCTTTTAGTGTTTCTATATTTATGTGGTGAGTCTTAAAATCAGGCCTTCTAAGGTAAAGACTATTAACAAATTGCTTTTAGAGGAATTTATCTAAACTAGCTTTTTCTGTACCTCCCTTTACATAGATTGTAAATCAAGAAAATTATAAAATTTTAAAGTTTAGTTGGTATTCTTATCAAAGCCAAATCCAAAACATTACATTATAGCTCACTTCAAACAAAGCATGTAATTTCATGTCACACTACCCTCTCTTTAAACTATATTGACTAGCATTACCTACAGCTCATGTCTTAAAAGGCTTTTATATACGTTTGCCACTAAAGCAGGAGTTCCTAAAGTGTGGTCCCCAGAACTGCCGAATCAGAGACTCTGTGATGGAGCCCTAGTAATGAGTATTTAATGAGCCTGCCAGGTGATTCTGGTGCACATTGAAAGCTGGAGAACTGTTGCACTAAAGCATGGAACTCTTTTGCTTTTCTTGGGGAAAAAAAAAATATATCCAATTAAAGTAAAAATTTTTGCCTTCCTACGCAGAGAAAAGGCAGCTTATTATACTTTCACATGCTACCAGCTTGTCTTGTCTTTCTCTTCTTGTTTTGGCTGAATATATTTTATCAGACCCAGTACATGCTTTTAGTAGTTATAACCAGACCCTCAGTGTGTTGTGTCATAGCTTCTGAGTTATCAACAGTCAGAACACCATGCCTTCATTCACGTCCCTGCTAATCCTGCCAAGCATGAATTTTCAAATGATTTTCACCTTATGTCAACAAGTAGAGGATGTTCAGTAAAATCTGATGAAGTCTGGTTGTCTCTTGAGATAAAATAACGTTGAAAATGGAAGCAATGTATAGCTAATACGTGTATGTCAGAGTAACAGCTGGCATATTAAGAAGTACTGAAATGAGAAATTGCATATCAAACAGGAAATTTATAATCGAATAGTGGTAAAAAATGATAGGAAGAAAACAAAAGAATCTCATTCTTCTGACTTTATAGAATATTTCAGTAATATTTATTAAAGCTAAATTTCCAAGAAAAATGACTAAGATACTTTCCACATTACTAACCTCTAAAACTTAAAAAGCCCTGTTTTCCAGCCATATAAAACAACTTTTACTCTTCTCTATGTTGTCAACCTAATAGGAATTTTGAGATATCAAATAGATCAACATTGACGTTTCATTACTTTATTCTTATCTAAATGCATAGTGTAATAATATAATATATTAGTATACCTATTATCATAAACTCAGATACTCTTTTTGTAAAATTTACTATAGCCTAAAAACTACAGGGTATAAAAATTTTAAGTATTTGTGAGTAAGTTGCAGTTTCAGGGGCTCTTTTGAAATCTTATTGGAATTTGCATGGAACTTTTTTTTTTTTTTAACTTGCTCAACTGCTGGCTCATATAGTTAGTTTAAGGTCTGTGGAAGGATCTGTGTGGGGGCAATCTACCTTTATTGTTTAGTGATACTGTGGATTATAATATATACCTCATTTTATTTTGTGCAAGGTTTTGAAGCACCTGAGTTAATATTAATAACCTAGGTATATTTGGCCAGTAATGTATATTGTTCTTTCTTAATGTATTTGAGTTTAGAAATAAAGTTTATAGTGGTCAGTGATTACTCTAATATGATAATGTTCTCTTGTTTTAAACAGCTAGTTAAAGGCCTTCAGCAAGAGCTGAATCGATTATATTCCCTTTTCTGTTCTCGGAATCAAGATTTTGAAGAAAAAGGGGGAAAAGTCTCAATAGTGTCACATTCATTGGGATGTGTAATCACTTATGACATAATGACTGGCTGGAATCCAGTTCGACTCTATGAACAGTTGCTGCAGAAGGAAGAAGAATTGCCTGATGAACGATGGATGAGCTATGAAGAACGACATCTTCTTGATGAACTCTATATAACAAAACGACGGTAAAGTACCCTAGTCTCTTAAAATAATTTAAAATATCCTCATGGAATTGATGGACTTCTTAGGAGAAAATCTTTAAGATTTTTCATGATAAAGAAAAATATATTCAGGGTACAAAGATTATTATATAACTTGCTCAATCAAGCAGAGACTTAATTTTCTTGCTAATTATATGCATTTCCCTATACCATAAAATAAATGATGTTTTCATCTTGCTCTTTTTCCTTCTATATATCCTTCACAATTTATTAGCAGTGAAATCTAAAACATTCCAAGCTGAGTCACTGTGTAGAATCCTTGTTGAAAATGTTTATCAGTTTGTAATACTTTGTAGTTTTACTGATCTTAAAGATGGGCCTGTACCTTTCTTACTAGTTTTGAAATAATTTTAAAGCTCTTTTTTTTCTTGGCAAATCTGTTTTTGACAGATTTTATAATTATCTGATCGCTTGTGGCCTTCCTGATACTCTCTTAGTTCTTTGTTGCATTCCTATCTTCATCTGTAATTGCATGCTCATCTTGTCTTCTTAATGAATGTCCAGTTGATTTTAATAGAACAGTGGAAAAGAAATTTTGAGTGAAATGTCACTCATTTTGATAGCATTATATAAAAACCAATTTACTCTGAAAGCCTTGGATTTGTTTTAGTCTTATGAAAGTTGCCTAAGGATTTCATTTAGAATCTTATTAAGTACCATAGGCTAAATACATAAAATTTATAGTTGCAAAATAATCGACAGTTGCAAAAGAAAATGTCATTTTGGCAAGCCTCAGAACAGCATTTTAGATATAAAATATAGTAAAAAAAAATTTTTTTTAAGCGTCTTAGAAAATAAACTGTACTTTTTAAAAAAAATAGTTCCATTGTTTAATAAATATAAGTAGGGAACATTGTTCTGGGACAAATTTAAATAATCCAAATGTTCATTAGCAATGGAGGATTAAATCAACTGTGGTTCATTCGTATGATGGGCAATTACACAGCTGTTATAAAAATGGAAGTGTAGATCAGGAGGCAGTAAAATGACCTCTAAGATTCATTTTTAATACAGAAAAAAAGAACAATGTATGTGGTATGAACATTTGGTTTTATTTTTTTTAAAGGTGTACATATGCTTTTAAAGGTGTACATATTTTCTCACATTTTTACTAAAAGATCCCCCAAAAAAGTTATTAAAAGCAGGTATTATGGAGAGTAGGGGTACTTTTACTAATTATTTTATAAACTTTATATATAGACTTTCTGATGGCAGGCGCATTTATTAAATACTGTCAATAGAGATTAATTTGAGGGATTGAATAATGAGTCATCATGTTTTCCTTATAATTTAGTGAACTAGTGAGCATCTGATATTTACGAAATTATGAATACAAATGTGTACATAATTTCATACTGCTTCCTAGGCTGAGAGAAATAGAAGAACGGCTACATGGCTTGAAGGCATCATCATCTATGACACAAACACCTGCCTTAAAATTTAAGGTAAGGACAGACAGATGAGATTTTCATTATTTATCTCACTTTTTTCACAAACATCATTTGAAGCATGATAGTAGGATTCAAATGAAATCTTAGTTATTGTTATTTTAAATTAATATTTATTGAACGTATACTGAGTGTTGGACACTACTAGTTTCTGGGTTCTACAAAGGAAAGAATGGAAAAGACTATTCCCCAGCCATCAGGATATATAATACAGTGTTATTAGTGCTGTTAGCAGTGTATAGAATGATACATGCATCAGGGAGAGAGGGGTTTTAATTTTGACTGAAGGATTACAATGGAATGACATTTGTACTTGTTATGAATAAATTGGATATTGCCAAGTGGAGGAAAGGAAAAACGTTCTGTGTAAAAGAAAGAATATAAAGCATGGAGAGATATAACTTTATAGTACCTCCAGGAAACACCAAATAATCTCAAGTAATGGGGAAAGAAAAATAAAGACAGATCTCAGAAATATTTAATATTTAGAATTAACAAACCTTAATGACCAACCAGTTGTGGGTGGTAAAAAAAAATAAGTGGAAGTATATCAATGATAACTCTAAGGATACAAGCTGTCGTTCCAGTTAATGAGAAGTGTATAACAAAAGCACGAGAATGGGGTGCACAGGTCAGTTTAGAGGAGAGTGAGCAAACCAGTTTGGCTGGAATATATAGGATACTGCCAGGGGGCTGTGGAAGAGCAGGAAGAGGTAGAAATAGAAAACTTACATTTGATAGAGGCAATGGGAAACGTTTTAGGGTTCGTAAGCATCACAGCAGAGATGTCAACAACGATGATTTAGAAGAATTAAGGTGGCAGAGAGATCTCAACATTGACCTGACTGGTGAAAAGGACAAAGCCTATAGCTGAAAGATAATTTGTTTTCATTGTTAAATGGAATATGGCATAAGTTTCCTAGTATTCATTTCCTGGTAAATATATGGGCATGTCCTGTATACTATATTATCTCTTCTTAAAATTTTTGTTTTATTTTTATCACAAGAACTTAATATGCAGGTTAAGTAATGGAATGATGCAGAATTTGTTTTTAAACCATAAGGATTTTCTTATAGAATCCATCTCTACAACTTATAAAGAATTTTTAAAAACTTATACATGTAAAAGCCATTATGTTAAATTTATAACATTTAAAAGTCATAAGAGCATGGTCTTTAGAATCGTGCCCACCTGGAATTTGAGTTCCATCTCTACCACCATTATTATATATAATCAGTGTTCAATATGTATAATTAATCTGATAGAAAAAGTAAACTCTTCTATTTTATGTACTGGGTTTTTTACTGGAGAGTTGAGTATGATCCAGTAAATATATTAAGATCTCAAAGTTTAGTATTTCATTACTAGAATTATGCACTATAATTGTATATCCTTCTAATACATAGTCACATGTAGTCTAGTAATGTAGATTTTAACTCATTTAATTATTCAGGGAAAAAATAGAGAAATCCAAATTTTAAAAAGGAATATCTGATGAATTGGCAAATTAACATATAGGACTCCAGAATTCTAAAAGGAAAAATGTCTTTCTGTACCTATTAACTGGCAGATGGATTTACTTTCAGAATACAGGTGTTATAACTGTTACAGGTGACCACTGAACTTAAAAAAAGAAAAATGATATTAACAAACTTTGGTCTGAAGAAAGGGAAACTTTGGTTCTGAGCATGAGACTTTGCCACTGACTAGTTATGTAACATTAACCAAATCATTTAGCATAGTTGAATTCACCTGTTTATCTGTGGACAAGAAAGTCAAACTAAATGTCTAAAGCTCTTTTTTATCTCTAAAATTCTTTGATAGATATAGATATCACTAAAGCAGTCTTTATTCTCACCTGAGAATATTTATTTTTGTTTATGAAATGGTGTTTTAATCTATCACTACTCTATTTCAAATGCTTTTTCTTATATTTTTAATTTTTCTAATACAAGTTAATTTTCTTCATCCTTCAAACATGTTGAAGTTACCCAATCCTTTCAAAACAAATAGAAACTTCCTTAAACTTTCTTTAACATAAAGGTACCATTTCAAAATATGTATTCGTTCACATATTTTTTTCATTGGATAAAAAGAAAAATGTCTCCAGAGACATTTGGGGAAGGGATTAAAAGTATAAAAAGTTGGAGGTAAGGGACACTTTTAAAATATAGTCCAAATGAGAGTGTGAGGTGAAATGTTAGAATTTGTTGGAATTATTTTTTAGATGTTGGGGATAAGAGGGAAGGATGAATTTGGGTGCCACTCATCAAGATATGGAACATATGAGAGAGAGAGGGTGGATTTATTAGGGAAAAGTATTACATTCTGTATATAATTCAATGCTATTGACTACCCTATTTTTCTTGAAGCCCTCTGTCCTCCCTTGGCTTTCAAGATACCATTACCCTGGTCCTCTTTTTCCTTTCACTCTCCTTTTTTGCAATTTTACCTTCACCTGCTAACCATATGTAGCCATTCCTCATAGTTCTATCTGAAGTTATTTTATTCTATGCACTTCCTAAACAATCTTACCTTAAGTCTCTTGGTTTTATACGTCACTTTTATGACGATAACACATAAACTTGGATGATGACATATCCAGTTCTATATCTCTTGCCCTAAATTTTCAGCTACCTGATATGTTATAGATACCTCAAACTTATATATATAAGAAAAAAAGCACTTAGTTTCTTGTTACAATCAATGGAACCACTAGCCTCCAAGCCAGCCAGACAAATCTTGTGAATTGCCTCTGACTCATTCCTCATTCTCATTCCATTCAGTCATGTTGATTCCACCCTACCCTCTCAAATTTCCATTTCTGAATGAAGCAGCGTCCTGCCCAGGTTCAGATCATCTCTTGCCTGAACTCTTTCAGTAGTTACCTACCTTGTCAAGTCACCAGCCTCTCAACTTTCCAGTGTATCCACAAGCTACTACCAGGTTTACTGACTTCTCAAAACATGGATCAACTCCTATTCTCCTTTACTACCTATAAAATAAATTAAGTCTAATTTTCTTAATCAAACAGTTAGGGTTCTATATAACATTCTCACTACAAGCTGCATTTTCCCCACACTGCTGAGGGAGTAAAGAGCTTCATCTGTATTTTCTGCCACTTCCCAGCATTAGTATGAGTACCTCAGCTCCACCTCAGATCATCAGGCATTAGATTCTCATAGGAGGACCAGTCCCTGGTGCCAATAAGGTTGGGACCTCTATTTAGAGCACACCTTCCCTGTCTCATACACTTATTCTGCCTCCCACACAGATTATAAACTCTGAGTGCAGAAACTCTCTCTGCCTTATTCATCTTTATATCCTTCACAGGACCTCGTATATTACTTCACACAAAATGGTAGTTTAATCCTTGATTAGTGTATAGAAACACACAGTGAAATGATCCTTCTGCTTTGCTTTTCTTCTCATTATTCATTTTCTATTAGATTTAAAGGTGCTCCTGGAAATAGATTGTGTAGAATAATTAACGATTGGCATATAGTTAACAAATAATGCAGATACCATCTAGGCAAAGCTCATCGAAAAAGATGTATATTTAAAGATGATTTTATTATTTATCTTTTACTGTATGTTATATCATGCCCAGATTCTGTTGAAAAACATTTAGCCATTTTTAAAATTTCGGATCACTCTATCGCTTTAGGTTGAGAATTTCTTCTGCATGGGCTCTCCATTGGCAGTTTTCTTGGCATTGCGTGGCATTCGCCCAGGAAACACTGGAAGTCAAGACCATATTTTGCCCAGAGAGATTTGTAACCGGTTACTAAACATTTTTCACCCTACAGATCCAGTGGTGAGTTGTAAACATAGACATTTTCCTCTCAATATTAAATTGTTCCCAAAAGAATCTATAAGAAATCTTGTAAAGTAGTACTGAATTAATGAAAAAGAGTTCATTTATCTGATGATATCTGCATAGGTTCATATTTGTAAAACATTTGTGTTTTGTTGTAGAGATGACCTGTTTATGTTGTACTTGTAGCGTAAGAGCATAATGTATATGCCCTCTTAACAATTAATACAAGAGACAGAAGCCCTCTGGACTTTCAAACCTTAACCAATTTTAATACCAATAACCCAGTAATCATAAATTTTAAAATCCCACTTTAAATACTTTTTTCTTGAAATGCGTTTGGTAGATTGTTAGAAATGAAAATATTTAAATATCATGTATTAAACATGAAAAAGTAGAAGAGTTTATTTTAACCAGGTGGAATTATAAAATTTTAAATTTTTACATTTTCTGTTATGTTCGTATTGTAAATATTTTTTTTTAATGTAAACCTTTCAAGGATCTTACATCTAGGTAAACTGTCTAATATATCATTTTTCATATGAGAAAAATGTTTCCTTAAACTCTTTTTGGGGACAAGGCTAGATATAACTATATTTAAAACAAACTTTTAAATAGCATTATATAACGGCTTATATAATTGTGTAAAATCTTTTAAAAGATTGTTAGCTAGAACCAAATAAATAGAACATTGACTAGACACTAGGATTTTAGAAATTTTCCCTTATGTTAAAGAATCAAAACTGCTCTATTTAAGAAATAAATTTTGCTGAGCTGGAATCTAATACTAGATTTAAATACAGGCAGTATAGTCTTGGCCAAGCAACTTCTGAGACTGTTTCTTATCTGTATGATGCGGTTGTTCAGATCAGTAAAACATATGTGAAAACAACCAGCTAGACGTTGTTTCATTAATACACATTTATTTTACTCATTCTCTTGAAAGTGAACTGAACTTGTAGGTGAACTTCGATCTTTCATTGTCCCTTGTATAATCTTAAACTTTGTTATATTATAAAGGAGGGTTTGAAACACGTTTGATTTTTATAAATTATTTTTATTATTCATTTTATAGTTTTTCTTAGATTATTTTTAAAGTAATGCTTTTTTAGTAGTTTATGTCAGAACTGTACTAGGCTGTTTTTACAACCTTATCTGTCCTTTACAACATCTTTGGGAGGTGGGAAGTGTTATCTCCTTTCTACAACTCAGGAAACTGAGGCTCTGAGACCTTGTGACTTGGTAAGTGTCATAGTTAATAAGTGACAAAGGCCAGAATATGAACTCAGGAAATTCTGATGCCAAGTCCATTGCCATTTCTGCTATATCATCTCCGCTTCACATTAGACAAATAGTCTTGTGTCATAATCTAACTTATGTGTTACTATACCAATCTATTTGAAAATAGAGTTAACTGAGAGCTCTTAAGATATTAAAATTTGACCTTATTTGCTGTGTTTTAGTTTACTCTTTACTGCTTCAGCTTTGTTTATGAGACTAATATAAGTCTGTTAGATGATATCAGAACATAATAAAAATAATCTATTTCTCTGAAAAAAAAATAGTGGGCATTATTAGCCTAAACTGTTAAGAATGAACAAATAGGAATACATGTTAGAAATATCAGGTTTTTAAAATTCCCTACATTCTGCCGAGCATGCAATAGAATAAGAATAAACAGAGTTTACTAAAATCTGAGCACTGTGCCTTAATGTTGTGTTTCTTTGAATTTTTTTAAATCAAGGCTTATAGATTAGAACCATTAATACTGAAACACTACAGCAACATTTCACCTGTTCAGATCCACTGGTATAATACTTCCAACCCTCTACCTTATGAGCATATGAAGCCAAGCTTTCTCCACCCAGCAAAAGAAGCTACCTCAATTTCAGAGAACGAAGGCATTTCAACAATACCAAGCCCTGTGACCTCACCTGTCTTGTCCCGCCGACACTATGGAGAATCTATAACAAATATAGGCAAAGCAAGCATTTTAGGTAATTTCTCTTTGGTATTCTGTATCAGTGAAAATAGGCACTTTTTATATAGACAGTAAACTTTGGGTACTTGGAAATACTCTGTTTTACAAAACATCCAATAGTTAATCCCCATGTTTAGAGTTAACTACCCTCTCACTGTTTATATTTGAGGGCCAAAGGCCATGAAGTTCTCTAATTAGATCATATCCTATAGTTTTAGAATGAGATAGCTAGATGTACAAGAAAGGGTCTGGGAATCAAGTAAACTCTCATTTTAATCTCGACCCTACCACTTACTGTGAGATCTTGGGCAAGTCACGTAGTTTTTATTGCTCTGCTTCCTCATCTGTGAAACGAGGAGGTACTTGAGTTCTAAGGGTGCCCCTACGAACCAGTTCTCTGATTCATGTCCTAAAAGTCTCTCAAACTATGGCCTTTCCTGAGGGCAACAGTATAATTAATTTATCTTTGATATCCAGTACCAACCACAGTGTTTGGTGTAGCACTGGAGCTTAATTATGTGCCACTTGAATTTGTCCATTGCTTTTGGTTGCAAGTTGCTTTAATATAAAACGCCACAAGATGGCACTATAAATAGGCTTTGTCTGCTGGACTCATTGGTATTTTACTTCATCATACAGATTGTTTACTGATAGCTTTTTATAACATATCCATTTAACTTCAATATTGAGAACATCAATACTAAATATATGCCCATGTCAATGACATGGTTCTTTCATTAAAGTTTTCAATCTTACCAAATACTTTAATAAACAATGATCACTTGAATAAAATAGAATATTCCTTTGTAAGCTATATTCTTAGAATTTGTATAACTCTCATTCTAATCAACATCATTTTTGTTTAGAAACCTACAGTATAAATTGTAATTTTTCTTATGTTCCCACCCTGGAAAAACATGACTAAGGCTTGATCCCTCTGCCAATTGGCTGTAATTATGGGTGGTGCTCTTTAGCTTGGTATGTGGTGTAATTCAGCAGAATAACTTATTTTGTGAAAATACAGGAGCTGCTAGCATTGGAAAGGGACTTGGAGGAATGTTGTTCTCAAGATTTGGACGTTCATCTACATCACAAGCATCCGAGACATCAAAAGACTCAATAGAAGAGGAGAAGAAGCCAGTTGCCTTGCCTCCTGCTCCCGCTGTGACCACACAGACCCTTCCACACAGCAGTTCTGGCTTTCTTGATTCTGCATGTTAGTTCATATTGTTCTTTCCTTAAGTTTATACTGTATTTTTTTAAAACTTGAGGAGGGCTGAGAGGATTAAGATACTGACACTAGCAGTCAACTCTAAAATGTAAATCTTAAGTTAATTTTTAAATATGTTTTTCTCTGCTTACATTTTTAAGACTAATCCCAGGTAAATGTAGTTTTACTCTCTTTGTTGGTGAATTAATAGTTAAGAACATTAATAATCATGGCCTTGTGGTGCAAGGCTCTTTGAACATTAAGCATAGAACAAGTTTCTTTATGTAAGCATCCACATTTTTATAAAGTAGATTTTTAAAAAATATAGTTTTCTCAGCCTTAAAATTCACATAATTGCATCAGAACTATGTTGTACCTACTCTTGATACTTTTAAAATTTGCTGCGCCAAAGCTATCCTGCTATTGACTTAACTGTTCCCTTCATTGAACCTAATTCTAAAACCTCCAAACCTTCAATTAGTATCGGATCCACTGTATAGATTATAGGTCTATCCCAGCTACCTAGTGTAAAGTAGGTATTCAAGAAAGGAGTGAATGAATGAATGGTTATGCTGGATTTAGCATTAGAATGGAGCTTTATTTAATTTTTTTCCAGTGGATTTATAAGTTTTAAAATTTTGAAACACTAATACACTTACTTAGTATAACTTTCATGGGGCTAGATTTGACCCTTACTTTTAAGTGTCCAGTAAAATAAGACTAGTAAGTCAAGTCCTGTTTTTTCATTGACATATATAAGGAAATGTAGATTCTGAAACTAGCTACTTTCTTTCTATAACCATAAGAAAAGGAAAATTTTACTTTCTTTCTCTAAAAATTTTTAAATATGTCATTTCAGGTACTTAGAGCCTTGTTTTCTTACTATGTCTGCTACTCTAAATTTTAAAATGACCAGAATTTATTGCCATCCACAAAACCTAAAAAGGAGGTTCAGATGTGGCAGCCTTAGAGGCTGGATCTTTCTCCACAGTCATCTACTCCAGGATGGATTATCCTAGACATTCCTAAATTGGACATTCCTATTTGGGCCAGTAGCATTTTTTTTAACTTAATCCTATCTGTGTCAGACTCTGAGTACTGAAATTTTATAATTGCAAGCTTTTTGAACACTGCGTAGAAAATGCATTTTAGACTTTGATGTTTGTACAAATTTCACAATTTAGTTTTCTTTTAAAAGTTTCTATACTATTGCTGACTTAAGCTCTCCCTTCTACTTAATATCAGAATTATGATTGTGAAAATACAAAATTTTGCTGTAGCATGTAGATGTCAAAAGAAAACCCTAAAATTCTGAGGAAAAAATAATTTCAAAGAATTCTGTAAGGTGATAGGTAAAAAGTCACAATTCTTTGTAATGTTAATGCATAACAAAGATGCTAGTAAATAGGATGAATAAGAGAACAAGAGCAGGGCAGGATTCGAGCCCCAGAGAGAGGGTAATGAAGACATATAGAGAAAATCTATAGGGGAGGAAAGCTATTTTTTAGCTTTTTTTTTTTTTTAACTATTTGACATTTTTAAAATTTTTAAAATAATGTTAGAGAAACCTTCTTCAGGACAACGCTGAGGTGCTTAGCTATATTGCATCATTATGTTTTGATAGCTTAACAAAGTATATTTTCTGTTATTCTTGCATATAAGTTCTCTTGATCCAAATGGTAAATTCTTTGTCTACTGTAGATGCAACTAAATATGAGCTAATCATGGGTCTTAGTTACATATATTACTTGTTAGAAATAGATATAACTATTAAAATTAGGCAACTACTACTACCATAGAGTTCTGCCTTTTCAATGAAATCCTCAAGATTATCCTTACTAATTCTTGGACTAGCTTCAATAATATACTCTTCGATGTAATCCTGATTTAGACAAATTTCTTAAGTCTTAATTGCTATTTTGGCTACCTCTTGCAAATCATAAAACTTTTCTTCCATAAATCTTCTTTCTGGAATGTGATTAAGTAATTCTGGCTTCTTCCTTTCTTCTTTCTGCTCACCTTGATTGCCTCAGTTCCTCTCCATAAACTTTATTTTGAAGCTACCAACTTTGATTCTCTCACTCTAAGGGTAAGATAGACACAGACTTTGAATCATGATCAATCGGGGTTTCTCTCTTTGAAGATTAAGTGCTGTCAGCTGAAACCACTTTATTGTCATCAAGTCGAAACATCTTACATAGCTATTTTTTCTGCCCCTTTAAAAGTCTAGGCTGTTTCATTTCTTATGCTCCCCTGTGTTTGTAACCTTATGAAAAGATCAGTTTCTTTTATTATTGTTTTGCCTCTAGGTTAGAATGTAAATAAGCTATAAATTTTGGGGATAGCTGGGTGTTAACAGATTATGACATGATATTTCAAAATTAATTATGCTTACATTTTCCATGAAAGAATTCTTCACAAAAACCAAAATGTGTAATTACTTATATATGCTAAGTTTGAGCAGCGTATTTGGGAGTATTGTTCTAACTTTGGCCACTGCATCATTGAAGGCCATTTGTAACTATCAGCCAACACTTTACAGCATCTTGTGTGTTTTTTTCACAGATTTCAGACTTCAGGAATCGTTCTTTAATCTCCCACAACTTCTTTTTCCGGAAAATGTAATGCAGGATAAAGATAATACCCTCGGTATGGTATATGTCAGGAATAGCATTCAGAATACTATGAAAATTATCTACTTAGAGTTCTTCTGCTCACTGAAAAATTGGATCAGTTCTTCTATGAGATCAGTTTATAGGCTATATATTTTCTTCCTGTATTTTCTAATCTTAAATGGTAGTGGTCCTGAAAACTGACTATTGATTAGCGCCAACTGCACTAAAATATATGATACTCACATATGCTCCTACAAAAGAGGATCCTTTTAGGGAGGGGAGGAAAGCATAAGCCGTTTTTTTTCTTCTGTGTTGTCCTAAAGGCTTCAAAGAGTTTCACTATTCTTTTCATGTAATACACTAGATACAATAGGGATTTCATAGTATAAAGAATTTAATCATTCCCAGTTATTTCATGTGTCTTAAACCTATCAATTTTCAGCAGATTCTAAATATCACTCAGGATTAATCCCAGTTATCAATTAACTTCTCATTCCTATTTCCACAACTCCTCTCTCTTTTTCCTTTATTTAAAAAAATATTGGATTATTTTTTGACAAAAAATATTACAAGTTTTTCTTTGGATTTTGTAACCCCATTTAATTTTATGATTTCTGTATTTAATTGCTATTTTCACACATTTTTTAATAATTTTTTTCTATTTTCAAAATAACTCTCACTTGATGCAAGTTCCAAAACAGTATTTTAGTGTAACATGTTGATTTGGAGTTTTTTTGGCACCCTAGCAATAGTTTGTGTTGATCTAATTCAGTGGATTTCCCCTCAAAAAATGATCTTATAAAAGCACTCATTCTGGGCCCCTGCTCATGTAATAGTTATTTCCATAAAGAAATAATTTTATTTGTGATTTTTGCACATTTTGTTGGAGAAAGGGCAATTAATCCACTCATTCATTTGTTCTGTGTTCAAGCAGCCCTTATATCCACTATCTAAACCCATCCCAACTAATCATCACTATACCAAACTGATTCAGATGGTAATATGTATATGGCTTCTATTTTCTCTTCCCCTGTCTTTATTTATTCAACAATTAATTTATAAATGAAGCAAGATACCAAGATGTAGTCTCTAGAAAAGATTCAAAATGAAACACACTTCATTAAAGCCCATAAAAATGTTAAATGCCGGTGTGGAGATTACGAATTTTCTAGAGGACATATATTCTAGTAGGGAATGTAGATAACTACATAAATAATTATACATAATGGAGGTACAGAAACAGGACTCCATTAGTTCTAAGGAGTGAGAAAATGCTTTCACCTGGAGAAATAAAAGGCTTCGTGGAAGTACAATTCGGGCATGCAGAGATGTGAAGACATTGCAGGGAGAAGAAACAGCATAAGCAAAAGCGGAGGTGGGAAGCAAAAGTATGTAGGGAACCACAAGTTCCTTTTCTTAAGACGTGCCAAGGATGAGTGGGAGGGAATAGTTCTGAACATGATCGGGAAAGTTTCCTGAATCAGATTATAGAGTTCAACGAATCTGGCCATCTCCTGGAGTTTTTCTATATTCAAAATTTACCCAGAGAGCCTGTATTTGCCCACATAGCCCATCTGTTGTCAAATTTAGGTATTTGACTGTCTTTCAGGGTAGATTAGTGTTGGGAAATTTTTTTGGCAGAAATGACAACCGATTATAAAACTCATTTTAGAGTTTTTGTTAACTTTTCTCAAAGGATGGTTGGAAAATACTCTTAAATATATTTGGGACTGTGATAACTCACAAAATATAAATATTCCTTGGATGTCAGACACCCAGCCACATGAAATGCATAGTCGCCCTGAGGCAACACAAAAATAAGAAGACATAATTTGCCAACGAGAACTCTGAGCATATGATCTTACTTATTACTAATGAATCTTTCACCAGCCATTCGGAAACACTGTTTCTTTTACTAGTACTTTAGGTATTTTTCTTGGTGTCTGACTGGAGCCCCAAATCATGCAATTATGACCATAATTGTTACTTACAAATAAAATAGCTTTTAAGATTCATTTCACTAAGCTTTTTTGAAAATGTCTCTCTAGAGAAGATGCTTCCATTAAATAGTAGTAACCTGTCCAGTTAATACACCTTATTATGTTAATATGCTTACTTTTTATTCACATGTTATTATACCATATTCATGCTGACAAGCCTTGTGCACAAGAGAGTTCTCTGATGAAAGCACAGTATTGATGACACTTTGTCTTCACAGTAGATGCAGGCATTTGCTTTGGGGAATAGGGAGGGAAATATGCCCACATGCGTGACTCCCCCAGAAAAGAAAATAATTCCTATTTTAAAACAGTATAAACAAACTGCTGATGACTTTTAAAAGCAAACAAATGTTTTTCTCATTTCCATTCAGGAATCTCAGTCTTTTCTTTGTGGACAGAATTCTAGCACTCAAGAGAGAGAAAGGACAAAGTGATGATTTTATGTTCATTCTTTTTGACCTAACTCAGTAAGAGAAACGGGAAAAACTACCAACCCGTGTGGTACCATCCTTTCTTTATATGGTAACCATGAGAAAATAGGTCCAAGGTAACTCTGTGTAGATTTGGGCCCACTTTGGCCAATACCACATTTCACAACACATATAGAATGTGCTGTCATGTAGAACCTCACTCCCTTGGGAATTCTGGAACCTTCATGAATGGGAGAGAGAATATGAGACAGGCCCAGAATATGAGACAGGCCCATCTAGTTCCATCCATTCACCAGCAAAATGAGCACAAATGTGAGGTTAACTACATTGGCAGCCAGACTACCTGGGGTAAACCTGTTAAGGAAGATAAGAGACTAAAACAACAGATTCATCAGATACAGGCTGGCTACCTAATTCCCATTTTTATGGGAATAAGCTACAGATAGAAATAAAGAGGGCCAATCTAGTTAACAATCCTTTTTAAAGTCCCTATAAGTGATAAGAATAACAAAGACATATAACAAGACAATAATTAAATTTAGTATTCGAGTGTCTTTGTATATGAAAGACTGCTTTCAAGTAGCCTTGAAAAAATTTCAGATATATAAAATCAAAGCAGAGCCAAATAATGCTTATTATAGTATGAAAAATCTCGATTTCTTTAAAGCAGTTCAACTTAAAACTGTTGGACTAGCAAGGCATTCTACAGTGCCATTTGAAAGTGAATTCTTAGAAATTATAACTTGTCAGTCTTCAATATTAATGCGTATGTCTCCCATCTCTTCTGTTTTCCCTCTTATTTCTCCTTTTCTCTTTACAACTAACTTCACCTTGACTCTTCTTCATCGTGCTTGAGAATTTTTTTATCTTGTCTATCATGCCAGAATGTACCTACAGATCTAACACAAATGTCCCATGGAATACAAAAGATAAAAGATTACGACATTACTACTCCTTAGTTTCACAAATGGATTTCAACTATTTCTGACTTGTTATAGATTAGCTTATCATAATTCAAATTAGAAAAATAGCAGTTAAAGAAACTTCATAGACAGCCTATGTTAATATGTTTTACAAGTGTTTTAATAATTTACTCGGTTATGCTGCTGAAGTGTAAACCTTATCTGAAAATCTATAGATAGATAGATAATGGACATTTCTTGTCAGAAAAGCATAATTAAGTAGAATAGCTGCACATGCATTTTAAGTCACCAAATGGTATTGTTGCAAAATAGCTGTTTAAAATAAGCAGTAGCTAAAGATTTATATGAAATCTTCCTTTAGAGTGATATGCTTTCCTATACGTAATCACCAAATTTCCAATGTAAAGCAAAACCTAATTTTTTCTTCAACCTCCTCCTCAATTTTTTCCAGTTTTTAGTTTTCACTTCCTCTGGCATTCTGGACACAGACTTTGAGTGTCTGAGTGATAGTGATTGGGTGTTTTTGGTTTTTAAGATTAGACTCTTCAAAATACTATAAGACTCAATGACGATTTTAAAGAAGTTCCTAAAGATCGAAATATCATTTTTCTAAGTGTTTTATCTCTAGAGTTATTAAATGAGTCGATTAAAATTAGTAGCCTTGATTTGTTAAACTCACAGATAAACTCTGTGATGCCAAATGAAATTTTTTTTTTTTGTTTTCTTCTGTTGTTATTCCATGTTGACCTGAGCACATGAAAGGACTCACCAAATAGAACACCGAAGTACAAAGGCTGTTTTGAGTGTTCTTTCCCATACAATTAGAGTAGAAGGTCATTAGGAGAATCAGGTCTATCAGCTAAATTTTTATCCTCAACTCTAGTAAGTCTATGTCAAACCTATCTTACTGTAATATTTATTCATTTTTTTTATTTCTTTTTAGTGGAACTGGATCACAGAATTGATTTTGAACTCAGAGAAGGCCTTGTGGAGAGCCGCTATTGGTCAGCTGTCACATCACATACTGCCTATTGGTCGTCCTTGGATGTTGCCCTCTTTCTTTTAACCTTCATGTACAAACATGAGCACAATGATAATGCAAAACCCAACTTAGATCCAATCTGAACTCTTGAAGGACATTAATAATGGCCCCAAACTGATTTTTTTCTGTTAAAATGTGTGTCAAGATATGGAAATTTCAGGTTTAAGTATGTTTCACTTTTGTTTAGGGCAAGAAACATTTGAATTTAAAAGCACTTTATTTTATTTTTAAAACTTTTTTTTCAGTCCGAAAGAAGCTATTTAGAGTTTTCATCATTATAATTATGAGTCTAACAGAACCCCCTGCAGAGAATCAAGCAAGACCTGGAAGTGAGGAAAGTTTGAGTGAACTGCGAGGTTATAAATCACAATCTAATTTCTCCCAAATATAAAGGCATATTAATGGGTTGAATCTAATGTATTAACCAAAATATGTTACAAATCTAAAATGGTCAAGGTCTAGTGTATTCTATGTAAAGATCTCAAGGTGGCATTATTGTTTTAGATTTCTATGAAAGCCTCCATTTCCACAGTTCCTTTAATAGAAGAGTATAACAGACGTAAAGTGTTTTGAATTTAACCTTAGAAAAACTAATGCTAAAATACAAACTATTTGAACTACTGTATTTATAATTTATTACCTCTGACCAGTTGCTTTATTTCCATATATGAAACATTACTTTTTTTAATGTTTCCTTTGAACAATTTAAAAACCACATTTTTTTCTGATAGAGTTAAGATCCCTTTTTCTCAGAAATTCATCTTTGTACTCTTCAGATGAATACTATAGACACTGTGGCATAGTTTGAGTATTTTTTTCATTAAAAACTTGTAGTTCCACACAAGTTACACTAGTTCAATTATTTTGGAAAAATAGTAACTTTTTATTATGTCACGTGTACCTCGGAGCTAAAATTTTCTAAACTTAACACAAAATACTCCATAAATGGGTACAACTCATTAACTTTATGGAAAATTTAGTATATCTTTGGAGTAGAAAGTATGACAACTTTTAAATATATAAACATCCATGTGCCAAACACCATATATAAAGCGGTAGAGTGCCACTAACAAATTTTAAAAGTGTTTAAGAAAACGTGATTGAGACATAAGGCACAATAGATCAGGATTTCTAGGCATTGGAAGAGTTTTCCTCAGCTGTAATTTCCACAGTGCATTTCATCTGAGGAGCTCAAAGTGCTTTAAAAGTCAATAATCTGTAGTAGCTTGAGGTAGTAAATGAGTGTTATTCTCACGTTACATGTTAATATATTAAGGCACCAAAAGAGTTAAAGTGCCTTGAATTAGATTACAAAGCAAGTCAGAAAAGCTTAGATTGAAGCCAGACCATGTTCTTTTATATGCCATTTAGTGACTAATAATTCATATTACCTCTTAGTAGTTTGCAAACCATAATAATAACAGAAGTTGCAATTCATAATTTAGAGAAATGACTGTAAAGCCAGTGTTTTACTCTGCTTGTCTCATACATTCTTGGGTTCTCACACACAAAGGAGTTACTTAGAGGGAATCGGTAGCCATCTCTGCCACAACCAACCCTCACTTCTGAGTGGCTACCACTAGGTTCCACTTAAGGTGCTGGCTTTGCTTATCTTACAAGGATTTTTCTTAGCTTCCCAGTAATCGTCGTCAAACTGGGTATGAAGTTGCTTAGTTGCACATCTCACCTACTCCTTTCTTTATAAGATAGTGGAATCTGGGGCTTACGTGTAGGTTTTACTCAGCACCATCAGTCCTCTTGTCTGTTTTGGCCTTTTATTGGATTTGCACAACATAAAGCACTTCTTTTTAGTGTTTAAAAAGATTCCAAGGCTCCATGACCAAATATGTGACTCAGTAAGAAACTCTGGCTATAAAAGGCTTTTGATGAGATCTTAGCAAAGCTGAAGCAATCTCTTTTGAATTTAGAGATTCCTGTGAACTCAGGTCATTTATATACCCTGTTTATTTCATAGGTCCAATGTAGTTCTCAGGAAAATTAAAACTCATGCGGCTGTATTATTAAAGGTACTTGAGCATGTGTTGCCGTGGGTGGTATGACACTCGAATGCCTAAGAGCTTTAAGGAATTCATTCTTAACCACTAGAATGTGAAGAGCCCTTTTTACCTGAGAGGAGTGGAAGTCTATCGACCCTTTTAATTGGACATTGAATAAAAAGAAAATTATATTCCTGTAACTATAGGAATATATCCGCTTCCCTTTTTCCACATTGAGAAAACAAGATCAAATTTAGCCACAAGGAGTTTGCGTTCTTGAAAAGAGCAACATTCAAAACCCCATTTTCGAAATGAGATAATCAGGATTACTGGACAGGTGTTTTGTTTTCAGTTCGTTACTTCATCAGTATAGACGGCGGTTTTGATTTTACAGTACTCTTATTTCCATGCCTCTGCATGTTATCATGGAATGTACTTGTATATACTCAAGTAATATACAGAGTATGTGTAATTCTGGCTTGATTTAGAAGCTAAGTCAGTTACTGAGTAACATTTTGCAACTTTATTCCAAGCAAGTACTAAATTGGCCAAAAAGTTCTGTTTTTGATACCATTAAAATTTTATTCTCTATTTTGTGTGCATGCTATGATGATTCTTCTGAGTACTGGTCAGATTCTTCAATTGTAATTCAGTTAGAGTCCCAAGAGTTATTTAAACTTAGAATATGGAGAATATTTTAGATTATATTTTCCTTTATTTTTACCTTAAAATTAGCCTTTTGTTTATAACTTTATTTTCAATAGCAATTATGTTTATGTTAGAATCCAATATTGCTATATTTTAGAACATAATTACAAAATGTACTTGGTTTTCCAGGCACTACTTCATAGGTGAGGTAAGACTGAGAGTCTTAGGTTTTACTTCTTTCTATTAAACAGCATCTGTCAGCCTTAAAGACTTCTCACACTGAGCACGTCCTGCGGGAGCCCTCAGACAGCAGCGCACAAACATTCATTCACATTCTCGTTTCCTCGCTGTGGGCCAAAGCGCCCCGGCCCTTCCCTGACACACCACATCCCAGCTTTGCATTCCCCGAAGAGCAGACAGAGGGAAAGGAATATGGTCAGCGAGGGGTCACAGCCAATTCCACCATTCATTCCAGTGGGTGGTACTTGAGCCCCTGAAAGTGGAATTAAACCAGACCTAGAGATTTCACTGTAAGGCCTATGGTAGAGGAAAGAAAACATAATTGCTTTCCGATTAATTAGGTTGGTTAATATTTCTGTCTTTTCAGCTACTAAGGCGTTTGGACGGCTGAGAAAACTAATTTGAGTGTACGTCTTAAACTTACTGTTGAATAATCTTTTGTTAGCATGAGAATGGGATTAAAGAGGAAATGTGATATTAAAGAAAGGCCCAGATAGAGATAAAAAGAGGATAGTAACAATCATACACTGAAGAAAGAACTGGAATCTGACTAAACTGTGGGTAGTTGACTTCTGCGGTTATCCTCAAATTGTCTCTTATCCACGTAAGAGACAACTTGGCATCCCAGGGCCTCAAGCGTCTTTCAGGAATGGGATGGTACTCTGCCTGAGTTTGAAACACATGCATTAATAATTTTTGTGGTTATAATTTATGTACATAAAAAAACTTGCTGTACCTACAAAGAGCACATTTGGCAGGAAACCCCACTGAACTTTTAACTCTGTTACCTCTAGGATGGGACGTGTCAATTTTCCATTCTGGTGACAAATGAGAACTTGGTAGGAAAACAAGTCGTACAGTGTAAAAGGTTTAATATTGCTTTCATTTCTTGCCATAGTGTCGATATATTGGCCTTTTATCAATTCCTGACAAGTAGGTCCCTTCTAAAACCATTCCAACATAGGTTAACTAATAGAAATTAAAATTTTTTTAAGTACTCTACTTTTTGGAAAATAGAAGAATTTTTGCTGCGTGTGTGTGTGTGTGTGTGTGTGTGTGAGAGAGATCTCCAAAAATAGTCTCTTGGCAGATCGTTAACATGAACTTTTCCTCTGCCTTTGTGTTTGAATAAGGGTGGGAGTGTGCTCAGTATTGTCTGTTACCTTATGGTTTTTCATTTATACGTAACAGAGTGCAGCTTGCTTCCTCCACACCCTACAGTTGTCAGGATATGTTGGGAAGCTGTTCTTTAGGAAGATTAGATCTGGTCTTCTGTTGGAGTAAGATGAAAAACAAGTATACTAGTACTTCACCTTTAATGCCTTCTCCTAGAAGATATCAGATATCTATGAGCATCATTCATACCTTCCCTTGACTGCGCTCACACATACTACCATCTCTGCCTGATCTCTGAAAATAATCTGTGAGCTTTGCGTTATAAAGGTATAACCATTTTCTGGTTCTAAAGCTGTCATAATAAAACCAAACTCTGCCAGTAAGAGTCTGGGGAGTTTTTTGCTTTTTGCTCTGAGGTACACTTCTCAGAAGCAGCCAGTTCATGACTCTCCTGAGACCCTTAAGATGTTTTCCTTTTATTAGCTTCTATGACTTCTCATGTTCACTCTCCCTTACAGTACTATATGATGGCAATGACTAGTAACAGCCAAGAAGGTGGCCTTTTTCCTTGCCATTATTACCTCTCATTTTGTCAAGGCAGGTGAATTTTCTCATAATCTTCATTTTACTGAAGGATTATTCCTGTTTTGTCTCTGCAGTAATCAATTTGGATGATAAACATAACTTTCATTGTAGAATTGTCCAGTTTTGATTTTTTTCTCAATTGGAACTAGTGCATGCACATTGAATAATTTCAAGGTAGTGGGAGGTAAAGGTAGTTTTCTCCTGGATTATACAATGTTTCTCTAGCTAAATTGTTCCATTCATATCTCACTCTCGTGCCTTATAGTAAACAACCTCAAAATTAGGCTGTTCTAAGCATTCGTGGGAACATAATAAGCCTCCTGATACTATACAGTTTAGTTATTATAGCAGTTACCTATTATTTCTGTCTGCCCAACATCCTATTTCTCCTTTTGGGTCCTCTCCCCACTATCTCTTTATGAAGTACTGCCCTAGCCCTGCCCACTCTATATGGTGCTGATAGGGCTGCCAATCCAATAAAAGCCTCCTTGCAACCTTTCCCTCCGCTGTTTAAAATTATTTTCTGCTTTGTATAAGCCCCTATTAACACAACTCAGTCACAATATTCTCTCTACCCTGGCCAAGTGATGGGTAAATGACTCAGGTCAGAGCATATTTCCCGCCCTATGAGCCGCAGTGATTAGCCCAGAGATAGGCACATAACCCAAACGAGACCAAGCAGAGGCCATAAGGCCATAAGGTTTTATTTGTCGGCCCTGAAATGGAGATAGCCTTCTACAGCTCAAATGTAATCCAGTGTCACATGGTGTGATATGAGCATGGAGCCATCTGTGGCCAACCTATTAGAAGGAAGTCAACATGCATGGACAGGGCTAGACTTCCTGGAGAGCCAAAGCATATGGCCCCGTCTCCCCACCCTAGATTGCCCAGTACACTTTCCTTTGCTTAAGCTATTTTGAGATGCGTTTCTGTCTCTTAAATCCAAAAGAGCTCAAATTAATAATTATTTCACCAAAAATAACTTCTGTATCTCTAATGGAAATTATGACTTTGAGGACAATGCCTTGTGAAGCCTTTCCTCCATCATCTGGTTGAAATTTAGAACTGTTTATGAGCCTCTGTCATAGTCCATTCGCACTGCTATAGCAAAAACAAAACAAAACAAACGGGTGGCTTACGAACAACATTTCTCACAGTTATGGAGACTGGGAAGTCCAAGATCATGGTACTAGCAGATTCAGTTTCTGGTGAGAGCCTGCTTCCTCTCTGATTGCCATCTTCTCACTACAACCTCACGTGGCAAAAGGGGCAAGGGATCTCTCTGGGGTCTCTTATAAGGGCACTAATCCCATTCGTGAGGGTTCCACCCTCATGACCTAATCACTTCCCAAAGGCCCCACCTCCAAACTATCACATTGGGGATTAGGTCTCAACATGTGACTGGGGAGACATTCAGCTCATAGCACCCCTTCTCCCCCTATTAACAATGTTTACCTCAGTTGCATTGGATTCATTTTGCCTTAATTAGGGGTTTTATTACAGGTCCCATTCTTGCTTGCAAGCTCTTCAAAGGTAGGAAGCATACCTTAATTATCATTGGATCCTCCACAGGGTACCACATTGTAGGTGCTTAAGTTTATTGAATTATGTATATCTGGACTGTTACTATGTGATTCTAAGTGCTAAGAATAACCATGAATTTAAAAATGTAAAAATTTTTTTTCATGCAGTTTACATTGCAGTAGGAAAATGATGTAAAAAAAAAAATCATGGGAATTAATGAATTGGGAGAAGCCTTAAGAAAAGGCAAATCTCCCCTACCTGGAATCAAGAGGCTCAGACAAAAGAAACCTCGCTTTTTCCACAATTGAAGAAAGCAAAAGTAATAGCTCTTAAGATGCAGCAGAAGAGTATGAAGTGTATGTCAGGACAAACTTGAAAATAGATCTTGAGTGTACTATTTTAAAAGACTGATTGTTGTATTAAGCTGTGCCAAAAGAAAACGCCTAACTAGATATTTATAATTACGGGCACTCCCCAACTTGTGCCCCACAGTAACTCGGTGGCAGTTTCCTGCGGAGACCAAGAAGTCTTTTCTTCTTGCCGTTTGCCGTTCCCTAAACGTAACAGTGCATGCTCGCATCTCTCTACCTTTGCACTTGCTGTCCCCTCACCCTGGAATTTCTTCTATTTTTTTCACCACTTATTAAACTTTAACTTGTTTGCAAGTCAGTAATCACCATTTACAATGGTGCGGGGAGGGAGGGCATCCCCAGTGCTCCTTTAATTCCTTCCATCTGCAGACTATTTTCCCCCGACAGACAATAATTTATGATTTACCCTCCCCGCAACTGAAACATAATGGAACGGAAAACATTCAAGGGAGAAAAAGATGGGATATATGGGAAATGATAGTTGGTCAATTAATTTGCTTTTGTGAGAGACACTATAAGGTTTCGCTGTTTTGTGTATAAAGAAGGTAAAGTATTCTAAATTTGAAATAGCTATTAACCTTAGGACTGCAACTCTTGGAGGTTAAAGACCACCAGTTTGTACCTATATGTAAATGCACCCCAAGGTCAGTCCTTACACAAAACTTTTGTCTCTGATGTTTGGCCACATGTAGTACTTAAGATCATTTCTGTGGAGAAAGGATACCACAGCAGAGCGCAGGGGAAGGGCTAGTCCGGGAGGCAGCGTTGACACAGGCAGTGTGACAGTTACATAGGCAGCAGGAAGGGCTGAGGCATCTTGTTTGGGGGCTGCGTGAACCGACTCCTCATAGTAATACCAAGTTGGAGAATGCTCGTTTCTGACACATCGAGGCCGGAGAATTTTTCTCAACCAGATAGATAGTTGTAAAGATTTGCTACTACCACTCATTTCAAAGGTTTCTCTGCTGTAAAAAGATTTAAGGCCACATCTATATACATAGACATATATGTATGTCTATGTGGAAGCTTACTGGTTCACCAAATTTATTAAATCTTCAATCGTGTGACTGTTATCAAAATCATTGTTAACATTTACCAGTTTGCTATCTATCCAGCACTGTTCTAGATGCTTGAGAAATATTGCCTCATTCAATGGGCACAGTACCCCTGTGACGTAAATACTGCTGTGAGGCCTTATTTTTCAACAAGGAAGCAAGACACAGGTTTAGGTAAACAGACCCTGGTCACACAGCTATGAGATGACAGTGCAGCAGCTCCGGATGGATGCTTAACCCTGTGCTCTTATGCCTCTTTCAGCGAAATCTGTGGCAAAAAATTCTATGTGGGCCTCAGAACTGGACTCCACATTAATATCTATCTGTAGGTGGAGGCCTGGAACTTGTAAATCAGTCAATATCTAGCTTACTCTCCTGCTTGTGGTCTCAATTGTGTTAACACACACACACACGCACGCGCGCACACACACACACACTGCTTGCAAGAGGGATAAAAATGAGTATATTCCATGAAAAGAATAAACCAAGATCATCATGTTCTGCTTTGCCTCCTTTAGGGCTGATGTCTTGACAAGTGAGTTGCCCAGAGAGTGTAAGCTGACCTGTATTCCTTTCAGTATAAACAGCAGCTAAATAGTGTCACCCAGGAGTAAAATAGTGGCGGGAATAGTCGATTCAATTCCCTGGGTTTAAGAAGGCTGAAGAAATCCTTCATGGTAATCTGTCATAATCACCCTGGAACCACATTTTCAATGATGTGAAGTCTTTTCCAGAATTCAGACCCTGAAATATTCAGACAGTTCCCTAGCATAATTTATATGTATACAGGCACTCAGGTTCTTAGGTGTACAGTGGTCCCGAAAGAAATGAAAAATTGTCTTCAAAAGAAACTAGAATTCGCTTTAGTTTAAATCATGTTTTACATTTCTCTGAGAGGCTTGTTAGACTCAGATTTTCACTTATCTGAGATTTGTTGAGTTCTGTAACTACAGAATTTCATAATACTTAAGGCAAATTTTAAACAGTCATGTTTAAAATTTACAAACAGTCATGTTTGTAAAAAAATATTCCTCATATGACTTGGTTGAGACAAATTCTATTAATAAAAGGAGAACCGTGAAATTTGTGTTTCGTCATTTTTTCTAGACTTGAAAACATTCTCGAAACTTTATACACCATATGCCTAATTTACAGTAACAATTTTTTTGTGCTGCCCGCTTTGCCTCATCTTTAATTTCTCATATATAAATAGTTCATATTCGTAGCCTAAGGTGTTGCCATTATGGTAGGGATAAAAGACAAGCGATATGCGACACTATCACACCATCGTCGTCCTGTTCAGAGGGGTCTGATTTCATGATTTTGGCAACACTCTTCATGCTCAACGAACCAGGAAGGTCGTTGAATCAAATAGCCCACTCACATCTTTATACTGTTACTTGCTAGATTCTACCACCTGGTCTCTACCCTGATAATTAACTATTTCATCATCAATATGCCTTTAACTTCATTCCTTAAAACTTGCCCCGCGTTTTTGCTGTTAGCCTTTGTCCTACTTTTTGGTATGTCACTAAACAGGCTGAGCATTCAGGAAACTATGCTAGTCAGATTCTTGCATAACATTCTAGTTTTGAACACAGTAGTCTTTTTGTTGCAGAGGAACAAGCTAAAGAATGTTCTCATTTACGTGGTAGCAAAAACATGCTACCTAGATATGTATATCATACTGCTATACATTTAAAAAATATATTTTTTAAGTAGGCTCTTAATTACACGTGGCATTGAGGAGAAAATTGTTGACTAAAATAAAAATATCAAAACAATATTTGTTTTGGAAATGTAATCCAAAAATACACTCAGAGCCATGTCAACACATACTTGTGTCCTAAGTAATTCAGTAGGCTCTCTGCAGTAGGCTCTAAAGCGGGCTCTTTCTCCACTCTCCCCATGTTAATTGAACTAGGGCGAGAGTAGAAAGTGCCCAGGTCGTTGCAGATAATCAGCTGTTTATCGAGTCTTGGCTGACCTTTAGTGAGTGGCCATTCATCAAGGGTGGCGTAAAGATAGCTTATAAATCCAATAGATATTTATTTAAAGACCTGACGATCCTCCAGCTAGAACGCCAATGTGCCCAGGTATGTAACTCAATATTCACACAATAGAACATTCTATCCCAAGAACTTTGCCGTCTATAATCAGCTCACACACTGCCCTTCCTGTTTGTGCCCTTGAGCCAGGGCTTCCTAAGCACCAGTTCAGTAGAGAACTGCAGTATGTCTAAAAATTATAGTCCTAAAATCCTTGGTCAGACAAATGTCATCGATCCCAATGTCACATTCTGGAAGTCACTGGTCCCAAATACCATATTCAGCAAATTACCAGGCATGACCAAACTTGCCAGAAAACCAAAAGGGAGAAATCCGGGAAATAGGCCAAGATCTTGGGTGTCATCGTACAGCATTCAAACCAACTCTGCTTTCAAAATTCCTTTGAGATTGTTACTCCACGATCAAAATGCATTCCACAGTGCTTGGCCACAAATCATGGTGCAAGAAATATACTGCGTTACTATGCAGGCATATTACTACCTTTTTGCTGTAGGAAAATTTAATCCTTGGTAGAAAGGTTTGTTTTGTTTTGAATTTGCATAAAATCTACTAGTGAAGTGTTACCAAATAGATATAAAACTGGATTAGAACTTTCAAGTATAATCTTGGGCTAATTTCTTTTATCATTTCTGTTTCCAAAGATGCTATGAAGATTAATAAGAAACCATTTTACTTAAGATGTTATAAACACAAGGAAGACATTACTCAAAAGACATGGAAAAGAAATGGTAAGCCTTCAATAAAAAGCTTTAACAAGTAATAGTATCCTTAAATAATCTATTCATGTGATGTAATCTCAAAAATGCAACAGGATGTTTTTGAAACCAGACAAACTATTTCTCAAACTCATATAGAAAATCAAGAATAGCCAGGAAATTTCTTAGGAAAAAAAAAAATAATAAGGGTGATTAAACCTACTGTAGAGTGAAAAAAAAGCATAAAACTACTGTGATCGAAACACTATAGTAATAGTATATGAAGACACAAGAGAGACCAATGGAATAAGTTTTTTAAAACTCAGAAATGCATCAAATAGACAAATTTAGTACATGATGACATTTTAGATTATTCAATGAGAAGATTAAATTGAAAGTACAAGATACCATTTTTCACCTATAAGATTGACAAAGTTCAAAAGCTTGATAACATGCTCTGTTGGGCAGGGTGCTAAGAAACAGGTACTCGAATGTTGACTAGTGGAAGCATGCATAGGTACAATCTTTTTGGAAGGCAATTTAGCAGTCGTTATCAAAACTGAAAATACCCATACCCTTTAACTGAGCAGTTCTGCTTTTACAAATGTATCCTTCATATGTTCTCACACATGCAAAATGACCTACATATAAAGTAATTCATTACAGAATTGGTGACAGCAAAAGATTATAAACAATGTAAATGGCCATTGATTGGGAATTATGAAATAAATGATATTATGTCCATAAAGTGGAATTATGTGCAGTTTAAAGATTTTAAAAAATTCAAGATAAAGCAGTTCTACATGTATAGGTATGGAACAATCCTCAAGCTATACAGTTAAGCGAAAACCAAAATGAAAAACAGTATGTATAGAAAGTAGAATTGTAGAGTATATAGAATGTACTATTGTGGGCAGAGAGGTAGTATAGAATACCTCTGAAAGATAAGAAATATCCTCGTGGTTTTCTTTGCAATTGAGAATTAGATAACCCAAGGATAGAAATGGGGAGGGAGACTCACTTTTAGCCATATAGTCTTTTGTGCTTTTTGAATTTTTAATTGTATGCATGAGGTATTAATCCAAAGTGTGTTTTTTAAGAAACTGATAATACAACCCTGATAAATTTACACATTATAGTCTAAATACCATAGAATGTAAATATTCCATTCTTTTAAGAGTTTTGAGCAATATAAAACATTGGGAGATAGTAGAATCTAAGAAATAGGAAGGAAATGTCTCACCCAGGTATTTAGAAACATAAAGGATCAGAATCTTTAAAAGTACCTATGGTTTAACTACCTGGCCCAGTCTTCTGAAAAAACTTCGGTAACTGAAGTGTTGGCCCAGACCGGGTGTAAGTCAATCTAATAACCTAATTAACTTTTAAAATCATAACACTTGCCCATGAATCCCAGCCTTGGAATGGTCCAAACCTTTTAGAAATAGTATTTAAATATGCTCAACAGGATTTAGGCCAAGAACTTTATCACTGACCTAGGTAGACCATGGTAAGTTTGTTGTTTTGTTTTGCTCTACCTTTGAATTGTTTCTTTTATGTAGTGAATAATGTTAGATAAGGGGAAAATGTAGCCCAGATGGCTATGAAATCTTGTTCTTTCTATGATGGAATAGAAGCAAATTAAGTAAAATAAAAACTATAGCCACTTCTGCTTTCTAAGGACAATGGAATAATAATCGCTACCGGTAGGGAAATATCAGCTCCGAACTTCACACAAAGGCCAAAAACGAAGTCTTTGCCAGAACTTCTTGCAGCCTCGAGGTTCACATTCTCTTAGATGAGCCGTTGTTTTTGCAAAACACTAATGAGTTCTGGGCGATGCAAAGGCAGGCCTGGAAAAAAATCAAAATAGTTCTGTATATAAAGAGAACTGAGCTGACGAATAGAGAACACTAGAGTCCAGGTAAATTTAAGATAGGAAGACGTGGAAAAGGTCTGGAAGGGAAATGGAAACCAAGCGAATTTCTGTAAAGTTCGCTGCATAAACAAATGCCTGTGTGAATGATAATTTAAAGGGGATAAGGGGGAAAGGGCTGATATTTCTTACTTGGGACAAAGCAATGTAAAACAGTAACAGCATATGGTAAGGCGAAACAGTCGATAAATCAAATTAGCTCTCCAAAATACAGGTGATTGGGAAATGAGTAAATTACCCCAATTTCCCTGAGGAGGAACACAAGCGCTCAATCTAATTTCCTTTGAATTTCAAAGGAGAAGGAAATCCAGCTGATATCTGGATTATACTTCTCTCCACTCAGGACTTGCACAATGAGATTGTGAAATTGGCAATACATTTATGTATCAACAGCATTAAGCAGGCATATAGGGAGTGCTTGGAATTCCCCACTCCTTCCTCTAAGAATAAACTTTCAGAAGTTCAAACTAACCCATTCTGACTCTTGGTCAGGAAATCTAACTTCTTTACACTTCTGATTTCTCCTGAGATTTTTAAAATACTTGCTTGCTTCCTCCAAAGAACTTCTTAAATTCTTTTTCCAAAGAACTTCCTAAGTATTTACTCATAAAAATGTTTTTTTCTAGTGCTGTTATGGATTAGTTTGTTTACATTTAAATTCATTGATTTATTTCCAATTTATTTTTGTATATAGAATGAAGTATTATTTTCACATACTCAGTTAACTGTTCAAATATTTTTTATTGAATAATCACTCCTTTCCCTATTAAATCGAAGTGCCACTTTTATTATGCTAAAATTCTTCATGTGTAAGTCCGTTTTTTTGAATTCTGGAATCTAGTCCACTGACTTCATTCACAAATCACACTGTTTAGATGAAGGTCTACAATGTTATGTTATCTTGTAGGCCTGGTTGTCCCATATTATTTGCTTTTTTTTTTTTAAAGTAAGGTCCTTGGTTATTACTTTGAAGGTTTTTTTTTTTTTTTTAATCAAATAAGAACTTTAAAATCAGTTTTTCAACTTCTAAAAAACTACTCTTGGTGATTTCATTGAGATTATGTTAAATTTCTAGATTAACTGAGAGGAAGCAGACATTTGTATTGATATTGAAGCCTCCTATCTAAGAAAGGGGCATGCTTTTCCATTCAAATTTTGTTTTGCATCCCTTAGAATTTTTGAAAGTTTTCTTTGTATAGATTGTGAACATTTCTTAATTTTATCCTGAAGTATTTTATCTTTATTGTGACCACTATGTTTTCTCAATGGTTGTTATTTGCAGATATTAGGCTGACCCATATGAAATTGCCATTTCTGTTAGTCAAAAAAAGGTTAAACATTGGCAATCACATAGCTTTGCTAATATGGATGCCAATGATTGTTTTATATGTATTTTGTTTTAATTACCTTAGAGAATGTCTTTCAGCATTCTAGAGAATATTTCCAAAACATGTGGTGTCAACTACTACTTTAAAAATGATAGAATTTACCAGTAAAATCATCTGTGACTAGGGCATTTTTTTATATATATTTTTGGTAGGGAGGTTGACAAATTTCCACATTTCTCTTATAGTAGTTGCTATGTTTTGATTGTCTGTGTCTTCCAGGGCTGACATTGGCAATTAATATTTTACTAGAAAATCATCCATTTTGTGCATTTAAAAATTTTTTTTGCCTAGAGCTGAGCAAAATCGGCTTTTAAAAGTCTTTTCATTTACCCTACATCTGTGGTTATTAATCCATTTCCATTTCCTATTTTTAGTATGCATGCTTTCTCCATTTAAAAAATTGTGTTAATTATTAATTTGGGTTTTTTAAAAAAAAAAACAGGGAAAATTAAATTTTAGTGAGGAGAAATAGAATAAAGTCCTTAATTCTTTTCTTTTTTTCCTTTTAGGCAAATATAATTATAAATTTAACTGCTTTTTTGGTTTTCAAATTGTTGATCATTTTTTTAAAGCAACAAACCTAATAAAAAAATATGCGTAAAAAAGATGCTCTTTTTATTAACTTTCTTTAAATGGCCTTCCTCTGTTCCCTTACTTCTTAATAAATTATTATACAATGGGTCAAACAATAATATGAACATTAAGAAGAAATACATCCCCAGCTTCTCTCCCTGTGGAAAAGTTGTTTTATTTATTAAATTTAATTCTTTAGAAACCTGGCAAGTATTCCTCGTTTATGTGTGGTTTTGATATTAGGAGCTAGTTCTTTCCATTTCTTTTAATTTAATTTAATCCAACAGCCTTTACTTTGTGCTGTGACTGTCCTAGGTGCTGGAGAGAAAAATAAGCCAAGCTTCCCTCCCTCCACTGCTCTCAACCTTCCCTCCAAGGAGCTCACAGCCTGTTCTATTGGTACAGATTGCTCTACTACTTCAATCAGACTTTGCAGAAATATCTGTCACAACACAGGAAAGAGAGAAGAAAGACTAGCTTAAGCCAGATCATTTGCCATAACTAAAAACAAGGAACAAAAGTTAAGCTAGTTAATATGCATCCTTAGTAGTCAGAAGGACACTCACAGCAGTATTATTTGTAGAAACCCTCGTGAGACTGAATGAAGCTCTTGTTTGACTCTCTAAATACTGCCAGTATTAAATCCCCAGATTGTATTTCCCAAAGAGAAGCCTTGGTCCTGTGTGCTCTGCCAAGGAGAGTTGAAGGTGGAGAAGCCTCCATTTCCCTACTTCTCTCAATTCTTGATGCCAGTAGATTTTGAGAGTGATAGAATCAGTTTACATACAAGCTAGAGAAAGAGTTTAATTACACTTCAGAGATTCTGATTTCTTGCAGATACAAAATATACTCAATTACTTCAATTCTTACATTCTACATGGAAGTTGGAAGAAATATACAAGTAATATAAGCATGTATAAGATATGTTTATTATTTCTTACTTGAAATAATTAATTCAATATAATCAACATTATCGTCAGGGATATTCTGATGATAGAAGTGGCCTAAGATTTATTATGAAGTTGCAAGAAAGAACAGGATTTGGGGCTTATTACTCATTTGAACATATTGGAAACCAAAAGGCAAAGTGAGACTACAATAGCGCGCCTTCGGAACATTTCAATAAATTTTGATCTTTTATTTCTTCCATGATAGAAATACGAGTCATCTGGAGTCTCTGGTACGACTAATTTATAAATACTATTGGGGAAGAAGGTATCTGCACCCCAGAATAAGTACCCCCAAGAGGAAAGTGGTTTTTAGTTTGGTGGAGCCCAGGAAATGGTCCCTCCAGGTTCATTCTACTAGTGATAGATATTAGTGTCCAAACAACACTCATTTCTCATCCTTGTCCCATCTGGACAGTCTCAGCTCTCACTTTCTCTCACTTCTTATAAAACACAGAGCCAAGTACTTGTGTGTGAGACATAGTTTTATTTTTAAGGCCATTTTGCATCTGTCTTTGTATTATTACTTCTCTGTGATAGTATCACAGGGGTAACATAACTCCAACTGTACACATTTCAAAATTAAACCCTTTGACCAGTAAAATACACTGTAATTGTAGTTAACAGGAGAAGAATGAAGAAGTAGGTCCCTGACTTTCTTTGTCCTGCCCTGCTGTAGCCACTTGATGGGCTCCCATTACATCACTGTACCTAAAATTCCTAGGTCGTTTTCATATTAATTGCAAATATCCAGGTCTTCTCAGTTGATTTTTTTGATCCTCAAATCCCATATATTATACTTGTCAAGGTTCTAGATCGTAAATAACAGAAACCAACTACAGCTTCTTAAGCAGAAATGGAATGTACTAAATGGGTATTTGGTAGCTTCCAGAATCAAAGAAAGGTCAGAGAGGAAATGGGTTGAAGGTGGCAAGGCCCAGATGAGCTGTCACCCCGAGAACAGCCTGCCCAGAATGTGCCACTTCCCAACAAGGCACTCACTGCCCCATGACTGGCATCGCCACTGGCTACCTATCACCCCTGTACCAGGTTCTGCTGCCATAGGATATGTGCCTCACCCCTACAGACTCTCCTCCCCACAGAGCCACCCTGAAGCATCCTTAACTGACCTGAGCCTTGTCATCTCCTCTTCAGGATATAAAGTCCCAGGTGGCAGCATTCGATCGTTTGTGGTTAGGTCCTATCCTTGCTCATGCTCCCAAGGAGATAACTGGCTTTTTGGCCTCCACAGTGGAGGGGCTGCTTCCTCTTATTATCTTACGGTTCCTCCCAAATAACAAAAGCTTTCAGACACTGGGCAACCAAAATTACAAATTCTACAAGTAAAATTTCATTCTGTTAATTTGGGTTCATCATTTGATAATAATATCTCTCAAGTGATGAGTCTATCATCCAGTAAGTTTTCATTCCCAGGTTTCTGCTGCTACATACTTTCTAAGCTAGTCTTTTGAGTTTCTCTAGACTCAGTCAAAGGATCACACAGCGTATGGTCAGAAGTAAGCATTGTGACCAGGCTTTCCTCTGGTTTGAGGACCACACCTTTATCTTCAGGAAAGGGTTGTCTGACCAGCTATGGTTGCCTAATCACCCAGGACACACGCCTCAATCTTGCCACTTAAATAACCAATAGTAAGAAAGATTTTTTTTATCAGGTGCCTTGTAAAAATCTAGATACACTATTTCTCTACCAGTAGCCTTATCTACCAATTTATTATACCTCTCTATCTTTCTAGCCAATGAGTTCTGTCCAATAGCCATACTTCTAGAGATGATAAGATCAGAGAAAAAGGATTTAAAACATAAGTTTTCTATTCTTTATGTCTCAATGATAATGGGAATTAAAAGTAAACTATTGAAGTTCAGAAAATAAATATAAATTTTACAGTATTATTTTTAATTTTTTTCTTTATATTTATATTTTACTAGTCTCTATTAGAACAAGTATAATTAAAGAAGGAATCAGTTTTCCTATCTCATTAGAGACCATTGTATTTAAGCTGAATTTTCATTATCACATCAGAGAAGTAAGGTCCAGGGCAGTTTGCTCTCACATGGCTTGAAAGCTATTCTTGCAATTTTTCTGTAAATTTGAAGTTATTTAATATAAAAATTATCCTTAACATTTAAAAAACAGAGGCTATTAGAGACATCCAGGTGAAAAAAGAACACCGTAGAGCCCAATGAAATGAACACGCAGAGGTTTTTTTTTTTTTTTTTTATAAATAATAAAACAAATATTTACCAAGGAATTTCCCCCCAAAGCCATGAATTTTAATAATTGCCAAAAAAAAATAATAAAGTCTCTTGAGATGCCCATATAACTATTTAATCCCAGTTAAAATGATTATCCTGATTGTTAAATAATTCTGAACTCAAAAGTATTCCTCCTCTCACCCCAAGAATAGATACAATCTTCAACTGGATGAAAGAAAACTGGCACAGGATATTTAACAAATTTTTGGAAAAGCAGAGCCCAAATATTCTGACTACATAGTACCTCAGTTGATGACTATCTCCTCCACCCCCTGCCATCAGCTCAGGTCACAGACAGAAAAGCATGAAGACACATTTCCAGCCCTCAAACTGTGGTCTAGAGAGGAGAAGAAATTGACCTTGGAACTTTATTGAGAAAAAGAATCCTGATTCAAAACAAGTAGAAATAGAAAATCCAGATATAATGTGAGCAATGAAAAAAAACTTAAAGCAATTTCACAAATATACTTGTTTTTTAACAATTTCAAGAAAGGAAAAAGAACATAAACATGATAAAGGGCATGACTTAGAATAACCCTAGAAACAAGGAAATTGCCTACAAATACTTTATACCAGAAAACAACATTTTAAGAACATGAATTAAATTAAACAAGAGCTCAAATCTCTTGTGGTAAAAACAAAAAGTAAAAAGCAGCTCATTTCAGAATGAGCTGAAAGAAAATGAGGACAAAACAACATAGTCACAAAACTAATTAAAAAAAGCAAGGAAAAGAGTAGACTTTGCTTAAATTAAAGCTTGAATTTCTAACATAGAGTAAAGGTTTGAAGTAACCACAGTAAAGGCAGGTTTAAAAAAAAAACTAAGGGATTAAAGTAAGTAGAAAGAAGAAGGTAGACTAGACAAAGATTATGTAATATAATCACAAGTGATGCTCCTGAAATAGTAAACCCATCAAACTAAAATATTCAAGAAAATATCCATGAAACAAAGAAAAGTGAATGCAGAATTAAAGAACATATTGTGGTTCAGAAAACTTCAGCCTGGAATGTTCAACACTGAGACATATCTTGGCCTACCTATTGAAATTCAAAAGCAAAGAAAGAATTCTTCAGGTATTGAAATAAACACTATCAAATTATGTTCAGGGGAAGGACTAACCTCAGAATTTAATGTCAGAAGACAGGAACAATGACTAAAGGAGTATAACTCAGGAATATCTTATCCAAATAAGTAAGTTCTGGTATACAGGCAAAACGCACTTTCCCAAACATATAAAAATCAGGAAACACAGCAACCAGGAGCCTCTCTCAAAAAAACTACTTGACAGTATCCTATCATTTAAAAGAAGAATAGAAATAAGAAAAAGCGTACAGAGAAGCCATATAAAGGGTTTTCGGTGAATAACAAATCCATTTAAATGTAGACCAATATAAACTTGTTGGATTGTCACTGAAGAGAATGCTAATGTTATAAACTCATTGATGTAAAAATAATAATATATAAGTTAGGGAGAGAAGATACGAAGAGGGGAGAATGTATCAGAATGTTACTATCTCTATCTTTTATAGACAGGTCAATCAATGTATGAAAGTAAAATAATGTAGTTCAAAAAACACATAATGACTTTCAAAATCTCTTCCTAAAGAGATCTTTCAGGAGCTAATATTTCTTATAAAGAAGAAAAATTTATTGGAAATTGGACAGTTCTTTCCATTTCACTTCCATTTTGTTTTCTATTAAATCCAAGTTGTTTTCTTTTAGGGAATCCAAGTGAAACTAAATTGAATAGTATTATTTGGTAGTAAAAGAGCCCTATTAACATGTGATGATGTCACACCATTAGGGTTAGGACAATTTGGGTGAATATTAATACTGTTGATGTCCCTTTTAAAATGTACATTTATTTTATTGTGTTTATATTTACTAAGCCAGTGGTTCCACATTATGCCTTATATGGGTATATACATTTGCCAATGGAGATGTAAAATGGGTGTATTTTATTGTATGTAAATTGATCTTGATAAAATCTATTCAAAAGATTTGTTTTTAATTATGCCTCATTGGAGTCTACATAGAGAGGAGCAGGCAAGAAAAGAAGGCGAAGGTGGGTGGGCAGGGTTTTTCTCTCCCCAAGCTCCTCTTCACCTCTCTTTAATCAACCTGGGAAGTTTGGCATTTATACCTTCTACACAAAGTCTTCAACATAGGGTTCTATAGATTTAAGGAAAGGGGAAAAAAAACAATACTGTTTTAAAAGTAGGTGTCAATTGACCTGAATACAGACATATATAGGTGGTGGGGAGGGAGAGATAAACTAACAAAATAATTCCAGTGAGTTAAAGGTAAACTAATATTTGAAACAAACATTTCTGGATAAGACACACATTTCTACTTTCCAAAGTAGCTTCAACCAGTTCTTCCCAGATAAATGGAGCTGGTCTCCAGATGGTGAGTGGTGCTTCTGGATTTGTGAATGGGCCTCACTGGGGCTTGGACAACCAGACTCAGCCTCCACAGCGTCCCCCAGCCCTGCTCAAGTTACCAGCAGGCCCAAATCATGGAGTGGCTGGCTGGGGTCCCGGCAGCACAAAACTTTTTCAGTTTTCTTAACAACTTTCTCCCTCATCCTTGTAATGTTTTGGCAGCTGTGGGGCCTCTTTTTCAACTTGCTTTCAACTTGCCTAATGCTTCAAGCCACAGGGGAGACCCCCAAACCCCGCAGAACATCCCGGAATGCAAAGCATTTGCAATGAGTCACAGCTGCAGAAGTGCCAGCAAGGACTGTTCCAGACTTAGAGAGGGAACGAGGGAGGAGGGGTCAGTGTCAGCAGCTGCAGAGCCTGTGTCGAAGGCTGAACCCAGGAAAGATGAGTAGTGCCACTGACTTGGAATGAGGATAGAAAAAAAAGAGAGAGAGAAAAAAAAAAAAGCTGAGGCATCCCCACCTGCTTTGCATGGAACTGTCGGCTCTTATAGCCACATTCTCAAAATCTTCAACAGTTGTACAGGAAAAAACACCTTCTGGAATATAGAGGATTGCAAGTTGGCTCTTGGAAAATGATCCCTGACCGTCCTCTAACCAACAATCATAAAGGGCTCAGCCCACTGAGCTTTGCACTGCACTATTTTAAGACGCTCTCTAAAAATGCAGTGGGCGTTCTCTCCTTTTATGCCAACAGAGGGGGCATTCACTGGCTTTTTCTTGCTGCCTGAATGTACTCCTCCCTTTAAGTCCTGGAGAGAGCATTTGGTGTCAAAAACCTCATCTTAACTTTTTTATCGATAACTATAAATAGAAGATACATTTATAATTTTCATCCAAAATATTTGAAAATCTAGAGAATAAGAAGTAAGTGTCCTTCTCACTTCTGCCCACCCTGGCCACCTAATTCTTCATCCTGGAAGCAAGCACTGTTACTTGCTTCTTGCATATTTTTCCAAAAGTATTCTTTGCATGTTTAAGCATGTCTGATGTACATAAATTTTTGTACCAATAACATACATTACGCAACATTCCAGTCTTTGTTTTTAACAACCTTGGAAACGTTCATATCAGTACAAATAGAACTCCCATGTTTATTCGTTCGTTTTAAATAGATATTTAAACAGTGCCCTGTTAATGCGCATGTTGGTGGCTATTTTCGCTCTTTCCCTATTACAAACTGTGTTTCAGAGAATATCTTTGAAAAATATTATGTGCAGTTATCTACATCGGCAAAATTTCTAGAACTGGGATTGCTATGTCATATTTTGACATTTTAATAGATATTTCATCAAATTGCTCTCTATAGAGATTATTTCCATTTATACTCACATGCATAAAAGTGCTTCTTTACCCTATTCCTCAGCACATGATTATCCAACTTTTTTACCTTTGCCAATTGGTAGGTTAAAAAATTATATCTTATTGTAATTTTAATTTGGTTTCTTCCTGTTACAAGTGAGGTGGAGTATCTTTACTTATGTTCAAGAGCCACTGGTATTTTCTGTTCTGTGAACCATTCTCTGTGGCATTCTTTGTTCTGATTCATTGAACTCTATATGTTAAGAAGAAAAGCCATTGTTTGATGTAAACATAGGAAATTTTTTTCCAGTTTGTTTTTTCTTTCCTCCATACTTACAACATTTATTTCACACAGAAGTCTGTTTAGTTTTATGCTGTTATCTTTTCATTCTTGGCATCTAGAAAGTTTAGCATTTAAATAGTATTCTTCCTGAAATTATGAAAATTTCCCCCATATCGTCTACTATTAAGATATATTATTTAGTGTTTAGCATGTAAATCTGTGATCCAGCTGGAATTTATTATAGTGGTGACATAAGTAAGGCTCCATGTATATCTCTCTCCAGATGGCTGTCCAGTTGTTCCAATGCTATTTATTGAATAATCCTAAGCTGAAGTGCTACCTTTATCAGAAACTAAGCTGAAGTGCTACCTTTATCAGAAACTAAGTTTCCATATGTATATTTGTGTGGTATTCATTTGCTGCTAACAAATCACCACAAATTTAGTGACAAAATAACACATTCATTTATCTCACAGTTTCTGTGGCTTAGGAATCCAGTCATGGGTTAGCTGAGTCCTCCACTTTAGAGTCTTTCACAAAGCTGTGATCAAAGTGTCACCTGGGGCTGGAATCTCATCTGAAGCTTGATTGGAGAAGGTTCGCTTCCAAGCTCGTGCGGCTGTTGTCAGGATTCGGTTCCTTGTAGGTTGTCAGGCTGAAGGCCTCTGTTCCTTGCTGGCTGTCTGCTAGAGGCCACTCTAAGTTCCTTGCTATCTGGGCCTCTCCATAAGCAGCTCACTTCGTCAAACCCAGCAAAGGAGAGAGTCAATAGAGAGCGTCCACTAGCAAGATGAAAGTTACAACCTTATCCAATGTACAGAACCAATATTCCATCACCTGAACCATATTCTATTGGTTAGAAGCAAGTCACAGATCTCACCCACACTCAAGAGAAGGGCATTACAGAGGGAGTGAATACTAAGAGGTGTGGACCATCCTCAAGCCTAGCCACTCTCTGGTCCCCTATGATTCATGTGCCTCCCATATGCAAAATGTACCCACCTCCTCTCAAAATCTTCATAAGTCTTATCCCATTATAGCATCACTTTGAAGTTTAGAATCTTATCATCTAAATCATGCCCACATATAGCTAAGGCACCTCAGGTAGTTTATTAAGTCAAACAACTGGAGTGCAATTCCTCTCCATCAGTAGACCTACAAAATTAATGTGACAAGTAATCCACCTTCATACTCAAAATACAGTGATCGGACAGGCAAAGGAGAGCAGCTAGAGACACTCATTCTAAAAGGAAGAAAATAAGAAGTACGAGGGAGTCGCTGGCCATAATATTTCACAGGTTTAGGTTTGCTCAAAATGTTCATAGCTCGATAGCAATATTGTTCTATTTTGTCCATTTTTTTTCCTGCTCATTCATGTGTGTGTATGTGTGTATACACATACGTATGTGTGTGCATATACACACATATATGTATAATTTCCTTTTTTGTTATTCTTCTTTTAATCACCACCATCATCATCACTTACACTGTGCTTACTAAATTCCAAATTCCTTCTCCCCCTTTTGCCAGATTTTGGTTCAGTAACGTAGCAGTCCCTTCGATTATTGATTCAGAGGCAGTCGTGTGAATTGAGTTGGACCATCAGGACTTTTACTTGCTCTCTCACTAGTGGATGTGAAAAAAAGAACCATGTGGCCAAAACTGCTTTGGGCAGCCATAGTAGGAATACAAGGGGGACTAGCCTTCAGATGAATCCTATGAACAACAGTGACAAGAGACATAAAAATCTGATGCTATTGTTGACCCTGCCATATCTTGGAGTTCCTATGATATGAGTTAATACATTTCCTTATTTTTTAAGTCAGTCTGAGTCAGACTTACCATTACAGTTATAAGTTTCCTAATTAGTACAGAATTAAAGATGTTGCCTAGTTTGGTCAAAAATGTATCTTGTCTTTTTATTTTAGCTTTTTTGGTAACTTCTACATTGGGCTGGTCACAATCACTTATTTTTGAGGATGTTCACAACTTAGCTAATCATTCTAATTACCTTCATGAACTCTGCTAACTCATCCAGGATTGTAAACAATTAAAGAGTATGATTAGCTTCGAAACACAGAGCCACGACATTGCCCAGGGAACAGCTCTCAGCCTTGTAGTAACTGTCATACTCAAGGAAGCAGGGGCATGCCGCGACATCGTATTTGTACACGCCTCTTAGATTTAACACGCCCTGCTATGTTTATCTCTTTCTATGTCAGTCCTCCACCACTGGGGAGTGCGGGGTGCTTGAGACAGGAATTGAGTTCTCCTTGTCCAGCATCTTAGCAGCTGCAATTTAAGAATGAGTGCCAGGCATGAAATACTCCAACGTTTATTTCCAAATCTCGGAGTAATTCTAAAGGCCCTTAGGGTGCCCTAGGTATAAACACTGAAATCAGAATGACACCCTGAATAAATAAGTGGAGAGATGAATGAAGTAAAGCCTTCTCTGAACGTTCAAAACCCATTGCTATGCTGCAGGACAAAAGGAAAGATTACATCAGGTTCTCCCCCCAACCCTGCCCACACACACACACAATTACTCATTGTGTTATATGTGCTAAATGTGTTATGTGTTGATTCTAAGAGTCTATGTGGTTCTTACTATTTGTCTTCTCCCAATGAAAAGTAAAGAAATTTTATTTTTTTCTGGAGGGAGGGGGGCGTTAATTTATTTATTTATTTATTTATTTATTTATTTATTTTTGCTCTCCAGGCCCAGCATGGAGGGTTGATTTGAGTACAGGGGAGGATAAGATAGAGGTTGGTCTTGGAAGTAGGCATTTCCCCTAGCTTGGACAGCTGGAAAGAAGCAGCTTTTACAGGTTTTCTGGAAGTGACAAAAACAGGAACCCATTTTCACAGGGGCTCACGCAGGGGATAGATAAGGTGTGCTGGAGCCTCTGGGGGTGGCTCAGTAGCACTGCCCACAGCGCAGTGCTACTGAGTCGGCCCAGACGAAACTGTCTGATGGTGACCCTGGAGGCCCAGCGCTGCCCAGCGGCAGCGGCCAGCAGAAAGGGCAACCTCAGCAACGTCAAGCAAACCTCACTGCATCGCTTGGATTGTGCTCTTGGCATTTTAAAAAAAAACCCTTCCCCGTACAGAGGTCACAGCAATCTAGATACTTTCTGTTAGCTTGATGATCCCTTTGAAAATAGGTCTTTAATCCATTTGGAGCCAATGTTTGTTTATGTACTCAGTGGGGAGTCGATTTTATTTTTCTTAATATAGTGACCCAGTTTCTCCCATCTAGTAAACGGTCCATCCTTTCCCACACTTATATGTGGGGACCAAGTTCCAATTAAGCAGGGCTTTGTCTCTGAGGCATCTATTATTCTGGTCCCATTGTCCATTTTGTCTATTCTTGAACCAGTACCGTAATGTTTGAATGATCATGGCTAGTAGTGTTTAATATTTAAGACCTCTTTTTTACCTCTCTTTTTCAAAGTAGACTTAGCTAAATCATGGACTTGTTTTCCCAAATACATTTTAGAATGAGTTTTCAGTGTTTCTCAAAAATCAAAGCTGCCATTTTAAGAGGTCGAATTTAATTTATAGATTAATTTAGAGAATCTACATTTTCATAATATTAAGCCATTCTATTCATTAACATGGAATACTTCCTCATTTGTTCAGATCTTCTTTTACGTCTTTTAATAGTTTAAAATTTTTCCTAATAGCGCTCTAGTATGTTCTTTGTTAATAGTTTTTTGTTGCTACCGTGAAGTATATCTTATTTTTCTATTGTATATCTTCTACCTGCATATGGCTAGTATAAAGAAATGCTATTGATTTTTGTCTCATCAATGATTTATACCTTACTGCGAACAAGCTCCATAGATTCCATATTCAGAGATTTTAGCAAGTAGAACGAGAGAGAGAAGAAAGAGCATGGAGATACATGTGTGAAGACAAGAGATTCTCCAAGAAGCCAAAGGGAGAAGAGAGCTGCCAGGTTCTTTGGAAAGCAATTTTATTACTTCATCTTTTCCCCTGAATTTTTGTAGTAGACTTATCCTAATTCTAGCATACAGGCCAGCCATTCTTTCCTGTCCGACTGGTTCTACCAGCAGACTCTATCTGGAGTCCAGTCACCTCTCAGCACTGTCAGCACTACCTCTCTAATCCAAGCTCTGTCCTCTGATCCAAGCAGTCTCCTCTGTCTTCCAATTGATCTGCCACATTCAACATTCAACCGGGGCAGTCTGTCTCATCACTCCTTTACTCAAAACTGCACTCTGCATCCTCCCTTCGTTCAGATTAAAGGCCAGAGTGTTTATTGTTGTTCACAGGACTCTTCGTGAGCTGGTCCCCCATTTGTTCTGTGACTTCATCCCCTACCACTTCTCCAGCTCCCTTGCTCCAGCCACATTAGGCCCCTTGCTATTCCCTCAACTTGGCAAGCAAGCTGCAGCCTCAGGGCCTAAATAATTTATATATTGCTGCATAACAAATTATCCCAACACTTAGCAGCTTAAAATAACAAAGCTGTATTATTACTCGCAGTTTTTGAAAGTCAGAAAGCCAGGAGTGGCTTGGCCAGGTGGTCTTGACTCAAGGTCTCTCATGGGGTTGCAGTCAAGCTTTCCTGCACAGCTACAGCTTCATCCCAAGGCATCGCTGGGGGAGGGGCCTCTTCTACGCGCTCACTCCTGAGGTGGCTGGCAGGCCCCAGGTCCTCACGGATTTTTGGACTGAGGACTTCATTTCCTCCCTGGCTGCTGGCCAGACACTGCCCTCAGTTTCTTGCCACTTTGGCCTCTCTCTGTAGAACATAGAACAGCTCTCCTGGCAGCTGGCTTCCCCAAGGGAGAGTGATCTGAGAGGAATGAGCACCCAGAATGGAAGCTGTAATCTTTTTAAAGCCTAACCTCAGAAGTAACATACCACCAGTTCTGCTACATTCTATTTATTTCAAATTCAGCCCACATGTAAAGGCAGGAGAGCAAAGTTCCACTTCTTAAAGAGTATCAAGTACTCATGGACATATTTTTTTATAACACAAGACCTTTTCACTTGCTCCCTCTACCACGGATCACTGCACAGCTGGCTCCTTCCTGAATCTTTTTATAACTCTTATCATCTGACATATTAGGTTTTAATTGCTTATAATTTGTTTTCACACTAGAATATTAGCTTGATAAAGGTTAGGACTTCATTTTGCTTACTGTTAAGTCCCCAATACTCTAGAATTATGACTGGCATGTAGTAAGCACTCAATAAACACTTGTGGGAAGAGAGAAGGAAGGGAGAAGAGAATCTCAGAAGAGGAGCTCATATATTTATTATCTTCCCAATCTGGGTACCTGGTTCATGTCTAGAGTAAGCTATCTATCAGCCTCTTAGATATTTAGAAGAATTCTGGGTACCGGAGGGCAGACCAGGGAGGAAGCTGTGGCTTTTCAACATATGGGGATTTGCAGCTAGTTGAATTGTGTCCCCAACAAAGATGTAGCCAAGGCCCAATCCCCAGTAAATGTGAATTTACATGAAAATAAGGCACTTACAGTTACATTAAGGATCTCAAGATAAGATCATTCTGATATTCTTATAAGAACAAGGGATATTTGAAACACAGAGACACAGAGAAAAGAAGACCAAGTGAAAAGAGAGGCAGAAATTATATTTATGCTGCTACAAACCAAAGAGTGGCTGAGGCCACCAGAAGCTGGAAGAGGAAAGGAAGGAGTCTCCTCTCGATCCTTCAGAGGGATTCTTCAGAGATAGGCCCTGCCAACACCTGGATTTCAGACTTCTAGCCTCCAGAAACAGGAGAGAATAAATTTCTGTTGTTTCAAGCCACCCAATTTGTGGTAATTTGTTACAGCAGCTCTAGGAGACTAATAAGGGATTTAAGCATTTCTCTGAGACCCTGTCTCTCAGGCATCTGATTACAAATGATTAAAAAGGATCATCTCCACGACTTGCATAAAAATTAATGACAGATCATTTTTCATGATCTTACATGCCAAAAAAAAAACTCTTTAAAATAATACTAACTATATATGTAAGTTTTTTAAAACAACTTTCTTATATATACTTAGATTTCTCTCTAAATTCAGTCTCTACGTGAATATACATTCGCTCGATGCCTCTGGTGAAGAGCACTAGGGTGGAGTAACAAAGGTGGGAGGAAGACATTTTGAAGTATACACCCTTTTGTGCTATTTAAAGTTTTTGAGGTGTGCCTTTCTCTTCTTAAACACACACAAACACACAATCAAGGGGAAAATGGCATTCCTATTGCTTCTATAAACTGTAATGGTGTTTCCACAGGATTACATGAAAGTATCTTTTAGCCAAAAATTTCTTAATCAAAATCAAACACCTACCAAACTATTAATCTGTTTATATAAGGAACAGTGATAGAAGAGGACAGTAGAATGGTGGTTATCTGCAGCTGGGGGGGAGAAATGAGAGAGGCATTGGCCAAAGGGGTACATAGTTTCAAGGCTGTACAAGATTAATAAATCCCAGACATCTACTCTACAATGAAGTGCATATAGTTAACCATACTGTACTATATGTATTTCAAAACGTATTGAGAATAGATCTTACATTATATGTTCTTATTACAAACATGATGGAGGGAGGAAACTTTTAGAGGCTATGGTTAAGTTTGTGGCATTGTTTATTATGGCGATGTTTTCATAAGTATATATTTACCTTCAAACTCATCAAGATGTATACATTGAATATGTATGCAGTTTTTTTGTGTGTCAATCACACCTCAATTTAAGAATAGTTAAAAAAAAAAAAAAACAGTGACATTACTAACAACAGTTCGGCAAACAGTTGTGAGATTTTGGTGCTTCGTTATATTGCTACTGTCTAAAATTTGCAAGTCAAATTTGTCTTCCGCTACTTGTTTAATGTCTTTGTTATAACTTGGATTATTAGGCTATGTTGGCACCTTCCTTAATATGTTCGAATATAAGTGAAAGCACACTAAAATGGTTGTTACAGCTAGGTTCTCTTTAAAAAATAAAATATATATACATATATGTGTGTGTGTGTGTGTGTGTGTGTGTGTGTGTATACAGACCCCAGAACACAGGCTGTTTTTTGGTTACGATTTTTTCCCCCTGAGAGAAAGGTGGAACAGTCGTATATATGAATATTTAGTTTAAAGTTAATGATTATTATATTGGTCAATAAATAAGTGTCTTTGGAGACCCAAAATAAAAATGCATTCACTGATAAACATTTCTTCTTTCTTTCATGTAAATGTATTGCTTGCATGTCCCTTGTATTATGTTATAGACTAGGGCTAAAGCAATAAGGCATGGAATCTGCTCTCAAGATGGTGACAGACTTGTAACCAAGTATGTATGATTCACTGTGATGGGCACAATAATAGCACACAGCCGTCCACATGAAAGGAGTGAATTGCCATGTGGGGGAACGTCAGAGAGCTTCAAGAGGACAGCTTACGCAGTAAAAGTCACAGAGAGGATCCGTTGTGTTAATGATTCCATGATAAACTAGATTACAATACTATAACTATAATACCAGTTCATCTAAGCAGAATCCTTTTCTCCTTTTACATTATCAGCTTCTGTAATTCTTGGAATTGTTCATTTCTGATGTTCTCTTAGCAACTTTCAAAGTCCTGATTGGGCTCACTCACACATGTTGTGGGAGAAGGTGACCATTAAATAGAGGTGTAAATGGAAGCAGAAAGAGGTTTCCCTATAAGGAATGGAAAATAAAGAAACTACATATTTTCAAATTAAAATTTAACAATCTTGGCTAATTCAGGTCTTTAGTGATTCAGTTGGTGTACTGCGCTACATTTTGCAATTTTCACTGTTTGGAGCTAGTCATAAACATTGTAAAATCATTTAGAGTACTGTGGTTCTTTTAAGAGTTCAGTCTATTACTTAGTAAAAACCCAGTTTTGCTCAAGGACACTATTTCCATCCTGTGACAGAAATGCTAGCTTCTTCCTCACCATGTTCTCCTGTTCTTTCTGGGTACACGGCTAGACCATATGTCCCAGCACCCCCTTACAGATAAGAGTGGCCATGTGACTGGGTCTTAGCCAATGGAATGAACTAAAGTGGTGTGTGCCCCTTAAAACCTCCCATTCTTGATCTTTTTTGATCTTTGCCCCTCGCAGCTGGATAGAATGCAGATGAACTCCAGGGCAACACTGGAAGCCACAAGCTGAAGATAGCAGAGCCTCCAGCAGCCAGAGTGTGCAAACGACCATACAAGGGGCCACCCCACTGACCCGTGGAGTTTACCTAGTACTGTTATGTGAACAAGAAATAAGCTCCAAAGTATTTGGGCCATTATACATTTTAGGGTCAATTTGTTACTAATACAAATTAGCCTTTTCTAACTCATATACTTTCCTACCAAAATTCTTTTTTCCTTTTTTGGGAGAGGGAGGAAACACACAAGAAAGGATGAGTTGAGGGAAATTTAATTGTAATGTGTGTGCTGGGCCCCTTTAGACTCATGCTCAATCCTTCTGCACCCTGCTTTCAGCCCCTGATGACTGACCTACATTCTGGGCCTCTGAGTCCTCTGAGTGCCTGTGAGATGAAAGGGAGGGAGGAGAAGGAGGGTCTGGATGTTTCTTGTGCTGGTTTGCTCCCTGTGAGGTCCTAACGGAAGTTCACTGTTCCTCTCAATCTGTCCTGTTTTACATGGTCGTCTCAGTCCTCCTGGATTCAAGTAGCAGTTCCCAGCCCTTGTCCATGTGGGCCTCATCTTAGTCAGCCCAGCTTAGTCAGCTTGGGCTGCCATAACAAAACACCATAAAATTGGTGGCTAAAATAACAGAAATGTATTACAGTTCCGGAGGCTGGAAAGTCCAGGGTCAGGATGCCAGCATGGTTGGGTTCTGGTGAGAGCTCTCCTCCTGGCTTGCAGATAGCTGCCTTGGCATGTCCTCACATGGTAGAGAGAGAGGGAGGGATGGGAGAGAGCGAAGGAAGAGGGGAAAAGGAGGGAGAGAGAGAGCACGCTCTCTCTGTTCCCTTCTCATAACGGCACTAGTCCCATCATGAGGACTCCTGCATGACTTCTTCTAAACCTAATCACTTCTAAAAGTCCCCACCTCCTAATACCATCACATTAGGGGTCAGGACTTCAACATTTGAGTTCGGGGGGCATGCAAACATTCGGTCTGTAATAGGTCTGGGCACGCGCTGTCAACCAGGCTGCTTCGAGACCCAGGTCATCGCAGCATTCTTTGCAGTGACTCTACGCCCACACTCTGTAAATAAACCTTAGTAGAACCATCCTGCTTTGGGTGTGCCATCTGTTTCCTGTTAGCACTCTGACTGAGACAATATTACTTTGTCTTCACTGTCAAAAATAGTAGTAACAAATAGTGTACATATTACCAGAACCTAATAAGGCGGTTGTATATTTTAGCACAATCAAAACAATCACAAGCAGTCATTCACAGGCAAAGTTTTACATCTCTGTTGAGTGGTACCTTGAACTTCTTTACATCTCCAAATTCACCTCCCTCCACAACCCAAAACTAATATGTAAGTCCCCTTAGCCTTTGGGGCAGAATTCTAATTCTCGCCTGGCATTCAAGGCCTTTCATAATCTGATCTCTGTCTCCTCTCCAGCCTTATCACTGCCATTCCCCTCTACCCACACACATACCCTCACCTCTTCCAAGCCAGGAGAATCATGTCTCTGACTTTGCACACCACACACCCTCCCCGTGGGTAAAGCTAGGGAGAAAATAGAATCATGTCCCTCTTCTTCTCTATAAGAGCTAGAGACTACATTTCATCCTTGGAATGAAAAGATAACTCATCACCCCTGCCTTTACCATGTTCTACTCACCACAAATTCCCAATGGGTAGGACCTGAATTACTGAAGTTGAACTGTTATACACATTTAATCTTTTTTTAATTTAGTTTTTTAAAATAGGTAATACATGTTCGAGTTCAACCCAAAATGTGTAAAAATTTATATAGCGAAATTTCTCCCCCTACCCCAACCCATGTCTCCATTAATCCTATTCCTACACTTCATACATAACCACTCTTCTTAACATATACTTAGTTCCAGAATTGTTTAATGTATCTACAAGCAAATTGCAAATATATATTCTTACATTTCTCCCTTCTTTACTAAAGCCTGACACACTTTTCTGAACTTTGCTTTTTTCACTCAACATGTTTTGGAAACCTTTCCTTACCTGTTTATAACTTGCTTCCGCATTCTGTTGTACAGCTGCATGGTATTCCAGTGTGTTGACATATCATCATTTCTTTAACCAAACCTTTGTTGGTAGACATTTGAGTTGCTTCTCATCTTTTTTGAAAGTAGTGCTTAGTGATGCACATCTAATCTTGGTATGATGCTATATGATTCGATGTGTAATTCTTTTAATATTTTGGCTTTATACTTTATTTCAAAAAACTTTTAATCTGAGAGCCAATCAACACATGACATTTACTAAAGGATGAATTAAGGTTAGACCACTGATCAATGATCTAAAAAAGTTACTTAACTTTATGAGTTCATTTCTGGGCATTTATCCATAAGAATGTTGGACGATACAGCAAAATATGAGTTCATTTCAATGGAGCAGGCAGCATATGTGTAAACTTTGCAGTTCCTGCCAAGGTCATTTGGACAAAGCAGCATTCCTGGGTTCCCTTTGGGATAAAGCCTCAATCATTTTGGTACTTTTGATGCTCGGTAAACTTTTAATATTACTTGGGATGCTAATACATTGTATTTAGCAGAGGTTTACAAAAAAAGGGAAGTGTTGAGCATGTGTATGCACATCCAGAGCACCACGGGCCTTCTGAGGGGGATATAATGTATCATTGTCAAGACCCTGCTCAGTCCAAAGTCTGAGATGTCAGTTGGGGTTCCCTGTCTGCTCCCCAGTACAGAACAGACACGTGTGAGGTTCCATATGTTTATCTTGCACATACCTTGTGCTATAAGGCAGTGTTTCATTTGGCTAAAAGAGAATTGCATCCAGCTGCTCCCGTCTCTATAGCTGGTTGGCAGGGTTATCTACTGAGAAGTGCTCTCAGGCATGGCAAGTGCTACTTATGCTGGAAGGCAGTGATAGATTGGAAAGAACCAATCAAATACTAGTAGAATTTCCTAAAGGCCTATAAGGGCTCATTTCCTTAGGGGGCGGGGGATGGCCGTAGGGATCTTAGAAAGCTGGTTAGCCTAAAAAATATCTGGGCACAAGAGTAAACCTGTAAGACCAGATGTATCTCCCTTCAAGAAGGCTGAGCCTTCAGGCCCTCTGAGGCAGAACCAACTGAACCAACTGAGGATACTCAGTGAGGCCATGCTACACTCTGCTGGACCTTGTTTGCAGGGCCTAGAGACCTAAAGTCATTTAAAGCAGTGAGGTGCTCTATCTTCTTTATTTCTTTATATGTATATTTTATACTTTCTAACTGAAAAATATTATTTTTATTTAAGAAAATAAACAACAAAAAAAAGACAAGTAAAATTGAAGGTCTTAATTGGAGGGAACGAACTATTGCTGAAGAATAAAGATTTACAAATAATTTTCACAGACCTTGGCTTTATTTTCCGCTTTCGCCTTCCTAACCACTTTTGAGTTCTGCTAATGACATTATATCCATTTTATAGATTTCTGGAAATCTCTCCCATTAACTCACTCCACCTCTTCCCATCTTATCAATCATCACTTTGGAAACCCTAAATTGGATTAACTACTCTTTACATTTCTGATATTTACTAGGTAAATTTTAAAATCATATTGCAGTTTCCACGTTTGTTGATTTCCTGCCACAGGTTTTCAGTGAGTATTTACACACGGAGGGCCCAGTTTCAGTCACTTGGGTACGCATCAGTGAGCAAAACCAGTAAAATCGTGTTTCTACCAATTTCCACACAGAAGGATGGAGTGGTTGGTGAATGACTTCATATGATCAATAGTTGAACATAAGTATGTTTAACAAACTTTTTTGCAGTTCTTCTTAAGTTTAAATAGGATGCTGAGGAAAAGGTGAGACCTTTCTACTGACTATTTTCCCTTTTCTTCTTTCTCCTCCTTCAGTTTTCCCGGACATCTCATTTACCTTTCCCCCAACACACACACACACACACACACACCTGTCTTTGTAAATCTCCTGACTGAAACCTCATGCAATTAAGTGCTTAAATTAAAATTTTGTATTGTGACAATATTTCTATGTTTCAGTTAACCATTGCTGTGTAACCAATAGCCCCAAAATTTAGCCATTTAAAACAACAGCCATTTTACTTAGTTATGATTCTGTGCATCTGGAATTTTGGATGGGCTCAGCCAGATGGTCCTTCTGCTTCATATGACATTAGCTGGGCTCACTCACGGGGTGCATTTGGCTGTGAGCTCGGCCAAGGCAGGAGTGTCCAAGGTGTCTTCAAGGTGCTCTCTCTTCTGATCTCTCTCCAACAAAGCAATAAACTTCTTACATGACAGCTAGACCCAGCCTTGGAACTTACACATCACTTCTGTCACATTTCATTACTCAAAACAGTTCACAAAGCCAGTGCAGAGTAAAGTGGAGAGGAAATATCTCCACCTCTTGTGGGGGTATGGGGGGTGGTGTTGGCAAGGTCACAATGCAAAAGAGCACCTGGGATAGGTGATATTATTGCAGCCATCTTTGGGAACATAAGTGACCACACTGTACAGACCTGTTTTATGCTAGCTAGTAATCCACTATGAATTCCAGTTCTAGGCATTTGTAATCTAATATTAGTTTGTTTTCTCTCAGTATAGCTGTCTTCTTTTTACTCATAAGTACTTTTGCTGATAAAGGATATATTGAATTATCACCTCGAGTTTCATGAATATCGGTAAGAATTTTTCAGAAGCAAGTCAGTTTATCAAGTAGTTTACGAAAGAGAGGAAGGTTTGAGAACTACACTCAGGACAGGAGACAAAACCTAAGGAAAACTGGGTGGGAAGACATAGCCATGGTAGTACCACAAGGACATTCTGGGCAAGGCACTGCTGCTGGCACTGCACACACTAGACAGTGGACATGCTGCCACAAGGCTCTCAGTGCCACTGTGCCCGTGCCTGAGGTTCTGATTCTTTCCCTTATGGCTCCAAGTCTTGTGTAGGAACAACCAATTGTCGAAATCTATTTGCCCCTTCTTTAACCAAGAATCGCTTCTCATAAGGCCTCCCAATAGCCCTGCCCTCTCTAAAATTGTAACCCCTCCCCCACATCTTCTATCCCTCTTCCCTGTTTTTTCTTTTCTTAACTCTTCCTGTTACCTAACATACCATATGTATATATTCTTTTCTTCCACTAGAATATAAGCTGCATGGGACAAGAATTTTAGTCTGTTCTGTTCAATGTTGTATCCTTAGTCCTACAATAGTGCCTGGAAAACGGTAATTGTCCAATAAATACGTCTTGCGTAAATGAATGTAGAGATAGTATCTATATAATCCTTTGAAATCCCTTTGAAACACATTTGTCATACTGTTGACAATGCTGCTTCTTAGAGTTTTATTCTCCTATCAACATGTCTGCCTAGAATATGTTTTTCTCGTTTTAAATTGATATATAAGACAATGAAACTTTTTGGTAGGTTAAAATTGCTCATTCCTTGTTCCCTTCCCTTCAGTCAGACTTAACCCTCTGCCTAGAAAGAAATTAGATGAGTCAGACAAGGATCATTTATTCGAAAACTGTGCCTTATGCTTTGTTCTCTTCTCAGCATTTCTAAATTAATATTTTGCTGATTTATTGCACTACTTTTCAAGATATTGCTGCAAGCTTAATACCTTTCAAGGTCATCCCTTTCATCCTTCATTCAAAAAGACATTAAGTTGGTCTCTTTCCAGTTTTTAGGAATGTCTTAGTCTTCAGGAACTGCCTTGAGCAAAGCAGCACCACAGCGACCTTAACTAATTCCTGATATGTCCCAGAAGGCAAAACATCAAGCCCTGTAGATTTTAATACATCGATAGTGGCAGATAGTCATCAGTGAGTCAAAAATGTTTAGTGAGCATCTACTGAGTACAAAGCTTATTATGTTGGTCCTTCCCTTTCTGTGGTTTGATGTCCTGCCTTCTCATTAGCTGATGTGACATTAGCTGATGTGACATTAATGGAGAAGTTGATCAAGCTCTGCCATTTGCACAGACTGGGCAAATAGATAGCAAAAGGGAGAAGATCCAGCCAGCTTTAACAAGCCCTTCACAATGTTTCACATTTCTGTCCCTGGCAGGGGCCTAATTTCAGTGGCTCTCTTTCAGATGATAAGGTATTTCCCTGTTTGTATAATGATAACTAGTAAAAGTGAGCTCTCATTCATTCATTCATTCATTCAGGTCCTACTCTGCACCAGGCATTGTGGTTATAACAGGGAAGAAAACAAAGTTCCGGCTCTCAGGAAGATTATGACTAATTATACTAATTAGACTAATTATGACTAATTATAACAATTTTATAATTGTTATTTTAATGACTACAAATATATACAGAAGAGAACATTGATGACTGGCACTTTCGTCATGTCCCAAAAGCAAAAAGCCTTAGGCCAAAAATGAGCAAAAGGAAGGAAAAGGGATTAGGCCCAAGTCTTATTCATATTCCTAGCAAGCGTCATCCGCACATATTGAGAAGAGATAAGTCAATGTCATTCTACCTGCCCTCTTACTCCAGGCTTCTGTCACACCATAACACCAACTCTTGTTACATATGTTCCCCTAAATGATGATACCCTGCTGTTCTAGTCATGAACTGTTGGTATTTAGTTATGTGCAATGGGCAGGCACTCAACGACTATAATTATCATAGCATTTAAGGGCAGCATCACCTCATAAAATTCAAACTCTTACATGCAAAACAGAATATTGGTAACCATTCGCTCTCCCCATTCCCATCTATTCATTTGGTGCAGCTTGGCGCTTGCTTGTTTCCAGAGCTTTGGAGCTTGCTTGTTCTCCGCTATTATTTGTCCCTACGAAGCCTTGCCCACAAGCCTGAGGAGTTCATCTCTTTCCTTAAGTGGGGGAAGTGACGCCAAATAAAAACCAGGATATTTTAACAGAGCTGGCAGTTACGAGCTTTGAGCACACAAAATGTGAGGTGAGGTATTTTCTAACATATGCAGTGAGCAAAAATTAATACAATCTCTGAGTACCTAGATAATAAGGAGTAAAAATTAGGGTGAACGATGCACGGTCATTTGTTAGATCTTCAATTCAGTGCAACACACATTCTCTTTGAACACTTTTTTTGGCTTCCACACTCTCTTGCTTATCTTTCCACCTCTCTGGCTGCTTCCTCTAGGTATATTTTACGGGTTCCTTCTTCATCTGACCTGTACTTGTTAAAGAGACCCCTTGCTCAGTCTAGGGTCACCTTCTCTTCTCCATCTATGTACACTTTCTTCCTTAGGCAATCTCTCCATTCCTTAGTCTTTAATTACTACATATCGTTTTAATTAATTACTTTATATATATTACTTTACTATTCAGGGGGAAGGAGGAAGGGAGGAAGTGAGGAAGAGTTGATTTAACATGTATATGAACTTAATTACTATATATGTATATAGTACAGTGACTCACCAATACATAGTTTCAGCCCAGCTCTCTCATCTGTACCCAAGATCCATATATACAATGCCTTCTTAACATCTTCACTCAGATATTCCAAAGGCACCACAAACTCAACACGTCAAAATTGAACTCATGTTCTCTCTTTGAAAACCTGATCTTTCTTTGCTCCTGATATCAGTGAATGGTGCTTCCCATCCACTCAGTTATGCAACCTGTAAACCCAAGAGTCTGACACTTCTATCTCTTTTATTGCCCACATCCAATCTATCACCATGTTTGCCTCCTAAATATTACTTAAATCTGTCCTCTTCTTTTCTACCCCCATTCACACGTAGATCATAGATCCTCTGGATTTGACTCTAGTTGGTCTGCCCACATCCAGTTTGGTCTCCTACTATCCATTTTCCACAGAACAGCCAAAGAGGTAATTCAAAATGCAAAGGTCTCTAATGCCATCTCCGCTGCTTTTAGTATAAATGTGGCCCCTGCCTACCTATATCAGCCCTCATTTGATCTATATTCCTCCTCATTCTCTCCATTCAGCCCCCAGTCTTCTTTCAAGCTCTCATATTAACATACCCTTCTCCCACCCCCCACCCCCATCATAAGGCCCTTCTCCTCCAGCCTGGAAATCTTTACCCTTTTGCTTAGAGTTCACTCTGATTCATGCTTCAGATCTTGACTGTCTCTTCCCCAGTTTGAAGGGAAGGCTCTTAAGTAAGACTTCTATTTTCCCTGCCCAAGTTTAGAGCCAGTCGAGAGATAAGATGTGGAGGAAACAATCAGATGGAGAGCAAAATATCAGTTTTATGATCAATAGAGTTGTTGAAAAATAAGGCTTAGGTGTGCAGCAACATTGGTATCCCAAGTACAGAACCCCAAATCAGGCAGTCTCATTCACCTAGTCTCCACTGTGCTGGAAAACTTCACACCCATGCCCATGGGGCAAGCCCCTCACAGAACTCACCTCCTAAAGGAAGAACAGAATATGTACTCAAGAAAGAAGAGGAGAAAGGAGCTGAGCTGCACCCCCACCCCCTCAAGAGCCTTTCCCAGACTCGCCGCCAGGTAACCCTCTCTACCTCCATGGGACAGAATAAGGGGTGCAGGGAAGCCCAGCATTTGGGCTTCCTCATAGAAACCAGAGGGGTAGATAAGAAGCAATATATGCCTAACAAGTCAATAAGTGGTTGAATATTTGACTGAATAAATGAGTGAATGAACTGGACATCTACTAAGTGTCAGGCACAGGGCTAAGTATTGGGGATACAAAGTAAAAAAGAAGATCAAACACTTGTCAATACTACATGCTTAGGTCTCTTTTAAGTGCTTTGTTTATATTAGTTTATTTAATATATTAAGTATATTAATATTATATATTAATGTTTTATTTATTAATATATTTTATTTTAATGTAATTTAATACATTTATTATATAATAGATTTATTATAATATATTTTACAATTATATAATATTATATATAATTTAACCTTTATTAAGATTTGTAATGTATTAATGTATTTAATCCCCATAGCAACTCTATTATTCCCCCAACCTCATCTTTCTGTTCCATAGGAGGAGGCCTGACTGATGTGAGCTGTAAGCACTGGTCAGGCTCTCCTTTTCTTTACATCAAGCATCCCCTCTGACTGGGCTGAGCTTTGTTCTGATCGCCCAGGACTTCTGCCATGCCAGTCATTAAATATTTTAAATATCACTCTTGAATTAGTACAGCTGTAATAAGGTTATTGTTATTTTTGTCACCAAGTCAAATCACAGCATGCTAGGTTTCAGAGTTGTTAGTTCCTTAAAAAGCAAGAATGAACTTATATAAAGTGCCTAAAATAGTCAAATTCATAGAGACAGAAAGTAACATGGTGGGTTCTAGGGACTAGGATTGGAGGGAATGGTAAATTAGTGTTTGACAGCTACGGAGTTTCAGTTTGGGGTAATAAAAACGTTCTGGGGATGGATAGTGGTGATGGTTGCAAAACGTCCAGTTTTGTAGTGGTGATGCTACAAAACTATACTCTTAAAAATGGTTAAAATGGTATATTTTGCCATGAAAAGTTGGTATGAAAAAAGACAATTTAAAAAAAAAACAAAACTACAAGTAGAAAATAATTTCATATAGATAATAAAAGTATAGAAAAATGATAGGTGTTCAGAAAAACAATAAAAATGAATGGTTATGGGTATTCATTTCTTTGAAGAGACTAAAGAAATAGGTTACTTACTGAGAAATCGTTGGTATACTAATACCATATTTGAAATTTTTAACTTTTCACAGAGAGGATATACTTAATCTCCAGGAGAACAAGATGAAATTTAAAATTTGGGTTGATTACTGGAATCACTCCCTATCTGGGAAATAAAGATTAAATTATGAAATGCTCTCCTCAGGGAAATTGTGAAAGTCATCATCCAAAATATTAAAAATTAAATTAGATAAAACATTAGATAGGTCTAATGTAGGAAATGATTCTGTTCTGGTTTTGGGGAGACAGACTGGAAGACTTGCTCAGGCTTTTCTATTATTTATTTTAAAGATTCTGCCAAAAAGCAAAACCCATATGCTCAGTTTCAGGAATAAGCTCTGAAATTGCTTTTCAGAGTTCCTGAAGAAACAAGTATTTTATTAGATGTTAACGGTACAGTTTGGGTTCTATTTTGATCATATTAATCTAGAAACCCAGGAATGCCCAGATCCTGCACCGCCAAGCATCCTTTATCTTCAGTTGGCCCAATCTCATGAAAAGAAAGAGCCAAATGCAAAGTTCTACTTCAGTCTGAGCTGAGTAAGCACTTCATACTCTCACAAAGAGAGTCTCTGGCTGGAGTGCAGAATGTGGCTTCTACTTAAGGTCTAGGTGAGGTCTCATTTTTTTTTTCTACCAAACAGAAGGGGCCTAAGTTTGTGGAAGCCACATGGAATGAAAGAGAGAAAAGTGTTAAGCCTGCTCCAAGTGTGGTAAGCCTACTGCCAAAAATAAAAATTTAAAAATATTGCTGTATATAAGTGCAAGTTTTAATATATAGTACTATGCTATTAACAAAACTGTCCCAACTAATAGCTCTGAACAACATAATTAACAACACCTCTCTTGGGCCATGCAGGCAACAGAGATGGGCAAAAATTTACAGTTGTTGGGAGATGGGAGAAATGTCCTCCTCCTCATTATCTCAAAAAATAACTGATGAGGGCTTATTAAATCTCAGATGCAAAATTATTTAATACGTATTCATATGTTTGTATCCTTTAGAAGTGAGAAGGCTAATGGAAATCTGCAATGAAAAGCCTTTATAGGCTTTGAGGATGGATGTCAAGGAATTTTGTGGTTTGAAAAGAAAAAGTCCTATTACAAAAGGCATTTGTCTATAATTAGAATAGGAAGACAAATGTTTTGGTTGAAAAGGAAATACTTTAAAAGATAAACTCAGACAAAAATTAAAGAAGAGTAGAACTATTACATGGAGTATTCCATCATCCTGAAGAAGCAATGAAAAGACTGAATTTTACAAAAGGAAAGAGAAGAGTAGGAGGAATACGAGAGAAAAATGTGTTGAAAATATGTAAAAGACAAAAACCTGAGAATTTCTCAGATAGTCCTTCGAGTTATGAATGAAAGGGTACTATCTATTCAATTTCATTCATTCAATGAACATGCATTGAGTGTCTATTTTTGTACCAGGCACAGGTAGGTGTTGAAGATAAAACAAAGGCAGAATAGATACAGTTCTTTTAAGGTGGGGACGGCATATATTAACCAAAGAATTACACATGTATCTAATTATAAACTGTGAAAAGTGCTGCGATGCAGAAGAGGGTGAAAAAAGAGCACGTAACAGAGTAAACTGATCTAGTGTGAGGGCTAGGGAAAGCTTCCTTTACATAGGGGATTTGCTTTGGGTATCTTGGTCTGACCTGAAGACAAAACCCGAAGACGAATTTGGGCACAGGTGACTTATTTCAGAATTGATTCCAGGCAGCTGTGTGAATAGTAGGGAAGTGGGATGGAAAGGAAGGAAAACCATTAATAAGCAAGTCACCACTGTTGTAAGTGGGGCTCCGTCCTGCTGGGGACTCTCTGAGAGACTTTGTAGAACAACCCTGGAATGTCTCACTAAGGGATATTTATACACCAACTCTCATCCCTCATTTGGTCAGAGTCACTCCAGTGGTGTTAAAGTCTCAGTTCTTGCAACTTCTCCTTCAGCCAGAGGTACATAGAAAGCTTGGGTGCAATAAATCAATGGTTCTCAAATTACCAGAATCACCTGGAGGACTTAATAAAACACAGATTGCAGGATCCCACCCCAGAGTTTCTAATTCAGTAGATCTGGAATGGGGATGAAGAATGTGCTTCTGACAAATTTCCAGGTGATGTTGATGCTGCCAGTTCAGGGACAACACTTGGAGAACCACGGCTCTAGACCAGATATGGGGCAGAGCATCAACAGAATCTGCCACAAGCTAATATTTAAAAGATAATGGTCATCATGTAGACAAAGAGTTAGAGGAGAACTAGAACTGTCTAGGTAGAGGAAACCCCCTACAAAGACCCTGAGGCTGGAGGGAGTCTGTTCAGTAAGAGGAACTGAAAGGTAGTGACAAAACAGAGAGAGAGAATTGAACAAGATGAGACTAACAAGGCGTGTAGGATCAGATCAGTCAGGGCCTTGGGGGCATGGTCTGGATAGCTATGTTTCATTCTTCCATTTATTCCACAACTATTCATTGAGCACTTGCCATGTGCCAGGCACTGTGCTACGTGCTGGAGATTATGGCTATGAACAATGTAGATGAGAGCAGGTTGCCACAGGGACCACCATTCACATGAACTACAACATGAATGGTGTCCATGGACTGCGCATCACGATGCAATTGGAAGTTCCCTCTTTTCAAGGAGCTTACATTCTAATGGCAGAGGGGAAGTCTAGGTGAGATAGAGGAAAAATAAGCAAAGAAATAAAGATGATTTCTAATTTTTGGTTAAAGCTTACGAAAGAAAAAAAAGCAGATGGGAAAATAGAAAGTAGCTGGGGGCTAGAGGGGAAAGCTCTTATAAAACTGCATGGCCAGGAAAATTTTTCTCTTTTGAGGAGCTGACGCTGGAGCTGAGAAAGATAGTCATGGGAAGAGCCAGGGAAAAGGTGGGGAGCAGGGTAATGGCCAAGTGCTTGCTGAGACAGAAAAGTGAGGAGGTCTGAATGACTGGAAACAGTAAGCAGGAGGACACGGGGATAGGGTGGCCCAGATCCTGTGAGGCGTTTGAGCTATTGGAAAGAGTTTGGATTTTATTCTAAGCATAATGGAGAGCTGTTGATGTTTCTAAGAGAAGAGTAAATGTTGTGATTTACATAATTAAAGGATCGCTCTAGCTACTCTATAGGAAATGGACCTCAGAGGGAAAGAGCAGAGACTACTTAGGAGGTTATTGAATAAATAATCCACATGAGAAGACAGTGTCTAGGACCAGGGTGGTGACAGTTGGAGGCGCAGAGAAGTGAATCAACTTGGATCTATTGTAGAGGCAGACACTGTTAAATTAGTCATTGGAGAAGGGGAGGTAAAGATATGTTGGGAAATCAAGGCTGAGACCTAGATTTTAGGGTCAGCAAATGAATAAATGGTAGTGTCATATACTGAGGTGGAAAAGGAACAGTTATTGAAGGAAGGTCGGTCTCATATCACACCTGTTAGTTTAAAATGCTTACTACACATGAATCTGGGCTAGACATTTCAGAATTATCAGCTCCTAGTATTTTAAGTCTTGAGATAGGAGAAGTTCTGCTAGAGAGAGAATGCATAAGGAGAGGAAAAGAGGTCTCAGACAGAGTCCCATACCTACCATGTTACATTTAGAGATCAGCTAGAGGAGAAGGAGCCAGCAAGGGAGACTGAAGAAAGAAGACAAAGAGGTGGAAGAAAAACAAGCAGATAGCAATTTCTATACTCCAAAAGGAGCAAGCATTTAGCAAGAGTGCAGACAGCGTCTAATGCTACTGAAAGCTTGAGTAAAGAGAGGATGGAAAAGGCGTCATGTGTTTTGCAGCACAGAGGTCATTAGTGATGTAAGAACAGCTTTGGTGGAGTGCTAGAAACAAACACTAACTTGGGAGTGAGTTAAAAATTTAGATTTGAGGAAGTAGAGATGTTACATACAGGTATTTCAATTGAATGGTTTTGTATTCAAGGGGACCATAGCAGTAAATGGGTAATGGAGGGATATATGTAATCAAGGGAGACCTTTTTCTTTCTTTCTTTCTTTAAATGAGAGACAGTAGTCTCTTTATATGGTGATGAAGGTGATCTGGAAGCAAGGAGAGAATTGGACGAAGCAGAAAAAAATTGTTGATGTAGGAACTGAGTGAATACCTCCAAGAATGAAGTCCTAAAGAGGATTGATGGGATCCCAAAATGAAGAATTTATCTTTAAATTGGTGCAAGTACACTTTTTCCATTTCCTTATGAAATTCTTAGTGAATTATTTACTGAATTTAGTTCTAGAGAGAAAAGATTTGCAGTGACACCTCCCAGGCACCAGGTGGTGATATTCAGCTGTGGTCATTTCTCTGTCACCTGAGCACCTTCTTAGGAGCAAGTAGATGAAAAGCACTTTTGTCCTTTCAAGTTGAACTGAGTTGGCGCTATGGCAATTGGAATTGTAAGTGACTTTCTGGTTTGGCTCTTTTAGTGGAACTGCAATTCCTGGTTCGGAAGAAAAGAGGGTTTAAAGAAGACATTGAGATACAAAGCACCAAGAGTAGGGATCATTTCTCAGAATGGGGGTTGGGAGTCAGCAATTTATCTGCTACCAAAAACTGGAAGGAACCAGCTAGAAAATAAATTACACTGAAAATCAGGGAGGTCGCTAGTGCGTTCATTAACAGGGAAACACTTCAAGTTGGAGGTACTGCTGTGTTATAGGGACTGTATGAATGCAGCTGTGGGGATTGGCCTCTTGACCTGTGGCCTTCCAGTGATTTACAAGCGGTGGCTGTGCTGTCTCCAGGTCAGCCGACCCCCGGTGGCATCTCTGGGCCAGGCGAGTTGGCATCTGTGCTGTCATCACTGATTTCCCTTTGTGGGACTTTGAATTTCTGCTCTACATGTACTGAAATAATCTCTTACTCACATCCTTCCTTTTTCACATCCCTGCCCCAATCTGACCTCCTGGGAGGCTATCCTTCTGAGCAGCATAAACCCCACCCTCTCACTAGCCAATATTAACAGTATTTATTTAAATATGTTATGTGCCCATTTGCTATATCTTGTGCCTTTCTACTTTCATAAAATGGTTAGAGCCTTCCAATAACCCAATTGTATCCTTTGCAAACTGGTGTGTATTTCTTTGGTCTTGGCAAGAACTGCTCCTATTTTCTTCCCCCTTAGTTTCCATAGTCTTTTTGCATGCTTAGGTCTCCTTCGTTTTGAAAAAGCATCTTTGCTCCTGCAACACCTTATTAAATAAAGATGATAATGACAACTTAGGGTTGTTGTGAGAAACATTTAAAGTGCTCTGCACAGCGCTTACAACCTCAAAAATGCTCAAAACTTCTGGTAATAGTTTTTTTGAAATTACCTCTATCTCCCACACTTTTATTGATTACCTTACAAGCCAAAGGCTTTCTCTTACACTTAAGTAGGAACAGTGTCCAAAACAACCTTCTGGATTCTAGTCCATAGCCCTTCCAACTCATCATGCATCTTTTAATTGGATTAATCTCATTTGAATATTGTTTTCATGATATTACTACCGTGCACCAGTTTTTTAATTGCTCCTGTTTTCTATCTCAGAACCTAAACCTCTGTCCTCTCTAGTCTGGCCTTGCTCTATGCTCACTCTTCCCCAGAGCCTCTCCTTGACATTTCTTCCTTTTCCCTGGCTGATGAGCAGGCCATGCTCACTTCAGCCTGATGCTTTCCCACTCAACTCTTATCCATAAGCCTAACTCTGTCTACTTCTTCAGATGCACTTTGATATATCTCTTTCATAAAATGTTCATGACTTCATAGATGACCTCCTTTCAGAGGCTAGATTATCATGTCCTCAAAGTGGATCCATACTTCACAATTTAGTCTTTAAATTAATAAAGTTTTTCTCCCTTGTAACTTTTTAATTAATCATTTTTTTGAAACACTTGTATACTAACATTAATAACAACTGAAAGATGGAAACAACCCAAATGTCTTTCAAGTGATGAAAGACATTTGGGTTGTTTCCATCTTTTGGCTATTATTAATATTCATATACAAGAATTTGCATGCACATATGTTTTCAATTCTCTTGGATATGTACCTAGGAGTAGAATTGCTGGGTTATATGGTAACTCTATGTTTCATGTTCTGGGGAACTACTAAATTGCTTTCCAAAATATCTGACCATTTTGCATTCCCACCAACAATGTATGAGTGTTGCAATTTCTTCACATCCTAGCCAAAACTTGCTTTGTCATCTTTTTTATTATATCATTCTAATGGGTGTGAAATGTTACCTCATTATGGTTTTGATTTGCTTTTCCCTGATGCCTAATGATGTTGAGCATTTTATTATGGACTTATTGGCCATTTGTATATCTTCTTTGGGGAACTGTCTATTCAGATCAGTTGCCCATTTTTAATTAGATTATGTGTCTTCTTACCGTTGAGTTGTAATAACTCTTTATATATTCTACACATAAGTTCTTTAAAAGATATGTGATTTTCAATTATTTTTTCCCATTCTGTGGGTGTTTTTCGCATTTTTGATGTTGTCCTTTGAAACATAGGCATTTTTAATTTTGTTAAAAATCAATTTAGTTTTTCTTTTGTTGCTTTTGCTTTGATGTCTTATCTAAGAAGCCCATTGCCTAATCCAAGGTTACAGAGGTTTACTCCTATGTAAGATATTTTATAGTTTAGATCTTACATTTAGGTCTATGACCCATTTTGAGTTAATTTTTGTTTAAGGTAGGGGTCTAATTTCATTCTTTTTGCATGTGGGTATCTTTTCTTTTGTTTTAAATATAAGCTCTTGCATTAGATAGATGTTCCTTAAGAGCTTGTTACATGTTATACATCTACATGTCCGTGTCCCTGCCCTGCCTGCATTGTGCTAAGCACACAATTAGCTACCTTGTTTGCATGAGTATGTGTGTGAACATATATTTTTGTCAGGGGCAGAACATTTCACAAGGTGAAATGATACTCAAACTTAAATCAAAGGCAAAATATATTTTGAAGTACTGCCCAGCATGATTTTCTACAAAACACTTTCTATAGTCTAGAGCAGTAAGCACAAGTAGTGCATTTCTTTCTCCTTGAAGTAGAGATGTTATTGTATTTCAGAGCCTTTCTTTATCTCTTTTAGGTCTGTGTTGAAATAGCTTCGCTCTTAACAAGGTTTCCTTGTTTCTCAGTTAGCCAGTCTTTTTCTTATTTTATTTTTTAGGCGAAGCACCCCTTGGTTGACCTCACAGATTGCAAGGAACTTGTCAGCTTACAAGCCCTTATTTTTTATTTTTTTACACCTACAGCACCTGGTTTTCCTAGGTGGTCTCCCATCCAAGTACTAACCAGGCCCAACCCTGCTTAGCTTCTAAGGACAGAATCGGGCTTGTTCAGGGTGGCATGGCTGTAGACACCAGTCCTTTTCTTGCTGTTTACAATGACTGCCCACTTCTATCAAAAAAAAGTGGCCTCTACAACCTTTCCTCCCACTCTGAGTTCACACCCTATGCCCCTTGATTTCCTTAGATTTATTATGTTCCAATTTTGGCAATCTCTGAGACAAAGGGGATTTTGCTCACGTGATATTTAACAGGAGTAATTCATTACATTTCATCATGCTGGCCTCACATGGCATTTTTTAGTAGATGTGCTGCTGAAGCAGGCACTCATGGCATTTTTTTAAAGAGCATTTTTAACCACCCTTATCCAATCAGACTCACATAAACTTATTTTCTCCTATCTCCCAACCTTTTTTTCAAATCTAGTGGTTATATTCTATATTGACCTTTTAGAAATATATAGCACAGTTTAGGCTCTGAGGAAAGGCTGAAGTCAACCTGCGGATTACCAAGGCCGAGGGCTGCATTTGACGGCAGATCTGTGAGGTATCATTTGGTCTAAATCTAAGCCCAGTGCTTGGTACCTTATTTGGATATTGCTGCTTTCAGTGCTTGAGCTGTTCTTCCAAACACTGGAGTTCTCGGCTACTTTTCGGTATGATGTAAGTACTACAAGTATTGCACTGTCTTAGAGCTTCTAGTGGGAGATTTCAGATAAGATTCCATATCTGAATATACTGAAAAAATTTAGGTGGAAGTAAATATTTAAGAAATGCACTTGAAGGTCTCATTTTGATAAACTAGGAAAAAAAGTTTCAGAGATTCGAGTCTGGCTCCTCTTTAGTCTTCAAAGCAAGCAGCAAGCAACAGCATGAAATACTCAAAAAAAGGAGAGAGAGAGAGAGAGAGAGAGAGAGAGAGAGAGAGAGAGAGAGAGAGAGAGAGCGCGCGCGCGCGAGAGCGAGCGAGAAGGAAAAAAAGCCTGATGACCAGCTGCACCCATCCTAATCTAATTTTTCTTCCAATAGTACTTAAGAAAGGAGTGGGTCACTGCCTTCCTGTGCTTTATACCGCTCAAACATAAACTACTGGTTTTCTAAAGATAATAAAGTCTCTTATAAAGCTATAATTATGCTATTTCGAATGTTAAGAAATGGGGCTGTTATTCACGATGTTAAATCCCCCCGACCCCATTACTAAATGTAGGGAACATTCATACAAGTGGGCAGCAGTCAGTGTAGTAGGCATTGTGGTGGGAGGTTCAAAAAGTAACTCACTGGAGAGCAAGAAAAGAGCTAGAATGTGAAAACTGAGTATTAAAAGGGTTTCTGAGACATGACAATTGGCTTCAACAAACTTGTCTGAAGGAAAGAGAATATTCAGAAAGGACGTGGATATTTTTGGTTCTATAAAGGCTTATTGGAGCACCTGCAAAGGTCATTAAGGTACAATTCTTAGCCTCATTCCAGGATCCATTTTAAATCTCTATCCCTCCCCTCCAGCCTTTTTTTCCCCCTTGTTTTGTGCCACTGATAATGTATTCGACCTCATAGTTTATGCATCCTTATACAGTGTCATAAATCTTTTTGGGATAAGGTGTGAAAATAAACATGTAAAATTTTAAAACCATAATTTCCGCAATAATGAGATTTCTCCATGGGAAAGACCTACTGTTTCCTTGACATCTGTATTGGTTTGGTAACAGCATGTTTTCCATTTTCTTTATGCCAAGCTATTTGTAAATGTGTGGGCAATGCAAAGAATTTGAGGTCCCTGATCTCAAAGAACTCATGTTTTATTTGAAGATACTCAAAAACACACAAGGAATCCCCTAAAAACCCTGTCCAGGAGTTTGGTAGCAACTATATCCGTTTTGTCTATCATTGTGAATGTGATGGCATGCATAGAGAAATTGAGATCCTGAATGCAGATTCTGAATGCAAAGCTTTGGAGTGTGTAGAAAATAAAGAATAAATGATAAAAGAAAAAAACGAAAACAAAAAACCTCTCATGATCTCAACACCCTGACAGTGTAACATTTTGATGTTTCCTTCCAGACTTTTTTTTTTCTGAATATTTAAGGATAAGCTTGTGATTTTACAGCTGCATGCAGCTTTGTACCCTAATAAGCAATTCCCTATTTTATTAAAAACATTTTCTTATATACTTACATAAACATTATCTCCTCTCTGAACATTTATATTGCTTCCAAGTGAAGCACTATTCCATGGGTAGAACTAATTGAAGAGTGGAGAGACTACAGACTTGGGGGCATCAATTTCTCCATGATGACTAGCTAAAAATACTGTAGTGGTTTTCCCTATATTTTGTGCCAAACCTCTGGCATCTGACTAAATTTCGCTGCTTTCCTTTCACTCCTTTATGGGTCCCACCCCTTTCTTGAGGCCTCTAAACTCCGTTTCCCAATTGTGTTGATGAAGGAAGGTTTATTTACCTGGTGGGTTCTTCTCGGAAGTGTTTGCCACAGCTCAAGACTTTGAGACTTTTGAAACTGGGGTCTTTTATGGGACCTGAGATATCTGACTCTTCCTGCCCTTAATATTTTGAGCCATGCATTTGCCAGCAAGGCAGTTTCTCTGGCTCGTTTTTTGAATAGAGCCGGCTCCACAAAATTCAACAGTAAATAGGGGAAGTGCAAGTGGAGTGAGAAGCTGGAGGAGCGTTCCCCATCGCTAGTCAATCTCCACAGGTAAGGTTTAGTTCTTCCCTGTACTTGCTGGCACTGGTCCAGAGCTATTAAAATTCCTTCGAGGTGTGGCTGAGGGTGGAGTAAAATGATGTACATCCATCTAAAAGCCTTAGTAGACTGTTAGATCTAAATTGTACATAAAAATACAAATACGCAGAAAGAGCCAGAGACTCTGGAGAAACATTCTGAGTAAAAAAATAAAAATAAAAAATCCCTGCCCTGTTTTTTTTTCTCAAACACGAACATCGTGGGACGTATTTGACTCGCTTCTGGCTGGAGCTTCCGAATGGGTTAAGAGCGCGTGCAAACTCTTGGGAGTCCAGTAGGAGTTGCTGGTTGTGCCGGACATTGCTTGCAAAGCAATTTTTGCGGCTCACCTCCCTCTGGGTTTTCTCATTCTTTTGTGGGATGTTCATGGGGTCTGCATGGGCATTTACTTTTTAAAGTTTCTACGTCCCAAACCTCTCTCTCCAGCTCCCGGAATGCGGTACCTCTCACCGCCCCCAGACTTTTGGACTCACTCCAGGCGTGGGGAGGGGCGGAGGGACTTTGTTTCCTGAAAACGACCTTGTCCTGGGAATTTCCTGTGACCATTTCTCACGGTCAAGCCCCTTCCTCCTGATGGAAGCGCGGACACCCACGGCCGCAGGCCCGGCGAAGCCACAGACATGAGCGCGGAACGGAGCGCCGAGCCGCCCACCCGCGCTCCGCTGACTTCTCCCGCTCCCCCTCCTCAGGTCCCGCCGCAGAGAGCCCGGATGTTGGATTCAATCCCTACGTCGGGTCCTTCATTTCCATAAAAGGGCAGCGGCTCCGCGGGGCTGAGATTGCTGCCGCCGCCGCCGCGGGCGCCCCCCGCCTCCCCCGCGAGGCTCCCGCCCCGCGCGCCGCCCGCCCCGCCCCCCGCCCGGGAGTGCGCGCGGCCCCCCGCCCCGAGCGCGGCCGCGGGGCACGGTGGGGGAGGGGGAGGCGGCCCGGCCCGCTCCGGGCGGCTCCGCGGCGCGGCGGCGGAGGAGGAGGGAGCGGGCGCGCCCATCCCGAGCCGGACTAGGACTGAAGGGGCGGGGGGAGGGAGGGGTGGAGCACAGCGGGAGAGGCCAGGGGCCGCGACGACAGGACTCCATTAGGCGCTCCGGCCGGGAGGCTGCGCTTTGCCGGCTGAGCAGGGCTACCGGACGCCGCCGCCCCCGCGCCTGTTGCCGCGGGAGCCCCAGGTCGCGAGCGCGAGGACTGCGCGGTGAGGGGTCGGGACCCCGGCCAAGACCCGAGGGGGAGCGCGGGCGGGGAGCGGGAACGTGGAGCCCGCGGGCGGCGTCTCCCGGGTCTGGGTGCGGCCAGCAGGCCGGCAGGTGAAGCCCGCCGCGGTCCGCTAGGCTGGGGCCGCGCGGGGCGGGTGGCGCCGTGGCCGCCGAGGGCCGCCGGGAAGGGGCGCGGGGCGCGGGGCGCAGTCCTGCCCGCAGCCCTGTCCCGCCTCCGTGCTCCGGAGTTTGTGCGGAGACTCTCGGGTCCTCCACCGTCTCCCATCTCGCGGCCGACTGCGAATTCGGTGGGATTTGCCTTCCTTTGGGGGAGTGACGCTTACGAGAGCCATTTCCTCCGTGCTCGCAGGAAGGAGCCATGGCTCTGGACGGGATAAGGATGCCAGATGGCTGCTATGCGGATGGGACGTGGGAACTGAGCGTTCATGTTACGGACCTGAACCGCGATGTCACCCTAAGAGTGACCGGGGAGGTGCACATTGGAGGGGTGATGCTCAAGTTGGTGGAAAAACTGGGTGAGTAGCATCGCAGCCGCGTCAAAGTAACGACCTCTCCCAGACGGGGGGAGGGGTAGAAATGTTGGTTGGCATCCCCAATTTTTTTTTTTTAAATGTTAGATCTTTCAATATTTAATCAAACAGACCTTTACCCTTTTGCATCTTGGCTTATTTTGTTACTCTGTAATTATTATAATGTAGTGATTCCAGCCCCCCAGTTAATGAATTTAATTGCGTAGTTACCGGGGGAAACTTCTTAATTCTTTATATTTAGCGACTTCACATTAAAAGAAATGAGAACAATGCGCAAATGGATGTTGAGGGGGGTTATTACAGGGCTTGTGGTTATCAGTTACTTATCTTCAGTTTACCTGAATGTTAGTGACGCTTGGTATTGATGATGCAAAGTCTATTCAAGAATAAACTACCAAAATGTGCGACTTCTGGCGCCAGTATGAAAGTTCTGTAGCAGTACTACTGCGTGATGGAGTGTGTTAAAATAATGATCCAGTCATCCACTCTTCCAAGGGGTGGGTGGGGCAGTGTTTGACTATGTATAGTCTGTACTTTTTAAGTAAGCTATTTCGAGCGTTCAGTTTAATATTAATAACAAGCTAAAGAAAGAATTTTGTGTAAAAAGCAGACATTAAACTAATTCGAGTTTGACAGGATTTGCTTGGGTACAAATGTATACTGGATTGATTTAAAACTGACTTAAGTTAAATAATAGGGTATCCAACAATATGACATGTTAGAATATTTAGCAATACACATTTTGTTTGTGATGGATAAAACCATTTTCAGCTGGAAGATCTGAAATAATTCAATAGATGATTTTATCACAAGAGAAGATTGTCTTCCTGAGCTTTAAAGTGCTTTTTGTATGTAATGCAGTTTGATAAGGCGATAAGTCTGGCATCGTCTTTTTAGGCTTTTTGTTTGTTTATTTTAAACACTGCATCCCTTCTTCAAGCCAACTAAAAAAGTAGAGAAGTGATATTTATCAAAAAATGTATTTCTTATCCCAAGGGATCATTGTATACTTACCATATAAACTTATTGAAATAGTGCCCCTGCGCAATTTGCAAAAGAAGGCAGAATTCATTTAGGTAGACCTTCTTTGTATCCCTGCAGGAAGTTTAATTATCCACCGGCTTAAAAGAAGCTCCTTACAAGGTAGCCTCAGGACTGCATTGTTTGACTTTCTGAGACATAGCCCAGGAAAGAGTCTCCCTGGGTAGCCCTTTGAAAATGAGATTTTGCTGTATTGTTTATCCAATTACCTGGTGACTAACGTTTTTCTTATCTGATTTGAATAAATTAGTCACTGTTTGCAAAATATTTGTGAACCTTTTTTGTCCAGCAATAGCCTGGGATTATTTAAGGAAGAAAATAGCAAATGTAATTGTTTATATTTCCTTTGTTTACAAAGGAGACAAGCATATCAGAGATTGCTTTATATATAAGTGGACCTTAATAACACTGGTTCCAACAAAGATGTTTCTTATTGTGAAGGTGATTGAGACAACCTGTAGTTCTTGAAAGCCAGCCTTTAATAAATAAATATGGCATTGTATTGCACTAATTAGAATTATTACAAAATCACAGGCATAAATAGAAAATAGAGAATAACTTTTTTGCAGAACTAATGTTAATTTTAAGTGACTACAATCTTAATCTTTTAATGTTCAGGCATTTTAAATTTTTTTATGTAGTGAAAAGAAGCCCGACATGATAGGAAATGCTGTGTACATACATGGAAACCTGTATCTTTCTTGAACTGAACCAGTACTGATCCTCTTATATTTATATAACTTACAAATAGATAGTGTTTTTCAACATATTACTGACTTTCCTGTTTGGTAAAACGATAGCTGAACGATTATTTGCTCCTGAGTTTAGGATTAGGTATTTTGAATGGTAAGCCATGTTGTTACCTATGGGCAAGTAAATAAAGAAGAGATTCAGTAGGGCATTATTTAAAACTTAGGAATCATGCTAGTCAAAACTAGAAAAGAACTATAAATTCATCAGTTACCTAAAACTGGAGTGACCTGCCTTTTGAAGCCCTAAGTTGAGTCACTGAAGGTGTGTTAAAGGGCAGACTGAATGGCTATTTTCAGCAGTAGCTGAAGTAGATCAAAGCAACTTGCAAAGTCTAGATGATAAGAGGTGGAGATTTTGGTAGAGGTGAGATGTCACAGGGTCTCATGTCTCAAGATTGCAGAGCAGAGATGGACAATTAGCAGAACCAGCCTACTGTAGCCTTGTAACAGTAGTTACAGTATTTAAGAACAGGTGATACCATAGCGTTCACCTACAGCTTCTAACTCCAGATGCTTGTTGATACCCTTCTTGTTCTCAGAATGTGTACAAATACCAAAAACATTCTGTTTTCAGGCTATCTTCTCACATAATCAGTGATAACAATTGTTTCCCTGGGATGGATAGATTCTATGATGACTCCTCCCCTTAACATTGTATTAAAATTTTGTATGTATGTGCACATGTGGAATTTTCTGGGAAGAGGCTTCTTAGCTTTCATTAGATTCCCAAAGAGGCCTACTACCAAACAAAGGTTATGACACAACTCTATGGATTGGCCCTTTAAGGTCAGCCTTATTGTGAAGGTACAGTGTTCATCCCAGACTTAGGCAGTTTAATTAAGCAAGCTGAAAAGTAAATAATGTTTCTTTAGTATGTGTCAGCAACATCTTTGTGTCTAATTAGAATTTTATGAAGAACTTTTTCACTTCAGTTAAGTTCATTAAACCATGATTCTTAGATTTATAACGTTAAATCTTAATATAAAACATTTATTATTCTGCATTAATCTTTTAAAAGAAAACACAATGAAGAGAAGTGGGCTTTAGGGGATTAGAGCATGATATGTCAGAAATTTTTGCATCTGAGATTTAGACTAGGCTGATACTAGACAAAAAATCTCAACATTGATCCCCTCAGTGTTTATACCTAATTCTGAAAATGAAAAATTGTTATTTCCACTTTTAACTTTTTGGAAATACAGATAGAAAGTTTTAAATAGAATTTTAAAAATTTATTGCATTTTTTGTTAAAAACAATTTCAAACCTGTGTAGTGTTTTTTATTTTAAAGAAAAGGGTTAAAATATGAAACATCAGGGAACAAATATTATTAAATTATGAAAAAGTAGAATTATGTATTCAAAAATAAATTTTGTAAAGAAGAAGCCCAATTTTATGAGATTCCCTGCAGCTCCTCTGGAAATCATTGAGAAATACTAAAACTTTCCTCCATAGAATTTAGAACTTAGGGTTGAGGATTACAAATACTAAAGATGTTTTGTTTTACTGCATTTTAGTATCACTTTATAAAAATTGTCTTTTAAAAACTTCTGTGTACAATTTCTACCTTTCTATAAAAGTTCATTTTAGTTGAAGAGTTAGGAATTTATTGTAAAGTGGAACTCACTGAAAGGAAGTCTCTGGCCAACTCTTTGAGCTTGGAGGGAAGAATAGACTATATGATTTCTAAGTTCCTTAGACTATATGATTTCTAAGTTCCTTCTGGCTCTGATTATGAGTAGGAAGAATGTAAAAGTTGGCTTAGATCAGGTTAAATAATAACCAAGAGGGAAAAAATACAAGTTGGGGGAATCAAGAGTAACTAAAAAGGAATGTGTGGAGGTGACTTAGAAAATTTGAGGAATATGTTTCTGCATGTAGCCTTTAGACTGTTGTCCTTGCTTTAAAGTGTGTTATGTTCTTGCCATAATAGTGAAATAGAGTACATTGATGTTGGAACTACATTAGAATAGAGTTAGGTTGTGAAGTTAGCATATAGAACCAAAAAAGAGGAATGTTTTTATCGAAATTACCCTTAAAAATTCCTTAAAGTGATCATGAAGTTTACATTCATTCCATCTCACAGAAGTGCAAAGTAGCTAGTTTTTCTTCAGAAACTGCAAAAATGACTTTATTTGAGCACCAGATGAAGAAGTTGGCTTACATTTGGGGCTTGTTACACAAAAATACTTGAAATACTACGATTAGAGCTTGGCAAGATCCATAGGTAACTGGACAGCTCCCTTCTTACGCTTGTGCTCCTTGGGGAAGGCATGATTATGTAGTGGAATGGTGTCCATGCCATTGAAATCCTCAGTTTTTTCCACTGAGGGTGTGCGATTAAATTCATGGAGATAAAATATCTATGTGAAGCAACCTCATTGTATTCATAATGAGATACATGAAGATTATAAAATTTTTTTTAGATCTTGGAGTGGGGTGAAAGACATTTAATGGTAAAATCACATATGTTAAAGTGAACTGAATTTTAGTTAAGTGCATAGCTTTCGATAGCAAGTTTACTCAGTGTTGAAAATACTGTTAATGATCCATAGGAATTGGACACTGAATTTTATCTGTTAGCAAATTTTAAGGTCTGTAAAAACAGAGGACACTATGTAAATTTTACTAAAATTCTTACAGCACCTAATAGTGTGAACCATTCTTTGAATGATGCATCATGTGGTGTTTGCTGCTGTGTTTTATACTTTATTTTTTTTAAGTCAGCAAATACCGTTTGATTCCAATGAGAGTTAACTTGTTTACAGAGGGACTAAAAAGAATTTATCTGTTTGTTTATTCAATTTCTTACAAAAGATGTTGCTGGAAATATCTAATAGCTATTGAAGAAAATTGAAAGAATTTAAATTTTCACCTTTTATCTTTAATGCTTCATTTTTTGAAACTTCTAAGTTCAAGAATAATAACAATGAACATGGTATAATCTTCATGTAGCTCACCAGTTCGCATTTTGCCATTTGGTTACTCTGTACACACACACACAGATGCGCGCGCACGTGCGTGCACTTTTTTGAATCATTTAAGTTGCAGACATCACATCCCTTCATCCCTTCATACCTAGAGACTTAAAATTAAATATCACCTTAGAACGAAGACCTTCTCAATATGTTACAGTATAATTATCAAATTCAGGAAATTGAACATTGATTCAGTACTGTTGTCTACTATGCATCCATATTCAAATTTGCCAGTTCTAGTAATGGCCTTTGTTTTTTCCATTCAGGATCTCATTCCTCACTTAGTTGTCACGAAATTGGCCTCTTAGTCTCCTTTAATATACAGAATAATTACCAAGTTTGGAAACACAGGAGAATATATAATAAATGGTTTATTAAAATTACATTAAGATACATGTTAAGTAATAAATAGCGCCTGTTTCCACACTTTATAATACCTTATAGATAATTCTTTAGCTTTTGTCTTTGAAGACATTATTTTACCTTTTTTAAATTAGATTCTTTATCAGTGCAAACTTCACTTAAGTGATATTTTTATAGGCTCTTTGTCTTTAAAGTTCACTTTTTCTTTCAGCTTACCATTAGATAAGTTATTGATGTTTTTAGACATTATCCAGTATTAGATTTTCCACGTCAGCCATCTCCAGACTGTAGTAGATGCTTAATGGATTACATAGAATAGTAAGAAACATCATCTGGCCCTGCCACTTACTGGTGTGCTCTTTGGACAACTAATCCAACCTTCTCAGTGGGTTTTGACATCTGTAAAATGGATTAAAAAAAAAAAAAAGGTCTTAGGGTTTGATGAGAATTAGAAAAGTTAATACATGTGGAAATATATTTTATAAACTAGTGCTATACAAATAAGAGTGGCTGTTTTCTCAGTAGTATTGAAAGTATGAGTATGCCAAACCGAAAAAAACAAAGGAAAAAGTTAAAAGGTAATCTAGGCTATTTAATGTTAATAGGTTCCAGCTTTAATGGTGGGGAATCATACCCCTTAGAAGGCACTTAGTTAGGGACTGCTTTGTGTTCTCACTCCCTAAATGAGAAAAATAGCTATCATTCCATCCTCCTTCTTACTTCCAAACACACACCTGCCTCTGTAATGTAGCAAAGAGCTATTTAACTATTGTTTTCATGAGATTTCTAAAATGGAATGGACCAGTAAGTAGATGATGGTATTTGGAGATGTGAAAAATGTATAACCACGAAGGCTTCAGTAGTAAAGTAATCTTCAATACATTTTATAAGAACAGTGGTTTTTATTCAGTTCTGACAAAGAAATGATATAAAATTGTGCCCTGGCACATGAAAACATTGGGTGCATTTAGAAACTCTGAAAGTGGTTTCAGGAAAAAAAAAAAAAAACTAACATGCAATATTTTTATTTAAATAATTTACTGAAATAAAAATTATAATGACTGCTTTACAAAATGGCATATCTACCCAGTGTAAGGTAAACATATATTCTAAAAGAATATTTTAAAATATTTTTTTAAAATTGGGTTGTGGCATTTTACACTTGGATTTGTGGTTACAAATTCAAATCCATTATAATCCATTTCTAACAAATTTTCATAATTTCCGCATTTTTTGTTAGTTTTTTCATAATGTCAAGCTTAGTAAGGCATAATTTACATAGCAAAATTTGTCCTTTTTTTCTGCTGAGTTTTGACCAATGCGCACAGTGTTGTAAAACTACAGCAATCAAGATATAGAATTTTTCCAGCACCAAAAGGTTTCCTTGTTCTTTTATAATCAGCCCATCCCCTCAATCCTACCTCCTGAAAACCACTGAGTTTGCCTTTTCAACAGTGTTCCGTAAATGGAACCATACAGCATGTACCTTTGAGTGTAGTTTCTTTGACTTAGCAAAATACATTTTATTTTATTAAAACTTTTTACCATAATATATTTTAGATTCATTTGTGTGTGTCAGTACTGTCTGCTGAGTACTAGTCCATTATATGGGTGAGTATCATAGTTATCCATTCACCAGTTGAAGGGCATCTGTGTTGTTTCCAGTTGTTAGGGATTATGAATAGGGCTGCTGTAAACATTTGAATGAACATGTATTTTCATTTCTCCTGGATAACTACCTAGAAGTTGGAGTGCTGGGTAGTATCTTAAGTATATGCTTAAATTTATAAGAAACTACTAAACTTTTCCAGAGTGGCCAAATCATTTTGTATGCCCATCAGCACTATATAAGAATTAAAAAAAAAAGGGGGGGTGGTGGTGGTGGTGTGAGAATCCCAGTTGCTCTGAGCCCTCTCCCAGCACTTGGTATTGTCAGGTGTTTCTGTTTTTATTTTTGCTTATTTTGAGCCAGTCTAGTAAGTATGTAGTGGTATCTCATTTTGATTTTAATTCACAGTTCCCCTATTGATTAATGATGTTGGGGAGCTTTTACCATGCTTATTTGCCATCAGTTTATCTACTTAGTGAAGTGTTTTCATATCTTTTGCCTTTTTTTAAATTCTGTATTACTGAGTTTTAAAAGTTCTTTATATATTCTAGGTACAGGTTCTTTATCAGATACGTATTTTGCAATATTTCCTCCCAGTCTATGGCTTGTCATGTAAAAGAAATCCACTTAATCAAGGTCGCAAAGGTTTTGTCTTATAAGTTGTGTAGCTTGTTCTCTTTTATATATTAAAAGGACTATACAGGGTATAGTAGTGATTATATATCAAAAAGAAAGTAATAGCATCATATAAATTTATAATAATGTTACAATTTTAATTTGGTAGAATATGTAGTATAAAATAATAGTCCCTTTATAACTAGTATGCCATCAATTACTAGAAAACTTAGATTTTTAGAACTTCAGTCATAAAAATAGATTTGTAGTGAAGCATCTTTGAGTTATCAAAGAAAAGTTTCAGAGATTAATGCTGTAGAATGTATTAAGTCTGGGTTCCAGTCCTGGCCATACCACTTAATAGCTGTGTGATTTTTATTTTATTTTATTTTTAGGCAGGATTTTCAATATTCAGAAGCTCTGTTTCTTTATCTGTTTGTACAGTATAGATAAATACAGAATAAACCTTCATTTGAATTTGTTCCCTTCACTTTGCGAGGTATTAGAATTCTCTAAAATTGTTTTTTCCAATATAACTCTCTAAACTAAGATACCATTCTAAAATAATACTATTGTGGATAAAACTATCATTGTAAGAATCCTGGTCTACTTTCCTTCACTGAGAATATTATACTATTTATTCATAGTGACCTACCTGGAGTTATGTGATAAAATGCTTTGAAATTTTTTCTTCTGGTATTTTCTCTCAATTTCAATTAATTTTGTGTATGAGAGAAGAAAATAAGTAGTAAATGATTAAAATGTGAGGTTTACATTTGAATTTCCTTTTCTTTTATGGTTCAGTTTTCGGACTCGATTATTTACTATCTACTAGTAGAAAGTCATTTAGCTTCAGGATATCCATGGGCAACCCTTACACAGTTTTCAAGGTTGGGAGTTGATATCTAAGTGCTAGCCCAGAGGAAGTGACATCTGCCTTAGAAACAATTTGTAGTCCATCTTTTCTAAGAGATTTAACTGTTGTTTTTATTATATTATGCTCTAACAAATAAATCAGGTATTTTAAAGATCAGTTGTAATTTCAAAGCATCAGTGTAATGATGGTTTTGATCTTTTTCTTAATGGAACACTCAGAGTTATGAATAAAACACCAATAAAGCGTCAGCATTATTGATTATAGATGAAGATGTCTGTTGGATAAGTGCCTTCTAGATTGGAGTTCTGGTTCAGATTTAAGAATTTTATAACCCTAGAAATTAAAAATAACTTGAAAAATAGCACAATTGCTATATCAGTTTTTAAAGTTTTATGCAAGGCATTGATGAATTCTGTAGCTGTGATAGAATGTTCTTGCTGTAAAGCAGAGCATAGACTGGGGTGAGATAGCCTATTTGTATCACATCCTGACTTTACTGTTTTCTATCTGTACAACCATAGGCTGTGTGAGCTACTTGTCTGTGCCTCTGGTTTCTCATCTAAAATGGGGATAATAATAGTACTTTTATCATTGGATTATAAGGATTAAGTTAGTTAATTCATGCAAAGTGTTTTGAATAGCCTTTGTAAATGTAGCTATAATAATGATTGATTGCAGTCCAGACTATCTTAGTGGTATATATGTTTTCCCCTTTTACTGAGCTAGTGAAACAGTTTATAAAAGATTGAGACAGTATCCTTTATAAAGGTAAGCCAAATAGTTATTCTGTACAGTATTAGAAATTAAATATTTCACCTTCATTGTGCTATCTTGCAATCACTATTGGTTAATATAAAGATAGTATCGCAATAAATTTTGTTTATATATATCTATATATAATAATAATAAATTGTGTTAAAATGGAGTATCTTCAATAAATTTGATATTCTGTTTTAGGCAAAAGCCTTTCTTAAAAGATGAATTTTGTTATTAAGAACTTAGTCTAAGACATAGCCAGTTAATAGTTTTATATGACCTTGGCATATTTTAATATTTCCTGGTTATTTAATCTCAACCTAAGTTTACGTATCTGTTACTTGGAATTAATGTAAGAGCTAAGTGTTAAAAGGGGTAAAAGAATCCCAGGCACTTAGAGAATAAAATGTCCTCAGTTATCTTTCAAATACTGTGTAAACTTAAAACATAAATTTGATTAGTGGATTAAAGTAGTTTAATTAACTTATTTTCATTGTGTTTTTTAGCATTTAACCAAAATTTTATAAATTTTGTTTAATAGTTCTGAAATCTCTGAATCTCTAAAGCCTGAGGGCCTGGATTTGAATACTGGCTTCACTACCTATAAGCTTTGTGACCTTGTGCCAAGCTATTTGACTTAGTTTCCTTATGAGTAAAATAAGGATAAAATATACTTAACTCATAGGGTTGTTGTGAGGATTGAATAACTGAATATGTGTAAAGCTCTTAGAACAGTTCTTGGCACATAGTAAGTACTAGTTATTTTATTGAGGCTCCTAATGGACCTCTGGGATATCTCACTATTAAATACCTTATGAGTTTGGGGAAATAAATGCCTTAAAGAATTTAGACTGGGAAAGAGGGCTTTAGAGTGAGATGGGACATTCATGCATAAACGTTTCTGTGTAAAGATAATTCTGGGGAGCATTTTCTCAATCCATTGAGATTTTGTTTCCTGGCACTTGTGAGTTTGTTTCAAATAAACTCATAAAAATTATCCTAAAAAAACTAATTCTATACACGCATACTCTATTTTTGATAGATTATAGAGGTATATATTAGACTTTTGTGGGAGAAAAAGAGGTACATGAACTTGACCTCATCAATAGTAGTAGAAACAAACATTTAGGGAGAGCCAAACATTACAGTAGGTAATGGAACATAATCTCTGCTCAAAATGTAAGCAGTTTTCTAGTACTAAAAAAAAGAAGATTGCTTTGAGTTGACAGTCTGGTTGTGAAGTGCCAAATAAGTGGTATTGGAATATGAAGATTTAGAAGCATGATCTGGCCTTAACTGAAAGAGGGCCAGGATGAAAATTTAGGAAGAAAGGTATTCTAGGTTGAGGATTGCAGTATTCATGGTGTATTGGAGACTAGATTAGAAAAGTAGAAGTTAAGATTATAGTGAGGAGAGATATGGTTAAGTGAGGAAATTATATTCTATTATTCCATCACTCACCCACTTAATATTTTAAGTGAGAACCTACTGAATGCTAGATACTTATATTATGAATGGGAGAAACAAAAAGTGAACAAAATTAACTCATTCCTTAGCCTCACTCAATTTGAAATTTTAGGGGCAAGACAGTCTTTAAATAATTCATTGCTTAATGTGATGAGTGTTATGATAATTAAAATAGTTATGGGAGTATATCCCCAGGAATCTGATCTAGAGTATAGCTAAGGATTTCTGGAGGAAATTTCTTTTAAGATGAAGGTGGATTAGGAATTACCTAGAAAAGTGGCAGAGGACGTTAAGCATGGGGATGTGGGGTGGAACGAACAGCAGGTTGGGAGAAGATGAGAAGTCCCAGCATGAGAGGTGGAACAAGGGAGGGTGGCCATTTAAAGAACTGAAAGAAGACTAATGACAGAGGAGCAGTCCTGGGGAACCCAGTGGCTTGACAGGCTTAAAACAGCCACACGTAAATCAGAAGTACTTAAAGTGCTTTGTAACTAGGTTTCAAAGATTGTGCTATAATAAGAACTATGAGATACCAACAAAAGATTTAAACAGGGAGAGACATCAGATTTATATTAATTCGAAGTTCATCAGGTACCTATAAATCAATAACAAGATATAAGCAGTAATCTTAGATTACAAAAAAACATTCTCCAGTAGTCTACACTACAGTTCTGTATTACGATTTGTTGGGACTTTGTGAGACAGTAAAGTATTCTTATGAAGGTACTTCTTTTTTGAACTATAGAATAGCTAGGGCCTTTGATCACTTTTTAAAAACAAATGCAGTTAGCACTTCTGTGAGTCAAATACTGACTGATGAATTCAGCCCCGATATTACTCTCAGAATTTATCAGATGTTAACACTGCTTGGACTCAGAGTCCAGTCTCCTAGGAACTAAGCCAAATGGAACCAAATAAGGGGTGAGCCTTCAGGATTGGCTAGAGAGTTACCCACCCTCTGGAAATGAATAATTGGCATATTTTCTATTTGTGTGCAACCTGTAATTGCATGCATAGTTTATATGATCCGATAAAGTTTCTCAACTACTTTGAGTTAGTATATTTTGTAGTATCAAATATTGGTTGAAATTGGTAGACATCATTATTTGAGGTTTATAAGTAACTTCAAAAGACAATTTTGTTTTGATCAGTGAATTCCTCGATTTTTAATCAGTTAGCTATGTCAAAGAAGTGTCAGTTTGCTAACTTTTTATCAGAAGTTTATTTTCTAATTGTTTTTGCATAATTGGTCAATCCATCTACTTTAATCTTTGAAGCCTTAAAAGTTTGTTGAAACTCTCATGGGAATTTTTCTCTGCTGCAGCCATTTGCCTTCAAGATTGCTTGAAATCTGCCTTGACAATAGCCCTTTTACTAGTGCAGGTCACTTAGCCCTAAGGTGGGAAAAAGGCAGGTGCTTAGTTGAGGAAGGGAAGGAAGGAAATAACAGTCTCTATGTGATGCATGTCTCACTTATTGCTCATTGGTCCCCCAGGCAAGACCTGGTATTTCTACTTTATTTCATTATCTCTTTACCTTCCCGATGTCCAGTCTACCTTTTTCACTCCTAAATACCTGTTTCCTATAAGAAATATGTAGGATAATTATCAGGAAATTACTGTGAAATATAAATGAATCTTAACATTTTTAGTCCTTTGTCCTCAAATTCAGCATTTCCACACCTGTTTCTCTTCTGCAGGACTTTATTTTAGATATAATAGAATGTTTTTTAAGAATGCCACTTCTGAAGTCACGTTGATCTGGATTCAAATCCTAACTTTTGTGTGTACTAGCTTCATGATCATGTTGCATAACTTCTTCGGCCCTTGGTTTTCTCATCTCTAAAACAGATTATAATAGTATTTACTGCTTAGCATTTTTGTGAGAATTAAATAAGGCTATTGCTGTATACTAAGAATTCTAGAAACAAATCTTAGTGCTGTTATTATCATCCATTTAGTTTTCAAGCTAGGAACTTTATAGCTTTCCTCTTTACCTTCCAGCTGTCCTCTCTCATCTGTAATCACTATCATTAAAACTTGTAATTCTAATTTAGAAATATCTCTCATATTTGGCTCCTTCTCTTCAGCTTCTGCCTTAGGTCAGGTCCTGCTCCTAGAGCACTGCAGTACTGTTTCTCTCTGCCACGCCCTTCCTTTTTCTGATTCACTCTCCTTAATCCCATCATAATTATTTTCATGAAACATTGTTTACTCATAATTATTTATAGGTGTCCCTTTTCCTTTTAAAATCGACATGTTTTTATGCTTCTGGTCAGTCTTTAGAGAAATAGGTAAATGTGTGTGTTGCTGACTGAAATCTATTATGCGCATCGCGTTTATACGGGTTACAGTTGCATAGTGTGTATGGTTCCACTTGCCACTGTAGAGATAAGCTGTGCTGTAATATGCTAGATGACTTAACTACTTTCAAGAGCTATTGCTTTGAAATGTACTGCTTTACACCAAGTTGCACAGTTAAATATTTTTGATGTGCATTTGGCTCGTATGTTTACCTAGGTGAATGATTCTCATTTGGTATACCAGCATTTTCCCCAGGGTTTTCATCAGTGTATAAAATTTGTTTTTGCTACTTTTGAGTAGAAATAAATATCCTGAGTAGAGCCATTTGTGAGACTTGATGTGGAAATATTATTAGTTTTTAAAAAAGACACATAGTGTAATACAAAGCCAGCACCAGAGAAAGATTTTCTAGAAGGGAGAAAAACATTGTCTTTAATATTTACGAGAGCTCTACCAAGTCCCTAAACAGTTTTAAAGTGACACTGCGACACAGTCTCTACTGAGGGACAAAGAATAATAATAATAATTGTAAATATGTTTTAAGCTTAACAGAACCATTTCAGCCACTGTTTAAATATTACAATAGCTTTTTTTTCTTAAATTTCAAAACTCCTTGGACTTGCCATCCCGTTTCTTTCTACTGTCCTTTATTCTCTCTCTTATAACAGAATACTCAGGAAAAGTTGTCTGTATTCCTTATTTCTCTTTCCTCGCCACCTAACCATTGTAATTCAGACTTTCATTTCCACTCCCACCTTTACTTGTATGGTCTCTCATTTTCACTCACGCACACTTCTGCTCCCACGCTTCTTCAAAACCGTGATTTTGAAACACAAATCATTCCCCTGCTTAAGACCTGTTTCCAAACCCATACCCAAAATAGTTTGTGCTGGGTCCAGGATTTAATATATTTGCCAAGTTGCTCAGATAATTCTAACGTGGAACAGGCTGAACACCACTGCTCTAGTGGCTTCTCTCATACGCATAATAAAATGTGAACAACTTTGACCTACAGGGCTCCTGCCTTGCTCCCTGATGCCATCTATTTTTTTTCTCCTCCTCCATTCTAGTCATACTGGCCTTCTTCAAAGATGCTGGAACTTTGTTGTTCTTATCACTATCTCTAGGATTAAAATAGTACCTTCTTGCACATATACCCATTCAGTAGATAGTTGTTGAATTAATGAATATTTTATAGACTATTCTTATTCCGTAGTAGTGATTACCCTATAATTAATGCTGTTTAGGTTGCTGATATCTTGAGTCTTCAAGAATGCTACTAAAAATTCTATTCGAACATATGCCATAGGCTCTCACAGTCTGACTGCTCCATCTTCCAGCACTATATACTTTTGTTGTCAGAATGCCTGCTTTTTCATTTCTGTCTCTTGACATGTGCACTATTTCTATTTTGTTTAATTTTTCTTTCCTGTATTGTTACTTACCCACTATTTTCTGTGGGTAAAATGGTTGGTCTTACCAATGTGTCCAGTAGAGATTTTCTTTTCTTCTGTGGATAAACTGTTCATAGAGTATCTAGTACATCTTTGGATTGTATGCCCTTTTTGTTTATTTATTTTTGCTGGATACAGGTAGACTGCTTCAATTCCACCAAGATGGAGTTGATAGGGAGGGTCAGACTTTTAAAGAGAGGATCAGCATCAGGGGAAGTTCCTGTTTTTAAGGTCAGATTTTGAAGCCTAATTGATGGAAAGTTGAGAATTTATTGTATCAGGGGGCCATCAAGTTTTTCCATAAAAGTCCAGGTAGTAAATATTTTGGGCCCTGTGAGCCATAAGGTCTCTGTCACAATAACTTTACTCTGCTGTTGTAGTGCAAAAGCAGACATAGGCACTTTGGAAAAATGTGTGGCCGTGTTTCTTAAAACTATTTATGGATACTGAAATTTGAATTTTATGTAAAAATTATGTAAATATATTTTAATTTTTTTTGAAATCTTCTGTGACATTGTGATTTAAAAGAAATGCATATTTTATCATTTAGGTGACCAAAATATATTCCTCATATACATTTGGTCTTCCATAATTGCTAGCTCACAGTTCCTGGAACCTTTAAGTGAGTATAGTATGTCTTTTTTATGTTAATTTGGTGATTTCTGGAAAGCACCTAAGGTTGGTTGATGGCTGGTTAGGGAGAGAACCAGCCACCTGATTAGAGGGTTGGAACTTTAAACATACAGCATTGTATTAGTTTCAGATGTATATTATAGTTATTAGACATTTATATACCTTAACTAAGTGAAGGGTTGGAACTTTCTGTCTCATGCCCTGACTTCCAGGATGGGAGAGGGGCTGGAGGTTGGATCATTAACCATTGGCCAATGATTTTATCAATCATGACTATCTCATTAAGTCTCTAAAAACTCAAAAGGATGGGGTTCGGAAAGCTTGCGTACTGGTGAACACCTGGAGATGAGGTGAGAATGGCATGCCTGAAGAGGGCATAGAAGCTGTACACCCCTTCCCACACACCGTGCCCTATTGGTCTCTTCAATTTTGCTGTTCCTCAGTTATATCCTTTTACAATAAGCCAGTGATCTATAAAGTAATGCTTCTCTGAGAACTGTGAGCCATTCTAGCAAATTAGTTGAACCTAAATTGAGCCCATTCTAGCAAATTAATTGAACCAAGGAGGGGTCATGAGAACCTCTGATTAATAGCCAGTTGGTCATAATACAGGTGACAACCTAGACTTTCATTTGGTGTTCTGATATGGAGGGGGTCTTTGGAACCTCCAAACTATAGGTAGTCAGAAGCACAGGTAACCTGGGCGTGCATCAGGTATCTGAAGAGTGTATGATGGGGGAAGAGGGAAGGAAGGGGCAGTTTTGTAAGACTGAACCCTTAACCTGTGGAATATGGTGCTATCTCTGGGTAGATAGTGTCATAATTAAGTTGAATTTTGACACACTTCTGGTGTCTGAAAATTGTTTGTTGGAATGGGTAAATCCCCCGCCCCCCATGGTAGGTTCTGGGAACCAGATTTATTCCCAAATCATTTAAAAATGTAAAAACCATTCTAAGTTCGTGGGCCATAGGAAAACAGAAGGCAGTCGTAATAATGGCATCCTTCTGTAGTCCTAAGTTCCTTGAGAAGTTGGATCTTTTGACTAATAATCTTTTTCACACTCCGCATTATAGAACCTGTCTTTTAACTTTCAAGCTTGTAACAGAGGCTGTAGAGGCCCCCTCTCCCACCACAGTTCACTGGCTGCTGTGGTACACAGATCTGTCATCTCTCCTTAAGCACTAGGATCTCTGAATTTGCTTTGTGGGTGGTCAGCTCCATGCATGGCAACTAGGAATTTAATGGCCCTGGGAGCAGTCTTCGTCCAAGGAAGTGGATAGATGCCCTAGCTTTCTCTTTCCTTAGTTTTTCAGTTCTGAGGCATGTTCTACATGATTCCTCACAGAGTCTCTAGCAGAACTGAACTCCCAGTTATCCACAGCAGTTAATGAACCTTTATTTAATAGACTTTTCTTCCTACGACTCACTTTTCTTAATCCCTTCAAGTGTGCTTCCTGGGTTTTCCCTTCCCCCAAATAAGCTACTTGCACCAGAGTTCTTATCTCAGGTTTACCTTTTTGGGGGAACTCAAATGATTTAATTCAGCATTTACAGACTATTGTTATTGTTAGCAGGGTACAAGGTACAGTCTTCCCTCCCTCCTGTCTCCACTGGAAGTACATGTGAGGTTGACAGTGGCACCAGAGTACCACAAAAGTGTCGACCGAGGTGCGGGGAAGAAAGTATTATACCTACCTACTTACCATTCCATTCAGCACAGCCTTACTCTGTGTGGTTACTGTCATTCTTTGCAAGAGTTATCTTTTTCTGCCCTGGGTTCTCCTATTCTTGAAAAGTAAACCATCTGTAACATGTGGGATCATTTACCTCATGTATGAAAAGGTCCCAACCTTGGTTGTCTTCTAGGAGCTAGATTGAATTTGTTGTTTCTAAAAGTTGACAAACTCTGTGCTAGAAAATAATTTAAGATGCAGGGTGGTACTACACATTGTGTCAAATTTAGACAAGTTGTTATAAAATAGCAGATATATATATTTCAGCAGCCAAACTTCAAATAATATCATTTAGTGGGCTTTTCAAATCAAATATTAAAATTTCAAAAGGCAGTATCATCACAAGTAATTAAAATTCTCACAGTAAAGTACTACTGATTAAATATTTTTTAATGTCTGGGGAATTAAAAGTCATTTTCCACTTGTGATGTGTGTCTTCCGTAACGAGGGGAAGTTTAGTTGTACCATAGAAAGTGTTTGTAGACATATAATCAATGTAGAAACTTGATTTTTTACTTCCTGAGGCTTTCAGGTAGACAGAGAATCTTCTGGATTAGTATATGCTTTTAAACTAATCTTAAAGTTGATCAACTCTTATTAAAAAGCTATATTAAAATGATCTTTGTGTCAAAATCATAATAGTTTTGATTTTTGTCAGAATGTTATTTCCCAGGGTTTTTTTCTTTTGGAAGTCTTTGGCTATTGTTCTTTTTTGAAACATCATTCTCCCCTTTTTTGGTTCATAGATAAACATATCTTAAAAGTGTTCACTTTTATTTCTACTTTAAGAACTAGCTGAAGATTTTTATGTATATTTTGTTGTTTATTGTTAAGATCTTCCCCATCTGAGGGTAGCCATATCTTGTGCAAATTACATTTTTATTTGGTTTAATTTAATTTTGTAAGATTATAAATAGCAGGTATTAACGTTTTCTGTTAAACTTACACCAAAATATATTTGAGGGGGAAGTTAGATGGTGTAACTTTATAAATTACTTTTCTTGGACAATGTGTAGGTTGAGATATAAGTTGTTTGTTTTGTTTGTTTTTCTCTCAGATTACAGAGTTTTACTCATGGATGGTATTTTCCCCATGTTCCTCTTCTCACCTAAGAAATTGGTTTTTGCTCACTCTGATTCCCTATGTTACCTTCCACCACTCATCACCTTCACACACTTCTGCAGCCTCACAAACCTCAGCCTTCTTACCTACTTTATCATCAGAATATTGTCCATTCCTCAAGGCTGGGCTCAGAACCCAATAACTTCATTTCATTATCCTCCTTCCAGCTCCCAGGGTTCTCTTTGTTCTCTGAGTGACTACAGAGAGTATTTATTCTATTTGTCATCCGTGTGTCCCATATTAGGCATTGTTAGTTGCCCTGTATATTCTGCCTCAGCTACCTTGTATACTCTGGCCTTGTAGGGCAGACAGTGTGTTTTCTCAGCTGTTTATTATTTCTTTTGTATTCATCATGTAACAGACCTTTAATATTTAATTGTTTATATTAAGTATCCTATTATTTAGTTTTCTGCTTTTAATTTCTCTCAAGGTAATCTTGGTGATTTTTTTTTTTTTTTTTTACTCCTACAGCACCTGGTCTTCCTAGGTGCTCTCCCATCCAACTATTAACCAGGCCCAACCCTGCGTAGTTTCTGAGATCAGACGGGATTGGGATCTGGTGTATTCCAGGTAACAAAGCCGTAGACATCCTGGTGATTTTTAAGCGTTTTGTTTATTGTTTGTTTTTCTATAGATGTGAAAAAAGATTGGTCTGACCACGCTCTCTGGTGGGAAAAGAAGAGAACTTGGCTTCTTAAGACACATTGGACCTTGGATAAGTATGGCATTCAGGCAGATGCTAAACTTCAGTTCACCCCCCAGCACAAACTCCTCCGCCTGCAACTTCCCAACATGAAGTATGTAAAAGTGAAAGTGAATTTTTCTGATAGAGTCTTCAAAGCTGTTTCTGACATCTGTAAGACTTTTAGTAAGTATTAGATAAACCTTCATGAAAGGATGAGTTGTGCGATGTATGTTTGATTGATGACTGACATTTATTTACCTCAAGGAGTAGGGATTGGGATGAGCTATCTATGTTTGTATGCGTATATGAAATTTTTATTTGATTCTTTAAATTTTTATATTACTTTAAGATAAAGAAATGCTGGGTTAAGGTGAAACAGGAATCTAGGTATATTAGGTATTTATTATTTTATAATACTTGAATCTCATGATTTATAGGAAGGAGAAGGGAACAGGGAAGGAAACAGGTATTATTTTTAGAGGGATGTAGGTTTTACAGTGCTTCCTTCACATAAGTCATTATTTTGATTTTAGTGATTCAGGCAAATTATGTCACTTCCTTCATCGAAGGCCTGACACAGCTCCTAAGGAAATGACTATAAGTGTTGTCTTCCTTTACCAGTCTAACTTTTGAATACTCTTGTAGTAATTCTATTTATGCTTTGTGAAATGAGATGTAGATTACTTTTGGGTGACCCAGTTATATCATATGACAGGAAGTATTCAACCATCGGAGAAAATGTGAACTATTGTCTTTATCACTAATATATAACTTTATTGTGCTGTAGATTAGAAGGAGATACAGGTAGATTGACATTGCTACTTTGATCTAATGACTGAAATTATAATGATTTTTATGTTTAATGGAAGTTTTAAGAAAAAATTAAAATACAGAAAACTACAAGTAATTATGTAACAAATGCCTACTTCCTGTTTATCTAGAATTAATAGCTGATATTATTTTGCCAAACTTTTTAAATCAAAATAATATAAGTAAAGTTCTTAAGTCATTTTCTTAATTGCCCTTCAAAAAGCAACTATACTGTGTAGCTATACTATTCATAAGTTTAGTGTGTATCCTTCTAGTACTTTTAAAAATACATAAACACACACATATGCATATATTCATATCTGTGCGTATATATATACCCCCAAACAATATATGTTATTGCCATCACTGTTTGGCTATTTTCTTGAACAGTTTTATATGTGTTTGCAGAAATTTCTTGAGTGTTCACTCAGAAGTAAAAAGTAAAGTTGCCATGTTTTAAATATACATGATTCATTTCATAGTGCTGTCAAATTGTTCTCCCAAGTGTTTCTACCATTTTACATTTCAACTCACCATGTACGAAAACACCTTGCTCCATATTATCATCAGTTTTTAGTGATTGCATCTCTGAGTGAAAAAATAACAGTATTTCGTTTTAGTTTATAAAGTTAAGTACGTTTTTGTATCTTTATTGGCCATCGAATCTAAGTTTCTTATTTGAATTGCCTGTTTATCAATTGTTAATAAATAGACAAATAATATAAACTTTATTTTTTAGAGTAGTTTTAGGTTCACAGCAAAATTGAGGAGAAAGTACAGAGTTCCTATTTACCCTACATCCCACCGTCAACATCCCACACCAGAGTCATACATTTCTACATTGACATATCATTTTTATCCAGAGTCAGTGGCTTACATTAGGTTTCTTCATGGTGTTGTACAGTGTGTGGGTTTGGACAAATGTATAGTGACATGTATCTGTCATTATTATATCACAGAGATTAGTTTCTCGGCACTAAAAATCTTCTGTGCTCTGCCTACTCTCTTCCTCCCTCAACCCTTGGCAACTACTAATCTCTTTGTTTCTATAGTTGTGCCTTTTCAAGAATGTAGTACAGTTGTAATCATGTAGTACGTAGCCTTTTCAGATTGGCTTCTTTAACTTAGTAATATTCATTTGTTTTTTTTTCGCGTCTTCATGGCATGATAGCTCATTTCCTTTTAGCACTGAAAAATATTCCATTGTCCAGATGTACCAGATTATTTATATAGTCTACTGAAGGACATCTCGGTTGTTTCCAAGTTATGCAATTATAAATAAAGCTGCTATAAACATCCCCATGCAGAATTTTGTGTAAACCTATGTTTTCAACTCCTTTGGGTAAATACTAAGGAGTGTGATGTTGGATCATATGGTGGAATATATTTAGTTTTATAAGAAACACCAAACTGTCTTTAAAAGTAGTTATACCATTTTGTATTCATGCCAGCAATGAACGAGAGTTCCTGTGGCTCTGAATTGTCACTTACGTTTGGTATCTTCAGTGATCTAGATTGAGCCATTCTAATGGAGGAATAGTGGTATCTCATTTGAATTTGCATTTCTCTGATGACATATGATATGGAGCATCTTTTCATAGGCTTATTTGCCATCTGTACATCTTTGGTGAGGTGTCTGTTGAGGTCTTTGGCCTATTTTTTAATCAGGTTGTTTTCTTATTGTTAGATTTTAAAAGTTTTTTATATATTTTGTATAACTGTCCTTTTGCAAATATTTTCTCTTAGTCTGTGGCTTGTCTTTTTATTATCTTTGACATTTTCTTTCACAGAGCAGAATTTAATTTTAATGAACTCCAGCTTATCAGTTATTCCTTTTGTGGATTATGCTTTTGTTGCATGTAAAAAGTCATTGCCAACCCCATGGTCATCTCGATGTTATCTTCTAGGGGTTTTAAGGTTTTCATTTTACATTTTAGGTCTGTGATACATTTTGAGATAACTTTTGTGAAGGTGTAGGGTCTGGGTCTAGATTCATTTTCTTGTATGTGGATGTCCAGTTGTACTAGCATCATTTTTTGAAAAATTATCTGATAGTTGGCAGTTTCTTACAAAGCTAAACAGTCTTACCATATGATTCAGCAATTGTGTTCTTAGGTATTTATTCAGCTGATTCTAAATTTATGCCCACATGAAAACTTGAATGTGTAAACTCATAGATATAACAGAATGGTGGTTACCAGAGAGGAAGATTGGTGGGAGAAGGATAAAGGGGAGCCAAATATGTAATGATAAAAGGAAGGAGACTAGGCTTTGGGTGGTAAGCACACAATGGAGTGTACAGATGTTGTATTATAAAGTTGTACATCTGAAACTTACATAATGTTAATAAATGTTACTCTTTTAAAAGACTAAAAATTTAAATGATCTTTTCTCCACTGTATTGCCTTTGCTCCTTTGCCAAAGATCAGTTGACTATATTTATTTAGGTATATTTCTGGTCTCCCCTCCCACACCAGGGTAAATGTCAAAGAGATATCTGCACCCTCATATTCATAGCAGCATTATTTACCATAGCCAGTATTTGGAAACAACCTAATTGTCCATTAACAGATGAATGAAGATGTGTGTATATATGTGTATACATATACATTCATATACACAGATACATACACACAATGGAATATTATTCAGCCATAAAGAAGAAGGAAATCCTGCTATTTGTGACAACATGAATAGGACCTTGAAGGGCATTACGCTAAATGAAATAAATAAGACAAAGGAAGATAAATACTGTATGATCCCACTTATTGTAGAGTGAAGAAAACAAAAACAATAGAGGTTACTTTTTCTATAAAGCTAAAAGTGAAAAATAAATGGAAACTCAAACTACTTGTAAGATTTCCTAGTTTTGGCTATTCTAGTGGATGTGGGGTAATATCTTCTTGTGATTTCAGTTTGCGTTGTCCTAATGATTAATGATATTGTGTATCTTTTCATGCGTTTTAATTGCCACTATGTATAGTCTTTGGTATAGTTTCTGAATCCTTTGCCTCCCATAAAAATATGTTGTCATCTTACTGAGTTGTAAGCATATTTGCATATGCTGGATTCAGAAAATTTAGTGAATGTGTTTTGCAAATAGTTTCTTACTGTCTGGCTTATCTTTTAATTTCATTGTGTCTTTCAAAGAACAAGTTTTCATTTTTATGACCAGTTTATGATCTCTGATTTTTGTTCATAAATTTTTGTTCAAAAATTCTTAACAATTTTAGCAAATTGAATCCAATATATAAAATAGGTTAACACATTATGATCAAGTGAAGTTTATCTCAAGAACATAAAACTTTCTATGTGCATGTGAAAATAATTTATAGTTTTATTGGGTGGGAATGTTCTAAAAATGACAAATCGAGTTGGTTGATAAAAAAGGGATGTTAAGATCTTCAGCTAAAATCGTTGATTTGTTCTTACTCCTTTCACTTATATCAGTTTTATTGAAATATTCTTATTAGTGTCTACATACATTTAGAATTATATTCTTGAAGAATTTACTTGTTTTCACTATGAAATGACCTTCTATATTCCTGCCGTTTGCTTTGAAATACACCTTGTCTGATAACTATTATATAATGTATACTATATCTTTTCTTATCTTGTTCCTTTTAATCTGTTTTTAAATTTCTTATAAACAACATATAACTAGGACTGCCTTTTTATCTATTCTGATAATCCCATCCCTTTTTAAACTGTGTAGACCATTTATATTTAATGTGGTTGTCAATGTGGTTGAGTTTAAATCTATCATCTTGGTATTTTTTATATGTTTTTTTTTTTAATTTTCTTGTGTTCCTTTTTTTGGTGGTTTCTCTCTTTTGAATTGAGGGTTTGTTGTTGTCATTATGATTACATTTATCCCCACCTGTGCCATAATAGCTATTATCTTTGTTTTGTCTTTTTAGTGGTTGGTTGCTCTACTGTTTACAGCATAGGACTTTAATGCATAGTCTGTGTTCAAATAGTATAATAATATCATTTCACACATAATATAATAACCTTATAAGAGTATATTTCAGTTCTCTTTCCTGTGCTTTGTGCTATTGTCATGTTTTACTTTCATATTTGCTAAAACCCACCATGTGGTATTTTCTCAAACAATAACTACCTTTTGAAAGTATTAGAAAATAATGAAAATGGTCTTTTGTAATTACTCACACATTTACCATTTTTCAGTGTTCTTTGTGAGGATACTTTACACATGATATCCTTTTTCTTCGATCCAAAGGACTCCATATGACCTTTTTATAGTGCAGGTCTGTTGGTAGCGATTTTTTTCACCCTTTGTTTGTAAAATTGTGATTTTTGCCTTAATTTTTGATATTGCAGCTGAGTGAAGAATTCTAGACTTCCCCCACCCCCCTTCCAATAATTTACAGATGTCTTTCTATCATCTTGTGGTTTATGTCATTTCAGAGAAGTCTGTTATTGCTCTTTTATTTGTTCCTCTGTATGTTTTCTGTTAACCTTTTAGGAATTTATCCTGGTTTTTAGCAATTTAATTCTAATGTGTTTGGCATAGTTTATTCTGTTCTATGTTTATTGTGTTTCTTTGATCTGTGAGTTTATGGTCTTCATCAAATCTGGATAATTTTCAATCATTAGTTCTTCAGATAAGTTTTACCATCCCTTCCCACACCTCTCATCTTTTATGGGACTCTAATTTCATGTATATTAGACTGATTATTGTTCCAAAAGTCACTGATGCTGTGGTTTTTTTTTCTCTTTTCAGTCTTTATTCTCCGCACTTCATTTTAAGTTCATTGATCTTCTCTTCTGCTCATCTGCTGTTAATTCCACCTAGTGTATTTTTCATTTTAGATGTATTTTTCATCACTAGAAGTTTGATTTTGGCCATTGAAAAATATATAAATCTTTCATGTTTCTCATTATGTTATGCTTTCTTCTGCTTTAACATGAGAAGTATATCTATAATAGCTATGTTAATATCTTTAATTACTGATTCTGTCATCGTAGCTATTTTCGCTTCTGTTGCCCCCCCCCCCCTTTACTCCTGGTAGTGGGTCATATTTTCCTGCCTCTTTTATACCTGGTAATTTTTCATTGAATACTGGACTCTTACATTTTACGTCATTGGTGGCTGAATTTTTACATTTTACGTCATTGGTGGCTGAATTTCTTTTAAGTAGTGTTTGCCTTTTTTTCTGGTCAACCATCAAATTGGAATCAATTGGATCGTTTTAATGCTTGCTTTTAAGTTTTGTTAAGGTAGGTCCAGAGCCACCATTAGTCTGAGACTAATTTCCTTCTGGGAATTCCTCTAAATACTCTGCATAGTAGGAGGCCTCTCACAAATGTACAGATTAGTATTTAGCCAGATGCTAGCAGATAAATTGCACATCTCCAGAGCGCTCTTGGTGGAGCTCCCTTCTCTCCAGTGCTCCAATCCACAAATTCTAGCCATTTCTTGGCCTTCTTGAACTCTGTCTCAGATCTCTCAGGCAGTAAGACCTGACTATTTGCCCTCTTCTCGCCCTGTACAATTCTAGGCAGTAGGCCGGTACACCTAAAGGACTCCTGTTTTTTTTTTCTCTTCTCTCCTGTGCTTCTTGTCTGAGGTCTGAAAACCTTTCTTTTCTTTTCTTACTGGTTAAATAAAACAGGAAAATAAATCAAGTCCCTGTTACTCCATCTTAGTTGAGACCTCCCATTTTTAATTTATCCTTGATTTTTTTCCAGCATTATACTTTTTTTGAAAACCATCGTGTACTCATTGAAGCATTACCTATAAGAAGACCATTTCTTTCACAGAAATTTCAAATTGAACATGTTCAAAACTGAGCTCATGGCATTTCTTCCCAGATCTCTGTACTCCTTCCTCTACACTCTTCCCCTTAGAAGTTTCCATAGCAGCAAAAGGTACCCCCATCCCAGATACACAAACAAGAAACTTGGGAGTCATCCTTAGCACCACTCTTCCTCACCTGCACATCTCATTAGTCTCCTAAAAGTGCTAATTTTGCCTCTAAGATATATCTTGAATCTTTCTATCTCTCCTACCCCTACTGCTCTAGTAAGACCACATCACCACCATCTCTACCCTAGATTGTTCCAAAACCCTCCTAAAGTCTCTTTTATTCATTCTTGTTCATTCCAATACATTCTTTACACAGTAAGCAGAAACATTTTTCAAATTTTTATTAAAGCAATAGATGAAAGGTTAAAACCATTTTTTTTTGCCGTTTCTCCAGCTCTTAATCATATCACCTCCCACTTTCTACTCTTAGTGTTTGACTTTGTTTCATAATTATAAATAACGTGCTTATACTGTTATTTCTTGATTTATCAGTTTTAGATATCTGTTCACTTTTTACTCAACTTTTTCCCCCTTTTATTAGAACTATTATAATTTTTAGTTAAGTCAGTATCATTGAATACATTGTTTTAACAGGGTGTATGGTTTTACCTGCTGAACCAAAGTGTATACTGTTACTTTTCCTTTTGGTATACTGTTACTTTTCCTATCACATATGTTTTTATCATTGCTTAGTTTTCAACTTGTATCTCTTGCTGATTCTTCTTATTCCACATTCTCTATAATTTTCATGATCAAATACATTATCTGATACAATCTCTTCCCCTATTTTTCTTCGTAAAGACACTCTGAAGCCCCTCTGTCATCCTGCTCCAATAATCTGGGGTGGATGTTTTTAGGTCAGTACGTACAGTCATAGCCCTGGGATTTCCCTTAATCTTTGTCCAGGGAAATGTCTTCTCTCTCATATTTGATCCGTTCATTTGCCTCAGTGGTGATTTGCTTCTTTATTTTAGTGGATTGTGTCCTCCATCAGTGTACTAATAAAAAGGTAAATGAGATATAAATTTTTGAGATGTTATATTTAAAAATGTCTTTATTTTGCCCTTTGATAGAATCATTGGGTTGAAAATTATATTTCCTCATAATTGTGAATTATGGTTCAGTTGTGTTTTAGCTTCCAGTGTTGTTATTGATAGTGGTGATAGTGTTCTTAATTTTTATTTTTCATCCTTTCTTTGTAGATTGCTTTTTCTCTCTAGAAATTTTTAGGATCTTTTGTTTTTCCTGCCATTTTGAAATTTTATAGTAATGTGCCCTAATTCCTCCCCTTGTTTTCTCTGTTCTCTCTCATATTTGATCCAATACTAGTAATTAGTCAGACTTTGTTCTTGGATTGATCCTCTACCTAACTTTAAATCTCTACAATTGGATTTTATTGTGGATATCAAATTTTAATTTTCAGTGTTTCATATTTTGATCTGGATATTTGTTACCCATGTGTTCATGAATACATTGAAGATTCGTGGACTCTATATGAGTTAAACTTCAACAAAATAGTTTTTTAAAAAAGGGAAAGGACCCTACCCCCCATTGTTAATGTCCAAGATCTCTTCCTTAATGTCTGGTTGTTCTTTGTAAAACATCCTGTTCATTTCTCATAGATGTCATTGTCTTATCTTTCTGAGAATTGTAATCGAGAGGTTTTTTTTTTTTTTTTCTTCCGTTCTCTGTATTAGGTCTGTTTCCCTGAGTTTTTCTTTTCATTTGGTCTCTTTCGTGTTAGAATCTCTGAGTTTCCCATTGATGTCATAACAAATTACCATAAATTTAGCAGCTTAAAACAATACAAATCGCAGTTTCTGTAGGTTAAAAGTCCCAGCACAGCATGGCTCATCTGGGTTCTCTGCTTAGAAGTGTATAAGGCTGAAATTAAGGTGTCAGCAGGGTTGTGTTTTTTCCTTAAGGCTGAGTAAGAATTATTCTACATCATAGATTTTGGTTCCATGTGCTTGCAGCACTGAAGTTCCTCCTGGTTTATCTGCCAAGGATCATTCTCAGCTTCTAGAGGCCTCCAAAATTTCTTGACTTGTGGCCCCCTTCCTCCATCTTCAAAGCTAGCAACAGCAAATTCAATCCTTCTTTTCTTCAAATCTATCTGACGGTCCTTCTGTTTCATCTCTTCTCTGTGCTTTCCTCTTCTGTTTGGAAAGCCTCCTGTGATTACATTATACCTACCTAACGAATCCAGATAATCTCCCTAAAATCAGTTGGTTAGTAGCCTTAATTCCATTTGCAAAGTCTCTTTACAATAGTCTCTAGAATAGTATATTATAGTATACCCAGGGACAGGAATTTTATGGGTATATCTCTAGAATTTTACCTACCACAGAAGCTTTTCTCAAACGTCTGTCAATCATTGACTGTCCATTCATACATTTAATGATGGGGCACTAAAACTATCCCATAGGAATAAGAAGCTCTGTGCTGAGTGGGGTTTACTTTGTTACCCCTCTGTAGGGTATTCAAACATTGAGCAAGCTTTTTCAGATGTTACTATTTAAGATTCTTTCTGTAGAGCTGTTAAGGTTCTCTCCTCTAAGGAATCCTAAAGGTTGTGTTTAATCCAGTTCAATCTGAAGGATAGGTTTAATCCAGTAAGGAGCAGGAAAGGAATACCAGAGCAGGATTCATTTTCCATGTTTCTCTGTTTTCACTGCTTGGTTATGCTTGATGTTCGGCATGGTGTATCAGCATGTTTCCCATTAGTATTTCCTTCATCAGACACCTTGATTTTATATTTCTGCACTCTGCCAAGTCATTTACTAGTCTGCCATCTGGCTTCTGTATCCCAGATTTTTTCAGACATTTTCTTATCTGATGATTTCTCTTTTTCTTTGTCCTTATAAGTTCATTTAATTTTTTTTGTATGTATTTATAAAGGAGTGAAATAAATGCACAAGCTCAATGTACATCTTTAACCAGAAACTTGAGAAAAATTTATTTTCAAAGTAAATCCTGAATGTTATCTTTCCTGAGACGTCTCTGCTCCTGATCCCACTTTCTCAGCCCCATAGTTTTTGATATGTATAGCATTTATTTAGTCTCTCTTTCACTAGATTTGTCTTGATAACATTATATTGACTTTGAGCATTAAATTTCATTGCTATTTAGTATATGTTTCTGTTATAAAGAGGTTCTGGATCATTGCTTTGTGTAGTGTCTGAAGTCCTAGTTTGTCTTTATTATTGAACTATAAAATTTAGCATAAATGAAAAATAGCATATTTTGGTTTACTCGTTTTAAAGTTTTTATTTCTCATAATCCTCTAGGTGTATTTTATTTTAGTATAAAGCTTATTTTAGTATAAATCTTACTTAAACATTTCACGAGGCCCACTCTTACTAAACATGTGATTCAGATTGCTAAATTCCCTAGTTTAGTTCCTTCTTGACACAAGGCAGAGTAAATAAGTCCTAAATTCCTATATCAATGAAATAATTAGTATCTTATGTGATGGGGTAGGCTTACCTTCCTTTTTTGTTATTGTTGAAATGAAAACCACTTATTTATAGAGTTCATGTGCAGCAGTGATTATTTGGAGAAATAAGATGTCATGCTTCTCTGCCCTCCCCTAAGCTGCTAATTCTCAAGAAGTTGGAATCAGAATTACATATAGAGTTTTTTTTTTAATTGAAATATCATTGACATGTAACATTAATTTTAGGTGTACAACATGATCATTCAAAATTTGTATATATTTTGAAATGATCACAATAATCTAGATAACATCCATTGTGAGAGTTTCTATGAAACAAGCTGCTGGAAGCTCTGAGCCACTAAGAGTATCGGGGAATGTGGCCCAAACATTATTTTCAATATTATTTTTAACTTCACAGGCAATTCTCATGGGCACATAGAATTAAGACTGACTAAAAGCTAGTTAAAATATTCATTCTTTTACTAACATTAATATCTGGTTTGTGAGCTAGACAGGAAATAACCTAAGAAAAAAATCTCAAAGGATAAATCATGTAATGCAGTGATTCTTAAGTAGAAGAGTCAGACCAGAAACATTTGGGAGGCCTTTTCAAATTATACGTGCTTGTTTTTTCTCTCTTCCATTAAACTTGACAATGATAAATTGTGTCAGAAGTGTCTTGTATCTCTCAGGTGTGATTCATTTATATCCTATACTTTTCAGTTTTTTTTACCACGTATCATTACATGATTTAGTTTGGTGGACTGAATGGGTGGAGAGAGTGATTACCACCACCACCACCACCCTACTTCCACTTAATACTAAAGCATTATAGACAACTGTTTATTCAGAGGCTTGGATTTTCGAAATGCTTCTCCTCCCCTCAATATGGGCAGTGATGGCATTTAAAACTGAGGGTACACTGAGAATTGAAAGTACAACTCATAAATCATTAGGTCTCTTAGAATGTTAAATCTTCTTTATTTTCCAAGTAGTCTAGGTAGGAAATGATGATTTGGTTCTATGTAGATAATCATACCAAGCAAAGCTTTAAAAAATAACGCCTGTGCTCATCTTGCTCCACTTTTGCCTTAAAATTATAACCTTTGATTCAGTAATTCCACTCCAATGAATTTCTGAAATGTGGAAAAATATGTATGTAAATGTTCGTAGAACCATTATTTATAATGGGTTCATTATTAGAAGAATGGTTAAATTATATATTTACACAGTTTTATACATCTGTTAAAATGATCACTATTTACATAGTCATATTCTATTTTTCAAGAACAGGTTTTAAAGGGCTTGATTTTTTATACTTTTGTAATTGCCAAATGATTGTATAATTTTTAAAATTAGAGAAAAGCATTAATACCTAATACTTACAAAGTACATGTTTTGTGCCTTCCCTGTTCAAAGGACTTTACCCTTATGAATCATTTAATTTTTACAACAACCTCTTTAGGTGTACTATTATTCTCATTTTGCAGATGAGGAAACTCAGACACTGACAGGCTGATTAGCTTGCCTAAAGTCACACAGCTAATAAATAGTGGAGCTGAGATTGAATCCAGGTAGTTCAGCTATACGCTTCTCCCTCAAATTTGCCCCATCAGCCCAGTAGGAGTATAATCCATCCTACTCTCAGGTCCCCTACACATAAAAAGCTTCCTGAATTTGTAATACTGGATTGAATCTAGTGGATGTTTTGGACTCCTGAAAGTACAAAATGCCACATGTAAAACTTTGATCAGTAACCTAGTACTCTATAGCATTACAAGTTCTGCAGTGATTTGTATTTTGTTGTCTACTCTGTTTATACACTGACACATAGTGCATTGCTGCCAAACATTGTAATTCATAGACTCAGTGCTTCTCCCCTGCGCTTTTTTTTTCTTGGCACTCCATCCCTTTAAGCTCTGTATTTTTTAAATTAACTTTATTTTGGTATAACCAATATAAATGGTACCTGTTTAAAGTATACAGTTTGAGTTTTGATAAATATTTACATCTGTGAAACTATCAGAATCAGGATGCAGAAATTCCCATCCGCCCTTAAACTTTATCCAGACAGCCATTGATCTGCTCTGTCACTATAGATTTGTTGTCATTTTTTGGAATTTTAAAAATGGAATCATACAGTATATACATTTTCTGATTGGCTTCTTGTACTTAGTAGAATGGTTTGGAGATACATTCATGTTATTGCATGTCTCGATAGTTTATCTTTACTGATGAGTTGTGTTCCATTGCATGAGTATACCACAGACATGAAAATATAACATTTTGTTTATCCATTTGGGTTATTTCCAGTTTTGGCTTTTATGTATAAAACTATTACAAATGTGCTTCTCATTTTCTTGAGTAAATAACTAGGAATGAATGTTTGAGTTGTATATGTTTAACTTTATAAGAAACTGCCAAACTTTTTTTAAAAATTGATTCACTTCACATTCACATTCCCACCAGCTGGGTATGAGAGTTCCAGTTACTCCTCCACATTCTCATCAGCACAGGGTATTATCAGTCTTATTAATATTGGCTACTCTGATGGGTAATGCCATCTCGTGGTTTTACTTTGTATTTTCCTGACCAGTAACGTTGGGCACCTCTTCATGTGTTGCTTAGCCCTTCTTATGCATTCTTTGGTGAAGTGCTTGTCCAAATCATTACCTCATTGGTCTGCTTATTATTGAGTTGTTGGATTCTTTATATATTTTGGATACAAGTCCATCGTCAGATGTTCGTGAATATTTTGTCTCATGTACAGCTTGCCTTTTTGTTTTCTCAACAGTATCTTTCAAAGAGCAGGTTTTTGTTTTTGGCTTATTTTAAAAAAATAAAAGACATTTTTTTGTAGGAATTGTGTGTATGTGTCCCCTGTCTAAGAAATATTTGTCTACTTATATATTTTTTTAGATCTATGATCCACTCAGAATTAATTTTTGCATATTGTGTTAAGTAAGGAATAATGGTCTTTTTAAAATATATATGGCTGTCTTGTTCAACACAATTTGTTGAAAAGATTTTCATTTCCCCTTGAAATGCCATGGCACATTTGTTCAAAATAATTGACCACCTATATATGGGTCTGTTGCTGGGTCCTGGTCCTCACTTCTATTCCATTCATCTAGATGTCTTTCATTATTTAGCCAATAACTATACCGTCTTGATTATGGTAGCTTTATGATGTCTTGAAATCAGGTAGTATAAGTCCCTTGACTTTATTTTTTTTAAAAATTGCTTTGCCTACTCTAGGATTGTTCTCATTTCCATATAAATTTTATAATCAACTTGTACAAAAGAGCAAGTTGGAATTTTTAGGATTCCATTGACTCTTTAGCTCAGTTTCAGGGAGAATTGAGAATTGACTAACAATTCCTGTAATTCATGGACATGGTATGTATTATATATAATATATAATATATAATATAATATGTACCTGTTTGAGTTGTCTTTAATTCATTATTACTTTCATTGAATTACTTTGCCTCTTATCACATTCTTCACATGAAAATAGTATAAATACAGGAAGTTGTAGCCATTTGATACAAGGCAGAAAAGTTTGTATCAATTATAATTTTGAGATCTGGTAATATGAAAGTATTTCCATTACATTCACTTTACATGCAGAATAAATGAGGGCTACCATATAATATAAAGTGTAATTTCCTTTAGATAAAAGATATTAAAATATATATCTTTAGATTAAAAAATACATATAACTAAGAATTCTAATAATTTTCTCTTTGTACGCTAGATCATTATCTTTCCACTTTGCTATCACTACATTTATTATATAGTTCTCAATTAAGAGTACTTCATTAAATAAAGTATTATATTTGTCTTTTGCATGGCCTTAATATCTGATGCAACAAACACAGACACAGAAGGAAATTACAAATGCTTAGTTTGCAATGAATTAACAGATGGATTTACCAAGTGTAAAGTGTTTAAATTTTCTGTTATTCTAGTAATATTTTTTTTATCTTAATAGATATCAGACACCCTGAAGAACTTTCCCTCTTGAAAAAGCCGAGAGATCCAACAAAGAAAAAAAAGAAAAAGCTAGACGACCAGTCTGAAGATGAGGCACTTGAATTAGAGGGCCCTCTTATTACTCCTGGATCAGGTGAGTCTCTGACTCAGGGCTCAATGTGAGAACATGGACTGTATGCCTGTCTCTTTTTGATAGTGAATAAATGGATTACATAGGTCAGGAGTAATCAAGTTTAAAAAAAACCTCCACGAAATCACCATCAAAGTGTGTCATGTGCACATCAGCATGTCTGCTGTTAACTGTTGCATCGGTAAAGAAGATGACTGGTTCTTTGCTCAGGAAGAGTCAGAAAGGGACAGTGTCTTAACTGAGCTCACTTCTTTGCTTTGCAGATACTAGACTTTTTTTTAGTATTTAGTTTCTTATTTTGGTATTCTTTGAAAAACACCACTTAGTTGAGACATTTTACTATTGTCAGATTACTTAAAACCTGCTCTCTGCTTTGCATATGCCAGTCCCTTTGCCTCTCTACCTTTTTCTTTTAATGACTTACTCCTTTAAGAAGCTCTTTCAAATTTCCTTCCATTACATCCCCAACATGAATTAGGTATCCTTCTAATTTAGTTCATTCCTGGTCTTTTAAATTCTGGGATGATGATAATGAAAGCAAATACTTCATATCTTGTTTACTGTGTGCTCAGAACTATTTCGCACACTTTAACCTTGGAAACTCATTTAATTCTCACTACAACCCTTGAAATGGATTGTTATTACTCATGTTTTAAGGATGAAGACATTGTGGCACAGTAAGGTTAGGAACATCTAAGGTCACATACTTTGTAACTTTTATGTTACTAATATACTAATTGCATTTGAGAGATACCCAGAAAAAAAGATGACCCTTACTCTTAAATAGTTTTCAGGCTAATTGAAAAAAGAGTTATATTTAAGGAGGTAATATATAAATGCTAAATGAATGTCATAGGAAATAATGTTATAGGGATTCGGAAGACAAAACAATTCCAGATAGGGTATATTCAATTTATGGGTTGGGGAAGTAAGTTTGTGAATTAAGCTTTTAAATTCCAGTGGCTAGGATTTTGATGGGAACAAAAATCAATCCAAGCAGAAAAACACGATTTTGACAAAGAACATGCTGGCAAAAGAAAAGCAGAAGACATGAACAAACCTGTGAGCCAAATATAGGGGAGAGACCTCAAGGAACTTCAGGATCACACTGGAATGTATTAAATGTCGGGCAGAGGAATTTAGACTAGTGCACTGTGGAGTCATTTGTTTCTGAATATGTTAACAAAATGAACACATCATTATTTTAGAAAGAATACCAATTCCTTCCTAGTCAGTAAATTTGTTAGAGGGAATAAGGGGAAAGAGTTGCAAGTAGTAGTAGAAGCCTGCATATTGAGGAGGTAAAAGAGAATAAAAGAATTGTGTGTCCATCAGTAGAGTAAGGTTCATTTTCAAATTTGATTTAGACATGACGATTTATATTGATGAAGGCATCAGGAAGGCACAGTCCTTGCTTTCATTTATTTTTTTAAATGGAAACTCATTTAATTCTTACAACATAGGACTACTTAGAAAAGTATATTTTGGGATGGTTGAAATGAAGCAGGATTGGTTTTAGAAATGCAAATGAGGGATTTTGTACAGTGCTATAAAGGAAGAAGGCAGTTTGAAGACAAAAGATGATGAATTTCGATGAGGAAAAGCCATAAAACTTTTGGACTGTAACTTTAGGTTTCTTTTTTCTTTTTTTATGGTTACATACAGTAAAATGAAAAATTTTAAACTGCAGATGAATGTTTGCAGATGTATACACCTTGTAATCACCCAGAACATGATACAGTGCATAGCATGATACCAGCATCCCAGAAAGCCTACCACATGCCTTTCCCAGGCAATATCCCACAAAATAACTACTTTTTGTCTCTGCAACTACCCAGTTACTATTGCCTGTTCTTGAACCTCATATGAATGGAATCATATACTATGACTGTGTTTTGTGAGAGGGAATTAAAAATAGGTTTTAATTGTCTGAACCCAAGGAGTTTAGTTAAAAACACAATGAAAAACATTTGAGGAGTTCCAAAAAGTTGGTATTAAATACTAAGAAAGCACACAAATGTAGTGATGTATAGAAGACTGGTGATCTATAAAGAAAAAGTCCACTAAGTGCCGTATGCACCTAAAAAGTAATATGTAATTAATTTTTTTTTTAAATTGGTTTGCCTGCTTTTGTGATTTATTAGCACTTTAGTCAATTATTGGACCAAATACTAAAAAATATGATCAGTTGCATGTTGTGTCCATAATAGCAACAGATCCGTATATCTCAATACATGACATCTTGGGGAACATCAGACACTTTGTTCAGTGCTTCTACTGCAGATGTGTTGAGGGTTAGATATAATCTTCATTTCATTGAGGAGTAAACAGACTGCTTCCTTTAGTTCCCACATGCTTCTTGAATTGTGAGCATCTCAATGTGTTCATGATCAATAAATACATGCATTCATTAATTGATAACTATTATTTAATACCTTATTTTTCATTTGAGCCTAACAAAATCCCTGCAGTTTTGGTGGTATTGTACATATTTTACTTACAAGGAAAGAAGCCTACAGGGCTTAAGTAATCGGCCCAAGGTCACAAAGCTAGTAAGGGACAGCTAGAATTCAAATCCAGGTCTCTTTGGCCCCCATGCTCATGTTTCTAACCATCATGTAACATTCCTCTATTTACAGTATTTAAAGTAAATATTTTGTAGTCTAATAGGAATATTTGATAAAATATTAATAATGTAAATTAGAACTCAACAAAGCTAATTTTTTTTAAAGTAATGTTTTAAGAGGTAAAGGATCGTGAGTGGATTAATGATTCTCAGACGTAGTCAAAATCTTACATATCATTATGATAAAATTCTCTTGAGTTCTCAAATACCTGACTTAATGGCTGTGCTCAGATGGCAAGCTCTTGAGTGCTTTGCCACTTCCTAACTGTAACTACTGAAATAGCTATTCCAATTACCTATGGAGGGAACCCACTGAATTAGCCTGATCCCAGGTCTGGGGAAAACAATTTTTTCCAAATAAGAATCAGTTTTACAGTATAGTACTGATGTACAAATCACTAATTTCAGGATGTAATATATAAATAGAAATATAAAATTATCTCATCAGCAATGTCTCTAAAAAATTCTAAAGGCAGCTAGACAAAGAACTCTGAGTCTTAAAATAATACTTACAGGAAGTAATCAATACTCACTTGCTTGGCACTGTCAGGCAAATCACTTTTTTAGGATGCCATTTTTCCTAACTGGAATTTGCCTTTTTAAACATCAAAACATTTTTTAAAAACTATCCTTTAATTATAAGAGTAATGCATGAACATAGTAAAAATTTAGATATTATAGAATTATGTGTTCATTTTGTTTTTAATGAAAGTGAGACATGCATTTGTAATTTGCATTTTTTCACTCAGTGAAGCTTACTAATGGACCTTGTATTGTTTTTTAGTTTCAAAAGTCATAGTTTAATAGTCTAATAAAAAATTCAAAGAGTATGGAAAATTCACTAAACTGAAGATAGGAGTTCCACTTCAATTTATTCCCTTGCTACTCCCTCTCAAGAAACAGCCATTTCTTGATTGCTGTATATAATTATGTTGTAAACAATTGGAGTACAACTTGCCAGTACCTTTTCAATGTGTTTAAATATATTTGCACGTCTGGTTTTGTTTTTTAACAAGGTGAGAGCCTTGTATATTGTATTTTCTGCAGTTTGAGATTTTTCATTGAACAGAATGTTTTCATGATCTTTCTGTTGTCAGAGTGGAGTGGTCACCCTAATTCTTTATATAAATGGCTTCAGTTTTCCATATTAGAGAAACTAACATTTTATACTGATGTGGTATCGAATTTTTCTATCAAATATACTCCAAAAAATTTCCTAAAAGTTCACATAAACTCCAAAAACAAAAAGAATGTAAAAGTGATGGTTTTACAGTCCCATCAATATATGAAAATTCCCCTTTTTCTACATTCTGCCAATATTAGATATTGCAATTCTTTACAAATTTTTGCCAGTATGACCAATAAGTAGTACTTGGAATTACTTTATATTCTATTTCCCTGATAAACACCAGTGTAAATAATATTTCACATATTTACTGGCTGTTCCTATTCTGTTAATTTTCAAATTATGGACTTTGTCCATTTGTTGATATATTTTTTTATTTTTAGTGATATTAATCATTTGGTATGTTATATATGTTCCCTGTACTGGCATTTGGTTTTTAATTTTGTCTGTGGTCTTTTTTACTGTACTAAGATGTACATTTTTATGTAGTCAAATTTATAGTTCTGAGTTTTTACTCTTAATAAACTCTTTATAAATATAAAAATTCTTCTATTTCACTTTAGTATTTTTTATAATTATCTCATTGCTATTTTAATTCATCTGTAATTGTCAACATTTATACTTTTGCCTGCAATTTGGTATGAGATATTTTGATGGAAAATTTTCTAAAATATATTAAAATAACTTTAATACTCTTTAAAGATATACATAAGAATATAATTTGTAATGTGTGGTAGATTCTACTGTGTTAAAATGTTTTAAATTAGGCAGTTAGGAATATAAGTTAATTGGGAATGTCACTTAACCGAGACTTAAAAGGAATTTAAAATGCACCTACCCTCTGACCCAGTATTGTTACTAGAATTAGGAAATAAGTACAAAAATGTTTATTGGAAGCATATTTTGCAATAGCAGTGGCGACATCAATAACAAAACACTAAACAAATAAATGCACACCAGTTGGAAATGGCTTAAATAAATTCCACTACACAGTGAGACACTGTTTGGCTGTAATCCAACTGGCTGATTATAGCTCTTGACATTGGACAAATTATTTAACCTGTTTGTGCCTTAGTTTGCTCCTCTGAAATGAGAATAATAAGGTTGTTGGGAACAGTAAATGAGTTATTACCACAGAGTGCCCAACAAAATAAGAACAAATAGGAACAGTGAAATGATCAAATATGAGTGTAGAATATACAAAGTAGAAAATTGGGAGGGAAGAGATTTGAGTGGGTAGCTGATTTTATTAAATGTGTGATTTAGGGGAATATATTTTGTTTTAGAAACTGGGTAAAGAAAATGTCAACTCTAACTTTACTCAGTAATGAATAGTAATTATAGTTCATCATTCTAGGAACAAATTTCCAGTACTTTAACATTTTAGTAAAAGATTTATTTAATAGCTCTTTGAAATGAATGAGAAGATCGTGCCTAGAAGGTAATATTTTTCCACACCTTATTTACATGTATAATCTCTGTAGCAGAATTATCCTTTGCCTAACTAAGCTGGAATAATGTTTTCAGCCCTTTTAATAAGCATGGGATGCCCAAGTAACTCTTTCAGAAAATGCCCTTGTAGTTTAAGGTTCTTTCTAGCTTTTGAAGATACCAATGTTCTTTAAAGGCCTATGAAAGAAGAGTTCACAGCTTTCCTTGGCGCTTAAATTTAACAATGTTCAGATTCTACAAGTTGCTTTAGTACTAACATTGGAAGAACATGTGCTAGCAAGATTGTGTGTGTGTGCGTTGTTCCTAGACTAGGTCATGACAACTACAGAAATCTCTAGAGTAGTACCACAGCTTTTTCATAGGTATTTGTTTCTGTTGTTGGGGTGGGGTTGGGGGGAGTTAGAGAGCAAAGTATAGAGATTCCTAAGCACATTCCTAAATCAGGTAAGGGAAACAGCCATTCTCTTTCCATCATCCATTAATAATGTAATACCCATTTACACATTTTCTTTTTAAAAATGATGATTAAAGGACAAAATATAATTAATAGTTAGGACTTTGGAGGACAGGTGCTTTTATTTTATGTCACTGTGAACTTTAAAAAAAATTCTTAATGTAATCTTAGTTTTTGTAGTGTAAATGACAGGATATATCATCAGTTGACTAAGTCAACAAATTTTTATTTATGTAGCCTCTACTATATGCTTAGCTCTTTAATACCAGGGAATCAAGATAAAGACAATATCCCTGCCTTCAGGGATTTAATTATAAAATATACCTTTGTTAGCCTCTTCTCAGAGAAAATTTTATCTACCCCTTTGTTTTAATACATTATTTGTAAATCTTTTGGAACCAGTTCAGCTATTCACTGAGAAAGCATTAATGTAACATTGTTCTCTTAATTTCTGTCAATGTATTCACTTATATCGAGCTGTCTTAAAATGGTATGGATTTCAAAGGGTGATAAATGAGGACATGTTTATTACTAGACAATTGACTAGAGTGCAAATTCATTTGTTTGAATTGGACAGACAACTTATTTTACTTAGGTTATAGCTTCCAAGATTTTTTACTCTTAAATCTAATTGAAATGTATACTTTATGATTCACAAGTAGGAAAACTCTTATTTTTTCTTTTTCCCATTTCCTTTTCATTTTCATCCTTTTGTTTCTGTCTTCTGTTGTTGCCTTTCCTTTATCTTCTGAATTCCTTTCTTTCCTTTCCTATAGGCACTGATGTTCTTTACATTGGCCCTCTGAAAGGTGAGCCTTGCCACAGTCAAAAACAAAGGCTTTGGTCTGCTTTAGCTATATCTTTAACTTCTAATTCTCTTGAACTGAATTTTTCCCCCCAGAATTACCAAAACTTAATTATATTCTTTTGGCCTTATTATATGTTCTAATGTTCTACAAGTAAAGTGCTAAAATTAATTTCACATGTTTTTAAGACAGGTAAAATAAGGTACTAAGCTTTCTTCCAGAATGAAGCTTTGTGTTTCACAATGTGCTTTATATCATTATAGCATGTGTTATTGAAAAGTAAGATTCTGTACTTCTTATTTACTACTTATTTTTCATGTTATTTATTAGGGAGTATATATTCAAGCCCAGGACTTTATAGTAAAACAATGACCCCCACTTACGATGCTCATGATGGAAGCCCCTTGTCACCAACCTCTGCTTGGTTTGGTGACAGTGCTTTGTCAGAAGGCAACCCTGGTATACTTGCTGTCAGTCAGCCCATCACATCACCAGAAATCTTGGCGAAAATGTTCAAGCCTCAAGCTCTTCTTGACAAAGCAAAAATTAATCAAGGGTGAGTTTTAAAATAGAAATACAATTGAAGACTTTATCTAAATAGAGGTAGAAGTGTTTTACAAATTCTGTCTTGCTTTATCCTACCGTACTTGTTAATTTGCCCAGATGGCTTGATTCCTCAAGATCTCTCATGGAACAAGATGTGAAGGAAAATGAGGCCTTGCTGCTCCGATTCAAGTATTACAGCTTTTTTGATTTGAATCCAAAGGTACCGAGGGTTTAGAGGAATTTCTTTTTTTAATTTTTATTTTGTTCATTTGAATGTTTGTTTTCTGGAAGTTGATGGGGTAAGGAATTATTTGTAAATAGCAAGTCTCATATAATTATAAAAACCCAAAGTATTAGAGAAAGGCATCTATATTTCAAATAAATCCATTATTTCAGTAGATTGAAAGCATAACTAAACCTTTTCCCTTTTTTAAGATAATTGAATTTTTGCTTGATTTGTATTTTAAAGACACTAGTTTGGTCAAAGGCACAGAATTGGTAAAGTTAGTTTTGGGGTTTTTTTACATACTGCTCTTAAACTGTATTTTAAGTAAAAAATTTTCCAAAAGATTACCTTTTCAATTACTTTGATTTCTAATTATATACCAAATGATGTAGCTTAAAACATTTTTTAAGTCTACATGTCTCCCTGTCTTATAGCCAAACATTGTCATATGTTTTTTACTGTAAAATGTTTTACATCATATTGCTACTGAAGTACTTTTGTTTTTCTGATGAGTTAAATATACTATAAAAATCAGGAGTATTTTCCCCCCAGAAACCACATGGCACAGATATTTTGCTTCCCTTTGATCCTTGGCTGGAGCAGAGGGGAGGGAACCTCTTGACTACTTTCTCATCCTTTTCATGTCTAGATTTTAATGTACATAGTTATCAGTTTTATTAAGCACTCAAGTAATTCTTGATACAACAGTAAAATGTATATAATGGAACTTAAAAATGTTAATCCCGTTTCAGGCCATATCTAATTGTAGCAAAACCAAAGCTGCTTTGGGAACATAAGTGTATTTGCTGGGAATAAGTACATTTGTAGGAAAGGGGGTTATATATTTTAACATAAGATGGTATTAAGACACTACTGATTTTTATTAACTAGATATTTTAATAACATAAGTAAATCTTTTCTGCAAGCATATATATGTACCCTGTATTTTGGATTCTTAAAATAATTACTGTTTCTAAGGACCTGCCACTTTGGGCATACTTTTCCACAGTGAATAAGATAGATGTTCCCTGATCTATTAATTTACTCTCTGATTATGACATTTTAGTGTGGCAAATTGCAGTAACAATATTGAAGAACAGTCAGTTCTACCTTACTTTAATGTCTTCAAGTAAGATTATTTTTGTTAAAGACTATAATATCTATTGGTATTTTTCTGGAAAAACAATCTATTTCTAATAATAATAATCTTTTGGCATATTTCAATGTAATTTTTAATGGAAAACTAGATGTATATCAACCCCATAGGTATCTTTTTCATTGTTGTGTATTTGATAGTTAATAAAATCCTAGAAAAAAAATTTGTATTAAATTTTTCTTGTCAAGCTTTAAAAGTAGGTATTCAGAGTTTTCAAACTTTTTAATGTGAAAAGGGATATATTACAAAAGAACTATATCTCTCTTCCTGCAGTATGATGCAATCAGAATCAATCAGCTTTATGAGCAGGCCAAATGGGCTATTCTCCTAGAAGAGATTGAATGCACAGAAGAAGAAATGATGATGTTTGCAGCCTTGCAGGTAATGGAGTGTTGGTAAACGGGACTTTTGGAGGGAAAAGGATAGGGGATTATTTGTTACGTAGAAAGTGAATAGACACTTAGGAAGGCAAAATATGTGAATTTTGTTTAAATTTTTGTCTTATCCAAGAGTTTAGTGGTATGCTTATAGTTTCTTTTCTGTATCCTGTAGGAGAAAATTATCCTCCCACCCTTCAGACATATATTAGATTAAAACTATCCAATTTTCCTTTGGAAATAGAAACTATATTAAAAATCAGGTTTCTGAAATGAAGCTTACTTGCATAATTTCATAAAGAGTTGAGGATGATAAATTTTAAAGTGGGCTTTGGCAGGAATACCTTTAAAGAAGATAAAATTTTAAGATGCTAGTGAAAGTAAACAAATACAAGTTTTTAGAATGATAATCCTTAAGAAGTAGGTAGCTAATGTTTTCCTTATATTAAACCAGTGTTTTTCCAAATGTAGTTCTTGCACACCACCTGCATTATAATTACAGTAGGACTTATTTAAAAAATTATCCACTGAATTGCTGTTACCCTCTTTGGTAAAAACTTTAGGGTGGCGTCCACAAATCAGCATTCTTAGAGGCACTGAGGTCTGAGTGACCACTTAAATTTCAGATTACCCAAGTGAGGCTTCGTGGTGAGTGTTCTCAGATTATGGTGGAATTCTGGTTTCATCTAAAGTCCTGAAAATTAAATACAGGATGCAAAGTTGTATTCTGTTACGATAAGTTTTCACTATAAAAATGATCCCCCCCCCCACCCTTAGAACAAAAATTAAAATGCTGTCAATCTTCTGAATGCTTCCATATATCCAGAAGTGTCTTCCAGTTGACTCAAAAAGTTGTTCTTCGGAGAAGAATGGCTAATTTCTCTTAGTTTACATGATGAAAGGGAATTGAAATGAAGCTCAGAAAGGGAAAATCTTTAATGACAGATGGATTAGTTTAGTCATTTTCTAGAGATTTGCTGAAACAACTGGCTAAGAATCTTCTGTTGTGTTTCTGGATATGATTCAGACTGTTGAAAAAATTACTTGAATTAAATTCTGGAGCAGTTTTCTTGAAAGTCCCTCACTTGGTTATGATGTTTTATCTACATCCTTCTCATTTAGAATATAGGCTTATAATTTTCTAGTAAAGGTTTTGTCAATAATAAAATAATAATGCATGCAAAATATGTATGAGAAAAATACAGATTTTTATTGCATGGTATTTCTTTTTATCTCATAAAAATAACTTTTTAATTTTTATTATCATTTTTTTTTTTTTTAGGCAAGGCAACCCTTGGTTTACCTCACAGGTTGCAAAGACCTTGTCAGCTTACAAGCTGTTATTTTCTGTTTTTATGCCTACAGCACCTGGTCTTCCTAGGTGGTCTCCCATCCAAGTACTAACAGGCCCCTCTGCTTAGCTTCCAAGATCAGACAGGATTGGGCTTGTTCAGGGTGGCATGGCCATAGAAAATATTGAATCTTTTATAAACCAGCATATACTTACAGTGTTTGACATATACTAGGTGCTCAAAAAGTTGAATGAGTATACATAGTCTGATTTTCACAGAAATGGGATTATTCTGAAGCTTTCCCTCTCCTAATATACAGTAGACATTCCATTTCATTTTAGTAAAAAACACCTCATAAGCCATGAATTTTAATTTGTAGAAACTGAATGTCCCGCTATCCTGGACCTTTTTAGAATCTAGATTTAATGAGTGCACTTTGGACTACACGTCCCCTGAATTGTTAGAAGCCTCTCAGAGACTGACCTGAAGGCCCTGATAACCAGCTAGTACAGAAGGGGAAACTTTGAAAGTATAGCAAGGAGATGCCTATTGTTCTTTTTATTTCATACACAGCCTGCACTTTAAACTGTTCTCTCCTTGGGCCTTCTGGTTCCTTGTGTAAAAGGAATCTACAGTAGTAAAAAGAAACAAAATAATTCAAAATAAGGTGGATAAAAAATTAGGTAAGTTAGTAATATTGTTTTTATTTAAAGTAGTTAACTCATGAAGACCTTTTGCATCAGAATCACCTAAGATACTTAGTAAAAATGCAGGTTCAAGGCTGAACCCCAGATTTGCTGAATCAGAATCTCTGGGAATAAACTGTAAGAATCTCTCCACGTGATTCGTAATATACTCTGACATTTGAGATAAGTGCCTGAGAGCCTCAGCCTACTTTCTCCATGGTTTGTGAACATGGGAGTTTCTGCACACTCTAAGGGTCCTGTTTCAGCACAACTGAAGGAATAGCCACAGACTGTTCATTATTAATTCACTAAATCTTAAAATACAGAGGAACATTGATAATTAGCCTCAGATTAGTTTATTAAATGTTCCCATGAATAGATTGTATTCATTGAATAAATGCTTCAGAAATATGGAGTGCTCCTCTGCTGCTTTAGCACTTTGAAAAGTAACTGATTACGTGATTTCACAATTCTGCTTACCTTTGTATAAAATCTATCCACATTTTAGCATCAAAATCTAATAGATCATTAATATTTGTTACACGTTATTTACCTAAATATTTAAAATCATAACTAGTTAATTCTGTACTCCCAAATTTTTCTGTTTACATATAGGAGTTTTCACTCTTCATATGCATGTGTGTGATAGTATTGTGTGTATGATAGTATCGTGTGTGCATTCACATGTAAACAGTCTTATTATTCTTGTGTAACCAAGAATATAAATACCATCTCCCTCTGATCATGTTTTCAGCATTGAATTGAGGATGAGGGGAAAGTGCAGCTTTCACTTTCAACATGATAGTGATAAATTTCCCTTTCTGGGTAATAGTAGAATTAAAAGGTAATCCATGATAATCCGTTTATACAAATGACCTATGCATATTCTCTTCATTCAGTATCTGTTGGTTCCAGGCTCTGTTCTAGACAGACAGAAAACGGTGCAGGAGAAAAAAAAAAAGGGTAAAAATTCTCTGCATATGTGGAGGACATGTTAATTAATTCCTCAGGCCCTCCAAACGATGACTTCATTTGTATATGCACAAAGATCCTACTACTTTTGGATAATTAGCAGATTTAGGACATTGATTTCAGATGTCACACCCTTTTATTTCCTATCATTCTAGTTCCTGGACACATTTATCTTTTCAAATTAGGTGATGAAAAGCATTCAGTATAGAAGGTAGATAAGAATCTCATTTTAAAGTTTTACAGTTAGAACAATCATTTAAATAAAATACTTCTGATTTCAGTATCATATCAACAAGCTGTCAATCATGACATCAGAGAATCATTTGAACAACAGTGACAAAGAAGTTGATGAAGTTGATGCTGCGCTTTCGGATCTGGAGATTACTTTGGAAGGGGGTAAAACATCAACAGTTTTGGTAGGATGAATCTTTTTACTACTAATTTACTTTGAATTGATGCTTATCTTTTTGTGGATTTAGGCTTTCATAAAGTATTCGGGGGAACTTAATGCTTTAGAAAATTCTGACATGATTTCTCAGAAACTTTTAAAATTAATATTGTTCTAGTCTCAATTGCTTTCAACACGATAAAGATAAATCTTCTGCTACTTTGCACATTCTCTTACAAGTAGTGGGAGACTATTTCTCCAGAGGAAAAGTTCATCTCGAGTGACAGTAAAATCCATTTAGTGCTCTCCAAATTTGAAAATCTACAAAAAGAAGAGAGAAGCAGATCTCAAGAAAAATTTCAAATGCTAAGTTTAGTTTTATGGTTTTAGAGTTTAGGACTTAGTTAACTATTACAGAACAAATACTTATCTTGGGGTTATGATTTACAAAATTTCCATATGAAGGTATAAAGCATTTTAGCCATATTAGAATCAATATACTCTTGTGGGTTGTATAAATTCCCATTTTGATAAAATTCTGTTAGCTTTTTAAATGACATTTGAAAATGCCTTTTTGTATATGATCATATAATACGATTGTACTTTTAAAATATTTATAATCCAGTGCTTGTTTCAGCAGCACATATACTAAAATCTTTATAATCTGTATTCTGTGTAATATTGTTTGTTAAATAAGCTGGTTCTCGATGTCAGATACCAAATATTGGCATTTCACATTTCAAGAAAAAGAAAAAAAATGATTAAATTCTTTCTCTAGGGTGACATCACTTCCATTCCTGAACTTGCTGACTATATTAAAGTTTTCAAGTAAGTATACAAAGTGGAGGAAATCCAAATACTAATGAAGAATAAATGTCAGTTTTATAGTCTCATGTTCACGTTATTGAAATTTACTATAATGTGGTAAATGCATCTGTGAAAGCATTTACCAATTAGATGAATGCTAAATTATAATAAAGGGAAATAACCATTTTTACCAAATTAAAAAAATCACAATACTCATTTTTATCTGGTAAACCTTTTTCTTAAGGCCAAAAAAATATACTGTAACCTAGTTTGCATCATGTAGACTCTGAAGTGCAGTGGCTGATCAGCAGAATGCCTCCCCGTCTGGGTGACAGCACAGCACTGTTAACTGCCAGTGGACATTTCTTTGTTCGGAGCCCCAGATCCTCTTGAATTCTGTTTGTTTATGGGACATTTTATAATTAAGGTTCCAGTGTATCTTATCTAGACTTTTAAAGTCTAGTCATATTCCCTAGAATCAGGAGAACTCAGGGTTAAGGCACAGAGAGGAAAGAAGAAAGTTGGTGATGTGGAACCTAAGATAGAAAGCCATTGTGGAATAAACCATTTACTGTTACTAAATATATGACAGCTCAGCATACGTAACATTACTGAAAAAAGTGCATGATTTCTGATGCTGCTGCCTACCCCCACTTCTGTTCCACTTACATACTTTTATCTATCTGTACTTTTCCTTATCCACTCTCCCTCTTGGCTGCTCTGTCTTCTTTTTGACATTGGAGCAGCAAAGTTAGTCATCATTGAAATGCATCCTTAGAGAGAGAAGCACTTCCTTCACTGTAGTCATGCCAGGTAAACTTGCATGCTCAGAGAAACTCCAGAGCCAGCCCTTCAGACACCTGTGAGCCTGTAGGTAATCACAGAACCTAAAGACTTTCTAATTATTGACATTTACTTCCCCTTTTCCTGTCCTTCTCATGTGACTTGCTAGTGACAGAGATGGCTACAACGGACAGAAATTCTAGAATGTTGGCTCTACTACCATCTTTCGCCTCTCTCGTGAGAGCTTCCTGAGTAGACTTATGGGGAAGGAATGGGCAAATCCAATAACAGCAACATTGACTATAACACACTGGCCAAAGGGAACTGAATTCAGCAGATGTAAAACTTGGCCTTCAACTTTTAACATTGTGAAACTTTAGTGCTAAAACGAAGCATTGATAAGAGTTATTTCAAAAATGGTTTTCTCTTAATTCTATTCAACACATAGGCCAAAAAAGCTGACTCTAAAAGGTTATAAGCAATACTGGTGCACCTTTAAAGATACATCTATTTCTTGCTATAAGAGCAAAGAAGAATCCAGTGGCACACCAGCTCATCAGATGAACCTAAGAGGTAAGGAAAGCCTTAAAATGACTGGTGTTGATGGTGGCATAGCTATTAGCTAATATTCAGTAAACTTCACTTTCTAGGGGAATAAGTTTTTCAGCAGTTTCTTTACTCCTTTATGTACTTTATATACTTAGATACATTTTTTTTTATTTAGTTGTTTTTATCGTAGACTTTTCTTCTGTTGGTTCTAGGTGGTAGGAGAATTTGCTTACCAAGTTGGTTTGCTGCTTCTGCAGCTGGAGGACATCCTGCTTGCCTCTGGCTGAGACTTCTCTTTAAGGTGTTAAGTCCTGTAGATTGTTGATGAGCCTGTCGCTTGTGATATTCACTAAAACCACCTGGCTCACTTCAGGTTTAGATAGCTGTACCCATGAGAAACAGTTTCCCGTGAGCCCATACAGCACTACTATACATACTCCTTAACAATGGGGTTATATCCAGATAAACTTCCTTCTAAGCTGAAAATGCATTTAATACACCTAACCTACCAAATAGCTTAGCTTAGCCTGGCCTGCCTTAACCCATTTCCCAGTTGCCCCAGGCATACTCATTAGCAGCGGTTGTGGCTACAGGGTTACCCCTAGATAACTCCCGAGTTACAGTCCTAACTTCACCCCCAAAGTTTGCCACATAATAGCTCACTTTTATTATTTTTGCATTGCTCTAGGATAGCGATAGTCTTCAGAAACAAATGACATCTATTTATAGCTTTCTGTTTTTTAGTAGTATTTTCCATTTACAAATGTAGTAATTCTCAACCACAGAAAATGTCAAATCCTAGAAAACAGAGCATTCTTATGATATTAACATTATTCTCGAACAACTGTTAGCCAAAGTTTCATTCGATGAATCTGATTTATGTGTACATTTCTGTTATATTAGGATTAGAGGCAAGTTCTGTTTAGAAATAACTCCAAGAAGAGTTTTGATATTTTATTTTCACATTGAAAACCCATCAGATTTGCTTCAGCCTCAAAGAGTGTGTTTATATAAAATTAAATTAATGCTGGCAGTGAGCTGTACTTTTCTAAACGGGACATGGGTTAAACATGCTCAGAACACAATATCCAAAAATATGCTGGCAGTGGTACACTTAGAGCATCAGTTGTTTACTCTTGTGATCATGTGACAGATGGAGAGCTGCTCAGCATCACGAAGAGTGCATCATTCTGCATATCAGTTACCTGGGAAAAGATCAAAATTCCAAATTTGAACTGTGGTTTCTATTGAATGCATATTGCTTTTGCACCATCTTAAAGCTGAAAAATCCTAAGCCAAACCATTGTAAATAGGTCAGTGACTGTCTGTACACCTGTGGCACCTGCCACGCTTGGTAAAGGAAGCAATAGATTGGCTCCTCACTGTTCTATACTCTTTTTACTTTGTCTTCCCTTCTAGCAAAGGCTAGAAAACTAAAATACATTTTTTAGACTCATTTCTAGTGAATTCAAGTCTTACATGAATCTGCATTCATGTAAGACTTGAATTCCTAACTCAGTTATAGGGTTGGAGAGACAGAACTGAGAAAGGAGTGGGGTGCTTCCGGGCTTTGGAGCTACTGCTACAGTATCAGCTTCCTGGTTTCCCAGCGTCTTGATTGTAATGGAGGTTGCACCTTCCTTGGCAGGGAGTTATTCCTTTCAGCCCAGCCTATCTTCTTTGGATTATATTTTGCATATACATTTATTATTATGTGTAAAGTAATGTACACATAATATCTTTTGAAGTATCTAAAAACTTGTATTTTGACAAAAGTACCAAAGAAAAGTGCCCCTTGACTCATTTTACAAAAATGATTTCCAAAATAAATTCAATTATCACTTAAAAATACAGTGGTGCTTTTTCTGATCTATTTTCTTAATTTTTCTAAGTACATTGTACATTTGGATAGTTTTAGTATATTTCAGCAAAATCTCTACCTTATTTTTATTCTGCCTGGTAGTCTGAACTATTCTTTTATGGTTATATATAGCATTGTAAAAAATAGGAATCTTCTGTTCTGGAGAGAAGATCGCTGTGCCAATGTGTTGGAATTCTCTAATTTTCCTAAAACTTTTAATTAGTATCACTGCCTAAGTCACATGAATTTGACTTTTGTGTCACTACCAGTATTTGTTACTCAGAATCTATTGCAGCGTTCTTCTTGCTTATCTCTTAAACTAACCAGGGCCAGCTCAGATTATGTACTCTTGAGTCAGAGACTGGACCTGTCTCCTGGCCTCTGTCCTTCCTGTATCCTTAACCTCCTTGTCTGACTGAGAAATCAAATCCTGGTGTGGATAACAGCTCAGAAGGTGTCCTCATTCATTCCACCTTTTCCAAGTCCTCCCAGAGGAGCACTTTTCTGGCACCTCACACTGATGAAGATAATACTCCTAAGAATCAAATGGCCTAGATTCTGCTCTGCCACTAAACAAGCCTTGTGAGTTTGGAAAAATAGCCTATTCGGACCTCATTATCTCCTCTGAGAATTGAAGATGTTGGTTTAGATGCTCTGTAAGACCCCTGAAAGGTCTAAAATGCAACTTTCTAAAAAATTCAGTTTAGCAAGTATAAACTGAACTCCTATGCCACAAACTGTGCTAGGTACCAGAGACATGGGCGAGCACTAGTTATAATCCCATCCTTCAAGATATTTAGAGCATGTTGGGGAGATACACAGTTACAATTCTGGCAATAAATAGTACTTTAAAAAGTAAGTTAATGGGTCAGAGGAACAAGGGGATAAGGGTTCTGTATCAGTCTTCAGTGATGGTGGAGAGAATTACTAGAGATCCCTTGGGGGAAATGGTGTTGGAGTTAAGATCCAAAAGAGCAAAGTAAGATCTGTGGAAGGAAGGAGATTTCCTAAAAGTGACTTCCAGAATGAGACTGGTATGCAAAAATGCTTGGAGAAAAGCATCAACCACCACAGGGTGGGGGCCTGTGCTGCTGGAATTCAGTTCAAAGGATGTACTTCCTTAATAGCTGTTGAATCTGATCCCTGCTAACACAAGAGGTAATAACAGAAGTTGGCAGGAATTAATGGATAAAAATGTTGAGGAGATTGTTTTTTAAAATAGCAGCATGAAGTGCCATTGAAAGATTATTAACACAAAAATGACAGTAGTCATCATATTTACTTTGGCTACAGTTTAGAGGAGTAATTTCACAGCAATGACAAATTAAGGTTGTCAATATGAATGGAGAAAGGCACAAATTCAATAGATACTGAGGAAGTTGAATCCATAGACTGAGTGATTGATTTGGGAGGGGCTAGAGGGGAAGGACTTGTTTTTGGCTTGTGTAATTGGGTGGATAGGGTAATATTGAGATTGGGAATAGGTAAGAGCTGAGTTTGGAGAGAAAGATGAGTTTAATTCTATGATATATAAAATTTGTGGTACCTGTGGGATATGTATTTGGAGATGGCCTGTAGGCCATTGGGTCATGGAAGAAATCCATGCCAAAGATGCTAATAAGGTAGCAATTAGTGTTAACAATAAGTGTAGCCATTGGAACGCTTGTCTATAATATGAGAAGGCTAAAAACAACCCTTCAGAACACTCATGTTTAAGGGACAGGTCAGAATAGAGGAAAAGGAGCTCGCAAAGAACAAGAAAAAAGTGCATAGGAAGACCATGATAATGATGGAAGCTAAGATAAAAAGTTGTTTCAAAAAGGACAGAGTAGTCAGTAGCATCAAATGCTACAGGAAAGTAAGATTAAGATTGTTAAGCTGCCACAAGATTTAGCCACATGCAGGTAGGTGGTCACTGGCCTTTATTCAAACAGATTCAGCAATGTTTTTGAGTGTGAGTGTCAAAGTGCAGTCATTGAGAAGTAAATAGAAACAAAGACAGCTTTTTGATGAACCTTGTCTGTGACAAGGAAGGAGGGAACAGAAGGCAGAGATATAAAGAGGAGAGAGGCATTTTGTGGTTTAAGATGGGAGAGACTCGGGGAACTTAAATGCTGATGGAAAAGCCACAGTAGAAAGAAACACCTATTTGGGAAAGGAGAGGATGTCTGTAATGGAGCAAAGTCTCAGAGATGGTAGAAAACTCAACCCACTTGGTTCGGCTTACATTTTTTTGGCTTTTTGATGGGAGCAAGGGCAACTAGGTTTATCTGATGTGGCAAGAAGCTGAGGGACTTCAATTCTGATGGCTTTTTATGTTCTTGGAAAAATAGGAAGTGAGGTTGTCCCCTGGGAGCGGCACAGGAAGCCCGAGAAGATTTGAAATAAACATTGAGAATGTCTGTAAACATAGAAGGGCCAGGTGAAGAATTACAAGTGTCCATGAATTTCTAGTGATACCTATTTGCTCACTTTTTTTTTATTATTTTCCCCCACTCTCCTATTACAGTCTTCAGCAACCTGAGTATAGGCAGTAAAAAGATAGATGGTTGGGTTGAAGCAGGTTAAGGTTTTGCTAAGTGTGTATGATGGAAACACAATAAATCTGAGGAACTGGAAGTGATGTCTGGTGAATGGGATCTAGGCTGGACTGGGGAGAAGGAAAGTGTGGAAACACATTGCTTATGGGAAGAAAGTTGAAGGGTCACAGTGCAGGGCCCCTCAAAGAGTGTGAAGAGAGTTAAGATTGTGATCCAAATGGGCTGGTTGCATTTAGCAGTTCAGAGGAGTAGTAATTGGGTTACAACGAAGTCCATAACTTTGCCTTGGCTTGAAAGTCAGTAGCTAGGTGGCATGAAGTGAGTGTTGTCTGAGGTGTGGCCCAGTAAGTGCCTCTGTGCCTACACTGTCACCTGAGTTGCTGCTCCCTTTGTCTCTCCCCTTTTAGTTTTCTTGGTATTTTACTTCTAAAAGAGGCCAAATTATTACAGGATTGTGTACTTTAAATCTACCTGGATAATTAATAGAATTTTACAAAAAATTGTGTGTTATTTTCAGATAAACACATTGCCACACAACTTTCTCATAGTTTCTAATGCTTGTATAGAAGGAGTTAAATGCTATAGCTATTTATATGTAGTAAATTTTTTTTAAAAGTAAAGGGAAGAGAAAGTCCACCAAATTCATGATAGGAGCTGCTTCTGGAGAGTTTGGGGAAAAGGATCCCCTTTATCTAAAATGTTGTTTCTTTTATATAATTCTTAAAACATTTATGTGAAGAAAAAAATGACCATCTTAATGTTTGTCCTTTCTGTGTGGAAGATATGTAGAGGTTTATTATCTTATTCTTTGTACTCAGTATCAAAAGAAGTTGCTCCAGTACAAAGAGCAAGGAAGCAGAATGTCCTGACACTTTACATTTTCATCATAGAGTCTGCTGGTCTTAAGACATATTGAGGGTGACATGAACTAAGTACAAACATTTGGAATACCCTTTAGGGACCTTCGACATGTACATTGCAACATCCCTGTGAGGTGGAGTTTAAGGTCAGGAAATTTGGGCTTAGAGATGTTAAATAAATAAATTGTCTATAATTATGAAGTGGTAGAGAAAAGTCTAGAACCCAAATCTGTCTGATTGTGGTGCTCTTCTCCATGTATTTTACTGGTTACTACTTATTTATGGCCATTACCCCATCATCTAACTGTTATGTTCAATAAATCCACGTTCTCTTCTATAAAGCTACCAGCTGATGTTAACAGTTGATTACATGGATTGTTGCAACCCGTAAATTCTGAGAACTTGCCCATGAAGTGAAATTCTGCATGCCAGTTATTTTCATACTGACTTTCCAAGTATGTTAAGTGTATGTTATCTTCTGTAGCAGATCCACTCTTAAAATATTGTGCATAAAGTTAATTTGCTGAGTCATATCTATAAAGAAATTAAACCATTTTGTGCACCCTCTAAATTAAATTATTTGTGAGTTGTAAGTACTTAGGTTTCTAGCACCCTGGAATTTTGGAAGGAGGCAAGTGTCGGGAGACCCAGATGGCTCCGAAGACCTGTGCCATTTGGCTTCTTTCCGCAGGAATCGGAGGGTACAGCAGTTGCTGAGGGAGCAGCAGGGCTAAGAGACTCCCATATAGGACTCTAGCTCAAACAGGCTAATCCCTCTCACAGACTTTTTTAAGGCATCAAAAAGTCATTCTAACCAAAACACAATTAAGTTAGAATTGAATTATAGAAAGATATTTTAAATCTCTATGCATTTAGAACTTAAATCCTAAATAACTTAAGATACAAAGAACTGAATGATATTAAACAACATATCAAAACTTGCCGGAGTATAAGTGTTTCTTGGTAATACCTTTTTAACGGGGCCCTTTCTTTCTCAGTCCAGTTTTGTAATTGTGAGGGCCAAAAACTCTGTGCCATTACCTCTTTTCTATATTAGATATTTCTGACTCTGCTTTTCCCCAAACAAAATTACTGTGCATAAAGAATTCTCTAATTTATAGATTCAATAGCTGCATAATTCTCCATGGTAAGATGCTGTAAAATAAGGGCTGCCTGTATTTGTTTGGGATTTCTTAAAGTAAATTTGACCATTTTAATAATTTTTTATTACAGGATGTGAAGTTACCCCGGATGTGAACATTTCAGGCCAAAAATTTAACATTAAACTCCTGATTCCGGTTGCAGAGGGCATGAATGAAATCTGGCTTCGTTGTGACAATGTAAGTTTTCCAATCAAAGTAATCTTTGATTCTCTAGTGAGTTAACTAGATGACTTATATTTTATATTCAAAGAACCCATCATATAGCATAATTCATACCTCAGTATTTCTTTTCGACAGGAAAAACAGTATGCACACTGGATGGCAGCATGCAGATTGGCCTCCAAAGGCAAGACCATGGCGGACAGTTCTTACAACCTCGAAGTTCAGAATATTCTTTCCTTTCTGAAGATGCAGCATTTAAACCCAGATCCTCAGTTAATACCAGAGCAGATCACAACTGATATAAATCCTGAATGTTTGGTGTCCCCTCGCTATCTAAAAAAGTACAAGAACAAGCAGGTACGGTTCATTTTACTTTATCTACTGTTTTCTTTTAGTTTGTTTCACGGTTTTATACATATACTTTAAATTTAGTTTCCCCTCTTAAAACTTTTTGTCTTAATTGGTAGTCTTAACTATAAAATTGGAAACACATAGCCTTCAGTTCATTTAAATTGGTCATTTAAAAAAACCTTTTATCATTTTAATAGAACAGGTAATAGAGCAGTTGGAGCATATTTATTGTAAATAACATGAAGAAGATCACTCTATTAACAGGATATTCTTTCAGGGAATTAAATACAGTCTTAATGCTTTGTGTTCCTATGTGTTCATGCAAGGTTTTTTTTCATTTCTCCACACAATCTAATGACTCTTCTTTGCTGTTAAAATGGACTTTTCCAGCCTTGGAAATAAATTTTCCAAGGGTAGAAGTAGTCTACATTTTAACATTGTTTTTTCTTAACATTAACAGTCAAAACCTAACCAAAATTTGCATAATGTGACAAAATGTGGTAAATTTTCATTGAAATTTCCTGCTTTTGTTCACTCTTGTTTCGAATTCCTTTACTGGAAATTAAGACCATACAAGGATTGCTGTTTAGTAAAATGATTCCTCAGTATGACCTAAAAGGGTCTTTGTGGGGGAATTTTACTTGGGATAGCCCCCAGTATTCTCTACATCATGCCATAAAAGGAAAAGGCTTCAGTTTGGGGGGCTGGGGTGGGGATGAAGACGTTTAAAATAAATATTTTATTTTTATCTAGTTTCATTTTCATCTTTCAGGGATAATTTTAAAAAACATTACTGAAGTAAAGGCCCAGTGAAATACCCGGAACACTTAGTAATGCTTAACTTTAAATATAATGCTTATCATATGGGTCTGAAATCACTTAAGTAGAAATTAGAACTGTTCAAAAGTTTTAATCACCAAGCATTTGTCTTTTAAGTTTCTGAGGTTTTTTGAGCTACATGGAAACTGTTTATCCCACAGTCCAACAGTGTGGGAGTAATAAGGAATGGAGGAGACGCTGCCCTGGGGAGCGTTATGGAATGTAGATTGTAAGTTAAAAAGAAAAAGTAAATCAAATACTAAATTTTTTAAATTCTTAGTTATTTCATTAAAAATTATTTGTAAAGAAACTTTCTGAGAGTGGATTCATTTGCCATCAAAGGCAATGAATAAATTCAAATCTCAGCAGTCTTATTTCACTATAAGGTATAAGAAAAAAAGATCTTAAGAGTATAATTATGAAAATGGCCAAGTGTTGGTCTAGCTCTCAAAGATACAGGTACTGTGTTCGCAGATCCTTTTAAATGGTAGTTCTCACTTTAGAAAGTTCTCAACTAGATTGTCAATTGAACAGTCTCTTGAGGACAAAGACTGGCAAGATGGCAGTATGTGTGTGGTCTGAGGTTAAGGATCCTTCTAGCCTTATCTTCCACTTTGGCATCTTTTCAAATGCATATTCTTTTTAAATCCTCCTTTCCCTAACTAGACTTATAGGTTGTTCCTAGAAAGTGGAGACCATGCAGTGCCCAGACACCATTATAGTAAGTGCTGATAGGCAGAAGTTTAGTTGCCGTTCTGTGTCAGGTGCTGTACTAGTCATTGAACATAGTGCTTCAATTATTGTTAACCTCTGTAATCCAGTGGCATTCAAAGGTCAGGAAGATGTGCAGGCATGGGGTCATTCATCCCAACCAGAGTATAAGCACATTGTTTTTCTTTGGGTCTATCAGTACAGCCTTTGTTATATTTAATCTTTAATTCCCCAAAGCTACTTATTTATTAAACTTGCTTTGGATATTTTCACATGAATATGACTCGCAAACTTGATTTTTACATTCTAAGGAAAAGTCGTTCTACATTTTATCCATGTTAATCCAAATTGAAATGGACTAATAAGTTTATAGCCACCATTCCTAGTGTAGAGTATGGCATCTCTTTATTTTCCCTTCCAGGAAAAAGGATGCAAAAAGCACATGGTAATTGAGGGGTTTGCTTTCCTTGTGTTAATTAAGAAACAGTATGGTCACTGCACTTACTTTATGCCTTCAACTTATTTCTGAAAAGCAGTGCATGGATCATATTCTGACTCAATCTGAGACATTAGTCTTTGAGTAGTAATTTTGATTTTGTTACTAAAATAATTAGCTTTACCCTAACCAGTAGGAACTGGTACGTGAGGGAGAAAGGGGTATTTGTTCTCTTAATTTTCTCCCTATAAATTCCTACCCTTAATTTTAGTAACACTTAACAATCTAAAATAATGTGGAGTGTTTTCTCAGTATTCTAAATGGAAAGTAATCACTGCTTCCTCATTTTCATTTTCATGCTTGCATTACTTTGCTTGGTTTCCACCTCAAGTAATTTTTTGCATGGTTTTGGCTGGAATTTTGGTTTGCAGGTTACCGCAACTTTTTCTTTGCTTCATTGCCATTTTTTCTGATTGCCTTTTTTTTTCTTTCTGCCTCCTTTTTCTTTCCTCGCATTGCCATCTACAGCCAGGCTATATAAGAGATTTGGTAAGTCCTCCATATTTACAAAAAAAGAAAGAAAATTAAAAATATTTCAGGCCCTAGCCACAATCTCCCCTCATGGATTAATTTCCTTCCACTCCTGTGGGAGTAGTCATCCCAAAGTGAATATAGTATAAATTAAAATTTAACCTTTCTAATGATCACTTCAGAAAAATTTTAAAAATATTATGGTAATAAATATTTCTGCTGGAAACTTGTATTTTGGTACTCATTCTGATCATATATCTTGGTGCTAAAGTTAAAATTACCATGTATATGGATTAGAACAATGCTGTTTTATAATAGCATGATTATATATGTGTGTACTTGGAATATGTGTTGAGTGGCAGTTACGTATTCCTAATAGTACTTTGTTTCTTGACATATGGGAACTGAAATTAAGAAGAAATATATCAGTTTATTTTGAAAAGTTATGTTACTACAGTTTCCAAATGTAGTTTTATATATTTTCTAATTCTAACTCTTGCAACGTATGATTTTTGGGGTGGGACACCTAATTCAGTTCTCTAATCTTTTTGTCTCGATTCTACTATGAACAAATGATATGTAATGGTAAAGGTGATATTTAATCATATTTAGATAACAGCAAGAATCTTGGAGGCCCATCAGAATGTCGCTCAGATGAGTCTAATTGAAGCCAAGATGAGATTTATTCAAGCTTGGCAGTCCTTACCAGAATTCGGCATCACACACTTTATTGCAAGGTCAGTGGTTCTACTAAGCATCTATGTGCAAACCTTAATCCGTGGCTTTTTATTTAATCTAGTTCATGTATTAGAAAGTAAACATTTAAAGCTACCTACTAAGACCCATTAATCTGTTTTACAGTAAAATTTAAAGAATGTTGGAATATATTTTCTGTACTTGTAATTTTTACATTAAAAATTCAAAATGATTGCACTTGTTTTTATTTGAGACTAACACTTTTTCTTTTACAGTTAAAGAGCACATAGCTTGAAAAAAATAGCCCCCCCCCAGCATGTTTTTAAACATTTATTTACTATGTTTTTAATGCTATAGGTTCCAAGGGGGCAAAAAAGAAGAACTTATTGGAATCGCATACAATAGACTGATTAGGATGGATGCCAGCACAGGAGACGCAATCAAAACATGGCGTTTCAGTAACATGAAACAGTGGAATGTAAACTGGGAAATAAAAATGGTAAGCTATAACAATATTACTTGCATACTGCTAAAAGTTACTAAGAATAAAAAGGCCTATAAATTCTGAAGATTCATTGTATGTACTATTTCCTCTTAAAGTATAAAACATGGTTGGCTAGTCATGTCTCACTTAAATTTGCCTATTTCATGACTACTTCAGTTATTAAAATTCTAAGAAAAAATGATCTATTTAGAATATTGCTGTATCTTTTTTAAGGTTATCTTTCTATAATGTATAAGTCTTTTCCACTCACAATAGCAGTGAGTGTTCACTGAATGTCTACTTTGTGCCGGGTGTGATACTAAATGTTTTATGTGGGCACCCTATTTCTAAACCTCACTACTGCCTTGGGAGGTAGGTGGATTACCCCTACTTTACAAAAGAGGACACTAAAATTTAGAGGCCTGAGGGCCATCACTGTCTATGACCGTACACTTAGTAACAATGTAAATTGAGATGCTTAGGGCGGTAAAACCTGGCACATCTACTGTCATATATGTTATGCTGTCCCTAGCCTTAGAGTACGGGTCAGTCATTTGTTTTAAGATTACTATGTTTGTAGCATCAGTTTCCATTGCTTTATAGAATCTTGTATTTCTGAAATATTTAAACATGATACCTAAAGGTTAAGTATCTAAGTAAATATTAAACACAGGAAGTAGGTTTTCTCCCAGGACTTGAAGAGAGACATTCTTATTAATCGAATCACCAGAGACCATTTGGGAACTTAATGACCTAAACCCCTTCTCTTCCTTTTCAGAACATAAAAACTAAAAAGGACTGGGGGAAGGGCTGGTAACCTTTACTTATTCTTTTGGACTTGAAAGCAGTGTTAATTTAGGATTAAAAGAGAATATTTGAAGATCGATAGGCTAAATAGCCTAATAGCTTTGCTTGGATGCACCCATCTAGATCCAGGTTTTTACTGGCCCTTACAGTTCTTTGTCTTTGTTCCAGGTCACTGTAGAGTTTGCAGATGAAGTACGATTGTCCTTCATTTGTACTGAAGTAGATTGCAAAGTGGTTCATGAATTCATTGGTGGCTACATATTTCTCTCGACACGTGCAAAAGACCAAAATGAGAGTTTAGATGAAGAGATGTTCTACAAACTTACCAGTGGTTGGGTGTGAATAGAAATATTGTATAGTAAAACTCCATGGCCATAACAATATTTAACTTTAAAAGCTGTTTGTTATATGCTGCTTAATAAAGTAAGCTTGAAATTTATCATTTTATCATGAAAACTTATTTGCCTTATCAGATCAGTTAATAATGTGCACTAACAAGCACGACGACTATTAATCTGCTATAACGATATAATATATGAACTTGAAAATGGCACACATTCCTTAGAGCCATGAATTAAAAACTGAAGTAGTGGGCAAGTCAGGAACAAAACATCACTGATTTCAGCTAGCAAAACTCTAAGAAACTCAAGCCATCTACTTTAAAGCTATCCAGGGCTTAAACTATATGAAGTCTGTTTATCATGTTTAATGCATGTGTTTTAATGTATGTTTAATTTGACCTCCTGTTTTTAAAAATATCCTACTCTGGTAGCCATTTGAAACATCCCCCCACCCACCAGAAAAAAAGATAAATTAGGCCTGCAAAAGATGCCTGATGTTCAATAATGTCATTGTTTGACCTTGAAGGAAAATGCTCTTAGTCCATTGTGCTTGATTTGTTTTTGTCCTTGAATAAGCATGTATGTATATTGTCTTGTGTTTATATTTTACACCATATTGTATTACAACACTTAGTATTCACCAGCATATTCACTATCTGCCTAAAATATGCAATGTTTGCATTATAATATGAAGTAAAGGTCTATGAAGTATGCATTTTGTGTAACTAATGTACAAACAAATTTTATAAAATTGTACAGTTTTTTAAAAAATACAACTAGCAAATGGCTTAGATGTAGCATCTTTACATTAATTAAATGCTTTTAAAAATATAATTGATGTGCAGTTTTAATATCAGCTAAATTAAGAATGACTTCATTATAGTCGTGATTTGCCACAGTGTCCTTAACTCTAATGCCTAGACTGGCCGTGTTCTAGTCTCTTCCGCTGTTACAATCTGCATTGGTGCTAGTCAAAAATTCCTAGCTCACAGAGCCCGAAAGGGTGCCAGGGAGGGAGGGGCGGATTACCAGTGTTGTCCAATAATCCATGGTTCAAAGACTGTATAAATGCATTTTATTTTAAATAAAAGCAAAATCTTTTATTTAATGTTTCTTTCTGCACTTCTTGTTTTTATGGTTTATATAGTATTAACTTTGTAGAAATGAATGTTTGCCTTTGAGAAATGCTTTGCCCACATTGTGTTGCAAGAACAATTTGCTAGTATTTCAAAGTGTTACCAGATAGACACCTAGTCTCTAAGACAGTCATCCACTTAAATTGATAACTCCTCGTTTTTCCTACCACTTAGGAATGATCAGTATAATATTTAAATGTTAGAAATGTAGTTATAAACAAAAACATGACAACTGAGCAGATATTACTAACTTGGGCAGAATTTGTTTTAAACAGCACAACACATGTTAATTTCTTCCCTGTTGTTACTGCTACCATATCATTCAGAATCAGAGCTTCAGTCCTGGACTTTCTACTTTACCTGTTGTATTTAATCAGGCCAAGTCTTACTAATTTTTTCCCTATTGAAAGCTGTGTCTTTCTCCACTATCACCATCACCTAAACTTGGGTCTTTGTCCTGGGCCTGCCATGATGCAGCTGGCTCTTAAAGCAAATCTCGGATCACATTCTCCATGGCTTTTCTTTGACGTCAAAGGCCAAGTCATAACAGGCCTCGCTCCAAAATTTAAGAGCTTTCCATTAAAAATCAAAGTCTTAAGTAATATAGTCCCTGTCCTCATCTTACGTACAGGTTTCCAACTTGTAATGTCACTAGCTAAAAGCCCTAAAATATATTTGGACTGTGATACCCACATCCTTTACGGTCCCACAGCCTCCCCACAAGTGAGAATAGCCTCTGCTGGTTTCTCTACCTCTGGTTCGCCCCACTGCCCTCCCCTCAATTTTGAGGTTCATTCAGCCGCAGCACAACACCAGCTGTATTTCAACTCTATGAATCCTGATTGCCTACAGCATAAATGCCAAAGACCCTACTCAAGTGCTTAGAGGTCTTCTGTGGTCTCTTTCCAGCTTGCATGTTCATCCTTATCTCCCAGTAGTCTGCATTCCAGTCTTACTGGACAGATCACATTCTCCAGACACACCTTGCACTTGCCCATCTCCACGGCATTCCTCAAACCTAGGATGTCTTCATCCCCAAGCCTTCTTCCAGTCTCCACCTGTCCAAATGTCATCTTTCTAGTATTTTAGAAATTTTAGAAAGCTCAAGTGTCCTTCCACAAATACTTCCAAGTTTCCTTGCAGCCCAAAATTTCTCTTACCCTTTGAACTACCATTGAATTTGGCACTTTTATGATTCAGTATATATTACTGTCCCTAATAAATTATTATTTCCTTGAGGACTAGGGCTGAGCCTCATGGTTTCTGTCTAGGGTCAGTTAACATGTATTTGTTTATTGAATATAATGATGGACATTTTGGAAATCAAGGAATCATTACAACTTAGCATTTTTACAGCTTCAGCACAGTTTAACAGAAGAAACAAATACATTTTTTGCACACCAACTATGCAGTATAAGTTTTGCTAAGTGCTTTCACATGAATTAGTTCTTCTAAAGAGTCATACAATCTAGCCTTATTTTATAGATGAGGCTCAGAGAGGCCAACTGACCTGTTTAAAGTCACACAGCTGTATTTAGTGCCAATTCCAGTCTCTACCCACTAATAGTAAAGCAGATCATTCCTCAAAGAAATTAAAAATAGAACTATCCTATGACCCAGCAATTCCACTCCTGGGTATTTATCTGAAAAATCCAAAACACTAATTCAAAAAGATACATGCACCCCCATGTTCACTGCAGCATTATTTACAATAGCTGAGCTGAGGAAGCAAGTGTCCATTGATAGAGGAATGGATAAAGATGTGGCACACACATACAATGGAGTATTAGCCATAAAAAATGAAATCTTGCTCTTTGCAAGAACATGGACGGATCCAGAGAGTATTATGCTAATTGAAATAAGAAAAAGATGTACCATATGATTTCACTTATATGTAGAATCTAAAAACACGAACAAAACAGACAAACCCATGGATACAGAGAACTGATGGTCGCCAGATGGGAAGGGGGCGTGGGGACTGGGTAAAGAAGGTGAAGGGATTAAGAAGTAGAAATTGGCAGTTACAAAATGGTCACGGGAATGTAAAGTACAGCACAGGGAACACAGTCAATGTAACAACATGTCAAGTGAGTACTAGACTTACGGGGGAATCACTTCATAAGTTATGTAAATATCTAATCACTAGTACGGCTGAAACCAATAAAATATTGTATGTCAACTGTAATTGAAAAACTTAAAATAACAACCTCATAAATTCTGAAGAACCCTATTGGTAGTGGTCTCTCTTCAGAGACACTAATTCTCAAAAAGAACACAAGCCCAGGTCTTCAGAGGCATAGTTTCAGGTTTCTGCTTTGTGTGACTGTTTCCTGTGGACCAATTACGCTTACTGCCTGCTCGGTTTCTCCTTAAATCATCAGGTTAGATAACTGCTGGAAACCCCTGAAGTAGTTAATCAGTAATCTTAACTTAGTACAAATTATTTTTACCCAACCTTGAACTTCAAAAGTCAGGGAACAAGAGACAAACTTTTTTGCCAGCTTTACTGAGGTATAGTTGACAAAACTAGCATATTGAAAGCATACGTGGTGGTGATTTGATATATATTATGAAAGGATTCCTATCATCTCGTTAACATCCATCACCCTAGAGACATGAATTTTGTAGAAGGAAAGCCACTTGCAGTTCTTAACCTTTTCTTACACAGGCCAAAAAGCAACAACATGGCAGATTATACTTTTTTCATTCTATATACTATAGTTTTTGTTCTGTTGTTATTATGTCTTATTAAGGTGCTTTCAATTAATTACCAGTGTTGAAGTGGGATCAGACCAACCTGGGTTCCTGCATCTTAATTTAGATGAAGAAATACCACACAGAGTCCAATAAAATGTTTGAAGAACACAACACTCCCTATACTGAATATAGTAGTTTCCTAGGGAAATATTAGGATTTTTTTTTAACTCAGAACTTTTTTTCATCCTCTAAAATGCAACCCTATCCTATGCCTTTCATAGCTATTCCCACCCTCTATAAATTTGACAAGGACTGCTGCTGTTTTTAGACTAATCACTTAAAACATCGTAACAGTTTCACCGCTTACATAATTCAAAAAATAAGAGAACAGGGCTTTCTGAAATCCATCCCTTTGTGACATAGTATTGTCAGTGATACTGAATGCTTCTCCTAAAAGCATAACCCTTTATAGTTGCTGTGTAAGCTCTGCTTTATTCTAAAAATGTAGATGCTGGTGCAAAAAAAAAAAAAAAAAAAAAAAAAAAAAAAATCCTGCCACCCCCAACTACTTTTTTGTAGCTATTATAGTCATTACTTCTTTTAGTAGTTCAGTAGTTGTGAAGACAGGCAAGGATGAGTTGACCTGCTTATATGGGTGTAGACCTACTAAGACGTAGTACAATAAGTTGACCCAATTCTTATTCTGCTGATAAAGTTCTAGTCATCTATACACAGTAATATCCAGAAAAAAACTTTTTTACTGAAAGCTTTGTGCTCTTTAACAAATTAACTGGTCTTTAACTGTTTGAACTGCTTTGGTTTGGCAGCTCAAGGAATGGGGGAGGTAGTAGAAAGAGTGACAGGAAATGGGAAATTTGCAATCTGGGTAAGAGGAATGAAATTCTCAGAGTGGATAACAGAGCCACCCAGAACAGGAAACAGAGTAGTAAAAAAAACCCTTATCTGGTGACCTTATTTCCCACTGCTGATTCCTCTCTTGCTTTCTCTGCTTTATTTAATAAACAATACAAAGTTTCCCAGGCTGAATGTGTACATTAAAATTCTCGATTCCCTTAGTAAACATTTACCAGCACACACACCCCCCCTAGTTGAGCTTCCCTTTTGATATTTATACATGAGCCTGCATATTACTAAAAATTACAAGCACTTACAATAATTTGAGACCATTGTTTCACAAGATCTAATTATAGTGTCATGTGGCTTCATTGGCCAAGCATTATCTGTATTACTGTTCAGGCAAGTGGGCCAAGTTCAATGTTAATTAAATTTATGATGAAAACAGCACAACCAACCAAACAAGTTTAACATCTGTATTAATATGGTTTGTAGATATAACATGATAAAGAAGACTTTATGAACCTAAATTCTCAAATCTAAATTTTCCAAACTTCATGATCAAATAAAAATCAAGTAAACACATTTACTCACAGGTTTACTGATCGAAATATCAAAATCTTGTTTCTATCTCCTTACCTAATTATAAATTCAATTACTATTAGAAGGAGCATTTAGAAGATGGCATTTCTTCTATTCCAGACTAGCAAAGGGTCAACAATAGCCAAAACAGGCCTAAAGAGCAACAGTTGAGGAGACTAGACTTACCAGATAGCAAGAAGTCTTATAAAACTCTATTGAAAGTGTAGTGTTGGCATAGAGATAAATCAAATAACCAGAGTCCACACAGAGACTCCAGAAAAAAACACAGGTATAAGAACTTGATGATCTCTGAGAGCTGGCTTTGCAGATCAGCATGAAGCAGACAGACATCCCAATGAATGGTGCTGGTGGTTATCTTTATGAAACAAAGGAATTTGGACCAGTACCTCATGTATGTAAGTGGCAGTCCAAATCAATTCCAAATAGATTGAAGACTTAGGTGAGAAAGGCGAAACTAAAACTTTTAAAAGATGACATAAGGGAGCACTTATATGACATTGAGGAAAGATTTTGTGTAGTAAGACACAAAACACACAATGCAATCGCATTCAAATAAGAACTATAGATAAAAAAAGAGGCAAATTAAATTTGGAGAAGATATCTGTAACACATAATGATGAACAACGGATTAGCATCTAGAATATAAACACACAGGCTGAACTGATCAGACCAAAAGAAAAAGGGACAAAACTCTGGGATTGGGTACTTCACAAAAGAGGAAGATCAAATGGTCAAAAAAATCTACAAAAATCTGTTTAACTCCTCTAGTAGTCTAGAAAATGAGAGGCAAAAAATGTTTGAATACAATTACAGTTTCACACCTAGTAGATTAGTAAAATTTTCAAAGTCTGACAGTATCAGGTATTACTAGGATGTGGGCACATTGGGATACTTATTGTTGGTGGAAATATAAATTGGAACAAAGCACTTCAGAAACACTTTGACATCATCCAGCAAAATTAAAGATGCATCTTGCAACCCAGCAGCTCCACTCCTAGGGTATGTATATTCCCTGGAGAAACTTGCATGTGCATACAGGGGACATGCACAGGACTATACATAGCAAAACTACTTATAATAGCAAAAAAAAAAAAAAACTGGAAACAATCAATTCCATCACAATAGAATGGATAAATTATAATATACCCATAAAATGGAATAAAACAGCAGTGAATAAATTCCAGCATACAAAATGGATGAACTGCATCTTAATGCTGAACCAAAAATTTAGCTGCAGAACACAGTATGATTAAAGTTTTTAAATGTGCAAGATTTATAAACATTAAGAAAAACAGAAGAGGCAAATGTTTTCTATTATAAATGTTGCATTTCTAAAAGATAGATTGTTGGTGATTCTAAAGTCTGGTATGAAACAGTGTGACACTGAAAGTCACTGTGGCTTAATGGAAGTGAGTGAGTCTTGCTCTTGACAGCTGCCACTCCACTCTTCTGTTAACATGTGCTTTATTGAATCTCGACTAGATCAGCTCAGGAGTCTGGCTCCTGCTGTCAAATGAATCACTAATTGGTCGACTGGCTGCCCTGGTTTAAGAATGAAGCTTGTGAGCCCAGGAACAGAGTTTCAGTCCCCTTGTGGTCCAGTTGGCTTTACATTGTTTCATGTTCACAGGCTGTACCTGGAAATGTCCAGGGTTAGTCACAAGAGGGACTGGACAAGATAAGAACAGATCAGCTCAATTGAAAAATCAACTTTAAGCTCAAGGTTCCGGTCAGTATACAAATCACAGCACTGTTACTTAAAAGCACTTTTGAAGATGTCGACTCAAATTTTATTAAACCATATAAGTCATAGCAGAAGAATCACGGAACTTATTTGACACCTACTCCTGCTGCCTGGATTAGTATCAAAAGTTTGGATCTAGTCTTCTATATATAGCTGCTGACTTTATGAGACAGGAATTCTGAACAGGATGTCGATTCTCAAAAAATTAGGCTTTCATGATTTGAAAGTGTTTTATAAATGTATGAACATGAAGTCAACAGGAGAGGAAAGATAGGTAAAAACCACTGCTATATAGCACAACAATCTTGAAAATACCAAGAATATTTTGGTTTGTTTTTAAAATGTTCCTGTTTCATACGGAAAGCACCAGAGTAAGGACTGACTGCAGGTAAGTAAAGCAGAAAGCTTTAAAAAACAATTGATCAGCGTAAGACTAGGTCAGCTTCAGAGAGAATGGAAAAGACACACAGGGTCATGAACTAGACAAGATATGCATATAAAATTTTCTTGTAAGGGTATACAGTTGACCCTTGAACAACGTGGGGGTTAGAGGCGCCAACCTGCTGCGCAGTTGAAAATCCACATATAACTTTAGACACCTCCAAAACTTAGCTACTAGTTGTCCCTCAGTATCTGCAGGAGATTGGTTCCAGGACCCCACTGTGGAAAACAAAATCCGACGATGCTCAAGCCCCTTATATAAATGGCTTAGATCAATGCATACACGCAGCCCTCTGCATCCACGGATTCAGCCAAGCGCGCATTGAAAACAGCAATTTTGATCCTCAGGTGGCTGACTCCTTGGATACAAAACCCAGGTATACAAAGGGCCAACTGTATGTATATTAGAAAAAATCCACTTATAAGTAGACCCGTCAGTTCAAACCTGTGTTGTTCAAGGGTCAACTGTTTTTTTGAAAAGCTACCACTTTAATAGGGGTTGACAATAACAGTTCTTCTGTACCAAAGATGGGGAAAAGGAAGCTAGCTTATCAATAACATCCTCGGCGGAGAAGAAACTTAATTAACAGGGGCAAAGAATAGCCAGCAAATAGGAGACTGCGGTTTCGGTCCTCTTTGTCACTCAGGCTTGATCTTTATTTCTAAACCTCAAACTCAATAAATAATTTTGTATAATCTGCCAATGTGTCTTCATGGAAAGTTTAGAAATTCTTTAGTTTCAGGTGTCTCTCGCCCAACCGTCTTGTTCTAAAGATGTCGTATTTCTTTCTGACTGGGTTTTAGTCTCATTTCAGTGCTCCAAGTACTTGCCGTCTGGCAGTAGTTTAGAAACTCCCTTTCGCTTTCTCATAAATGTTGTTGAAAGCAAGCACAGAACGGAGAGTAAATGCCTTCCACTTATTTTTAGCAGGAAGCTGGAACTGAGATCCTCACGAGGCCCTCTCCAGACCTTGGGGTACTGTAGTTAGAAGCCTACACTGTGAACCTGACTCCTTTCACATGCCCAGGATTCCTCCTGTGAAGATCTTTAAAGAGGCAACTGGACAGATGTTTTCTTTAATCTTCACTGGTTAAGACAAATCTGTGGAATGTAGAACTTCTAGAGTGGTGGGTTTTTTTTTTTTTTTGCTTTTATTTTTTAGGCAAACGACATGAATGATCAATGTTTCCTCCAGTCCTCAGAACTGCTTGAGATCAAACTATGTGGATCTCTAAACAAAAATGATTTCTAAGCCTATGAGACTTGATTCTAAACCTTGTCCTTGATTTATATTCTGAGAAATTGCACTAAGAAGCTGTGCTCCATAAAAGCCTAGGGCAGAGTCTTTTGCAATCTGTTAGGCAATTATTTTTTTAAAAGAGGGGGGTATAATAACTGTTTTGGTACACAATTAATTGAGCTCTAGTTCTAAGTAAGAGTTCACAAATCACTGGAGGCCAGTCAGCTCATTTTGTTCCAAGAGATCTACAAATTCAGGTGCATTCCTCATGAGGCAGGGAAAGCTACATGGCTGATACTTTCTTTTGAGAAAAGGAATTAACTTTTCTTAGAGGTTCCTCAAGCTGAAGATGGAGAAGTAGGAAGCAATGAGCTATTATTATCTTTTTAATAAATTCTAATTTATTTACGTGCCAGAGGAAGCGAATACTATATCAGGTGAAACAGGGCCCAGAAATGAAAAGACAATGGTGGAAGACAGTACATGAGAATTTTGATACATGTCACAAGGCCATTTATGACTAAGTGCCAAGTGGACGATTGAAGGTGATAAGTGCTCATGAGTCAGAGAAGGCTGGGGGCCAGAGCAACCCAGGAAAACTGCCCGACCATGGAGACACCAGCAGGGCTGTGAAGGACATGGAGAGAAGCCCAGCGAGGAGGAAGTGAAGGCAGGAGGGCTGGGAACAAAGTTCCAGGGCAGCGGGAAGATCCCAGTCCTAGCACGATGAAATGGTGGGTGCTCAATACATATCTGCGAAAACCTAAGAGAGGGATTTTTTTTTAGGAACAAGAAAGTGATTAAAATACTTAGGGAAATTACATGGAGTAATGTGGTATGCATTTGAGTTATTCGAACGAAGCTAAAATTAGCCAACTATATCAGAAGCACAGACGGGGAAAATAGAACACAAGGGAGATAAACTATTAAAAATCATCCTGAGGAAACATGGAAAATAATGTGCATGTGTGAAGAAGCATCAGTTATAGCCTTACTTAGCAGAAACGCCTGTATTTTTAAAAAGCTGCAGAGGAACAAAGATGAGAAAGGTGCTACGAAAGTACAAGATAAAGGAGTGTGACACGTCGAAGCTTCCAAAACACAAGATGTCATGGAGAAGACCCGCGAGGAAGGCCACCTTCCGTTTCAAAGGCTGCTCTTTACATTTTAGAATCCGGAGGGAAACGAGCTGGAAACAGACATGAGTTTGAGAGCACGTCCTGGGGGGGAGGAGGGGGAGGGGGGGAGGGAGGAAAGGAAGGAGAGAAATCACAGCCATCCAGCAAAAGAGCCGAGGCGTGGGAACCTCTCTGTGACCCGGTATGGGGTGCACGGAGAACTTCGACCCTGAGCAGATGTCCTAAATCTGCTTTCCTAAAGCAAAATATGTTGTAGTACTCAGAGAAACTTCTGTGAAGGAATTTGAAAAGATCACCACCACAAAGAAGTCTTTAAAAACAGTTCTTTCTGGCAAATTCTGTTTAGGTCCTCTAAAGAAAAAGGACACCAAAACCCAACACTAGGTAAAGCAAGAAAAAGAGACCAGCGGAGACCTTTTCTCCTGAAAAGGTCTGAGCTCACAGCCTCTTGGAGAGGCCCTCCCTGACAACCCCTGGTGTGTCCCCATAAGCGACTCATTATTTATTAAGTGTCTGTCTCTAGGCCTTAAAACTAAGAGGGTGATGCTCACCCCTCTCTCCCCAGAGCCTAACTGGTTGGGGCACAGGGAAGTTACTCAAACCGTATTCCTGCAGTGAATGAGGGAAAGAATTCCAGCCATCACAGAATGTGAAAACACGGAGATGCAAGTTGCTCAAGGAAAGAAACTCAAAGAGAACTATATTCCAGGCTTGAGATTGGTTATATACTTGGTTTTTTATTAGCCAGCTGGGGATTATTTATTTTGTTATTTTTAGGTCCAAAAATCTTAGGCTTCTGTCTTTACCACTAGCTGTTCTGAAGTTAGAAAACAGCCAATTTAAATATCGGCCCAAGCTAAACCTCCCAGAGACAGGTGCTCTTGAAAGAAAAACGTTCAAATTCAAAAAGCAAACCAACAAGGAAAAAATTTTTAAAAAAGATATCGGGATTGTATGCATTATCCTTTTATGAGTTTTGTGTTATAAATTTGAAGACGGTCTCATGGAGATAAAGTTTAGGGGTTAATTCTCAAGTTAAGTGTGAAGTGGAAGAGTTCACTGCAAGGACGGTGAACTAACTTCTTTTTCTAAGTTCTTCTCGCCATGACCCCATCATGTCAATTCTCCAAATATCAGAGATGGTCACGTTCAAATTAAACAGAAAAGGATTTTTCAAAGCCAAGAGTTTCTTAAAGTGATCTTTGCCACATTTTCCGTCCACTAAAAACAACTAACATTTATTGAGCAAGAATATGGCAAAGCATTTATATTTCGTCTTACTTAAACCTCACGAAGCTGTACGAGGGACCTGAACTATGGAGAAATGAAGGAATTTTCTCAGAGCCACATAGTAAATAGGTGGTTGTGAAGCTTGCTCTTAAACTACTGTACTCTATTCCATTAATATGGATAATTGGACATTACCCAGGAAAAGTACAGCAATGACAGCAATATATGATCCTTCTAATCAATCCACTTTTTACATATTATAAGCACTTTTTAAAACTTTTTATTATGGAAGAAATTCAAACATACATAAAATAAATGGAACCCCATGTACCATCACACAATTTTAACAGTTACTTATATCTGGCCATTCTTGTATAATTTTTACCTCTACCTACTCTTCACTTGATTATTATTTTTCTGCAGTTTTTTGAGGTAAAATATACATACACCGAAATTCACAAATTGCAGCCGCACAATCTGACATATGGACACATACATGTAATCCACAGTCCTATGATTTGGAACATTTCCATCTCCCCAGATAGCTCTTCCACATCCCTTCCCAGTCATTCCTCCCCATCCCCAGAGGCAACCACTGTTATTGTGGTTTTTGGGGTTTTTTTCCACCTTGGATTAGTTTTGCCTCTTCTAAAATTTCTATAAATGGAACCACTCAGAATGTCCTCTTGTGTCCTGCTGATCTGCTCAGCATGTTTTTGAAAGTTAGCCAATGTGGCTGTATGTACCAGTGAATTATTCTCTGTTTGAATACACCACAATTTCTCTCTCCATTTTCCCTGGTGCACCTCTGAGATGTTTCTGTTCTGGAGCTATTATGAATAAAGCTACAGTAAACATTCTTGTATGAGCCTCTTCGAGAACATGTGTTTCATTTCTCTTAGGAGTAGAATTTCTAAGTCAAAGGAATTTCTGTAGGTTGGAATTTTATTGAAACCACTTTCCAGAATGGATGTACTATGTTATATTTCTACCAGCGATGTATTAGAGTTGCTTACAGATTTGCCAACATTTGATGTTGTCAGTCTTTCTAATTTTAGTCATGGGTATGTAGTACTAGTTCACTGAGGTTTTAATTTGTATTTTTTTTCTGATGACTAGTGATGTTGAGCATCTTTTCATGTGCTTGCTGACCATATATCTTCCTTTGTGAAGTGCCAGTTTAAGAGTTTTGTCTATCTTTTTAAGTGGATTGTCTTTATTATTGAATTATAGAGTTCTTTATTCTGGATACAAGTCCTTTAATAGATACACATTTTGCCACTTTTTCTTCCAGGCTATGGATTACTTATTTATTTTCTTAATAGTGCTTTTGATAAAAAATAAATATTTAATTTTGAAGAAATATAATTCATACATTTTTTCTTTTATGGTTATCACTGCTTTCCGAGTCCTAGCTAAAAATTAGTTGCCTATCCTCAGTTCATGAATGTGTTTTATGTCCTCTTTCTGAAGCTGGATAGTTTTAGCTTTTATATTTAGATCTAGGATCCACTTTAAATTAGTTTTGTATATGATGTGAGGTATTGGTTGAGGTTCTTTTTTTTTACATGTGGTTATCCAGTTTTTCCTGAGCCATTCGTTAAAAACACTATTGTCCTCCTCCCACTGACTTACTTTGCCCCTTTGACAAAAATCAATTGACCATAAAAGTGAGCATCTCTGTTCTGTCCTTACACCACACTTTTCTCTCTTCTGCCAAAGCCATACTGTTTGATTATTGCAGCTTTATATTGTAAACCTTGAGTCAGATAACTTAAGTTCTCTAGCTTTACTCTTCTTCTTTAAGATTGTTTTGGCAAATCAAGGCCCTTTATATTTCTGTATAGATTTTAGAATTACCTTCTCAATTTCTATGTTTAAAAGCCTACTGGGATTATGATTGAGATTATACTGAATCTCTTCATTACTTTAGGGAGAACTGATATTTCAACAATAATAAGTCCTTCCAATCCATGAGTAGGGTATCTCTTTCCATTTATTGGCTTTTTTTTTTTTTTTGTCGGGTGGGGCACAACTGAACCTCTATTTACCTGACAGAAATAAAGTTATTCTTTAAAGAAAAAAAAAAGAGCAGCTTAATTGAGACTTAATTGATATACCAAAAAAATCTGCACATATTTAATGTATGTAATTTGATGAGTTTAGACAAATGCATATACCCATGATACCACATTGAAATCTATAAAAGAAAAAATGTTATCAGAAATATCTTATTCCAAGGTTAAAAGTGCTCTCTAGTCCATTCTATTGTACTCAAAAATTTATTAGCAATTGTATTATTTTAATCCAAAATTACCTCAAATAATAGTTATTCAGATGACTCTTGAACAACATGGGTTTGAACTGTTTGGTCCATGAACACACACTTTTTTCAATTGACCCATGGTTCAAATCCGTGTTGACCAAGGGTCAACTCTGTGTTTGGGAATCTGAGTATGTGGAGGGCCAACTATACTTATATGTGGAGTTTTGACCATGCAGAGGTTGGTGCCATTCACATCCACATTGTTCAATGTCATCTGTAATTTCAAACAGGGAAAAATGCATTCTCAAAAATGTACATAAGGAAAATACATATCAGCTAATCAAGCAAGATGTCTACCTTTGTGATAAAATATATTTTTGTTTGTTTGGTGTTTACATTTTTTAGCAGTGTGTTAAGGGGATGGTCAAAGTGTATCTGAGAGTAGGGGAAATTAGTCAGTAGATTTGAAGTGCCGGATGATATAAATTAAAAAAAAAAAAAAAAAAAAGAGGAAAGAAGATGCTGGCTGAAAGATAATGAGAAGTGGAAACCCCAGTTTCCTAGTGATAGCACAAGATAGCCCTTCTCGTTAACTTCTTTTTAAAAAAATGAAGTGCGATTTGCTAAGGGGAAAAAGCATTGGCCAGAGTGATTTGTGATATCTTGTACTCTAGCGTCACAAGTCAACTCTTGTACCAGTACAAAGACCAAGAAGTGAGAGATAAGCCATTCTGTAACAGAAAAGGGAAAACAGGGGACCGTGGGAGTAAGGGTCTGCCTCAGTGGTGCTTTTTATGAGACTAACATTCGTCAATGGTCAAGGTCTATGTGGCCAAATTAATGAGATTAACGAAGCATTAATGAAATACAAATTTTGAATGTGATCTAGGTACATCTTTTCCTTTGTGAATAAAAGATGTGTTAGAGATAACTGAACCGAAATTTAAAACTACTTTCTCTAGTGTGTAGCAGAGATGATTTTGGCTAGAAATGGGAACTTACAGGACAAAATCTCAACCTATAATAATTTTTTAAAAAATCGTAATATTTGAAATTATGAATGGAACTATCAAAATATTCAGTGGTTGCCAGAGGTATCCACCTTCAACAGTATAGCCTACATTTTAAATATCTGAAATTTAAATATGTGCAATCAACTCAAATTAGAGTCATTACAAAATCATGACAAATTCCCAAAAGAGGTGTGTGTGTGTGTGTGTGTGTGTGTGTGTGTTTGTGTGTTGGAGGTAGAAGTGGGGTCACTGAAAGAAAATCCTCTATTGAGATGTTTTTCAGCACTATAGTCTTTCCATTTTTCCCTTAAAAGGAGGATTGGACTGACAATAACTAAAAGAAACGTTGCCAGGGTTGGAGAAATATGTACTACTCCTTTAAAATAAACACAGAAGGGCTGGGTCTTGGTCATGCACATCTACAGATTACTCATATTCACTTCCAGGGCCTCTCCCTGGCACAGCTGTGGAGTGGGCAAAATTTATCTTTAGAACCTCCTACTTCCCCTTCTGGACCACGGTCCTTTCTCCTTGGTCTGTCCAAGGTTCTCAGTGCCGTCCAGGGTAACAGCACACCCTAGCCTGCTTTTTGGGAATGTGGTTTTGTTCTTAAAATCACATCTCTCCCTCTTCTTCTACTTCTCCCCAACCCTCCAAAAAAGTAGAAGTTAAAATTTTCTTCTTCTCATTAGTTAATCAACTGGGAGGAAAGAAATGTTGTGAATGAATTCACACTGGCATGTCAGTGACTAATATTTTTTTTCTTTTTCCCATGTGTGCTGGCCTTTTAAAAGCTTGTTAAGCTAAAAGAATGTGTTCCTTAGGAGGAAAGTTCAATCCGTAGCATAGCCAACAAAGAAACCTGGAGAGATCTGGGTTTCCCAACCCATACAGTACTCTCAGACTAACAGAGTCCTTCCAACGGACCCATACTTTAATCCATACACAAAAATTAACTCAAAGGCCCAAAACTATAAAACCTCTAGAAGAAAACATAGGGGAAATGTTTCATGAAACTGAATTTGGTAATGAATTCCTGGATATGACACCAAAACAAGGACAACAAAAGAAAAAATTGCTAAATTGGACTTTATCAAAATTTAAAACTTTTGTGCAACAAAGGATATTATCAGCAGAGTGAAATGGCATCCTACAGAATGAGAAAATATTTGCAAATCATATATCTAATAAGGGATTAATATCCAGATGATATAAACTCTTACAACTCAACAACAAAAAATGCAATTTATAAATGAACAAAGAATTCGAATAGACATTTCTCCAGAGAAGATATACAAATGGCCAATAATCACTTGAAAAGATGCTCAACATCATTAATCATTAGGATAATGCAAATCAACAGCACAATGAGATACCACTTCACACCCACCAGGATGGCTACTATAAAACAAAAACAAAATAACACGTGTTGGTGAGGATATGAAGAAACTGGAAATCTTGTGACTGCTGGTGGAAATGTAAAATGGTGCAGCCACTGTGGAAAACAGTACTACCGTTCCTCAGAAAATTAAAAATAGAACTACCAGAGGAGCCAGTAATTCCACTTCTAGTATATGCGAAAAATAATTGAAGGTTACGGCTTGAACAGATATTTCTACATCCACGTTCACAGCAGCTTTATTCACAATAGCCAAAAGGTGGAAGCAACCCAAGTGCACATTGATAAATGAACGGATAAACAAAACGTAGTACATACATACAACAGAATATTTTTCAGCCTTGAAAAGGAAGGAAATTCTGACACAAGCTATAATATGGATAAACCTTGAAGACATTATGCTAAGTGAAATAAGCCAGTCACAAAGGGACAAATATTGTATGATTCCACTTATATGAGGCATCTAGAGTACCTCACAGGGTATAGCATTTCAGAGACAGAAAACAGAACGATGGTTGCCAGGGACTAAGGGAAGGAGGGAATGAGGAGTTAGTGTTTAATGGGTGTAGAGTTTCAGTTTCAGATGATGGAAAAGGGCTGGAAATACATAGTGGTCAATGAATGTACTTTAATGCCACCGACTTATATACTCGCAAAGGGTTAAAACGGTAAATTTTATGGTTATGTATATTTTACCACAATAAAAAAAAAAACTGAATAAACTTTTGAGGTAATTACCTTACCACACAGGTCATGTGTATAACCTAAAAATGTATTTCCAATATTTGTAATACATAAAACTAATAAAAAGTAATCTGATTCTTCCATTTTGACTCTGGGACATGCAACAAAAGACCTGTAAGTCTCTCCAGATCCAGTTTAACAGTAAATTGCTTAGTTGGACTGGGTGGGGATAGGGCATAGTGGGCAGAAGGCCTGAAAGCTCTGGCTGGTCCACCCACTGACCCTGCTGGCTCTCTGCAGCACTGGTGGCCACCCTTCAGAAGAGAAGTCATGGGCCCTTGCATAAGAACTCTATGTATATTGCCCCCCAAGCACAAGTCTGAGAAGGGCTTTGCCCCTCTAGGATTAACTGCACCAGAGCCCCCGTTCCCCTCTCTGCAGTGGACAATCAGATCTAGTACACATTACAAAGACCCTCCTCTTGACCAAACTTTAGTCGAGCTCCTCTGAGCCCTCTTCTCCACTATGCCTCAACCTTGGCCTTCATCCTTGCTGGGATCAAGTTCCTCATCTCCTACCTTTGATGCATACGTCCTTGACCTGCCTTTGGCAAAAATCCTGTTATGGTGGTTTTGGAAGTGCCCCCCTGCCCTCAATGTCTCCTCTTGGTAATTTTCCATACACTGAGCCCCTCGCTCTGCTCATTCATTATTAATCAATCCCCAGCTGCCTTTATTGTATTTGAAGTTGAGTCCCATCTCCTTCCTGCGATGTTCTTACTGCAATTGTCCTAAATAATATCCTCCTTACCATGTTAACAAATGTCAGAATAACTTTTTCTTTAACATGGATTGGCAGGAACCTTGGAAGTTTACAATTTTTTGCCTTTCAAGGGCAATAATGCTGCAGGGGTCATAGTTATTGAAAAGTAACTGACAATTCATCCAATCATTTAATTGTGTTCTGGTAAATAAAATCCAATAGTGATCGATCCCATAGATTTATAACCTTCTAAAAGCTAGAAAATTTAATGATTACATGTGAGTTCTCTTGGGAGAATGGAAAAGAAATTATAGTGATTTAAAAAGCAATGCCTAAGGCTTGAAATACTGTTACAGGCAATCCAAACCCTAGACCTGTTTACTACCTCTACCAGTCTACCCTGCCTCCGACCCAATACGCTTCTACCCACCTCCCCATCCACCCTGCACATACGCACAGCTCTGGCTCTGAAATGGGCATCAATTACCCACTTTTCCCTCCCACTCTGCAGGATTCATGCCTTGGCTCCTCAGGGCCATGGCCCTAGGGAGAGTTGGCAGCCTTCCCTGAGAAACTGGTGGAGGCTGCTGTCGCTGTAGGGACATCGGATGCTGGTGCGAGGCAGCCCAGTCTGTGCTTAGAAGGGAAAATGCCCCAGGGCTCTAGTGTGTGTCTGTCTGCGTAACCACTGGAGAAGCTGTCTCTTTGGGAGGAAGGGGGGTGCAGCCTCCCCATATCCCACTTAGGTACATTAAGGGGTGGGAAAGCACTTGAAGAAGCAGAAAGGCAAAGGCTAGAACTTATCCCTGGGCACACGACTGCCTTCTGCATTCAGGTGGTACAGACTCTTTCAAAAGGAAGCAATCTATTCCACTTACACAAGGAGAAAGAAGTATGTCCTTGTTCTTTGTCAAGGTGTCCCAGGGAAGCCTGGTGGCTCTCACTAACAGAAAATAACTGCTTTTCATTTGCATCGCACCTAACCCCCTGTATAGTAAATAATGGAAAATGTTTTCAAAATGTGTCTGAAAATCTTTGTTTCATCAGAGATGCTTTACACTTACTATAAGCAGATCTTCCTTTGGCTCAAGGCCATCTGGGTTTCCAGAACAAGGGGTGTTGACTGGATTAGGTAACTAAGCCAATTTGTCTTAATAAACTTAATTACTAACTTCCTGACCTGGGTTATAAGCCCACAATTAGTTGGTTTCTAAATGAGAATGATATTCAGGTATTTTTAAATGGCAATCATTTTATTCATAAAGTTTTCTAAGTAAAGCAGAGCTTTCACTCGGGGACTTCTGACTGGTAATGAGCTCATTGTTAATCACCTAAACATGGACCACCCTCCCTACCCTGACCCCATCAAATTCTAATTTAATATTTTTCCCATTTGAAAAAAAAAAAAAAAAAAACTAAGTCATTTTCACTAGTCACAAGAATAAGCCCTTAAATGAATACTCCATTCTAAAATAATAATAATAATAATAATAATAATAATAATAATAATAATAATTCAGAGGTCTCCATAATTGTGTTCTTTCTGTTCTGTTATCCAAAGACTTTTTTTTATAGTATGACATAAACCACCTCTATCCTCACCTGCAGCAAAAATCGTGTCAAGACAGTAAGTTTGGACAAAGTGAAGCTGTTACATGATATGACTTCCATTTGGGGACCGAAAGGTACCAAGACAGTGATTTTAACTAGACTACGTGACATTGCATACAAACATATTCCAAAACAAAAAAACTCTTTTTCTTAGTTATCTGTATTATATCATGTGAGTCTTTCTTCCCAATCAACTATTTAATGTTATATATCTCTTTGCATCTAATGGGTTTTTCTCTATTGAATAACATTTTTAGATGAATGGTAATTTAATCGAATGTTCCCTGCTGTTAAAAAAAATAATACTCCAGAGCTTATGTGTTGAATCTAGCTTCATTATATTACTTTTTAATAAAATATATTAAATGAAGCTGAAGGGAACATATTTGGGAAAGCCTATTCCCAGTGACTTCAATGTCTTCTCATTCATTTTTTAAAAAAACTCAAGCTCTTAGTTTTTTTCTCTCTTATAAGTTAATTAACTGAAAAACAGATCTGGTTCTTATTCCCAACCCAGTTCTAATTCGGAATAAGCTCTTAGTCATAGAACTTCAGACGCAAAGTCTGCCTTAGCCAGCGATTGTGCCCAGGGCAAAGAGGAAAACCTAGAAGAGGAAAGCGTATTAGAGAATGACAGGACCATCGAGCTGATTTAGTTAGGCATCATTAGGATATGTGTTTCATGTCCAGAATTCTGTGTGAGTCTAATGAAGTCCTAGGAGGAAAATTACATCTTATATTCATTTATCTCTGACTTGGAATTTTATTAAAGCTAGCTTAGCTGAATGATCAATTTCCCTGAAAATTTCGTATCAAAATTGATGGCACCTATGTCATAGAACACCAAGAAAGGCTGCAGAAATGTTCCTGAGTAGAGAGACATGATAACTTGATCTTATACAAAAGAAAAACAAATTGCTTTAAAGGACAATATTAGACCAATGAATACAACTAGAATATAGGTTATAAACTAGATGTAAACATTATGTCAATATTAAATGTTTTCTAGTTGATAACCAAACTGGATTAGTAAGAGAATATCCCTATTTTTAGGAAATACACACTGAAACATTTAGAAGAGTTATGGTGAGTTACCCTCAAATGGTTCAGAAAAAGAAATTGTGTGATTGTGCATGTGTGAGTGTGTAGGGAGACAGTATGTGCACAATGATAAAGTAAATGCGTTAACTACATGAATTTGAGTAGGGGGTATATGGGTTTTCTTTGTGCTATTCTTATGCACATTTATGTAGGTTTGAAATTATAGTTGCTCCTCAGCTTACAGCAAGGTTATGTCCTGATAAATCCATCATAAACTGAAAATACTGTAAGTTGAAAATGTATTAAATACTGCACTGTAGAGTAGGGGTTTGTCCACCCTGGTCATGGCGTGACTGACTGGGACGTGCAGAACATCTTGACGAGTGTCTGACCAAATACTGGGCACCAGAGCCTAGCCAAGGTGACGCAGAATATTAAACATCACGGTACTGGAAACAGGGTGTTCAGTGATCATTATTGTTTAAGCCGCTATGGAAAAATAGAGATAAAACCTAGAAAGTTCCCTGTCTTCAAGAACGGTAAACTGTAGAGACAAACCTATACTAAGTATCCACAAAATAACTATAAAATCATCTAAAACAACAGAATGAAGTCCTCATGCCAAGGTACAGAACACAGGGATTCAAACAAAGCAGGTGAGAAGAGCCTGGAAAGGGGTAGGGATCAGAAATAAGGAGTAGGAAGAATTTACGGTAAGGTTTCTGTTGGGAGATGGGGCAGGAGGTTCTTCCAGATGAGCTCAATTAACTCTTTCCTCTTCCAAGATTCCTCCCCACCCCCTACTTTGGAGGAGTTTTAAGACAAATAAAGAAACAAAACAAGCCCCAGTAAGTAGTGTTATATTATAGAGTTTTATGCCCTACTAAATGAGCATCCTCAGTTAATAAATCCAGCAGATTTACAAATGAGCTTTCATACTATAAAGGGCTACAGAATTGAATGCTTGGTTTACAGTTTTCTAATTGTCTTAATTATTTAAATATGTGGAAAACTTTTGTTTGCCTTTAATATGAAAGCCACAGAATTCAATCTTTTAAATTTCGTATTTTTCAGTCTAAAAGTTTTCGGACCTTTGAAACTTTACTATGGACCTATTATTTTATGACTTTGCTGTGGTTTTCTTAGTTGAAAACCCAAGCATAATTTAAAAAGAGAATCTAATCACTATATCTAATTACTAAAAAAGTTTAAGTACTGACATTATTGCATTTAACTTAAATACAACTTTTAAAAATAATGACTCTCAGATGGACAGGAAGTTGCCATTAGAACAGCTAGAGTTGAAAGAAGGTTGTTATTAAAGAAGCCTCTTTTAAAATCTCAGCTTACTCCATGCTAACTTCCCAAATTGCATTTGTAAACTCAATCTTAAAATATTAAGAAAAATTTTGGCGTCCCAGACCTTTTACTCCTTTTTTGTTGTTAACACTCTTAGCTCTTCCACAAGAGAAATAACATTTGTGTCTCTACAGGAAACATCAAACCCTCATTAAAATCTGCAGCTACTTAATATAAGTCAATGGGTGGGACTCATTGAGAAGTATTTCTATATTAATTTTGCATGTGGAAAGAGGATGAAGCCTTGCCCTACCCATTTCCTTGCATGTATTTATTAAGTATTTATTCGTCCTACAATCATTTATTACCTGCCTATTAGGTGATAAACTTTAAAATAGTATTTTGAACTGCAATGAGTTTAGGAAGTAGATCAGTTAAGACCTGGTGAACACATGCATTTTCACAGGGAACCTTCAGAGAGGCTTCAGAGGGCAGCGGGAAGGATGACCACAGGGTGCCCCTTCAAGTGGCAGTTCTGGAAGTCACAGTGTCCAGGTTTCTCTGACTCAGAAAGGGCATCTGCTAGATACTGAGGCTGCATTTGACACTTCATTAATATACTTTTTAAAACTCTCTCCCCTTAGCTTTTCTGATGCCATTTTCTCCTGGTTCTCTATTCTCTCTAGCTTCTCTCTCTCTGCTCACACTATGTCAATGTTAGATGAGGCCTTCTTGGAGAGACCTCTCTTCCTTTCATTCCACACACCCTGCCAGGATGCAGTTACCCATGCTATCACTTCAGCATGGATGATGACTCTAAAGGTGGGCTGACGACTCCCAAGTCCCCACTTCAGCTCAGGCCTCTCCTCTCAGTGCCAGTGGAGTGAAGACCCCACCTCTCAGGTATCTCTTAAATGTCTCAAAGAAATCTCAAATGCACCATGGCCAAGAGAAGACTCATCATAACCCTCCCCTACTCTCCCACCAGCTGCCAGTATCTCCCTACCCACTCACCCACCATGGTACCATGATCTATCCAGTTCTCAAAGGCCCTCCATTGATTCCTTCCACTCCCATAGCCCAACTCCACAAATATCTAGTCAGCCACCTGGGAGTCCTTCAAGTCCATCCACTAAATATTTCTTGAACCGGTCTACTCCTTTCTATCTCATGTCTTAGCTCAGGGCCTCACCATTCCTTGTTTGATAACTTCCATTACCTGACTGTTTTTCCTAATTATAGTTGTTGTCCCTTACAGTCAGGCCTCTACACCAAAAGATGTTTATAAAAAGCAGTGGCTTTCAGTGGTTCCCTATCACTGTCAAGATTAAGTCCTTAAAAGTGGGGGTGGGCAGTGGAGACGGGGAGAGAAAGAGAAAGAAAGGAAGAAAATGTGTATATAGGTGTATGTAAGTGTAATATAAGCACTGGCTCTCCACACATAGGCCCCTTTCTACTTTTTAAGACAAAATAGTATAATTTCAGTGCACAGACTTGAGTTTGAATGCCTGGGTTAATTCTCAATTTATGATTTACATGACCTAGAAAAAGTTACTTTATATGTTGATGCCTTGTTGCTTGTATTAGTTATCTAGCATGGTATAACAAATTACCTCAAAACTTAGTAGCTTAAAACAACACTTATTTTCCCAGAAGTTTTAGGGAGGCCAGGAATTGGGAGCAGCTTAGCTAGTAGTTTTGGCTCAGGGTTGCTCGTGAGTTTGCAGCCCAGGCTGGGGCTGTGGTCATCTGAAGGCTTGACTGGAGCTAGAAGATGTTTCCAAAATGGCCACCACACATGGCAAATGGCAGGAAGCTTCGGTTCCTTGATGGCTGCACTTAAATGGAAGAGTATCGAAGAATTTGTGGACAGAGTTTAATACCACCTCAATGTCCTCTTCGGTAAAACGGAGATAACAGTAATTATATAGTTATATGACGATTAAATACGCTAATACATGCTGAGGGTAGAACGATGCCCAGCACATGGTAAGAACTCAATAGGTACTAGCTACCGCTATCATTCCCGAGCTTATATCCCACTACTCCCTCCCTCTTCAACTCCCCTCGTAAATCTTGCCTCCTGACCTTTCTAAACTACTTGTAGTTCCCTGAATAACTTACACAAACACCTTTGTGCCCTGGCCCTCCACTCTGCCTTCCAAGAAGCCTCTCCTATTCCATATTTTCCTCCAACCTTTAGTGGGTCCTTCTCCAAGCACTTTACCAGAACTGCTCAGGCTAGGCTAGGTGCCCTGCATCAAGCACCCCAGGCCTCCCTCAGCCAAGCTCTTATCTCACATACCTGCTTTCTGCCTCTCTAGATCAAGATGGCAGGTGTATCTATCTTCCTCTGGTAAGTGTTCCCTCCTCAGGTGGGTCTTCCCTGACATCATCAGGATCTCCTTCCCATGAGATCTCTTGGAACCTCAAGTACATTTCTGTTTGTGTATCTTTAGGTTGCAATTGTCTCCCACTAACACTGAGAGGGACTATGTCTTAGTCATCTTTGTGGCTTCAGGCACAAGCACAGTGCCCAAAACACAGAGGGTATCTAACAGTCTGCTGTACAATGAATAAGTATCTAAAACTTCAGAGAATACTTTTAACATACAGGAGGAAGAGGAATCACAGAAAAATCAACAAAATGGGTCAAGTACATTGTAGATTTCGGTAGGTAAGCTCTGGCTAAATAAGGTCACACTATACTTATCTGTCTGAGACACTCAGAATTCTGTTTTCTCAGAACTTACTTTTGTCTTCATCATGAATTAATATAAGCTAAGTTTAAAATAATAAATTTATGTAATTATGACATCACTATGTTTATAAACTAAGAACTGAGAAAAAATAAAGCCTGTTCATTGTTTACAGTCTACAAAGCCAAGGCATAGATATTTCCCCTACATTTAATACATTATCATAATCTCTTCTTCAAAAGTTTATTTCATTATTAATGCCTAAAGTAGTTGTTAAAACAAAGCCCCCAGAGATAAATGTAAGAAGTTTGGCTAGAAACACACTGATGGCCAAAAATGGAATATGACTCAGATCGAAGAAATAATTTTAAAAAGAGGCACAAAGTAAATCTTAACCTGAGATCTATTTTTCAAAAACAACTCAAACACAAGCAGGCAGACAGAGAGATAACTTTGTGACTTGCCATTAAAGCATGAGTACACTTGATAACACAGGAATGAATAAAGTAAAATGTAAAATGCGAAGATGTTAATGTATTACGCACAGTATAAGAAGTAGATGTCCATGGACTCCATGCACCGAAGTCTCACTGTTAGCTTCACCAAAGTTTTAGTTTGAACTTGACTTATTGTACTCTTCGAGCGTTCTTGTTCTCCTAGGGAGACTTCTTTCCATATTTTGAAAGATACGTTTTTAAAGCATTTGTGGCAGCTTTCAAGAGCCGAAGTTAAGTTCAATGATGTTGGACTAACAGACAGGGGAGTAGGTATTTTTGGATGAAGCACCCTGTCTCGTGTCCCCTCAATCATGCCTTGTAGGTAGCCAGCTATGTATTCTATCTACTTTAAGGCAGGCCCTAGATGGTGAGGATTAGGGAATCATTATATACTAGAGTTTCTGCTAACATTTCCCTGTGCAAAACAAAGGAAAATTCATGAATATGGCTGTCGTAACCTTCCAGATGTGTTCATGGCTGTGACTGACACAAGACATTATTTTAGGAGTTCAGAAGCAGCTTCTGTGTCTCTAGCTGCAACACGTAAGCACTGCCTTCTCTAAGGAACTAAGAAAACAGAAGCAAACGGTAGCCCCTAAATCATGGGATCTGGGTGCAAGCTTGAGAGATAAGGGCCTAGGAATTCCCTGCTGTAAACACCATTGTGAAGGGGCTCTAAGCAGAAAAGTATTTCAGGATTAGAAGGGATCTTAAATGTATGGGAGGGGAGCCATATGACCCAGATTTTCCAATGCAAGCACAATTTCAGATATTCTGCTCCTCAGTCAGATTATGAGTCATAGGTCATCTGGGCCACCACCCTAATTTTATAGGCAAAGAAACTGAGGATGAATAATTTGCCAAAGATCACGTAGTAATTAGTGCCAGATGGAAATGCTACACCATTCATTCCTCACTGTCTTTCTAACCAATCCCCAGGACAAAAGTCAAGATCTACTTGCAGTTTAATTCTAGACATTTTTCACTACATAACACTGACTATACTTTTTATGAGTCTCATCCTTGTAAGACAATCTGAATTTAAAAAGGAAGTTTCAGATGAGCCAATATTTCCTCCTACAACAAGAATGAATGGTTTTAAGTTGGGGATTGGAAGCTGGCAAGAGGCTAAACAGTTCAAGAAGGAACTAAGGAGCAGCTAGCAAAACATCTAAATATGTGAACTTCATACTAGTTAGAGACTTAATATGAATTATAAGGCACAAAGTATGTCTTAAAAATTGAGTCAAAAACCATACAACAAAATGAAGAAGGGAGAAAAAAAATCTTGAAGAAGGGAGAAAAAAAATCTTGAAGAAAAATCTTGAAGAATAAGAAAGATAACATATACTCAGAGAGGTTTGTTTAGGCATGATTGCTCACTACTGCCTAAAATGAACTTTAGACTTCGAGATTTAGAAATTTTCTAAATCTTAACCAAAGAGTTAAAAGGAAAAACACATCAAACGTAATTAATCTGACTCTGGGAAATAAGGCTGTAGGGTTTCTTCATTCGACCAAGGACAAGGGAACAAACTGGGAAGGCAGAAAAGCTCTCAGCTTCAGAAGATTGGCAGAGTGACAGATTTTGAAATCATTTAAAATGCTTTTTATTTTTTTTAAAAGTATCTTTTTTTCTGACTATAAACATATTTATACTTTTGCAGAAGTATACTTTGTAGAAATCTTGAAATATTGGGGGAAAAATAAAAGAAAAGCACTCATCCTTTGTACATCCAGATAACCTCTGTTAATGTTTGCCCATATTTTTCATCCTTTCTCTCCAAATATGGTTACTATTTTTACACAACTGAGATAATAGCATGTTTATAGATTTTAACTTCCTCTTTAATTCAGTAAACTATTATGAACATTTTCTTATGTTAATTAAAATGATTTGCAAGCAGTTTGTAAATGGCTGCCTGATTTAATAACCATACCCTAATGTAATGATTTTCTTATTTATAAATAAGGCTGTGATCAAAATCTTTGTATATAAATCATTGTCCACATTTCTGATTATTCCTACAGAGAAGCCTAAAAGTTGAACCAGTAGATCAGAGTTTGAACACTTTAAGTTTCTTGATAACATCTGTTAAATTAACTTACAAAACAATTATACCAAATACACCTTACCACTGCCTGTTGTCTCTAAGAATAATCATTACAGATTTTCTGCTGCTCTGGAAGAAAAAGAGGGCACCACACTGTTGTTCTAGTTTTGATCTGATTATTAGTAAGTTTTAATATATTTTCACATAATTATTAGCAATTTATATTTCCTTTTCAGTGAATTACCTCTGTGTTCTTTAACCATTGGGAGTTCTTTGGTAAAGTAATTTAGATAGAATATATATAACATAATGATATCCTATTATCTTTCCTTATGATCTATTTTCAAGTAACTTGAGAATTTTCTTTTAGAACTTTCTAAAGAAAACTTCATGAATCAATAAAGTAAAATTAATTCCTAACCTGTCACAAAAGTATACTGTTTGAAGTAATTATGGAATGACTAATTTTTTCTCAAATCATACAGTAAATATTTTACAAAAAAAGGGGGTGTTAGTCTGGCTCTGCCTCAAACCATAAATTTTATCTTAAGACCAAATTTGAATGACCCTCAGTCTGTTCTGCTGTAAAATGAGACACATAAACTTTAAGACTCCAACTTCAAAACTAGGCAGTCTTTTACTTACATAAAAACAATAAACAGCGCCACCTAGAGGTAAAAAGAAATAATTTTATACATTTTCCCTTAAAAATAAATCTTCATTCTAGCAAAATAGCAAGTCAAAAAATTTTACATTAGTTGAAGTTGCCTGAGTAAATGTGTAAGAATTTTAATAGCCTCTGAATAGAGAACAAAACATTTTAAATAAATCTGTCATAGCATCTGGAACAATTCTTAGCTCTTATATAAATCTAGCTCATTTTTCCTACACTTTTTTAAATCAACCATTTTCTTTGGTATTTCAATGACATTATCTTAAATCTGCTTCTAAGAACCACAGGTGTCACACTTAATAATGTGACATAGTATACAACATGTTTTAGGTATCCTAGATGTATTCTTCACTCTTTGGGGCTTTGTGGACTTGATGAAAACCATGGTTAAAACACAATTTCTCTATAATTAGAGACACAATGTCATTCCCTGACTTCAGCTTCAGGAAAAGAATGATTCCAGTGGTGTTGCATTGAATCTACTTGGACATGAAGAAAAATGTAATGTAAGGTTTGAAGAATATGGATATCCAATCACTATTAACATCTAGATTGTTAAGCAACAGCTTCCTCTTTATAACCTCCTTTGGAACTGCACTATTTTAATTTGTACTTTCTAAATTATTCTAAGTGTGTTCTCCGGCTTCATCATGTTTAACCTTTTAATTAAAAATTTAGGTTGTAAGCTCACCAACTGACACTGCAACTTCCGATCGTCTGGGATTGATTACCGCCTGCTACTCCGGGTGCACTAAGATGCGAACATTTGTGTGAACTGAGGGACAGATTCCTCTGGCAAAGGTGAACGTACAAGATAAAACAGAGTTCAGGCAAATACACATTAAAAAAATTGCTGCAACAAAGTTTAGAAAGAGTGTTGCCTAAGATCTGAATTTACCTTTGACTGATGTAACTTAGATTTAGAAACTGATGTAAATCTGTATGGTCTCCAATTTTTTACTCATATTTTGGAGAACAGATTCCCTTTGGGAGATTGCATCATTATAAATTGTTCTGAACAAGGAAGAGAAAAAGGAACTAAAAATTTTCCCAATTTTTTATCTTGAAAGTTTTCAAACATCCAGAAAAGCTGAAAGAATAGTACCATGAGCACCCATAAATCTACCTACATTTAATCATTAACATCCTTTTTTAACTTTATATTTGTTTCCAAAACAATGAAACTATGCTGCAGATATCATACTTCACCCTGAAATACTTCCTCAAGCACAAGAACAAAGATATTCTCCTTCAAAACCCCAATGTCATTGTCATACCTAAGAAAATTAACAATAATGTTCTAATATTCAGTTGAAATCCAAATGTCCATAATTGTTTCAAAGATATTCTTTATAGCTGTTTTTAAAAATCAAAATCTAATTAAAATTCACAAATTACATATAATGTATGTTGTCTTTGAAGCATTCATTTATTGGGCACTTACTATGTCCCAGGTTACACAGGCCTTCGTTATTAATTTTCACAAGAAAATTAGAGACAGTTGTTACATAAAATAGTGATACTTTACCTGTGAATACTCTGATGTATTTTAGTTAATTCACCATTATATTCACAGAATCCAGTGCACAGCCTTGAACATAGTAATATATAGCTGTTCAATAAATAAAACATAGTGTGTCTAAATTTTGATAGAAAAATTATAATAAAAACATGATGATAAACTACCTAATTTGTTGTGATAATACACCGAGGCAAAGGTAGCCTCTCATCCACACTCCCTGCTTTCCCAGGCACTTCGGTAGAAGCATCTGAGCAGTCCACCATCAGCCATCTTGAGCGACCTGCTACAAGATACCATTACAATTCATCTAATTTTACATCTATTCGATAAATCAATTTTTTAATTTTAATATTAAATTGGTTTTAACTTAATATCAAGGAGGAAAAGAGTATCCCATTTGTTTTATCAGGCTACCAAATTTGGACACAAATAAATTAAAGGGGGCCAATAGCAAATGTTAGGTTTAGCATGCAGGAAATTTCTTTTCTCTTTTTGGGGGTCATAGTATTTTGAGGACTCAGATTCACATGAAGATATAGATATTAATAGCAATAACATTTTAATCTTTTTTAGATGTGGCAGGCTAATAATCCCTGAAAAGATCTACATAGAATATTGCAAAAGAGGTGATTAGAGTGCAGTAAATTTCAGCCTAATTTTGGTAACATTTTGATAAGTATTATCTTATAAGAAGGTAATCATTTATGTCATTTATTGGGCCAAAATGTTCTCTGATTCTCTGTCAGGCTCTTTTAGAATCTAAGAGACATAATTGTCAAAGAACTGTTTTAGAAAAGAAAGATGACTGATGATTTTTACCATGAATACTATAATTTCAATAACATGGAAGTACAGAATCTGAAATAACTCATAATTCCCATGATAAATATTAATTACAGCATTCTAGTACAGAAATGTATAGGTCTGCCTCAGCAATTAATTGACTCTGCTAAATAAACCAACTTTGTAAGTCACCCACTAGCATTTACGGTGAACAATGGAGTCATTAGCCTTACTTAGATCTTTACAGATATGTTTGTTGTGGCATCTTTTGTTTCTCTATAAAGGGAAATTATTGAAACCTGAATTCAAAGAACTTCTTGTCAGTACCCCCCCCCCCGAGTCAGCATACACCTATCCAAAAGAGCAATTTTCAGTTACTTCTTTGTGTGCTAAGTTTACATTAAAAGGCTAGTATTAAAAGTAGACTGTTTGAAAAGTTTACTTTTTTTTTTTAAACCACCCCACTTTATAGACTGAGAAAGGAAAGAGGCACACTCTCTGGGGTGAGGTATCTTCAGGAAGGATACAGGGTGATAGGAGTGTTCAGAGTGTGTTGATGTTCTGGCGGCAGCCTCATCCACTTCTGCAGGGGTTTTTTGCCTGCCAAAAATTTGGCCTTAATTATGCAGATACCTATAATTTTTTTCCCCACTGAATACTGTGTTCATGAAAACACTGACCTTTGTTCAAGATTGTATCACCAGCAATGAAGCATTTTTCAAACTAACACGTCTTCAGAAATATTTGCAATGTAGAGAACAAAAACCAATAAGACCAAATTTCATTAATAATCATGCAGAAGGCCCCTTAGCACTTTTTAGTAAAGCATTAACACCTCTCCCCACAAAAAAAAACCTACTTTCCTTTTAATAAACTAGAGTATAAATGTCATGAGAACAGAGGCTATATTTGAATTGTTACTACATCCACAATGCTAACATACTATAGACATTCAGTATTTACTAAATGAATTTGTGGAATGTTTCCATTCTTGAAGCAGCTATTAGGCTCTGGGAAGACAATGGACCACTAGCAGACCTCTCAGCCTAAGCAGTGCCATGAAGAGGATGCTTCTGCTCCACAAAGCTGGAACCTGAAGCATCCCTAGGAATTAAGTAGAAAGAACACGTCTGAAACAAACTCAACAGGACCTGAAGGTACAAGCAAAGTGAAAATGCAGGTAGGTGTCTTACATCCTCAGCCGTACTACCACTTCTCTCTTACCCCTCACCCACAGAACTGTGGGAAGCTCCCTGTGACCAGGGCTGAGGCTAGGAAAACCCAAACTTACTAGGTGAAGGGTCTGTCTTACCAAATATTAAGAATTATTTTCAAGCCTTAATAACTATTACAGTTTTCTGGTATAAGTATGGATATACAGACTAACAGCAAAACAGATAGCTTAGAAACAAGCCTATCTATGGATATTTGATATGTGACAGGTGACATTACAAAGTGATATAAAAACGATGGAATAAACGACAAATGGATCAAGTTGATCCACAACTAACCTAACCACAAACCTCTGTGCCAAAACAAACTTCAATACTTTTTTTAAAAAGACAATAAAATGCAAACACTTAACAATATAAAATTTATGCCTGATGTCGAATTTAAAAAATCACAAGACAGAAGAAAGCAACAAGTTGTAGACCAGAAAAAGACTTTAAAATCATATACATAAGATACATACATTTAGAATATACAAAATGTTCATATACACATCACACATGCTTATAGTTCATACACACCCGTATATTTTCATTTCAACCCTTTCCACTTTCATGCTCTCTTCGGCAGCACATATACCAAACCTTTTCACTTTGACTTAACTTCAGTGCTAATACCGCCAGATTTCCTGACAATGCAAAAATGATCACTTCATGTACATAAAATGTTCCTTTTGTGTTTTATTGTCAAACACAACAATATAAATATTAGCAAGTATGGAAAAGGACATTCTAGTATGTTTGCTTATTCATGCATACCAAGCCCTTTAAGAGAAAAAAAAATGAGCTAAACTTTTTCTCTCCATATTTTCTTTGGCTTTATCTTTTCCCAGTACATCATCCCATATCCCAGGGGTTTGCATCCAGTGGTGTGCTGGAACTGGCTCTTACCAGCTCATGAGAGCCAATTGTTAAATCTTCAAGAATTTCGCAATCTTATTGCTAAACTGCTGGTAGCTTGAAATCAGCCATTTTGTTGGAAGTATTTATAGAAACTGACAAATAGTACAGATATGGGCTTTATTTCAGCATGCTGGTGTGCCAGTACACCACTCTTTTTCCAGTTTAACCAGTATCCAAGTAGAGAGTCTGAAAGCTATGGCCTGCAGGCCAGATCTGGCCTGCTACCTGTTTTGGTAAATAAAGTCCTGAGCCTAAAACATCTACTCTCTGGTTCTTTACCAAAAAAGAAATGGCAAGCAAAAGCTATTACGAGCAGAAGTAATAGTCAGATATGCCAAATAAAAAGAAGTGATATTTTGAATGGAATTGATCAGAAACTTCCATCTTGGAAATGTTCTTTTTATACATTTGTGTGCTCATAAAGCCTAAAATTGTATAGCCATTTATTTTTATTTTTTTTCTATAGTCTCAGACATCTAACAACAGTATATATTGAGGAGGATAACCCAGAAAATATCAAATACAACCCTTTGATTTTTGGTTTTATATTGATATTTAATATTCTCTAATAATGTATATCCAAAGCTGATGTTATTCTCTGGTTTTCTTATATCGAATGTTCTACTAGGCGTGGTCATAGTTTTTGTTTGCTTTTTAGTCAACATTTGTATAAGAGAAGATTTGGCATAAAAATTGAAATTCCCTGTATCTTTTGAAAAATCAAATGATCTGGCAACACCAGGCCTACATTCATGTGACAAGATGCAGCTTACTCACTTTGGAAGAGACACACAAATTTCCAAGGGACCCATCACTCCCTATTAATTTCGGACACTTAAATCATTCCCGATTCTTCATTTATATTTCTTGTCTCTGCACCACCCCCACTCATCCTCAAAGGCACCTGTTCCTCCTCTTGACTTCCCAGGCTCCTTAGCAAGTTCTTTTTCTTTCATCCATCTCTTTGACATTAGTATTTCCCAGGGTCTCATTTTTGGCTCTCTTCTCATCTCTTTCTATAATTCTCACTAGACAACCTCATCTATACCCATGACCTGAACCTGATCTACTAGGTCCAGTGATAAGTGTTAAGGGCATGGACCACCAAGAATTTTCAGAATCTTTTTCCTCTAGCCCTGACCTCATATCTGAACCCTTCTTCCACATTTCTACCTATAGACATCTCCCAGAAACTACGATGACGCGCCCAACACTGAATTACTATCTTCTTCCTAAAACCAGTTCCTCGTGACATCCTCATTTTATTTATGGCACCATAAACCACTCAGTTATCTTAGACAGACTCCTGGGGTTCACCCTAGGCTCCACCCTCACATTCATATCCATATTCAATTTTTACTAAGTCCTATCAATTCAATTTCATTAATATGTCTCTAAATTACCCCCCCTTTTCATTCACATTTGAATTAGCATTAAGTTCAGACATACCTCATCTTCATAAAGAACTATAACAATAACTTCTTGTCTCCAAGCTTCTTGTTTTGACTCCCTTCAATTCATTCATTTCCCCTATTGCTGGAAGTGGATGCTTTTTGAGAGTGTAAACCTGACTGTGGTCCTCCCCTGCTTAAACTCCTCCAGTAGCTCCGTGGCGCTTCCAGCATCAGCCTAACTTCCTCTGTACGAAATATAGGACCCTCTGTGATCTAACTTCTGACCATCGTTAATAACTTCATTCCCCACCACTCCCCCATATGTGTCTTGCACTCAAGTACTCCTAACGATTTGCATTTCTTAAGTGCTTTTTAAAGTCCTGCATAGATTCCAAACTCAGTTCAAATGTCACATCCTCCAGGAAGATTTCTGTCATCTGCAGTCAGAGTTAAGTGTCTCCTTGTTCCCACCTCTTCTTGTGAACTTTCCACACTGTGATAATGATTATTTATTTTGGTAGAGGAAAACAGACAAGCTCAGGGCAGTGTTTTTCCATTAGTGGTGATGAGAAACTGTGTCAGCTCCACTCTCGTCTGGTGTCTATTTCAAGATTTCTCGAACTGGGGTCCTCAATCTCTGATCGTTTTTAAAACAGTTATTATCACTTATAAATTATTCATTCTTCATCATAACTCAAAATTAAAGGGTATTTTTATACAAAAATACCTTTTAGCTTAATAAGTCAATATTTCTCTGCTGACATATTCTTAGATATCTATAACAGGTGTTTACAGGAGACCTGTTTATTTCTTCTAAATAGCTGGCTTAGATGTTTATAATCATATCAGTTTTTCTCCATGAAAACCTAGGTGACCAACACAAAAGAAAACCTACGCTATAAATCTCATTATCACTATACTGGTTATGGTATACTACTCATAACCATCTTTCATGTACTTTAAAAGTTGACATTAATAAAATTGACAGCTGAATGAAGTATGTCTTATAGATTAATGCTTCCTAGTTCAGAAATTTGAAGAGTTTTGGCTCAGAATGAAGTAGAGATATTTAAGAAAGCAACCTGGTTAGCAAGCAGCATTCTAATCCAAACTAATCCTATCAACCACAAAATAGGAAACAGTAGTGCAAATGAGAATTATATCGCTGTATTAAATAAAAATCTGAGCAAGTGGGGAAAGACTGGAGAACTTTGCTGAGAAAGAAAAGCATCAGTTAAAAATATAAATTTTACCTTCCGAGTGCTAGTTCTACACAGGGTAGGGCCCCTGGTCAATCCTACTAGCTGCACTGAGGACATCTCAGGTGACCACTGTTGAAGAGGAAGCACATTTCCTTCCTTCTCTATCCCTGGCAGCCAATAATAGAATCCAGACCATTCAGTTAGCAAGAGGTTGAGAGGAAGCAGTGGGTGATGCACAAGTCAGGTGTTGCACCAAACTAACTAGCTAGCTGACTAACTCATTAACCTGTCCCCCCTTGCCATCTATGAAAAGTGGCCTGGCTATCCCTTTGTAGCATTTCCACGTGAATGAGGCCTTGACCAACAAATTCCCCCTTTTTATCCCTTGTCTGTTTTATTTTGTTTTGTTTTGTTTTGTTTTGTTTGAAGTCTCACTTCCTTTGTTTTTCTCAACATTTACAGGCCCTATCTCCTCTGGAGTTTTTAAAATCCAAGGCTATTTCCCACCTCCATTCCAATTTTCCCTTGCTTGGTAAATAAATAAAGGGTCATTCCTTAAGTAGCTATTTACTGAGGGCATACTGTGTGCCAGACACTGTGAAGTAAGCCCTGATTGGGGCTTACTTCCTTTATAAGTGTATTACTAGACCCAAAAAGTAAACAAATTAAATAATTACAAATTATGGTAAATACCATGAAGAAAATTAATAATAATGAGAAGTGGGGTACTAATTTCAGATAGGATGGCCAAGGCAGTTTTCTCTGGGGAGGTGATTTTTAAGCCGAGAGCCAAAAGATCAGAAGAAGCTGGATATGCAACAGATACTGAAGAAGACTGCTCCCAGCAAAAGGAACAACTTGTTTGAAGAAAAATCTTGACCTGTGAGAGAAACAGGAGTGTAAGATTTGGCTGGAGCATAGTGAGAGAGGAGCATGATGCAAGACGAGGATGTATGAGAGGAGGATGTGTCCAGCTCATGCCAGGCCTTATGCGCTAAGATAAAGAGTTTGACTCTTCAGAGCTATAGGTCACCATCAGAGTGTTTGTTTTTGTTTTTGTTTGCAAGGGAATGACATGATCTAATTTAAGAGGATCGATCATCTTTGCAGCTGCAGAGAATGGTCTAGTAGAGGACGAAAGGGAAACCTGATGTAACAGCTAAGTATATTGATTTTTCAACATTCATGTGCATATAAGTAACCTCGAGATCTTGTTAAAATGAAGTTTCAGGTGTGGAGGTCTGAGATCCTGCTTTTCTATTAAGCTCCCAGGCAATACTGATGCTGTTGGTCTATGGACCACACTTTGAGTGGCAAACTGCTGTGAGACTGTACAGTATCTAGGTGATAGATGACAGCAATTCAGAACAAGGTCATGGAAATAAAGATGGAGAAAAGTAGGTGACTCCAAAATATCTTTTATCTTGGATTGTGGAAAAGGAACATCAAGATGGGTTACAAACTTCTCCTCACTCCGCACCCCGCCCCCACCACCACCTTTTTAAATGAAGAATTCTCACATAGAGAGGATGAATTTTAGGTCAAAATCTCTTTGTAGGACTACACAGAAGTCTTATGCAAATGCAGTGAAACTGCTGGACCCAGCTGTGCTAAAAAAGCATTTCTTCTCCCTAAACATGCATTACAAAGTCTTCCGCTGTTAACATTTATTGGCATTGCCATTCTCAATCACCTTTCCTAGTTCCCAGGATTCTCATCCACCCTACAGTGGAAAGCATGAAATCAATAATAAGAGGAACAACGGTTCTCAAAGTGTGGCCCCCAGAACAGCAGCATCAGTATCAAATGGGAATTGATTAGAAATGAAAATTCTTGGACTTCACCTTACATCTACTGAATCAGAACATCTGGGCAGTGGGTCCCATAAATGCGTAGTTTAACAAACCCTCCAGGTGATTCTGATGCTCATTTAAGAAAAATGAATTAGAAAATTAGGAAATATTAGTATTAGTGGACAGTAACATCAGGAATCTAGGAACCTAGCATCTTCCTGAAGGAATTTCTCAGTAAGATTAAAAAAAAGAAGACAGAACTTTAACCAAACACATTAGAACACCTAGGACATACAAAAATAGGCCATCTGAGCCTCTTCGATCATGTGCACCGGCCTCTTTCACTATTATAGCCTGCCCTTCCTGTGTGCTACTACTATGGCAAGAGGCATAAATAAAGTAGAGAAGAAAAAGGAAGACCTATCTTCTTCCATTTGAAAAAAATTATTTAATAATTTTCAGCATAAGTGGATATTTGGTACTTTGTCTTATCTTTGTATCTCTCTACTAGTGAAAATTATGAATTAGGGGTATGAGGATGGAGGAATACAAGAATTGTCTAAGAAGCTTTTTCCAAATGTGTATCTCCCATTCACTCCTCCTAACTGAAATGCTGATGTAGGAGTGGACTGGCACATATATCTGAGAAATTCCTTGAGAGTCCAATCTACTTTCATCCTCACCTCTCCCCATATTCCCACCAACAATCTTAGCCTCTTGTCAATGCAGAAGGAAGTATCAGGATCACCAAATTTATCTTCTATTTAGTACTTACTAACATACACCTACTCTGATGTGAGATATGGTCTCTGCCCTAAGAGAATGTAATTTTCTACATAAAAGAAACTACGAGTGAAAAGTATTCAACTAAATGCAGTCAAGTGCTATGTTGCATGATAGAGAATTTAGGACCCAGAAATCTGGAGAAGAACAAGATCTAGGTTTTCCATTCATTTTCACAATGTTATCGTCTCATCATGGAATACTGGGGCCAGATGGTCTAAGTTGACAACAGGACAAATATGCACTCGTGTTTCACCCACATAGAGGAACGAAAAGCACAGAAGGGAAGAATAATAGTAGTTACTTTATGAAACACACCTGAAAATCGCAGTTAGGGCCAAAGTAACCTGAGAGAGAAAACAAGAAAGGTCTTTTGATTAAGAGCTACTGTTGGGCTTGTGTGTGTTTCATGTTCCTCTGTTCCTTTCCCGTAGCCTGATTCTTTAACATTTTGCTTCTTGTTTATCGTTTCAGTAGTGGATAAGTAGGACAGGGGAAAGAGTAAATAAATTTTAGTATAATTTATCTTGTACTCTTTAATAATGAAAGTTATTAAAGAGTACAAGATAAATTTTACTAAATTTCAGTGTTGGCTAAGTTTTATGTACAGACACAGATGTGAATTATAAGATGTCATGTTAAGAGAAAAAACACAACCCAAAGTGAGAACATTGGTGAAAATAACTCAATTCTTTTCAGGGGCAATGTTACCAGTTTCTTGTGTATCTTCTCTCAAACAGTTATTATTCTTTTTTCTTTTGTTACCAATTTCTTGTGTATCTTCTCTCAAACAGTATTATTCTTTTTTCTTTTAACAGAAAAAAGAACAAAGAATAATAACTGTTTGAGAGAAGGTACACAAGAAACTGGTAACATTTCCCCTGAAAAGAATTGAATGACTGGCGGACAGAGTAAAAAGCAGTTTTCACCAGATACTCTTTCATATTTCTTGAATTTTATTACACATGTGTTTGTGTAATCTATTTCAAAAAATAAACAACGTTTTTTTAAAAGTATTGGCTAAGAGGAGATTTAGGAATCTCAATCCTTTCTTCTAAGAGGCTCATGATATAATAGAAAGAGTATTGTTTTTGGAGTTAAAAAAAAAAACAAAACAGACTTGGTTCTAAAACCTGGCCTGCTATTGACTAGTTTTTGTGATCTTGGCCAAGTTCCTTAAATGAGCTCAATCTCAGTTTGGGCATTAATAAAATCAGTACAACAAAAGCTACTTTGTGAGGATGAGACATTATATAAAACTGCCTTGTGCTTAATAAATGGTGGCTATTATTCTGTGGATTCCAATAATCCCTGCTATCTATTACCACCAATTATGAGTTGGATGTTGGCTAAAGGGAACCCGAGGTATGAATGAGGTCTAAGAAAGTCTTAATTTACAGATATCAAATAACTACCTGTGGAAGGGAACCATTTGTTTAAAATTGTGTTCAGGTGCTTTTTGAGTTTTCAGGTATGAAAGTCCAAGCAAGGCCTTTTTAAGGCTTCTTAAGGACCATCCCAAGAGATCAAGCAATTAATGGCATTTAATGATGGCCAACTCCATGATGCAGCTTTATATTGGTCCTCCCTCCTTCACCTCTCCCTCTTTACCCACCCCGGTTTCTTGGACACTCTGTGTAGCAATAGTTTTCACTTACAGAATTTCCATTTAGTACTGGTTGCCTAGCTTCCATTTCTTTGCTGAGATTCCCCACCTGTTCACGGATGCTTTTAAAGGAAAACTCCATCTCTTCCTTTAAACCCTTAAACCTACTTATAATAGATACTTTAAAGTCCATGTCTACTTATTCCACCAACTAAGGTCTTTTCTGTTTCTATTGACTATTTTGTCTCTAGGTTAAGGTCACATTTCCCCCTTCTTGAGTTATTTGTTTAGTAATTTCTTACTGTGCACGGAACAATTTTGGCTGCTACAGTGTGAGGAATTGTATTCGCTATCTTTAAGGAGTTTTGAATTTTATTCTGGAAGGTTGTTAATAACTACGGTTCACCTTGATCTTAGTCCTAGAACATGGATCTCACTGCAGTTTCCACTGCATGCCCAGGGTACTCCATAAGAACTCTCCGTGAACTGGAATTCTAGTCTTCCAGCACCGGCATTTCTGTCATGCGGTGGGCGCCCTAACAGTCACTGCTGGTAAGCCTCATGTGGTCTTGTCTCGCACATCTGTAGCCAAGCACTTAGCCACAGTCCTGAAGATAACCTCCCACAGGCCTGAGATGCCCTCTTCACAGTCCCATCATTCCTGGTATACTGACTCTGGGTATCCATATGCAGCCACCTCTCCAGCCCCAAACTCTGATTTCTGCCTCTTCTATCTAGCAATACTGCTGCTCTGCACGTGGGCTGCCTCCCTCAAGGTGCTCCCACTCAGGAAAGCAAGGCAAACATAAAGGTCACCTGTTGATTCTGTCTCTTAAATATCTCTTGAACCAGTCCACTTTTCCTCCTCTTCTCTGCCAACTCCCTATGTCATGTCCTCTAACTGCTTTCCCTACGTATATTATTTGTGTGCCAACCTCCCCTCCGTTCCGTACACAGTGCTAGAGTGAGCGTTTAAAAATGCAAGAGATCATGTCACTTTCCTGCATTAACATGGAAAATGAACAAACAAGAAACTTCACAAGGGTATCCCATTACTCTCACGTTGAAGAGCAGACCCTTAATGAGGCCTCTGAGATCTGGAGCCCATCTCTCTACACCATAGACACTTTGGCATTCTTGCCAGTATTTCTAAATCAATTTGATGCTGTTCCCTCTGACTAAAACACTTTCCATTCTACTCTTTCTTAGCCAACTCCTCCTTATTTTTCTTGTTTTAGCTTATATATCGCTAAAACCATTCTGACCCCCAAAAGAGGTTAAGTAATCCCCTGCTGAAAGCTCCCATAGCATCCTGTACTGCTTCTGCATAAACTCAAGGCACTGTTGGTCTCACCTGCTCGATTATAAGTTCCACAAGGGCTGGAATTATGTTTTTCTTATGACTAGCATAGTAATTGGCACATGGTACGATCTTAGTATTTGGCGAATGATCAAGTCACCAAAAAAATGAATGAATGAAGGGTGACTGAAAAGAGAATTGATGATATGACACAGGAATGTAAAGCAAAGCTCTAATCCTCAGGTAGAAATCTAAGGAAATTCTCCCTTGGGAAGAGGATTAACAATAAACATGGGGAATATTCTTTTTAAGGGCACGTGTATGGTTCTTTTATTATTATTTATTTTTTTCATTTGCTTGGGTTTCTGCCCAGAAGAACGAGGCTCAGGATTTTGGTATACTCAAAACACACCAGTAAAATGCAGAAAGAAAGATAATGCATCTCTGTTTTTCAGATCGGGAAACCGAGGTTCAGAGATCAAAATTACTGTTTGTGGTCTCAAAGCAGTTTGGTGACCTTTGAATTATAATAAAGCCATATGTTTTCTCTGTTTGACATTGAGACATGGCCACTCTTCCAAAAGTGTTTTCATGATTAGATAAGGCCTATGATTAAATAGTCTGATACTAAAAATTAATCATTCAAAATCCTAAAAATGTTTCCAACCGAATGTCAGCATAATGCAGTAATCCTCCCTTCCTGGGGTAATGACATTATTCTCAAAATAGAAATTTTGCCTCATATAAAACAGATCATAACTAAAGCGAACTAAATTGGGGGAGCTTTTTATACACCAGACTTCACAGTCATCCGTGCCATGGAAGTACAATTCTCCCTACATTTGTGATTCCCTTTTCCTTCACCCAGCTCTTCCGACATAGCTTCCCAGTAGTGTCATGCATCACCCTTTAAACATTATGTTCCAGTTGTGTGACTAACACTGACCAATTTATCTGTGACAAGAGTCTTCCTCACTGTTTGAAGAGACTGTCACCACTTCCCCTAAATGCAGGGTGGTTCTAAGCCTTTTAGAGACATTCCTCCTTGGTGTCTGGGTGTGACCTCACAATCTAGCCAAATAAGTTTTAGAGAGTCCAGTAAATTCTTTGGTGAACAACGCTGATTTCATTTTTTTGCTTCAGTCACAATCATCTTATTGTTGAGGCTCTCAGTCAACTTAAGGAAAAACTGACAGAATTTATTCAAAATGTTTATGCAATGTAGCCTAGTTCTATGGTAACAGAAAGTAAACCACTGAAAGAACAAATATTTTAGTGGAAGAATCATGATAAGTATGTGACTAAGAAAGGACTCTATTTAAATTATACCTCGTATCTCGCCAATTACTTGAAAAAAAGAAATACCTAAAGTATTTTTGAACCAGCTTGTTAATGCTGGAAATTTTTAAATTGCTTGTAGGGATAATATTTTGTGAAGCTTACTTTTTCTTTTACATTCTCTACACAGCAGAATGCTGTAAGAACTGAAGTTATAGTCAACAAAGTCATCACCAAGTTTCACTTCTCGATCTATAATTTTTATAGAGAATATATTAAATGTCTAATCACTTTAAAGAGAATGATAGAAAAGAGTATAAAAATTTTAGACATGATTAGGAGTTTAACAAATAATTGGAAAGACAAGAAACATACACAACACAATTACGCAGTGATAAATAGCAACTTCACCTAGGAAGACTAGGTGCTGTAGGCATAAAAAATAAAAAATAAGAGGTTGTAAGCTGACAAGGTCCTTGCAATCTGTAAGGTCAACCAAGGGTTGCCTCATCTAAAACAGATAGATAGATAGATAGATAGATAGACAGACAGACAGATAGATGATAGATAGATAGATAGATAGATAGATAGACAGACAGACAGACAGATGAATGAATACATAAATGAATGAATGAAATCAAAGATAAACAGCAACCTGTAATCAAGTGCTAAATTGTATAGTAGCCAGAGTTAGTGAGGATGCTAAACATTGTTTCTGAGGAGGTAAAATGGTAAAATCTTTTTTGTTTGTTTTAGGAAATTGAGAATATCTATTAAATTTTCTGTAATAATTTTTCTTTTCCAAAATGCAGATATAAAAGCTGGATGCAAGTTTTACAATGAGGTCTACCTTTTGTTTTTAATTTTTTTCATAAAAAATTTTAAACATACACAAAAATAGTAAAATGCATCTTCATGTTCACATCACCAACCCATACTAATAGCTTTATTTTTCTTGGAATGTTCTTCCTCTAGAGATATTCACAAGGCTCACTTCTTCATACCTCTCAGAATTTAACTCAAACATATAGAAGGGCTTAATAAATAGTCAATGAATTAATAAATATGTCTTGATAAGGGGAGATGTCCATGATATATTACATTTAAAAAAATAGAAAAGTTGCAACACAGTTTGGAAAATATACTACTCTGGTGGGAAAAAGTGGTAGTTGTGACAGGTAGACACACAAACCAAATATTCTGCACTCCACACTCCACATTTCCCAGCTTATTTGCAGCTGGGCAGGGATGTGGTTACTTTTTATGGTCAATACATTGTAATCGAAAGTGGAGTATATTAATTATGGGCTGAGACAGTAAAATACTCCACGTGTAATTTTACAGTCTCTTTTCACTGCTATGATGACTAAGGGGCCACATACTGCAGTTATGACCACAACGAGGTGGGATTTCCAGTACCCTGGGTCCATGAGTGACTGCATGGAGAAACCACCCTGCCAATCTGCGTCAAACGTGCAGCATTAGCAAGAAATAAACTTCTGTTGTGTTAAGCCACTGAGATTTTGTTGTTTGTTACTGCAACATAATCTGGCCTATCCTGACTAATACATGTACAAAACTTACCATTTATTAAGCACTGACTATATGCTACAAAGTATGCTGAATGCTATATAGATTCCTATTAAAACCTCACAAAGCCCTGAAAGCCAGTACTATTACACTGAGATGAGAAAACTGAGGCACTGTGAGGACAAAGAACTTGTCCAAGGCTGCCATCTAAATGGAAAAGCTAGAAATGGAACCTAGGCAGACTGGAGTAAGATCAGCGAAGCTATTACCAGGAGTTATCCCTAAGGGCAGGATTATGGGGATTGATCACTCTTTGTTCTATATTTCTGTAATGTTACAAATTTTTAAATAATCATTCATTACCTTTGTAGTAAGTAATAAACAAATAGGTAAACTATATGTTAGCTGCTTAGGGACTATAAATTCAGAGATAGAAGTCAAGTGGCCACTGGAGCTTGGTGCAATTATGGAAAGTCTAAAAATGACTCTCTACCATCTATAGGGATACATGGTTTTATAGGTGAATTCCAGCAGATATGGTGAATCATATTATATTTCACAATAAAGCTGGATTAGTTTCCTGAGGGGAAAATATGCCTATATATTTTAACTTCTGGCAAGAAAGGAGTTAATAAAATGGCCATGCCCATAGCAGGATGAATGTTGTAGTTCTGGGGATATTATAGTAGGTTTTCCAGTACTTAAACGCTCTCCTCAAAAGAAAAGCAATAATAAAACTCCTTATAAATAAAATGACTTTACTAAATGTATTTTAAAGTGTTGTATTCAGTCATGCTTAAATAAAATATGCATGGTAATATATATAATCACCAAGTATACCTGTAGTTCTTCTGGCTGTGCAGAATCTGAATTCCTATTTTGAGAATTCAACAATGTATAACTCGACAGGAGGAAATTGAAAGGTCAAAATATTGGTTGTCTCAGATTCTGGGCAACCATGTAGGATGCTTGTCACCTGAGCATAGAGCTGTGATGATAAGTATTCTAGGGTGGCCATCTAATAAAAATATTCCCATAGCATGACCTTGGCTGTGTTCTTGGCTGCCTAGACTCTCTGGGCCTCCATCATTTTGTGAGCCTGGCTCTGCAGCCTTCCCATTGATTCTGTAAACTAACAATCATTCCAGAGTTGGTTTCTTTCACTTGGAAGCAAGACACTGACTACAAAGCAGTAACTATCGGCAGCTATAAAATTTGAAGGCACAGTGTCAAGGAGAAAATGAGCCACCTTTGAAGGACTAAACAATAAGACCTAAGTCCATAATATGATAATAAATACCATAAAAGCACTTTGTCTAGATTAGAATTATTTTCCCTACCACTACATTTCTCCAAAGTGTGATCTTCTGCTTTCTTTCCAGGAATTCCTGTCATATCTGAATATTTCCCAACTTCACACATAAATCTTTCTTTGCTTAACTCACATCTTTCACTTATAATACCACAAAAAGGTGTCATTATGTAACATGATCTACTCAACAGTAGAAATGCTTTAAATTTGTGGCCCTAATGTTAGAGAAACCAAATTATTGAACTGTTTTATTATCTTAATTTCAAGTCTGTAAAATGAACTATAGCCTTACCTATAAGAAAATTAAAATTACCTGAGCTTCATTTGCCTTATGAAAATAATAATACCCACCTTATTTCATGATATTCATATGAGGATCAAATAATTTATGAACATGTTTAGAGAATTACCTCAAATCTTAAGACAGATTGTAAGATGTACCATTAGTTTCTCAGTTTCTAAAAAAGAAATGATGTGACTAACTAAAAATGATAACATATGCTCTCTTATCACTTAGAACTTTTATTTAGTACCCAGTAAAAGATCCCTTTATACTTTAGTAGACATGGATTGTTATACCTAATTCTTATATACAAAGTGGAAAATATGAATGAAATAAATTGGTTAAAGTATTCTTAAAACTTCTCATTGAGTCCAACATTCCTGATTCATTTCTCAAACTCAATCACTGACATCCACGTATTGCCACATAATATCATTATCTGTGCCATCAAAAATGTTGGTGACATAGTATTTCTTATGAGAATCCATAAAATATTTTCCTGGTTAAAAATGGCAATGTAGGACATTCTTGAACTCACCTCCTGCAACAGACACACCAAATCTATAGCTACATAAGGAACAATTCCCTCTGAATGAAATCCAGAAGCTACCTAAGAGATCCCTACACAGTGGCAAATGAGAAAAACCCACATCGAAATGGGTAGGAAAGGCTAAGACACAATCTCATCATAAAGCCCACCGACACACAACTGGAAGGGAACTCACAGTTCCCAGCTTCTCCCTGAGGAACAAAGGGTATAGACCTCATGGCTGGCATCACAACTTTTAAGACTTCCACCTGAGAGACAGGTCCCCAAAACATCTAGCTTTGAAAGCCAATAGAGCTTGCATCTCTGAGATCCACAAGGCTATAGTGAAATAAAAGACAGTTCTTAAAGGGCTCACGGGAATTCATTACGGCTAACCCTCGCAAGGCCCAGTGCATAGGTAGCAGAATGAAAGGCGTCCAGTCTTTCTGTGAAAGAGGCTATTTGCTTACCTTAAAAGCTTCAGCTTGAAGGGCAAAGGAGATTGTTTAGATGTCTGGCATAATGATTTTTACATCTGCCACCCAGAGGATGCTTTGACTGCCTGGCTCTGGCCAATAGGGGTTACTTCGCAGGTCCCACAGGTCTGTAACAAATAACAGAGAAATAATTCTCATTTCTTAAATTTTAATTTTAATTTTTCAGTTAGAGTTGACATTCGATATTATTTTATATTAGTTTCAGGTGTATAGCATAGTAGTTAGACATTTATGTAATTTACAAAGTGATCCCCTGATAAATCCAGCACCCGCCTGACACCATATGTAGTTATTCCAATATTATTGACTATACTTGCTATGCTCTACTTTAAATCCCTGTCATTATTTTGTAACTACCAATTTGAACTCCTTAATCCCTTCACCTTATTCACCCAGCTGCCGAACTGGCAATCACCATTTTGTTCTCCGTGTGTCTGTTTTCATTTTGTTTGTTCATTTATTTTGTTCCTTACATTCCATGTATAAGGGAAATCATATAGTATTTGTCTTTCTCTATCTGACTTGTTTCACTTAGCATAAAACCCTCTAGGTCCATCAATGTTGTCACAAATGGTAGGATTTCATTTTTTTTTATGGCTAAGTAATATTCCATTGTATATATGTACCAGAACTTCTTTATCCAGTTGTCTACTGATGGGCACTTAGGTTGCTTCCATATATTGGCTATTGTAAATAGTGCTACTCTGAACACAGTGGTGTATATATCTTGAGAAATAATTCTTAAACATGTGTCCCTCCAGGGTACAGCACAGAGGTAATAGACTGAAACACCAGTCTTTCTGTAAAAGGAGCTATTAGTTTATCTGAATACCTGCAGCCCGAGGGGCAGACTTCTAATTTAATACATCCTGAGACCTATTTCAATCCTCTCCAGAGACTGCTCTAAAGACTGGGTAGACTGGGAGGCATCATCTTTGCACTCTATCCAGCTGCAAGTCACTGGTGTCTCCAAGAAAAAAAAGCTTGTGGACAACAGCAAAAGAAGAAATGGTTCTTAACTGGCTACCCCCACCCAGGGCTCAGTACAAAGGGAGAGGACAGAAATGTCCACCTCAAAGTCTTCTCCTGAAAGAGGTATATTTGCATACTTTAAAAGATGCTACCTGAGGATTTAACTTCCAATCAACCTGTATCTAGGTGCTGACTGAAATCTTTCCCTTCAGGACACTGACAGGTCTTGGTAAGCTCTCAACTACTGGGAGCCACTAAGAACAAAGATGGCTGCTAGGACAATCACAAAGGTTTGTGAGACAACTAAGAATTAGGGGAGAGTTGAACTAGGGGAGAGTTTCACGTCCTACCCAAGACTGAGAGAGGTGGCTATTTTATCTAATAATAGATACCAATACAGAGAGCCAATGAAAATGAAGAAGCAAAGGAATATGTACAAATGAAAGGACAAAATAAAACCTCAGAAAAAGAACTTAATAAAACAAATAAGTATTTACCTGATAAATGGTTTAAAAGGATGGTCATAAAAATGCTCACTGAGGTCAGGAGAACAATGCATGAGCAAAGTGAGAATTTCAACAAAGAGAAAGAAAATATAAGTACCAAAAATAAATCACAGCCAAAGAATTCAATAACAACTAAAAAATTCAAAAAGAGGGCTCGACATTATACCAGATAAAGCAGAAGAAAGGATCAGTGAACTTAAAGAGAGGGCAGTGGAATTCATCCAATCAGAGCAGCAAAAAGAAAAAGAAAAAAGAGTGAAGATAGCTTATGGGACTTATGGGACAATATCAAGCAGACTGACATTCATATAGTAGGAATCCTATAAGAATAAAAAAGAGAGAAAGAGGGCAGAAAATTTATTTAAAGAAATAATGGCTGAAAATTTCCCTAATCTAGGAAAGAAACAGACATTCAGATCCAGGAATCCCAGAAAGCTCCAAATAAGATGAACTCAAAAAGATTTACATCAAGACACACCATAATTAAATTATCAGAAGCTAAAGACAAGGAGAGAATCTTAAAAGAAGCAAGAAAAAAACAACTCGTTATATACAAAGGAATCACCCCATAAGACTAACAGCAGATTTTTCAGCAAAAACTTTGCAGGCCAGAGGGAATGGCATAATATAGTCAAAGTGATAAAAGGGGTCGGGGGGATGGGTGGGAAATATTGCCAACCAAGAGTACTCTACCCAGCAAAGTTGTCTTTCTGAATTGAAGGAAAGAGAGTTTTCCAGACAAGCAAAAGATGAAGGCATTCAGCACCACTAGATTGGCCTTATGAGAAATGTTAAAGTGACTTCTTTAAGCTGCTAATTAGTTAGAGGAAAACATATGAAAGTACAAATCTCAGAGGTAAAGATAAATATAGAGTTAAATTCAGAATAATCTAATGTAATAGTGTGGTTAATCACTTATAAATCTAGTTATGTGGGTTAAAAGACAAAATTACTAAGGGATTATAAGATGGCAAGGTCCTTGTAATTTGTGAGGTCAACCAAGGGGTGCCTCACCTAAAAAAAAATAAAAAATAAAAAATAAATAAAATAAAAGATGAAATTACTAAAAATAACTATAACTATAAAAATTTGTTAATGGATACACAAGATATAAATTGTGACCTAAAAAAACCTAAAATGTTGATGGAGAAGAGTAAAAATGTAGAGTTTTAGAATGCTTTCAAACAAATTATTAGCAACTTAAAGTTATAAATATAGAATGTTTTATGTAAGTACATATCTATCAATAATTACTTTAACTGTAAATGGACTACATTCTCCAATCAAAGACACAGAGTGGCTCAATGGATAATAAAACATAACCCATCTACATGCTGCCTACAAGATACTCATTCTGGATATAAGGACACATACAGACAAAACTGTAAGAAGAGAGGTCATTAAATAATTATAAAGGGGTCATTCCAACAAGAGGATATAACATTTGTAAATATTTATGTATCCAACATAGGAGCATCTAAATAAAGAAAGCAAATATTAATAGACATAAAGGGTAAACAAATAGTAATACAATAATAGTAAGGGACTTTAATACCTCACTTTGATCAATGGATAGATAATCCATAGAGAAAGTCAATAAACACTGGACTCAAGTAACAAGTTGCCCAAATTTACTTAACACACATTTATGAATCATTCTTTCTGAAAGCCAAATACACATTCTTCTCAAACAGAATAGATCATATATTGGGTTACAAAATAAGTCTAGGTAAATTTAAGAAGATCAAAATTATATGAAGTATTTTTTGGACCACAATGGTATGAAACTAAAAATCAATTACAAAAATAAAACTGAAAAATTCACAAATATATGAAGATTAAGTAATATGCTACTGAATAACCAATAGGGTCAAAAGAAGAAACCAAAAGAGAAACCAAGTATCTTGAGACAAAGGAAAATGAAAATACAATATATCAAAAATATGGGATGCAGCAAAAGCAGTTCTAAGAAGGACATCCGTAGTGATAAATGCAAACATTAAGAATTAAGATCTCAAACAACGTAAGGGGCTAGAATAGAAGAACAAACTAAACCCAAAGTTAGTTGAAGGAAGGAAACAAAGATTGAAGTGGAAGTAAATGAAAGAGAGACTAAAAAGACAATAGAAAAGATAAACAAAATTGAGAATCCTTTAGCTAAGATTCATCAAGGAAAAAAAAAGGTTTCAAATAAATAAAAATGGAAATGAAAGGGAACATTACAACTGATACCACAGAAATACATAGAATTGTAAGTGACTATTATGAACAATTATGTACCAACAAATTAGACAGCCTAGGAGAAATGGATACAGTCCTAGAAATGTACAACCTATTAGGGCTGAAGAATAATGAATAGAAAATCTGAACAGACTGACTGAATTGATAAGATTGAATCAATAATAAAAAAACTCCCAATATCCAAAATATATAAAGAACTCATACAATAGCCAAAAAAAAAAAAAAAAACACCCTAATCTGATTAAAAAGTGGGCAGAGGATCTGAATAAACATTTTTCTAAAGAAGATATACAGATGGACAACAGGTATATGAAAAGGTACTCAATATCACTACTCATCAGGTAAATGTAAATCAAAACCACAAAGAGATACCACCTCACATCTGTGAGGATGGCTATTATCAAAAAGACAAAAAAAAAAAAAGAAAGAAAAGTAACAGATGTTGTCAAGGATGTACAGAAAATGGAACCCTTGGGTATTACTGTTGAGAATGCAAATTGGTGCAGCCACTATAGAAAACAATATAGAGGTTCCTCAAAATATTAAAAATAGAACTACCATATCATCCAGCAATCCCACTTCTGGGTATTTATCTGAAGGACACAAAATAACTATCTAGAAAAGATATTCTGCACCCTCATGTTCATTGCAGCATTATTTATAACAATCGAGATATGGAAATGACAAAGTGTCAATCAACAGGTGAATGGATAAAGAAGATATGAGATATATACACACATACATATACGATCTCACTTATATGTGGAATATTAAAAACAAAACCAAAAAACCCTCAAAGATACAGAAAACTGATTGGAGGTGGCAAGAAGTAGGGGTGATGGATGAGTAAAATGGGTGAAGGTGGTCAAAAGGTACAACCTTCTAGTTTAATAAGAAAAATATGTCCTGAGGATGTAACGTACAGCATGGTGACTATAGTTAATAATACTGTATTGGATATTTGAAAGTTGCTAAGAGTAGATCTTAAAATTCTCACAAGAGAAAAACAAATTTGTAACTATATGTTGTGATGGATGTTAACTAAACTTAATGTAGTAATCAGTTTGCAATACATACATTGAATTATGTTGCACTAAAACTAATCCAATGCTACATGTCAAGTATATCTCAATTTCAAAAAATCCATAAAAATAAGTAAAAATCATTAGAGGATATACCAATGATTCTATAAAGCAGGTAAGAAGGACAACGTCTGGAGTGCAGATTTTTTTGAGGTACCTTTTAGAACTCATGTGTTCTGTAATAAATTTTATAATTGTTTCACTTCACTAAATTTAAAAATTTACAGGATTCTGTTGCTCAGGAGAAACTAACTGTAAACATAGGGCTAGAAGTATGACAAGAAAACAAGGCTATATATTTCTTAAGAATAGTGATGTTTATTTTTATGTCATATGTTCTTTGGTATGTATGAGTAAAAACAAGGATGTATACAAAGATGTGGATGCCATTAGCTGCATTGCTGCTTTAAGCTGTGAAAACGCATGAATCAGTAAAAGAGTTAACTGAAATTTAAATCTCATAAGCAAAATTATAATTTCTGACACACCATACTGTTTGAACAGTATTATTTAAGAATAAAATGCTTTGAAAATTCAGCAAGTTGAAATTTATGCTACAAGGGGAATTACTAACTATGTTACTTTGATAAATTAACATCTCTGAACCTGTTTCCTAATCAGTAAAGTGGGTACACGTGCTACTTATGTGAACCACTTTGGAAATGGGAGCTCAGAATACTAAGTCATTTTTCTTCTCCTTACCCAGGATTTCTCAATTTCAGCAGCACCGACATTTCAAACCAGGTAATTATTTGTTGTGGGGCGCTGTCCCGCGTACTGTAAAACATTTAGCCATATACTGGTCTCTACCTATATCCTCTATCATCTAGAGAAATGCCAGTAACACCTCTCGACTGGACATGAGGTTGAAAAGGCTCCGGACATTACCAGGTGGTTCCTGGGAGACAAAATCGCCGCAGCTGCGAACCAGCGCCCTAACTTCACGATCATCCAAAAAGATTTGAGGGCGAAATAAAACAATAGCCTCGAAGGAGAATGCAGCCTCTTGGAGGCTGAATTTGTGACTCACAAAACTGGAGATAAGGAGCTTCAGCTGCCAGCGCGTAGCAAAAATTCTAATAAATGGATTGACTATTAAGAAAGTGACTATTAAGAAGGCAAGAGGCCGAACCTCTGGTCTCTGAGACTCAGAGGTCCACACTAGTCACCACTTAATAGCGCTTAGGTGACTCCTAAGTAGAATTGTTCCTACTGAACCAACATACCGACGTCGTGCGGAAAGCTGTAAGCAGCGAGGGCAGGACTCGGTCTCCCGGCAGCTGCGGGGTGAGGCTCCCGGGACGTCCTCGTCCCCGCCCCGCGCGTTTACAGCCCAGGCCCCGCCCCCGCCGGCGCGGCCCCGCCCCCGCCCCCGCCCCCGCCCCCGCCCGCCTGCGCGAGGACCTGCGTCAGCGGGCGAGGGCGGGGTGGAGGCTTTGTCGCTGCCACGTCTCGGCGGCGGCGACGACGGCGACCCGAGCGCGCGAGGTGGCGGAGGTGGGGCCGAAGCTGAAGGAGCATCCGGATCCAGTGCTGTGTACCCGGGTGGGCGAGAGTGCGCCGGCCCGGAGAGAAACGCCGACTGCGGGGCCTGTGCGGGTGAGGGACTGGGGGCGGGGGGAACGGGAGTGGGGTCGAGCCGGGGGTCCTGGGGGCCGGGCCTACCTTCAGATTTGTCAAACAGGTGTGACTGCTGCCCCCGGGGGAGGCGAGTTAGGCCCTGGGTGGGAGAGCGGGCGGGTGACTTTCGGGGAACCGGGCATTTATCCTTGCCAGCTGGGCGCACACGAGGTTGTGGAGCGCGGTTCGGAACAAGTTTAGCGGACACGCGCCTGGAGCAGAGGTTAGGGGTGATGGCCAGTAGTCCAGCCATGCAGGGGTGTCCCTGGCAGAGCTTGAGCAGGGACAGAGGTCGAAAGTAACTTTTCGCTCATCAGGCTTTGGTGTGGAGACCGAGACAGTTGCTCACAGTCTCTGCCACCATAGGTTTAGAATGGGCACGAACGCCCCAGGCCTTTTCCCGGTTCTTTTCCAAGGCGCTCCCCTTGGCGGTCGTGAGCCACCTGAGGACATGCTCCTGCTCCGAAGATCACCTCTTGCACCACCAGATCGGGGCTTTCCCTGTGAGAACGAGGGACTTCCTTTGTCTCTACCCGGGGCTTGAACCCCTAGAAAACAGTACTGTGATTTTTTTTTAATAGGAGCTGACGTTCTTGTAAACCGACCTCAATTTCATGCAAAATTAAACAGATGATTATGGGATTAGTTTTATTAAGATATCCACTCATGAACGAATCATGGACCTCAAGAATTAATTTAGATCAGTTCTTTATAGGCAGGATTCGCTGACATTTTTATAGCATAGAGGAGACAGAGCTACCTGTCTGATATGATGATGTAAAGATTGGTGTCATTCGAATATGGTATTGTGCGGTTTAAGATGGGACAACAAGATAGAAGGATTCTAGTCCAGTTTACTCATTTGTGTGTTACCTTGGAGTCAATTCCCGAAAGCACTACCCGCTGTAGGTTTCCTGGTCCATAGACTAGGAATAATGCTTAGATTATAAAGGTCCAATGAACTACCAGAAAATACTTTTTAAAATTCTCAAGTAAAGTATAATTGCACAATTTATTAATATGTCCAGGCCTACTGTAATCATCTGCGATTGGAGTGTTCTTTAAAACCTTTAGTCAAATTATCATTGAAATTGTCATAAAATGTATGTACTCCAACCCTAGTCCCAAAGAACTTGTCTCCCTTTCCTCTCATTTACCATGTACTGAAGTAATGTAGTGATGCCCAAGGAGCTCTTGAAATAAATGAGTTTAGATTTGTCTTCATATGTTTTCAAGTTTTTTATATCAGCTTTAAAAATCTTCATTCCCAGTATCTATTAACTTGATGCTCTCAGTTGCTTGCTTCTTAGCCTCAATTCCTCCCCATTTGTAGTCTAGTCTGCTGTAGAGGATGGGAAACCAAATTGTTGGAATTGTGTCCAAACACTAGTCAACTGGATGAAAACCTGAACCTAGTAAAAAATGAATTTAGCATATGGTTTTTGTGATATTACTTGAGGCAGTTTGCAGATTTTTTTTCTTCTGGATTTTCTGAAATGTGACCTCCAGATAAAACGTGTACCATTTGTTATTCATTCACCAGGTATTTATTTATTGGGGTAAGGTTAAGCATATATAGGCCTTGTAAATGCATGCTAATTTAGCAGTTCAATAGGAAAGGTTCTTGAGAAATATGTAAGGAGGGTTAGAGTTATTTTTGTAAATTAATCTAAAATATTTGAAATAAGACCTCAGTGATGAGATTCAAACAACTGTACAGATATGTTTGCTGAAATTTCCTAGTTTTGCAGTACCCGGGGGGCACCTTAAGATGCTAAAATATTATTTCTTTTGTAAATCAAATAAATTACCTATTTGTTCTCTTCTAAAATCTTGAAATTTGGTGTCAAATCACAACTTACTTTCGCTTGTCCAGCATACTAATTGGACATCAGCAGAATTTTACTGTATGGAGACAGAGTAAGATAAAGGAAGATAACCTTAAGTCTGGCTCTGTTTTTATAAAATAGTTCTTAAACATTTGATATTAATTTCTGAATGCCTGGCTCATTGGCTTTGTTTAATATATTTTGACTAGCTGGAAATTCTTATGTTCAAATATAGGTTATAAGAGCTGCTTTTGACTACATCTTTAACTCTTCTACAATAAAGTAGGGAATTCATTTTCACTAGTGCATCTTCAGTAGTAAAAGTACAATCTGGAGTCATGCAGGAATGGCTGCATAATTTGGGTAACCATGCGAGATAAAATGCAGGGCTCTTGTTTAAAAAAAAAATTATTAAGAATTTCAAGACAGGACAGCAGAAAATTAAACTAAGTGTGAGGCTCTGTGCAACCACACAGGTCGAGTGCCCATGAAGCTGGCTGGCCCTGTTGCCTGTTTTTGAATCCTAACTTTCTTCCTTATTGGCCCTGTTACCTTGAGCAAGTTGCTGTGCCTGCTTCCTGGTCTGTAAAATGGAGATAATAATAAGTCCTTTGTTGTTCTTTAAGTTTACAGATATAGAGTGCTCAAAATGTTAGCCAATATAATTTACTTTTATGATCATTCATAGAATAGGGCCATCTGGTTGAAGAAATACACAGGAAAATATTAGTATTTACTGTTTGAAATTCATTAGTTAAAGGCTTCATAATCCTTATTTTTTGTTGAACCTCTCCCCCCTCTCTCTTGGAAATTATTAACCCTATGTTGCATGTTTTCTAGGCTACATTTTATTTTGAACCCAGGCAACTTAATAGGAAAAAGGAATCTAGTTAACTTGAAATTGTCTTAATTTTCATCTAAATTCCCTTCTGAGCTTTCTTTAAACTTCATGGTTTACAACTGTAGGTTAAATAGCATGAATCCTTTTTGAAGGGAAAAAGAAAAAAGCCCTCAATATTCTACATAATAAATTATGATTTAAAAATTATCCAAGAATGCTAACTTTGAGTTTAACATAAACATAACAGACAACCTGTCATTTGTTTTGTAGTCCTTATACCCAGCACAGTGTCTGACATTAACTTTAAGGTGAAAAAACTAAACAAGGATATATAAACATGAATTGTAAATTATTTGCTAACTAAAGGGTATCTTTTTGAGCACATGCAATGTGTGTAAAGTTCTTTGAACAATGCTAACTGGCACGTAGTAAGTGCTGAGTAATGTTAACTTATATTATGCCACACTATCTTCTCCAAGCCTGTTACACTGCAGCATCACCTGTATAGTTACATTGGGTTATACAGGCAGAAGTTTAATCAATCGTTGTGGTAATGTTAAGGAGAGTTGTCCTTAAATGTACTGTGACATGAAATTGGGAACATCTGCAAGTTGGATTATTAGGGGTATCATTCCATCTCATTACATGGACTTTAATTTTTCCTGTATTGCTTCTTTGTTTTATGGTAGTATGTTATGGATGTATATCTTTAAATTCTTTGATTCAAAGAAGAAGGCAGGTATCAAATAGAATAGTTTTTTTAACTGAACATAGGGGGAGAAATGAAACTTTACTCTTCTAGTAATTACTAGGAAGACTCTTCCAGCAATTCTGTGCTTCAATGAAGTACTTCCCTTCCATTTTTATGCTTTATATATTTTTCATCCCTTCTATCTTTATATCTATTATTTAGTCTCAGTTTTACTAGACTACACTTAGAACCTGCTGACCTCTGAATGTTCAAAAAAGAGAATAGTACCATAGTGAACATTTTTCAATAGCATGAAAAACACTGGCTATTCTTAAGCTGCTTAAATGCAGCTGAGACACTTACAGATTTTTAGAAAATATTGTGAAAACAAATCCAGTAGATATTCTTAGTGAGAATGTATTATAGCTGAAACTAAATATTACAATGAATGCAGAGAACAGTTAATTTAAGCCAGTTCATCAGTTACCTTCTCTTCATGGTTCAATATATATATTAAAAAGTTACATGCCCAATAAGTCTTCCTTAATGGCAAATTAGACCAACAGATGGTTTTCTAGCCCAATAATAAAATCCAATAATGTAAAAAAAATAAAAAATGTAGCCTGTGAAAACTCAGCTATTCACAGCATTACCATAGGCAAAAATGTTCAAAAAGACCTTTTTAAAACTTTTAAATTTACTCATTTGTTTACTCTTTGATAGTAGTCATGTATTTTCTATTATCTGTAGTTATGGTATTTAAAGATTCAGGATAACTAAATTAAAATATCTTGAATATCTGTTAAAGAATTTTTCTAATTTGCATTACTTTTTATTAAGAAGTTTACTTTCTTGTCAATCATAATAACTTCTATTAAATAAAATGCCTTAACATTTAAAATTTTATTTTAGACCTTACTATAAAAATGAAACCTGATGAAACTCCTATGTTTGACCCAAGTCTCCTCAAAGAAGTGGACTGGAGCCAGAATACAGCTACATTTTCTCCAGCCATTTCCCCAACTCATCCTGGAGAAGGTTTGGTTTTGAGGCCTCTTTGTACTGCTGACTTAAATAGAGGTATGGACTCACATAGTTTACAAATCCTGGTTAGAACTGTAATTAGCATTCTATTTTCTCCACAGACATGATGATGGTAGTGATAATTTTAAAAAATAATACTTGACTTTGGATTATTTTTTGTATTTAATTTTTAAAGTGACTGAGACTCTCAATTTCAATGTGTATGTTACAGGGCTAAGATCAGCTATTACTGTAAAATATTTCCAATAACTTAAGTACAGTACCATTCTTTCCTATAAGAGGCCAGAAGACTTCTCACAAAGGTGAAATTACCATGTATAATGAAACCTAAGAAAGAATCTTCTCTAAGAACCTGGAGGGCAATGAGGGTGAACATAATTTGCCTCGGATAAGTTGCAAAAGGTTTTGCCTACATGTTACTTTTTTTTTAACAGCTATGTTCTCCAAAAAGATTTCCTTAAATTTTGGTAATTAAAACTTAAGTTTTTATCATTTTCTTTTTGGTAGGAAACCTGAAGAAACCGCTTTTGGTCAAATTAGTGAGTTTGTAGAAATTAAGATTCTCAAAGTTCTAAAATGTACTGTTCACATTTATTTATGATAACATGTAATTAATCAGGAATCTTTAAAAATTGCATTCTCAACATTTATATTTTGTACAATATCATATTTGGTCATTGAAAACCTTGTACTTTTAAGTAAAACCAAAGCACATAATTTGGGAATAGTAGGCATCCCTTGCATTGAATTTAATGCAAATTACATGAAAATGTACATGCTGGTTCTACAAATATTAAATATTAAGGTTAGCAATATTCCAAAAATCTTATGCAGGCAAAAACATTTGTAAAAATTGTTCTTTGTTTTACATAGTGATTATAGAAAGAATAATGGGTTTCAGATTAACCTTTTGAAATAATAAAATAATTTTGAAATGATTCATTAAAGTTTTGGAAAAAAATTCCCCTTATTTTACACATTTCCCTATTTGATATATTTTTCATCTTTTCTTATGACTTGAAATCTGTTTTTGCAAACTAGGTTTTTTTAAGGTACTAGGTCAACTGACAGAAACTGGAGTCATCAACCCTGAACAATTTATGAGTGAGTACTACAGCCTCTTTTTTTCTGAATGAAAATAAAGGGAAACAAGATTTTATTTTTCTTTAGAACTCTGTTTAGTGTATACTATGTGATTTTTGTTCAAATAGCCAGATATTATTCAAATAACAAATTAGCTATTTTTGTATCTTTTAAAAATTTTATTATAACTGACATCAATATATTAGTTTCAGTCGTGCTAGACATTATATAACTTACGTGATCCCTCAATAAGTGTTGCATCTGACACCATGTATAGTTATTACAATATTATTGACTATATTCCCTAAGCTGTCCTTTGCATCCCTATAGTTTGTAACTGTTGATTTGTACTTCTAAATCTGTTCACCTTTTTCACGCAATCCCCCAAACCCCCTTCTGGCAACCATCAGTTTGTTTTCTGTATTTGTGTTGGTTTGCTTGTGTTTTTTATATTCCACATATAAGTGAAATCATGTGGTATTTGTCTTTCTCTGATTTATTTTACTTAGCATAATACCCTCTAGGTCCATCCATGTTGTCACAAATGGTAAAATTTCATTCTTTTTATGGCCAAGTACTATTCCACATCTTTATCTGATCATCTGTTGATGGACACTTGGGTCCTATTATCCATTCAGCCACCCTGTCTTTTGATTGGAGCATTTAATCTACTTACATTTAAAGCAATTATTGATAGGTATGTAGTTATTGCCATTTTATTCATATTTTTGTTTTTTTTCTTTTAAGTCCCTTTAACATTTTTTGTAAATAGTGGTTTGGTGGTGGTGAACTTCGGCTTTTTCTTGTCTGGAAACTCTCTCTCCTTTGATTGTAAATGATAGCTTTGATGGGTAATCTTGGTATAGGTCCTTGCTTTTCATCACCTTGAATATTTTGTGCCAGTAGTTTCTGGCCTGCAGTTTCTGTTCAGAAATCAGCTGACAGCCTTGTGGGAGCTCCCTTGTATGTGACTGTTCTAAATTATTTTTGTCTTTAACTTTTGGCATTTTAATTATGTCTTGGTGTGGGCCTCTGGGTACCTCTTATTTGGGACTGCACGTCCTAGACTATTTCCTTTGCCAGGATAGGGAAGTTTTAAGTCATTATTTCTAAAGTTTTCAATCCCTTGCTCGCTGTCTTTCCTCCTTCTAGTACCCCTGTGATGTGAATGTTGTTACGCTTGATGTTGTCCCAAAGGTCCCTTAAACTATCCTTGTGTTTTTAAAATTCTTTGTTCTGTTTCAATTGAGTGTTTTCTGCTACCTTGTCTTCCAAATTGCCGATTCGATCCTCTGCTTCATCTAATCTACTGTTGATGCCATTTCATGTATTCTTCATTTCAGCTATTCTTTCTGATGGGTTTATCTTTTTTGTTGTTGCCTGTCTCTTTGTTGAAGATCTCACTGAGATCATCTGTTCACTAAACTTCCTTATAACCAGTGTTTTAACTGAGATCATCTGTTCACTAAACTTCCTTATAACCAGTGACTCTGCATCTGGTAGATTGCTTGCCTCCAATTTGTTTAGTTCTTTTTCTGGAGTTTTGTCCTGTTCTTTCATTTGGAACATTTCTCTGTCTCATTTGTCTGCCTCCCGTGTTTGTTTTTATGTATTAGGTAGAGCTGCTATATCTCCTTGTCCTGGCAGAGTGGCCTTATGTAATAAGTATTCTGTGGGGCCCAGTGGCGCAGTCTCCCTGGTCATCTAAGCCAGGTGTTTCCTGGATGTCCCTTGTGCAGGCTTCGTGTGCCCTCCTGTTGTTGAGCCTTGATTACTGTTGTCACATGAGTGAGAGGGATTTACCCTTAGGCTGACTGGCTGTGACGACAGCAGACATTTGCTTATACAGGGGCTGACTCCATGGAGCGAGATTCACTTTAGTGGGGGTCTGGTGCCTGCCAAGTCCTCTCTTTTGAGTGTGTCATTCATGTTGCTAATTGGGTGGTACTGTGGTGTGGTTTGAAGCTGACCACCAGTTCTATTGGTTCTGGAGTCTCTTAGTGAAAGCTAGGTCAGCTGCTGTCTGTGCTAGGCCTCTGGGAGTGGTTGTGCTGTGTTAGCTCTAGTGGATGTTTTTACTGTAGTTATTTCCTTTCATGTGGTTAGATTATCCACAGAAATTTAATCACCAGATCAAAAATACAACAGAATATGTTCCTGTATATTTAAGAGTAACAGGTATTTGAGGTTATAGTTCAGCCCCACTCCCTTTTTTTATACATATGAGAATGGAAGTCAAGAGAGGTCAAGAGTGTATGGCCATGCTACCCTGAATAAGCCCAATCTGTTCTGATCTCGGAAGCTAAGCAGAGTCGGGCCTGGTTAGTACTTGGATGGGAGACCACCTAGGAAAACCAGGTGCTGTAGGCATAAAAAATAAGAGATTGTAAACTGACAAGGTCCTTGCAATCTGTGAGGTCAATCAAGAGTTGCCTCGCCAAAAAAAAAAAAAAAAAAAAAAAGGTCAAAAGATCACAAGTAGTTATTGGTAAAGAAATAACCAGAATCTTCCTGACTCTATCCAGTGCTTTAAGTCATTTCTTATTTTATATAATTTCTTCATTTCCTTCAATAGGAAGTTTGTTTAGTTTTGTATTGACTTACCCTCCCTAGATGAGGGTCATCATTTTTAAATTCTCATTGTTTCCCTTCATTGAATTTACTTCTTTCTACTGTACATCACCCCTATCTAGAATGAGACTTTGGAAATAAACAATATGTGAGACTATTTCGCTTAGTTTTTATTCCTGAATTGCTTTTTGCATGCATACTAGATTAGATGAGGACTATGTTATTTTGGTAATGTAAGTACTAAAAATCAAATCTGAAAGTAAAGCGCTTTTTCTCTTTGCTCCTATTTGAATATGTGACTTTGGGAAGATTACTTGGAAACATATTTTTCACCTACTTCACAAGGTGCTTTCAAAGGAAACAAAAATGGTGATTTAGTTTCTAAAATAGAAAGCTGTGTAATCACGAAACACCTAAGATCACAAGGGAAAACTGAAAAACTACTTTTGTCAAAATATTTTGAAACCAAAGACTAAAAATCAGAGAATGGAGCCAAACATTCTTGTTAAAATTTGTAAAGTTTTGTTCTATTCAAATATCTGTTGAGTGTAAAAGTTGAAGAAATAAAGTAACTAATGATTAGGCACAGAAGTGGTAACATCTACAGTTTATTTGTATTATAAGTGTTCATCTAAAATAGCTATTATTAGTCTTTTACTTTGCTAGCTTTATTTTTTTAATGTATGAACTATATTCTAATTTGTTGGTATTTCAACTACTTGGTAATTTTTAATATTTTCTTAGATTACTATGGTGAAACAGCTTTAGCTATTCTGATAATGAAGTCAGCTAATCCTGGTATTTTTCTGGCACCTAATAGTTTAATGTCTACCACATAACATTGTTTTCCAATTTCCACAGAATCTTTTGAGCACATGAAGAAATCTGGGGATTATTATGTTACAGTTGTGGAAGATGTGACTTTAGGACAGATTGTTGCTACAGCAACTCTGATAATAGAACATAAATTCACCCATTCCTGTGCTAAGGTACATGCTCACATTAATGCTTATGAGCTAAAATGGACAGGTGTTTTCTATCAAAACCTACATTGAGTTTCCATTAAACAAATCTGTTTTCTCACTACTTTTCATTGTAAAATCAGAGCGATATTGCTCTGAAAAAAGTCCTTAGAAACTCCTTAGTATGAGCAATTTCCCATTGTGTTCTGAGTTATGAGGAAGAAAATGTATTAATAATATGAAATGTTTGTTAAAAATTGTTCCTGAAGGAATTAGATTTGGCATAGTCATAGAGAAACCAAGTCAGCATCATGAAATTTGGCAGTAATGTGTAGAATCCCTAGTGCTTTTTTTTTTTTTTTTTTAAAAAACAGTACTTTGAATATATTGTACTAACACAAATTCCCATCAGTTTCCAAGTAATAAAGGGTTCAGAATACTATATTTTTTTCTAATTGTGACATTTCTAATGCCTTTACTCCTAATGACACACATGAAATAGTAAAGAAAGCCTAGGTAATCCAATAAGATAGGAACATTTGGAATGTTTTCTATGAGTTAAGAATTTTAGTGGGGTTTCTGTACTAGAAATTAATAAACTATTTAAATGTGTGAAATAAATTGCTGTTAAGCAAGGAGCAGGATGACAGATATAGTACATTCATGACAAGATTATATTTAGGTGATGGGGATTCTGAGATTTGCTTTAAACAATGGGCTGGGGAGGTTCAAGATACAGACAAGATAAGATTAGGACACAAGTTGATTCATTATATTATTTCCTCTATAATAATAGGTAAAAAGTGTTTACGTTTGGTTTTTGTTAAGTTCAGATTTATAAAACATTTATTTTTGTCAATGAATTTTTACCAACCATAATGTGTTGATTTAGCTAAAGAACAAAAACTACATGCTTAGTCCTTTTAACATTGTAAATGTTTTCAGAGAGGAAGAGTAGAAGATGTTGTTGTTAGTGATGAATGCAGAGGAAAGCAGCTTGGCAAACTGTAAGTAAGCAGAAACAAGGTAACTGTGTATAAATTAGATGCTCTGTCAGTTTACAGTTTTTGCCAAAATAACTTGTTAAACATGTTTTCCTGTTTGAAGTTCTTTTTTAGGCATCATTAATTATGAACCTGTTCTTACTCTATAGCTTAGACTGAATTTAATGAAGAAATGAGGTACTTTTATATTAGTTTTGCCAGTTTGAATATTGGAAGTATGCTATTTTACAGGGAGTAACATCTTTAAGTTATTTTTAACAGTAGTAGTCTCATACAAGTAGAAAACGAATTTTTGGCTGAGTCAAACGATTTCCCCATTTCTCTGTCATGTTTAAAAACAAAGGAAATGTTCAGAGTCTCTTAAGTTTTAGAAACATGCTAAAACAGCCTCCACTATATAATCCTTTATACATTTACCTAAATCCTTAAAAATAAATGTAAATTTCATGGGTTTAGTGCCTATATTATAAGATGGAACTTGCTTCTTAATCTCTCTTCTGAGTTTTAAGGAATTCACTTAATAAATATGTACCTGCTATGTGCCAGATACTATTTGAGGTATTTGAGATACATCAGTGAAAAAACAGACCAATTTATAGTAGTCTAGTCCAGGGGTCACCAACGCCCCAGCCATGGACCTATTACGATCTGAGATGCACAGTAGGAAGTGAACGACAGTTGAATGAGTGAAGCTTCATCCATATTTGTGGCCACTCCCTGGCGCTAGCATCACTGCCTCAGCTCCACTGCAGGTCATCAGGCATTAGATTCTCATAGGAGCACCGGTTCCTGATGTCAAAAAGGTTGGGGACCACTGCTCTAGTCCACTTAGTCATACTTTTTATAATTCTTAACTTAAGTCAAGTTGTTCTGTTTTCAAATTGATATGATTTTTCAGTCTATGTAAACATGAGGAAACACTTATGGTAAAATATCTGTAGATCTTTAGTTTTTTTATTTTTACCCATAAGGCAGTTAGAAATCACATTCTTATACTGGGCTTGGATTCTTTAAGGATTTGTAAAGATGTATATGATACTTTCACAAATACTAAGTAGTTTTAAAATGATAGAGAACAAAGCTATTTACCTATTTTATGTGGGAATGTTGACTGTTCCTAAATCAACACTGATTAGAGGAAAACTTAATAATCTGGACTATATTTTTAAAAGGTTGACAGTCTTTAGTGTCAACAAAAATCTTAAAACTTATTTTTAAAGAGGGTTAGATTTAGTATTTGTCCTATTAACAGGCTGAAGGTTATCAGGTAAAGTATATTTGAAACAAACAAAAGTCCTTTGTGTGATTTAAATGATTATCTATGTACAATTTGAATATTAAAATGAACATTCAGTAGAAAAGGCCATGACCTAAACCTATTTCTAATATAAACTTGAAATTTTATGTAATATTCACTTATATTGTTACTAAAATCCATTTTTATTAACAAATGATCTATGCTTTTCCCCCTCTTTAATTTCAGGTTACTATCAACCCTAACTTTGCTAAGCAAAAAACTGAACTGTTATAAGATAACCCTTGAATGTCTACCACAAAATGTTGGTTTCTATAAAAAGTTTGGATATACAGTATCTGAAGAAAACTACATGTATCAGAGGTTTCTAAAGTAAAAATCTTTTAAGAAAGACATTTTTCAGAGGAGCTAATGCACCAAGACTATATCCCCTTTTTACAGTTAAAATATTTTGCTGTAATCCAGTGACCTCTATAAATAATGGATTGAAAAAACATTGTAATACAACAGATATGACATTTAGAAGATTACTTTGGGCTGGTGGGACATGCTGTGAGTTTAGATTACAAATATTATGAAGAGGATGATTTTTAACCAAAGAAATATATTTTTAACTTGAATCTTTTCTTGCATTGTATTTTTCTAAAGTTTGGCTTCATTCCTTGGCAATCAGAGCATAGGTAGTAAGGAGTTATGTATTTGCCATCTATATTGCTCATTTTTAAAAATCATACAATAAACAAGGCTGTTTCTTACCACATTCATAGAATTGTTTCAAAGAAACCTATCTAAATACCAATTAGGGGTGTCATTTCTCATATATTACTTGAAATTCGATGTTAGATATATCATAACTAAATGTAGTACAACCCAACATCGTTGGTCTTAATACTGTATTGGCAAATAATAACCTGGTCAGCCTTTTAAATTAGAAATAAAAATTAACATAAAATGTGATAAGATTCAAAGTAAATTTAAATGTACAAGTTCATATAATTCTAATGTAGTGAAGTACTACCCATCTTATATGTGATATATAAATTCATTTAAAATACCTAAGAGTAAATATAAGGTACTTTTAACAGTAAATTAGCAAATCCTGGCATATTATGTATTTGTAACCTGATTTCTCATCTTTTCATGGGCGTCTGAAACCTCTCTTCTGAGAAACATTTTTATGAAAAATAGGTTACAAAATTGAGTGGAATACTTAAAAATGTATCATACTGAATTTGTAGTAGTTTTTAAAATGTTGATGGAAGCTTTTCTATTTAATGTGATTATAATGGCATTCTGGTCACTATCCTGTTTTTATTTAATTATTTTTTTAAGTTGAAGTAGAAATTACGTTATTAATGGTTATCTTTTGCATTCCGTATTACATTAAACCTATTCACATGATAGTCCTTTGTTAGAATCCTAATGTTGTCTGTGTTTTTTTGAGTCTTCTCTTGAACTCTGTTAAGTCATGGTTGATGTAGTTTTGTGTACTCTTTGTAAAATGAACTTGGAAAGTAAAGGCCACCTGTTTTTCATCCCTTTTACTCACACCTACCTCAGCTGGATTTCAAATTTCCCTCCATGCAGTAAGTTAAAGATGGCTTTCTAAAATCATAGAAAGCCTTTACCAATAGAGGGTGACTATTCATCTGTTGATGACCTATGCAAATGATCTCTCTTGTGAAAGCAACAAAGCTAGTTTTGCCTTTACTTGAATTTATGACAGTAGCTTTACTAAGTACACTCTAATTAAAAATCCATGTTAAAAAATAAGCCTAATAAAAGGTAAAGTTAAATGCTTTGTTGCACTTCTTACCACTGAACAACATGAAGTAAAACTGTCTACAAGGTTGGTGTTTCAGTGGTGTTCCTGAGGTCTTAAATTCCCCCTAAAGGAAATAGTTACAGGTAAGATATAGTATATAAAAATTGTGTCACTGAGGAAAATGGCAATCTGTATTTAGCTTTAGTTATTAACCTGAGTATATATATGATTTTCTAAGCCATGTTGTGAGTAAACTTGAGTACAAAAAAAGCTGCATAAAACATGTTGTATTAACTATATTCACAATTTTGAGCATGATTTGCTTTTGAAAAGGTATAATAAAAAAGGCAGTTGTGATTTTTTTTGTGCCCCATATATTGTATATTTGTAATTCACTGATTCTAAGATGTACATTTTATGATCAAGGGCTTGTAATAGTTTATCAATATTTTACCTTTTAGTGGTATCTAAAATAATGGTGTGGTGATGGCATCTTAGATTTGATGAAAAATAGTATGTAGATAGGCTAACGGGGAAGAGGATACTGTAAAAGCAGGAAGTATTTTTTTTAATGGGCTGGAAACTTTTCTATGGATTACCTACCCTTCCATTCAGGCATGAATTCCCTTGCTTCCAACTCTAAACTTGATCAGCTAATCCTTAATATACTTGAGCCGAAATCTGGGTCTTGCATAGGTTAGTGACCATATTTTGTGTGTGTGTGACCACAATGTTTTGGAAGATACCCAAGTGCTTATCAACATCCAATGTTCATTTATCCTTCTTAATCTGTGGGAGAAAAACTAGGTTAGTCCTACCTAGAAACCAACAATTTAAGAAGTCCTGAGGCATAGCAGTATAAATGAGTTTTTCAGTTCTTTGAGGTATAATGGTACAACAGTTTTAATACAACCACCGATCTTGACAAAATAATTTTAATACTTGTGTCTGAGCTAGCAGCATCTTGCACTGTGACATTCCTATACATACATAAGCATTTTATCCAAGTACAAATGTTAAAAGCAGAGTAACTTAAGCAATTGCCTATACAAAGGTAAGTAGACACTGTAGGTTATTCTTGAATTGTTTTTGCTGCATAGTAAATTGCAATTACATGTCAGTATAATGTTACTGATCTATAGAATACACTTTGAACTGTGAGGTATGACAACTCCCTATGAAAGAGAGCTAACATGTAAACCTGAATATTTTGAGTGATTTTTTTTTAGCTGCCATGAATGGGTAAGACAAAAAAAATCCAGCATTCAAAGACCCTAAAAACACATTTTTCTAACCAATAAAAAAAATAAAATCTTTTAGTAATTCTCAGCTGTTTCTTAACATTTCCTTTTTGGAGCATTGTTGAATGGACAAAGATAAAGTAAATACTGAAGTGAAGCTAAGTTTGTTATGGAATTGTGGATTAAGCCAGTTATTAAAAGAAATCCGCCAGGTAACTGCTCATTTACTTTACATCAAGTTGAGATCTCTATATATACATATACATATACATATACATATATATATATATATATTCATCCCAACTTTATAATTCAAGATTGCAGTTAAATACTTCTAATTCACTTGAATTACCATGGTAATAAGACAATTAGAAACCTTATATTTTCTTTAAAAGGACATGCTTAACATTTTTTGACATTACTTCTAAAATCAGGCGAAGCACAAAATCCCCCCCCCCCGCCCCACCACAAAACATATATTATGCCCTAAAAGTTAAGTGGTTGAGAGTTCGTAGCAAAAGTCATCACGGTTTAACATTTCTCCATTGAGTAGATACAGATAAACAAGTAACTGGTGTTTAAACATCTGATAAAAAATTAATGAACCAATTAACTGAAATTAGAAGGTAAGAACACTGCCATTCCAGTTTGAATATTCTCAGTATTTAAGTTCCATACTTTGAAAATGGACAGTAAAGCAGTTGTTTTATATTCTGATGTAATTTTACTTTAAATTCTGTGCCCAGATTATGTAATGTTTAAAACTGGGTGCTACGTCACTCATACATTATTCAAATATTCTAGAAAATAAATCATGATTGGTTAAATGTATTGTAGTTAACTATCACAAAACATCAATGGAAAGAAAGGAATTACAGAAATGGAACCTAAGAGAAGAATTAGAAGAGCTACCAGAAGAACTAGCTGAACATTAGGTGGAAGAATGGATACAAGATAAAACAAACTTGCAATGTTCTCATATGAAAGAACAAACATGTTTGTCCACATTAATATTGTACTCAAGAAGATGACAGTCCCTTTTCCTAGTATTTTAAGAAGGAGACAGTCTTTAATGTACAGTGCTGGGCAGGCACTTTAGTGACAAACAAAAATTATGGTGGTTAGAAAAAGTGGGAAATTACCAGCTATAAATAATAAAATCTATTTTCAGCAACACTACTAGAGAGGATGTGCATATTTAAGAAACTAATTTTAAAAACTGCCTCATTTTCAAAACTTAAATGTACTCTTATGAAGATTCTTTTAAGCAGAATTTCTGCTGAATGAAGCATCACAGATTATTAGTTTACAAGAGATCTTTGCTGACCTATCCAATAGTGATCTATATACAGGAAAGCTGTGTTATCTGGCAGTTTACCAACTGGAATTTCTGAACACTCACTGCAGATTTTGACTCTACTAGACGGCCACACCAAATGACCTAATCACAACAAAATAGAGATCACAATGGGATTAACAATGTGCTATTTTCAGGGTGGTAAAACAGAAAGGCAAGGGACATCAGAAGAATACCACCTGGATCAACAAGAAATTAACTCTTATTTTAACAAAGCAATTTTAATTCGTTTCTACTCTTGCTATGCTGGATAAAACAAGCTTTGACTGTATTATTACATTTTGGGGAGGAAAGCCAAGCAAGTAACTTGGTGTAATAGGTTACCTTGCATAGTACCTCCTGGTACCAAGGGAATGTATGGAAATCATTCCCATCAATAAAGCACCTCAGGAGAGGACAGAAAAGTGAGATAGAAGTTTTGTTTGTGCTAACCTAAATCATCAACTATAAAAAGTTAAAAACATTCCTCACTTCCTCACATCATACTTTAAATAACAAGAATGTTTTTCTTAGAACAATTTAGATGTGTATATATATATATATATATGGAGAAACTAGGATCCACAAAGTAATTTGCTACTGCAAATTATGGGGGAAATTTGGATTAACTCAATGTAAAGAACTGATTAAAACAGTAAAATACACTAAAGTTTCCCACAAACCACTCTCCCCAATAAATGCATCTTCAAAGAAAAGCTGCTGTCTGAGCCAGAACAACCTCACAGAATCATTAATACAACAATAAAACGAAGGAGTAAATATTTCCGAATAATATACTGAGGTTCAAGCCTCAGATTTTCAGTTTAAATCAATTTATGGTTTAAAAAAATTACAGAAAATATTTAAAAACTTTTCATTGTTCTACATACTAATTTAAAGGTCATGAGGATTTTTATTTTTTAGTGATGCAAGGCACTTTTTGGGGCTTCATTTAGAAAAAAATTAGCACTACACTGGTTTATTCTATTTAGAACTATTTTGGACAAAAAAAATGGGCTAAGCAACTCTAAAAAGAACAAACAACATTTGGCTTTTAAGAAATGCAAAAGGAAAGTTCCTTAAAAATCTAAAACTCTCCTTGTTTTTAAATATTTGGTATTTATAATGAAAACATCCTTTGTTCATTGAACTTTTTTTCTATAGACTAAAATTAGGAAAGTAACAGGAAAGGAAGCAATACTTGGATCATGTTAAAGTAAAGATAGCTGGCTAATGTCATGATTTAAAGGTAGTAATAAGGGATCAGAGAAGTTTTTATAAAAGGGTAATTACTCAATTATACTAAAAAAGAAATGTGGCAGATTCCTGCATTTGTTAATGTTTCTGTAAGAGGCTCCATCATAAAACTGAACTGTTAAATTATTTTTTAAATGTAATATATAGAACATAAAATGAATTTTTAGCAAACTTTAGGAAATTCTTGTTATAAATTACCCAGATTATATAAACAAATCCCCCTAACTTGCATTTTGTTTAAAGTAATAACTTTATATCATACAAATAAATTTCAAGTATGAAAAGTGCATTATTGCAATAATACCTCTTTGCAAGTCCAAAATTCTTGGTTTATAATAAAACTGTAACGTTAAAAAAAAAAAAAAAAAGAATAGGCATAAAACCATCAGTGCCATCTACTGCAGAAGTCCAACATCTTCTTAAAATGTTGCTCAACAAATTGTAGAGAAACATGTCTGGAAGCAACATCATTGAAAAGAAACTACTTGTGTTTTTACCATTTTACATTATTATTGTCTCTAATATTTGCTCCTTCCCAAATAGATATTCATTTCCTCTATAATGTTGCTGTCGAGTCAGCCATTCTGAGCAGTCGCCACTTGCATGCCTCCAAAATCATCATCTTCTTCATGTGTTCTCTTCAAACTGCCTAAAATTTATTGCATGAACATAACATAATGGGAACTTAAATCAATTCACTTGTTAGAATGTTACTAGTAAGTTTCATTTTTTAATGAAAGTGTTACCATGTATATGCACTATGAAAACTCCATGACTGAATTTCTAGCAAACTTAGTAAATTCTTTGGTTATGAATTACCCAAATAACTTTAAATCTTCATGAGAGGATACATTTTTCCCTCTTGAGAATGAAGTATGTCTTGGGTATTGTAAATGATAAACAATTTCGAAAATAATGGTACGTAAATAATTGGTTATCAAGTTTTTAATGTGACTTAGAACATTAAAAAATTCTATATTTGTACAATTTTATTTTGTAGATATAATTATTTCTGATTCCATAGATGCCACTTAAAATATTTTTCCATTGTAGCTGTGGTTTTTATTACCGAGTCTGATGTTGGAAGAAAGGATTGCATGCAGCAGATAAAGGGATTTTCTTTTATCTACTTTTCACATCAGAGTCTGCTAATACAGAAATTTCCCACATACAATCAAAGCTATGCCTATATGTCCCATAGTTATAATCAAGAAATTAAATCTTAATAGAGGAATACTTTAGGGAACAATTAAACTTGGTAAAATGTGTGCAGTGTTATCTGCCTAACAATGGCATGATCTTAAACTTATGCCCTTAAGGTTGTGCTAACAGTAACAATACACAGTAATAATGTTAATTCAGAAGGCAGATTCCAACATGAAACTAATTTTGTCACTAGAAGATTAATCAAATAAGGACAGAAACATAATATCAAGACAATGAAATAAATATGATAGTCATAAGGCTAAATACAGCTGCTGTAACTAAGATTCAGATGAGGTGCTACACTTGTATTCTAAGGGAGGTAAGACAAGGCAGAGAGTAGTGAAGCACAGAGAAAGCTCTATAGGAGTCAATCTTAAATGAGTTGGGATTGGAGGAAGAGTAAGTTAATCATGTTTTCTTGAGGAAGTAACACCTGAACTAAATGTATGAGAATAGAGAGACTGCAATGCTTTCTAGGTGGAGAAAAGAAAACACACACAGGAAACCATCTAATAGTTCAGTTTTCTGGAGTGCAAATATAAAGAGGAACAGTAAGAGATACAATAAAATCAGAAGGGCCTTTAATTACTAACTATGTATTTTCGTCTGTAGGAATTAAGCCAATGAAGGCTTTTGTATAGGAAAAATCATCATAAATAGAACTATCTTTAATGAAAATAAGTCTGGCCACATACAGAGAACAGACCAAATAACAAGAGTTTGGATAGGAAGCCAATATGGGCATGAACCAGGTTAAAATTGAGGGTATGTAAAAGAGGGAATGAATTTTAAAGGTACTAAGGAAACAGATCCTAGCAGAATTGGAATGACTAGATGGAGGTGGCAAAGGAAAAATAGTCAATTACAACTAGGAAGTACATCTGAGGAATGGATATATAGCATTATTACTACAGGCTCTGCAGTAATAGAATGAAGAGAGCACTGGACTTAACAATCAGATCACCAGTGCTCAATTTCCAGATCCAAACTAAGGGAATGTAACCTGTTATTCCTATCTTATAAGGCTGTTGGTTCAAATAAGACTGAAATGAACTTATTTACCATAAATTAATAAATTCTATGAGTGCTCTAGTAGAGTACAAAAAAAGAGCAAACAAGAGTAAAAAGCAAAAAGGTCTTGGAGAAGAAAGGTAAAAGTTAAAAGATTTTAAGAGCTTGCTTGAATCATAAACTTTGAAAATGGAGGGGACTTTGGAGGGAAGGAAGGGAAAAAGGACTGAAATTGTTGATGGCAAGAGAAAAACTGAGGTAGATGACATCGGTCTATTTAACTTGAAACACACTTTCACTTATTAACCACCACTTATTTTTAGGAAGATCACCTAAGTGTACTTAGTGCCCCTTCTCTAGACTTTTCTTATTATTTTAATATAAGTAATAATAGCTAAGTACTACTTAAAGACTTAAAACTAAACCAAGCAAAAATTTGATTTTCCACTTAGCATATTCTGATTAACTAGGTAGTGGTGTGCACACAGCAGATAATACACATTTATTTATTATAAAATTAAATTCTGAAATTATCTTGTCTCAATTCAATAGTCCACTCAAAATTTTCTAAACAATTTAAATTGTTCAGTTTAATATACAATGAGCAAAAGATGTTGCTGCTTTTCTACCTTTCATAGCATCATTTTTCTCCTAAAAATGAAATAAATTCTTACCTGTGGTACCAGAATGAACAGATAATGACCTTTCTATCTGGAGTGGTGACATCATCTGTATTGTTAATTTTGCTAGGTAGATGGCTTCATATTCCTAAAAAAGATTTAAATTAACATCAATATACTTTTAAATTCCTGGATACTCAAAACAGCAGTTAATGTGCACATTATTGGTATTGTTAGTTTATACCGAAAAATCTGGTGCCATATTATTTTACGAGAAATGCAGGCTTAAAATTCTAACCTCATAATTTCGCATTTACTGATGAGACAATAAATCAAGGCAGGCCAATAACAATTCAGTTTCACACACTGAACTGTTAGCCATATGTGTTCTCTGCCACTGGGGCACTATAATAAGGCAAGAATGATACTATTACCACTATCACTTATCATTGTTCTGATAGAATGAAAATTCAATGAGAAAGCAACAAGAAAAAAATTAGAAAAAAGTGGCAAAATTACCATGATTTGAAGATGAGATGAAAAGCTAAGACAACTAGAAAATTTTTTAGAATCAATGAGTTTAATAAGGTTGCCAAGTGAAAACTTAATAAAAACCAGTAGCTTTCCTATGTACAAATAGCCAATTAGAAGATGTACTGGAAGAAGAAACAATTTATAATGGGAACAAAAAAAAATCTAGGAATAAATTTCATAAGAAATGCATATATTATGTACAGAGGAAACTTTAAAATACTAAAGGATATAAAAGTTGATTTGAATAAATGGAACATATTCTTAGAGTGAAAGATTAAAAATTTAAAGGTACCATTTCTTTCTGAACAGTGACTGTAAAGATGATACTATTAAAAAGTATAGGACTCCTTCTAGTAAAATTAACAGAAAAAATAAATGTAAGATTTTGCAAGAAAAATTCTAGAAAAAACATTGAGGGAATCTTGAGCCTTACCCTTAATATACAAAGAGCCCTTTACAAACCTATGAGAAAAAGACCAACTACCTTATGGGTAAACTATAAGGAGCTGTCGCTTTTTTTTATCACCATGATGACGAATGGCCAAAACGTTTGTTAAAATTCTTGTGGCTATTGGTATTGATTAGGGTCTGGGGAAACAGGTACTCCTTGCTTCTTGGTGGTGTACGTTTACATTATTTCAGCCTTTTTATAGTCAATTTGACAACATCAAATTTCAAATACCCTCTGACCCAGCAATTCAACTTTGATCGATTATTTTACAGGTTTATTTACCTGTGTAAACAGAGATGCACTTACTATTCTGTACAATATTGTTTATAATCAGGAAACCCTAGAAACAATCTAAAGGTTCACATATAAGGAACTGATAATATAAAATTGTGATATACATATATATAAAAATACTTTGCAGATGGAGCTATATATGAATGATCTTTATGATCATTAAAAATCATAAGACTGCTCTTCAAGATATAATATTAAGGAGACTTATTTTCATTGCATTCACCCCCCCCTTTAGCATTGCTGAATTTTAAATTTTTGAACCATGAATGTGTTACTTTTTCAAATATAAAAATCAGTTTAAAAAGAGACTTTTTACAGAACAGGGTTGAAAGACAAAGAAACTTATAAATTACAGTTAGTTTTATATTCAATAACTATAAAGGAATAAAAAGAAACATTTTACACAAAGAAGGTAAAGACAGGGATACCAGTTTCTCTTTTAAATGAAGAAAAATTAAAAGTAAATTGAAAAAAAATTAGATAAAATTTAAAATATGGTTAGAAACAACTCATATTGTAATGTACTTGATGTCTCAATGTAAGCTTTATTCCTACATAACTGGACAGAATCAGCCAGAGCACATTCTTTCCTTCTTGGAAAAAATTAAACTAGTCTAATCAGATAATTAATAGGTTTATCTTGTATTTTAGTATATCTTCCCAGCACCAACAAAATCTGAAACAACATGGAAAAGATAAAACATATAAAACAGAGAAAGCTATTCTATGTAGTACACTTAGAATCAAAACTCTCTTAAGCTCTGTGTGTGAGCAAAGTGAGCAAAGTGCAGGGAAAAAACTGAAGAAATTCCTACAATCAACTAGTTAACCTTAGATTAAAGAAGGTGTCTTTAATCCTTTTTTTCTTGGTAAAGGCAGCTTTTAAATTCTTTTAAATGTAAACTTGAATAAAGAATCAAATTAGATGATGGCAATTTTTAAGTATTTACAAAGCAAACTGTACACCTAAAATTGCATGGACCTAAGATTTTAATTATCCTACTTTCCGACTGCTTTAAAGAGGACAAACCGAGAAGTTACCTGAAGTTGATGGACAAATCCAGCATTAGGATTAATACAAAATCTTCTTTCTTGAACATAAGCAAATGCATCTCTGAAAACAGAAAAAAATTAAGGTGATGTTATTATTTCACGAATTAATCTCAATTTTTCCAGTATTTACCCAAAATAGGATATCAATTATACAGGCTGTACTCCAGAGCAGTAGTGAGTTACAGTGGAAAAACTGAGAACACGGTCAGACTAATCATCACAATCCCTCTGCTTACCAGCTAGCTGTGTGTCCTAGAAGTTGCTTGACTTTTCTAAGCTTTATTTTTCTCATCTATAAAATGATATTATAATAATAACCTATCTTGGAGAACTAGTGTAAAGATGGGAGATAGTAAGTGTAAAGCACTTTGTATAGCACTGCCGCAAAGTACATGTTCAAAATATTATTGGTTAAACAAGAAGTATATTTACTTCCTTGTGCTGTTGTGAGGCTTACATGAGATGAAAGTGCCTAGAATAGTACCTGGAACATAGCAGAGACTCAATAAATGGATGTTACTTTTAGTATTAACATGGTTACTGATAAGAACGAATAATAAAGAGAATATATAAAACAAAGTGTCCCAAAGCTTGTTAATCTATTCCAATTAAATAAAGCATTTGTATTCAAATAACATTCCTTTAAGAACTGACACTTTTAAGCAAACTTTTCCATTATAATTTAAACATGAAGGATACCAAAAAAACTAGCAGTTGAATGTCTACTCTGTCATGCATGTGGATCCAGTTAACAAAGCTCAAATGGAGAGTAATGTGGAACATGGTATAAGGTTGATACGGTGCATGTAATGCAAAGTTTCAATGATCATGTTAAGAATTATTAAGGATTGGAAACTTCTGAGAGGTTTCTGGGGTAAGATGATTATACAATCAGATCAGGTTTTTGAAAAAATCATTCCAACTGTAATGTGGAGAACAGAAAAGACTGGGGAAGGAAAGAATAGAGGAGACCACTATGAAGACTACTATTGGAGGAGTCCAAGGGAGACACAAGTAGAGCTTGGATTAGGGGGATTAAATGATGAACAGAAAGATAGAGACAGACTAAATGTATACTTTAGGACATAAAACAGACAAGATTTGGTAATGGATCAGTTAGGAGATAAGGAATGAAAGAGAAGGAGGTGTTGATGATCACAAGATTTCTACAATGAGACACTAAACAAGGAAACACTGGAAACTAGCCAAGTTTTTGTTTTGTTCTGGGGTGAGATGCTCATGACCCACCCTCCTTTTTATCTACACAGTATGCTTGGAAAAGATGATTTTGGCTAAGAAAGACTACACTAAATTGCGAATAGAAGCTAAAACAATTCCTAGGTAATTTTTCATTCAACTACTATTAAAGGAAAACATAATAAATTAACTTTTTAAACAAAGAAAGCAATATCTGTCCTCAAGTTTTTAAACTCAGACTAATTCCCTAGTACTAAGTGGCTTCCCATGGGTTATTCTAACTTATAACTACTACCTTTGCTTCTTAAAATAACAACAGCACTAGCTCCATAAAACCATAAAATATCAGCCTAAGTAGATAAGGTAAACAAGACAGGCTACAAAGGTTAAGAAACTAGAATGGGGTATTATGGTCCTGCCTACTCAAACATGACTATGACAAAATCAAGAGAATATTAATTTCAAACTGCCAAATCATCTCCATTAAGCTTCATTTTAATAAGAATTTAAATTGTAGCTAGGTTTCAGAATACTTTCTTACCTGTACTTCATTCCAAATGTTTCCATAATGTATGCAATAACAAAGGCAGCACTGAAGAGGGGGAAAAAATTTTAGAAAAAAAAAAAACAGAAAATACAACTCATTAATAAAATTCTAGAGAAAAAAAGATCATCTCTAACTTCATACCTCCTGGAGATCCCTGCATTTCCATGGACAAGAACTTTTCCTGAAAAACACAATAAATATTTATTCTTATAGAAAAATACTTCATTCAACATCTTAAATATATTGAAATCATGTATCATATACCACAGTAAAATCTTTTCTTAAACATTTTATACTTTATACATACCACTTGGATATATATTAATATTCAAATCTTTACAATTTATTTATACTGTGTAAAGAATACAACAGACTTTTAGATTAAAGAGATTTAAAGGTGACCTATACTTTAAAATAGTTCCATAGGAATATTTAAGAAAGCTATCCAAATGAAACAAGAAGTCAGGAAAACACAAATTTGGGAATAGTCCATTATACATAATCATAACTTCCATAGCCTGCATTTAGGATGACTACTAACTAAAAACTTAACTGAAAAATCTCCTGAAAGTAAACATTAGCTAAGTAAAGGAAATATTATTTACCTCCAGTTTGTAAACTCCCATCAATAAATTCTTTAGTCTGAAGGCAAAGACAATGTATTACAAAACATATGGATAAACATAAACAAAATACATATAGTGATACAAAATATGTTGAAAATAATTTCCTGGTAATTTATATGAATAAAAATTATATTAATTCATGCTCTCTTTGGCAGCACATATACTAAAATTAATTCAAGAATTTTTCAAAATGCTACAAACACCACTATTAAAAAGTTAAAAAATTATACAGGGGCTAAAATTTAATTTGAATTTAATAAATTCAAAGTGTGATTTCTCAAATTTTTGGAGATCATAAAAAGGTTTTAAAAATAATTTTTAAAATATATAACCACAATTTTCAGTTATAACAGAGTAAAAGTTTTAGAACCACAATTAAGAGGTCAAACCATAAATAAATTTTAAATGATATTAAAATATCGATACCTACCATGGGAAAAAAACGTATTATATTTTCAACTGGATTATCTGCAATATCCAAGACTAAATATCTGAAAATAGAATATTTTGATAAGCACACTTTCAGATAAAACCATGTACAAAAAAAAATAACTTAAGATTTCTTGGCAACCATGAAAAAGAATGCGAAACAACTTTCGAAGAATCACATTCCCAAGAACTGGGCCTTAAACAACATGTTAACATTTTTATGATATTTTAGTATTAAAAAAAATCTATCTGGTTACAAGAGAAAAACCATAAGTAGGAAGAAATCTTCCTCCAAATCCGAGTGGACCTAGAAAATAAAGACAAAAAGTGTCTGTGTTCCTTATTTATTTCTTCTACCAACTTCCTTTGGACTAGAAATTTCTGAGTGGCACTGTGACCCCTACTTACAACTCTACAGAGGACAACTCAGAAGAAGCCCAAAGTCTGAAAGAAAAGAAGCTAATCAAAATAAAAGGCAGTCTGATGGAGCCAAGAGTCAAACCTTTCCTGTTTGATCTAAACTTCATTAGTGCAAAAAACAGTCAAGACACATCTGTTTTGGAATCTGACATGTTGGAAAACATTTTAAATAAGGCATTTTAATATGCTAAGCTTTGTTATTTTGTGAAAAACTTCCATTTCTAACCTATCCAAGATTACCTGTTTATTAACACAACTATAAGTAAATTATCAAATTAACTTTTAAAGTCAATATTGCTTTAAAAATCATAATTCTTTAATGATCATTTAAGTGGTGAAAACATCATAAATTCAGAGCTTATCAGAGAAAAAGTTGAAGTTCAGGATCTAAGGATGATCCAGTGTAAAAACCATAAGGACTCTGACTGTATCCTAAAGTGGTTAGGTAGACCTAACTTATATAAAACATTGCTTCAGGGGAAAAAAAAGTTAATTCAAAGTCAAACTAAAATATTTTACTACATGCAATTTTGAATGTCAAAACTTACTAGTAGAACTACCAATCTATAATCCAGTATTCTAAACTTAAGGAGAAAGGGTCCTTCCATTAAGGTAAGGAACCTGTACCAAGTACAAAAAGAACAAAAATTTTATGCAAATTAGAAATGTATGGCATGGCATTTTAAAACAGAACATATTCATTTTCTTTAATATACACAAGTCTATATGTGTGTATATATAAAGCACATATACAATAGAGAAATATTAGAAGGAAATATACCAAAATGTTAACTAAAGTTTATCTTCTGAATCGTGGAATTGAATAACTTTTATTTATTTGTAGATTTTCCAAAGTATCTATAAAGAACAAGTATTTCTTTAACACTTAAAAAAATTCAATCTATTTTAGAATATAGACATTCCTTTTTTAAAACTAGTTTTTATTAACTGGGAAATGTATATACACAGTCAAAAGTTCTAAAGTATAAAAATATGTGCAATGAAAAATAGGTCCCTCTACCATCCCAGATCCGGAATTTCCCTTCTCAGAAGTATTCACTGTCAAGTTTCTAGTCCAGAAATTTTCTATGCCTCTACAATATATATACCATATATACAATAATGTATATATTTTTAAATGTAGAGTGTACACATGGTTCTGCACCTTGATTTTTCTCTTAGTTAAATCTTAGAGATTATTCCATATCAATACATAGAAATATTTCATTCTTTTTCATGGTTACAGTATTCTCTTTTATGTTCAAACAATATATATTTTATAGTGTCTTGTACTGATGGACATTTGGGTTACTTTCATTTTTACAAACTATAAAACAGAACACTAAAATATTTTTAATAAATATGCTTTTATAGAGATACAGAATATCTCTAGAATGATATTCAAGGAAGAGTTTTAATAGCAGATGCCTCCCAGAAGAGCAGCTAGGTGTCTGGGTTAAAAGGAAGAAAGAGACTTACTTTCATTATATACCTTTTTATACCATGTGTATTATACTCTTTATTGCTAAAATAAAGAACATTAAAAACCAGTAGATGTTCACGAGCACTCATTGTACGATAAATGAGAAAGGCAAATCAAAATTACACGAATATCATTTTTATTTCAGATTTGGAAAAATTTTAAATGTTTTATAATCTGTTTTGGAGATATACTAAAAAAATAAAAAAGAGCCATTCTCATACACTTCATAGTGTAAATGTAAACTGATACAACTCACTGCAACATCTATTAAAATTTTAAATGCTCATATTCTTTGATCCAGCAATTCCACTTCTACGAATTTATCCTATTAATATAGTCACATATGAATTAATTTAAATGTACAGAGATACTCACTATGTGCTATATTAGCAAGTCTGGAAATAATCTAAATGCCCAACAATAAGAAACAGGTTCAATAAAGTTGTGTAGTCTATACAATGGATTACTACGCAACTTAAAAAGAATAACACGCTCTCTAAGTAATGATATGAATGAATCTCCAAAATATATACAACTAAAATTTTTAAAAAGCCAGTGTAAAAATCAAGTTTATCTGTAGGAATATGGTTATATATATAACATAACTCTGGAAGGATACTCAAAAAGTAACAATGGATGCCTTTAGAAGGAGAATTGAGTAGTTAGGGGATAGGAATAGGGAAACCTACTTTTCAGAATACTTCTTTTGAACTTTTAGAATTCTGCATTATTTTCTGCATGAATTATTTTTTTAATATTTTAAAGGAAATTTATTTTTTAAATGATGTACTGTACAACCTACCTATAAAATGGGTATGTACAGAAGAAAGTCTGATACAATAAAATCAACTTGAAATAAAAGAATTACATGTTTGCTATACTTAACATTTTAATAAATCATAACAATAATTCTTACCTAAATAATTGCTGAAAGTTTGGTTTAATAAAGTTTGCTTCAATATTTTGTCTTATGCATATTATATGGGTTATTCCATGTTTCTGTAGTATAGGTAGCTATAAAAAAAGGGGGGAGGCAGGGGAGAGAAATAGTTTAAAAATATAAAACATCATCTTAATGTAACATGACTCAACATTAGTATTAATATAGCCACATCTGAGCTTTAAGTACAGGGGATTAAAGCTAATTTAAAAATAATATACCTGAAGTAATCAGTAATATATTTCAAGATTAATACATTAAATGTCCTCAGAAGGCTAACAGTATTATTTTACATCTATAATTTTAGAGTTTGTAGGACCTTAAAAATAATTTACTTGGAAAACAATACTATATAATGGTTAAAGGCATGGGCGTTGGAGTCATCAGAGTCCAAGCTTTATATTGCAGCTCTGCTAATGACCTGAGCTCCATGGTTCAGTTTTCTCATGTGAAAATGGAGAAAATACTAAAATTCACTGAGTGGTTTTAAGAATTATATAAAATATATAAGGTGTTTGGCATAGTGCCTACAGCACATGTCTAAGTATTCAGTAAATAGTAGTTACAAATACTAACTACAATCTTTTTTCTTTAGAGGGGATTGTTTTTTCTTTAGAGGGGATCAGACAGTGGTTCAGCTTCACTGCCTAATTAATAGCAATACCAAACCCAAATATCTAGATTACCTCCGGCCTCTCCCAGTACACTTTTTCTACTATACGCCAGAATTAATTTATCCAATTCACAGAATCTAATTAAACCTTTCATGGTTTAAAAATTATACTAAAAGGAAAAAAGGCAAAGCCAAATGATATCTTCTTATATTCTGCGGTGCTTTTTTTGGCTCGAATTATAGAGTAATTTAACATGACAATTCTAAAAATACCAGTTTTATTTGCAAGTGATTCTAGGTTCCATGAATTTATAGATGATATGTTATTTTAATAGCTATAATCAGGAACAAAGATTTCATTCATTGATTCATATTAAGTATGTTTCAGTGCCTGAAGCATAGTTGTTCAATAATTACCTATTCAATAAATGAACAAACAAATCAAAATAACCTTGAGTTTTCTATATATTTAATTTCTACTTTCTGCATTAAATAGACCAGAACAGTAATATTAATAATTCATGAGAGAAGTCAAAGGATAATTTATATTTGTTACAGACTGAATATTTGTGTCCCCCTAAAATTCATTTGTTGAAGCCCTAAACTCCAAGGTGATGGTATTAGGAGGTGGGTCTTTGGGAGGTAATTTGAGAGATACCTCTCAAGGTGACTGGTTTACATAAGGTCATGAAGGTGGAGCCCCATGATGGAATTAGTGCTCTTCTGAGAAGAGGAAGAGACATCAGTTCCCTCTGCCATGTGAAGGTACAGCAAGAAGGCGCCCTCCGGCGAAACAGGAAGAGGGCACTCACCAAAACCTAATCTTGCTGGCACCCTGATCTCAGGCTTCCCAGCCTCCAGAATGGTGAGAAATAAATGCCTCTTGTTGAAACCATCCAGTCTATGTATTTATTATAGCAGCCTGAGCTAAGAAAATTATCTTTGTATTTCCTGAGTATACCATGAATTAGGGGAAGGGAGATAAGCATTTGGTAATGGTCCATATTCATATTTATCCAACTTCCAATATGAATTCAATATTCATTCTTTTGTTTACACTTGACCTATGACATACGAAAGCCTTCATATCTATTACTGTGAGAAACTACAACATTTCTAATTGGTAAAAACAGGCTTCGAGGGCATATTAAACTATTACTAAGAACACCTTATCAAAATAGAACCCAAATATGCAATAGCAAAGAGAATGTTTTTTACTGCTCAATATATTTTCAATTATTTAAGCAAATTATGACCTTATCATACTTACAAACAGAAGTTTTATAAAAGAAATAGTTCCTAGTTACAAAGAGCCTTAATCTGTTATTTCTATTAAAACTGTATTTGAATGTAATAACAGGTAGGCTTAAATAACGAGTCTAAGAAAAGGAGTTTATTCCTTAATGTTTCTTTGTCTCCTTTTGTTTCTTTACAATTTTTTGTTGTTGCTACATATTTTTGTATTGATGGTATAAAAAGAAATATGAGTGACTCAGGGTGGGAAATAATCAAATTTTGCCACACAAGTTTTTCCTAAGTCTAATAAGACCATAGTAACATTGAGAGAAGTTTTGAAGAGACAGACCTATAAACAAACTATGTATAATTTAACATGACAGATGGTATATGTATATCTTATAAAGTACAATAGAAATACAAAAAGCAAATAATCTAAAACCCTCTTAAAGGCTAGTATTTTGTGAATACTACATTATTTAGGTAATAGCTTTATGTTTGTCTTTTACAAAGTAAGTCACATTTAAGTTTATAGTTATCTGCCCTACCCTTTCCTTAGTACTTTTTTAAAACAAATTGCCCCACCTTTCCAACCTAGTAATAGGCCATTAAAATGACTAGGGTTACTTTCATGCCTTAACTGTCAAAAAGCCTTCCAGTTTCAAAAAGAATGACTCTAACTTTAAGAATTCCCAAGCCTAAAATTGACAAATACTTCAACTTATATCATGAATGTTTAAAATTCTACAGTTTTTACAAAATCTATTGTAAGTAGATATACATAAGAATACTGACCTCTAAATAAGCAGAGTTTGGGGGATAACATTTGTAATACAATGTTTCACATTCTAATTCAAAGAAAATTGGCAGCATTTGTCTTAATTCATAGGGTTGGATCCACTAGGAAGTAGCAACAACATTGCTACATATATTAAAATGAGATCTACTGCCTTAACTATATAACTGAAGAGATCAATTTCAGTTCAACCATTTAGAATACCTACATATAGTGCAATACTTTATAACCTGGAGCATCCAGATCTCTAAAGTCTAGGGGGAAAAAATTTTGAGTTACTTGAATCAAGATCACTGTGCATACAGGTATATGCACACACTCCCTTCTTCCCTCTCTCTCTCTTTCTCTCACCCTAGAGAAGGAAAAGTTAAGTAAATGTTAAATATCCTTATTTGAGGCTTTAACTGTATCTCATATTGTTCAGAAGTTATGATTAGCAATTACAGATGTCTCATATTTTAGAGGGTAAAATAAATGATTAAATCAAGGTCCATTGTTTGGTAAATCTTTCAAACACATGATTTCATGAGAAAAATAAAAGATAAAGCTCACTTGTGATTTGTGGTGAAACAAATGAGGATCCAGTAAAACTGGTCCAGTAAAATTTGGAAAGAGGTAGGCATTCCAGAGTGACAATTACTGTTAACATGCAATATCTGTAGACTTTTCTTCAAATAAAACTCTTGCTACTAAAAAAAATAAATTTTACTCCAAAGTTGGTTAACAAATAATAAAGTCTCTTGAAGAACCTAAAGTTCATACCTTGCTTTTCATAGCAGAAGAATATGGGCCTAAAAACAATCCAGGTAAAATTTCCTAAAAAAAAAAAAAAAGAAGAAAAAAATTGAGATATTTATCATCAGCAATTTAAATCTATGTAAAATATGTACCATAAAAGTGGATTTGTCAGGGTGTTTTCATAGTTGTAATAATAATTGCTGAAACACTTGTTATTTTAGGGAGCATTTCTTAGCCACAATGAGCAAACAATTGGGAAGAGAAATGCCAATGTACTTTATATATCGAATGAGACAAAGTTTAAATACAGTTCTGAAAAGTCAGCTATTCCAGATATCCGAACTTCCACGGTGCTTTTTCCCTGTTTTATTGACAATCGTACTTTTATAAACAGTTTATATAGAATTAGTACATGTAGTATTGTCTTTTAGATTAATAAAATGTCTCTAATTTTACTTCTAGACAAAGAAAATCTTCCTTTGGAATTACACAAAACCTTATGCAGCCAAGTCAAAAGCACTACAAGATACAAGATTAGAACTGTTATCTATAGTTAACAGAAATAAAGTAGTACAGCAAAGTTAAAAAAGACTAATGTCAAATGTTTGCTTATTGATAGTTTAAACAATTTAAATAAGTAACTTCTATATGTTGAATTAAAATTTATTCTATGTGAATTCAATATAGAAAGCTTTCAGTTGGGCTATATCATACCCTAGGTACTAATAAAGTATAATCTGTAGTTCAGTTCTAAAGGCTATCGTAATTATTTGTGTATAGATCTGACTTCTCCTACGAGCTTCTTCTGGACAGATATTACATTTTACTCATCTTTGTATTCTCCAAAGCACCAAGTAAAATGCCTCATAGGTACTCTTATATTTTTAAAAAGTGAATATTCACTGAGAAAAAGGAAAGAGTTTTAGAAGTCAAGGAATTCCTAGGAAAAGACAGTGCTTGATCACAGTGCTAGCAAAGTAAACTGCAAATGGTGAGAAATGCTAAAGAAAAATGAACCACTGCAGACTGAGCTTTCTATGTACAGTCAACTCTCCAGAGCTTACCTAAACTAGACAAACCAGAACAAACTGCTTTTAAAAGGAATAGAAGTATTGTACCCCCAATTTTTCAGATCTGGAAAAAACAAGTAACTCATTAAGGACATACATATATTACTATGTCCATGGCTCTAATATAAGGAAGAAAGGCAATAATTCATTTTCCATCTTTTTAAGATCCACAATTAAACTTAAATATGTTAACATTTAAAATACTTAATGATGAATCTACAGATTGAGAGTCAGTTGATGAGTCACAAAAGATTCAAACCCTTTACAAAATTACATTATTTAATAATAATGATAATAACATAGATTTGCATGAGTAAACAAAAAGGCTGTCATACCTGCATCTCTCGTCTCATAGGGTAGGTCCACTCCTTAAAAATAAAAGGAAAACACAAGAATAAAAGTAATATTATGAATAATGTCATCCAATTAAAGGTGTGACATTTGAGTGTTTTAAAAACACATACTTTAAAGAACATTCTATAAAAATAGCAGATTCAATCGTCTTCACAAACAACAAAAATTTAAAAGATAAACAATTAAGGTGTTTTTTAAATAACCGGGCTTCCAAAATTATGATTATGTTACTTCATACAATGAATGGAATAGTTCATTAATTATAAAAATATCTATTCCAGAAGTTTCTCCCCCAATCTTCGAAATCAGAGATGTTAACTTAAATCTTTGTCTTTCAAGCCAACTCAAATCGACTGGCAGTAGATAGCTAAAACACTGTGATCAATGAGCATTATCTAAATAGATGAAAGAATGGTTATGTGACAGGCATTTGCCATCCCTAATCTAAACTGCCAGATGCGTATCAAACAGACTTTCTAATCTCTTACTTGGGTTTAAGAGTATGTCTGGCTCAATTCCCTTTACAGATAGTTTCAAGAATAGCATAGATTTCATTCATCTTTGGAATACAGACCAAGATAAAGAAATTAGAAAATAGTGCAAACTGCCAATTGCAAAAGGCAAAATATTTTAAAAGTTAGGAAAAAAAGGAGCTGTTAACAGTGAATTGACAAGAGGGATCAAATGTAGTACAGATAGTCCTGATTTGTAAATGATTGCATTCTAAGTTTCTAACTTGGTTGTTTAAAACCCAGAAATAAAAAATAGTAATTAGGTTTCTAAAGTTAAAACTAAGTTTTTTAAAAATTTCTTTTATTTTGAAATTTTAGGATTACAGAAAAGTAATACAAGAAATTCTCTTTATGCAGATTCCCCAAATCAGAAAAGTATTTTTAACACACAAGGTAGAAAAGTTTTACACCTGTAATGGAAAAGCAGAAGACTCCTGCAATGACAGTAGGATTTTAAAAAAAAAAAGAAAGAAAATATTTTATTTTTAATCTTGAAAATTGGTCTCAACAATGTAGAAGTAGACTATAAACCCTGAGAAACTGTCTATGTAATGACAGTTAAAATATATTTTAAAAAATTATTTTAAATGCCCAGCTGAACTAACAAGCAAGCTACTTCTATCACTAGACAGAAGTTTTGAACTTCATGTAAGTGGACTCATACAGCAGTACTATTTTATGTCTGGCTTCTTTCATTCAATCTAATATCTATGGGATTCATCCATGTGGTTGTGTATGTCAGTAGTGTTCCTTTTTATTGCAGTATGAATATATGAATATTCCACAATTTACTCATTCTCCTGTTGCTGGAGATGGAAAGTTTCTTTCATTCAATCTAATATCTATGGGATTCATCCACGTTGTGTATGTCAGTAGTGTTCCTTTTTATTGCAGTATGAATATATGAATATTCCACAATTTACTCATTCTCCTGTTGCTGGAGATGGAAAGTTTCCAGGTTTTGGCAATTTGAATAAAAGTGCTATGAAAATGCTTTTATATGCTCTTTGATGGGTATATGCATTCATTTCTCTTGGATATGTAGATAACAACAGAATTGCTAGATCGTAGGGTAAATCTGTATTTGGCTTTACTAGATATTGCCAAGTTTCCTCTAACCAATTTACACTCCCACTGCCAGTATATGAAAATTCTAGTTGTTCCACATCCTCACCATGGCCATATGTTAAATGGCACTGTACACGTGAAACAAAAGACAAAACCTAGGACCTGCTCAAAGTGGGAAACCAGTTCAAAGCCAAAAAGCTGGGACCCCAAAGGCAACACTTTCAGCGAAAGATAAACTAGGGAGGGGACCAAAATAAAAAACAAAAACAAACCCACCTCACCTCAGACCTGTAAGAAATTAGTACTCTTGCCTTTCTTAGCTTCAGCTCAGTGTAGAATGTGGTGGTAATGGTGGGGTACGGTCTTCCCAACCACAATCTGGCCCTCACTCAAGTTTGGCATTATAATTCAATTATCTTTATGAGGCCAAGTGAAAATGTAATGTCAAGAGGTCCTGGGTAAGACAGTGTTCATAGATTCCTGGGCAAAGCAAATGCATTTTCTCTCTAAATCAAAACCAGAAATAATTCACAGATTAGTTCCAATGAGCTCACAATAAAAAACTGATTTTAAAAAGGGAGGGGGAAGGAGGCCACCATGAAAAGCAGATATAACTGAATCACACCCACAGACTGCAGATATTACAATAAAACATACAAAAGATTTAATCTATTTACACATAATAATAAGAGTATCAAAACAATTAAGAAATAGATTTTTAAGAGAGCCAAAGGGCTATGTAGAAAACAAATAATAAAAAACAAAAAAATAGTGGATAGGCTAAACAGAACAAAGGAAACATAAAAAATTTGTGAACTAGAAAATAGAAGACAAGAAATTACTTAAATTCAGAATTAGAAAATATGAGCAGTTAATAGATATTTAAGATAGAACTAAAAGGTAAAAAGTCTAACATCCATAGAATCTAAGTTTCAGAAGTAGAGGATAAAAAATAAAGAAAATATAATATTACACAAGATACGAGAATTTCCAAAACTGAGTAAAGATACCATGCCTCAGAAATAGGCAGCCCAATGAATCCCAAGAAGGATGAGTGAAAAATGCACAGGTAAACAATGAAACAGCAGCTAGCAGCACACCAAGCACAGAGAATTTTGTTTTCCACACCTTCAAGTCTAAAAGACCTATATATATGCAGTCAATTTTCCTGAAAGATATCAAGACAATGCAATGGAGAATAAAAAGTCTTTTCAGCAAGTGGTTCTGGAACACCTGGATATATCAATATCTGGATAACAAAATGAATCTTGATCCTGCCACCACCACCACACAAATAAACACACACACACACACACACAATCTGTCTTCACTGCTGTATATATTTCTAATGTGATGACAGTGCCTGGCCCACAATAAACACTTGCAGAATACATGAAAAAGGGATGTATGTATAAACATAGATGCAAAATATGATAAAACTTCTAGAAGAAAATATAGGAAAATATCTTTGCAACCTTGGGAAAAGCAAAGATGTCTTAGGGTATAAAAGGTACTAAGTGTAAAGGGAAAAAAATTGGTAAATTAGATTTCATTAAAACTAAAAACCTCTGCTCAATAAAATACACTAAGAAAATGAAAATGCAAGCCACAAACTAGAATATATGTAATACATATATCAAACAAAAGATTTGTATCCCCAAAAAAACCATAAATACACATCCCAAAAAAAACCATAAATACACATCAGCAACAAAGTGGCAAACCAATTTTTAAAATGGGCAGATATCCCACCATGGAAGAGATATTAATGGCCAAATAGCACATGAAAAGGTACTTAACATCAAATTAAAACCACTAGATGCCACTACATACCTACCAAGGCTAAAGTTAAAAAGATTGATGTCAAAAGTTAAAAAGACTAAATGTTAGTGATGATGTGAAGCAAATGGGACTCTCAAACATTGCTGATGGAATGTACAATGATATGTTAAACACACATTTACCCTATTATCTAGAAATTTCACTCCTAGGATTTTCCAAAGAGAAATAAAAACATATATCCATAAAAGGACTTGTACAAGGATATTTAAAGCAGTTTTATTCATCATAATCGCAAATAATCCAAATGTCTATTCATGGTATATTTGTACAATGAAAATAGTACTCAGCAATAAAAAAGAATTAATTTCTCATAAACATGACAATATAGGTGAATTTCACAGATATTATGTTGAGTGAAAGAAGCCATAAACAAGAGTCCATTTTGTATAGGTTCATTTATATGAAGTTCAAGAACAAGTTAAACTATGATTATAGAAATTATAACATTTTGTTGTCTACAGTGGGATGAGGTTGATAGAATTGCCTAGAAATGGCTATGAGGTAACTTCCATGCGGAAGAAATGTCTATAGCTTGATAGTAGTAGTAGTAGTTCCACTGGTGCATATATTTATCATCTCACTGAAATGCACACTTAATATCTGTGCATAACACTATGTAAATTTTATTTCTATTAAAAAAGGGAGCATCTTGATACAAGTGACAGATTATTAGACTAATCCTGGCTTCTCAAATGCAGGAACAAAAGCCAGAGGACAGGAACAATGAAAGTGGAGAAATAAATAGTCGTTAATCTAGAATATATGCTTTGAAAATCATCTTTCAAGAACAAGAGTGAAATAAAAGACAATTCCATACAAACAAAAACTGTTTACTACCAGCAGACTCTTATTAAAGGAACTTCTAAAAGCTCTTCTTTGGAGAAAAGGTACTATTGTTTCCATTTTGCATTTCTATTTTAGACACAGAAAGCCCTGACTTCAAGTGCAAACAGCCTAACTCTAGAGTCCATTCTCTTAATCACTACTCTACAGACTCTCAATATAAGAAGGAATTATTATGGCAATATATGTTATATTTATCAATATTTAAACAAATTTTATTTACACAACTTTTAAAGTCAACTTTTAAATAAATGTTGGCTGCATAAAATAACAATGATTCATTTATGAGGATTAATAGAAATAAAGTACTCATATAATTTCCAAGCCAGTAGAGGGGAAATGTAATCAAACTACAAACTTGAATGTTTACCTGCTTCTTTAACTCACCAATAGGTTATAACTTTTTTATATTGAAAATTTTTTTAAAACTTAGGTTAAAGACTGTCATTTTAGTCATGGCAATCCTAACACTGAGCATAGTGCCTGCCATAGAATAAGCACACACTAGACATGCATTTTGGAGATCCATGGCAATAGGTTCTATGGATCTTTTTTCCTTTGAAAAAAAGATTCTTGAAAAGTCAAACAGCCAGCCTTATATTCCTGAAGCAAGCTTCCAGAGCTGTGAGAAAAAAGAAGAGATTAGGTAGACTTTTGAGTCTACCTAAAATGAAATCTCTAAATTTTGCATGACGAAAACAGAAAAACAGGAAAATGGTGTACATATATGTTGGGGAATATGTGGCAACATGCCAGACAGCACTCAAAGCCATAGGATAAACATGTGCTTCTTTCTGAAATATCAATTTTACCAATTTACCAATTTTGGGGGGAGGAAAAAAAGCATTTTCACTGGCCACTAATAAAACATTTTTGTTAGATCAAATATGAACATATGGGATAGAATGCATAAGTTACCTGAATTTTAAGTAAAACAAGGCTTCAAAAAATTTTTGAGCTTCCCATAAGATTGCATGCAATAATAGTTCGTGAAGGAATGACTGCTGCTATATTTAAATAAGAAAGATACTACAGCAGTAAAAAGCAAGTTACCTAGTAGGAGAGAACGAAAAATTACTCCTATTCATAGGACAGAAAAGCATGCTACCTCCTTTAGTGAGCATAAGGATTTGCTGTGATAAACATGGATCCTTTGAAATCTAGAAAGCTTTCTCACAGAAAATTTCATTTGGAACTATTCCTGGTGCTAGGATCCAGTTCTCAAGTCTTCCCTGTTTGTTGCCCTAGCCCTGATTACTACCTACCTACAAAACAAACTTAAATCTTCTTAGTCTATCAATCCTGCTATGCCTTTAACATACTAAATTAAGATTTTAAAAGTCATTCATGTTTACAGTCTTGCTCTACCAGACATTCATCTGTTTGAACATGTCTCTAAAAACCAACTTTTGCTTATATCACATTTAATCTTAATCTCAGCCTACTCATGCTCTCCTAAAATCCATCACTTTAGAGATGGTAGTATTAATGGGAGCACTCCCAGACTATTCTGAGCTACTATTAATTAGTAGAATCAATTTCCCAAACTTTGATAATTAGCCAAGCAGTACAACTACATTTTTCAAACCGAAGCAAGCCAGCTAAGCCAAAATATACTTAATTGTGAAACACATCATGCTGCTGATAAAGATTAATTTGCAAGTGAAAATCTTTCAATCATCAGTGATAGAAAGTACCACAGTTTCCTTCCTTCTCATACAAAGTTACATGTAACCTATAAAGTCACATTTAGGAGGTAGAAAAAGTGTTATAAAAATGTTCAGACCAATAAATACCTAAATGCACCAGAGAATATATGATAAATGAACCAAAGGATATAGGCTATAACTATCAGGTAAAGCAAAAATTTAATTTTTATCATATGGATCAGGTGGATTGAAACACACAATTTTTAGAAATACCATATAGATTACAAATTTTACATAGGTGGGGGGAGCAGTTCGGGGGGAAAAAAATATATCAGAATTCTATACCTGAGCTGGGACATTTCACAAAACAGAAAAATTAATATTACAGTCTCTCTCCTCCAAAAATAATGTATCCTCTCCAGAATAAGCCCTTTCCTTTAGTTTCCACTCCTAGCTCAAGCTCTGCCTAAACTAAAGGAACAAAGGTGATTTTCACTCAAAAACAAGAGGGTTGGGAGAATATGGAAAGGCATAGAGGCATTGGAGTAAAATGCTTCTAAATCCATTAGCCTTAAACTTGGCTACTATTAAAATTATCTGGCTCCATCTCAGACCAATTAAATCAGAATAGGTGATGGTCAGCCCAGGCATGGCTATTTTGAAAAAGCTACAGGGTGATACCACTCTACAGTCAGGTTAAAAAGGCACCATTTTAAATGTAAAGGAGCTAAGAGAGGGATGCTCAGAGATATTAAGCAATTCCTATTTTTTATTCTGTACTATGGGAATCAAAGACAAAGAATAGAAAGAGTAACATTTAAGTTGCTAAATTACAACTGAAATTATATTTCCCTTTGTATCTGAAAATAAAACATTAAGTTTTGAATTATAAAACCAACAGCCCTAACTTTGCAACCAGTTTAAAAATTGGTACTGTAAACTCTTCATTTCTTCCTCACATCTAAAATACTATAATCTTGCCACAAGTAAGACTCAACTATCAAGAGTGGATTATTTGTTCAGTCAAGGACACCGTCCCTTAGGGGAAGACAGGAGGTCTTATCAGGCAGATTTACCTCAGTGTTGATTAGGAAATTCCAGACTGATTAATAGTTTCTGGGAGATGGAAACTGCAATTAGATCAGGTATTAAATCTAGATTTGGTGTCATCTGCTTTCAGTACAAATGATGCCACTTTGGGCCTGCACTTCTTCTGTTTAACAGGAAAAACCTAGGTAAACTGAGTAACTCATCAAAATGGCTGAAGCTGCCACGTTAAATATCATCTTCAGCTTAAGACAAAAGGAGGTAGTGGTGGGGGAGTCAGTTATGGGAGGTTACCAGGAAAAGCACATCCAAAAAAAAAAAAAAAAAAAAAAGGTTGTTATGCAGATTCCTCTTCTGCAATGATAAAAAGTTCCTGGAGATAAGGTCATCTCCTTCTTCTTGGCTGGGGGTCAGTGGGAAGACAAGACACCCTTCCAAATAAAGATTGCCCTTACAAAGGTAAATGTCTTTAACAAAGGATATCTTCCACTTGGTTTCCAAAGCTTCTGTCATATCTGCCATTTCTTAAAATTAACCAGCCTAAAAAAAATCCTTATGCCACAGAGATGTACCTGGGGATGACAAATTCTGTTACCCTATAGCTCCTAGACTAAAAACCCGTGATAGTATGCTACTGTACTGAATACTGTAGGCAATTGTAACACAATGGTATTTGTATAATGCATTGCACTAGGCAACTATAATGTCACCACACAAAAGGCATTTTTTCAGCTCCATTATAATCTTATGGGACTACTGTATCCTTCGTTGATGCAAAAGTCATTATGCAATGCATGACTATTGCTACTTAAGTATGGGCGAGGGGAGTCGTGGCAGTCATAGCAAATGCAAAGGTTCTAAAGTAAGGAGAGAAATTAAAGCATTCTAGGAAATGAAAGAAGATGAATATGGCTAGGGCATACAGAAAAAGGAGCAAGGGGAGGAGTAGTGAAGAGGAATTTCCCACTAAATTGGCCAACATTTCTAATCAGGTCTTTTTTCTGCCTCTGTAAACATGCTTGCTGCAAGGCCAAAGATCTCGGGGTCAACTGAGAACTCACTCCCCTAAAGATGTATTGCTTTAGTGCTTGTTAGAAAATTGCATGCTCTGTAACTGCCCATAGGAATTTCAGGGGTCTGTAAATCAGCCCATGCCAACTGTAACAATGCAGGTATAAAAGTAAAATTGCCCCTAAGTTCTGCGCCTAGATTTTCAGAGCACTAGCTCTTCTGGGACCGCTGGTATAAAACTGAGTTTCTCCAAACCTAAGGGTGCTGCTTGATTTCTCGCTGGTCTGAGGTTTTTTTTTTTTTTTTTTTTTTTTTGCAACTTTTCTGCAACAGTAGCTCATAAAGAGGTTAGAGAAGTAGGCAGATGCCAGGTCACACAGGACCTTGCAGATAATGTGAGGGGTTATCACAGCAAAGTTTTAAACACGGAGTGGCACTCTTTTTGCAAACCGATTTAAACATAATTATATTTTTGCTAGCACAAGACTGAAAGGCTTGGTCTGACTCCATCTTATTCAAGTAAGCATTGTTCCATGCATGGCCTCCAGGCAAATAGCTCCTGTTTTGTCTTGCATATAGGCATGCTAATTATTAAGGGAATTCTGTTTAGGGATTGAGTTGTACATAAACAGCCCCTCCTATTTTCCCTTCTCGACAGAACAGAAAAGCCTAAACTCTTGTACTTTAAGATGAATTTCAAGATTAGTTCCCCCATCTTCTAGGTTGGTGCCTTCTCAATTAATAAACCTTTCTTTACTACAAACTTTGGCCTTTCAAAGAGTCAGGCACATAGACCTTGGACCAGTAACATCAGCACTGTCCTATAAAGAATAAACATTTTTATAGAGATGATAGGATCATCAAACTATCATACCTTGATCACATGAATCATTAAGAGCATTCATAACTACTTGAATTCCATTTTTACAAAAGCACGATTTGGATTATAATTTAAACAAAGGCGTGCTAAGGGAGTATAGATGGGATTGCTAAGTTTAGGACCACCTGATGCCTTACATATCTCATTAGAAATGAGAAAATATTGTTTTATTAGTCAGTTTACCATGAGTAATTATATTCTTCATTCACTGGTTATTTATAGTTCTGTCTGCCTAAAAAGCAGTCTCCATCTTTTATGGAAATTTCCTATGATTTCGGTGTGAGGGTTACCAATGATAAACTTCACTATTTCTGGGTCCTTCATTGTATTCACCCCTTCCTGGCTATAGTGATTGATCCAAAGGATAGGCACATGACCTACATCGAGCCAGTTCTCTAGATTTTGAACAATGAAGTTTGGAGGGTGGCGCTTTTATTCCTCCATGTGCAGGCTCCATAAGGCTGTGCGGAACAGATGATGGCCACACTCCATACTTGTGGAGAAGCCCAAGAAAATGCAAAAGACCCTGAGTGAAAGTAGAGACAAGCACTGATGAGCCGCAGAGGTAGTTCTGATGCACTATAGACTAGTGAAGTCTCTCAGTTGAAGCTGCCACCCCTATGGTTCTGGATTTCGCTACTTCTTTTCTCTCTGTTTAAACCAGTCTGAGTTTTGCAACAAAAAGAAACATCTACTGCTATGAAATAAGGAATAAATTGGCTTTCAGTAGGTAATATTTACATCATTATCTACTAGGCTTTAAACATTACTTCTGTCCCACACAGGAAAGACGAGGGAGATATTCCCATTAAGATTTTGCAATTTTTGCAGGGATAAAACATTATATACACAATAAAAGATTAAATGTAAATTATGCAAACATTTTAAACTAGAATTTTTAAGATTAGAGCGGTGAAGAATTGAGGTGTATTAAAAAGAACAATTAATTAAAAATCATGACACCAAGGTCTTCCCTGTATCTTGTGCTACTGTGTTGTTACCTATCACTTATACTCAGAAAAGTACGATTATTTTCACCTAAAAATGCAAATGTGTTACATTATTCCTAAAACTGCTTCCAGTGCTTAAATTACTGAATTATTTTGAGGCTATAAAAGCATACACCTCATTCACACTACTTCATATTAAACAATGAACAAACTGTAAATTCATTTTTTTTGGTAAATTCATTTTTTAACTAACATAAATTCAATTTTTTTCCTATTTAAGAATGTACTCTAAAAATACATGCAATTCTCAAGGATCACTACCACAACCAAAAGATCCCTCCAAACAAAAAATGTGAAACCCAAATGAAGATATTCAACAGAAGGAATATTTGGTATAAATTGAATGGTCTCTTAAAAACAGAACTTTCTTTTTTCGAATTAATTCTAAGATATTTAAAACTAGAAATTTTAGATTTCTTTCTTTCTTGATCCTGTTAACGCATTAACTGAGTATCCTCTTCCTGTTAATAATTTAGACTTCAGAAATTCTAATTAATTAGTCTGCAATACCACAGAGTATTTTAAACTAGCAATAGATGAGGGGAAATCGATAGAAACGTTAGATGGGGAAGGAGGGTGGATTAACCAAACTGAAAATCAGGAGACCAAGTTATAAAGAATTTTATTCTCATTACTAACTTCTGGCCAAAGGACAATTTTTCTGATTTAAGTTTTCAGATTCAAATTAGCTAGTTTTGTGACATTTTATTTCGTTGATCATAGCTTTGCCTCAAAAAACGAGACAAAACAAAACCAAGAGTACTACTTTGGGAAAATTTTGGAAGGCGCATTTGTATTTTCAGACTCGGGTCTATTCCACATGTGGGGCCAAGTGTCCCACAAGTACATATATGACAGCAAAGATATCCCTCAAACTGAGATTAAAAACATTACCCTAGTACTGCTTTGGCAATAAAAGGAGAACCTTATTCCAAGTCCTCGACGCCGACCTACGGGGGAAAGGACTACTTTTGCTCATGTCATTAAATTAAGTAAAACTGACCCAGACCCTTCGCTGACACCTCAAGAGGGAAAGAGAAACTCTTGGGCCAGGGTAAGAGCCCACACGCACACCCCCCACTGCACCCCACCCCCACGAGAGGGAGGCTCCACCCCGAGGTCCCGGGACGCCCTCAAGAGGCAACAGGGCTCCTCTAAAGCAGGGAGCTTCGACGGTTGGGGCCTGGGGTCGTCCCTCAGCCTAGAGCCACAAGGGTAGGCCTGTGCGTGGCAGTCACTGGGCAGACTCACCTCGGCATCTTCTTTGCACTGTGGGAGCGAAGGGAACTCCAGCTTCACGTCCTCCATGATCCCAGCCGGCGGGCTGGTAGGTGGGGTGGGAGTAGGAGTTACTCGCCAGCCCTACCCTTGGGCTGGCAGTGGCGGTGAAAGGAAGGAGGGCCGGTGGACCGCAGGGCTGACGGGCGGGCAGCAGACTTACAACTAATACACGCAGACCAAAGGGTCCCAGCGACTCCGTCGGCGGCGGCGACAGCGAGGATGAAAAGGGTTGGGCGGCTCATACCCGGCCGCCATGCTGCTGCCGTCTCCCTCTCCACCGAGACTCCGCGCCTCTCAGGCCGCCCAACCTCGGGCACCAGCACAAGCCCTACAACCGTCTCCCTCCTTCCCCCCGCCCTGCCCGTACCGCCCCAGCCAATCCCGGCCCACGCTCGCCTTTGGCCCGCCCCCCACGGCCGCCAGGTGTCAGCGCGCTGCCGCACCGCCCCTTCGCGAGAGCGCAGACGCTAGGGGCGGGGCCTCGGGGGCGCTGCGGCGAGAGTTCGCCGTGTGCGGAGGAGGTGGGACTGCGGTAGGAGGGGGAAAACGACTGTGGGTCAAGGGAAAGGCAGTGGGTTTAGCTCTGCCCTTTGCAGACAGACGCAAATCTCTTCTTTGCTGTAAGAATGGGCAAAACATCCTAGCCACCCGTAGCTGGCATCCGAAAGGAAAGCCATAGTTTCTCCCTTCTCAGAATCCTGCCCAATCTGTGGTGAGGTTATCACTTAAAAAGTGGGCATTCATCTTAAAATTGTTATGCTACACAGAAAATGAAACACTCATCACTTTTAAGCAAATTGAAACAATAGACAGGTATATGACAACTGGAAATGGCAAATAAGAGTCCTAAGAAATAGAAATATAATCTCTAGCTCAGTAAATTGTACATAATACTGAAAGATCGCTTTAATTTGAAGTTTATTATTTCATGATGTTAACAAACTACATGGCTTTCAGTATCTTTTCAAAAGGAGTCAGAATTAATACTGTATTGTTAATAAAGATTAGGTATATACTTAATCTGGGCTTAGAGAGACACTATTACCCTTTTTTGTTTTTAAAAAGATAAGGAAAGTCAAGCTTAAAATTGGAAGAACCCACACTTAAACATTAAAAGTTTGTACACCAAACCGATTTTTCAAAAAACAACCACAACCAAAGTAGAAAGGCAAGAAAGTCATTTATTAAATTGCGAATTACAGTGGATAAAAAAGAATCACATAGCTGTTTGACCTAGACCGCCCCCCACACAAATATCCTATTACATTTTATACTGTCATATGTATGAAATGCACTGCCAACATATATAGATAAGGAACTATTCAATAACTTGAGTATTAGATGGTTAGCTTGAATGATCCATTTTCTCTATAGCTGTTTTTTCTTTTAAAATTATAAAAAGAGTATATTCTGCTAGTAAATTTTTAATTAGAAGAATGTACAATGTCATACATTGTTCTTTGGTACTTATGAAAGTTTCGACAACACTTTTGTAATCTGTTAAAGCTTTCATTTCCACATGATATGAGAAAGAATTGTGTATAGGTAACAGAACTTTGTTTTGAACATTTCTGACGTCAACATCCCCTACATCAGACACTCTTAGCCTGGTATCCATAGATACCTATAGAGTCCATAGGTAAGCCTGGGAAATAATAAATATCCTTAAGTTTTAGTATATGCAAAATTGTATATACATATGTGTGAATTTTTCTAGGAAGAGCATCCAGAACTTAACATTCTCAAAAGGGAACTATCATCTCCTATAACTTAATAAAACCAAGTCATATTTATTAGCAAATACTACTTTCCAATCATAAACTAAAAATAGGTTATAGATATGCATGTACTATTTCAATTAACTATTATACAGTCTAATCATAGTAGGTGAAGAATAAATAAAGACCTTCTGGATGGAGGAATATATATATATAGACATAGAAATACATCTATGTTATATATGAAAAGATGCTGTTAAGAAAACTGTGTGGGTACTGTTTTAAAATAAAATTCAAAAGCCAACGATCTAAATACAACTTCATCTTGGTTGTTAAATAGTTTACTTACTAAAGAACCTAAAAGACTACAGTAAAAGTACCCTTACAAAAGACAAGAGTATATGCTGAACTGAATCAAACAGATTTTATTCAACTTTTTAGGATGAGGAAAACAAATATTTTATAAAATAAGACATAAGAAATGCTCTTTTGCACTACTATCTCAAACAATTTTCAATGTTTTACAAAATGTTCACACAGCAAATACGAAAAGCTACAACATACTCTTCTTTTATATCTTCTGCTGCAATAAATGCAACATTAATATACAAATTTCTACTGTACCAATCTTAAAAGTAGAATTACCAAATTACCGATTTTTGTTATTCATATGCTTTTAATGAGATCATTGCCAATACATACATTATTTACCTTAACTTTATTTTTACATTAAGCCACATTAAGCCAATGTCTGTCATGCAGTCATCAAAATCCTTACAATAAATTACACAGGTTTGTAGTCCAATTTAGACTCTAGCTTCTTAGAATCAGCCACTTTCCTGACTGCTTTCATGAAGTCTTCTTGTACTACAAAATCATGATCAGCACGAATTGCAAACATACCTGTAGAGAATAAAACAACATGACTACTACATAGAATACGTGAATTATTTCTTATAAGAAAACTAAATAATGTAATTCTATGGCATAAATGTGAAGGAGCCTAGATTTACTACTTCTGAACCACTAGTTCTGATTTGTTAAAACTCTTATCATTTTTCAATAAAATTCCATAGCTATTGTAAGCATTATTTTCCAAACCAAAAGCCAGAAAACAATGAGACAATTATCTGAATATTTAAAATTCAGCACATACATTCCCTGTATTCAATGGCATCTTGGAAAAAAACCCCAACTATCAATAAAAACACACATTTTAAGCAGTTATTTCTTAACAGACAGCAATTCCCTGGAAAGAAGGAGCATATGTACGGTTGCAGAAAACACAAAACACCTCCAATAATTTTGATAGCTGTCATTTGTTAATAATCAAAAGCTTAGAGAATAATAAGAAATTTTAAAAAGCCAACAATGGGCTTTCACAAAACTCAGTGCCATTATTCACATTTTAAAATTACCCTATCTATGTACCAATTGATATGTTTATGACTTTCATATTCAAGTATCACAATTCACTTTTTTCTTTCAAGTTTTTTTTTAATAATGAAGCTTTAAAACTTGTTTAGAAGGCTACAACTAAATTATTAAAGTTATATTTCCAAATCTTGTGTATATGACTGTTTCCAAATCAATATTGAGTGAGTCAGTGAATCTGAGATCCATTCTAATCCAAAAAGTATAATAATCACTGGATTAAATGGAAATCTGTAACTATTTGTACGTTTATAGTAAAATCTAGTGTATTTTAACTTATGAAAAGATATGTTAACAAAAAAGGCTTGAATTTTAATAAAAAGAAAACAATTTCAGTATGTCTCCAAATGTGAATGTCTCACCCAGTTAAAAAGCTAAAATTTTAATCCACATAGAAGTTATAGCTCTTTACTGGAAACAGCTAAAAATAATTTTTTTAAATATATGAAAAAAAAGGAGACAATCACAAATTGATGGTATCAGACTTTAAGATTATGTCACTGCTTTGGGTTCCAATTTCACTAAAGCAATCTTTGAAAATAATTTGATCCAGTGTAGATTTTGGAAAAGAGAAATATAAATTACTGAGTAGTTCGAGCCACATGACAGTTTACTTCTTACTATTTCTGTTCATTAATAAGTCTTTGTGAGCATGACTTACCCTATTTCATACTGAGTTTCTAGACCTGCAGACCTTTGATTCAGATAATGAGTCATAGTATGCCCAACAAAGAAACTCCCTTGGAAAAGTAATGCCTGAGGAGCCTCTTTAAATACTGATGAATTTACAAGAAATGTAAATACAAGGCTCCAGAGGTGATGTGAAAAAAAAGAGGAAATCACATATTGTTAACACCTATAATAGAAATTAACTTTTTTTAAGATTCTGTATAGGACAAAGACTAAAGGACTCTATGTAGGGTTTTAAAGTCACTTGGTTTCAGAAATAAAATAAGATCATACAACCTAGAGAGAATATTATATTAAAAAAAAATTACATTTTACACAAGTTGCATGATCACAAAATTCATAAATTAATCTTTCAAAGCCTATTGCTGACAGTCTTATAACAGAAAACATGTCATCTGCTTTGCAGCAGACTCCTCTGGTGCTGACCCGGTCTCATTTCAGCCATAGGTGTGGCACAGTTCTGTAAGGTCTTAATGTAGGAAGGAGGCAAGAGAACTAAATGTTAAATCAAACTATATCCAGAGACTGCAATAGGCTGAATTCATTCCCTATGGCTATAATTATGAGAAACCTATGGATCAAAGGCTGAGAATTGCCAGCAGGCCTTTCACTTATCCTTTCTCACTGTATGTCCCTATCAAAGGAAAATGTAAACGAAGTCTTTAAATTGTAATTCACAGAAACTAAGAATGATATATAAACTGGACTCCTCAATACCCAAGGCTTTTTTTTTCCCCTTGTCTTGGCTTTTTGTCTTTGCTTTCTATCATTTTTTCTTCTCCAGGACATTATCCCTTCTCTAATAAATTTCCTTTTGACTCTAACTCTAGTATGTGTTTGAATTCTTTCTTATACTCAGCCACAAACTCCCTCTCTCCCTCTCGAGGAAGAGAGAGAAAAGAGGAGGAAGAAAGAAGAAGAGAGCAAAAGAGAACCAGAATAACGAATAAAAAAGCAGGACACCCTCCCCGAACTCCCCCCCTCCCCTCCTCCCCCCCTCTCTCTCCCCTCCCCCCCCCCCCCCCCCCCCCCCCCCCCCTCTCTCTCTCTCTCTCTCTCTCTCTCTCTCTCTCTTCTATGCAGGGCTTGACTGCCCCCAATTGGGAATTTGCCTAGGCCTGCATCAGTCCCAGACTTACTTCAGGAGGCTATATCCTATCACATGCATGTCTTACTACATTCTGCCTAAGGTATCCAGTACAGAGGAGTCAACTTGCCCAAGGGCAAATCTCAGCCAATGGTGGATGAGAGCTGGTAAATAAATGTGGTAATCCTAGAAGGCACTCTATACAGATGCTCTAAGGGTCTCCTCAGAATCAAACTCCCCTTGCTGAAAGCAGCTACATCCATGGTGCACCATTTAACAGCTTTCCCTTTTTCCATCTCACTTGCCCTGTTCTCTCCTGCTTCCTGGAATCATTCCCCCCAAAATGAGCACCCAAATCCTTGCAAAGCCCAAGCTGTGTTTTCAGACAAACTCAACACATTTTCAGCAAATTAAATCAAAACCAATAGCAAAAACTTTATTTTAAAAAAACATACCTGCTTCAGTACAAACATTTCTTAGGTCTGCTCCATTAAAGCCATCTGAGAGCTTCACAATTGCTTCATAATCTGTTTAGGAAAAAAACAGTGGAAATTAGTTTTTTAAAAAAAGACCTTTTTCAATTTATGCTCATACGGAAAATTTAAATGAAGATCTTGCCTTGAATTTGATCAGCTCTGTTAACATACCACAATATTAACCAAAAACTATACTTCTGTTAAGTAAACTAGCACCAAGCAGAAATAAACATACTTCTGAAACTTTAAAACCAAGAAATATCCTCAATATCTGAAAGCATCTTATTCTGTTTCTACACAGTGAAAGTTATGCACATTTGAACTTCAGACAGCATTTTAAAAATACAGAGGAAAGATAAGGAGGGGGAGATATTACAGATGAAACATGACTGGCCAAGAGTTAATTACTGAGGCTGGGGGATGAGTAGCTGGGGTCAGAAGTTCATTATAATCTTATATTTACTTTTATGTATTTCTAATTTAATAAAAAATTAAAAATAATGAAAAATTAGGATCATATCATTCCTTTGTTCATAATCCTCCAATAGCGTCCATATCATTAAAAATAAAAGCCAAAGTTCCTACACCTTCTATTATTTCACTTGCTAATGCTGTCCCATTTACTCTGCCAGAGACACCTTGGGCTCTTTGCTGCTCCAAGAACATTCCAGGCATGCACCTGCTTCAAAGTCTTACTTGCTGCTCCCTCTGCATAAATTTCCCACAAATACTCATTTCTAGTTTTCACCTTTTCAGCTCATTGCTTAAATATCACCTTCTTGGTAAGTCCTTCCCTGCACTTCACTCTCCTTAGTTCCATTTAAATATATATATATATTAGATGGTGATAAGTGTTATGGAGAAAAATAAAGCAGAAAAAGGAATGAAGCCGGAGGAAATATATACATATATAAACCAAAAATGATTGTATATATTCATTCATGCCCGCTCTTGGCAATACCTAGTCCCCTTTTCCTGATTTATTTTTCTCTATAGCACTTATCATCATCAAATATAACTTTTATTCACTTTGTATTTTCTGATAAGAATTTAAGTTCTACAACCCTGCACTTAGAACAATTTCTAGCATACAGCAGATGCTCAATAAATATTAGCTTAAATTAAGACCATCGTGTTTGCTAAATTTTAAAACCAGATTCAACAGACTATCAATGATATCCAATAGCATTTTGCTTAATTTACCAAATGTAAATATATAAAAATAGGTTATTTCCTTACCTATTTCACCATGCTTTGTAATGGGACCTGCATGGATTTTCAATATATCTAATCTTGCTTGTTCATTTGGTAAATCAATATCTGAAAATCAGAAATGATAAGAAATTCTTTTGCAGTCAGTTTGTTTTTGTTTTTTAAATATAGTAGGGGGTGAGGAGGAGGTATGGAAAGGAAAATGAACATAGACAAAGGGAAATGGATGGAAGGTAAAGAATCCTAACTCACGTATTTTTCTATCTAATCTTCCTGGACGAAGCAATGCAGGATCCAGTGTATCTGGTCGGTTTGTAGCCATGATCATTTTAACTCTATGTAGAGTATCGAATCCATCCATTTGATTCAGTAACTAAGAATATATTTGTAATAAAAATTACAGATTTTATAAAATATCCCAGTTATTAAAAGATACATTGCACATTCTTAATATGCCTAATACCATGAAATGTATTGACTACAGATAGCTATGTAACATCAAAATGATCGTTTTATGGAATCCTATTTTTTTCTCGCTCTTATTATAAAAGAATATACTTGCCATTCTCAAAGTTCCAAGATTATTTAATTATGTACCTTTTTTTATAGCTCTCAGGTAGTTGAAACAAGTCTGAAGGTTTCCATCTGGTCAAGAATTATGAAACTAAATTATGTAGATTTGATTTCTAACATTTTACTTCATACAATTACTTTTAAAAATAGTAATAATAATAAAACCTAATATATAAAGTGCTTATGGTATGCCTGACAGAAAATTTACATTAGGATAACCTGATACAATAATTTTTCTACAAATTTGACAATAAATCCATTAAATATTTTTTCAAATACCTTAACAAAAATATTGATATTAAATATACTTCAATTCCTAAAATTTTCTTAAATAAAGGTTGAAAAATCTAATTAAAATTCAACAAACTCTTTAAAATACAGCTAGCCTGACTTGTCTCTGTCCCTAAATGTTAGTTGACAACATATCAGTTACATGAATAAAACTAGCATCTGTGATGTTTTAAAATACCTTGATTTAAGGTGTAAGAGATTCTACAATTAATTTTAAAACTGTATATCTTCTGAGCAAATCAGTATAATTTATAAAAAGAAAATATCAAATACCCATTCTTAGAATTTTACACAGCATTATCTATACTACCTAGCTGCTATCTGAAGAAGTGGGAGAATGTATTTGGGATCTTGCCATCACTTTCAGATTATCTGGAGTAGGGAAAAACTTCATATACATTCTAATATCCCATTATTCATTTTCTTCCATTATCAAAACTATTTTAGTTTCCTCTCATTCTCAGCAATAAAGCAAGAGGAAAGCGTTAGTGATTTTTAGAGCAGACTCATACATATAATTGAGAAAAGGAAATTATAGTTGTAAAATATTAATAAATAATAACTTATTTATTGCCACCAGTTTTAATATGTCCATTACTCATAAAATGTCTTAATAAAACTAGTACAAGATCACATTCATAATATAAATAATGCAATATACAATTTAAGTCTCTGAATGGCTGGTCTGCTCAAAAGACAGACTAGTAGTACAGCTGTAAATCAAATGAGAATTTTGTAGATATGCCTATTATTTTCTAGTAGTCGTTTCCTTACTAGAGATTTTGGTGGAGAAATGTATTCATTCCTGTCAATATTTTCAAATTTCAAACTTTAGTGTATTCTTCATTTTAATCACTGTATATATTTGACTTCCAAATATCCAGTGTTTACTTCTTTATTCAATAAACAATGATTTCTTTATAAGTCCCCTTTACCAAATCTTACCTCCATTAAAGTTCTCTGAATCTCTCTATCAGCAGAAGTACCCTCAGAAAACCGACGACCACCTTAAATAATGATACAGAAACCTATATGCATTATTTTTTCTTCTATAATTATTACTTAAGAAAGCAGAATATAATAAATAGTGTCTGGTGTTAAGATCATTAAATAGTAAGAATTATACCAACAAAGTTAATGATTTCGGTATAACATTTCTTACTTTGTCAATGTCAATGTTTATGTATTAAAATTGGTTGAACTGTCTTAAGAATTAAAAAAAAAACACATTCAATTCATTTTGCTACTTCATACAAGTCACAATTAAAGGAGGGGGGGAAAGTTCTTTAGGATTTCAAGTGTTAGGAAATTTTAAAAGGCATTACTCTTACCGATAGCATCTATTTCATCCATAAAAATGATGCATGGCTGATGGTCTCTTGCATAATTAAACATTTCTCTGATCAAACGGGCACTTTCACCAATATACTTGTCTACAATAGAACTAGATACAACCTGATGAAAAGAAAAACATTAAGGTAAACATAAGATAGTTCAAATAAAATTTAATTTCAACAGCTACAAAAAGAATCTTCTCTTTACCTTTAAGAAATTGCAGTCCAGCTGGCTAGCAACAGCTCGTGCCAGGAGTGTTTTTCCTGTACCTGGGAATAAAGTCCTAATTAGATGGACAAAAAAACAAACTTTCAAAAGCCTTTTAAAAATGTAATCCTTTGGATGGTAAATTCTGCAAAATAGAAGCTAAATCCTAAACAAAATTTCCATCAAAAATTCCAAAGCACGCCTTTCAATATTAAAATTTTAAATTTTATTCGAAATATCCCTTGTAATTTTATTTAAAGTGCACTGAATAAAATAACCTTAGAAATAAATCAAACCCTATTTAGTCTATAATGGAAAATTATTACATAGAAATCCATTAGTCTATCCTGCACACTAAATGGATCTTATGCCTATGCCAGATATTGTATATCAAGCATTGGTTATTTGGAAACTATTGGTTAGTGAGTTATGGAAATCTTCAAAATAGGCATTTCTCATTATAGAATATTAAAAAACCACATTTGTTAATATCATCACCAATCTCATCCTTTTTAGAATTAACATATTAGAAAGCTGTCAAGCTCATAGTACCAAATATAAGTTTTCAAAAACTATCATTTTCACCTGAAAGCTCAAATTTTATCACTGGCTACAGATGGTGTCAATTGTCCTTCATTTTTGAAAAATGTGTGCCAGATAACCAATAATCAGTCTGAATAACCAATAACCAGTCTGATAACCACAGATTGTCTGCAAATTATCCTTTAAAGTAAAAATAGTATTCTGTGAAAAGCAGTTAATTCAGTTAGAAACTCAAATAATTACAGAAGAGATAAACTATCCTATTCAGTATGCAGAAGTGCCTTATATGTATTTTCTACCTCATCACACAAAATAAAGATGTTATGCAAGGATCCAAACTTAATAAAATAATTTCTACTGCTTTACCAAGGACATTTTAAAGTGAAACTGGCATATTTTTAAACTGCAAGTGTGAGTGGTCAAGAACACAGAGACTACTATCATTTACTGCCACTGACTTAATTGATTCATGCTATGGCATGAGCTTTACCCACATCGCTTTTTTACACCATTACCATAGATACCAACACAACAAAAAAGGCAACTAACATCTTAGTATTATGAAAGTGTGAGACACCAATATTCTGAAGTGTATGCACATGGAAAAGGATACTGAATGTGCATGTGCTGTTTGTGTGTGGTGAGTTTTAATCTTGCAGGATCCCTGAAAGTGTCTCAGGGACACCCAAAGGTCTGTGAACCACAGAGGACCATTGCTAGAATCACATGGCATGTTAAGATATATAGTTGACCCGTGAACAGCATGCGTTTGAACTGCATGGGTCCGCTAATATGCAAATTTTTTTCAATAAATACTGTTTCGATTCACAGTTGGGAGTCTGCCCATGCAGAGGGCTGACTATATACACTGATCTATGCTATTTTATGACTTAAGCATCTATGGATTTTAGTATCTGTGGGAGTCCTGGAACCAATCCCTGAGGATACCAAGGGTAGTTAAATTTGGGGGGAATCAAAAGTTATATTCAGATTTTTGACTTGTTCAAGAGTCAACTTGTACCCTATGAGGCACAAGAGGACTAAACATGCTGAGACTAGTAGACATACCTCTATCCCTTCCTTCCTCTGAACAGAGTAGAGGTTGGAACTGCCCACGTTAAATTTCCATCTTACTTTTTTATTTCTTAATTAATTCATTTATTAGTGAGCAAACATAATTCAATACTAACCTGGTGGTCCATATAGCAAACAGCCTTTTGGAGGTATTATACCTACACGCTGGAATAATTCTGGGTTTGTAAGAGGTAATTCTATTACCTAGAAAAGAAGTTGCATGTTTCTTAAACAGCTGATAAAATTCTGATGTACTTTCAAATATTTTAGTAAAATATCAATGTCGTTAGGTAGACACATCATAATTTATAATAGATCTAGAATTCCATGTTATGTAAAACCATTTATATTAGAGGATTTTCTTTAGGTAGATTTAAGGTATCTCATCTTTGAAAATTTTTAAATAATGTTTTTTAGATTAATTCATTAAAAAGTGTGTGGTTATTTTTAACAAACCATACACTTTAGATTAATGGTTACACAGGCATATAACTGGTCAAAACACACTTCAATTGTACGTTTTAAATCTGTATTTCACTGAATAAAAATTATGCTTCGATGTAAAAATTATACTATAAAAAATCAGTCAAGCAAAATAAAAGACCTATATTTTGCATTTGGGCATACAACACGAAATAATTATAAAATAAATTTTGGTAAGTTATAATTGCTACTAAGAGAAAAGGTATATAAAATTTTTATATCTTGGCAGTTTATCATAGCAACCTTAAAAGAACTAAATATTCTGCTCTCAATGTCCTACTAAGACTGATTCAAGGAAAGAAAACTAGAGAATAGAAAAATTGAGGGTTCGACAGCGCAACTTAAACTCTTTAGAGTACCAATAAATTGAGAGTTAAACTTCCATTGAATAGTTGTGTCCGTAAGGTGTGATTTAAGATAAGCCAAACTGTGAGAAATCAATATTCTGAAGTATATGCATATGGAAAAGGGTTACCACACATGCATGTGTGTGTTGTGTGTGGGCGGGATTCCTTTAGCTTCTATGGCTAACATAGCAAATCACTATAAAAGACAAGATTTCAGAGTTCCGTGAATCACTTGTTCTTCCTCTGTTGACCTTTCACTAACTACAAGGTGAGAAGACTAGGTTTTAATTTATGCTCAGGCTAGTGCTTTATCAACTAACAATTTGGTTTTATAATTACCTGGAATGCTTAATGCTTTTTGGTCCCACCCACAATCTGCTGCATCCAAAGCATACAGAGGGCTTAAGAATCTGTATCTTTAATAATAAGAGTACTAGAAAATTTAATGTACTAAAATCTGAAAGCTAGTGGCTTAGCACTGAATCAAGTGATGTAAACCATTCTGACTATCCTTCATTCCTAAATATTTCCATCCTAAATTAGGATGAAATTAATAGGACAATAAATTTGCTTTAAAGAGAATGGTTAAGAAGTCATCTGTGCTATGAAACAAGGCAATCCTGATTAGTTTCTTCACCTAAGAGTTTAAAAGGTTTAAGCCTCCTAAAGCCACTATTTTTCTTAAATGAAAGCAAACAGCTTCATCTAAATAAAATATTTAAGACACAGGCAACTTACACTACTATAAAGGTGGGAAGCTAATAAGGATATGAGAAAAACTATGTTCCACAAATAATCCAAATGTACTCTGATCCAAGTAACCTACAATGATCAAAATCATGGATGGCATGGGCACTGAATTATATCAATTATTCTTAGTTGTTGTTTTCTTCTTTGTCAAAAAGAGCAGGATTTTTCAATATCAAGTTATCTCCAAATTAATAAACAGCTATAATTTTCACAGCTAGAAATTCAGGGCTATTCTTATCTCAGTAAGAATACTAAATGTATAATATTCAGTAACCACTATTTGGACAAAGTGATTTTTTATCCTCTCTCTTCCTGTAGGAAACTTAAAACCAATACTCATTATTTAAAGTTCAGAAAACAAACCATCAACTACCAACCTCTCTTAATTCCCGAATCTGTTCTGAAAGCCCTCCAATCTCAGAATAAGAAACATTCCCGGGGTCTTCATGAGACATGTTGTAAACCAGTGGATCTACCTCTCTTGGCAAATATCTGTAATGATAAGGTGTATATTTTTCTTTTAATTAAAAGATGTATTTTTTTGTTTTTTGGCCTATAGAGTATAAATGACTCACTTATGTAAGCACCTGTAGGTAATTTTATAAAAACATATTTAAATTAGGAATTAGTAAAAGGGAAAAAAGTGGCAAAATATTCAATGATCTCGAAAAACATATATTTTGGATAAAATCCTCTCTGTGAAAACAAAGGTGAACTAAATAGAATAAGAAACCTACCTCATGATAGTTAGTGTAGTCATATCCAAAGCAACTCTTGTTCCTGGTTTCAGCTTACTTTTGTCAAGCTAATTTTGCAAAACAAAAAGTTACATAAACGTTTAATAAAGGGAATAACACTCTGAACAAGAAGGTTGTATTTAGAAGCTAAGTAACCATTTTTACCCTCAGAGAGAACACTAATATTAGATTATGAACACCATGCCAACAGAAGGATATAAAAGTTATAATTCAAAGTTATTTCTATCTTCTCCCTAAAAGAATGATCTTTTATGCAATTTCAGCATGAAATGTAAAATCACTCACACGCAAAGTCTGAGGTAGTAATAATCTTGTTTTTAAAGAAGGAACAGACTTCAGTATTTTACTTTCAAAGGCTCACTATTTTAGTTCTGCTCATTATTTTGATTCAGGCACTATATACAGTACAGTAACTTTGGCAATTAGTACCAAAGGATTTATACAGAAATCAGCTAAGTGAACGTTTTTAGAAAAGAGGATTTTAAAGTCGTGCCCATTAGATTTATTCTAAAAACTATAGCTTTTAGGAAAAATGTTTTACTTGATCACAGAAGGTAAGGGGGAAATACACTGTTTCCCCTTAGAGATTTTTATTAAAATGCTAAAAATAAAAACAAACAAAACCCCCCAGCAATTATCATTCATACCTTTGCTACATTATCAGACACTGCTAAATAAGTTATACATTAGGTTGAATCATACTAAATATTAGCATATTTAGGCAGAGTAACTTATTTGATTAGAATTTACTTTTCAAAACTAAAGTTAGTTTTTTCCATAGTTTAAAAAGCTGCTTGCCAATACGATTTCAGAATTACACAAATTACAGACCACTTTTCACAGGATTTTGCAAAGAGCTCTAAGTTTAGGATTGAGTGACAATTAAAATGAAGTGGAGACAGACAAAATACTTAAGCTAAAAAAAATTGACAGTGAGGTACTTTGAGAAAGAGCTAAAAAGAGATCAATGTGAAGCTATTTCAACATTTTACATCTATAGAAAATATATACTCTGGCTTTTCTAATGTTTCCCAGTGTCAAATACTCTTTTTCCCTCATACAACCATAAAATACGTTAGAAATGCCAACGTTTGGCATCCTACGGGCCCTGAAAGGGATATAAAAATCCTTTGTCAGGCTAGGCATCTAATATTTTGATTTAGAAAATGTCATTCCACTTATATGCTTGGCAAAATCATAAGATCAGAGTTAGTCCCTGGGTTAAATTCTGTTCTACAGTCATGCTGTATTAATGTTTTAAAACCGGAACCTGTTACAACAAATACTTAGATAAAGCTCTTCCAAATGAATTTATAACCATACTCCAAGAACACTTCCTAATGAATAGGGTAGTACATAAATGGGCTTCAGAGGCTACTAAATGATTCAAAGACATTTGTTGGCATTTTTGATGACTGAAAAATGAAATGCGGAGCTACTTCAACTTGCCTATTCTAATCTAAATAAATTCATACTAAAATCAACTTAGTTTATAGTTATAGTAATGACTGTAAGTAACATTTCAAAAATGTTTAAATATAAAACATAAGTAATTGATAGCGTATAATCTTTTTAAGTCCCCTTCAAAAAAAAAACATTAAAATAAAAAAAGATCTGAGGTATTTTCAAGTTCTAAAAAGTCTTTAGAGCATAGTGCTGACTGAGGCCACTCAATACAGTGGAAAGAGAATATCAGGAGTCAAAGCTCATGGTTTGGGTTTTAGGCTTTGCTAAAGGTGATCTGAGCAAATCACCTTTGGGAGTTATGGGCATTCTACCTGACTTGTTTACCTCAAGAATTAAATAACTTATGTGAAAGCACTTTTTTAATTATAAAGCACTATACAGATGTAAAGTGTTACCTGTCGACGACAACCCACAACATATCTTGGTCCATTTGTAGCTTTAACAATGACTAGAGGAAGAAAATGAAAGAACAAACTGAAAAATAGCAAGCAAAAAATAAATATACCCACATAGGTGGCAGGTTGAGTTTGATTTTTGTCCTCCAAGAATAAAATACATAGGTGAAAGAAAAGTAAATCTATGCAAGTATAGCATCTACCTTCACTATGGTCATTAGAATAATGAGCATTTCAAAAGTTGGTGGTGGGAGGGGAGAATCCATTCTTTTTTCTTTACTAACAATCTAATCCACTTACATTTTTCTTCAGTTAATTGCTTAAGTACTTCACCCACAATCTAAGAAAGAAAGAAAAAAAGCATTACTTTCTGTTAACAGATAAAAAAACAAAGCAATTACCATCACCCTATACACTCCAAACTCCATTACTTACCTGCCCAACACTTTGTAGGGCCTTCAGATCATTTTCAGACTTTTCATACTGCTTGGTAAGTTCTTTTAACTGTTCCCTTACTGAAATAATAAAATGTGAACACTTTTAATTAAACAATAATTAGTGAGTTTAAATTACTCTTACTTTACTTAAATTTATTTGTCTATTTCACTTTACATATATTTTATATCTACTGTATCAAACCACAAGAGAAATAATGCTGTTTGTAGATGGCACATTTCAAAACAATGTTACAGAGAAAGCACCATCATTTTATTTTCTTAATCACAATACTTCATTGTTTAAGCACTTTTTAGGTTACATTATTAACAGATACAGACACTGACACTTCTGGATTTGCCACTACAAATCCAAATGATAAAAGCTAGACTCTTCCTCACCTCTTCACCTACCCATACGGATTATTACTCTCCAGCTTTCTACTGTAAATAAGGTCAACAAATGCAGTGCTCCGCAAAATTACATAGTTATGGTTTTCTTTCCTTTAATTAAACCACTCAGGCTTGCAAGTAAAGGTGCACTGTGAAAAAATGTACGTGCCCTTTTAGCTCAGGAGGTAAGGGAAACTTGTGTGCCTGATAAAAGTACAATTCGAAACATGAGAAATGAGGAGGAGGCTTATTATTACCAATGGACTCCTCAAGTTCTGCGTCCAGCTTTCCACTCCACTAATAAATCAACTTCCCGAGTCTCATCTCTTGCATGAGCTTCCTTGACTCAAGCCTCTTCCCTTCTCCTGATCCCAAGACTCCGCACTGTTCTCCTTACATCCCAACCTGGTAAACATCCCTGGCCCATTTCTTCCCTCCTGCCTTCTCTAGTTCTCTTTCACTTCCATCTCAGAAATGGGAACGTTCTCTCTGTCAACTGGACCAGACTGGGCCATTTCCACGCCTGAAGAGGCTCTGCTTCCCAATCTCAGGGCCGGATGACAAAGCGCCTTGTCCCTGGACCGAGGCCTTCCCATCGCCAAAGCTCGGCTGCCAGGCTCGGCCAAAAGCTTCCGCTTTGTTAGAGACAGAAGCAGGTCCTGACACGAGATTATGTGGAAAGGTGCACTCACATTCCTTGAGACGGCCGTCGATCTCCTTGTGCTCCAGCAGCTTCTTGCGGTAGTCTTGAAGCGCCTTATCTCTAGGGTCCGCCATGATGAGAAGCCGCCGCTCATAGGGGATGCCGGGAATGGCCATGGCCGCCTGGGCGGGGGAAGGGGCGGGGCGAGGGAGGAGAGCCTCCCAGGAGGGGTGGATTCGTGGAAGACCCCGCCCCTTCCGGTTGGCTCCACCTCTCTGACTTGTGCGTCTCCTTTCACCCAGGGCGCGGGAGTGCGCGTAAGAAGGCCTCCTGCCACACTGTCCCCTTCAGGCCAGGCTGGGTAAAGCAGGATGCTATCACCCTGATCGTCCCTGGAGAGGATTAGGTATTCTTAAATTACTACCGTCCTGGAATCGCGAAAGACATTGAAATAAACTGAGATGGGAGCTAAGTACAGAATGGGCAATCTCTATATGTAGCTTCGATAGTCTATTAGTATGACACAGTACTACCCAAGACCTCCAGATACAGAAAAGTAGGCTATTTCATTCATTTATTCATTCAGTGAATGAGGTACTAAGTATGTGATCCGGTGGGGAGATGAAAAAGAGTAATTTCAGACTAATAAATGAAAATAAAACATGATGATGGTGAGAGTAAGGTGAGGAGAACCAATTTACAAAAGATATGTGAGATAAGGAGTCAGCCGTGCTACAAACTGGAGAAGAACCATCCAAGCCGAGGAAACCGCAAATGCAAAGAGCCTGAGGTGAAAAAGAGCTTGGTTCATTTCCAGCAACAGAAATGAGGCCAATGAGACTGGCGATGCGAAGCACAAGGTAAAGATGCTAAAGTAGGCCATCAGTAATTTGAAGTCTCACAGGACCGTCTTTTGGATTTCTGTGGTTTTGGACAAATTAATCTCTCAGTACTGTGTAAAATGAACATAATGATTGTACCTATATCATAGGGATGTCATGAGTATTAAATAAGATAGTGTGCCTACTCCTATTAACAACATCGGGCACATAGTAAGCATTCAACAGTATTACTTTAAATTATTTATTTTAAGGGGAGTAATGATCTTAGTTTTTGCAGTACAGTTCCCTATTGGTGTACCTCTTCACAACATTGTTCCTGGAGAGAATTTATTGTTATTACAATAGAATCAATCCAATTCCCCAAATAGAGTCCATTTGATCTCATCTTATTCAGTGGCCCTGGATGTTTGAATTTAACTAGGAATTTAATAGGAGTAGGCACACTATCTTATTTAACTATCCATACATATAAAGTATATATTTATGTGAATTAAATTACCAAAATCACATAGAATATGTCTTCAGATTTATTAGGAAAAAAATCTTATGTGTATTGTGTGAATAATCCATTCTGTTTTTTCAAATATAACTGGATATTGCAGTCGATGATAACAATAGAAAATGGATTGAGCAGGAATAGTCCCTTCTCCCACTCAGCTGCAACTATTGTCCATCCATATTAAAATATATCAACTCTGACATCAGAAGTAAAGAAGAGAGGATGAGACAGAGAAAAAGACAGCTCATTTCTGTTCAATTTAATAAATATTTGTGAGCGCATACTTACGTGTTATTTCAACATAACACACCAATATTTCAAACTCCTTTGACCTGTGTTCTTTTTCTTTCACCCATCTGGCAAAATTCCCACTTCAGATGACCCCCCTATCTATTTTCCTTATGCCAGCACTAGAACAGCCCTGTTCCTTTTTATATGCACCTGTAAAACTGTGTTCCTCTTCCTCAGAAAACGTAGCTCAATTTGTAATTATACATTCATAAGTGTGATCAAATGTTTAATATCTTTTCTCCCAGTACACTGTAAGCTCCAGGATAACAAGGACTGTGACTATTTCTTGCTTATTACTATATTACCAGAATATGGTTATGTTTACAATTTATTGAAGGAATATGTGAATATATTAGACACTGTGATAGGTAAGCAGAGATACAAAGATTAAAATATCGTCTGTCCTCGAGGAACTTACAATATCATAGAGTATAAAAGAAGAAGATGAGAAAGAAAGTAGGACTATCTTGTTTTTTGGGAGGCCATTAAAAGTGATGTCATAACAAACAGTAATGAGATAGATTTAAATCTTCGAAAAATTACTTAAGGATAGTCTAATCTCCTAAGTGACTTATAATTTAGCATTGATGGATGTTGTGGTTTTAAATTATGGGTGCAAATTCTTTGTTATTTCCCACTTCAAGAAGTGGAACCTAATCCCCCCACCCACCACCTTCATCTAACAACTTGCTCTGGACAAAAAGAATAAAGTAGAAGTGATAGTACACAACTAGAGGCTACATCATAAAAGGCATTGAGGCCTCTGCCTTGCTTTCCCTTGGTTCGCTCCTTTTGGGAGAAGCCAGCTATCATGCCGTGAGGATACATCAGCAATCTTTGGAAAGGTCTACATGGCAAGGGATAGCCAGCAAGGAACTGACGCTCCTGCCAGCAGCGATGTGAGTGAGCCATCTTGGAAACAGAGCCTCTAGCTCGAGGCAAGCCTTCAGATGACTGAGGCCCTAGTCTTGATTGCAACTTTAGAGACTGAATCATACCTAGTTTAGCTGCTCCTGAATTGCTGGCCCACAAAAACTGTGAGATGATAAAAGTTGATTGTTTTAAGCCATTAAGTTTTGAGATAATTTGTTACATAGTGATAGAAAAAGAGGATAGGAACTGATATTTTTCTAGAGAGAAACTGAGAAATAGTACCAGATAGGAAAGTAGCAACGACTTCTGTTCACACATGAGCCACAACACTTGTCTTCAGAAATTTGTCATCCCCAAAATCTACCCCCAAATCCCTACCAGAATGCACTTAATTGAATGTGTCTACGGCTAAGCAGTAGGATATTGAAGTAGGCATAAAAATTAGAGTTCCTAGACTTTGGAGAAATATACTTCTTTGATCAAAGTAATGCATAAATATAGCTTTTTTTTTAAGTACTACAAAGCTTAGATTAAAAAAGAGGCATCTACTGCCCCACCCTATTCTACTCCTTCGTCCTATTCCCCTATTCTTTAATGTTTCTTCTATATTTACTTTCATATTTCTTAATAATATGCTTATGCTGGTGTTTCTTGATAGATCAATTATAGGATTATCTTTGACATCCTCATAAGAAAGATAAAGATTTAGCACTCATATCTCTCCAGATCCCTACTTTCCCTACCACAATCCTGCATACATACAATACATAAAAGTTTTGGTTAAATCACTATCCAATATTTATCTTACTGTGGGGCTATGTAAGTCAAACAATATACTATAATTATATTTGCTTTAATGTTAAACTTTTTTAAACTTCCTGGAATTTAAAAAGCTGCCTCATTTTTTAAATGTGCTTAGTTGTTGTTTTTTTTTTTAATCGCTTTTTTTCCCAACCTCAACATAAATTGTAAACTCTGTCCGAATGATGTTTTTCAAAAAGTCACATCAGGTATCCCTCCAGTTCTCTGTTTTATCCAGAGACACTCTTTTTGGAGACCTCCATCCTCTTGCTCTAATCTGGGCTTTCTAGAGCTGTTGCATATCTCTCTTCTAGAACTTCTTTAATTTCTCTCTTGTGTGCTATCTTTTCTGACATCCCGGCCTCCTCATTTTTGTTAACTTCTTTGTTTGTTTGGATCATATTCTCTCAGTAATTTTCTGAGAAAGATGTAAAAATGTACATTATTCTTCATATATAACAGTACCTTAATTCTACTCTCAAATTAAATAATAGTTTAGCTGCCTATAGAATTCTCTCAGAATTTTGAAGTTCTTGCTCCATTGTCTCGTAGCTTCCGATGTTTCTGTAGTTGCCCTCCTGGTTCTCAGTTTTTGGTAGGAACCAGGTTTTTGGGTTTTCTTTCTGAAAGTTTTATCTGTTAGGGGCTTTTTCCATTCCTAGAACTGGGCAGTCAGTGTGCCCTATGAATTTAGATTTTGGCTCTTTTCTTAAATAACTTCTAAGATTATCTTCTCCTCTGTTCTCCATTCTCTCTTAGTGGTACTCTTATTAGCCAAACTCTGTTCTCCTTAAATGAATCCTCTATATATTTTTTCATATCTTCTCATCTATATCCACCTCTGTCTTTTTATTCCGCTATCCAGGAAATTTCCTCAGCATTTCTTTGAACATTTCTGTTGAAACTTTATATTTTGTCTATTATATATTTAGTTTCTAAGAACTTTCTTGTCCTCTGATTGTTCCTTTTTATAAAAGCTTGCTCTTATGTCTTTGACAATATTGATTACAGATTTTTGTTTGTCTTCCTTTTTTCCCTTTTTGTTTCCTCAGAGTACGTTTTTTTCCCTATTCGTTTTGATTTTTCTATTTCACATTGGAAGCTTTCTCTAACAATCTCTAGCAAGCCATGGTTTTCTGGTTTAGAGTCAGTAAAATAAAAATACATTAGAATTCTGACTGTGTAAGTGGGAGGAAACAGCTTTCTTGTTGTTTTTGATGCCATTATTTATTCCTGGAAGAGTTATTCACCTCCTCTTAGAATGCTAGAGATCAGATGGGATGGGGGTAAGTGGAGAGCAGGTGTGTGTAAGGTCTGCAGTTTTGAAGCTGAGCCTTACAAGTGGTCTGCTGGAGGCAGGAAGGAATTTTAACATTCAGCATGGAAGGACTTAATCTACCTTTTTTCATTTTGCAACTCTCTCTTTTCCCTTTCTCTTCTCCCTGAAATTGTTCTAAGTAGAGCCCCTGGGTTGTAGCCACTCTTGTTTCTTGACTAGATAATCCTGATCTCAAAATGTTTTCTAAATAAATTTTAGATAACTTTATTTTTTTCTAATGAATTGACTAGTAGTTGAGCCCCTACTTCGTCATTAGTTTTCTCATATCCATACTTTTGAGAATCTTGTCTTGTCAATTCCAATTCTATTGTGTCCTCTTTTCCATCCATAATTACTTCTGCCCAAAATGATCCCTTTGCTTTTAGGCTTATAACATTTGTTTGAATCATAATCACACATTGCCCTGTGACATCTCAAGCCATTGTTATCTTTTCAAGTTTGTTAGTTAATTTATTGGTACATTCATTAATTCACTCATGGGTCATCTTGCAAAGTACATACACAAAGCTAAGTGCTGGAGAACCTGAGACTACCAGGCAAATTTCTCTATGGAGAAAAACTACACATAAATATATATTTCATTCCATGTGGTAAGCACAAATTATATGACCTTATGGAACCAAAGAGAAGGAATCTAATTCAACTACACAGGATGAGGGAGATTAGAGAGATAGCCATTGAAGTGTGGGCGATGAGTGTGGGACAGGGGGGAAAAAAAAAAACATTTCATAAGAGGAAACAGGTTAAGCAAAGACTGGAGGCTGGAAACAAAGTCTATTTAGGAAATGCTTAACAATTCACTGCCTACAAGTCAGAGAGGTGTTGGAGATAAAGCTGAAGAAGTAGATGGGGCCAGATCATGGGGACTTTGAATGTCATGCTGAGAATCTTAAACCTGATTCCTTGGACAACTAGGAACATCGAAGATTTTAAACAGAGGTGTGACATGGTTGGATTTACATTTTTGAGAAACCAGGCCAGCGTGGAGTCTATTTTCTGAGGGGTACGAGCTTAGAGGCTAATTGATCAATGAAGGTAGTGTGGCAATAAATCAGATGAGTGACGACAAGGGCCAAAACTTAGTCCTTGGTCATAAAGTTGGAAAAGAAAGAATAAATAGAAGGCAGAACTGGCAGGACTTGGTTTATCAATAGGTAGTGAGAGGTAAAAGAGAGAGAAGAATTGAAAATGGTTTCCTACTTTCTAGGTGTCAAGATATAAATGGTAGTGTGACCAAACATTTCTGAGAAAAGCAGACAGATGTGTCCAATAGGCAGTTGGGTTTTGAAGCTCAATGGAGCTATCTGGAAAAATGAACTTGGAAGTCAAGTCAAGAGAAATTTCAGGAGGGTGGATTTGGAAACTAGATTGCATGGTGAGTCAAGGTGTGAATAGGAAGTTACAAAGTGAAGTCAGTTCCTATCTACATCTTGTTCTTTCAGGAATATGAAGTAAATAAAGTGAAGATAGAGCTTAGGTGGCATGTCTCCCCATCTCAGATGATCTCAAGCTTCTTGAGAGAAAAGTCTAGCAATGTACCATGTGTGCATTTGCATTTAGTAACTACTAATTAAATAAGTAGATCTAGCCAAATATCAGCACCAAATTTTCAGGTTTTTACATAGTCTTGCTTCCTCTTTTGTGTACCATAATATTTCTTTTCCTTGACTCAAACTTTTTTCTTTAAATTATTTCCATCTAGTCTATTCAGTGCCAGAAAACATTTAGGAACTGGAAAGCTTCCCACAGAAATCTTTATGTCCTGTCAAGAAACTAGGCTCAACTCGTTTACGGCTTTGGTCATTAAAAACAAAACAAAACAACAAACAAACAAAAAAACCAATAGCTGTTACTTGCACAGTAATCAGAATTCCGTCAAGAAAGACTGTATACATTAAACCTAAGTCATGTTATTGTTATAATGACTAGTGTTAGAATAACAAAGTTGTTATCTTATTCATCTCTAAAAAATTTACTTTTGTTTAGCAAAGTTATAATAGATGGGAGGATGGACTTCAAGAGATAAAAGATTGAACTATGTATCCTATGAGTGCTCCTTAAATAGTCACTAAATGACTTAATCAGTTATTTCATGGGATCTAACACAGGTGAAATGGTTGCTAGAGCAGACACAGTTGAAGAAGTAAACTCACACCAAAGTCCAACTTGAAGGATTCTCGGAGAAATGTCAGTGATAGTTACACCACATGTATAAACTGCATTTTACACATTCTAAAATCTTTTACAAATCCGAAAGGAAAAAACATAGTTGTCAAGAAAATAGAGTAAGATCCAGCAATACCAGTTGTGGGTATATATCCAAAAAAAAAAAAAAAAAAAAAAGCGTTATCCCAAAGAGATAGCTGTAGTCCCATATTTATTGCAGCATTATTCACAATCGCAAAACAACCCAAGTGTCTGACAATGGATAAATGGATTAAGAAGCTGTGGTGTAAATATACAATGGACTATTATTCAGCCATAAGAAGGAAATCTTGCCATTTGCTACAATGGATATGCCTTGAGGACATTATAATAAGTAAAATAAGCCAGACTGAAAAAGATAAACACTGTGTGGTATCAGTTATATATGAAATAATGATTTTTTTTTAAAGTGGAACTCATAGAAACGGAGAGTAGAAAAGTGGTTTCCAGGGACTAGGGGATGGGGGAAATAGAGAGTGGTTGGTAAAAAGGTACAAACTTTTAATTATAAGATGAGTAAGGTATGAGGATCTAATGCATAATGTGTGTCTATAGTTGATAACATTATAAGCTGAAATTTGCTAAGAGAGTTGAACCTAAATGTTCTCACCAAATGAGGAAAAAGGGTAAATATATGAGATGATAGATATATTAACTAATTTGATGGGGGGAATCCTTTCACAATGTGTACGTATATCAAATCACCACAATGTACACTTTAAATAACTTACAATTTTATTTGTCAATTACACTCCAGTAAAGCTAAAAAGAGACAATAAAGTAAAAAAAAAAAATGTTGTCTATTGTTTCCGATTTTTCATCCTAGGAACATTGACACTTTTAAATTCTTCCAAACCACAGGTTCTTGCATCAGAGTGAAACACAGAGCTGATTCATATTCAGGTTGTTCTGCAATTTTAGGCTTTATTCCATTTCCCTTTTCATATTGTGTCTCTTGTTTTGATGGCCTAATCTTTAAATATTAATACTGTGGCCACATAAAAAATATTTTCATTTTACAAACATGTGCTGAGATGCTCTTTGTTAAGATCTTTGGGTGTCAGCAGGCATAATCCCTGCTTAAAAAGTTTAAAGAGATTACAGTTTAGTGGTAGAAACATGAAGTGGAAAAATATCAAAAGATAAAACACTAAATTTCATAGGGTGTCCCTCTATGTGCAGTGACTGGGCCTTATACATCTTTATATGTCTAACATCAAGCTCAGGTTGGCATAGAGTAAATTTATTGTATTGAAATTCATTTAGAGACTGGAACTAGGTGAAGAGGAAACCAAGAAGACCACATAGAAGAGGAAGCGAATAAGCTGGGTCTAGCCTAGAAGGATAAGTAGGATGTATGTGCATGTATAATGAAAAAGAATTTTCTGGGTAGAAGATTATATTAATATACTACCTATTATTAAGATATGTATTGATACCTACACGTGGCATGTTGTAGATATTAAAATCAGAACTTCCCAATCCCACCAGGATCTCAGATAGTGATTTTATTATTATTATTATTATATGTTAGTATGTTTGGCAGTGATGGACAAAGCTAAGGCTATGGGCTTTGAAGTAAGAAATACCTAAGTCTGAGTCTCACCTCTACTATACCACGTGATTGAATAATGTATATAAACTTCCTATGCCTATTTTTCTCAGTTAGAAAACAGAGGTGATACCTATTTTGGTTATACCACATCTTAAGCTACTTCATTAAATGTCTTTTTTTTTTTTTTAAAAGGTTTACCAAGAAAAAAGATAATTTGAAATATTTAGAGTTTTACTGTATAAGATGTTAGAAAGCTTTCCAGTTTCAATTTAAAATTTTCTCCTTGAAAATAACAAACTGATAGACTAGTCCCACGGCTGGGAATCAGAGGACCTGTCTCTAATCACGACTCAGCTCCCAGTCCTGGCTCACATCATCTCACCCCTCAGGCCTGTTTCCTCCTATACAGTGAGAGGAAAGTCCCCACCTTCACTGTCCCATACAAAGCCACATTTGATTATGAATGTGGCTAGTAGTTCGTATACAATACACAATAGCTTTCAAAGATAAAAAGAAAAAAAAGTAAAATATTGATTGTATTTTGAAATATTTTGCATATTGTGTTAAATAAAATATAACGTTAAAATTAATTTCACCTGTTTCATATTGTTCTTTTGATGTGCCTACTGGAAGATCTACATTACATATGCAGCCCTGGTCTAGATGATCACTAACATCTCTTTCAGCTTTAAAATGGCCAGGGACACTGGGGACACGTACTCGTGCGGTGGAATACGGAAGGCCTGATCAGGGGTCGCGCGGTGGGACGCGACCCTGCAAGAAGACACAGACTCCTCCGGCTCTGGGTCTTAGAGTAGGAAGGACCCCGACTCCCGTGCGGGGGCTGCGGGCGGGGGGCGCGGAGCGGGCCGGGCCGGTCCGGCCTTGTCTCGAGGCTCGCAGCGTTGGTGGGGCGGGGCCGCGCGCGGCTGTCGGGCGGGCGGAACCGGGAAGCAGGTTCGTTTGTCAACCTCACGCGCGGGAAGGAAGCGGCGCGAGGACCCAGGCAGCCGGCGCGGGCGCCTCGGCACGTCCGCAGGCTCCACGGGGTGGTGGCGGCCGCTGAGAGGCTGGATCGCCTGAGGGCGGGCCCGGGAGGCGGCCTGGAGGTGGGGCGCTGGAGGGGGCCGGCCCGCGCTGCTTCATTTGTGGATGCACGGCCTGCGCCCCAGTGCTGGGTTCTCCGAGGTGCGCGGCGACAAGCGGCAGGAGCGGCTATGGGTAGCCGCTGGGGCTTCCTGATCCACCTCTTGGGCGCAGTGTGGCTGCTCGGCTTGGGCCACTGCGAGCAGCAGCCCGCAGAGACGGCGGCGCAGAGGTGCTTCTGTCAGGTGAGGGGTGTGCGAGGCCGTGCTGCCCATCCCTGTGCTCCCAGCCTTCTCTCTGCGCTCTATCCCGCGAGCCGAGGCAGGTGAGGGGCTGGGCGTACATCCCTGCATCTTCACCCTCCCGGAACGAGCCTCTTGTGCTTCCGCTCCCTGGCTGGGCTGAGTCCTCTGCAGCTCGCCCGAGTCGGTGTGGACGGGTTTCCTATCGCAGCCTGGACCTCGAAGTGCCCTCCCGCACTTCGGATCAGGCGTGGGGAGAGAGGTGTAGGTGCACTCTGTGTGTTTTTACCGAGTTGCTTTATGCATCTTTGTTGGTCTTCCCCACCCCGAGAGGGTGTGCGCAGTGTGCGTACACACTCAATATCTCAATATTTGTTATTTCTGCAGAACTTGGGTCTTTCTAACTTCTAACTTGACCTGGAACTGTGTATGCTGTGCCTGTACTGGATGTCTTTTCCAGTCTTTCTGGCCAGGACAGTTTTTTGTGGGGACGGGTTGGGGTGGGGTGAGGGGTCTGCTCTCAGAACTCCTTGTCAGGCAGGAGAATGGCTTCATGTGACTTTTCTGTGTCTAAGCCCAGTGCCTGGTGTCTTTGGGGTGGCGGTTGCCCTGTGTGGCCTTTCTTTTTCCTTACTGTAATGAGATTCTCAAACTGTGACAACAGTATAACTGGTTTGAATTGGGAGGATGGTCCTTACTACTCAGTGCACAAATTTGATTACAAGTATATTATGATCATTTCCTTCTGTTAGCAACAGATGAGCAAAAAATTTAAAAAAAAATCCAGGTTTCTGGATCTACATTGCTTACATTTTAATGTCATTGCTCTTAAAGTCATCTTTTGGTTGGCTTCTGTTGATAAAAATTACTTATACAAAATTGGGGGTAAGCATCTTTTTAAGTGGATTTACTATTCATTTATTATCAAAAATAACATTTTATGTGTGTAGGGGCGATGATACTATTTCACAGAGTACAGAAACACTTTAAATATCAGGAGAGGAAGAGATATCTTTCTCACTGCTTTATGTTCTTGGATTTTGTTGTTTTGCTGAGTAATTTGGCAGTTCTGTTATCTGAAAACATGTAAGAGAAGTTAAAAAGTAAGTTGATGCTTTACAACTAAGATTGAAAAGCTCTTTTACCTTCAGTGATTGTAAGTGGCACACAGAAAAGGGTCATTTTTCTTCTGATTACAATATAATGTAGTACAAAGTTTAAACATTTAAAGAGTTTAAACGTTTAATAAGTAAAATATTAATAAATGCCTTTAAAATAAGGTGTTTAGGACTTCACATCAAGATAGTGGAATAGGTAAATGCTGCACTTTCCTTTCATGATCACATCAAAGTTACAACTAGATTATAGAACACCACCCTTGAGAACCACCTGAAAACTAGCTGAACAGAACCCTTATAACTAAAGATATAAAGAAAAAGCTGCATTGAGACTGGTCTGAGGGTTGGAGATGTGAACCGGATTGGTCATACACCCATATGTGGCAGTTAAGAACTGGGAATGATGTCTTGGCTGTGGAGACCCCTCCCCTCTCCTGAGGAATGAGGAGTCCCACCCCATACCAGGGTCCCCAACACAGAGCACCAATACTGGGAAGAACAGTCCACACAACATCTGGCTGTGAAAATCAGCAGGGCTTCCATCTGGGTGAGACAGAAGGCTGCTGGAGTCCCAGGTGCTCATCTTAAAGGGCCCAAGCACAGACATTCACTGATGGTGGCACTGACTATGAGCTTCAGAACTGAACAGCAGCTCAACATGAAGGGCATACAGGAAGGACCTGAATTATCTGGTGTCTAGGCAAGGGCTGGAGAGCAGCTCTCTTTGCCATTTTGTTTCTCCAGAACAGCAAAAAGAAATATAATTTTTAAAAATGAGGGTAGTTTAAGGGACCTCTGGGACAACATCAAGCATAACAACATTTACATTATAGGGATACCAGAAGGAGGAGAGAGAGCAAGAAATTGAAAAATTATTTGAAGAAATAATGACTGAAAACTTCTTTATCCTGCCAAAGGAAATAGACATACAGGTCCAGGAAATGCAGAGAGTCTCAAAGAAGATGAAACCAAAGAGGCTCACACCAAGGCCCACACATCATAATTAAAATGGAAAAGACAGAGAAACTTAAAAGTAGCAAGAGAAAAACAGTTAGTTATGTACAAAGGAGAGCCCACAAAACTGTCAGCTGATTTCTCAATAGAAACTGCTGTCCAGAGGGATTAGCATGAAATAGTCAGTGGTGAAAAGCAAGGATCTATAACCAAGATTCCTCTACCCAGCAAGGCTGTCATTTAGAATCAAAGAAGAGATAAAGACCTTCCCAGACAAGAAGCTAAAGGAGTTCATCACCACAGACCAGTATTAGAAAAAATGTTAAAGGGACTTCTTTAAGAAGAAGATAAAAATATGAATAATAAAATGACAATAACTACATACCTATTAATAATTAGTTTAAATGTAAATGGATTAAATGCTCCAGTCAAAAGACAGGGTGACTGAATGGATAAGAAAACAAGACCTAGTGTCCATCAATAGACAATTGGATAAAGAAGATGTACTATATATATACAATGGAATATTACTTGGCCATAAAAAATGAAATTTTACTATTCGTGACAATAAGGTTAGACCCAAAGGGTATTATGCTAAGTGAAATAAATCAGACAAAGACAAATGCACCATGATTTAACTTATATATGCAATCTAAAAAACAAAATAAATGCACAAATCAAACAGAAACAAACACAGATACAGAGAACAAACTGCTGGTGGCCCTGTGAAAGTTGTGTTGAGGGGCTGAGTGAAAAAAGTGAAGGAATTAAGAAGTACAAATTGGCAGTTAAAAATAGTAATGGGAATGTAAAGTATAGCATAGGGAATATAGTCAATAATATTATAATAAGTATGTATGGTGTCAGGGGGATACTAGACTTATTGGGGGGATCACTTTGTAAGTTATCTAAATATCTAACCACTATGCTGTACACCTGAAACTAATAAAATGTTGAATATCAACTATAATTGAAAATTTTTTTAAACGAGAAAGTCTCCCCCTCCCCCCCCAATAAGGTATTTAGTATTGAAAGATGTCCAATATGGACATTTTCAACTGCATTCTAGAGGTTGGATAATGGAATAAAAGTAGATCTTAAGCTTTTCACTTTTTGCCCTCAATACCTTTTTCAGATATCTGACTAGAATTGGGGAGCTATTAAATTTTTACATTTACTTTCTTTTTCTTCTGATTTACGTTTAAACTTTTTTCCCCCTTTCATAATATTTTCAAGATTTAAATACTGCCCCAACACAAAAATTTGTTAGACCCCTTTCTTTTCCTTTTAGAACAAGAGTGGATATCTGGTTTTCTTTTCAGGGTCAACTTTAAAAAATAATAAATTGAGGGTCACATACTAAAAAACAATTTTAAGAGAAATTTAAAATGGTCTACTTAAATAAACTTAATAACAGAGGCCATCATTTCAATTCAATAAGTGAAACAAAAGTATACTTTAGTTCTGTTATGGTCAATAATGTATCTTAGCAGATTTCCTTGTCAAGTGTCTTGTTTAGGTCAATTAAAAAATTTTTTTATTTGTTAGTCAAGAGTGGCCCGGGCATGGAAAAGACACTTGATAATATGTTTGGTGGTGGGTGGATATAAGTCCAGGATTAAAACTTAGTCAACGGGATCTTTGAAACAGGTTGTACTAGAGAGATGTGCATTGACTCTCAGTGTTTGCTACATTCCAGGATTTTCTGAACAAAGCATGCGGAACAGAAAACATGCATCACATTGGTTGCTCTACTTTGAGTCACTTAACAGCAATTTAGACTTCTATCAAGACCGAAACTTAAAGCAGAAATAGCTTTTAGCATTCATTCCATATCTTTAGAATGGTACCAACTACCCAGTATGAAATCTTTGTTTTCATGCTTTTATTATTGAATGAATACTTTTCATGTTCTTTTTTATGGTCACAAAACACAATAAAATTAAAAACAGCTAAAGTTACTTGCCAAATAAAGCACACTTTGAGCACTTTTATGCAAAAAAAGGTATTTCATGTTTCGTATGAATATGAGGAATATATTCTTACAGTGCTTTGGGATAGAAATGGTAATCTGTGGAAGGGCTAGAAGTTCTTAGTACACAAGGAAACTATTTAGAAAGTTTTTTGTTTTGTCTTTCATTGAAAAGTAGAGAATACCTCTTACCAGAGAATAGTGAACAAGCAGGCCGGTGTTATTTTCTTTTCTTTTGCTTTTTGTACAGTATTTTGGCATTTGGTCCACACCCATCAATCAATGGAGAAAGTGATTGAGGCTTCTTCGGCAGCTAACTTTTGGTTATCTAGTTCTATGTTCCTTTGGAGCTACAAATGCAAGATTTTTGGAAAATTTTAACTACAAACTTGGCCTATTTTTTTTTTTTTTTATGTTCATTAAAAAAATGTAGTTTGCTTTGGGGACTAGTAAGATCCCTTTCACTGAAAGCATATAAGTGGCAAGGTAATAATCATCAACACTTACTGGTATTTTTAAATTTTGTATTCAGATTGGAAACTGAGGCCTAGAGAGCTTAAAAAATGTGACTAAGGTCAATAACTAATATGTAGTAGGGATGAGATTCAACCCTAGAAGGCCTGACTCTGGATCTTGCATGCTAACCATTGTTATGTACTGCCTCCTCCTTGAGGGTTTATTGGAGGGGGTGGTTGTGTTGCTTGGGAGGTTGCACTAGAAGGCCTTCAAAGCCTCTCCAGCTCTTAAGAAACTAGGACATTAAACTGGATGATGCTATGGTCAGGCCCACGTTGGTCCTTGTATCTACCATCCCTCGACAAGGGGCTTTAATTGTCTTCTATTAGTTTGGGCCCCTACCCCCAGCTGAGTATCACCTGAGGCCTAGAGCAGTGAGCTTCAAATTTTAGCATACATCAGTCACTTTGTGTGTATGGGAAGGGGGATACATTTTTTTAAATTCAGATTTCTATGGTATGACCAGAATTCTTTTTCACTTCAGGAGATAGGAGTAGTAATTATTTAAGCAGCCTTAGTACATTCTTAAGTGCAACATCAAGTCACCCTCTTTACAAATCAGTCCCTTTTGGTCTTAGCTTAGGTAATAGGACTTTGCTTTGTTCCTAAGATTCTGCTCTGTGTCTATTAATTGTATTTCTACCTTGGTCTTTTCCTGAGACTCTATTCTGGTAATGTACTTGGTTCTCAAGTTTCTAAAACTGGGCCTGGCATCATACCTGTCAAACTTCCTAGAAGGGACCAGGTTCTGCTGCCTGTTGGCAACCTTTCCAAATGGTCAGATGGCTTGGATTCCCAAATATCTTCCTTTCTCTCCTTTCCTGGGCTCTCTCCATCTACTGAAACTCTGGCCATCCCCCATTCTACCTCCTTAACTGTCCTTCTACCTGCTGCATAGTTGGGAATACTTCCTACTCAATTTCTAAGAAAAGGGGCAGGAGATTTTCAATTTACCATGGTCCTGCCTTCTCTTCCTCCGAGGTCTCTAGTTTTTAAGCCACCTCTGCTCTGGATGCATCTTGCATTCTTTTCTGCTTTGGGGCTTCTTATAACTTCCTTTGTAATTAAAATGTGGATCCATAGAATGTTGGGTCAATAGGTAGGTTGTTTACCTTTGCTACCTGCTTTCCTTGCTCTGTGAGTGCATTCCTGCCACTTGAGTTTTTGTGGTCCGGGGCACTGAGCACCACCATAGGTGACATGGTGATACTTAGTTATAATTAGATAGTATGGTACTGCTCTCCAGTGAATGAGAATGACAGTGGGCAGCACTCATTCATTAATTCACCCATCAATTCCACAAATAATTTTTGATCATCTACTGTGTGCTTTCTAAAAAGTACAGTGCAAAGTACTGAGAATACAAAGGTGAATAAACATGATTTTTCTCTCAAGGATTTTAAAGTCTAGTGGGTGGGAGTCGAATAGATACATTCCATACAGTGAGAGGTAATTCTCATATATGGGAGCACATAAGAGAGACAGTTAACCCAGCAGGGGTGAGTGGTATTGGCAGGGCAGCTTCCCAAAAGATGTGATTCCTGAGCCTGAATATTGAAGATAGATTTTTACCTTAAAAGTGAATTACTTATGTGGAAAAATGGGTTGCTTCAAATACTTTCTCTCAAGTTTTTTGTGTGTTTCTTTTGTGATTTAATGTATCTGGCATGTGTTCCTTTGGCCTTTGCAATCTTTGAACCTGTTATTGTTTGCATAATAATTTGTATCCAAGGGGAGAAACAGTAGCTATTTTATATCCTTAGAAATTCTGCTATTAAGGTTTAAAAGAAACAGGTGTGAAAAATCAAATTGTCTGGGTTAGAAGCACTTTTGTTAGCTAGAGTCCAAAATTAGGACTCTAAGGTTATTGTATACTCAGAGATCTTTTTTTTAACAGGAAGCAAGGATATATTTGCATATGAAATGAACATAGTCATTATAGTGACAAATATGTAGATCAGATTTCTAGAAACTGAATTAGTCCAAAAACAAATAAGACAAAGCAAATTGGTAAAAAAAAAAAAAAAAAAAAGCAACTTAGTTCTTGAATATTGCTGTCATTATCCAAAGTATTCTTGTCTCTTAGGTGAAAAATTTCCATTACTGTTCTGTGATGTTTTGAAATTAAAAGGTAGTGTTGGATTTTACATATTCCAAAAGGAAAACATCTAAGTTCAATATTTCAGTAAAGTATTATTTATTTGGTTCCTTATCACTAGATTAAAAAAAAAAATTTTTTTGTTGGCAGCAAGTCTTCCTAAAATAAAATTGAAAGTAGTTTATAATGCAAATATTCAAACCAAAGTATGATAAGGATTCCTTTTCTGCAGTGTGTTGTATATTTTTTTAAGTTTTATTTACTTTTTAAAAATTATGATCTATTTATTACTTACTTAAAGCAATGTTTAATTAATTCTGTTAGGTATTTGCCTAACCCCAAATAAACATCTAAGAATTTTAGTTTACAATTTAGTAGCATTGATTATAATATAATTTCCCTTTGTATCCTTGTATAGGTCTATTTAATAATTTGATTTAGTAAATACAATTGAGACATCAGTATTAAGCATTGGAAGATCAAGATTGGCAATTTGCTATCTCGGTGTTGCTAAAAATAAGTAATTGCTAAGCACTATTTCAAACCTTTAAAAATTGTCATAGCCCAATATTTGAGGGTCTTTAAATTTTTATAATGAATTATTGTTTGCCTTATAAATTCAGTATTAATTCTTTTTATACATTCACCAAGCTTGTCTCTGACCTATACATCCTGTAGGAAACTAAAATAAAGGAGAAAGAGATAACTGAATTATACGACTATAGTCTCAGAAAAGCCAAGGATGGGAATGCAGCTGGGCTTCAGGAAAGATGGGTAGAAGTGGGAGCTGGAAAACACTGGGGAGTCTAGGTAGCATGTGTTTCTAGGTAGCATGTGTTTTCTGTCTCCAATCTCTATTTCTTTGTGTATCTTTTAAAATCTTTCCTTTCTCTGCTAACTGGTTCATGTGCTCCTCAGTTCACATGATGGAATATGGTCTGAGTTTCCTCATTTACTGGTATAACCACAGGAAGAAACATCTCTGCCTCTTAGTCTCAATTCCAGATTCCTGGAGTGGGGACCATGACCTGGTTTGGGTCAGATGCTCACCCCTGGTCAGGCCTGGTGGGCAGGGTTACAAAGTGGCTGCAGAATTAATTAAACATTGCTTTAAGTAAGTAGTAAATCTTTGGGTTTGTGTGGATCATTATAAGCTCAGTATACCCTACAAAAGTATCCACTGCATTCTTCTAGGTCTATAGTAAGAGCAATAGCATTACTAGATTATTGTCCTACCTTATCTCAGAAAATTTGGGAGAGGAAGGAGAATAGGGTGATTTAGTGGGCTTTCATTATAACCATGGGAGGAAAGAGAACCCTGTTGAATCTAAGACATTTTGATTTAATACTTTGTTTTCTTTGTAACAGGTTAGTGGTTATTTGGATGATTGTATCTGTGATGTTGAAACCATTGATAAATTTAATAACTACAGGCTTTTCCCAAGACTACAAAGACTTCTTGAGAGTGACTACTTTAGATATTACAAGGTATTTTTATTTTTAATTCTTTGTAGAAGAGAATGTAAAGTTTAAATGGATGATTACATTTTTCTTAGGCATTGCTAAGCCTCCGAATTGTAATTATTACTTAAAATTGATTAAAGCTATGCTAGGAAAATTCATTTCACAAGAACGAACCATGTGGTTCTGAAACTACCCATTGGATACTTTTAATGTCAATAACTGAGTTTTGCACTCAAAAGTTAGAAGCTAGTTAGAACAGAAACTATTATATGTATTGCTATCAAAATTGTGAGTTGTTTATAATTTTCTAAAACATCAGATTTATTTCAATTAATTAAAATAATTAAATATTTTTGATAAACTCTTCTGACTTGTATTATTTTAGCAAGTCACTTGTCATATTTCATTTTTAAATATCTATTGAAAGAGTTTAGAAAACCTGATCATGGGATTGTAGAGTTAGAGTCTGAGTTCAAAATTGTCTAACTGTTCTATTTTGTTAACTATACTTGCTTAAAAAGAATAGAAGTCAACCAGTGGTGACCTGAGCTACTTTGACTCCTAGTTGCCATTGGTTTAGAGTTTGTTTAGTAGCATTCTGTATCTTTCTAACCAATGCTACCAATTTACTTACACTAGCTACACATTTATGTTATCATTGGAACTTGACAAGTAAAAGTGAAATTAATAGAGTTTTAAAGAGTTTCTGATAGGTAAGTGAAAGAAATAGAAAAATTGCAGCCAATAACATAACCAGGTTATAGCATTATAATTCAATATCTGTCAATTATAAAGTTTCTATTTTTAGAGATTATTTTTAAACTTTTTCTATTATTATTTTACAGGTAAATCTGAAGAGGCTATGTCCTTTCTGGAATGATATCAACCAATGTGGACGAAGAGACTGTGCTGTCAAGCCTTGTCAATTTGTAAGAACCATTTAAGAACTGTTACGTCTTTTTTCAAGTAATTGAAACTCTTTTAAATGGGCCAATAAAACTAAAATAACATTAGGCCAAATATAATGTTTAACATTCACATGTTAAAAACCCAAACTTACAAATATAAAACCAATTTTGAATTATACTACCTTCATAATAGAATTTAAATTTTGTGGTTAATATAATTCTTTTACTCATTAGTGAGATTACAACAAACAGTCTCCGACTTAATCAGTGGTTCAATTTATGGCTTTTTGGCTTTACGATGGTGTGAAAGCAATACGCATTCAGTAGAAACTGTATTTTGAATTTTGAATATTGATCTTTTCCTGGGCTAGCATATACCGTACTATACTCTCTTGTGATGCTGGGCAGTGGCAGCAAAATGATTTTGCCCAACCATAGGCTCATGTAAGTGTTCTGAGCACATTTAAGGTAGGCTAGACTAAGCTACGATGATTTAGGTTATTAGGTTAGATATATTAAATGCATTTTGACTCAGTATATTTTTAATTTATGATGGGTTTATTAGGGTATAACCCCATTTTAAGTGAGGAGCAACTGTAGTTTGTTTTTCTTCTTATATCTTACCTGAACAAAGTTATGCTTATAGTATAATAAAATGAGGATTTTTTCTTTAAAAGATAATTAGATGATGTTTGTCCACTTAAGTATATTATAGAAAGGAAGGAGTTGTGTCATGATTAGACCCAAGATTTTGGAAACATAATTGGCAATGTTGTAGGGGGTTGGAGGGAAGATGAGGAAATGAAGAAGAAACTGGTAAAAGAATATCAATTAGCAATTGAATGTAATTTGGTTCAATAGTGAATATATTTTGAGGGTCTACTAAGTGCCATGACTTGGACGTATAAGCTGAGCTTTTATATTGAGCTATGGTTTACTAAGGGAGAGAAACACTACGGGATTATTTCAATACAGATGTGATAGCCCAATAATAGATATACTGAACAGATATGCACTATGGGAGCAGAGGGGAAGGGGAGCAGAGGAGGGAAACATGAGAAACTACTACATTTCTCTTAGGATGAGCCTGGCCTCAGTTCTGATATTTCCTAAGTAGGGCAGTCCGTCGGAACCAAAAAGTGACTAGAGATCACTTCAAATACCTTGAAATACTTGCTTCAGCCTAGATAATCAGCTTTCATAGCTAGCATTTATATTGCACATTACTGATATTTCGATACCTCATTATTATATACTTCAGTATGCATTTTACCAAAAGGACATTACATCATGAACTCAGTGCAGTTATCACACCTAAAGCAATTAATAATTCTTTCATAACCTAATAGATGTTCAAGGTTAAATACAGTTAACTCTTTACATCAGGTGGTGTGCTGCTGTTTTGTTAATACCTTTTTTGAACTAAACAAAGAACCAACACCAACTTCATTTGTCAACAGTTTGATTTCTTTTCAGTTCATTTTTAGAGTTGGTTCATGTTATACCCTGGGACCCAGCAGAAGATAGAAAAATAATAAAAATAAAAATTCTCTTTCTCATACTTGGTGCTTTAAAGTCCATATCCTTTGATTTGCATCCCTGATTCCAGAGAATATTTGAATGTGGCAGATGATCTGCCCATAGAGGCTGGAATCTCACTATAAGCTGAAAAGCCAGTTATTTATTCCCTTTACAATGAATTAAAACAACGTTCTTTCACCTCCAATATTAATTGTTCAGTGTGAAAAAGAATAAAATAGCCAGTATTAATCTGGGAATAAGAATTGAACACTCTGGTGGTTAAGTCTTTCCGGAGATTAATTTGAGAAATGTATCAAAAAAATTAAAATGCTACATATTCTTGGACCTAGCTACTAGGAATTTCACTAAATTACTAAAATAATTAAGCAAATGTTTAAAGATGACTGTAAAGCAGTACTAAATTTTATAAAGTTGTCAGTTCTGTTGAAATTAGTCTATAAATTTGGTATAGTTTATTATATTTTAAAAAATGGAAATCATCGAAATATCTGGCCATAGAGAAAGAACATACATTGACTTAGTTCAGAGTCTGAAAGGGTACACAATGAAGTCATTGTCTCTGTGTGGGTCGTTCCCTTTGGGCAGGTGTAATCTAACTCAGGAATATAGTTAGCATTAGGCTCTGCAATTTACTGAGTTACTGCAGATACATCATTATCTTTACTCATAGCATCACTTTGATGATAGACAGATAGGTGATGTAGTTAGAGTGGCCAATGCACAACTGAAAACCAGTACCATTTTCCTCTGAAAAGAAGTAAGGCTCTTTAAAAAACATGATTGATTCTAAGACTAGAACAAGAAATATACAAGATGAGCTTGTAATATCTTATCATAACAGAAAACAAAATATGGTACTATCAAAAGGACACAGGTGCAAATAAGTAAGCAATTAGTGGGCCCCCTACTGGCCAAATGTGGATAATTCAAGCATCAAAAGAAATAATAGCCAAGTGGCATTTTTAAGTGGCATTTTTACATTTCGATGCTACAATGTAATATACGATCAGAATGTGTTGTTGAACTTTTTTGTTTACTTGTAAGAAATAATATTAAAATTGCCTATACCTAGTTTAAATAACATGTTAACTTCAGTAATTTGTTTTATGAATTTTTCTTGTAAATCATTGAAATTTAAAATATGTTTTAGAAGATAGAATGTCATATAAAAGCTTTTTTTTTTTCTTTTTCAGGATGAAGTTCCTGATGGAATTAAATCTGCAAGTTACAAGGTATGTACATATATTTATTAATGTGTCTAGCATCTTAACAAAAATCTTGAATAACTCTTTTCGCCTGCTAGCTACTGCTCCACTTCTCTGCTCCTCTTTAGAGTGAAACCCCTTGAGAGCTATTTGTACTCAATGGCTCCAGTTCTTTTGTTCAGACTTTTATTATGGAAAGCATGGAAGAGAAATAAAGGTAGAGAAATAAAAACATGTATCCATCACCCAGCTTCAGCAATTATCAATACATCATCAGTCTTGTTTTATCAGTACCTCCTACTTCATTCTCCCAGTTATTTTAAAGCCAATCTCAGAAAAATTATTTTGTTTCCAAATACTACACATATATCTCTACAACAGACATATACTTTAAAAAAATATAACCATAGTCAGGCTTCAGATTTCTCTAGTTGTTTCATAGGTGCCTTATTAATTTGTTTGAAACAGTATTCAAACATATTCTACACATTGCATCTGGTTGATATGTCATATGTCACTCTTTTTAAATACATTTTTGATTTTATAATACTTTTAGATTTGCAGAAAAATTGTACAGAGTTCCCACATACTCCACACCTTGTTTCCTCTGTAATTAACATCTTACATTAGTATGGTACATTTATTACTGTTAATGGATCTAGATTGATACATTATTACTAACTAAAGTCTATACTTTATTCAAATTTCCTTAATTTTCTACCCAATGCCTTTTTTTGTGTTATAGGATCCCATCCAGGATGGCAAATTACATTTAGGAGTCATTTCTCCTTAGATTCCTCTTGGCTTTGACAGTTTCTCGGAATTTCCTTGTTTTTGATAAGGTGGTTTTGAGGAGTACTAGTCAGGTATTTGTGGAATATCTCTGAATTGGGATTTGTCTGGCATCGTGCTCATGATCTGAGTATGGCTATGTGTTTTTGGGAGGAAGACCACAGAAGTAAAGTGCCAATTCATCACATCACATCACATCACATCACATCACATCACATCACATCACATCACGTCATGTCACATTCTATCATCATGACTTATCACTGTTAATGTTAACCTCGATCACCTGGCTGAGGCAGTTTTGTCAGGTTTCTCCATTGCAGGTTTACTCTTTTTCACCTTTTCCATAGTGTATTCTTTGGAAGGAAGTCACTATGCACAGCCCACACTTAAGGAGTGCTTCATCTCTTTGAGGCTATAAATCATTTGGAATTTTTCCATATGGAAGATTTGTATTTTTTCCCATATTTACTTATTATAGATTCTAGAGTTTCTCATTTTCGATTCTATGTTTTCTTGTTCGCACACAAAGAGTGAAATCATAGCCAATGTGTTGGCTCCAATGCAGAACATTGTACATAGTTAAATGATGCTATCAACTGTTTCAAATAGAAAATCTTTAAATTTTTTTTCATTCATTTGATAGACTCAAAGAAAACTTTTGGAATTTCATTTTGTTGAAGGAAAACATTTGTCACTATTGTGAATGCTAATATAAATTCATTTAAAGTTCAAAATTGAAGACAAAATATTTGTTTTATGGCAATAATACATATACAAATTTTGATAAAAACAATATCCTTACTAAATCAAGAAATCTGTGGATCAGAAATGAATTTGCATTTGGTTAAGATACACATAATTCATAATTGTGTCCAAACACACTGTGATATTTTACCGATTGATAGAAGTAGTAATTTTCAAATATATAGATTTTTATGCAAATACTGTAAAATTTTTGAGATGAAGCTAATGCTGAAAAAAACATACCTTTGGCATGGTAGGAGTACTTGTTTGCTGTTTATCATCAATCAGATTTTATAAATGTTTGAGCCCTTGCAGAACTGTTTTGAAAACAATCTAAGCATCCTGCAGTGGTATTGAAAAATTTTTTAATAAATGAGCCTTTTGAATGTTGATTATAATTTGTTTAAAATTAATAGAAAATCATTATTCAAAGTATCAATGAATAGAATGCTTAAGGCAAAAAAACAAAACAAATTTCAGCCTTTGAAGGTTTAGCAAATCACAATTTTTATAACAAAGTTTGTATACAAAGACCTTGAAATTTATTCCTACAAATATTTAAAAAGCTGAGGAAGGAATTGAATACATTAAGTGAGGACAGTTCAAATGGCATTCTAGGTTTAATTCTGAAATTTTATAATTGTCTTTACCTGTGGGAAGAGTCTTCTCTTGATGAAACTCTTGCTTTTAGTTTGATAAATTTATATTCTGACCTGAAGTGGAATGAATTTAAGGCTTGCAATTTTATAGCATATGTATTTGGAAAAAAATTTAAAATAATACAAAAAATAGACAACTTATTTAATAAGTTTTGTCTTAAAATTTTTATTGAAGCAATGTATTTTGGAGGCAAAAGAATAAATGTGAAAATATTTGGACTAAAATATTTTCACATGTTTACATGTAGACAGAATATCTTCACAATTAAAAATTATATCTGCAGAGAAGAGTCAATTGAAGGTATTGATAATTTCAAATTGATTAACCATAAAAACTAACTTTAAAGAAGATTATGAGATATTTCATGAAAACTTAAAAATAAGGACAAATTGAAAAATATTTTTCTTCCAGAAAATACTGATTACATAGTACAAGACAGATGTGACTCAATGAAGCTGATCGAATTATTACTAGGAACTAAAAATAGTTATTTTAATTTATGTTTTAATGTTCAGATAATTACAATAAAGTTAAAACATTTGTTTTAACATATATCAGTATATTAATATACATAGGTATATGTTCTTTTTTGAAAAAATTTTGATCATTTTCTGACATGTATTTTAAGCTTTTTATTTTGAAATTATTTCTTATGTAGAAAAAGTAACAAGTTTAGTATAAAGAGGTTTTATGTACTCTAATTCTTAATATTTTGCCTCATTTGTTTTAGCATGCTTTTTATAAGTGCATATTCTTATTATTTTCTGAACCACTTGAAAGTTGGTTGAATATATCCTATCCCTTTACCCCTTAATACTTAATTTTGTATAAAAGAACTTTATTTTTACAAATTATCTTTGAATTAAGCTATTTCAGAGGTCAATCAGTATAATGAAACAAAGTTTTTATTTAGTAAAAAAATATTTTAGAAAATTATATCATTTTCAGTTATTTTAATGTTCACTTTTATTCTCAAAAGTATCATAGTCTGGACGGTCATTTGTATAGTCATCCTAACAATAAGCTGATCATAGGCACTCAATGTATATTTGTTGAGTGATTGAAGTTGTGGCCTTCTGCTTCCACTGTTGCCTTCTAGCTATGTGGTGGTGATGACTAGTGTGTTGTGAAATCTTGCGATCCATACTCGCTTTCCCTGTGCCACATACACACCTAGAAGTATAAATGCATCATGCTTTAGACATTGAGAAGAAATGCGATTGGTAAAGAATATATTTTAAACACCTAAGGACATTGGACTACTTTTTATAAGACCTAGTAAGCCCCAGGAAATTTTTAGAATGATGACATTTATAGTGAGATGGACCTTAGACACACATCATCTAGTTCAATCACTTATTTTATGGAAGAGAAAACTGATGCTCACAATTAGGTCTTTCAAGAAGTGGGATATTGCCTCATGATTCTTTGCCTAGTGACTTCCTCATACTTTGAGGATTTTTTTAGTGAAGATTTTGATACTGAGTTATCAGAACTATAAACTATTCTTTTTTCGTGACTCTAATAGTAAATGTGTTCTTTGTTAAAAACAAGGGGCAAAGACTTCTAACTTATTTTTAGTTTCCGAAGGAATGTGAAGGCTTATTTTTTTTTTTAAAGCATTGAATCCAAGGAGATGGTGCCAGGTATGAAAGAACCTAAAATAACTTAGAAATTCTTTTCAAAAGTTTGAAAAATGCGGTAAGTTGTTTTCTATTTATTCCTCTTTTCGTTTTAGTATTCCGAAGAAGCCAATAATCTCAGTGAAGAGTGTGAACAAGCTGAACAACTTGGAGCTGTGGATGAATCTCTAAGGTCTGATTTTTTTTTTTTTGCGGCATTATTTCATGTTTTTTGTTTTTTTTTCATCTGAAATGTTAACTTAAACACTATTATCTTTGTTTAAAGTGAGGAAACGCAGAAGGCTGTTCTTCAGTGGACCAAACACGATGATTCCTCTGACAACTTCTGTGAAGCCGATGGTATAACATTTTTCATAGTATGCATTTTGTTTAAAATTGTACCTAAGGAAAAAAAATTCTTTTAAAATGATTTTTAAAAACTTAGTTTCTGTTTGACAGCTCCTCAAAAAAGCTAAACATAGAATTACCATAGGACCTAACAATTGAACTCCTAAGCATATACCCCAAATCCAAAAACTCTGAAAAGTGAATATTTTTCCCCCTAAGTTTAGTATAGATTCAGTCAGTGTGAATATTCATTCATGTATTTCACAGCAGAAATATTTATGGCTTTAATTAAAGGTTGCTGCCCTATTCCCTGCTGGAGTAATAGTCAATATGTGTTGCATGTACTGTATTACTTTTCTAAAATCTGAAAAGTTCTGAATTTCAAAATAATCTCTGCTGAAATTTTTGTCATTTCCTTTGGTTGTATTGAGGCCATTTTGGAATTCCTTTGGCCCCTGGGGTGTTGTTGGATAAGGAGATGCAGACATACCAAGATTTAGACTGGTAGAGGAAGGGGATAAATACTCTCCCAAACCCTTAATTTTACCATCTTTTCTACAAGGACTCTTAGGCCTAAACATTGCGATCTGAGATAAAATTAAACTTATAACATGCAGCACATTTTTTTTAGGCTTGCAATGTTAGAGGAAGAATGGTATTATTTTAACTTCTATTTAAAAAGTATCCTTTTGAGATGATCTGCTTATATTTGTTTAGCAAAGACTAAGAATCAATAATTCACTTCTTATATGGTGGAGTTCTGAAATCTTGGGTGAATCACTTGTCCATTTGCATTTGCTTATTCTGTTAAAGAAGGGTTTTTTTTTTTTAAGAACAGCTTTATAAGAAATAAATAATGTATGTAAATGGTAGGTGGATTATAGGAGGTATTTTATAATTCTAAATTTAAAAATTGGAGCTTTTGTCATCTGGCAAAGTATGATTATAGTAATTTTTTAAAAATAAAGTAGGGAGACATGAAGTATTTTTTATAAGTAAAATTATGAGGAAACTAGTGTTTATCTCTAGGCAAAATATTAAAAATATTAATCATTTCTTGGTGATTAGTTTTCTGCCTTAAAGTAGTAGATGCTGAACATTATTTAGATATTTTGAGAATCAGGGTTATTTTTATGAATTTATTATAATTTGCTATACTGTGCATTACTTCTGCATTAGACTGTTATTTCTGGATGCTCTCACAATGTTGCTTCTAGAAGTGAATTTCCCCCTAATTTATGCCTTTAATATACTATAAAGTGAGATAAAAATAACTGAGCTTAGTTTTATTTTTGCTTTTGTCTTTTTTTTTTTTTTTCAATAAGACGTAGTTTCTAGTGAAAACTTGATGACTCTCTCATAAGCACCTTTCTGCTGAAATTGTTGTCATTTCCTTTGGTTGTGTTGAGGCTATTTTTGCCCACTTCCTCATTCTTTGTTGGTTTATATTATTAAGCTTTTTAGATGGGTAAGGTATTGCTGTGCTATTAAAAAATTTCCCAGAGCCACTGGCAGACTAGAGCCTTTATTTTATTTTATTTTATTTTATTTTATTTTATTTTATTTTATTTTATTTTATTTTATTTTATTTATTTTATTTTATTTTATTATAATTTTTTGATTTTTAAGTTATAATGCACATATAAATTATAGAACATATGAGAAAGCAACATCCCACCAATTTTTATATATTTTCATATGTGTATGTCTGTAATTGGCTTTTCTAAATGTTCACCTTTTCATTTCATTAGATAGCCTTTGTACCTCAAGTGTTGACTGTAAATGGTCTATTAAAATACATCATAACACCAATACCACTAGCTAATATTTATTATTCTCTTATGATTGTCCTAAACTCTCTGAACATAAAAACATGTTTAAGTCTCATAGTAATACTATACTTATTATCCCAATCTTACAAATGATGGCACAAAGCATAGAGAATTGATATAACTTGCCCGGGGTTGCGCAGTGATTGGATAGTGGAGCCTGGATTCCGACCCAGACACTCTGGCTCCAGAGCCCCTGCTTTTACCTGCTCTGCTCTGTTGGGCAATGAGGTTGCTTCTAATTTTCCTTTTTATAAACAATGCTGACACAAATGTCATCTCGCATATAGCTTTTTGTATATTTAAGATTATATGTTTGGGGTAGCTTTGTAGTGGATCCTGATGGCGCTCCAGTAAGAAGTAAGTATTTGGTAATAAACAGTGTATGGTACTAACACTTCTTCATTTACCTTAGTTGCTACTGAACCACTGTGGTTTAATGTGGAGGGAAATGTATAGTATAGTCTTTGTCTGTATAGCTTATGAAAATTGAATAATCATGTTTCTTTGATTCTAAAGATCACGTATATGTATATATATATATATTTTTTACCATTTTTAAAAGCAAGATGCTTTTGTGTACGTTTAATGTGGCTGTGTTGGTTCTTTTCATTCTTATTGTTCTCTTGAAAAGTTGTTTTAAATCCCTGAGGCATTGATACGTCTGTGGTGCCTTAGAATCAATAGAATAGTCTTGTATACTAGGTTTTTACAGGTAAATGAAAAAAGAAAGGCTTAATAAAACATTTTTTTTTTTTTTTTTTTTTTTTTTTTTACAGACATACAGTCTCCTGATGCTGAATATGTAGATTTGCTCCTTAATCCTGAGCGCTACACGGGTTACAAGGGACCAGATGCTTGGAAGATATGGAATGTCATTTATGAAGAAAACTGTTTTAAGTATGTGTCATTTTCACTTAGAAATTTTCGGAATATGTAGTGGTTTCTCTTTGTAAACAAATAAACAAAATCCTAAAGATTTAAAGTGCAAATCAAATTCACCTTGTTAAAGGCTGTATTGAGACACAGAAACGTACTTATTTATTTATTTATCCAGTTCTCTGGAGAAACATGTAGACATGTTTCAACAAATATTCCTTTCTTCTTGAAAAGACTTAGAATAGAATTAGACTTTGATGAGAGCCTTGTAGGCACTTAAAAATGTTCCTTGAGTGGATGATCTCATTTTAGAGATAAGGTGAAAGGGAGCCAGAGAGATTTATTTCATTTTCCAAGATCACATAGTGGTAGAGAATAGAGTAGAATAGATTAACTCCTAATTCTCTTTTTGGTGCCTTATAATTCTCTTTTTGTGGCTTAGTTATTTTACCCACTTTAAAGTTAAAGTTAAATTAATTTCAGAGAATAATAGCTAACACTTTTGAGCACTCACAGTGTACCAGGCATTGTGTTTGCTAAGCATGTTACATATATTTTCTCCTTTAGTCCATGTAATTACTCTGTGTTGTAGTCGTCACTGTTCACAGATGGAGAAACAGATTTGAAAGCTGATTTTAAGTGATTTGTCCAGAGTCAAAGATCTAGTAAGTGGAAGAACCCACTTTATACTCAACCACCACAATGGAAGCAGTCAATTTAATCACTGGGTGACTGACACATGCTTCTTCAAGTTTACCCAGTTGAGAGCCTTTAGGCTCTAACCAAAGTGGTTATTGATTTTTAGAAAAAATTTGTATGTATGTGTGTGTGCATGTGCGTGTGTGTATTATGCTATCTCAGATGTGGGGGAAATTCTTGGAAAATCTGTGGAGTTTCCAGATATGGAGATAATACACTTCATTTTCTGTAAGTCAAATATAAATATGAGAAATCAGCAAGTAGGTTTATAACAATAAAATCAGAGTGTTCCTGTTTTTGACTTGAATAATTGTTCCAGTTTGGGAAGTGGAGAATTCCATTATTTATTCATTTCTGCCATGTGTTTCATTTAAATTCTCTTGACTATTATTCAGAATGTTTAGTGTATTGACTTAATTTAAAAGTTTTTTTTTAAATGTATGAACTAAAAGAAAGTTCTGCTGAAGCACTTGTTAGATATTGTATTATAGTTCTTTTCTAACTAATTTATATCATGATTCCTACAACATTTCTAAAATATAAACAATGCAAATTGAGTATGTTAAATTATAGCTTACACATTCTATTCCAAAATGTCTCAATCTGCACAAATTTGTAAAATTTAAATAATGGACATTAAAACAATCCCTACACTTTACTAATGAAACTAATGAATATTTATTTTGAGATTTAAAAGCACTTTGATGACATATTAACTCTTTTTTCTTATTAAAAAATACCTTTTATTGAAATCATCACAAACTTGATGGCCACAGGGCAAATCGATGTACCTAAGATTACCTAAGTGGAATATAATCTACCCACATTGTCTTTTTTCCTTTTTTATTTTAGTGTTTGTTTTGGGTATTTATATTTTGCTTGTTTGTCTTTTAATTAGGAGTGCACTTTGTGTCAGACACAAACAGGTATATATAATATATATAAAAACATACTAGTGACTCTAGGAGAAGAGCCTGAGTAGTATTTTTTTCCTTTGTTTGAAGAAGTGGTTAGAAAATGACTTTGGCTGCTACAATGGGAAAAGATCAGAAACTGTTATCACTAGAACAAGTAACCATCACCCACCCTTAAAGCAGTTAGAGAAAACTAAATAATATTTTATAAGCTCAATAAAACAATTTGATTTTGGATATAGTCATTCAGAAACTGAGATAATTTCACTTTTACTTAGATAATTACAACACGATAGGTGTAACATTTATATTTTATTCTTAATTTTTTTGTTTCTAGGCCACAGACAATTAAAAGACCTTTAAATCCTTTGGCTTCCAGTCAAGGTGAGTCATTTATTTGCACTGCTGTGTTATTTATCAGCTTTTGTTAGATGGGGAAGGATAAGGCAAGATAAGGATTGGCAAGAGCACATGAGATCATATAGTTCTGTTTCCATAGAAGCTATGCCTCACCCTTGCAGAGAAATTGGAGTTTAAAATAGTTACACTTCAGTGAGGAGTATTTTTATAATTAAGTTCATGCTATTAGACTGTCATAGGATAAAGATTAGGTTATATTGTTTATTCATTTTTTGCAGAACGTATATTCAGTTTTTCTACTATTTTTGTTCATTTTCTAGTTAAATGAATAGCTAAGAAACTTCTGCCTCAAATCTTTCCTAAAACTTAAAATTATTGTATATGTTGGGAGTCCAATTTCAAATTCACATGTCTTTATATCTCATTAACATTTTTCATTTTCTACTTATACTCAAGGTCTGGCCCAAATACATCCTTTTCTATAACACTTTCTTTGATCCTCACAACTGGAAGTACTCTCTTCTCCTCATGAAGTGATCTTAAGTCATGTTTTGTTTCTCTTACAGCCCTTTCCACTGTCTGGCATTATTTTATTATTATTTATATATCTATTGACCTGCCTAGTACTTTGGACATATGGACAACATTTTTTGGTTTCATCTCATAATCTAGAGCCTGGCACATCACAGATGCAGTTTGTTGGATAAATGATGTTGAAAATTGTCCTCCTTATTTAATGGTCTCATCTACAACAGTGAAAATCACTGTTCCTTCAACAAACGATTATCTACCATTTACAATGTGCTAGGTAGGCACTGTGTAGGTGCACAAGTGATGTAAAATTGAAGTTCACAAACCCTTCTCCAGTTTATAAAAAGCAGTTACACTATATATCCCTGTTCTCTGAATATGTGCTTACTGATAAAATCTTTGATGTGCTTTTAGCAAATGTGTAAGGTTTTTATTTTTAAAATTTATTTGAAAAGCTGCTGACCTTGTATGGTCCATAAACATAAATTTCCTCTTGGAAGGCAGTGAGATTGTATCATTCCCTCAATGTTGGCAGGCTGGTCTTTCTGAGATTAGAAATGAAAGAACATCTTTAAATAAGGCTTTTGGTTTATACAGAGTCACATATGGTATCAGTGGAAGATATTGATTTAATATCAGATGAAATGCAAACTCCTAGACGAGAAGTGATCTTCACTGTGAACTCATATTATGATCTGATAAGTTAATTAACCACTCTCACTTATCTTAAAGATAAATGGGAACAGTTTAAATGTTTATCATTAGGGAATTGGTTAAATGATTTATGGTATATTTACGTAGTAGAATATAGCCATTTAAATGTTGCTGAAAATTTGTATTCATTTGTATCAATACCACATTGAGAAAAAACAGGCATCAGAACATTATACAAGTCTGTATAACACATTTTTGTAAAAATACAGTATCTAAATATCTATACACGAAGAAAAAGTACATTTACCAAAATGTAAATGGTATTTATCTTTGGACAGAGGGAGTTATGGATGATACTTTTTTTTACTTTATCTGTGTTCTTTTTTCTTTTCTTTTTTTTTTTAAAAAAACATTTGCAATGAGCATATGTTACTTTAATAATCAGACAATGATGGCATTAAATAAAACTAGGCAAAATGAAGATAATTTTTCAGAGTAAATGAGCAGCTGCATACAAACTCTTGAATTGTGCATAATTTGAATCTTACAAAAAGCTCTAAAAATATTTCTGAATAGAGTAAAATTTTATGATGTCAGTCTGGAGGTTTCAAAACAATAACAAATCTGTAGCAGAAACAATTATAGCTTTAGGATAAATAAATGTGGAAAATAACTAACTGTAAGTCCTTAAGATATTTAAGAGTACTCTCAGATGATGAATTAGATTTTCTGTCTTGTTAGCCCATATTAAATCTTGTATGAGTCAAAAATACTCTTTATCCAGGCTCTTGGAGATGATGCCATTTAGTCGAATCAGGCATAATTTCTACCACTGATAAGAGCTCCAGTCAGAAGTATCTCACAGATTTTGCTTACGTGGATGAAATGATGAACTAAAACCAACCATTCTAAAAAGTCTTATTTTATGGAAGTGTAGCACTTTAAAGGGGCATCTGGAAGGAGTTTACAATAATAAACATTTTGTTTTGTTTTTCAGGGAAAAGTGAAGGTAAGTATAATTTCTTTATCATACATTATATATATGCATTTGCTTATATATTCAGATGTTTATTTGGCAAACCTTTTTCTTTCTGCATCTGAAACAAAGAAAAGGTTAATTTTTATTTCTTTATCTAAAATTCTGGAGGTGAAAGCAGATTAAGGAGAAATGAAAGTGCCTGGCATCAGGCAGTAGAAACACCCTGCCTTAGCCTCAAGTAATTCACTTGTACATTTTCCCTTGGCATCTAAAAATACCCTCCCCTGTACTGGTTGACTTCTAGAGTCTGCTGGGTTCTAGGCATGATCACAGTGTCAATCTGGTTTCCAAGGCTTATTATGCTGATTCTTGGGAGTAGGTATCACTACTAACCATTTAAGTTAATTGTAATTCTAAAAATTTTAACATATTTTTGAATCTTTTTAAGAATCTTTTTTTTTGATTTATGAATAAGATTAGAATGATTTTTGTTATTCTTAAGGTCATGTGTTTAACGATATTAAATAAAAGACTAGTACTTAGCTTTAGTCTAGCTAGATGAAATTGCTAAATTTGCTAAAGTGAAGTATCACTTTCCTCTTCTTCACAATTCTTGATCTTCTGAACATTATTTTTATGAATTGCTTTTGCATTATGTCTAAATAACAGAATACTAAAGTCCAATAACATTACTATTTTATTATTATACTTTATATTACAGTAATGATAGCAGCTAAATAAAATACTGAATCAACTGTACCTTTGGAAAGAGAAATAAATCTTTAACAGTGAGATTCTTTTTCCAAAGATACCTATTTTGTTACTGTTAGTGGTGATCCTATAATTATCAGTTTTAATATTCCTGGTTCTATGCTATATTCCTGGTTCTATGCTATATTTCAGCAACATCAGAGGATACTATTTCGGTTTTTCAATACTATTTGAAGATGTTTAATCAGAGAAAAGATTTTAACCTGTGGAGGCTGTCCTTATAGAAACTATCATATTTATGACTACAAGTATTCATTTGGTCAAATGTGAAAAAGTTATCTCTGACAGCTGTCATATTAGGTGATTATCTAACTGGATCAGAATCAGGTCAAGTTGAAAATAGCTACTTCAGGATTATAAAACTGAACTAAAAGTTTCATCAGAAGGCTGGGTCTCAAACAATATTATAGTTCTGGCTCCCCTCCAATTCATGGTCCAAAACTTGAAAGGAAATGCTAAAGGTTTTTTATAAGGGAGCACGTCACTTATAATCCCACAACCCTAAAATAATTGATAATGATAATGGGTAAGACAACATGCCAGTACTCTTCTAAGCAATTTACAAATATGATTTCATTTAATCCTTCTAATAATTCTAGGAGGTATTATTTTTATCTCCATTTTATAGACAGAGAAAAATGAGTCCTAGAGTGGTTTAACAACTTAGCCAAAATTATATGACTTATAAATAGCAGAATTTGGCTCCATAGTCCATGTTCTTAGTTACTAGGCCATACTGCCTCTCTATTAACATTTGGTAATAATTATTATTAATATTATATATTTTCATAATAGATATATTTATACATTTGTATATTATTATTCCCATGTCTACTTGCTTCCCTAGCCCATATCTTAGTCACCTCAGGCTGCTCTAACAAAATGCCATAGACTGGTGGTTTAAACTAAAGACATTTATTTTCTCACAGTTCTGGAGGCTAGAGATCCAAGGTCAGGTTGCCAGCAGCTTTGGTTCCTGGTGAAGACCCTCCTCCTGCCTTACCGATAGCCCACTTTCTTGCTGTATCCTCATAGGGCATAGAGATAGAGTTCAGGTCTCTTCTTATAAAAACACCAGTTCTATTATAGAGACCCCGCCCTCCTGACCTCAACTATATCTAATCACTTCCCAAAGACCTACTTCCAAATACCATCATTCGTAGGCTTAGAGCTTCAACATATGAATTATAGGGGGGACACAAATATCCATAACAGCCTAGATTTTTAGAAATGGACCTACTAGATCAAAGGATATGGACATTTTAGGTTATTAATACATATATACGACCAGATTGCTTTTTGTCATTGAAAAGATGTGCTAACTTACACCCACAATCAATGTGCCAGCTAGTTTTACCTGACCCTTGTAGGCATTAAATATTATCATAATTTTATCTTTACTATTAAAAGTGGTATCTCTATAGTGTTAATTTGTACATTTTATTAATAGTGAGACTGAGCAATTTCTCTTATTACCATTTGTATTTTTTCCTTTGTGAATTCTCTATATTATTTGCTCTTTTTGGGGGGGGAGGATCATTTTTTAATTGAAGAAATGATTAAATTTTTTTCCCCCATCTATCTCCCCTCTGGTAACCACTAGTCTATAGTCCATGTCCAAGAAGTCTCTGTTTGTCCTGTTCCTTTGTTGTTTTTAGGTTTATATCCCATACATAAGTGATATCATGTGATTTTAAACTTTTTTCTGTCTGAGTTATTTTCTTAGTATGACTATTTCAAGGTCCATCCATGTTGTTGCATTATTTGCTCATTTTTAATGGGTACTTTCACATTTTTATTTAGTTTATTAGATTTTTACATATTTAGGATATTCTTTGTTGGGTTGCAACATATGTTTTACCCACTTTGTTGTTTGCAATTTGTTTTGTGAAGTTTTCTGACAAACGGCTGTTTTAAATTTTCAAATAATCTGATTTATTGCTTATTCTCTTTGTTATTTCTTCCATTACTTTTATGCCCATTGGTTCATTTTTAATATTACTATAAGCAACTTCAGTCAAAAGAACTATATAGTACAATGTTTGCCACCTCCAGCAAATGCATATTTAGAATCTTTAAGTAGTTATAATTATTTCTTATGCCTTTTTATATATTATTTCGAATAAACATTTTCATGTGTTGTCATGTTTGACATTATTGTCATTTTGATAGTTTTATATCATTCTATAATGTTAACTACTGATATAGTATTCTATTGTGTAACTTAGGCATTATTGTACATTTTGATTATTTCATGTTTTAAAAATTACCTATAATAATAATCTTTCTACAAATTATACCCCCCCCAACATTGAGTTATTTTTTTAGAGCATAATTCTAAAGGTATAAGCATATGAACAGTGATCATTTTAGGTCATAGAATATGTGATATTTGGTTTTTGTAATATTTCTTTGATCTACTTTTTTGAAATATTGACTGGCATATAATACCGTGAGCTATATACAAATAATACACCTCCAATTTTACTTTATAATTTTACTTTTCAAATTTAAAAAACTGTATAATGAGTTTTTAATATTCATAGCATGTGCTGTTATCAAGGCTAAGTATTTTCCCATGTATTGATTTACTATTTAAATTCTGTTTTGATCCCCTGAAAAACACTTTATTCTGAAAGTTATGAGAGTGGGACTACCTAAGGCTATGCTAAAGCCTTCTAAAGACTGACCAGGAGAGTGATGCTTAACTGAATCTACACCAAGAATGTTTCTCCTTCATTTGGAGAAATTGCAAATAAACCTTGGACCTTTTGAAAAACATTTTGGCATTTTTACACTCTTGTGACTTATTTTTCTTTTAATTTCAGAAAACACTTTTTACAGTTGGCTGGAAGGTAATTGGAAACTTAAACAAATATAAATGATGAAATTTTTTTCTCATTTTTAAAGATATGAAGTTAATTTTATAATCTGACAAGTTTTACAATTACTTTTCTTAGGCCTCTGTGTAGAAAAAAGAGCATTCTACAGACTTATATCTGGCCTACATGCAAGCATTAATGTGCACTTGAGTGCACGATACCTTCTGCAAGGTATGTTCCATTCACTTTTATTCATTTTACTGTACTTATTTTCAGGTATTCTTAAAATTCATTTACCATCTGTGGCCATGCCACCCTGAACATGCCCAATCTCATCTGATCTCGGAAGCTAAGCAGGGTGGGGCCTGGTTAGTATTTGGGTGGGAGACTACCTAGGAAGACTAGGTGCTGTAGGCCTTTTTTAAAAAAATGTCATTTATCTAAACAAGAAAAAATTGACTCTGTTGAATATTAGGCAGAAAAAATTCATTATTAAATGGTAGCAGTCAGGAATGTAGGGACTACAGATACTATAGGGAAAAGTTCAGCATTATTTTAGCTTTCTACCTTCTTTTAAGAAGCTGCTCAAAATTTTACACATCACTTTGGAAATGTTCTTTTGTTGTGGGAATTAAAATAGCTCCTAACAGCACAGTTTGTTACTCATTAAAAATTACTCTTTCATTTGTGTGCTATGAGTTTGGAGTTTAATAGGTAAAAGCATTTTCTGCTGCTCTTTATGCTGTAAGAACGCTGTTGAAAAATGACACTATAGTTGATTTTCATCAGTAACATATTTCTTCTGGAATTAAAGTATTTCTTACCTCTTAGAAATAAAATACAGTAACTTAAAAAAAAGAGGGCTTGAAACTCAGTAATTTCAGATAGTCATTTTTAAATTGTATATTTTGTGAATATATTTACATTCAGAAATTTGATTTTTTTAAAAACCTGGTTTCTCTGTAAAATATGATTTTCCTTTTATGAATGGGTTCTAGAAGCTAAAATAATATAGAACTATTAAAGTCTACATTATATAAAACAGTTTTCATAGTTATAGTAGTGTGTATTTTAAAATATAAAATGACATTAACTTCTGCAGGCATAAATGACCTAAGTAAAATGAAACTTACTTAATTTAAAAATTAGGATTAAAAATTTAATTCTTCTTTCTTCTCAGATACATGGTTGGAAAAGAAATGGGGACACAACATTACAGAATTTCAGCAGCGGTTTGATGGAATTTTGACTGAAGGAGAAGGTCCAAGAAGGCTTAAGAACTTGTATTTTCTCTACTTAATCGAATTAAAAGCATTATCTAAAGTGGTACCATTCTTTGAGCGCCCAGATTTTCAACTCTTCACTGGAAATAAAGTTCAGGATGCAGAAAACAAAATGTTACTTCTGGAAATACTTCATGAAATCAAGTAAATTATATTATTATAACGTATACATTATTAGAAGAGCGAGAAGTGGTATCCAGATTTAAATTCTTAAATATTCACTTCAGAGAGAGAAAAACCATTTAAAAAATAATTAAAGCTAATTTTGTTAATAGGTCTTTTAGAATTCTTTTGTTTTTGTTTTTGTTTTCACATAGCTAATAAAAGGCATATATTTTCAGTTTTAGTACTTGATACCTGCATTATTTTCATATTTAGTCGAACAGGGTAGGTTTGAGACCAAAATTCTAATATATTATAGTTAGATTTTAGATTTGAGGGTAAGAATTTGTGTGGGGGCATCAGGGTGTTGATTTTACTGTATTTTCCACTCTATTTTAATTACATTATTCAACCTGACCAGCAAAATGTTATAGTAGCGAGACTTTAATATTTTATAATATATGGAAATGAATATTCTGTTTTAAAATGCAGGTCATTTCCTTTGCATTTTGATGAGAATTCATTTTTTGCTGGAGATAAAAAAGAAGCAAACAAACTAAAGGTAATTACTTTTATTCTATAATTTTAAGATACAAACTTTTATGCAGGTATGAATATAAGCCCATGTTTTATACTTAACAATAAATCTTTACATACATACTGAAATTCTAAGAAAGGAAGTCTAATGTCAGGTCCAACTTAAAATCTAGTATGTGTTATGTTCAAAATAACAACTGAAATCCATGTGTCACTGCACACTTTACAGATGGCTTTCATATCAATGATATCATGCAACAAATAGAGGTTATAAATTAAAGGAAAAAGATCTAGAGCATGAGTGGCACTATATATCTTTGGCTGATGAGAATTCTGAAAATGGTTTTGGTTAAATTAAAGGGTCTTTGTTAGGGAGAGAGGGCAGTATTTTGTCATTCATCTTACTCAGTGTGACTAAAGGCATTTAGGAATACTAGCATACAGTTGTGGAAAGAAGACCTGATACCCCACAAAATGGGGTTTTGTTTTGCCATGCCTCTTGTAAAAAATTTGTTTATTTATTTATATTTTTAATTTCTCAATTACATATAGTATTATATTAATTTAGGTGCACAGTTTGCCTTGCCTCTTAATAGAAGTATAACCTCAGGCAAGACCATCTTTGTGTATCTTTGCATCAAAATACTATAAATATAAAATATTACTAGATTTATTAAATGCTTATTATGTACATAGAGTATGATTTTTGTCATTAAATGGAGAGACAGTCCTACCCTCAAGGGATTTCTAGCCTATTTGGGAGTCAAGTAAAATTATATTACTGTTACAAAGCTGCAGGTAAGTAAAGGTGGGTGGGCTTTAGGAGAGCTGGGCTTGATCTAATGTCATCAGAACATTTTTAACAGTCTTCCTCTAGTTCTCATTCTTAGCTTCTTTCTATAAAGAACCTGATTTTATGCAGTTTGCAGACAAAATACTTTTTGCGCTCAGTTTTTTGCTGTTAGATAATAGTTATTTTTGACCTCACATCTACCTCCTACTTAAAGCTTTCTTGCTAGAAATACATACCTCAGTGCTTATATAACCTCCCCCAAAGCTTCCAGGAACTTAGAAGTGAGAGGAAAGATGCTGTAATGACTTTTTTCCCTACTATTTTCAATATCTTTCTTATTTTTAGGATACTTACTGGCTTATTGGAGAGTGTTTTGGCATCCACTCGTTTTATATTGTGCAGAATAGAAATATTTCTCACAGCATTTTAATTTTATCAGAATGGAAACACTCAAGTTTGATGTCCTATGGAGGTTAACAGATAATTTTTCTGAATCCTTATACAAGAAAGGAGTTAAAAAATAAGAAAACTTTTTAATATCATAGATTTATTTCTTTTAAAAAGTAGTTTATGGTGAACATCATTGATTTGAATAGTAACATAAGTTCATTTTAAAATCTCATCTTGTCTACTTTTTACTCCATCAGTGTATGGTTAGAAATAGAGGACTTGCATGAAAGAGAATTGTTTCGTGTTCAATTCAAAATGGAATAGGATTTCACTTGAAGGCTTATAAAACATTTGAGAATAATTGGATGAGAATTTTTGTGTGTGCGTGAGAACCACAGCAAACTGATTATTCTACCCACTGATTGCAATTTTAATTGTTGACCTAAAAACTACATAAACAAGGAGAATTTGTAAGCTATTTAGGTCTTGGTTATTTTAAGGGTCACGAAATTTTCTAATCTGAGATCACTTTGGAATATAATCACTTTATTGGATACTGATTATTATTGTGGAAGTCACAAGGTTTTTATCCTCTTCTGAGTTCCTAAATTTCTAGCTTATTAATTTGATTCTACCATATTAAGTTCACTTAAGCACTGTGCTTGGTTTTAATTTTACAGTGCTCTTTTGGCTATTGTAAGCAACCATGCTTAACTTTCTGTGTATACCATACAAAGATTTACTCAAGAGCTACTACATTCAAGTATTCAAAGTACCAAAGATTTAAATACAGGATTCAGACAATGTCTACAAAAGCAAGCACAATCTTATAACAGGTATCCATCCTTTTCAAAACACAAAATATAGACCATTGCTAACATTTAACATTATTACTATTATTAATAGTAATAATTTGGGCTTTGTAGTAATACAAAATTTGTATTAATAAAGATACAAGATCTGGGATCCTATTAAAAATCTTTTACATGTTACAGTTGTTTTAAAGTCTCGAGGTGAATGAAGCTTCTGGGAAAAGACTATCCCCAGAGTGAATTGCAGTCTGCTTTAAATAGTGGGTTCTAATCTTTGCAGATTTATTCCCATTTTCAGATATTTGGTACTCTTCTCTTCTGGTTGAGCCCAGTGTGTAGTTAATCACCTTAAAAAAAGAGAGAGAGAGAGAGAGAGAGAGAGAGAGAGAGAGAGAGAGAGAGAGAGAGAGAGAGAGAGAATATGCTTCCCAAATTATAGGACTATTGGTATAATGAATGTTCCATCTGAAATGTATGTCAAATTTCCTGTTTATAGTACTGTAAGCTTGGGATTCCAGTATAAATCCAAGACAAAGGGAGTCACTTGGAGGATCAATTATAATTACCATTGGAGTAAAAGAAGGATGTGTTCTTGGCTTTCCTTCTTTTTTTCCTTATTACTTAAGGACATATACTGCTTTTGGATAAACTGGATACATGTTGCTCTATTATAAACAATATAATACCCTAGCATTCATAGATGTATACTTATTTATAAAAACAGAGAGAGAACAAATTCAATGTTCAATATTACTTGTAATGGTTTCTTTCTAAAACTTGGTGAAAGGTACTTGGATGTTCACTATATTTTGAATATTTTTGTATGATAACAATAAAAGATCCGATTATTTTACCCAATTAATACCAGAAAAAAAGAGGGGGGCTTTAACTATTACGAAGCCAAAGGTTTTTATTTTTTTCTTACTCCCTCTCTCCTACTCTTTTTTTTTTTTTTTTTTTTGATAAATGATGCTATCCAATCCTTTTCCCCTCTCTTCCGATATTGGCATATAGTTAATAATAAAATACGATAGAAAACCTGAACTCAGTTACCTTTGTATATATTTGCAGATAGTTTAGTTAGCTTTGGAATCAGGCAGGTCTGGGGTCTAAGTTTTCTGTTTACCACATATGGGAATTTAGGCAAGTTACCTAACCGGCTGAACCTTTACTTTTTCTTTTTTTTTTTTTAAATTCACTAGGTATATATTATAATAATATCTCCTTTTGGATTTGTGGTGAAGAAGAAATGAAATTGTGTATATAGATTCTGGTGTGTAGTAGGTGTTCAGTGAATGTTGATTTTAATTCCCTTTCCTTTTTTGGTATTTTATAGTGCCTCGTACAGTGTTAGGCACATAGAAGACACTCAGAAATTAGTATTTGACCATATACTACAGCTTAATATAATTTTGTTAAATTGTTTTTAGGAGGAATTTCGACTGCATTTTAGAAATATTTCAAGAATCATGGATTGTGTTGGTTGTTTCAAATGTAGACTGTGGGGAAAGCTTCAGGTAAGCAAATCTAACTCAACTTTTATTTTTGAATTATTATTTACACAAATAATTTATTGATTTTTCTTTTTTTTATTTCTATTATAGACTCAGGGTTTGGGTACTGCTCTGAAGATCTTGTTTTCTGAAAAACTGATAGCAAATATGCCAGAAACTGGGCCCAGTTTTGAATTCCATCTAACTAGACAAGAAATAGTGTCGTTATTTAACGCATTTGGAAGGTTAGTTTGAATGTACTGCAATTCTTTCTGCTAGCCAAGTAGTCTAATGCAACATGTATACTCTCAGATAAAACTGGGTAAGGAATATCCTTTATAGTGAAATTATCTCACTATAGAATTTTATGATCTTAAATGAAATATATTAAGTATGTTGACACACATAATCATGATTAATTTACTGATATATTTCCATATTCATCTTTCTAAATTTGTATTCTTTTCCTAGTTATTTGAAAGTAATTTTTTGTGGTGCCCCCAAATTTTTTGAAGCCCCTGGGAAAATCATGTTGTTTAATATAGGTGTACATGTAAAGTTCTTTGTGAATTCACCATGATGTAAAAAGGTTAATAATTCTTTTAAAAATAATTTCATAAAAATGATTAGAAGATAAGCTTAAAAAATAAGGAAATTATAATATAAAATTTAAGTATAGGTGCATTTCCTTCTGGCTTATCATATGTAAAAAATGCAGATATTTATAAAAACTAATATCTTCTAAACTGCATTTCTTCACTGAACAATTTCGATTTTATACTTTTGATTTAAAATAATTGACCCTCAAAATTATTCTATAGTATGCAGTAGCTTGGTAGTTATATTTCATGGAGAAATCTACTTTTCTCATGATGGAAAGCAAAACTAAAGTACATTTGAAATAATGAATAAACTTTACTTTTTATAAAAATTAGCGAAAATAATTTGGTCACATGTTTACTATTCTTACTCTTTAAAGTCAAAAAAGCTTTGATTCTTTGTATATTTACTAAATATGATATATTGATTAGTTTTCAGTACTCATATACTTATGCATATTTAAAATGAATATTATAATGCTTATATACTTTATACTTATGTACTTTGAATACTAAACATATGAACATACTTATGATTACTTAAAATACTTAAATATTTTAATATTGATGTACTTTGCAATTCTGTATTTTAAAACTTAAACACTGAGTTACGAATACCTAAAAATAACTAATTTCTGAGCAATATTATCTTAATTTTACTACATCAAGTTAGGAACTAAAATACATTAAAGTAGATTAAATGGTTTATGTGCCTTTAAATTTGTTGAAATAAAGTTTTTTCTTTGCTCTAAAAATGCAAAGTGAATAACTTACAGAAAAAAAGTTATCTAAGATCGTTTTTGAGTGAAATTTTGTTTTTTGGTTACAGAATTTCTACAAGTGTGAGAGAATTAGAAAACTTCAGGAACTTGTTACAAAATATTCATTAAAGAAAACGAGCTGAATTGTGCATGTTTCTGGATAATGGAGGTCAAAGAGTGGAATTTCATTCAAAGGCATAATAACAATGACAGTCTTAAGGCAAACATTTTACATAAAGCTGCTTTTGTAAAAGGAGAATTCTGTTGTTTTAAGTAAACAAATTTTTAAAATTGTATTAAGTCTATGTACAATATTATTGTAAGTAAAAGTAATACTTGATAATGTGGTACACATTTTAAAGTTTAATATTGAATAAAATCTGGATTATTAAATTTACATATGGTAAAACTTAGGTAAATGATGTTTTAAGTCTCTCAAACTGGAATTTTGTGTAAAAAGATGTAATATAAGTAAAACTATGGCCAATGTGACAGATGTTTAATAGAAAAATGCTAAGGAGGCTCTTGAATAAACCATAATTAACAGCTTAAAATTTTTCAATACATTTAGAGCTAACAGATTTAGTAAATAAAAATACAGAGTGCCCAGTTAAATTTGAATTTCAGGTAAACAACAAATAGTTTTTTAATATGAGTATGTTGCATGCAATATTAGGGATATACTTATACCAAAAAATTTTTCCTTATTTAAAAGTCAAATTTAACTGGGAGTCCTGTTTTATCTAAAATACATTGGTATGAAGCAAATCACTTTTAAAATTATATTACTATTTTGACTGGCTTGTTTTGGTGTGTAGAAAGATACAATGACAACTGAAATGTATAGAGGATTTCCAAAAATGTGAGTTTAATAGATTTATATATTTATTCTCATAATACTTTACCTAATACTGAATAAAATTTGGGGAAAACTTTTTATTTTTATATAATTTTAAATTTATGGGAAAGTTTCCAGGATAGTACAAAGAACTCTTTTACCCAGATTCACTAAGTGTTCATACGTGCTTTATCTTTCATGCTCTCTCTGTGTGTATACACATATTATTTTTTTCTCAATCATTTGAAAGTCAGTTACAAGCATCATGCCCTTTGAACCCTAAGTACTTCAGTGTGTAGTACTGAATAATTTATTTAAATTTTTTTTTCAGAAAAAAATAGAACTGTAGTATAAGTCTTAGAATAAGGAATCACTTTGAGCTCTAATCTGAAGTTCTTTTTGAGTTTTGTTGTCCTTTTAATGCTTGATATGTATAGGACATGTAACTTTTGTTTTGTTGTACATGAGATTCATTTCCTTTTTCTCTTTAAAACTAAACTGTAATTTTGGGAGGATTCCGTTAGTAGAAGCTCTTCAATGACATTCGAATGGGTTGAGGAATTTATATTACATGGTAATTGAAGGGAAGAAAGAAACTGTATACCTCAAAATCATGTGCCTCTTTATATGTTCTTATTGGGTATACTATGTTGAGATGTCACATTATTAATAAAGCAGGGTTTACTTATATAATGATTTAGAAATGTCATTTTACACTGCTATATACTTCTCTCTGTCCCTAAGGACTGGTATATTGCCAAGCACATAGTGGGTATCCAATATTTGTTGAATGAATGTATGAATATGTAGTCAGTATATTTTAAATGAATAATCACAGAGCTAAGTTTAACAATATATGTTATAGTTTTCTTTCCCCCCTCATTTGAATAGGCCAAGAAAAGAAACATATTAACCTACTAGTTAAATCAATATTCTTGGAGACTCAAAGGACCATGAAGTGAGCACCATATATAAAAGTTTAAAGACATTTGTAGTACTTTGAAGATATGGTTGATCAGTTTAAATGGTAATTTTGTCTGTATGCCTCTCTCATGTCCCCACCTTTTTTTTTTTTTTGACAGCGAATGTTTTGAAAAGGATATTCCAGTCTTCACTTTGTAATTTCTCACTCGCTCCATAACTAAAATCTGGCATTTGGTTCCATAGTTCTTAAGAATCTCTTTCTTTGAAGCCTAAAATCCCAGTTCTAAATCCATAGTTCAGTCCACAAGGCATTTCTTATTTAACTTTTTTTTTTCTGCATTTGACACTATTTCTTTTGCCCCTGGTTTCCTTTTATTTCACTAGCTCCTGGATACCTCCTTTTCAGCATCTTTTCATTTATGCCTTAAATGTTATTCCTCAGGCTTTCATTCTTACTCTCTTAAAAATCACCACTTCTCACTTTTGGGTAACTCCAATTCAATGATTTCTAAATCCCTATCTTTGGCCCAGACTTGTCAATCCGTCTGTCTACCACATATCTTTAGTTGGTCGTCCCACAGATACCTGCATGTCTTAAAACAATCATTCTCCCCCAAATCTACTCTTATGCCTATTTTCCTTATTCTGGTTACATTCTGAACCATGAATGTCTAATTTCTCTAGGCTCACTCCTCTCCTCCATCTTCCTATCCAATTAGTGTCTAAGCACTACAGGTTTTTCTCTCCATATCTGATACATCACTGTCTTTCCATTTTCATTGCTCTTACCTAAAGTACTAACCTGTCTCCTTATAGCCAGCCTGTCTCTTCTTTTTGCTCCAAAATGCTACCAGAGTGGGTTTTCTAGAAGCACTCTAACAAGGTCCTCTGGTACGTGCCTCAGTCCCACTTCCCCTAGACCCCATGTTCTGGTAAAACTGACTTACAGGTTTTCAAATGCACCATGGTCAGCCCTCCACACTTAGGTGCATGCTGTTCTCTTTGCATTTAGTGCCCTTGCCATCCCTCTCCACTTGGAAAATTTCTATGTATCCCTGTAGGCTCAGCATAAAGCATTACCTCTGTGAAATCTCTCTTGTTCCATCCAAGGAGGACCATATTTAACTTTTGTGTGTCGCCACTGTAATGACAACCTACCTCTATTGTGTCACTTATTGTACTGTATTGTCTTTTTAAAGCCTCCTTTACTAGAATGTGAGCCCCTTAAGGGCAGGAAAAAGAACTTTATCCATTTTTACATCTCCATAGCATAGTTTTTGTTATATGAACACTTAATAAATGTTTGTTGAATAAATTGTTTTTAAAATGACTTTATTATGTTAGGTCATACCTTCACTCTAAATATTCTTTACACTGGGTCAGTAGACTCCCAAGGATTTGTGGACTTTAGGGGGTCAATAAAGCTCCCGAAATTGTATTCAAAATTTGGTGTGGTATTGGAAGGTTATGAAAGGAATCTATTATGTAAAAAAAGAGTAAGACCTCTTCTTTAAGGAGAAAAGGCAACATCACTGAGGAATTTCTTGAATAATCAAAGAATAGCTGCCCAAGACTATAGGCTAGATAAATTTATTCCTGTTTAAAATTCTAAGGGAAAGGAGAAAGCTGTTGTAAGTAATTTCATACAAGGGTTTTTCTTAGGCTACTATTTGAATAAATACACTATCTGATATCATGTTGATATTTTAAAGTATATGGCAGTTCATAGCAAATTCGTGTATAATACTAAGGGGACATGATGTCCAGATGTCAGTAATTATAAGCTCACTCACAGCAGACTATTATTTGTAATTCCTGATATTTTCTCTTTCCTTTGGTAGCACTAGGGTTCTTGTCCTCATATGATAGAAATTCAGTGTAGTCCATAAAGGAATTAAGAAAACCAGACCGCCAAATAAAAGCACAAACACTTTTATTTTTAACAGTAGTGTTTTGTTACAATTTAGTGAAACAACAAGTAAATACATTCATTGGCCACAGCTATACTTTTATAACCAGTTTGAAACTGATTATATAGCTGAGAAACACTGTTAAACAATTAAAAAAAAAAAAAGGCAACTATGCATTAAAAAGCCACTAGCTATAAATTACACCTTTCATAAAACTACAACCAGCTATAATGAGTGGTAAGAGTTTCAAAATTAATGGCCACCCGAATGAAATGATAAAAACAAGTACTGCTAATCACTGTAGAATTACACAGTGAAATGCACTGAAATGCACTGTTCTAATGAACCGAAAAGGAAAGTTTGAAATTGTCATCATGTGCTTCAGTGCAGGATGAACAGGGGATCGGTAGCCCTTTGATTTTATAAGCAACTCCTTCTTTCAAGACCAAACTTAAAGTGCTCCTAGTGCTTTGGAATTTTTAAGCAAAAACTGGGCCAGAAGCTTATCTTTGTCTTTGGTGATACATTGTGGGAGATGTGTATAAAGAGACAAATGCAAGAATTCAGGTACCCTAGTCAGTGGTAAGAGTAAAGTTATAGATCTCAAATTTGGAAGAATCAACTGATGCAGCTGAAAGAACCAAGTTACTTTATCTGATATATTTTTTAAAAAGTAATCTTTGCTTATCTGGTCAAATAGGAACATTATCTAGAGACGCTTTACTAGAAAAAAATTTACTTTATTTACTTTGAACCCTGAGGATTAACAAAGACAACACAGATCTCTTCAGATATCTCTAGATAATTAGCTACCTAACATTATTAGGAAAATAGTTGGTATTCTTAAAAGTAATCTAATAACTTCAGTTATTAGATATAATATACTCAGTTAACTGCACATGATGTTGTCAGGTAAATACAAAGTTAACTTCTGTATTATAAATTTTTAAATAGTTTGGTTATAATGAGAGAACTTACAAACAAACCTAAAGTAACATTTTAACTATAGGTTTATGCTTCTGATTGAATTCAAAGTCATTTTGTATGATAAAAGGAAGAAATTTCATTGGCCGTACACAAGCCTCCCAAAAGATTGGAAGCATTGAAAATTTCATTATTCTTGGGGTTTCACCTACATTATACTTTTGTGAAGTTACTGCATCCATTATTAAAAAGTTGAAAGGTATTTTAAGTAAAAGTAGAAATAAAACACTACTTTCCAAGCAAAGTAGACAACAGAAAAGACAGTTGTATTAGTTCCAGTTCTGAAGAAATAGATCAGCAGACAATCGTATAAAGTTAGGCATCTTTAGTTAAGCATGTTGTGACGACTTCCCAGTGTTGCCTGTTCCCTTGGCATCTTGAGGTATTCAGCATCTCCTTTCCATATAGACACTGATAGAAAGTGCATTTTAAAATTCTCTATTACCTTGGCCTACCATATATTTTTTTTTAGATTTGGGATAGGACATTCAAGGTAGTTTTAATGTAATTCTAACAGTATTCAAATATCGTTAACCACTGGTTTAATACTTACCTAGTTAGTACCTTCACATCAATTTGCTTATTTAATCTAGTACTGGAATTTGTATTAAATTTAATTTGGCCTTGCCCATATATAATATATAACAATGTGAAACTAAAGAAGGACTTACGTTTTACAAAATATTGCACTTGAGTTCACTGCAATAATGTATCATGATTAAATTTACCTGAGGACAATCCTGATTTTTTAGGTAAAATCAGTTATATCTTGTTTCAACTAAATCAAATGTTTTTGAAATTGTATTCATGTTTTAACTTAAAATTGTATATTTTATGAATAATTCTTAAATGCATCTATAAACTTGTTTAGTCCCAAGAAGTTTCTACCAATATCTCCCTATGCAAAAACCACTATTGCTTTCTTGAAGAATCATGCTTAAACTACTACACATATCTTAATCATACAAAATAATCACTTAACCAATTCTATTCAAAATAGCCACATAATTTTCACTGGTCTACTTTCTTCTTAAAGAAATGACTGTGGCTTTCCAAAGAACACTGCTGGTCATCACGGTAAAGGTTTACTACTATCATTTAAAAATGTGATTGTTTGAATAATTTTAGTTGGTATTTACAATCATGCTTAAAAGAACTATATTCAATGATTTTATATTTTTAGTAGATTTTTAAAAACAATAATACATTTTTATGCCTTCATTCTGTGCACTGTTCACTCTGTAAAATTTTTATTGGGTAAGAATTCCACATAGAGTACACCACTGAATATTCAGGCTTTGATTTTAATAGAAAAATTACCTCCTCATTTGGTGTACAACATAACATCCCAGTGTGAACCCTGAAGTATGACTTTGGGGACTACAGTGTACTCTTTAAGAACAAAGATAAAAGTGCAAATAGGCAAATATGCATTTGATATTCCAAAGTCAAGATGTCTGGAGGCCATCAAGTACCGTAAGGTCTAATCTCTCTTTTTTCCCCACTCCAAACTTTCCATTTTCCTTCACTTTACTGTGAAGAGGTCAAAAGTAATAGTCATATCCTCTGCTGAACACAGCCACATTTCCAGGCGTTGTTTTCAGTTGCAACAGATAATGGAATGTTTATGTAGATGGAATTTAAACGCATTGAACATACACATTCATGAAAAACAACTGAAGATTCACCACTTGGCAATGCTGTCAGTTTTGTGGTGTTACATATAAGCTATGATGATTGTTCAAATCTAAATTACTACAAGTAAAGAGCAAAGGAGCAGTATCTGTCAGAGGTCCATTCAGGCGGGGAGACACTGTATAACTGTTGCTGCCACACCCTGTCATGGTGCCATACCAGCCCAAACCTTGTGAATTTGATAAACTGCAACAACAAAAAAGCCATAGAACTATGATCAGGATATAAAAAGACACATTGACATTTTTAGCTTTCAATGAATATTATAAGAGTTAGTGTCAAATATACTGAAATATGTTCTTTGCTAAATTAACAAGATAACTTTCTACAAACTTGAATGACTTTTATCTAATATCCTTGATTCTATATCATATATTATAAAAAAATGACTAAATACCACTCAGAACTAGGACTTAATTATCAGATAATAATAATAGTATTTATTATACACTAGGCTATATTCTAAGTCATTTGTGTATACACACACTCATAGAATTATACACATACACACACCCATGTCATCTTCACGACAGCCCTATAGGTTCTATTACCACTCCTATTTTACAGATGAAAAGCAAGCTAAATAAGCTGAGGTTAAGTAACTTGTCCAGATGAAGTAAGGATTACAGAAAATACTATATCACGCTGAAAGCATCACACAGGTGTGTATTAAGGCTTCTACTTTGCCCTGATACATAACTAATGGCATCAACCAACCCCCACCAGCTTTGAACCAATAAGAGATCCTGAAATGAAATGGTGTCATTTTACCCCCAAGGCATTTCTCAAATAAAGGTAGCGTTTGGGCTTAGAGTCTGATGATAGTTCTTAAAGGTACAGGTCCCACCATGGGTTCCTTTTAATCTATTTCAGTGCTGATTCAGTACATCTACCTTCCTTCTCTTGAATTTCCCAGTCTTGGCAGGTCATCATCACTATCATATCGTCTTGGATTGTCGAAAAAGTAAGCTCTGGAACTATAACTGTGACTATTTATCATGCCAGCAGGTGCCTGTGAACAAAGTATTAGATAGCTCATGAAGATGTACTTTTCAACAAAGAAAGGAGGCTGAGATCCATAATGCTTTTTCATGTTACATTTTGCCTAAAATAGTAAATCAGTATAAATGTTCCATTCTTTTTAAAAATAAGAACAGGCATTAGGGAATATTATATCATACCAAATTCTGGTTTAATCTCTGTGCCCGGAAAAACAGTACCACCGACCATGCTGGCACATGTTCCCACAGAAAAAGGACCATTCCAAATACTATATACTCTTCTCCACTTATGTCTTCTACGTGAGCCTGTAAATAGAGTATGGCAAAGCAATTTTGAAATCTGTTTTATGTATAAGCAATCATCTTCCACAATCAACTTGCTTCAGGTAGGGTAAGCTGAAACATATCAAGTACAAACACATAAAACTCTAAAGTAATTTTCCATATTTTGTATTTTTTTTATATAATGATATTTATCCTCTAAAGAAAAATGCATTGATGTTAAGTAGAATAAAAAGGTATAACTTTTTTGAATGCATCAATTTATGAAAATTTTTTAATATATGGATAATATAGAGAGATCTCATTTTTAGTCCCCATAGTCAAAACAGGGTTATAAAATAGACTACCAGTTCCTGCTGCTCTATATACGAATAGCACTAACTCTGAGTTACAGCTCTAGAGAATGTAATATGTCAGTCACTCAGGTCTTTTGTTACTTAAAATATGCTTTGGGGCCTAAACTCCATATTGACGTTGTTTCTATTCTATTAGATGTTGGGAGACAGAAGTGGGAGAAAGAATGAAGAGAATCTGCCACATGGAACCACATGTGAAAATTCCTTCTTCATAGAAAGGTAACTGAAATTCTGATAAAAGGTGATTCCAAGATTCCTTAAATTCAGTACAAAGTTAAATGAATATAAATAAAGATATGACATAAAGTATGTCAAACTGCACTTATAGGAAGGGAACAGAGCATGTTGGGAGGTTAAATATGCATAGCTAGAGTACTGAGAATTACTATAGCAAACACCTGGACACCCAAAGAATGCTCTCCCATTATCAAGACTGATAATGCCGATTTTCATAAAAGTCTCTATTTAAAACATCTAAAATTGAACCAAATATTTGGGTTAAGTGTAGTTCTTGGGTAAAAGAGAATTAATTTCATCCTAAGAAATTAAAGACATACCTATATTCACTAGCTAATGACAGGCAATCAATTTATCTAGGGATATCTAAATATCTTTTAAAGATTTGGTAAAATAGGTTTATAACCAATAGATTTTTGGCACTATGAGTATTATTTACAAAAAGAGTAGAAAATACGCCTTTAGGAGAAGTGTTCTAAAGACTGATTTCAAGTACCACATGTAAATGACGATTTTTAAACCTAGAATTTTAAGTATGGTTTTTGATAGTAGCTAGAAATTCCATAAAAGTGTTTATAAGTCAGCACTTAAAAAGTTCTCCTAGTGAAGGCTAACTTCATTATCATATTATTAGAGTGGCGATACATGGTAAGTACTTACCTTAGCTGAAAGATTATCCCAGCCATAATTAAATGGACTTTCTAATGTATCCTGAGATATGGTGATCACCACCAAATTATAACATGCTCTTGAAGAATAAAGAAGAATGACTACAGAGCCTACAACAACAGTCTGGCACAGAGACATACCCTAAAAAAAATAAAAATCATCATCATGATACTCTGCACATTTGTCATGATAAGCTGTTCATCCACAAACAATATATTCACTCTTGCAATGCACTCCTAGAAAACACTGAATGAGCACCTATTGAAATAAACTCTTTAATATCTTGCTTTACAATTTCTATTCTTAGAACCATTTGCATTTAAACTATCCTATTAATACAAATAAATTCTTTGTCAACTTGCCCAATGGCAGCTGGAGGATTTGTTCTGCCACAGTTACCTTACTCCCTTAACATATGAATAAACAAGTTGGCATAAGGTCTAAGCTATAATTGATATTAAACAGAGAGGTAGTTTAGTCATAATGAGAAAAGAGTGGGGAATAGAAGCATTAGTCCATTTAATACTCTGAATTTCCAATAAGACAAAAAATTAGAATAGAAATACAGCTCTTAGTTATTTGCTTCGCTCTATTAGATTCTGTTAAAGGTATTATATTAATCCCCTACTGATACCATTACATTAATTACGAAGTATAATTATGAAGTGATATAGCCATCAAATGCACTTTTGAATCCATAAAATTTTAATACTAAGTCTTTTCACTGTTTCCTAAACATAGAAAATCCTTAACTTAGTGTGTATATTAGAAAGGGGTGTAGTATCAACTTTTGCAGGGGTCTTAACCTAGGGTCTGTATTTCAATACAATTAGTTTCTTTTGTAATCCTATTTATCTTAAGCATTAAAAACATTATTCTGAGAAGAGACACAATTGCCAAAGAGGTCCATTGCAAAAAAACACTCAGTATGGTATTTTGTAAGTTTATGTTTTGGTTGTCACAATGATTAAGGTGTAATGATGGCATTTTAGCACACAAGGTCCAGAGATACTAGATGACCTGCAATTCGCAGGAGAGTTCTCCAAATAAGAGAATTCTTCTCTGACCTTTATAACTTTCCAATGTCCTCCCGGACATTCATGAAGATGAAAAAAAAAACAAAACCTGTTTTTGATTATATCAGCCAAAACCTAATTCTGTTGTACATAGAAACAAAGTTTATGTTTGCATAGTTTTAACAGATGCCAGCATTTCAAGAAACACATATAACAGGTAAATTGAAGGAAACCTATCCTTTGTTTTGTTCAGAACTTTGTCAAGAATAGTCAAATATTTGAGAAAATCATGAAACTGACAGCAACACTGCTTGTGGTATGTAAGGCACCAATGCAACAGTCTGCATTTGTAGCTGTCCCATTCAGTTTCTATATATAGAGATGAGCATCTGACTACTGCATCATGTCCCAAATTTTACATGTTGAAATATTTATTGCTTTCCTTTTATTTCCTCTTTCTATTGCAATAAGGCAATTACACTGAATTTTTGAAGTTATGTGTGTAGATAGGCTAAATGATCGATTAATTTCAGGATAGAAACAGGTTATTAAAAATATTTGTTACTAGAAGGGTGCAGTGAGTTTGGTATGATTAAGACCCACCATTATAAAAAGCTTCTTTATAAGCACAACACATTTTTAGGTATATAAGAAGAAAGAAAACTAAAAGATGAAAGATATCTTTAGAAATGTTGGGGTAGTAACAGAGTACCTTCTCTGAGCTACATACAAAAAGTATGTAACTAAATTTTAAAAAAATTTACATACAAAAAGTATGTAACTAAAATTTTTAAAAATCAACGCTAAAATTTTCTACAATGTGCATTTTTATTTTTGTGAATTCCCCCCAAAAAGGTTAATAAAAAAGTGAATCTAAAATCAATTCAGATCCAATTTTAAAAGTACTATATTAAAGAAAAGTTAGGTAATGAGTTAGAATGTTCAATACATTACTATCCTTTAAACACAAGTAAGCTTACGATCACTCTTTAAGAAATAAAATGAGTGCTAAAAATATATCTTATAACATGGAGAGACTGCTTATACTTGTGAATTTTTTTTAGAAGGTTGTGAGCAAGGAGCAAAGAATTAGTAATACCAAAGCAATTAATAAAACAAAATAAAGCAAAATTGCAGGCAAATTACATACATATAACAAAGAAATAACCTACTGATTTAGAAAACAAAGTAAGATTTTTTCTGCAAAACACAGGATTACAAAACAAAAGATATACCAACATGGAACGTGTTCTCAAAAAGTTGAAGAAAACCTTCCCAAAATGAATGGTTAAGACAAACAATTCTACTCAGGAGCAATTCTCAAGGAATGATTCTCCCTTCCTCCATCTCTTGACATCTACATACCACTTTTTTAGAAATTTCACACTTGACAAGTAGAGTTACATCTCACTCTAGTATGCATATCATTAACACTTCAGTATGCACATCGTTAACCAGAATTCAACATTTGTTTACAGGTATTTTTAGAATGCAGCTAGTCAGAGACCTAAACTTACCTAATTCATTGAGTTCTGAAAATGTGTACACCTGTGTAACCCAAATCTCTACCGAAATAGAGGACATTACTATAACTCCAGAAATTTCCCTCACAACCCTTCCCCCAAATCCACAGAAAAAAAAATACTCTTCTGCTTTTGTTTTTACCAAATTAGCTCTATCTACTCTAGCCCTCATATAAATGAAATCATAGAATATGAACTCTTTTGTAAGCTTCATTCAATCAGCATATTTTGAAATTCATCCATGTTGTTGGATGTGTCAGTAGTTAGATCTTTGTATTGCTGAAGTGGATAATTAGGGTGACCAGCCCCTGCTTTGCTCAAGGGTTTGCCAGTTCTAGCACTGAAAGTCCCATGTCCTAGAAAACTTCTTAGTCCCAGTCAAATGAGGACAGTTATTCATACTAATTCCACTGTATAATTATGTGAGCTTGTTTATATGACAGTTTATCCATTTTTCTGTTGATGGGTAATTTCTATGAACATTCTTATACAAATCTTTTTGTGGATATATACTTTCATTTATTTTTTTGGTAAAAACCTAAGTGGAATTGCTGGGTCACATGGTAGGTATAAGTTCAGCTGTATGAGAAACTGCCAGATTTTTTCCCAAAATGGATGTACAATTTAACACTTCCAATAAAGTAGTAGAATTCTAGTTGCTCCAAATATCAGGCAACTTTTGGGGTTGTTAATCATTTTAATTTTAGCCATGCTGGTGTGTAGGTAGTAGTATCTCGTTTTAGTCTTAATTTGCATTTCCCTAAGACTAATGATATAGTGCATATTGGCCATTTGTATATCTTCTTTGTGAAGTCTATTTATATCTTTGACCACTTCCAAATTGAGTTATTTTTCTTGTTATTGAGCTGTATTTTTATGTATCGAGATCTCTATATACACTGGAAATAAGTTTCTCATCAGGTATATTTATAAGAATTTTTTCTTGAAGTCTGTGGCTTGCCCTTGCATTTTCTTAGTCTTATCTTTTATGAGAAATTTTCAATTTTAATTAAATCTAATTTATCAATTTTTTTGTGTGTGATTACTTGCTATGACTTAAGAAATCTTTGCCTATACCCAAGTTATAAAGACATTCTACCATGTTTACTTTTAGAAGCTTTAGATTTTTCATTTAAATTTAGATCTGTGATCTATTTTGAATTTTGTTGTTGTTGTTAAGTATAGTATGAGATGCAGTTAAAGGTTTATTTTATTTCATATGGATAGCCATTTGTTCCAGCACTAGTTAAAAAGATTTCGTTTCCATTTCAGATGGCTTTAACATCTTTGTCAAATAGCGAAAGACCTTATCAATGTGGATTGATTTCTAGGCTCTCTGTTCTGTTTCAGCTATTTGTCTATTTTATGCTAGTAGCACACTTTCTTTGTTGGTACTAAGCTTTGTATTAAGTTTCGAAGTCCTGTAGTGTAAGTCTCCTTTTTGCCAGGGTAATTTCCTGCACTGTTCAATACAATAGCCATTAGTCACATGTTGACTAAATTTAAATTAAACTAAAAGATCAATTCCTCTGTCACAAGTCAAGTTTCAAGTGCTCAATAGTTACATATGGTTAGCTACCATATTAAAGTGTAGATATAGAATATTTTTATCATTGCTGAAAGCTCTATTGGAAAGCACTACTTTTTTATATTTAGGTCCTTTGCATTTCCTTACAAAATTTAGAATCAGTTTGTTAATTTCTATTTTTAAAAAACCTCATTGTAGAATTATGATTAGGATTGCATTGAATCTATAGATCATTTTAGGGAGAATTGGTACCTTAATACTGCATCTTCCAATCCATGAACAACGGTCTTCATTGATTTGAGTTTGCTTTCATTTCTCTTAGCAATATTTTGTAGTTTTCAGGATAGAGGTATTGCTTATGTTTTGAAAATTTGTTTTTAAGTATTTTGGTTTTTGATACTATTGTAAATGGAGGGGTTTTTTTAAATCTCATTCTAATTGATTGTTCCTTCTATATACAAAATACAATGAAATTTGAATTTTGACCTTGTATCCTGAGAACTTGCTTAAAATTCACTTATTAGTTATAGTAGTTTAGTAGAGGCCTTAAGATATTCTATATAAACAATCATATTAGCTACAGAGACAGTTTTACTTCTTAATTTCTAATTTTATACCTTTTGTTTCTTTTTCTTGTTTTACTGGAATATTGAATAGAAATGGTGAGATTGGACAGCCTTCTCAATTTTAGGAGCAAAATATTTAATTCTACAATACTGATTGTGGGTTTTTAAATTAGATGTCTTTTATCAGATTGAGGAATATTCCTTGTATTCCCTAGTAGCTGAGAGTTTTGTTGTTGTTTTTTAATCATGAAGGGTACTAAGTTGTGTCATGTTTATTCTACATCTATTCATAGGATTATTTAGTTTTTCTTCTTTATTCTCCTAATATAATGAATTACATTGATTTTTCAAATGTTAAACCAATATTGCATTCTTGCAATAAACTCTTCTTGGTCATGATGTCGATTTTTTTTTTTTTTAACATGTTGCTTGGATTCTGTGTTTCTAAGTATAAGGAATACTAGTTTGTACTTTTATTTGTTTTGTAATCTTTGTCAAGTTTTGGTATCTGAGCAATGCTATTTTCATAAAACACATTAGGAAATGTTCCTTCCTCTATTTTCAAAAGAGTTTGTATAATGTTATTTCTTCTTTAAGTGTTTGATATATTTAACCAATGAAACCTGGAGTTTTCTTTGAGGGAAATTTCTGATAATAAATTCAATTTTTTTAAAATAAGGACTATTCAGGTTTTGTATTTCATCTTTTATCAATTTTATTAAGTTATATTTCTAAGAAAATTTGTCCGTTTCATCTAAGTTGTCAAATTTACTCACAGAGTTGTTTATAATATTCTCTAATTTTTCTTTTAATGTCTATAAGATGTATGGTAATAATCCCTCTTTCATTCATTGAATTGGCAGTTTGTATTTTCACTCTGCCTTTTTCTACACATCACATTTGTTGATATAGTCAAAGAATTAACTTTTGGCTTTAATTTCTCTTTACTGCTTCCTTGATTTCTATTTTTTATCTTTATTATTTACTTATTTGGGCTTATTTTTTAAAAAGTGGAATCTTAGGTCACTAATTTTATATCTTTTTTTCTGAAGCTATACTTTTCAAGCACTATTTTTGCTGCATCCCATTAATTTTGGTATATTGTATTTCATTATCCTTCAGTTTGAAATATTTTCTAACTTCCCTTGTGGTTTCTTCTTTTGTCCATGGGTTATTTGGAATTATGTTGCATAATTTCCAAATGTTTGGATTTTTTAGGTGTCATATTGTTATTGACACTTAATTGCATTGTGGCCAGAGATCACTCTCTGATTCCAATCTTTTGAATGTACTTGTCTTATGGTCAATAAACCATTGTTTGGTTTATCAATTGCTGAGGATGGGGCATTAAAATCTCCAACTATAATTGTGGGAATTTTTTTCTTTTATTTCTATTTGGTAAGTCCTTTTTTTCTACATATCTCTTACTATTTTGGTATCATGAACACATTTATGATTTTTATGTCTTCCAGATGAAATGTATCTCTTTATATTTGGTGATATCTTTTGCTTCTTGATGAAAGGTACCTTTTCTTATCTGGTAATATTCTTTGTCTTGAAGTCTATTTTATCCAACATTAAAGTTTTTTCTTATTCTTACTGAATGCATAGTATATTAGCATCCACCTATTTATCTTCAACTTATATTTGTCTTTATATTTATGCATTCTGGAAGTCAGCATATAGATGGGTCTTATTTCTATAGAAATCCATTTTGACAGTTCCTACTTTTTAATGATTGTATTTAGTCCATTAACGCTTAATATAATTAGTGATACCTTTAAATTTAGTTCTTTTATTTTACTATTTGTTTTGTGTTTGCCTCTCCTATGTTTTGTTGTTTGTTGTTCATCTGTCCATCATTTCCTGTATTCTTTTGGGTTAATTGACTATTTTTTTAGAATTCCATTTTAATCTATTGGATTTTTAACCACACTTTTAAATTTTGTTTTGTTTTCTGCCTTAAGTGGTTGCTATAGGACAGTAGTTCTTAAAATGTGGTACAGCACATTAAAGGTCAAAATCAATACGATTTTTAAAAGTACTAAGGTGTTATTTGTCTATTATACTCTCATTCTTTTTTGAATGTACAGCAGAAATTTCCAGAGGCTACGTGATATATAATGATGTCCATCCATACTCTGTATGCATATACATTCTTATGTTTTCTAAATACCTGATATAATAGAATTAGGGTATGAATATGTACATTTTCTAGGATTAACCCAACATGTTTTCTATACTTTTACTGGGTTCTTGCTTTTTCTTTGGTGATACCTGCTATACCTGCTGAAATCTCTTTATCATCCAATAAATAGTTATTTTAAAAACCTAAAATTTTCCCTGAACCCACATGGAGACACATTAAGAATAAGTACACCTTATAGATTTGTTTTACAATATTAAAGAATTTTCTCCAAAAACTTAAAAAAATTTTGATACTCGTAAATTAATCATATTTTATTCTGAAATAAAAATATAATTTTTTAACATTTAAGAATGGATTATTTCTTAGAAATAGGAAATATCATTTAGGGTACAAGAGTTTTAGTATGGGATAATGAAAATGTTCTGGAGATAGACAGTTGTAATGGCTGCAAAACAGTGTGAATATTCGACTGTCCATTTAAAAATAATTAAAATTGTAAATTTTATTTTGTGTATATTTTACAATAAAAAAAAAATCTTTCTCAACACACACCTTCCCTGTTTACCTATAAGACACTAGAAAGATGAAAGTGTTAGAATTTTGACTCAACAAAGAAAATAATCTACCTTACTGGAACTGTATGAAACTAATTTCTTGTTTTATCAAATGAAATGTAATGAAAACTATCTTTCAATAGGCTTTATAGATGTTAATAATTTACCTTATTGTGTGCTGTGACTGAACATTTTTAAAAAGCATTATGCTCCAACTATCATTATTCAGAGTTTAAAGCAAAATAAATTGAGATTTTAAATGCAGATGTGGTGAGAACTTTACATACCAAAAACTTTTTTCATAATTTTCCAAAATGGAAATGAAAAAGCCACTCAAGCATTTCACATACTAAGTATTATACTGCTTTGGCTGGTAAAGCATACACAATAGCTGAGAGACCAGTAAAGACTTATATACCTGACATTACTAAATGCCTATTGGATGGAAAGTCCATAAAAAAAATTACGGCAATGCTAATTTCCAATAATACAGAAATATACTGATTTAAAAATTAACTGAAAACATAGTGATTTTATATCTTGTCTACAAAATTATATATTTGCTTTACAAAAAATGAAACTGATATAGCAGAACTAATTTTGTTTGTATTCATATTGTATCAGCAGTACCAATTAATCATTCAAGAAGATATTCTTTTATGTCAATGCCTTAGTAGAAATACAAGTGGTACTAAAATATTCAAAATATTAAAAACTCTTCTGATCACTTATCCTGGGCCAACTGTGTTGATATTTTCATTAATGGTACAAAAACAATGGTGGATAAAACTTTTGTGCTTTAGCACAAATCAAGGAAGTGTCACCAAACTGCATTATGTTCTTTACTACTATGCACTCCCAGTTAAAAAAGAAAGTCAGTTTCACTTAAGAATTTCCTTGATGAAGCAGTGAAAACATTAAATATCAACCTTGGAGTATGTGTTTATTTAATACTCTGTGTGATGAGATGAGGCATGCACTTAAAGCAATTCTGCTGCATACTGAAGTACAATGGTTTTCTTGAAGAAAAGCATTTATGTGATTGACTTGCAAGCTGAACTAGCTACTTTTTTTCATGGAACGCCATTTTTTACACTTAATAGATAACTATGCCAGACTTGGTTACATATTTGGCATATATTTTTTCAAAAATAAATGAAATGAACCTATCACTTCAAAGAAAACATCTGACAATATTTATTGCCAAAGAGGAAATATGAACTTTCAAGTGAAAATTAGAAATTTTGAAAACTTGTAAGCATGTGTATTCACTGTAAGACTGACAGCTTCTCAAAACTTAAATATTTTTCTAATGATATTAGTGGTGATATTAACAAATGTAATTTTTGGATATTGTCAATAAAATGTATCAACTTTTGAAGATCTGTACCACTCTTTTCCAATGATCAGTGCATGATGTTACAGAATCATTTAAAGTGCAAGATAGACCAATGGAGAGTACAAAACTTTCACTAACATTGTTTTCAGATTCCGCATGGCAACTAACCTTTAAGAAACCTCCATTCGGAGTTTTGGTGTAGTATTAAAGAAGAATATCCACAATTATCTGAAAAGGCTATTAAAATTCTCCTCCATTTTCCAACTACATGTATGTGTGAGGATGGATTTTCTTCATATACTTCAACCTAAACAACATATCACAACAGATTGAATGCAGAAGCAGACATGAAAATCCAGCTGTCTTCTAATAAGTCAGACATTAAAGAGATTTGCAAAATGTAAAACACTGTCCATCTTCTTACTATTTTTGCTTTGGAAAATATAATTATTTTTCATAAAAACATGTTATTCATGTTAGTATATAATGGATTTCTTGTTATTTTAAATTAATTAATAAATGACTTTAGAATTTCTCAATTTTTACTTCTAATGTATATATAGAGAGGTAGATTTAATCTACATAAACAAAAAATCTTTAGGGTTCTCAATTATTCTTAGGCATAAAATGGGGTCTTGAGACCAAAAAGTTTGAGAACCACTGCTCTAGAAATTATAATATATCCTTAACTTCTCGTAGTCTAATAGACATAAAATATAAGACTTTATAACCATATAGGTCCATTTATCCCTATCTTTTATGCTACAGCCGGTATAGTTGTTATATACATTATATAGAGAATTATATATTATATATTATATCTATATATGTATTCCTCACATTATAATTTTTGTTTTGCATATTTATTTTTTAAAAATTAAGAAATTATATTTACCCACATATTTACTATTTCTTGTTCTTCATTCCTTTCTGAAGAGCTGAAATTCAAGCTGATTTTATTTTCCTTCAGCTGTAGAATTTTCTTAGCATTTCTTGTAGTGCAGATCTGCTGGCAACTAACCCTCTTAGTTTTCTTTTATCAAACAATATTTTTATTTCTTCATCATTCTTTTAGAATATTTTCACTGGATATAGCTTTCAGAGTTGACAAGATCTGTCTTTCAGCATTTTAAAGATATTGTTTCCATGTCTTCTGGATTCCATTATTTTTGATGAGAAGTGAGCAATCATTTGAATCAATCTTTCTTAATGTATGGAACATTATCATTTCTCTCTGATCTCAAGATTTTCTTTTATTTTTGTATTTAAGCACTTGGACTATAATGAACCTGGGTGAGATTTTCTTTATATTTATCATATTGAGGTTACTGAGCTGCGTCAAACTGTAAATTTCTGTCTTTCATCAAAATTGGAAAATTTAGATCATTTTTTCAAATATTTTTTCCCACCTCATTGTCTCCCTCTTTTTCTTTGGCTATTACAATGATACATAATTAGACCCTGAGACTCTGTTCATTATATTATAATCTTTTCCCCCTACCCTTCTCTGTTCTTCAGATTGGATGATTTCTATTGATTTAAGTTCATTGACTTGTTTTTCATCTCCAATCTGCGGTTAAGTCCAATTAGTGGCTTTTAAATTTTAAATACTGTATCTTTTAAATTTAAAATTTCTTTTTTTTATTTTTTATATAGCATCTATTTCTCTTGAGGTTTCTCATTTAGTTATTCGTCAATGTATATTTTCCTTTACGCCCTTGAGCATACCATAAAATCTTTGATAAATTTAACATCTAGGTCATTTGTGGAGGATTGCCTCCAATGATTGCTTTTGAGTTTCGCTTTTTGTTCCTGAACATAAGTTATCGTTTTCCTGTTTCTTCATTTATCTACTAACCTTGGATTGTGTGATGGACAATGTGAGTGACATGTGTTAAGAAATCTGGTTTCAGTGATATTCCTTGAAAAGTATTGATTTTTTTTTCTTTTTTTTCTTTTTTTTTTTTAAGCAAAAAAATTAACTTGGCTAGACTCAAATCCCAAATTGTTTCTTATGGATGGATAGCAGGCAAAATCTTTTCCCTTAACTGTGCTGCTTGGAATCTATCCTGCACATGTATAGTTTAAGTATCAGATAAAATTTTGGTAGTTTTATAATCAGAATTTGGGGTTTCCTCTATCTAGCTGTCTTCTTCCTGAAATTTCCCAATCATTTTCCACCTGTGGTAGTTACTTGAATTTTGTCTTCTGAATTCTTCAAGCAAATAAAACAGCAGGTTTCTCTTCAGGTTTTGATTGCCCCATTAATGTGACCTTCCCTCAGGCTAGAAGCTGTAAAAAACAGGAAACTCACTCAGTGTTATTTCCTCCTTCTAAGTGGTTGCTTTCCAGTGCCTTCAGTGCTTTTTATCTTTTGTCCAGAATTTATCATTACTATATTTGTGGAAAGTGTGTCCAATAGAAGCTACTCAGCCATTATCAGAAGCAGAACATTGCACATATTTTTTTGAAACCATGTCACAAATGCTATTTCCATTTCAAAAATAAAATGCCAAAGTAAGCCTCAAAAATAAGAAAACAAAGTATGAGTCTCAATTAGTGAGTTTAAATATATATTTTGAAAATTATAAGGCTCAAACATTTTCAAAATAATTTCATGCTGCTAAGACACAATGAAATTAGATCTCTGGCTCCTATGGTACTGCCACTATGGAGTATATGGCTTTTACTAGGTTGACCTTCTGGACATGGCAAAAAAAAAAATCTGAAAATGCTGGTTGGACTAGTAAAAGAATCTAGAATATAAGGAGAAGGCTACTTGAGTTTAGGAGTAGATAAAAGTTATAAATGCAAGATTGTAAGAAATTTTTCAATGGGGCCAACATGTGGTTGGTCAGCATATAACAACGAATAAGACTTGGGGTATAAGAACTGGAGTAATAAAGGGAACAAACTAAAGTGCCAGTTTAAGGTGGATAAAGTAAATCCCAGTAATCCAAGAAAGAAATGATAACAGAATATTGGAAAGGTGGCAATCATACCTATCACAGAGAATAATGTAGCCTCTTTTTCTCAATCATCATCCTCCCTAAATTCTGGTTAAGTTGTATTTCAGGGTAGTGGAAGAGAAACTCTAATAGTGTTTTAGTCTGTTTCTTTAATTATGGCCTAAGTTATCATAAGCCATTGCTTTAGTCTTATAGGATCAGCTGGTCTGAATGAAAGATGAGAAATATAGTTTAGCTGAATATTACTATCTCCATAAGATGCTGATGCTGCCTGCCATCCCAACAGATTAATTAATATGGATTAAGGGTTGAGTGAACATGGGTCAGAAAGGTTTACATAGTAATTAAAACTCTTAGGAAGTCAGGAGAGAAAGAACACATTATTGCAAATGGCTGATGAGGCTGGGACACAGCTGATCTTGAGTATCAGACAATGATTCCTTTTAGTTCTTAACTAGATATAAAATTGTGCATCTTCCTAATAACAAATATAAACTTAAAAGCTTAATTTTCACCCTACCTTAGTGTGAACTTTCAAACAGATAATCCCAATTTGCTGTTATAGGAACTAAGCCTCTATCATTGGTTTAAACAGTTTTGTGCTAAATTATTTTCTCTATTAAAAGTGATATGTCTTCTTCTATATTCTTATAAGTTTTTTTATTTTTCTGAAATACAAATGAATATTATAATACAAATAATTTTATCAATATGCATTTTAATGTTAATAGCTATGTCATAATTGATAAAAAGTGAATAACATAAAATATACCACAGATATCATACAGATGAAGGCAAAGCAAACCACAATAAAAAAAAATAGGAGAAAAAGATCAATACTAATATCCATGTCAATAAATATAAACTATTTGTTTACCCTATAAAGTTTATAAAAAACAAACTATTATTTTGTCAAAGTTAATGAGACACACTTAAAATGTTAGCAATAGACAAAAAGTTAAAATATAGCATTAAGTCTGATATAACCATGCAAATAAAACTGAGACTGTAATAAATGATACAGTAGATTTAGGAACAAAATATAATTTAAAAGTCTATTATATAAAAACAAACAAGCAAACAAATAAATAAATGGCTATCACATAATTTCAACAATATTTGTTTCAAAATTTGTAAGAAAAACTAGTTAAATATTAGATGAAATGTAATCTGTCAGAGATGTCAACCTTTACTAAAATCTGAGTGGAATAGTACATAATTAAGATAAAATTGAGTAAGATTAAAATAAAATATTTAAAAGAGAAATTCTGTTCTTCAGTGATTCTTATTTTATTATTATTATTTTTTGGATCACTGCTCCTTTTGAGAAGGTGATTACATATATAGGACCTCTCTCCAGATAAATTTTGCCAAGAGTTTCAGGTATTCAAGAATTTTCTCAAGCTACATTACCATCCCCTAGTACACATTAGGATCATACTAGCTAACATTTATAAGCACTTTATATGCATTTTTATTTAATCCTTATAACAATCTTATAAGGCAGGTACTACTCTTATCCTCATAACAATCTATGAGAGCAACACTATTATTTCCACTTTATAGATCAGGAGAATGGAGTTTAGAGATGCTATTACTTGTACAATGTCACACAGCCAGTAAGAAGGAGAGATGAGATTTACATCCTTTTCTCTCTGATCCCAGGTTTCCAGATCTTAATCACTATGATACACTGTCTCTCACTAAGGTCTTTCAAAACTAATTTTAAAAATCGATAGACCTGAAAAAAGGGATACAAACATATCCCAAAGTATATCCAATCCTATTTTTTTATTATACCACTCTCACCGCAAAAGAGAATTTGAAGTAGTTATAGAGACACAAAAAATAAACAAACAAACAAACAAACAAACAAAGGAGTGTGTGTGTGTATGGTAAAGGGTGGTGATGGGGTGCTAGTGGTAAGAAAGTGAGAAGAAACTAGAGGTGGAGCCAAAACCAAAAGTGGATATCATGTCACTTATGATTGATGAGCCACATAAATGTCTCTGAAAAACATAGTATCCTGGGGAAAGAAGGATTTAATCAATACTGTTTACCTGGTACTGAATCACAGAGAAAAGATCCTTTCTAGGGAACATTGTGTAGAGACAATATACTAAACACTATTATGCAATAATGACTTTAAGATAAATGTTTTTACAAGATACTTCTTACATATTTCTTGATGTAGGCCAAAGCATTATGTCAAAGTGTACATCAGAAAAGACAATTCTATACAGGGTACAATGTAGTCTTAGCACAAAACTACAATGATCTGGATTGGGCTGAGGATAAAATGTAGGATAGAGATATGGACAGACTGTACATCTTCAGGTAATCTTTCTGGCAATTAAGCTTTTGAATTTAACAGTTGAGAGTTTATTTTCTCTAATAACAATCTATAGTGTAGAAATTATACATTGTTTAGTAGACCAGATTCATATGCATGAACAATCAAATAGAGAGTAAAACTGGTAATTCTTTATGAAAGTTACAGGGCCTGAATAGAACAAGATGCTTGAATTTTAGACTTTCTGCTAAAGAGAGTTGAAGGAAGACCTATACAGAGAGATAATATCTAATTCACACTGATGCGTAAATATGTAATGTATGAGACATGTTTGAAATCCAAACAGCAAATGCTCTTTGTTTTTGTTAAATAAGAATGCTGCTACATTACAAGATTATGGAAAGCTGCCAAAGCAGCACTTGAGAAAACATATTGCTCTAAATAACTTTATTAGTTTACAAAACAATAAATTAAGTATCTATATAAGAACATGGACATGGAACAAAGAAACCTTAAATATGTAAGAAAATCAAAAGATGACAGAGCAGAAATAAACTATTCAAATTGACAGTAACATATTTAAAAAGCAAGTTAGAGTTGCTACTTTGAAAAAGAGAACTAAATCACAGCACTGTTCTAGGTGCTAAAAGAATAAAATAAAATGTTAAGAAAATTTAGTTAAGAGTTATTTTATTCTGGAGATGGAGAAGGGACCAAATTAAATTCCTAAAAAGGGGAAACATTAGAGCTATGCCTTTAAAATTGGGTAAGATAAGGACAAACATGTATAGAGCATTGGGAGCGGGGAAAGGCATTCCTAGAAGATGAAACAGCCTAAGGATATAGAGACAGTAAAGCATACTATGTGCGACTTAAAAATAAAGTAGGTCAGATTTGCTTAAGATAAATTATGGAGGACCTCATTATTATGAATATATAGAAGGAAGGAAAAATGAAAAGAGAAAAAAAAAAAAGACCCAAGTCTGGACCTTAAGGAAATGCTCTTAGGAATAGCAAGAAACAGTGTCAGTGTGAAAGTAAAGCAGGTAGATGGCTTAACAGACATTTGATGGCAGAATAAAAGAAATGGCCATTACAGTATATTGTTATAGAAGTCAAAAAACAAAAATGAACCTGGCGATTTTACAAGAAGAATATAAAAGCATGATGTATTCTTTGAATAAAGAAGCTTATAACCTAGTTAGGAAAGACCAAGAACTACATAAGAGTAAAAAATAATTAAATAATCTAGTATCTCATGTTATATTTACCTTTATATGTATATATTTGAACATGTCTCTCTGTAGTGTTGCTAGAGTCTGAATCTAGGTACTTTTTAAATTTAGGACTTAAAAAACATTAAAAAGTGAATACCTTTCATATGATAGTTAGGGGGAGATGTTTGAAATAATTCTGGAGGAGTTCCAGATGAACTTTTCTTCTCAGATTGGCAATTTTTCAATATTCAGAGAATTATCTATTTCAAAGCAAGTAAAACCAAACTTAGAAAGTTGCTAGGTATCCAGAAAAGAAGCCCTTTAAATTCTACCACATCTATTTATGCTTTATCGCTAGACAAGCAAGAGGTATAAATTCTATGGTGATGTTATCACACTAAGTGAAGATGTTGTTGCTATACTAAAAGATTATGTACCATAATAGTGACGGTATTATTCTTCACACTTAAACTGAAGCTAGAATTAGCCAAAATATTTAAATTTTAGGAACTTTCTAGAAATTGAATAAAATAATTTTCCATGTAAGATTAATAGGTGTGAAAGTCTAAGTCAGTCTCTCTCCCTCCCCCAACCTCTCCATTTCTCTTTCTCTCCCTCTCTTCCTCCCATTTATATATTATGTATTTTAAATATATTTCTATATTTATTCTACATTCTACTGATATGTTTAAAAAGTAAAATTAAAGTCTCCACCTAAATTTAAAGACAAGTTGATTACCATACATTTAATTATAATACCTTTCCTTATTAGGACTACTGTAAGACTAACAACAATATAGAAGTCTAAAAATATTTCAGAGAACTGTTCTGTTTAAGGATACTATCCTGCTTCATTTTAGGGAACAGGCAATGATGCCAAAATAAAGCAAGCTTGTGTATACATATAAATCCACACCCCGATATCCACAGATCTATACCCTCACACTCAATGCCACACATATACTGTGATGACCAATTTATGGCTCAACCACACTTTCAATCAACAACAGTAGAAACTTCAATGGTTCAGTTTGTCTTCTGCTTGCTTATCCAAAGTACAAGGAAAGGGAGAATCAAGCCTTTTATAAATTTAGTTTCATAACTAGCTATTTCAAATTTCACAGGGACTTCATATTATAGGGTGAAATAACATTTTCTAAACCTTTATACAAATAAACATCATTTCACTGGTATGACGTCTTAACATTGTTAACCCAAATGTATATAGACATAATCTGGTAAATCTGTTTAATGGCAATACTGCCATCCTTACTGAGGAAATATGAAGTTATTACTGTGGCTTTATATATTAAACTACTTGTGATACATTGAATAAATTCTGGTTTATTTAATTTAATTAGCCTCCAATGCAGAGGATATAAGTCACAGAAAATACCATCTGTTCAGTATAAGTTTCTTTTTTTAAAACCATTGTTTAGTAAGGGCCAACTTTTGAATACTTTTTAATTTCTTGTGACCATTCCTTTATGCTCAAAAATGTACCAACATTAGGAATACTTTTTAAAAATATAAGTTTTCCATTAAAATATGCTTCATATGATAAAGATTTGAACCTATATTTTCAAGTGAAAATTTAAGAGATATACTTACCTTTGATTCGAGGTAGACATTTGCTGATGACATTTTTGTAATTTTGCATATGTAACTAACTAAAGAGATGGCACAAAGAATAAACAGGCTATCATTAATTAATGCTCGAATAAACACAGTCCATTTCAACTGATTTTCTGGGACATCTCCATAGACTAGCATTGCACAAGTCAAGTTCACCACTAAAAAGAGAAGGCTTGCCAATATAAAGCCCAAATGCAATAGAATCCTGAAAGAAAAAGAATGAGCTTATTAGATGTTTTTAAAACTAATGAGAAATTAAATTCATTAGTGTGTTACTTTAGGTACAACAATTACTTCAATTTAAAATGTTTATAATTTCATTAAATATAAATTTAATAATCACTCAAAGTTAGGCTATCTTTGCTGTTATTAAATTAGCATCTAAAGCATTTAAAGATGGCATTAAACTTTAAAGCATTAATTTAAAATTATCTCATATAGACTTAAATTCAGTTGTCTCTACCAGGAAGAATAATAAAAGATTATTTTAATGCTAATTCAAGTAATCCTGAATTTTTCATTTTTATAACTACTAAGTATATTTTCATTGATCTTTTCATTCTAAAAATTACCAGGTTTTTATAATTTGCCTGGATAATTAATAAATTGTTTCTAAATTTAAATTGATCACTGATATTAATTTTAAGAGGTAAGGGAAATATGTTTTAAACAATGTTCAATTTTATGAACTTCTGATTATTCATAGCAAACGTTATTTTCAAACATGACTAAATTAGAACATAGGGACAGCAGACTTCCCAGCACTAATCAATACCTCGTCTTTCTATAAAGTTGCATATTTACTATGCATACAGAGCAACTCTGAGAACAAAATGCTACTTCCTCCTAAGAAAAATTAGACCACCTCATAAAAACCCTTCCGGGAAGGTGTGACTATCTGTATCAAGTAGCTGCAACAGCTACCTATGTTAATCCCGATACAGCTATATTATACCTCAAATTAAATATAATACAGAAATTTATTTGGCATCCTAATATCTTCTATCTTGGGTCACTTTCAATAGTAGAAATCATAAAATGTCGTTTGACTTTGTAAATAGTTTACATAAGGTAAATTGAAGTTAATGTGTAATCTGTAACAAACAATCTTTGTTAACTGTACATGCAAAGTACAAAGATTTTAATTTGGGAAGCCAATGTCACCCAGATAAATTTAATAAAAATAAATAAATAAATATTAAAAAGTTTAGTCCTTAACAGTCTCTCAGATTAAATAATAAAAAACAATAATTATACAGTTTGAAACCCAAAACAGATCTTGGAATTATCCATATATCCAGGTGATTACAATAGTCTAGATACCAAAGCATAGGGAGGTTAAACGAGTTGCAGAGTTGGCAAATTAGTGGGAGAAATGGCCTGAAACCCCAGTCTTCTGACTTCTCAGTTTAGCACTCCAATTTTTTAAGTTTAATTAGTACTGAAACATCACTTATTCTATGGAACTATACGATACATTCTTGCCCCCAAGCACCACAATCTAACTTTAGTGTTTGTGGACCCTACAAACACTACATCTGAAGTGGGACATTGGCAAAACAAGGTTAATATGACTGAAGGAAGAGTACTGTGGGTGACTCAATTCACTTCCTATGAATTAATCTTTCTACTGGCTTTTTCATAAAACTGCTAAGGCACCCTCAATCACCATGCCCTTCGACCTCGAGAACTCTACTGTGGAAAAAAGATCTTGCTACTCATGAAACTTACTTGTGTTTGTCAAGTTCAGTGGCGCATCTGACTTTACATATAACCTATAAAGAAAGTATAGAAAGAAAGTTTTGAAAGCATGCAATATTCTTAAATGTGTTTCGACTTTGTGTTTCAAACTATAGATAACAAGTAAAATTCAAATGTTAACAGTTGAACAACCTTGAAGCAAAAATAGGCAGGTTTTCAATGGCATAAAATAATAAATTAATAATTTTTATAGTCTTAAATTTAACTTTTTATCTTTAAAAATTTGAACAGAATTAATTCAGTTTAAACATTTTTTGAACATTTATTATCAGCCAGACATTGTGCTGAATGGCTCCCCACCTGTTCTAAACTTCATTATGCCACTCATGTTTTGTCCTAAAATGGAACTTCTTGCTATATGATTATGGCTGAGTGTTCTCCAAAGATTATTTTCCTCTACGATGAAATGAAGTAGTAAAAGGAAACAAGAGACCAAAAAATGATCACAAAGATATCTATTTATAAGCACATATCATATGCAAAAGGCAGGTCCTCAAATATCTGTTGAACAAAGTTATGTAGGTAAGTAAGTAGAATTTGAAATAAACATGGTAAATTTTGAGAGCATAGCATGGAAGGTCTCAATTCCTTACTGGTGAATTGGGACTTCATTATTTAGATAATGGAAAGATATTACAGGTTTTTATGTAGGCACTCTAAACTATGGAATTTCATTAGCCTGGTATCAATACTATAGACTAGAAAGACCCTACCTATTTCATAAGACTAATAAAATAGGGTATGAACTTTGAGAGCCTGGAAAGAGGCAAGTAAGAAATATTATAAAGAAAAACAGTGTAAGTACTTGATACGTTACTGATTTCATTCAAACATTTGCTGAGCACACACTATAAAAGGTGCTATGGATTCATAAATACGGTAACTGTTTTGGATCTTAAGGAGCTCAGTGTATAAAAGAAATAAACAAACTATTTTGACACAATGTGATATCAATGCAAAAGATGCTATCACAACATCTAGGATGGGGGAAAGACTAATTTAGTCTAAAAAATTTTAAGAGGCAAAAGGGGAAAGACTGTTTAAAGAGTTAGGGAGAATGAACAATAACAACGAACGAGCAAAAACAAAAGAAAAAAGAACTAAAAAAAACAAATAAAAACAAACAAACAAAAATAAGACAATCCAACAACAAAAAAATTAAAAAAAAAAAAAAGAAACCAAAAAAGTTAGGGAGCATTTCTCAAAAGAGGTTACATTTGAGCCAAGTTATGAAGGGTAAATGAGTGTTTGACAGGTAAATGCTTAAGCAAATATAGCAGCCTGTGTTCATCTATTCATATCTACTGTATCTTGGTTAATAGTATCACCATTTAGCAGAAGTTAGATGTAATACAGGAATCTAAAATATTATCCTATTAGTCTCTAAATTGTACCACTTAAATCATTCTCAGAGGTATCCATTTTCTCTGTCTCCATTACTACAGAGGATTAATACGATAGCCTTTTATTGTTTTTTGGTTTATTTATTTATTTTTTGCCCCCATTCTTAACTCCATCCATATCTTCAGAGGATAATTGTTCATTTTAATACTTTTCCTTTAACCTTGTCTCCAGTTAAAAGACTGTTGTTGAATTTAAGTGAGTCCACTCAACTATACTCTCAAATTTCAAATCTGAAGAACTAATAGAACAAGGGCCCCAGACACAATTTTTAAAAAATCAGGTCACAGAATTTATTCTTAGTTTTAAAATTTATTCCATACAGGCAGAAATATTGAGAAGGCAGGTAACTTTTAGAATATAAGAAGGAAATTAGAGTCATATGTAGAGGTGACAGCTGAAACTCAAAGTCATTTGAGGGAACAAATATGAATTTGAGAAGTCAACCTGTGATATGTTCACATTTAATAGTTACAGCACAAAAGCACAAAGAGTAAAGAAAAGAGAGATGGGCAAGGGAGAGAGATCTAAGAATCAGATTAGTCACAGAAAACAGTGGAGTAGTTTAGAGGTAAAAGGAAGAAAGTATAGCCCTTGTTAAATTCTGCAAAAAGTCAAGAACAATTTAAAAACCACTGAGTGGGTTACCAGTATGTCATTGGTACCTTGGAGAGAATAGTTTTCAGTAAATGACAGAGCAAAAGTACAAGGAGTTAATAGAAAGTAAGATAACAAAGGCAGTGAGTATAAACTATACTTGAAGATAAGAGAAACCTGGGAAATTTTGTGTTGGGAAACGATTCTCTGAATAATGCATGTTTCTGCATGGCCCAGGTCTTTTGAGCAAAGGGGTTTCCATGACAAACAACCCTGAAAACAAGATGTAGAGTCTACCTTAAGGTCAGAGGGAAAATTTTTTCCCTGACTAGTATAATATAGAGTACATGTCTATCCTTGGAGAAATTTCTTGGTGAAAATTTGCTTACATTCCAGAGTAAAGATAAGCCCTGTCTTTCTTCCTTATTTTGGAGTTCCTTTCCTATAACACACCCTGCTCCATGCACAGGTAACATCTGGCTCTCACTGTGTTGCTTTACGGGAATTGGGGCTTGGCACATAATGCAAGACACTACTTTGGTTGTTGTTTTTGTCATGAGTAATAAATGGCCTTTTTCTCTGACCCACGGGTCTTGTGTTTTCTGTCAGAATATGTTTAAAAAACTGTGACAAGCTAACCTGTTAGCGTACAGGTAGGGTAAAATCTCAGACCTTTCACAGTTTGATTTAATAATCTGCTGGTCAGAAACAAACTAGAGGGGGTCAAAGGGTAAATGGAAGAGAGTAGGAGAGTTCAATTGTTAAAGAAAGCTCTAGAACACACAGGTTAACCCTGAAAAGGAAGACAAATACTTCTGAGTAAACAAGGAAGAAAAGATAGTTGAAGGAAAACATGAAAGTCTGCAGAGAAAGTTTAAATAATCTACAAGTCTCTTTGTTAAAATAAATTTGGATATAGCATGGATACAGACATTTTTGATAAAGAAGATGAATGAGAACTTGGCAGATGGAGTCTATTTCTTTTCTAGTAAAGTGTAGGAGGCAAGGTCATATCCTGGGAAGGGATGTTAGATTTAAGCAATTGGAATATGGAAAACATTTGCAACACGTGAATAGCAGGGGTATAAATGAATATACTGTATGGAGAAGTAGAGAGGTCCAGGTAAAGTGAGGCAGCTGACAGTAGACACAGCCAGTAAGGTTTCCTGATTTTAAAATTGAAATAATTCTAATAGAAAAAAGGTTACATTATACAAAGTTCAAACAATGAGGTTGCATTTTCCTGTAATAATTTAGAACTGTAACACACGGAACTACTGGAGAGAAAGAAAAAGTAGGCGAGTTAACCATATTGGCACAGCAAAAAGTCAAGGGATGAGGAATACTAGATTGACTATTGGTTCTAAGTGGAAATGACATTAGCAGGGAACTAATTGAGTGAGGAAAGCAGAAAGAGTAAAGTAGTTAAAATATAGGATGAGAGTGAAAAACAGATAAAAGGATGAATTCAAAATATATAAAGAAAAAGTGAAGACACTAGTCGGAAAGAATTTTGCTTCATTCAAGAGCTGATCCAAAGGGTGGCCATGCTGTTGGGTGACTCAAATAGAAACGGAGAAAAGCTCTAAGCCCATGAATTGAGAGACATTGAATAGGTTATCAATATGGGTTTTGAAAAAGACCTTTATAACAGGAGACCAGGCCAGAAGAATGTGCTGATTCATACAGGAAAGTGGAAGTTATTATTACAGCCAATGATGACCTAATCAGATGGCATAGATTTCAGAGAGATGATGATGGTATCAGTAGTATAGGGAAACCTAAAATAGGCTGACTGTTCCCACAAATTGAGATGGAGGGCTTATAAGGCACAAAGTGTCATCTGGAAAAAAGCTCCATTTCAGTGACAGCATTTAAGAGGTTTAATAAAAAAGAGAATGGGGACAAGGTGGGAAGTAGGGTCCATAAGATTACAGGTCATGGGATGGGATAAATAACGAGTGTAAGAGGTTGCTGAGCAGAATAAGGAAATAATTAAAGGTCAGCTATTATGCAAGATTTTCAGACTATGTTACAATGCATCACATAAACACCATCTGGCACTTTAATCAAATTTAGATTACCTAGGGTTAAAAACAATCTGATATTAGTAGATTCCAAGTATTTTATAGAATTTAGCTAATAGGACATGACCCTGAGTAAAAAGAAATTAGTAAGATCAAAAATGTCAAGCAATTATATATTATTTGTTAAGACAGTGAAAGATAGTTCATGAAACACAATAAATGTGGACCTTAGGTAAACTTTTTGAAGAGTAAATGGTAAATAACATATATCTAAATGACTTTGTTGATGTCCATTTATGTCAGAAGAGCCTTATCTTTCGAAGTCTTTCTTAATACCAGGATAACCTGAATAAATGGGCCATCTATAGAGTGATATTATACTTTATTATAAAAGTATGAAGAATTATATGGACTGATGGCTATCAAATGTTTTTCATCATATAACCTACCTTTATATCATATACAACCTAGCAGTCCCTAATTTAGAAAACACTGATTTAGCATTTTTGAATTAATGAAGATTTTAACATACTGTTTATCACTAGAATACCTGATTTTAAAATATTTAATCTAAGTAATCTGAGATGATTTTTCCATTTAAAAGTGTAGACTTCCATATTTTTTCACCCTATATTTAGTTCCTCAAATAAAGAGGAAAAAGATGAGGATACAACAAACATTTTATTTGTAAATGTTGCCTAATGAAAGTTATTAATTAATACTGGTATCCCAAGGTTTGAGGAAGAGTTACACTGGAGTTGTATATCACTTGCTGTCCCCCATAGCATGTAGGCTCATGTTGCTTAGAGATGGTAGGGACTAAAATACTTATTAGAACAGATGATTTTCTATAGAATCTCTTTTTTTCAAGTTGATTTCCCACTTTTTAAAAATTTGAAATAGAAACTTAATTGGAGAATGTATCTATATAAAATTTGGAATTGATGCATAAATAAATGATGGTGAACATAATTTCTTCTTCATGGGAGATAGGCACATACAGCCAACTATGTAGATTGCTTTACAGAAGCAGTTATCCATAATTTCCATCTCAGTTGCTTAAATTCCTATGGAGAGTAGTACACCATTCCCAAGCTTACCATTGCTGCTGTGTGCATGTAAAACAATGATGCTTTTGGCTACTTTAGCTGTAAACTGAGGAGCCAGCCTTTTCTCAGATGTTCTCTTTCAATGCATATCATACATTTTATCTTTAAGAACACTTTTTAAAGAAAACCTTCTTAAATATTTTTTCTTTACAGCAGCCTGTTCTTTCTAGGATTCGAAGGATACTGTATCTTTTTTGTCTTTCTCTTGGAATACTAATACCTTTTTTTTTAAGTTTCTTCTCTCTGCTTAGTCTATTTTCTTTTGAGTTGCATAAAAATTATTTTTACATATCTAATTTTGTTCTCACCTGAAACTCCATTAAAACAATAGTAAAGAGATTTTCTTAACAGGCATAACCCCATATGCGTGAGTAGAATGGGAAAGGAAGCCAGAAAGTAGGTGGATGTGAGTGCAGAAAAGAATTAACATAGCAGGCCTGAGACTGCTATCCTTAGAAAAGCCTGCTTGTAAGGTTGGTCCTTGGTGGGCATTTGGGAACTTGGATTTTGAAAGGATTCTTACCATTCCCTGAATGATAAGGGTGTTTCACTGTGTCTAAACTGTTTGTGTAAACAATACTTTATATTCAACACCTGCTTTCCTTCTGGGAATCTGGAATTTGGGTATGTGTTGGCAGAGAGTGCTTACATGAATAAACTCCAATAAAAGACTTTGGCACAATTTCTAAAGACCTTCCTCAATAAATAATGTTTCGCATATACTGTCATAACTCGCACAGAAGGAATTAAGCATATCCTGTGACTCTACTGGGAGAGGACTCTTGGTAGCTTGAGCCTGGTTTTCTTTGGACATTACTTCATCTCTCTTTTCCCTTTGCTGATTTCACTCTGTCATTTCACTGTAATAAACTTTAATCATGAGTGTAACAAATGCAAGTTTTTCTAGCAAATCATCAAGGCTGAGGGTGGTCCTGGGGACTCCAGTACAATGTGTGTTTATCTGAGAAAGATAAATCTCAAGCCAATTGTGAGGAGGGTTGCAAACCAACCTGATGTACATTTCAGAATCTTCAAAAGGTGCAGGAACCAAGAGAACCAAGTACCACTGAAACTGAAAGGTGCAGGTGACTGAAACAGAGGTAGATGAACGCTGTTTAAGAGCAGTTAAATCCCTAAATTTCTTTCCCTAGTCCATGCCCTGGGCAAATGCCCCTTATTCTTCCTGGCAGATATCTAAGTATTTATTCTCTGGAGAGTCTATTCTGCCCTGGAGTATGACAGTTAGATGCCAGGTCCAGCTGATAGTTTGGCACCATACTAAAAACAAGGAGATTAGTGATGAATACCACGTATAGAGAGTTTCTCTTGCCTCAATCCTCTTCTTTGATTAGGTTCTCAAAATGCAGTAAATTAGACTTCCATTTTCTGAAGAATTAGAGTATTTACTCCCCAAGGAAACTGATCAGCGAAAAGACCTAAATATATCTGCATCAGGGGTTCCCTAACAAATTGTCCAGCCAGATCACCCTACATGCTTAAAGCTTCCACTTTTATTTATGAATATACAGCCAAGGATAACCAGATAGCTTAAAAATTTTTAATGAAAAAGAGATTAAAATATAGAAAAAAAGAAATCTGTACAAAGAGAAAAAACTTAACAAATGAAACTCTATCCTTAACAGACTCAGATACTATATTTATGAAACAAAAACAAGATGCTATTAATAAAAAATTTTGAATAAAAAAGAGCTAATAGAAATGAAACATGCTAATAGGAATGAAAAATTCAGGAGAAGGGATGGAAGTTGGGGAAATTTCCCAAAAATGTGGAGCCAAAAGGCATACAAAATAAGGAGAAAAGAGATCAGAAAAAGATCTGTCTTGGAGGTCCAACTTTCAAATGTTCAGAGTTCCAGAAAGAAAGGAGAGAAAATTAATAAAAAAGTTAAGAATATTTCCCCAAATTAAAGGATACATGTGACTCAATTGAAAGGGCCTGTTCAATGCCCAGCAAAATGGATAGAAAACAAACCCATATCAAGAGACATCATTTCAGAACACTAGGGTCAAAGAAAAATCTAATAGTTTTTAATAAGAAAAAAAAAAACAAGTCACATGCAAAGGATCAAGAATCAGAATGGCTTTCAAACTTCAATAAGAACACTGAAAGTGGAGCAATACCTTAAAAATCTCCAGGGAAAATTATCTCTAACCTAGAACTCTATTGCTGCCTAAACTATCAATCAAATATGACAGTAGAATTAAAATATTTCAGACATGAAAAACCTCAAAAAATTACTTACCAAGTACCCTTTTTCAAGGTAATACTAAAAAATTACTCCAACGAAACAAGGTATGCAGTGAAGGATTAACTCAGCAGGCCCTAGTTGTCTAAACATTGCACATTCCAAAGAAAGACCTGGTCATTTCCTCGCTCTAGGAAGATAATTTGTAAACCCTTGAGATAGGCTGCCTAAGAGTACCTTTGTGTGCCTGGGGCCTTGGGCCACACTTAATGGTCTATGCTAATGATGTAATTTATGGTGGAGGCCCTGGACCAGGTGGTATCAGTTTGACCTTTGTAGAGTCCGGAGACTAAGTAACTAGTCAGCCATGAAGGCACTCCATTGCTTACATGACTGACCCCCAATAAAAACCTTGGACACTATGTCTCAGGTGAACTCTTCTGGTTGTCATATACTGTTGCTAGGAAAATAAGTGCTGCCTGTAAGACTGCTGGGAGAGGACAATGGGAAGCTTTTGCCTCATCTCTCCTGGACTAAGAGAAACCTTAGAGATGTAATTCAATAACTTAATTTTACAAATGACAAAGCTGAGCTTTAGAGATTAAGTGGATTGTCCAGAAACGCACAGGAAATTAAAAGGATTAAAACCCAGGTGTCCTGATTCCTAATTCAAGGCTCATAGGTGTCCTCGTTTTCTCTGATATATTTGTACATTTAGATCTTCCATGGTATATAAAGTTAATTCCCTAAATTTTAAGGTGGCAAATACTACTTTATTAACAGTAATGCCACTACCTGTTAGTTATTCAAGATTTGCAGAATGAACATGCACAAGAAAAATATATTCAGAAATCACATTTTCTGTTTAGTAAAAGGTAATGTTCTAGAAGCAATTTAATAACTTCATTTTACATTGTTTTGCTGAATATCAAGTACCTTTACCATACCCTTTATTTAAATAGAAGTATAGTTTTAAAAAAGCATAAATATCTAAATTATTCAGGAATGAAATATTAATTTTATAAGTGAGAAGAAAAATCTGTGAGCTTTCATTATTGAAAATCAGCCTGAAATAAAACAGATTACTATGGACTGTTCATTAGTTTCCTATAGAGAGTTCTTTGAAGATAAGTTAACATTAAGGAATACACGGGATTTATTTCTGAACTGAATCTCATGCATTATAAATTTAGACTCTAGGAAACTGATTTAAACTGAATTTCTACTGAAACTTTTCTAATCTTTAAAGTTTTTCAAACATTAAATCCCCCATTGTATTTACTGATTTTTCATAAAATCTTTCATGCTTTTTTTTTCCTTTCATGCTTTTTGAACTAGGAAGATAGCAGAATTGCTTTTTGTAAAGATAAAGCCAGATTCAATAGAAAAAGTCTCACTGATAATGGTGTAGAAACAAAGGGCAGAATGTTTCAGAAGTATTAGAATATCACAGGGGAGAAAGAAGCAGAAGGAATGCTGCTTATGTTCTTTTCATATTGATTTTTTAAGGACAATAACAGCTTGGATGTAATCAGTGATGATCACTCACATTAGTTTAAAACATGCTAATTCCGGTGTGTGAAAGAAAGTTCCCTAGTGTACATGCTATCACCTCAAACCAACCCAAGTGTTTCAATCAGCAATTAGACAAAGTCCTATAGAATAGCTGAGAAAAGAGCACAAAAGTTTAAGAAAATATTACTTAAGCATTTTTATAGTGAGACTAAAGCTAAAACACTGTAGTGTGTGATCATTATGCTAATGAAAAATGGCAGCTAAAATTGAATTTTTGTAAAAAGATAGAACGTACAGATTTGACATCTTATTTTATAAAGTAGATGATCCTAAATATTTCAGTATTTATTTACATCCTAAACTTTGATTAGTTTTAACATGACATGTGTAACTTTTTAAAATTGGCATTCATGTCTCGGAGACAGAATTTAGAGACACTGTATTAGATCTCAGAACTAGGTCACAGAGTCTTTATTAACCCTTCAAATTCTAGATTGATTTATTAGTGTCAGACTATGAGATTTAAAGGTGTCTTAGATATCACTGACATGAACCACTTTATTAATTAAAGAACTGGCCCAGAAAAATAGCGATCTGGCAAATAACAATTAGCCAAATAGATTAGAATTTGAACTAAAACTCAGATCCCCAAACTCCTAGTTCAGGGCTATTGATGAAATTATACTACTTTAAACACATCCCTTATCAAACTTAAAATAAAACTATAACAAGGACATTTAATTTATAAAAATCTGTCTTTATTTAAAACAAAATTAGATGAAAAGTCTAATTTCCAAGTTAGAGATTCTGATTTTATTTGTGGAGCTGGAGAGAAAGCAGCTTTTCTTTTAAATTCTTTTACTTCACCACGAATTTACATAAACATCCAAATCGTTAAGCCCTAACCACATATATAACAGTGCCAGGTGCTGAAGAACATGTAGAATTTCCTTCAAAATAAATATACAATAGTGGCTGACCTAAAGCAATGTAGCAGAGGAAGGCAGACATTGATGGTATAGCATGTAATGAATGGTACTTTCTCTACATTTGGTTAGACTTAGAACACCATAAATTTTCCATAAGTTAAGGTGTAAATTACTCAGAGTTCACTTTAACTAATGTTGTTGAGTATTAAATGTAATTCAGTTTTGTTACATGGAAATTATAAGGACAAGATTGTGTTGATTTGTTTTATTTCTCTAAGGAAGATAATAGAGAAGTAGAGAGAGAGGAGGGGAAGATACAAATTAGGAGCTCTTGGGTTGGGTCTTATCCACAAAATTGTTTGGCTTAGTCACTGTTAGTCTATAGTATTATTAACAACACTTTGATACACTGTCATTATTTAAAAGTAGATTTCTTATTTTTAAAATCTGACTTCTGATTTCTCTTGAAAAATCAGGTGATGTGGCAATGCCATCTTATAGGTAGAACTAAATTGATGTGGCTGTCCTCTTTAGATACATGCTCTTTAGTTCACCAGAGTAACCACCACTTCCTATTATCTCTCAAATGGTAGTATCCACCAGGACCCTCTAGATATTTGAAGGACCCTCTAGATATTTGAGTTTGAGATTCTTGTTTTAAAGCAAACATTTTTTTTAAAAGGGAGAGGGCAGATAAGTAGAAAAAAAGAAAAGAAGGGTAAAGTTCTGCTGTAAAATTATACATTCAGGGATTCCTCGATCCCAGGATATATGGGCTATGAACAAGAGCTTCGTTCATTCAATAAATATTTACTAAACACCTTCTACATGCCAGGTATTAACTAACAGGTACTAGGGATACAGAAAGAACAGACTGGGCCTCTCTTCCTATAATGTTTACAGTCTAGTAAGCTCCCACAGAAACCACACAAATATACAACTATGAATGTGCAAATAACATGAAGGAAAGGAGCATAATGCCTGAGAGTCTGTAATTTTGGAATCTAATCTAAATGGAATTGGGTAAAGGCTTTCCTGAAGTGTCATGCTGGAGCTGATAGCTGACTCAGCAAAGAAGGAAAGAACATTTTAAGTAGTGGAAAAAGAATATGGAAAGGCTCTGTAGCAGAAGAGAACTGGCAAGTACAAAGTCCTAAAAGAATGCAAGTTTGGCCAGAGGGGCAAAGAACAAGGAGGAGCACAGTATGAGATGAAGCTGGAACCATAAGTATCTTGAAGTATGTACAAAAGTTTGTGTTTAGTCTAAGAGTAACCAGAGCCAATGGAGGAATCTAGGGGTGGAAACTTTATAACTAATTAGATTTTTGTTTAATAACTCTGGCAACAGTGTGGAGAATAGACTTGTGTAGCCAGAGAATACAGACACAGCCAACTAGGGGGCTAACTACCATAGACTAGGCAATAGATGGTAGTAGCTTGGACCAGGCATTGTGGAAGGGGAGAAGTGCATGAACTTGAGATGTTAGGAGGCAACATGGACAGGATTTGGTAATGGAGTTAATGAAGTATGAGGGAGAGGGCAGCACTGACAACTCATAGGTTTCTGAACTATATAAATAAATAGCAGTGCATTACTGAATTGGGGAAACAAAAGAGGAAGATCAGGTCTTGGGGGAGACAGGTGTGTGGTAGGGAGCGAGAAGGAAAGATCGTCAGCTCAGTTTGGAACATGTTGAATCTGAGGGTTTCAGATATCCTCAAGGAGATATCAAGTAGGTGTAAAATATAGAAAGGCAGAGCTCAGAAGAGCAGTCTGTGTTAGGATCATAGATATGTGTGTGAGTCATCTGCTTTTAAGTGACATGATGCATGAATATGGATGCAATCATTTGGGAAGAACAGGTGGCCAAGGCTTAGGTCTTGAGAAACTTCTACCTCTGATAGCAAGGCAGAGGCAGATAAACTTGAAGAGAATCTAGCTTAAGAAAGTTAAAAAAAAAAAAAAATCCAGGACAGTGCGCTAGCCAGTGGAAGTGTTAGGGAGACAAATATGAAGTTAATGGCTGTTGAGAGATTAGTTTGGGTGAGAAGTAAAAAATGTCTAATGAATGTTGACATGAAGGTCACTGTGAGCCTTAGGCAATAGTTATTTTGGTAGTGATTGGGCAGAGGCACATCAGCGTGGATGGAGAAGTGAGATGGAGAGCATGTGTGGGCCGCCCCTGAAAGTTGATTATAAAAAAAGGTAGGGGATGGCTTTTGGCTTTTGTCAAGTCTCTTGTATTGTATGTTTTCTATTTTATTAATCTCTACATTCATTTCTTCCTGTTTGTTTCCTTTGGGTTTATCCTATTTTCCTTTTCCTAACATAAATTGAATCCTTAGCTTGTTAAATTTCTGGATTTTTTCTATTGTAAACATTTAAAGTTCTAGATTTGCTTCTGTATGCCAACTTAGCTGCTTCATTCGAGTTCTAATATACAGTATTTTTATGATCATATTCCAAGTTTTTTCTAAATTCCATTGTGATTTCTTCTTTAATCATGTGTTAAGTGTTTTAAAATTTTCCAAATAAACTTCGCACATTATTTTCGTTACTGAATTCAAACAATGCTTCTGGAGTAAAAGAATGAAATCCCAATTCTTTGAGATTTAATATTAATAGGTAACAATCAACATATGCCAGGTACTTCTAAAGATTTTATATGAATTATATTATTTAGTCCTCAGAAAGATGCTATGAAGGAGGCACTATTATCATTCTCATTTTTTATAGATGGAGAAATAGGCAAAGAGAGGTTAAGTAATTTACCCAAGTAAATTTACAAAGTTACACAGAGTTGATAAGTGATAAGGTCACATTTTTTAGATTTCTTCCCAACCTCAGGTTTTACTCTTGGAGTAAATTACAAACAGAGCTTTGTACTGTGTGTGTGTGTGTGTGTGTGTGTGTAGGGGTCAATTTCATTAAAGTATAATATATTTATAACATACTGCATATATTTAGGGTGTACAATTTGATGGGTTTTGCCATTTGTATACAATCTGTGAAACCACTATAATAATCAAAGACAAAACATTTCCATACTCATTAAATTTCATTCTGCCCCTTTATTGTACATCCTCCCTTCTGCCCCATGCCCCAGGCAACTGGTGATTTACTTCTTGTGATTGTAAGTTAGTTGGCATTTTCTAAAATTTGATATAAATGTAATGATATGGTGGGAGCTCATTTTTGTCTGACTTCTTTCATTCTGCCTGATTTTTAGATTCATCCATGATGTTGTGTCTATCAGTAGCTTGTTCTTTACTTTTAGGGCTAAGTCATACTCCTCTGTATGGATATACAATAATTTATCCCTTTGTTTTTGATGGACATTTGGGTTAAATTCTATTTGGGGTGATTGTGAATAAAGATACTAAGAACATTCACATTCAAGTTTATGTATGGATATATGCTTTCATTTCTCTTGGGTATCTAAGGCTATAATGGCTATATTTTATGTCAAGTTTATGTTTTACTTTTTAAAAACTATCAAACTATTTTTCTAATATGGTTATAAAACTACATTCAGTGTATGTGTTCTAATTAATCTGCATCACTGACAATACTTGTATAGTCTTTTTAGTCTTTCTAGTCAATATTTAGAGGTATCTCATTATAGTTATAATTTTCATATTCCTGATGACTAACGATCTTGAGCAGCTTTTTATGTTTCTTGGCCATGCGAGTAAGTATCTTTTGTGAAAGATAAAATATTTTGTCAATTTTTATTGAATTTTCTTATTATCAAGTTTTAAGAGTTCTTTATGTATATTGAATATAATTACTTTGCCAGATACATGTAATTCAAATATTTTTTCATAGTCTGTGGCTTGCCTTTTCATTACTGTTTTGCAAAAAAGCAAACCTTTTTATTTCGATAAAATCTCATTTGTCAATTTTGGTTCACACTTTTTGTTTCTTGTCTGATAAATCTTTTTCTCCAAGGTAACAAAGATTTTCTCCTATGTTCTTCTACAAGTTTTAGCTTTTATATTTGGGTCTATAATCCATATCAAGTTGATTTCTGTGGCTGGCATAAGGTAAGAATCAAGAGGTTATATATTTTTAGGAATTTATCTATCTCTTATAGGTTATCCAGTTTGTTGGTATATAATTGTTCATTGTAGTCTGCTATGATCCTTTTTATTTCTGGTTATCATTTTTTCTTTTTTCCTTAATTAGTCTAAGAATTTGTCAATTTTCTTTACCCTTTCAAAAAGAACCCTCTTAGTTTCATTGATTTTTTTATTGTTTTTCTATTCTCAACTATGTTTATTTGTGCTCTGATCTTTGTTAGCTATTTCTTTCTGCTAATTTTGGGCTTAGTTTGTTCTTTTTCTAGCTTTTTCAGGTGAAAAGTTAGGCTGTTTATCTGAATCTTTCTTCTTTTTTTAATATAGGTATTTATTAACTCTTACTACTGCTTTTGCTGCATCTCATAATTTTTGTGATGTGAGTTTCTTGTGAGTCTCCATAGAATTCACCTATGGAGATTTCCTGTTGCTAGCTTCCTCAGGTTCCCTGATGCTGTATTCCTCAGCCCCCTGTAGGCAGGGCAGACTATGTTACCGCAGAGACCTTTAACATTATGTTTCCTGATGACTTCAAAATCTTCAGACTTTCCTAGAAGATCCCTAATAATATTGCTTATTTTCTTCCAAGAAATGCTGATATTGACCAGGTGGTATCCTTAGCTGCACCTAGAGGGCAAGTAAATATAGAACAAAACTTTCTTAATAATAAATTGAATACAAACACTGCTTATTTTGGAAACCTGATCCAAAGACTAGCCTCTGAATCATAACTACGAGGTAGTAAAAGGACGAAAAGATTATGCAGTGGTCAGAACATTATTCAGATGGGACGCTTGGAATTTCTTTCTGTATTCACTAATGTATTGTACCCACAGTCTTATATCACTATATAAGATGGAAACTTAAAGGAGATTTATATTAAGTACTTTTAGATTTTGGGGTAATATTAACTACATGTATTGTACATTAGGACAGTGTCTGATATGAAAAAGGTAGGTTTTCTCCTGTGCTGTCGGCATATGTGTGCATATATGTACATATGACTGTATTTTAAAAAATTTTATACATTTTGGATTAACATCTTTGTGTGTATGTAAAAAACAGTTGTTGTTGTTGTTTTTTTTTAATACAGAGATAAAAAGAAAACAATGAATGAGTTATAGTCTATCCACCCATGTAACCCCTGTTATAATACTGTTTTACCTTTAAGGGTAGAAACATAAAACAGCACAGAATGGTACAAAATGAAAAGTAAAAGTCTCTCACATCCTTCCCCTACCCTTCATCTATCTAAAGATAACCACAGCTAACAGTATTTTATAATTCCTTTGGAGGACAGAAAGGAATTGCAATAGACTTGAGTACACTTTTCCCTCCTCTCATTGATGCACTGTTAAATACTCCCTCCATTTAAAAAAAATTTTCACTAGTATATCTTAGAGACCTTTCCATGTCAGCACATATGTACATATCTGTATGCATGTACTTTAGTGGCCATCTGGACATGCTATAATTTGATTGATGGACGCTTGGGCTGTTTTGGGTTTTTTGCAATTACCAACTATTCCATGCTGTAATTAAAGTGTATTTTTCCCTCTACCATTTTTCTCCAGTTCTGGGCATCATCAGGCATTTTAATTTTTGCTATATCATGTATGAAAAAAATGGCATCTTAATCTTTGTGTTTCCTTAATTATGAATGAGATTAAAGCATACTTTCATATATTTTCATCTTTTAACTCATTTCCCGTTTAGAAAAAAAAAAGTGCAGCTCACTGCCAGCGTTAATTTAATTTTACATAAACACTCTCTTTGAGGCTGAAGTAAATCTGACTGATTTTCAATGAAAAAATGAAAACTGTTCTTGGAGTTATTGCTAACAGAACTTGTCTCTAATCCTAATGTAACAGAAATGTATATGATGATCAGTATTTAATAATATTTTTTGTGTGGTAAATTTCAAAGCATTGAACAACACAAAGTGGAACATCTCGGATTTGACATTTTCAGAAATCAAGAATTACTTATTTGGGGCAGTGAACACACGCTATCTATATCTATATCTATATCTATCTATATATATATAAAATAGATCACATATGTATGTATGTATATATATACCTTACTGTTAAATTGTACACCTGAAACTACCTGAAACTTACTAGATTTTATTAACCAATGTCACCATAATAAAAATAAATGTGATGTTGTAAAAAAAAAATTACTATATTTTATAAATGGAAATACCACTACTAAAACCAGAATACTATAAATAGATGTTACTTGTTTCCAAAGACTATCAACATAGTCTTTGTGTGATGCAAAAATAATAAAAGTGAGATATTTCGTGGCAAACTTTGGGGGTAAAATTGGGACTGTAATCTGCAAGTTATTTCAGGGTAAATGCTGCAGTTCCCAGTGCCACCAGTGAGTATTCTCTGGGCAAACAGGAAATGGGTTAAAAACAATTTTCCCCTTTTAAACTGACTATTCCCATTTTTTTCTATTGGCTTTCCTTTGTAATAACATGTATGATTCTTAGTAAATTAAACTTTTTTGCTTTTAGTAGGCATTGCAAATATGTTTTCCCAGTTTGTTGGCCATTAGACTTACTTTGATTTTTTTGTGTGTGATACATAAGTTTTAAAATTTATGTACTCAGACTTACCAGTCTTTTTTCTTTGTCGCTTTTGGGTTTATGTCCTTTCAAAAGATCTTTTTTGGAATACAATTTATCTAAGTTTTTTTCTGAAACTCTTTTGTTTTCATGTCTTTGCTCCACTTGGAATTTGCTTTTTAACATCCTTTTATTTTATAAAATTAGTAAATTTTCACTGCAAAAATGTGAAATATATTTTGTAATATGGTTTATATTCTTTTTACTATTAAAATGGCAATGAAAGGGAAAAAATATAGTGAGTTTCTTATAGACAACATATAGTTGGGTCTTTAAAAAAAATCCATTTACCCTCTCTATGTCATTTGGTTTGGGAGTTTAACCATTTACATTCAAAGTAACTGATAAGAAAGGATTTACTACTGACATTTCATTTTTTTTCCTATTAATTCTTGTAGTTCTTTGGTCTTTTTATCTCTTTGTGCTTTGTTGTTTTTATATTGCTATGCTTTTATTTCTTTTCTTTTTTTGTGTAATTTCTATATAAGTTGTGTGTGTGCACACATATGCGTGTATTTGTGTAACCTATGGGCCTTACAAAGTATCTTATGTCCATTTTAAGTTGAAAAAAAATTAAGTTCAACTGCATACAAAAACTCTACATTAACCTCTCTTGCCAACACTTTGTTATTGTCCTGTTTTATATCTATTTACCTTGTGTATCTTTTAACATATTTTATTATTTTTGTACTTTTTCTAAACTTTTATACTAAAAGTGACTTATTCATCATGGTTAAAATAATACAGTATTCTGTATTTGTCTAAAATTTACCTTTCCCAATGAGTTTCATACTTGTACTATTGTGTTACTGTTGAGCATCCTTTTGTTTCAACTTCAAGAACTCTCTTTTGCATTTCATGTAAGGCAGGTTTAGTGGTGATAAATTCCTTCAGTTTTTATCTAGGAAAGTCATTTTCCATTTTTGAAGAGTAGTTTTGCAGAATATATTATTCTTGGTTGGCAGTTTTTACTTTCAGTATTTGAAAAAGATCATCCTACAAGATGATCTTTTCTGGCCTACAAGATTTTTGCTGAAAAATCTGCTTATACTCTTAGAGGGCTTCCCTTGCATGTGACAAGTCTCTTTTCTCTCTGTTTTCAAAATTCTTTTTGTCTTTGACTTTTGACTTGATTACAATGTCTCAGTGTGGATTTCTTTGGATTCTTCTTTTTTTGTTTCATTTGGCTTCTCAGATCTGGATGTCCATTTCCTACCCCAGGTCTGGGAAGGTTTTGGCCACTATTTCTTTGAGTAAGCTTTCTGGTCCTTTATCTATCATGAAAATCAATGTAGATATTGGTCTTCTTGATGGTGTACCATTAAATCTCTCTAGCTTTGTTCATTCTGTTTTTTGTTCTTCTGATTTCCAATGACTTGTCTTTGAGTTCATTCTTTCTTCTATTTAATCTTTTGATGAATCCCTGAATTTTTCACTTTTTGTATTCTTTAGCTCCATGGTGTATGTTTTGTACTTCTTAATATTTTCTCTGTTGAAATTCTCATGCTTTGTTAAAATTATTTCTGCTTCATTTTCTTGACCTTGGTTAGCATCTTTAGGAGTTATTTGGAATAATTCTGTAAAGTAAATCATATAACTGAAAGATTAGGGTTTCTGGAGATTTTCTTACTTTGTTTGGAACACCTTTGTCTAATTCTTCATTTTCCTTGACTCTCTGTGTTGGTGTCTGTGCATTAGGCAAAACAGGCACCTCTCTCAAAGACTAGTCTCATAAAGGAGAAGGCCCTCACCAGTCAGTTTGTCCAGAGATTCTGGGGAGTTCTACCCTTTCCCTTCCCAAGAAGCAGGAAGTTTTTTATTCTGGTTCGTTCACTCTCTGCTGAGTTGAGGGAGAAAGGAAGCTATATCATCTATCTGTTCAAATTGCTGTTTCTGTTCTCCCCCAGGTGGCTAGACTGTACTGGACCTGTCAGAGCTCCAAGACTGACAAGACAGAAGCATGACCTCAGTGGAGGAGGGCTTCCTAGGAAAAGTTGGGCTGCTTGATGTGCAAACCAATCTCTTCCCTCCACTGGGAGGAACTAAGAGCTAGGAAGTCTCTTCCCAATTGTATGGTACTATACTGGGTCAGAAACTCTGGTAAGAGGTTGTCTCTAATCTACCATTTTGGGTGATTTTGATTTTGTATTGACCTGGGGTGCAGGAGCCTTTCAATTAGTTTCTGAATTTCTCACAAAGAAAATTTGCCTTTGAATTGTTGCTGAATTGATATGTTTTCAGGGGGAGAGTTCATGGCTTCCTACTCCGTCTTGCTGATGTCACTCTCTCAACATGGCTTTTATTTTACTCTTATTTTTCATAGTTTCATTGTGGGTAGAATTTTAGATTGCTGGTTATTTTGTCTCAGCATTTTGAAGACATTTCTCTGTCTTCTGGATTCCTTAGTTGTGAATGAAATGCCAATACTCAAACTAATTTTTACTCATTTGTCAGTAATATCTTCTCTGTCTAGTTGTTTTAAACATATTGTCTTTGGTATTTTAAGGTTTTATTCCAATATGTGCATTTTAAATTAGCCTGACTTGAATTTTTTGGGCTTTCTGAATCTGAAACTTGGTGTCATTCATAAATTTGGGCAAACTCTAAGTCAAATACTCTAATAACTCTAAGTCAAAAACTCTAATAATTTCTCTGAAATTCCAATTATATATATATTGAATCTGCTCATTACATCGTTATTCTCTCTTAATCCCATGTTCATATTTTCCACTTTTTGTTTCTCTAGGCTGTATTCTAGGTAATTTTTTCTTAGATCTTCTAGTTCGCTAATTTCTTTTTAAATATTTAATCATCAATTTCAGTTACTAACTTTAATTATATTTTTCATTTTTGAAAATAATTTATTTCTAAATGTCCTAGTCAGCTTTATCATATATCAATATTAATTTCTTATTTCACATAAATGAATACTTTATATATGTATTTGTTAATTCTGACATCTTCAATCTTTGTAGGTAAGATTCCTTAGTGTAATTTTTCATTGTGACACATACTCCTTGGAATTTCATGTGTCAGGATTCTAGGTTTAATGTATACTCCTCAACAGATAATTTGCATTTGCTCTTTTTAGGTGCTTGAAGTTAAACCAAGCCAGAGTAATATTAACCTACATCATTTTCAAATTTGTTTTTTTTCCTCTCTAAAGTCACAGAAATGGTGTGAATTCAGGCTCCAGACTTGTGTGAGAATAAGCTTGTTATGCATTTTTAGAGAACACTTTCCTTTCCCCAATTTGTATCTCCTTCATCCAAAGCCAAGACAAGCACAGATTCTATCATCTACTTCTGAGGACCTGTTCATTTCCCCAATAGTCCACTAAAGATGTACATTGAGAATTCTGGCATTAATTTGGAGAGGATAAGATCTGATTAGAACTCACTACAAGGTATTGCCTCCGATGTCACCCTCCCACATCCCTAACACATAAAATTAAAATAGATATCTACTCCTAATCCCAAGACCAACATGTGTGTAACTTTATCATTCCACATTCACTTCTTTTATGGTTTCTTGTCTCTGAGGTATTTCCTCACTTACCAGCTTAACCATTCATTGAAAAAGATTAAATACTCTCTGAATCATTTTAAGGCATCTCTCTAAATCTTTGTACAGCCAGATAGCCCTTTTTTATACTTTTATAAACTAGGAGATGAGGGTCATATACTGAATGTGAAGGAAGAAGGAAAGGAAGAGTTTTCTGGAGAGTGAATGAGGCTTGAAGTGGTAGAAGATGACAAAGCAAGTTAAATAATGAAGCACTCCCTATGAACTTTCCTGATGGTATCCAGGAAAGTTCATAGGGAGAGACCACTTGACAAGACTTTACAGCTCCTGGTTATAAAGTAGTCTCATATCTAATACATATTAGCCATATAATCTTGGATAAATTACATCTCATTTATTTCTACCTATATCATGGGGGTTTGTCAAGACAAGTGTTATAAATGCTTTGAAAATATCAAATCACTGAAAATATGAGGCATTATAATTATGTCTTCTGCTACAAAATTACATCTCAAACTTTTGTCTCACAGATGATCTCAGGAAAAATAGAATCAAGTTCATGGATAAAATAGTTTAGGAGATTCGTGGATAATATACCTAGTTTAAAATCACGGTTATGGATAAGAATCCAACATTTAAATAAACCACTATTTCAGTAAATAGTAGTTGACTCATGATGTGAGACATATTTGTTTTACAGGCTTCACTATTTAATAGAATTTGTTAAAACCAAATTAGCAAAGCTCTAATTACTATGAGCCATTTGCCATGATATAAAAATAGTTTTGCTAAGCAAAATTCTGTAGCATATTAAAGTGGTTTCATTAGGATTTTACCTATAGTAATCAAAATTAAATTTTATCTAATTAAACGAGGATAATCTAAGAGAATCTCAGCATTCATACCATAAGCAAACTTTTAGGCAGAAAAGATAAAGATCCCAGAAAGTATACAAATAATTTACCTCAAATGTTAATAAAAGCTAAGCTAATCCCCAAATTTTAAGTGGCTAAACATTTTCTAGGTTTCGGCCTTTTCAGGATTGTCATACAATGATATAGTCAACATTGTTCTAGTTGCTATGAGATAAAAATATGATAAAATAAGTTCTTATCTTTAAAGGAGTTTCTACTTTAGGTGATGAAAATACTTTTGTGAGAAAACACAAGATTATAACAAAACCAAAGTACTGATAAATTGAACTGCATGCTATTTGACATACCATCAATATTTGGAAGATATCCATTGTCTGAGACAATGATAGCATCCATAAATGTAAAAATTAAAATTGGAATTTAATTTTCCTACTTATTTTGGTGTTGTGATTAAGTCACTGTATTTTATTTTGATTAAGCATATGGTACTCACGTTACAAAAACACAAGAAAAAGTGTCATTACAGGTCTGAAAGAGGAACTGATTTTGGCATGCATCACAATACTCCAAAAATGGTATACTATCAACTCTCACTTTAAGTCCTATTACTTATTCCAATGGTAGATAGCAACCATTTTATCAGGTACATAGAAGCTCCCCTTGTCTGCAGGTTCAGTTACTCCCCCTTAAACTGTGGTTAGAAAATTCCAGAAAGAAACAATTCATGTTTTAAATTGTGTATCATTCGGGCAGCATGATGAAATCTCACGTTATTCTATTCCGTTCTGCCTGAAATGTGAATTAACTCTTTGTCCAGTGTATCCAAGTTGTATACCCTACCTGCCCATTAGTCACTTAGTAGCCATCTTGGCTAACAGATCGACTGTCATGGTGTCTGTGTTCAAGTAACCCTCATTTTACTTAATGGCCTCAAAGCACAAGAATTGTGATGCTGGCTATTTGGACACAACATGGAGAAGCTGTAAAGTGCTTCCTTTAGTGAAAAGGTATGTATGTACAAGAAAAAAAAAATAGTATACATAGAGTTTGGTACTATCTATCCACAGTTTCAGGTAACCGCTGGGAGTCCTCATAATATATACCCTGTGGATAACATGGGACCACTGTAATGTTTTAAAGACTAAAGTCTTTTCTGCTAAAAGTACAGGAGTGTGAACTCTTTTCTGGTAATCATATGTCTTACTGATCATGCCAGAAAAAGTTCAATAAGTGTTTTTAGATGAGTGCATAGGTTTCTCTTTTTCAACTATCTGATTCCTAGAGGCTAATTATAATAAGTTGAAAAGCCTAATTATTTCAGAAAGGGCTACTTCCCCTTACCTCAATTCTAATCAAGTGTAGTCAACGGAGTGGATTTTTGGAAAACTATGAGTTTTAGAAGGACCACCAAAGTGTGTGTAAAGCAGTAATGGTTGTTTTACTAACTTTATTTTTATACTGCTCTATGGTTCTTTGTAACTAAGTCCTGAAATTTAGAATTTTTTTTTTTTAGTGAGAAATGGATATAACAAATGCTTTAAAGAAGTCAAAAGTAAAATAAAATTGGTATATAATATGACAGTAAAGACAGTGAGTTGGTAATGAAGAACCACACCTATTCAAAACAGAAATCTCTTGGCCTTTTGGTTTAAAAAAATAAAATGTTAGGTAAGTTTTGTATTTGTCACCACAAAAATGTTCCCTATTACTTTGCTCACTAGGAATACAAAGAACTCACTGGGAAAGCTTCATTAATTTAGAATGACAAACGGAAAAGATCCTTCCAGTAACATGTAATTGATATAAAAATTTGAATGCAAATACTCTTATTAAATACAGATTACTCTGGATTTTTTTCTAATGAATAGGAAATTGATTTCTGGTTATCTCTTTTAAAACAGATTGGAAACTTGATTTAAGTACAGTTATGTGTCTTAAAAGTGGTACTTTGATTATAAAAAGACAAGCATAGACAAGCAATCTACACTCTTTGAGACACTACAAAAGGAAAAAGCTTTAGTCCAGCTTTTTTCCAAATTATATTTTCTAAGTTGAGTTTTACTGTTTTAAAGGTACGTCACACAAACAAGAGTTTATTTAATAGGAAGACTTTTAGACATTTAAATTTTTCCTCACTAGCTTGGAATATCAGCTGTCAAAAGTCTAGATACCCAATCTAGATATCATATAGTTTACACTACAGAAGCATACTTTTAGAATTTTTAGCTTAATTATAGATGCTTTTTTTTTTCCTATTGTGATAGTGTTTGGCCACTTTGTGTTTACCTTGGGATGAGAGTAAGACTGGGAGAGAGTACAAGGGAACTTTATGGGGCACTGACATAGTGTATATTCTAATCTGGGTGGTGATAACATGAGTGTATCCATATGTAAAACTTCACCTAGCTGTATACATAAGATTTATGCACTTTATGGTATATGCTATAGCTCGGGAAAAAGGTAAAAAGAGTGTTGTTACTTTATGAAGTGCCCACCAACTATTTAACAGTGAATCATTAATTTTATAAGTCAAAATATATAGAAAAACAAATTATATGATGCTAGTGGCATAAGAATTGCTAATAACTTTCCAGTAAATTAAATGTATCTTAAGCTAGAGTAAAGCTTTGGTGATAAGTCACTGGTATTCTAGCAGAAATGGTGTCAGGAAGAATACAGTGTATCAGTTTAACCATAAAGGAGAGTTTTATTAAAGCTTAAACAACTAAGTGACATGACTATGGCATGATTATTTGATTTATGACTACCTATGTTTTTTATTTCTGCATCTGTTTGGGTTTTTGTTACTGCTTGGACCTCTAAAGGATGGGGAAGGAAAATAATTAAAGTTTTGTTACTTATTTTCAACTGCTGTTTTTAGCATGCCAAAAGCTACAGTTATGACTGGATTTTAAAATTATGCATTCTACTTCCAATCTAATAAGTGAGAAATGAATTGGTTTATGTATGCAGGAAATACAAACTCATAATCTGCCTCAAATGTTTTTACTTTTGCTCATAACTATGATCATTCTCATCACCTCCAAAAGCCTTTGAGAGGATTAGCTGCTGCACAGACCAATATTGTTCTATATTAGTCAGTATTAAGCATATGATGTCACCTTGTTTCCTCCTCAAGCTATTTTTTTGCGGGTGGGGGGAGGGAGACTTTTTTTTAGGGGCGATTCTCAAAATTCTGTGGCTTAAATACCACGAGCTAACACACATGACTGACAACCTGACACTCCCAAACCTGTTTGAAATGGGTCAAATACATAAGTGGCACAGAACAATGCAATCTAACCAGTAATTCCCCATAAAAAAGAAAGGGGGTGTGATTAGCTTCCAGCTATTAAGCAAGTTATTGCAAAAACAGTTTGGTGGTTTGTTTCTGCAATAGGCACGAGCTAACACACTATTTTCTCTTAATTAACTCAAAAAAAAAAAAAGGCTAGGTCGTAAGAGGTAGGATAAATAGGCAAAGCATAAAACAACTGGGGCAAACATTAAGGGCTTTATGGAGGTCTTTCTATTGACCCTCAGCATTGGTTATTGATCATTAATCCTGCTGGGGAACTATCGAACGGAATTTGTGTGAGGCTTATCGAGCCACAGGAAAGGAGATGCAGGAGGGAATATAAGCTTCTAATAAAAGAAACGCAGCAACAATAGCAGAGGAACAGCTCTGCCTGGTGACGTAATGGCTGGCAGCAGTCCAGCTTCAGCAGAGCTGCTGCTACCTCAGCATCCAACCTCTCAACACGGTCCAGCTTCGGCGGAGCTACCGGGGCTGCTACTTCTTGCAATGCCACTTTGTTAGTGCCACCAACACCTTACCTTAGAGGGCCAGAACAACGAACAAAGGGTTGTCCTGCTGCTCTAAGTTGTCAGAACACACACTCTCACTCACCGCCCCCCCCCCACCCCATGCCCTCAGTAACCGAGTCAATCAGCTGCTTAAGTTTAGGGCGAGAACACTGGCGCTTCCTCCAGGCGTGCCTCGGTTTCCCCAGGCTGGTCTTGGGTCCGCTTTTCACCCCCAACCCCCAACCCCCATCGGTCCTCAGCCGGAGTTGGATCGCGGCGGCCCCGCTTGCCCGCCCGGCCCCGCATGCCGGTCCTCCCGCCTTACCTCCGCCAGGTAGAGGTTGAGGAGACAGAGTGTGGAGAACTGGAGACAGGAGGGGAAGCAGTAGAGCAGCCAGTGGGGGAAGAAGTGCAGGTGAGCGGGCGGCCGGAGCAGGGGCAGGGAGCCGCTGAGCGAGAAGGCGGCGGAGAAGAGGGTGGTCCTGAGCGCTGCCCACAGGAGACAGAGGAAGAGACAGAGGCTCTGGTAACTCAGCCGCCGTTCGCGGTACAGGAGCAGCCGCCACAGCTGCAGGTAGGCAAAGGCGAAGAGCGCGGCGTAGAGCAGGGCGTGCAGGACGCTCAGCGCCAACTGCACCGAACCCGGCACCGCCGCGCTTGAGGCGGCAGCGACGGCGCTCTCGCCTCCACCGCCCTCGCCCGGCGTCGAGGGCTCACGGCCGGCCGTGGGAGCGGCGGTGGCCACCGGACCCGGCACGGAAACCCCCATGAGGGGGCTGGGCGGCGGGCGAGGGAGCGCGGGAAGGAAAGGGCAGGACTCGGAGCAGCCGTCGAGGGGGAGAAGGATTTGTCCCTTACCCCCCACCCACCCCAACCTTCAACCCCAGGAAGCGCCGTGACAGGACCCGGAGCCCCGCGCAGAGCAGCGGCGGCTCCCGGACCCCGCCTCCTCTCCCCCTCCCCCGGGGGTCTCGGCTCCTCCTGCTGCGGCTCCGCTCGGTAGCTGCAAAAAACAACTCTCGGCTGGAGACAATCAGCTGAGAAACCCGAGCATTTGAGGCGCTCGCTCCGCACCGTGGGCTCGCGCCGATTGGCCCAGGCGGGCACGCCCCCTGCGCGCCGCACTCGGAAGCCCACGGGCCACGGAACCCGTCGTTCCAGAGCTCCAAGATCCGATTGGCCGTTCGCTTTCCCCGCTTTCTCCCTCCCCTGCACTCCCCACCCACGCTGCCGATTGGTCCAGCAACTGCAAGGCTCCTTCACAGCGGCGGGAGGATTCGGTTGTTGCCTGTCACCTAGGGCGGGTCTCGCTCCGCCCCCTGCTTTCCCCATTGGTTGGAGAGGTAGCACGTAAGGAGCACGAGGAGAAGGAGGAGCCTTGGGGCTTGTTTTTTTGCCCTGCAGGTCGACTTCACCGACTCCACAGACTCCACCGAGCGGTGGCGGCTGTAGGCGCTGGCTCTGGCAGGTTGGCGCATAGGTCCGCTGCTTCGGGCGAGCCAGGCAAGGCCCCGCCTTCTGCCTCTCCTTCACGTGGCGGGAGCGGTCAGCCGCGAGCAGGCTGGTAAGTGGTTGCGCGGGTCCATCAGGCCAAGGGCTGTGATTTGTGCCTGCAAGGACGGGGATTCAGATCCGGGGCTCTCCCCCAGCAAGAGCCGCACCGTTGGGTTAGAAGGGGCCTCACCTGGAGTTTTCTGCGGGGCATTTTGCTTTCTTTCCTGGTGTGAGCGGCGGGAAGAACGTGCGCCCTTTGAAGGGAGAAGGGATGGAATGATCATAGGTGAACCGAAGCTCTAAGTAGGACTCTTCTCTCCCCCGGGAGCTGTCCTTTAAGGAAGAATGGTGTTAGGATGATATGGATGTCCAAGCGATCTGCGGGTAGGGGGAACGTGGATCTTTGAAACTAAGAATTGGAAAGATGCTCTGGGCATAAATTCAGGAAAAAGGCAGAAATAGAACTGTATGTCTTTAATGAATGTCTAGAGAGGAAGAAGTAGAATAGTCTGTGCTCCTTACATTCCACATGTATTACTTTCAAAGTATTCGTCCAGTATGTGGTAGATGGTGGCTCAAGTACAAAACCAGTGCTCTATATGTTACTGTTTGTTATAAATAAGGGAAGAATAAATTTCCCGACGTGTATTGGACTGATACATAACATTCGTTGATTTTTTTTGTTGTTATTTGTTAAGAAAATGAGCAGAATAGTGCCAAATGAAGAGAAAATGATTCTTGGTCTTAGAATAAGTGGCACATCACAACTTCAGTATCTCTGAAAGACACTGCTACCTACATTTACTGGCACAGCCAGGACTTAGCCTTTCCTAACTCACTATTAGTTTTAATGTTGCCCAAGAAGAGTGCTGCTACCTTCTTTCTTAGCTAGTGACCCACAGGAAACTTAAAATTTATTTTGTACTGCACGTTCTGGGACAGTAGTTCACCAGGCACCAGCAGATGCTGGTATATTTTGGATTCTTTATAGGTGTGCTGACAAACTGTGATAGATGTTTAGCCCTAGCACTGTTAAGCAGATAACTCTCAGATGCAATATTCAGCTTAGCAAGTTGTGCAGTTCAGCCTAGAGTAAGATACAACTTGCTGTAAGAAGTTAACAGGCCTAATGCAACAATGCTTTAGAGAAGGATCTTGTTTATTGGATCTTTATTCTTATATTGTTATATAAGAAATTCACCTAGTGGATTCCTAGAGCAAGTGGTTAGGGCAGTACACAGTTCTATTTAAGAGGGAACAGAGTGCTCATGGTTACAGTGAGTTACCTGATTGCAGTAATGTGCTTAAGCACATAAATTAAGCATGAACTCAGAGTTATGTGATTTGAGGCACTTATCAAAATCAGGGGAACCTATTCTCTGGTATGACCTGTTTTTATATCTTCCATAATTAATGACATGCAAGTTTCATGTCATGAATAGATTTTCACCATGAAGGGTTTTTACTTTTTCTCCTGTATTCTCTACTCAAAGTGATAGTTGACATCTGAATGGTACCTATATATTAATTTTAGCTCTTTGCTTGTGAGACTTTTTATTTCACTGTCATCGCAAGTCCAGACACCCACCTCTTTCCTCCTTTTTATATGGGGATGGGGGGAGGTGCTTATATAGAGGGTGGAGAGAAGGAATTTTCCCCAACTGCTTTGAAGGGGCTGAAAAGTAGAGAGATGTTGAGTCCTTTTATTGGCTCCTTTGGGTCTTAAATGATAAACTATGAATATCTAATCAATGTTTTATTTGAGCCTGGTTCAGTGAGTGAGGCTCTATTCTCCATTAGCAGCATTGAACTGTAAGTAAGCTAATTTTTGACAGAATATTCTTATAAGCATTATATGCCCTTTTTGTTGCAAAATATGACGTGTCTTTTCCCAGAGAATGATGCCCACAGATCTTGGTATAATTTCTGTAATGTTCACAGTTGTTAATTTCTTCTTTTCCCTGAGAGAGAAAACCATAGGAAATTTAGGCCTATAAACGGGAAATGGATCAAGGGTCTTCTGGAAAGCTTGCTGCTAGATATTCTAAAATGTGAAATGTGTCTGTAAGGTAAACGCGTGACACGCCGAGAGAAGTTTTAAAAGCAAGACTTTATTGGAAGAGGGCTCCCGGGCGAAGTTCACTGGGCGAGGTTCACTGGTCTCGAGAGGAGAGGGGCGAGAGAAGTCGCGCCCTGAGACTGGAGGGTGTAGTTTTTATAGGGTATGTGAGGGTAGGGTATAGAATGGAGAATGTTAATTGAATGTTGAGCATCCGGATTAGGGTGGTGGCGCCAGGGCTTTAGGGTGGGCCCTTATCAGCTGGGCGTTCCGGACTTTGATAGGACTTCGATGTCCAGCTGGAAGGTCGGGATTCCAATATCAAGCTGGGAAGTCTCCAGGCTGTCCAGGCTGTCATCCGGCTGACCCTCCCGCCGACCTAACAGTGTCCAAATGAAGTGCTTCGATGTTGTTGTTTTAGGAGGGCAGATTACTTTAGCACAGTGATCTTTCAAACATTTAAAATGGAACTGTTTGCCAACTATTACATACTGGACCCAATCCCCAAATGGGATTGCTCCAGCTGAAGAGGGCCATCAGCTGTTCCACCTTTCTACGGAACACATGAAAGGCGTATCCTTGCCCCCTATCCTCAACAGCAGGAAGATCATTGTTTTTCTCTTGAAGTACTTCCTCCTCATTTTAGTGCTGAAAAAAAAAAAACGCATTTTTGTTGCCCTTAGCATTTTATTTGCAAATGTGTCAAGTTGCTAAAAACACTTCTAAGCATTTATACTCAATTTCTCTGTTTATCACAGAAATTGTTTTATTGTAGACCAGTAATAGTTTGCATTCTGGCATATACACTAGAGCGTAGTTCTCCATGGTCCTTGGCTTTGCCCTGTGAGAGGGCCTTCTATCTTTATTATCGCTGGCCACATCTGGAGTTGGCTTTGGAGAATATGAACTCTTTACATGGCTGAGCAATTTTTTTCAGCTTGCTTCCTGATTATACAAGGGTGGGGAATAAAGGATTGTTTTAAGTTTCGACACATTCTCTGTTTGTCCCAAGAATACTCTCCATCGGTGCTTGCAGCCTCACTGTTTACCCCAAGATAATTGGGAATTACAGTCCTCACTTTACCCCTCAAATTTGCCATGAAATATCTTGCTTTTATTATTATTTTCGCATTGCTCTAGTATATCGATAGTCTTTGGAAACAAATGACATCTTCTATTTATAGCATTCTGTTTTTGGTAGTGGTATTTCTATTTACAAAATATAGTAATTCTTGATCGCTGAAAATGTCAAATCCAAGATGTTCTGCTTTGTGTTGTTTGGTGCTTTGAAATTTACCACATCAAAAAAAAATTATTAAATACTGATCATCATATACATTTTTGTTACATTAGGATTAAAGACAAAAGTTCTGTTTAAAATAACTCCAAGAACAGTTTTTATATTTTATTTTTACATTGAAAACCAGTCAGATTTGCTTCATCCTCAAAGAGCACGTTTATGTAAAATTAAATTAATGCTGGCAGTGAGCTGCACATTTTTTTTTCTAAATGGAAAATGGTTTAAACAGCTAGTCTCTTGAATGACGGTGGTTCTTTGAGTACCTTTCTTTTAATACCTCTTTAAACACAACCAACAGCAACTATCACTCGGTACTTGCCTTCCATCTTCTAGCCTCCTAGAGCTATAAATAAGTCCATTAGCCGCACAAACCTGGTACATGCTCATAAATTCATTAGGTACGTGTCACCTTCAAATTATTGTAGTGACAGTTTCATTAACTGTTTTGTCACTCCTTAATGTGGATCATTTGGTGAGCTCCTGTCTCTGATTAGTATCCTTGAAGAAAATAATTTCCTTGAGTAGACCCAGAACAGTTTCCTTGCTGCTTGACCCCTGAGCTAGTATTTTGGGGTTCTTGTTAAGGCAGCATCTCACTTCTAGTTTGTATACCAGTGAAGATAAACTAGATTATTCTGCAGTAAGAACTCCTCAGATCTCAGTGGCCTAAGACAAGATTTATTTCTTCCTGTGTCACATGCTCATTGCATATCAGCTGTGGGTTCTCTTTGTTGCGCTCATTCTGGGACCCATGATGATGAACAGCAACCATTTGAGCATTTTTAATGACTGTGACAGAAGAAAACAAAGCCTGGTATATCACACAGTAGCTGTTAAAATTGTTGCCTGAAAGAGACATACATTTTTGTTCACATTTTGTTGGCCAGAATAAGTCACATGGTGGCTTCAAACTTCACTAGAAGTGGGAAATACAGGAAGATAAGTATTCCTACTTAATATCTGACACAAAAACAAACTATGTACCCCATGCTAATGAACTATCACGCCAAGATAACAAGGTCACATTTCTTCCAAGGTTCTCATCACTGTTTTGATTTTCAGGTTTGGAAGCAGTAAGTACTGTTTTCTATTCCATATTCAAATAACTGGAGAAAAAAGACACCAGGTACCTTCTGTGTTTTTGTCTTTACTCTGTTCTCACTGGGTGTTATTATTCCCCCACCACTTCCCATTCATATTTTGTAAAGATCTTTTTATGAGGAGACAAGTCTCTGGGAAAATTCGTTTTATTTACCTTGCATGTGAAATGAACACTCTTTGTGGCCCCACAGGGGTAGATGGGACTAATATGAGTCAAATCTATAGAAGATTTGATTATATAGAAGTAATAACTTTTAAATCAAAGTGAAAAGGTACAGTTTAGAAAGTCAGATGGTTTTATAATGTTTTAAAGCCCCCTGGGGTCTTCTCCCTTCCCCGCAGTTCTTATTCCTTAAAGACAGTTAGTTTCAGCTGTTCCTTTTCTTTTGGCATTGATCTTCCCATTTTCAATAAACTTGGCTTTTGGTCTTGTAAAAGACGAATATTTAGTTCTCTTTTATCCCTTTTCTCACCCTGATCACATACTTCCTAACTTTGTCTCCCCATCTTCTCAACTGTGGTTGTCATGGATTTGGTTAAATCATTATTCAGTATTTTATTATGACTATGTAAACTCTATTTCTAGCCGACCTATGCAGTATTCTCTGCTTTAAGTAATTTCTTGAATAATCAAACTTATCTCAAAGATGGAACAAACTGCAAGGTTACTGCTGAGTTCCTTTCTCTACATGTAAGAATAATCACCAACATCTCTAATTGATCAAATGCACAGTACTTTCACATGTATAATCTCATCTATCCAGTAAAATAGATGTGGAAAAGTATTCAAGCGCTGAATGTGCAGTTAGACACATTTGGTGCTACAAAACACATTCTAGGAGAAAAGAATCATATGTTAACCTTAATGTACAATTTAGTGTTAAAATGATTGAATTATAACCACAAAGACAAGAAAAACTATATTTTATACTTGAATCTTTCAATTGTGCTTTTAGATATTTACCTTTTAATTAGGTTGGAATTATTTCATTAATAACAAATTTTATGTAGTTATTCCCTTAGGCTCAAGATGCACGCATTTCCCATCCCCCAGAATATAAAGAAAATCTTGGATGACCTATTTTAAAGCATTCCCATCAATATAAAGTGGCTTTAAAATATGCCAGTTTAAAGTGTCTATAGTGTATAATCATTTTGAATGTCAAGGATACCCCTTAATTGTATCATTAAAATTACTTTTTTATATACCTCTCACAGTCTTCAGTGCTCATTCTACTTGAGTTTTTGAACTCTTGGCTTACTATTAAAATTGATGGCAAGTTTGTTCATTGTTTGATATAGATTAGCTCTAATGAAAAGAATATTAGGAAGTAATCATGAGTAATTAGCTGCTTTTTTTTAGGTATACCAACTACTTTGGGAGAGGTGTTATGTACTTATTGATAATATTGAAAGACCAAAGTAAATATCCAATTTAGCGTAATTTTTCATTCTTTTATCATTTTATTCATTACTAAAAAATTCTGCCCCTATCCTTATGAGTAATTTTTTTTCTTTGCTTCTCCACCCCCCCCCCGCTACCCCTATCCCTGCCGTTTCCTGTTTTAAGATTGTGATCTTTCGTTTGAAAATTTTGGGTTCTATTTGAAATTTTTTAAAAATTAGAACAAAATTCTCACCTATATCTGTGGGTTTATCTTTACCTTCTGGAAATATGACGTTTTCATATTATACAAATTTTCCTAAACTAGCTTCTTTTAAACTTAAGTAATATAGATTATCAGTAGAAAAGCTTCCTGAAAGAAGAAATTGTTTAAGATAAATTTGAAAGTAGCAAAACAGAAGAGAATTGACAGCAGATATAGAGGATACTGCAGAAGTAACCACAGCATGAAAAGATGAGAGGCGGTTATCTAGAACAGGGGTCCCAAACACCCAGGCCACAGACCACTACTAATTTGTGGCTTTTTAGAACCAGGCCGCACAGCAGGAGGTGAGCAGGGGTGTGCAAGCAAAGCTTCATCTGTATTTGCAGCCACTCCCTAACACTGGCATCACCGCCTCAGCTCCACCTCAGATCATCAAGCATTAGATTCTCATAGGAGCACCAGTCCCTGGTACCAAAAAGATTGGGGACCGCTGATCTAGAACAAATCTGAGTTTAGAAAATAGAAATGAATTAAAATATGAGTTGAAAAAGGTATTTGAATTTCTAAGCAATATAAATAAATTTAAGTCTGGGGTATTAAAAATGTGTATTCAAAAGGAATTTTCTTAAGTAGTTTTAATAGCTACTTTCCAGCAGATTTAAAGTAAAAAGAATGTAAACATAGTAGACACCTTTTTTGGATGTCTCACTGCCATATTAATGGTATTAAATAGCTCTTTGTGTATTAATTGTAAATCTACTCTTGGTAGAGAAGTTTAATATGCCCAATTTAAAAATGGATTGGGTATTTGAGAATTAATTTTAGGACCTTTAAAAATGACAATTAGCTTAACATACTTCGTTACCTATCTATCAAATTTAAGATACTTTGTGTTACATTTTCCAGATAATACCCATAGTATTATCAAATCAATGCCATTATATATAACTTATCAAATTTTTACTAGAAGGAAATAGTAAAGTACTAGCCAAATCATATATATAAGTAAGACCTTATATTATTTTTTTTGCAGATTTTACTTCATTCGGTTTTTCAACAAATTCATTCTGCAAAATTTTGTTGAGCACCTAGTCTTGGCCAGGTATTGTCCTAGGCAACAGAACACAGCAGTGAACAAAACAGAATCTCCTGCCCATAAACAACTACAGCTGATGATGTCTTCCAGTTTCAGTGTATTTACAGTTGGCATCTCTTTTGTCATGATGTGCATTTTTTGCAAGTCAACAGTAGACTCTCTACCAGAACTGAGTCCTCAGGAATATTTCAGTACATTGCAACAAGGAAAAGCCTCCTTAGCTTATTTTTGTCAAGCCAGTAAGTACTTCTTATTTTCTAATTTTTGTGATGTTTCCATTGCTACTTAATCAATATGTTCAGTGGGAATGTATTGTTAGGATTCATATGTGCTACAAAGCTGCTACTGTAAAATGCCTGCCTGAGTTTGAATCTGGACTCTACTGCTTGACTTCCTGTGTGACCTTGGTCAAGTCACTTAAGTCTCTCTGTGTGTCTTTTTTTTTTGTCATTCCTATCATTGAGGAAATAGTATTTGCTTTATAAATTTGTTGTAAGGATTAAGTGATTTTACTCATGTGACTAGTCCATAGTAAATACTAGGTAAAAATTAGCTATTAATATAAAAACATCTGAATTTTATCTAGTCATTTCTGAAAGTATACTTTTTGGTATTTTTAGCATGTAAGTATTTTGTTTTTTTAAACTTTAAATGTAGTGTGAGTAATGCTTTAGTTTAATACTCTGCTTAGTTAATTAGTAACATTACTTAAACTGAATTAACTAATGTAACTGTTGAACATAACTAATAATTGTAATGGTCTCATTTAAGTCTTTATGCATTAAAGGATACTATTGGAATTAGTAATGAAGTAAATCCACATTTCTATTGACTGTTGTGATTTGAAAATGGTATCTTAAAATCATTTTGAAGGTTTTGTACATGTGTACATGTCTGTTTTGTATGTGGAAAAATAATGCAAATATTAGATTTAAATTAAACATCTATTTACCTTATTATTTTAGAAAGTTTTTAAGGTCACTTACAAAGTTAATATATGTCATTATAAAGACATTAGAAATAAGAATAATGAAGCTTTGGAAATTAGGGTATAAAATAAATAACTAGATATATTTAATTACTAATTGTTGTTATTGTATACTGGTTGGTCAAACTAATATATTCTTCAGCTTGTAGCTTTGGGCTTTAATTTTAAAAATTCATCTTTCTTAAGGGCAAGTCATTAAACATTCATAAAACATTTCTTATTTTAGATTCTCCAAGTACCTCTATATTTCTTGAAGAACTGAATAAGGCTGTTAAACCTCTCCAGGACTATGGAATTTCAGTTGCAAAGGTAGAAAAACATCTATGTCAATAAGTTATTAGTGACAAACATTTTACATTTATATGACTTAAGAATGAGTATCTAAAAATGCTTATGTTATTTCACTTCTTTTTCCAAACTGGAAAAATATTTTCCTACCTTTCTTTTTTCATTAGGATTGACAGAAGCACAGAAAGGTAGTTCTAGATTATTGTATAGATTTGTACATAGAGAGAAAAAAAGCTATTTAAAATTCTTTGGCTTAGAATTTAATTTTATTTTGTAAACTGTTAAATTGGGCTCTGGTGTCATTTTTCAATCCTATATTTAGGCGTTGGTTTTGTTTTGGCTGACAAATATAATAGATATTCACAATTCAATTGTTTATTAAATTTCTATTAGCACAAATGGAAGTACTAAAATGGAGGTAATTCAAGTATTTTTTCTTTCCTATACTAAGTCTTTATAATTGCTTATATTGCAGTTTCTCTCATGCATGTTAAGTACAAAGTTAAGACAACCTAATTTGAACATACATAGTTAATTTTTTTCTCAGAAAATGTACATATTTGCCATGGAGTATTATGGAATATTTCCACAAGCATCATAGCTACCTGAGTCTTTCATTTAGTTTAAATTTAGAAATTGTACTTCAGAAAACTAAAAGAAATAATCCAGGGATTATTAAATTATTTCTGATTAGTGTTTACCTGACTTTCTGTCACCCACGTAAGAATCGTCCAAACTTGTAGAGAGATTTTTTAAGAATTTATTTGAGCCAAACCGACAACAGATGCTGGAGAGCAAGATCTCAAATGCTCTGGAGAATAACAGTTTTGCAGTTTCTTTTATGCATTTGAAATTAAAGAGGGAACATAAGGAAATTACATACATGAAGGTGGGAGAAAGCAAAGTGGCAACTGGATTACAGGATAGTTAAGATTATGTACTTTCTTGAGGAGTCTGAAAAGGTAGTCACCATGTATTAGAAGGAAGGGTCTGAAAAGAGGCATTTCAAAAGTGTGTTAATCTATATGCACAGAAACAATGGACAAGGCTTGCTTAAGGGAAAAAGATAAAACTTTTACTAAAGAAGTTATACTCTTGGGGCATGAATACCTACCGTGACCTGCCCAGTTAGGAACTTGTGATCTGATCACCTAGTGAGGTTACTTTTCATAGAACCACTTTTTCTTCCACATAGTGTACATTTATTCTTAGTTGATTAGCCTTCCTTCTCCGAGAGATGACTACTGTCCTTGGTCTCTGCAGCTAAGTTCCCAGGGCAAGAAGCATTGAAAGGTTAACTAACCTTGGCTTTTAAAGGGGTTCTGTTCTCTCTATCCACAGAACACTTCTGACACTAAATGTGTGAGTTTTCCACACCAAGGAATTCTCACACTAACTACACAAAGTTAGCACAGACCACACAAGTTAAGAGCTCAGTTTTATAAGACCGCGCATCACTTCAGATGCCAATCATAAGTAGTATGTCCTCAGGTTACCTGAGACTTCTACAGAACTTGTCTACAAATTGAGTTCTTACCACCCCTTCCTGAGATTCAGTAATTTGCTATAACGAGTCACAGAACTCAGGGAATTACTTTACTTACTATTACTGGTTTATTATAAAGACTATCTCAGGAATAGTCAAATGGAAGAGACCATAGGGCAAGGTCTTGAGCACAGGAGCTTCTGTCCTCGGGCGGTTTGGGGTGTGTCATCCTCTCAGTACTTGGATATGTTTACCAACCCAGAATCTCTCCAAACTCTTGTTTGAGTTTTTTATGGAGGTTCCATTATGTAGGCCAGGGTGATTAAATCATTGGTCTTTGTTGATTAACAATCTTACCTGGAGGATAGAAGGTGAGGCTGAAAGTTCCAACCCTCTTAATCTTGCCTCTGTCTTTTCTGAGGACCAGCCCCTCTCCGGAAGCTGGCTCGGGCACCCAAGCCACCAGTCATTCATTAGCATGGAAAAAGACACTCAGAGGGTTTTAGATGCTCTTACATCTGGATCTGGAGTTAAAAGACCAAATATAGAACAAAAGATACTCCTAGTATTCATGTCGCTCGGCAAATTATAAGGGTTTTAGAAACTCTGTGTTAGGAACCAGGGTCAGAGACCAAATATATATTTCTTATTATGTCATGGCTATATACCTTAAAGAAATTTTTTTTCCCTCACTTCTGTTTGTATAGAGGTACTGTGCCCAGGCAGGTGCCCACAAAGCTTAACATTCTACTCCAGTTATTAGATACACAGTTAGTTACTAGTTACTAGATAAATATCATAATTATCCCTTTTGAGAGTCATACCAACTTACTATTTCATTTCTAAATTTCTGTTTAAAACTTTATTCAAAGCTCTTCAGAGATGAGTGCCATTATCATTCCAGGGTATAATCAGTTGTTCAAAGTTAACTGAGACCTAGCACATAATATATACTCAATAAATGTTTATGAGATTGAAATAAGCTCACTATTTTTAATCTGCTATTGGATAGAAAGATGACAGTCTCAGTCTATTACTTTGAAGAGTTTCTATCTTAAATAGGGAGGACAAAACACATTCACAAATCATTTTAATAACAAGCAGAACCTGACCATTTAGTAAGAGAAATACAGATAAAATGCAGTAGAGATTAAGAGAAAAGAAAGCTCATACCTGATTGTTGGGGTAGAAGGTCACACATGGTATTGGGAAACACTTCACAAAAAGTAGCATTTTGAGATTTCTCAAAAGTTGAGATTTCAAGAGGCAGCGGTAGATGAAGAAAACACTAAAATATAAATGGACTAAATATTCCAATTAAGACAAAGATTGTCAAGCATGTGTAATGACCAGACCCAACTATATGAACCCCTCAAGTTCGGTAACTTTTGTACTCTCAAAACTTTCCAGATATGACCACTTCCAGTACCTTCACTTTTACCCCTTATTCCTTGTCCAAACCATCATCATTTCCTATCTGGGAAGTCACAATAGCCTTCTAATAATTGCCATTTTTCCTTCTTCACATGTAAGTCGGATGTGGCTTCTCAGAATGCTTTGCATTATAGTTATGATAAATTGAAACTTCACTTTTGTGGACACTCGCTTCCTCTTTAATCTCATTTTCTGTTCCTCCCCCTTGCTCATTTTGTTCCTGACACATACTGGTCAATCTTTCTGTTACTTGAATATCCAGATATGTTATTTCCACAAGGCCTTTGAAGGTATCTTCCCACTCTGCTTAGAACTGTCTCTTCCACATACTTATATTTTTGTATGCAGAACTTCATTACTTCAGTTATTTGTTCAAATGTCACTTCCTCAGAGAAGCCTTCCTTGATTCCTATCTAAAATGTCCTATTACACACTAACCCCTTAATATATATTTTTTATAGCACTTAACATTACATATTAGTTAGTTTTTTCAATGGTCTGTCTCTACTTTTAGAAGGTAGGTTCTAAAGGTAAAGATTTTTATTTGGAACTTAACAGCACCCCCAGTGACTAGAACAGTGACTAACGTACGGCAGGTGTTCAAATAGATGATGAATGGACAAATGGACTAGCTTATTGTCATAATGCCAACCATCCCCTATCCTCTGACTTTTAAACATTCTTTTAAAAATTAAATATGCAAGTTTTTACTTTTTTGGTCATGGCTATACTCTGACTTTTAACTTTCTCTTTTCCTGATATCTTTTCTGAGTATCACTTCTCCTTTTGTAGCTTTGGGGAGAAAAAAATGTAGCTTCCCTAATTGTCATTCTGATTATTCAAACTCTATTAAAATTAAATTCAACAACAACAACAAAACCCATCATAAAGAGCCCCAAAACTTAAAAATCCAAAACAAAGTAACTTCTTCCAGCCTTGGTTTTGGTAAGTTATATTGGTGGCCACCCATTTGCTCCATCTAATAACCTCTTCATTCCCTTTATTGTCTTTCTTCCACCACTCAATCCCATGTTGCATATACACGCTCAGATTTCTCCCTAGTTTTACTTACTGTATTTGTAAAGTCTCTGGAATCTCTTCTGTCCTTTTCTGCTTGAGTTCAGATCCCAGTCATACTTGACCTATATTAATGTGATATTCTTTCAACCTGCTTCCTTATCTTTGTGCTCTCATGCCTTTCATTTTATCTTCATGTTCAGGATTGTCCTTATATTTTTCAGATAGAGTCCTGATAGTGAGCTGTCAAGGGTTATGATGGCTGCTCTAACATCATCAGGGACTCAGGTTCTTTTTTTCTGTTGCACTGTCTGTTGTTTTGTCAGGAAGAAGTGAGAAGAGTAAGAGTTTTTATTTTTAGGCCATCCTCTTTTAAGAGCCTTCTAGAAATCCCAACGAAATGACTTAACACCACTTAGGAATTCTTGGCTATTGGGAGCCTAGAAAAATCTTTAAATGTGGTACTTGCTTTTAGTGAAGTTCTCTTAGTAAAACAAAATGAGAAGATGTATTCTGGGTAAGAAACCAGCAGTATCTGCCATACCTGTATTTAGGCTGCTGAGATGCTTTCATGGTCCCAGTTTACCACTCATTTCTGTGCTTCCTGGCTTTTGCTCATAATTTTCGTCCTGCTTTGTTTCCTTCCTTTTATACCTAGTTACCTTCTACTTGTTCCATAAGACTGAATTAAATGTAAACTCTTAGGTATAATTAAATATAACTCCTACGTGTAGAAAAAGTTTCTGGGTTACCTCAAGCACTCAAACAAATAAGCAATTACAGGATACAAATCAGAAAGAAAACTAAAATAAAAAAATTTAACCTGGAGATAACTGTAATGTTTAATTTTCCTTCTCGTTCCCCTAATCAAGAAACTTTACCTTTTGATATATATTCTAAGCCTTAAATATAATCTTTTAAAGGTTAATTGTGCCAAAGAAGAAACATCAAGATATTGTGGAAAAGAAAAGGATTTGATGAAAGCCTATTTATTCAGGTAAACTATTATTTTTAGTGTGATGGACAAATATAAAGCTATACTTCCAGAATACTTAAGTATATAAATTATCACTAATCTAGAATAAAGTTTTTTGCAGTAGGGGGTCACATGAAGTTTAGCAAAAAGTTCAAGTATTAGATTTGTTACCTGCACTTTAGCTTCTTTGTCTATGAAATGAAGAGAATAATACCTACTTCACAAGATTGTTTTGAATATTACATGAGAATCTTATGTAAATTCCTACTACAAATGTCTGGTAAGTAAGCACTTAGAAAATTCAGTATTCTAAGTAGATATGGTAGGCCCATACTCAGGTGTGAAATAAATGTGCCTTATTTTTGAGGAACCTGCTGATGTTCTGGTTGTAGACTCCTCTGTACTTGAGTCTATCAGAGGTTTCTTAGATTCTCTCTGCAGACCCCTGGGATTTGGCCTAGAAAATGGGGAGAGATCCTGTCTCCTCGGGGGCACTTCTTTCTCTCTCCTGCTTGTCTTCTACCTAGCCCAGTTTGAGGAATCTGTGTATGTGTGTGACAGCGAGGTTGGTAGGAAGCCCTGTTTGGACTCATGTTTTATTCTAGTCCCGCCCCTGCTAGGCCTAGAAACCTAAGTTAACATGGTTATTTAGTGTATAAATATTTGAGTATATATTATGGCTAGCACTCTGTTAGGTGCATGGGATAATGGATACAGGCTCCAACATTAAAGAACTAAAAGCCTAGTGTATTTGAGAAACAAGTAAATTGGATGCTAAGGAGATATTTCTGTAATTCCTTTTTGAACTTTTTACAGGGGCAACATATTACTCAGAGAATTCCCTACTGACACCTTGTTTGATGTGAATGCCATTATTGCTCATGTTCTCTTGTAAGTACAAGGAGTATCCATTCATGTCTTTATTACTTATATGGTGATTTCATTTTAGACAACCACAATCCATTAAAATATTTTAGAGTTTTAATAGATTTGTAGTCATGAAATTTACACAAATTGCTAGTCTGTCTTCCCACATAGAGGATCTAAAATTTCTTAAGCGACAAAGGATACAGAAATATATAGATACTCTGTATAAGAATAGGAGATGATACAACATGACCATATGAGTTATACTATAGCTTTTGCTTTTGATTCTACCTGAGAATTGAAGATTTTACCAAGTAAGAAGCTCATTTTTGCTATTCTCACTTGGATTTTTAAAGTTATCTAAGATACTTATCACCCAGCCTGACTTTTTTGCTAGAGGCTATAGCTCTGTGCCTGCTCACTAAGTGTAGAAACAGTCCAAATGGCCCCAGCACATACCTGAACGTTTACTGAGAGTGAGCAAGCAAATCTAATTTAAATTCCCTGCCATGGAGTCTTTAGGCCTTGGCCTCAGGCCTACCTAGGGTTCATTCCTGTGGTCTCCCTCGAAATAAAGTCTAGTATTCTCTTTGGTGACAGAGCTGGAAACCGTGACTTGTTAAGAACACAAGTTTACATGGACTTTCCCAATTCAACGTTGTTGTAAGTCTGTACCAACTAAGACCTTTGCTGACATTGGCTGTCTTTTTCTACTTGGCTCTCCTCTTCATTCTCTGAATGGATTTCCACACAAGTCTAGATTCACTAAGGATTTGAGCCCTCCCATTCCATTACGTGATCTGAGCACTTTGTCTTTTCCGATTGCTAGTTTTTCTCATTTCTAAATGTTATAATTGCAGCCTTATGAGATTATGGTGAAGATTGAATAAGGTGATGCATGTGAAAATTACATTGCGGATTTTACCCAGTGCTCTACAAATGTTAGCTGCACTATATATATCTAATAAATAAATAAATATGAGAAGTCTCATTTCGCAATAAAGAAAAAAAAGCAGTCCATATTCAGATATCTACCTATGGTTCTGTTCACACAGTGATGAGGGAGTGAGTCCATGTGAGCTCATGCTGTGTCAGTTGCTTCTGATATTTGCCATGAGGCAGCAATTGCAAAGAATAACCATTCTTCTTTAGTCATTGTTGACTCCTAAAAATCAACCAATGATGCACAAAAGGAAAGATTGTTCAGTATGTAAGAAACAATGGAATCTCATTAACTCTGGTTAATGGTACATGATATCCTTGTGACAATACTGTCAGAAACTGGAAGTTTTTTTCCCTTTAAATTAATGTACTACTAGTAATACAAACTTCAAATATTATAGGAATTATTTTCAGCAATCATAATTTCCACTTATAGTTTATTCTTCAACATATTATGACTGAGCCTGGGTATTGAGTCTTTAGGAGACATTACTTTAGAACCTCTGGGGAAAGCTACTCTTAGAGGTATCTTCCTCTAAAACACCTAGACTGTGCCCATGTTGGTCCTTTCTTAATAGGTTATAAGCTATTGTTCATTCTTTTATCTTTATAAGGTTTGTTCCTGCACAGGATTGTCAGGGGGGTTCCTGTTTGATAGTGATATACTTTTTACTGGGAAATTGTAATAAAAAATCACTTGTGCATTTGAATGCAAGACATGTTCTATGTTAATTGGTAGTAATAGTTATATCTTGAAACTGTGCTCCTTTATACAAAGTCCTATTACCAGTGCATAGCACCATGCATGATGTATGTTAGGTGCTCAAAAAATACTGCATTGGTGGTGAATGAATTTGGAAGCTTCACTCTTTTGTGTTAAAAATGGGAGAAACAGAAATCTTGTGATATAAGTCCATAAAATCGTTTCTGGTGATAAGAATTTTAAAAGAAGTAAGCTAGTAGGAGAATATAGAATGTATGACAAAAAGACAAAGATGTTTATGAATTTCGTTATTACTTGTACTCTTAGTTCACATTTTGGAAGTGGCTTCTACCTGCTCGTTTTTTAAAAACTGTATTAATTTAGAAAATGCTTAATATTGGGATATTTAATTTTATGCATGAATGTGGCCAGTCACAATATAAATTAATTAAGATAAAATTTGTTGCTCTCTGTTTCCCCCCTTTTCCCCATTTCCTTTTATTTATTTATTTATTTTTTGTCTTAGGGATTTTTCTATGGCAAAATAGAAAGTGACATTTTCTTTTTATTGGGTTTTTTAGAATTTGAATAACGACAGAAATATAATATAAAAATGGTCTTATTTTCTGAAAAAGGCTGAGCAGCTTGCTATATACTCTATATACTCTATGAGTAGGGTCACATAGACCTTTCAGTTTCTTTTTTTTTTCTGACAGTTACTTAGTTCTTGCCATGTATGTTATGTATGTAATAGTTGTGATAAGAGAGTTTCAGGAAAAGCATGCCAGGGAAAAGGAAGGCTTTTCTGGGGCGGAAGAACTCTCAGGTCAGAGCAGCCCCAGGCTGTTTTACTGCTTCATTAGAGCAAGAAAATCCCGAGACAGACTTTTCCTTTAGCCCATTTCTGTCAGTATTGCTCCCCTTTGTGACTGGGGTGAAGGAGCACAGGCTTGTGGAATGGATCCTAGAGATTTCTGGATGTGTCCATATTCTGGAAGTTAACATTAAAGTTTTGAAGCCATTGGGGAAAATCATAGCGATCATTAGATTATGAATGTCATTAGTTTTGGTTTATTATTACCTCATGGGTAACGACTGCTTAAGTAGTTTTGGGATATGAGGCAAGGTAACTTCTGAAAGCCCCATGACCTTATCTGTAAAATGGAGTTAGTGATCATACCAATCTCAGAAATTTGCCATGAAAATTAAAGAAAACATAGTACATTGCTGAGAGTTTTAGCTATGAACCTCAGAATCTGGGTCTGATTGGCTTAAGCAGAAAAGGATTTGGAGCAGAGAGAGGAAATCTCAGGCTCACTAGAAAAGCTGGAGGACTGAACTCAGTTTATATGACTGAATTACAGTCAAGATCATGACAAAAAAACTAGTCTGGAGAGTACTGCTGCATTACTGCTGAGAGTTGCATGCCACAGCTTGTATCTCCTGAACTGGGGCTGTCATCAGCACTTCTTTCACTGCTGCCTTTGAAGCTGACTCTTGCTGCTACTGCTTCTTGAAAGAATTCTGCACTGTTCCTAATTTGTAATTTACATCACTAGCTCCTGATCCAAAATGTCAGGCAAGTGATTCTGGGTCATATAGTTTATGCCTTGCATCAGGGAACTTGAGAAAGTAAGTTTACCATAATATTAGATTTTTGAGGGCACTCTGCCCTTTTATGAGGGGAGCTCTGCCCAATAGAAAGACTTAGAAAACTGGGAATTCCCAAAGCAAAAGAGAGGAGCTCAGAGCTAGGCAGTCCCAATACTGATAAACTGCTGTGCCTGACATGTGGTAATGTCCCCCAAATGTTAGCTTTTATTAATTTATATTTGCCAGTCTTTTGGGAAAAAAGGTTAGGGAGATTTCGTCTCCCATATTTGATTTTTGAAGCACATAGATTAGAGTTGCTAGAACAATAAGGGTAAAAGGCTAGAATTTACATGGAAGTCCAATTAAGTTGACTAGATAGCACCTCCAAAATGCTTTGAAGTTACTCAACAGTAATTCTGAACTTGTTAGCCAAAATGTATAAGCAGCTGCTACCCACACTGCCACCAAGTTACCCTTGCCTTTCATTAGTTGCCTCCCTTTCTACCTGCTTTCCCATTTACAAGAGCAGTCCATAATGTAGTTTAAAAGTCCTGGCCTTAGTGTCAGGAGGCCTAGATTTGAATCTTAGGTCTACCAGTGACTACCAGTGTGATCTGGAGCAGGTTACATAATCCTTCAAACTGTTGAATGTACGTGTTGAATAAAGAATATTGCAAGAATATCGTTGAAGGTTTAAATGAAAACATGAACTATCTGGCACATAGTGAGTACTGCTTTGTAAATATTTCTTTTATAAACAAAATGAACTGTGGGAATTGTAAAAGATCAAGTTTTACATTTCTTTTAAAAAGTTGAAGAAATCTGTAGTAAGTCAATATTTAAGCCAGTGTAATTTAGGGCAGCAGTTTCAGACTGTCCATGAAATCACAATACTTTTATAATAATACTAAGACATTATTTGCCTTTTACACTTTCGTTCTCTCAGGAGTGCAGTTTCCAAAGGCTATATGATATGTGATATCATAACAGACTGAATGCAGAAGCAGTTATAGAATCCAGCTGTTTATTTAGTCCAATATTAAGATTTGCAAAAATGTAAAACAGTGCCACTCTTTTCACTAAATTTTTCTTTTGTTTTGAAAAATTTAGTTTTTTTTTTAATAAATAGCATTATTTATATTAAGATGCTATAGAGTTTATTTTTAAAAGAATTTATTTTAAAATTTCTTTTTAATTTTTATTTTGGCAACTATTGGTAGATATAACCTACGTAAACAAAAGCTCTTTGAAGAGCTCAATAATTTTTAAGTTTATAAAGGTATCTTGAGATCAAAAAGTTTAAGAACTGCAATATTGGCAGAAAGTGCCATGTTGTCCATAGGAAGAAATCCCAATTGACTAATTTGTTGAAGATAGTTGAGTGAACCTTTGCTTATTTAAATATTTAAGTGGACTTGGGCTTATTTAAGTGGACTTGGAATAACTTTCAAGAATCTTTAAAATTGGCCTAACAAAAATATATACACACACAGAAAAGTGAAATGAGTTGTTAGAAGATTTATGTAGAAGTAGAAAATTAATAAAGAAGAGTCTTTTGAATGAAGAAATATTGTCAGTCCGATTTACACATTGACAAGATGATTTAGAAGAATTACAATCAAGTGGAAAGATCACTGAACTAGGAGTAATAAGGCCTGTTTTGTGTTCTGTTCCTGGTTCCTTGATTCAGTAAATGTATTTTTGAGTAACCGAGCTTTTCAGTGTTTTGAACTTTCATTTCTTCAAACAAAGAATGGTAATGATTCCCTCTCTACCTTTTATTTATTTAACAAACATTTATTGATTAGCTAATAATATACTAGGCTCTGTTCTTAGTTATTACAGATATAGTGATAAAATATGCAAGGTCCCTGCCTCACAAACATAACAGTTTAATGAGAGAGGCTGGAGTAAACAAGTAAACAAATATATAAGTATTTATAAATTGTGATAGGTACTATGAAGGGATCAAATAGTGTGGAATGAAAGAGGAAAATGCTATAGACCTACGTATGTTGGACCGACAAGGAAGGCTTCTCTGAGATGAGATGTATGAGAAGGAGCAGAGGGAATAGCTTTCAGCAAAGAGAATTGTATCTGCAGAGGCCCTGAGGTGTGCCTAAAATGGTAGACATGAGGGATGGTAGAACAAAATGAGGCTAGAGAAGTAGGCAAGGTCTAGGTCATGCAGGGCCTTCCTCACATTACAGGCCATGGAAAGAGGCGTGCAGTTTAGATGTGTGAAGGGCTCAAATGTATTCAAGCTGAGATCTGTAAGGGATTATTTGGCTAGACTAGGACATTAGCAAATACAGCATAAATACATTGAGAGATGGTCATGATGGAGAATGAGCATCATTTTTCACAACCATCCCTACTTGACGTTCTTAGGGACAGATTAATGATTTAGGAGTGATTTTAATTTAGTGTTAAAATGCTTAGGTTTTTACTAATTTTTTTTTATTAGGTTCTTTTATTTACTCAAATATAACTAAATTCATATCAGGTTTTTCTACTAATTACATCTGTTTATTTTAGTGCTCTTCTTTTCAATGAAGTAAAATATATTACCACTCTGGAAGACTTTCAGAATATAGAAAATGCTCTGAAAGGAAAAGCAAACATTGCATTTTCATATGTAAGAGCCATTGGAACACCAGGTATTTATTAACTTTGACTTTAATTTTGCTATGCATTTGTACGTATGTGATTATATAAAAAAAAATAATGATTTCGACCACAATCTTAATATTTTAAAATAAATTTACAGTATCTTTACTATTATATTTCCTCTTTTTAAATGGGCAGCATTGCATAATGGTTGAACAAAAACTCTGGAGCCAGACTTCCTAGATTACACTCCCTGCTCCATTAATTACTTATAGTGTGACTTTGGACAACTTACTTAACCTATTTCCTAGTCACTAACATGGTGAAAATAACCTTTTAGTGTTATTGGTAGGACCAAATGACTTTGAATAATTAAAATGGTTTCTGGGATACAGTAAGTACTTTGCAAGTTCACTGTAACTTTTTATTTTCTTATAGTCTTCATGGTACATGGTATAGTAGTTTATAGTATTTAGTAAATGTTGTTGACTCAGTGGCTTTCTTTTTAAATATTTTGATATTTTCTGTTTATGACATTTTTTTAATTTTTAAAACATTGATTTCAACAGCATCCCCTTGAGCATTAATATCTAATTTTGTCATGAAGTCTATAAACATTTTATGAACAAATTATAGTTGTGCTTTTATTTGTTTATAGTTATAACTTGGCTATGTGAGTATAAAACAATAAATACATTTTAAAAATTATAGATGCTCTATGAAGGAACATTACTTATTGGAAATCTCAGTTTTTATAAACATAAACCTTGATGGCTGCATAACCTACCACTAACTTAATACGCTTGTGAAATAATATTCCTTTTCAGGAACCTTAGATTATTATATTTTGTCCAGGTTATTGTATTATATTATTGTGTAATTATAATCAAGATGAGAGGAATGAGCGATAGAGGGCTTACACCGGCATATGAAACAGAACCCCCAGACTTATATTAATGGGATCGATCTGACCTCTATGTTTGGAATAAACTGGAAAGAGTAATGGTAAAATAAAGGAGAAAATTAGGAAGTTGTTGCAATAATACAGGCAAGAGATGATGATAAGTGGCTTGGACCAGTGTGTTAGTGATAGACATGTCAATAACTTTAAAAAAATCTGGCAGTATTTTGGATGTAGAACTTACTGAATTTGCTGGTATATTGGATGTGCAGTGAAAGAAAAATAGAAACAAGGGCGAGTCTGGAGTGTTGGCCTGAGCTACTTGAAAGTTGAACTTGCTTATAACTAAGATAGGGGAGACTAGAAATAAACAGTTTGGCGAGGAAGCTCTGGAATTCACTTTTGAACATACAACTTGCCAAATATCCGCTAGATATCCAAGTAGAGTTATCTGTAAGGTAGTTGGATATTACTAATCTTCATTTTATGGTAGAACTACAGACTAGGGATCTAAATTTGTGAGATAAAACTAGGAGACCAGAGAGATATGAAGGAGTGAGACTAAATGGGAAGAAGACTGAATTCATACTTGAACATTTTTGGATCAGCAAGGTAGAGAGGAACCGGTCAAGGTGACAGAAGGTATAGCCTATGTGGTAGGAATGTCCTGCAAGCCAATTAGGACAGGGTTTTAAGGAAGAGATAGGAACAATTGTGTCAAATGATGCTGAAAAGCTGATTAAGATAAGAACTGCCAGGTGGTCACTATGCTAGCAATGTGGAAGTTATTGGTGAAGTTGACAAGCGCAGTTTCTAGAGTGGCAGGGGTAAGTGCCTGATAGGGATATAAAAGAGAATATACAGTAAGTCGAAGACTGAATATAGAACTTCATTTGAGAAGTTTTGCTACTAAGGGAAAGAGAAAAATGGGTGAAGAGTTTTTTAAGAAGCATATTTGTATGTTGATGAGAATGATCCAGTAGAAATAGGAAAATGCATCATGTATGAAAAAGAAGGGAGAATTACTGCAACAAGATCTTTGAGTTAGTGGAGAGGGGGTGGTTCTTTTCTGGGAGCACAGCAAGTTCATATATGGTAATAGGAGAGAAGACAGAATATGGGCATTAATTTAGGTAAGTGAGTAGATACAGTGCTGGGAACTAGTGGAAATTGTTTTGGTTTTGTTTTGTTTTTTTAACAGGTTATATTTTCTCTATTAAATAGAAATAAAGTTATCAGGTAGTTTGAGGAGAGGGTAGAAAAAATAGTTGTTTAGGAGTCCTGGAAACAAAGAGTGGTTGCTAGGCAGCTATAATAGTTGTCAGTAATGTAAAGTGAGACCATTAGCCTGGTGATGCTAGCAGGCTTTTCGTTTTTTTCCCCTTTAGCCATATATACTTTTGTGGGTATAAGTACAGAATAGGTAGAATTTGATTTAACGTGGATTGTGTTTTAGCCAAATGGTCAGGGGAGTGATAATAAAAATTGACCATGGAATTTAAGTTGGATTAAGAGGAAAGAGGGGACCTGAGAGGGGTGACTGACAGTGAAAAATAAGAGGATCGTAGGTCCTGGAAAGTTAGTTATGTACTAGGCAGAGTGACCTTGTTAGATAGGAGTGTGTATGTGTCTATTTGAGTAGGATGATGCTGGACATTTTGATTCTAGAAGAGCTTGCAGTAGTTGGTACTTACAAGGCCTGCAATGAGATCATAGCAGTGAGTGGTTAAGATAGGGTTGAAGAGAGTCATTGGCATCCATAGAGAAGGCCAAGGACTGAGAGCCTAAGGTTTAGAAAGAATCATCTATGGGGATAATAAAAATTACCAAGGATTATATATGACAGAAATAGTATTGGAAAAAGTGACAGTGTAACAAAAACTAAAATCTTTGTGTAATGAGAGGGAGTGACCTTGGCTGGGGTGGTAGGAGACTCCAACAAGGCAGAGTGGTGAGTGAAGGAATCTGGTAATATGTAACATAAGTGGTAGGTTAAGTGGGTAGGTTAAGGGGAAGATAACTGCCAGGAAATGACAGTGAGAAGAAAAGGGAAAATAAAATATGAAAAGGAGAGAATCTTCAAAGAAGCACTTTCAGAAAATTTTCCAGAACTGAAGAATTTGGGCTTCCAGACTGAAAGGCTTCATTGTGTCCCAGCATCATAAATGACTATAGAGCCACACCAAAGCGTCTCATTTTGAAATTTCAGAATATTGGAAACAAATATTATTCTGAAATCTTCCAGAAGGAAAAAATGAGTTTGCAGTTAAAGGATCAAGAATCAGAATGGTGTTGGACTTCTCAGTTGCAGCTCCGGAAACTGAAGAAAATGAACAATGCTTCCAAAATTCTCAGGAGAAATGACTTGAACCTTGAATTCTATACTCAGACAACTACAGCTAGTTATGAAAGTAGAATTAAGACACTTCTAGAAGTGGGAGGTTGCAAAAATGTGTATTTCATATATCCTGTCATAGGAAGGTGCTAGAGAATGGGAGCAAGGGAGCAAATCAATTTAAAAAATATGCATATCAACTATAGAAATGATCCCTGAAAGTATCATTTATATGTGGGATATAAACCTAAAAACAACAAACAAACAGAGACTCATAGACAATAGACTAGTGGTTATATCAGAGGGTCGGGGGGAGGGGAGAGGTAGATGGGGTACAAGTCAAATATGTAGTGACAGAAATCTAACTATAGCATTCAACACACAACACTATATATATACACACACACACACACATATATGTACACACACGCGCGCGCGCACACACACACACACACATACACACACACCCCTTAAGGTTGAATTGTAAAATATATATATATATATGTAACAGGCCAAAGGATCAAACATATGAGAGAATTAGAGATCCTTTGGATGATGAAGTGAGTTCTTAGGATGAAAGTTGTGTAGCATACCAAGTAGCAATGGTATGTGTGGTACATTTCTGCAGAAATGTCTCCAAGAAGAGGGAATCAATAGTATACCTGATATATTTGAAATATTAAGAGGGTTAGACAACTGTAAGAGTTTAGGAGTAAATTAGGAAGAAATCTACACAAAAATAGATAGGTATGACTATAGTGAATAAAAAGTTTGAAAAAGAAAAAGTGTTCATTTTATACTGCATGGCTCATTTGTAAATAGTATTTACTGAGCCATAATGATGTAAGTACTGACTGTTGATCTAGTAAAAATTAGAACTATATTGGGAAAGTTGAGGGAATAGAAATGTATACATTTGTGGAGTGGGGTTTTGGAAAAGAGAGCCACTTTATATCATCTTCCAAAGTGGAAGGTCAGTAGGTAATACTAACACTTAAAAAACTTAGGAAATGAGTGTAAGACTATCATTTAAAGACTTGGAGATAATTAACCAAAGAAACGGTGAAAGAGTTGAAAGTTTTCCCTTGAAATTGGATATGGGGCAGAAGAACTATTGTTTTTCTTATTGTAAAATGATTTGTCTCTTTAAACTATATTTAAGAATAAGTTTGATTAAAAAGTAACTAAACCAGAAAGAATATGAGAGATATACATATATAAAATATAGCATGACAATTGTATGGTGGCTTCATATTCTCTTCCCTCTCACTAGGAAGAAACTATCACTGATTTTTCATGTTCTATTCTTAGGTAAAACTAATTTTCTACTCCCTCTTAATTCTTCTCTTACCTCGAATAGACTTTTCATAACTTCTTTAACTGCCTGCATTTTCACAACTGGGATTTCTACAAAGGATTTTTCTTTAAATACAATAAAGCATAAATAGGTGTAGGAGAGTATTCAGAATAGAAGTTTATGCAGAGTCACACAAACTAACTCTTCTTTCCCAACTCCCTTATGTCTTCTTCAGAGCACAGGGCAATCATGGAAGCTGCTTTCGTATATGGGACCACATACCAATTTGTCTTAACCACAGAAATTGCCCTTTTGAGAAGTATTGGGTATGTATAAGAGGCATATGTCAACAATTTTAAGTTCACTTCACATTACTTATTCAACATTTCCATTATACTCGCACAGCATGGACTTGTCTAAGAGAAATCAAAAGCAGATGTGAACAAATAAACCTGAAAACCTGAAATCCCCTTCATTACTATCATCTGTACTGCAGTCTGAAAATGAATTTAAATATGCAGAATTGATATTAGACTAAGATGAATGAAGACAATATGGATAAGCCACAGATGTGATCGTATGAGTGGCCAAGTGTATTTTAGGAATAGATCTCCCACAGTGATGAGATAGGTGATAAAATAACAGCTTTCATAATTAAGCTCCAGAAATTCTAGAGTTCTGTAAGTTACTTTTTCATAATAATCTTAAATATATATAGGTACAGTTTTTGAACAAAATATATTAGATGTTTCTTTTCTTATTTACTTCTAGCTTACAGTTTTAGGTAGAAGCCTTCTTTTGACTATTGTCTAGGCAACTGAGGGTTAAAGCTTTTCTTTACTTTAGTCTTATAGACTGGAGCCCCAATAAATAACTAGTGCATTTTAAAGACTTTAAGTTTGGGTTTAAAATGTTCTTCAGGAACTTTAACCCAAAGCAAGGCAAAATGGCGATTGTGTGACATTTTTATACTATGCAAGAGATTTTATGAGTCCTCTTGCCAACCTCTCAGAAAATGACTATTTGATATACCACACACAATTAATTAAATACCAGACATTTTACAACTCTGTAAATTTGGAGGTTAGTGCATAGAAAACTGATAAAGTGCAATGATTTTTGGGGGGGTTGGGGGTGGGGGGAGAATGCGTAGCAGAAAATAAAGTTCCTGTAAAAAGAAATTATGTTTTCATTGCTCTGTATGACAGCCAGCATTCCTTTTCCATTAATCTCTTTTTATTGAACTATCCGCTGGTTCCCTCATTAATGAGTTAAATAAAACTTTGATGCATGTTTGCTGTTCATGCAAGAATTTTAATGTTTTTAACAATTTGAGAGTTATGCTGACAGTACTGTAAAGATTTACTGAGTCTAAAATTGTAAGCTAGAAGTTGTTGCTGAGTCTCAAGATACAATAAGCACACATTTAGCCACTACTTTGCTACTCCCAACTGCCAATTTCCCATCTTGGAATCAGGGAGGCCTTGTTATTCCCCATCCCATGGTAATTTAGTGGGGACCTCACAGTCTCTCTGAAGGTTAGTTGTTTATGCTTTTTCTTTATTTTTCAGGTAATGAATAATTGCAAATAACAGTGACATGCTTAAAACACAAAGGGTGCTTATTTATTGGCAGAGTATATGTAGGTCCTATCATTTACCTTACAAATGCTGTTCAGCAAGATATACTGTGTGTGTGTGTATTTTTTTACCTATGACCAAACACAGTAATGTTCTGGAAGACTTTTTTCTCCATTTTTAAAATGGAAATTAAAGAGTGTGTATAGTTACCCCATTTTTCATATACTTTTGAGTTTATGATGTATCAGAGATGTTTGAATTCTCATTTATTCATTGATAACAACATGGTGAGGGTTCATACCGGAACCTGACGTGACAAGGAAAGACTGTGGATTCAAAATATAGTAGTCCGTGACATTACTTCTGCATGAAGTAGTTGGCTATGACTTTGGGTTGTCTCCTAATGGGGGAGAAGTGAATGTATTTTTTTTTTCATTCATGTGTTCATTCTTTAATTTAATAAGTATTTACTGAATGCCTTCTAGGTGCTAGGCACTATTCCAGTTGCTGGGGCTATAACATTGGATGAGACTAGTATATTAATTGCTATATAATGTTTGGCCTAAGTATGTTTGAACCTATATGTCAGTTAAGAAGGATGTATATTGACAGGTAGTAAAAGAAGTAGCATGCCATGCAGGCACCGGTACTTTCTGCAACCTCCCAAAATTTCCTTCTTAAAGAATCTGTGTGTAGGCAAAGAAGGGTGTTACCTTCATCCCATATATATCCAGTCAGTTAAATCGGGCAGCCACCTGACCTAGGGACATTGGCTTACCTGAGCAAATGATATTCCCTCTCCTAAGAACTTAAAATTGGGCATAGAAAAACTATTATACAGTGTTGTGGCTCTCTTGCTCACAGGAATGTTTTGCCCATGTAGAAGTAAAGCAGAGGGAGTTGTCTTTACATAGAATTGGGAGCTGAAAAGTGTTAATGGCAAAATGAAGTTCTTGCACTCTTGCTGTTCAGATCTCTACATTTACTCTCTGATCCAATTACTTGAATTTTATTTGTAGTCTCTGAGGTACTCTTCTAAACTTCCAGTATTTTCCCCCAATCCCTCTTTTTTGTGTCTGTTATCTATAATCAAATGATTCCTGATTAACTTTGCAACATTATTTTATTATTTCAGAGGTTATGGTATGAGTTTCAACATCAGCTGGGTCTTTCTGCTCTCAACACTTTCCTTTCAACAATATGTGACTACTTAGGGTCCCTCTCAAAGAGTTTTATACTTTCTGCCTTGGCTATATTATTTCTTTTGTCTGAAATACCCATTTGTCTTATCTTCTTGGAGAAGTCTTTCTCTCCCTTACTATTTTTAATCTCCATGGTGATCTTCCTGAACCCTTTCTTTCCTTCTCCTCTCAACTTGAGGCAGAATGAAATATTTGTTTCTCATACCACTTTGTATATTATAGCATTTATAAACTACATTTTAAATGTTTCACTAAATATATCTCCTCTAGTCTAAGCCCCTCATGTATCTGAATTGTTTTATTCAACTTAGTCTTTTGTATTTTAGCACAGGGCCTAACACACACAGTAGGTATTAAATAAATCTTTGATGATTTATTGAATCATTGACTCATTAGATATTACTTTATAATTAAATTTGAAATTGGTGAACCTTAGAGCTCAATTTAAATGTGTCAAGAATTAAAATAACATTTTAAAAATAAAAAATTGCAGTATTTTGCCAAATCCTACTAAGGCCATCTGGAGGTTTTTTTAAAATGCTATTTTAATTTTGGTAAATCTTACTCACTATAAGTTTATCTTTGAATTCTCATGTTGAAGGGAATGCCAAAACTGAAATTATAAGCCATATTTACTGAGTTTTGTAATATTTCAGATACAAACTCACAAACTCCCACAAAGTGTCACATGGTTTCTATCTTAAGGCATGTTTTGGCTGAAGTTTATTTAAAACAGATTTGGGTTTAAATTAAACCTAGAAGATTTGTGTTACAAAGCCTTATTTAGCATAGCTCTAGAAAAATCATATTTGAAGGTAATCTTATTGTCCTCAAGGTGACAGCCTTTTATTTTTAAAAAAAATTATGTACACCTGCCTATAACCTAATTTAGAAGCTACCATATGAAAGAATCCAGGGGAAAAATTGCTTATACAACTCACATGGTTTGTTAAAAATATTAAGGTTAATTTTCATTAATATTCTATATCTTTTTTTTTTTTTTGCCTAGCCCATTTTCTTTTAATGTTATACTCTTCCAGGCTTTTACTAAAACAGCAATTTGAAAGACAAAGAGATTTATTGTTTTGTCTTTCTGGATGGTATAAGGATCACACATTGGACTTCAAGTGGGTCTGTCTCTAATTTTTAATTTGCAGCATGGAGGATATAGAAAACGCACATCTCTACTTTTTTCATTGTAAACCAGTGTTGGATTTGACCCAGCAATGTAGAAGAACACTAATGGGACAGCCTTTGACTACATTGAACATTTATCGATTTATTAAGTCAGTGGAAGCACCACTGCTGGTATGTGTCTTATTTTAGATAACTCATACATTAAATTTATTAAGTTTTGATTCACAGATATGTATGTTACTTAGATGAGCTATATGTTTTCCCTTTTCCTTGGATATATGTCTTTAATTTAGGAGGATTTAGAAATAGTTACTTATTCAAGGTAGAATGGAAGGTAGACTTCATAAAATGATACTTTAATGTCTTGAAGTGCCATTATTATATTGAAACTCAAATATAGTCTTGTGTAGTGAAAGTATTCTGTGGTTGTTATAATGAACTGTGGTCACTGTAAGATTACAGAGACCACATCATGGTCAAGAAAAGGCCTCTTCTATGAATATTTCCATTACTATTTTAGAAGTTGATGAATATTGGAACTATACCATTTCCAGTGCTCCATTTTCCTTAGTATGAGCCCAGAAGAGTTTTATAGACTCAACAGGTGATGGTGATCAGCACACTTTTCTTTCTGAAAGTCTGAAGGGTTGTCCTGTGCATGTGTAAAATCTTCAGTAGGCCTTTTCATTCGGTACATCCTTTTAAAATAAAAATAGTACATGCGTATTATAAATAATTTAACCAGTGCAGCAAAGTATGAAGAAAAAATATTTTAAAGCTACCTAATCCCATCACTCGGAAATGAAATGTTAGATAACATGACCCAGTCATCTCTGCGCCTATAAAAATACAAATAGAGAGATGGATGGATTAATGGACATATCATATTGCATGTGCTATTTTATAGTAAGAAGCATTATATTTAATCTTATTTGATTTAATAGAAGAAAAAAACTGATGTGAAACCAGAGGGATTATGGAACTTTTGATAAAACATTTCATTAGAGGGCTCTTAGGAAATATTGTCTTAAGTGTTAAAAATGATTTTGAAAACATTAAGAAACTAAAATCATTATTTTGAAAAAACTACATGTTTCCATTTTAGATGGTATTGATTTAACCCTTGCTGTGAAAGATGAGAAAATTAACTTCATACCTTTATTTTCATCTCAGCTTCTCTTATCCTGCTGATTTTGGTCAGTTTTGTGTTATTTTTACATTGTTAAGGTTTACAATGTTTATATTGTGTTCTGTAACCATAATTCCAACTTTTTTTTTTAAGCCTTGCTTTTCTACATTTAAATAGATTTAGAGCTCACCAGCCCCAATTCTACTGGCTTTATTCCTAAATTCTTTGAGTCAGTTTTTGTTTGTTTTGATTTGGGCTTCAAACAATTTTTTAAAAAGGCAGTATTTTTGTCTTTTTCCTTTCCTTTCAGATGGAAGAAGGGCATTTCTCTTATTCCCACAGGGAGAATACCCTATGAATTTATTTCGATCTCTCATTTCAGCATAGAGCCCTGAGAGAGAGAGAACAATTCACTCGACAGTTCTTTACCATTTCTTTCCAGCCTCATTTCCTTTTCTTCCAATATTGAGATTATTAAGAATTTTCAGGATTTTGTCTACTTACCAGTACTGTTTTTGCCTTTGGGGGCAGGATTAGGACTAATCCCTAGCTTTACTAAAAACCTTCTGTTTTTCTCTTTGGCTCTAACATTCTGGTTTGAAGTTATGTACCTTTTTTAAAACTTCTGGTCATGAATTTTCTTTTGCTGCTTTTAAAAAGTATTTTTTGTTTGTTTGTTTTTGTTTTTTGTTTTTTCTTAGATATACTTTGCTTTACTTACAGAAATTATGTAATATTTTGAAATTAAAAAATGAGAACTTTTGGGACTTCATAATGACTTGGGATTTAATGAAGTGTGGCTGGCAAAAAATCAAGGACACCATTTATATTGTCATTTTTGTGAATGGCAGCCCCTGAAACATACATTTTATAAACAACAATGGGAATGGTGCTTCCTTGAATTGTGCAATGGTAGTGTTTACCCAAAAAGAAGATTTGACAATCAGATTCCCTCCTGAAGGGCGGTTTGTTTCAACACTCACACAAAATGATGCATAAGCACATCAGTGTCTCAGCATCTTATTTGTTGGAACTCTTTTTTTCCAAGACAGCTATGGATGGAACTGGGATATAGGTTTCAGGCAGAGGTTCCAGAAGCATGGGGTAGACACTGGGATAGGTAAGAATGGCCAGTAGCACAGCGCCAAGAAAAGTGTGAAAGGCAAACTTGAAGATCAACACCCTGTTGGAGAATAAGCTAATTATCTAAACCTTGGTGTTTGCCTAGAAAGGCTTGGCCGTCCAGGGTGCACAGAATAGTGGACTGACTCAAGGTTCCTCAGGGTGACTCAAGATGCCCCGAGAAGGACCTCCCAGTCGTCTGCTGGAGGACAAGATTCTGGCTGTTAGCGTTCTGGAAACTGAGTGGGGAGGACACTGAGAAGTGTCTCAGCATTGGGCTACCTAGTCTCCCTGCTTTTAGTATGATATTTACACTCTCAGCTGTTCTTGAAGTGTCCCCCACATTTCTCCTGGTACAGGAGAGGGGCAGTTGCCTCTGCAAATGGAGTTGGTTATCTAGGGATCTAACTGCTTCTCCAAAGCTTTTAGATTATTTCTCTCCCAGTTCCAGAGATACCAGGCACTGACAATTCCTGAGCAATTTTAGGATTCTTCAGTTATAATTAAATCGTTTCTTAGCTTTCCCTCTCATGGCTTAGAGTTTTGCTCTGTAGAGTCAGTTATTCTGTTCTCCAGCCTCCAAAATTTTGCTGCCTTTTCTCTTTTTGTTTCTTCACAGATGTATGTTTATCTCTTTTAAAAAATCTTACTGCTATAGTTTTCCTGGAATATTTGGGGGAAGTGAAGTTAGATGTGTGTATTCAAACTGCATCTTAACTCAGATTCCTCATTGTTCTGTAATGTGTCATTGTGTGTTAAATTCTTATATGAAAGAATGTATTCCTTAGTTCTATTTCATTTGAAATATATATCTCATTTATCAGTACCACACTGTTTTATTTATTTTTCTTTATAAAATGCTCATTCCTTATGGTTATAATTTTGTGTTTAATTTCTTATAAAATGTATTAGTTTTATAATGCTTTATCTGTATAGGCACATTAGGAGCATTAAACTGAGAAAATTATGAGACCATTTCTGTTAATGTTGGATTTATTTCACATACTTGTTTTTTAACTCATGATTTTATTAATAAGAATTAGCAGAGTTTAAATCCAAATGTTGAAACATTATTATCACACAGTAAAGACATTTTTTTCTTTTTTTCAATGGAGACGGAAGTTGCTGAGGATCCTCAACAGGTTTCAACTATTCACCTTCAACTCGGATTACCACTGGTTTTTATTGTTAGTCAACAAGCTACATATGAAGCTGATAGAAGAACTGCAGAATGGGTTGCTTGGCGTCTCCTTGGAAAAGCAGGAGTTCTACTCTTGTTAAGGTATCATAAACATGAAATATTCACTATGTTTAGCAAACACTAATATTTTTCTCATTTTTAAATACAGTAGTCTATTCACTTGTAAATAAATTCCGCTCTTTAATAGATTCTAATATTAGAACAAGTTGCTTAGCTAAAATCTATACATTAATTATTAGCTTGATTAGAATTTAGACCTTTGAGCTTTGCTAAATGAAATCGTAATTAAGCTATAGAGTAGAAAATCTAGTCTGCATTTATGTGTAAAATTTCTGACTCACTAAATTGTAAATTTTTTTCATAAAAATTTTTTAGTATAGGAACTTATAGTTCTATTTTAGATTGACATCCTAGATGACTGTTATTCAAATTAGCAACATAACACATTTATTTCCATTTTGAAAAAAAGGGACTCTTTGGAAGTGGACATTCCTCAGCAAGCTAATGTGGTCTTCAAACGAGAAGAGGTTAGTTGTTTTGTGTATTGGTCTGCGATGTCTGCTCATTTAAGGAAAATACATTTAGTCCTAAAGTAATACATGCTTATCATAGAAAAATTCTGTAAATTGCCACTATGCAAAGATAATTGCTATTAATGTTTTGGTATGTGCTTTTTTTTCCCCATTTGTTAGTCTTTTTTCCATATTCATAAATATATGTATATTATGAAAATTAGGATCATGCTATATATATCTTTTCACCTTAAATTATATTTAATTACTTTTTATTCTGCTTTGATGCCTGCCTCTTTGTATACTGTTTTGAATATCACTGATTCTGCTAGCTGAATTTTTGAAAGTGAAATTTGTCAGACAATGGGAATTTTTCAGACTTTTAAAATAAATCGTCAAATTGCCTACCTTCCAGAAAGGTTATACTTTTACTGGAAGGGTTTGGAATTCCCTGTTTCTCATACATCTTTGCCAATACTGAGTACTAATCTTTTTTTTTTTTTCAATCTTTTCTATAGACAGAAAACGTTCTTGTTTTTAATTGGCATGCCTTTGATTACTAGTGAGATTGAACTTTTGAAGGTTTTTTGGCCATTTATATTTCCTTTGTAAATTTCTGTTGATATCACTATTTTCCTTAAATAGCTCTTAATTTTTCTAATTATTAAGAACATTTAATTCTGAACATCTTCTAAATATATACATATGCTAAAAAATTGATTGATATATCTACAAACTGCCAGTTTAAACTTAAATTCTATTGCTTAAGTCTATGGCAGGAATACCGGGTTAAGAGTCAGAAGACTTGGATTTTGTACCTCTGTTTCTGGGACCAGATAAATAAATTAACATCTCCAAACTCAGTTTTCTCATTTGTGAAATAGTCCTACAACTTCCTCTTCTAACTTACAAGAAAATTTGACGACCAAATAGGAAAATGCTTGGAAAACTGCAGTATTTTCAGATATGTATAGTATAGAGCTAGTGTGCTCTGCTTTTTGGCCAGGTAATTGAAAGAATACTTTCTGAAGGTTTTTTTTTTTTCTTTTTTACTAGTAGATAAGGTCCTTAAACGAAAAATTATAATATTTTTTATTTGGAATTAGGTTTATAGAAGAATTAAAGTTAATGCTGGTTTCCCAGTTTAGATGTCTCAATTGTTGAAGTACAACTAATTTTATCTAGTGTAAGGTAAGATAGGTTATATCTTAGCTGTCTGTGCAAAGGTGTTTTCTGTTAAGGATAGGGTAGGCTTTTCTTTATTGAATTCAGTGCAAATCCTTTCTTACTTATTCATCAGGGCAATAATGTTGATCCTGGGATTGTATATTCATCCTTTCTTCTTTTCTTATACGTCTCCAGACATAGGGTTTGAGGCTCCCTTAAAGGACTAGTACTGGTTGCACAGATAGTATTGTATATTTATATTAGTATATCACAAACCTTATATAGTAAAATTATAAAATATTTTTATTAGTAATGTATTACTTGCTTAGTTATTTTTGTCCTATGGCAGTGATTAGCAATATAATGTTGAGTTTATGCTATAGAATCTTATTGCCTGGTTCAAATTCTGCTTTATATTTATATAGCTCTTGACTTTTTTCCCATTGTAAAGTAAAGATAATTATATTTACTTTAAAGAGTTGTTGGTCAGTATAGTAAAAGAAATAATGTAAAGTGCTTACATTGTACAGGGCCCACCACATTATAGGTGCTCGATAATATTAACCAATATCCATTTATTCATTCAGTAAGTGTCTGTTATGTACCTGCTTTGTTCCAGGCACAGTTATAGGCTTTGAGGATATAACAATGAGCTGAACCAAGGTTTTGCCCTTATGGAGCTAATATGCTAGTTGCAGAAGACAAATAGAAAACAAGTATAGCAAGAATGTCAGATAGTATTAAGGGCAATGGAAAAGAAATGTTAAGGTTAGAGAATAGTGATAGAAGATCTCATCGACTCACTGATAAGCGACAATAAGCAAAGGAATGAGCATGTGGCTATATGGGGAGAGAGGATTCTAGATAGAGAGCACAAGTGAAGAGGCCCTGAGCAGAGGAGTGGGCTTTTGTTTATTAGCATAATATCATGAAGAATAGTGTTAATATCTAGGATCTTTCATAGTATCTGAATTTTTAAAAGCCGTTTTTCTTTCTTTCTTAAATGTTTTATTATGAAAAAAGAAAACCATACTGAAAAGTAGAAATAAAAATAGAATAAACAACTGTATACCTACTACCTAGATTTGATAAGTAACATATTGTCATATATGCTTCATTTATAATTTTTTCTGAAACATTGCAAAGAATGTTGCAGGTAGGACATTTTATTCATACTTAGCATGAATCTCTAAAAATGATTAATTCTCTTATATATACTATCTCATTATCATATTTAACAAAACTAATAATCTTTAATACCATAGCCTAATCTCATAGCAAGTCCATATTCAAATTTTTTCATACTACAGTTATTATCTACAGATAGTTTTTGGCAACCAAAATTCTGTCAGAAGTTCTAATTGCATTTGGGATGTTTCTTATTTGTCAGTATCTTAGCTCTTCCTTCCCACTTTTCTCCATGACAGTGACTTTTTGGATGATCGGGGCCACTTTTTCTATATTCTAGGTTTGCCTATTTCTTTTTGTCATTGTCTGCTTTGTTCCTCTGTTCCCTTATATTTCTAAAAACTGGGTTAGATTTATTATTGCTTAGCTTCCTTAAACAATTTGGGTAAAAATAATGCATGCGCTGGCTTCTTTATGTTCCATCTTATCCTAAAGTGCATAATGTCTGTTTTTCTCACTTAATGATGCTACATTTGATCACTGAGTTAAAGTAGAGATAGCCAATTATCTCCATCATAAGATGCATTTCTCCCTTTTTAATTAGCAAATAAACTGGAGGTAGAATTGCAATTAAAATTATGAGATACTCACCCACCAAAATGGCTAAAATTTTAAAAAATAGCAGTACCAAGTGTTAACAAGGATGTAGAGTTATAAGAACTTTCAGATTCTGCTGTTAAGAGTGAAAATTGGTATAATGAAAATTGGAAAAGTATTTGGCAGTGCTTATTAAAGTTGAAACTATGTATGTCATAAGACCCAGCAATTTCATTCCTAAATATTGCCCAACAGAAGTACGTCTATATGTGCATCAAAAGACAGCTACAATAATGTTCATAACATATGTCCATGAGCAAGTGTGTGGATAAACAAATATATAAACACTAGTATATTCGTATAATGAATACACCTACAGGATTGAAAATGAATAAACTGCTTTTATATGTAACAGCTTGGATTGACTTCAGAAATAATGTTGAGCAAATGAAGCAGTCACAAAAAGAGTACAAAGAATATAGTTCTATTATATACATTTAAAAATTGGCAAAATTTATAGGTGGTGATAAAAATCAGGGTAATAATTACCTTTGGGGGAGGGTAATGACAAACAGGAAAGAAGATGGGCTTTGGGTAATGTTCTATCTCATAATCTGTGTGGTAGTGACATAAGTTTATCTACTTTGTAAAAACTTATATATAACTATGTACTTAAACATTGTGTTCTTTCCTGTTTGAATGTTAGACTTCAATAAAAAATTTACCACAGTAATTTTAATGTATATTTGGAATAAATTTAGTTTGACTGATTTTGATTCTTCTTTTAATTCCATTACTTTCTACAGGAGTAAAAGATTGCTCGCTTAGAATATAATAAAAATATGAAGATATGTGCTATCAAAAAAGAGACACTTAAAGCTCTTTTATAGATTTATTGTAATTTATAGTTACAGTCAGGGATAATTTGCTAAAATACTCTATTGGCCTAAAATTTCATGTTTTAAAAAAATGCGATAGCCAGCTATTAATGAAAGAAAGATTATTTTAGTGGAATAATCTCAGTTGGAATAGAATTTGCTGTTTTTAAAATTTCTGGGGGTAGATAGTGTTTTTATGTTCATAGCTAAACAGGTGGTTGAACTTTTTTAGTGAGATTATTTTAGATGAAGTATTATTTTGAATATTTCTGTGGAATAGTCAAAACAATTTTGATTGGCTCTGTTTGCAATAAAATTGTGTACTTTCATTTTTTATTGAGGTAAAACTTAACTGCTATATACGTGAAATACTTTAGACTTAAGTATAATGTAATAGTGACAAGAAGCAAGTGAGACTTTCAATTCCTCCTTTTTGGCCATCTTTTTATATAAAGTATGCTTTGGATACTTTTCATACTAACCATGGAGTTAATTTCCTCTTTTTGTTTTATTTAATTTTAAAATCGAAGTCAAAAGGAAGTGGACAACCAGGGGAGGGAGGGAGCAATTGAGGGGATTGTTTTATGAACATTATAAATGTCTAACCAAGTACTGAATACTTGAAACTATTTTAAATTAAAAAATTGATTTCAAAAAATGTTTAGTTTCATTTTAGTGTCAAACAAATAAAACATTTTTATGTAAAATTTCTTCATTATATTTTAGTTACTTTTTAAATGTATTTCTAGGGAATGCCAGTGGAATTTTTGGTGTTTCATGATATCGATTTAATAATATCCCATGTGGAAAATAATGTGTACATTGAGGAAGTAGAAGAAGATGAAGATGATGACATGGAAGGTCCAGATATGGGTAATATGTTTTGTGATGATAACCTTCCCCTATTCCTGCCCAGCACTCATAAGGTCAGTGAAATTTCAATGAATTAACTTTTTCATAGAATGTATTCACATTCAAAATTATGAGGAAACCTGAAAAAGTTTATTTTGAATCACATTTTATCAAGTTGATTAGGTGAAAAGATGTAAGGATGCTGTAATTTGTTTAGTGTGATACCTTTCAATGTTACATCTCAGGCTTCTAGCTTTCCACATCTGTGTCTTTATCTTCCAAATCGGTTCTTTCAGCTCTGTCGGCCTACTCCATGTTTAAGAATGACCCAGGAACCATAACATATTTACATATTTTACTTTTATTATTATTAGGAATTGAAATTCTAACAAATATTGTTATATTTGTAGTTGTAGATTAATCTGATTGTTAACATTATCGGAATAAATTTCAATAACATTCAAATGCTTTTTAACATGTTTTTCTTTTTATTGTCATTGCTTATATTTTTAAAGTATTCTATAGTTTTCAAGGCTATTTCTCCACACATTATTTACTTTTTTATCCTCTGAGTTAGCTGATGTCATCTTGATTTTGTAGATGAAGAATCTTTGATTTAGCAGTTACACAAGTGGCATGTTCTAGATCCTAGATTAGAAATGAAGCATTCTGACTCGAAATCTTATTTATGATCCTGACCATTCCTGATACTTCTTTCATAACATCGGTCCCTATTCTGTAATTGCTCATTTACTTTTCTCTCTTCTCCACTAGTCTGTAATACCTCTAAGGGATTAGGTCTTCTCTGTTCTTGTATCCCATTTGGTACGTATTAAATATTTTATATAGTGCTATTATCATGAATCCCAAGAAGGAAGGAATTTGCCTATTTTTTATGAGGTTCGTCATCATTACGATCAAAATCTGTATTATAAATGTAGTAAGGGCTGTGAGCTTTAGCTGTTACCAGTGACCAGTTTCATGGTTCGAGGTATGTTGCAGTCCTTTTCTGATATGCAGAGGTTAGAATTGCTCGTGGTTTAAGCCATAAATGTCATCATTACAGAGAGAGACCTGTGTTCTGTGTCCTTGGTCGCTCCTATCATGTCTCATATGTTCCAACCTTTAGAGTCAGGGAAACTGCCCAGTGTCAGTTTAGTAAGATTTCTGTCCTCAGTGGGAGTTGCCTATTTCAAGATTTCCTGTTTTTACACCCTCCATTGCTTCCCAATTCTCTGGCCTTAGTTTGCCCTTTCGCACTGCCTTTTCTGATTCTACCAGCCTAATTCTAGTATTTCTTTTACAATGCTATCTTGTTTTTTGTTTTGTTGTGATTTTTTTTTTGGGGGGGGGGATGTCCTTAATTTCCTATGTCTGTAATGCATATTGGCTCATAGTATTTTGTGATGTATCTATTTGCATAATTAACCTCTCCCCCATTTCATTCCAATTTATGTAGGAAAAACAGATAAGGGTTAGAAAAGAGTTTGTTACCATGTTAAGAGTGGAACACAAGGGAAAATGACTTCAAAGGAAATGGGCACAAGATGAATTAGAATAAACTTGGCCAAGTTCTGCAAAAGGACAATATGAAAAAATAAACATGTATGGCTTAAAAAAGAATCTGTATACATAGATGGATTGGTGAAAGGTATACTTAGGAGTGAGTAAATTTACAAATGAGGGTAGCGTATTAAGAAAGAATAAAAAAAGGAACAAGATAAGAGAAGAAAGGATGGACTGGGAAATTAGAAAGGGCTGGCAGGAAAATGAAAAAAAAATACAGTAACTAAGAAAATAAGCCTTTATTAGTTTGGGTATTGAAGCACTTTAGTATCATGGAATATGGTATTTAAAAGTACGTCAAATTTAATGTAGTGCAATTCTTATGTTTTACAGATTTGAACACTGGGGCCCAGAGAGTTACGTGATTGACTAGCGCATTACACAGTTGAGAATTGCTGAGATGTACCGACATTCAGATCTAGTATTTTATTTTATAGAATTAGAAATCATATGCAAAATAATACTTTAGTTGTCCGAGTGTACTGTCTTCCTCCCTTTCTTTTTACTATGTTATTATGGGCAATCACGAACTTACCATAAAGTAGACAAGATAGAACAAATCTGGTATCCATTACCTGGCCCCACCCAACAGCCATCATTCTATGGCTATCCTGTTGCAGTTACTGCCACTCCTTATTATTTTGCACCAAATACAAAATATTTAATTTTATCCATTAATATTTCTGCGTTTCAGATATAAGAATTCTCCTTTTAAAATTGACATAATTATTGCTATTACTACATCTAAGAAATTTACCAATAATCTTTAGCACCCTCAGATATACAGGCAGTATTTGCACTTGGCAATTGTCGTGCTCTTTCATGACGCTGTGCCTTTGCACATGCTGTTCCTTTTGTTCTGTATGCCTCCACTGCCAGCCTTTCCTTCCTACGTTTTATTTTCTTTAATATTCAGCTAGTGTCAACTCTTCTAGGAAGCTTTGTCTCTCTAATCAAGTTAGATGCCCCTTCATTGTTACCATAAAATCTGTACAAAATTCCAGCAAAATACTTACAAATTCAAATGTGTTTTTTTACCACATACTTGGATGGGCGGGTAGGTGGATAGATGGATGAATGGATGAGTTGGTTGGTTGCTCAATCTGTCTATCTAAATTAAGCTCTTTCACATCTCTTTGGTCTCAGAATCTGCATGTTATTGTTTTTGCCCAAGACATTCTTTTCTTGATTCTCTACCTGTAAAACTTTGGATCTCCCAATCTAATTCTCTCTGTTACAATCTATCACTGTATCCTTTTCCTTTCTTAAACTGATGATAATTTATAATTATATATTTATTCAGTGGCCAGGTTATTGTCTGACCTTTCTATAGATAGGAGCACCATATGGTCAGGGACTATGTCTGCTTTGTTTACTACCATCCTTAGTGTCTATCACAGTGCTTGTCATATATCGGAAGCTAAATAAACTCTGTCAAATATGTATGGTAGAACCTTTTTGGATTATAAATTAACATTTTATTAGAAACAAAACAGACATTATTTCTAGACAAGTTAAATGCTCCTGGACTTGACTAAAACATCACAGTTTCTGAGTCAGGAACCATCCCAGAGTCATTTAGGACAGGAAGCCAGGGCAACCAGAAGGTTTCTAAGTATCATGCATTTTAACTAATAAAATAGTATGAATTCAGAGTTTTTATAAAATACCAAATTTTCACGTGCTCACCTGGGAAAAGAGCTTAAATAGTTTAATTATACATTTATATAGTTTCTTTTCAAACATTTTAGAAATTCAAGATGATGAAGTAGCAGAAACTGTTTACAGAGACAGGAAGAGACAGTTACCTTTGGAACTCGCAGTGGAGCTAACAGAAGAGACATTTAATGCGACAGTAACAGCTTCTGACAGCATAGTGCTTTTCTATGCTGGTTGTGAGTATGAGCCTTTAGTGGAAACACTTACGTATTACGACATTTAAAGTAGGCAAATTTTATTTTTGCATTCTGAATATTGCACGTTGTAAAATGACATAGCTTTCATATGCACATAATGAATCACTTATAGCTGATTCTGGAGTCGTAAAACTGATTATATATATCTTACCTACAAATTGAAGGTTAGTGATTAAACAAGATATTCAGTTTATTAATTTAGAAAAATTATTGTGGTTCAAGATAATGATTTTTAATATATTGACAGTTCTTATAGATTTAGGAACAATACAAGAAGTATATTGCTTTTATCTTGAAATAATAGCCCTTCCACTGTATTTCTTGCAATATGAATATAGAAAATTAGTTGCATTTGGAACCCTCTTAAATGTTTGGAACAATATTGAGTACTGTCTTCTAGAATAATACTGATTAAGACATAACAATTTTGGAAAACCCCATAAATCTGTATGTTTGTTATGTATAAGTATGGGTGCTTTGGAGATTACATGTTGTAATACCTGTTGAATTTTTAATTTTCATGTAGGGCAAGCAGTATCCATGGCATTTCTGCAGTCCTATATCGATTTGGCAATTAAATTGAAAGGTATTGTACTGAGGTGTGCATGGTTATTTTCCTGATTCTGAGCTGCAGCTATTTGTAAAACTGGGTCATGCTAAAGATGAAGAAAACCACATAAAATTTCAAGTTATTATGTTTTTCTCTCCAAGGTTAAGTTAATGAACCATGAGTTTCAAAAATGCTTAGAAGCATTCATTTCAATCATCTTCATGGAACTGTCTTTAGTAGAACATTGAAAGTCATGTATTGAGTACTTGTGGCCACACAGTTAATCTATAACCTTTATGGATGAATTCAACAAACATTTATTGAGTGCCTACTCTGTGCCAGTTACTATTAAATATTATTAAATAAACACTAATTACAAATAAACATTTGGCAGACAAGATTCATTCTTACAGTTTAAAGAGCCAGGATCTCAGTGTTCTTAAAAGCTATATAGTTAGTTTCTCATGGACTAGGATATTTCGAAATAGCTAGGATCTTTTTATTTTAACTATTCTATGAAACCTGATCTAGTGATAAGCAAATAAGAACCCAAGGAATGGACTTTAACTCAAAATGTGTGTGCCACCATCCTAGCAAAGACATAGGGAGAAGTAGGGAGGCCTGTTAGTAAGAGAGAGATAATGATGGATTAGGATAATGTTTTATAATCATTCGAATAAGACAATGTATTATGCTTTGTATCTGAAATAAAATTTCTACCCACTTTTTTTTCTTTTTCTTTTTCTTTTTCTTTTTTTTTTTGGTAAATAGAAGCAATTATAGTCAAATAGGCTTGTTCTTGGATACTCTAGGAATGTATCCACTATTTAGTTTTGGGGGCACTGGTTTATAGGCTCGCTCATTATTTAGTAAGTTCCTAATGGGTAGGTCTTGTGCCTTATACATAGTTCACTAGACTTGACATGTTGCCATACTTTTAATAAGTGTTGAATTATTGGTTTTTAATAATTGTTGAATAAATGAATAGTAGAGTTTTGTAAATTTTATTATATGTAATAGATAATATGTATTGGTGTACAACTTATTTATATATTGGAGACTTTGGTGAACTCAAGAAATTGATTCCAGTCAATGCTGAATTTAACATGTTCTATAGTAATAAAAACAGCAGAAGTTTTGACAATCATTTTTGAACCATTTCTCCAATAGTCATTTCTCAATAACATTTAATTCAACTTTTGATTATTTCATTACCTAAGTGAAGAGGTGATTAAGTGTTTAGATACTGGGATTCCTAATTTTTTTTTTTTTAAGCAAATTCTGTTCCCTTTCAGGCTATTCTTTGGAATCTCTGAATAGATTTAAGTTTCATCTTTTAGGCTCTCCAATCTTATTGGAAAATTATTAGAAGAAAGGAAAAATGGGGAGTGAAATATAAACTAAAATGAAATAGTAATTGGCTGATGTCCCTGAATAATAGAATTATCCCCCCAACCTATTTGGTTAGTTACCAAATGAAAATGGAAAAAGATTTCCTTACTTTCTTCTCTATTAATGACCAAATAGAGAGAGACTACCTGACCCCTCAGTGCAAGGATTCTGAGTTATATGTGTTTGTAGAATAAGAAAGCAGATTACCAACCCACGATTTCATTTCCCTTTTCACCTAATATGTTCTTTATGAGTAACAGTTCTTTTAGTCATTAGATAAACAGAGTTTTGGAAGCTCAGGGGGCTTAATGTTGAAATGCATAATATAGGTAACTATAGTTTTGTGTCTATGTTGAAGGCCAAGCTATAACTTTGTAAATTAGGACAATATTGTAATAGTTTGGGCATTTAGTCCTATAACCTTTCACATTGACTTCTTGGTAAAAGTCACTTGTCATCTTTTAGTCCAAGATGATGAAGAATATTTTCGACTCAGTCACAAGGTGGCAGTAAATATCAAGTTTTTATACTTAACGTAATATCCGTAGCTAAGGAATCTTCTTTTTCTTTAAGTTAGGAACTCTATTTGAAATTACTGCTTTGATAAAGTATATGGGATATAATACAGGCATCTTAGAATATTAGACTGTTCCATTTGATACAGGATGAAATATTGAAACCATCTTATGAAAATAAAACTTTTAAATTGGTAACTTTAGTATAAGTAGCTCTTACAGTGTTTGATGATATGTATCAATATTCTTTTTTCGGTGTTAAAGATAACATCAAAGTTTTCTACTTGGAATTTAGGGACAAAGGAATAATGACATTATTAGCAGTGGTAGACCTGTTGAGGATGCTTATTGAAGGGAAAGAACTACATTTGTAATAGCAATAAATTCCATACTTGGGTAGCAGTGTATAACATGGTACTATGTATGAACAAGTATCACCAGATATTTATTGACTAAATAATTAAAATAAAGGATAGGAGAACTTTGCAGAGAAGTCAGCAGATCTAATTTTAGAAGGAATAGGATTTATCTTTGTTTATATGCTTATACAATAAATACAGGTTCATGAAGAAAAATTTGTTCATGAAGCAATATTAGGGTACATTCCACAAATTTTTATTGGATACATACTATGTAACCGATATTATGCTAGGCAGTGGGAATATAGTGGTGAATAAGACAGACCGTATTATCAGACAAGTTGCTAACACTAATCTAGCGATAAGTTATTGTATCTATGTGGTATAATCTGGAATCATTTAAAATATAAAAGTGAATTTGTAGTACTAAAACCTCGATAAAATATTAAAATATTGCATTTCACAATTTTAATAATATGGTTAGATTACATCCTAAATTAAATATATCCTAAACTGATATACAAAGATTCCTCCTTTCATATAATATATTAAAGTTTCCTATTAGAATTTATTCTTTCCTTTTATAGCTGAACTGTGTTGTGCTTGTTTTATTTGTTTTTTGATCTCTCTTTAGAAACCTAATGATTTACGAGTTTTGGAGAACTTTACATAAGTTATTATAGAACAAGTAGGCATTTCTTTTTGGTATTCCACTATGTTTTCTTAGGCTGAAAAGAAATTGTAGTATTTAGACAGGGTGGATACCCTTAGACCTGGATGAGTTTCATATGTGTCATTTGTTCACACACACATTTAAGGTGTTTCATTTGCAAGGACTGCTCTAAATGCTAGAAAATCAATGATGAGTAGAACAGACACAGTCCCTACTCTCTAGGAGCTCTCATGGTAGAAACAGACATTAATCAGATAAACACACAGTAATTACAGACAAGATAAAGAAAGGAGCTTGATTCCGTAAGGGCATAGAAACCTGATGTAGATCAGGGTGTCCAAGAAGGCTTCCTTGAAATGGCACATATTTAGAGATCTCAAGGGATGAGAAAGACAGAACTCCACAAAGGTCGGTGGGGGTGGGGTTGTAACAAAACAGATTTGAATTTCGAAAAGATACCTTTAGCCTCAGGGTAGAGTCATAGCAGAATTCAGGGAGATGAATTAGAAGCCTTTCTTGGTTATCTACAGGACAAAAAATTGACTAGAGTAGTGGCAGTAAAGAGAAATGGACAGGTAAAAAAGATATTTCAAATTTGAGTGGTAAAATTAAAAGGATATGCTGATTGATTTGATTAAACATTGGGGAGCATAGGAATGGGGAAGCATGAAAGACGATACTTTAAAAAAAAAAAAAAGCCTACAGCACTTGGTATTCCTAGGTGGTCTCCCATCCAAGTACTAACCAGGCCCGACCCTGCTTAGGTTCTGAGATCAGACGAGATTGGGCATGTTCAGGGTGGCATGGCCATAGACAAAAAAAAGATGATACCTTGTTTTTTGAGTTGTACAAGAATTGGGCTGTGTTCACCAATATGTCCAGGAAGGAAACCATATTTGGTTTTTGACATAACTGAGTTTTAGAATGTTTGCATTACAAAGGGGTATAGAGAAGGCAGTAAGGATACATGGGTCTGGAATTTTCAGGAGGAACCTGGGCCAACGATATAAATGTAGGATTCATTAGATTGTTGACGGTTTTGGGGGTCGTCTAGGATAAAAGTGAAGAGCAAGTAGAGAAGGCAGCATAAACTAAGGCTTAGGAATTCCCATCTCCACTGGCAGAAGAGCCTGCAAAAGGGACTAAAAAGGAGCAGCAAGAGAGGTGGGAGAAAAGCCAAGAGAGGAAAGTGTTGCAAAAACCAAGGGAACAGTGTTCAGCAGCAGTGTCATGCTGCTGAGAGGTTCAAATAAGAATGGGATATAAAAATATTACCAATACTCAACAACTGAATTTTCTACATTAATAATTATAAAATGTTCATTTTCCTTTATTTAGGCACATCCACTATACTGCTTACTAGAATAAACTGCGCAGATTGGTCTGATGTATGTACTAAGCAAAATGTTACTGAATTTCCGGTCGTAAAGATGTACAAGAAAGGCAAGAACCCCGTATCTTATGCTGGTATGTTAGGAACAGAAGATCTCCTAAAATTTATCCAGCTGTAAGTATTCACCTTCACCTTAAGATTTTTAAACTTCTAGGTCTGTAAAACTTCTAATTATATATGTTGTTGACACACTTTGAATAGGTTAAGGAAGATAATAGAATTGAGATCACAGGATAAGCGTTGATGAGGAGAGCTCGTTCACATTCCATCACTGTTCAGGAGATAGAAATTTTGTTTAATGAGGGCGATATTTTTTGTTTGTTTAGAATGGTATTTGTCTTTATTTTGTCAAATGTTTATCCTTAGGAATATAATGTTTGCTAAGTTCAGTATGTTGTATTTTTTATAAGCTGAAAAGTATCTTTAAAATTAATTTGAATATAGCTATATATTCATCTAGCAACAGGATATCATGTCCAGTGAATATAACATCTGTCCGAGAAGCAGAAGAATATTTAAGTGGGGAATTATATAAAGACCTGATCTCCTATGCTAGCGTGTCAATACTGGGACTATTTAGTCCAAACATGACAATAGGTAAGTAGAATTGAACTTTCATTTTTAACGCCTACAGCACCTGGTATTCCTAGGTGGTTTCCCATCCAAGTACTAACCAGGTCCAACCCTGCCTAGTTTTTGAGATCAGACGAGATCGGACACGTTCAAGGTGGCATGGCCGTAGACAGAATTGAACTTTTAAATTACATAACACATAGTTAAAAATTCATTTACTAGTTTGTTTGTTTTTTTAAAGAATTACTATCTTTTTTAAATTACAGAGAACTCATACAGGACTTTGAAAATACAGAGAAAGTTGAAGAAAAAAATCTATAATTAGAGTTGTTAAATTTTGATGTAATTCCTTTCCTCTTTTTCTGTACACCTATGTATTGCATATTTATATATGCTTTTACATAATTGGGCTAGTACTGTGTATCTAGGTTAGTTTCTTGCTGTTTTTGTTTACCTGGGTGCATTTTTTCCCTGAGAGAAGTATCCTTCATAAACATCATGGCTGTATAATATTTGATTGGATGACTCTACCATAATTTATTTAACTGTTTGCCAACAATATTTGTTGGGTTTTTTTTTTTTTGGTCTTTTTGCTGCATGTAGAGAAGATATTTATTATGAGTCTTTGCATGGATTTTAGTATATTTAATGAGTATAGGTCCCAATAGGGGAATAACTTTGTCTTCCATAAACATTTTAAAATGCAGTTTTAGTACTTCTCCAATAAATTACTGAGATTTTATATATTAAGAATATTAAGCTTTTATCATTTTGCTCTAATTCTTTTCTCCCAGTTCACTGTTTGCTTTTTAACTTTCTTTAACAATAATTTTCTATATAGCAGTTTAAAAAGTGTTTTCAAATTTATCGATTTTGAGATTTCTTCCAGTGCTTTTAGCTGTAGAAAATCCTTATATTCGTTATCAGTTAATATTCACTTGTATTTTCTTCTTGCTTTATTGGTATTTTCTTTATATTGTTTTTTTTTAGCTTTAAATATTTTTCCTTTTTTTGAAAATTGTGATAAAATACACGTAACATAAAGTTTACCATTTTAACCAATTTTAAGTGTATAGGTAACTAATGTTAAGTATATTTACATTATTGTGCAACTAATCTCCAGAACTTTTTTATCTTGCAAAACTGAAACTATACCCATTAAACAACTCTGCATTTCACCTAGCCCCTGGCAACCATCATTCATTCTACTTTCTGTCTCTCCGAGTTTGACTATTCTAGGTACCTCATATAAGTGGAATCATACAACATTTGTCTTTTTCTGACTGGCTTACTTCACTTAGCAGAATGTCTTCAACATTCGTCTATGTTGTAGCATGTGTCAGAATTTCCTTTTAAGGCTTAATATTCCTTCGTATGTATATAACGTATCCATTCATATATTGGTGGACACTTGCATTGTTTCTGCCTCTTGACTATTATGAATAATGCTGCTGTGAATATCGGTATGCAACTCTCTTCAGACCCCACTTTCAATTCTTTTGGATATACATCCACAAGTGGAATTGCTGGGTCATGTGGTAATTCTATTTTTAATTTTTTGAGGAACCACTGTACTGTTTCTCATAGTGGCTGCACCATTTTACATTCCTACCAACAGTATTTCAACCCTACTTGCTTTAGCACGTACTTATACATCTATCCATCCCTCCCTACATCAATCGATTTTATTTTTGATGCATTTCAAATTTTTTTTTTTCCTTTAAGCTTTGATATAGTACTTTTATAGCAATTAATTTTACTTTATAATTTTGCCATAGTATCAGACTAATGTAGTATCACAACTCTATTTTTAAATTCTTGGTCTTTATTTCTTTCTTGCTTCATAGGAATGTGTCTTTCAGTAAATTTTAAGGGAAAGGTACACAGGGAATTTTTTTCTGACCAATAGTATTGCTTAGAATGTTATTCTCTTGCCTTTGCGTACAGATAGCCTCTTAACTGGGTAATAAAATCCTTAGCTTTAGTGTTTTCTATATCACACAATTGCCACTTATCTAGCAAACTTCTCCCCTTCTTATTCTTTCTTTTATTAAGATGAATTTCAAATCCTGAATGAAATCTTTCAAGAATATTTGTATAGGAAAAGGATTCCAGTGTCTAGCATAGTATTTGTATATAGTGGATACTGTCAACTACTTATTAAATTTTGCTTCCTATACATTTCTGTCTAGTAATTTTTTCTTCTGCTTTTTCTTCAAAATCTTTAAAAATAAAAGCCAAAAGAACTTACTACAAAGAAATATTAAGAATGTTAATGTGTGCTTTGTGGCTTATCCTCTTAAAAGTAAAATACTAGAGAACATAGCTTTTTAGTTTGTATTTTCTTTATGAAAAATGGTGAAGTGAATGAGTCTGTGTTTTACTCCTTTGTTTTTCCCTTTCTAATGTTTTCGCTCCCACTGTTGACTTTTGTCTACCTCAGGTTCCTGGTGTCCTGAAGTTCTCATTTATTTCTACACTGGGCCTCCTTCCAAAAAGAATTAGTCTTCAGATAATAAAAAGCACAAATACAATAAAATCATTAAAACAAGGATAAGATTAAGCAATACAGGATGGGGTGTAATTATGTAGAATATCTAGAAAACACTGCAGTTGATCATAAAACTTAACCCTGAGCAATCTGGTAGTACCAGAAACGTAAAGATGAAATTTTTTTCCATCTTACCAAATTAGGATGCTGGCTCACCCATAGAGAAAACTTTCCCCTGATTGTAAATGCTGAAGAGGAATTTTTCATACTGTTTTTTATATGAGATCAATATAAGGAACAGTGTACACGATTATATTTCTACACAAATGATAAAATTTACAAGTAATTATATCTCAAAAAAAGTCAAAAGTATAATGTTAAATTATATCCAGGCAGTTCTGGTGTGCCAAAATGATACAATCTGGATATGATGCTTTTTTATTATTTCACCAGATTGACTATTCCCAACTATCTCAGTCAGGTATTAGTTCTTTTTTGTTGTTTTTACTTTTTGCAGACATTCACATGATAGTTACTGGACTTTCAACATATATTGATTGAGAAAATGTGTAACAATAAAAGGCTATTATGAATTCATTAACATTTTCATGTACATTTGTATTTTATTCATAAAAACTAACTCCTGACATTTACTGAGCACTAATTTTGCATCAGATATCGATTTGTCGTTTATATAGATTCTAACGGTTTGAAAACTAATATACTGTGAATTTCATGAGGGCTGAAATTTCTCTTTTGTCTACCTGTATATCTGCCAGTTCCCTCTACTGGAAAGTTACTATTTTTTCTTTTGCAATTAATAAATACCTTATGGGGATATAATTTAAAACTGTAAATGTCCTGTTTCTCATTATACTTTTGTTATTTAGTTTTAGAAATCATTGCCTGGAGGAACTATCACTATGAGGGTTGCCAAGTGGAAAATTTCTAACTCCATTATTCTTTCTACACTTATTAGCTATAAGAGCCTTCCCTTATCATTTGTTTATTAGTGTAGATACCTGAATTCTTATTTTATTCAATGAGATAGTCAGTTACTATCACTAGTTTGCTCAAATTAGGTCAGTGGGAGCCCCTTCAGTCTGACTGTTAGTCTTTCTGCCATGACTCCATCATTCTTTGAATATGTCCTTTTGGCCCAAGATAGTCCCAGCCCCATTCCTAGAATCAGATATTTCTCTAAGGAGTCCAGGTACCTTTTAGTGAGACACTGAATTTAGAAACCAAGATCTAGAGATTAGTAGTACTTTTAGTTACTGGAGTGTTCTTGCTTCTCAACTCTTGCTGACAGAGTTAAAAAGCAGCTTTGTGTGGGTGTGTGTGTGTGTGTGTGTGTAACCAGTAATATGTGACAGGAGAAAAAGGGCAATATTACTAAATTAATGTATTTTTATGCAATTAAAATGTTTATAGTTAAATAACTAAATATTATAGGTCACCATTAATATTACATCCAAGCATATTTATAGTCATTAAAACTTTTTATTTAGATAACAGATTATCTCCTTATATTTGGGGTTGCCATACATTCTGACATATATGCAGTTTTCATCAAGGAGGAGAATATTCCTGGTTTTAAACATTCAGAGGAAAATTTACACTCTGATATAGCAGAAATGGATATGCATTTGAGGTATACAGTGTTAAATGATCCTATCCCATAGGTAACTTAGGATTTATGAACAAGTGGATTCATGAAGAGCATTTCAAGAAACATTCATGAGTAGAGAGGCTTCTATATGTGGAAATTATATAGAAATATTAATGTAATTTTAGTGATTTTTCAAAAAAGAAGCTGAAACAGATTCTATTAATGTCATTGCTTTAAATCAATTATTGACCCGAATTTAGTCCTTTTTCCTCTTAGAAATAAAAGTATAGGAACTCAGTCCTTTCTTGTCGCTTAATTTTCTTATGAATCTTTTCTGCTTTTGTATAGCACAGGATAAAGAAAATATTTTCATGGGTTACTACTTTCTCATTAAATTCATGATTATAAATGAGCTCTCAGTGCTGCCTACTGGCTGACCGTGCCACTCTAGCAAGTTTGCTTTCCTATGGACAATGTTTCTCAATCCTGTGGAAAGTATTCATCCTTTTTAAAGAAAATAATCTTGTGGTTATCTGAAGTTAACACTGTAGATGCTCAAATCCTGATTATAGTGCTAAATGCTAAGGTACAGATCTTTTGGATTTAGCATGCCCAGACCGCTAGGTGCTTTATGACTCAAATCTTCCATCATTGTTTTTGTCTTTGAACTCCTGTGACCCTTTCTTGCCCCAAGCTGAGCCATCATTTGGCCTTCACTTGGCAAGAACACATCATTTATATAAGTCCACCCCTGCTCTTTTCTCATTCAGCCTACAACTATTTAATTCACACTTGCTTCTTGGTTATAAGATAGTCATTAACATGATCCAGAATATGCTATTATTTATGAAAATGTATTCAGAAATTTATAGAATAATTTAATTTCAAAAGCAGTATCCTAACAAATGAGAAAAGACTGATACACAAGTTAAAGTTCATAAGTAACAAAAACCATTACAAAAAATACAGGGAGTATAAAAAGAAGACTCATATCCCTCATAAACAATCACAGAACCCTAACACAGACATTGTTAGAGGACTAGAATGTCCAGTCTTCTATTTTCGTTTATATGTATAGGCGTTTTTAGATTTTGTAATTATAATGTGTATATCATTTTACATACCTGCTTTTTTTCCCCAGGCTACATATAGGTTAGTTGTCTCCATTTATCCTGCCTTAGGAGTAAATTTAAAAAGGCAACAAATATTTATTCAGTAGCTCTGTATGATTAGAGCTCTAAAAATCAATTACATTTAGAGTACATTTGTTTAGGGAACCATAGTTGCATTGTATCAATATACATGTCCGTGATAAATGTCATAAAAAGAACACAGATTTATTTTAGAACTACTAAGCTATATAAGGTCTGCACTTAAATGTTTATCTTTATAATTAATAACAAAGCACTATCATTTATAAATCTGTTCATCAGTTGAACAGCACACATAATTTTAAAGTTTTCATATTTTTGTCTGTGTGTTGATAGCAAAAGAAGATTTCATTGAAGCAGGAAAGTACCTAAAAGGATATGTTGTCACTGGAATTTATTCTGAAGATGATGTTTCAATACTGTAAGTTCATTGGTCTTCTAATTTTAGAGAGGAAGGACTTTGTAAAATAATATGTTGCTTATTTTTACACAGTTGATGAAGAAGATAGGGCAGCAACATAACTAATTTTTAATTTCCTTCTCTGGGAAGTGCCACCTGGCTATTTAGAATTTTTAGATATTCTTTTACTTTAGGCTAAAGCCTCCACAGGAGCAACCTTGGATTTATATTACTTCATATTCCTGTAAAATTTTTCTTTTTTGTGTTCTGTTACCTGAAATTTGATTCTTTGTGGAATTGTCATATTTTGGGCAAGTGAAGGGGAATTTTCTTTCTTGAGTGTTTGGGTTTTGATTCGCCACCAAGGTGTGTGTGTGTATCAAAATCTTTCCATATTTCCAGATTTCTCCCAGAATTTTAGTTGCAGCTATACCCTGTAGTCCTACCTAATTTTAAGTTACTGCTAACATACACTTAGTGGTTTTAGCCACTTAAATTGCTTTATTTGTAGAACTGGGGCCTCCTGTGAACTACCAAATATTTTAGTTACTGCAGAATGAAAGACTGAACTGAAAATTTGGAGATTATGATTAATCTGCACTAATGGCTCATTTTCAGAAGCAAGTGGAGTTGTTAAGCCCAGTAGTTTATCTTTCTTACCTGCTGATTGTAATATTCCTAATTATGATTTCCAAGCTTAAATCTTTCATCCTAAGCACTGGTAACATATATGCTTTTGATGATCAAGCCCCTGTTCTATCCATGAAATTAGTAATTTTTTAAAAGTAAATACCGAACTCTAGATCTTTGGGAAATATGACTTTTTCACCTGCACGTGGACAATCACCCACTCTCTTCTTGTCTGCTGTTATTGTGCATTTAATTGTGGCCCAAGCAACTAGACCAGTAGTTTTCAGGGTGTGTTTTGTTTATAACTGACTGGTCAACTAAAAGGGTCCTGCAGGTAGTCCGATGATGGCCTCTCTGTTCATGTTTATATTATAATGTCCGTTCTTTGTTCTAGCAAGAATTAAGTTTTTATGATGTAAATGTGATTACCTCACTGGTAATTTCACACAAAGCATTCTTTTTCCTAATTAGGGATGTTCTTTTAGGCTTAGTTAGCAAAAGTAGTGATAGGAGGGAGCAGATTTGGGCTCTGTTTCAGTGGAGAGAGCATAGGCTCTTTATCTGGAGTACCTCAGTTTGATTTCTCTCTCTGCCATTTATTACTCTCTGAGTCCTGGTTTCCTTGTCTGTAAAATGGGGGTGATAGTGGCTCTTTCAAACAGCTGTGTTGAGGGTTAAATGAAACCTTAACTACAAGTACCTGGCGTAGTCTCTGCAAATAGTTTTCTAATAAATTCCAATTACCCTGCTCAGCATATATAGCAAGCAGTCCAAAAAGGTTGAGAACCATTCAGTTTGTTCCTCATTCTGTTTCGATATTTCCTTGAGTAAGTTGTCTATAAAAAAAAAAATCTGGCTAGATTATTATCTGTTGCTTTCTTTTAAGCTAGGTTGTCAAGGCTTTAGAAGATAAATTTGTCTGTAAATTTAGTTTTTTTTACTTGGTAGTAGGACTTTCCATTTGCTGCCTCCCACTGTGACCTCTTGGCCTCATTGTTCATGTTTTTGATGACTTGCTATATTATAGTTGGAAATTTTAATACTATATTTCTCCATAGGTCAAATAAATATACTGCAACTCTTCCAGCCCTGCTGCTAGCCAGACACAAAGAAGGCAAAATAGAGAGCATTCCAATAGCTAACACCCATGCGCAAGACATAGTTCAAATAATAACAAATTCATTACTGGAAACATTTGTGAGTATATTTTATAATAAGGGTGTTATTTGAAATAAGGATATCTAGATCAGTGAAAGGTAGTTTAATATGTGATTTGCCAGCTTTTTTTTTTTTTGGCATAGGGCATGATGTTTGTGAGCTGAGGATTCTTTGGGTTGCTCTCTTTTATTATTCACTCATTATGTGTACTGCTTCTATAGCCCATTGCCAAAAGTTTACATGTCTTTGGATTATTTTTATTGCCAAGACTAGTGTAGCTGATGGCCCGTTGAAGTACTTAATCTAGGCTGAAAATTGGTATAAAGTACGTGGATTCCTGAGAGTCAGACTGTTCAGCTTTAAATCCTTGCCTGATTCCTTACTGGCTTTATGTGTAACTTCTCTGTGGCTCAATTTCCACATGTGTAAAATGTAGATGATAATAGCACCTGCTGCCGAGAGTTACTGTAAAGACTAAATGAGGTATGTGTACAGTGCATATGTTCAGTGTTTGGCCCCTGGTAACCATTCAACAAAGATTAGCTACTATTCTTATTATTTAAACAGTTTTAGAACAAAATGTTGACTTAATAAAAGTCCCTCTTTTCAATGCTTACTTTGTATAATAGTGGATTCAGGAGCACAAAAGATATAATCTGCATTTTTTGATTTCATTTGGTTTGTATTTATATTAAACATGGCTAGATTATTATAAATTTATGCTTTTCTACATTTATAAAGTGACATACGGAGCACTATTAGCTATAAATACTGAACAAATATCCTCTTATTTTTATGTTTTTTGTCATAATGTTCTAAATGACATATTTTAGGCTCAAATAAATGACAATAGTTCTAATCATTAAGTCTTTTGTCACTTTGGTTCTGTTCCCTCACTACCCCCTACCAATTAAAGTTACAGGTTATAATTAATCAAATTATTAATATTTTCAGGATGTAGTTTTCTAAATTATTTAGTAAAGTAACAATTTTGTCTTCAATAATATTATTAAATGGATATTTTTAAGCTTATACATAGTGTGATATTTTTGGAATTATTATAAGCCTTCAACTATTTTTTTCAGATAATACAAAAAACTATAAAGAAGAAAGTTAGAATCAACTATATCTCTTTAACTAAGTTTATATTTGGGGATATATTTTCCCAAACTTTAGAAAAATTCTGTGTGTATATGTGTTTATCTTTCTATATTAAGGGGTATTTTCATTAAGAAATAAAGATAGGTATATTATTTTTTCTAAATTGTCTTTAGTTTTGTTTAACTCAGGGGTCATTCTTGTAGGTAATCTTTGGGTATTTCCATGAGTCAGTATTTGTGGTAATTTGAATTGCTATTCCAAAGGGTAGGCACATTTTTAAGGCTTCTGATACTTATACCTGTTTTGCCACACAGAAGATTTGTATTATTTTACTCTTTTTGCCTAAATGATAGATAAAAATTGATGTCTTATTTTTTTTCTTTAATATTATATCCTTTAAGGCTGAGAAACTGTGGGCAAACTTATCAAAATCTGTTCATTGCTTAGGCAAACACTGCATTGTGTCAGTGTTTTAGTCAACAATGTTTTGGTTTATAAATGCTGAACAGCTATAATAAGAATTTTTCTGCTTTTAGTGTGTGACCTTTCCATAAATTCTAAAACCCTCAAGTGGTTATTAAATTTCTTAAAGCTGCCCTGTGTTGGGGGTTTAAGTCTAGAGCCCGTAGTGCCTGCTATAGCCAGCGAGCAGCACGCTCATCTGGCCTGCGTTTAGGTGCTGGGAAGACTTTGGTTCCCTCATTTGAGCAGGAAGGAGTGGGTGATGGTAAACATGTGTTATATGGCATCACATTTTTATTTAACAAATCTGATGACAAATTAGTCTAGGTAAATAATGCCCAAATGATAACTAACTACATAAGCAATGATGTATCCAAGGTTGTCACACTTTGAACTATTTGTTAGGAAATATGTTTAGTATTTTTCTCAGATACATTGAGTTCCTTTTTTTATGCTTTTATTATGAATAAGAATACCAGAACCCACATAATTATAGCCTCTTACATACTCAAATAACCAAAGGTCACCCTCCAGTTACCACATTTAATAACCTTTTCTGTTTCTCCTTAGCCTCTCAGTAACAATCAAAACTATTAACTATGCCATTCCTTTTTAAAAGTTTCTCTTTCTCTGGCTTTTGCAATTCAGTCCTCTCTAGATACTCCTTCAACCTTCTGGCCACTCTAGGGTTACATCCTCAACCCATTTTTTTTTTTTCTTTTCAGATGTTCTTCCTTTGGGAAGTTTTATCCATACCCATAAATTCTACCATCATTATACGAGCTGATGATTCCTAAATCTGATTTCTAATTTTAACTTCTAAACTCACAGACTCTTTGTCTCTCTTTTCTGACAGACATTGGAAAGAGCAGAGCCCGTCACTGGTCAGTCATTCCACAAATTCATATTCCAATCAGTCATCCTAAAACAGGCCTAACCATGTCACTCATTTGCTACAAAATCTCAGTATTCCTGGGAACTAGAAAACCTGTGGAATCATTTGCCCACCCGATCTGACAGCTACATTGGCCTCTTGGATGCCTAAGTCTGGCATATTTCACTTTCATTGTTCCCCAGATGTTATATATGCCTTAACACCTCTCTGCCTATCCTTATCATGCTCCCTATATCTGGAATCCCTGCTCCAACACATACTTCAGTCTGTCAAGATCTTGTTCCTTATCCAAGGCCCAGATCAAATATCACTATCTAAAATCATCCATGAGCTCCCCGACCTTGTTTTATAGCTTAGTTTTGAGCCAATAGGTTTTCTTATTTTTATACATTAAATTTTTTATTGGACCACAACAGTTTGTATACCCGTCTCCTCTAAAGTATGAATTCTTTGAAGGCAGGGAAAATATTCTATTTCGTTTCGGTTCAGTACCTAGCATAACATTTTGAACTTTGTCGTTCTTAGTGAATGTTTAAATTGAGCAGTGGTACCTTGATCTTAACCTAATGTTTCAGATCTGTTGAGTGAGGAGATCTGCTGGCTGGATAAGATCTGTCCCTTTTAGGAAGGGCATATAGCTCACATAGGAGGTTCAAGATTGATAGTTAACACAAGAAGACAACATAGAAGAATTTGGAGGAGGGATATAAGATTTAAGTCATGAAAGAGGAAGGTGTGAGAACTATTTTAAGTGCAGAAGAAAAAGAATTTGAGGAAAATAAGAATTGGCAGAGGAAAGTGGCTTTGAAAACAGATTTTAATGTTTTAGGATGATGAACTAAGTAATTCAGTGGTGGTTAGCACTATGAAAGAAATCAAATTGTTTAATGAGATTTCTAGTGGGATCCAATGAAATGTGAAGCTGATGAATAGGATGCCTAGGTGCTAGTTTCAACTCTTCTATTAGCCTTGTGACTCTAGCAAGTCAGCTTCTCTTCTTTGGTTTCCTCATCTGTCAGCTGGGAATTATGTATCTAATAGAGGATGATTTAATCTAGCTTATAAGCATATCCAGAAGATGAAATAGTAGATGTGGAACTAAAAGTGAAAAATGGTAGACTTTAATATTCTAAGTCATAGCTATTTTTAATTCTAAATATATTGACATCGTTAGATGCTCTTTCCAATTCTTATCAATAATACATTGTCTTTTACAACCATCTAAAAATGGTTTCTTTTAATTAAGAATAAAAGGATTAGATTTCTTATTTTTATTAATTTTTTGTTATTTTAAACCCCAAAATAAGCGACTGTTTTAGCATATTTTTGGTTATTTTAATTATGCTAAAAATCCACGATATTGAAACATAAGATTTTATTTTAATTTTAAGTAATCATAGATGTTAAAAGATATCTTTAAAGCTCACTTACATTTTTTTCAACAATTTTATGTTAGTTGAAAAATATAACAAGAGTTTTGTCTTATGTATGTATGGTGGCTAGTCCAGTCCCGATCTTAGCATAAGAAATCATTAGAACTGTTACATCCTTGTAAAATGGGAAGCTCCTTTAAATTAATTTACTTTCAAATTCTATTAGTAGTTTTATTTTGAAAATAACTAATTCATTATTAAGGTAAAGTGGGCTTAAATAAAAACTTGAGATATAATTATTAGTATAGCAGATCTCTCCTTAAATGAAAATATGTTTGAATTACATTTACAAACTAAAATTGCATGAGTGATTTGAACATATTTTCATTGCTCTCCATGTTGTTGTTTTCACAGCCAGAAATCACTGTGGAAAATCTTCCCACTTATTTAAGGCTTCAGAAACCATTATTTATTTTATTCAGTGATGACAGCATAAACCCTGAGCATAAAAAAGCAATACTGACACTGGTAAAAGGGAAACATTTGGATTTATTTACCCCTTGCTGGCTAAATCTGTAAGTATATTTTTATTAATATTTAAAAGGCAAAGAAAGTATAATTATCATTATTTCATTAGGAAATGAAGCTCTCTACCTTCAGAGTTAATATTTTGGGACCATTGTGTATGTCATCATGATATTTTAGTAACAAAACTCCCTCAGGTTGTCTAAAATGCTCTTGTTCTAGATTAATTCTGTTCTACAATAATTTTTTCCTTTGTAGTATTTTTTTCAGCTTTATTGAGGCATAATTGACAAAATCATAAGATATTTAAAGTATACATTGTGATGACTTGATATATGTATACATTGTGAAAAGATTTCTCTATCTAGGTAATTAATACATCCATCACATCATCACCTGTTTGTACACACATATAAATTTTGGGAGGACATGAGAACCTTTAAGTTCTATTCTCAGGAAATTTCAATTATATAATAGAGTGTTATCAGCTACAGTCAGCAAATTATACATCTTCAGACCTTAACCATCTTACAGGTGAAAGTTTGCACCCTTTTCCCAACCTTTGCCTATTTTCCCCAACCCTCAGTCTCTGGCAACCACTTTCTACTGTTTCTACGAGTTGAATTTTTTTTTTTTTTTTTTTACATTTCACACAAAGAAGATACTGTGCAGTATTTGTCTTTCACTTACTTAAACATAATGCCTGTCTATCCATGTTGTAGCAAATGGCAGGATTTCCTTCTTTTTCGTGGCCGAATACTCCATTGTGTGTGTATGTATGTGTGTATATTCATAATGTTGCAATGAATATAGGAATGTAGATGTCTGTTCTCTTTGATAATCTCATTTTCATTTTTTTTCTGAATCATATAGTAACTATTTTTAATTTTTTGAGCAACCTCCATACTGTTTTTCAATTTACATTCCTACCAACAGTGTGCACAAGGGTTTCCTTTTCTCTACATCCTCACTAACACTTATCTTTTGTAGTTTTGATGATTGCCATGCAAACAGGTGAGAGGTGATAGCTCATCATGGTTTTTATTTGCATTTCCCTGATTATTAGTGATGCTGAGAATCTTTTCATGTACCCGTTAGCCATTTGTATGTCTTTCCAAAATGTTTATTCAGTTCTTCTGCCTGATATTAAATTGGATTGTTTGGTTTTTGTCATTTTTGAGTTCTTTCTTTATTTTGGATTTTAACCCCTTATCAGATATGATTTGCAAATATTTTCTCCTATTCTGAAGGTTGGCTTTTCATTTTGTTTTTAGTTCCACTTGTTTATTTTTGCTTTTGTTGCCTTTGCTTTGAGTGTCATATGGTAAATTTTAAAAATAATAATTTTTCTGATTAAAATTTTTTTTTCTGATTGTCCATTGAGAAAATTTTGGCAAATATACAGAAAAATAAGCATTGTGATATTTTGGCATTTTTCTTCATTTTTTTTAGACCTCTGTATTTTTGAAATGTAGCTTAAAATGTTACAGAAAGTTTTCAGTGCATTCACCAACAGTATTTCTGGATATGTTTTCTAGATATATAGCTTGTGTTACATTTAATGTCTGTGAACATAGTTTGCATATATACACACTATCCATTCTTCAGATTCATCAGAAGAAAGACCTTTTATTTTTAACTCATTTGAAAAATTACAAGAATAGGGCAGTGTACATTTTTGCTGTGAAGAGTTCACTAACAGTTTAACCTACTGCTTGAGACAGAATTTTTTCAGGTAATTATCCTTGTAGGTATCTCAGAATAAAATAGTATTTTCTGTAATGTGGAATGTGCTATATTAGGAAAGCTAGGTTCTTAAACTTATGGTTTCCTTGTATGGACATGATTTTTAAAATATTTTTTATTTGAAATTCTTTTTCTTCAAAGAAAAATGATTTTATTTGGAAAAGAAGTATTATAAGTATCTTGTTATTTTATAGTTTGCAACCATTTAATTTTTTAACTAACATGTGACCAAGTACTTGGCTAAACTTTGGAAAGAACCTATTGATTATATTAATTGTGAAGCCTGTTTTTCATTAAAACTCTGGCTGCCTTTTTTTCTCCTTGGAGAAACACAGTGCCCTATGTTAAAAGAAACTTTTTAATATAGACCTTATGGTTTTTTAGGACATCTTTTCATAAAATAAACTTACTAGCATAATACTATATTTAAAGGTTACTGTTCTACAAACTTGTTTTCATTGTTTTGTTACAGAAAGAAATATCAATTAACATGTTCAATTGCTGCCTTTTGTAGGAAGAATACTCCTGTGGGGAGAGGAATTTTGCAGGCATATTTTGGTGTTCTGCCTCCCACTCCTCTTCTTGTTGTGGTGAATCTGCATTCAGGTGGCCAAGTATTTGCGTTTCCTTCAGACCAGGCAATAACTGAACAAAACCTTTTATTGTGGCTTAAGAAGTTAGAAGCGGGACTAGAAAGTCATATCAGTAAGTTTTGTTAAGACACACAGTTCTGTATTTTGTTTCATAGATTTTTAGACTTGAATTATAGCTAATGAATTGAATTGTAATATTTTTAAGTATCCTAAATGTTAATATGTTGATAGCATTGTCTATGGGACAGTCTCCTATGTGATAGGTATTATTACCCATAGAAAATAAGTACCATTGTATTAAACTTAATAATAGCTAACACTTATTGAATGCTTACTAGGTATCTAGTACGATGTTAAGTGATTCAATATGCATTATCTCATTTCATTTTCACAAGAGTTATATGAAGTATGGTTACCTTTAGAAGAGTTAAGTAACTAGTTAAAAGTCATATAATTAACCAGGAAATAAGGAAACTCGGATTCCAACCTGGATGTCTTTTACTCCAGAGCCAGAATTTTGAACCACCAAAAAATAGATCTCGATGCATAGAATTTATGATGCTGGCTTATCACATGCCACAGCTTCCATTTTTCTAAAACATATGTGAATCTATACTTGTGGTATACATGCATATGTTAATTTATATACAACAGGCAACAATAGGCCTGTTGCTATAATTTATAAGTAAGGAACATGTAATAATGTAGATCTTTAGTATATCAAGGAAATAGTGTGAAATTTGATGTAATAACAAGTCTTCTAAGGAACTATCCAAAGATTTTGTTATTGGATACCAGATAAACTATATTATAATATTTTGACACTGTCCCACGATAGAATCCTAAAATAAGGGGTGTGTCTGTATATGTGAATATATATGTATAAGTTTACACACACAGTTCTGGTTTACAAACTCCAGTGTTATATTATTTCTTAGCCAACATGATTAGTGTATATTTATATATATTTAACCAAATACTTTAATTTATTTTAAGTTTCAGTCATTGTAGCTCACCTCTTCTTCCCAGGTAGTCTGTTTCATTTCTATTAAGTTAGGCAGTTTAACTACATTATGTTTAGCCTATAGATAGCATTTTTATATTGAAATATAATTCACGTACCTTAAAATTCACCCTTTCAAAGTATATAATTCACAAGGCTTTGTAACCATTACTACTATTAAATTCATATTTTCATCATTCCAAAAAGAAATCTCATACCCATTAGCAGTCAATCCCCATTATTCCCTACTCCCAACCCTCAGCAACCACTAGTTTACTTTGTCTTTATGGATTTGCCTAATGTGGACATTTCATGTAAATAGAATCACAGCATAGGTTTTCAAGGATCATTTTTGTGGATGACTAATACTCAATTGTATGGATATACTATATTTTATTTCTCCATTCATTAGTTGATGGGCATTTAGATTATCTGCACTTTTTGGCTATTATAATAATGCAGTATTATTTTATGTACATATTTTAATTCTGTCAATACACAGGTGTCTTATGCCAGTACCACACTGTTTTCAGTACTTCAGCTTTGTAGATTTTAAATTGTGATATTTGATTCTTCCAAGTTTGTTCTTTATTTCCATGATTATTTTGGCTCTTTTGGGTAGTTTTAGATGATATTTTTAAGTCTCAATTTTCTGAGCTAATTCTTAACTCATCATCTGGAAAGAGGCCTTTCTGTGGTTATTACTCATCTCTGACTTCTTCATTCTAGCCGCCCAGTATAGGGGTCTTTCAGTTGTAGCTCTTGACCTCTAAAGATAGTGTGATCACTTCTCTATCTTCATTGCTATTTTACAGAGTCAAATGAGTGTTGTCATTTTGCAGCTGCTGTGATTCAGGCCCCATGGACTGAATAAGTCAAATAGGATTATATGAAGCTAGGGCCAGAGTACCTCTCAAATGGAATTGCTTCTAAAAAGTTAGTAATATTCAAAGACACACAAACCTGAGCCTCCTTGATTACTGTGTGGCTCCTAAACATGTCTTTCTTTGTTTCCTCTTCTACAACTGTAAAATGATATCACTAGTTCCTACTCTGACATCACATATTTATTTTAAAAAATCAAATTTTGTATACAAAAGTGCTTTGTAAAATGTAAAATCTAAAGCATTATCACAATTCATGTAAAGATCTTTTCCTACAAGGAACATCTTGAGAGCCTTTGATTTCTCAACTCAAAACATCGCCAAGAGGGAAAAAATAGAATTATTGTTCTGAGTTTCCTGAGAAACTGGTGTATCTTCCATTACAGTTTTGTTCATGAATGCCATTGCCAACTCACCTTGAGGGGTATTCATTATTTCTTGGTATCCCTGCTGCTAGTCTTATGTAATTCATGCAGCCTCTGCAGCAGGGAAGAAGCAGACCAAGCAGCACTTGTCCACATTGGATCCTGTTTTCTGTGCCAACAGGACCTACTCTCACCACTCTTTGGGAGATGGATATGAGACGAGGGTCTTGCAACTACCCCTTTAATAGCCCTAATCTGTGCATGGTGCCACAGCAGTCTGCCTTACCTTGATTGCTGCATGTCTTAATTTCTGTAAATTTGTGACCACTGGCTATTTTTAGTTGAGAATTACATTTAATTTTGGTCAAGACCTTTTTAGGCCTTGGTTTTCTCATTTTTAAAATTGGGATAATAATTGTACTTACCTAATGAGATCTTAAGGATTAAGTGGACAATGTCTTGTATACCGTAAAGGCTCAAGAAATGTTAGCTATTATTGTCATTACTAATTTCTGTCCAGTTTTAGGTGTTTTGTCATCATCTCAGAACACTAGGCTACAGTGTCTACTTTAAAAAATACTGCTAAATATGTCCTGTGGTTTAAATAGCACTTTTCTTTAAAATACTTTAAATTAATAAAGGTACTTTATCTGTATATTGCAAACTACAGTTATTCTTACCTCTTGCCCATTCATTATATTCAAGAAAATATTTTATCTCCTTCTCACTTTTGAATCTGCTAACCTGGGTGACAGTAATTTGAAACATCAGGTACAGTGGTAGCCTAAAGTTAATACCCTGCTGAAGTTCCAGGTACTAGCATTTTGTATAATTGAGTCCAAGTGAAGAAATATATATATCAGTGAATATAAATACACTGCATATGTGTTTATGCAGATTTTTGTTTGAATTTTAATTTACTCTAGGAAATTAGAATTTATATGAATTTCCTAGGCTTTTAAAGATATTTATATGATTTATGAGAGATGCTTAAGTCTGTATTTTATGAGCTTTTTTTTTCATGTAAGTTTATTTTCATTAAGTTCATTTTTGTCATATAACATCTTTCACTGAATTTATTTTTTAAAGGTTTACTTTGCAAATTTCCTTATAGTTATTTCTCAAAATAGTATTTTAAATGGACAATTAAAATTTTAAATTATTTGATAAAATCTGTTTACTAAATGGAGAAAAGTTAGCTAATTTATCTCAGGTTATTATATATTACCATGTTATCAAGCTTAAATCAGTTTTCCTCTTCCAATGACCAATGTTTTCAAATGATGTTTAGATTCACTACCAGAAAGCCCATCTAAGAAATTGTTAAATGCCTATCTGTTTATAGTACAGTTGATTCTATAGCAATTTTTAAGTATTCCTGTCTATAATTACTTTTATAAAGTGAACTTGTTTTCATAAAGTGTGTGCAAAGGATGTCAGTCAAAAGCTTCAAAAACAGAAAATCCTTGTTAAAATGTCAGTAAATACTTGTCTAAATAATAAAATAAGAAATATGAATGTGCCAAAATTTTTTTTTGGAATGATTCATAAGAAACAGCTCCAGTTCTTTAGGATAAAGACAGGGGTAGGGAGGGAATTTTAACTTGTATCTGTGCAGTAATCTCATAAACATATTGCTGTTTTTTAAAACCTCAACAAGAGTTAACTGACAGGGAGATTTTCCTATTAATACTAACCTTTATTTAGAATATGATAGAGTACAAATATAATATAAAAAATGAAAATGGCTAGTAATGAGAAATGTATCAAGTTTCTTATATATGATTTTTTAAATCTGTTTATCTTTAACCCTTGATCACATGTGTCTTTTTTTCTAGCAATTTTACCTGCCCAGGAATGGAAACCTCCTCTTCCTGCTTACAATTTTCTACGTATGATGGATGCTGCAGCATCATCTCACCATCCCGCTAGGAAAGATCCTGAGTGTATGAAAGAAACTGTTGTTCAGGAGAATGATAAAGAACAACATGAAGATAGATCAGCAAACAGAAAAGAACCAACTGAGACATTGAGAATAAAGCGCTGGAATAGAAGTAATGTATTTAAAGCAGAAAAATCATTTAGGCATGATAATAAAGAGTTATGATGCTTAAAAGTGAGCCATTTTCATAGGGCTATAGAAAGCTTTCCAAAGTCTTTTTGGCTTAATAGACTTAAGAATTTATTTCATTAAAAAATAATACTAAATCATATCAAGTTTCTAGACCAGTGCTATTCAATAAAAATATAATGTGAGCCATATATGTAATTTAGAATATTCTAGTAGCCACATTAAAAAAGGTAAAAACAATCAGGTGAAATTAGTGTATTTCACTAAGTGTACCCAAAATAGTTCAGTTAACAACAAAAAAAAAAGAGGTATTTTACATTTTTTAAAGATCAAGTCTTCAAAACCCAGTGCATATTGTACCCTTATGGCATATAACACTTTGGAGTAGCCGCATTTCACATGCTCATAACTACCACTGTATTGGACAGCTCACCGCTAGACAAAAACTGGTATAATTAACTTATTTCTAATGCAGTATATTTTGAACTCTAACCACAGTTGACTCCATAATGAAATCATACAGATGATAGTTGTGTTTGTTTTGTTGTAGTCATGATAAGACCAGTGTATCTTAACTAAGGAGCAGTTTGCCCCCCAGTGGACTTTTGGCAATGTCAAGGGACATTTTCTATTAGGGATGCTACTGGCAGCTAGTAGAGGCTAGGAATGCTGCTTAAATACCCTGCTATACATTGGGTAGTCTCCCACAACAAAGAATTATCCTGCCCAAATGTTAATAGCGCCAAGGTTAAATAACCCAGTCAGTATGCTAAACTAACCCGTGACAGAGCGGGCTCCCTGAATTATCTCGTTCTTCTCAGTTGCTGTATTGGAAAAAATCTTGGATATTAAAGATAAATATTAGGTAGACTTATTCTGATTATTATCTGGACACATCCTTATCTTTTCTTATAAATTATTTTTATAACATTTTTAAAAAGTAATGAAATAACCCTAAATAGGACTCAGTGAAATATATGTGTAATATATATTATATAGATCACTATATATTAAAATATATATAGTGTTATGTATGTTACATATTCTGTATATAAAGAAGTATATAATAGAATGATAGTTCTCATATATAAAAAGTATGTATATGAGAATCTTAGAAAACCTCCCATTTCTCTAAGGTATATTGTTAATTTTCAATCTGAACAGGAGTTAAACATTCTTCCATTCTCACAAAAAAGAGAGCCATGTGTGAAATCTACCCTTGTAAGCTTTGAACAGATCACTTGGTCTCCCTGGGACATTGGGCTTCATCTATGTAATGAGAGGGCGAGATTAGCTAAAAATTAATTTTTCATTCCAGCAGAACTTGTCAGGCCGATCTGTTCGTACCGTATTTTTTGAGACATTTGTCGAGAACATCCTATTTGGTTCTCCACTGTATTTCTCCTTGTAATATCTACTTGGTATATCTTGGTCTTAAAATTTTCTCTACATATGATTTGCCTAGTATAAATGACTTTCATAATAAATTTAAAAATAAACAGCTAAATTTAAGTAAATTTGTAACATAGGTCATTTGGCTACCCCTTTTCAGTTTTTTCTAACAATGGGAGATTTGAGAGTCTATAGTAATAAAACATTGTCAGCCTAACCATTAGAAAATGCTAATAACTATAAGCATATAGAAACATGAAATTGATGAGTCACTGTACCATGCCAACAGTTTTGACAGTTGTTAATATATGTTCTTTTAGCAATTTGAAAAAAAGTAACTGAATTTCAGGTGACCTTCTAAAGCTTCCTTTGGCTTTGGTCATGCCCTCTATTGAAGCAGTTACCCTGTATCAGTTGGGTTTCTTTGGTTGCAAGCAACACAAATTCAACCCTGGTTAACTGAAGCAAAATGGGAATACAGTTGTCCCTTGGTATCTGAGGGGGATTGGTTTCAGGACCCCTCCTTCCCTACAGATACCAAAGTCTGAGGATGCTCAAGTCCCTTATATAAAATGGTATAGTATTTGCGTATAACCTATATTTATATATAGGCTACATCAGGGTATACTTATATATCACTTCGTTCTTGTTGATTCAGCATAGTGCTTGGCATGTGGCAAATACAAGTTTTGCTTTTTGAAATTTTCTAGGGTTTGTTTTGATCCATGGTTGGTTGAATCTGTGGATGCAAAATCTGTGGGTATGGAGGGCCAACTGTATTGGATAATTCACAGAGTTAGAAGAAAAATTAAGCCATGCTTTGAAAAGAGAAACCAAGGATGCTGGCTTTATGTAGCAGGAACCAACAGCTTAGTGATGAATTAGTTCCAAATGTTTTTCTATCTTTTGTGATTCAGAGAGTCTCGGGAAAGTTGGTTAGTAGAAGAATAAGCACTTTAACTGGTAGCCCTAACCAATAGTGGAAATAAAATGGAATCATAAAAACTCATTCCAAAAGAAGACATGACAGTGACAAAAATGGCACAAATAGGAAACACTCAGCAAAATGGTAAACTTAAATCCACCCATAACACTATTTATATTAATGGTCTACACACCCCAAGTAAAACCAGAGACTGTAGATAAGATTTTAAAAGAATTATATAATCTCTACCAAAAATCCCAAATCTTTAAACATGAAAATGTGGATAGGTTAAAAATAAAAGAATGAAAAGAAAGATATCTTGCAAACACTAATCAAAAGATAGCTAGAGTGGTAGCTATATTAACAGACAAAATAGACTTCAGAGATAAAGAGGCATAATATATAAAGAGGTCAATTCATCAGGAGATGTAACAAGTCTAAAGTGTGCATGTTTCTAAAAGGAGATCTTTAAAAGCTGATAGATCTACAAGGAGAAATAGACAAATCTATTAAATATCTGGAAACATCAACATTCAGTTGTTGATACAAGTAAACAAAATCTATAAAGATATAAAAGACCTGAAAAACAATCAACTTTACCTAGTTAATATTTGTAGAACATTCCTCTCAACAACAAAAGAATATATATTCTTTTTCAAGTGTACATAGAATGTTCACCAAAGTAGATTATATTATAGGCCAACTAATTGAAGAGATTTAAATAATATGAAGTTTGCTTTCTGGTCTCAACAGCAAAACTAGAAATTAATAATAGATACCTGGAAATTTCCAAAATTTTTGGAAATCAACACACTTCTAAGTAACCTGGGGTCAAATAAGAAGTCACAAGAGAATCAGGCAATGTTTGAATTGAATGAAAGTAAAAATCCAACATATCAAGATGAGTGAAACAGGTCTTAGAGGGAAATATATAACACTAAATACTTAGATTAGGGGGAAAAAAAACCACAAATCTAAAGCCTTAAGAAATTAGAAAAAGAGTAATTTAGGCCCAAAATAAGCATAAGAAAGGAAACGATAACAGTAAAAGCATAAAGCAATGTAGCAAAACAGAAAAGTAGACAAAAATTAATGAAATCAAAAGCTGATTTTTTTTTTTTTGAGATGATCAATAAAAATGAAGCCTCAGGCCAGAGCAGACAAGAAAAAAAGAAAGACGCAAATTACCAAGAGTAGGAACAAGAGAGGGAACGTAGCTACAGATCCTATAGATATTAAAAGAATGCTAAGGTAACATGAACAACTTAATGTGTAATACATTTGATAAATTAGGAGTGGACCATTGCCCATTTTATAAATAAAGTTTTGTTAGAATACAGCCTCTTATTTGTTTATACATTATATATGGCTGAGTAGATTCAGCAGAGATTATTATATCTCACAAGTCTAAAATATTTATTGTCTAGCACTAAGAAAAAGTTTGTCAACCCCTGATTTAGGTGAGTTAATCAAATTCCTTCAAAATTTCTTCTTGACCTCACTTAAGAAGAAATAGATAACATTAATTACCCATATCTATTGAAAATTAAGTTTGTAATTAAAAACTCAACAAAGAAAGCTCCAGTTCCAGATGGTTTTATTGGCAAATTCAACCAAACATTTAAGGAAAAGTAATACAAATTCTGCATACGATCTTAAAAAAAAAAAAAAAAAAAATTGAAGAGGAGGATACACTTGGCATGATTTACCCTGAAACCAAACCCAGACAGACAATCACAGATTTATTACAAGAGAAGAAACCAGTATCCTTCATAGACATGCACACAAAATTTTAAACAATTACTAAATCTAATCCAACAATATATGAAAAAGATAACACATCATGACTAAGTAGAGTTTGTATCAAGGATGCAAGGTTGGCTCAGTATTGTCAGGCTTACTTCATTAATATTTTAGAAAATTTCTGCCAAATGCCCAAGTCTAAATAATCATAGTTTGTTCTTTCCAGTACAGATGTTGTTCTATGAAAAAACAAAACAAAAAACAGCTAGTTTAGCTCTCAATGCAATCACACAATTCTTTTTCTGAAGATGAACATAATACTTTATAATACCACAGAGGTTCTCTGTGTGCACTTCCCATTTTATCACTTAACATTAAAAAGACATGTACCCAAGGTTCAAAATTCAGTAAAATCAATCAAGTTAATAATTTTACTGCATCATCAAATATATTCTTAACTGACAATGGATTTTTTTTCAATATGGCAACTGTTAGAGTGCTCCTAAGCCTGCTGAATTAGGGGAAAGGGGAAACAAAAACCATGATGATTTTAAAGACATAAGACAGAGAAATTGCCCTTCTTCCACAGTTGAATCTATTAAGTCAGCAAAAATGTTCTGCCAACATTTTAGAAATATGGGAAAGTTGTTTATCTTGGCAATTGTGACTTCACAAACACAGACAAGTCATTTGTGTTTTCCCAAAACGTAAATTGCATAGACCACTGTGGGAAACGTGAATGTCAAAATAATTTGTAATTGATGGCTTATCTTTGAGCAAAGAGAGACTCTGTGGATTAAAGATCTCTTGTCAATAAATTGATTATAGTTTAATCTATTGTACACTGATTTGGTAGACAGAACCTAGGGTGGCCAACATGTTCACACCCTACATAATCCTTTCCCCTTGAGTAGGTGGGACCTGTGGCTTGCTTCTAAACAATAGAATATGGCAATGAATGTCACTCCCACAATTACATTACAATATGTATATATAATACGTATATATCCATCCAGCTAGCATGGATTTACATATTCTCTTTACTGGTTTAATGAAGTAAATAGGAATCTTCTAAGCATTGCAAGCGGCCTCCAGGATCTGAAGGAGACCTCTGGTCAGCAGCCCGCAAAAAAAAAAAAAAAACCTGGGGCCGTCAGTCATATAGCACAAGGAAATCAATTCTGCCAACAATCTGGATGAATTTGGAAATGGATTCTTCTTCATCAAGCCCCCAGATGGGAATGCAGCTTGAAAAACCCTGAGCAGAGGACATGGTAGATTTATAACTGAACTGACTCATAGGAATTGTGAGATAAAAAATGTCTAGAATTGTTTTTGCCAATGCGAATAAAACGTAGCCCCTTCTTTCATGGACTTTACATTCTAGTGCATGTGAGATAGAAAATAAATAAGTAAATACACAGACAATGATAACCACTATGAAGAAGAGTAAGTCAAAAGGAATTAGGATGTAGTATAGCAGATTTTTTAAAATGGATGGTTAAGGAAAGTCTCATTGATAGGATATTTGAGCAAACATTTAAAAAAGAAGGGAGCAAGCCTTAGGGTTCTTTGTGTGTGGGGGGGACACGGGGGGGGGGGCAGTTCCAGAAAGAGGGAATAGCAACTATAAAGGGCGAAAGGCTAGTGTTCGAGGAACACCAAGGAAGTCATTGGCTGGGATGTGAGGGAAAAAATAGTAGAAAATGAAGTTGGATCTGTAACTGAAGGTCCTATCATTCAAGGCCTTGTTAACCATGGCAAGGACCTCACATTCTAAGTGTGATAAGAAGCCATTGGTGGTTTTGTGTGTCCAGGAGAGGGATATGACCTGATTTTTTCAGAGTGATCACTTTATCTGGTGAATTGAGAATAGACTGTAGGTAAGGACAGAAGGAGGCAGAATATTTAGAAGGCTACTGCGACAATAGGATGAGAGCTGAGAGTATGGCTTGGCCTAGGATGATGAAGGTAATGAGGATTCTGGATATTTCTTGAAAGTATAGCTGATAGATTTGCCAATGGATTAAATGTGAGGTATTAAAGCAAGAGACAAGAATGACACCTAAGAATTTTGGGCTGAGCAACTGGAAGAATGCAACCACTATCAACAGACAGGATAAACAGTAAGAACAGGTCGGGAGGTGGGACAGGGAATCAGGAGTTTAACCCGTTAGGTTTGAGATGCCTATTAGACATTCAAGCAGCAGTATCAAGTAGTCATAGACTAAACAAATCAAGAGTTAAAAGGAAAGGTCTGATCTGGAGGTGTAATTTGGGAGGTGCCAGGGTACAGGTAATATTTAAAGCCTTAAGACTGAGTGAGAACACAAGGAAATCAGGGCAGGTAGAACAAGAAAGCATTTCAATTACTAAACCTCGGGTATACCAACATTTAGGGGTCAGAGAGATGAGGTACCAGCAAAGGGGACTGGTTTGAACCAGAGAGAGCAATTTGAGAGTCCTCAGCATGTGGATGTTGTTTAAATCATATTTGATTGGATGGGATCTCTTAAGAGTAGGAATGTAGAATGAAAAGAAACTAAATCCTGGGAACCCAAGCACTTTAAGCAGCTACCAGAGAGGTGGAGGAAAACCACCCATATGCTATCACTTTAGTGCCTGTAGGCAAGAGACAGGAGTGTCTCATGAAGACTGAGTATTCACTTATATCAGAAAAGGTTGAGAGAGCAAGCTGCAAAAAAATGATTTGGAAGCAAGGGTCGCTGGTGACCTCAAAACAAGTAATTTCAGTGTAGAGGTTGTGGGGAGAAGCCAGATTAGAGAGAGCTGAGATGTGAATTGGAAGAGAAGAACATTGAGTGGGCAACTTTCCGGATGTTTTGCTATTAAGATAAGCAGAGATATGGGGCAGTGGCTAGAGGGGCATATGAAGCCAGGGTCATTGTTTTAGATTGGGAAATACTTCAGCATAGAAGGGGAAGATCAAAAGAGGGAAGTCTTTTGTAAAGGGGCTGGGGCTGGGATACATCATTTAGGTGGAAGGATTGCTCTTCCGTAGAGGAGAGATACTTAGTAGTAAAAGGAGGCAAGAAGGAGAAGATGGGTGTAGACACAGGTGGCTTTGCAGTCAGCGATGGTGTCTGCCCAATTTATTCTATGTTGTCAACGAAGTATACAGAGTCATAAGCTAAAAATGAGACAGGGCAGTGAGGTAGAAAATTTGAGGAGGAAAAGCATCGTCACTTTTGAGAGCAGGAAACTAGAGAAACAGTTGGTTTGATGGGCTGTATTAAGAGCCCATTTGAAGTTGAATCATGAACTTAACATGAATTTATTCTGCCGTGTAATGTGATTTTTCTCCAGCTGTGTTCAGCTATCAGGGTACTTAATGACAGAAAGCAGATGCTTAATTTTTTCTAGCTTTGTCAAGCAAGCATGATGGGGTAAGAGTGGGAGAATAGGGGTACGGGGTGGTGGAAAATGACTAATTGAGAGCTTATATTATCTAGTGACTAAATGATATGGAATCTAAGTCAGACAAATAGGTAAATGAACACAAGAAGAGTCTAAATAGAAAGTGAGAAAGTGGTTACATCAATGGATTAAAGATCATGATATGGTTGATGAGCTAGTGTCCTTTCTAGAAGTTGTGCGTGGGAGTTTTAGTCTTAAAATGTTAATGTATTTCTGAAGACCTGATTCAATTCTTCTGTGATTCATGGAGTTCCCCTGAAGGAAGCCAAAAGGAAAGACCTGCTTCTGTCAGAATTTTATTCTCTGTGGAGTTTGATGTTTCTGGCTTTAAGGACATGCCAGTCTTGAAGGTCACACTAAGATTGGTTGGATCAGAATAATAGCAATTTCTGAGGCAGAACTCCAGTTCTCTGCACATTCCTACCCTTTTCTGCCCTTTTCTTGCAGTGGCAAATTCTAAGCACCCAGAAGGTCTTCCTCTTCTATCATTACCACAGTTTATCTGGAATATTTTAATGTTGATTCTCATTCCACTTCCTTTTTTGTAGTTCTAATTGTTCATCTAATCTAATCACTGTTCTGAAATAAAGGAGAGAGCAAGAAGGGGACTTCTACCCATTTATATTAAAATTTATGTTTACTAAACCTGCACAGAGGTGTCTTCTGACTCTATGTCTTTAATATATCTCTTTTCTTGCAAATCTTTTATTAAACTTGTTCTTTCAAAATAACTCAGCTTTTCTATCCCAGAATTTTATTTCCCATTCCTAGAGGTATAGACAATAGGCAGCCATGTTGTAGGTAGTACAAGTTTTACTACACTGAGTTCTGCTCAAAATCATTCCTTCCTGCCTCTTTCAGGAATTGCCACAGTGAGTGGTATCTTTCTCCCAGAAGGTGTGCTTTCCCCTCCACTGCAGATCTCATTATCACCTCTAAATGTCATTATCCTTCTTGGTACCCAAATTAAAATTTCTGTAATAGCACAAAAGAGATCCTTGCTCCATTTGAATTTCTCTTTTCTAAGTTGGAAGACCAGTCCAGCTTCATGTAAGACTCCATGTAAAACTATTTGCTGGTAATAATGTAATAGAGATAATACTTTGGGTACAGTTTGGCCAACAGTTAAATGAAGGGCCCACTGACATGTCCATAATACCATTGGACCAGAATGTCATCTAAGGCATTCAGAATTCACCAAAAGTAGGCACAAATCAAATGCCTGAGGCATATGTAATTGAAAACAATTACTACCAAGTGGTTCTAGGAATATGGCAGCCTATGTCATTTGAATCAATCCTGTTATTGAACATTTTAAATGCTAGATACTTTTTAAAAACGTTTTTAAAAAGGATCGAGGGGCTGACAAAAGATCAAAAAGTTACCAGGCCAAAATCTATGTGAAAGCAGGAAATGAGAGAGGTAAAAGAAGCACATTAGGTGCTTTCCCCTAAACACACTTGCCTATGTGTGTGAACTCAATGATTTTGAGCAGAACTCAGTGAACTTCAGCTTTGATCAAAGTCAAAGCCCAGGGCCCACCCAAGTTGGAAAGTTGGGACTCCAAAGGGCTGTACCTATGAGGTACAAGTGAACTAGAAAAAAACAACAACACTTCTCTGTGTCTGCATGCTCAACTACAAGGTAAGATGTTTTGATGCCACATAAAGCAAAGGAAAAACAAAAAGCAAAACCATACCTGAGAACCTGGAACTACATTCAGCCCTGGAGAAGATTTGCAAAACAAACTGACATAACCTACATGGTCCAAAAAGAAGCACAGAAGAAAAAGCCAAGCACACTATGAGCGAGAACTAGAATGAATTAACAGTAAAAACAAATCAATGAAGACTTCAGATGTCAAAATTTTGAGACACAATTATGCTTACTATGTTTCAAGAAATAAAAGGCAAGCTTAAACATATCTGCAGAAAATAGGCAGTTATGAAAGTCACCAGAGCCAATTCGAAAAAGAACCAAATAAAACTTGAAGAAAAATTACAATAACTTAGATGGAAATTTCAAATTAGATACAGCTGAAAAGAGAGGTAACTAAAAGATTAATGATAAAAATTATTCAGAATATAACACAGAGACAAATAGGTAAAAAATGTAGAAAAGAGATTAAAAGTACTGGGAGATGGAGTGAGAAAAATTAACACATGTGTAATAGGAGTTTTAGAAGGAGAAGTGAGTATGGGGCAGAGAAGACACACGAGGCGATTACTGAGAATTTTCCAGGATGATGAAAGATCACCAGTTTACAAATTCAAGAAGCTTATAAATTCCTAAGTAGATGAACTAAAAAGAAATCCATGCTAGATATGCAGTGAAACTAGAAAACATCGAAGGCAAAGGCAATCTTAAAAGGTGCTGGAGAAAGACAGATTACATTCAAAGTCATGGCAGTTAGGCAACGGGCAGCTGAACCAGAAGACAGGGCAATAGACTGAAAGAAAAATAATAGCTACCCCAGAATTTTACATCCAGTGAAAATATTTTTCAAAACAAGGAGCAAGGTAAAGGCATTTCAGAATAGTAGAAGCAGTTGCCAGCAGCAAAATAAGGAGATCCAAGGTACATACTTCAGGTAGAAGGAAAGAGATCCCAGATGATTGGATCCGAGAGAAGCAAAGAGGAATGGGGAGCAAAGTGGTAAGGATGTGGGTAAATCAGAATGAGCACTGAATGCATAAACATAAAACATGATGAAATCACAATATACAACAATAATATATAAGTAGGGAAATGAGTCAATTAAGCTAATGTATTTTATAATCCCTGGGACACGGATAAAGTTATTACTTTAGGTTATAAAAAGCAATAAGAATGTACTTTTGTAATTTCTAGGGTATCCACAAAAAGAATAAAATTTCAAACTATGAGAAAAAAAAATTGTACCTATAAAAAATAACACAAAGAAGGCAAGAAAGGAAAATAAAGGAAATTTAGAACAAGTTGAATAAATAGCACAAAGTAAGACAGCAATTCAAACTGAAATGCCAGTAAATAAGTGCAAATGGATCAAATATTCCAATTAAATGATTGTCATGCAGGATCAAAAAAATGTTGATTATGTAAAGTTTATAAGAGATATGTTAAATATACAGAAAGGTTCAAAGTAAAAGAATAGGAAAAAAGATATTCAATTTCTAAGTAAGAGAAAGCTGGTAAGATAAGGTAGAATTTAAGGCAAAAGGTGAAAGCTCACTTCATTATTATAAATGTTGAATTCACCAGTAACTATAATAGTTATAAATTTGTAATTACCTAATAACAGTTTCAAATTATATTCAGCAAAAAACATAATAGAAATTCATAAATTTACCATCATATCAGACTTTTAAGTACCTAAGTAATTAATAGAACCGGCAGAAAAAAATAAGGGAAGTTAATCAAAGATTTAAACAGTGCTATTGATACATTTGTCATACTGTAGAATACACATTCTTTTCTAGCACACACAGAACATTTTCTAGCACACACAGAACATGTATAAAAATTGACATGCTGAGCCATAAAGCAAGTCTCAATAATTGTTAAAGGACTAAAATCATACAGAACATGTTCTCTGATCACCAATGCCATTAATCTAGAAATCGATAGCAAAACAATAACGAGAAAAGTAGCATTAAGGAACTGGGTATGCAACACTAAGCTTGAGATTAAAATCTGGGGATCATAAAGAATATTTATGGCTAAACTTAGAATTAAACTTGAGTCTCTTTCACATTCACTTCATGGGTTGATAGCATTGAAAGTCTTTTCTGTTCATAATATTTCTTTCTGCATTGGAAATAAAATATACACAATATACAAAAATCATACTAAAATGGTTTATTACTGGATTATTGAATAAGCAGAGAATTAAAACATCTCTCCCATTCAGAGCTGATCCATGTTCTAACACTTTATGGTTGTAGATTATAACGTCATAGTCCCTTAAAATCAGCCTTATTTTTTTTTTTTTAAATAAGATACATTAATAGAAGCTTATCCAAGATTCCTGTTGGATAACTCAGTCAAGTCCTTATAAAGGCCTTAAGAGCTATTAAAAAAAAAAAAAAAAGATGCAGAATCTGGAGTCTTGTGAAATATTCCAGACAGCCCTCCTGACTTATAGTAAGTGAAATTTCATGTCAGCCTTTTAATCAAATAAAGCACTCATTTCCGTTGACATTAGATGCAGTCTGGGTTTTCTGTTTCTCATGGGGATATTTAATACAGTTAGGAAGCCTGTTTTTGAAGAATTAATTTTCCTCACGTTTAAACGTATTTCCTTGTTAGAGATACAACATAACCAGCTACCCAGTTCTTTGTGCCATGAAACTGTCTGAATGTCTGTTTTATTGTACTGAGAGTGACTAATGCATTTAAATCTCTTCCCCACTAGACTCTATGGACACACCAACCCTAAATGGTCTTAGCCAATGTGAACAGTACACAAATCCCTAATGAGACTCTAAAAGAAGGTAGGATTATTCTTGTTCTAAAGATATACTTGGGGCAGGGTTGGGAAGAGAAAGCTATTGGAAGAGAGTTTTCTTAAAAATAGTCGAATGAAAATGTAATTCAAAGAAACTCTCATGTTTGGTAAAGATAATTAAGAATAGTTATGTATCCAGAAACATCAGGGGAGGCAGTATTGCAGAGTGGTTAGAGAATGGGCTTTGAGTTTGAACTGAATCTTTAAGTCCTAATCTTTCAAATTCTCTGTGTGATATTGTAAAAGTTACTAACAATCTTTACATCTTTGTTTTTTCAGTGGTGAAGATACTGCTTACCACATAGTGTTGGGTATTAAACAGGAAAATTTATAGTAAGCCTTTGATAAATGTCATCTTAGAGGTGGGTTCATTTATTAGAATTTTTTTTCCTGTTAGCAAAGTAATACATTCTTGTAACAAAAATCCAAAGAATATAGAAATATACAAAAAATAAAAAAGCAATTGCTGCCTCATTTCCTTCCAATTCTAATTACAGTCAAGTGGTAATCACTATTAACAATTTGGTTTGTATTTGACCTAAATATTTTACTTCTTATTCTTAGGGTTTGAGATGTCTATGTCAGTAGATTTGTTTTATTATTCAGTTTACCTTTTCTTTCCATATATAACATAAAAACATTTGCCTTTACTTTCTGGTGTTAAGTCCATATTTAACATTCACACTAAGGTCAAGAAGGAGGGAGGTTGTGGAAGAATTGCACCATTTAATTGTTAATGTAGTCCATAGTTGCTTTTTTATACTGGGCTTTGCTCTTCAAACATGAATTTTAAAAAATTAATATACTTATACCTAGTGTCCTTTGTTTGGCTAAAAAGAACATCCCCCTGGTGTCCCAGGGGGTAGCGCGTGAGAGCACCATTCTGTACTGAGTAGCACTCAACCGGATGCCCTGCTGAGGGCAGGCTGCCTCCCTCATGTGTCTAGGTAGCACTTGTGGTTACTGATGCCTGATGCAGGTGTGAATGTTGTATCAGCTAAGAATGCTTTAATTGCATGTAGCAGATAATGTAACTGCTTAAACAAACAAACAAACAAACAAACAAAGTAGGTTTTTATTTTATTTAAGTGACAAAAAGTCTGAAGATACAGCGGCTCCCTGATAGTATCAATATCCTAGGTTCCGTCTTTTTGCTTTGCCATACATAACGTGATAGCTTGTTTACTCTTGATTACAATGTACTTGCTTGAAGCTCAAGCAACTGGCATATATTCAAGGCAGGAAGGAAGGAGGGAGGAAAGAGCCAGATATGTCTTTCATCATTTTATAAAGAAAAAATCTTCATCAGAAGTTCCCTGGGAGACTTCTGCTTATGTATCATGCTTGAGCAAGAGCTGGACCACATAGCCACCCCTACCTGCAAAAGAGCTCGGGAGCAAGTACTATCTTTGATTTCCTAACCTCTGCAGTGGGAAACAGCAACAGACAAGGGTGTAATTGAGCCATAGCTTCTGACATAGGAGCTACAGTAAGAGATGAGGGAGTGGGCTATGACTACTCTGTTTGGTTTCTCTTGCTGGTGCTGGTTTGAAGACATGTCCCAGTCATAGCAGTGAGGAGACTCACAAGCCCAGCACTGAGAAGCTTCATGCCAAGAGAAGGCCTGGGTTCCTCTATTACAGCTCTTAATGACCAACTCCTTTGGCTCATATATAGCTACTTGCCCAGGGAGCAAATGTGCCCTGAGGCCGTGTTGAAACAGTTCTGGCATATGCCGTTTCTCAACTCATGATCCCTGTTGCTCTTCTCTATCAGTTCAGTCCTGGTTCAATCAACAATTACAGTATCTTTTTATTATCTCCCAAAGTCCAGGGATCCTATACAAGTAAGTTCACTCCTTCTTGAAATTTTGCATGCCAAAGGGGAATAGTCTCCATGTGGCTTTTTCTGTAGGCAATGGAGCTTTGTTTACATTCGTGTAATGACTCTTTAAAGAACAAGTAAAATGGTCTAAGGTGACTTCTTTTATTACTTATTTGCTTACCAAAGAGATGGAGTTCACCTTCTTCCACTTCAAAAAAAAAAAAAAATTTTGGCTATATAATAAATTAGAAAATATACAGTAATTGCAATTCTTACAAGTGGCATAATTGATTCTCTGAGATTTTATGTAACATATCTTTTGAACACATCATTCACTCATTTACATTCATTCCTTTGACCAACCAACATCTGTAGTACCTGCTAAGTCTCAGACCCTGAGCTAAGTGCTGTGGATACAAGGTCAAATCAGGCACAGTCCTGAAGGACCTTAGCATCTAATGTGTGGGAGAGATGTGGAAATCGTTTTTGTCTCTATTGTGTTCTGAAGGCAGAGGCATGCATAGGATGATAGGAAATGTGAGGAGAAGCAGCTAAATCAGGCTGGGGGCCAGCTTAATCAGGCTAGGGGAGAGAGGATTCTTGAGCTGAATTTTGAAGTATGAGAAGTTGCTAAAGGAATTTTCACGGAGAAGAAAGAGAATGAGTGATGACAGGGTGCTCATGACATCATTTCTACATGCACCAGGTCACTTCTGCATGTGCCAGGTGACTATACAACCTGGTGCATGCAAAAAAAAGAGCAAGAATTCCATATGGAATGAAGAGTGTTTGGAGAAATGAATTCTAAGGGGCTACAGAGAACAGGAACCAGAAAATGCAAAGTGTTGTTGAACAAATGAGCTTGAATTATGGACCACAAGTTATGAATTTAGGTTACAAGTTTATTAGGTGACATTTTCTCCAGGAGTGAAAAAATAAACTTCAACTGTCTCTATTTTAATGAAAGAGGAAAATTAAATGTCTGTGATGGATTGAGTGTAAAGCTTATGGTGTTCCCACCATGATAATTACAATCATGTTAGAATAATAGTACCTTTCTACCATTCTCTCTGTTTGCATTAGCTTAAGTAGATTAAACCCTCTGAGAACTTCAAAGTTGTAGGTGAACATTTGATCCCAGAAATTATAAGGAATTAGAAAGTCTCTAGGGCTCAGCAACTTTTTGCAGTATTTTCTCCAGTCCATTAGAATTCCATTTATCCCCCTGCAATACGAAATGCACAAAATGGAGGCTAAGTTAGTAAATCTCTCTTAGCATCTTATTTATTATAGCTCCAGGAAACAACTTGCAAAAAGACAGAGACCGATATCTGCACATCAATTTTCTTTCTTTTCGTTTGGCTTCAAAGAGTTCCAATGTTTCTCTGGTTTTCTAGGAGACTGGGTTTTTGAGAAGCCAATTCCCACAATAAAGTCTTAATGTAATTCAAGAAGTCAGAAAGGGTGAAATTTATTTTTAGACTTTTTTATTTTAAAGTGCAGTAAAAACATTTTGTCTGTTGGTTTTAAAAGCCCTTTAAAGTGTTTTTAAACTTGTGTTCTGGTATACCTTAAGATTTTAGACTGCAAACATTTCAGAAGATCTTCAGTGTTGATATACTTGTTTCTAATTCTCTGTGTGTAGTGGCTGCTGCAGAAATGACTGAAAATGAACTTATTCTATTCTAAACTCCACGAAAATATTGATTCATAATGCCTTGTATTGCATTTGTTTTCCCTATTTCTAATGCCCTTTCCCATACATTGCCTTATTTAACCTTCATGATATCCCTATAAAATTGACTTGGCACTTTACAACTAGGAAAGTAATTCAGTAGATCCTAAACTTAAGCCTCCATTCTCATCACCTAGGAGAGCTTTTCATAAAATAGATTCACGAGCTTCATTCCCTGCTCAACCTCCAAGACTCTGCTTTAATAGTTAAAGAGCTGCCCAGATGATGTTGATAGACAGAAGCCCAGTTGGGAACCCCTATTTAAGGAGATTTTTCCAGAGCTCTTAAGAAACAGAACCAGAACTCAAACCAGAGATGCAAGTCAAAGGTGTTTTTCGTAGGCCACAAGTCAGGTAGAAGCAGTGGATGAGAGACAGGGATTGGGGGGAGAGATGTAGATGGATGTGGACTGATGGTAAAAAGATTAATCTTAGAGCAATTTTCTTTCAAAAAAGAATTTTAAAAAATGAAGATGATTCTTGTTTTCCAAGCCTCTAGAAATCACCTCAAATGCAATTATTAACATATATCAAGTCTAACATTGAGAATACAAAATTTAAAAAATATAATTTGTTCATAAGGGAACCCACAAACAAAACAATACCTATCATACAGTAATTTCTTTGCTTTCCTTGTTTTCCTCTTTCTTCTGATAATTATTGGCAAACGTGCATTGTAAAAAGAATTTAAGTATTGGTGGGAAAGAATTTGAGAGTTATTTCTAGTAATTCCCTTGCTCCCTTAATGGACTGGTATCAGAATTTTTTAAAATGTGTGTATCTGGCTTTATTTTGTTAACACTTGCTCTAATCTTAACTTCATGAAATTAAGAAGTTTTCCATCCCCACTAATGTAACAGGAAATCTTAAGAGTTCAGGCTCTGCCCATTGCTGTTAGCTCTTCGTCTGCTAGAGAAAATAATGATTTTTATGGCTCTCGAGTGTCTTTAAAATAGGGTTTCCTTTTCCTTTAGTGATATATATTCCAACTCACATTTTATATTTTCCGAATGAGTAATCCTGTGAGTAAATACTCTTTCGCACATATGTATAACAGGCAGTTGAATAGATGAAACTTCTAGTTAAAGAAACTATTGTGTACTTTTATTTTAAATTAAGAGTTGATTTCTAACTGAAAACTCACCCACAAATTCTTATATTTTGGATTTTTCAAATCTTGCTATCTGTTTAAAGAAATGCGTAGTCTTAAACAATATTCAAAATTCTATGTATGTTCATATAATTTCAGAGCTTGGCTTTGTAAGCCTATATATGTGCATGTGTATATATGTATGCCTGTGTGTGTATCTATGTGGTTTCCTGGTACAAATTTATTTAATAAACTATTTGAGAGAAAAAATACCCTTAATTAGCTTGCGCATATTTTACTTTTATTGTATGAAATTTAGCACACTGAGTGGTTTGTTCTGTTTGTGTTTTAACTTGTTTTCCTTGTCATTACTGCTCTCTAATGGTTACCAAAAAGAATATTTGTAAATATTTGTAACATGAGGAATCATATTTCATGTTTGGTTTAACAGTCTAAAGTTTGGGGGAATGCAAAGAAAAATCCCAGAACATTAAAGAGTGTTGTAGGAAGGGTAATTGAAACAGCAATTTGAACCCAGGACCACATTCTCTCTGCACACGTATATCATAGTGAAAGTACTAAACCAAGATGTAGACACAAGATCAGGTATCGGGTGGAATCTGTTTTGGCTGTTGCATTCAGGAACTTGGGAAGGAAGAAAAACTTGGACTGATGTTTACAAAGTTCCAAAGCGTTGGTGGTAGGTGTGAGGTGAGTAAAACCTGTGGTATTATGTGTCAAAGTACTGACAACATTGTGGTAGCAGAACTCGGTGGTATGCTTAAAGAAATTTGACCTTTCGGCTAGAACTTTTAGGAGATATTATGTTAGAATCCTCTTCACTTAGTTTGGTTGGGATTAATATAAGACACACCTTGTTGTGGAGATGGTCGTCCAGAAATAGCTACTAAGCTGAGACCCTACTATCCAATATTGCTTGGCCCAGGACACTATGAAGTTTTAAGATTGCTCTGATCTAGAAGATCATCATGGGGCCTTTGCAATAGATGGGGAAAGGGATTTGGTAGGCAAGTAGGATTCTGAGCAGAGACTTAAAATGCAAGTCTGACCATGTTTCTCTTCTTAAATCTTCAAAAAGTTCCCTTCCTACTAGAGGATAAAGTCTAGGCCTGTGTTTTTCAAACTGTAGTTCACATTGGAATCTCCAGTAGAAACATCAATTTTTAATTCAGTAGGTCTTGGACAGGACCTGAGAATCTACATGCCCAACAAATTCCCAGGTGAGGCTGATACTATTGGTCCATGGTCCACGCTAGGCTCCTTAGCATCACACAAATCAATCTTTTTAGTTCAATCTATGTCAACCTCTGTAGTCTGTATTTCCTATTTCACCCTGCACTCTGTGATTCAGCAATGTGGAACTTTATAGTGTACTCGGTAGTCACCATGGTATTTCATGCTACCATGCCTATGTTCATGTTCTACCCTCTTTTTGGAATTCTGACCCCCTTCCTTTTCCATTTATTTACCTGGCTAGTTCCTACTTAACTTTTATGGATCAGTTCCCATCATCCCTTAAGAGTCTTCTCTATTATTTAATTGCTTTTCCTCCTCCCCAACTCCTCATCTGGGCTAGACAGCCCTCTGCTAATGCTTCCATACAGCTCTGAACATATTTTCTACATAACACTTAGCCCATTGTATTAGGATTGCCTATTTATGTGTCTATTTTCTCTGTGACAATGAAGTCCTTGAAACAGGAAATACATCTTGCTGTTCGTATGCACAGTGCATTCACACTGAAGGTGCTACATAAGTTGGGGGAAGAGAACAGAGGAGAGAATGGGGAGAATAAAACTTGTGCTCTTGGTTACTGGGGCCATCTATGTGATACTCAGAGAATACGTGGCTCTGACATAGAGTAAAAAGCTTCAGGTGGCCATCTGGCAGTAAAAGGATTTAAAATTTTTCATCTATTCTTGATCCTATTATCAATTATAGAATTCCAGTACAAATCAAATAAAAAAAACAGATCAGGGCTATATAGCCAGCCACTTTCTATTCTGTTCAGCTGTGACCACTTTCCCTAGCATGCAGGCCTGAAATGAGGAACTATATAGAACTAGTGTGACAATCTTTAGCAGGTGCCACCTTCAATATCCCCTCAGTTGAATGAGGTACATCCCTAATAAAAATTAGGAGGAGTTTAGTAATTTATAATTGGAAGACATGGTTATTATCGCCTTGTTTTATATCACTCACAAGGACCATTAATTACATAGTGAAGCATGTAAAGGAAGTACTTTGAGTCATAGACTACTTTAAATAGTCAGTGTTTAGGCTTTTCGGTTTTCCCATTTCTTCTGTCTATCCTCATGGTTTATTATTCTTTTCCATTCATGGCTCCATTTCAGATGAAACATTTTAGCCAGGAAAGAGCGTAAAGACGATTCAGTCTGCTCTCATTTTACTTACGCAGAACACATAAATGATTGCGCAATTACAGAGTCACTTTGAATGGAGGACTGGGCCCAGGCTCCTGCTCTTACCACGGCACCATACTGCCCTTTATCATCTGTTTAAGAAGCCCCATTTCATATGTTCAAATTCTATTCCTGAAGCAAAGCAAACTCAATTGTTAGCTGCTAAAGTAGGATAGCGCAAATTCGAAGGTAAAATCCAGGAGCTACATTGCAAAGGAGGGTACAATTTATTACTACCAGTAATACAATCACAGGTGACAGTCACCTGAGGGTTTGCCATGTTGCAGGCACTGCGCTAAGTGCTTTGCATGTACTAACTCATTTGATCCTCGCAGGCGCCCCATGAGCAGGCCTATTATTTTTCCTAATTAACATCTTGGAAACTGAGGCCTTAAGACTACATAAGGTGCTCCAAACCTATTGTGTAAAACCAGAATTTAAGCACAGGCCATCTGACTCCAAAGCTCTTCCCTGCTACATGAATGGAGTAAAACCAGACAGAAATTCCAGTCTGGCTACAATAGTGACTGAGGCAAAACAATCGCTACAAAAGATAAATAACTGAGACAACAAGACTCCCATTGGCGCCTCCTCTTCCTGCCTTTCCTCACATTTGTGAAAATAAGTACATTGTGAGGGGCCGGTGTCTATATGATTTAACTTCTTGTCTTCCTTTGTAAATAAATTATATAAACTTACGGTTGGAAGGAAACAGAGTTTACCTATCCAGCTTTACCAGGTAAACAAAAACTCCCTTCAAGATCACTGATGAAATCATGCAGTCTTTATTGAAGACTAGCCTGTGATAGAGAGTTCACTTTTTGAGAGTCTGCTCAGTGGTTGCTGGTTTTCTCTCATCCTGAGCCAGATGGAACCCACCTTACCAGCCCCCTAGACGCTGGTTCTGGCCCAATTTTGTGAAGTAAAGGGAGCAAGTCTGCAGCCTCTGCTCTGTGAGGGCCTAGAAAAACTGAAGACCATGTCCCCCTCCCCTCCCCACCCCAGTCTTCATCCTCATCAAGTTACACATCCCCAGAAAACCTTTGATCTCAGTGTTTTCCAGATCCCCCAACATTTGGTCACTTCTTCCAGGACATAGTCTAGTTGTTGTCCCCCTACCACCGCCCCCCCCCACCCCCACACACATCTCTCTCTGGAACATAACACAAGATATTATCTCATCAGTACTGAGCTATTTTACTTTCTGAGCTCTGGGTATTATATTCCTATTAATACCTAAAGCTAAGTTAGCTAAAAAACAATCACAATTTTTTCCAACTGATTTTGTGCTTGTAAGTAACTATATATTCAGATCTATTGAACAAGAATTGATTTGAAGCCCAGAATTTCCTATCCCAAGGCTACATGTAAAACTTAACAGTTAAATTTGTTTAAAGTGTTTTTTAAAATTTTTATATAATTTTATAAGATGGGCAGGATCATTTTGAATTTCTGCTTCTGTTAATCAATCACATGTAATTTTCTTTCACATTATTAGTGGAAAATATTGTACCTAACAGGGCCAAGGACAAAGACTGAGTAGGTGTGTGCCATTAAGTAAACTTTCTTCAACACCAGTAATCAATATTCTTTCAATGTTTTATTCAGTTGGCTGCACCTCCACCTAATCAGTACATTAGCTTTCATCATTCTATTTGTACAAATAGCATGAGAAACTTTGTCAAACGTTTTGTAAAAAAAATCAAGACACAGTATGTATAAGAAATTGCATTAATTTCCAAACTGTTTTAAAATATGGTACAGATGACTCTTTTTAAAAATAGTCAAGCTTCTAGTTTTAAGAACTATGATGAGTTCTTAGTCCATGCTGAATCCCAAGGATCATGGATTTCTAAATCTCTCAAGGAGAATGGGTAGTATCTCATCACTACGGTGGTCCTTGAAAAAGGAAGGGTTTGGAAAGGTTGAAAATGAAAGCCTGAAAATGTTAGAGACAAAATACGCAAGGCTATATTTTAGATGTGGAAACTGAAATTTTCTTAAAATCAACCAGACACACAGACACACACACACATTTGCACACATGCACGCACGCACACATTTTTAAGGGGCAAGGACTATATGTGATATTTTGCATTCTTTAGTATAAGTTTTTGTTGATTAGTTACATTTTTACATTAGGTTATGTGATCATAAAAAAGATCTCTCTATCTCTGGCCCTGTGGCAGTATTTAATTAAAAGAAAGGCATCTCAAAAGAAAAGAACCTTCTAACTCCAAAAAGTGCTACCTCAAACTCACAAACTCTGGCACAAATTATAGTGGGATTTGTCCCAATAATATTAGTAAGTTTACAATAAATTCCTTGCAACAAATAACAGTTTGTTGCCAATAATGCTTCCAAACAAAGGCTTTTCTCCATTTCCATTTGTATAAACAATTAGTCATATAATTTACAAAAGACTAAAATAACAATAGCTAATGTTTAATGAGCCCTTACTTTGTACCATGCTCACTGCTAAGCATTCCGCATAGATCTCATTTTATCCTCTCGTGACCTGACACATAGGGTATGCTTCTATAATCCTCTTCTAAGAGGAGGGAATAAGGCTCTGTGGTTATATAGCTTGATAAAAGTTGTCCAGCTGGTGAAGATTCAGAACCATAACTTGACACCATATCTGCCTCTTGAGAGTGCATATATGGTCAGTTGGTACTGCCTTATAGAATCTCTGGTCCTAATGTGTTGCTTGACTGCATATTTTGCCTTGTTTTCCCAGATTGTAACCTATCTAAAATCAGATATTATGATTGCTTCATCTCACTGTTTTCAAAAACACCTAGCATGCTGTAGCCTCAAAATAAAAATGTGCTAATTGAACATTATTCCTCAGACTTACAGATCCCACATCTCCATTTGTCCTCTTTGGGGGATTGGGTATGTGTTGCTTCAATGAAGGATGGAGAGAGATTCCACAGATATTTTTCAAAGGAGTAGGCTCCTTTCTGACTGGAATACTTTAAACATAGCCGTATTTGAGGTTAAATATATCGACATTATTTCATTTGCCTGCTACTATATTTTATTATTTGTTTGCCCATCTCCAAATACCTAATCGAGAAGCATTAGTCATTTGCTATGTATAATTTGAATTATTTACATTCTATTTTTATTTCTCATTGCAGATTCCCTATAAACCAAATCTGGTCCATAAACTTCAACACCTCCATCTTTGGAGAAAACATACAAGGTGTGATAATTTGGTCTATTCTAAATATATATTTCCTTTCTCTGAATTTGCACTGTGTGGTTTTATCACAAGTATAAAGTAAAAGTCAAAAGAAGCTAATTGATTCAAAAGGTCTTTAAGAAAAAAAAATCGAATTTGTCATAACATGAAATTTTACTTTTAAATGCATAGTTGATTTAATATATAGATAAGTATAATCAATGGAATAACATGATATTATTAAATACAACTCAACTGGCTATTGATAATTTGTTAACTTAAATTCAAATTCACTATACAAGTAGTCATAGCATTGTTAGATAATGATAGAATATCAGTACCATTTTAAACATTTCTAACTTTGTACATATGACATTTATTCAGTAGTCAACAAATATTTGTTGAGCACCTACTATGTGTCAGGCACAGTGCTCTGGGGTTACAGACACAGTCCCCGCCCATATGGAATGAACATTCTAGAAAGACAAACAAAACAAAAGCATGTAACCAAAATGCAAGTTGTAATAAGTGCTTAAAAAAATGGAGAGTGGGATAGAGAATCAGGTTGGGGAGGAGATGGGTGGTGGGGTAAAAATATTTTAGATAGTGTGGTTGGTTTTGGCCTTTCTAAGAAAACGAAATTAACCTGAAAACTGAAGACTCGGTAATAGGCACCCCACAAAAAGGAAGCTGCAGATAAAAAGATTTTGAGGTAGGAAAGAGTTTTGGGAGTTGAAGCATCGAGAGAAGTCCAGTGTTGTTGGAAAAAGGTGAATGAATGAGGGGCAGTGGTTGCAGGTGAGGTTGGTGAGGTGGGCAGAAGCTGAATTGTGTGGGACCTTATGAGCCATTGCAAAGGAGTTTGGATCTTTTTCTAAGTACAGTGGACATAACAAGAACTAATTTACTGGCTCAGAAGGATATTCTCATTGTGGTGAGGAAAACAGACCTATAGAGGAACAAGAAAAAAGCAGAGGGGTGTTGGGAAGCCACTGTGGTTTCTGAGGCGGGAAATAGTGGTGGTTTGGACCAGGTTAGTAGGAGTGAAGGCGGACAAAAAATAGATGGATTGATGGTAGGATGAATGTGGAGGTTAAGGAAGAATGAAAGTTGACTCAGCTTTCTGACTTCAGACAAATGTAATTGAATGTGGATGTAGGAAAGTGATTTTGTAGGAATTGATGCTGTTTTGAACATGTTAGGTTTGAAATGTTTGTAAGTTACCTAAATAAAGATGTCAAGTTCGCAGGTGACAAGATTACTGGTATCGAGCTCAGGACAGGGTCCCAATTAGAAATATCATCTGAGGAGTAATCAGCTTATAAAGAGTATTTAAAACTCTGGGAATGGAAGAGATCACCTAGGAAAAAGAATTCAAAGAAAAAGAGAAGACTATCTAGGATAAATTCCTGATTTAGAGATTGGATAGGAGTAAAGGAATTTGCAATAACACTGAGGAAAAAGTGGAGAGAGAGGTAGGGGAAAAAAACCCAGGAATTCCCCCAACAAAGAACAATGTTAAGTAATCAAGATTTGGACGAGCAACTTAAGTTTTCTGTGCCTGTTTCCTCATCCTGAAAATAAAAATTTATAAAATAAATTTTTAAGTTTTTATGAACTAAAAAAAATTAGAATAGCGTATAAGTTTTCTATTGCTTTTACAACAAAGTACCATAAACTTAGTGGCTTAAGGTAATAAAAATGTATCATCTTACATTTCTGGAGGTCAGAAGTCCAAGATAGGTCTTTTTCACCAGGATAATACCAATGTGTTGGCCAGCCTGTGTTCATTCTGGTGACTCTAGTGGGAACTCTGTTTCTTTGCCTTTTCTAAATTCTAGAGACTGCCTGTATTCCTTGATTTATAGTTCTCTCACAACGATATTGGGCCGAGACTTGACATCACTCCACCATCACTTCCATGATAAATAACATCTCCTTCCGACTCTGCTTCCCCCACCCCCTCACAATTTTAAAGGCCCTGTTATTACAGTTATTACACCTGGGTAATCCAGGCTATTCTCCCTTTCTCAGTGTCATTTGATTAGCTACCTTAATTCTATCTGCTGCTTAATTTCTCTTTGCCTTATAGCACAACATATTTACAGGTTCTGGTCCTGTTTGGGAGGGCTATTATTCCATTTACCACTAGGAGTAATAATATACACCTTATAGGATTGTTATGAACCAATACACAAATACATTTGCCTGTCATAAAGTAAATATTCAGTAAATATTGGCTACTATTATCATTATCACTCTATTTCATTTCTTCATCAACCATTAGACAGTGAGCTTCTCCGACAAGCATTCTGTTATATTCATCTTTATAACGCAGGTTATAGATGTTCATAAAATATTTCATGAGTGAATACATGACACAGAGAATGTTCAAGAATGTTCAGTGAATAAAGGCAAACTGTACTAACCTCATTTGATTTAACCTTTGCCAGAACCTTTTGAGGTAGACTGATATTCCTCCAAACGAGGTTCCCTTTTTGACTTCTCCATCTAAGTTCACAGACCCACCATTTACTCATGTGTAAAACCTCAAAGTTCTTTTATGCTATTTATTGAATTGTTTATACTTAGTCTACTTCCTCTCCCATCCTTGGTTGTTTTCTGACACTTTCTCCCCTTTATCCACTCAAGAAACATGACTTAAGAGTCTTTTATGTGCCAGATGTGTAAGACTGGGCACCCCTAAACAAAGCTGAATTAGACACAGTCTTATAGAGTAGCCAAATCCTCAGCCTTCTTTTTTGGTAATGTATTCTAAATTTCTTTCTACTTTCTCTTCCTCCACCTATTGGCTGGTTCAGACCTTTATTACTTCTCTTGGCTTCTGTGGATTCTATCTCTAGCCCTCTGTGACACTCCTTTCCTACAGCACAGTGGTGACACTCTTCAAATATATCCAGTATTTGCCTTCATGCTTTTGTTCACACACGTTCCCTCCATCTAAAATGTCTTCATGCTCTGCCAGGTAGAACCCTGTGCACGCACCTCTTCAGCCCCATCTCCAACACCACTCTTCTCAGGAGCCCTTTGACCCTCTCCCTCAGTGTCACTGTCATTTGGATGTCCTGCATGTGCACCTGTGCTGTAAGCATATCTGTACACACTCTATTCCTCCCCATTTGGCTCTCTGCTTGTTCAGGGCAGTGACTACATTTTATTGCACCCACATAGACTCCAGATTTTGTGTTTGAATCCTGGATGTGCAACTTTCAAGCTTGTGGCTTTGAGCAAATTACTTGACTTCTCGATGCTTCAGGTATCTTTGTCTGCAAATGAGGTTAATGATTTACCTAGTCAATATGGTTATGGTGATTTAGGTAATAAAATGCAGGGATTAGCACATAGTAAGAACCAATTAGCATTTGCTGAACTTTAGCACATCTGGATGATTGAGAATTTATTATTACCATTTATTATAGGAGAACAAAGATTTAAGTAAGAAAAGAACCAGGTTTAGAAGTTACATTACTTCAACTCCACTTCCCAAATATCTCCCACTTCTGAGTTGGAAGAAATATATTTATTTCACTTCGAGTGTTTTGTCTTAAGTAGAAGCCCAGAGTCAGGCTACGCAACTTTATATACTCTGGTTTTAATATGTGGGAGATGATTGGGGTAAAATTCTCAGCCTATAAACATTTTCACATTCTGTACCAAATCTGCCCAAGCCCCAAGTCTCAGTTGTAAAGTCCTTGACCCTAAACCAATGAGCTACTAGAGAGCAGGCTATCAATTTCTCTCAATTACATGAAATTCCTATAGCATCTGGAGGGTGTCAGCTACTCCTGGGAGGTCCATGACGTTATTCCCAGTCACCTTGCTCTTTTACTTTGATTTGGACTTGCCAGGGGACTAGAATGTAAATCTCTAAAATGCCTTAGATCAGAGGTCCCCAACCCTGGGCCGCACAGCAGGAGGTGAGTAGTGAGTGAGCGAAGCTTCATCCTTATTTGCAGCCTCTCCCCAGTGTTAGCCACCGCCTCAGCTACTGCTCAGATTGTCAGGCATCATATTTTCATAGGAGCACCGGTCCCTGGTACCAGAAAGGTTGGGGACCGCTGCCTTAGATGATACAAACACCTGTTTTAAGATTTAATGGAAAAATAAAATTGCTCCAGAGCTGTAGCCAGCTGAGAGTTCTCAGACTGTACAATAAGTCTTCAAAGTTTGGTTTACTGTCATCCTCTTGGGGCAGAAAAGGAAACATCAGTGGTTTGAGAGTCCTTCTTTGCTTCAGGAAACCACAAACTGCAAATTCAAATCCTGTGGCGGTATCACAGAAGTAGAGCAGAGAAATTCTGGCAGCCTGAGAAGAAGGGAGATACTTGCACACCCCATTTGAACTTGACACTGGTCTGTTTTAAAATGGAAAAATGACCATATCATTTGTTGGCTCAAAAATTTTAAATGGCTCTCTGTTGCCAACAAGATTAATAGAGACTTTTTTGGCCTAGCCTATAAGGCCTGCCACAAAGCAGGCTCAACTTATCTTTCTGGCTTTATAACTGCCCCAGCCCAGCCAGCTGCCACACTACTCTTTCCGTCATTCTCTGAACAAGTACACATATGCTATGGCCTTGCTGAGGTGATGCTAAAATGTCATTTCAAAGAGGGAAATAGGGATATTCTACTTCTAATCTCCTGGGATAGATGATATTAATAATAATTACTATAGACCAAACATTGTACAAAAAGCACTTTATATACATTAACCCATTTTAATCTTCATCACCTAATCACTGTCATATTTTATCAGTAAGAGAGCTCAGGTGTTCAGAAAATTGCCTGAAGTCCTGTGGTTAGAATATGGTGCAGCTAGGATTCCAACTGACAGCCTGGCTTCTTAACCACATTCTAGAAAAGGCTTGTTCCCAGAAGGCATTGTTCTGTTGACATTTGCATGAACCTCCAGGAACTTTTACTGCCTCTATGAGCTTCTGCCAACTTTATGAGACTTTGCTGGCCTTGGAAAGGAGAAAATGGACAAGATCTCCCTTAAAACCAGTGTGCTCCCTAGAGCCACATTGTGCATTATAATTCGATAATTGTCTCTCTCTTTTTTTTTTTTTTTTGGTCTAAAAAGGACCAAACGAAGCTGGGAGGATTTCTCTGTATCATCTTCCTTGCTGAGAACCCTTACTGAATTACAAGTTCATAAGAGAAATGTTTATGTGAGTTGTATAATTTAACTAAGCTTTCCACAAGAATGCACTGATTAATAAATAACAGCTGTGGGCAGTATTAAAAACAATGCGGCCATACCTGCAGAGCCTTTGCAGTGAGAGAAGCTGGTCCCCTGTGGTTCTCCACCTCTGCTGCACATTACAATCACAAACAAAGCTTTTGAGAAATACCAGGTGACTGGTCCCCTCCCAGACCTTGAATTGTATTCCAGTGTGCATGTCAGGTGGGTGGGTAGGAATTGGTTGTTTTGGAAATTTCACCGGGTGATAACCAATGTGTGTGGCCAGGGCTAGAACTAGTGTACTAGAGAAAAAAAGTGTGTTTACATGTTTGTTTGGAGTGATCTGTAATCCTTCATAGTGATCCCAATCCCTAATTAACTTAAAACTTGGACAATATGGGTCTTTCTAATTTTCTAAAATATGGGTTTTTTTTTTTTATAAATGTGAACAATGGCAGTACTCTGAACACATACGTGTGTTTATGAGACAGAAAAAAAAAATTCAGATATGAGCTGTCCCTTGGAGCCTTGTTACTCAAAGCGTATTCTCAGAGTGTGATTTGAGGTTGTGCATTATCGGCCTCCCCTGTGGGCTGGTGAGAATGCAGAGTGCCAGGCTCTTTTCTAGCTCTCCCCGCTTTGACAAGATCCATACATTCATGTGTGAGAAGCCTTGACTTGAGATCATCTCTTTTGGCCTCCTCATTTCACAAATGTTGGAAGAGGAAACAGGGTATGAATAAGCTGATGGAATTCACCCGGAGACTAAACTCCCACGGTAGGAGCCTAGAGACCTTGTCTCCTGATTCCGGAGCTTGTGACCTTTCCACTACATTGTGCTGTTATGTCATAAAAATAAGTTATTGTGGCTTTTTTCTTTCCCTGAGGGGGTCAAGATTATCTTCCCTCTGTCTCAAGGATGTTTCTAAGATGTGGGATGGAAGATGGAGTTTTTAATAATCAACTCATGTTTGACAAATGAGGAACGACTCCTATGACAAAATATACACATTAAAAGTGGAGTTCATCTGTAAAATCTAATTTTCCTTGGCCTCAAGAAGAAAACCAGTAAGACTACTGTAAAATCTTTTTTTTTTTTAAGGAAAAAAATGCTTTAAATATGAAGCCATAAAATGGAATTATTTTCTTTGAAGTGTAGTGAGTAAAAACAAATTTTAAATAACGAAGGTTGGGTTTCACTCCAACAAAAGTTTCTATTTCAGCTCTGCTTAAAGTGATTTGTTGCTATAAAGAAGAGCAAGGGCAAAAACTTGGACAATACATTTTTAAATCAAAACACAATCCTGCCAAAATCCTGCAGATTAAACCATGTTTTAAGTTCAGTATACTGTCTTTCAATTTCTTAGGCTTCTATTTGTGAGGCAGAGAATTCAATCATAGAAACATTTTTGAGTACTCTGGGCAAGACGTTTTATAAGGTCCTACACAGGATATACACATAGTCACTGCCTTCGGGTGTGTATTAGTTATCTATTGCTTCTGGAACAAATTACCACTAACTGAGTGGTTGAGCCTATAAGATTTGTGTTATTTTAATGGTTCTGGAGGTCAGAAGTTCAAACCCATTCTCAATAGGCTAAAATCAAGGTGTTGGCAAACCTGTGTTCTTTCTGGAGGCTCTAGGGGAGAATCCGCTTTTCTTACCTTTTCAAGATTCTAGAGGCTGCCCACATTCCTTGGCTCAGGGCCTCTTCCTCCACATTTAAAGCAGGCAGTGTAGTGTGTCTCCTCTCTGACTTCTGCTTCCATCCTTAGGTCTTCTGTCTCTCTCTGACTCTCCTCTTAATAAAACTTGTGATTCCATTAGGCCTACCTTGATAGTTTGGGATAATCTCCTTATCTCAAGAATTTTAATTTAGTCACACCTTGCAGGTGCAAAGTCCCTTTTAGGATGTAAGGTAGCATATTCACAGATTCATGGATTAGGGTGTGGACAACTTTGATCAGGAGGCATTATTCACCATAGGTGTGCCAAGAGGATAGGACAAGGATGAAATACAAATGGCTGGGAAATTTTCTCAGATACAAACTTACATTTTTTTCCCCTGTATTTTGTCTTTTATCTTTCCTCACTTAAGCAGGGAGCCAGGATCTGACCTTGTCTCATGAAGGACAGAAAGCAGAAGTTGCTGGCAAGACACTTCCCTCTCTAACTTTCGATTTTTAAAAGCCTGAGTGCATGGAGGAAGTTGTACTGGGTGTCCTAGAGGGAGAGGAAAGAGAGAAGCTGGAGATGGATGAAAGGGTTTCCCTCGCCTTGGGGGCGGGGAGGTGGGATGAGGAGTGGTGTGGAAGCTCTTGCTCACCTGGAAGCAGTGAGACCTCAGAGAAAGGATTACGTGGCTCGTGACTTTGCTGGGATTCCAGTGCCCACAGGCATAGCCCAGAATCAGCACAGCTGATGACCAAGAGATCATAGGGGTATCCTGGTGACTGAGGTCCAGAGGAACCTCCCTCGGGTCTCAGTCCCGCAAGAGGGCCAAGATTCCCAAGATCGAAATACACTCCAGCATGGCAGGATGGGGGCTCGGAATGAAAAAGATCGGTTTGAGGAAAATAAGGACACCCAGTATTTCTTGCCTAACTGTCTAAACCATAAATATAAAATGAAATACGATCACTGCAAAAAAAGGCATGTAAAGAAGATAGCTAATTTCTTCACTCCTCCCAGCTCTCTTTAAATATAGAGTGAAGTGCAGTCAGCCGGGGATTATACTACAGTGCGTGACCTGTAATAGGGAGGGAAGAATGGGATGCAGAGGGGCACCCACTTCTAACTCAGGGGGTCAGGGAAAAGTTTCTGGGAGAGTGAAATCTAAATTAATTGGGAGATGTCATGTCTCGATGACTGGAAAAACAGTGACAGAAAAAGGGAAGATGAGAAGAAGACTGTCCAGCTCAGGGAATGAAATTCGGCCTGCGTTCGGGTAGCCAAGCTGAGTGGCCTGGCCTGGAGATCCACACCCCTATTCCCCTGGATTGAGGGGAGGGCATTTTTTCATGTCCCCCCGCACCCCCCCCTCCCGCTCCCGCTCCACCTTCCCAGCTCTGGGGAGCTCCTTACTAAATTTCCCATAGGTCTCCCTCCAGTAAAACTTTTGGACAGACCTGGCTGAGGTGTGCCCGAGGGTGTGGAAAGTGTGTCTGGTGCCTAGAGAAGTTGTACTTGTTGTCTAGGATTTGGCTCATCTGTGTAGAGGAGTGAACTAAAGCTGTAAGAATCAGTGGGCTAAATGAGGGAGAGAAAGGAGAGATGGAAGAGAGGAAAGCGGTGAAGAGAACCATGGGTTTGATTGTAGGTTGGGGAGTTTAAAACTCCCCAGTATTTTTTTTTTTTTTTTCTAAATCAAGAGTTGGTTTAGTTTTTCAGGCCAGGACTCACATCATGATTTAGTATGACCAAACTATAATATTCACAGTAGTAGAGAAACAAATCCCTCCTTATGTTGTTTCCATTTGTTACAGGTTCCAGCTGGGGATTCCAGGCACTCATTTTTCTCACAATCCCTGGCATGGAAGGGCTTCCTTCCAGCCTCTTGTTGCCAGCCTTTCACTTACAGGGGCCTGCCTTTCACGTGTACCCTGGTAGCAGGGGTGGAAGGTGAGGCGGGGGGCTTCCTGGCATGGGCAGGGAGGGAGGGGAAGGAAGCAGCTGTGGAGTTGGTGGGAAGAGATAACAGGAACAGTGAGGCAAAGGCCCCTGCCTGCCCTGGGCAGTGCTGGGGAGGGACTCACCAGGCCTGGGTTCTCGGAAAAGCCTGGCTCTCAGGGGGCCGGGACAGAATGCCTCAGCTTTTCCTATAAGGATTACAAAAAATAATCTATAGTATTACTTATTCTTTAAAAACAACAACAACAACAACAACAACAACTCAATTTCATTTCTGATGCTGTGTCTCCATTCACTGGTACTGACAAATAAAAAGCACAGGGCAGGTTCTCTGGGGCATCTTGTCCCCTCACCTCTCTTTTTTTAGTTCAGTATCTATGGCTCTGGGTCTGAAGAAAGGCCTTGGAAGTGGGAGATCTACACTGGCGCCTGTGGAGAGATGCCCGCAGCTCCTGCTACTTGGCTCATGCTTGGAGCACAGGAACTGCTTTGTGAGGCTGCCTCTTCTACCTGGATTAGTTCCCACATGTGTGGACTGTACATTAGGTTTAACCCACAGGTACTGTGATGGACCGAAATGTTTTTTGCCCCCTGCTCAAGTCCTCAGTTTCATCTGTTGGAATCTTAACCCCCAAGGTGGTAGTATTTGGAGGTGGGGCGTTTTGGAGAGGCTGAAGTCATGAGGCCGGATCCATCATAAATGCGATAAGCGCCCTTATAAAAGAGGTCCCAGAGAGCTTCCTCATCCCTTCCTCCATATGAGGACGTAGCAAGAAGACAGCTATGAGCTAGCAAGCAGGCCCTCACCAGACACTGACTCTTCTGGCACCTTGATCTTGGATTTTCCAGTCTCCAGAACTGTGAGAGAGACATTTCTGTGGTTTATAAGCTACCCAATCTATGGCATTTTTGTATAGCATTCCACATGGACTAAGACAGTTAACATTTAGTTTAAGCTAGACAACTGAGTCAATTAAGAGTTTGTAACAAAGTTTAGATTTGAAAAATCAGAAGGTCTGGCACCACTGGGACCTTGCTGCTGCTGGGCAGTGGTCAGCAGGCCCTGGGGAACAGCCATCCCTCCAGGTGGGCCATTTCACTCTAGGACGCCACAGCCCGTCACTCCTCAGTCTTCTACAACCATTTGTGCTACCTCATTTACATCACCTGTCTAGCCTCTGTAGGCATATGAGCTGTAAAGAGACATTTATTTTTTGAATCTTATCTATTCCTACCATTGTCGTCTGCCCCACCTGCCAGCTACTGATAATGATGTGTGGGGTTTTCTTTTCTTTTTTTTTTTTTCTGCTCTGGGAACTCAAAGGATCTTTTCCTTCCTCTGGCAGCCTCTCACACTCGCCCTCATTACCTCAGTCAGGTGTGAATCTTTTCCTAGTCTGGCGGAGACTTGGCCTTCCCCTTGCCATTAAATATAACATTTTGTTTATGCACATAATGAATTCCCCTCTCCTAAGGGCTTATGTTTCCAGAACAGAAAAGCCAGAAAGCCTGGAAAAGCTATTTTTATTTTCTGGTACATACCTTGAGGAAGTGAAGGACAGCACCTGCTCAAATAAAGGGAAGAGAATAGGAGGGGGAAAACTCCATTCTAAATATATAAAATGTCGTACAGCCACAATTACTTGTTTAACAAAATAATATATGCTCACTATGGAAGTTCAAACATTAGAGAGGTAATGCATCAGGAAACAAATATTCACAGTTATCCCACCAACCAGAGAAGATGACTATTCACATATTCTTTCGGAATTGCTATTTATGATATTTTTCAGAAATAGGATCATAGTACTCTATTGTCTATATCTTGATTTTTTCTACTTACCAATATATTGTGAATACCTTTCCATGTTAATCCATACTGATTTATTTTATTTTTTTTTATTGGCAGCAAGTATCCCTGTATGTGATTGAACCATTGTTTATTTCTCAATTCCCCTAGTGATGGACTTTTAGGTTCTTTCAAATTTCTATTACAACAGAAACAATGAACATTCCTCTATAGACATCTTTACACAACTGTACATGTATGTTCTGGAAGAGGATCTGCTGGGTCAAGGAGCATGCACATTTAAGATTTTGTCAGATACTGCCAATAACTTCAAAATTTTACAGTGTAAGTAACATTGAATTAGAATTTCTATTTTTTTCATATCCTTGCCAACCTTAACCTTTATCAAATAAAACTGATTTGAATCATCCCTTGCTATTAAAAATATGAATACGATATATTTTTCTACCTTAGAGAGAATATAGTGAGTACATTAGCAACAACAGAAACTTTCTTTAATGAGTAAGAATCTTGATATGTCTCACTAAGATGATGCTTAGTGAAAATTAGCAGGAAGAGGAAACAGGTAGAGAAGCCTACAGAAATCAAGTTCAGCCTGGGGTATGGCAGATGAGGTCAGCCCCAAACTGAAAGATAGAGACCAAGAAGGTGTTTGATTTGAGAGAAACAAAGAGGAAAGAGGGGCAGGGGAGGATGTGTGTCCACGGAGAGATGGGGAGAGTTCTCTCTCAGAAATGAAAAAGATGATAAGTAAGTAAATGTAACATATCACTCAGATCTAAGTTTAAAGCTAAGTATGTGTATTTTTAACACTCCAGATCAGATCAGATCTCTGGAACCTGTGATCATAACTCTCCATGTTTTTTACCTTCACAGAACTCATCACAATTTTGGATCATTTTATTAATATCCATCTCTCCACCTAGGGCCTAATGTCATGTTTTTATACCTTCTCTTGAGCTACATTAGAATTTACCCAGGAATCAATAAATACATATTGAAACTAGAGTTTGGATGTGTATTTGATTTTCGACAAGTGTAAAGATGCTATTAGTGCAAAATTGGCCTTGCTTCTTCCCCACAGACTGGTGCCTCCGTGGACACACGGAGTTATATGAAGTACAAGAAATGTTAAAATAGTTTATTTACTTACAGTTTGAAATCTAATTGGAAGATAGGATTTAAACACAATAAAGTTAAATAACTTTACAAGATTAGAATATTACAATGTATTTTCATTAAGAAAAAACCCTCTATAGTGGGCATTTCAAAGATGATGGGAAGTTGGGGCAATTATTGGCATGTGCGGAATTCTGGGAACTATGTGCTATGAATTCTGGAATGATACTGGCCTGATAAATGTTAAATGATATTTGTCTGCTACTGCTCACATTGATGGCTCAAACAGTAAGAGAGACAGTAGGCCATATTATTACCCAATTACAGTTGAAAATTGTTTGATTTGCTTGGATTTATGCATATGGTGAACATGTGAACATTGCAGACTCACCACCTGCAGAACATTTGAACTAAAAGCAATAATATATCAGACTTTGGACTTTTAATCTAGATAATTTTTCTGCACACATGGCCATTTCTGTTAAGAGATTTAGCTGACAATTTTAGGAAGTTTGCATGAGAGTAAAGTTGACTGCAATAGAGACTTGGAGAACGTGAAAATCTGTGTCCAAAGTTCAGCCAAAATGAAGAAGTCGTTCTATGTCAGCATGAGTTGCCAATAATAATGTTATAAAAAATGTTTTCTGGAAGCCAATAGTTTTTTTCTCTCTTTTTTTTTTTTCTTGTCTGCATTAGTAAACAGAAGTTCTGGATGTAATTTAAAACAATGGATCTCTGTAGCCTGCCACATACACATGGAAAGTTAAATATTGAGAACTTACTCATGCAAAAGTCACTCAGAAGTTTTCCCACAAAAACAGAATTTGAGTAAACAAGTCTTCACTGAATGCCTTTTCTGAGGGAATGGGAAAGGAGACTAATGAAGGACCATACCTGAGACATGGTTAATGACTTTGAGGAGCTTTCACTGATTTGGAGGAACAATCAGGAAACACGTGAAACTGCTAAGAAATAATATAAAGCAGAATGAGGTTATGCAATTTAGAGTAGTGAAATACCTCTAAGTGTGATGGGTGATCATGGAAAGTAAACATAACGAAGACCAGAGGAGGTCTCCCTGGGCTAGACAGGGTGTGGAGAGGGAAACTGAACAGAAAGGGCATTCCAGGAAGGGACTAGCAGGAAGCAAGGAGGACGGCATGTAGGGAAGGGGGAGGAGACTACTCTGGCAGAATGACTGGGGCAGAGTAATCAGGTCACTTTCTAGCAGGTGGATACCTTTGCTTCTCTGTCCGTACCTGCATATTGTATCCATCTCTTTTGCATTATACCCAGCTCCTCTCTTAGTGCTGCCCGAACCACTTGCCTTTTCTTGAGTACTGTGTTCCTCTCTCTCCACCCACCTTTTTGTTTGTTTGTTTGTTTGTTTTCATACCAACTTAGGAGTTAGACTGCTTGGGTTGAATCCTGGCTCCTCCACTTACCAGCTGGAATACTATGCAACTTCTTTGTACTTTAGTTCCCCCATCTTTAAAGAGGAGTTAATAATGATCAAATCCATTTTGCATATGAAGTTTTTACAACAGTGACTCGCACATAGTAAGCAATCGATAAATGTTAAACAGGTGGCACATGGGGGATTATCTTTGGAGGCACTAATTATAATCTAGAGTTTGGGCAAGAGAGGCTGAGTGACCTGGGACATGGCGACTTAGCTGTGATGCATACTCTATAGCCACTGCCAGTACCAGTGTCATCCCTAGACACTGGCCCCATCTGAGCTCCCACACCATCAGGAAATGCTTTCCCAGATGGTGATAGTTGGGAGTAGAGAACTGAAGAGCTTGGTTTTGATTATGGGCAAAGAAGAAACATTGAATAGAGTCGAGATGAAAAAAATCTTCTGAAAATAATTTAAGCAACTAATTTTATAGATAGAAGAAGTCAAACTTGGACTTTGGGAATTATGTTGATAAACATGGAATTTAAGAAATGGGAAGAGAAAGAGAAGTTCAAGAACAAACAACCAAAGAGAAGGGAAATGAACCAGAGAAGATTCCCTTATGGAAATCGTGAGAACAGTTTCAACCAGAAGAGTGTTTTATTTGTGACCCAAATGAATATTCAATTCTCACATGAGAATCTGTGAGTCCTCTGCCTATGGCTTACCAAATATTTCTCACAAGCTCTAATATTCCGTGACTCTGTCAACTCTTTCAGGAGGCTCTTGTGGTTTTACTTATTACTGGTAAGCTCTCCTGCCCACTCACTCTCCTTCAACACTAGACAGAGCTGACCACTAACCTCAGCCCCAGTTCACGAAGTACCCACTACCACCCATTCTTTCTGCCACTAGTTTGCTTACTTCTTTCTCAGGGCAGAAAGGCCAGTTTCATTTATAGTCATGATGATTCTGAAATTACAGCTATGTATTTAAAACTCCTTACAATTTTTAATGGTGTAGTTCTTGTATGTAATCTGTAGCATTTCAGTTTTCTTTCCTTTCTCAGCATCTGCATTTCCAGTTTGATTTCATGTGTGGTGGGCTGATGTGTAGCTGCTGATTCATCATGGTCCCCTGAACAAGCTTTTCACCCAGGAAATTATCAATTAATTTTTAATAAAATATCTTAGAATGATCCTGTGAAACAAACCTATTCCAAGGACTTCTAAATTTATTCAAGACTTTCCTTCTCTGATGTCATATTTTTTTCCTTTCCCTTGCTCTTTTTGCTGCTCCCTAAATGTAGGCAGACCCAACGGCCCATGCTGTGGCTCTCTGCTCTTCTTTCTCATAGTATTAATGTATACTAAGGGCTTTATATGTCTTCTCTAAGCCGATGTCTTCTAAATCTATATTTCTATTTTCCCACCTAAACTCTAGTTCTGTGACTTTCATTGCTCCCGATGGGGTGTGGCACTGTCAGTCCAAGTGAAACAGGTCTAGACTCAGTATAGCACTATCTTCCAGTCACTGGGACTCTCGTCTCAATGTTCCTTTTCTCTCATTCTTCTGTACATTCAGTTGACGAACCTTAAAAATTTTGTCCACTTTGAACAGAGAGCATCACATTCTGCCCTGTAAAACAGTCCCTATTAGACTATAATTTTCTTTTGGTTTTAAGCTTTTTGAAGTTAAGGATTATATCTTGCTCGCTTTAAATTACTATAATTCTATATGTTTGAAAATAGCAGACATGCAATAAACATTTGTTTGAATTTAGTAGTTGAGTTGCAAAGAGAGTTTTCCATGCTCAAATACAGTTATAAAGCCCCGAGGTGACGTTAATCAGGATTCCTTATTAGATTGCTAATGGTTACTATTAATTCCTAAAAGAGACATTATAGTATGGAAGCTGGTCCAAATGTATTTGATTTTAAGACCCATATTTCCACAGCACCAATTTGTATGCCCCTGATAAAGGTCCTCAGAACAAAGCTTATGAAATATTATACTAGGAAAACTGGTTAACTATTCACGTACAACAATACAAAATACAAAAATAAAATTCACACAGATTAAAATGTTTTATATATATTATATACATGACATACATATACATATACACATATGTAACAACTAAAAAACTGTAAGAAAATATAGGCAAATATTTCTTGATCTTGTGGTGGGGAAGACTTTTCTAAGCATAACATGCATAGCATAAATGATAAACATTGACTTATTTGACTATATACATTTAAAAATTTTTAATGTTTTTATACATTTAAAAAACTGTATATACACCTGAAGATAGAAAATTATGAATAAAACATTTGCAATGTGTGTGACAAATAAAAAATGACATTCTTACTATATAAAAACTCTTTAAAAAGAAGAAAAGATGAATGTCCCCTAAAGAAAAATGGGCAAAGGACATACGCAAGCAATTCGCTAAGGAACAAATGGTAATAGTCAACAATAGTTGGTAAAAAATTCAACCCAGCTATGAATTTGGTGAAATATAAATTAATATAAAAGCTTTGATGTCATGGACAATAGACAAGTGGTTTACAGAGGTGGGGGAGGGGAAGTAGATGGGCAAAAGGGGGTCAAATATGTGGTGACAGAAAGAAATCTAACTATGAGAGGCGAACGCACAGTGTAAATATATATATGCCTTACTGTTAAAATGCACAGCTGAAACTTAACCAGATTTTGTTAACCAATGTTACCATTAAAAAATAATTAAATAAAGGGAAGAGAAGCAAAAAAAGAAAAGAAAAAGATTTGATGAGAATGTGGGGGAAAATAGGAACTCAGATTGCTGGCAGAGGATCAAATATATATAATTTATATAAATTTATGTAATTTATATAATTATTGGAAGAGGAATTTGGCAGTATTTATCAAAAACTTTAAAAAATGTGCTTCTCCTTTTGGCTAACAACTCTACGTAAGGGGATTTTGGTAAGTAAGTATTCAAATAAGTATTCAAAAATGAATGTATAATGGTATTCATCATAATATTGTTTATAAGAGTAAAAGATTAAAAATAGCCTAATTGTCCAATTCCAGGTGGAATTTTATATACCAACACTTAACAGAAGTTTCTCCGGATTAGGGATTAGAGGTAACCTGATTTTTTTCTTTGTACTGTTTTGTGTTTTCACACTTTCTAGGTTCAGGGTGCATTACTTTCTTAGAAGTAAGTGACTTTCAGTTATTTTTAAAAGTGGACAATTCACATATAATGTAATAGGAAGTTTCTGAATTAGAATGCACTAACAAGTATCTGACACATTGTCTTCATTTCTTAATTCACCTTTTAATTTTTGTTTTTGATTCTTTCCCTTCTCCTAGCAAAATAGAGAAGATTGTCCTCTCAATGTGGTTTTCTAATCGCCCTACCAGAAAATTCTCTTTTTCCCTAAATAATCTACCCCTCCAATCTGCCTCTGTGTGAACTTCCTTTCTTTGAATCTCAAGTTTCTTGGCTCCCTTTCCTCCGGCCCCCACTCCATTCGTGAGGAAAGGAAGTCCCGCAAAGCAGTGCAGACCCTGCCAGTGAGGTCAGGGCCTGCCCCCTTTGCAAGACAGGGAGGTTCTTTTTTCTAACTCATATGACAAATGCACTTCTAAAGTGCCAAATCTTGTTAAACTGGTGGCACGTTTTCCATGCAAATTGCTACTCCGCCTAAGGATCTGCCCCTGTGAGTTGAGTAGGGATAAAAGACTTACTATCAGTTTGCCACAAGGTAACTGTTTCTCTGAAACCAGGTTAAGCAACATGAAAGATTTGGTTGATGGTTCTTCAGCTTCCCTCACAACCACATTTTCTCTTTTACTCTCTGACCTCTTCTTAGACTCCAGCTCTGACTCCTGCTACTACCTGAGTCCTAATATTGCTTCCCTAGGCTCTGATCGCAGCCCTTCCCTCAACACTTTCTGCCCAGTAATCTCTTCTGCGGCCATGTCTCCAGAGCTCACCTGCTGACTAATGACACCCTAAGATTTGTCTCCAATCTAGTGGCTTTCCTGGTTCCAATTCCATATGCCCAACCTCCTGCTGAAAATCTACTCCAGGCCGTCCTCTTGGTGCCTCAGACTCAATAAACTATGTCTAAAACCAACTAACCATATCTTCCTCAAACCTTTAGACCTTCCTGTTTTTGGAGTAAAGCCGCCCTTTACATTTTCACTAAGCTCAAAATCTCAGTCACTTTTGACTACTTTCTCGTTTCCTTCCTCTCTGAAACTCTTCCCTCCCTTCCTTCAGTCTGGCTGAACATTTCTTCATACCCTATCTTCCTTCCACCCTTTTTTCTCTAGCTCAGCTCTATCACTTATGCACAGAGGGTGTGGTGACCTCTTGACTCCACTCTCCAACACTTCCCCAACTCACCACCGAGGCAATCCTCCTAAGGCACTACTTGGAGCCCCTTCCTCCACGCAAACACTGAGAGATGTCCTACCTGTTTCAGTCCTTCAAGCCTAACATGCGAGACTCTCTATCACCCGGCCCCAATCTACCTTTCAACCCCTATATCCTACTTCTTTGTAATACAAGTTTAAAACCCAGTTTAACCGATATTTTGACCGTTCTACAATTCCACCTGGTCCTTCCTGTCTCCATACTTTGGCAAAACCTCTTATGTCTTTCTTTTTCTCCAAATAATTATCACCACCTCCTTAAGTTATCACAGCCAGGTTCCTAGAGCAGAATTTGTTTCAAATGGCACTTAACACATCTCTTTTGTATTACTCTTTATGTTCTTGTCTAAACTCCCCTACAGGATTAAACTCTTTGTCTTATATATCTATATCTAGGCTATATCTCCTGGCACATATTAAGTACCTAAGATATACTTGTTTAATGAAGAAATGAATGAACATTTAGATCAAGTAACCAACTTATTATTCAGCCTTCCTGTCTCTAAGTAGGAATCACCAAGGGCTGTATCATCAAACTCAGCTTATTTTGGCAAAGATGTCTACATAGAGCTATCATTTTTCAGTGTCACTTTTTAATAAAACAAAATGCGTATTACTGTAATGTTTTAGTGGAGAAGATACCAGAAAAAAGTTGTCATATTGGTAGAAAGGCAAATTCTCCTGCCTTTGGTGTTTGTTTTTGCTGTTTGTCTGGTAATAGGCCTTGCATACTTCCTCTGGCCCCCACTACCCCTAGCCACAAGAATGGAAATGTGACAGGTAAAATCCAATCATAGGAGTCTATTAGCACTTGGACACTGGGTCCAAGTCATATCAATCAGATCCTTTGCAGAAACTTTCTTTTGGAGTTATCAGGGAAGTAGCTGTAAGGATATAACCCCAGAATCATGAAATGCACCTTTAGTTGGAAACCAGTGGCTTCCTTATTGCCGAAACCCTTTATTTGGCAAGCTATATAATATTCACCTAGGTGTCTTACACTTTATAGATTCCAAATGGAGCTCTTTATCCTTTTACTGTGTTTCTCTGTCTTCCACATCGAAATAAATGGTGCCAGTATTCACCTGATTACTCCAATGGAGGGGCTAAGAATTCTCTTTGATTCCCTCTTTCCTTCATTTCCCTTAGCTAATCTCTTAACAAAGTCTATTGATTCTAATTCTATATCTGGCCCTTTCCTTATCTTCTTTGTAAACAACCAAGGCCAAAGCAAATCTTCTCTCTGCTGGACCACTGGCCATTGTTTCTTCATTTCATATCAGTCTTCTGCCTGTCCAGTGAGCTCCAGCCACACTGGCCTTCTCTCAGTTCCTCTAATGATGCTTTCTAACAATGCTGCCTTTTGCACTTGTTCTTTCTTCCTAGAACACTCTTTCCTCTGTTCTGGAATAGCTAACCATACTCAGGTCTCAGTTCAAATGTTACTTTCTTAAGCGGTCTCACCTGCCTGCCCTATAAAGACTTCTCCCTCTCTCCAGCTCCTCCTTGTTGTCTCGTCCTATTTATTTCTTTATGGTACTTATGACAGTTTATTTTTACTTCATTTTACTGGAACGTAAACTCCTCCAGGTTTGACTTTTTTCTTCTGGTATTCTGTTTCATGCTTAGCAACTTCAGGGCACTTAATAAATGTCGATGGAATAACTAGAACAAGTTCATTCTCTCTGCAATATTTCCACTCTTTCTTGAAATGTCTCCTCCTTTGACACCTGAGACATAGTATTCCATTTGTTCTGTCTTGCTTTACTTTTCCTTCCATTTTGTAAGAGTAAATGTCCCCTAAAATTCTGCCTTTGGCTCTCTTCTCTTTTAGTTTATATTCCAGAAAATAAATTCCATGAAGGCAAGGCTTCTGTCACCATTGCATCTCTAGGACCCAGAACAGTGTTTGGTACAGAATAAGAGCTCAATAAAAATTAATTGAATGAATGATTTATTTCCCTTGGCATTCTCATGGCTTCAATTCTTCATGCCTGGGACACACCCATTTCTGTACATAGCGCTGACTGATCTTCTGATCATCTGTCCAACATTTTCAATTCCTATGAGATGCTTACCCCTGAACATTTTGTGAACACTTATGTGTTGATATATTCAAAATTGAACTCATCACTTTCCCTTTGAATCTTCTTTTACCCCAGTTCCTTTTTGAGTTCCATTATCATTTCCAATAATAATACCACCATCTTTTCTAATCATTCAGGCTAAAATCTTGGAGTCATTTTCACTTCTCTTCTCGCTTATTCCCCACATTCATTCATTTGCTAACCTTGTTAATCTCACTTCCCATCTATCTCCCTCCCTTTACTCCCTCTGCTCCTGCTCTAATTCAGTTCTCTACTTCTTGGCTGGAGTTCTCAGCCTCCAGAGTCTCCAGCCTCCCTAATGTCTTTTTTCATGCAGGCAGATTCACTTTCAATCTTCACCACAGACCATTTCCAGACATTTTTTTTTAAAGCACTCTCTTGCTTAAAAACATCCATTATTCTCTGGGATGAATACAAATCTAGGCTGAAAATTTACAGTTTCCATAATCTGCCTCAAACTATCATTCTGAGGATATCTATCTCCTCCTTCTTCCTTTCAAGCTTTCTCCTCCCGAGCAGTCCTGAATTATTCAGCATTACTGGTGTCCACCTTGCGCTTTTCTTCTCTGATATCTGTACTCAAACTATTCACTCTGTCTTCAATTGCTATAAATGTTTAAATTTCTTATGGCACTTAATTCTGCTTTGTATTATACCTATTTGACTAAATCTTATATATCCTATTAAATTATAGTAAACTTCAGCACAGGAACTATGTTTAATTCATGTTTTTAACCTCTATAGGTACAATATGGTGCCCAGCATATATCTATTGAATGTTGAGATGCACTATAAGTGAGTGTTTAGGGACTTGGATCCAAATTCTAGCTAGCTTGAGCAAGTAATAAACCTTGCTAAAACTTGGTTTCCTGAAAAATTGGAAGAATGATGCCTGTCTCATATTGTGACAATTAAATGTGATAGTGAAGGTAGAAAACCTGGTGCCTAATAAATGTTATTGTAAAATTTTACTTTAACTCTTGATCACATGAAAGCATAAAATGTAAAGAACCAACTAAGCCTTCCTTTCCCCTAGTCTATCTGTACCTGTTCAATGTCTTCTGTTTATGAAGAGTCCAAGGAACCTGATGTGCCTTATGGATGGACTAAGCCAACATAGCAGGCCCAGGAGGCTGCCTAGCCACCATACTCTTTGGCATCCTTGTTACTTTTGTTTTGTGGGCCTAAGCACTGGAGGGTATCTGGTATCATTTAAAGTTTCCTGATTTTCAGACTTTGCTCCAAGTGTGGTCCCCTTGCTGACTCTGCTATCATGTTTGGTCAGTCCATGCTTTTGGTGAATTCCTGAGCTGATTCCTCTCTATTATCACTTCATTTTCAAGGCAAGAGCCTAGACCTTTCTTTGCCTGTAGTGCAAGCAGCTCTGGCTCAAAGAACTCGTGATAGTGAACTCTGAGCTGGGCTCATAGCAGACCACCTGAAGGTCAAAGTCATGACTGGGGTCAGGTGCTACTTCTTCAGAAAGGGCTATTTTCTTTTGAAAGAGCAACTGATGCTCAAAACTCTTGAGACATGTACAGAAGGCTCAGAGAAAGGAAGAAGACTAAATTGCATGATGTCTCAAGTTATAGAGAGATCAAGAAGAATAAGAATCAAGAAGAGGCCATTTTGTTTGGACATCAAGAGGTTAGTGGACTCTGGGCGAAAAGTTTTAGTGGCTCAGTGAAGGCAAGAATTTTCTAAATACTAGCCCCTCTACAAAGCCTGGAGGCCTAGTAGAGATCCAAACAGATATGGTACAAGATGCTATATGAAAAGGTATAGGAAACGGCAGTTATAGCCCCTGCCCTTGAAGAGCCTACCATTTCTTTGAGGAATTTTAAGAGGAACTCACATGAAAAGTTCAATACAAATTATGTGATGCTACAAAATTGGTCATTTCCAACTTACAATAGACTATGGTATATTTGTATACTTCCAAGCTCAAAAGAAGCTTAATGAATTTTCTTCTTCAATTCTCTCTTTTGATATGAGACAAATAGATCATAAAAACAAAGAACTCTAGCCAAGGTCAGATAGTTATCCCCCTTTCCATTGTGCAGATTTCACTTATAGTAACAGCTTTAGGTCATTAAAAGTTTCATGTATTTCTTATGAGAATTATAGCTTAACAAACACAAAATAACACTAACCATTTTCATGATTTTTGTGGATAGCATCATAGCAATAATGTGATCCATTAATCCCACTTCTGGGTATATATCCAAAAGAATCAGAATCAGGACCTCAAAGAAATATCTGTATTCCCATATTCATGGCAGCATTATTCACAATAGCCAAGACATGGAATGAACCTAAACATCTATCAACAGATGCATGGGGGGAAATGTGATGGGTGTGCGCACGTGCACGCGTGTACACACACACACACACACACACACACAAATATTATTCAGCCTTTAAAAAGAAGGAAATCCTGTCATTTATGACACTATGGATGAAACTGAAGGACATTATACTAAATGAAATAAGCCAGACACAGGAAATATACCACATGTAATCTCTTACACGAGGAATCTAAAACGGTCAAACTCATAGAAGCAGAGAGTGGAACAGGGGTTGCCAGGAGCTGAGGGGAGCAAAACTGCAGAGGTATTAGTCAAAGGGCACTAAGTTCCAATTATGCAAGATGAGTAAGTCCCGGAGATCTACTGTATAGCATAGCACCTACAGTTAACAATACCATAGTGTACACTTAAAAATTTGCTAGGAAAGTAGATCTTACATTAAGTGTTCTTCTTCTTCTTCTTCTTCTTCTTCTTCTTCTTCTTCTTCTTCTTCTTCTTCTTCTTCTTCTTCTTCTTCTTCTTCTTCTCCTCCTTCTTCTTCTTCTTCTCTCTTCTCTTCTTCTTCTTCTTCTTCTTCTTCTCTTCTTCTCTTCTTCTTCTTCTTCTTCTTCTTCTTCTTCTTCTTCTTCTTCTTCATCTTCTTCTTCTTCTTCCTCTTCTTTAAAAAGTTTAAAAATAAAATGTGGGAGAAAACTTACTTTAAGAGGTGATAAATATGTTTATGGGATAGATTGTGGTGATGGTTTCATGGATGTATACTTATTTCTAAACTCAAGTTGTATACATTAAATATGTATAGCTGTATATATGTCAGTCATACATCAATTAAGTGGTTTAAGAAAAAAAGTTAATCCTAACTCCCACCTTCCCTAGCAATTGAAAAAGGAGAACGTGATGAGGATGTCATAAAACAACTTCACTAGCCTATGTGTGGTTCTGCTCCAGTATGATAAACATCCTAATCAGTTTACAGTTTTAAAATGTCCTGAGATCCTTGATTGGATGAAACGGTAGATACCTGTAAAGTGGTTACTTCTTGGCTTGACGTTTTTTAACAGACTACGAACTAGATGCTGTGCTTGGCCACAGAGGAATTTCACTTTCTATTAATTGTGTTAACAGCAACTCATTTGTGGCTTGCCTTGTAATTTCCAGGTTTCTCATACCCTTAAGGAACGCTGTAATATACTGTGGGAACAAACGTAATTCAACTTGGCCCCTCTTTGGAGAAAAGGCCATAAGGACAGCATCACTTTGTTCTATTATTACCCAGTTGCCCCTGTCCGTAATGGATGTTTATGATTCATTGCTGATCGAGGAACCACTTATATGGAAAGTTGCCAAAGATCTTCTAAAAACCCAAACAAAATGTCTTGTTTCCCTGGTTTTGGAATCAGAACTGAATGGCTCATTTTCAAGTTGGTCAGGGCCACACATGAAGACATTGACAGAGGAGTCCAAGCAGATTTAGGAAGCTAAGCCTAAGTCTGGGAGTGTAGAGTGCCAACAAAGGACTCGGGCTCTGCCAAAGTTCTCAGAGGAGAAGGCCTTCCTGAGGCCACGCTGGGAGGAGGGGCGATGCAGGGGCTAGAACCAACCCCCTGGGATGTTTTCAAAGCAAGGTGGACCAGAGAGCATCCATATCTTTCCATACCAGTCTTAAGGTGCCACTGGCCAGCTTCATTCTGGAGCACCGGTTCCAAAAGATGTTCCATGGAAATGTTAAGGGTTATACATCCGGGAAATTCCAGCTTAAACAAAGTTAAATGTGTTTCTTTACCGCAGGATTTCTACGAGCCTTCAATATATTCATAGTTATTATGATTCGTACTTAATCATCTGTAGAATGTTACCTTTTACGTATTTATTTGACCAGGAGGTGTCTCATCACCTTTTAGTAGTTCGACTATTAGCATTTGAAGAATTATTAGTGGGTTTGTAAAATTATAGATTGGAGAAAAACCCAAGCCGGTCTTGCTCCAAACTGGCTTTGAGTTGAAGCACCTCCAGGACATTTTGATGTCCACCTCAGAGCAAATGGCAGGGCCAGTTCTTGATTTCCTTGATCTTTTCTGTGGTATTTTGGGTCTGGCAGTGGGGTCCCAAAACCTAGAATGGTTCCAGAAGAAATCCAGGCTCCATGAGGGCTCGAGACCACAGCCAATGCATAGCTGACTGACCTTGCTGGAGCCACGTAAAATATGCAGTGTGGTCTATCACTTGCGAGTAGAAGCTCTGGAGCTGTGTGACTTAGGTAAGGTACTCAAGCTATGTCTCAATTTTCTCATTTATAAAATGGGGATAATAATAACAGCATCTTAGCCATGTAGTTATGTGAGGGGAAGATTCAATGAATAAATATATGTGAAAACATGTGAACAGTACCTGGAACACTGTTAAGTGCTAAAAACCATGAGCTGTTATTGGGTCAGGACTTAAATCTCTGATGTTGCCCCATAAATGATGATGGTGGGGAAGGAAATCTTTTCCTCAGCATATGCCCAAATCAGTGGCTCTCAACTGGTACATTTAGTCTAAGTGCAAATTAACAACAAAATTTTCTCCCACCTGCAATCTTGCCCTTCAAAACTGACTACACATAAAAAATATCATTAAGGGATGCCTGAAAATGTACATTTTCTTCTCAGAAAAAGTAAACTTTTGTTTTTATCTCATGAGATTGAAATATTAACACTTAGCTTATGTGATGATTTGTGTAGCTCTACCATTTTATTTTTGAAATGTTCAAGATGCACATATCATATGTATAGAAAATAAAAGCATCCATAAAGCTGAGTAAGTTTTCCTGATTTCATTTCACTATGGCCCTCAGAACTTGCTTATTCAATTTAATACTTATTGATGCTGTTATACAAATTGTGGGTTGCTTCCTTTTGATCTAGGTCCAGCAGTACAACTCAGAATGGAGGAGAATCCCGGGTTTCTGGCCCATTCTGGAATGATATCAGGTCATCTAAAATTTAGAGGATATCTATGAAGTTAGGAATGGAAAACAGACTCTCCCTATTCCTGCTACATTTGGCTGAAATTTAGATTTTTTTTTTTGTGGCCAGATAATACCATCTTGTGATCTAAGCTGAGATAACCTGATTTATTTTAACTAAGCGAATTAAATTAATTCAATAAATCTGACAATTTAATGAGTTTGACTAAAGCTACATATCAGCTCTCACATCTTTCAAGCAAATGTGAATAAAAGAGTCATTGGATTATTTCCTTTGTGGATGGAAAACAAGACAATGACGAAAAGGAAAAAATATCTAGTTATGAATCATCATTAGAGAACTCATTGATACATAATTTGCACTAGTCATTGATTTACTTTGCTTCTAACATTTGATTCTTTTCTCTCAATATCCTAGGTAATGTATGATTTACACATATAAATAGTTGAAATGAAATGTCTTAATATGTTAGTATCTAAAATCATGTTTATTAATTCAAAAGTTTAGATTTCACAGCTCACTGGGTTCTAGACCAGAGGTGTTATTTTAGCAGGTTTCCTTGAAGAAACCATGGGATAGCTAAAATGCTAAGATTTTTGGCTTAAAACTGAAAGTAGATAAACACAGTATGGCAATACTAGCTATTATCTAAAGATCTAAAACTTGCATTGAACAGTTCTCAATATATTTGTTTTCTTATATTAAGAAAACTAATTAATTTATATGTAGTATAATAGAAAAATACTACATATAAATTGGGTTTTGAAAGATGGGAAGAAGATATAATTCTGAGATTTCTCCAGGGAAACTAAGGTTTGTTTTATTAAATACCTTAGGATAAAAGGAATAAATACTAACAAAATAGAAACTTATAATCAAAGTCATTTATGCCAGGTAAATAATAATTCACAAACCTAAATCTATAGTCATTAACTGATTAGCAAAATTATAATAAATAAATGAATAAGTAAAGCAATGTTTATTAATTATTCCACAAGATGATATCACCTTTTAGCAATCCTTGGTCTTGCTAATATCTTTTACCCTCAAGGTCAAAGCTGTTTGAAGATAGATTTTGCACCTAAGAATCATAGAGTCATATTTAGACAAGTCAGAAACACAGAAATTCCGCTTCTTGGTATAAATCTTAGAGAAACTCATGCATGTGTGTACCTAAAGTAATGCTCAAAGAGATTCACTGCAGCAGCATGGTCTGTAATATCTGAAAATTTACAACTTTAAAATGCCCACCAGTAGGTGAAACAGATGAACGAACTGTAATGTATTCCCAAAATGGAATATAATCAATAGTTAAACCGAATAAACTAGATCTATATTTATGAATCTTGGAAAGATAATATTAAGAGACAAAAACAAGTTACAGATATCTTATAGTATGATGAAGCTTGGTAATTTATTGTAAAAATTGTGTGAAGATGCACAAAACCATTCCATCTGTTATTTGTAGATGTGTACTTCTCATATGTATGCACATAGACTTTTCACATATATATACTCTATATGAATTAATGTGACATGTCAATATAGGAAAGTAGTTACCTTCAGGAGGGAAGAGGAACAGGTTTGGGGAGGGATATAAAGGGGACTTCAACTGTATGTGTAATGTTTTATTCTTAAATAAATATATTAATCATATGTTACAGTTTTGAAATTCTGTGTGATAGGTATCATTGTATATTACTCCCTTGGTTCTCTTGTACTTAAAATGTTTCATAGTTTTTTTTTTAAAGGCTCAAGTGATAGGTTCAGTCTCTTTTAGATTTATCACATTTGTTCCGTCTTAAAGAGAACAGAAAGGTATGTTCCACCTTGGCTTTTCTGAGGAGGATGCATTTACCTAGCCAAACCCAAGAGATAATGCTCTCTTCTTATAGACAGAAGGGACAGGATGCTTTATAATTGCTCCAAGAGAGGTTTACAATCTGGAGGAATTTCTAGTTAATAGTTAATGATCCTCCAGCAGTATTAGTTTAGGGAATTCAAGTAATACACTGTTGTTAGTAAATAAACTGGAGTCTGATCTTTCGTCCAAGTTTATGTGTGCTTGGGTGAGCCCTGTCCAATTTCCCTGGTCCTCTTCCCCAGCTTTTCCCAGCTGGCTCTTCAACTCTCTCCATCTGCAAATGGAGCTCTGCTGATTCCAAGCAGGAAGTCCCTAACCAGCTTCTCTACCTGCCTTGGCTACTCTGTCTGGTCGGGCTTGGTAAAAAGCCATTTTCTTGCCATATTAACACCAAGATCTCTGTGTGAATCCTTAGAGATTCTGTGCCCTTGGACACTGTCCGCACCTGACTGACCCCTGAGCTAATTTGGAGGCTAGCTCTAGCCCCTAACCTTTAAGTCCTGTCTTGCGACCAGTTATGCAGCCACTTCTACTCATGAGTTCCCTAGGTTCTATTGCATTTGGGAAACAATACATTTGTTTTCCATTTGGCTTGACCATCACTTCCCCAGAGGTGGCTGGATCTCCTGGTGTTAGATGCTCTCCTCACAGCCTGGACTTCTCCTTTGAGTTCTCATCACAGCTGCAGTTAAATAATAAATTTCGTAATTCAATTAATGTTTGCTTTCTTTGCTCTAATGTAGGGTCCATGAGGGCCTGGACTTTGTTCCCGTCATGACAAGCGGCACCAGTCATAGAAAATATATACTGATTAATAAATGAGTGAGTGAAAGTAAACTTTCTTTATACACAGGAAATTACACACACATATATTTTAAAAACAAAAATGGAATGTACTAATATTTTACTTTTTACAAGTTGTGCCTTTTACATTTTTTTTTTGAAAAATTTCAAACATGCATTCAGAAGATAGATGATTACAATAAACTCTTCATGCAAGTATCTCTCTGAGTGTGAACAGTGATTAACATTTTGCCATATTTCATCTTTTTTTACCTATTTTTTTCTTTGCCAAAGAATTTAAAGCAAATCCTAAACATCAAAACATTTTACCCCTAAATACTTCAATATACAGCTCCACACATGCACAAAAGCTCATTGCACCTAATTGCTCCTAACAAAATTGACAATAATCCTTCCATCTAATATCTAGTCCATTTCTAGTTTCCCTGATTGGCTTTTTACAATTGTAAAAAAAATAATGTCTTCCTACAGTTGATTAAATTCAGGATCAACGTTTGGCATGAATGCTTTATAGGAGGGACCACATCCTTTAGATTGCATCTCCTGAGGAGATTTATCATCGCTAATTGTCCCACTGTTCCTGTCGACAAGATTTATCATTGAAGTCAAAGTGACAGCCTGGTCTCTTCAGCACAAAGCTTTCTTTTCTCCTTATAACCAACAAGTAATCAGTGCTTGACACCCTTCAAGTATGTAGTTCTCATTTACCTTTTCTCTAGAGTTTTAGCATCTGATAATGACCATAGTCTGAATCAATTATTTCATTAGGGACTGTAAAATAGATGCTTTTGTATTCTATCATGCATCTACATTCACTGATCAGCTGGAAGTGCTCTGTAAATTGGGACTTTCCAACATCAGTTAGGGCTATGTGGATACTTTGAAATATAATTTGTATAGGAAAGGCACAATAAATGCCTAATTCTGCCCCTTTAATTACCATTGTAGAAATAGAGTTCATGCACAAGCTATTTCAAATGGACACATTATTTTTTGAAGGTTTTCTCTATTCTGAGTATCATCATAAACTTTTGGAATTTTAAATGTTTCATGTGATTTCAATTAGTTTTGTTTTGTTTTCTTTTTGTTCTTAAATTGACTGTAGAGCACCCCTTTAAACTGGCTCCCCTGTCCTTTATTTACCACTCAGTTCATCTTTAAAACATTTTATTACTTTCTGGCTCAATAAAATGTCTTAGGGTCATGTCATACATTATCTTTCTTTTTTCTTTTTTTTTTTCCTCTGCAAATCTGGAACTTGTCATTCTTCCAAGAACACTAGTTAGTGTTTCTGGTTTTTTTCTAAGGAATGGGGATGATATTTAGACACCTAAATCTGGATGTCGCAGATGCCCATTGTTATTGGACTTTTCAATGGTGAGCGGCAGAAAAATATATTTCAATAATTATGAGTTCATACTGATATTTCCAATTAAAATATGATTATAGAATTTTTAATTTGTTTGATTTTATTCTTGTGTCTATTATTCTAAAATATTGGTTCTCTATAATATTAACATAATTGCTTATTTACTTTGTCCTGCAATACATAAAATAGTTTCAAAATAACAATAATAACAATATGAATATTACCACTACTAACAAAGCTACAAAATGATGTTGAAATTTATTTGTAGTTATTGACTATATCTCACTAAGATATGTGGTCAAACTACTGTGTTCTGAAGTTACCTGAAATTTTTTTTTTGTCTGTGAGGTTATGTTACTAATATACCATACAATTAGTTTCATTTCTTTCAGTTTGCTGTCAGTTTACAGAGATATCTTTTTTTCATTTTGACTTAATTTTATTTTTCGAATGAGTTTATAACAAGGTATCTTGAGAGAAATATTGCCTCCATCTCTGATCCTTCCACTCTGTTTTCTATCTGCTCTATGCATAACCATTTTTAGTAATTTTTAAAAAAACTTTTCATATTTATATTGTGAAAATAAAATCATGTATATATGTAGTCTCCTTTTTGAAAAGTATAACATTTACACTATTCTGCATGTTCATTTTAAAAAATAAGTCATCTGAAGATAATTCTATATCAATATATAAGGACTACCTTAATTTTTTTTAGAGCTGCATAGATTCTACTGTGTGGATGCACTATTTTTTTTTTTTAAACCAGTACCCTGTTGATGGACATTTGGGTTAGTTCTAATCTTTTGCTTTTATAAATAATGTCACAATAACTTTGTGTATACATAATTTTTTCCTTTGGGATACATCTTTGAAAGTGAAATGACTAGATCAAGGAGTAAATACATGTAATTTTTCTAGTTACTACTAAATTCCCCTTGACAGGGGTTGCATAATTATGCATTCCCACCAACAATGTATGAGTATCTGTTTCTCTGCAACCTGGTGAACGAAGTAAATTGTAGACGTTTGGATTTTTGTCAATCTGTTGGTAGAGAAATAATATCTCATTGTATTTTAATTTTTATTTTTCTTAGTATGAGCGATATTGAATTTTTCCTGTGTTTAAATCTCATTTACTTTTAATTTTTTTACAAACCATCTATTCATGTCTTTTCCAAATTTTCTATCAGATTGTCAGTCATTTCTCACCCCCCAGCTTCACTGAGATATTATTAACATAATATTGTGTAAGATTAAGATGTATGTGATGATATGACGCATGTATATATTACAAAATGACTACCACATAAGATTAGTTAATATCTCCATCACCTCACATAATTTCCATTTTTTGTTGTTGTGAGAGCATTTAAGATCTATTGCTTAGCAACTTTCAATTATATAATACAGTATTGTTAACTACAGTCACCATAGTGTACATAGATTCCCCAGAATTAAATTAATCTTAAAACTAGAAGTTTGTACCCTTTGATCAACATTTCATTTCTCCCACCCAGGATGTCAGTCTTCTCTTCTCAATCTATAAGAGATCTTCATATATCACAGAGATAAGCTCCATGATAGACATTGCAAGTATTTCCCCCAATTTGTCTTTCATCTTTTGCCTTTGCTTGTGAAGCTTTTGGCTGAATAAAAGCTTTTATAGTTTATTGTGCCTGAATATTGAGTCCTAGGTTGGAAGGTTTTCCTCACTCTCAACATTTAAATGAATTCACTCATGTTTTTTTTTTTAATACTAATGTGAGTTATTTTTGTATATTTAAACCCTTGATCCATTTGAAATTTATGCTGGTATATGGTATGAAATATGGATCTAATCTAATTTTTGTTTAAATGGCTATCCATTCCAAAATTTCTAGGTCAGAAACCTTTTTAATTAAAAAGAATGTTATAAAATTTCTTTCCTTCACTGATTTGAAATGACATCTATAAAATTTATTACATTTTCATATCAATTTGGCTCTGTTTTTGTACTATCTATTGTTCTACTTGTCTGTCTTTTTATGTATCAGTACTAAGCAATTGAATTACAGAGGATTTTATATGTTTGAATATTTGACAGGGATGATCCTCCTCCATCTTCATAATTGCTTGTTTTTTTTTCCTGTGGTCTCCTGGTTATTCTTGTTTATTTATTTATTCTTTAGCATGAAGTTTAGAATTAATTTATTTAACTCCAGAAATGAAATTTAATGTTATTTTTCTAATTGAGATTGCACTACATTTATTAAATAACTTAAAACTGATATCTTTGTCATGTGAGTCTTCCTATTCAAGACACAATATATCTTTCCTTATGTTCTTGTTTACTTTATGTGTATAATTATTTTAAAAACCAAAAAAGACATTTTTTGTAATTTGCCTTTTTATTTTCTTAACAATATATCTTGAAGCTATTCTTTCTCTCTTTCTCATATATACATAATGTCACAATAACTTCGTGTGTGTATATACATCCATCTCATATTTCTAAGGCTATAAAGTAATCCCTTTTATGAATGTACCACAATTTATTTGTGTCCTTTATGGTCATTGTATTATTTTGCTATTATAAATATCTTATGATGAAAAATTCTAGATATACATATGCAAGTATTTCTGCAGAAATAAATTCCTAAAAGAGGAATTTCTGGGTCACAGTGTATGCACACATTCAAAGTTTTGACAGATATTGCCTTCAAAGAATTATATTGTTTTTTCACTCCTAAATGAGAATGGCTGTTTTCTCACATACTCACCAGTATTGTATAGAATCATTGTTTATAATCTTTATAATCTGATACTTTAACTACATTGGCCTGAGACAATCTTCTCCTCTTCTCTAGTACCCACTAAGGCTTCATGTGAAATGATAAAACAAGAAAACTGGAACTCCTCTGCCTAGGGGTATGGTTGATGGTATTACATGGATTGACAATGGCACTCGGGCACCTCTAGATGACAGTGTAGAATATACCTCAGAGTTATATTAAGGAAGTTAGAATATTTATCTTTCAATTTCCTATCTATCAATGGATTAAACTCTGCTCTCAGGATCATCAACTCTGACACTTCTGGCTCAGCCTGTAAGTTTTCTCCCTGATCAGGAAGAAAGCCCTAAGGTGGAGAGCCACAGGTTTCTCAGTCAGTGAGGTGAATGCCGGGAAGATATGCATGGAGGACCAACCTAGATCTCTATCAGGAAACCACATTTCATGCCCAAAGAAGCAAAATAAAATCATTTTTACATTCTCACAGAGAGCAGAATGAAGCACAGAAATAGATGAAAGATATAGAGAGCTCTTGAAACAGATATACAAATGAAGTGCTACAGGATTGTGCAAATGGGGCACGGGAAGAAATGAGCAGGACGGAGAGAGAGAGAAGTCACTTACTGAGTTTAAAAAATCTACGGCAGTCACTTCGCAATCTATTGATGATAATTTGGTACTTAAAGTCAACTTTGAGCAATTTCAAATCGTCTTGGGGCAAGGATACCATGAGATAAATAGAACATGAGAGAGTAAAGAGTGAGGGGAGCATTTAGACTGGACAAAATGAAAGATAATTTTCTTAATGCCACCTGGTGAAAGGTTTTCATCAACTCCTCAGAGAGGAGAAAGTGGATGTTTACATAAGAACCTCACTGTACATTTTTTATAGTTTATAACATATTTTGAATTAAACTCAGTCATTTTCAACTGATTCTAAGATTTTTATATAAAGCCCCAAGCTAATGAACTTTTGTAGGCATTGTTCTTGTTATTATTTATTTAATTATTATTATTATTATTATTTTCTTACATTCTTTCATTCTGAAAGGTAAGCTACAGTCCAAAATGTGGCTAAGGGCTCAGAAGTTAAGTTGCTTACATTTTAACCCATCTCTATTAAGTGCTAGCAGTATGACTGTGAACAACTTTCTGAACTTTTCTGAGCTCCTGTTTCTCCATCTGTAAGATTAGGAACCTACCCATAGGAATGTGGTGAAGATTAAATGAACTAAGTTTATACAAATGCTTGGCATATAATGAGTAATCCTTAAACATTAGGTATTTTGTTAGAATAACAATTCTGGGAAGCCTTAATTATGGAAGTCAAGGTTCTGTGCTCCAAATGAATACAATTCACGGAACAGCTCTTCTTACAGAGGCTGCTTTATCAAGCCTTATTTCTTCCTGAGTGTGCCCACACTGAAAGCAGGTACAGACCATTGGTTCAGGGTATCAGTATTTCACATTGTTCTTCCAGGTCTGGGGACAAATTCAACATTTTGGGATAAAAGATTCCAGGGCTGTGAGTCCTTAAAGAATAGAGACTCGTCCTTAAGCAAGGATACCCAAAGAGGCCTAGAAACAGCATATGTTATGAAAACTGGCTGAAGAGATACTTGACTCCTGCAATAAACAGTCAGGATTGCTTCATCACCTAGTGAAGGATTCTTTTCTATGCATGTAAAAATGCCAGTAATGAAAATAAAAGGATTGTACCATGAGCATCAAAGCACAGTACTTCCTGGCATATTTAGCACTTAAAAAAAAAAAAAAAGAAAGAAAGAAAGAAAAAGAAAAAGACAAAAATAAACAAACCCTACAATATTCCCTGCATAATTATTGCAAGAATAGAATTCTTTGCCATTATAATTTTTTGCCATAAAATTCTTGCCATTAATTAGTCTCTGGCTTATTATAGAAATCAGAAGGAATGGGATCTGTTTTCTTTAAAACATCATGCAATCTAAGAAATAGGCCAACCAAGAATGTGGGCTCCTTGGAAGTAACAGCTGGTGTAGAGTCCAAGGCTTTCATGTCTGTTCTTTCATAATAAATAACTTCGATTAAAGCTTCAGCACTTGGATCCAATTCCTCTCGTGCCAATTTTTGTTCAGAGTATGCCTCTCTCTCTCATTTCTGCTGAGTAAAATGATTCTTGGGGCCAAGAGAAGTTATAGAAAGATCACAATTTAGTTGAAATGTATCAAAGGCTCGTTGCTGCAATGATAAAAATCTTATCAACGTCAGCTTTTTTTTTTTTTCTATTCAACTCCTGAAAAGAGACATTTGAATAACTAACTGGATAGTTTGTCATGGAAGATAGTTTACAATGTTAAATGTCACAGACCATTTAGGAAAAAGAAACAACAAACTGATTCATTCAGAAATGTAATGTTTAAACACTGAAAAAAAAATCTTACTTTTTATCAATACATACTTTATATTAGATAGTTCTGAAGGTCAGATAGTGTGAATCTCTAGAATTTAAGGCATTAGAATTTAAGGTAGTGGGTGAGATGCTTAGGGAGACAGATGTTTAGGAAGGAGGGGAAGTTTTTCTTGACTCTTTTGAAAGGGATTATGTTTGTGATAAGTCTATGAAGACTAGGACACCAATTTGTAAAAAGACCACCCTCATGAAGACATCTTTACTCTCAATACACAATCTCTACTTAAGAAGAGGATAAGTACCACAGCTAAGAGAAGAAAAGAGAGTAAAGAAACTCACCAGTCTTTTCTTTCTGCTGTATTCTCTCTGGGATATAAAGAGTTAATTAGTTTATAAGAAACTACTATTCTTGAACTACAGTTTTTCTACAAAGAGTGGAAATATAGAATCTGTTCCTAATAGTGAGAGTTTGTTGCTACTTTTTGGTTTGTTGGATTTTTTCCTCTAGCTTATGTTTCAGATATGAATAAAGGTCCATGAATGAAATTTTGTAACATTCCACATTGAGTCATGTACTCAAATCTCAGTTCTCCCTTGGCTGTTAATCTGAAGTTTCATTTCCAAATGATCTGCTGCCTTTCTTGCTCAGATGGTCAGTCCTATGTCTCCTTTCTTCTCAGGATTTTATGTCATTCGTTCCTGCAGTCTTGGGGGGCTTTATTCTCCATATTCTTAGTGGATGTGAATAGTTTTATGAATAAGATCTGGGCAACCTGAGTCCCCCTGAATTTCATGCCTTCCAAGTCATAGTATTGTATGTATGCAATGGCTGTTGTCCAGGTCAGGACTAATACTGAATTGGGTCCATACTTGGTGAGCTGTCATTGAATCATAGCCTTCTTCAAAAGTGAACAGAGCTAGTAACCTGGGCTAGAAAGGGCTAGAACGATTTATTATTTGAATCATCATATCCCCACAAATAACTTGTGTCCCTCAGATGAGAAATTAGGCTTAAGTGGAGAATCTGGAGGTGAAAGAAATTTAAGGAAAGGAAATAAAAGGAAATGTCACAATGTCACATTTGGTTCTCGTGGGTATAGATTGGAAGACTTCTTGGTGAAATTGAGAAATGCAGAAAACCGGAGGAGATGGAAGCTGGATAAGGTGTCTGCAAAGTCCTGCTAGTTCTTTAGGGCTAGAGGGAGGTTATTTTAGGATCAGAAATATGTGCTTTGGAAATGTGCCTCTTTCAAATTTGGATTTTCCATAATTATTTTTTATGTTTTCCCTTATTTAGTCAAGTTTTTTAGGGTCAATGATAAACCACAATAACGAAATAAAAAACAACATGAATATATGCATTTACATGTATGAAAGAAAATGCTAAATCAGTTTCAACTGGGTTAAGGAGAACTAAAGAACTAGGAGGGCGTGTCTATTCCTGAGTCAGTTTCAGTGGAAATTGACAAGTGGAGAACTTAAGCGGATCTTGTTCTGGAGTGACTTCCTGTGGAATTTTATTTTCTGCTAAAACCTTGAAAGATTTGTGTTTTACTCATAAGGGAGTCTGTTTCCCATTATAATATACTTTGTTTTACTTAACACACATAGTACTAAAATGTATTTATAAATTGCTTAATGGAAGTAGAAAAATCAGATACTAAAAGAAATGTTATTTCATGTTATCAAAGAACTCTTTCCTAGGTTATTGTATAAATCCAAGTTCTGGTGTATCAAGTTTGCCGAAGAAAGATGGAAGGTAATTATTCCGAAGCGGTTTATCACCTGAAAATCTTAATGATAGATTTCAATTTGTTTGTATTTTACTTTTTTTTTTCTTTTTCCTGAGATAAACTTGACTTGCTTGGTTTATTAAAAGCAATTTGAGTTTGTATAACTACTTGTCAGACAATGAAATGGGCAAGATCATGACTTTTCATACCCTTTTATTTATAGTTTTATGGGAAAATATGTCTACAATATTATTAACAAACTAAAAATGTTTCCCCAAGATGTTTGACTTTTCAAACTAACTTATAATCTAAAATCTACAATGTGAAATTTTTATTTAAAGTGTGAACTACAGTGTCACAATAGTGCCAAATGGCCTACTTTAGTCATTCTCTGAAGAGAGGTCTCTTTCTTCCTTTTACTCTACCTCCCAACCACAAGAATTCCAAGTAGTAGTCTTACTTACTGTTTATTATTTAGATTTATAGGGGTGATTTATAGTGTACATTACTCTTTTTCAAAAAGGATCTGTGGTGACCGCTTTTTTTTGTAGAAGATTTGGACACAAGCTAAATAACGAATAATGAGAAATGTTTATTTTTTATTAAAAGGTAGCAGTGGGTAGAAGGAGAAAGAGAAGAAGCTGTTAGAATTGAACACTTGAAACCTATATAGTTTATTAACCAATGTCACCCCAATAAATTTAATTAAAGAAATAAGAATTTAAAAAGAAGATGAGACTAACTCTTCGTGTAGGGCCTCATCTCTTGCATTTGTCCAAGTTCCTGAAGTTCAGGGATTTGTTTGGTTTCCTGGTACAATGCTTTGAGATGCCTCTCTTCCAGGAACCCACAGTTCAGAAGAAAAGTGAGATAAGCACATGAGCAACTATAGTTCTAAGCAAACAAGAAACTGAGTAATTTTATGTAGGCTATTTAAAAAAAAAAATACAGCTGTAGTCTTGTCAAGTACCAAGTAAATTGAATGAACTGCCAAGCAATATTATCAAATTTTAGTTACTGATGATAATTCAAGTTTTTGCTAAATTCGATTTTTTTTTTCTAACGTTTAAATCAAGTTAGCATGTTTTAAGTAACTGAAAAAAAACCAGTCTTAACTTTGGGTATATAAAAAATTTTAATTTTCTGATAATTGGCTGGTTTCGAGCGCATGTCACAGGAAAAGAAAGAACAAAGAGGGTTTGTCAGAATCAGGCCATTGTGGTTGTTTTTCTCCCAGTGTGAAATTGGGAACATACATATAGAAAGGTGAAGGGGAAAAAATCTTAAAATTACCAACATAAGAAGTCCCCCAGTTGCTTCACGGACTGTAAAACTAGGACATTACCTGTTAACGGATCATCAAAGTGCTTACTGACATTTATATAAGGCCCAGTGAGCTGCAGGGGAATCAAATCAGTCTTTAAAGCAGGAAAAAGAACAGCATAGTTAAAATATAAATGTCTTCCTTAAAAACTGGTCATTACCAGTGGGAAAACATCAGATTACTGAGAGATGAAATGTCTCTGGACAAAAACTGAGCCTCTGTCGGTCTGTGGGCATCTGGAGAAGCGTAGAGATGGAATTATGTGACTCTGAGCATCTCACTTCAACATCTTTCTGGTGAGTCTTGCAGAGCCAGAGGATGATATCTCCCAGAGTCAAACAGCACAAAAGGAGAAAATTCACCCCAGGAGAAGGCAAATGTTTTATAATAAGTGTGAGTAATTGGCTGAAGGGAACAACTACTTTTATCTTTGCTACTGGGTCTCTGGATTCTGCCAAGTATATTTATGCTCCTTGGCAAAGACCAGATTTTAATTTCTTGGCAAAACATATGCGCAGACATCTCTTTTACAATATCTAGTAAAAGATCCCACTTTGTAAACACTCATTCTACAGGGTTTAAAAGCTGCAGTAGGGGGATTAAAGTACATACGCCTCCTTAAATCTTCAGAGAGAAAAGAATTCTTGATGAAAAGAGAACTTCAGGGCAGTTAACAGGAAGGAGTCTCTTTTGTAAAGGCTTTGGGTCTGTCTCCTCTCCTTTCAAGTGTTTCAATTGATTCTGGGAGACAGTTTGGATTTTTGATGCCACTTAAAAAATAGAGCAACGGCCCCCTCCCCCCAGAACACCTTTTGGTTCCTCATAAATTTGGGGGCATAACGGGCTCATCTTATATTTGTTCCTGTCCGGTGTTAATGTGACAGTGTAATTTCAGCACTATGAAGTCATCGAGAACACTGGAGTGAGTGATTAGTGAGATTATTAAGTGTCACTTCAGAGCAGAATTCCCTATAAAAGCCAGGCCAATGATCCAGGCATAAGTGAGCTCCTGGCACACGGTGCTAAATAAAACTGACAGAAATAAAACTTAGAGTTCCTGAAATCAATGACCTTACCCTGTGAGAAAGTGCTCTAACATGGAAAAATGTGTTGCTTAGTGATAAGGATTGCCTCCTGGCTGCAGCCTCCTGGCTGACTAGGAGGAGGCAATAGACTGCCATGGCCATTTGATGCGGGGTCATGATTGGGCCTTGAAAAGCAGCTATTTCGTTCAAAGGCAAAGATATTGGATAGAAAAAATCACCAAGTTGAGTATTTTCTTCCCTCTAAGTGCTAAGTATCTGGTCCATGGTAAAATGCAGCCTACCCACAGTCTCCAAGTTACATGTTACAGACAGTCTCCTTAGGGATAGCTCTTAATTCAGGTTCTGCTGCCATTAGCAAGGATTTACATTTTCATAGTTTAAGCATCATTTTAATAAGAAAAAAAATTATTCTTCACATTCAGCCATGATGCTTTTACCGCTTCTAATCTAGAGCAACGATGGTAAATTTGTGACACATACTGTATGTAACTCTCCAGTTTGATTAGTACCCATCATTCATTGATTATGCATTCCAATCAGCCTTTGAAATTCTTCTCAACAGAGCTCTCCAGACAGTTATCACCCACAAGACTTATTATACAGATATAAGAATGTGGAAACTGAGGGCATGAATTCAGGAATGTCTTGACTAGGTCAAGAAGCAGAGGCTGTAGGAACTCTTCTTTTTTTTTAACCTTTCATTTGTTGTTGTTGTTGTTTTTCCATGAGTATATGTGGTAGGCAGGAGAATGGCCCTCAAAGATGTCTCAATCCCTAGAACGTGTTAAAATGCCACTTTACATGGCAAATGGGACTGCCACTCTAATTAAGTTAAAGATCTTGAGATGGGAAGATTTTCCTGGATTATCCAGTATGATCACAAGGGTCCTTAAAACATGGAGTTAGGAGGATCTGAGTCAGAGAAGTAGATGTGGCAGTGGAAGCAGAGGTCGTAGCGATGCAACCATAAGCCAAGGAATGCAGGCAGCTTCTGGAAGATGCAACAGGCAAGGAAATGGAATTGCCCCTAGAGTATCCAGAAGGAACACAGCTATGTCAAAGCATTTCAGACTTCTGACCTCCAGAACTGTGAAATAATTAATTTACTTGTTTAAGCCATTAAGTCTATGGTAAGTTGTTATAGCATCAATAGGAAATTAACACATCATTTTCTTCATTTGTCTCTCTCTACTGGCTGAGAGACTGGCTGTTTTTTTCCTGCTCCTCAGTTAATCTGGCAAAACACGGCCTCCCCAGAGTGCCCAAGGTTACACGTTACAGGTACTGTCACACACAGATTCTGACTCAACTCTCATGGTTCCATTCCCAAATTCCAGAAAAAGAATATGACCAGGTCAGCTTGGGTCAGTGGTTCCGCCTCTGGCTGGTCAGCCAAAACCAGAGTGTAGGGTCACACGGCATAAGCAAGGCTGCCAGGAACCCACCCCTGTGGGTGGGCTCAGTAGCTCCCATAACTGTGGGGCAGGGCAGACCTCTCAACAGATGTCTACCTTGTTCATGCCTTCATTTATTGACTTCCTAAATTTGAAATTTTGCTCTACAAATTACAAATCCATGTACTGGGAGTACTGTAGATTGTTTCGTGCCTCTATAATTGATACCTTTTGGGAGTGCCCATCTAACCTAATTTGACCTTGGCTGCATGCCTTGCTTTGGCCAAGGGGACAATAGCAAACTTGGCAAACAAATGGTCTTGTAAAAGCATTTGCATATATCTGCTTCTTATCTTAGATCTTTAACCCTGTCTGAAGAACAGGCGCAGACCAGCCTACTGCAGGATGAGAGACCATGTAGCAGAGAACTAAGTCATCCCAGCTGAGGCCATCCTAGACTAGCCAGCCCACCTGAGAGCTGACCACAAGTGTGTAAGTGAGGCCCACTAACCTGGCTCAGATTAGCACAACTCTGAGCAACCCTTAGACTCATGAGCAAGAATAGATGTTACTGTTGAATGCCTCTGAGTTTTCACGGTTGCTTGTTACGCAGCATTATTGTGGCAATAGATAACTGAGAGAGGAGAACGTAATGTTTAAACATAATTTTACTTCCTTAATTCAATTGTCCTCAAGATTCTAATTATCCTAGAAAAAAAATGGCTTTCAGTGTCTTAGGCAGAGATCAGACCTAAAGCACCAGAAGGGAAGGAAAGCAAATGAATCTTTTTTGCAAGTCTCCTATTTATTCAGTCCTCTGGCTCTATGCTAAGCGCTCTCACAAAGCCTACCTCATCAGAACCTCATAAACACTCTGTGAGGTAGGTTTGTTTATAGACCAGGAAATTGAAGCTCAGTGAGAGTTAAATAACTTGCTCAAAGTTGCTTCTATGCTGCATCCAAGAATTCAGATTTGATCCCAGATCTGTCTGTTGCAAAGCCAACTTTCAGTGCCCAGCATGTAGATTGTAGTAACTAAAAAATAGGACTCTTAGTTAAATCTAATTTTCAAGTAAAAAAGAAAAATTATTTGTCGTTCATCTGAAATCCAAATTAATTGGTGTTCTGTATTTTATCTGGCAAGTCTACGAACACGAAGCTTACTTGTGGAGATAGCCCTGTATGTAGTAAGATTGTCAGGTCTCGTTCCACCCTAATAAGAGTGTATTTGAAAGTAACTGACTGTTACACCTGCAGAAGAAGTCATGCACTCTCTGAAGGCTTAAAAGGGAAGGATGCTGAGGCCCTGTTTTCCCTTCTAAGAGTCAACTCTTTATAAGGTCTGTGACCTCAAATGCCTCTGGTCATGTGCTGTTGGGATATTCTCCCAGCTACAAAGTGGGAGGGAACATCCAGGCCCCTTTGCTGACTCTTTTCTATACTGTTTCAAAGAATAGTAGAAAGTATATAAATCACTAAATATGTGGTGCTGGGTGTAAATGAATTTAAAAGTCTGAGGATGCAGAATTTTTTTCTACCTAAAAAATTTAGGGCAGATTAGAGTAAAAAACAATAGTCCATATGGTGCTTATAATGTGCCAGGCATTTCTTTAAGCATTTAAAATATATTAACTCATTTAATCCACACAGAAACCCTATGAGGCAAATGCTATTATCATCACCTCATTTTACAGATGTGGAAACAGAGAGGTTAAGTAAGTAGCCAAAGTTTGCACAGCTAGTAAATGGCAGTGCTGCAGTTCAAACCCAGACTGCCTGTTGCCAGAGTTCAGATGTTTAACCACTATGCTATACTGCCTCTCAGCAAGTAACCACTGGATTTCTACTATGTGCTGGGCATTGTCCTGTGATATGGTAGTGAACAATACAGTTTCTACCTTTGCGAGCCATGCATTCTGGTGAGGAGAGATAGAACACGAAGGTGGAAAAAAAGTTCAATAGTGATAAATGCTATGAAGACGATAAAACAGGGTTATATGATAGAATTTCTAGTGGAAGGATGGCTGCAATAGAATGCGAAACCATTTTTTAAGGAAGTGACACACCAGCAAAGGGAATGTTCTTGTGGCAAAGGTGACTGAGTAACAGGAGTAATGCAGTGCCGGTGAGGTGGATCGGCAAGGGAGAAAGAGGATCGCTACGGATGCTGTGTGAAGAAGAGACCATAAGCCAGTGCAGGGTGGGTGTGGCTGATAACAGCAGGGATAAGGGTGCTAGTTAGGAGCCTATTGCAGTAGTTTCTGAGAGAGATGGGGGGTTTTGGACAAGAATGGCAGAGTGGATGGATTTGGGGAATGTTTGCAAGGTAGACCTGGCAGGACTTGCTGATGGATTACAGCAAGTAGAGAGTGAGAAGAGGTGAATTAAAGCAGATACCTAGGTTTTTGGCTTAAGCTGCGTGGTGGCTGGGGTACCATTTAATAACATGAGGAGGCCTGAGGAAGGATCAGAATAGACTTCTGTTTTGACCATGTTAAGTTCGAGATGCTTAAAAGACACCCAAGGGGGGCTATCAGGGAGTCAGCTAAACACCATTTGCTATCTCCTTTGTCCTTATGTCTTCTCTCTCTTTTGCTCCAAGTAAGTCTAGAAAAAGAGCTCAGTCTATCTCTTAGATTCTTAAATAGAATTCATGCATACGGAAAATCACTATGGAGCAATGTAAACTGAAGCGTTCACTTGAGAGACAGGGGAGGCATTTTATGTCTTAAACCTCATAGCAAACAGCTTAAACACTAATTAGACAATTATTTCCTAAAGCCCCTCCCTGGTCCTTGGCCCTGTCTTCTATGCAACGCACTCAGTGTTTCTGGTCATTCTCTTTTTCAAATGTATTTCTGCTATGCGATGACCTCTTTCAGATCCCAAATGCCTCTTTCAGCTACTGCAAAGAAATAATCAGTTACGCCACTGAGCTTGTACCCAAATTTACGTGCTCAAACCCATCAAGCTGTTTAGCAGAAAAAGTCTCCCTTAGGTACCGAGGCCCATCCACCTCATGTTTAGAAGTTTGAAATTATAAATAAAAGTAAATGTTTGCTGTCCTGTATGTGGGTGTATGTCTACACATGAAAATTAAAATCTTGGTCCTCTTCCTGCAATATAAAACATTGTTCTTTAAAGATTAATGGGTTTGTGAGCTGTTTATTATCATAGATTTCAGTGTGAGATTATCTTTTTCTAAAATCACAATCACAGTAGCTGTACTTATGATTTCTTCACATGTAAAAAAACAGGTTTTTGTTCTTGTTTTTTTGTTTTTTGATTGAAGATGATTAGAATTCTAGTATTTTCACTTTTTTGTTTGTTTGTTTGTTTCTTTCTTTCTTTACTCAGTCTTTGAAGACCAGAGGATAGACGTGCTTCTTGCCTCTTGGTGAGATAATGCAGTCCATGATCTCCATGATCATCTAGTGTTTGCACTGTTCTGAACAGGGACCACCTAGGTGCCAGGCCCCGTGCTAAATAAGTAGGACCAAGTCCCTGTTCCTGAGAAGTTTATATACCAATAGGGAAGCCTGTGTTCTAGAAAATTTTGTGTGATGAGATGTAGAGAAAGGATTATGAATTTTATTGTGTACTACCCTTATTTCAGAAAGCCTGCTGTGCAAATAACAGTCACCAATCTGGCCAAACAGAAATCCTATCTTCACGTAGCATTCACTGACATGTAATATTTATAAATTCGTGATGATTCTTAGGAACAGAATTCTCTGCCTTATCTCCTGTGGTAGGGTTCAAAAACCCCAAGAACACTAAGTCAGGGCTTCTGCCAGCAAGCTCTGCCTTAGGAAGGAGTGTTTATTAGTTTTAAAAAGTAGCGTTCCTGTGTGATGAGCAAGCAGGCAAACCGGATGCAGCCTACCAAAAAAGAGGTCTGAACTGTGGTGTCACTAAGCCTCTTAGCCCTTTTGTGGAGAAGTTTGTCATTTCTGTGTGGCTGTTTGGATGTTACCTCAGAATATGTAGCCCAGATGATCGGTGATAACTTTCCATTTGTTATTCTTCAGAAAACATGAACTGATATCAGGAAACAGCCTCAAAAGTAAATAGGTTGGAGATCACCTTTTATTTTTTTCCAGTTGTAATTGTAGTAGCAATGGTAATCTAAAAAATTTTGTTTGATTTCTAATAACATTATGTCTTGTGTCAGATTTAAGTCAATAAGCAAATAAATAAACAGGAAGTATATGAAAAATATTGGATGAGCCAGGAATGGGTGATAGTTTTGTTCTGGATTTGTCATTTGGCTGCCTTTTCTGGAAGAGCAACAGGAAGTACCCTTATTCTATTGCAGCACACATTGTCCTGGGCAAAAGTACAAGTCTCTGGGCACTGCACTGTCTAGGGATCCTGACTGGGGAATGTCGCCAAAGTTGTCATAATGAGGTCTCTCCTTCAAAGAAACACAACTTGGCTGCTTCCATTGCATGAAACATTATCTCTTTCTCCCTCCCTTCCCCCATACACCACACACACACCACACATGCACACGCACAACTTTTTAGTTGATTTTCTCACCACAGCAAAATCTACACATTTGTGTTGTCTTTGCAGAGCTGCTTCTTATTTTTCCATGTCAATAGACTATTAGTCGTTTTAGCCTGAAAAATTTCAGACTTGCAGAAAGCATAAAAAATAATATACGAAGATGTGGGTGCCCACTATTCAAAATTAATACGTATTAACAGTGTATTTTATTTGCTTCAGAGTTTTTAAAGAAATAAAAATTAGAAACAATGTCCACTTTGTGCCATCCCATTCTCCTTCTTCCATCCCCAGGGACCACCACCATTGGGGTATTCTTTTCTTCTAAGTTTTGTACCTTTCTACAGATGTCTGCATTCATAACATTTGGTTCACTTCTGTTGTTTTGAAATTTTACACGTGTCATTTTATTCTATAAATTAGTCTGAAACTTGTCTTTTTTCACTTGACATTGATCTATCCATAAGGAAGCATTTATAGTTTATCCATTAATTCTAACACAAGTGAGACCATGCCACAATTTATTCATTTATTTAAAGTTCATATCTCCTTCCTCTTTTGGCAATAACAAACAATACTATTATGGGCATATGTACATATATCTCCTGTACCAAAATAATATTCTCAACGGTATATTTATAGAAGTGGAATTGCTGGTCAGTACACATCCTAATCCCTGGAAACGTTGTACCCTACATGGCAAAAGGGACTTCACAGCCATGATTAAGTTAAGGATCTTGAGATGGGAAGATAATCCTGGATTATTCACGTGGGTGTAAATATCATAAGGTTCTTAGAAGAAGGCAGGGGATTCAGAATTAGAGAAGATGTGATGAAGGAAGCACAGGTCAGAGTGATATTGCCATGAGCCAAGAAGCTGGAAAAGGCAAGGGATGGATTCTTTCTTTGAGCTTTCAGAAGAAATTATCTTTCCATCTCAAGACCCTTAACTTAATCACAGCCGTGATAGTTTTTCCTCCTGGTTCTGATCAACTGGCTTTGTAGTTGTATGTGTTTGTTCCCTACACTGAATAATGAAGCAACCTGTACTGTTCTGGGGATAGCCTATCCAAACCATGGAGACTAGGTACGTTTTTTACACTGTCAGTTCTACAAAGATCTTTCTAGAATGAGCCTCCATCTCTGTACCATTTGTTTTAGCTAGTTCAAAAGGCAGCCTTATTGGGAAAGTTGGTAGGCTCGCCCTTAGAAACGCCGCTTATGGTATGAAGCTAAAAATATCCCCAAAGGGAGCGATAACCCAAATAAATCTTAAAAAATGGTATTATCTATTTTCTAAAGATTTCTTTAATCAGTCTAGGATATCTAGGCTAGAGATCTACAGTATATTTTATCAGGCTCCCATTACCTCCTTAACAATGTGAGTGACAGTGAGTGCAGAAAATCTAGTGCACTCTTGGAGCAGCACAGAAACCTGGCCCAGGGTTGGAGCAAGCCAGAGGAAAGTGGGCCCTGTAAGAGGTGAAGTGGGCCCAGTTGCTGTTCCAAGGCCATCTGGAAGGAGGTGGGAAACTGTCAGCCCAGCCAGTACCTTCCCATGCCAACAAAGTGAGCCACAAATCCCCAACAATTTGCATGACTGCAATGGTGCCTGACCTAATACTAACACTCTAAGCTTAGACATAGCTGCTGCTTCACTTCTGCTTTCCAAATTTGTCAAAAAACTCTCCGGTGGCAAACCTGAACAATGCAGAGAAAGGGAACTCTGGGAAACGTAGTTCTGGCTCGACTATATTGACATGATAGAAAGCCACCACAATTGTTGTCTTAGTAGATAGTCAGAAAGTATCTTATGTAGGTTGGACCATCTTGATTATACAGAGAATACTTTTAATGAGTCAAATTTTTAAATGTTAAATAAAGTTTATTAAGGCTTCATTTGAAAAATATCCCTTTTGTTCCAATATCAGACATTGTCCATTATATTTTCCAGAGTCCTTCATAGTTGACAGTGGTTTTTCCCCGTGTATTCATATTAGATACCAAATATCTACCACATCATTAACACAAAAGACAGGCAATGCGATATTAGAGAAAGAGAAGCTACTTTTCATTTTTTGTTTAGATGTCTGTATATATATATATATGTCATATATATAATTATGCATAATTTCTGTGCTGCATATGTGACTTACCACTGTAACTTTACTCAAATCCTTTTGGAAGCATATAGGATACAAAAAATAAAAATGGAGTATTTCCACAAGTATGTTTGATTTTCACATGACTTTCCAAATAAAAGTCCAAAGAAGAATCCTCTTAATTTAACACTTGCATTTCTAGAGAAGAATCCAGTTAGTGAACACTTTGATTTACTAATGTTTAAAAACAAGATATACAGTCATAATGATTTCTTTACAATAAAAGTACAACTTCTATTCTTAATCTGTGTATTTGCTAATCTCTCTTTTTTGTTTGTTTTTCAGCTAATACTAGATGCCCATGTTGGTACCGATTCTTGGTTAAGAATTCTTCATTCAGTCTATGGCCATGATTCCGAGGAAGCTGTAAAAGCCCACAGATTCAAATAATCTTAGTATGGGGCTGGGACCCTGGTGAATAAACTATGTTTTCTTTTGGACAATTGTGTTTCCTATAGTTTCTAATATAATTAAGTAAATGCTGAAATCCCCCCCCCCACCACCACTAAATTACTCATGTAAATTTAAATAACAATTCATAGTTATAAACGTGTTTAGTTTCTTTTCCCTAGTGGGAACACGATGATAGGTATATAAATTTTCTAAGCCAAACTATTAGTTTCATATTAACACTTAGCCTGACCTGGTGAACAGGCTAGAAATATTAAGGTAATAGCTCATATGAAAAGCAGCTTTATGGACCTCATTCTCCGGCCAGTAAAATATTCATCATTAGCATCTAGTTTTGATTTTCATTTCATAGATGCTCACTCATTCACAGCTTAGAAACAAAATAAATGAGGAAAAACAAATCAGTGATAGAAATTAGATTCTGATTTTAGTTTACCCTTGTCAATTTCTTCCTACGTACAAAGAATATAATTTTTTGTTTTCTTCCTCTTGCAAGGAGTGTGCCTGCTGTTTTATTTATTTTTTAACTTTTAAATGTTAAAGCAATCGTAAACACAGAACTTACTCAATCACAGAAACAATCACAGAAACATTGGAAGCACAGTACACATAACTTTTTTCCTTGAATTAGTTGAGATCAGGTTTTGGACATGATACATCATCACTCCGAGTACATCAGTGAGTGTTTCTAAAGACATTCTCCTACATAATCACAATATAATAACTGAGGTCAAGAAGTTAACATCGATGCACTACTATCGTCTATTTCTCAAAATCCATTTATATTTTGCCTATTGTCTTAATATTGTCCTTTATAGGAACAGGATCTAGTTAAGAATCACATGTTGCAGTAAAGTTGTCCTTCCTTTTAGTTTCCTTCAGTCTGGAATAGTTAGTTCCACACTCTTCTTTTCTTTAAAATTTAATTAAGGTTGACATACAACATCATATTAGTTTCAGGTGTACAACATACCTCACTCTTACCTTGACTTTCATGACCTTGACTTCTGAAGATTACGAGCCGGTCTTTTTTGTAGAATGTCCTTCATTTTGGGTTAGTCTGGTGTTTCCTCATGATTACATTCAGGCTATGAAGCTTTGGCAGCAAGAAATACCACGGAAGTGTTCCTGTGTTCTCATTGCATCCTATCTTCTGACTCACAATTTAAATTGCTTCCATTACTGATGATGCTTACTTTGATTCCCTGATTAAATTAGGGTCTGTCAGGATTTCTCACTGCAAAATCACTCTTTTCCTTTTGTAATTAATGATTATTTTGTTGGAAGGTACTTGAAAACCATACAAATATCTTGCTTCCGGCACTCTCATTCGTTGAGCTTTTTCTTATTCTCTTGTACCATAAGATGTCCCTAGTTTGTCTTACAATTTCTCTGTCCCAGGCCTGGACTCAGACATTTCTCCAAGGAACCCTGGTTTCTTTTAGAGGAAAATGGCATTTAGAAATCAAGATCTGTATGCTAGGTGTGCCCATTGTTATTGGTTGGCAAAGGGTTTACTAATCCCAATCTTTCTCCGTGGGCAAACTATGACACATACACACATTTGCATATATATTTATTTCTATATTTATCTCTACACATTGAAAAATGAATTAATGCCCATCCCCACAATTCCAACGCTACAGTATTTGCTCTCTAACGTGACAACCCTGGGTTCCATTATCCTTAATATATTTGCTTGTTCGATAATGCCTCCGTATGTGACCAACCTCCCACTCCTGCTATCACCCGCTTCCCCACACCTCCATCGTCCTGCTCCAGCTCTAGCTCCCTAATCTGAGCCCCTGACTGCCCCACGTGGACACCATCCTCACCCTGTTTGGGCTCTGACAGCCCACGCCAAACCACCCCCTACAATTGTACATCCATCTTATTCTGCTCAGGCTCCTAAACCCTGCCCCTGGGCCATCTGCTTGCAAGGATGCTCTACCCTTCCACTCAGGTTCCAACGCTATACCAGTTCACCTCCTCTGTGGAAAGCCTCCTCATCCCCCATGGGTTCTGATAACCCAAGCTCTGAATGGACACCCTCCTTACTCCTCAATCTGTTCAGGCCGTGGCAGCCTGATGTCAGGTTACCCCCTCCCACTCACTTTGGGTTCTGACTCCCCACACTGGATCGCTCCTCCTGTGTGGATAAACTCCTCACTCCCTTTGAGCTCTGATGCTCACTGAAAGCTGCCTTTCTGCGGGATACCCTCATTAGTCCACTAGGGCTCCACATGCCACATACCACCACCCCCTGTGTGGATACATCCTCACCTTGCTTGGGCTCTGACACCTCACATCAGGCTCCCCTGCATGGCTTCCTCTCCTGCTCAGAGTCTCATATTCCCTACCTGCAAAAACCTACTTTTCTCTGCCCTACAAATGGGCTTGGGATTAAGTTGTTCAGAGAAGAGGGAGAGAGAAAGAGGAGAAAGAAGATGAACAATTTTAAGTCTTTCAGGGATAGAGATTATATCCTTGACATTAGGCTTTCATTAATTTCTTCATTCGTTTATTCAACAAATACTTATAAGCACCTACATATACCAGACATTCTCCTAGGTAGTATAATATGATGGTGATAAAGATAGGCATGGTCCATGCCCATGGAGTTTTTATTCCAGTGGACAATTGTCAGAAATAGAGGGCAATATAGATGTCCGTTCTGTGGGATCAGTAGAATGATCCCTGGGTTTGAAATCAGAATACCATTTAATTTCTTTTTAACTTTTCCTTAAAAGCTGTGTAATCTTGAGCTATTTGCTTAACTTGGAACACCTATTTTGTAAAAGGAAGACAATATTGATCTTACAGTGTTGTTTTGAGGATTAAATGAGATTGATATCATGAAACATTCAAAACGTAGTATGGGATCGTTTAAAAATATCCTAAGAATAATATTCTGAACAAATAAAAAAAAATAGAAGGCCCTGATATCAATAAAATACAATTCTCAGTGTATGAGACATCTGACAACTGTAAGACACAGTAACATTAGCCGTCAAAACAGAACAGACTGCAATCTCTCTATATCCTGGAACTCACATTCTAGTGCAAGGAAACATCACTAAGGTTATAAAAACATCAACCTTGAGGTATATTTATTGTTGTTCACATTAGAAAACTATAGAGTAGGGTGAAGGGAATGGGGAGTGCAGGGGGTGCACTTTTAGGAAAGCTGATCCGTGAAGACCTCACTAAGGAGGTGAAGTGAGGAAATGAAGTAGTGAGCCATGGCTGTCTGGGAGAAGAGCGTTTATTCCAGACAGAGACAAAGCCAGAGCAATGACCCTGAGACGGGAGCTTGCTGCTCTGTTCTGGGTACAGTACACTGGGCTGGGTGGCTGGAGTCAAGGAGCAGGGAAGGGAGGTGGGAGAGGAGCCCTCGGGAATGAGGACATGTGGAGAGGCAACCTCACTGGTTAGATGTCTGCATTCCAACCCCAGTTTCACCAGCCTTCCTTCCTTTTTCAGTGTGTTGGTTTAAAAATAAAGCTATCAGTTTTTTTCCCCCATGTGATTTGTCTCAATCCAAAATTCTTGTTACAAAGCATTCCAAATAGTAGTATTTTATCATGTTCAAGGAGATAAATTAAGAGCAAGACCTTATTTTTAAAAAGCTTTTAATACTGATAATATGGGATAATTATTTCCTCACTTAGTATTTCTTTGAACCACCGTAATTATAACTAATGGAGAACACAGTAGATCTCTGTAGAAGACCGGAAACTGATTTGCCACCTTCCTTAGTCTTCCAAAGTGGCATTTTATGGAAAGATGTGGCCATCTGAGCTAGTGTTTCCCCAGTCGCCATAATAGGTAGTAAAGAGAATAAAGGTCTCTAGTTGATAGTTAAGCATCCTCTTCTTTTACCGGAATGCCTACTCACACCAGAAAGATTTATTTTTACAGGTCAAAGAGTAGTACACCACAGTATGCAGCTCACCGTGTTTTGGTTACTATGTCTTTCATTTTACAAGTAACATGAGGACATTTATTTTTAAAAACATAAAAAGCTAATCTTGAGTTTTCAAAAGTGTTGGGCTTTTTGGCTTGTTCCTCTGAGCTCTTCCCAGTGTGGACACTTTGAGAGTCTCCCTAAGGGCTGAAAAATAGCCTCGTCTCCCTTCAAAGGTTAAATCGTGCAGCTGTTGTCATTTTTAAATGTTTAATTTATCACGACATGTCAGGCACACTTTTAGGACTGAGGTCGGTATCAGTCAGTTAATTCTAGCAAACATGTCATTTGCTAACTAGAATCAGTGAGTTCCATTTTCAAGGAAAAAATTTTTTTCTGAACTCTGGCACTGGCATCTACGTTCCGTACCACTTCAAGGGCCATATTATGAACACAAAAGGCCAGGGCAGCTGGTAAACTCAAAGCTCACAATCCTATTCTGCAGAGTCAGTCCAAGAATTTGTAGGTAAATGACTAACAAGAAACCCAGGAACCGTGTGGTTTCAGGAGGTAAGATCAGCACCGTAATCCTAAGGGTATCTTATAAGGATGTCCTTAGAGACCAACTCACTGACCGCTGCACATTCACTTTTCCTCTATGTAACGTGGAGAGTTATTGCTTCTTTCATTTACTAAAGATTATAAAACCACAACCCAGTTGCTAATGAAGCTTTGTAATCTCTCAGGTTGCATTAATGGAAATATAACATTCAGATCATGCCAGCAACTAACATATCAGTACTCAGTACTGATAAGACTAGTTTAGAATTATTTTTTGGTGCTTTCTCCTGGCCCAACATATTAAAATGGGCATTAATACTGGATAAGATCTAGACAAGGGCACTGAAATGGTGAGGTATCACATAAGAGACAGATGAAAAAATCAGGAATGTTTCGCCTGGAGAGAGCAAGTCTTGGGTACTGGTTTCAGGAACATGAAAGGTCATTTGTGGCACATGACTTGGATTTATTCTGGGGATCTTCAGAAGATGACGTATAAATGAAATCTGCTTAATGTCAGCGTCGTGATACTGTTATATTTCCCAACACACAACACATCCTGTTTGAGTAGTGTTTCAGATGCTGCTCCCTCTTGCTTCTTTGTCTCCATTGAGAAAATATGTTTTACGTCCTGTTGTCTGTCTCTCTTGGATTCCTCTCTTTCATGCTTATACATTTCTCGACATTGTCCCATGTGTGCTAATCCTCACTTCATTTTCTGAAATACAAACTTGTCCCACATGCTTATTATCATCATCTTTCTTGACAGTTCCCTAGAGTTACCAAATAGATACCACAACGCTTAGCATCATGACCCCCAGAGGAATGAGCAATTTGAGCCAGAGGTGTGTGAGGTCAGAGGGGCCACTAAACCAGGCAGCTAAGATAATACTAATCCCTGACCTTAGCATGTACCAGGCATTGTGCTGAGCATCCTGCATGCATTTACTCATTTAATTCTCAAAAAATTAAGGAGATGGATAATTTTTTTATTCTCATTTTAGAGATGAGGAAACCAAGAATAAGAAAGGTTAAGTAACTTGACTGAGAAAACTCCAAGAGTCCGACAAGTCTTTAATGCCCCCCAGATAAATCTAGAATTTGCTGAAAGGGGAAAGGTTGAATTAATGCAACAAAGACAACAGGTCCAGTGGTGGAGGGAGAGGGAACAGTCTATGCTAGGAAAAGGGTGCTCTGTAAGGGCGTGAGTAAAGGAGTAAAGATGAATCCTATGTTAGCCGAAAGGGCAACATGGACAGACGGCCTTGGCTAATCTTTTCCCATTTTGTTAAAATTTGCTTTTTTCTGGTATTTTTTAAATCAGCATTTTAAACTATGCGAAATGGCTGAGTTGCTACATATACTCTTTCTTTACAATAGCTGTATAGACCTATCTCAGCTTATGTTAAATTGAGGGATATGGCTCACCCTCAGCATCTTAAATGAGCTTTTTCTCGATTTTTCTCACGTTAGCAGTCCTTCTTAAAAATAAAGCTTCAGTTCATTTCTAGACCAGTATACATAACTATCATCCTTTGTTCTGCTTAGAAATAGCTGTTGTGCTGTACTGCTATGGTCGGAGGAAAAAAAGATGGTCGATCTGACCCCTTGCTCTTCCGTGATTATATCAACTGCCTCCAGAGTTGGACAGATGTAAACACTGACCCTCAGGCTGTAGAGTCAAGGACAAATATTTTGATAAAGGAATCTGTAGTATTTTGCCCTTTTCCATTCAGATGGGGCTGATTTCTAATACCCAAACTTGCTAGAGAATATTGATTTAAGTAGAAACCACTTCGTGGTTTCAGTTTTTGTGTTGGGGTAATTAAAAAAAGAACATTTTTAATCTGCTTGTGCTGGATATTCTCCATCTGCCCCTCTACTCTTCACCTGTACTACAGGCTTCATGGACTGCATCACCCAGGTTACCCTGACTCTCTGGATTACATTTGGGTTTGGCCGATGGGAGGAACAGGCAGAAGAGTAGAGAGGAGGAAGGGAGGTCCACCAGGAAGGTAGACCCCTCATTCCCTCTCTGTGATTTGGCAGCAGCTATGTGTCCCTATTTAAGGCCATAGCTCTTGCTGAGTGGCATCTCCTACAGCCCTCATGCATTTCCAGTGACTGCTATGCCCTTGTGCTTTGCACCCTAGGAGTGGGGACAGCTTCCAAGGGATCCTTCACCATCCTTGTTGATTCGCTAACCCTTGTCTATCACTCTGTTAGTATTCCTTTCATTCAACAGTCCTCAGTTTCTCTTTTGAGTGTACAGTCTCTTTCTGCTGGAATCCTCACAGATATATTTGACTCTTGGCTGATTTTTAAAAATAAAACACAGGGATCACAGAATTAAACCACCCAAACTGAGCTTTAATAGTATGTACATTTTACAGGAAATAAAAAAATAACTCAAGAAAATTTGCTTACAATAAAAAAACAAATCACAAAATCTACCAGAAAAAAAAAAAAGAGTTAACTTTCTGAAATAAAAATTAATGTCCAGTGCATGACCTTGGGCCCATGTATAAATTAGACTATAGCTTTTGCAAGTTGTTCAAATAATATTTATTTCCATAGTATATTTCAGGTGATCAAAATGCTTTGTAAATTAAAGAAATTACAGTGCTGTTAGTGACTGGAGGTATGCTATAAATGTGCACTCAGAGAGGAAATCCAATGGAGTTAAGCATTTGATGAAGATGGAAGATAGTCATCAAATATTCAAGTTGCAACACCGCTTTCATGAGTAGGCATTGTAAGTTCACATATATAAATCACTAATTTGCAGACAAGACAGCTTTTCAGTCCGTGAATGGCTCAAATAGAGGCTCTTCCCAAATTCAGAAAACCATTAGATTTGGCTCAAGCCATTAGATCTGGCAAAGTGAAATAAAGTTCTGCTTAAGTGCAAGTTAATTGTCTTCCCCTGCCTTTCAAATACGTCACATTCTAAGCTTAAATATGTTTTTTCTTTATTCAAATCAGAGCTGACATTGCATAAACATTAGGACAACCCCTTCACCATGCACTGATATGAGCATCAAGTTTAACTGAATTCCAATGAAAATGTAATGACAAGGGCTGGTTTTGCCCTCCCCACTGCTCAGGTCTTGCAGCCTCTGTCAGCATGGCTGTTTTGGGTTAGTGCTGTTTTTAGAGCATTGGTCTGGCTTTAGGCGGTCATGGGTCCAACCAAACCATTTTGAGTTTAGATCTTCGGAGGCTTTCTATAGCATCTAAGCAAACTTAGGTCTCTATCAGATCTTTGGAGAATCAAGGCCACAATTTAGTACCAGAATTTCCCAGTGCTCTCTTGGGAAAGACGACCTGGGGCCATCCAGGAATAATTCAGCTCAGAATAGATTGCTTTGGCCCATCCCATTTCTGGATACCTAAAGTTAGGGCTGGCATTTTGAGCTCAATTAATTGCTTTCTCCCTTTCCATTCCACTGATTGTCAAGGGTGAAGAATGAAATCTAGGTCTTCTTTCGTCACGGTTCAATTCTCTAATATATAAGACTAAATTCTGTGTTTTTTATTTAACTTCAAAATGACTCAGTAAACTTCAACAAGTATGTCAGATGAAATGGGATTTTTAGAAAGAAACTATTTACATATCTAATTTTTTCTGTTACCTTTAAATTACCATTAATAATAGTCGATTGACTATTACATAAGATTTTTACCTTCAATTCCATCTATGTATATATCAGTGCAAACAAAATAATAGGATATAGTCATTTAACAGTGCAAAGAACAGTAGTAAACTAGGAAATAAAGCTCTAGGAATCTACCAGTTCTTAAATAAACTGCTATATTTTAAGCCCCCAGAGTGAATCATTTTGTTCCCACTAATGATATTATGTCCGAGTTCATTATTATTTTTTTAAGTTATCAGGCACTATTTCACAATTTTGGGGGGTGGCGATGTGGGGTAGTTAACATTTGCATTTAAAGAAAAAAAGTTATCTGATAAAAGAAATCAATCTTCCAGATTCAAAGTAACTTTAGAATTTTATGTTTAAGAATTACCCATGAGCCTAATTAGTTCTATTTAGAACAATTTCTTAACTTCAGAATACTCAGTGGACAGGGAAGATTTATTTGCATGTCAAGATTTTAGTTAAGTTAAATTTTTCCTGGTTTGTTTAAATTAGTAAAAAAGTAAACCATTGATTTATTCTTTTTAAAATAAGCGCTGATTTGAAATAGATTGTGTCAACATACACTGATGACTAGAATAGTCTGGAAAACTTTAAGCGATCATCTAGTTTGATAACTACTTATAAGACATGGTTTTACGTAAGCAACTCAATGAGACTTTGGAAAAAATTAACATCTCTTTTTGTTTTTCTTTATAATAGCTATCTTGTAATAACACTCATTAAAAATTAAGATGGTTCTACTATTTTGAACATCATGTTGTAAGGAAAAAAATCCTCTAATATCAAGTATTATATTGAATACTTTAAACTCTAATTGACAATGCAAACATACTTTAAAAACTTGCCAAAATAATATATAATTTTTCCACTTTTATCTTATTTTAAAAAATTATGTCTGCACTAACTATAAAAAGTTATTTGGGGAAATTCATCAAATACTATTCCATTTTCAAATTTTTGTTTTATAGTTTATTTTTATAATAGTTTAGATGAGTTTACACAGTAAATAAGATATGCTTAAACAGTGCAAATTCACTGAAATATTTTGATGCTGAGTTTATACCATGCCAAACATTTAGATTTATAAATATATTAAGATATGACTCACTGTTACATGATTTCCAATGTAGTATGAGTCAAACTATGTTTCCAGGAGAAAAATACAGACAGATGAATTTTGCTACAATACAACCATCTTATTATAAAGTAGATGTTAGTCATGGCCTCAACATCAGCATTAAAAAGGTTCCAGTGTATCTGAAGAATTGACCAGATTTTTCAGTTTTTAATCCTAATATGTGGGTTCAGACATAGCCACATAGTGAAGAGTAGTAATCAGAATTAACTCTCTTAACAGTCTATTTTTTCTTTTTGAGAGGAAAATTCCTAAAGTTTTCTTGAACATTACAAAATAAATAACCTGACGCTTTGACACATAGTTTCTGGAGAACTAGTTAAAAAGCGGACATTAACTAACCGAGCCTACTCTTTTACAAGTAATACTGTAGTGATGAGAGAGTGTTTCCACATACACAAACATTATAGTACAAAGTGCCTATGATTTTCAAACTCATTGTCCAAAGATAGGGTCTGTTAAGCAATCACAAAACGCCAGGCTCGGTTGCTTCCACATATCGACTTCCTGGAGAATATGAAGTTTTATCTGGGTCTTTGCACACTGTGTGTTTATAACAGTAGTAACACAGAAGATTAAAATAGAAAATACACAGTAACTATTTAGGGTTTTAAACAAATTACAAAACCACATGCTTTCTCATTCAACAGGAAAGTTTAAATCAAAAGGCAACTGGATCTTAGATGCAGTTCGTTGTTCCTCTGAAGGCCATGCAACATGCTCATTGAGGGCAGGTTTTATAGATCTTTCTGACACCTTCCATGAAGTGCCTTGTCAGCACATCTGTAGCCTAAACCACTGCTAAAATGTTTGTTTACTCTGTTTTATTAGGGTAGCTTCATTTTGTTTAAACTAACTTTTTTCATTTCTCCAAGGAATCATTTCAAAATGATCTTCCAGATGCTGGCTAACTAAGCACTTCTTAGCTATTGTCCACAAAGGTCAGTCTATTTACTGGCATTTGACCGTGTAGAACAGGAAGTCTGTGTTGCATCTTGTGTTCTTAATGAAACTCGACAACAGAGGACTGAACGCATTAGTCTCAGAACAGAGGGCCTAAGGATGGCAAAGACCCAAGGGTCAATTATTGAATTAATTGATAAAAATCTAAGAGCTTGGAGGTCCCACTTTTCTTTTCGGGAAGAGGTTTCATTCATATATGCAAAAATCTGTAAGAAGCAAAAGGGGAAAATGATGTTAGTTTTACATTGTAGCAGTGGACAGGCTTAAACCATATGCAATTTCTTAAGATTTAAAAGCAAAACGTGTTTTGTTTTGTGTGTGGTAGTGGTGATAGAAGGTGGGTAGCAAAATCTCACTCTTTTTGCACATGTTTTTTCCCCGAACAAAAACTCTGAAACATAAGTATTGCCTTTTAGGCAAATGAGGAAGTGAACTTTAGGAAGGTTTGTAACAACATGTTACATTTACTTCCAAATACTCAATCTGATTTAACTATCACAACCCAGTGAGACAAGGTATACAATAGAGCATGGATTCTGGCCATTGTACTGTCTGGGTTTGAATCTGGCCTCCATATAAAGCTCTGGGACCACAGGTAAGAAAACTAACCTTTATGTACCTCAGTTTCTACATCTTTAAAATGGGCATGATAATAACAACAATATCTTCTTCTTCTTCGGGTTGTTGAGAGGATGACAGAAAGTAAAACATGTAAGTTACTTAAAACAGTGCCCTCTTAAGTGCCCCACAGTATTAGTTATTATCTCCATTTTACCAAAGAGGACAAGGAGGTGCAGAGAAGTTAGGTGACTCGCCCAAGTTCCCAGGGCTGTTTAGTGGTGGAGTCAAAACACAGATTCCAACTGCCTTGACTCTAGCAGGGCGCTCACCACGTGCTACATCCAGTTTATCTGTATTAGAGCAAAGGTCTTCAGAACGATGTCCCAAACACTGGAAAGCTGATGCGTCTTTATATGTTGACCAGTGATTTCAAACTTCTTGTCTAATTCTTTAGATGTTTAGGGAGAAACATAACTTTTGGATCAGATTAAAAGAAAAGGAACCGTATATGCTTGATAAAGATCAAACAGTTCCACACAGCTTATAGAAAAGAGGAAAACAGAAGTAAATCCTACCAGTCATTTAAAAACGGTTCTTTATAATGCTCCAGGGACTTTCTTAACAATGGTAGCCCATGGGTTAGAAAGCTATTCCTTCTTTCCTCCACTCTATTTCACCAGAAGAAGGAATGTTTTATTTCTTTCTGTCCTGGCACTTTGCTGGCACCTGGCAAATTGGATATACAAAGCAAAATGCAGGGAGAGAGAAGAGTAGTCATCTTCGATTTGATTATGTTAGGACAATAGCAGAAAGGTTTGGCAGCCACAGGTGTTTATGCCAGAGAATCTTGGCATAGGGAATGGAGAAAAGACTTGGCAGATGAGTAAGGAAAAAGAATTGATAGTGGATTTCTCTGATTATGGAGAGAAGCAGGAAATTAGGTGGGCATATGCAATTGAGCAATAGCTTTCTTGGAAGCTAAACTCTTTTGGATGAGAAATATACTCAACTTATATGGTGTATTTAAGGAGTGATTTTGAAGTTTAGAAATTAAGATAACAGTATACATAAGTCTTATAGATTAAAATATATTAGTCACCACACACACCTCTATATACACGAGCACTCTGTTGTAGAAAAAGTCTGTAGCTGAATTTATGGTCTAGTTTGTCCAAAGAATAGGATAACACTGAATCGGCTAGTTGAATGGTGAGAGGTTCGGCATTCTAGTGTCACAGCTTCACATACAAAGATGAGTCAGGTTTTCAGTTCCTGATCTCTTTAGAGTGTGACAGAGCAATGAGAAGTGGAAACAGCTTTAGAGGATGAAGCAATTCTGTACTATTTGTTTCCTTTCCATTTCATCTACTATGCTGGGTAATTTTTAGAAATGCTTAAAATTTGCATTTTGAAAGGTGGCCAATATTTTGTAGAAGACAATTTCTTCTTTTACACTTGGAAAGGAGACATACTTCAGCAACCCTTGAAAGTTTTGACGTGAGTTGTGTCTTCTCCTACCTCCCCACTTTTTTTCTACCATTAATACAACCACATAGTCAGTTCAAATTTTAAAGCAAATGAGAATTGTACCTGGCTGCTCATTGAAATCACCTGAGAAGTGTTAAAAATATTCTGATGGTTTGCTCCCTCCCTCAGAGACTCTGATTAATTAAATCTGGTCTGTAATGTGGGTATTGTGGTTTTTAAAAACCACATGGGATTAGAATCCCTCATGGGATTCTAATGTACAGCCAAGGTTGAGAGCCCTATTACAGAATCTTATCCAACACCTGAAATAAAAACAAAAGACCTGCTGCCTAAGCCTGAAGAATCAAACAAATGAGTTTGAGCTTCCAGAATTCCTAATCATTAACATACAATCTTATTTTTCCCTTGTAAATTGAATTCTATGAAGACAGCAGCTAATATTTACTGAATAGCTATGTGTGCTAGGCATGATGCTAAGCAATTTATAAGTCTCACTCTGTTTAATGCTTACATGAGCCTGAACAATATTATTATTCTCATTTTAGTAAGGACGAAACCAGGGCTTAGAAGATTAGTTGCCTTGTCCCATATCATACTTCAGGTAAATAGGACAACCATGGAGTCACACTAGAGATGTGGGACCCATACTTTCTTTTTAGTGGCTACCTGTGGCCAGCTGGATAAAAAGCCTGTGATATAAAGTCTCATGTAAAATTCACCACTGACTGACCAATTTATAAGTTTAAAGGAGATCTCTCTTCACAAAAGTAACACAAAAGTCTGTGAATATCACTGTTTCTGTTTATAGATTGAAGGACCATGGCTACATCTAAGTAGCTACTTAGCTTTTTGGGGGGCTTTCTTTCCTCCATTTTCCACGGATAAATTGTAGGCAGAGATTGTTATATGTTTATATTCTCTTGTGAAACAAATTAGAGTGTCCTGGCTATAGACTTTGCATAATCCATTCTTTAAAAACAAACAAACAAACAAAAACTTTCATGGGGAGATTATTTTCTAGGTATTTGATACTGTAAAGAAACCCCTTTCCCTAAACCACAGGTTCTTTGTGGTAGAGGGAACAGAAGCCATTTCCCTTCAGAAGGAAGATAGGGGCATGGATGTGGCTCCAGCACTAAAAAGCATCCCCTGCCCTGAGTTCCAGGTGATCCCAGAGCCGGACACAAAAGCGTTAATGCTAAGGTTTAGAGCTCTGGGCTTGAATATTCCAGGGTGGTAGCTTCAAAAAAAAAAAAAAAAAATGTTGGACACTATGAGACATCCACCCAGAACTCAGAGAAACACAAGACTTTGCAAATGATTTCAGTCATCTATGTGCTGTCCATGGAGTGCAGTTTAGGAACCCTGGTTTAGAGGAAGTGTCAGCCTTCTCCAAATGCACTGTCTCTATCCTTGGCCTGTTGGATCATACCAATGTCCCAAATGCAGAAGTCTAAAGTCTAGTTTTCTGTTAGAGGGGGGAAATTTTAGGCAGCAGAATATCCTGAGAAAAATGAAGCTTGATACACCTTGGTGATATAAATTGAGGCACAGTAGAGGTAAGCTCAAGATAAAGATGCAGAGTGGTGGTCAGAAACTTCGTAATAAAGGACAAGAGAAGCCATAGAAACTGAGCAGACTAACTGGGCCTTACGCCTTTAAGTAGAAAAAGACTTGTTGATTGTCTTCCTGAAACACTATGTCTCCAGTGATCTATTTCCATATTTCTACTCTTTTTCTTTTTTAAGAACTTAAACTTAATATTGTGATAGGCTCGCGACATGCCAAAAAGAAATATATCATCCCTAAAAGCTGTTTTTCTTTAAGCTGAGGCCTTAATTATCTGAAATGGCAGTGATGATGAACTCAACCAAGGGTGGAGACGTAATGTACAACTTCTTTTTTGGGAAAAGAACTAGGATTCTTGCTGTCTAAATTTTATAAACTCAGTGTAATCATGTCCTTATTCAAAACCACCATTTCATAATATCAAGTGATATTATGGAAAGCAAAAAGTGTCAAGTAGCGACACTCATATAGAGAAACTTTCCCTTGAAAAGTAATGTACATTAAAACTATTTCAATAATTCCCAAATACATCATTAATGATGCACGAACCATAAGGACCTCCCAGTAGTACATGGATATTAAAACATCACCAAGCAAAGTTCATCATGGTTATGCATAGAGATTTCTGGATCTCTCATCCCAACTAGAATTGTGATATTTTCCACAATGTAATTGACCAATTTCATATCAGTTTTATAACCCCCATTCATGTCATAAAGAGTAGTAGGAACGAACAGGAAACACCAGGGCTGTTTACTTGAGTTTGTTCTGTAATGCAAAGGTCAGATTTCCACTAATCAGATTTACCTAGAAACTATAGCCCTAAGGAATTTCTAAAGATGAAGACATTTTTAGAATAAGTCAATGGTTCACTTTTGAAATTTTAGAACTGAATAAAATGCATAAGCACTTTATCCTAATGGCATGTGGAAAACCATTTAAATGACCAGAAGCTATCCACAATTATTAAAAAAGTAGTGAGAAAGTGGCTTGATGTGGATTGGAAATAAAGACACTAACTAGCTGAGGCAAGAATGGAGGTCTGATATATTTCCTGTGTTCTATTCCATTCCAGGAGGAAAGTTTCTATTTATCTCTGTGAAATAACGAGGACAGCTAATAAACATAAGGAGGAATTTATTAATATATATGCTATCTCTTTAGTGCATAAACAGTTTGGAATACGTTGCTGGTCATATGCATGATTTCATATTGGACAGCCAAAATATTGTCATTTCCTAAACAACACATGCCTTTTTTTTTTCCCAATCAGTTGAGAAATGTTTTATGGTACCAACGGAAGATTTTACATGAGGGGTAATCTGATTATTTCTTAATTTAGAGCGCATTTACATTAGCCAATCTCCTAAAAACCCATTCTCAGCCTTTTAATTCACAGGTCTATGGGGAAAAAAATATATAAAAACATATACTTGGCCCCTTTTACTGACATGGAAAAAATGGTCTTTGCTATTTTATTTGTAAAGCTAACAAGTTGGAATTAAGAGGCAAAGTGGTCCAGATACTTATAACATCTTCACATTTCTCTTATGAAATCTTGGATTAATTTTCTCATGTGAGAAATGAGTACTTTCTCTCCGATAGTACTGTGGTTAAGAGCATAGGCTCTGTGTTTAAACGGCTTAGCTTTGAATCCTGGCTCTAACACTCACCAGCTGTGGGACCCAGGATAAGTTACTTGCTTCATCTATAAAATGGGAATAATAATACTATCTATTTTACAGGCAATTGTGAAAATAATGGAATAGTGTATGTAAAAATTAACATCCCCAAATGTTTTCCATGTTGATGTTGATAATAATGATATTTGATATTGAACTGGACTTCATTACAGGGCACTGAGTATTTTACATTTTGATAGTTTCACTTCCCAAATTTTGGAAATCCTAGACAGGGATTCTTGGAGGAAACAGTAATTCTAACCTGCCCACACCTTGGGACAATGACATTAGTAGTCCTGACTTTCCTAAATCCCCACCACCCTCTTCCCACTACTCCTGAAGTGCTAGAATAAGCTGGTAGACCACTGGGTACACAGCTACGAACTCCCCTCCTTACTGGGAGACTTTTAAGGGACATGGAAAGCAGTTCCAGCAGAAACAGGCAAAGATAGAAAATACTGGTAAATTGCCAGTATTTTCTGGGACATAAGGAAGAAAGTTAGTTAGAATAGCTCATTAATTATTTTACATTGATTACATTTTAAATTGATAATATTTTGGATAAATTGAGTTAAATAAAATACATTGATTAAAATTAATTGCATCTGTTTATTTTTGTTGTTGTTATGTAGCTACTAGGAAATTCTAAATTCCATATGTGTTTCACATTTGTGGCCCATGCTGTATTTCTATTGGGCTGTGTGTGCTCTGTTAAAATAATAGGAAAATTTCCGAAGGCAACCACAAGTCTTTGCCTTATCTGACAGCGTCCTTGGTTATTATGGGACATGTGGAAATGATTCCTGCTTCAAGTGGGACCTCGGTGTCGGCCATTTCTGAACACAGCTTTAGAGTGGGCCAATAGCGTATGAAGATAATAAAAAATAGTGATGTGGTGGGAAGTAGGATAAAGGTACTTCTTCAATTTCTACAGGTCAGACCTGCTAATGGCAGGCAGTGTCCAACTCTTTCTTTTCTCCAAGATTGTGGCAGATAGCAATCACTGCCAACTCCTCACTCCCTGCAGGGTCAGTCTTGTTCTTCTGAAGAATGGGAAGTGGAGCAGCCAGAATTCTCAATTCCTATTTCTCTGTAAGAAGCCAGCTGGTGCCCAGATACATCCCAGGCTCTGTAAATCTCAGCAGGCTCAATCTCACAGCATCATAGAACTAACTGCTGAGGTTGCCCCAAACCAGGACAACACCCATCCCGGGATCTAAGCTTCTGCCTCCAGTTCTCCAGGCAGGCTGTAGCCTTCTGGGTCATGGCAAGTGGACATGCCTAATTCTCCCATCCCTGAGATGGACCAGCCATTCCTGTTATAACTTTGTGCTCATAGCATGCACAATGGTAAGCTGAAGAGCACCTGTATATATTTCTGACGGTGACATCAAGAAGATATTTTGTAAGAGGGTAAATGCCTCCTTTAACGGGATCTCAAAAGCTTATAAATGGTTTCTCCAAGTAACCATCTTTTCCTATAATTATCATTACAGATGTATTATGAATTTTCATAGCTAGAAAAGAGTTATGCTCCTAATATGTAAACTGGGAAACCCATAAACTAGAAACTTGTTGAACTTTTAGGACAAATAATGATCTGAAGTTCTGCAACGAGGATATTTCTCACTTGGGACCATTATCAATGTCCACTGGGTTGGGTACCACATTTTGTCCTTGGAGAAACAGCAGGCAAAGTGTGGAACTAGCAGCAGCGGGTGGGGGGTACTCCGAGGCAAACTGCAGCTCCAGGAAGTCAGATTGAAACGGCAACCATCCAGAGGTGGAAGGGGCTGCCTCCTCCTCAGGTACTAAGCCATGCTAGTGGTGGTGGCTCAGGGACACTGTAAGGGGCTTTTCATTCTAGGATGGAGTGAGTGTCAAGGTTCCCAATCAGTGGGACTGTACTACTGTATGAGAAACACTAGCCTAGAGAAACTCCTACCCCAGGATTAGGGAAGGAAGGAAGTGGGGTAAAGGTGAGAAGGGAGAGGGGAAGTCTGCAGACCTTTACAAATTAGGACATATTTTTACAAGTTGCAAAAGATTGTGTGGCAGTTGAAAGGGTTGGAGAAGGGAGGGTGTGAGGAGGCTGAGGCAGAGCCGGGCTGTGAAAACAAAGAGAGTAACTTACTGTGAAAGGCAATGAACAGACGGCAAAGGTGATAGTCATAATAGCCAGGAGAATGAGGTGGTCTGTCTCCTCCGCCATGGACATCCTTTCCCCTCTCCTGCGGGTCGAAGGGCCGCCCTGGCCGCTGCCCAAGGAGGGCCCACAGCGGCTTCTCCTGCCCCGGCGGTACATACGGATGAGGTCGAGGATGACACTGAAGTTGCAAGCGAGCACCGCGACGATGAGGAGCAGCAGCACGGTGGCATAAAGCTGCAGGTACGAGGTCCGCCCGTGCTGGATGAAGCACCACGTCCCGGGACAGTACTGGACGTACTGCCCGTAGTTCAGCAGCGGCAGGGAGCAGAAAAGCAGGGAGACGATGTAGATGGCGGGCAGCACCGCAAGGCCGTTGTGGCGCGTGATGTGGCGCTGGTAGAAGTAGGGGTGCCCGATGGATAAGTAGCGCTCCAGGGCCATGGCGAAGAGCATAAGCATCGTAGCCAGGCTGAAGAACGTCATGGCAAAGGCGAAGTAGGTGCACGCGTGGCCGTTGGGCGCCAGTGCCACCAGGGTCTGGTTCCGCGCATACGAAGCCAGCACCACCGGGCTGATGAGGCAGGTTCCGAGCAGGTCGGTGAACACCAGCTCGGTCACCAGCACGTGGAACAAGGAGATGGAGTTCCTGCGCCCCGCGTCGCCCCGCCAGCGGCGCGCCAGCAGTGCCAGCGCGATGAGGTTCCCCAGCACCCCCGCCGAGAACATCACGGAGCTGATGGCTGGGCTTTCGCCGGATGGGAGCCACTGTCGAGTCTCGCAGTCCTCCCACCGGGAGTCATTGGACCTATTACCCATGATGGGATGCCGGGAGGAGAGATGTGTCCTCCACTCCCGGCCTGTACCTGGGAGGAGGAGGGTCTGAGTGGGAGTGTTCCGAGACCCAGAGAGAAAAGACGAGGAGGGATCGAAATCGAGCCCCCTTCTGGTCCCCAGCGCGTACCGAGGGCAGGCTCGTCCCGGGTCTCCCGCAGCTCGCGGAGTGGCGGCTGGGCTGCAGCATCTGGGAGGCGCTCGAGGCTCCGCGGACCTGCGCCCACCGCGCGCGGAGGGAACTGCAGCCTCCTCCTCGGCGCCGCCCGGGGGCGTGCTAGGGCGCAGTGTTATGAGTGTCCGAGGCCAGCGCCCTCGGGTCGCCAGGCCGCACTGCGAGCCCCTTGGGTGCAGCGGCGGAGAGGGGGAGGGGAAGGGGTCCAGGCACTGGTCCGGCGCTTCGCCGGGCAGGGGCGCGCGGGCAGCGGGCGCCGGGGACCTGCTCGCGGCCAGCGGGAGCGGTGTTCTTGGGTCGGATGCTAGAAGCTGCAGGGTCTTCAGACTTCCTCTAGGAAGCGTTTATCCGTGGCAGAGGGCTTGAAGGGAGCAACGGGGAAAGCAAAGAAACTCACTGAACAAGGGAAGTTAAGACCATCAGTCTCTCGAGATGTGAAAAAGAAGGGAACAACAGACACCAAAGACGGTTTGCAGGTTAAGACCAATACGTTTGCTCTCTCGCGCTCTCTCTCTCTCTCTCTCTCTCTCTCTCTCTCTCTCTCTCTCTCTCTCTCTCTCTCTCTCTCTCTCTTTCTTCTTTCTTTCCTCTCTGTCTCTCTCTCTGTCTGTCTCTCTCTCTCTCGTTTTCTCTTTTCTTTTCTTTTCTTTTCTTTTCTTTTCTTTTCTTTTCTTTTCTTTTCTTTTCTTTTCTTTTCTAACTCTCAGGAAAATACACTAAGAGGGCGGGACCAAAATTGGGAGGAAGTGAAAAGCAAGCCTGTCCATCCACGGAACCAAACCACACACGCTGCTGAGCTGCCTGTTGCACTGTTGCTTTGATTCGGTGGCTGGCATTTCGCCTTTTCTTATGTCAACACCATAACGGATAACCACTTGCTTAAGCAACCATTAAAAAAAAAAAAAAAGAAAGAAAGAAAAAGAAAAGGAAATGTTTCTTGTAATTGTGTAGAATTTGTTTTTGAACACAGCTTTGAATCACTGCACGTTGTTCTCTACTCAAGCTCAACCTTGAAAGAAAATGTTGTTCCCCTGTTACTTTTTCACTTTCATTCAGTTAACCGTGCAGGGCCCATCTGGCAAACACCATTCCTGGTAAAGTTTATGAGTTAAATGATAAGTTTCAGCGAGTTGGAGCTGACAAAAATGATTGTTTACCACCTATTGTCATAATTGCAAAGTCATGAAAATGGGCTGATATTTAAAACAAAAGAAATCCAGTTTGACAGCATGGACAATTATATTCTATAAAGAAGGTCATATTCATTTGGAAAAGGGTGCTGGAAAGATCTACACAGGGAACAGGCAAGAGGAAAAAAGTCATCATGTTGGAGTAAAGAAAAGATTGCCTGCTGAAGAGCATACCTTACTAGAGCCTACCTGCTCATCGTAAATATCTTACCATATCTTGATAACTCTGGCCTAGGGATTGCAATGGAGATGGAGTTCCCAACTGGACAAGCTAAGGGGGAAGATCTATTTTTCTTATATAAGAAGTTCAGGGGTAGCAAACTAGTGAGCCTCTCAGGGCTCTTTCCTCCAGCCCTGTCATACCCAGCATGCTGGCTTTCTGCCTACAACTTCTCCCTCCCCCAAACCCCTGCCATGTAGTTACCAGTTGCTGCCTATATCAGTCAAGATTTAATCAGAGAAACAGAACCACTGTGAGTAATAAAGAATAAGAGATTTATTATTAGGCACTAGACCTATGCTGTTTAGTATGGTAGCAGCCATTAGCCACACATATGGCTATCTGAATTAAAATTAGACAAGAGTAAAAATTTCATTACTCAGTGGTACCAAGTACATTTCAAGTGCTCAATAGCCACATGTGACTAGTGGTTATCATATTGGGCAGCTCACATATAAAACACTTCCATCATCACAAAAGTTTTATTGGACTATTCTGCATGAGACCTTACATGATCATGGGAGCTTATGGAGGAGTCTATGCAAGGCTGTTTGCTATCTTTGGTTCTAGTGTTGAGCCTGAAGTTACCATAGGTCAGCCAGAAGGAAGTCAGGGTAGAAAGCTGGACTTGGATGAGAGCAGAAATAGACTTGGAACCTGCAAGGACAAACTGGAATTCATGAGCTGGAATACTCAAAGGCAGACTAGATCTGCATGTGTCTCTAAAAACCTCCGACTTCAATAATGCAGATGTATTGCAGGAGAACTTGGCACTCTTTGTGAAGCTGCACGTGCACTTGACTTAGGACCCAGAGAAACTGAAGGAGGCGATCTGGTGGGAACTGGATTCTAGGTGCTGCCTTATGTCAGCAAGGCGAGCCAGCAGATCAGTGACAACGTGCAAGAGTTACCACCATGCCAAGAACCGTGTATTGTCCATCAGAGCATGAAAACCATGACTGCTGCTTTGCCACTGCCTTCCACACCTCATGTAACATTTATCTCCTGGCCAACAGTAACTTGAAACCATGCAGGATTCTGGAAAACAGATCCTGCTTAGCTGAGCTGACATTGTGCAAAGTCACCACGCTGCCCTGCAGGTCCAGGCATCAAGTCAGCACTGAAAGCAGAAGGTGGGCGAGAGATAGTGCCTATTAGCTTGCTCTCTCTCTTGTGCCATCGAGAAAGCAAAAGGTTTTCCACAAGCACCCAATAAACTTTCCTTCTTATCTCATTAGCTAGAACTTGGTAAAATGGCTACCCCTTAGCTCCAAAGGAGGGTGAGAAAGGGGGTATTGAGCATTTTCAGCTTCTTCTAGAGTAGAAGCAGGTAAAGGAAAAGGGTCTTGAATGGCACTGGGTCAGTCAATGAACAGCGTCTGCTACAGATCTATACAGTGCACTCCCATCATCTCTTATAGTAGCTGGAAATGAAGTTCAAGAACAGTTGTTCCAATGCTTTCATTGACATTTGAATAAACTGAGGCTTAGAAAGGTTGAGTGGCTTACTCAAGGACACAGAGTTATCGGTGTGGGAGCCAGATTTTCTAATTTACATCCTATTATATTATATTGTCAGTTTAAAGCCAGAATGGTAAGATATCCATCCTTAACACTGCACTAGAACTCAATGACAAGTCACTCAATACAATTTAGATATTACTTTTTGACTGACAACGTAGGTAAAATTTGAAAAGACTGCACATTCCCAGTATGACCAAAGATGGAAATGAGCTCACTGTTGGTAGGAGTGTGAGTGGGTTCAACCTTACTGGTGGGAATAGTTTATTATTAAAAATTTTGAATGTGCTACAGCCCAGAAATAATAAAATGCACTGCCCCAAGGAGACATAATCTGTCAAGTACACAAAGATGTTACACACACACACACACACACACACACACACGCACACACACATACACACACAGAGAAAGCAGAAGGAATGTATATTATTACAAGAATATAGAATGAAATGTCCTTCTGTAGAGGACTGGTTAAATATATTTTGATACACTTATGCAATGGAATACACAGTCACTAAAAAAGATAGGTATCTATATTTTTTGATAATGATCTTTACTACCCATTGAGTTAAAAGCATGTATACTATTCTATTCATATAAAATTATATGCATAAGTATTTTCATTGAACAGCATTTAGTTGGATGCTTAGCAAAATATCAATGGTAATTTCTCTGGGTAGTACTTTCTTCTTTATGCCTGTCTGTTTTGGTTGTTCCCCCCCCCCCCAAGTATGTATTACCTTTATGTTAGGAAATGCAAGGAAATTGTGTTTTGTTTAGAAAAAACTTAATCATTGGAGGAGACTGTCTTTCTATTTGGCTAAAGGCAGGGAATTAGATGTTAATGTTTTAAGCTCTCTTCTAGTTCTTTTCTTTAATGAGTGAGACTGTCTTGCCAGTTGTTTGAGAGTGATCGAGAAGATTGGAGATGCTACCCTTATGTTTTTCACAATGGTTTGCAACTGTCCTACTTATTTGAAGATGGAAAATATTACACATTATGCACCATTTCTAATGAGATGATGCCCTGCCCCACTTTGCGACTGCTTTGACATTAGATTCTTATCATCCATTAGCGTCATTGCTTAATGTAATTCTGACACTCCAATCACTGGAAGTCCCTCTTTCATAAAGGTGGTAAAACCCCCCACCAACGTAAGGGTCAAAAACAACAACAAAAAAGCAGTCAATAGAAACAAAATTTGAGATAAGTTCAAAGAATTAAGGGAAATTGTGACTGGGCAGGTAAAAAAAATCTTAATAGAGATGCAGAAACCATAAAAAAAGAACCAAATGGAAATTCTAGAACTAAAATTTGTAGCACTTTAGAGTTGGCAGAAGAAAGGGTAAACTTGAAGACTAATCACATCTGGCTGCTTTTCTTTCCATGTCGTCAGTACTTTTGTGCTCATGAGAAATATTCTCATTCATTCTATATCCTGTGAAGCATAGAGAACTCTTGCTTGCCCCATTTCTATTCAAGAAGCAAAGCATCAGTTTTCTATGCCCTCAGCTCCCTCGAACCTCTCTGAGATTTTTGGCTACAGAGCCACATTATCTAGGAAACTCCTGCATTATCATCTAAGCTCTCTAGTTCTCTTGAAATTCGCTTTCCCTTCTTCACAGCCTGTGGAATTAGTTGGGGAAGAAGCAGTGCAACTTTGCTCTTCCTCATCTCCTCCAGTCTAGGGCTCCTGCAGTCCTAGGCTTTCAAAAGGTGTAAGCCAAGAACTGATGTCTATGTTCTGTTATATTGTTCCTTCTCTGAGGCAGTAAGCACAGACTGCCTTAGCTGCTGTTAAAACCAGGGAAAGGCCTGGAGCATCAAGAAGTCTGTGCAAAAAATACATAGGTTAAATTAGTGTCCAGCTACCTTTGCATTCACGTAGGCATGTGCGTGTATCCGAGGCTTAGTGGGATTTATTAACAGCCTCACAGGATTGTTTGAGAAACAACTTGATAAAGTCTTTGCAACATCATGAGTCAATAAAAAGTGCTTTACATATGGATGTAAGAGTACCACAGTTCTCTTGTCCTCAGCCAGGAAATATCAGAAAGGTAAATATACAGCACTGCTTATCTGTGCCAGGAGTTTGATCAAATGAGTTAGGAAGGCCAAATACCTGTGATTCTCATTTCCTTTTCTTAAGATTGATAGAGGGCAAAAAAACAATGTAATGATGAAAATTCTCTTTTCTTAGGTTTACTTCTAAAGGAAGAACCAACTGTAAGGCAGAAAAGCACATATAACACAAAAGCAAAGCTATGGTTATTCAACTTATTTGTATAAAGTAACAAATCATTATAGAAATTTTGGAAAAATGAAGAAAAAAGTCACCCATGAATATAGCTATCACGAATTGCCAGTCTTAACATTTCAAAGTGTTTCCTTCAGTTTTTTTCTATGCACTTTTGTTTTGTAATAACATTATTGATATTTTTGTACTGCTTTTAAAATTTTTTCAAATTATAACACAAATAGCTTACATTGCAATATGTGTTAAAGGCCTTAAAAATCTGTGTGTTATGAGACCCAGAAATTGCATTTTTAGAAATCTAGAATCCATTAATTTATTCACTCAGTAGCAATTTACTAAGGCATATATTTACTGAGGCAGCACAGTATAGTTTTTTTTTTTTAAGTTTATTGGAGTAACATTGGTTAATACAATTATATAATTTTTAGGTGTACATTATATAATTTGACATCTATATATTTTATTGTGTGATTATCACCCAGAGTCTACTTTCCTTCAGCTACCATATATTTGATCCCCTTTACCCACTTCACCCTCCCCCAAGCCCCCTATATTTGATCCTTTTAACCCTGTCTACCTCTTCCCTCCTCCCCCATCCTTTACACTCTGGTAACCACTAGTTCATTGTCATGTCCCTGAGACTCTGTTTGTCCTGTTCATTTGTTGTTTTTAAGTTTATATACTACATTAAGTGATATCATGTGATTTTCAACTTTTTCAGTCTGGCTTAGTTCACTTAGCATGATTATCTTGAGGTCCATCCATGTTGTTGCAAATGGCAGTATTTCATCTCTTCTTATGGCTGAGTAATGTTCCATTGTATATATATGCACCACAGCTTCTTTAGCCAATCATCTATCGTAGGACACTTCAGTTGCTTCCATGTCCTGGCCACTGTGAATAATGCTGCTATGAACATTGGTGTGCAAATATCTTTTGGGATATGGGTTTTCAAGTCTTTCAGGTAAATAGGCAGTAGAGGGATTGCTGGGTCATATGGAAGATCAATTCTTAGTTTTTTGAGGAACCTCCATACTGTTTTCCACAGTGGCTGTACCAATTTGCAGTCCCACCAGCGCTGTATGAGGGTTCCTTTTTCTCTGCATCCTCTCCAACATTTGTTATTACTTGTCCTGTTGATTATCGCTGTTCTCACAGGTATGAGATGGTATCTCATTGTGGTTTTGATTTTCATTTCCCTAATAACTAGTGATATTGAACATCGTTTTATATATTTGTTGGCCATTTGTATGTCCTCTAGGGAGAAGTGTCTGTTCAGGTCCTCTGCCCATTTTTTGATTGGATCGTTTGTTGTTTGTTATTGAGTTATATGAGTTCTTCGTATATTTTGAATATTAAGTCCTTATTGGAGGCATGGCTTGCAAATATATTCTCTCATTTGGATGGTTCTCTCTTTACCTTGTTGACAATTTCTTTTGCTGAACAGAAGCTTTTTAGTTTGATTTAGGCCCATGTATTTATTTTTGCTTTTACTTCCTTTGCATTTGAGGTCAAATTCATAAAATCCTCCTTAAGTCCAAGGTCCTTGAGTTTATGTCCTATGTTTTCTTCTATGCATTTTATTGATTCTGGTCTTATATTCAGGTCTTTAATCCATTTTGAGTTAATTTTGGTGTGTGCTAATAGACAACAGTCTAGTTTCATTCTTTTGCAGGTGGCCTTCCAATTTTTCCAGCACTGTTTATTGAAGAGGCTTTCCTTTCTCCACTATATGTTTTTGGCTTTTTGGTTGAAAATTATTTACCCATATAAATATGCATTTACTTCTGGACTCTCGATTCTGTTCCACTGGTTTGTGTGTCTCTTTTGCTGCCAATACCATGCCGTTTTGATTTCCGTCACTTTGTAGTATAATTTGAAGTTGGGCAGAGTGATGCCTCCAGGCTCATTCTTTTTTCTCAGGATGGCTTTGGCAATTCGAGGTCTTTTGTGCTTCCATACAAATCTGATGATTTTTTGTTATATTTCTTTTAAAAATGCCAATGGGATTGTATTAAATCTGTATAATACTTTAGAAAATATGGTCATTTTACCTATGCTAGTTCTTCCAATCCAAGAACACAGAATATCTTTCCATTTCTTTGTATCTTCTTCAATTTCTTTTAATAAGGTCTTATAGTTTTCATTATATAGATTCTTCACTTGTTTCATTAAATTTATTCCTGGGTATTTTATTCTTTTTGTTGCAATTGCAAAAGGGATTATTTTTTTCCACTTCTTTTTTTGATGCTTCTTTATTAGAATATAGGAACGCCATGAATTTTTGAACATTGATTTTGTATCCAGAGACTTTACTATATTTCCTTATTGTTTCTAGTAGTGTTCTTGTGGAGTCTTTATGGTTTTCTATATAGAGAATTATGTCATCTGTAAATAGTGACAGTTTGACTTCTTTGTTTCCTATTTGGATGCCTTTTGTATATTTCTCTTGTCTAACTACACTTGCTAGGACCTCCAATGTTATATTGAATAGCAATGGTGATAGTGGACAGCCTTGTCTTGCTCCTGATCTTAGAGGGAAGGTTTTTAGTTTTTCATCATTAAATATAATATTAGCTGAGGGTTTGTCATATCTGGTCTTTATTATGTGCCCAGGTTCAGCACGAAGTTTTGGCATCAGTTACTTTCCTTCTATACCAATTTTGTTAAGTGTTTTGATCATAAATGGATGCTGTATCTTGTCGAAGGCTTTTTCTGCATCTATTGATATGATCATATTCTTATTTTTTAATTTGTTTATGTGGTGTGTCACATTAATTGATTTGCATATGTTGAACCATCCCTGTGTCTCTGGATGAAGCCCACTTGATTATGGTGTATAATCTTTTTAATATGTTGCTGTATTGAGTTTGCTAGTATCTTATTTAGGATTTTTGCATCTATGTTCATGAGAGATATTGGTCTGTGGTTTTCTTTTTTTGTGTTATCTTTACCAGGTTTTGGTATCTGAGTAATATTGGCCTCATAAAATGAGCTGGGAAGTATTGCCTCTTCTTCGATTATTTGAAAAAGTTTGAAGAGAATAGGTATTAAATTTTCTTTGAATGTTTGGTAAAATTCACTAGTGAAACCATCTGGTCCTAGACTTCTACTTTTTGGTAGGTTTTTGATGATTGTTTCAATTTCCATATTGCTGATTGGTCTATTTAGATTTTCCAGATCTTCTTGATTCAGTCTAGGATATTGTATTTTTCTAAGTACTGGTCCATTTATTCTAGTATATTAAATTTGTTATTATATACTTTTTCATTGTATTTTTGCTTAACTATCTCCCTCTGATAGAATATCAATTCCCTGAGGAGAAGGATCTTTGTCTCTCTAATTTATTGAAATATCCCAAGGATTAGACACATGCCTGGCAAGTGGTGGGCTGGGCCAGGGCTGCTGGGAGATCTAATATGATGGGTGCCAAGAACCTGCCACTAACTTTTGCGGGAGGTACTCCACTAGTAATCCCGGTAAGAACACCATTGGATGGCATAGTAGGGACAAAAACCTGATTAGAGAGGAAGGACCTGGGGAAGTAAATGGGACAATAACTGAAGGTTAGAAAGGAAATAAAGGAATGAAGACAACAGTATGGATAAGTTTGGAGAACTAAGAGTGGTGCTAAGAAGTTCAGTGGTAGCTGGAGGGACAGTGGGGTCAAGAGAAGTTGTCTTTCTAAAATGGGTGATAGCATATAGATGGAAATCATTCTAGAGAGGGAGAAAAAGGTAATATAGGAGAGAAAATCAGTAATTGCCAGGGTAAACGTCTTGAGAATTTTAAGATGAGAACGATTTAAGGCCTAAGTAGAGGTATGTTGTAAAGAGGAGCAGGCACATTTTTTTCGCTGGAGCTGGATAAATTCAAGGTATGTGGCACAGAAGCAGGTAGGTTGGTGGAATTGGTGAGGAGGTTGTCCAAGAGAGAAGGAAGAAGGAATGTTGGTGATTTCAAGTAGAAATGGTGTGTTATCACGTCCAGGAGCAGGAAAATGCATTTGCTGGGAAAGTGTGGTCATTTATATCTATATTAAGATAAGCTGTGGTGGAACTTGGCATTTATAAAGGCAACATGTTCTTCTACTGCCTCTCGAGCTGGTTTCTCATCCATTGTCCTCAATCTCGGTGAATGGCATCATTACCCACACAGTTGCCCAAGCCAGAAACCTGCTTCATCCTTTACCCTTCCTTCTCCTTTGGCCTCTATATCTAAATAATATATAAATCACCAAGTCCTGTTGATAATTATTTATGAGCACTTTTTTGACCTATCCACTCCTCTCTATTCCCATTTCCACTTACTTAGATCTGATTATCTGAATGAGTGCAGCTTAGGAGGCTTCCTAACTGGTTTTCCAGCCTCTAATCCTATTTATCTTTGTTCAAGTCTCCAAATTATGGCCTAAGCGATTATTCCAAAGTGGAGATCTGATGATGTTATCTGCTTGCTTATCACTGGTCGATGTCTCCCCACTGCCTTCCAGTTAATGTCTAAATTCTTCAACTTAGCATATAAGAAGTGTCATGCCCTGGCTCCTGCCTAAATCTCCACAAAGACAAAGAAAAGAGGAAAGAGACAACACCAATAAAATTTTGAAAATCGGAAAGAGAAAGGACAATAAATTATTGATTTGGCAGGTCAGTGATAAATGTGTTTTATGGTCATGAATTTTTAAGTTGAAAATTAAAAAGTAGAAAGTTGTTTATTTAGACAAAACTATACATCCTCATGTATAATAAAGAGTATTAATGACTTAGGAGAATAGTAACAAAAAGTATTAAGCATAAATTGAGGGCTGGGATAGTGCCCAGGAGAAGAAATATTGTCTGTAAAATATGTCAAAATAGAGAGCCCAGCCAATACCCTAAGTTGCAAAAATTTAAATATCAAAAAGAATAATGATTTAGTGGATCTGAATCATTGCTGAATTATAAAAATCTATATCTGTATAAAGATACTAAAAAAGAGAGAGAGAGAGAGAAAGCCAATGGGACCTCATAAATCATTATTTGAGATGGCTTATAAATTGACTTCTTACTTTGACAATTTGTAACTTAGGAGAAAGAATTAAGCATTTATCCAAACTTTCCTGTAAGAAGTATATGTTAGAGTAACCAAATAGCCCCAATTAATGAGGGAGAGTTCTATTTTACAGAAGAATACTAGCCAAGAATATAGAAAGAATGACAGAATTAGAAAATCATCATTCTGTTATTCCTATTAAAATTGATTGATTTAGACAAGGGTGTTCAGTTGCTATTAAAACATTTAAGTAGATGATTGATAGGAACTAAACATTCTTATAAAACCACAAAGTAAAACCACAGAGATCTTGTTGCAAGGGGTGCAAGAGGTATTAACTGTTCAATAAAAGGCTCAGACTATTGCCCTAAACCCAGGAGTGAATTTTAGCAACCAGTTAATATGTATCTTCTCTGACATGATAAAAATGCAACATGAAGTACAACATCATCCATGATATAGTCTAGCTAAAACAAAAATTAACTTGAATTCATCAAGTTTTTAGTTTTAACTTTCAGATTTAAATTCTGGGGATTGAAGAACAAGTTGAATGGCATGACAAGGTAGTAAACAAACTCAGAACATGGGACATCTGACTCAGTCTCTTCGACAAGTGATATTCATTTTTTTTTTAAAAAAAAGAGGGACTGTACTAGATCAAGAGATTAAGGCATATCATGATTGGATGCAAAGCACGGTTGTGGATGGAGTTGTGGTTTGAACAAATGAAATGTAAAGGGCATTTCGAGAACAAATTGTGGAATTTGAATACTGATCAGGTATTAAACAAGATGAAAATGTAATGACATGGAAAGTTGGAGAATCTTAAGTAAAATAAGCAATAAAGCATCACAGTATGTCTCATTTTGGTAACACACGCACACACATACACACACAAAAATCAAATATCAGGAAGGATATACACCAAGTTGTTAATAATTGTAGTTTCCTGGTGGTAGGGATATGGTGTATTATTTCAGTTTTGCTTCTCTATTTTTTTTTTTTTTTGGTAAGTTTCCTCAAGGCAGACATTCTTTTAAATAATAAAGAGGAGGAGGAAGTGGTTGAAAAGAGCAAAGATGGGTGAGGGGCCCCCCGTGGGAGATAGTAAAGCCTAGCACCTCCATTTTGGGCAAATGTTCCACAAATGAGATGAAAGTCCAAGATCTTGGCCTTTTATTTCATTCTTCAGATTGCATTCAATACAAGAACAAAGATTTCTGAGAAAGCCATCCCAAATAGAAGAATTTCCACTTCTAGATTCCAAGAGAAATAGTGCTACCTGCTGCTTCTCTGTCTATGAGCCCAGAGAGCGACTAAGACTTGTTATATTATCTGAGAAGATTTTCATCATTCAGGTTAAGTATCAGAAAAAAAAGTTCTCGGGCTCCTACCATCCGCATCTTTTGTTGCTAGCTAGGTATGTAAACACGAAGAGGGAAATAAATGCTTCTGAAGAAACTGTGCTCTTTTTGTTCTTGCTTTCCAGTAGCTCTAAGGCAAAACTGGGTTACTAGAAAGAGATTAAGCACCTTAATTAGGGTTTTTGAAATTTAAATTTGACACTTTAGAGTCAACTCAGAGCTAGAGAGTGGCTGAGCCCAGATGTAACCTGAGGGCCAACCAAAGCTAAATCCCATCTCCTCTTGCAACTGGTGTAGCAAGACAGACAAATTTCAGGCCCCCAAGTGGACCCTTGATCGGATTTGCCTTACCTGGATAGACCCCTAGTCAAATTAACTGTACATCAAAGCTGCAAATTCTTTCCTTATGATACTTGGTGGAACCAAACCTTAACAGGATACCAAAAAACAAAAACAAAGAACAAAACCACTGAATGAGTTCAGAGTACTTTCCTTTGAAATTTCAGGGGATAACTATTTATAATTCCATGGTAGAAATATTAGGGCAGAATAGTTTGCATTTTGATTCCTTTTTTCTTTTTAAAAAATTTATTGGGGCGACCTTGGTTAACAAATTATATAGATTTCAAGTGTACGATTCTATAATACATCATCTGTATACAGCATTGTGTGTTCATCACCCTAAGTCAAATCTCCTCCTCTCACCATATATTTGATCCCTTTTTCTCTCACCTACCTCCTCTCCATTTCTCCCTTCCCCTCTGGAAACCACTAAACTGTTGTCTGTGCCTATGAGTTTTTGTTTGTTTTGTTCATTTGTTGCTTTTAGTTTTATATCCCACATATGAGTGAAATCATATGATTCTCAACTTTTTCTGTCTGATTTATTTCATTTAGCATGATAGTCTCGAGATCCATCCACGTTGTCACAAGTGGCTGTATTTCATCTTTTCTTATACTCCATTGTATATATGTACCACATCTTCTTTATCCAATCACCTATCGAAGGACACTTCAGTTGTTTCCATGTCTTGGCTACTGTGAATAATGCCGCAGTGAACATTGGGGTGTGTGTGTATATATATATATATACATATATATATGTGTGCATATGTGTATATATATGTATATGTGTGTATACACACACATACATACATATACATACATATACATATATATACATCTATACATATATATAAGACATATATATATATATATATATATATATATATATCTTTACAGATAAACGTTTTCAAATTTTTGGGGTAGATATCCAGAAGAAGGATTGCTGAGTCATATGGTAATTCTATTTTTAAATTTTTGAGGAACCTCCATACTGTCTTGATTTTCTTTTACCATTTTTCTCTCCATTGGGAACCTCAACTCAAAGAGATTAATTATATACAAAACACAAGGAAGTCTGTGTCACTTAAAAGCAACATTAATAACAGAAACCAAATGATTTATAGGTAGAGGTTATCTTCTGTATCTCCCTAAGACTAAAGAAAACACATTAGATTTTCTTTGAAGTCCCTTGTAGCTCTAAAATTCTTGACCATTGTGTCCTGTAAGTTATGGTTTTGATGTGTTTTAAGCACTTGTGCTCCCTCTAGAGGAGCAATATAAAAAAACCAGGGCGGTCTGCTTTCGCTAAGAGTTTTGAAGTTAAATTTTGGTGTCATTTAAAAGAGAAAGAACCCATTTGGAAATAATTAAAAATATATAGTTTTAACTAACTACAACTTTTAAGTTGTAAAAGTAGTGATCCTCCATAATGATACACTCTAACATGATTACTGTTTCTACTTTGAAATATATCCTTCCAGTTTTGTCTGCTATACAATACACAAAAAATACTGCATCCCACTTTTTTGCCCTCTCATCGTTAGTATTTTCTATGTAGTATCAGTGTAATTTCCATATCTACTGTGTAAAGAGGGTTGTACTAACTTATGTGTTCTCAGTAATATATGAAAATACCAATTTCAGCACATTCTTACAGCACTAGGTTCTACTGTTTTTAAAATATTTTGATAGTTTAGTAGACCAAAAGATGCTATTTCATTATTTTTATTTGCATTTCTTTGACTTTTGGTGAGGGCAAGCATTTTTTCCAAGCGTATGGATTTTATATCCTCTTTGAGAACTCTGTTCACAATTTTTATGCATTTATTTGGGGGGGACTCAATGTTCTCCTCCTTAGTGAGCTCTTACTATCATGACCACCACCACCAGCACTTAGTAGTGGTACTAACACTTAGCAGTTAGTACTATATACGTTGAGCAACCATAATGTGTCAAATACTGTGCTAAGAACTTTACATAGATTTTAAATCCTTGCCACAAGCCTAGCAAGGAGGAAGGAAACTGATTCTCAGAGAAGCTAAATAATTTATCCAAAGCTACCTGGCCTTTGACATGTGGCTACTACAATCTCTGTCTCATATAAAGATATATCTTTATTTTTATAACAAAGATATTAATCCTTTGCAGTATTTTCTCCAGGCCCATATACTCTTTTATTTTAGCTACTTTTTGGACAAATAGAAATAGCATATAATACTGTAACTGTAAATCCTTCTCAAAGTCACACATATCTTGGTTTTAATTAGGTGTCACATAATGACCATTGGAAGTCATAAAAAAATAAGACACAGTTGGCTTTCTCTAAAAAACAAATTAGGGCCTAGTAATCTAACAACACATTCCACATTGTTAAATAGTTATTCCTATAGTATATATTGACTATACTTTCTTTTCCTCACTGATTTGTAGTGAATTCTTTGTCATTCATATAGTACGATTTATATTGGGACCTGCCTGTTTTATTGACTTAACCTTTTTCCTTGCACAAATACCACATTTTTTAAAATTACCATATCGTTGTAAGATAATTGAAACAGGATAGGACTAAATCTTCCCACAACTAATTTTTTTTTTCAGAATTTTCTTCCCTTTTTATTCACCAAGTGAACTTTATGATCATTTTGTCAATGTAGGCAAAAAAATTACTTTTCTTTTAAAGAAGGAACTCAAAGGAGTAGAGATTTTGATTGGGGTTACATTAAACCAATAAAATAATTTAGACATAGTTATTTTCATATTCAATTTTCCTAACTAGGAATAAAACTCTAGTGACTTTTCCAAGTCTTACTCTGTCTTATTTTTAATACAATTTATATTTTTTTCTTTATGCTATCACTATATATCTTGTTAAGATTATTCCCAGATGTTATATATGTTTTAGTTGCTATTGCAAACAGGAACTGTACATCTGTTTGTTTATTCTTGTATGGGTTGCTATTAGTATATAAAAATGTTACTGATTTTTTTTATATATTTTATATTGACATTTATAAACTCATTCACTTTCATAGTTTATCAGATGACTCCATTATATTTTCTAGATACTGATAATATGTTAAGAATACTGCTTTTCTTCCTTCGTATAAAATTTCATGTGTAGAAAAGTGGTTAATACAGCAGGCCTGAGACTGCTCCCCTTAGGAAGCACAGTTGGCCTGGCCTGTGTTTGGCATCTGGGAACTTGGATTTTGGGAGGGTTCCCACTATTTCCTAAGTGATAAGGGTAGTTTACTGTGCCTACACTGTTTGTGCAAACAATATGATTTATGCTGAACACCTGCTTTCCTTCTAGGAGTCTTAAATTTTGGTATGTGCCAGTCAGAATCTGTCTATGTGACCAATCCCCAATAAAAACCTTAAGCACTGAGTCCCTATGCACATCCCTGGAGGACAACATTTCACAAGTGTTGTCACAATTATTTACCAGAGGAATTATACATGTCTGTGTGACTCCACTGGAGAGGTCTCTAAGAAGCTTGTGCCTAGTTTTCTCTGGACTTCACGCCATGCGCTTTTTCACACTGCTGATTTCGCTTTGTATCCTTTTGCTGTAATAAATCATAGCCATGAGTATGATCATATGCTGAGTCTTGTGAGTTCTTCTAGAGAATCCTTGAAATGGTGTGTGTGTGGGGGTGAGGGGGATGGGGGCTGATCTGGGTGACCCCTAACACAATTTGTAATGCTTATCTCTTCTGTGTGGTAATTTTTTTTTTGTCAAGTTTAGGTACCAATATAAATGGAGCTGCTCCAGATGACTGAGATGGAGAAAGGTTTGGACCCCTCCTGATCTGATTCCCTGCCTTACGCCCCTGGTGTTCTGGGGAGTAGACTTCAAAAATTCTTGGTGCCTAATATCTTCGCACAGCTGCAAATTTTTATCGATGTCATCCCTTTTATCTTTAATTTTGTTCGTGTTATTTTCTAAATTAATTATAATTAATTTGGTCTTTCCTAGTTCTCTTCCCTCAAAAAATCAGCTTTTAGTTTACTTACATTTTTTTTATCCTTTCATTTATTTAACCATTTGAAATTCCATTTTGCTTAGGATCTGTGTTCTTTTTTTCCAATATTATAAATAATTCAATCCCTTTCTTTTTTTAATATTAAAAGTACTTGTTGCTATGGATTTTACCTCTACAATACAGTATTGACTAACATATATTTTTTTACATTAACTGATCTTGTTTTAATTATTCACGAAACAATTTTAGTTATTTCATTTAAGATATTCCTTTCTTCTGGTGGTTTGATAGTCTGAAAACTTAAATGAAGTCATTTTTTGGGTAATGTAGCAGACTAGATTCTTCAGACTAGTCCTCCAGTCGAAAACAAGGAAAAAATGTGCAAAGATTTCAAAAGTCTCAAAACTATGAAAAACATAAGATAATAAGGATTTATCAGGCCAAATATAAATGAAAACGGGAACCTAAAGGTGAAAACAGAACACTAACGTTGCTTTTGCCTCTGAGAACATCTGCTAGCTAAGGAAATTTTTTTTTATTTTTTAGGACTTCGTGGGACCCACAAGCTCAGCAATTAAAGTCTAAATTCTGGCAAAGATGAAAAGTGTCATAGGAAATCTTCCCCTGTAAGGTTAGGGTTACTTCCTTAGGTTGAGAATAAACCAGAAGTAAACCTACTCTCACTCTAACCCCTGCCCCAGGAGATTGTAAGTAAAATAAAGTCCTTTGGTGTTGAACAGTGAAGAGGGAGTACAGAAAAGAAAACCCCTTTCCCTGGGAAGTTATAACCACATGCTGGGAGTCCCTGTAAGTTTGTAACCCCAATTCACGTCATCTGGATGGTCCAAAAATAAGCCTTATGGCCTGAGCTCATTTAAAGTAGTCCTAGACTGACCTAGGTGCCTGGTGAATGCAAATCCTCTTTAGGGGAAGGCGCCATCATCTTAGATGTCAGAGAATCTCAGAAATATGAGCAGTTAGCATATCAAGCTCACCAGGAAATGAAGTGTCATAAGCCAGAATCAGCAAAAACACACCTACAATGGCTACAGGTACCTTTCATTATCAAAATTCTAATATTGAATTCCAGGATTTAAGTAGATTTGGATTTACTAGAATTTCTACTCTGTACAACATTTTGCTAAATACTGCCCAAAGCCCCAAACTCAAGAATCTAACAGAGTCAGATGATGAAACTCAATAAAGAAAAGGCAGTCGATCTTTTATAAATGGAAAAAGACTTGAACGATCCTTCACAGACATGGATATCCAAAGGACAATAAACATATGCAAAGGTACATATTAGGGATATGCAAATTAAAACTACGATATGATAATACCACTCTACAGTCTTAGAATGGCTAAATTGAAATAGGAAGACAATATAAAGTATTGATGAACAAGTAGATTGTCTAGAACCTTCATACACTGCCATAGAAGTATAAATTAATATAATCCATTTTGGAAGACTGGCAGTATTTACTGGAGATAAAATGTATGACCTAACAATTATATTCATAGTTATATTCTGAATAGAAATGTATGCATATGTGCCCAAAAGATATGTACAAGAATGTTTATCATTATTATTTATAATAGCCCCAATTAGAAATAACTCAAATATCTATCTGTAACAGAATAGATTAATCTATTGCAGTAATTCATACAATGAACTAGTACACACTACCATAATGAGAATAAATAAAACATAACTATGAATGAATTTCATAAGCATAATGCTGAATGAAAAAAAGCTAAGTAATATATACTGTGATTCCATTCATATAAAGCCCAAAAGCAGACAAAATTAGCATATGATATTTGAAGTTAAGTAAGTGGTTATCCTTTGTTGGTGAGGTTAATAGCTAAAGGGTGTTTTTAGAGGAACATGGGATTCTGGTAGTATTCTGTTTCTTGATGTGAGTGCTGGTTACTTAGGTGTTTACTTTGTGAAAATTTATTCCACTATCTACTTATAATTTGCATACTTTTTGTATGTATATTATACTTTAACAATAATTGAAACCTTTGTAAAGAAACATTGAAGAAGACCTAAGTAAATTGGGAGATATACCAAATTGATCAATAGATCCATTGCAATCTCAATAAAAATCCCAGCAGGTTTTTTGGTTTGTTTGCTTTTGGTGGAACTTGGCAAGCTTATTTTCAAATTTATACAGAAACACAGAACACTAAGATTAGCAGGGCTCACCTGAAAAAGAACTAGGTGGACGGATTTAGTGTGCCAGCTATTGTAAAACTAGAGTAGCTAAGAGGCCAGTGTTATAGTATAGAAAGACTAGAAATAGACATTCAAATTTGGAAACTTGCTATGTGACAAAAGTAAAACTTATTATCAATGAAGAAAGGATGAACTTTTAAATAAAAAGTTCAATTGAAAGCAACTGGCTATTTATATGGTAAAAATGCAAAATTGGATACTTATATCACACCATACACAAAATAAATTGCAAGTGGTTTAAAACCCAAGTATGAAAGGCAAAACTATAAAGCATTTATAAAATAATATAGAAAAATATTTCATGACTCCAGGTTAGGAAAAAATTTCTTGAATAAGACATAAAAAAGCTTAACCATAAAAGAGAAGATTAATAAATTAGATTCTAATAAAATAAAAACTTCTGTTCATTAGAAGTCAAAGATGCTGAAAAGAGAGATTACAGAATAGGAAAAGATTTTTGTAACACGTGTAACTGAAAAAATAACAGTAGGTAGCACATTTGTAAATCAATAAGAAAAGACAGACATTGCATGAAAAACCTAGGCAAAAGACTTGAACAGAAATTTTACAAAAATAGAATTTACAAACAGCCAAGAAATGTATGAATTAATACCTCAATGAGATACCATTACAAACTGACCAGAATAGCTAAAATAAAAATTGACAAAGATGTGAAGCAATAGGAGCTACCAAACAATGCTGGTGGTAGTGTAAATTGGAAAATAATTTTTATAATATAATAAAATCAAAGATGCACATACCCTACAATTCTGCAATTGCACTCCCAGGTGTATGCTTTAGATATACCCTTTTAGATGTCCAACGCACAACATGATATGAATAATCAAAACAGCATTTTTTTTTTTTGTAATAGACAAATCTGGAAACAACTCAAATGTTCATTGGCAGCATATGATATATTCATACAATAGAATAGTACTTGGCAATGAAAATGTAGGAACTGCAGCTGCACATAGAGCAAAGCTGAATCACAAACAACATGGGTGCTGTCCAGATGCCTTTTCCGGGCCAGTGCACCCACCTCTCAGCTCCCAGAGTATTGACTGCTAATAGCTCACAACAGGCTCCTGCTCTGGAAAATTGCCCCAGCACATGCTCGCTAAAGACTTTTACTGACATGCTGTCACAGGTATCTCATTGGGATACATACTGTGGTGGTATCCATGTGCCAGAGCTTCCTTGGGGATCAGGCTGTAGCTGAGACCTCATCCTCACTGCCTGTCCCTGCCATGTCCTATGTCCTTCACCACCTTTCTCCTGAGAGCAGGAGCTCCACAAATCATAGACACCTGACTTCCTGTTCTCATGTCCACATGTGAGGAATCAGATCTGAGACATATTGCTAAGCTAGAGAGACACTAAAAAGTATATGTATTACAATGCACAGATAGGTGGTCAAATAAAGGAAAGCAAAAACATAGTCATCACAAAGTCAGGACAGTGTTTACCTCAAGAGCTGTGATGAGGGGTGGCATGTGGGTCGTCTGGTAATGTTCTGTTTCTTGATTTGCCTTGTGCCCACCTGGAAATTCACTTTAGAATTATTATTTAAACTGTAAATGCATATCTTATGCACTATTTAGTATGTATGATATACACAAAAAGAAGAAAATTTCCCAAGTAATTAGAGAGTTTATTTTTGTTTCAACATAAGTAAAAAGGTATTTCCTAATCAGAGAAGATGAATTGTTCATTTTGCCTTATATTTATTGAGATTTCTTGTAGCCTAATATACAATCAAGGCTTGTAACTATCTTGTGTTATCATATTTGCATATAAGTTGCATTAATTTATTAATTAATTTATCCATTAATTTAATAATAATGTATTAGTTATCTATGACTGCAAAAAAAATTACCCCTAACTTTAGCAGCTTAAAACCAGTATTTTCTCTCACCTTTTGTGTGGGAATCTGGGTGTGGCTTAGTTGGGTCCTCTGTATCTCTCACAAAGCTGCAGTCAGGCACTGGCAGGGGTTGCAGCCACCTCATGGCTGGCCTCAGAAGGCTCCACTTCTAAGGATGCTTACAGAGTTGCTGGAGAATTCTGTTCCTTGTGGGTTGTTGCACAGAGGGCTTCAGCAACTTGTTGCCTGTTGCCTGGCGCCCACCCCACACTCCCTCAGTTTTTTGCCATGTGAGCCTCTCACAGCATGGCAGCTGCTTCCATTAGAGCAGACAAGCAAGGCAGAAGCTAAAGTCTTTTTTACCTAATCTGGAGTATAACATCCCAGATGCTTTTCACTATATTCCACTCATTAGCAGCAAGTCTCTAGGTCCAGCTCAAACTCGAGGGGAAGAGAATACAGAAGGCCATGAAGACCAGGAGACAGGGAGCATTGGCAATGCTATTAGAAGCTGCCTACTGCAATGATATAACTCAACAGCTGGCTTCTCCTTTATTGCTTTGGAGAATCGCTAATGATTATTAAACAAAGAAAATTCTGTCTGATAGTCATCCTGGATCACCGTATACAGAGTTTTGCATGTACAAAACAGCTGGATCACGAACGAACATCTAACAGCCAGAGATTCTGTCCTTATGACTTTGAGTTTGGGTCTTGTGTTTGAAACACTGTTCATTTCCTCTGCCTACAATATCCTTACAATGTGGCATGTATCTTTCACACTGAAACCTCTTGTTGAACTTCGGTTTGAGCTGCTCTGGATGACCATTGCGTGTCTTTCTTAAGGTTCTTCTAAGGCTTCCAGAGTAAATCGTAGTTCTGTATCATAGCCTATGCTTAAAAATAGACCATCCTGAATGTACTCTGCCTATTGAGTAAAAATCCATCTGAGTTTTCAGTGATGTGACAACAAAAATATAAATATACTTAAACAAATGTCTTTGTCTATTTTGATCTACCTTTGATTGATGCTGGGGCATGAAAATCATCCATGACAATCGGGATTACTTCCATTTCTCACATTTCTAGTGTTTTTTTCCTTTGTACTGTAATTGCCATATTATTTGGTCAAGATAAGTCTATGCTGTAAGGCAGTGGTCCCCAACCTTTTTTTGCACCAGGGACCGGTGCTTCTATAAAAGTCTAATGCCTGATGATATGAGGTGGAGCTGAGGAACTGATGCTAGCATTGGGGAGCGGCTGCGAATAGAGTTGAAGCTTGGCTCACTCACCGCTCACCTCCTGCTGTGTGGTCCGGTTCCTAACACACCACAGACCAATACCAGTCCATGGCACAGAGGTTGGGGACCTCTGCAGTGTAAGGTATTCATTACTGATTCTATCTTATAGCCACAGATTGACTTTTTATTTCAAACGTATTGCCTTAAATTCTGCTTTGCCTGATGATTATTTTTCGTTCACATTTGAAGGGTAGATCTTTGGTGCCCTTGTAGCTTTTGGGGGGGATCATTTTATCGTGGATGTGCTTCTTCGAATTGTGGTCTAAACCAGCAGCGGCAGCCGCAGCAGCAGCACCAGCAGCAGCAGAAGCACCTGATATATACATTCTTTGGCCCTATTGGATCAGAATTTCTGGGGATGGGGCTCAGTAAATCATTGTACTTTGTCTTTTTCACCTGAGGACTCTCCTGGTGGTTTTTAAATTTGAGAGAATTAAAGAAGTTTTTCTTAACTCATTATGAACTGTGTTGCATGGCACTTACGATTTTCATAACTATTCTGCACCGAAAAGAAATGGATGTTGGCAAGCTACCAACTTCATCGTTTGCCCAGGTGTCTATACAATGCACTATTAGATTAACCTTAAATATCAGTTATCTCTGATTTGGAACGCTGCTGTATGAAAATCTATGCCCTATACTGTAGCTAACAAGTGCACTACATTGTATTATTTTTTAACTTCTAATTTGTCACATTTCCAACTGGATTCTTTCTATTTACTAATTAAGTACTTTCTATTAATTAAGAATCATTATAAGGCCCTATGAGCATGACTTAAAATATACTTTCCTATCAGATTTGACTTGACTATGCTTTATTGTTCTTACTGGTGTTAGCATTTAGGTAGCAAAAAGAAAAAAAAATCAAGTTCATTTCTTGTTTTGCCTATATTTGACTTCATAAATTCTGTAACCAGAGCATGACAGATTCTAAACATCTTCACTGCAAATATTTTTAAGACTGGACTGATTCCTGAGTACATGTAGTTCTTAAAAATTGTCTGTAAGATTGAAATTTTCTTCTCAATGATATCAAGTGAGATCTGCTGTTTTGTTTCCAAGAGTCAGGCAATTGTGGAAAGGCAGGGAGAACAAGCCCTAATTACAGTCCCACCCCTTACCTGTGAGCTCAGCTTTGCTCCACCTAGATGCTGTGTTTGGAATACCCAGACTGGCTACTTTAGTCTCACTCCTAAGAGGAATTACAGGAGGTGGTATGAAACACTCTGTTCCCATAAGAGAAGGTGGTTTTCACAATGTTAAAATTGCCTGATCAACACATTTTTTATAATGTTAATTTTGTTAATTATGAGTTGCTATTTCCTAATTGAAATGTATGTTAAGTTCCATGATTTCTATTATAGTAGGAAACATATGGAACAAAAATGTTTTCTCCTGCATTTATTATTTTCACCTTTGAATGGTCTAAGGAAAATATCCTTATGTGTTGGAGTTAGAACATTCCTCATCAGATACAGAGGAATCTCTGACCAAGTTATAGCAGCCTCTTATTGAATATACTTATGTTTTTGGAAGCTTATGAAGGAGAGAACCTTTTATTCAATGTATCTTTATGATATGTTTGTAGCACTTCTATAGCACATGTTAGTTATTAAGGAAAAAAAGAGAAAAATAGTTGAATATCTGGCCCTCAAATCTCATAAAGCCTGGAAAGGAAGATGAAACATATTTCTAAAACTATGCAAAAAGGTAAAATAACAAAAGTTTAAAAACAGCTTTACGTATTTTAGTGAGAATTTCTATTCTATAGAGAGCTAAAAAAATATTAAATCCCTAATAAAATCTTTAGATATAATCTCTGATAATATTTTTGTAAGTGCCCTTTAGTTGGTTTTCTTTCACAAGAGAATAACTGTCAGATTTAGGCCCAATAAGCGTCTCTAAGAGGCTGAAGAAGCAACACATCTCAGGGAGCATCTTTCCCTCCATGGGCCAAAGGCTCGTCAGTCACAGCCATCAGTGCTTTGAGCAGGTGAAAGAATCAGTGATGGCTGCCTGTACGTAAATGCTGAAACTGCCTCAAGAACATTACAGATAAAATGCTCCTGGGAGTCAGGTGTGAGTGATCAGATCTGAGACCTAGAATTCAAAGAAACATGAATGAAGTCTATTGCATATTTCAGTTTCTTGTCTTTTTTCTTTTTTTGCATGCATTAGTTGTTCTCAAACTTAAACATACATGAGAATCACTTGGAAGGTGTGTTAAACTTACAGCTTGCCAGCCCCACCCCCAGAAATTCTGATCCAGTAGATCTGGGTGGGGCCAGAGATTGTATATATCAGGTGATGCTGCTGCTGCTGGTTTCGGCCATGAGCTTGAAGAAGCACTGGCCTGGAGCACGGAGATCTTCAGTTAAATGAGCAGGAAGCCTGCGTGCCTAGTGAGTTCTGGGGTCGTCCAAGTGCTTGTTATTAGTAGGATTCCTTCTCTCCTCTAAAGTTTCAGGAACACCTGGCCTGATGAATTTCTGGAATGAAATGAACATTCCTCATAGTTGGCCCGGTATGAACTTGACTGAGTAGTATATAATCAAAATTCAGAGATAACCCAGAAACTTCACTGGGTTCAGTGCTGCAATCTTTCTGTATAGATGCACTGGACATGTGGGGAAAAAACTGAGAGACTTTTTTTCAATTTTTCCCTTTCTTAACTTGTTCCTGAAAACATTAAAACTTTGAGATTAAAAAGCAGAACATGATCAAATATATGCAACTGAAAGAAGAACAAAAGGCATGACTGAAGCATAAGTTGGAATCCTTCCCATCAGCTCTACCTGCTAAAAAGCTATGCAACCCATCCTTCCCTCCCCACTGACTGAATTCAGTTCCTCCTCATCTCTTTCCCTCCCTTGCAGCAGGGCACTCCTACACTTGCATATATAATGTCTTTGTTCCCTTACAACTAGAAAAATCACAAAAAAGGACCCTTGCCTTTGAGCTGATGAAGCCCACAGTCAGGAAAGCAGGGCCGGGGCTGCGTTTCAATCCTACTCACTTCTTTAGCTAGCACCTTAGTCTAGTGCACTGATTGCACAACTGCACAGAGCCCCAGCACGCCCACTCTCACTTCACCTGATGGCCCCATCTGCCCCATCCGCAGTCTGTGCCCTCCTGCAAACTCCATTCTAATGGCATCCTGGCTTCGAAGTCTTCCGTAAGTATCCAGGCTTTACAGAGCTCCAACCGCTGCACCCAACACCTTTTATGATGTGAAACCTGCTTCTCTTTTCAACTTCTTTTCTACCTTTGCTCATAATTCCCCAAATTCTGCTAGATAGAACTATGAACTAAGCCTGGACACGCCACACTCCTTTATTCCTCTGGCTTTGTACATGTTCCTTTAGACTAGAAAGCTTTTCATTCATGCCTTTCCCTTTTGTTTGTTCAGTCCATTTTTATTCATTTTAAAAAATATATAATTTCATGTAAAAGAAACCAAAACTTATTTTAAAACATGGAAAATACGAAGAATTATGAAAGTATTTCCATTACAAAAGGTAACTGATTTGCACTTTGATTTATTTTTTCAAAGTATTTTCTATGCCTGTATATTTGTGGATCATACCTTAAAATCATTGGTATCATGATTTTTTTTGTACCTAATATTACACTGTAAACTTTCTTCTCGATTTTCATAAATGATTTGAAAACATCTTTTTTTTATGGTTGCCTAATTTCCATATATCTTTGTGTGTGTACATATATATCTGAAGCATTTGTTTAACCCTTGTTTTGGTCATTTAGATGGTTTCCTTTTCATTTTTTTCTTTGCTATTATTATACATAATACTATAGAGAAGAGTTCTGCACATAACAAGGAGAGTCTCTCTGGTTATTTTCTGGGAGAGAATTCTACAGTGGAATTACTGGAACAGTTGAAAAGAACGCTTTGGGGCTTTTGATATGCAGTCAAGTTACTATTAAGAAAATGTGGACAAATTTGCAAACTCACCAGGGGAACATGAATGTTCCTCTTACTTAATATTAGCCTTTCCGTTACTGTGAGTCATAATTTTTTTGTTTGGTCCTTGATAATTCGATTTTAGCTTTTCATTTCTCTGATCAGGCAGGAAATTTTTCTACATCTATTAACCATATATATTTCCTTTTATGTAAACTATCTCTTTGTGTCCTTTATCCAGCTTTCAATTGGAATCAAAATTTCTACTCATTTCCAATACTGGACTTAAGCATCTACTCTCACTGTGAAGTTCTGACAGCCCCACAGATCACAGGTAGTCCAGGCCTCCGCTTCTAACAGAACTGTTTGCACATTAACAACTGGGATTTCTATCCTCTACTGCTTACGGGCATGTCTCCCCCTACTGGACAATGAGCAACTCATGGGCCAGCAATGAGTTTTATGTATTCTTTTCTTCAGCACCTAACCAACTGCCTGGCACATGGTATATGTCAATTAAAACGTATTGAATCAACTAATGAATAAGTCAATAAAGATCCCTGAAGAGTTGATTTTTACCTTAAATGGATTTCATCAGGATGGTATATCTACATTTTGTATTAAACAGAAAGGATTACTAAGTCCTTGGACAAACCAATGCAAACTTGTTTAAATTAATATGTGTTAATAGAATAGCCTACAAAAATCCACACTATCAAACTGCTAGAGAACGAAACACTGCTGGAAATTGTGTATTAAAAAAAGAAAACTAAACTCTTTTCTTTTTTTAAAGAAAGTAATTTCCTCTGCAAAATATTATAAAGTTACATTTATTGGATTCATCTGAGGCCTTTCAAATTACCTTGACAATGATCATAACACATCTTTCAAAAGGAGATCACAAAAAAGATGTACCTGCACTGACAATAAGACACTATATACTTACGCATTAAATATACAAATGAAAGTTAAACTTTAAACATGACTACATTTTTCATCGCATCTTACTCTCAAATTATAATTCACCTATTCTTAATTTGGCCATTTCACAGTGTTACTATACAAAAAAGACACACGTATGTATCCAGGTTAAAATTGTCACTCAGATAAACCAGAGGTGAAAAATGGGGTTGCTGCTAATTTAGAAATAAGGCAAATACTCTTGTCTTTGGAGGAGAATGGCTAACTGAGGGTCTCAGGTATATTCGACTGTAGCTGGCTCTCCATCTCAGAGTCTGCATGTGTTGGGGTACAAAGGGGCTCTACAGATGCTGAAACCCCACTAATGTCCCCTATCTGTTCTTTTACCAAAGGTGAATATTCTTACCTGCGAGCTGGGTTTAGGGTCTCTTGTTGAATGGAACAGCTGCAGCCATATCTCCCCCCTTTTCTCTTTTGGTCATAGTGTTGCTAACCTCCGTAAACATTTAAATGTATAATTAAAGTGCTCAGTTGTGCTCCATCTGAGCCCATGCTGCTCCAGTCTGCAAAGTGCATAGTTCTCAGGAACCTCAGTAAGATCTTACTGTCTCCACAAGGAGCAGAATATGACTGTGAATGAGTAGACGTTAGGTCGTTGCCACCACCCTAACTGAGGTCTACTGAGTCCTGGGTGGGCTTTTTGTTGTGCAGGTCACCCTGCTGCTTCGCACAGCCACAGGCGGTAGTAAACACAGCTCTCTGATAAGTCACACATCACTGTTTTTCAAAGAAGCCCAACTCTCTTCCCCAAAGAATTAATTAATATGATAAACCTATGAAATGGAAGTGCCAAAAATTGGAACGATATTTGTACAGCCATTCTCAAATTTTGATTCCTACTAACATCCCTGCTTCACTACATAAGAAACTGGACTTTAAAAGATAAAAATTAATTTTCCCCCTGTGGGTTGTGGGCATAGTCACATCTTGCCTTGCATCTACTAATTTATAGTTTTGCCTCTCCACGTGAGGCCATGAGCGCTTTCCAGATGTCGGCTGGGTAAGGCCCCTCCATACTCCTAATTTGGCTGTATTTTCTGAAGAGCATCTATAATTCAAGTATACTTAGATCAGTTGACAAAGAAAATAATTAAACAGGGGAAATTATGATACAAAATAAATCAGGTTTCACTAGAGATGAATAGGTAAGAAATTTTAAGAATACCCATCACAATTGTAAACGGTGGTATTTCTATTGGATTTAGAAACTCAGAAAAACTTCTCTAAAAAATTAGGGACACCAAGTACAAATGTTTAAACAATATCATAACTTTAGGACTTCTAACATTGTTCACAATATATAAAATTTTAATCGCTATTAAAAACCCGAAATTTTAAAAAATCTACTGAAATTGTAAACATAGAGTGACAAAATATTGTTAAGATATCCAATACATTTAGATATTTTGTTATGGGAGATAACTTTTAAGGATTTAAATTGTAAGATTTTTTTTTTTTTTGTCTTGGTTCTTTGACAGAAAGTGATACATTCCTCAACTTACCAGAGAATGTAAAACATTATCACAGACTGGATTCCATGTTAGTTTGGCAGGAATTGCTGTACCAGTTTCTATACTTAAGAGGCTTTATGAAAATCTTGCGAAAAAACGTCCGAAATCGTGATGTTCTGAAAATGATGAAAATCCAAGGGTCCACAATTGAGATCACAGATAAAAAACGCAAGGCACGGAGGTCTCCGACTTCTTCAGAAGTTCCGTTTTCCTTGTGGACAGCTTTAAATGCTCCATAGTAAGCCCGATACTATTTTAAAGAAAAACATTCCATTACCATATCGAAAGGTTGATGGCAGCAATACATTCACTTAGTTCACTTAGGACACATTACGTTTCCCTAAGAACCTTGTAGCCTGGTTTGGAATATTTCATTTTGGTAAATATTTGGTAAATTTATAAGCCACTAAAGCTGCTGCAGCATAGGGGTGCAAGTGAGGAGCTGGGAAGATCCAAGGCTGACCTGGGAGGCTCAGTGAAAGTGAGGGACTCCCAGGAGATCCTGTCTAACTAAGCTCCTGGAAGCTGTTGGACCCGCTGTGAGCACTGGAATTTCCATGTCTCTGCCAGGCCGTTCAGGGGAAGAGCTGAGATGGGAAAAATCCAGTTCACTGAATCTGTTACAAACTTCCGTTAATACAGAGTTTCCTTTCCCATATTTTCTTCAGTTCTCCTTTCTTTCTCCTGTCTGATTCGTATTCTCTCTTATGAGTTAGCTCAGAAATAAGTCACACTTATGAAATGTCACATATATGAAGACTTTAACAAAACAGAAGCTTTTAGTTGATGTGAAGAGATAGGACACACTAGGAAAAGGCAGGAGATTTGCAAAAGGACTTGTTCAACTCATGTAAATTACTTAGCACAGATGGTTACCTTTCTGTGGTCAACAGCCTCTTTTTGGATTGGGGGGGGGGCGGTAACATGCATAGAAATATGGGCCTGCTTACCTGTGCTCAGTCACTCCTATTGTCTTGAAACTCCCTGAGGTCTCTGTGGCCTCCTCAGAGCCATGCAAACTCCCTTACCCTGTGGCTTTTCCTGCCATTCGACCAACTCTGCTGTCTAGATAAGCACTACCACTGTCTCCTGCTCTGCTGGAGGCCAGCCACTTTTTCTTGATGCTATTATACTCCCTGTGCCTACTGAGATTCTAAACCCATAATTGGACAAAACAGACTTTAAAGGGATAGTTAAATTCAACATTAGTGGGAGGAGATATGAATAAGTACACAGACCAGACCCATTTAGGGCAATCAAGGAATATCTGCTGGAGAAAATGTGTCCTCCCATAATTACTTCCTTACCTTTTTACTCTTTGCTGCAGAGAGCATTTCAGTGGGCTCAGCTACTAAGTGCACCTAGTGCACTTAGGAAGATATACCATATCTGGAAGTCCTCTCCCATCATCATTGCTTAATAATACTAATAGTAATAATAATGACTAATGCCCATGTTCCCAGGCATTGTTCTAAGCATTTTACTTTGAAAACTTCATTCCGTCCTCACAAAAATCCCACAAAGGAAGTATCATTATCTTTATTTTACAGATGTGGAAACTGACTGCATCCCCAAATTCTATCTCCTTTCAAGGTCAGCATCAAACATTACTCCCTTCAGAAAGCCCCTTTGGAGTAGTGGCTAAGCACACCAGCTTTAGAGTCTGACTTTCTGGGTCATTGGCTGTATGACTTTGAGTAAATTATTCTGCTTCCTTATTTACAGAATGGAGATAATTGTACAGACCTTTCAGGACTATTATGAAATTTGAGTAAGATATTGTGAGTAAAACATTGATAACAGGTCCTAGCATATAAAAGAACTCAAAAATTAAATATTATAATTACTTTATCAAGAGTATCTCTTTTTCTTCTCTAAAATCCCTATGACCCTAATCACTCCCTCCCACCCCTGGTATTAGCTTATATGTACAGATGTGATGCTTTTCTCATTTTGCATCCCCACAATGAATGACAAGGTCTTGAATGTTGTAGGTAACAGAGAAATGCTGAATGGGTAATGACTACAACAGCTGTGTACCTCAGTTAATTTAAAAAGCAAATGCTTTCTATGAGTTTGTCTTTAGATTTGCTTCTTTATCCTCAAAGTGCAATGCAACAAAATGTAATTCCAACTATTTAAGAATACTTGATTAATTGGGATCTGGGTAACTAAATAGTACTTATATAATTAAAACAATTTTATTTCTATGCAGTATTCACCTAATATTCTCAGGTTATTTGAATGTTAAAGTCACTTGATTTGTATTAGAACTGTATTACTCTACACCTGGACTTTTAATTTATTTTTATGTGTGGAGTTTACTAAAAATATAGATTCATTCATGACAGTGATCAAAGTGTATATTCTATTAATTCTCACAAAATATCAGTTTGAAGACAACTTAGACTTTCAAAAAAATCTGTCAATCGATAGTATTCTCTAGGACATACTTCATAAACTGCTAAAATAAGGAATAACCTCAGAATATACTACAGGCATTTTTTAAATAGCTCAATTTACATAAAGAAAATCTGTGTGGGGAGAGCGCCCTCTGTTGGATTTAGGAGTTCATGAAAAAATGTTGCTATTGCCAACTCGCTGGAGTCTTACCTTGGAGTATTTCTGTTCCCCAGAGCTCAGCTGATCCTAATGCCCTGTTCTGTCTTGTCTATCCGTCACAACACCTTAGACATCACCCTCTGCTGTAGTTCTTTAAAACCACTTCCGACTCTTTCCCATGGGCCAGCTCCTGCCTATCATTTCTTACATGCTTCAGGTAGCCTCCTTTGGAAGAAGCATCCCACTCACTTTTTCTGCATCAAAATCACACACACACACACACACACACACACACACACGCACGCACACACACGCACACACTCACACACACACAAGTTATCTCAATACACGCAGGATGCCCTGTTACTTCTCTAATTACATTCATTTTGATAAATGCAATTATACAAGCTCATACTTATCTTTACATCTCTAGATCTCTCAAGTAATATGTCTAATCTATACATGAACACCCGCTCTCACTCATCCCTGTTCCCCTACCAACCCATGCAACTATGGTTTTCTAAGAGAGAAAACATATTTCCACAATTTTAATGAAAGTGTGTTATCCACATTAGAGAATGTGCTTCAAATTGCTTCTAAAACTCATCCCGTATTCGCTATACTTTCTTCCCACTGTATACTTTCAATTTCAAATTAGGAAATTGAAAACTCAATCTTGCTTTAATCCAACATTACAGCATAATTATATTTTAAAAAATGATACTCCAATGACCTTTTCACTGGCTTAATGAAACACAATATTTATGCTATGAGTAAAGGTCTTTTTAGAAGTCTTTTCCCTCCTTCACATACAGCCTTATATTTTCCAGTCATTAGATTCATTCTTTAAAAGAGTGTTTTTCAAATTGTGGAGATCTTTAATACTATTTCAGTGTGTCTGCAAGGTCAAAACTATATATATATATATATAAAAGACATTATTTGCCCTTTTCACTTTCAGCCTCTCATAGGTCTACAGTGAGTTTTACAGAGGCTATGTGATGCATGATGACATCATCACACCCAGGTTAATGGAATATGTACTTGTGTTTTCTAGACTTTTCTAAGTAGTACCTTTAGGAAATACATATGTGTATTTTCAGAGACTATTCTTAGTACTTTTGTGATATTAATATATTTTTTGCTTTACCTGCCATAATCTCTGTAATTTTCTTATTATTCATGTAATCATTTTGAAATCCCAGTTTCTCTTGAATCTTTGCAAAAACACAAGAAGTAAATTTTGTTAACTAGTTTTGCAACAATATTTTAAATTTTCCTTATTTTTAATTTCTGGAATGATGAATACTGATAAAGCTCTTTGGTTCCTTAATAATTTTTAAGAGTAAAAAGGGGTCCTTAGAATAAAACAAATTTGAGAACCACTGCCTTAGAATATAATGCTACCTCCTGAGGAGACCATATTTCTTAATTAATTTTCTATGTCTAGAAGGCAATAATAATAAAAGGAAATAGTAATTAGTAAAATAGTGATACTAATTTTTTTTAGGTCAGGTACCTGGTCAAGTGCTTGATATATATTACTTCAAATCTTCATAGCTATCTTACAGAGCAAGTACATTATCTTCATTTAACAGATGAGAAAACTGTGGTTAGGAAAAGTAAATAAGCCATTATCATCGTGAGTATATGATGCAGCCTAATTCAAATCCATATCTGATGCCGAGGCCCTTATTCTTTGTAGAAAACGGGAGTTCCTGTAAGAATGTTGTCTGCGTTGCATATCTTTGGAACTTTACAAATTTGTTAGGAAATCATTTTCAAATCCATTATTTCTATCAATCCTAACAAACTCATATGAGTTATTAAATCTTTTTAGAGATACGTCCAAATGCAATGTCTTTCCACTGTATTATGCTGCTTTCTGATTATTCTAAAATATTTGAACTCAGGACATAATATTCATGCAGTTGGCTACTGTCTGCTTTTACCACAGTTTAGAGCAAGGGTTTGCAGACATTTTCTGTAAAGGGACGGACAGTAAATATTTTAAGTTTTATGAGATAAAAGGCAAATATTGAATATTTGGTAGGTACATATATGAAGAGAGAAAACATATTTCCACAACTTTTGTCAATGCAATTAAAAATGTAATAATAATAATAATAATAAAATAATAGTCTATGGCCATGCCACCCTGAACAAGCCCGATCCTGTCTGATCTCAGAAGCTAAGCAGGGTTGGGCCTGGTTTGTACTTAGATGGGAGACCACCTAGGAACACCAGGTGCTATAAGCATAAAATATAAAATAAGAGATTGTAAGTTGATAAGGTCCTTGCAATCCGTGAGGTCAACCAAGGGTTGCCTCGCCTAAAATAAATAAATAAATGAATAATAATAATAAAAGTACTTTTTTTTTTTTTGTAATACATGTCTACTAAGGAGAAAAATAAAAGTCTTTTTTTTTCCCTTGGAATAGTATTTGGTTCTGAGTTCGTGTGTCCTGTCATCAAATTGATTGGAAATGTTCATTTGTTAAAAATATTCTTGATTCCAGGGCTATACAAAAACAGTGGACAGGATGGTTTTGGCCTATGAGCTGTGGTTTGCCAACTCCTGCTTTAGAACATGGTTCTCCAAATGTGATCCCCAGATTAGCAGATTCCACTTCACTTGGGAACTTGTTAAGAATGAAAATTCTTCAGAAACGTCTGAAGCAGAAACTCTCGGAAATGAGTCCCAGTCATCTGTGTTTTAAAAGTCCTGCTGATAATTCTGAGCATGGTAAGGTTTGAGAACCACTGCTAAAATATCTATGACTATGTCTATATCAATTTATATATATATATATATATATATATATATATATATATATAGAGAGAGAGAGAGAGAGAGAGAGAGAGAGAGAGAGAGAGAGAGAGATTTATTTGGGGGAGTTCTGATCCTAACTTTGCATAGTGATGTTACAGACCACTCTTTCCCCCTGACATTAAGGTCTTCCTTTAAGGAAAAAATCACATCATATTTCACCTTTATTCATCCTTGAAATTAACATCCAAAATTGCAATGTTACCATGAGAAACTAACGTTCCTATTCACGAAAGTCTCATGATTCTAAAGACAATGCATTTGTTTAAATGTTGTTCATGTTGAACAATTACACTGGGAGATGAGGGAGAGGAAGAGGAGTAATTCCAAAAAAGTTTTCTCAAGCCTCAGGCACATTCATAGGTGTCTTGGCTGGGACCCCAGGAGGAAATACCTTCAAAACTACGGAGTAATTCAATCTCCACCACCACCTCCGTTACTAAATTGAAACCCGAGATAATGGCTTTCATGTCACCTTGCTTGCCAAGATAGAAACAAAACCAACTTGTCAAGACAGGTTATCGAAACGACATCAGTGGCTGAAACTTACTTTCACATCTGCCTGTCCAAACAGCCTCTGTGCCTCTATCACCACTACTGTCCGCGAGGGCAGCACCAGAATCAGGGTCCAGACTCCTCAAAGTTTACGCAGGAGTTTTTAAAAACCAAGCCTATACGTTTAGTCTCACCTCTGCAAATCATTCTAGCAAGATTACATCTTCCCTTATTCTCTTCCCACGCCAACACCTGGGAGAACTCCCAGATGCCATTCTCCCATTTCTGATGCCACTAAAATTGTGGGCAGGTCTAACGAAATAAAACATTAACTAGCCATCGGGAAGTAGGAGAGGACTCCTATTGCCAAAGAAAAAACAAAGTTCTGCTCCTCAAAGTACTGAGGAGCAAAAATAGCTCATATCTTCCCAGAAGAAGATGAGAGCCAACTGGAGTTCTGTCAAGTGGAGTTCGCGGGCTGAAGAGACCGGACCACTGGACTCTCTCTCCCTTACTTTCTCTGACTTCCCTCTTCTTGCTCAACAAATTGGGTTTTATCTCCCCGCAGGTGTCAAGGGAGGGAACTCGATCTGGGAAGCGCAGCAACAAACCCTCCCAGCCCAGGATGCACCTTCTCTAGCACCACGTCCAACACGCCCCACCCTTTCCGTCCCGCACCCGCAGCCGGACGACCTCCAGGCCCCCTCAGCATTGGCGAGGAGCAACTCACAATTAAAGGCAGGGAGCACATGGTGAAGAGCACGGTCATGAGGGCCAGCAGCAGGAGGTGATCCAGCTCCTCCAGGGGCGGCGGGGACGCCTCTTTCTCGCCGGCGCTGGGCTCCGCTCGGGCCCTGGTACCCGCGCGCGGGAGGCGCCGCAGCCGCCGGTGCATCGCATAGAGGTTGCGCATGGCGCTCAGGTTGCACAGCACGATGGCGAGGACTAGCAGCGCCATGAGGCTGGCGTAGAGCACTGAGTAGCCCAGCACCGACACAGAGCGCTCCTCGTGGACCATCTGGATAAAGCACCAGGTGCCAGGGCAGTACTGCACGAACTTCCCGAAGCCCGCGAAGGGCAGCGCACAGAAAGCCAGGCAGAAGGCGCCCACGACGGGCACCACTAGCGCACCCCGCCGCAGGGTGATGTACTGTCGGTAGAAAAAGGGGTGTCCCAGAGACAGCCAGCACTCCAAGGCCATAGCCAGGAGCTGCAGCGTCGAGGCGAGCCCGAAGAAGGACATGATGAAGGCGAAGGCATGGCACAGCGAGCTGCCTGGCTTGGGCACCAGCCCCCACAGGCTCTGGTTCTGCGCGTACGCCGCCAGCACGAAGGGGCTCACGAGGGACTTGCCCAGCAAGTCGGTGATGGTCAGGCCACATACCAACACGTAGAAGACCGAAGGCGGCGGGCGCGGCGAGCGCAGCAGACATGACCCCAGCCCCGAGCGCACCAGCAGCCCCAGGGCCAGCAGGTTGCCCAGGAGGCCCGCGCTGAAGAGCAACCAGCCTATCGTTGCCGAGTAGCTCTTCTCCACCGAGGTGGTGTTTTGGCAGCGGTAGAACGGCTGCCTCATGGCCGGCGGCCCGCGAGCCCGAGTGGAGGCTGCGGGAGGGCCAGGAACCCGGCGTCCGGGTGCAGAGGGCCCCCCAGCTGCTCAGCGCGCGCCTCGGGAGGAGAGGCTGAGCCGCAGAGGAAGCTCGGCTGGCCGCCGGGTGTACCCGACAGCAGGCAACTCCTATCTAAACTCTCGGGTCACACCCCTCCCCGAGGGGCGGGACATGCGGCTAGCTACTCCCTCCGCACTGGCTTTTCCCAGCGCGGAGCAGCCGGGCGAGGAGCTGGTCCTGACGCTCAGGGTCCTGAGGAGAGACACATTCTCGTGCCCAGACTCGGAAGGAAGGAGGGAAAGTAGCCAGATTCTGAGCACACTCGACTAGCCCTTGTGCGAGGCAAGGGAACTGCTAAAATGAAGGAGGAATTAAGCAGCACTACTTGGGAGGAGGCGGGTGCGAGGGGGTGGTGGCGGTGGTGCAACTCTGCTGGTGGCCAAGAAGAACGCTGACGATGAGGGCGGTGGGGAGGCTGAGAAAGGGATTCCACCTAGTGAATTAGTGAGTTCGGGAGCGGATAAAGATAACTAACACTTGCCTAACACTTAAGGCTTAGGTCGAAATCTATTCTGGTTTGGTGCACCAATTAACAATGATCTTCATTGCCTGAGTGAGGAAACCGAGATCTTGGAAGGTTAAGTGATCTACCCAAGGTGACGGGACTAGTAAGTGGCAAAGCTGGACCTGGAACCTGGATCTTCTATTTGTAGAGTCCATCTGTCTTGATTTCTCCTCCCAAGAGACTGGCCAGATTTCAGGGACGTGGCTGCAGAGAGATGTTGCCCCTGGGTACCATGAATCACAGTGTCTGTGTCGACATGTTGGGAGGATTATGGTTAAGAGCCCTGGTGCTGTCATCAGATAGACCTGGGTTCAAGTCCTCAGTCTGCTAATGACCTCACGTGTGACCCTGAGGGACTTGCTTAACCTCTCAAGAAGTAACCTCAGTCCAGGCTGCTTGGCATAGGAATAACACATGAAGTGCAGACACTTTGTGCTCGGTATAGTGCAACTCACAGGACTCTCACGTGTTTTAGGAAGGGTGTTTTAGTAGCCGATGTTTAACTGCAGTTTTTAGCATCGATTTTGAAACCAGAAAATAGACTCAATATAAAGCTTTCTCACTCTGGTTTGTGACTACTAAAAAACACTTTTTCCCATCTGGCATGTGATTTGGCTGCATCATAGAGGCAAGGGAGTTCCTTTTGATAAATATGGTTTATCTCTTTAATCACCACTTGATATCCTGGGAAAGAAACTAGCTTGTGTGTGGAATATGAGTGGGATGACTGAGACCAAAGTACATCAATTAGGCCTTGGCTTGAAGAAGTTCATTTTTAGGATTAAAGCCTGTTCTGATGGACAGATGTGCAGAAACAGCAAGAGTGTTGAGCTTTAGATGTAAAAGCCATAAGCGTAGCCAGAGAGGCCGCCTCCAGACTGAAAGGGTCCAAGCTTTGGAATTAGATAATTCTGAACTCTACCACTAGCTGTGTGACCCTGGGTTAGTTTCCTCAAGTTCTCTGATTTTGTTTCCTTATAAATAGGATATAGAACTTAACGCTGACCTCATAGAGGTGTTGTGAAGCTGAGAAAGCATAGAGTGTTTGCATAGAGTAATAATAATAAGAGTGAACATTTTCAGGTCTTTATATATGATGAGCACTCGCTCATCCCTTCGTATCTGTCCAATTAATAGAAGGCCTTCCACATGGCTAGTTCCCTTGTCTTCCACCATCTCCCTCTCATTCCGCACTTCTCATCTCCCCCTCTAGCTCCTAATGAATAGTGACGGTTTTAGAAAAGCCCCGCTTGAATTAATGAAGTGAAAGAAGGAAAAGGCCCTAGAACCAAAAGACACAAGAATCTGAAGAAATCTGAGGTCTTCTCTCCAGACACACACACACACAGAAATCTGAGGTCTTCTGTCCAGACACACACACACACACACACACACACACACACACACACACACAATTGCACACACCCACAATTTACACCAATTACAGGGTGTTCAGTTTCCTGAAGCTCCATTCTGGTGCCCAGAGGAGGTCCAGTGGACTCTAGCTTAAGAATCCTTCTCTACAGACATTCTCTAGAGTGCACCTATGCCAGATCTTTGCAGCCTTATTTTCCTGTTACAGCTGCCTCCACCTCCATACCCCTTCCAAGAGTAGTGCACAGGGATAGAGGAGCCCAGGACTGTAAATGACTCTTTTGAAATAATTCCAATGTGTGACCGAAGGAACAGCTGTGGATCCCTGACATGGTTTATATATGTTATGCTTCAAAATTAATGGCCTTGAATGGGTGTAATTCAGGAAACCACATGTTTCCCCCTGGCCAATGTAGCTGGCCTTTACCATGGATTTCCGGCTGCTTGCCTGCTTGTTTTGCTCTCGTTCACCCTGCCCCGTTCTCAGGCTGAAGTTTGGCATCTCCTGTCCCTCTCCCTAAGAAATCTTATTTTACAACTTCACCGATCAGCCAAGAGAAACATCACTTGTTCTTATATCAAGTATGTTTTGAGCTCTTTGTGCCAGGAATGGAGGGAGAAGTGTGGGCACCAAGTGCAAAATTGTGAGTTGACAGTTCCCCTTTCTTTTATTTATATTTTATTTAAAATTTAAAAAATTTTTCCATTACAATCGACATTCCATATTATATTAGTTTCAGGTGTACAGCATATTGGTTAGATATTTATATAACTTACAAGGTGATTCCACTCCCCCTTGAAAAGACCAGTACCCACCTGATACCATACGCAGTCATTACAATATTGTTGCCTATATTCTCTATGCTGTACTTTTCATCCCTGTGACTATTTTTTAACTGCCAACTTGTACTTCTTAATTTCTTCACGTTTTTCACCCAGCCCCCTAACTCCTCTCCCATCTTGCAATCAATCTTCAGTTTGTTCTCTGTATCTATGAGACCAAACTGTTTCTATTTTGTTTGTTTGTTTATTTTGTTTTTTAGATTTTACATGTAAGTGAAATCATATAATATTTGCCTTTCTCTCTCTTATTCCACTTAGCATAATACCCTCTAGCTCCACTCATGTCGTTGCAAATGGCAAAATTTCATTTCATTCTTTTTTATGGCCGAGTAACTCCATTGTATATATGTATCACATCTTCTTTATCCATTTGTCTATCAAGAGACACTTAGCATGCTTTCATATCTTAGCTAGTGTAAATAATGCTGCAATGAACATAGGGATGCAAATATCATTTTAAATTGTGTTTTGGGTTTTTTTTGGATAACTGCCCAGAAGTAGGATTGATGAGTCATATGGTTAAGAAGGAAACTTATAATGAAAACATCTTGGGCCCAGTAACATGATAAAGTTATCTCCATTATCTGCAGAGCTGTACTAGCCTACTGAATTCAGTTATAAGACTTATCTTCTGGAAAAAATATATATGACATAATGTGAACAAATTTGAATGTATAATTATATTGTGTTTTTGTAAATGTAAAAACTATATGTCCTCATGGACAAGACCTAGAAATTGACATAAGCAAATGAAACATTGACTTGAGAAGGGGTGGTACGAATATCTCAGATAACTGATACTTCCAGTATGATATCTGCAATAATTACCTAAAAAGATTTTAAACAGAAAGCAAGTGTGTGCTCATGGCCAGGTTTAGGAAAGGGGAAGAGTAAGAAAAAGGATAGCTTTTCCTGGATCCAATCTGACTTTATTTCTAAATCTTATCCATCCTTCATTCTTACTGCACTCCAAGCAATATTTTAGTCTGGGGGTTGTGAAGAGCAGAGGATGGAGAAGAGAAAAGCTACAAACCAAAGAACAAAATTAGCTACCAATGTTGGAGCATCTTCTGCATTCTAGAGGCCATGCCAGGTGCTTCTTCACGCTCAGTAAGTGAGGTGGTAGCTCAGTAGTATGGCGATGATGGATGAGGTCTGCAGAGTCATGCTGCATAAATTCAAATCTCAGCATTGCCCCGTGTTAGATCTGTACCCTCGAAGAGTCACGTAACCTTCCTAAACCTCAATTTCCTTTTCTGTAAAAATGGGGGAAGGACAGATAATGGCACTGAACTCATAGGGTAATTATTTGGCTTAGATAAAATACTCTGCATAGAACAATAGTTCTCAACTCTGGCTGCACTTTAGAATCACCTGAAGAGCTTTAAACATTTCTGATGAGGCAGCATCCCAAACCAATTACATCTGACTCTTTGGGGGTACCCTTCAGGCTTCAGTATTTTTGAAGCTACCCAGTTAATTCCACTGTGCGGCTGAGGTGAGAACCACTGGACCAAAATGTTAAGCATAGTGCTGTGACATGCTCTGCTTGGCTCTATCAGTGGCAACATTTTTATTTCTACCAACTATACCAGCAAAGTTTATGTGTGTGTGTGTGTGTGTGTGTGTGTGTGTGTACTCCATTTTTCAGGTAAGGAGAATGACACTCAGGGTAGTGACTTCTCCAAGTTCACATAATTAGTAAATAATGAAGCTAGAATGGCATCCAGGTCTTTTGGATTCCCGAGACTCTGCTTTGGAGAAAGAGAATAGCAGAGAAGACAAAGGGGTGAGAGAGAAAGGAGGGACCCTGTGATTTCCTGTATTTGCTCAGAAGTAGGGAGGCAGAACCACCATCAAGGTCAGGCAAATGCCATTTTTGCTGCATAATGTCTTGTGGCAAAGGCTGCACAAATGTCATTTCAGCATCCGTTTGCCGAATGTGCAGGGGGTTTAGAAAAGTCTTCATTTTGTCTGACTCTGATTCCTGCCTTTTAGGGTCTCCAAACTTTTTTTCAGCAAGAAATTCCATTTTGATATCTTTTGCTGCCAAAGTGAGAGATTCTATTTTCCAGGCCTTCTAGGGAGTAGGCTTGTCTTGGCCAACCTCAGTTGACCTTGTTTCTGTTTCCACAGTCAATTCAGGATCAAGATCTCTGTATGTTTAGGACTTGGAGAGAACATACTCTCAGTTTTAGCTTGACTGTAGTTTAAACCCTAAAGATGAATGAAAATCTTTGAAAATGTCTGTGGATGATGATCTAGGAGTAAATAAATGGTGGAATAATACATTCGTTAACCAATTATAGGTCGTGGGGATCCTCTGATCACTGAGATTTTCTAGCAGTTTGCTGGTGGTTCTAAGGGAAATTGTTGGCAGGTGTGGCTGGTTTGTTCCTTGCAAAACAGACTTTGAGATGAGGGTTAGTGTGTAGGATATTTATTAAGAAGTGTTTTTGGATTAACATCTGTGTCAGGGAAGGAACAGAAGCATGCTTGCGCAGAGGAAGAAGTCAAGCTGTGAACCAGTTTCAATAAAAGGCCTTATTCTACCCAACTGGAAGCTCAGAAGCTGAAAGAGGTCCTCAGAGTTGTCTTAAGTTGGTAGTGAAGAGTCTTTACATCCCTGGCTGGGCTAGGCACTGGGGGCCCAGAAAAGGGCAATGGCCTTGGGTATAGCAACTCTCTCGAGACAGGGTGATACTTGGAGGGGGCTGATGGGGAAGGGCTGTGTGCTGCAGCTGGAGGAATAAGTCTGTGAGTCCTGAAAGGGGATCTAGGTGGCACATTACAGTATTTGCCACTGGGACAGTGCTGGTGGGCATCTCAGCTGAGACCCAGAGGCGGTTGGCCCTTCACCTCCACCTATACTGACCTTAGGTTTGAAGGAGCCTCCCTAAACGCCTTTCTGGTGACCCCAGGCATGTTAGATCATAGCTTTCCAATTTTATTTTTTTATTCATACCATTTTTTATCTAGTTTTCCTCAGCATAGTCTTAGATTTTTATTTTATATCCCTGACCACTTAATGATTTTCTTCGGATTCTTCCCAAAAGTTCCTCACCTTCATCTCTAAACCTAAGCAACCCACACTCTCTTGGGCATCCTTAATTAAAGTATTATTATTACTGTTAATAAGATTGGAGAGAGAGAAGGATAAATTATCTGGTTCAAATGTTTATGTAATCACCCTGAGTTTGAATACAGATGAACGTCTCCCTATTAGAGAGTAATTTGAGCTGAACAAAGGGTAATTTACAGGCATGCCACTTTTAAGCAGAGGATTAAGTTAGACAGTAAATATCATCTACATCAGTAAACGTGGTATAGGAATGATGGGAAGGATTTTGATTTAGAATCCACAGAGAGAATCAAACTAATAGAAGGGTTGTTGATCTGGGCAGTGAGACACTGTGATCTCTGTATGTCTTATAAAGCTCATCTGTACTTATTTTTATACATGGAAAAAACATTATTGTTGACAACAACCAATATGACTCTAATTTTGCAATTTTGTGTCTCTTTGGGGATTTAAAGTACAAATTCATGTTACAGCTTATCTATTTATCTCAGTATTTTTTAAACTTCACTTTTCATAGCTATAAAGACTTGTATGTGTAATTGTAACTGGAAATGGTTCTTATTATGGCAGAATGAAGATTAACTCATGGTTTATGACAACAATAATAAGGAAAAAAATGTGTTAAGAATAATAAACTTGTTATGGCAGAGAGTAAAGAAGAAATGCCGATCATTGGCTTAAAAGACCGATCAACTGAGGTGTCCTGCCCTAGAACGCACCCAGACAGGGAGCTGTGACTCTGGCCTGTTCCAGTCATGTCTGCTGATTTGGCTGGGCCAGAATTCATTATTGAATGGCTCTGTGGGGGCAGAGACTGGCTAACTACCCACCAAATCCATTTCCTCCTCTTGGGCAATCACATAAACTATATTTTCCTGCCTCCCTTGTATCAACTTATAGCTGAGTTCGAGCCTCCCACATGCTATCCTCCACACCCTTCCCCATCTGCTAGGTGAATGCAGAGGACTTTGAGGTCCTAGAAAGGGATGAACCAATATATGGAAGGAAACTGGGTCCTAGAATGAATCATACAGAAGGCTTGGAATACACATTTTGGGTGTTATGCAAGCAATAATAATAAAAAAATACGGTGTCTAAGCTGATGAGAATTTAGAATTTATCTGTTACAGTACCTGGCACTAACCTAAAGCACATCAGCTTACATTTCATAAGGCCATCTCTACTGCAACAAAGGCTGGGAAATACCATCATTGAGTTGAACGCTTTAATTTGGAATAAAATTGGAATTGTGTTGGTAAGAAAGGGAGAATGGGACATGTGGTGGTCAGTGAGCTGTCTCCCACGGTATGTAATAATTTCTGATACTGCCAAGTGATCAAGGAAAATGAAGACTGAGAAAGGTCATTTAACTTGGTAACTAGGAAGTCACTGATGACCTTTGAGAGCCCAGAGTAGAGCGATTATCAGATTGCAGAAGGGAGTACATGGACCATGAGTCACTAAAGCCAGTAATTAATTTTGGCTGTGAAAAGAAAGAAAAAAATTGAAAGTTTGAGAGGCAGAGGGGCAAAACAAAGCCTTTCTCCCACTGGGGGAAAATTCTTTATGTTTTGAGAGATGACAAAGAAAAACTAGTGGAAAATGAGAACATAAAGATGCTGCAGAAAGAGGAGATGATTGAGGGAGGGTCTCAAAGATATTGGGACGTGGCATAGTGGTGAAGAAGAAATGAGCCATAGAAAGAAAAGAAAGAGCTCCCATAACAGGAGTTAAGAATGTGAAGATGTCGTCTATAGAGACAGAGATATTTTAAGGTGAAAATTTGGGTACATGACAGAGTTGACTGGTGTTCATTCACCAAATATCACTGGAGATAGAGCTGTGCACAAGAAAAATATGGCCTCTGTCTACCTGGAAAAGGAAGAGATGATCACTGAGTCTGTCTTGAAAGTAAGGAATGTTAGGAGTATTAAAAATTATAAGAAAATTGTGGCCAATATGAGGAAGGCCTGAGGTTCTGCTGGGAGGTGATAGGGTGGTGGTGGTGGAGGTGATGAACAGCACACAACAGTGAGAGTGCAGCAAAGGTCAGCATGAATTCACTGTGGGTCCCTTCGCACAGTTTTTCGTTTCTCAGCATCCACACTCTGTGGTCCCAAGCAAGAAATGAAAGAATGCACACGCAATTTCCAGGCAGAAATTGAAAGAAAATACATGGGTCGGTCCAGGGAGTATTCTGTCTCTAATGTAGTAGATAAGTGAACATTCTGTGCAATAGACTATTTAAAAGTCACCAGTGTTATTATTTTTGTTAGTTATAGCAACACAGCAACAACCACCAAAAAAACAAAACAAAAACAAAAACAAAACAAAAAAAAACACTAATGGAGATAAACTACACTTTGGTAGTTTAAAATTTTTATCGTATGTGAATAATTAAAGCACAGATTGAATGTATGTAAAGAATTCTTAACTTTTTGAGCTTGGTTTGTGAAAAGTTAATGATTATAAGTTGAATTTCCTCCAATTACTGTGTTAGAGTCTATCTGCTCACCAACCCAGTTTTTTCTTTTTTCCTGGGCACACAGCTAGATAGATGACATTTCCCAGCTTCCCTTAAATCTGGATGAGGCTGTTGACTGAATCCTGGCCGCTGGAATGTAGGTAGAAGCGATGTGTGCCACTTGCAGACTCAGCCTATAAAAACTAGCTAATTTTGATACCGAAGTTACCTTCTTCTTTCTCTTGCTGGCCGAATGCAGAACACCTGGTGGAGGACCCTGAGACCCAGGGATTAAAGGTGCCATGGTCCCTGAATTCCATATGGAAGGTACTGCCCACTGAAAACCCAATGCAATGTAATGAACATTATGTAAGTGCAAAGTAAACAATTATACAAGGCTTCTGAGAGTCTGGGGTTTGTTTGTTACAGCATTCAGCTGGCATTTCTTCCCCTAACCAATTAAATTATTAATCAGAAGGGAAGTAGGCTTACTTAATAATCATGCAGTTATCTAGTCTAAAATAGAGCAAGCCCTTCCCAACCTCACATTCTTTACACAGAATCTTAGTGCATAGCAAGTTACTTCTCAACACCTTTCCTAGAATTATAAAAATTCAGATAATGTGTATGTGGTCTTCGAGTCACCAATATTGAAGATTAATGGAAACATTGCTAAGAGAAAAGGAAGGTGGTGTATCTGATGGAGCAGCATGAGAATGCAGCCACAGGAAAGGAGTAGGATCTAAAGCAGAGTCTTTCCGGGTCTTGAACCTGCATTCCTGACACCATGGTGAGCAGACAGCTGAGCTGCCTGAGCAGCAGTGCACTGCTAGAGGGAAGTTTTCAGGCAATGTCAAGTTTTTTAAATCCTAAGAACAAGGAAAAGGGTTTGAGAGCTATCCCTGGGTGCCAACCTGGAATTCTACACCGAGTGAAAATATTCTTCAAATCAGAAACAAAGCGAAGACATTTTTCAACAAAGAAAAGCTAAGAGAAATCATCACCAGAAGATTCACTCCTGAAGAAATAATGAAGAGAATTCTTTGGGCATAAAGAAAATGATCCCAGACCAAAAAACAAATGGAGGAAAGAAAGAGTAAACATGTGGATAAACCTAAATCAATATATGCTATGCAAAACAATAATCATAATGCCCTAAGTAGTTTAAATATATATATGCATATGTGTATATATATACACACACATATATATGTATATATGTGTATATGTATATGTGTGTATATATATATATTAATATATACTATAGAATAATAAGCCCAGAATGCATCTCAATCTCTAGAGTAACCATTAAATAATAGTGAAAGTATACATAGTAAAGAAGAAAATACAATGACATAAAATATTTAGCTAATTCAAAAGAAGGAAAAAAGAAGAAAAAATATAAAATAAGTGGGACCCATAAAAAACAGTGAAAGGGTAGATATAAATCTAAATATATCATCAATAATGTTAAATATAAATGAACAAAAATAACTACACATTTTTAATTTGAAAAAAATTAAGCTGTTTCTCACTGGGTAAAAGTGCATAGCACATAATAGACACAGTGAAACTGAGAAAAATATTTTTTTGCAAACTACAGATAAATTAGACGTTTCTCTGCCTCTTATCTTTCCAAACGAAGTGTGCTAAGTTCTAAAACATCTACCAGCAGTGAAGAGATAGAGCGAATGCAGGGAAACTAAACCAAAAAAGGAAAAGGACTGCCAACCCTTTAAAAAATTGGCTTCAAGAGCTTTTTTAAAAGGTGGTGCAAATATTTGAATAGAATAGGTAATTAATATTTTTAAGATATTAAAAATAAGAAATGAAATGAAAAGTTAGCATATCAATTTAATGAGCATTAAATGAATATTAGTAAAGCTTTTGAATGTAGGCTCTGGGACTCATGGCTAGAGAGAGACCATTTGGGGGCAATCTTTACTTCAGGTTTCTCAAACTTGAACTCTCATACATATCCCACAAAATTAACAACTTTCATGAGAGCTTTTAATATTGTGCTTTCCTTTAAATAATTTAACAATCTTACATAAATCTCTTCTGGCTCATGCAGTCAGTGTGACCTAGTGCTATTCTCATGTTCTTGTTCATAATTACATTGGTGCCAAGGCCTTATTATGTCATGGCACAGTGCAAGAAGAAATGATTCACAGTTGTTCCAACAAAGAAAAGTTATGGAGGAGTGGCTTTATCGCATGGCACATAGTGATAAAGGCCCTTAGAACCCAATAGAATCTTCAATTCTACATTCATATTTTGAGTAGTTTTATTTGTAGATTTTGCATATACACTTCTCAAAGTTTATCAGCAATAAATGTAGTAGAAAAAACCCAATGAAGACTTATCAGTTAAATTTGTACTTTGGGGTACACAAAAATTGAGCCATCAAAATAATAGATCTGTGGTTTAGAATGTGTTCATCGTAGAAAAAAAAATAGCAACACATAATGAGGATGATGACTCATCACCTTCAAAACCAAGTTGTAGAGGGCTGTAGCTGGGCTCCCTTCTCTGTGGCCCAAACGAGAGATCAGAGACAACCATGGGAGAGTCCCAAGCAGGCAGCCATAAGCATTCATGCCTAGGGTATCTTGGTTCAAAGGAATCCTTGATGCTCTAGGGAAGATCAACATCATTTGGTGAGAACATTCCCAATTTCTTTGGGTTTAAGGAGATGAAGAAGGGTGAGACCCGAGAGATAAAGAGAAAACCAAGGAACTAAAAGTTTCCTCCCCGAAGCTGCCTGGGCCATGCCGATAAACTGTGTCCTTAAGAGCAGCTCTGAGAGAAATAACAACAAACTAAAAGAGCCAAGTATTAGTGGAAAGAAAGGGCAGTTAAAACAGGCTCTAATACACCAGAGGCACAGAAGGGGAATGGTGATAATTCTAACATACGTAGATACATACATGCATGCATGCATACATACCTACATACATACATAAATGTACTTAAGAAGATTCAAGTATAGCTCAAAATAGATGTTCTGAAATTAAAAACATAAGTTTCAAACTAATTCAGCTTAGTAAATGAATTGAAGGAAACGGTGATCGCTTTCGAGACACAGATGCTTTCTTTGTCTGTGTCTAGTCATTTATTCAGAAGTTTGGTTTCTTTTGGGTGTTGTAGTATGAATTGCTCATAGCTTCTTCCTGGACCCTGTCATGGCCTAAGGGACTTGGTTTTGGACACTTTATTTAAAGTTTTTCTGTGTGTACTTGTACTTGATATATTTTCAAACTTCTTCCGCTGTTGCTAGGATTTAAAAAACTTGGCACTGCTCTGAAAACTTTCCTCCAGCGTGTGTCAGTGCACTGCTGCTCAGGCAGCTCAGCTGTCTCTCCACGGTGGCGTCAGGAATGCAGATGCAAGACCCAGGAAGACTTTGCTTCAGATCCTATTCCTTTCGCATGGCTGCATTCCAAAGGCTTCTTTCCATGTTTTGTCAAATGCTTTGCCCTTTTCTCTTCACAACTTTTCTGTTTGTCCTTAATAACTAGTAACCTACATATATGTGATCCAAAATTTTAGAGTTCTAGAATTTACTTGTGTTTTATACATTCTTGTCCTTTTGTGAAATTCTCTATCCTATCGTGTACTTTATTAAAGATTTTAATCATAGTTATTTTAAAGTCCATGGCAGATCATTCTAAAGGTGAGTCATCTGCAACTACATTTCTATTGTCTATTTTTTCTCTTGGCTCTGCCTAATAACTTTTTATTACATGCTGGACATCACGTAAAAATGTCAAAGCAGAGGCTTTGATGAAGTTATCTGTCTCCAGAGAGGGCTCACTTGCCTTTTAGTGAATAACTAGAGTGAAGGCGAGTTACCTGAATCCATTCAGGGACTGAGCTGACATGAGGTTCATTGCAGTCCTTTGGAAAACACCTTGGTTGAGGGAGTGAGTGGAAACTAAAATCCAGCCTGTCATCTGCTCCCTAAATCATCATCCTTGCTGTGGCTTTTCAAAGGTGTTCCTTTCAATTCACACAAAGATATGCATATGAACTAGAAGTTGTCTGTTTTTACCCCTTCCCATTACTATTGTTTTCAAAGAAAATGGGAATAAGAATGGATAAGTATCTTATAGAAATGTCGCTTATGGCTATGGCTTTCTAAAACTTGTAGTTTTTAAATTCCAAGAAGCTTTTAAGGCAAAATAACTAAAAAGAGCAGCACTGGTCCATTAAAAAAAAAAAAAAGAAAAAGCAATAAAGTGGCATCATGATGTATTAAGTCTACATTTAATAATAATTTTGTAAAAAAAAAAAATCCAAAACAAAAACATGAGATATTTAGATATCTAAGTAATTCAGGGCGGGACTTATTAGCAAGTATCAAGACAAAGGGGCCAAGAAAGAGAAGAGATGTTATCTGAAGAGTGACTCAGGCAAGTTTGCTCCAAATTCCACATATGTTCATTTATAAACTTTCTTGGTTTCAATATAACGGGAGCAAAAAGGGTAGAAGACCTAGCAAATAATTTGAACCTCCACTAAAGCTAGAAACCAGGCTTGTCACGTAAGGTAGTCCTTTAATCCTGACCCGCAATAGACATAAACTTCTTACAAATACATCTTTACTTATTTAAATCACTTTATTTACAGGTATTTGCATTTAAAAAAACAAAAATATCATTTAAAAGTTACTCTTACAGTAAGTTTTAACTAAAAGAAGCACAACTTGATTTGACCAAAACAATTTTGCAATTATATAATATTTCCCATGAATTAGTAAATTGTGTAAATGATATGAAACAAAAAGAGAAAGGTGCTGGACCCTATACTGCATTTTTCCACTGTTTATTTTCAGGAGAAATTTACAGGTACTGTCTAGCATGTGAACTTGCACATTTATTAAAGTTTGCACCAGTTTAGAGTAATTACAAATTTCCAATGAGACATACTTAAATGTGAAAGAAGGAAAGAAATCTGTGAAAATGGTTTCTCTCATGACTTTTCATTTCTCCATAATGTATGTGTCTGTATCCCGTCCAGCAGTCTTGCTCTCTGCCCTGCTCCATCTGGATTTTTCGCTGTTGACTAAAGTCGCAGTCAGCCGGAAAGTCTGTGCGCCTTCATGGTAGGCATCTTCTCTTCTCCTCTTCTCTTCTCGTTATTCAAGCTGTGGACTCTGGAGGTGGCATCTGAAGTGGGAGAAGAAAAGCTCTGAAGCCCCCAGTGTGATTCTCCAACTATTCTATCTAAAAGTAGAGTTTGCGGCTTAAACTACATCCAAGAGTTTAAAAATTCAGAAGCCCTTCTTTCTCAGAACTACAGCCTCTATCATGAATTTCAAAGTCCTGTTAGAAACTCAAGATCCTTCCTTCCTTCCTTCCTTCCTTCCTTCCTTCCTTCCTTCCTTCCTTCCTTCCTTCCTTCCTTCCTTCCTTCCTTTCTTTCTTTCTGTCTTTCTTTCTTTCTTTCTTTCTTTCTTTCTTTCTTTCTTTCTTTCTTTCTTTCTTTCTTTCTTTCTTTCTTTCTTTCTTTCTTTCTTTCTTTCGTTTTCTGACTCATTATTACAACCCTTTCCTAAGGCAAAAGTAGAAAGCCCTGACCCTTTGTTCTGGGGAACCACCAAAGGGTACAAGATTTCAGAAGAGTGTCTGGCCACGTTAGGTATCATAACAATCAAACAACTAACACCCTTTATAATCTGGCCAAGACTTTTTTTTAAGCCTTATCACTTTTTCCCTTCTTTTTTTACACCACACCCCCACCCCAGCCTGCCTGCCCACTCACCATTTATCCTGTGGTCCAGCTGGCGGGGACAGTTTTTCATTTCCTGAACCTGCTATGCACTTTCATGCCTGCATTTCTTGCTCACGCTGTCTCTACCTTCTTACTCCCTCCACTGCTGAAAGCTTACTTATTCTTTAAGGCTCAACTTATGCATTACTTCCTTGGAGAAACCTTCTGGCTTACGCCCCATCCTCCTTGGTCCTTCTTCTCTGCTTTGCCAGCATGTAGTCCCTAGAGAGATGGACATTGTTCTCAGCATCTTTGAATCCCTATTACCTAGTATAGTAGGACGCATTCTATAAATAGTGAATACTTAAATAAATTAAAGAATGAATGGGGAAAAAGTGGCAAAGTCTAGAGGAGGAGTAAATTTGGATAAGGGGAAGGCAATAATAAATTTGATTTTAAATACGTCAAACTTGAGGATGCCAGTGAGACATTCAGATAAAGATTCTCCATCATCATCCTTTTTCCCTGACACTCCTGTATTCCCAGTCCTGCTACGCCTACCTTAAAATGATGTTAATTGGATCCTTTCAGTGTTAGGACAGTGTCAGTTAGGTTGTGGCAGCAAAAAGAGTTACTACACTTAAGTGTGGAAATTGAAAAGGAGTTAATGGACTATTTACAAAGACGTCAAGGGGAAATAACAGGGATATTGAAACACCCAGGAGCTAGCAATATCTTTCTTAGTCCTGAAAAAGCAAGGAGTGGTTACTGGAATTCATGAGTGTGGATCTGGAGCTGTTATTGTAGTTATAGGTGTAGGAGAAGCTGCTGAGAACTTGTGGTCTTTGGTAGAGGGACGGCCACTGGTAGCCTGCAGCCACACAGGAGGGAGCTGAAGGAATAAATTTCCTGCCGTCTCTTTTCTACCTACCCCCAAACTCCTACCAGGCCTTCCAATTGGCCTAAGCCAGTTGGATGCTTGATACCATCCACAGAGGTCAGCCTTCCGGAGCATAGAACAGTTGGGAAAGCACAGAGAGTGAATCTAGTGGACAAACTGAGACTAGCTGCTTATCCAAATCAGGCCATCAAAGCTGCTTCACGGCCTTTCTACATGCTACCGTTTAACGGAGCATGCCTCTTGAGCATACACTGTTAAAACTTTCAGGGCTCAGGACTGAGCAAGGTGATTAGCTACAAAGCAGAGAATTCAAGGAATGAGTTAGAATTGTAATGGATCAGGAGACTAGAAGTCAGAGATGGCTACAGAAGCAATATTAAGCCTAAGCCTAAGGAGTGAGGCTATTAGAGGAATGTGTAAAGGAGTTAGAGTAAGGAGGGCAGGATTAAATAGCATATAGAGGGCTGAAGTGGTGGAGGTGGCTAGCTTGGGTAGGAGCGCACAGAGAAGGTGAGGTTGTTATAGGTGAGCTCCTACAGGGGCTGGCTTCCCAGCAGGGTGAAGAGAGATGCCAGCTTGCTAGGTTAATCATACCAGGTCAACCCCAACATGGCTTTTGTTGATTCCCTATTGACTGTTTTGAATCATTACTGCAATACTTAAATTTCTATCTTCAGCCCAACCTACCATTTTTTAGCATTGGACCTGGCCTCCTATTTCCAGGATGATGAGGTCATCAGAAGCAGACTTGCTCAGCCTCTACCTCAGTACCTCAGAATATATCTTCACACTTCCTATCTTTCTTTCCTTCTGTCTTAGAGAAAAAGTTACCTTTCCTCCTCTCTATGGTTTTCTGAGCCTCCCCTGTATCTTTGATTTCTTCACTACTCCCACTCACCCACTCAAAAGTGACTTTGGCACTTCAATTGTCTTCTCTCTCTTACACTTTCCACTAACTTTCCTCTGTGAGTAAACACAAATATAGTTAGCTTTAAAAACAAGACCAAAAATTGATCACTCTATTCCAGGTACCAGCTATTTTCTCTCTCTGGGCACGAAATTCCTAGAAAAAGTGGATTATGGTTTCTGCGTCCCAGCCCCACCACCTAATCCCTATTTAATCCTCTGTATTTGGGGTTCATTGACACTGCTCTGCTGAAGAGACATCTTCTGAGGCCAACTGAGCATTCTCTTAAGTGCTTTTTTTCAATCCAGGGCTATGGATTTCTGAGAGATTTATAACTCTAATGACTTTTGTCTTACTGAATCTCCATCCTCTCTTCATATTCATGACTAGTGTTCTCCTGGATCTCTGTCCACCTTTCACACAGTCCCTCTGCATTCTTCAGCAACATTGGGCTGTACATGGCTCTGAAATCACAGTGACCGGGTTCAAATCATGGCCCAGCCACTTCCTATCCGTGCAGTGTTGGGCGAATCATTGCCTTCTGCTGTACCTTGGTTTCCTCATCTGCTAAATGGAAATTAGAACAGTGTCTGCTCCTTTGGGTTGTGTGAGGGTTCAATGGCATGATGAACATAAAGCACTTTGCAGGCTACCTAACATGTAATAAGTGTTTAGCATTAGCTGTTAGCATTTTTCTCTTTCTCCTCTTGTCTCTGACATAGTTTCTTCCTCCAAGCATACCTAAACATTACTTCCTTGACTTTCTCTGTGCTTTCTTGCCTTGTTGCTTTTGTTCACACCAGTGCCCCCTCTTCCAGTGAGGTCTCCCTACCACCGTCACCTAGTGAAATCCTTCTGCTTTTTTAAGACCCTGCTTAAATGTCGACTTTTTCCACAAAGCCCTACCAGGTCATTCAAGCTAAAACAGATTTCTCTACCACTGAAACTTATGTTGCTCATTTTTTCTGGCATACCTGCCTTGTATTATAATTATTTAATTCTATGGTTTATCTTTATTACAAAATTTTAAGTTCTTTAATTGGCCAAAGAACACATAGAAGGTAGTCACGAGTGGTTATTAATGTGGGACTATGTTTTCTGATTGTTAGAAAAGCATTACATTAGATTCAGTGGAAATGTCTTTATAGTATAACGATCTCAAGAGAATATTGAACATAATTAACTGAAAAGATTCTAAAATAAGATTACATGGGAAAATCGAAAGAATAAACATCAAGCAAAATAAGCCAGACAGAGAGAAACATACCATATGGTTTCACTTTTTGTAGAATCTAAAAAACAAACAAACAAACAAACAAAAACTCATAGGTATGTGCAGAGAACAGATTGGTGGTTACCTAAGGGAAAGGGGGCTGGGGGAGGGCCAAATGAGTGAAAGGGATCAACCATATGTGGTGGGTGGTGCTTAGACTTACAGTGGTGATCACTATGTAGTGTACACAAATATTAAATTACATTGTTGTATGCCTAAAATATATATAATCTTGCATACCAATTATATCACAATAAAAAATGAATACATGGATTTTTCATTTATTTTTAATGACTATCTTATTATTTTTAATAAATGTCTAAGAAAATGAAGATTACAATCTCAGAAAAACTATTTGTTTTGACTGTACACAGGAATGAAATGCTGAGTTGAAGGGATTGGAAATTAATCACGTAAAAAAAGAAATGTTATTTACTGAGTCCATGCCTGTTCTCAGAAGCTAAGGAAATGCCTGAGAATTTTAATTTGGCTCAATAAGAGAAGAGAAAGAAAGAGAGATATTGGCAGAGATCTTGCACACAGTGGTTCTTTACTAAATGTGAGTGAACAAATTAAAGAAATGAATTCGTCGGGGTAAAATCTTAATTCTTTAAGACTCCCATTTCAATGAGAGTAGATCGAACTTGATTAATTTGCCTATGTGGCTTTGAAAATGCACACTTTTACTCTGCTAATTGATGCAATTGTCATTATCATCGATGCACTTTGTCTCTACAGTGTTCTCTCTTCTCCTGGGTTCTTTCCAAGATATTGCCATAGTTTCTTTCTACTTCTCTTGCCACCCATTCTCAGTTTCTCTTCCTTAGCATCCTTTTCTTGGGGCGAGTCTCTTCTCATTTCACTCCCTATATCCTTTTTCCTTGATCTATCCATCCATGCCCATGATTTCAACTCTCCTTCATATGCTGGTAACTCCCAAATATGTATTTCCAGGCTCCAGACACCTATATCCAACCCATTACTTGAAATCTTCACATCTCACTTGTCATATACTGAACTGAACTCATTAACTTCTACCATCCAGCATGAGATTGCAATACGCGGACCTTTTAGCTAGCTATTAATTTGCCACTCCATTCCACCCTTTCAACCTTTATTTTGAACAGAGGCAAGAGTTTTTGAGAGGAAGCATAGAGAATGAATTTTTACTGTTCCAAAAACCTCACTTCTCTTTTATTTTTCTGTCCAAATTAGTTTGGTCTTATACTTGGATATCCTGTTCATGAAAACAAAACCCATGTTGCTAATTAGAACCATCCTTCTAAAATTTCAGACAAGTGAGTTGCAGCCTTTACTAGAATATTCCTTTGGGGGAAGAAGAATCTTACCCACTTCTCAAGGAACTTATCAAACAAAGTATTCCTTGCAGCTACATGTAGTAATCTCTTTCAGAGAAGTTTTGAAGACAATGTTCTTCATCTTCTTATATTTGAGTGATGTTTAGGACACCACATCGATAAATTCTCCAGGAAGCTAGCTACCCATTCACCATGGCTCTGCCCTCACTCTAGGCTCACTTTCCTGCAGAATTAACAATCTAAGTAAATGGTACCACATCGTATATTTTCCCAAGTCAGAATACCAGATATCATCCTTCTTTCTCCTTTCTCTTACTCAATCACTGAATCAGATCTGCTTCTTAATTTCTAAAATTAGTGAACTACCTTATTTTAAATAATTTATCCATAGATTCTCTTGAATTTTTGTGCAGAGAATGATATCTATGTGTAATAACAGTTTTGTTTCTTTCCTTTAAATCGGTATGCCTTTTTGTATTTTCCTTTGACTTCTAGTAAAATATTAGATGGTAATAGGGATGATCGGAATCTTTGCCTTATTTTCTTCTTGAAAGGAAATTAGAATCATCATTCTAATGATTCATCATTAAGTACAATGTTTGCTCTAGGGTTTTGGCAGATACTCCCTATCAAATTAAGAAAGTTCTCATGTATTTCAGCCTGCCAAGAAAAATTTTAAAATGTCATACATGTGTGTCATCTTTTATCAAATGTTTTTTCTTGAAGTGATCATATTTTTTGACCCACATAAACGAGAAAGAATTGTGTTTCTCTATTTACTCATAAAACTGTTTTTTTTCTCATATTGCTCTTGTCTAGGTTTCATATCAAGCATTTACTTGCCTTGTTACATGAGGTGAAGAAATTGCCCCTCTTTTTTTCTCATTGGAATGGATTATAAAAGATTGAGATTACATGTTTCATAAAGATTACATGTTCTGATAAAACTTACTATGCCTGTTTATTTACTTTATTTTATTTTATTTTTAGAGGGTAAATTTTATTTTTTTTAAGTAGCTATAGATTAGTCAAGGTTTCTTCTTGAGTCTGTTTTGACTACTTTGTTTCCCTAGGTATTGTTTCTAAATCTGTCTTCAAATTTATTGACATAAAATTTATATAGTAGTTCCCTCTTTCTCTCTTGCTCTCTTCCTCTCTCGCGTAATTTACTTCTTTAGCTACTTAGTATTTTCCAAATGTATCAAGATTATAAAGGACAGGTAAGTACTAAGGAAATGACACAGATTGGAGGAGAAAAAGGAAAAACAACAACTAAATGCAATGTTTGAGCCTGGATAAGATCCTGGAACAGAAAAATAAAATGAGTGGAAAGTCCAGTGAGATTTGAATAAGGTCTCCGGTTTAGTTAATTTCTTGGTTTTGATAATTATACCACAGTTTTGTAACATGAAGAGAAGCTGTCTGTAGGGCATATGGAAACTCTTCTATTTTTGCAACTTTTCTGTAAGTCTAAAATTAGTTTACGGTAAAAACTTTTTTAAAAAGAGATCATTCTGGTAGCTGTGTAGAAAATAGACTCAGGGTGGGGAGGCTGTATCTAAGGAAAACAAATATAAGCTGACAAAAGGCCTTTTGGAAGAGTAAAGATGGTGGCAGTAACGATGAGAAGTGATTTATTAATTTTTAAAACTACTACGTCTGTACCTCTATCTCTCTCTTTTTTTTTTTTTTGATTCATGATATGGTTTATTGTACCTGCTCTCTTTTTAAATTGATAAAACTTGCTAAAGTTTTATTGATTTTATTAGCCTTTTCAGCAAATTAAGTTTATAAAAATCCTTTTAATTATTTTTTTTAATTACATTCAATGCTGCTCTTTATTTCCTCAATAAAACTTTGTTAAGCTCCTATTATATTTCAGGAACTATTCTAGGCTCTTGAAATAAATCAGTGAACAAAACTGACCAAGTTCTTGTCATCAAACCCACCAAGTCTCAAAGTCAGATAAGCCCAGCAGCAGTCCATCGTAAGATGGAAATAGTACATCTCAGATCAAGCCCAAGTAGCATCAGAGGGCATAAGTAAGCTGTGTAAGCAGGTAATCCAGACCCCTGTGTCGCCTCCACAGTTGTACCACTGCCCCTGTCCCAGCTCACACTTTTGGCCATATGGTGAGATCTATATGACCAGCTAAAGGAGGAGGCATAATCCCAAACTTGGTTTACAGTTGAGTTGGCTTAGTATGTTAAGTAAGCTGGAAATGAACAGCGGCTGCATTATAGCCATATTCAGGAGTGATCTTGAAAGACAGAGAAGTGTAAAAATCTTCCTCATGCGTGGAACTGTGAGAGGTGCACGTGGTCATCCACTTTGTGTTGAAGAAATGGCCTTAGGCGAGAATGTTTAGAGATGTCTGGGTGGTGGCCAATAACCAGGTTGCCTGGACAGGAAATGTACTGGAAGATCAGAGACAAGAAAGTCTGGTATACAGCTATATGGATGGATCTATGGAAATGAGGATGATCATAATGATCTTTGTGTCACATGTTATACACACCAGAAAACATCCACCATAAAAGAGTCCCTGAGCAACTAAGCAGACAAGCTGACTCATCCAGATGATATTAATCAGGCTTCATCACCACGCCACCCCCCCCCCCCCAGAACTAGCATGATGGGAAAAGGAGTGGTCATGGTGATTGAGATGGAGGTTACTGACAAGACTTAGCTACTGCTGCCTCTTAATGTCTGACTTGCCAGCGAGAGACCAATACTGATCACCTGGGTATGGTATTTATTATTCCCTGAGTCGACCAAACAGGCGCCTGGTGGCAAGTCAATTATATTAAGCTCCTTTCTTTCTGGAAGAATGAATAGCTGATTTTCAGAGGGGTAGATGCTTATTCTGGTCATGCTTTGCCTTTTCTGCCCATAGAGTGAGCCTCAGGTATCATCCTCATCTGGGTGCTTATTGAACTACAAACTACAGCTACCATCAAAGTGCTTTGAATTCCTTGTATCTGGGGCCGAGCAGGCAAGAAGAAGTGTCACTGGCAGGAGACAGCGCTGCTGCTACACAACGGGGACGGGAGGAAGACATGCAGAACTTGGGAGCCTCTATGTGCTCCCTGGCCCCTTGGGACTGTAAATGGACACATGTAGCAACTCCAACATGAGACTTTGCCTCAGAAAGGACAGTTTGGTCACACCACCAGGGAAGCCACCAAGATCCACTGAAGTAATAGCTGAGGGTGAGGAAAATTTAGAATGGATACTGGAAGAGGTAGATGATGAGTACCACTTACACCCTGGTAACAGCTCCAACAATGCCCCTTCCTCTAAGTTTTCCCTTAAGGCTAGAGGCCGTGGGAACCATGGAAGGGGTGTTCCTCAAACCTACATGGAGTAGATCTATGCAGCTTAAAGGGTAGACTGTGGCTGCCATGGAAACAAAATGCTCAGATCTTCTTTTACGGGAAGTGTAATTGTTTGACAACTCCTCCAGATTCACCACATTGTTCATCAAGAAACCTCGATTTCCCTGGCTATTTTAGCCATGACTGAGCACAGCTGGGGTACTAGTGCAGATCTATTCCTATAGGTCACCAAATAACTCTAATGGGAAACTTTGGCTCAAGGATGCCCCATCGGCTTGGCCAAAATTTCTTGGAACTGTGCCGCAGTTTGAGACTCTTCTTACCTCAACCTCCTTCCTTCCTCCTCTCTTTTCATAGGTGCCATCATGATCTCTCAGCCTACTACTTCTTCCTTTGTGCTTCGCAAGTCATAAATCTTTTGCACATCCAATCTCATCTTAGCATTTCTTTCTTTTTTTTTTTGCCAGCATTGATTTTTTAAAAAACATTTCTCATGAATGGTTTTAGTCAAGAATGAGAGTACAATAATATAGAAAACCCAGATTTGTTTGTTAAGCTATCACCTGAAGTACTTTGATGACTTCATCTCAATTTTACTTGTTCTGTTACAGAAACTGACCTAAGAGGCCGGAAATTAAAGGATATAACGTGAGAAGTTAGAACAGAATGAATTGGCGAAACATGGTGAAAGGAACAAAAACTAGTCAGAAGTTCTTGTGTTAGTGGTAGTATGTGTGGCTGGGATGTTTCTGAAGAGGCTCCCTAAGGATGCCTGAATGAATTGATTTGGGTTCCAAATCAGTAAAAAGATCCTTACCCTTGTGGAGAATGGGCAGGGGCCGGGATTTCTCTGAGATCTCTTTGTCTTTCTTTTTAAGGGGTAAGGGTATCTTTAGGCCCTACAGGGGTATATCTTAGATTCACTCTCTCTCTCCCATCCAGTCTACCTAAACCTTCAAGTGCATATGCATTTTCACCATATAACCCTGCTAGGTTATGGAAGATGTGTACACTGATGGCAGGAATTATAGGCCCACTCAGAGAGTACCTAGACACAGAAAGTTTGGGGGTAAATGATAAACAACAAATTCTTAAGTTAATTCACTTTTGTTAATAAATATGGTAGTTTCTTCTGCCAGTAAGAACTTGTTGTCTCAGTATAGTCTATCTCAAGAAAGAATTGGTTCAGGTAAGTTTTGGAGAAGGAAAAATACTTTTGTCAACATCCACTCCACAGTAGAAAAGGCACCAAGTTCTCTTCTACAGTTACGAGCAGAATCCCAAAGCAGCATAAAATCATTTTCAGTAATTGATATTTGCATCCTCAAACTGTCCTGCAACTGTTGGTGTAGTATCTGCTTCCAACCCATCTTCATAATCTCTTATCGAATCTCCTGCCCTGACTCCAGCTGTGGTATACTGGTTGCTTATATACTGAGAAAGCATTCCTTCTACTCTTTCCAATGTAGCCTGGCCTTCTGCTGTTAAATGGGGTAATGCTTCTTCATAGACGTAAAACACAGGAATGTTCCCTACCCTTGTTCATGTGCTTCCATATCATATTCTTCTTCATTGTGATCATCCGAATCTTCATCCTCAGGATCTGGTTGCCTGGCATTCACACATTGCAGTGAATATTGCCTCCAATGCTGATTTATCACTAGGCACCAATCTAAATTCAGCAATAGTTTCATCACCACTACCATCCTCTTCTTCCAAAAGAAGATGGTTAATAATGTTGTAATAAATATGTAAGGGGGAAGAGGAATACTAAATTTAGTGAGGCTATCACTTTGCAAGTTATGTGGATCTCTGACTACTAGGCTGTACAACTAAACTTGTATATTATTGTATGCCAACTATAATTGAAAAAACTCATAAATTGTACAATGTAAAAAAAAAAGACAACAGGAATTGGAGATGCTAAGTATAGGCAACTTTTTTGAGGATATTTGTTGCACAGGGGAACTGAGAAATGAGTCAGGAGCTAGCAGAGGAACTGAGGTCAAGGGAAGGATTCTTAAGATGTGAGCGATAACAGCATATTTGTATGCTGATGGGAAAGATCCGGTAAGGGTAAAGAAAATAATGATGTAAGCAGAGAGTAAAGCACTGCTGGAATGATGCTGTTGAATAGGTGATAATGGATGGAGTCACCGATGGGGGAGTGCTCCAAAGAGTTCTTGCTCTAACTCCCTTCTTTGCCCAGGCCCAAGCCTCATCTGGGGTCAGTTAAACTCAAGTCCTGAAATACAAGGATGAAATTTCCCAGCTTTCCACACAGAGTTGCATCAGCTCAGGCACTCACCACTCCAATTTTCTTTTCTTTTCTTTTCTTTTCTTTTCTTTTCTTTTCTTTTCTTTTCTTTTCTTTTCTTTTCTTTTCTTTTCTTTTCTTTTCTTTTCTTTTCTTTTCTTTTCTTTTCTTTTCTTTTCTTTTCTTTTCTTTTCTCTTTTTAGTTTCAAGTATACAGTACATTGGCTAGACATTTATATAGTTTATAAAACGATCCCCTCTAATGCTCCTTCTCTTCTCTGGTTTTCCACCTAGCCGATACATTAATGCTAACTGCATCTCCTATGAGGTGCTCTCCATTCCTGTGACCACCTATTGCCGACTAATTTGTACTTCTTTAATCCTTCACCTCATTCTCCCAGCCCCCCAAATCCCCCTGCCCTCTTTCCATCACCAAATTGTCCTCTATATTTACCACTCCAATTCTCAGTTCCATCTTTGTGTTTGGTATCCAGGAATTTGCTTTGCTTTTTGTGATTTCAACTATGCTTTTAAACTAATTTTATAACATTTGCCCATTTCATATTTTTGTGCCTGAAATTCTTCCTGGCTATCTTAGTCTACTGTCTTACTGCGAATGGGAGTCTCTTGGAGTGATTTTTTTCTCAAGTGCAGATCTGATGAGGATACTTCCCTACTTAAAATCCTTCAGTGGTTTACATTTATGATAAGAATAAAATCCAGGCTTCTCGTGATTACAAATATAACCTGTTTCTTCCCTCTCCAGGCTCCCAGCAGTCTGTCTCTGGTGCATCAGGAAACACCAATATTCAGTAGTGAAATATGTCAGTTTTCTTTTTCAGTTTCTAACCTTGGTGTCATTCTAAGAATGGCCTTCTTCGTTCTAAGATTGTAAAACTGTTCAATATTTAATATAGCATGTTTTATTTTATTGTTTTTACATTTCAGATTTTAATCCATGTACAACTTTTTTTAATGATGTGATTCATTAGCTTTACTTTTTTTTTTTACATTTTTAGCCAATTGCTCCAAGCCCTTTCTCTAATTTTAAATATTATTCATTTGAAATGAAGTCTCTAGCATATTTTCATTAAGAGCACAGATTCTGGGGTCAGAGGAGTCTGGGTGTGCTTATTAAGTGCCCGCTCTGCCCCTTGTCCGCTGTTGTGAGGATTCTGGGAGATAGTCTATGCATGGTGCAGGCACCAAGGGGTCATTTACGTACATCATTGTGTTGGACATCATAATAATTTAGTAGTAGAAATGAAATTAATGGATTTTTTTTGGACTGTAGTCTATTCTCTTGATCTATACCTGTGTCAGGATCGTACTGTTTTAATTTCTTGTGGTTTGATAGAATGTTTCAATGTCACATAGGCAAAATCCCCTGTGTGAACTTTAACTTTTTGTTAATAATTTTAAGCATCTTTTTTTTATCGACTGTATAATAATGCTTTTTCGTGGCTCCTATTTCCCAAGTCATTAATTATTATAAAAACATTCCAATTTTTTTTTAGTAGTTAGGATTTAGTATTTAGGGTTTTGGTATTCAGAATTCTAAAAGATTATGGACAAAGAATTTCATAGGAAAAGCTGAATGGCTTAGGGTTATTTGGATTGGCTTGATGTATCATGAGATAGGATTAACTTATTATTTTCCATAGCTCTTGAGAACCAAATGAGAAAATAGGTTTCAGCTAAACAAAAGCAAAGAATTGTTGTTTTGTTTATGTATAAGTCTAAATAGGGACTGAATTATCTTTCTGAAGAAAATGTTAAATATTATTTTATTATTTTTCTCTCTCCCCATCCCTCTTTCCCTCTTCTTTCTTCTTCTCTCTCCCTCCTTCGGCTCTAATCCAGCTGAGGGAAAGGGAACAAAACCCAGCTGATCGCTTAAGGGGCTTTCTAATTCTATGATTACATGAACTTTAACCTTTAATGTGGGCTAACTTGCATTTTGGAGACTATCTCACATGTCAGGAACCAAAGTTTCACCATCCTCATTAGAGTCTCACTTAAGCACATAGTTTTGCCCAATAATGTACATCTCTTAAAACACTTAATTCCTTTGTCTTAATCAGTTTCCCTTGCTTTGTCGTTAGTATTTCAAGCATACTACTGAGTCATTATCACTTCATATTCCCTCTTAAAATATGCCTTTTTCTTTGTTTATTTTCTGCACATATATCATGGGGCAGGGAGCAGCAGGAAATGATCCTTCTCTGACCACTATGATTTAGCACTCTGTGGCTTCTTTTGCTGCATGTTTTTTTTTTTTAATTCACATTCACACTAATTTATTAATGCTCCCCCCAGCCTAATGTACATTATTGATGCTACCTTACACTTGAGGCAATTGCAAAATATGACCAGTGAGCTGAACAGAAAAATAATGGAGACTCATGGCATTACAGTTTCCAGAAAGGTCTCAGTTTCCAGTAACTTCACTGCTTTAGATTAACATTAATCAACCAAATATTACCTAGAGTTAGTATTATAGTGGATGTTGTGTGAGATGTATAGTTATTCATTCATCATTCAGCAAATATTTATTGAGAGTCACCTATTAGGTGCTGGGAATAGACTGATAGGAAACTGGACATGAAGTTTTCAGTCTGCCAGGGTTGGTGTTACAAGTGCTATCTATGAAAGAAAAGAGGTATCAAATTTATTCATTCAACACACATTTCTTGGCCACCTCTTACTTTGTGCAAAGCATTGAAGTTACACAAACTGGGAAGTGGATTGGCATGGGCTGCCTGTGAGAGGAGTTAAGTACCAGTTAAAATGTAGGGGCTTTTTGAAGTCATGAGTGAACCATTTCCTTCTGGCACATGAAATAAAGACCACTAGGGAGGCAGAGTCAGAAACTTCTTTCCTGTCTTCCTATTACCTGCCAACATTAGAACCACCCACCACAAGGGGGACAGCAGGAGCAAATATGAAAGCCACCTCAAGTTGGCAGGTGTAGAAGCTGGCAGATGGGTCTATAGTTCAATAGAGGGGAAACGAGACAGACAGAGAAATCTTCCCAACTAAGGCACTGAACAAGCCCAGGTGAGGGGTACATGTAGGTCTCTGTAGCTCTTCCCATGTTCTCTGGAAGTGGGAGCTTCCATATCCTTTCCAGCTTTGGTTTAAGCTCTAAATTGCATTTAGAGCCATGCCTACCCTGCCCTCAACCAACCATTCATTCCGCCAGCCATCAAATCACCAGCCAAAAACTTACATTTTTCCCATTGACTAGCCTTTCGCATAGAGCACTTTCTCATTTCTTTTTTCTCTTTTCTGGATGATGTTCAATTTTGGATGCATATTGGAATTTTCTGAGGAGTATTTAAAAAATATCGATGCTTGACTTCCACCCCAGAGATTCTTATTTAAGTGGTCTGAAGTATGGCCCAGAAATCATGATTTTTAAAAGCTCACCAGGTAATTCTAATGTACTAACCAGGTTGAGACTCATTGGTCTAAAAAATAAGTGTGATCAATGCACCATCTAATTCCGTAAAGGAAAGAGAACACTGCTAATAATGTTCATCTGTTTGCTTTGTTAGGAAAAAAAAATTGCAAGCTTAAATTAGAATCATAGGTTCTTAAATAGACATTAGGTTTAAAATTGTTGTAAATATAGAATTTCTAGTCCAACTGTGGAGTTGTCTTGTAGAAATTTAAATCTAGAACACAGAGTTAATTCTGTGGTGGTGTTATAGACTGAATGTTTGTGTTTTCCTAAAATTCACATGTTGAAATCCTACCCCTCAATGTGATGGTACTAGACGGTGGAGCTTTGAGGAGGTGATGAGGTTATAAGGATAGGGCCTTTGTGATTGGGATTAATGCCTTTGTAAAAGGGTAAGATATCTCTCACCCTCTTTCTGCCACATGAGGATACAATGAGAAGATAGCAGTCTTCAACCTGGAAAAGAGTCCTTACCAGAAACCAGCCAGGCTCGCATCCTGAGCTTAGACTTCCCAGATTCCTGTGAGAAATAAATATTTGCTGCTTACGCTACCTGGTCTATAGTATTTTTGTTATAGCAGACTGAACCGAATAAGACAATTTGCGACAGCTGATGAAGAAAGTTGGACTAAGGGAAGGTGAGGAGCTATAAACAAGCACTACTATGCTAGATTGATGAGGGAAAAAATGCTTTTGGAGAATGCCTACCTAGGCTTTTATAATAAATTTATATGATTTATTCAGTCCTTTCATTTGGTCATATAAACAAAGGACAGTTTAATGCATTATTTACTGAACAACAGTACTACCTCTTCTTCATCCATTCTTTTGTAAGAGCGTATCAAAGAGCCATCTATGGTTTTCCTAGGAATTTTTTGATTTCGGGTCTTACATATAAGACTTTGATTCATTGTGAGTTTTTTTTTTTTAAATATAATCTTAGAAAGTGGTCTAGTTTCATCATAATCCAGTTTTCCCAGCACCATTTATTGACAAGATTGTCTTTACCTTATTGCATATTCCTGCCTTATTTATCATAGATTAAGTGACCATATAGGCATGGGTTTATTTCTGATCTATGTGTCTCTTTTTGTGCCAGTACCATGCTATTTTGGCTACTATAGACTTGTAGTATAGTTCGATATCAGGTAGTGTGATTCCTCCAACATTTTTCTTTCTCAGGATTTCTTTGGCTATTCAAGGTCTTTTATGGTTCCATATAAATTTTAGAATTTTTGTTCTAGTTTTGTGAAAAATGTCATTGGTATTTTGACAGGGATTGTATTAAATCTGTAGATTGCTTTGGGTAGTATAGACATTTTAACAATGTTAAGGACAGTGAGATTCTTGACTCAGAAAAAATTAAATCAAATATTGCAAAATCCTTTAGTGGTTATTCTGTATCTGAGAGATGTGTTTATGTGGGAGATGTCAGGAAGGAAGAGCTCATGGCATCCGCAAGTCAATGCGATGTGAATGTTTGTGTTTAAACACTCACATATGTTTAAAACACATATTTACCAGAATAGAATTTAAATATTTCTTCATTAAAAAAAAAAAAAAAACCTGAAATGAGAAAAGAGAATGCAGCCAAGGTTGAGGCTTTGATCTCATAAATGTCAAGACATGGGTGATGTTCCATCACATTTCCAGTCCTTACACCTACTCCTCAGCGTCACTTAGAAAAGCGGTGCGGGATAGGATTGATAATCGACCATGCGCATCCAAAGGTGGAAACTGGGTCCACCATCGAAAGACCCAAACAAAAAAGCAGTGTGGACCTGCGATGTTCTTTAGTCTTTCTGCAGTTCTCTCCTGCCTCACACAGACCCTGTTCATTGAACCTCAAGTCCCCAAACGATTATGCTGCCTCTCTGCAGTCCAAACCTGACCCCCACGTTCAGGGTCTCCACTGAAGAATGACATCTGTCTTATATCTGTTACTCTAATCTCCCCCTCTCCAACCTCCTGCCCACCAGATTCCCTCTAAAACTTTCCATTCTGCTTAGTTTCTAAAGATAATAATCTGAGAAAGGTTTGTTAGTGTTTTGTTTTTGAATGATCATTGGCTCATCTGTCCATAGGAAACAAAAATATATGTGGAGGTGGTTTGGAATATGTGTGGTGGGTCAGCAGGTGAAGGTGATGAGCAGGCCTGAGAAAAACCTTTATCTTGTCCTCAGTCCTTAGGGTCAGGCAACCTGGAAGTCCACTTGCAAAAGACTGCCAAATTTTGATTTACAGGTGTAGAGGTAAAAATGTGCTATACTTCTTAGCCACAGATTTATTTCTGTTATGAACCCAGGAAAATTATACACATTATTCCTGTGTTATATCAGGATTAATTCCTATGAATAATAAACCAGAATTTAATCTCATAGAAAGTTCAGTTTAGCTTGGAAGAGAAAGTAAAAATAACACGTCTTCAAAGCAACAGAAGGAATAGCCATGTTCACAGGAACACTCACCAACAAAACACCCAGAGGTCTTAGGGTTTCCCTAAGAATTTTATTTCAGTGGAACACCATAAAAGAATGAAATTGGGTGCTTTTTTTTTTTTTTCTTAAGAAATAACTAGCAATAGATTTTCTTATGCTTGGGAAGATTTTTAAAAATTATTTTTCATTTGGTTTTTAAATTCTGTCTTTTACATGCTCCAGCTGAATTTTGAAAATTGGACTCCTTTCCCTCCTCCAATATCAGAAATAAGTCTTTTCTGTGTGCAGGTATTTTTTTCTCTTCCTTTGGAAATTAGCTCTCAAGACAGGATATGAGTAAGAATAACAAATACCTGAGAAAGTGAGCTGCAATATATTTTATTTCTTTCTACCGTCATCAAAGACTAACAGTCCAACACAAGTTAAAATTGCCTTCTCCCCAAGACTGTCAACCTTGCCTCTGGAAATTTATCTGGGAAATGTTGCCTGGTTAATTATTATAGTAATAATACCACACACATGTTTGTATGCACACTGACACATACACACGGACACAACACACATAGATATACACGGCCTAGCTTTCTCTCCCTTCAGCCTTTGGCCTTCATAGGCACATAAGACAAGTTGAAAGGGGACTTATTGAGTGGCGGCAGAGTCCCAAATTCCCATTTTTTGGAGGAGAATGGCAGCCAGTAAGAGTTATCACTTGAAGCTGAATGTGTTCCTTGTGATGTGTACGTACCTTGTTGGCGAAGCCACAGAGACTGGGTAGGAAAATGACTGACTGGCATATAGGAGGACGGGTTCACTCCTGATCACGTGGAATGGAGCAGGCTGTCTAACTTTCGCGTTCTTATGAACCTCTGAGGATCTTGTTGAAATACATATTTTAATTCTGGAATAAGATCCAAGATTCTGCAGTTCTAACAAACTCCCAGATCATGTGAATGGTGGTGCTTTGCAGCACAGATTGGCCTCTCCCTGACCCCCTCTGCCTACTTCCTGCTCATAACAGAATTTTAGAACTGGAAGGAATCTCAAACGTCTTTTCTAGTTATCCCTAAAAGATTGATCTCTGGAGTGACTTCATTTGAATCACCGGGAAGGCTTTAAAACCCTAGATTTCCAGAGGTTCTGAGTCAGTAGGTTTGTGGGAGGTCCCATGCATCTGTGTTTTCTCAAAGCAACTCAGGTCAATTGGAGGAGCAAAAATCCTTTGGACCATTAAAAATGGTCTCATGTTATAAATAAGGAAACAAGTTGTGAGTAGTTATGTGACATAACCAATAAGACCTAGGACTGGAACTTAGAGACTCCTTTTCAGCCCACCACCCTGCTATTTCCTTTTGGGGTGCCTGGGGCAATTGCTTCTGCTAAGAAAGGAAAACAATTTCCCATCTCTGAATAAACGATTCTTAAGTATAAAATAAAAGTAAGGTCCAGTGCTGTTTAATGGGGTGCCATTCCACCCAGAACATTTCCTCTTGCTGGAAGCAAGCCCAAAGAGGTCTAATGTGAATTAATTTCTATCCTACTCCAAAAAGAAGTTGCTTAGAGAAGTGCACTGTGGAAATGGAACTGGAGGTGCTTCCCATTACATACCCCCGGGAGATAATTTCGTAGTTTAAAAGTTCTTTGCTCTTGGGTGTTTCTCTGATGCCCAGTGAAAATATTGATGCTTCCAATCATTTCCACACAATCAGCAACTCTAAAATTGACAAGCAGTCTTTCTTTTCTTCTTAGAACTTGAAGCTTTTGTGTTTATTTTCACCTCAAGTGCCATAACTCCGGTATGGGGTTGCTTTTACTTGGTCCCATTGATTTTAGCTGAAACACTGAAATTTTGCACCTTCTCCCTCGCTACCGAGTGGTGCCAATTTGGGGAACGGAACGGTGATTTGGATTTCCCCTGCAGTCTGGGTTCACCATTCCTGCGTCACCATTTTCAGTTCTTTCTCTTTGAGAAGAAGAAAAGCTCTATGAATACTAATGAAAGTGTCTGCTAGTCTTGTCCCACTTAAATAAGTAAGGCTGAAAAAGATACCATGACTTTGGAGAGCTTTCTTCGCAGTATCTGCATCTCAAAGCCAGACCTCCTCCTCTCTACTTACAGTGAGACATCTCAGCCCGGGGGACCTCTCCTTCCTGGTCCTGAAGCCATATTGGGCTGCTCTGGAAACCAGGGACTACAGCTATGGACACCTCTTGAAGGAGTTCCCTGGTAAACGGGACATTTTGTGATCTGTCTCTCTGGGTTTCTCTGCTAGAGACAAATCTGTTCTCATCCTATGAATGCTGGGGTATTCAAAGAAGAGCTTTCTTTGGAGTGAAGTTGCTTTCTAGAGTAGTCTTTAAGTAAGTGGCCTAAGATCAATTCTCACTTATAGGACATTATCAACATTTCCTGGAGAATGGGTTTCAGCAGGTGCTTTCATTGTATAGGAGACTTAGCTCTGGACTAAGAGTGAGAGGGTCGAGTGCTAGGCTCGGCTCCTTCCCACATGATTGGATGTCCTAGTGAGCTTTGGGCTTCTTACAATGGGATAATTTCACCCTGACTATTTAAAATAAGAAGAAACATGTAAAAGCACTTGGTAAGCTGTAAACCTTGCAACAAATATGAGTACTATTACCACTAAGAAATAATGTTCCACGTGTTATGCGTAATTGTTGGTCTTTTCTGTATTAGACTTTCATAAGGTGTGTAAAAGATAGTGTGGCAGCTTTTGGTGCTGAGAAAATTCTCTTCTCACATCTCCTCCTCTGGGAGCAGAGTTTACTGAGTGAGTCCCAGCTGCTGAGCTTTGCAGGCCAGCATAGCATCAACACCAAGTTATGCTTCCCAAGAATTGCTCCCGGTCCAGGGCTAGTGTGGCAGGAATTCTAAGACATGGGAAGCATAGCCTCCTTCAAAGGGTGGTTTGGACTGAGAACTCCTTGTTAGTCTTTCTGAAAATTTCCTAGAAACCGCAGAGCAGTTTCACACCTCCCTCTTCCTCCCTTTCCCCTCTCCTTCAAAGGAATCAGAACTCATTGCAACATAATAGTTGCCCTTGCTTCCTCCACCTCCCGCCTCATTTTTTCCACTGGTGTTGCCTGTCTCCATCTCTTAAGACAAATTTCTTGCCTGTCTTAATCTCATTTTAGCATCTGCTTCTTAGAGAATTGGTATAATGTAGACCATGTATTCAATTTCCTGTGAATGTCCCACAACACCTTGAGTTGTTAGCAATAGCAATTCTCCCAGACCCTGGAGCTCCCTCTGCACCTGCTTCTGGACTAGGTCCATTCTCTGGTTCTGCTCAGAACCAGAGCTTGTACAGAAGCTACAAGCCCCCTGCTCTTGGCTCCAGTACTCTCTGGCCACTATCTGCCTAGGTGGCTGCTTGCAAGGATGGAGTCCCAGCACCCATCTGGCACCTAGGACCCACTCTTTAACCTGCCCTACCATTTCTCCCTCAGACCTACCATTTCCTTCTTTAGTCCCTCATCCACAAAAACCCACATTTTGCCCTTTAACACACAGAATAGTCCTTAATGTTCCTATATTAGAATGAACTAGGTTGTGATGGAGTTAAAAAAAAAAAATTCAATGACTTAAAATAACGAAGGTTGATTTCTTGCTAGCCTCACATGTCTGAGGCGGGTTGGCAGGAGGGCTCTGTTTGTCAGTCACTGAAGGACACCAGCTGAGGTTGAGGGAGGCTTCCTGATGACCAAGGCAGAGAAAAGTAGACTGGAGTTTCAGTGCCTGCAATTAAATTCTTCCTCCTGGAAGTGACACTCCGTTTTGCTCATATTTCTTTGGCCAAAGCAAGTCACTTAGCCAGGCCTAACTTCACAGGGCAGAGAAGCAGAGGGAGGTAAATGTAATAATTAATGCCACAGTCCCTCAGAAAAGGTGGGTCAGAAAGAGCTCTGGTTTTTCACACATAAACTCATTGATTTTTCTGGAGGCTTATAAGAGCTAGATTCTCTGAAAGAGTGAGAAAAATAACTTAAATCCCCCTAAAGCTGAGCCCAGAAATTCTTAACCCAGCAACAGAAGAAAAATTGAATTGTTCACATCCTGCCGCAGTCTGAGCACTGCAAATACCCACACAGCCAGCCAGGGGTGGGGTTTGTGTAAAGGATTGTTAATGTGACCATAATATCACACCACCTATGTCCACATGGCAATACAACAGCTCTTTTATTATTTTTGGCCATGGAACAGGGGCCGCTACACCTGTTCCCAGGGCTCCTGGAGCAGGAACAGGAATTCGGCAGGTAATCCGTGATGCCTGCAACTGGTGGGGAAGTTCCCCTTTAAAGATGGGGCACAACTAAGCAGGGACCGTATACTTACCATTCTGGAACTGACGAAACTTCATTTGTTGAAAACGACCTGAGGAGAACTGAAATGCCGCCTTGCTCCACCCTTCGAGAACTGCACTTTCCAAAATGGATGTGTAAGGACCACTTCTCTGGCCTCAGCAAATGACTCTCTTTACATAGCTTATCTGTTGGGCTCATGCTTTCCCTAAGGTGCGGGGAGGTTTTTAAGTGCTTTAGATTTAAAATGGCAAGAACAGTGCAGCTTGAATTCCGGTCCTGTTGGGTGAGTTGAGTAAAAGGGATTGCCACATGGTGAGTTAAAAAAATTAAGTCAAATAATTTGTCATGTGTGAAACATACAATCAACAAATGAGCTATAATGTCCATTTTCTCAATGGCCACACAAAATCAATTTGCAGAAAATGAAAATATATAAATATATGTAGAAAATTAAATAGAGTCTTTCTCTTTAAGGGGTGGTGAAGTCTAATAGAATTAAAAGATTGAGAATAGTTTAGCAAAGGAAGTAAGCATTAATGAGAGAACTTTTGAATTAATTAGCTTGAAATAGTATAGTAATATTCTATTTGCCTCCAAAGAAGACTTTAGTTCTCAGAATTTACTTTCTTTAGGCTATCACTACAGTGCGGCATCCTGGTTCTTCTAAATTTTAAGAAATTCATTAAAAAATATTAGTTGTCATCATGAACTTCACTGTAGGCCCTGGAGAACTGTCACGAAAGCTGTTGAGTATTTCAGCATAACTGACTAAACATAGCTCTGTAAAATGGGCTAACATCTCTTGTTGTCAAGTATTCTATGTTATTCTGTAAAACAAGAACCCTATTAGACTTTTGTTTATGGCACAGAGCATTTTCTCTGAGTACTGCTTTACATGCATCCTTGCCAAGTTTTATTCAACCTAGGATTATAAGGACAAGGCCCATGTTTGCTTAAGGAGAGACAGACAATATTGATTTTAGTCCGTCAATAGTCTGTAGGTATGAAAGAATGGGAAAGCCTTCCTCAAGACTTATTTTTAGAAGAGCATTAGATTGCTTGATAATAGTTTTTTTTTTTTTTTTTTTTTTTTTTTTTTTTTTTTTTAAGTTGAGAGTCCTCTTGTGCCATCTTAGTCCAGGAACAGTTTGGCTAAGGTTGTAAACAGGTGACTCACCTAGAGCTATTTTAGGATCAGAATCAGAGGAAGATGTCTTGCTTCAAATTATGAAAAATGCCCATCTTTAAATTAGTATTAAGCAAAATATCTATTATCAATTTATAACATAGAGCCCTAATTGGAAAATAAGTGAAGTTTTCCAGAGATTAATTTCCTCAGTATTGGGTGTGATTATTAATTCTACAAGAAAGGATCAAGGTATATTGCAGGCATCTTCTCAGCACAGTTTGTCTCAAGGTGAGGCTTTAGTGGTGACACTATTATTAATCGTGGGACTTAATCTGCTATCCATCAAGCACAGAGAATATGATAATATTAGCTATCGATAATAATAGCTACAGTTTATTGAATACTTGCCATATATAGCTCTATTTTAGGTACTTTCCAGGCCTTATCTTTTTAAATTTGCCATCATTAGATTGTATAATTGAGACCAGACATAGAAATCATCCGTGTGTACTTTGGTGGGAAAAATATGAAATGAGACTTCTTTTAAAAGATAGCTTATTATTACATGAGTGTGGAAGCTCAAATAAGATTTCTCTGAGATTAAATCACCAAAATGCCCACTCTTGTGTTGATGTTTTTCTGTATGACTGGAAATTCAATTTTTGCCTACGAGCCAGGATTCTTGCAGGCAAGGAACAGAATTCGAGTGATCTTTAATTGAGAAATTTCTATTTAGAAGTATATATTAGTTGGAATGCTTTCAGCTATAAATAATAAAAATATCTTACTAACAGTTGCTTAAGCTAAAGACATTTAAGTATTCCATTGGTTAAGAATTCTAAGAGTTAGTGATTCAAGAATTAGGTGAGTGGTCCAACTATGTCAGCCTGGTAAGTCACTATCTCTACAATCGTCTTGGCCTTTTCTTTAAGGTAACGAGGTAGTTGAAATAGCTTTAAGCACCATGTCCTTGCATAGTAACATCCATAGATAAGGAAGAAGATGGTCAGAAAAGTGGAGCTCTCTCCTTTTGAACCAATCATGGGTCACTCTCCGGGAACTGGTTCATTGCCTCCTGTAGTAGGCAGAATAATACCCGCCCCACCCCACCAAAATATGTCCATGACTCAGTCCCTGGAAACTTGTGACTATGTCACCTGACATGGAAAAGAGACTTTGCAAATGTGATTAAGTAAAAGATTTTGAGACGGGGAGCTTATCCTAGATTATCAGGTGGGCCCAATGTAAACACAAGGATCTTTATAAAGGGAGACCTGTGGGTCAAAGTCAGGGAAGGAGATGGTGGAAGCAGAGGTTCGAGTGATCCAGGACACAACTCAAAAAATGCAGGCAGCTTCTAGAAGCTGAAGAAGACAAGAAAGTGAGTTCTACCTTAGATCCTCCAGGCAGAATGCAGCCCTGGTGACCCATTTTAGATTTCTGACCTCTAGAACTGTAAGATAACTTTATGTCATTTTAAGTCACTGTTTTTGATGCCACAAATAGTAGCAATAGGAAACTAATACACCTCTCAAAATTGAGATTCTATTAATAATGAAGACGGAATAGCTGTGGGTAGGTACCTAAGAGTGTTTCCTATACTCTAGAAGAAGAATCTGAGTCACTGAAAGGCATGGTCTAGTGAGTACTAGCTAAAGAAAAACCCAGTAGGTGCAGCTTATGGGTTGGTGGGTCTGGAGTTGGTGTTTGAATGACAGCACTAATGGGCCTAACTCATCTGACCTGAGAAAAATATGAGTTGTACTGGGGATCTAAGATGACTACATTGAGTTGTGGTGCTTCGGTTTTCTTGACCACATGAGGAGGTAAGCAAGACATCTGTTTTAATTTCTATGAATAATTAGAAAAGTGCTTCCTATTTCCAAAGAAATCTATCAGGATTCCCAATTAAATATGTTAGATTGAACACAGACTTATTTCTGCTCTCTCTCAAAATCCCACTAGGATACCATTAGAAAAAAAATTTAAGCAAGTGAGAGTGAGGTACCCTACTGAAATCAGAGGTATTAAGTGAAAGATTGCATACTGAATGGTGCGATCTCTTTTTATTCTCTCTCTACTCTCTGCTCAGCAAAAAGTGGCTGTCAGATTTATTATCTCTAATCTCCTCTTCCCCATATACCTGATCCCACCCCAACCCAACAGGAGATTGGAAGTCTTTCAGAGAAAATGACTGGCTTGTGATAATATATTAACTTGAAAGTATTTTAATTTAGCTCTGCTTAAAATTAAAGGAAAAGAATAGGTTATGACGTGTAAATATATGTTGTAAGAAACATGGAGAAAGAAGCACTTGGTTGAAACAAGTACTTCAGATTCAGAGTTATTTGCCTCATGCTAATCAGATATGGACAATTAAGGGATTCTTATAGTTAATTGTAAGAGCACAATGGATGGAAATTTTGAGCCAAAGGAGTTAAGTTCTCAAGTTTATTTTTTAGTTTGCACATGCTTTGTCTCTTTAAAATATAATTACACTTCCTCTTACATATTTTCTTAGTAAGGACAGAGAGTATCCATTATATTTAATTTCTAATTACACTGCTTGTTGTAATTTGTAATCATGACTATGTATAGTGTAGAAAATTATATTTGCTAAAGAGAACTGTATTTGTCCACGTAAGTTATAAACTTTATTTGTCCTAGGAAATTGAATTTCCTGCCCTGTTTTCTTATAATTAAACCACTGATTATTTCCATATTGGTCTTGTTACAGTTAACTTTGCTATTATAAAAGTTGTGTTAAGTCCCTAGATGTTACCTCCTTGTAGTCATGTAAGTGAAAATAAAAATGGAGTTTATAGAATATTCATTTCTAAAACATAGCACAATATCTCATTCTTGCACAGACTCAAGAGAAAGACAAACACTGACACATGTTGATCCTCTGATCACCCTTAAGGAAAGTAGCCCTTACCCATTGGGCAAGCCCTGTCCACAAACACAGGGCCTCCAACAATACTTTTTTTTTTTATGCCTCACTCTTAAACATAAATGGACATTCATGAGACATCTGGGTATTTGAAGAAATCCTCCAACAATTAAGACAGAAAACAAAATAATCAAGGAGAGACCTCCCAGAGAAAGCAGAGACAACGAAGCAGCAGACGACTTTAGAGAAGGTATGCCAATCATAATAAAATAACTAAGGTGTTACATAAAGAGGGAATATTCAGAAACGGCAAACAAGAGCTTGATAGAAATTAAAAATAAGATAGCAAATAAAGATGTAAAGGGTTGGAATTTAGAATCGAGGATGCCATCAACTTTACATTCAAAGTGAAGCAAAAAGACTAAGTGATAGGAAATAGGAGAGAGAAGGAAAATTAAAGATCAATCTACATAGGTCCTACAGCAATCTAACAGGCATGGAAGCAAGAAATGACAGAGGTAATGGAGGGGAAGAAACTACTGGAGAAAGGATACAAGACAATTTTTCCAGTATTGAGTGATACAAGTTTTTAGATTTAAAGATCCCACTGAGCGCTCAGCAAAATGACTGAAGAAAGTTCACAACAGAACATATCATTAGGAAATTTTAGATCATTAAGGATAAACCTAAAACTTTATCATAGTAGCTTTTGACTTCAGCCTTGAAAATTAGATGAAGATGGAGCAATGCCTTCAACTCGAAGGAAAATGAATTTCCTCCCCGAACTATCAATGAGTGGAGAACACAAAGTTTCAGGCATGCAATTTTTCAAAGATTTTACCTGTCATGCACTTTTTTATTCAGGAAGCTAGTGGAGATGCATCTCAGTAACACAAGGGGATAAAAGAAACCCAAGGGAAGGTCATGGGACTCCCAGAATGATGGAAAAGGAGCAATTATGCCTGAGAGGAGCAGGGGGGCAAAGACTCCAGAGAAAATGGCTCAAGAAAACAAATGGGGGGATGATAGAAGAGTTCTGTTGGAGGCTTTAATGACAAACTAATTGATGGGTATATAGGAAATAAAGAAAATGTTAAAATTAGGCAATTAATGCAAGAAAAGACAAAGTGTTGTACAAGAATGAAAATATATCCATAGTACTACAAATGACTCAATAATATTGTTTACTTAGTCATAACAAACCCTATTTGATATAATCCAATGTTAAGCCAGTTAGTTTTCATTATAGAGGGAGGTGTTTGGGGAGACTTTTATATATATATATATATATATATATATATATATATATATATATATATATATCATCTGCCTGTAATACTGTTAGAAATAAAAATGTTTCTACTTGCTTATCTAATACCTTAAAACAGGTTGATAAATGCTTCTTAAAGATTCTTTGGTTGCAAGAAACAGAAATACACTTGTAAATGTTCGATTAAAAAGGAAATTTAACAGAAACGTATAGAATGTAAAGTAGGAAGCATGATCAGGCCTCACAGGAACCGGAAAGTCATCAGGCCACATCTCTCTTCATTCTTCCTTTCTGGAGCTCTGGTCCTTCCTCCTCTTGATGCAGATTACTTCTGTGAGTCTTTCAGTTTCTGTTCAGACCCTGGCTTGATTGGGATTCTGACTTTGCCGATGCTGACAGGGAGAAAATCAGGAGAAAGGTTCCTGAATACCTCTGACTTGTGGGTCAAGACAAACACTGGTTTAAGTACCAGAAAAATTCTGAGAAGCCATAAATTATAGCTTAGAGATCACAGTACTAGTTGTGTATTATAACTTGGGGTGAGTGGCAGAGGCTAATAATTTTTCCCTAATATTCACTCTTTACCTTTTCTTTAAATAATCAAATTCCCAAATTTTACCTCGGCACATGACTGCCCAGCTAGACATATTTTGAGCCTCTATTGGAGCTATATAGATGTGACCATATGACTAAGTTTTGGTCAGTGGAATGTTATTAGCAGAAATGGTGTGTCTACTTCTGAGTAGTGTCTTGCCTTCCGCTGCCTCTTTATCCCTTCCCACAAACCAGAACATGAATGGAACTTCAATGATAAAGACTATACGCTAGGACAGAAGTTGTTAAGCTCTGACCCATGGACCAAACTTCACAGAAAAATTTTGCTGACTCCTGTTCTAGGTGATTACGGAACAACAAGAGAGAAGGAGTGTCGTTCCTTGAATCACCCAATGGAATCAAGACTCGTATTTGCCTTGATTGTCTGCCTGCCCCTGGACGATTACCTGAGAGAAGAATAAACTTATCTCTTATTTGCATCGCTGCATATCTGACATTCTTATGGGAGCTTATTTAAATTTAATATGCTACAAAAACAATGTTGTAACAAATTTAATTTCCCATACCAAATATATAATGAGTAAATTTAATGTTTCTGTAAAAAAAAAAAAAAATAACCGAATATAGCTTAGACACAAGATTAAAGGTTAAGACAACACTAATTACTTAAAAGGCAGGATTTAAAGGAAACTCTAGCAATCATAACTAGAGAGAAAAAATATATGAAAATAACAGAGAATATATATCTTACAAGATGGGATCATTACCCTAATGTAGTTTAATATTTAAATTCATAATATTTTCAAAGTAAAGTCTCCTAAATATCCTCCTTTTTCACTCTTATTGAATAAGACAAAATGACTGACTCAGTCCTGTCTCCTGAGAGCAGCTGTTCACAGAATTTACTTGCAGTTCTTCAATAAACTGCTAATTGAGACTCATTCTCTTGATTCAGCTATGACGTCCAGCCAAGGCTGAATCTAAAAATATGTGTCTTATAATTTTCTATTTCTGAAAGAAATGGGAGATATAACTCCAAAGGAAATCAGAAGTCAATTCCAGGCAGCTGAAAAAGCTTGCCACAGAATAAAGTGAAAGGGAAAATTTATCGACTTTCTTTCGTAGAACTTGGATTATCCTCATAGCTGTCCCCCCTATGTCTGAGCTTTCTACGTTTCACTTGATAAACTAAAGAACAAAAAGTTAAGAATAATGACTTAGAAAAAACTACTAAAACTTAAGAGAAATGAAAATATATGTTCATATGCAAGCCCATAGTAAATATTAGGAGTAGATTTATTAGTAATTGCCAAAAACTGGAAACGAACCAAAGTTTTCAACTGCTGAATGGATAAACTTTCTACTCAGCAGTAAAAGTAGGATAAATTAGTACTCAGCAATAAAGAGGAATGACGATTGATACACAGATGTGTCTCAAATGCATTATGTTAGCAAAAGAAGCCAGATTCTAAAGGCTATTCACTATGTTTTTTCATTTATATTACATTCTAAAAAAGGCAAAATTATAGGAATAGAAAGACCAGTGATTGCCAGGGCTTGAGGACAAAGAGGATTGGCTACTAAGTACGATACAAGGGAATTTGGAGGCATAATAGAAGTGTTCTGAATCTTGATTCTGGCCGTGGTTCCATAACTCTAGGCTTTTGTCAAAACTCATTGAACTCTAAACTGAAAAGAATAGATTTGAATATATGTAAATCAAAATGTAAATTAAAAAAAGAAAAACCCCAAACTTAAAATGAATGAAATTAGAAACCTATGAGAATACAACCAATAAGACAGATGCTATATCTGGATATTCTTTTCTTTTTTAAATTCCATTTTAAAATTATTTTAACATTTATTATATTTTATTATGAAATAAAGCACAGATGCATAAAACCACACACCATACAAAACAAACACATGACTTAATGAATTATTGTAACATAAGTCTTTCTGTAACCAAAAAGCAGGTCAAAATAGAACTTTCCAGCCACGCAAGGAGTCCCTTGTGTGCCCCATCTGATCACAAACCCTCCCTCTCACCATTGGTAACTACCATCCTGACTTTTTTACTTATCACTTCCTTGTCTTACCTCATAATTTTATCACTCAAGTATGCATCCCTAGTCATTACAATTTAGACTTGTTCACTTCTGAAAATTATTTCTTTTAAGTCTCTTATATTCTATAGATTCTCCCTCTGTCCCCCTTTTTTTCTTCCTGGCAATTTATTTTTGGAATAGTTTTTCTCAGTCTGGGCTTTGTTGACCGCATGCTCACAGTGAAACTTAACATTCCTTTGTCCTCTGTATTTCCTGCAAACTGGCAGTTGGATCCAGAGACTTGATCTGTCTCAGGTTCAAATCCTTTAATAAGGCTACAGGTGGAATGATGTCCTTTCATCATAAGTCCCTCTAAAGATGGCAATTTGTTCAAAATTTGCAAAACTAAATAAGTATAAAATATATTTCAATAATTAGAGTTTTGAATGACATGCTTTGTAAAATTTTAACATTATACTTCTGAAATTTTAAGACTTGAAATTGCCCTAAAACTTTTGGGACATTCTATCTATAACACAAAATAAAAATGTCTCATGCGGTTGTAATGATACTTTTGATTCAAATTCAGGAGGCTAGGGTTTTTACTTAATCTCTTCATTTTGTTACATCTGTATTCTCTTTTGACAATGCTCAAATTCCTGGTTCTCAAGGACACGAGTAATGATAGAATTACAATATTAATGTTTGGGTACTTCTAACCATAGCATTATGCCCATATACCATTAGGGAAAGGGTAAACTACACCATCTTATGTAATCTATTCTTTAAATTATAGACACAATTAATGAAATTAATGCTGTGTTGGTAAACTGTTCTATATCTGTATCTGTGGAAATAAATTATTATCCACCTCAAAGTTTTTGATTCAGCCTTGATTTAAAATTCAAGTGAGCATCAGAGCGCAAATTGTTTTGAAACAGGAAATTGTAGGAAAACTTTAGGAAGCCATTGATATAGTGTTTTTGTAAATGGAAAGCATTGAAAGCACTAAATTAACAATTAGCCTTTTTTTTCAAATATATAAGAAAGATGGTGAGTGAATACTTACGATATAATTTACCATAAAATGTAAGTTAAGTTTATAATTACTCTGATTCTTATCACAAATTTGCAGTTTCATCTAAGTCTGTTTACTAAAAGGGCAAAGGGCTTTTTTTAGTATTGAAAGTTTGTGCAGATAATTTCAAGGACTATGGAGAGGTGAATGCTCGATAACACATCTGTTGGAATGTGTGCTGTAGAAAAGTAGTTTTGTTCACGTACAGTTGTTTGCCATAAGAGGCTGACTAACCAGCTGGCTGTGACCTCACTGATCCGCTTAGCATATAAGATAAAAAATAACTCTAATAAATAAATTTAAATCATCACAAATATCTCCTTTCTATAAAATGTAGTACATATCTATCTATGTATATCAGTTTTCAAATATCAAGTGCTACTGCTGTATGTTAAATTTTATACTAGATATTTAAATTTGGCTATAAAAAAGAAAGGGTCAAACTAATTTTTACACCATTTTCTTTTTTAAAGTGTTGAATTGATGGGTTGAAGACATAACCTTATAGATCTATATAGTATTTGCTACTCATTACTGACATATAACTCTAAAAACGTAAGTAGATGATATTTTAATAAACATAAAAGGTGAGATAAAATAAAATAAAGGACGCAGTGGAAAAGGCAGAAAAGCTTAAAAAGGAAGTAATTTAGTGCCAATAAACTGAACGAAACAGATAGAATGAGAAAGTTTAAATGGCAAAAAAAAAAAAAAAAAGATAAAAATCAAAGTGAAGGTTGTTATAGGCGTGAGATTCATTATTTCAGTTTGAGTGGGAAGGTGAGCACTTTTCTTTATATCTCTATAACTAGGTTCAATTCAGGCTTTGCTAACGGTAGAAACCTTATACTTGCCAATTCATTTTAATCCAGTACCTTTTGGTTTAAAACCTAATCACTTTTGTCTAATTGCTCTGTTCTTTTGGCATTCTCTCTCTCTCTTTTTCTTTCCTTCACCCTTGGAGTGGCCTTAGTCTCTAGGGTCTGACACAGTGTCCTGACCCTGTGGATGGGCCAGCTTTGGCCTTCCCTGGCCTCCTCCCTCTGGGCTTGGCCATGTGCCAAAATTCTACGTCGCCCTTCTCTGTGTCCTTAGGCCACATCTGAGAAGGGAGGTATAATTCTTTCTGTTCTGGAGGACCCCCACCCCCAAACTTATCACAAAATTCTCATCTACCCTAGAACCCTGGGGCTCGGCCTAAGGGGAAGCAGCCTGGCTTCAGGCTCTCCTCAGAAGCCAGCATCTCAGTTTACCTCCTTTTTATATCTCTCCCTTTTTAGCCACTGGTTGAATTCTCATGTCCTTTTAGGAGGGGAAACAGCTCTGACATTATCATGCAACCTCTTCTCTTAAGGGGACATAAACAGCTTTCTCCAGGGCCTCTAAACTGAAACACAACAAGGTACTTCTGGTCCTTGATAAGTACTAGCTTGGCCTGCAGGCCTCGTTCCCCACACCTGTCCCAGGAGGGGACTTAGAGGGAGACGCAAGTGTTTGGAGCTGACAAAAGTAAATAAAGGGAAAATCTGAGTAAAGCCCTCCTGTGGAGCGATGAGGGGCACATAGCCTGGCATGTGTAGAGGGGGTAGGGCGGAGATCCTGGTCAGATGCGGGTGGATATCCCTGAATATCTCTCCGCTCCCTCTGTTCCTGTAGGTCTAGGAGAAGTTAGTAGGGGAAAAACTTTAAGTAGAACAACCTTGGGGTAGAAGAGGTAAGTGGGGTTTCTGAGGGGCCCAATCTTCTGGTGAAGGGTAGTAATAGGAGTGGTAAGTCTAATTTGTGGCCTCATAGTCTCTGAGGTCTGCCCGCACTCTTACCTCTTAAACTTACTAAGAGGGCACCCACTAAGGCTGTGGCATCAGCCCATCTCCTGGAGCATATTGTGAATCAAGGCGGCTCTGGAAATGACTATAAATTGTCTACTAATAGTCATTCTCATTTTTTTTCTAAGTTGAAAAAGCATCCATTTTTTTAGCTAGACACATGATTGCCTAGAATAAAAACTATATTTCCCAGTCTCCTTTGCAGTCAAATACATCCACATGGCAAAGTATGTTGTTTAATAATTGGCAAGCACATAGTTGTCTGTCCATCAACAGGCAAATGGATAAACGGTGGCATCTTCATACTAATTTATTGGCCATGTGAAATAGAGCTTAACCCTCTGTATCTTTTTTTCTTTACCTGATGTCGAAGATCGCAATAGTACCTATTTAATAAGAAAAAATTTCTTTGAGGATAAAGTGAGTCCATACTGTAAAATGCCTGGGACAGTGTCAAGCACAAAATAAAATCTATTAATAGCAGTAGCAGCAGTAGTAGAAATAGTAGTAATATACAGCAGTACCATGAATATATTCACATGGTTAAATTGCACGAAAATGTGAAGGAGAAAAGGAAAGTAACAGGCAAATATCTACAGTTTAACACCATGTCTAAAAATTAAAACCGTCTAAGCAATGCCATAACATGTCTATGGATGGAATTGTAGACATGCATGGGGATGATGAAAACCCAAATTCCGGATGGCAATTACTTTTGAAAATGGAGAAGGAAATGGGATCAAAAAGGGGTTACAGGAGATTCAGTAGCATATATTTTATTTTTTTAAAGCTAGGTTTTTATTTTATTTGCCATCTATGTTTTTGTATACCTGAAAACATCTTTTTTAAAGTTCTACTTTGGCTGGGATCAGACTTAATGTTTCTCATCTACCCGTTGTTCACGCCCCCATCACACACTGGCGGCTCACACGATCCATTTAGATACAGGAAGTCCTCATTTAAAAATGCCAGCAAGAAAATCTCATTTCAAAAGCACTTAGGAAAAAATTTTCGTTTTGTCTCTTTTGGCAAAGAAATACATTTATCGAGAAGGGATGCTGTGCTGTTTGTTTTCCTCATCATCTAGTGCAGGGTAAGAATTAAAAGTATGCTTACCAATTAGTTGGTGATTCAATTTTCTGGAATTTTAAAATGAATTTTCCATAAAATATTTTAAACACAGCGATTAACTTCCCAACCTAACCCACAAAGTCCTATTTAAGCCCATGTTGCTGCTTAAATTGAAGATAATTATAACAAATATAGGAAAACATGTGAGGTGTTTGTTTGTTTGTTTTTGCTCAATACTATTAAGATAACATCGGCCTTGGTAGAGGTCTACTTTCATTGAAAAAGGAAAATACTAAATTAATTGGTGTTCTAAATTTTCATTTTTCTCATCTGTTTGCTAATATATAGCTCCTCTCAAGTTCAGATATGTCATAATTATGTTTTTCAAAAATGAATTTTCCTCACTGATAGAAATACTGAGTTCACAGCCATCATCTCCCAAGCAATTTGTGGGGGTTCTAAAAAGGAGTATTGGGAAAACCCTGCCTCACATCCCACTTCCTGAGTGACTGCCTGCAGCCTAGTCCTGTCAGAGTCAAATCAGTCTAGTGGGAGAAGAGTGGATGCCCCTGTCTGGAGAGGCAGAAGAGGGGAGACGGAGGAGGGAATGGGCAGAAGTGACAGAGACAGCATTGCCCGGGAGAAAAATAGGATTTTGTCAAGAAGATCCAGGAGAGAAAGAGCAATTAGGAGAACTGCTTTATAAACTATATAAATGTCTAACCAATGTACTTGAAACTAATAATAATAATAATAATAATAATAATAAAAAGATCCAGGTCAAAGCCAGGAAAATGACAAGTGCTAAGAGCAAAGCAGCATGGGCCAAAGTCAAGGATGAACAGGGTTGAAGGCTCTAAAGCAGAAAGAAATGAAGTTGTTCAAAATCAAGGCTGTTGATAAGTTTGCACTTAGGTAGCAGCTGCGTGGCCGAGCTGTGTGTGAGTGCTTGAAGGAGTGATATCTGGGAGGACTTTCCTTTTAAATAACCAAATTCCTTATCTTTCTATAGGGAAATCGAGATCTATCTCCCGCCCCTTTTCACCTTCTCATTCGCCTCTCTTTCTTTTTTTCCTCTTCCCCTTTTATTTAGGAAAAACTTTATATATGTTCCACCACGCACCATAGGCAAATGTTAATATTTTCTATTTTCTTCAAATATTTTTAATAAAAACTCAAGTAATATAAATAAAGTTGTCTCTCTCCTCAATCCCATTCATCTCCTTTTCTGCCCAAGCACATCTGCTATCATAAATTTGGTATAGATTCTTTTAGTTCCTAATTAAATATATTTTTACTATACAAATATTTATCCATAAACAATATAATGTATTGTATTATGTGTTTTTAAATGGAGTAAATATGTCATAGTGATGGGCAAGTTGCTCTTGTCACTGAACATATTTTTATCTCAAACCATGTCCATATATATTGAGTTTGTTCCTTTTAAATATTGTATAGTATTCCATCATATAACATTATATACATTTTATTTACTCATTCCCTTTATGATGTGCATTAAGTGTATTTCAATTTTTCATCATTACAAGAAGTGCTATAATGAACATCTTAATACCCTTTCTTCTTTAGCAATAAAACAGCAGTTTCTAGAGCAAAAGAAATAATTAACTCTAAGTCTGATCTTTTTTTTGTGCGTTCTATGATAAGGACTAATATGTATCTTTTTTTTTTTTTTAAGTTTATCGGGGTAACATTGGTTAGCACAATTATATAATTTTCAGGTGTACATAATAATTTGACATTTATATATTCTATTGTGTGATTACGACCTTAAGATACAACTTAAATTAGTGTGTGATATAAATGTACCCAAGTCCCACCACTTTATTGGTCCTTGGTTAAGATTGCTTATCTTGTTTGTGTATTCTCAAGTATGTTAGAATGCAGGCTTGAGAATCAAACTGCATGGGCTCAAATTTCGACTCAGACTCCAATTAACTGAGGGTCACTGGTCAGAAAAGTCTTTCCTCTTTGAGTGTCAGCTGAGAAGTGAACTCAGGTCAGTCTTTATTGGCCACCAGTAACTTTGATGCATGCTTTCAATGCTTGGCTGCTTCGTGGAGCTTTTCTTTCATGTAAGCTGTCAGGCATTGTGGTCTCAGAACAAGGAAGCTGTGAAGCTCTTTAATTACCCATTACTCCTTCTCCACTATCCCCTAAAATACCCTTGGGCACCTTGGATAATACCTTTTAACTCCAGTCTCAACTCTGATTGGAAACTGACCTGACACACACCTGCCAGCACCTGGTCAGATGACACCATAGAGAGAAATGGCACAGATGTGCTTGTCCCCAGCACGGAGCTGGCTGAGGCCATAGCTGAAGCCTAGTCCTGGCTCAGTCATGGGAAAGCATGGGGGAAGGGGAAATAAGCAAATGTCCTCCCATGTGGGAACAGACCCTGGTGTGGAACTCTAGCCTAGAAGAACAAGGAGTTGAAAGAAGGAGATACTTGCCGTTCTGGCTTTTAAACCCTGTGACTGACCCATTAGAAAACTTGTTTGAAACAGAGCTTGATAAATGACCAAACCAGATCGAGATTCATTCTCCCTGGGGTGCAAGAAAAAAGGGAGAGGAACTAGGAGAAGAGAGGAACTTTGTAAGCTGCTCCCTGCCCAAGCCAGGTGTACCTGGAGATATTACCAATCCCCGGATCTTGGTGGAGCTGGGCCTCAGCTTCTTTGCAAGCCAAGAGACTAGTTGCAATTGTAGAGTTAAATGTTTCTCCCCGAACAAGCCCAGAAATCCACACAAAGAGAAAATAGAATATGCTGCTAGGGACTTTGAGAGAAAAGGTAAACAATATCAGGAGTTTAGGTTTTAATTATCCTCTATTTAAGAGGGCGGGAAGTTGCTGACAAACCCTTTTATTCCCCTATCTAAATGTTAGTGAAACACATTAGCTATAACATGTTAAACATGTTAATATGTATAAATCACTCACTCATAAAATCACATAGAGATATGTAAAATACATTTTAAAATATAAAAAGTTATCTCTTCATATCATTCCAGGATCACATTTTAAAGACTTGGAACAATTCTACTAGCTAGATCTTTCAAATCCTCTAGGATCTAGATTATAAGATTCAAAATTCTAATTAATGACCTGATAGTAATTTATAGTCCTGTGGTTAGGATAATTACATTGTCTTGATGTAGAGCTCTGAACTGATGTCAATTCTTGGCTATTACAAAGAATCCTCAAACGGTTGAAAAATAATTCATAAAGAAGAGCTTTTGTTTATCCAACATTTACTAGCATCAGTGGTCCTTGTTTTTCGGAATGTCAGAATTCTCCATATATTTGTTTTTGTGTTTTTTCCTTTTTAAAAATAGTCCTTTTTTTTTTTTAAAGAGTATTTTAGGTTCACAGCAAAATTGAATGGAAGGCACAATTTTCCTCTATGACACCCTGCTCTGACAAGGGCAGAGCCTCGCCCATTATCAACATTTTCCATGGGAGTGGTACATCTGTCCTGTTTTTCTACTGTTTCCCAAGACTGTTAATTGACAAGGTTTGAGCTTTTAAAGCCTTTGCCATCTAGTCGAACTATCTTTATCCCATTTCTGTTAGTAATCTCTGACAACCTCATCACTTTCCTGTATTAATGGGAAGACTTCTTGTACTAAATAAACATCTTTTAACTCAGCTAATTATGGCCCACTGGATCATTGTGAGAGGGCACTCGGAGAGAGTTAGAAACCCCAGACTAGGATTTCCTGAAAGGTAGGGAGTAGGGCAGACAAAAGATGTGGTAACTAGAAGTCAGAGTTTGAGCCACCATTTTCCTCTCCAAAAAAAAAATGTTTTGGGAAAATATTACATATGTTATATGATTCTTCAGGAAAAAGAGTCATAAGGTCAATTAAGTTCGGGAAAAATGCACAGTATTCACCTCTTCTGGAGACTTATAATTCACATTACTGTATAAAAGGCTCTGAGAAATTCTCTAGTAAAAGAACCTTGTTTAATTTTCTCTAACTCATCATCACCTAAATTTATTTGAGCAGAGGGGCTACTGTTTCTCAAGTAATCCTATTCTATTAACATTTAATGGAATCTGGGGTTCAAAACAATTATTTGGCAAAGTGCTGATCGGCATTTGGCATGAAGTTATCCAAGGTGAAGTAATGGACAATAATACAAAAAGGCATAAAGCTAGAAAAAGTCAATGTTCTTGGGAGTCTTTTTTATTTTTATTTTTAAATAAAAGATAGGAGAAGCTTGAGCATGCTTATAGGTTGGGGGAAGGAGCCTAAAAATATGACAAGATTCAAGTCACAGGAAAGGGACTATCAGTAGAGCCTTGTGGGGACTCTTTAATATTCTCAGCAACCAAATAAGATAGGAGTTATAATTGCACACATTTTGCAGATGAGAAAATGGAGGCTCAACGAGGCAAAGTTTCCCAGGGCCACATAGCTGGATAGTGGCAGAGCCGGTCTTTGAGGTCAGTTAACATTACATAGGCTGTGCTCTCTCCCCTGGGCCATGCTGTCTTCCAAGTCCCGATGGTTTTATTTCCTAAATATCTTTCCAAAATTTCCTCTTCTTTCCATCCTCCCACTGGAGTAGCAGCGGATGATGAGTCAGTTTGGGGGCATTTTGAATTGAGGGTCACAGGGAACGAGCTTTATTTCTTCCCTCATGTCATCCCACATATATCCCCCTGCCCTAAATATTCTCAGATTTCCTTCTCAACTCCCATCTCTTTCTCCAGCCCTCTCCTATGTGGTAAACTCATAATTATCATACACATAAATTGTATTATGTATATACACATAGGATATATAAACATTGTAAATACATATATACAGTATATACATTTCACTATGTGTATGTGTATTTTGTATCTTTTTGCATATTCATATACAAACGTACATATGTTATTATGTGAATTTATGGACATTCCAGAATATGCCTACAGCTTTAACTGAAAATAAGGATACTTCCAATGCCGGATCTTAGGATTTGTCCTCTGTTTGCTTTCTTTACCTATACTGCTTTGTCTTCTATCAGTCTCCTTTTTATTTATTTTTCTCTATTTATGTGATGAGTTTTTTTTTAAAAAAAAAATTAGAAATACTTGAAAAAATTAAAAAATAAATCCCTATAGTATATTGTAAGATAATTTGGGGGAGGGAGGTGAACTTAAAGATTTCTATTCTGTTAGCATCAGTTTATGTGTTGTCATTAGCAAAATTTTGATATATATTCAAATATTTATAAATGGGCATGAGAATATAGTCAATGGGATGTCCAGTTAGCAGATTAGACTTAAATAAAGAGCTGTGTCTTTTATATACTAATATGACTCTGAGTCATATTAACTCAGAAGACCAGAAATATAAGCTGATAATTTAGTTTCAGGTAATTTGGTTTTCCGGTTAGAGGACAAAACATAAATATCTTTCTGGTGGGTGTGTGCCTAGATCAAACACTGCGCAGTCACTAATCACCAACTGGACATTTGCAACTTGAGCGCTCAGTCAGCTCTCTGGGGGAATAATAATACATCATCTTCCTTTTTGTAAAACTTGTGATCTATTTGGGAAGACAGAACTAGCACACAGGAACAGGAGTATGCAACTCATTGTTAACTCAAATATGTAGAACAGCTTTGACATTTTCTAAGTTCTTATTTCTCAGCTCCTCCCTGGGTCTTCCTCTTTAATTTCCTAGGTAGCCAGTATGTTATCCTCTCCTTCCTACCAAATCTGACCTTAAGTACCTATTTGTTGAATTCAAAATGCTATTGGTTATAAAACATACCATTATTTTTTGTACCACTGTTAAAAAAAAAATGATGCCAATTAATTTATATCACAATGTTTTATCATTTAGATAAACATTCGAACAAACATTCAATCATTTAGAATTAGACTTAGATTTTATTGTACGTAATACTCTTGCAAACATAAAAAAAAAAAGCTAATTTAATTGGTGAAATCGTTAAGATTTTCCCAAACCTTCACAACTTCCAATAAAACATTATTAAACTAATTAGTATTGAGTTATAAATGACTAGTCCCAGATTCTATTTTACTTTAAGGCAACACAACTACATACTTATTGAATATCATTATATATTCTGTATTCCAGAGGATCAGAGAAGTGCAGATGAAATTAAATAGAGTAAGATTTGAAGTGGACCCTGAAGGATGGATGAGATTACACATATTGGGGATGCAAGAGGTAGAAATGGAAGAAAAGGAGGGACTGAAAAAATTCCTCTATGATGTGAATTCAGTTGCAACTGAGATATTACAAGACCCAGGCTTAGATCAAAAACGCGACTCATACAAGCATAAATGAAACCAAATCCATGTGAGTATGGAGTTATTTATTAAAATTGCCTACTCTTCAGTCAAAATCTGCAAATCGAAATAAAGCTCTTGAAGAATGAATACAAGAATAGAAGCTATCGCATAGAATATTATAAAGATATGTAAAAATGGTATCATTGGTATCAAGTAAAAATGTGGAATACAAAATTATATGTACAGTGTTATTGCAACAATAAAAAATATATTTGCCAAACCAAATTACAGAAAGAACTTAGGTAGAAATGTGTATGCTTCTCCTTTCAGATTTTTCTAAACAGTGTTCTTACATCTGCTTTTTAATAATCAGTTTGAAAGTACATAAGAGGAAAAGTGAAATTAGCAGGTTAGCTAGGGAAGGAAGAATGATGTAATAGGTAAATAGGAAGACTAAGGTTATAAAAAGAGAAAAAAATACTATCAAAATATTATTTAAATGCTGACATAAACTTATTACACTTATGCTTTATTTCAATACAATATTCTAATAAGTTAGCCAAAGGAACTAGAAAAAGAGAAACATGAGATAATAGATTATTATTTCATATTATATTATATTAATTGTATTAATATTTCATGACCAGTTTTTAAAATATACAATCTAATGAATTCTGTAATTTTTTCAAGCACAAAATTGGAAAGATACAGTAGCCATTGACCTAGCAACTACTTAAAACATGTACATTTGTATTTTTCAGATATGTATTCTGTTTTTAGAATCAAAATAGATTTTCCATATTCTATAGTACGATTTCACATCTTCTTTGTCCCTTTGTATAAATCCAAGTTTCTATCTGGTAATATTTTCATTAATTCTGACTGCTCTTTAACATTTCTTGGAGTACAGGTTTGTTGATAAGAAAATGTAGAATTTCACCTTTATTTTTAAGAATATATTTGCTGAATATTCAATTACAGGTTGATAGAGGTTGATTGATCCCACTCCCTTCCCCCTCCAGCAAATGTAAAATGTCATTGCATTGTCTCCTGACTTGCATAAATAACATTAGTCATTATTCTTATTATAGTTCTATATATAATGTGTCTTTCTGTCTGGCTTTTTAAAAGATTTTGCTCTTAACATGGGTTTTCAGCAATGTAATTACAATGTGTCTTGGAGTGAGTGGTTTTCTTTGTGAGTATTCTTCTTGGTGTTTGCTGAACTTCCTATAACTATGTGTCGATGTTTCTCATCAACTTTGAAAAACTTTTAGGCATTATTTCTCCAAATATTTTTTTCTTCTTCGCTCTCCCTAGAATTCCAATTACACATATGTTTCACCACTCAACATTGTTCCAAAGGTCAGTGAACCCTTGTTCATTTTTTAAAATTAATAGATAATTTTTAGAGCAGTTTTGGGTTTATAGAAAAATTGAATAGGAAGTACAGACAGCACAATTTCTGGTATTAATATCTTACATTAGGGTGGTACATTCGTTACAATTAATAAGCCAATATTCCTACATTATATTAACTAAAGTCCATAGTTTGCATTAGGGGGTCGCTTTTTGCATTGTACATGCCATGGGTTTTGACAAATGTATGACGACATGTATCCACTATTTAGTTTCATACAGAGTAGTTTCACTGCTCTAAAAATGTTCTGTGCTCTGCTTATTCATCCCTCCTTCTTTCTGAACCCCTGAAAACCACTGATCTTTTTACGTCTTTATAGTTTTGCTTTTTTCAGAATGTCATGTAGTTGGAATCATACCGTGTTTTCACAACGGTTTGTTTCACTTAAAAATATACATTTAAGATTCTTCCTGTCTTTTTAGGACTTGATAGCTCATTTCTTTTTATCACTAAATAGTATTCCATTGTCCGAATGTACCACAATTTGTTTCATTCACTTACTGAAGGATGTCTTGGTTGCTTCTAAGTTTTAGCAATTATAAATAGAACTGCTATAAATATTTTTGCACAGATTTTTTTATGGACATGCATTTATAATTCATTTGGGAAAACACCCAAGAACACAATTGCTGGGTTATACGCTGAGAATATGTTTAGTTTTGTAAGAAATTTCCAAACCGTTTTCCAAAGTGTCTGCACCATTTGCATTCCCACCAGCAATCAGTGAGAGTTCCTGCCCCTGTTTTGCAATATTTTCTCCTTTGTTTTGTAGTTTATATAGTTTCTATTATTAACTTTTTAGGTTCACTCATCTTTTCTTCTACAGTTATCATTATTGTTAGCTTAACCAGTGAATTTTTAATTTCAAATATTGCATTTAGCTCTATAATTTCCATTTGGTTATTTTTAAGTTTCCATTTCTTTATTAAGATTCTTCTAACTCTCTTTCATTACCTTCATAGTTTCTTTTAATCCTTGAGCATATTTATAAAAGCAGTTTTAAAGTCCTTGTCCGATAATTTCATCATCTGTATTGTTTCTGTGTCCATCTATATTATCTGATTTTTCTTTTTGTTATGAGCCATGTTTTTTGCTTTATTTACCTGGTAATTTTTAATTTTATGCTGGATCGTGTATAATACACTGTTGAGGGTCTGGATTTTGTAGTCTTCTTTTAGATGGTGTTAAATTTTGTTCTGGTGACAGTTAATTTATTTGTGGATTGACATGACATGTTCAAATCTTGCTTTTAAACTTGGTTAGGGCAAATCAAGCCTTTATTTTAGAGCTAGAACATCCACTTTTCCAAAGGTATGGCCTTTCTTGTGTATAATGAAACAATGAATACCAGGGTTCAGTTAGGTCTCTCCCCTCTGACTGATTAGAACTCAGGTGTATCTTGGCCCTGTGCAAGCTAAGGATCTCTGTCATGGTTTTCTGCGTGGCCTTGAGGAGTCTCACCTTGTGCATCCACAGCATAGATTTCAGCTGAAGACATGAGAAGTTATGCAGATTTCTAGAGTATCTTCTCTTGAAGTTTCCTCTTTTTGAGTAAATTCCATTCAACTCAACAACTTTGAACTTTAAATTATGTATCCTCAGCTCAGTGAGACCACTGGCTTCTCCCCAACTTGCATCATGATTGGGGAAAGTACCTCCTGTCAGGAAATCACTTCGTTTGTCTCCCCTTCATCAGGGATCACAATCCTGCACAGCCTATTCTCCAACATTTAGATACCTTTTTTTTTTTTCATATATTTTCTCCAGTTTTATAGTTGTTTATCACAGATACAAGTTTGTGTGTTATAGTCAAAGAAACACATCCACTATAGTGTCTATGATTTAAATTTATTTTATTATGGAGAATGTCAAACATATACAAAAAAGACAAGAATAAAATGAATTTCTAGGTACATATCACTCAGCTTCAATAATTAGCAACTCATGGTCAATCTTGTCTCATCTGTACCCATTCATTCATTTGCCCTACTCCTGTTTTATTTTGAAGCATATATTAGCAATATATTATTTCATCCACAGATATTTCAGAATTTACCTAATATATAAGTGTTTTGAATGTAGCCACAATATTATCATACTTTAGTAAGTTAATGATAATTTTTTAATGTAATCACATAAAGAGTAAGAGTCCATAGGAGATAGAAGGTAGACACATAACATTTATAGGTACCTGGGTAATTCAGTTAACTTCCTGGTGCCTTCATTTCCTAATCTGTAAAATGGGTCCAATCTAAGGAAGTTGGGCTAGGTGTTGTCTCAGTGTCTCATGAACATCATAATTTTTTTCACAGTTGTTTTGAATCAGAATCCAAATACTAAACACAATAAAGATAGGGGAGAAATCAGGTGGGACTTGACTCATGCAAGACCAGAGAGGAGAGTTTCAGAAAGGAGAGGTTATTCAATAATGGGAGGTAGAATAAAAAAAGGTTAAAAGATGTCTGGGGGATTCAAAAAGAAAAATTTCAGTATACTTATTGGACAGAGCAGCTTTGGTGGTTGTGGGTAAGGATGGGGAGGGAGGGATCCAGATTGTAATGGCTTAAAGAGTAAAGGGGACTTGAGGAGGTGGAGACAGGCATAGATAAAGCTTTCAGGAGGCTTAACTGCGAAGAGAAAGATGGCAATAAGTAGAGTGGAATGTAGGTTGAGTTCTTTTGTTTGTCCTTTTTGTTTTAAAGGTGAGAAAGTTAAAGCACTTATTTAATACTAATGGGAAACACTAGCTGGACAGATGTATTAAAGACATAGAAGCAAGGCGCTGATGTCTGAAGGAAGTGTCCTGAGGAGGCAGGAGAATAAAAAGAAAACAGGTGAAAAAACTTACTCGATGGGAGCAAACGCCTCTTCCATGCTGATGAAAGGCCCCAAACAGCTGCAGATGTATAAACTTGATTGTTGGGGCTCAGGGATTTGGAGTACATCCCAGCTGATGGTATACGATGGAAGCTGAGTTCATCTGCTGAGAATGATGGGGGTTGGGGATTTTAAAAGCATAATGAAGTTTGCAATAAGTTTTGGGTAGAATAGGAGAGTTAAGAGGCTCTTGGAAGTCTCTAGGGAGCTAAGAGGCTCAAAGAAGGATGTAGCATTGAGGGCCCAGCAAAGGATAAAGACAGACATGTCATGGGGCACCAATCTGTGCAATGCGGTGATTTTCATTAGCCCACACACACTTAGCATACTGCATGTTTGATATTCCTTTATCTACAGAATACATTTTTTTTCAATGGCTAAGGGAAATGAGGAGAATTTATTGTTTATTACTTGTGCTCTTGGTTTGGTGATCTTCAGATTAGGTAACCACCTTTTAGGAACCTGAGAGGAGAAATTTTTGATTTAATGAGAGGTCCAATTAAGGAACTCTCCATTCTCTTCTGATTCGAAGATATACTCATGATTCAGCCTTGATTAATATCAAATGCTTAAATCCTACTTTCCCACATCCCACTCTGCAACATCTTGATCTATCAACATTGGTCTTGTAGACTAATACTCTTAACACTATCAGGTTGGCTTCCAGCCAAATTTGACCCTCAGATCTCTGTTGCAAATGCCCTCTGGAGTTCAGGATGCAGAGCAACCTTTATAGGACGTTCTGGATTCCCATCCCAGTGGCATTAATCTCGGAGCAGCTGGGTATGTTCCCAGTAACTCGAGTTTCATTCATCCATAAATCAGTCACAATTATGCTTTTCTCTGGGTGATGACAATTAGTAGGTCAGCCTTTACTAAATATGCATTTAAAAATATGTATACATATATATGTATACTGATGTCAATGATGAGAAAGATGATTCACTAACAGTTCCCAAATGGGCAAGGCAAATCATAAAATCTGCCCTAATCCCAAACCTCAGAAACCTTGCAGTGCCTTCTGAGTTGGTGGTCTTATGAAGATACAGCCAATGTAGTTTATTTTCCACTGAAGTCAAAGAAAAAAAATGTATTATTCCCAGGAAAAGTCCTCACCATATCCAAACTACAGAAGCAATGGTTTTTCCCCTAGAAAAATATCTATGGCATTTACAAAATGTAGTCAGTAAGGACAGCAATCTATATTAAATAGTTATATCTTTTTTCCCCCTTAATATTGAAAAAAATACTTTCAAAATTTTGAGCACATTTATTTTAGGAGACCATTGCTTTTATAGGGGAATGTCTCTTTTTTAAGGGAGCTAGAAACTCCCTTATAATTAAATGAATTATTTTTTCTTTCTTTTCAAAAACAAATCATCTTAGCAAATTGTGACCACTGATTCTTTTTAAACTATCTGTGTGTACCTCTCCCAGAAGACAAATTATGCATACTGTAATGAGGAGAGAAAACTAAATGCTTGAGAAATGCCTATATGTTGCTTTTCCTTGATTTAAGTTATTTTAGAGGTACTGCTCATTGAATTGGCCTCAAATGAATTGATGGAGTTATGAGTGGATGTGGCCACGGGAGGAAACAAAGGGTCAGAAAGCCTCCCACTTTGTTTAACTCTTGAAGCTTTTGTTGCAGGCAAAGTTATCTGCCTCCACCACACAGACAACTAAAATATTCTCATCTTGTTAGCAGAGAGCTGAAGTTAGCGCTATTTTAGGTAGAGATAAAAGAGACAAAGGGAAATCCTTTGACTTGTTTCTTTGTGTCCTGAAATTCTCACCTCATTACTCACTATAGAGCAGAGCATTTGTTAGAGGTGCATATTCTCAGCCCCCCAACCTACTAAATCAGGAGGTCTGGGGATGGTGAGTGTGTGTGGGTGTGGAGAGCAGTAATCTGTTTTAACAAGTTCTCCAGGTGATTCTGAGTATATGCAAAAGTTTGAGAATCACTAATATAAAGGGGAAAAAGACCTTGCCCAGAGGGAGTGATCCATAGGGAAGGAGCCAGTAGGGAGCAGAGAGCCTAACAGAAAAGGAGTTGTTAGTACTGAGATTCCTAGAGATGGAAACTGGGAAGGGTTGAAGCACAGTAGGAGACAGACTGGCCTTGGGAGGGAGAGATATCACCTCTGAAAAAGATTTGAGGATCAAGTTTTTGCTTTTTTTTTTAATCTGGAAGTATAAGGGAGGAAAGTTAAGGCCTTCACACTTGATCTCCATTAGCCGGCATTCAGTTCACACAGGAAAGGCAGGATAAATGTTCGCTTCTAGCCTTTATTTACCATTTTTAATACTAACAAATTAATGTTCTAGCAGTCTCCAAAGGTGACCACTGATTTTTTAAAATATATATTATTAAGGCCTCATGGGTTCTAACATGATACATTTCAAACTTTGCATTATTTTTGATGCCCATCTTTAACCAGTAGGAAACTTTTCAGTTTGTCTCTATCATTATTTGAGTGTTTCCTTTCTGATGTGACAAGATATTCTAGGCTCATCTATGTGTTTCCTGCCTCAAAACTGGAATCTTCCATTTATTCAAGGATCCCTGCTTCCTTTTAGCAGATATTGAGATCGCTAGTTGTTCTGATTGTAATGAGCTGACCATTGCTTCTAGGCCCTTTCCATGGACAGAGATAGGAAAAACACATGACTTCATTTCCCATTTTTAGATGAGGAAAAAAACATGATTTGGTCAGCTTATTCTTAGATACTGCTGAATGGAATCAATGGTTAAGATAATGTGTTCACTAAAGTATACATTTGAGCATTTGGAACAAAATGAGAAACCAGCAAAAATCACAGAATAATTGGAGCGAGATCTCATAAAGTAAGGTATAGATAAGTTAATAATACCAAATAAGCCATTGCTAAAGCAAGAAACAGAAAATTAGAAAAATTAAGTAGATACCTAGCGCAGTGCTCAGCTCATGATACTAACTTACTGATTACTTAATGTGTTTTGGAGAAACTCATATTAATTAAGATTGAGACATGCTTCGAGTAATATTATCTTCGTGAACTGTTGTGGATTCCTTCTCTGTTTTTCTTGTTACCAAGATCTAGGTTGGGCCTATTTAATGGCTTGATTCCCTGTAGAGTTTTCAGGTGGAAAGTGAACCCTGTCTTCCACAATTGCTGGGTATCTGAGCATGCATAGCATGAAAAGCAGAGCTTTCTTAATATCTTAAGAAATGATAATGTTAGGTAGTTTCAACCAAAACACCAAACATTTAATGAAAAGATGCATGTGTACAAATCTTATCATTGATTATCTACATCAAATCTCACAGTTTACATTATACATTTTCATTTAAAAAATATTATCTATTTTACCTTCCAAATGAGTGAAAGGTATAGTATTAAAACCAAAGTTTACTGCATATTGATTTAACATTCAATCTTCTGTTATCAGTCTAAAGATTACCCAAGACGTTAAAGTTTTGTTCTACTCTGATATTTGACACAGGAATTGAAACAGGATATTGAACCAAGTTTAACAACTTTGAAGCCACAAGTTCTCAGCTAAAAATTATTTTTCTTATGTAGAGGTTGCCACGAGGAAGATAAACCTCATGCTCAAGTTAGAAACTTCCTGATAAAGAGAATTTCAGAACACTTTAAAACATGTTTACAAAATCAGAATTTGAATTACTTCACCTACTGATGAAGAAATCTTGAGATTAATAAACTCATAATGCTCAGAGCACCATACAATGAATCTTCAAAGGAAAACCACTCCCCAAGACATTCTCCTGAGATCACCCTTTTGCAATATAAAAGTGACTTGTAGCCTAGAAAGTTTAATTTACTTATCAAGAAATTTAGGGACTTACCAAAATCAAGTAAAAATCACAGAAAATGTCCAAAATTAATCATTTAAATTATTATTTTAAGGAAAGCAGCGGTTTTTAAAAGTGCCAAATATTTCTTGTGATAAATGAACATCACAAGATGTGCAAAAACACAAAGCTTAATAAAAAACACTATATCATATACATATTTTGTATAGTTGGGCTAGAAGACTTAAATTCAGAACTAGGCCAGTTGAGCACCTTCAGTATCCTTCGTAGATGGATATGAGTCAATGGTGATGAGTCAATTACACCCAAGTGAACCATCTAAGCGGCAAGAGCCTGGTAGTACAAAAGCAGGCCAGAAAATAAGGGAAATAGCTGAGAACAAGCCATCTTACACGTATTTGATGATAACCTCTCCGTTTTTTTTTCCTTTGTTTTTTTAATCCACTCCATTGTATAATGACATTCCTGTCTTTTTGAATTTATACTAAGGTCTTGATTTGCTTAAGGCATCTAAAACCTAAATTATTTACAACTTTAATTTGAATCACTGATTCTTCCATCTTATACAAACATAGCTAGGAATAAAAGCTCCATTTAAGTAGCACAAAACACCCAACATGTCTGAATTATAGCTTTGTTAGGGATTGACTGAGTTAGGCAGGCAGCTTTCTGGGGACCCCTCCAGGTTGGTAGGTGGCAGTTTTAATTAACAAGGGAACTTAACTTACAAGGCTTGTCTTACTTAGGCGGCTGTGAGACAAGTAGTTTTGCACACCCATGTGCCAAATCTTAATAGTTCATATGGGGGCCTTAACTGGATTCAGTCACGTATAGCATCCAGATACTCATATTCACATTTCTGTTTCAAGACTATATCCTTGGGGTAGCTCTTGGGAATGGGGAAGGTAAGTGGCACATTCCAAGGGCAGGGGAGGTAGTGGGGAGCTTCCAGTTGTCCAGGTCCTGCTCTCGGGGTGGCCAGTGGTCACATCTTTTTTATTACCTTCTCCAAATCCTAATACTTCAAAATGTGACCTTCCGTAGAAATAGGGTCATTGCAGATGTTATTAGTTAAGATGAGGTCATACTGGGGTAGGATGGGGCCCTAATCCAATATATCTAGTGCCCTTATAAAAATAGAAATTTGGACACAGAGACAGATGTGATGACAGGGAGAAGATTGACATCTATACACCAAGGAACATCTGAGGCTCCCCCGAGCTAGCAGAGAGGCCTAGAGTAGATCCTTCCATCACAGCTCTCAGAAGGGACCAACAGTGCAGACCCCTTAATGTCAAACACCTAGACCCCGGAACTGTGAGACAATATACTTCTGTTGGTGAAGCCATCCAGTTTGCGGTACTTTGTCACAGCAGCCTTAGCAAATGAATACAGGACCCTTTAAATCAATATTCTTTAAACATTCACAATTTTATTTTAGAGAAGGCCATGTCAGCTCCCACTTAAGTGAGACCCATTTCTGTTTCCACTGTCATGCAACAGACTTGTACCTCAGTTCTAGTTTATTTAAAGATGTTTAATTCCTCATAAGGATCAACACCCCCTGGAGTTAGCCCAGCTGCCCAGCTTCTAATCCAGCTCTTCCCATCCTAGGTGCCCCGCCTCAGGTTTCTGGTGACCCAGGAGCCTAGAGATCTTGAATTAATCTATACAGAATCTGCTTTTCCTCTGAACGAGAGATGAATGCTTTTTTAGTGCTTTTTGTAGAATTATAGTTCTTAACAGTACCCGGGTATCGGAATAATCTTTGGAGCTTTACGAAGATACCCATGCTTCTTGGATTCCAGCTCCAGAGTTTTGAGTCAATGAATATGGAATGGGTTCAAACAGCCTTTGGTGCCCTCCCAACATAATTCAGGGGTCATCATGTGTAACCAGAGTTGCCAGCCCTTTGTCTTTCTCTACTCCGTCTAAATTAAAAGAGAGTAAATTGAGCTTGGAGGAGACAATAATGTAATTGTTGTTTTATCTTAGACTATATTCCTTTTGTTATTGGAACAAAAAGAATTGCAATTCTTAACAAATCTCCAAAGATCTATGTGTTCCCAGAAGAGAGGAGAGAATCAGTGAGATTATTGTTAGACAGAGTAGAAAAAACAATTTCAAAGGTAAAAAGACAGGTGTGGGCAGTGGAAAGGGAAGCAGATGGCAGGTCATTGAAAAACATCAGGGGTAGCCAGGACCAAAACACGTGATCCCAAACCTTTGATAAACGCCGAACTTTTGACTCTACCTCTGGGAGTATGATTTCTCCCAGAATTAGAGGGGCTTAGGCCATGACAAGTACCAGTGGTTGATTGGTTGATTTACCCCACTTGCTCTCTCTCTCCAACCTCTCACCTTTTTAGGTCAAGAAAAATAAACCACAGATACTGTGTGGTTTGTGTGTAGGCTGAATGAGGTGGAGTGAGGAAAGGTATGATATACAACAGGATGCAGTGGAGATAAGGTGGTTCTTACAGACATCTGAAGCTAAAATGATTATTTTAATTTTTATTTTTTAAATTAAACTTTTTAACTTGAGGTAGTTATAGATTCAGGTGCAGTTGTAAGAAATAATACAGTGATTTTGTGTACCCTTTACCCAGTTTTCCCCAATAGTAACATCTTGTAAAATGAGAGCACAATATCACAACCAAGATATTGACATTGATGGAGTCAAGATATGAAACCATTCAATCACCACAAGGATTTCTCATGTTGCCCTTTTATAACTACATCTACTTTCCTCCCACACCTACCCCTTTTTCTTGCTAAATAACATTTCATGGTTTTTTTAATCATCCACCCAAAAGGACATCTGGGTTTTTTCCAATTCTTCAGCAATTATGAATAAAGCTGCTATAAACCTTTAGGTACAGATTTTTGTGTGAACTAAGTCTTCAATTCTCTGGGATAAATGCCCCGAAAACCAATTGGTGAGTTGAATGATTATCGAATGTTTAGTTTTTAGAGAAATTTTCAAATTTTCAAATTTTCTGAGTGGTTGTACCATTTTGCATTTCTACCAGCAATGTACAAATGATTTGGTTTCTCCACATCCTCTCTAGCATTTGGTGTCATCACCGTCTTTTATTTTAACCATTTGGATAGGTGTGCAGTGATATCTCATTATAGTTTTAATTCGCATTTCCCTCTTAGTTAATGATATTTAACGTCTTTTTTATGTACTTACTTGCAATCTGTATATTTTTTTGATATAATGTATTTTCATTACTTTTTTACTGTTATTTTGAGAATTCTTTATATATTCTAGATACTAGTTATTTGTCAGATGAATGGTTTGTAAATATTTTTTTTTCCCCAATATGTGGCTTTTCATCCTTTTACCAGGACATTCGTGGAGTAAAAGTTTTTAACTTTGATGATGGTTCAGTATATCAATTTTTCCTTCTATGAATCTTGCTTTTAGTGTCAAGTCTAAGAAATCTTTGCCTAGTCTTAGACCCCAAAGATTTCCTCCTGTTTTTTTCTAAAAGTTATATAGTTTCGTGTTAACGTTTAATTTGTTACCCATTTTGTGTAATTTTTGTGTAAGGTGTGAAGTTTAGGTCATTCTTCTTTTGTCTGTGGATGTGCAGTTGCTTCAAGCACCATTTGTTGATAAGGCCATTTCTTCTCCATTGACTTGCTTTTTCATCTTTGTCAAAAAATAATTGGGGCATATTTTTATGGGTCAAGTTCTGGGTTTTCCACTCTGTTCTATTGATCTATATGTGTATCTCTCCACTAGTACCACATAGTACCACTGTAGCTACATAGTAAGTCTTGAAATTGAATAGCCTGATTCCTTCCTCGTTATACCTACTTCAAAATTGTTTAGCTATTCTAATGATTTTTTTCCTTCCATATAAACTTTAAAATAATCTTGCCTAGATTTACAAAAAGATCTCCTTGAGATTTTGATAGGCATTGCGTTAAACCTCAATACTTATTTGGGAGATTTGACATCTTTACAATCGTGAGTCTTCCAATCCATGAACGTAGTATATCTCTGCATTTATTTAGATCTTTGATTTTTTCTTCCTCTCAGCATTATGTAGTTTTCAGCATACAAGTCTTGAACATGTTTTGTTAGATTTACACCTAAATATTTATTTATTTTTTTTACCAATTATAAATATTTGTGTTTTTGTGTTCATTGCTAGTATGAAGAAATACAATTGATTTTTGTATGTTTGCCTTGTAACCTACAGTCTTGCTGAATTTACTTATTTGTTCTAGGAGTTTTTTTGTGTGTGTAGATTTCTTGGCATTTTCTGCATATGTTTTCTGCAAATAAGGACAGTTTTATTTCTTCTTTTTTTGTTCTGTATGAGCCTCATTTCCTTTTCTTGCCTTAAGGCACTAAGTAGAAATATCAGCATTGTATTGAATAAGAGTAGTGAGAGTGAACATTCTTGTCTAGTCCTGATCTTAGGGGTAAGCATTCAGTCTTTCATTATTGAGTATAATGTTAGTCATAGGATTTTGCAGATGCTTTTTATGAAGTTGCAGAAGTTCTCTACTCCTATTTTTTAATGAAGTTTTTTTTTTTGATATCATGAATGAGTGTTCAGTTGCCAAATTATTTATCTTATCAGTTGATATCATGATATTTTTTTCTTCTTTATCCTCTTAATATGGTGGGTTTTATTGATTAGCTTTCATACATTGAACCAACTTGCATCCCTGGGAGAAACCCCACCTGGTTATGGTATAAATTCTCTCTATATATTGCTAAATCCTGTTTGCTAATATTTTTAAGGGTTTTAGAATCAATAATGGTGAGAGATAATGGTCTCTACCCCTACCTCTGGGGTACCTTTCTTCCCAGGATGGAGGATGAGCCATGAAGAGCATCAATAGTTGGTTGGTGGTAATGGGCAGGATGGTAGTATTTATCTCTCTCTCTCCCTCCCCCTCATCCATTAGGATCCACTTTTAGTCAGAAAAGAGAAACCACAGACAATGTGACATGTGCATGGGAGGGGTTGTTGAATTTGTGGGGAAGCAGATGGTGCCGATCAGTGTGATGTCGGTCATGATTAGGTGGAGATAGGCAGCTGGTACCATGATCTTGGATTAAAATTATATTTCGAAGAGACCACTCACTTTACACACACACACACGCGCGTGCACACACACACATACCGCTCAGGTTTTAACAGGAGATGAAAATGGGTACTGGGAGCACAAGGTATATCTTTTACTTTTTTCTCTTTCTTAAACTTCCACAAAAATAACCTGTGAATCTAAGATGGTGAGACTTCCCCAGTTTAGAATGGCCATAAGGGAAACAAAGCTATTGTTTCACTGCTCAGGGAACAAAGCTCTGATTGCTCTCTGACTTCATAAGATTTCAGAAAATATAAACTTTAAAGTTATTAATGCTCAGAATTCGAAGGGTGTAATAACTCTCTGGATGTACCATTTACCCTGTTGGTTCTACTAATCTGACTGGCAAGGTTCTGTCACACACGTGTGTCCCATCCAATGTTGTACACATCATTATGGGAACAATTCGAAAGCGAATGCTCTCTACTCACTGTTTTTATAACTAGGCGTGAACATGAGTTAATGTTTTAAAAAGTCTATGCAAAATGGACTCAGTTAGAATAACTTTAACAGTACAATAGTATTTTTTCTAGGTCTTCTCTATTATTTATTGCAAGTCACAAAATAAAGAAGGGTTGGAATTTTTTTTTCATGTGAGAGCCAATTCAAACCACAAAATCTGGGGTATTAACTGAGACTGACAGCATGCTCAAGTTCATTGCTTTCATATCTAAAATGAAAATACAGTATCATTTTTATCCTATCGAAACCCATTTTGATAGCCTCATAAGTTAGTTTCTAAAACATATTAAGTGACTAACAAAAATTTACTTGAATTTTCATTTTTGTGCTATGCTTGATAAATAAACACACCAACCAACCTACCAATACCACCTAACCCTAAAGATGAGCACAGATAGTGAAGCAGATCTGAGATATGAAGGCACTGTCCATCTGCAGGGTTAATTTTCTGTTAGCTTTCTCAGAGTAATTTAATTTTTAGCTCTTCTTCCCACATGGGGCATGAACTGACCAGATTTTGTGGGGCCTGAAGCGTGTGTAACTTTGAGCCTTTCTTAAAGTAAAATATAGAAAATATACAAAATTAGGTACAGAGCCTTGAAAGGTGCCTTTGTCAGAGAGGGGCCCTGGAGCTTTAGCTTCATTAGTCACAGCAAATCCACCTGTGGCACGTAGAAAACATTATGTGTTCCAGAAGGTATCTGAAAAATTTCCTGATACGGGCTATTTTTCTGCCAGATAATCACTAACTGTTCCTTACATCATTAGGTAAGTATCTCAGACTGTTTTCCTCTCTCTTACTAAGTTTGATTAGGCTGATCTTCTAAAATCAACCAGGAAAGTACCAGGAGCTTTTTAATATTCTGACCATTTTGCTAAAAAATATCTTGAGCCAAATAGACCCTTTTTATTGCTCGTGGTCTTTCTCATCTATAATCTCATTATTTACAATCTGTCACAGCTGGTGGGTTGCAGAGTTGGGAACAGAGTCATCATCTTCCTGCCTTGGAGTGGCTGGGAATTTTTTTCCATGCTGTTGTGCTGTGAACCAAAATAATAAAAAAAAAATTTCTAAAAATCAGTAAAGCAATAAGTGCAGTTTCTTCATCTGAAAAATAGGAGTAGTAATAGGATCTCTTCATAGGCCTGTTACAAAGGTTGAGTGCAGTAATATGTGCTCATCCTTAGGAAGGGATGCATGTTTGTTTGTTTGTTTGGATAATCGTTTCCTGAGCTGTGTATGAAAGTCATTGAACTGCTTTTGTTTTTTTTTCTTTTTTGACGTTAACAACGGATAAATTTGATATTCTGGACAATGTAACGTCAACTGTCTTCTTGATCATCCAGATACACTAACTCGAACTTTAGCTGTTATCTTGTTTGGGCCACTTCCTGTTTTCACATTCCTTCAGCCAGTGATATCCCAGATCACAATGCCAACAGCACTTTTCTCAGGAAGTTCAATTTTTACATTATACAGGATTTCTCTGGAATTGTGAAATTTTGGCCCAAATATGGCATATAATAGTTTACCCTGGAAGGGAGTGATGTCAGCCACATCTTTTAAAGGTCTAGATTAATGTATTCTTTAAGCAAATGTGCATTGTGTATCTCATGCATGTGAAGCATTGTTTCAGACATTGGGGAGACATGGTGAATCAGATAGACAAGTTCCTGCTTTCATGGAGCTAAGAATCTGTGGAGAAGACAGACCAAAACAAACAAACAAACAAACAAACAAACAAAGAGAGATAAGAAAGGAAAGGAGGGAAAAGAGAGGGGGACAAGGAAGGGCAAGAAGGATGAAGGACGAATGTTAAACACAAGAAATAAGTCAGATATGGATATGCCCTATATTTCTACATACTGAACAAGGTAATGAGAAAAAAAAGTAGAAAGGGGTGGCCAAGGGAGGCCCGTTTGAGGAGATGACATTTAAATTACAATGATGAAAAGGAACCATTGAGAACCAGTTCAGTGGGGAGATTATTCCTAGATGAGGAAAAGACCAAGAGAAAGGACCAAAGGTGGAGACAAGCTTGGTGTGCTGGAGGCAGGCAAGGCTGGATCGTGTAGGGACGAGGAGTGTGGGCTTAATTCTAAGTCTGAAGAAAAGCCTTTGGAGAGTGTTAAAATCTGATTGCTGTCCGGCACGCTGGTATTACCTTATTCTTGGTGAAAGTTGGTTCACAACCACTGAGTCACCGCACTAGCCTGGACAAAGACGTGGGCCCATACCTAAGTATCTCATCTGCCGCTCTGCACTGGTACTGCCTCCCTCCAGAAACTGAGATCAGCGGAGGGAAGGCATTGCTTCTTAATAAACAACCTCCTACCTGCCCTGCCCCACATCTCCATTTACGGGGCGATCCAAGTAGGAGGCGTCACCTCATAGAGGGTTGTTAGCGATATTTCTGGAATAAGCAGCTCATTTTGAATTGCTCATGGGCAGAGTTGTGCTTTAATCCCCTTGACATTCCCAACACCCAGGCCACTGCCTTCATGAGCATGTCGGTCTCTATAACATTTGTTCTTTGTTAGACAAATGAATAAATGTATGCATTTTAGAGCAGGGTGTTCCTTCATATCACAGGTATTTATTGGGTACCTAATATGTGCCAGGCACCATTCTGAATGCTGTGATGAAGCACTGAACAAAATAGACAAACACCTCTGCCCGTGAAGCTTACCTTCTAGTGATCCATTAGTATAACATGAGTTTTACACATTCTTGGGTTTCCAGGTTGCAATGATAGTGGTGGCGGTGGTGGTGGTGTCTGTCCACATGTATTTTCTGGGAAGCAGTGGGGGAAGAAAAAATAGTAGAAATTAATGTAGAAAAATTTATGACTTTCAGAGAAGGTAATAATAATCAACTGAAAGAGGCAGAGCATGCTCTGTATAGTGTCAACTCTGTGTGCTCTGATTGTGGAATGGAGTCTGGAGGTACCACCAAAGCCAGCATTCTGCTGCCCTGAGGACAGCGTTTTCAGCATCAAGTCCAGGACTGGCCTGAAAAGAACCTGAATCTCTTTGTTTCAGTCAGAGTTCTTAGTCGCCAACCAAGAGCATTCTCTAGCTAGTTAGAGCAGGAAGAGTATTTATTAAAGGATATTTAGTAGCTCATAGAACTAGGAGAGTCAGGGAAACAGTTGTAGAGGTTGTATGCCAAGAACTATCTACGCTCAAATTGCCTGCAAGATTGCTCCCACGGAGCATGCTAAACGCTGCTGGCACAGGGCTTGGGACAACTTCCAGGACCTCTGTCTGTCTGCTTCTGGAAGCTCCATATCTCTCCCCTATTTCTTCAAGAATTGAGTTTTTTAAACATTTTTTTAAAAATAAAGAATAACACACATGCAAAAAAATGCACAAAACATAAAATTATTTCATAGCAAGCTTCCATATAACTATCACTGAGGTCAAGACATAGAATTTAGAGCACCCTCTAGTCCCTGCCTCTCCTCAAGTAGTACCTAAAAATGGTGTTGCAGAATATGAGTAAAATTGAATGAAATATTAACCTGTTTCAATTAGATGCCTCTATGTTATTAGTGACTCAAAGAGCAGGGAGTCTTGTGAGTACTAGTTATTTCTCCTTTCTCTTCCTCTAGCATCTTGTATGTAATGAAAAAAAATCATAAAATAATGATGAAATTATTGATAACTTCAAAAATCTGTTTTGCCCTCATTAAATAAAAATTTCATATCAAATTATTTTCAGAGTTTGATTTACCAAAATCATTCTGCCAATTCTCCACTTCGCTTATTTACATTTCTCTTTCCAAAATGAATACTGTGGCAAAAAAATAGAAAGGAAGCTTAGTGGGGGAGATCTAAAATAACACCATTATAACATGCAAGCAACAGGAAGTGGGTCTATTATATGTAGGTCATTTCATTGGTGTGTTATTTTTCTTGGCACTGTTGGAACCCAGTATAATCTGCAGCTACATAAATCTGTCAGTAACACCACTGGTGGGAATGTAATTTGTAAGGGTTTTATCGAAAATATGTAAGGTATATTCAGTTTTTTATAAGTAAGAAGATAGCAATTGGGTAGCTAATTTATGTTGAGCTTTTCTTATGTATCAGCACTAGTAAGAGTTTTATTTACGTGATCTCATTTAATACCCACTACGGAAGGTAGTATGGTTAACTTCATTTTACAGCAAAACAAAGCCAAAAAAGTTAACCAACTTGCATAGATTCCACAGCTAGTAAGTGATGGGCGTGAGCTACAAACCAAGCAAACTTATTTCCAAACCTTCACTTTTGAGAATGGAGTTAGGCCCTGGGGTTGTCTTGCTTGTTTTCAGCTCTGCACCCACCATTTATTAATTGTGTGACTTCAGGAAAGTTACTCTCTCTCTCTCTCTCTCGGGTTTTCTTATCTGTAAAATGGGAATAACAATTGTACTAACATTTTAGGGTTATTAATAGCTCAAAGAGACAATGTGGGTGAAATTTTTAGTTTAAGATCTGAAACAGAGTAAGTGCTCAATTAATGTTAGTTGTAACTATTATTACATTATAAACTACTAAATCATACTATTTTAAAAATATTCATACTCATTGATCTTGTAATTCCTCATTTCAGAATCTATTCTGGGGAAATAATCAGACATAGATATGCAGACAAATTTATGCTCAAGGTGGTTCTTTGAATGTCTATAAAATTGAGATTTTAGGGAAAAATTAACTCTTTAACAAGAGAGAAATAGTTAAATAAATGACTCCGTGATAGCAGACATGAAATGTTCCAGGAAAATATTTAGTAACATGGGGAATAGTTTATCATATGAAATAGGCGAATAAAGGGAAATACAAATCTATAAATACTACCTTAAGGAAAATACAAATCTATAAATACCATGTTATCTCAATTTAGAACTACTTATTAACTAATGTAAGAGGTGTTTATTGAGTGCCAAATATGTGTAGGTACTGGAGTTACAGCAGAGAGCAAATGGTCACTATTTTTCTTGAGGAGGACATTCATCCTAATATAACACCTTATGTTAATGAACCAGAAGAAAATGCTTGTGTATTGGAATTAGATTATTGTCATTATTTACTTCTTTTGTTTGCATTTGCTTATATTTTTTACATGTTTACATTTTACACTTGACATTTAAAAAATATGGATTACTTTTATAATCAACAAAGCAATAAAATATATGTAACAAGATAAATATGTAAATAATTACATGCATTTTATGGAAAAATAGAGTATGATAAAAAAAAAAAGAGCCATTTAGGAAGCAGTTTTACCTAAAAGTTAAAAGCATCAAATCCAGAGCCAAAATATTTTATTTGAGTCCTGGCTTTGCCGCTTCCTAGTTGAGAGTGGGCAAGTTCTCATCTGAGCAAATAAAAGTTGTTATACATAAAGCATGTGGAAGAATTTCTAGAACATATATGTGTCAACTATTATTATGATCATACTCTCCAGGAAATTGATGAGATTCAAAAGCGTAGTATACTCAAATAATCATGTGTGGTTATTTTTGCTCCTTTGCAAAATCCCACTAAGATTACAGCAAAGGAATTTTAAAAAGTAAAAGTCTACAAAAAGGAAAATGGAGGTGCAGCACATACAGGTGCCAAACGGGTGAATGTTCAAATCAATATGTACCCAAAGCCGAGGCCAACATCAAACATCATCATCACCGATTGAATTTGTGGGGTCCAAAAACAAATCTTAAGCTTTATCGAATTTTAACTATTATTTCAATTTTGTTATGAAAAAAGTGTTAGTAGTCAAATATTAGAAGTTTGACACTATTGTGCAGAAACACAATTTCTTAACACTGTCAACTGTAGAGAGTACCTGAGGTCATCATACTGCAGGCTGGCGATACTAATGACATTGCTGGCTTGTAACTGAGATGCGGTGGCCAGGTGAGGTGAGCAGCAAGATTTTAGCAATAGTGGTACTAACGGTGCTTTGGTTTGTTGTACCAGCGTAGGTGTTGCTGATTTTGATGCCATCACTAAGCTGCCAAGTTTTTCTCACCTAATAGTAACTGCCTAGAGTTATCTCTTCTTTGATTCCTGCACATTAAAACTTGATTGATAGTGATGATGCAATTTTATTGAAGAAAACCAATAAAATTGCTTTCTGAAAAGAATGCTTAAATATTTTCAGAAACAAACTATATTACTGCCCTCATTATCTATCATCTATCTATCTATCTATCTATCTATCTATCTATCTATCTATCTATCTATCTATCTATCATCTCTCGTCTATCTACTATCTATCATCTATCTATCTTTCTTCCTTCCCTCATCTCTCTCTCTTCCCCTTCCTCCCCTTGGGGAAAAGCAGGCATTTGATAGTTTATTTTCTAAAAAAATGTGTCCATGAATTCTCATCTGGAAATGTGGCAATAGATTGATGCTATTGGTTTTGAAAGTTAAAAAAAAATCTTCGAATTGCCGTCTAGATCTCGACTTCCATTGCATGTTCTCTAATTTTAGCATCTACACTGGACAGAAGTATAGAAGGCTTTCTACAACAGATATCAGATAAAAGATACTTGCCTCTCCATGCATATCAGTTTGGTGTCTTCTTTGGCATGTGGCCTCTTCAGCATACTCTAGGATGCTAACTATTTTTCTCTGCAAACAGCTATTGAATTTTGGTCCTGCTAAGCTGCACCATCACTCCATCCCCCAAAGCTCCTGAATTATATTTTTCTCTGTGCTATTTTACAATGTGCTAATTCTGCATTTTGTAGCAGACACCCAGACACATCCTGTGTGACCACTTGGTGGGTGAATGCTAATTATTGTTTAACTTTGCTTCTATTTTACTTGCCTGCCAAGAGAATTCTATGTCTCACATGACTAAAATCACAGTGAATCTGACGGAAGAAACAGTTATATATCGGAAAATGAGTGAAGTAGATAGTCAGGCAATTGTCACCAACAATGTGACAACCATAGTGGAGGCGATAAATGATTTAGGAACCACAGGCATAAGAGGTTCTGTTCATAGCAGTAAATAGGAAGGAAGCGGGCCCCTCCTGTCAATCTTCTATATCTAATCTACCTGAATACAAGGGAATCAGGAGCTGCCTTGCCCTGTGCTCATTCACCTTGTTGACTTAAGACGGAAATGAAAGTTCATATGTCCCGAGGGCCAGACTTCGGTCTCAACTAGAGGCCAGGGCACGACAGCAGAGTATGAACTGCAATGGCTGGAGTCCTGGTAGGACTTTGGGGCAGTTGGAAGGAGCGCTGCAGAAACCGTAATCAAAGGAGGCATTATGCTTCTAGAAAAATCTCAAGGAAAAGTACTGCAAGTAAAAGTAGTAGCTGTTGGATCAGACTCTAAAGGAAAGAATTGAGAGATTCAAGTTAGCATGAAAGATAATCTTCCAAAATATGGAGACACCAAAGAAGTTCTAGATAACATGAATTATTTCTAATTTAGAAATGGTGACGTTTTTGGAAAGTATGTAGACTGAAATAAATCACTGTCAAAAATGGCATCACGTGAAGCTGCCCATTCTACTCAAGTTCTGAAATCTCATCATGCAATTAATTTCCATGCCTCTCTTTTGTAATAAACTAATGATATACAAACTAATGACATCCAGTGTTTCTTAAAATGTGGTTTCCTTGTCCTGATATAAATATTTCCAAATAAAAATATAATAATAAAAAAAATTGAAATGAAGGCTATTCAGTGTTAAAGCAGGTGTTTGAGCAAATGCAACTCCTCCTACCTTTGTATGTAACATTTCCAGCCCAGTGGGACCAAAATTCACTACACTGATGTGCTTGGTTTTTCTAGAAGAAACTTTGCATTTAGCTTAGGCAAGTTGCAAAAAATCTTTTATGTTGAACTATTGAAAATATTGTCAGTATGCAGCAATCATTTTGACAAGATTTCATTTACGTTTTTGGCCTTGATAGACTGACTCAAAATTACAGTGTTGTCTTAAGGCAGTTTTGAAAATTCTGTTTAGAAGTTTGATTACTAGAAACAACATATTTGATTACTAAAAACATTTCTCCTTTTTTCACATTTTTTTCTTTATTATGATCAAATAAAAGATGATTTATTATACATGCTACAGTTCAGAATTTATAGTTTTTTCTTGTAAAAATTTTAAGTGGTAAAGTTGATATATTCTACTTCCTGTTCATTTTCACACATGACAAATTCACAAATAGAACATTTTTTGAAAGACTCATGGCCTAAATGGAATTAACTAAAACTTAAATGTAATTTCTATAAGTTGTTTATTTAATGTTACAAATGTATGTGCACCAGACAATTCTACAAGATTTGGAACTATAAGTAAATTTCTATTATTTAGTCTTGCATTATTACTGGAATTCTTATAAATATTTGTTGTTTCTAAAAGGACACATTTTACTTCATAAAATTCTCCAGCTAATGCATCTTCTCTTAATAGTCACATTAACTGTTAATCTATTTCCCTGTTTGTTTAACTTTTTGAAAATTCTGAATTGTTTTGTACATAAAATAAAAGCTGGTACAATTGTTAATTGTAGCATTTTGCTTTCTCAATAATAAATATACATATATATTTTTATAAACTGAGAGAACTTTAACATATAGCTTCTTTTCAACTCGCAATGGGTTGAAAATATTATAAGTTGAAAATGCATTTAATTTACTTAACCTGCCAAACATCATAGCTTAGCCTGGCCTACCTTACATGTGCTCAGAACACTTGCATTAGGCTACGGCTGGGCAAAATCATCTCACTGTCAATGCCCAGGATCATACCATCTATTACCAGCCTGGGAAAAGATCAAAACTCAAAACTTGAAGTATGATTTCTATTGAATGCTTTTGCACCATTGTAAAGTTGAAAAATCGTAGGTTGAACCATCATAATTTGGGGACTCTCTGTATAAAGTACATAAAATAATTTTGTACCTCCAGTTACAGCTACATAAAGTGAATATTTAAATATTAACGGTACATCTCAATGACTAGTCTTGTTGATGTTACTAACATGGTTAGCTTCATTTGATATGCTGGTGACTTAGTCACCTGGTCATTGATCACACATAGGCTCAGAGAGGACAGAAATTGTGTTGAATAGGTGTTTGGATTATGTCTTTTCAAAGACCAGGGCTAAAGCCAAAATCAAACAGTTGATTTTGATAAATAAGAAAGCCGAGGACAAACTTCAACATATTGCTAAAGAGAGTTGAAGACTAGAAAACAGTGGATGGGAGATGGAGATGATGGAGATGTAGAGGAACGTACACTGTAGAGGAATTTAGGACCTAGATGCCTCCAGAAGATATGAGAGCAGGAACAAGTATCCCCACAGATTCCTGGGCAGATTCGGAAGCTGGAGATACCTGCAGTGTTGCAGAAGGTGCTGGCGAGATGGTGGGCTGACCCCAAGAAGACAGAGCTAAGTGTATATGACAGCTCTTTTCTTTCGTCCTGCCTCCCATGTGTCAGGTATGTACTCTTACCCCTAAAAAAAAAAAAAAGTAAAGCTTCATTCTGCGAAGAAATGATGTCAGGTACTGACACTTGTGCGCCAAATGCAAAAGCCCGTTTTTCAGCTAATCACCTCACAGCAAAGCCTATCAGTTCATAAGCCCCACTCTCACACACAGAGTTTGCAGTTAGCTTTTCAGGCTTTGTTCTTAAATGCAAAGAGTCAGTTAAAACTCCCCAAGCATTCAAAAAAAGACTCCATTAAATATATTGTCAGGAAAAAAAAAAAAACTACCCTCAGAAGAAACAGTAATGCAGAGAACAAAAGAAAATGTCAGACAGCATGTTTTTAGTATATTTTAATTAAGGGGTGCTGGGCGGACAGTGATAATAGTGAAAAAGTCTGAAAAATGGAACGCTCAGATGGGGTGTCCTGTGTGGAGGCAGAGAAATGGGAGTGGGTTCAGATTGTGAGTGCCAAAGGCTGGGACCGTGGGACCAGGCTACAGGAGGAGACGGCCCTTTTCCTAGTCAAGGCGAAAACTTCCTTCGATAGCACGGGTTTCAATTTCTGCATCTCAGGGATCTGTTGCCACTAATAATTCTCTCTCTTCTATATCTTCCTCTTGACTCCCAGGTCTCCACTATATCTTGTCCATAAACATCCCTTCCCTGGCTGCTGTCTTGTCTTACAGGCTCACCCTGTTCTACCCTGGAACCAGCCTTTTTTATTCATTTCCCCCAAGTTCCATTGACAATAGATAGGTGCCTATTACAGACATTTTGAAAAATAATAAGATATGTAGGTTAATTGCAGCTCAAGGAAGGAAATGACAATTGAACATCAGGCATTATTATTGCAAGATATTTTTTTTATTGATCTAACATTCCTGCTCCAGAAAATTTCTCTCTGAACCTACCTTCTCTTTTCTGCAGGTCACTTGAACTGTTCCCTCTGTGTTCTACCCAGCTTTCTGAGGACTTTGTACTCCAAATTCATCTGAGCAGTGGAGCAGTCTCCCACCATTCCAAATGAAGTTTTGTCCTGCTTTGGGATAGACAGAAATTCAATTTTGGCTCAGCTAAACGAGGTGTTTGTTTTATGACTTTATCATGAAAAATAGAGAGAGCTGGCAGAAGCTTTGGAACTGCAGTTGTTCTTTAATATAATCCAGGATCAAATTCTTAGGCACAGATTCTACCCACAGAGACACTGAGGGTGTGGCTGTTTCCTTCTTATAAATGATTATCTTAGAAACTTTAGAAGTTATTGTAATTGTGTTTTCTCAGCTGTTCCCGCTGCTTCCACCAGCGTACTGCTGCTGGCCAGGCTGAGGGTAGGCTTTTCTCTGGGTTAACCTTAGACTCTCTTGATTTCTAAGTGCACATAGAACTTTTATGCCCCTCATCCCCACCATAAAGCCTCTTCCTGCTTTATGGTCTCCTCCCTTTAGGACCTTCATGAAATTCCATCATCCTTTGGCCAAGAGCTGCAGGAGGTCTGCCCTGATATCTTACCACTCCTAATGTAGGTAAGGTGATAGGGCTTCCTTACCAACAAGTTAAAGGGTCTTAGAGATGAAATAGACCCACCTCTTAGATCACTGATGACAAACTGAGGCTTATAGAGTCAGTCATCTGATGGTAGATCCAGAGCTAGATTTCAGAATTCCTGGCTTCGATTTCATTATCCTTGCCATTTCTTAAAACAAAGGGGTGGGAGGAGAGTCAAGAAGGCAGGAAACGTACCTAGGTACCGCAGGATAGCTCAGTTCTGGTTGAGAGGAACAACAAATCCAGAAGGGCCCTGAAGAAGCCCAGGTTTTAGGGCTGGTAGGCAGATATCTTCTGTGGAGATGACAGATGCCCCCAGGAGCCCAATAGCTTGCCTGCAGACTGTCCCACGAACCACAGCCTTTCCTGACCAGCCCAGACCACCGTCCATTTCTCATGGCCATATCTTCTGGGCAGAAAAGGTGATTCTGAAGGAGCGCTCACCTCCTTAGGGCCTAAGAACTTGGATTTGGAACTTCTTCTTTATCACTGTTGTCATCTGCCAGGTTTCCCCAAACAGAGATGTGGCTTTGGAGATGCAGAGAGATTCATGAAACAAAGGAGCCAGGACTGGAACAGGATACCCTCCTAGGCCAGCAGGAGGGGGAGGAGGAGCCTGCAGTGATCTAAGAGGTGGGTCTATTTGAATCAGCACAGTGCTGAATGTGGGAAACCAAGAATCTCAAAAAAGGGCATCAAATATGCCAATGCTGCAGGAATCAGAGGTGAGGGCTGTGGAAGGTTAAAGTTCCTTCAAGGAAGTAGTTTGTTGTAATGGGAGAATTATCCAGATTGCAAGGGAAGAAGTGAGGGGGTGGTGGTGTGAGGAGATGGGGGCAGCTGAAGTTTACTACTTTAAGGACCTGAAAGAAAGTAGAGAGACATCTGAGAAGGGTTAACAGATAACCTTGGTGTTTACCAGTAAGAGTTCAGTATGTGATATTTGAGACATATGACATGAGGGCTGGGAAAACACGTTCCTTTAAGGAAGGAGAAAAACCTTCACGATTAAAAAAAAAAAGTCTCCACTGGTCTAATTACAAAAAGCAGGACAAGTACAGGTCCTTCAGCAATATCCACATCTGAGGCTGAGTCAAAGGACCAAGCTCTGAGGAGAACAGCTGCCTTCTTCATCCAGGGTGCTGGAACTCTGCCCAGTTTTCCCTCCCTCCCTTCAGGCCATCGATATATCTCTAAACTGCAGGTATATTTCCTAGACTCCTCTCCTCACGAGCTGCAGAGGATCTGGGAGAGAGTAGGGGCTCAAATATAGTAAACCAAATCTCTTGCAAGCTCATTAGATATGTATGCGCTGCCGTCAGTATATGAATAATGGGCTATAGCTACAGAGGAAGGTCCAAGCATTAGTGGGGATGGGAACATCAGGGAAGAAAGACTTTAAGGAGGGGAAGTGTTGAGCTATGTCTTGAAGCACGAGTAGAATTCCTCAGGACAATACACTCCGGGAATCCAAGAGTTCACACAGATGGATCCCACAACACTCTAAGATTTCATTGTTTGCCTACTACCTGCAAACATTGTGCTAGGAGCCTAGAATATAACAGAGATATAGACAGAGTCCCCACCCTCTTATGGTTTGGTGGAGACAGACCAGCAAGTGTACATAGCATAGAGCGATGAGTGTAAAATCTGGTAAGTGCAGAGTGCTGGGAGCATGTGGCAGTGGCCCTGTCTTGGATATTGGGAACACCTCAGATGGGATCTGATGGGTCAGTGGAAAGAGTGTCACAAGGGAACACTCTTTTTAGAGGCTGTGAAGCAGTGGAGGCCAGTCCTGGAGATGAGCAATAAGATGCCTCATTCAGGAAATGGCAGGTTGTGATCCCAGAGCATTTCAAGGCGGGCTGGAGCCAGGAGATGCAGTGAGACGGCAGGTAGGGACCAGATGGAGACGGGCATTGAAGAACACAGTAAGGAGGTGGGATTGCCCCAACACCCCAACCCCACCCTGTGTCTCTGACATTAGCTAAATGTGAAGAGCTCACACCCGTAAAAGGGACTTGTGACAACTCGTCATCTCTTTCTTCAAGCTCTCATTATTTTCTCTCTCCTTCCTCAGCTCAGGGTCACAGAGTTCTACATTTCCATCTCCTTTTACATTAATTGTGACACACAGGCCCCGACTTACATTCCTTACTCGTGAATAAACTTGCAGGAATGGCCTCCTGAAGATGGTAAGGCAAACAGCGTCCATCGTTCCCCAGCCCCACGCCCTCCCTTTCCTCTTCTCTCTCCCCATCTTTGAATTGTGTGGGTAGCAGCTCATGTCTGCTCTGGAGTCATGGTCGGCTTATGTTCTCACCTCGCCAGGGGGTAGCCTGTGAGAGCGGAAGAGAGAGGGAATCCGAGAGAGTAGAATCCCAGGGCCCTGCTTCTCTTCCTCCCCGTCAGTCAGTCAGATCCCCGTCTGCCATTTCCCCTCAGGTCTCCACTTAGCACCAACCTGTGTGATACTTGGACACCTCTGGTAACCCTAGTCTTCAGGTTTCTCTTCTAAAAAAAAAAAAAGTAACAACAGGCCCAAATGGAGTCACTTTTGCTAAGCTGCACCACCAAACCAAAATTTAATACCTAGCCTGATTGCAGTTTCAACCTTTTCCAGGAGTAGAATTTTAAACCAATCAGTCTGGAATTTCCTGATCAACACTGAGGTCAACTGCCTGATCAGACCCTCTGCCTTCCCCTGAGGGGAGGTGTCCTTGCCAGAAATAATGCGCCCTTTTAACTTGTTAGTCCCACTTTCTTTCTGCCTTTAAAATCCTTTCATTTTGTACAACTTCTCAGTTGCTAGATGGAATGCCACCCCATTCATGAATTGCTTAATAAAGCCAATTAGGTCTTCTAATTTACTCGGCTGAATTTTGATTTTTGACACTCTCAAATATCCGGATCTGAAACTGCATCCTGAAGTGTGAAGAGGTTCATGATTAGAACATTTGTGTGTGGATTTTGTCTCTCTCTATGAGAGCTCAGTGAAAACAGAATGAAGCACAGAGGAAAGAATTTTTAATACGTGGTCCACCTTCCCATTTATCACTATCCTCGAAAACCCTTAGAACTCATTTTTTTGAAGCTCGCTTTGGAGTTAGAAAAGTGAGAGAAAACTCGAGTTATAGTTTGTTCCTCAATAGAAAGGTATTTTAGCAATGGTTTTCACAGACAGAGGCGGCCAAGCCCTGGGGCTACTGAGAGAAAGGGGGTGGCAAGGACACCCCTAAGAATTAAGTAGGCACCAGTTATTTTCACCGAAGATCCTATCCTCAGCCTTTATGACAATGACTATTTACTCTCCTCGGTTTTAGTCACTAAAGGATCGAGCACACTTAGATCTTGTATGTGAATGCCACTACCAATGAAAATTGGTGTGGCCACTATGGAAAAAAGCATGGGAGGCCCTCAAAAAATTAAAAGTAAAACTATCATATGACTCAACAATTCTACTTCTGGGTGTTTATCCAAAGAAATCCAAAATACTAATTCGGAAAGATGTATACATCCCTCTGTCCATTGTAGCATTATTTACAATAGCCAAGATATGGAAGCAAACTAAGTGTCACTAAATGGTTGGATAAAGAAGATGTGGAACATATATACAAAAGAATATTACTCAGCCATGAAAAAGAACGAAATCTTACCATTTGCAATAACACAGAGGGTATTATGCTAAGTGAAATAAGTCAGACAGAGAAAGACAAATACCATATGATTTCACTTACATGTGAAATCTAAAAGACAAAACGAATGAACAAACAAAACAGAAACAAACCGATAGCTACATAGAACAAACTGATGGTTGCCAGAGGGGGTGGGGCGGGGTGCGGGGACTGGGTAGAAAAGGTAAAGGGATCAAGAGGTATGAACTGATAGTGACAAAACAGTCACAGGAGTGTAAATCATAGGGAACGTAATTGATAATATTGTAATAACTAGTATGGTGCCCGGTGGGTACTAGACTTCTCAGGGGGAATCACTTCATAAGTTATATAAATGTCTAACCAATAGGCTGTATATCTGAAACTAAAATATCGAACGTCAACTGTAATTGAAAAAGAAAAAAAGAAAAAGAAAGCAATTCTTAAGCGATTTCCACCAAGTAGTGTATTTGTTTATTCTCCTGTGTAAATTATAATTAAAATAGGATTGAAAGGAAATACTACCTCTGCCACATCAACAAGGAAACCATATTCCTCGTTTGCCTTACAAAGAAAAAGCTTGCTATGCAACCAGCTGTAGTATTTAAAGTTGACCACTAGGCGGCAGAAGTGGATAAAAGTTTTTCTTTGATTTGTTTCAGGCTGACTCTCTCACAAGAGGTTTAAGAGGCAAGTACAGTGCAATCTTTGAGGCAGAAAAGTTGTTTAGATGAATGATTCTCAAAGTGTGTTTTCCAGGTTCCTGGGGGTCAGAGTCCCTTTCAGGTAAAACTATTTTCAGGCCAACACTAAGACATTATTTTTCTTTTTCTCGTCGTCCATATCTGCACCAAACGATGGTGCAAAAATGATGGTGATTAAAACCGACGGCACCTTAGCTTGAATTAAGTTACTGGCAGTACACTATCAGTAAGTAGTCTGCATGTTCTTTCCCACCACGCATTTGCAATTTTTTAAAAATGCCCATTTCACCTGAGAATGTCCTTGATCAAACAGTATACTTATTCATTTTATTAAATCTCGACTCCTGAATTCATGTCCTTGTGGCAAAAAAAAAGTCAGTATGGCAAAACCGGAGAACACATAAAGCAGCTCTGCGCGTCTTAAAGAAAAATACCCGCACAACCTGAACAAGATCCCCTTTTCCTTTTGAATACCATTTTGCTAAAAAAAAAAAAAAAAAAAAAAAAAAGTCTGCTAAATTATGGTTTTTCATGCTTCAATATTTGGCAGATATTTAATAAAAATAAAGCAAACGTATCCTTTTAAGGAAAACAACTAACAGTATTGGTGCCAATAATAAAATTTGCACTTTCAAGTGAAAATTAGAAATTTAGAAAACTTGGATCTATCACAGCGAGCTTCAAAAGTTCTCTATATTTGAAAAGTTTTCTGATAAAGTTGGTGGTGATATTAATGAATATGATGGATTTGATATTGTATGATGAAATGTGTCAAAAAATTGAAGATCCGCGTAACTCGGTGAATCACTGTTTTGCCCTAGGCACGGGTAAAAGAGCTATTCAAAACACAAAATGGGTCAATAGATTTTAATGTAAGAGTACACAAGGTCATTGATATAGTTTCAGTTTCTATATCGTTACTAACATTTGGTAGTTTGTTGTAGTACAAAAGGTCGATAGCCACAAGCATATCTGAGAAGCCATTGAAATACTTCTCTTTTTTCCAATTACTTATTTGTGGGAGGCTGGATTTTCTTCACATGTTTCCACCTAAACAATATATCACAATAAACTGAATGCAGAAGCAGATATATGAGACTTCGATAACCACTAACCACCAACTCTACCATGTTTTGAATAGATATTCAAGGAAGTGAATGTCTTGATTTTCTTCCCTTGTCCTTTAATTTGCTATAGATAAACATGGCATCCCCCTTTGTCTACAAACTCTCTTCTTTAAAAAACAAGAGTTTGACCAAGGTAATTTTACTTGGGTATCTCTGCTTTGCTAACAGCAGTATGATTATATCACCTCATATTGTAACTATTTTGTAGTTTACAAACATACGCCATGTAGTCCACTCAAATACCCTAAGGAAAATGAGGTCAAGATGAGATTTGCCCACCCTCATATAGTAACATAGCAGAAGCCTAACTAACTCTGGCTTTTAAGGTCATTTACTGCCCCCAATATACTTTTCCCTCTGGAAAGCAGTTCTCCACAGGGATTTGTTAGAGGAGGGAGAGAAGAAATTAGAGACTAATCAGTTTTGCATTTGCCAAAGACCTAATCTGTCTCACTTAGGTAGGACTGAAGATTCTTGTGTGTGGAAGGAGACAGTTCGAATTACATGCAAACTGTTCAGACCCTTTATTCAAGTGACAGGGAGCTGTAGGAATAGGGAGAAAACCCTGTTTGCTTCAGAATCAAAGGCAGTGCCCCCTCCAGCCGAACCCTCAAGAGGGCACTACAGGTTTTCATCTCTCTGTCAAAGCAAGTGAAGTAGCCAGATACTGGTCATAGGGTGCCGGGCTACCTTTTAAATTAAGGTGTCTTCACTCTATTCAATCATTATATCTTTGTTTCAAGTGTAAACAGACAAGCAGGATGACATCAAGGGAGGGAAGCTATGTATACAGTCAAAATGATGAGAGTAGTTTATACAATCTGTCATCAGCATCTCTTCCATTAATTCCCTTTCCTTCCTTTATACAATTCCTCCCTAAAGACTTGGCTACTTTAGCAATATTTACATTTGTATGGCCATTCTCAGTTTTCAAAGTACTTTGACAATCATATCCCTAAAACTTCAGAGCTTTACCTCTGTGAAGAAAGTAAGCTAGGCATTATTGGCCCGTGGTGACTTAGGTAAGCAGAACTGTTTTAAAATGATTTATAAGGCCATTCTAGACTGTATGGACAGTAAGCCAGTGGGATGGGAGGGAGCTACCCCAATGCAGCTCCCCACATGACCAGCAGCACCTTCCACTGGGAGAAGAGAAAGCACCAGAGCCCACCGTTCCTCAGTGTTTCTGATTCTGTTGGATTAGGGTGGGGCCTGAGAATGTGCATTTCTGTCAAATTCCCAGTAGATACTGTGGTATGGGGACTACACTTTGAGAACTACTGCTTTAACTCATATCATATATGTCTGCAGAATTGCTCTACAGCCTTGTTGCTAGGTGGGTGACATCAAGTTCATGAGAGGACCCACCCTGTACGAATACCCCTTTTTACTGATGAGGAAGATGAATAGAGATTCGGTTATTCGTCCAAGTTCATGTCGATAAAAATTTGGTATAATCTGAAGTAGACACAAGGTTTTCTGATTCCTAACCAAGGGTAGTTCCTAAGGCTATTAGCCTTGTGAAACTTTCTTTAATATTACACAGAGAGAATTGGCAATTATTACTCAGTGTTCAATACATATATGTTTAGTTGGACTTTTTGTTGAGCGTGATGTAAGGACATGGTAAAATGAAAAGAATCTTCTCTATTTTTATTCATGACACATGGTAGGAAATAGAAATATCTTCGGTGTGCCTAAGAACATCAAGGCTAGACACACATAAAATATTTAATTTCAGCTCTTTAGATTTGCACATCTCAATGCTTTTGGGTTTCCAAAGATAATGATTTTAACCCAATTTAATTCAAATTTTTATTTGTTTACTCTGAGAAAATAACTCCGATGGGGCTTTAAAGGAGACCTGGTCCTTGTCTTAAAGAAATGCGCAGTATAGTGGGAAGAAGTAGAACGCTCATAATAAACTACCGTATTCACCAAATGGAATGTGCTATCTACTAACGCAGAGGCCCTCACTGTACAGTACCACAAGATGAGGAGGGTGAACAGGTTCGTTTCACTTAGGAGAGTTGACGAAGGATTTGTGGAGGAAGTGGCATCTGCACCATTTTCCAAAAGGTGGGAGGACCTTGCCTGGTACAGTCAAAGAGGAAGAAGCTTCTCGGAGGAGAAAACTGCCTGGGAAAAGATACAAGCACAGAGCTTACTTTGGGGGGTGGGGGGGTACCACTTTTCCATGTGGTCTGGGAAGGGCACGTGAGTGCAATGTGAGATAATTGGGGACAGCCAAGGATCATTAGACAGCTCTGCGCCAGGAGAGACATGGTCAGAGGTGTGCTGCGGAGTAGAGGGCTGTGGCAGATAGCAGTATAAAGGACAGGTGGAAGGAACAAGAAGAGACCAGTAAGGAGCACACTTCAGAAGCCGACATGAGTGAGAAAATGGGTTTTGAATCTTTCGTAGCAAACCCGGTTTTGAACCTGGTTTCTTTTACCTCTCTGACCTTCAGCAAAATACGGTTTCCTTTGAGCTGTAGTTTTCTCACCTGTGAAGGGGGTGGGTAGGTGCTGGCTAAAGTCTGCCCATCCCTAATGTTCTGCGAGTCTGAGAATCTTATTTGTTCTCTGCTACAGATCTAATTCTAAATGGCTTACGTCTCTTTTTCATCCTTCTACTTTGCTAAAATAAGTGTGATTCCATTTAGGATCAGAAAGTGAAATAAAATGCAATTGAACATCTCATTGATCCGGCCACAGTTTGGGGTAGACGTGAGGAGATGAAATTTTTGAGTTAGGACATAGTTAAACCTGCTCTTATTAGAACTTATTTCAACTATACCGACTTTTCAAGCATGGTCGACTTGCAACAAGGAAATTTAATCTTGTTGAGTTTACAGACTCATGGGACAGAAAGTGTGATTTGAACGTTAAAATTGTGGTAAATTACTTAGGTTGCTTCTTATAAACAAGGTTTTGCATCGGGAGTAGAGGCCGGATTTAATGACTATAACTGGAAATTGTAGGGAACAGATGAATCATATAATGCATCACTTCAACCGGAAAGCAAATGTATCCTACTATTAGAGTTTATCTCAAAATTCTGTGTGAAATCTAAGGGAGTAGGAGGAACCCCTCAGCCCAAGCCATGTATGGGAGACCAAATATTGCCTATTGTTCTTTTATGGGGAGTAGGGGGTGGGAAGGATATGGAAAACAATGTTTTGGCCATAGAGAAGATTCAAGGGAATAAAAATGAATCATCACAGGTCACCAGGAAACAGCAGGAGTTCTCTAAGTGGAATAAAGTTCTATACCTTGGGTGGGAGGAGAGGGAATGAGGGGAAGCAACAGCTGGTGGGAGAGGCACAGCTGGAGACAGGGGCGCTGCAGCCTGACAGAGGCCACAGGGAAGGAACAAACCCAAAGGGATGTGAGTTTATGCTGGTTTCCTGTGGTGTCCCTTAGGAGATGTTTTTCTTGAGCTGCCCTTGGTGATTTCCTAATCAGCTGCCCCAGCCTCCAGTCTCCACCCTAAGCCATGTCATCTGCATAAAAATGTGGAGAATGTGACCAACTCTTCCCGGGTATCCAAAAGGGCTCTGTGAATGATGAGGCCCCACGTGCAGCCTCCAACCAGCAGGCCTGGAACACAAACTGCTGCTCTAGGCGAGAAAGGCCTGAGGGTCGAAAGACATCTGGAGCAGGGCTGCGGGGGAATTTCAGGCACATCCTGCTGCTCGCTAGGCTCTGGGACGTGGGGTTTGAGCTGGAGTCTTTCTTGCTTTCTTATGCTCCATTAATTAACTAATTAGTTAATTAGCTAGTTAATTAATTAATTAAGCATCCTATATCTCTCCATTTATTTGGGTCTTTAGTGTTTCTAGAGTTCTTTTTTAAAAGCCTATTTTTTTAAAAAAAATTAAATATATTTTCAAACATACAAAAGAAATTGACAGATAATGAACTCACACCACCTAGCTTCAATATTTATCAATATTTTTTCCAAATTTGTTTTAGTTCTGTCTCTTCCATTTTTTCCTCAAAAATGTATATTAAAGCAAATCCCAAATAGCTTATCATTTCAACTGTAAAAACTTCAGAATGCTAGTGAATAAGGACTTTTAAAAAACATAATAATGCTATCGCATATAATAAAATTAGTAATTTTGAATGTCATATAATAGCCGGTGTTCCACTTTTTCCAGTTGTCTAAATTACATCTTTCGTGAAATTGGTTCGAGCTGGGGTCTCAAGTATGTATGTGTGTGTTTTTCCAACACCGCCAAGCAATTCTCCAATTCTCAGCAGACGCTAAATGGGTGTCCTACAAATTTAACTCAGCGCTGACACTATCTCCCTACAGCGTCAGATCCCACAGGGTAAGCCTCAGTCCCCCAAGCCTGCCTCAATTCCCATGCCAATCGCAAATGCAGGTGGTTACCTGTGCTCCAGACCAGCTAGCTGACTGTAAGCCGGAGGTTTCCACAACTTCCTCCTCAGGGCTGAGCAATTAACTAGAGCATCTGACAGGACCCAGAGAAATATTTACTTATAACGTTTACCAGTTGATGATAAAGGATATTGTAAAGGATACAGATGAACGGCCAGATGAGGATATGTGGGGCCAGGTCCAGAAGGGTCCAGAGATCAGGAGCTTCTGTCCCCATGGAAATGGGGTGCACCAGCCTCCCGGCATGTGGATACCTTCACCAACCTGAAAGATTATCAACTTTTGTTGTTCCAGTGTTTATATAGAACTTAATCTGTAGTCCAACTGACTGCTCCCCCTCCACCCCGTCCCCTTCCCAGTGGTCTGTGGGTGTGGCTGAAAGTTTCAATCCTCTAATCACTAGGTCTTTCTAGTGACCATTCCCATCTTAAGGCTTTTTAGAGGCCTCCACTCTAAGTCACCTCATTAGCATAAAGGGTGTGCTCAAAACTGGCTTCTTAGTAATGACAAAAGACACTATCACTCGGGAAATTCCAAGGGTTTTAGGAACTTTGTGCCAAAGAACAAATAGTGGATTTCATATCATACTACCAGTATAAACATAACACGCTCTCTTTTGTTCATGCCATTTATTTATAGAAGAATTAGGTTATAAGATTTCTGTAGAATTTCTCATATTCTAGATTTGTCTTATTTCATCTGTGGACGAAAAAAGGGGTCACAAACAAAACTCAACAAGCTCAGAAGAGGCCTGCATGGCAGACCTCACAAACTCAGAAACCGAAAGTAACCACACAGGATAGTCTGAGCTTAAAAATTCCTAAGTAAAATCGGGTCATGGCATGTAGTCATGACCTAGGCCTGTGGCTTCCTTGACAAAGGTCAGTCTTTGCCTTAAGCGAGCTTGTCTCTTGTCTTTTTTTGCATCTAAGATAACATACCTTTGAAATGTCAGAGTAATCTTCTTTTCCAGACCCCTCAAGGCACAACTGGCAGCCCCGGAGCATCAAACCACAGAACTCCCTCATTGTTATCTTGTCCCTTGCATACCATCCCTATGTGCTGTAAATGTTCATTATTAACTACCGTGTACTCACCAATGTAAAAGAGGTATGTGTCCCTCCGTTTTACTTTTTATCCAATCCCAGTGATTTCCCCACTGTGCTTTCCCCCTCCCCCTGAATCTACTACTGATGGATTTCACGTAATCCTCCTTACGGCTCCTGCTTTTATTCTGAAGTATAAAATAAGCTGCAAAACTCCCATTCTTTAGAGCATTTTCTCAATTTGTTGATAGTTTGCTTCCCGACAATTGTTATCAGTTTAGCTCAAATAAACTCTTGAAAATTCTCTTTTGGTTTGGATGGTTCTTACGTTTACACATCCTTGCGGTATTTTTTCGAGAATCTCTAGTTTGTTTTAGTTGGGAAAAGATATTTGGAGACCACCATCTTGGTATGAGGGACATTTTTTGCTACTGAATTGTCTTTATTTTGTGAATTTTTCAAAATAAAGAAAATATATATGCTTTTAAAATGAGAAAGACTGAGTTTCTATTGATATTTTCAATTTAAGTTTATAATTACAGGGTTTTAACTTAATTCATTTGATTTTATGTTCATATCCTGTTTCTCCTTTGCTGAACAACTTGGTTTTTATAATAGTAACATAATGATTAGCTTTAGTTCACAACATATAGAACATTGGTTAAGATTTCTTTGCAATAATTCCATAGAGGCAATATATCTGCTAGGCTTCTGAAGAGATTAATTATAGTTTCTTTTTGCATTAAGGTTTTCTTTCATTGTCTTTATTGCTTCTGTTTCATTGTTCAGATTTTCTTAAATATTCGATGAACCTTGGCTGTTTCTTCAAAAATAAGAGATACTAAAGCATAATATTACTAGTAACAGTCAAGTTACTGAAATAAGAGTATATAATCAAATAAGCTAAGTAAAAATTTTATAATCTCCCATTTAAACAGGACATATCAGTATAAACTGTTAACCTAAAAATAAAAGGCCAAAGTGAGAACCAAGAAACATTTATTTGAGATCCAGAATAATAGCTATTTGGGAAGCACTGATTCAGGTAGAAACCTAAGTGTTCTAATTAGAAGGCGAAGGCAAGAATTATTTATGAGAAAGGGAAAGGGGACGATTACAAAAATAGAAGAAATTTCTAAAGAACGTCTTTAATTTTCAGATAGGTGGTCATGTCTACTTCCTTGTTAGCTTTGCAAACAATTATTTGGAATACAATGCAAGTTTAGGCCCAGTCCAAAATTTATTTTGCCCACTTTTAATATTCCAAAGTTTTGAGGAATAAGATGTGCAAGGCAGTTCTTCTAGGATGGCAGGTCCAACTTCATTTTGAAATGGTTTTGTTTATATTATTTTTCTACAGGACTCATTTTTTTCTCTTAAAATAAATAAAAAATACATATTTAATTATTTTGTTTCTTGGAAAGGCCTAGAAGAAATGACAGTTCAGTAGTATTAAGCACAACAAATATTTAGATTGTGGTCTCTAATTACACTCTCCACTAAGAGGAACTGGAATTCTTTAGAAAAATGCCCAATTCCAAATCTAGGGCAGGAAATTAAAAAGTAAGTCTAGGGCATCATCTAAAGTCAAAGAAGAAACAGGGAAGCCTTTCAAAACAAATAAGGTCACATCAAAAGGACACAAAAGCCACTTTTGAGGCTCCCACTGGCCAAAGATGAGGGCATTTAATCATGAAAAAATATTAGGACACATTGGATATCTAAAAATTTATAAGTTTATAACGATTTTTTAAAATATCTCATTAGTCATCTTTGGAGATTGCTAGGGTACCAATTCATTACTTGAAAATGTATTGAAAAGGAAAATGTCCAGAATTTATCTTACCTTTTCTGTACGTACTATATTTCAGGGTAACCAAATTGTTGATAAGAAAAAGTTCTTTATAGAAGAATTTCAACCAGTGAATGCAGAAGGAATGATAAAGAATCATTAGTTTGCAACCCCAACAGAACAATGAATCTAGGCAACGACCATCAGTGTTTGATAAAACAATTAAGTTAAAAGTCAATGAAGAATTTCATAATGGAAGTATTAGAGTGCTATCATTGGAGCGCACTGATCAATCTTGGTATTATTAAAAGCAAAACAACTGGACTATGTAATAACGTACTACAATACGAAAAACACAACACCCCTTAGGAAATATTCTTGACTAAAAAATTAAACCTGAATCTTATCAAGCCAGTAGATTTAGCTATCACTTTATTGAAAATGAGGGGGAAAAAAAGAACATTTTAAACAAGACCAGAAGGTACAATAAACCAAATTCTGAATGAAATATTTTGTAAGATAAATTAGTTAATTTCACCAAAAAAAAAATAGTTGCATAAATATTAGAGGGACGGATTTTTAGAGAATAAAAGATACTTAAGAGATATAATAACCAAATCTAATGGATCTTATTTTGGTTTTGATTTGAACAGATTTACTCTAAAATACATATTTGAGATAATCAGGGAAGTCTGAATATAGACTTAGCATTCAATTCTATAAAGGAATCATTTTAAGTTGTATTATTGTCATATTGTCATAATTGTATTTTTAAAGTTCTTATCAGTAATCGATAAATGCATATTGAAGTATTTTCAGGAGTGTTAATATGATGTGTGGGATTTGCTCTGAAAATAGTCTAGTAGGCGAAAAAAGGAAGGAGGGAGAAAAAAGAAGGAGAATAGATTTTTTTAAAACTGCTGATAAAAATGATAAAACTGAGTAGTAGGTACCTGTGAGTTCACTACACTATTCTCTCTACTTCAAAGTTTGAAATTTTTATTATTAAAGGTTTTTAAAAATAAAAAAAGATAAATTATTGGTGAATAATTGAAATCTAAGTTATCTCTAAATAAGCATAGTTTTAAAAACATTAGAAAAAATAAATCTTGGTAAATGTAGAATAAGGAAAAAAAACTGAAAACGTCCAAAAGAAAATTTCAGCAACAAAATAATCTGTTGAACTAACCAGCTCCTCCATATAACTCCATTCTTCTCTCTATTGTCACTACCAGTTTTCCCAAACCCAACCACCTCTCTTCCATATGATTCTGGTATCCCAATTTTAAGACTCTTTTTTTTTATATATATATAAAGCTATCTCATTTCTGTTTGTATTTATAATGTCATGTTATCCATACCATGATGAAATTTCCTATGTTTAATATTATTTATAGGACTTTAGTTTCTCTTATGTGGGTATGTATTAGATTTATTTTTCCTGAAGTCACTAGAAGAGGCACCGAAATTGCACAAGGAACGCCTGTTTGCATCACAGTAAAGATTGGGACACAGCTTGCTCCTTCTAAGCTATGCTGGTTCTTCTCCACTGGCAAGGCCTAGCTTTGTCACTTCATCCCTCACACCAAATTGGGGGTCCAGTTTCCCTCAAGCCCATTACCCACCATCTACTTACTACTGTGACTATAAGCAGAAGTGATTTTTTTCAGTTTCTGAAAACTAGCCTACTTCACAACATAGCTAACAACCAACTTGATTCAAGAATTAAAACTCTCCAAGGACAGACTTCTCCTTCTCTTCAGGCAAAGGCTGGGGGGGAACAAATGAGCCTTGTGCTCTGCCCTCAGGTCAACAGATTGAATGTGGCCTTGTGTGCGTTGTGAATGTACAGTACATGACATCATGCATATTCAGCGGGCTTTTCCAACCGCCGGTCTCACCAACAACTAAAATTTCTCTTTTTAGAAAGGTGCTCCGCTTTGACTTAAGAGATGAGTTTACTATCCTCGTATTTTCACCTTTTTTTTTCTGTTTTAGCCATGATTCTTCTTCTTCCCGACTTGCTCTTTTTCCTCTCCTCTGCTCTCTTTTTTTCCCTCCTCCTCTTTCCTCTCCACTCCTTCCTTTCCCCTGGCATCCTTTGTTCTCTCTTCCCTCCTCTTTCTTCCTCTCCTTTCCCATCCTCTCTCCCTCTTGCCTTTTCATTCTCCATGCATAAAACTAAAAAAGATACCTGACCTCAACCATCACATTTAGGTAGATAAGTAGAATCCTCCTATATCACCTTCGCCAAGTTCCAATCCTGCCTTTCCAACAGACTACTAGATATATGTATTTGGATATCCCATTATTAAATCTAAAACAAAATTTATAATCCCCCTACAAGATTCTTCCTTTGACTTTGTGAATGAGACTTCCAGTCTGTAAGCTGCCACACCCGGAGCCTCATAGTCATGTCTCTCCCTTAACCACTTTATTGTGCCAGGCAATGAATTCTGTTCTTTCAGTCTTTAAAATGCATCCTGGTGCATCCCTCCTCTCCATTTCTACCATCACCAGGTGGTCTGGGCCTTGTCATGCTGAATTATTATAATGGACTCCTTTATGTTCTTCCATCTTCCATTCATTTTCGTTCTTGGGAACCCCGGATCCACTGCCACCCCAGAGGATTCTCATTTGAACACTGCTTGACTCATATCACACCTAAAACCTTATATAAATATCTAACTAAACCTGCTCTGCAGGATCCCATGTACTCATGCAGACATTTGACTTTTCATAATGATTTTTTACCTGATCTGTCCCACTTTCTCCCCATCCAGAATAGTTTCCTCCTGATTCTTCTTTACAATGTTAATTTCTTGTTCGAAACTTTCTGTGTAATTTCATTCTCACTTTGGATGCTACACTACTTCCTCTCCGCCTATTTATGACCTATCCATTCTCCAAGTCCATATGAAACTCTCTTCCTTCAGAAGGGATTTATGGGTGAAATAACTAGGTGTTTAGTTTTGCTTTAAAATAATCCTATGGGCAGTTTAAAATGTGTGGAGGTATAAATGAGGTGACCTGGTCATATGTTGATGTGTTAGGTGTACAAGGATTCATTATCTGATTCTATTTTTGTATATGTTTGAAATCTTCATTAATAAAAAATAGTTTAAAATTAAAAATGAAATATAAGCTCAAAGTATAATTATGAAAAATGGTGTCCTGTACCAGCAGGACTCAGCAGTTGGGAAAGATTCCAGCAGAACGGCAAATTGGATTTGGGGAGAGTTGGTGGGGAAGAGGAGACTAATGACCAAGTAATTTCCTATAAAATGAAATACTATAAGATTTGAGTCTTTTCTGTTTATTGCTGTACCCAGCATATGGAATATTCCTTGCCCTCCATAGGATTTGTTGAATAAATTTATTGACCAAATAGATGATTAATAAGTCGTGGTAGATCTTAAAATAGCCTACAGATCCATTTTGTAAAAAAAGAGAATGGCCATGTTTCTCTTGGGCTCCAAATCCATTCAGTGTTGCCACAAAAAAACATAGCTAAAGGCATCAGACAGCTTATCTATTCTAAGATTGTCATTGTGTTCTTATTCTTCACCTGCGGGTAAAACGAGAAGTCTTTACCGTCTGAGACTTATATAGTAAAGAACACACAGACCAGAAACCACATGTTCCAGAGAGAGAGATGCAGAGCAAGGTGCAGAGTGCCATGGGAGTACGGAAGAGGCGCCGCTTCCTCTGGAGTCCCGGGAAGGCTTCTCAGAGCTGGAATCTGAAGCATAACTAGGAGTCGGCTTTATGAAAAGGGATGAAAAATCTGTTTCTAGCAGAAAAAGAAAAAAAAAAAACAGTGTGGAGAAGAGAAAACATGAAAGAAGTTTGCTATGTATGGGTGGGTCATAGAACAAAGGAAGTTGGGGTGGGGATGGTTGTAAAGTGTCAGGTGATAAGACTTGACCAAAAGGCAGGAACCAGATCCTGTAGCAGCTAGTAGGTCCTTTTAAGGGATGCAAACTTCATACAAAGAGCTAAGAAACAACACTGAAAAGTTTTGGAGCAGTCAGAGAGACAATCAAATTTTTCATTTTAAGAAGTTTAATCTATCTAAAAGGACAGAGAACAGATTGGGGTGTGGGGGGTGGAGCATGAAGACAGGAAAAGGAGTTAGAAAGCTGTTGCAATCATTTTAGAAAGACACGAAGGTGCCCTCACCAATAGATAGAGTAAATTCAGACATTTTAGGATAAATGGTAAAGCCTTACTTCAAAACAGAAAATGAGGAAATGAAGTAGGTATCTCTCTGTGTATACTTTCCTCACTTGTGTAAATTTTCCCCCCCAATAGCTTTTATTTGCAACAATGAAGAGATTTCTTTACAATAAAGAGATTTTTTTACTATATAGGGGATGCTCAATTTAGGAATGGATTACGATGTGAAGAAGGGGAAATACTGGTGGCCTGAGAATGAGGAGACCAGGTTCTAGTTTTTAAGTGTTATGTTGTTTTTCCGCTAATTTTGTTTTATCATATGTAAGTGATGTAGTACAGGGCAAATATCCCCGAGTGGGGACTCAAGTCCGTACCTTGACTGCACACAGAAAAGAATTTAAGCACACATCGGAGTCAGAGACAAAAGGAAAGTTTATTACAGAAGGAATAGAGTTCCATAGACAGAGCATGGTCTCCTCTCAGAGACAGAGAATGAAAGAGAGAAAGGCCCAGAGTGGAGTGTTCAAGGAATTCTGTTTATATGTGGTTCTTAGTTTCTATGAATTACAGTTTAAAGACTTTGTTTACCTGTTTTCCTCTGATGATATGGGTATGCAGCCATATAGGTGTGGGTATGCAGCATTAAACACATGTTAGTAATCTCAGCCCTTATTCCATAGGTACCCTGTAGGGAATGAAAGTTTGGGTTTATTTTAAGTAGGGTAGGACTTGAACACTCTGTTTTCCTCGGTTCCCTTTATCGTGTGGGTAAATAGTTTGATAGTAATCCCAGCAGGAATCTTTCTTCGTTCTCTAGGCTTCCCATGGTCTGGCAGCAACACATCATGGGCTCTGAATACAACTCATAAATTTGTGTAGTTCTTATGACTCTTCCCTATGTTATAAGTTCTTCCATTTCTTTAGTTCATTGTCTCCATTTATAGAGGTAGATTTTCTTGAATACTTTATGTTTCATGGTTGTGGGCTCATATTTGTGGTTGAAATTCACTGTTAGATTCTCTGACTATCTGTCTGCAGGGTCAACTTGAGAAACAGACAGAGTTGGTCTTGTGACTTGCATTCTGACCTGTGTTCAGGGAGAGGAAGAACAGGATGTGTCACTAGGCAGGGCACCTTAGATGTTGGTATTTACCTCTCCCTCCTAAGGTCATTGGCCACCTGCTGCTCTGTCTCTGACCAAATGGAGCCTGGAGGAAGACACCTTATCATTGTTGCCTGGCTGCTGTTGCTATGGTATTTACACCCTCTCTATTGCCTTGGACCCCTTTCTGCTGCAGGACTATAGAGCTGCCAGGTGTACATACTCCTTAGTCTGCTCCCACCTTTCTCAGAAGTCTCAGTTGAATCTGGACTACAGATTTCCTTTTTAATCGACCTTAACTTTTATTATTTAAGTTATTTATGACCAAACTCTTAATCTGGCTTTTAAGCATAATGATTTCTAGGAATTTAGAGTATACTGCAACGTGTACTCAGTCCACCATTTTGAAATGAAAGTCTCAGTTCTGGCTAAACCAGCCAGGTGTTTCAGAAGCCAACCCTCTGATGGTCATTTGGACTAGTGTTTATTCACCTGTCTGCTGAAAGTGAGATAAGAAGAGAACATGAAAGTTTAGTTAGGAAGCAGGGACAATTTATTTTCTTAAAGCTGATTTCCTGTTCATACCTGAGTGGAAAGTTAGAAGTTTGCATCCAAAAGAATATTTTTGGTCACTGGGAAATGGGTCACTCAATGTTAGAAACACACTCAATGTCAGAAAAAGACCTTGATTTGCCTTTTAGAGTTTGGGATTATATAATTCCAAAATAAGTGAATTTCAAGCTCCTGGTTCTGGCAAAAGCCGCCTCCTCTAGGCTGAGAGGCAGTTTGGTTCCAAGCAGCTGGAGAAGAAAGTTAAGGATACCTGAGTCTAATCCAGCTGAGCAAGAGAGAGACTGGAGAAGGAGGCCAGACAGGTGCACAATGTGATCCCCTCGGAAAAGGGGACTCCACAAGGAGGAGGGTCAGCCTGAGGGGCTGAGTCATCAGTGCAGAGGATTTGAAGGGCTCTGGAATTCTCTTTAGGCCTTGATGGTGAAATGAAATTGAGCTTTGATCCTCTGCCCAGGGGCAATCCTTGTTGAAAGAGATTTCAATCAGGACTACTCTATTTCATGGAGATGAGAACGCATTGCAAAGTCCTGAAAAAGAATAATGAAAACTTTTAAAGCTCCCTGCTTGGTGTATACTCTCGTGCTCTCTTTTTTAGGGGAAATATGTCAGTCTATTCAGATACAATGTAAATGGGATTTAATAACTTAGTTAAGAAATCTTTGCTTTATTTCAAGAAACCACTTGAGCATTTTCTAAAATTTAAATGTATGGCCTACACAGAGGGTAGGGAGGTGGCGGTAGGTGACTGGATACAGAGGGGAATTAACCATGCACTTAAACTTCAGAGCCTTCACTTGCCAGGTCTCCTTCCAGGGCCCTGACAATGTGTTTTCCTGGTAATAGTTAACAAGAGTAAGCAAGAGTGAAAAACCAATGTCTCATTCTACCCTAACTTTCTTCCATCACCCTCCCTTCATATCATATACCATCTAAGGGCATTGGGATCTGGCTAAAGGGATGTTAAATTAAAGATAGATTGAGTTTGAGTTCAGTATGATATATTTATATAGTTTGCAGGTATTTCTGGGTATACTTATTCTAGCTGTTTGGATATAGAAATAGTTTTCAAGAATGCTCTTTTTTAAAAAATTGAAAACGTAACTCATATACCATAAAATCAACCCTTTTAAAGCATACAATTCAGTATTCTAGAATACTATCTAATTCTAGAATGCTCTTTTTTAAAAAATTGAAAACGTAACTCATATACCATAAAATCAACCCTTTATTCTTAGTATATTCACAAGGTTGTGTGACTATCACTACTATCTAATTCTAGAATATTTTCATCACCCTCCACAAGAAAATCCTATTAGCAGTCACTCCATTCTCTTCCTCCCCCACCATCAGCCAGCTCCTAATTTTGTCATCTCCTCCTAATCTATTTTGTCTCTATGAATTTGCTTACTCTAGACATTTCATATAAATGGAATCATACAATATGTGTCCCTTTTGTGTTGGCTGGCTTTTTTCACTTAGTATGTTTTCAAGGTTCACCCATCTTACAGCGTGAATCAGTACTTTATTCCTTTTTTTATGACTAAATAATACACCATTTTGTTCATCCATTCATTAGGTGATGGATCTTTGAGTTGTTACCTGGAATGATCTTCCTAAACAATGTGCTAACTCATCATTCAACATGAAGGTTCAAGGTCAGTACTGCTCTAATACTATGAACATGGTCCAAGGTGCCTGATGCCAGAAGTGTGAGGGTTTTGGAGGATAAATAGGTTTGAAATACACTGTCAGAAGATACCATGCTAAAAGAAAGGCTAAACATGTCTATTCACTCTATAGAGAAGGATATTATAAAATTCTTATCAAATAAAGAGACTACCAACTAACATATTTTCAGCCCCAAAATGTAAAAAAATAAACAAATATATATATATATATATATATATATATATATATAGAGAGAGAGAGAGGTATAGAGGTAGCTAATTAAAATAAGAATTGCAGCAGGAGCTAATACACTTGCACATTCCCAGTCTGAACAGCAGAGCTAATACCGTTTACCTCCCAGGAGGCAGCTGAGTTGAGGCCCGAAGCTCAAACTTCCAGGATCCTCTGACGGCATCCAATACATCACCGCTCCACATTCCCACTTTCGCATGCTTCCGCCTTTCAAGGAAATCCATTTCTGGGTTAATGTCATGTCTCCTTTCCTCCTCCTCCCTTCAGCTATAATTTTAAGTACAAATTATTTCACTGTTTCCACTCTGTATAACAGCATTTTGTCACTTCAATTCGATTCCTTCCAGATGTAGCCCATCGCACTTCCCCCACCCTCTGATCTATTGCTTCAACCTGGCAACTCAATCAAAAGTCTAAAAACATCTAGGGACTCTCTGATCAAACACACTTTCAGAAATGTAGCCAAAAAAAAAATCACAAAAATATATTAAAATGTAATGTATAAGACACAGACTAAATTCCAACTATAGGGGATTGGTTAAATAGGTATATCAATATAATGAATACTCACGCTGCAACCGTTAAAAGTGATATTTATTGACACAGAAAGGAGAGGGTTACCAAACAGAAAGAACAGCATTAACTCATTTTATGAATACAAATATATATGTATATTTCTATAAAGATATATTCCACTTACAGCTGTTACATCTGGTTGTTAGAATTATGGGTGATTTTCATTTATTTCATTTTGCTTATTTTTTTTCTCTTGCTAATCATATTTCCTAATATTCTCCAAAAACCATATTTTACTTTTGTAGTAAATTAAACAAATGTATTATTTTGACCCTCACGACTGTTTTAAATGAATCAAGAGGACCTCTTTTATTTCTCTCTCTCTTTAATTTTTAATTTCATGTCACAGATACTCAGAGGTTAGGGGTGAATGAAGGGGTTTAACACAAAGAAGACAGGATGGTGATGGAGGTAGTTCTGATCACAAAGAAGACAGCAAAGGTCCAGATATGTATGTACAAAAGAAAGGGCATGAAATGCAGTTATGACAATGACGTAGATGTACAGGTAAAGATGGACTTCCTCCTGCATCCTTCCTAGAATTAAGCAGTTTCTGATGAGCTTGGGATTTGCATGTCCTGAGGGACTACAAATCAACACAGGATAGAAGCAATGGTTGCACCTCATCTCCAGAAGCCCATTAATTCTCTTCCTAAAGACTCCTGGTTGCGGAGGAAGGGGAAGATCCAATTGAGAGAGTTTTCAGTTCATTGTATTTTGTCCACGTGAGCAACATTTTGTTATTTGAGGATCAATTTAGGAAAACTGAAGTTCCTGAGAGGCTTAAGTGACAGGTAGGTCACACATAAAGCTAGTGGTAAAGTCAGACTTTGACTTTAGCCCAATACATATTCGACCCATATCATTTCAGTAATTTCTGAGAAGACATCCTGGTGGCGGTGGTGACAAAGTTAACTCAGAATTAGAGAAAAAAAGCCATCTCTAGCCTAAGCATCTGTCTGAGTCATCTGACCCACCAAATAGATAGATGGTCCCTAGAAAAGATATGGAATATTTCATGAATTTGCATGTCATTCGTGCGCAGGGGCCATGCTGATTGAACTGGTCCAATTTTAGCTCATGCATTGCCAAAGTGAACACTAAAGGACCTTTTCTTGAGGACAATGGCACGAGCTCTCTACCTCTTTTAGGGAAGGGGTGATTCTGAATTCAGTGTTCCCACCTGAACTAAGCAATGTAAAGAAATAAAATCACTAAAATGAAAACGATAAAATATAAGGAGATATAACAGTAAAATACACTTAGACAAAATTGGTAAATAATCAGATAAGCTAAAAAAGACCCCGGAATAAGACTATGTCTAAACAAAGGATGTTAAAATAGCAGCAGAGACTAAAGCTGCACTTTTCCATAGCAAAAACTTCTCACAGGGCTGAGCAACCGAACCAGAAAGCCAGAGGCCCATTAACTTGACCATTATGAAGCAGGGGAGATAAACTAGGGGTATGCAGGAGCAGGGGCCCCCAAACCCTGGGCCACAGACCAGTATCAGCCCATGGCCTGTCAGGAACTGGGAAGCTGGGCTGCAGCGGGAGGTGAGTGGCAGGTGAGCCAGTGAAGCTTCATCTGTATTTGCAGCTGCTCTCCAGCCCGAGCATCACCACCTCAGCTCCACCTCAGATCATCAGGCATTAGATTCTCATAGGTTGGGGACTGCTGTGGAGGAGCTGACTGTGCACCTCTCTTCTTGGCGCTGCATTCAGTCAGCAATGGCACAAGTGTTTGCACCATAAAAATCAGCAAATGCTGTAAATCAGGGCTCTTATTTTCAAAAAACTAGTTAAAAATGTACCGACACATCACTGAGACAAGACATATATAGCCATTCAGGCAAAAATCTAGGGACCATCAAGCAGTCCTGGCAGAAGTTCAAAAGTATACAGATCCTCCCCCAACCACTTTACCTTACTACCTCCTTTTCTCAGCAGTGCCCCAGGACTCCCTGAAGAAACCCCATCTCCCCAAACGCTGGTTTGCTATGTTCAAGCAGGAAGTTCCCCAGGGGTTCTTAGAGCAGGCCTGAAAACCAGGTTCATTTCCATGGACAAGCAAAAGAATGAATGAAAATATGACTCCAGCCATGCCAAAGGTATGCCACCTCTAAACACAAAATGAAACTTGAACTGTCCCTTTGAACTTATCAGGAAAATATGAAGGATGCTAAAAGACCCTTTAATGGCATTTCAACTCATATAAGAGCAAATTTAACTTCCTTCATACTTTTTCTCCAGCATCTGCAGCTCCGTCTTGAGTAGAATTGCAGATGGTCTTTTGTTACTTTTTTTTTTTTTTTTTTTTTAATGTCTGGAGAAACAGCTCAGCTTTCAAAGTAGAATTATTAAAATAATTCTGGGTAAAATGTGAAATTTTTCACTTTTTCCAAGCCATCAACTCTTCCTGCATTATCATAAGTTCTCATAAGCTTAGCTATTTTTCTTCCCTCCCCTCCCCTCCTCAGGTTCACGCTTATCAAAAAGAGTGTTCAAGGGATGTGATTCCTTCTGCTCGGGTCTGTGAGATGAAAGGCAAAGGACTGGGAAAGAGAGAGCGAGGGCCCAGGCAGCCCCATCAAAATGATATCCTGAGTTACTGTTCACTTTACATGATGGTCACTTTTCATGCTGGCGTATTTAAGTCTTGTATCTATATATGATGTGTAAGTACTGTCTGTAAAGCCCACTTAAAAACAATTAAAAGCTTAATTTATTGGCTATAATATACAGAGAGCAGTAAGAAAAAGGAGCTCCAGAAACTGAGAAATTTTTTAAGAAGATCAACTCTGTACTTGGGTGAAAAATAATGCTCAAAGTTTCCATCATAAAAGCATTCGTGTATATTGAGGAAAATTTAGAATGTATGGAAGCATTGAAAATAATAGGAATCACCAGAGTCCCATCATCCAGCCTGGATGACTGTTTCCTTTTTTTCGGGTCCTTTCTAATGTCTGTTTATATGTGTATGTGTATACTTGTTCCGAAGTAGAGCAAAAGATCCGAATGGACAGCCTTGGGCCAAAAAAAATCTGGCATGTTTTACTTTGCTTATGCAATATATTTACAACTTAAATTAGATTCGAACATGCAAAAATGAAGGGATTTCACATTAAATCCAGATTTAGGATTATTTTTTGAAAAATTGAACCTGCACTCCCAAATGTCAGGAGCGGAAGAGACATGGTCACCCTCAGAAGGGGCACGTGCTTGCCAATTTGAAAATTGTCCCAGTGCACTTTCTTTTATTTGTTTATGATGCCTATTTGGCTCCTGTAGATGTTTAGATTTGATGCCCCTGATGAAGAGTTTTGATTTTTTTTTATCACTGCACTTATTTCATATATGCAATTTTACGTTCAGCTCTTTTCTCTTGTCACATTGTATATCAACAGGACTGTCTGGTGTTCTGATTTACACACGCATCTGCATTATATAAGAATACGTTTCCTGACACTTTTAACAGCATCAAATATACTATATATTCATTACCGATTTGTTACAGAAACATAGTGTCTTCTGGTTTCCATTCACATTCTTCTCCTCTCCAAGAACCCAACTTTGCCTTTTGAAAAGTGCAAAATACCAAGGAAAGAGAATCCCTAATTCAGAAGGACAGCCATAGCAGTGAAGGTGGAGGCAAGTGTTAGAGGCAGGAACCCAGGAATCCCCAGCTGAGGCAGAAGAAGCCAGGAGCAGAGGCATGTAAGGACAGGATGTGGCAGAGGAGGGGAGGCCACAGGAGTCAGGCCTGCAAAAAACAGAAAGGTTTAGACAACTCTCTATGATCCAGACCTCAGAGCTAAAGCCCACACCACCTAACTCCACAGGATATACATTTTTTTGTCTTCTAATGGGTAGTGTTTTCAAGTCCAAAGTCCTAATGAGGGTAGTAGTCTTGGAGGCCACTTTAAATTTTCCACTACATGTAATTTCTCCATTTCTTTATCCTTCTCTCCAATTTATCCTACCAGTTTAAAATTCCTCTTGAGAAAGGATTTGTCCAGAGCCCATTGCCCTAAATCCAAATTATTTATTTAACTCACAGAAGCATGTAACCAAACTAGAAACCAAGTACTATCACGGACCTGAATGGACTGTGGGGCCTGAATTAAAATCGCCCAAGACAGGAAGAAGTCAACATGGCAATGAGACTTCAGAGCCAAAGGCAACACAGGGAGTGGCTAGCGCTCACTGCCTGGAGCTATTTATTATTAAGGTGGAATCAAAAATCTTTTCAAATTTTTTTTCTGTGAACATTTCATAAAGCCACAATTTGAAGGAAAAAGGTGAACTATGAAAATCTGAAACCTCGTGTGAATAAATGAATAGACTTAGCTACAGCAATCTGTAATCAAACTTGAAGGGAACAGTTGTTTCTAGATTTAATTTGAAATTTATTTTATTAAAGGCATTTTTATTAGTTTCCATTTCTGGGCTTTAGAATTTGATTCTAGTGATCTTACTGCCTGGGAAACTGAAATAGGGGTGCATGAATGTTATAATTGTCCCTAGCTCACAATATGTAAATATAAGTATTGATCTCTATAGCACGGCTAGCACATCATGCCAAATCTAGCCTATTTTTATATAATCTGTGAGCTAGAAATGATTTTTAGATGTTTACATGGTCAGAAAAATAAAAGGGAAATAATATTCTGTGACATGTGAAAATTACATGAAGTTCAAATTTTAGTGTTCATAAATCCAGATGAATTGGAACACAGTCATGCCTGTTTGCTTATGTATTGTTTACAGATGGGTTTTTTTTTGTTTTTGTTTTTGTTTTTTGCCATATCGACAGAGTTGAATAGTTGCAACAGAGACCACGTGGCCTGCAAAATCTAAAATATTTACTCTCGAGCCTTTCACGGATAAAGCTTGCTGACTCTTGCTCTAGTGCATTTACAGACATAGCTTTACACAATTTCACACCCTTACGAAGGGTTCTGTCAATAATAGAAGATAAGAGAGATATCTATGACTTGAAATCAAGTATTGAACTTCTGTTGGCTAAATTTGTAGATGCCACTAAATCAGACAGGACGAGGAGGGTATTGTTAATCTAGTGTCAGAAAAAGAATTAAAAATGAACATGATAAATGATTAAGTTGGAGTAGGCATTTAGGATCTAAAATGAAGTGCTACAAGTATGAAATGAGAAGAGCCTGAAAGTATGGCATTAACATTCTGATGAATGCTGTCAAATTGCGGTGTGAAATAGTAATGTCACATTCACAAGAGAAGCAAACACAAACAAGCTTTTGCATGAAAAATGGTCAAATCAGCTGTTGTGTTTAAACAGGGGAATAAAGGAGCAGCTTTGATGCTGTAGTGCCAGGACTGGATATGAAACAGAGGCTTGGGTTTTAATGCCTGACCTTGCCACTTGCTAACTCTGTACTTTAACCTATCTAAGCTTCTTCATCTAAGTAACAGAAATAATATCTCCTTAAGTAATTCTTGAAGGAATTAAATAAGGCAATATTAAAAGAGCTTTGTAAATTCTAAAACATCGACAGCGATGGGACAATGTTATTGCTAGAAAGCCAGAATGTAACAATGACTATTCTTGAGGACTGAAGAATTACTACACACAGTTGTAGGGTTTGTGCACTGCACAAAGTGTCACAACCAAAGAGGCCAGTGGAGGCTTTTCGAAACTGCTCTGGCTCAGGATGGGTTCATCAGGTAGAGGAATAACTTTGTATCCTACTAAGGCATCTTCTGCTTACCAGAACGTGCACTCACCTAGAGAAAGTATCTTTTCTCATTCATTCTTACGAAGGTACTGTTTTGGTTTTACATATTTATATACATTTACATATAAATATCAGGTTTTACATATTTATATATATAAATATACAGCATATATATATATATATTTACATATAAATATCAGGAGATAATGCTAGATAATTGTTTTCCATCTTCCTCAGAGGAGATGGAATATTTGTTGAACTCGCAGCAAAGAGTTTGGCCAGGCAAAGAGAAGCTTTTTGTTGATCTAAGAGAGCTCAAACATTAGACCACTTGATATGAGAATAGAATATCTATCTTTGCAAAATCTTTTCAGACAAAACAGAAAACTTAAGTGCCTGCCATCTAAATGTCTGCCTGACACTCTGATTCTCACATTATCCTGAGACTGGAAGGCATGGAGACTGCCAAGTGACTTCTCAGTGCTTCAGTCACCAGAAAATAAAATGGTTTCTTTTTCTTAGTTAGATTTGTATTTATTTAACAAACACCAAACAGTACTGCGTGTTTATAATAAGTAAGAAGAAAAACAGACAGGAATTATTTGAAACATTTTTTAGTCTTTACAAATGTCTTATGTCCTGTGCATATATCTTATTCACATTTTCCCCTGACATTTATTGATTAATCCATTCAATTTTTTAACCTAATTTGTAAGAAATGTTTCCCATAAGATGATGCTTCCTCTGCATTAGCAAGAAGCTGAGGTTATCAGTGAGCAATATAGGTATCAGCATCAATAATACCACCTTCTCAGAGCCAGGAGTTGAAATAAAAGTAAACGGATAAGCTGTTGGCCTTAACTGGATGCGACTTTTAATGACCCTAATATTCTGATTTGTCTTCTACTTTTGGAAACTTATGGAAATTGTAGCTAAACATTTCTGGGCTGAAATCATGGCTTCCCTTTCAGAAATACTTTATGCAGAGGACTCTGCCTTCGACATATTTTTACAATGCAATGACCTTGCCATATGTACAACTACATCATACAGAATTGTGCTTTATTTTTTTTTTAATGATGGCAAATGGCCTACAACATAAATACTGCTTAAAATGCATTAAATTACTGAAAGAGTATTCACTTTTAATATAGGATAATTTACATTATATGTGCTTTTCTATATTGTATAATTTTTTATAATGGCTCTGTGAGACACAAACAAATATGATCCTTGTTTAACAGATTAGGAAATAAAATTAGAAAGAAGTCAGAATCAGTGTCACACTAGTCAGTAGCTAAATCAGGTTCAACCTATTACTATTGGTTAGGTTTCTTTTGGGCTACTCTCTGAATAACAAGGGAGAAAAAAGAAGTTTATTTTTGGCTATTCTGAAAGACAAACAAGCAAATACCACCACCAGTTCACATTGGACAATTCAATTATATTGATTCAGTCAACTTCCTTGCTGCTGAATTTTCTAATGTCAAATGGTTTAAAAATTATTTTCAGGGACCTTATGAGTAGAAAATAGGCTAAGATAGGAAGATCTTGACCTACTTTTAATTATTCTTCATTTCCCTAGATTTAAACCTCTAAGGTTATTTTTATTCTACCATTAGCCATTAAAACTCCTCATTCATACTGAATGCCTGTCCTTGAGAAATTTACAGTTGAGACAGGGAAGCTGATTATACATGTTCAAAATGGAAAATGTAAGTGTAATCCCAATCCCTAAAGCTTTGGTCTATTAATATGCATATCCAAGTCTTGATGGCAGTTGATTACAAGAAGTTCAATCATTTCTGAAGCCTTTTTTTCCTCAGATAAATCTTGGAATTTCCAGAGATGCAGACTGTGTCTAAGACCTGGTTTTGGTTATTGAAGTAACGGTAGGTGACAAAGCCCAATTTCTGAGTTCCTGGTTCTGACAGCCCCCCAGAGGTGTCTCTGCTGAAAGTGGAGTGCTGCTCACCCTGCATGACCACTGCCAGGGCCGTACATGTAGCCACCATCTAAAGGCCACCTAGAATGTTCCTTCCAAGTGTTAAGAATAATTCTATATTGTTCGCTATCTATGAAGGGCAGTGAAGCCTATTTGTTCAACAAATTCTTATTGAGCACCTATTACATGCCAGACACTATTACATCTACGCACTGAGGGTACAGAGTAAACAAGACAAAGTCCTCTAGTCATGAAACTTATGTTTCTAGTGGAGAAGAGAGAAAATAAACAAGTACACAGTTTTGTCAAAACAAACTCAAAAGGAACAGTTTACCATGAGGGCCTCAGTTTCTTTTCGATTCAGTTTGAACAGTAAAGGGCAGATAAAGATAGGCATGCATGAGGATAATTACAAATATGGAAAGAACATTGGAACCTATTTTGCATTTAATTTTTAGTCAGGAGAATAAGTCACAAAGGATCGGTTTGATCAGTTTTAATCAATCAAGTGACTTTGATCCCCTTAATTGAGTAATTCGAGTAATTCTTTCCTCCTTTTTTTTTTTTTTGATGTATTTACCTAGGTACAATAAAATGCATTAAATAGTATCAGACTCCATTTGACTGACTGACGAGTAAATAGTCTAAGGCATTTTGATTATTTAGGAATATTTTAGCCAACAAATTTAAACTAGCCACTTGAGCAATCCAAATTTGTATTGTTTTATTTGATAGTGGCCATTGTCAGAGATAATTTATAGATCACACATTATGGATCAGGAATCTTTGTGTAAACCAGTGAAATCTACTATATTGGACAATTCTTGGTAAGCTAACTTACAAAGCTCTCCACAAAATGTGAGCAAATGAAGAATAGATTTGAATACTTGGAAAGACTAAATTAATATGTCCAAAGATCAGATATGGAAATATGGAAAGAACAAGAAGACTGGTTCGGTATTTAAGAATAAACTCAAGAATCCATTGAGGTGCTATTTAATAGCTACTGATAACAGTCTGATCTTCACTGGTCTAATTGTGGAGGAAAAAATTCCAGGGAGAATTAAAAAAAAAAAATCACGCAATGATTCCTGCACAGCTTTATGGGAAAACAGTTGGACTAGTTTGCATAATTAGTCACATGTTTCCTTATTTTCTGATGATCTTGAATCCCTTTGAAGCGCTAAAAAAGATCAGTAACAGAAGTTGATTGGTAGAGGCCTAAATTTCCATTAAAACATATAGATGTGCCAAAGTTAAAAAGTATATATTTTAGTGAGTGTCAAGGCTATATATCAAATTTAATATTTAGAAAGTTTGGCAGTGTGGACCCTGAGAAAGAAGATACCTACTAAGAAAGGCTCCTGGTGACTAACTAGACTCAAATTAAAAACAACAACAACAACAAAACAGAGCCTAGCAGCCATTTTTAAACAGAGGTCTCTCACACCAAGCAGTGCTTCAGAGAAAAGCCCAACCTGAACTGACTGCCTACTTGCACTGAACTGCCTTCCTGTCCTGTATTTCTGCCCTAACAAAAGAGTTCCTGGAATTGTATTTCAACCAATAGGACTAGGCTTTTCCTGTCCAATCAGAGCTGCAGGCTATATTCCCCCCCTCCCTCACCCCCATCAACATTGTCACTGACGAATCAGAGCAGCTCCATTTTGACCAAGTCATACTGCAAGGACTTGGAGTTCTCATTTGCATGAGGACAGACCAATCAGGAACCAGGGGCGGGGACTTCTGTTTATATAAAGTCAGCTCCCCTCTGTCTCAAAGAATGCACTTTCCCTTCCACTGAAGAGTGAGTGGTACATTTTCTCTACACTTCTCTGGCTGGAACTGAAACACTGAAGATGTCTCGCCTGAGAAGAAAGAAGCAGACTGGAGTAGATGGAGCCGAACTGGAGTAGAGCTGTCTAGCTGGAGGGCCCTGGCCCCAGGTCTGCCTCACTCCAGGGCTGCCTGTCAGTGGTGCTGTTCCTTAGCCATGCTGTTTCATAATTGAGCTATAACACTTTTGAGCTGTACCACACCCATGCTGTATCACAACTGAGCTGTTTGCATTGAGTAGTTTCCTTCTTCACTATACTCCAAATTGGGGATTCCTGTTGGCATTTAATTGGCACCAACCACCATCAGTTGGCAGTGGTCACTGCAATTCTTTGAGAAAGGCAAATTATGGTCGGAAAATTTGATAGGAAAGTAAGCAGTTGAGAAGAGAGCAAAAGAGATTAACACAAAAGAAGTAGAGAAGAGACAAACTATAAATCTTAAATCCAATGATAAGTCCTTTGACCCAATCGTAGATGTTCATCCAAAGGTATTGAAAGAAAACTGTCTATACTTGACACCACCTTTTTCATCTATAGAGGGTTGGAAGAAAAGCTGATGAATTCCAGAAGTTGGTTGTTTCTGAGGGTATTTTGGTGAGCATTGAGTTAGATATACAGTGGTATAAATTGTAAGATCCAGTTGGAGGATCATACATGTGTTTACCAGCAAGCATATGTCTGTGATGTATGTCTAGGAACTTAAGAACAGTATTTGTGGTTAAGAGTACTGAAAATGGCCCCTTTCCATGTAGTTTTAAGGCTGACTTCCATTGAAATTTTAGTTGAATATATTTGGTCTTCTAAATCTATAACATGTGGTGGTGAATTCAGCCATGTAACTTTTGGAATTGCAGCTCACATCTGCTGAACCCATGACTACATACATGTCAATCTGACTATACCCAGCAAGCCCAAGATGTTCCAATGGCATCTGTTAGAGGAATAGACTTGCACAGAGTTTTATGTCACACTTTTATATAATGAAAATTTATAGGGGCTTTAACAAATTCCATTAAAATGAAAAACTGGGATATTTTTTATTATAAAATATCACTAGTTCATTTTATGTTCTTAGAGTTTCAGGAATGATATGTCAATGACAGATTTCTTTAAATATTTCCTTAAATATTTTAACTGTAAGGTGTGATTTTTTTAAAAAAATCTATTTTTCCCCTTGGATTACTGTAAGGCAAGATCTGACCACCTGTCGAGTCTCTCAGATAGATTTTTTTCCCACCCATAGTTTCGTAAAGTGTGAACCAGTTTGACCTTGCCACTACCGCTTGGGTTATTTTTCAGTGCATATGTGTAAAGGCCTAGAGATGTGGTTTGGAAAGACATTGTAAGATGTAAAAAAATTTTGAAATAGTATCTTTTCTTTCTAGTGGAGTAAATTGTTATATTTGAGTAAGTCTATTTTTTCAGAAATCAGATCAAACAACTCTCTTTTAACTGTAGTAATACAGTACGGGCTGTTTGCTTTGTATACTGGGTGGCTGAGATATTTTCTTTTAGAATGAGCTTCAGTCTTAATGGCTGAGATTTTCTTTAGATGTTAGATTGCTTCCAAAGTAGACATTAATTTTCTTTTAAAATTTTTGATTAGGGCATCCAAAGAAGTTAGAAAAAGCTTTTTTATAAAACAATATGTAAAAATCATGAACAATGTTACAATGTTAACAATGTTAATTTTAGACCTGTTTTAAGAATACTCATGTCGGAGCTATCTGAGAATAAGCTATTGGTAACAGAACATTTAGATATATTGTTCATACAGGGGAAATTATACATCGACTATTTTTACTATGTGAGTAATCACCAAATAATATCATGTTAAGGTTGTCATCAGTGTTAAACATCAGTCAAATCATAAGAGGACACACTTAGAAGAGCTCTTAGATGTCATGTGATTTGCTTATATTAGGAAGAGAAAGTAGAATTACTGGGTCTAGATAGGAGCAGCACTTAATTAGTGTGTAGAAAGCAGACAGCACAAGAATTTTATAGATAATAGATAATCAACTGGCTTACAGTGTATTGTTGGGCGACCTCCAGCAGATAAACAAGGTGAATAAGCCTTAGATGAGGGGTTGAGGAAAACATAAACAATGGGCTTATGATAAGCTCCGAGGTTTGAAAAGTACTGTTAAAATACAACTTGCCCTTAATGCACAAATCAGGAGAAGGGGTTAGCAGAAGTCTTAATGTCCAAACTAGAATTAGTTTAGTTTTTGCTTAAGAAAGGAAAAGGCTCATTTGACATCTGAAACCAAAAAGTGGCATTGACACAATTATTTCAGTAACTTGTATAGTTGATAGACTTAATTAAAATATGAAGAGCATGAAACGTACCTTATTATTTCATTTCAGTATTACTCCTTTCATAAGGCGAAGGGATAAATCTGTTTTGGTTACCCAGGGATCATCTGGAAAACCTCAAAGATAGTTTAGATCTAAAAGAATCTTAACAGATTTTTAAATAAAATTTAAATTTGGAGTTTAAATTAGGAAAGACCAAAAGTTTCTATGCATTAGGCGGTGCTTTAGGAATAATGATGCAGCATCTGTAAGATGATTTAGAGTGGAGGCCTGCAGCCAAGGAAATTAGTTAGAAAAATATTGCAACTGTATAGACGTGAGGTGATGAGGGCCTGTCCCTGAGAATGGAAAGGAAGAATAGATTTGCAGCGGCAACTAGAGAACTGGCAGGACTTATGATTGCCTGAGAGAGAAAGCGCAGGAGAAGCTAAAGATGATGTCTACCGTTTGATCCCAGGTCACTGGGAGAAAGAAGGGAACCCGGGACAGAAATGAGTCTGTAGTATGGTGAAGCTGAAGTTAAAAAAAAAAAAAAAAAAAAGGAAAAGGCAAGAATAACTTTGTAAAAGAGGAGACAGAAGGAAAGATGCGTATGTACTTGTGTCTGTGTGTGTGTGTGTATGTATGTATGTATTTATTACATGACTTCATTCCTCAAAGATCTGAAACCATTTATAAAATTACATAGATTATAAATAGATGAGGAAATTGGTAGATGTCAAAAATAAGCACAGGAAATATCAAATCCAGCTGTGATATTAGGTTTGTGTACTATAGACACTATACTACACTGCATGTTACTAGGGCTATGGCATAAATTTGGCTCTAGACTTCTTAATGACCTGTGTAGACACAGAAGCACTACAGGTAAAGGGTTCTCAGTATCCACAAAAATGAATCCACTGTTTCGTAGGAGCACAGCTTTCCATAATACTGACACTGGAGTGTTTTCTTACTGTTCACAGAAAGAGGACCCAATGATGTAACAGATGACGTATTCTCCTGTCTAAGTCCTTCAGGGATTTAGATGGAGCAAATGTATTAATATGTGAATGTCGCCAGGCTTTTCCTTTACCCTGCTCCTCAAAGAGCCATTTGGCTTTGCTCGCTCGGTTTCTTCTCCACCATTTAAAGACATTTTTGCCTTTACAGACTTGTTTTTTCTGGATTTTGTTGATGACTAATTGAGAGGAAGGGAGAGGGATGGGAAGCCAAGATATGTGTGAAATAAGGTTGGGAGAGGGACTCTTTAAAGGAGATTTTGGAGGAGAGGTTGGCTCGGAGGAGCCATGATGCATGAAAGAAGCACAAAGAAAACAAAATGATTTTTAAAAACGTCGCTTATGTATCTTCTTCATAATGTTTGAGAAAGATTAATCAAGGATTCTTTCATTTTGAAATCTTAGCTGGTTGTTGGGAGTTTTTTCCCATATATATACTGACACCGCTCTGAGGCTGGAGGGTATAGGTTGTTATTTTATTGTGGATATATGAGGGGGCTTCCATTTGGGATGGCAGACCTGTAGTGCTGCACCCTAGCTATATGCTAGACTGAAAACATTGTTGCAGACACGAGTTGAGAGCACAGTTTCTCTCTGATGGTTAGACCAAGAGCACAGGTAGTCTCAAAATATTGTCACGGGGCCACACTTAAGACATAATCCACTCGGAGTTGGAAACTAAGGAATAATGCACTGGTATGTGTTCATTACTTAGAGGCCGTTTCATCAGAAACACGACAAAACAAAAGAAAATGAAAAGTCTCAAAAAAAATGGCTATATGTGAATACCTACTTTCTTAAGAAAACTTCAAGAAGAGGTGTAGGCCAGATCAATGCTCTACATGGCTGAGATTGTCCCAGTCGTACATTTAATTATAAGACATTTCTTTGTGAGGGCTGCAAACACTGAGTGTTCCTAGCCTCTCCTTCCCATGCCACTAACCTCCCTCGAAGAAGATTCTGGCTTTGTCTGATTAATTTTTTCCTTCCTCCCCTGTTTTCTAAGCAAGGCCCTGCTTTTGGTAGACTAGTTCTTCTGAGATTCATGATGAAGAAATGATAGGAAAGGGTATAGGATCATGAAGGACAATGGGTAGGCAAAAAAGAACAAGTCAGGAATTTTCCTAGGGATTTAGGAGTTGAGTGATTCTGTAAAAACTGAAGGATATGATAGTGGAACATAGGTGGCACTTTTTCTGGTAGCTTTTTTACTTTTTATAACTTTATCAAGGTATAATTAACATACAATAAGTTGCACATATTTAAAGGTACTATTTGATAAGTTTCGATATATGTAGACAGCCATGAAATTACAACCACAATCAAGATCGTGAACTTATAGATGAGATTTTACGAAATATTGCTGTGAACAATGTATTGTTTTTGCTGTGTTTAAGAAACACGCGTTAAGAATTAGCATTATGTTGACATTTCTTTTTGGTTGTGGACTGTATTTCTTTCACTAGGACTCCACTCAGATTCTGGGCCATTACTTCAGTAGAGTTATGTATAATACAGAATTTGGGTGGTTATTTCTTTAACAATCTTCAGTTGAAAATATAACTTCGAATGTAATGCTATGGCTGATGGGGTGATTTGGGAGAGGAAAAGAGGCATAATGGTATAGTCGTGGCTTCTGGACAGCCCTCTTGAGCCAAGGGCAAGTTTTCTAATATTCAGCAGAATGATGGATTATGTGCATTTTGGCAAGCTCCATTCTTGTAACTAAACTTTGTGTAACTCCTGGACCACAGAGAATTGGAAGTTGTAATTTTAGCAAAAACTTGGCTCAAACAACAAAGGATTTATTATCTCATAGAAAAAGTGCACAGGTTGGGCAGCTCCAGAGTTGGTTAGTTTAGTGACTAAGAGACATCATCAAGAATTGAGGGTCTTTCTAGCTTTCTACTGTGCTTCAATCTGGCTGTCCTCCTATCATAAGATGGCTGCAGAAGCTCTAAATATCCTATTCTTATTCAACAACATCTCGTGGCAATAAAGTCATTCCTCATCGTTGTTTACCTTTGTAGGATTAGGTGTAATCTTTCCCTTACATGTATATATATATATATATATATATATATATATATATATATATATATATATAACTCGTCAGAGTGGTAGCATGCATCCATATGCAGATGAATTACTAGCAAGCTGAATGGGACCATCTAGACAGACTTAGACAAATCAAGACCGAACACCGAGCCACCGGAGGAGAGGTGGCTACTGAAACAAAGTCAAGATTCTTCTAACAAGGAAGAAGGAAGAAGAATCGCATCTGTCATGTAGAATTATGGATATAATCTGATTAAATATTGGAAACATATGCCAAAGTTAATTATTTTTATTGATTCCTTCTTTATTTTAATTATTTTTATGTTTTAATTATAGTTGACATTTGATATTACTTTATATTAGTTTCAGGTGCATAGCATAGTGGTTAGACATTTATATAACTTATGAAGAGATCCCCCTGATAAGTCTAGTACCCACCTGGCACCACACACAGTTATTACAATATTATTGACTATATTCCCTACTGTGCTGTACATCCCTGTGACTGTTCTAAACTTCCAATTTGTTCCTCTTAATCCCTTCACCTTTTTCACCCAGTCCCCCAATACTCCTCCAATCTGGTAACCATATCTGTATCTATCAGTTTGTTTCTATTTTGTTCACTTATTTTGTTTTTTAGATTCCAATATGAGTGAAACCATATGATATTTGTCTTTCTCTATCTGACTTATTTCACTTAGCATAACATCCTCTAGGTCCATCCATGTTGTCACAAATGGTAAGATTTCATTTTTTTTTTTTGGCCGAGTAATATTCTATTGTACATATATACCACTTCTTTTTTATCCTTCTGCCTTCGATTAGAGTATTTAATTCATTTACATTTAAAGTAATTATTGGCAGGCATGCAGTTCTTGCCATTTTCTGATTGGTATTGTAGTTCTCTGTTTCTTTCTTATTCTCTTGTTCTCTTCTCTTGCATGTTGATATTTTCCAGAGTGCTGTGTTTGGATGCTTTTCTCTTTATCTCTGGCATATCATCTGTAGATTTTTAGTCTGTGGTTACCCTGTGCTTCATATATACCAAGCTATGTTTATAGCAGTCTATTTTAACTTGGTGGTTGCTTAAATTCAAATATATATTAAGACCACTACCATTTCTACTCATTCCCACCATGTTTATGTTTTTGTGATTATTTTTTACTTCCTTTTTGTGTGCATTTGTGTGTATCCCTTAATTTACTGTTATAATTACACATGAATTTCCTACTTTTGCCTTTTAACCTTTGTACTAGATTTAATGTGTGTTTGCCTTTATTGGTGAGAATTTTTTTTCTTTGCAATATTTTCTTATTCATATTTTAAAATTTTTTTTCTTGTTCTTCTTAGAGAAGTCCCTTTAACATTTCCTGTAATACTGGCTTGGTGGTGATAAACTCCTTCAGTTTTTTCATGTCTAGGAAGCATTTTATCTCTCCTTTGATTCTGAATGATAGCCTGCTGAGTAGAGTAGTCTTGGTTGTAAGTCCTTACTTTTCATTGCTTTGAATGTTTCGTGCCAATCCCTTCTGGCCTGCAAAGTTTCTGTTGAGAAATCAGCTGACAGTCCTGTGGAAGCTTGCTTGTACGTAACTAACTTTTCTCTTGCTGGTTTTAAGATTCTTTCTTTGTCTTTAACCTTTGGCATTTCAATTATGACGTGTTTTGGCGTGGGCCTCTTTGGGTTCATCTTGTTTGGGAATCTGCACTTCTCAGGCTTGTATGTGTCTACTTCTCTCACCAGGTTAGGGAAGCTCTCAGCCATTATTTCTTCAAATAAGTTTTTAATTCTTTGCTTTCTCTCTTCCCTTCTGTTACACTTATGATACAAATATTGTTACATTTGATGTTATCCCAGAGGTCCCTTAAACTATTCTCATTTTAATTGGGTATTTTAAGCTACTTTGTCTTCCAATCGCTGATTCAGCCCTCTGCTTCGTCTGATGTGTTATTGATTTCATCTAATGTATTCTTCATTTTAATTATTGTACTCTTTATTTTTGACAGGTTCCTTTTTTAATATCTTCATCTCCTTTCTAATGTGTCCTATCTCTTTGTTGAAGTTCTCACTGAGATCATCTATTCTTCTCCTAAGTTCATTGAGCATCCTTATAACCAGTATTTTGAACTCTATCTGGTAGATTGCTCGCCTCATTTTGTTTAGATTTTTTTTCTGGAGTTTCATCTTGTTCTTTAATTTAGGACATGTTTCTTTGTCTCCTCATTTTGGCTGCCTCTCTGTGTTTGTTTGTATGTATTAGGTAGATCTGCTATGTCTCCCAGTCTTGGCAGAGCGACCTTATGTAGTAGGTGTCCTATGGCGCCTAGTGGCACAGTCTCCTTGTCACCTGAGCTAGGTGCTCCAGGGGTGTCCTTTATGTGGGTTGTATGTGTTCTTCTGTTGTAGTTGAGCCTTGATTGCTGTTGGCATGTCAGTGGGTGGGACTGACCCCCTGGCTGACTGGTCATGAGGACTTGCCATTACTATAGCTAATGAGCTGTTGTGCAGGTGCTGACTCCACAGAGCACGATTCACTTTAGTGAGGCTCTGGTACCTGCTGAGTCCGCTCTTTGGGTGTGTCATTTGTGGTGTTAATTAGGTGGTGCTCTGGTGTGGCCTGAAGTCGGCCACCAGGTGTATTGGTTCTGGGGCCTCTTGGGAGGGCCTCCAGTGTAGGCCAAGTTCAGCCACTCCCTGTGTATGGCCCGGGACCACCTGGTAGGAGCTGTGAAGTGATCTGTGGTTGGTAGCTGCCTGTGCTGGGCTTGGAGGCACCTGATAGTGGTTATGCTGTGAACCAAGACCAACTGCCACTTATGCCAGGCATGAGGTCACTTAGCAAGAGGTACAGGATATGCCAAGGCCAGGTGCTATTCGTTTGGGGTTTGCGGACCTTTGAGAGATTTTAGGAAAGTCCACAGTGCAGGCAGAGCCAGTGGCTTATGAGGAATGGCACCTGAAAGAGGTTCAAGTGGTCCATGAGGTGGGTGGGGCAGGGTCTCAGGGAACTGCTAAGGTGGGGTGAGAACAGTGGTATCCAGATTAATGGAAACTCATATTTTGTGCCTGCCTGCACCTGAAGGTGCAGTAGGAGGAAGGCTCAACTAAGAAACAGTGACATTTGCCAGCACTTTAGTTCTGAGAAAGCTACTCTTCCAGCCTTTGTCCTGAAGCCTGACAATTTAGTTCCTCCCCATATGTCCCTGGTGCTAAACCTTGGAGTTTACAGTGAGTATTTGTCAGCAAGTGAGTCTGTGCTTGGGACCTTTAAGAGAATGTCTGGGTCTCCAGCAGCTCTTCATCTTACAGGAACTGAGATCCTGCTGATCTTCATGGCTAGATATTGTGAGGATTCCTCTTTCCAAAACTGGTGCTCTAGGCCAGGGAGCCCAGTGTGGGTTGAGACACCTTGCTTTTCAGCAGGGGCCTCTGCAGGGAGATGTCCCTCCTGATTCTTAACCACCATAGGGGAGTATGGGACCAGCCTGTGTTGCATCTCTGCCCTTCCTACCAGTCTTGACATGGCTTCTTCTTCATACCCTTAGTTATAGAAATTCTGTTCAGCTCATTCTTATGGGTGATTTCTCTATAAATTAGTTGTAATTTTGATGTGGTCATGGGAGGAGGCGAGGACAGCATTTACCTACTCCACCATCTTGAGCAGTCTAAGATTCATTCTTAAGTCACTCTTTCTAGCAAAAAAAAATTATTAGCAAGTCTAAGAGGTTACAAAGACCACTCCTAGTACATTGCAGTAAAATCATATCCTTTGTATAGAGAATATGTGTTTCAGTTCTTAATAGCAGGCATTGAAATTAAAGTTCAAAAGAAGGAGGCATAGGACATCCCTCTTTTGCGGTGCTGTAAATGGTTATCTGATAAATTAGAAGATCAGTCCTATTAACCCTGACCTTCAGGAGCTATTAAGATACAAGTTTCATATGCGTATGATCACCTAGAAGCTCAGTATCGAGCTCATTCAGCTTAGTCCTTTCAAGCTCATGACTATAGAACCATAGGCCAAAGAAAGGTCAATAACAACTACAAACAACTTTTGTCTTTCCTATTATTATAAGGAAACAGAGAGCAGGACAGATGTCAATAGTAGCTGCATCAGAAACCTGCATCAGGCCTCACCTGGTCTTATTCCAACCCCCCGTGGGAATCAGCACTGGTGTGGGCTCAGGCACACCCTGTCAGGGCCTCACCTTCTCTACATGCTGTAGCCCTCTTGATTCCAGCCCCATAAATTCTCTGGTGTGGGACGGCTCCCTGTTCGTATTCACACATGCACTTCTGAAAGCACAGAAGGTAGTAATGCTCCATTGGGCAAGCTTTTTGCCAATAGGAGAAGAGAACTGGTGGGCAAATTTTTCCTCCTTTATCTCTGCCTCAGACACAGTTTATAGGATGGTTTTTTAAAGGACAGTGCCAATAATCTAAAGGCATCAGTTGAATTTAATGGCAGAAATCTCTATCGAGCATCCTTATATTGGTTCTCCTTCCTTCCCTGTTTCACTCTCCTTATCTCTCATGCCTGCTACCTGAGATTGCACTCCCCAGGAAAATAGCAACATATAAAGCAGCTTCAGGCTCTGATTGCTGGAGAACTCAGGTTAAGCCAGCAGAAAAGTTAGACCTAAAAATCTACCTACGCCTTGTATAAAATATGGGATTGAGATGACCAGACCTATAATTAATAATGAAAATTGAGAGTTTAGAGGAAACATTTATTTAATAAATGTATTTAGTACCTTTAATAAATAAAAAATATAATTTGGGAGGATGAGAAAACTGCCTTATTTAAAATAGCATAGACTAAACTCTGTGTTCTTCTAGAAAGAGATGTAATTTAAGAGGATGGGTGTGTTCTGTTCATCTTTTTAGCTCTTGAACTTCCTTTATGCTGACTATAGTAGATGCTCAGTTGACACTTGTTGGGTGAAAGTGACAGAGATATTTTAAAGTGGGAAGTGGATATATGGTTAGAAAGCAGTTTGAAAGTAGGGAGTCAAGAGGAAGAGGGCATTGTTCTAAAACCTGACTGGCTGGCTCCATGATGTTGAACAAATCACATTATTCTCTGAATCGCTAGTGTCTCATCTCTAACAGGGACACAATATTTTACCTGCCTGAAGGTAAGGTGTGGACCAGGTACCTTAAATACGTATTATTTCTGAACATCGGTGATCTTGATTCCTTTTTTGTAGATTGAGATCATTGAATGACATAATCTTTAATGAATCCACTTGTTCTTAGGATGCTGTGATGCAGGAGTTCTCCAGGCTTTCAGAGAAGTGTGGGGGTGGGGAAAGAGAACTAGGTGAGTGGGAACAGCCTAACCCAGCCTCAGTGGTGAATGTCAAATGAGGGCACAAAGAGGATTTTCAGCTGCAATTAGGACCCAGCTAAGCTCATATGAACCCGGGCAGGCCTGGCAGCCTGAGATTGTGAGTGGGAAGTCAAGAGCTGGAGAGACCCAGACAAGGCTGATTACATTGGGAAACCTGGAGCCAGGCCCTGGGGTCCAGCCTCTGCACAGGGAGTGAATTCAGAAGGAGGTTAGTATTCTTAGAAAATGGAATGGGAGGGATAACACCGTGTGGGAATTTGGTTCAAGGTTAGCCTGAAGAAGTAGAATTCTGAAAGTCAGTTCAGAGAAGGAGACTTGAAGTTTAAGGTCTTGGAAGTGAAGAGTTGCAGTCACTGTGTGGACTGAAAAAAATTGTACTTGGAAGGAAGTAAAAAAATCTGAGCTCTAGACACACAGGCAGTTAATGAGCCATGCAACCCCAGAAAAAGGATTATACCTCTTGGAGTCCTGTCAGTGGAATCATCTGCAATTCTAAGGTCCTGCTCATCTTTCAGATTACACAATAGTGGGGCAGTGGTGGTATGGCTCATAGTACAGTCATGCCAGGAAAATTCTGTATAAGAATCAAGAGGCTGCTATCCATTATAAAATCTTGATTTTACCCTGCTATAGGGCACATAAATGCATCATGTGCTCCTGGCAGTCCCTCCAGCAAAAGGAGGAGGTGGATGGTGGAGATAAAGAGGAAGTGACAGAACTTCCTCAGAACTCTGGAATTTGCAAGGAGCCATTTTTATACATCCTTCCTTCACCAGCCTATAGGGTGTGTCTTCTGGGGTTCCACCAGTGCTCTTAAGTCATGTCTGCGCTCTCCTTTTCCTGCTCCACCCTTGCATACCCTGGCAACAGAGTGAAAATGACTGGATGGTCCTTCATCCAACTGCCCAATTGGACCTCCCCAAGCCACTGCAACAGGCCTCTGCCAAGGGCATCAATAGGAGGGTGAGCAGCTTAATGATAAGGGAACTAAAGGCAAGTCTTGGGAGGGAACAGGGAATCCAGCCCTGTGGTGCTCTGGGCTATTCTCACAGTATGGTAAATGAAACCTCAGACCCAAGTGCTTTATCCACATGCTTCCAAACTACAGATTTTTATATTCTGAACATTTCTTTCTCTAGGCTCTGTACATTTGGATATTTTGAAGCCTGTTACATGCCAAGTTTTTAAGCTACTCTTCTTCTTCTTTTTCTTCTTCTTCTTCTTCTTCTTCTTCTTCTTCTTCTTCTTCTTCTTCTTCTTCTTCTTCTTCTTCTTCTTCTTCTTCTTTTAAATAAAAGGGATGAGAGCCTAAGATATTCTAAAGAGGAAGATTCTCTTTTTGGCATTGTACCAAATTCTTTTCTCTGGGGGAGGCCTGCTGTGGAGGCAGAGTAGGGTAGGTTCATAAAGGTTGTAATGTGTTCTGGTTTGGGGCCCAACATTGTTGAAAAATGCTCAGAGGAGACTCAGAGCACTTAGATTTTTGGCTTTAAAACCATCTTTGTTTAGATGTTCAAATTTGTTTAAATATTTTTGAAACAGAAACAATAAAAGAACATAAATAGAAATTTTTCCATGAAACAAATTCTTTCCCAACCTAGGCTGACAAGTTCACTCTAAAATCACATTCATGTCTTTATTAAGTATCATGCCAAATAAGCAAAATATATAGGACCTAACTGAGTTTTAAAGTACTCCAAACTTTTTACAATAATAGCAACAACCACTTTCGGCTATTATTTGACGTTAAGCCGTATTCTAAGTGTTTTATATACCTTATCTCACTTAATATTTTCGGCAGTCTTTAAATTATGTACTGTTATTCCCATCTTAAAGGTGACGAAGCTTCTAGGATATACTAGTAAGTGTCAGAGTTTAGGTTCATATCCAAACTTGAATTTGTTTGACCTCAGAGTCTTGTCTCTACAGTGGTGTACTTGTGAATGTTCAATAACCAGCTCTCTGATGGGGGAGGGGAGTCCTACTTTATAGTTTTGGCCAATTTCCTGTAGTGTAAATATTTTTGTTATGGCCGATTTCGAGCTACCAACTTGATTTCACTGAAAACGGAGTTGGGAACAAATACACAAAATCCAGTCTTAGTGATATTGGCTGCCTCCAGCACATCACAGCTTACTTGGTATATATTATGTTGCTTGGTATATATTATGTTGCTCACTTGGTATATATTATGGGGCCTGAAGCAAACTTGGTCGCCCACCATTTAGTAGCAAGGTCCACAGTCTTTCTACTCTGTATTTTACTACACTTATTCTTGTAGGGGTCCTTCTTGGAACCCTGCTACTGAGTACTTGACCTAGCCAGGCACAACCTAAAGGCTTCACATGCATTTTCTCAACTGATTTTCCGTTCAGCCATTTTGAGGAAACTGCTTTTGGTTTCCTATTTCACGAAATGAGGAATGAGAGGCTCAGAGAGTTTACGTCATTTGGTGAAAATTGCACAGCTGACAAGTGAGTGAGATGTGGCTAGAGTAAGGTGGGACCTGAATCTGTGAATTCTGTAGATGATGAACTTTCCAGAGGAACTGGGAAATAAGACACTGGAGAGAAGTAACGTTAGCCAAGTGAGACTGGACATAGACGAAGTTTTATCTATATAATGTCAGGGGGAAAAAAGAGAGGTATCGGTCTCTTCTATCTGGATAATAAAAAAACATCAGGATAATTAGCTGTGATTTTTTTCATTTTAAAAATTTGGATAATCTGGGAAAAGCAATTGTGGTACAGTGAAGAGAATGGGGAGAAATTGAAGGGTCTGGATTGAGTGGACCCTCAGCCAGTGGATAGCTAAATGACCTTGAACCTGTCCCTTAACCATTCTTAGCTTTAACTCTCTCATCCCTAAAATGGTGAATCAACTGAGACCGTTTAACTGAATGATATTTATGATCTAAATGTTTACATAATATTAACTTTTGGGATTGAACAGACACAGCTGAAGGAAAGAAACTTATTTTTGTTTTCAGCCTTGAAATGTTAAAAGTTGAGAATTAGCTCAATTACTGTATAATCTGGGGTTTGATGATTAAAAAAAATGATACTGATTTTTTAATTTTCAAGGGCTTTAAAAATATGTCCCAAATAAGTATTTTCTTTGGAACTAAAAAGTTAAAAAGTTGTGAACTTATGAATAAATATTTGGAGCTGGTCTCCTCCAGGAGACTTTGGTCCAGTCGTTTTATTTGCTTTCTTAGACTTTTTGGTTCTTGCTGATTTTAAGGTTAGGATAGAAAACCACCTGAATTCGGATGGACTAAACTTATTCCAGGTCCCTTCTTAGGGCTGTCTCTCTAAACTCACTTTGCATGGAAATGGTAGGTGTATCTAGCCACAAGCTTATGAAAGTTTTCTCATACATGCAAATTACAAGCAGTATTAAGTTAAGACTTGATGCTTAAGGAATTAAATCCTCTACATTCTCCTTTGACCAGAAAGAATGTTGAGAAAGGAAAGTATGGCTGTTTCCCCATGGATCTGATAAAGTCTGAAACTTGCAAAAGAGCTTAAGTAGTACAACTTGTGTAAGAAGAATTCTTTGGGTGCAGTTAGTATAAACAAAGGGTCCTTGGCACGAACAGAGAAGAACTAAGCAGCTGCAAGAGATTTGCTTAGAAAACCAAAAGATTAAATACTCTTAAGAGAGAGAGAGGAAATACCCACTAAGGTCTCTGATATTTCCTTTTTCTTTCCAACTTCTGTGTAGCCTTCTAGGATCAAATATATCTATTTGTTACCAAAAAGTCTAAAAGAATTTTTTATTTAAGAATGACCTTATGTCAGCATTTTCCATTTACTTTCCTAAATTTAAGCAAGCATAAACATAAGTATTTAAGGTTAAGTCACAAGAAATAAGCCATTTACATTCCCTTGACAGTATATCTATTCTCTATGAGATCATCAGTGAAAGAACTGCTAGTAATTTAACTCCTATGAAAATATTATAAGTTAATGCGAGTGATGATGCAGAAAGGAATTGCCTGGAAATGAAATAATTACTAGTACATACAGATTCAGTTTGTACGTTTGTATGTACAGATTCGGTTTGTATTAAATGTCTTTGTAGTCTTGCTGTTCCTTGTGATACAGCAGCTACCCGCATGCCGAGTTTCTTAAGACATAAACATGAAATTAACTGGACCTTGTTTGATATTTCCACATAATTCGACTGGTCACTTTTTTTATAAAATAGTCCTGATTGCTGCAACATAATTCTCAGTTCAAAGCTGGGAAATGTGCAATGTATAATTTCATCAGAATTTGTACAATTTTACTCAGATATACTAGCAATACAATTGCTAGTATGTTGAAACATATGGGATTCCCAAAATGTAATTATTATGCCTAAAAAACAAATTTCTGTTTTATTAAAAATATAATACAATATAAAATTGAATAAACCACATGGTATGGAAGGCTATCCAAGATTATTGTTAAGTGATAAAAGCAAGTTTTGGGATAGTATGTATAAAATGTTACTATTTTTTGCACTTACATAAACACTATATATAAACATGTATATAGACATATACATGGTAAATATATGCAGGAACATACACTAAGCTATTAACAGTAACTATAAGTAGAAAGTAAAATTATTAAAGGTAAATTTTATATTCAATATAACATATTTCTATAACATTTTAATTTTTTTATAATAAGTATGTATCATGTTTCAAATCAGATAAAGACTTTTAAAAATCTATGTATAGAGATGGCAAATAAGCATATGAAAAATGTTCAACATCATTAATAATTAGAGAAATATAAATTGAAACCACATCAAATGCTGGAGAGGATGCAGAAAACCCAGATTATTTATACATTGTTTTTGGGAATGTAAAATGGTACAGCCACTAGGGAAAACAGCTTGGCAGTGTCTCAGAAACTTAAACATACACTTAGCATATGACCCAGCAATTCCACATCTAGGACAAGAGAAAGAAAAATTTATTTTCACAGACAACTGTACACGAATATTCATATCTACTTTATTTATAATCATCGGCATCTGGAAATAGCTCAATATTCTTTAACTGGTGAGTGGCTAAATATACTAAGGTACAGTCATAACACGAACTACCACTTGGTAGTAAAAAGAACAAACTAGTGATGCATTTAACAACATAGATAAATCTCAGATGCATTTTGCTAAGTGAAAGAAGTCCGACCCATCGCTATTTATATGACATTCTGGAAAAGGCACAACTATAGGGTTGGAGAACAGATTAGTAGTATCTGGGGGTTGGGGATAGGGTGAAGAAAGTGGCAGCACTAGGCAATGTTTTAGGGTGATGGAACTTTTCTGTATTTTGATTGTGGTGGTGATTATATGACTCCAAGCATTTGTCAAAATGTATAGAACTATACACCAAAAAAGTAAATTTTATTGTATGTAAATTTTGAAATAACTTTAAAAAATATTATTGGAAAAAAGATCTAATTAATGTTTTATTAAAATAAAATCTCTCTACAAGTATTAATTTTCCTACAAACTTTCCAGGTACAGTTAAGGGAAATTGCTTTCGACTTGATAGAACTGGTTGCCAAGTAGAAATTAATTATGATAACCTGGCTACTTGATAAAAGATTGGGAGTTCAGAGCCAGAGCTTGCAAACTTGCCTTGTAAGTGCAAACTGCATGAAGCGTAGATCAACGCTCAGTTACTTCTGAGTGGACTATACAGATTGTGGATGATGTCCATCAAGGCTTTTATACCAGGCAGCTCCCCCTTCATACCTGAAGGGTGCCTTTCCTTATTCGTCAATTAATCAGATGCAAAAGATTATTTGATCACCGTTGTTTTAAATTCCTATGCTTCTCTTCCTTTTATTAAACCATGAGTAAAGAAGGGCCTTGAAGGCCAGAGCAAGCAAGATCCACTCTCCTCTGACAGCTTTGTGGACTCTAACTGTACATATCTGCTTGGGCTCCAAAGGTAAAATGTAATGCTTAGGTGGGCGGTATGAAAATAATCTCTTTAGCAGTTAGCTTGTCTTATGGAGGGGAAATAAGGAAAAAAAAAAAAAGAGGAAAAAGAAGGAGAAGGAAGAGAAAACAGCACAGCAAAATATGCTGGTGGGAGGCCAGAAGACCGAGCTTTTTTCTTGGTCATGGCCATTTTCTAGCTCGGCCTAGAAATGAGGCTGACCCAATCACATGGGTGATTAGTGAGTCAGGCTTGACAAATCTGGGTTTGTAAACAGAAGAGACTGACACAGTTTGTCCTGTGTAAACAAGCATTTTAAGTGGAACCCTAAACAATGGTTATGATGTACCAGAGGTCCTTAATGAAGTCACCACTTCACATAAACGCATACGTGAGATTTTAAACTGAAGGAAGTTCCCCGAATTGCCTATCGTTTTACTTCCCTTCTTGTAGCAGAACACCTTCCCGGTGCACCCCTCCCGACCTTCTCTTCAAAAGATAACATCCGGGAGTTAGCACTCTGCTTATTCTACCTGTTATTCCATTTACTGTGGCTACCAGATGCTTCCAGTAGGGGCTGAAAAGAGGTCTTTTCAACCCAAATATCAACTTAATGCTGCCACATCTAAGTCAAATGCACAAGGGTCTATTAAACCCTTTCTATATCCTTTGTCTTTGAAGAGATGACAGCTGGAAAGCTCAGGAAATAGAACATCACTAGTGCTTTGAAAAGATCTGAGAGAGGGTGTTTCTTCTTATCATCTCCGTATATCCCTGGCACGATGTGATTTGGAAAAGGCTGAAACTTTGGCTCCATGATTACTCGCCTGGGAACTTGGAGACTTGATTCTGTTCCTACTGGTGCTCTGACACTTGAATGTGCAACTGAATCTTTCTGAGTCAGGATTTGTCACACTAAAACTAGGGGATTAGATTACAAAATTTCTCAGGCCGCTTCCAGTTTTAAAAGGCCACGAGTCTATGAAATAAGGTGGGGAGGAAATGTATGAAACCCAACTAGATTAAATCAGTAATGAGCTCAAGGACGCATAATGCTCAGGATTCTTCTCGAATCATTAAACTCCCCTGTTTATCAGTATACTGCTCAATGAATATACAGAATGAAAATTAAAGGAGTGGCAAGGGGACAATAATACTATTAAAGGAGGACAATTTTGAAATATGGAGATGTTTCTAAAATTTGAGGACGCATGGCATAGCGATGTTAAATACTCAGGTTTTTGAGTCGGCCTGCCATTTTCAAATTTTAGCCTCACTACTTGGTAGCTATGTATCATTAGCTGAATTTCTTTCTCTGGGCCTCAGTTCATCAAATGTAAAAAGAGATAATAATATTATTCACCTCAAAGAGTTGCTGTGAGGATTATATAAAATAATGCATGATCGTGAAACATTTGTTGAATATTATTATACTATTCCTACTGCTGCTGCTCCTACCACATATACTATAGAGTGAACGATATGCTCCAGAGCTGCACAGAACCATGGATGGTGATGGAGGGAAGGGACAGCTGTGGTGGAGTGACTAAAGCACCCGACTTGTCATCCAAAGTCTAGGGTTTTAGTTCAAGATAATGCAGAGATAAAGAATGTGCTCACAAACAAATCCCATGGTGCAAATTACATTAAGCACACACTGCCACTTACCAGCTGGGTGACTTTGGGCACATCATCCACTCTCTCTGAGCTTTGGTCTCGCCATGAGGATACTAATGCTTATCTCCCAGGGATGTTGGAATGAGCTATATGAGATAATGCATGTGAAATCATGCACTGTAAGCCACTAACTCCTCTGCAAATGTAAGGATTATTATGAGCTAGTAAGATTATGAAGAAAACCTATGAGAGAAGATTTTCTAAAATGAGATATTCATTTCTGTGACATGCTGAAATACTTCATACTTTTTGTTGTTGTTGATGACTCAGGGTTATCTTCATGAACACCTATTACTGACAAACAAAATGTACCTGTTTGTGGTTCTTTACCATTTTAACCTGTTTTCACGTACATAACCTTTTTTATTCCCACAACCTGACAGGCACATAGACTGTTTGTCTCCATCCTGCTCCTGTCCTTAGTTCTAATCGGTGTCTTTCTTCACAGCTGCCATTGTCTGGCTTCTGATCCTACCTCTCTTTACTCATATCACAGTGTTATTATTGGAAGCAGACTTAAGAATAATATCAAACACTCATCTTGAATGCAAAGTCAAGGGCACCTTTGAGCAAGGAAGGGACATATTTAGATATTGTAGAAAGCTTACTTAGTGGCGTTTGAACTCTGATAGACTGGAACATATGGACTGAAGTCAGGACAGATTAGAGTGTTATTTAATGACAAGGAAGGTGGTAAGAGTCTGTACTTGAGCAATGGCAGGGAGGATGGGAAGGAGCCAAAAGACTAAAGGAGTAGGAGATAAGGAATTAAATCTTTTGAACTTTACTTGTTCAATAAATACTTATTGAACTTTTATCATGTGTCCAGTATTACACTAGGGGATGAGAACACATCAGCGAGTAGAATAGACAAAATCTTGATCTCTGTGAATTTATGGTCTATGGCATTTGTCCAGTAATTGAATGTCAATGAGATGGGAAAGTGGGAGGTCAAATAGAGGTGACTGAGGCTTCCAGCTTGAGTGTCTGTGGAAGTGGTGGTGTAATTGACAGCAATGGAAGGCAGGGGAGGCTGGGTTGGTGTGAAAAATGACACATTCAGTGTTCAGCATATGAACTTGAAGAATTGATAATCTAAAATGCTTTTCGAAAGTGAAATAAACTCTGGATTTAACTCTTGGGTTCTGTGGCTGGAACCAAGTGATCTATGTGGAGTTGTACAGCTTCTCAATATTCATTTAAAGAGATGCCCAGATTAAGAGACACTTATTCCTGGCCCCAAAGTGTAGGAGGCATTTTTCTTGTAACCTTATATGAGAAAACTCATTAAAATGGACAGTATCTTTGAATATAGTTTTAGGAAAGATACTGAAATGTATATCAAGTTGCCTTTCTCATAAAGACCTTCTATAAAATTTGAGAGCACAAAATTAAATTTTAACTCAGTAAGATAGATGCCTTTTGGAGATGGAACTGTTTTTGAGATTTGCTTCAGCTTTTTGCTAATAAAACCATGCCATCGGTGTGGAGGAGGGGGTTCATTTTCCTCTTTACTTTGGCAGTGGAAATGCACACTAGCCAGTTCATGGAGTGTCTTTATCAGGTTACATGTCCCTGGTAAGGAAAAAAAAGACAGCCATGGGACATAGCCCCATAGCCCACTTTATATCATTTAGAATTTGAGAGCTTGTTCTTATCGATGATAATCTTGGTCATAGTATTACGATATGAACAAGCGTGAGTAGTGTCTGATATGGATATTCTATTGCTTAGGGATATCAATATATTAATAGAATCAAAGACTGAGGAGATTTTGTAGCCTTTACATTTCTGTCTTTTCTTCATTTATTTGTTGTTGTTTCTGATGTTCATACTTGCAGGATTTCTGGCTCATTTTGGTGCTCACAGTTATTTTGAAGAGCTTATAGACCAAGTTCCTGTCACCAGATGCACAGAGTACAATTCTGTTAATGTTCGATGTGTCCTTTAGGGCAATCAGATCCTAGCTCAGCAACTAATAGCTGTTATAGGCTGAACATGTCAGTTAAATTCTCGGAATCTCATTTTCCTTATCTTGTAGTGTTGTTGCAGAGATTGCAAATAATATATTACAGTGTCTATTGCATAATAATTGCTCAGTAAATTATAGCTATTATTATCTCCAAATCTAGATTGCAAATGTCTTAAGGATCATGTTTTCTCTACCAAGTTTAGATATTTATATTTCTTTAAGCATGCATGAAATGGTGCTCAATAAAGATAACACACTTTATAAATGATAGGGACTATTAGAACTAATTACCTTTATCAGGCTTGCAAAATTAGAGGTACGATCTATGACCATGTTACTGAGCAATGTGACCGACACACTAAGGAATCAGATCCACAGTCTTAGGAAGTTGAAGCTTGGGTCCTGGAGTCAGATTGTCTGGGTTCCCGATCAAGTTGTTTTATCTGTCTCAGCTCAATTTCTTTATCTATAACCTGGATACGTTCAATGGATTAATGAAATAAATGAATATACAGTTCTTAACTAGAACGTGGTACATTATAAAGATTCAATTAAGTCTTGCTATTATTGTTTTTGGCTTTATTAGCATTATTCTGACTCATGCACTAACTTCTAGAGGAAGTGACAGTGGCCAACAGGTCACATGCAACAGAAACCAGGTGACTCAATTTGGTAAGGAGTACAGGATGTCTAGGAAAAAAGCACCAATGAAGCCAAGGACAACAGCCTTTGGAAACACAGCCACAGCCACTACCCAATGGAGACAGCACACACTGAGGTCATTCTTGGGCAGTCACTCAGTTCATTAGAAGTTAACCAGCCTTTATTTATTCAACATTGTGTTAGATAGCTGTATGAGTCTTAAAGAAAGTGAAAAGTAGAACCTTTGAAAAACTTAGAGTCTGGGTGGAGAGAGAAGTCTGTGACAAAGATGGATACTGAGGCTATATAAGTAAGTACTAACTTTTGTGGTTCAGCCTGTGCTTACAGGAGTAGATAGAAGGAGAGAGAGAGAGAGAGAGAGAGAGAGAGAGAGAGAGAGAGAGAGAGAGAGAGAGAGACTGGTCTTTCCACATCATTCTTTCTAGAGGAAATGCTACCATTAGCAATAACTCCTTCAAATATAATTAGCAGGAAGGTATTTTGTCTACCAACAAAAAAGCCATGCCTTTTAATTTCTATTTTTCCAGCAACAATCCAGAATACAACAAATACGTGAAGAATTGAGGAATAGATTATTCAGGAAAAAGTACAGGAGCTATGAAGATACCTTTACAATACTTTTCCCAATTCAAATCAGCAATGGTTTATTAGTCCAGAAGGCTGTATCAGATATTGTGTAAGACCCATGAAATTTAGAATGAAAAAGACATGGTTCTGCCCTCAAGGGTTGGTTCACATTCTAGTGACCATGTGGAACTATCAAGGCTTGTCTTCCTATGCTTGAGCTTGGAGTAAAAACAATCTGAAACAGAGATACTGAGTAGATAAGGAAAAAGGAAACAAAGATGTGCCATTACGTAGAAACTAACCCTTTTAGCCCATTGAAGTGACACACAGAGATAGATCATGTCAGTATTTTTGGCGAGAAGCTAAGACAGGGGTTCGTCCAGGTGTTATAGCTGTTCGGAGGGGACATTCTCTGCTGGAACTCAAGGAGGTTGCCAATGTGATGTGCTATCTGGACTGAATACTGAAGAGAAGGAGACATCATTAGGAGATGGGCAAGGTGTTCCAGGCAAGGAACAGCAAAAACAGAGGGACACTGGAGTCAAGCTACTTATGTAAATGGGGAACTATGAACAGTTAAGTGCTACTAAAGGAAAGGACAGGAGATGACAGACAGTGGCCAAGCCGCGAAGGCCTTCATAGCCTTGCTGGGCAGATTAAATTTCACCCCAAAGGTGAAGGAGATCCACCAAAGGGTCCTAGACAGGAACATGCAACGGTCAGATTTGTGTTAGATACATGTTGAGAAAGGATTTAGCAAAGTATCAGTTAGAATTTGGTACTGTTGCATGTAATAGTGGCTTAAGCCAATAGGGGTTTGTTTTCTCACATGGCAAGACATCTGGAGGTAGGCTCTTACTAAGTGGCTCAGACTCTCATCTCCTCTCTGTCTTTTGTTTTCTTTTTTTATTTTGCTTTGCCAGGCTTTTGTTCTCACAGTTGTCAACTCACTGTCAGAAGATGGCTGTCCGAGCTCAAAGCATCACATCCATGTTTAAGGTAGCAAGGATAGGGAAAGATGCAATGATTCCCTTTAATCACCAATGTCAAAGCGCTACCAGAAACCACCAGCTTTTCAGCAGACTAATGGCGGTTAGGTAAGGACTATATTAGAGATGGCCATCTCTAGCTACAAAAGAAGCTGAGAAAGCAATCATCTTTCCTCTATAGCAGATCCATGCGAGGTAGAAGGTTGGGAATAAGTGTTAAGTAGGTTAGCAATAAGGAAGTAGTGGATCTTGTTGCCATTAAATGAAACTGAAAACTCAAAATTCCGAGTAGTGGATCTAGTTCTTCTAGATGTGGATTTGTGGTGTCATCCCAAAGGGATGTTCAGTAGGGAGTTGGATATAAATTAAAAAACTCAGGTGAAGGCTTAGGGCTTGCAACACAATTAGAGAATTTCTGAGGAGTATGTGGTTTTTCATCCACCTAACCTAGCTTCAGTTTAGCCTGAGTCTGTGGAGACGTGCTAATTGGTACAGCTATTTTTTCTCCATGTTCGCACACCTACCACTTAAAGGATAATAAATGTATTCAAGGAATTACTGTGTGCAACAAGAACCAGGACACTTCCTGCCAAGCACACATTCAATACAAACATGGACACATACCAGTTAGTGCTATATGGAGAATTTGCTCTTGAATACCAACATCTATTTGTCACACTGTGGAGCAAATGTATTTTCATGTTTTTGATTAAAATAACAAGAACTATCATCATTCTGGAAGTCTCGATTTTTATTACAGAAATATAACCACACAAAAAATACAACTGTCAAGTCTTGCTGAGGTCCACTGGCAAGATGTCTGGAACCATCCTTGGTTTGGAATAAAAATTCTGCATCTAAATAGTCTTACCCCTCAAGCAGTGCTCAGATCTATGAAGAGCCAATCCAAGAGGGCTAAAATATTCTACAGAAAAAGTCCTCTCTAACCGCCAGCCTGAAAGGGGCCTCTGCCTCTTTAGCAAGTCTGGCCGGTCATGGAAATTCTGCTCTGGAATTGTGGATACAAGAGAAGTATTTCTTCAGTATTTACTTTGACCAGTGAAATAGCTATGACAAATTTTTTCTTTTCCCCAAGACACAAAGTGACATTTTAAAGGAGAAACCACTCTTTTGGTGCCAGAGTCTTTTAAAAATAATATTAGAATAAGAGCTCAAAGGAATGTCTGCTCAAGCACAGATGTCCAAGCCTCATATTTCAAGGAGAATTTGGCCACTTTCTACAGTCAGGGAGCCAGGACTGCTCAGTCATCTCAGCCTCTTCCCTATCGGGTCTACCTCTTTGTACTCAGCATCAGGTTCAAAACTTGTAACATCCTTTCGGTTCAAAGGCCCTTTTTTTTTTTTTTTTTTGGCCTGTTTTGATGCTAAATCTGTGCTACATTGCATCATTGCTTCCTTTTTATATATATATTTAAATTTTGTTTTCCTGGATTATGAGTTCCTTAAGGTCATGGGTCATATCTTGTAACTCTGTTATTTCTTATAGCGTTATGTTTGTCATGGTAAACTTGCAGGAAATCGTGATTGAATGCATGAATGAGTGAAAGAATGACAAAAACTGGACAGCATTGGTAGGTGAGTTGCTAGGCAGCCTAGTAAAGAGGATTAGAAAATTCAGGTCAGGTTGGGGGAAAGGTAGTGCGGGGGAAAGAATATTTTACTAAGCCAGCAGACATTGATCCTAGCCTCAGGCTGGTGGGCTTGCCTTCACTCATTCAACAAACATTTGTTTAAACTTCTTCCATTGAGCTCAGTAAGCATTGCAGCAGGCCACAAATCAGACAAAGTCCCTGCCCCTAAAGTGTGATGGTGGTGGTGGTGGTGGTGGTGGTGGTGGTGAGGGGGACATATGATGATCAAGGATTATAGAGATATGTGTGATCGAAGATATGATAATGGCCAGCACAGGGCACATGGAACAAGAAGAAGGAGCTTCTCAATCAAACAGTGGTTTCTGATGGGGAACGATTTTGATTCAAGTCTTGAAGGATGAGTGAGTGTTGGCTACATGAAATTGATTAAGAAAAGCATCATAGGTAGAGGGACTAACTAGCATGTGTGTGAGGATTTTCCAAACCATAAAACAGGAGGTGATTGAGAACTAAAGTCTCAGCTGTAAGTGTGGCTGTGGCCAAAGTTAAGAGAGGCTAGAGCTACCTTGCAAAAAGGCAATGTGAATTAGTGCTTAAGAAGAGAGGTTTAGAAATCATACCGAACTGAATTCAGATCTCAGCTCTGGTACTTACCAGCCATATAACAATAAGTGATACTTTTTTAACTACCTTAAATCTTAGTTATCTTAGTATAGTGTCTAGCTGTAGCACTTAGCTATGCTGCATAATAAGTTATTCGAAATCATAAGTTTGAAACAACATACATTTATTAAATTTTTGTAGTTTCTGTGGGTCTGGAATCTGTACTCTGCTTAGTGGGGTCCTCTGCTTCAGTCTCCCATAACGATGCAATCAAAGTGTCAGCCAGAGCTAAGGTGTCATCTTGAGACATGACTGGAGAAGGATCCACTTCTAAGCTCACTTACTGGCTATTGGCTGCCTGAATTCCTTGCCATGTTGGCCTATGCAGCATAACAGCTTCCTTCATGGAAGCCAGTGAGAGTCTGTTAGCAAAACAGATGTACCCTAATCACCTAAGTGAATTCTCATCGCTATCGCCATATGGTATGGGTTAGAAGTCGCTAGGCCAGCCCACGCTCCGAGGGAGGGGCTTATACAAGGCAATGAACACCAGAAAATGAGGATCCTTGGGGCCATCTTAGGGTCTGACCCACTAATAAGCCTATAGCTTATTACCACTAAATAAATGTTAGCTATTATTATTATGTTCAACTGAGAGAGTTGGAAAAGCTAGAGAGCCAGTGAAGGATTCATTATTAAGGAGTAACTTTAGGTGACCATGGGCAAGTCAAGCCACTTCATGTCTTTGAGCCTTCATTTCCTCAATACAATGAAAATACGTATCCCCTGAAGAAATGAGAACATATATATGCAAGCAGAAATACATTTTGTAACAGCAAAAATATACAACGCTCCCTCCACAGTCTGAGGAAGCAAACTGCTTTGGGCCAATTTTCCATTTTATGTTGATTCTGTGCGTCTCACAGTCTGCTATCTTCAAAGTTTTTAGGGCTTGGCCAATGGGCCCTAGAGGATTTGTGCAACTGGAATAAATATCCACAAAAAGAAACTATCTTTCGAGCGTCCCTAAGGCAATTCCAAGAGTTTGCTTTTTTCCTTCTTTTGAAATACCTTTGCTTCCAAGGACCCCATGTGGGGCTGGAGAGAGAAAACAGACTATCTGGGAAACCTCAAGCTCTTGATAATAAAAGTGGTAATAAAATCTCGTCTGGCTCCTGATGCTTCGCAGAGGGAATGTTTACAGTGGATGGGGTTCCCCCACACCCACGTAGCTGGTTTGTGCGGTTTCCAGTCCTGCGGAGAAGCTCGAGGGCCGCTCCGAAGCCCGTAGGCAGTAGGTGAGAGACCCAGAGTCCTCCCCACCCTGGCGCCTCGCCCACGTCTGCGTAGTGCCCAATGGAATACCTCACCCCACACCCCAAAAGGAGTTGATCACAAATAGTTGTTTTTCATGTTCTTCCCGGGTGCGGTTTCCCCCAGGGAAGGTAAACAGCGCTCTCGTCCCAGACTGGTGAGCATTTCTGCAGGGTGGCGCAGTCATTCTGGAGGGGAACGGAACGTACGAGTCAGCCCCCCCGGCTTCGTACAAAGACGCGCTTCTCCGCAGGGCGTCTCTGGGTGGAGCAAAGCGGTAGAGGAGGGTGCGACTGCGACAATGTCCCTTTGCTTCTCGGCTCGAGGGCCCGGCCTGAAGGACAAGGGGTTCCCAGGATCCCAGAGCAGGGCGCAAACCGTAACCCTGCCGCGCACCCTCGCTCTGCCAGCCCGGCCCCCTTAGCGCTGGGGTCACCTCCCGCAGCGCTGTCTGCGGACCTCGAGGGCCATTTGGTCCCAGGGGGTGGGGTAGGGCTCGCGGGGCAGCCCAGACAGGAGGGCGGGAGTGACCCCGGGAGGTCTCGGGGAGCGGAGGCGGAGGAGCCGGAGCAGCTCCCGGCAGCCCGGCCGGGGGCTTTTACCTCGCCAGGGGTAAAAGCGGGGCCGCTTCCCTGACCGCTGCCTTAGAAAACTTTTAACGAGAACCAGATGTGGCGGCCGCTGTCGAACTTTCTCAGAGCCGGTGATTGGTCCCCGGCCGAGGGCTGCAGCCAGTCAGCGCGCTGGGAGGGTCGGAGGCCCGCCCCACCCGGGCTCCCGCGGGGATCCAGGTTAGAGGCTGGCGCGGCGCCGCTAGTGGGCTGGCGGGCCAGGCCGGGACACGCTGCACCGAGGGGCAGCCCAGGGGCCGAGCGAGCATGCGGGGGGACCGGGAGGCTAGATGGCCGGCGCTGTCGTCGTCGCCGCCGCCGCCGTTACTACTGCTGCTGCTGGTGCTGTCCAGAGCCGCGGCGCTCCATCCAGGCGAGCTCTTCCCCTACGGGCAGTCGCGAGGGGACCAGCTGCTGCAGGAAGGCGACGACGAAAGCTCAGCCGCGGTGAAGCTGGCGAGTCCCCTGCGCTTTTACGAAGCCCAATTCAGCTACCTCTACGTAAGTTCGGCCGCCGCCGGGTGCGAGGGTTCGGCAGATTTCTCGCAGCTTCTTCCTAGGCGTAGTGTGGCTCTCACCAAACCCCTGTCTTCGGATGGGAGTAAATAGCCCGCACGCCCGGCTGTCCCGGAGCGACCCTGGGGGTGGGACCTGGCTTTGCAGCAATGCTCCTGCCAGACCCGCTGCTTTTCCTTGCCTCGAGGGAGAGAGCAAGAACTGTTCTCTGCCGTATAAGTGTCCCAGTCAAAAAAGAAGGTCCTAGGGCGGCTAGGGGATGTTCCAGTTAGGACAGCGAGAAGGTTGTGCACGTCTGCAAAGCTGGGGTGCTCCCTCTTCGGAACTGGAGGTTTTCTTCGGGGTTGTGCGGGAAGTGAGAAGATATGCAAACGAGTTTTAGGGCTCCTGGACCTATTGCATCGTGCTGTAGGGTAGGAGTGGCGGGTTGGACGCCGGCTGAAGTTGTGCTGGAGTCCCTGAACCGGGCAGGAGTCGTACTCCCAGCCGATGGGGAAGCGGGAGCATTTCATGCCCAGGGCGGTTCCCTTCCCTCCATGAGGAGCAGGGTGGGCGCGCAAGCCTGGACCTATGGTGGCCGCCCTTGGGCTTCCTGCGTAGTAAGCGACCGTCACCTTTTGTTCCCCTCCTCTCCCAGGTGGGCACCAATGGCATCATCTCCACCCAGGACTTCCCCAGGGAGACCCAGTATGTGGACGATGGTTTCCCCACGGACTTCCCGGCCATTGCTCCCTTTCTAGCCGACATCGACACCAGCCAGGGCCGGGGCCGGATTCTGTACCGCGAGGACACGTCTCGGGAGGTGTTGGGCCTGGCCGCCCGCTACGTGCGCGCAGGCTTTCCGCGCGCCGCAGCGCACTTCATCCCTACCCACACCTTCGTGGCCACGTGGGAGCGGGTGGGCGCATACCAGGAGGCCACGCGTGGGAAGCAGCCCTCGGGAGAGGTAAGTGACAAGGGATGCTTGGCCGCTGAGCCAGTTGAGGGATGGGCTTGAATTCTAGGCTGGGACCCAGGCTTGGAATTTTTTTGAATCTACTCTTAAGCCGATCCTGATATATCGTTTGGTGGCACCCGGGCTGAAGTGGCTTGGAAGTGAAGTCTCTGAACCTTCCACTGAGGATCTGAGAGGTGTTCATTTCTAGCAAGGAAAAATGCCCAGGGGTAAGAGGGCTCCCCTGTGGATTCGGAAGGCCCTCAGAACACAAGGCAGTTTACTGTTTGGTTGTTTATTTTTAGAATCACCTCTAAGTATACAAGAATTATTTCTAATTATATGTTCATTGAAAGAAAAACATAAACAAATACAGGCAATTTAAAAAAGAACAACCACTCATTTTCCTACCACTCAAAGATAACCACTGTTAAACATTTTCCTGTGTATTTCAGAGGGTTTTTCCTATCAATATCTGTATTTGTCACTGTCTATTAACAACGATGAGTTCACACTGCACACACTGTTTTTAGCCTGCTCCCCCGCCTTAATAGTATATTGTGAATACGTTTCAATGTCAGTTAGTCTATTTCTGTAACTTGATTTATAATGTTTGCATTATGTTCCATCCAGTGGATTTACCAGTGTGTCCAGTGGTCATTAGGTTATTTCCAATTTTTCATCATCATAAATTTGTGAATCTTTTTTTTTTTTTTTTTTTTTTTTTTTAGCTAAATCTTTGTGCGTGTCCTTAGCTGACATTCCAGGGTGTGAAATTGGTGGACTAGAGATGATGTGCTTTTTATAAGGTTTTTGATAACTTTTGCCAACTTTCCCTCCAGGTACCAGCTGACATGCCCCCTAGTTTGAAGGAGACTGTCTTTGATTTGTTTTATAATCTGAACTTGAGAAAGTAAAATAACCCAAGCTCCAAGTCTTTAGGCTTGGCAGCAATGTTTAAAGTACTCCAAATGGACAGGGGGGCCAGGGTGGTTTGGCAAATGGTGAACTGCTTCATTCCTGGAGAAGGGAAGGGCTTCCTCCTATAAAATTGACCTGAATCTAAAGTACCATATTCCAAGAGCTGAAACTCTTACAATTTATTTCTATTTTAACTCATCAGTGTTTCTTATCCAAAGAAAGATTGCACATCTCTCTCCTGAGAGATTAAGTAGCTTGCTCTTGCTCACTGAGTATTTCAAGATGGTGACCATTTTTGTTTGATATTTTGTAAGAGAAATATTTCCTAAAAGCTGTACTAAGCAAAGAAGATCTAGAAATAAAAAGTGTTTGCATTTATGATTTTTTGCCATTTAGTTTTTGTCAGGCAACATCTAGTTTTACTTATTATTTTTTTAAAATACATGGTTTGACATTTTAATTATTCAATTTAACAGAATACATTCGATGCAAACATATATATTGAATACCTCTTTTGTGCGGGTCATTAGACTAGGTGGAAGGTTTCAGAAAGTTGAGTGAGGTGAGGCCCCCACCATTATGTTGCATTTATTCATTCATTCCTGCTTTTAGGTTTAGAAAAAACCACTTCAAATTAAGTATAACATACCTATAATAAAACATTTAGAAAATAAACATTATTTATCATTTCACTAGCCAGAGGTCACCATTGCTAATACTTTCGTATTTTCTTCCAGTCTTTTTTCTAAACATATATCTTATATGTGGCATATTCATATATGTGTGTGTGAGTAATTTATATTTAAACATAGTTGAGATTTATTCATCCGACAAGCTTTTTTGCACACTTACTCTATGTGAGTCAGGACATATAGATACCATGAAAGGACGTACTCTTTACTCCCAAGGATCTCCTAGTTTAGTAGGGACATTGATTATTGTTCACTATGATACTGTGCAGTAGTAGCATCTTGACTTACTTATGGAGACCTCCCTGGTTAGGGGACTTGATCTGGGAAGGTTTCAGTGAGAAAGTAGCTTTGAATCTGAGTTGAACAGAGTAGAACATTCCCAATAGAAGAAATACCATATATCATACCACCCATGTGCTGTAAAGTGAATGTGTTTTGGTCATCACATGTGGTGCATTTTAACTGAAGAGAAAGGGTGGTGGGACAGGAAGCTGGAAAGGCCGTGGGACAGGGACAGATCACGTGATGCTGGGAGTTTGGATTTGGTTCTTTGACAGTGGGCATCCTTTGAAGGATTTTATGCAGGGAATTGATATTTTTTGTTAAGAGAGCTCTTTCTGACTGCAGGGAGAAGGTAATGGCACAAAAGAAAGATTAACTACTTAGACACTTATATAGGTTGTTTAGTCAAGATATCTTGTTAATTCCAATAACAACATTTTAGCATACTGTCTTTCTACAACAATCTTGCAAGATAAGCACAAGACTTATTGTTTGCATTTCACAGATAATGGCAAATAGAAGTTAATGCTGTTGTCCAGAATTCTGCTGTTAGTGAGGCAAAGCCACATTTAAAGTACAGATTTCTGGATTCTTAGGTTTTTCTTTTTGTTGTTACTTGTACACAGACTTTTCATGCAAGACCCATTTTCTTGGTACAAATGATGAAGGTAGACACAATAGTTGTGCCTTTTCCAAAGACTTCCAATAAATAAGGGTGGAGTTTTATTGTCTTGATGTGATCTTAGTATCAGAAGAGTCCTTGGAAACCCATGTCATTCAAAGGAAGAATGAACTTGGAATGAAATCTGCTGCCAAGGACACTATTGATGCCTTATTACTTATAAATTGGGATTCCAGTACTTTGGAGAGAATCAGCTGTGTCTGTCATACTTACTCAACAGAGAAAAGACAAAGTTGAGTTGAACGAGATGAATAGAAAAGATGAGCAGTTGCACAGAAACTTTGGGGTGATGAAATCACGCTATAGCTTTAAGTTCTAATTTTGTCAGGGCTTTTCTGAAAACTAAAATTACAGTACAGACAAGGTGACTTTTTAAGTTATTTTTCTCAATTTCATCTGTAGCATGTGAATAATGCTTCTGTTACCCAACTTTCATTTGGTTGTGAAGACAAAGACAATAAAGATAAAAATATTTTTGAAAGAAAAAGTGTTTTTGAAAGGTTTTCCAGTGATTTTAGAAGCAATGGTTCAGCCTCAATATTAGTTTCCCAACCTGTAAAATGGAGTAGCAATGCCTAACTTACAGGATTGTCATGAGAATTACTAAGGTGACATCTTTAAAGTAGCCACTGTAGTCCCTTATGTCTAGTTGACATGGATGCTGAGCCAATCTGTGTTTCCTTCATTGGCTTGAAGGGACCAGGTTCTGGTTCTATTATTTCTGTCTTAGAAGGATTCTGTAATGCAACTCCTTTACATGAAGACTCTTTAAATGCAAGGTTTTCTGAATTGTAATTTCCATCTGAACTTTTCTGGGTGGGGAATACAGGAAGATTTGTAGATTTCTTTTATCTTTTATTTTTCTAATTAAAATCAATCTTTAGACATTGCCATATGCTCACTTGGCTTCAGAATTTGTTTCATTTAGAAAAGAGATTAGGATTCTGTTTGGAGAGAGGATGTTTTTTCAATTACAACACTAAAGGTTCTTCTAACTACTTTAAAGAGCTCTGTGACTTGAGTTCTTGTTTTAATAGTTCTTTGGAGGTAGATTTTGGCAAACAGTAATCCACTTTGCTTAAAGGACTGTGTGAGTTCTACATGGCTTTCTTAAAACTGGGCACACTAATCTTATGTTGCAAAGTTACTGGAAACTTGAAGATATTAGAGGAATGGCATCTTTACCATTTAAAAAAATTTAGTTGTTGCCCTTTCTCTCCATAGATAGTCAAGATGGGTGTGACAGGATGTTGTAGCTGATATTTCAGGAATGTCAAGTTGTAATTGCATCCAAAATAATGTGAACAAATAGTGTTTATCAATTTAGTTAATCTGGGATTCCTTGAACTGTAAGTGGTACTTCACAGAGCAAAGAAGTCATGGTATTGACCTTCAAAGAACTTATTGACAGGAAACTTAAAGAGGACTAGTGTTTACTTTAGCAGTATTTCTTTTTTCTTTCTTTCTTTCTTTCTTTCTTTCTTTCTTTCTTTCTTTCTTTCTTTCTTCTTTTTTCTTCTTTTTTCTTTCTTTTTTTCGGTCTTTTTGAGAGTGAGCAAGAGTATTGTTTTGTTGTTTTTTGAGGAATAGAGTTATAGAGAATTAGATTACACAGACCTGTGTGGTATGTGAAATGTTTTTTTTTTTTTTACCTTGATTTTAAGTTTGCCCGAAGAAGCTGAAAGAATGGATCTTGAGAAGGAGGTAGCAGGAGAGAGAATTCTGAGCTAGCGTGTGTTCTGGGAGAAGGTTGTGATTGCTGAGGCTGAAAAAATGGGTGAAAGGAGTTGTAGGGTGATATCATAAGATGAGCAGAAGGTTGTCCATTGGAGACTTAATGAGGGGATCTGAGGCCTATTGACTCATTTCGAAGGATGCTAGTCACTGACTGAGGGCATTGGACCCATAGAGAGAATGAGAAGTAAAAGCAGAATTTTGTCAGAGTTGATGTCCAGAAGAGGAGAGGTCTGCAGTTCATCTAAAAGAGTTTAACCTGAGTCTGAGACATAACTGTGAAGACATAGAGAATAGAGACATAATGATATTGGTTAAAGAAATTGCTTGAAAATTTTCTAAGTATCAGGAAGGATATAATGTTAGGGATGCGGTAGCACTGAACATTTATCTTTGAATTTGGGGCAAAATCTGTAGGATTTAGGGCAGAAAAATGAATGAAGGAAAATCATGCATGTGACAGTGTCATAGGAAATGGAGAATTATACTAAGGAATGGAGGTTAGTATTGACACGAGACACTGGAGGCAAGACGTCAATACTACAACCGTAGAGAACATGTGACCCCAAGCAAGACAGAAAAGAGAAATGTGTGACCCTTTTAAGAGTCACCCTACTGATAAACTTTCATTATAATTTTTGTAAGCCACTATAGGCAAATCCCTTTGGGACAGGGATGGTACTGTTCTGATTTTTTTTTTTTTCTTTTGCCAGGTGACTGAAATTAATTAACCGGATTGCAAAATTTAGAAACTCATAGATAAGCATATTATTTACCCATCAGCTTGGCTCTGCTGAGTGGCAGGTCAATGAATGGCATTGTTCTATACCTGGAAAAGAGAGTTAGACTCCTTCTGCCTGATTTCTGCTGAGGGTTCTGGCTTTTCTTTCTGATAACAGGATGGTGGAAACCTTGAAGCTTAGCAGTCACTGGCCCTGATCCTTTCTGTGCTGCTCCTCCTTCATAGAGGCTCTGTCTCCTCTCTGGGATCCTGGAGGACTTGGGAACCAGTGACCCCTTTATGGGGTTTGGCAGTGCATCTGAGGGTTTCTCTTCAGAGACAGGGCATGTGGAGTCTCTAGGAATGTGAAGACCTTTCCGGTCTGGAAGCCAGTCAAGGAGACCTTTGGGGGGTGGGGGGAGCCCTTCAGGACTTTGAGAAGGGTGCTCTTCAACAGTTAGATGTAGAATTTTGTGGGACTGAGAATTTTAGAAGTGATCACTTGGTGTGTGGATGGTTTTTAAACAGCCAAAGCCTTGAGTGTACTCTGGGATCCTAAATTCTATTTAAAATTTTTCTTCTATTTGCTGATCTCAGTGGAGACAAGTACATTAAATGCTTGCCACCTGTAATATGTGCTTATCTCAGGGATGTCTTGTAAAAGATAGTGAATAAATTTTCTTTGAAATTAGTTTGTTGACTGACTGACTGAAAGAATGAATAAAATTAAGTGCTAAATACCCGAACCTCACAGTAAAAGCCAGACTCTCCCCTTCACAGCTCTGTTTACTTTTTTCCTCCCCTCCTCCCCCATCACCTTTAATTCCTTCACAATCTATAGGCTCTCCTTATCTCACAGAATTTCTCTAAACTTAGAACAGGATTTCTTCCTAGCTCACGTTTATCATAGGCAGTTGATGCCCAGAGAAAGCTTAGCTCTTTGAAACAGGCTCTTTCTCCTTCCTTGAGTACTTTTCTTTCCTTAGTGGAACTTTATTTATTCTGACTAAAGTAAAACTCTGAAGTTATTGAATCAACATTCATCAATGATGTAGTATATATTTTATATAGACATGAGGCAGAACAGCCTTTGTTTACATTTGGCAGAAATTCTGCCTTCCCAGCTTTGAGAAATTCGAGAAAATATCCCTTGCCTTTGTTTTTGGAAAAGTCAAGCTTTATTGATGAAACAGTCAACAACTACAACAGTAACAAATATACCATCCCCCACTCCCCCTTAACTTTAATTTTGTGAACTTAAAGAAAGAAAAGCAAAGAGCAAAGCTAAGCAAGGTGACCTTTTCTATGTTAGAGAGTTAAAAGAAAGGTTATGTATCATTTTTTTTTCCCTCAAAACGCATTTTAACACCCGAGTCTTTGTCCTATAAGCAAAACTTCAAAGCTGTACTTCGAAATTAACATTGAAAGGTAGAATTCACATTAGGAGAGGGCTTGAGCACCATTTAGGGAAGGACCCAGGATAGAACAAAATGCAGGGCGTGGTCCTTGTTGTTTGCTGTTTTATTCAGTAAAATGTGATGTTCTCCTCTGTGCCTAATTTTGTCTGTCTAAGAAAATGGGGAAACAACACTACCTACCAATACATAATTTTTCTAAGAGTTGCGTTATTTAGGAGTGTTATTTATAAATACCTCCCCAGTTATTATAAAAAGAGTGGGATTTAGTGAGAGAGGCATTCTCATTGGGGGAAATGGGAGAGATAGCTAGATGTAAATAAAGGCAAAAAGTGTCTTTTTGAAAATATGAGAGTACATTGAACTTTAAAGAGTGGTTCTGTAAGGATCTGGGTATTGAGTTTTGGCTGATTCAGCTCCTGGTCATTCAGGGTGGTGCTGGCTCCTCCTGTGCTTATTAAGGTTCCCAGGCTCCCTCTGCGATGCCTCCCACGCTAACCCAGAGGTCTTGGGCACATGCCCTCCTCCGTGGCCTCTGCTCCCTCCTTCAATAACTCTCCTAGAATTGCAGGCTTGGCTGTCTCTCTCTCTGAAGCTGTAAGGCAGAGTCCTCATCCTTTGCTGCTTCACACCTTCAGAGCCAAACACAATGTCTGGTGCCTTGTAGGCCCTTGGCCATTTGAATTGATTAATGGAGTTCAAAGACACATAAACAGCTAACCAGGAAAAATGAGATATATGCTAACTAGAAACACCTAGGGTGTTACCAGGGTCAGAGGACAAAAATAAATTTACAGGGAATCACAAAACACCCCAGAGGGGCAGCAGTAGAAGGTTAGGAGGGTTTCCAGGTACAGGGAAACGAGCAAAAGTACGAAAGCATCAGAGTACATGGGACCAGCGGGGAATAGGAAATAGTGTGATGGAGATTCAGCAGATCTGAATCCACATAGAGAGTTAGGGGCAGGTTACACATCACCTTGAATGGCATGCTAAGGAATAGTTAGGATGGCCTAGTGGTGCCGGATATGGGCTCGAGCTAGCTGTCCTGTCGCCCCACACTAGCTACTGCCCTTAGACAGACAGATCTGTTAGCCCATGTATCTGTTTCCTCATCTATGAAAGATCGCCCAAGGCCTAACATTGTGTCTGCCTACAATGGGCATTCAATAAGTAGATGGATGAATGAATGAATGAATGAATGAATGATCTAGGTGAGTGCCCAGGGCAGTAATCCAGGGCAGTGGTGGTAGGAGTGTACAAGTTAAGTTTGCTACTTGCTCTCAGCTCCAAAAGAGGTTTGGATGAGAGAAGTTTGAAACCTTAAAAGATATTATTTTTTTAACTCATGTTTTTTACATATGTATATTTCAACTATTACTCTAAATTGATAAAAGATTATTATAATAATATAACTTACAAAATTCTATTGTAACTTGAAGAGGAAGTTTTAAAGACACTATGTATAAAACAATTTGGAGAAATCCTGAGAAGGGAGAAAACCCTTTGTACTTTATGATGCTTTGCTTGCATTTTGGGTTTTTTACTGTTGTTGTTTGTTTTATTAAGAATATTTCCTTTCCTTTTTTTCACAGCTGAATACTTTTCAGGCAGTTTTGGCATCTGATGAATCTGATACCTACGCCCTCTTTCTTTATCCTGCCAATGGTCTTCAGTTCTTTGGAACCCGCCCCAAAGAATCTTACAATGTCCAGCTAGAGCTTCCTGCCCGGGTAGGCTTCTGCCGAGGGGAGGCCGATGACCTGAGGAGAGAGGGACCGTATTTCAGCTTGACTAGCACTGAGCAGTCTGTGAAAAATCTCTACCAGTAAGTACCATAGATAGGGCTTAGGCCCTTTCCTGTTTGAATGTAAGAACCCTTAAGAGCTACCCAAACTTGAGTGGCCATAAGACCATTAAATCATACCTTGGTGGTTTTTAAGCAAGGCATCAAGTCAAAACCATACCCTGAGAGGAGCAAGTTTGCCAAAATATAAAAGGTCCTTTATTTTTCTTGAGCTATTGGCTATAGATAACCGGAAACAGAACTCCACTTCCTCTGCCCTTCCCCCCTTCTCCCCCTCTTCCTCTCTGCCTCTCTTTCTCTCTCCTCCTTCCCTCTCACTCTCTGTAGAGTCACTGAGGCTTGCTATGGAAAACATTGCTCTTGGAACCACATAAGAATATCCAGGAATATAAATGCCCAGATTGAGTTTTTTCCAGGTTAATTATTTCACAGGAGATGTTGTGATTTGGTCTTTTTTAGACAGGTACATGTTAAAAGTTAAATCAAGAGTAATGTGATTTGGGAAACAGATTGGTAGATTTTTAGAAGTCTCAGGATTTCTCTCTGGCTACATCATCTGAAATCACACTGCTTGGTTTTCCATGAGGTGCCAGGGCTCGTCACATTGCTCAGTCCCATCTGCTAGTGCAATAATAGGCCCTTTCACTTTTTGCTGGTCCACATCATGCTACTGTGCGGGTCAGCACCTATTGATATTTATTAATTTCAGGACTTTAAAAATATCTTCGCTTTTATTTCTTTCTGAATTTCTGAATACCGATCTAAAAGCCAGACAGAACACATTGGCTACTTAGCCTCCCTTTACTGCCTCTCAGTTTCATTGCATTATTTCATTACATAACACCTCGCACATTTGCATGCCATCTGCTCTGCTCAGCTACCAGAGAGCGGGCCCTACAACCAAATATGGTTACTCAGAGCTGACATTTATTGAGAGCTTACGATTTGCCAGACATTCTGTGCAACGCTTTCCAGAAGCTGTCTTAATTAAAACTCATAAGAATCCTAGGAGGTGAATTCTACACTTTTCTCAGTTTGACAAATGAGCTTAGGGAAGTTAAGTTGCCTATAAGCTCAGTTAAGTGGCAAAACCAATATTCGAGTCTGGAATTCCGAACTACTGATTTTATGCTGAACCCTGGTCTTCTTTCTCATTCTTATGACTCACATCGGGCATCTGTAGGTCTCCACCTAAGTTGCATTTTAGTCTGGACTCTGAAGAAAACTTAGCTCCTTGCTTTCTCTCCCTGCTTGCACCTGCCTCTTCTACCCTGAAGTCTATAGAGTCTCTGCTCTTAATAAAGTATGGAGAGCTCACAGGGAGGCAAGCACTTAAAAGACAAAGATGTCTAAGGTGCAGGCCCTGCACACTAGCCACTTACATTCTCGTAGAGCAGATAGGCAAATAAATCAACAATCCAAAGCATTAGAGTAAGTGCTAACATCTACACGGGGCGCAGGAGGTGGTGGGGCTCAAAAAAAGCAGTTGTGCTCTTCCACCACACCCATAAAGGCCCTTAAGAAAACACACACACACACGCATGTGTGCTTTCATTTACCTCCCTCCACGCCTTCTCTCGTGTTTATCTTTGATGCTTCCCAGAAACCACTGAGTTGCTTGACAAGAACAGAATAGTTATGGGGCCAACATTACTAGCAGAGGGATATTTCTTTAAGTGTAACCCATGCTTATTATAAAAAATAAAATAAAGTACCAACAATGCAGAATAATGTGAAATAAAAGTAAAAATTACTTAATATCACTACTTCAAGTGATAACCAATGTTAATAATCCTTCCAGGATTTTAGGTATATGTAAAAAATTTTAAAAACCAAAATGATTCTTTTGCTATACATGTGGCATTTTCCCACTTATTGTATCTTTCAGTACAATATCTGTTTAGGACTATAAAACATGGCCAATATTATTAAGACAGTAACTTCTTGATGAACATTTAACTTGTTCCTGGTTTTTATAAATGCTGTCACAGTAAACACCACGAAACATATTGCTCAAATTTTCATTTCTCTTCAAAATAAAATTGTTGAGAAGTTTAACGTTTTGGCATATGTTAACAGATTGCCCTTCAGCAACATTGCACCAGCTCGCATCCTCGCCGATGATATGCAGCTGTGATTGACAGTGTCTGCTGTCAATAAGCTGCTGTTCTTTTTAATATCTATGTATCTGATAGGTATAACAGGTTCATATTTTCACTCTAACTTATTTGATTTCTAGTAAAACTGAATACCTTTTCATATGCTTAATAGCCATTTATCTATCTTTTTTTGTGTGATGTGTCTGTCCATATTCTTTGCTATTTTCTATTGGGGTGTTTACAAAGAACTCTTATAAATAAAAAAATATATATAGTAAAGATCTTAACCCTCTCATATACTGTAAATATTTTAATCTAGTTGTTCATCTGTAAAGTTGCTTATGATCTAAAAGTTGTGAGTTGAGGTTGTTAAAGTTATTGGTCTTTTCCTTTATGATTTCAGTTTTTGGTTTTACTCTTAGAAAGGAAATGTTCTTCAATTCAATTGTCTATTTTACTTTTCATTATTTAAATTTTCAAAAATACACAGAAATGTTGAGAGAATAGCTAAGTGAATACCCAAATGCTCATCATCTGGATTTATAAGTTGTTGATATTTTGCCATATTCATCATTTTTTTGCTTAAGTATTTTAAATTAAGTCACACACATCATACCATTCACTCCTAAATACTTCAGTATACATCTCTAAAGAATAAAGTTAATTTTCTAGTCAGTAAAATTTTTGTCTTTTCAAACTTGTCTCATCATTAAAAGTTCAAAGATCATTATAGTATGTTTCATAACTCTTCTGCAAATTTAAATATGAATGTACACATTTGCACTTTTGAGATTATACTGTTCTATCTCTTGAAAGATAGTAGTTACTAAGTAGTTATGTGCAGTGCCGTGTGCTAGACATTCCGTGTAATTTTTCAACTTAATCTTCTTGACAATCCAGGGAGGAAGACACTGTTATCCATTTTCTAGTCTTGTTTTCCTTTATAGGAAATAAATTAAGTTCTATCTCTAAGCTTTCTAAATGACCTTGGATTTTAGGATAAAATCTAATTGGTTGCTTTCCCTTCACACACAATGACAAAAGCCAGGATAAGGATTTACATTTAATTAGAAGGTTATTTTATTTATCTTTTATTGTCATAATTTGTATTTTCCTACTCTTTGAAGCTTTTATAGTTTTCTATTTCTAACATCAAGAAGAAATTTCACAGCTGCAACACCTCTGATGTGATAATAAACTCAGTATCCTGAAATCTTCAGATTCTTTCTTATCTGCTTTCGTGTTCCTTATTTGCTTGCCAAGAAACGCCAACATTAATTCTCAGAATTTATCAAGTATACATAGCATATTGCACAAAGGATCACAGTTTTGCTGTTTATATTCCTGTTACCCAAAGTTAATTATAACAGCAGCAGCAGCCACAACCACAACACACACACACACACACACACACACACACACACACACACACAGAGGGAGAGTTTGAGGGGAATGGGGAGACATTCCTGGAATTATAGTGAAATGTATTATTGCTGTAGAAAGCCATATGAATATGATTTGGGTTGAAGTATCTACTCAAATAAGTGAAAGTCTCTTGTCCTTATATGATTCTGTGAATATCTTACCTATTTCTAACTTATTAGTCATTGCCTCTTATTCCTCATCGACTGACTTTTGAGGAAATCCCATAGCATGAGTGTCTCTGAGTCTAGTATTTTGTACCTAGACCAGAGGAATACACAAACTGGTGTTTTGAAACGGGCCAGACCCTTGGTTATTCAAGTTTTTCTCATTTTTAGAAATCTTATATATAGTTGCTCTCTTCAGAATGTATCATTGGCTCTAAAATAATTTGAAAGACTGAATAAAGTCTGTGTTCTTTTCTAGTGCAGAAAACAGGTGAGCTCTTGGGTTCCAGATGTTTCTGAACAACTCTCACCTACAACCTGGGGCGTTTTGAGGAAACTACTTTCTTATTTTCCCCTTTAACTTTATTTTATATTTGCTCAACACTTTCGACACTGGCACACTTATATTTCTGTAACTTTTTAATATCGACTCTCCATTCATTGTGAATTAATTAATTGATTAATCCATGTGACTAAACCGTGAAATGTCTTTAACATTCTCTAGAGTTATGATAATTCAGATGCTGATCAATTATAGTGTATTGGTTTTCTGATATAATATATAAAATAATTATTTCATAATATAAATCTCAATATAGAGTATGAGCTTTGGTGTCAGTGCTGGATTTAAGTCCAAGTTCTGTCAAGTATTAGGTGTGTGAAGATTAGTTAGCCTCTCAAAACCTATTTTCTCCCTTAAAATGGGGCATGGTCACTGCCCCTACCTTGTAGATTGTATTGAAGAACATTAAGCACTTGACACATAACTAACTCTCAAAAGCATGTAGTTGTCATTATTTAAATGTTCAGCCAAAATTTTTAAGCATACATTTTCTTGTTTGTGTTGAGAGTAGAGGAAGGATAAAATAGTCCGGCATTCTCTATTTGTTTTCAAACAGCTATGTTTTAGATAAAACACGTGCATTGTAGAGCAGATTGTAACTTGATGGTCTAGTATTCTGTGAGATACAGCCTGTGAAACTGAATGTTAAATAAGAGGTAGTGTACACCAAAATTCCGGTATAATCCTTTCAGTTACCATGGAAGCCTCATTTTATTTGGTTTTCTACACCAGTCGGTCTGATCTTAATAGCCTTTCAGTTTTAAAATAAATTGCTTACCTTTGTAGGGAGGAGGGTGAGTGGACATTTTTGTTACAATGCAGTGTTCCTTTTTATCCAGACACAGCAACCTGGGGATTCCTGGAGTGTGGGCTTTTCACATCGGCAGCTCCACCCCGCTGGACAATGTCAGGCCAGCAACAGTCAGAGGAGACCTTTCCATAGCCCGCGCTTCACCTCCCCTGGAACAGTCCTTCAGCCCTGCTGCAGCCCTGGAAAGCGATGACGCTGAGGACAATTTGGATTATTACGATGAGAACGAGGAGGAAGTTGAATACCCACCAAGTGAACCAGAGGAGGTGTTGAATGGCCACGGCAGTACCAGTGTTTCCTCCCACTCACGAGCTGACTCCAGGCCTTTAGGAGTTGGCTTCTCTCCTTCAGATTCCGACCTAGCCTCCCCTTTGCCACATCGACCACGTAGCAATAGGCCATTCTACCCTGAAACAGAATCTGCCACCTTGGACCCTCAAACCAAACAGGGGAGGCCTGTGGGGGAGACGGATACCCCAGATATAAGAGGCCAAGTGGAGTCTTTTGAACAGCCAGGGGCCCGAGGCCTGGCTCCATCAAACACAGAGAGAGATTCACTGGATCTGTCCCAGAAAACCCCACCTCCCCACCTTGAAAACAGAAGCATCCGGCCCTACCCAAATGGAGGGGCACTGCCTTCAGAAAGGGATGTTCCTCCAGCCCATCCCGAAGGAGAGGTGGTTCTGAACAATTACCCTGCGCCAGGTCACACTCCACCACTGGGTCATGGGAGACACGTGGTCGGGGTGGAAGACAATATTCATCCCAACACCGAGGGTAAGTGGGTTGGAAAACAGCATGCTAAGATTCCATTTAAAAAATGCTGGTTTTACATAGAGCCATGATTTTTCTCTCAAGTGAGTACGTGGAAAGTTTAGCAAAAAGAAGATTGGAACTGATTTCTTAAATGTGTTTCGGGAGATAGAGTATCTTTCCTTTGCCAAATACATCTTGGCAGGCAAATTCTGTTTGGAATCCCTTGACCATTAATAATGTTTTTAAAAAATGGGCCTCATGAAGCGAATGTGGAAGAACTGGGTTGCTCGTGCCAGCTGCGCTCTCAAGTGTAATGAAGTATTTCAGTCTGAAAGTTCAGCAAAGGTAAAATGTTCTGAGGCTTCCTACACATTACAGTCATGGAGGACGGAAGGCGTTAGTTTTAAGTGGCTAGTTGTGCTGGCTCAGATGAACATTCCAGATTCTTACTCTGTTATGGGGAAAGCCTTGTGCTCCCCTTGGTTAAAGCTACTTGGTAGTGTGTGGGAGAAGAGACCCATGGGGAAAGAAGATTGCTAGCCACCTGTGTCATGTCATTTCTGGATCATGGCTGTGCAGCTGTGGTTTTCACCTCCCAGGAGCCTTGTCCTCATTTCATGACTCACTGACCAGGGTGAGGAGCCAGGAGAGAAATGCTGGGAGGAGGCGGTGGTTAATTAATACAGACACAGAGCCCATGTCCCCTTCTCTTCCTAGTTGAGACTTGTCATGTCAGCTCTTTCTTCCTGGTCAGAGATGTCAACACATGAATGGGAAACTATCCACAGATTCATTCCATTTGTTCCAGAGACTGCTCATCTGGCCTCTAATAGGAGGAAAGAGGTCAGAGGTGACGGCATTCTTCAGGACCTCCTTTTTTTTCACCTTTTCTGTTTCCCATCCCTTTTGTGGTAAAATCACGTTGACCTAGCAAAGAGGGCCTTTCAGGTTCTTTTATTCTGGCATCAGCATCGCTTGAAGAGGTGCTTATTTCAGAAGGGAAGACACTATTGCGTGACTAAAGTGGTGCTGTGTAATGATTCCAGAAAAAGCACTGGTATTCGATTTAGGTTTGAATCTTGGCTGCCACACTCCTTGCTGGGTGACATGAGGCAGCTTATGTAACCCCCAAGCCTCTAATTTCTCCTAAGTTTGTTGAGAGGGTTAAATGAGATAATGATGTTTTTAGACTAGTGTTTGCACTAGTTGGTTCTTAATAAATGGTGGCTGCTATTACTAATTATAGGAAATGTATAGCAGTGGGAATGGGGTGGGGGATGGGTAGAAAAATAAAGAATGGGCTCATTAAGTAGTTGTGCCTTAATTCCTGCTTAAGATCCACACTTCTGTCAAGCTGAAGATGTGAATTTTATTGGAAGGCTTTGGAACCTGCAGACCCTTCTGACAGTCTCCTGACTTTTCATCATAAGTTCTGTATATCTGAAGAAAATTTAAAGCCAAGTATCAAAGATTTTTAGCAAAGGAATTTCGAAATGAAGATATATTCCTAAATGGTGTTTTCATTTTATTTTCCGCTGTGGGAAGAGGTTGGAATATTAAAAATCAGACCCCTGGAGTGATTTATTAAAGAGTGAAGAGGCAGGGGCTGCTCCCCCTGCTTTGAGCTGTGAGAGGTTGGGGTTGCTGGAGGTTCAGGGAATTGGCTGTAGAGAACAGAAGGGGTAGCCATAGCGCTTCTGGGTTATGAACTGTGATATTTTTCAGCTGCTGAATGGCGTCCGCTACTGACATCTTGGAAATGGCAGCATGTGTATGAGACATTTAGAAAAAAAATCTAACTAGAAGTTTATGAACCTTGGAGGAAAAAAAGAAAAAATCAGTAACCCCCATGTGAGAGAGCAGAGAGGGAACACTTTAAAACTTGAAAACAGAGAGGGAAAATAGGCGAGCCTCTATTTGCAGCTCAGGCTTCATGAAGCCTGTGCGAAATATAGAACCATGCAGTTGTTAGATACTTTTTTTTTGTGAACTCCCCCCACCCCCACCCCGCCAAATGAATGTTGGCACTTTAGCGGCCTATCATCCCGATGTGACCTCCCCCGAGGAAAGCTGGTGGGTGGGGTGGCAGAGACACACAACATTGCAACTAACTGCTCAGCCTTGACCCGTTATGCCTGGCCTTTTCTACTGATGGAGTAGGGGATCATGGATCTTGGTGTTAGGTGGACTTGAGCTTGATTTCCAGCTCTGCTATGTGGTTTGGTGTAACACGATATGCTCTGTTTGGCCATTATTTTCCTCAGCTCCAAAATGGAGGAAATGCAGACCCTCATTAAGTACCTGTGAGCATTAAAATTGGTCACGGGAAGCATCTTGCTCAATGGATTTTAGTTTCCCCTTTAAGCTTCATAGTAGTCATCTTGCTAAAACAATAAATTCAGATCTAAAGGCTCCCAAAATATCTCTCTCTTCTTTAAAAATTTTTTTTTTCCCTTAGGGACTCTCTTTTTATAGACTTTTCTTTTTGTTAAGACATTCAGATTCTTTTCAGATTATGTCTATACCAAGAAAGAATGTCCCAATCACACTCTAGTTCTGGCCTCAATTGTATTATTTGCTTTGCTCTGTTTTCATAGACTTCAGAACCAGCAATAAAACGAGTGAGCAAGCATTCTCTGTCTGAGGTGTTCTCTCTCTCCAGGGAACTCCAGTAGCTTGTCTAATCAAAAGTTACCTGAATACCCAGCATGTGCCATATCTGACCAAAGCATTAGTGGGAGTTTTCGCTGGCATTTATTGTGTGCCCACGGGGACTCTAAGAGGGAGCTTTGTTACAGATTGTGCTATCATGGTTAGTCCTCAGAATTGCCCTGTGAGGTAGATACTTTTATTCCTCCCATTTTATAGAGGAGGAAATCAAAGCCTGGAAATGCTAAGCAACTTGTCTGAGTAAGAGGCAAACCAAGACAGGAAGGAAACAAGCTGTCAGGTAACAGAGCGAAGGGCAAATTGCCTGTACCAAGTCAGGGAAGTCACTGTGGCGGACTAGGGGCTTGAGTTGGGCCTTGAGGTCAGAGTCTGAGTTTAGATAGGGGAAAAAGTGGGGAACAATTCTGGACAAAGAGGCAACAAGAATGGAGGCACAGAGGTAGAAATGGAGAAGGAGACCATGTGAGTGAGTTAAGGGGGTAGATATGGGAGACGAGCTGCCAGGGAGGGCTACAGCCCACCAGGACAGGGACTACTTGTTGACTTGCAGCCATAGAAATTCTTAAACTCTCTGGGGTGGTGCTGTGAGGAACTCAAGCTGACCTTAGTTCGCAGGATAAATTAGAAAGGGGGAGGGCTACCTGGCTTTCGGGAAACTGAGGCACTCACGCTCCATTGTGGGAACCCTTTTGTTCCCCATTAAATGGCAGTTGTGAGCAGGATTTCCCTGTGGCTTTTAGTCTGACTCCACTTTTGGCCTTGAGAAAGGCTGAGGAATGTGCTGCTCATGCAGCTCTACCCTGGAGTGAATTGCAGCTCTGCTGCCCAGTCCAGCCTTCCAGGCAGGAAAGCCGCTCTCTGGGTGCACCTCCAGGTTGCTGTGGGTCTGTGAACAGGAGGGCCCTCCATACCTGTGGCATAGGAGAGCCTGCGGGTGTAATGACAGTGGATGTAAACCCCGCCCCGCAACCAGGGTCCTAATAACTGTTTGCCCAGCCAGCATCACTATGTAGTACACACATACATCAACAATAAACAAACATGAGAACTGGAGGAAAAAGCTTACCACTGTTTTCCATCATGAAGTTGGATGTGATTTTTCTTACTAGTCTATCATTCTAGAAAAATCTGTCCTGCAGTGGAAATGTGGGTTCTTTTTCTTGAGGTAGCAGTAGAAGGTGTTAAGAGTAAAAGCCACGCCAGCCGCTGGGGCAGCCCCACGAAGGAAGCCCTCCATCCCTCTTATGTTCACACAGTGAACTCAGTCCGTGCCCACCTACTGTGTGGCTGGGCCAGGGCTGAGTGAAGGAAGGCCAGCCCAGGCCTGAAGACAAGTGCTGAGGTGTTTCCGGAAAAAATGAAGATTAAAGGATGGATCGGAGCAAATGCAGAAGGGATGTTTTCCATTTTTGTGAAAAACTCCTGATTAGGACTAGTGTGAAATACTTTGGCAGTGCCTTTGCTTTTTTTTTTTTTTTTCTCTCTTATGTGTTCCCATTCCATTTTTCTTTCTATTAAGGATATGAGAAGAGTAAAAAAGCATTACATTTAAACAAAATAAACAAGAATTTAAATTCCCAATGATAAGATTCCTTGAGCAACTATCTAACCTCAGCTAACAAAGCTGCTGCAAACTGAGCTCATTCAAACGCTGTGTCCTGCCGTGCCAGCAGACTTGTCCCGGTCATTCCGACTCTCCGTGACAGGAGCTCCCTGGCAGAGAGTGGGTCCTCAGAGGCTCTGGAAGACAGCCTGCTCCTTTGGGTAAATTCGGGAGAAAGGAGCCATGGAATAAAACTATTTCTCAGTGTGGGCTGCAGTCCACTTGCATCTAATTTACGTGGGGCCCTTGTTTAAAATGGCGATTTCCACACCCAGCCTCCATCTCCTGAACCAGAATCTGTACTTTTAAGCCTGGCCCCCCTGGTGATTCTGAATCCCACCACACTTTAATGCTGCTAGTGTAATGGAAGAGTGCAGGATTTAGAGCCAGAAGATCATGTCATCTCTGTGGACCTCAGTTTTCTTATCCGTAAAATGGATATAATATCTTCTTACAGAATGGGAAGAAGTGTGTGAAAATGCTTCCCAAACTATGATATAAAGAGGCATATAAATGACCACCGAAAAAGAAAAAAATGCCACCTTGTGTTTGGAGATGCTCACTACACATCTTATCCACCTGGGATCCAAACCCTGATTCTGTACCTTTAAGTAGTTCAGCATCTTTCAATCTACCTGTAATTCTCATAGGAATTTGAAGTCACATTGGCCAGAAGACTAGCTTTTCTCACTCTGGATAGATAGCTGCATGTGGGATCTCATTTCTTGGTCCAGCTCTCCCCTTCATGAGGGAAGGCACCTGGCTTCTGGGCTTCTGGGCTACCTCCACTAAAGAATCTTCACGTTGCTTGCTTCTGCATCTAGGCCTAAGTGGGCCATAAGCACTGAGATCCGCTTCTCAGCTGGCAGGGAATGCACATGAGAGCATTATCTGAAATCCCACTGCCCCGGGAGCTGCTAATAGGTCCGATGACATCCATTAACGATGTGCATGGGCATTCTCTAGTCAAGAAATGGAAAGTTTGCAAGTAAGTTTGAAAATGAGCATTGTCATCAGTGAGATGATAGGTGTGAGAATCACCTAGTCAATGGCTGAGGCTGATTCCTGGGATCAACCTACAGAATCCGAATTGGTCGGTCTAAGCCTGCTCCGGTAATCTGCATTTTTAACAGGTATCCCAGGTGATTCTGATGCAGTGGTTCTCTGAATCCATGAGGAGAAATGCAGGCTCCCTTTAATGGTTAAATAGCACCCTGTTGAGGATACAAGTTCCTGTTGGAACTGGGTGGGACTTTCCTGCTCCCTAGAAGCTGTTGCTAGAACTGACCTTCCACAAACCTGCCCCGGCCCGGTCTCCCTCTTAGTAAGTGGCAGCTCTCCCCTTCCAGTCTCCCACACCAACATGTAACCTTCACTGTGGCCTACTCCCTCTCCTCTCTCTCCTCTCTGCCACCACTATTTCAGTGTTAATACTCCTCCCCCCCACCGATACAAGTCTTTATGAAGGCCATATTGTTACATACATGGTGCTATGTCTTCCCCCCACTGGTTTTTTTTTTATTTCTCTTCTCTCCTGGAATACTGGGTAAATACTGATCTTTCAAGATCACCCTTCCCCTCTCATTTCCTCCTTTTCAGATCTAGATCTGAACCACAACTGTCACCTACTTTCCCCCAAGAGTAGAGTATCCGTTTGCCTCTGGAGCTGGCTCCTCACAGCAGCCTCAGAGTCTAGCATTAAGTTCTGTGCCGCCCCTGCCGTCGGCGAGCTCCTGAAGCCTCCACCCAACTCCGGCTCCTGGGCGTGCTGAGGCAGAGGTGCGCACAGCCCCTTTGCCTCCTGGTGGCCATGTTTGGGATTGGCACCAGTCCCAGTGGGGGGGAGAAAGCCCCCTCTTGTCCATCCCTGCCCACCCCCAGCCACATCCTCCCCACCTTGGTTGGCCATTTATTTTATGGATGATGGCATCTGCTCCATTTTCTTTGTTTCTTGGTAGTACAAATGGTCCTCTTTATTTTTCTTCTTTTTTTTGATGGGGGCATAAGTGGAAGATGGAAGGAACTGCTAGTGGGACATTGTGTTTATACGTAAGGGTTGTGTGTGTGTTCTTTAAGGCCCATCGTCTCAGAAAAAAATTGTTTTTTCTGAGTAATAAAAGCTATAGGCTATTCTCTTCTAAGTTCAGGGTCACTGAAAAGAATAATGGTTAGACATAAAATGACATTTGTTTCTCTTTTGTCTTCCTCTCAGGGGTCATTACTATCAGGATGACCATTTAAAATTGCTGATCTGTGACCATTTTTGACCCACAAAATGACAGTGTAGTACAGTTCAGCCTAGCACTTGCTAACTGGTTAGCTTTCATGTGGCACAGCTCTTCCTAGTTCACTGACTTCGCAATGCAACCAGATGGGAGCAGTCAGCAATTCTTCTCGCCAGAAGACAGAGCGAGTTAACTCCCCTGGGTCGAATGTTATTCCTGTCTCTTAAACATCAAAACCCATTTGTTTATTATGACCTAAACTGATTTTACGGAGCAGTGTCCATGATGAAGCTGGCAGCAACGACGATGCTGGAATCACTTAGTCCTTTTAATGCAAGTTTGTTTTACTTTCCAGTCTTCACGTACAATGCTTCCAACAAGGAGACCTGTGAGCACAATCACGGACAGTGCTCCCGGCACGCCTTCTGCACTGACTACGCCACCGGCTTTTGCTGCCACTGCCAGTCCAGGTTTTATGGAAATGGGAAGCACTGTCTACCCGCAGGTGAGGAGCTCTGGCTTGGTTGGGGATGGGGGCTGCTCCCTGTGTATTTCTGCTGCTTGCTTGTTTCTAGCTGCCTCTGTGAGCTCTGCTTATGAACCTCGCATCTCCACCGCTTGAATCAAAGAGGTAGCAACTTGCAGGTGCTCAATAAATGTTTGCAGAATGAACACATTTGGGCTGATTTCCCATTTTAAGGATTAACCAGAAATGTCTCCTCCTTTCGCCAGCTCATTAGAGGCAAAGTGGAGGGGAGAGAGAGGATGGGAGAAAAGAGACCGAAGGCAGGTATACTGAGATGGATAATTGGTTGGTTAGGGAATGGTGAAAATGGCTAAAGGTTGCATTTTGGGAGTTGTCAGTGGAATGATTTTATCTATGGGCCCATCCTCAGTCTGGACAATGGTCAAGGTTGACTGGATTTGCTGTTTTTCAGGGGCACCTCATCGAATCAATGGGAAAGTAAGTGGCCACCTCCGTGTGGGTCACACGCCCGTGCACTTCACTGATGTGGACTTGCATGCTTACATCGTGAGCAACGATGGCAGAGCCTACACGGCCATCAGCCACATCCCACAGCCCGCGGCCCAGGCCCTTCTCCCCCTCACGCCTATCGGAGGCTTGTTTGGCTGGCTCTTTGCTCTAGAGAAACCAGGCTGGGAGAATGGCTTCAGCCTCACAGGTGAGTAGGGCTCTAAGAGGGCCGATGGTCACCATTGCTTTGGTGGGTTTCTATCCAATGAAAGGATTTGCTGCTTCAGTGTCCCAGAGCCATAGATGTGTGGTTTTCTGTTTGGAGGTTGTTGGGGATGGTTTGGCCCCATAGGACTATTTTAAACGACAGTGTCCTGAAAAATAGGATGATTACATTTGGGGCACTTGTGTTTTCTCCTCGATTTGTTGAAGCTTGTGTGTGAGACTTTGTTCAGTTGAGCTGTTATACACAGATCTGTCAAATAGGGATGTACAGATGGTAATAATAGAGCATCTGGAGATGTTTTTACTTCATCCTTCCCTCCTACCCTCATGACTCTGGTCTATAACAGTATAAACCAATGTTTCCCAGTCTTTAACCTGCATACAAACCCCCCGGGGCACCTGTGAAAGTGCCAATTCTGATTCAGAAGACCTGGGGTGGGGTCTGTGGTTCTGATTTCCTAGCAAGCTCCTGGAGGTGCTAATGCTGGTCTAAGGACTACCCTTTCATAGATAAGAGTATAGAGGATATTTTTTGGCTTTTCACCTTTCCCCCTGAAAAACCTTATTTCCTAGTGGATTTATCTTTATTGCACAGAAAGTGCTAAGAGAAAAGTTCTTCCCCCACCTCCAGCTGAAGAGCTCAACAGCTATTTGTAGATCTTGCTCTCAATCAAGGTTTGACTACAACTTTGAGTCAAAAGTAGATACATACCGTGTACCCAGTTATACTTGAATTTCAGATTAACAACGAACCATTTGAATAATTTAGTGTAAGCATGACCCAAATATTGTATGGGACATACTTATACTAAAAATACGTTTATTATTTATCTGAAAATGAAATGTAACTGAGTGTCCTGGGTTTCTGTTTGTTTGTTTTTGCTGAGTCTGGCAATCCTGGAAAGATAAAGGTCAAGGATGTTCCCAGGAGTTTATTTCTTACAAAAAACAAGCTCCTACAGAGAGAAGTGGTATGAGATGTGGCAGGATGAAACCATGCTCTTTAATAGAAAATGTGAGGAACTGATGTTAGTACTTAGTACTAATCAACAGCTGTGAGTACTTCGTCTCGGATATTAGATCATTTCCTTAGGCACCATCCCCAGTAGCAGTAGAAATTCGGAGGTGGACACGTGCACTGGTCATTCTTACTGGAATATGCAAGACCTCTTTTCGTCCCTGTTCTGATTTTTTCCCCCCTGCCAGGTGCTACATTTATCCATGACATGGAAGTTACTTTCTACCCAGGAGAGGAGAGGGTTCGAATCACTCAAACTGCTGAGGGGCTTGACCCAGAGAACTATCTGAGCATTAAGACCAACATTCAAGGCCAAGTGCCTTACATCCCAGCAGGTTTCACAGCTCACATTGCTCCCTACAAGGAGCTTTACCACTATGCAGACTCAGGTATGTAACGTCTTCACTTCTGTAAAATGGGGATGGTATGTGTCTCTCAAGAGAGTTAAGAGGATTAAATGATTTACTACATGGTATGTCCTTAGATTAGTGTGTGGCACATAAAATGAGCCCAATGTAGTTTTTATGATTTTCGTTAAATATATAGCGTAAGTGAGCAGAGTGTCAGTTGCTGTAATGAGAATCTCAATATTCCTGCCCAATGCTTTTAAATAATAATAATAATAATAATAATAAGATGATGATAATGATGATGTAATCCATATTAACTTTATCTTTGGAGATGAGTAACAGTCCTATAATTGTACAGTTTTTAACTATCCTCTCTGGGCCATGTCAAATATTGATTATTAGAATCTATACTTGTCCTAAACCTTATTTTATCTTGTTTTAAAATCACAGAAATAGATATTGCAAAGTGTAAAACTAATGCTAGATTTAGAGTCAGATGATAGAAATTCATATCTTGGATTTGCCATTTAAAATCTGTCAGGAAAAAATCACTCATCTGAGAGCCTGTTGTCTCATTTTTAGAATGAAAATAATAACACCTTCTCTGTCTGTCTTCCATGGTTGGCATGTGTAAAGTGATGTGTTCTGTAAAACACCACCTGCATGCAGGATACTGGCTCAAACACAGGTGCTGTCCTGCAGCACAACGGTTTGCTTTGAGTTGTGCCTTTCCTTGGCCCTTGCTTCTCTTACAGCGTGAGAGCTGGAAGCCAGGCAAAGATGTAGGGAAGTGAATGGGCAGTGGAGACCTGGACCACGTGCAGAATAGCCAATGCCAGATAACTGGCCTGCACCCCAAGTTCCCCGGAAACCTTCAGACTTACTCAAGTGCATGGTGTCAGAAGTCATCACCCCTGTATGGTGTGGAGGATAGGCTTGTTAAAAGCTTGGGATGTAGAGTCAGGCCAACTTGTGTTCTAGTTCCAGCTCTACCATGTACCAGCCCTGCATCTTAGATGACTTCTCAACCTCCGTAAGGCTCTGCACACACAATTGCAGGGCCCACCTGACAGGCCGTTGTGAGGAACGGTAAGGCAGCGCATGTAGAACACTCAGTGTGGCTGGTGCATAGTAGCATTTACTCTCTGCATATGATGACAAGCAGTGATTGGCCCTCCTCCCTCTCAGCCTATTAGCTTTGCATCAACTCAGGTTTTGGCTTGCAGGATTTTCATGTAAACCCAGGAGCTTCCCAAGGGAACATGTTCCAGGAATTAGATGAAAAACTAACTATGCAGAAAAACCCACTGCACATTAAAATCTCTGTATTTAATACTTTTTCAATTTACCAGTTACAGTATGTGTGTCTTGCAGTTGTGACCTCCACAAGCTTCAGGGACTACTCTCTCACATTTGGTGCTATCAACCAAACATTGTCCTACCGCGTCCACCAGAACATCACTTACCAGGAGTGCAGGCATCTCCCCAAACACCTGGGCATTCCTACCACCCAGCAGCTGGATGTGGACCGTGTCTTTGCCTTGTATAGTGATGAAGAAAGAGTGCTTAGATTTGCTGTGACCAATCAAATCGGCCCTGTTGAAGGTAAAAATTTTTGTTGTTGTTCTTGGGCAAAAATTACATCTAACCTTTCTTCTTTCCTTTTTGAGTCGCCTCAGAATGATTTGCAGAAGTTACTAAGGGTTACTGAGTGCCAGGCTCTGTGTTATGTGCTGGATATAAGAATGAATAAAGTCAGGTCCTGTCCTTGAGGAGGAGACAGAGGCAGAAATGGAACTTTTAGAACTGTATACTCGCCAAACTTATGAATAAAGCATAGTACATGAGGCTAATTTGTAGCAATAATCATGTGCGCCTATCTGTGTTGGTGTATGAAAATATACCATTGGTATACAACTGTGAACAAGGTGGGGGCAAGTTAGTAGGGAGAACGATGCTGACAAGTATTTGTTATAATTATGATAAGCAAGTACTATGAGCCTAGTCTGAAGGTTCAGGAAGGGTGTCCCCAAAGTAATGACATTTTAGCTAAAACTTAAAGGATAAGAAGGATTTCATCAAATCATGGTAGGACAAAAAGCCAGTGCCTAAAACAAAACAAAATAGAACTGCATGTACGAAAACCCACAGTTAACATTATACTTAATGAGGAAAGACTGGATGCTTTCCCTCTGAGATCAGGAAAAAGGCAAGGATGTCATGCCTGCTCTTCCATTCAGCACCGTGTTGTAAGTTCTAGCCAGGGCGAGAAAATGAAATAAAAGGCATTGGAAAGGAAGAAGTAAAGTTATCTGTGTATATTTTCATATGACAGGTTCTTATGTGTAGAAAATCTAAGAAATTTATTAGAAAATGATTAGAATAATTTCAGCAAGGTTGCAGGATGCAAGATCAATATACAGAAATTAATTGTATTTTTACATAGTAGCAATGAGCAAACAGAAAAGGAAATTAAGAAAATAATTCTATTTCAAAAAATTTTTAGGAATTTTTAAAAAGAAGTGCAATACTTTTGCATTGAGACCTAAAAAACTTTTTTGAAGAAAAATTTAAAAAGAAATAAATGGGGAAATATTCTATGTTCCTGAATCAAAAATTTAATATTGTAAAAATTGCAAAGCCTCCTAAATTCATCTATAGATTCAACACAATCCTGTCAGCTGGGCTTTTTGCAGAAACTTGACAAGTTGATCCTAAAATTCACATGGAAATTTTAGAAACCCAGAATAGCCAATCTTAAAAAAATAAATAAAGTTGGAAAACTCCTAATTCTTGATTTCAAAACTTAGAATAATCAAGATACTGTGGTCCTGGCACAGAGATAGACATACAGATAAGTGAGAATACAGAAATAAACACTCACATTCACTGTCAATTGATTTTTGACAAGGGCACCAAAACAATTTGATGAGAAAGACTAATCTTTTTAAAAAAAAAATGTTTCTGGGACAACTGGATATCCACATTTAAAAGAATGAAGTTGGACCTCTATCTCACAGCATGTACAAAAATTTGCTCAACATGGGTCAGAGACCTTAATGTAAGAACTAAAATTTTAGGAAAAAAAACAGAATTTTTCTGGCCTTGACTTTGGCAATGGCTTCTTAGATAACGATGCTAAAAGCACAAGCCACAAAGGAAAACAGATAAATTGGGTGTCAAAAATTTAAAACTTTGGTGCTTCAGAGGATGTGATCAAAAAAGAGAAAATATTTGCAAATCATATACTTAGTAAGGGACTTATATGTAGCCTATATGAAGAACTCTTACAGTTCAATAATAAAAAGATATATAAGCAAAGTAAAAGGCAAAAATTTTTGGATAGATAGTTCTCTGAAGAAGATAAGCAATGTCCATTGAGCACACACACACCAAAAGGTGCTCAACATCATTAGTCATCAGGAAAATCTAAAATCAAATCCACATGGATACAGATGGATATAATAAAAAACAGATACTTGTTAGAAGGGATGTGGAGAAATTGAAACCCCCTTACATTGCTGGTGTAAGTGTAAAATGATGTAGCTACTGTGAAAACAGTCAAGCAGTTTCTCAAAAAGTTAAACGCAAAATTACAATTCAATTGAGCAATTGGACTTCTGGCCGTATACTCAAGAGAAATGAAAATTATGTCCCCCCAAAGCTTGTACATGACTATAGCAGCATTATTCATAATACCCTGAAGGTGGAAACATCCGAAGTGTTCGTCAGTTGATGAATGGATTTCTAAAATGTCATATATCCATACAGTGGACTATTATTAAACATAAAGTGAATTGATGTACTGATACACATTACAATATGAATGAACTTTGAAAGCATACTGAGTGAAGGTAAAAAGAAGACATTGTATGATTCCATTTATACGAAATGACCCAAATAGGCAAATCCACAGAGACAGAATAGAGCATTGGTTGCCTAGGACTGGGAGAGTAGAGGGGATAGGGAGTTGATAACTAAAGGGTACAAGGATTTTTTGGGGGGGGGGATTAAAATATTCTAAAATTGATTGTGGCGATAGTTGCACACTCTGTGGATATACTAAAAACCATTTAATTGTGCATTTTTAAAAAAATTTCCATTTGCATGGTATGTGCACTTTAGTTGAGTGAGTTCTATGGCGCGTGAGTTATATCTCAATTAAAAATAGTAGTGGGGGAAAAACCAAAACTCCAAAGCAATGGTTCTCATATTTCAGTCAGCATTAGCCTCAGCTGCATAGCTTGATAAAAATGCAGTTAGATAGGCCAATCAAGGCATCAAAGGATGTGAGGAAACCTGAGTGCATATTGCTAAGTGAATTCAGTCTGAAAAGGCTGATTCTAAGTATATGACCTTCCAGAAAAGGTAAAACTATAGAGACAGTAAAAAGATCAGTGTTTGACAGAGGTTTAGGGAGAGAGAAGAGAGATGAATAGGTGGAGCACAGGGCTGGGCGTTTGGGGCAGTGGATCTACTGTGTATGATGCTATAAGGGTGGCGACATGTCATTGTTTGTCAAAACCTGCAGAACTGTGCAACACAGATTGAGCCCTAATGTAAACTATGGACTTTCGTTAATAATAACATATCAATATTGGTTGATCAGTTATAGCAAATGCAACACACTAATACAAGATGTTAAAAATAGAGGAAACTGCAAGTGGGGGGAAGCTATGAAAATTGTACTTTCTGCTCAATTTTTTGTAAACTTAAAACTTCCGAAAATGTCTATTAATTAAAAAAAAAAAAAAAAAAAAGTTAGGCGAGCCAGAGGATGAGCCTGTGAAGTCAGGGAACTCTACAGATAGGAAATGATTGTCAGATCAAGGGGACATTTTCATTATGAAAACCTGTAGGGAGTGTTTTCCTTTAGAACACAGGAGGCTCGTGAGGAGAGATTGACTGTCTCCCTCATTCAGCTCCACACTGAGACTGCTGAGCCCTGAATCGGTGTCTCAGAGGTGGTGATTCGTAACTTACAGGCGATTCCATGATTGATCACTGGAGAGCAGGGCTCCTTAAGCCTCTTCAGGGTCAATATGCAAGGGTCACTTCAGCAATATGATAATAGGAGATTAAGGTAAGAGAACTAGACTCTTCTAGGATGCAGAAGTGACTTGAAATGAGAATCTAAGTTTGCTTTTTTGAGTGAGTGGTTGGTTTAGTTTTAGAAAACTTGGTTTGGGGGCATAGGCATTGAGTGTCCAAAGATGGGATTGTAAGGCAAGGAATTAATAGCATGGAAGTATCAATTGATTTTAGGAAAAGATTGTCGTTGCCTATTTCTCAAGGAGATATTTAAAGAAAAACAACTGGGAAAAACATTCTTCATCTTCACATGTCTAGTTCAGCCCTTTACTGGGTGTAGGCGTCTGATCTGTAAAAAGAGCAATTAGTGGAAGAGCCTCCCAAGCCACAGTCTCATTCCGATTCTGGAATCATTTAGGGATAAGACAGATCTCTGGGTGTATTTTCCCTAGAGATATACCAAATGAGAATAATAAACTGGCAGGTACCAAGTTATTAATTTGCCTTTAGAATTTTATATGACTTTCCCTTCTAGCCTAAGTCTGATACTAACAGTAATAATAAAAGCAAAGAATGGTATATACTTGGTGCCAAGCACAGTTTTAAGCATCTTTATGAATTAACTCGTTTAATCCCCACAGCAACCTCTGCTCAATGTGGGGATTATTACGCCATTTGACAGAGACCAAGGCATAGACTTGAAGCGATTTGCTTGCTCACACCTGGTCACCGGCTCCAGAGCCCACTCTTAACTCCTCCAGGCATTGGTCCTCTACGTAAACACTGCTGACCTCGGGAGTGCCTCATAATTCTGACCAAATTTTAAAAGGAGTGTGTCTTTTTTAAAAAACCATATTTGCACCCTGTGTCATCCACTCCTATAGAACACAGCAGTACTATTCATTCTCCCTGAGCAGGGGAAAAGAAAAAGAAAACAATAAAGAAAAAGAAAACCTCTTTTTTCTTTCTCCCCCGCTCAGTGCATAGCAGTAACTTAAGAATCTCTCACTTTTTCCAGAGGGAGCGATTATCTGGGTGGAATGCCTGTGAAACAGCACAGCTGCCCCACCTGATGTGGGAGCTCCTGGTTTCCCAGGCATCAGGAGTGCTGTTGTGTCTTCCCACCAAGCAGTCTGAGCTTTGGCCCTGCCCACTCCCCAGCCACCCTCTTCAGGCTTCAGTGTGGGTTGGCTGTCTTTTATGGGGTCCTAGGACAGGACTCAGGAATGCCTCCTGCCCTTGCTCCCACTTCTGGCCAGCTGAGGACACTTTGGGCAGAGGGCCCCTCACTGAAGCTGAACAGACTGTTCCTTTAAGGAAAACCACTCTTCCCTCTTGATTAAATGAGTAAATTAGTTCCAGATCTTCTGTCAAAGAGTCAAGCTGTTTAAAAGGGTGAGGGTGAAAGAGAAAATGTCTTAAGAAGGATACTGCTATTCTTTACTTACTATAATAGGAAAAAAAGCTAACATGCCATAGAGAATAAAGAGCCAAATGGTTTTAGAAATGTACTTCTAAAATAATGTTTTTGGAAACTGAATTCAGTGAATAGAGCCTCATGCTCAGAAGGGCTGTAATGCTTGCTTGGTTTAATGCTCTGCTGTTGTCTTGAAACTCTTAATAATTTTTGAACCAAGGGACTTTACATTTTCATTTTGCACTGCACTCTGCAGATTGTGACTGGTCCTGTCAGTGAAGTACATTTTAAATCAGTGTCATGTAATTATAGATATTTTCCCCTTAATTTCAGATAGGCCAGTGTATCCTGTCCAAGTTTGCAAGTCAATTTTTGTACTGCTTTTTTTTTTCTTTTTTTTTTCAATTGTATGCCTAGCAGGGTGGTAAGCTTTTGTATCCATATATACTCACTAATCTTTGCTGGAATGTGCCACAGTGAACATTCAATGCTGGAAAGTACTGAACAAGAAGGCTAAGCATTAGTATTTACAAATTAAAACATTTCGAAGCTCACTTCCCCCTTTGTCTGAGTAGGCCAGGCATTTTGTACAGAATCTTCTCCTAAAATGGAGACATCATGATGGAGAATCAGGTTCTTGTCTAACACTGGGCCTTCAGTGAGGACATGACCTTGTTCTTAACCGTCGCACATGCTGGGGCCTGACTCAGGAATTTGGTCTGTACTACCCCACGACCACACAGCCCCATTGCTGTGCTTCTGTCCCCTCTGCCGGGAGATCCAGAGGAGGGATGAGGGGCATCCAAGGATATCTGCGTGATTCGGAGGGCTAGGCTTATGCCAACTCGCTTACGTTCATCAGGTTTGAAAGTGCTGGAGCCATTCGTTGACCCTCTTTTCTTGGCAAAGGTGCTGTTACTCCAGCCATGTCATCGAGATGAACTGAGGATAAATCCATGGCTCTCCTTCCAACCCCCCTCCCCCCGCCCCAAACCGTAACATGGGAATCAATACCAAGAATATTTCACTGCAGGAACACACTGTGGTATTTCTTATAAAGCAGATGGTAGGAGCTTACCAGAAAGCAAGGGAATCAGCCAAGGCATCCTAGTTTATAGCAGAAAACTGAAAGAGCCCTGATGTGGGCCGTGGGGCAAGCATTGGCAAGGTGAGCAGACCTCCTGAAGGACTGGGAGAAAGTCTTGTCTATAAAGCAGGCGACAGCAGTAAGCACCGGAGTCCAGACTAGGAGTTACCCCATATGAGGTAAGGGGATAGGGAGACGTGGGCGAGATAGAGTAAAGTGATAGGGAATCCAGGAGGAGGTGGTACTTGGAAGTTAAAGTGGGTGGAACTGCCAACGTCTGTCTACAGATGCCAAGATGCTGGTTTCTGGGGGGAGTGAAGGAGCTGTGACGAGCGAGGCAGGACTTGGAGTGTACTGAGCTGGCTGTCACAACCGGGGATTTGGCACAGACGTCCAAGGCAGAAGCCCAAGTTATCATAACTTAGATGGAGCCCCATTGGCAGCAGAGATGGCTTGATGTAGAGTCTGGGAAGTTTGGGGCTCTTGAAATCTTTTGAATATGAGATCAAAATTAATTCTAGAGACTGAGACAAAGCTAAAACCGTAAGCGAGGAGGGAAAAGGAATGCAGCGACTGGGAACTGGGTAGGCCTGTCTGCAGGGGAATCGCCTTTCACACGCATTGCGTTGGGTTGTCTTAATGTATTTTCGTCAGTAGTTCTAGCAGACATATGTGTTATTTTCATTTTCATTTTATACCTGAAGAATCAGAGAAATGTCCACAGTTAATGGATTCATTCTGCCTGAGCATCTGGGACTCTTTCCAACACCACCATCTCTGTGCCCTTGGCTTAGACTATATAAACTTTATGAAGTTCCTTTGGTTGTGGTTGTAGGAAAGTAATGGGATGCATGGTCTCTGGAGCCAGGCTCCTGGCTTCTTATCCCACCTCCAGCCACATTTTTTGACTGTGCGCCTTGGGTAGGTTACGTGGCAGTAAAAATGAAGATGATACCTTCCTCACAGTGTCATCCCAAGGATTTAATGGAATGACATATAAAGGGTTTAGAACAGTGCCTGGCATGTAATGCTCAGTAAGTGTTACTATTACGCTTTAACTAGAAATAATGTTCCTTAGGGAAGATTTTAGATGCTAACAGTCATCACTACCTAGTGGATGGATGAGTCCATGGCAAGGTTAAGTCTTAAAAGTAAGTACTGCAAAAATCATTCCTATTTATTTGGTCTTAGAAACCATTTAAAAAAAAAAAAGATTTTCTTATTAGTTGAATTTTGACTTACAGTAAATTTTAGTGAGATATTGCCCAATAGAGAGGTAGAAATTTGGAATATGAGTCCTTGCTATATCATTTCCTGGCTTCGTGAGCTTGAGCAATTTTTCCAATGTCTCTCACTTTCTTTATTGGTGAAAATTATCGATAATGGGGTCAGGTTCCTTATAGAGCTTGGGTTATCTGGTGTTTGCTCATGGTTAAGTGGAGGCCAAGATTTGGGGGAAGACCACAGAGGTCAAATGTCCTTCCCAGAGAATGACAGCTCACCTCATAGAATTATTCTGAGAATCACATGATAAACCAAAAGCATTTTTAAATAAGAGGATTCTTGCTATGTGTTGCATATTTTTATTCTCTGGACACACACCCAGTGTGAACAAGAGAAGGTTAGTTGTCTGTAGAGGACACTAGAGGAAGCCATTCTGGAATTTAAAACTTCAGTGTATATAATTTGCTTTCGCTTTGGATGTTAATAATTTATTGAGGTTGCCAGGTGGACACTCAAACACAGGCAAGTATACAGTCAGTTCCGAGGACTCTTTGATCTCCTCCGTGCCATTCTCTTAATAACAGCTAGATTGCGTTTTTGCTTTTTATTTCCTCTCTACCCACACAGAAAACTCAAACTCCAACCCAGTGAATCCTTGCTATGACAGGAGCCACACATGTGACATGAGAGCTCGGTGCCATCCAGGGACAGGTGTAGACTACACCTGCGAGTGCTCACCTGGGTACCATGGAGATGGACGGAGTTGTGTGGGTAAGAGCTGTGTGCTCTGTGTCCTTTCATGCAGTCCTCTAGCACTTTGTTTATAGCAGACGAGTGTCCGTCTTCTTAGCAGCTGTTAATCTAAAGACAGTGATTTGAAAACGAATGCGTATTCTGGTTAGGTTTGAGAGGGCAGTTTGGAGTTGGGTATTTGGGACTGGGACTGTGAAAAGACATCTACTACAATTCCTGGATATTTTGAGTTCTTAAGTTTTGTAAGTTTAAGCCTGTAATAAGCATCTCTTCCGTTTACTAACAAGTATGTTTCCTGGTTATCTTTAGATTTCAGAAATTGTTTCTTTCCCCTGTTATATTCCAAAAAGCAGCAGTAGAAATTTCTTTACATTAAAAAAATAAATTGTCATAGTTCTTCTCTTCTAAATGCTCAGTATTTTTAAAATGTTTAAAGAATTCTCAGAATATTCAAAATATGTCTCCCTGTGGCTTATACTTGAATGACTTGAAATAAATATTTATTATTTGTGATGATCTGCAACATGCATCCATATCTGGTACTTAAAAATCTTACATTTCAACTCCTGTTAGTCCCATTGAAGCCTCATAATAGTGAGAAAACACTGATTTCACAGACCCACTTGTGAGATCCTTGATTTAAACAGAGCTTTTCTGTTCTTATTTCTTCCTAGACGTAAATGAATGTGCAACTGGCTTCCATCGCTGTGGCCCCAACTCTGTGTGTATCAACTTGCAGGGAAGCTACAAGTGTGAATGCCGGAGTGGTTACCAGTTTGCAGATGGCCAGCACACTTGCACCTGTGAGTGCCAAAATCATTCCTCTTTTTGGCCAAAAAGATGCTGAACCTAGCTCTCGGATTCATTAATGTTTCCACTTCTGTACAGAAGTTCTGTTCTATGGTTTTCTAGAAAACAGAATTTTCATAGAAATAGCCCAAAGCTATGGCTCAGTTCAATCTTGTTTTTCTGTTTGTTTTTGTTGTTATTGTTATTATTTTCTTTTTCTTTAAGCAGATATTTTTGGTGTTGAGTTATTGAAGGATGTTCACCTCAGTTGGGATTACTACATGTCTTGGTATTTGGCTCAATCATGTAATGAGAATATGAACCTCTTTAATAAATACCAACAGTGCTAGATAGAGGTCAAATATTTCTCAAATTAGAATGAAGTGGACTTGTAATTCAATGATGCTTGTCCCACCTGACCAGCCAAAGAGCTCCATCTATAATAAATATACGCTCTCTAGGGTTCAAAAAAAAAATACTTTGGACCTAAAAGTAGAACTAAAAGAACTAGAATTTCAAATTCATTTCATTGGTAGAGCTAGATGATATCTACACTTTTAACCCAATGGAATGAAAAAGTGGCAGTGATTGTAGAGACTCTGTGTGTAACATTTGTTCTGGGAGTTATAAACTTGAGTCAAGGACTATCTTGATGATTGATCTTCATCCCTAGTGTTTTAACCACAAACCCAGATGGTTTGCATACAAAGCATCTTGTTAGTGATCTCGTTAAAATTTAGATTCTGATTCTCTGGCTTTGGGCCGGGGCCTGAGAATTTCTGAGATGCCCTGGCTATGTGGGGATGGGCATTCTTTATATGTAAGCCTCCAGATATCCCAGTGCTGTTGGTGTGCAGATCACACTGTGAAGAGCAAGGCTCACCCATTTGCAGACCTGAACTCAGACATCCTTGCCTTCTCTTTTTAGTGATTGCCCCACCTTCCAACCCCTGTGAGGATGGCAGCCATACCTGTGCTCCTGCTGACCAGGCCCGCTGCATTCACCACGGAGGCAGCACATTCAGCTGCACCTGCCTTCCTGGTTATGCTGGCAATGGACACCAGTGTACTGGTAAGTACCTGCAGGTCAGCCTCAGCAACTATGGACAGTCACCTGGATGCCCATCCCCACATAGCCAGGGCATCTCAGAAATTCTCTCACTTCCTTTGACTCAGATAGCCTTGGGATTGCCAAAAGGAAAAGAGAAAAGGCATCCTTTGAATCAGAAAGAGGGGCCCAGGGTGATTTCCCTTGAACTGGATTGTTAAGCACATATGGTTGTCCTTGGTGGAGGCGTGCTTGGAGCACTGAGGAGTCTGTCAGCTTGGAACCTTATGTTCCTTGGAGCCTAGTATAGGCTGGAGGAACTTAGGGAAAGTCATGTATTCTATTAGGATGTCTCCATCTTTCAGTCTCTTTGGTTAATAATGGCTTAATTTAACACTTCCAATCGTGCCTAATTTTTAGTTGCTCTTCCCCTGCTTGGACTGATATTTTAAGCAATGTCTACTAAATATACATGTAATTCTTCTTCTCTATTTTTTTCCCTCTCTTCTGTCTTTGTGGAGAGTGATAGATAAAGATCCATAGAGGAACTTTACAGATATAAAGGATATTAAGGCATACCTAGGTACTCAAAATTTTTCTCCAAGAAATCTAACTACTTTTAAGACTTCATACAGTATTTTATAAAAGCACTAAACCAGAATGCAGGAATAACTGTTCAAATATAATTTAGAAATAATGTGTGAGGTTGTTACTGAAAATATAGGCCTAACACTCTGAGTATAAATGTTCATGAAACTGGAATTTGTAGTACTTTAGTGATTATTCAGTGTAAATCTAAATAATCCATTAAAGGTTTTCAAAAGGTACCCAGTGGCATGTTATTGAATTGCAACTCAATTTCATGCTGTCTGTCCATCAGTAATTATGATAAAATGAAACACTGGAAGTGAGAGAATGGTGAGAAAAGGGTTCAGAATGGGAAAGGGTCTATCTTGGGAACATAAACCTAAAAGGCAGACTATTCCCCATTGCTCAAATTGCTGCTACACCCGCCACTGTACACCTGGGCCCACTGAGCTGATTTGCTAAGCCTTGTAAGTCCCAGGAGCTCCATAACAGACCTAAATAGCTTGGCCTCCCTCCTCATCAGGACAGGCTGGCTGGACCAGCAGACTGAAGCCGTATGCTATTGACAGACCAAATGAGTCAGAACAGCACAGCCTTCCACTCCTTTCCAGATGTGGCTGTTTGGTATTGTCCGAACTTTGCTATTTAATCAATTAAAGTTGCCACTTATATAAGGAATCTCTGCTTATGGTTTTCTCGAAAACACGACATTTTGAAATGACTGAAAATTGTGGCTCAGTTCAGCCCTGGTCACCCCCCCAAAAAAACGAACAAACAAACAAACAAACACACCTGCAGCTTTAGACAGAGCTCAAGTGTTTTGAAATTAGAAAGAGGTAGATTTGTAATCTACAGGTGCTTGTCACACTTGACCAGCCAAAGAGCTCCATCTATAATCAATACACTCTTTACAGATGGGGGTACCTTCTGTACCCCCATCTATAAAGGGGGGGTCAGGGCAACGAGCATAGACTCCTTGTTTCTGTTAAGTCCCACAGTGGGAATAACACTTTATGTACCCTGTGGAACTAATTCAGTTTGATTGAATACACTACTGGTTCTAAAAAATGAGAATGCATAGAGAAAAAAAAATTTGTCAGTAGAATTTCATATTTACACATCTGTTGCTCAGGTCAGCAGAAATGGTGCTTATAAAGTATTTAATCTCCTTAGGTCTTTGGTTTAAAGCAAAGAAGTTGAAATTAATTGCAGCCTAGGTGTGATGAGTGTTAATCATCAGACTATTAATTGAGGTTAGATGCTTCTTGCCCTAATCCCATCTAGAATCATTCTCTTTCCCTTTTAACTTCTAGTCTGTTCTTAAGACTTTGGTTACCTCTCTGGTTCCCTGCTTTTAGAATTCCAGAATTTGCTCTGGAACCCACAGACTTAAAAATATGGCAAAGCCATCATTTGCTTCCCTGTGTGCTAGTTTTCTATTGCTGCATAATAGACCACCCCAAAATGTGGCAGCTTAGAACAGTACACATTTATTACCTATAGGTCAGTGGCCTGGGCATGACTCAGTTTAGTCTTCTGCTTTAGGACCCTCATAAGGCTGCAGTCGAGGGGTCCGGCAGGCTTGGGTCTTATCTGAAGTACTAACTGGGGAAAGAGCCTCTCGTGGATTCAGTTCCTTGAGGATTGTTGGATTCAGAGCCTCAGGTTTTTGCTAGCTGTTGCCTGGAGGTGACCATCAGCTTCTTGCCACATGGATCTCTCCAACAAGATAGCTTACTCATCAAAGCCAGTGGCGGCAAGGCTGCTAGCAAGATGGAAGTTATAATTGCAAAAATGATATCCTCTCGATTTTGCTTTCATGTGTTGGTTAGAAGCAAGTTACTTAAGGAAAGGGGATGACACAAGACTGTGAATACCAGGGGGTAGGGATCTTTGGTGACATCTTAGAACCTGCCTCCCACAGTTAGTTACCATGTGGTTGCCTTCTAACCCTTCAGACTATGTCATGGTAGAGAATGGTCATTTTCCTAATGATCTATGCCATGCATAAGCCAGGCTGGGCTAATCATGAAGGTGACTCGATTAGCCCATGTATGTGTGTGCACGCATGTGCATATTTAAAGGCATGCTACAGTATGCATGTGTCCTAGTGACCATAGAGATAGAAAAACTAGAGAAAAATAGAGACAAAGGTGCTATTTTGTGAAAAATGTTCATTTTTGAAGCAAACTTTTTTTTTTTAATTCCATCAAATTAGCAATAAAAGGGTGTAGGGGTTTTTCTCCAGCCAGTCTGTTAAAAACCAGGTTCTCTGGAGAAGCTACAATTTGACTTCAGGTTCTCAATCTAGTCTGAATCACTAACAGGAATTACTTTATCCAAGTAGAGTTAAATCATTTCTAGCTTCTCTCAATTTGAATTGATTTCAGCCCTGTGTTGGTATAAACTGTATATTTATCAGGCATGTTTGTCTTTATGGATCTTTGGCAGCTTTACCAGGTATAAAAATGGATTGTCTAGAGTTGGGACCTTTCCAGGGAGGAGCAAGCATGAGTTGAACTGGGTTCCAGATGGCCCATTACCCAGAGCCATCTCTGCTCCGAAGCAAAACGAGGGAAGCTATTGGCATTATTCTCTCAGGTTTTCTGTTCCAAGAATGTGATGTTGGGTAAGGCATGGTTAATCTGGTACAGCCACAGGAGGAGAAGAGAACAAGGCTTAAGAAGAGGAAGCTTATTATACTCATAAGTCCTAGAGGAAAGGTGTGTTATGCAGAGCCACACAGGGCCACAACCAGCAGAGGGCTGCTTGACTGAATGGGTGGGGAGTGAGAACTTATGGGCCAAAGCCTTTGCTGGGGTCTTGAGAGGGACGGAGGTTAATTGGCACCGGGAAACTTCACTGTGTGGTTTGAAAGCAAACCAGGGAGGTGGGGAGGGGCTTTAGAGGGAGGGAGAAGCTAGAGTCCAGTGGTTGTTTTGAAGGGATTTCAGCTGGTTTTGGGTGTGGGCTCAGAATTAAGGCCATGAGCATGTTGAAGCACCAGAGCATGAACTCAAAATGGAGGATTTTTAACACATTTTCAAAACAGGGTTTTTGCCAGCTTAGTAGATGATAGAATGGAGAATTAGCCTTTATTATCTGAATGGTAAAGGAGCTTCGCTATATCTTGAACACTGTTGTCTAGACCTCAGTGTCCTAATGGTCCCTAAAGACCCCTGACAGTGATTGTTAGGCAAAAATGCAGCCTTTTCCCTGAATGATACTAGGAAAGCTCTTCCCTTTGCAAGAGGTGAATGTCTTTCCATGCTTTCTCTCCTGACACCTGATGTCCTGAGATAGAGAGAAGAGCTCTCCTTCTCCACACAGAAGCTCCAGCTCCCCCCAAACCGCTCCATGTTTGCACTCCTGTAGCGGGCTGTGGCCTGCTCTGCATGCAGGCCCTGCAGGGGCTGACTGGGCTCAGTTTATGTCACGGTGTGAGGTCCTCCAAGGTGTCAGGGACCGTATTTCAGGGAGCCTGAACTTGTTCTCTGGGGAATTTCTTCCTGGTGGTCATTTACAGCAGTGACCGTTTCCCCATGACTTTAGTGCCTGGGGAGGATGGCTGCTCTTTCAGGTCTGATCAGAATTCTAGGCCAGAGACTTGAAGAACATAAGTAACTTGGCAGCTCTGGGGAATCCCCTCTCACTTAGTTGAAAAATAATCACAAGAAATTGATCCGTGCTTGGGTTCTAGAAATAGGCCCTGTGTCTCAGGAATTCCTGCTTCCTGTCATTGCCTGGGTTCCTGTGACCATGAAAAGTAGTTTTAGCATATGTATTATGAATAGCTTTGATTTCCTGCATTTGGCTGGATGTTGATTTTCACAGCTTTGGCTAAATAGCCAGCTTTACAGCCTCTTCCAGGCCCGAGGAACTAGGCGGTCACCAGCTTTGCCCAACTGGGCATCTGAATTGTGCTTTAGAAGAGACAGTGCCAACTTCAAGGATAATTAAATATGACAATATAGAACTCATATTCATTAGATTAGAGATAAGGTTTTTGTTGTAATTGTTTTCATTTGGTTTATTTTGGGTTAACTGAAGAGAGTTAATCAGAAAACCTTGTTTGCGTCTAACCTCACAGATGAATTTGTAACTACCTTTCTGTTTTTGTAGGTGAAAGGAAGGTGACCATGGAGGCCAACTGCTCATCTGGGCAGAGCTTTGCTGGGTGGCTTTAAACTTGGTCTAGCATTCAGGATTTTGGGGGCTTACGAGAACTGATTTATGTTAACTAACCTCCCTGAAGCCTGAGGATAAGCGAGATGTTAATTTGCTAATTACAATGTAAGAGATCCCTCTCCTGTGAACAGGCCTGTGTTGAACGTCCAGTGTGTCCACTTAGCTGGTACTTGGGAAAGCCCCTGCGTCATGGGAGAGTGGCTCAGTGAGAGTGATGTGACAGCCAGGGTGACACTGATAACCCTAGAAGAGATTCCGTCTCAGTCACAGGAGGCTGGGTAAGGAGCCACCTCTGTCTCAGCCATCCACATCGAATTCAGGGCTGTAAGTCTGGCTTTCCAGGTCCGATGTGTCCTCGCCATGGGCTGTACTGAATTGTTGCATTTCACGTCGTCTGGGACTCCTGTTTTCTAGGTTTCACACTGATCATCTCATCCCACGTTTTTTCCTATTCACACATTTTGAAAATAGTTTTTCGGTGTTATTACAGATGTGACTACTTTATTTTCAGTGGAGTCTTGATCAGACCTACACCCTTATCCTCCTCTTACTGTGGAAGACTTCCTGTCACTGAAGATAGCTTATCTCAACCACTGGGCCTGGGTTTTAACAGTTAGACTCTCAGAGGTGGTTTTTTTTTGCTGTTGTTTTCTTTGGTGTGTGGGTGGAAGGGGGTGCCTTGCTATTGTCAGCAATGTGCTGATGTCAGAACATAAAATAAAAGGAATGTAAGTTGGCTTTTGTTTGGAGTTTCAGGATGTAATAGTTTTGAGATATATGAAAATTAATCCTCATGGTACTGGAATGTGGGGTCCAGAATTATTTGTACTTGTAAGCCTGATAAATTTAGATTTTTTTAATGTGTTATTTCAAAACCTCCGCTAATATTTTTCTTACACTTTTTTATTTCTTCTAAAAGTGGAAAGTAAAGAAAATTTTTGATTAATTGTGCATTCTAGATAGTAGGACTCTGATGAGGCAAGACTGAATGCATGCTTCTAACTTAGATGAAAAACAGTCTGGGGCCTCACTGGGCTCCCCTGCATCTGTAAATCAGTGCCGCAGGGAGATGCTGCCAACAAAGAAGGGAAAAAACTATTGTTACGTATACGTATTGTAGCATTATTCAAAGGAAGCGATTTATAGTCGAAAGATTAGTTCAAAGGCAATAACTTCCTGGAATTCACTGTAGATGAAAGATGCTCTAGAAATACACTGCAGGATATATTTATCTGAGTGACCTCACATGTGATTTCTCCACTGAATATTCTTAGTCTAATGGGTTAACTCACGTGTCCCTAGACTTATTCTGTTAAGCTTGCCTTCAGGTGTCAGCATGTTTCTGCTCATGCCCAAAGCTCCTCTGAAGTTGCTCGCTCATCACTGATCCACGTGTGCTGAGGCCATGTGGGAGCACAGGGTAAGTACAGTGAAGTCATGACGTCCTTTCCTTTTTTCCCTCCCTCCTCTCTCTCATCTGACCTCTGCAGATGTTGATGAATGTGCTGAAAACAGATGTCACCCCTCGGCTACCTGCTACAATACCCCTGGCTCTTTCTCTTGCCGCTGCCAACCTGGCTATCATGGGGACGGACTTCAGTGCACCCCTGGTAAGGTTTGGGAGGCCAGTTTAGGCACAGAGAATGCCCAGCTCCTTCAGTGCTATTTCACAGCACTTCAGCCCACTCTAGATTTATCCAGGTCTGAGGCCTTAGTTGAAAGATCTCCCAGGCCCTGGATTTTTTCCTCAGTTACCTCCAGCTGTCCAGTTTACTGACAGTTCACTGTCTATTAGCATTCCAGGAGGCCTAGAGTATGACCCATCCATTGCCCTACCTAGTAGCACTTCTGGTTAACTGCCCTAGTATCTGCTTTGCCTTGATGAGTGCGATTTAGATGAAGTATTGAGATTAAGTTTACTAATCAGGAGTCATATGCACTAGTGAGCTGGGAGTAAGGTCCCATGTGACCTCTCTAGGAAAACCAGGCCGGCATGGTACAATCTAGTGACAGCCATTGTCCTGGAGCTTCCCAGACTTAAACTATGGACCTCAGGAGATGAACAGAGCTTTGTTTTCTCCAGAGTCTCTTAGGATGTTTGGACAGCAATAGGAGGCTGAGGGGAGGAGCTGTTTAACAGTATAGTCAGCTAGGGACTTACAGGGTGGACTGCAAGAACTAAGATTTCAGGAGATAGTGGCAGAACTAAAATAAGAATCTAGAATTCCAAAATCCCAGGGCTTTTCTGTTTTTCCCATGTTATGCTGTCTTCTAATTATAGAAGAAAAATCCTCAGGCAGGAGACTTTGAGGATGGCTAGTAAAAGTGGGTAGGTTGCAATGCTTTTTATTCCTCCTTTGTATCTCCTCTGCCTGGGCCTTGGAAGACTCCTCCTCAGGACTGAAACCTTGCGAATACCAGCAGCGCAGTGCCCAGGCTCAGCACGCATATCCCGGCACCCGGATCCACATCCCCCAGTGCGATGAGCAGGGCCACTTCCTGCCACTGCAGTGTCACGGCAGCACTGGCTTCTGCTGGTGCGTGGACTCTAATGGTCATGAAGTCCCTGGTACCCGGACTCCACCCGGCTCCACTCCACCTCACTGCGGGCCACCAGGTAAGCCAATTAGAAAATAAACCTTGTACCGGGTTAGGCCTGGGGCTTGAGAAGCAGAATGGTGCTGATTGTGGGGTAGATTATAACCGCTGCTCAGACCATGCAGACTCAGAGCTGATGAGCTTCCTGCTTCCTCCTAGGGACACTTGAATGATATGTGCACACCTATATGCCCATTGGCATTATAGGGACATGGAGGCATATACACATGACATATGCGATCACTGCTCCAGACGGGACACCAGCCTCGTAACCTTCGTCTAGAACAAGACTAGAAGTTGAGCTTGAATGTGTAGGTCAGGCTGAGGCCACTGCCCAAGATCCGTTATGGCAGCTTAGAGGAGATGTTAGAGCAAGAGGGTCTTGCTAGACCAGCCTTTTGTCTGAAAGGAAAACCACCTTCTCTTTTACCTTTATATCACTTAATTCTGCCTTCCGAATTGTAGGGAACAATCTGAAGGCTGTTTTAATATTGACAGGAAAAATAAGTATGTCACTTGTGGCTGGATCCTGCTAGTTTACGCTAATAACCCAGCCCTTGCTAGTCAGGCCATGTGATTCCACGGGGAATCACTCTTGCCCTGGCCACCTTTAGAAGAGTTGCAGGAACCTATTAGCCTGTGTGATTTGAGATGGTGAAGATAAGCATGTCTTTCATCATCTGAGCACAGGCCATCTGATGGAGCATGGTGGTTATCGGGTGCTCCACAGGTTGCCAAGGCAGGTTTTTCTGCTCCTCACTGAACTATTCAGATATGGGAAGAACTTTTTTTTTTTTAATACAGAACTTTATTATGAGGAATATAGCATTAGTTTGATACTGTTTTAGCCCAAAAAAGCTCCTATATCCATGAGCTTGCTATTCAAAGATCCATTTTGACTATTAAAAAGGGTTCTATAAATACTAGCCTTGGCCTTTAATGTATGTGATTATGAAGAGCTAGAGAATTGCCACCAGTTTTGGTTTTTTAATACTGTTGTTATGGCCAGGACATTAGTGATTCTAACTCCTATATGTAAAAATTGGTAATGTTTAATCTAGACATACACCTTGTTTCCACAGTGGTATTCCTAGTTCCTCTCTGTCCCTATTTTTGGAAAAGATTTTGCAGGTCAAAAAAAAAAAAAAAACAGAAAACTCTTGTTTCACTCATGCCTTCTCTTTAAAAAAGCCTTGGTTTTAAATCCAGCTGGGATTTGAAGAAATCAGATAGTTAGGATGTACCTTAAAGGAATTCTGTTAAATTCAGAATTCCGTTAAATTTATTGAGACAAGCATGTGTTAAGGACAAAGACTCACAAGGGAGCCAAAAGAATGAGAAGTTAATGACTAAAAGAGGGACACATTCTTCTCAGTGCAGACTCTTTCCCATCGCCCAGACTTCCCTCTTGGCACTGGTGTGGCCTTGGCTGCCATTTCTGACTAGTCTCATCTGCATAATGGGGTCAGCTTAAATGGGAAACACTCTCTGCCCAAGATTTCGAAATATTTAAAATCTTGCCAACCAGAAACAGAGAGAAATAAATCCATGGTTGGATTCAGAAGTAACTTCAAGTGGTAAGGAATGAGAGGGATGCCCACGTGTGAGTGATGTGAGGTGGCCACCTCCCAGAAGCTGACTGTCCTGTGTGTCCTCACTCCAAACAAAGAGGTGTGCCGTGCTGGGTGGCCCCCGTAACCAAGTATGGATCCTCTGAGTTTGGAGTGTGAACCTGGGGTGGTTAGGAATTTCTCTAGGGAATCCTGCCTTGTGATGGGTGGCGGGTGTTCAGGGAGTGGCATTTCCCTCTCTGGTTTGACACACATCTGGGTGAGAAAGTCAGTCTTTCCTTCTCCATGAAGTTTTAAAAAGCTTTGCTTTCCATGGGTCATGAGCTAAGGAGACAACCTGAAAGGCATCCACTTCCTCCAAACCTGGTTAGTCTTTAGTTGAGTTTGAACTCTGAGGATTTTATTCACCATCTTGCTGCTTTCCTAAAGGAACCATAGATGCTGAAGCCCAACTGTAATGTTTTCAGCTTTGTCCTTTGAAGCCATCGGAGGTTTTGACTAAAAGAATGACATGAAATGGTTTTAAAAGGACTCTTTCTGGCTTCTGGTTCAATTTACACTGGGGTGGGGGGTGGAGAAAAGGATGGGAGCAGGGAAACTGATCCTGGCACAACAAACAAAACTCTGTTCATCCCCTGAGGTCTAGAGTTTAAGTCTGGGAAGCTCTAGGTCAATGGCTGTCATTAGATTGCACCATGCTGGCCAATGCAATGATGGGGCTTTGACCAGGGTGACAAGGGTGGATGTGGTGAGAAGTAAAAATATTCTGAATGTATTTTAAAGGTACAGCTGACATGTCTTGACCTATGGAGAATAAGAGATAAATGTAAAGGATGATTGGGCCTGAGCAATGGAAAGATGGAGGTGCAGTTTACTAATTAGGAAAAGTCTATGGCAGAGCAGCTTTGATGGGGGTTAGTTCTCCTCTGAGATTTCTGTTATACTTCCAAATGGTGGTAATCAGGTAGGTACTTGGCTGTGTGATTCTACACACCATAGGCTTTGAGTTGCAGGAAATAACAAAGCAGCACTTTCAATTTAAGTTCCTTTAGGTAACACTACATAGATGGCTGTACAAGTTATTTAAGCAGCTATAGCAGAGTCCTCTCTGACAGAACTGCTGTTTGGGACAGAAACTCAGTGGCCCCATGGAAGCAGTCTGGGAGTAAATTACAGGTAGAGAAACCGCTCTGCAACAGAAGCTAACAGGAGTTTAAGCATGGTGGTGAGCTGGGAGGGAAGGGGGAAAGGGAGAGGATGCTGGAGAAAGGAGACAGCAAAATGGGGGGAAACTGGAGCCTACAGAAAAGTGTTCAGCTTTAAGATGACCCCAAGAGCAGGGTGGCCAAAGACGTCTAGGAACTGGAATGCCACACAGTATCAAGGAGTTTGCCACCATCTCTGCTCTGCTCACATACAGCAATGACTGTAAGTTACACTTTCAATATAGTTTTCCACCAGACAGACACTGAGGGCCAGATACATAAGTAGGGCATTCAGTAATACTTTCTAAGACACATACGAGCCAGTCTCAAGATAACCCTCTCAAGATGCAAGTCCTGGAATCTGAAGCAAGAGGGGAAAAAATCTTTGGCTTTAAGCATCATGTAGGCCACTGAGCCCCCAAGCAGAGTCCCACGAGTGTTCTGTTAGCAGAGGCCCTGGGCTCAGGCAGAGGGGTCTGCATGGGGCTCTTCTGTCCTGAGTGAGCTCAACCCCTTCCTAGGCTGAGTGAGCCCTGCACAGCTCTTACCTCCTTTTGTTTTTTCCTGATTTGAGGTGTGGGGGTGGGGGGTCTTGATGGCAAATCCTCTAGCCTGGGAAGACAGGAACATCAAGATGACCCCCTTCTCCTGATTCCTGTGGAGAACTTCTTAGAACACTTTACTGCTCTGGTCCAGCGTTCAGAGGCTTGGCTGAGGCCTCATTAATGGACACTAAGAGGAGGAAGGCCAGGAGGCCAGGCGTGGGGATCTTGTGCTGCATTCTGTCCTTGGCTCCTAATCAAAGGCTTTTTTTTGTCCCATCTGCTCAGAGCCCACCCAGAGGCCCCGGACCGTCTGTGAGCGCTGGAGGGAAAACCTGCTGGAGCACTATGGCGGCACGCCCAGGGATGACCAGTACGTGCCCCAGTGTGATGACCTGGGCCACTTCATCCCACTGCAGTGCCATGGGAAGAGTGACTTCTGCTGGTGTGTGGACAAAGATGGCAGAGAGGTGCAGGGCACCCGCTCCCAGCCAGGCACCACCCCTGCATGTAAGCACTCAGGGAAAGCCCTCACTCCCTGGAGCTGCACCTGAGGTTTCTCTGTAGGGAGGCTGCCAGCTGTGCGTGAAGGTGGGCAAACAAGGGATCAGCAGGTCCAATGAAAAGTCACTACTTTTCCGTGTGGATTTATAATCCAGTCCACCCATGATCCCAATTTGGATTTACTGTTTGGTTTTGCCATTAGCAGTTTTTGTAATAAGAACATCTGGAACTCAGTTTAGCATATAGTTACTCCCCTTTCCCCCAGCCCAGGGTGAAAGGGGACGTATGTCATCCTGGGGCCCCAGAGAAGCTGACACGATTACTGGGTCTGGTTTTTTTCACATAAAAAATAAAAAAGCAAAACCTGCTTTGGTCTGAGGGAAATGTGTTGTTCTCTTTCTCCCTAATAATTGGCAGCGATTTACATAATTGATCCTTGAAAAAAAAACCCTAGAAATTATAATTTAAGGAACATCTGGACCACATCTGTCTAAAGAACTTTTGATGTTTTTGGACGCTCTGGTGTGTGGGAAAGTAACTTGTCTTCTCCTCCCCCCACCCTCTTGTTTCCTTTCCCCTTTGCTCCTCACAACCTCCTCTTTCCCACGGCAGGTATACCCACGATTGCTCCACCCACAGTCCGGCCCGTGCCCAGGCCTGATGTGACCCCTCCCGCCGTCGGCACCTTCCTGCTCTATGCCCAGGGCCAGCAAATCGGCTACTTGCCCCTCAATGGTACCAGGCTTCAGAAGGACGCGGCCAAGACTCTGCTGTCACTGCATGTAAAGTAGATTTCTCCTGTGGGGGCGGAGCCGCATGGGGCTTTCAGATTGGGCAAGGGCTGAGGTGGAGGGAGGTCCTGAAGGGTTTCTGGGTGAAAGTCTGTCTTCATGGGTCTGACACAGAAAGCACAGCTGTTGCTGGGCGTCACGTCTGCCCAAGGCTGCCTTCTCCAGTTGTTTACGGGGTTTCAGATATGGGGAAAAGAATTTGCAGAGGTGTCAGGATATTGAGGCAGTATGGTGGTGATTCGAGGAGAAAACTGACTCTTAACCCAAGTCCCCAGGGCTCTCCCTATGCCCCAAATCTCCAGAGATCCTGAAAATCAAAATGATAGGACTAGCTACAGGTCAGCTGAGAATCCCAAGTGGAAATCGATGACTGGATCATTGTTGCAGCCCCCTCCCTCTCCCATTCCGGTTCTGCTGATGGGCCCGACTTCTCAACTTCTGACTCTTCAGAGAAGATTTGGGAAGTGATACCGGGAAAGGAGTGGACTGAGCTTTTCCTAGGAGATGCTCGCCACTTCCTGAGCTAGCAGCCTCCCTATTGCCAGGACACTCCATTTTGGAAGAGAGCTCTCTTCTCTAAAATGAAAAGAGAAAGGAATTCGCTAGAAAAGCATTGATACTTATAATGGTCTGATTCCATTTCTAAACTCTACACTCCAGGTACATGCTCAATTTATGAGAAGGAAGAGTATAGCATCCAGGTTTACATTTTCTTCTGTTAATGAACTCTTTATCTGGTTCCAAAAAAACTTGAGAAGCAGCCAGTATTCATAAAAAGATGTTTATTTTCTTCCTTTTTAAGATTTGAGCTTGTGGTTTTTAATTTTTTTCAACAAACACTAGCATGCTCTTTTGTAAAAGTTTCCCTAAAAGAGGTAGAAACCAAAATTGTCATTACCTCAGGCTAACCATCTATTCTAGCCAAGTCAGGCAGCTTTACTGCATCTCTGAACTTGCCTCTGATGAGGGCAGGGTGGTTATGGTAGTAGTGGTGGAACTGAAAGAGAAATGGAATATGGGTTATACACACATCTTAGGGAAATTTACTTAAACTGGGACTTTTTCCTCCAAGGAACTTTGAAGGCATTTCATAGGTTAATGGAGCCCATGATTCCCTGGGTTAATGAAAGCCCATATGGATGTGTACTCCTGCCTGAGACAGACGACTTTTTAATTTTCAAGTAAAATTGTATTTGACCTTCAGATGCCCCTGTATAAACTGCCCACTTTTCCACAGGAGCAGAATCCTGCATTAGTGTTTCTCATGCTGATTCCTCTCCCAAAGGCGTGTCAGGCTGGCCCCAGGAGGCCTTGTTAGGCAAGAAGGGAGCTGGCATGGCCTCAGGGACAGCCAGATGGCCTCTAAATGTTGGCTTTGCACATCTGCTGGCCTTCACAAAGCAGGAGTCTTGGTTGGAAATTAAATAAAGCCAGTATCGTGCAGAGTTTTGGAAACAAATACCACAGACTCAGCATTTTTAAAAAGACTGTCATTTATTTAGCAAAAAGGGAGGAGAGACCTCCCCTGTCAAAAGTTGCGTGACCACTATTCCCCAACTCCTTAATCCATCAAATTGTAGACTTTCTTTTACAAATACAACCAAAGACGTGCTTTGCAGTGAGACACAGAGTTGGGGGAAAGGGTGATAGCACCTCAGGTAGGGAAAAAAGTCTCATGCCACAGGGGAAGAGTGAGTAGATTTTGTTATATGCTGGAAAATTTTAGAAAGGCTCATTCAAAAAGTGCTGATAACATTTGAAAGGAGTCACTTTTTGCCCAGTAAAATATTGAGAACTTACTTTGCTAAGACTAAGTTTTTCTCTGATCACTGGCTGATGTTTTCATGAAGTCAGTTTTGTTTTTACTGCCAAGAGTAACAGTGTTTAATGAGGGCTTACTGCATCCTCATTACTAATTAGGACACTTCACAAGCATTTTTGGTATTAATTTTTATAGAAGCCATATATAATGTAAGTACTGTTATCTTTATTTTACAAAGAAGGAAATCAAGACAGAGAGGTTTAGTACCAAAGTCACACAACTAGTAAGTGGCCCAGAAGTCGGCATCCATAGCTCACGTGTCTAACCACTCTGCTCAGCTGCCAGCAAGACTACAGTGCAAGGTTGTTCACTGCAGCCGTGCATGAGTAAGGGAGCTGAAGGAAATGCAAGGCATCCTAATTCTTCCAATTCTGCGTTTTGGTCCGCAAAGGGCTCCATAGTTGTGGGAATTGACTACGACTGTCGAGAGAGGATGGTGTACTGGACAGACGTCGCTGGACGGACGATTAGCCGTGCCAGTCTGGAACTGGGAGCCGAGCCCGAGATAATCATTAACTCAGGTTAGCATCTTCACCTGGAATACGCTTCACATTTCATTTGATTCTATTAAGTTCAAGTTTTATGCCAAAGTCTCCCTTCTATTTTCATCCAACCGAGGAGGTTAAGTTCTATGCAAGTCACTTTATTAAGCTATACGATAACAGCCTCTTTATAAACAAACATGTTCATATATAAGGGATGAGAAGGTAATTCTTACTGTGAGCCCTTTCTAGTGAGAAATAGGGCTCTCAATGGGAGGACTAATAGTTAAGAATTCACGATGTGATCACAGTTGATGCTGCCTAGCTCCAGCACCATCAGGCTGGTAGGTTGGCCTAGAGAAACTAGAGGTTGCAGAAAAAGCTATCTGTTCCTCCATTAATTGGCTCTCTGACTCAGACACTTCAGGACTTTTTTTTTTTTGACTACTCAAACATAGATCTCTTGTTTTGGATTCACCTTTCACATTTGCAAATGCTCTAGTTCTGCCTTTGTTTTATTTCCAGGTCTGATAAGCCCTGAAGGACTTGCCATTGACCACTTTCGTAGAACAATGTACTGGACAGACAGTGGCCTGGATAAGATAGAGAGGGCCAAGTTGGACGGCTCTGAGCGCAAGGCTCTCTTCCACACAGAACTGGTGAACCCCCGCGCTATTGCTGTGGATCCAATTCGAGGGTCAGCTAGACTTCCCTAATTCTGTTACCTGTAGATCCTGATTTGTTACCTGTAGAAGCCCTTGGATTTCAATGCTGTGTGTGTGTGTGTGGGGGGGGGGTGTTCAGAACAAGAGCACAAAAGCTCAAATGCATTAATTTAACAGTATTTGAGGATCTCCTGGGTGTCAGGCACTTTGTTCTACTTTGAACAGATGATCAGGGAAGGCCTGTTTGAGGTAACTTAAACGAATGAAGTGGGTCTCCATCAGCAACACATTAGGCAATCAGTGTTAAAACCACAGTAAGGTTTACACCCATTAAATGGTGAGAGTAATCAAAACTCACACACTTGATGTTTCATTTCTCTGGCCTTTCATTATAGCAAAAGTCGAGAATAGATGTTCCCTGTCCATGATAATTGCTAAGATCAACAACCAGAACATATAACTTGGTCAGTGTTTCAGTACTTGTTAGAACCAGGGAGGATTTCTGTACCTTGAGAAACTCTTGCCATTATTTAATGGGAAGTCTACCAAATGAAATTCTAGAAAAAAAAAATAAACCCTTCTTCAATCAGTAAAAAGAACTTTCAGCTTTAAATTTCAGCAAGCAAAGTGTTTTTGACTGAGTAAAATGTCAAAGATGGTTCTGAAATTTGGGTTCTGCATACTGAGTAAAGTTCATCTCCCTCTATTTCATTTTCCACAGGAACTTGTATTGGACAGACTGGAACCGAGAAGCTCCCAAAATTGAAACGTCATCTTTAGATGGAGAAAACAGAAGAATTCTAGTAAATAAAGACATCGGACTACCCAATGGCTTAACCTTTGACCCCTTCTCCAAACTGCTCTGCTGGGCAGATGCAGGTAATACTACTGATGTCATGCGGATACAGGATGCTCCATTACAGCGGGTGCCAGCACTCTTAACAGATTTTACAACAAAGCCAAATCCCATCTTTTAGATCTTTTGGCTTAAACTTATGACAGTACAGCACATAATCTACTCCTTTGTTCAGTGTGTAAACTTTTGAAGAACACTCTGTAATGATGTTTATAATAGATTTTAGGGGGGGGTGTGTGTGAATCAGGCAGTTAAGTTTGGGGGCTAGTACTACGTCCAACCCATTTTCATACTGTGTGCCATTTCCCCTACATGAGCATTTGGCATGCTTTTTAATTAAAAAAGTAGTATTACCCACTGTTGGAATTGACAAACTTAGGTAAATGAACAAGAGGTTACTAGTTCTTTTTTGCCAGTGTTGTAATACATTTAGAAATATCTGTCACTTTAACAGTTAGTATGCTATTATGCTGAGGGCATTCTTTGAAAAGTGACGTGGCAGGAAAGGCTGCATCAGTAATAAGCTCTGATTCCTAATACCCAGGTTAATGCTGTTGTGTGACTTCATTAGCATGACCGAAAAGATGCTGTATGTCTAGTTAATATACTAAAGAATATGGAAAAGGCCATTCTTAAAGAATTTATAATCTAATAAGAGAAACTATAATACACATGGGTCACTATTATAACCCAGTTGTCCAAAACAACAGTTATGTTTTTAAAAAGCAGAGTTCCATGAGAAACATGACACTTGGAAATACTTCTTTAGCTGCTACAACATTTTCAGTATTGGCTTCCTTTACACTGAAAAATATGAGCCATGTTACTAGTTTAGTTTTTTATTACTACCTAGAAGCTAATAGGATTTTATTTAAAGGTAGACTTGGCTATTATATATTGCTTACAAAGGGCAAGTATCTATCCAGATGTTATATCTATAATTTATGAGCTAACACTTTAAATTATATCAATTATAAAAAAGCTTATCTCTAATGCCCTGCTTTGGGAGAAACTTTCTTTAAATGCAATCTTTTTTTCCAAAAAAAGATTACGAGTTTAACCTCTATTAAAAACTAGAGTGCTGTTAGATGAACTATAGACTGGTAACAGAACAGGATATTTTAGTTTCCAATTTGTGTCACTGCAATGGGAATAAAAATATCTACTTCCTATTCTACCTTTCCTTCCTTTAAGAAGGAATCTACCTGCCACTATTTTTGGCAAGGAGTCTCCCCACCCCCATGGCATGAAAGCATCTCATTTTTTTCCCTCTTTGATGCTTTAAAAGGAACAAAAAAACTGGAGTGTACACTACCTGATGGAACTGGACGGCATGTCATTCAAAACAACCTCAACTACCCCTTCAGCATTGTTAGCTATGCAGATCACTTCTACCACACGGACTGGAGAAGGTAAGCTTCAGTCTAGATAAAGATAAGCCTGATAAGGCAAACTATTGTGGAGGACACACCACTTGTTTTACCAAATGTCAGTAAGTGTCTTTAGTAATTAAACTCTATTGAAGTTTTCATTTCATTATCACATTAGCAGATAATGTCATTCAAATGTTATTGCTTTTAAAATCATACTTTTATATCACCCAGAAATTTAATGGTATTACTCATATGTAGCTTAAAAGTGGGAGAGCTATTAAGTAATAAATAAATCACCCAAAAATGAAGCATGTTAATCTAAATCTGATCTTCAAAGAATAAAAGACTACCTTAAGTGGCACCATGAGGAATATTAATTATATGATTGAAATTGATTTTTTAAATGATGTTGTGGACTTATTAAATGTTGTTGTCCACCTGGAAAAATGAAAAATACTATAATTCAGACCAGTTATCTGGGGAATGTCAAAAATATATATATATAATGTCTAAGCGCTTCTACCCTATTCCATTATTCTGATTTAATTAGTCTGGCAAGAGGCCCAGGCATCAGTAGTTTAATAGATCTTCAAGCGATTACAACATGCAGCTAGGGTTGAGAACCGCTGATTTGGACCAGTGGTTCTCAAACTTTCAGGATAGCATCAGAATCATCCTGAGTGTTTGTTAAAACATATTGCTGAGTCCCATCCCAGAATTTGCATTTCTACCAAGTTCCCAGATGATGCTGGTCTGAGGACTACTGATAAAGACAAATCTTCTGAATCTAAATGAGTCAAAACTCACTTTGAATTTAAAATATGTTAAAGGCTGACAGGGATTTTTATCTATTTTAACTTTTTCTATCCAACCTTAAATCCCATGAATTCATTTCTGTTACCAGGGATGGTGTTATATCAGTAAGTAGAGACAGTGGCCAGTTTACTGATGAGTATCTTCCAGAGCAGCGATCTCATCTCTACGGGATAACTGCAGTCTACCCCTACTGCCCAACAGGTAAACGAACGTGCTCAGGCTGCTCCTTTGGATCAGCAGGGAGAGGATATATCTGGTAACTGATTACCCTTGGCCCAGATACTAGCTGCTGCCACTGACATCATCACCAGTGAGAGCCACTTTGAGCTGGAAAAATTAATGGCCAAAAAAAATGGGGGTGACCAGTCTTTACTACCTTCAGTCTACCTAGCTTTTTGTGTGTTACACCCAAAGCGTCAGCCTACTAAGCTATTTCCCCTTGAAAAGACTTGCTGTTGTAACTCATAAAATATTCACACACTGTTACCTCCCCTCACAGGAAGAAAGTAAATATGACATCGTAAAGGACTTGGAGTTTACAATCAAAATCTGGACCCTAAAGAACATTGACTGCAAACAAAGGTGAAGTGAAAAAGGAATTGGCCATTTGAAGTCTCTGGACATACAAAATGAACAATTTCAGTGCAAAAAGACTATGTTTTGTGAAAAGTTTATACCTCAATCTTTACTACTGTATTTTTAAAATCAAAAGTTATTGCCAAGTTTAAAAAAAGGTAATAGAAGTTTAATTGTTGCTTATTAAAGCAACTTTTTATAAACATTTATACCATATTTAAAGGTCAAATTCATTCAACTAAGAACCAAATATGTTAAGACCTTTTATCTGATTTTTTGCTATGGGTTCTTTTTGGCCAAGAAATTAAAGCACAAGTGACCAGTATAAAAAATACAATCCTAAAGATCATAAACCTTGACACAGTTAGAAGCTATGCAGAACTAATGGGAAAGAATGAATTTATTTATAGTTTCCCAACAAATGTTCTAAGATTTTTTTTACCTCTGCGTCAGTGCATTTCTATTTATATTAAAAGGTGCTAGAATGTTCCAATTTGTATTTTCTGATCCTTTAAGTCCCTCTATAGAATTACCCGCAAAAATTACATTTATAAATACCAAAGATGTATCAGTTCTTAAATTTTCGAGATTACTCCAATAAAATATTTTAAGTTTTCCTATGACTTTTGAGGATCTATATTATTTCTGTAACAAAGTTGGAGGTTGGCATGTACCTTAATCATAAAGGAAAAAGATAAATTATACATAAATATTACACATAGTCGAAAAAAATCTACATTCCTGAACTTTATTAAAGAAAAAGCAATGATGATAAATCTCTAGAACATAGTCAATTTTCTGGGATTCTTTCCTCGTAAATTGACATTTGATTCCCAAACACATGCCACAGCGTACATGGTTCCCAACTGTACTAAGTGGTGAGCGGCTGCCATCCTAAAATGTTCATCTTCCAACTTTCCCCAGTCTGTGGTCTGTCTTTGGATCAGCAATAATTGCCTGAACAGCTACTATGGCTTCATTAATTTTTGTCTGTAGCTCTCTGAGCTCTTCTATGTGCAGCAATCGCAGAATTTGAGCAGCTTCATTAAGAACTGCATCTGTTTTATAAGAAACACTGCATTAATCAATAACTTTTTATTTAAAAGTTTACTTATTCCCCCCAAATATTCACCAAATCTCTAAAAGTAGTCTGAATTAATCAAAACAAAAGCACTTACCTCCTGTGTCAAAACCAAGAATATGCTTGTCTAAAGCCACAGGCAAGCCCTTTAAAAAAAATGGACAAATCAACACTATATACAAGTATCAGACTCTTTTCATCTGAGGCTGAAAAGCAGGTATCTATTCTGCTATTTTAACCCTTTTAGCCACAGTGGCAAGGGGACTGAATTTTCACTTTAAGTCTGCATCTGATGTTTTTTCCTACTTTAACCCGTTAAGAAAGAATGGCCTTTAGCTTCCCACTACATTCAGTTCCACCACTCATTCAATCTTTTAAGACCAGGCATATAAAATAGCTTTTTGCTGCAGTGCTGTCACTACTGCTGTGGAAGGAGGGTCGAGCAAGGCTATGTCCCATTTTAGCTGCAGTAAGCAGCAGGGTACAGGGCAAATGGAGTAAGACTACTTTTACTTTTCTCAAGCAAGTTTATTTGAGCACATTGTCTTTGCATACAAATCTAAAATATACATATTTTTTTCAGTGAATATATTGCTTACCTGATTACATATAATTTACCTTTCAAAAGTTCATTTTAAAATTACTTTGAAATAGCTTAAGAAAATAAATGGAATCTAAACTTTCGCCTACCAGTCAGCACCTACATCTAGATATACCAAAGACAGTGACCACGATGAACTCTAGGGAGTTCACAATAACTATCAAATTAAAATAAGGACAGGCAGCCTACACTTTCTGATTATATTATGTAAAATCATTACCAGTACAAAAAAAAGGGTCACTATACTTTCAATGCTACAAATGCTGTCACTACTCAATTTTTGACTAGTCTATTAATGAAAATCTACTCAGGCTCCATCTGCTTCGAAATAGCTAATAAATACGTAAGTGAAGAAACAAATGGGTATGATAATTCAGTGAGCAAAACTAAAGACTATAATTGTACTGGGTGGATTTCTATGTCAGTCTGGTACGGAGTCTCCATTTTCTCTTTGTCTGCCAACAGACCACCAAGGACCAGCTACCGCTGATGACCACAGACCCAAAAGCCCAAATGCTAGTTCTAACAGTTACAAATAAGAACACTCAACTTTAACAATTTCTCTACTGTATTATAGCATGGTATCATTTTGGGATGACTCTAAAACTAAGATTTGGAGCACTGAAAATAAAACTAAGTTTTACTTTATATATAAGAGCAAAGAGATTTGGCTATTCCCTTATTTGTGCTGCCTTCCAAACCAAAGGCAAAGGCATAGTTTTACTGACTGAATGATTTTATTATGCCAGAACAATTTACTGTCTGTTCTATAGTGTGGGAGAAATAAGCAGATCTTTATTTCAATTTTCAGTGGCCTGATTCATACATAATTAATACGCCAATAAGAACCTTTAAAAGAAACTGAGTGTCTTTCAGAGGGGACTATACTTCCTTGGCATTAATAACCTTTTAACACTGCTGAGCCTTGCTAAAGATGGGGTCAGAGGACAAATGACATTGGGGAACTGAAGGAAGCAAAAGAGGACCAGAGTACAAGATGGTGGCTGTGCCAAAAGCATTCACTGCAACATCTACACAGCACAAGTATGCATTATTAGATACCTGCAGCTGCTGCTGCTAATCCCTGAGGACTCTTCTACTGCCCCAAAGTCAACAAGACTTTGGATTTCTGGTACCTTTCATCCAAAAATATACCAGAATTATTAAGGGAAAGATAGTTATGATGTATAGTTTTCTCCGCCTACAAAGCAGGACTAAAAGATGGCAGCACCAGTCACCTGTAGGCTGAAAAGTGTCTACACCTGGCTTCACATGGGCCAATTAGCTCATGTCGTAGAGCACCACAAAATGGCAGAGGCTCTTGAATCAGACTGCCTGAGCTCAGCCACTTGTCAGTTAGGTGATCTTAAAAGTTACTTATGTTTTATGCTATAAAATAGAAAGGAGAAAATGGGAATAGATTTCTCTGAAGAAACAAGAGTGATGATGGAATTTAGGTCAAAGAAAAAAAATTAGAAAGAGAAGGTGTGTCCTGTTTTCCGACAATTAGTCAAAATAACCCAGTAATTTTCACAAGGGCAAATTCTTCTAAATAAACTTCAACTAGTCATATGAAGTGGTTTGTATTGGTAGACTATGGATGTGCTATTGGTGCTTCTCTAAGATATGAAGTGAGATCACCATGAATTCATTTTTCACTCAAAAATGACTAGATACAGTGTGATTAGGAACCAAATTCAACTGCCTTGAAGTTATCCTTTCTCTGTGCAGTTCTAACCTAGAATAGATAACTTATGCAGATACATGCAAAGTTCAAACTCATGACAACAGCAGAAGAAACTTTCATTAATAATTAATTTATAAGTTATATTAAAAAAATATATACCTCTTTTGTTTGATTTGCTTTAGCAACTGCATCCTGTGTCAGGCGCTCCTGGACCAAAATGCGAATTGCCTAAGAAACCAAAAAATTCTGCTTTTAGTTTTCATTGCCTGTTTGTCACCTTTTCTTCTCTGAATCTAAAGAACAAGAATGCCCAGTTTGATAAAGTTAGAATTACCTAATTCATTAACAAACTCCCCAGTAAATTAAAAAATGTTTAAAACTGCTATTGTAATAAAAGTTGTTTTACCATTTAATAATGTGGAATGATGCTCACAACAATTAAAAACCTTTATGAATAGATAGTTCATGTGCATGGTAAAAAAAATATTTTAAATAAAGAAGAATACATGGTAAAAAGTAGGTCTCCTTTCTACCCAGGCCTCAGCCATTTCTCTCCAGAAGACAAGCATCATCAGATCCTGTGTATCCTTACCAGGACTCTATTAAATTACAAGCATGTGTATGCATACAGGGTCATGCACACACAGACTTTGACACAAGGGTAGCATGGTAGCATATCATACACACTGTCCTTGTTTTCATTTAATTATAGTAAAATGATTTCGGATCTTTCATAGACCAGCTTGTTTTTTAAATCGCCAAGCCATTTTATTATGGCAGACACAAGTGCATGAACACACCTACACAAACTCAAAAAATAGGATTTTCTGAAATGGAATTTTAATTCGTAAATGACAATTACAATTCAAAAATAAGTGAAAACTTATAAAGATATTATTTTTAATAGTAAAAACCCAAATGCTACAATTGAAAAGGATTAAACCAATCTTTAACAGTGATTGCAAATGTGAACAGTTTGGCTGCCAGTTAATATACTGATTCTTACACTTGACAAACCTATGAAGGTATTTTCCATATGGTTACATATTATTTGAATGCTTCTTAAAATAACTCAAAGGATAATCGTGCAGCTAGGATTAGAATTTTATAAAGCTTTTGGTTATAGCTGACTTTTACTTTTTCCCATTGGGTGTTTAAAGTCTAATGAAAAGTACCCCCCAAATGCTAACATTGTCTGTTTCTCGCCTCAGTTTACGATTAAAGCTCTCATGAATACTGCAGAAATGTTCCAAAGTAATTTACATAATTGCTTGAGTAAGGAACAAGCCTTTCAAAGAGCTAAATTTCACTAAAAACAACTTTTTGTCTCTTGGCAGCCAATCTGAGTTGAGAACATCCAAGTTAACATTCAGAATCAGCATACAGAATTATAATAATCTAGGAACAGAAGAGTCTTTTCCTTACTACAATTGCCATTTAATACATACACTTCTAAAAAGTAGAAAAAATTCTGGCTTAATCTCTTGTGGGTAGAGTGAAATTTAATTATTCAATTTACTACAAAGTAGTTTAAAAGTAATTTACATGTACAAGGCATAGTCCGAAGCTTTTTAATTTTTCATAAAATCAATAATTATTTCTAAAATAATTGCCAAGTCTGGTATCTTAACTACCACTTCCCTCCCCCCAGCCCTACTGTACTATCATAATCATTTGGCATAAATCTTATGAAGTATGAGTATATTTTTCCTCAAAGGTAAGAAATCTCTTTCAGACCACTGGGTTCTCTGAACTGAGAGGCCTACCTAGGACAGATGACTTGGAAGATAGAATATTCATTGTTCCAAGAGATTCTGAAGTATGTATTTTTGACTAAATTCACCATTATTGATTTGGCATTTTCCACTACCTTAATGATATACAAAAAAGAATGGACCACAAGGTCAGAGTACGTAGATTAAAATCCTGACTCTATCATTTTCCATGTTGTCTTGGACATTATTTTTAAGTCTCAATTTCTTCATATACATATTAAAAAGAACAGTATTAGCACCTGCCTCTAGGATTGTTGGATTTAATGAAACAATCTTTGCAAAATGATTTAAAGCACAGTGGTTGGCACACAGTAAACATTCTTTGCTATCAGTTATTAGATAATCTAAAATAGATGAAATCATGAAATCTCCTTTACGTCCCACGTTCCTTCACATTTTAGACACTCAACTATAAATTTAAATATCAGTTTTTTGAAAATGAACTTGTTAAAAAATATATTCAGGCAAGAATTAACAATATGAAGCTGACCTTAAGCATCACCAGGTAATCATCATGACGCTGAATCTGAAGAAGGTTAGCCAAAGCCATGACACCAGCCTTAAAATCAGGATTATTTACTATAAAAGATTAAAAATGGAAACTTACAGCTCTGCAAACGTACAATTAGATATATATGTAAACATAGAAACTTACAAAAACATTTGAATTGTCCAGTAACAAATTTTTAAAACTGTTGACAAAAGCACTACAGGAGCGTCAGCAACTAGGTAAACTGATGGTGGCAATGAATGGTCTTCTGATTCATCAGCCAAACTGAACAATCCAATAAACAACTAAATGCATCTTAGGTTTGTCCTATAACTTTCTGCAAGGCCCATTTATGTAGCACTTTTAATTAACATTTCTTCCCAAAGCTATTAATTTGAATACATAGATCTCTTCGATGAACAGCTCTCGAGTGTCCAAGCAGCTTATTAATTCATAACTCATAAATTGTAGGTCATAATATAGCAGTGAAAGAATATTTAACACATTATAATCTAAGTAATTAGAATTTTCATACTTCTAAAAGGAAAATTCCTAAAAGACATCTGGGACATAAAATAATGAAAAATTTTACTTTCTCAGAGTGTCACATTAGATTAGAAAAAATGTTATATACCAAGGAAGGCAAACAATCACCACTAGGGTTAAACACAAATTGAAACCTCTACATTACTATGAGAAGATCAAAGAACAGCATTTTAACATTTATATATGCAACTACAAGAGGAAGGAGAAAGCACAATGCAATACAATAAAAAACATCACAAAGAATAAAATACCCACAACAAAAGGTGATTGCATAAAACATTCTTAATTAACTAAAACCAAATAAACCCAGACCTCATTCTAGGAAATAAAAAACAAAATAAAAAATAAGATACCAATAATGTCAATCATTTTAATACATTTACATAGAGTCATCCCCTTTTTCCCAAAGGGGACATACCCTAAGAGCCCCAGTGGATGCCTAAAACAGAGACAGTACCAAATCATATGTATACTATGTTTTTCCCTATACATACATACCTTTTCAATTAAAAGAAGCACTTTACGGCTTCCCTCTTTGGCGTATCCAAATTGGTAGCATCCCATTCTTGTACTTTGGGACCACCAAGTAAAATAAGGGTTACCCGAACCCAAGCGCTGCGATACTGCAACTAATCTGGACAACATGGATACACTGAACAAAGGGATGATTCATAGCCCAGGTAAGACGGCACAAAACTTCATCATGCTACTGAGAATGGTGTGTAATTTAAAATGAATTATTTCTAGAATTTTCCATTTACTATTTTCAGATAGTAGTTGACTAGAGCTAACTTAAAGTATAGAAAGTGAAACTGTGAAGAAGGGGGTCTACTGTACTTACCATCCAAATTGATCAATGGCTCTGCATTTTTAGCTGCTTTGTCAGCATTTTTAGTATTATCAGGTACCAAGTCCTTATATTTTTCAGCTGTAAAAATAGGCAAAAATAAAATTTGTAGAACTACAAATTAAGATAAAACAAATATTGCTTATTTACCAAACTTAATGAGCCAAACCAGTTATAAGAATAAGACAACTCGTCTGATCACAATTATTTTTTGCTATTAAAAAAACTCACAAAGACAATGTGATTATGACTTTTTAAGCTAAAATGATTACTGAATACCTGACATATATATCTTTACATCAATATTTTAAAAGCAACACATTTCAAACAATCTAAATCTTAAGAGAGAATGCTTTTACAACTTCCTCTGAAATTTGGTAGGAGTAGTAGAAAGGAAGGAGGGTAAGTATAAATTACACAGATCAAATGCAAGTCCACTAAAAAGTTTCTTCCCAAATCTTTTGAATGCCATATACAGAATCCAAAACCTGGCTTTCTAAAAAAAAAAAAAAAAAAAATCAACACTTCAAATAATACATCATCACAATCCAAACTTATTTCATGGAGATCTGAAACTCAGAATTCCAAAGATAGATTTATAACTTTGACCTGAAAAATATTTAATATTTAAAGACTTTACAGTAAAAATACTTTAATATTCACTAAACTCAATGCCCAAAATGCCATCTTTGGCTATAGTATTTATATGACTTGCTAATAAAAGAAGAAGAAACATAAAATTTAAAATTTATTACGTCTGACAGGAGTTAGCCTAATGGAGCTTCCACTGGCAAAATCTGTTAATAGTGAAAACATCAAAATACACAATGACAAAAAAAGATTATGACCCATTGAGTAAAGTAAGAATCCACATGTTCACACTGATTTAAATAAACAAATCTGAAAAATGGGAAAGCTCCTCCTTAAGATAGAAAGCCAACAAATAAATCAGAAAGAATGACAGATTAGAAAAACACCTTTTAGTAATCATCATCGACATCAAAACTGACCCATCGGAGAATCATCAAATGGATGCAAAGCTAGGGGGAAAGTTCAAGGAGCAAAAGCATACTGACATCATCTCAAAGTATCTCCTAACAGTATACATATTTTATTAGAAGGGGAAATTGTAACTTTAGAGTAGAGAAACCTTAAGCAAGTGATCAGAGTAACATGACCAGTAAACGGAAATATCACTAACATATGCCTCCAGATATGATGCACTTAAAAGAACACACATCATTTCCGTATTATTCTTAACAGAAATACAAACCCTGAATCTAATCATGAGGAAACACCAAAGAAACCCAAATTGAGAGATATTCTACAAAATGAATGTCAGTACCATGAAGCACAAATAAAGAAGACTGAGGAACTTTCCCAGTTTATAGGAGACTCAAGAGACATAAAAACTGAATGCAACACGATTGAGGACTTTTGTGTGTGTGTGCTACAAAGAACATTATTGGTAAACTACAAACTACAGATAAGAGTTGAATCAAAGTTAACTGATTTTGATAATCATATTGTGGTTTTATCCACTTAGGAAATGTGCACTAAAGTACTTAAGGGTAAAAGAGAATAAACTACAAGTTAATATCAAATGGTTTAGAAAAATATTATATTGTGTTATTTACATAGAGAAAGATAAGGCATATGAATTAAAATGTTAATATTTGCAGAATCTGGGTATGTAAAAATTCTTTGTACTATTTCTGCAACTTTTCTGTAAATCTAAAATTATGTCAAAAAAGTTAAAGGAAAAAAATTTAAGTCAGACTTTAATCACCTTAACTGACAAGCTACAAAAGGCTTTAAAAATTAAAGCACACTATAAATTCACAATGGTTTCATCAAATAATAAACATTTTTAATAACTTAAGTCAGTAAGAATGCAACATTTCAATGTAGAACTACAAAAGAACAGCACCTTCTACTGATAAGGGGTAGTATTACTACTTTAGCCCTTTTCCCAAAAAGTCCTTTCTTGCAATTCTGAATTTTAAGATTATGTAAAAACTTGTTTTCTAATTTATACTTTTAATATACTTTTGATATCATTTACCTTTCAACTATAATTCAGTTAAAATTTCAAATATTCAACTATAATTTTCAATATCAAAAAAATTACTTAAAAAAATACCATGCTATTACTGAGATATAATTGTACTTAAGAGTTATACTCAATTGTAGAGATATGTGATCATAGATACCCATAGTTCTTGGTACCCAGGGAACCTAAGCTGAAGTATTATACAAATGGGACAAATGGAATAAATAAAGGTAAAACAAAAGTAAATTGAGATGTGATTACAATTTTATTTGGGGATAGCTGAAAAACACTTTCAAAAAGTGGTTGCAAATTAACTAACAGAGGTTACCAACTCAAACCAGAATAGGTAAAGACTTTGCTAAAAGTTCTAAAAATCAACTAATGCTACAAAGGCTTATGATTACAACATTTACTTTCTAAAGGAAGAAAATCACAAGTATTTTCTTTTAAAATTAAAATTCGGAGTTTAAAAAAAAAGTCTCAGAGCTTAAGGTTTCTGCCATAAGGCTTCTGAAATTTGAGTCTGAAGCTGACTGATGCTCCATATCAGAATATGTAAACATTCACATTCTGCATTTGCCAAATGTTTATTAAAGCTGATAAGGAAGTATGTAAGGTACTATGCGGACAGAATCATGAGCCTTCCCCCCCAAAGATGTCCATATTCCTAATCCCTGTAACCTATGAATATTACCTTGCATGGCAAAAGACTTTGTAAATGTTAATTAAAGATCCTGAAATGGGGGGGATTATCCTACATTACCCAGGTGGGCCCAAAACAATCACAGCATCCTTGTAAGAGGGTAGCAGGAGGATCATAGTTAAAGAGGTGACAATGGAAACAGTCAGAGAGACTGGATGGAAGACACAATGCTATTCGATTTGAAGATAAAAAGGCCAGAATCAAGGAATGCAGGCAACCTCCAGGAAGGTAGACAAGACAAAGTGATCTTCACCTAGAACCTCCAAAAAGAACGAGCCCTGCTGACAACTTGGCTTTTTAAGTCCAGTAAGACAGACTTCCAAAACTATACAGTAAGTTGTTTTAAGTCACTAAGTTTGGGATAATTTGTTACAGCAGCAATAAGAAACTAACAGAGGTACCATGAAGGAAACAAAGCTGAGTATAAGCTTATAATTTAATGGCAAAAATAACACATATAAGCAAAATGGAAAGTAATAAGTGACTCAAAAGTTGTAGAGGTAAAAGCTATAAAAGTTCAGAAGGAAAAACTGCTGCTAGGTAGCATTTGTGCTGAATCTTACAAGGATGGGCAGGATTTACATGTGTAGAGATAGACTGAAACGGCATATTAGCAAAAGGAAAAATGCAAACCAAGAAACTGAGGGAAGAAAAAAAAGATGTAAATAGGAACCAGTGTTATTCTAGTTTGGCAGGGATATCAAGTATGTGAATACTGGTTATACATCAGTTATCAAAGGCCTTGAATACCAGGCTAAGGAGTCTGGAGACATGGAGGTATTTTCTGGAAACAAAGTATAGCACTGTAAAGCACGGCATTCGAAAACACATTTAGCTTGATGAGCCATGCAGATGAGAATAGAGGGTGATGCTAATAAGAGACTAGTATGAAAGATACTACAATAATCTAAGCAGAAAGTGACCATGGACTGAATTAGGGCGTTTGTAGTGGAAATGAGAAAGAAAAGATATGACAGACAAGGAAAAAGATAGGATGAGGACAGGATGGGAGAAAAAGTGAGAAGTCAAAGATATCAAAAAGGTTTCATAAACAAATGATTAAGAGAACTGGAACTGACCGTCCCATAAAAGAGAACATAAAACACAGAGAATGGAGGTTGAGATAAGATAATCATATCTAACATTTGGATGTTGGTAGGCCTTTCCAAAAGAAATAGTCTAGTAAGAGGAAACATGAGTTTACTGCGAAACTTTTGCCTTATAGTGTATATTGGCATTAGACATATTTATCAGTCTCCTGTGAACTTACTTACTGCAACCAACATTCTGAAATACCATCAATCCTGGAACACTAACAATTTAACTTGAAAGGATAAGGTGCAGAGTTTGAAAGATGACAAAGTGACCAAAGTAACATTACTTTGTGAGAAGACATTCAATTAGCCTTCTCCAGAAGATATCATTTTCAAATTCTAAAAAAAATAAGTAAAAATACCAATGAAAGACAGTGCTTTTAACTTCTTATGATAATGAAGAGACTCTAATTTTAGAAAATTCTTTCCCAGACAATTTGGGAGTTGGAGGGTAAGTGCCAGACACAGGAGAATGGTTATGAAAAAAATTAAGTTTTTAAATAGATGCTGAAAAGGGACGTGAAGATATATAAAACTTGAAATGAACCAAAAGTAAAACAATGTAAGACAAAGAAACACAAACTGGTAAGTTCGCTATATTCTAACACTCCTTCTTTCCCACCTTTCTTCTCTCTTTAAAACACACATTCCCCACAAAACATACCATTATCTCCATATTCAAGTCTAACAGCTAAACCAAGAAGCCAGTCAATTGCTTCTTGTCGATCTTGAATCTTGAAAGGACAATTAACATCTCTGAGATACTGTGAGGGGGAAAAAAAAGTCATAGAATCAAAAAATGGTAGAGCTGAAAGATACCTAGCTTGGATCTCAAATAATTTCTTATAATATTTATATTACTAAAATTTGAATGTAATTATATAACCCAAAGGAAGGAAATATTTAAGTGTATCATCTTAAGTACTTCTATCATGCTTTTTGAAATTTTTCTTTTTCAGATTACAGGCAGGGCACCACTGATCTAGAACAACTTCCTCATTTTATAGATGAGAAAATTCAGGCCTAGAGAGGTTAACACTTGCCAACGGTTATACAACTTAAACCTGGGACCTGAATCTAAACTTTCTGATTCCAGATCTCAATACACACAGGTCAATTACATTTTAAAAAGACCTAAAGAGGAGGATATAAAAATAAACCAATTATTATCTAAACCTTAGCTTTCACATGGAAATGCCACCAGAGAGTAAGCCATGTAATGTATACATGTACAATGTAACCTAGTATTTTTACTGTAAGAAGTTGTATATCTAAAAATAGTACTATACTAGAATCCCAGCAACAATGCTATTACTCACAACTTTTGGAACTCTCTGAGAAATCCTTTTGAGAATAATTAACTGGCACCTTTTAACCATAACCTATTTTCTAACCAAAAAACTTATCACCCTGCTTTTAAAAAACAACACCTTATTCGAAAGATTTGGTCATTACCTAAAAAGTAAATCCACGTAAAAAATATAAAAAATTGTCAATACTGAGGATATTTAAAGTAATTCCGAAAGAAGTTCTAAATATGCTATAAGCAATCACATCATCATTCCAGAAACCTACTTGAAGGATGATAACTGTTTCAATGCATAAGTTCTAATATACCTACCTTTGTTATCCTACTTTACTGTCACTTCTGGGTGTTCTTCATCAGAAAAATATTTATATAGTAGTCCATTATCCATGGGGGATACATTCCAAGACCCTCAGTGGGTGCCTGAAACCTCAGGTAGTACCGAACCTTACGTATACATTTTTTTCCCTAAACGTACATACCTATGATGTACGTTTAGGGAAAAATTAAATTTAGTTAAATTTATCAATTAAGTACAGTAAGGTTAACAATAACTAATAGGACAATTATAACAACATACTACTGTAATAAAGGTTATGTGAATATGGTCTTTCTCAAAATTTTATACTGTACTCACCCTTATTGTGACAATGTGAGATGAAGTGAGATGAATGACATGGGCATTGTGTGATGAAACTTTAGGGTACCACTTACTTCCTGTCACTAAGGGTTACTTGAAGCACTGTGATACCATGACAGTTGATCTGATAACAGAGATGGCTAATGACTACATACACAGGTAGGTGGTATATACAGCATGGATACGCTGGACAGAGATGATTCACCTCTGGGGCAGGACGGAGCTAGACATCATGAAATTTCACTATGATACTTATAACAGTGAGCAATTTAAAACTAATAAATTGTTTCTGGAATTTTCCATTTAATATTTTTGGACAGTTGTTGACAACATGGGTAACCGAAATCTCAAAAAGTAAAACTGCATATAAGGTAGGACTACTGTATTCTTCAAATACCATGTAGAACTTTGTGTAATTTTATAAATATGAATGGGCCATAAGGCGTGATATGAAGATAGATATTTAAAATACATTTAAAAATTTTTAAAAGCCTATCAAAATTTTCAAAAATACCTTTTAAGAGCAAAGAAAAATAATCCAGTAGCAGCAATAACAGCAATAGAGGAAGTGGAAGTAGGAAAGCATATAGCATTTGCTATGGGCCAGGCACCTCTTTTGTGAACAGGTAATAATATAGGTATATCACTGATTAGCAACACACACCGTCCCTATGAGACTGGTATCACTGTTATCCCTATTTACTGATGAGAATATTGAGACACAGAAACGTTAAAAAATTTTCCCATAGTCACAGAACTAGTGTGTAACTTACGCAATCCCCTAATAAAATTCTGCTTCTAAATAGAAAGGTAATCACTTTGCTCCAGCAAATGAAAATTTAAGTCTTTTTCATATTTTTAAAAGAAAATATCTTATCAAATATAGCCAATAAAAGTGTTTAAGTAACGCTACTTTAAAATGTGATTTTTTATTCTAATTAGAAAAAAATTCTTTCTCTGCACAAGTAGTATTAAAATTAAACTAAGTCAATGTAAAAATTATGCTAGCCAAAAAATTAAGATACACATAAAAGGCTTTTTAGGATTAATTCTGTTGTATATAAGAAACATGCAAATAAGATATAATCTTAGTTTTCAAGCATACCAATAATATCTTAATATAAGTGCATTATTGATACATGTTTAGTCTAATGTAAAAATTCTTATTTTGGCCATTTTGCCACTTATAAAATACATGTCACTGTTTATTTATGAAACCTCACAGTGCTTCCGGACAAAATTATTTCTATGTAACACTGAAAGCTTGATAGGAAGAGAGAATATAATTTCTCTAAAAAACAAAAGGAAGTTAAATCCTGAAATCTAGCTCTTCTAATACTGATCATTATTTTATTTTAAAAGAAAAAAGTAATTGTAAGCTTGTCTGTCTTCATATAATTTTTAGAAAAGCTCTCTGTACTTTACTTTCATTACCTTTTCAAAGAACTTGGGCCAGTCACTGCTGTGGATATTTCTTAAATTACCTCTGTCTTCAATCTTGTAGTGTCTGATTTTCTGGTCTTCAAGCCAAACAATAAAGTTTCTAAATTCTGTTTCATCTGCAATAAAAATACCATATAAATCATCAGAAGCACTAGATAAAATACTTTCTTCAACACAAATAGTTGTGTGAAATTTTTTTAAACTCCAAAATAATAAATTAAGCTGTTCGAAGTAGGATTTGAAGGTGCAGACTTTGGATTAACAGATTTAAAATTCTAATTCTGGTTCCAGACACTTAGTAGTTGTATAAATTTTCTGTGCCTCTGATTCTTGTGTTACAAAATGGAGGTAATAACAACATTTATCCTTCTTAGAAATTATTTTGTTTCAAAATTTAAGCTTGAATTTCAAATTCAAGCTACCATTATGAAGTCTTGGGAGCTATATACAATGATCTGAGCATCCCAAGTTGTATCTGATTACTTTCAAACGTATTTACTTATTTACTCTACCACACGCTAAGAACTTTGGAAGGAAATAAACAGTAATCATACAGTAGTTAAGTAACAGTGGGTAGCAATGTTAATACTTTCAAAAACTTCAATGCTGTAAAATTCCAAATAGCTTCCTATTCACAGTTCAACCACCCCTCTCATCTACTATCAACTCTTTTGTAGGACCCACCCAACATAATTAATGCCCGTTACTATATCGCTTACTCCAACAATGTTGGCCCAGAGCTTCATTATGTACGGTCTCGATCTGAAATTGCTAGGTGGGTTCTGACTGCCTCCCACCGACTCTCACCCAGTAAACTAATCTTCACATTACTCAGCATATTCCCCGGATTCCAGCTCTGCGCTAGCTCAGAGCAGGTGCTCAAGGTAGTGCCCAATTACTCGGGAAACCATTAAGTTAAAGGGCTAAGTTAAAAAGCGAATATTTTCCCTCTAGTGTGCTGGGGGTGGGGTGGAGTGTGGATGTCTGGAGTTCACAAGTGCAGAAAGTGGCGATGCCAAGGCAAGCTTGGGTGAGGGGCTCCGACGGCCCGGAGTGGCCGGGGGGCGGCGGAAAGCAAAGGTGCTAGTCGGTCGAGCGGAGAGCGGTCCGGGGACCCCTGGGGTACACAAGGCCGCGGAGGGTCGGGGTAGGGAGCCCGGGTTGGGGCGCTGAGAGTGGCCGCCGGCGGGGTGTCCGGCGCGTGGCTGGCTCGGGGCCCCACCTCACCTTTATAATTGAAGCCGGCAGGGTTGTGGTAGTCGAGGGCCGTCAGCTTGCGTCGGAACATAGTCCCCGCTTCTCGCTCGGGTCCCCCGGGCTTCGGCCGGGAGAGGAGAGGCGAGAAGTGCGGCCAGCTCAGGCACCGGCGACGCGGCGAGAAGGCGGCCAGGCGCCTGGGCGCTCCGAAATGACGGCAGCCTCCACCAATCGTGGCTTAGGAATGACGGCCGCCCTCGAATTCTCACCAATCGCGGCTTTGGCTGGGGAGGTGGGGCCACGTCGGGGCACGTCGACGCTCAAATAAACTTTATTGTCAGCTTCCTGCTTGTACAATGGGCAGAAAGCAGCTGATAAGGCACCGTTCTCCTGTTTTCCTCGCCTTTTTGATATAGCATTTAGAGAATAGTATATGTAGAATTTTTACTCTCGACTATACCCCTCACTGGATCGTAGAATTACTCTTTAGTATTTCAGTACATTCATTCATTTATTCATTTATTGTAAGTTTTCTACATAATAGGTACTCTTCTAACACTGCTCATACAAAGACTTTTAGCAAGATCTCTTTCAGACTAGTTGGGAGTGATCCACAGGTAAACATACAACTATAATACTGTATGATAATTACAGACATCACCACCAGCCACAAGCGTCTCTGAAGCCTGAAACTGGGTATCGTCTTTTACTCCCTCTCACTTTCAATCACAGCATTCAGTAGATCATTGGTTTCTGCTGTTCTGTCTCTCATGCCTCTCTCAAGTCCCACACCTTGGCTCAAGTCCCACACCCTGGCCCAACTCCACTGATACTACCTCAAATTAGGCACTCATCGCTTTGGTTTATTCTAATTATCTGATTTTGTAGGGCTAGTCTGCCTTCTCCAGTTCATTCCCCCACACAGTAACAATGGTGATTTTTATAAAATGAAAACCTGTCCATAATTTCTTAATGCTTTCTAGAAAATATCAAAACTTTTTATTCTATTTAAGATCCTTCTTGATCTAGTCCCTATTGGCTTTCACACACGGGAGAGAGCAGTGAGCAAGACGGACCAGGCCACTACTCTCATGGAGTTTAAAAGGCCAGTGAGGGACACACACAATAAACAGATAAGCAAATATGAACTATAGTTTGAAGATGGTGAGAAGTTCACCATGCAGTTAAAAAGGATAACTTATTTTGAGGGAAGAGGATGTATAAAGGCAAGGAGTGAGCAGTGGCACGGCCCAGAGGGGCTATAGCTTATGGAAACTAGAAGGTAGGAGAGAATGACAGCTTATGAGTCTGTAGACAGAGGCAGGGGGCTGATGGAGAAGAGCCTTTCATGCTATAGTATGGGGGAGCTATTGAAATTCTTGAGGGTAAGCCAGCTATATGTTTCATTTTATTTCCACAGATTGTAAACACTTTTAGAATTTGTGGGGCATACAAATGAGTAAGTTATTTTCAGGAAGTTTAACTATAATTGCAATAATAGATATGTAAATAAATATTGATAATCTAGAGTTAGAAAGTGATAAATTATGAGAAGTATTAAGCATGCTGTCAGGTCAGAATACAGCTTTAAGGAGGGAGGCACTGTGACACAATTTATATTTTCCAATTAAGATCCTTACAGAGTGAATTAAGAAAACAGGTTTCAATAATGTCTTGCCACAAACAAAATTTGATGAAAGCTACAGGTATACTCATATACTGTGGTGTACACTAGTTGTGTAATTAAGGAAATACTAGCCAAAAAATAAGAAGAAAAATGAGCCTATCAGCAAAAGAAAATAATAAAAGAAAGCTTGCATGCAATTGCAGATAATATATTTTTTAAGGGAAGAAAAGCAGCTCTTAAAATTTGTTTTCTGGAATTGACCCTTTAATGCAAAACAAACAAACAAAACTAAGTTGTTTGCTCCCGACCTCATCTTTCTAGCTCAGGACCATAAGTTGTCAGCCGCTTGAAAATGTTTCTGGTCATCAGCCCTTGCTATCCCTAATTGTGAGGGAGGGTTAGAAGGAGGTTCAGACACAAAGAATGCTGAAGGGACCCACCAGACTAGAGAAAGGGATAAAGCTAATTTTGGAAAAAAAGGTATAGCAGGTTATAAACATTCAACCTCCTTTTTATATTAAAACCTTTTTTCTTTTTCTTTTTCTTTCTTTCTTTCTTTTTTTTCTTTTTTTTCTTTTTTTTTTTTTTGGTACATTTAAGGAGTCCTTTGGCCTATCTTGATTAAAGTGTCCAACAGGAAGTGAATCTCAGACAATTTTGTTTCTGAGGACGGAGCGCTCTGTGCACTTTCAGAAGGGAAACTAAGTTTTATTAACAAACGTCCTGAGTTCCAATCTATGGTTGATCAGGGACTCGATAGGTCATTAATCCATTTGTTTAATTATTTAACTGAGTTAAGTGTCATCGGCATGCTAAGCAGTCTTCTAGGCAATTTGGTGCATCTGTGAACAAAATCTCCTGCCCTCAGACAGCTTGCCATCTGGCAAAGGAAGACAGACAATATAAGTAAATAAATTATTTAGTATTTTAGAAGGTGATAAGTCCTACAGGAAAATTATAACAAGATAAAAGGAATAAGGAGTGGGGACAGTGGAAAATGTTGCAGGTTGTAGTTTTAAACAGGTCTGTCAGGTTAGGTCTCCTTGAGAAGGTGAAATTCTGAAATTTGAAGGAAGTTAGGGAGTTAGCCACATGAATAAATGGCATAAGATAGTTCTAAATAGAGTATTCAGTATAAACAAGAGATTAAAACTGAGGGTCCTTATGAATTTGATTAAATTTAGTTTTAAATCATAGATCTAGAAATCATATTCCTCTCTCTCTCTATATACATATATGTACATAGATATATATGTGTGTATATATATGTATGTATATATGCTCCTCAGAGACCTAGTCTTTTGTTGATAATCAGCAATCCCCAAGGCAGCTGAATAAAGTAGCCCAGACCTGACTAATGGTCACACTGTGCAGACCTCTGGCCAGATGAAGATAACATCTTGACCACAGTTGTGTTTCAGTTCCTGAGCCCTAAGGTGCAATGACCCCCCTGCCACCCCCACTGCTTTCCTATTAGACCAAACATGGGAAGCTGGAACAGACCTCAGAACTGTCCTCAAGATTTGAAGAAATGATTTATTACCCTTATCTCACCTCTGACCAGTCAGCTCTCAACATGACCCCAGACCTCAAACCCATGGTGTCTTGTGACTTTGCCCTATATAATCTATGCCCTACACGCCATTAGGGAGTTCAGGCTTTTAAGCATTAGCTCCCCGTTCTCCCGAATGGTACCATTCATCAATACCATAGCCATATTTTTCCACCACAATTCTCAGTGTTTTGTGTTTGGCTCTACTAGTGTGGAGCAGATGAACTCTTTCTGTTCTATAACGAGATAAGAATGGTTTATATATTTTTAAATAATTGAACAATCAGAAGAATAATATTTCATGACACACGGAAATTACATGAAATTCTAATTCCAGTGTCCATAAATAAAGTTGTATTGGAATACAGCCATGCCCATTTGCTTACTGGCCCCTTTAGTGCTATAAGGGCAGAGATGAATAGTTGCAAAAGAGACCATATGGCCCACAAAGGCTAAAATATTTGTAAGAGTCTATATGGTTTCAGAAATGCAGAGGTGACAATTTCAACATTATTACCAGGCCGGGGTATTATCAAGCAAGACAACAAATCAGAGGTAGAGGTTGCTCTTTAAAGATTATTTTCAAATTGGCAACATTTTTTAAAGTCCTGGCCTTTTATTAGATAACTTTGTTTAACTTATTCTTCCAAGGACAGTGAAACGAACAAGTTGGTAACAGGAATAGACACAAAAGTCTCTATATCACACAGAAAAGCAAGCTTCATGTTCTAATGAATGTTATCAATTTAACACTCCACTAAATCAGATCTTTTTTAAACAAGTTATAAATGCAAAGAGAAGCTTCATGGCTTCTTCCTTGGAGCCTCCCGGAAAGAGAACATCTCATTCCTTTCTTTGTGAGATTCTTTTTCTTAATGATGAAAACTTTCTTTCTTTCTTCCTGTTCTTCATTACGTAATGAATTCCTTTTCTTCTTTCTTTCTTTTCTTTATTTCTTTCTGTATTTCTTTCGTTTCTTTCTTTCTTCTTTCTCTTTCTTTCTTCTCTTTCTTTCTCTCTCTTCTCTCTCTCTCTCTCTCTCTCTCTCTCTCTCTCTCTCTCTTTCCTTTCTTTTCTTTCTTTCTTTCTTTCTTTCTTTCTTTCTTTCTTTCTTTCTTTCTTTCTTTCTTTCTTTTTTCTTATCTTTCTTTCTTTTAGGTCAGGCTCTGGAATTTCATGATTTAACATTAAAAGTAAAAAGTGGACCAGTAGAGCTCAATTTTAATGGTAGAAATGGAATAGGAATTTGCTTAGTCATACCCGAAGCATGAAGCAGTCACCTTCCATACCTGATGCTGTAGGAGAAAAGCTTGCCTGATAATGAAAACAACAACAGAGAAAATAGAGTGAAGCGGTAGAAAAAGGCAATTCCTAAAAATCTCGTATCAGAGGTCCTAAATACAGCTATTCAGATATGTGAGCCAATAAACTCATTGTAGTGCTTGATCCAGTTTGGGTTGGGGGTTTGTCACTTACAACTACAACAGTCCTAACATGAGGGAAGATTCCAGAGAAGATTAAAGGAAATAATCCATAGAGTTGATGGAACTCAACATGACATGAGAAGGAGATGATGGCTTAAAGGTGACCTCAGGAATGTTACACATCAGAGATTTGAAGAACAGCGGATACGGGCATAGAAATGAGCACTGGTAGAAATGAACCAGCTGGGGAAGCTGAAGAATCAAGTTCAGGACCCTGTTGAGTTTGAGGTTATGAGAAATATAGCCTGTGGTGGAAACCAGAATATGTCACCCCCAAATAGGACTCTTTGACATAAAAATTATTTTGAACTGAAGGCAAAAAGCGGCAAACCCAGAAAACACTACCCCTTTTTTGCTTAAAGGCAGAACATAACTCCTGGAGAGAGGCTCTTACCAACCCAGAGATTTAATAGTGTAATCTGCAAACAAATCTTACTTTGTTAAGTTTCCTCCCATATATTTACCTTCTCACAATTTGTGACCCTTGGAAGACTAAAACTGCTTTGTCCTATATGATGCCACTTGTATGAGGTACCTAGAGTCATCAAACTCATAGAGACAGAAAGTAAAATGATGGTTACCAGGCTCTAGGAGGAGAGAGGAATGGGGAGTTAGTGTTTAATGGGTATAGAATTTTTGTTTTGCAGGATTAAAAGAGTTCTGGAGATGGATATTAGTGATGGTTGTATAACAGTGTAAATATACTTAATATTACTGAACCGTATACTTTAAAAATGATTAAGATGTTAAATTTTGTTATATATATTTTACCACAATAAGAAAATTTTAAAAACCTGCTTTGCCCTGTCATTTCTCTACGAATACATTATTCTTTGTTGATGATGCTATGTAAGCTGGAATTCTAAGCCTCTATTATGTTTCTCCCATGTGATGTGCATTAATAAACTGTTTTCTCTTGTTAATCTGTCTTTTTCTTTCAGGAGTCTCAGCCAAGAACTCAGAAGGGTAGAGGGAGAATTATATTTCCTCTTCTATATCTGTAAACATTCTTGAGATTCAGGAATGAACTTGAGTGATTGGCCAGACTGGAGATGTCAACTGGGGAGTCATCAGCCTAATGTTGTAGTTGAAACCTACGTGTAGAATAAGCTCTCTGAGAAACCATGGGAAGAAAAGAGAGCTGATGACTGCATCTTAGGAAAACTGCCAGTATTCATTTTCAAGTGAGAATAGGAAGAAGAGTCATAGAAAAGTGATTTTCATGAGAAAAGTGGTTGGAAGGATAAAGAGTACGAGGAATACATGTGTCCTAAAAGGCAGAGAGGAGCAGGTTTAGAGAGGCAGCGTTGGGTATGGAATGACAGAGATCAATATTTGGGTGACAGAATTCTGTAAAGGCTTCCCCTGAAAATTGTAGAAAAGCCACCACTGAATGCTTGAAAGCAGGCAATAAGGCAGAGATTATGACCTTCAGTCAAATTTAACCAACATTCAGTCAAATTTAGATAATCTGCTGCACAGATCTCCTGTGAATGTTCCTATTCTTCTTCCCTCTCCCTGTGACCCCCAGTGAGCCCTCAGGCAGATTTGCTAACTCACTGAGACATCCACGAAGGCTTGACCATTTCTCTTTTTTCAAATTTCCGATAACTGGTTTTTCTCCAGAATACTGGGAATTGGGCAGTGGCTGCTACTGCAGGAATCCTTGTAGTGCTGGGAAGTCAGATTTCTCAAGGAGCCTTTGATCATCTTATAAGAGGCATTCCTGCCATAGGTGGGCTCCAAATGTAAGCTTGACTTTAGGACCAGACTTCCCAGTTCTCTTCTCTGCAAACCAAAGCACTGGAGCTTAGCCTGCAAACTGGAAAGAAGGAGGTGACAGTAAACTCCTCCAGATTCGTCCTGATCTCATCCTGGCTCTCTGATATGAGGACATTTTAAGTAAAATTCTATTTCGATACAGGAACATGGATTCTGCTTCTAAGTCTCAGAGAACTATTTTGTGCTCAAATGACATGCGAAGTCCCAGGTAACTCACAGCGGGTCAATAGGGGAGGAAGTCAGACCTGGGTGAAGGTGAGAACAATCATCAGATATTTATTGAGCATCTGTTATGTACCATGCTAGGTACTTGAGATATAATGATGATGAAGATAGACCTGATCTTTATCTTCATGAAGTTTGTAGTCCAATAGGAAGACAGAAAACAATAGCAACAAGGCAAAGGAGACAAAGAAGAACTTTAAGAAAGTTTTGTACAGATCTGCTTTTGATAATTATTTTAAAAAATTTTTCAATTCCAGTTGATGGTCACTATTATATTAGTTTCAAGTGTACAGCATAGTTGTTAGACATTTATATAACTTATGAGGCGATCTCCCTGATAAGTCTAGTACCCATCCAGCGCTATACATAGTTATTGCAATATTATTGACTATGTTTCCTATGTTACATTCTCATGACTATTTTGTAACTGTCAATTGTACTTCTTGATTCTTTCGCTTTCTTCACAGCAAAGGACCTACTTTAGATAGGGTGGTCAGAGGAGGCCTCTTGGAAGAGGTGACATTTAGAGTGGGTCATAAAATGCAAGCTGTTACTGGATGTCCAGATGAGAGAAAGGGCACAGAAACAAGCATGAGCAAAAGGAGCCTTTTGGGAGGAAGAGCATGATACAGTGGAACTGAAGGCAGACCAGAGTGGTAGGAGGGCAGTGAGCAAGGTGTGGGATGGGTACGTGCTAAGTGAAGAGGAAGAGATGGTAGGGGAAGAGCAGGGAACAAAGATCCTCTCTGTGGCCAAACTCCAGCCAGGCTCCCCTGAGCCCTCTTCTCAACTAGGTCTCAATTTTGGTCTGTAAAGACTTTAACGAACACAGAGTTTCAAGGCAGCATACCTAAGATAACTCTAGCCCCCTTGAAAGTGCCTGCCTGAGATAACTCAAGGCTGTCAGAAAAATATACTGTTTGTTCTAGCCTGTCTCTAATCTCTATGAGAGGACCTGTCTCTAATCTCTATGAGAGGACAGAATCCTAACTTTGACAGCTACCAGTCCAGCTGGCATAATCACATTTATACTGACTGGCCCTTTGTAACTTTTCACTTCCCTGACTGTACTAAGCCCTAGTCTGTCCCCCTCCTACTCTTTTATTTACCCTTAAAAAAGCCCATTAACCTCTACAAATCCAGGTTAGTTCAGCTCACAATGGACTCTTTTTTTCCTATTGCAATAGTTATTACTGATTAAAATCCATTCTTACCACTTTAGCTACTGTCCAGCTTTGTTTACCTTTGAAAAAAAGTCAACAGGGACTTAAGGGTCATGGCAAGAAGTCTGGGATTTATTCTAGGTGCAACGGAAAGCCATCGGAGGTTTTAAACAGGGGATGGCAAGCTGTGACTTGGGTTTCAAGATCCTTTGGCTACTTTATACAGAACAGGATGTAGCTGGTATAGAGTAAGAAGATGGGAATACACTTGGGAGGCTGCTGCAGTGATTAGGTGAGCAGCAATGGTGAATGTCAGAGCTATGCACACTATCTAGAATATTATAATGCATATGAGTGGGATTAGCTGTTGCAAATTACCTGTCTCTTTTCAGCCACCATTGTAGGTGATTGAGAGTCCCTATGCACTATTCACTTTCCTACTTCCCATTTTTCACTTGGCATTGCTGGAAGAGCTGGATAGCCATTTGGATGATTTTTCAATCATGGAAAAATAAATTCCAAGGCTTAGAGAAAGAGCCCATTAGAAAGACAGAAATATAGCCAGGGCCCACATTTCCCAGCTCTCCCATTGTGACTCTTAATTCAAATAGATTTTCCTATTTTCTGGTGAGGTGTTGGCCCCAATTCCTCTCCTAGGCTCAGGAAAAGCACATAGTTTCCCCATAAGCCATTTCTTTTAGAAAGCTCCCTGGAAAATACTGTAAATGTGCTATGCATTGGGGTTTAATAAGAAAGAGGAACAATTTTGCTCTTTATACTCATTAATGCTTGAAATTTTGTTTCTCTTTTTTTGTGTGTTTGCTGGTCATTCCTACTTTAGCTCTGGAAAATGAGAGCAGAAGCAGTCTCCTGGGGGTTTAGTGCTCGGTACCTAAGAGTTAACATATTCAATGCTGGGTGCCAGTGTTAGCAAACGCCCAGAAGAAGCAACCTCTCCTATACTTACCTTTTCAGCTGTAATCTAGCCATCTCCCAGATGGCATTGCTGGAAACTGAAACCTGACCTCATTGGTCCCACTGACACGATGTAGGAATAAATAATTTAGTTTGGAAATGAGGGTCTGAGTTATTTCCCCAATAAGCCCGACTTTCTGGCAGCTTTAGCCTTCAGAGCTCAGTGGAGCATGTGTCTCTAAAGCTGCTGCCATTTGCACACACTTCCCTCACAGCCTAGAAATATTTGGAATTTGGTTTTCTAAAAAAAGTACAGATCTGCTTTTGATAATGGGCCTCTTTGATAGCACCCCTGGGAAATAAAGTTGGTCCTAGCCTGTTTGTTCCAAGCATTGCTGGCGAAAGTGTTACATAATGGTCCACAAATGTGAACCTAATTTCTGATTTGAATCTCCCTTCTACACGTGGTAAAATTAAATCACAGTCAATTTTTGATATGATGAGCCAATTATGATCTATTTTTCTAGGGCTTGCACCTAAATTTGGGGGAACTTCTGAAATGCCAAGAAGTGGGCGGCAGGTGGCAGATCGGCTCAGTGTCCTCATGGACCCCCACTGGCATCCCCTGGGACAATCTTAATTCTGTTCAGTCTTTGGTTGTTGGTACATAAGTCACTGCTGTGCCTACCTTGTGCCCACTGCCAGGTCTCCAGGTTCTCGGTTCTATGCTGCCCTCAGTTGTTCAGGAACATCTCTCTGCTCCTGCACTGTCCGTGTGATAGCAGCCCCATTTCCATGGCCTCTGGGACCCATGAGACAACAGCATTGATCCTCTGCCACAGCCTGTGAAACTGAGCAACTCAGCCCCATCTGCCTACATCAAAGATTACAAAGTGGAGGCCAACATGTGGTTCTCAGATGTGCTTTGTTTGATCTATAATAATTAGTTAAAAATTAAAAATTATAGCCAATACATAAATCAGAAGGTGTCATATATTTCAGATTCTCCTCCCAGCTTTTCCCAGCTTTTGCCTTCTCTGAGCCCACGAATAGGCTTATATCACCTTAAACACACACACACACACACACACACACATTCCCCACAATATGTCTGAATCTACCACTTCAAGCTTACTTTTTCAGTTTTGCTTCATATCCTACATTGTATGGAGCTAAAGACTTGACAGTCCCTAAATCCCAATGCTCCTCAAACTATTTGTGATCAAGGACCAATTTTAAAGTTTCCAATCTATCATAGATGAATACTTCTGTAAAATATGATAAAAAATGTAACACTAAAAAAAAATCAAAAAGATACATATGAATACAAGCTCAATTTATTATTCTTAGTTTGAATAGAACTAAAATTACTCCATCAAATTTCTATATGTTTTTAAATGTTTTTTCTCAGTTTCTGTACTTCACTCATTGTGGATCAATAACAATTATAAGCATGACCCAAAACAATTCCTAGACTTCTTTGCCTATGTGCCTTTGCTTATGCTGTTCCCTCCACCAAGAATACTGTGCCACTGCTACCAACCCTCCCTTTCTTCCCTTCCCCCCATCATGCTCATCCTCGAAAGACCTGATCCATCAAGGCCCTGTCAAGTGCCACCTTTGCTGGTAGATATCTTTCCTGTTGTACGAGCCCCCCCATTAGCACAGATGGACTGTCATCCTCTTGGCATTGCACTATGATCACTGTGTACTTGTGTAATCATACCCACATCTGCTACTAAACCTACTGAGCTCAGACAGTCTTTCGCATGGTACCAACAGAGAGCCTTGTATGTAGTAAGCTATCTACACACAGTACTTCAACCAAAAAAAAAAAAAAAAAAAAAGCAAGGGTGCCACTGGGTAAGTCACAGAGTGTTAGTGGCAGAGATGAGAACAAAATTCAAGGCTTTGGGCTATTAGTTTCTTTCTCATGAATTTTTACAAATTTAGCCCTAAAAGTGAGGTAAGTCAGACAGAGAGGGACAAATACTGTATGATATCACCTATATGTGGAATCTTAAAAAGCCAAACTTATAAAAACAGAGAGTAGGATGGTGGTTACCAGGGGCTAGGGAGTAGGGGAACTGGGGAGACGTTATTTAAGGGTGCAAACTTGCAACTAGTAAATAAGTTTTGGAAATCTAATGCAGAGTGTAGTGATTATAGTCAATGACACTGTTTTATAAACTTCAAAGTTGCTAGGAGACTAGATATTAATTGCTTTTACCACACACACAAATATTATGTGACATGATCTAGGTGTTAGCTACTCATGTTGTGATATGTAAATGCATTGAACTAATAAGTACAGTATACCATCAACTTACACAATATTATGTCAATTATATCTCAATTAAAAAAAGCAAAACAAAAATGAAAAACTTGAGCTCTAAATTATAGAGAATCACAGAAAAATCTGATTAACAAAAGAAAACCACAGCTCTATTTATTGCTGCCAAATGAAATTTGACAGTCTATCTTACCCGAATTTGAATGATGCTCAGGCATCTCAAAGAAGTATATGAAACAGCCCTGGAATTAGAATCTACATGTTCTTTGACTTTGATACCTTTTCTCCCAAGACTTAGTAATTCCTGATTCTCTTCCTGGCTTAAAAAGGAGGTAGAAGGAGGGACTCCAGAGAATCAAGAGATCCAAAAAGGGTCTTATTAAGGGGCTGCTGGCGGGAGTTCATTTCGCCTCAGAGAGACTGTTCTTGGAAAAGAACGCCTCCAACGGCTGGAACGATGAAAGACCTAGCTAGCTTGGGAGGGACGTCGAGGACACAAGTAAAATCTCGCCTCCCCATTCAGGAGGTCAAATCGTTTTGTTTTTGAGGTTTCAGGTTTATTTTTTAAATCAAGGAATACCAAGCCTTGTAAAAATTGTGGTACACACAGGTGCGCACGCACAAACACACACACACACACGCACGCACACACACTACATGTGTAGCCTTACTTGGAAATTAATTAAAAAATCTGTATGTGAGGCTGTTCGGGATGCAGACAAGATATGGGAGTTAGGGTGTATTGATTTATATGCACATATATGTGTATACATGAGTTAATACACAAAGAATTCATGTGTGTATATAGGGAGCTTGCAGTAGTGCCTGACACATAGCACGCATTGTATTAGTTGCTTATCACTCCCTCTCACACTCAGTGCTTGAGCCACACTGAACTAAATTGGTTTCTGCAGGTCACCATGACTGCTCTTCTCCGCCCCTTTGTACTTGCTCCTCTCTGAGCCTAAAATAGCCTCTTATCCTCCCTGCACCTGGTTAAGGTTTCCTGAGGACTCAGATCAGGTCACCATCTTTGGGGTGTCTTGGACCACCCTCTCTCCAATTGGTGGTGTTAGGTGTCCCTTCTCTCGCTGCAATGCTACTCCATGCAATTATTTACCTGTCTCAACCACTAGACTAGTGAGCTCCACGGTTGTTAATTCTGACCTTCTACTCTGACTCCTAACTACATAGGGTAGGATTTGTGTCTTATTGCCTTTGTATCTTCAGTATCTAGAAGTGTCTGAGTGCAGAGCATTCCTTTGAAAATATTTGTCAAACAAATGCAATAAAAAAGTCTACAAGCAGGGCTCGTATATACATACATATGTGTGGGCCCCTGACCTCCATGAAGGGCCTGGGTCATCTACAGAAATGACCCCTCTATTTCTTGGAAGGGTGGTGGAAGGGGACAGGGTTAACGGGTTAGAGGAACATATCTAGCTTTCCATATGAGTTTCCTGGGCACATTTTGCTACTCTTGTCTCTATAATTCTATAGGTTCTAGTTATAGCTTTGTTCCTAATTTGACTGTGATCTTGATCTCTTAAACTTCGGTTTCCTCATCTATGAAACAGGACCCAATTAACTGCCCTAACTAGGATGATATTAGGCTCTACTCACCTCTACGGCAGAACTGACTGCTTTTGGCTGTGTCTGTTCTGACTGGGCAGCAAACATGCTTTTCTGGTTGTTAATTCTGACCTTCTATCCTGACTCCTAACTACATAGTAAGTATAAATGTAAGGCTACATCCCTTTTTTTACTCATGTTTACTAAATATTAGTCACTTACATAACACTTGCTGATTTTCTTATATTCACATTTTACCTACATACTTTTTTGCTCAGTATTTTTATCTAAATGATTCACTTTTTACTTATACCCACTTTAGCCTTGTTCTAAACAGGAATATTTTCAAAATCATGAATTTTATGTTCAAGCGGTAGCTTTGAATACACATGCAACTATATACATAACTGTCACAATGTATAATATTCATCTGTGTGCTTTCTAAAACCATCCTAGGGGATGATATGCACAACACCCTTTGGGGCTCTCACAGACCAGTGGTTCTCAAAGCATGATCTCTGGACCAGCAGCATCAGCATCACCTGGGAACGTGTAGAAATTGACATTCTCCATCTCCACCCCAGACTTATTGAATCTAAGGTTCTGAGGATGGGGCCAGGACTCTCTATCTTTAGCAAGTCATCCAGGTGATGTGCTCAAGATTTATAACAGCTGTTAGAGAACCTTGGGGTTTTCATGAGTCGACTTCCTGTTCAGCTCAGACCCTTTCCTGAGCCTTGGCTCAGCCCTGCCTCCCTTCACCACCATTTACTTGTTCTTGTTCAGTCACTGAGACTTGAGCGACAGGACAGGCACCCGCCTACTTCTGCAGCTCGCACAGCTGGATCCCCACAGAGGCAGCCTTCTCTTGGAACAATTTCTTTCCTGCTCCTTTTGTTTCCCATTCTTTCAGGCATTAAGTTGATTAAATTCAGAGGAAGAAATAGGTCAAATCCTCTGTGCCGTGAAAACTAATTGTTTTCTCTGTCCTCTCGATTCTGTCCTGTGAGGTGGAGGAGTCTTTTCCTTCTTTTTTTCTGAGCATGGTCCTCTCTGTTGTCCTTGGCCCTCTCCACTGAGCAGGTGGCATGAGTTCCCCAAATGTCCACAGACGCTTTAAGATGCTCTTGGGTGCGCTGACAAGAACCTCTGTTCCTGGAGAGGGAAGTACAGGAATTTGTAAGGCATCCCCCTTGGCTCAGCCTCTGATCCTGCAGCATAAGCATCTTTGTTTCCACTCTCGTTTGCTGATCTCAGCTACAGGTGCACTCCTTTTCTTGCACTTAGCTTTATTGCACTTCACAGATGTTGCGTTTTTACCAACTGAAGGCAAGACCCTCCACCAGAAAAAAAGATGACTCACTTTATTACAGTGGTCTGGAACCAAAGTCACAATAACTCCAAGGTTTGCCTGTATTTCATGGCTGCCAGTGAAGCCTAAACTGGCTGTTCACGCCTCACCTCCCTGAGAAGCTCTAATTCTGCATTTCCTGGGCTGGTTGCATTCTCTGTACCTCACAGCCAAATTGTCCAAAGCCGAACATATCACCTTTGCTGAGAGGAACAATAATTTTTTCCTCTACTCTTCTAAATTCTCAGCTGAGGCTCCTATTTCAAAAGACAGATTAACAAGTGAAAAACAAATAGAAGCTTATTAACATATGTAAGTCATGCATACATGTCAGACACTCAGGGAAAAATCAGCAACTCTCCCCGGAGAGTTTTTACAGTTCAGGTTAAAATACCATCTCCACCCAAAAACAAACAAACAAACAAAAAATGGTGTAAGGAGGGCCAGTCTTGGCAAGATGACCAGGGAAAGTAAGGTCAGTAAGAGTTAGGTTCGTCGTGCAGATTTAAGTCAGTGTTTTAAATTAAGAGTCTGGTGATTTAGTCATCCTTCTCCTCTTGGTACAGAGAGGAGGACGCTCTTACAATGGAGATTGATAAATGTAAATTTCCCTTACAAAAGGGCAACTTCTGCTGTTTTCAGAGTTTCTCCTATGTCTGCTGTTTCTAAAAATAAAGCTTATACCAAAGGGGCATATTTTAGAGTGGCATATTTCTCTTGCATTTCCCATCTCAGCTAATTACACCAATGTCTACTGTATTATCCAAGCCAGAACGCCTCTTCCTCATCCCCACTTTCAGTGAGTCACCAAGGCACAGTGATTCGCCATTTCATTGAGAATCTTTTCCCCACTCCACCCACAAAACAATTTTCTTAGTGGAGGCCCTCAGTCTACTATTGAAACAATAGCTTCCTGGCTAGTTAGTCCTTTTTTGCACCCACACACCACTCTGCAGCTGGAGTGGAATTCTAAATAACAAGTCAAATCATTAGCACATTTAGCACTTTGATGCTACAACTTTTCAGAGTCTCCCTATCACCTCCAGGATGAAATTTAACACCTTTGCAAACAAATCCCTTGAATGTATGGCCCCAAACTTCCTTTCCCAAAGCACACTGGACTCCAGGCATACAGAACCACTTGCCATCCCCAGATGGCGCTGGGAGCTTTCTGGCCTCTGAGCCTGGGAGGCCTCCTGGTTGCCCCCTCATTTCCCAGTTCGGTGACTCTCTATCATCCCCTGAATCCCAGCTCTAATGTCAACTCTGTGCAAGTTTCCCCAGCTTCTCCCCATACCCAGTCAAGCCTGGGCCCTGGCCTCTGTGCACCTTTTGTAGCTCTTCAATAAGGGCCCTGCAGGGCTCCTCCTGCAGGAATGGATGGGGGTAGTTTCTCATTCACCTTAACCCTGCCCCAACGTAAATACTCATGTCAAACCAGCACTGTAGCAGTCTACGGAGATCAACCCTTTTCCTGGCAGTAGTAGGAGAGGAAAAAGTTTTCCTTGACCCTCTTAGGATCTCTGGCTGATTCTGACAAAGACAGATTAAGAGGAGAAAAGCATACAAATTTTATTGAATTTTTACATGTACTTGGGTATCTTCACAAGAGAAGGAAGACTGGAATAAGTGACCAGAGGAGGAAGCTTTTGTAGGCATACCTCGAAGATGTTGTAAGGTTGGTTCCTGACCACTGCAGAAAAGTGAGTGTCACAATAAAGTGAATTGTAATCAATGCTGGTGGAAGATCTTGCTTCCAATTTTTAAAAAATGCAACACTAGTGAAGCTCAATAAAGCAAGGTGAAATCAAATGAGGTATTGAAGAATTTTCATTGAAAAAGCCAATCAGCTCTTGGTTCTGCTTCTGTAAAAATGCTTGCTGCATGGACTGTCCTCAAAATTGACTAAAGACTCACCTTCCCTTTGCTTGTTCTGTCTAAGCAACAAATGTAACTGTTTGTACCCCCTAGCAACTCCTAGGCTTTGTAGCACTTTGTAACTGCCAGTAGCCCATAGCAACTCCTGAAGGCTTTGTAGTAGCCTGAGTTCAAATTACCCAATCCTGCAGTGCCAAAAAGGTCTATGTAAGGAATGTTGCAACTGAGCTCTGGGCCCAGATCTTCAGAACACTAGCTCTGGGTCCTCCGGGGTAATAAACCAGAGTTTTCCAACTCTCCTAATACTGCTTGGTTTCTTGCCAGTCTGATTTTGAATCTTTTCCGGAACATTTTGCCTAGATAATTTTTAGGCAAAAAACCGATAAATTTGTGAAAAATTGACAAGACGAAGGGGTTTAGGTTAGAGTGGTCCAACTCAGGCTAGGCAATCCTCATTTTCCTTAACTAGGAAGATAAGGGTTAGTTTAACAAAGTCTGTTTGCAGGATCCTCTGGTGTACTCTCTGCGCTGATAAGAGTCTGTCTCTAGTAAACAGTGAATTTATTTCCTGCCATTAGGCAGAAAAGTGGTAGATTTTCTGCATTAATCGTTTCTTAATTGCCTCAGCTTAAAATAATTTTTTATATTAAAGTGGCATCAAAATTTGGGGTGACATAATTTGCTTTCCTTCACAGGCTACTTTATAGCCACAGAGTCCCCACATCCAAACATGAAAATTGTAAACACAGTATCATTCACCCTTAACAACTCTGGAAACCTGAAGCAGGCCCAACATATTGTCTCAAGTCGCCAGGGCACTGGTATGCCCACATCCCATCCACACTGGGCTCCTTAGACCACAATAACCATTTTAAGAAGCTGAAAACATAAACCATCTATCTCGAAACCTCAGTCTACTGTCTATGTTAACATATTCATGGTATACTCTCACCTTCATAAGCATAACTTCACTAGTTCAGAGACTCATTCCCTGGAAAAGCTAAGGTGCAAATCTTTGTTTCATTGTAGCAATTTCTGAAAAGTCTCATCAATTTATCAGTTTGCAGTTTACATCCCTAGCCTCCTTTTACTTCTGTCCACCAATCCTAACTGGTTATGCCATAATCCTTATCCTTCTCTCAACATTAAAAGATCCACCTTACACCAGACCTCAAAGTCTTGGTAAATCAGACTTTGCCCTTCCCCTGTGGAGACGCTCTCAGACTTTCTTATGGTAGTAGACAATAAACTCAGCTTTGCTTTATCAGCAGGTTGTTTGCGGAGCCAGCACCGGACCACGCTGTGTATTCTCCAGACCTCTCCTACCTAACTAGGGGATTGTTAGTTTGCATTCAAAGGGAGTTTGATTTTCACACTGGGTTCGACGAAGAAGTTCTATATTTTCAGATGTTGATGCTCATGTTCTATGAAAAACTTGACCAGGCATAGAAATGATACTTGTCTCTAGATCAAAATCGGCCTTGGGCGTCTTTCTTGGCAGCAAAGCCCACCTGGAGATAGAAACACGCAGACACGGTCCCTTCTGAAAACTGACCAGCAGAGGGTGCTCTTGAGAAAGAATTATTTAAAAGTGTCATCCTATCAGGGACTGAAAATTTCCCACACAGTAGGCACCACTTAAGTTTAATTATTGTAATTAATGGTAAACGCAAGGGGAGCTTCCACAGGATACAAACCAGAAGAGCCATGGAGTGACAGAGATGCCAACAGTGGGAAACCCAGAGAAGAACCTTCCCAAGGAGGTGCTCAGAGGAGGATTTAAAGCCTCTAGTGGGATTTCACCTTCTTACCAGTACTGCTGCAATGACAGAATTTCCCTCAAGTAATTCTGAAACCTGCCACATTTAGGTCATGCAATGATGAAGTCCTTCAGAACTAGTTACTCTGTGGTTTCTGAGATACTACTCTCAACAGTCATGCAGAAAGGCACCCTACACCAGGAGTTGGCTATTAGTCTCTGGTAATATAATATATTCACTTCTGCAGGCTATACAGTTTCTGTTACAACTTCTCACTGCCCTTTTAGCTTGAAATCAATCAGAAAATACAAAACTAGTGGGTGTGGCTGTATTCTAATGAAACTTCATTTGTGGACCCTGACATTTGAATTTCATAAAATCTTCACAGGTCACAAAATATCATTCTTCTTTTGTTTTTTTAAATCATAAAAATGTAAAAATAATTTTTTACTCATAGGCCAAACAAAACCAGTTGGATTCGACCCACAGCCTATGGTTTGCAACTCCTGGTCGAGAAAGATGAAGAAACCAAAACATCTTTTTAGGTCCTACTGTGTCTGTCACTGAACAGAGATAATTCTAGACTGAGTTTAGGGGTTAGTAAAAACACATGATTCTCAAGGGTCAACATAACTAATACTCTTTCTGGTGTGAATATTGACTGCAAAATACATGTTTTGCCAGAGAGACTCTGCTAGGTCAGCTTTGAACCAGGGGGGAGAGAGAAAGTAGAACCAGATACATCAGGGTTTGAACGCAAACAGAGCCTTACTGATTGAGATCTTGGACGTGTCTGTGACTTAACTTCTCCAGCTTCTCTTTCCTCATTTGTAAAAGGAAGAGAAAATATTATCGATCTTATGGTGCTTTAAGAAGGCTGTTAAGAAACTGAAACATAGTAGGAAGTAAATAGAGGATAGCTTTTATTGCCCAGAAAATGGGGATGAACCCTAAGAAATGCCCCATCTATGTATGAGAACAACAGTAAACACCAACTTTACTGATGAGTCATGTGGTATCTTAGTCTTCTTGGGTTGCTGTAACAGAATAGCATAGATTGGGTGAATTATAAACAGCAGAAATTTGTTTCTCATAGTTCTGGAGACCGAGAAGTCTAAGATCATCAAGTTGCCAGCAGATTTCTCGTCTGGTGAGCAGCTGCTTCTATACATGGCTGTCTTTTCACTGTATCCTCATATGGTGGAAGGGATAAAGGGTTTTTCTGGGCTCCCTTTTATAAGAGCACTAATCCTATTCAGGAAGGTGTCACCCTCATGACCTAATTACCCCCAAAGGCTCCACCTTTAAATATCATCACATTGGGCATTAGGATTTAAACCTATGACTGTTGCCAGGACACAAACATTCTGTCTATCGCATATAGTAATAGGAATGGATTGTAAGATCCTTGAGAGCAGTGTACACACCATGTTCCTGTTTTTCTGACTTGCTTGCTTAGCTTGGTGCCTGGCACCTAATAGAGTCTCAATTGTAGGGAAAAACCAGTGTTTCAAGGGAAAACTATGCATTGTGCAGAGCACACTCTTGCAAGTTACCTGATTTTGATTCCGTAGGGGCTCTTGCCTCTTCGTGCCTCTGAGTTATTTTATAACTCTGTGAGTTGTAGATAACTGATAGTGTGAAACGGTTCTTGCTTTCGTCATGTAACTACATTCTGTCCAATGGAGGTTCCACTGACTTTTCTCCTCCTTTGTGAAAGAAGCCAGTTTTGTATCCATTTGCAAATTCATTCCAGTATTCCTGATTCATAAATGTCTCTGCATATTTACTTTTTCTCAGAACCAATTGTAGCCTCTGCCTGGTTTCCTCATTAATAGTCAATTAAATAAAATCTTTGACATGTGTTTATTTTATACCTGTATGAGAGTCATGATTTTATCTTTTTTTGTGTGCGGAAAAAAATTTTTTTAGCACACTGTTTAACTGTGAAATTGAATTCAGAATGCTTTCCTAGAAAACATTTCAACAGCATCTTAACAGGCAACCTAAAACATTTCTGTTTTGGTCTTTTGAATCATCTTCTCTCATCTTATATTCTACTTATGACTCTGTCACAAAACAGCTGAAAGATTTTGAATGATACTTAACATTTTATTTGGAAATGAGGGGGTTCAACTAGAAAACTGTTCATAAGGCAGGAGTTATCAAAACTTACGGTCTAAGGACCCTTTTTCATTTTTAAAATTATTGAGAACTTCTTCAAATTATGAAGATTTTGATTTATGTGGGTCATATCTATTGCTTTTTACCATATTAGAAATTAAAACTAATTTTAAAAAATATAAAATTTAAAATACATTAAAGATAATGATAACAAACCCATTACATGTTAACATAAATAATGTTTTTATGAAATTTAACTATATTTTCCAAAACGAAAACTATATACTAGAAAGAGAGGTGTAATTTTAGATTTTTGCAAATATTTTTAATGATTGGCTTAATAGAAGAATGCTGAACTCTCAAATGCTCATTTGCATTCAATTTGTTGTGACATCCATATCATGTAGCCTCTAAAAGCTCCACTGTACACTTAACAGAGAATGAAAGGCAAATAACATCTAGTAGCATTATGAAAGGAGTTGACCTAGCCAGCCTTCCTAAAGGATCTCAGGAACGCTTAAGAGTTTCTGAAACACTCTTTGAGAACTGCTGTTACAAAGTAAAATAAGATAACCTACAGATGGGAGTAGCGATTTTTAATGATGAGATGCGCCAGTATGTCGGGCTGACCCCTTTCTTAGAGCGACTGTTTTTGTAAGCATTCTGGAACAGCAAGCTTTTCCTCATGGGTGTGCGTATGCAAGTGCAGCAGCATCTGTTGATCTGTGCTGGGATTCTGTGTTACAGGCTCGAGTCAGATCCTACACATTGCTGGAGTAGGGACAGGAAATGGAATGCGGGTGGGGGAAGGAAATGAGCACCATTCTTATCTTTTCCCAAAGAAGCTCAGGGTGAGACCTCAAAGCTGCATGGGCAAGGGCCTTTGTTCTGAGATTCTTCCTGATCCATTTCGCAAATAAAGTCCCTGGAAACCTCCACGGCCACTCAGACCCTGCTTCTGACTCTTGGAGGGTCCCTGGACTCTAAGATTATAGGGAAGCAGTTGTTAGAGCAGTAGCTGGAAAGGGAAGGAATTTTCCCCTTTTAAAAATTCTGAAGAAAAATCACGTTTTAGACCTTCTCTATTAAAATCACCCATCTTGGTTTCCCTTGTACAGGCTCCCTGATACCAGGAGATATTTTCCGTGCAAGGTGAACACCCTAGGTACTAAATGATCACAGTGAAGAAAAGGCAAGTATTGACAAGAAAGAGCTCACTGATTTCTTCATTCCACTGAAGCAATGCAGAGGTTTGAAGGTTACAATCTGCTTCTTCTAGAAATAAGAACAGCTTTAGAAATTTTCTTTTAACCTCCTTCCTATGTATTTGCCTTCCAGTTTATGCTATAAGATACTAAAGAGTTAAATCTTTGGAATCAAGACAGATCTAGATTCATATCCTTGATCTCCCACTTAATAGCAATGGGAACTTGGGAAAATATCAACTTATTTAAATATCGAATCCTTTATTTGTAAAATGGGGTCGAATTAGCTTTAGTGTCTCCCAAAGCAGAACCTGAATCAAGAACTTGGATGCAGATAGTTTATTGGGAAAGACAGGGAAAGAGGAAAGATTGATACTATGTGTTACTGGGCTCCTTATTCTGGACAGCTGAGGCCCAAACTTGCCAGAGATCCTCTGAGAAATCATGTAAAATGCACTCCAGAATTACCTAGTGAAGGGTGGGCCCCTGAGACATTTGGTCCTCATAGGCTGAGGGTTGCCCCAGGGCCACAAATTTTCCCTGGAAAAGATGAGCTTGAACAGAAGACTCCACTGCAGCTGTGGCTGAAATTATAAGTAGATCGCCAGATGTGACCCGAGGCACAGAAAGCACCTGCTGCAGGAGATAAGAACTATCCATGTTACAGAGTTATTGTGAGAGTTAACTGAAATAATATCCATGAAATGTCCAGCACCGCGCCTGGCACACAGTTAAGTACTCAATAAGTGTTAACTTTACTGGTGCTGCTGCTGTTATTATTATCGTCATGATTATTATCATTGCACTTTCTTGAGTGAGAGACAGGGGTAGATCTGTGGAATGATAAATAACCCACAGCCCGTCTCTTCTATGCCACACCCTGTATGATTTACCATGACCTCTGGCCAATTGTGATTAAGATGAATTATTATCGTGCTTTTATTTTCTCCGTGTGTGTACATGTCGTTGTTGTTGAAATTTGGGCACACGGAGAAGGCATATTTGGTCAGTTGAATGAGGTGGGAAAAAGGTTGCTAATCATCGTCCTGGTGCAGGACTGTCCAATAGAACTTCCTACAGTGATGGGAATGGTCTCTATCTCTGTCCAACACAGTAGCCACTAGTTCTATGTGGCTAATGGGCACTTGAAGTATGATTAGTGTGGCTGAGCAACTGTTTTTAATTTTACTCAACTCTAATTAATTTATATTTAACTTTAAAGAGCCACACCACACGGAGACACAGTGGTGGACAATTAGAGATAGTGTTCTCAGCGGATAGTGAAAAGGACCCTCTTCTGGGGCTAACATTAAGGTAATGTGGCCAGTGGTGTGTTTCATCCAGACCCTGGCCGTTAGGGGCCCACCAAATCTCACTTCCAGGCTGGAGAGTGGTATTATTTCTGAGGCCAAGGAGCTGCTGGCTAAAGAGAATGAGGTTGTAGGATATGAAGCTGGTACTGGCCAGGGAAGGAGAGGCCACAAGCTCCCTGCAGCGTGGTCCATCTTTCTACGCAGTCGACTGCTGACCATTGCATGGGGGAGAGCTTCATTCTTAGCTTCCTTTGGCAAGCTCGCAAAACCAGCTTTTACTAGTTATGCCTCTGTCTTGTCCCACTTTTCTGCAGGCGTTTGTCCTGTGCTTGATCCACCAACCATCTCTGCCAAGTACTTACTGTGATCATAAGTGCTGTGCTAGGGACGGAGGAAGACTCAGAGAGGCCTGTCCAACTGACGTCCTCTACTCCCTAGAAGATGATAGTGAGAGACAACATTCTCACGGAAATGAGCCATTAATTTCAACATCACCTTCTCAGGTTTATAATCTATCTCGGCCCTCCTCCCCTCAGCTTTCTGTGTCCTAGAGCTTCTCACTCTAACTAGTAATTGACAATTTACCTGTCTCTTTACTTAAGCGCAGGCTCTAAGAAGGCAGGGATTCCAAACACAGTCAAATACCAAACTGTTGGCGGCTGATGCAAGGGCAACAGGAGTTGAGAAAAGAAAGAGATTAGTATTCCCTGAAGTCACTCATAGAAAACATGGAATTCAAAGTAGGTCTTGGAAAATGAGTAAGATTTATTTACTTGAGGAGTTGAGTAATGGCATTCCAGAGCGTTTACATCATAAGCAAAGATGTGGAAGTAGGATTGCAAATGTTATATTCACAGGAGGCAAAATGAATCAGAGAATTTAGAAAACAAGGTAGGACTAGTAGTGTGCACTTCGACAGCCAGGCAGCAGAGTGCGGATCTGATAGGTTGATAAGAGCACCACGGGCCAGAGCACTCTGGGTTTCTGAGTGTGAAACGTGAGGTTACATCAGTGACTCTGGCGAGATGTGGTTGGCACCAGTTGTTCTTGCCTTTACCTTTCAGTCTCTCCACCTCTAGGGAGAGACAAGTTTACCTCAATTTCCTTAGCACCATAGTTCTGCCCACGTGGCACAAGGAGCTTACCTCTATGCCCAAGTTCAGGGATGGATGGGCATGTGAACCAGATCCAACCAATAAGGAGCCTTAGGAAACGTTTCATAGATACAGCCAGAGACTTTTGCGGAAGCCGTTATTTTTCTTCTCTGATTGCTAAGTTAGTGAGATGTAAATCTGGAGCCACTGACACTATTCTGATGCTACAGGGGAAGAGTCTGTCTGAGAATCAAACCAGCACAGGGGAAAGGAGAGCCAGAGAGAGAGAGAGAGAGAGAGAGAGAGAGAGAGAGAGAGAGAGAAGAGAGGAGATGCCTGATGACATCATCTGAGCACCTAGATCCAGCTGAAATAGCACCTATTTTAGTAATTAACCAGTTTTGGTTGGGTTCCTGCCACTTGGCAACCAAACGAGTCCTGATTAATGAATACCAAGGGGTAAGAGGAATGGCTTTGAGTCAGAGGGGATGAGAGTCAGAGTGGCCACACTAGATGTGAGGCATCGAGTGTCTGAACCAGGGGCTATGGAGGTAAAGGGGAAAGGAGGTGAGTCAAGCGGTGAGCAGGAACTATCTAGTCTTCCCCTCTTTTTGAAAGTTGTATAGCAGTGTCTAATGATTCTTTATCACCTCTTCCTTCAGGATGCCCCTTGACCTGCTCTCTTTCATTTGGTTTTGACAACTTAATGAGGCAAGTGAATCAGGTGTTCTCATCCCCATTTTATAGCGTGGAGAGGTTAAAAGACTTGCCCAAGGTCACATGAAAACTCTGGGGCTTGGTTCTGATTCTCTAGCTGGTTCCAATTCATGCTAGACGGGCTCTTGCTTGTTTGCATCTAGTATGGACTGAAGTTACCAGGCACAGTCTTTCTGTCACCTTAGAGTGGAGATGCACCCCCACCCCCAGGCTCTTCTTATTATGGACATAAAGAAACAGTAGAAGTTCTTACTGAGGAAAGGCCTGGGAGCCCATGGCCCCCTTCATTAAAAATAAATTCTGCCTGAGTCTTCTGGTTCTAAATAGAAGAAAATGTAAATTTGGGGCAGAACCAAAGGGACAGGGATTTCCCTTGGCAAATTATTTGCAATTTGTGGATTGGAGCTGACCCAGCTCCAATTCCCATGTCATTGTGAGCGCTAAAATGTGACCAGCTTATTAAAGAACCAGAGCTGGAGGCAATCCTCCCACGGGGCTCAACAGAACAGGAGCAGAGCTAAAACCCACCAGCTTCCTCCTCGGTGTCTCATGTCCAGGACCTGCCTAGATTCTCAGCCATGGTTTACATGTTCACGCGCAGGCAGCCAATTCCTGCGCTGTAGGAATTAGAGCAAGCATATTTACGATTGCTTTGTGGCTTTCCATAGGCCTCATGAAAATCTACCTCTCAGGTACAGTTGGCCCGTGAAAAACACGAGTTCGAACTGGGCAGGTCCAATTTATACATGGGTTTAAAGAAAATACATATAGTACTGTAAATGTATTTTCTCTTCATATTGATTTTCTAAATAACATTTTTTCTTTAGCTTACTTTATTCTAAGAATACAGTATAGAATACATATAACCTAAAAAATATGTGTTGACTGTTCACATTATCCGTAAGGCTTCCAATTAACAGTAAGCTATTAGTAGTTAAGTTTTTGGGGAGTCAAAAGTTATACACGGATTTTTGGCTGCATGGGAGGGGGGTGGCACCACTAACCCCTTTATTGTTCAAGGGTTAATTGTGCTTAAATGAGTACTATAGCATGCAGTGAGTGCTACTGCCAGAAATTCTGGGTTGGTGCAGGGCCTGGAGTCCGCCTTTTCAATATGCATCCCAGGTGATTCTGAAGCAGGTGGTCCAGGGATCACAGTCTAAGAAATAGTGATGTAAATGGACAAATGTACAAACTCCAGTGGCCCTTTCATCAGTGGTTTAAAGATGCTATCGGCATCAGCACAGGGCCGAGGAGATCCAGCATTTTCTTCATTAACAGGGTTTATTCCTCACTGACATAATCTGAAGGACATACAGACGCTTTTCGTGACTAAGAATATCTCCAAGGAGCTTCTGAATCTAGAGTTCTAAGAATTTGTCTTCTCTGGTATCCCTTTTAAATCATGAAAAGGTTATGGGGAACGGCATTTTCTGTGTTCTATTTATTTGTTTATTTTGGGGAAAAATCACTGTGTGGCCTACCCATGGCATGTTAAGAGGGTAGACGCAGCTCCTCTGTCTTCATGGCCCAGCTTGCCAGAGCCCTGGACTCTACCCCATCATCTCCTCTGTCCCCAAGCTCTGTACCTGAGACGTAAAAAGGCTTTTAAAGAGCCTCGGATGCGTTTTTCCTTCTTTGGAGCACCACCGTTATCAAAGGCTTTGAGAAAATCAATGGATTCCTAGTTCTGCATCCCTGTTGTTACTGTGTCATCGCCCTTCTCAAATTAACCCGCTGGCGAGGTGGGCCACGGGCCTTCGCGACGAAATGGACCGCATATGAAGTGAGTCTGAAAATTCCATTTATTAAAACAAACACATGGTCCATGTGGGGTGAAAATGTGCACATCGCATTCAGGTTTTCTGCTTTAACATTTCTGTGCTTCCCTCTCTTTGAAAGACACACTCCATAGATCTTATACAGGAAAAACATCAACAATTTTTGGGCTGGGAAAACATTAATGTATATGTAACAATTCACTATTTCCAAGAGCAGCTAGAAGCAAAAAAAAAAAAAAAAAAAATGTAAAAAATTTTCTAAGACAGCATGCTCAAAATTCTGTTTGTGAGTGTATGAAGAAATGGTTTTTAATTTTTTCTTGGTAAGCATTCTCTTTCAAATATTATTAGCAAAATTTGCCTCAGATCAAAGTACTTATTTGCAACCTCTGATTTAAACAAAATAGTATTTGGTTTAAAATTGAAAAAAAAGAGAGAAGAAAACAGTTAATATTGAGAATGATGCAAGATTTAATTTTTTTCTAAATATAAGGGTTATTGTTACTGTTTAATTCTATGGTGATTTCATTACTATCCAATATATTATACACAGAAATTAGGGCCTTAAATAACTAAACTAAGTTTCCTATTAAATTGCCCCTTAAGATAAAATTATGCTGGTGAAAATGATTGTTGAATTTCTAAAAGAATTAAAGCTCTTTAGAAGCATAAGTAATCAAAAAAGTTTTTTCCCCCTTAATAAGTAAAAATATCAATAAACCAAAACTCATATAAAGACTCTGATATTATAATTCCATACAATAGCACGAAAAATCCAAAACATTTTCCTTAATTTCAGATGGGCTCTGTATTTACTGCCTTTTCTTTCCTTTTATAAACAAGCTTGCATTAAGTTTGGAACTTCCTTAGCTTTTAATTACCAGAGCTGTTTTATGGTGCTTCTTAAAGTTTTAATTCCATTTTCATTGCTCCTATCTAGATTTACGTGAAAATATAGTCTTTCTGAGAAAAACAAGGCGTGAATTATGAAAATCATCTGGGTCTTATAAAGACACCTTAATCACCACCAAAGACTGCTTATGCACAGTTGATTTTATACGACCACATATTCAATTCATATTTTGGCTCATTTAAAAAATGAACAGGGTTTTAGCTTCTTCCACAGTATTACTAAGCTAATGGTACAATATGTAGTTTAATAAATACTCTCCCAGAGTTTTCCCTCTGCAAATCTTGATCATTGTCCCACTGACTGTAATGAAATCCCCAGGTTTAAATAGAACAGAAGTATTTGGTTATAGAAGTGAATTCATAGATTTCACAAATTTTTCAGTATTCTCTTTTCTCTGCCCCAGGTGTGAGCTTTAATTGGATGCATTTATTCTTTTACCAGCATGCCCATAATAAGAGATAAGGAAAGTATTTACTAAATGTGTTTCAAAACTTGTCCTTGGCATATTAAGACTTTTTATCATCTTTTTCTCTTTCTTCATCCTTTCTTTTTTTTTTAAAAAAAAAAAGCAGGAAGAAAGAAAGATAGGAGAATAAAATTATTTTGGAAATGGTCTTTGGGATTTCAAAGTAAACAAGATCTAAGAGAGGCTCTCTTTTGCCTGAGCATGGCACAGAAAAAAAAAATGATAAAGGCTTCCAGGGCCTCTCTTTACTGATGGAGGCTAGAGCTGCAATGAAAAATCACTTCCAATTATCATCTCTTGGAAAGAGAGGGCTCCCGCTGCAAGGAAGCTATAAATTAAGACTGAGAGATTCTAACAAGCAAGATGGAGAACAGAAACAAAGAAAAGATTCTATTGAAAAAAATAGGTGACACATAAAGACCATCTCAGTTGAAAAAAGAGCCAGGCCCCCACCTGCCCTCTTCTCCTGGCAGGTAAATAGCTGGGATTCTGAGAATGGGTCTTCTCGGGCATCATGGGTTTTCTTTTCCCTGATACTTGAACGAATGAGGGCCATGTTTTAAGAAGAGCACAGAAAGCATTCTTTCAATCTAGAATTTCTGTGATTAAGAGAAAAAAGGAATTTGCTCTAACTCTATGACTAAAGCACCTCCCAGCTCATGGCGAATCCTTACCATTCCTGCTTGGTGGTACCTGTGCTGCCCTGGATCCTGGATAAAACCCAAATGCTTCAGATTCTGGAAAACATGTCGAAGAGGTTTTTAATACCACTGATAACTAGGAGGTATTTTAGGCTTGGCTAAGGCTCCGAAGTAATCTCAATTTTCAAGATACTGAGTTTTTTCCTTCCCTGCTTCTTTTCTCTCTCATTCTTTTCCCAAACTTTATAGTAGAACGACAAAACTTCTGAATGGATGTAACATAGGGACATTTTCATGCAATATTACTCAAAAATTGTCACAAATATATGAAAGCACCAGTCACAACACATGATTTACTTTTACTTGCAGAATCAGAGCTATCATGTACAAATATTAGGAATAGTGATAAGAGAACACAAACGGCATTTTTGTTTGCTTGTTATTACCATGAGGATAAACCACGGGGGACATCTCTCTAAACATTTTGGGTGCTCATCCTTGGAGTTCAGTCTCACAGACAAGTCCAGCCTTATCTCTGTACTACTCTAATAGGGAGGGGTAAGGAGGAGGATAGAAGAAAAAGAAAAAAGAAAAAAAGGCACAAAGACTAGACATCAATGCCATTAAATCGAACCGCGGTTACACTGGACAACTCAGCTGATCAAAGGGTATTTCTAAAGGCAATAGTCATTCCGAGAGGTTCATACATATCTTAGCTCAGTACAGCTGTCTGAATTTTATTTTTTAAATATGAAGCAGAAACAAGGTTTGGGGAGGGAGAGCGGAAAAGAAATGACACCGATTTTATCTTTACATAGTCCCCTCCTCCAGGCAGTTCTGCAGATATCGGATTTCTTAACTCAGGCTGTAGGTCGGCTTTCATTCTCATAAAGGGGACCAGTTCTTTAAACATGCATAGCCTGGAGTTTCCAGGATGGTTCTCCTCCCTCTCTTTAAATGCTGTGGACTAGAAAGGCGCCCACTTTGCTAAAAACTCTACATCAGTGTCCCAGGAGCCCTGAGGCTCTTCAGGCTCCTCGTGAAGACTTAAAGGATGGCACAGAAAAACTTCTTCTCTCTAAATGGGTTCTCTGAAGCCGGAACAGGGGTCAGCAGGGGATCTTCCTTGGCATGAGCTTCACAGTAGGCCATCAAGTCCGCAGCTGCCTTGGATACCTGGAAAAGAAAACCACCACCACTGAAACTTTAGACAATACATGGATTCAGGCACAATCAAGTAAGTAAGGCTCAGGCTGTGGTGTCCAACTGCCCTCAAGAATTCAGGTTCAAATCCTAACTTCACCATTTACTAGCTCAAGTTAACGTAAAGCAAGATACTCAACTTCTATAAGCCTCTGTTTCCTCGTCTGCAAAGAAAAGAGTTGATTGTGGCATCACAGGATTGTTGCAAGCAGGTCCAGGACTAGGGTTAAGGGAGTAAGGCACTTAGGGCACAAAACTGAAGGAGGTGCTCACAGTTAGGGTCACACAAGTTTCAACTCTGCATTTGTATAGCCCTGAGAGTGGGTTATACAATTTATTGGCATATCATTATTCATAGTATTCTCTCATGATCCCTTTTATGTGATATCAGTTGCAATGTCTCCTTTCATTTCTGATTTTATTTATTTGAATCTTCTTTTTTATTAATCTAGCTAAACATTTGTTAATTTTGTTTATCTTTTAAAAAAATAGCTCTTAGTTTCACTGATCTTTTCTATTGTTTTTCTAGTCTCTCTTCCATTTATTTCTATTCTGGTCTTTGTTTTTTCCTTCCTTTTGCTAATTTTGTACTTATTCTGTCCTTTTATAAAGTTTCTTAAGGTATAAAGTCAGGTTATTTTAGATCTTTTTTTCTTAATATAGGCATTTATCACTGCTTTTGCTGCATCCCATAAATTCCAGTATGTTGTATTTCCTTTATTTATTTTTTTTTTTGGTTTATTTCAAGGTATCTTTTGATTTCCCTTTTTATTTCTTCTTGATCCACTGGCTGGTTATTCAGGAGTAAGTTGTTTAATTTCCACATACTTGTGAATTTTCCAGTCTTCCTCCTGTTATTGATTTCTAGTTTCATACCATTGTGCTTGGAAAAGATTCTTGGTATGATTTCAGTCTTCTGAAATTTGCTCAGACTTGTTTTGTGACCTATCATGTCACGTATCCAGGAAAGTGTTCCTGTGTACTTGAGAAGAATGTGTATTTTGCCGCTGCTGGATTAAATGTTCTGTATGTGTTTGTTAGGTTCATTTGATTTAAAATATAGTTAAGTTCAACGTTTCCTTACTGATTTTTCTGCTTGGATGATCTACCTATAGTTGAAAGTGGGGTATTGAAGTTCCCTACTATTATTGTATTGTTATGTATCTCTCCCTTCAGGTCTGTTAATATTCGCTTAATATATTTAGGTTCTCTGATATTAGGTACATAGATATTTATGATTGTTATGCCCTCTTGAAGAATTGACCGTTTTATCATTATATAATGACCATCTTTGTTTCTTGTTATAGTTTTTGGCATAAAGTCTCACTCTTTAATAGGCATTACGCTGCTTATAAAAATATTTTTATTATATTCCTATTTTGTTCCAGACATTGACTTGTTTTTTTTTTGATCTATACAATAATCCTGAGGTAGAAACTGTTATTCTCCTTTTATAGATAAAAATTAAAGCTCAGTACATTGTACAAATTGTTCAATGTCATATAGCAAAGCACGCAGCAAAAAAGAACTCGAACCCCGATGTTTTGCCATTAAGCCACAGCCATCTACGTACAAATTACTCAAATGCAGGGCTAGTTCCAAAGGTTGATTAAAATTCTTTGTGCATCTTTATAAAATGCTACTATGACAGAATGAAAGGAAACAGCCTGTTCTTGTCTTAGCCTCTCTAAATGAAAGCTAAGGACGGACTTTCAGAATGTTGATTACTTTTTTGGTGCCTGTTACTAGTTTGAGTCATAATCATTATTACACCAAATAGGAGCTTAGCCGTAAGTAGCAATAATATCTAAAACTCACTTATTAAGAAGTAATCCAACACCACTGTTATTCATTTGCATGCTCACAAATATGTGGCAGAAATTTTAAAAATCTTTTTGTAAAACAGAAAGTGCTATCCTGGGCAAAATTAATAGCTTAGAATTGGTCATATATTATATTTGAACACTTGATTCTGAATGATTTCCTTTTCAAAATATGTGTTTTATCTTGCTTCCTCTATTAGATTGCAATCTCCTATGGGCGATAGTCCAAAATAATGTCAGAATCCTAGCAGTAATTAGAAAACTGCTAATGTTTATCTGCCCTTTCTATGTGTCAGAACTGTGCTAGCCACTTTACACACAGTATCTATCTTATCTAATCCTTACAACAACATCATGGGTCACAAACTATTATTATACTTATCTTTAATATGTGAAGTTGAGGCTTTATTAGGTGTTTATCCTAGGTCTCACGGCTCCTGATTGGCCAAGTCATGTGTTCCAGTGTGCCCGACTTAATCTTTATGAATGCTCTTCCTTTCTAATCCATAGCTGTCATCCCTGTACCTTACCTTACAATGAGTCACAGCAGTAGTGTACCTGGCCAATCTTGCTTTATGACTATTCCTGCCAACATTCTGTACACAGCTTCTTTTACATTTTATATTGCCAGACCTAATTCTTTTCTGAAGATTCCCCCAATAACTCTAGGTAATCTTTTCCTTTTCTGTCCTGTTGATTCTTCTTCTAAAGATATCTCGAATTTGTCCCCTATTGTCATCTCTGTTACTACTACTTCGGTTCAAGCCTCTACCATCTTTCTTCATGATTACTGAAATAACCTCTTAAGTTAAAATTAGCAAGGGATATGTTATAGATTGATTGTTTGTGTCTCCCCAAAATCATATATTGAAATCCTAATCATCAACGTGATGGTATTTGGAGGTAGAGCCTTTGGGACATGATTGGGTCATGAAGGCAGCACCCCCATAAACTGGATTAGTGCCCCAATTAAAGAGTCCCCAGAGAGCTCCCTTGTCCCTTCCACCATGCAAGGAGTGAAAACATAGCCTTGTATAACCAGGGAGCAGACTCTCATCAGATACTAAATCTGATGGCACTTTGAATGCAGCTTCCAGAACTGAGAAATAAATTTCTATTATTTATAAGCCACATAGACTATGGCCCTCTGTGATGGCAGCTTAAACAGACTGAGACAAGGCCCGGGGGTAGAATCTAAGGAGTGGTCTGTGAACTTCGATTGTAAAAAAATTACATCTTTATTTTCACTAACCTCAAATGAGAATTTCTTTCCATTATAGATATAGACAACACATCAACACAATATAGTAGCATTAGCAGCTTCTGTGACTTAGTCACCAATAGAGATCAGGTATTTTCCATCATATTACAGTTATTGGAAACATCACAACATTTCATTTATGTTGATCCACTTTATAATTATAGACCCACTATTGGATCTTATATAATCAGTTAATAAAGGAGTACACATATAACAATATCACAAATATTTTTCTAAAAATTATTATGATGAACTGTATTTCAATATAATTTGTTTCCTTTGTAATTTAAGAGGAAACAAATTACACACTACAGTTAAAAAATATTTTAAAGATATAAATTGGTTCGTATCACTCCCCTATTTAAAACTTTTGATAGCTTCCCATTGTACTTTGTAGAAAACCAAAACATGATAAAACAGCCTGTAGTTCTGCCTGCTTCAGGCCTGCCTATTTCTCCAATTCCATGCTATGGCATTCTTACCTCCCCACACAAGGGTCCTCTAATTTCACGACATTTCCAAGCCTTAGAGCTTCACATATCCCGCCTTGGAACATATCCCCATTGCCTTGACAGCCCAGCTCTTTCTCTTCCTTTAAGAGTCAGGTGAAATACCGCCTCTTTGTCAAGTTTTTATTGACTACTCCATCCAGTAATGACTTTCCTCATTATTCTCTTTCAGAGCATCACATTCTCTTCCTCACAGAAAAATATTTCCCACAATTCATAATTATGACCATTGTTTGTTTATTTGCTGTTTGATATCTGTCTTTCCATCTAAGCACTTTATGAAGGCAGGAACCATATCTGCTGTATCCACCACTGTGTAATCAGTGCCCAGCACAGAGTACATCCTCAAATAATTGCTGAAGGAGTTTTCAAACATAATCTTATTCAACAAATATTCCATTAAAATAACATTTACTGAGTACCTATTATGCTAGGCACAGTTCTGGAGGTTTGGGATAATTAGGGAACAAAAATCACAAAGATTGCCGTCCTTGTGGAACTTATATTGTAGACTTCCAATTCTGACTATGATGGAGTCACAGGGATCAATTAAACTTTCCTGCTGTAACTTAAAAATTGGACAAAATATATGAACAAATGTTTTAAAAATGTTACACAACATGCAGCATAGGAGATGATCCCCAAGAGAATGGAGACAAGCCTAATGAATGCTCTAGCTTACTGCATGAAAATGGTTTCTGGGCCAAAGAACAGGTAGGGAATAAGTAAACAGCGTTCAGGAATGTCCCTGAATTGAGGTTAAAAGAGAGAGAAAGAGAGAGACAGAGAGACAGAGAGAGACAGAGAGAGACACACACAGAGAGAGAGAGAGAGAGAGAGAGAGAGAGAGACAGAGAGACAGAGAGACAGAGAGAAACAGAGACAGAGACAGAGACAGAGACAGAGAGAGAGAGGCAGGGAAAGCGAGAGGACATGTACGTGCTCATGAAGCCTCCAGAGGATTCCTTCGAGTCTTTAGCTGAATACTGATAAGCACATGTGTCGGCAGAAGACTGCTTGAGACTGTGCAAAGAATTTAAGAAAGGATCAAGTGAAACAATCTCTTATGAATACACAAGGCCAGAATAATCTGTGTCTCTATTGGCCAGAGTAGTAAGACCTCACAACTGAGGTTTGAGTAGAGTCCTGAGAAAGGCATTGCTTCCACAGAGGTGCCGAATGGGCCCAGCTTAAAGGCTGCTGTGGACTCACCTGTTAAGTTTAAAAGCAAGACTTGAATAGATCAAAATGTTTCCAAGTAACTTAATTTCACTCCAGAACAAAATTAAAATATTTAATGGAATACAATATTTAAAGGAATACAAAAATTTCCAGCATGCCACAAGATAAAATTCATGTCTACAATTTTTTTAAAAAAAAAACCTGGCATGAAATAAATAGGAAAAAAATATCTCCCCTATAATGTGAAAAGAAAAAGACCCAGAATTGACATACATGATAAAATTAGTAGATAAGGATAATGTTAAAATAGCTATTGTAAATATTGTCTATATAATAAAAAAGGAACTATAATAGAGGAAAGCCAACATGATAAAAAAAAAGACATGGAAGATATTACAAAGACCCAAATCAAATCTCTGGAGATGAAAAATATGCTGTATGCAATTAGAAGATTAGATACTGCAGAAGAAAAGATTAATACTGCAGAAGATAGCAAAAGGAACTCTCCAAAATGAAGCAGAGAGAGAATAGACAAATGAGCAGAGTACAATGAGTTAGAAGACAACTTAAGTGACCTGATATATGTATAATTAAAGTCTCTAAAGGAGAGGCAAGAGATGGTGGTGAGGAAGAGAGAGAAAAATATTTGAAGATGTAATGGTGGAAAATTTTTCAAATTTGAAAAAAACTACAAACCCACAGTTTCAAGTAATTCAACAATCCAGAAATGAAGAAAAATGAATCAAACTACTCTAAGGCATGGCATAATCAAATTGCTTCTATAGTATTTGAGTGAGAGAATAAAGAGAACAGAAAATAAAATATAATAAATTTCTATAGATAATGTTAGAAGGTAGTAAGTTTTATAAGAAAATAAAAAGTAAAACAGGGTAAAAGGGAGTAAGAATGTGTGCATTGAGGGGATGTGGTGAAGAACAGGTTACAATAGTTAGGCTTAGTTGAGAAGGTAATCAATCTTTGGGTAACAACTTACAGAATGAAGGTTACAGTAGGAAATGGGGAGTCACTGACATACTATAAAAGAGCACTCTTAATGCTGTGTTGAGAACAGGAATCTATGAGAGTCAAAGGTAGAAGCAGGGACTGCCTGGGAGAATATTGCTGGTCTAAAGGAGAGTTGACAGTGGTTCAGAGCAGCATAATGGCAGCAGAGGTGGTACAAAGTCATATAATTCTAGGTAAACAGCATTGGAATATAGAGTCCCCAAGATTTTCTGATGGATAGTGGTAGACTGTAAATAAAAAAGAAAAATCAAGAGTAGTTCTAAGTTTTTGGACTGAAAAATATGGAAGGATAAATTTGGCATCATTTCAGTTGGTTAAGGCTTCAGGAATTCAGTTTTAGGTTGAAATAGGAATACCTATTAGTGAGATATACAATGCTGCAGTTTGGAAGAGAGATCAAGACTAGAGCTATGAAGCACGGAATTGAGGCCATATAGATAGATGGTACATAGAGTCCTGGGAATGAAGATCATCAAGAGAGTAAATTTAGATAAAAGAGAGAAAGAACAAGGACTGAGCCCTCGAACATGTCAATGAAAGAAGTTGGGTAACCTAAGAGAAACCAGCAAAAGAAATGTAGGAGTAGCTTGTGAGAGTGGAGAGTATTGACAGCCACATGTAGAAAGTGCTTCAAAGAATAAAGAGACGTCGTCCATGTCAAATGCTGCCAATAGGTCAAGTAAGACAAAAACTAAGAATTGACCATTAGATTTAACAATCTGGTGATCTTGATGAGAGAAGCTTCAGGGAATTGTGGGAATAGAAGCCTTGCTGGAATGGGTTTAGGAACAAACGAGGCCTCCTCCTCCTTCTTCTTGAAGAATTCAATCTTCAAGGCATTGTGTAAGACCAAGCAAGGCAGCTTTCTACACTAGGTCAGGGGCCTACAGTGAGATGTCAGAGCTTGGGCAGGGGGAGGAGAGGATCTGTGCAGGAGGCAGCCCAGAGAGGAGCATGAGGGCTCAGGTGGGATGTGAAGGTATCCATGTGCAGAGGGAAGGTTGAGAAGTGGGAGCTTGGTTCCCTACAGGGGAGTTGATGAAATAAGGATAAGGGGATCCAGGTTATCGTTCACTAAAGGGAGTTATAAATAGAGAATGTAGAAAGCTGGGTAGAACCCTGTGGTGTAGGATAGGATCTGTTTGAACTCATGATTACATAGGCACATATATACAAAGAAATAAATGTAGATGTAAAAGTGTGAGAGTGTGTGTGTGTGTTCTCTAGTGTTATCTACTGAGAAGAAGTAGGAGCAGCAACACTTCAGCGATGAGTGCACCTAACACCCACATCTTGATTTCTACATGCCATTCTCGAAGTTATCTAGTGTTCTTTGGAGAAAAGGATGATTCTAGGACTGAAGCAGGGGAATAACAAGAGAATCCTAGAACATGTTTTGAGTCGAAAATTAAGGAAGTACTCAAAGAATGATGGAGGCATGTCAAAAGGACACAGTAGCCAGCTTTTTAGTCTGTACCAATTTAAACACCAAAATAAATGATGTAAGTAGCAGATTATAAACTGTTGAATAAAAGAGGAAACCATAGGTCCATATCAATATAACAAAACACAACTTTTAAAAATAGAATGTTTGATTAGGAATGGGATAATAATAATCTCAAGGTACTTCCCCCAAATTCTAAATATTTATTAACTACAAAGGAAAAAAGAATAATTTAGATGAAGAAACCTTGAAGATACCAGCTTAATCAAGTAATCAAAGTTAACATCACCAGTGAGTGACAATTTGAAATCATATGCCACTGATAGAATGCAATGAGACAAATACCCTATCAGTTCTATAATAATGCCATAGTTTTGTTACCTGAATTTAATCGTAAATAAATATCAGATAAATCCAAATTGAGTAACAATCTACAGAATAAATGGTCTATAATCTTCAAAAGTGTCAAGGTCATAAAAGTCAAGGAAGTCTAAGGAACTGTGCTTGAAAGGATAATTACATGCAACACATGATTCTGAACTGGCTCCTTCTGTTAAAAAGAACACTATTAGAGTGATTTGCAGTACTTAAATGGGGTCTGAGGATTAGAAGGTAGCAATGTATCAATGTTAATTGCTTAATTCTGATTACTGTTATTATGATTATAGAATATTTTTACTTGTAGGAAATACACACTAAAGTATTTGGAGGTGATAGGGCATTTGTTGATGACTCATGCTCAAATGGTTCAGGGCAAAGCAAAATTCTTTGCACTGTACTTGCAACTCTTCTATATCTTTGAGATTATTTCCAGAGTAAAAATAATGTATCAAAAGAAAGGTGAAAGAGAAATTAGAGACAGTGAATACAGACAACTTTTTCAAGAAGTTATGCCGCAAAGCAGAGAAAACAAATGAGTCAGTTGCTGGAAGAGAAAGCAGGTGATTCAAGAGTAAAAATGTACGTTTTATTTAAGATGGAAAAATAACACCATATTTGTATATTGATGGAAACGGCAAAACAGAGAACAAAAACCGGTGATTCAGGACGGGCAGGTGGTGGTGGTGAACTGCTGGAGCATGTCCTTGGTTAAGGAGGTGAAACTGATGTGCAAGTGAAGGAACTCACTTTTGGTCAGAGCAAGACTCTCCCCAAGATTGACAATTGCTGAAATCCAGCTATCCAGCAGCCTCACCAAACCGGAGTGGGACTGAGAACCAGGCAGTAAGGGGAGGGGGACTCTAAATGGTTCCAGTAAAGGCCACCCAACTGTGATTTCAGGCTCTGACAAAAAGGAATCTACTCTAGGCAGACACCCTGATAGCTCTGTGAAGAAGCAGTTGTCTGCAAGGATAAAAAACAGACCCAAGAATTTAAACAGTATACAAGGATATAGCTCCATCTTCATTACATTCTGAAATTGAGAAATATCTTTTTTTAAGATACCTCGAATTAACTAATTCCACCCAACTCTACTTTTTGAGACACATCCTATAATTGATGTCGCAAAATATTTGCAACCCATCAGGCAAAGAAGCAAGCACTGACAGGTTGTCATTGCCTATGCATGTGGGAAGTTGCCTGTGCGTTAAGGTATCAGCCATTCAATCACTCCTCGGGATGAGTTGCTGGCATTGAAGGGAGCCATCCAGGTTGACAACTTTAATTTCTTGCTTAGAAAGATATCAAAGATTACACTGGGATGGCAGCTTGAAGCGGTGAGTTTTAGTGAACACTGAACATTGCCTGCCACAGGCCTGGCAGTGTAGTTGAAGGCAAAAGAAACTGCCAAACCTCTGGGAAGAGAACATAGAATTTTCAAACTAGGAGAGACTGGTCTGACATTTGTTTAGAAAGATCTTTTACTCAGGTCAACAGCTGCTTTAAAACTTCATTTTTCTTTGTATCATTAATATGTCATTTAAATATGGGGAAATAAACATCGAACTTAAGCACTTAGAAAATACAGGAAAACCCTCAATATTCTTTGCTATGCCTTGGAATTGTATGAAAATACCAGAGGTGCTATGGAGAGCAACGTTACTAATGCAGGGAATGGAGAGCGGTAAGTCACCATGTGACTCCTTATCACTGCTGGTGGTCAAAGGTGAGTCTAATGGATCTTCCCACTGCGATTGTGAAAAGTACCCAGGATCAAACATTGATTGTGATACTAGAGAAACTGTAAATGTATAGGTAAATATCTACTATTTTTATTTATAAAATAATGTGCTAATATTCAAAGTAGGCTTTCCTTTCCCTCTCCTCTAAGGTGATATTAAATTATTGGTATATATTGAGAGGATATTTCTAAAAAGGAAATAGAATAACTAATTAATTTTCAAAACAACCATCAAGAAAAGGACCTTATATTTAATCTACTCTGTTTAATAAAAGAAGAAAGACATTTAGAATTGTCATCCAAAATAGTTAAATTTTTAAGAAGGGAGACATCGTCTGGCCTAAAAACAAGGCTATTCAGAAAAATTCATTTCCCAGAGATTTCAAATTATCAAGGCTTTACAGTACTACTTCTCTAGTTCCAAGGTACAATGTATAAGCACGTACTCGGTGCTTAACAAGAATCTACTAAGTTTTTAAAAATTATATTGACTCATGAAATGAAGTTTTATGTTCAATTATTAATGTACACCTGAATTAAATTTTAAATGTTTTGCTTCATTTTCAGCAAATCAAATAAATTAGAACTGGCCATCTTTAAACACAGCCTTTTCCCCTTAAGTTCTTTGATACACTATGCCCATTTTATTAGCCCTGAAAATATTCTCAGTTGGCCTATAAGAAGGCTTGCATCTCATTCTGTTTAATAAATTGGACACAAGAATTTATAGGGAAGAGATACTAAAACTTTCAATTAAATGCTGGGGAAATCCTTTAAAAGTCCCAAACCTAGGATGTATGTTCCCTCTCTAGTACCAAGTATGATGTCTAACTGGCCCATTTCTCAGTACAGTTGTCCATGAAGTTCAATTTCAATCTATCATGAGACAATTGTCAGAAAGATTATTTAATCATTAAAATGTTCATATTTGCTTCAATAATTTATACATATTTGTCAGTTATGAAAATCAGTCTGCTCTTTTATGTTGAACTATTTTTAAAAGAAAATATACTATAAATGCTGGCTATTTACATGACATGACACATTTTACTTATCCTTAAAATGATTAATTTTGCCTTTTTTTGTACATTTCATTAATTTTTCTCCTATTACCAGTTAAATTTGGCCAATTACCTTCTTAGAATTTCCCAAACCATAAACATATTTGGAAATGTCATGTAGAATACAGTTCCTTATGTCCTATAATATGATACTCCTAGTACATGAACTTGAAGCTATCCAGTATACAGAAGTGTTTCCTGAGGGCCCACACACCTTAGCACCATGAAGGATGCAAAGAAGTGGAGGACGTGGTCTTTGTCTCTGAGGATTATATAGTCTAGCTGAAAAAATTTATTAAATGAGGGTAAAATTAATTAGTAAATAGATTAGGATATATGATCAGCATGGAAAAAAAAGATTCTTGGGACAAGTGGGGGTTTTAGCTGACCACTAATAGAGTGAGATTTGGATAGTGTCTTAGTCTGCTCAGGCTGTTATAACAAGATACCACGGACTGGATGGCTTATAAACAACAGCATTAATTTCTCACAGTTCTGGAAGTGGGAAAGTTGAAGATTAAGGTCCTGGCAGAGGGCCTGCTTCATGGTTCATATATTGCCATCTTATCACTGTGTCCTCACATGGGAGAAAGGGCAAGGCATCTTCCTGGGGTCTCTTTTATAAAAGCACTAATCGTTCTCATGACTGAATCACCTCTCAAAGGCCAGACCTCCAAACTCCATTATGTTGGGGGTTAGGATTTCGGCATAAAAAAAAATTTGGGGGGAGGGAGGGGAACAAACATTCATTTTATATATAAAAAGTAGGAAAAGAATAAAGGGAAGGGTGTTCTCAGTGAGGAACCCAGAATAACAAGAGAGGTGGGAATTTGCACAGCATGTCCTTGGGATGGTAAGGAAAGCCAGTCGGAAAGTTCTATTGGGCACATTTGGAAGAAATGAGAAATAACTTTGACATTTTTATGTGGGGTCAATTTATGAGGCACCCAATTAGTAAAGAAGCAATAATTTCGCTCATGCTTCTGGCCTCGGCTTCCTTTTGCTCTTCATGATGTTAACAACACCCTCTGTCAAACAGCAGCTTCTCAGATTACAATGATTCCTCCCCTCCTTAAATACCTCTCCCCTTCCCATCCACATGGAGGTGTTGACTCCTAGAAGCCACGTTTGTACAATGTGTTTCAGTTCTAACGTCAGTTGACTTTAGCTGTGGATGGCTCATTCTTGTTAGAACAGAGATGCCACTCTAGGAACATGGAACTGAGACTAAAAGGGATGGAATTAATCGAGCTCTTTCTTCATGGGCCTGGAACTATGACATGTGATCCTGGGAGCCATCTGATGTCTGCCACATGGAACAGGCAGCTGAGAAATATATCCTTTCCCGTAAAACAAAGAGGCAGATACACAAAGAGAAGCAGGGGCATGTAACAGAGCACACGCAGTTCCTGATGGCCTTCTCGTTCTCACTTCTACTGTTTACCCAGCTACATTTTTGTTGTTGGGGTCTGAGACACCCTGTATCTTTTACAATCAATTCCCTTTTTCTGCTTAAGCTAGCTTGGGTTAGGTTTCTATTATTAGAAACCCAAAGACTCTTAATAGAGTGATGAATAAATAGATTTACTGAAGTCCTGCTGTCCTTTACATTGATGCATGCGCTCTCAACTTGAGCTGTCAGCACAAATTTTCTTTCATTCGCCTTAGTGTGAGTATACTGCTGTTTGATGTATCTAAGTGTTACAGTCCCCACAACCCCTCTACCCCTCCCCCCAGCTTCCTTGGATTTCTCTTTACTTTCTGTCCCTCAATGAAATGTTAACAAAGAAATACAGAAAGGCTGGGACTATAATTTATATATGCCTGAGGCTTACGAACAGATAGATAATGGGTTCATTAGCCCAAATCTCCCAGGATGTGTGAAGCAAAGGGTTAGGAAACAAGAAGGTTTAAAATGAATACATTATTCAGATCCTTTTATGGTGGGACTACTCTATGCAACCCCAATTATTCTGGAGGCCACATAAGGGATAAGGCTACGCCCTACTGACAGGACCCTTGATAGCTCCAGTGATAGCTGTCGCCTTATCCCCTGTTCCTTGTGGCCTTAACCACTGTAGGCTCTGCCAGAAACAATAATAAAGCCACTGCTGCCAGAAACTAGGGCTTGAAGAGGTCACTACTCTCCCTGGAAAATCACAGCCTGGGATCTTCAGAGAGGAGCCCCTTCCTGCCGATAGGATAGCGCATAGAGAGAGGTGGAGAAACCTGAATGCTCAGAAGCCTTGAAGGGACTCCTAAAGGCAGATAACCAAGCCCTAAACCAGCCAGCTGACAACTGTGTCAACACAGTCACAGTTTTATCCAACAGCTAAACTAAAAATAATCTGACACTTCACCACAGCATGCCTGCCTGGCTCTGATGTGCAGAACAAATGTTAAAATACAGGCTGCTGCTGTATTTTCTAGATTTGATGGTCTGATGACGTCAAGAGGGATTCAGAGATCTGAATGTGAAAAATCACCTGGGAAGGCAGCTCCTTGGTGCTCAGTTGATTAGACAATGCTTTGTCTCTCTTTTCATAGTGATTTAACGTGGTCTCTTTACGAGTAGTATACAAAGGATATTGAGGCGAGTGCTAACTTCTAATGATATTTGGTACTTATGCTTCTTGGATATCTTTTTGGTATCATGGATAGGTCTTATTCATTTTTTTTTTTTGTAATCCCTTATTAGAATAGGAGATCCTTGAGGGCAAGAATCATGTCTTTATCTTTATCCATCTCTATCTCTCTAAGACTAAAAGATCCCTGGCAATTTAGAAAGCTCTCAATAAATATTTATTAGATAAATGAATAAGTGAACAACTGAAAAAACAGCAAAAATCCAACCTTAGGGGGAGGGTCTGGGGAAGCTTCTTAAAGGATGTAATGATCGATTTAAGTCTTCAAGAAATTGTAAATTCATTGGAGTTGGTAAAGCAATAGAGAAGAGGAGAGTGGATGTTCCAGGCATTTGAAATTCTCATCAAGGGAATTAGAAGTGGTTCAATATGGCATGTGGGCAAAAGGAAGGGGGTGAAGCTGAAAAATGGGCAGAGGCCAGAAGTACCTTGCATATTCTGCAAATGGTCTTGAATTTTATGTGATACATCACATGAACAAAATGAAGGGTGAAAATCATGAGCATATCAGCAGCTGTAGAAAATGCATTTGACAAAATCTAACATCTATTTATGATAAAAACTCTCGGCAAAATGGGAATAGAGGAAACATACCTCAATGTAATAAAAACCTTATATGACGAATGCACAGCTAACATCATACTCAATAGTGAAAAGCAGAAAGCTTTTTACTTAAGATCAGGAACAAGGCAAGGATATTCACTTTTACCACTTTTATTTAACATAGTATTGGAGATTCTGATCACAGCAGTCAGACAATAAATAATAATAATAATAAAAGGCATTATAATTGGAGAGGAAGAAGTAAAACTGTCATTATTTGCAGATGATACAATACGATATATGGAAAACCCTACAGATTCTACTAAAAAAATATTAGAATAAATAAATGCAGTAAAGTAGCAGGAGACCAAATTAAATTTTGAAATCAGTTGAATTTTCATACAACAATAATGAACTTTTAGAAAGAGAAATTAAAAAAAAATCCATTTCCAATTGTGTAAAAAAAAAATACTTAGGGATAATTTTACCCAGGGAGGTAAAAGATCTGTACTTAGAAAACTAAAAGACATTGACAAAATGTGAAAGGGATTAAGAAATACAAATTGCCAGTTAAAAAAAATAGTCATAGGGATATAAAGTACAGGGAATATAGTCAATAATACTGTATTAACTATGTATGGCATCAGGTGGTGTAAAATATTCACCAAAGACGTATCTGATAAGGGGTTAACATCCTAAAAATATAAGGAACTTAACGCCAAAAACACAAACAACGCGATTAAAAAAATGGGCAGAGGACCTGGATAGACACTTCTCCAAAGAGGACATACATATGCCAACAGACATGTGAAAAGATGCTCAACACCGCTAATTGTCAGGGAAATGCCAATTAAAACTCTGATGATATATCTCCTCACACCTGTCAGAATGGCTATTATCAATAAATGAACAAACAAGTGTTGGTGAGGACGTGAAGAAAAGGGAACCCTGGTGCACTGCTGGTGGGACTGTAAATTGGTGCAGCCACTATGGAAAACAGTATAGAGGCTCCTCAAAAAAATTAAAAATAGAACTACCATGTGACCCAGCAATTCCAAAATATGGAAGGAACCTAAGTGTCTATCGACAGACAAGTGGATAAAGAAGAGGTAGTACATATATACAATGGCATAGGCTTGTCCATAAAAAATGAATGGATGAACATAGATGTGTATTATGCAAAGTAAAATAAGTCGGACAGAAAAAGACAAATACCATATGATTTGACTTACATGTGTAATCTAAAAAACAAAATAAATGAACAAGCAAAACAAACTCAAGATACAGAGAACAAACTGATGGTCATTAGACAAAAGGGGAGTAGGGGAGATGGGTGAACAAAAGTGAAAGGGATTAAGAAGTACAAATTGCCAGTAACAAAAATGGTCCCAGGGATGTAAAGTACAACACAGGAAACACAGTTGATACTATTGTAGTAACTATGTATGGTGTCGGGTACCAGACTTATCAGGGGGGTCACTTTGTAAGTTATAGAAATGTCTAACCACTATGCTGTACACTGAAATGAATACACTATTGCTGATTGGCTGCAACTGAAGTTAAAAAAGAAAAGCTTGAATTTTAGTTTACTGGTAATGGCAGTCACAAAAAGATTTTCAATAAGTGAGGATCATAATGAGATTTTCTTACAGAAGTTATTCTTTGGCAGCAACATGGCGGGTATTTGAGATAGGATTTCAGAGAGCTAAGAGGTCTGACCTATAGTTGAAAAGGTGTCTAACTGTCATCTTCCTCCCACAGGCAGCTTTTCATCATCACCAACACCATTGCATCCTCCTTCAGGAGCCAGGCCTGGGGATTCTGAGCAGTAACAGAAAATGTCAACCACAATAGTGCTTCAGAAACACTGTTTTCTTAGCTGGGCTACACCAAAAGGCAAAGTGGTTTTTCCAGAAGGTCCAGAAGCAGAACCTCCTCTCGCCCCGAAAAAGAGTGGAATGACTCCTTCTGATACCACAATCATTGGGCCACCTCGCTTCTCTCAGCAGTTATTGTGCCCCACTGCCACACTGTCCTTTTTCAGCAAGGGAGTAAAAAGGAAGAGGCAAGGGTAAAAGAGAAGAGAAGAGAAAGGTGGTAAAGGAGCAAGCCAGATGTGGAGGACCTTTAATTTATCTCATTTGTGAATAATGAAGAACGAAAGCTGTTGCACGAAGAGCAGAAGCTGTTTACATTTTGTGGCCCATTACCAGGACTCGAATTTTACAAAGATTTAGGATAGATGGAAGAGTGTCCATGGACATTTGCTCAGCTTATTTATGGAGACAGATCACTCTCTAGCACATATCTGATGGGCGTTAAAAGGAGGTAACCACTTCTTCTAGGAGGGTAGTTCTCAACCTTGGCTATACATCGACATTAATAACTAAAAATATACACTCATACTTGAATTATACCCCAAGAGATATGGTCTAGGATATGGTCTTGGGACTGGTCTGCTTATAGAATTCCCTGTTTGATTTGAATGTGCAGGTGGACTGAGAACCATTGCTCTAGACCAGGGGACGGCAAAGTTTTCTGTAAAAACCCAGAGAGGAAATATTTTATGCTTTCTGCGCCATGTGATTTCTGTTGTAATTACTCTGCTGTTGTGTGAAAGTAGCCATAGACGATATGTAAATGAATGGGTGCAGGTGTGTGTTCTAATAAAATTTTAATACAAAAACAGTCAGTGGGTTGGATCTGGCTCATGAACCATAATTTACTGACCCTTACTGTAGGAACACACTCCTAGGAGGCTGGATTGTCCAGGTTCCTAAGTTAGTTATGGAGGGAATAGGAAAAATATTCTAGTTTTAAAAAAAGGCATTTGGAAGAATGTTCTAATCTTATTTTAGTAAAATAAGATATGTTTCTAAGTTCCATTTCATAAAATGCTTGGGTCTCCTGGGGAAGTAAAGTCTTAGTAGTTGACAAATGCTCATTTTAGCAACCCTGAAGTAGCCATCTATTAATAATAACACCGTGTGGGTCAACTTTACATTTAAAATCTGCTGACAAGGAGTTTGGATTTAAAGTCTTGGTTCAGTATGAGATAGGTCCCACTTAAGGCAAAACTGTCAGGTTGGATCTGGGGAGTGAGAGAAAGAAAAAGTAAACCATTAATTTCCATTGAACCTCTATGCTCTTTGTGATTTTTATATTCTGGAGGAAAAAAAAAATCCAATGAGGTAGAAAGAAGAGAAAAAATAAAAATAACCAGAAATGGTGAATTAGAAGGATTAGACATGAAAGATATGACACCTAAACTTAGAATCTGAATCAGGATAGAAAAAAATTAAAACTCAAATGAGAAAAGGGTACTTACAAGGTCAGGAGGGCTGACTGGTGGACTGCTTGCTATGTGTTTTTTGTATGTTCTCAAGTCCCTTGGCTAGAATTCAGTCATGAGCCTATGGTTTTTTTGTTTTTGTTTTTTTGTTTTGTTTTGTTTTTAATTCTACATGGAGAACCAGTTTTCATTTCTACTATCATTTTATGCTGGAAAAATCTAGAGAAAGCAAAGACATTAGAAAAATAAACTTTTGCCTAATTCTTAAGTTTCTCTTCCATCATCACTGGTTTCATCGCTCTCTGTGGAAGGAGGAGTAAATGATAGATGGTTGCAAATCATGCCCTTTAAAATCAATGCTAGGTGAGCTGTGTGGATTATGTTGTCCTTACCTTTATCCTGTCTATGTTGGCTTCCATCTTCAGCTGTTCTACCAGCTTCCTGGCTTGTGCTATGCTGGCAGTGTTGTTGCTGGCCATTGGAGTGCTCAGTGGGTTTTTCAGGCACACTAGGAAAGAAAACGAGGAAGAATGCATCAGAGAGAATTCAAGAGCTGCTAAATGTACAGGTTCACCATAACCGGGGGAATCTCAAAAGTGTGGGCGTACACAGGCCTGGCTAATTCAGCCCTCTGTACCCCTAATCCAGCATGCTTCTGACTGTCAGGCAGACCAAAACATGGGGTTTGTTTTTCCAACTCCCCTCACCTTCGGTCCTTCCATGCGTATTTAGAGGGAAAAAAATGAAGAATGTTACCAAGTCAGTTAGAATAAGATGTGCTGCCAAACTAATAAAGCAAGTTATTAAAATTACCTTAATTTATGAAATAAATTAAAAATGGTAAAGGTGACAGAATGCATCATCACAGTTGTTATTTGTTGGGTATTTATTGTTACTATTGTCAAATAATGCATTAAGTGCCCTCAGAGGATTAGCAGTAAAGGCAAGAAAAGACAAGCGGTAAATTATATAATCCTAGAGGACTAAAGACACCAAGTTTACAATGTTTCCTTGATGGGCTCAGACACCAACTTTCTGGTTAACTATAACCACGTGGGCCTATGAAGTGGCAGAGAGACTGCAATAGGTGTGGCTTTCCAGTGTCACTTACCCAGTTCTGTTTTAAACAGTCATTTCTCTTTACCCTATGTGAAACACAGCTTTATTCACAACTATCCACTCTACTTACAATTCTTCAGAAACACATTTATAACGTCAAGGAGAAGGGATTGCCATATCTAAATTGTTAATTACATCAATGAGCTCACCAGCGGTATTCTAAGTGCAGTACAACAGATTTACTAATTTTTAAAACATGGAAATGGAACATAAATGTTTGGAGGGTGGAACTGTTCTGTACCTATGCAGATCATGAGAGGTTTCTCTGCCCCTGGCTCTGCCACACTTCCTCCCCATCCTTGACCCGACTCCCTTCCAGTGCCTGTCACAATTTCATTTCTCTTCTAATTCTTTTTTGACAAACCATCTCACTTTATTCTTGTTGCTTATCTCAGAAAGTGTCCTATTTTATTTTCAGTGCCCATTTTCCTACATTTCGTTCAGGTCTTCCTTCATGTCAAGGTACCATATGCTATTTTGGGACTGTCTGTGTAAAGGTGCCCCTGGAGGTCAATGACACCCAATAATAAAGCAATGTCTGAGAGATGCAATTTAACTAGAGTGCATGACCCAATAAATGAGAAGCATTAAAACACTGCTTCAGTCAACACTAGTTGAATCTTGTTCTGAAGACATTTTATTAAAAACCGTGACTTCTGCTAGCTTTAGGGAATATTTTTATCTAGGGATAAAGTAAGATCAGGCTACCATCTAAAAAAGGAAAGAGGACAAACAGAAAACCTGGGGAAGGAAGAATGACCCAAAATAAGTTCAATACATAGATTTTTATTAAAATCAAGAAGTAATTTTTAATTATCAAAGAAGCAAAAGTCTATAAATTATCTCCTTTGGTTCTCATTTCTTGATATCTAGTTCTTCACAATGAAAGAATTACATATAACTCTCTATAAACAAAGAATTCCCTTTACAGAGTGCTATTTTATAAAGAATGCTGCAAAATAAGTTGCTTTGACAAAATTTACAGTATAAATTGGAAGATAAATTAACTGTTCCCTCAACTTATTTTCAAAGGAATCAGACAATATAAAATGGGAAGGAAGACTGAAGGGATTTTAAAACCACAAAGATCTCTGAATTCTACTTTCATATGCTTGAACATCAAGGGAACATATAAAAAACAAACAAAAAATATTTTTAAAAAGGCTTTACCAACTATCATTTCATCGTCATGGTTAAGGACCCAATCATCTCAGCCCTATAGGGAAATTATATGCCCCCAAGTTAAATAAACATCTAACTGTCTCAAAAATCTTTACAAGTCAGAGATGGAATAGCAACTTATCAATTAGGGTACCCTAATTCTTCCATTCATCCAAAGTTGGCAGGCAGCCATGATCTACAAGCTCTGGACACTGTTCGATGAAGCTAATATTTCTTCTAACCTGAATTTATCACACTAGAATATAGACTATCACAGAATTACCAAATCCTCACTGGGTCTGAGGGAGCTTTGGGAGTCTGGCTAGCCTCTAAATCTAAATCAAATCACAGAGACCACAGCTTGCCTCTAATTATCCCTTCTGTTCTTCATTAATAATAACATTTTTTTTCTTACTTTTTACCAGAGATTTCAAGACATCTGAATATTAGCTGGGCATTTTTTGCTGAAAGATACATTCTCCAGCTTCCCTTGCAGCTAAGTATAGTTATATGACTAAGTTTTGACCAATGAGATATAAGCAGAAGTGTCCTTGAAGGGAAGGGGTGTGCCCTTTGCCTCTCCTTCCTCTTGTCACTGGCCTAGAAGGTAGTCATGTTGACCATAGAGCTCTAGGCTATACTTCAGAGGTGAGCAGGAAGGATCCAGGTTCTTATTGACACTGTAGAGCCATCGTGCCACCTGTGAACTGGCTACCATATATGTGAAGAGAAATATGCACTATCACCATCATTCAGGGTTTCTCTGCCATTGGCTGACAGACTTGCCATTAACTGATTAAATGATCCAATATTATCACTCAAGTATCTAGGAAAGCTTATGTCCTAATGCCTGTTTATGTTCCCTGGGAAAGCTGTAGGTGTCCTAAGGAGATAGAGATAAAAAAGTATATGAGTTTTCTACGGCTGCTGTAACATTACTATAAATTTATAGCTTAAACAATAGATATTTATTATCCTATAGTGATAGAGATCAGGAGTCTATAGTAGGCCTCACTGGGCTAAATTCTAGGTGTCAGCAGGGCTGCATTCCTTCTGAATGTTCTAAGGGAGAATCTGTTTCCTTTCCCTTTCTAGCTTCTAGGGGCTGCCAGCATTCCTTGGCTCTTGGCCTTTTCCCTCATCTCCAAAGCCAGCAAAGGTGAATTGAGTTCTTCTCACATCATATCACTCTGACCTCTTCTGTTGTCACATCTTCCTTTGATTCTCCTCTGCCTCCTCCTTCGACTATACTGGACCCACCCAGGTAACCCTGAACAATCTCCCAATCTTTAGGTCAGCTGATTAGTGGCCTTAAATTCCATCTGCAATCTTAATTCGCCTTTTCCATGTTACATAACATAGTCACAGGTTCCAGGAATGAGGACATGGACATCTTTGGGGCCTTTATTCTCCCTACATAGAAAGAGATCTCTGTGCAGGCATAAAAAGTAAACGAAGAGGTGGGGGTTGATATAGAAAAAGAGGAATTGGCCAGCATGCAAGTCTAGAAATGCTGGAGAAAGAATATATTTGAAACCTAAATGGACTTAAGAGAAACAAATAAACATAGGACTTTGATTTGTGCCCCAAGTTTTAGGAAGATCCATCTTCCTAAATGTTCCTGAATATTCTTGTTTTATATGACCCAACAGAGTCTAATGCCGTCTTGAAATTTACTTCATGCATTTCCCTTTTTTGCATGTCTAGCTGCTTCCCCGTAAAAGCAATGATGGAATTCCCTTCATGAAGACCATTAGAACTGTAGAGTCCTAGATCCATGTTCCAAAGAAGTATGTATTTTCCTAAAAGATGGCTATGATAAATAGGAAACGTTAGCTTATCTTCTAAGCTTGAGACATTTGGACAACGCATTACACACACACACACACACACACACACACACACACACACACACACACACACACACACTGAGAACTCTTTTCATCTTACAGAACTGAAGCTCCATAAACAATAATCAGGAACTCCCATTCTTTTCTTCTCTCAGCCCTGGAAACCATCATTTCACTTTCTAGATTTCTATAATTTGGCTATTCTAGGTACCTCATAGAAGTAAAATCATACAGTATTTGTCTTTTCACTTTTTTTAAAAATGCCTACAGCATCTGATATTCCTAGGTAATCTCCTATCCAAGTACTAACCAGGCCTGACCCTCCTTAGCTTCTAAGATCAGATGAGATTGGGTGTGTTCAGGGTGGCATGGTCGTAGAAAGTATTTGTCTTTTCATGATTGGCTTAGTTCCCTTACCATAACGTCCTCAAGATTCATCCACATTGTAGCATGTGTCAGAATTTCCTTCCTATTTAAGGCTGAATGTTTAAGACGCTACTTTCAGTTCTTTTGGGTATATACCTAGAAGTGGAATTGCTGAGTCTCAGAGTAAATCTATTTTTAATTTTTTGAGAAACAGGCTGTTTTCCACATTGACTGTACCATTTTATATTTTCATCAAAGTGCAAGGGTTCCAATTTCTCCTATCCCAACACTAACTTTTATTATTTTATGTTTTTTTTTTAAATAGTCATCATCCTAATAAGTGAGAGGTGGTATCTTATTGCGGTTTTGATTTACATTTCCTAATGATTAGTGATGTTGAGTATCTTTTTCTGTAATTATTGACCACTTATATCTCCTTTGGAGAAATGTCTATTCAAGTCCTTTGCCCATTTTTGATTTTTTTGTGTGTTTTTCAGTTTTAGGAGTTCTCTATGTATTCTGGATATTAACCTATTATCACATATATGGCCTGCAAATGTTTTTTCCCATTCCATGGATTGACTTTTCACTATTAATAGTGAACGGTACATTTTGATGCACAAAAGTTTTTCATTTTCATGAAGTCCAGTTTGTCTATTTATTCTTTTGTTGACTGTACCTTTGTTGTCACATCCAAGAAATCACTGCCAAATAAGATGTTGTGAAGCTTTTCCCCTATGTTTTCTTTAGAGAGTTTTATATTTTTAGCTCTTACGTTTACACATTTGATCTTTTTTTTTTTAATTTTTAGTTTTTTAATTTTTTATGCCTGCAGCATCTGGTCTTCCTAGGTGGTGTCCCATCCAAGTACTAACCAGGCCCAACCCTACTTAGTTTCCAAGATGATCATTTTGAATTAATTTTGTACATGGTGTGAGGTAAGGGTTCAATTTCTTTCTTTTGCATATGGATAGCTAGTTTTCCCAGAATAATTTGCTGAAAAAATTATCTTCCCCTATTAGATGATCTTGTCACCCTCATTGAAAATCATTTGACCATATACGTGAGGATTTATTCTTGGACTCTCTATTCTGTTCCTAAGTTAATTTTATTCTAAGTTAATTTCTAAGTGTTTTTTCTTTTGACACTATGGTAAAAAGAATATTTAAATTAAATATCCTTTTAAGATTGTTCATTGTTAGTATATAGAAATGTTACCTTACTGATTCTTATTTGGATGAGGAAGGCTTTGTCTTCCAACCCTACCTAAGTTGAGAGTAATTGAATGCAATGAGAAGTTTGTTGAGGAAAGGTGTTGCACCTTGTGAACATAATGGGGCCAAGACGAAGTGTTGACAGAATCCTGTCAGATGCTTAGGCAGTTTCAACAAGGAAGCACAGACACACATCAGATATTCTTTGCTAACGTTCCTGTTTCATTTCACATGTAACTCAACCTGGGTAGAAATTATTTTTTTAAGAGGGAAGGAAATGGTTTGAATACACTAACTGAAATAGCTAAAAGAAAAATAAAATTCTGCTGAGATGATCATGTAGATAAAGCTTTCACACACACACACACACACACACACACACACACACACACACACACCTATTAAAAACAACTAAAAAGTTTTAGTTAAAAAGGCAGGGTAGTTCATTTCTATGCATTTCTCCCCCTTCACCTGATTAGCGCAGTCATTGGACTGCCTTGTAATGCACTGTAGTTTACCTTTCCAGGGGTTTAGCCTATAGAAGCCATCAGAGGGCCACTCCAGAGCTTCACCCAGTTGTGGACTCTACCTCTTTCAGAAATTGGTGGGGCAGAAGAAAACAGTCAGAGTCTAGTCCTCTTGGGGAAAGTCTGGATTCCTGAGGTCACTTCTTGTATCTCAGAACATCTCTGGGATTTAGCTGCTGTAACACTCAAAGGTTGAGTAGTGCTACAGTGACACTCTTCAGTCCAGGAAGCCATTTGTAGTCCAACAATCGGTAGTACCTGTGAAGTTCTGGATCATCTGGCAACCAAGTTATAGTATGGAATATGGCTGGTCACACATCCCTGTGTTTGAATCAGTAAACTATAATACTGCATGTTAATTCTTCCAGAAGTCAAAGCCAAAAGCTCTTTTTAAAATTCTAATAATTTACCCACTGGAAATTCCAAATGGGATTCAAACTATTCTCCCCACTCCACACTAGAGTCACCAGTAGTGGTTCTCAACTCCTTAGGAGGCATTTGGAAATGCGTAGGGGTGATCTGGGTTATGACAAATAACTAGAGGTGCTCCTGGCATATACTAAACAGAGGCAGAAATTCTAGTGCCCTGCAGAGTGCTGGTAAAAATGATTTGTGTTGCTCAAAAGGCCTATAATACTCTCAGTGAGAAAGGACATTGACAAACTAGCCATAGAGCTAGGCATGAAAAATCTGCTCAAAGAAACTACACCATGAGGAAAGGTTCAACTAACTGGGCTTTTATACTTCTGTCTTATGATCTCTATTACCTTCCCATTGATGAATACGTATTAAATGCTCATAATTCTCATCAGCATCATTCTTTATGGATATTTGGTTCCGCTTATTTAAAAGAGAACATAGTCTCTTGCAGTGTGCTGGTGGAATGAGATTATGCTCGGTTCTATCTGCCAGTGAACAAAAAGAGTACAAATAACAAAAACCCTTAGAACAATTACAGAGCTTGTGTGTAAGAGACTGGCAGGACTCTGCAAGAATGTCCTAATTATCCCACCTGAATTCCAAACCCAAGAATAATACAGAAGGCATTTTATTCTTTTCATCTGATGAGAGGGGCTCCCCCTGCCCAACCCCAGCAATATGAGATGCAGACATAGACATAATGGAATAATAACCATTACATAGTTTTCATTGTCTATAAACACATCCAGAATCTTAATTTCTTTCAGGAGGAACTTTTCTGTTAAGAAACCACACATTTTCTTGTCATTTAGGCTTAGGAGTAAACACACAACCCTTATTTCTGTGCCACGAAGATAAATAAATGTTTTGATTATGGGATCTTTGAGATAACCTGTTTAGAGAGAGTAGGTTAATTGGGGAGGATTCCATTCTTCTCATATTCTGATGGTGTTTTTTAAGCCAAGGATTCCCTATGGCCTTCCATTTTAATTACAACTCTGGGTTCTTCAGAACCGTGTTTTCATATTTCCTGCAGGTGCTAAGGGGGTTTGATTTATTTGTTTTGTATAGTTACAGGTTCAGATTACATTGGCAATAAATCAAATAATTCTAAGTCTTCCAGTCACCTGATGATGCCTTTATTATTCTCATTTGCCAGTTAGCAATATTATTGGTGAGTAGTTATTAGTTCCTTTTGAATTAGAGGACTAATTTCAAATTATTCCAATTTAAAAATTTTCACCAATTCTACAATTAGTTGCCTGGATAAATATCTTTGTTAACAGTTCATACTACAACGCAAGTTTGATCATTTGCCACTCATTTTTTTGATTCTTACTCTTATTTATTCTGCAGCAAGTAAGTACACCATTATGAAATTGATTAGATTACATACACAAAGAGTACAGTTAATATCCATTCCTGTGAAGGGCTTTAACATTCAGAACACTAGTGAATTTATGCATAGCAGCTGCAGTGTGAATCAAATAATAATTATAAAATAGCCTGCCAGGCTTCAGGGTAGTTTTTTGTCAGGCATCTCTTCCTGTTACTAGTTGGCCACTTTGACTTGAAGAGACCATACTAGTGCATTTCAATCTGTACTAATCAGCACACGCTAATTTCTTTTTGTTTCTTCAGCCACAAAGGACATTTTAAATCAACAAGGGATTTATTTGTGAAGCTTGTTATTTCTCCCTCAACACTTTCGAGCCCCAGAGTATTAAGGTTGGAATCTGCCTTGGACACACGCTTTCCCAATCATGTGTTTCAACAGTTGGAGATGTCACAAAGGTATCTTTTGGGTGTCACAATGTCTTGGTTTCCTCACTTGCTTTTGTTCATTTTTGAGCAGTATTGTGGAGGCTGGAGGTGGAAAATAAAAACAGAGATGAGAATAGAGCAAATGGGGGGACAGGGAGGAAGGATAATAGGGTACATCTACACAGACTTAGGCACAGAAGAGCTTGGAGATAAAGGGTATGAAATGATCTTGAACTCCACTGGCTACTGGTTGGTATTTCAAGAGAAGAGGGAAGAATGAGAATAGGGGAACTAGGGAGCGGAAAAAAAAGGGACCCGAAGAGGGGAGGGAAGGGGAACCAGGGAGGGGAAGAAGGCACAGGAGCCAGAATGCAGAGAGCTGGACAACACAATGCTGGCTACGGTGAAAGATGGGTTTGTAAACAAAACAAAAACAGGAGGCTTCTAAGTTCCTTCCTCTTCCTCTATTCTCCCCTCCATATTTTTTTGTGCTTCTCATTTCCGGGAATTTGATTTTACAGGCAAAACTCTGTTCTTTCACCAGAGAACAAGGAACTCATACTAAAAATGAATATTAGCTTATAAACCAAGGGCTTTCCATGTGACAGGAAATGGCCCAAGTGCTTTAAAGCATTATTTAATCCTCAAAACAACCCAAAGAAAGTAAGTAAGCACTGCATCCCTAGTTGGAGGAAACTGAAGCTTAGATTGAATGCTCTGACATTAGTGAGAAGGGTGTTTCTGAATCATGCTCCCCAGGGAAAGATTTTCTTTCAGCCCTTCTCAACTCATATTTTTAGAGGCAGCAGATTGATCCTAATCAAGGAGGACTATGTCTATATATTTGGTCATTTTCACAAACATAATAGCAAGTTTTACGGTCCTTGTAGCTACAGGGAGAGCGAATGCGAATGAGGGCTAGAGTGGATGCTGTACCAACAAAAGTGCTAGGGTACCAAGAGGGAAGAAGATGGACCAAGGAAGCAACATCAACTTAAAACCTGCTCTGCTATTTCTATGTGGGTTTGCTAGGACGTTGCCACTTACCAAAAGGAATAAAGACAAAATCCCATCTGATTTTCCTCAAACCAGCATGGGACCCATCTATGCTGTATAGATGGAGAGTAAGACACACATAGCTTCCCTGACTCACTGGGGTGCCAGAAACCATTATTTGAAATGACAACTCTCTGCTTTCCAGTAAACTGTTGTTTTTGAAATAACACCTCTGTGATAATGCAGCTTTCCAAAAGCAGCACCATTCCTAAGCTGCTTTTAACGACCTTGACAAAAACACAGCCCTTAAAAAATGTTGACTCAAAAGTCATGGATTTCACAGATTTTGTAAAATCAAACAGGAATGAATAGGTCATGTTGCAACTTTAAAATGACATGTAAGCTTTTAGTTTTTATCCGAGCTTTATGTAAGGAAGTGGCTTGTGCCCTAAAATGGGGGCTGACATTCTTATGATATTAAATGAGCTTTGTTCACTTCAGGGAAAAAAGATTAATATTTTGTATGGCATATGTCAGATTTTCTTCTTTCTTTCTTCTTCTTCTTCTTTTTTTTTTTTTTAATGTGGAAGCCCAGACCATGAACCAGCAGGGTTCCAACAAAAGAGTAATAATGAGCTTGTTTCCATAGAAATGGCTCTGTTAACCTACTGATGTCTAATTCTCCACAGCAGCGGGCAAGAGGGATCTGACAAGTAGCGGCCTTCTGCCGCTTTGTAGAAATTATCCATTGGTTAATTAATTTCTTAAAAAAAAAAAAAAAAAAAAGAACTACTGCTTCAATCCTAAATGTTCAGTGGATGTCAAGCCTTAGGCAACCCCTGGAGTTCAGGGAGCCTTGCCTACCTGAGTTTCCTTGCCACAGATCCAATGGCCCCTTAGGCTTACAAAACGATAACACCAGAGGGCCTTTGGCTGTGTTCCTTAATGCAGCCCACCCAGTAAGAACTGGACCTCCTCCATTTAGGCTTTTTTTTTGATCACTGTGTTGTCTGAGGATATTTCCTGGGGATGCAACTAACAGGAGGTACAAGAGTGGAAACACAGGCACGAGGAGACAATATACCTGAATTCTAGTATGTTCCAATACTCCCAGCTGTTTTACAGTGGGAAAATCATTTAATCTTTCTGGGTCTCAGTGGCTCAGAGAAGACATAACTTCAGGACTGTACAAGTGTGCTTAAGGGTTGTGACAGCGTGTTATAAATTATGGCGTGCTATACAAGGAACAGGTATGAATAGAGAATGACTACCACCACTTACTGAGCAATTACTAAGCACTGTGACCTAAAAACATTAGATACATAATCTCCAATTCTCACTGGCAAGGAACATGGAAAAGGAATCAGGGACTAAGAAAGGCAAAGGGAAACATCTGTGATGAGGACATACAGTGGCTCTATTAAGTGAGAACCTAATAATAAATGAGAAACCGAACGAGAATCCAAAGACAGAGAAATCTTTTTTTGTGGAGAGCGTGGGTCAAAGTTCACAGCCGATTTGGAACATTCTAATTTGCAATGACAACTGATGGAAGAGATGGTGATTATTTGAAAAACAATTGCGATTTAAACTCAGTAAACAAAGATTTATCGAGTGCTTAAATGTGTGTGAGCCAGAAGCACATGCCCATGCTACGCACAGTGTTTTTAAGAAAACCGGCCACTGAGCAGATGTGCTACCTCAATAAGGCACTTTGTTTCATTGGTATCTTCTAGAGAAAAAGGTTCACATACAATGTTTGTAAAGGTTTTCTGTGGCCACAGAATAAACTTGCAAGCCTAGCACCTGAGGCTAACTGGCTCCTGCCTCCTCCTCAGGCCTATCTCCTGTATGGAAAGGCCAGCAGAGCATCCGTGTACACACAGCAAGTGTTTCCATTGAAATCTTTACTGCCTGCTGCTGCCCCACATCACAAGCCCTCATCTTTAGCCAGACCAGGCTGTTCTCTTGTTTTCCCAACACAGCTCATGTCTGCAGTGGCAGTGATTTTGCCATATCTCTCATCCCTCACGCACTCCTGAATCTGACAGCCCAGCTCAAGCCTCCCTTTCTCTGAGAAACCTTCCTCAGTGACTACAGCAACCTCCTCAGTCTCTCAAGCTCGCACCAGCCTGGCAGCCTGTGCTAGTATAGACCAAGAAGCCATTTCTCTGGCTTTTTAAAAAATTGCATGCTGACTGATATTATTAATTATTAGTAAGTATTCTGTCCAGGCTTCTTCCCATAAATATTTATTAAGGATACCCTTCTATCTCCAAAATTGCTCTGTTTGTCTTCACTGGTTAAACAGAGCAAGCCAGGTTTTACCTGAGGGCCCTGGCACTTGCCGTTTCCCCGTCTGCAAGGCTGCACTGCCCCGGGTGGCGCCGTGCTCTGCTGCTGCTGTCTCCTTCGGACCAATGTTCAAATGCCAAGTCTCCTCCTGATCACACTATCTAAAGTGCCCTGTCCAGCCCCTGTCATTCTCTAGCATATCACCCTGTTTAGTTTCTTTAATGCATTACAAAAATCCTAAATTATATCATCAGTCTCTTCTAAATGTTAAATGCAAAGGCAGTCCATATCTGTCATATTCCCGGTAAGTGTGTGATAAATATTTAAGTGAATGAAAATCCTTCAGTGCACCCCTAGTACCCAGCCTCATATACATTAGACATATCACTACATATTTGCTACTTCTGATGATGAGTGCCTGGCACGCAGCATCATCCACACCCCTCACTGTAGCCCAATCAAACAGATGTTCCTGGATACAGATTGCAAACAACGGCTTTCGTTTGGTAGCAAATGGGCTTATGGAGCACAGTCCCCAAAACGGCACCTCCCAGACTATATCTCATCTGATCTTCGAGTATCCCCACATCCCTGAGGCAGATGACAAGCTCGTCACTTGCACCCTCTTCCCTCTCACCATTTCCTGGCTCCTACCAAAAAAGGGACAGATTGTCAAGTAACCAGATGTATTCCAGGTCCTTTTTGGCCACATACACGGCATCCATAACTCTTCCCAGTTGCAAAGTTACACGAATGCTCTGTTTGAAAGTGTAAACGTCAGTCAGATGCCGAAAGCTCCTCAGAGCGTTGGCCTCGCATTCCCCACTGCCCACCAATCTGCGACCTCTCATCTCAGACAAAATCCCAGGGTCAGGCCACAGCCCCGAAAACGTGGCACACGAGGCCTTGTCTCCTTTTCCTTAATTTAGAGTCAGGGACAGAAAGAAGCACATTTCCCCACAATTCACTTTTTTTTCTTATATGACAAATACATAGCCATTATTGAAAAACTGAAAAACACAAATATTCGGAAAACAACCAAGTTAACCTTCACAGTAACATTTCGAGTGCCTTTCCTTAACTTGGAGTGTTTATTTTTTTGGTGTGCAATATCATGCTGGGGAGATAATATTAACTAATATGCATAATCATTTGCTGGGCCCTGCATAAATGCTGACCTTCTGAGATGTTTTCTCATTATTCATACTGAGATTTGTTCCTCCCCCACCCAACACCTTTAAGAGAATGAAGTTATTTTAATGGTTCCCCATTACTCGAGAGTCAATTTTATGTCACGTCTTTTAAGGCTATTACACATCTTGGATATGTCATACAGAACCAATTTTTATCCTTTTAAATGACATTGTTTTTTTAAAACTACTGCTGTAGGTCCATAAATTGCCATGTCAATATCCCTCTGATTTTAACAAGCAAATAGAGGAAAAATGTAAAAAAAAATAAAGAAAAAGGGACAAGTAACCTTTTCTTTCACTTTGTCACTAAGTAAGGACACAGACAACTATTGCCCACGCTGAGTCAGAATCACCCTGGATCCCTGGATTACAGGGGATGAGAATCAAGAAAGGGGCCCTTCTCCACAGGGTAGCTGTTCATCTGCCATCTCCAAAAGGTAAAAGGAACTTGTCTAAAATGTTGATTTGGGGACCAGGAGTTTATCTTACAGATATTTTTTTAAAAAGTCAGGTTTATCAAAGTATAATTTATAAACATGAAAATTCACCACTTTAGTTTGACAATTGTGTATGTAGAGTCCCAAAAGCACCCCAATTGCAGATACTATTTTCAGGAGTTATTTAGCCACCTTGGCTGTTCACTTTCTTACTTTTCTAGCCTGCCCTCATAGAATGAATACCTCTGAGACAAGTCCCCAGGTACCTAGAGCAGTTCTGAGAAAGCGAAGGCTGTAAACTTGACTGACATTACTTAATAAACCATGGAGTTCACAGAATCATTAAATCTTGGAGTTTAGCAGGACCCAGAAGTTATCTTGCAGAACTGTCTATCCAAAACAGAAATCCTTTTTATAAGCACTAATCTAATACCCTTAATCACTTGTGATACAGGTTTAGAAAATACCTTTAAATGTATGAAGCCCAGGATGGCACTGTGTTTTACTTAACATTTGGTCCAGTTTTGGCAGCCTCTTGGGGGCTCACGAAAAGAGGCCTCCCAGGATAAGAGTTGAGGATTTTTCCAGCAATGAGCAAGTTAGAAAATGGCTTCTGTATAAATTTATGCCACTACACTTCAAGAGGCTAAACATAAGACATTTGAAACCCACTGAACCAAGATCCTTATTACACTGATTGAAAAAACTTAAGGGTTAGAATGATTAAATAAATTATCTTAGAAAAAACAGCCATTACCCAGAGTAAGAACCAAGGACTTAAATCCTGGTTTAAGATACATGGTTCAATGTACTCTTCACTGTTTATTGAGTATTTCTTACATTTTGGCACTCCTTAAATTGTAAGCATTATTAAGGTTCCAGTTTCATACTAAGTTGTTTCCCCTCTCCCTCTCATGTGTGGTCACTACTAGAGAAACACAATTAGGAGAATGTGGAAGAGGAGAAGGTAGTTAATAAAATAAAAATAATATTGTACTCTCTGTGTTGACTCCTCACCACTCTATGATAATCATTACCCAATAGTGAGACATTCAGATCTATTTAGACTAGAAGAACGAGGTTTGATTTTCCCATCTTAGTATTTTGGGCTATTTTTGCAAAGAATGTAAATATCCAGGAAATTCGACTATAAAGTTCCCTTGATAAGTGAGTGAATAGTATTCCCTAAGCAGATCCCTGCACTTTAATAAAATAGGTTTAAAGTTGTATAGAAGGAGAAACATGATTATGTAGATCACCAGGGAATTTCTTTAGAGGACATCTTTTTTAAATAAATGTGGCATCTATTGATGGAAATATGAAGGGAAAGACAGAGGGTTTTGGAAGTAGCAGAGCCATGAGGACACAGTCATGGCACCACAAGGTACTGAACCGATGTCTACAAAGAAAATGTCAGAATTAGCCTAGAGTAAAACGGAGGGCTGAATTTTGAGGCTGGAGGTCTGGATTTGAGTTTTTAGCTTTGCTGCATAATCATTTCACCCCTCTTGGCCTCAATTTCCCCTTTTGTAAAATGAAAGAGTAGAAGCGGATGATCGTTTGACTCCTCTCTAGTTCTTTTTGCTAGTTGTTCAAGAGAGATTAACATAGTTTCATTCCTGTTACTATAATGTGAAATCCCACAGCTCTGGGATTCTCTCAACATAGTTGTTTCAGCCCAAATTTCAAAATTAAGTATCCTAGGAAAGTGGGGAAATATGCAGAAAAGCTCTAAAACCAAGAGGACCTCAGCTGGTTGAGAGGAGGCTTCCAAGCTTTCCATCCTCTGAAGTCCATTTCCTGTCATTCCAGATCACTCCCACTGTACCCTGATTCTAAGAATTCAGGACACCAATCTATTGAGCCTCCTGCCTTTTTGCTGTCCCTCCAAACCTTCATGTCCTCATGTGCCACCTTCTCAGGCTTAGAGTTCATGGTCTATCATGTGGTCATTCCCTTTCAACACATAGCAACTCTACCTCTTTCTCTCTCAATCCTCAAACTTGGTTGAATTTGACTCTCAATCTATCCTTGAGCAACTAGAGTGGCGAGTGACCACGCAATCATAAATTCACAGATATTAAGTTCAAGCGAGTCCTTAGTGCTGCCCAGCTTTTCTTCCACATGTCCTTAGTCAACTTCCAGTGACTTTTTCTCGCGCATTCTCCTTCCACTTCAAATCTCTCATAACCCCTCTCTCCTGATCATCATGCTTAGCTCGTAACCTTGCTGCTTAGTTCACTGAAAAAGTAGCAGTACCCAGAAGAGAATGCCATATTCTTCCATGATCAACCCCAACAACTTAGCTGCACCTGAGTTCTATACTCATAAATTCTGCCTTCTTTTTTTGTGATGCTGTCGTGTGTGTGTGTGTGTGTGTGTGTGTGTGTGTGTGTGTGTGTACACAAGACATCATATATATAATCTTGGTGAGAAGCCCCTTCACTTCAGCACTGACTCTCATTTTCTCTTATCTACTAACGGACTTTACCTTTGTCCATTTCATACTTTATTTTCTACTGGTTTGGGGAAACACTTCTGAGGCAAACCAGAAACAGATTTGCAGATGAAGAAATAATGGAGAGAGCAGGTGACCTGACCAAGGTCACAGAGGGTGACTACAAGCCAATTCTCATATCTCTGTTGAGAACTAGTACTTTCATTGGCAACCCCTGGAAAACAGCATCTCTTTTCTTACTAGTCCTTTCCTATGAAAATGACTAGTGTTTCCTCCATTAAGTGGGGCTAAGAATGGAGCTCACATACAGAAACATTTTGCTTATGGTGGTGATGGATTAGTTGAGTTCAGAGCCACTGTGTCCCCCATCACCAAGGAACATGGCAGGATAGGGCTGAACAAACCTTTTGTGGTCCTGGAATAAAGCAAAGCCGATTCTGCTAAAGAGGAATGAGAATGTTCAAATGATATTTGTACAGTGTGCTAACCAAATACACCAAAGGAAGTATATACACAAGAGTCAGAAGAGCGATTCACGTCTGGTTAGACCATTATTGGCTTAGCTGAGGGGTATTTACAGTGTCATACCGGTTGAAGTTAAGATGAATGGGCCACTTCACAGACAGTGGTAGTGATTAGTAATCTGTATGGAAACATTTTGGAAGTCATAGAGATAGATGCTTTCATTATTGGTGAGTTTAAAATTAGGATGATATATTTTCTTCTGGCTGATGAGAACAGATATTATCATCTGAGCAAACAGTTTTCCAGAGGCACTGAATCGTCTATTAAAAATTTTGTTATCTGTTAAGCTGCATTAGAACAACCTATGTCAATTACTACTGCCAGTCTCTCCTCCCAACACCAGCTTCACACCCTCCTTGAGTTTTCTGCCCTGCTAAGCAAGGATGGATTGAGAGAGAGCCTGCAGCAAGTGGAGTCAGTCTTCTCTCATCCTAAAGAATATTTCCATGAAAATAAAACCACTTGGATATTCAGTGACCTCACCCACACCCAATTACTTTTGGCTCTAGGCACATAAAGCTTATATTTATGACTAATGCCTCGTATTCTTTCTTTACCTTTGCCTTGCTTGGAGAAGCAAATTCTGCTAAAGCTGCTAGAGAATTCTGTAGTTTATTGATACTCGTTTTCAGAAAACTTATGATTGAAAGGCTGCTCAGTGAGTGACTCGGCATGCTCACATCTTTTTCCTTCTTCAGCAAAATGTTAGATGTGTCATGCAGGTATGAAACACATCCACCACCGGGGGATAGATAGGAATGGGGTGAAAAGAAATGGTCAGTGGGCCCAGTAGGGCAGTTATTTAAAATGGCTGGAAAAGAAACAACAAACAATCCTGTATCAAAGCCCACTTACTTGATGGGCCTGTGATTCAGGTGATTCCTGATTAAGCAAATGAACCTGATTCATTTTACAGAGGTTTATTTAATACCTGGCATTACAGAGCCATTTGAAATTCCTAGAATTTGGTCCTAAAAACCCTAATGTCAGTAATCCCACTTTCCTGTGGAATATTTTTGACTCCTAAGAGTTCCACATATCTACAAATAACAGAACAGAAGCTTTAATAAAAGTCTTTTAAAATTAAGAAAGCCATGGTTTGGTGAGAAGAAAGAGAGTCCATGATTTGTATGACACTATGGTTCAGTTCACACAAGGTATTGACGGTACAACGACTGGCCAAAGGAACTTCAGAGGAGACTTGGTATTTCCATGAAATGTTTTGGTGTCTCTCTCTCTCTCTCTCTCTCTCTCTCTCTGTCTCTCTCTCTCTCTCTCTCTCTCTCACACACACACACACACACACACACACACACACACACACACACAAAACCCAAGCAGGATTCTACTTATACAAGGGTTATCAGTCATCTTTTTTTTTTTCTTTTCATTGTTTGTAAAGAACATCAAAATACTTAGTTGTAAAATTTTACAGTCTTCCTTATATAACAGATCATTCTTCCTAAACATCTGGGTGGCCTTATTTAATCTAACTGAGCAATTAAACCAAAATCTCACAGCCCTCAGTGGCTACTTTCCTTTTAAATCTCAGTGTAATCAAGAGATTTTGGGTTTCCTACTTAACATGCCAGGCATGCTAGGAGCCAAGGATAGATCAGGGAACTGACACAACCCAATTTTCAAGGAGCTTATACTCTAATGGTAAAGACAGACCCATAAATAGGCAATTTCAACAGGTGTCTTGTAGGCTAAGATAGGAGAAAGCCCAGGTATAATGGAAGCACCAAGGAGGGGCACATAATCCTTCCTTTTTTTCCAGAGAGAGAAAGAAAAAAAAAAGAGTTGACAGTATTAATGTGAAACATAGTGATCTGTTTGGTTAATAAAAATTTCTCTCCAAGTAGGATGGTGACTGCCAGGGGCTGGGAGTGAGGGAAATGGGGAGATGTTGGTCAGAGGGTACAAACCTTCAGTTAGAAGATGAATAATTTCTGGGGATCAATGTAACTATAGTTAACACTAGTGTATTATATACTTGAAAGTTGCTAAGAGGGTAGATATTAAATGTTCTCACAAACACAATGGTAATTACCTAAGGTGATGGATGTGTTAACTAACTTTATCGTGGTAATTATTTTGTAATATATTATGTATTAAATCATCACATTTTACACTTTTAAACTTACACAGTGTTATATGCTAATTATATCTCAATAAAACTGGAGAAAAAAAAAAGGAGAATCTGATACATGAAGAGTGGCCTGGAAAAACAAAATAAGAACTACTATACCTGTGTAAGGGACATTGTGGTTCAATCTTGAACAAGAAAACAGTGAAGTGGAAAACATCATTTTTACCTAGTTAACAAATGCAAAGCACTGAAGCAGTGCTCAGTACGCAGTATATGATTTGTTTAATAGACTTAAAGGTAAACAAAATGTTTCAGGTGACAGTGCGAAAGGCAAGGATCTCAATTTAAATATGCGACAAAAGCTGACAACAGAAGTTAAAGACAAAGACACCAACAGTTTTCTCTAGCTTCGGATGTGAATTCTTATTTGACCTTTGGCCACATGATTGAGACAAACTTAAATGATGTGGAATCACGATTTGACCCAATGACATAAAGAACCAGACATGACTGATTTTGGAGGTTTAATGTTATTTACTGTTATTCATCCAGTGGTAGTGGGTCTTAATTGAACTAGAAGCCCTCATTTAAAAAAGAAAATTTTAATTTGAAGAATTTTAACGCTACTAAATTGGGAAAAGGGATCAGAGAAAAGAAGTACAGTGATTGTAATTCAAAATGACATCAGCTCCAGATAAGCAATAGACATTTGATCTGAGACAAAATTAGTTACCATGTTGCTGGATTGACTAGGCATTCAAATGGAATTATCTGACCAAATGGGACCGCTAATGGTCAGGGGAGACAAAAAATGAGAAGGTCAGCAAGGCCCAGGAAGGAGAGAAGACAATTTTCTTAATTAATAGCCCAAGGAAAGGAACCAGTTGAAGTGTGTTTGGCAACTTGCCTCGAGAAAGACGGTTGCATCTGCCTCCAAAGGCCTGCTCTTTCTGACTGGAAAAGAGCTTACGAATGGTGCCCACACACTGAGTTATTATTGATCAGGACATAAGTGAAAAGCTATTGTATATGAATGAGCCTGAAAATAGAAAAATACAGATATCTGGCACCAACATCCAAATATTTTCTCAAAACGACAGTCTTATGGTAACTTTAATACCTAGACTATTATAAATGTTAGTCTAATTTTTATGGACATGGACCTTTTAAAAATTAGAGTTGGTAAAGGATGACAAAAGTAATTATTCAAAAAATTAGAGCTCTCAGACAGGGATCGTTCTGCATCAGCAGTGATTTGGGGTCTGTCATGGTGTGCAGAAACAGCCAACTTCAGTCTACTTTTTGGCTTACTGCACCCTGCTCCCGCCCCTGAAAAAATTAGTCCAAAGCTCATTCAAGAGTCAGATATAAATCCTCTGCCTTTATTTCTACTTACATGAATCTACCTTTACCTGTTATTTCTATGACTTGTTTAGAAGGAAAGGAATAGAATATTTTTTTAAAAGTTAAAAGCTGAAATTCACTATTTGCTTTGCTTTTCATGACTTTCTCCAAATAAATTTAAATGCAGCTTGGTAAAGCCTGGTACTAGAAGCAAACATAATGTCAAACTGATGATTTCAGGAGATTTGGAAGACAGCAAAACAACTCAGTGTAACTCTGAGCAGACTTGAGAGCTTAATACTACAGATTTTTTCTTTTTTTAAATGGACACTTACAATAGAGGATTGGATAAAGAAGCTGTGGTACATATATATATATAATGGAATATTACTTAGCTATAAGAAGAGATTAAATACTCCCATTTGCAACAATATGAATGGACCTTGAGATAATCATGCTAAGCAAAATAAGCCAGACAGAAAAAGTTGAAAACCACATGATATCACTTATATGTGGGATTTAAACCTAGAAGCAACAAACAAACATGACAAACAGAGACTTATGGACATGGACAATAGACTAGTGGTTACCAGAGAGTGGGGGGAGGGGAAGGTAGATGAGGTGTAGGAGGTCAAGTATGTGGTTACAGAAATAAATCTAACTGGGGTTAACATACAAGCAATGTATATATGACTTACTGTTGAATGGTACACTTGAGTCTTACAGGATTTTGTTAACCAACATCACCATAATAAATTTTTTTGAAAAAGTGAAAAATGGACACTTTATGTTCTCAGTGTCCCTACACCTTTGTTCTTCTCAAACCCTTATTTGGCTTAAAAAACACAGCCGATTACTTCCTTGGAGTCTTTTCCCTTTTGGTCCTACTCTGTCCTCACCTCTCCAAGTACATTTAAGGCTTCAATGCCAAATTTTGCCTAAGAGAATTTGAGCACCTGGCCCTGAAGGAAGGACCGTCCTCTGATTTTCAGAGGAGCAGACTCTGAGTGTTTCCTGTCTTTTGCACACGGTAATTACCTTTACCTACAACAGCGATGCCACAAGTTGGGAGAAGTAGAACAGGAGCACAGACTCTATCCAGTTCTATAGTCACGCCACTTGGTTTCAGTCGGATCTTTGCCACATACTAAACGGTCAAGTCACTTAAACACTCAGCCTTAGTTGTGTCAACTGTAAAATGGGAGCATTAAAGACCTAGTTCTTAGAGTTGCTGTGAGGATAAAATATGCTCCCTGTACAGTACTAGAATAGTGTGCCTCAACATAGGACATGCTTAACTGCTGATACTATCAGGATGATGATCACCAGGAAAGATAGGACAGGTAGCATCATGTGTAGGAGACAAGGGCATTACATATTTGAAAGCTAAGCAGGTCCAGTGTTTATTTTCAATTATTTACACTCTCAATTGATCCTTGCATTAGAATTTTTTACTCAGAACTCTACAGACAGTGTCTGAGAGGCTGCCTAACAACTTAAGATGCATCTCATCTATAAATTTTCTCTTTTATAGCACCTTGGGCCATCAGCAGCTGCTTCCACCTCAAGGTCCCTCTGCTGAATTACAGAGCAAACTTTGTTCTGGCATTGACTCACCTCTTTCCTCTTCCTTCTCTCCTCTGATCTGTAATACTTTCAAATACCAAAGCCCCTTGCTGAGGTAACACTGTAGGTCTACTCTTTCTAAACATCTTATATTTCAATATGACCTCTATCTATGACATTCTTCTGCATCTACTACCTAATCTCCACTAAAATGTATTAATAAGCATGATGATGCACCACTAATGCAACTAAAATGATCAAAAGTGATATCTGATATTTAAATAGTACTTCATAATTTAATAGGTCTTCTATGTATTTTATGTCATTTTCACTTCATAGCCATTTTACGATAGCAAAACAGGTGTTATTATTCATTTTTTTTAGATTAGGAAATGCGCTCAAATGAATGAACTGGCTTGCTCTAGTCCACAAAACTGTTAAGTGGCCCTAAGTTAGGAACTCACAGCTTCTGATTTGGTCTGTGAAGCCAATCATAACAGAAAGCTTGTTGTTTAAAGTTATTCATACTAAGATATAAATGACTAATAGCTTAAACCTATAAGTGACATATGCTTTTAAAAAGAGAAATCTGAAAAGACTAATGAGTTTATAATTATAGAGTCAAGGAGAGGTGGAGGATTTAGGTATCTTTGAGCAGAGAATATGAATTTTTGCCCGTATTTGCTGACCTGCATGGCCAGCTCTAAGCTGAGGTGTCTCAGGGTGTCTGCTGAGGCTGAGAGAAGAGTAAACCTTTGCCCCTGGAAATCAGTGGGTTTTTCTTGTCACAAGCTACAGTTATGGTACATTTTTATCTTAAATTCATATTCATTTTATATGCAATTTCACATTTAATATAAAAAATTTTAAAATATAGTGATACTTGTACCATATTAATCCTGGTACATGGTAGCATTCTTCCAGTTTAAGAAAGTACTATAAAGTCCATTTAGAGTTCCACAAACAAAAGTCTTTTAAATCTAGGTCATATATACATATATAATATATATATATATACATATACATTATAATTAAGTCATATATAATAAAACCTAAGTCATATATAGGTGTACGTATTTGCCAATACAGAATAGAAAAATGTAAATGTGTGTACATATATATTTGGGTCTGTATGGAGAAAAGTGAAACTAACCATTTGATGTCACAGCTTCCCCAGAAGTTGTGAATCATCAAACCGACCCTCTCTTAGACTCCACAGTTCGGATTCAAACTTTCTGGAAGCTCGATGTCCTTTCGGTAATTCTAACTTAAGACCCACGACCAAGAGGGAACTCTGAAAATCCACTTCCCTCTGGGCACCTTCTTGATGTTTTCAACAGGAAATGCAACACGCCGGCTGCAACAGAATGAAACCTTAGACAGGTTCCAATCATTTCCTACTAAATGCCTATTATTTTCTCTGCTCAGTTGTTATGTTTAAATACGGGCATTTTGTGAAAAATAAAACTGCCTGTACATGGGAAACCACAAAGAAAGTTATTTGGCAGAAATAACTGCCCTGCTACCAAAATGTATGTTGGCCTGTTTAAGGCCAAGCTCCTGGGGCCTGAGTAACTCTGATGGGAGGCGTCTGCAGGCTGCATGCGCACTTCCCCCTCTCCACCCCCACAAGAGCCTTGGAAATTAGCAGTTGCAACCTTTGACTGCCCTGTACTGAGCCGTCCCACCCGCGGCCGCTCAGGAAGCACATACCAGCAAACAGCATGAAAGGGGCCTTTATAAACAGGAGTCAGTTATTTCTTAAACAGACTCCCACATAAAGGCTTTTTTGTGTCTTATTCTTTAGGCAAAACTGAGCCCCTTCTGAACAGTCTTGGGAGAAGGAGGAGAAACTGAAGATAGGCAGGAGGCTCAATGGGGGATGCCACACAGCTCAGGACAAAGGAGGGGTAGTGGGGAGGGTCAGAGGCTTTTCAGAGGTAAAAGCTCCAGTGCTTGGTGGCTGACTGGTTGTCAGGACTAAGAGGAGCTGTCTGGACGACCACCTGGGGTCTTCTCCTCCAGAAAAGGAATCACCCACACAAGGAACTAAGTTTAGGACACATCCTAGTGCTCTGATCTCCAGAAAAATATCAGGGAACTAGATGTTCTCTGAATAGACTTAATTTCTTGTCTTTTTCTTTTTATCTAAAAAGCTACATTTTGTAGTTTACAAGATTCAAAAGCAATTTTCTTCCCTTTATACTATCCTAGTTTGTTTCTCTTTTCCTAAAGAAGCAAAATTTCCTAAACCATTTCAGACATCCCAGAATCTGAACAGTATGTAGGAAAAGCCTGAAGTTTTACAATTTGGCTTATTTGGCTATTAACATGATTAAATACATGTGTGCACACACACAAAGACACACAAAAGATATATAATAAAGTCTCGATTTATTCTTCATTAAACATTTAATAAAAATTTATCATAACCTAACTGAATCCAGGTGGTACAATTTATAAAGAAAATGCCAAGGAAAATAGTACAAAGAAAAAAATAATAGGGTTTTAGAGATTTGGATGCATTAATGAAGAGAAAATGATGCTCCTTATTGTAATTTGTATTAGCTTTGTTAGAATAGACTCTCTATAGTAGGCAGAAACGATATAAAATTAATTCTTACAATTTTTTAATAATTTTTTCGTGATTTGAAAAATCCTTCCCAAAGTTAATTTATGAAGTCTCATTATATTGCTTAAAAAAACTCCTTGCCTTTAGAAAATCCACATCTCAGCACCTCTAGTAATGACATGTATCTCTGCTGCTTTGTTGCCCTGGCCACAGGTGTAACAGCATTATGAAGTAAGCACTAGTTTAATATCCTGTACACAATCCATACCCAGAGTCTTAATTACCTGCCTACATTCAAAGAATGAAGAGAGTCCATGTGGGTATCAAATAAAGCACTCTTTGGTTATGGCCCCTCTAACAGCAATAAAAAGTTGTCCCTTTAAAACATACCTGAAACAAAGGGAAGTTTGATAGGCATTATGGAAATGTAAATCTCAGTTCCTACACACTAGCCTGTTTACATGTTCCTTCCAGTGTCTTGAGCATCCTGCCTCTCCTAGAATCCTATCCTTCAAAGAGGTGACCTCCTTTCTGAGGATATTGATCATAGTAACACTTCTTAAGTGCTTCCCATGAGTCAGGCACTGTTCTAAATACTTTCCTTAAATTAATTCACTGAATTCTCACAACTCTCTGTAGCAAGGCCTAATATTATCCCCCATTTTACATTTTTGGAAATGGATACACAGAGTTTAAGATGCTTACTTACCCAAGGTCACACAGCCAGTAGGTAACACAGCTGAGACTTGAACCCTCACAATCGGGTTCCAGAGTCTGTACAATTATCACGACACTATATAACCTTTCAGGACTTGGGATCTAAAAGGACCTCAGAAATGATCTCATCTCAACTTTCTCATTTTATAGGAAAAAGAATGAGAGTCAATGGAAGTTAGGCGACTTGTCTTGGAACATATAACTAGTTCCTGGCAAGTCCAGAGCAGAACCAAGATCTAATGAAATGTGTAAATACTGTCCTTTTCTTCCTGCCCCCTTAATCCCAGAAGAATCCAGTTTTCCTAATGAGCCCAGTACCCTTTTCATTATTCCATATTGTCTTCCATATTATCATGGTCACAATGACTGCAATTTCTCAGGCCTATGTAAATTTGTGATGTTTTCATTAAGAAAGATCAATATTGGCAGTAACACAGGCAAAATTCACGGTTGGGACATTCTGATCATCTTTCATTGTTTATAAAGGATAAAAGGAAAGGAGAGACTAAGAACCATTCAAGGGACACTATTCTAAGAGCTCAAAATCCATCCCTGATGCTTACCTGGATGGACCCTTTCATTTTTAAGTTTTATCCAAAGTAACTCTTTCCTATTGTATCTCATAGCATCCTGTTTCCATCCTTCAGAGTAATTCTATACCACAATATGCAACTGTATATATAGATGTGTGTGTGTGTGTGTGTGTGTGTGTGTGTCTTTATAGCTAGACTGTAAGCTCCCTGAGGACAGAAGCCATATCTCTTTTACATGCCTAGTACATAGTAAGTGCTATATTAATATGTGTTAAATGAAGTTACACTGAAGACTCAGCAACACGGTGTTAAAAGATGATCTTATGCTGTTCCACATTGTGCCTAATGAACATCTATTCTTCAGTGCTTATTACCTGGACCATATCCATAACTAAAGCAGAGAATGTGCAAACAAAGTTTCAATCAGCAGAAGTCTAGTTGGCTTACAAATCTACCTTTCACTCAGGGTCCAGGAACCCTCAGGGTGGGCCTGGCCATACATTAAACCTTCACCATCAAACTAAGTAGAAGTCCAGCCTAAAACATCTAAATTATGGAATATATTGGGAAGAAATGTATTGGTTTTAAGTTCTGAGGGTAACTTGAAGTATGTGAGTAGAGTTTGCTGCAAAAACACTTCTTTGAGGACCTGCTTGAAAGACTAGAAAAACTTATTTGTGTTTGGCATGTTTATATATGGCATACATATTTATATGTAAAGAGTATTTCTAAAGACCTTAAGGATGTTAAAAACAAATCATTCTTTTAACATTTTAAACATTACTCTTATAATCTTGCTTACACATTATTGCATTATAATCAATTGCATTATTATTCACAAAGAAAAAGTGTGTTGAGTAAAATTAAATGTCAATGTTGCCACTATCTGAAATAAAATGTGAATTAGTTGAATTTAAATTAATGAAGTTTTTACTCTAGTGGAATTATAAAGTTTTCTAAGTTCTATTCCCTTGACGATGATATTTAAGCATGTCTCCAAAAATAAAACTTTGCCTGTTAATTTTTGTATGATGAAGAAAACAGATTCAAGTCAGTAGCATTAACTCTGTGCCTAAGTGACCCATCTGCTTCAGTTTCTATTTTATAGCTGGATCTAAGTAAAATTTTATTTTGGGGCTATATATGTCAGTGTATTCATTTACTTGCTTATTTTGAGAAGCATAAATTATAGAAAAGAGCCTGTAAAACACAAGGTAAGCGCTCTCTCATGAGGACCATGCCAGTGATGAACAATTACTTTTTTATTTGTAGAAAATAACCTTTGAGTAAGCTGGGATGGATAGCTATTTTGAAAGTTCAGATTTAACCCTTAGCCTCATCTTATCAAAAGGAAACTGCAAATTCTGTTCTCTTTTTTAAATGAAGATAAAGTCAACTTTATATTTTAAAGAACGCTCTCTGTTTGGGCGTGTCTACGTAAGAACTAAGAAGCAGGATTCGTTGGGAGCCGCTCTGTGCAGTGCAGAGAGAGCGCAGCCCTTCTCTTCACCAGTGAGCATGACTCGATCTTGCACCACAGCCAAATGTTATTAGGTCACGACTTCGGCAGGTGTCTGGCACTGTCAAATAAAAGTGCTTTGGGGATCCCTTCTACCCCACTGGATCTTACTGTTTCCTCCCATCACTTGGGCTCATTACCCTGTATCTTTAGTCTTTTTCCCTTTATGGAGAGGAAGGTGGGGTTTGTTAGTGTTTAAAATAATGTGTGTCTGATTGATTGATTGATTGATTGATAATGAAACGATCAAGAATTCAGATTTGATTTTATGATTAAAATAATCATGGCTAAACAGCTCAATGGTATGATTTTTTTGAAAGCCTGATTTTTACTTTCAGGAACAAAAAGCTCCTTTGATTAATCATAAATACCTTTAATCAGAGGAAATTCTGATTTAAAATATATATAATAAAAAAGACATGGTTCTAATAAACTCAGCATCTGGCTGAGGTGCTGGCTCTAATGCCCTAGAGGATGTTGCATATTGCAGGAAGATTCCAGAGGAGATGGCAGGATGAAGGAAACCAGTTGTGTCACTGCTGTCTGATAAATGGCATGCGATTTTCTTGTGCTTTCCTCCTGGAGCTAAGCAAGTACATCTATGGAAAAATTGTTCATTCTTTATCCATCCCAACAGTGGCTGGGTTTCATTGGGAAGTATAGTGACTGGGTATTTTACTCCAGAGCATTTGGGGAAGTATAGTGACTGGGTATTTTACTCCAGAGCATTTGGGGACTATCTCCACTTTGATGGAAGAAATTTTGGAAGTGAGTTACCATTTTGAAAGGGTGAGGGATCAGCCAGAGATGCACTCTAATGCTTAAGGGCTCTCAAAGTTTTAAGGAGAATCTATCAGGCCGTGTCTTTCCTAGCCACCAACCAACTCCTCCTCTCTAGCAACAGCCTTACTTTCAGCAGGCTTTGCCTACCCAGTACCTAAGTGAGCCCTGAACATGCCTGGCAGTGTATTTAAAATCAGATCTCCAGCAATGGATGAGTCCTGAAATAAATTTTTGCTCCTTAAGCCATATATCCAGGGAGCTAGGTACCCTGGTAATGTTCCTTGCATTCTGCCCATCTGGACAGATGACCAATACTTTCTCCCTGAATCTTAAAAATGCTAGTAGATAGGAGGCAGTTTGAAAGCTGGCAGATGTGCACTACTCGACATCCCCTGTCTATCATACTATACCTCTGAGATATCTATACCAACCTGGGTGTGGTCCAAGACAGCCCTGCACTGCCCCCACCACACCGTAGGCAGCTAGGTCTCCCAGAGCTCCCCCTTCAAATCCAGGCTTCCTCCCTTCTCATTAGCCACTGATGAAGATGCACCAGCTACAAATCCTGATCTCCCAGGAGAGTGTGTTAATTTAATTAATTTCCATTTTCCTTTCCAGAATTATTCTGGTGGTGAAATTTTAGCACTTTAAGATGTTATAACATTGGCATCCTAGAGACTGAAATATGAAATAACAGCAAAGAATAGGACCTTGTAGGAAGCCAATGTGCAAATAAATTTTCCCACCATGTTCTGCCAACAGTACACAATTTTCAACTACTCCATTTATCTCTAGGGGGCAAATAATGGATATATTCCAGCACCCACTCAATTTGTGTTTTCTTCTGGCTAAAATAATAACAGATCAAAAATATGACTTTCATCTAAAATTAGCCCTTATTTAGAAATCATCAGATAGATACCAGTTAATACAAGAAAATTTCATATAGAAATAAAATGGATTATATAGACGGAATGATGTATGATTTCATTAACCAAATCAATCATTGTTTCTTCACTTGGTGCCTACCCTATGTGGTATGTTATACAAAAGTGGACAAAGAAACAAGCAGGAAGAAGTCCTGTTTTCATAGAACTTGCCTCTGAGGTTGACTTTCATAATCTTCGATAGTCCCACTCTACCTTTTGTATTTCTAATGCCTCTGTCTCTGAAAATGACAATAATTATAGGTTTATCTTACTATAATGTCATCACCTGTCACCTACTGCCACTCCCTCCTGCCCCCTGCCAGGAGAATGAAAAAGGCCAGATGTGGTATTCTGCAGTGCGCTTCTGCCTGAGAAGAGTACAACATCTGTCTGAAAATTTCTAAGCACATGACCTTTAAGTCATATATGTAGGCCAAAATGATTATTTCCTGCTAAGTATGTGTTCCTTTCAAAGAACTAGTTTAGAGCAATGCCACTTTTTTTTTTCAAATAACATTTTGTCACAACACATCAAAAATATATCAATTTTCTATTGTGAAGAAATTATTCAAGGACTTAAATTTTTTTAAATAAAAATACATACTAACTCTAGGGTTGAGGGAAAGTGTCAGCAAGGTTTGGGTTTGTTGAAAGGTTGTATAAGCCAGACCCCTCACTGACAAGTCTACTACAGAAGAAAACTAGTGGCTTCTAATTTATCATATTTACTCATTTTCTGCCTAATTTTCCATTTATCCCAAATTCATTTTGCCTACCTGCTTCCTCTCTAAATCCCTACCATATATATTGACAGCTACTTAGGTGTCTTTTGTAAATTCGTTTATGCTCTTTGTTCCATTCACTTTACTTGAGGCAATAAAAGTTTACAAGGAAAAAAATATATCATATTATCAGTCAGTCAAAATTTTTATGCTCAAATGCATCCTTTTCCCTCATAATAGAAGAGAGGTGCAATATCATAAAACATAAATTTCTTAACCAAAAAATTGCTATTTTTACCCCCGGGCTAAGTAACTGCCTTTACAAACCTTTTTCCTTCCTTCCTTTTTCCTTCCTTCCTTTTTCCTTCCTTCCTTCCTTCCTTCCTTCCTTCCTTCCTTCCTTCCTTCCTCCCTCCCTCCCTCCCTCCCTCCTCCCTCCTTCCCTCCCTCCCTTCAGGTTTCTTCCAAAGCTAAGAAGAATATGTGAGTTACTCTGGTTGACATGAAAGACCAGTTGAAATCTGTAATACACTTAAAACAACAACAACAAACACTCTTCAACTAAAATCTGATCAAGCTAACTAGCCCATGCGATTATGTTCAACAAGTTTCATCAGCTAAGGTCTCTGCTACCTACCGGACCCACCAGACCAGGGCCACAAAGGAGCTCCCTTAGACTGCTTTAATTAGGTATTTCACTTACAAATGAATTAATTAATCAGTGATAAGCACTTAAAGCACATTACTCATGTGGTCTATTTAAAGCTTTAAATAGATAAAAACTGCTGACATCTCCTTACTTTCAGATAATGTTACATAGGCCTTAGCCCCCAAGATGACTTACCAAACCTTTTGCCAAAACAGTTTGCACTTATTCTAATCCCTCCTCTACCCCGGGCACCCTTAGAAGGAATGATCCTTCAAGAAGATTCAGAAAGAAAAGGTTAAAGCAGGAGCTATGGTCGTTGTGGTCATCGTTTCTCCATCAGTATTTCTTTAGGCATAACAAAGCTGCCCAAGATGGTGGCCCGTTTCCATCCTGCCTTGGTCTGATGTCCATCTAATGTTACTTGTGACCCCGGTGAGATGGCACTGCCATGGCTGGCAGCCTCTGGTTGGAATAAAAATAGTGACAGACATACATTAGAGCTAAAGTGGAACCACTACATTCTCAAGAAACAAGATGATTGCAACTTAAGTACATTCTGCAAATATATATAAAAATGCAAACAAATAAACGAACACCTTGAACTTTATGCTTGATACAGTGACCCCCAGTATCAAGCACACATGTAATTTCCTATCCAAATAGACCCAGTAAATATGGAAAATTGGGTGAAAATTTGAAGTTAAGACAGAAAGAATTTTGTGTCTCCTTTATAAAATTCATTCATACAGATAAAAAAAAATCATTTGGTTATTTGTGAACATAATATGGGCCTAAGGAGGAACATACGTTTGTAAGAAACTAAATGAATTCTTGGTGTTGGTCTTTATTGAAGAAGCTACTGGAGAGGATTCCATTTGAAAATAATCTTAGGAAAGTGAAATGCATAAGCAATTAAATCAAACTGTGGTAAATGTACATCAAATTCTCCAACAGACTAACTGCAGTTCTACTTAAGAGTTTTATTATTTATTTATTACTTTACTCAAGAGTTTTAAATAAGAGTGAAATTGTGAAACTACTGGCCAAAGCACTTTTAAAATCAGTACATGTGACGAACTCCTCAAAATTAGGCCAATTATTAAGGTGGTCAAATTCATAAAACCAAAAGTATAAATAAAGCCATCAGAAGTTTATTCATTAACTCTTGTTAAGATGCAGAACATAACTCCCTATAAATGGCTAATGTTAATTTCTGGATTAAAGGAGCACATTCCACTTGAAGCAGTTGTTAATATGATAAATATGAAGCACAAGTTACATAAAGATACTACATACATAACATTTATTTCATAAAATATTGCCTTTTTCCCTATTATAAATTAATATGTGTCACTTGAAAAGAATCTGGAAAATGTAGAGAATATGAAAAATATTTAAAAATAGAAAAAGCATTTGTAACCCCACTATCAAGATAAAATTTTAGTGCCATTCTTTTCATTACATATATCTATATACACATACATATACATTATGAAACACATATATGTATATGGTTTCTATTATTGTTGGATCAGGTTGAAGGGAATATATGGCGTACCTCCATCCTAATATTAAACATAAATGTAAAGGTTGTAACCTTCACTCCCACAGTAACTTGGAGTTCTGCAGCAGCATGAACAGCCACGATGCTTATTTTTTCATCTGTAGAGCTCCTTCTCCATCTATTGCCCCTCCCTACAACCTCTCCACGTCTCTGCTGCTTCTCGTGGCCCTGTGGCTCATGACGAGGGAAAAAGGACCATAGATCTTGTACTGTCCTCTCATTGTACAGATCCCATCAGTAGCAACCGGAAATTTTAAAATTCTTTCCCATAAACCCTGTTTTTAATGCTTTTATTTTCCCACCAACTTATTAATTTAAAATAATAAACATACAGAAAAGTTGAAAGACTGAAACAATGAACAACCTATATGCCATCCACCTAGATTTAACAACTGTCACTTCTGCTCTCTGGCCCTGTCTCTCCCCACCCTCTGAAATGAGGCAACGGTCATCATTGATGCCATCCCTGAACACTCCAGCAGTCGCATCTCTTTGAAAGCAGAAGTCTAAGATTACAGGTTAAAATAATTCCCAGGAGTTTGTGAATTTCAGCAGTTCTACCTAAATATTTATGTTAGCTTTTCCTAGGCAAACTCTCACCTCAAGGAAACAAAACAAAACCAAGACAGGTAACGGAGACACGAACTGCAGCATAATATCTGGTGTAAGTCTTTGTAGAAGGACTGCCCACACGATGTTTTCTCCCCGGTGTGGTGACTTTGGCCTCATATTAGAATCATCGACATATTAGAAGGAAGAATCTAGGCTGGCAACTCTGCAGAGAATAACTCCCCTCCAGAATGTCAGATTCGGTCAATCACGCAATTCTGCTTTGAGAATTTTATCCGAGTACTTCTTCTGGTATGCCTGAAGAAGCCCAGCAGTAATGAAAGTGGACAGAACTCAACCTACATACGCAAGAGCCAAAGAGGGGTTCTGCCCTGACAACGGTGACGCGTACCCCCACAAAGACCCCTGGCCAACCTTCACTAACCAGGGAAGCTGTGGCAACATCAGAAAATGACAATCTCTCCCTCACCTAACTGGGATCAGGAGGTTTCAGTGAGAGTGTAACACTTTCAGGACACACTCTGTATTTAATCTGAGCCACTGGAATTAAGAGGTTTGGGAGTGGAGGTGAGAAGAGCAGGAGTCGAGGGTAGAGGGCAGAGAAGCTCCCAGCCCTGCCCAAGATACCGGAGGATCTTAAGGCTATCTCTTTCCTTAGCTGGCCATTTCTATCACATTCCCTCCATTCTTTCTTCCCCTTCTCCCAGTAATAATGAAAGCTAAAATCTACATATGGCTGAGAGACAGTGTAATAAAGTGGTTAAGAGCTTGGACTTTGAGTCCAATCGGCCAAGTATGAGTCTATGTTCTGGCATCTACTAACTAGGGGTTTGGGCCGAGTTACTTAACTTGTGTGCTTCCTCTTCATCTGGAAAGTGGGGATGATGAGAATAATCACACATATCCCCTGGGATCTTGTGAAGATTAAATAAGTTAATATGTTCAAGACACTTAGAACAGTGCCTGGCACTGTAGTTTGATTTACTAAATAATTACATTATATGAAAAACTTTTCTTGCCTCAACTCTTTTAATCCTAACAAAACCCCCATGAGAGAAAGCTATCATTATTCCCCTTTTACAGATAAGGAAAATGAAGCTCAGGTAAGTTCATTAAGTCTCCAAGACTTCCCAGATAGAAAGTGGTGATGCCAGGTTTAGAGCTGAGGCAGTGGGTCTCCAATGCTATATATATACTTGGCCATTCGGCTCTGTGGCTTTCCAAGTTGGGACACAGGAACACAGGATCAGGCTCAGGAACTATTTCATTCTCACAGGGCTGGACGAACATTCCCTTCCTTGCCCCATAAAAGATTTACTTGCTCATTTCCCCCATCCCAAACATACACACATATGCACATGCACACATATGCATGCAATTTTTATAAAGCCTGACATTAAAAGGATGATACCATTAAAGCATGACGTTAAGTCACGTTACATTTTTCATTTTCCATGTTCACAAAAGCTGAAGCTGACCACCCTGGTGAGCGGCACTGACAGGCCCAGGACCCAAGTCCCAAGCCCTGACCACATTCCCCTCTCACTTCCCCAAAGATACTGCTAGATAAATTCTGAAGCTAGGAGCACAGCTCTCAACTGTACACCTCGTTGTTAAATAATGACTCAGAACTTGAGCAGCAGTGATGCATTTCAGCAGTTCAAAAACTAAAGGCAAAGGGAAGCAAAGTAGGTTGTTCTGGAAGCTCTGCCAGTTAATTCCATGTAGACAGGTGACCCATATTATGTCAATTAAGTGCCGCTTTAGAGGCATGCCGCAGTGGGCTTTTTAAAACATTGAACATTGTAAGGTAATGTGGAGATGGATTAAGATTTGCTGAATGCACTAGGGCCTTTCTTCTCTGTAATTCAATTAATAGAATCGGGCATGGACTTTGGTGGGATCCTCCCAGGCGGCTGAAAGGCAAAGTGGGGCATAGACTTTTAAGTACCTGAGGATAGAAAGGTAGCCCTTGGCAAGGCTGCTCGGCCCCTGGAGTGTGTGCCAGATACAAAAACTGGTCCCAGCCCAAGTGCATTCTGCCCATGAAGCGCAGGTGGACAATGAGGAGAAGGAGGTACATGGCTAATGAAGCCGTTGGGGCTTCTTACCCAGCTGACATCTCTCCCTTCCATTACTTTCCTCTCACCCCTTCAAATCTGCCCTTTGGAACATTTCCATATCCTGACTTCTTTTTTTCAAAGTATTTCTTCCAGCAAAATGAGTAAGCTGTGCATGATCTGGCTCTGGGTCCCTTGTCCAGCTTCATCTCTTGCTATGATCTCTTCTGGCCATACTGGTTTTTTTCAGTGTTTTGAATAGCCCTTTTCACCTCAGGCCTTTGCAAACACGCTATTTGTTACTTTGTTTTCTGCCTGGCCTGATTCTCCCAGCGTCTCTCCTACTTATCTCAAACTCATCCTTTAGATTTCCACTTTCCTGGTTCCCTGAGATTTTGCTCATTCATAGACATAATTACAGTTTGTAAATATCTATTTGTGATTATTTGGTTATTGTCCATCTTCCCTACTAGCCTGACATATCTATGTTGGTGCCTGATTTAGCTCACGATTATATACCTAGGACCTATAATAGCTTCCAGCCTACAGTGGGTGCTCAATAGTTATTTGTTGAGTGAATGAACAAATGATCTCTTCAGCTAATGTGAAATATTAACCTTGTTTACACATTAGTGGCTGAAACCAATGCGTTACTTTTCTCAGACAATTTGGGTGCTTTTTAAAAGATCTTGAGTCGAAGGTATCAGGCAAAACAGTCATGAGATTTTCAGGAAGGAATGGCGCACACTGTTGGAAAGAGCTGGCAGAGTTGGCAAATCTGGCTTTCTACAATCCACTTTTCTTCACTTCTAGGCCATTACTGCCTTCGCCAGTGCATAGACAGACACCTGAAGACATCAGAGTTATCTCGTTAAGAAGTAAGCGGGGTAAACATCTATATGTTTATACTCAAGGCACAGAAGGCACATTTGGGCTCGAGCTGCGTGCAGAACTCTGGGGACTGAGTGGGGTGCCGCTGCCTAGAATCAACCACTCACCGGGTTCTTTTCACTCTCCCTGGTGGTTACTCTGATCTCATTGCAGGCCTTTTTTTTCCTTCTTTTTGTCTTAGGTTTCTCTGCCAAGTACAACACCATATGCCTTCCTCAAAATCACAGCAAGGTGTATCGTTAGAAGGCGGGTGTTTGTGAGTGTAAGTACAATATTTTCAGAAGACAACCCAGCAATATCTGGTAAAATTTGAATTTACGTACTCTTCACTCAATAAGCCACTTTGAATTAACCAATGTCACCTCAATAAATTTTTAAAAAATAGAAAAAAAATAGTTAACTTTGAAAATTTTCCCTGAGAAATTCTCACATGGCATGCAAAGATGTATGTACAAACGTTATTCTTATTTTGTCTAAAAATGGTGCGAAAACTTAACTGTCCAACAGCAGGGACTGGTTAGAAAATTCTGGACATATGCTATTTGCTACAGTCATTCAATAGAATATTATGCAACTAGTAAAAAATGAATTTATATACCGACATTAAAAGATATCCACAATATATTGTTAAGTGAACAAAAAAGATTCCAAATAGTGTATAGTTTTTATTAAATATATGTTATAGTGATATATAGATTTATGTATATATGTGGTTATAAGTTGACATAAAACTTTAAATTTCTCTATTATCTATTATTTATAGGCTTTATAACTATATTTTACTTAAATATAATAATATTCACATTAACATTTTTAGGCAAAAACATAAAATTTGTTTTCAGAATATGATAGTCAGTGTTACTCACTTGATTAAGAGGCTGTCATCAGATATAGCACCAGACTTACAAAGAACGCAGCTACCCAATTAATGGTTTCTAGAAAAGTTAGTCATTTGGACCTGTGGCAGTCAGCCTCCAAGATGACCTACAATAAATATTTTTGCCTCCTGGTATTCACACCCTTGTGTGACCAATAGATTGTGGAAGAGACGATGGTTACTTCTAAAATCAGGTTATAAAAGCCCGTGGCTTTTGTCTTGGGCTTTCTCCTTCCCGGATCACGTGCTCTGGGGGAATCCTTGTCATGAGCAGTTGTCCAGAGGTCCCTGTGGCGAGGGACTGAGGCCTCCTGCCAACTGCTTACATGAATGAGCTTGGAACCAGATCGTCCAGACCAGTCAAGCCGCAGGCGACTGCAGCTCCAGCTGACACACCTTAACTGCAACTTCTCGAGAGCACCTGAACCAGAGCCACCCAGCCAAGCCGCCCCTGGATTCCTGACCCTCAGAAACTGTCAGACAATCAATGTTTGTGGTTTGAAGACACTCTGGGTTAATTTTTTATGTAGCCATAGAGAACTAATACAGGACTGGATCAACTATATAATTTTTAGTGCCTCTTTCCCAGTGTGCACATATAGCCTTTTAAAGTTACCATTTTTATGCTCTAAACTTAAGTCTCACCTTGTTTCCCACTTTGCACCAACCTCAAACTGGTAAAGACCAGCACCTAAAGTTATCATAAGGCATTGTGTTCTGCCCACAGGAGGGCACCGCTAATGAAGCACGGAGGGTTTGAATACAAGGGCGGTCTGGAACTGATTTGGTCTCAAGCCTTCGAATTAAAATCCTGTGCTTTTAAAAAGACTTCTGCCTTTTTATCTGACCCAATCAAACTGTTACTTTATTGATTCAGGCCGTGTCCCCAGTAAATGTCATAAGAGAACACCCATAACAAAGAGAAAAGAACAGAACAGCCGAAAAAGCTGTTCATTGTTACCTTGCTAAGTGTGGTCTCTGAGAAAGAAGAAATGGACTCCTTTCATAAGTAGATTTAATTCTGCTTAATGCCAGAGAGGGAAATGAGCTTCTACTGTTGTAGGAGTCTTTTCTGTTATTAACTGTTGGTGTGTTTCCACTCAAGACCCTTATTTTCTGTGGTTTTTAATACAGCCATAAGCATCTGTTCAAATAGTTCTAGGTATGGCTTTTATTTTCTGTTTTAAAATGGCTTGCACTGGTATTGTACATTTTGTATAACTGAAGAAAATGTGGGTATGAACCACCACCTGAAAAATCAATGAGAGGTCAGGGAAGCACAGCCAGCATATCCAGGGAAACCAATCTCTCAAACCATCAATTTGCTGCCAGCTTGGTCCAAGAGGACTTGGCGGTGGCCACCAGCCTGAATAAAATCTAGGAGCTGTCCTGCCTGTGCTTCCAGTATGGCCTAGTAACAAAGTCATGGAGTCCTTGCAAGGGGCTCTCAAACAGGCTCCACATGAAATAGACTCAATACACGTGTTCTTCTATTTTCTCAAATATAAGTAGAATTTCCATATATCAAATGCAAATTCATTCAAAAGTAATCTTCAATAGCTTTCATATTTAATTAATATTAAAAGTATAGCTTTCATTATATAACATACTGAGAGTTGTAAAATTTTCTTAAAAGAAAAAGACTTTTCAATTGACATGTTAAGAAACGTTCTAGAGATGCTACTGGCAGCTAAAAATATTTTTCATTCTCAATGAGATGTAACTGCATTCTAATTCAGTTTTACCCACTCTCTGAACATGAAAATTCAGTACATTGATTAAAGCAAATCGTGCTTTATGCATAAATTTACATTTACAGAATATGCATTTTCAACAAAAAAAGTCTCATTAAACAGTAAGTATGGAATATAAAATGTACTATAATGTCATAATTCCCAGTAGGTCAAAAAATTTGACATGAAATAGTAAAATACAGAAGGAAGGAGGAGGAAAGAAGGAACAGAGTGGCGCTCTTGAGGGCCGGGTGCTATGAGAATCAGGAAGTAGAAACTCTGCCTCACATGCAAGATTCCAGAAACTTCAGTGGTTAGTGACAGCAATAGTCCCCTCAAGTTTCTTCAGAAGAGTGAAGAAGAATATTGTCTGTCTTAGGTCTCTGTCATATCTGATGATGTCCTGCCAACAAATACCCATGTTGCTATCAGTCACCCACTTTTGTGGCCTATTCGGCTTCCATTCTTGGAGCTTGTCTACAAGTCAAAGTAAAAAATTAAAGGCAATTAAAATGAACCCAACATTCCTAAATTTCTGGACAAGCTCTGTGGTATAATTTGGATGTTATTTCTGACTAACTATCCTCCATGTATCAAGATTCTTCAGGTCTCTCAGAGGGTCACATATCCTTTCGATAAATTTCTTCTACAGAAAAATTCACCCACTCTTTGTAAGAATGCCCACAGTGGATAGAACTAAGGAACAGAACACAGTTCTCTGAGATTTATGTCTTTGTTATGTTCAGTATCTGATTAGGATTTGGGTCACAGCTGCCCTGTCACTATCTGAATTCTTCCTAAATCATAGAATTGGTAGTAGTAGTTGTTAGCTTCTGATTTTGTGGGACTATAAGGGAAAATACTAGATACATCTACTGAGGTTCCTGATATCTTCTTAGGATTTATTGTACCCATCTATACTGCTTGGAAAATATTCTTGTTAATCTTTAAGGAAAAAAGGAAGTGATCTGAAAAGCTCCACAAAAACGGAAGTCATGGAGGTCTGGAACTATGCATGTTCACTGCCATGGGGAAGTAAAAAGAAATTATAATAACCTAAAAGCAGATGTTTTTTCTGCCTTGACCAAGATTTTGAATATCACTGAGGTGCTCGACCAGATGTGAACACAAAGTCTATGCCCCTACTAAAGTCACATATTAGTCAATTCTCATTATTCATGGTAGGTATGTTCTGTAAATTTGCTGCAAACACTTAATTTGCAAATACCATAGCATTACACCTAGGGGAAATATAGGATTAGAATCCTGGGGGCATTTGCTCATAACATTTGGTGAATTCATCAATAGACAACCTTGCTTTATGCATGTTTCTGTTTAAAGACACCTTATTTTAATATATATTGTTGACGCATTAACATTGAACTTGGGGCCAACTGCACTGTAACTCATGTTTGGATAAAGCTTATCTGTGAGGAGCAATGTAAATTGCAAAAAAAAAAGAAAAGAAAACAATCTTCAGTTTGGGGAAAATAAGTTTGGGGTTAAATTTTAATGTGCTAATAATGATCTGTGGTGACTTTCTAAATTTGCAATCTGTCAGGCAAGTAAATTTTTAAGATTTCTTATTTATTCATTAGCGAAGAAACAATAAAAATTGTACCCCAACAGCTTTTCGTCTAGATTCTCTCCACTTCCCCTTACATTTTCATTCAATAGATAGATGTGATGTTTTCAAACATGGCTGGGGACAAAAATATGAATATTAGTTAACACTTTTTCTAAACTTTTACATATAACGTTCATGTGTGTCAATTTCAAATGAGTGTGTACTATTCCACTGAGCTGTCAGATAATTTGATTGCTTCCAATTTTTTTCTATTATAAATAGCTCTATATTTTAAAGAAAGTTTTCATTTTCTTTAACATTATTACCTCAGGCTAAATCCCCAAAATGGGTGAAGAAAGTGAGCATACCTGATTGCTAGTAATAAATTAACTAGGTCCTTGCAGAAAGTGGTGACAAGCTTTCCTGTTTCCCCAATGGCTCTCCAGCACTGTTTTTATTTCTTTAATTCACTAACATAACAGGTGTGATCTTTTATCTCATGATTGTTTTAGTTTACATTTACTCAATTATGGAAGAGAATGAAGAGTTTTTCATATATTGATTCAATCATTCACATAGTCAATTAATATGAAGTCCCTACCAGGTGACCAGGAAGCGAGGCTCATGTCAGACACTGTCCTTCCCCTTGGCGAACGTCCCCTATGCCTGTCTTTACTGTCACACAAACTGCCCATTAAAATCCATTACTCTATTACTCCATTACAACCATTACTCCATTGGAGGCTTCTGTCATCTTTTTGGCTTTAAATAAGCACTTTATTTAAATTTTGACAATAAAGCTTTACCTATTACATTGCCACTATCTTCCCAATTCATTTTTTTCTTAGTTTTGATGGTCTGATTGAATAATTTTCATTTTTATATAGCTGGAAATGAGTCATATTCAAAACATTTAATTGGCAAGCTAAAATATTAATATGTAATATAATAAACCAAAATATTTAACCAAAACATATTTAATATTTATTTTATTTGCTGAAAGAACTACATCCTAATATATTCATAAGTGATTTATTATGGAGAAAATGATTCACCAAAATATTCGAGAAATTTCCAAATTGTTTGCTGATTTTTATAAATTGTTGTGATCTTAGTTGATGTAGCTGTTTTCTAGCTAAGTGATGTCCCAGTTCAAACCATATAAGAACTATATGTATGACTTCACCATATATTGATAGTCTTTGTTCCAGCAGAGTGAAGACACTACACACACCTGCACTGTCATCTCCAAGACCACTGAGTAGCTGCTGGAGCCACCGGGATCTGTGCTGGCACCCCTCCCTGGTCCATCGCCACCTCCAAGGCCACAGATAGGTGATAGCAGCATATATGTTATAATCTCAATGATGAGAAAATTTCTCTTTACTAACTGATATGAAAACATTTCAGTATTTTAACCCCCAATGCAGATCTACTAGCGCATACCAGATAATTATTAGCTCTGACCATCTCACAAAATTGCTTTATATGAAATATAATTCAGGAATGTAATTACTGTAGATTTGACACCTGCTTAGAGAACAGATTCTAAGCATTTCCGAATACTTTAGATGGTCAACTTGGCAGGATGAGAGAACACAAAAGTATCATCCTTAAATGCTCCACATTTTAATTTTGCACGTACTGGCTGAGTATCTAACCTAAATAAACGAAACCGAAAGTCAGCTAACGAGCATTTCAATGCCAGTAGGTACATTTACACCATTGCTTTTATTCAGTCGTGAACAGTGAGCTACTCCGGCAACGAGACAACCAAATCCCTGTACGGCCAAGGCACTCTGGTGGGAATGAGCTTATAAAGGTGAGAGTGAGGTGGCTGAATAGTTTCTCTCTGCTATTCTCCAGAGCCATCTGCACCTTCTTCCAGGGAGTATGGAAACAAAGAAATAGGATTACTCTGTGACAGTAAAACCATTAAGTTCATTAAGAAAAATATCCCCAAACTCAGAAATAAGACAGAGCGATTACCGTGTGCCCTTCCTGTGTCATACCAGAGAACTGTCTAATTAGCTTGCCCAGACTCATCTGACCCTTACTACTGATTAGAGCCCAGACTCTGTAAAGCTTGATGTTCACTTGTAGAAGACTGATAAATTACTGATCATTTTTTTTTGGTCGACATGCAAATTATCTGGTTGAAAAAATAACCCCAAAAGTTACACCTTTACCGGTTTTGTAGGTAACTTGGCAATACTATTTCAGCATTCTTTCTTTTAGTGACTATATATACTCCTTGTACTCCTTAAGTTAGGGTTTTCATTTGCTGTTTTCTTTAAGGAGTTAATTAAATCTTTGACATGTGCTCACTACGTATTTGTATGAGATTCATGACCTTAACTTTTTCAGAATTGACTTTTACAATCATAACTTAATGGTTTGCAGTGGAGACTTGTAAAGACATTATCAAAGACAGAATTACTTCCAGACAGGGCTGACTAGATTGATGACAGTGACTTGATGGAATTAATTTCATCATCTGTCAGTCAGGAAGGGGAAACTGGTGGATCAACATTGAAAGCTTCAGAAGTAAATAGCCATTCATTTCAGCACTGACCAGAGAAATGTGAGGTCCACTTGCCAAGCGTATCCTTATGTCTTCAGTGGGTAACCGGCATGATGTCACCAACACACAAACCATACATCTAGCTCTTTTTTTTTTTTCATGTCCATTGCACACTCGGTAACCTCTGGATTACTGGTTTCCTAGGCAGATAATTCTGGATTCACTTGATGAAGCCAACATTAGTAACCCATCAGTTGGTAGTTTCACTTTTCCTTGCAAACTAATAAATTGTCATTGGCATGTAGTTTTACATTCCACTTCTTTGTGGAGCCTGACAGCATGTGTCTGTGTTGTGACTTAAATAAACTCTGGTTTTCCTACCAGATCAAGTTTCTAGGCCAACAGGCTGTGGCCTACCCCAGATCATATGATTCCACCAAGGGAAATGTCAGCTGGTCAGAACTCTGGTGACAGTGCCTCTCAGACTCTCTGCGATTGCAAACATGTTTTTTGTTACTGTTCATTTGTTTGATTTTAATTTCCAATCCCTGCGGACAAATACTCTTATAAATTTAATAAAAGTGTATTACTAGGAAAATTAAATTTAAAAAAAGTAATAAAAAATGTAAGTTCATTTTTTTTTTATTATTAGATTCAACAGAATCCAAATTTCTCTGGAATACAGAAGGTTTTTTTAAAGGATAAAAGTCTCTTAATGCTTACTCTCAGTGTATGCACTTATCTCAGGTCCAGGGACTATACTTAATCTGGGAACTTGATTAGAAATGCAGATTCTTGGGCCTCACCCCAGGCCTATTAAATCAGAACCTGAGGCTGAAGCCCTGCAATCTGTGTTTAACAGACCTCCAGGTTAATCTGATACCTGCTCAATTGTATGAGAATCGACTAGAATGAGCACACATCAGAAGACACAAGCTTAAATGGCAAAGGGGCCAAGAAGGTATAGAAACACAGTTTGACAAGATGAAGATTATAAACAATGATAGATTCCTTGGGAAACTATAGCCTGGATGTCCCTCATAGAGGCATTCAAATCAAGACAGAGAGGTAGACAGACAGACAGACTGACCAAGACACACACACACACACACACACACACACACACACACACCCTCTGATCAAACATACCTCTGGCTAGTGTGGGACCCCTGTCTATTTTTCTAAATGTGGATTAATAGTAATGTCTAGTAACCCTGATAAAATGATGAGTTGCCTTCTCCTAACAACTATTTAAGCTCGGAGTATTATGCATTAAGTCCTAAGTGTACAAAGGCCTATTCTTGAGGTCTTTACTTTGTCACAATAACCTGTTTCCACTTTTAATTCTCTATCACACCATTTTGAATTGTGAGACAGTATAATACATTTTTAATCATCCTTGATTATTTCTTTCTTTAACAGTTTGAAAGTTAATTCTTATCAATTAGTTTTAGAATAATTTCATTATATTCCATAAAGGGTCCTATCAACAATTCAACTGAAATTGTTAACTTTTAATTAACTATTAGTTCACTTGGTGATGAGTTAGGGAAAAACCAGCCTTTGGGTCCCCATCCCAGCTCTGCTTCTCAGAAAGTCTGTGGCTTTGGGCAAGATATTGAGCCTTAGCCTATGATATCACAGCGACAATGCCTCTGTTGCAGGCCTGCTGAGAAATTAATAACATATGCAAATCACCTGACAGGTAGCAAGTGCTCCAAAACATCACTGCCTGAATCCATCTTAAACATTGCAGACCTCTTCTCTTCTCTATCTAATTAATACTTTTCTTTATTTCAGAGAATAAAGAAACGAAGAATAAAGAATTTGAAAAGTGATACGCTTCTTTTGTACTAATCGATGACCAAATTATTTATATACAGTATTTTTATTACAACTATTTTTGAGTGAGTTGTATTGGTCATAAAATGTGACATATGATGATATAATTTCTGATTTCTTAGTTCTTATTGAAAGCTTCCATATATTCAAGTAGAGAATACGTTTTTATAACTTCTCATGTTTCTGAGAGAAAAATAATTATTTTCTAGGCAAGAGAAAAAATTAATAAATTAGACATCAAAATTAAAAATTTCTGTGCATAAAAGGACACATAAACAGAAAAGGCAACCCATAGAATGGGAGAAAATATTTGTAAATCACATAAAGAGTTAATGTTCAGAATATATAAAAATTCCTACAACTCGATAATAAAAAAAAAAAACCCTAATTAAAAAATGGGCCAAGGACTTCTCCAGAGAAAATATACAAATGGTCAATAAACATATTAAATGATGCTCAATGCCACTAATCATCAGGGAAATGCCAATCAAAACCACAAGATATCACTTCACATCTGTTAGAATGACTACTACCAAAAAGACAAGAGATAACAAGTGTTTAGGATGGGGAGAAGAGAGAACCTTTGTGCACTCTTGATGAGAATGTAAAACGGTACATCCACTGTGGAAAACAGTGTGGTTGTTCCTCAAAAAATAAAAAATAAAACTACCATATGATCCAGTAATTCTACTTCTGGGTATATACCTAAAAGAATTAAAAGCAGGATCCTGAAAAGATGTTTGCACATCTATATTCATAGCTGCGTTATTCACAATAGCCAAGAGGTAGAAGCAAAACAAGTGTCCATCAACAGATAAATGGATAAAGTATAACGTATGCATACAATAGAATATTATTCAAAATAATTCAAAACAAAGGAAATTCTGACACATGCTACGACATGGATAAAATCTGAAGACATTATACTAAGTGAAATAAGTCAGTCACGAAAAAGGTAAATACTGTATATAAATATTTGTATGGGGTACCTAGAGTAGTCAAATTCATAAACACAGAAAGCAGAATGGTAGTTGCCAGGAGCTTGGGGCAGAGAGGAATGGGGCATTATTGTTTAATAGGTACAGAGTTTTAGTTTTGCAAAATGAAAAGAGTTCTCAAGATGGATGATGGTGATGGCTGCATAATAGCAAGAATGTGCTGAATACCACTGAACTGTACACTCTAAAATGGTTAGAATGGTAATTCGTTGCGTATTTTACTACGATTTCAAAAAAGAAACTTCAAAAGACCCAAGATGTTTATTTTCTATTTTCTACCCTTAATTTTGATGTAAACCATAATTCTGCCTTATTGTTGGTACCATTCTTGCTTCAGTTCCAACTAAGGCCTGAGCTGGGGATGGCTCCAGCCCCAGAGAAGGGGCTAGTTCAGAGACCATGGGCTGACAGCAAATGGCTGGACCTTGGCAGAGGCCAGGACAAGCAAGAGCTAATGGGCAGAAATCGACTGGGACAGGAAAAAACACTGAGCTCCCCCAAAGAGTCCAGAATTAAACTCTTATTGCCGGCAAGGTTTCAGGACCAGCAATATGTTGCAAGATAGGGGAGGGTCTCATAGAGAGGCTGGGACTTGAGACCTTGAAGGTCAACTCCAGAACAGAGATGGGTTTCCAGAAAGCTAACAATGCACTGTCAGGGGTGGAGATTTTATCAGAGCTACCCTTCCTCCTCTTTCTTTTCCATCTCTCCTCAGTGCCACTGAAGGGGAAATACATCAGAAACTTAAGGTTTTTATTAATTAGTGGTCTGCATTATGCTACCTAATTTATTTCCACCGAATCCTTGTGGTATTGCAGCACGAACCTGAATGTCCAGATAGTATAAGCTGTAGTGGACCGTCAAAGACGTCTGGGTACAATGACTTGGCCCTAGCAGCTGTTGTCAGGGAAGCTCTTCCCCATGGTGGCAGAGGCACCCATATCTCAGAAGCTGCAAAGTTACAGAGCTGGAAGGCTCTGCAGTGAAACACATATTTGTATTCAGTGCACATCCTACCATTTTTAGTTATTTTTAATTCAGACAAAAAACTTTCCTCTGTCCTTTATGGCTATTTTGTTTGTTCCATTGGTCTTTTGCTGGAGCTATTATTTAAACAATTTTCTCTTTCTTTTTTTTAATGGGTGGTCTTTTTAGCTTTCTTTCATGTTACTTTCTTGTATTTTTCACTTTTTTGTAATGGGAATGAGTAACCAAAGAAAGAACTAAGATGGCAATGCTTTTTCCTGGCCAGGTCTGCAGTGTTCCTTTCAATACTTACTCAATGCACATTTATGTCAGACCCAGCAAAACCTAAATGCAGGAGCTATTTCTACCCTTAAAATTCATCATGCAAATCATCCGAAAGAACCACTAAGAAAGAAATTCTGTCCTTTCCTGTATAATTTAAATATCTCATAATCATTTGTAAGCAATAATATCAGCCTCAAAGACAATTTGGGGAAATGGTTGGGATAATAACACTCTGAAATTTTTAGAGTATGATATCTGCAGACTAGAATCTATGGTCTCTGACATATGTAACCACAGGACGGAGATAATTCACTTGAGAAGTCCAGGCCATAGATGGAAAATAAATGAAAAACAATACCCTGAGAGCAAGAATCTTCTAGAAAACAGAGAGTGTTAAATCCATAGTCAGAGGGTCTCTCTGTTGATAGAAACCCTTTTATGTTGACCTGCCTCCCAACAACCCCATTTCTAAGCAGGACTTGAAAAGAATGTTACTATTATGGAGATATTTCCCGCAGCCTTCCTTTAAGGCATTATTCCTTCAATAGCTTGTGGGACACGTGACTGTTATAACTTTATGGGACCGTAGTCTCAAGCATGGCAGGGCCAATACCATTCTGTCTGCTCGGCCACTTTCAGCTCCATTTTACCTTTTGCCAAAGGGGTTCCCCACCCTCCCAGAACCAGGTAAGTAGGCCCCAAAAACTATTTAGTAATCTACTCAGGGAAGCACAAGCAACATTACAAAATAGGCTGATGTCCCTGAGAAGCAAAGTTGATCACTAAATCACCACCTAATAACTTATTCATCAGTTAAACTTCTCAATCATTTCTCCTTCTTGAAGTTCTCACTAGAGCTGTGATTCAACTGGAAACTCGATTCCGTCTGTATAACCTATCTAACTGACACCTTAATTCTAACATTACTCTTTTTACATCATGGGTTTACTCCTGCAACTCCCCCTGGAGTTGTGCAGTGAAGTGATGCTGCTTCCTACACCCATTTCCATTCTCATCAGCTATAGGAGCCATCACCTTTACAGCAGCCCGGCCTTTGGAAGCCTCTTTCCTGCTCAAGATAATCAATCCAAGGAAACTCATACATTTTAACTGTAAGTGAATGAATGATTTGACTCTACTATATCTCAGTGCAGATAAAATCTGACTGTTCAACTCTACTCTGTGTTAGTAAATCGGGAGGTATACAACATGTACTACTAAATTTCAAAGGGCCAAAGCTCTTCCCTGGCCCTAAGCTTTTAGAATACACCACACAATAAGTCAGCCTTCATTCTTGGAAAGAGGCCACCCAAAGGAGAGACCTCACCCTAATATAACCACACGTGCATTTTAACAATATTTGCCTGTTCCTCTTGTTTCTAAGTTCCAACTTTACCCCTTTCATTGGGCAATTATTTCTCAGATACTATTACTCTCGATTTCCTTATGATTTATTTAATTAATGTACCATAGTCTGCCTTGTATTTTAATATGAACTTTTGTTTTATGTGCATGTTTTACATAGTGTAATTAAGTTTATATCTGTTATAATTATGATATTTGGACCATCATCTATCATTCTTTAGCTCCTCTTACTTTTGCTAGTTCTTATTTTTGCTTAATACATGTCACTGGTATCAACTAAACATTGTGTGTGTGTGTGTATATATATATACACACACACACTCTCTTCTCCTTTTTTTTTTGACATGTTTGAAAGAAAGCATTAAGTAAACTCACGTCTAGTTAAATCAAATCTGTACACCAATACACACATATATAAAATAATCATGACAATCATAAGATACCCTTTTTCTGTTGATTTCTAGTTATAGTCATAATAAACCCTAAAATTCTTAGGCTTCTTTCCATGAGTGAAAACAACATTGGAGCTTTGGGCTTCATCCCTTCCTCAGCATATCTCAGTCTCAGCTTTTGGACTGTTATTCTGAAACTTTTATTTTTCTGGGGTATCAGAAAGATATATCTTCATATTCTGACTCTACTATTTAACAAAGCAAGTTACTTAACTTCTCTGAGACTTTTTTAAAATCTGAAACAAGGGGATCTTACAACTGGGGTTTTCGAAATTTAAATAAAATAATGTATTACAAAAAAAAATTAATACATAGTAGATGTTCCCTAAATATCATTCCCTTTCTTATCTTCCTTTTAAATTTTAGATTACAATTTGATTCCACAATAGGAGTAGGTCAGAAGCATTGATCCTTCCTACCTAGTGTTTTTAATCTTCCATCCTGAGAGTTGATGTCATCTACAATACAAAGAAATTCCTGTTTTGGACACAAAATGTAAGGTCAGCGACTCTTTAGAGTTGGTGGAATATGTGAAAATCTTTCTTTAGCTTTCCCAAATGAATGACATCTTGACTGGATAATTTTTTCCATAAAGAGAAATGCAGATGTTTCATTTCCTTGGGGAGTTTATGTTCTCAATTGTGGCTACATCTGAAATCAGTATTTTGAATGTTATCTGGCCTTTCTTCCAGATGTTTTAAGATTTCTTTCTTACTAAAATTTGAAAATGTTATAAGTAATGTCTTGATATCTTTCTCTAGATGTTGATTTCCATCTCTAGGCTAGTCTTTAATCAATGCTGGCAACACTTTATACCTTAATTTGTTGACTCCTTAAAACATTTCTTTTATCAGCTCAAGTACTTACCCTATTATTTTGAAGTCAAATCACTGTGCTTAATTCTAAAAATGAGTCATTTTGGCCCACTATTATTTATATACTTTTAACTTGAGCCATTTAATTTTGGACTTGATTCTGTAGTTAATAAGCATATGTCCTTAATAAACTATTTAGCAGTTCTCATTGTAAACTCTTTACTACTTCTAGAAATGTCTTTAATTGTGATATCACAATTTTTACTACATGGTCTTTGTTTCATAGCTTTATGTCTTCTTTCTTGTCACTTTGAGTGTATTTAAGTCATTTTTAAAATTCTGAGACTTTTTCATTGTTCAGTATCAGACAATTTTAAAGTTTATTGGTTTTTTTATACTGTTCTTTGGAATTGCAACATTTAAAAATTAGTTGGATTATTTTGAAAATTCTACTTTGACTTGTTTTTTTGGATACTGAGGTTATGTTATTCAATATTTTTGTTTGAGACATTTTAATTGGCATTTTAATAGGTTTAATATGAAGAGGGATAAAAATGTTTCTACTTATAAATGATAATCTTTAAAAGTAAATACAGGAGAACTGTATTTTTTTTAGCTGTTAAATTCTTCCCATAAGTGATAGTTCTGATCTACTTTATATCTTAAAAGTTTTATCTTCAAATAAGCCTCAGTTCAACAGATAAAATTATGCTTCAAAGAATATTTAAATTCAAATATAATAGTTTCTTCTGTTAAGACCCCATGTTAAAAAAAGTTTCCGCTAATCCAGAACTAAAAGAAGAAATGCCTGATCACACAAAGCTCAGAGTGTTGCCTTTATCTCTAATAACGTCCCACAATAGCAAAGTTGGGATGAGGTCAAGTAGCACAGATCTCTTCTTTAACATTCTTTAAGTACAGCTAACACATCTGTCTATGAGGACCGGAACTAGGGACTCCCCTTTATTTTAATCTGGAACAAAATTTAGCACTGAGAAAAAAAATTTTTATACCTTATAACCAGCCATTTAACAAAATTTCCAATTCCAAAAGACACAAAAACTCTTATAGACTGAGAAATTCATTTAAAAAGAAAGCTACAATATTTATCTGAAAGCCTTTATAAAATGTTTTTTAAAAATATAAAACAAGATTCGAATAGAAAGACATGTTTCGTGGATGGAGAAAAGCTAAATATAAAAAAAGGTCATCCTTTCCAAATTAACATATGATTTTAACACAGTTTTAATCAAAATCTCCAATAGTTGTTTCCCCCTTTTTAGACTGTAACAAAATGAATTTCAAGTTTATATGGGAAAAAATGCCAAATAATACCAAAAAATCTTGAAAAAGAAGAGTGATATGGAACTCAGTTGCTTTTCTATATATTAAAACCTAAAACAAAACTATTATAATCAAGATGGTATCATATTGACACAGGAATAGAAAACAGATCCAAGAAGTATAATAAAAAGTACAAAAGTTGATACAAGTATATAAGAAACAACATATGACTAAGGCAGCCTTTTGATTTAGTAGATAAAAGGTATTTAAAGTAAATAGTGTCATTAAACTATCTATATATTTCAAAGAACATAAGGTTGTATTCATACTTCATTCACACCATATACAAATATATTCCAAATAGATTATATATATATATAAATAAAACCGAATCAACAGAAAGATTAGAGGAAGAGTTAAGAGGATGTTTATATTATCTTGGATAGAGGAAACCCTTCTATGCAAGATAAGAAACCATAAAGAAAAAAGATACATACATGTGACTAAATATAATATTTTTGTATAGCAAAGGATAGTATAAACAAAATCAAAGACAACTGCTAGACTGGGAAATAAATAACTGCATTATGTAGATCAGAAAAAGTATTACTATAACTAATAAACTAAGAACTTCCCACAAATTGAGAAAAGAGTCAAATAACATTACTAGAAAAATGAGCACAGGAAAAGAAATGATAATTTGCAGAAGAAACGCAAAAGAACAATAAAGACACATGAAAATATGTTCCGCCTCATCAAAATTCAAGGGGATATAAATTCTTCACCCAGCAAAGTTATAATATCAGCAAGACTGGAATATAGAAAGCAAGTACTCTTATACTTGCTAATGAAAGCCTGAACCAGTACAATTTTTTTGGAAAGAAACTGGCAGCGTATTTTGAAATTTAAAATATATATACCTTTGACTCAACACCCCCCATCTTTTTGGGATTTAACCAGAGTGAGGCACTGGTGTATAAGGACAGGTTAGTTAGGGGAAACACGACCACAGTCAAGGAGACCATAATTTCTCTCCACAGGGGAATAAACACTATGCAATCATCAATATAAGATACATCCACACCTATGAGCTGAATAAACGTCTGTGGCATTTTTCATGTAAAACATAGTTGTATGGCAATGCTTATATTTGAAAAAATCCTCAGACACAATATACATGTATGTGTTATTGAACTAAATGAAATTGCTGATATATGTGATTGAACTATTCAAAACTGCTGATATTCAACTGCTTTGGAGCTAGTAAATGGCAATCTCCTAAGTTTCAATGTAACACACATTTATTACGTATTGTGAGCATGAAAAAAATCTGGAATGATACATCCTAGGGCATTATACTGGTTACCTGGGGGAAGTAAGAGATAAGGAAAAAAGGGGTAAATGAACTTCTTTATGCATCTTTGTGTTGTTTTACTTAAGATTTGCAAATTAAAAATACTTAATAAATTAAAAATGAAAAAAATAGAAAAAAATGAGACTTTTAGTTTCAAGATGGCTTGAAAACACTTATCTAGGGGCAGAATCTACAGCAATGGTCTATTTAACTTTGTCAAATGTAGGAAACAAAAACTAATTTATTTCCTGGTCTCATATACTAAAATAGTTCAAAGTAAAAACCTAACGATTTTTTTTTTGTCATTTAAAAAAGTAATTCTAGAACATATATGCAACACAACTAGCTAAAAAGAAAATTCGGAGAATATTACTGACAAGTGGAGCAATAGGAGCCCTTTTACACCACTAATGAAGAGTAAGTTGGTGTAACTACTTTAAAACAATTTAGCATTACCAAATAAAGTTGAACATTGCATATTTGATGGCCTACCAACTGAACTCCAGAGTGTATGTCCTAGAAAAACTCCCGGATGAGGAATAAGAGACAAGTGCAGCACTACCAGAGCAGCATTTTCATGAGAGCGAAAGGCTGGAAGCAACTCAACTGCCCCAAATGGATAGAATGGATAAGATGTGGTATATAAGCGGAAGAACACCAGTGATGTATTGATTAATACTAGATAGCAGTAAAAATGAGGGACCTGTAACCACATGCATCCACCTGGATGAATCTCAAAACATACTGTTGGGTAAAATTCCAAATCAGAGAAGAAGCATGATTCCATTTTAAAAAGAGACCACACTAAATAATATAAGGAAAAGCAAGAGAATGATAAACTAAAAATCCAGATTATAGCTTTCTAGGAAAGGGAATAAAGGAGGAAGGGGTCGGGGGAGGCAAATAGGAGTATTTAAAAGTGATACTAATTGATAAAGCTAGGAGGGAATAAAGATGGAGAATGTATCTGCGATTGTTTTATTAATAGTCTTTAAGTGTGTATGCATATTTGTACATGCATGTATGTGTTTGATGCAAATTATGTTTCACACATGCAGGCACATACACACATAGAAAAAATCTAGGTCTATGTCTGCTCGTGCCTACAAAGCCCATGCTATTAATAAAGAAGCCACTTAACCGTCTTCCAGGCATATTTTGCATTGTAGAGAATTAATAAAAAAATGAACGGATATATTTCTAGAGTGATATTCAAAAGAACATCCCTGGGAGCCATGTTCTCCTAGGACCAGAAGAAAAAGTTATCTTATGCAATGTTCTGTAGTGTACCAGGAACTGGAGAGAATATAACAGAAAACCCAAGATAAACATACACTGACATAAAAATCTTCAAGTCACCTTGTAGAAGCTTTTATATGCTAAGTTATAGCAAAAAGCAAAGGTAACATGTCTGAATAGAGTTACATGGGTATTGCTTTCACTCTATTTCAATACTTTTTGTCAATTTATGATTAAACTAAAATGACACCAAATCTCAAACTTTGGCTCGTAAGATTTTTAAGAGCACGAAAAAAAAGTCTTCTCTCAAGGACAAATCCCGAGTCCCCAGGAAACACTGATTTCTTGGGAGTAGGCCAGGTGGAGCTCTATTTCCAGTTATGACAATGTTGGTCCTGATTCACAGCAGTCGAGCAGCTAAAATAAGGCAGTGTTTCAACAGGTGAAGGAAGACAATTAGAAAGGGAGGAAGTCTGTCCTTATTCCCATCCTCCACAGCTGCTTGAAACCAAAGTTGTACCTCCAACTGAATCACTACTAATTTTGAGCTATTGGCTTCTTTTCCTTTCCAAGGATTATTCTCAGTGTTAGGACTTACACATCACTTACTCTATCTACTGCCGCTAGCAGTTTGGTAAATAATCTGATTTAGCTAAGATGCTTTACTGACAGGATATCCTGTATCTAGTATAACTAACTAAGGCTAGAAGTAGTGGTTAGACAATGTGAATGCATGTTATTTTTTTTTTAAAAAAAGGAAAAAAAATTAAGGTAACTACAGGCTCTTTATCATCTCATAAACCAAAACAACATGATACTGAACTACCTTCCAAAATATGACTTACTTGCACATGTGACATTTTTGCTTCCTAACACTAGCAAGTTTCACTTAGTGTCAGGACCTGGAAATGCCGGTGCAGGGGACCACTGAGGTAAACTGCTTTAAGTTTTTCCTTTAGCAAACAAAAAAGGGAAATTAATTGATGCTCCTGAATGTTTTTACTCAAGCAAAGTTTCACATACTGCTTTTTAAAAAATGTCTTATTGAAACATAATATACACACTATAAAATACACTCTTTTAAAGTATACTATTTAGTGATTTTTAGAATATTCAGAGTTGTGCATCTATCACTACTCTCAAATTCCAGAATATTTTCATCACCCCCAAAAAGAAAACCCACACCCATCAGCAGTCACTCCCCATTTCCCCCTCCCCCTCCGGCCTCTGCAACCACTAATGTACTTTCTGTCTCTATGGATTTGCCTATTCTGCACGTTTCAAGAAACGTAAACATATAACATATGGTCCGTTGTGTCTAGTTTCTTTTACTTAGCATAATGTTGTCACGATTCATCTACGTTGAAAGCATGAATCAGTATTTCATTCCTTCTTATGGCAAGTAATATTCTATTTTAGAAATATACCATAATTTCATCCATTCATCAGTGGATAGACATTTTGAGTTGTTTCCTCCAGGTTGCTTATTTATGGTAAGGAACAAAAGAAAGTCTAGGAAGCAGAAGGAACTGAACTTCTGCTCAGAGCTTAACCTAAGCCAAGGATTAATAAACACAATTGTTGTTATAGCTGCATTTATACCCAATTCTTATAGACTGTGCTACTCCTGGAGGATATTAATGAAAATGTCAGCTGTGGTAACATGGAATATGTGAAAATTTTTCTTACACTATTAATGAGGAAAAAAGAGGGGAACAGAATTAAAACACAATTGAGTGTAAGTGGAGTGGGAGGAGACAGATAGAAGAGGAAGAAAAAAAGAAAAATTTTAAATCATTTCTTCAATAAAAAAATTTTTTAAGTAAAAAAGTAAATTCATTCATTCCACGGGAGTGGGGGAAACATAATTGAATAATATTCTCCACTAGGTGAGCAGAAAAATTGTGGTATACCAATCCAAAAAGAATACTACTCAGTAACAAAAAGAATAAACTATTGATACATACAACATGGGTGTATCTCCATGTAATTGTGTTGTGCAAAAGAAGCCAAACAAAAATTAATACATAATATTTATTGCATCGATATAAAATTCTAGAAAGTGCAAACTCTGCTAGAATGACAGAAAGCAGATCAGTGTTCAATTGAAGATGGGGTTGGAAAGGAGATATGTATTGGGCATGAGGAAACTTAGGATGAATATGTTCATTATCTTGATTATGGCAATGGTTTCATGGTTTTATGCAGTCAAAATTCATCTACTTTAAATATGTATCATTTATTGTATGTCAATTATATTGTATGTCGATTATACATCAATAAAGCTATTAAGAACAGTGTTTTTTAAAAAGTGAGCATACTCCCCAAAAGTATTTGAATAACTACGATGTGGAAAATACTACCTTCACTTTGCATATAAGGTTTCAATTAATTTTGTAACAAATCAAATTATTCTCATTCTACATAAAAGGAACTTGAGATTGAGAAGTAATTTGCCAAGGCGGCTGCAGTATTAGGCTGAAATCTCTTATTCTGAAACCCCAAATCAACGTTCTCTTCACCACACTGCCTGTCACTGCTCCTATTATAGACCCAACTCTTTTGTCTGGAATCTAAGGATCCCAGCAATTTCCAAGTCTGGGAATTTTCTGGTCCAGAAAAGAGGTTTATGCTGTAGTGTAGTATTCCGAATTTGTTTTCTTTTGCCTATCATCATATACTGCCACAAATATCTCTCTAATTATGGGGATTTGTCCAATTCAGTTGATTTATTCATCTTTGATGGATCAGAGTGGTTAATCTGGATTAGATCAAAGCAGGTAACCCAGGTCCTTGGGTCAAAGGACTGAAAATAATTCATCTGAGATTAAAAGCAAGCTGAACAAAACAACAAAAAAAAAAACCTGGCTACTCAACTCTCCAGCCTTGCACTGCATTCCTCTGAAACAAATCACACCTTTGATTACGGGAGACTTAAGAATGGGGATTCATCAGAGTTGCGAAGGTATCTACCTACTTTACGCTGCTCTTTCCACCAAACTTGAACTTTAAATTGAGGTTGTCATCCCATCTCTAAATAGGATCAGCATGAGGGTGATTTCCCTTCTCCAGATCATCTTTCACCACACAAACAACTGAACTGCATCCAAATGCTACCATTGTATTAGGGCCCATGTGAACATGGACTATGACCTGGATTAAATAAAATTAATGAAAAAGTAAAAGTTGGTTAAAATAATTTATTTGTAAGATAGCTAGATTCAGGGAGGAGAGGGTGCCATTTCCTTCATGCAAGATTTTCGTAATGAAGGTTAACTGTACCGGATATTGTATGTTCCGATTTGTTAACCTCCATCCTGCTTCACCCAGCTCTATGCCCGAGAAGACTAAACTGTATGGACTCAGCAGCAGACTTCCTTGTTGTTTTTCTTACAGTTGGGTTTAGTCAAGGGGGGAGCACAAGCAGGTCAGAGGGAGCGAGGAGAATCATTTCAGCAAGTTTGTGTCCTGGAATCCCTGCCTACAGGGACATTATAGTTTAGCTGTACCCCTTCCTGGACACCTCAGCTCCATTCAGTTCCCCCCTTCCCAGTCCTCATCCTTGCAAGCCAACAGGTGATAAGGGAGCCCTGGAGACACAATTTCCCTATATGTCCTTATAAATACTCTCCTTTAGTAAGTCCTCCCCCAAATTGATCAATTTGAGGATGTCAGTTGTTCCCAAAACAACTGAAATTTTCCGAGGAAAAATAAACTTATTCCAAGTCCTCGACTGATATGAAAACACTGACCTTCATGGGGCTGATATCGGGCCCAGACAAAAATAAACGATAGTCAGGTGAGATGTGGAGTGGCAGATTCAAACTTACTGCACTGGCGACGTATAAGGCAAAAGCAGAGTCACACATTTATAAGAACAGTCAAGGCGGTGGATACATTGCTCAGATGTTAAAATGTGAGAGATGTTTAAAACATTTTTAGATTGCTGTATCATGCTTCTTCATGCTTGCAGATCATATTCCCATGGTGCCTGCAACCTTTCTGCATATGCTATTCTACTTAGATTGAGACTTGAAACCATTTCAGGGGTTCTAATGATCAAATATGAAGAAAGAGATGTTTGCTACAACAAAAACTGCCTAAATAGCAACTCTAAGAAAGAGAACAGATTTCAAAGGTACCATCTGTTTTCCATCATTGAGAAGTATTTCATATGTAGTAAAAAAAAACTATAAAAGTAAAGTGATAGTTTCTGTGTCATATATAAGTTATAATCTCTGGTAGTTTTTGATTACATAGAGCTTCTATCAAAGATATAAATCCTTAAAAAAAAAAAGATGGATCTTGATCCCATCAGCTAATCTCTCATCCCCCCAATCTCCCATCCCCCAAATCACTCCAACTATATCATTTTCTAATGATGTATAATTACAATAGTTATTTAAGGTTGATTTTCTTTGAATTTTCTCTAATGAAGCCAAAATGTCATTTAGCAAGAATCTATAAAGCTCTTTTAAGTGAAAAGCCTAAAATATTGAAAACATGGTGCTGTTTATTTTTGTTTGGTTTGTGTGTGTGTATGTGTGTGCGTTTGCTATAGAGTAGGGCCACAAATAGAAAAGACAAATTCACTGAATTAAACTGAGTCAGCAAGGTAAGAGCCATCCTTTTAGTCATCATGAATATCTGTAAGAACTTAAGGGGATTTGACGTAGCAAAAGAAAACCTGGGAACTCTGGCAGCTTCCATTCAATTCTGTGTAACACCAGATGGCTCTTACAAAGCTCTTACTTCTTATTTTCCAAATTAGTGGTAATTTCATTCTTTTGACTTTTTCTAACTCCATGCAACATATCAATGAATAATATCATCTTGTATTTCTATAGCATTTTACAATTTACAAAACGCTTTCATTATCTCAACTGATCTTTACAGTACAGTAGTCCCCCTTTATCCATGGTTTTGATTTCTGTAGTTTCAGTTACCCACAATCAACTGGTCTGAAAATATTAAATGGAAAATTCCAGAAATAAACAACTCATAAGTTTTAAATTGCATACTGTTCTGAGTAACATGATGAAATCTCATGCCATCTAGCTCCGTCCCACCCAGGACATGAATCATCCCTTTGTCCAGCATGTCCACACTGTATACACTACCTTAGTCGCTTAATAGCTGTCCTGGTTATCAGATCAGACTGTTGCAGTATTGCTATGCTTGTGTTCAAGTAACCCTTATGATAGCCTAACACTACTGCACCAGGCCTAGGACATTTACCTCACTTCATCTCATCATGTAAGCATAGTATCAACTCACCTCATCACAAGAAAAAGGGTGACTACAGTACAATATTTTGAGACAGACCACATTCACGTAACTTTTATTATAGTATATTGTTATAATTGTTCTACTTTATTACTAGTTTCATTGTCTCTTACTTTGCCTAATTTATAAATTAAACTATCATATGCATGTACGTATAGGAAAAAACATAGTATAGTATACTTAGGGTTTGGCACTATTTGAGGTTTCAGGCATCCACTGGGTTCTTGGAACATATCCCCTGTGATGGGGGACTACTGTAGTTCAGATATAGCCAGAGAAAATATTAAAACCCCCACTTTATAGATGAGGTAACTAAGGCTTGGAGATATCGGTCAGGACTCTTTCAGTAGCAACCTGAATGAGCTTAGGCAAAAAAAAAAAAAAAGGAAATGTATTAGCTCATAACAACTGGATTAACGAACTCCAATTGTTACTGAGCTCTCTTCTTTCCCTTTATTTATCTGTCTCTGTCTCTCTCTCTTTTGCTTCCCCTCTGTGCACTAAACTTCATTCTCTCAGCATACTGAAACATGGCCTTAAGTGATCTTTACTGCCTAGAGACTAGAAAGGATGGGACACCTCCTCCCTTGACTTGGGTTGGAAAATTCCAGAGAAAGAACCTATTGGTCCCTGCTGAGTAGCATATTCACCCTTTAAGCTAGTTTCTGTGGTCTAGGGTTGAAATACTATGGCTTCCCCAACTTGGGTCAAGTCTCCACCCCTATGGCCAGGATTACCCAAACAAACAAAACAGGTACAAATATAGCCAGTGAGGAAATTGTGAGGAGAGAGCCAGTCACTTTAATTTATATGTACTGCATTAAATAATTTGCCCGAGGGACAGAATCAGAACAACTTTACAACCATCTCCAGACTGCATGCCTAGCATCCTTCCCCTTTACTTCGCAGCCTGTCACTGCAGGAGCCACTGAGGTGTTCCTCTGTCCCACTCTTCCCCACAGTTACCAATGTGGTCTGGCTCAAAACTAAAACTTGGAAAAGGCTCATGTTCTAGTTGTGATCCTGTCACTCTTCAGCTGTGTTTGTGGGCACATTACTTAACCCCTGGGAACCACAACTTCCTCCTTTGTAAAATAAACAATTCCTGCGTCACAGGGTCATCAACAGGATAAAGAGAAATAATGTACTATGAATGACTTTGAAAATTATAAAGAACTACCTTAAAATTTGTAAGTTCTGTGTGTGAATTTTAAAGAGGCTAAAATTACACATTGACATTCTTCAGTTACCGTCCTCTCTACCACCAGCTCTATGTTAGCATCACTTTTTAGTTCTGACATTTTTACTCTTTCAGTTTTAAAAGGCACATTTCAAAAAGATGTATCAAGTAGTGTCTTAAACTTAAAAGATATAATCCAGAAGAGAAGCCTATGAACAGATGGTTTAATAACATTTATCATGGTCACCTTTTCAATACAGATTAACTAGGAGATGGAAATTTTCTGGAAAACATACAAAAAAACTATTAACAGTGATTACCTCCAAGGAGTGTGGCTAGAAGTCAGTGTTTGGAAAGAAACTTCTGGTTTTCATTTATTCTTGTGTCAACTACTTGAGTTTTAAAAATCTTATACATATATTCCTTTCATAATGAAAAACAAATTTAAAAATATTAAAAGCATGGTTATCACAGAAAAGGAATATAGTATATACTCAGTACAGCATCTGACATCGAAAGCTTTCAATACATTCTTATTTGTTGATCATACTAGGTATTTATAGTTACCATCTATCCAGCAAACGAGAATCAACTTCACTAAAGTAAAGCCAGCTTTCATCTCTCTCTGAATGTATGTTTTCCATTAATCCTACTGTGAGGAACACTCATCACCACCTGCTGAGGATACAGTTTTAAACTCTTATACCTTCACACACTAAAAATGAACCTACCTTGCTAATTCCCAATTATAAAGCACAGTGCATGCAGCTATTTTTCAACTCTATTGCTGCTGCTCTCGTAGGCACACTTCCTTATCAATAAGAGAGGATGCTAGGCTTTTAGAAACCATTCTATTTTATAGCTGGGGGTTTGCACGATATTTCTAAGAAATTAAAGGTTACATGGCAACATATGCCAAAGCCAAAAGACAGATTTAAATGGTATTTTTTTAAGTGATGCAATAGCTATGAAGTTTGGATGCTATGTACCAGCTAAGTGCTATACTGGTTGCCTAGTTACGTCTCTGTAGAAAGGTCAAAGTGGTTGTTGCTGAATGTAGAAAAAATTAAAAGCCTTAAAGTTTCATCATTAAACCGAGGATTCTGTGTGAAATCCTATGTAGTCATCCCTTAAATGAGTCCCCATCAGACTTTGATCAGGTGACAGCACTTGGCGGTCTCTCAGGAGATATTTTAATGAAATATATGTGGTATTTGTTCCTATGCTCACATTTCATTAACGTTACCACTTCTGGACTCTTTCTATTTTATCACATTCAATTTTAATCTGATACTATAGGATATTAAAAAAACTTTCCAGCCTCTTTGATATAATTTCTACTCAATGAGAAGAGAAAAAAAAATCCAGTTTTTACATTTTTAAACGTAAAAGACAAATTTTTATTATGATCAGCTTTGCCAAGTACAGATCAGTCTATAATCTAGTAATAAAAACTATACATCTTAATAGTAAACAACTACTCTCTTAACTCTCAGAGATATTTCTCTTTCACCTTCTTGAGATTTTCCTCATTAGTCTGCCTTGCAGCCACTTATAAAACTAAATATCTTATTTCAGTAATGGGACAGGATAGAGCAAGTTTGGTCTAGAAATTAAAATGGATACAGATTTTTTCCCAGAATTTTAAGATAAGGAGAAGCAGTGTTTTTTTTAATCTCTTGAAGTTCAATTGACGTTTTTTTAATTGAGGGAAAATCCACATAACATAATTGAACCATTAACCATTTTAGAGTGCGTAATTCAAGGGCATTTAGTTCATTCGGTGTCGTGCAACACCACCCCTGCCTAGTTCCAAGACATTCCTATTACTCCTGAAGAAACCCTGTACCCGGAGTAGGTATTTGGGTTTCTCATTTGTATTTATTTTCTAATTTCTTTTTGGAAAAGAATAAAAGGATCTGGGTTTCAATGGCAATATAATGATTTGACCTGCTTTCATTTCTGCTGGAACTTATTTTATTCACACACATGCATACACACACATATACACACACACACCAAAACAAAACAAAACAAAACAAAAAAAACCAACCACAGCAGAGGTTTGAAACTGAAATGAGGCTGGCCTTAAAATGAAACCAAGACTGGGAGTCCTAGAAGAGAAGAATCCAAAAAGGCATTGAAGAGAATATCAAAATAATTCACAAAGACCTATGCTTGTCAGAAACCCAGATCCTACCTCCATGACTGATAATGCTCAATCTTTATTTATTTATTTTTTGGCCAAAAAAAAAAAAAATTGAAAGAGGATTCTTTGTGCCTATCAATAAGGACAGTTTGGAGGAAAGGAAACAAATATATTTAAAGACATACATAAATACATACACATGCACATACATAAAGGTCTGCCAGCTCCTAAAAATCTAATGTCTTTTATGAGGAAAGCTAATTTATTGCTCTTTCAAGTATACTTACAGTCCTCTTTGCTTAGCTCCCATGTCTTAGAGAACAAAAATCTCCAAATGCAGGTCACAGAAATCTAAGGAATGGGGGCCTAGAAATTTCAACATTCTTGTTTTCTCGGTCAGGCACTGCTATGGATGACATAGGGCAGGGAATTATGGAATCAGGGAGGAAGGGCTGAACAAGTCTTTACCCAGATGCATCTACTTACATCAAGATAACCAGCTCACACTCCACCACTGGGAGGCCAAGAAGCACCAAGTTCTGAGAGCTGGCTAAGACTCCAAGACATTATCCTTTTCAACCCTTTCCCCTTGGGCATTAACGATAGTCTCTTCCTAACGCTTATCTATTTCTGAATGAACAGTCTATGTTGTCCTTAGGGGGGAAAGTTTAAGTTTGTTATACGAAAGGCAGGGTTCAAACTAAGAGAGCTCTGTGCTGCTTTGGCAAACTTGGATTTTATTATTTTTATACTGAAATATGCTGAAAAAAATTAAACAAGGTGCTCTGGTCACCTCAGTAATAAAGTTATTAAAGCTGTGATCTTCGGGAATATGCTGGTAACAACGAAGAACTGAAAGGGCAGGCTATTAAATGCAATACCTCATAAATGTTACTGGTTCTTAGTACTGAATCTTAGGTTGTTTGTTTGTTTTTTAAGTTGGTTTGGACAAACATGTATATGTGGATGTAAATTTTCCAAGGGTTAGATTCACCCCTATTTTCAAACCAAACCCTGAAGGTTGTTTTTGTCATTATTTAATTCGATCAGAATTTCTATTTTAATTCATCAACATGATAGCCACTTTTCACTAGAGCCACTGTTAGACATCTGGGGTAACCAGCTGCCCCAATTTATGCCAGGACTCTCTTGATTTCAGCACTGAAGTTCCTGTGTGCCAGGAAACACCTCAGTCTTGAACAATCCAATATGGTTTGGTACTCTGCTGTTAGCTCTAGGTTTGGCCTTCAGATCTGCATTGTTGAAGTGTCCAGAAGAGGCTAGAAAGAGAAATTGCATCAAAAATATCCAGCTACATTCCTTTCCAGAGCTGGTTTGCAAAACCACCTCTCATTTACCAGGCAAGAAATGCTTTCTTACCTTGTGGGGATTACTTCCCTAATGTATGGAGGAAATTAAACCATACCTAGAAATTAGCTATTATATATATATCACTACAGTGAGATTCTGAAATACTGTTATTTTTCCTTCAATTACTACATTTTAGAACCTAATAAATAAAGTAAAATGTGACAGACAGACATAACAGCATAAAAGAAAAATCTCACATTTCTTTGGTGCTATTCAAAAACCTTGGAACATGCACACTGTAGGCAAACTTGCTAGTTGGAGAAATGTCAAAAACAGCACACTCTCCAGAGACAACACCCATAGTACCAGAAAGTCTGGCCAAGGAAGGAGCCATTCGACTTCAACCTGTCCACTTGATCTGATTCCAAATACTCCAAGAAAACCGAAAGCCTTCAGTGTCTGTATCTATCTATAAAGCAGGTTTCACAGAGTCACAGCAAGAACTTCTTACTTCATTGACTTAGGAAACTTAAACCCTCTCAGCTCAAACAAAATGTTATAATCATAGTTCTGATATCTGAGGCATTTCTACCTTTTAAAGAGATGAAAACAATTTCTTTTTACTTGGAGTAGGTGGAATAATGGCCCCAAATAGGTTCATATCCTAACACTGGAACCTGTCAATCTGTAATCTTACATGGATAAAGGGACTTTGAAGATATGATTAAATTAAACAATTTGAGATGGGAAGATTATTCTAGATAATCCAGGTGTGCCAAATCTTATCACATGAGTCCTTAAAATCAAAGAAGCTTTCCTGGATGAGTTTAGAATTAAATGCAATTATAGTATAACGAAAGAGATACAATATTGTTGTCTCTGAAGGTAGAAAAAAGGAGACTCTAGAAGCCATAAAAGTCAAAGAAATAACTATGGGAGGTGAACACAGTGTAAACATATATATGCCTTACTGTTAAAGTGTACAGTAACTTATTTCATTAACCGATGTCATTATAAAAAAATTAATTAATAAAAAAAAAATGAATTCTCCCCTAGAGCCTCCAGGAAGGAATGCAGCTCTGTGGATACTTTGCTTTTAAATAAGTGAGATCCCTACAGAATCTAACCTGCGGAACTATAAGATAATAAACCTGTTTTATACTACTATGTTTGTGAGAATTTGTTACAGCAACAATAGGAAACAGATATATCCTTCGTCATTGCTGTTGTTCAATTTGCATGATGCCTTAAGTAGTATTTTACTCTGAACCCCAATATTTGACCATTTCTTACCTAGTATTTAATTTACTTCTCTGCATAGACTTAAAAATATTCATTTAATACTAGAACAGATATACTCAAAATCTCTCCGACGGAGCAAAACAGTACTTTCTTTTACACGTCTACTTTGCTTCTTTCTTTAGTTTGTTAGCATAGAGACCACTTACATAAGGAACCACTGAGCATAACTGAAATCAATAATTTTGAATGAAGCAAAAATGTTTTTAGGTGAGATTAGAAAATGTTAAATAACCTCTTTAATGTAGTATACTAGGACACAGTAGTTGTCAATGTCTCCTTAGGGCACTCTGGATAGCACAGTGACTGGAAGATGCCACTGGCCTTCTGTTACCCAAGGACAGAATAACAAAAAGCACAATGAAGAATTGTCTCATTCAACATGCCTGCAGCCCTTACTGAGACATTCGCTTGGACTGATTTAAACCATTTAAGAACATTCATTAGCATGAAAGAAATCAACACAAATATCAGACAAAGAACATCAAATACTTATAAAAGTCTTCATTATTAGTTATATTTATTTGGTAGACTGTAAGGATAGCTCAGCTCTCACCTGTAAGATATTAAGTACTGAACTCCAGAAGAACCTCATTATGGAGTAGCAAAAGCTATACATAATCTTAAAAGAAGACACCATGCAGACCTTTCTTTTAATAAGCTCTAGACAAGACATTCTCAACCCTCGCTACACATTCAATTACCTGGGGAGCTTTCAAAAACTGCAGCTGTTCAGACCCCTCTCCCAGGGATTCTGATGCAACTGGTCTGGGTGGGGTCCACATATTTTTAAATGCTCTCCTAGAGATTCTAATGTGCAAACAGGACTGAGAACCACTGCCCTGTACCCATCTACTGGACATACCCACCTGAATGTGGCCACTCCACAGATTCGAATCCACTCTTCCTGTATTTGTAATCCAGTTATCACCAGCTACCCAATTGCCCAAAAGAGAAGTCTGGGAATTATTCTAGATGTCTTCCACTCCTTCACATCTCATCTTTAATCAGCAATTTTATCAACTCTCCCATATTAGGACTATCATTTCCAAACCCAAGACTTCTACTGGTCTCCCTTCCATTAGTCTTTCTCCATGTCTTTATACTTCGCTCTGCAGCCTAAGGAATTATCTTTAAAAAGAATTATATGTCATTCTCTGTCTTCCCACCCAAACTAGATTCAAGTCTTGAGCCTGGCACTTAGGATCCTACCCAAGCTTCATTGGCCTGCTTTTCAAGCCACATCTTTTCTATCTGCTACTTCTCGACCATACTGTGGCCACTGTAAATTTCTGAAGGTTCCACTGTGCTCTTTGGGGCCTTTGTGAACTTTCACATGTGATTCCTTATTCCCAGAATGCCTTTTCTCTAACTTTTCTGACAGATAGCACTTCATGTCATAGCTCAAATGTCCCTTTGTCCATCAAGCCTCTCAATAAACTCCCCACAGAGTTAGTCCTCTCCTCTCTCACTCACTGCAGACACCTCCTTTTTGCAAGGTTCTCACCCCCGTGAGACTGAGCAACTCTGGGCCAAGGCCTGTCTGTTTTCCATCTTTATAATGCCCAGCATCTGGCATTCACTTGTTTGTTCATTCATTCAACACTTGTATTAAATATATAACAAGTTCCAGACAACTCACCAGATGCTGGAGGCAAAATGGTTAGCAAGAGACACTATTCTTGCTCTCTCAGAGCTTATATTCTTGAGAGAGAGGCAGATAACTGGACAGACATTATAATAAATTAAGAAGGTATATCAGTGAGAGTTAGGAAAAGTGTTTCGTGTTTTTAAGTTCCCAGTATATTAAGAAGTGAAAAAAATGACAGAACTGGTTCGAAAAATTGTGGCATATTCTAAATGTTTACATTTAACAATTAAAGTTATACGATGAGTGTCACCTTTCCATTTTATCAGTGGATCTTCAAGAGATAACTTCATTTGGAAATGTCAGAAGTCCAATTTGAGGATCTCATGAATGAGAGGTGAGGAAAAATGTCTGTCTTATTCTAAGAAGGTTGTGACACTAGTAAATACTAAATATTTCTTGAAAGAATAAGAGAACGAATGATTAGCTCTAGTAAACTGTCAGGTTATAAGTAGGTTTTATTTTATTAGCATTTTGCTATAACCACTCAATAATTATGCAAGTAAACAATTAAAAATCCAACAGCCAAATTCAAGCTGCTGTCATATAACCCAGTGGGGAAAGAAGAGAAGTGTAGGGAGGATGTAAGTGAGACAATACCGGCTATGAGCTGATAAATGTTGAAACTGAGTGAATATGTATATGGAAGTTCATTATACTATTTTCTCTATTTTGATATATGTTTGAAACTTTTCATAATGAAGTTAAATTTAAAAAGGGGGCAGGAATAAAAATCCCAGTCACTGACTTTAAGAAACTACGGATCTTGGTTGGAGAGAGGAAACACATTATCACCTGTCTCAGCAATATGGTGACCTTTCAAACCTATAAGCAGACTCAAGTGGCTTTAGCTAGTTTCAAGAGCCAAGTCAGCTTCTTCAAGAACAAACTAAACCAGCATTAAATTGACCTTTCATTGCTATTGCTGTTGCTGCTGGAAAAGCCTTTAGAGTATCTACAACCGATCTGTTAAGAATAGGCTTTACCGTTCTCTGATCTAATCTCTGATCTACCTGACTGACATCTGTTGTTCACAGGGTATGTCCTCAAATGGTTCAATCAATTAGTCACATATGATGCCACAAGAATACATTTTGTTAAGGCAATGACCTCAAAGTCTCTCCAGCTAGTATTTTTAGAAGAAAATGGAGAAATCTGGGTGGGAAATCTGATTTTCACTATCAAAGAGAGCATTTTTTCCTTTAAATTCTGAAGTTATGTCAATATTGTTAAAGACTATGAAGGTCTGATAAACATCACATGTAAAATGTTTTCATCTATAGCATCACTTAAGACATGTTTTCTCCTCTTGAAGTTATGGTTAGAGTCAAGAAGATCTTAGAAGAAAATATTTCAGAATTCTTACCTCTTCAGTTCCCAAAGCCTGAGGCTCACTGGCAGATATTGCTGTCAAAAAAAAAAAAAAAAAAAGAGAGAGAGGAAAATGAGTTTTTTAGAAAAAAGAGAAATCACATGATACCTAAGAGGTGAACAAGCTAATGCATGTTGCTTAACTGAGGTTTGATGGTAATGGCCAAATGCTTCTAAGGGCAGGTGGGTTCTAAAGGCAGGCTTACATTTCTGAGCCAAGAAACAGACATTTTGTTAACTCTTTTTCTTTTAAGAAATATCTTTATAAGTCTACAGCCATGCCACCCTGAACACACCCAATCTTGTCTGATGTTGGAAGCAAAGCAGGGTCGGGCCTGGTTAGTACTTGGATGGAAGACCACCTAGGAAGACCAGGTGCTACAGGCATAAAAAAAAAAGAAAGAAAGAAAGAGAAAAAAAGAAATGTATTTATGAAAATAGAAGTCCCTTTCTTTGTGAACTTCCCTAGCCTGCAAGAAAACATAAAAACACGAAGTTGGCTTGGGAACCTAGAGGCAGCAGAGTTCTTGGTGACAAAGGCTGTGTGCCACTGAGATGAATAAGTACAAACCTTCCTCCTAACTTAACCCAATTTGCTCCCAGAGGGACAAAACTGACAGAGACAGAACATGCTCTTGAACCAGATAGGAGTTAGAGTTCCATGTGTGTGTGTCTAGTACTTTAAGAGGGTAGATGGACAAGTTAGTAGTTATAAAAGCACCTTTAGCTTTCAAATCTTCTGCAGGCTATTTAAAAATAGAGACACCTATATCCCAAGGCACTAAGGACCTCTGAAGATGTTGAGCAGATCTGGCCTAATTTTGCCTCATGCCCAAATGTGGTTCACATCTAAGAAAGTTCCTATGTACAGTAGTATCTTTACTACTGAAAAGTTATCTAGCACTCAGCTCAAAGGGAATCGCCTCTACCTCAGGGAGCGCTTTACCATTCCTATTTCATCGTGTCTCAGAACAAAGATGTACTTCATATCTAGAGTACTATGACTAAGGGTGGAAATCAAATTCACATTGGATTCTAGGACCAAAAGTACATCAGTATCTCTAGATGCTACAATCTCAATCTGACCAATTATATTCCCAGATGACTTTAAGGGATCATATGTTTTTAAATGAGCCAAAGTCATTACAAAACTATTATCTCAAGATTAATGACAGCAAAGGAAAAAAAAAAGCCAAGGACAAAAGCAACTTTTCAGAAAATGAAACTTAAAGATAACAATAATTAGTGAGACTTGCAAAATAAACCTTTCCAAGGGTGCTCTGAGTCTAGCACTCTTATACATTATTGGCAATAGCATCAATCAGCACAACCTATCTGAAAAGCAGTTTGGTACCATTTATCAAGATTCTCAGATATGTTCTCAATCATCATCTTAGTGAAACCACTCCTTGACTTCACCCTAATTAATTAAAAAATCTAAAATGTAGACAAAGAAATATTACCAATGTGTTAAAAGCAGCCTAAATATTAAATACAATCTATTAAACAAAATGGAGAAATTCTACATGATGGAACTTTAAAATAATGAATACAAAAAACTTAAGTGAGGAAAAATGCACATGATATAAAATGAAAAGAGAATATAAAATTTTATATATAGTATGACCTCAACTAATTTTCTAATGTACACTTATAAATACATGATAAATTTTCTAATACAGTATCTATATTTTTCATATGTAATATTCTTCTACTAAACCATATATAATATTTTCTAGTAAATATTATAATCTTTCCATATATATTTTTCTAGGAAAAAAACTGGAAGAAGATACATCGAAAAGTAAACAATATGTTATCTCTTTTGTATGGGATAACGGAAATAGCATAAATCGCTGTTCTCTTTTTATTTCATGCTTATAATGAAATTTTAAGCCAGAACATATATGTCAAGAATAACTACTTTTTCCAGTCTCTCTTGGTGCCAGGTATATTGGCCATGAGTCAGAGTTCAACGGGATGGCTGCAAAAGTGATATGTGCAGCTTCTGGGTCATGCCTTCCCCTTTCCAACTTTTTCCCCATCTGCTGATTATAGTGAAGTCCTTGTTAGATCATAAAGCAAGGGAAACATGCTAGGAATGATGGAACAACATGATGTAAGACACCTGGGTTCCTTAATGATCTTGTGGAGAAGAGCTATCTTAACCAGCTTTGGACCACCTACCTCTGGGTTGTATGAAAGAGAAATAACTTCTAGCATTTGTCAGCCACTGTGATATCAGGTCTCTTACATGTGGTTCAACCGAAAACCTGATTAATGGAAGGAGTCTTCTTAATTTTTCTTTACAATTTAAGCATTTTTCAAATTTTCAATAATCACCATGAATTACCTTGATCATCAAAAAAAAATTAAGTTAAATTTTGTTTACTAATGTAAACATATGAGGAAAAAAAATGAAATTTATAGTTTTGAGAAATAATTATTACATCATATACCAGGGCACAAATTACACACAAACTCCCTGACATTTAATGATCTTTAATCATACCCCAAGTCTTTTGAAAAATAGTTTTAATAAGGCAAAGTCGTTTAAATAAAATCTGCTTTAAAATCTACTTGAGAAATACTCTAAAAAAATAAATAAATAAAACTCTAGTCAATGTACTGCAATAGTTCTCCCTTATCCATGGCTCCATTTTCCATAGTCTCAGTTTCTCATGGTCAACAGTGAGTGGTTCACAACATTAAATGGAAAATTCCAGAAATGAACATCTCATATGTTTTAAATTATGTGACGTTCTGAGCAGCATGATGAAATCTCGTGCCATCCCACTCCATCCTGCCCAGGATGTGAATCAACCCTTTGTCCAGAGCATCCATGCTGTATACACTACCCACCTGTTAGTCACTTAATAGCCTCTCAATTATCAGATCGATTGTTATGGTATAACCCAAGTGCTTGTGCTCAAGTAACTCTTATTTTACTTAATAATGGCCCCAAAAGCACAAGAGTAGTGATGCTGAAAATTCAGATATGCCAAAGAGAAGACATAAAATACTTCCTTTAAGTGAGAAGGTATGTAAGTATAGGAAAAAAACATGTATATATAAGGTTTGGTCCTATCCATGGCTTTAGGCATCCTCTGTGGGTTTTAAAATGTATCCTCCACACATAAGGGGGCCTATTATATATTTATCCATTTAAGAGCATATCTAGATGTCTTAAATTGAACTTAGTAATGTTCTTAAATAGTTTTGTGTGTGCACTAACTTTTAATTTAAGGGTGTTGTTTGTTCTCCATATAGTATCATAATGAATCATTCTTACAGTAATTCCACTGACCCAATAACTCTGTTGACTGTTCATCAACCAAGCATATGCTTTAATTTACTTACCCTGGAGGGATGCCAGATTTGACAGAGCTCACACAACTTCTCTGCTTTCCTCTGTGACCCAGGGGCTTGCATTATAAGATGACTGTCCAAGATAAAGGAGTCATATCTACTCTAAAAATACAGGAAAGATACCTGGTCTACTTGGAGATCAGATCTAAAACAATGGCCTCACCAAATCTTGTCTCTAACCATATTAGAATAATGTACTGAGGATCCTTTAAATCTGAAATTATGTTATGTCAGTGGCATTTGGTGTTTTTTAGAGGATCACTAAATCCCTGTGCGCTTGCACACAAGACAGCAGACCAGGTAGACCTTAGGGACTTATATGTAATTATATATAAGATTTTTAAAACCCTATCTTTCCTCCTTCTTCCCAAGAGAACGCCAAATGGTCCTTTCCTCCCCTGTGAATCACACCACCCAACGCTAATATGGCTAACTTATATTCAATAACAAAGGCAGGATGCCAGAGTTTCTTCACTTCCCTCTCAGGATGACTGTGCCAGTATGTTCTCAAGAACCCCCTATACTCTCTCTTGCAATAATTGAAGCTGATAGTCAAAGCTCTAAATTCTGTTTCTCTCCCCTTCTTCACTTTACAGCAACAGAAGCAAGCCAACTCGACAGGCCTAATTACCATGGTAACAACATGCACTGAGATTATGAGTGTGTTTGTTTTTTACAATGACTCACAGATTGTTCCCCCAGAAGCCCCAGACACACAGGTTTCTGGCTGGTTTATAAAATCTATCCAAAGTTTTCTTGCAAATTTCTTGCTCCTGTTAGCATAATTGGTGTGATGGAGACAATTTCATCAAATCAAAGATGCCCTTCTCCTTAAGGATGAAAAAAAAAATTCATTTGGTTCCTTAAACACTCCAAGATTAATCAATTTAAAACTCAAGTTAATAATGAAATTAATTTGAGTTTGTACACTGGAGATAATTAATCTGTTTCTAATTTAAATAATTAAGGTATTTCATAATGTATTTTTAGAGACCCAAATGAAATAATGAGATGAAATAAAATCAGCAGTAAAAAAATATCAAATAAAATAGCCTAAATCTGTGGGTACATGGTCGATCACATGTAAAGTGTTACAAAAGAATAAATGTAGGTCTTAATACTGAGATTTTTTTAGAGTAATGTCCAAAATAAAGACATTTATTTTTTTAAATGCAGACATGAAAGAGTCTAGACGTTTGGAAGAACTATGGACTACCTCCATTACTTTATTCAATACATATTATTTAAGACCCTCTATGTACGAAGCACCATTGTTTATAACTAGAATATCCCAATAGAGCTTAGGGCAGGCTATTTTCTTTCTGGAGACAAAAGCCACAGGCATGGCTCAGTGCATTATCCCCTCTTGAAAACATCCCTTGCTTCACAAGACACCAATCTGAATAAGCTCTCCATGTGAGGGATCATTACCTAATGATCACATCAGGCCTGGAATTCAGAGTCCTGACTCCTTCAAAAAAAAAAAAAAAAACCAAAAAAACACAGTAGTAATTTTAGTATGTTAATTTTCCTTTGTATGAAATGGAAGTAAATCTTATTTGATAAAAATAAAATGTTAATTGGAAATTTTTATATAAATCTCTTTAACTTAAGACTCTAGGCTTCCTGATCCTTACATATAATATAACATATATTATGGGCGCACATGCTCACACACACAAACACATGAACTAGTCATTAAAAATTACTATCTCCAAATCGCTACACATTTTGTAACCAATAATACATACATTTTTTCTCTGCAGTTTGAAGGGATAATCTGAATGTATCAGTCAGGATATGCTAGGTTATAGCATGATAACAAACAACTCCCAAAATTTCAGTGGCTCAAGACAGTAAAGCTATTTCTCACTCTCACTCCATGTCCATTACAGGTTGGTGGAGAGACCATCATTACTCTAAGACCCAGGCTTAAGAGTGCAGCCACCCTTTCTGTGCTTCTACTACTGCCATTTACCAAGAAATGTGCTTATTATATCCTAGTTCTTATAAGCTTCTTCCTGAAAGTGATAAACATCATTTCTGCTCATGTTTCACTGGCCAAAGCAAGATACACGACTATATATAACTAAAGTGGACAGAGAAGGGTACACCTATCATGACTTGGAAAGGAAAACTGGAAATATTTATGACTAAGCACAGGGATTACTGAACAAATAGCACATGACTGAGACTGACACTTAACTAAGCCCAAATATCGGCACGTGACTATCCCAGGGAAATAGGCTTCCTTAGGCGATTCCTTACTCCAAGTTCTGAGCACCTGTAATTAACGTTGGGCCATAATAATTTCTGATGAAACTTGATAAGCGTCTCATGGATAGAATAAAAGATGCTCACATTTTGTAGTAACGATCACAATTGTACTAATAACAGCTAAATTGCTGAATAGTTACTATGAGTCAGGCACTATGCTAAATAAATATTCTACATACATTGTATTATTTTCTCCTGACAATTTTGCAAAGTGGATATCGTCATCATTATTTCCCATTTTATAGATGGGGAAAGTGAGGCATACGAAGTTCAAGCAGCTTGCCCAAGTGATTCTGAATCCAAACCAAAGTCCTTTAACTGCCATACTCTCCAGTGTAGAAAGCCTTATAAAATTACATTTCTAATTATATTTTAGAATTGTTTTAAGACTTACGATAAAAGATAAGTCAAACAATATTTTTGCCTAGAAATTTTCACCTTTGCATACTTAAATTTTTTTTTTTATTATTTTAATTAACAGAAAATCTTGGGGCTGTTCTATATCAAGTTTTTTCCCAAAGGAAAAAAAAAATAAAACTGTGAAACGTCTTTAATGCCTATAAACAGCAATATTCCCTAAGCACACAATCATGCATGAGTTTAAAAAAAAAAAAAAAAGTTCTCCAAGGAATGCCTCCTAAAATGACAGACTCTTTTTCTGTTTAAATTTTTTTCACAATTTTTCTCACATGGTTCTACACAGATCAGATAAATACCTTTCTTAAACAGAGCTCTGTTGGCAGAGCCTAGAAATTAGCTTCACTTTCCTGTTTAAAAATGCAAATATCAGAGTAGGAAGCACTCAATAGTTTATTACAGAAAAGGTACTCCCACCATTAATAGTTTGGTATGATGAGAATGCACAGGAACACACCTAGAGACAAGCAGACAGAACACTGTAAATGATGGCAATTCCACGGAAATTTTCCCTTTTCACTACTGCTGCTTCACATATGTAGCCTCTGAAATTCAACATCAGCATGGAAAGTAGGAACTAGAGAAAATGCAACAATAATGGAACTGTGTGTTGCCTCTAGAGTTGGAAAGTGAAAATCTGCTTTCAAAATAACTCCTAATCGAAAATTCTAGAGATTACTCATTCTTCTCGTACAGGTGCTATAATCGACAAAATACATACCTCTTTGGAAAAAAGGTTTTCATTTAAGTCTGCCAGATACCACGCACATAACCTTAGCCTCTATAACTCGTTTCTTGGTCCAGGGTAGATTTTATTAGATCAAATTGATTTAAATGACCAGTCACAAAGACTCAATTTGATTTTATGTATGTATGCATGTATGTATGTATGTATGTATGTATGTGTGTGTGTATGTGCGCAGACATGTAGGGCTGGTTGTCTAAATTAAATGCTCCATGGTCTCAGGAGGAAACTCTTAAATTAGCCAATCACAGTGGGCCATCTGCCTAGCCACTAATAGATAAGTATGTGAGCTGGGAAAGGAATTCTGCTGGAGATAGCTTTCCTGTAACCTTAAAAAGAGTTTTGTGAGAAGAAACTAGCCACTTCACTGTGCCTCTAGACATTGAAATCTTACTGTAATTCTGAAATCATAGTAGCCATCTCAGCACAGTGAGGAGACGGGCCTAACAGGGTAAACCAACCTGCTGAGGATGTCAGAATGGGAGGAAGGGGAGTATTTAGGTTGCTAAGAACATCATTTAGCTAGGAATACCTAACTCTGGACTTACCCTCTTTTCAGGAGGTCTTGAGATAAGTTTTGTATTGTTTAAGCCATTTCGGTAGGGTGTTCTATTACTAGCAACCAAAAGTATCCTGATAGAAAAAGTACTGTTCTCATCTCATAGGCTTATTTTTAAAACTAGAGGAAAACTGTAACGTATGTAAAGTATCCAGCCACAGCGGCACACACTGAATACTCAACAAATGCTAGTTATCAACTTGATTCTTGAAACATGCTGAGCTTCACTCATTCAAACATGAACCAGAAAGTTGGAGTCTTGTGTGGTTTGGAGTTCTCTATGACTTTTCCCCAATTCCCCCAAACAGAATTAAGGGTAAAAGTCACGGCTTTCCCTATTTTATTCATCTAAGAGATAATACTATGTGCCTAAGTTTATTTTAAACAGTAAGATTTGTGTCTAATTCAGACAACAAGCCTTTTAGTGCTGATTGCAGTGTAGAAAAATATAATTAAACAGAGTAGTCTTCCTGACTGTAAATCAATTCCAGCCCAGTCCAAGTACTCAACAGAGCCACCAAGTACTCAACAGAGCCACCAAGTGTTCTGCATTTGGAGTCTGCCTGGTTTAACTGAAAATTGCCCTCCGTAGATGAAAGATATTTTATAGATTATTGTACATATATGTGAAAAAAAGCCACATTTCCTTGGGAATTTCACCTCCTCCTTATTTCAGAAAGGCACTAGCACCTTCTGCTTAGGAATCCTCTCCTCCCAGATCTTTACATGGCTGACTCCTCACCATAATATAGGTTTCAATTCAAATGTCACCTCCTCAGAGAGGTCTTCAGGGATTACTAACAACTCTCCAATACCACCACCGTCATACACACAACTTCTATCATTCAACCTGTTTCTATTTTAATCCATCTCAGTACTAATCACTGCCTGATATTTTCTTGTATTATAATTTGTTTCTGTCAATGGGGTCCAACCCTGGCTGATTCTGATCTAATTTGTCTGGGTTGAGGCTGTGACAAAGGTATTTTTTTAAAGCATTGCCCCCTTCTACACTAGAATGTAAGTTCTCCACCCCCGCAAAAAAAAAAAAAAAAAAATCAAGGGACTGGCCTATTTTATTTGTTCAGGTCCCCATGGCCCATTGAAGGACATGTGGCACACTGCAGACATTGAGCTAAGGCCCATGGACAGACTAACCGTATTGTAGGTATGTCAGCATTTGTCTGTTTCCCTAGTAGATTATGAGCTCCTAGGGGGTGCCTACAGTATCTAGCCCACTTTGCATAAAAGAATAAGTGACTCAAGAAAGTTCATTAAATAAATGAATGATAAGATTCATGTGTGAATTTAATCGTTCTCACACAAATAAATAAGTAAATTAAATAAATAAATAGATAAATAAATAAATAAGTGATGGACGTGTTAATTAACTAGATGGGAGTAATCCTTTCACAGTGTATATGTACATCAAATTACCAGGATGTACACTTTAAATGTCTTACAATTTTGTTAATTATCCCTCAAAAAAGCTGAAATTTAAAACAAATAAACAACAACGACAACAATTGTTTCTGTGTCCTATAGAAGAAAAAAATAAAACTGGGTGTGGCCACTCCCCTCAAAAATCTTGCAAAAGAAAAAGAAATGCAGATTGCCATTTTACACACTAGAATGTGCTAATTGCTGTGATGAAAGAACAAAAGATTTCTGAGAGGTAAAGATGGTTTCTTATTGGGGAGGGGAGGAAAGAAGGAAGGAAGGTTTGTGGAAGAGGTAGCATTCGAACTAAGCCTTACAGGGCAAATGGAATTTGGCTATTTAGAGAAGCAAGACTGGGAGGGTGGGGTGAGCAAGAGTGGAAGGGGAAGCAGGAAATAGGAGAAGCAAGAACACAAACAACAATTAGCCCAGCTGGGAGTTAGGCAAGCTTGAACTAAAACACCTGGCTGTCGACATGGAAAAGAGTACAGAGTGTCAATATATGGTTCCAATGACAAAACAAGCAGCTATGCAACTGGCTACACCTGAGACTGTTTGGTGAGGAAAATAATGAAATCAAGTTTTCATAATTGAGGGACTGGGAGAATGGGGTGTCATTAGTAGTCATGGAAATGAGATGAGGAGCTGGTTTTGAGAAGTGGGGAATAGTGATGGTCAGGGCTGTTTTGGACACATGAGTTTCCGTGTCAGTCAGTGCGTTGGGTGTTCTGGCAAGTTTGCTGGAGATTGACAGGCAAGTTTAGAGAGTAGGTGAGAGATCGGGATGGAGAATCAGTTTGGGGACTGACTCACACAGTGACAATGATGGAAATCACAGAAATGGATTTGTCAAGGGAGAAAGAGAGAAATTAAACGGCAGTGAAGTAAAATCTCGAGTATGTTCATATTTAGAGCTAACTTGGAGTTAGTGGAGAAGTTGGAAGGCTTCAGAGAGGAATGGTGGATGACAGAAAATGCAACCTCAAAATTCGCCTATTTGCCATAGGATTATTTTGAGATTATTTTGGGAAATAGCACACAGGAGAAATTCTCTAAACAGACCAGAAGCTCCCTCTTTTATAAGAGAAATTTACATTTACAAAAGAAATCTTCATTTGTAAAGGTGCCTCCCTGTCTTCTGTACCAGGGAGACTAAATCATTAAAGACCCTTATCTAAGGACAGGCACCAATTTATGTCTACATAACAATCTTACTCTTATTTACCATGCTTTTCCTGATCACCACCCCACTCCTCTACCTCTCCTTTTCCCTTTTGTCTTTTAGCTGAAGATGCTATTTAAACCTAAATTCTAAACTACCTTTGAGAGTTAGTCATTTTTCCCTGAGTATCTCCCTTCTATATGTGAGATATATATATGTTAATAAACATCTGCTTTTTCTTATTAATCTGTCTTTTGTTATAGGGTTCCCAGTCGAGAACTTAGAAAGATAAAAGATAAAAAAAAAAATCCAAAGGAAACTTTGTTGACAGCAGGGTTGTTTAATTTTTAATAAATTTATATTTGTAAACTAAGTGTGTTTTCAGGCAAAGAGGAAAGGGGTCAGTAAAGAAACCAAATATGCAGGAAGGAGATAGAATTATTGTCAGAACCTAGCCCCCTAGAAAATAAAAGAAAATGAAATGGAGAGTCCAAGAAGAGAGTTTACTCTCGACTTGGGGGGGGGTGGGCAGAAACCTGTTAATTTTACCTAGAAAGGAAGAACAACCAATGAAGATAGGAAAAACTTGAGATGGTAAGGAATGAGGTTGAGGAAGCCTGTAACTACATGCTTTATCAGAAAAGTAGAAGGTGAGTCACCTGTAATGAATAAGGGAGCAGGGACTTGGGTTTCATGGTTTTCACTGAAAATGCACAAGGGATAGTAAAAAGTGGAATAAAAAAGAAAGAAGAAAAGGACTTTCAAAGAACAGCAATGGCATTACTGATGTTGCAATAAATCTGGAGCAGAACCCATCAATCCAGTCGCCAGACCCTCTCCATTAGCTCTGAGTGCCAGGCACCAGGTAGCGAGGAACGTGGAAATGTCTGACCCTGACAACTGGGATGGCAGTCGGGCAAAGAAAGGCCAAAGGAATAAAGAGGAAGGGGTCAAGTGACCAGTTTTCCATTAAGAGCTTGACCGTTTACACATATTTGCCAAGAGATAAAAGGGCTTACCCGGTCTTATCTCAAACCTAAGTATACAGTGGTACCACTTCTAAGAAACATGTTATAACTAAAGTTAGAAATGTTTGAGATTTGACTTCCCTCTTTTTTAATGTTTAATGAAGTCCTCTAGAGACTGTCAAGATGTTGAATCCTGTTAAGCACAACTTGCTATGTTTAACATAAGAGTTTTGGGGAGCCATATATATCTCTAATACTCTTACCCGAAAATCTGAATCTCATTTCCAGTGGCATCTTTACATTTGAACAAATTTGAACGCAGAGACTCCATATTTATATAGGGTGTTAAATGTAAAACTTACCCTCATCTTTTTAAAGAAAATAATTTGGTTTTATAAGCAATTTTGAAAGCATAAAGACTTTCTCTATTTCTTTGCTTTATTATGGAGAAAAGTGAAATGGAGGTTGAATTGGGAAGTGAAGTATTAATCAACTGTGTGAGTTTGGACAGAAAACTTAAATGCTGGGTGGATTGCATCATCTGTCATGGAGGGGTAGATACAGACTGGGTTCATATCCAGGTCATTTTCACCTCTACCATTCTCTGATGTCTTAGGCAAGGGACTATGCCTTAGTACAGCTCTATAATTTCCCTCGTCCTTCCAGATCTACAGAACCAGGCATGAGTCCTCCTAGAATTTGTAAAATAAGCAGATTTGGAAAGTAAACATAGTCAGGGGTCATTATCCTCCAGCCTCACTATTCCCGTACACACACAGAGAGTGCATTACAAAAAGTTAACCTGCAATCGTTCAGGGACGCTTCAAACCATTCAGAGTCAACATCTGCGCCCACAGCATAAAGCTCAGATATTGTTCCTGTTCAATAGAGTCCTCCCTAATATTCCTGCCCAGCTCTCTTCGGCCCCATTTATACCTTGCCTCACCAGGTTGGGAATTAGGAGTGAAATATGTTATGGAAAATTAAACACAAAAGGATTTTTTATTTTCAAACGTGAAATTTAGATTTGAATCTCATTTCATTAGAAGAAACCTGTTGTCCCAGAAATCTATTGTTGTTGTTTAACTACTGTAGCCCTTCTCTATCATTAAAGCTCCCCATTAAAAGAGCTGACAGCAATTTAGTACTTTAGTATCTCTTCCTTTTTTCTGACCCTGCTACCTACTGGACATTGTTTTCTCTTCCAGCTGAGTGGAGACTGGAAAGACACTGAAGCGACAGTCTCTCCAGTGCCTTCTTTGTAATAGCCTGACCACACTTGACCAGCGGGGTCCCCAGTGTGACTGTCTACAATAAGAGTTTGAAACTCACTATCAAGTTCTTGATATCATCAATCATCAGGAGCTACACAGATTTTCTTTCTCCTTTTGATTTTAAAAGTTATTTTTGAAAAGCATTTTACTTGGACAGGAATAATACTGATGCGTGCAGGAGATTAAACACAAAGTTATAATCATGATCTTTATGACACACTTGTAAGACATCTCACCATTTAAAAATGTCTTTGAAAAAAATCCAGTGTAAAAATGGGCAAAGAACTTGAATAAACATTTCTCCAAAGAATATATACAAATGGCCAATTGAGCACATGAAAAGACTAATCCTTAAGGAAATGTAAGTTGAATCCCAAAGAGATACTAATTCACATCCATTAGTATGGCTACTATCAAAAACAAACAAATGCCTCCAGAAAAGAACAATGTTGGTAAGAATGTGGAGACAAAAAAGAACCACTGTGCACCACTGGTGGGAATGCAAAATGGTACAGCTGCTGTGGAAAAGGGTACTGGCAGTTCCTCAAAAAAGTAAACATAGAATTAGCGTATGATCCAGCAATTCCACTTCTGGGTACTCAAAAAGAAGTGAAAGCAGGGACTCAAACAGATATTTGCACACCCATGTGTGCAGTATTCACAATAGTTAAAATGTGGAAGCAACCCAAGTGTCCATCAACAGATGAGTGAATAAACAAAATGTGGTATATACATACAATGGAATATTTAAAAAGAAGGAAATTTTGACACATGATACGACATGGATGAGCCTTGAAGACAGTGTGCTAAGTGAATTAAGACAGTCACAAAAAGACAAATAATATATGATTCCACTTATATGAGGAATCTAGAATAGTCAGAGTCATAGAGACAGAAAGTAGAATAGTGACTGGGGAGGAGGGAACGGGGAGTTAATGTTTAATGGGAACGGAGCTTCAGCTTAAGATGAAAAAGATCTAGAGGTGGATGGTGATGACGGTTGCACAATAATGTCAATATACTTAATGCCACAAAAAAATGATTAAAATGGGAAGTTTTATGTATATGTGTGTGTGTGTATATATATACACACACGCATATATATACACACACACATACACACACACACACACACACATATATATATTTTTTTACTACAGTAAAGAAAATGTCTCTTGGAACCTCTGAGGTAGTGGCAAAGATCAAGAATATGCTAATCTTTCCTTATGCCACTCAGGAAGAAAAAAACATCTGAATACCTACTATGTCTCAGGCACTCACATACCCATACACAAAAACAAAATAAAAATCAACAAAACAAAAACTACTACATTGGTTATGTACTATTAATCCCTCTTTACAATGAGGAAACCAAAGTTCATTAAGTTATCATAAGAGGTCAAGTAGTAAGAACCAGTGGTAGGATTCAAAAGAAGACCTGCCTGGCGCCCAAAGCCTGCCTTCTTTTCACTCCATGATTTTATTGTCTTCTACCCACAGTTGTCTTTCTGAACCATCTTTCTGCTTTGACTTTTATACTTGAAAGTTGGGCCTGCTTTCTGAAGTAGTGTAAAAATGTCAGTCAACCAAATATATTCACTATGTGCCTACCATATGAGCCCCAGGGCTGGTCATGAAATAATGGAGTCATGTTTCCACTCACCCATTTGGCCATATGGCAGGGGAAAAAAAAAACAAAAAACATTCAATTAAAATTTCAGTGTTGGTTGACTCAAAAGCCATTGAGTACCCTGGACAAAAGAATCATGCCTTTCAATATTCCATATGGCTAGAGTAAGTGTAAATAGTCTTATTTTATAGCATAGGAGCATTTTAATCCTTTTCCTAAACCTTCTACCATTATAGTTACTGATCTGCTGTTACTCACCAATGTGCTTCAAGTTGAAATTTAACAGTGAAGGAAAGATTTTGTGCTTTGCAGAAAATATGCACCTCTTAGTTGTTTTCTGACAGAGAGCAGGGGGGTGTCTTGACTCTCCTGTGCTTATGGGCCAAGATTTCGTTTTCATACTCTCGTATGAAACGCACAGAGAGGAGGAATGCAGATTGTCTACACATCCCCACACAGAGCAGGGTGTTGGCATTATCTAGTGAATAAAGCCTGCGGATGAATAAATACCAAAGGGTGAGCTCTATTTCCATTCATACTGCCTAGATTTCCAACTTTCTACTTCAATTAATGATAGGCAGCTTGGCCATAGAACGCCAGTTAGGGGAATTTTGGATTCAAGATCTAGCCTAGCTCTCCTCTCTGGGAAAATTATCTTTACATATTTACTTTAGGAGGCAAATGGGAAGTTGAACTATGGAATATGCGGTGTGACTTGTTTTGCCCACAGGTTTGATTAAACACAATGAATCGGTCAGGGGAGCTCCATGGTTTCAACACAAGCAATGTTTTGCCTCTTAGACAGCTCCGGTTTGATTTAATAAGTAACCTCAGAAAACTAGACATATTTTTCCCTTTGGTACCAAAATAGTCTTCTCTCAAAATGTGCTGCTACACCAGAAATTTTGAGAAGCTAAATAAATTTTATAAAATGGCATTTTAAAAAAACCCTTCACAATTGAGAATGATGATAAATGAGGAGGCATATACACTCTCTATGGAATATTTAGTGTTTAAAAAATTATAATTTAAGAATTTGTTAGTGTCTAAATACATCTTTTTTATTATTTTTACTCCACTATAAGCAGTTCTTTCCTCTGAAAATTTATCTCCTTTTATTCTAAAAACTGAAGAGAAAACCTTTTATCAATGACCATTTATTATTTAACCACACTTTCTTTTGGAGACAAAGCTGAATTTTTAAAACCAGCTACGCTAGCTACGCTAGGCTATTAAACTCTCCTACATATCCTGCCAGAGGAATCCACAATCTCATTTCTTATCCATCAGAACTATTTAATGCACTTTTACATATCATTCATAAATATGAACAAGTCACGGTCCTAGATTCTTATTAAGAGCATCCATTGCTCAAGATAATCAAAAAATAAAAATCACCTTCTAATTTTACTATTTCAGTCAATCTATGGTATATACAGGTAAGGAAACAACCTAGCAGCACTTCTACATTTTGTCCCTCACTGAGGTTAATATGCGTCTTGACCTAGAGATGAATAAAATCTATATAAACGTTAAACCCATATACACACCAATGTCTGATTCTGAACAAGTTAAACCTGCCACTCTCCTCTGAGAAAGGATGCAACTTTAGGACGAGACCTACTGGCAAACAGTAGCTGTTTCTGAGGTTATCCCGAAAGCAGCTGCACAGAGCAGAGGGAGGAAGACACCCTGTTTTAATGGTAAATACTGCCCCTCCATACGCAATTCCACAGCCTTTGTTGGCAAATTCTGAGTACAAAAGGATTTCATGCCCCTCCCCAAAAAAAGGCCAAATCACAGTCAGTATGCTGCAAAAGAGAAGATACGTGAGTGCAATGTGTAGGAAATATAATGCGATTAACGTTTTACACCACAAACACACCTAAAACAGGACTGCAACACGCAGATGATCGGCCAACAGCTTCACAGCCCCAGTTGATTTCAACTCAGCCTCGCTTTTCTTCCTGAGGAAACTATGCAAACAGCTCCTTACATTTACTGTGTTTTCTTGACAAGTCGCTAAAGTTAATGATAATTTTTTTTTTTAAGAGAATGTGTCACAAATTCGGTCATTCTCAAAAGCCCTTCTCAAAGAACCCAGTCTAATCATTCCCCCCAATCCTGAAACAATGTCCCTAACTTCCCTTAGAAATTTCCTTTAAAATCGCAGGCAATGGTCATTTTTCTCACTTAAAAAGGAGAGACATGAAAAGCTTTTCCTTTACCTCGGCTCTGAGGCTGGTCAGATACGAGTGGCTCTCCTCTCGCCGAGCCGATCTGTGCAGGCGAGCTCCGGCGCAGCCCGCCAGCCCAGCCCAGCCCAGCTCAGCTCAGCAGTAGTAGGAGCTGCCCACGGAGCGGCGGCCGTTGTGTGTATGTGTAGCAGCGGCGCCTGCAGCCCAGGGACTAGTCCCCACCCAGCTTTGTTCATCGTTCTTTCTACAGGAAGCAGCACATCTCCCACTTCCTCCTCTTCTTGGTAGCTGTGAGCTGCTTTCTTCTTTCCCTCTCATTCCATTTAAGGGCTTACTCGCAGTTTCACCTTCTCCTGGGCTCCTGACACTAATTTGACTTAAATCCTCTTTACCCCTTTGTTCCAAGTCCCTTTGCTGCTGTCTTTTCCTTCCTTCCCTTTCTTCCCTCACCCTCACCTCCACCACTGCTTCCAGCAACGGCCTCATCAGCTCGCTTTCCAGCACACACTCTGATTTGTTAGCCAGAACTTGGCTTCTTGTTGTTGGTGCTGCTGCTGCTGTGTTGTTGTTATTGTTGTTGTTGTTGTTTCAATCAAGAGCCCCTGGCCAGCTTCTGGCCCTCATCTAGCACCAGCCTCAGTAGCTCCTTCTGATTTATAGAGCCTCTCAAATCGGCTATCTGGGAACTTGCAGTTTCTTGCTGCACCATTCTTCTCTGTGGCCAACATTCCGAATGGCTAACTTCTTCAAGGTCCCACTACCACTGAGATCTTGCTTAACTCATATAACTCAGAAGAGAATGGCCCTGATTATTCTTGTGTGGCATAGGAGCTAAACCAAGTCCTGCAATGCTACCTGTTGCCTAACAATGAAGACAGTTCCAAGATCCTTGATAGTGGGGAAGAAGGTCCTAAATGCTATATAGTCCAAGCCCAGAAACAGAACTCTCTTTCCCTCCCACCTCCACACTGGTAGAACTGAAAGGACCCTCATGGCCAGCCAGTCCTTTAGAGGGTGGTGTAGTGTTATGGATAAGGGTAGAGACTAGGCAGTCTGTTCACCAGAATTTGAATCCAACCTGTTATTACTAATCGTATCAACTTGGGCAAATTATTTAACTTCTGTGGGCCTGGATTTCCTCATCTACGAAATGGGCATGATTATATTCCTACCCTACAGCAGAAATCTGAGGATTAAGTGAGATAATTACTGGAACGCAGGAAGTGTTCAATACATATTAACTCTTATTATTTTTAAAGGATGTCGAAGTTTAGAGAAGGCAAGTGACTTTGGCAGTCAGCAGCCAAACTGAGACCAGTACTTAGTTTCTAGGTTCCCTCGAGTTAGTATATTCATGACTAAACCCTGATGGTCTTGGCGAAAATTTATTCACCTTTTAAGTCATTCTTCCCCAGTACCAACACAAAGTGCTTTAGGGAAGCTATTAAACACAGGCTGGGGGTAGGGGAATCCTCTATTACCAGGCCACCTGGTTAAGAAACCACTCCCCAGGAATCAGTACTTGGAAAGCTAACCTTCCTCAGCAACGGAGTTAATTCTCCAGCTCTACTTTTTAAATCCAATCTTGCCTTAACCCTCGGCAAGTAAATGAGCAGGAAATGTTGGAAATCAAGGGCTGATGATGCAGGATAACTGGATCATCGGGGAAGTCACCAGGTGGGTCTTCCTAGTCCAGCTGGGGGACCACAGCATATTAGCCTGGAAGGCACAGAATTTAATTTCTATGGAATGTTCTGAGACAGTTCCAGAACACCCTTTGTTTTCAGGTGATATTCCATGAACAGAGTTAGCTTATTTCTTCCTGGAAATTTTTTATCAAAAGGACCCCTGATGTCAACTTGCTAACATCAGAAATTACAAAATAGACTGTTTTAAGATTAAAAATGGAGAACTGCTTTTGAACCATCAGCAAAAGGACTGTAAGAGTAGGTGAGGACTGGACATAGGTTCCTACGGCCTCCTGCAATCCCATGAAGATTGGACATGAATTACCTCCAACTCAGGAATCTTAGTGCCAAAGGTTACCAGAAGCTTTTATATATAAAATTTTAAATATATATGATACCAAGTCTACAAAAAATGAGTAGCACAATTATTAATGAGTAGAAAGAATATGGAAACAAATCTTTAGTTAATTTTGGATTAGTGGATTCTGGCATTAACTCTGAATTCAAACAGGTCTTTTTCGTTTTTTTTTTTTAAATCCTCTCTCTCTTCCCTTCTCACATTCTCTCTCACCATCAGAGAGTGGTTGATACTTATCTTTTTGTCCGTGTAGGAAAATCTCTTTCAGATAATAAAATCTCTAGGAATTTGGCTGCCTTCTGATCAGTTCTTCATCTTTGGCCCTTACAAAGTTCTCAGTAGGTTAATCTTGCCATTGCCAACCAACCACTCTTCAAAGCTGAAAACTAGATTTTAAGATCTTTTTCTTCATGTCATTAACCTCATTGCTCTCAAGTGGACCCAAGAGCCTCTTTTTCTGAAGAGAAAAGCAAAATGTGGAAGGTGTAGATTGGCTAAGAGAGAAAATTAATCCAGTTCAGAGCTTTTAACATAATTATGGTAGGTATGCATACTAAGTCTGCAAAGTATTTATTTTTTAGAAGATATAATTGCATTTCATCATTAACAGTTCATGCAACTGTTCGGTAACCAAATATGAACCTATCCTTGATACATTCAATCAATGCATAAAACAAAAGCCTGTAAAATACTCTAAAATTCATCAATGGCCTTATTTGTAGGCATTAAAATCTTGTATTTCTTATACCTAGTGGCTGGAGGAGGTGGATGGCAATGAAGAGAAACATCATTTTGGCCTGATATCTCTCCTGTATTATTGAGCATTATAGCAGATGTTTTTTTTTAATATTAACATTCCCCTATATATAAATAAATCTTAAAAGCATGTTCCCCTTTCTATATCTTCATTTCATTTAATGAGGAACACAAAACAATTGTCCATAGCAGGAATATAATAATAATATCAGAACCACTTGTCTTCGTTATGCTATATCTGACTTTAAGTTTCTCATTCTTTCATTCCCCCCATCAAAATCATCTTTTGACCAAAACTTTCTACTCTATTACCCTTCTGTGGTCCTATTACATAAATTCTTTGGTTTTCTCTACATGACTGCAATACCACCACCTCCCTCCAGTATCTCTTCTTAGCCGGGACCACTAAAAGTACTTTTCTAAAACAGAGTTAAGCATGTCACTGCTCCGCTAAAATTTTTCAGTACCTCCCTTTCCTGTTGCTTATAGGATACAAGTCATAATTCCTTTGCATGACATACGAATCACACCCATCTATACTTTAACCTTATTATCTAATCCATTGTAACTCACATCGACCCATTCCACATCCACCTTAACCGCAGGTTTCTCATGAGACCATGCTCTCTTTTCTCCTCTACATGTTGGCATATCCTCCTCTTTTTGCCAGAAATGCCCTTATTCATTCCTCCATTTTGTCTGCTGGCAACCACAACTTATCGTTTCAGACTCAGTTTCTCTTGGAAGCCTTCCCTGACCATGCAAACAGAGCCGGATGTGTCTTGCTCTGTGAGTGCTGGGTGCCTTGTTCCTATCACCATTTCAGTACTAACTGCATTGATTTAATGAATTGTTACATGTCCATCTCACTCATTAGAATTTGAATCCCTTAAGGTTAGGGCCATGTTCTATTCATCTTTCCTTGTCCCATAGTAGGTAGTTAACAGATGTTTGTATAATGAAAAGGCATCATTAGTAGCAATTCTAAAACTGCTTCTTATTCCTTTGGGTTCCTGAGGAGAAGGTAAAAAGGGAGTTTCAGATATGAGAAGTTGGTCACGTAATACCAACTTCTCATATTTGAAACTCCCTTTCCTTCCTTTCTTATTTATGATTATGGCTTGTGGTCTCATGGGTAGGTGCGTTCTTGTCGTGAGTCGGGAGGGATTGAGGTCTTCTTTCTTTTGTCTTGTTCGGGTTTTTTTCATTGGTTTCTTTCTTTTCCATTCTTCCTTACTTCCTTTTCCCTCCCCCAATCCCTCCTTCCTTCTTCCTTTCCTTCCTTCCTTCCTTCCTTCCTTCCTTCCTTCCTTCCTTCCTTCCTTCCTTGAAAATTGTCTGCAGAAAATCATGGTACATGCATCCCGAATTCTTTATATTTGTCATATAGGTGACCCTAAAGAATCTTAGGGCAACTCCTAGTTGTTTCTACCCTGAATTGCTTATAAAGAAGCACAGTCTGGCAACAAAAAGTAATTTAAAAATTTTAAGAGCAATAGAAGAAAAAGAAAGCTATTCTTCACTTGCATTTCTGGGTAAACTTTAAAGAGACAAATTTATAAGCCAGAAACACTTTTCACATTCCCTCCTGCACTCTCTAGTTTTTTGCCACCTCACAGCTGTCCCAGAGCTTCTCATATGTCAAATCCTCCAACTCTTCCTCTAATCTCTTTACAATATTGTTCCTTTCTCTCTCCTCTCCCCTTGCCATGCCAAGTCAAGTTTGATTGACTTGCCTTCTCTGGCTAAGCCCTTCTTACTTTTCAGTCCATGTCTCAGTTTCAGTCTTCTCTATCTTTCTTTTTTCTATTGTATCAGAAAGGACCCACAAACTGTACCAGCAATAGCACCCCTTGAGTGCATGTGTGGGCTGCGATGAAGAGAGAAGAGTGCAATGGGAATGAGGTAAATTCATATATTAACAAATCTTATCCACTCGTATATATTGATGATACATTTAATGGCCTGCTTAATTGTTGTGCCAAATAGGAATTAAGAATAAATGAATCATTGAGCTATTATTTTATCACAGAAAAAAAAGAGAAAGAAAGAAATTCCGAGCATTTCTTGGAACAACTAAAGGAAATAGAAGTCTTTCTAAAGACTTCTTCAAAAAGAGGCATAATCATGATCGGACCTGTGTGTCACAGGATCATTCCCTCCCCTCAGACATCTGAGCAATCCTCCAGCTTGTAGGAGCCAAGAAGACTGAATCATATTTGGTTTAAAGAGAGTCAGGAGGTAGGGTGGACAGAACTAATATTTCTTAAGAGACAGTTGCTGACCCTCACAAATGAAAAATGTCAGTCTCTGTCTCATAGCTCAGAATAAAAAGCTAGTAAGTCAAGGGCTTTGCAGAGTGATGGCCAGCTCTTCCTCTGGGGAGAGTAAACTTTTAGAAGCAAGAATTCTCTTTTTCCTTTGCCCTGGGCCGGGTTAATTAGAGGATGAAGTAGAATAATGTGAAACTCTCCCCGATTCTTCTCTGATATTACCTAAAATGTCACCAAAAGTGAACTTGTTTGGATTGTTAACCTGAATGTATGTATGTGTGTGTTACAGACATAAAGCCTTGGGAGGTTGTCAGTGATGAATGAGTTCAAGAAGGCTGCTTTCGTAACACCTCATGAGAAAACAAATACTGTTGATGTGAAGGAGAAGAGGCTGGGCCCAGAGCCTAAGGGTAGATAGAAGTTGGGAGGACTGAAGAAGGGCTAATCATAAAGCCTGAGGTCTTATTGATGATGGCACTGGGTATGTATGGACACAAGGCAGGATTTGGGGAAGGAGTCAGAACCAGAACTGGAAATAGGTAAGAAAGAGCCATAGAAGTATGGATGTGGAACCAGACAGCTGTGCCCAGGGGGAGTTAAGCCAACTTAAGTAGGAACAAAGGCTAGACACTACCTGAGTGGAGACTGCCTGCCAAGTGTCTGAAGTTCTGGTCTTCTCATAAGCAGAAAATGTTCCAAACCCCTCAGTAGCAGAAGGTGACGCTGGACTGTCAACTAGGGTAATGAAAGGGTTTAAACCAAATGCATTATTACCATAAAAATGGAAATGGTAATTCTGTGAAATGCAACTTATCCTCCTTAAGAAGTCCTGAAGATCCATACAGAATAATCAAGGACAACGGGAAACGAGTAACGAGATCAAGAAGAGGGAGACAGCAAAAAAGTACGACAGAGGTTAGAGAACATTGTGCACAAGCAAAGCCTTGGAAAAACAACCCTTTGAAAAGAATGTCAGAATTAAAGAACACAGAGCAGTGAAGTTAATATCACAGGAATAAATCATTTTGAAGTGTCTTGAGAGAAAAGCCACAGAATAATAACTCCAATAATTTGTAGGCATGGCAGAAAGAGAAGACTTTATTTTCCTGTGCCAAATATGTCGACCAGACAGGGTGATCTATTTTGATAGTAAGTACGTTGGCAAAAGGCTGGAGAATAAAAGATATTTGGAGGCATTCTGTCTTTGTGTTTTTGTTGATTTTAATTCTCTAGAGCATTCATAGATTTGCTTATGACCTTGGTGTCTCCAGCTCTATTTCTCTCCTAAGTTTTCAAGTTCTCACTTTGACCTTTCCTGTAATACAATTTCAGAAACAGAACCGCATGAACTGAGGAGGAAACTGTGATGTTAAATGTTGGATGATGAACCTGTCTCTTATACTAGTGTCCACTTGAGTCTCATAACTAGATGGAGTGTTCCCTGAGGGCAAGGGCTGTACCTTTTATCTCTGTATATTCAGTGCTTGGTATATTGTGTGTGCTCAATATGTGTTTATTAACCTTAAGTGAATCTAAACAATTAGGTCCCATGGGAGAAAGTTCTGAGTAATACTGGCCACTTTGAAAATACGAGAAGATACATTTTACAAAATTCTAAGAGAATGAGCAAACAAACCACCAAGGCTCCTTAAAATATTACCGAAAATTGTTCCTAGGAATCAGAAAATGAGAAGAGGATGTAGTGAGGAGGAAAATGTGATATTAATGTTGAAAAAGATAAGACCCTGAACTTATTAACTAAGTAATAATATTAGACCAGCAGGAAAAATCTGTTGTTTACTTAGATGATAACGAAGCACCACTACATGTAGAAAGCTCTTATCTAGTTTCGTCAATTGATTGCTCTTCTTGGAAATCAGTAAACTTGGAAGGTACCTTTTCAGTAATATAAAACATTTGATATAACCTCCTATGGAATGTTAAAAAAATGATTTCAGTTACTTTAGTAAGAAGTTGTTCAACACTCTTTAAGTGTTACTTGCATGATTACGCAGGGAAATTTCAATAGAGAATAATTGTGTGGCGTATTAGTAAATTTGGAAATCTCAAATTATTGAGATTTGATTTGGCAAACATAATCAATAAATAAAATCTTAACAAATTACTATTTTTACTTGTACAGCTTTCTAAAAGAAAATGGCTAGGTTAGATATATCCTTCCCTCCTCCACAAATCACCTCTTGCTTATCCTGGTTATAGCCATTATCACACTGTATTGTCCTTGTGTGGTTCTCTTTATCTATCTTCCACCAAAAGTGGAATTCTAAAATACAGGTAATGTCTTACTCAGTGCTATACTTCTAGTACCTCCTGTCACGCTCAGTGCATAGCATCTAGTAGGTGTGCAATAAATATTTTTTGTACATATGAATAGAAGCAAAAGCATGTCAGGTGAAGTACAGAGATGAATTCTAGGAGGAAGAATATAAGCCAAAAATCTGTAGGCTTATTTGTAATATATATATATGTGTGTGTGTGTGTATATACACACACACACACACGCACACATATATAGTAATATACATTACTATATATGTGTGTATATATATATACACACACTATATATGTGCATATATATATACACACTATATCTATATACATTACTATATATGTGTGTGTATATATATACATATATATATTACATATATAGTACCTTGTTAATAAGCATTGTCATTATCTATACGCTGTCATTTATGGCTTTTTCAAATGAAAAGAGTGGTTTACTTGCTCAAGATCAGTTATTTTCATTGATTCCTTCCCAGCTCAAAATACTGAAATTCACCCAGACCACAGAAAGTTATTTGTATGCTCTTAAAATATTTATGTACATTCATCCTAACTCTTCGCCTCAAATGTTTGCATCTAGAAAGTAGAGCTGTACTAACTGAAAACTAATAGCATAAATATGACTTTAAAAATCACCAATACACTATAAACACATTCAGTGCTTTGCTATAAGAGTGAAAAACTACATTACTTGCACCCTAACTTAAGGATTACATGCATCAATAGTTATGTCTGAAGAAGGTGACAGCAATCACCTCAAATAATACAGTCAAGAAGGAAAAAAGTTGTACATGCCATAGCTAAAGGGACCCCAGTAGAGAAAAATAAGATTTCAAGGAAGAAATGAAAGTGTTCAGAATAAATGAATTTCCTTAGTCATTAGCAAGACATACTCCCATTTTGTTCTGTACAAACAGTCTAAGGAAATCCTTCAAAGAACACTCCCCCATTTATGACAATCATCTGATGGGAAAATAAAAATACCTTTCTATCCCTAAATTTCTAGGAAGATAACTGTGTGCTTATCTTGATTAGCTGGGCCTTGATGGTACATAGTAAGCACTCACTAAATCTTTATTAAATGAATGAACCTTATAAGAATAATAGAAACTCGCTGTCCATATTTATGTGTAAATAATGAGGTTTAGTATTAATAAAAGATAAAAGCTGCTATTCTAGTGTTAACGGTGAAATTAGGCACAGCTTGTTGCCAAAAGGAGATACAATGAAGACTTAAGTGTAGATCTCATGTGGACCGATCGAGAATGTACAAGTGGCACCAAGTCATGTCTTTTCACCCACTTTGACGATCAGCTTGTCTTCTCCACTCCAAGGTAACCTGCTTCGTAACATAAGAGAGTTTCTCCAACTTCGTATCTGGAAAGGTGTTAATTTATAATATACCCTCTAGGGCTGATAGAGGAGGAAACCATCCTTCTACCCACTATAGATTGGGTGCAGACGTTTCTGAGGCTGCATTCTTCTGATTGGCTGGGATAAAACACCATGAACATGAGATCCACAGTGAGCCAGGAGCAATGTTTTCTCCTTGTGACGTGTTCTCTTTTGACTGTCGGTAACCAGAAGCCAGTAATCTCTTTAGTCTCATAGGTGCCACAAAAGGACAAGAAATTTTCATAGCTACCCTTGAAAGATTTTAGGAATAAACAGAAGAGAGGAAATAAAGAGGAAGATTAGGAGGCAGAGGTTTATTTTTCTTTTGAGAGCCATTTTTTTAAATAGGACCTCTGAGAACTCAACTGAGAGCCAAATAAACAAAAGACAATTCAATTTAGTTTTAAGAGGAATAAATATGAAAACTTGATTTTAAAATTAAGGGAAAACAACACCAATGCCAACACCTCAAAGAAATAGTAAAAGAGAATAAAAGAAGATGAAGAGGGAGAGCGGACCAAGAGGGAACCGTGTTGCTTGCAAAGCTCCAAGAGGCAAATTCTAGTTCACTGAGTAGTAGCACTCTCATTGCGGGGAGGGGTAAATAACCTTTTGGTTTAAAAAGAATGGGGATATTACTGGAATTGGTCATTTAAAAGCATTTTTTTTATCTAAAATTGGGTATAATTTATACATTCAAATACACAAGTATTTATTGGAAACTTATTAGGTACCCACTGGAAACAAAATAGACTAAGTCTTTTATCTCATGGAGTTTATATAATAGTGGGAGAATCAAAAATAAAATAGTTAACACATAAATATATAATATGTCAGGAGGCATTAAGTCCTGTGAAGAAAATAGAGTGGAGAGGGTGCATGCAATATTTTAAGTAAGATGGTCAAGAAGGGGTGCCAGTTATTCTGATTTCTGCCCCTCCCTCACCCTTTTAAATTAATTCTCCAGCTCTGTGCTCCAGGTATTTCCAAGATATCCCCCAATTATTCGTGGCTCCTGCTATTCACACCCTTGTGTGGTCTCCTCCCCCCTGCCCCGTTGACTCAGAACTTACCTGTATGACTAATAGAATGAGGCTAAAGTGACAGTGTGATTTTCAAGGCTAGGTCATAACAGGCACTGTAGCTTCCACCTTGGCCTTTTGGGTCACTCATTCTGGGGAAAACCAGGTGCACTCAAGCAGCCCTGTAGAGAGGATCTCTGGTCTTCTGCCCACACCAGCAACAACTCGCCAGCTGTATAACAGCTCCCTTGGAATCAGACCCTCTACGCCACTTAAGCCTTCAAATAACTCACATCTGGAATGCAATTTCATGTGAGACCTGGAGCTGGAAACATCAGGATAAGCTGCTTCCAAATCCCTGACCCACAGACACTGTAAGAGATAACAAATGTTTGTTTGAGGCCCCTGTGTTTTGGTAATTTGTTATGCAACAATAGGTGACTTGTACAGAACCCAATATTACATTACTCCGACTCCGCTGGACTCTGGTTTCCAGCTGTGTTTGGCCAATGTGCAGAAAGTGAGGTCAGTGTGTTTATTCTGCAACATTCTGCTCTGGCCCTGGTTTCTTCCTCGGTCACCAGAGCTCCTTCTGGGCAGCCCCAGAAACCTCCAGGGGTGCAGTGCTCTTCGGGCTCCTACAACACTATTTCTTCCCTTTGGCCCTTCAAGCCTAGATGTGGCATTGAATCTTGCCATTGGTTTCGTTAACCCTGTACACACCTCTATAATGAATCCTTTCGTTTTCCTAAAAATTCTGTGACTTCTATTTCCTACCAAGACTCGGGCTGATATGAAAGGTCTTCTGTAGGAGAGGGCATTTGGAGACCTGAAGAAAGTGAGAGAAGGAAGCTTCTTAATATGTGGGGAAGAGTGTTCCAGCAAGTGCAAAGACCCCCAGATGAGGGAATACTTGGTGTGTTCAAAGAACAGCAAAGAAGGTGAGAGAGGTAGAGTAGAATGCACGACCCGGAAAGTGTTCAGGTGTGAGGATGGAGAGGCAGTCAGGGGCCATATCAGGTGGAGTTTGGTGAGCTGTGGTTGTATTCTGAGAGTCACACACGGCCATGGGGATGGTTGTGAGTGGTCTGAACAGGTACTTTACATGACCTAACTTGCATTGTGAGACCAGGATGTAGGTGGATGTAATGGAAACTCTTAAAATTGAGTCAGGAAGATCTTGTAGAATTTAGAAAGAGGATGATGGCTAAAGCATGATAGATAATAAAGGTGGAGAGAAGAGACTGAATTCAGGATATATTTCGAAACCAGACCTGTAAAAATGTGCTGCTAAAATGAATGTAAGAGAAGTAAGAGTAAGGAAGGTTCTAAAGCAAAGAATGAATGTTGGAGCCATTTGCTGAGATGAACACAAGGAAGGGGAAGGGGGAATTTTGGAGGGAAAAAGAGGTAGAAACCAAGAGTTTGTTCATTTAACCATCAAAAGAGGAAAGAGCAATATTCTGTTGTTTTTTAAAAAAGAAGATGAAAGGATTTTTCTCACTTTACAAAGAAAAGGATCCACATTAATAGAGAAACATTTCTATGTCCTGGCCCACTAGGATATTGTCTTTAGAAGACTTTTAAAATCAAGTAGGACACTCTCAACTTTAGTTACAAATGCGATCAGTTATGGGTCAGTTCTGACTCACCAAAGGTCAGACTAAATAAATTCAGGAGCCAAGTCTGCTCCCGGGGTCCAGGGCCCCTATTGTCTGTTATAAAGCATAATCTGCCTATTGAGTGAGGAATCTAATTATCATGCCTGTGAAAGATAATCTCGCTGGCTAATCTCACATGACTTTCTCTCTCTCTCATTTTTTTAAATTTAAAACATGACAACTTTGAGTTCCAGAAGCAGATGCGGCAGGAAACAAGACTTAACAGACACTTCCGTTTTTCTTAGGACAGCACCCTTTGCCCCACTTCCGCAGTCCTTACCATAAAAGTAGAGCTGTACCCCCACCCAAGCCAAGACACTCACTCTCCTTACACAACACCGGTTACCTGCTTTTCCTCTGAAGACCTAAAGCTTTGGGGCAATTCAGTGTGGAGGCTGTGCTTACAGACTTCCCTCTGTAGACTTGCCAGGGGACCAAGCAGTACCCTATGTGCTCTGAGGGGAGAAGGCAACGCCCTGCACCTTGTTGTTGTGATGTTTGCCACACACTCACTCACATCCTCATCTACAGCACGCTTTGTGATGCCAGTACACAGTTGTCTTGATGCCAAGAGGCATTTTGTTGTTGCCGTTGTTGTATTTATAATGACTTCTGTCTAAATATTCTTTAGGCTTCCAGGAAGGGACACAGCCGACTGTGATAAAATGGACTTCTCCTCCCTTCCCCCCTCTGGTTACCATGGCAACTCTGAATGACTGATTTCCTGGTTGCCATGTAAATGCAGTGGGATCCCAGCCACTGCACCACACAAAGACGTCAGTAAGAGTGGTGAGAAAACAAAAATCATATTTAAAAAGACAAAGAATTTCATCTCAAGCCTTTTCCTAACAGAAAAGTGGAGGAAAGAAACCAACTGTAATTAGAAATGGTGCTCTTCCCAAGACAAGGTAGGAGTGAGTGTGTCTCTCCCCCATTGGAGGGAAGGCTGGAAAAAACAGGGAAATCCCTTGTGTGTAGCTGGAGGAGTTGGCATGGTGACAGGAGGACAGGTGCCATTCTCAGGTGGCTAGAACCCTTCAGTGAACAGCAATGAGTTCCGCTGAGTAGAAATCTGAAAGATTTTATAAGTGAAAGAAGTAAGTTAGATTGAAAACAACCACAAAATATGGGTCTCGTGGACATTTTTTAGAATTACTCTCATTTGTACAGTTTTATAATTTTAGAGTGAAGATTCCAAGTGCTCTAATTCAATATTTGCTTGATGGTGAATTTTTATTCCTACCCAATAATTTTGCAAAAATAACAAAATGCAGGGTTTTTTTTTTATTTTTCTATTTTTGAAATTGATTTGTAATACCCTGATAAAATCCACATGCCAAAAACTTATTAAGCCAGATTTTTGCATGTTTCATAGCCTGGGTGTTACCTGTAAAGAACACCAGCATGTAAAAAAAACATGTAAGATATATTTTGTATCATTCTTTATGGATACAAAAACTAAAATTGTTGATAACTTACCTCCTCAACTTTTCATCATATCTTCGAATTAATTGGCCTAAAATTAACCTGTTATTCCTTTTCCTCCCGAAAAATCTTTCTGCCTTTTGACAAATGCTTCATATCAAGGTTTTAAAAAACCTAATTAGGAAGAATTTCCATAGGTTTGCTGAAAAACTCACATTATTACTTTTTACTATTAATCGTACTATTAATTTTTGAAAGCTGAATCATGAGTTCATTTTGAACACTTATCTTGTGGGAGGTTAGAGCTGCTATGAGCTAAAACATTTCATGTTTTCTAGATGCTACAGAAGTGACCCTGAGAGATAAAACTCCTTGGTACAAAGGGTACTCCAGGGTACTAAGCAGATAGATCCAGGCCTTGTTAACTGCCATTTCTTAATAATCTTTCTGGCATTCAACACTGCCTCATCACAAAAGCCAGCATGTTCCAAATTGGGTCAATAAGTGTCACATGGCATAAAAAGTTGGGGCAGAAAATTCCGAGGTCAAATAATTTTGTAAAATCTTAGGTTGTAGCACGTTAGGTTTATTTACTGCAGAACTCTTCAGAACTTTTGATATTCCAATGTCTATGGTGGGAGGGCGCTCTAGAGAATATGGTTTCCCAAATGTTTCTGGCCCCTGAGCCATGTCTTCACAGAAAACCTCTTAGTTCTTCAGAGCATACTTTGAAGAAACGCTGGGTCAGACTTCTCTAAGATCTACTTATTTTATTTTTGATTAAAAATTATAAAATTTTAAAAAGTGATTTGCTCCATATGATTCTCCTGGGAAGGAACCACCAATGCTTGGGGGATTTTCTTGGGTCTGAGTTTTCTTCTGTGGAGATTTTGGGGCTTCCATCCCACCACACTGACTCTTTATATGACTACCTCCCCCTCGCCCCACCTACCAGCTGTGAAAAACAACAGAGCTGCCAGCAACCTCACCCCTGCTGAAGCCGATGAGAAAAGCGACAAAGGGAACGGACGCCTGCTCCTCCGCCTCCCTCCGCCACTGTGAGTGAGAAGAGGACCGTGCCTGAGGGAGACGCACCCCCTACTCAGCCTAGTCTGGCTGCCCTGGGGAGATGGAGAGAAGTTCGAATCAAACAGAAGATAGTTTATAGGATCAGATTGTTTTAGCAAACAGAAGTGACAGAAGAGCTAAGGGACAGAATGAAATATTGTTCAGGAAGCTCGCTGCACAGAGGGAGAGGAGAGCTGACTGGAACGATTTGGTAGTGGCCGTCTGAAAAATAAAACAGGTCTGTGTCTTTACTTCGACAAGTTTAGTGTCTTCAGTCAATGGTTAAGTAGCTGACCCAGTCACATAAACAACATCGGGGCACAGATGGGGAAAATGAGAAGAGGAAGCACAGGGAGGAGGAGATAGATTTGTTTTGCTGGGGTTACCAGAAGATTCTTTAGAACAGAGGTAGCAGTTGTGATGGCGGCTGAGAGCCAAGTAAGCGAAAGGGGGTTTTTGCAGGCTGACGTAACTGCCTTTCCAGAGGCATGAGGGTGGGACAGAGTATGGCACAGAGGAAGCAAATGGCAGAGTGTGTTGGTGGGGTACTCTGTGGACTGAGGAGGCAGGCTGGGTGGGGGTTGTTTAGGTTGTTCCTTCCATAATATTTCAACCGATGTGGAAAAATAAGGAACCACAGAAGATTTTAGTCAGAAGACTGATATGACCAGATTTGCATTTTGAAGAAATCATTCCTTAAAAATGTGGGGTAGGCTTTGAAAGAGAGTAGGGTGTAAGATGAAAGCAGAGTAGACACAAAATATTTGAGGGGTTTCCATAGCGCCAAATGGTCAAGTGTCTGTCTGGGAGGAGGTAACAGGGGGAGAAGAGCAAGAAAGAGGAGCTGAGGATTCCTCTAGAGAGTAAAGAACCAGAGTAGGCAGCCGTGACTTCATCCATCTATCCATTCAACAATTATTCACACGCATGAATATAAAAGCAACATCTCTTCCCTTTCTTTTCCCTGAAGACCTTCCTGATGATTTATAGTAGTTCGGGTAATTATAACTTAATTGGATTGTTTGTTGGCCTCTTCCACCTTATAATAACATGGGTGGGTCTTTTGCTGCAACATCTCAGTTTGTTACTTTAATGGCAGCAGAGTTCTCCAGAGAAAGATAAATTATTTTCCCCATCTTTAGTTCTAACACATAACTAGGCTCTGTGAAAAAAAAGTGTCACACATGGGCCCTTCTCCTGGCAACACAGGCCAAACTGCCATCTTGTTAAATTAATTTTGGACCCTGAACAAGTTCATGGCTACACTGATGCGACCTGAGGGAACGCCATTCCTGTGCTGAGACAGTGAGTGGCCTGCTTCTCAGGACTTTAGGTGCACAGAGCCCCGTGGCTGCTGCAAAAGAAATTCTGCCTGCCAATCACAGGTTCAGTTACTGACGCTGACAGCTCTAGAGGATGTAGAAAGAAGACACAGTTAACTGCCCTGATGAAAACCTGGGAAAGATGTTTGCTCTCTCACTTTCTTTACAAAAATAACACATATTAAAATTAGATTTTTAGAAAACTTATTTGAAGACATCAACTCCAGACTAAAAGATTTTAATTGCACCTTCTTTTATGAGTCCCTATGTCTAGACTAGATGTTATCAGGACAATTGTCTCATATCTGAATAAGCTTTTATAGAGTCCTGGCTCTGAATAGGAGGGTTTTTTAAGGACCTCGATTTCATTACTGTTTAGGTCAGGAGAAGGCAAATCAGCATGACATCATGGTGTCCATCTAGGTTAGACAAAAAAAAGAAGCCTTTTAGACAATGGGAAAATAATATACAGTGTGGTAAAAGCTTCCTTGAGAAGACTGTTCAGAGATCAGCATGCTTCCCTTGATCAGGCTTTCTTAAGATTAGACATCTTTCTCAAATGTATTTGAATATAATTCATGTACAGTCTGCAGGGTATAATTTTTTTTTCTTTTTGTGACTGAGTTTGAATTGCCTGGGGGCTGTCATTAAGACCATTGCACAGCCTTGAAGAAAAGCATGTCACTGAATCTGTACCTACCACTGCCTGCTGGAAGTCACGTCTGTTTTTCACAATTCCATAATTCCTATAGAAGGATTTTCTCATTAATTCTCATTTTTTCCTATTCTTTTTTTTCCCATGTGCCCTAATATTTTGCTTTCTCATTTTTACTTTTTAAAATAGTTCCATTGAAATTTTATCGTGGACTCTGAAGCCAGATTATCTGGGTTCGAATCCAGGCTCCATCCCCGACCGGCGGTGTGACCTCTCTGTGATTCAGTGTTCTCATCTCTAAATGGAGACAATAATAGTACCTTCCTTATAGAATCATAGTGAGGATTATATAGCTTAATGTAAAAGAGTGGGGGCTCTTTTCTTGGTGGAGCCTCAAAACGTGGCGTTCCGAGACCGGAGCAAAAGTTGGACTCACCTGGGGAGAGATTTTAAAGCACAGATTTCTGGGCCACTTGCCATAGACTCTGATTTAGTCAGTCTGGAGAGAAGACAACTGCGGCTGATTTATGCAGTGGCATTTAAGAACCACTACTTAAAATTAAAATTTTGGTTCCTGTGGTGCTGTCCTTGTTTGTCCCTCCTATCCTCATGAGCTTTCCCTATCTTACATGGTCTCACAATGGCAAGTCTCAGATTTTGTAGATTTTGGTCAATTTGCCTACCAACGGTGGACCTCTGTGGAGCAACCCATCTTCTTACTTACTAAACTGGTTTCATATTATGCATTTGTGATCACTCCTCAGGGTCTGTCTGTGACCTCTGCTCTTAGAAAAAAATATATCAAATACATGAGGGCTACAATGAATTTATGTTGGTTCTCGTGGGAGGTAATATGTTTTAGGCATCGTACGTGTGTGCAACTGAACCTAGGTTTCACAAGGTAGGAGAATTTTCAGGAACTTGTTTATATAATGTAATTTATATAGGAGAAATGAGAAGGCTATCTTCCAGCTACAAGCCTAGGAGCCATGCTAAAAGTCAATCACGAATAGTGGTATGAAAAGCCAGACTAGTCTCCTGGATGCTTGACCTGGGGGCAGAAGGGAAAAGGCAGCTTTCTTTCTTCCTGCTCTGCTCACTGGAAAGTCCTGAGGCAATGGAATGAGTGATAACCCAGGCACAAATTTGAGGAACAAAACTAAAGATACAGGGGTTTTTAGGACATTGGGAGACAGCGGAAGGGGGAGGACAAAAGAGTGGCATTTATAGAGGAGAGAAGTCTATCAAGAGACTGGAAAGTGGGCAGCTGTGGGGGCTGCATCCAGACTCGAGAACCGAGACTGTGCGCAATAAAGAGGAGGCAGCCTAACCAGGCTCAAGGAGCCACTTCTGATTTTATGTTGAAGGTAGATTTTATGTAGAACATTTCATAAGAGTCATGGGGGACAAGATTGATGGAAAGATGTCAAAAGACACAACGTAGGCTCATGAGGTTTCTTAATGATAAAACATTAAGAAGTACATCAAAAGACAAGGTGACATTGATCTCAGACTGAGGTACAGGTTTCCAGGTTCCCAGGTTCTGACAATAATGTATAGCTGCTAGTGAAGCCACCCAGGTGGAGTAATAATTTCACCAAACACGAGAAGCTCATCTGGCCCATTCTTACAAGTATTTTTATACCATCTTGAGTCCTTCATAGCTCCCTGGCTGCCAGATGTAAGCAACTGATACAAAACAACTACAGCACAGTTTTAATGTCTACCGTAAGATAATCAAGCAGAAACCAGTTCTCAAAAGCATCCTGCTACTGGCCAAAGTTTCAGGACTGTCGGAGAGTTATTTCTAGAATTGCAATCATTGGTTTGTGTCTGAAGTTAGACATGGTTCTGCATATATTCCTGGACTCATTATGTGTAATTGAATGACTAAGAGTAAAGTTTTTTTCTTTTTTTTCGAAAGACCATAGTACCTCTTGCTCTTTTTTTTTTTAAAAAAAGGTAAAATTTGCATATATTGGTCTTTACCCTTTTTAAAGTGCAGCTATGTGAGTTTTAACAAATGCATTCGGTTGTGTGACAGCCACCACAATCATGAGATAGAACAGCTGCATCACTCCCCTCCCCCAAATTCCTTCATGCCCCTTTGTAGTTAATTCTTCTCCTGGCCTCTGGTCCCTGGCAACCACTGATCTGTTTTTATTCCAATGGTGTTGACTTTTCCAGAATGTCAAATAAATGGAACCATACACTATGTAGCCTCTTGCATCTGGCCTCTTTTACTCAACGTAATGTACTAGAGACCCACACATGTTGTGTGTGTTAGTAGGTCACTCATTGCCAACAGAGACATGGTAAGATGCTCAACATCACTAATCATCAGGGAAATGCAAATCAAAACCACAGTGAGATATCACCTCACACCTGTCAGAATGGCTATTTATTATCAAAAAGACAACACAGAATATGTGTTGGCGAGGATGTGGAGAAAAAGGCACACTTGTGCACTGTTGGTAGGATTGTAAATTGATGCATCTCTATTGAAAACAGTATTGAGGTATCTCCAAAAAATGAAAAATAGAACTACAATATGACCCAGCAATTTCACTTCGGGATATTTATCTGAAGGAAACAAAAACACTAATTGAAAAGATATATGCAGCTTTATGTTCATTGCACCATTATTTACAATAATTGAGGTATAGAAGCAACCTAAGTGTCCATCGATAGATGACTGGATAAAGAAGATGCAGTACATATATACAATGGAATATTACTTGACCATAAAAAAGAAAAATCTTGCCATTTGCGACAATATGGATAGGCCTAGAGGGTATTATGTTAAGTGAAATAAGTCAGACAAAGACAAATAACATTTGATTTCACTTACTGTAGAACCTAAAAAACGAAATAAATCAACAAACAAAATAAAACAGAAACAAACTCATACGTACGAGAACAAACTGATGGTTGCCAGAAGACAGATGAAAAAGGGAAAGGGATTAAGTACAAACTTCCAATTATAAAATAAGTCATGGTAATACAATGTCAGAACAGGGTATAGAGTTGTTAATATAATAATAACTGTGTGTGGTGTCAGATGGTTACTAGATAGCATGGTGATCACTTTATAAAGTATATAAATGTCAAATTACTACATTGTACACCCGAAACTAATACTGTATGTCAGCCATAGTTAAAAATAGAAAAGTCATTAAATTGTATACTTAAGATTTATGCACGCTACCATATGTATGCTATATCTCAATTTTAAAAAATTAAAACATTTTTCTTTTGTAGCAAGAGCAGCAAGGATTTCACAAACAGATCTGGGTAATCATTTGTTATGCTGAATTTGGACAAATTTATTTTCTTGATTTTTGGTTTCCACATCTCTATTAATGGTTTTAATAATAATCACTTTCCAGAATTGTGTAGATCTCATATAATGAATTCTTCCATATAATATGCATAAAGTGCTGTTAAAAACAATTGTCCAAAATTTGGAAATTATTGAGTCTTTTCAGTGTTGAGTAGGAGTTGTGTATAGTCCCTTTTGGGGAATTATCTAGGTAGTGGTACTTTTGCTTGATTTGCTACTTACTGATTAGGATATTTACTAGTTAGGATTTGGTAGTATTAATTAGGATATCTTACAACTCTGTAATTGTAAAAGTTAACTTGTAAAAAATTACTAGCGATGTAAATAATTCTTGTCAAGGAGCAATGCAAATTAACTTTGTCCAGAAGAGATGAAAATAATTTGAGTTGAAAAGATGACCCCAAGATGCCATTGTTACTACCTTCTAGAACATGAACCAGTTTTGTATCTAAATTTAAAATTTTATTCAAGCATTCCTTTGTTTTTCAGCCCCTATAAATACTTCCATCTTTCTAATCCTTTTTTGAATCACTGCTGGTTCCTTCCTTAAAGAGTTAAAAACCCTTGGCATGTGCTTACTTTATATTTAAATGAGTCATGCTTTTCACTTTGTAGCTGCCAATAATTAGCAGTATTCAATAAATTTAAGCTCTTATTTTCATTTTTTGCCTTTCTTCCAAGCCTAGGCATGGGAAACAATATAATTTGAGATATTCTTAATAACAGGTTTTCCAATTAATTTTTGTTTTAATGCACCCATGTTAAGATAAGAGTGCTTAAAAGAATAATACTGGAAATATTTTACTACATATATAAAAACAAGCTTCTCATTATTGGTTGGCATTGAGCCTTTTGGGAAGTCGTATTTAGGGGTAGGGGTGGATAATCCTATAAACTTGTCTTACAATGTCCTTTCAGGGGCATCAATTTAAGAGTGTGGTAGAGGAACATTCACTATGAGAAGAAGTAGGTTAGACTTGATATATTTTGGTCAGATTATCTAAAGTGAGATAGATGACCATTGGGTGCTTGCTAGAGCTGTGGGGAGGGAGAAGCCATGAGGCAGGTGATATACTGAGGTAATTATAAAAACACATATTTGTATGGCTCTTTATAATTCTCAAAGCACTTTCATATACATTAGCTCATTTTACTCTCAAAGTAACCCCCAAAAATGTATTCTTCAATTTCATATAAAAGGAAATAAAGGTATGAAGAGTTCAAGGTCACTCTCACTCAGTGAATTAATTAGTGACAGAGTTGAGACCATCTCATCCTGAAACATCCAAGGTTGGACATTATTTCTTCCTTTTAAGGTAAAGTTCTGACAATTAGCGGCAAGACTAATATTTTTGAAGTGATAGGAAAAAGAAAAACACAACATGTTAGCTAAGATTTTCTACTTAGTTAAATGCTTATTTTTTACTCCCAATTCTGAAAGGAAAACAATTTAGAGTCTTGTAAACATGGGTCTTTCCTTTACTGGGAAGTTGTAGGTAAAGAGCAGGAGTGGATGATCCTGTAAGTTTTCCTTAAAATGTTTTTCTTTTGGTGCATCTGTTTAAGTGTTTGTACGGAATCATGGACGAAAGCATGGAACCTGGGAAGGAGGAATGGGTTAGACGTTGATGGGCCTGAGTCAGCACATTGCAAAACAATGATAGGTAATATTCTGGAGCCATGGGGAGAGAAGAAGGAACAGGGAGAACAGTCTGAAAACAGTTATTTTATTTACCTGTATAGCCTTGGACCTCTGAAATATCACTGGTAAAGAGAGCTGGGAGAGCTGGAGGTCTGAATATAAAAGTAATTATTTTCCTCAAGATAAAAGACATGGAGCAAGAAGGTAGGTTTATTTGCTGAAAGAATAAAAGACCTGGATGTCTAGACTTTTTCTTCACTTCACATTTTCTGGTGCTTTATTTCTCTTATCCGATATGATTAAGTCAGTGTTCCTTCCTGCTTCGCATGGTAATTACTGAATCGGCTTCGGCTTTATTCTTCCCCTCAGCTGAGCCTGGGGCCATTAATAAACATGGGTTAGCCTGGAAGCTTTTGCACATCTCCTCTATTACTAGTATCCCAGGGAAGGCTTGAAAAAAACCTAGCATTGGTGATAATTCCAGGGGCAAAGGCCTAGTTCTGCAGAGATCATCCTCTGTTAATTTGCATTGCTTTGGTGAAGACCCTGCTGACTATCTGAGTCTCCGCCTCTTTTCTTTTGGGCACAGGATTTATCTTTATTCATGTATACAGTAGCTAGATGGGCATTTCAGGTATCGTTAAACTAGGCATATAATAAAGAGTTCTAACTTAGAGCATATTGGAAAATGGGTCTCTTTGGACATACCAGAAATAAATGAAATGCCCTAAAGGGAATGGAAAATAAAATCTATTGCCAGAACATTTGCATTCTATTAATGAGCACTTCGGGCCACGTATTCAATAACTTTGCATTGATTATAACCCTAGTCATGCTCCCAGAATCCACTTAGGCGACATCTCTTATGCTTTCCTTCCCTCCCTCCACCCATTCCCCATGAAAAAGACTCTCCTAGAAAATTAAAGTGGCTTTAACAACCTTAGTATTGAGTGGCATATGTTTTTCCTTACCTAGGACCCAGTGGCACTGGCATCTACAGGGCACAGGAGCACAAAGCCTGTTGCACAAGGCAAGAAAGGCTTTCTTCTGACTTGCTTCCCTCTGGAGGGAATAATATTAGCACCGTCGCAGCCTTTCATCTGCCACCTTTCCCAGCACTTGACTCTTGTCTCTCAGCTGGTAGACAAGCTCTGTTGTCAGTCACCAGGGAAGGCTCAGCTTCCATGTGGCACGTGGCTCTGACCTCAGCAGGGAGCCCAGGGCCCACAGGAGCCAGGCGAGTCCAGGGATAGAGACTGCTGGGCAGGACCTGCATGCTGAGTGCTGGCTGTGCTCTGGAGGATTTTTTTATATATAGAAAAATAAGTACATTTACATTCTAGTTAACAGAAAGACAAGTATTTTCCTGTGGTAATTCCTGCTTTCCTTTTTCCTGCCAGCCCCTGAAATGCCCTTCTTTTGCCCTCTCCAAAAGCCTCAATGTGTTCTTTAGTTAATGCATGTCCGAATGAAGTCAACATTCTGCAAATATTTTTGTCTCTTCCAATAATTGTCCAGAGAACAGGAGCATGTTTCTAACTCGGCATGTATTGCATGATGAGGGCGTCTTAAGGGCATTCTGATGATCTTGTTGAGTGGATCTCAAGCCAGTGACTGTAAGCTCTGAAACGCAGTGTATCCCATACTACCCACACGGCCACCAACACCATTGTAAAAAAAGAAAAGTGGCGGGAAAGTGGTGGCAGTTCCGATGTGATGGTAATTTCATTTATCACCCCAGCAGATGGCACTCAGAAATGATGTTGTGATAACAGTGACAGACGAATAATATTCTACAGAATGCGCGTTTCTGGTAGCTTTTTGAAGATCAATATTGTCATTCTTCATGCCTCTCCTATATTACACCATCCTTTAATCCCCTCTGCCCGAAAAGCCACAAATAGCAGTGTTCATTCCTTTGATTCAAGGCTTCCTGACCATTGTTAAATCTTAATGTGTATCTTCATCAGGAATTTATCTGTCATCTCCACTTTAGTGTAAGAAGACATTTGGAATTTTCCTAAAGAGTAAATGTTGAGGGAGCAAATATTATTATATTTGTATTCCCAATCCTACCCTACTCCAGGTTCTAAGGATTTATTTATTTATTTATTTATTTAATTTATTTATTTATTTTGCCTCTTGCTATAGTGGTGATGGGTAGCAAGAACTAGAAGATGTCTGGAGAAGTTAAAATAATTCATGTTAGAAAGACATTAGAATCAATTCTTGGACCAAGGAGAGCTGAAGAATTTTGAATGGGGAAAGAAGAATCAAGGAAAGAGATTTTTATGGAACGTTTAGAAGAGAAGAGAGATTTGGAGGGAAGTGTGGAAGTTGCTATGAAGAGGACCAGAGGTGGACGAGATGGATTTTCCATGAAGTTTTCACGAACATAGACCCCTTCTAAATCCCTGGGATGCAAGCACTGCATTTACATGCTCATTTTATATTCTTTTATATTCTTCTTCATACAGAGCACCCCTCCCCTTAAGCTTTAGAGCTCACAAGTCTGAATACCGAGTGGGTCTATAGAGAAGTAAATGAGTGATATTCAGAAATTTTCCAAACCCCCGAAGGCAAAATGACTTTCTTGTCATGTAAGGGCCCTGACTAACAAGTCTTCTAAGGGTCATCTGAATTCAGAGGGCTATAAAGTTGTCTGAATTACTAACTACCAATTATTTATTAGAATATCTTACAGTTCTATAAGGGTATTCTTTAAATTTGGCAGGGAAGAAGACCGCTGGAAGAGTGAGGCTGTCTGGGCTGGATATGACTGCTGGGCCTGTATACCTTGCTGCTTTACTGAGGTGTGTTTACAGCTGGTATCCGTTTTGAGTGATCAGTGTCTTTGGCCTATCATATTGTTACATATTGTGATTATTATTCCTAAGTCCAAGAAATTGAAAGACTCACCATGATGGGCCTTGATATCCCCAAGAATGTGACAGAAATCTTTTGGGAGTGACAGTGGGCTAACAGCCTTCAGGAAGTGGGGGTCTGTAATGACTGCACATCAAAACCTTAAGTAGAACGAGAAGGATGAGACTGTGCTTTTCAAACCCTGAGCCCCTGGGGATGTTTCTGAAGCCTTCTTCAGAGCGGGGGACTCTCGGGTGATGACAGCTCAAAGAGGATTTCTGGTAGGGAAAAAAAGCCCCCAAATGGCATACAATCAAACAAATTTCAACAGTTTCACAATTTAGGCTTGGACCAGCACAAGAATTGTACTGTTCTGTAAACTAAGCTATATCTTGTGGCAGTTAGAATGCCTAATCCTTACCTGGGTATAATTCATTTCAGAATCCTCAATATGACCATGAGTCAGACCTTAATCCAAACTACATAGCCCAACAAAAAAGGATCTGTTTTCTTCTGCTTTTATTGTCATCTCCTTGATTAATTCCTTCCTCCCTTTCTCATTGTGCCTTGCTTATCAGTCAGAATCAGGATAAGCAATATCTAAAAGTTTTCAAGGTTCTTCTGATTCTGCTTTCCTTTGTGATAACAGTTGGGCCCTGGAACCATTTTCAGGCAGGCACATCCTGCTGGGTAAAAGATCCAGAGCTCTGAGGAGGAACGTCTCCCTGGTGAAAGAACTAATCACAGATCAGGCTTCCCCACCGCCCATCTACCTTGAGGCTGCTTCCTGAGGCCTGCAGCCTCTTTGCCCTAAACAAAGCAGCCTCGCCAGAGACTGTGGCTTTCACCGCACAGTGACTCAGCTCCCTGGGGGATGGTGACAGGCCTGTGTGACCATCAGCCACAAAGTCACCAAATAACTCATGTTGAGGAAGCCAGCCATTTCTACCAAGGCCTCACCTACTGATAATCCATGGCTACTGACCCAAAGGCAAATGCCCTCCTCCCCCAACCTTCTATACCCAAACACCTATCTTGTCTTATTCTCTCATCTTATACAGCTTTACATAGCTTTCTTCTGCAACTCCCATTCTCAACCCCTCTCTCCACACACACCCTTTACCATTTCCACCAGGCCCTCTGAAGTTACCATCTCACAGAAAAGAAATGCTTCAACATTTTCTTCTTTATAATGTCCTTCTCCCACCATAAATGGAAGCCTACCTTCTCCCAAAGATGCATGTCCTCTTGTTTCCCTCTCCAGTGGAGGCTGCCTCTGTCAGCAGACAGGAGCCAGGGGTTGGCGTCAGGAGTCTCCCTGCTCCCTGCTGGTGTTTTTCCACCACGTGAAAACTCTGTCAACGTGTAGGCCGCTTGATATTACCATATTTCATCTTCCATAAATACCAACGATCAAGACCTGTAGTCTGAACTATAAGTTTTCTCACCATGCCCAAATCCGGACGTAACTCTGGGGTATTTAAACATATACATGGATGGTCACCCAACACGCTCGCATTTAGCTCCTTCACGAAAGGCTTTTCAAGGCTCAAAGATGAACTGGTTACCAGCTGGCCATGCTTGACAGTCAGAGGCTACTTCCAGCTCCCTCACTACACCTGCTCTTCAAGGGATTACCAGGATCAAGTTTTCTTCATCTTCTAATTCAGTGCTTGTCAAACTTTAACAAGCATCGGAATCACCTGGAGGACTTGTTAAGACAGATTGCTGAACCCCAGCCCCAGAATTTCCCATTCAATAGATCTGAGGTGGGATGCAAGAAATTGCATTTTTAACCAATTCCAAGGTGCTGCTAATGCTGCTGACTTGGGGACCATACTTTGAGGACCACTGTCCTAATATATGTTCTCAACGGTTCTGAAATTATCTTTATTTTAGAATTATATGAAGTTCAAAAAGTTCAGATGCCTGTGCCTGTGTCCTGTGCCCCAGGATAGCAATTTAATTTATCTGGAATGTGGCTTGGGTTTTGCGGTTTTTAAGAGATCCTCAGGTAATAATTCCATGTTCAGATAAGTTTGGAAATCACTAGTATTAACACCTTGCCTTCCTTTTTCTCAGACTCATCCTGGAAAATATGGTTTATCCAAATCATACTTCCCATCTGGATATTTCCCTGTACCCTTCTGTCAGCCTCCTGCCCTAGGAAATCTCAAACTTGTGTCAATCCTTTTTCTCATTGCTCCTAAATACTAGCCAGCAAGTGTGGTTCCAGAAAACCACATAGCCTTATCATTCTATGACTCATCCTAGTCATACTCATTCATTGATCTTCTGACTTATCTTTGGTTCTCTCTAGTCTCTATCTCTCTCACTGATAATTCCAAAACTTCACTGTTCTAATCCCTCTGCTTGAACTCTTCAGATGACCTCATCTCCTACTTCATCAAGTAAAATTGTTTCCATCAGGCATGATCTCTTCGGTTTTATACTCCATCCAAATAACAAATTTATCTGAAGCCACACTCTTTCTTCCTTTTTATCCCTTCATCTCAGAGGATGATGTATCTAGTTCAAGGTCAATGCCTTCATCCTCCCACACGAATCACCGCACTTGGCTGGCACTTAGCATGATGAATTTAGGTGCTCTTTCCACACACCTTCAACCATCCTCTCTCTGTTGGTTCTGCTTCAACTCTTAATCCCTCTGCACTCGGATTCTCCCTCCTTTCCTTGTTGCCCTCTCATACACAACCACAGCTTCCATTTGTCAGTTCTCGCTGCCGACTGATGGCTGATTCAGGAGGAGTAAAATCTTCTAGATGCCAAGCTTAAAGGCTCTTTAATTTGATATTTGGAATTCTTGAGGTTTTTTTCCTTTCTTTTTTTTATCTCCTGCCTTGCCACACGAAAAGGAACTCTGCTTGCACTGTCAATACTGCACTTCACTTTATTTCTAAAACTTGACTTCTTTGCTCAGTGTGTTAGGCACTAATGAGAAAGCTGCCTCAGAAGCCTAAAGCATTATATTAACGACACTTTTGCTGCCAACATGTACTTACTGCTCAACAAAAGGTAGGCATAGAGCTTCTATCAGCACAATGAAGAAACAGCAAATCCAGCAACACTCTGGGAAACCAGTTGTCTGGGGATTTGAGGGTCTCCTATTCACATGATGACAATTCCAGCAGAGGCAGAAAAAAAAAATGAAGGAAAATGACAAAAACACACACAGGAAGCACAGTATAGGAAGGAAGTCAATAAGGCAGACATCAGAGTGTCTGTGTAGTTTTGTTTGCTCAGCTAATACAATTAAATAAAGCTTAGTTTGGGAAGTGTGCTTACATTGGTACTGTGGTCCAGGTGTCAGATTGGGTTTCCAGTATTATGTGATATGTAGTGGCTTTCTTTTATTGTGGCTTTGAAAATCTTAACATCAATTTAAGACAGAGTACTACTGTTTCTTCTATTCAAAATACAAAGTAGGTCAAGGGAAAAACAGAAAGCTTGGTTCTAATTTTCTTCATAACATACTTTTAATACTGAATATTATATATACGAAAGAATATATGCACATATGATGTTAAATACATTTGTATAAATTTTTTTATTTTGACAATAAAAAACAGTTGATATTGAAAGCATGAAACTTAAAAGCAAAAGTTTATCAAAATTAAACTTTTTGCCTTGAAAGACATCATTTAGAAAATGAAAAGCTAAGCCACAGACTGGGAGAAAGTATTCACAAATTATCTTTGTAAAGGACTTGTATTTAAAATTGTTATATAATAGAAAAAATATATATCTTCTGGTCACTGCTCCCAATTCTTGACACAGAGCTCCTGAAACCCTTGTAATCTCCTGGGTGATAGGAGCATCTTTTGTTCTAATGACATGACTCTGGGTGGGCTCCTGGATGGCTCCTGAATGGAAACTGGTCACCAGAAAGACAAAGCCATGAGTGGAAGCTGGGAATTATCAGCTCTGTCCCACATTCTCTTGAGAAGGGAGAAAGGCTGAAAATGAATTTAATGATCTATCAAGCCTATGTGATGAAACTTCCATAAAATCCCAAAGGTGTGGGCCTCAGAGAGCTTCCAGGTTGGCAAACACATCCATATTGGGAGGGTGACACACCCCAAATTCATGGGCGCAGAAGTTCCTGTGCTTGGGACCCTCCTAGACCTACCCTACGTTATCCTTACATCTAGCTGTTCATCTGTATCCTTTGATAAACTGGTAATCATAAGTGAGAGTTTCTCTGAGTTCTGTGAGCCGCTCTAGCAAGTTAATCAAACCTGAGAAGGGATTTGTGAGAACCTTTGATTTGTAGCCAAACCTGATGGAAGTTGTGAGTAACCCAGGGATCTTCTACATGTTTTGGCCTCTGAAGTAGGTTGGGAATTGTAATGTGGGACTCAGCCCTTAACCTGTGGAATCTGATGCTATCTTCAGGTAGACAATGTCAGAATTGAGTTAAACTGTAGGACACCCAACTAGTGTCAGAGACTAGCTTGTTGTGAGGAAAAACCCACACACACTTGGTGGCCAGATGTGTCAGACGTGAAGTGTTTTGTGTGAATTATAAAAGAAACACAGAAGTAGACTGAACTGAGGTTTTTCCCTACAACAGATGGGAAAGATTGGGTTTTTAATTTTAGTAATATATAAAATCTCTTATAATTCAAAAATAATAAGATAACCTAAATTTTAAAAAATGAGTAAAAGATTTGAATAGAAATTTTATCAGAGAAAATATGCAAATTGAAGTAAGAACATGTAAAGATGTTCAATATCATTGGTCATTAGGGTAATGCAAATTAAAACCACAATGAGATACCATACCACACCCCTTAGAATGACTATTATCAAAAAGACAGACAATAGTACACGTTGGTAAGGAGTAGAGAAATTGAAACCTTCACACATTGCTGGTTGGAATGTAATTTATACAATCACTTTGGAAAACAGTTTGGCAGTTTCTTAAAAAGTTAAACATAAACTTACTACATGATGCAGCAATTCCACTCCTAGGAATCTTTACAAGAGAAATGAAAACATATGTCTATATAAAGATACAAATGTGAATTTTCATAGAAGCATTCTTCATAATAGCCTGAACCTTTCAAATACCCATTAACTGGTAAATAAACAAAAGGTGGTAAATCTATACAATGGAGTAATATTCAAAAATTAAAATGAAATAACTACTGATTCATACTACGACATGGATGAACCTCAAAATATTACCCTAAGTGAAGGAGGCCAGTATATTATATGTCTGATTACATTTATATGATGTAGAAAAGGCAAATTATAAAAACAGAAACAGATCAGCAGTTGCCTAGGGCAGGGGTGAGAGCTGTGTGATTAACTGTAAATGGGTATGAGGAAACCTTGAAGTGATGAAACGTTCTAAAACTAGATTATTTTAATTAACAAAGCTATAAAAAATTTAACAATTCATAGTTCTTGAAATTACCAGTGAACCAAATTTCCATTTTTAATTGCTAGAAATGAAACATGAGTAAAAACTTTCAGATATGGTGTAAGAAATAACCACCCCTTCCTCCAACCCCAGGATCACTCATTTACTACAAATTACAAAAAAGCCTTCAGGGAGCTTCAAGTAGTTTATGAAGATGGTCAACACTGTGTTTGACTGGACTGATATAAAGCAAAGGTCCCCAACCTTAAGGCTGCAGACCAGTATGGGTCTGTGGCCTGTTAGGAACTGGGCCGCACAGTAGTAGGTGAGTGGCAGGTGATAGAGCAAAGCTTCATCTGTATTTGCAGACGCTCCCCAGTGCTAGCATCACTGCCTCGGCTCCACCTCAGATCATCAGGCATTAGATTCTCATAGGAGCACTGGACCCTGGTGCCAAAAAGGTGGGGGACTGGTGATAAAGAACTGGCTTTAACATCAAGTCTGAAAAGTCTGCATTTCTCTGGTCTCACTTCCTCTTACATAGGAGAAAAAAGCCAGAGGCCTGGACGATCCACAAACTGGAATAATAAGGTAGCTAACTCAGTTTCTGCCAGATGCCAATTATTTTGCCATCATCGTATGGTTAAAAGTTTGCCTTGTACATCCTTAAGGACCATCCAGCAACGTGGGATAAATGCACCTGTAGTATTTTCTTAGCTGGCATTGTACTGAAAGGCATGGGTGAAGCCCCAGAACCATGTTCAGTATTTACCGAGCATTCATGCATGAGGCACTTAGACTTATGAGCCATGCAGCAAAGATGATGCAGCCTCTGCGCTCAAGGAGTTTGTAAGCTGGCAGAGAAAGAAAGCTAAGAAATAGTTATTAGTAAACTGTAAACAATAAAAGACATTGTAAAATCAAGTCAAAAACCTCAAAATGTAAAAGGGAGTTAAGCTACAATATGGTTTAAGTTCCTTTCAGTGTGAATATTTTATCATTTTTTTTTTTAAAAAAATCTGGATAGTATGTATATAGGGTAACTTAAAGATTTGTTATGTTTCTGTGGCAACTACTTATTTAGTGATTCGGGGGGTCGTTTCTTAAATTGCATGAATTACAAAATTGTTTCATTTCCAAGTCAAGAGCTCATCAGTTAAACTGAGCCAAATTTGTGTGTGTGTGCGTGCAGCTGCAACAGTTTCTCTCTCTCTCTCTTTTCTGATGTTCTTAGCTCTGTAAAATGGTAATGCTGATATTATGAGAAGTAAAGTCTTTCTGTTATGATGTCTGAAAGGGCACAAAGCAAATTTCCCAGTACTGTGCATGGCACATTAGCTGACCTTGGCCTACCAAACCAAACAGAGGTCCTTGGCAACTGGTGCTAGGTGCTGCACTTGAGTTTCCAAATAAAACTCAGATCTATTAAGTGTAGGCCGATCACAGCCATATGTACTAGCACTCTTGATCCATACTCATGGTGGAAAAAATTATCTCATTAGTGATTCCTTTCCTAATGGAAAATCACCCTGACTTTTGAATAAGTATATGAATTGCTTGTGTCAATAATGACAGTCTATATTTTTGCAGACAAATTTGCATTCAGTTTATATAGTGTTCCTCTGGTCTTTAAAATATTTAGCAACTTGTGGAGGAGATATGAGTTATTCTTAATATAGAGTCAAGATTGAGGTTTGGATATGAAGTGATGCAAATTAAAATAATATCTTCCCCATCTGCTCTCTCTTATTCCCATCTCATTGTATTTGTAGACCCCCATAAAATGGAAGCGGCAGCATCATACCTAAGCATTGTTTAATTCTTTGTATGCAAGAATGCTCCTGAGGCTGAGAGGTTCCATAAGCACATTCCTACGTTTTCTTTTGCAACTGCATAAGCCTGAAGATACTTTCAGAAATAGGACTTTTCCTGCATCCAAGATATAACTCATACTTGGCCTCATCCTGTCCCTGTCTCCTAGAATGCCATACCTTTTATTCATGTTCCAGAGTACATTATGAGGTTTTATTTAATCAGAAACATTATCTTGACTCCTTTTTAGCAAATCTGGTCTTGAAATATAATTCAATTAAAAAAATTATAATGTTGCTAAAAATGATAAAAATTATGCTTATCTAACTGCTTAACTCTGGGGAGAAATAAATCAAGTTAGACCTTTATTTCACACGACATACCAAAATAATAAAAGTGGATAAAAACATTAAACAAAATAATACATCAAAACATAAAATACTAGAAGGAAAGATAGCCGAATATTTGTCTGATTTGTAGATAGAAAAGCCCTTTCTAAAGTCACAATCAATTGAAGAGATCATAAAGAAAAATATTGAATTGACTACATAAACAGTAAAATCTATATATAAGTAAAATAATTAATAAAATTAAAAAGTAAACAATAAGCTAAGAAAAAATTTTTGTGAAAAATATCAATAAAAATTATTCTGATATTGAGAACTTATTTAAATCAACAGAAAAATAACAATTTCTATAAAAAACTAAAGGCATAAACAAAAAATTATAAAAAGAAGCTAACTTATAACATTGAAGGCTTCAACCTCATTAGCAATAAAAGTAATAAAAATATCTGAGTTTTTTTTTTTTTAAAGATTTGCCAATCTGATAGACAATAATATCCCAGCACTGAGAAAGAGTGCAGTCACAAATGCCTTGTCCTTTTGGGTGGGGGGACAGACTGGTAAAAACTTTCTGGAAGGCATTTTGACAATACATATCAAATGCCTTTATATTCATATGTTTTGACAGATTAATTAAACTACCAAGAATTTACATTATGAAATACACAAATGTATGTATAAGAATTTTTGGTATTTACAATAATTTATATCGATTTTTGCAAGTAGTCTTTAAGTCCAACATTAGCAGAGTAGTTAAGTAAATTATGGAGCAATCATGTAATGGACTAGCATGCGGTCATTAAAAACTATTTGGAAAATATTTCAAATGACACAGAAAAGTGTTTCTGATATCATAATGGCTAAAGGAATCTGCAATATTATAAAATGTAGTTCAAACATAGAAAATTAATTTTTAGAGATTGTAATAAAATATGTAAAATATTAATAATTGTATCTTTGAGCAGTAGGATTGTTGTTGATTGTTATTCTTTCTACTTTCTGTACTTACAAAACTCTCTAATTGGTTCATAATAAAAACATTTTTTCATAATGATACCATGAATATTTAACAACATGAAAAAATTATGATATTCAACGTTCTATGCTATGACTATCTCCAATTAAAAAGCCTTTGCACAGCAAAAGAAAGAATCATCAAAATTAAAAGGCAACCGATGGAATGGAAGAAAGTATTTGCAAACCACATATCGAATATTAGGGGTTAATATTTAAAATATGTAAGAAAGTTATATAACTTAAGAGCAAAAAACTAATAATCTGATTTTAAAATGGGCAGAGGACCTGAAGAGAAATTTTTCCAAAGAAGACATACAAATGACCAACAGGTACCTGAAAAGGTGCTCAGTGTGACTAATCATCAGGAAATGCAAATCGAAACTACGATGAGATATCACCCTATACCTGTTGGAATGGCTACTATCAAAAAGATAAGATGTAAGTGTTAATGAAGATGTAGGTAAAAGAGAACCCTTGTAGACTGTTGGTGGGGGTGTAAAATTGTTATAGCTGTCATGGAAAAAATTTAAAAATTAAGGTATCATACAATTCAGCAATTCCACTTCTGGATATATATCCAAAGAAAATAAAAACACTATCTTGTAGCAACACCTGCACCCCCATGTTCTTTACAACATTACGTACAATAGCTAAGATGTGGGAACAACCTAAGTGTCTGTTGATTGTTGAATGGACAAAGACAATGTGATATATACACATACAATGGAATATTATTCAGCCATAAAAAGAAGGAAATCCTGCCACTTGCAACAATATGATAAACGGACCTTGAAGGCATTATGCTAAGTAAATAAGCCAGAGAAAGACAAATACTTTATGATCTCATTTATACACAGACTCTAAAAAGCCAAACTCAGACAGCTGATAGAATGGTTGGTTGTCAGGAGTTGGGGTGAGGGAGAAATGGGAGATGTTAGTCAAAGGGTACAAACTTCCAGTTAGAAGATGAGTAAGTTCTGGGAATGTAATGTACAGCATGGTGAAAATACACCCAAATGTGACTATAGTTCACTTTGGGTGGTGGCACTGTAGGTGGCTTTTTTCTCTTCTTTTGTACATGGATCAAAATGTATTAATGAATTTTAATAGTGTAAAAATGTTGTCAGCCATTTGTCAAATAATTCATGCAACAAACATTGATTTTGTAACTACAGTGTGTAAGGCCCTATGTATGCTGGTTGTTAAAGATTCCAAAAACTGTTTATGGCAGAGTCTTTGCCCTGGAACAAACCACAGCCTAGTATAGGTGATGAAGAAGGAAACACACGATTAAAATATCTAATCATAAGTTCTACAATACAAGGATGGGCTAAGCACTATTGGTGCTATTGTGGTCTCAAGACAGGGCAACTAAATCAAGTTGGCTTGAAGGGGACAGGCAGCAGAGGTACATTTCACATGAGGAATACCAAATAATGACATGCCAGGATGAACGGTTTGAAGAAAGGGTTAAGCATGTCATGTATTCAAATGGCAATATCTTAATAAGGGTGACTTTCTCATGAAAATGCATATGTAAGAGCACTCTAGGATGACTTGAAGGCTTCTGGATTACAGATACTGGTGTCCTTTAAAAAGAGAGAAATCCCATTTGGGGCCAAGAGGTTGTCCCCATTCTTGACCATGTTGAGTTTAGTGTGCTTGTGAGCTATAGCAGTGGAGATGTCTGTAATATGTGGACTGTGAGAGAGATAGAAACAAAGGTTTTAGTTGTGAATTTTAAAAAGACCCAGAGAGGATATAGAGGGTGAGAAATAGAACTGAGCTTCCAAGGCAAGGCTCAGAGGAAAACAAATATTTAAAGAGGCACCTGAGAAGAATCCCTCAAGGAACAAAAACCAGGACAAAGTGAGATCTGGAAGCCAAGGGAGCAAGAACTGCAGTTAATGGTGCCGAGTGCTATAGAGTGTGCCAGAGAGTAAGAGCTGAAGTGTCACTCAGGAGTCAGACCTTCCATCCGATCTGCGTATGAAGGGAAAGTGAGGTAGGAAGAGAAGCTGGAGAAATGGTAAGAAGATGGGAGTTGGGGAGTCGGAGCTGGGGGTCATGGTGACACTGAGGCATTGTTGAGGTCCAGGAGTTGGTATTAGGAGGAAACTCACATGTGCCAGAGATTAAGATAACAGTATAAAGGCAAGTAAGCTATCTATTTTCTGCCCTTCCCAAATTTAAAATGTTATGGGAGAGAGGCAACACCCAAATAACTAGCGAAAAAAAAAATAAATAAATAACTACTTTTCTTAAACTTCTTGCAAACTTAATTCATGGTCACAGAAGGTAATATGTCAATTGGATAGCTGCCAGCAATAGATGCCTTGCCATCTGAAACTTGAGCTGAGAGCCTGCTCAGGCCCAGATAATGTCATTGGCAAAGAGGTCCTTATTCTCTGTTGCATTCAGTCACACCTCAACTGCTCTGCTGCCAGACCCATTACATGCTCTCTATTTTCAGCCACCCTGGACCCTTGCCAAGAGAATATTGTCATCCAAGAGCCTCTAATACATTTGTCTGTCTTCCCAATAGAAAAGTGGTATCCATTTAAAAGACAAGTAGACACAGATCTACTCACTTCAGGTGTGCAGGCCATGATTTCTGGAAGCTTGCCTGGAACTGAAGTAAGCCTAGTGACACAGCAAAACTGCAACGTGGTCGGCAGGGTAGACCACACGTGGGGGTCGGGGCCAGGAGCTGTGACCTCTATTCTGTCGTTCCTGTAATAGTTGTTCGCATACATCTCTTGGTGCTGACATTATGTTGTATTTCCTAGGGTGAATTTTGTCTCCCCATGATAATTGTGAACTCTTGTAAGACAGAGTGATTGAATCTACTTTTTTTTTTAAATCTGTCTTGCAGATTTCAGAACACACTGTATTATACAGCCCATGCCCTTTCCCCCTTTCATCCTGCTTCAAATCTAGACATGATGTATGAAACTTGAGCAGCCATCTTGGGACCGACCAGTGGCAAACGTAAGGGAAAGGTCAAGACCATCAATCACCAAGTTTCTAACCATGACATCATCAAGCTGCTAAATCAATGCCTATAGTCAGCTAATGAAATAATTTGTGTTATGAGAGAAAAATACTTTTTGGCCTAACCCCATTGTAAGTTGGGTTTTTTGTTTCCTGAAAGTAAATATAATTTACCCAGCCTCCATCCCCCGACTTCCTCACTGAAAGAACCCTGCCTTTATTCAGATATCCATTCATTCTCACTCATCTAGGTGCCTCAGGTGATGCTGATTCCATCTCCAGTTCTAAGGGTGGCACTGACTGACCAGGTATAGTCACATTACCCTTGCCAGTGTTGAGTTAAGGAACCAGTGAGGCTTGGGGGCTGAAATCTGTTGGGACTCCTGGGGAAAGTTTTCTATGATATAGCAGCAAGCATAACTTTTGTGTTCTGAACTCCTATCCCTGGTTTATTTATGTGATGAGATATGGGATTTTTGAGCTGATAAAAATTAAATGAGATTTGATCTTGAATTGATGCTTCAGTAGGTTGAGACCTTTGTGAATATTGGGATGTAGTGAATGTATCTTGCATGTGGAAAGGACATGAATTTTGGGGGGCCAGAGGGCAAACTGTAGTGGGCTAAAATATGCCCCCCAAAAGATATCCACATTCTAATTCCTGGAACTGATTAATTTTACCTTATGTGAAGAGAGGATCTTTGCAGATATGATTTAATTAAGGCTATTGACATGGGGAGAAGAGCTTGGATTATCCAGATGGGCCCTATATCCAATTATAAGTGTCTTTATAAGAGAGTGGAAGGTGGTAATTACATACCGAAGAGGAGGAAGAGAAGGTAGCAATGTGAACACAGAGGCAAAAAGACTAGAGTGATGTGGCCCCAAGTTAAGACATGTCAGTAGTCACCAAAAGTTGTAAAGGGCAAGGAACCGATTCTCCTATCGAGCCTCTGGATGATGCACAGTCCTGCTGATATTTTGGTTTTTGCCTAGTGATAATGATTTCAGATTTATGACCTCCAGATCTCTGAGAGAATATATTTCTCTTGTTTTAAGCCATTTGGTTTGTGGTCATTTGTTACAGGAGCCACAGGAAATGAATCCAGGTCACATTTAATACAATGATACTTGAGAAAGGACCTAAGTAAATGAGGGATGGAGCCACAGGGCTACCTGGGGGCACATGTTCAGGGAAGAAAGACTAGCGAGTGCCCAGGAAGAACCGTGCTTGGAGTAGTCAAGGAATGGCCAAGAGGGTAGTGTCAATGATTGGAGAAGAAAAGAGAAAGTGGTAGGAGATTAAATCAGAGAGCTGAGGGCAAGGGATAGAAGATAATGTAGTCAAGGCTTTGCAGACATGGAAAGCACTGGAGCATTCTGAGCAGAGCGGTGACATGATCTCACTTACATAAGAATCCTTTCTGGGTTCTGTATTGACAAAAGACTCCAAGAGACCAGGGTGGAAACTGCAGGACTAGTCAGGAGCCTCTTGCTAATGTCCATCTCTAGGAATGAGATGATGGTGACTTGAACATAGATGGTAAGCAGTGGGAGCAGGGAGAAGTAACTAGGGTCAGGAAACATTTACAAGAATCAGGATTATATGTGAAGTGTGAGAGAAGAAGAGTCAAAAATGCCTTGACCGGGTTCTTGGCCTGAGCGACTGCAAGAATAGAATTACAATTTCTTGAAAAAAGAAGACTGTGAGAAGAGCACATTTGTGGGGTGAGGGATGAAGACTTTGTTTCTGGATATATAAAATCTGAGATGCCTGTTAGATATGCAGGATGTCCAGTAGGCAGTTGTTTATCTAAGCATGATGGTCAGGGGAGACTTCTAGGCTGGAGTATCAATCTGCAAGTCATCAACAAAGAGATGGTATTTAACACCTTGTAACTGATTGAGATCATCTAAGCAGCAGGTGAAGGTAAAGAAGAAAAGCTGTCTGGAGAACTTAACTCTCAGTCCTACCTCGCATGACTGGGGGCTTTGTGCTGTCAGCCGGGGCACCTCCATGCTCCTCCACATGGGCTCCCTCCAAGAGATGCCTCAGTCTCCAGTGTTCTCCACAGACCTCTCTCTCCAGCACTTGGACTCCCTTGCACCTGGATTCCAATAGGAGAAAGACAGAAGCTCTGGTACCTATTAAAACTTAGGCCTGTACCTGTACAATGCCACTTCTACTACATTCTGTAGGTAAAAGCAAGTCACAGGGCCAGCCCAGATAGACTCCATTTTTTTAAAGGGAAGAATGGCAAAAAATCTATGGCTGTCTTTAATCCCCTGTGCCATCTCATTCCTTCCATGTACTTCCTCTCCTTATTCACCTCATCTCTACTCAATATTCCTTTTTACTATAGCCATATTACAGTGTTTAACGAGTGGGCTCCAGGGCTGGATTTGTCCATGGTTAAATCACAACTCTACCACCTTCCTACTCTGTGAGCTTGAGCAAGTTACCATACTTCTCTGTGCCTCAATTTGTTCAACCATAAATTGGGATGTGGAAGGGAATAAAAATCCTACATCATAGGGTTGTTGTGAGGATTAAATGAGTAAATAAAAAGTGCTAGAACTGTCCTTGGCTTAGTGTTTCATACATGTTAGTTATTGGTATTTCGTAGATCTGGTTCTTGATGCAGAACACAAAGGAGTCAGGCCGGGTCTGGGTTAGGCTCCACAGCAGTGGGTGTTAGAGGAAGAGCTACATATAATCCTTAAATTAACCTTGCAGGAACCTCCACTCCCACCCTCTTGACTTAGTTAATAATTGCATGAGGAATATTTTAAGGGAAGGAGTCTTCTTTCTCAGTTTTAGGAAGTGTGACCCTTAAAATAGAACCCATATTTCTGTAAAGTTGGAACTCCACATCCTTACTCTAAAAGATAATCTCGAAATCATCTAAAGTTCAGTTTTTCTGATTTCTTAGTGCTTCGACTTTCTCCTGTCAAGCCTTGGACCACCAATACTTACATACCCTTTCTTACAGGGCACTTTTCAGATCCATGGGAGAAGCCTACAGCAGAAGCTTGTCTGTATGACTCTGGATATTGGCAATTCCAATCCTGGCATGCAGCACTCTCAGCCCTAAGCAGCCATGATTTACAGCAGCAGAGTCTGGGCAGGAAGTCCAGCAGCTCCTGCTACACATGACAGAACAGAGCCCCAAGCACACAAACCCTGTGGTGAGGGGAGTGGGATTGAGTGGCGAGAACGAGCTGGGAACCAAGGGCAGACCTTTGTGGGTATTGCTAGTCTCTCTCTCTCTCTCTCTCTCTCCGACCATTAGTCATATTCTGTGGTTGTGAGTCTCATTTTTTCAGTTCCCTTCTCTCACAAACAGGTTAATCACTGCTCTTACTAAGAGAGAGCGAGAGAGGAAGGAAAAAAATGATTTAAATTCACTCAGAGGCAGAGAGTAATCATACTATTGCATTAGTTCAGATGTTACTTCAGGGCAAGATTGCTATTAGTCTGCTGAGATTCATCTGGACGTTCTGTCATAAGCCTTCCTGCCATTATTTATTATTTGTTTTTACAGTGCAAAATATGCAAAGTTCAGTTTGAGAAATGCTAAGGTAGTACATAGAGCTGATGCCTAAAATTCTGAAATAAATTGACTTTGTGTCCTTACTGTTTTCAAGAAATATTTTTGTAGTATCAAGTATGGATATAGCACTGTGCTAGGCGCTGGGGAAGGGGAAGATACAGGAAAAGAGAATCAGGTGTTTTTTGAGCCCTTACTCTGGTCAAGGCACCTGACAATAGTGGACTCTAATGGATCCTGGCAGTCACAGTCTGTCCTCAATAGTTTATAACGTAGATGTGGAGATGGCACAAACATAGATGGGTAACATTTTCATTTCACCCATAATTTTCTAGTTTTATTGAGGTATAATTGACAAACAAAAATTGTATATATCTAAGATCTACACAGTGAAGTTTCGATATATCTATACAATGTGAAGTGTTTACCACAGTCAAGCTAATTAACACATCCATCACCTCATAGGGTTACTATGGGGGCGGGGCAAGCAAAAATAATCAAAATATACTCTCTTAGCTTGTTTCAAAATACAATACAGTACAATATTGTTAACTATAGTTACTTGACTGTACATAAGATCTCTATAACCTATTCATCCCATATATCTGAAACTTTGTACCCTTTGACCAATATTTTCCTATTTTCTCTACCCCTCATCCCCTGGAAACCATCATTCTTCTCTCTGCTTCTAAGAGTTTGACTTCTTTAGATCTTTCATATAAGATCATGCAGTATTTATCTTTCTGTTTCTGGCTTATTCAACTTTGCATAATATCCCCAGATTCCTTCATGTTGTCACAAATGACATTCTTTTTAAAAGCTGAACAATATTCTACTCTGTGTGTGTGTGTGTGTGTGTGTGTGTGTTATTTTCTTTATCCATCTGTTGATGACCACATAGGTTATTTCCATATCTTGGTTATTGTGAATAATGCTACAGTGAATATGGGAGTACAGATATTCCTTTGAAATGCTGAGTTTATTTCTTCCAATATATACCCAGAAATGGAATTGCTAGATCTTATAGTTCTATTTTTAGTTTTTTTGAGGAAACTCCATACTGTTTTCCATGATGGCTATACCAATTTACATTTCCACTAACGGTTATAAAGTTTCCTTTTTCTCTACCCGTTCCACATTTATCTTTTGCCTTGTTGATAACAGCCATTCTAACAGGTGTAAGATACCTCATTGTAGTTTTCATTTGCATTTCCCTGATGATTACTTATGGTGAGTACCTTGCATATATAGTTGTCAATTTGTATGTCTTCTTTTGAGAAATGTCTATTCAGGTCCTTTAACTATTTTTAAATCAGGTTATTTTCTTGCTTTGAGTTATTTAAGTGTCTTGTATATTTTAGATATCAACCTCTTATCAGATATATGATTTGCAAATATTTTTTTCTCATTTCACAGGTTGTCTCTTCACTGTGTTGTTTCCTCTGCTGTGCAGAAACTTTTTAGTTTGATGCAATCTTATTTGCTTTCATTTCCTGTGCTTTTGGGCTCAGATCCAAAAATTCATTGTCAGGCCATTGTTAAGAAGCTTTTTCTCTGTTTTCTCCTAGTAGTTTTTTAGTTTTAAGTTTTATATTTAAGTTTTTAATCCACCTTGAGCTTTTTTTACATGGTTTGAGATAAGGATTCAATTTTATTTTCTACATATGGAAATCCAGTTTTAGGAATACTATTTATTGAAGAGACCATTCTTTCCCACTGTGTGTTCTTGGCACTTTGTTGAAGATCAGTTGACCGTATACGCATGGATTTATTTCTGAACTCTCTATTCTGTTTCACTGATCTAAATCTTGCTTTTATACTGTTACCGTACTGCATACTATGATGTCTCCAGCCTTTTCCTTCTTCTTGCTCACGGTTGCTTTGGCTTACGACAACATATTAACATTCAGAAATACTTTGAGGCTAAATGAGAGTATGGGTGGTAAATGTGAGCTCCTGTTCTCATGGAATGCTTTCTCGAGGAACAGTACCCTGGATTATGAATATAATCTAGAGGTCAAGGAGCACGGGCTCTGAGTCCAGATTCAGGTTCTGGCTCTCCCATGTTCTAGCTGTATGAATCTGGAAAGCTACTTAACTCCTCTTGCTTTGTTTTCCTCATCTGTAAAATTGACATGAGTTACATTTACCTCATAGGTAAAAATTAAATGAAGACAAAATATTTACATGAACCATATCATTAAAGTCATCCAAGTGCTATATACATTAGTATTTTTATTGTTTTGATGGTCAGAGAGGAAGGAAGAGCAACAAAATCAATGGCTTATGGTAGAGGATGATGTGGGCCATCTTTTACAGGACAAGAGTAATGAGGATAAGGTTGTTACAGTCCCTCCCACTTTCCATCCTTTTGTTAGCTTGGCTTTTGGAGCCAGAGGTTGTGGGAAATAGAGGTAAGTAGAGGGAGACATAGGATTTATTGTAGTCAATCTCTTGTATTCCCTTTGACATTCTTTAAGAGATTCCAGGAGGGTTTGAATTTCTTTTCAATTATTCTTGCCCTCAAACTGCTCTGTATTTAAATCTGGAATGGGCAGAGACTGGCAAGAGGGGCTTCTGGTTATTTCCCCTTAATCTGAAGTGATCACAGCCACCTCTGAATCCTCAAGGCTCTTTCTTTGAACTACTTTTTTTTTTTTTAACCCTTGATATAGTCTGTACCATAGTATGTTTGCTTTCCCACATGTCATGTGCCCCTGATAAACCCCATAAAGATAAAAATTTGGTCTTATTTGCTTTGTATTCTGACCACAGTGTTTCACAGAAAGTAGCTTGCAATAATTATTGCTGAAATAAGTAAAAGGGTATTTTATAGGGTCAATGATAAGCCCAACTTTAAATAGTAGAAGTCTTAAAAATTTTATTATTCCCATTTTGAACAGGATTTCTGTTCATTCCAGAAATTAGATAGGTATCTTCAATTTGAAGGTAAAATGTGAATTCCTGTTTTTATTTCAGATACTGGTGATGGGCAGAATTGAGAAGCCTCAGCCAGCCTTGGGCAAGAAACAGTACCTCCACACTGTCTCCACCCACCCCCTCCCCGAGGTATAGCACTTTATTAAGAATTTGCTGGAGCTGGGGCTGTAATACTGTTAATGTAATTGGCTTCCTAGTCAAGAGAGCTGTGAGCATAATTTGAAGTCTGGAATAGATATTTTAAGATAAATTGCACTTTCAGCATAGGCTGCTAAGAAACCTCTTCACTACACAATATTAAAAAAGCAACTCATCCACATTGCAGTGTAGAAAATACCACAGGAAAGGAAAATACCCAGATACATTTTGGATTTGTTATCCTTTCCAGTGGTATCGTTGTATAAGAAATTCTTACAATTCAAAATAGAAGTTTATAGAAATAGTTTAATATTTATGGCCTTTAATTCACTTCTTCTCACTATGCCCCAGGCCAGTAGGGATGAAATCATGAGAAGGCAAGTTTCAGTGGGGTTAACTAAAAGAAGGATTTCAGAGAAATAAAAGAGACTAGGTACATTGCATTAACAAAGCAGAGTGTGACCTATTTGTTAAATGCCATTTTGAAGCTGGAGGCTACAAAACAGTGGTTTTCAATCCTAGCTACACATTAGAAACATTATTTTTCCTGTTTGTTTTTTTCCTTTACTTTTTATTGAAATATGACATACATTCAGTGAAATGTGTCAAGATTTACATGTGAAGACTGATGAATTTTTAAAAGGGCACCTACCTTTATACACCATCAGATCAAGATAGAATACATTTCTAGCATCTCAGAAACCTTTCAGGAGGTAACCACTCTCTATCACTGGGACAAGTTTGTCGGTTCTTAAACTTCAGATAAATTAGATCATACAATACGTGCTCTTATGCATCTGCTTTTTTTTTTCTTTCTGAATATAATGTCTCTATGACTCATCAATGTTGTTGAATGTATTAATTATTTATACTTTTATAGTATATATAATAATATGTTATATATGCTGTGTAATATTCCAATGTATAAATATATCACAGTTTATATTCATTCTGCTGTTGATAGACATTTGGATTGTTTCCAGTTTGGGGCCATTATGAATAAAGTGTCTGCAAATAATCTCGTACATGTCTTTTGGTACTATATCCAACCAATTCTCCTGGATATATACCTAGGAATGAAAGCGCTGAGTCATAAGAAAGGCATATGTTTAGCTTTAGTAGATACTGTTAAACATTTTCCAAGATGGCTTTATTGATTTATATTCCTACCAACAATGTATGAGAGTTCCAGTTGTTCTGTGTCTTCTCTAATAGTTGATATTATTTAATTAAAAAAAAATTTAGCCAAGAGAGCTTTTATGAGATACCATCCCCAGAGAGTCTTATGTAATACTTTGGGGCAAGACTCAGGCATTGGTACTTTTGGACGCTCGCTCAAGTTATTCTACTGTGCGGCCAGAGTTGACAACCATGCATTAGAATGACATCCTAACTTGGCTGGCTTTCAGAATCAGCTGGGGAACTTTAGAAGACATAGGCTCTTGGGTCCTGTACCAGACCTACTGAATCAGATTCTCCAAAGGAGAACCTGTGGTTTTGACTACTTCCTGATTTGCATGCAGCTGGTCCTAAGTTTGGCCAACACAAATTTAAGACGTCCATTTAAAATTTTAGATTTTTTTTTTTTACTGTAAAGACTTACATGCATAGTAAAAAGCAGAAGAACAAAAAACAGTTCGCTTGCATATATAATGAAATGTAAGTCTTCCTCCTAACCTAGACTCCCAGTGCCCTCCCATAGAGGCAACTGTATTGTTAAGTTTCACGTTTTGTGTGTATACTTCTAAAAATTTTCTGAACATATTGTATCTGGCTTTCCCATTAGCATCAGGCCTATTCTCTTTATGGCAGCAAATGGCTGCAGTAGTTCCTGACCTCTGAATTTCACACCAGGACACCTAGGTTGCCATTATTTTCTGATCCCTTCTCTACAAACCCTAGTATTTACTCTGTCTCGTTGCTCTGAATTGGGTCACACACTCATCTGTGAACTAGTTACTATGGTCAGAGAATACGAAACATGCTGATTGGCTTAAGCCAATCCCCTAGAGCTAAAGACTTGGTTATTTTACCAAAATAAGTGTCTACAAATGTGAGTGAATTTTCCAAAGGAAAATTAAGTGAATATGTTCCACAGTCATAATGGTTAACACTTAATACCATTAAAAGAGTATACTCTAGAGTTATCAAAAACCCATTTCCAATAACATGATACAGTCCTCTGGTCAAGAAAGTTTCTCCCAGGAAGTCTGGCCTAAACCCCAAAAGGTCCTCATAATATTTGTTTTCTTGTCTTCTTTCCGCTTTTCTTTCTTGATAGTAGGTGAATGGAGGATATGCTTGGGGACGTAAATATGCATATGTTTAACTTTAGCATATAATGCCAAATAGGTCTTCAAAGTAGTCGTGCCGATTTACACACCCATCATTAATGTATAAGATTCCATTTTCTCCACATGATCACCAACACTTGATATTTTCCATCTTTTTCTTTTTGCCACACTGGTGGGTGTATACTGTTATTTCAATATGGTTTTAATCTGCACTTTTCCTTATTACAAATGAAACTGAACATCTTGCCATTTATTTCTTGGCCATTTGGATACCATCTTTTATAATATATCAATTCTCTATCCTTTATTTTTTAAATCTTAGAGTGTTTTTTCCCCTGCTCTCTTTTATTCATCTTACTATGTAAAGACATCCTCCTTCCCCTTGTTGTGAGCTCTTGGGAGTCTCTATAATATTTGAATTTATAGTGTAACGTTCTTTCATTTTATTTTTAGGGTTGTGATAAATAAACCTTTGTTCCTTTTTATTTAAAAAACAAACAAGGAGTATTTTATTTTATTTTATTTTAATGATCAGTTGTCAGGGCACTAAAGATATAAAATGAAGAACTTCATTTCTTCAGAAAAGTTAAATGTTGTTGTATAACTTATGAGGCAAAGCAACTTTGCTCAAATCATTTGCTTTTGGCAGATATTTCAACTTTAGACCAAACCAGTGACAAAGAAATCTGTGATATTGAGGGATTTCTGATAAATTTTAAACTTTAATTTAATTATTTTAATTTGATTAATTTGAAATGTGATTAAAATGCATAGCAATACTTATTAATAAAATGTATACAAGATTACAAGGTGCAGGCGTGATTATAAATTACAAGGTTACTTTCTTACTCAGAAACTTTACCTAGAATGATTTCTATAAAAGTTTTTACAAAATAGTCTGAGTCCATAAACATTGATTATAAGGAACACATGTATAGATGAATTAAAGCGCATTTCAGATAAAATTCCACATTAATATTATATTAGGTCGATTTTTATTAAATATTTTTGCACACAGTTTTCATCAGTATTTTTAAATAGTCTCATATTTTGTATGGGTTTCAACCAAGAAAGTTAGGTTGCCACTGTTTTGGTGCAAATATCCACATTTTCTGCACCAAAATAATATGCCGGGCTCATACCCTCCACTTTGTGTTTTCGGGACTTGAATAGCTATTGCCAGCAAACTTAACTAGCAGAAATTGAATCCCAATTTCATATGGACTTATGTAATACCTCATAAAGTACCCGGAAACACACACACGCATGTACAGTCAATTAATTTATGAAAAAGGAGTGAAGAATGTACAATGAGAAAGTTTCTTCAACAAATGATGTTGGGAAAACCAAAATAAAACTGGACCTCTTTCACCATAAACAAAAATCAACTCAAAATGGACTAAATAAATACTTAAAGACAAGAACTGAAACCAAAAACTCTCAGAAGAAAATACAGGGAGTAAACTCTTCGACATGAGTTTTTGACAATGATTTTTTTGGAATTAACACCAAAAGCAAAGGCAAAAAAATAAAAATAAAAAAATAAACAAATGGGACTACATCTAAGTAAAAACTTCTGTACAGAAAAGGAAACCATCAACAAAATGAAAAGGTATGAAATAGGGGAAAATATTTGCAAACTGTATATCTAATAAGGAGTTAATATCTTAAATATATAAATAACTCATAAATTAAAAATATATATAAATAACTCATAAAATAGAAAAAAAATCTGATTTAAAAATGAACAGAGGATCCAAATAGATATTTTTTCAAAGAAGACATAAAACGGCCAACAGGTACATAAAAAGATGCTCAGCATCACTAATCATCAGGGAAATGCAAATCAAAAGCACAATGAGATATCAGCTCACACCCGTTAGAATGCATGCTGTGGGAAAGACAAGTGATTACAAGTGCTGGTGAGGATGTGGAGAAAAGGGAACCCTTATGCACTGTTGGTAAGAATGTAAATTGGTGCGGCCACTATATAAAACAGTACAAAAGTTCCTCAAAAAATAAAAATAGAATGGCCATGTGATCCAGCTATCCCACTTCAGGGGTTATATTTAAAGGAAATGAAATCACTATATCAAAGAGATGTCAGCACCCCCATGTTCATAACAGTATTATTTATAATAGCCAAGATGTGAAAATCACCTAAGTGTTCACCAATAGAAGAATAGATAAAGAAAATATGAGATATATAGAGATGTAGATATTCATATATACAATGAAAAATTATTCAGCCATAAAAGAGAAGGAAATCTTGTTATTTGCAACAACATGGATGGACCTTGACAACACTATGCTAAGTGAAATGAGTCAGATGTAGAAAGACAAATACTATATAATCTCACTTACATCTGGAATCTAAACAAACACACGAACACTCAAACTCACGGATACGGAGAACGGATTGGTAGTTGCCACAGGTGGGGGGGTGTCAGGTGAGTGAAGTAGGTAAAGGTGGTCAAAAGGTACAAACCTCCAATTGTAAGATAAATAAGTCCTAGGGATGTAATGTACAGCATGGTGACTATAGTTAAAAAAAATTGTGGATTTTATTTATTTATGTTTTTATTTTTGTTTTGAGTTATTTTTTAATTAAGTTTGTGTAACACTGGTTCATACAATTATAAAATTACCAGGTGCACATTATCATTTGACATCCGTATATCCTATTGTGTGTTTACCACCCAAAGTCCAGTTTCCTTCAGCTACTATATATTTGATCACCTTTACCCACTTCTCTCTTTCCCTAACCCCTATATTTGACCCTTTTTACCCCGTCTACCTCCCCCCTCCTCCTCCACGCCTTACCCTCTGGTAACCACTAGCCTGTAGTCCATGTCCATGAGTCTTGTTTGTTTGTCCTGCTCGTTTGTTGCTTTTTGGTTTATATCCCACATATAAGTGATACCATATGATTTTCAACTTTTTTTGTCTGGCTTATTTTGCTTCGCATGATTATCTCGATGTCCATCCATGTTGTTGCAAATGGCAGTATTTCACCTCTTCTTATGGCTGAGTAATATTCCATTGCATATATGCACCACAGCTCCTTTAGCCAATCGTAGACTACTTAGTTGCTTCCATGTCCTGACCGCTGTGAATAATGCTGCTATGAACATTGGCGTGCAAATATTTTTTCAAATATGGGTTTTCAAGTCTTTGGGGTAAATACTCAGTAGAGGGGTTGCTGGATCATATGGTAAATTAATTCTTGTTTTTTTGAGGAACCTCCATACTGTTTTCCATAGCAGCTGTACTAATTTGCAGTCCCACCAACAGTGTATGAGGGTTCCTTTTTCTCCACATCCTCTCCAACATTTGTTATTAATTGTCCTGTTGATTATAGCTATCCTAACAGGTATGAGATGGTATCTCATCGTGATTTTGATTCGCATTTCCCTAATAGCTAGCGATGGTGAGCATCTTTTCATATAGGTGTTCGCTATTTGTATGTCCTCTAGGGAGAAGTGCCTGTTCAGGTCCTCTGTCCATTTTTTGATTGGATCATTTGGGGTTTTTTTTTGTTGTTGTTATTGAGTCATATAAGTTTTTTTGTATATTTTGAATATTAGGCCCTATTGGAGGCATTATCTGTAAATATATTTTCCCATTCAGATGGTTGTCTCTTTACCTTGTTGATGATTTCTTTTGCTGAGCAGAAGCATTTCAGTTTGATGTAGTCCCATTCATTTATTTTTGCTTTTACTTCCTTTGTTTTTGAGGTCAAATTCATAAAATCATCTTTAAGTCCAAAGTCCTTGAGTTTCGTTCCTGTATTCTTCTATGCATTTTATTTTTTCAGGTCTTATATTAAGGTCCTTAATCCATTTTGCATTAGTTTTGGTGTGCGATGATAGACAACAGTCTAGTTTCATTCTTTTGCATGTGGCTTTCCAGTTTTCCCAGCATCATTTATTGTAGAGGTTTTCCTTTCTACACTGTATGTTTTTTGGCTTCTTTGTCAAAAATTATTCGCCCATATAAATATGGGTTTACTTCTGGACTCTCAATTCTGTTCCACTGGTCCATGTGTCTGTTTTGCTGCCAATACAATGCCATTTTGATTACTGTCACTTTGTAGTATGATTTGAAGTTGGGCAGAGTGATGTCTCCAGCCTCATTCTTTTTTCTCAAGATGGCTTTGGCAGTTTGGAATCTTTTGTGCTTCCATACAAATCTGATGATTTTTTGTTCTATTTCTTTAAAAAATGCCAATGAGATGTTGATGGGGATTGCATTAAATCTGTATAATGCTTTAGGTAATATGGTCATTTTAACTACGTTGATTCTTCCGATCCAAGAACATGGAATATCTTTCCATTCCTTTGTATCTTCTTCGATTTCTTTTACTAGGGTCTTATAGTTTTCATTATATAGGTCTTTCACTTGTTTTGTTAAATTTATTCCTAGGTATTTTATTCTTTTTGTTGCAATTGCAAAAGAAATTATTTTTTCTACTTCTTTTTCTGACACTTCAATCTTAGAATATAGAAACACTATGGATTTTTAAACATTGATTTTGTATCCAGAGACTTTACTGTATTTGCTTATTGTTTCTAGTAGTGTTCTTGTGGAACCGTTAGGGTTTTCTATATAGAGAATCCTGTCACCCACAAATAGTGCCAGTTCGACTTCTTTGTTTCCTATTTGGATGCCTTTTATATCTTTCTCTTTCCTGATTGCACTCACTAGGACCTCCAATATTATATTGAATGACAGTGGCAATAGTGGACAGTCTTGCCTTGTTCCTGATCTTAGAGGGAATGTTTTTAGTTTTTCACCATTAAGTATAATGTTGGCTGAGGGTTTGTCATAGATGGCCTTTATTATGTTAAGGTACTTTTCTCCAATACCAATTTTATTAAGTGTTTTGATCATAAGTGGATGATGTATCTTGTCAAAGATTTTTTCTGCATCTAATGATATGATCATATGATTCTTATTTTTTAATTTGTCTATGTGGTGTATCACATTAATTAAATTGATATATTGAACCATCTCTGTGCCTCTGGGATGAAGCCCACTTGATCGTGGTGTATAATCTTTTTAATATGATGCTGTATTCGGTTTGCTAGTATCTTATTTAGGATTTTTGCATCTGTGTTCATGAGAGATATTGGTCTGTAGTTTTCTCTTTTTTTGTATTATCTTTACCAGGTTGTGGTATCAGAGTAATATTGACCTAATAAAATGTGTTGGGAAGTATCACCTCCTGTTCGATTTTTTGGAAAAGTTTGAGGAAAATAGGTATTAAATCTTCTTTGAATGTTTGGTAGAATTCACTGGTGAAGCCATCTGGTCCTGGACTTTTACTTTTTGGTAGGTTTTTGATGATTGTTTTAATTTCCATATGGCCAATAGTTCTATTTAGAATTTCCAGTTCTTCTTGATTCCGTCTAGGAAGGTTGTATTTTTCTAAGTACTGGTCTGTTTCTTCTAGGTTATTAAATTTGTTGTTACATATTTTTTCATGGTATTCTTGCATGATCCTTTGTATTTCTGCAATATCAATCATAATTTCCCTCTTTCATCCCTGATTTCATTTGTGTCCTTTTTCTTTTTTCTTTAGTGAGTCTAGCCAGAGGTTTGTCAATTTTATTAACCTTCTCAAAGAATCAGCTCTTTGTTGCATTTATTTTTTTTCTATTGTTTTTTGTTTGTTTCTTTTCAGTTTCATTTATTTCTGCTCTAATTTTGATGATTTCTTTCCTTCTGCTGACTTTAGGCTTCATTTGTTCTCCCTTTTCTAGTTTTTTTTAAGATGAATTGTTAAGTTGTTTATTTGGGCTCATTCTTGGTTTTGGAGATAGGCCTGTAATAATATGAACTTTCCTCTTATAACCGCTTTGCCATGTCTCAAAAGTTTTGATATGTTGTACTATCATTATCATTCATTTCAATATATCTCTTGATCTCTCTTTTTATTTCTACTCTGACCCAATTATTCTTCAGTAGCATGTTGTTTAATCTTCATGTATTTGTGGTTCTTCTTGCTTTCTTTTTGATCTCTAGTTTCAAAGCATTATGATCAGAGAATATGGTTGGTATGATTTCAACCCTCTTATATTTGTCGAGGCTATCTCTGTGTCCCAGTAGGTGGTCGATTCTTGAGAATGTTCCATGTGCACTAGAGAAAAATGTATAAGCAGCTGTTTGGGGAAGGAAGGCTTTGTATATATTAATTATGTCCAGTTGGTCTAATGTGTCATTAAGGATGTTATTTCCTTATTGATTTTCTATTTGGATGATCTATCCATCTCTGACCGTGGGGTATTTAGGTCCCCTACTATGATAGTATTCTGCAACTCTGCCTTTTAATTGGTGAGTTCAGTCGATTTACTTTTAGGGCGATTATTGAAATATGAGGTCTTCTTATAGCCATTTTATCTTTTATTTTCTGGTAGCTTGGTGTTTCCATTGGTTACTTGTCCTTGTGTTTCTGTTTTTTTTTTTTTTTTTACTTTGGTTGGCTTTTGTGGGTTTTGCCTCTGGTTCTTCTTGTTTTATGTTATATACTTCAGTTCTCAATCTTTGGTGTGTGGTTACCATTACGAATATGAAAAAGAATAGTTATATATATACAGTTGTCCATTTTATTCTGTATGTGCCTTATCTCCATTCCCCTTTACGAATTTGGGTCTTTGTATCCTCCCCTTTTCAGTTATTGTTATCTCGGTTTGTCCCTATGTATGCTGAACATTCATTACTATCTTGTTATAGCAATTCTCTTATTATTATTTAAGCTTATAATGCCCTGTTCTTGGTAAGGATTGCATTTGTCTGCTTCTATTTGCTACTAGTCACTTTACTCTTAATTATATTGTTTTGTTTTTTTTTTTGTCACCTTGTATTAGATGAGCTGACCCCTTTCAGTATTTCTTGTAGTGCAGGCCTTGCAGTAGAGAATTTCCTCAATTTTTATATGTATGGAAAGGTCTTAATTTCTCCTTCATATCTAAAGGAGAGCTTAGCTGGATACATTATTCTAGGCTCGTAGTTCCTTTCACTTAATAGTTTAAATATTTGATTCCATTCCTTTCTGGCTTGTAAGATCTACACTGAGAAGTCCAATGATAATCTAATGGTCTTTCCTTTATATGTTACTGTTTTCTTCTCCCTGGCTGCCCTGAGAATTCTGTCATCATTGATTTTTGATAATTTTAATACAATGTGTCTTGGCGAAGGCCTTTTTAGGTTGTGATAATTGGGTGTTCTGTTGGTTTTTTGAATTCCAAGCTCCAGCTCATTTCTTAGATTTGGGAAGCTCTCATCAATTATTTGTCTGAAAATGCTTTCTAGTCCCAGTTCCTTTTCCTTGCCTTCGAAAATGCCCATTATTCTTGTTTCCTCTCCTGATGGTGTCATCTAGTTCTTGAACTTCTCTTTCATTATTTTTCATTCTTCAGTTTCTCTCTTCTTCCTTCTGATTCATTTCTAAATTTATGTCTTCGATATCACTGATCTTTTCCTCCACTTGGTTGACTCTATTTCCCAAGCTTGCTATTTTATTTTTGAACTCTTGTGGTGTGTGTGTGTGTGTATGTGTATGTATGTGTTTTATCTCCAGAAGATCTATTCTGTTCTTTTTGAGGGGTTCGATCTCCTTGCTCTACTCATTTAGTTGTTTTTTCAATTCCTGAAATTGTTGATATGACTTGTTTTGGAACTCACTGAGTTTTTTCAGAAGTACCATCCTGAATTCTCTGTCATTTAAGTTGCATATTTCTATGTCTGTAACCGTATATTCTGGAGATCTTTCTCTTTCCTTCTGAAATGTCTCTTCACCTTGGTAGTTCATGGTGTTTAATGGACTATTTTCCATGTGGGCATTAATGGAAGTGTATTCTACTGGTTCTCCAGAAAGATTTATTTTGTAAAGGTCTCTCTTTAGCTTGTTGCAAAGAAGGTGCTTTTCTTTTGGTTTCCAGTAGGTGGCATCTAAGCCTCTTGGATCCCTGCTTTATATAAAGCCTTAATAATGCTTTTTTAATTTTCTTGTAGATATTTAATCATGCTCACTACCCTCAGTTTCAGTCCCTGTCAGTATCAACCACAGTCTTGGCAGCGTTTGCTCAAATTTCCCTGGGGCTCTGTGGTGTTCGGTCTCAGAGGATAAGCGGGGAGGGTCCTCTGCGTTAAGAGCTGGGGGCTGCGGCTCAGCCTTGGATTTTGCAACATTGGCCAGCAAAAATCAACTGTTGTTTCTCTGCAGTGTAGTCCTACTTCTCTGCTTTCTGCCCTAATGACTGGGCCCTGCAGCTGGCCGGCCCTGGGGAGCTCACAGCTTTCCCAGGCAGGGCCGTTTAGGGAATTTGCTACAGGAACTCACTGCTCCTTCTCCATTCCCCCTTCTCCTACAGGGAACTCAGGAGGCTGCAAGAGGCAGCTTCTTTATTTCTCCCAGTCTACTGCTCGACACCCAGGGTTCTGACCTGTGGTAGCCCTTATGTGCAGATTCCACACTCAGATGTGCTGGTGTGCAGTTTGGGTGTTTTTTTGTTGAGTTAGATGTTCAGCTTATTGTTGTTTCAAGGGGAAAGATCTGCAGATGTCTCTCACTCCACCATGTTTCCAAAGGTCAAGATTCCATGTTGTGTATTTTAAAGTTGCCAAGAGAATAAATCTTAAACGTGCTCATCACAAGAAAAATTAATTCTGTAACTATGTGTGATGATGAGTGTTAACTAAATTTATTGTGGTAATCATTTTGCAATATATACATATATCAAATCATTATGTTGTACACTTAAAACGAATACAATTTTATATATTAATTATATCTAAATTTTTAAAAAAGAAAAAATCCTTGAACTGAACCATAACAGGATTTTTTAATTCTGTTAGATTATTTATTTTTTACCATCTTTTAATTTTCAATTCAATAAAAACTTTAAAATTATTTTATCAGTATTTTCATTAAAAAAGGGGGTGGTGATGGTGGAAATTAAGCTGTTACTCTCTCTCCTGCCCACATTATGGCCCAGCAGGAAAAGCACTGACCAAAGGCCAAATTCATAAAAACTTTCAATTAACTAATAATTGTCAGCATGTTTCCATTTAAATATCTTTTCTTCTTTATCTCTGGTTGATTATCATATCCTTAGGTCACTAAAGTCTGCTTTTGAGACAAAAATGATTTCTCCCCCAAAAGTCAGGGGAAATATAAAAAATGAAATTAGTGATTAAGGATATAAGTTAATTAACCCAATCATTTTGGCTTAATTATTTAAAGTCCAGTTTTTTCCCTCCAATACACCTGAAAATACATTATTCCCAGCTATGAGAATTATATGGAGATCTGTAATTTTTCATTGATGAATTTATAGCTCTCACATACACAAAGGGAAGAAATAGAATCTTGAATGCAATCCACACAAAAATTATTATGCAATGACACGTACATATCATTTGAAAAGCAAGAGGGTTTTTTAGACCTAAAATATCTGGGCTGACAGACTTACTTACGTTTGGTTTGTAAACTAACTTACATCAGTTGGAGTAGGGAAGAGGTAGTAGAAGAGATGGAGGTAGCACCAGGGTTCATTCTCATAGGACAGAGAGGCGCTCATATTTATTTGAACAGATGCTGCCTGAGGATTCTCCAGTGGATCTTCCTCTAACTTCTCTGTGTCTTCTGAAAGGTCCTTCATTCAAATAAGGTTGTAGCAAGAACTGGAACTTTAGAGTCATAATTTATAAGTTTCTTCTCTCCCCACTGATAGCTCCTCCTGGGTCCTCTGTGCTGGATCCCCTTCCTCACAGCCTCTAAATATTGAAATGCCCTGGAATTCTGTTCTTAGATCTTTTTTTTTTTTTAGTCTGTCTACTCATTCCCTACGTGACATCTACCAGTCCTATGCACTAAATAAATGTGTATGCTAATAACTCCAAAATGCATATCTCCTGTCTTCTTCTTAAAACTCTAAATTTATTTATCCATCTGCCTACACAGTATCTCAAATTGAATGTTCTAGAAGAATGTTAAATTGGATATATCTAAAATCAAACTCTTTATTTTTTCCACTCAACTAAATTCTAATGTTTTCTCTTTCCTACTTCAGTAAATGGCTTCATGATTTATCCAGTAGCTCAGGTATCATTCTTACTGTAATCTTCTATTCCTCATTCTCAATCGTTACATCTAATTCAGTCTGAAGATATCATTGCTTTCATCTTCGAAATGCATGCTAACGCCTACCACTTTGAGCCTCCCTCAACTGCTAATAACCTTCCCCTGTCACCACCAGCTCTTTCCTGCAATGGCCTCCTAAGTGGTTGACTTGCTTCTGTGCTTGCCTCTTTACAGGCTAATCTCCATAGTGTTTCCAAGATCAATCATCAAAAAATATTAATCATATCACTTCACCTCTGTTCTCATACCCCAAAGGGTTTCTCATATTAATCCCAGAATAAAACTCAAATAGTCAAGACTTGTAGGTCATGTAAGGCTCTGTGTGATCTGTCTCTGGCTGCCACTTTCATTTTCTCTCTTACTATTCTTTGCCCCCATACCTCTATGGTATCCACACTGGGCTTCTGGGTGGTCCTTACATCCAGCATTCCCACCTCAAAGTCTTGAAACTTGCTTCCCCCTAAGTCTGGAACACTCTTCCCACAATGTTTACATGGCTCACTCCCTCACTGTATTCAGGTCTCTGATCATATGCCACCTTCTCTGAGAGGCCTCATGTAGACTCTCCCCCTCCCCACAATACAGTATTTTGCACCATATGAAATTAACATTTTTGTAGGTTAATTTTAATTAGTTCAACACATACATATAACATTATTGTATTTACCTGTCATCCTTTATATACTTAAGGGTTTAATATTTATGGCCTTATTGTCTGTCTCCTCCCAAGGACTGCAAGTATCTTAAAGACAGCAGCTTGGATTGATCATCTCTAGACAGTACCTGAAACAGAACATTTACAGATCAGGTGCTCTCCACTTCTTCCACCTTTTGCCTGGCCCTTTGATAAATTAGGCTTATTAAAGTGCCTTCTGTGCAGTCACACTGGCATTTTGGGTGTCCAAGCTCTTTCATTCCTTATCAAGCACCATACTCTGGTAGCCTCAGAATTTCATTTTTTGAGATCCTGCCATCCCTCTTACATTGGTTTTTCTTTCAGATTGTCTGGTTATAGGATTAGCCTGCACTTTCCTTTGAACTTCTGAGAGCTGTGTATTGACTTTAAGAACCATGTCAGAGGCTCTTCAAAATGGCTTTTCTTGGGCATTTTAACCCTTTGTGTGACGGACGCTCCCAGATTCTCAGCCCTCTGGGGTTCCTGTACTTCTGCTTCAATAAACAGCATTTCTTGGGAGTTCCAAATTAAATCTAGGAGGGAAGTTCCCTTTGTCTCTTCCTCTGCCTCTGCATAATGAAATTATCAGCAAGATGAGGTTGAAAATATACATTCTGCTTTTAGAGAAATGAGATTTCTACTTGAAACTCTGAGGGCTGATAAGTTCCCATTACTGCAATGACTTGCAAATGTGTCAATTCTGTGATCTTTTTAGGAATATATTCATCCGAGCTGCGTCTTGCTTAGCTCAGGCTATTATATTTACTTATGTTGTACTAAGTGCTTTCCAAACTATTTAATAGTGGATGGAAACTTCAGTCATCAATATGGTAATGTTTAGGACCTTCCCCCCAAAATGCACCCAAAGACTGTAGCTTGAGTTCCCAATTATAGTTGATTCAAAGTGCTGCTTGAGTGTCAGTATTAAAGAAAAAAGTAGTAATGACACTTGTTAAAGATGGTAAGATAGACTTTATTCAGGACTATTGCAAAGATATAGGAACTACTATGATAGAATTTTGCAGCAGGGGAGAGAGATTGGGTTCAGCTCTGAACACGGAATGGACAAGTGGCAATTTACAGCCAAGGAGCAGGGTGGGGGTCAGTGGATGGAAAGTTACTAAGAGGAAACATCAGGAGTAAGGGGGAGGCAGGGTTCTGGCTAAACTCGGATAACAGGATTCTTGCTGAAGACAGGCCAGCGTGATCAGACACCACCTGGGGAATGGTGGAGGATAAGGGACCTGATTAGATGTCAAGGGTGATAAGATATCGAGGGTAGAGGTTAAACTGACTTAGCAGGGTTCAAATGAGGTAGGGAGTATAGCATAGAGTAGCAATCGAGGGCCTGGACTTGGAGTCAGACAGACCCGATTTTGAATCTCATTGCTCCTGTGTGTATTAGTCAGAAACCACGCCAATAATTTTCACAGAAAATGATTTCATAGAGGGAATCAGGGTATGAGTATTAGGGACCCAAAAAGGTAAAAAGAGAACATTGGGGCACCAGACATTGTAACTTTAGAAAGCAGCTACTGTCCCTGGGGCTAGTGGAAACAAAGAGGATAAGGTCAGGACCTGGAAGCTGGGCTCAGGGGTCCTTTGTAATTAGAAGGTAGATTTCAGGGAAGGGGGTGCTAGTCCACTGCTGTTTGTACATCTGAGGGGCTGCTTCTGGAATGTGGAAAATTACTGCTGCTGAGGTGAAACAATGCTCCTAGGGTGATGGTGACAATACCAGGAAGCAAACAGAGAGAAGCAAGTTCTCTTTCCCTCATCCAGCCTTAGCATCTCCTTCTGGCATGCCAACAAAGAGCCATTGATAAAGCAGAAATGTGGTTTGCAGAGTCCCAGTCTCAGCAGCATAGAGCAACGCATAGAACAGTGGTTTTGAAACAGAAAGAAATGGCCTAATAACAAGTATAATGGCCTTACATAAATTACACAACCTTTCTAAGCCTCATTTCCTCTACCTGTGTAATGGGGAGAAATGCCTCCTATCAAGGTTACTGTGAGGATTAAATGAGTGATGAATATAGATTGCTGTGTAAATATTTAGACAGCAGCTTCAGATCTATGTCCTTGACACCCCATCTTCAGCTCACTCCAGCAGCCAAAGGAAGACAGGGAAAGGAGAAGAAAAATGAGAGAAAGGAGAAGGAGGGGAGAATGGAAGGAATGTGTGAGGTGCTATGGGCACATATAGCCACTTCTAAGGGGAGATTTAACACCACTAGAGAGAAGGGCCAAAGCCCTGTGGACAGTGCCTGGTCTCCTTGAGAAGGCTTTTCCTACTTGGAACGAATTACATGCCCCAGTACTTTTAATGACTCTGGGGGTTGTTATGATTTTTGAAAAATCGAGCAAACTAATAAATGTAACTGGAGGTATGTGATCATTTTCTAAAACGTGAAGGCTCAGTGGCTTGGCAAAGGATGACAGCAGGCGGTCTTAATGAGTTAGACCACAAATTAATCCTGCCTTGTTTCTCCTTTAACAGCCTTTTTTTTTTTTTTTCCTGTGTCTTTGGCTGGTTCCAGCAGCTGTTCCAACTGTGTAATTAAGTCATTTCTAAGAGAGCTGAGCAGCTGGGTCAGCACTATATGTTCTAGTGATCACTGGCTGTCAGGGTGAAGCTTAAATTAATATTCTGAGTAGTTATTGAACTTATGGGGCCCCATCTTCATGGAAACCAGTAACTGGAAACAATATTGGTATTCAGGCTTCTACTTTCATCAATAGATTCAAGGAGAGATAAAATCCAGAGCCAGCCTGATATCACCAACAATATTTCTTAGAGTAACTGTTGATGTGAAAAAAACAGATAAGACTAAATTTAGTCCATGGAAGTGAAAATGTAATGTTCACTGTGTCTCCCCAAACTGGGCGAGACGGTGTCCCCCCACCACACTGAGGTGTCTCCCTTTGCCTTTAGGCCTCATTTCCTTCCTGAATATAAGCATAAATTTCCTATCATGCAAAAGGGTCGCTTTGTAGGGATATAAATGGAAATATACTGGCTGTATAAACTTACGAAATTAGTTTTGCAGGCGGAAGGAATCTTAATTAAAGGACTGCTTTGAAGTAATAAAGAGTAATAAAGCATTATTCATTATGTTCACCTTGGCACTAGCCCCATTCACTTTAATGATCTAATTTCTATTTTTCTTATTTAATGGATGACATTAGATTAGCTTTCCCAACAGGTTCATTTCCAAAAATTTAATGAAGTTGAGCTAAGTCTATATGGCAGATTATTAGGGTTTCTGCTTAGAACCACCAAATACCCACAGTCTTGGATTCAACTTTCTGTTTGTGGACAAGATGAGATTTATCAGGAAAATTAGTTCTTTTCATACTAAATCGTTATGTCCTTCATACTAGAAAATCACTTTACCTTGTCCATCTCTTCCAAATGAATAAATTTGCCATAAAATCATGATTTTTGTGACTTTCCATTATAAAGGCTTGAACAAAGGTAATCATTTAATGTATGAGAATCGATACTTGGGAATTTAACCATTGGTATGTAATAACCAAGTCTTACCAGAGAATGGGGGATGGGGTGGGCAGTGTTTTAAGCATTTATTGAAAGCAGTAACAAATAAAACTTAATTTTTATTAAAAAAAAAATTAAGATGAGGCTCCACCCACACTCTCTTAAAACAGGCTCCTTCTGGAAAGGGCACAGGATTTACTACAAAGGCCTTGGTTTGTCGGTCTGCCATTACCAGACAAGATGGAATAACAAGGACTGCATAAAACTAAAAAAATAAAAATAAAAAAATAATAAAGTAAAATAAATAAAATAAAATGAAACGGTAGTTTTTAAAATATGAACATTAGGAAACAGAGGATTAGGACATGTAAGAGATGATAAAAAAGTAAATGAGGTGAGCCTTACAATCTATATAATCAATGCAATCCTAAACAAGATCTGAAAAGTGTTTTTGTGTAGAAATTGAAAAGCTGGTTCTAAAATTCTTATTAAAATGTAAAAGACCAAAAATAGTCAACACAACTTTGAAAAAGAAAAACAAAACTGGAGGGCTTACGCTATTTGATTTCAAGATTATTATAAAACTACAGTAATCAGACAGTATGGCATTGACATAAAGAAAAACGAATAGATCAATGAAACAGAATAGAGATTATAGAAATAGAATTATATGTATCTGATTCAGTGGAGAAAGGTAGGTCCTTTCAGCAAATGGTGCCAGAACAATTAGAATATCTATTGTTTAAAAAAAGGAAAAAATTTAAAAGTAAATAAAAAACAACTTCAGTATACATTTTACATTACATAAAAAAATAACCAAAATGGATCATAGACCTAAAAGTAAAACCCCAAATTATAAAACCTCTGGAATACATAGGGGGAAATCTTTGTAAGCTTGGGTTAGGTAAAGACTTTTTAGATATGACAGAAAAAAACATGATCTATAAAAGAAAATGTTGATCAAACGGACTTTATCAAAATTCAAAAGTTCTCTTCAAAAAACATTATTAAGAGAATGAAAAGACAATTTAAAGAATGATAAAAAGTATTTGAAAAATAACATATGATATTCATATCCAAAATAGAGAACTCACAAAATTCAATAATAAGCAAACAGCTCAATTAAAACCGCAATAAGATTTTACTACGTGCATATTAAAATGTATAAAATGGAAAATACTGACCATACCAATTGTGTATCAGGATGTGAAAAAACTGGAACACTCATACCCTCCTGATATGTAAAATGTACATCCACGTCAGCTGTTCCTTAGAAAGTTAAACATATATATATCATATAACCCAGATATTCCATTTCTAGGTATTTACCTAAAAGAAATGAAGGCCTATGTCTATTACAAGGACTTGTACCTCAATGTTCATAGCAGCTTTATTCATAATAGCCCCCAAATAGGAATAACTCAAATGCCCATCATCAGGGGATAAAATGTGGTATATACTTATAAAGAAATATTCCTCAAGAAAAAAGAATGAAGTACTGATACATACAATAACATGAATGAATCTCAAGATAAGTACGCTGCATGAAAAAAAAAACAGACTTAAAAGAGTGCAGACTGTACGTTTCCATTTATATAACACTGTGTAAAATTAAAACTCTAGTCATAGAAAGCAAGTCAATGGTTGTCTGGGGATGGCACCGTGGGGGTGGAGAGAAGACGGATGGGGTAAGGGAAGGGATTCCCAAGGGGCCTGGGGAAATTTGTGGGGATAATGCATATGTTTATTATCTTGATTATAGTGATGGTTTCACCATTTTATACATTCAAAACTGATCAAATTTCACTTAAATATGTAATGTGTATTGTATTTCAATTATACATCAATAAAGTTTTTTGTTGATTTTTTTAAAAGGCCTGTGTTTAAGTTGTGTGATCTCGAACAAGTTTCTTAAACTCTTTGTACCTGAGTTCCCTCAGGGCCAAACACAGACAATAATAATAAACACCTCAAGGTGTATCAGGGAGACACTGCAGCAACAGGCCTCAGAAAAGCACTGCATCAATGGGAGGTAGAGCATCTTGTCCTCCCTGCAAAGGACTTAGTGTTCCTATTAATCCCTCAGACAGTGTTCTCTCTCGAGGTTGTATCTTTTATCTTCAGAACTCAAAGAACATGATATCTGAAGCTAAGGTAATTTTATCTCTTAAAATGCCTTTATAAACAAAGTCATATAGGAGAAATTGAAAAACACAAGGAATTAAAAAGCAATAGCACAGCATCTGTAGCTTTGGTGAGAACTAAGTGGAAAATGCACTTGCCCTATCATCAAACGACACAATAAATTCAAGCCACTGGATTATGTGTGATCCTTCCCTGCCCCACAGCCCCACACAATCACATGATAAAATAGTAAGAAAAGAAAATATATATAAAACAAAAACAAAAACAAAAAAAAGACCTTACGCTTTGGAGTCAGACCTTGGATCAGATTCTTACTCGTCACTTACTGGGTCTGTAACCTTGGACAGCTCACTCACTCTTGCTGAACTTTGGTTTCCTCACATATAGAACCACTGTCCTGTAGGTTGGCTATGAGGGAGAAACTGAAGAAACATTTTAAAAAGTACCTTGGACAGCACTTGGCACAGTGAAAGTGCTCATCAGTAAGCCTCCCTAAGGTAACATGTTATATTGTGGTAGCACTTGGGTAGAAACCTCCTGGCCCCAGGTTGAAGCTCTTTCGCTAGCTCACCTGTCTTATCTGTAGATAGACACCTGGTGTTCTAGGTGTCATTCTGGTGTTCTTGCCACGATGCAAGGTCATTGTTATTTTTAAACCACCATGAATCCGCATTCATGTATTAACCAAGGGAGGAAATCATCCAGGGGACGCTTTGGGCCCTACTCCAATGCTATTAATTACTAGTTCAGTCCTCAGTGTCTTTGCACTGGCACATTCTCAGATTGCTATTGTGCCTGAACCAGAACCCTTTCTAGAGTCTTTACACCAGGGAACCCTGGTGCTGAACTGGGCGGGATGCTGTGGGTGCATAATTGTTGTTGTGGCAGTCCTCAACCGCAAGATGGCACACAACTCTCTCTTTTTTTTTTTTTTTCAGAAGAGAAACATTAGCAAAGGAATTCAAGTCTGAAAACAGGTATGTTTCAGATCAGATGAAAAGGCATTTATGTTTTAAAAGTTGCCTTCTTCAGTCTTACAATGGTAAAGAAAAAAAAAAAGAGTGTAAAGGAGATTCTGCTGAGGCTCAAGAGATAATGGGAGTTCATGTGGAGATCCCGGAGAGTTGCATGGAAATTGTAGCACTTGCATTCTTGGTGCTTGTACTTGGCCTTTTTGCCTCCCTCTTTGCTCATATTCTTGTCGAAGTTTATAACTTCAAAATGGGCTATACTAGGGGTCTCTGCCCTGATCCAGGATCTATGTGAACCTTGACTGAACTTTAAAATTCCCGAATTCCTCCCATAAAGATGCGAATGCATTCCTTATCTTTTCCTTTAACGGCAAAGGCATGTTTTTCTCATTTTCCCCATGTTCTCTGCTGCTGCATATTCACTTCGGACATGATTTATTGTTGTTTTTATGCCAGTGGAGGGATATGGGAGTGGATTTTAATTTCCATCTTACCTCAGATATACCTGTGCCTGGGCCGTAGGGGTCCCACCTTATCTCAGAGCCATGGCCGCATGCAGCCCCTCTGCATATAGCATGATTAGCTTCTCTCCATGTTCTTTTGCCTCACATAGAGGCTAAACAGCTTATGAAAAGCACATTATGGGACCTAATGCATTTATAATGCCTCCTCTGTAGTGCATAAATCTCACTTTGTGAGCAAGAGAATATCTCGATTGCTTAAAGTAATCAGAAGCCCTTTTCTTAAATCATCTTTCCTATTACATCTTGAGGAAATGTGGTACAGACACATAGAAAAATAATTGCAATATAAACCTAAGGGGATGGAGAGAGGAGGTTAGAGATGGCTCCCGAAGACTGAGCAGTAGTTAGGAAGGCCTAAATGGGTACAGGAGTGGGACTAGGATGAGGAAAGATGTTCTCCTTGGACACCATTACGTGAGGGGTGGAAGTAAAAAAATAAAAACCAGCAAAATGTAAGTAACACCATAGGCAGTTCTGCTGCGCTAGAGAGTGAAATGCAGAGTCATTGAAGAAACAGCTCCCACAGTAGGTGATGGCTAGAGATAGTGCCCTTGTGTGCCACATTAAAAGGCTGGGGCTCCTGCTCTAAGTGATGGACAACCACAGAAGAATTTGATGACGACAGTTCATACTTTAAATAAAACTCCTAAGGTGGAGGACAGATTTAGAAAGGATATGGAGGGAAATCAACTAGGATGTGATTGCAGTGATTCAGGCAAGAGATGCCAGTGGCCTGAACAGGGCAGTGGTAAAGGTATAGAGAAGAATATTTACAAGGCTCACGCAAGCAGAGCTCCTCAACCAACTGAATGTAAAGGAGCATTCAGTTTCTACCTTACAGGAGAAAGGAGATGGTGGCATCAGGAGGAAGAGTTGATTTAGAAGGAAGGCAATAAAATTGTTTTTGTGTATATTGAGTCTGAAGTGCTCAGAGAACATCCAGGTAGAGGAGACCAGCAGGTAGAAAGACATACACAGCCAAAACTTGAGGGAGAGCCAAGGCTAGCAGTATTTCTTTGGGAGACAACAACTGATAGGTACGATTAAAACCAGGAGAGTAGATGAGATTGTCCTGGAATAGAGTGAAGAGGAAGAAAAGTAGTGGGTTAAAGGAGGGATTTCTGGGAACAATGACATTTAAGGGATAAGCAACAGAAGAGAGGCTATTGGAAAGAGAAATCCATAAAAGAGAGAAGGAATGGTAGACAGCTGTAAGCAGAGGCAGGAAAGTGCACTGCCATAGACAGAAATGTTAGAGACTCTCGAGAAAGGATTCAATGATTTCTGATGAAGTAAAGGGACCGGCATGATGGGTGCTGCCAGCTCCCCGCAGTGTTTGGCAATGGGAGCTTGCAGAAGTCGATGGCAGTGGACTAGGAGTGAACGGAAGTTGAAAATGTGGAGATGGTGAGAGCGGATTGCCTTCTGGATGGCACTGGATGAACAGGGGAGGAAAGAAGTGAATGATGGAGTGGGTAGCTGGTGGGGTGGGGACTAGACAGGGCAGAACCTGAGAGAGGGTAGAAATTTTTGTTTTTATTGTGCTTATTTGTTTGTGGATTTGTTTAGCAAATGAGAGTCTTTGACACGTTGATGGGCTGAGGATAAAGAAAGAGTCATGGGTGAGGAACAGAAGGTCCAGGGAAAGAAGAGGGGATGTAGTCCTCAGAGGGCTGGAGGAGTGTGGAGTGATGAGTGACCTTTGACAAGAGGATGTGTACCTCCTTCTCCCCTAAAACTAAAGGAAAGAATGTCAGGATGGGTAAATAGACAGATAAATTCATAAGTGAGAGGATGATAAGCTGACTTGAAGCAAGAGAACAGCAGAAGCACGATCAGAGGCGGAAGACACTGGGTGGCATCGTCACCTGGCTGGGAGCCCCATGGCTTCTGGATTCCAGTACCAGTTCCACCACGGACCAACGACGTGACCTCGGCGCACTATCTGATCTCCCTAAGAACTTGATTTTCTCATTTGTAACATGGGGACAAAAATAGGAGCTCCCTTGTAGAATTATTGTGAGAATGAAAAAAGATTCTATGCATTCTATAAATGACAGTGACAATGATAATGATCTTGCAGCAAATCAAAGAGCTAAATACGCTAGATAAGAAAATAGCCCAAATCGTTTGATAACTTTTGGTCTATGTGTCTTTCCACCGCCTCCCGCAAGACCGAAGGTAACTTGAGGGTAGGCGCCATTTCTCTGACGTTTCTTTGTCTTCCTCGAGTCAGGGGATGCCAGCTTCACAGAGGACTTGCGGTAGAATCGTTTAAATGACTAAATAAATGGATTGCCTACAATAACACAGAAAACAGCTCAGGCTTTGCCCAGCTCACGGCAATATTTTTCGTAAGTGAGGGCTCAAGTACAAGGAGGCTGCTAACAAACTCTGTGACCCTAGGTAACTGCCTTCACCATAGCCTCTCTATCACGTTCTTAGTTTGGAGAAAAACAACACGTTTACGGCCTCTTGCTTCCCCAAAGGGGCTATGTGTCTGCCCTGGGGCAGAGTTAAGAAGAACTTCTTGGAAGATGTTTTCAAAAGCATCAGCTGGGAACAGCCTGGCTTTCCTAAAAGATATGGGGGCAACACTGCCTTTTTTTACTTTTTATAAAATATATATGCATATATATGGAAGCTATTGAATAAGACATTCAATTCACATCAATTATCAGCTCAAAGTGGAGATTCCCAAGAAATCTCTCACTTGTGGCAAATGCACAGGCTTCCCCAAGGCCTTGGGCATGTGCAGGGAATGTTGGGTCATTGGAGGTAGATGGCTACAGAAGTTTGAGAAGCTCTCACTGCCAAATTGGGCTCCTTGAGGTACAAACGATGTCTCAGTCCTCTCTGTATCTTCATGGTGAATTCAGGGCCAGCGACAGACAACGTGCCCAGAGGTGCTTTGGCCCACCCTTCCATCGTCTCATCATGCATCCATCCTTGTCGAGGAAAAGGCAAACTGGCAGCCTTGAACTGGTGAAAAGAGGTCGGTTTCAAGAGACGTCAGACAGCTGTGGGTCTCAATTCTGATTCTGTCACTTACTAGCTGTGTGATCACCTCTTGGAGGTTCAGGTTTTTTGTTTTAAAAGCATATAAAAGGACCACAATGACAGGACCAGACACAAAGGTGAGGGAGTGAGAGGTGTCTGCTCGAGACATCTGACTTCAGATGAGGAAGGCGGGAAGGAACTGAGGCCTCAGGGAGAAGCCCTTGGGCCCCTGGGATGAGCAGAGTCCACGTGAGTTTGAATCGCATGTAGATTAGAAAAATTCAAGTGTGTCTCATTGTCCAAGATTGTGCTCTAGCTTATCTAGCAAGTTGACAACTGTGGGTTACTGGCTATCAAGATAGAAAAGCATGAGAATATGGAGGAACTTGTGCTGGATTTATGTTGTTTCTGGGAAATTACCTGAAATTCCAAATCCTATTGCTTATGACAGTGTCACGTACCAAGAAGTAAAACAAAAATCCTAGAATTAGAATTGTGTTCAAATTTGATCTCCCAAATTTATTAGCTGATTCTAATCAGTTAAATTACTTAATCGTTTTAGTTTTCTTATCTATAAAATAGACATGAAATTACCATCCCACCCAGTTCATTATACAAATTAGGTATGAGTTCTTAATGTATATAATAGTAACAAATCATGAAGGAGTTATGCTCATTGTTGATAAAACTAAGCATTTCCACTTTCCCATTAAAAATGCACACATCTTAAAGAACAATATTAAAGAAAAAATACAATAGTTATCCATTATACATCCATAATACATTATGCATAAAAAATTAATGCATAGTTTGATTCTTTTTCCTGGCTTTGGGACAGTCTTTAAGGGACAAAGGAAATGGTCATTTCTGTAGTCTTTTAGGAATTGCTCTACTGACTTTTCCCTTATTGGGTGACAGGTGAACTACTGTGAAAGAGACTTGGTTTCTCCAAGTTGTGTTTGTATAGTGCTGTGTATTGCACAGTGCTTTATAGCTATTATTTATTGTCCTCACAATACTGGGAAGTGGACCCCTGCAATCTTTTTGGAGCACAAATTAGAGTCTGGCACAGAAGGATCACATAACCTGCTGAATGTCATGCACAGAGAAAGATATTGAAGACTTCAGGGAAACAGGGGACCCAGTTTGCTGAAATGAAAAGAACCTCAAAATGGAATCCAGAGGTTCAGGATCTAATCTCAGCTCTTCCACTCACTTTGTAATCTGGGCAAGTCACATAATCTCTCTGAGCCTTATGTCCTCATGTGAAAAATAATCAAATGAACTCAGATGTCATTGAGATCTACATTCTAGGCTTATAGTAACCTAAAGTCTTCTGAATAGAAACATGAATGGATAAATTTATCAATAAAATATATATCTTTGTAATTTAAAAAAGAGGCAATTATCATCTAAAACGTTGGACTCCATCACCAAGAAGGAACAAAATTTAAGGTTGAGTGGAAATAGGCTAGATAAAACCCTATGGAACTGTATTTAGCCTTAGACATCTTGAAAGATGAGTAGAATTTAATCAGTTGAACAAGTTTGTGGAGTATATTTTAGGCAAAAAAAGAGCAGTGTCTCAAAGGACAAAGATCTACACATCAGGTTAAGGGAATGGGGAGTAGCTATCTTGTACTCTCCCTCTTTAAGCACGCCGAACATGTCAGCCCTAAGAAGTAGACGTGAACTGGCACGAGGTGGAGGGGGGGAGGAGGGTAAAAGGCACTATCTGAGCCTTTGAACAGGACTTTGAACTATGCAGCTATTAATAAAGTGGGGCTCATATTTTCATTCTGCCATTATTCCCTATAGTAAAACCAACGGCAGTTGAGGTAATTGTCAGGGAACAACTCAGGCTTTCCAACCATGAGCATACTACTATCTGATACCATCTTTAATTTCTACCCACAGTTTATAGATTCTTTGAGGATGCACTGATGGTCTATTCTCTACTTATTTTAAAATTTATCCCAGTAGGGTGGATATGAAGATTTAAAAACATTCCTGGATAATAGTAACATGAAGGAAAGACATTGCCATATATTTAAACCACTGAGACTGGGTTTACAATCCAAGATGGTGGCATAAGAAGACCCTGAACTCATCTCCTCCTGTGAACACATTGAATTTAAACCTACACAGAGAGCAATTCCCCCTGAAGAGGCACTGAGGGCTGACTGAACAAGTTCTGCATGAAAAGAAAATGAGAGACATGCCTCATAGAAACAAGATGGAGACATGGTATCATGAGAACCCTACCCCTAATGAACCAACTTATAGTATGGAGAGATTACAGAAGGGCCTGTGTGTACATTTGTCTGCACTGGGCACAGTGAAAAACAGTGGATTAGAGGGAACCTAGATTATCTGGGAAAGAACTCCATTTACTAACCCTAGAGCATCTGCCAAATAAGAATGAAACTGTGGGAACTCTCTCTGGTGTTGGAGGCACTAGAGAGTATAATTTGTAGCCCTCCCCTACCATCTTGATTACATGAGCAAGAACACAATCCAGGTGCTCTAGCTGGCTTGCCAATGTCATCAGAGTGTGCACCAGGCTCATATCAGCTCTGCAGCTTGTTCCCAGGACTCCCCATGGACCATGCCAGTCAAACTACAGTTCTGGCCCCTGTGTGGCTTATCCTCAGGTATCCCCATGTCCTGCTCCAACTACATATCCAGCTGGCCAGGCAAGACAGTCCTAGCATGGCTCACCTCTCCAGGTTCCTTACAGCTCACATATGCTACAGCTAAAGCTCTGGGCTGTGGCGTGGCTTGCCCCCAGATTCACCATAGCCTGAGTTCCCTCCAACTATAGCATCTACCAGCCTGCCAAGGCAGCAAGCCACAGCATGGTTTGGCCCCAGCTCTTCCCTCAGCCTGTGCCAGCTACAGACAGCAAAAGTGGCCCCAGCAAGGCTTGGCCCCAGGACTTTCCACAGCCTATGCCCACTCCAGCTATAGAGTTGCCCTTGGAACACTGCATAGCCCAAGCCCACTCTAGCTACAGCTCAAGCTAACCTGCCAAGGCAGCCCCATTGAGGCTTGATCCCAGAACCTGTCATGGCCTAAGTTTGCTCCAGTTACAACTCTAGCTTGCCTACCAAAATTACCCAGCACACACAGTCTACAAAGAGGAAGCTCTTACACAAGATCATTCTGTAAAGACTAGGAGAAGTTTCTGTTTTGCCTAATTCATAGAAACAAATGCAAAGAGACAGTCAAAGTGAGAAAACAGAAATATGTTACAAATGAAATAGGACAAACCCTAGAAGAAGAACTAAAAAAAACAAAGGCATGCTTCTAACAGATAAAAAGTCTAAAACACTGGTTATAAAGATGCTCGATGAACTCAGAAGAATATGAAGATGAAATCAGTGAGATGGTCACCAAAAAGATAGAAAATATAAAAACAATGAATGAGAACTAAAGACTATAATAACTTACACAGACACGCACATACATACACACACACACACACACACAACACACACACACAATCTCCTTGGGCAAGAAAAAAAAGGAAAAATAAGCAAATTGAACTATATTAAACTAAAAAGTTTTTGCACAGGGAAGAAAAGTATCAGCAAGAAGGTGACCTACTGAATGAGATAAGATATTTGCAAATGATATACCTGAAAGAGGTTAATCTTCAAAATATGCAAAGTATACATACAATTCAACATTGAAAAAACGATCCAGTTAAAAATGGGCAGATGACCTGAATAGACATTTCTGCAAAGAAGACACTCATACAAATGGCCAACGGACACATGAAAAGATGTTCAACATCACTAATCATCAGGGAAATGCAAATCGAAACCACAATGGAATGTCACCACACAGCTGTCAGAATGTCTAGTATCAAAAAGACAACAAATAACAAGTGTCGAGGAGGATGTGGAGAAAAGGGAAATAAATGTGCACTGTTGGTGGGAATGTAAATTAATGGAGGCACTGTGGAAAACAGTACAGAGATCCCTCAAAAAATAAAAAATAGAACTACAATATGACCCAACAATTCCACTTCTGGGTATTTATTTGAAGAAAACAAAAATAATAATTTGAAAAGACATATACATCCTGTGTTCATTGCAGCATGCTTTACAATAGCCAAATATGGAAGCAACCCAGGTGTCCATGGATAGATGAATTTTTCATGGAATCAGAATTTTTCCTGATCTTCTTTCCAATTATTTTCCTTTATATATTCCCAGAAGCTTCTCTCATTGCTATTCTTTCCATAGAGCTCATTCAGTCTCCAAGTTTCTCACTTCCTTCTGCATATTCCATTTGAAACTCTCTAAAGCACATCCAGCTAGCCTTTAATCAAATATGATTTTCTCTATTTTCATGAGTTATGAGTGATTGAAAATCTGATAGTGGCAGTTGGAATTTTAGGAATGGATTTTATATAGTCTTGGGTAATTTGGTAATTATTCAGTAAGAAAGGCTAAATATTTCTTTAATTTTTAGAAAGTTGATATTCTTTAGAAAGACCAATCTTATCTATAGTGGTCCATCAAAGGATAATGGGATAGTCCAGGAGGAAGATATAACTTTGAAAGAACTTGGATAAAGACTCAGAAAACCAGACAGAATCTGCTGAAAAACAACAACAATAACTTTAGCAAGGTCTGGGATCTGTAAGATAATTCAAGTTTTTACATCACTTTGAGGATTTGGTGAATGCTGTCAACTTTTTCTCCATAAAATTACTCTTACCTTCATCCATGACAAATGTTGCTCCTCTCTGATCCCTGGGGTCCATCCACCTGTCCCCTAAATGCAGAATACCTGATAAAGAAGGTAGAGGTGATGGAAATTGTGTTATAAATGAATGTAAACACCATGAGCACATTGTTCTCCTGAAATGGTAAAATGAGGCCAGACTATACCTCCCTATACCGAAGGGGATTAAGAATCTTGTGCTGTTTCCAATCTGTATTTGACAATCAACATGTTTTCAGCCATACTGGGAACATGAAACAGCCAAGTTAATATTTGAGGTTATCTTATTCTTAAGGTAATGTTTCTTAAGAGTAATTTGGCAAAACCAGGTAACCAGTAATGTATTTTTACAATTCTAAACCAAATGCTCACCTAATCTGAAATATTAAAAACAAACCTGTTCTCTTTCCTCCCACTGAAATCATCCTTTCCTTATAAATATCACCAAAAGAGAAGATATCTGGGTTAAACGTAAACATCACCATTCTTTCCTAAGGTTGCAATTTGAAATAGCCACTTTTCTGCCATTGAAAATCACTGATTATTCAGAGCTAGTTATACAGAGCAAAATATCTATGTGATTGCATGGTTTCGATTACTATCATCATAATGTTGTGCACAAAGGTTGATTACCTTCCATTTTGCACTTCTTGTTAAAACTGGGTTAATAAGAGACTTCACATGGATATTCTCCTCACATGGAATGTTTGATAGAAATGCAATACAATAATTAAAATTATTTTATTGTTAAAAAAGAATTAGCCTATCATACAATTTTGTGGTGACTGACAATAGCTCATCATTAATGTATTTATTGATTAAAACACTTGCTTTTATGAGGCATATTTTGTTTCCTTGTATATGTCTAATGCTGGTTTCAGCGAGACTTGAGTTCATCAATTTAGAGCTCATTCAACTTAAGATTGATTGACTTAAAGCTATCGTTTTCTATCTCTATATACTATCAGGAATAACAAATTTGAACTTATTTCGAGTCTAGCTCTGTAGGGAACATTAGTTATTTAGGGTGGCGTTTTTGGAATTAGTGACTTCCTCATTTAAAATATATACATATATTTATGATGTTCTTTTTCAAAAGCCTCCAATAGGCAGGAGAATAGAGCGAGGAGCAAAAAACATTTGGTATAAGTAACACGTTTCTTGATCGCGAAGCAGAGGGTGGTGGACAAGTGGGCAGTGGAATCAGAAGTAGATTTTATATTTCTAATCTTGAATTCAATCGAGTTCCTTCCTTTAGCCACATCATAATCTCCCTCTCTGTAAAATGAGTGATTAAGTATGGCTACTATGAAAACTCTCCAGCTCAATGACACTCTCAAGAGTAGCAAGACCCACAGAATAGAAACATACAGACATGGAAGAGACAAAAGAGGACATTTTTATGTTTAATCACTCCCTTGTAATATATAAGCAAAGTCGTTACATTCTATTGATTTTGAAAGATATGCTTAAACTACCTGCTACTGAGAAGTAATGTGAAGTAACTGAGAGTTAGTAAAAGGAATAAGAACTCCGTATTTCTTTTGAAAGTATTCCCTATTGTGATTTGACCTCTCAGATGGCATTTCCCCTCCTCTGCACTGTTTCTCTTGGTTGAGCTTTCTCTTTTCTGTGTTTGTCACCCTTGTTACACTAACTAATCTCTCTTTGTAGTCACTAAACAAATGAATAGCTCCCCGATTTGGGCAATATACAGGCACACCTCATTTTATGGCGCTTTGCTTTACTGCGCTTCACAGATGTTGCATTTATTTACAAACAGAAGGCAAAACCCTCCACTAACCCAGCAAAAAGATTAACTCACTGGATTGTGATACTCACTTTATTGTGGTGGCCTGGAACAGAACCCTTAATATCTCTGATGTATGCCTATATTTCAGTTCTGGAAATGCAAAAGTATATTATTATTCATCATTAAAGTCAAGTGATCCATTTCAATTGGTTGTAAATGCCCAAGAATTGAAAAAGGAAAAAGAGAGGACAAAACATTGCTGGAGAGACTTCTTTAAATTACCTCTTTTTATGACCACTTGCATCCTGGAAGGGCCTGAGCTTTAAGAAGTTAAACAGCTTCGGTGTGTAGATGCTAAGCAGGTCACACCGAGACGCAGAGGGACAAAGAAATAGCTGCTGCAGCAGGGGAGTCAGCTCATTCCACTCTCGGGTGTGCCAGCCAGGCAGAGGTAGAGCTGGATCTGGACTGATGAGGAAAAGGCAGTGGCATGAGTAGCAGAAGCCACAGCATTCCTGTGTCAAGTTGCCAGTTTGTTCACCGTGGCCACCCCCTCCCGGCCCTTTCTAAAAATTAATGTATCGTGAAAACACCCAACTTCTCTTTGTCCTCCTCTCTCTCACTCTGCTCCCTCAGATGAGATGCAGAAATGCAGCTAAAATGCCACCTACAGACATTCAGGGGAAGGAGTGCCGACAAGATGAGTGAGCAAGGGAGGCGAAGCAAGGAATTTGGAAAATATATCGCCCCACCTCATGTCATCCCAATCTTGGCAACTGAGCCTCTGCAAGCAGAGGCAGAGTTCATAAGGTTATAACTTTTCCCCAGAATCCCACAAAGCTGAATGCTCTGGGTCCTTCCTACCAAACCACTTGCTCTGACCACCAGGGGGCAGGCTGCTGCTAAGAACAGGGCAGTGGACTCCTGAAAGCAGAGCTCCGTCCTTGTTCCCCCCAGGCCTCTCACGTGCCTGAGGGCTCACCCAAACTCTGCCAGGATGGCCTGGCAGTGGCCTGTGGAATTCCTTTCCCATTTGCAATGGAAGCTGCCAGAGTTGGGTTAGTCTCTCAGCGAATTATTCCGTCATTTTATTAGTTAAGTTTGAGAATCAGAATCGTGGTGGAAGGAGCATAATAAAAAGCAGATTCTGGCTCTGCTTATGGAAGCTGAATCTGGAATGGAGGGACTGGGCCTGAGAATCTGTATTTTACGGAAACTCTCTGAGTGCTTCTGATGCAGGTGATGCAGAACCACACTTTGACAGAAAACGCTTTAAGTGGTAGTCGAAACTCAGAGCAGTCCTTAGGCAGAGCCTTTGGTTTTGTATCAAGCCCAGGAGTCAAGCAGGCAAATAAAAGTAGCCATACATACCATGCCACCTGAGGGCTGTAGCCCATCAGATGTGTGGTCTTTGGCATAACTGAGGTAACTCAGCTACTCTTGGCCACATGAATAAACAGTCAAGGTAGGATGAAGGAGGCTGGAGACGAAGGAGAAATCTCACTGCCCAGGTTGAAAACCAGTGCAGGCCGGCCCTGCCCTCTCCCAATGCCATTCACGCTCAAGTTCCTTCTCACCACTTCTGGGTGCTGGTTTCCTTATTTTATCCCCTTTATCTCCCTCCCTCCTTGTTGCTCAAAAGAGCATCTTGGATTTAGAGGCAGCTCAGCTCCCTGCTCATGATAATCCTTGTTTGTTGTCCCTTGTTGGTGCTAAGAACCATGTTATACAACGTGGCACCCCGATGCACTAACAGCTTTCCAGGGAGGAGCGGGAGTGAAACCCAACTTCAAACATGCACATCCATTGTGAAGTGTAGCCTGGTCCCAGAATCCATTCAAAAAGTGTTTTAGAGCTGAGAAGATTTCTCTCTTCTCACAACTTAATGTTACTTTATTCATTCAAAATTCATTAAGTGCCTGCCGTGCCAACAACCAGTTCTGGCTGCTGTGGGAGGTTAAGCAAGATTCACGAGGCCATCGCCCTCACAGTGCTGATATTATGGTGACAGGTAATCCAAGAATAATACACAGACGAATTAGTGAATCAGAGAGAGACTGTGACTGGTGCTATGAAAGAAAAAAGGGTTACATGGTAGAGATGCAATGGAGAGGCCAAATTCTGATAGGGGTTTCAGGGAGGAGCTTTCTGAGGAGGGGTCCATGGGTCAGTTAGAAGGAAGAGACAGACCAGTGGAAGAGTATTCCAGGTAGGAAAGACTTCCATGTGGTTTCTACCAAGGCTACCCAGCCCTTTGGTCCATGGCTATGGAACTTACACTTGTCATTTAACTCAGCAGTTATTGAGTGTCTTTTCTATGGCGGCATGATGCTAATTCCTCAGAGTGCAGTTGTGAGCAAGAAAGACAGGTTTTGCCTTCATAAAATTTATAATTTGTAAAGATAAGGCTCTGTTAACCCTCAGTTACTAAGTTTAACCATTTATCTTCTTCATCCGTGAAAATCTATTTTAGGTTTTGGATTAGCACGGCCTTGGTGGGGAGGCTTCTGTGATTACAAATACCAAAACCCAATGAGAAAATCATCTGTGGAGGGCACAAGAACTTAGATACAGTGTCCAGCATCTCAGATAAAAAAGATCTAGCTACTATTTCTTGCTTATATTTTTGGGGGAAAGAGCATCTCTTCACTCTCTAGAACTCCCTTCATACTATTCCAGTTCTGAGTAACAGGGAATGGGTTCCCAAAGCAGAACTTATGTTTTCCATAACTAAATTAAGTCCATTCAGGCACTGTCATTTTGGGTGCCATCTCTTGGTGCCGAGCAAAAGTGCAGTGGCCTGGCCTTTCCCGGATGGACCCCTGTCCACACTTCCCAGACTTTGGAGGCTGTCAAAGAGTAAATAAATATTTGTCTTTGAACCTCTTGGCTGCCTTTTAGAAGTTCTCACTGAAGATGGATGATGGGAATAAAAATGGCAACAAACTATAGGTGAGCTTTGCTCCTCCCCCTCCCAGGAAGCCCCTGCCTCTCTTACAGCACAAAGGCATAACTGACAGGTGCTGCCAAACGCCAGGCAAAAAGCTGATTTTTACCCCTGGGTTTCAGAACGTTTCCTCTGCATCTGAATTACTAATAAAGGAGGAAGAAAAGAAACAGGTGGAATAGGGAGAGGCCTGCTTTGAGGCCACAGGCAGGAGTGGTCTGGGACTGGTGCATGGGACTTTCGGGAGGGGTTAGAGGGATGAACGGGTGCATCAGAATCCTGGGCCTTAGCCCTAGAGGTTCTGATCGGTGTGGTGTGAGGCCTAGAAATCAAGCTATCTTAAAAAATCATTTTCGGAGCTTATAATAATCAATTAGGGACCGATCGACAATCTCTTAGTTAGCTCTCCTCCCATCCTGACATCTTCTGGGTCTCCACCCCCTTTCTCCAATACCAGGCTTCAGGTTCAGTCTTATTTTGTTATTATCCCCTAGGGGCCTGTGGCTGAAACCTGAGTCAGTCCCAGCCCCATGCTAGGTGGAATAATTGACTTGGGCCTGTTCAGTAAAGGCTTTGGGTTACCAGAAACCCATCTGCCGGCCATTCTCACCAAGGAAACAGGAGCCAGATCACTTTCACTGGGCATCAACCCCGTGCTTCCCAGTGTGCAGGGAGGAAGGAAAATCCACCCCACTTCTGGCACTTTCACTACAAACAACTCCCCTGTGGCTCCTCAAAGCCCTTTTCATTAATATCTCAACACCTCCCAGAATAGCCTGCATGGGTTGTCAGGAAGAGCCCACGCCAAAGGAATAACAGCTTCGTTCTTCCACTCCACCCCCTGGGCTCTGTGCCCACGTACTCTGTTCATCTGAGACAAATTCAGCAGCTGACTCCTCAAAACACCTTGCTTCCCGTTTGCTGGTCCTTTTCTCTTTATGGTCTCTGAGAACCTAGGGTTCTACGCTAGTGACTGAAATAATTTTTATCATCTTAAAAATAAATTTTAAAAAATTTAAAGTAATACATTTATGTAATTTGAAAGTCAAACGTACTACAAAGCCTCTAAGAAAAAAGATAGCAATTTCTTCTTCCCTCTCTCTCCAGACGCTAACACTTCCAACTCTTGCGGTGGTTTTAGAAGAAAAGTACTCCATATTTCTAAGGAACATTCTTTCAATATTTGTATAGTGCTTTTTCAATTTGGAATATCATCTATTGACTTCCCATTATGTAAGTTGAGAAGACAGCAGTTTTACACACATTCTCACCACCTCACCCAGAATTTCCCTCTCCTCCCAATAGTTATGTCATATTTTTTATTAAATTGGTATAATAATAGTGTTTACATTATGATTGTACAAGCGTTTATTGTTGACCCAATTATAGTATGCAGTGATTGTTTTTCTTTAATATTTTGTTCTCAGAGTTCCTTTCTATTTGCTCAGTTATTCTATGTATATACCATCAAAATTTCCCACGTTCTTCACAAAATTATAAAACCCCTCTCAAAACTTTGTTCTACTTGGTCAAATGCATTGAGTGATTGACCAGTTTTATTTCCCCCTTGGAGACACTCCTGAAACCCTACGTTTCCTTGCTCCTATGTGACCTGGCTGCGCAGCTTTAAACCTGTGTCTGTCTTTGTGTCTCTCTGGACTGGGGCTCCTGTTTTCTGAATTTCATATCCATCTTCTTCTTAATTGATTTACTAACCCATTTTGTGCAAGCACATACTTCAGTAGCTTCCTGAATATAAAGATATTGGACATGAACTTTAAAAAGCTTCAATCTTTATTGTACTTGATTAATTCATTATACAATTCTAGGCTGAAAACTGTTTCTCTTGGAATTTTTAAAGCATTGTTCGCCATCTTTCAGTTTCCTGTTACTGTTGAAAACATTGATACCATTCTGTGTCCCTATTTTTTGTTTTAACTTTCTCTTTTCTCTCTCTCCCTCCCTCCCTCTTCTTCTCTCCTCCCCTCCTCCCTTCCTCCATTCCCTTCTTTTTCTAAAAAAGCTGTGCTATGTGGCGGCAAAGGGTTTATAAGAAATCTCTGTATGTAGGAAATCCCTTTACCTTCCCCTCAGTTTTGCTGTGAACTAAAAACTGACCTAAAAAGTAGTCTTAAAAAAAAAAAAAAAAAAACTCAGTCAGGGGTAGGGGGAAATATATGGAAGCTTTCAGGATTTTTTTTCTTTATCCCCAGTACTTAAAATGTTATGACGATATGTCTAGATTGTTCTTTATTACTCATTTTCTAGGCATTTTAACTTTTGCCAAACTGACCAATCTATTTGCCAATAGGCAATAAAATACCATATCAATATATTAATGCTTGGTTACCTTGTTAATTGTGAGATTAAATAGCTCTTCATATATTTATTTATTGTCTTTAAAATTTCTTCTTCTGCAAACTTTGTAGTCATATTTTCCATATATTCCTATGGTGTCATTCGTATTTTTCTTATTGATTTGTAGACTCTCTTTAAATGCTATAGATACCAATTATTTGTTAGTTATAAAAGTTCCATATATTTTTCTCCCTGTCTCTCACCTATCTTTAGGGACAGCTATTTTTAGGTAGTATACAAAGTTTTTAAAGCTTTTTTTGTACTCAAATTTAGCAGCTTTGTTTTTTACTTGTGAGTACTATTTTAGGAAAACCTCCCCAACTCCAAGCTTACAAATATATTTTTCTCTGTTGTTCTCTAATACTTTTTATAGTTTTAATTTTTTAATGTTTAGCTCTTTAACTTATTTTTGTGAATGATATTATGTTGAGATCTAATTTTATTTTTCAAAAGAACAGATCATTTTTCTGGCACTAAATATTGAATAATCCATTCTTTTCCCTGCGATTTGAAATGCCAGTTATTTCTTTTACTAAGTTCCTTTTCATATATTGGTCTGCTTCTGGTCTATTACATTGCTCTAAACCAGGGATGGCAAACCAAAGCCTGTGGGCTAAATCCAGCCTCTTGCTTGTTTGGAAAATAAAGTTTTATTGAAACATAGCCATACTTATTTGTTTACATATTCTCTATGGATGCTTTCGCTCCATAATGGCAGAGTTAAATAGTTGCAACAGAGAATAAATGGCCCATAAAGCCTGGAGTATTATTTGGCCCCCTGCAGGAAAAAAAAATAAAAATTGCCAATTCCTGAGAGAGTGAGAGTATTATTAACTGCAACTCTGTAATATGTTTTGCATTTGAAAAGAAAATATATTCTCATCGGGTTTATATTTTAAAAAATTCTTGGTCATTCCTTGTAAATGTCTTTGGGTAAATTCTACATTTAATTGGTTATTGATATGGTTAGGTTTAAGTGTATCAGCTTTTTTTTTTTACTTGTCCCATTTGTTCTTTATTTTCCTCTTTTGGTTTAGTAATTTTTATTGTTTTATTTTTTGTGCTTCTGCTTTATTTTTAGTGTTTGCTTTAGAATTTATAGTATACATCTTTAAGCCATCATAATCTACCTTTGAGTAATATTACACCACTTCACGTATAGTAAAAGAAACTTACAATAGTATAGTACTTGCACTTCCCTTTCCTGATCTTTTTGCTAGTGTGGTCATACGATTTACCCTTTACATGTGTTATAAACTCCACAATACATTGTTTTATTTTTGCTTTAAATGGTCAATTATTTTTAAGAGTTTCATGAAAAAATTGTGTTTTATATTTACCCACATACTATTTTAGCGCTCTTCACTCTTTGTGCAGATAAAGTTTTACATCTGGTATTTTCTTTGTGCCTGAAAGATATATAAACATTCCTTGAGCAGATCTGCTGGTGTTGAATTCTTGCAGCTTTTGCAGGCCTGAAAAAGTTTCCCATTTTTGTTTCTGAAAGAGGTTTTTGCTGGGTATAGAACTCTAAGTGGACAATACTTTCTTTCAATATTTTAAAAGGCCTGCCTTTTAAGCTTTGTTAGGCAGGACCAGAACAGTCTTTAGTCTCGGAAAATACCCTTCTGAATACTTTACAAGATGCCCCGTGTATTGTGAGGTCTTTCACTCTAGTTGGTGGAAATAAACTATTTCTAGCCCTGTATGAGCTCCAGGGATCGTCGTGCCCCTCTCTGTGGTTCTCTCCCAGCCTCGGGTGCTCTCTCCCTCCTTTCCTCTCCCTCTTCCTCCTGCTCGGTACAACCCTCTCTTCTCTGCCCTGTGATTCTAGTTACATTGGCCTCCCCAAATTCTCCACTCTGCCTTTTCAATTCAGGGAGACCTTTGGGATGTTTGAGTTCCTCTTCCCACATCGTGGCCTAGAAACACTCTCTAGGCAGTAAGCCCATCTTGTTTCTCTCCTCTTGGGGCTTACTCTACTGCACTGCCTGTTGTTAAATGTCTAAAAAACATTTTTATACATATACGCATTTTTAGTTAAGGTGAGTTAAAGTAGCCCCTATTACACCATCATGGTTAAAATGTTTATTTGGGATTTTAATCAAAATTGATGGGAAAATGGACATTTACATTATTGAGTCTTCCCATTTAGAAACATGGTATGTTAATTTACTTAGGCCTTCTTTTAATTTCTCCAGTGGAATTTATGTTCTTTCACATTTATATTAACGTTGTGTTTAAAGACCCCAATACGGTTCTTTAACTTCTCTCTTATAGCATATTATTTATACCCTGTAGCAGCAATTCAGAGATATAGAGTCTAGAGGAGACCCTGGGGCTTCTGCTTTGTTGGGTAGCTCCTAGACCCATCCTCTTCCTCCCACCTCTGTAGATCAGAAGAGGGGCTGTGATGTGATCATAGCTGTTGGTTTAGTTTCAGCTGACTCATGATGGCAGAAGGGTTGAGCAGCTCTGGACTAGGGCCTTGAGTATGGATGAGAAAACATGAGAAGCATTCCTCATGGACCCCAAGGAAGAAACTAGCTTAGAACTTTTTCATTGTGGCTTGGCTTGCCAGTAGCTCCCCTCTCCCCCCCCCTCCCCCGCCACTTTTATTTATAGCTGGGCATGGAAAAACTCTGAGAAGTAAAAGCTGAAGATTGAACCACTGGCCTGTTGAGGGCACTAACATCTCTATCTGGTTGTGTGATCATCTTATTTATACTCTGGGTCTCTTCTTTGATAGATGGTTACTAATGCACAGGGGGGGGGGGGCGGGGAAACGTCTCTAATAATATCTCTGGGATAAATGGGCATTCATGAGCTAGATAGGAAAGTTGGGGAAGTGTTCTAAATATCAAATGACAAATTTAGAATTAAACTTGTAACATAATTCCTTCCTAAGTTGGGAACACTCTGTTCTTAATGAAATTCATCTCTTGCTGTAATGACAATAATAATTTGAGGAGACCTGACTACAGTTGACACCAGATGGGTAAACACCCATCCTAAGTAATGAGTTGGTTAATTATAGCTGTGCCATGTTTATGGACCTCCAATTAATCTCTTGAGAGTATATAACTCCATCATCTATGATGGCTCATAGTATTTGAGCAGAACTTTTCAGAGGTCAGCTTCCTCTATTACCCAAAATACATATCTTAAGAATTAAAGGGTGGGGTGGAATTTAGCTTACTTAATTTCAATATACCTCAGTGTGGGGATCAACTTATATAGAGCACCGGAGAGGTGATGAGGCAAATAAAACAGTGACGGGGAGGCAAATAAAACAGGGAGATTTTAAAATATTTTACTGTACTCATGTAACCCTTACCCTTTTACTGAGCTGAACATTCATATACATGGAACATCCAAGTCTTTAGAATGTGGGTGTATTCAGACTTTCTGAAATAGTAAGTTCAGTGCCTCATTTGAACATTGGTCCAGTTTCGGATAGGCATACTGGCAAAAAGAAAACAATGCCTCTCTCACAAAATGCAATATATCCAGACACTCTGGAGGCTCAACCCATCCCAAGTGCGGATCATGCTAGACAAGGAGCAGATAATCTGGTTGGTCTATATCTCTTGGGCTCATAAACCCTGATGGACATTAGTATCTCCTGCAAAACGTTTTATAGTACCATGCCTACCTCAGACCAAATAAATCAGCAGCTCTGGACTGGGCCTCAGACATTGCTGTTTTAAGTTCTCTAGGCCATTGTAATGTACAGCAGGGCTGAGAAACACTGCCGCACCAGAGAGGAGTGGTGTGAGCAACGTGCCAATTTTCAAAGTATTCATGCAGAGCAAACTTTTAATTCATGATATAAAGCAGTAATTAATTCTTTGGTCCTTCCAAAGACAGTGCCAAGTATGGCAAAATTGCCTATTTCTCCAGCATTTAGCTTAGGTGACCACCTTAGGTGTGTGTGGGAGGTGGAGGGCACAGTCCTGTTATTCTGCTTCCAACATAGCTTTTGAATTTTTCTTTTCTCTTCCTGCTGCCACATCCTTAGTTCAGGTCTTTAGCACCTCTCTGGTCTCACTCCCCCTTCTCCACCTTCTACTAGCACTGCTCTCATAATTTCTCTCAAACCCCAAACACGTCTTTCCTCTCATAATCTTCTTCAATGGCTCCCTGCCATCCAGAAAAATCTCAGTGTTCTCATCTGGGTGCCCAAGGCCCTTCATGAAGAAGCTGAAGAGTGTCATTTCTCAAGTCAAAAGGTCCTTTGCTAGTTCCCAACTGAGCAGTTGTCTCTGCCTTCTAAGCCTTTGCCCGGACAGTTTTTACCTCATCCCATTCTGCCAGAAGTCCCCATTCAATGCTCTCCTTCTGAGTAAAACCTTCTCTGATTTTCCCACCTCCTGTTCCCACCCTTTAGGTCTTCGCTGCCTGTGCCAAAGCAATACCGGTACAAGCGTTGTATATATCTGGCAGAGAGTGGGTACTTAAAAAAAAAAAATAGTGCATGAACAAATACATTTCATTTATCACACTATCGAAATTTTAAATCTGTCTTCCTTATTAAATTCTGAGCTTTCTCTAAGGGAAGTGGATAACAAGGTCATGTACGTAGTAGAAAAAGCAAAGCTTTTGTAGACAGACTTGGGTTTAAAACTCTGCTCTATCCATTACTAGCTGTAGGATCTTGGACAAGTTTAACTGTTTCCTCAGCTATAAAATGAGAATGACAACTCCTTGAAGTGTTCGTAAGATTAGACATGCTGTGTGTAATATCAGGCACATAGCAGGTAAAACAGATATTTTCTTCCCTTGCCACCAATTTACTTACAATTTATGAGACACTTTGCAAAATTCACAAGTAACACCCCACTGTAAAGTTTTTGTTTTAGATTTTATGTTTCCAAATGACCAAATGACTCAATTCTATAAGTTAGATGTTAGATTTGAAAACCTTTCTCGCCCCCATCTTAAGTCATCTGGGACATATTATAACCTATTACCTTATTTAACCCCCTACTGTCCTTTAAATTATTCTTCTTGTTTTTATAGCCAAGAGAACAGGAGTCAAGAGAGGGAATGAATTTTCTCGTAGAAGGAGAGCTGGGGCATTTCAGAATCCTATTGACTCTAAGCTCTGGGCTCTGTACTTTATGCCATGTTGCCCTCAGTCAGTCCTGTGAATGTGTGCTTTTAAATATAATCACTTAGCTTTTTGAAATTAAAACCAACACTCCAATGATGATTGTTTTAAAGGCAAAACTTAAAGTACTTACTTTAATTTATAAAATAAAAAATATTATATTTGAAGGAGAGTTCTTTCAGCCCCACAATCTGGGACTGAATAGTGGCTGACTGCCAAATCACTAGGACTTAGCCTCTTGGAGCCTGGGCTCCTTCATCTCTAACTTATTAATAATAATAATGGTACCTGCCTTCTGTGAATGTGAGGATTAAACGAGGTAACAAATGAACTTCTAACACGTAGAGCAGGGTCTGGCACATGGCAGGACTCAGCATCAGCTACTCCCATCATCACCATGAAGACTGTTCTGCACAGAATTCTATCACCCTGAAACTTAAGCCATCCTTTAACGTGATCTATTATAGGAAAGAACACAAAGAAAACATTCACTCTTTAACACTTCTTGCTTAACTGAGAACTCTAACAACAAAAAAAATGCACTTCAAAGACAAATAAAAAGTAACTTTATTGACTGTTAATCTTACCATGAAATGCCTATAAGAATAATTACAAAATAATGTTTTTTTTTTTTTACACACTTTTGGTATCATCCTCACATGATGATCCTTTCACAGAAAGGATTATTTACAGTTTACGTAGATATAAAGCTCACTGTTGCAAATACAAATGTAGATGTGTAGCAATATATACCAAATTGGTATATTAACTAGCAATGGATATTAACAAATGCAGAATAAATAACGGCTTTACACTCTTCTTTTCTTTTTTTATTGTTAAAACAATTTCCAAATACAAAAATGTAGGTATTCAAAATGGATTTTCATATACATATATATAATTCTGCTGCAAACAGTGGATCAAAAAGCAAAAATGTTCTTAGCATGTTTCATTTTTGAAAACCCACAAGACTATTCAAAAATCCAATTACAAAGAAGGTGTGCAAAACCACCAACAGTGCTGGCAAAACCCTGAAGACTTGATTCTGATTGAAGGAGAGAGAAAACAAAGTATAAAGCGCTACCTAGTTAATGAAACATGTTTTTTTCTTGATGTTTGTAAGAAACTCTAAGCGCTAATTTAATGCACATCATGACCTGGGCTATTTAGAATCAAACTTCACCAGGATTTGTCTCTTAAGCATTTAGAACAAATGGTGGATTATTTAATGACTTATAAGTAAAATAGCCATTAGAAAATCTTTTCATACTTTCATCCTTTTATACAGAGACTGAGATACTTTTATACATTCTGATATCCGAAACTTTGGTTTTTTTCAAAACATTTGATAAAAGCAAAATAATTTCATGATCATAGAACTCTATGGACTTTTTTTCCTTTTAAAGTGTCAAGTTAAACTATTTTAACCAGGCTTCTTGTATACACACTGCCTTGTCACATCCGTGTGGGGACATGAGAGGGGCAGCACAGGTGGAGCTCGCTTATGTTCTCCATGCGTTAATAATACTGACTCCCATCCATGGGTAACACTGCATGTTCCGCTGTACCCTAAATCTATTTCCTTGTTACCTGAAAACTTAATTTTGTATAAAAATATGACTGTTTCTTTAGAAAATAAGATATATATATATTTTTAATAAAACCTGGTAGATAGAAAAAATGGTATATCAAAATATGGTAAACAAATGTTTTAAATACGGAATCATTAAAAACATCTCATAGAAAGACACTGTGCTAAAGTACTCTCCTGACGTGTGAGCCAAATTGTCACTGTACATCTGAAGGTCAGCAAGTTCATGCTCCTACCTTGGTTTCATTATGCATCCTAACAGCAGTGGCAGCAACTGTCTTAAAAACGTCCCTTTCTCAAACGGTAATGTTTTCTGTATGTTTTTACTTCAAAATTAATAAAAAAGACACCCTCTGAACTGGCGGCTTTCAACTCAGCTGCACATTAGCTCCATCTGGAGAACTTTAAAAGAAAAGGCAATTCCATCTGGGTCGTACTACAAGAGAATGATTCAACCCACTGAAGGTGAGATCCAGACGTTGTTTTTTTTTTTTTAAAGCTTCCCAAATGATTCTAGTATGCACACTGGGTTGAGAATCATGGCAAAACACACATGAGAAAATAGTCATTTTTAACTCTATAGATGTCAACTGATTGTCTGTAGGTATCATTCATACAATGACGCATCCTCCATATTAAACAAGAAAGACTATGTGTACAACAAGATAGTCACAGAAGCCAAAATGAAGTAGTAAGCTTTAAACACATATAAACACGTACAATCTTCTGTATTTATATATGTATAATAAGATATATGTATAGTTACGGTATTTTTGGTTAAGCAGAAACTAGCATCACCATAATCTGTTCTTGATTAAAAAACAAAACAAAACACCAAGCACAAACATTTTCTAAGACATTTCCATAATTTTAACAGAAAACAGTGTTGGAAACTCCAAAAAATGTATTATGACATGAACACAATTGATCTGTTACAAGGAACTCAACTGAGCCTTAGAGCTTTCTGGAAGAACAGACGAAAGACACGGGCACGAAGGAGTCACAAGGCATCGCAGCATGCACAGTCTTCTGGTTATTGCTTAATTCACATCTTCGTGACGCCGGGCTGTACTTCTGGCATGTACATATCTTTGGCTTGCTAGAACCACTCGATTTTGACTGCTCTGGCAGTGTTCACTTTGGGACAACCCCCGTGAGGTGGCAATGGCTAGGTACTAGGTGAGTCTCTCTATTAAAAGAGAGATTCTTTTCTCTCCTCCCTCAAAACATGAGCATTTCATGAGTGAAAAAATTTACAAGCAAACAAATAAACCTAACATCACGCACATGATAAAAAATGTGATGTTATATGTAACTGAGCTAAAAAACAAAATGATGACCACAACACCACAGTTCAACATTCTGAAGGCTTGGTAACCAGTAAAGCACATTTCCTTCCAAAGGATCATGAACTTCAGGGCACTTGTCTTGCTATACATTCTCTTTTACCTTAGTGTAATACTTAAAGTGCAATTGTCCCAAGGCTTTTATTTCCATTACAAATATCATAAAGAGCTGTATTTTGAGTGAAAAAAATATGGCACAAGAAATATGTAAAGAAAGAACCCATGGCTTTCACAGCCGCTAGCAAACAGCAGGCTGCCCGTACAGCTGCACGCAAATATACTTTATACAACGAACTCCGGAACTTCATCATGAGTGAGATCCAGAGAAAAGTATTTGCTGGTTCTTTTGACTGGAAAAGCATCTTGGATGTTAATACACTGCTGAGCCAAGCAACTGTTGCAGTAGAGGCCTTCTTCATCCAGTTCATGGCCACAACCAAAAGTATAACTCTGAGCAGTGTCTTGACATAGACCTGCAATGCGCAAGAAGTCTTTCTGGTAAAGTCTGATGTCATCGAGGCTCAAGCTATGTCGATCAGTAGAAGTCTTTGGTTTTCGACATATAGTCTGCAAAACAAAGGAAGGCTGAAACAACTTCAAGTGTATATTTGTCCTGTAAAGAGAGAGGCTGCAAAATCATAAAAGGCTAAGGAATCCCTATATATTAGAAAGTGGTTTCCAATCTGAGGTCTCTGGACCCCTGAGGCCCCGTGGAGAAAAATCCCAGCAGCACCACCAGCAATAATAGCAGCTAACATTTACTGGGTCTTTATTATATACCAGGCCCTGATTAAAACACCCTACATGTATTATTTACTCATTTAATCTTCCTGTTAGCCCTGAGGTGGGTGTTATTGTTCTCTCCATTTTACAGATGAATAATCCAAGGCACAGAGAAGTAAATATGACAGGAATCCGACTATCTCTAGCATCTCAGAAATCAAACAATTATTTTGAAATAAAGCTGTCTAGGTAAAGATACTGTTTCTTTGTTTTTTCACTAAGATATGGCAATTCAGTGTGGCAACACTCTCATGCTGAGGTCTGTTATTATTTTAATAAGAAATGGGAAAACAAACCAATTATTGCTCGAGAAACACAGTTTGAAAAACTATTTTTTTAAAAGCCAGAATTCTTAGGTAGAAAAATAATACAAAATGTTCTTGGTGCAGAAAAGGTTGGGAGGCAAGCGCCAGCATTAAGAGGCAGCTCCTGAACATTGCAAGAGGCCGCGCTCTGCCAAATGCTTCACACAGCAGGTAGCAGACTTTCGGAACTCATTATCCCAAGAGGTGGTACTGGCTGAAAATATAAATGGGTTAAAAAATGGCTCAGCTAATTACATGAATGGAAGATGCTAAATGAGTTATTTAAGGAAACAAGGCATCACATCTCTAACTTTTGCTTTTGAACACCACAAAGGCCGACCTTGTTAGAACAAGATGTCACTTTTGCTGGAGGCAAAGGAACCAGGAGGCGAGGGCAGAGTCTGAGACCAACACAATATTTAACTATGAAATGTCACATCTGAGCACTCCCTGAAGATGACAATCCCTGTACTGATGTCATCTTCCCAGGGGCCAAACCGATTTCACACATAGAATTCACCAGGTTATCGCTACAAATCCTCAAGGCAGGGTCACAAACACACTCCCCATTTTGTAGGTGTGGAATCCCATCCTTAGCTGTACCTCATGAACATTTATGTACAGTAAGAGTTAGCACCTAGTGGTGGAGCAGGGGTGAAAACCCAGGTAGTTTGACCCTGGAGCTCATACATTCAATCATCATGCTACAGATACTGCTTTAAAAATTACTCATTGGAGTGTTCGGAAAGATATTTAATAAATAACATTTCACATTATAGCTACTTACATGGATGAGGAAGAAAGAACAAATGAGAAAAAAGGAAAAAAGAGAGAAAACTGTAGGAGGCAAAGATCGCCAGAATGCAAAGAAAAAAAGAAAAGACAGAAACATACGGGGAGAAAAAAAAAAAAAAAACCCAGAGAGAACCCAAGAAAGGAGCATAGGGAGAGAGTGCTCAGAAAATGGAAATGAATGTAAGTCATACATTGTATTCAAGTGCTGCAATCATGAGTATTAGAGTATTTTAATTTATCTATATCTTTTGACAGTTTAATAGTCTAACCAGTGAACACAGGCTGTAACTCTTGCTTAGCATACTCCGAAAATTCACTCTGAATGGAATAATTAGCATATGGAAACATTTCTGCCACAACATACCTGACAAGTTGCTGAGGTCAATCAATACTTACTCTCTCCCTCTCTCCCTCTCTCTCTCTCTCCCTCCCTCCCTCCCTCTCTCCCTCCTTCCCTCCCTCTCTGTCTCTCTTAACCTGAAGCCTGAAGACTACAGACTTCCCGCCTACATAAAGAGTGAAACAAAGTACATAATCTATCCAAAAACAAGATCAACTCAATGATAAATGGAACTAGCAAACAAAATGGAAATAAATTCAGAATAAAACCAGAATCTATCTGGTTTTATAAATTCATAAATTTATAAAATTCATTTATAAATTCATTTCCTTACGATTTTTAATTTTCATTTGTTTATATAAATATAAATGTTAAGTTCCTATTGAAAATTTTCAATTCCTTCCATACCTGTGGAAGAGAATCGGTACTCTGGCCACGAAGCCTGACAACGGTCTCTGAAGAGCTGGAGGTGGAAGAACCGATTTCTTTCACAATCAACCCTAAAGTAAAACACAGAGGGAAAAAAAATGTAGACTTCAAATTATTCATACCTCTTGTCACATATCCGATATATGCTACTACTCCTAAGAATGAAAGATCAAATATTAACTATTACTGAAAAACCTCATTGTGACTCCGGCGGTAGACAACCAAGATAGAACATGTTATCTCACATCTTATAGTAAAATGTGTGTGGGGGGTGGGGGGAGTTGGAATGAGATAAATGTGGGGTTTGAGTATAGGAAGGAGTTTAGAGTTTGAATTATCTAAAATAAACTTCTAATTAAGCTATTTACGCAGAAGTTAGTAATAAAAACCACGACTGTAGGTGTAAAGCAGTCTCTTAACTATATCTCCCAAAGGCTTCCTAGTTTCCACATGACACCAGCTTTGAATTAACCACACCTCAACAGTGACACAACTTTCTAGGTTTGGTTTCCCTTGGCCATGCACTGAGTAAATGTGAGGGCTCTGGCTCTGAAGCCACACAGATCTGGGCTGGAACCTGGTCCAGACACATAATTATTAGCCATCCTATGTCTCAGTCTCCTCCTTTTATAAGAGGGGGCTGAAAACAGCACCTGTCAATAGAGTTTTATGATGATTAAAGCGCAAGGTATGGGGCCTGCATATGGAACACACTCAGTTCACAGAAGCTCCTCCTGGCTGACGAGGACACCATGGCATGTGCCCCCTACAGCCAATCCCATCGGTTAAGTAAGAGACTGAAAGCGAGAGGCTGCAGTGAAAATTCAGTTCTGGATCTCTGAGATCAACAGAGCCCCTAATCACCCCAGTGTTCACAGACAACCTGTTAACATTACAGAAACAGATACCCAGGGCGGACACTTTCTTATGAGTCTGCGGCATGTGAGTGAAGTACCCAAAAAACGTTTCATGAGGTAAAACTGCCAACAAGAACAGGAGATATAAAGAAAGGTCACTGACATTTTTCTTGCAAAAAGAAAAAACAAGTGGGTAGGTCAAGTCCCAGATCCTTAAGGCCAAATAAATGACTGAAATATCTTCCTACCTGATAAAAGAAAAAAAAAAAAAAAAAAACCCCAAGTAATGTGATTTTTATTCAGCCACTGCTAGTAACTGACAGAAATGACTTTTTGTGTTAACTATCTTTGTGTTAACTGCTTCCCCCATACCCCTTTCCCACAGGCACTTTCCTGTACATTGTTTTAGACATTTTCTTTATACATACACACAGTGAGTGAGAGCATGCTATCTGTGCACCTACAATGTGCACATAATTGTGAATTGATATTTAACATATACTGAAATATATTTGTAAGAAAAAATTCAATACGATTAAGCAAATGGGCAAAAAAAAGAGGGGGGGGGGGACTGGGGATAAGCACTCTAAGCCTGACCAGAGCACCAGCCCGCCGAGCCTTCGTTGGTCAGGCAGAGTGATCCCATGCAACGACTGGCAAGTCTGTTGCTGGCAGAGCATCTGAAGGCCGTGGTTCCTCTAGGCTAGCAAATGGAATTCTGTAATGAAAGGTTCCTCGTGCCCTTGCAGAGTCAGTGCCAGGATGATGGGGGCTGCATGTGTTGGCTTCCATTCAGCTGTGAGTCCCAGGCCCTGGAGCATGGGAGAGGCTCACTGTCAGGGTTGGGGGTCACGACATGGAATGACAATAGGCACCTAGGCCATTTTGACAGTGCTGGTTCCTAAGGAATACTCCTCTAAAGAACAGAGACTAATCCATGACACGTTAACAAATGCAGAAATAACTGAGGTTTAACACAACCCGTGCTGCTATTTTTTGGAAGATAGTATCTTTCCTTTGATAGAAATATAGATTATATATTACATTACATATATTTTAGAACCCTATAATAGGGTTACGGTGAATGCATGTTTTCTAGAAGATTTCATCAAGCATGGAATTTAATTTTTATGTGAACCTTTTGTGACACTTTTTCCTCCAGACTCCTGTACCTAGTATAATACAGTGGGAGAAAACAAAACAAAACAAACCTGGAGACCTGACTTCTCCTTCTAGCCAAGAAGCTCTGTCCTCTCTAGTCTATAAGTTTTCTCATCTGTAAAAAGGAGGCGGCCAGTCTAAAGGGTCTCTGAGGCCCTTTCCAGATATATTATGATTCTCTGGTTATCATTTAAAATAGTGAGAGAGAGAGAGAGCAAGAGCGAGTGAGAGAGAGAGAGGGAGAGAGAGGGAGGTTGGGGTGGGGGGAGAGAACAAACCCTATTTTACAGCTTTCTCCAGACTAAGGGGTGGAAGATGTCGCTTCCCAATCCTGGGTACTCCATCCTCTTCCCTTTCCCTTTTCTCCACAAAAGGCCTTGGCCTGCAGTTTATGACACTGACTTGGAAAGGCTCTAATTCCAGTCCCGCCTCTGATCTAGAGCCCCCCCACTCTGCCTTTTATCCTGAGGCACCTGCTTTTCAATCCAGGGCAACCCACGAGCTAAGGAGAGCTTCCTGTTAGAGCTCACCAGAGTGCCCGTTCAGCTTCCGCGACAGGAGCATGTCCTCCGTGATATAGATGCACATGTCTGGGCTGATGTCCAGAGACTCTTCATTCATCTGTTCCAGGTCCCTGGGATCATCAACCAACATCTCTATTTCTAATACACACAAAAGTAAGACATTTAATGACATGAACAGAAATGGCCACCATGATTCAAAGCCGCACTTTGAGGGAGGCTATGGAATTATTCATATTTTAAAATTTGCTAATGAGACTACTAGGAAACTCTAGGGACAATTCTCAAACTAGATGCTACTTGTACCTTTTTCACAGAATTGCTGTGTTACCTATATGTCTTCTGATGCCATGATTTGACTATCAATCATTTATTTACTCTTTAAGAAACAAGAAAAGCTACACTACCATTCTGCAATGACAAAGAGCAAACTGAGACTGATGGGCCGTTTGCCTGATGCCAGAGCAGACTGCTGACAGACAGAACTAAGAGTTCACGAAGCTCCCCATTTCTCATAGCTATCTATCCCCAGGGTATTCAGTGATCCAATTTGCGATCCACATGAATTCTATAGTAATCAAACATATGTTCTGCAGTTTTCCTTAATGAAGTGAGTTTCTTTTTCCCTCAGACTGTTAACAGCAATTATTTGAGACAAAAATAATAAAAAGGATGTACACAAATGATAAGTTCGGCTGATATAGCAGCTGCCATGGCTGGTCACTGTGTTGCAGGCCTCATCTTGTTTCCTTAACACAGAATTAAGCAGCCAGTTGCTGTATTTCTTTCATACTTCCTGAATTTTGGTGACACAGGAAGTATTTTAGAAATACTTACTAATTAATCTAATGGCCTGGGTACTTTTTTTTTTTTTTTTGTCAAAGTTCAAGTTGTTTCTGTTACTGTCATAGTATCTAATCTGCTGTCCTAATCAATGCCTATTATCTGGACGTCAGAAATGCAGAGACAAGGGCTGCAGGACTAACTTCTACTCTATACAAACTGCTATAACTCAGAATTCATGACATCCAACCCTGCCGTGGCAAAAGATCATGAGTAAAGGGATGTTTTGTCCACAAACACAAACAACCGAGTCATTGGGGAAGATGGCAAGGCCCTCTTTTTCTCTATTATTACTTCTTAGTTGTAATGGATTCTATAGAACCGATACTTGGAAAAAATAACAAAACAACTAGGAGGAAAAACAGAAGACAGCAAGTGAGGACGAGTCAGTACCATCTGCTGGAAGGGCTGGGGGAGGGGTTACCATCATCCTGTGAGTCCTCTTCCAGCCGGTCCTTGCCACCACTCTCCACCCCTGAGGTGTGGGAGCTGCCATGGCTGGTCATTGAGCTGCAGGTCTTCAGCTTGCGGTGGATGGCGCTGCCGGAGTAGCTGTCCTCTGGGCCCGTGTCCCGGGGCTTGGTGTCTGCCTCGATGCCCGAGGTGTGGGAGCTGCTGTGGCTGGCAGTGGAGTGACGAGACAGGCGCTTGTGCTTCATGCTGCCTGCGCTGCTCCCGCTGGCCCGGGAACGCTTTTCCAGCTGGTCCATGTCAAGGTCCAGGTTGTCACTGATGTAGGATTCCCGGTACTGCTTCTTCTCTGTGTGGTGAGGAACACAGCTTGTCATTACATTTGGCCAAGACAGAAAAAAAAACAGTAGGTTAGCGTGAGTGAGTCATTAGGCCAAGAACAAGTATAATTTCACACTCAGAACCTACTAAATGGAAAGTGGTCATAATTTTAATAGGAACTCCACTTGAGGAGACTGAAAAATGAATAAAAACCAGTACGACAGGTTTGGGGGCGTATTTAAACTACTCGAAAGGTTTTACAGCTTTGAGCACTATAGAACAGAGCTATTCAAAGTATAAGTCAGCAGACCACTCTTGTCAACAAACTGTTAATGGTCCATAGTGAAACAATTTCAATAACAGAATAAACATTTAGCAAGTTTTAGAGCAATCTGACATTGTCATGATAGCCACTAATGTGATTTTGTATTTTGCAAAAGTATCAGTCCACGGTGGATTAGAAATTTTAAAAACTCGGTACTTCCCCAAAGATAATTTTAGAAGCACTGCTATAGGGGACTGTTTAATATATATAATTATGCCAATTGCCATTCATTTTGTTAGTTCAATTGTTCAGTTCGGTCCATTGTTAGCTTAGCTCTGTCAAATACAATATAAAATAAAACTATTCTGAGAATTTCTTTCAAAGAATTCTAAAATTTAGATTTATATTAATGAAAATCACTTTTCTCCATTTAGGCTGAATAAATGAGACCTTATCAATCATTTAGAAAACATAATAATCACTATTGGTTTGCCATGTGCCCTCTGATTGGTAAAACTGTTCTTTAACAAGTCAGTGCTGTTCTTTAATACAAAGACAAAATATCGGAAAGTTCCTTTTATCAAATTCTAAACTAACCATTATGCTAAGGCACAAAAGTAACAACTGAGGTGCAGGTAGGTATATGACTGACAAAAAAAATATTATTTTTGTATTTCAGGTCGGAAATTTACAACAACAAAAAACGTTTACCTTCCTTGTATCTTTAATACTGATGAGAAAGAACACATTGAAACGATGCTAAAAAATGAAGACTGTATTTGGGGAATGTTAAGTTGATATTATTTCAGAAACTGCTAGCTAGTAGACTAATTGGGTTCTCGGGGGCTGAAAATGGATTTAATTGTTCTATTTCTTGGTTAAGTGAAAACACTTACACGTCTAATGTCTGAATCCAGCTCCGAAGTGTAATCGCCACAGGCTCCCCAGAGAGGGATTGAGCATCAGCAGAAAGAGAAGACAATGCTTTCCAGAATGCAAAATGGAAAAAATGCTTGGAGGAGCCTATGTGTACATTTCTGGGCTCTAGCCCATTCACTTTAGTTCTAAGGAATCAGGCTGAAACACAAAGGCGAGTGTGTGTAGCCACACAGAAAGAAGACTGGAACCGGACATTGCAGCCCAGCACACATATCATTGAGACCAAAGTACATTTCACTCATCTTTTAGGGCTAGACTAGGTTCTAAGGATTCCTGTTTTTTGAAGGCAACAGGGGTTGTGACAAAGATGGAGAGCTAAAAGCATCTGCAAAATTCTCATACAATTTCTATTCACTGTAGCTTCAAAATAATAGCCATGTGGTCCCTAAGGGATGGGTGGCAAGTGAAGAGAAAAAAATTAAAGAAAAAAAGAAAAATGTTCTATAACATATCGGAGTTCTAAGACAGTTGGGAATTGTGGATCTAGCAATTTAAAAGCTTTTCTGCCTCTTTATAACTAGTCCTCTTACTCCCAACTTCCCGAAAGGTTTGGAGCCAACCATAGTTTTTCCATACTCACTAGTATACTCACTGGAAGACGAGCGCTTGCCAGCCTGCTCTCTTCCCAGTAGGAGTCTAGTGTAAATCTACTTCCTGTCAAAGTGTCGGCTCAGCCTTGGCGCTCTACATGGCTGGCCTCTGTTCCCTTCACAGTGCTACATCACTTAGACCTGCAAACATTTAGGAAGCTACATACCGCTCATTACGAACTGAGGGAAATTTTGAAATAATTCACAAATTTATTCTAAGAAAGGCAAGACGCAACCTGTCATCCTCCTAATAATTACCAGCACGGACAGCGCAGATGGCCAACATGTCAGTGTCCTTTCATTTCCCCTGTGGTAAAAGCCCAGAGACCGCAAAGTTTGTCACACATTGTTTTGGAATATATGCAGTCAAAGTGGCCTCTGGACATATGACCTGAGAATAAGCTCTAGCTATTGACTAAAGCTGGGTTACAAAAATTTTATTTAATGAAAAAGACATTTCTTCTCTTCTAAATTCTATAGAAGAATTCTTATGATCATTTTCTACTACAAAATGCTAAAACGGTGTTTCGGACAAGGTGACTAAAATAAATTTGATCGAGTAAAACACAGACTCTTTCTGTGCTGCTTTTCTGCTATACCAATGCTGAGAAAGCTTAAGAAAACGATGGAGTCCTTAAGTGTGGGTGAGACAACTGGATTCGGGCCAGGGCTGGTCCAGGGAAACCTGGTTCCAGGCTTCCTTCCGACCTGGAGGGATCTCTAAGTAGAAGAAATTAAGTATATTTTCTTTGGAAGAAGAAAAAAAAGTCTCCTTCCCCTCCATCCCCGAAATCTATGTAAACTTTTCCAAATAAAAGACCTACTCATGTAAGTCCCCAAATGTACTCTGTACTATATACTTGGTAATGGATGAAACTCACCCTCTGAGAACTCAAAATACTTTGTAATTTTACCTTAGACCCTATAGGGGAGGTTCTTTAATTCGTTGAAGCTCTTACGAGCTCCTCTTAAGGTCACCTAAATAAGATTTTACTAAAATGCTGCTGGTAGAGAGCTGATGGAATAAATAAACTTCTCAAGGCAATAGTTAGGAACAACGCTGACTTGGCGAATGAGGGCTCTGCACCTCAGGAAGTCACCTATTCTCACGAGTTTCCTGTCCTGTCTGAATTCCTCTTAATATTCATGTCAGCATCAGAGAGATATATTTGTTATACCAATGAGTCATCGTGGTGAAGAGCTGGCAGTCTGGCAGCAGAGGAAGCCAACACACCTGACAGTTTTACCAATTTTCCCAGAAGACAGATGCAGTTTGGTGGCAGACAGTGGGAGATGATTCATGTTCTAATCACTACTCCAATTACAATGACATCTCCAAACTGGGTCTCGTTTAGAGAGAGACAGCTTTTGAGAGGAATCAGTCAGATGTGCAAACTTCTAAAGTTTTCTGTTTGTTAAGAGAAGACAGGCATTTGTCTTGTTTCTGTCAGAAAGGTGGGGTCTGAGAGGTCAATGTCTGTTTCAGATATGAACCTAAGGTATGAATCTGCCTCCCAGGGATCAAACACCCCCAAATCTACGAATCTAATAGAATTACCAAGAATTAGTACAACATGAATTTTCCAAACAAATTGAAGGCATTAAATATAAATAAGGAGGCAGAGCAGCACTTTGTGGAATGAGACGGTGTGTGTTAACTGGGCTAACAATGAGGTCAGTACTGGAAAGCTGAAGCTACTGTCGGAGGCCCCATCCTTGCCTTCCTCTTCCTCACTATGATGTGTTCCCCTTCTCAGGGCCAGGACTCCCGGCTCCAAATAGACTGCTCTATTCTGTGTCACAGGGCAGCCCCCACCGCACTGGCTGATAAAATCCTCAAATGAAAACTGCTTTCTCCATTGTTTGTCATTCTTCCTGAGGCCGACTTGGGAGCCTCCCAGCAGTCAGTAAGAGAGACTGGAAGACATTACATTTCTGTGACCTACCTTTACCAGAAAGAAGTTCAGATTGCCTATGGATAATAGAGCCAAGATGACTTGGTGTATATACAGAGCTCTCAGATGCAGATAAACTTTGGCCTGCACCTTCATGTGGCAGCTTTTTGCAAGGATTTTTCTAGCCAAATGTGAGGGAACTTTAAAGAGGCTATACTGGAGGGCTAGCTACAGGATGGGATAACCTCAGGTATTTGGGATAGGTGCTGTGGTTGGTGGGCCTCAAGGCTCTATCCCTTGCCCTCTGAAACAGTGCTGAGATGTAAACAGGAACAGTGCTCTGAATCTGGAGAGGCTCAGTCCTCAAAACCCCACTCTTCAGGACCCTAAAGCCACAGTTCACAGCAGCTGTAGAGTGAATGACCACGGATGGCAAAACACCATTTGCTTCCCCATCCCAGACCCCAGGATACCTTCATTTTCCTCCAGCTTCCGGATGTGGCGCAGGACAGGCTGCAAATTCATGTAGAGGCGGTGGCTGTTGCTCAGGAGTTGCAGGAGGTGTCTGGAGCGCATGGGACACCCTGTGTAGTATATGAGCTTCCTGGCTGAGGGCAAACCATCTGGCAAAATCTCGAATTTCTTACCCTATGGAGGGAAAGCATAAATCAGATTCAGGAAGAAAAGTCTCTGATTTGCCACGGTTCCCTTCATTTTTTATTTAGCAAGGAAAACTACAGATTTGGAAATACACATATGTGCAGCAGGTCCTTGAAAAACATCATTTCGTCATAATGTTGATGAGATGTTGTAGGAACTTAATTCTTGTTTCTATCTATTAGCCTGTGGTAAAACTGGTTTCATTATATGTCATTTTGCTTAAAGCTATCAAACCTATTCTGACATTAAGTGAGGACTTATTGTATAAAGCTCCATTCAAAGTTTATTGAGAGATAAATTACTGTTTCCTCTTTCAAAAATGTCACAGGACAGAGGAATCCAGGAAAAATCCAGGAAAGTGTCTAGCCAGTATCTTCTGGTAAACACTAACTGGGTATGACAGTTGAAGAATATCTTTGGTTTCTCTGGCTAGTCAGGCCACTTATATAATGGAGAAGGGCCCATCATGAAAGCACCCTCAAATGCAATCTCAACACCCTTACTCAGCAAACAAATTCTAGAAGTGCATTCAAATATTTGTTAAAAACTTGTGATGTACTAAACACTGCAGTAGGCACTGAGAAAATGACAGTGAATAGGACAGATAAGGTCCCTACCTTCATGGAAATACATCTTGGTGGGAGAGATGGCAAATAAACACATAATTATAGTTTATGATAAATTCTGGGGATAAAATAAATAGAATTATGATAGTGAACAACACAAGATACTTATTTAGGGTTTTGAAAAAATATAAAACCCCTCTAGTTGGAAGAGAGAGAGCTGGAATCTAGAGGGACAGTTGAGGGATGAGACAGAAAAGAGAAAGAATTGTTATAAGTCGTATAAGTATCTATCAGTAGAGATATAAGGAATCTTATTAAGTCTGGGATCATTAATATAAAGTTCAAAGTTGATAGTGAGAGCTTCGTACAGTTCCTTAGTTATGGAATATTATAAATTCCTTTAACTTCGTTAATAATGGATAGGGTGGCAAGACTACAAAAAGGAATATGCCCAACATAATGATTCTCAGCCAGATGGAAGAGGTAAAGCGGAGAGGGAGGCATATTCTAATTGTACATTTAAAGTCGCCACAATGCAATATGGGTTTGTGTAACTCAAATAGGGATGGAATTTTTCACCTCTGAACTTTTCAGTTTAAAGAAACCACCAGTGGATGCCAATGCTATAATGGTAATAACTGACACCTAATGAGCATGAGCACGTATTAACTCATTAATCCTCACAGTAAGTCTTTAGGGGAAAGCCAATTATCCCCATTTTGAAATGAAGAAACCAAGGCACAGAGAGGTTAAATAACTTGCTCAAGGTCACGCAGATAGGCAGAGCTGGGCAGAACTGGCTGTGAGAAGAATCATCTGAAAAGTTTGTCGAAGCAGACTCTTGGTCTCCAAACCACATCCACTGAACTAGAAATCTCTAGGAGAGGAGGATGAGGCCCCAAAATCTATTATCTTAAACATGCTCCTCAGGTGAATTTGATGTACAGCTGGATTCAGGAACCTCTGAGTCCAGGACCCTTAAAACACTCAATTTCATAAATGCATTTTATTACTACTTAATTTGGGACATGAAAGGGGCAGGTAGGGTAAAATTTGTTCATTTTCAAACAGCTCAGATCCTTTGACAAGGAGCTGGATGAGAGAGAGAGTCAGTGAAGAGGAGTCAGGTCAGGCTCCACTTAATTTAAGAGTAAAGTGAAATCAGATTGAATTGTGCCCAAGTAATTAAAGTAATGTAGTCAGAAACAGGTCTTTTGACTAACAGGGCAGTGTGGAGTCAGTGCCCAAATGTTGCTTGGCAATACAGCCCTTTATTTATATAGGCCATCTTCCTTATGGGAGAGAGGCCCATATGTACAAATCCTTATCTTCCTTCCTTTGTGTGTTTATTTCAATAATTTCTGAAGGAAAAAAAATTATGGATTTTAATGACCACTAGATATGCACATTATCAACTATAATCTTTTGAACTCTACCAAAAAAATGGATGTAGTTGGCAAAGTAGAGAAACAGAAGAATCATGAATTTGTTCTAACAACAACAAAGTGTACCATTCTTAATACTCTAAAAATAAAAGTATTTTTCTTGTTAAGAATTGCAGACTTTTCTGTATAATGATGAGTTTCAAAGAGTCAGATATTAATAGAAATATCTTTTTATATAACTCTTTATTCTTTGTTCAAAAGAAGTAACTTCCAAAAGCACTGGTCAACCCCCACACTAAGAGTAATTTACCCTGTGATTACAGTTTCATGTTTTGTAACCCCTCTGCTCTGGGCTTTCAAAAATAATTCTATTTAATGAACTCATCTTTTACTTTTCTCACATTCTCTCTGCAACTAGAATAATTTAGGGTAGTATGGTGAGGACTAGACACAAAATTAAAATTAATAATTTTTTTTGCTAAGATTCTTCAATTTTAGGTTCACCACTGATGAGTGACAAGGATTATAGCACATGCATAAGAATATAAGAAAGCTAATTATGTTTACTGTCAAATTTTAAAAAATACCAACTTTTCTGCTAGGGACAATATTGTTTTAAAAAACAAGAAATGACAAAAATCCAAAAACCCAAACAACTGAGTTTTTTCTTTTTTTTTTTTAGTTATTTTTAACTTACCACAAACACCAACTTTCCAACATTTGTCCAGGGAAAATCATAAAGTAATTGTTTCTCTTCATCTAAATTCTGTGGAAAGAATTATAATGCATACAGAGTTACTAATAAAACTGACAGATACTCTAAAATGGCTCTAATTTCTCTCCTGGAAAACTAAAATACATTAATTAAAATCTGAAAGAGGTCCTCAACTCTCTTGGGAGACTTGCAGACAGTAATTAGGATTACTGATACAATTTGTAGCTTTGGCTCTTGAGTGACTGCATTAACTGGCCCTTTTTCAAGGCAATCTTTTCTCTTTTGTCTTATCCTTAAATTTAAATAAAAAGTCTAAAAGACTCAGGCAATTGAGGGATAAGGCACTCAGACTTTCATAATTGGATATTTGCCTACATCAAAGATAAGACACCCTATATTCTCCTGGGTTCTCACAGAATGAGGCATTTTGTCTCCCCTACTGATGGCTGTATGATAACACCATCCCACCTACTTATTCGAGGGACAAACTTTATCAGAAAAGTGTAACGGAAATTAAAATGTCTGGGAAGGCACTGTATTAACATGTTATTTTTCTATAGACAGTTATAAATGTTCTAGAGGATAAAAGAGAATATTTAAAATCAATGACACACCAAGAAAAATGTTTGGATATTAATGATCTGTTGGTGATGAACGTGGGCCAATTTTTGGCTTGTTTTCTGCCCTAGAGGACTCATCACTATCAAGGTTTAGACTGCAGCCTTCATCTATCCCGCATCATCCACATCTATGTTAGACAGGCAGGAAGTAATGACCAATCCAGTGTCAGAAATTGACCAGTGACATTGTCACTGGCACATTGTCAATGTAAGACATAGTGGATACTATCTGACACTTATTTTTCATTCACTAACCTGAAAAATCTGTATCCCTCGCATGGTCAATCCAAGGGTCAGAGAAGCTTCAATTTCCCTTTTATCCTGTAGGAATAAAATTGTATGAAAACATATATTTTTCTTCTACAATGGACAATTTAGCACCAAAGAAAAGAAAGAGAAAGAAAATTCGGGACTGGAAAATTTCTGGTTTAAAATAACTTTGCTCATCTTGCACATCCCTAATTTTCTATGAGCTTTAAGAAACTCATGAACACAGAGTGAATCAATAATGGTATATTATACTTATTAAATCCCTCGGATTTCAAAAGTACTAGTGTTTTCATCATATTAAATTCATTTTCATGTCTGACAATATTCTAAATACTTATGTTCCTGAGAACTCTAGTAAACAAGAATATTTTTGCTTTCATATCATGATTTTTACCTTCTGTCTTATGATTAACCTTTTCTTAGGTGTTAGCATCTTGAATCTAATGTCATAGCTACACTGTGACATAGCTACTAGACTTTCTTTACATGTTTCAAACCAGGTTAAGTCTCTTAGCTTTGAAGCTAAAATTAGAGGTAAGCCTAAATATTTAAGGGTCTCTCAAGAAAATAGATAATAAAGCTGCAAAAGTTTTATTTTCAGTTAGTTTGGGAAAAAATTACTTATTTTTAAGAAGTTCAATTATTACTTGCCAAGATGACAGACATTCTACCAGCTAAACTATAAACTGTAAAAAATAAAGTACAACTACATAAGGAAAAAATTCTACAATTAAGAATGTACTCAGAAATTTGGCCACACCTTTTAAGTGCTCATCTGTAATAAGTGGATATAAAATATGAAGTTTAAAAAAGAAGATAAATAACATTACTAAATGACTAAATTGTTTTCATTATGAGATTTCTCAATAAAAACAATAAATATGTACAGATCTTTATTACATTTAGTCAGTTTTCTCATCAACACAGTGAGAAATATTTTTTGAAAATGCATCCTGGCACGGAAAAGATAGAGCCTATTTTCACTGTTTGGGCTTTTTCTTTTCTTTTTCTCTTTATACCAACTAATATATTTTTTATGGCAAGAAAGGCACATATAGTATAGGTTTAAAAGGAGAAACCAATCCATCACTATGAGTTTAGGCCAATTTCTCTTTCAAGGCTGTTCTGATTACTTCCTGACATAAAACTGTGCTCATAAAAAAGATAGCTGTGCATGTATGAGGTGTGTAGTTCTGGAAAAGGGACACAGATTTTTTTCCCATTTGGAATGTTTCCTGTCCTCTGTCTACCTTACTTACGGTTTATAAGCAGGCCTTAGATGAAGCAGTTTTAACACCTGCCACCTGATTTCTTCAAAGAATGAAAACTCAGCCCATAAGATAATAATATCTATTCCTTACTTCATTTAGTTACATTTTATTATTAATTATCTTGTTTTAAGAAGACAAGAGTCATTTTCTATACCACGTAGAAGTACCGCACTTTAAGTAAATTTTAAAGATTAATTTTTACGCTAAAAATAAATGGGGATATCTACTTCAGTGAAGGATTCTCTAAAATACTAATCTTCCCTATCAAATAAGAATTAAAAAAAAAAAAGTAATTAATATTTATTGAACGCCCACTAACGTGCCAGGCACTCCACCTGGCTATTTCAGATTCATTACCTCACAGAATCTTCCCAACTTTGTGAAATGAATAGACGCATTCCCACTTAATAGATGGCCCAGGATTATAGTTATATTTGCCTGGGATCCCAGTATTACTGAGTGGTGACATAGGGTTTCTAACTGATATCTGATTCCAAAGCCACATTCTTCAATACATCAGTACTTTTAATAAGTTTTTAAATTATAAATTGATTTTCAAATGTAATTTATTTGCATTTTCTCTCATATAAATTGAAGTGTCACAAATAAAATCTCTTAAGGAAAAAAAAAATAACTCAGTCCTTTAGGCTTAGTTAAAGAGATTATATGGAACTCAATTACACCTTTCAAAGATGACAGGGCATTAACAGTGTGTGTCTCTTGGGCATGGAACCATCCTTTGGTTCCTTACCAAGTTTTCTGAACCAGCCAGGAAGATCACCAAGCAACATATCCAAACTACAGTCCAGTCTCCAATGGTCTACTTATGCTAATTTACCACAAAGGCTTACAGGCGTGCCAACAAGCATAATAGTAACAATGATAATAGCAAGGGCATAATGATAATGGTAACAGCATAATAATAATAGTAACAGTTTAATGTCATGTTTAACATGTGCTGGGCACTCTCTTTGAAGCATTTTCATCCATTATCTTTTAAGTCTTCAGTAAATCTCAGAGACAGGTATGTTACCATCCACATTTAACTATGGGGAAACTCAAGCACAGAGGTTAAGTAACTTGCCTAAGATCACGCAGTTAAGAGGTGAAGCTGGGATTCAATCCCAGAAGTTAGGCCCAACGGAACACACTCTGAACCACTTTAGCCTATTTGGTTTGAGAATATACCCTTGAACATGTAAGTGGGAATTCAGGAGTTCTTGCCAAGGAAGTGACACTTGTGAAACAGGGAGAGGAGTAGGGAGGGGGTGGGAAGAGAAGACAGAGATGATAAACAGCAGTGTGTGATTCCCTGTAGAGCCTGGCCCCAGTTGTTATTTGGGTGTGTAACCTCTGACCTCTGGAAAAATGAGACTAGTATACAGAGGACACAAAAGAGAGTAACAAACTTCAGAGAGTGAGGGAACACAGAGTTCAGGGGTGAAAGCACACAGCTTGATTTCAGGTAGACCTGGGTTGAATCCTGGCTCTGTCACTTACTAGTTTTGTGGTGTTTAGTCTGTTCCCACATCTGTAAGATGAAGATTACGGTTCCTATTTTACAAGGTTGTGAGGGTTTAAAAAAAAAAAAGATAAAGTGTTCCCCATAAACACAGTATTCAACAATAACTAGCAGCTGTGATGATGGTCTTGTTATTAATTGATACAATGCAGGTATGGCTTCGCTTTGAGGAATATTAAAAATTACTGACCAAACAAGTTGCCAATGTTACTCCCTAGGCAGAAATGCAGATTTGGGAAGAAGAAAAATAACTATTTCTTATCACTGCAAAGCCAGATTCACAGTTTGCAGCCTTTGTTATCTCAATATTAGAACCATTAAAAAAGACTCCATCCTGCTCTGAGGGCCAAGGATTCCAAGACTGAATTATGATGACAAACAAACAAACAGCAAGTCACATGAAAGTTCTTTAAAAGCCCATCAGAAAGTGAAATGAGAACTTTAAATAAAAGTTCCTCCTGCTCAAGAAGGTATTATTTTCTCAGAAGCTGCAGACTCGTTGTGGTTCTGTACCTTATACAGTCTGTAGTAATGAACCGCGACGTCATCCAGTCGGACGGCCTCTTTGATATATTTAAGATAAGCCTCGGAAGCGGTCAGTGCAAACTGATCTTTGTGCATGTTTGGAATGTGCTTCAGGATGTAGTCCTTCCCTCTCTTGGAAACAACCTGTTGGAACACAATGGGTGTGCAATGCAACATTTGTTGGAGGGATGTTAAATACTACCCTCGACCCCCAAATGACGGAAAGGACAGGACCTAAAACAGGCCCTGTAAACTGGCTGATTCATATTAGAAAATTCTCACTTTTATTTTGTTTTCACCATCAGTTATGATACGAGGCTGAACCTGCTAATAAGAGAAGCAGCGACATCAATTCAGCTGTAGTGCTGCATATCCGAAAGATCACAAAAAATGGGAAAAATATGTCCTCTTGGCTTGAAACCCACCAAGAAAAATAAAACATGCAAACTTGCAAAATTTTGTGCACACCACTGTTTATACTTGCAGTAGGTACCATGAAAAACATCTCTTCTCAGTATATCTTCAGGTTCTGGATTCTACTTAATCTTTCTAAAATTACAGCCACAGAGTAGGAGGTTCTACATGTTAATCCAAAGATGGCAGAGGACTGCGAGGAATTCTCTGAAACATGTTTGGTTTTTGCACAGAAGGCTGACATGAACACTATGAATACTTATGAGAAAAATAATTTCTTTTATATACTCATTGCAATTCATCGTTGCTTATATTTTCATCAGATAGTAGCCTGAGCTCTTAGATGTCAAAAATATATAGCATCCAGCAGCTACAGGCTAAGAGAAAAGTGTTGATTAAAGGTCCTAGCTGATTTTACAGGATTATAAAATGTGAAAAGAATTATGCAAGTGAACAAAAAGGAGCATTAAAAATCATCAGAATAAAAAAATTACAGAATTTTTAGCTTTAATGTTTAATGTTTTTATAGATATTGACATACTGTTTCTTCCTATTGAATTAAACATGACAAACTACTGGCCACTTATCAAATTTTGCTGAGAAGTCAAATGACAAGTTTTTCAGACGCCTTTTACAATCTTAAATCAGTACTTATCAATTTTTTCAGGCCAAAGACCATATAGAGAATACTCATAAGGACACTGGAGTAGTGATTTTGGTGGTCCCAAGAGTTGAGGCCACGGTAATCCAGGTACTCTGGATTCCATCTGCACTGACTGGGAAGCTCTGGTTTAAATGACCAAGGTTCAGTGAGTACTTGAAGACAACTAGGGAATGTAAATACAGGCTAATTTTGGTCCAACAGACATCGATATGTAAAAGCTTGACACCTTTTGCGGTTTCTTTTCAACAGAAGCACTGCCAATCAGTCAATAATAACATATACTGAGCACCTTACTGTGAAGTGCTGAAGAAAGAGAAAATTGAGTCTTAGAGGATGAACAGGAGTTAGCCAGGTAAAAATACGGAGAAGGATATAAGAACTGGAGGAGAAAGGCTAGTAGTGCTAACTGTCACTGGAGGTGTGGAACACAGGAACTGCTGGATGTTGCTACGGCATAAAATTCAAAATGCAGGACAATCAGAAAGGAAGCTGGAAAGGCTGGCAGGGACCACATCCTGGAAAGTTCCTGAGTCATGCTCTGGAGCCTGGGCAAGTGACAGGGGAGCCCCTGAAGGTTTAAATCAAGTGACAGGGGAGCCCCTGAAGGTTTAAATCAAGCAAAATCAACTCATCTATAATCGATGGAGTAAAGCCTCCATGGTGATGCTGTCAAGTACTGATGAGAGCTGGAACCTGGGAGATGGAAGGAACAAACATGGGGAGGGGACACAATAGACACTTAGAAAGTCAACAACAAAAATAGCAGAGAATCTTATTTCTCAAGCTGGGTGATTGGTAATCAAGTGTTTATGATAGAGGATGTTCTCTGGTTGGTTGGATGTGGCAGGGAGATAGAAGGGTGGTAAGGGGGAGTTCTGTATAACTCCAGTTTCTGGATGGCCAGATGGGTGGCGGTGCCACTAGCTGAGATTAGGAACAGAGAAGTAGGAATACTGAGAATTGAGATGGGCAGAATAACCTGACTTGGCACATTCTGAGTCTGAGATGCCTATGGGTAAAACAGCTATCTCACAGACACAGGGGAGAGACACAGATTTGGAAGTTGCCAGCGCACAGGGAAGGGGAGAGAAGCAGCTCTTCTTTCCCTTCCTCCTTTCTTTCCTGGAAATGGGGCAGTGCAAACCAAACACGTGTGTGTTCTGAGTGAAGAAGAGTTAGTTTGAACAGCTTAGGATACAGAAAAGAAGTTAGCAGAAACCTGAAGGAAGGATGGGAACAGACATGGACAGGGTGAGGCAGAGAAGGGACCGCTGAGCTAGTTCATGCTGGACCGGGGCTGGCTCCTCTCCTAGGAGTGAAGGAAACAGCAGTCAGAGCAAGGAGTTTACTTATGTGGAAGGTCCCGGACTTACGATGGTTAGATTTAGGACTTATGATGGTTAGATTTAGAACTTTTTCAACTTGACTATGATGCAAAGCAATATGCATTCAGTAGAAACAGTACTTTGAATTTTGATTTTTTCCTCAGTCTAGTGATATGTGCAATGATACTCTCTTGTGATGCTGGGCAGCAGCAGTGAGATACGTCAGCTATGCGATCATGAGGGTACCAACAGGTATTCTATAGTGTACTATGCTGCCAGTGTTTTTTGTTTTACTTCAATGCTTCAAACCTCTTCAGGCCGTGTTCAGGCTTTCAGCTGTGTTCATTAACACTGGGTACCCACACGACCATTTTTTCACTTTCAGTATAGTATTCAATAAATTACATGAGCTATTCCACAGTTTATTATGAAATAAGCTTTGTATTAGATGCATTTGCCCAAGGGTAGGCTAATTTAAGTGTTCTGAGCACATTTAAGGTAGACTAGCCTAAGCTATGATGTTAGGCTAGGTGTATTAAAAACATTTTGACTTACAATATTTCAACCTACAACAGGTTTATTGGGAAGTAACCTCATCACAAATTGAGGAGCACCTGTATTTGTTTTCTCAGCAGAGGAAAAGCTGTGAATTATCTTACCTTTTAAAGAGTAGTATTTTTCCCTCTTCGAAGAGGGAAAATACTGTTCAAATTAAAAGTAAATATGATCAAGGCCATATAAATGCTAAGAGAAGGCTGGCAAATTTCAAGTTCCACCATATTTAGGATGGATAGTAATCCTCTACCACATCAACTATAAAGTACATCAAGAGATCATGTGTACCATACTCTCGAGTTAATTTTATTTTGGGGCATCACTAAAGGTTTCACTGGCCACAAAACATCTGGGTTTCCATTTCTTGAAGCAACATGAGTAGCAGCACAACGAACTAATGTGCTAGAGAAAACATTTTAAAATTTGAAAACAGTGCCTACCCAAGATGGGAAGTAAGCCTCAGGCTCAAAGTATTTTCCATAGTGCTTATTCCTTTTGAAGTTCCCAAGATCAGCCTGCAGGGCAAAGGCTGCCAGCAGGAAATAGGCCTCCTCTCGGAGCACACACTGAGAATGAAGAACTTGTTTTCTCAGGTGCCAGTAATAATAGAATCTTGCTGCTCTGTCACTAGGAAAATAAAAGAAAACAGAACTCACATTCTGATGGAACAATCCAATGGCATGTAAACAGAACCCAAATCCTGCTCTCCATCTGGTGACAAGAGCTCTTCTGTTTCGGCTCCCTCCTCCTCCCACCCTCCCCACTCTCTGAAAAGGGGGAGATAATAGTGAATACCTGCTGCCTCCCTGAAGTCCTAGTCAGACTACGAAGAAGGCAAAAATAACATTTTCTAAGGCCTGTAACATTTAATTCATTCAGAGAATGGAAAAAGGGTCTAAATCACTATGGTCTAATATGATAAATATGTAATTGAACAAGTGTTACAATAGGAACCTAGGCATTTGTTGTCTGTATTAAAATAACTGTTATGATAATGCTACCCATATAAATAAGGACAAATCTGAGGAGATGATCCTGGCTTTAATGTTTTGCTATTCTCGTTTTTTTTGTCTTGTTTTCAGCTGAGCACATTACTAGTACTCTAAGGCCCTTTTAAAAATGTTTTTATTTACGACCGTCTAGAAAAAAATTTAACTATAAATGGTGTTTTCTCCCTCTCAAAACAAATGAACCGAAAAACGCTTTCCTTAAATTGTTTTTTATTAAGTGAATATTACTTTATGGGTGTGTTTTTATAGGCGTATGTTATGACAATCATGATATTCCTCAAAAATGGAAATACTAATAGTGCACAGATTACAGGCCACTGAGGTCAGAAATAAATATAGTCCCCATTAAATATGCTGAGTAAGAAGTGCTGACTGGGGAAAAAATATGGTTAAGCTCTCAAAGATGTCACAAGCAAATAGGACGCCTTTGTGATCAAAGTAAAAATGCAAAAAAAAAAAAAAAAAAAAAAAGTGTGTGTATGTATTTAATGAGTTTATTATTATTAAATTTATTAAAATTATTCCTAATTATTTTAGGCTGAATGTTTACTTGAGATTCATAGCTTATTAGCTGATAATAATAAAAACATATGGGTTTATTTTAACCAAGATTGTGTTTAAGCACGAAGAGTTTAAAAATAAAGCATTTATGTAATTTCTTTCCTCTTGGGACAGAGTACTTCTTTTTATAATGCTGACCACATAGTGTTTGGACTAGCTCCTCTCTGAAAAAAAGGGCATAAGTATAGGGATAAATTAAACACTCGTTAGTCCCAAAGGGTTAATTAGTGGTTACATAATATATTTTCCTCTTTCCAGTATATGCCATACTTAGTAGGTAAATTGAGTAAAAATTTTCATAAACTTGGAATAACTAAAAAGTTCCTCAGCCTTTTTTAATTTTAATGTGGCAATGATATAGATACTAAGAGAGAATCTCACATATAACTCATTAGCTAAATGTATCTTTGTCTCTTTTACATGGAGTTTCTCAAAATTTAAAAGCAAATTAGTAAAACAGAATTCACATTTCCAGTATATTCTATCAGCCAACAAAATCACTTCTGAAAGTTTCCAGCACTGAATCCTCCTAAGCAAATGATAAACTGACCCTCTGAAATAGTGAATTCTGAGTTTGTATCATGAGCATAGTATTGTTCGTCTAGAAAAAGAATCAATTACCTGCCGTTGCCAAACTTCATCTAAGATTCTCACAGGGTAATTCCACTGGGTGTAATCTTAGCTTTAAAGCTACTGCCAAGAACAGAAGCAAGACCCCAAAGTGAAAAGAAAACCAGGCTATATAAACACCCATGCATTTTTACAGGAGAGGCTTCTTGCTGCTGCCCTATTCCCCAACCCACCACCAGAATATAATATAATCCTTTAATCAGTCTCTCTACTCTTTACCAAGTGCCAGTTTCCTCTTGAATGAAATATCTTTTCGGTGACTGAATTGTTACTGAAAATGTGAAGTATAGAAAATGTGAGCCCGTGATAGTATTATTAACATTTTCATCAACAGTCTAACATGATCATTCATTCATTCATCCAACAAATATTTACTGAGTGCATACTGTATCTGTGTTGTAGAAACTGAAGATAGAACATGAGTGTGCAAAAAGATTTAAAAATCAAAAATCCTGCTCTTACAGAATTTATAGTCTAGCAGGGAGAGATAAACAATAAATGAGTATTTTATTTGGTTAGACGTATTTGATATGGTTTATTTATGTTAGAAGATGAGTGCTGTGGGGAATAAAGGTTTAGAATCTCTCCCTGTCCTCATACCTGATCAATCTGCCATTTTCCACGTAATACTGCACACGGAAGTGGATGATCATAGGAGGTCCAAACTGGTCAATACCCTGAATCAAAGACACATAAAATCAAGCTATTTTTAGTTACTTCAAAAATAGATTGCAAAAGTAACAAAATACCATTATTGACAAGATACTTTTTAAACACCAAAAGGTTTTATCTACTTCTAACTAGTGATGCCTTACAGCAGGTAGACAAATGTCTCATATGGATACCAGGTTCATGCAAAACCAGGAAGTTATCATCACTGTATCTGATACTCATTCACTGTAATGTCAATGACAAAATAAGGGAAGATAAAAATAAATGCCAGTGGAAACTTCTAGCTGAGATCCAGCTACCCTCTCAGCTCTGTCCCCTGTGGTGACCATTTGCTCCTCATTACAAACGTTCTCTTATTCCTCTGACATTCCACATGCCAAATTCTAATATGCTGTTTGTTTATTTAGACATCCATGTTCCTTACTTTGTAGTTGGCTTTGAAGTAGCCGTCTAGTTTATTACAAGAATTCTTAAATACAAATCAAAGGAACTAAGATTAAACACTGAGGATTTATTCCTGATTTACTAGGGTGATCCTAACAACACTAGGTAAATTCCTTGTGAATGCTGCCTCATGCAAACAGAATTGATGTTTACTAAATAAAAGCACCAGTACAATAAAGTGACAAAATATCAAATATAAGGAGAGTAAAAGTAGATTCAAAAATTGTTAATAATATTTAGATCAGTTTTGACAACAGCCCCAGAAGAGGAACACATACTTTTGCCAAGCTTTACATTTCAAAACATCCCAAGATTACCAAAAAGTGATTATCCGACATTATTTAAACAGATATCCAAAATCTATTATTTGCTATGAGATATTAATACTTCATCAATGTGACATTTTAGGACTTATAAAATTCATTTCCCTTTCCCATTCTCTACTATATAAAATATCAGGTACTTTTCTAATGTAAAATAGTTAAAATAAACCTTTTGAAAAATCAAAATAATTTTTCTTATAAATGTAACCTCACCCAAGTGACTTCGTATTGTCGTACCTTGCTGGCCTCTTTCTTCCATTCTTTTGGACAATACTTATAAAGCTTTTGTGACAATTCCATATACACATGTTCATTATCTGCACATTATAAAAAAGGAAACAAGGATAGATTTTTTTCAAAGAAAAGAATACATGAAGAAACAGGTTTTTTAAAAGCCTTAAGATTCGTGAATGTTCTCTAAATGCACACACTACCAAGAAAACCCAACATGATGTTAAAAGATAATAAGTTCTGTGGGCTAGACATTAATGACATTCTTTATGAATTATTTTGCTTTTGCAATACAGAAAACATACTATTAAAAATATTTAATATTTAGAAGAAGTATTAGTTTCAACTCCTGCTTTTACTTAGTTTGTAGGATCATTTTATCTTAGAGTGTAAATTCTAACATGGGGCAGTACTTGGTCTTACAAAAACGTGCTTTTGTTTTGCTCACTGAAGATTCTTCTCATAGGTGCACAGTAATAAAACAGCACAGAAACATCATCTTAACTGCTGTATAAGAAATGAGAGAACATCGACGACGATGGCACATTTCCCAGGGAGGAGCCTGACCCATTCTTTGTGAAGAATAGTCCCCAAGACTCTTCCTTCCGTGAGTTCTCTTTGTAAAATACGGTATGAGAAAATGATAAACCATTACTCACATTGCCTTTGGGATTGATTTTGTGGGAAGAGGAGAAGAATCTTATGCAAAACAAGAATGAATGCCAAAATAGTTCTTCAAGGGAATGACGTTCTTAAGATGAACAGAAAATAAGACTGCTAAAAACCCATGTTAAAATGATCTAAACATGTGAAAACAAGCTAGTAAAAAATATAAAAATTTTCATACTTCCCAAAGAGAATCTTTTAAAAGATTTATTTCACAAGAAAAGCCTTTGGCATTCTTATTTTGTACAAAGTTTTAATTTTTTTTTTTTTAAGACAAAGCTTATCCTTTTTTTTCTAACCTTTATTAAGTAAGAGGCAGACTCATAGAACACTCTGCATAAAAAGTATTAAATCTGGAAAAAAAAATGTATCTCTTTGCCTACTCCAAGGATAACATACTTGCCCACACTGTCAGTCCTGACTGAATGCTAGAGTTTGACTGGAAACACACCATAAGAGAACAGGAAGGGTAAAAGCTACTCTTTGTCTGTAAATGGCAATATTAAGTCAACAAATTTGAATGAAATGGATAAGAAAAAGGTCTCAGAGACAGAAGTGTTTTTTAAATCCACCTATCGAATCAATTAACACTATCTCCCATCTCTCATATGTTACTGATTAAACATGAAATAGGCAAGACCAGACAACCTTCCCATTGAATCTGATTTGTGTTGGGCTGAGTTCCCATATGAAGAAGCAACATTGTGAACAGAACTGAGACTATTCACCATAACAGCTCCTATGTAGGTTTAAACTACCACTATGTCTCTACCATCTGACAGTTTGACCATGACTTTATACTTGAACTCTCAAGCACGCATCAATCCTACAAAGTAGGTGTACAGTAATTCCCATTTGACATGTGAGAAAACTGAAACTGAGAAAAGTCAAGCGACATGTGTAAAGTCACACAACTAGCTAGTGGTGGAACCGGAATTGGAACCAGGTCACCTGATTCCTCTTCCAAGGTACTTTCGCCATATTACAACCTCTCTTTAAAAAAAAAAAAAAAAAAAAAAATCTTAAAAACTCTTATTTTGAAACCTAAAGGAGCTGTAAACTGGTTGTATTAGACTGACTTGTTGGACAATGAATCAACAGTCTGGCTGTACTAAGAAGGGTGAACTTTGAGTGTGGAATAAAAGTAGTTATTTAGAATCTACAGGGCATCTTATTTCTTCTAGACCCTTTTTTGAAGGAGTGACTGAGGTATGCACTAATACAAGAATGGAGCTGAACATTTGTATTTTTATTGGTTTAACTACCACAGGAAGAAAATGAAGAACAAATGTTTGATTCATCAGTTTCTGATGTTCCTCCCTACTCCATGTTCTCTGGCCTCGCCGAAAAAGACAACTGAAAACAATTCACCTTTTGGAGAATGGCCTTGTTTATCAGTTGATCATGATACATTTTCAGCCTGAAAGATCTAAGCATTTTATCATACTAATCAGATTCTCAAGATATCATAAGCCTTTAGATTTAAACCAATTGCAGCAGTAGAAAATGATAATTCATATCCAATATAAAAACATTTTACAGTCTCCTTGAAAAACTGAGCAAAGATATGAAAGTTTTGGGGCACCTAAAAGAGTAGAGAAATTTAAAATATGATTTAAAAAAAAAAGAAAGGTTATAAGGAATGGCTACAGGTAAATCCTGGGAGCTTTATTATGGGGAGAGAAAGCTTATATGAAGCCCTTTACTTAAAAATATTCTCTACATAAATTAAAGTACACAGAAGAAACTGATACCATATCTCAGAATCATATATTCTGACTGGAAAAGAAAAGAAGTTCACAGTAAAGAGGGAAAAACAGCAAATTAGGGTAAATTATAGATCACTTTGTAATACAGTCAATAGCAAATGAATCTGAATAGAGGAAAGTCAGTTTTATTGTGTCTAAATTTCTTTTAATGTCAAAAATTATATTACAAATTAAATTAAAGAAACGCTCAAGCTAATTTCCTACTAGTTCCAGCTGCTCCCTCTGTGCAAGGAATTAATGAACCTCTGGTTCATTAAAACACAAAAGAGCAAACAGATAAAATTCAAACTCCTAAAGAGGAAACAATTTTTAAGTTTGAACTCTATATGACCTAAAGTTCTAAATTTTACAAGATATACACAAGAGTTAATTTTAAAAAATGAATACCAGACTAAAAATGGCCAGTTTATGAGTATTTTCACAATCACGATTTTATATTGTATGCCTAATTTAAGTTACAGCTATAAAACATTATTTCCTTAGGGATAGTTGATTAAATCCATCAGAGATAAGAATAAGACTTACTTTGTATAACACTGAGTCCAAAGAGGTGACAGTCCTTTAGCCTGAGTAGGTCACATACCTGGACCAGTAACTGGTGACACAGAATTTTAACCTGTAAGGAAAAAAAAAAAACATAACTTGAAATAATAATTCAACCAAGTCTACATAATATGCCACAATTGGGCAATTTAATGCATCCTAAATATATTCCTTGAAAGGACAAGCTGACACAACAAAATAATTGTTGGTTTATGGAAATCATTTACATTAATCTGAGACTGTGTTTCAATAATAATTATTAGAATACAAATTTTTACAACATGGCAATAAAAGTACCAATGCAGTCTTGTACAAGACTCATAAATCTTAAGATACAGGGACAAGACCTCCGTCTAAACCTATAGTGCATGATAAAATTTTCAGAAGGAATCCAAAATAGCCTACTCACATTATCAAAATTAGTAACCACCAAGTATATTTACAAGGAAAGTTTTCCTCTTGATGGTTTTCGCAAAATAATATACACTATACAATGAATTAATTTCTAGATTTTACTTATCTTAATCACTTCATTGTCTTAACTTTTAGGTACCTAAACCATATTTCTTCTCTGAATTCTAGTATAATTCAAATATCATAAAACCATAATAATTTGGAACTCTAGGGATAAATTATTCTGAAAAGTCACATGTTGAATGATAAAAGTCTTTAAAAGATACAGTTTTAAAACTTCTCAAATTTTTAATGAAGTGTTTTGAGGGATATTAGCTCTGCTGAGTTAGTCTTATTGAATTTAGAATCACTAAAGCTTATTAGAGTTAAGACTGACTTTAAGAGTCCATACAGGTCAATTTCTTCATTTTATAGAAGTAGAAAATAAACCCAGAAAGCTTAAAGTCATGTAGTTAGTAGTGGCAAAGGCAGCAACCTAAAACTTTTGCTCAATTGTGTATTATTATAACATTTTATGTGTATAATAAAATATGTGCAACATGACAGATTGTCATTTTAGCTATATATTTTATATGTGGGATTTCTCCTCTCATTTGTACCATCATTTACAAATTCTGTCTTCAATAATAGTGATGCCAATCACGGTTTTAAATATTAAGAATTCTAAATTAGTTAACTCTGAATTAATAACTTTTTATCACACAATAATATGTAACTCAGATTCAGAAAATAAAAACATGCTGAGATTCCTCGATAACTGAAAGCCAAACAATTCAGAATTGTGATAATGACAAATGGAGTAAGAGAAACAGGTTTACTACTCTTTTTCACGCTAACTACTAAATGACAACTAATCTAAAGCACTGTATCTACTGGAAAGTGCAAAAGGTGTTTATGAAAAGCCAGAGCAGCACAAATTCAGCTATTTGGAAACACCAGGAACTCGATGAAGCTGAGAGTGTCTTATTTTATACCCAGGATATATACGCACTCAGTAAATGTTTGATGGAGGAGAGCCAAGAGTCTGATTTCCCTGTGGGCTCCTTAACTTCATTCTGTTCCATGACTACAGACTCTGATTCGCTGAGCAGCATCATTTTATAAAAGTACCATTCAAGAATTTAGGGAAAATGTATTAATGCAAACCCACCAGCACTACTGGGAGAATATATATGCCAGTAGGAAATCTTTATCATCTTCAATCATTAAAAAGACTTTGGATTTTGAATTCTATACTACCATAATTCTACTTTACAAATAAGTTTAAATAAATAGAATGATAAAGGAAAAAGTATCACTTGTTATATAAAAATGAACTATATACTACAAATTTGAGACAAAATGTCATACAGTCTAAGGTATCTTAAATCCTTAGTTTTGATTATATTTTAAAATGTAATATACAGAGCACTCAGGATAAAATGTGATTAAAAGTTAATGGAAAAATTCCAAACCACAAACTGCATATAAACTATGTTGTATTGTATAACTGGTGTTCAACTAACGCTGTACATTTCCTCTATACATCACGCATAATTATTGCTATTCCATGAGATTAAATTAAGTATTTGAAACCTACTGAAAAAGCTCTTTAAAAACTATCAAATACGCACAGCCTTCTTGTTTAAAAACTACAATTAAACAAGGCTATGGCTCTGAATTCTTACCTGCTGTGAAAACAAGCTTGAGTTTTTTGTATTGGCATATTATGAGTCTTTAAGGTTACATGTTAGCTGATTGGGAAATTTTCAAGTTCTTTAGGCTTCAGGAGCAATGAAAACTTTAAAAAAGTGCTATAGAGTATGAAGTATTAAGAGTAAGAATTAAAGTATTATCTAAAAATATACTCAATATGGAACTTTTTAATAAAACAGCTTTTGATTTTAAATGTCAATGATTTATTATTGGGCAAGAATGTTTAAAATATGTTCCAGAAAAAAAGAACTGTTCACTCTAGTCTTAGTGAAGTCTTAGCTCTTGGCCACAATTTATATCACTCAAAAATCTGGTGGCTCTTACATTTACCCATGATTTTATTTCCCAAATTTTCCAAGTTTTCATATTTAATATTTATCTGATTAAAATAATTTAAAACAGCCCATATTAGTTCAACTCATAGAAAATTTTGAATGACCAAAACACAAAATTTACCCCTCATGCAGAAAGACAACATTTTATCAACTACATTTGTCAGAGAACAAACTTTCTTTGTTTAAAAAAAAAAAAAAAAAACTCTTTAGAAATGATTAAAAAAAAAAAATCAGACCATTAATGAAATAGTTTTTGCTACAGTTGATTTGTTATACCACGGATCTACAAATATCAACTGCTATTTTCTGAATACAAAAATAACACTTTGTAGAAAAAGACAGGCCTTTGGCAACCTTGAACTTGTTTCCTAGCAGTGAGGGACCACCATACTCCTTAACTGAATCCCTCCCTCCTTTGGTCTAACAGCCTGATAAAGAAGAGTCTGGGCATGGCAGAGAAGTCCACATGACCTGAAATAAGAATAGGCCTACTTGGGATTAGGACTCTCCATTTTCATTAATAGAGTTTCATTAATAGAGCACCCTCAAGAAATGAGCAAACAGCTCAAAGAAATTAAAACAAGTGATACTCTATGAAACTAATTTACTGAGCAATTCTCGGGTTACAGACACTGTAATAAGCACTTCCTGCATGTTGTACATTTAAATCTTCACACTGTCCCTGTGATGAGAATAAGATTATTGCCACTTTATAGATGAGGAAACTGAGGCAAAACAAACAAACAAACAAACAAATAAACAACCCTAGCTTGTCCAGGGTTGGAGTAGAGATTTCTGCCTAGGTCTCTCCTTAATCATGAGGATATATGGCTTTATGGTCCATGCTCATAGTCCTGACAATCCTGTAGGAATTATACTAATTTTGCAAAAGAAGGAAGTGAATAAGTATAAAATTTATCCTTGAGTAAGGAATTAAAAATAATAATAATAGCAGCTACTATCTATGTGTCAGGAATTATGCTATATGCTAACCCTTAATTCTCACAATCACCCTGTACCATAGGTACGAGTCCCATTTTATAAGTGAAGAGGAAGCTGAGGGAGGTTTAATAAATCTTCCAGAAGTCGTTCAGACATGGGATTTGAATTTGGTCTGTGTGTTTTAAATACATTCATGTCTTATCACTACAATACGGCTCCTCAATTATTATTCATAAAGGGAAGACAGAAAGGGAGCTAATATAAATCAAATGCCTGTTATGTGCTAGGTACAAGGCAAGTTGGTTTTACAAGTGAGTAAGGTGAGTCAGCGTAAGCAACTTCTCTAAAGATCACAAAACTAGTAAAGTGTAGAGTCAAAATATGAATAATCTGATAACATTTATGAACAAAAATAACTATATTATTATTACTAACAACCACCAACATTTATTTTCATTTACTATATATCATGTACTTTCCTAAGGTCTAGGCAACTGACACAAAGTCAAAAATGTAATCTAGTAAATAGAGTTATGTAGAGTCAAAGAAACTAAGTGATGCTGGATAAAGGTCTTTGCCTGGGGAGCTTAAGATTATAAACTATCTATAGCATCTCTTTAGGAGATCTTGTTAAATGCAGATTCTTGTGTCCTACCCTAGACATACTACATCAGCATCTCCAAAGAGTACAGTGGTCTGAATATTTAACATCTCCAAATAATGCTGATGTACATTAAAGTTTTAAAAACCACTAATCTACAAGAATGAATTGGCTATCTTTTGACCTGTTCTCCATATCCTGTATGCATGTACACACACACATGCATACATATTCTACAGGTGAAAAGACAGAAATGGAACTGAGAGGCTTCTTAAGTGCATATGCTACATGATTATGTATATTTTTAAAATTCAGTGGCTATATCGTTTTATATAACTATATAAGAGAACTCAAATAGCACATTCACATATATAAGTAAATTACATTTTAATATATTTTGCCAGTGCCCACAGTGAGATAGAGGGATATGTTGCCAATTTTTATTAGGTTTTAAAAATCGAATGCTGCAAAAATAAGTCTATCATTTCACACAGTAAAAACAACTTGGCTAGCCTGAATAGGAATGTAGCTAACAGAAATTCTGCCCAATGGATGATAAATTTCATTCAAGGTTTGATTCTCGGATAACCCCTATGAGTGAAAACAAGGTTACATTAGTAAATCAAGAAACTGCAGTGACTGTCAGAGGAAAGCCAAAAATAATTATGGTAATAAGCAGAACCTTTTCCTAGCTAAACTTTTTCATGGGGCTATTCATGTCATATATATTAAATATAACATTTAAAAATATTCTCTTATACACCAATTGGGTTAAAAATACAGTAGTTTATAGCTAGGAAAACTAATTCAAGGCATGCATTAAGGCAATTTTTTCCTTAATTCCATCAGAATACAACCAGTAAAAGAAAGAATATGAAAGTTGATAATATGGAGAGAAGTTGAAAAATGATAGGCATGATATTGATTATCATAAAACTGTTTGGCAGTCTCCATCAAAGCTAAACATATCTATACCTTAGGATCCACAATTTCACTCTTAGGTATAAGCCCAGAAATATATACATATGTGCATACATATAAAATATTCATAACATTTCTATTCATAATAGCCCCAAACTTAAAATAACCCAATGTCCATCAACAATAGTTGGACAAAGAATTTGAGCATATTGTTATACAATGAAAAATTATACAACAATGAAAAAGAAAGAATTATGGTAACATGTAAAAGAATGGATGAATTCCACAGGCCAAATGTTGAGTGAAAGAAGCCATATGCAAAAGAGAACACACCACATAATTTCAGCAGCATGAAGTTCAGAAACAAACAAGATTACTCACTGGTGATAGAGGCAGAATAGTTGTTACTCTTTGGGTAGAGATTACTGACTAGAAAGACTCACAAAAGAGGGGGCCTGGAAATGTACTGTATCTCCTGCCGGATGATGGTTACATGGATGTACACACTTGTAAAAATTCACTGAGCTGCACACTTAAGATTCCTATACTTTGCTGCATATAATTTATAATCCATTTTTAAAAGCTGAAAAAAGAAATCATATTCCTCAATGTCCAGGTGAACTAAGATGGTTAACTCTTATTCATGAAACATCAGTGATACCTTAGTGCTCAAATGCACAGCGTATGCTTGAAACTGACTAGATGTAGGCTGCTATTAAAACAAAGATCAAGACGCATACTAGAAAGCTAGCAATTATTACAATTTCATGTGTGTAGGTACAACTCAAGAGTATTTAAAAAGCAAATTCATATTATATATCGATAAAAATTATATTTCAATAAAAAGTTTAAAAATAGCAAAGTGTTTGTTTTTCTATAATATAGTAACCAAAATTCTCTAACTTTACCCTGGGCAAGAGAATGTTGAAGGCTGTTGCACTTAAGCCATAATTCAAAGCTTTAACCTGTGTAGACTACTTTAACATCTCAACCCACCACCTTGGTACAGGTATTCTGTAATGACTTCACTCTTAACTTGAATGTGGTCACTGGTGGGAACACGGATATTTAACCATTCCTTAAGTGGGATCTACTCACATTTATGATGATGTTCAGGGATTCATCATTGGGAAGGAAAATACACACACTCCGACGGTCTTGCATGACTCTGTTGTTATGGAAGTTCAATTTGTTCATTGTGTGTGGGCGCGCTTGTGGTCAGGGCTGGGCTCCGAGTCCTCGGCAATACCTCTGGTTCCGAGCACTCCAAAGCCGAACTCTACTCCTCATCACACATCCTACAGAAGCAGAAGCATCCCGATGTTCCACTAGGTAGGTTTCATAGCTGTAAAAAAGCCCAACGGCAGACTGTGAACAGAGGTGGTGACATTGGTGAGGGCGGACGGGGAGACGAGCACCAGCACAACTGCTGATGCTGGCACAGGGACAGCGTGTCTCGAAGCCAGGGCTGCCTAACTGAGTACACGAGAATGCCCTGAAATCTATTCCCTACTTTGCCTACTACCAAGTGCGCGAACATTTTCATTGGCGGGCGTGAGTTAAACGTAAAGCCAGACAGTGCCTCACACATTCAAGGCAGTACCACGCACTGCAGGGCACAGCCTGCCTCTGAGGAGTTTGTAGTCTCACATGGGACATAATGTAGGGTTCTGAAAATCCACAAAATGACAAAATAGCAACAACAAAATTCTCAATCTCTTTTTTTCTTTCATTGCAAACTCAAATAGATGCCCCGGCTCTTACGTTACATTCCTTCTCCAACCACTTTGGTCTGGCTTCCACCTCCTTCACGTCACCAACGTGGCCCTGACAAAGGAAGCCAGTGATCTCCAGACCATCAGTAGTATCCACAGGATTCACTTTAATTGATGTCTCTACGACATTCACCATGGTTGTTAAGCCCTCCTTGTAACATTTTTCTCCCTTAGTTTTTATGACCCTTCTTTCTCTCCTGATTCTCTAACATGAGAGTGCAAATAATTTTTCTATTTGTTATTTCACCAATCAATAAAATACACAGAAACAGCAAGACTTTATATATCAAACAATGTTTATATCCAAAAGAATGTGATTTTTGGATACCTCTGACATCTAATCAGTTTATTAAACATATTAATTTTATTTTTTAACTTCTCTCAGGTTTTTAATATATACAATTGTTTGCAAGTAGTAAAAATTTGTCTCCATTTTTAATAATTATGCCTTTTATTTGTTTCATGTCTCATTGAAGGATAATTTTAAAACAGTGGTGGATATTTCCTAATTTTAATGAGTGTGTCTAGTTGTTTCATATATTGTTACTAATATAACACAATTCAACCAAGATATATTAAGACTAGTTGCCTCTCAAAACACTAGTAATTGTTCATATTGTTCCTTTCCAGCTGTATTTGTAGGATACAAAAAGAGAATTTCCAGGAATATGGAATTGTTATACCAGGCAGAAAATACAACCATATAGTTTTAACAGAAAAGCCATTGTCAGTGTCTACGTAAATCAAAGTATAAAGGAGAGAAGATCTTAGCCTATTTGCTTCTTAAGGTTAAATGTCTATCTGTTAGCAGGATGGGAGAGAATATATTCTTAGATGACACCATGAGTAAATATAAACTAGTACTTCTTTCCAAAGTATAAATAAAATACCACCCACAAGAGAGCTACTCAAGCTAACTAAAAACAAATGGTAATCTTATAAGTGGTATTTCTTTCTTAGAAAGGTGACCAAAAGCTCCCTTAGGAGTACTCTGCTTTTCTTAAAGGATAACAGCAATTGTTTCACATTAGCTTGTAGACAGCACATCGCCTTATAGGGTTAATGGAGATCAAAGCTGCAATTCTCTCCAGTATGGGATGGTTAACCCATGTGTTCTATGACCACAAACTAACTGCATCCCAAAGCCAATCATCCACTTAAAACATGCACACTTTTAGTTCGACAGTTCCAAAGCACCAATTGTAGGACCTATGTGGGCTGCATCAGACTCTCCTGAATGTTTGCCACAAATGCCGAATCCTGAACGCAGTGACATTTCTACTGAATCATAACCAGGGTTAGGGCCCAGGAATCTGACATTCAATCATGTTTGGAAATCTAACTTTAATGAACAGAAGGAAGGTGGTGAGCACAGGGCTGGATATAATACCTTCGTAGTATACAGTGGGAAAACATCTTGAAGGCACAGAATTGGGGATAAGCAACATATGTGAATGATATCACATCATCACTACAACTGGGAAAAATAAGTCCTCAACATTTTCAAAGGTATAAATTCCTAAAACAGGTCATGTTCAGGTCATTGTCCTGAAAAAAAAAAAAGTTACTAGGTGATCTAGGGATAAATAAGTTGGGAAAGCAGGGTACCCTATATATGCCCTCTCTTAAAATTTCAGAAAATAATAAAGACTCTGAGAAATCCTGTGGACCACTTCTTAAATTTGTTCAAATTAATATTTCTCAAACTTATCTGGGCAGAGAATACTCTCCCAGCTCTGAGACATATCTATTAAATTTTGTGGCAAAATTTCCCCTATATATTGATATATTACAACGTGTAGGCCTTCTCTCTACTATTAAAATCCTTCAAGAAGAAATTATAAGCTATGCTTAAATGCATCTTATTTAAATTCAGACCCTTAAATGATATTAATCCCAGTATAACTCATCTTATTTAAATCTATATGTCGAATTGAGTTACTCCTATAATTTTCCATTTCTAATTACTCCAATTAAAGGGAGGTATTTCTACTGACCTACCTGCTAGAGTTTAAAAAATAAACTAGGGAAAAATATATGTTCTGAGGGTTGGGGTGTTTCCAAAGCTTCATTAATTTTAAAATTTCATTTGAGTACAATTTTTATTTATTTTATAGTTCAAATAATGCAGTAAAAAAAAAAGACTAGAGAAGACTATTGAAGAAAATTTAATAAAAGCAGAGTCTTTAAGGAGCAGTACTGCTTTACTGCTGCTTTTTCTGCTTTGAGGACAAATTTAAAAAGCCCTAAAAAGAGAGATAGGATTAAGTTTTTACTTTACTCAGGGCTGCATTAAAGCTGATTAAAAGGTTCTACTGAAGTAGCAAAATAACCATATCTTTAATATGTTCCAGTATAAAATTTAATATTAAATTGGACACTCCTGAAGAAAAGAATTAGACTAAAGTGATACCAATCTGGATTGCAGAAATTAGCTCCTTATCTATTGGCTCCGTATTCTGTGTCCTAAATTAAGTTTCAATTCAGTCCCAGGAGGGCACGTTTCCAATGATCTTAGGATAGATTATCTACAAAGAAGAAACCATGTCATAGTATCATATTTCTCAGGCAACAACAATTTTAAGAGTGATTAAGCTCCACCCTGTCATACTTATTAATACTCAATTTACAAATAAAATGTTAAGCTATGAGATTCCCACATTTGGATTTCGAACCCACTACATTATAAGCCCCTTTATCCTGATCAGCACCATTGGTCACAAAGTTACTTCATTTCTTTTAAGAATCAGGAAGCCACTATCTAGTGCGGACATTCAATACTGATTTCCATTTTTTAGAAATTATTAGAAATAACCTTTAAAACTAGGTCACCCTGGAATAAAAGCATGGATTTTAGTTCATTTTACTATAGCAATATTGGTTCGTCAGTCGTGACAAATTTACTATAGTCATGTAAGAGTTAACAGGAGGGGAAAGTGAGTGTACCTGGAGAGTATACAGGAACTCTCTCTATCATCTTTGCAACTCCTGTATATCTAAATGTATTCTAAAAGTTTTTTTAAAAAAGCTTTTTAAAGAAAACCTAGGTCACCAGAAATTTCCTACCCACAGAATGTAATCTCACTTAGAATGGAGGCAAAGTGCGATTCTCAATTCTAAGATTGTTACCCTAAAAAAAGTGCAAAGGTGGTAATTTGATAATATTCTATAAGGCATGCATGATGAGTAGGCATATTTCAGCAGTCAATAAGGTATCTTTATTATATAACAAAAACGATGCAAGAAATTATCTTGGAAAACTGAATTGCAGAGCTCTATCTTCTAATTTAATCATCAAACATTCATGATGCTCAAGTTACATACAGAGTACTGTAATATTTATTTGCTGAAAAGCAGAATACAAAAACAATAGATATGTCCCCTACACTCATGAGTTCGCCACCTGCTTAGGAACACACCACTGGCAAAAAGCTTAAGATGATGTTGTCCCTGCTTCTCAAGAGCACACAGACTCTGATGGTCAACTCTCATGGGAAGACATAACTGATGACAGCATTCGTGTGGCTAAGATCAGTTTGAAATAAATAGCATACAGTCTTTTAATGTGTTGTATTCTAAAAGTGATACCAAGATGCCTTTGGTAAGAGTTGGGTTTTTTTGGTTGTTCATTCATTTATTCATTCATTCAACATATTTGCACTGAACACTTACTATGTGCAAGGTGTTGTAGATATACGGTATACAGTACTGAACAAAACAAATACCTTGTCCTAATGAAGACAGACAATAAATATATTATGTATATGGTGATATGTACTACAAAGAAAAAGAAACCCAGAGTAGATGAGAGAGCTGATGGAGATAAGATGGTAGAGATATAGGGTAATCAGGAGAAGCATCTCTGTTAAGTTGATATTTGAGTTAATATCAGAATTAAAAGTTATGTCATTTCCTTCCTTCTTTCTTTCCATCTCTCTATTCCATCTATTCATCCATCAATCCTTCTATCCCAGAAAAGACTTTTCTAAATAGAGAGAATAGCAAATGATAAGGCTCACCTACTATTCTGAAAAGTTAAAATAATAGTACTAATTATAGCTAACATTTACTACATACTTAACTATGTGACAGGTGCTCCTGTTAAGTACTTATGGTATATTAAAGAAGACCATAAACTCTTTGCCATGCTTCTCATTGAGAGATGGGATCTAGTTCCCCTCCCCTTGAATCTGGGCTGGTTCCATGACTAATTCATACTCAGAAGTTCTGCTTATGGATAACTCATTTATGCAAATATTCTTTGTCTGTTATTCCAAAGCACAATGTCTACACTAACAGTTGCTTGTAGTTATTGTTCTTGTCTATCTCCTCTTCTTAGAACTTCTTAGAGCAGGGTCATTAGCTCTATCTACCTATCTATCTAGCTAGATATAATTTTTAAAATCTTCAATGGCAGATACATAGTATAAGCTCATTAAATGCTGGTTGTTTGGCTTACTATACATATGTCCTTGGACAAGGAAGATTCTACAGCAAGATTTCTTAGCCTTAGCACTGTTTACCTTATGGGCCATTGGTGCATTGTACGATGTTTAGCAGCATCCCTGGCCTTTTACTGACTACAAATCAGGAGTATCCCCCCACCTCCCAGTTGTGACAACCCAAAATATTGCCAGATAGTGCCAAATGTTCCCTGGGGGCAAAATTACCCACTGTTGAGAATCGGTGCTCTACAGGTTTCCTTATAGAGTCATTATGGGCTACTTTTTACCATCCAGCTGTTCTTGAAGTACACCAGGTCCTCAAATAACATCATTTTGTTCAACGTTTTTTCATTACAACATCGATGAGAAAAAAGAAAAATCGATTCCTGGCTAGATCCACTGTGTGGAGTTTGTGCAATCTCCCCATGTCTATGTGGGTTTTCTCTGGGTACTCCAGTGTCCTCCCACAGCCCAAAGATGTCCAGCCTGAGTGTGGGTGGATGTGTGTGTGAGTGCATCCTGTGACAGAAGGGTATCCTGCCTAGGGTTAGTGTCCACCTTGTGTCTTGTGCTGCCCAGATAGGTTCCAGCCTCCTGTGATGCTGAACTGAAATAAGTGGTTTAGAAAATCATGCTCTTACTTGTTTTTATTAACCTTTCTTAAATATGTACAACGCAATTTCAGTGTTTAATATTAGAAGTGTTTTGGGTCTTTATTTAGAAGTTTGGTGACATTTTTATGACAAGATATATGCTATAGAAACTTAACTCTTGTTTATAGCAATTTGTCCATGGTAAAATTAGTTTCGTTATACATTGTTTTGCTTAAAGTTGCAATTTCCAAGCACCTAATAATGATGTTAAATGAAGACTTATCATAACAGTATAACTCTCACTAAACTCACATTTCCAAACTAATGGAGTTCCAAACTCAGAAGTCTGGCTTGAACCTTGAAGTCAGATTTTTCAACCTCTTGAATGTCTAATGCTCTGGCTTCAGTAAAGCTTTGAAGGTTAGCCTTTTTAAAATTTAATTTTTAATGTATGAACTGCCAAACTTCTCGCATAAGTACACTTCCATTATTACCAGGTACTTGTTCCTGTAGAGTCCTATATTTTTATTCTAATATCTGGAAATATAAATATTAACTGGAAATAACTAATACCCAATTTTCAATTTGTCTATATGCTCATACTATGAGTATCTCTTTTTTAGTAACGATCATTTGCTTATAAGTGCCATTTTAGAAACAAAGAATTATTTATCTCAATTAAGAGTAAGTAAATCAAACATTTCCTACTTCGTGGCCTGTTTTGCAGTTACCGTTTTACCTAAAGAAGAAAGTAGTTGACATCTATCAACTACCTGGAGTCAAACGCTCTGTAAAGAACGTCGGGCTCTGTTAGCTCAACTCATCTTTCAACCATTGCTCTGGTAGATAAACAAGGAACTGACAAAAGCTAAAGAGCACCTCCTATATGACTGAACGTTAGGTGTTTAGAGACAATATGAATAGAATATTATTAAGAACGTATACTTAACCTTCCCAATTGGTCAAACATGGGTCCTAATCTGGATTCCACAATACTAGCTCTATGACAATGGGCAAGTAAACTAATTTCTGAGCCTGATTCAACTGTAAAATCTGTAATATTGGCCTCCCAGGATTATTGGAAAGATTGAATGAGATCGATAATAAAGTATTAGATATCAAGTTGCTGAGGGAAGGTTCAGTAAAATAACAGTCATAAGTTGCCAGGATATAAGAAGGCACATCTACAACTGATCAATATATCACCCAGAGATCCAGAACGTGTAGCTAGATGCAGCAACTAGACTAAACTTTGGGAGGTCTACTTGGAGAAGTTAAATGTATTGTTGGTTGTAAATGGAATGGTTGCCTTATGTTAGGTGGTGACTCCTTTGAAATTTTATTTATAAAATTTATGAAAAAGAGAAAGTACATATGAGTACATAGGTTCAAATGTGTTGTTTGACCAAAAGACGGAATGTAGAGGACATGTGTTTTAATCTACTTGGTACCATCTTTCTCTTGAAGAGTGCTCTTTTCCCATCCCAGATGTTTCCAGGGGGATATCAATCACAGTGTGTTCTCTACTCTGAATGGGTGACCCAGGGTTAGTCATGAAGACTACCCTATTCTGCAGTCACGATGCTTGGTCTAAAGGGTACACATAGGACCAAAAAAAAAAAAAAGCCATGAAATTTGTTATACAACTGCTGGGATGGAGAGGGCTGCTCTTCTTTCTGGACTGCTGTTTGTGCAAACGATACAAGTCTAGAGTTGCTGGCAATCATCTTTACATGGTAAGAATGTCCCTGAGGAAGGAAGTCATCATAGAGGAAAGTGAAGCTTAGAAATTATCCTAATTACATCATTTGGACTGCTATATCTAGCCATGTGAGAAGCCAGAAACCATTCCTAGGAATTCTCATATAATGAGCTAATAAATTCTCTCTCCTCTTAAGCTAATTCTGTCACTTGTGACTAAGTCCTCTATAACACAGCCTATCCAAACAAGAAGCTGATTTAATGCTTGACACATTTATTCATTAATTCACTGAGTGTCTACTATCACCAGCTATAAAGATCAACGTTTACTTGGAAACAAACAAACAAACGAATCAACAGTGCTCTAAGTTTTAAAGTTTCTTTCTATTCTACAACAAAGTAGAATATTCACTATGATAAATGTACATCAGTAGCAAAGAACACCTAGAAGGTGGAATAAAATCTGAGTAACTGAAAAGTTTAGGTGGTTCAGCTGCTGTTCAGATATCGTCATTCTCTAAGAGCATTACATACAGTAACTGATTTATGGAAAAATGTATGAATTCATTTAAGGCAAACAAGTACAGGGCAATTAATTCATAACAGTAATTTTCCCAAACAAAAGAATAGCTCATTTTGAATACTAATATGTGGGTGAATAGTCCTGTCTTATTAAAGGCCACATGTGTTTTTACAGAATTCTGTTGAATGTGCTTTCATTGTTATCCATTTGTAGATAAATTACAGTAGCTACAAAAAAAGGGGATTTTTGTTTTGTGTGGTTTTTTTTTGTTTTGTTGCAAACAAAGTAACTGGAAAGCATACTTTGATATATAATTTTGGAACTAGTCAGTTTAAAGTATAGTTGTAGCAATTTTAGTAAAAATAGCTTTAATTTGGGCCTATTTTATAAATTTGGTAAGGGGTATAGCATTAAATTAATTACCAAATGCAATCCAGTACAGACTATAACCTGACTAACATTACCACACTATACAACTGTAACTGACTATGTATGTCACTTGAAATACAGTTATCGTATGTAATATGTATATATGTAAATTTGTGAATTATATATGAGGTATATATATGTATATATGTAGACATGTACGTACAATACAGGTAATAACTACACATAAAATGTAGTTATTGAATCAAAGAAAAACTGAGTGTGCAAAGAGGGAATATAATGACAGGCAATATAATGTGCTACTTTAAGAGTTTGGGCTCTGGAGCCCGACTGCCTGAATTGGAATGTCCACTCTGACGCTTGCCGCCTGGGTGCCACTGGATAAGTCTCTTTACTTCTTTGTGTACATTTCTATCACCTCTGAAATAGGACTGTTATGAAGATCATTAAATAGGTTACTCACTTATTGACTTCATATCATGGAAATCAGGTGGAAGAAATGCTTTTTGGTAATATGTTGTGGTCGTAATCCATCTTGTTGTTAATCATACACTGAGTTATAAAAGAAATGGTATGTTCCTCCTCTTAGTAGCTTACAGATTATTTCATTTCTATATTTAACCAATGAGATTTGCTGCATCTTGGGAATGGAAATGAAAAAAAAACCCAAAAACCCCTTACAATTAAAGTGGACTTGAGTTGGTGCCAAGTATGTTTGTTATACTCTAATAAATAAAACATGTGGCTCATCCTTGGCTATAGAAAAGGGAGACTGTATGAAAGACAGAGGAGCTTTATATTGCAATGAGGAGAAAAATTAGTAAAATTGATGTACTTGTAAGCTGTAGTTGGCACTGTAAATCACTGCTACCAATACAATATGACTTTGTCTATAAAGATGTTCGTACCTTTTGATCCAACAATCTAACTTCTAAGGAATGTATAAGAAGGAAATTATTAAACCAAAGTACACTATGCTTTTGAACAAAAGTACACACTTGAACTCATCGGAGTATAAACAGGAAAAAAAATCTAAACAGTCTAACAACAGGAATAGATTAGTTAATTATTGTACATCAAAAAATAATAAAAATACCATTTATTAGCATATCCTCCTCTAAATCGCAAATGCCCACTATAGCACAAAATTATCCTGTTTTACTATGTTTTTAGAACAGAACTAACAAAAATGGAGAAGGCCCCTAAATTAGAAGGAAGGGTCACAAGTATTCTGTTAGTCAATGAACAAGCATAAGCCAAATACATCTGAGTCCTCCAGTACTTTATAAAGTACACTATGTTTTGTGCCTCATACTATTTCTCAATTCCAGCCCTTACAGAGCTTATAATCTCTTTGAAGAATCAAAATTAATACAGTAGAAACAACAGGAAGCAATACGATTGTATCTTAAGTTAAATGTTAAACTTTGTGGTAGAAGGTAGGTTGTGGGATTTGAGAAAAGGCTGAGAAGTGAAGGGAGTGAAGCATTCAGGAAAGATTTCAGGGGTGGTGCGGGATGTGGCGGGTAGAACTGCAAAGGTGGAAAGTAACACAGAAAAGGGCCCAAGTGGAGAGGCAGGAGAGAGGCCTGGACCCCTGCAAAAGATGTGTGGCCTGCCCCATGATGCAAACTCAAAGACTGTACAGACGAGAAATCATGTTGGGGTGCCCCCCTGAATTTTAAGGCATTATCTTCAGTACCTTGAGAGGCCTCTGAGGAGATTCATTGGGACAGCACACAGCAGGCAGTTTTTCAAAGCTTTGTTCTATGTTAACTCAACTACTTTCTCTAGCTTTGGCAATAGCTTTGCACACCATGGTATTCTGACTCCTGGCCTTTTATGTTTTCCCCTTCTTTGGCATTATTTTCTGCTATTACCATATTTGCTTTATTCATTTGATTACAGAAGCAAAGCAAGGGTGATGATAACAGTGGTACTTGGGGAAATGAAACCACTACTTTTTTTTACACTTGAGATTAAAAACATATTTCTACAAAACACGATTCTGGTATACTCTAAGCTGAACGGTAATAAGCACAACTTTGTTAATCAACAATTACCATGGCTTCTACCCTAGAGTTTATAAAAGAAGTTATGGGGTTCTTAAGAATTATTTTAAATATTTCAAAAAGCCTGATAAAATTGGTATATTAACCTATGGCGGTATCCTGAGAGAAATTAAACGACCATTTACTTAAGCAACTTTAATATCATTTTAAGTGCTCATTTTGATAGCACATTTAGTTTTACATGCCAAATTTAAAAAATAAAATGACAGTTTGATAGTTAATCTTTCCAAATATAAGGCCCAAGGAAAGTGAGGGAGAGGAAGGATAATAAAAGTGATTCTGAATGGTTGAAAGGTTGGGATAGATTTAGTTGCTACTTATATATACGTTTAAAAAACAATCTTATTATGAAAAAAAAGAAAATCCTTCTTTCGGTCCAGTCTATCTATCATTCTAGCAGCTTTTCTCTTCTACCATTCCTCCTCACTGTGTTCTCACCCAGATGTCCTGCCTGCCTTGTTCTTTGAATCTGCCGGTCCCCACAATGCTGCCAAAGCGACCTCATTAAACCGTACATTCGACCTTGCATATCACACTCCAGCTCACACTCTTCAGTGCCACAGCACTTACACAGGGTAATGCTTACACTCTAGGGCACGGATTCCCGCTCATCCTCAGTGTGACCATTCTACAATTCATGTTTTAGATTACTTCAGTACTTTTCCTTATGGTTTCCTGAACAAGTCTTGTTCTCATATATCTATGCTTTGGACCATGTTCTTTCCTCTATCTAGAGTATCCTCCCTTGCATATTATCTCACCCATCACCATCTCCAAAAGAATAAATACAAAGTATCTTCGTACTCCCCAGAGAACTCAGGAACTCTGTGCAGCATGTGTCCACATTGGTTGGTGGCTGAGGGGTGTTTCTCCTGCACTATTATCAGCCTTATACTTGTTGGCAACTCTGTCCGCCTGCGGAAGACAGTAATCTCCTCAAGGCCGGGATCTGTCAGCATCTCTATGTCCCTAATGCCTTAGGCAGTACTGGGCCTGTAATAGGCAACCGGTTAAGATGTGTTGAATAAATTATTTAGAAATTCACCAGAAATATGAATAAATTCCCTAACAATTAAGAATAAAATTGTTCTTTAAGAAGCATTCCCCCTCCTCCATCCCACCCCAACGAGAGTCAGTATCAGTCACAACTTCAATATTTTCTACATGTTAGTTATAAGGGGAAAGAGGGCACTTTTTTTTTTTATCTTTAAATCTAGTGGGGAAACATAAAGGGAAAATATGCTCCAATGCTGTCAACAAAGTACAGTTTCTAGGAAAGTCTCCCCATGTATCAGGTTAAACGAACTGGTATGAAAGCAAATGTGGAAAAAGACAGAACTTACTGCATCCCAACCAAAGTAAATGACACAAATATCCAACTCAAAATTTGACTAAGGAGCCAAACTGCCTAGATTTAACTCTTAGTCAGCTATCACCAGCTACGTGACCTTGGACTAGGCACTTCATCTCTCTACAGCTCAGCTTCCATATCTGTAAAATGGAAATAATAACAGTATCTACTTTATAGGATGTTGTAAGGCATATGGTAGGCACCATATAAGTGTTAACTGTTAATAGTTAAACTAGTTAAATGATATGAGGGGAATTTATAAAAACTAAAGTAACTCGAAGCCTAGAAGTAGGATGGGTGGGTTGGTGGGTGGTTTACTGTGGTAGCTTGCGATGTCGTCCAGGATCTAGTTTCTTACTGGTCGCTTGGAATCACATCAACCAGAATGTGGAGGCAAACAAAAGTACCAAAACCCATCCTGACTGAATGCCTGAGATCACAAGCTACCCATCACTGGGCAGGGGCATGGAATAGTTAGATCAGCTTAAGCCACCCAGAGTCCTCCAGAGCTAGAGCTAGAATTGAGATCAAATTTCCTGAAGTAAATGGACATCAAAACAAAAACCTGGGTACTTTTGGGAAGGTGGGAGATGTGAGAAGATGCCAGACAGACAATCGAGAAGAAGAACAAAGACAATGGTGAAATTCATGAATTTTAAACCAGAGAAACTATTTTTTCACAGCTGTTTGTATTCAAAAGTCATATCAGGTTTAGCAACCAGGCGCAAAAATTCCTTTCAACCAAGATGAATTTCTAGCATGACATCGCCAACAAAAAGTGCTGTTCTCAGGGAAAATCCTTCAACTTAGAAGCATCTGCTTCTAATTTCCACAATGAAATCTTTGATTCCTTCATTCATGGGACTTGCATTCAACTCCTCTGACACAGGAACTGCAGTTTTCTAGATAATGATTTTGCTATGAAATCTTATTATCTGACAGCAATATATGGAATATTAACATTAACTCGATTTTCCCCTGAAATATATATTTTTCCCAAAAAAGAGTATAATGCCTTCAACAAAGATTGAATTAAATACCTGGGAAGTTGCTAGCTTTCTTGTAACATTGCAAAAGGATTTTCCATGTCATTAAATGGTTCTTAACAACAACGATAAGATGTGATATACAAACTGGATATGCAAAAGTCCACTGACAGTAGAACAGTCAGTGGATAAGTAAAATACGGGACATGAAAACAATTCAGCAGTGAACACTAATGAACCGCAGCTACACATTAACAAGCATGAATCTCAAAATAATGTTGAGCAAAAAAAGCAAGTTGTAGAATATATACAGCATGATTCGTTTCTAGAATAGCAAGTTCAAAAAGTGGCAACTATAAACAATAATTCATTTACGGATATAATACATGTGTTAAGACTATAAAGAAAGGCAAAGGAAGGATTAACCTCAAAATTGTAGCAGTGGTGCTGTAGGGGCAGGCTTGGGGCAGGGGATATCTTAAGGGAAAAGAGCTTCAAAGATGTTAGAGAAATATTCTTTTCCTTAAGTTTGGTAGTGGATACAATGGTGTTCTTTTATTACTACTATTGTTTAAAATATACATAGACATAAACACTTTGTGTCTATTTCACAATTTGAAAAAATAAAATCAGAGGTATTGATGCTGAAAATGCTGCGAAAACCACATGCTAGTGATTAAATTTTTAAGACACATAAGACAAGTCTGAAATCAACTACAGCATACTAAAATAACTCCTTCTAAAATATTATTTTGCCTGATACATGTTTCTATGGCCTTGAAATTGAAAAAAAACAAAAAGCAAACAAACAAAAAAAAGCCTCAGATAGAGATTCCGGTGGTGTTAGTGAATTCGTATAGAAGCTTTTACAATTTATTGGCATGCATATGTATTAATTTCTGGCTTTCTATCTACTACTACTTGGAAAAATAATGTAATACAGTGTAATCAAATGAAATCTTGACCACTGTATCAGATCTGAGTGATCACCTAGTCCAAACCCTTAATTTTATAGGTGAAGAAACCAACCTTTTGAGAGAATGACCTGCCAAGAAGATATCAGGTAGTTTTAGGGAGCCGATGTGCTTTTCCTTCCAAGATCTTCCCTAAATTCTACTCAAAAATTCAAACAGGCAGGAAACAATTTTGCTAAATCTAGTCTCTTTTCAGAAAGTTCATGTTTTACATATTTAAACAGAAAGCTGAGACACATGCTAAACTGATTTGCTAAAGTAAACATATTAAATGCTACTAATACCTGTCTCCTACTGATAGTTGTAGAATTACAGGTAAAAAAATTTATGAAGCCAGAAAAAGACTTTGACATGCACAGAATCCAATTTGTACCCTTACACACACAAATTATGGGCTGAAATTATTTTGTTAACCAGACACACCCAAAAGAGTAGCATCTGAGCAGGACACACCCTTATGCACACACACATACTGTCATACTACACATGTGCCAAACTTGCAGATGGGGTGAAGTGAGACTCACAGGTCCAGGCGCTCGTTACAGTAAGAGAAGATCAATAGCACAATCTACAGACTTCAAAGTAAAAGATCCCTCTGGACAGTCTAACAAGGCTTTATATTGCTATAAAGCCTTTATTTAACACCCTTTGGGTTTTTTTTGCTGTGAATACCTAAGTTATAGACAAAGCTGTCACATAAACTTATGAAGACATCTGAAAACAACAATTAAAAAAGATTATTTTAATCATAAAAACCCCTAAAACCTTGATTTATAGTTTTAAAACCCCTTAAGAGAAATGATTAAAATGTTTATTTTACATGTCTTTAATAATAGCGTCACAAAATATTTACCAGTTATCATCATGTGGAGATTCATCTCCAACGCATTAGAACACATATATAAACAAAGAATTGGATAAAGACTAACCAGAGACCAACGTCCACACTTTAAGATCACCTCCCACCCCATTCTCCCCCCGCCCCCTGAAAAACACATCATTCTTCTGGGGCATCATCAAATCATTAGCCAATCCACACTAAGGAAACTGAGGTGATTTGTGTTATTCTGGAGAAAGATAAAACCGAGACTGAAGTGGCTGTGTGGTACATCACTGGTATCCGGGGCTGATCCCTTAGACTTTTCCGAGGGGAATTTTCGATCAGAAGCTGGCTCTCTTCTACTTATCAACCAGTGTTCAATTCCCTTACTTATTTCTGGAAGATAACTACCATAAATTTGCCAGTTCCACAAAGTGTGAAATCTCATTTTCAAGTGGTACTTACATAGTAACATTCTATTTCTCATATACCAATTCGCAGGCCTTATTTCTTGATCTCTTCTCGACTGGGGTTTTAAAATAAGATACAAATCAAAGTCAACTCAAATAAAACCCATATATTCCAAAGAGAATAGAAATAATAGCCATTTAACAGTGAACCTCTAGCTCCCTGGTGTGTGAAGTCAACAAAATCCAATAGTGAATCACTGAATAGCCTAGTCAAGTCACCTCCATTTGACCTACCTGTTCATTGGATTTTCTGGTTCTGTGCTATACCACCCCCTTCCCCCCCCCTCCCGTGTACAGCCAAAAGAGAGCATTCCTTCTTATAGTAATCATCCTCTAATGCTCCGAGAGAGACTTAAAGTCTGGTTTTTAAAGGGTGTGGAGGAAGGAAATCAGAATTATACCTTACCCTATGCAAACTCGGTTAATCCTCCATGAAAAAGGGAACCACAGCTCAACCATGAATTTTAGAGTTAAAAACAAACAAACCAATCAAACAAAAACAGAAACCATCCTTCCTCTGCTCAGCATTGCTTTTTTATATGGCTCTAATCATTCTGGAAAGGTAGCTAGTCCCGAGATTGACCTACAGACTTTTATCCTGGAGAAACCAGACGAGCAGCCTATTTAAAGTCAGCCATCCCTCATGGCAGGACCACTGCCCAACACCAACTGTACATCACTGCCTTCTTACTCCCTTAATCCCACCACAAAAAGGCCAGATATTCCCAACACTCGCCTTGAAATCATATCATCTCAGATCCAGAGGCAAAACAATTCAAGTGCTCAAAAAGTACACATTAAGAGAGGGGTGCCAATTTTCCTTTATGACCTTCACACGCTGAAGAGTAAATTAAGAAAACATGGTATTGGTACTAGTCATGTGCTTTCTAAGAAAAGCTGGATGACAATTCTTTTTCAGATAAGATTTGGAAAGTTGTAAGTCATCTACTGGCTTTTCACCTTCAATACAGGCCTGAATAATCAGAACATAAAATCCTGAAATTCCCTCTAAAGAGTCTTTCAAAAACGTATTCCAGTTAAATTCAACAAGAATTTGGAAATAATTTGCTCTAAGAGTATAAGAAGTCATGACAGTTTATGAAAAATCTACACCTAATATTATACTTAGTGGTGAAAGATTGAATGGTTTTCTCCTAATATTGTAACAAAGCAAGGATGTCTGCTCTCATTACTGGTATTCAAAGCTGAAGGACCTACTATGATTTTCAGACATCCTATAAAAGATACATATAGTAATCAAAACAGTATAATACTGGCCTAAAGATATATAGGTTAATGGAATAGAATAGAGTCCAGCAATAGAGCCATACATAAAATCATTTGATTTCTCAGAAAGGTGCCAAGGTAATACTGAAAGAGAATGGCCTTCCAACAAATAGTTTTGGAACAACTAGATATCCATTTGGAAAAAATTGACCTTGACCCTAACATAAAAATTAACTTTAAATGAATTATAGACCCAAATATAAAAACTAAAACTATAAAACCTACAGAAAACTTCTAGAAGATTTTTGTGATACTGAGTTTCTTAGGGCACAAAAAACTTCAAGCATTAAAGAAAAAGATATATCAGACTTCTTTAAAATTAAAATTTTGCCTTTTGTAATTCACTTTAAAAGGACAATGCAATCCTCAGAGGAGAAAAATATTTTTAAAACACTTATTTGATTAAAGACTTTAATCCAGAAAAAATAAATCGCTCTTAAAACTAATAGAAGACAACTCTCTTAAAAATATGGGTTAAAGATTTAAATAGTTCACCAAAAAAAATACACAAATGACAAATAAGCATTTGAAATGATGCTCAATATTATTAGTCATCAGGAAAATGCAATACTACAGTGAGATATCACTAAGCACTCACTAGAATGGTTAAAGATAAAAAGACTGATAATGCCAAGTCTTAGTGAGAATATGGAGCAACTAGAACTCTCAGACACTGCTGATGGAATGTTAAATGATACAGCCACTTTGGAAAACAATTTGACAGTTTCTTATAAAGTCTAACTTCATTTACCATACTACTCAGATATCTCTTAAGTATTGGCCCCAGATAAATGAAAAGACATGTCCAGCAAAGACTAACATATGACTGTTCATAGTAACAGCAATTGTAATGGCTCCAAACTGTAAATAATCCAAATATCCATTAATAACAGGTAAATGAATGAATTGTGACAACTGAATACTATCCAACAATAAAAAGGAACTACTGATATATGCAAGAAAATTTACGAGTCCAAAAAGCATTATGCTAAGTGAAAGACAAAGCAAGACTCAAAAGACTATATACTGTGAGATTCTGTTTACATGAAATTCTGTAAAAGGCAAAACTAAAAATCAGTAGTTGTCCAGAACAGGGGTGGGAGGGTGAGAGTGAGGGGAAAAGGAAAGAGAGGAGGAAGTGAGGTTGGAGGAAAAGAGGACTGACCAAAACGGAGCTTTAGAAAAATCTGGGTCATGATAAAAATGTTCTATATCTTGATTATGACACTGGTTACATGATTATACACACTTGTCAAAAGTCATCAGGTTATTGTAAACTTTATTTATATTGTATGTAATTTATATTTTAAAAAAAACCTTACTTAAAATGCTTTGAACTTACATGTTCACTAATGTAATACAACATTAATATTACGCGTTAAGTAGTTTTCCTACTTAACGTGTAATATTACTACTTAACGTGTAATATTACTACTTAACGTGTAACATTAAGTAATCTCAAACCCTTTGCTGCATGACACAGGGAATGTGCAAAAGTGAAAAAATATTAGCTAAACTGGCTAAATTCATGGCTTCAGAAAGTTTAACCAGACCACAGAATTAAAATGTAGGAATTCATGGTGATTGGGAAATAAAACTATAATTTTAAAGAATGCTAAGTAAAAACAAAAGTGGGTCTTTTATGTTTAAAGTATCACCCTAGCAAGAATTCTAGAGATAAAAAAGAAAAAGAAAAAGAAAAAAAGTCTTGCTAAACAAAAACTGAACAGCAGAGTTTTAAACAGGTAATATTTCACTTGTCACACAGTAAAATTGTTCATTTGTTTTTCTGTCTCCCCTCATCAACCAGGCTCTAACTTCTACAGAATAGGCCCATGCCTTGTTCAGCACTGAATTTCCAGCAAAATGCTCAGCACATAAATGACTGGTAAATGAAAGAATGAACTGCAGATGTACTCCTGCTAAATTTGGTTTTACTTGCAAAATCCACATGTAAGTAAAACTTCCTATAGAAAGGCCTATGGTGGATATATATGCTTCCATAAAACACTATCACTATTTCATTCAAGCTTCATAGCCTTCTTTATTACAATTTAAAGATTAAAGTTCTAAAATCAAGCAACTGCATTTAATGTCTTACCTTTATTTTCAAACACCTTTATTTTAATTTTCCTTTACTAACCAACTCTACAAATTAAGATTTGTTTTTTTTAAGGTAACGGCTTTTCTGAACAAAAAAATGATAGTGTGAAATTTTAGGTATACCTTGTACTTTTCTCAGATAAAATCCAATGATCTGGAATTCTGTGCCAAACTAAACACATTATCATGGAAGTAGAATATGTTTGGAAAGATTACCTAGTTCAGACTGACACAAAAATTCTCTATGGCAAAATAGATGTAAGCTAATTAAGGAACCCAAGTTGATCTAGTATCCAGCAGAAACTAAAATTGACTTAAAAGGGGAATTTAAAAAAAGAAATCAAAATGTTGCATTGTTATTTTGCAACTACTCTAGAAACATTTTATCAACAGGGTGACTGTGGGGCAAGAAAAAAAACACAGGCCTCAGAGTTAGAAGAGTATCACATTCTGGTTTTATCACAAACTGTATGTCAGGTAAAGGTGTGCAATCATAGAAGTAATTTAATCTCATCTACAAAAGAGAGAGACTATTATTTCGAGGATCAAATAAAGTAACCAAAGTAAAAAATTCCTTTCAAAACTATAAAATGTCACATAGATATAAAGTAGTATGATGCTGAAAATCTAGTTGAAGGAAATAAATGCTCGCCATCCTTTAACTTTTAAGAAAGATAGTATATATGAATCATGGTTCTTAGATAATCTGATGACTACTATGTATCCTTGCCCTATGTGTCCGTGAATGCATACACATTTGCGTTTAATTCTAGAGTTTCAGATTCTCTCATGACATGCAATCTAGGTTAAGCAACCCTGTTGTAGGCTGGCCCATGTACGCTATAACGATTTCTACATTCTTTGTCCTCTGACACCTATCAGTAGTAAATGACCATACAGATAATTATGATAAGACCTTGAGGTATGTCTGAACAGGATGTCAACGTTTACAAAGCACTTTCGAATATATTATTATTTCATCATAGTAGTATCTTCCATTCTCTATCAATACTTTAAGGTCCATGACCTCACTCAACTATCGGATATAATTCAGCTTCTGAACTACAATTTATTATAATACTAAACTCTAATGATAGTTAAAATTCTTAATTATACTATATGGCTATATTCCTACCTACATTTAGACAGAAAAATATCATTAAGATGTATATAAATTTATGAAAACTTATTTTACATTTTAGCATCTCAGAGAACTGAAAGAACACCATTTGGAATTATTTTTATGATTACCTAAATTATTCTCATAATCAAACATTTTATAATATGTATATGTTTTTTTAAAATTACTATGGGAACCTAATCAATGATATCTTGATTTGTTTCTTCGAGGAAAATGTTCTATTTTATAGCTATTCTATTAGTAATCTTTAAGATTCAATATTTATAGTTTTTGAGCATTTAAATAAACTTTCACTTTTCAATTCTACATTAAATCTAACTACTTATTACTGTTATAAAAGAGTTTTATTTTACTCATGTCAGATAGCAAGATACATACATGGGTTTTCATAAACACAGTTTTTACTTTGTTTTATGAATCAAACTCCTCCTTGGCTTTTGTAAACACACTTGAGTAAAATACACTAGAAAGGAGTAGAATCTCTATACATAATTTTAGTTATTTTTCCTATTAGCCTTTTCATCCCAATATAGAACATTGAGATTTTTTTTTTCCTGTAATAACAGAGAACGCATAGGTGATCAGATGGTGCAAGAATAGAAAACAGGAGGACTGAACAGAAGTCAGGGGAAGCTAAAACTCCTCTCTCCAAGGAGGTCAAGGCCACAGCAGGTAAGATGGGCAGCATAGCAAGATGAAAGTTTTATTTAAAAATAATCTCAACCTTTGGGTCTTTATCCCCAAAGCTGAAAAAAAGGTAAGACCAATATAAACTTTTATAAGAAAATATGAGGTCTATTATCATCTCATTCCTATGCCACAGGGCCAAGCACATCAACTCAAAGAGTGAGAGGTCCACATCACCTCCTCACAGGTGACCTGATCATCACAATGGGAGTGGACACCACCACTTGTCAAGCCAAGGAGAAAAAACTGCAGTGATGATTAAATGTTTCATAAACACACTTGTGTTACTTCTTTTTTGGGTCAAATGCATCTCTGACTTGTTCTGTTTAAATCTAGATCATGGTTCTGTCACCTGAGATAGATCAGAAAGAATAAAGCTGTAATACTATTGGGCTTAAGTCAAAAGCCAATAGTTTTCTAGGAGCTGAGGAAGAATTCAAGAGAGGTAGAAATGGAACATCTTCTGTGTTCTCAAACAGCTTACTGCCTACCTGGGAAGATATGACTACCCTTCATAACACAGATAATAACATCCATACTAGAAAAAGATACACAAACAGGAGTCACCACTACAATGTATCTGGTTAGGATTCAAGCACTAGAAAACAGAATTCAGTTGACTACTAACCAGACTACCTGAGCCTCAAACAAAATTCATATCCTTCCCCATCCCCTCAGCAATTGAAAAAATATTTCAAAGTCTCCTCAGAAGAAAATAGATTATACAATAAAATGCATTACTTTAGATCCTACATCTATGATTACAAATTTCTTGAAAACCTGTTTGTCATAAACACGAGTCTAGTTCAAGAATTCATAAGCCAATTATTAAAGGAAATTTTGTTTTGTTATAAATTAGATAACTTCCACTAACTTTCTATAACTGAAATTCATGAAAATTTTTCTTTGTAAATAACAAATCATCAATTCAACATCCTTTTTTCAGATTTAAAATAAATGTGGGCTCACATAAATATGTGAAGCTAAAAAGATTTTATTTTAAAAAGATTTATTTGGAATTTATTTAAAATCTATATAACATTTGACATTTCTTTAAAACTACTCCCTGATCTCACTTCCTTAAATTTCCTTAAGATCACATTTGGAAATCTTGGGTTTATTTGAACTAAAACTTCCTTAAATATGTTAATTTTTCTGAATCTCCTTCTATAATTACAAGTAACACGAGTTTCTCAACAGAGATTTCAGAAATGGCACCACAGCAGCTGACCTTTATTTCAGTTTGACACTAAACTATGCAAAAAATTAACTTTACCACTATATTTAGATGGGTTTAGTTAAGTATAGAATCCTATTTTCTTTAGGAAAAAAAAATACTTAAAGCATTTCTGATTGTTGTGATAAAATATATGTAACCACACAAAATTCCACTCTATTTTTTGGCTTGCATATGTCACCAACTTTACTACTGAGGTTTTTCATGGCACCATATTTATATCACTCCAAGGCCAGACTGATAAACACTATTAGTCTTTTTCAGTCATAAAAATATAAAATAAAGGTACTATCCGCTAGTTACTCTTGAGGGGAAATTTTCAGTTTATTTTTATAATCTATTTTTGAAAGCCATAAGAAAAGTCCTTACATCTTTGAAATAATTATAGCTTCATAAAATAAATTATAATTCTTTATCATTAATGCAATGATTACTGCCAATGATAAATTCTTTGAAAAAGTTTTCTTCTAACTTTTTTTACTATAGAAATTACCTCTTTGTGTTTAAAATTTTATAGTCAGATTATTTTACAAACTGCTATGGAATTATGAGAAAGTCAAGGAGTTTGGAATTTAGTAATGGCTTACAGTCCCCACTACAGTCCCCATACCCCTAGACCAGAATGTTCTTTTATAAGGTCTCAGAGCACCCCCAACTTTTTAGTTATATTTATAGAAACTGAACAATTATATACTTCATTATCTAATATTTGCCTTTCCAGAGAAATGTTAAGAGCTTCAGGAAAACAGGTACTATCAACCCTGTAAACTTCAAACCTTCTTCAGGCTCCAGGGTCTTCTGTACACCCTATTTGCCAAATAAATGAAAAAAAAAAAAAAAAGACATTTATACAGTATTAGCCATTAAAAAGAAGCATATCTAAAATAATAAAATGGTATGTAGTAATGGCCCATTAATTTGGAAACTTCACCTACCTATATAGCAGAATCAGAGAATTGATGATAAATGAGGTATTCAGTGAATTAATACTCAAATAAATTACATAAATGATACTACAAAGTTACAAAGGAATGGATGTAATAAATTAAGAAAGCCCTATTGAGGAAGTAGATTTTATACAAGATTTTGATATTTTCTAATTCTTCTATAACATCATTATACAACCACAGATTACCATCCACTAGAAGCTAAATATAAACAATATCTAGTAAATCTGAAATAAATTTTCTAGTTGCTAGTAAATTATAAGATGTCATTGTCTTCAAGAAACTTACAAGACAGTTGGGGAGCTAGAAAATATATATAAAAAGATAACTATACAGTAGCATGTGATACAGGCAATATGCAGCTCAGTTCAGTGAAAGAAGAGGAAGCAAGACCCAGACTAAGTGTATGTATTTTTGATGGGACAATGGAGAAAACAACTGGGCTAGACTTAAGGAGCTTTGAGATGACATTGGGAAATAAGTCAAGTACCCATAACACAAAGAGGAAGCTCACATGCCTATAGGGGCAGGTAACAAAAGTGAAGCCTGCAGGATAAAAAAATGCTAACAGCCACTTGGTCTCAATACTGCAGGCAAGAGGATCTCTACTGGGGACTATGGGCCAAGGCACAGCACACACTCCACATAGAAGGGGAAGCTGTTACAATGCTCCAAAGGATCACTGCCATACTTTCCATTTTTCAAAAGAAGGTGTAAAATTAAAAATTTTGTAATGTAAATTTTCTCGATTTTTAAATGTTGGCAAATAAATGCTTTCAACACTATGTTAAAAAATCAAAACACGTCTGTAGCCATTCTTCCTGGAGGGCTTACAACTCAGGTTTAGAATGTTGAATTTCACACTAAGAGCTCTGGACTTCATCCTGTAGTCACTGACTTAAGAGATTTAACATTTATTTCAGAATTTGCTTAGTTTTACACCTCTGCACACTCCAGTATTTACCATGTAAAATGCTCAGCCCGGCCAAATTGTTTCACATTGGCCTTGTGTATTTGTTACAAGCCAATTACGTTCATTTAACTAACTGTAGTGACTTATAAGTTTCAGCTGAAAAAACATTCAAAATGATACTAATAAAACAGTGCTGACAGAGCAGTACCTAAGAGAATGCTGACATTATGTGTACATACCACAACCCACTAGAAACGCACATATAATCACTGGAGCTTCACCTCTCAAAAAACATGTGCCATAACCCACTGCAAATAAAAAGTCTTTGCTTCTTCTAGCTTATTTCCACAATTAGCAACTTTCTAAAAACTATTACTATACTTCCTTTTATTACCAAACGACACTCAAACACATGTACAAAGTTTTAATTCTACAATCACCATAAGCTTTTAACTACCCCAAAATAATATTTAAGCATTAAAGGCCTACATGTTAGCATTTTAATAAGCTTAGGGAAAGAAAAGGTAATTAGTATCAGAGACCTGTTGATTCATTTTGATGATAGTATTACAGAAAGTTAGCATTATAATTCAAAGGTAATTCTCGGAAGAGAAAATTCTTGGTGCATAATTATGATGTAAAATACAGAGCTATGAAAATTACTTAATCACATGCTTTGAAATAGTATTCACAATGAAAGTCATCAACAAAGTATAAAAGAAATATTAAACAAGTAATAATTCTATTACTTTATTTGCTCTGGCTCTTGGAAGCCCCAACCCTGAGCCATCCACTCTGTGAATGAAGGTTACCAGGCTCGTGGGGCAATGGATGTGCGGACTGCTCAGCTCAAACCTCTCACCATTACTAAAAAAGAAGCTGACTCAGAGCACAAGTCTCCCTGGAGCTCAGTTTTATCCTTTTCATATAAAGGATCAATGGGTTGAATTAAAGAACACATCTTTACTAGAAAACAAAACAAAGTCTTAACACAAAGTGAGTGACTGTGCTTCCAGGATATAGTTTTTATTTGAAGAGATGCAATAAAAAAAATAAAGAAATTGCATTAGAACTCTTTTCTATTTCAAAAGAAACAGGCTATAACCTACACACTTGTGCTTTACCAAAAGTAACTTGGGGGAAGCCTAAAGGCTCCCCATTCCTATTGGAGCCTGCTGAAGACACTCATGGCCCCCAGGATTCCAAAGTTCCACCCCAAAGTCTATCAGACGTATTAAAATGCACTCGCATCCAATACTGAATATTTATAAGAAACTGAACTGAAAATCAGAATTATCTTTCATAAGCTTTTCATTCTTTCTTGAACCCACTCCAATCAGGTTTTTATCCCCACTCCTCCACTGACACAGCTCAGGTCAAGGTCACCAATGACTTCCATTGTTAAACCCATTAGTACCGATAGGTCCTCATCCTTCTTGACCTGTCAGCAACCCATGACACACTGATTCACTCTCTCCTCCCTGAAACACTTTCTTTGACTTCAAGGATATTCTAATTTCCCTCCCATCCTTCTGGCTGCCCCTTCTCAGTCTTCTTTATTGTTTCCTCTTAATCTACTCATCCTCTAAAGGCTGAAGCACTTCAGGCTCAGCCCAAGTGACTCATCACTATTGGAAAAACTCATAGTTCATCCTTCCCATGGTGTGGGTCAAAAAAAATTAACTGTATCTTCTAATAACAACACTGTTTCTTAGGGAATGGGGACACTTATGTCCACTAGATTAGGGATAGGTGCATAATTCCTTTGGTTTAAGATACTCTTATGAGATTTTTTTCTCTTCTCAAAAAACTGTAATGACTCAAAGCTCGGCCTGCAGACTGCTTTCTCTGTCTGCACACATTCCGCGAGTGACCTCATCAAATTTGTTGGTGACTTCCAAGTTTATATCTCTAGCTTGCACCTATTCTTTAAACCCCAGATTCCTATATCCAACAACCTACTTAAATTCTCCCCTGGAAGTTGAACATCGTATGTTTAAAACAGCTCCTAGTTATTGTTCCCAAACTAACTTCTATATCACATTCCCATCTCAGTTCATGGCAACTCCGTAATTATGCAAAAAAAACTCTTTGATGTTATCTTTACTCTGATCTCTCTCATACTCCTCAAAGAGTCGGCCAGGAAATCCTATTGGTTTATCCTACAAAATAAATCTTTGTTATTTCTCATCCCCTCCCCCACTGCTACCGGCATCTCTCACCTGGATTACTGCCAACAGCCGCTAACTTGTATCCCTGCTTCCAACCTTGACCACCCTGCATCTCAATCCTGCAGTCAGTGAGTCTATTAAAATGAAAGTCAAAACACCTTACTCCTCTGCTCAAAACTCTCCAGTGAGTCCCCATTTCACTCAGAGTAAAAGGTCAAGTTCTTAAAATCGTCCACCAGGCAGGCACCACGGGATGTGCTCCTGAAACTTCTTTGACCTCATCTACTGCTTTGTGAACTTTCTCACTGCTCCTGGAACACGCCAGGCAAGCCCCCACCTGAGGCCTCTGCTAGCCCCCCTGCTGGAACACTCTTTCCCCAGGTGTCAGTATGGGGATCTTCCCTCAAGTCATCTTCTTAGTGAGACCTACCATGAACACACCACAGTAAATTCTCAATGTCCCAACAGATTCTTTGACTTTAAGGGAAAGACATATAATGAAACCGATTTTACCACAAGCTAATTGCTACAAACAGGAGTTAAGTTCCTATGACATTTCATTAACATTATAACACCACCACGGTAAACAAAATGACATTATTCAAGGATCTGCTGTGCTTCAAACTGCCAAGGCCCTGGCTTTCTACCTCTAGCACTCCTAATGTCCCTCAATCTGCTCTACATGTTTTTCAGTCACACTTATTACTTGTTTCAGTCAGTCACACTTATTACCGTCTATATTATACAATGTGCTTTGTTTTTGTTTATTGTCTGTCTCTTATTAGGATATAAGCTCCATGAAGGCAGGGCTTTTTTCCTTACTTCGTTTACTGGCATACCTCTCTGGAGCCTAAAACAGTGCCTGACACAGTCGGCAAACAGTACGTTGAATAAATAAATTAATCTAATTAAACACATAATAATTTCATTTTCATAGTTTTCTTTTAAACTTTAGACTCCTAACCAGATCCTGAACATTTTTGTTGCTCTTAAAAAAGCTCATTTGTACTATAAAGAATAATAAATAGAAGAATAAAATAGAAAGATCTCAATCTGACCTCATGGCCCAACATGAATCCAGTGGCCTCAGGGAAACTAGCAATATTCTTTGGCCATCACTGGTTCTGCTTCCTAAAACCAGGACTCCACTTAGTACTTATCTGAGACATCTAATACCTTTCCACACACATGTGTTTTGTTCTCCCACCTAAACAAGAAATACTTTGGTAGATTTGCACAAAGTATTCTATACAGGCCTGGACACTTCATAAAGATGTAAAACCTGTTTTTTGATGGACTTGGTGAACACTTTTAAAGCATTAAGGTTACCAAGTTCAAGATATTACACCACACTTACCAGGGAACAGGGTTATCTAGGGTAAGACTCCCTTTTAATGATCAGAATGATACATCACCAGAGGATCCTGTGCCTATTTTGACTGGGCTTGTAATTATCCTGTTTAGATGTAAATGTGCCTTTCTAATGTGCTTAAGTTTGATTTTCTTAAACATTCCCTTTAAAATTTTCAGACTATTAATTTACTTTGAACAAATGGTTTTAAATCTTAAGCTTTAGGCCTTATTTACAAAATTGTAAAAGGATCTGACCCAAATTATATAAACTGTGCCAATGAAGGGGGATGGGCTAGGAGGAATAAACAATTGTTTTATGCTAATCTAGTGGCTTTCTCTAAAAGGAGTCACATAAAATCTACAGGATACAGAAGCAAAAGACAAAGGCCATTGGTACTCTTTAAGTTTAAAAGTACACTGCATAACATTAATCATCACAAAGAAAAAATTTTAAATCTTTTTAGCATCTAGAAAGAAATAACTATCCAGTAGGTAGAAGCTAGGGGACTGAGACTGCTGGGAATTAGAAGAGAATTAGGAAAATTCTTGATCAATTAGTGATCAGTGAAACAGGTCAGATGTTCTTAGTGTAGCAATACAGATTGCCCAATATCTGTAACTGAGAAATACTAGGTTGTGTTGCCTGTTTAATGCCATCAATAAACATAATAAAATCTTGTGAACGACTGCTTATAACCAAAAGCTTAAGGAAGTCCAAGAAAACCATACATCCTTTTATATATCATTTCTTTCTAAGTAACAAGCTAACATTACTTGACTGTTTACTATGAGTCAGACATACCAAAACAACCCAGTGGAAAAGTTACTATCCCCATTTTAACAGATGAGGAAAAAGAGGTTCAGAGAGTTAAGTAACTTCCCCAAGGTTACATACTGGAGAATAGTGGAGCCTGGATTTGAACCCCTGAAGACAGATCTGAAAAATCTCATTCTTACCATTATGCCTCAATGCCTCTCTTCCATGTAGTCTTCAAAATGTATTTTTCTTTTCCGTAATTTCAACGAGCAACTAACTTGTCAGAATTGTGGCTCTATAGTGAGCACATTTTGTATTTTCTAAGATTAAGCATAAGTTTTTGCTATTGTAAGCAGTATCGCATTCAGGCAAGATACGTTTACTACCCATTTGTAAAACAGCTGTTATTTTACCTGTTTTACACCTTCTTAATGAGCCTAAGTTGAAATTTTGAGCCTTTTCTTGAACCATGAAAACATCCCTTTTCTCTTTAGGGAAACATGAAAGAAAATATCTATAACAACAGTTTTCCATTGCAAGCACTTTGTTTTATATACTTGATTTCTCAGTGAAATCATAATCTTGTTTTACAAAATAAGTGCTTCCTGGGGACTGCCGCAGACTTCACCATCGGAATTTCACTGTTGTTTTAAGGTAGAGACTGGCTGTTTCCAGAGATATTTAAGAAAAGATAACTTGGTGAGGAAGAGGAAGCACAAAGGTAAAGGAAAAGTGGGAGGAAAAAAGAGGGAGGCAAAATGGCAGAAAGAGAGGAAAAAATTTTTTTCAACATTTTCTTAAGAATGAACTATTCTAAAAATGTTTAGAAAGCAGTCTTTTGAAATTAGGGCCTATTCTAGATCATATAGATCATTGAAATAATGAGTCAGGAGAGACCTAAAGATATCATCAATTTGGACATAACACTATGTTAAGCCAAAGAAGGCATAAAACAGACTCTTTATTTTATTTAAATGCAGTCCAAGATCAAGTTAAAACTAACCAGTGGCATGAAAGTCAGAATAGTGGTTACATCTGGAGCAGGGATTCTGACTGTAAAGAGAAGCTTCTGGAGGGCTGGTATTGTTCTGTTTCTTGATTTGAATGCTGGTTGCCTGGGTATAATCACTTTTTGCTACACACTTCTGATCTGTGCATTTTTCTGGTTGTATGTAATTATTCAACAACAAGTTCACAGAAATTAAGCCATAAAGATCCCCCTTCCCACCCTCCCTCCCCCAAAATCAATCTACTGAAACTGGACAGCACAAATGGTGTTACCTGTAGGGAGAAAATTAATTACATTTCATTTAATGTTAACTAGACAGAAAACTACATGAGAAGCTAAATATGAAGCTTCATTAATTTCCTACTATCTTCATACAGAATTTGCTTGATTTTTATAATGATGTCCTCCTTCACATGAAACCGTGGTAATTGGTATAAAATATTGCTTTTCCCTGTCTTCATATAACAGGAAAATTACAGCTCAAAGTTCTATAATACACATGTACAAAGTCAAAGTTACAATAAAACATCTGAAAATATCACAGGATAATCAGTTTGAAATATTAAGGTTTTAAATAGATACTTTTGGTCAGAATTATCCCAGTTATCATATTAATAAAATGAACTCGATAACACCCAAATCTCTACCTAATTTCCTGCTATACAGATCAAATTCTGCTAGGTAAGAGGGATGCATAATGACAAAAAGAGAAAAAAATCTTTTTCCAACATTTTCTTAAGAATGAACTATTCTAAAAATGTTTAGAAAGCAGTCTTTTGAAATCAGGGCCCATCCTAGATCATATAGATCATTGAAATAATGAGTCAGGAGAGACCTAAAGATATCACCTACTTGGCACTTATAAACCAAGGTCTCACTGGGAAGCCCTAGAAGAGAGGGAGAGGAGAAAAAGGGAAAAGAGAAGTCCAAAGGGCTCTGTATAGGGGCAGAAGTACAGCAGGCTTGAGAAAGTAAAATGCTGCCACTCTGCGGGGCTATTACTCAAGTGGGGAAAGGCATTCAGGAAAATGCTGTGCTCCAGACAACTTCAAGGAAGCTCCAGCAAACTCTGCCTTCTCCTTTGGCCTGTGTTTGGTTCATCTGTGGATTTGTTTCAGCACCACATTTTTCTCCTCAAGTAATAAAACCAGCTGTCGGATCAGTGATTTCTTGCCCCTTTCCAGTGTTCAACAATTCCTCTTTGATCAATGTGGTATCTGCATGATTTCTCCATTTCATATATATAAAAAGTGATAGTACACCAACCTGCATCAGAAGTAATTTTACCACTAATTCACAGATGTACAAAAGGCTTGTTTTCACTCAAAACTTTATGATAACTTCAGCCATAACTTTTGTAGAGCTCTTCTGGTCCCACAGCATAGGACTGGGCATTTGTAGTTCTCCCAAATCCTGGGGGACTAACAGAATATTTGTAGAATCACTGAAACTTAGACAAAGTGTTTCCAGTCTTTGAAATGGGAAGTGGCCTCGGGTTGGGGAGGGACAAAATCATAAACACAGAGACCCTGAACAAAATTTAACACCAAACCAATGATTCAACACAAATATGGGCAAAGTTTCCAGGATAAATATCGCTTCACACTGTTTAATGCTATATATAAGCCTTACAGGGCACCTTAATTCTAATTCTTTATTTCTCAGCTAAAAAGATCTTATTCTTTAATTCCTAGTTTTAAGTATAAAGTTCTCCCTACTTCAGCCTGTTTTAAATACTCATCCTTCTAAATTTAGATTTTCCTTGCAATTCAATGTTCAGTATTCTACTTCCTCCTTCCTCTCAAATTATCCCTTTAACTTGTTTCTACTTATTTTTATAGGCCCCCAAAGCCTCTTCCTCAGGATGATATGCAATTCAAAAAGCCCTCCCAACTACCCCCTATATCAAAGTTTAACTACAGAGGCCAACAATAACATTCTTCCAGTTTGAGTTTTAGAAAAGATACATTTTGACTAAAATTTCACCACTCATAAAATTCCTTCCCTCTTTCCTATTCCCTCCTCCTACACTCGATTGTTTTACGCACAATCATAATGTAACCAAACTCCCAAAATGTGTAATTATGTAATCATACGAAGTCTTCTGAAAATACATATAATTTTAAATGTGCAACACACACTCTTTATACGTCTGGTGTTGGGAGTATAGGTTGAAAAATAACTGGAGTTTTCTTATAAGTGATGTATGTTGTTTCTTCTTGGTAGAGAGAGATAAGAGGATCACCATACAGGGACCAACCGCTTTATCAGAATATACAAACTGTTCTGTTCCAAGAGGATTTTACTGAAGACTGTAAATACACTTAAAATATTTTTTTCTTTAAAAAAAGAGAGTTGGAATTGGCATAATTGAAAGCCAAAGCTTCTAAGCTTTGCCCATGAGGACACACAATACTGAATACCTCCAGTTCTCCCACTTAGGAAAGACACAGGCTTCCTCTACCAAACGAGGGCATTTGTGGTTTTTATTAATGAATAATTGGAAAAACCCACCTCTGCATAAATGCAGAAAACTTTCTATTCTGTAGACCACTTAAAATAATATTAAAATGACTTTAGAAAAAGCCCATGAAATTCAGTTCCAAACTCAGAAACCAATGAAAGGATAATGTGTGCATGCCATCTGGGATCCAGGCAGCCTCATCAACAAAAGGGAAAACTTGTTGAGATCATCCAAATCTAAAATTCACATACATTTTTACATCTGGACTGAATTAATCTTTTCTTGGTACTGGCTTTCATGTAATAAAATAATTGTTTGCAGGTTTTATTATTATTATTATTTTTTGTAAATCCACAGACTTAGAAATCAAAATGTGCAACATCCAACTTGAAAACTACAAAGAATTCCTTTATCAAAAAAGTTAGTTGTGAGACAGGACTCATTTACACTAAACTCTGAACCTGATAGCTCAGTCAAAAACAATTCTGCTTGAAACATTCATTTCAAGCATCTGCCACAAAAAGGCAACACAGTCTATTATGCCATTAGTACTGAAAGCCAAAAGCTTTAGAAGTGTATTTAAAAGTGGAAACCAAGTCCAGAAACTAGAAAAGCTCTACAGCACTCTCTACCCAGTTAGCCCAGTTGAATGTTTTTTGTTTTTGTTTTTCTAAAAAAGAATTTGTAGCTAAGTTATTACCTAACACGGTGACATTCTGCTTTCAAAAGCAGTGTCTTCGTTCTGGCCTTATTGCTTTCCTGTAGAGCTAGAAGCATCTTAATCTTCAAGTTCAAAACATGTACTTGAGGCTGGTGGCTTACCTCCTTTTTTGGGGGGGGGGGGGTGAAAATAAAGATTTCCTGTCCCTTAAAATGTCTTGAGCATTCCAAGAGCTCCTGAATTATTGTGGTCAATAATGTCAGATCTCAGGCATTCTTACAAGCAATTCAAAGGGGAGATTTTAGTTCATATTACAGTCAGTCTGCCTTCTGGGGAAGATATCCAACAGATAACTAACTTGCTAGTAGATATCCCCTGGGCGACCTTTCTCATCTAATAATCCCAAAGGTCCATTTTAATATGAAATATAAGTCCTATATGTTTACAAACATACTGAAAGAGAATTCAAATGTCAGCTCTCTCTCAATTGTGGAGTATTTTTAACATAATACTTTTATTTCTCAAAACCACATCCAAAGAAAATGATTAGGTGCTGGAAGTTTTATACTACCAAGAACAACAGCAAACGCGTCTGTTTTCCTGCCTCTCTTTTGGTCTTACCCCCTCCCCCACTCTCTATCCTGGAGGCTGTTTGCAGGTCTTGGTGGACGTTAAAATTACTCTACAATGGTCTCAAAATGCTGTAGATCGTGAAAAACTTATCCTTTTACATTGCTAAACCTAAATTTATGCACTGTTCTAAGAAGAAAAATCCAAAAGTCAAAAGCGTTTTTAATGACAGACGTATTACGGAAAATTTTCCCCACAAAGTTTTGATGCTGTTAAATATCAACTCCCTGAAATCACAGAAAGGAAATGACTTACATTCTTGAAAAATGAAGCCACTAGCAGCTTTCTCCAGAAGTATTTTCTAATCCGTAAACTACACCCTGTGGCAACAGGGAGTATTTCGTGCAAAAACTAAATTTAAATAGATGCTTATAAAACCAAAAAACAAACATCGTCGGGTCTCAGAGAAGAGACAGAATCACACATGGAAATTCCAGCAAGAGATACTTTTTTTGTACATTAAAAAAATAAATAAATAAAACGGGAGAGCAAAAGACTTGAAGGCAAACGCAATCCGAGAACGCCTGCTGAAGTTTTCCTTTCCTGCTGTGGGCAATGCACAGCTTCTGAGGGAAATACTGGCAAAACAGATCATTGCTAAAAAATGAAAACGAAAAGGGTGTAAAGAAAATATTTCTTTGGACACACAACTGCACGGCCTGAAAAATCTGCCAGCTTTCACTCCAACTTTAAAATATGCTTATTTTGACAGCTTTCTATTTATTCATGCCTTTAAGAAAACGCTTTCACCATTTGGTTATGTCGTCCCGGGACTCGAAGTGCTGTTATAATCCTTATGGACCTCCCAAGGTGGCCCCCAGCTGTCCATACCTGGCAGTTCCTGGCCATCCTAGAGGACAGGCTGGTGGTCTCCTCTCCCTGGAGCCGGGCCTGCGCGCCGCAAGCTCCTGCCGGAACCCAAATTCTGCAGGCCGCGCCCCCTACTCGCATCCCACCAAGGTCCCCTTTCTGGCGCCGCCGAGCCTCAACTCGATCCCCAGCTCCCGCGACTAGGCACTTTCAGGGACGATGGGGCAGAAGCTGCGCTCAGGTCCCTTCACGCAGCACGGCTGCCCGGCCCCAAGGCGCGCACAACAGGCGGCAGGCACCGCACCCAGGAATGCAAGGCTCCAGGACTGGCCCCGGCGCCCCATCACAGCGACGGGACGCGACAGCCAGACGCCCTCAGAATAGGGCGCCAGGAACCACCAGGGACCCAAGCGCCGCGCACGGAGCCCCAGGGCGCAGCCCGCAGCCCCGGCCGGCCTCCCGCCCTCGCGCACTGGCGGCCCGGGAGCTCCGCGCCTCCCCCGCTGCCCGGCTCGGCTGCCCCCGGGCTCCGTCCTCCCGCCCCGGCGTAGGCGAGCTCCGACTCGCGGGAGGCGACCTACCCGCCCGGTGCCCGACTCCCAGAGCCGACGGAGCAAGGAGAAAGCGAAGAAAGACGCGGAGGAGTCACTGCTTTCTCCGGGGCTCGCGACTTTCCAGACCCTCCCAAAGCTCCGTCCAGCCGCCGCCCGGCCGGCAGGGGGCAGAGCGGGCGGCCAGGGCGCAGTGGGAGGGCTGGGGCCTGGGCTGGGGGTCCCCCACGCTCCGGGTTCCTCCTGCTCGTACCTCAGAGTAAGGTCCGGGGCACCAGACGGTGGACTCACATCAGCTCGCAGCCCCTTCCTGTCGGTGCTGCGCCTGCCCCGCTGCTCTCAGCCCCTCGGCCTGGGCAGCCCCGGGAGCGCTCCGCGTCGGCCCCGCCCCCCTCCCACGCCTCCCGCCCCGCCCCCCGAGGCTCCGCCCCGAGCTGGCGGGGGCGGCTCCAGAGCCGCGGGAGCGAAGCGAAGAGACCGCGGCCGCACGTGGAGCGCCCGCCAGCCCCGCCCCGGACCCAACCAAGCGTCCCGCGGAGGGGTGCCGCGAACCCGCGGCGCGAGAAAGCCGAGGTGCCACCCCTGCGGGGTCCAGGAGAGCGGGGCGAGCCCCAGAAAGACGCTGTGTGTGGACCACTGCGATCCACGCTTTTCCTCGAGCGAAGGAGACAGAGGCGCGAGAGGACACTTGTCAGCTCCCCCGCTTCTGGCCCAGTGGCCCTTCCCGACTCCCGGCCCGGGCTCGGGGGGAACGTTCCCTTCCGAGCCCAGCCGCGCTGGCCGGGGGCGGCAGTTTGGCCTGAGCATCGTCTTACTAATTCGGAAGGATGGAAGGGAGACCACTCAGAGAGGAGGCGGTCCCAGCGGAGGAGGCTTCGTGATTCCTAGTTTCCCGCCTGTCCTCCTGTCCCGCACCCACCTGCCCACCCCACCACTCGGGACGCAGCGCCCTGGAGAGTTTTATACTGGATGAGAGAGGCGCAGCCGAGGAAGCCAAGCCTCCCCCGCTAGCTCTGCCTCTTCAGTTCTTCAGGTAGACATGGCCTCTAACTGATGCAGTTTTAGTGCCCATGCCTCTCAGAAATTATATTTGCCCGCTCCAGATGGTGTCTGGAGAGGGCGGCCGGCGATGCAGAGGTCCAGTGGAAGATATTTTTATGGCACGGAGAAATGAGTCAGGAAATAGAGGTTTCTTTGCCACTTTTAGTCGTTGGATCTTGGGAATGGGCAAGCTATGTTCCCCTCCACCCCTGTCCCGTCATCCTGTACCTACTGGGACCTGATACTGAGGACTGGAGACGACGGGAGAGAGACCCAGTCCTCTCCCTCCCTGGTCCCCTGGGCCGCTCTAACCTCCAGGGCTCTGCCCTCCTAGGTCTTAGGCTCTGATTGCTGACTCAGTAACCCCTGTTCAGGGGGACAGTAACACTCCACAGCGCCCTTCACTGAAGAAGTTGTGGGGTGTTTATTCTGGATAGGACAATTGGGTGAGCTGACAGGAAGCAGAGAAGGACCTGAGAAGGGACACTACCCTAAATCAGATTTATGCTGACAGAAACCAACTTTAAAATTGCCCTGTTCTTTTGATCCAAACATAAGTATGTCAAGCTAGCTGATGCTGGTTTAAAGTATGCCAGTCTTTGTACCTTGCTGGATTGGCAAAAGAAATTCAGTTTTCTGTTATAATTACAGCTGAAGCTCACTTGAAATAACTGTCTCATTCACAGCTTTTAAATTTTGGGAACCACGACATTAGGACTGAGTATTATGATCGGCAATCTTTTGTCTTTTCACAATTGATAATACATTCAGAGCTTATTTCTGATAAAGTAGAATGATTTCTAAGGACATTGCACTTATGATTTAGTTATGACTTATGAAAAGGGGGACAAGAACTATGTTTCAATGACTGCCTTTTAAATTAGTTGTATTTAAATAAATTAAAAATTGGTTAGCAGTAGTTATTACAATGTAGGCATTTAAAAGTGGAATACTGCATTTTTTCTCATTTTTATATTTTATACACATTCAAAATGAGTGCATATTGAACACTAGTTGGTAAGGTCTTTAATTAACGTGATTCCTAATGAGATAATCCAGCATTCACCTGTAAACAGTCATGAGAAAAATGAGTAATAATATCATTATTTTGGAAACAAATTACTAAATCTGATTTCTTTTCAGGCTTGTGCATAAAAAGCTAGCAGAGAAAGAACAACATATTGCTAGATTGTGAAATATTGCTGCAATATAAAATAGGTAAACCCAAGGAGCAAAGTATTTTAAACACCTTTTTTTAAAAAAACATGTGTTTAAGATTGGGTTTATTGTCTAGAAATAGACTGTAGCAGAATTTACTATGTGAATATTTTGGAGACACGGAAACAGAGGACCTGAAAAAGGATACTATGTAATTGTAGCATTCTGTGAATACTACACTAAATATAGATTATTAATAGTCAACTAAGTGTTTTAAAGCTCTTAAGATGAAAGTAGAGCTGAGAAAGGAATGAGTTGCTTTAGATATTTATCACAGGAAATGCTTTTCTGTGCTTATTACAATAAAGAATGTAATTTTGTAGGTAGTAAAGTTATATTTTATGATCCTTTTTGATGCTCAGATATAGTTTTATTTTACTGGTATGAGATGTTTTCCTAAATATGAAACAATGCCCATCAGTGAAACATCATCCTAAACACATCTTAAACTATTACTTTTTCCATGGCATATTAATATTATCATAACTATATTTTTGCTTTTGGTTTTCTTAGGAAGAATTTATTCATTCCGTGAATTTATTGAGTACTCCCATATACCAGGCATAGCTTTTAGACTCTGAGATTCAAAGGTTAAAATATTTTTAAATGTTATAGTAGTTTGAGGGACCAGGAGTAGGAGTAAACAGAATATACTTTAATGCTTGGTGTGGTAGAGCTATGCTGGAGAAATCGTGGGAAGGCTTAGGATCTTGAAGGAGGGCATCAGACATCCCCTGTCAACTGAGATTGAAAAGATGAAAAGTTTGCCTGGGAACAAGTTCGTTGAGGTGGTGATTCTCAAACATGTCAGTACATTGGAATTACCTGGTACTTTCAAAAATTTGATGCCTGTGTCCCAGGTATGAATATTAATTGGTCTGGGATATGGCCTGGGCTTGGGAATGTTTTTAAGATCCTCAGATTATTCTCAGTAGAGACACATGTGGAGGTCATCATAGGGTAATGCAGCAGTCCAACCTTTTTTGGCACCAGGAACCAGTTTTCCTATGAGAATCTAATGCCTGATGATTTGAGGTGGAGTTGAGGCAGTGATGCAGCACTGGGGAATGGCTGCAAATACAGATGAAGCTTCGCTTACTCGCCCACTGCTCACATCCTGCTGTGGTGGCCTACTTCCTAAAAAGCCCTAGACAGGCACCTGTCCGCAACCGGGGGTTTGGGGACCCCGGGGTTAAGGTATTCCAGTAAAGAACACGGAATGAGCAAGTGCATCGAGCACTTTTAAAGTACAATGGCCATTGCCTTGTTTTGTAATTGAAGAAGTTTTATGCCTTGGTGGGGATCTTTATACATTTTTGTGTAAGGAATGAAATTATATAGAAAATGAAGAGATGTGAACTGTTATAATTCACATTCCTTTACGAGTATTTTCCAAACACTAGAATAGTATGTTGAGAATTAATATTAATATATTAGAAGAAAAAAATTTACTTTTTTCATCTTTCATGTGTAATTCAAGGTTATTTGAGATTCAGTATATGTTTTAATGCTAAAATATAAGTTGTAATGAGAGAGAAGTCAGTAATTTGACATATTGGCTTTTAAAAAATACTTTCCCCAAATTAAATACTGTTCATCATTCTGGCTGAAGAGCATAATAAAGAAATTTGGTTCTTTTTTTTTTTTTTTTTTGGTAGTCACCGAACTTCATTTAAAGAGGAAAACGAAACTGATTTTAAACTAATCAAAATAAATAATTCCTACTCTAAGGTCTTAAAAGTCCATTTAGCTAATGTATAGTACTTTGAAAGACAAAATAATCACATGTGGAAACTTAATAGTGTAGTAATGTAGTCCTGGTTTTCACCGCCTGACATTTAAAGTTCACTTTTTATTATTCTCAGTACATTACTGTGTTCTGTAAAAATAAAAACACCAAGAGATTTTAATGCTCGAGAAAAGTCGGGAAAATTGATTATCAGTCATTTACTCCAGCTGTCTCATTATCGTGCACCATGAGCCCCTACCAAAAATACAAATAATTATTTTGTAGAGGTAGCACAGCACAGCAATTAATATCATATAGCGGCCTAACCCAGGAAGATCTACTGTTATCCAAATTAGAGATGCAAAGTCGAAAGTTGAAAAAATTCATTATATTCTGCCCTCTTGGCCAACAAATTTTGAGAAAATATTTAAATAAGTTAATGTGATCGTCCTGGCACAGTTTTGTTTGAATGCAGCATGTAAAAGTGCCCAGCAGACATATTTGAGGAGCGACTTTCCTTCTTTTATGTCTCTATTGTCACCACAAACATCACATTCCTGTTCTTGAGGGCTAGAATACTTGGATACTGCAGATAAAAGGTTTGATAAGACTGGGAGGGCCAGGCCAGCCCCTTCTCTGTTGAGAAGGAAAGACAATTCTAAAGGGTGTGGTTTAGGTGTTAGCTGTACAAGGCCAGGATAATCCAACACAGAGAATAGCACTGAGGTCTTTATGTTGAAAGGTGTGATGTCAGTGCTTGGTTGAAGGATACTGCTGCTGGCGAGAACATAATGAGAAATTTAGTGTGAAAAGAGCAGTGCTGCCTTATGCCTGGGGCCTCACATTATAAGGAAGAAGACTGAGGGCTGGTAGAAGGGCCCTCATACAGGAAGGTGTCTAACGGAAGAGACAAGACAAGGGGTAGATCCACTACAGTAAAAAACTTACTGATGTATGCCATTTATGTGTTTATATAGTGGGCTGCAAAGGTCTCAGCATTTTTCCAGCTCAGATTCCTTGATTACTCTCTGAAAAGCTGAATGAAACATTCCTACCCTGCCTCTGCCACCAGAGATAGGAGGCAATTCCCTCCACTCCTCATTGGGAGTGATAGATGGAAAAGGAAAGGAATTTCTGGTGGTAGCCTGAATTATGCCTCAGGCACACTGGTTCTTTGAGATAATGTTCTAGGTGGAGTCACTTTCAACCACAAGCCATAACATGGATGTCACTGAAATTCTCTTTAGTATCTTATGACATCTTACGAATTTGTACCTGAGACAGACTGAACTAAAACAAGGGAAGATCTGAAGGGAAGATCTGAACATCCATCCTCCAGAACAGAGGCTTACAGCCTGACCAATACTGGCTTTCTTCTGAATACCAACAGAAGTTCCATTTTAAAAGAGAATTTATGGTATCCATCCATTCTGTTTTAATTTGGTTACCCTGAGTAGACTATAAGCATAACAAACATTCCCTTAAGCTTATTTTTAGTTGCTTAAAAAAGAATGATAAAATAAAGCAAATAAGATGTGCTAGTTCTAGAATTTCACAGGAAGTCCACTGAGGCCAGAAGACTCCCTTGGTGAGGCCTCCAAGGGTCACTCTACCTATCTCTATTAGTTGGGATTTGAGTTTCAACACCTGGTCCCCGGCGTGCTGGTTATATTAACTGGTTGGATAAAAGGGACAAAAACATTTATGAACACCCAAATTAGATCCCTATTTTCCTCTTACCTGATCCTAGGTTACAAACAAAACCTACATTCACTCTTGTTTGGCTTGGCTATGGAACCAAATGCCAGAAAATCTTAAGAAAGTCTTCTATAGACAAGGCTATTGTTTTATTTTTCTTTTTCAATGGTAGCCTACTTTATCATTCTATTAGCCTAAACAGAATTCTTGGTGCTCTAGTTTTCTGCATAAAGAATACTGGTGATTAGATAATGGAGTTTGAATTAGAAGTCAAGGATTATAAGATTGTTCTCAAAGGACCTCAACCCCAAATGTTTAGTTTTGATGGGCTTGGAGGAAAAAGGGCTGGATGAGAGCACTCTTAAATCGATCTACCTTTAAAGGTAAGACTTGGGGGTGGAGAGTAAACCTTCTTAAACATGGCTTTCTTTTAAAAACTTTATTTTGTATTTGTGATTTATACATGATTAAGCTAGACATTCTATGTGATTTCTTAGCAGAAATCCAGAATCAGCAAATCAGTGGTTTTTCTGTCCTGCCAAATTTTTCTACATTGAATAATAATTTCTGTCACCCTAATAACTTAAAGGATAATGGAGATATATACCTAATACATGATAATTTGATATACAGATAAACTTAATGTATATGAATCACTATAAAATATTTTATTATCCCATCGATTATGTTTACAGGGCTTTTCACTGTATGAAATTATTTATGAATATGTTCACTCGTTTGTCAAATGTCTCTCCCTTAAAAATTTAAGCTTCATCTGAGCACAGACTTAGTCTCTCTAACTGTTGTGTTCCCTAGCATCTAGAACAGTGTCTGGCACATATTTGTTGAATGAATTAACCCCATAAATTATGTGTAGGGATGGAGAGGGGTTCTCATATTGAAGGTGGAGAATAAAGAGAAGGCACTGAGGTGACAATGGGAAAGGATTAACATTTTTTGAGGTACTTCTTGGACAGATACCCTAGGTGATGAGAAAGGATCTATCCCTTAAGAAGACTTTTGTTTAATCTGAATGGCATACCATATGTCATGCAGTTCACATAATGTTTATATTGAAAATATAAACATGTAATTATCAATATCCTATATCTCTTGATATTCCTTAATAAATATTTCCATTTGCAGCCTTCCCCCTACCTTTACTTATCCTACAGTCTTTTGAGGTATTAAGAATATTCACAGAGAGATTATACTATAACAGTTCATGAACTTAATTCCTTGCCAACAAAACGATTTGGTGAGATACCCTTGGGAACAGAGTGGTTTGAGTTAAGCAGAGGAAAATAAGTAGACTTGCTCCCATTTGCTCATTCCACTCATCTCCATGTGAAGTGTAACTGGACCTTGTGTCATCTGGAGCTGCTTCACCTCTGAACACTTAGATTGGAAACTGGTCTGTCTACTACATGCTGCCCTTCTACCTCTCCCACGGGAGCCGTCGTTTGATCTTGAGGTTTTCAGTCATCAAACCCTTCCCAGTTCTTTCAGTTTATTTGCTGTTTTGGCTTCACTTCCTTCCTTCTGAATTTAATGCCTGGGCTCACCATTTTGAATATATTCTCCCACTTAGTCCTACGTCCCATATCTTGACCTAATACAGCTTTCTTAATAATCCCCAAATTTAAGAAAATTCAATATCCACTTTCTTGCATTTTGCTTTAAAGTCACTGAAGAAGACTAAAGAAAAATAAATGAGTTGATTAGTCACCTCCACAAACAATTGTGGCAGTGGAGTACTCATAGATACGCAGTTAATTTTTTATTCATTCCTGGTTGGCTCGCTTTCACCACAATGACTGTTTAGATTTTTATGGCGCTCTTCAAGTCCCTCCTCCTACTCTGAAACCCTGCCACTCTTAAGGGTCAATCTAGCCTAACTGTTTGCTAGTCACTGGTGTAAAAGGTTTACAAGTATTACCTCTTTGAATCCTCACAACAGCCTTTGAGGGGGGTACTATGATTATCCCTGGTTTACAAATGCCCAAGAGCTTAAAGAACATAAGTGGTGGTGTCTGGATCTGAACTTGGGAAATCTTACTTCAGGCTTATGTTCTTTCTTCCTAAACTATCTTGCTTCTGGTCAGAGTTGATCAGGCATATTCTCACTATGGCTTTAGTCCTCTCCACCTCCAGACTTCTGTGTATCTTCCTCTTAGGCTATTCTCCACCTCCAGACTTCTGTGTATCTTCCTCTTAGGCTATTCTCCACCTCCAGACTTCTGTGTATCTTCCTCTTAGGCTATTCTCGTCCTGACTTTTCTTGATCAATCTTCTCCTACCAAATCTCTGCATCCCAAGCCCCACTAACTGTTCGAGGGCCTTCTCCATCATTCATGTATTCACTTAGCAAATACTAATTAAGTACCTCTATGCCCCAGGTGTTGGGGACACAGATAAGTAAGACCTACTCTCCCATCCTGGAGCTTCAATTCTAATGATCCACTCTCCCTCTTAAATATTCAGTATCTAGACATCTTGTAGACTCTTCTTATCATCTACAGAATGTCAGAATCACCAAACATTTCACACTGCCTCTAGCACCAACCCTGACAAAGTACCAGGTACATCTTTGACGGATAGATAAATGACTTCAGGTAAAGTAATCAGGGTTTGGAAGTTTGTCCTTGGTCCTCTTTCTGAAAAATGGTCACTTCAGGTAGGCTTTAGCTCTTATGCCTTTTTATCTCAGCAGACCTGAGAGGGTTCCGAAAACTAGCCCTAAGCCATTATTAACTGACTAGTTGCACTTAAACTGAAATAGATTCCAAACCAAAATTATTTCAAACTGGTACCTATAGTTTAAGCCTCATAATCTATGACTGTGGAAATAAAGACACATGGCCCTATTAAAGGAATTTCAGCATTTTTAAGGGGGTGGATATTTGGGAGATAAGGTACTTTTCAAAACCCATACTTTGCCACTTCTAGTGTTTCTCAAAGGGAGGGTGATTTTGTTCCTGAAGGAACATTTGTCCCTGTCTAGAGATGTTTTGTTGTCACAACTGGCTGGGGAAGAAGAGAGGTGGGGGATGATGCTCCTGTGTCTAGTGGATAGAGGCTAGGGATGCTGTTGAACTTCCTATCACACAGGGCATCTTATAACAAAGAATGATTGCCACTAGTTGAGAACTACTAAAGACTGAACTTGACTGGAACATTTAGGTGCTCTGTGAGCTGGGTTAAGGGGAAGATCTCATCTAGGGATGCTGGCTGAGCCTGCTGAATGTTGAAGAGTTGCTGGAAGTGAGGGGTCATTTGGGACCTACAGAGTGAGGTATCTGGGCTCAGTTTCTTCATCTACTCTTTCCCAAACTTTACCTGAATCTTTTTCTTGGCCCCCAGACACACGATGCACATTTTTAAAAAGATATTTAAATTAAAAAATATATATATTTTAATTAGTTTCAAGTATACAGTACATTGGTTAGACATTTATATAGTTTATAAAACAGTCCCCCTAATTGTTCTCTCTCTCCTCTGTTTTTCTACCTAGTCAATATATTAATGCTAACTACATTCCCTATGCCGTGCTCCCCATCCCCGTGACCATCTATCAACTACTAATTTGTACTTCAACTTGTTACCCCATTCTCTCAGTCCCCCAAACCCACATCCCCTCTGTCCATCACCAAATTGTCCACTATATTTGTGACCCTGTTTTTGATCAGTTTGTTCTTTTTGTTCCCTAGATTTCACATGTAAGTGAAATCATGTGGTATTTATCTTTCTCTGACTTATTTCACTCAGCATAATAACCTCTAGGTCCATCCATGTCATTGCAAATGGTAGGATTTCATGTTTTTAATGGTTGAGTAATATTCCATTGTATATATGCACATTTTATGTCTTCCTGTAAAACAGCGGAAAAGTATGTCTTCCTTTAACACAGTGGAAAAGTAAATAGCATAGTCCCTTTATCCGACAAAAGCATTTTTGCATTATTATAATTCCTACCTCTGGCTAGAAAATTTCTAATGTGGTAGACACATCCTTTTTGTCACTAGAAGTATGGCAACATTTATCTCAATCCGAATTAAATGACAGTGAAGTCAAAGAAAAAAGTTGGAAATGCTAAAGCTCTTTACTTAAGTCAATGAAGAGTCAACTTACTAAACTAAGATTAGTCTTAAAGAATTTATATTAATAAAGTATAAACTTTATAGTGTAACCAGTTATTAGCTCTCCCAATAAAAAGAATTGTAATTACTTAGATAATTTACTAAATTTTATTTTAAAGTAGTGTAATAGAAATGTATTTAATAGATTAAGCAATGAGTATTTTTTTAAAAAATAGCTACTGCCAAATATACAGAAATAAACTTTGAAAAGATTGTTGGGCTATCAAAAATTATTTGCATAAATCATACATGTTGACTAAAGCCATTCCTTATCTCTGTACTTACTTCATTATTCTTTATATCACTAGGATTTATAATAAAGAATATATATATGAAGTCAGATCTATTCGAATATCCATGAAAGCAAAACATAAGAAGAATAGCTATAAAAAGTACATCATCAAGCTTCTTTTTCAAATATTGCCTAATTTCCACTTAGACTTATTAGCCGATTTATTTTAGACAGTGGTTTCCAAACATGTAAAAGTATCAGAACCATTTAAGAACTGGTGACAGGCTGGGAACCTCAAATTAAAATAACGGAAATAAACTCTCCAAATGATTCTGACACCCAATTTGTGACCATATGGATAGTTGCTCTGTTAATGCGTATGCCAAAGTAAGATATAAATAAAGAGGCCAGATTAAAGATACTTTTGAAAAGTTTAATTTGAGATCCAAAAATGCTTTCAGTACTGTAATTCTACCATCACCTTCCAATGAATAAAAATGGCGGAGGAGGAGATGGGGGGAATGTGTTAAGATGTGATTAGTAATCCTTTTATCACAACAAGGACACTGATGTCATTGCACCCAGTTCCACTTGCGAAGGGTTGCTTATTTTTAATTTTCTGTGATATGAATGGAGTAACTAAAACTGGGATTGTTAATTTGGTCAATAAGAAGCCATTCAACTGAAGATAAAGCAATGGCGCCTACCAGTCTTGGTGAATAACATAATTGCATCCAGTCCTCAGAAACTTCTACATCAATCTAATGGTGTATAAATGAATCACAGTCTTAATTAATATTTCCATAAATATACTTAAGGACAGTTTGAGAAAATGGAATATGGACTGAATAGACTATGTAAGCATCCTAATTTTTACTTCTTCCGATTTCATGGCTTTGCTCTTTTGATGCTGCCTAATAGTTATCTATGTATTTCATCCCCACTGCACTGACCTACTCAGGGCTTTGGAAGGTAACACCTCATAGGTAAATACAAGGTTGCATGGATAGGTTCTATGAATGATAAGTGACTTCTAAAGAATGGTTTCCAAGAACACGGTCCACTTAAAATAATTATGACAATTGATTGTTTATCGATCATTTATTATTTTAGGTAATGTGTTTAAGTTTATTATTTCATTTGTTCATAATAGCCACCCTCTGAGATGGGTACCATCACAATTCCTATTTTACAAATAAACAAGGGCACAGATAACTTACCCAAATATAAGTAGCCCACTGATACTGGAGTTTCTAAATAATATTAAAAAAATAGAAAAGTCACATTAAAAATAATGAAACACTGAGATTTAATAAAGTTTTTAAAATTTTGACACTAGTGTGTCCACCTTTTGAGCAGAATGTCTGATTTTCAGGCAGCAAGTTATGGTATCAGAATACTTTGAGAAGTACCCAAGATATGTGTCTGCTCAAACTGGTTCAAACCCACATTTGTATATGGGACAGGAAAAATTACATGAGGTTATTTGTCAAGAAGGTGTCAATAGGGTAGTGCTTGATGACACCTGCTTAAGTTTGCCTGTGTTTTAAATTGATCAGACTAAAGGAAGAATAACTAAAGTTCTCAGGTTAGTCAGCTTTTCCCCCTCAGCAAATCAGCTTTGTCCATTCAAGTGTCCAGTTACTTCATTTGAGCCATACACATGGCATAAAGGAGAGCATCGGACAGGTCAGGTTAAGTTCATATGGGGAACTCTGGCAGTCCCTGGAATCACCTTTGCCTTTAGTCTCCACGTTTTTGTTTATCATTGCTAGACCCAGGTTGTAAAGTCTAGCATGGGACAAGAATTTCCTCCGATGTCAGCTGTGGCTCCCAGGGCAGTGGCTGTCAGCCTTGAGAGTCTCCAGGAAGAATTTGAACAATGCAGAAAGACCCATAGCTGGAGGCTCCCAGTCTGAGTGGGGTGGTAGGGACCAAGTTACTGTTTGCACTCGCATTTAAGATTGGGCACCATGCTTCACTGCCTCACTCAGCGTTACTCATGGAAAGAATTTGGCAAACTTTATTAAATTGAAAAGTTCTTTGTTACTTATTGCAACTTGGAGAACTCTTAAATAAATGTCTTGGAGTTTCAAGGAAAGGTAGTTATTGAAATCTTTTGGGAGATCTGGGGAGAATGTGTTAAATTGCAATGATTTTTAAAAACCTTTAGCTGGATATATGGATTACATTCATGAAGATATAAAGACATCAACTTGTCTTGTGAATTTAATCTTTATCCTTACCTGAGATTGCCCCCACTTATTAGTAATTCCTCTGTCAAAATAAAAACCCTTAAGCTTTGTGACTTGTTATGCTAATTAACAAGAAAAAAAAATGTTTTCCATGTTTTCCATCCCCTTTTTGGGAAATTTGTTTTTAGATACACAGAATTGCAATTGTGTGTGATAGGGTAAAATGTCATTACTAATTACGCTGTTCTATGCTGATAATATGCCATTTGCTTTATCTCAATTTTCCCCCCTACCTACTATTTCTAGCCAGTGGTATCACTCTTATGTTACACTTCCTCCCCAAAATTTGCAAAAGTATGTTTCTAAAATAAAGGAATGACACATATATTTAACATCATTCATACTAAATGGGGGCACATCAATTATAGAGTAAAAAAGTTTTTAAAGGATTTTGATTTAATGGCTATTATTTAAAATGTTTATTCTTTCCCTTAAGTAGGAGACATATTCTTATAAATAAAATTTTATTCTAATTAATTTAAAGAAAATGATTTATTTTTAAATGTGAGATACAATTACTATTTAAAATGTTTATGAATATGAGAAGATAATTCAGAATGAATCTGGCCTTTTCTTCCCCACAGTGTCTCACTCTTTTCTTTCTCAGCCCTCCTGGGGAAGGGGCTCTCCTTTTTCCCCTCAGGTCGTTCCTCTCAGTAGTACAGAATCAGGACATATAAATAACTACAACTGACCCATAAACAACATAAGCTGGCAGTGCCAATACTCCAGCTGTTATAAATCCCTGGAAGTCCCTGGAATCCAGTGTAACTTATGACTCCCCCCAAATTTTACTATAGTAAGGGACTTGAGCATCCATGGTATTTGGTATCTGTGGGGTGTCCTGGAACCAAGCCCCTTTTAGAACAATGCATACTATACTACATGACCCACAGGAAGTGTGCACTGTATCTTGTAACAATGAGAGACTTTCCAGGGGTCACATTCCACATTCTGTCCTTTTCCCTCTAGATTTTATCTTTAAATTGGACCTTACATATAATAAAGTGGACAGCATTTTTGCAGTTTTTAAACCACAGTCATTATCTCTTTTGCCTCACAAAAACATTTCAGGGATTTCTTGAAATATCTTCAACACAAGTCAGCATTTCATGTAATTACTTTATAGTTGCCTGGAATGTGCCAACAGCATACAGCCAGACAGAAAAACAGTCAACCTTAGGAAAATTTGATGAGTTAACCAAAGCAATTTAGTGACAGAGCAGAACTCTAAGGAAGAAATAGGAACAGTAAGGCAGTGATCTGCACCTGCCTTCCTCACTTATTCTGCAAGAGTGAACATAAATAGGTCAGCGTAAAGAGCAAGATACACACCAAGTGAAATCTTTTGTTGTATTCATTAGTAGGAAAAAATATTTTCCTAGGTAACAGATATTTGGAAAAGATCAACTGTAGCTGCTTCATGGAGTAGATACTGTGTGTCAGGTACTCTCCTAAGTGCCTAGCTGAGTCATAGAGAAGTACCTTGTCCTAAGATCTTTTTTTCCCCAACTTTATTGAGATATAATTGATACATAACATTGTGTAAGTTTAAGGTCTATAGAGTGACAACTTGATACATGTATATATTGTGAATAATCACAATAAGATTAGTTAACACATCTATCCCTATCTAAATTTTAAAGCCAGGATTCAAATCCAAACAATATGACTATAGAGGATATGTTTCCAACAGCCAAATACAATGCCTTATGATAAAATTCACTTAAAGTATTAAAGGAAATGAGAACATTAAATTTTTTTTTCTAAATATGCTTGTTTAAAAATTGAACAATCAAGAGCTTCTACTTATATTGCAAAGATTTTGTTTGCCAATATCCAGGCCCCTGTAAATCAGAATGGCCCCAGGTCCATGCACAAGGCCATGCCAAACTTTGCCTACTTAATACTGGAGAACCTCAGAAGCTTAATACAAAGAGTGGTCAGAAGCCTCCGGGAGAAGAATAATTAGAAACTAGACTTAGAATTGTAGAACTGGAAAGAACCCTATAGGTAATTTAATCTCACCATCTCATTTTATAAGTGAAAAACTGAAGCTCCAATAAAGTGACTTTAGCAGGTTACACATAGCTAACTAGTGGCCAAGCCAGATTCAAGCCTAGGTTTTCTGTCTGTATCCTTTCAGTTACACCAAGCTGCTTCCAAATTCATGAGAGAGAATTTCCATTTCCTCTTTCAGTTTTTTAAGAAATGTCAAAAGCTAATAAGCATGTATTTAGGTAAATTTAATCTAAATTTATTTTTGCCTCTATTATAGACATTGTTAAATGAAAATGTGTTTGGAGTTCCCAATAGCATTTGAATTTCATGGGTTTTACATTTCTTACTAAGGGAATAAGCTCAGCAACTTAATTTTCATGGGCTAAGAGCTCTGACTGAAGCTTTTATGTTGACAAATAATTGGTTCTGAGAATAAGGCATAGAGATATATCCTTGATATATTGATATATTCTTATTCCTCTTAATTTATGTTGACATCTCTCATGGTGTATTAAGAGTACTACTATTTTAGATGGTATCAGACAAGCATTTAAAAAAAATGTGTGTTCATTTCAATGTATTTTACAAAAATAAAAAACAACTCACAAAGCTTAAGACATGGCCAATCACACTGGCGATCCACTTTATGTAGTCCAAATGAACTACAGGCAAGGTGCTCACGTATGTTCTGTGAACCTTCCACAGTAACATTTTGAAAGCATAAGATATGGATTTTTTTAAAAGTTCAGATAATATAATTTAATGGCATGAATTCTATAGGCACTGAATTTCTGTGTCCATCACTTCATTCTTATAAAATATTCTGAAGGCCGAAAGTCATTTAGTATGCAAAGTATAATACATAACTACTATGCTAATCTTACATAGAGCCATTCTCTCTAAGGAACCTATTTTTAGGTACACATATTAGAAATTATTATTATTTATATTGTTTGCTTTAAAACGTTTTATTTGTAAAATATAATATTGATTTTTATTATGATTTTATGATTACCTTCTAATTATGGCAAGTAATTATTTACTTTTTTTCATTTTTAATTCTAAGATGTGCAACTGTTTTTATATTACAAATAGTAAACATCAAACTAATCAGTAAAAAACAAGCCATATTAAACTTATGTGTTTAATGAGATGATTGACTTTTTAGTTAGCATCTGCAGCCTCAACTTGCATATCTGGGCAATAGGTTTTTGCTATATTAAAACTATTTCATATGCCTACATCACTGCTTTGTAAGCTCTTAAAAACCAAGTACTAGGCTGTGAATGACTGGGCAGAGTATAAAGGCTATTTTAACAGTCCCAACTAAACTAAAAAAAAACAAAAACCTGATAATGCTATTAAAAAAGAGAGGACAAGAGAGAGGAAGAGGAAAACAATAGCAGAGTCCAGGCCTACTCTCCAGAGAGTTTAATTTATTAGATTTAGGGCCGATAAATCTGCATTTGAAGAAACTTTTCATCATCAAAAAATTCAAAGCTACAGAAAAACATCACAAAAAAAATCCATATATCTCATTACTTAGATTTAATAGTTATTAATATTTTACTATATTTGCTTCATTTCTTTGTGAAATATTTTTAAAGCAAATCCTAAACATCATGATATTTCACGCTAAACATTTAAGTACACATCCTCAAATAAACCTGGCATTTTGTTGTATAATCGGATGCCATTATCACCCCTAACCAAAATGAATAATAATCCCTTAGCCTTCAGACTTATCTCTAAAATGTCTTCTCATAGTTGAATTGGAATCCAGAGCCAAACAAGTTCCATACATTGCATTTAGTTATTATACAAGTCAGTTTTGATTTTTTTAATGAAGAATTCCCCTTTTACATGAAATTACCGTTAACCAGTGAGTTCATGGTAGTTTCAATCTGGCTTTTAGAAGACAATGCAGATTTGGCATTGGTCATAAATATTCCTTTTTCATGACATTTCTATATTCTATATGTTTACCAGTTTGGGTCCTTATTAGAGATATTAGAAAGACAGAATGCGGGAAATGGAAAGAGTTCCCTGGGTATGTGAACTTTAGATAGACAAGAAACTGCACATTTTCCATGCCATCTTTCCCCATGTTTTACAAAATATTCCTGTGGTTAAAAGTTTTTCATATCAAGCAGCTCAGGAAATACCCCATAGAGTATTTCCTCTTGGAGGCTCATAAAGCGCATTTAATATATTAAGTGCTCTCTGGTGTTGCATAAATTTCACTCAGTGTTTCCCAAACTTAGGAGCTGGGTTTTTCTCCCCACCACAGATCGATCACCTGTTAACATCTCTTAGAACACAGTGTGGGAGGTGCATTAATTTATGCTACTATTACCCCTGATTTTAGGAGGTACACCAATAAGAAAATACCTTGTAAACCTGGCAAATACCTTGTAATCACTTTTGCTGTTTTTTTCTTACTCTTAGATCCTATGGTGTAAAACTGGTATTTTTATTCCCATTGACAGATAAATGTTATTAAGTATATGATACGAACAGAGTTGCAAGCTACTGCCAGAGTCAGGATTTAATTTAAAGCTCTAAAATTTGAAGACTTAATTGGTAAGAATCTAAATAATCCCCAATTACCAGAATTTGTGTTGGCTGTTTCTAGAGAAAAAAATAATCTCACAGTATATTACTCATTTGCTCATACATTACTCATATCCCTTGTCTCTTAGCACATTCCCAACCTAATCATGAACAACCCCTAACCTGATGCTCTAAAGAAGAACTAAAGGGAAGCAGTGCCATTTCTCTTGAAAATAAATATCCTAAACATGTGATTACTTTTTTTTTTCATGATGGCCACATAAACATTTATGAAAAAAAAATGGGGCAAGAGACACATAAATCAAATATTCCTAAAGACAGATTAAGGAGACCTCCACTATGGAACCTGTAAAGGTGTTTCTTTGAGACAGTTCCTCCAAGTGCCCTGAAACTCCTTCTCAATGTCTTGTGCCATCTATGTACCGCTATGATTACCACCGTGCCAGGGATGCCAGGTGGCGGTGGGTGGAATAACATCTGCTTCCCTTGGGGAAGCAGAACGATTACTCAAAAAATGTACCAATTTAATTCTGGAACTTCTCATTTTCTCACCCTGGCTGGTAAAAATGCTTCTGTGGATTTTCTCTGCACTTTCAGGGCAAGTGCTCAGAATGAACAATCTTTTCTCAGCTGGGATAAAGTCAAAATGCCTTTTCAATAAGCAAAAATACAGCTCCTTCCCATTCCTCCTAATACTGCCAGTTTGACTCTTAGTCCCCTGGGTTTCAACTTTGTATAGGCATATGTTACCAAAGTGGAGAAATAACAGAAGCCCTGTATCACAAGATAATTGTTGGCAGTATAGTTTAGGTATAATCATTGACCATTGAAAAATCTCATTGTTATATTTTCTCATTAGTTAACATTTACATTAACTTCCCTGATCATTAGAATTTCCCTCCTTTGTTTATTCTCGGCATAGTGGAATAAAATTGGCTTGGAATGAGATGATCTGGGCTTGAATCCCAGCTTCACTTATTATATGACCTTATGCACCTTCCCTAATCTCTCTGAGCCTTCTCTTTTTCACCTGTGAAATGGAAGTTGTTAAACTATCTCAAGGATTATGAGAATTTAATATGAAAAATTTGAAAATGCTTATCTTATATCCAGTATGTGGGCAATTGGCAAATGTTGGGTTCTTTGCTTTCCTCTCCTCTGCCTGCATCGTTTATCACCCAATCCGTTGTTTTGGGGAAGATCAAGAATAAATGATTTCCCTGAAATCGTTTGCCTGTTTTCTTTGAAATAACACCATGGAACAAGAGAGGCTTATCCCAAAGGGATCTGCTTCAGTTTGCTGGAGCAGAGGAGGATTTGTATAGGAGAAGCAGCCCGGCCAGTGGCTGAAGGGAAAAGACTGCTAGTTAGCACCTAGCCTCTTCCCCCCCCACATTGAGTGCTAGGTTTTTCTTTGTTTGCTTGTTTTCCGCTTATTCTAATTGGCCAAACAAGAAACAGCTGCTAAATATTCCTTTTTCTGCTACAAACATCAAAGGGCCTGTTTCAAGGTGACAAGTGGACTCTGGTGACTGTAGAATGCTACTGAATGGCTGTAATTAAAAAGACGGCCAATCGAAAGTGTTGGCAAAGATGTGGAGAAACCCACATCTTTGTGGGAATGTAAAATATTTTTCATTTTGAAAAATAATTTAGTAGTTTCTTAAGAAGTTAAACCAACTATCCTACCCAGCAATTTTGCTCCTAGAAATCTACCCAAGAGAAATAAAACATACATCCAACAAAGATGTATGTAAATATTCATAACAGCATTATTCAAATGTCTATCAATTGGTGCATGGACAATGGAATACTATTCACAATAAAAGGCACAAACTACTGGTACAAACTACAACATGAATGAAACTCCAAGACATTATGCTAAGTGAAAGAAGCCAGATGTAAAATGTATGATTTCATTCAAATATGCAGAAAAAAGCAAATCTATACAAATAAAAAGCATACTGGTGATCTCTTGGGACTTGAGGTAGAGATGAGGATTAGCTAAAAACAAGCATAAAAGATCTTCTTGGGATATTGGAAATATTCTCAAACTAGATTGTGGTAATGATTACACAACTCCATAAATTTATTTAAAAGTCATTAAATTGTACATTTAAAATGCATAGATTTTATGGCATGTCAATTAAACCTCAATAAAGTTCTTTATAAAGCGCGTTTATTATGATATAATTCATGAGATGATTTCCATATCAAAAGTATCATTCAGAGGCTATGAAGGATATGATCAGGTTGTATCCCTGACAGTAAGCACACATCTGTCTTTTAGCTCAAATAATCATTCTGTGACTCTGATGGTAAACAACCCCAATGCTCCAAACTTCCAACTGGGTAAGGCATGGAATAGTCAGCGAAGAGGAGAGCAGGATTGGATGATGGCAACCACAGAGAGCATGGAAAGAGGATGAGCAGGCCAGAAAGCCAATTCAGTTCATCGACATCAGGAATAGAGGTGGCAGGACACCTGTATGACCTGATCTTTTGAGAACCAGGACCCAATATGCCTATGCGGTCATTTCCTGTCTTGACCCACAGTCTCTCTTTGCCCCACCCTCTCCCACTTCTACTTGTCCTTGACTTCCAACCTTCTCTGGGTTGTGCTTAGTCCCTTGGTATCTGTGCACGAGGGTGTCCTATGTGATTAGATCCTCTTATGAAGTGTCATAACCCTTGTATGCAATGGTTCAAACCAAGGAAAACCCTATCTTTCAATCCTTAATTTTCAGTTACTTATAAAGCTTCTTTCTAGGTCTCATTCACAAATATATACCTAAGAAGTTAAGATTATTAATTTGCAATTTACATTACTGAAGAAAATGAATGTTGGTAAGAATCTCAAAGAACAGTGAAGTTTGACTATCTCAGGAGTTGATAATTTAATAACTTTCCCTTTTACTTCATCCAGTCCCAGTATTTCAGTGTAAAATAATCAAGAGAGGAAGTGCTGTTATGCAGATAAATGTCAGACACTTCTAATACTGATGATTGTAATTCTACAGGCATATAAAAAATAATCAGAAATTGTGTGAATAAACTAAATATCAGATATTTTGGAATTCAGTGCTTATTTTAAATTAAAGCCTATTTAAAATCTACTTAAAAGTGAAATGCCCTCACAAACCTATCAGTTGAATAATTTGTATTTTGAATTATATGAGGGTTATTTTTTTTTCCATTAAAAGCTTATAGAACTTTACAAATAATAGCAGGTAATTATTGAGTGCTTGTGATGTTCCAGGCACTTTATTTAATCTTCACAATGACCCAATGAGAAAGAAACAATAATTACCCCCATTTTACAGATGAGAAAAGTAAGACATGAAGAGGTTCTCTGGTCAAAGTGACAGCTGGTAAGTCACAACAATCAGGATTTAAGCCCAAGTCTTTCTGAATCCAAAGCCAATATCTTCAATCACTACACTACTCACCTAAATAGACCTCATGATAATACCTTGTAAAAACTGTCACTCTCATTTTTACAAATGATGAGGCCACAAGGGGACAAAGGAATATGACTCATTCAAGAATAGGTAACACGTCATTTCTCTGTAGATTTCTGTCCCTGAGCCAGATGGACCTCCTCTTCAGTGCTTTATAAAATAAATTGTTCACCAGGTGATTATAAGACTCTTAAACTCTCCTCTTTTGCAGAGTACTCACCTAAATTCTAGCTATAGGTTCTCAAGAAAGCCAGATCATTTCAGATTCTTCATTTGCTGGAAACCACTGGGGTAGCTGAAAATAAAAGGATCAAATAAATTTGTGTTTAGGTTAGAGCTAATAAGCAGGAATTTTGTTTGCTTTGCACTTAATTCACAGATTTTGGCATTAGTTCTATTGACAAAGACAGAGGAGGTTAAGGATATCACCACATGGTGAATATAATGCATATATGTTAAGCAAGTAAAACTAATCATTTGGCTCAAAGTAAATCATGATGTGTCATATTCTTTTCAAATTTTTCTTTGATATGTTTCAGAATTGTTTATCATCTTAATCTGACATTGGGCCAGACTAAAGAGAAGACTGGCAAATTCTGAGAAAGGAATGAATGATTTGCAGAAGAATACGCTCTTAAACCTTTCATTATGAAGATGTGGCTGCTGCTATACTCCCTGTGCAGAAAACCCCAGTGCTGACCTTGTTAATGATAAGTAAAGAAAAAGTCGTACAGATGAGTCTGTAACATACTGCAGCCTTTCCCATTTTCACTTTAGAGTTCTCTAATCACAAGTTCTAATAATATTACTCAGTAATTTTATTTTCTCTCAAGAGAAATCTCAAAAACCTTTAATCTGTTTGACAATCTAATACAAAATAGAATAATCATTTTCCATTCATCGAGAGCCTACCACAGAGAAAGCACTATAGTTGGTATTTCACGTTTGTTATTTCTAATTCTGATAACTTGGAAAGTTAGGTGTTCTTATTCTTATGCACAAGAAAACAAAATAAAATGAAAACAGAACTAAGGGAGATTAGAAAATTCTATCCTACTTGAAGTTCATATGCTATCTTACTCTTCATCAAACCTTGGAGTACTACCAAGAATTAGATGATTTTTTGGGCTGCTTGAACAAACATTTATCAGTTGCCTATTTCAATGGCTAACATAAACCAAGGATATGACAAACCCCCACCCTCATCCCAAATAAGACAAAGACCTTGTTTTTCAGGAGCACATAATTCAGGAGAGAGAAAAAGAGCATAAAGTTCTAAAAAGACTAATTCAGACAGTAAGTGCTAGGGAAATACAGAGAAGGACAGTTACGAGCTTATGACAGCATCGTCAAATAAATGAGGCCTGCCTGGAATTGATAGAAGGCACAGCTTGGGGAAGCAGAGAAGAGAGAAAGTGATTTCTACAAAGACCTGCAACTAAGAATGAGCATATTGCATTGAAGAACAGCGGGGACATCTACCTGGTGGTTGTGGTAGGGTTTGTGCTGGAGAGCAAAAAGATTTGAATGCTATAGTAATTCATCCTATGGCTGCTCATCGTGACACTAAAGAAATTACATTCTAGTCAGGGTCCAGGGGATCACTATCCAGATATTGCTTCCTGCTGTGGGTAGAAATATGTCTTTTTTTTTTTTTTTTTGCCATCATTAAGTGAGAGAGAGAGAGAGAGAGAGAGAGAGAGAGAGAGAGAGAGAGAGAGAGAGAGAGAGAGAGAGAGAAGAAGAAGGGGAATCCCAGAAGGGTTATGGGACTACTATAGGTTTAGAAATTAGAATTTCTGGGTTCTCTTTTCAGTTTCAGTCATTTATTCTCTGAAAATGCAACAGCAGAAATTATCGAAGCTCTTCTGAATTAGTTTCTGCTAAATGGGAAAAATATATAACCACCCCCACACCAAACACATATATACAAATTCATCCCATTCTAAATATGCAAATTGTTGGAAGTAAGATACCAAGTGTTCAAAATACTGATTTTGGTAATGAAAGTGCCCCCAAACTGCCCTGTTTCACTCCCTTTCCAGTGCTTATTGTGCAGGGTGGGCAGTAAATGATGTTTTAAAGTTATGACAATGTTGGCATTTAGTATAACAGGAGAGAGAGCATTAACTGTCTTTGTAGTATCTATAAGCACAGTATCTAGGTACAGTGTAATTTTTAAATTATCATTATAATTTTCCTGCTACCTGGACAACTTAAAAATTTTCCAATGTGTTTAATTATACAGTTTTTAATTTGTGCAAGACTGGGGTGAGCAATTATTTCTGTGAGGTTCAAGCAGGCAAGTTAGCCTTCCAAATTTTCCCATGCTCCCTTAGCTCTAATTTGGATTTTAAAAATTAATTTACTAACTTATGGGGCTAAAGGATTTAGCTGTCACAGTGCTACAGTTTAGAAGCACAAGTGAAAAGCACCCCTCTGGGCTCCTAGGGCCGGACTGGAGCAGCGATGGAAAATGCTTGCACCCCCTGGCTAAGCAGAGCCTAGCAGAGGCTCCTCAGATCGAGGGGATGTATATTCTGCATGAGATAATACACCTGTACACACTCGCCCTACAAATTCATCTTGCTTTCAGGAAGGCAGCGATATTAAAAGCTAGAAGTGAAAGAGGCTGAGGGGGAAGATTCAGAAAATGGAGAGCCCAATTTACCCTTTTGTATATCACTCAAGGTCTCCCAGACCCTGAAATTTCTCTTATCTGAAGCTGTGAATAATATTGCCCATATGGTGGTCCCAACGAGAGAACAGTTTCTAAGTTGGCAAAGACCAGACTAATGTTTACAGGAAATTATTTGAATCTCTTTCAAGAACCACTAAACCGCAGTTCTTGCCTTATAAGTGCTCTACAATGCCTTCCTGCTTTCATTCATGTGTTCACTTATCCAGCGTTTATTGAATGTCTACTGCAGTGATAGTAAACACAGTCCTTAATGCTTAGGTTGCTCATAGTCCAGTGGGGGAGATGGATAAGTGATAAGACTTGTTAGTACAGTGTAGAGTACTGGGATGTGGTCAAGAACTTGGTGCTAATGGTGTCAGATGGAGGGCAGCAATGGCCAGGAAGCCTTCCAGGAAACCGACAGCTGGGGAAACTTTGAAGGACGACAAGGAATATTCAGGGTGGAGAAGATATAAAGAGGCATTTTAATCAGAGAAGCAGCATGTCCAGAAGCATGAGGAAATGGGTGCGACCTTTGCAAAAATATGAAAGGTGACAGAGCTGAAAGAGGTGTGAGTGAGTGACTTGCAGAACTGTAGCTGTTTGAGTCACCAGCCATGGCTCTAGTTTTCACAGTCTAAAGAATTTAAGTGTTTGGAAACCAGGAGCCCATTTAAAAGGACGTTTTCTTGATTGGCAGTTGGGAAACATGATGGCAGATGGGTGCAAAGTGTATAACTCCTTAAGGCAGATTTTGCAGATTTTGCAATGGTGATAAAACAAAAGCATCTCATTTCATTTCTTGAAGTATGATCAAGTATTCCACCAAGACCACTTTTGTGTTGTTTCGTTTTAACAATCACCTATTCTTTCCTCACATTCCACACACCTAAGGGTGTTGCTTTCACATGTGTGTAGAGAGAGGTAAGCTGATTCTAAAATTTGATCTCCTATTTTTTTGAGGAGCAGGTATTATTTATTTTCATTGTACAGCCAAGAAAACTGAGGATCAAATGACAAAGCCACAGAATGAGTCAGTGCGGAGAAAGAATTAGGTCAAAGGACTCCCAAGGCTTGGTTTGGATGAATCTTCAGAGGACTGTGATTAGGAGCAAACACCCTGGAACCTGAGCAGAGTGTGTATGAGTTGGGGGTTGGGCAGCAGCAGCAGAAGCTGGGTCAGAGTGAAGCTCTAGGGCAGGAAATAATTCCACCAGTGGAAACTATAAAAGGACCCGAAGCTCACAAACATTCAATGAACTATTTTCCCCTATTTTTCTTCCTATAACCAAGGACCAGGCGTCAGGACTACTGCTGGCCATTTTCTTTCACCTATGACCTTACCCCCTCCCCCCACTAATCCTACGCCCCCCCTCCCCCACCACCATCAGTGCCAGCAGGAGGCTGACTTTCCTCTCTAGCACAGCCCTTAGCGATCATTTTATCCAAATTCCATTGGTATAAATGTGGCGAGGGTAAGAAATGGCCTGATTTGAACCCTGTTGGGATGATGTTGATCCCTACTTCTCTCCCCACACTGTTCAACCTAAGCAGGTGACTTTAGCACAAGGTGTGGAATCTGAGGTTTATACAATTTGGGTGGGGCTAAGAGGATGAGGAGAGAGGTGCTCTTTAAAAAAAAAAAAAGAATAAAAAATTACGTGTGCAAAATTAAGTACAAAAATGAATAATTATTTAGGAAAGAAATCACAACAGGTTACTGAAGTCTTGGATATTTGGGACTTTTCCCAAAACATCTTTAGAGAAGCTACCAGTGATTCTTACATAGGAATGCTTTCCATTAGCCATCTGGCTTTCACTGGGCACCTACAACATTCTACAAGTCCCAGCCACTCCCCACACTCACAGGGACCTGTACAGTGTGGCATGTAAAGCTTATGCTTCATGGTTTACCCAGATATGTTACCGCTGATGAAGGCTGCAGGAGAATGACTTGGATATACTTCCTGGTTTGCTAGAAAGTCCTACTTATGCCTGTTTAAAAGTTATAATTCCTTTTTAATTCTGAAAAAAAAAAAAAAAAACCAGTTCTGTTTTGCACGCTAAGTTACATGGTCACCCTATTTATGCTCCTCACCTCTCTGACCACACAAGCCAGGCCCAGGTGGGAGGCTTTCAGGTCTAACTTTAGTATCTTAATTGCCTTTCTGCCTCAGCTGGACCTGGCAGAATTTGTTTCCTAATCTTAAAGTGGGAGATAATCACACTGACTTACCTAGAGGGATTTGCAAAGAAGGTTCCTCTTGTGTGTCTTCCTATCTTCTGAAAAGTCATTGTTTTGGCATATAAGGCTACTTTCAGTTAGAGACGCAACCCAGCAGTGTTAGTCCTTTCTGGTATGCTTTCATGAAGGCTTGCACATCTCGAGCAACCTACAGGGTGCAGCAGCAGGGCATTCAGGCCTAGTGAAAACGATCGCCTCAGTCCTTTGGGTGAAAAGTTGCACCTAAATGTGCCACAGAACCACAGAAGCCTTATCGGGCAGTAGCTTGGCCTTGGTGGGTCACACTGTGTCGGTTCATCTCTATTAGAGAAAGACAATCAGGAAAGTGAGGCAGAAAAGCTCCACCCCAATATGAAGCTGGTTTGCATGGCTGGACTAGCAAGCATAAGACAGCTCCGTTGTGAGTAGGCTACTGGATCCAGCACACCACTTCAGAGCCTTTGAGTCACACATCGAGCACAAATAACCAGGTTTATTTTCCCTGCCAAAGTCACATGCAATGTCAAGGCAACATCAAAAAGTTAAGGTTTAAAAGGCAGTTTCCTCTGAGTGCTGATTTGGGCTCATAAACAGTGACGTGGTTAAATGCCACTCTGTGTTTAAAGTAATTATACTCCAGCCCTGGAATGTGGTGATGTGAAAGCCCCATTGCGGAAAACAAAGTTGATTCCATCGACAAACTGGCAAGTCAGCTTCTCCCAGAATTTATTATTTCCTACTTGGGCACTGTCTCTGAGAAAGTCAGGATTTGAGGACAAGTGTGGGTGCACTGCCCAGCTCTCTAAGGCTGGTGCCAGCTTGCAACCAACAATATGTTATGTCTGGAAGATGGCCTGGGGACCTTGGCCCATAGCAGCTGTGGTCACTCAAGTTCAGTGGGAGCCCTTGGAAAATAGCTGAGGACTGTGGGAGTGGAAGCGGCCTAGGTCTGTGCATTACCCTGTCTGTGCATTACCCTGCCTTGCCCGGTGGGGCTGACAGCCACTGCTCAGCAAGCCAGAGACATCCAGCCAGAGAAAGGCTGGTGGAGTGGGCAAGGCTTCCTGGGAAGAGTGATATCCCTAGGAGGGAAGAGATGCTAACTCTCAGCTGCTGCTTCCAGAAGCCCTGCTTTAGTGGGTATGGGCAGATATCTGAGTGGTGTAGTCCAACTTTCTCCTAAACAGAAGGACAAAGGCGCTGGTTTATCCATCTCCACTTTGGGATCATACCTTTCTCAGGAAAAAAGACCTAGTATTCACCCTGGCACCCAATTTCCAACATGTGCCAAATCATGTTCCACGCTTCTTGTGTGTCTGGGGAGAATCATCCGCCTTTATCCTTACAGAACTTCCTTCATAACTTATTTCTGGCAACTCTGTTCATGCTAATTAGCGGCCCTTGTTAGGTTTATTTCATCTAGTTGTAAATTTTTGAGGAGCCGTTCCCAGGCCAACTTAAAAGTAGAATTCACAGAACAAGCTGAGTGGAAATCAGGTTTGGATGACCTCCATAGAGCGAGTCAAGCCAGAATTCTCAAGGGGTTTTAATGCAGTGTTCCCAGCGAGTCAAGTCCAAGTCAAATGACAGACCTGGAAGAAGTCTCATGAAGATCATTTAGTTCAGCAACTTCATTTTACAAATGAGGGACCTGGGTTTCATAACAGCGAATTAACTTGCCTTATCGCACAGCTATTTACTGGTCACTTCTGAAAGGAAAAGGGTTTGGGCGACACTCAATAGAAAATCCCTGTTTGTCTTCGGGACAACTTGAATGCGGTTATCATAAGCAAAGGCCTTGTCTATTCTTCCCAAGTTCATCTTTCCTTGTACCTTCAGATTTTTTTTTTTCATGGAGTAATGTTATATCTCTAAAGAAAACACATGGAATCCAGCTGGCGAGATAGTTCAGATATTCCAAAAAGTATACAAAGTAGCTGACGTAATTTTGGTAGGTGCAGTAAACCAGCTGTTGGAAAGTATGAAGCTCCCCAAACATCTGGTCTGAGCCGTGTCCCAGGTTCTAGTCATAAACTGTCCATTAGCTATAAACCTTTATGCTCTGAGTCTGGAATTTTCTCTGATCCCCCCATCTGTCTCTGGCATTTTAAGAGCAGCAAGGGAAGTTTCTGTGGGGTTGGTAAGGGTAGGAAGGAGTGTTTCATGGGGTATCTGGGAAGAAATCTTTCTTGTCATATTTATGATAACTCTTCCAAATGGTGTTTTTTCTTTATGTACTGGGCTCAGATTCATTAGAAGTAAAAGTCAGAATTATCTGTTCTTTCTCTTTTCATGTCTCCCTCCTCACTTCTTTCCTTCCTTCCTCACTCCTTCACCTTCCCCCTCTTCTTTGCACCTTCTCTCCTTGTTCTTTTCTTCTTTTTTCTCCTCCTCTTTCTTTATACCTCAAAGCCCAGCTGTGCTATTTAATAAACAGCCACCTACAGTAAAAGCTTGTGGAAGGGCTACTGTAGCAGGCAGTTGGTCACTTCTCGAATCCTGGTCTCCTATGCATTTATTAAAAATAAGTGATCCTTACTGCTCAGCTTTCATATAGATACTATGAATATTCATGTTTTATTATAAATACAAGAAGACTTCGTTTTACAGAATCAAGATCAGGAAGTTTAAATATGAAACTTCTGTCATAAGAAATTTCTGTCTTGTGCACAGTGCCACAATCTCTATGGCTAAATTTAAATGATACCAAAATAACAGTCAAGGGGTTACTAAACCACCAGATGATTACTTATATTTTTTCCTTTACAACCAATTATTTAAAATTCTATAAACATAGGGAGTCTAAGGATCATTTGGATTTCCTTAATAATATAAATATATATCTGCATCAGATGAAACTGTCAGTTCTTCACAAAATATACATTTACAATTGTATTACAGTAATTATTTACTGATTGTAATGGATTAACATAATTTGCATTTCAATTAAATGATTTGGAAAACAAATGATAAGTAATCGCCTTCCCCACCAAACCTGTCCCTCCTACAGACTTCCTCATTGCCATCAGTGGCGACATCATCTCCCAGGCAGGTCAGGCAAGAAACCTGGGAGTCATTCTCAACAACTCTCATTCCTCACCCTTCACATTCAACACTCTATTTCGAGTCTGCCTAATTCGCTTCCCTTTCCCATTTGTTCCAGTCTTCCCAAGACACCATCATTTCTTTGCTGGACCACTCATCAAGAGCCTTTCATCTGGTCTCTCTTCTTTCACAATAGCCTCACTCTAATCTGTTCCGTTTACAGCAACCAGAGTGACCTTTTAAAGAAGTGAATATGAGTATGCAGTGCTATTGTTCCAAATTCCCTAACAGGGGTCTAGATCTCTTGCCACTTTTCCCTAAGCTCCCTAACTTCCAGCTGCCTTCTTATTTTCGGTATGGAAAATGATCTGGAAGATTCCTCCTTCTATCCCCTACCTGCCTCCTCCCCACTAACTTGTTTCTTCTCCTCAGGCAGGTCTTAACTAAATGTCAATTCTCGGAAAAGTTATGAACTCAGACTAATGCCGTTGCCATTGTTATTCTCAAACATGACAACTGGTTCTTCTCTTTCAAAATCCTCACCACGATTGTGAAATTTTGTATTTATTATAATATTCTGTTATTTTTGTATTATAGAATGTCAGACTTCTGCAAAATGTAAGTTCTATGAGAGTAGACACCATGTATATCCTGGCTCAGTGCAGACATATAATATAGTCCATAAATACTTGTGAATAAATGGATCATCATTGTAATGCAGTTGAACATTGCATGTTTTATTTTAAAGTACATGGATGTTCCAGTTCTCTTAAATTTAGGTACCTATTGACCAGATGATTTTATCCCCTTTTACAGATAGTAAAACAAGGTAAGGAAGAAAAATAAATTAGGAAAGGTAGTTAAAGGTCCTCACATCAGACCTGTGTAATAACTATAAAAATAATAATAACAATGATTAACATTTATTGCTCTCTAATTATGTGCCAGAAGTGTTCCAGTTGTATTAACTCATTTAGTCCTTATAACAACAACGTGAGGTAGGTAATAATATTACCTTCCTTTTTTTGAGGGTATGGAAGTTAGGGCAATTCACTCGAGATCTCAAACATATATACACATTATATTAAATGATTTTGACATAATAGGTACATATTCAGGTTGGTTTTTCTCACTGGAATACTGTTCTACCATACTGAGCTTTACCCAATCACGTTTCCCATATTGAGGAATACTACTAGTGGAAAAATGATTTTTGTCTCTTCTTGGTCATCATTCTCTTTTTCTATATATGTCCCCTGCCACTGCTCTCCCTACTTTTCTTTTTCCTTTTCCTTCTCCTGTTCCCTGCTTCCCCCCTCCCCTGCTGTTCAGTAGTAAAACCTCTGGCAGTCACTTTTCTGCCAAGCTATCATCTACAAGGTCAGTGTTCCTACATTCCAAAGGTAGGTAAGAATGTGTGTGGCCAGCAGAGAATTCTGCCGGAATAACTCATTGCGTATATGCAAAATGGTTTAATAATAGGTCACTACCTTAGCAAGAGCAAGCTGCACATCACCATGGAAAATAAAAGGGTTAGCACACAGCACTCCTCTGATTTAGGGAAAGCTTCCTATGACAAATGGGAAAGCCATACCTACCATAAACTATGTCCTGGCTTTTTATTTCATGGGCATGCAAGGCGATTTTCAGAAAGGGGTAGGCATGAAATGCGTTCTTGACATGTAATGTCATATGTATTTATAGTAAGTATGTACAACCACCTCTAGGTTATTCAGAAATTAGTTATATAAGTGGTAGAGTGTCTTGTCCCCTTGCTTTTCCCATTGGTTTGTTTACTTGTTTGTTTTTTGGTCCCTTTTCCCAGTGATAAGAACTTCTACTAGCACAAATATAGGATTACGGTTGGGCTGGGCTGCTTCCTGCCTCACCTTCCAAACCCAGCCCAGACTGCATGGAAATGACCTCATGCCTCGGTTCCCACCTACGGACCAGCCCCACAAACAGCCTCCTTTGCCAATATGACACTGCTGCTGGGGAAAGAGATCAGCCCTTTCAGATTGGAACCCTCATACATTTCTGATCTTAAGGCTCACCTGGCCTTTTAAGATTATTTCACAATAAGCTCCTTTTTCTATTTCCTTCAACAGCTCTTCCAAACCTTACTTACTACTTTCCTCAGCCCTCTTACTGTAGTCTAAGCCAGTAGTTCTCAACCTTGGCAACCCATTAAAATCACCCCAGGACCTTTTTAAGAATCCCCGTCTCTAGGTTGTACCCCGGACCAATTTTATTAGTCTCTGGCAGTGGATCTAAGAACCGGTATTTTTTAAAAGCTCTAGTGTACTGCCCAGGATTAGAACCACTGTTCTGAGCCGGTAACTTCACCCCAACTTCATCAGGAAATGTGAGGCGATAAAGCACCCACACCTCAAATCCCTGTCCTCTCACAAGCTTTGTACGTTCACCCTCACCCTGTCGTCCTTCCCTCTGTGTAGCCTCAGAGGTCGAGGCATCCCTCTCTTTCAGGACACTTCTAACTGTGGCCTTTATACTTATGGCTTCCAAGATCTTCCACGACTTGCCCGTATCTCTACTCTCTTCCTCTCTACTAAATGTTTTCCTTCATATTGTCAGCAAAATTAAATCTTGTCCACCTTGAAAAGGTGTCCCCGGAACTTGCCATTTCCATATCTCCAGTCTCACATCCCTCTAGTCTCCATTTAGTTTTTTGTATGCTGATAACATTCACCGTGAACACCAAGCTTTCTTAGCTACACAAACTTACTTATCTTTCATAATTGGGCTCAGTTGTTACACCCTCCATGAAAAGTTCCCAGATTCACTGGCTGGACCAAGATGCACATACAGTATTTTGCACATTCAACTGATATCCTCTATTTGTTTTCTCTCCTCTTCTCTCAAAGTTAACTCCTTGAGGGTAGGAGCCATGTCGATTTTATCTTTGTTAACATCAGCATCTGGATTTTTGTAGGCATTCGCCTGTGCTTGATGAACTGAATTGCAAAACAATTTCCTGCTAGCTTTTTGGACAGAATGACGTGGCCTAACTGGCTATAGGTGAATTTCACTTAACCGAGCACATCCCCCCCTTCCCCACCGCCAGCTTTTAGTCCCATGAATAACTAACTGCCATAGAAATTACCTGAGGGCAATTATTGGGAGATTCTTTTGGATTTCACACAATACCAAAGAATAATGTCCTATTAACTTGTTTAGGATGAATTTTTAAACAAATTCAATACAAGAATACTCTCATCAGCGTTTCCACATTTTCCAAGGCCACTGCCCCAAGAATAATGATCATAAGTAATCAGATGAAATACCAATCAACAATGTGGCTTTTACTTTACATACAGTTTTAGAAATTAAACTTCATATCCCGACACGGTCTGCTTTCCTTCGGGATCCGGCACCATTTCTTTGCAGAGGCTGAGCAGAGCAGAAGAGCTCACTCACCTAGCTCTGCAAAGTAGCCAGAACAGGCTGGGCCACTTACCCTGAACTTTCAGTGGCAGCAGCTCACTACACTTTTTCTCTGTGGTCTTTTGTTTTCCTCTTAAACTCTCCTTCAAAAGTACAGGTTACTCTCTAGTCATACACCAAATGCTCAGCTCCTTCAACAGAGTAGCCAAATCCCTACCCTGCCTGACTAATTAGCTGATAAATCTAAGTAACTCCTCAGCCGTATGGTCCTTCTTTCTGCCAAGTTTTATAAAATTCATAGACTGCAAGTACTCAAAAGCACAAGAAAACACCTGTGAGCAATTAACCAAATACCCTTGATTTAGAGGTCTTGGAAATATGGGGATGGCCCTCAGACAGTTGGCACAGTCTATAATTACGTGAGACCACAACCAAATCATCTCAACGGCCAATTACAGGAAGGGTCATTCTTTTGAATATGACACGATACTGCCTCTAAAAATAATTCAGCCTGCGATTCAGAAAGAAGCATCCTATATAAGGGTGCTGCTGCTTTAAAGCAGCAAGGCATAAGAGTTTGGGGAGGGAGTTGTGAGTGCCTCGGGCTATTTCTCTGAAATATGTACATAACCTCGACAAGGGGAAAGGAAACCACTGAAACCAGTTTTAAAAATTCACTAAATTAAAAACTGCGTTTAAAATTATCCACCTGGAAAATGTTGCATATAACTCTTTGTTTCTGTCTGGCCTGGAAACGATATCCACAGAGTTAATAAACCAAGTCTGAAAGCAACAGTGTGTCCCATGAGAATGAAAAAATCCATCTCAGAGTAGACAGTTGCTACAGAATTACAAAACAAAAGGTTTGTCTAATTCTTTCTCTTATTTGCAAAAATAAATTCCTATCACTCTGCAGTGTGGATTACTTTATATCTCATCTGACTAGAGTATTAAAAATTAAACTTCAGAATGTTGAAGAAAGCCATCTATTTTCAGAGTCAGTCTCAAAAAACCCAAAGATCCTAAAAACAAGAGGTGTTTTTTTTTTTTGTTTGTTTTTTTTGTTTTTTTTTTTTTAGTTTATATAGCTTCAGGAGCTACAAGAATCCCCAGCAATTCTTGGAAATTTGTGTTTATGCATACTCTCCAGGTCAGGGAGGTGGAAAGTATCTATTGCTACATGGCCTAATGCGGTAGCCATTATTGCATGTGGCTAGTGAGCACTTGACATATTGCAGCCTCGGTTAAGGTGGGCTGTAAGTGTAAAATTCCCACTAGATTCTAAAGACTTACAGTGATAAAAGGAATTTAAAAATTTCATTAATAGTTGACTAGTATTGAAATTATAATATTTTGTATGTATTAGATTAATTAAAGTATATTATTAAAATTAATCCCACTGGTTTCTTTTTTAAGATTTTTAAAAATATGGTTCCTAGAAAAACTAAAACTATAATGTAGCTCACATATTTCGATTGGATGGAAGCATGTCTGTAACTTTCATCAGTTTTTCAAAGGGCTCTTTCTCTTAGAGCAGAGAGGGGCCTGTTGAGATGTAAATACTCATCTCTCACCAAGGCCCATCTCTGTGGGCCTTGGATAGAGCCTAATACTAGAGGCTCTGAGGCAGGCAAGGCTGTCCTTGGCTGACATTTGGGGACCTGCTGCCATGGAAACCTCTAACATTACTGGTGTTTTCATAGATAAAAGTTGACCCACCTACCACTTCACCACTGGCACACAGATTCTGTAATCTCTCCCCCTCGTGTCTTACACCACACATCCGCAAATCTGAACCATCTTCCAGGATACTCCATCTAAACACTGAGCGTATTAGTGCTTCTCACACCAATCCTGCTCCTCCTGCATGTTCTATCTGGGTCATGGGCAGCTTTGGGTTCCTCCTCTCCTCAAGCCCTCCCCATGCCTGCACATGCAAACGGTCATTAAGGCCTATCATCAGTCTTTCTAATATACCCTTTTGTGCTTTGTCACAGACTATTGTCATAACCTTTCACCTAACCTTCCTCCCTCCAGATCATCTTCCTCACCACTGCTAGAGTTAATTTTCAAATCCAAATCTGTTTACATTACTCCTTGGTTCAGATTATATCATAAAGTCCTTATTATAGACAAAAAAGTCTTCCCTAAACTCTCAGTCCACATTTCATCTCCATGGTATCCCCTGCATACACCCAGCCACACCTGACATGCAGTCTTCTCTCATGCCTCCTTGTCTCTGCTCTGCCTGAATCACCTTTTTCTCCCCTTCCCTCTCAAAACCCATTTTATCGCCATCTCTACCACATCCACTTTGGGACTCTCATAGCAATTTGTATATATTTCCTGTATAGCACATATCATACTGTATTGAATAATTTGGCTGTGAGCTCCTCTGAATTATTCACTTTTTGTCCTTGCTGCCTGGTACAGTGCTAAGAACTGTAGGAACTCATTTGATATCCAGAGAAATTCCAAGCACTCTTGTTTCTATAGGTCTTCCAAAAGCACGGCTTTCTAACTTTCCAAGTTGGAGTTTGAAGGACCCTGAGAGATCTTCTAGACTATTTCCTCTTTCCTCGATGAGCAAATCGAGACCTTCAGAGGTTTCACGAGGCATCACTTATTGACTGCCTGCTCTCTCACTGTGTCTTCATGATGACCTGTGAACTAGGCATTTCTATTAATACCCATTTTACAAAAGGGAAATAAGGCTTCAGTGAATTTAAGCAATGTGCCTAAGGTCACATAGCTAATTACCTAGCAGGATTAATGGCTGCATAATAGTCCATGCACTACTCAAACTATACTGCTCAGAGTTGTTTGAGTCCTAATGGAGGGATATTTAAAGGCATAAAATCCAGCAACTTTGTAGAATAAGCATTAATAGCTCATAAAGATCTCAGATATCTCTAGTCCATTGTTTCTCAAAGTGTGTGGTCCTCAGACCAGCAGCACGTGCATTACCTGGGAGCCTGTTAGCAATGCAGACTCTAGGGCCTTACCCAGACCTAATGAATTTGAACCTGAATTTTAACTAGATCCCCAGGTGATTTGTGTGTACACACATAAGAGGTAGTGACTAAAAACAGTGGTTCTCAACCTTGGCTGTACTTTAGAATCACTTGGGAAGATCTTCAAAATACTGATGTCCAGGTCACACTCGAGACCCAAGCATTGGTCTTTTATAACACCACCCTGGTGATTCCAATGTGCTTGAAAGCCCTAGAAGAAACTGAGACCCTACCACAGACTGATTAGATGTTTATGCAGCCTTCTCTAGTGCCGGAGTTCTTTTTACGAGGTCATCCTGTAAATTTCTATGAGAAATTCTCGTAAAACAAGGCAAAGCAAAACAAAACAGAACGACAATGAAAACAAAACAAGACCTGGCAATGCTTTTAAGAACATTTAAATTTAAAAATTTCTTTAAAGTTTTATTGTGTTTTCTTTCCTGCCTCTTTCTAGCCTCCTTTTCTCCCTCTCCCAAGAGATTCTTGGCCTTAATGTTCTCTGGAGAGCATGCTCAGAGACCACAAACAGCGGGTTTCTTGTGTCACAGAGCCAAGAAGCAATGGAGAGACTACTTGAATTCTTCTCAATAATTTTATTTGCCTTGGCACATTCTCCTACTTCCATGCCCCTGATCCAATTTCTCCAATGTGCCTATATGTAAGTAAACCAGTAAAATTTGAAACTCTGGCTCTATCTACGCAATGCCACAATCATAATAGGTTGAAAAAAAAAAGCCAAGCTCATATCTATGAACTGTTTTTCCTAATTTTCTTTTCCATGAATTGATCATTTAAACAACAAACACCTAAGCTAACTGAGAAGCCTTCAGTCTCTTAGTCCTGCAGAATGTTTACACATTTTTAACCCTGGAACCAGGAGGACTTTATACTTTTCCAAAACTAGGACTTGGCATTTGTTTTCTTTTTTTAGATAAACTAGGATCATAGGTACTATGACTATCTTGACTTTTGCAGAAGATTTATAATGGAACACTGGGCACATGGCATTATACTTGATGAATTAAAAGTGATTTTTAAATTATTTAATCTTTAATCCCAGCTTTAGAGACTTTAGCCATTCTGGTTCTATTTCTTTCAATGTTTAACCCCAATATAATATTTGTTTAAAAATTTTAAATGTTTCATTTTATGTTATTACTTTTAAAAATTATAAATAATATCATATTCATTTCAAGCATACAATATAATAATTCAACATTTATATACCTTAAAAGGGATTACCGCTATAAGTTCAGTAACTTAAAATTTATTCTAAAAGTTTACATTTTAAGCTTTTTACTCTAAGTAATACAAAAAAATTTAAGCAGCTGTCTAGCAATTGCCAATGAGTACAAGCGCTTATCTCTATTTCCCCTTGCCAGTCACATTAAAGATTTAAAAAAAAAAAAAATACTGTAAAAAAAAATGGGATGTGGGCTATCACTTTAAGCAAGATACTGAAATTTTCTAGACAACAGAAAATGGCTGGAGGATTGGTGGCCTGGAAAAAAGGAGGCCGTGACAGTTACGTATTGATACCTTATCTCCTAGGTCCCTAGGCTGGGGGCTGCCCAGGGATTGAGCCAGTGTGGAGCGCATGGAGGGTGTGATTGCCAGCGTGGGGCATGTCAGAGTTTGCACACGTCTGCCTACCTCAGTGGCCACTGAAACCCGAGGTGGGCTGTGAGGATGTGAAGCTGGCACCAGAGATGACACTACTGCCACATACGCCTGGAAGTGGAAGAGCCAGAACTCAACCCTCCATCTGAACACAGCATTCCTGCTTAAAGCCTCCAGGGGCTTCTCTGCTGCATCACTCAAGGGACAGGAATGGGCTTCGGAGCCTTTAAGCCCTGAAACTTTATGTATATATGCATTTGGGGTGGTGAAAAGGTCCATAGTTTTCACCATATTTTCAAAAGGGTCCATGTTAGGTGTTTAAGAATCACAAACATAAAGCTCTAATCCTCAACATGACAGATGAGGCCCTGAGCAGTCCAGACTAATCCACCTCCCGCCAGTGCCCTCTCCCCATCCACCTGCTCAGTGAGTACTAAGTTCCAGACACAGAACTTCTCACTGGTCGCAAATGGGCCATAAGCCCTTTACTTTAATGCTCCTTGGTGGTGTCATTGTTCATGTGCTGGTCTCTTCCACTCATCAGTGAAATCCTGAAAGAACAGACCATGCCCCTCACCACCCCAAACCATAGCCTGCAACAGCAGACAACAATAATATTAGTGCAATGAGTGAGGGAATGAATGACTGCTTATCAGCTTGGCTAATCATCTCTGGATCTTATGGAGAATCTGACTCAGAGGCTGGAATATTCATGACCGGGTTACCTGCTCAGATTGTTAGAAACTGTTCTGGTCCAAATGTACATTCCTAGATGATTGCTATATACATTCAAAGAATCACTATGAAAAAAAGAAGACTCAGAACAAGAAAGGAGGCTTGGAAATTAAAAAATGTAATTGATGACAAAAAAATGCACTAGGAAGTTTGGAGGAGAGAGTTGCAGAAATCTTCTAGAAAGTAGAGAAGCCAGCGCAAGGCTGCGTGCATGTCCCTCCTTGACATGCCTTCTCGCCAGAGCATGTATTTGTCATCCTGATTGTAACAGCCAGGTTACCGATCTCTCAACACCAATCGACTGGGCTTCCTTCAGAGCTGGGACTGTGTCCCTTTCTACCCTACCACCTATCATGGTGCTTGGCAAACAGTAGGCAATAACATGCATCTATATTGAAAGAATGAATGATGAATATATGAATGAATAAAGGTAAGTTTCAGCTGGGCTCGGGGTTGAGACGCAGCTCTGTCGGTTTGTAGAGATGGGGAGTGAGGGCGAACACAGAGAGCATGTCCTAGGAACAGGCCAGGCTGGAGGCAGCAGGCAGGTTCCCGCTGCATAGCAAGCTTGCCTGAAAAGGGAAGGGTGACTCTCTGGGCAAACACAAGAGGGTGGAGCCACCAAGAAGAATTCTATGAGAAGGAAGGGGAGGGGGAAGCTCACTCAGCACTTAATATTTCTTGAGGCATTACTACATGCCAGGCACTGTGTCAAGGATTTTTCATGTATTCACTCATTTGGGCTTACCAAAAAATCCCATAAATAGCTATACTTTTTACTATATCAATTTTCTAAGTGAATAAGATAAGGTGTATAGATAGTAAGTACCTGAATCAAAGTTCCAGAGCTAATAAGTGATGGAACTAGGATGTGAAAAAAAAAGTCTGGTCACAGCTGTGTTATTTTGATCACCAGGCACGGATTCCCTTGTGCCTGGGCCGGCCCTGCTGGGAGCCTGGAGGGCTCTCTGCACATTGTGGCTCTCGGGCCTGAGAGGGCCGTGGCTGATCCCTTCCCCAGATTGCCACAGTCTCCCTTTCCCAGAAAATGCTGTGTGGGAGAGTAAATAGCTGGGTTTGGGGCATAATGGTTTTCTTCTGTTTTGTGTTACTGGATTTGATGCACAGGAAACTGCCCAGAACCTCAAATAATTACAGTAAGACGACTCTGCTTCCTTCACGCGGCCACAGCAGACAAGCAGGAGCCCAGAGACGCGGCAAAGTGAGCGCTGCAACTGTAAGATGGGAAAAGCCAGGAGCTCATGATCGGGACTTTCTGACAGAACCACAAGCACAGCGTGGCACTTGGCAGGAGTGGGGGAAAGAGCCGCCCCCTGGCAGGTCACTGACTTGTTTCTTATAAAAATCACTTAATAAAAAGGCCATTAAGATATGTGACTAAGTGAGGAAAATGGCAGGCTGTAAGACAATGCATGCAGTAGGGTGACATTTCTCAAGAAAAAAACCCCGCCAGACAGTCTACAGCCTGGAAGACCATGCACTACCTGCCAACAGGGGCTATCGCTAAGGATGGGGTCACATGTGGGGGAGACATTTGCCTCACCTATACTTTTCACAATACTGTGATAACCATGTATTTTTGGGAAATGAAAAATAGCAGAATAAATAAAAATAAATTGGTTGAAAAGTAAAAAAAAAAAAAAAGTGGAAAACGAACCCTGTTGCTTCTTGTCAGGCGGGATTTGAATCAGTGCGTCGGTGATCGTGGCAGTTCCTTTTCTGGTCGTCATGACCATGCCCCAGTTGCCCCCTCAATTTTAAACTGGGTGCATAATGCCCTTTCCGCTGCAAGGTGCCTCCAAAGCACGGATGGTTTCATAGTTTGTTTTGAGCCAGGCGAAAGCGGTGAGACCATATGGTCTAACATTTTCATAGATGAAAAAAGGGAAGTCTTTTCCTTCCTCTGTCCTCCCCACTTTCCCCACTTCAGCCTCCTCGCTTTTCAGCATTCCTTTCAGAGACTCAATCCTAGAGCTACTGGCGCAGGAAGAAGTCATGAACCGAGTCCAGGATCACTGAGATATTAGCTCGAAGCCAGCGTATAGGAATGGGGGCAAGACATAATTCTTTGGAAAGGGCCTGCATAGGGCTCACCCAGTGTGTGCATATGTGCGTGTAAGTGTGTATGTATGTTTGTATGTGTGAGTTTCTGAATGCTTATGTGTTCAAATGCGTATTACTGAATGAATGTATATGAGTCTGCACGTGTATGTGTGAGCGTGAAAGTGAATATATGTGTGGGATGGGAGGATCTTTTTTTTCTCCAAGCCAGGAGGAGCCGCAGGAGGCACTGTCAGGTGCTTGATGGCTTGATGCCACCATTCCTGATTCCGCAGAGAACTTCCAGGCACTTCACTGCAATTCAAGCTTGTGGCAGGGGATGGTCCTTACCTAATCCTGAAAGGAACACACTTTCTCCAGCCTCTGGAAACTGGTCCATCTCACTTCTAGCTATATTGTCAATTTTCAATTAAGTCACCAAATTCTATGACCCTCTGGAGACGACGGCATGGAAGCTGGGTAACTAATAGTCACCCAGGAGTGGCTCAGAGTATGCAACTTCGGCAGTGGGGAGGACACAAGTTCTGAGACTCAGCAGTTCTAGCTCCTCCTGACCCACTCACTTTAATTCCCGTTACAGATGAATAAACTATTTTGTGATTCTAGGTGCCTTCCCTTACAACAGGTCTCAAAAACATAAATCACATCACATTACCAATCATTGCAAGGTACGCGTACCACCTCTGATTATAGAAAAGGCCCTCTCTTATATCCAATAGAAAGTAAATTCTGTGTAATGCTGGTCTATGGGTACCTTTTCCTGCAGATGGAGGCATGACACCTCACTGGATTGCCTTTTACGGTACGATATCTATTCTCTTTCTGCACCCTGAAGAGATTTGAAGGGAAATATACATATTCAAATAGGATATATATCTTTTAGAGTAAGATATAAGCAGGGTAGTTATGTAGACTCTAAATACTTCAGGCATAAACACATTAAGAAAATGATTTACTTCTTTTGTTTGACATAGCAAAGGCCTGCCTGATGTAGCAAAGGCCTGCCTATTTTAGAAAAATACTATTTTTCTAAATACCATAATGCAAATTTATGTAAAGGAACCAGCAGAGAAGTAAACAGTACAGAAAAAGTAACAACTGTGTAATGCATTAGATAGATAGCAGGCGGGGGTGGAGATACAGCGAACTTCATGACTAGGTGGTTGTGTTTCGGTTCCGGTTTTGTTTCACCCCTCGCGTATCTTGAGATGGCAGCCCACATATGCCACTGACACATCAGGGATGGAATCATCCTTGTTAATAGTAAGCAGTGCCTTGGAGGTTAGGAACGTACGAATACGGAGAGTGAAATAAAGGTGGAAAATGAACTTTCAGAGCCATATTCCATGGAAAACAAGAAGGACAAAGGCGGCAAGAATGTGGCTCTCTGCACAGTTTCTTCTTAGCATTATCCTACCCAAGGACTGCTCCTTGGTGTTTGCTGAAAGAAATACAATGGGCCATAGAATCGTCTCTTCACCTCTTCCCATGATTGCAAGCTCTTAGTATCTAGTCCCTTCACTTATTAGATTTTTTATGTGACTTCTTATCCTGTCCCAGTCATATCCAATCATTTCCTTAAAATATGATTACTTTAACAGGATTTTAGTAATAATCTTCCTTCTTGCTAACCCTGAGTGTGCAAGCATTTCTTGGAATGCTAATCACTTGAACTGGAAAGTGCGCTGGACACACAAATAATGGGTTGTTCAATGTCTCTCACCAGTCACCCGTCTAAACACATTGTAAGGGATCACAGCTTGCTCTGGAGCTCAGTGTGTCTTATGCATCTTGGGATGCCCAACACTTTTCACATAACAGATACTCGTAACTGTTTAACTAAACTGTGAACCGCTGAAATAATTTTCCTTGAGGACCTGTACCATCACACGTACACGCAGCAACTTCCCACCCCGACCCCCAGCAATCTAGCTGTCTTCAACTACCATGGGTAATAGTGAGAGCTTTCTCACCAAATGACAAAACCAACAGACGGAACACTCTGTCTTCAGGATAGGTGGCATTCTCGTCCCCTCACTGCCATCTTGTTCGCTTTCCCCCACTGCTTGCTCCATACATTTCACTTTAGGGATTCCCCCCCCCCCCCAAGAGAAATTACCATAGAAGGCAGAACATCTTCATAGCATATATTCTTCATAAAATATGGTTGGAAACTGCCAGTATTTTTTAATGCACATGTGCCTGTCACCATACCAGTTAATGGTTGTTTTGTATACATTTTTTTATTTCGTGCTTGATAAAGCCCTTAGAGGATACTCTTTTCCTTACTTGAGAACTTGGAAAACTGAGGCTCAGGGAGAGATTATATAACTAGTGACTGGCAGCCTTGTTTCAGGACCCACAGTGGGCAGTTTCATGCTGAGGTCCTTGTTCCACTCTATCCTAGGAGAATTCCTTTTTTCCCCCTAGGGAAGGATGAAAAATGCCTAATGTATTACAGTTTTGTTCTATTTTCTTATTCGTCTTTAGTATTAGAGGAAAAAGGGTTTTTCATTATATATTTTTCTTTTTAATAAAAGTAATATTTGTTCACTGAAAACTACTTAGGAAATATAGAGAAGAAAAAAGAAAAAAATTATCTGTAACTCCACCATACAGCTATAAACTGTCTAAGTTTTGTTATGAATCTTTGAAGATATTCTAGGTTCGAACATCTTTTATGGGTTCATGCTATACAAAGAGTTAATACTGAAAACAGTTTTATGCCAATAAATGGTTCTAAGGCATTTGATTGTGAAAATGAACCATGCTTTAACCAAAACCTCATGGCGTGCACTTGTGTGTGTGTGTGTGTGTGTGTGTGCACGTGTGCACATGTGTTTTAACAATTTGGGGATAAACATCTCCATACTATCTCTGAACATTCTAATATCCTCCAAAAAGGAATGAAAATTCTTTGCTTATTTTATGAACCGTAAAAAGGTATCACCCCAAAGTATTAAAGCTAAAAATAAACAAACAAAAAAACTTTTCTCTAAATTGGAGCTCCACAGACGTCGCTTATAAAGGGGCAGATGGTAAATATTTTAGGTTTGCGGGACATGTGGTCTCTGTTGCAGGTAGTCAGCGTGGCCATTACAGCATGAAAACAGTCATAGACAATATATAAATGAATTGGCATGGCTGTGTGTCAACGAAACTAGTTATAGACACTGAAGTTTGAATTTTGTATAATTTCCGTGTGTCATCAAATAGTATTTTTCTTTTGATTTTTTTCCCAACCATTTAAACACATAAAAACTACCCTTAGCTTGTGAATCATGCAAAAACACGTGACGGGCTATAGTTTCCTCACCCTTGCTCTAGATCATGCATTCATATTTAGAGCACGCCATCGGAGCCACAGACCAAGTTATAGAATCACCGAGAATTCTCGTTTCAAGCCTTCTTTCTCCTGGTCGACCTCCCAGAGCGTTCTACATTTCCCTTCCATTCGCTTTAGTTAACTCTTTCTGGGAGCATCCGAATGTCTGACCAAAGTAATTCACACTAAGGGGCAACTGGCACGGACCTGTCTTCCCTCTGGGAATTTCCATTTAAAAGAACAAGATGTAGCTAACTGGATGTTGGAAAAGACATTTTTGAGTAGCAAGATATAATCCAGTTCTTCATTCAGAAAGTTGATTTTGGTGTTGTAGGCTTTCCAGGAAGGCTAAGATGAGTTTTCTCCTGGCCGATTACTATCTAATTTGGGGAGGCAGGGCAAGGAAAATTTAAAAATTTAAATCGGAAGTTATTAACTGTAAAGAAAGTGATAAAGAACTTAAGTGACTAAGTTATGATAGAGACTATTATGAGTGCCTGATGGTAGGTATTCAGCCCAGGCATTTGGGAGTATTTCTCTGTATATCGGTGGGCACGGAACCTTACATTTTGCCTTTTGTGGACAATGGCTTCACAACATTCTCAGGGGTTCAAGGCTTTTATATAGTTGGAACCCCTACTTTATAGATTTACTTGTGCTATTGTATGCATAGACGATTTTATAAAGTTTTATTATTATTATTATTAAGCAGCAACCGAAGCTTAGAGGCCATTCTTGAGCCTTTTGCTAAATTCCTAGAGATTTGTAAAACTCCAAACAAATGCATTCATGAGTCCTTTCATGGCTACACCTGGGAATTTCACCACTAACTCTAAGGCAATCATTGGAAAAGCACGGGGAATAGGGCAACATGTGTTGATGTGAAAACATTTCTTGCAAAGGTCTCCTCAGACCAATGAGGTAGAGGAAGGTAGGTTACCTAGACTGAAGTCACAAGAATCTTCTTTTCTAAAAGATGCTAAAAAAAACAAGGTTAGAGGGGCAGCGAGGCAGCGAGTTTTCCCTTTTACTAATGTTTGCTTGCCATCCACCCAACCCTGGCCATAGAGATTCCAAAAGCCAGAGCTTAGCTCTACCCAGAGCACAGGGAGGCTTTGCTGTGGTTTGCTCAGGAAACACAGGGAGAAGCCCCAGGGCTAAGAGAGGCAGCCTGAGGTTCAACATCTGGGCATCAAACCTCTTCTGAAAGTAAATGGTGAAAAATCCACCTACCCTCTAAGTTCTAAAAATTGCTGCCCAGATACCCTTTTTAAAGAATCACTCAATTTTCATTTCAATGACAAGTGCTAATAGGTCATTATAATAATATGCATATTACTAATGCAAGCCATTGGCAAGAGCTGCTTGCTGGGAGCCCTTGACATTACCTTCGTTATCTGACCATGTTTCCATTTCATCTGGCTCCCTGCCTTTGGCAATGGCCAGGGTTTGATGGTTCAGAGAAAGGCAAATGCCTCACTAATTAAAATCTGTACTTTTAAAAACATTTTTCTCTCATATTGTCAAAGTTGATTGGGTACAACTTTCTTTGAGAAAGCCAAAAATAAATTCTGAGCTTAGATGTTGTAGGTAAAATTGCTGTCTTAAATTCTTAATTGCAGAAAAATAAAGGGTTATCATGGAAATTATTTAACTGTAACTGGGGGTATAGGTTTGATGCTATTATTAACCTCCTTTACAAATGGATGTGTCAGGAACTGCAAAGCAAGATGCAGAGTTTGGTGGCCGAATGCCAGTGCGGTTAAATACCCACAGTGAACTCTTCTCCCCTCGGTAATTGTAATTCTGCATTTGTCTCTAGCCTGTCTCACCTTAGTTATAGAGCTCTGCAAGAGTCAAATGGATCGCAGATATCAACTGCAAGGGCGTAGTCCAGATACATTGATAAATAAATGTCCCAATTACTGGCACTCTTCTGAAATGTTACTGAATGAAGCAAAAATTAGGCCCCTGAGCCTAACTGGATATCTCATTTTGCTCTGTACTATAATAACTCTGTCTGATTTTAAGTAACTCATTCCCTTTGGCAAGTCAATGGGGAGCTTGAAGTAAGAAAGGAGAAAAAAATACAACCAGGGTCTTGTTAATACCTTACTTAGAGAAAAGTGAGAGTGTTGTAGTTTTTTTTTAAAATTAGTACAATAACAAAGTCATTTTGATTTTATAAAGCAAGGGGGTTTTCATTTTTTCTGACAAATGAGTTAACTTTTTTTTTTTTTTTGGTGAAAATAGTCAGGAATCTGTGTGGTGGTTGGAGATCAGGCCAGCCATGAGAGCTAAAATGGTGACCGTAACTCTTGGCTCCCTCTCCAAAGCCCGAGGACCCAGGAGTCGCTCAGACATGAGACTAGACTCCAAAGAGAAGCATGCTCAAAGAAGTAACAGGGTCTCCAGGGCGTTGGCTTCAGGTTTAGTAAAGAGAATTTTACCTGGGAGGTCATTTGTCATTCAGAACATGACTACCAAGCTTGAAGATACCAAGAGGAAGCTTGTGCCTGACTTGGAAGGGTGAGATGGGTGGAGGGACAGATGCTATGATGACAGACGGTAACTAGGTTTACGGCCGTGAACACTATGTAGCATATACGAATATCGAATTATAACATCGTGTGCCTGAAATATATTTAATCTTGCATAGCAATTTTACCACCATAGGAAAAAAAGTAAGGCAATGAGATATGACAACAAGCAAGTGAGGCTGACTTCCACCTCACACCCTGAACACTCATCTCATCAGTTCTTAGACTTTGTGTGCTTCTGCAGTCAGCACGAAGTGCGGAGACGAAGATTTGGCTCTTGGGGTCTCTTTCTGTGTCTGTGGCTACAGATTATAATGTTGATTTCTGTTGGTTTTGGTTTGGTCTGATTGTTTTCTTTTTGCTTTTCTTCCTCTCCACAGCAAAGCTACTTTTCTCACACCCTGTTTTTTTTTTTTTTTAGTCCTTTATCTGTCAAATAAGACACAAATGAAGAGCTGAAGGAAATTCAAAATAGAGAGTTTTCCAGTGGGAGAGAAGAGGATGACATAAAGGAGTTCTTTCCTTTTCTCCAAACTTTATATTAACAGCACGAATCTGGAAGAGCAGCCACTTGTTTTCAGGGCCATCCTTGTTTCCAGACCTCTTTCTCTTTGTACATTGTTCTCCAAAATCGTCCCCAGTTTCAATGGTGCAGTGGCATTGGGAAGCTGGCCTCCTCCCTCAAAGACCACTCAAAACTCTCAGCAGCCTTGCAGGCTGGGTCCTTCAAATTAGAAGGAACTTAGATCTCATCTGGTCTGGAAATCTCTACCCCTTTCATTATTAACACTTGTAGAATATTTACTATGTACCAAGAAATGTTCTAAGTATCTTACGTATGTTAACTCATTTGTTCCTCATACAGCCTTACGAAGTAGGCACTATTATTCCTATTTTATAGATGAAGAAACTGAGGCAAAGAAAGGTTTAGTAACTTAGCCAAGATGGCCCCTGGAGCTGTCAGAGGGTGCCATTCCATTTACACAGTCCACATTCTAGTCAGGTTTGCTGCCTATGCCCTACGTCTTCTGTCTCATGCTTCTGCTCACTCCTATTGTCTTTACCTGGAAAACCACTTCACCTGGCCCTTCCCTCAAGATCGGTATTGGGCAATATTGATTGCCTTCAGCTAGAGTCAATATCATTCTGAAATAGCAAAGTATTTTAGTTGTGCTGTGTGGCATGTGGTATATTCTGCCCTGTATTCTAATGGCTTATATCTTTAAAACTATAACGTAAACACTCTAAAGTATGATGCATCTGATTTCTTTCTAGATTCTGACATTACCTAGCTCATGCCTTGGCACACAGTAGACAATATCTGTTGCAGTACTTATCACATGTGAAGAAAAATGCCTGAATGAATATGTACACAATAGGTTACAGTACTTGGTGAACCAATGCCCTCTTTTATGTACCGTAATTGGGCTCATTGACTATATTAAATGCATATTTTAAAAAGAAATATTTGCACATCAGTCAAATGCTATGCACTTTTTTTCCTGAGGGGGAAAGCATCTGTGTAGTGTATAAACCTGCAACAACAGAACAAGAAATCTGATGACTCCCATGAATACATAGAGGCACTGCTTGCCCAGATGAACCGGGGGTCACATTGCTTCTCCACATTCTCTTGTGTGAAAGAAAGCGTTTCTGTCTGGACTCTGCTCTACCGCTACCCTTTCGGGGCCTGTCAACTTTTGAACCACAGCAGTGGGGCTCTGCTCAGGGTGACTCTCCCATCCACCAACATGCCCACATGGCAAGTCGTGTCCTCAGGCCACAGAAGCATCACTGCTTACCTGTGAGCCTTGAGGCTCAGCCACAGCTCAGACCACCACCCTCAGGGCGCCAAACAAATCCACCCTCATAGAAAGTAGTGCATTTCAGAAGTCAGTATTGGTGATAGTTAGTATCATGTGAACAACAGAAGAAGGCGATCAGGCAGCAAGAGGGGCACATATAAAATGTTTTGATCTGATAATTTGCAGGATCTTATATAGTAAGTATCAGTTTAAAATAGACATTTAAATCACCTCCCAAACCCAGACTTAAACTGTTGGCAAATATTCACTGAAATCAATAAAGTCAAGGTTTTTGATGCTGGCTGTGCATCAGACTCCCCTGTGTGGGATTTAAAACACACACACACACACACACACACACACACACACACACACACACACACACCCCCCCCCAGGCTCTCCCCCTGAAATTCCACAATTTAAAAAAAGCTGCATAGTCTGATGTGAAATGTGAAGTCTGGGTTGAGAATAACTGTGACAAAAGAAGAACGTAAAAATAATGAGCGACTCTCGGTCTCAAGCCTTGTCTCTTGCTGCTGCTGCCTTTTAATAAAAAGGGTGGGAGAGGAACATCAGTAAGAACATTAGTTCTGCAAGTGACAAGACATCATACTTCATGGCTATGGAAAACAGCGGGTGGCTATTATTTCAACACCAGCAGGAGGAAAACATTTTTCACAAGTACAAACCAAGAACACATATAAAACTCTGCAAACTCTAAAAAAGAGGCATCATAAATCCAAGCTTGTGGAACTTATATTTCTTTCATATTCAAATATCGTTAATTAATGATTGGCAATATTTTAGCATGAAAATAAAATCAGAATGGTGGAGACCCATAATTGCCTATGGCTCTAAGGAAAGCAAGCTGCTTATTTAACAAACCGTAGTCTAAACTAAATGGAAAAGTTGCTGCTTTCTACTCTATAGCATGGAATTGATCTGCAATATTATCTCCAACTCACTCTGAGCAACAAACTGCCTTTTCTATGAAATGCAGGGCCTTCTTGCCTTCTCCGATTTGGCAGATGCGGTGGGATTTGATGCTGTCAGGATCCACCACCTGATGAACTGCTCTCTAAATATCCTTTTCCTTTTTGACAGTTTACTCAAGGGGTGAATCTTCATACTGTTAAAGATACTTTCATTTTTCTGTTCAGCCTGGAAGTAGATTTTGTTCTTATCCTTTCTAATAAATCAAAATCTACTAGTCTCATACTCCATTATACCAGAGTATCCTGTTTCTCAGTCTCTGTTAAGAGAACGTTAAAATGTTCTATGAACTAATCTGGAGAAATAGTAGCTAATTCCAATATACATTACATTTCCATTTGCGTTCAGAAGGATCTTCTGGCAGTAATACCTGAGCTTAAAATGGTAACTCTAAAAGGTAGAACTTCAGGCACTTGGAGTGAGGGGATTGATATAGCTTTGGCGAGCTAGGTCTTTCAGAACCTCTCAAGACATATTGTATAAGTATCTACCTTGTCTGCTTATTCCAAGACCCCTGGTTCATTGGTCCACGTGGACTCCAGGGATAAAATGGGCATGGGAATACTAAGGCTGTGAGAATACCCACAAACTCCCTCTTCTGGTTTCCAGCACAGCTCAGGACTCCATCCTTCTCCTGTTGAGGCTGGATTTGTTAGTCAACCCATCCAGCTCTTTCTCTCATATGCAAGTTCTAGCAGTTTTCCTGACAGCATCTTTTCCAAAGGAAGTAATCAAAATTCAGAGTGGTCGATTTTGCTTTTGCTTAACAGGTCTGACCAAAGTCCTGCCACCTGTACATAGTAGGGGCCCTTCCTGTCCTGTTTCCCATTTCCAGGTGTTATGGGGAGTTGAATTTCTGCTCTGGAAGAGGTTAAAACACGTACTCATTTCCTGTGCTTAGTCTCTGGAAGAGGTCCAAGAAATGCCCTGAGTTCACCCAGGTTCCATCGACAATTAATTCTGGTATTTTCATTTAATATGATTTTGCTGTACCCCAAAGTACACCTGTGTATGCTAAGCCATTTGGTCCAATCTTGGTTCAGAAAGTATGGACATTTGATTCTCGGGAAGGAGAAATGGAAATTCTGTGGAGGAAGGCTTCAAAAATGTACATGAAATATATTTCAAACTGTCATCTTAAATTTTGTACTTAAAATATCATCAAATAAGCATTCTGGTATCCAGAAGTGGAAGTCGGGTTTTACCTAGATTCTTCTCTTTGGGAATGAAGCCCACAAGCTCCAGCAAGCAGGGCAGACAGAATCAGAACTGGACTTGCCGTTTGAAAGCGAGAGTTTACACTGTCTGGCACATTTGTGTGCTGACTATAGCCTCCCTTGGTTGAGGGCAGGGACCTGAAGAAAGACCCTTGAGAGGCACTTGAATTTATGTGCAACAGCCGACTGTCGACTGGTACTGACAGAACTCTGCAGTCATTTAATTCTAGCTTTGACAGGTAAAATTTAGTAAACCTGCAAGGAGGGAGATATTTATTTAAAAGGCCGGGGGTAGGGTTGGAGGCTAAAAATTCTAGATAAATTTTGAAATTATAATTTATTTGTCTTTGCTTTCATTTGTTCACACTCTTCAGGGAAAGGTGAATAATAAGTCCTGGAAGGAAGACAGAGTCTTTCTTTGGCTGGGTTAGAAGCTACATTACAAAAACCTTCTCTCTTCCAGAAAGGAGATCCAGAGCTGTTAGCTGGAAGCTTGAGAAAGCCCTCTGCCTGCTCTCCTCTGCCCAGGTCACGTCCCTCTGGAGGGCAGGCCTCAGCTATGTCCCACTAAGCTGACTGCAATGCAATGAGATGTAAGTGAAATATCAGGATACCATGAAAAATAAGAAGGTGGTTTAGGTGAAAACCACCAAATGCATTGCATACTAAACCGAGTGACAAAAATGGCATTACACACCTGCCATCTCTGCCTACACCTCAACTCCCTCAGCTCCCACACCTCGACCTGTGCTGACCCGGAGAGCGAAGCTATAAAAAACGTGAGGTTCTGCAATGAGGAATGCACAGAACTTGTCTTTCATTGCACTTCATATGTTTTTAACAAAAGACATACATTTTAAAAAACTGTTTGTGAGACATTTTAATTTTTAATGAATAATGTTTAAGAAACAGAAATTGTGGTTTTCATAATAATCTTAACTTGGTTTCCATATATATAGATATAGATATAGATATAGATAAGCAAAATTTAATCCCATTTGTTGTAATCCAAAGAAATGTGTCAAGACTCTAAGACTGAATTACAGTTACTATGGAAACCAAAAATGCAGCCATTGTGATTTAGGGGTTTCTACAATCTCAACTGTTGTGTTGTTTGAAGAAGGAAATTTAATTTTTAATTAAAGGAGTAGAACACTTAAATAATTTGACTTGAAGTTTCTTAAAATGTGTTCAAATGTCATCTAATATGTTCTTTGCTGCTTTGGAAAAATTTTCCCCAGCAGCTACCGGCAGGTTTTGGGAAGATGGGTTAGAAATATTTATTGATCACTTATATACACAGAACACATAATAGATACTTAAGGAAATGGGAAGGATACCACATTAAATGCACTGTCTCTAATTCTGTTTATTTGTGTCCTTTCTCTTTTTGACTCACTAGACTCGCTAGGCTAAATGCACTGTCCCTATACATAAGACATTTCAATCGAGTTGGGATCATTAAAAGAAATCACAATCACCCAGATGCCTGTATAGAATAATATATCAGCAACAAGGCATCTTAATTATATTTTGGCTGTGGGTCCTTGAGTCAAGAACAGAGAAGGCCCATCAAGGGTGTCTCACATTCTTAATGGAGCTGAATTTTAAACCAAGTTTTCTGGTAAATAATTTCTTCTACAATTATAAAAGTAATATATGCTAATTGTAGGACAATTTGAAAATACTGAAATTTTCAGAGGAATTAAAGTTAAAATTAAAATTAGCTGTAATTCTAATACCCATGTTAACTCTTTGGTATATTTTCAGCAAGTCATTTTTTTTCTACAAAGATCCAGGTACAGGCAGTTGTCACTTTGCATGAGAGTGTGTGACTGTAAAAATGACCATGCAAGTTGAAACCATGCAAAGCCATTTTAATAATGAATGGGGGAAATTCAATTGTTCTGTGACCTTTAAAATTTCTTGTCAAAACACTAAAAACTCTTACTATTGGCTATAAATATATAGGGAAGCAGAAAATAGTAAAATTAATATTTAGCACTCTGTAATTTAAAATATTAGAAACACTAAAAATTAAAGTGTTTCATTTCTTTGCAAAAAACTAAACAAAAGTAGTTTGAGAGAGCTTTCTGTTCTTCATTGTATAAATTATGATATGAAGCAATCATTTCTTTCTTGGCCTTAGCAAATTATCATACTCCTTTCTAAGTTAGGATCAGCTTCTGACATTTTATCCTTCATACTTTCGATGATGTGAAATATCACAGAGAGTTCCTTTAATGTAGTTTTTTTTTTTTTTTGCCAGAATTACTTCCTCTGGGATATTTCTATCCTTTCCAACATAACCACTTTCCTCATTAATGTCAGTTTTTCCTTTTCCAAGTCCCTCTGGTTCCATATCTAAAGTCTCTTAAACGACAGCAGTGTCAACATTCTACTATCAGCTACTTCTTCTATAATTCCCTTTACATTGATTCAAATTTTACTTTCACCATTATCACTTTTCATTTCTTTGCTGTGCTTTCATTATCATTGACCTATTCCCTCTTTCGAGTATCCATTTTTTAAAAACGTCATGTGGGTTTATCACTGGGAAACAAGGAAGCAACACAACCACACACTGCTGTTTGTGGGTGAACTGAATAACAGATGTTAACAGATGTTATTTAGTTTGGAGACCAATGGCAGGCTGATCTGGAAAGAAGTGATGTGATTGGCTATTGATCACGATACCCATCTGTCATTTACATAGTGATTCGCGGATTGAATTGCAAGCAATGAAGTTTTACTTTATGCAATTACTTGTAGTTAATAAATTAGGGTAACTGAAATTTGAACTGTGTTGTTGAGTGACTTCTGTTGTCTAATGCATGGTAACTGAAATTCATGCATCTCAAGCTTGGGCAAAGCCTGGACTGTCTGAACATATATACTTTTCAAAAATTCTTTCTTTTACAAAGTTGAGGTCATGAATATAATTTTGTATCTTGGTTTATTTTATTTTACTTAGCATTATACCATAAGATATTAACTAGTCTCCAATAATATCGTAGTATAATGTAAGTAATTGGGAAAATACTAGGGGAATAGTAAAATGAGAGCTATAGATTGGCAAAAGGTGAGCTACTTGCTTCCTAGTGAGAAGTAGCGTGGGAAAGGCACAGATGTATGTTGTTATGTTGAGGAGATTAATTTGGCTGGAACATAGGATCTATGTTAGAATAAAAATGAAAGTAACATAGAAAATCTATTTTTCCATGCTTTAAGAATAATAATTGTGATAGCTAACATTACTGAGCACTTACTAAATTCTGTGTACTTTTCAGGCATTATCTCACTTAATCTTCAAATCTCAATCGCCATCATCCCCATCTTACACACGAGGACAATGGAGTTCAGAGGTCACTGAGTTCACTCAGGTCACACAGCTGTTGTGGCAGGAGAACCCAGATCTACGTGGTCCTGCCCCAGACTGCTCTACAACACACTGCCTCACAAAAGTACTTTTCAGTTTACATAATTTTTGTATGTGTCGATACCAGGTATGCAGTTGGGCGGATGATACCAGGCTTCCAAAGTGGGTAGTGGGGCTGAGATCTAGCCTATGCCACCACCCAAGCCGGAGCCATCAGTCTGCATACTTCCAGAAGGGGTGTTTTTAAAAAATTAACACAAAGGTGCAATGTGGTCTAGTCTTGGTCCTAAGCAAAGTGACTGATTCTCGCCACAACCCTCAGAATTTACAGAGCAGTTAAGATTACTCCAATTTTATGTTAAAAAGAAAACCCTGAGGCTCATATTGGGTAAGTGATTTATCTAAGGTGAGAAATGAATTGGTGAGATAAAGATGCACTTAAGGAAAGGATTCGATTCTAGGCTGAGCAGGTTTCATTTGCTTCAAAAGGCAATTGGGGATTTTGAGACATTTATAAATCAGGCTACATGTTTGATTTGGATGGAGTAAAATGGTAAGTTACAGCTGTCCACCCAGAATAGATTTCCCTGGGCAGCTTGATGTCTAAATCATTTCTTCTCTAGAATTTGGTTCCTTCCTGAATCTGGAACAGACGTTTGGCGATGCCTCGACTTCCCTTAAAGGGTGAATATACAATAACCAGGATTTAAAAAGAATGAGTATGAAAGCAAATTTCCCTTCACCTCACTGCCTTTCGTAATTGAATTTTACAGACTTTTCTGAATTAGAGAGTTGTAATTAATGTGGTTACTATCTGGAGAGTGTCCAGGCCTAGGATTTTTCTGAGTGCTTTTGAGCCATACTGTCTATATCCTTACCTTACAAAGAAATGCTGCTGCAAAAAACCAGATCCTTCAGAATTTATCATTTATTCTGGGATTTACAAGCGTTACAAGAATTCTTACAAGAAAAATGTCTGGGTATTAACCAGCTCATCAAAGACAGCCAAATGGTTAGTAGACCCTAGAAATGATATTTGAAAAATACATCTCTGGTCAAATGTTTTAAAAATTCTAGGTAGTAAAGCTCTTCTTTGGAGTGTCACAATACTCCGAGAGTTCTTCCTTGTAGGTGAAAAATATTTTCAGTTTTTACAAACATTGTTTTCCTCCTACTTAGCTAAGGTGGGAAATTCAACATTAACAAAGCCTTCTTTATTTTTCTCATTTATCATTTATTAATAGTCCTAGGAACTAGCATTATATATAACATGTTTTAAAAAATGCTGGACCATGCCCATGAACAAATTTGGGTATGAATAGTTACTTCTCTATTTAAACTCAGCTATTTCCCATCCCTGAGCGCAGGGCTGGAGGGGTAGTGACAGGAAACAAGAGGAATAGCGAACTTCTCTTACTCAGGGAGGCAACAGCAGCTTTCAAACCTCGGTGGTGTTTTGTGTGTTTGAAATGAGGAGTGTGAGGCCAAGCAGATGGGCCTCTGTTCTCTCTTACTCTTCAGCCAGAACAGTTCTGCTTTTATCTGCTTCAGATATTAAGATTTCTTGCAAGGTTTTTTAGGGAGGTTGGGGTGGGGAAGATTCCTTTAGCAAAACAAAACAAAACAAAATTTAAAAACCAATAATAAAAAGCAAGACAAAACGGGTAGTAGTATTTTAAAATGCATACATGAAGCAAAAACCTAGAAGTAATAAATACTTTCTATTACCTTCTACAGTCAGTTAACCTCTCTGAGACTTGATGCTATGAACTGAATGTTTGTATCTCCCCAAATTCAAAAACCCCAAAACAAAAACAAAAGCAAAACATATTTTAAGCCCTAATAGCCATGGTTTTTGGAGGTAATTAGGACTAGGTAAGGTCATGAGGCTACAGCCCCATGATTGAATTAGTGCCCTTATAAGATGAAGGGCAGAATGGGAGTGGGTAGAGGATGGAAGGGAAAATGAGTACATGTCAGTTTTTGGTTTCCCATCATCTGAACCCCCTTTCTGTATTTGAGGACATCACGACTTGTATGTTTGGTTGGGAAGCCAACTTGTGTTCCTATTGGGGGTTTTAATATTGCAATGAGTGACACAGAGAAGCCTAGACAGTTTAGGGTTCATTTTGGTGGTGGTAGCATCCTCTGTTCAGTGGCGATGGTACTAGACATGGCACATCATAGTCCCCAGAGATGGCAGGCCTCGAGGCAAACTGTTTGTGTGGCATGAGAGTCGGGCAGTGAGCTTCTTTGCTTCCTATCTGGGTTCTGAGTCTGAGTCTGACCCTTCTCATAGAGTCTGTGAGCTTCTCTATATCTTTCTATTTAATCTCTTACAGTTTAGTTGGAATTCTTTTAATGGAGAGCCATGACGGGCACAAACAGTGGCATATCGGAGTGTGGGGATGGGGGCAGGCTGAGGTACTAGGAGCTTTAGGAGATGTAAGGTTCTCCTTCAAATTTGACTAAAGAGGAATGGGAGAACTATAGTCTCTGTCTGGGTTCTACTCATGCAGATCCTAGAAGATATTTCAGCAGAGGGCAGCTTTTCTGCCCCTGCATTTATAATTTATAATGTTTGTTACATAACCAAGTAGAAGACTATAGAAACACCTTCTTAAAAAATTTAAACTTCTCCCTGTTTTGCTGGTATCTAATGAAAATTCATCTTTTAAAATGTCTAAAACCAAACTAGATGTGAAATAGCAGAGTCATCTGGACAATACTAATGCTAGAGAACATAATAAAAAAGAAAGGAAATATGTGTGAAAAGTAGTCTGCTAAAATTCTAACCAAAACGGGCCTTGACTGCTGGGGACCAAGGGAGTTAATTTCCTTCTTGCTGCAAAACTAAGCCTTGCCTTGTTCTGTTGAAGGTACAAGGAGGGATAAAAATGGCATTGCAGCCAAAATCGACTGAAAAGACCCTCAAGGTTACCTTCATGGACAAGGACAGACATGAATCTGGTGTCATTTAAACAGGACCCCCTAGAGATTTGGGGGTGTCACAGCCAGCTCATCTTATTTCTAGAGAAGTCATGTCACTCTAAGGTTTAGCTTCAGATGAAACCAACACCTGTACATTTTCATGCTCAGCTTATTCCCGTATTTCAGAGAGCTATCAAAAAAGCCTAAAACTGCTAAGTAGCTAATGATATCTTTGTCAAGGCTATGGAAAAATAAGGCAGGCTGTAGCATCACATTACAGTATCAACTTGGGACCTTATAGTAGTGGCGAATCTCCTCGAAGCGCTCTTTCTGCAATAACTCAGCACCCTACAACGTTAAAATCCTCTGGCATTAAAGAAATGATTGAAATTCTTGGCTAGTAGCCCAGCCATTGGCACCTCCAGCCTATGGAGCCAATTTTCAAGATCAAATCAAAACAATGAGATTATGGTTCGGCTGCTATTTGCTCTGATGGCTTCTAAAGTTGGACATCATCTGTCATCACTAACAATGACTGTGTTGAGTTATTAAAGCCAAAAACCAGATTTCACTTTGTTTAAAAATCTTTACATTTTCAAACATTAGGTGTACGCATAATTGGGGGTGGCTTTATAGCTACTTCCTTAATAATATAGGAATATGTACCTGTTATAGCTTGGAGGATGATGGAGTCATGGCAGCAATAATAATAACAATAACACTAAGAGTCAGAGTTTATTGAGCACTCATTATCTGCCAGGTACTATGCTTTCCAAAGGTTTATGACCTTTAATCCTCATAACAGACAAGATAGGTATTAGTAGTCCTATCTATGTGTGAGGAAACCAAGACTCAGAGGTGCTATATGAATCAAAGTCACAAAGCTAATAAATGTGAAGCCTAGATTTGAATGTAGGTCCAGCTGCCTCTCGAGCATTTTTTTTTCATCCCTTCTTAGCCTGGTTTCAGAAGCAGAGAACTTGTTGAATCTTTAGCTAGACAGACTCCAGAAGAGAGTGATCTGCTTTATCTGAGAGTTCCTGGGTAAAAGCTAGATGGACTAATCATAATTTTCTATTGTGAGATTGCATGATAATAGAGGAAGGGGTCATTTTCCCCTCCTGGGAACAAATTGGGTTGTGTGTGTGTATGTGTGAGGGTGAATTGTGGTTTACTGGGGAGAGACTCAGATGTGGCGAGGAGCCACGGAGCCTCAGATGACCTTTGCTGGAGAAGCAAAGGGGGCTTCCTGCGGTGAACAAAGCATGCTAAGGTTGCAACAAGGAATCGAGGGCCTAGTGGGAAGAAAGAACTCTATATCTCCAGGCTGTCACAGAGAAAAAGACACTCTGGAATAGAATGGCAACAACCATAACTACTGTTTATTGACTGCTGCATATAAGTACTATTCTAGGTGCTTTACATGTATTAATTCACTCAATACATTATTACTAGAAGGTGAGTATGGGTACAGTGTCATTCTATGGATGAAGAAACTGAGTCACAAAGAATTTAAGCGACTTGTCCAAATCATACAAGTAATGAGTTGTGAAACAGGGTTCAAACTCAGGTCATTTGCCTTCAGAGCTTACACCCTTCACCACCATACTGTTCAGCCTCTGAGGGAGGTGAACACGCATGAGGGTGAATGGCAGCAGAAGAAACTATCAAGTAAGACTAGGGTGGAGGAGACAATGGATATCGAAGCAAAACTGAGTTAAATTTTATCTCACACACTTATGAGGGTGGCAACTGCTGAATGGAAAAATTGTCAAGGTTCTTGGAATCTGAACATCATGTTACAGAAGGTACCGCATGGACTAACCCTAATAAGTCGCCGTCCTCTCACAGGTACTAACCATGAATTCATGATCTCTATGCCCAATTTCCCCATTTCCATCAAAGTTATGCCACCTTGGAGAAATCTTGGCTCTTTCTTTCCTTTATTATTGCTATTCAATCAAGATCTCTCAATCCTTTCTTGGAAAGTTTACCATCGCCACTGAGCTGTGGCCTCTTGTGCTTCCCTGGATTTTACGGTAATGTCTCACAGGTCATCCTGCCTCTCTCCCTCCCTTCTAAGCCAAATCGAAAACCTCTGCCAGATGAATCTTCTAAGGGTGCCTGAAACAACGGCATTAAATGACGGGGAGAGCTCTGTTCTGTTCTCACTCTGCCAATAGCTAAGTGACACTGGGAGTCATTTCAACCCTCTGGATCTTTAGGTTCTACAACTATAAAAGGAGTCGAAGTTGATGCTAAGGTTCCCTCCAGTGCGTAATTAGGTTAACGCATGAATGAGACAATTCTTTGCCTATGGATTTCTGTTTGAACTTTTAAATCTGGTGCTCAAGGCCCTATATAAAAATGTTCTCATCCCATTTTGCAAGATAATGCAAATTCTTCCTATTGTGCCACATTAATTTCTAAATCCCAGCTTGCCTTCCTCCTATCATGCCATATTAATCTCAAAATCCAAGCTTTTCTTCCTGCTATTCTTACTTCCCAGAAAGTCCAATTGCCAGAAAGTCCAATCCCACCCTTTCACATCCTAAACCGTAAACCATCGTTGAAGTTCTGCTTAAGAATCATATCTTCTACTGACAGTTCCCCTGAGTGACTTCAGGCTGCAGTATTTTAATTTTACATAAAGTATATATATGTGGTAGGCGGTGGCCAAAGAACCTAGACTCGGGAACCAGAGTGCCTGGGTTCAAATCCTGGCTCTGCGACTTACCAGCTGCTAGTTAGTTAACCCCTCTGCTTCAATTTCACCACGTGTTAAATGGGATCAAAACAATGGCTATTCGGTAAGATTGTTGTGAGGACTAACATATATGTTAATACATGTAAAACATGTAGAAGAGTTTTAGGCACACAGTAAATGCTTTGAAAATATCACCTATTATTATTATTTCGACTAAACTTCATACACTTTAAATAAATCTTAAATTGTTTCATGCATGTAGATAGTGCCTCTCAAGTAAATAGCAAGGTTCTTTTCTATTTTTGTCATGTCTTGGCAAATGATCAGTTCTTAATACATATTTTAAATGAATGTATGAATTAAATGAGTGTATAAATGTGTGACTTGCTATCCAGCCTCAAGAGGAGAGAGAAGTAGGTATAAAAACCAATTTCATACAATTCTGGAAGAAAGAGGCCAAACACACCTGACTTTTTTCATGTACCCATGACAGTTTACTTAATTTCTAAGGGTGAATATTGTACTGTATCTTATTTTGCAGGAGGATACTGGATCAGGGAAAACAAAATAAGAACAAAAAGCAGTCCAATATTGACTCTGTATTTACTAGCATTTTCAACTTTTAGGAAGAATTGATTCACAGGAGGTGTCTGACCATGACTCTCAGAATGGATAGTACCTTCCTTCAGTTCTTCAGGAAGAAGAATCACTTTTACTGTGATGGACCAAAGGATAGAAAAACAACAGCAACGTACAAGCAAGAAGAATTTTAAAACTACTGCTGCTCTCGAGTATCTGACCTACTTTAACATACTTCCTTTTAAAAAAAAAAAAATGCTTTCCTTTACCACCAAATGCCTAATTTTAAAATTCAGAAGTGTGTTTCAGATCAGTTAGGGCCGCTTTGTCACTGTGGGTACCATGATGGGGAAGGAAGCACAGTGGGTCTCCAGGACAGCCCTTCCTCCAAACCATACTTGACTGTAGTCAGCATCTGTATCACCTACATAATACAGCACAACTTTAAACCATTTTGGTTTGGTAAACAAATAACTTTATGACATAAACATAATGAAGCCCCTGCAACTGCAGCCACTGGCTTCTCCTTAAGGTCTTGGACTCTTTCTGAATCTTTATAACCAAAGTCTAAAAGTTCAGAATGAGAATTTTGAATGGATTTACTGTCACTGTATAATTCAATATATAATAAAATGAAATCCTCTGAAAATGTATGTGAGTATCATTATGTTGAGAAGAAGTTATTATAGCAAAGGGGATAAAGTAAAAAAAATATGTGTGGAATAAAATGATAAAACTTTCGTACTTCATCAACTTGCCTTTTTATTCCCTTTTATTGTGAGTTCTAAGTATGGTCAAGATAAATGTGTTAATTTTGCCTTGAATCTTCTCACTAACGTACTGAAGGGGCATTTCATGCACACTAGGCAATGTAAATTTCCTGTAAAGCAACTAGGCTCCCTTAAGAAGTGCTCTGGAAGGAAAATTTCTCATTGTTTTATTATATTTCTTACCACCAAGTCAAGCCTAATGTCAACGCTGAGTTGAATGGGGAAAAGGTCGTGACATCAAACATTGCATTTCATTTAAGGTGAGATGACATATAAACTGTGTTATTCAGACCAAGCATGGCTTCATAAACCACTTCGTTTTTGTAAGTTGATCTTCACAGGTGATCTGGACCAAAGTCTACTGCAGCAGCAGTATAGGGTGTAGGAAGGCTTGTAGCTTCCCAATGCTTTTATACAGCCTTTGGAACAGATATGAGATTTAGAACCATAGAATAGTCTATAATTCCTGAGGTGAAAATAAAGCAAAATTTCAAAATAACAAGTACACTAAAGCTGGGAATAAAATTATTTTCTTAAGTACTCACCACAAGGAAGATAAATCATCTAATAGTTCTACTCATCAAATGGGATGATCAATGGGGTCAATATTTAAGCTATCCTGATAACAAGGATGTTGATTTCATCCTAGTCTCTATCAGATTAATGACATACATCAAAACCAAAGCAAAACAATGCCCTTTTGGCTCCCCCTCAAAAAAGACAAACAAACAAAACAAAACAAAACAGAAACTAACTCTAATGCCTTATTCTCTACAACATTAGGGAGTATGACAAGCCGTCAAAGAACATAGACTTCCACTTACTGAGCCATATGCTGGGTTCTTGGGCTAGACAACTAAATAAGATAGCCCCTGCTCTGAAGGCGTTTACAGTCTACTATGATAGGCTTTTGTGTCTCAAATGGAGCAAGCATGGCCAGTTGGGGCTTCGTATTCATAGCAAAAGATTTTTTTAGAGTTCTTCACCTGATGTGATTCCCATGAAATAATTTGCTATTTTATGTCTCTGAAATAAAATTATATTCACACTATGTATAGTTGTCTGGTTCAAGCCTCACACATTTAATGAGGAAAAAAATCATTTCCAGGGTAGAATGAAGTATGTTTCTTCTGCTCAACTGAACTTTTCACAAGCACTATGTAGACTCTCTGAATCCTAGAAACACAGTATAATGTGATGTCAAGAACTTGGCAAGTATCTGGAGAAAATCAACTGAGCTTTAACTTAGTATTTTATTGCCTCCTCATAGAATGAACCCAGAGGAGATACAGACATATAAACTTACTGATTTACAACTTTCAAAATATTTTCTATGTTTCTCTACACTGTATTTATTTGTTTTGCTTTAAGTGTTTCAAATTGTTACTTGACCCATAAGGAGTAGGCTATAAATGCTTCCAAAAAATGAAACTTCCTCTAGCTGGCGCTGAAAAAGGAGAGTGGTTTAAAACTTCCTAGAGAAGATTCACTTTATTCGTTTAGTACCCTCTCTAGACTGCGTGCAACCTGAGGGTGGGGAATGTCTAACTCCTCTGTCACTCTGCATCTCCTTCAGGGTCTGCGATATGGCAGTTGCTCCCAAACAGTTTGTTGAATAAATGTATGAATGACAGATGGGTGAATGTCTCTAGGTCTTGAAGAAGGGGGCAGTAAGTAAAGAAAGATAGGGTTGAGGAGGAGGGAGAAGCATTTATACAATCTGGGAAGTACAGGAGGATGTGTGCGGGGGGATTGGTGGCAAGTTAAGTGACATTGGGAGAGTTGAATGGGAAAGGTATGGTGTCAGAGCAGGCTTCAGAGAGATTCTGCAGTCCTACTGGGAAAGATAATGCTTTCCATAATACGGTCACAGCCAGTTTACCGTATCCACATTTTCTTTTGTTAAGTTTTAGAAGGCCGCATCGTTCAAGCCTCATTAATAGGTTTCCATTTTACCCCTATACTAATTTATGGATATAAGAAAACCTGCCTTTTGGGCCACCAGGTAAGGCTAGGCAGGCTGCACATGGCACATTTCCAGGAGTACCCACCATACTCAGTACAATATGTGACAGTTCCATCTTCTCTTGATCTCCTGATGTTTATGATGGACTACATTTACAAGTTTATAAACACGCTGAGAAATGCAACATGTTGGGAGATACTTTTAACTATCTTTTCTCTTTATCCATCATATATTCTTTAAGAACTAATGATTCTTCCATTTTCCCCAGTTGTGGGAGTTATATTATAAAAACAAATTGTTGTGTGTGTGTGTGTGTGTGTGTGTTGCTTCCACTTTCGAACTCTCAGTGATCAAAGGGTACCTGCTTTGAACCATTCTAACTAAATGCAGTTCTGACATTGGAATGTTTAGGTTCACATCCTGGCTCCATCACTGTGTGACCGTATGCAAGCTACTTAGCTTCTCCGCGCCTCAGATTCCCATGTGTAAAATAGGAGTAACAAGAGATACATCCTAAAGGGTTGATATAAAGAATAATCGAAATAACTTATGTAAAGTGATGAGCACAGTGATTGGAACTAAGGGAGTGCTCATAGCAATTACGTGGCTGATAATAATTATTATTATTGCTAGCACTGGACTTCCAGGTTTGGCCTGCTGAACAGAACTCTTCCTGAGCCCCTACAGCTGGGACTGCCCTTCATGGCCCACCTTTTCCTAATGAGCAGGCAGATGTCTACATTCTTCCCAGGCTGTTCACTCCATGAGAGTTAGCCAGACCATCCCCAGCTGTGGGTTGATATATATCTAGCACACACACACACACACACACACCCGCACACACACATGCACACACATGCACACTTCCCTTTATTTGAGGCACTGCCAATGCTATAAAATCAAAACGTTGTTAGGGCTCCCCTACCTTTATCTTTTTCTGGTCTCGTCCATTCAAACATAATTGTTGGATATGAGAGGAAAATGATAACTATGAGACCCAGGATCATTTCATGGGTAACAGCAATAGAACTCTAGCAAGTAACAATGGTTTTTGGTAAAGGGTGACCACTGGAAAGGAGAGAGAAGACAAATTTTGTTGTCGTTTTTGGTGGTAGAGGCTGTGTGTATGTGTCAGATTGCGAATGGGGTGGAGAATATGTTAGATCTGGAGAAGGACATGGAAATCAATGATTAAGCTGGTGGTGGGGGTCTAGGTCAGGTGGACAATTAGGGAAAACTCACTGGCAAGTTGAGGACCAGGGTCCAAAAATAAGTAAGAACCAGAAAATCAGAACACTTATTCTCTCATTTAGTCATTTATGCATCAATTTGACAAATTGTTATTGAACACTGAGTATGTGTTAAATGCAGGGAATCAGAGAAAAAAGATCTCCATCACCTTGGAGCTTATGGTCTAATATAGACAAAAACAAAACAAAACAAAACAAAACATATTCTAGGTGAAAAATTGTACCCTAGAAGTAAGTGCAAAGCGTTACAAAGGTTGGAGTGTGGTCTGATGAAGTATTTTGGAAAAAGTCTGGTGCTTTCTGGGAACAGCAGTCAGATCAGTGTGGCTGAGAATGGAGGAAAGTTAGGGTGGGAGGGGAACTGGAGCAAAATCATGAAGAAGTTTTTAGGGTTGAAAGTTAAGGCCCTCTGCAGGGAAAGCCTTAAATATTAGTCAGATCTCAAAGACTGGAACCCACAGAGGGAAACTGGGTGGCCATTTTCTTGAAAATGATATTAGTTATATGGAGAAAAACCAGCCGAGAATATTATTTGGAAGATCACTCCTCCCTTAAGTTGTCATGAGATGAAGGACTGTCCCTGACTACAGCTGGGCATTCTCCAAAGAAAAGTGATCTTCTTCAGCCCTACCTAGCACCTCTCCCCCTTCCGAGTGCAAGAGTCTCTATGAGTGCTCTGGGTGAATTTTCATGAAGCTGTAAAGAAGAAAAGGAAACCTGTCATTTATTAGCTTCCTGTAGCCATGTTCAAATTCCTAACCCTGGCCTTCCAGGTCATCTCACCTCTTCCACCGGAACTCATGCTACTTCCCTGCATGGATCCTCCCTTCCAGCCAAACGAGTCTCGGAACATGCCGTGTACTCCCTCCTTCAGCGCCTCTGATCCTGCCCATGTTTAAAGGCTTAACCTCCCTAAGACTCAGTTTTCTCATCCATAAGGTGGGGATAATTATATCTTATTCAGGATGTTAAATGGCTAATGTGTCTGAAAGTAACTATCACAGTGCCTGGCATAAAATAGTACTTAACAAATGTGAGTAGTTGCCAGATTCAAGTTCTAGATTCTCCGTAAGTCACAAATTTCAATGTTCAAATGTTTTTAGGGCTGTATACGAGATCAGTGGTGGGAATAGGGGCAAATTGGAAAGGGCCTGCCCTGCTTTGAGGTAACGAACATGCAAAGAAACAAAAAACAAAACTTAAAAAAAAAATCATTTGGGGGACCTCTTTTGGCCTATGCCCACCACTTCAAACTCGCTTTGACTTTTGCTTCTTTACTTCGGATCGTAAATATCCCTCCTACATGCTTCTCTTTCATCCACCGTCTGTGCCACTCATTTTTCACTTACTTCATATTCTTTGCGGCATTATTGATATTTCAAAGTGAGTTTTTTACTTTTCAGAATTGTTATGAGAATTAAGTCAAGCTACACATATAAATTTTCTAGTGGCTGGCCATAAATTTTAGCTTTATCGTTTTTAATAATTGCAATGATCCCATAAGTATCTTAAATTCAGAGATCGGGTCTCTAAAAGGTCCAGGAATCTTTTTCCTTCGGTCGACTTAGGGAAGAACAATAATAATAGTAATCGCTACACCTTATTGAGTGATTAACCACATGACAGAATCTGTTCTGCATGCTATATGTGCCTTAATTCATTAATGCTCATAACCCTTGAGGTAGGTTCTATTAGTATCACATCTGTTGTAGAGATAAGAAAACTGAGGCTTCAAAAATAAATAGCCAAGTTATACAGTTTGGAAGTGACGGAGTTAGGATCTGAACCGGTTGGGGTGTCCCCACAGCTCATGTATTGAACACTGTACTCACTTTCTGACTAACTTCTATTAAAGGCCCCAGCTCACACATCACCTTCTCTTTTGATTTCCTACAGGGTTAGTTGAGTTGTTCTATCTTCTATACTCCCATAGCATTTCAAATATGCCTCCCCTATAGCGACGATCATATTGAACACTAATTGTGTGTGTGTGTGTGTGTGTGTTTGTGTTTATCTGTATGTGAGTTTCCTAAGAAATAATCTGGAAATTACTCATCACTTATACTTAGCATAAGTCTTGGCACATATTTAATAGGCAAAAATGCGTGTCGAGGTTTAATTGGTAGTGCCTCATTTAAATTTGATGTCCATGAAGATCGTGGCTGCAAGAGTTGGAACATGATTGAATGAAAATTTCAAATGATAATGCTAAGCTGTTGGCTGTTTGCACTATGGGTTTTGTAATATTTTTGTTGTTCTTTTCTGAGTTGCAGTAGCTAAAATGACTCCTAAGATATTTCATTTAATCGGAGACCCCAATACTTTTTTAGCGACATGTCTTTCCACCCCATCCCTTCCAAGAAGTATTAGTTCATAGCAGATGTGACGACCCTGTGAAAGCCACAGAAGAAACAAAGGATGTTCTGAAACCTATGCCACTTAGCAATAATTATTACTATTTCACCAGTGGTTACACAAACAAGTTGAAAGAATGACTGAAGGAAGCTCAGCCCCACCCTAACAGGAGCCAAGGATCCATAGTTTATTATAACAATGCCTTCCATATGTATACTGCTTTGATTTATAATCCTCTCCCTTCCATTATTTCTTCCAATTCTTACAACATCTCATTGGAGTAGGCAAGAGAAGCTCAGAGAGAGGGAGAGACTTGCCTAACGTACATAGCCAATGAAAGATGGAATCAGGACAAGGACTTGTTTTTCACACAACATTTACACAACATTTCAGACAAAATGGCCAGAGTAACTAATTTGATATTGGGAATTTCTTGAACCCAGAGTGCACAAATCTGGGCTCTTAAGGGCTATGAAGACAAAGAATATTTTGTAGATGATGAAAAATGGAAACACTGGGACTAGGCCAAAGGACATCATGCTGAGGGTCAAAGAAAAGATGGAGGACATAAGTTAAGGGATGGAGGGACGTATTGGGTAATGCTCACTTATGGAGACCCAAAACGAACTTCTATCATAGGAGGAGATCACCTGTTGAATTTTACAGGATAAAAAAAAAAGTTAAGCATTCTGCTTTAAAAGAAGAGACGAGATAGGCATGCTTGAGGAATCTGCAGTCCATGTGAATTGCCTTGGCAAACTATACTGCATTTAATGTTTATATGTGCGCATTTAAAGAACTCTTCTGTCTCTGTGTTGTCATGGTTTCACTGAGAGATACATAAGATCCGTTGTGTCTGTGTTCTCCATCTCAGTCCCCTGTTCCCGCCTATACTGGGCTTACTGTCTACACTACAGGAATGCGGAAAAATCCAGAAGCAGGAAATAATTAGAATGACTTCTTTGATGTTGGCACATAAGCTTGCTTTGTGCTTCCTCATGCCTGGTCCCTCTGATTCCTGCAGACTCTGTGGGCCCTGGTCTCAGATACTCTTCCTGTGGACCATTCTCCTGGTCTCAAGGGCGAGGCCTGCTCTGATTTCTTGGCTTGTTCTGACTCCCTTTTTTCTGCTGGCTTCCTTCTCCCAACTGCTGACCACGGGACTCCCGCTGGACTGCTCTGGTCCATGGCCACACCTGCTTGCTGCCAGCTAACTGGTGTTGACAAGGGTTTCCAATGTATATCTAAGTTCTCAAAAATGTGTGACCATACCAGAAAGTGTCTGAAAAAAAGGTGGCATCTGCTCCATTGGAGAACATCTGCTGAAAGGTTCATACTCATAAAGATGCAATTCATGTCCATGAGCTCCTACCTGTTGTGACAGAGTGTGTGGGTGGGGAGAGAGAGAGAGACAGAGATGAGAGGGAGAGAGAGAGGAGGAGACAGGAAGAGAAGAAAGGAGGGAGGGAGTGAGAAAGGGAGAGAGGAAGAGAGGAGGAAGGGTTAGTTATTTAGTCAGCCAGTGGGGTCAGTTCCAGGCATCTGCAAATGAAAAGAGAGGCGAAGACATAGGGAATTCCAAACTACAGCTGAAGGCACTGCAGTTTGGGCAGCTGAATCCCATTAAAAAATCATGAGACAGCTCTGTATTCCTGCCATTGTGATTAAGAGGAAAAGAAAATCTCTGCGGGTTTCACAAAGAAAACATTTTGTGACCAGAAGGTTTGAAGTTCTATAAAATCTCATGCAAATGGAAATTGTTTGATAGGCACCCAGAAAGTCCCTGGAGGACACTTTAGTATAGCCCCCCTCACACAGGGGGTCCCCAAAGGGAAATGGCATTCCTCTGAGCCAGGGATCATCTGCAGGATGAAATCAAAGCCAGGTGCCTCCCCCCCCCACACACACACAGCTGATGCGAGACCAAAAGGCCTGGGGTGCAAGGAGCACAGAGAAAGGTGTCTTTATAGTCACAGTCTGTCTTTTTAAAAATTATTTCATGTCACTAGATATGGTAGAATCGCTTATTGGCCTTCATTCTTTTCCTCTAAATTTTTACTTTAGACTGTCTCTGGATCTTAAAATTAAAATTTAAGCTATATTTCAAAATTAAAATAAATAATAAATCTTAAAGTTAAAAATTCAGTCATTCTCGGCAGTAAAATAAAATATAAATGTTCTTGGAGCCATTTTGAGTGACTGATGAGACATCATCGCTCTGGGCACAAAAGAGATACTTTCATAGGTTCAATACTGTGATGAAAGAGGCCAAATAAATCTTACATAAGAGCAACAGGTCTATATTTTAATAATACAAAATGCATACAGATCTCAAAAAAGAGACCTTTTTCTAGGGTAGTTTTAAAGGCTCCGTGAATATTTATGTTTTATGTGTGCATGTACCCTGTTCTATGTTAGAATATTTTGGGCCAGCAAACATCGGAGAACATCCAGAAGACTGAGTTAGAAAGAGTGTGGGGAGGGGGAACATACTGCACCTTTCGGTCTAAAAAGATGAAGGCTAAAGACAAAGAGAACTAATATTTGCAAACCATAAATAATAGCGCAGGGCAAGTGCACCAAGAACCATCCTCAAAGATTAATCAAAGGTAGTTTTGCTTAAATGAAAGAAAGCGTGAAGTCACACTGTGGCCAGTGATTCTATAGAAACTCCTACATAAAGCAATATTTCAATTAGAAAATAAAATAGGCTGAAGAAGATAAATTTAATAATAACTAATTATTGTGGGATTCTGGGAATACCTAACAGAAAGCAAACTCGTTTTCTTATTTTTCCTCCAATTATTCCTAGTTGTCATTTTAGGGTCGGGTTACTTGTTTAGAGAGAGAGCCAGGCCTGGTTAGAGAGAAAGCCAGGCCTGTGGTTTGACCCATAAATGCCATTTCTTTGGTTTATGAGAGTTTTTGAGACCCATGGTCTTTGGCAAGTGGTCATCTGCCCTCCACCTTGCCTCCTGTAAGGTAAGGGAGTCCATGCTCCTGAATTGAATAAGTTGGGTACAAAATATAAAAGACATGAAGACTTTCTTCATTATCATAATTTGAATATAAAAGAGCAGTGTAAGGCTGGCTCAGCAGTAGCATTGCAGGAATTCAGTATGCCACCAGAATTTCATTAATGCAGTTGTTTATGAAGATGTACAATTTCATTCTGTGGCTTTGCAGAGGTCTGGCTTCTCACAGTATTTACCTTCTTGTAAAGTGCCTGAGATGAACAGCAAATTGATGAGGAAGGAGAATATTCCTGGAATATCTAGTTCACCTCAAGAAATTTCCTCTGTCCTTGGGCACCATTCCTCCCTCTCCACTCTCCCTCCCTCTTTCTCCCCTGCCTCATACAGGCATAAAGGCCCCCTCAGAATTTAAACACCGGGTCACCTCATTGGCCTGTAGCACCTGCTTCCCTTCTAGCGAGTGACTAGTTATGGGCCCCAGCAAGGGCATGTGAAAGCACTGACTGAGAAACTGTGGGTTTAAGCAACCCATAACCCTTCTCTGTACTTCGTAGTCTATCTTGGCTAGAAGCCTATTCTTTGAACTATTAAGGACAACTGAATCTTCCTCAGAAATGAAAAGGAAAACAACCTCATTTGTATATCAGCTGTGTCCATTATGAAAGTCAGGGCCAACGACTAGGCAAACCTCTTTCCCTTTGATGATCATTTGTGTGGATGTGTGAGTTGCAGGGGTGGCTGTGGAAGAATCATATAAAATAACTTAAGAATATAAAGAAAATAAGTTTTAGCTCTTTCTTTCTCACCTCAAAAATTTACTATTAAATAAGTATATAAGACTTTGACTCTTCGAGTGTGTATTAAACGGAACAGAAAAGTTTGTTTGAGGAAAGAGCATTAAGCTCAGCTGATGGAAAGTACAAACTATTTAAAATGGTTCTTTTAGAAGCCTTGGCGTTCTTAATTCAGCTGTGGTTCTCTTCTGAACCATCTCAGGCATTTGTTTTTAATAAGTCTTTACAAAGTAAACAATGTAACAAAGAACCTCAAAACTGTTTCTGACTGGCAAAATAAGTACAGATTCCAGATGTTTCTCATTTTTCTATGTCACTAATTCAAACTCAGAAATCTCTTGTTTATCAGACATTTATTTAATCCTAATATTTTACATACCTCGATTCCAAGAATCGCCTTGCCTATCTCTGTAGCCTTCTCTTTCCAAAGCCATCTATCGGGTGGGTAATCTGTCATACATGGAACTGAACATTTTCTGGCATATTCTCTTGCAGAAGTATTTCAACTTATGCCAAAATGAGATTTCATGATGATATATAACTTTTCTCTATTTATATTAGCATTTATATGAAAGGTTAGGGAAGTTCCTTTCTAAAATCTTTCAAAATTGGATTCATGCTTTTTTTTTCTTTTTTTTTTAAGTTGAATAGAGGTTAAGGAGGTAAATCACCTCTCAAGGTCCTCTTCACAGCCTGCTAATGCCCGCACTTGTGCCACCCAGCTGGCCTTTCAGGTTTTGCTCCAAGGGCTAGTTGGTGGGTATTAGAGGAACTAATAGCAGACGCTATTCTATGCTCTCCTAGCCCTACAGATGGTCTGTAGATGATAGATTTCCATATTTTATTATGTCCCTAATTCTATGTTACACCATGCTGGACTGCCAGCAGTGGCCAAGGAACTAGGCGAGCAGAGAACAGGGAATTAAACATAACAACGACAACAGCAACAACAACAACAACAACAAATCTTCAGGGAAAATATAGTAGTGGTAGACCACACAAGGAAGAGAGACACTTTATCTCCTTCCTATGTGCTTGTTTTTAATGGGTTAAGATCTGAGTGATATTTTTGAATTTACAATTCTACTAATAAAATTACCTTTAATCATGATGAATATTTATTCAGTCGGGCACTGTGCTAAGTGCTCCTGGGCTATCTTCATTATTTTTTGCAACATTAACATGTAGATTCTATTATCTCCATTTAAATAATGAGGAAACTAAGTCTTAGAGATCCTGATACCCACTTGCTAAAGAAATATGCATGCCATAGAGACTAAATCATGTGTACCTTTGCAAATGAAAAGTATCTTAAGCAAAGGCATTTTCTGGGTAGTATTTAGCAATCATTTCAGAATGACAGCATTCTCATATACAGTCTTTTTAGGTATAGCAGATAATTCACAGGTATTTTCCAAGTTACACCAAATCATAGTAAGATTGGAGGCTTCCAGAATTGGAGATACTGGGTATTATAGAGACCTTAAACATATTTAAGCACTGTAAGAGAACAAGAGCTTCTTTTGGTGAACAATACAATGTTTTTGCAAATGGCTTCAGAGGTGACCACATAAAAATATTAATTTCACTTGTAAAGAAAATGATCTATGGATATTAGGTTTAATAGGCAACCATCTTAGAGATTGGGCACCCTTTTCTAGGTGTGTCTTCTGTGTTTATGGACTTCCTTCTCAAGGCTAAAAAGGGATTTTAATTAGTTAATCAATTGACAACTCCTACTGAGTACCTACTTTTGATGGAGTCCCATATTAGTTAGCATTTAAATTGTCATAAAGATAGTATGCTTGTAATGAAGCTTGCTAAATGAGGAATGGATAAACCTGAGGAAGGAGAGAAAGGCAACAGAGGAAAAAAAAGGAAGAGGAAACATCAAACGATCCATCAAATTCTATCAATTTTCTGTTCCTTAGGTCCCTGAAGACTATCTAAAACAGTAGTTCTCAAACTTGTGTACACATCAGGATTGTCTAGAAGGTCTATGTAAGCACAAGGGAAGGCCTGAGAATGTGCATTCCTAACAAGTTTGCTGGTGGTGCTGATGCTGTTGACCAGAAGACCACACTTTCAGAACCACTGCTCTAAAACGGTTGGAGGTCCAGTTGAACCCTTCCCAGTTTACAGTCTGGGCATTTGCTTAAAGCTGACACCGTCTTTCAATTTTCTAAGTGTGGGTCCTTTGAAAGCAGTTTTACAGGTTCACATTTAGTACATGTTATCTGATGAAATTTCTGGTTATAAGTTTCTAACCAGAAAAAGTTTCATGAGAAAAAAAAAATGGATGAAGGCTGTTGAGAGATGAGGCAATCAAGAAAGGAAATATAAATTGCTCTCTTTGTAATTAATATTAACTCTTGGACAGACTAACACATTATACCAAGGATAAATTAGTTGTATTTCCTACATCACTTTTTTATTAGTAACTTAAATCTGTGGATGAAGATGCAGTGGTTAAACACAGTGACTAGTAAAAGAGGAAATTTCATGATGTAGCAAAAAATTCTATTGAACAGAAAGAAGGTGACAATCATATCAGTGTTACAACTAAATAGTCTATACAATGATAATTAATGTTCATTTAAACCCAAGTATTGTTTGCCTAAGTTAAGGCACTATTTTTAGTAACTAAAGCATTATTATTATTACATTATTATTATTATTATTCAAAAGTCTATCTCCTAATACAATAAAATAGTCTGTTTATTTAATGATTTATTTCTTTTTTTGGATTACCAAATAATATGAGGAAATATGAGGAAAGTAAAGAAGTATCTGATAGGCACATATGTGGGGTGTTTGTGAGGATAATGAGTATGGAGATGGGGCTTTTTCAGTAAAAGCACTTTTTTAGAATTTTATCACTATTTTCAAGTAAGGGAGCAAATGCAACATTTTTCTTTGGTTAGGGAGTCAGTTCATGTCAGAACTGTTCCCTCTACCTCAGCCTTTTGATTCCTCATCACGTCAAGCTCAGTTGATTTAGGGATCAATAAGGGTAATGTTTCCACACTTCTTCACCTTCAAGTGGTGCTAGCCAATTCACACCAACACTAGGCCCACTCCTGTACACATTCGTGGGCAGCCTGGCACACATGCCCAGCTGATCTGGCTTTGTAGCCTGCTCTTAGTGGTATAGAGATAACTTCAACATCCAGGACACTGTAAAAAGTTGTTTCTAGTGTATACTATTTCTTGGTCACCCCATCCTCACTTCTACATAGGGGCAAAAACAGTGGCTAGTCATTTCTGGAGGTTCAACACATGCTCTATTTCTCCTTCCACCACATTCATTTCTGGATTCAAGCTGATTAGAGCTCATGCTTCTCCACATCCTTTTTGTAAGATAAAGCCACTTACACGCACATAGGAGGATACTTTAAAAAATGTTGTTCCCAGTCTAGAGAGGAAAATATCATGGACAACACATGCAAAGAGTTGAGCTTTGATTCTGCAAGAGCACTGATGATCATGATGACTCAAAAGACACGTTCTGTAGTGGGGGCTGACAGGCTATGAGTGTAACGGGAAGGACAGGAAGGGTGCTCTACTAACTCTTTTAGTTCACTTAGGAAGAACCACCAAAGCAAATTTTATGTATGAAAATTTGGATTGATATAGCAGATAAGTTGAGGTTCATTATTGTATTTTTTCAGAAAATTACCTATATTACGACAAATTTTATTTAAATGGAATTATTCTCAAGTATTTGAAATACAGTCAAATCTACCTATAAAGTAGTCCTGTATGTCCTATAAAGTGAGGCACATCTGTATGAATATTTACTGTGCACAATTAATTCCTTTATTGTATCCTCTGAGGAAATGTATGGAGCATCCAAATGATCAGGTAATGCAAGCAGCATGTGTTAGATTTGGAGTGAGTTTCATAAGGATTGTTCATTTGGCCATCTCAATGTATGTATTTAGCCCTGGAGGCTTTGTTTTGGCCCTTCTATTAACCAACTCTTGAACTTGGGCAGATACATTAACCTCTCTTGGCTTTGGTTCTTCAAAGAGGGAGTTATATTAAATTATTTCTAAGTTCCCTAAGTTGGAATGTGACATATTTTCAGACAAAGGTGACTTAGGAATTGATTTGCAGTCCTTTGACCTTGGATAGCTCTGTCCAGCTGGGTCAGCGTGCAGGCCGGGTACAAGGCTGATATTCAGCTTGCAGCCACCAATAAGACTACTCTGGTTTTGCACACCTGGCTCCCCTTCAGATTGGTTCTGCAGTCCATTGGTAGGTTCACCTCTGCTCATGCTCCCCTAAGAAGTCTTCTCTTTTAGTTCTAATCTCTTATTGCTGGTTTAAAGAATGAGATTTTACCCTATCTGTTCAGGGCCATTGGAAGAGAAAAAGAGCCTGTTTGTAACACCCCTTACGGTGGAAAAGCTGTAGAAAACATGACATCAAATATATGAGTTTCTCATTGTTTTGAGACAAGGAAAGGAAATTCTGTGCTGCTGCCTCGATTTTTTTTTTTCTTTTCAAAGTTTACCTTATCTTAACAGAGCACAGAGGAACATCCGATTGTAAAACAGTATTGGGGAAAGGGAACATGAGAGGAGAGAGTATTTTTATTGAGTAGGAATCTGGGGATAGGGGCAGCTGATTATAGCTGAATCAGCCTATTATTTCGAGTAGAAGTCAACCCCTTTCGGCCTTAGGGAGCCATTGGTAGTGCTACCCTTCCTGGTCCTATGGACCTTTTCTTTTATTCTTTTTTTTTTTCCAAAATGATGACTCTAATATATTCAAAACATAAATAAATTGTAATATAGTCAATTAACATTACAATATATTCAAAACAAGTAAATCCTTTGAATTTCTACCAACTAGAGAGTTAAACAGTTAACATTCTGATGCATATACTTCCAGCCAATATAAACAGGTATATTATGTATAGTTTTAAAAAATGGGACTGTACCATATTTATATGTATACATATACATAAACATACATTCACATATTATATACATGTCATATGGATGCTATATACACACATATGTCATATACTACATATACATATATATTGTATAGTTACGTATATGTGTATATATATATACTGTGTAGGCACATATATACATACATATACATATATGTGTTTATTTGTAACTTCCTTATTTCAGTTAATATGTTATAAAAGTTTTTCTTCTTTAGTAAATATGGAACTTCAGATAATTTGCAAGGATTATGTAATTCTCCATTATATTGGCATATAATAATTTACTTAACCAATGCTCTATAACTGGACACTTTAACTTTTTTTTCCTATTACTACTATACTATACTTGAGGAAAAATTTTTTTCTTAAGTTACCGGCGTAGTTCCACAGGCAGAAGAGACAAAAATGGATTACCTTCCATGATAAAGAAGCAGGCATTCTGAGTTACTGGGGACAGTCAGAACCAAAGGTGGGGTATTGGGAGGGATCTGAGTTACAGAGGACCTGATACAAGGCAGGAATCTGCATGTCAGAGGAAAATAAGTTTCTAAGAAATTCCAATGACTTGTAACACCAGGGAAATCTGATATCTAATATTCAGCCATTTATTGTGTCATAGTATGATATAATTAGACATGAAGCTTTAGAGTAAACTGTGTAAGTGAAATAAAGGATTTCATGCCACCAGGTAATAGAACAAAAGGTATACAGTAGAAATAGTATTCCTCCAAGGATCCTTAGAAGTGAGAAATGCTGGGCTTCTATCTGTGTATGAGAGGAAGACTTGAGACATTCCATTTAAATAATAAATAATAAAGCCAAATAATAGCTTCTTGAGCTTGGAGTGTTTGGATATACCCAGAGAGCAAATATGACCCCAAAATGAAAATCGTTGCATATTTGTTGACTAAATTCCAATTTAGAAGTGAATTTTGAATTTCCAAATTAGAAGTCAAATTTGCATACTTTTCTATATCCTTCTTTCTCATATTCCTTTCTCGTGGTTACTTTCTCTTCTTTTTGCTTTCTCCTTTCTTTTCTATTAACTAAAATCAAATAACTTTTCATTAGGTGACCCATTCATATTGTACAAAATTTGAAAGTTACAAAAATATATGAAGAAGAGAGGAATTCATGTCCACTTAAGCCTACCAGTGACCACTTACTCTTAGAGTCAGTGAACATTATCTAGTTGTACATGCTTCCAGATGTTCTAAACATATACAGTATGTATGAATAAAGAGCCTGTCTCCTTGGTTTCTATAAATGGTAGCATACTCTAAAAAGAATTTGTAGCTTTTTTCACTCAGCTTACCTCAGAGATGGTTCTATATTAGTACACATAGAGCTGACCAGTGCAAATGGATATATATAATTTACTTTGCCAGACTCTTTTTGATGGAAATTACGTTGTTTCCTTTTTTTCTTGCAAACAATTCTACAATAGTCTTAGACATGTATTTTGATTACGTGTAAGTACATATATATGTACATGTATTTCTTTAACTAAAAATAGAATTTCTGTGTCACATTATAGGTGTATTTTTAATTTTGATAGATATTCTTAAATTACCTTCCATAGATATTGTACAATTTGTACACCAACTACAAATGTATGAGAGCATCTGCATCCTTACACCTTAATCAAAATAGTGTTACCAATTTTAAATCTTTGCCAATCTTATAATTGAAATTTTCTATCCCATTTTAATTTGCATTTTCTCATTACAAGTAAAACAGCATATGTAAAAGAACTTTAGTTCTCATTTGTTTTATTTGTTATTGGATTATTGCTTCTTTACTTTTGATTCATAGGAGTCCCTTATATTATAGAAGTTAGCCCTTTTACTATATAATGTGCAGCAAACATTTTCCATAGCTTGTTTAGGTATATTTCACTTAGGTAGGAATTATTTTTGAGTAGTTAAATTTACTGACTTTTTCTTTCATGCTTTCTCATTGTTTTGTGTTTTGGTGGGGGGAGGTCATTATTTTTACCTTTCAAGAATTTTTACCAAAAAAAAATGCTATTCATATTTTCTTCCACTACATTTATGGTTTTATCTTTAAAATTTAAATCTTTGGATACAAATCCAAAACTATAATTCAAAAGGTATATACACTCTTATGTTCATTGCAGCTTTATTAACAATAGCCAAAATATGGAAGCAACCTAAATGTCCTAAATGTTCATGGATAGATGAATGGATAAAGATGTGGTGTGTATATACAATGGAATATTACTCAGCTATAAAAAAGAATGAAATCTTGTCACTTGCAACGACATGGATAGACCTCGAGGTATTATGCTAACTGAAATAAGCCAGACAAAAACAAAACCATATGATTTCACTTATATGTGGAATCTAAAAAACAAAATAAATAAACAAAACAGAAACAAACTCATAGATACAGAGAATGAATTGATGGTTGCCAGATGGGAAGAGGCTTGGGTGGGATGCGGGAAAAAGAGAGATTAAGAAGTATAAATTGCCAGTAATAAAAATAGTCACAGGTACTGTTAGGGAAAGAATATAGTCAAGAATATTATAATAACTATGTATAGTATCAGATAGGTGCTAGACTTATCAGGGTGATCACTTTATAGGTTATATAAATGTCTAATCACTATGTTGTACAACTGAAACTGATATAATATTGTATGTCAACTGTAATTTAAAATTTTTAAAAAATCTTTGGATCCATCTGGTCCTATTTTAGTATATTCCTCTGCTTCTCCTTATGTTTCCTTTCTCCTTTTTAGCTTAGACAAGTTGCCAGAGAGTTGTAATAGGCTAGGCACAGCCCTTCCCTCTATGTCAGACTTCTTCCTTGAAAGGTCCAAGAAGAAAACCAGCTGCTCTGAGTTTGGTTGGAAGGGTGATGTGGGAAATAGAGATTGGAGAAAACTGAGACTGGGAATGGGACAGTACCAGGGGTCTCCATGCGGTACTGGAAGTATTCAACAGCTACTGACTTAGAACGTGTGAGAATGAAATTTCTGGATCTTTGGGTCTATTTTTCCATTTTTACTGCTTACTCATTTTCTCTATGAATTTCTTCTGTATCTCCACAGAGGACAGAATATGTGAAAATAAGATGAGATGAAAAGAGAAAATAGTTTGGATATACAATGAGCCAGAGAGCCATGTGTCTTGAAAGATAGTTGAAGAATTGTCTAGGAAAAGCTGCCCTTAAAGGCCTTTATTTTTGTGGTTTTATCAGCTTTCTCCTCAGAAAATGGACAGTTTTCATACAGAGGTGTATGTGGATTAATATGTATAAGCCTAACACTGTTAATAAAAGAGGTTGCAGAAATATAAACTAGCATTATCACAGATACGTTTTTGATAACTTAGAAGTAGCATGTTTTAGAAAGAGTATTTTCTTTCCACTTTGAAAGTTGAGGAAATTTGGTAGAGGAAGCTGTGGATGAGCCATTAGTTTTGCTACTACCTTGTATTGATCATGGACAAGTTACCTAACTCTCAGACAGAGAAGACTTGATGACAAAGGCAATTTGGCCAACATTAGAGAATGTCCAGACCAAGAACCAGTGGCTAACATAGAAAAATTTTAACATTTTTATTATGACCCTTAGAAAGACATAAATTTTATGTCGTGATCCTGAATAACACTTTCATATACATATAAGACTGAAGTTAAAGTCACATGAAACAATATTAACCACTACTACATACATTTTGATAATTTCTATTTTACTCTCTTCCACCATTCCATTCTATTCTGTTTCTTTTTTTAAATTATTAGTCAAAGCACATTAAATGGATTCGTCAACCCTTTGACCCTTGATTTGAAGACTACTAGGCTATAAACATTCACCAACCCTGACACACAGATTTAGGTATCTAATCATTGTACCTTAAAAAAAGTTCCCTCATAATTCATGTAAGTAAGGTAAAATAATTGCGAATATATCTAAACGTTATATTTTTCAGCTATGCTTAAAAAGAATACAATGTATTTGAGAGCATTTTCTTTGTAGAACCCAGATTATTATTCACAATAAATTTAAACTCAGAACCAATGTAAAATATAAAATGCACATATGACATCACAGCAATAGCTGTTAAAATTTAGGAATGAGTGATGTGCAGACCAACTGGACTACAAGGAAATTCAACCAACTAGAACTCGGCAGTGCTTCTATCACTCAATGACGACACAGAGCTGCTTATTCAAACCAGTGACCAAAACTCAGGAAGTAAACCTTAGCGGTAACTCAGGTCAAATGAAAACTGATTTTTCCTTGACTATTGTCTAAATATAAGCTAAGATTCTGCTTATTTTCAAAAGTCTATCAGAAAAGAGAAGGTGACACAGAAAAATTAACTTTGTCAATTTGTCAAACTCTAACTTTGTCAATTTCTGAAGCCTAAAGGCAAGAAGGGTTGTTTCTAAATACTAACTACCCTTGAGCAGGAAGTCTACAAGAGACCACCTCACCTCATGCCATCCTGTCTTAGACCTGGTGAGTTAATCTGGTATTGTTCCAGCAGCATCCTGAAGCTTAACAGAGCTCAACTACAGCTGCCCGCAGTGAGTTACAACGGTATTTGGTAAGTTTACACCAAGTCTAACAACTTCCAGTAAAGGAGTCATTTCAGTTTGGGAAAAATGTGTAATTTGGTCATTTAATTTGCATTGTTCTGAAAGTTGCCAGACTTGTCCTACCAGGCAGTAGTGTCAAGAACTTTCATCTCCCTTGGCTCCACCTCTTTTCTCTGTGTGCAGAGCAGAACAAAGGAGAAGGCCTCAAGGCAGTGCCATCCAAGGAGCCAAAAAGAGGTCTTAGTTTTGAAAGAATGATGACTACTGAATTTTATAAAAGCTCTTCCATGGAAGTTTTCACTTGACTAATTGACTTTATAAATAGAAATGATTTCTAAGCGGGTAGTACGCCATCGGAAATTAAATGATGAAAATGCATCTGCCATTATTCCTCCCATGAAAGATAATTTCCCTGTTTTTCATTCTTTACAAATATACACAGAGGTGACACATCCACACATTTTTTTTTCTGATATTCTTAATTTGGAAAATATAGCACACACATATTGACAAACTTGTTCCCGTAAGTGACATGGTGCATGATTTTAGCAAGCTACATGCAAATGAAGTAACTCTGTAACTAACAGGTGAACTTCTTATTTAAATATTTGCTTTCCCAAAGGTTGTTGCTCTGGGGCCTTTCATAAAGGGCCCTTGACCTTCCTTTCTAAGGCTGTTGTTCTGTTCTTCAGAGGAAGGTGGTTAATTACATCCTTCAAACCACCTATTATTCTGAGCTACCGCTCTCCATAATCTGTCACAGGCCTTGGTCAGCACTCTCTTGGACCCCAGAACTCTACTCTCAAAACGGAAGCTGCTTAATCTTCCTGGGTCCCTATAGGTTGCTCTATTTTGCCTCCTCTCTTCTCACAGAGACCAATTTGTTTTTCATCTCATCATTTAAAATAAGAAAGAGATTTTTGCCTAATGAAGGTTATACAGGTTTCTTTTCAAACTCATGATCATCAGAGAGGAAACTGAGGAGCTGGGACAAGCTGAAACCATGCAGTGCCTCAAAGATCAAAGACGCCACCGAAAATGTGTCTTCTCACATTCTAATGAGAAGACTATCCCGACTTAGGAATTTAAATGTTTAAAAGTGGTGACAAATATGAGTACAGTGCAAAGAGTCAATAAAACAGAGTGTAAAACTTGAAGGAGATTTGTAGAGAAATTAAGGGTGTGAAGTACTATTGAGTAAGTCGCATAAAACAATTGTTTTCAAGGGGCAAAGCCTGTGAGAACCTAGAACATTTACAACTTGCAAGTATAAGTTATTTTTCTTGTAGGCATTCTGAATATAGTTGTTTCTAAGTGTACAGTTATACAACCTTAAAATTAGTGAACAAACATGGAGTTTTCCAAGCTTGTCCATGTCAAGCATTTTCAATAGTCATCAGTACTTTCCCAGACCTTCTCATAAACTTTCACCATCCTTGATACCAATTGTTACTGAGGTACACATTGAATCAAAGCTGTATTGTGACCACTACAGTTTTTTTAATATGATAACCTAGTTCTTGATAGTTATGATTTATATGAATAAAGTGACTTTAAAACATATTTGAAGCATATACAAAAATTTTTTGCCACATTGAGAGGTGGGGTCTTTGATTCCTCCCCTTGAGTCTGGGTTGTAAGGAAGAATTCTATTACTATGGAAATGATGCTATAAAAGGCAGGATCAGAAAAGGCTTCCTCCTGGTCCTTGTGGGATATTCACTCTTAGGGGAGCTAGCCACCATGTAAGAAGTCTGGCTATGCTGAGACTGTCACATTGGAGGGGCTACTTGTTGGCACTTTAGTCAGCAGCCCTACTGAGCGCCCAGCCAACAGTCTACATCAATTACCAGATATGTCAAAAAGAAGCCTCAGGATCATTTTAGTCCCAAGTCACCAAGTCATCCTCAGCTCCTGAGTCTCCCTAGCTGAGGACTCAGAAAGTATAGAAAGAGATAAGCTATTTATATTGTGTCCCGTCTGAATTCCTGATCTATAGGATCCAAGAGCATAATAAATGGCTGTTTTATGTCACTACATTTTGGGGGTAGTTTGTTATACAACAATAGTAATTAGAAAAATCCACAATCCCTATAATGCAAATTATGTTTTTTTAATTAAATCTACCATGTTTAATTCAATTTCGGTTATAAAACCTTATGCTGAAGAAAAGCCTGTACTGACTCAAATCTTCTTGGCAACGTGTTTTCCGAACCAATTATGATTTAGTCACTAAACAGAAATTGCACATGGGTTGAGGGTGGCGGGGGAGGGAGGGAGAGAGAGAAGGGAGAGGATGACTTGGACATTCTTTAATAAGAAGTAAAATGGAGATGATTTATCTAGGCTAACATTATAGAGGTCACACTCAGTCACCATGTACGATCGACTTGTACTCTTACTTATTATGAACTACTCTGGCTCCAGGATTTTCATGTGTTATAAATCATCCGTGCTTAAAGAGTGCATATACCAGGGCCAGCTTAAAGATCCCAGAGTGCCATGTGGCCCGAACAATGTTCCTACTATCTTCCACTATCCAATGAATGCCATCATGCAAGACTTGCAAGACCCCTAGACAGAGATGTGTTTATCCACCTGGGTGTGATCTAAATCTAGTCTTCTGGCTCCGCTCCCTTAGTCCCTAGATCTAAGAACTCTCTGGTTCATATTAAAGTTCTGATAAAGAAAGCAAGATATTCATTTTTAGATCATGGAAACTGTGGATGTGAGAATGCAACAGGATCATAGATATCAGATGTAAAGGTGAGTGATAGATATTTACTTTGCAGTGGTCTGTGTTTGTTGATTGCCATTTCTCAACTCATCTTGAAATTGAAGGAGTAACTGGTGCCAGACGTGGGCCCTGGAGGGCCAATAAAACAGACCGAAGTGAGAATCTTTGATTTTGGTCAAATTCTATAGAATAGAAAAATAAAGTGAATTGGCAATGGTGGTAATATAGTTTTATAAAATGGTTTAACACCAGGATCATTCTACAAGATCAGATTTCCTAGGAAAGATGAACTAAATACATTAGTTTTTGTTTTCAATTAGAATAAGGTTAAAACTAAGTTCGTGTTGACTTCTTTTTTCTTTTCAATGAATTATGATACCGAAAAGCTCAATTAAAATAGTGTGAAAGGATCACAGGCATTATTCAGAAGGCTTTGACCTTCATTTTCACTGAAGAAATTTGGCATATCCATTAACATGAGGACCTCCCCTTCTGGAAAGTGTTACTATCCAGTTCAAGACTATTTTTCTGTGGCTCATCAGGGCAGTGTGAGGTTGGAATCATTAAGAAAACTGTCAAATTCAATATAATCTTTGCTTACATGTCTACTGCTATTTGCCTATAGCTCTATTACGTAAATGCATGATTCATAGCTTCAGATTCTATGGTCTACAGAAGATACAATTTTTTCCCCCTGCTATCTAACCATGGGTGGTTTATAGCACATTCCTAGTGCGGGGTCACAGCAGGCTCTAGTACAAAGGAGGTCCCTTGCAATGTTGAAAGGACCTTCAAATTGAATTGCATACTTTCACTCAATTTCATACAGTAGCCCCAATGATTAAACATACCTTCCTTATAACATGGTTAGCGTTAGAGGCCACAAGAGAAAGACCTTAGGAGTACCTTGAGAAATTGCTGTCGTCATTTATATAAAGGAATCACAGCCACTGTTAATTTCTTTTCTCCGTAGTCATGCATTTGTCTGAACCTTCCTGACCCACCCTTGGAATGCAGCTGGTATAAATGGCTCTTACAGAAGTACGTAATCTGAAAAGAGTTATCTAGATTCAGAGGGCAAATATTCTGTACTCAGAATTTAGCTCAATCTTCCCCAAACTGACATTTCCAAGTGGGAAGGCAAGTTGCTAACCACGGTCTTCTGATGCTGGGAAGAGAGGGTTAAATAAATGGTCTTTATAGACGTCAACAATCCAAGATTAATTTCATTCAATATACTTTGAAATGAAAAATGAAAACATCAGATTTCTTTCTCCCTACCACCAAGATGATCGATTGGAAGCTTTTATTAAGGAGGGACCAAGAGTAATTTTCGAAGCTTGGAGAAATTCATGAGAGGACAAGTCAGGGTAGGATATAAGAAGGTCCCAGTTGAGATGACCCTGGATCCCTAAAAGGGATCAATGCAAAGGAGTGAGGTTCGTCAGAGATCACTTGCCCACTTGGCCAGTACACCAAACCCATTGGGGTTGAAAACTTTCCACACCGATTCTGACACATTACTATCTACACAAATATTACATTTCTAACTATTACTAATCCATTCAAGGTTGAGTTTACTATATAAATATATAGCACACTGATATGAAAGCTTTTAAGTGTTTCTTATCAGAGAATACTTAAATAAGTACAAAATTAAACTTAGTTTTGTGTTCGGTTATATTAATTTCGTTACAGTAGGTAAGTCTCTGCTTTCATATACTTAGATTGGAATATAGAAAATAATGATGCAAAATATAGATCAACATGCATTTATTCCATGTTAATAAATGAATTCAGATTGCTAGTAGGAGATGCAAAATAATAATAAAACATAGTTCTAAAATAGAACAGAAATATGGGGGAAAATAATATTTTCTTAGTGAATTCACAGATTTAATTTCTTTTCTGAGTAAGAATTGGTACATTCTCTATGATCAGAGAGTAGGTGGTATCAAGCAAAATGAAGTACAATTTGCCATGCCATGTTTCTATGTCACATTCTCTTATCTAGCAACTTTATTTATCTATAATATGGTTAAGTCAGGAAATTAAAATTTTAAAATGCCTCAGAATAGACAAAATTGACTTAAGCAAATTCACACACAGCCTCCATAAATATCATAAAGGGGAGAGGACAGAAAAATAATAAATTTCTATTTACGATGTGCTGCCCTTAGATAAGTTTGGAAATGGCTTTAAAAATCATCTAGTTCTTTCTATCTGTAAACATAAATGTGCTTACATTCACTTCCTAAAAACTTCCATAAAAGGTATTTTCAACCCATTTACACAGGCAGGCTTAGGAAAGTAGTCAAGCAGAAATTACGTGCACAGAAATAAATTGTTACCTGATTTATATTTGATTAGAGGAAGATTAATGAAAGGGAGAGAAAATGTTTAAAGGAAAGTATTTGAGGGTACTGCAATTAGAGGTTTTGAAGAGCGGAAAATTCAAGATAAAGTGGATAAGCAAAATGTATAAAACAGGAAAGCACAGAGGTAGGAGGAGGAAGGTTGGTGGAGAATTTTGAAGCATGCTGGAGAAGATGTAAATAGCTTGGCAATGTAGATTCTAGTATGCCTGAGAATTAATCACCTAGGGAGCTTGCTTTAAAAATAAGAAAAGAAGGAAGGAAGGAAGGAAGGAAGGAAGGAAGGAAGGAAGGAAGGAAGGAAGGAAGGAAGGAAGGAAGGAAATACTTAGAACCTACTGACTCTGAAAGAATTGACTGGGGTTAGGGCCCAAGAATTTGCACAATATTTGACCTGAGTGTTCCTGATGCAGTTGGTCCAAAGACCATACCTGAGAAATACTGTCAAAGGTGACTCCTGAAGTCTTGTAGTAAAGGGCAAAATTATGACCTTTAAACAGAAACATAGGGGGAAGATAATATTTTCTTAGTGAATTCACAGATTTGATTTATTTTCTGATAAGAGTTGGTACATTCTCTACCATCAGAGAGTAGGTATCAAGCAAAATGAAATACAATTTGCCATGCCATGCTTATACGCCACTTTTTCTTATCTAGCACCTTCATTTATCTAGAACATAGTTAAATTAGAAAATTAAAAATTTAAAAATGCCTCAGAGTAGACAAAATTGACTTAAGCAAATCCACACACAGTCCTCATAAACAACTCTTCAAGGCCTTGTTTCAAGTTTATTTATTTTTGTTTTAGAAATGTCTAAAAACTTAGCTATTGGGTTTCTTAACTCATAGCAGTCAAAATAAAATTTATTAAGGAAAGGTGCAGCAGAGGATCGAATGGTTGGGGTCTGATGCCGGAGGCACAGATACGGGCAGGAGCAAAAAATAACAGCTGACATCCTGATAGTGATGATTATGAAAAACAGATAAAATAACTCATTTAGAGGAGGGACAATTTTTCTCAAATAATTAATAATAACTAAAGAGTACTGTGTTACTGTATGTTATAGTAACTGATATTTATAATTGTGATCTCTAAGTTTCTTTTTTTAAAAAATGGTTAAATTATGTTTAGTATTATTTTATTTTAAAAAGCTGAGAAATTATGGCATTTTTAAAGGGTTCTTATTTAAAATGGACAACATTTTTAGCTCTTAAGAGAGCTTTGGTTTTCTATATTATGTATTTCGTTATTCATTTGCTTGTTTTTTTTTTTTTTTTTATTTTATAGCAGGCAAAGCATTAGGCTAAGAGCGAGGAGAAAACAATAGGGTTCCTCAAAAAGCAAAATGTAGGAGTCTGGAAATGCAAGTGTCTAGTGTTTGGAATGAAGATCAGGGATCTAGATCTGGAATTGGGAGCCACTTGGGTAGAAATTTAAGTTGAAGCTGTGTGAGTACAGTGAAGAGGGTAGAGAAGGAGACAGGGCAGCTCAGGATGGAACTAGGTGATGGCCTCACTCTCCACTGATAAATTAGGCATTATTATGTTACATATAAGATGCACATTAATTATCTTAACAACTAAGATGGACTATGAATTGGGAAATATGAACACAATTAGAGAACAGAAACCTCATCTTATTCTCCTCCTTACCCCCTGCCCACAAAGGACTTGATCTAACCGCATAATAGGATCAAAAATGAGAGTTGCTGAGAAAGGCAGATTGACTGAGCCTCCATCTAGTAAAGCAATTAGGCAAATGTCACCACAGAGCAAATTTCAGTACTTAAGGTGTGACTGATCATTAAGGCATCCGCCTACTCACAATGCAAATTCTGCAAAGTAAACTGGTGCTATGAAATGTTTTGACACATGTTAAGAAAAAGAAATACCTTCTAATTATTCAGTAGTTGATATGAAAAATGAATAAAATGCATTAAAAGACCTAATGTATAGTGCATTAATCTGTTAAGCTGAGCTAACAAAAGCCTTCAGCATTTTACCATTGACATTTGTGGGTGGGAAGAAAGTAGTAATCAAGATGGTAAATTCTAAGTTTGCTGTAATTTCCTATCAAGTTTTCTGCCAGGTCATAAAAACAGCAGAGGTAAACCTTGTTTAATTCATTTACCAAAATGTACACATCTAGCTTATGAAAGACCCTTTGGAAGTTACATGAGAGATCAAAGGTGGATAATATTTAGTCCTAGCTTTGAAGGAGCTTATGAGTAGCTGAGGTACATACAAATGACAACATCAGAAGGCAAGGGGTGATTATAAAGTGGCACATTTCTTGTTTCAACCTTTGAACAAATCATCCAAAAAATTTTGGATCTTATACGAGAAAAAAAGTGAAGCCAACATGTATTAAGTTAACAGCAACTTTAACACTATCTTTTCTTTAATATATCACTACTATTTATCGGCCACCTTTTTAACCAGGAGCAGACCACATCAGTATCTAATTAAAGCTACAAATTTGTAAGTGCCTGGAATTAATCTGTTCCAAAGGCAATTTCTACATGGCCCAGTTATAATATCAAAGGCACACAATACCTATGTGTGAGATATATTTTGTTCATGTATCTATTTGTTTATATAATAAATATAATAATATAATTATATAATAAAACATGTTTATATTTAATATGTAAATATAAGATATATTTTTATATGTAAATATATTTATAATTATATATTACATATAATAATATAGGTATCACATTATATATATTATAATATACACACACACACATTGCCTGGCATGCAGTAAGGAATCATTATTTATTTGTTGAATGAATAGTTAAAACATAAAATTTGGTTTAAATTTGCTGTGAACTATCTGAGTTGTATATACATGATGATCATTGACTGCTATCACTTGAAATGGTTAAACGTATCACATTATTTAGATAGACATCAGTAGAACGCTTTCTTGGAGATTAAATACTCCCCAACATGTACCTGAAGATCACACATTCAACTAGAAAGTCAAGGGCATATGCCTTTGCCAGATGACAGCCATATGATGGCCCTTAGGTAAAATAAAACAATGCCTACGTTGTCACATCACTGCTCCTTTAAACAAGAAAGCTGTTTGAGAACTCTTGCACTGGAAAGACGGGTCAACAGTATGCAGGCTATTAGTGTTAGTGTCTTCTAGTGCAGATGACGGTGCTATTTTTTTAAAAATAAATTTTATTTTTTAGAACACTTTTAGATTTACAGAAAAATTGTGAAAACAGTACAGAGTTCCCAAATGTCCCATGCCCAGTGTACCCTATTATTAACATCTTATATCAGTACAGTATACTTGTCATAATTAAGAAACCACTACTGATACATAATTATTAAAACTAAAGTCCATACTCATTCGGACTTCCTTAACTTTTACCTAATGTCTTTTTTCTGTTGCAGCATGCCACCCTGGATACCACACTCCATTTAGTTGTTGTATCTTCTTATGCTCCTCTTGGCTGTGGCCGTTTCCCAGGTTTCCTTGTTTGTAATGATCTCGATGGTCATTTTGCAGAATGCCCCTTTATTGGGTTTTGTCTGATGTCTTTCTCATGATGAGGCTGTGGTTATTGGTGTTTGACCAGAACACCACAGATGTGGTGCCATTTTCATCATATCACATCAAGGATGCATGGTATCCACATGAATTGCCACCTTTGAGGTTGATGTTGATCACCTGGCTGAGAGAGTGTTTGTAAGGCTTCTCCACTATTTAGTTATTCTTTTCCCCTTCTTTCCATACTGTGCTCTTTAGAAAGAGTCACAATACACAGACACCCCCTCCTCTGCCCCGCCCCCTGCCACCGTTTATGGAATGAGGAGTTACAACTCACCTCCATAGGGCCAAAGTATCTATATAAACCATATGAACTTTTTCAGCATGAGAATTAGTTTCTTCTCCCCTATGTATTTATTCAAATATATATTTATATCACTATGTTCTCTTGGGTATTTATTTTGTGTTATAATCCAAATAGTACCTTATACTGTTGCTTAAATTGTTTCAGCTTTAGTTATTGGAAACTCTTTCAATTGGCTCCTTAGCCTTTTGACGTCCCCTCATTAAGTTTTGGGTCAATTTTGTTTATTTTAGCACTCCCTTATATTCTGGCTGTATAAGATGCTCTGTGTTCACCTTTTATATATTTTTTTTGCCCCAGTCCTAAAATCATCCATTATTCCAAGGACCTCTGGTTCCTTTTATTGGAGAATAGTCTTAGAAGCCAATACCTGAGCACTAGGTATGCTCATTGCTAATGGGGTATTAGGGTGTTATCTTGATGTTTAGGTGGAAGCTTGCCCACACCTTCCCAGAGGTTCTTGTAGTTCTTCTTCTCTTTTCCTACTGTCTAAGTTCAGTGCCTTCCCCTTTTCCTTTTGAGAAACCTCACTCTTTTTCTTCTCTTAACTATTCATTATTGATAACTCTTCCTGGGCCAAAACAGCATTAGAAAGAGCCACTATGAAAATGTTATCCTTTAGAGATTTTAGTATCTCTTAGAATTAGTAGGTATCTCCAGAGAAAATCTGATCCATTCTTCCACCAATAGGCAGGTGTTTTGGTTCTGATGCTTTTGGCTGTAGCATGAGCCCCTTGGACAAGGTAAACTTTTCTTACTAACAGAAAATTCAGCTCAAAATAACTAAACAATAAGGAAATTGTTAGCCAGTTCAGTAATCCAACATTGTCGAGGACCCAAGATCTTCCAAACTTTCTGCCATGCTTAGTCCTGTCCTAGGCTAGATACCCTCATGACCATGAGATGCTTGACACAGGTCTGTCTAGGTGTCACATCTAGATACAGAGAAAATCTGCTGTGGAGTATGAGAAAAAATTTTCTAGAAGCTCCCAGCAGATCTCTTCTTAATTTTCACAGGTCCAATTGGGTCATATGTTAATCTCTAGATCAATCACTGATAAATTAAATGGGATTATCATGATTGGTTTAGACCAACTAGAATATATCCTTGAGCTTCCCTGAGGGATAATGTCATCAAAGGGATAATTACCTGAATAAAATCAAAGTTCTATTAGCAGGGAAAAAAGAGGAAAATGACTATTGGGCAGACCACTAAAAATGTCAGCAGGGCAAGTAAAGCATTATTATGTTCCCTTATAATCCAGATTAAGTTGGGCTCCTTTAATTTATGTATACACACACACACACACACTCACAGAGAATCATTATATGTCTTTATAGCATGTCTTAACCTGAAAAAGGCTTACATGGAGGTAGTTTATTTGGGAATTGATCTCAGGAAGCAGAAGTGAAGGACTAGGAGAATGAAACAAAGAAGGAGAAAAGTCAGTATAAGGATATATTATTGACTTGGCCACTGTCGCGGGCAACTGATGCTTGATCCTGCTGGAACACTTTGAGGAGCTTTATGAAAAACATCTTAGCGCTGCCCACCCACGGGATAAAAAGGGGGGAAATATTAGTATATTAGCCTTAGTACCCTGTTGACTAAATGTGGCCCCATGGGTGTTAACTCACCTCCCCCTCCTAGCCTGGCTAATTGTAAATTCTGAACAAGTTCTCACACTTTAGCATCAGGAAAGCCCTAAGGCAAGAAGAAGTAGCCACAGGCTGAGGACAAGCCCTGTCAAATTACACCTCTGTGAAGCTGGTCAAAGGCTGTTTGGTACTTGTTACCACAGCAGTGGTTGGAAAAGAGGTGGAGCTGAGAAGATGTGAAAAAAGTGCAAAAGGGCGTCCAATGGCCAGTATTTGTACTGATTATATTTATTCACCATTTGCGGGAGTATTTAATGTAAGTCTCCACCAGACTACAAGTTCTGTAAGGATAGGAATTACATGTGTCTGGGTTACTTTTTCAATCCCTGTGACCAAGCACAGTGCCTGGTATATTGTAGGCACTCACTAAAAGTACAGTGAATGAATGGATGGAAGGCTAGATGTCACAAAATGAAGGAAAAAAGGAATCCAATTGCCAAACTTATCATTTCAAAGAGAAAGTCTCCAGTAAGAAACTAAAAATCAACCCAATCTCACTCAGGTAATGAACCAAATTATCTGGGACTTCCTAGGTTCCTGAAACCTTCGAGGGGCTGGTTTAAGAATGGGCTAGGTCAGATCCCAACTAGTGCTTGATTCGGAGATGACCTTGGTCCCTTCCTGCTTCATTCCAGCATGCATTTGGCGTGTCTCTGGAAGAACCACGGAAGTTCTCATTCAGACACGTTTCTCTGGTAATTCTTAGCATCTCCTGGATATCTTATAGGTCAGTTCCTAAGTTTTCTTCCGTCCTGCCGGATCAGTCTAGTGCTGACTTGGCCTATCAGGGAGCCATGAACCATGGTGCATAAAGTGGCCACCTGATCTGACCTGAACCCCAACAGTATCCCCGGAGAGTATCCCTGCCCACCTCAAGACTGAGAACAGACTCAGTGGCCACTCCACTGAGTTATCACTCTACTTGGGGTACATCTTTCTTATGACTCTTTTCTTATAATTGTGGATTTATGACCCTTTGTCCTTTGAAATTAAGTTCAAAACTTTTAGGATAGCAACTATATCACCCTTCATTTTTAAATCAACTCTACTGTGTGTAAATGCTGAATAAATATGACTAACTATCCATTCCTTCATAAAACACTAACTATAAAAGAAAATGATCTGGATTTCTTTCCCATGTTATCGGGCAGCACATAATCCTCTGCTTGTGCCCTGACGTAACCTGATCTGAGAACCTGTCTGATTAAAGCCATGTCTCCATCCTACAGAGTTAAGGGCATTTATAGGAAAGAATATATTTTAATGGCCATTGTGCAAATGCTATTAAGGCTATTATCTTGAATGACATTTCCCATCACTTGGCTGGATTTATTTTTGACATTCGCTTCTTTTTAAAAATGCTGTATAGACTTTTAACTCTAGTGGACCCACAAGAGAAGGTAAATCTGAGGGATTTTATAATTTAGTCCCAGGGATCGTTTTGGAAATGAGAGGCGCTTATTCACAATACATTAAGAACTTTCTCTGATCTATTTGCCAATTCACTGAGCCAGGTCAAAGATGTTGGCAGTCTCCTCTATTTGGACTGACATTACCTACAGTAATTGCCCAGCTGAACTGACATCTCTGGATTCCTTCCAGCCACTTAGGACTTCCTGCAGGAGCAGCTCTGAATCTAGGTCTGGTTTACGAGAAAGCCACTGCATGCCTTGATGATGGCAGGCACAGCCAATCTTTTGGAGCACTCTTAAACCTGGCATTCAAATATCTGCCATCTTTCAGGCAATTTAAACAGCTCCCGAGCTAATTTCAGAGGCTTAAAGTTCCTAGGTGGATACTATTTGACTTGTATTTGTTAAGTGTTCTTATCAAACACAAGTAATTAAAATAATAAGAAGAAAAAATTCAGAGGCTGGGAGGAAAATTTGGAGGTGATATATATGTTTATGGCATAGATTGTGGTAATGGTTTCATGTATATATGAAATATATAAGATAGACTTATCTCCAAACTCAACAAGTGGCATACATTAAATATGTATAGCTTTTTGTATGTCAGTCACACTTCAATAAAATGGTTTAAAAAATAAAAGTCAATCAAATGAGTTGACATTATTTTAGAATTAGGAATTCCCATAAGTATTTAATTTTGACTTCTTTTGAAAAATCATAATATCTGGCACCACTGGACCCCATAGCGGCACATGAATGGGGGTCGGCAATGGCGGTCCTTTAGAAGAGAGTGGGCACTCCATTTTGGCATGGTGACTACAATGGGTTTATGTCTGCATTGTGCCCAGTCCGCTTCTCTTGTGAAATCATTACCTGGCCCCTAGAGGCACCACGGTTATGTCTATTGGCAGGGGATCCAAGTGGCACTTGTCACCCTTATAACTGCTTGCCCAATCCCTGAAAACATTGCACTTAAAGCCTCCACATTTCAAAAGTAAAATAGATTTTAGATTTACAGTGCTGCGTCAGCTCAAACAGCATAGCAATTCTAAATCAGCGTGCGGTTCTGGGATGAAAAGTTATGATAGACAGAAGTCCACCAACTGACATTAGTAAAGACCCGCCTTTATGGGTGATCCATCTTCATGAGGAATGAGGCTTTTTCTTTTGTGTAAACTTTTCATGACAATTCATCAACAAATTTACTCCACTCAAAGGAAATCCAACTTAGAAAACTCAAAAGTTACACAGAAAATACATTAGGATATGTTCACTCATTTATTCTGCATCTGTTTATTGTGCACTGTGGTGGGCTAAGCAACGTTCTAGGCACTGATTTGTTCAAACTGTGATTTATAATCAATAGCATAAAGGATAACCGAATGGGGGGAAAAAAAGCCTTCAAATCCAAGTTTTCTGATTTTGTACCCAGAGCTGCTTCTACTAACGCTACCATCCTGCTTCTATCTCCATAGTATGAAGCATCGTCTCAGGAATCCGTCTGAGCTGGGAGTCACAGAGTGTCCCCTCCTAAACTGCTCTTTGATGAGACTGGCACTGGCAACGTGGCTCACGGAGAACACCTTCCTGAGGGCAGTGCTGACACACAGGCACAAATGCCATTTTCATCATGTGTCAGAGAAGCAGGAGCCACCCACTTCTTATGACATTTAACTGGCTCTAATTTCCAACAAATTTTTGAATGAAATAAGATTTCGAATGAAGTAAAAAGACATCCTTTCTACCTCCAAAAGAAATGGTAGCAGTGAACAAGTAAAATTAAGGATGAGGAAGGGAGGACACAGATTGTTCCTCTCCGAGTAAATTCCTTCGCGTTATCACATGGCTCTCATCATTGGCAGACACGGCATGAGCACCATTATGGTGGCGGTTCAGGTTGGTGGACCTGGGCTGGGTGCAGGAGAGTCAATGTTTAAGGCTGTCTCTAAAAGGTTTATACTGTAGAACTGGAGAGAGGGCGTAGCCAGAAAAAAAAAAGTCATAGCAATTGGAGCACAAATGTAGATTGTCAGATGAATTCAGGGAAGGGAAGATGGTCTTCTTTGCTGGAAGGCACCTTTCCACAACCCAAATCTGGCTCTAAGGGCTGTTGGGAGCCTAGAAATATCCAATCATATCCTAAAATAAGACTTTATTGGCCTGACATGTTATACTGTATTGTGATCACAATATTAAGCAAGACCTTCCTAAGTAAGAACTAAAAACAAATTCTGCTTTGATTTATGTTCACTTCTTCTAAGTTTTTTTTTGGTAGGGAGAAGGATACCATGCTTTTCACTCATCCATCCATCCATCTACCTCAATATGTCATACACAGAAGTAGGTTCCCTGAGTCCAAATACCAGGAGGACATGATCCCTGCTTTCAGAGCATACTCTGCCAGAGAACAATACCTGCTTCCTTTTGTGGGGTCTGCTTGCAAGCATACCTGGAATATAAATGCCTCATAGGCAGAATAATCTCACTAAATGGATTAAGCATCACAAGTTTGCATTGTATCAGTGGTTCTTGAATGATAATATCAATACAAATTACCTGGTGTTCTTGTTTGAATGCAGATTTTGATTCGGGGCTGAGGTGGCCAGATTTTGCAAGTCTTAGCTCCTAGATGATGCTGATGTTGCTGGTTCTTGGACCACACCATGAAGGGCAAGGATTTATAGTACACCAAATGATATTGAAGTCTAGACTTCTGAACACCAGAAAGTTTCTCTTCATGAAATCGAGGGTAAATATACCAACAGCAAATTCGCCTTTCTTTTCCTGCCACAGGGAAACAGCTTTGCAGAAGCACATTAGGCTTTAACTCAAATTTCCCTTATCTTCGCCCACACTTCCCCTTTCAACAATTAAGAATTCGATCCAATTTTTTTTTCTATTTCACAGAGCTTATTCAATTTTCTCTCAGGAATGGCAAACTGTGGCTTCAGAAATCCACTGAGAATTAGAAGCACTTCAGAACAAGGCGAGGGGATCCAGAGCTAATTACCCTAAGCCTGCCAGGTTGTGTCAGGAATCCATCATGATCACTTTACCCTGTGCTGCAGACCCGCAGAAGCACCTGCAATTAATTCTGATGGCTACAAGCCATGGGGTACCTAACAGCTTGTGGGTGATTAAGAAAGAATTACTAACCTTTCATTTAAAAGGTCCCAGGAAAAAAATGGGGACAGAAGCCAGATATGTTTACACTACTTCTAGAGATTAGCAACCACGAGCACTCTTATTTATTTTCTGGCAATGTCTCTTTTTTAAACTTTTCTATAAAGTGGCACTTGTTCTTGGTGCCACAGTTGCACAGCCTTAATGATACTTTTGCAAATAATGGGAATTTCTTTCTTTCTAAGATCCCAAAATCTTTGGGTGTCCTTCTTTCAAAGGAGAAAAGAAACTGATAATGACCTCCAATGTATGATGTTGGGCACACATTTTATTTTATAGTAAAAGATAAATTTGTGGCAATATCTCTAACATTTCTGTTATTTCAAATGAATGTTACATGATACCATTTACAAACTTTGGATTGGTACCATTTCTAGTTGAATTACAAAAGAATGATAATATTTCTTCAGGGCCACACACATTGCCAAATCCATGTAATCTTGAAGTCTTTGGGAAATATGCCCACCCTCCAAAATTCTTACAGACATGCCTCTTCTCTGGCAAAATACTCTTCTTATATATGATATTTCCTCAGCACTACCACAAGATTATTCAGTGTATCATATTTAATGGTGAAGATGATACATGATTTTGGAAAGACCTTTAAACTTTAAAGGTGGACTTTGGAGCTCCTGGACCAGCTGCCACATGGAGGTTGGGAACCGGGGCTAACAAAGCTGAAGGCAGAGAAACTGACTAATTGAGCCCTGCAGCAATCACTGTTGAAAAACAGACCTGCCCCTAGAATTTTATTTCTGGAACCAATAATTCATTTTTTGGCATAAGATAATATGTGTCAGGAATTCTATTTGTTACAGAAATCCAGAATTGTCAGATTTTTGTTTTTCTTTTTTTTAATTAATTTTTTCAACTACAATTGACATACAATATTATATTAGCTTCAGGTGTACAATAGAGTGATTAGACATTTTTATAACTTATACAGTGATCGTTCTGATAAATCTAGTACCTACCTGAAGAACTGTCAGATTTTTCTACCAAATGTTTAAAATTGTTCATTATTTATTTTGTCATTTGCTATTTATCATGAAATTTCAATGAGCTGCCTCAAGGAAAACAAGAGTGAGCATTTTTAAATTTAGATATAATCTCCTGCTTTCATTTTTTTTCACAACTTTCATCCTTTTCCTTCTCTCATCAAATGTTTTATGAAAATAAAGGTTGACGATATTAGTAAGTACCACAATGAGTTGATTAGGCTTTCATTCCTTTTTTGTTTGGTTTGGTTTTTCTTTCCTAGCATAGTCCCTGGTGTGCTGCTAATTATAAATCGTAGATGACTTATCAATTTGATAAGTAAGCAACTGAAGGTTGGTTTCACTAGTTTTTTATGGAATAGTAGAAGTAGCAGCAGTGGCAGCAGCTAGTGTTTACCGAATGCTTTCTTTTTGGGGAACACTGTACAAAGTACTTGATAGACGCTAGCTCTTTTTACCATTAGAGCTATCTGGTTGGCAGTGGCGTCCTGGTAAAACAGCTCTGGGGAATGGGAAGAAAACCCTAATTTAGAGAGTTCACCAATTTCTATGATATAAATACACCACCATGGCTGATTTCAAGGAGCCAATGGTTTAAACACTGGCTGGAAAAATTCTTGCATATTTAACAATCAGCCCTAGGGAATCAGTCTAACAGACTCCAGCACATCACTGGAGGAACCTGAATCATAGAGGGACTGTGCAGTTTACTCAGATCCAGCGGCTTGTCAACCCAGGTTTATCCTACCCCAGAGACCACACTCTCAATTTCTGCACTCCTTTCTAATTATGGGGCAGTTTTTCACCACTTGTTTGAGAAAAGCATATGAGAATGTAAAGATATTTCAAAAATCCTTTGTATTCAGATAAATTATACTTAGTGACAGCTTTAAACAGCTCTTGACTTTTCTATATTTTATGAGTAAGGAGCAAGAATCTATATTAAATATGACATTTATATCAACATCTTTGATTAACAGTCACCAAGTGCAGCTACAGAATGTTTTGAAGATAATCTTTCTATGTCTAGTATGTCTGGGAATGTTAATGAAAACTGAAGAAATGACTTTAAAAAAATGGAGCACCAATAAAGAATGATCTATCAGGATGTTGTAGCCCTAAACACTGTGCTAATATGTGTGGATTAATCTTCCTAAAAGCCTTTCCAAAAAGTTTCCAGAAAATTTATGTGTGCACTTGAACCCATGAAAATTACTAAATTATAACCATGAATTTAAAATCATAGTGTGTGTGTGTGTATGGATAAATATCAAATATTCTCATACTATGGAAAATTAAGTAAATTATAACTAATAAGATGTTATCACAGTAATTTCCTTTCATCACCCATGTAGGTTTGACCAAAAAGTCTCTCTTGGCTCACAAGTAAAGGATTTTGCATATATTGTTTATTATTTCAATCCAAGCCTGAAAACTACAACAAAGTAAAACTGATAACAATTGTAAACATGAGATAATAGACATCTTTGCACAGCAGAGCTATCAGAGTTTACTAGAAAATAACAGACATGAAAGCACTTTAGAAAATTCAAGGCACTACACAAATGTGAGGAATTATTACTGAGAAAAAAAATCTCAAAGCTGAAATTTCTCAACAACTCTATATACACTATTTTCAAACTATAAATTTACATGTACTGTATACTTGAAACTAATGATAAAATAAAATTTAAAAAATTACAACAAATAAAGTAGAAACTTCCCTACTAAATACATGTAATAAAAGAGCTAATAACTAATGTGGCTCTAAGAATTATATATTTTGTGTATTTTAAGAAACATCATTTTAGTTTTTAGGAAACTTGATCACCCTTACCAAAGATATTAAGTAAAAAAAAACTTCTCTATAGAAAATAAGATAGAATTTCATATGTAAATATTTATGTAAATTCTTGAATTTTAAAACTTCATACTATTAAATTATTCGCTTTATTTTGGTAGGATAATCCTAATGAGATTGTATTTTTAAAAGATTTAATTATTCGAGTTACATACATAATACAATACTTATGGATGAAACAATATAGTATCTGAGATTTGCTTCAAAATATTTGGGAAGGGAGAAGTGGGCATAGAACATAGATAAAATGAAATTAGTTATGGTTGTTAACAGTTGAATCTATGTTGTTGGATACATGGAATTTGTTTACTAGTCAAAGAGTTTTTATATACATTCGAAGTTTTCTAGGTTAAAAGTTTAAGAAAACCTACCTCATATCAATATTTAAAACATTGTAGAACATTTCTAAGGGCTGTCTAAAAGGAGATGGAGAGAATTCACTGTCCAAACCCTCATTATTATTGACCTTTTTCTTTTTGTCCATTCTAGTCCAATCTACTCTCACATTACTGCCAGAATTATAGTCTTAAAAATTAAATTAGTTCTTGGAACTCCCTTGCTCAAAAGACCTCTTTCGAGACCCCATCACCTAAAGGATACACACAGTTAGGGACTCTTTATTTTATATCCCCACAGCACTTTGGTTTATTCTCTTATAGAAACCTCCAATACAGTGTGACTTTTTCTGGCTCCCAAGTTTTTTTCTCTGCCAGACTATGAGATCCACAAGAACACAGAACATATCTTTTCATCTCTCTCTCTCTTTTGTGCTTTTCACATTGTCTGGCATATGGTAGATGCTCAATAAATTTGGGGGGAATGAAATAAATGTGAAATACAAACTGATTATATAAAACTAAATGTTTAGAACAGTGGAACTAGAACAGTTAGATAATGATGGCTAAACAGGCTTAGTTGCTTGTTGTTTTGTCTCTAACCCTTCTAAATAATGCATGGAAGTTTTTTAGAATCAAAATTAAAAGTGAAACAATATTTATATAAAAGGTATTTAAGTATCTTTTAATCAAATTATACACATTTTTAATAAAATGTGTATAATTTCTTTGCTACTTTTAGATACACACAGCTAAAGAAAATCCAGCTATTAGGAATATACTATGCTCAACAGTAGTACCCTGGTAATACTCAGTACAAGATTGTATTGCTGTAGTGTATAATCATAATCATAAAAATTATAATAAACCAGGGTGCTTTCCCATGAGCAACAAAAGAAAGAAAGAAATTGGACTTCATCATAATCAAAATCTGTTGTTCACTAGAGAACACTAGCTATCAAGGGAGTAAAAAAACAACTCACATAAGAAAAGAAACTACTTGCAGATCATAATTCTGAGAAAGAAAGTATAGAGAAAGTATAAAGAACTTCTACAATTCAACAACAAAAAGGCAAACAACCCAATAAAAAAACGAGCACAGGACATGAATAGATTTTTCTCTAAAGAAGATATCTGAATGGCCAGTGAGTACATGAAAAGATGTTCAGCATCATCACTCAGAGAAATGCAAATCAAAACTACAATGAAATACCAGTTCACACTCACTAGTATGGCTAGAATTAAAAAACAACAACAAAAAAAACAACAACGAAATAGAACTTAACAAGTGTTGATGAGGATGCGGAGAAATTAGAACATGCATATTTTCTGGTGAGAACATCAAAGGCACAACCGCTGGGCACAACAGTTTGGTGGCTCCTTAATAACAATACAGAATCACCATGTGACAATGTTTCCATCTTTAAATATAAACCCAAAGAATCTGTAAACAAGTGTCCAAACACATATGTGCACAAATGTTCTTAGAGACTCTATTCCCAATAGCCGCAAGAAGAAACAACCCAAATAGCAATCAACTAAGGACTGGATAAACAAATGTGGTATATCATACAATGGAACATTATTCAATCATAAAAAGAAATGAAGTACTGATGTGTTACAACATGGATGAATCTTGAAAACTTTAGGCTAAGTGAAAGAAGGCAGACATAAAAGGTCACATGTTACAGAATTCCATTTAGAGGCTATGTCCAGAACAGGCAAATCCATCGCAACAGAAAGCAGATGAGTGGCTGCCATGAGCCGGAGGAGGAAGGAATGTGGAGTCATTACTTAGTGGATGTGAGATTTCCTTTTGGGGTGATGAAAATATTTTGGAACTAAATAGTGGCGATGGTTGCACAACATTGTGAATGTACTAAATGTTACTGAATTTACACTTTAAAACAGTTAAAACTGTAAATTTTATGTTATGTGTATTTTACCAAAATAAAAAAAAAAATATGTTTTCTAAATCCAACTTCCAGAGATTCTATTGTGGGGTACCTGGTGTGGGTCCCAGGAGTATGCAGATTTTTTTTTTTTAAGTTTTTATTTCAGTGTTTTAGATTTAACAAGTACCCAGAAGTTTTGATGCAAGTGGTCATAGGAAAATACTTTAAGAAACACTGGTATACTTTTTCTACAGATATTTAAATTGCTTCCATGATAAAAACCTCATATCACATAATTTATTTAGCAAGGAAAATGTCTGAATCATCATACATTACTCTTCAAAGTTTCTACTTCTTAAGATGGAAAACTGTTAAGAACTTTAAGGCCTGGTTACATAAGCATGTGCAGTCTCCTCACTCGAAACTTTTCCCCAAGACACCTGGAGTCGCAGGCTTGTTATTTGATCAAGGCTCATCTTTCCTCTGCCCTTGAAATCATACCTTTCCCCTCATTCATGTTTCCAACATGTTTTCTTCCTGCTGTTTCTTTCCTCACTGCCTAAAGCCATACACACATGTCCACATGCTAACAAGAAATCTCCTTTGACCTCTGGTCAAATCCATGCATAGTCAGGATCCTTGAAAAGCCACTGGGTGTTTTCTTTTTCAACTTCTTTCTGCCTTCTCCCTCCCACGTCCATTCCAATTTAATTCTCAGAATAAGCCTAGGAGATACGTACTAATTTTTATTCTATTCTATAATGAAGAAAAGAAGTCTTAGATTGGTTAAGGGACTTGTTCAAGGTCATACACTAATAAATGTTAAAGAAAAAATAATCGAACTCAATCTCTAGATTCCAAGCTCTAAAACAGCTTGAGCTTAAAATAAGTTCTATCAGGATATAAGCTCCATGAGAACAGAAGTTTTGTGTCTTGAATAAAAAAAAATAAACACCAGTGAACACTGTCATTTCCCCTGAATCTAGAAGAGTCCTTAGTCAATGCTCAACAAATATTTATGAAATAAAACAGCATATAAATGATAGGCAATGCTTTAGGGTAGACAAAACCTAAGAAAATCCAAGTTCGATGATCTTGACCCATTTATAGGTAGAACAAACAGTTTACAAATTATTAAACTCAAAGTTGTTCTGAGTTGGAGGTGTCCCAGGGAATGTTGTTAGGCAGCAATTGGAAACTTGCCCACAAACACTTAGAAATTTCTGGTCTCAGATACCTCACATCTACCTTACTGACAGAGACTAGAAGTTAGAGAGGTGTTCTGAAACAGGAAAGAAGATAAGGGAGGGTAGCTTTTGCATGCTGTTTACCCTAACATATCAGTTTAAGAAAGTAAATGCATTGTCTTATTTAAGATGTCCCGTCCCATTTACATTGAATCTCTATTCTGAGCCAGGCATTGTGCTAGATAATGGGAAGATACAGACAAACCAGAGCATTTCCTACTGTGATAGTCTTGTAGCTTCATGATGTAATGTTTCACTATATCTAAAAGATCTCAAATATCCTGGAGCAAACCCCATTTCAGATATGTAAGAATCATCTGAAATATAGCTCCAAGTGAAAAAATTTCTACCTCTCAACTTTCTTAAACTGCATGTGAACATTTTTCTTCTGTCCTGCCTGGCAACTGAAACATGGATTCCAAGAATAGAACAGAAAGTTCAGTACACACCAACGAAGCTTCATTTTCCAGACCCCTTATCTCATCTTTGCTTCATCTTCCAGACCCCCTAGCTAGTCTTCTCTTCTCTATCACACTTAACCTTCGTACTTCCACCTGAAGTGCCAGAGCTGAACCCAGACTTCTAAGAGAATTCTGATTAAGAGAAAAAAATAAAAAATAAAATAAAATAAAACAAAACCTGTGCTCACTATTGTCACTGATAGCTATGGAACATTTGAGCATGGGCAGTTACTGAAGGCTCCAGAGCACTCTACCAGGAGGGCCAGCCCACTGTTTATTTTCTGTTGCAGTGTTACAAGGAAATATTTTTCTTGCTAGTCACTGGAACAGCTGGTTGGGGATTTCCCTATTTTTGTTAGAGTGAATTAATTTGGCAAGAAAAAGAGATGAATCTTTTCAACTGCCCCCTCAACCCTGCTTCACACACAAGTCATCTGTACCTCAGGAAAGGTGAGAAGCAAAAAAGAAGACAGACTGTGGTTATTCATCTAAAAATGACTCAGATGGCTAGTTCTTCCTTTTTGGGTTTCCCACCACCAAGTAAGGAGATTTAATGTGAAAGAAAAAAAACTCCAAGCATGTTACTGGCTACAGATTCAATGCTTCTGCTCTCCTGAGACAACCACATTCCATTCCAGAATTTAATTCCTCAGAAGGAGGCCAGATCAGTTATACGGATGGTATGTGCCCCACCTTCGATTTGTTCCTTCATTACCCCACACCACCCGCCCAAAGTTCTTAAATGATGGCCATATTTCTCCAGTGCTAACCATTCATTCATTCATTCATTCATTCATTTATTCATTCAAGTACTTTTTAAGCATCTACTATGTACCAGGCTTAGTGATGAGAATTATAATACTGAGAAAAATCAAATGGGTTTATAGACTGTTGAGGAATAATGAAACCGTCAAGGTGCAACACAAATGAGAAAATAAGCTGAGGAAAATGTTGAGGAAAAACACAGCATAATGGTGGCTTGCAAAAAGGACCAGACATGGACTCAGATGGGGACAATCCAAGGAAACAGAAGTGAAGGATGAGTTAACCAGGTGGAAAAGGGTGAGATCTAGTCAGAGAGAACAGCATGTACCAAAGCCCTGTAACTAAAGGAGGCTTGGCATGTTAGAGAAACTGAAAGATCAGAGAGGGCAGAATTCAGAGAACAAGGCGGGAGAGTAGTGCAGAGTAGAGCTAGATCCACCAAAGAAAAGAAACCTATTAAAACTAATAAGTGAGTTCAGCCAGGTTTCAGGATACAAGATCAATGTATAAACCCCAATTGTATTTCTACACACCAGCAATGAACAATTTGAAAATGAAATTAAAAATACAATTCCATTTACAATATCATTAAAAAGAATAAAATACTTATAAATAAATTTAACGAAAGAAGTGTAAGACTTGTACATTGAAAACTACAAAACATTGTTGAAAGAAATTAAAGAATATTTAAATAAATGGAAAAGCATCCTATATTCATGTACTGGAAGATTTAATATTGCTAAGATGGCAATACTCCCTAAACTGATATACAGATTCGACACCTTCCCTAGCAATATCTCAGATGATTTCTTTGCAAAAAATGACAAACTGATCCAAAGATTTATATAAAAATGTAAGAAATTCGGAATAGCCAAAAAAGAATAGAAAAGAAAAAGTTGAAAGACAGATTCTTCCCAATTTCAGAACTTACTACAAAGCTATAGTAATCAAGACGGCATGGTACTAGTATGAAGACAGACATGGAGACCAATGGAATGGAATTGAAAGTCCAGAAATAAACCCTCTTACTTTTATGGAAGATGTGCACGTATAGGGACAAGTGGTATACAGGAGCTCTCAGTGAATTTAAAACTTGTCTAAAAAATTAAGTCTTTCCTTAAAACCCATCCAAACGAATAAGAAACTCCATTACCTATATCACGCCACCATGCAAAAATGTTCTCCCTAAGACTGCTAGGCTGTTTTATTAGTGATCAAAGCTAGAAACTAAAATATTTTCCAAAAACTATTAAAAATAGGGGCATTTCTCCAAAGCTGATTTACTAATGAGCAATAAACACATGATAAGATGCTCAGCATCGTTACTCTCAAAGCAAAGCAAATCAAAACCAAAATGAGACACTACTTCACCCGCACTCAGTGGCCAAAATTTAAAAAGACAGACAACAATAAGTCTTGACAAGGATGTGGAGAAATTAGAACTCTCCTACCTTGTTAGTGAGGTTGTTGCTGTTTTTTTTTTTTTTTTTTTTTTTTAATGGTATGGGCACTTTGGAAAATAGTTTGTGGTGCTTCTTCAAAAAGTGAAACATACAGTCGGTTACCATATAACCCAGCAATTTTGCTCTGCGAGAAATGAAAGCTTATATTCACATAAAGACATATACACAAATGTTTAGAGCAACAATATTCATAATAGACAAAAATGAAAAACAGCAGAAATGTTCATCGCCCAATGAACAGATGCACAAAATGTGGAATGTTATTTGGCCCTAAGAAGGAATGAAGCACTGACACATGCCACAATGGCAGTGACCCTTACACACATCATGTGAAATGAAAGAGGCCGGCAACGAAAGACAGTTACAATCATATAATCACATATTATATAATTCCATTTTTATGACATGTCTAGACGGCAAGTCCATTAGATCAGTGATCGCTTAGAGCTAAGGGGGTGAGGTGGAAGAGTAGAACTGTGATAGCTAAACAGTATGAGGGGTTTTTTTTGAGATGAGGAAAGTGTTCTAAAACTGACTGTGGTGATGGCTACACAGATCTGCAAATATACTAAAAATGATGATAGAGCATATTTTAAAGGGATGATTATATATATGTAAATTTTATCTCATTTTTTTTTTAAAGTAGGATTAAAAAGGTGGGCAGATACCAGACCTTTTCAGGCCCTCTAAACCAAAGAGGTACTGAGCTTCCCTGTCTCAACCGGAAGATGACTAAATGGGCTCAAAATGTCCTTTCAGTTCCCCGAGCCATGAAAGAGAAAACTTTCCAGAATACATAAACTGCAGAGTTCATGTGCAGTGGGGAATGGCTGGGTTTCTACCGCCTGTGGATGAACAGCACACAGCTCTTCCCTTCCCCAGAAGTGGGATCTTTATTTCGTTTCAAGGGTCATCCTGGGTCAGCAGTAACGCCCCCAGCTGAATGCCTGCTCCCAGGGCTGTGCTCTCCACTGGAGAGTACCTGGCACATGCTTCTCATCTTATCTGAGCTCTTGTTCCTCTGCCTGGTGCATCTTTTTTTTTTTTTTTGTAAAACAAGCAGGAAAGCATAACCTTTTGATCACACAAATAATCTTGCTACTCAGCTGAAGTGGAGGCCCTTTGTCCATCTGCTCTCTGCCCTACTTCCTGTGGTGGTGGATATTGATTTTTCTCATGAAAAAGCAAGTATTCACCCATTCTGGAAGGCTGAGAATCTTAACACTCAGTTTTAGGGGAAGGATAATGGCACTGAAAACCCCTTTAAGTGGAATGTTATAGAAGGAAAAGTTAAATAATGTGACTGCTCTCTGGGAAAAGGAGAGAGGGAGAGGGCGAGAGAGAGAGAGAGAGAGATTTATGTAGACCTGATAGGTGTTCAAAAATAGGAATCATAGAAAGAGGTTTTAAAAAGAAAATATCTCAGGTTGTTCCCCAGAGAAGGAATTCCTCCTAGGTACTTTTCCACCAAAAATCCAACCATCACAATGTAACAACTCGCTCTCCAACCATCCAGCACTATTGGGGTTAAGATTTGAGTCCTGGGGACTAAATCACATACTGCCCTGGGTAAAGTAAGAAAACTTTTTTTTTTTTTTCCTTTAGCAGTGATATTGAATGGGTAATGGCAGCTTATGCAAAGGAAGTTGGTTTAAGCATGTGGTTCAGGAAAAAAATAACCAGATAGTAGCCTTTGGAATAAACTAATTTACAGCCATTTGTACTGTGAGAACAAGTCCCTGCAGGCAGACAGGAACGGGGTGTGTTCTCCACAGACTTGCCAACTTAGTTGTGCAAGGAGCTGGCAGCATTGCCTCAGCCAGGCACAACACAGTCAACCCAAAGCTGGAAACTGGGTTCTCTCCCCACTCACCGGGAGTAGCAATTCTTCTGTTCCTCACGACACAACTCTCCTATTGGTCTCACTAAAATTGGCAGAGCTAAAGAGCTCGACATTGAGGAAAGTAGCCTGCAATGAAAAATGAAAACGAGAGGAGTCATGCAAGTGTGTAGTGACAAGGACTCACAAGGCATGACCTCAGCCAGGACACAGATGCTCTCTGAACATGGTATAGAGGAGATGAATGACTTTCTAGGAAAGAGCTGGAAACCAGGACCTGAAGACCTGGTAATGCCATTCTGAGACCATGACATTTATTGATAAGTTCAAGAGGATGTACCTTTTTTAAAAAGATGAAATTAGTAGGTATGACAAACTGGGTAGAAATATCTGAAGATGATTAGTTAAAAGTTTCCAATTTGATGAATGGGTTAAAGATCATCAGCATTTGGTGAGACTCAGTAGTAGGTCAGGCATTATACAGAACAAAGAGGCAGTCATGACCTCCATGCATTAGGCTCCCATAAAATACCAGTGTCTTATTCAGACTCTGAGCCAATAGCCTCAGGAAAAATAATTTATGCCATTCAGGACAACTCATACAAATGTAATGTGGAACCTGTTTTTATCTAGCTTTTTTTTTTTTTTAAGGCAACATTTCTGTAAATCAAATAACCCTAAGAAATAAATACTGTTGAGTAATTGCTCTAAGAAGAGCGGTTTCTTACCATCAACTCACCCTTTCCCAGAAAGGACTTCAGGTTCTTTTGGAAGCACAACAGAAAACTAAGTGGGCCTTGGCTGTGATCATTTGACATTGCGATTCCTCTAAATGGCGCTCTGTCATTGGGTTATACTGCCGTAAAATCGAGAGAGCTACGAAAGGTGTGTAACCCAAGTACTTGGCAGACACAGAAGAGGCAGACACACATTGTCTGGAGGACGTAGCGTTTTCCAAACTGTTCTGGGGAAACATTTTTCCAAGTGACCTCACAGCAGTGTTGCACGCCTCACAACATTTACTGAGGGCCTATGAAGAGCCTGGCCATGTGTTAGGCACTGGGTCGATGAAGATTCACACCGTGAGGTTGCATGGGCTTTAGGGTAACCCAGGGCTGAGCTCTGTCTTCTTACTGAGGTCACTGTTAGAAGGTTAACTGTGGCTTTTGGTACTGAAACCAATGGATGACTGGTTTTATGCAAATATGGAATATAATGATGTTGATGCCTCTATCTGAAAGACTCAGAAGTAAACAGTTCCCAGAGACAAGTAATTTGCTTACAGATTAAAGGTTAATGTTGAAGAAAGTAATAAAATCTAGAACATCAACTCCGGTCTCTGTCTATTTGTTTTTAAAAGCAGAAAACAAATATTTACTGAATATATACTTAGGTTCAGGAATGATTTATAGAATAAGAAGCAGTTAGTCTTGGCTGTTGGGGGCTTTAAAAGTCATGTTACAGGGTAACACATAAATCATACACATAAGCATAAAATCGAACAATCCAATATAGTATATAATCAGTCAAATGAATGGTTCTGTAGGGAGCAATAATATAAAAAGTAATATAGGAGTTGCAAGATTGAGGAGTGAAGATATCTCCATGGAGAGCTTCACGTAGGAGGGAGAAAGAACAGACATTGTACCTGGCAAAGAGGCAAGATTCATCTGAGCACAGAAGAATGGAGACATTTCTCCATACAGGAGTAGAGTGATGGCCAGGCATAAAAGGCAAGAAGGTAAAAAGTGGGTTCAGGCAACTGTGAGTCCAGCAGACACAGCATGGCAAAGGGGGAGGGAATGCAGATGGTGGCTTCTATGCGTGGAAAAGTAGCTTGGGTCAAACCAAGCATGTAAAAGGGTACATGATCCCCACGTAACTTATTACTGGTGTTGTCAACCTAGATCTTCTTGTTAAGGTGGTGTCTGCCCGGCTGCAGCATTGCAAAGTTAGAAAAACTAACAAATACCTTGAGGGACATGCGATACGCTTTTAAGTTTAATCCGCATCACTAATATTTTCCTATTAGTAAGTCTACATAATCAACAAAACAACAAGTCAAACCATGACTTGTAGTATCTGCCAATTTCCGTGGTGTAAATACACCCACCATGGTGAGATGAGGCTCCCCACGTGACACCACCGGAAATGGAGCTGGGAAGTGATGCAGCAGCACATGGTTATATAGTGTGCCCGTTACCCAGATACAATAGATGTAGGTAACCTCAAGAGCACAGATAATAGGAAAACATAGTAAAATAATTAGGAAGAATGAGTTGAGTATTTATTACCTTTGTTTAGAATGTAATTTATTTAATTGTAAGTTTATATAATTTTTAATAGTAGCCGAGTTTAACAACTGGCTTATGAAATTCCTGAAAATGTAACAGCTGGCTCTCACAAGCTGGTAGGAGCCGATGCCGGCACCTCCCTGCAGACTCTGCTGCATGTAACCAGGTGGCCACCCAGGACGTCTTGTCACAAAGCTGGGAAACAGCAGCTAAATCTCTCTTAGATCCTTATGGTCTGGCAGTTGCTCTAGTCACGGAAAATGTACATTTTAACTAGAGGAAAGAGTAAAAATGGTTGTGTGGGTTCTTCATTACAAGATATGACTTTGCCAGGTGAGATGTTTAAGACATACACCTCTCAATGCAGAGTGATCTGTGATGAGACCTTGGGGCTAGGAAAGAACCCTCTCCCCTCAATTTTATATCTACTATTTGTTTGGGGAGAAAGTTCTTTTTCCTCATTCATAAGGGTGAGATAATTGCTCGTGAGTATATAATAAATACACAGATATAAACAATATTGATAAACTACTTGGCCCAGTACCTGTGCAACACTGGCTCTCTTTCTGCATGCATATAGGCATGCATGCATACATACACACGTACATACACACATATATATAATGTATTTTATATTTAAAATTTATATATTAAAAATAAAAAAATTATATATAAAATGTTTTATATATACTGACACACATGTAATATATAAAATATACATATTTTTTTAATTAGCAAATACTTCCATAGCGTTTCATAAATGGCAGGTACTTTACATGTGTCAACATGTATTAACTCATTTAACTGTCATAATCCTGAAAAGTAGGTAGGTGCTATTCTTATCATTGTTATTTCTTTGAGTAGATGTGTAAACTAACATAGGGAAATTAAGTAACTTGCCCAAGGCCAAAAAAGCTAATAAGAAGTCCAATAGCTAGTATCTAAGACCAAGGAATCTAGCACCATAGTTAATTTGTGCTTTCAGACACTATACCATGTTAGTTTTCCCCATTTAAAGAAAATGCATGAAAAAGAAACACAAAACACCATGTTTCTAGGGCTATTCTGGCAGCATGTCCTACGAGGCAGATTATTAATTCTGTGTATCGCAAAAAGAATGATTTGTGATCATGACAGTAAGTTTCTGAATATGAGAGGCGTTATGGGGACTTGTGGATTGAGAGAGCCTTCACGATGAACTTAACAGAAGAGGACGAAGGACCCTTTGCCAGGAAAGCTCTGCTGAGCCCTTAATGGCAGATGGGGCCTGGTGCTGGTGGGAGGGTTGACTACAAAGCTTCTTGGTTGCTCCTCCATTGACTGACTGCTTTTGCTGGAAGGTCTCCGTGCACTGACATGATTCATTTCTGTTCTGCTCTGATGCAAAAGAACCAGAGGATAGCAGAACAATCCAAGGAGTTTCTTTATGTTTTCAAAGTTGGAAAGGCAGATATCAGGACCAGTGATTTTCATATATCTTTTCTGGAGCAATGAGAAGCCTATTTATTTATTCATTTATTTTCCGAATGCAATCTTACGTGAACACTCAATATATGAAAGAGAAAAAAAGTGAGGCAGCTGGTTGCAGCTTGGTTGGGGACTTCGGTGCCTTTTGGGACCTTTTTAGTGAGTGGCTCCTGGGAAATCTCCTGAAATGCAGGGTACAAATGGAAAATTACAGATCTGTCTGAAACTCCCCGTCTTATAGCTGGGCCTAGGAAACACAAAGTAAAGTGATTTTCCCAAAGCTACACAGCAGGCACAACTGAATTGAGAATGTGCCAGTGCCTAGTGCTCCTATTTGTGCATCGTATCGTGGTGCTACTGACTTTGGTGTTCTGTGGGGACCAGCTGAGAGACAACTCTGGTGTCCGCGAGCGACAAAGTCACTGGTACCTCTCAGCTGGTGACCCAGTGGCCAAAGTAGGACTTCACTAACACCAGGGCATAAGCAAGAGGAACTGGCAACTGCTGACCAGTGTGTGTGCCACCAAGTCTTGATGAAAGGTTCCCATTACGTTTGCAGAACAGATGCTGAGACAGAAGGATCATATTTACTGTAATGGAAGCCGTTCTAATGTACGCCTCACCCATCTGTCTCCCATAAAGGTGTAGCGCCTTTCGTCTTTATCTGGCTGAAAGGTACAGTTATTTTTATTGTCAGGAGCATAAAATATATAGGGCCACTTGAATGGGCATCTTTGGAATTCACAGAGAGTAGCTGCTCAGCACAAAGTAAATGTTAAATATTTTGTAGGGTTTTCATAATTCATGAAACCTGTTTTTCAGTGGAGGTTTCTTTTACAGACCCCATTGGGAATCCCAGACTGCTTCTTTGAGGAGCAGAGAAAGGAGAGAGTGCTACTTTCCTTTTGAGTCTGCCTGTCTGATCTATTTGTCTCATCTACCCAAATATTTACACAGGGCTATCTCCTGATTACTAACTTGCCTAGTGGTAACCTGTTTCTTGCCCCTGACTCTGGATGTTTTAGAACAAGCTGTTTAGCAATCTCAGGCTCCAGTTTATTAATTCACGTAAAGGACCAGGCTGGATGTTGTTATGAGCACTTCACTGAGGTAATGTTTATAAACCGTGGTGATGTTCTCAAATGAAAGATGTTCAGTGAATATAAAAATACTCTACTGTGATGATTAATGCATGGTCTTTGCCAATGAGATTACTTAAATGATGGAACAGTGGCTACTATTTTAATCATATAGAGTCTCACTGAAGTTTCAAAGCAAATTTCTGACACTAAATTATAACGGGTGTCATTTAATCCTCACTTTGGAGAGAGAAGTTGAAGCACACTAACACATGTGCTTTACCCATGGACAGGGGTCAAGTTTTATTGTGGAAAAGTTACCAGCTTGCTTCTCTTCCAGAACATCACTCCCCAGACTCATCTTCCTTGTCCCTCTTGACAGGCATTTTGCAAAATATCCTGAGCTTAGGCATTCTCCCTGGAGTATTGCAGAACCCACAGAAAATCCATTTAACAAACATTTATTGAGGTCCTGGAGATACAAAGGTGAGAGACATAATTCATGTTCTGAAAGACCTTACAATTCAGAGGGAGAGAGAGAGGAAGAGCAGCGAGCAAGTGGTGGACTGAGCACTGTGATAGATCCATGCGCGCAAACAGAGAGGGAGAGTGTCCAGATAAAGAGTGGAGGGAATGGAGGGACCATATAAGAAGTGATGCTTTGTTTGTTTCCGAAGGTGCTTTGTTCATGAGTCTTAATTTGGGTTCCCTCAGAAGCACATTTTCATTTCAATTTACAGAAGAAGGAACTGAGGCACGGGGGGAAGGGGGGGCGGAGGGAGGGGGAGAGCTCACTTGCCCAAAACGACATGCCTAGTCAGAGGGAGAGGCAAGATTTGAACTCAAGATGTCTGAATTCAGAGTCCAGGCTCGTAACCACTATACTATGAATACAAACCACATGCAATGAGCATGTGTGTACAAAATCAGACAACTATAAAATGGCAAGAAGCATGCATGGTCTCAGTAGCTGGGCCCTTTTCCCTACTCTGTATCTTCCTGGAGATTTTACCTTTCCAGCACAAGATAACCTGCAAAGCACATATATATCATATTTGTAATAACCATCTGCTTCCCATCATATGCATTTTATTGTGCACAATTCAGTCAACAACACTGTTACGTAACACACTTCCAGAATGCAAACCTTGAATTCAGGCAACTTTAGTAAGTCTGCTTTTTCACTTAGTTGAAGCCAAAATTGCAGGTGTGCATATATTTTCAGTGGTTCACTTCATAAGCAAGACTTAAGGCTCTCGACACCTCCCTGATCCATAGAGGAATTACCAAGTGCCAGGGAATTTCACAACAAACAATTTGAGAAGGACCTTGAAGTTGTCGCCATCTTATTCTGCATCATAAAGACCAGATGGCTGATGAAAATAAGCTAGCTGGGCAGCCGTGCAATAAACATTTATTGAGAACCCACCACGTCAAGAGGATTGTGTTAGATGCCGAGGCATCAACTGTGTGGGTTTCTGCCTTCAAGAGTTAATCGCTTAGTTCATAATCCAAAGCAACAGACAATGGTTTCCAAGCTCTATTCGGCAGTGCCCCAGGCTCTGTGTAGGTGCCTTCCAGGGTCACAGAAGACTTCGGGGAAGGCTCAGATGGTCTACCCTGCCCAACCAGAGCAGTTCCTTTCCTGCCTGCTTTATGTGCAGGAAGTGCATAACATTCTATATTTACAAAAGCTTTCACTGCTCAAAAGGCTCAAAAGTTATTTCTCTGAGGTGTTAGGACTTAAAGTACAAAAAGAAAAAATTTTAATTCACTTTTTGTCAATTCTGCTTTTCTTCAGGTAGCCAAATAGCTTGAATAAATTATCACTCATTTTATCATTTTGAAATAATAAATGAAAACATATTTTTATGTTTAAATGCTTATTTTATATTTTCTGATTATTAATTTATATACCCCTACTTGAAAAATTTAAAAATACAAAGAGGTTTAAAAATCGCAGTTGTAATTCCCCTAGATAATTACTGTTTACATTGCATTATATTCTGTATAGCTTTTATCCTATCCAGGTCATGTCTATAACTTACATTTTTGTAAAATGAGAAGCATAGAAGAATTTGCATGCAATCTTTGCACAGGTTCACTGCTAATCTCTCCATATTGTTCCAATTTAAGTACACAGGCTGCTGAAGTATTGTACATAAAATTTTATATTAAGTGTTCCATTTTTAATTTCTATTATATTTGAACTTTGCCCAAAGTAAGATTTCTTTTTGGTCTGGGTCCTCCAGGCCAAATATAATTTGCTGTAGTTACTGAAGAAATTTCTAGCATTGAACATTTTTTTCAATCCAGGAGGAAGTGCAGCATTAATTCTTTTTGCAAATTCCCAAGTGGGCACACTTGTGCAAATTTGTCAAATCCACGATTTTATGATGATGCTGAGGGGCAGATACATATGACTGGAATTTAAAATCATACTCCATTTCCTGGAGCCTTTTCTAAAAACATAGAAGGGAAACAGACATGCTCCTCACGTTACTACTCCTGAAACATGGTGCTGCAGGGTTTTACGACAGCAATATGATGGACAGAAACCTAAATGACAAAGCTAATTGAGAAAAAAGCCCATTTGCAAAGGCTAAGTTTAAATTGCTCATCATTTTATTTCACTCTTCTTGCTGCACTCTGGATTTGTCTTCATATAAAGATAACCACATATAAAATAAGCAACTAAAAACTATACTGTTTGCATGTCATTCATAACCTAAATTTTTTTAGGTTAAGAGCAGATTATTTTCTGGAATTTGGAAGATATTTTATATAAGAATCCATTTTTGTTTGATGAGTAGTCTTGGATAAATCAGTATGAAGTATATTTAAGTCACTTTTAAAATTCTTCTAAAGAACAAACCTAAGCAATAGCTAAATTAAGAATGTCATCTTTTCACTTTATATTTCCACAGATGAGTCATTTAAATGACCTTTAATCCTGGTACATTTTAAATGATACTGCATTTAAAAGTATTCATTCTATATTCCACATTTTGAATTGCCTGTTAAGTGAGTTCTCTGCACTGCTCGGAGAAAGGTCTATGTAAATAGGCAGGCTTAAACCAGATTCTACCAAAAATATAATTTGTCCAAAGATAAACATTTATGGCATATAAATATCACTTCTGCCTTTTACAAATGTATCTTAATGAGTTAAAGTAAAGTAGAGAGAGAATTCTAGGTTGAAATAAGACCTGATCATTTCATAATATGTATTAAGCTTCCCACATGGCAGTTACAATGCCAGGGGCCCAGGGTGAAGATGGGTAAGCCGTGGGTCTATATCTTGGAAGTGTTTTCCATGATGGGAGAGCTATAACCAAATAGCCACAGCCACTCAAGAGAAAACAATAAGATATCTGGTATCAGTAAGATAATCCAGCTCTCCTAGCAACATCTCTGCCAGGAAGTCAGTTAATACTTGGGAGTGAGGTTTGTATCATTTTGATTTGTAATGGTTAAAATTTCCCAAAGTGGGCGAAAAGGCACCAGACCTCAGAAATGAGGAGGGTCACCAGGAAATTATTTTTTTAGATTATATCAGAGAAATATTAATTACAAAAAGAAGACTGACCACCACTATAACAAATACTATTTAGTACAGTATGTGAAACAGTTTTATATATGTTTTCTATATGTTTTCTATACTCCTGGGAGGTAGCCACTGAGAGTACTGGTATACTTATCCCCACCAGACAGAGCTATAAATGAGGCTCAGGGAATGTAAACTTCTTACCCAAGATTTTATAACTACTTAACAAGAAAGTGGACTAGCTGGAGTCTAGTATACTTTTTTGCTGCCCCATGACCCTTTTACTGATGGGGTGCCAGAGATGGTAGTCTACATCAAGTTTATCTTTCTCTTTACCCTTCAATTTAAAAATATTATCTATTCTTATATCATGAGATGAGATAAATTATTCTTACTACAGTGTACCTTTATGGTATACTCTGCAGAGTATTAAAGAAAACTCAATTTTCAAATAAAGCTTTGACACAGTGCTTCATCTAACTCCATGGGGAAGAGCTTCATGGAAGTCATGTCTCTTTGAACTTTCAAATTCCTTTTTCTTGTAAACCCTATTTTACAAGAAGTTAGCTGGAGAGTGATGTCAGAAACATGGTGGAGTAAGAGACGTCCTCAGATTTCTCCCCTTGAAACAACAATAAGCTGAACATCTAAAAGTCAACAAAAATACCCAATCTGCACACCAGCTCATCTGTGTGTGGGATCTGCTCATAAGAGTTACCACAGTAATAAATTGTAAAATGAATAATTAAAAAAAAAAAAAGTTAGCTGGAACATGCTGAAATGACCTTTTTCTCTTACACAGATGAACTGTCCTTGTTTTTATGCTATACTTGTCCAAGAGAAACTCCTAAGCTTAGACACATATGTTCAGGAATTTCATGGCCTCAGTATGCTTGGAAGGACAATAGGGCTTAACGGTTAGATACAGGAACTGGGGAGGAAGGACTGTAGAGTTACCCATCACCCCTATTCAAAGAGCAAGGTGAGGCAGTGAGCTATCTGTGAGCTATCACATCAGGATCTACTGGAAAACCAGCTCACATCTGGAGAATGGTCTTTAATTGCAAGCATGGCTGTGACTGGAATAACAGTGGCTTCACATTAATCTTACAGCAGGATTATATTTCAGGCCATTACTTTGCAGAAGATGAAGTGAGTTTGCCTCTGCGCACTAACAATGGTGTAACTGGAGGCTTTGTAATTGGGTCATATGGAAAGGGAAGGGAAACTCAACTTCGTTCAGGATCAGGGCTGGGTAACTGAATAAAATTTGAGAGATTCTATCATTTCTACCAACAGTTGAGAGCTATGACAGAGAAAATACAATTTAATCTCTCTCAAACCGCTATATTTCTACATTCTTATTGCCCTCTGTAATAACTACACAAAGAATAAACACTTTGTATTAATGCTTCATTAAGAATTTTTATATCAATGTGACAAGCAGTGCATTCTTTGCACAGAAAAGAGTACTTGCAGCTTTGATTCCAGCTGGTCTGGATTGGAAAACTCATTAAGGTTCCTAGCCTGACTGCCAGCAAACTCCTCAGGGGCGAGTTACAGCCATGCATGTATAGAAAAAGTTAAACTAGATTGGTCAACTTTTATAAATAAACCACTGGAAAATGTAATTTAGAGGGAGGAGTATATCAACTATAGATTGTTTCCTTAATTGTCTCTGTCATTTCTGAGTTCCAAATTTTAGGCATTTCTCGTAACAAAAATAATAATTACAGTATGCAACAAAGCTCATCATTCAGTCTTTTATAACACAACATCCATCTGTAATGATAATGAAAATTGTAAGTAACATTACAATTTGGAGGCAAAATTATAGTTAAGGCAATTGATTAGCTAGCTTGACCAGTTCTAGATTGAAATCACCATTTCTTGACTCAAAAAATGGCATCAGGTTAAAATAAACAAGGAATTGTCTCCAGTGGAGAAGATTAAAACGCAATTATAAATACATTTATCTTCCTTTGCCCAGGGACTCTCCATCTCATAATACCATTTACATAATGGGTTATTTGTTCCTTTTTAAATGTTAAATTTGGAACATTTTATTCTAAGTGCCATCAAAAAATAAACACAAGGAGTTCTAAGCCCACAGCTTTTCATATTTATCTGAGACAAAAAAAATCAGTCCATTTTGCCTGTATTGAGAGAAGCACAAACACTTCATTTTTTTTTTTTTTACACACCAAAGATGACAGGGATTTAAAGGCTTGTGAATATAGACAAATGGAAATTAGTAGTTCACTCCTTTATCCCACTTTCAAAGACACACACACCTCACTTTGCTCCCTTCTGAAGGTATCTGAAGGTGCCATTTTGTTTGTGTTGGCTTCTGACTGTTCCAGCTCCCCTCTAGTCTCTCTATTCCAGAGCGGTATTCCCCAGTGGATACCTAAATCAAAGCATGCCTGCATTCCATCCTCTTTCTGGTCCCCAAAGCAAATAGACTTGACTTACATCTAATTGCCCGGATGGACCTAAAAACAATCTCTGCACATGGAGAATCTACGTGAGTTGAGTAAATTTATTATTTAACTCAAAGGAACACATTTTTCCTTTTAAAAAGGAAGGGGTTTGGGGATACACAGTAGCTAAGTTTAGTCCTTAGTGGAGGGAATTCAAGGCACGAGGTTGAACAGTGGGCAAATCTTTGGCAAAAGGAGAATCTTCCAGGTTCCCCCTCACCTGTGTAAGCACATTTCCCTCTCCCCAGACCAGCCCTGCACAGGGCCAGAAGATGTAGATGCACAGCAGTCAATCTGCCCCAATGTTTCGAAGTGGTGATCAGATCAGAACCTCCCAGAGGGCTGGAAAATGCTCCTTCCAGCCTGCATTGCTTTGCATTACAATAGCAGCTACTTTGCAGCATCTCAGCCTTCTTAAGCTTAAAGCTCTGCTTTTCTAAAGCTTCTTACATTCTATTTGTACTAGCCGGCTTTACTTCATATTTAAACTTTATTGGCTAGGTTCTAGGTCAAGAGATTTTATGCTATTTTAATAGTAAAAATATAGTCTCTCTAGTGATTTTTCTCGACACAGCTATTCAAGTAGCCAGTGGTTGGGTCTCCTTGGAAATATCAGTAGCAGTTCAGATGCCCTGTCTCCTGAAGATGATCTCTGCACCGGTGGCTGCCTACTCCAAACTGTTGGTTGATGTCCTGCCTAGAGCTGGACACTATGAAGACCATGAAGTAAGGAGGAGTAAATTTATTATCAAGGGGAAAGACAGGTTGTGGGAGACAGGCCCAGATGACAGTGGGTATTCTGCCAGTCCAAGATACTGTCCAGGGAGAATGGATAGTTCCATACAGGGTCTCAACAAATGGGGGCACCAGTGGTTCTAGAAGGGGGTGCCCAAGAGGTAGGTGAAGTACAGCTATGGGGAATTTGAGTAGCAGATATGTTGAAATTTAGGCAGTTAGGCAGTGTGCATTGAAAGGTGGAAGAGAACAGAGGCTCTCCTTCTGGGCAAGGGCCTAGTGAGAGGTAGGCAGGTCTGAGTCGCAGAAGCGGCTGAGGTATGTCCCAGAAGTAGCACTCAGAAACAGGGACGAAGGCAGAGCTGTGGGAACAGAGGTGGGGTGGAGCACCTTGGAATTTGGGACCAAGGGGCAGAACTGAACCACTGAAGAAAGGGATGGAGAGAGAGTGTGTAGAGTGGTTTTATTTCTACCTTGTAGCAAAAGCTAGGAAAAGAGGCATAATAGGGTTCTTGGATGGGGGCGGGGACACAACCATGGTTGCACCAGAGAGTCAGGGACTAAGGATATGCGTGTGAAAACTCTGCTGTGGTTAAGGGAAGAAGAAACAGGGTAAAAAACAAAACATAACAATGGAGTACCCTTCCTACCTATCTTGTATCTCATATTGCATTCTCTCCTCTTGTCATTGTAGCCTTAATAACTATTATTATTAACATTTTATCCTTAAAATTGTTGCAAGGAATCACTTTTGAAGAATATGCTGGGAGGCGGAGAGCTTTAACTAATCCCCTGTTTCTGTCCAACTACATTCTGCTTGGGAGTCTGTTGTCAGTACTGGCTGCATCCAGGATTGGATGACCAGGGAGAGATATGTGGGAGAGGCAATCCAGGAGCCTAGAGATGACAATGGTGACATTACATCACATATTGAGCTTCTTCTATGAGCAGGTATACGGTAGGACACTTAATATATATCATTTAATTTAATCTCGGCAAAGTAAGATTTATTCTTGTATACACAGATAAAGCCACTGAGGCTCAAAGAGGTTGTATGTATAACTTCCCCAATATCCCACAGTGGCTTAGTGCTCCATCAGCCTAAGCTCCCCCTGACATGGGAGCTGAGAAAGCTTAACTACCTCTTCCCTCCAAATGGAATTAGAGAGGAGAGACCATCCTCAGCTGGGAAGATGCCAGGGCCCAGATGGAAATAAATGAGTAAGGAGGAGAATCAACTGAAGTGCGGTAACGCAGAGCTTCAGTTCGGCTAAGCCCGGGTCAAAGACAAAGCTATTTTAACTGACCGGTACCCAGACCTGACTCTTGGTTATTAGAGAAACTCTCAATGATGGACAAATCCTCCTTTATTTAAAATTATAAATTCAAGTAGCTAGGAACACTACTTAAATGAGGGCCAGGTTCCCTCGGAACATAAGGACTTCTGTCTGAGCCTCTGACATGCAGACTACATTGTAAAGCCAAAGCAGCCATTACACAGAACAGTCCGACACAGGGTATTCTTAGTAAGTATTGAATATTTGGCAGAACTGTCAATTTTGGCTGAGAAGAATGGCCAAAGGAATCAGTTCTTCAGTATTCTCTGATTGGTAATTTACATGACACTTTCTCAAAAGAGGTGGCAGCCACCTAAAGTGCCAGCTGATAAGGATGGTTCCTTTCTTCTCAGGAAGTCAGAACATCCAGCCTCTTTGATGATTGAGATAGAACTTTCCATCAAGACTCGTGTGGTTCAGGGGATCGTGCCAACTCAGAGTAACCTGAGGAGCATGTTAAGATGAGGAGACCCAGGCCCCCAAATTCAGGACATTCTTCAGGTGACTATGGGGCAGATGATCCTGTAGGGACACTTTGAGATCACCACTCATCCAGCCACTATATTTGTTGGAGCTGAACTAGACTGGAAACTCCTGACTTTGAGAGAGTACAAGCAGAGTGCCTGCCCATTTGCCTGCGAATGGCCCCTTTTCCTACACACATCAGTTCCCAGTGCTGGGGAGGGGCAGGCCTTCATGGTGCTCAGTGGTCAGAGTTGCTGTAGTCAATCTCAGGACATTGTGGCAGCAAGAAGAGCCCTCTCAATGCCAGCTGCAGTTGCCTCATTCCTGATTCCCAACTTTTGCTTTTCTTCTATTCTGGTCACATGAGCAGAGTTAGGTCAGTTCCAGAAATGAGGGGCTAAAGGGGGGGGGGTTGCATAAAGGCTGTTCTTTCTCTCAGTTTCCCTCCTCCATGGCTACTAGAACCCACCAATTTGTGCTGTACCCTGAAGACTTTAGCGCTTTTTAACTATCAGGAAGAGGTGTGACTTCCTTGCATGGGCCAGCTTTAAGAACAAGAAGTTGCTGAGGCAGAAAATTCTCCAGTGGCAGGCTTGATGGATGATATGACATTGTCTCCTGGGGACACAGTGATTTGCAGCAGTGTTTCAGCAACCCGAAATAAACCATCACTCTGCACAAGGGGTGACAAGCTTAATGTCTACACTCTTCATCATAATTCTGGTGGCAGAGCTTCCCAGACTCTAGGTAAACCTTTACTTTGGTCCAAAATCTGGAGCAGGAACACGGGAGGGATCATATGAAAACTGTTCTCTGGAAGATCACCTTTCATCTGAGGATCTCCAAGTGCTTTATAAATATTAATTAAATTGCCACAGCACCTTAGTATGCAGAATTATTATCCATTCATATCCCCCGCCCCATGACAACGCCTTACGGATGAGGAACTAGAAAGACAGCATGGCTAGACTTCAGTGACTGAGCTCATCATAGAGGCAAAATCCTAAATTCAATGTTCTTCATTTCTAGTCTTGTATTGAAAAGGTCTAATGTATTGGAAAGGATCAGACGATTCCTGTGTGTATATACACTGTGAAGTACTATCAGAAGAGTAGAAGAATAAAATATGTATATTGAATTTATCATTTAATTATAAGAACTACCATATTAATCCTAGCTTTTAGCCAAAATTTTCCCTCCTAAGAAACTTAACTTCTTCCTGTTTCGGTTTTTCCATCTATAAAATGGTATCATACTGGGATTCCCGAATCTCTTACATTTATCTATTATGAGCATTGATGCCTTGTCGAGCAGTGCGTCCTACAACCGATGAAAGGTGTTTGTATTTCCCTGTAACGACCACGGACCTTCACAATTTGAAATGGGTCATCCTAATACTTCACCTAACCCTGAAGAATTTTCATGATCAAAGCTGTTATTTATGTTATCAGAATTTCCTTCCTCTTCATGATAGTTCATGGTCACTGGCTTGTATGATACTTTCAAAAGCTGGTACTAAAATTGCCACCAAGGTTATGAGCAAAAAACTGTAGTTAAGACCAAACATTGTTAGTGACTCTCAAAATCTGCCTCTGCCTCTATTCTGTTTGAGGAACATCAGTTTCTTATTTATTTATTTATTTAATGTTTTTTCATTTCTCATTTAATACATTTTCCTGGAAATAGACACCTGGGAGAAGGCTGGAAAGTAGTGGGCTTACTCAGAGGTACTCGAGACGAGAGTTGCTGGTGAATAAAGCAGCTAAGTTAATGGTCTTTGCTATCAGCTTTCTGGGTTGTGGGTCGCAGAGGAGGTGAGGAGAAAAAGAAGATCCAGTCTCAAGAGGGTCCAAAGTAGACAGGGGAAGAGGAGGCACAGAGCAGGGCACGTACATAGAAAGGTCAGAGATAATATTGTCATCACAAATTCCTGCGGGAAAGAGGAAAAGTAAAGAAGGCAGCAAAGATGGATCCATCAGGAGCTGGCCATGGAGGTCGACACCCTGAAGGGAGGGCAGACTTCTCAGTTCTGGATGAGACCCATTACCAGGCATAGCTGATGCAGCCGGAGAACGCATGATGTCATACATGTATGTACTGAGATTTCTCATAAGGGTCACAAAGAAACTAATGTATGATGCGTGTGGTGAGTACGTCAACGATAAATGATTCCACAGAGCCTCTTTTATGAGGCAAGTGAGAAACATCTACAAAAAAAAGTCATTGGCTGGGGCAAAACCTACAGTGATAAAATATTCTTGGATTTCTTTTAGAAATCATAAATAGTATTCCGTGTGGGGGTGGGGGAACCAGAGAAACAAGTTCCTGGAGGGAAAAAGGTATATATATGTAAGTAATAGGAATACCAAGAGTTAAAGAGAAACGGCCACACAAAGAAAGGCATGAACACTCATTTGTTTAAGGCTGAGCAGTTTCTGACATGCTTTCGGGTGATATCTTATTTGATGCTCTAAACGACCACGCGTTAGGAATACAAAGAACGAGTGACCTGCCTCAAGTTAGTGAGTTGGTAAATAGGCCCTGGAGTCAGAAAAGTGGGTCTAAACCTGGGTCTGCTATTCCTTAGCTGTGTTACCTTGGTCAAGTACCTGCCTTTCAAAGCCTCAGCTTACTGAGTTGCTGGGAGAATTAAATGAGACAGTGCACATAAAATGCTCATAAAATGAGTCTAGCACATTATAGAACACACGCAATAAATGTCAGTGCCCACAGCCTCCCTACGTAGCAAAAAGACTGATTAAAATAAAAAGCATTCACTTTTTCTGAACTGATAACGCCCAAGTGAAACACGAGCTGCCAAAATGGCCGCTCTGCATGCTCTTCCTGCCTGCAACAGTGCTGTTTTCACAAAGTAATTCTGGACCATCCCTGTCGGGAATGTCCTCAGGGCTGTTTAAAATATATAGACACGTAGGTATTGTTATTGGTGGCAAATCTTTGTCCTTCTAGAGTGATTCGTTTTTTCATTAGAATTTGTCATTTCGAGCCAAATCTGATGAAAAGGGAACATAATCAAGAGGGATGTCCCTCATCCAAGCTTCATTTTTTTAAAAAACAATTTTTTTTTTTAAACATAAAAGTCTCATTCGTTCATTGTCATACTTGAACTGTTAGCCTCTATTCACTTTTGAGACAGAGAATGCTAGGAAGGAAAGAAAGAAGAAAAGACCAAGGGTTTGAATAGAAAGAAAATGGGAGGAGAGAGAAAGGCCAAAAGTGAAAAAACAAGTCAAGGCAGAGAAAATCGACCCAGCTTAGAAACATCACAGAGAAATCAGCCTTGTAGTCAAGAGATGTTAATTATAGTTTGCTTTTTAAGACATAACTCATACTACTATTTGTTTTGTAAAAGGGGGAGAAGGGTTCATAATGGGCTATAATAAACTTTCCAGCCAAGGCTAGATCGTTTTTTCCCTCTGCTCTGAGAAAAAAATGTTTAGTAAAATACCTTAGCCTTTTGAAAAATTGAACCAGTTTTTAGAACATGTATTTTACTTTTTCCTGCATATTTTGGACAGTCGTTCCCCACCTGCTCACTTCTTTGCTCTTGTCTCCTCAAGGCTCCTGGACAAGCAGGGGCTTGAGGATGAGGACTTGTGGGAAAGGAAGGAACACGGGAGCTCTCTTATGTGAATAACGTGATTAGCAGAAAGTATAAAGGAGGCTTCTTCCCCTGTTCACAAAGCAGATTTTCTTTGGAAGCTGGCAGAGCTCCCAAACAATTTGCTCTGGGGACAGACTCTGGCTAAACTGCTGCCAGTGCTGGGCTCTGGGGCCTCCTGATTGATGAGTTTGGGTGGTCATGGGCAGGGAGCACTAAAGAGGCATGAAATGGGGGAAGGACTTTGTGGGGAGCACAAGGCAGGGCTGGCTTGGGTCACAGAGCAGCAGGAGATGCAGCTGTGAGCACAGAGCAGGCTGGGCGCTCTCCTGTCCACCTCAGTGCTCAGGCCCTCTGGTTATTGAACCAGCCATAGGAAGGGCTAAGGGGCTAGAGAGGGGAGAAATTGGCTCCAGGAGCCCAAGTGGTCACAATGTAGGATAAGGAGTAGGAAGGATGAGGTGACCCTCATGGGCTGGTCAAGGGCTCAGGCTGTTTTTCAAGCTGCACGAAGCAGCTTAGAGGGAGAGTAGCCCTGTTTTCCAGCATCAAATAAGTAGTGTCTCTTGACTTCCTGCCTGGTCCAGATGAATGACCTAGCCATCATGTGAGTTTGGGGAATGAACCAGAAGCAAATATTGTTGCCACACTCCCTAGATCCTGCATTAAGCATCGTCACCAAGTAATGTCCAGCCTACCCCTTGTGGCCTCCCCTGGGTGGTATTTTCAACAAATACTCACTTGGAGTACTTCTAATTGAACTAGAAATCAGCAGGCACATGATGAACTAAAATCTGCTGGTGGGGAAAGGAAGGGAGGTGGAAAGAGCAGAGGCTGTCAGCTTTCGAAGCTACTGTCAACTTCCCTGCTAGGTTTTAGCTCAGCCAGGCTGGGATTCCTGATAGGGAGACTTTTTAAAATTATTTTCCCCTGTAGTAGAATTTTGAAAAGGTCTATGGCCATGAATTATTCAGGGTCACGAGCTGATTTAGCTCCTAGTGTCTTCCAGATATCCTCCAATGGATTCTTGGCTAGCTTGGGTATTAAAAGAAACGGTAAGGGACACATATGCCTTCCTGTTGCCCTAAATGCCCACTGGCCAGGCTGCCCTGAGGCTACTGCGAAGCTGAGAACCGGTAGTCAAGGTGAGCTAGCTGCACTGCTGCTTTCTGCTCTCTTCGCTCTATCTCCTAAATAGCAGAGTGAGTGAGTGAGTGAGTGAGTGTGTGTGTGTGTGTGTGTGTGTGTGTGTGTCTCATTATACAACTAATTCCTGAGTGGTTCAAAAAATTCAAAAATGCAGAAAAATGTAAAGAATACCACCACCTGGGAATGAGCGCAGTTGACATGATAGTACATATTCCTTGAGATTTTTTCTGTGCTAATATTTTGAAGTGAGATTATAGTATGCATATATTATTATAACTTTTTTCACTCTACAATAGATCATACATATTATTCTTTCATGTTAATAAGTATATATCCAAATTATCATTTTTAGTAAGTAAAACTAACTTTACTTTCTTTATCTGTGTGTTTCCTGGTCAAAGATAGGACAACTACATTGTAAACAAAGTAAGAAAATAAAAACTTAACTTGCAAAGATCCCAGAAACAGATCATTTTTAATGGCTGTTTAATAATCCAGGATAAAAATGTGCTGTGGTTTATTTAATCAATGGTCTGTGGTTAGATATTTTAGATGTCACTGGGTTATTGGTTATAGAAACAAGGATCTTTATATAAACATCACCGAATCCTTGTCAGATTATTCACTTAAGATGAATTCTTCAAAATGGAATTGTTGGGTCAAATCCCATCATCTTTTTAAAGAAGAGCAAATAACTAAGTTTAATACATACAAATGTAAAATCCCATCATCCTTTTAAGGGCTTTGATGCATCCTATCAAAATTTTCCTCCGGCATGTGTCTACTAATATCCCATCTTTCCAGCAAGAAATAAAACTGCCCGTGTTCCTTCCTGACTCTCAATACTGGGCATTATGAGTCTTTTTCATCTTTTGCAGTCTGATGGTTGTAAATGAGTTTTTCATTTGCTGTTTTAATTTGGTGTTCATTATTTTCTCTTCTCTCTCCCGTACCTACTGTCATCTCTTGGAGCTCTTTTTCAATCAGCATCTCCCCTCATTCAGCAATGAACATTAACGGAGCACTTCCTGTGTGGGGTCACCATGCTAAACAGGAGCAGCTCTGTCTATAGGGCTCGGGGTGGCCTAGGGGAGCTGGAGAGAGCATCGTAGAGGAGGTGATATTTACATGAGGTTTGATGAAATGGCGAGAGCAGGAAGGATAGGAAAAGGTCATTTAATGCAGAGGAAGGAGCATAAGCAAAGCCACTACGGCCCATGTTTCGGTGTGGCCAGGAGGCGAAATAGGTGGAATGGTCAGACTGAGGTGGGCTCTGCATACTGTAGTGTTTAGAGTTTATGGGAGAATGATAAGATTTGTGTTTAGAAAGTTAACTTTGGCAGTGGTGGGAAGGAGGAAATAAAGTAAGGAGAGAGACAGAGCCAGAAAGACCAATCAAAAGACCATTAAAGTAGTCTGTGTGAAGAAGCTGAGAGTCAGAGAGAAGTGAGGAGCAGTGGAGATGTGAAAGAGAAACGGATGAGTTGAAATTTTCAGGACTGCTGACTGTGCAGGGAAAGCGCGAGAGTTCAGAAGACTTGGAGAGGAAGAGAAGGTACGAGTTGGGACAAAAAAAAGAAGATGGAATCAGTTTTGAACATGCTACATTTAAGGCACCCACTGGACTTTAGATGGAAATATCCAAAGGGAAATAATAAATATGAATTTGAGACTCTGGAGAGAGGTTGTGGCTGTGGGTACCTATTTGAGAATCACTGGCACTGAGAAGCCACACACTGATTGCCAGGAGCACTTCCTCAGCCACCATCCAGGCCTGACATCCTCTATTCTAGACAACTTCTTTGTCTTTGTCCTTGACCTGTGAGCCCCCTTCCTTTCTATCCAAGGTGCCCAGTTTGTTATGAGAAAGAATGGATCTCAATGTAGCCAATTCATATAAAAATTGGAAAAGTAAGCTATTTATGTTATGGTACAAACGATAAGCATTTTTTAAATAAAAGTATGTTTTAACATAAAAAAAAGTAACTCCTTAATGGGATGATGGCAACTTAGGGACAAAAAGCCTTTCTAAGCTCTCTCAAGACCAACCAACAAAACACCATCCAACCCTGCCTCTTAATAGGGGCTCTGTCCCTGCTAGAGATCTGAAATGCAAAGGCATGGTCAGCCACTAGAAGAATGATTCATCCCTTGAATTTGCCCAGAGACAGTGCTCCACAACCTGAGCCTGGTTTAAGCCGTGGGACCTGAAGAGGAACAAGAGGTGTGGTGCCCTCCCATTGGCTGTGTGGCTTCTCAGCTACAATTTGAACGGCTCAATTAAAAGGACAGGCAGCTGCTGTCTAAATCTAAATAAAAACACTCGAAAACTAATCTGGGTAATTTTAGCCTACTCTGTCCTCCTCAGCATCTTAATAAATCTTTATCTAGAGAAACAAAAAGTGCTTTTGAGAGTCCTGCTGGGACGAAAATGTGAGTGAGTGGCAGTTCCCGGCTTCATTCTTCAGCAGCTAACATTCCAGCTCAGGAAAATCTGACCTGACTAGAAATGCCAACTTTTCCTTTAACCCTGTCTACTTCTCGTATTGGCTTCTTCTTTCTCTGGTGAATCAAATCAGAGATGCTTCCTGCTATCTGGTAATACAGCTCCAGCTGGGCCCACAGAATCGGACAGGAACCACCAACCACACACTGCTTCAGAACAGTCACACTCCATTTTGTGGCACATGAAGAATGAGTCTCACCCTCCAAAGCCAAGGAACAAACAGACAAAACCTTTATTATTTCAGTCGTAAAAACCTCACTGGAAAGGAGGTCATTTAATTAAAAACAGTATTTTGCTTGGGCCACATGACTTTCCCCTTTACAAATGTGGATATAATTAGCTACAAGTAAAAAAAGTAAAGGTTTCTTAAATACACTAGGAATCTGAACTGGAGAAATATAGCACAGAGAACACAGCCTAATCTGAGGTGCGCCATCATGAAACCAACGATGTGGGAATAAATGGCTCCTATCAAGTGCAAGTGCTGAAATTACACAGGATAAATCATAGCTAATGCTCTAGAATGCTTCCTGCTAGAAATGTCCAAAAGGCTGTTTACTAAAAATGATGCAAACAAACGAGGAGAGCTTAAGGCAGAAGGGAACAAGGCATGGAGAGATTCTAAATTTCTGTTCCCAATTTCTTATTTAGAACCTGGCATGTTTCTAAAGCCAAATTATTACAGTTTCTGGGTGGAAGAAATTATGTATGCTATGAAGGAGGAAAAAGGAAGCTCTTGAGAGCACAAGCCTCCTTAATAACAAGCCACTCTGATAAGCTACCAAGTTTCCCATAAGGATCTGTGGCAAAAACCCCTGTAACATCAAAGAAAAAATTGCTTCCTAATTTAGGCCAACACTTCTGAAACTGTTGACACTTGCAATAGAAATTAACCTAGAAACAGCTGACTTCATCACTCACTGTATAGGCTTCCAATTCAGGGTGCTTAAGTGTGTGACTCACACCCATCAATGTATATACAGCATTCTCTATGGCCTCCATGTTTCTTTAACCTCATAAATCTTCTTCCTCTGTTAACTGAAGACACATTAATTACCCAGGCCTTTCTGTGTTCATACAAACAAAAACTAATCCAACACCATTTGCGTGGCATGGATCTTGCCCATTCAAAACGTTTCTCTTAACGTTCACACTACGTTGTACTGCTTCCACCTTAGTTTATATCTTTAACATTTCCCCATCGCTTCCCAAAATGTGTAACTGCCAAAACCCTTTAGAGTACAACTCCAGCAACATTTCAGCAGATTTTAAAAGACACCATTGTGAATGCGAGCTGCTTCTTTTTCTCACCCTGCAAAGTTGGCGCGTTCACATATCATACATTTTGATGTGGCAGCAGCAGAACCAGAGTGACTATTTTCTGCTGGGACCTGTGTGTCCAACACCAGCATGGCAGGAGCCCTGCCAAGGTTTTGTGAGGCACAGCATGCTCTCTGGCCAGCGTTCAGGATCATCAAGCCATTATTTCCACAACACATGAGAGTATTTCCAATTGAACAATCTCAGTTCAGGTATAAGAATCAAGTGAGATCAAGTGGAGAAAAATGCCTTCCTGTACATCGGACCCGATTGGGCAAGCTAGTTGCCAGAGGAAAGGGTCCTAGAAAAACAGTTCATACAGAAAACCCAAAGGATCAAACATTTGAAAAGAGCATACTCAGACTCGGGAATGCTGCCCTGCTTTCTTCCGCACTCCAGGCCTTGTTCTCCCCTGCTTTCATTCTCTCCTCTGCCTTCCCTGCAGTATATAGCTGGTTGTGGGACAATGATTATGAACATGGCCCTCATGGCCAGGCTGCCTGGGTTTGGGCCTTGACTTTAACTCTTATTTGCTCCATGACCTTGGGCTGTTGAGTGGTTTCTCTGTGCTTCATTTCCTCATCTGGGAAATGGACTGCTTTGAGGATGAAATGAGATGACACAGCTGAAGCTTTTTGCACAATGTCCGACACATAATATATCCTGTCCCATCTGTTCAACTGGAGTTCTAGTTAGAGCCTGACTAGAACAAGCATAGATGGGTTTTTCCAAATGTAAAGTAAAATCAGCTTTAGAACCAAATTCCAATATCTGCCTGTGAGACTTTGGACAGAATCAGAGCAGTATTACTAGGCTAAAAAGTGCTTTATGTATAAATCACCTATATAATCCATAAGATACCTATAAGAGACAGTGTGGTAGATTTACACTAGTTATACTCCAACCAGTCATGCCTCCCAGGACCCATGCTCTTGTGCAATTAGTTTCCTCTCATACTGACCCTGGGCTAGGTCATGAGCTTACTTTGGCCAATACAATCAGCAGATATGAGATTAGCAGAGGCTTCGTAAATTCTTAGACATTGAACTTTGTACCCTTCGAATGCTGCTGCCACCATGCGAGAAAGTCTAGCCTCCTTAAGGATGAACAAGCCTAAGAAGAGAGAGAGGCCCAGCTGTCTCAGCCAAACTCAGCCCCTAACTGATCTTCAAGCCGAGGGAAGCTGCATGAATAAGCCTAGGCAATACCAGTGATGAAACTAGCTCATCAACTCGCAGAATCATGAGAAATAATAAATTGTTGTTTTAAGTCACTAAGTTTTAGGGTCATTTGTTATTCTACAATGAGCAAACAAGAGAAGTTGGTCAGAGGGTGCTGTCATCACAAAAACTTACAACATGTGGTAGTGCCTTTGGTACCAGATGTTGGGCAGAGGCTGGAAGAGCAGAGAGGAAATCGTTCCTGGAGGCTGGGAAAAAAAGCAACACTTGCTTTGCTGAAACAATCAGCAAAACTGTCATCTGCAGTAATTTGTAAGGTAAAAAATATATCTAATAAATCTGTGGGCCTGGCTAAAGAGATTTCCAGGCAGGTTGATGGAAGCACCGATGGATTTTTTAGCTTTGTATAGTAAGGTACAAGAAGAGAGATGGATGGGGTAAAGCAGGAAACACTGAGTTCGCAGGCAGAATTTAGAGGAAATTGAAAGGTTTAGGATTTGCTGGGTTGGAAAGTAAAACTGTTTCTCATGTCCACTCTCTCCAGCTGGCAAAGGATTCTCAAAGGTAAGAAATGGTCTCAGGGTAAAGATGAATAAAGGATGTGAGTATAAGATGCTTTATTAAGACCTCTAAAAGACTTCAGAAAGTGCTGAATAGACCCTCTCAACTGGACAAAAGCCTTTCAAAGATTTGTAATCTAATCCCAAAATAGTTCTGGGTAATCAAGCGGGGCTGCCCAACATAGTAACGGCAGTTACCAGCCACGCGTCACTCTCGGGCACCTGAAATGTGGTTAGCCTGAATAAAGATGTCCTATAAGTGTAAAATATACCCTGGATTTCAAAAACCTAGTATAAAAAATGTAAAATATTTAAATTTTTATACTGAGTACTTGTTAAAATGATAGTTTGGATATATTGAATTAACCAAAACATATTAGAATTACTTTCACCTGCTTCTTTTTACTATTATTTAAATTGTGGCTCTTAGAATTAAAAAACATACATATGTGGTTCACATTTGCTGCTTGCATTGTATTCCAATTAGGCAGCACTAATGTAGAGAAAGAATTGTGGATGTACATTTTGTCTAATGGATTGAAGAATAATGAGATACACAGAAAACCCATATAGTTTTTCAAGGCGTTCTATTGGAATGAAGTATAGTTTAAAATGACAGGAGACCCCTAGGCTCCCAACTTTCTATAGTCACAATGATGAGATGAGATGCAGGATGAGAAAGCAGCTTAGCTGCAAATATAAACTACTTATTTTCAAAAAGAAAAGATATCTCAGAAGACAGAACCGAGAACTCAGAGGGTTGAGTCAAGACAGAAATAGACTCTAATCAAGGAACACTACATACTTGAATAGGAGAACCAGATATGTGCCCAGACAGATTACAGAATTGCCATGGACCAATTACTTTTCTTGCCTCCTATTACTCTAATTTTGAATGGTTACTATGTCTCTGTTTTGAACTTGTATGTTGGGTATATCTTTTAGTTTATAAGCAGAGTTTGGATGAAATAAACAGAGCCCAGGACTTGCTAGGTTGAAAGCAACCTGGATCTCTGGTTGAAGAGTTGCTACACACGAGAAACCTTATCTTTGTCTGAACCAGATACAGATCACAAGATCCTGGACCTTGAGCTTGATATGCTCATTGAATGAGACTTCGGGGGTTGTGGGATGGAAGAGTATATTTTACATATGGGAAGAATTTAAATACGTGTGGTCCGAGGGTAGACTTTATAGATTAAAAATGACCACACGCTATTTACAAATATTCTCATTAAGAGGCAGAGCTTATTCCTCCCACTCTTCGAATCACGGCTGCCTTTTTACTTGCTTTGTCCAATAGAATGTGGCAGAAGTGATGTTCTGCAACTTTCAAGTCCAGACCTCAAAGGCCTGCCTGCTTCTATTCTTGTCCTTCTGGTACACTGAGAATACCACACTGTGATAAAGCCCACAATGAAAGACCACATGGAGAGTCCCAGCCAATCCAGCTATTCCATCCAGTCCTATTTGAGGCCCTAGACATGAGCATGTCACCTTGTTAATCTGCAGCTGACCACAGTCACATGAGTAGGCCCAGGAAAAACTAGCATAACTACTCAGCCCCAAGAACTGTGAGAAATAAACCATTATTATTTTCAGCCACTATTTTTGGAGTGTTTTATTCTACAGATTAACTGATATCTAGTCATGGTCTAATAGGGAATAAGAGTCGAGCAGATGGGACAGGTTTCCTGGCAGAGGTGTGACTTGGGATTCATGCTGCCACCATCATGTTCTTCATCACACGGGCCTCGCTAGAATGCTATTCATGACATGGAAGTGGGTTTCCTCTGGAGCAAGTTATTCAAGAGAAGGAGAAAGTGACCAAAATGGAAGCCACAACATGTTTCATAACCTAATATCAGAAGTCTGTAATAGCATACCATCACTTCTCCTGTATTCTACTGGACACACAGACCAACCCTGACAGAATGTGGGAGGAGACTACACAGGGTACCAGTGTCAGAAGACAGGGATCATTAGGGGCCACCCTGGAGGCTGGTTACTGCATAAATCAATCAATGAATAACTATTTCATATCTGAGTCTTCATTTCATGAATCTTAAAAGGCTTATTTTTCCATATCCTCTATTACCTCTCTGACCTACTTGTTTATTCTGGGTTCTTTACCTATTTCTCTTTACTTTTCAACTAATTCCATACCTGTTATCATCCTCTTCAACTTCACTGGGCCATACAACCTGGCATTTTGAGTCTCCATTACACTGACTGGAGGCAGTTACTGCAGTTAGCTTGCTCAGTGTCAGTTCTCAGTTAGAAGGCTCAGTAATGGGAAGAAAGACACTCAAAGATCAGTATCCCCAAAACTTTTCAAGAGGAGAACTATAAATGAATTCAGCTCAATGAAGAGCAGGCCAGACTGGAACTGCAAGGTAACAAGTTCTTGTGTTTGTTGCTAGTGACTGTGAGGATTCTGAGGAAAACAATCTGGAAATCTGTTATAACAGCTAAAAAAATTGTCATACTATTTGACTCGGTAATTTCCTCTTTGGCGAACATACCCTCCCAAAAGGAAACCAAAAAGAAAAGAGTGAAGTTGTATGCTTTGAACCATGTCGAATGCTCAATAATAAGGAATTGACCCGCGTAACAGGACCAAAAACTCTGTCAGCATAAATGACAAGTATGTCATTTTATTGACATTGACCTGTGTCTATGAAATAAAATCATGTGAGAAACCTAAAGTAAATAAACACATATTGCTAAGATCATGGTTTGAAAAATCAAAAGTGATAAAAATGGATTACTGTTGATTAGGGATTCAAATCTTGGGACTTAAATTTTTGCATGTGTACGTCATTTCCCCAGGAAGTCGGCTATCTTTGGGATGAGTAGGAAACTATCAAGCCTTAATAGGAATTGATTTCAAAAAACAAGCAGCACTCACTGAGCTTTGGTTTTCTCAACTACCAGATAGATGCCACATATCTCAATCCCAGGATCGTGAAGATTAAATACGATGAACCATCTGAGCACACTCTGTCCACTGGGAAGGGGTTTATATACCATGTGACCTAGTGGAGGCAGCATGGAATAAGGGAAACAACCCACACTTTGAATTCTGCCCCATGTTTGCAGTCCACCTTCATCATGCTTAACTTTTTCTAACTTAGCTTCTTCGACTGTAAATGGGCCTTTCTACTCTGCCAGATTCTGTCAGGATTAAATGTTGCATCTTTGTAAAGAGGCTGGTAGAGTACCCGGCATATAGAAGGTACTTGATTAATATTAGTCCCCTTCTTTTTTGTTGTCTCAAACCTCCGAGTCTCTCATTCTCTTCAAATAATTATAATGCAAGACGAGGAAACCTTTTAAAACTGGAAATAGGCAAATTTCAAAGAAGGTGATACTTCACTAATTTCTTGCCAAGTCACACAATAAAGATAGTTCGTAAGAAGTCTAAGGGACTGGGATTTTGTTACACTGCTCAAGTTAACCAAAGGACCATCCAATGGTCTTGGTGTGGGGCTGACATGAGCCCTTCCCTAGTCTTGTGAGACAAGATTCATATTACAGAAAAGTTTGCCTATAGGATGAAAACAGGAAGGGTTTCAAGAAGTGAGAATACCATCTCAGAAACGAGCCTATGACATGACTTATAAATTGTGAAGCCCAAGGATAAACAAACTACGAGCTTTCCAAACTTCCTCAGAGCAGTTTCAAACAGGTATTAGGAGTGATGATTAATAAAATAGAGACCGTCCCTAAGGAGAACTCCTCTTGTTTGCAGGTAGGCTCTTGGGGATAGATTAGCTGAAAGTCAAGGAAAGGAAAAGAACAGGTTATGGACACTCTCTGACTCCTTTTAAGGCTGCACTCTGTCTCCAAAACACCAGCACAGTAGAAGCAGAACATATGGTCCTTTAGAATTAAAGTCAGCCCCAAATAGCAAGGACGGAACAGGATGCATGGCCCTTGCTTATAAACAAAGTCCGAGATAAATGTAGGCTGCCAGACCTCAAAGGGAAGTATGACAGACCACTTGCAGAGAGAAGCCACAGGCAGCAGGGCCAGCCCTTTGGTCTCCCTGGTGGTCTTCGGCAGACCTTTCCAGAGGCAGTGTGGAAGAGTGGGGATGCTAAGAGGTCTAGAAAGGCATCTGCCTAAGCATCCTCCTCGTGAGTTCATATAGTCTTCTTTCAACCAGGCCAGTGTTCAAGCTAAACTTGATTGTTGTTCTCATCCCAGGCTGTGGTTGAATGCTTTGGAGTCAGGCACTTAGATGTTAATCACCAGCAGCAGATAAATAGCTAAGATTCAACTTCTTTGTCTGTATAATGGGGATACCAGTAGTCCCTACCTCAAAGGGATCTATAAAGAATCAATGAGATCAGGTATGTAACGCTTTTAGCACAGTGCCTGGCACATAGCCAGTTGTCACCAATGTTAGGTGCTATTATTATTTTCATGGTGGTGGTGTTGTAGGTTTCATCCTCTGCTTTGTTATTTTACCTATGGTAGCATTTCTCACCAGAACTGGAAGACATGCAGAGGTAAGGGACAATGACAAACCAAACTCAGACATTGTCCAGAGTGGGGCATGGTGTTATTTATATCAACCAAGAGAAGAAGCAGCTGTAGGGAAGAAGTGAAAAGGAAGAGCATTTACTGGTAATGCGGTGACATGTCTATCTATTAACCTCATCTCTAGTCTGCCTCAAATTAGCCGAGGGGCCAGCTGGAGGAGAAAGGAAAGGGCCCAGGGCTAACTTGCAAGGAGGTTCAGTCCTGATCGAAAATGAAAAAGACGGTTCCCTGGGAGAGATACCTAGAGATACCTGCCCACTCCCACCCCAGCACTTATTCCCACGGGGGTTTCGGGAGAGAGCAGAGCAGAGAAGGCATTGCTCCTGCCTTACAGACTTTGTGGCTCCAGGCCAGGCTACCAGTCAGGGACCGGCACCTCGCTCTCACCCAGGGAACTGAGGACTCACAAACAGGACCCAAACTTAACAGTAGTGTTCCACTATTCCTTGCCCTCAGAGAAATGGAATTCAAGGAAGCTTGGGAGGTACTGTTTATTTTCAACAGGATGTCATTTCCAACTGGAAGACAATATATATTTTTCCAGTAAGCTGGTACCCAAGTGGTTTAGGTAACAAGGCCACCTTAGGAGTCTCATTTACAGTAATTACACTAAAACTCTGTGTTTGTCTTTTTGTTGGTGACACTAACAGGAGGTAGGCAAATGTCACTGGAGAGGAAGTTCAGCATGATATTTATAGTCTAAGGCCTAGTACAGTGCCCAGAACACAGAAGGTTTTCTCTCTCTACGCCACCCCTCCCCCACCCCCCACCTTCAAAGGCAAATAATAGATAACCTCACTATTTGGTCATTTTCAAAAGTGATGTAATGACACAATTCACAAATATTTTCTCTGAGAATGAATTCTCTGGTTGCTGACTCACAAACTTAGTTTGCTTTTAAAAGTGACCTGAAAATTCTCATAAAACTTCATTTTGTTCTTTTCCATATTGCCTTTATTACTTCCTTCTATCACACATGCATCCTATTTTACTTTTAGAACACTTGGAATCTGATTATGACAAACTCTAACAGCTCATCATGTTCACTTTATGGTCTCTTATGTCATTTTACTAAGTTATATCCCTTATAAAGAAGTGCATGACCCCAAAATACATAAAAGTGTCTTTTTGCAACCCACAGAGTGAACATGTAACTGATACGAATATAACTGACATCTACTCAATATTTCTCAGACTCCTAATAATCTACTTTTAAAAAACTTAATGGTGCTGTCTACAAGAAGTCAATTGATAGGCTCCTGAAAAACCGAGAATAAAACAATGCATCGGAGGGGGCCTCCTGTCTTCAGGTCAGAGCACCATCTGTTTTTGTGAGTGTGCTTAACAAAGGTGATTGTGTGTCTAGAGGATGGAACACATACATATATAAACACGCATACTACAAGTGAAAATCCAGAGAACACATATGCTGTCTAATTCATTGAGACATAAGTTTCTTCCTGGCGCAGACTGCAATGGCTGTTATATTGGACAACGCAAGGCATACTCTCCCCGCAAAAGAAATCATGGAACAGGTTCTACGATAGTAGAATCAATTCTCATTAGTCTGTGGTGGGTTACAGGCAGAAATCATATTATTTAAATCATTTGGTGATCTACCATGCTCAATATACTGACATTTAACATCCAATTTTTCCTTAAAATTATATTTTCTGAAAAACAAAAGGCAAGAATCATTCTTTTCCTACCTGCTTCTGTAGCCACCAGAAACCAAGCTGCTGCTCTCCGAATGGGGAAGACTCCAGGGTTTAATCTTCCAACTCCCTTCCCTGGAACCAGAACACTGGAAAAAAAAAAAAACGCTCAATTGCTATGAGCAAGAAGATTGTTTTCTTCCAGCCTGTTCTTTCTTATTCCCATGACTTGTTGCATGTCAGAATAGAGTGCTTAAGAAAGGATGTCTGGGGAGAAAGAGATTGAGTTTGGGGGGAAAGAGAAGAAAGAGTCCCCAAGACAAGAGTTAGTTTATCCAATACCCTTCCTTTAAGAAGAGGAAAGCCCTCTTTTCAGCTTTAATTTCTCATAGAAGGTCTGCCGCTGCATTACTCACAGGTAATTACTACATTGCCCCTTCAAAAACAGCAGACATACTTTTTGGGTGAGCCTCCAGATTTTTGATGCGTGCCTGTACCTGTCCACAGGGATATCTCTGTGCCTGGGAAAATTGGGAAGGCAACAAGCCCACCTAAAGGGAGGACCTAGTCTAGGCCATTAATCAAGGTCTGGGCATAAAATATGCCACAAAAGATCAGAAGCTGGCATGAGCCCCTCCATCCATTGGGCATCCACCTCGCTCATGGGATCACCTGGTTAGGGCTTGAACTTCTTCCAAGTAGATGCACTTTGTTAAGCTTCAACTTGTTTCCCCAAAAATAAAAGGAGTAACAAGAATTACTATCACAGAAGGAATGTGGTTTTCTTACTTTGGGCAGTCAATGTAGGAGGGTCACGATGATAGATGTGCAATTATGGTTCCTTTGAGTTTAATATCATGAACTGCAGTGTTTAAGAAGACATTTCAATGACAAGTAAGGGTTATAGAGGCTTCATGTTTGATTCATTGCTGGTTTCCAAGAAGGCGGAGGTAACGAAGTAGAGAGGATAGAGCAGTAGGGCAGAAATCGGGAAAATTTGGTTCTACTGTTCACTATTGTAAGACCTGGTTTCCAAATAAGCAAAATGAGAAGATTGGGCTGGAAGATCTGCCCACTAATAGAGCACCCCTCTCGCTTTAACAGCTAGTCGGTCCACCTTATTCTTGCACCAACACTGGTTGTCCTGTGGGGTGTCACCCCTTCCTCTCAGCTGGTTTGGATAGGGTCGATACCATCCCCCTACTTTCTTTAGAAGTACACATGTGGCCAAGTCCAGCCAACTGAAATCACTGCTAGATTCAAAGATGGGTTCATGTTATCAGGATTCATCTCTGGGACTACTGCAGGGACAAGGCATTCTCATCTTGCTGTGGCTGCTAATCTGACAGAGCAGAGCACAGTGCTCCCAGTGGGCACCCTAGGAAAAAAGGGACTGCCTGACGATAAAGCCATTGCGGAGTAAAGCAGAACTTAGAGATGGCAAGAGACTAATTCCTAAGAATGTTATTTGAAGACTTAGATTCAGCCATGGCTGAAACCAGCATTTCCCTTGGATTTCCTAAACATTTCCTTTAGCTACTTCAGCCTGTTTCACTTAGGTTTCTAATGCTTGCCACTGAAAAAATTCTACCTCATATGAATCCCTTCCAACTGTCCTCTACACCTAACACTGCTGCTTTTTAACATTCATATCCACAATGATCTGGATGGCATGGGAATGCATAAGGCCAATAAATCAGTTTCCTTTGTGCTCTTGGAAAAAAAATTTTTTTAATAAGTTAAGACTGCATAGCAGAGAGATGTAGAAGTAAGGCAAATTTTGATGAAAGATTTTTAAATTCTTTATTCTTCTAACTAGAGCTCTTTGTAAAAAGAAAAAAAAATCAAATAATGCACAAAAGTGAAATGCACAAAGTGAAAATCCCCCATAATTTTACCTTCCAGAAATAACCATGGATAGATGGCATTGTAGTGGCTTGCTATTTATAGACCAGCAGCCTTGGCCTGAAGCTGTTTAGAAATACTGAACCTCAGGTCTCAATCCAGCCTTGCATTTTAACAAGTCCCCAAGTAATCTCTATTAAAGTCTGAAAAACAGTTTGAAAAGAACTGGCTTAATTCATAGTCCCCCAGAGATTCTTTTCATAGAGTCGCCAGCATTTTTTTCTACATATAATTTTTTGGCTTTTTACTTGACTGATTTTGTAAAGGAAAGGTATATAATGAGTCAGAAACAATGTACTTATATAATCAAAATCCTTTACAAAACATAAGTAATTCATTTACTGGGACAACATACAAATGATAAAAGGCATTGCAAACCCATCCTAGACCCTAGGACACTATACACACAGCAAACTATCCCAGGACACAACACAATAGAGCCTTGATTCTCCAACTTGAGAGTGCATCAGAATCACCTGGAGGTCATGCTGCCGGTCCCACGTCCAGAGTTTCTGATTTACCAGGTCTGGAGTGAAGCCTAAGAATCTGCATTTCTAACAAGTTCCTGGGTAATGCTGGCACTGATGGTCCCAGAACAATATTTCACCAGTATTTCAAAAATAAAAATGGTTTTAGACCACACACACACACATACACACACACACACACACACACCTATATACACATACACACACACTCTTGTACTATTCTGAAACTTGCTTTTTTTCACTTAATGCTATATCTGGGATATCTTTCCATGTCATCCATGTATCATTACATCATTCCTTTTAAAGGCTGCAAGGTGCAAGGTCAGAGATTGTGACTGATGTGACAGTAAATGTTAAATGACAAAAAAGAGAATCACTGGCATCTTCAACATAAAGACAAACATACCCACCACTGGAATCATCACCTCCGACATTAAATGAGCATCCTGTGTCTAAGTCTACAGATAAGCAAGTTCTGGACTGACCAGGAAAGCATTGTGCAGGTTCCACTGTAGAGTCAGTGGATTAAAGCACTGACACATTTGCTACACACAGCAAGTCCACCTGGGAACCCCTGGCACAGAGCCTGCTTGCCATGCTGTATGCAGCTAACACTAAGTAGTCACATGCCCCTCCTGAGTCTGTTCAGACTCCCAGAAAGAAAGTGAGCCATTTGTAACAAGGATGGACCTTGAGGACATTATGTTAAGTGAAATAAGTGAGACAGAAAAAGGTAATTACTATATATTCTCATTATCTATGAAATCTGAAAAACAAACAAACACACAAACAAAAAACTAATTCATGGACATAGAGAATAAATAGGTGGCTGCCTGAGGCAGTGGGTGGGGGATGGGAAAAATGAGTGCAGGGGGGTCAAAAGGTATAAACGTCTAGTTATAAAATTAATAAGTCAGGGGGATATAATGCACAGGATGGTGACTATAGGTAATAACACTATATTGCATATTTGAAAGTAGCTAGGAAAGTGAATCTTGAAAGCTGTCATCACAATAAAATAAATTCTGTAACTACATATGGTGATGGATGTTAACTGGACTTAGTGTGGAAATCATTTTGAAATATATATATATACAAAAATCATTATGTTGCACCTCGGAAGCTATTTCATTTAGAAAGAAAGAAAGAAAGAAAGAAAGAAAGAAAGAAAGAAAGAAAGAAAGAAAGGAAGGAAGGAAGGAAGGAAGGAAGGAAGGAAGGAAGGAAGGAAGGAAGGAGAAAGAAAGAAAGAAAAGAAAAGAAAGAGAGAGAGAGAAAGGGAAAAGAAAAGAAAAGAAAAGAAAGAGAGAGAGAGAAAATGAAAGGAAAGGAAGGGAAGAGAAGAAAAATAAGAAAATAAAGTGATCCAGCTTGAAAATATGGCTGGAACTTCAAGGGGGCAGGGTGGCAAAAATCAGATCTAGAATTCTGAGGCAATTTCTGAGAAGTACACTGATATGCTTCTTTAACAACCCCTCTGCTCAACTGGAGGTGCTTTCTAGATGTTTCCTATTGTTAAAATGCTCTGGGCTCAGACTTCTCCCCTCAGGAAACTTAACCTGCCAAAAAGGTTTTCCCTTAGTTAGAAAAATACAGCCATATAAATAAAATATATTCTGAGCTATTCCTGTGCTTCTATAGCTACACATGTAATCACCACCAACAAAGGAGTAGCCAATAACTAGTTTTAAACTCTGTAGGGAAGACCTCGTTTTGCTCATTCAACAAGCACGTAATACACCTACTATTGCCTGATATTGTGTTTGGTGTCTGGGATATAGATATTTAGAATACTTAGAAGGAAGGTACATACCATCAAGGATCCTAGTGTGAGAGACAGACAAGAAAATCAAGGATTAAGCCACCTGTGCTTACAGATGAGGAACAGATGTGTACAGAAGGGTATGCCTAACCCAGGTCGGGAGTCTTCGGAGATAGCTTCAAAATTGAAGATGGGGCTTGAGATAAGTATGAAAGGATGAGTCAGGCAGACTTGATGGAGCAGATGGTGCCAGAGAACAGAGGTAAAGAGTGTGGTGAGCTCAGAAAACCATAGGCTGTTAGTGTGGCTGGAGGGAAGCAAGCATTGGTGTGACGTGAGAAAGGGGATGAGGTGAAAGTCGGCTGAGAGATGAGATAAAGTCACTGCAGGATTGTCAGCAGAGATGCGAGCTGACCAGACTTGGAAGCTATGTGGAGATGGGAACAATACCAGCACCATGGAGCCTAGCTCGGAGGCTCAAGCAGCATCTAAGGCAGCAGTGCAGGAGCTGGGGCTGGCTGTGCGAGGCTAAGACAGGGAGAGATTCGACTGGGACTTAGGGGAGAGAATGCGTGAGACTTGAGGACTGGTTGAACTGGGGAGTTAGAGGTAACGGTGAAGGTACAGAATAAGGGCAAGGGGAACCTAGACTTATGCTTAGAGTAAAGAGCCAATACAGGCACAAAGAATTTCTAACAGGATTGAGTTAGGAGAGAGAATGGGATGGAGAAATAGTAAGCTATACTGCTCCTCTAACAATGTGTACTAGATTCAGAGTTTATCTTACAAAAACAAAAACAAAAACAAAAACAAAAACAAAACAAAAAAACATAAATTCCCCACAGAGTGAACAATTTAAGGTCCCTGTATAAATAGCGTTTCCCCAAAATTCATGCCCACTCAGAACCTCAGGATGTGATCTGATTCGGAAATGGGGTCTTGCAAATGAAATTAACATGAGGTCATACTGGATCCGTGTGAGCCCTAAGTCCAATGACTGGTATTCTTATGAGAAAGAAGAGAGGATACACAGAGACACGAAAAGAAGTTCACATGAAGACCCTTGCATACGCTAGGGTGATGTGGCTACAAAAGGATTACTGAGGGCCTCCAGCAGCCAGGAAGGTGCAAGGAAGAATTCTTTCCTCAAGCTTTCAGAGAGGGCATGGCCCCACCAACACCATCTGTAAGAAAATAAATTTCCATTGTTTTAAGCCACTCAGTTGGTGCTACTTTGTTATGGCAGCTCTAAAAAATGAAAAGTTTCCTGAAGTTTCAGTATTATTCAGTTTCCGGGTGGGTTTAGATCTGTTTAATTGGGAGGATGCTGTATCAAGCCAGGAAAATTCACACTTATTTTATGATTCACTGTTATTTCGTAGCAAGGCCCTGTGGGACATAGGTTGTTAGGTCTGAAGAAGGGGGATGTTCCTGGGGAACCAGGCCAAAATAAAGCCTCAGAGCAGGGTAATTCCAGAGAGCAAGGACATTAGGTGCCATTGACATTCACCAGGATTCTGGGAAACAGGGAAAATAGGTATTATTACCTCCATATTACAGATGAAGAAACTGAAGTTCCATACGTTCAGTAACTGTGTGAAAGTCGCACGGTTAATAAATGTTGGAGGTAGATACAGAAATCAGATTTTCTTACTCCTGGTCTAGGGGTTTTCCACGGGGCCATGTAGCCTCTGCCATGCTGTCTCTAGGGAATCGTCTTAGACGGGAGACAAGAAAGAAAAATGACATGATCAGCTATTGTCACGGAGGGGTTCTTTTATACAAGTAAAACTCTCAAATAACTAAAAGTATTCCTGTAAATACGTTTCTTTATCTTAACTATTTCACGTAGAAGTCTTTCCTGCCCTCTAAAACAAATTATACAAAAATGGTTTAATCTCCTCCCACTGGTATAAACATTCATCATTATTGATTCCTTTGTTAAGTTGCCTCAATTCCTTAAAAGAAATGGGCAGGAAAGCGCAGGTGCAAATTGTGGCGACATGTTTGGTGGCCCACACAGACATGCCCGTCACAGTATCTATGAACAGGAGAACCGCACAGCTAAGGGATCAAAGCTTCCATTTATTGGCTAAATATATGCCAGGGAATGTGCTAAGTGCTTTAATACATGCTCTCACGCAATCTTCCATCTCCCTATGATGTGACTATTTTTAATTCCCATATTATAGATGAGGAATCTCTGCCTTAGAGACCTTCTGGCACTCATCCTCATTCAAGAAACGTGAGGACATTAGACTAGCGATGACCACATACCTGAAATATACACCTGTTGAATAAGAATCAAACTCATAAACATCCATGTTTAAAGCCAGGAGTGAAGTCAGTCTTTCTGTAAGGACTCATGGAGAAAGGCTGTGTCCTCAACTGGCATGGCACGCTCTCAAATTTCTCAGCTCAAACTTCTCAAGAATAAATTATGAGCCACATGCTGCATTGGCTAATTTAAGTCTCATGTCAAGTCAACTCTGAAAAAACAAAAACAAAAAAAACTCACATAAGTGAGCTGTGATGCAGGAGAAAGGCCTTAGAGGCATCCTCCAGCCTCTCAAAGCTGGTGGTTGTTGAGAGGCCTGCTAAGACCTGCAGTCTCAGGCTTCTTAAAAGCCTACCATCCACAGATGCTTGAGAGCTTGGTTAAATACTTGACAAGATTATCAAGAAACCATGTGAGCTGTAATCACACTGTGTTCTGAGAACCTCTTAGGGCATAATCTAAATCCTCAGTTCATTTCTCTGAGGACAGAAACATCATGGGCAAACACAGGCCCAAGAAACTTCCCACCCAGGAAGCTGCTAAAGCAGCCCTTCATTACTCAGAGGGTAGCCACCTACTTCTGACTAGTGTCAGCTACAAACTCCATCTCATTGAGTGCATTTCTAAGTTTCAAAACTGCTTTGTTAAGTGGTGGACATTGAATTTAGGCAGGAGAGGGAACGCTGTGTGGCTATGAGGCACTGGCACCAATCATCCAACTCTATATTCCTTCTACCATGCAGAGGTTGGAAAGCTAAAAACTATATTTCCCAGGTTCCTTATAGACAGGATTTGGATTACAAATCAATCTTCTCAATTAGTACACCTGTGAGAGGTTTGAAAAATAGACATAAGGGAAGGATTGTTTTTCCTGCTGCTTCTACTGATGCTACTGGCAAACAGATTCGTGGAGGCAGGAACTTTTCTTCAGTAGGGTTTCAAAGTCCAGTTTTCAGCTGTGTGACTGCCGAGTGCTGGTCTGATGGTGATGACACTGGAGTTTTCCTGATTGTTTCTTTGCCTCAAAGGTGATGTGTTCTTCAAGTCAATAGTTCCATCAGTGAACTCCTGAAGAACACCCTGTTCCTGAGGCTGAGGGAGCGTCTCTTGGCAGGTCAGATGAACAAGCAATTCATTCTAGAAGTCATCCTGGAGTCCCAGCCTCATACCCCATTTTCCAGCCTTCCCAATAATTTTGAGATCTTCATAAAGGCATCTCATTTATGGATAGTTGCTTGCTGCTCTTTCTGTGAGGGGGTCCGCAGTCATGAACCACCTAGTTCACTATTATGCTATCTCCCTCTACAAATATATCAGATCACCGAGGCGCCATGACTCTTCATACTTCATTCACAATCCTCAGGAAGTCAATTTTACTCTCCCAAGATTTTGAATGTTCCTGAGTTCCTGTATTAAATTTCCTTCCGCTTAAGAAAGCTAAGTGGATTATGTTTCCAATGATTGGACCCTGACCTAGTTCAAACATAAGTCCTGAGTTTTTCTAGATATTTCTCAAAAGTTTTCAGACCCTCATTAAAATAGGGAGAATGCTATTGTATTTATTTACCTCTTACCCTTCAGCCAAACTTGGGTGTGGACTTTTGCAGTTTCCATAGCACCATGTGCTGGAGCTGGTTCCAAAAAGAGGCCATCATTTTGGGATTTGGTTTAAAAAATAAAGATAGAATTTTTAAATGGAAACGTTTACTTTTTTCATTCATCTAACAAAGATTTAATGAATATCTTCTATGTTCAAGGCACTATGCTAGACACCCAGGTGCTAAGGCAACATGGCATAATGGAAATAGTGTATGCTAGAAGGAGTTGATTTCTGGCTTTGCCCTATTCATATGGCCTTGGGCAAATTACCTAATCTTTCCAAACCTCAGTTTTACCATCAGGATTAATAGAGATACTAAGACTGTTCTAAAAGTTACATGAAACATAGGGGAAGTGTCCAAAACTACATGTAGCATGTAAAGTTGCTAAATAAATTTCAATCCCTTTCCTTTTTCCTAAAACATGTAAAGATGAAATTATCTTGATTGAAAAAATACATATTTTGAGCAGTCTTCAACAGCATTTTCTTATCATTTCCAAATCAAATTTTGTCGCCTCCCAGATTAAAATCCTCTCATGGTTTCCCATGGCACTTAGAACAAAACTTAAACTCCTTACAAGCCAACAGGGTCTTAACAAGCTCCTACCTAACTCTCCAGCTTCCCCTGGACATTTCGGCACAAGAACCCTTCTTCTGTTTATGCACCTTGACAAACTGATTCCAATCTCAGAGATGTTGCACCCGCCTCTTCCTATGTCTGGAACAGCCTTCTTCCGAGTCCTTTCATGTCTGCTTCTACTCATTCAGGTCTCTGTTCAAATGCCCCACACCTCCTCTCATTGATTCTCGAACACATCCCCCCTGCTTTAATTTACCATGACACTTGTTATCACCTGATATATTCTGGAGTATTTGTGTATCATCTGTCTCCCCCGGTTCGAATGCAGTGCACGTGAGCGGGGACCGCCACTTTCTTGTTCACTACTACATCCCATGTGTTCAGAAAAGCATCCAATAGAAGAAAACATGTGGCAAGTATTTACTGAATGAATGAATGAATCTTTCAATCTAAACATCTCTGAAGAATAGTATTCCCGTGTGTAACTATACTAAAATATATTTAAAAATTTTAAACCAGAACAGGAAGAAACGTCACCAGAATGCATTAAAATTCAACCACGCAAACAGAGCATGTTTCTCCAGAGTCCCTTCCTCAACAGCCTCTCCGTGTTTTCCAGATATAGTTGTATTATGCCTATGTCTGTTTTTCCAGTTCTCACTTTTCATAAGAATTTTTGTGGCATTCTTAAAGTTTACTATTCTTAGCGATTTTCAATGAGTAAAAATGTAGTAAAAGACAGTTCTGACTTCCTGGTAAATAGAGGGCATGGGAACACCCACAGAGTCCTTTTCCAGCTTGGCCTGAGGCTGTTTAAACTTTATTCTAGAAACATGAATTGAGGAGCCTCTCCACTGACCTTGGAGGGAGTACGTGGCCTTCAATCAAACTCGGGTGTGGGCTTTTGCAGTCTCCATGGTACCATGTGCTGAGGCCAGCTCTTAAAAGAGGGCCTGCATCCTGCCATGTGCCATGACTTAGGCCCCAGTCATCATTTCAGGTGGTCAGCAAATGGCTCTAGGAAACATCTGGATTTGAGCCCAATGTAGGTAAAGCTAGATAAGTCTACTGAAGGCAGTATCTCTTTTATGTCGCGGAAAGCACCAATCAAATTCAGACTGCCATCCTTTGCTAGACATGTTTTTCTTTTCTACACATAAATGATCCCTGTTCTCCAGTCTTAAAACTTCCAATTCCTTTGAAAGATGGTAAGAGCTGAGGTTCCTCTCACCATACTGCTTGCCGTCTGGTATACCCAAGAGAAAATGCAATTACAAAGCATAATTTGAACAAACAAAATAAAACATAATACAAATAAGAGCCAGTTCCTAGAAAAACAAAAAGGCCTGTTCTGCATATGCCCTAATCTCTGTTACTGATTTATTGGCTGTATGTCCCACTCCAAAAAGCATTTGGAGAAGCCCACATGCCAGAAAGCACTTTAATGCTTCCAGTTTTCAGTCAAGTGACTGGGAGTTTTCCTTTGACAGCTGGCCACTTATCAGGACCTAGGCTATAACTTGTCTGCAATGTAAGAGTTATACTTAAAGCCAACTTGAGCAATCAGAGAAAACATGATCTAAGGGAGCTCAACCTGGAATCCAAATGATATTAACAATATTAATGAGGTGTCTGGTCCTTTATACCTTATACTTTTACAAAAAGTAGGCACCTAGTATTTTTACCCTTATCTTTCAACTCTGTATGTATTAGAATGCAACCTGCATAGTATCATTTTAATTAAATGATCACTGCATGAATAATGAACCAAGGTTCATGAAACCTAAAATTTTGACCTGAGCAGATATCAGCCCAAATATATGCTCTTTATTTTTAGTATTGTGCATGTGGTTGCACAGAAATTGCCTTTGACAACTATGCTTTTGATATATTGGCTGGAGACCCATTTCCTGAAAAATGGAATACAATTTTTACATTCACTGGGGTAAAGTGAATTACTATGCTCACCACTACGCCATGACCCACCACCACTATTATTACAACTCTTCCCAGTAGACATCTAACACTCCCCAGGCACACCGTTCTAAGCACATAGCATGTATTCTCTCCTAAGTCTCACAGTATCATTGTCAGGTAGATACTATTATTATTCCATTTTAACTCATGAAGAAGCTGAAGCATAGATAGGGTGGGGCGAGGTTATGGATTTACATATATATATAAACATGATACAATCTTATACTCATGCACCACATAGATCAGTGGAGGATACGCATATGCAAACAGATCGTTAGAGTCCTGGAGTTTTAAAGCAATGTTTATTTCCTAGCTCTTAATTTTCTGCACACCAGGAATACAGATATATAATAGATATAAGCTAAGAGAACATCGAAGAGCACACTCTCCTCTCATTATTAGTGTTTGTTCTCTGCCTGGCCATATACTTATGGGCCTCGTAAGTCTCATTTTCAGCATCCTCCTCAATTATTCAGCCTCAATTGTTCTATAAATACCCATGTAGGTATCAAACTTGTATCCTGGTGTTGGGCTCTGAAAATGTGACACCAGCTCCCAAAACATCGTCCTGTCTTTCAATGTTCTGCTGTTCTTCCCCAGCTTGTCACTTCTTCCTTCATAGTTCCTTGGCTTTATCTCAGACTCTCCGTTTTGCCAGCCAAGCCCTGATTACTGCTCAGTTGAGCTATTCTAACATACTTTTCTCTGACTCCCATGACTTCAGCGACCCACTCCTTCTAACCATCCTGCCTCACGCTACCAAACTGTCTTTGTCACATCATTCCTTTCATTTAAGTATAGACAATTCATTGGTGATCATGTCAAAATCTAAACTCCTTTGCCTGATTTGTAAATCCATAACCTCGCCCCACCCTATCTATTCAATTTTCTTTCCCACAAAGTCCAAAACACACCCACCGAACCAGTCAGGCTGTCATAAACTGCAGAAGCAGCGATACACATGCCTCTGCAACTACTATTGTTCCACCTCCCATGACCTCCTCATTGCTCAGGTCACCAGATCCTAAATTTTACACATCATTCAAAGGCCAGCTCAATCTCAATTAATTAAACTTTTTTCATTGCTGTAGCACACACTGGTCACTTCTTCTTACCTTCTATTACATTTACAAATTAAAATTTTAATTTAAATAACAGTAATGATGAGCTAACCTCCACTGAACACGTATTACGTATGTACCAGGCCCTATTGGGATAGTTTTATTATTCCTATTTTACAGATGGAAAAACACAAGTACAAAAGATAACACAATCAGCTTACCACTTGATTGCTTGCTAATCATTTCATTCGTGTTACACTGGTCTAACTAGCTTTCCACTCCTTGAGAGCTGAAACTAAGATTCATATTTATTCTGAATCTTCCACACAACTAGTGGAGTCTACATGCACGGTAAGTTATCAGTACTATTGATTGGTTGGACATGTTGATGTTATATAGCTTTTAAAATTCCTGCTGTGTAAGAATGGCACTGTGTACAATGCGCAAATACATGCTAAACGAACCCTTCAGAGCACAACGATGAATAGTTTTGGAGAATTTACAGTCTACAAATGGCCTTAAGTGATTCTAAAGTACCTTCATTTATCCATCTTCTAAATGCTTGGTACATATTAAAGATGTAAAGCCACAGGTGAGCTGTCAACAGTCAAGGACAAATTTTATTAGAATTTTTGGAGAGTTGCAGGGCAGGGAAGATAGCTAATTCTATCTTGGCCAAGAACTAGATCTTCTGTTTTTATTAAAACTTAGGTAGCAGCAAGATTTACCCAAGTACCAAATATTTGCACCACAGTATTATGGATTTTCTCCACATCTTTTCCATTGTTTTGTTTTGCTTTTTTTTCCTTTTAAAAACTATGGTTAGTATAAACATAAATTCAACAAAGATAAACATCACAGGAAAGATGAAGAAAGGTTATTATTTAGACTAAAACTTTAATAGTTTTTAAAAGTCATAATTATTTCTTATATTCATTATAGGCATAATTTCTAGTTTTTCATTCCCACACCCATTCTATGGAGAACAAACATCAAATGTTAAAATTCACAAGATTCCTCTTCCCTCTTACTTCATATTGAAGCTTCAACAAAGGCCAAAACCATAGAGAAAAAAAATTATTTCAAAATTCTTACACTGGCTCAATTGCAACTCACGAATGCCTGAGCAAACCCTTGTAAACAGTAACAACAGATTTTTTTTTAAACCAACATACCAATGAGAAAACTTATGTTACCAAAGTCAACCTAGTCTTAATTTCCACTGACTACTGCTCACTTTCACTAATTCCAGCATTTTTTTCACAAGAAAAAAATTACATGAAAAGAAAGAAAAGCATTTATATATCTTGTCTCTTTATGTAGTTTCTTAAAGCTTCAGCTTATCAGGATTTCCTTCCTTGCCAACTGAAGCCAGATACATGGCCCATCTGATCCAGTAATAATTTCAGTTTTAGAGATAAGCTGACTAGAAAAGCATTCTCTTGGAGAAGTGTGTTTTCAAAATAAAACTACTCAAAGAAAACATTATTTCATGTTAAATACATTTTATATCTTTCCCCCTAATTATATAAAAAACATCATCAGCTCACTGTGGAAAATTTAAAATATATGCCTTCTTTTATCAGTTTTTGCTCATCTAAGGTTTGTAGACCTAAGTAAGTCTTTTTCAACATAAGCATTAGCATTGCATACAGTTTTGCAATCATATTCAAAGTGATTACTTCTTTTTTATTTTTAATCATCTCCAATGCTCACTGCAAATCATCTTGTACTTTTGTATGTCTGTCCTCATGTAATTCACCTGTTGATGAACTGGATCACAAATTCAAACACTTTTTTCAAGAAGAGACCATATGGGATATATTTCCTACCTACTTGTGAATCTGAAAATAAATTCCTACAGCCTTTGCACATAAACATCACATTGGGTGGCTATGAAATTCTTGAGACATAACCTTGTCTTTTAAAACAGTCTTTTAGCCTCCAGGGCTGAGAAGTCTGAGCCCAGCTCGATGTTTGTTTCATTAGTAACCTGTTTGTTTTTGTTTCAATTCCTGAAGAATTCTGTCTTTAACCTGGAAACTCAAACATTTTAAAAAATATGTCTCTGAATGGACATAAAAATTCCAAATTTTATCTCAGACTTTCTCCAGCTCAAGAAAGTTTTCTTCTGACATCCACTTGACCACTGTTTCCAGTATTCTGTTCCATTTCTTCACTGAGGATAGGTGTAATTCTTAGAGTCAATCTGTGTTGTCTGCCTTCTCTCTCAAGATTCTCACCTTGGTCCTTTTGTTCCTTACTTTGTCTACCACTTTACTGGCTCGATTTCTGCAGTTTTCTCTATATTCACTCTCTTCAGTACAGGTTTTAAATCTGCTATTATATTTTTGGCATTTTGCATTCATTTCTTGTTTCAGCCTCTGCAAACCTTCCTTCATCCCAGTCTGTTTTTTTCCTGATGGCCCCTGACTCTTCTCTCATGGTGGTTATGCCTTCTCACATCTCTTTGAGAATACAAAAAATATGTCTGGTAAAATGTTTTTCTCTTTCCTGGAGAAATTTATTTTCAGATACATACACAATCTTACTTCGAGTTTTAATAAAAAGCTTCCTTTCTCTTATCTTGTAGTATCCTTTCCTTAGGCCTCTTTTGGCATTTTTCTGTTGGTTCATAGTAGAAAAGAGAACAATATGTTCAAGTCTGGCACTTGCCAACAGACAGTATTGGTGAAGAGCCTTCATATTCCCTTGCTTTCCTCTTGGGCACAAACAAAGCAGATCTGAAGGGCAAACTGACCCACACTGTGCCTACCTCGATTTTTAGGATATACCAGATATTTAGTTATCGCAGTTTTCTTGGCATTAGGTTGGGGCTTCTCCTGCTCTAACTGTTGCGAGTTCTGACTAGTAAGAGAGACTGAGAGGCATTCTGCAGTTCTGTTTTAAAGGGCAGCATATATAAGATCATATGGCCGCCCACCATGCATTGCCCCCTGCCTCCTTCTTGCCTCTCTTCCTATTATGGTACTTTTATTACACAACTAGCTGTCCCAGGATATAACACACCTCTGCTTGTCTCCATCTACTTTCTGCTTGACTGTGGTCTCAGAGCTGCAGTCTCTGACCATTCAGAGAGAAATTGGAAAGAAATTGGGTGGTAGGCATGACTCAGGATTTGACTCTGGCTGGCTCAGAAGATAGTTTCTTACTATTTTGCTTTTCCAGCCAGTACAGCTCCAAGGTCCTGGAATAGTCGGGGGCAAATGATGAGGGCAAGATACATTTTCTTTCTATTCTCTTTTAGTACTAGCTGGGCTTCTCTGGTTCAGTGTGTGTGGTAGAATGTGTGTGTGTGTGTGTGTGTGTGTATGTGTGTGTGTGTGTGTGTGTGTGTGAATCCAACACAAGGGGATAAAAGATTTTCTTATACTACTCATAGATTCAAAGGGCATAATAGTCCCATATATTATGCAAATAGTCCCATAATAGGTCATGCTTTATGTAGAGAGGCAAAGAAAATTATAAAATTCAAAGTCACTATAACCCTCCCAAAATTTGGAGGGGGGAGTAAGAACATTCACTGAAGTTGAAAGTATTAACAATTTAAAATGGGTGAAATCAGCCCCCAGCAAAAGTTACTTCTGAGATTATAGTATTTCTGAACTCTACATGGGGGGAAGAAAACAAAGTATTTCTTTTATCAAAGAAAGCCAGGTAGACCTGAATGCATCCTTAGGATCTGAATGATGTTAATGTAAATCAATTTATAACCAAGTAAACTCTATTGTCTCCAGATTGAGGAAATAGTGAAAAATAAATAAATAAATAACCTGCTTAGAATCTATGAAAATGAGAAGCAGAGAACAGGAATTCATCAGTGAGTCTCTACACCGTCTAGGAGAGAATATGTCTGACTAGCTGGCATGAGCATTGCCATTCTCTTGGCAGGTACATCTTATCTTGGAAGAAGGGATTATTATAACTGCTGACTCTATTACCAACACCACCTAGCTCCTTTACTCTGAGCCAGTGAGAAAGCTCTCACTTTCCACATGAGGATTTCCCTTAGTTTAGAGAAAAACCTGGGCAGGAAAAATGTGGCTCCAGTGCTGAATGAATAATAGAACCTAATTCTGGAATTTGCAGCGAACAGCTCGACTCCAGCCATAGCCGTTTGATAGAGCAAAGCGACCCACGCTGTGAAAAACATTCCATATGAATTTTTTCTTTTTGCCTATCTTTCCTATATCCAAATGCCTTTTGTGATTCCCCCACTGCCTTCGAACTTAATTTCAAACTTTTGAATATGACTCTCAAGATCCTTCTCAAATTTATTCTCCACCAGTTTCCAACATGGGCTACCATTTTCCAGTCTGGCCCATCTCGATGCCTTCCCAAGCGCCCACTCGTTCCTTCCTCCCTGCCTTTTATCATGATTTCTCTTACTTAGAATGTTCTCCCTCTTCCTTCCACAAACCAAAATCTCATTGGTTCAAGGGCAAGTTCAAGCCCACTCTTCTCCATGAAAACTTCTCTGGCTATACTAGACCCACTGATTTCTGCATTTCAAATGTAGTTCCTAGCATTCCGAGGTCTTACTTTTCCCTGCCAGTCCTAAATTGCCATTGTAGATTCCTGTTGACTTTGTCACTAGACTCCATTCTCTTCTGTGTTATTTAAGCTTAATGAAATGGCATAAAGTAGTATTAAATTTCAAATGGCAGAGAAATTTCTTCACTCCCCTATCTTCACCGTGCTGATCGCAGTGATGATGACAAATAAGCACCCATACATTTCTCCAAACTGAAATGAAATCTAAATCAGTCTACACTGCTAAAATCCAGACCTGAATGTGGTCTGCTATGTGTGTCTTTGCAGTGAGGTGGCTGGTATTCTAGGTCTTTCCCATGTGAAACCAAATGGAACAGTGGTAAAGCATGGAATCTGGGTTCAGAGAGAGCTGGATACAAACCTCTGCTTGACTATTTCCTCAATAAATAGTCAACTTAGGGAAAGTTTCTTAGGTTTTCTAAGCTAAGGTTTTCTCACCTGTAAAATGGGGAGTTCATAGGGTTTTGGTGAAGGTAAACAAGATTATGTTTAGCACAGTGCCTCACACATGGTAGGTGCTGAATAAATATTAATTGATTAGTAATAAGAGTTCCAAGGGACACCTTCATCTGCATTACTCCCTTGAGAACTCTGGGATAGCTCTAGGACAAGAGAAATCTTATTGCATAAAATCTTAATAAGGCTAATTGGAATAACAAAGTAATGAAAGCATCAAAATTTGTTCCAAGACCAGCCTTAGTAGTAAGGGGAGACAAAGATGCTCCCACCTCAGATACAGACCAAGAAAAAGGGGGAAGGGGACAGAATACTGCTCTAAGAAGGCAAAAAACTCCCCGAGATAGAGCCAAAAGCCAGTGCCCTAATCTGGGGCATCAGACCAGAATCAACAAGGAAGGTTTTTGGTGAGACTCCAGATAGTGCCTTCAAATAAAATATGTACTGGTTCTAACCTGTTCAAATTTCTTCAGCCGAGGGTGTGTAAAACAGGAATAACAAGACTGTCTCTGGAACTGCGAGGAGTTGTGCTCAATTACTGGCCGGGCCACTCTAAGTGGTCAGAAGCTAAGATCACTGGAAAAACGCTCTGTTTGCAGTCAGCTAGGCCAGGAGAGGAGCAGCAGCGATGGTGGTCACACGGGGTTAGAACTGAAAACTGCAGCAGAAGCTAACCACTAGCTGGGTAAAGATCTCCCTTTACTGGAAGCCTTTGAAGATGAGACAGGGTATGAGTACAAACCAAAGTAAAACTGAGAGGTGGCTGAGAGCCACATAAAGCATGATTTAAGGCCAAGTCCTGATTATCCCTAAGGGTATGGTCCCAGAAAACTGGTTATAAATAATTATTCCAGAGTTGGGGAGCATAAGCAGCAACAGGACTGGCAGGGGCATAATCCCTGGCCCTCACCTCTTTCCAACGCCTGGATGACCTCCAAAATAATTTAACTCATTATACCTAATTTGAAAAATATTTCTCAAACTGCTCAAGGGTATCCACTAATAAGTGTTCCAGCGGTAACCATTAGGTCTTATCACATGTGGAGGCAAATATTCTAAAGAAGCACATAGTACATTATTCTTAATTAAATCTGGTAACAGACTTGAAGTATGACCTGGGGATTAACTTGCTAAAGTGGTTAAACAAAGATTCTTGGCGCCTAAGTGCTTGAATACTAAGAACAGTTCAAAGATTCACAGGACTCAAGTCAAACCAGAAACCTGGGTGAGAGGAACAGGGCTGCTTTGAATTCTTGGCAAGACTGCTTCGGCTGAGAGTATAAGATCAGGTGATCTGAGGATAAGACTAAGGAAGTGTAAGAAAAGACACTGTTCTCCTTGCACAAGGATTTCATGGATAAAATCATTACTTCAGCAGTTAAGCAAAAGGAAAGGGATCCCCAGAACACCCAGATACTCTGAAATTTCATAATATGCCTTGGTGTATTATTTCAACCTACACTATGCTGGACCCCAGAGAAGCCCTTTGAATCTGGTAAACTGTGTCTTTTACTTATGGAAAACATTCTTTCTTGGGTACTTTCCACCTCTACTGTTTCTTTGTTTTGTTTTGTTTTTAACTCTTTTTATTTAACCTCCTACTGTGATTCTCTCAGGTTATTATTATTTTGCATCACTGTTGTTTTCTTTGTTGTTTTTCCACTTACTGGGAAATTTCTCCAACTGTATTTTCTGAACCTTCTTTTAACTTACATATTCTTAATTTCAGTTATCAGGTATTTTCCCAAGAGCTTTGAATATTTCTTTTTAAAAAGCATTAGGATTGTTATAATTATGAAAGGATGAAAGGAATAATTCATCAGGAAGACCTAACAATTGTAAATTTGTATGCATTTAATAATAGAGCCTCAAAATACATGAAAAAAAAATTGACAGAATCAAGAGGAAAAACAGCCAATTCCATAATTATATCAAGAGACTTGAGCATCCATCGGTAAGCAAGTCAGAGAAAAAAATAGATAAAACACCTGCATCTACACAGGAGATGTTAACAACACTATCAATCACCATCTAATTGACATTTATGGAACACAACATCCAATAACTGCAAAATGTGTATTACCTTTGAATGCACATAGCACATTCACAAAGACATGCCATATCTTGGACAATGAAACAGGTCCATACATTTTAAAAGACTGAAAAATATGATCTATTTTCTGGCCACAACAGAATTAAATAAGAAATCAATAACAATATGGTATTTATGAAAATCTTAAATATATGGAAATTCGACACCCTCCTACATAATTCAAGTCAAAGATGAAATCACAAGGGAAACTAGGAGATTGTTGAGCTGAATAAAAATGAATTCAGCTAAAATATTACTTTAAAGTGCATGTATTATAAAAGGAGAAAAAGGTTTTAATTAGAAAATGACAAAGACAAGGAAAGAAATTGGTGGAATAGAAAATTGATAAAATAGAAAATTATCAAAGACAAAAGCTAGTTTTCGAAAAGATCAATAAAGTTAGCAAACCCCAAGTTAGATTCATTGAGAGAAAGAAAGAACATAAATCACCAGGACAAGGAATAAAAATGGGGTTATCACAACAGATCCTGCAGACATTTAAAAAAACAAAGTGAAAATCTTTATGCTAAGAAATTCAACTATTTAAAAGAAAATTCTTGAAAAATACAACTTTCCAAAATTGATACAAAAAGAAACAGAATATCCAAATAACCCTTTATATAAAAATTTAATTCATCATAGAAAATTTTCTCCAAAATAAAATTTGCAGATGCTTTTACCGGTAAATTCAAAAAAACATTCATGAAAGAAATAATACTAATCTTATACAAACATTCTTGGAATACAGAAAAGGGAACATTGCCCAAATCATTTTGGGTCCAGCATAACCCTAACACCAAAACCTGTCAAAAACATCACAGAAAAGAACTTAAAGACCACTAATCCTCATGAGTATAGACAAAAAATTCTTAACAAAATATTAGCAGATTAAATCAATAAATAGTTAAAAAGAATATAACATCATGACCACGTAGATTTTATTCCAGAAATCCAAGGTTGATTTAATATTTAAAAAAAAGACTAATAAAATTTACCACATTAGCAGAATAAAGGAGAAAAACCACATGATCATTTCAACGTAGGCAGAAAAAAACATTTGAAAAATGCAAAACTTATTCATGATTAAAGAAAGAGGAAAAAAAAAGAAACACTGCAAACTAGAAGGCAGAGAATTTCCTCAAACTGATAAACACCATCTTAAAAAAAACAACACACTTAGTGGTAAAAAACAGATTTGTTCCTCAGATTTGAGAACAAAGCAAGAATACTTTTGACACTTCTATTCGACATTGTATTGGAGGTTCTAGACATAAGACCAAAAACAGAAGAAAAGAAGAAAAATTATAAAAGTACTAAAATTGTCCTTATTTTCAGCTGAGATGAAAAAAGTAGAAAACCCCAGAAAATTTATAAAACATCTATTAGAACCAATTAGGGAACTTAGCAAAGTCTACAGCATATAATGTTGATATATGAACACTTATTTTTATGCACTGGTAGCTAATGATCTGAAAATAAATTTTGAAAAAATTAAATTTTTAGTAGCAAAAAAATATAAAATAGGAATAAAACTATTAATATTTCTAAGACCTCTACACTGAAAACTACAAAACACTGTTGAAAAAATTTAAAGAAGACTAAAATAGAGAGATATACTACATTCATGGATTGGAAGATTCAACATGGTTATGATAGCAATTATCCCCGAACTGATTTCTAGATTCAATGAACTCCGTATCAAAATCTCAGCAAGCTATTTTGTAGAAACAGCCAAACTTATTATAAAATAATTTACATGGAATTGCAAAGAACCTAGAATATTAGAAAAGAACAAAGTTGGCATACTTATTTAATTCAAGATTAACTCTGATGCTACAGTAATAACAACAGCTTTTTTACAAACAAAAAGACAGATACCTAGATCAATAAAGAGAATAAAGAATCCAGAAATAAACCTATACATTTATGGTCAATTAATTTATGACAAAAGTGCCAAGATGATTCAATGAGGAAAGAAACGTTTCTTCAACAAATGGTATTGGATCAACTGGATAGCCATATAGAAATAATGTTGATATGGATATCCATCCTCATTTCACACCATACACAAATGTGTGCTGAAAGCCAGCTAACTTGTGCCAGCTAACTTGTGCCAGCTAACTCAAAATACTGAATCACAGACCAAAAACCTAAAAGTATAAAACTGCACTCTGGGGTCAATTTGGGTAGAAAATCTTAACACTCACTATGCCGCTATTCCTTCCTGTTTATAGACTCCTTACCTCACTACCAACCTAGGCTCTGTGTGAAGCCACCAAGTCTTGGACTACACTACTTGAGGTCACATCCCTGACTTTGGGTAAGATGTATAAGGTCAGCTGCAAAGGCTAAGGGAGGGAATGGTTTTTGCTAACCCAGTTCTCCTATTCTCAGCTCTTCCCTGACCCCTACCTTCAGGAAAACCTGACTCTTCAATTCTCCAGAGTTTCCGAGATTCTCCAGCACAAGTTAGCTGGCTTTCAGCACACATTCTGCTTTCTCTGTTCCAAGTCAGATAGCATGTCATTCGTTTTCTGTCTTTCAAAAATTTATCTTCTCCTGTTGTTGTTTCTTCTCCTTTTCTCATTGTGGTAGGTTATATGCATTTTATTCCTTCGCTGACAATAGAGTTGAGGCTTTCGTTGGAACGGAGATAAATGTGAATATAATTGTTCTCGAGTAAAACATCAGGGAAAAAATAATGACTATATTTAAATAATGAAGTACAAAAGGCTATTATGAGCAGTAAATCAATGTCTTCCATAAAGGCCTACATACAATGTGTCTGACAGAGGGTGAGGTATTGGAAGCCTCGAAGTCTGTCCACATGCAGTGTGCTCGGGGACTCCTACCGATACCTGTTTTAAGGCTATTCTTAAAAGCTTCTGGCGTTGATAACACTAAGCGTGCCATTTCAGCATTTCCCTAGAGCCTCCCAGGACCTTTGCTGTGGACTCGTGATGGGCATTTACTATTCATGTGAAAACAATATGGCTTCTAGAGGCAGAAGAAACAAACACTTTCAGTCAATAGGGTAATGTTATTTAGTAAACAGCTAACAGAATGGAATTCAGGAAATTCAGGGAGAAAAGAGCAAAATATTCTTGTGGATCTGGATGAAATGCAGTAAGAAGAGTTGTCCTTTTCCTGTTTCCATCTTCCCCCTAACCAGGAAGTCCTAGAAGCAGTGCATAGCTGAAACATGTATGCATGGCGCATGGCAAATACTAATTTTATTTTTAAAACAATCTAGCAAGGTAGGTTAGTACTATCATAGCACATTTTATGGACAAGGAAATGAAGCCACCAAGTAATTAAGCTACTTTGCCCCATGTCACATAACAAGTCATGACACAAATGGTATCAGAACTCTTGGCCTCTGGGTTTTTAGCTTGTTTCTTCACTTATGAGTCATTCCTTTTTTTTTTTTTAAGAGACTTGACTTACAGGTCCTCACAATTCCATTTCCAAAGAAAGTTACACTGATAAACCAAATGCAGAATGGCCCAAGACTAAGCTTTTCCTCATCCACAGGCGCCTCGTTCTGATGAAGCAATTCGGAAAACACATATGCTGATATCCAGCAACAACCCTCACTCTCAATTACCAGGATCCAAGTAGGTGGGATCTACACATTCAGTCTCAACGAACAATTGCTGAACAGAAGCCCAGATGAAGGGGAAAGCCCCAAACTCAGGAAAAAGTTTCCTCTTTCAGGAGCCAGTTCAAGCAGGCACATGCAGAAAGAAAGCCACACCAAAAGAAAAGTCGCTGAGTGAGATAACCCACACCCATATCATTCTTACCATTTACAAGGCTCCTACCCATAAGTGAGTTCATATGCACTCACAACAACCCTATGGACAGGCATTATTAACATCAGCCCATTTACAGAAGAGAAAAGGACCCTGAGGCTCAGTAGTGTTATATGACTGTTTGGATCACATACTTAGTAAATGGCACAGCCAGAGCTCAAGTCATGTGTATCCTATCTCATGATTTCTTCTTCAACGCCCCATATAAAGAGCTCTGTGACGGTGGTTCCATTGCTTTGTGATTCCTCCCTCCCTTTCTCTTTTTCCTTCTTTCCTTTAAGAATTTCTTCTATGAATTTTATCATAAAAATAAGAACGGCCAACACTTATTAAGTGCCTGCTATATTCAGGAACAGTGTGGTATGTGTTAGGTAGCTTACACGGATTTTCTCTTCACTATTATCTCTAATATGTAGATGAGAAAACTGAGGCGCGGAGAGGGAAGTAACTCAAACTAGGTCACCAGTAAAATGTAGAGTCTAGGATTTAAACCCAGGCAGCTTGACTTCAGAGTCAACACTCTAATTCATCACTATCTTGCTTTCCTTTAATGCAAAATGAGAAAGAAAAAAAAAGCTTCATTTTTTTTTTTCTAAATTGACCAGAAAATTGGTGGTAGTTTTTAGGAAAACACAGTTCTCACCTGTTGGGGAATCTCACCGGTATTATGGGTGAGCCCTTTCTCTGAGCTAGGTCTGGTTTTCATTTTTAAAAACAAATCAGCAAAAGATCATTTTGTATTTCCTTTTCTTTCCCATCCAATGCAGTGCTAAATGACATGCAGATATTATCCATACTGGTTTCAGCCTTTGACTGGTAAGAGTTCTTCATCATATCAAACATCTGAACAGTTCTGGTCTCTGTTATTGAAGATATGAACAAAAAGGAAGTAGCCTTTAACCCAGCTAAACTTCATGGACACAACAGGCAAAAGCTCTCAGAGTTGGAAAGTTTTTTTGGACATCTTTTATTACTTCCTCTGGGAAGAAATAATGAGTATTAGCAGCATCTAATCATATTTTAATCATAATTCTGTTGTCTCGACACAAGTAAGTTCAATGGTCAAGTACCATGCTATATCCAAAGAGCAAAAATAAAACAGCAAGCAATAATAATTCTCAAAACAAGAAATTTCTCACAGAAATTCTTTGAATAATACATGTCCCAAGTGTTGCAATAGATGTGCTTTATCGTTCTTGGAAAGGTATACACAGATCTTGTGTGACTTAAGTATATAGGCTTGTTATTGGAATTTGCTAATCCCATTGGTTTCCCATGAGAAAAGGGGAAAATTGTTATATAGCATTGAGGAATTTGGGGTATATAAAAGGAAATCTGCCCAAGAGGGTTCCACTAGCTTTCACACAAAGTATGCATGGGGAAGGACTTGTTTTTTTCCTCCCAATCTATCAGAAACAGATACTTTTATTGTAAGAAAGAAAGAAAGAAAGAAAGAAAGAAAGAAAGAAAGAAAGAAAGAAAGAAAGAAAGAAAGAAAGAAAGAAAGAAAGAAAGAGAAGGAAGGAAGAAAGAAAGAAGGAAGGAAAGGAAGAAGAAAAGGAAGAAGGAAAGGAAGGAAGGAAGGAAGGAAGGAAGGAAGGAAGGAAGGAAGGAAGGAAGGAAGGAAAAAAGAGAAAATTGATGAAGTATGAGAAAAGAATTTAAAAAGGAACACACAATATACATATCCCCAAAATTTTAACATAAAATCATTTATCATATTGTCATAAAGATTTTTAAATGTTTAATTTTCGATTTCTGCATTTTCACAGACCACTAATTAATACCTCAGGACCTACACTAATTGGAGGACTGTACTTTGAGTCACACACATTTAGAGTGTGTGCAAGAAACATACTCTTACTACCAATTTTACTGATTTCTTGAAATCAATCGTTTCCATAAAGGTAGTTGGATCTGTGGTGGTCCAAGATCCTTTGCCAGCTTTAAAACTGTATTGCATTTTCCAGAAGATTTTTTAATAGTATGTACCAAGAACTACACAATATTCACATTCTTGACCCAGCAATTACATGTCTATGAATCTATCCTAAGGAAATAATACTTCTGCACAGAGCTGTTAACTGCTGGTTTATTAAAAATGGTCAAGACTGGAAACCACATAAAGTCCCCCAAATGAAGGAATCGTAGAACAAATTATGCTCCATACTGCCCAGAGAAGCTTCTCCTACATGTCATACAAATTCCTCCCTGTATTCTCTCTCATGATCCACGTGTATTTCCTTTGCGGCACTTACTATTGTGATTAATTAAACATCTGTGTAATTATTTAGTGACTCATAATACTAAGCCCTGTTTCTACTGTTTTCTCCAACACATCCCCCATACTTATGATAGTTTCTGGCACATAGTAGCTGCTCAATAAATGTTGACTGAATGAATGAACACAGTATGGTATGAGATAATTCTAATGACTTTGATTCTCCTGATACAATATCAAGTGAAAAAATTAGTATGCTAGACTACAGTAAAAGAAACACAAGAATATTTAAGCTACTTAACATAATCCTAAAACCAATTTATGCTGTTCAAAAAGAACTTGTTGGAATAGTTCAGGAAGGCTAAAGATCAGCTTTACTTGAGATTGTAAAAATATTAGAGTCAGTAATTGCTTTTTTACAGTACATTTGAAACAAGGAGAAAAGCACTTAGCTTGGGAAAGTTGGTATAGTAACAATAATGGGAAGACAAAAAGTAGAAATGTCCTGTGGCTTTTTTACTTCTATGCTATTCAGTAGGGACCCTAGTGTTCAACCTAAAGAGGGTAGAACAAACAATGCAAAAAAAAAAAAAAAAAAAAAAATTCAGTTCCACATAGAGAAGCTAGAGAGAGAGGGCCAAGTCACTTCGAGTGGTCTCAAGAATACAGGTAGGTAAGAATTGGATTCCAGGGCCTAAAGGAATTTCAGAGTCACTGATAGTCATCCCTGAGAGATTATAAGAAAAGCAGAAAAAATAACTGAAGACTGAGGAGGGTGAAGGATTGCCAGAGAAAGTAACATTTGCTCTTTGTTGCTACACAGAATGTAAACAAAACAAAAGGATTTCAGTTATAGGTAAATAGATGTAAGGGTTGATATAAGGGGGAAAACTATTTAACTAGTTATTATCACCATTTAATACTTCCCTGCCTTGTGTACCGCAGATGCTCTGTGACTTGACAGAGATGGAGGAGGAGGGTTGGGGGTAGAGCGTTAATCCAGAATTCTGCCAACCTTGCTAATTCAAGGAAGCTCTCTCACTCTCTCTGGCAGCCCAAGCCACAAAGCCATGATCTCAGCACCGGTGAGCCTGAGTGTTTCAGTAACTTCTTCATTTTCATCATCAGCCCTCCATGCAATGTAAAACAACTGCAGGCTTATGAAAAAGACCAAAGGTGCATCATGGCTTGTGAATCAAAATCCATACCCAGGGGATGGTGCTCTGGGAACAACTGAGCACTATGCGATTTACCCTTTGCTCACCCTAACACCAGTCCAAGCAAAAAATAAATAAATAAATAAAACCAACAGGATGCAGACTAGAACACAGTCCAGATTCCCTTTCAATTCCTACCCCCACCGCCCCCCCGCCTTGCTTATCTTCTAATTTTCCTAATTATAAATAATCAATCATCCAATTGGTTCTGGAATTGCATCACTAATGGTCTGGAGAGATAGTATTGTGGTATTGACTGAATTTAGAAAGACCCAGGAAGAACTGTCTCTCAAACTTCAAACAACTTGCCCCTCTAAAAAACAAAAAAGAAGAAAAAAAAAGTAAAAAAAAAAAAAAAAGTAGAGATAACATGCAGCTTAGACTAAAGACACCAAACACCTTGAAGATAAGATACATAATCTCAAAACAGTCCATTGAAGCTGTGAAAATGCTATCAGGATCATCTCCAAAAAATGCAATTTACTGTGAAAGTCTAATCAGTCATTTGGCAAACATTTTCCTGGACAGATAAGAGATTAGGGTAGGGGTGAGAAGAGATGGGAAAGGCACTGTGCCAGAAAGAAGGAGACTTAATCACTGTTATTGATCTCTTAAATCAAACCAACGCAGTTTTCTTCCATGCTTCACAAATTACTAAAAATTACAACATAGAAAGCAAAATAAGTTAAAAGTGAACAGATACATTTTGGACACAAAAGAATCAAGTTATTCATATGGAATATAAGTCTGCTTTTTACTCACTTTATCTGCCCCACATTCCAAAGCACTTTAGAAAGGTTAGTAAACAAACAATCGTGTCAGGCCCCAAGCATATCTCAGAGCAAGCACGGACTGGGCTCTCAAGGTCCTCTTCTGCTACATGAGTCCATGATTTACTAAATATTCATGGTTCCATCCGTTTGTTCCACATTAATAAACATCTGTTCTATGTTAAAGCACTCGTGTTTTTTATAAATCAGCCATTCTGCCCTATTGAAAGCTCCCGTAAGGGATATTGTTTTACTCACCGATTAGGCCGTTCATCCAATTATAGCGAAAGGCTACAGAATGACCTGCCCAATTACTAACACCTGGGACCTACTGTATGACCGACCAAGGCATCTTATGAAGCACAAGTCAGCTGTGATATTTAGAAATGATGGATGTTCAGGAAGCCGGTCTGCAAGGAGGAAAGTGGGGGAACATTTCTTTGACTCCTTGCCACATCATTAGCTTCAAGTGGAAAATAATAAGGTTCTCAAAGTGTTTTAATAGATACAGTACAAAGCAAGGATCTGAAGTCTCAAGGACTGACTGCTAGCTTCTCGAATCTGTTTTTTATAAAAATGTTTTGTTGACCACAGCACCCACCCTTCTGTCAAGCTTTATTTTTCTAGTCAACTACATGTGGTAATTTACAGCCTTTTTAAATTGCCTCCATAGATTTTTTAATTATTATTATTATTATTATTATTATAGTAAAAGCACTGAAATATGGCACCACCACTTCTCTATTTGTGAAGGGTCTAAAGAGGTTTGGATACTTCATTTTTGCAGGCAACCGATATTGTAAAGTAGAGGAACACAATACATGGTCTGAATAGGTTTTTTCATTGTAGGGAGAAGACATTTGAGAAATGCCGTACAGAGAGGTGAAGTGACTTGCCTGAGATCATACAGCTTGTTGGAGCAGAGTGGGCCAAGGAAGTCAGCTCTCCAGATCCCTTGTCCGGATCTTTTCCTATTTCTACTATCTTTCTAGTCTTTTGTACTGTCTTATTTATTAAGCTTGAATTGTGTTTATAAATACATAAGGTTTATTTATAAATATTTTATAATTGAGGCTTTTTGAAGCCTTAGTTCAGACATTTTTTTTCTCATATTTTGGAATTAGCAAAGCGCTCTGTACATTTGTATCTGAATTCATAGGCCCTCTGGAAATTGAATTCCTTTGAGAAAGATAGTCAGTTGATCACTGTGCTACTCTTGAGAGTGGAGCAGAAAGCTTTATGGACAGCCATTTCAGCAGACATCCCCCCTTCCTGCCAGGAATGAGGCTCAGTCACGGCCCTAATGAAGCAAGACAGGTGGGATTAGCAGAGGCCCAGCTGGGTTGGAGAGAGCAAGATGAGCTGGAGCTCCAGAACACAGTCGGCCTGCGGAGAGGGTGAGGTGAGAGCAGGCAGGGAGCAGAGGGAGAGGAGAGGTGATAGAGGGGAGAGGTAGGACCGTGGTGGGGAGGGAAAGAAGTAGCAGGTGCCCTAAGGCAGATGATCCTGGACATAGCTAGGAAAGACAGAAGGAAGAAAGGACAGGACAAAATGGCTGAATCAAGAGAGGCAAGAAGACCAGAGTTTAGGGGGGTCAGGACACATCCCATGACTCCAGGAGACTGGAGAACCAAGGGTCAGAGGGCCTGAGACTGAAGTCAGGGACTGTGTCTGCCCCGCTCTTTTGTGACCCAGTGCCCAGATCACAGCAGGTCTTCAGATATTCGTGGAAGGATAAAAGGGATAAGTAGGAGTGTAAGGGACCAAGGCAGAAAGTCTGGTTATTTAGGGGCTTAGCTCAATCGAAAAGTCTAGATAACAGCAAAAAATGACCTGAAATTGAGTCAAGATCCCCGAGAAACAGCACACACTTCTCCCCAGAGTTAAAAAAGTGGAAGGTGAGCTCATGGCCAAAGGCAATAAAGAGACAACAGGAAGAGAGGTTAGAGGAGAAGGAGGGAGAACATAGTTTGTTTTTTGTTTGTTTGTTTGTTTGTTTACTAATTATCTATAGACGCCTCCATTTTCTACCACCTACATCCCAAGACTCTTGATAAAGATGCTTTTGATAAAAAAAAAAAAAAAAATCTGTCATTGTTAAGTGTGTCCCATTATAGTATCATTCTTCCACTTTGAGCTGGACTCAGGCCTTATCTAGAAATGGCTAATGCAATCTATAAAGAAATATTCCCATAGGATGATGAGCTGGGCAGAAATAAATATCCACCGGAGCCCCCTCAAACCAAGGCTTCCAAAGCCTTTTTATCGAGGAACTGCTTCCTCCACTTTGGATCTTTAGTTCCCAGCCCTGTAGGCACCACCCTGTTTCCTGTTGTTCCAGAAAGTGACAGGTAGACCAGGCCCAGGCTCAAGATCTCTCTTGAATTTTGATCTCCAATCTTCCCCCTGAAGACTAGGCCTCTGCAGATCCTGATACCTTTCCTATCTTTGCAATGACATGGCTGAGAAAGAGGCCTGACCCTGGTGATGTACAGCTCAGATTTCTCTCCGCTCACACCAGGATTCCCAGATCACTCTGCTTTTCCTCGAACTCCGCCAAACCCTGTGAATCTTAATGCTGAGCTTGCTAGTTCTTGAAGCAGTTTCTGCCCACTGTTCCCTGCTCCTGGACCATACCCAAATCAGCTGACCCTACATAAGTGACTCATCCAAGAACCACGGATTGTTAGAGGCAAAATTCAGAGCTAAGAAAGCTGGCATAGATAGTATCAGGAACAGGTTAGCACTCAGTTGATAAATACACACAAGAAAATTTAAATTGCCCTGAAAAAGCAAGAATTTATAAAATTTATAGCATGAAAATATAATATAAAAGTTTAAGAAGTTTATGGGCTTTAAAAATTCAGCTCAGGATATCACCACAATGACCAAGCAGGCATAATAATTCAAAGATCCATAATGGTGCCTTAAAAAAGCATGTCTTTGAGAACTGGTAGAAGGAGCTAGACCTGTGTTACTCCAACTGTGCTCCATGGGAAACTAATATTCCTGAGATGTGAATTACTATGTCATGATCAGGTTAGCTTAGGGTGCATGCTCCACCCTCCTCCTTGGTATTCCCAATGCATTTAAGCATATTACATGTTCTAAGAAAGTTCTGTAGTAAAGAATCTCATTAAATTTGATTTAACCTAGTCTTTTCTAAATTTACTTGGCCACTGCTCTTTTTCTGAAGAATATCTATTTGTTTTGAGAATACAGTTTGGGAAATTCTGAGCCTAATTTAGTTAACAGGTTTACTTAACTTCTGATTTTTTAATTCAATTACTAGCTACTTGAAGCAAGCTACTTGCATCATTGAATTCCCTGGCATATGCCCTACATTAAATTGTGTACTCAGCGCTTTTTTCTTTTTTTTAATTTCCAGGATTTAGCAAAAGGATAAGAAAGTAATGATACCACTTCGAAAAGCCTTCCTTTGAAATCCATCAGCCACAGCTTCAGAAGACTGGATTTCAGAGTGGGAGCTATAACTGCTGGAGAATTTGTGTCCAAAAGCACATCCTTCTGGGGAATCAGAATATTATAGGCACATGACATGAGTGGCTGGAAAAGACCCCAGATGTTGGCCAATTTATGTTGTAATCTCATAACCAGAAACAGCCTCAGGAGGGTTGGCAACTGCCAAGACCACAAGCTATGCAGTGGTGAAGCTGGGATTAGAACCCAGATCTTCTGGTCCCTCGGCCAGGAAGTGTTTCCTGTCCTGGAATTATCTGCATTTCTCAGAAAGCAAGAGCTCAGTCTTCTTCATTCTTTTAACCACAGTGGAAAGATGAGAAGGAAATATACCAAAATGCTAACACTGCTTGACAGAGAGGTAATATTTTGGTCTCAGTTCTATTTTTCTGCATTGACGAAAATATCCACAAAGGGCACGTATTGCTTTTATGCCAGGAAGAAAAAAAAATTCTAAAAAATGAAAAGAAAAAAATGTGGAAGGTAAAGTACATACCCTGGAAGGTTTCATCTATATGGCTCCTAGTCATTGATCAAAATAAATAGAACTAATGAAATTCCATGGCATTTCCCTGTGCTAGGGGAAGCATTAGTCTGTGAGCAAGGATGACTCACTGAGGCAGAATGTAGACCTCCCTGCTGGCTGCTGGTGGGGCATCGACCCTCTGACTGGCTTCACGCTGCTGTGGCTACACCCACAGACTGGTAAGGAGCAAAGCCCTACTTTACTGCTTTTTGTAATTTCCTCTTAATGCATGTGTCTCAAGATTGGCTTTGAACAGCTCCTCAATTTCTAAAATCAACCTAACTGAATACACAAGTTTAATTGGAAAAAACTTTTTCTTTGCCTTTCTGTGCTAATGCACTGGCCTGCCACCTAGCAAAAACTTCTCTTCAGACTGATTTTAATTCCTATTTTGGAGTCCGACCAAGTTGTAAATTGTTTATATACGAGTGTGTGTGTGTGTGTGTGTGTATGTTTAGGCTGCTGTAACAAAAATATCACAAACTGAACTGGGTGGCTTATAAACAATAAATTAATTTCTCACAATTTCTGGAGGCTGAGAAATCCAAGATCATGGCTCCGGCAGATTTGATGCCCGCCGAGGGCCTGCTTCTTAGACAGCTGTGCTTTTGCTGTGACCTCGCCTGGCAGAAGGGGCAAGAGAGCTTTCTGGGTTTCTTTTATAAGGGCACTAATTCCATCCAAGAGGGTTCCACCCTCATGACCTAAGTATCTCCCAAAGCCTCACCTCCTAATACCATCACACTGGGATTAGGTTTCAACATATGAATTTGGGGTGGGGGTGGGGGTGGGGGTGGGGGTGGAGAGGAACATAAACATTCGGTCTATAGCAGTGTGCATGTGTCATGCATGTGTGTGGCATAGGCAATTGCTTATTTGAATTGTACCTGTCTTGTTCCCCTTTTTTCAAGTTTCTCAGATAATCAGACTATACTCACTCTCTCCACAGTGTCAACTCACACCCACTCCTCACCAGGAGCAACTTGGCTTCTTCCTGTCGAACTACTGAGAGGGTTCAGCTAAAATCACCAATGATGACGCAGTCTCTCTTTTCATGGTACTGAACATCTGTCTTGCCTTTGACCCTGATGATTCCTCATACCTTGAGAAATTCTCTACTCACTCCATTTCCAAGACTCCATGATCAGTTTGTTTTCCTTCTCCTTCGATTAGTCCTTCCTAGTCTCTTTTATAGGCTCTTTCTTTTCTTTTCTTCTTCTTCTTTTTTTTTAGGCTCTTCTTTCTTTATTTGCTCCTTAAACATTGGCGTTTCCAATGTTTCTTTCTCCAGAATTTCATCTTAGATCCACCTCCCATTTTACTCTACGATCGCCCCTGGGTGATTTAACCTATTTTCATGGTCCTGAACAACCCCCATTTATGTTAATGGTCCCTACATCTACTCTCTCCAGGTCAAAAATCTCTCTAGACTCATATTTTAAGTGCCTGCTGGATATCCTAGCGGCAGTTCAAAGTCAATATGCTGCAAAACAAATTCGTTATCTCTCCACTCACCCAAACATATAGCTTCTTCTACTACTCCCCATGTTAGTTGGTGAACTATCACTAGAATGACCAACCACTCTTACTTGCCTTGGACTGAGGGCTTCTCAGTACATGAGATACTCAGTCTGAATAGGACAGTCTCAGGCAACCAGGGATTATCACCCTAACCATCACCCATAGCTGGCTCTAGAACTTGAGTGTCATCTTTGACTTTATTCCTTTCTGGACTTCCTTTAATCTCCGTGTCCTTTAAACTTAACTTCCTAAATAATTATCAAATTCCCACTCTCCCCTGGATCCCTAGCTCCATGCTATTATTATCGCTTGCCTGTTTTACCATCCTCACCTCCTGAGGAGTCTCCCTGTTGTCAGTCTTCTTCCCCTTAAAGAGCCCTTGCTCATCATTGTCACAGTTCACTCTCAGGCTATACCACCTCTGGGCCCTGAAGAAAGCTGTCCTCATGCCTGCTCTGCTCTGTGTTCAAAGAGATATTTGGGGGAATTTTTGATGGGGCTTCATTTGCGGGAGCTGCAAGACACTGTCCAAAGCAGGTAAGTGGTTGCTTTTCTTCAAAAAGTGAAGAAATGGTCAGAGATCACCTTGGTGGTCCTAGAACACTTAAGGTGAGCAAGAAGTGCACCCTGGCCAATGATTTCTGCTCTGGTTTTCCGTCTTCCTAGACAACATCAAACATCAAGATCATACTGTAATTCCTAGCTCAATTTTTGAAACTCAAAGAACTTTTTCTCAAATTCCCTTCCATACTTTTTTCCTAGAAAGCCATTAGAGAAGATGGTAGTGACATTATCATTTTCAAACTCGCACTCCCACCATACTTTCTCATTTAATTCATACCTCACCTCTGGGACAATAAGTCATGGGGTTTTGGCATGAGAGATTCAATTTTATAAATATTGAAATTTCACCACAGGTATCATTGTTTTTTCACACAAAACAATCACAACAATCACATGCATGAAGACATCTCCAGACCTTTTTACATCTTAACTGTCAACAGCTTTATGAATTTTAATGGTTCAGCAGAAGTTTATTTTTCACCACATATGGAAATGGCTGCCATCAGGAATAGCTGAAATCCCCAGCTGAGATAAAGCAGAAGATTTCCAGACAGAGAAAATCAGAATTTGACCTACTGGCGCTACCATCTGTTCCTGTGTTAACCTGATAGGTGGGGGTTCCCAGGGGATCCTGGGAATCATTCAGCTGTGAGTTTATGTTTTACTTGGATTGAATTCAGTCGATGTCTCTGACTTCTAGGCTTTGATGCTCATCGTACGTTTACCTCTCAGATACATTCTACTATATGCTTTTGAATACACATATTATTAATAATCATCAAGTTAATTTGAATTGATCTAATTATGATAACTAGATGGCATTCTTTGAGATCGCTGTGGATACCACTGAGCACGTCCACATCAGGATTTCAGATCAGGGACTACATAGCCTCTTTCTTTGTCTAATGGCCTGCTCTGAAATAGTGGGCCAGCTATTTCTGTGTGGCTTTAGAACTGTTCTATAGTAGCACTGACAAACAGAAGATGTGGCTTAGCCTGATAATCACATAAGCTGTGAGGGGAAAATTCATTGTATTCTGAGATTCCTTTTTCATTGGGTGGAATGACAAAATCAGCAGCAGACACCACATATCCTTTTGTAGAACTGCCCTGAAGACTGATTTCCATGTTTTCCCCAAGAACCTCCCACTGAAGAATGGCCAAATACCAGACACTGAATGCCACAGAGTGAGACTCACCATTCCCACCATCCCCACTCCCTTTGCCAAAAACACTCTGGGAAACTCCCTCTGAAGTCATGCGTATCTTTTCTGGACTGTGACCCTGCCTGTGCATGACTGTGGCCACCGGCGGCTGAGTATGGCATCTAAAGGGCAGACATCCGTTCCATGAAGACAGCAGGGACAAATCTTCATTTTAATTAGATTTAAAAGATAAACTGCTAAGATTAACAACAGCAGCCAGTATCTCTAAGGGCAGACTGTACACACTGCCCACCCTTGTCCCATTTCCTGGTGCCTAGGATGAGAATCCATTACCAGTCTGAACAAGCCTTCTCAGACTTACTCAACTCCTTTTGCTTGATGAGAATGTTCCTTCATTTATTTCTAAGTGAGAGAAAATGTCGAGATCGTACTTACATCAAACTGGGTGAGGTAACCCAATTTAAAAGTGGCTTTCCTTTAGGTTCGTAATTTGGCTCTCTGTCTCCTTTCCTGCCCCAATTTTAATGCACAAGCAGGATGATATTTGGGAGTTTGGTTTTAAAAAGAGAGCCTGGCTTGGCCACAGTTGGTAAGCAAGCCTGCCACGTGCTTCTGCCTGGCCAAACCTGCCTTTTAACCACAGACAGAGTGGTACAGTCCAACCAGTTCTATATGTCATTATCACAAGAAGAGAGCCCCCACAGTTCCCCTTTCATTGTCAGCAGAAAACCGATTTTTATTTTAGTATGTATTTATACCTCGGATCGAACAGGAAGATCAAGCCAACAATTACCACCCAAACATGCCAACCAATCCATTTCAGCAAACACTTATTGATCACTGGCTATGTCCCAGACACTAAACTAAGATGAAATAAAAGTAGTCCCTTCAAGGGACTCAAGGAGTTTAGATTTAATGTGTGGAATTAGACAAATACACATCTAAGTATAGATTAGTGAACCAGAATATAGAAGTCAATATTCGAAATGCAACCCAGAGATATAAAGCCATGGAAATATTTTTAAATGTTTAAAGACATACGGAGAATAAAGTAAGAATGTCTATTATATATTAAGGATATCTATTTGGAAATTAAGAGTGTCATTTGGAAATCTAGAAGGAAATAATAGAGGACATGATGAAGGAGCAATAATCAAAAAGATAATAGCTGAGGATTTTCAAAAAATAGAGAATTCTAAAAATTCACAAATAGAATAAATAAGAGATAATCCCATCATAATTAAACTATGAACACCAAAATGGAACAATAACCTTAAAGGAATTAGAGATAAAAGACAAAGAATAGCAATTCAAATGATGCTAGCTTCTTTGGAACAATATTAGAAGCCAGAAAAGATGGGAGAAAAATATCTTCGAGTAGTACACAGCAATAATAAAATGATTCAGGCTGTGAAAAGATTGTAATGGAGTTATAAATAAGGTGCTCCGAGAAAGCTAAGGAAGGAACAATTAATTCTACATGTTGGTAGTGTTGAGGAGTGGTGAATGGAACAAATGGCATATGACTAGAATTGGGTCCTGATAGATGAGTAGGATTTAGACAGCTGGGGTCAGAGGTGGTAAGACGACAGCTAGCTCTAGAATTCTTTGTTCAGATGAGGAAGAGGCCTTATTTCTAAGTCGATGCAGCTCCACCCAAGGTGCAGAGTATAGGTTGTAAACAGATGCCAGTATAGGTTGTAAACTCTGTCTGCTGAGAGGACCAGGGAGCAGCGGCCTCCAATAGTAAGGGGTACACCTTGGATCTTGACCTTGATTCTTCAGTTTGGTGCCCTTATGCAAGGCATGATCTGCACATTGGTATCTTGCTGGCCTGTGGAGAGGTGCTCCAGACAGAGCAACCTGAGCAAAGGCCTAGAGCTACATATGGCAGTTCTGGTATTTCCAGGCAATAGCAAGCAATGGAAAGTTTTTAGTATCTCAATCTGGTAAGTACGCCTTCCTCCTGGTGTTTAAACTGGTACATGGGACTACGTAGAAGAACACTCTTTTTTTTTTAATTAATTTATTTTTTATGGTGACATTGGTTAATGAAATCCAATAAGTTTTAGCTATACACTTTAACAGTAAGGCATATATATATATTTATACTGTGTGTTTACCTCCCATAGTTAGATTTCTTTCTGTCACCACATATTTGACCCCCTTTACTCCATCTACTTCTCCCTTCCTCCTACCCCCTCCCCTCTGGTAACCACTAGTCTATAGTTCATGTTCATGAGTCTCTGTTTGTCCTGTTTATTTGTAGCTTTTAGGTTTATATCTCACATATAAGTGATATCATGTGATTTTCAACTTTTTCTATCTGGCTTATTTTGCTTAGCATGATTATTTCAAGGTCCATCCATCTTGTCACAAATGGCAATATTTCATCTCTTCTTATGGCTGAGTAACGTTCCTTATATGTACCACAACTTCTTTATTCCATTACCTATTGTAGGATACTTCGGTTGCTTTCATGTCCTGGCCACTGTGAATAATGCTGCTATGAACATTGGTGTGCAAATATCTTTTCTGATATGGGTTTTCAAGTTTTTGGGGGTAAATACACAGTACAGGGATTGCTGGACCAGATAGTAGATCAATTCTTAGTTTTTTGAGGAACCTCTATACCATTTTCCATCGTGGCTGTATCAATTGCAGTCCCACCAGCAGTGTATGAGGGCTCTTTTTTTCTCCACATCCTCTCCAACATTTGAAAAACACTCGTTTCTGCATGCAGGAGAGGCAGCAAAATGTGAGATAACTAGGAGGTTCAAGGCTGATGAGGCTCTGCTAGAATACAGTCAATGTGATTTCTAAGGACATCAGGAACCTGTTGGAATCCTGAGACCAAGGAGGTCAACCACAGTTTTACGAGTCCCTCTACTTCTCCCCATGTTTCAGTGTAGCCCTGCCACTGCTCCCTGAAGCCTCTGTGGGCCCTGTTCATTTATACTTCTCCACTCTATGCCAAGGGAGAGACAAGAAGTTAGAAACTTCCAAAGATTCCTTATCACCCTCCATACAAGTCCTGGATCTCTGACCCCATTTGTCTACTCATAAGAAGACAGAGTATTATAAAATATTGAAAGATCCAACAACCCTTTTTCGGTGTTTCCTGACAGCCAGTGCGGGGTTTCCTGCACAACATCGATGACAATGCCCACCGCCATCTGGTGCCCAAGCTCCCCCAGGAACCACAGGCTCATGGCTTACTTCTCCATGATGGCTCTTCTCTCCAAGATGTCAACTATCATTTCCTCCCTATGTCTGTCTTCTCCAGGCAAAGAGCCTCAGTCTTTTCCTTAAAAGAATGCTCCATAATCACCTTAATATTGTCAGGATTTGGCATAGCGCCTTCATTCATCTCAGTCACAGGTCTTTCCTCCCTGCACTGTAACCCCATTCATTAGACCCTTCACTTGAGGCTGACGGCCTTTGTTTGTTGATCACTGACAATAGCCACAGGATCTGGGGTACTAGTGGATATATGGTAGATACTCACTAAATTAATTCTAAAATAACTTATTTTTCTCTGGATGTTCCACAGACGTGGAAAAACATGAAATCCAGAACCCAATACAGGTAGCCGTAACTTCCACATACATGTGTACACAGAGAGAAATGTCCCGCCCTGTGGCCACAGCATTTCCATTCTTGGCTTCCTCACATTATCCCTTTGGGTAGCAGCAGCTTCTTATCAATCGTCAAGCCTGTCTCTACGTCCTCCTCACTCAAGGAGTGGATTTTCCCAAAGATGGAAACAGAAAGCAAGAGCACTAATAAAACCATCCCAGCACTCCTATGGGCCCTTCCTCTTCCATTCTCCAACTCAAATCTCTGCTGCTATGCAGGTCCTGTTTTTATCCAAAAATAGAAAAGAAAAAAGTAAGCTTCTCAAGAAAACTGACTGTCCTAGCACACTGCTAGGCACACAACCAATGTCTGTGAGACAGCACAAAAGTTAAGAATGGGGTCTGTAACCAGTCACCCTGAGTTTGAATCTTTTTCAAACTTTTCAGTTCTGTGACAGTGGGTAAGTATCAAACCTCAATGTTTTTGCCCCTTATCTCTAAAATGGAGGGAGTAGTGTTACCTACCACACGAGGCCAATGTGAAGATTAAATGTGAGGAAAAAATACCTGGTTTGTAAGTAAATGTAAGAATCGTTGACCATCATAATAATCATTATTTAATAAATATTTACTGAGTTAATAAAGGGTGAATGCAAAATCACAGCACTAGACAATCCTTTGCTACATACACTTTTTCATATCAATATAAGACATTTATCGAATCCTCTCTGCAAGCTGCTGAAGGTACAAAGATGTACAGCACCTGAGATAATGTTACTTGGGAAAATATTCTTTTCTCACCTTTTCCCTATAGTTGATGCTGTAAAGTGTCTCTAATGTGTTGGAAGACATCAGAAAATCTTTTTTTAAGCAAGTCCCTTAATCCTTCTAGGTCTCAGTTTCCTCCACATCAAAGCCAGATAGTTTGGCTAGGTGATCTTTAAGGCTCCTTCTAGCTCTAACAGTGTACAATTTTATAATCACGGGGATTTGGCTGTTTGTAAAAAAAAAACTCTCGTTTCTGTTTCAGCAACTTTTTTCCCTACTCTCCTCTCATGGACTATGAAAGCCCATTGGGCACTCATTTTTGAGGTCATAAAAAAGGAAGAGCCCAGACCCCTCAACCTAGGCAACCAAGAGCTTCAATGACAACAAGGCAGGGAGAAGAGTTTTCTGCAGACCTGGGAAGCTGGCACATGACTCTCTAGTAGGCTGGTGGGCCTGGGGTCTTTGTGGGAGGCCAGCTGCCGCCCTCACACATTTCAGACTGGCTGTGGGGACACACAGATCAGATACTTTCAGGCTAGGACCTAAGAAGAAAACTGTTCAGTCTCTTATTGTTTTATATGACAGTCCAGCTTCTAGTGGCAGGGAGCAAAGCTATGCAGAGATGTACTGAGGCTATGATGGTCAACTGTATGGCCACAGACCCTCACTGTCTTTCTGGGTCCATTAAACAAATAGAAGATTAAACAGTCAATTCAAGTCAAACCATCTCTAGGCTCTTGAAACATTTTAACAATCATTATATTATCTCCGAAGTTTTTAAGCAGTGTATTAGGAGCAGGTAAAAAGTACTTAAACATTTCCAAGGAGCCACTTCATCTCAGGTTGAAGGGGAATGAGCCGGGGTGAGGATCCCTAGAAACTGACACTGGAACCAAGATCTCTCAGGCAGGCAGATGCCCCCACCACCCCAGCAGCTGCACAGGAGTTGCTTGCTAAAGCAATTTTGAAAACCGTTTAGAAAATTCTAAGGGAAAATAGGGCTCAATGACCTCTTGCTGGGGCCAAGGAAAAGCTGGCTCTTATCCTCACCTGGGCCACCATGCTTGAGGCAGATGGGCCTTTGGAGTGCTTAACAAAGATGGCCCATGAGTCCAAATTCCCTTGCTCTCCCCTTTGTCATCGGCCCCACAAGCATGGGCCAGGATTGTGCAAAATGATTGAACACATATCTTGCTAAAATTGAATTGTGACAGATTGTCCAAGGAAAACAGTAGAGGCAAAACTGAACTGAAGCGTAATCCCAATTGCATATCATGGCAACCCTGTATGCACAACTCTTGGTGTGTCAAAGCGGGAGCACAGCCCCTCCCTTCCCAGTCTCAAGCAGTCTTCGAGAGGACTCTCAAGAGCCTGACAGCCACAAAATTATCATTAAGTCTCTTGATGGTGGGGCCAGCATGGACCAGGAAAAATATTTTGTCCAAAAAAACCTCACGACTTGAAGGGGATAATGCATTTTCCTCTCTCTCCACCCCCAAAATTCATCCGCAATGTTTTCTCCATGAAAGCAGTCATGTTTGCTACTTTTCTCTGCTAGTGGGAGATAGTAAGCCAGGCTCTAGCATCCTTGGTGAATACAGAGGAAAGCATCCCTGTTTATTTTGTAACAGGGAGACTGCTTCAAAGGGACTTGGGAGAGAGAGAGAGAGAGAGAGAGAGAGAGACACTGAACAGTTTCTCTTGAAATATAGGGACTGTGGGTATAGCGAGGCATGAAGCCCACACAGAAAAATCAAGTACTAGTCCTGTGAGTCATCTGGAACTTTAGCCTGATCAGGACCCAAAGAACTACTTACACAGTGCAAACTGGTGGAGGTGCTGCCTTTGGTTTTTTTGTTCATATGTATTTGGAGGTAAGAGTATGTGTCATTTTTGGCAGCCACAGACCTTGCCATATGCTGAGAGAGAGTGATGGTTGAATTACACGCTGCCTAATCTTCTGGAGTAGCACAGCTGAGTCACATCCATTTTGACACTTGGAGAATATAAATAGAAAGATTTGGGGAGAAAAAATATAAGAAGTCTGTATCTTGGACTTTTCCAAGTTCTCCTTGCTAGTATGTGCTGTTTTCCTTAGTGGTCTCGGCTGTGGTAGAACAAAGCCGGAGGAAAAAGAGCCTTTGCTCAATTTTTTGAGTATCTTTGATACATAAGAACGAGAGAGTTTAATTGAAGACAGAGAACAAACGTGCTTTATTTCTTACAGAATGTGTGTTTCCTAGAGCAGGGGTGGGGAGAAGGGAGAGAAGCTGATGGGCAGTGGGCATCAGATTAAAGTCCCTTGGGACTGAACCCATTCTGCTGCCTTCACGACCTCATTAAGTATGGGGAAGCTAGAGACACGCAGTACAGTGACTCCTGTACCAGGGATCTAAGTCCAGAAAGCATCAGGGCACAAGGCCAGACACTGTCGAATTCTTCTGTTTTGCACTCCGTGGCTTCCTGACAAAATGATGCATGACTTTGTTGGCTTTCCTGCTGTCCTCCTGAGGTGAAACATAAAGTTTCAACATGTTTTATACCAAAATGATTACACTAGAGAAGCCTGGCATGTACTGCCTCGAAGGCAGATGTTCTAGAGGAGGGAGAAATGACCAACAATGTTTAGTTACAAGACTCAGAAATTAGGTAATCTGGGAGAGTCAGTGTTCAAATACAGCAACAAATATTTCCTAAGCAATCACCAGAATAGTATAAATTTAAAAGGTATAGTTCCAGCCCTGGGGAGCTTATGATATTTGTTGGAAGGTTGAAGGTAAGACATAAATATTTAATAATTAAAAAGTAGTAAAACAGGCAAGCAAAGCCAGAGGTTGTCTAGGAACTTGCCAGAATGAAATCAGAGGAAAAACTCACAAGGCCATTTAATCTATTACATACAAATCTTAATATTAGTCTTCTTTCTGGATGTCTACTTTACTTATCACTATACTGAGCAATTATTAAAAGTGTTATTTCTCAAGGTATGGAAACTCTTGATAATGCTTAGAAAAAAGAGGAGTAGGAGCATGTGTGTGTGAGAGAGAGAGACAGACACACACACACACACACACACACACACACAGACACAGAGAGAGACAGAGACAGAGACAGAGACAGAGAGAAGATGAAGAAGAGAATGGAAAGGAGAGAAGAAGAGAGGAAAGGAGAAGGGAAGATTAGGGGGGGAAAGAAAAGACAAGAGAGAGTAGAGAAAGAGGTCCCTCAATTTAGGTAACCCCCACCCAGAAACAACTAAGCACTTTCTACCAATATCAGAATTATTATAGTCACTATCATCCACAAAAGCTTTTAAGTTATCTTAATGTATGAGAGCATTTCATATGCTTCACAGAACAAGCTAAATTAAAAATGATCCTTGCACCTGGACCCGTGGGACTCTGTGGGCTGCCTGCCTAATGGCAGGAAGTTTTGGGCACACACACACACAAATAGAGGACAGTGAGTCTGCTGCAGTGTGGGGCCTTAAAAACCTTGACTTTTGGGGCACTCAGAGAATAGAGCATGTTTCTGTATTCATCTGGGAGGATAGAGATAGAAAAGATTAATTATGTCACGAAGTAGTACATAATTATCGGGCACATTTAATGCACTGTATATTTATGGCAATTTTCTAAAGCAATTTTACGATATCCCACAACTAAGATTTTTTTTTATGTCTTTCTGAAATTCAATAGTTCTACAAGGAGCTCACTGTACCTCCTTTAGCTTAATTCTGTCATCAGTATAAGAAAAGAGGCAGATGATATCAGAGCTAAGTGCGTTGGTTTATGTTTGGACATTGATATTTTCTCTCTCCCTCTCCCTCTGTCTCTCCCTTTCTTCTTCTCATTCTCATGCCCTCTCCTGCTCTCACGCCTGCTCGCTCTCTGTCTCTGTATGTATGGTGGTGACACAGGAACCACATAAAGATCACAGATACTTCAGTTAAACTCCCTCCCCTAAAGCCAAATAAAAATGTAAAAGAATGAAAAATAGAAAAGTAAAAACCCCACCATCTTCAAAGAAACGAGGAGACAGTCACCACTCCGAACCTCAGTCTCTGGAGGAATGGACCCCAAGTAGAGTGCCACTGGCACTGAACTGAGGGAAGACGTAAGGACAGGTACACGCGTCGACGGATTTTTGCCGGGACAGAGCTCTCCACAGGGGAGTGGCCCAGAGACCTCCCGGCTGACGTGTCAGGGTCTAGGAACATGGGCAGGGACAGGAGTCTCCCTGAGTCCTGTTCCAGGCTATGGAGCAGAAGGCAAGGCCAGGGCACTAACAAGTGTACACACATATTTGCAAGAGACATAGAGGAGAGAAAGGAAGCCAGCTGGCAGAAGGAGCAAGACTGGATGTGAGATGCATAGCGGTGACTTCAAACCTAATAGTAAACACGGTTCTAAACTAACAAATATTTTGCCCTCCAGGGGACATTTAGCAATGTCTGAAGATTTTTTTGGTTGTTACAACCAGGAGCAGGGGGTATGCTCTGGCATCTAATGGGTAGAAGTCAAAGATGCTACTAAACATATAAAATGCATAAGACCTCCCTTATGACAGAGGATGATCCAACTCAAAATGTTCACAGTATGGGGGTTGAGAAGCCCTGTGCCAAATCATCAGATTAGAGGCCTCCCTGGAGCCATACTGCTTCCTGCTTGCCTGGAAAGGGAAATTTGGATCCCTGAGCAGAGACCTGCTCCTGGGATGTTCTCATGACTCACTGGATCAGATGAGAAAGGCTTTTGAAACAATATATTTAAAATTAAGCTGTTGCTACCCTACTTCACTCACCACCACAACATAACAGTTCTTCAGTAAATGATTGGCTTGGTTAGGAAAGCATTCACTCAAAATTAATAATTGGAAAGAAATCAACAGGCAAAAAAAAAAAATTGAAGGCAATTGGTTTAGAGTGTGAAGTTTAGAATTTGAAAGAGGTGGGTTCAAATATTTAAAAAGTCTTCCTAGCAGCCATTTAAGAAAATAGCTTTTAGTCTAAGGTTTAGCCTAATGAAAAGCAATCCTCATGGGTTGGCCAAGGGAAACAAATTTTCAGGAAGGGTGACTGTTTGATGAGCTCCTGGCTGTGGTGAAGTCAGCTGAATCTCTAGTTTGTCAGGTTGAGTCTCCTCCTCCATTCCAGAGATCTGAGGGGACCAGGAACTGTCTCCCCAACTCCTAGGACAGCAGAGAGCAGGGTGGGACTGTGATGCTAGATTTACCACTGTGTTTTTCTGCTCTAGGATGCTCTAGATCACTCTGTGGTTCAAGAGGGTCCCTTTTAAATGACCACAAAGAACTTTCTAGTAAACCTGAGTCATCGAAAAGCAGTCCAAATACGTGTGAAGCCTGGCCGAACCCCAGCTCAAAACGCCTTAAGAACCAATTCAGGTGACTCCAGTCACTAGCTCACACGGAAAAAAAAAAAAAGTGGTTTTCTTGTTGTTCAAGTTATCACCAAGCACTAACTCTTTCCCCCTGCTGCCTAAATTGCAGACACGTTCCATGCTGATTCTTTATCATGGCTTTTGCAAGTCAATTACACAGGAGAAAAAATTACCAAGTTTTAGGAGGAGTAAGCAAAGAAAAAGCCAAATTCTCATGCATAGTTTGCATAATAATAATGATGATTTTAAAAAAATATTAGATGCCTACTACGAACGAGGCAAGTATAGAGCTGGTGATCGAAACTTTGTCGAATTTTGAAGTTCTAAATTGTGACATTTCTACTGCCTGAGTTTGAGTCCTAGTCTTATCACTTGTCTCTGACCTTAACCATGTTATTTACCCTTTCTGGGCCTTAGTTTCCTCACCTGAAGAATGGGACTACTCTATTGAGTTATTGTGCTGGCTAAATCCAACATGTGTAATATGTGAGTAATATTTAGCACAGTGCTTGACACATAGTACACAGTCAATTTATCCTGGCATTTCATTGTTGTTTTATTTTTTGTTGTTTATATATATAATATATATAATATAAATTATATATATATATATATAAATTTACCACACTAACCAGTTTTAAGTATGCAGTTCAGTGCAATTGAGCACATTCACATTGTTGTGCAACCTTCGCCACCATCCACTTCCCAAAGTGAAACTCTATTCGTTAACCAGTGACTCCCATTCCCACCTTTCCCAGCCCTGGAAACCACCACTTTACTTTCTGTCTCTATGAATCTGACTACTCTAGGTACTTCATATAAGTGAAATTATACAGTATTTGTCCTATTTTGTCTGGATTTTTTGGTTTGTTTTACAAGTAGGAGGAGTGCATCTGTTTGACTGCATGACCTATAGCTTCTCTTGGACATCATTCTGCCTCCATGAAGTATCTTTAGCAAAAATCTTAGTTCTCTAGGGTTTTCTAAGAATGGCCTACCTCACTTGCAACTCTTCTATGAGAATAGTGCTAAAATGCATGCAGGAACGGTACAGGTTACAATCATGGGAAATCTGATTCAACTAACCGATCTAACAGATTACCCTGATTTTTAGAATAAAGATCATAACTCACCATTGCAGCTTTACCCAAGCAAATTAAAGTGAAACTTAGGCCATGTATAACCTGGGATAAGCAATTGTTTTTAGGTATGTCTTTTGGATCACTGAAGATTTTGATACATAAGCATCAACATTTTAATTTTAAACATTTAAAAAGGAAATCTTCCTTAAATGAATTGTATACTTCTTTGTATTTTTTACCAGAGTATACTCAACAGTTTAAGCTTTACATCATGACTCAGGATCAATACTGCTAACAATCAATTATCATCTATGTTTCAACACAATGATGGCCTTAAGGTCTGCTTAAATTTGTTTGATCTTAATCTATATGCTAAATATCTCCAGAGAACTAAGTTTTCTGATCTTCTGTTTATATTAATTAACAAGGAATTTTTCCCCCTACTTAATTTTTTGTTATAACAACTTTAACTAGTTCCCTCAAACATTAGTGTCATTGACAAGGGTGCTTTCAAGTTACTGGAGGCCTGAAACTCATACCATTAAACAGGGAGAAGTGAAGGGCTCTTTAAGAAAAAGAATACAAAATGACAAACACAAAATTAGATACCAAATTGGAGAGTGGGAGTATTCCTGGAAGACACTCCCACTCTGGGACAGCTAGCAATGCTTTAACAATACACACAAGAGACTGCAAAATATAGAAATATATCCCAATAAACCCTAATCGACGTCACTTAGCTGGAGATCAAAAATGCCTGCAGCCACTCTAATGCTATCTGAGACAGGTGAAGTGTGCTGGAGGGCAGGTCAGCATGGCAACAGGCTGTCCTAACCATTTGTGGTTAAAAGATCTCTCCTTTGCAAATTTTATAAAGGCTTATGAGCTGGTGAACACTTTACTTGGGTCACTTATTTACTTTATTTTATGGGATATAATCTATTACTATCACTATTTCATTGCTCAGCTTGTCTCGAGTCAGTAGAGCTCTTTTGATTCGGGTCCAGTATCCTTTCAACATGCCCCCACCAGTTTTTGAGTAATTCCTTATTTTCTGGCTCCATAAGATATTCTAGACTAGCCTTATATTTTCCCTGGCTTAATCTTGAGTCAATCAATTCTACAAGGAACTCACCCTTCCTCCCTCCCTTCCTTCCTTCCTTCCTTCCTTCCTTCCTTCCTTCCTTCCTTCCTTCCTTCCTTCCTTCCTTCCTTCCTCTCTCTCCCTCCCTCCTCCCGTCCCCTCCTCTCCCCTCTCCTCCCCTTCTCTCCCTCTCCCTCTCCCTCTCCCTCTCCCTCTCCCTCTCTCTCTTTCCTTAGAATGATATTTAGGAAACAAGATGCAAGTGCTAGGCATATTCATTGCTACAGAAATGTAATGTACAGGAAATATGAGCTAGAAAATATGTGCATATATATTACACATGCATATTTAATCTATTTCTGTATCTCATCTGTATATATGAATTTATGCTGATACCTCCTATTCTAACACCACAGCATTCATTCTAACTTTCTCCCTTCCTTATTTATAATTTCTTCTGCAGTGAAAAATGTGGTTCTCACTATTCACAAGGTATTCATTTATTCAATCCTGGTAGATACATAGTTTCAGAATTCCCCATGAGGAACACATTTATCAACTAGATAACAATATTTACGTACAGTTCTTTTTGTTTTTAGTGTAACAGTATATAGCTAAAATACTGTTTTCCAAAGTTACTTAGCTTAGTTCTTTTCTTGCTGTGCTCTATTTTGGGTTCCCCCAACATCCCGGTTGAATTTAATTAATTACTGAGAGAGATATATGAAACATTCCTATAGTTCTAAAAGTCAGAGCTATACAGGAAGGTATATTCCAAAAAGTGCTATGAATAGGCCTATAGATATCCTTTGCACTGTTTCCCCACCCCCCACCCCCACGCTTAATAATATAGCCTGGAATCACTTCCTATAATTTCACAGGGATTCTCTATTCCTTTTCACAGATACATAGTACTCCATGAGTGGAGGAATCATAGTTTATTCAATCATTCTGCTATATATAGGCATTTAGATTGTTTCTAATATTGTCCAATTACAAATACTGCTTCAACAAACAAACTTGTACACATGTATTCTCATCTCATTGGACTTGTATGTTGGGTAGATTTCTGTAAGGCAATCTGCTGGGTAAAACAGTAAAGGTATATGTAGTTTTGCAAGATATCACCAAATTTCACTCTAGAAAGGTTGTATCAGTTTAATTTCTTACTAACAGTGTATGTAAATGCCTATTTCCCCAAGCTTTGCCAACAGAACATGTTGTCAGATTTATTAACTAATCCAACAGGTGAGAAATATCTCTGTTGTTTTCATTATATTCCTCTAATTATATGTGAACATTTTTTGTGTTTAAAGGCCATTTTTATATCTGTGCATGTGCGTGTGCACGTGTGCACGTGTGTGTGTGTGTGTGTGAGAGAGAGAGAGAGAGATAGAGAGAGAGAGAGAGAGAGAGAGAGAGAGAGAGAGAGAGAAAGGAGGGAGGGAAGGAAGGAGGGATGGTGGGGCAGATAGGCATAAAATTGTCCATGAAAGCAAAAGCCAGCAGCAGAAATGGCTGTGAGACTTTTAGATCTGCCTCCTGGGGTGGGCTCTGCCCTCTGGGTTGAGCTCCAGACATAGAGACCTTCGACTTGCCTATTTTCTCAGCACTATCCGTACACCCAGCACACTGGGCAGATAGAATCCAATTCCTCCCAGAGACTGAGTCCTTGATCCAATAAGGTTAATGACCTAACCAAGTTGAGTGATCTGAGTATTCAAAGCTATGGTTATTTTTAGGTTTCTTGTGTCAATAAAAACTGTTTTTGCAGATGACTAAGAGCAAGCTCTCTGTTTGGTGTGGAAATCATAAAGTTAACAATTAACATGGTCCCTGAGTGTCTTTAAGTTTGAGTTTCAGGATTGAGTCCTCATGTTTCATACTGGGAAAGGTCATTCAACTCACCATTTGCAAAGGTCAAAGCCGGGGAATGACCTCATGACTGATGGTTTTATGTTCCAGATCATTGTAAATTCCTCCACCTTTCGGTTTGCAAAAGGAAAAGGGAATTTTCCTGAATTAATCACATTTAATAGTTGTTCAGAAAAAAAAATCTCTTAGAAAAAAGATCAATCTTATAAATCACAAATTTCCTTTAACTACCTGGGGACCTATACTTGAGGCATCATCTACGGGCATGTGTTCAGGCCAAAAAGGGAGCTGAGTTTCATCTTTTGAGGCTAAAATTTCACCGAAGGCAATATTACTGCCACTGTCTTTCTAATACTAGATTAGTAAGAACTGGATCAATTTGAGTAATGGTGCCATGCTATATCTTAATTTCAGTATTTTCTGTTATATCATGTTCTCCTGAGTCTCTAAGCAAAAGATTAATTGTTGTTGTCATTTTAATTTAGTACCATTATCAAAATAACAAGGAAACATCTTACTTTACTACTAGTATCCAAGGCTTGAAGGAGAGTAATGCAATACAAGCCTTATTCCAATCACATAGCTTTATGTGGGCATTCTCATAAAGTGGGTGTGAAAAGGCAGTTTCTTCTCCACATATACAATCTCACCAAGAACATCCAAAAAACATTCTACTTGCATATAACTTCTATGTATTAATTAGATGATATTGAGGAAAATTAATCTATCCTCAGGGTTTCCTTTACCCTAAACTGATCATAAATCTATCTATAATAATTTGGAAAAAATAGTAAGAGGAAAAATAGCTAACAGAGTCTATCACTGACTTCAGGTGAAATTCAAGGTCATATTTGTATACCAAAAAAAAGTTATATATTTTTGTACATCTAAATCTATGCTTCAGATAATGACAATGAACTATAAACTCAAGTTCACTTTTTATCACAACCTTGGTTAAGAGAGGCTATAAATGCAGGCATTAACCATCTCAAAGACCTTTGACATGTGTGATGGTTTCTTCAAATTTGATGTAAATGAAAGTGTTTCAAAACTTTCCCTTTCCATACCAGGCGGTATTACTGGTGACTTTTTCACAGCCCTTTGTGGAGAGATAGAATGTTCTGGAAGCATTTCGATTTGAATGTTTCATAGAAAACAACTTCTGTTAGAGCCCTTGGCACACCAAAATTGCTCAACATTGAGGGAAACAAGGAGTCCATTGAGGAAGGACTTCTAGCTTGAGTGGCTATTTTCCTATTTGTAAATTGAAATTCTCATATCAAGGGCAATGGCTTAACCATTAATAATAAAAACACTGGCTCCCCTTATTCTGCAATTCCCTCGCTGAACTTGGTCAATCACAGGTATGATGGCTCAGTGCCCACTGAGCCATTCCGACACTCTTCTGGGTTAGATTTTGAAGACAATAACCTCAATTGTCTCAAAAAAAAAAAAAAAAAAAAGGGAAAGACATTTGAAAGTTGGCACACATACCCCCATAGACACACACACAAGCAATCTTCTGCAAGCACACATACTTTATATACGAATAGCAATGTCTTTCCTGGCATAATAAAAGTCTCTTTCAGGTCTTTTCTCTTTAGTGGTTCCTGTTTCAGAGCCACACCACAGACTCTTTGTGTCCTAAGTTCACAGGAAGCATCCCAAGCATTCTTGCAAGTCCTGTGGCTTGGCTCATGCAGCTGGGAATAAAAGGTCCCTTGAATACAAATGGCGATGTTGCATTCTAGCAGCTGCCACTCAAGGGTAGCAAACACCATGCAGTTTATGTTTTATACTTCTGCTTTTTGTGCCAAGGGAAAGATGAGAGAAATGTTCTTACTGGAGAGTCCTTTTGGTCTGATTTATGGAGGAAAGGAACAGTTCTTTTGATGATTCCCTATGGCATGTAAAGAGTTTCTCTTTGATTTAAACTACCAATAATACATGAACTTCTATGCAAGGTTATGTCTGATTTTAAAAAATAACAGAATTGAAGAAATGATTTGAATTTTCATGGAGCTACCCCTTCTCAGCTTTCAAAACACTGTAATGTGTATTGTTAGCAGCAATGGGTTAGATCCTTTGCTATCAACGGAGGCCAGAAAAGAACACTTTGGGAAAGGTCAGCAGGGCATAACTGGAGCTGGAGGAAGTGAGTGACTTTAATTATAGTCCAAGGATGGAGCATATTTCAGCTTTCCACACAAAGAATGCTTTCTTTCTGCTTTTAACAAATGTCACTAGGGTGAGGTGGATAAGTTCTGAAGACTCACAAAGGGATTTGTTGCCAAACTGTAAATCCAAACTTACATGTCATGAATTTCATTATTATATCTCCCATGCCACCAGAACAGCCCATGGCATGGAATGTTTTTTGCCTGGCATAATCGCGTCGAACACAAAGTGTCTACAGAATTTTATAGGATGAAAAATGGATGTTGAGACTTATTTTTTTCTTTCTTCAACTTTGTCCACTGAAAACAGAAATGCATGCTCACGAAGCCAAGTGCCTGAAGAAGTTATTAGTGATGTAAACATAAAGCTTTTCACCCCTGAGTGATGAGTATAAATCTAAACTGAGTCAGTGGTGATTAAGTATAGACTGATGAGTTGTTTTTTTGTAAAAATAATCTCTCCCTATTGATAGTTACTATTCCACACATCATTACACTGTTACAAAGTCCCACAAGTGAAAGGGGACTTTAAGACAATCTGGTGTAACTTCCTAATTTCACAGACATCAAAAATAAGCCTGGGAAAAGATATATGACTTGCCCAAGATCATACGAGCTAGTGATGTCAAAGGCAGGAATAAAATAAAGGTTCCCTGACACATATTCCAATATTTGATTTCTTTAAAAGTCCAGGACACTTTATTGAATGTTATGGACTATTTCCTCCAAATGCATGAGATGTCTTTTTATTTTCTGCCACATAAAAGTAGTTGACTTAGGTGGAAAATGAAGCAAATGTTGGGTACTGTGTGGATACGGGGCTATGGGAAAAAAATCTCTGTAGCTACCCAGGCAGAAATATTTTTAAAAGGCTAGGCTACACATTAGAATCCCTAGGGGAGAGTTCCAGTTATCTGGTGCTGTGTAACAAACTACCACAAAACTTAGTAGCTGAAAACAATAGCCATTTTATTAGATCTCACAATTTTGAAAGACAGGAATTTGAGCAAGTCTCAATCACGTGACTCTTCTGCTCCATGTAGTGTCAATTAGGATTATTTAGTGGTATTTAGCTGGCAGCTAAACTGGTTTGGAGAATGTAGGATGACTTCACTCACATGCTTGGTGCACTGATGGGAACAAATGGGAATCTGGGCTCAGCTAGTCTCCCTTCTCCCCATCATGAAGTATCAGGGAATCTCTAGTCTTCTTCCATGGATGACATCTTATAAGGTAGTTCAGGACTCAATAAATTCAGAGAAACTACCATTCCTTTTGAAAACTAGGTCCACAACTGGCCCAATGTTGCTTCTGCCATTCCCTTTTGGTCAAAGCAGTCATAGGCAGCCCAGACCCACATGGAGGGAAAATACATCCCACCTCTTAATGGTAGGAGTACCAAAGACTTTGTGGCCATCTTTAATACACCACTGTCCATCCTCTAACCATCAATTATTTATGTTCCTCTCACGTAGAAAATAAACACCATTCCTCCCTTGACTTCATCTCTTTATATATAGCACAAGCTCAGACAGCTCAGACTGGAGATCCAGGATCTCATTTTCTAAACCATGCGCAGGTACAGATAAGGCTAAGCAGATGTGATTCTCTCAATATGAAGACCTGCCAGCTAAGAGTCCAGCTGTCTTCCCCTTACACCCAATACATAATTACCACACTGAGGTAGATAATCGCAGTAGACATGAAAGTCCAAAAGTGGGGAACAGGACAACAGGAATCACAGAGGAGTAACTTGTCCTTAATTATTCTGAAATAGAGTTGGCCACATGTAACCAGTTCCTTGATTAGAGTCCTGATTTAATGGGTCTGGGGTGGAGCCCCAGCACTGGTATTTTGTATTGGCTTCTCAGGTGGTTAATGCGTAGCCAGAGTTGGAAACATGGACCTAGGGAGTTCATCTAGGACCCTTAATGTGAAAAAAAAGGGGGAAATGCTTACTTAAAAAGGTCGTGTTTCCTAAAGTGTGTTCTCATTTCTGGCAGTATCTTATCTCCCTGGATCTTTATTAAAAATGTAAATTTCTGGTCTTAGCCCAGATCTACTGAACTCAAACTCCTTTTAACAAGCCCTCCACTTTTCCAAATAATTCCTATACCACTAAAAGTTCAAATTCACTGGATTCACCTCTTTATAAAAACCCAAGTATGTTTTGTGACTTTAAAGAATGTGGTAGTATTGCACATCCAGCTCTTTGGAGGAATAAAAAAGCTTCATTTGTAGTGTATGCCAATTTCTACTGTGTAAATACTCCCATATTGGTTGTGTTCAAGCTCAACATGACATCAAAAACTTGCAAAATTCCTGAAAATGTACAATCACCTCTCATAAGACAGCACACACAGACTCTAGCATACCACTTCTCACATCTCACATGAAGTAAAAAATCACCATTAACAACACTGGAACAGAAGCTTTGTAGTAAGAACATCTTGGATAAAAATTCTAATTCTGTGACTTATTGGCTGTGTGACCCTGGACAAATTAGTTTTCACAAGTAAAATGGAGGTACTAATATCACTTCATAGGGTTAAACTGCCTTTCATATACTCCCGAGGGACTATGTATTTCTCCCATCATTAAGACTCTTCACACTTGCATAACTTAATTGTCTGCCTCCCTCATAAACCTGTGAGCCATATGAAGCAGAATCATTTATTTCTCTTTTGTACTCTTATCCCCAGTGATCAGCAAAGTGCCTGATATTCAAGGGCTCAATAATCACACGTTGACCAAATTTAAAAAATGTGCCCGCACTCTCCTCCTGTATCCATGGCAGACATCAATAATAAATCACGACACTTGGATATTGGATGATAAATCATTTCAGAAAAAGGTTCTCTAGGAAGCCTGTCAACACGTGGAACTAGTATATGAGATAAACCTATTTTCGACCTTGCTTCAAGCTTTGCTAATAAAGAATGCTGAGCATCATGGGAAAAAATTAGACCAGTCATATCTCAGAAACCAACTTAACTTTTCTGATTAAAAATAAAATCATGTTTTATAATTTGCATAAGACTTAGACCCTAATGTCTGAGGACGAGAGAGGAATAGGAAGATGGTTCCATTCTCCATTAGGCTAATTCCAATTCAAATCCAAATTTCTTGTGATCATTTTGGTCTCAGCCAAATTTTGCTCCATCAGCTCTGGGCCATGACAGTGGGGTGAAACAAGAAGACATGAAGCCAGGCATCAGGTCCCATCCCTGCCACCAGCCTCTGAGCTAGGTCCTCACAGCCAGTTCAAAGTTTAAAAGGGAAAGTAACAGAGAAGCCTTGGACCTCAAGATGAATGTCTCCACAGTAGAAGAGACCTCTTTGAGAGGAGAGCTGTAGTGGCCCAGAGGTATAGAAACTCAAATTGGTTCCACTCTCACATCTCACAGGACCTGGAATCTCCCATCCTACTTAGAGTAGTTTATCTGCTTTAGAGATTATACATCACTTGCACATTCATTCAGCAAATAATTGCTGAATTCAAATGGACTGGGCACTGAATAAAGTACAAAATATATATATATATATATATATAGTCCTCTCTATTGAGGAGTCTGCAATCCACTTAGGAAAACAGCATGTATATAAACAACCACAGTACAAGGTAGAGAGTCATGTGTCATTAAAGAAAATAGATGAGGATCTTGAGAGAATTCTGAGATGGCAGGATCTAATTCTAGCTGGGGATGGGAGGCAGGAACTTATGGATAAATAGAGGGAGGTGAGGGGTACAGGTGACGGAAACACATGGGCATAGGCATATCATCAGGATGTGAATGGTGCAGCTCAGATGCGGCTTGACTAGATAGAGGGTATGGGAAGGGGTGTGATGGAAAAGAAAACTGGGTCATCTTAAATACCTGGTTAAGGTAAAGAGCAGAAGACTGTTGAATATGAAAAGTAACAGTTCTAACAAATACTTAAAAAAAAAAAAGTCCCCAGGTAGAAATGGGCAACAAAGACAGCAGAAGGAACAGATTAAATGGGCCATTAGTTAGAAGACTATTATAATAATCCGTACATAAGGACCTGGCGTTCAGCAAGAGAGGTAACAGGCTCGAGGTTGGAAATGGGGAGCAAGGGAGAGAAGAACTCTGAAGTTTGAGGACTGGGTGGCAAGAAAATCCATTCGCCACACAATTGTTATGCTCTTGCTATTTGCCAGGCATTGCTCTGGGAGTATTTAGCACTAAACGAAACAAATTTAGGTCCTATCTCTGGAGCTTACAATCTACTCAGGAAATCAGACCATAGACAGTGAAAGATTAAACAAATAATTACAAATGATGACAAGTGCTATGATGGAAGTTAACAGGTGACAGAAAGCGGACAAGAGGAGACCTTCTCAGAGAAGATGGTCTGGGGTAGATTCTCTGTGCAGATACCTTAGGCTGAACTCAGAAGGATGAGGAGCCACGTGCAGAATGTGGGTTAGGGGCGGGGATGCATTCTAAGAAGAGGAAGCTGTGTGGCAAAGGCCCAGAGACCTGAAAGAGGAGCGATGCTCATATGGAACGTGGGAGTTAGGAAAGGGAAAGTGAGTTTGAGAAATATTGCAGATGAGGGGCCCGTGGGCACCCAGAGGAAGATATCAAAGCAGTTGCTGGAAACACAGGACTGGAGCTCAGAAGAGAGGATCACTAGCACGGAGGCCATAAGGGAAGCAATGCCTGCGGCAGGGATCGCTAAGGGGAGGGACTGAAGATACACAGGCACATAAGACATAGAAACTGGGCAAAAAGAATCCTGGGGTGTGTAGAGTCAGTCCTGGGATTCCTCAGGAGTCACAGGTCCAGCCTGTGAATTGAGCAAAACTGAAGCGCTAGAGGATAGAGAGCTGGCAACAGGAGTTCACATGGGGCTTTCAAGTACAAAGATCATCAGAGAGGAAGAAAGAACAGCACAGGGAATGAGATCAGGTAGCAGCATCCAATTCACCCAAAATCACGCCCATTGCATAAGATCAGGGCAGCACTGCTTGATGCCAATGAGAGCAAAGGAAGGAGCCTTGGGAAACGAGAGGAGGAAAAGGCTGGGGACAGATACTTACTGCTCAGGTTGAAGGCAGGAAGAACGGCCCTGATGGTGAAGAACATGAACTGCAATTCCCTATTTCATCTGCTTCGTATGAAAGCTAGTCCTGCTCAAGTCAAAACGCATGATGTGTTCACAGAAAATACTGACCTTTTGTTCTCCCAGGAGTGAACAGAGCCGGGCAAGAGAAAGGAGGTTTTCTGGAGAAATCTACAACTAAATTAGCGGCTCAGAGCGCTAGGAGTGTGATGACAGCTGCTTTTCCTCACACTTCTCTTTCCTGTTCTTGGAGGCACTTTCTTTTCCCATAAGCTTTACTGATTGTTGCTAAAGAGCAATACAACACAAGCAAACTTTTAAATTTGCAGGAATGAGAAACAGAAATTCCTCTTTGGAACACTGCTTTAGACAACAACAAAGCCACGAGGAAAAGTTTAACAGCATGATGCTGTGGGACTCCCTGAAGACAAGGGTGTACCAAAAGTCACATATCCTTAGAATAGAGGCCATTTCCTGGAATATATTTGGGTATCCACAGGAGGCTAACAAAAGTGGCTGCCTTTGCCTTTCAACTGAAGCACCCTGGTGCACAGCTTGTAATTTACAGATAATGCAGGTCAAGGTTCTGAACTTAAATGATTGATTTGGCCGTGCTTTTCATTTTCACTATGCTCTTTCTTATTCTTATGAAAGTGGAGAAAGTAATTTCACTAAGTGCTTGGTATGTCTATATCCACATGTGGCCTTGGAGCCTCATCTCAGTACAGATCCTATCACCCAATGAAGCAAAAAGGTTCTATTTCCATATTTTTTTCTGAAATCTAAGCAGTAGCTTTGACATTCTAGAGCAGCGGTTTCCAGTATTTTGGGCACCAGGGACCGGTGCTCCTATAAGAATCTAATGCCTGATGATCTGAGATGGAGCTGAGGTGGTGATGCTAGCGCTGGGGAGGGGCTGCAATAAAGATGAAGCTTCTCTCACTCACCGGCTGCTCATCTAGAGGATGAGAAAGAGAATGTAGCAGTCTTTTCCTTCAACACCTCATCAAAGCTTATATACCATACTAATAAAATAAACACTATGCAGTTCATACCTAATCAACTACTGCCCAATTTTTCAACTGTCTAAACAAAATTATATTAGAATTCATTGATTTATATACATAAAGCTAAAATGTAACACTTTTTCATTCACACATTATTTCACATGTGTAAGTTCTTTCTCTAACTAGGTTCTAAGGATGTTGCACTCAAGAATTATGTGTTTTACTTTTTCCTATGTTAAGCCACAGACAGTGTTAGACACATTTTTACATAGAGTAGCAGCTCAGTTCTCCAGATGTAAGTAACTTTAGTACTAAATCCTAAGAAGGGAGAATAAAGAAGTTGGATGAACACATGAAATTGGTGAAGCATGCACCCCACCCCTACCCTTACTGCTGATACAGAAGAAAAAAGGGTAAGGCTCAGAATCATTCTCTGGTTCACCGAGATGGTGGGGACAAACAACAGAACCTTCAAAAGAGACCCGGGATGCAGGAGGATGAGATCCTGTCTAGCAGAGTCTGGGACAGGAAGTTTAACTACCTCAGAGGGATGTCCACTAAAGGGTGAGGAAAAGAAGATGGAAAGTTGTTCTGAAGTGAAAGGAGGAGAAGGTAGCCATCTCAGAAGCTCAGTTCCTGTTTCAGGGCAAATGCTTCTACTCCTGGAAACACTGCAAACCAAAAAAGGCCAAGACTCAAGGTCCACATGCAAGAAGAGCTACACCCGAGGTAAGAAGAAGCCCCCTCTATAGCACATGAACCTCCCAGGCCAGGAGGACTGCAGTGTGAATTCTTTATGGGGCAATGGCTGTTGTACATCTTGGTAAGGAAATAGCCATTGAGGCTCCACGATGAGAACTGGAAGCCCGGAGATTTGTGAGGATGCAGGGGAAGAGGCAATTTCTAGAAAAGGCTAGTATATCTTGATTTTATAAAATGACCAACCATGTGCTGAATCAGTCAGAATAAGCTAAACAACTCCAGAATCTCTGTGACCTAGCACAACAAAGGTTTCTAGCTCACTCACACTACAGGACCAAAGCAGGTTAGCAGAGGGTTCTGCTTGCCATACTCACTCAGGGAACCAGGCTAACGAAGGCTTCATTTCAGCACAGGCTTCTGTGTTCATCTAGTGGTGGGAAGGGAACCATGGGAACTGTGTGCTGGCTCTTGAAGCTTCCTCTCGGCAGTGACACGCATCACTTCTGCTCACATCTTGTTGGTCAGGGAAAATCATGTGGCCACACGTAACTTTCAGAAGGTCAGTGAAGTACAATTCCACCATGTCCCTAGAGGAAAACATTTGTGGACAGCACTAATGACTACAACCTGTAACACGGGGAGACAAGTTTATCCAGAGGACAACAATCTACCTAATTCAACATTGAGAAAAATCTTTTCTCCAGAACTGCAAAACTGATTGAAAATTAACTGTCTGCTTGATTTCACTTTATCATTGAGGTACTGCCCAAGTAGTAAATGAAAAGATTCAGATTTAAAACATTTTTAAAATCTTACTAATTAATTTTATTGCCATAAATGGTTAAATGGCAAATTCTCCTTGGATAATCTTCCCAGAATATTGAATAGGTTCCTCCCTCTTGTCTTCTCACTTTACCCTGTTAATTCCATTCATAGAATTTATTTGTAAATATTCATTTTTCCATGTACTTCTTTATTTAAAATTTTCAATAGATTCTATTGATTTAATTTTTGTACTAATTATAGCACATAAGATTTAAGCTACATATATATCATTCTCTAAATACCATTTGTCATCCTTGGCTCATTACATAGTAAGTGCTCAATAAATCACTACTGCTGGTGCTGATGATGATAAAATTAGTTTCCTAAGGCCATTTTCATGAAATAACAAACATAATTCTGTATATTGGTAGAACCTGATTTAATTCAGTGAATAATTTATGATGATGAACTTGGGTCATAAAAAAAAGTTAACTTATACTTAATCTTCTCGGTAAGAACACACAAACAGACTTTAGTAATACAGCTACTTACAGATAGGCCAGCAAAATCTTTCCCTTCAGAGCATGACAAGAATTGTCAAAAGAATATTAACATAGGGGGAACTGTGCATCAGCTCTGACAATGAGGAAAGAGCACCATCGGTGTGCCAGGAATTCAAGGCGTTTCTGATGGTTTGCAGATGGAGGCGAATGAAAAGAACGCCCTAGGTGGTGGCTTGGAACCTTCTTCTTGAAAAGATTTTGAGAGAAATAAGCAAAGACAACTTGTGCCCAAACGTTCATAGCAGCATTATTCATAAAAGCCAAAAAGTGGAAACAATCCAAATGCCCATCAATAGATGAATGAATAAACAAAATGTGGTATAGTCGTACGATGGAGTATTATTTGTCCAAAATAAATAAATAAATAAAGTATTAATACATGCTAAGCATCAATGAACCTAAGCATTATGCTAAGTGCAAGAAGCCACATACCATAATTCCATTCATATAAAAGCTCAGAACAGGGAAATCTATAGAGACAGAAAGTAAGTTAGTGGTTGCCCAGGGGTTGGAGAGAAAGAAAGGGGCATTGGGGGAGGGGCGGATTATAGCTAAAGGGTACATGTTTCTCTTTGAGGTGATAAAAATATTCTAAGATTGCCAGTGGTGATGGTTGCACATATCTATGAATACATTAAAATCAGTGAATTATGTACTCTAAATGGGTAAACTCTATGGTGTGTGAATTAGACTCAACAAATCTGTTAAATTTTTAACAAGAAAAGAAAGAAAGGAAAAAGTGAAGAGAGCCTCAGGGAACCTATAATACACTTAAGTCTGGCGGGGGGTGAAAGACAGCTGTGGCACGGATGAAGCCGGCTCCCTCGAGACCCCCATCCTGCTGCAGATCAGCAACAATCTACATAAGCTACAGAAGGCCTGGGACCAAATGCAGCCAGAGCAAAGAGAAAGCCTGAAGGCCTGGGCTGCCTCCCCACTGCTGTTTCTTCCAGATGTGTGGGCAAGAGGCAGGGCAGGAGGCTGAGCAGGAGGCTGGGCAGGAGAGCAAATGATGTTTAGAACTTGGCAGCAACTGTGTGAAACAGCCAGGAACTGTATGGAAAGAGTCTCAACTGGGACTGACCACTTTGGCCACTATATAGCAGCCTTTGGCTGCGATATCATGACATGGATGTGTCACCTCTATCCACCATCCACTCTAGTTTATGATCAGAGAAGAGGTTTGTAATAACATCCAGGCTCTTATGATTGTTCAGCTATATAATTCTCTCCAAACCTTTAATAGCCTCTAATTTATTTGCTTCCAGGAAGTTCCCTGTGACAATAACCATACCCAGATTTCTTTCCTAGACATAATTCTCAGACCGAATTTATTTATTTTTTCTCATTCAACTCCTTTCCACTCTTTCTCAATTTAATGGTGGCTTTGGGGGGGGGGGGTTGAGAGGGAATACCACATCTTGAATGAGTTCTTAGCCTTGAGACTAAGTTTTACAGGGCTTCAACTTCTCAAAGTCTTCTTGCAACCTAGTTTCCTGCGCTTTGTACTCTAGAGGCAGCCCGCCAGCTTTTCCTACTTGAGAAGCCCCAAATTTCTGGACTCTATTTTTTTTTTCTTTTCTGCTTTCAAGCTAGACAGTTCTTGCTTGAGCTCGTGCTCCTAAAACCTCACGAAATATAGTCACTGTCAAGTGGCACAAAGCACTAACATTCGTTTATTCAATTTCTTCCTGTAGAACTATGGTCTCATTAGGCATTTTATCTACCTTCCAAGTTATCGCTGACAAAAGTCATGGAACGTTTTGCCTTTGCAAGTTATGGCTCTCCATCCCTTAGGCTTCGAACTCAGTTTCCTACTGCCCCACTCCCCAACTATGAAGACAGTACTATATGATTTAGTTTTTTGTTACATTAGCACTCGCCTTCTTCACCATTTCCTGCATTAGTTCAGACTAGCTTCTGTGACATTAGTAGCTAAGTGGCTTTCCATGATAGAAGTTTCTTTCCTTCTCATACATAGTCTAATTAACAAGAGAGGGGCTCTGTTCCATGCAGTTTTTCGGGGACTCAGACTGGTAGAGGCTCTACCATTTCACCCGTGCTTTATAAGATTGTCTTGGGCATTGCCATGCAGATCAGAAAGAACAGAGAGATCATGCCTGAGACATAAACATACTGTACTTTCACCATATTCTGTTAGCCAGAACTCAGATACATGGCCACAGCTAACAACAAAGGAAACCTTGGGCCCAAGGAAAATCGAATGGGCTTGGAGATGGCTAGATAGTGTTTGAACCTATCCTATTAGTTCTAGAGACTTTCAAACAGGTCTAAATAAAAATATCAACAAAATCTCTGTACTTTTTATGAGACACTTAAACAAAAAATGTGATACAGAAAGTTTTAAAATACATGGATGACTAAAAACATATCAAAAACATACACCAAAAGAAAGCAAGGTGTCCATCATATTAACATTTGACAAAAAGTATCAAGGCAGTTGACATTAAATAGAACACCTAAGGAAATAAAATACATCAAATAAAAAGTGATAATTAGAAGTATAAGAGAAAGGATAAAAACAGCACAGAAGTGAAGACTTTAACAGGCTACATTTTAGTTCCTGGCAAACCAGAAAGCCAAAAGTATATGGAGTATTTAAATACTATAATTTAATAAAGTTAATTAAAAATATTATACCTTCAAATTGAGAATGCACATTGTTTTAGAATATGCAGAAATATACACTATTCTTAGCCACAAAGAAAACCTCTTACTCCTAAAAGTTGAAATTGTATAGGTCATACTTCCTAATCATATTGCAATGACATTAGAAATATATTTAACCCCAAAATGAATACACAGGTATGCATACATAAAAAAAAAAAAAAAGACTATAAACCTAAAACCAAAACTCCACTCCCTTAAGTAACTCTTGAGTCTAAATAATCAAAACAATTGAGTTATTTATATTCTTGAGGCTCCAAGTATAGAAACTCACTCAAGCTATCAATTTATGGGTAAACACATTGTTGGATGGAATTATAAGAATAAATGGAGTGCTAGGAAAATGGAATCTAGCAGAAATGTAACAATTGGAGGCATGATGGAAGTGGGCCACCCCCAGTATAAGCAGGAGGTGACCCCAGGTGGGGCCCAGCAGACCAAGAGTGTGGATTTTGCTCTCCTGCTCCAGCAAGAACTGACTCAGCTACCCTCCACCAACTGGCTTTCTCCCTCTCTATATTTTGTCTTTACCTCATAGTTTCTGCTTTTTTTGTGAATGTGCCCTCAACTTGGTCCCTTATGGCCTCTCCATTCTTGCACTATAAGACAACTTTTCCATTCTGTTTCTGCTGCTGTCTCTTCCTTTGAGTATTTCTGAATTCAAATTCTTAAGAAATAGAATTGCATTAGCTAGCCCATTCTTTGCATATGAGACTGCATCTTAGGCCCCCGGCCAGCCTGTGAATTGTTTGGGGGTCTCTATGTACCCCTCATCCAACAGGCAAAGACCAAGGAGAGGAGGGAACAAATGATATAAAACATGGATGCCTAACGGCTGCTGCCATTTCTGCAAAGACAGGGATCAACACCTAGGAGGGGCTGCAGGCATGGGGAGCTGGATAATAAACACTTGCTGAATGAACGAATGAAGAATCTGCTATTATCAGGTATTCTAGACGCTAAGCACTTTGTGTATGACACCTACACGCAGTCTTCCAAAATTCACATTTACAGACATTGAAAGAAATACACAATATAATGTTGATAAAAAAAAATAAGATTACAAACAAGATTATTCAGTTTTTGAAAGATAAAATGTTTGTATGCATAAGAAAAAGCTAACGAGATATAAAATATATAAACAGGTTTAACCATGGCTTTCTCTGGGTAGCAGGTTCGGGGTAATTTCAATTCTTCTTAAATCTTTCTGGAGTATGTGCATATATCTAGCATTGAGTTTATACTGGTATTCTTTCTAGTATCAGGATAGGAAAGCTATTTTTATTAGGGAATGGGGAGTATTAAAATGCGTATACCTTTTGACCTAGGAAATCCATTTTGAATAATTTCTCCTAAAAGAATAACTGGAGTTACGCTCAAATATATTTTTTATAAGAAAGTTTGAAGGTTGGATTCTATGTCCCCTCCCTTTCTAAAAGGAGAAGCTATTTAACTTTTGTGATGCTTCATGGTTTCTCTATAAATGTGACTGAAAAAGGAGTCTCCTCCCTGTTTCCTTGCATAGCCACAAGAAAATTCAGTGAAACAAGTTAACCACTGGTTTTGAAACTAACCTATAGACAAAGGTGAGAATGGTTGGCAGTATTCCTGCTGCAGCAGCCAGGAAAATGGAATCAGTGAATGTCCTTATAGCGAAAAACCTTGGTTTTTTTTGTTTTTGTTTTTGTTTTTGTTTTTTCATGCCAACATCAGGAAGCCCTTTTTCTCCAGAAAGCAAATTTCCTAAGCTCTTTTGTTATGAAATTTGCTTCAGAAAAGGATCTGAAACTAATGAGTACAGAAGGATAAAAGACAGATAACAACTTAACAACATGGTGCCATCGAAATACTTAATGAAAGTTATCCCTTCCTCCAAGCCAAGATTTGTACCTGGAAGTCTGAGGTGTGACCCCTGATCAGCATTTTAATGAGCACACCAGATAATTTTTATGGTAGTGGTTTTAAGATGACATTGTGAAAAATACCACCTTAACTTGCTATCTCAAGCATAGTCATTTGCATTTCAATGATGACCAAAGCCTCAAACTAAAGGAGAGGAGTTGATGTCCATTTCTGGCAGCCGGATGAGCTGGAGACCCTGACCAATTCTACTGCTGTCTTTTGGCATCCTTCAAAATTTGTTGATGAGCTGTCCAGAAGGCAAGATACTCTCTGAAACAAAAAGGCCTAAATTTAAAGCAAAAAGCCAAATCATAGGGCAGAGCACTTACATTGGCTTTTGGCCTGAGGGACTTGGCAAACCCAGGTAAAACTCAGTATCAGTTTTCATATTGCAAAGATTTCAGGTAAAAAGCTCTCTAACCACTTTGGGAAATAATTTGGCATTTTCTAATAAACTGAAAGATTCATAAGCTATAAGATTCCACATCTTCTTTCCTAGGAATAAACCTAGAAAAAACTACCACGCATATGTACTAGGAGACCCATACAAGAATATTCATAGTAGCACCATTTAGCAAAAATCTAGAAATAATCCAAATTGATTGGATTATTGATTATATAATAAAATTTAAATTGTAGCTAGTCATTCAATACAAGTATATATAGCAATGATACAAATGTACTACAGATACATGCAAGAACATGAATGAATCCCAAGACATAATGTTGATTTTTTAAAAAAGTTGCAGAATATAGCATCAGTCTATTTATATGAAGATCAAATATAGGTAAACCCAAACAATATGTTTTATAGAGAAATAAATATAAAAGGTAAAATCTTAAAAGAAAAAGCTAAGTGATTAACAATACAAAAATCAGGACAATAATTTTCTCTGAAGGGGAAGAACCTACAAAGGACCTCAAAGGCAATGATAAATTAGTTTTCATAACCAGGTGCATGGTATCACCATTCATGTTATCTCATACATGTTTCAAAAACCTATACTTGTATTTTTCATATTGAAACTACTTACAGATATTATATATTCCTTCAAACGGTGAATTTCTATTAGGGCATTTCAAACTTTCATAAGCAACTGGGAGAGAGATTTAAGAGAGATCCAGAGAGGCTTCCTGTCCCCCAATCTATAGGGTGAGGAATGACTGCCCCAACTCTTCTACTGTCAATTGCAGGCATTCTTTTCAAGGCCATCATGGTCCACTCACCCCAGCATTTTTAAATGAATACAACTTATCCACACAATGTTTGCCTAACATATATAAAAAGCCCCCAGTGGGCAGTGCCATTGCATCTCAGCAGAATTTGCCCAGACCTCATCCCACTGACTTTCCTGGATTTTCAAATGTCCTCATTTTGGTTCAGTTCCTTGGCTCCAGCTGTTTGCTTGGGTCTTGTGATGGCTGACCTCGTTGGGTCACGTGTTTCAGCTTTATCTTTGGCACTCCCTCCAGTGCCTGTTCTCCAACATCCTTCTCACATCTCCTGAGCCTGCGACCTCCACTGACAAACACCCTTGGGAGGAACAAGTCCTTCCTCAAAGACACCCATCTCCCCATCCCAAATATTGTGGTGAGGGCTCAGAGGAGAGCAGCTGCTTCAAATTTGCCATAATAGAGTGATTTCATATTAGTCTGAGTCATGAACCTGGGCCAGTGTGCCCCATTTCAGCCCTGTTGACATTTGTAAGTAGAATACAATCACTGGGAAGTTTCAAACAATGGAAAGACTCTTTGAAGAAACTGATGACCGTTTTACTTTTGGCCTGAGCTTGGGTAAGGGTGGGCAATCCGGAGAACCCATCCAAGATACCACCTAATCTGATTCCTTACTCTCAAGAGTTCAAAGTGTCCCTCACAGAGGGACCCTGTGTTTCACAGCCTACTGCCCAAGGAACTTGTTGCTACAACAAAAAAACTTCCAAACCATGGAAACTGTTTGTATTAGCCAAACTCAAAGCCCAACTACATACACAGCCTAAAAATCAAGTTGCCTTAATCTTGCATTTTTGGCTCATTTTGCCTGGTCACATCCTAAAACCAAATGGGTTGAATTACTAGATGAAAAATAAATTTCATCCATGGGAACTGTTGCTATTGTCACAGAAAACAAAGGGAAGGTGTTTTTCTGCCATGCCTTAGAAGGGGTGAAGTCATTATTTCAAGATAAAAAATCAGGCTTTAATTCCTGCCACATGCAGAAAAATGAAGTTGGTTGCTTAGACTCCCTGTTAAAAGGTCTCTTATTATTTTAAATTGTGTTTTAAAATATAAAGTCCAGGGAAATCTTTCTGAAGAACAATTTGAAAATGTATATTTAAAGTCTTTAAAATGTGAATAATTTTACACAGTAGTTCCAATTCTGAGAATAATAATGAAAGTTCCCAAAAGAATGATCTGCATGGATATTTAATGCTGCAATACTTTTAATACTAAAAGAAAAATAAGAACAACTTTTAGATGCCCAATATAGGAAACTGGTTAACCAAATTGCTGGATAGCAGAAATGTTCTTTAAAATCTAAATAGCACCCTGATTTAATCGTAACTCTTTATTCTTTTCTTATTATCTAATGCCCCAGCATGCTGAGTGCTCAGAGCTAGTAGACTCTAGTTAACCCACACACTTATACTCCCACAGGGTGAGTTGTGTGCTCACCAAGGAAGGATCAGTTATGTAGGTTCCCAAACCTGTTTTTGCTGCTATAGTTTTTTATGCTATAGTTGCTAGAATTATAATCATATAATTTAATTAAATAATATATACAACAATAAAATGATAAGGAGGTTTTTATTTCTCCTAAAGCTGGATTTAATGTTTTAGAAAGACTAGATAAAGCTGAGCTGCTCCCCCCAACCCAAGGAAAACACAGCTATTGAATTAGATGATAGTGGACAACTGTAAAATATTATGGGGGAAAACTGTAATGATGCCCAAATCGTTTCTCTGGATTGGTATATATATTTTAATTTAAAATAAATGGTTTGAGGTAGGTTTTAAGTTAAAATAAAAGGTGTAAGTTACTCTGACCAAGTTGGAAATGAGAGATTCTATTAGACACCCATATGAAAGAATACTAGTCAGCTATTAAAAATGAGTACATAGAAAAATAGATGAAATGGAAATATGTTTGCAGTACATTTATTGATAGGCACAAAAAAATCAGTTAAAGAATAAGAAATAACACATGGTCTTAATTTTGTTTAAAAGTATATATTCATCCACAAGAAAACCCTAAAGGAACATATTCTAACATGCTATCGGTGGTTATTTCTGGGCGATTATGGTAATCTGTGATCTGGCTATGGAATATCATGTGGACCATAATTAGCAGTCTTCAGAGGGACAAAGAAAGGTGAATAAGAAAAAGAAATCTGAAGTCTGAGAAGACAAGAAATGCAAAGGAATTACTGTCAGCTTTCTGCTTCCATTTTCTTTTCCTGGTAACTGGTTTCAGTGTTTTTCTGAGGCCTGGAAAACCATTCCTAGCTTTAGTTCTACAAGCTATCCATATTATTAATTCCTCATTTTGCTGAACCTAGGTTTCCTAAGTTTAGTTTTTATTACAGCAACGAAAATGTTTTCTAATACAAAGAGCTCATAGACTCACTTTAAAACAAACAAGTGTACACACTCACCTAAAATTTGGCTTATCTTGATGCATATGTGCAAGCAAATATCTCTGAGGGTTCGTTAATTACGTTGGACCCCAAGTACCACCAAAGCTAAGTTATGAATAACAGGAAAGGTCCATTCCCTCTTGGGTGTTCATCTTGAATCAAACAAAGAATAAACCTAAGAAAGCACGGAGCCCATTTGGGTCTGGAAGAGCCACCAAGGATGGTCCTAGCAGCTTGAGACTGAGCCCACAGCTTGTCAAGCCTGGATGAGGGCACTGACCAATGCCATAGGTCCTTGTTTGGCACCAATAGTTTATTCCCAATACAGGGGACTGGCATGTTGTCTCATGTCTATGGTTGGGGCTCACTGTGGTCAGTACCAGTTGAACTTACTTGACCTGTCTGAACTTCACTAAGGATATAATAAGCCAGTTGAATTCAATATAGTTCTTGAAAGTTGCCCCTGGGCCTCCTCCATCAGAATGAACTAGGGAGCTTGTTAAACGCCCTTCCTATCACACCGCCAAGGGCTTCATTCCAGGGCCCCACGACTTTTCCAGTCCAAGGGATCTGGGGCTTTCTGGCATTGGAAGTTTTACTGTAAAACTTCTGTTGTTCCCCGGGGTAAACAATGTCCAAGGAGGGGGCTTGTAAACATTTTCCTTCCTGGGGACATAGAAAAGAATTTACAACATTCCCACCTCAGGCAGGTCTTCTTCCAAGACTCCTGATGTAACGCTGTAGGGGAAATGCCTGTCATGTTAACCTCATCCAGTCGCTTCTCCAAACACAGTGTGTGCAGAACAAGGCAGTACTCCAAATCTGCCCCAAACCACCAATTAAAGCTAATAAAAATCATGGACCCCTGGGTGCACAGACCTAGCACATGGGTCCTGCAGAGCTGTGCTGCTGGCAGAAAACTCCCCTCAACTTGCCCCCTAACAGGGCTTAGACATTGTCCCTGTCCAGGTGACTCCCCGATCCCTGGCTCCAGCCTGATCTCCCTCCAGAGATGTTTCTACAAAAAGAACACTCTTCTGTCTGCTTGTACAAAACTGAGCTCGTCTTTCCATCCTCAAGCTTGTTCTGGCTCCTGTATTTCTCATTTCTACTAAAGGAATTCCCATCCTTCCTTTTAGAGAGATTTGAGACCTTAGAGACAGCTTTGAGGGTCTCTTTTCCCTCCAATCAAGTATCAGTAACAAAAAGATTAATGACAGCAATGACAACAATGCTCCTCACTGGCTAAAATCAGATGTAGCATGTGGCTAGTGTGACTGAGAAATGTTTTTTCGTTTTCATTTCATTTAATTTTAATTGATCGATTTAAATTTTAAAGCTGACACTCAATTCTGTCATTGGAAAACTAAGTATGTTTGTAACAACTTAAGATATGAATCTATTTTTTCGACTGTAAATTTTAAGATATCCACATATAGATCAAATATTTCTGATAAAAATTTAGTATATGAACATATGCCATAAGTGAAAAATACACACAGAATTTTCACAACTTAGTACAAATCAAAAAGATCCAATACAACTAAAAAATAATTTTTATATCGATGTTTTGAAATTATAATATTTTGGGTATATTGTGTTAAATAAAATGTATTAAGATTTAAAGAAATAAATAAATAGAATCAGATGTAGCAGATGAGCCCCTTAAAAGCATCTACTTAGGTGTCAATAATCTGAATGAATTTAAAACATGGGGGCACCGCTCAGGCTATCACAGTATCATAATTTCCAATTGCTCAGCAGGATCCATTCAAGGAGAAACAATACTTTACAACTTAACTCTGGTAACTGCAGGGACTCAAAAGTAATAAAGTTATATGTTTGGAAATAATATTCTAATGATCAGATATTTTTCTAACGCAGACTAGTATCTCAACTTTAATCTAGGTTAGTGAAGTTTCACTGGGCACACATGTGCCGATTGAAAGGTTTAGTAAGTACATTTACTACTTACCTCTGTCTACTACAGAGGTAAGTATTACATGTAACATTTGTTGAGCATTTACTATTTTCAAGTAAACGTGAGGGATGAAAGATCAACTACAAACAGTCTCTCAAAGCAGTTGCCCAAAAGACGAGTGTGGGAAATGCACAAAGATAGGTTGATGTTAATACAAACCAGACTGGAAGCCCTGTTGTAATGTTTGCGGGAGGCAGAAGAGGGAGTGGTTAATTCTGACTCAGGGAATGAAGAAAGGCTAAGGCTTCCAAGAGCAGAGCTGGGGATAAGACACCCGTAGAGAAAAGCATATGAGCAATGGCAGACACACAGGAAGAGGGCTTGCCATGGCAGCAGTGTGCTGTGTGTAGAGGGCGTGCCCAGTAGGGTGGGGACAAGACGACGTGTGGGAAACAGACCTGGAGACTCTTCCAGGGAGCTTGGGCTTTATTCTGGAAGCACTGGGGAGCCACCGACATTTTTTGAGCCAAGGAGTGACCTACGTTTGGGGTACTGTCTTAGGCATCTGTGAGCAGAATGGTTTAGTGTCAGGAAAACCTAAAGACCACTGAGAAGGTTATGGGGTCCACTGTCCCCAGTTGAGATTTTCATTTCCAATCTTTCAGTTTACCTGCTATTTGCAGAGAGGACTAATGGCATAACAGGGTGTGAAAAGTTATAAATTAGGATTATGATTATTCTTTTGTTCCAAAAGACTGGTTATGAGAGATTTTTTAGTATCCTTTTCATAATCTAAGATCCTCTAGTGAGATTGATATATATATACACACACACACACACACACACACACACACATATACATATATACACATATATACATATACACACACACACAATTTGCTCAGTTTATAAATATTGACCTTTTCAAATGGAATTGTTTGACATTAATGTGTTTTTAATGTACAGATGAGAGGATATTCTTTGAAAAACTGTCTATTAACGCATATCTATCGTTTTTGAGTAAATTACCAAGAGCATTCCACCACCAGGAATAGAACTAAAGAAAACTCGTTCTGCCTTGTCTACAGACCGTGACTTCTGCCTTAGGGCCATGTGCACAGAAATGAACACCAGCTTCGTCCTGTGTGCCTGGGAGGGGATCGTGGGCGAAGGGGCATGGATTGTTCTTCTCTTGGGGTGGCCGGGTAATTGAAACCTAAGTACCAAGAACTCCACATTGTAAGCAAAGAAAGAGACCAAGGTTTTAAATGACTAGTTTCAAGATGTGCTCCTAATCAGTTCTAAAGCTGAGAGATAATCTTCATCTCTAGAATTTCTAAGGACATTTCCTCCTTTTTATCCTAGAAAAAAAATACAGTGCCCAAATGTTTCCAAACTTCCTCTGAGGATTTCACACTTCTAAACACATCGAATATCACCAATTTACTAGCAAAGGAGTTAAAAATACAACACATTTATGTCCCTAACTTTTGAACAAAAGCAAAAAAAAATATTACTAAGTAAAAGTTGTTTTTCTGTCCCACAAATCGTCATTACTACTCACACACAACATATGCTTTCAAGTACTGCAAAATTTCTGGAACTTCATGTCTCTTGCCTTAAGCCCTAGGTCTGAACCTGCCTCTGATCTTGTGGGGTCAGAGGGGAAGCATGTCAGCCAACATACTGACCTTAACACTTCCTTCTCCACCTGTGACAAAAGTCACAGACACTCTATAAAAAAGGGGCGGGGGGAGGGTTGCTACAGCTGTGTCCTGTGACGGGGGAACTCTCTCCAGGATGTGTACACATACCCTCCCCTACTCAAAACTCTTTCTTTTTCCTTAGTTTCCTTCCTGATGCCATACACCTAGAATTTGCCCAAGTCTTTTGGGTTGACAACTGATTTGGGCAGCCTGCCTAGATCCATGTTCCAGCCTCTTCTTGCAGATAAGATCCTGTTTGTCAGATCCTTCTCTGATCTTCACTGACCAGCCAAGGGCCAGATAGATCCTTCCTGTCCAGGTTCTCAGTCCCCCCAGTCCAGCTCCTTGTAGGAGGGAATTCACACAGTCAGACCAGAGGATAAATCCTCCTCACTCCTCTCATGATGTGCCTTAACACTTAGCCTTAACTACAGGAATACATTATAGCCCCTTCAGCACAACTATAACTGGAAAAGTGGATTTGTAATATTTTTAAAAAGGTTGTCAGCTAACAATTAGTAAGGCCCCTGTGGCCTGCCAAGTTATATATTAGTACCCAACTTGTCACACTGTCTGGCTGACTAAGTTGGCCTACAGATTCCCAAACGTGAGACTCTAATGACTCACCTGAAAGTTTAGTAGTCAGAAGGCTGGACCTTCCACTAGGAAAGCTTTCTAATGAGCAGGATGTTAACATGTGAGCCTGAACACTGCCTTTCGTTCTGGATGTGTCTGTGTGGCGCACGCAGAGACGGAGCTCAGCACAGATGGTGGCTCCTGAATCATTAACTTCAGGCAGCTGTGTTCAGCGGCCACCAGGCTCCCTGGCAGCACACGCACCATAAGCCCATGGATCATAACAATAAATAGTACGAGACCTCTTGCAGGTCGTAGGCCATGGAACACATGTTTAACTTCTTCAGGAAAAGAAGAATCCACTGGCAAAAAAAAGAGAAAGAAAGAAATTTGCTAAATACCTCATTTCCTGCTATATAACCAGATGGTTATGAATCATTTAAAAATCCCTTCTACCTCTATGAACAAATATTTCATGTTATTTACAAACTAGTAGTACATCGATGACTGTGTAAAATGCATAAGAAACTTCTAGGCAGTGGAGTATATTTCTCAAGTCTGTGGAAAAATATATAACATTAAAATCTTTATCTTCCCAGGTTTTCTGAATAATGTACTTAAACAGTTATTGATGCCCCAACGAAGATTATTGGTGTCCAAATGCTAAACAGATCACTATTCTGGAGAAAGGATGTTCCATGAAGCAGTAACTAAACTTCTTACTGTGGTCTCACCCTCTGATTTAGAGATGACAATAAACATTTTTCTTATGGTTTTGAAAAGAGAAAATGAATGCTTTTTTGAAAGAGAAAAGAAACAGAGAGAGAGAGAGAGAGAGAGAGAGAAGGGAGGGGGAAAAGGGAGAGAAGTATTAGATAGTTTTTTGCTAGCCAAGGTGCCTAAGAGCTTTGAACAAAAATAGGAAAGCTGGAGTTTCCTGCACCCATCTACCTCTCCCTGGAGCAGAGCATAGGCTCTCAGCCTCTGAGGGGACACATCGCCCTTCAGCGAAATCTGGCACAGGGCAGTTCTGGCGTTGTCTTCTTTGGCCTCCTGACAAGAATGTTCATTTACAGATCCCAAGTCATCCTAAGTCCATCTGGTGTGTTCTAAGGATCAAAAACAAATGTGGAAGACTCCCCTCTCCTGAGCCTGCCCCCTCTCCCAGGCTCTGACCTGCTTTCACAAGCACCCCAGCAATGAGGGTGAAGAGCAGCCCCGTCCCAAAAAGGGTGTTCTGGGAACGAGACGCCGAGCACACTGTGAGCGGCACCTCTGTCCCCTCATCCCACCCCAAGAGGCAGAATGAATCAGCCAGACGTCCCTGACAAACAGTGTCAGAAGACAGACGGCTGGGGTCTGATGGATCTTCCAGCTTGGTGATTAGCTGTGCACTGTTTGGTTTATTTCTTGATAGAGGCAAAGCTACAAGGAAACTGAGAGATGATTTTACAGAAGGAAGAATAATGAGGCTTAACAAAGTTAAACAGCTCACGTAGGTCACACTGAGTTACAGAAGAATTAGGATTAGATGCTAAGGATGGGTATTTCACTTTTAATGTTTGCCATCATATGGATTTGTTTAAATTATCTACTCTTCAAGAGAAAATAAAGCTGGGGCTTTGGAGGTGGTAGGGAACGGGGGTTAAGGGGAAAGGAAACATCAGTCAGCACTTATGTCACTAAACAGATACCTTTTTGACACAGATTTGACATGTCCAATAAAATAATATGCCACCTGTACCAGCTCGCTTAACCTGAACAAGAAGTTCAAATGCCAAGGTGGCAGAAGAAGGGAGAGGGCACAGGAAGAGAAAAGACGGGCAGAGGTTTCTATTCTTTCTCAGGACAGGAGCCTGGCACCTCATTCTTTTTTGAACAATAGAGGCACTGTGTAAGCCCCACATCAACCTGGGAAGGGGAAACCCAGAAGGCCCCATATTTTATAACCTGGAGTGTTTCTTCATTTCTTCATTGACTCCCGATTCTGGGGGCTCCAAGTGGGCAGCATTGAAGTCTAGTTACATTAACTGTCCACATATCCTGTCTTTGATTTTACTTCACTACGGGAAGTAGCCAGGGTGCAATTGGAGGCTCTGCGTGTCTGGATCGTACAACAAAAGAGGATTTATAAACAGAATCTAAGGGCCTTCCTGAGAAAGAGGAATTGGCCTCTCTTCAGTCAGGAACTGGAGAGTTATTTGCGCGCCAAGCAAATACCTCTCAAGCTAACAATAAATGGCTCTAGGGACATGTCATTCATTGACCCTGGGAATGCACCCGAGACACCTCTGGAATTTGAAAATTGCTGTTAATCACATTAAATTGTGAGAGTTACAGATTCTTCCAGAAGTGATGATCATTAGAAATGTGTGTGTCAATTGAAGTTCTGATGAACAGGCACTACCAGTTTGAATTGTTTTAACTGCAAGCCAAGTCCCTGAAAATGAGCTGAGAATTCATGCATGCAAGCTAACTGTGAGTCAGAATTGACCAATATTGTGAGAAGTGAAGTTAGAACCTGTATTCTTTCCACCTCCCCTTAGACAGAGCACCTACTGCATTGGTCTGGTGCTTGAAACACCTATCATAGGTTATTACTTTGGGCTTAAGCATTTTTGTATCTAAGACACTTCCTTCGAAATGAAAATACCCTGGGAATGGACAACATATTGGGTAATTATAGGCTGAATTGTTTCCCCGGTCAAAACAAGTATTTGATATTCTGACTCTGCTATTATCTAGTTGGGCTTATGCCTAGAAGTTACAGGACTGAAAAACATCAAAATCAGGGAGCTAACAGACAAATCTCTCACTGAGGGGGTGTTGGGCATGGAAGTAATTGATGAAGAGTGGTTATAAAATGGGAACACAGTTTTCTAATTATGGAATCAATGGGTCTCATATGTATCCTAAGGCATGCTTCCCATGCCTCAATTACCAAAGGAAAAGGGAGACTGAACACCAGAAAGTTCCACCCCTGCCTTTACAACACGGTTTGGGAGAGCAGAATGGGGCAAGTTCCCAGTTTACAAGGTAAAGTTTAAAGATTACATGGGTGACTTTGATTGCCACTTGTTCTATGGGTATAAAAAACCCAGCAGACTCAAGTATACCAGAAGGAAAATTAATATAATATAATATAATATAATATAATATAATATAATAAACATAATATAATATATACACAAAATAATGTGAGGGAGTTAGGAGGGAGAGAGAATGGGAAAGGAAAAGAAAGGGAAGGGAAAGGAAATCGAGTATTTGTTAAGTTATCAATAAACTGACCTGCATGCATATAGATGAACTTGGCTAGCTTGACAATAAAGATCCCAACATAGAACACAGAGCATTCACCATATAACAGTTAACCTAGAGATCCGTAGTGAATGTACTTTTTCAAAAAGGATATGTGATTAAAAACTTTCCACCACCAGAGATGACTCAAAGTTGCCTCACAAATCTTACTTATATACTGTAACGAGTTGTGAAGAACATAATTTAAAGCCTTGAATATACAGATCATATCAATTTTTACAAAAGAAAAGACACATGAGATGTGTCCTTAAAAGATATTTTTAGACTAAATAAAAGTTTTCTGAAGCTATAAGTTTTCAAACTTGCAACTAGAAAGTTTCTAAAGTTTAGTTTTAGTTTTAAAACTAAAACAAAACACATCCAAAATGTTCGTAGAATAGTCAAAACAATCCTTTCTGATTTGGAGAGTTAATATGTTCAATGGAAGGAAAATGCTAAGCTTAGATATGGTACATATATATAATGGAATATTACTCAGCCATGAGAAAATATAAAATACTATCATTTGCGGCAATATGGATTGATTTTGAGATAATCATCCTAAGTGAAATAAGTCAGACAGGAAAAGTTAAGAACTATATAATTTCATTCATAAGTGGGATATGAAACTGTAAGCAACAAATGAACAAGACAAACAAATAAAACCTCGTAGACACAGACAACAGTTTAGAGGTTACCAGAGGAAAAGGGGGGATGAAGAGAGGTAGATAAGTGTAAAGAGGGGTCAAATATATGGTGACAGATGATTTGACTTTGAGTGGTGAACTCATAAGGCAACATACAGATGATGTATTATAAAACTGTATGCTTAAAACCTACATAATTTTATTAACCAATGTTACCCCAATAAATTTTACTTCAAAAAAAGAAAATGCTAAGCTTTTGAGGAAAGAACTAACAGCTAATACTATTAGGTAATATTTATTGAGCATTTACTATGCACATTTGCTCTCTCCAGCAAATCGTGGAGTAGGTATTAGTATTTTCCTCATTATAGATTGTGGCAATTGAGGTTTAGTGATGTTAAACAATTTGACCAAGGTCATGGGATTTGTAAGTGTGGAAGATAAGTGAGAACCTGAGCAGTCTGACCCCAGCACCTATTCTTGCAGCTACTACACGGCGTTGTCTCCCTACAAATTAGAAAAGAAAACACCTTAATCTTCCATTGTCTGAAGAAATGATCAGAGGTTCCTCTGCTTTTGAGTAAAGCATTTATGGTGCAATAAAATCTCTTCCACTTCTCCCTTCCTCTCCAGGATTTCCAAAGCTTGTCCTCTCGTCAGCTGCTCAGCACAGGAAGAACCTACCGCTCATTTTATTTTTTCTCTAGCTAGAGCCAAAAGCTGCTTCACCCCCTCAGGCCTGCCCCAGCTACTAAATTCTACCTACCCTCTTAGACACCACCCTTGGGGGATGATTACGTTATAAATGAAACACGTGTATAGGCAGAAAGTACACACAAATGTCATAAGGAGTCGAAATGTCACAAATTAATAAAAGTTCACAAAGAAATAATAAAGACTTTACAGGTATGGTCAGAAGAACAAAAGCAAAATAGTAGTTCAATTTCGTAGCAGCAACATTTCGACTGGACTTTCTAAAGCGTTGTTAATTTGACTGATATTTTATGTTTATATCAACAACGAGATTATTAAAATAGTGAGATGACGAATGCTTTGAGGACTGGGTTAGAATTCAAATTAACTGAATAGAAGAACATTAATATTTTTTGAGCTGTTAATATGTTCCAAGCCTGCAGTAAGAACTCCACGTACATTTAGCTTCAAAAAACACTTAACGCCACAGAGCATTTTAGTCACTTTCTCAAAATCTCACTGCCAGTCACACAACCAGATCTGTCTGTTTATTTTGATCGATTCATGAGATAACAAGTTTCTTTAAATAGAAACATTTGTTTTTTTTCATTGACTATATGAAACTGGAAAATATATTCCCAAAGGGAAAAATATATGGATCAAAGATGCAATAAAAACATCGCACATAAAAATTTTAAAAGTTCTTTGAATTTTCAAACCGAATGAAAAAAATTTTTAATGAAATGATGATAATAGCTTTCAAAGTAATTAACCAAATCAAATATTGAACCTTCAAATATCTAAATTTGAATGTTTCCCTGTGGCTAGATGTACAAGAAAGAACATTTTTAAAAGCCATAAGCTGCTTATTTCTTTATTCCAAATATTCCCTTTTAAATCCCCCAGAAGTTATAAATTAAAAAAAAAAAAAAAATTCTTGATGCTTTAAAAACTTCAAAATGACTTACTCTGTGAAGTCTTTATCTTAGCTTATTTGCTTATTTCCTATGGGACTCTCCCCAATATTTTATTACCTAAAGATTTTGCTCTGCTTTGGCTTAGAAATACTAACGTGGTACATTAATTGATCCATTTGGTTGACATGCTTTTTAAGTCCTTGCAGAAAAAAAAAATCACTCATTTTTACTTCCTAGAACTAAAAAAGATATGTATATGGATTGACCATTCCTGTAGTATAACAGTAGCAATAGTAGCTCTGTTAGATACTGTTAAAAGCCCTTGCTTTTAAATTTATTGGTTTTTTCCCCCCAAAGTTGGCATTTCTTCACAGTGAAGACAGTGACTCAATAGTGCTGCAGCATAAACACAGGCCACACCCTTGGGGCATTTAAGCAAGAGAAGAGCATATAGAACTACTCCATTTTTTTTCAGAGCTCTGTTAGAATTAAATGTCCAATTTTGGATTCAGTAACTTAGGCAAGTAGAAGAAAGTTTGGGAAATGTCCAGAAAAGAGTTGTGAAAATTATTAAAGGCCAAGGAAATGGGTCTTATGAAAAATCTAAAAGAACTAGGGCTTTTTATTCCATAAAAGAGATGCCTACGGTGGGATTTAAGATCCATCTTCACATCTGGGTCGAGCTATTGTAGGGGTAGATTGAGGCTTGACATGAGGACATCTATGAGGGCTGTAAGATTCTGGAGCAGAGTGTCAGGAAGGGGAGTTGATTCAAAAAATAGGCTGGAAGCCTAGTGTTGCCCCCAAACGGACTTATACGCAACCAGCAATAACAGGACTGGCCCTGTTTCTGGGGACATTCATCATTCACAGAATCCAATGAGATTCAGAGATGAGGTGAAAGGGTAAACTCTCTGGCTCCACGTCCGCTCATTGCTTTGTTTGCAAGGGATTCTTTAGTGCAACTCTGACTATTTACTAATGGTAATGTGCTTTCAGGTGTAACATTCAAAGTCCTGCTGGATGAGGATAATAACACTTACTTTAAAATGTCGTGAGGATCAAATGAGACAATAGACATAAAATGCCCCATCTGCAGTAGGTGCTCCGTAAGTCTGAGTTCCTCTCCCTTCCTGTGATTGGGCAGAACTATAGGAATGGGAAGGTGGAAGGAGAATTTAGTTGGAGCATAAATAGGGACTATACACATTTCATAGCTAAATTTCAATAATCTGAACACCAACAATATGTAGAAACTACCCTTAAGGTCAACCAATTATTAAGAGACAATTCTAGGAGGCTCAGACTCATATTTGACTGTGTTCCGAGGTCTACCGAATTTTTGAGTGCTTTCTGAATGCCAAGTTCTTTGCTGGGCACTTTACATCCTAACACAACAGGTAGATGTCATTGTCCCTCTTTTATAAATCACGAAACTGAGGCCCTGAAAGATTATGTACTTGCTGATTAAGACATGCGGAGAACAACTGGGGAACTAGATTTGGGACCCAGGTGCTTTCCGGCTTCAATGCCTAAGATGGTCAAGGGGAAGGGAGAAATAATATGACTGACCCATACACAGAGTCACTCAGAGGCATAGCCAGAGTTAGAATTTAAAGCTACCACATCCAGAGCCACTGTGGAGCCACTCTATCATGTCCCCACACGTGGAATCTGTCACCATTTCTAGGTGCCATTAAAAATATGTTTCCGGGAGTTAGGCCCGAGGAACCTGCTTGAAAGCCACTGTGTGGGAGTCTTACAGGGAAGATAGAGGATTGTTTACTTCCTCAGACCCAATCTCTTTACATCTTAAGCAGATTTCTGAGGGTTCGGAAAAAGCTCTCTTTGTTCCTGACACAAGTAAGTCTTGAGTGTCACTCAAGTGCTTCTTCCCAGCTTGTGCCAGCATGCCTCTCTGTACCTACAAATAGCTCTCCATTCACTTAAGACATACAGGTAGGAACAGAGCAGTCCTGATTCATCATTAGGCAGCTCCAATCTGGTGCTATTTGCCTTTCTTCACCCCGTCACCAAGCTAGAGGGTTGTATTAACAGTGATATTTATAGACAACAAATTGAACCCAAAAGCAACAGCTATGCCCATCCCATTTAGAAAGAGCCTATTCATGGTGCTTCTCACACTTGCGGTACTGCTATTTTCTTGTGGCCCTAATCCCAAAGTGCTCGCCAGATAGTACATGTGTTTCTTCTGTTTCATGTAAGAATATTTTGTCTATGGTGACTGAGGGAACAAAGAGTAATAGAAGAACATAGGTGACGTTGTTCCTGATGTTCTGTATCCTGGTTATACCCTACCAAATTTGAAGAAAATAAAAAATTATTCCTATGGCCTACGGGGATCTTTCTGATCTGAGCCCCCTGACCCACCCGCCCATCTCTCTCCGCTTTGGTCACCTGGCACCAGCCACACTGAAACAAACTTAGCACGTGTTCACCTCAGTATCTTTGCATGTGCTTCTCCAGATGACTGGAATGCTCTTCTGTTCCATAGATAGCTTCATGACTGACTAGCCTTATTTAGTCCAGGTCTCTGCTCATATGTTAACCTAACAAAGAGAACTTCCCTGGCCATCCTATCTAAAATAGCACCTTCAGTCACACTTTATCCCTTTACCCTGCTTTATGTTTCTTCTCAGCACTTATTTAACATTATGTTGTATATTTGTTTTGTTTTGTTTTTGTACTCAGTCCACACACACACACACACACACACACACTCACTCACTCACATGGAAGCTCCATAAGGGCAGGGTTTGACATGTCTTGTTCACAGGTTTTATCTGTCTTGCTACAGCCCCAACATCTAGAACATAGCCAGGCCAATAATAAGTGCATGAGTGGTTGGATAAATGATTGTTTTTGGAGGCTAGACTAACTTTTAAGAGGTGATAAAGGTATCTAAAAGTTCTAAATATCCATTGTCAGCTGGCCTTTGCCGATGTTAAAAACAGTACCTTCAATTTTTACATCAGTAATTTATTGGTAAAAGAGTAGCCTCTGAAAAAAAAGATAGAAAGAATATGATAGAGATAAAGAAAGCAAGGAAAGAGAGAGAAATAAAGAGGCTGAAGATCTAGTAACTACTGTATCTAGTTAATGATACAATAATTTAATTGAAGCGAATAACTAGATCTATTGCTGTTTTTGAACAATATTTGGATCTTAAGAGTGCTACATTTCAAAGCAGAGTATTTCATAAATCATTACAAACACTATGAAAAATACAGTTGGTGCTACAGAAAAGAGATATTTTAATCTAACATTTTATACTAGAGGAAGAAGAGCTCATAGCTCACCTGAGGTTTTTACAAATTAATGAAAAATGTTAGGGCTAGAACCCACATGTCCCCTCTGGTTGACTTTCTCCCAAAGGCATTTATTTGCTCTAGTCACCTTTTCTCTTGGGCTTTTATATTAACAAATTATCATCTCTTTAGCACACACAAATAAAACCCTTCTATCCCTTTTCCAAAGGGAAGTTCATATGGATCTTAGAATCTAAGTAGGCATTTCCAAAACTGCATTCTGGCTCATTGCATGGTGTTTACAGATGGTCCTCAAATTAAAAAATACATATGCAGTTATATGTATACATACAAACACACATACATGCATATTTCAATAAGTTTAGAAAACTAATGTTCTCGTTCTCTCTCTCTCTTCCCCCACCTCAACCAAGAAGTCACCAATGCAGAAATTGTGTATGTTTGTTTAGCTCAGTACTTCTCAAACTTATTTGACTAAAGAAAATTACTTTTTTTCCTAGCAATTTCTCACGGACACAATAGAAAGAGGAAATACTTCTTTTTATCTAACTATACACACACAGGACAAAACATAGGCATTTATAATACATTGTCTATGAAAAGAAAGATATAAAAAGATTACGTATCATACACATACATATGTATTGTCTGAATGCCATTATTTAGCCCACAGGAGGAGTGCTCAAGTGAGAACAAATCAAGAGTTCATGCAAAGCTAAAGTTGCAGTTAGCTAGCAAAAAGGAAAACAGGGTAGCAGGTAGAGCAGGCAGGTTGTTTAATCTTTTTGTCCAGCACCTCTTTTCTAGGAACCGCTTCCACCTGTTCATTCACCACCCAAATAATTGTAGCAGAAAATACCATGTCTGTGTTCTGGAGCCCCTGCCCACACAGCCGCAGTCAACTGCTACACAGATAGTACTCTGCTGAGCCTGATCAATGAGTTCCTCCCCTAGGAATTACGGATGCATGACCGAAAGGCCTTAAGAAAAATAATAGACGTGGCACTGAGAGAGAAACTGAGGAAGAGACTGAGAGAAAGGAGGCATTCCAGGAGAGCTCCATCCCTGATTCTCCTCCTGAGGCTTAGCTGCCTCCTCGACTTGGATTCCATGAGACATCCCCATACTCACCAATAAATCTCCCTTCTCCTTCTGTCGTGTTTTTGTTTGCTTGTTTTCGCTAGAATTGATTCTCGTTCCTTGCAGACTGACTGTAACACTAGGGCAAGAAAGACATAACAAACAAGTCAAAGATGGCACGGAGCAAACGCTAGAGATTACAACCCACTCACTTGTCATTTCTCATTCCCTAAACTCTCTATTTTTTCCCTCTGTATTTTCAATTGGAACAAAGCGGAGTTTTCGTGGAAGGAACAGAAACCAATTCTACAGTGTGAGAAGAATCTTGCATTTAGATTTTTATCGGTCTATCAAAACTTGACTATTTTTAATAGATACTCTCTCATCGTCCCCCCATTTAAGTACTTTGAGCTACTCATATATTATACTTTGCTTCTTAAAGATCTCATCCTTTTTTTGGACCTCTGAATCTTATTCTGAGGGAAATTTTGCAGGTGGTTCATTCTGGTTCAGTGCAAACGTTGTTTAGCCATATTAAAGGTCACTGATATTGTGGTTGCAGTTCAAAAGCAGCTCTGACTGAAATCCATATTTCTGTGGTTGGAGCACAGAATATCAGGAATTGACAAATAACTTTATTGTAACCATTCACTTTAACTTTAAACAAAAGAATCACTTTCTAGAAATGAGGCCGACACTAAAAAGCTGGAACTAGGAAAGAATTCAAACCTATAAGCGATCAGAAAAATCCAAACTAAAACAAGGGTGTATATGCAGTTATACATGCACATACACATATGTGTATGTGTGTGTGTGCTCATTCTTTTCAGGAATAATTTGGCAATGTATACCAAATGCTATATGAATGCACATCCCTTTGATATGCAGTTCAACTTCTGAGAATATTAAAAAAATATATTAAAACATGAAAGAGTCACATCCTTAAATATGTTAAATACTATTATTTTCAACAATAAATATGAAAACAAGAAATTAATGTACAGCTGGAGGAGAATAAAGAGATAATTAAAGTATATCTACTTGATAAATTGTCATACAATGATTAAAGCGTTGGGCAAAAAGACTACGTAGACAACTAAAAAGTACTTATAATTTTGTATTAAAGAGCAGGTCCAATTTTGCATGTATGGGATATTTACAACTATATACAAAGAAATATATGAAAAAAAAGTCTAAAAGTAATGTTCCAAATTGCTTGTAGTGATTTGAATGGCAGTTCACTTTTCTATACTTTTTAATGTGATTGTCTTACTTTTCTGAATTTACATTTTTCTAGAGGAAGCCAGTCTAGAAAACCCTAATAATCAATGTTTATATTCAAAGAACCCAAAATTTAATATTAATTTATAGCAACTAGATTTAAAGACTCAAGATGATTCTTTAAAAAGCATCTGTTTAAAAATGTAATGAAATCACTGATTTATATCTAGTATAAGTTCTAGAGAAAGTATTATAGTAAGGAATATAATAGGAGAGTACAAAGTGTTTTAAAAGTTGTGCATTGAGAAAAATATTTTTAAATGTTCATCAACGCAGTTCCTAGGTGTGATTAATATGCTATTCAGCGTGAACATGGCAATGAGATTATTTCGTTTGGGGAAATTATATTGTTAAATAGCACACATACTACTTAGTGTTATATTAAACACTCGCATCTTGTTGCTTTTTATCAGACTTTGTTCATGTGCATGAGAAAGACTGAAATCAATTTCCCCAGTGTATGACAAATTCCATCAGAAGGTCACTTTGAAGGAATTCAATGTTAGTTATTGTTCCTGTGGTTATTGCTGTTACTACTACCCTACATTGTATCTGAAATTTAACATTATGAAGACAAACCCTGCCCTCCTCTACCACCATTCTATGAAAACTTTCCTCCAAGATGTTATTACTTACTTCTCATTGCCAAATGCAATGAATGATCTTTGTTTTCTCCCCACAAGCATGGAGTTCTCTATAGCATTCAGCATCATTAACGATATCTGAATTATTTCTGCATTCCAGGTATTTTTTTAGTACTTTCAAGTGTGAACTCACTAAACCTCACAACCCTCTGAGTAGATATTTTTATTGGCCCCATTTTACAGATGAGAAAATTGAAGCACATAGAGGTGAAGTTGCCCTAGAAAACCCAGCTGGTTAAGTTGTGGAATCTGAATTTGAACTCAGCCAATCCTATTTGAAAGTCCATGCTCTTGTCCACCAAAACAAAGTCATCATCTCTCAGCTGTTGTGCTATTTGGAGTGACTTCCTCTGTTATTTGCCTCTTTCTCACTGCTTCTTTTTATTTGCCTCAACTGATAAACACAGGACCCAGTCTCCATCTGTCCAGAGGCTATTTCTCCTGGACTTAAAGATCATTTTCATGACAACAAGGCTCATCTCTCAGCCTGAATCTGAGAGAGGATATGTAAAGTACTTGCCCCTAGGACTAATAATGGCATTATTATTAGTATTATTATTTTATTACATGAGAATAGTGCTATACATTTTTGAAAATGCTTCGATACATTTTTTTTTTTTAATTGACTTTCGAACTCTACATGTTCAAGATCAAGTTTATTATGTTTTTCCCCAGCAACTTTTAGCTTCCTTGTTCTTTCAGGGCACTATCATCTTCCTAAGCTCAAAATCTGAGTCATCTTTAACTCCTCTTCCTTCCTTAGTCTCCACACTTGATTTTCTGCTTTGTCCTTTAGGTTCCACTTCTACCAAGCTTTTGAGTTTTTTCCCTCCTTCCATTTCCCTTGCAGCTAGGGCACCACCCTATGAATCCTCCTTCTTATTCAAAAACCTTCAGTGGCTCCCTACTATCACCAAATTAAGTGCAAACTACTGAGTCAAATATTAATATTTCTTTAGAAGGCCTGCTTCATCTTACCTTTCAGCATTCATTTAAATTAATCCACTACATTTATCTTACACTCATTCACATTAGATAGCACTTATACCTCATCTTTAAGCAAAGGGGACCACTGTAGGTTTTCAGACAGATTAAGTCCCACACTTTCTGTCAGTGTCAGACTTAATAGGTGACGTCGCAGTAATTTGATCCCAAAAGCCCTTATAACATCTTTCTTATATCAGCTAAGATTACTTGGGTATTTTTTTTTTTTAGAAAAAGTAACTCATGTAACTGTTCTCTATAGTCAGATTTTCAAGATAGTCCCCATAGTTTAGGAACAGAGGGCTGTTCCTTCCATTCCGTGTAGTAGTAGAAAAGGAAAAGATGAAGTTACAGGATACTATTGGGCTCCTGAAAATGTGAAAGCCCCTTTTAAATATTCTCCCTCGTCCTAATAAAAGAACAAATAGAAGTCAAGTGTGAGTCGGAAGGAACGCAGCGCTGACATCCGGGGCCGTACACGGGTTGCCCCAAGCGATGGAAACAGCGTGAGAGTAGTGAGGAAAGCAGCAAATTTTTTCTTAGGCTTTAATTTGTTGAATAACTTTTTCATGTGAATCATCTTTAAATTTAATTTTTAATATTATTTAAATTCCATATTTTTAAAAATTAATTTATTTCCCAACTACAGTTGACATAAAATATTAGTTTCAGGTGTACGACATCATGATTAGACATTTATGTACCTTATGAAGTGATCGCCATGATAAGTCTAGTGCCCTTCTGACGCCATATATAGTTATTATAGTATTATTGATTATATTCCCAATTTCATATTTGTAAAGTAAAAATTCCCTTACTCTCTGACTGGAAAACCTGACAGCTTGACCACACAAACGAGGCACTAAATTGCCCCCTGGTGGCAGCTTATCATTATTGCAAGTTCATACTTACCCTTGAGGGTTCTCCAACTTCATCCTTTCCTCAATTGTAGACACAATTGCCGAGGTAGTGCTACTTCAGGGATCCATTACTTTTCATTTTCTAATTATCTTTTAAAAACCCTCCACCATCTAGCTGATGCTTGATAGTCTTCTGATAGTGCTTTATTCCTTTATCACAAAAGCACTGGGAGAGTGTCAAGCTATGTGCTATCTGCACCTTGATGTAAACAGGTTACTCCATGGTATGAATAAGCTCATGCCTCTTTGTTGAAAAGGATTTTTGACAATATAGACACACCCCAACGCCTTCAAAAGAGGAGGGGGGATTACTGGCAAAGATGAGGGAAGAGCACGAAAGGGAGGAGCTACATGGGCCAAAGGTAAATTTTCTCCATCTCAATGTTTTCTTTTTTAAAACCGTAGTCAGCTTTGGGAAGCAAAGACATTTTGGTGAAAAGTGACAAGGAGCTTTAACATGAGCATAGGCACTTGGACAGGTGAGGTTTGGGAGAAAGTCATCCCTGCTAAGTGCCTCTACATTTCACTGTCGGCATTAGGAAAGCATTCTGCCATCTATCCTGAGAAATTTGTTTAACCTAGTTCTCAGTACATGTCACCAAGACTTTCTGTTTATTAGCCTCAGGCTCAGAAAAGTTACATGACCCGCTTACACTTTAACACATGCCAGTGGTTAAGTGATTTCTCTAATTTCTTTAGGGGAGGAAAAAAAAAAAAAACCCATGGTAAAAATTAGGTCCTAAGGAGTCAATCTAATGTAGATACTAGGAAGAAGATGTTTATTATACTCAACAACTGGTTTAGGAGAAGGTCAGTGAGCGAAGCTTCCACAAAGAGAAAGAGGATTAGGCCAGGAATGCCAAGCCACAGAACGTTATCCTTTCATATCCCTGATTCCAACACTGACTCAGCTATGCAGACCCCAAAATCTCCTAAAATGCTTGTACTTCGTCCTGGTTGATTCCAGGAGAGAAAAAGAAAAATGTGGCCAATGACTACCTTCCTTTTTCCTAGAGTAAAATCAGTAGACGCTCAGTACTTCCCAATATCATAGGGTGCTGAGAAATTCAGCACAGTATTCATTTGTGTGCCTTACAACAGCATCACAGAAGGATTTGCCTATATCACAGAAATCCAGACAGTGCTCCCTTTTTGTAAAGAATTTTGCAAATTTTCAAAATCCTACCTCCCCACCGAACTCCCATAATGATCTTTCAGAAGCTGTTTACACACAGGAAATAATAAGGAATTATACCTCATTTACTCCTGGCCCATCTCTCCTACTTTACATGAGCAATCATTTTGTTTCCTGCAAGTGGAAATTGATCTTTCATAGACTGGCACTACTTTTCTTCTTCAAAGCTGCACAATCCAACACGATATCCACTAGCTACAAATGTCTATTGCTGTTTTGCAATATAGCTAATCTGAATTGAGATGTGCTGTAAGTGTAAAGGATGCATCAGATTTCGAAGCCTTACTAAGAAAAAAAAGTATTAGTTTTTATATTGATTACATAGTGAAATTAGAATATTTTAAATATATATTACTGAAATTAATTACTTGTTTTTACCTGTTCAATTGTCTACTAGATCATTTAAAATTATATATGTGCTTTACATTTTATTTGTACTAGTGAGGCTCAAATCTCGCTCAGAGCTTTTGAATACTCCCTGAATATCTGGGGGGGGGGGGGAGCTCAGCATCAGGTTTTTGTTGTTGTTGTTGATGTTGTTGTTGTTGTTGTTGTTGTTGTTGTTTTGGTGAAAGATCTCAAGATGACGCTAATAAACAACCAACATGGAGAACTACTGCTCTACATTTTGAAATTTTTTAATTCTAAGACTCTAATGACTACTCATGCAGGTTAAAAGTTCAGAGTTGTTTTTTTTCCCCCCTTATTCTGTATAATCAACTTTGTTCTGATCTATTTCTCCCTAAAGAAACAGTGAAATGCTTTTTGAGTCAGGCAAGTTAGAACTTTATTTGTTTTTATTTTTTAATGAAGTTCACATGAATCCGATACACTGCCAGGTCTCAAAAAAAGTGCTTTGAACTTGGGGTTTTAAGGTCGATGAGTACATGTAATCTTTCCTGGGGCCCCTCCTCACATTTGCCTTTTTCTTCTTGGAAGCACTGGCTTTGTTCCTACTAATCACAAGGAAAGCATTCACAGTGCTTCTAGATTTGAATGTGCCTCTGAGTCACCAGGGGACCTGGTTCAACCGCAGATGCTGATTCAATAGGTCTGGGGTGCTGCTGAGTCCTGCATGTCTAACAAGCATCCAGTTGAGGCCGATGCTGCTAGTCCCTGGACCAGCTCTGTGAGAAGCAAACCATCAGGGCTTAGGCAATTAGCTAAGACCCATCTAGGCAGGTTTAGCTTGTGCGCAGCTGCTCAGCCACACACAAGAAAGTTGACAAGTACATTAACTGTGTTCTATATGCATATGGAACAAGCTTTTCCATGAAGTCTGCCCTGATTTGCCCACTGAAGTATAGCTGCATGGGCGCCTATTTTCTCTATGAGTGTCCTGGGTGTGGGACAGTATCTACATCATATCTATTAGACCTAACCCCTCAAGACTGAAGAAGGTGCCTGTGGGCTCAGAGAAAGGTCTTTGAGTGGAACCAATTCTGTATCTCCAGACCTCCTTGCATCCACTGACAGGAGTCAAAACTGAGTCCTGGGGAGCCAAACTGCTCCCTGCCCTCCAGCCTCCTTGCCACTGCTATCTGCCTTGGGTCCCTCAGGGCTAATTGCATCATGTTTTTTTTTTTTTTTATCCCCATCTGTGTCAGTGGCCACAAGCATTCCAGGTGCCCAGGTTGCCCTACTTCTTCCATTTTCTACTCTCCATGAGGCAATTCATATCACTCACTCTGTCTCCATCTTCCAGTCCCAGGTCATGAGAATCACAAGACTCCTCCAGTGTGTCCTCTGGATTCATGATCCTGCTTTAGCAAAATTTCTTATACCCTCAGCCTCTTCTATGATTGTTCCTCTCACCCGTGGCTCCTCCTGAGGGCACTGCTCCCCTGCAGCCATCTCATGGGGCAGGGACATCTTCCCCTCATTCTTCCAAGCAATGGGCCTAGACCTGGAGTGAGTGTCCTCCTTGCCCCAAATACAGCCTCCGAACCATTCTCCCTCCTCCCTTGCTAAAAGCCCTCAGTTTCTTCTCTCATGCCATCACCCTATATCGCTTGCTACCTCGACCCATTGCTATAATCCACTTCTGGATTGCTCCTACTTGTCGCTGGGTTGCTTTAGCTCTCGGCTCACTGTTGCTCTTTCCTATACTACTTTTCTTTCTATTCTTGGTGATTTCACCACACACAGAGATAACGGAGCACCCAACAAACTGTCCTCTTAGTATCCTCAACTCGCCTTCTCCCATAATCTCCCCTCAACCACCCATGGACATACCCTCCCACACCAAAAATTTCAACGTCTCAGATTTACTCAGGGTAGGATCAACACTTTTAAAATATCACAAAATCTAACAAAATAAGTACAGTCTAAGTTTATTTCTGGTTCATGGAATATCACCCTATTGAGGTTGGGTGGAGAACCTTCCATATAATGACTCAGGGACCCAGGCTGGATTCTTTATATCCAGCTGGCGGACAAAATAGAGGGAGGGTGTAGGATTCCATGAACGGATTTTTGTGGGCCAGGCCTAGAAATGGGATACATCACTTCCTCCCACATTTCATTCACCAAAACTAGTCACTGGCCATACCCAAGTGCAAGGAGGAATAAAAAAATGTAGTCCACCCATGTTTGGTGGTGAACAACTACCATACTGTCTATATTCTCATTTTCATCCACCCCAGTCCATGACCACTTACCTCCTAACTCTCCAGTTCACTCAACCTCAGGCCCCCAGCTCCAACAAGCCTTCAGCCACTAGAACCACCAATCCATCAATTCCCACCACCTTGCCCTTGCCCTTGCCCTCTTCTCTTTTTCACCTGCTCTAATTATCTGGTTCGATTATCACAATGACTCTCTTGCTCTCTCTAGCTTTGTCACTTGGCAAAACCCTAACCCTAGTTAAATCCAACAGACTGTACCTGCACCTGAATGGCTAAACATGATTGAGGAAAACTCACAGCCACCCTCACTGATCCCATTTCAAGTTCAAGACAAGGAAAAATCAGTGAGCTCTTACTGCTGCCAGGCAACCGTATCTATTTCCCACTCTCCTAGACAACCATGTAATACCTTAACCATGTCATACCTCAGGCCTCTGACATCTCTGCCATCCTCTCTTTCAGATAATGCCCTTACTTCCTATTTCGCTGAAAAATTTAAAGCAATCAGAAGAGAAACTCAGAGACTCACCTCATTACCCACCCGCTGGCATCAGTGCCCATGGGTGCTGCCTTCCCCTGATACTATAAGTGCCCATCTGATATCAACCCCTCACCTGTGCTCTAGATCCTTCCCTGCCTACCTAGGCAAGAGCATGGCTCCAACAATTCCTCTCCTCCCCAACCCCGTTATCAAGAATCCCCCTGTCAATTATTCTCATCGTTATACAAAAATGCTATAATCACTCTTATCTAAAAAAAACAAACAAAAAACACCGTCTCTTGCCCTCAATTCCCCTACTAGCTACTTCCCATTCCTCTATTCTGTCTCCGAGTCCTCCCCTCCTCTCTTCTCTTAAACCTCTCCGGCTGGCTTTAACCCCCAACATCAGGGGTTTCCAACCCCTGGGCCAGGCAAAGAGCAAAGCCTCATCTGTATCTGTAGCCGCTCCTCAGCGCTAGCATCACCACCTCAGCTCCACCTCAGATCATCGGGCATTAGATTCTCACAGGAGCACCTGTTCTCAGTGCCAAAAAATTGAGGACCGCTGCTCTATACCACAGAATCTGCTTTTGTCCAGGTAACAGATGGCCTCCCCGTTACTAAATCCAATGGTCGCTTCTCAGTCCCCTCTAACCTGACCCACCAGCAGCATCTGACACAGCTCCTCTCACCCGCTTCCTCACCACACTTGCTTCCCTCGGCTTCCAGGACACCACATTCTCTTCATTTCCCTTTCACCTCACCAATCGCTCCCCATTATTCTCCTTTGCTGGTTCCTCCTCATCTCCCTGACCCCTTGGGGAGCCGTGGAGCTCTGTCCTTGCTATCTTCTTGTTCACTACCCTCACTCCACAGGGCTCTCATGCAGTCTCTGGCTTTAGACACCATCTCCACCCTGATGGCTCCCCCATGTGCTCCCCCAGCCCAGGTTCCTCCTAACTCCAGACTCTTAGGTCCAGTACCTCCTAGACATCTCCACTGGGGGAGGGAGTCAAACTCAAATGACCAAAAACAAACTATGGTATTCTTTCCCAAAATGGCTCCACCCCTCACAATCTTCCCATCTTGGAAACAACTTTATCTTTTCAGTTGCTCAGGCAAAACAAAACAAAAAACAAACAAACTAACAAAACCCCAAAACCAAACCAAACCAAACAAAAAACCTTGAAGTCAGCAATTCCACTCTTTCTTATACCCACTTCAACCAGGAAAGCCTGCCGAATGTCTCTCCAAAATATAGTCATTTCTCGCCACTTCCATTGCCACCGTCTTAGTCCAGCCACTGAGAGTCTCCCCCGGGGTCCTGCAGGAGCCCTTCATCTGTCTCTTCCTTTGTACCTTTGCCTTCCTACCAGCTATTCTCAATGCTGCAACCAGAGTGAACCTGTTATGAGACTCATCCCTCCTCTGCCCCTCACCTCCCGGTGGCTCTCTATTTACTCGACATAAAAGCCAAACTCCTGAAATGTCCTACAAAACCCAACACAATCTGGCCATTTTCTCTTCAGCCTCATCCCCCATTACTCCACCTCTCTCGCTTCACTGAAACCACCCAGGCCTCTTCGCTGTTCCTCAGATATACCCTGTGTGCCTCAGGGCCCTTGCACTGGGCGGCCCTTCTGCCGAGAATGCTCTCCCCAGATACCCACATTGTAAAACTCCTGCTCCTTCTACAAGCACTTGCTCAATGAGTCTCCTTAACTTTCTTATACAAAATACTTCTAAAGAGAATTTTATCACGTTCTAGCATTTCATGATTTACTATGTTTACTTTTTATTGCCTATTTTCCTCCATTAGAATGTAAGCTCTAAGACAGTAGAGATTTTTATCTGTTTTATCTCTTTGTTTTTTTTCACTGATATATTTTAACATGTAGGGCAGTGCTCAATAAATATTTGTTGAATGATATCATGTCTCCATGGCCCTTTGCCCAGTGCCATGCACCCGATAAGCGGTTGGTCGATTTTCACTGCACAAGTAAATTAAACCACTCTACCTTTATTTAAAACTAGTCGTGCTTTATTTGAGAATGTCTAAAGCTCTCTCGCAGATAGTCATTTTAAAAAGGTAGAAACACTGGAAAGCATGTGTAAGAGTCGTTTCATGCAAGTGAAGTAGGGGTCGTACCACCTTTCACAACTTCACATTTTCTGTTCAAACATTTAAAGCTGACTAATTAGTACCAAGACCTCAAGCTCGTAGCCTTATCTAGCCATTTGCTGGTATCACTGTCCAATATGAACACTGTCAGCCTTTACTTATTTTTCATGCCTCTACTTCCCTGCACCTCATGACTAAGTCTACCCATGCCCACGTCTAATAACGAAGAAATAAAGGAGAAGAGGAGGAGAAAGAAGATGACGTGGTGGCCACGGAGAAGGAGGTGGACGAAAAAGTTACCATTTCTTGTTCCAATCCAATGTTGCTCAACTCAGCCTGAGTTCTATGATCATTTGTAAGCTTTCTAAAACCACAGATGCTTGGAACCCATGGCAGAATTACTGAGTGAGGCCCAGGTGTGGCGCAGTGTTGAAACTCTCCTTAAACCAGTCTGAGGTGCCGCCAGTTTGGAGTAACTCTGGATAAGGCACTTCATATTATCTCATTTCATCTGCAAACAGCCACAGGAAGTAGGTATTGTGATTTTTATTTTCATAGATAATGCGGCCAAGTCTCAGAGAAGTTAAGAACTTGAGAAAGATGACAAAGTTATGAAGTAACAGAACCAGAGTTCAAATTCAAGTCTTCCTAAGCTATACTATCTGCAGGTGCAGGCCACTCTAAGTCCTGAAGCACCCTGACAGGGGCAGGCCACACTGATGCTCCCCAGTAAAACCTAGTCTCAGTCCCGCTCAGAAACTCAGAAATGCCCATCAGAGCTGGCATATCAAGGACTGCCCGGCAATCCTGCTCACCATCCCCAGTCCCTAGTACTCGGCTTTAGCCTCAGTGGCTATTCCTAAGTCCTGCCCCCCAGTCCATCTCTGGAAAAAGTCAACATGCCTTCCTCTTCACAAAGGTAATCACTGCCCTGACTTTCAAAATGACCATATCCTAGCTTCTTTGTAGTGTTTATCACCTGCATATGCGTCCCTGGAATAGTGTAGTGTAGACTTACCCATTGGTAAATTTGACATGCCTTTTAAGTCTTTTATATTCTAGAGGTTCCCTCCTCCATCCACCGCCACTCCCCCCCTTTTGTTTTAATTTTTGCTCACAACTACTCTGGGAATTTGACTGGCAGACCTACTGACCATGGGAACTTTGCTGATTGTACCTTCATGGGGTGGTTCACTATGTTCCCCTGTCTTTTTATATTTCCTGCAAATGGGCAGTTGGATCTAAAGGCTTGTTAAGTCTCAGGTGTCATCTTTTGGCGAGATTCTAGGTGCTGACTTGTTCTTTCAACAAGAGCCGTGTGGTGTCTGGTTGTTTCTCTTTCTGTGATGATAGCAGCTTTTGAGGCTTAATGCTGAGATCTATTAGTTCAATGAGAGTTGCAAAATAATAATACTCTAGTTCTATCATTTCTATTGGTTAATCCATCCAATTGAAACATTTTTATAAATGTATGCTTACCCTTACCTACTATACGATAACTCAGTGACACCAATCATATAGGGAATACCTAACAATTTTCACAAAAATAATTGGTTCCTTATTATCCTCTGAAGAAGTCAACTTTTAAAAATATCATTTTGAAGTCACACATTTAAATTTATTTGATGAGTTCCAAATAATTACAATTATTACCCCTTTTTAAAGATTGAATTTTTCCCCTCTTTGGCCAACAGAAGACTCTTCAAAGTGGCTCCAGAGTGTTTTTGATTGACCTTGCCAGTCTCAGATAGCATCCTCTCTATCCAGTATGACAAAATGTTCCAGACATACCTCATACATTTCCCAGCTCAAACCTGGAAATAGCCATTTCTCTAGATTCTTTTAGTGGAAAATGGTAGTTCAAGATGAAAATCTGGGTACTACAGATGCTCACTGATGTGGGATTCATTGCACACACGTACACACACACACATAATACACATACATAATATACACACACAACATACTTTCTGTATGTAAATATTATAATCAGTAAAAAGCATTTTTTGTTACAATGCCACATTTTGCCCCACCTTGCTTGCTTAGAATCCCAACAGAATAGCCCACTGAGGGGCTACTGGCATGAAGCCCATCTCAGGCTTTGGGGGAAAAAAAGTAGTTCTTCCAGTTTAGCGATTAGCCCCCACTTCCGTGTTGTTTATTTTCTCTCTCATATATTAGTTCAGAAAAATATCTACTCATCCGTACCATTTTACAAAGTCTATTTATATTTTCTAAATGCCCCAATTTCATCAAATCCTCTGCTTGGGAGTCTGTTTAACATGCAAACTGTTGCAGAATAGTAAAGGAAACAGTGTCCTCTAGGCCGGCCACCTCTGCTTTGCTCTGTCTCTGTGGGTTTGCTAGTTGCAAGTCCCGATTAAAGAATGAGCTGCACAGATTGCTCGCAAGACACCTTCTTACAACGGACATTAACAAGAATACGGTCCTGAATCCTAATTTTAGTTTAAATGCTAGGCTATAGGAGAAGTTCAAGGGACTTTTGAGGGACGCTAGATTAAGAAAGGATTTAGTCTGTACTGAAAATTATGAAAATAGAATGAACGGCATATGCAAAAGAGTCAAGAGCAAATATTCTGTGTCTGCCCCCCTCCCAACAGAAGTGGAGAAAAACACTTGCTTTAATACTTGTGTGAGCATAAAGACAGGTCTAATATTTCAAGTATAACATGGCAGAACATATGTGACAGTCCTTTGCATACTGCAACACACTGTGCAAGTGAACTATATTAATATTAAATATTATTTAATTAAATTCAAAAATTCTTCTCTTAAAATGATCTTGACCACGTCTATGTGCCTCTACATGTTGTTTTCAAAGGAAAGGCCACAGGACCAGAGAGCATCAGTTTAGCTGCCTCTGAGTGCCTGCAGGGAGGCCAATAATAGGGCTCTGTGATCATCGTTATCTTCATAAAAAAGAGAGATCTGGAGGTTGAAACAGGGCCAGCTTCTGGGGCTTCCCACTGACAGAAAACACAAAGGCAAAAATCTTCTTATGCCCACAGGTCTGCACATGCCTTTTATTGTTCAGAGCTCAGGCCACAGGGTGTTTAGATAAAGGTGCCAGGTCTCAGGAAAGTTCTAGAAAGTGTGCTGTCCTGACACAGGGCACTGGCGGCCTGAAGGAAAGGCAAAGACATGGAAACTGAAAGTTAATGAGAGTTTTTAAGAGACAAATCGAGGGAAGGAATGTAGATCTCCTATGGGCCTCTAATTATGCAGTTTTATGCATGGGCGGCCCAGCCACACTGTAGGTAAATGAGTTATCCTATCAAAGAGATGATTCTTCTCTAGAGGAGACAGAATGATGAAGTACATGAAAATAAGTGGGGAATGCTATAATTATGTTTATGGATTAAGTCAGAGTAATATCTTTAAAGAAGCTTCAAAAATCATTTTCTCTAGATATGTATCTCTCTAATCTGTGGATGCATGTGGCCTCTTTTCCACTATGCACAAATCTACTCTTTAAGTCATGTTAACAACTACTACCCTTTGCACTTACACAAGGAGTTTGCACTGAATTCGTTCTAACGCTATTAAGGAAGAACTGGCAAATGTGCCGCCCAAGAATAGGACATATAATTAGTCCATTTATGCAACTTACTTTGTTTTCCTCTGCTGCGAGAGGAAGAACAAATGAGATGGTTAAACTAAAACATCTGACTCATAAAACAGATCCTCTTCCTTTCATAAATGGAATGTTATGATTGGAGACAATCAGATAAACAAATACCTACATTTTAAAACATGCATTTCAGAGACAGGTTGCCTAGACTCAGCTATAGCCTGCCTCTCTCTCTCTCAATCTCTCTCTCTCTCTCTCTCTCTCTCTCTCACACACACACACACACACACACACACACACACACACGCACGGGCACATCTCAATCTCCCTTTTTGCCCCTTTTTCATCAGTGTTCCAGGAACATCCAAATTCCCTTCTATAGAAAACACAGGAGGAATATCACTGCTGGTATGAGGACCTCCCATGTCCTGGCTCCAGTACAACTGGCCTTTAATCCCCAGAGAATGGAGTTTTCCTGTCATTGCAGAAGAACCATTGCTCTCTGAGGAAGCATCTGTGTAGATGCCTCTGGGCCTCATAATGTGTGTCTACAGAGCCTGCACTTAAAACCCAAATCCAGCCTTTCCTCAGCTCTCTACTTCTGTCCCTGGCACCTCAATTTCTGGCTCCCCACTCTTTTTCCCAGTTCCAACTTGGCTATTATTTCCTCAGTGGCCATGTCAGTGGCAATCAGGAGCCACCGCCTCTGTTTCTGACTCTAGAACATTGTTTTTAGGTCTCAAAATACCTTGCCATCAGCTCCTTCATGCATACTCCTGCCTCCTGCCCAGCTCTAGCAGGACTCGAACCTTATAATCCTAACAGGAATTAATGCATTGAGTTGTAGCAGCCACCCTTTTACAGAGTGTACTATTTTTAAAGCTCCCTTAGAGTTATCATGCCATGGGCTGCTGATATGATGGACTCCTGGTGTGTAAGAGGATAGAAAAACAGACAGAGAAGAAGCATGTCTCATCAACAAGGGAGAGTCTATGTTAAACAGGCAATCGAAGTCTGCGCCAGAGAAAGAAACTCAGAAAGGGCTCGTTTAGCTTTAGGAAGATTTCCTCAGTATATTACAGCAAGAGAAGGTTGTCTTCTCAAAGTTACGACAGAATTTAACCAAAATCATTGAGATCTTGTAATAAGTTCAGTGAAGCATTATATAAGTGAAATGAGCAGTGAAACATTGCTTATAGAACAAGGTAAGTGAAAAGAGAGTCTAAATAATCTTTTGCACAAGTCAGGAAAGAGGAGTCAGTATATTCCTTGTATGGGTGGAAAACCTCAACCATGTAGAGTCTTCGGTCTTGCAGAACAGGTCAGACCAAGAAGCTGAGGTGAAGAGCAGGCTATCTCTGCTAGAGCTACACCCCCCAGCACAGCGAGCCCACAGGGACATTCACTGGCACTCACTACAGAAGGGACAGAATGGAGAAACCAGACAAAATAGGGGTCACTTGTGGGATGGGGGTGGGTGGGTGGGTGGGTAAGGATAAAAAGGGAATTTTGACAAATCATACATGAAAATGGAAGTTACAACAACTTTGAAAAAGAGAATCAGCCAGAAAAGTTTAAGATTGAACAGCTCTGCTCTCTGGGAAGCAAAGAACCATGTACTCTGCTCCTCAGAGCAGAGTCCTCGAAGGCAGGCTCGAGGATCGCTGTAGGCATCTGTGGATAGAAGCAGAGAGGGAAAATCCCAAGGCTGTGATGGGGCACCAGGAATGCTTCCCAAGGACAGGTGAACAATAGCATGGGCATTTGCTATTTATGGTGCCACTGAGTGTGCTGTTTCCTCATCTGCAAAATGGGGCTAATAACAGGCTACAGTGAGAATTAAAGGACTTAGTACCTGTACAACAAGGCTTGGCACATAGTAAGCACTCAGTAAACATGAGCATTATAACTATAATAATTGTATTACCACCATGCAGAGCTAGTTCATCTACATATAGTGTTGTATTTTCACAAGAGACACTGCGGGTCAGGTGTTTTATAGATCTTCTCCCCCAGTATTGGGTCTAATTTTGGAAAGTAATGAGCAGAAATGCACAAAAATTGTATAAAATGGCATGATAATAGTACAGAGTCATCTCTATGTGACTTGAAGAGGGCAGGTATAGGAATATGCTGTTTGAGCCCTAAACTATTAATAGATTAATCCTGTGTGATATTAGAACTCAGATATGCTGTTTAAATTCTGAATACTCTTAAATTGTACAAATTTAGGAGCACGTCACATGTAATTTTAGCTGGAGAGAGAAATGCCAAGGGGCTCAGACTCAGATAAATGTAAGGGAGCCTAGTGTGTTACTCAAAGGACAGAGTCAGCTGGTGTACAGGGAGCCAGTCTGAGGGTCAGTTCCAGGCCTTTCAGGGAGGAACCCAGAGGCTAAAGTCCAGGAAAAGATTAAAGCCAATTTTGGGGACCAAGACACATTGCTGAATCCCTTCCCATTCGACAATGCTTTTATGAAGCAGTTCACGAGTTTGACCATGAGGTACATCAAAGGCTCCACCCATGTATTAGTAGTCACAGTTCTCCAAAGAATCAAAACCAACAGGATGTGTACATATAGAGAGATTTATTTTAAGGAGCTGGCTCATGTGATTATAGAAGTTGACAAGTCCAAAATCTGCAGGATAGGCTGGCAGACTAAAGACCTAGGGAAGAGCAGATATTACAGAATTCTTCCTTCTTTATAGGGGAGGCCAGTCTTTTTCAACTAAGGCCTTCAACTAATTGGGATAAGGCCCACCCAGTTAGGGGAGGTAATCTGCTTTAGTCACAGTCTATTAAGTGTTAATTTCATCTAAATATACCTTCACAGAAATACCTAGAATAATATTTGATCAAACATCTGAATATCATGGCCTAGCCGAGTTGACACATAAAATTAACCATCATAACCCACCCTCTGACAATTAAGAGGCAGCCCTCAGAAACCTAGCACCCAGGTCTGAGTCTGTAGAAATGATCTCAGGCAAAAAAGCTAAAGAAGCTTCAGTCTCTGATCTTTTGATAGGGCAGAAATATCCCATTGGCAACACAGCTTCTTGAACCATGTGTATTCGGAAGTGCTGGCCCAGGGGTAGCAACTCTAAACACTACAACTAAAAAGGCCAGAAGAGGCTGGTAGAAATGTCAGCTCACCAATGAGGCTAAAAACATTTTTTTTATTTTATCAGAAACAGATTTGTGAATAGATGTTGTCCTTTACAATTTTAAAACTCCCATAGTTTAAAACTGCCCTAGTTTGTTGCTTTTTGCCATTTTCCAGCCTGGTTAGTTCTGTATGTTTAAGGAAGACAGGTTGGCATGTGTTCGGTCTGCAAATAACCATCAAATAAGATGTTCAATGGGTGGAAATCATCTTGGAAGAATAAAGATATTATATATTTACTTCCTGCTTATGGAGCACATAGATGGGCAAAGTACACATACCTTTCATTGCCCTGTATGTAAATGAATAGGTAATTTATTAATAAAAGGCTTATCTAGGAATTGCCAAAACATTTAATTTCTTCAATAGAACAGAGGTCACTCTGTGGAAGTCATGATTTGATTCAAAATATAAAATATGAATGTATAAGACACTGCAGACCTTTCATTCTCGTTTCTGCAACAAAGGGTTCCCTGTGCCTGAGCAGTTGTCAGTTAAATCTTAAGGAAAACTCACACAGAATTGTGGTCTGGCATCCTGACAGCAAACATCAACATTTCCTTGTGAAGATAAAAACGTTCTGATCTTTAGAGTAAGCACTCTCCAAATGCCCTACTGTGCATTCTTGAAATGTTGAAATATACTCCTGTGCCATTCTCCATGAATAAACAGAACAGGGTATAAGCTGATAAGCAGTTGCCCCTGGCCCTCTGGGTCGGAAATGCAGAAAACATCATGTTCCAAAACATATGTCGGGTCAAAGGCACTGACAGAACCAGTGAGAGAGACTTCCATCCCTGGGCTACTGACCTGGTCTGCATGGTGATGATCACCTTTTACAGCCGAATGAAGCTCTCTACCTGTGGGTGTGGAGAATGGCAATGTCGTGACTGTCTGTAGATAATCCTGTATTTATCTGTACATAAAGGAAAGAACTTGGACTCCAGAAGGAAGTAACAAGGTTTTCAGTACCTGCCACAATTCTCCAGTGTTCTCTCATTTGGAGGTGTTGCTTCTCACTGTGAGTTGTTTTAAATGGCGGTATGTATCGTCTATCCAGAGATACCTCATACTTATCCTGTACAATATTTAACTTCTTGGGGAAAATCTCCTAGAACAGTAATTCACAAAGTGTGTTCCAGGAGCACTAAGTTATCAGGAACCAGGGTTCTTTAGAGAAAGAAGGAGGAAGGATTCTGAGATTAATTTCAAAAAAAATACAAAGTTCAATGGTTCTCTATTGCAGGACTTCTCAGAGCCCTTAATATGTTAACATGGGTCGCCATTTGTGTGTGTATTGTAGGTGTGTGTACTGTGTTGTATGTGTGGGTATTGTATGTGTTGTACTACGGAAGTAGTATTTTTCAGAGAATTTACATAATATAAACTGGAAAATCCTATTTATTTAACCTTAACTTTTCATACATAATTTTTAAGATTTATTTATTTTCTGCATTTTAAAATATCAATCAAGTTTTAGACTAGATGAAACAGTTTCTTATAACATAGCTATTTCTTGTGTATCAGAATTTTAGCTAAGCTTGTATAAAAGAAACTTCTATTAAATACTACTATTTCCTATCAAGTCCATTGTTACTTGAAAAGTTTCCCCCTTAAAAACTGAATACATTAGGTCTTGATACTGATAATAAAACAAAAGGTAGTTTTTAGATAATATTCAAAGAGGAGGTAAGGTACTAATGAAAGAATGGCAATCATATTTCAAATATTAGTGCTATATATAAAATAATTATAAAATAAGAACATTTAAATATAAATGCAATCAATATATTTATTCACTTTACCAAACTCAAATGTCAACAATGCACAATTCCTAAAACTTCAGCCATTCTTAAGTTAATTTCCAGGAATTAAGTATCTAAATAATTTTAATATCATATATAATGCTTTCCTTTTCCTTTCTTGGCACTTTTTTCTTTCACTTGAACTTATAGTTGTCTTTGCTGCCAATCTCACCCATCCAACAATGCCTAAGTAAATATGATTGTATATAAAAGCAAATCACAATGACCTTGCTTAACTATAGAAAGTCACCCAAAGTCTACTTACCCTCTGTCAACTAACACCAAATCTGGTCTAACAAGGTTTGCCCATTCATTCCTAATATTTCAAAAAGCTGTTGGAAATTATACTAACTATAATGCCAACTGCTTTGCTTTTAGCCAAATTATATTAATTATAATTACTCTATTAAGACTATCTGATGGTGATCAGGTCCTTTTTCATGTTCTCATGTTTTTTAAGCAGAATTCAGTTCCTTGAAGTTGGTCCCCATTTTCTTGCTGACTCTCAGTCAGGGGCTACTTTAAGGATGCCCGCAATTCCTTGCCATGTAGTAGCTTACCTTTTCAAGGCCAGAAGGGGAATATCTCTATTCAGTATGCTACATGGAGTATTGTATAACAATAACATTACCAACGGATGACTATCCCATCACCTTTGCCACATTATATTTGCTAAAAACACGCATAGCTTTCACCAGCACTCAAGGGGAGAGGATAATACAAGACTGTGACTCACTGGAGCTCATCTTAAAACTATGCCTACTATAGGTACTAGTGTCCTGTTGCTAACTGTTCTATTTATTTAAGTGATGAAACTTTTTTTTCTGCACATAAGGATAAATACTACATAGGAACATCAAAGCATTTAGGCTAGCCATAACTCATACAACCGGCAAGAACAGAAATCAAATGATATGTTCAAAAAGACAATATGGGTCTCCAAATTCTGTTAAGTCTGAGGACTTTTGTGCCTACAGTAAACCTATGGCTTCATTATTAAACAGTATGAGATCCATGTTAGATAAACTCCCAGTAAACGAAGAATATTATTTGGCACACAACACAAATGACTAATTTTGCAGAGGCCAGTGTCTTTATTTACAATAAGTAAGGATCATTTAAACATTGAGTTTTTCAAACTAGTAATAAATTAACACTGAGCTACCATTTAATAATTGTTAAACTGAACCCCCGATAAGAGGTTTTCATGACAACCTCCAGAACTGGTAAGGTTGTGGTGACCCAGCTGCTTACAGGTACAACCACTGATGAGACTGTCAAGGCTAACGTCCCTTCTGTAAAGCAATACTGTACTGGTTTTGCTAGTCGAGTTCTTCAGGGTTACAAAGAAATATGTGCAGAAATTATTAACAAACATAAAAATTTATGACAGAAAACCATGGAAAGGTTCCATAGAAGGGGGCACTATCCATCAGCAGCAAAGATATTCAGTGACCTCAGTGAACAACTGCAGTGTGCAGCCAGCCTCACAAGCAATCAGTGCCATTTACTCACTATTGTTACAGACTAAACAGCCTTAAGCTGAGCAACTGGCCTTTCTTTGATCATCTCACATTTATATTTTTAAACACAGGATTGATTGGGTCATTTAGCAATGCATGGTATGGAAGGATTTAATGCATACACTCTTTCCCAATGCCCCAGGGGTGATTGGTTCCCTTACACCAAACCCATGTAGCATGGACTTCAACTTCTAAATCTGACCCAGGTCCAGTAGGTGGTAGCCAGTTAAAAGGAGGCGCTACTTCCCAAGAGAGCACAAACTAATTAATGATCACAACAATGGCAAAAAGTTGGGAGGCCATTTTTTTAAAAGATGGATGTATGTGTGAATAGTCTTTAAAAATGTATGACTATCCTCTTCAGCCCATGTGATTCGAATAAGGGATGTACATATGAAACACTGTAAGCATATTTAATATCTTTGACTCTTGAGAATTTACCTAAATAGAAAATATCAACATTAGAGGAAAAAATATGTTTGAAGATACGTTACAGTATTGTTTATAATAGCCCCAAATCAGAAATAATCATAATGCTTAATAATAAGTGATTAGTGAAATAAGACTTTCTAACATTAGCCATTAACTATAATTATGAAACTACGCACAAACTTGGAAAAAAGGTAAACCAACTCCTAAATGGGAAAAATTGATTATATAGACTGATTACATATATGCTCATATTAACATACTATGTAATGATTAATATATAGACACATTAATATTACTTACAACTAAGTAAAAACATGGGACTATAGAGTTGAGAAGCATTATTGGACTCTCTGAAGCTATAGGAGCATGCAGCACAAGATGAGGGGAGAATCAAGGAGACTCTTGAGAAATACAATTAATTAAAGAATAGTCAATGCTATGGACTCAATTACGTCCTCTGCAAATTATGTCGTCTGAAGCCCTAAACCCCAATGCGATGGTATTTAGAGATGGGGGCCTCTGAGAGGTGATCAGGTTTAGCTGAGGTAATGAGGGTGAGACCCTCATGATGTAATTACTACTCTTATTAGAAGAGACACCAGAGAAAAGTTGGCCATCTATAAGCCAGGAAGAGAGTTCTCACCAGAAAATGACCACTCTGGCACCTTGGTCTTGGACTTCTAGTTCCAGAACTATGAGGAAATAAACTTCTGATGTTTAAGCTACCCAGTCTATGTATTTTGTTATGGCAGCCCAAGCTGACTAACAGTCAGAAAAAAAAGGCTCTCTTTAAAAAAAAAAAAAAATGTCTTGAGACAACAAGGGAAGAGACAGAGAGTGAGAGAGAGAGGCGACAAACAATAGGCAACTGTAGGAAAAAATAAAAGATGATGGAAGAGAAGATATCCTGTAAACTAAGGTGGAGGGAAAATGTTCAAGAAGACAAGTAGTCAAGAGTTGATTTCACCAACAAGGAGGCATTTTTCTCTGTTTTGTTTTTATTGAGTTTTTGATTTTTGACCAAGTTAGAAATTAGATTGCAATGAGTTGAAGTGTACTTGGGAAAAGAGGTGGTGTACAGAGCAAGAATGAACAGCACTTTCAAGTGATTTGGTTATAAGGGAAATGTTGAGATAAGGTGACCAATGGAGAGCAAGAGAACATACTTTAGGATGGAAGAGATTTGACTATATTTAGATATTTCTGAGAAAGACCTGACAGAGGGGATGTTCAAAGATACCAGAAAGAGGAGGCATAACTGAAAGTATGAGTTCCTTGAGAAGGCAGCCAGAGGATGTGGTCCCAGGTGAAAGAAGCTAGCCATGGCCAGGAAGAGAAACACTTTTCACTTTGCAACAGAATGAGAGAAGGAAGTACAAATGTAGACAGAGGTAGGTTTGCAAATGTGGAGTCAAAAAGTTGAGGACGTGTCTCTTCAGTGGTTTCTCTTTCCTCTGGAAAGTAGGAGGTAAAATTTATTTACATGCTGGGAGGGAAAACAGGGCAAGATGTAAAGAAGGAAAAAATTTTAATTGGGCACTGTGGAGAATAGGAGAGAGCTGACCACGGGCATGAAGAAAAATTAGCAGGCATGTTGAGTATCCAGTTGAAATTAGAGTCCATAAATATATGAGTAATGGGATTAACAGGATCATTGCCGATGAAATTAGTCACATTAAATTGAGGTCATACTAGAGTACAGTGGGCCTTTAATGTAATATGAGTAGCAACCTTATATGAAGTAGAGAGAGACCAGAGGGAAGATAGGCATGTGAAAATGGAATCAGAGGTTGGAACGGTCCATCTACAAACCAGGAAATGCCAAGGATTGTCAGCCATGACCAAAAGCCGGGAGAGAGGCATGGAATAGATCCTCCCGCAGAAAAAAACCAACCCTGCCAACACCCTGATTCCAGACTTCTACCCTCCAGAACTGAGAGAGAATAAATTTATGTTGTTTCAAGCCACCCAGTTTATGGTCCTTTGTTACAGCAGCCCTAGGAAACTAATAGATATGCTACAAAGAAAAAAAAACGACAACATGGAACAAAATGAAGATAAGTAAGAGTGCAGAGAGGGAGTATTTGGTGTAGAGATTGCTTTTCAGAAAGATCACTTAGGGAGAATTTCACAGATAAGATGGTATTTGAACAGAAACTGGAAGCAAGAGGGAACAAGACAGGTAGCTATCTGGTGGGAGAACATACCAGGTTAGGACATAACCAAGCAAAGCTCCACGGGGAGAGCAAGCTGGATGCCTGTGTGGCTGGGGCAGAGTGGACAAGGGCCAGGGGGTGGGGATGGAGGCACTGACAGGTCATGGGGGCTTTACCAGCAGTGAGATTAGAATCCTCTGGAGTGTTTTAAGCAGAGCCATGACATTATCTGGTCACCCTGTTGAGTGTAAACTGTCATGGGGCCAGGATAGAATCAGGATGAAGACCCATTAGGTGGCTACTGAAATCATCCAAACGAGTTGAAGATGGATTGAGACAGTCTGGTTGAAGTGAAGGTGAGACGAAAGGTACTATTAGATTCTCAACATACTTGAAAGGCAGATAAATTTTACTGAAGGACAGGATGTGAAAACAGAGAAAATAGGGAAAATTTCAGACTGGGTTTGAGGCCTGCGCACATCAAGAATGGAGTTGCCATTTGCCGAGATGGGGAACCTGGGTGCAGCAGATTCATTAGGAATTTAGCTTTCAACATATTAAGTTTAATAAGTCCATTAGTCATCTAAGTGGTAGTGGCAAATAGGCAGTTGTGCATGTGTCTAGCATTGAAGATAGAATTTGAGAGCTAACAGAGGACAGATGGTATTTGAGGCCACGGTAATTTATTGGCTCACCCGACAATTGAATGCAGCTGGAGAATGGAAGAGGCCTGAGGCCTTAGGACTAGGTTCAGGGGCACCTTCCACTATTAGAAATTGGAGAGATGAAGAGGTGTCACAAAAGAAATGTAGATTTCACGGAGGAGAACCAAGAGATATCCCAGCAGCTCAGTGAAGAAAATGTTTCAAGAAGGGTTTCGAGAATGGTGAAATATTATGCAGCGATTAAAAATAATGTATTTTAATCTTAATGTTACAGAAATAGGATGATGTAGTATTAAGTAGAAATGCTATATACGAACTTTATATAGCAAAATATTAATTTTGTTCAAAGAAAGATATTTTGGCATAGAAAAATAGCCTGAAAGGAAGTATAGCAATATAAAGTTATTTCTGATTTTTTATTTTAGGGTGGCATTTGTTTTCTGCCTTCATAGCGATTTTTAAGTTTTCTACTATGAACTTATTTTTAATAGATGCATACAATTTTTAAAAATCATAATAACAAAAATTTTGGATTTAACCTTTTAAAATGGAACAATGTAACACCTGCAAAAACTTTAAAGCAAGACAGTAGAAACTGTTAACGTGACATCAGGTGATTAAGTTTGTTTGGTTAATCTCATTTTGTTCTCTTCTCCAAAAAAGAAAGCAGGAAAATAGGAAACTATTTAATTTTTTTCATTTACGTTATCCTCCTCTCTCCCAAGAAAGGAGCAATATAATTAAAATAATAGCTGATTACTTAATTTTTTCATTTAAAGTCATTTCTATAGATATATAGATGCTGGGTTTTAACTTCCAAATGTTAGGGTTTCAAAGAAATAAGACAGAAAGAGAAAGATAAATATTGCATGATTTCACAAATATGTGGAATCTAAACAAAAAACAAACAAAAAAAACAACAAAAAAAAACAACTCATAAATACAGAGAAGCCAGAGGTGGGGAGTGGGCAAAATGGGTGAAGACGGTCAAAAGGTACAAACTCCTAGTTATAAGATAAATAATTCCTAGGGACATAATGTATAGCATGATGACTATGTAGTTAACAGCACCATATTATATATTTGAAAGTTGCTAAGGGAGTAGATCTTAAAAGTTCTCATCACAAGAAAAAATATTCTGTAACTATGTGTCATGATGGATGTTAACAATGTGGCCATCATTTCCCAGTATATCCATATATCAAATCATGTTGTACAGCTTAAATTTATACAATGTTATATGTTGATTATATCTCAGTAAAAGTGGAAAATAAAATAAAATTTAAAAACCAAAAATTAAAAGCTAAAAACAAACATTAGGGTTTTAATGTAACCTTGAACAGGTCACTTAATAGGTCTGTGTCCTGATTTTCTTGTCTGTGAAATGAGACTGATGGACCCTCCTCACCCACAGTGTGGTTGTAAGACTATCAGACCAAATTAAATTAGGCAGAGTGCATCTGTGAGACTGAAGAGAGATGGCAGAGTGACTCTTCATCAGCCTCCTCTAGGTTTTGGCTTCACTGCTAGCAGCCAACACTAGCAGCAACAGATGACTTAAACCAGTCGGCTTACTTTTAATGACCATAAGAGGCCACACTACCTCCGCAGATGGTCCCTGAGGGCACAGCTCCTGCTTGGCAAGGAAAGGAGCTGGTGACAGGAACCATTTTGCCCTGTTATTAGCCTGGTGGAGCCAGCAGTCAAGCTGAGCTCTGCCCACCTTAGGGCCCTGCCTGGGCATATGCTGGAAGCCTCTTTGAACAGCTTCAAATAACATTTTATGTCTCAAAATACCACAAGCAATGGAGGGCAATCAGGACTTATTAGTCTGCACATTTCTTCAAATAGTTTAACACTGATTCTTTTAGCAAAAGAACAGGGTAGGGGAAAGAAGAGGTTCAATAACAGAAATGACAGAGGCAGTTGTAAAAGTTCCAAACATACCCTTTTCTTCTGAAGTTAATTCCTCAGTAAAACATGCATACAACTCAAGAACAAACACAACACACAGAGCCGGTCTCTACTCTAGAAATGAGTAAGGTTGGACTTATGTCCCATAGACTAGAAGCTGGCAGTTTTTCATCCAAGAGAAAGGTAATGAGCAAAAGAGGCAACCCTTTTCTCTCTCTTAAATAGTAGGTGCCCACAGGAGGCCTTCTCACCACTAGGGGAAAGAGATGGGATTTGGAATTTGTGATCAGCTACTCGCAGACCTGGATGACTTAGTCAACTATTCAGAGACCCAACTCACTTCTTGTTTCTATTAAAGCTTATGCTAATGATATCCACTCCCAGAGTGGCTGTGAGAATGAAAGCCTGTAAGCACAGCTGGCTTTTTTGGCTAACATTTACTGTGTGCCTACATTATGTCAGCAGAGCTACTGACCATGTGCGCCCCAAGATCCCACTTTACCTCTCACAGCAGTTGTTCAATAAACATCAGGCTCTCTCCTTCCCATCGTGTGCCCACCCCCCACTCAGTAGCTCACAGGACTTCAATGTTTTATCTTTAATTATGTAAAACTAATGACAACCTCCTGCTCCTTCCCTCGTAGCATCTTTCCTCATTAATCCTGCTCCTCCACTCTGTCAACTCTTGCCATCCCCCTTATCTGACTGCATTTTCCCAGCACTTGGGGACTCTGAATCAATCTGTAATTCCTCTTCCTGGAATCTTTCCCCAAGAGTTCTGATCACATGTGAAACAAGTTCAGCCATTGTGCAAATCAGTTCTGTGGCCAAGTTCTTAATACAAAGTCTCACAGAGGCCAAGGGTGGGACCGGGAAAATGAAGTCGGTGTGGCAGTCCCATGGTGAAGAGGAGGGTAGGAAGGATGTGTGATCCAGAAGGAAGACACTGTATCCTGAGTCAGGAGGCCTCAGCTCCAGCCCTAGATCTACCCTTGAGTTCTGTGGCTGCGGGTAACACACTTAATATCTATGAGCTTCAGTATTCTCATATACGAGGTCAGGAGGTTGGGAGCAAATCAGACTTGGCAAATGGGTCATACTAGTGCCCTCATTCACTCACTCCTCCCACACCCACGGCAAACATCCCTGATCAATCAATACATTCTCTCCTTTGGAATCCAGATTATAGACCCAGCACTCCAGGCAGACACCATCACACAATCGGAGTTGGCGCAGGAGAACAAAATCTCTTTGCTATCCCCGGGCTACGACCTAAAATATCCCTTATTATTTGAACATGCTCTCCTTCTATGACATGGATGGGCTCAAAGTACAGGTCTGTTGATTGATGAGCATCACCAGGAAGTGGGGCACCATGACTTCCTAGAACTCACCAGCCATATACACCTATAGTCTAATATGCCCTTTCACACCGCAGCTTTGGGTGGATGATGGACTGGTTCTGCCAGCATGCCACTGAGAAAAATCACTCCTAACTATAACCCACAGATGAATGGAGCTTTGCCCCAGGACACGCTCATGTAGCGGGGGATGGCCCTTTAAGACCCAGCACTGACTTTTTGTTAGAATTTCCAAGGAATACATCCCATGAGCCTCATTTCACCACGGATAATCAGACTAATTCCACCAATTCTGCTGCGCCAAGTTTTTCCTTGTTGGCTAGTTTCATTGTCTGCCTTGGCCTCCTGCCCTGCCTGTGAAGCCCTGGCCCTCTCCGCTGTAGATTCCACAGTCCAAGACCTTGACTCAACTCCATTTCTGGCTCCAGCCATCTTGGGCTGATTCAATGCTCCTCTCCACTGCCAGCCAGGGCCTGGCAGCCCCAGAACTACTCTCGGTTGCCTCATCTGCCCTAGGTCATCTATCTCAAATGCAGATCTAAACTTAATCTCCTCAGACGTATCTGGCTTCTCACTACTTTCCTCACTATCATGTAAGTAGCACCCAGCTTTGGGAACCCACAGACATAGTAACCACTCTCCTGTCCCTGCTGGGCCCATGATATATCTGCTACTGTGTTATATCTGCTACTCAACAGCCTTCAATAGCTTCAGTAGCTCCCTGTTCTTCTCTGCTTTTTTCTACCTGGTTTCTAAGTCCCTTTGTGACTCAGCCCATCCTATGTACCTTCCAGCATACCCTTCCATGCAAGCCACTCTGATTTTCTCACTGTCCCGTTAACCCCCAAGCCAGAGTCCACCTCTGAGCCTCCAGACATTATGTTGCCCTTGCCAGGAACTGCCCATCCTCTTTCTTAGGCCCCAAATCCACCAATTCTTCACAATCCAGCTTACACCACACCTCCTCTATGAAGCTTCCCCTGACTCTGCCAGGCCTGTTTTCACCTACCATTTAACTTTTACAGCAGGCAATCTAGTAGTACTTAATTATACGTTACTTCACAGGACTCACAAATGTTTTGTGAGTGTTAACCTTAAAGTTCTTACTTAAGCTGAGTGAAAGTTCTCTGAGAGCAAGAACCTGCCACGTGACCTGAGTGTCTCACTGGTGACATCACAACAAATCAACAAACACGACATGTGTTCTCTGGCAGAAGTCCTTTAGTAAACACTTGCTAATTCATTTTTCTACTGACTGAGTAAATCTACTCAGAGGCATCAAATTCTTGCCCATCTATGTCCAATCTGGACCGTAACAGATCCTTCTCTTCCTGAATTAAAGAAAAAGTTAGAATATGCCAGAGCCCAATGAGGCATTTGCCTATTAGACTTAGGCAGTGGTTTTCAAACTTTTAAGTACAAAGAGTGACCTGCAGCATTTTCTAGAAGAGCAGATTTGTCAGCTGCATTGACATAGTTTCTAAATCAGGGGGTCTGAGGTGAGACCTGAATTGTACCTTTTAGTAAGTGGTCCAGGTAGTTTTGAAATAGACAGCTCATAACCCCTGAGGAAAACTGGGCTGTGGGAACCTCATTTCCAGAAACGATCTGTAGTGTGTGGGTGAAGAAGACAAGGAGCCACCACCCCTGTCCAGGTGGCCTATGGCTGAGAATTTCCTCAGCCTCTACCTTGGTTACAGTCCAACTCTGGTTACCAAATCTCTGAGACCTTCAGCCAGAAGAACATTTGGCCTTGAAGGATCACTTTTATCTGCAGTGATCTCTCTCCCAAAGGCATCCATTTGGCCTGCCCTCACCTAAAGAAGCAGATCAACACACCAGTGCTCCCACTTAACCAGCTGCAGTCTTGGCTGTTTTAACTCCTGCTATGAGTCAGAATGGAATTAGGCCTGTCACATCTTGTTTCAGCCTTTCTCCAGCTTTTCTCGTTCAGCCTTTCAAGTAGGTATACATCTGCTTATTTTAAAGGCTTCACGTCTGGGACACTACCTGTGCAGCATCACACAGACTCTGGCTTCTCATAGCCAACATCTCAGTAAGCTCTCAAATCTACAGTCCCACATGTCAAAAGTAAGAAAAGAGAAAAGCTTTCTCAACAGGCAGGGCAGGGGTGAGTAGAGCATCTCGGTTCCCCTAGATGCTGCTGGCACCCCGCCGAGTAACTCCTCTATGTGTCTTAGCATGTTGTATACAGAGGCCTGGGGCCAAATGGTTTTCACAAGAACTTTTGCATCATTATTAATACCCATCCTGTTTGCACACAGGAACTTTGTAGGGTAAACAACTACTAATAAGAAAGAAGTAAAGTTGTTTTTTATTTTTAATACCCTTTCTCCAAAGCAGATGCCAAACCATCAGGCTCCAAAGAGAAAGAACCTTGTAGAAATGATCCTCTAAGCATAATTTAGAATTCCTACTTCAGAGAGGGTTTGAACCAACTGGGAGAAATATCCTCTGAAAGAGCTCCTTTATCTGAGGCAACGCATACTTCCCTGAGCTTCTTGGGCACCAGAGACAGCCCAGAGCATCATTAGTGGAGTCTAAGATGCTCTAAAGAATAAAATTCATCATGTTCTCTTTCCTCCTCCAAAGCTGATTCCACCTGAGGTTTACAATAAGCATGTGCGATGTGTTTACCGAAAAACTGGTTCTTGCTTTCTTGCAGATGTGCAGGGTTTCTAAGCTGAGGGCAGGGTCATAGTGTGAGAAGAGTATCTGGGAAGACTGAGAGTAAGGACACCCCATTTGACGGAAGAGAGGAAACATGCGCCTACCCATTTTTGCACCTGGTCTTTTTTATTTGCCTTCACACTGGACTTTTGCAGGCCCTAAACAAGTACATTGTATCAAGCCGACTGGCTTGTGTTAAATTCTCTTTCAACTCACCCCATGCCTTATGAGACTCATCTTTCTGACAACTGAATTCATTAAACTTCATTAAACCTCTTTTAAATCATAATTCTCCCTTTGAGACAATAGCTATAGGCATTACGCTCCAAAACTGCATTAACTTTTATCACCATTCAATAGAGGGTCAGAGATTGAATCAATAAACCAAGGAGAAGAGCACCCAAGTGGGAAAGGGCAGCCAGATAGGTATCAATGGACTCTGTCCCACCCTGAACCCCGGGGCACAGATGTGAGGAATGGAGGGGGCAGCAGGGCCAGTGGTGAAGAGCACAGGGTCCAGAGCGAGAGGGCCTGGATACAAATCCTATCTCCACCACTTCTAACCATCTCACCCTGGGCAGTTTACCCGACTGCTCTGAGTTTTAGTTTCCTCCTCTGTGAAGTTGGAATAGTGACAGGAACGACTTCAGGGGATTGCTGTGAGAATTTAATGAAATTACCTATGTAAAAATACTCAACAGACGCATAGTAAGTGTTTAGTAGATGTTAATTGTTGGCTCTACAGGAAATGAATATAAGATTTAGTCTTCACTATGGATAGCTTCTGAAGATGTTAAAAGGGACAACGTTTCAGAGGCTGGCAGCCTTCTGACATGGTAAAACAGGCGGCAGTGTGATCGGGCTGGGAGGCGGTGGCAAGCACTGTATCACCATCACCCCAGCCCCAGTCGTGCTCAGTGCTCAGCTTGTCTAGGTAAATTTCCTGTGGAGACAGATCTTGGTCTCCACCTTGGGTAAAGCGAGGAGAAAGCCTTTCTCTATTCTTGTTCTGTTTTCATTTCATGAAAGAAAAAGACCTCCATAGAGCTAATCTGCTGGGGGAACAATAATAGTTCATGTTAATTAAGTATTTACACTCCTAAGTATATTTTATATTTATTATCTTACTTTTTTTCACAACAACGCAATGAAGTGGGTCCTATTATCATCCCATTTTACAGAGGAAACTGAGGCACAGAATGGCAACTTGCCCAAGGTCAGCAGTTAGCCAGGACTTGACCCCAGAGTTTCTGACTCCAGCACCCACACTACAGAGCTATGTCTCACCTTAACCAACCTTCTCTCCTGCTAACTCACTTAAGTATTTCATTTCTTTTTATGAACACTGGCTAAGAAGGCCAAATGGATAAAAATTTTAGTGAACATTACTTTAGCAAAGTTTTATGTAGCACTTAACCATGACCAATGTTTCAAATCCCTCTAGTAGGACTAGGAATGGAGATGGGAGAGGAAGACATAAGCATCCGGTCTTCTTAATGGGAAAGGGAGTGAGGGAGAGAGGCCACGCCAAATAAAAAATAATGGAATTATAAGGGAGGGAGGGAGGAAGGGGACATCTGGGTGAGTACAAAGGGGTCATGGGATAATTTGACTCCATAACAAAACTCAGTGTGTCTTCTAATTTATAGTAAAATGAGGAAACTGAAGCTCAGAAATCTCAGTTATTCCTGGATTGCTCAGCAAGTCAGTGGGAGAGATGAGTCTTGTACCTAACTCTGAAGCTCATACTCTCCCCTCTGCACAATATGTCTCCCTAAGCCTGAGATGGTAGTTGAAGGCCATGCCTTTGAAAGCCTAATGTGCTAAAGAGCTTGAGCTTTATTCTCTAACGGACAGAAGTATCCACAATGCCACTCCTCCCAACCCAGCTCTAAATTGAAGAGCATCATCTAGGAATTTCCTGGCAGGAGGCAGATCCCACTCGTTTCCCTCTGTGCATACATAAATTCCCCCTAAGGGTATCCAGTGAACCAATAAACCATTTCTTCCATTCTTTTATCCAAACTCAGCTGCTGGATTACCTGCACCTGCAGCCCCTGCTTTGTCACATATGACAAAAGGATCAAAGCCTGGAATATGACTTCAGAATATAATTTAAGATAATTAAGATTTTTTAAACTAAATTACATTTTAACATTTCATAACAGAGCTGTCAAGATTCTATCTATCAAAACTCTATCAAGCAAACAAAAGAGGATAATTATATTTTCAGAAACATGAAATTATCACTCTAGTTTCTTATAAAAAGACTTCTGTCTTCCTTCACATTCTCATTTTCGAACGTTCTTCCTTTTCGCCATCCACCCTTGGAGACTGAGACTACACATTCTTAAACAAGTGAAAAATATACTAACCGAAGGAGACTGCAACTCAGGGCACGAAAGTTTTCCTTGGAGGCAGCAATTCTAAGAACTGCATCTGAAGGAAATCTCCCTTAGCTGTAGGGGCATCCTGTCTCACTAAATAGTCTCTAAGCAGGGAGGGATGGGGGAAGGCAAGATAACAAACTCCTCATATCAAAGAGAACAATGAAATGTCAAAAGCTTCCTCCTAGAAGCTGAATGTGCTTTCACCTTGACCCATTAAGATAGGGAATCTATTCTACAGTTTTGTTTTGTTTTTTTGAGATACTGAGAGAAGAATACTAACTATATTGGGTATAGTTAGATGTCTCCCCCTCATCCATTTCACCCCTCTCCAGGCCACCAAGAATCAGCCATGTTGTTTGCATAAAAATGACCCTTCCCACAGCCCCAGTTGTGGGTCTCCAGTAGCCTAAGGGCACTCAATGTAATTTTATTCTCTCCATGACTGGGACTGATTCACAAATAGGCAAGGAACACAGTCCTCCGCCAATCGGTGTGTGGCATCCCCTAGCCCCAGTGACTAGTCAGGGCAGGGGCTCAGGATGTTAGCTGTGATTCAGAGTGAAGCCCACAGATTTTATTACATGGTGGAGAGGAGGGAAACACCCTCTTTTAAGACTGTGGTGAAAAGCATTGGACCCGGAACTTTTGCTGTTATCTGGTTACCAGTGAGGGAAGCCAACACACTTAGGAGGGTGAAGCATTGACCAGACATGAAGCAGGAATCCTAATGGCATGGCATGTGAAAAATGACACACAGCACTTTGTGTGAGTTTTCTTTTGTTTGCAACCAAGAGCATCCTAACTGATCTACCAATTCTAACAGTTCAGTGCTCTACGAACCACAGCCCTTTGAAAATCCAATAAAGACCATGACCCTTCATTCTAGGGGAAAAAAAAAAAACATAGAAAGTTTCACATACAGTTTAGGTAGGGAATAGAGGCAGAGACTCCAGACCTGAGTCCCTAGCAGACTGGTTAGGAGCTCAGTCTTTGGAGCAGAATAGACTTGGGTTCAAATCCTGTCTTGGCCACTTGCATAACTCTTCTGAACTTCATTTTATTCTTCTATAAAATGATAATACCTACTTCCTAGGGATGTAAAAATTAAGTAAAATTATGAATATCTAGAGATTAGCATGCTACACACTCACAACCCAAACACTACGGCATTAAGTAATTAGGAACAATCCCTAAGAGGCTCCAGAGAGAGAGCTGTTTAGATAAATGTCTATGTTAAATGTTAAGACGGGCAAAAAGTGAAGTTATGAGTGCTCTCAAAATATGAAACAGTTGATCAGGGATTGGTTCTAAATTTTGGGAAAAGCTGACATTTGGTGCACAAGTTCAGGTAATACACAGCTTTCCTATCTTGGAAAAGTACTTAGTTCTCAGGATTATTGTGGGTCAAATGTGAGAAAAAGGATTTGATCTCCTTGGGCAGAATGAGAAAGGTTTTTTTAATTGTGAAGTTTTTACAAAACAAAAAAAAAAGGGAATAAGAGAGATCTATGGTTACACATCTCCTACAGACTTTTTGGAATCCTAAGAGAGTAAAAAGTAGCAATTTACCACCCTAGCTCAGCAGAAGTGACTCACTGGGCTGTCCTTTACAGGCTAAAATCCCGAAGTTTCTCTTTGAAAAGAGATCTTGTACTCCACAGTTGTCACCCTGGCCAATATCCCTCCCTGTTGTTCCATTCACACTCTGCCCACCTCCAACACCTGCAAGCCCTACTCAATCCAGAAGGTTTCCCAATGCTCATATGCCAGTGAAATTATAAGACTCTGAATTTGTCGCCTTGAATTATGACTTGGAAATGTCAGCAAGAATGGAAAATACAGGACAGAGCCAAAAGGAGCGCAGTCCCAGGACATTTTAAAGCTGACACAGTCCATCTGCTTGGTCTTTCATTGTGGTCCTCTATTTCTAAATTCCACTATCTTATTTTTCTTTGTGCATCAAAATTTTCCTTCTTTTTCCACTCTATTTTTCAAAGTAGGACTGTCACAATTAAGTACTTTTTCAAGAACTAATACAATCCCATGACTGAGTTTCCTGCATTTATCTCTGAGCAAGTCCAATGAAATGTATAGTGAACTGACCCCACCCCACCACAAGGTGGGCAGAAAGACTGGACTGGGAGGAATTATGTCCTATCCTGACCTATTAGCCCCATTAAATCAATTCCTTCCTGTGAATCTTCTCCCTCAAGAGCTTGGGGTGGGATGGGGGAAATAGGGGTCACAAATTAACAGGAAAAGGTTAAGTGCTGTTCTGACTTACCACATCACAGCCAGTGATGACTCAGTGACAAAGTTCTGCTCCCTCCTAGAAACAACTGAGACTAAGACAGTAAACAGAAAGAAACGCTGACAGAGACCCACAAGGTCTACTGCAATTTGGTAAAGCACCAAGCAAGCAGTATGTCTTATGGAAAAGGAGAGTAGATGTGACCACTTGGCACTGAGAATAGCCAAGCCACAGCACTGCTAATGACAGTCACCACTCTGGAAAAACACTCCGAGGGCAGCTGCAGAGGCAGAAGCTGGCTCACTTAGGAAAATGTACGTCATGGCTGAGGAGAGAGGAGGCTGGCTGCTCTCAGGAAGTAGTTGTATTATCTGCTGGACATCCATAACCAAGACCTTGACCAGAAAGCAGAGATTCCAGGAATTATGGGCAAGCACTTGAAGAGACAAGGTTCAAAGGTTATGAAGATTTTAGACGCAATTCTTGGAGATTTTTGTAAATTAATGAGCATCTAACATGTACCTTTTCGTGTAGGATAATAGTCCTGCAAGCCTAGTTATTCCCACTTTTTAGAAGAAACTGAAATCAAGAGACCCCTACATTACTCAAAGCAACTAATTTTTCCTCCAGGTAGCAAGCATCTAGGAAATAAACAATCCACAAATAATTACTGGTATGCTAAGCACTCAGAGCTATTCTACTGCCAAGGCCTCAAGTTGAAAGAGTCTTCTTCTTGACCTAAATCTCCTTTACTTCTCACCCTACAGCTCTCTCATTCCTGCTGAATCTGTCTTCACCACCTTTGGGCCTCCGTTCTCTACATCCTTCTCTTGTGTCCTCATTCATCGGTGTCCTTCTGGCTTCATTTGCCCCTACCCAGCCTGGACTCCATAAAAAGTTGTTTAAACAGGGCTTTTTCAGAACCGTACACTTGCTCACTTCCAAGACAATTCCTGAGGCTGGACTGTCAATCATCGGATCTGGAATATCCTTACCTTTTCTTCCTCCTATTCTATAGTTGTCAAGTAATATTGGACAAATTATCAAAGTATCCCACATGTCCATTTTCTCTAAACCTTGACTGGGTTCTCACTCCTTACTGACAATCCTTTTGTTAACTTTTTCTGTTGTCATACATGATTTCTGTATTTTTAATAGCAAAAAAAAATTAACCATAAAAATTCCCAGGGCCAGATGATTTTTATTAATGAGTATTATTAAAGCTTCAGTGAACATAAAACCCTAATCTTATTCAAGCTATATTGGAAAATAAAACAAAAGAGATATTTCTCAGTCTCCCTTTAGGTATTATTACAACTTTGATACTAAAACCATATAAAGCCAGTTTAATCTACCATATGATCCAGCAATCTCTCTACTGGGTATTTAAAGCCAGTTTAATCTACCATATGATCCAGCAATCTCTCTACTGGGTATTTATCCCAAAGACTTGAAAATCCATATCTGAAATGATATTTGCACACCGATGTTCATAGCAGCATTATTCAAAGTGGCCAAGACATGGAAGCAAACAAAGTGCCCTACAATAGATAATTCAATAAAAAGCTGTGGTACATATATACAATGGAATATTACTTTGCCATAAAAAGAGATGAAATACTGCTATTTGCAACGACATGGATGGACCTTGAAATAATCATGCTAAACAAAATAAGCCAGACAGAAAAAGTTGAAAACCACATGATATCACTTATATGTGGGATATAAACCTAAAAACAACAAACAAAACAACAAACAAACAGAGACACATGGACAATAGACTAGTGGTTACCAGGGGGTAGTGGGGAGAGGGAGTAGAAAGGGTAAAGGGTCAAATATATGGTGACAAAGAAATTTAACTATGGGTGGTGAACATACTATGCAAACAGTATGCAAAAAATATATGACTTACTGCTGAAAAATAAAATAATTTTTAAGAAGAAAAAAGAAAAAAAAGAAAAAAAGAATAGCAAGGAAGAAGAATAGCAGTTGGTATACACTGAATATTCACAAAGCACTGGGGATGATTCTAAGAGTTTTACTTGGATTACTTCATTTACTGTCTTAAAATAATAACAACAAACTATATGGTAGATGTTATTCCCTTTGGGGATGAGGTAGCATAGAGAGTTTATGTAATGTGCCAAGGTTAGGAGTCAGGAAATGATAGAACAAGGATTCGAACCTAGAACAGTCTCACTTCAGAACCTGTGCTATATTCCCTCCCATTTCTGTATCTGTGATCACACATGCAAATACTAAAAAATGAACGCCAAATAAGCATGGATGCAAAAAATAAATATTAGCACATATAATTAAGCAATTTATTTTTAAAAAGCATTTAATAAAATTTGAAACCCATCCATGATTTTAATAAGAAAAACTTTGAAAACTAGAAGAGGGAACTTCCTTAATTTGATAAAGGGCATTTATTAAAGGCATACATACTATAGTGAGATTTTATTTTCTCATTCAGTTCAGAAATACAAATTCCTTCATTACCATTACTATTCAACATAATACTGGAGGTCATATCAAGTAAAATAAGTCAATAAAAAACTAAATGCATAAAGATTGGAAAGAAAAAACAAACTTCTGATTTTCAGACTATATTATTATACACATAAAAAATCCAATAAATAGACCACATTAGAATTGAAAAAGACGCTTCAGAAAAATTTCTAGATAAAATATCAATATAAAAAAGTTTGTTGATCTCCTATTCCATTCACAATAGTAACAAAAATACATTCACTCAATAGAAATTTATTGAGTATCTTCTATGGACCAGACACTGAGTTATGCACTAGAATAACATGTACAAGACTTTCATGGGTAAAACTATTGAACTTTCTGAAGATATGAAAGATGATCAGATAAATGGAAAGATATATCATATGATAGGAGGACTCAATATCTTACAGAGGATATCTGTCCAAATTAATCTATAAATTTGGTAAAAGTACAACCAAAACCAAAAACAATTTTGACTGGAATTTGACAATATGATTCTAAAATGAATATGAAAAAACAAAGGAACAAGAATATCTAAAACAGTTTTACAGAAGAACAAAGCATAGGCATTCGTCCTATATCGAAATTTATTATAAAGTTATACTATTACAAGAGTGAGTTCTTGGCACTAAGGTTCACTTTGAGGTGGGGGTGGGTTGACTCACCTGGGACATAGTTTATAGGCGCTGCACAGTCTAATGGTACTGATAACACATCTACCTTCAGGTTGGTTTTGCCAAATCATAAAATTGAATGATCTGCTACCCTGCATGAAGAACTCCTGTGTAAAATAGAAAATGCAATCACTTCTCTGTCTGGACAATGTAAATAGCTTCTTGGCAATAGTCTGTAAAACTAAATATCAAATAAAAGAGTCTGTCAGAATCCCATGCAGAAAAGGCAGGAAACAAAATAGAAGTTGAAATTTGCCTTGATTGGGCAGGGAGAGAGACACATGAGAAAGGAAGGGCAATCGTGGTGACCTTGAAAGGCCTTTGTTGACAGGAAGTGGTATGCTTCAGAAAACCAGGATGAGCCATTTGCCACAAAGCAATTCAGGGTTAGAAGGCAGTGGCATTAATTAAACTCCAAGGAAGGCAGAATCGGTTCTTTCATTTTTGCCACCCCCACTCTCTTCTCTCCAAGTATCTGAAAGGGATCCCATTGGGTTGATCCTTTCCCTGGGGCTGAGAAAGAACAGTCAGCAAGCCAGATTAGGGCAAGAATTCAGTTTATTTCTAGCATGAATATTAAATGAGATTTATGACAGATGGAGTACTTGTAAATTCTTTCCATTAGTAGATCAATTCATAACAGCAAAGAAAGGGCTACCCCACCAAACACAAAGGGATGTCTGTAGTCCTTTCTCTTGGAGAAGGCTAATTCTCATCCAGTTCTAAATATCTGTCTCTCTTGCTCAATCCTCAGTCCTTTTTCTCTCTCCCTTCTTCCCTCCCTCTCTCTAACACACACACACACACACACACACACAATCACACCACACCACACACCCTATACTCTTCATCCAAGTAAACCAAACTGCCCACAGCTATGAACCCACAGTTCCCACTGATTCCAGCAGGAATTGTAGGCATGGTATTGGGAGCCAGAATGTGACCCATAATCTATTAATTAGTCATACACCATAGCAATGGAATTTGAAGTTAACCGAAAGGGTTCTGTACTCCAACCATCTGCTCAGCGACTTCAGTTTATTCACGTGACAAGAATAGCCAGAGCTCTCATAAGGCTAGTTGTTTGTACACAAGGCCCCCACTTCTAACCCAGACCTCTATCTTTTTGCACTGCCACATAAAAAAATCCTTGGTCACTCACCCCTCTCCCTTGTGTCTTCACTATATGACTGTTCTGCTGTTAGGCTTTTGAGATCAGAGGACCCCCAGCAGCCTTCTCCAACCCACTTGCAAAAGACAACTCAGTTGTGGACATGGTTCGGCTCTCCTACAAGGCTCAGGACCAAACAACGTAGGAAGCTGACACACAGAGCAGGCAGCCTCCTTTCTGATTAACAGTTCTCACTTCAGAAATATAAAGGCTAATAAAAGTAATGTGAGAGCCAGGGAGAGCTATGATGAAGGGAATGAATAAAAAATATTCACCAAGGTCATAATGACACAATCCATCCCCTATCCTGACTTGAGTTGCTTCTCTCATCAGCAAAGCTCCATCAAGTCCAATATGCCAGCTTTAGTCTGCTCAGATATAAGGGTTTCAGAGGATGACTGAGCAATACTGACATTTGATGAGTCATTCATCTCTGCATTCATACATTCAAATTTTATTGAGTGCCATAAACCAGGTTCTGTGCTAGGCCTTGAACAATCCAGGAAGGAAAATAAACAGATAGCTTCAATACAGCGTGATTGGTGGCTAGACTAGATTTGTGTTTGTGGTGCCAGGGTAGAGTATAGAGAAAACCTTCCAGGAGAGTGGCATTTAAGTTGGGTCTTAAAAGACAAGTGTGTAGTGTACACTGGTGATATATAGTTTCCCTGAGTCCTTGGTGTGTTTCTCTTAATCAAAAACATTCCCGAAACATTTTAGCCTCACCGTAAAGGTGAGTCTTCAATCATTTTTGAAGCATTTCACTTCACTAGAATGAAACAATGGTTCCCATAAAAGGTACTCCATTTCTCTGAAATTAACAAATTGTCCTGAATGTTTAATTACTTAAACATTTTTAATCACAAAAGTAATACATGTTTTCTGCAGGTACTTTGGAAAATATAGAGAAGGATACGGGAAAAATAAAAAACAGTAGGAATCTAGCCATCAGAAAAAATACTATAACTATTTTGGTATTTTATTTTCTATGAATAGATTCTTGTTTTGGTTTGTTTTGCACAAAACTGGGATCACATATTGTACACATAATTTTGTAACTTTCTTTCCCTTAACATTCTATTCTAAGCAATTGCCACATCCTTAAATACTCTTTGAAAATAGTACTTTCAGTCGCTAAAAAATAGTCCATTGTATGGATGGTCCACAATTATTTCAACTATTTCTCTGCTGGTGGAAATCTATGTCACATCCATTCTTTTGCTCTCTATGCTGCAATAAACAAAAATATATCTGTGTATCTATGATTACTTCCTTAAAATAAATTTTTAAAAGTATGATAACTGGGACAAAGGTCATATTTTTAGAATTCTTGCTACATACCACTGAATTTCTCTCCAGAATACAAACATAATACCTACTATACTTAATCAATATATTAATGAATAAATAAACAAATGATTTTTAAGTTTCTCCATAATACTCCTGCTAGAAATTGCCATACTTGCCCCTTGGAAACTAGATAACCTTTGTGCGAATAAAAAAAACTTTTAGAGTTGAGGAAACTAGTAAACTAATAAAATTTTAATTACTTCTGAGAAAGAATTATTTCTAGGGTTGACAGAAAATTGCTTGGCCAAAATAATGTCACAGAATAATAATTACTATCACAGGAAAATATGTACTATGTATCAAAGCCAGTCTCCAAAGTCATAAATATAGTATGATCCCATTTTTGTGGAATATGTATCTTTGTGTATACACATGTAATAAAAAATATATGTATATTATATTACATACATTATAAAACTAAACACCAGTGATTCTCTCCATGTGTTGGATTATGGGTGACTCTTCTTTTTTGGTGTGTGTGTGTGTCCTAAATCTTGCACGTTGAACATGTATTACTTCTTTAATTAAGGGAAAACAAATGTTTTTAAATGTTGAGTTACCATAGAACTAAACGAAATGTTTTCTACATCTAGAAATCTTAGAGACAGTAAACAAAATGATAAACAGGCGGTTCCTGTTCTTCCTCTAAGGGTGTATCAGGCTGCCATAACAAAATATCATAGACCAAGTGGCTTAAACAACAGAAATTAATTTGCTCACTTCTGGAGGCTGAGGTCTGAGATCAGCTTGGTCTAGTTCTAGTGACGACTCTCTCCCCATACACTCACATAGCCTTTCTTTGGTACCTGCTCCTGGAGAGAGAGAGCAAGCTCTCTGGTATTTATTCTTATCAGAGCACTAATCCCATCACTGGTGCCCAACTCCTGTGGCCTCATCTAACCCTAATTACCTCCTAAAGGTCCTATCTCCTAATATTACCTCTTTGGAAGTTAAAGTTTCAACATATGAATTTTGGAGGTACACAAGCATTCAATCTGAAACAGAGGGAATCCTCCACAGATTAATATCAAGATAGGTTCAAGTTCACATTTTCCTAAAATAAAATATTTTGAAGAGTTATCTTGCTAGATGAAATGATAAAGAGGTAGGGGCGGGGAGACATGAACAGGATATAGTCCTGGCCATCAAAGGGACACCTTCCTGTGGAGGAAGACAGAAAATTAGTACAAATCAGTGCAACAGAATTCTAACAAAAATATATGCTGGCACATATTTGAGTGGAGAGGGGTAACTCTACATCTTTAGACAACCAGGAAATGTTTCTAAAAAGAAGTAAAATTTAAGCTGAAGTTTGAAAGAAAAAAGAAGTAGAACTAGTCAAGCATGTGGAAGGCCATGCCAGGCAGAGGGAACAGCTTGTATCAAGGTATGGAGGTGCTGGAAAGCATTGCTGCACATACGTAAAGGGATGAGATGTGAGGAGGAGTTGGAGGAAGGACTTCATTCTCTAACATGGCACCTAAATTCTGAACCTCAACAGAGACTGAATGAGCTGAATTGCCATGCTCAAAAGTTTACACTTTATCTCAACGGCCATGCAGAGCACAGAATTTCAAACAGAGAGGTACAAGAAATGACTAATTATTTAGAAATAACCTTCCAGCAACAAAGTAAAAGAGAATGGCTTAGATAAAGGTTTGGAGAATGAAGAGGGAGAGCCAGTATAGATGTTCTCCTAATAATGCAGAAGAGAAATGATGAGATCCTGAACTAAGCCACACATACTAACTAGGAAAATAAAGTAGGTATGTATTGTCAAAAGGCCAATTTGGTTATAGAAAATTTCTATAGTGAAGCTACAAACTGCGTATTGATGTACTTAACTGATAAAATATGTCCTGATTTGTCTGAAACAGTTCCAGATTTAGTTAGTTGTCCTGATACAATTATTAAAAGCATCTCTTTTGTTTTTAAAAGTGTCCCAATTTAGATGATTAATTATAGGGCACCCTATAGATACTTCCCTCTTCTACCTCCCTGAATTTCTACCCTGAAGGCCCTACATTGGATATTATTTTTTGGTGGATTCCTTTTTCTTCCTCCAAGACAAATTCACCTTCTTGCCACATTCTAGGCCACACTATTGGTTACCAGAGAAGAAAGCTGATTTCTATAAGATTATTTGTCTTCCAGTTATCTGAATCTCCCTGCTTCTTACCATGGAAATGTTATGGAGGAGACACTTCTGTTCCAGATCTCAAACTTCTTTCCAAAGCAGCTGCTCCCTTTCAAATTCCTCATTCCTTCTTTAGCACTGGTTGAGTGCCCTGGTCTTAAAAATCCCCGCCGCTTCACCAATTACACTGCCCTTCACTGCATCACCCTGAGCCCATTATCCTTTAAACTAAAATGTTCGATTCCAACTTTGCCTTACATTACCTGGTCACTTACTTGGCCAAAGTCTCAAATTCTATTACAGATACCTCACCTTCTTCTTCACCTTGGTCAATCTTTACTGGACAGCATTAGTCTGTCGCATACCCTCCACCCCTTCATGCAAGACTAACCAAAATGTAAAGAGTAGTTTGTTATGTGGTTGGACTACCTACAATTTTTATTCCCCTTTTTACTTCTCCACTTCTTTGTATATTCCAAAGTTTCTACAATGAATATTTTACAATGCAAGAAATTTATTTTAAATTAAACAATTCTATCCATTGCCTTCATAAATTTCAACCAGTCTTTCACCTTCCAAGACCTAATTAAGCTACTTGTCTTACAACCCATAATTTCTCACTTACAATCAGCTTTGGCTAGGATAAAGTATTAGCCATTGTGCTAAGCTCTCTCTCTCTCTCTTGAGTTTTCTGATAAACTGGAGAACAGCTAGCAATTTAAACATAATGGCAACAGAACCCTATTTCTAACATTACGTATTTTTGGCTTCACACAAAAGTTTTAAAACTTCTTAAAAGTTTAAAAGAATGAGTGGAGAAAGGGCAAATATCAAAGAGATAAGAGTAGGTTACAATGGAATGTTTATAGCTATCTGGAGATCAAAACTCCTAAAACATCAATTGTCAGGACAGCAGAATTCAAAGACCAAGTAAGGTGAATGAGATGGAGGTCTGAATTAGGAAGAAGTAGCAAATACATTAGACACAAGATTACTTAAGCAACAAGACAATCAACCAGTAGGACTATTTCAAGTATGTATATTAAATCATCTTTGTGTAAATTGATCGCAGTTGTAATAATTTAATGTCCTAAGATAAATATATCTAACAATCGAAACCAGAGCTTTTCAGTTTGTGTTCTGAGGCTACTGCGTAGAGAGAAGAGGAAGCATACAAAGGTAAACGGGTAAGACTCCTGATTCCCACTCATATCTGCCAGTCTTTGCTACTTTAGGAGATAAAATATGTTTGAAAGCCACTGATGTCAATAAATGTGTGCACATGTGCACGTGTGCACCAAGGGGTATGCATAACCTAACTTTTCATATGTCCTAAACCTAAGTAAATATACATTACCTCGGCACATTCATCAGCAATGTATGCTTTTGTCCTTGTTCACAGGAAGCAGAAACATTTCATTAGGTTTTAATACGCCTTTTTAGTACTCTATGTTCACGCTTCTAATCCATATACGAACTCAAAGGGAACTTAATGAGCACACCACAAAAAAATTAGTTTAAGATTCCCTCACTGAAAAATAAGTTCTTTGAAGACAGGGGTCCCCTCCCTCTCACTGCATAGTATAGATCACAAATAAGATCTTCAATAAATATTTGCTGGTTAAAAAGTGATGACAGAATAGATTTTTAAACTACATAGCCAAAGAAATCCTTTTGTAAATTCAAAAGCACTTTGTCTGAAAAGAAATATACCCAGGGTTAAAGTTATAAATCACAAACATATAGTGAGAATGCTAATTATCAGGATAATGAGTTTGCTATAAAGGTATCCAGTGGTAATAAAATCGATATACCATGATCCCAGTTTACAACACAATTACTCCAGGGTGTGGTAAAAAAAAAAAAAAAAAAAACGCACAGCAGAGTCCTGGGCTTTATGTTACGGAATCACACCAGCTCATTACCTTTCAAATAATTTTGGTGAAAAGTTTCTCTCCCCAGTGCTGCATTTTCTCTTTATGTTAAAACAGACATATGGACACACACACACACACACACACACACACACACGCACATATACAGACACACACACATACACGCACACCCTCTGAACCAAAGAGGCATAGTTAAGCAAAGTTTATTGTCTCTATAATTCCTTTGTATATGATAAAAACAGGTGAGATGAGAGTTATCTTTGTATATAGTATATGAGAAGTAAAAAAAAAAAAAAAAAAAAAAAAAAAAAAAGGGAAGCATCATGGTTGTTTTGACTGCCTCAGACATTGGTCCTAATTTCTCACTTGAAATTTTAGAGTACAAGAGAAAACACCACCTGCAGTGATTATGTGGGTTCAATGAAAAGGTCAGATGGAATGTGAACTTGGTTTGAGTGCCTGAGAATTACATATGGGAAGACAGACAAAACTCACACAGGAAATAAAAAATGTGCTGGTGCTGGCTATTTATTTCAGGCATCTGACTGATGATGTGAGAAAAAAGTTATAAACCAAACAATAACTTGATGATATATAACTGTAAATTATGCCTATCAATATTTTATAAAGCAGGTGGAGTAAAGGAAAAACAGCTAGGTTGCCCTTGGATAATTTTGCTTTGATACCAGTTTGAATAAAACAAGAACCCTTGATGGATTTATAACGTGGCAATGCAATTCAGGCATGGGATGGATTAAAGGTGACAAGACAGGTGGCATGTAGGTCATGTGCAGTGAGTGTCATACTGACAGTGCAGCCTATAGAAAAACACAGAAGATGTGGAATGCAATTGGGCAGGAACGTGGAGATAACTGAGCTCAGTGATGCCCTGAGTACTTGTGGAAAATTTTTGACAAGCATTATAAATCCAATCCGTAACCTTCAGTTTTCCATAATAATTTCGTAATTTAAAACATTATTCTTTGAGAAGTACAGTCGCAATAAATCTGAGACCACATTATATCCAGTTCAGCTAGATATACTGGCACAGCATGAGCAGCTGTGGATTGTGGACAGGTGGCTAATGACGGTTCTCCATGGAAGATGCGGGAGGACCTGTCGCAGGAGCCAACACCATATTCCGCTCTGCAGCTTCTTGCTTATCAGTTGGTACTGCTGAGTTACTTCATCCACATCATCCTCACCACACTGAGTTTTCAGACCCAACACTCACAAGACTCTCTCATACTCTTTCATCTCTACAGATTATTTCTGAATCCTCTTTCTCAATTTCTCACACTTATAGTTACCTCTCTCGTGGGTAGGTTTCCATTCCATGATCAATGTCATCTTCATGCTAACCATAGGAAATGGTGAGGAGATATTCACCTCCCTTCAACATGAACAGAATGAGAAATGGATGTGAATCCAGGAAAAAAAAAAGAGTACTAACAAAGGAGGAAATCACTTGAAGGAGGAAAAAAAAATCACCTTTACCTTGTTAGACAACTTCAGATGTAAACCTGGAAAAGAGCAGCCACATTTCCATGAGTATTTAAACATGGCTGGAATATTGCAAAATAAAATAAAACTAATTATCATTGACGAACACACATGCTATTTTCCTTTAGTGGACCCTCTTCTGACCTGTAAAATGGATTTCCAATATTTACCATTAGGTTGATCTATGACAAAGTTCAGAAGGATTCTGGATCAAAAGTGCAGTCCACTGAAAATACTGAGTCCTGACTTTCTTTACAAACCAAGGTCAAAGGCTGTGCAAGGTAAGCACAGAATTCTATGCTCAGTTTGATATTTCAGAAAGCTATTTGTGAGAACCTAACAGATTGGTGAGACTGTTAGGGAGTTGCAGATTCTAGTAACAAAGGCATCTCTTCTCCATAAGGCCTTCTGGGCATACATTACTGTTCTACATTGCATGACTTGTACTATGTTCCCAGCTAGAGTTTCAGAGATTCAATAATCACAGTACACACGGTGCTGCAACCAGAAGGCTAATCTCAAGTAGTTGTGTATGCCTCTCTGGTATATATGTTGATTTAAGGAGCAGAATGTGCAAGATGGTACCCACCATTATTGGTTTTATTCATCACGAATGACGAGATGTTTTCTTGGCCCTGTAGTAAGTCTATTATCAACAACTACAGCGAACAGTGAACAGCACAGATGTAAGAACAGAGAGTGATTTCTGTTTGAGAGGCAAAGAGAAGAGTCAGGTGGATATCCAAGGAAAATTCTCAGAAGGCATGATGCCAAACCCAAGTAGGAGGGAGCATGTGGTAGAGTGGGTTTGAATGAACAGCTGGTTTCCCACTACTCTTCTCTCAGTCAGAACTTTTTAAATTGCCACTTCCCTTAAGCCACATCAAGAGTCTTTCCATGATTCTCTCACCTCCTTGGATTTCTATTCTTGGGACTGGGTATAAAGCCAGAAACTTTAAGGGACTCCTCTTCCCCATAAATTACAAACTAGACAAAAATAGAGCCTATTCACCAGTTACTCTTCTGTTCTCCATGGGCTCTATTTACGTGGTTTTATCAAATGAGTTGTGGGGGGAAAAGCTTAGGAAAGTTGACCAACCTCAGTAACTATCTCTTCTTATTTTATTGATGTTAAACAGTTAGAATGGGCACATCATTAAGAAGAATACCAGGAGAAAACTATAATCCTCTTCCTCCTAATACACAAATATTGAACCCCAAAGAATAATAAACCTGCAAGGCTGCAGTTTGATTTCATATATTTATTTCAAAAGTGATTAAAAGAAAAGAACAAAGTTTCTACAAGGATGTGTTGAAAACAAACAGCTCTTTCATTGTGCATAATCCAAGTGAAATTTCATTATGATGAAACTAACTTCTTGTACTGCTGTTTACCTTCTTAATGCTTTATCTAAGAATAACATCAAGTCAATCGAGAAATTATCCATTAAAAGTGCAGCTCATTGTTTTTAAAATGCTTTTTTATATAATGAATGGCATTGGACTTGCAGGGAAATGTTCACTTGATTACATGATACAATTGTAGGGCATGAATCTAGCAGCAATAATGAAATCTTACACAAATGTAGAACAACTGCTTAAGGAGCATGCAAAGTCCTTCATGATTAAATTAAGCAGGGATTGGAAAAGTGTTTTGCCTGAAATTGTTCTGAAAAATTCAACATTATCTATCTTAGAAATCATAGAATCTCTAAATTGGAAGAGACCTTAGATTATATTAAGGGAAATCCTCTTTGGTAGGGTGACTATGTCATAGATGTTTGCCTGGGATTTTTCTGATTTTAGCACTGAAAGTTCCAAGTCTTAGAAAACTCCTCAGTCTTGGGCAGACTGGGATAGTTGATCACTCAACTCTTTGTATTCATAAGTTCCCTTGATGACACAACCTGCAAGAGAACTAACTTTTACAGGGTCTGTTCCTGATCAGTCAAAATCAGTGTCCCTAAAGACTATCCTATTCTGTCTTCTGTAGTAAAATAAAGTTAATTTCCTATTCTTCCTGGTAGCTCTCTGATTATTTGAAGATTGCCTGTCCCCATTCTATACTTTCTCAATCCAGTCTCTATTCTCTAGGTTAAATTGACCCAGTTCCTTCATCTGCTCCTTGAGTAAGCTTGTTCCATTGGTAATCCCATGACTTTTCTGGGCAAGCTCATCTGTCAACCTCCCTCAAATGGTAACATTCCAAACTGAGCTCAAGCTTCCACACTCTGCCTGAGCCCTTCCCCTCTCCTGGGCATCATGCTTTCGTGTGGATAAACTGACATTCCATTAGCTCATTTTACCACCACATCCCACTATTGAATAACAGTTCAATTTATGTCAACAGAAAGCCCCAGAGATTTTTCACACATTGCCCAAATCTCTGCCATCCTGTAGTTACACAAGTGATCATTAGACCCAAATATCGCACATGGCCTCTTAGAGTGATCTCATTATTCCAGCCCCAAATTCCAGCTTTATATCATAATTCTATCACTGAAATCATTCGCTTCCCTCCTACGTTCATGTAGTCTGCAATATTTTCTGTGCATCAACATCTGCAGTCATTCAAATCACTGGCAGAAATGTTTATTAGGTCAGGGTGTAAAACCAGATCATTACTTAGTATATAGCTACTTGCTGCGTAAAGGCAGGTATTCATTTGGATCCTTTATTTCGAAATGTTCTCTAGAGCGTTCCCTATTTCCAGATTTTAGAAGGGAAGTTGAAACTAGGAGAGTGCAAACACACTGTTAGCAATACTTTTTTCATTTTCGACCAGCAGCTGCCTTCTCCTTTACCTTCAGCCCACATATATCCTTTCAGGTATTTCCAAACTTCAGTCAAGCAAATATGATAGAGTTCCCACCATAAGCCTGAAACTGAGCAGGGCTCTGCAGGCACCAAGTACAAATCATTAGTACAGTACATCCAGTGTCCCTGACTCTCCCCTTTCCAGGTACACAGCAGGGTTTCACTCGCCCACTCCTTTTGAAGTCAAGCATTGCCGTCAGGCATTGTCATTTCTTTAGTCAATGACACAAATGTGGAATGATATGCATTACTTCCTGGCAGAAGCTTTAAAAGCCAGCTGTGTGGTTTGTCATGTTTCCTCCCACACTGTTGTTTTCATCAGGAAACTGGGTGTCAGGGTGAAGCCTTTCATTAGCCTGGGTCCCTGGCAGAACACATGATCAGAATCCTCTTACTGCTCACATTAGACAGGCAGCTAAAGTAGGAAATACAGCCTCTGAGATTTTGGACATTTTGTTACAACTATATGACTTAGCCTGCCCTGATTGTTAATCTGACAATGATGAAGTAGAAAAATATACCAACTTCTATTTAGAAGAAGCTTATAGTATAGTTGAAGAGATAAATCACATCCACAAAATAAAAGTAGGGACTAAATTAGCATTTAGTAGAAAGAGAAACCGGAAAAACAGAGATAATTAGCAAATAAGATATGGTACTAAAAGTGAGTCACTAAGACAATGCATTAAAAGAGAATTTAAAAAGGGGAGCTCAACATGGGCTTACAAATCTCAGAACATTTTATTTCCATTAAGCAAAAAAAAAAAAACACCTTATAATTATATAATTTATTGAAAAGTATTACAGCAAATGGTTCAATAAATATGTTGACTCTTCTCTTTTAAAACTGAAATAAAGGCGAAGCTTAAATTATGGGCCATTTTATGTACAATTAATTTTAACCTTTTGATAACACAGCACTAATAAGGAACCCATTTTTTAAAAAAACAGATGTATTATAGGTCTCTCTCCTTCAGAAATGGGCAGGTTTGGCACATTATTAAAGACAGAGAGTCATTCTTTATAGGAGTTTTACAGGAACCTTGATAAGTTGGGCAATACAAATAAAATGGAGCTGATCATAGATCCCACTTAAAATATGATTTATTTTATTTCACAGAAAGGTTCTTTGAACCTTTAAGTATAAAGGTAAGTACTGGCCTGAATACTCAAGACCCAACATCATCTTGGCTGATCTAGCAAATATGTGGCCTTTTCCCTTTTTAGAATATATTCAGCCTCTCCCTTCCATCCTTTTATAAGGATAGAATAATTTCGATACTAACTGGAACAGTCATTCACTCATTCAACAGAGATTTACCGAGCACCTACCCTCTGCCCAGGACAAAGCCAGATGTTGGCTGTTCGTCAGAGGAATGGTCAGGGGTCCATCCTTAGGAAGCCTGCAGTCTGGAAGGGGAACAGGTAGAGAGTGGGAAGAGTGGGAAAGACTTTCTAAGTAGAAGAAACACCATGTGTTCCCTACCTTGAAGCCAGAAAGGGCTTTAAGTATTCGAAGAAATCAAAATCCACCATTTGTCAATCAAACATGGCAAATGAAAAGGAAAATAGCTTGAGATGAGGTTAGGGTTGGGTAATGGGCAGACCACAAGGGCTATGTAGGTCCTGTTAGGGATTTTTGTTTGTTGTTGTTGTTGTTTTGTCCCAAATGTCCTCAGAGTTTTGAATACGGGGTGCAACGTGACACAATTTCCATTTTAAGAAAGTCGTTCTGGCTACTGTGTGAAGAATGGATTGATCGGATTAGAGATGGGGATTAAGAGAGGCTGTTGCAATAACCCAGGGAAGGGGTAACAGTGAAGGAGGCTGGAGGGAAGCCGGAGTGGTGGCAGCAGTCATTAGAAACCTTTTTGGAAGTAAGTGCTTCAGGAACAGGTAATGGGCTGAATGTGGGAGGTGAAGAATGCATCTGGTAAATTCTCAGGTTCTGGCGTAAGCAACTTCCCCATTCTGCGTGTGGGGAAGTGAGGAGGAAGACCTGAGCTAAGCGGAGGAGGAGCTCCTCCGCTGAGATGCGCAAGGAGGGTCCTGCGTGGCTGCTGGGTGCATTGGCCTGGAGCTCGGCAAGGCAGAGCTGGTGCGAGATACAAATGTGCAGGTCATGTGCTTAGCACTAGTGTTAAGCTGTGGGAGACGTTCAGGGGTATGATGGCTGCAGTCTCGCACAATGGACGACAAGTGTGGGGTACAGAAGAAGGGTGGGAATGTGCGTTTGAAAACGTGAGTGAGATCAACAAGAATTCTTGGCAGCGAAGAGGAAGTCTGGTCATAAGTCTGATTTGAGGAAACAATTAATCCTCAACGTCCCCTGATACAATCCCAGACCTCTGGGAGAATATGGGAAAAGTTTATACCTGTTCCTGACATGCCCCACCCCACCCCCAATTGTAGTTCAAAAAAGCGGCATCTCCTGTGCCTGTCCCACCTCACAAGTTAGCTTCAATTTCAACTTTTACTGAAGTTTCATCTTCTCGCTCAATGATTATTCTTCAAAAAAGAATGACATTTTTATCACTTCACAGATTTTACTATCCAAGCAATCTTGAAAAGAAGAATGCTTCCCAAATACCAAACCGTGACAAAGTGCTCACCAGTGGATAGCAAAATGAGAAAACTGGAACTATGGAAAATACATATGTCAACATAAGGTGACTGTCGTTTCCTAGGAAAGATGCTCCTTTATTCTGAAATAATGTCAGCCCTGCCCTTTTAGTATTAAATTGTGCCTCCTCTTAGGAAATAACGGCGATAGGAGATACTTTTTAAAGTCCTAATTTAACAAAATAAAAAAAGCAGTAGTCCTATGTATGACTCTAGTTTTTATTTTAATTGTACCAAACTGTGAAATCCCAAACCAGGAAAGAATAAGAACAAAGCATCATTGAGAAGCCAAAGGCCAGCAATCAGTTAGGCACACTCTCTAACTAACTCACTCCCAGACACAGTCCCCAAAGTGCCTAGGATTCACATGTGTGCCTCAGAAGACATTGCTAAATGCCATGGACACGTGGAGTTGTTTCCAGACAGTCAAAACCACAAATGTTAGGGTACACTATGTTGGCAAAGCTGAGTCATTGTGCAAAAGGCAAAGAAATTCCTGAATTCTAAGAACTGTAAACAAAGCCCTATGTAGCTGGTTTCTCTCTTGCGCCCCTCACCACACTGGGCTCTTGATTGAATCACATCAACTACAAAAAGTCTGTGCTGGCAATTGGACATATTTGAATATGATCTGAGTGTGACTTGCTATTAAGGAGTTATTGTTCATTTTGTTAGGTATATTAACATCATTGTGTTAATAAAATACTCTTATTTTTTAGAAACCCATACTGAAGTATCTGAGGTGAAATTTATGACATTTGCGGTTGTTTCAAAATACTTTAGCAAAAATAAAATAGATAAACCAAATACGAAAAGCTGTTGAACATTTTTAAATTTAGATGATAATGATGGCCCATCTCTTTACTATTGTGTATACTTGAAATTTTTCACACAAAAAAATTGCAAGAAAGGAAGGGAGAGAAGGAGGAGAGGAAGGGAGGAAAGCTACTCTCCAACACTCTTATTATCAGTTCATAATGACTTTAAATGGAAGGAAGTGTTAAATTAATCGAACATGGAAGCCATTAGACTGAGGCGGCTCTAATACTTGGTGGCCTACTATACAAACCAAAATCTAGGCCTGTACATGTCTCCAGGTTATGAAATGAAACTAACAGACAACTAATCACAAACAGCCAACTGGGCTTTAAGCTATGGCTAATCAATAATTTGCTTACTTTGCTTCTGCCTTTTCTCTATAAAAGTCTCTCTCCCGAGCTCCTGCCAACAGAGTGCTCCTAACCATTTCATTTGGGGCTGCCTGATTGGAATCATTTTTGCACAAATAAATTCTTAAAAATTTTAATATATCTCAGTTTATCTTTTAACAAAAGTAAGGTAGATTAAGAGAAAGGAGAATTTCCAGCAATATTTGTGAACACCTACTTTGGGTTTGTCTCCATGCTATGTGCACACAATGGATTCCCATTATATGTCAGGTAGCTTTTATTACCACCATATTATAGAGAAGGAAAACTAGACTCAGGTTAAATCTATATGTATGCATAGAAAAAAAAAAAGAAAACAAACTAGGCAATTGGAGCTATTTCGGCTGCTAATGAAGTTCACCTCTGAGTGCATTAAAAAACAAAACAATAATGCTAATACTTAATGGGCTGTCTTTCAATCCCCAGTGACACCACCTGTGAACTCTGCCAGGACTAGGGCGTCCCCTTCCTCCAGGCCCTTCCCAAGCCGCTGCTGGCAACACAGCAGCTCCCAGTGCCCTGACCCAGGCCTGATACTGGAAGACAAACTCTCAGGCACTTGTCACTCAACACACTACTGACCCCAACAGGAAGAGACATACCTTGCCTCCCCGACAGGAAGTGACACTACTACCTCAGCCAGAGGAAGAAAAGATTCCTCTCCGCCCAGTAACAGCTCAGCCAATGAGAAGTCACTACACCTCAAACTTTCTGTTTCCTCCAATGGACACTTTGTTTACAACAGTCCGTCCAAGTCCATAACAGAGTTCCTCTCCTTCGTTTCTGTGGGCTTGCCTGTTCACAGAATTGTCATTCTTTGTTGTTCCTGAATAAACCTATTTTGTTGGAGAAATGTCTGGCTGTCTATTTGTCAAAAGTCAACAGACATATAAAAGGGAAGACAGAACTTTCCACACATTCAGAAAAGGGCAGAATGAAAACCATAAACCGACCCAGGTGGAACTAACACTTGACCCAGAGCGATGCTAAACCAAAGGCTCTACAGAGAGCACAGTGGATTCCTCTGCTCTTCCCAACACACCTTCTATGCTGCATGTCCAGGACCTCCTCTCTTAAACAACGCTTTCTTCAGATTTCATTCCTACTCCAAAACAGTCAATGGCAACTGTGCCTCGGCACAGCATGATGGTTGAGGACAGGCTCAGAACTAAATCACAAAGAGTCAAATTCTGGCCACTTAGTTGCTAGGTGACCTGGTACTAGTTCTTAACCACTCTGTGTCTCAGTTTCCACCTCTTCCTCTCTAAAAATGAGGATAATCCAAGGACTGTCGATGATGAAATGAGCTGAACAAGTAAAATACGTAGAACATACCGACACATAATACTTAAAAATGTTAGAATTATTACAATAACCCATTTTGTGTGGTTTCACCCCAGGCAACTTACTTTAATATTGATCCCCAAATGCAAGCGTATCCTCGTGGCTCCTTTAATCCTTGCCTTGGCTTTATGCTTTTAAATATTCTCTCTCCATTGTCTCTACTCTAACTTCTCCCCCAGATCTGACTGTTGCAGTCTCCCAAATCTCCTGTTAATTTCCACTACCAGAAAATTGTTAGAAAATGAGTAAGTCATGTTCTCATCAGAAGACAGGCAGCACGTCAAAAAGGCAACCAAAGGTCCGGACTATTCATGAGCTGTGGGGAGGGTTAAGGGAAACACTGAGGACTATAAGACACCCAGGGATTAGCAACAGGGAAAGTATCCCCCAGACTTGAGGAGACAAGGGGAGGGAGCCAAACCAGTGAGAGGCATAGAAGAGGCCACCCAAGTTGTAACCTTAGGGAATCAGCTACTGTCAAACCACAGGGAAAGTAGTTGAAAAAATATTCCAACCTCTATCTCTTCCACACACCAGTCTCCTGAAGCTGATTCCCATTGGCCATACCCAACTGGAGATCAGAGCCTAAGCAGAGGCCAGTTTCCAGGAGCTGCAGAAAAGGACGGAGAATGGAAATGGAGGGGCAAATGAAGACTAATAAAGACCAAGCTCATTACCTCTCAATTGGGAGCTGTCTTCTATTAGTCTTTCTTTTCTCTCACATGTGGGCCTCTGCAAGAGTCAGCATGATTAAATAGAAAGATCACAGACCTCAAAATCAGAGACCTGGGTTAGAATCTAAACCTTATCAGCTGTATGACCTTAGGAAAGTAATTTGACCTCATGAATGCTCTCTGGTTCTTCTTTTGTAAGATGAGGGTAATCACACTGGCTTCACAGGGTTGTTGAGAGAATTAAATTAGAAAAGTTCTTTCCTCTTCCTTAATCCCTTTCTAACTACTTATGCTACCCTTAAGACTGAGGCTCTAGCTCTTATACTTCTTCTACATCTAGAAATGCTGGGGGGAAAAAAAGTAGAAATGTGCACATTTATTGATGGAAAAATTTTTCTGCAAATTCAAAGTCATTCTAGGCAACTTAAGGAAATCGCATGATCTTTGCCTTAAGCTGGCTTTTCTGCTGAGAAAGGCGGAAAGGTATCTAGGGACTCATACACCTTTAAAACCTTGCAAATCAAAGTATGGTCCAGCAATACCACTATCACGTGGGAGCCTGTTAGAAATGCAGACTCTCAGGCTACATCACAGTATTCTGAATTTTAACAAGACCTCCAGGTGATCTGTATGCACATTAGTTTGAGAATCCCTGCTTCTGAACAACAAGGAACCCCACAGACCACCCATTCTGGTTAAACCACCACATTTATAACTGAGGAAACTGATGTACAAATGACAAATTATCCAAGGATATCAGGCCAAATGCTGCTTCTTGACTAATCGTATAGGTATTTCCAACCCACTGATCCCTTGCTGCTTTCCACCTCACAAGGTGAAACAACAAAATAAATATTTTCCCAGTTTCCCTTGCAGCTATGAGTAAGTAGCTACACTACAGTTCTGACCAGTGGCATCTGCTGGGTTTCCCGGGAATCTCTTTTCTTGGGAGTAAACCAGACATGAATGCATCATCCTTCCCTGCCCGAGTAGCCACGGAGTCTGGAGTTGGGATAGGCATCTTGTGACAATAAAGCCACAAGCATGAGGATAAAAGGGCCACATGCTAAGGGATGTGGAAGGGAAAGACCCAGGGAATCTGGTCCTGGAAGACATCATCCAGCTGGTAGCTGAATCAAGCCAGTGACTTCCTACCTCTAGTCTTCTTGTTATGGAAAAAATAAACAATCAATCTCTCTTTGTGTAAGATGCCACTTGTTGAGTTTTCTGTTACTTGCCGTCAAATCTGTTCCACGTAACATCACACAGATAGCAAATGGCTAAGCTACCATTAGGACTCAGGGCCCCCGACTCCCAGACCAGAGATGTTTTTTATGCCTATTTCATTCATTAAGTCAGAGAAATCTCCTTCTTGACTAAATTTTAATAAACACATAAGGAATCATGAAGGAGAAGTGCTGATGTGAGGATCCACCTGTGTGTGGGAGGAGACATATAAACTCTTGTAAAGTTGACATTAAGATCTTCAGGACAGATAATTAGGTTCAATCTAGAAATTCTGTGTATGTGTGTTGGCCTAACTTTTAAAAAATGAGACAATAAAAAGGACAGAGTGAAGAACAGACAGATCTTCATTTCATCAAAGAATTTCCACTACCTTTGGTATACCATGTGGTACTTGATTTACAAAACTAAATAACTGCTAGGTACAACTGCTGTTCAATGACGCCACCACCAAATGTCATTTTGATTCATCAATGTCTACAGATTCCATTAATATGGGTGTATTAAGTTATAAAAAAATGCATGTTTGTCTAACCACAAGTTGCTGTTCCCAAACTTACTTTTAAAAAAATCAGCAAAATAAATGGACTAGCATTCATTAAGTCAAAGAAATCAAGAGTAAATGAAAGTGATGGCACATTCAGAAACAAGAAAAACTTCTAGAAGCAGGAGAACCCACTGGAGGAAACACCCAGAAAAGATTCTAAAGCAGCATGGCCGTCAGGGCCAGAGTCTGTGTAACAGGGCAGACTTGCCTCCTCCCCTTATACAGAAAGGCTTTTAGAGCTAAGGAGGGTCCCCTCTGGGCTCCTGCCAAAACCAGTCTATCATTTTTTTCAAGTCAATAAAATCAGTTATCAGACACTATGCACTCATAATCATTTTGTTATTGTAAAGCTACTTTTTGCAAAGCAACTTTTCACTCCAAAAGTAGAGAGAAAAGACACTGTAAGCCCCTGTAGGATCTTACTCTGCTGCTCTCTGACTGCACTCTGGCTCTCCCTCATGCTCCCTCACCCTCGGTTGCCCTGGTGAGGACCCCAAACACTGCTCATTCCGTACTCATTCTTACCTTGTGTTTCTGATCTCAAGTTAAGTTCCTTGTTTAAGAAATCCTTCTCTCACACCCTACCCCAGATGAAGTATCCTTTTTATAAGCTCCCACAATGCCGTATACCTCTTAGCACTTGCAACTGTCATTAACTAATCAAGCGTTGATTGACTGACTTGATTGATTAAATGAATTAGATAATAATTTGTTTACTCTCTGATGTTGGCAACATGGGTGGCTTAGTGTTATGTTGAGGAAGGGAATATCTCTGGCCATGTGACAATCTCCATCAACTTTCCCTTACCACCTACCCCAAATAAACAGATAAAATGAGAGACTAGTCATTTTGCAATGCAAATCACCTTCAAGACAAATCTCTATGCCACTCCTCTTTTCCCTTAAAACCGGATTGAAGCCCTTAGCCCCTCTCCTGTAGAAACTTTAGGGCCATTTTTTAATGTCTTTCACTCTGCTAAAGTGAGAGCTCCAGGAGCCATATCTCATTCACCCTTGAATCCCAGCACCTAACACAGTGCTTACTTAGCACATGGAAAGCAATCAAGTATTTGAGTAAATGAACAAGTGAATGAATGAATGAATGAATGAGTACGCCCAGATTGGTGCTTTTCCACTACACCACTCTGCCTCCTCCCAGGTAGGCTACAGACACTGCCACTTTGGACATTCTCTTCTTCAGGTCTTTAATGCACAGCTTGTTGGATCAGGGGCTTGGAAAAGTGCAGCTCCTGACAGATAATTCTTGGTTTGGGATTTAGTCAAGACATTTTATCCCACTCTCAGTGCCCTTTTGGAGGACGCATTCCCTTGGCTGGGAAGAAATGGTGGAGGGGGCAGGGCTAAGCAGGAGCATCCCGGCTGCCAACACTGAGAGGACCATGGCACCAGGGCTCATGCCATGCTGGCCATGGCATCACCTCTGTGAGGAAGCAGGAACAGGCCCTGGGCTCCCCTCTCAAGCTATTCTCTGAAAATAAGGCGAGCACCCAGACTCAACAGAATTAACTCATGAAGGACAGAATGTTTAAGGCCCCAGAAGCCCTTCTCTTCATCAATGCTTAGAAAAACAAAACCCTTTATAGCCCTTTTCTAAAAATTCACTTGGGATATTATTTTTCAAATAAATAAACAAACACAGGACTCCACCCCAGACCTATTAAATCAGAATCTCTGGGGGTGATCCAAGAAATGTGTGTTGCTTTCCAACAAACTCTAATGTTTACTAAAGTCTGAGACATTCTTAACTCTCAAGTCCCCTCTTTAACCCAGGACTTCCAGAGGCTGAGCATCAATTTCAGCCATGCCAGGCCTGAGAGGAGAGGAATTCACGCAGCTCCATGAGAATCCATCCAACCTAGCCTTTTTACATTTTCAAATTAGAGCATAAAAGTCACCACCAGTAGTAGCAAGTGACCTGGATGTCAGTCCCTTGAGTCCTCCCCCAAGCTCAGCCTTATCACAGTCAGGGTATCTCTGACCTACCAGAGTGAGAGGAAAACTAAAGGATTAGGACCTGGTTTTTGTCACTCAAAAGAATGATTCAAAGTGCCAGATTAAACCTGGATGGCACAGGAATGCAGTGGCTTGTCTTTGTTTATTTTGAGAGAACGCAGGGACATCTTGGCAGCCAAATCCCAAAACCAAGACAGAATCACAAAGCCCATTTCTCAGGTGTCTTGTCTCTTGTGAGTTAACCCTGTCAGTTGCCACGGAGTCTAGCCCAGCTTCCTGCTACAGCAAAACGTCTGCCAAAAGCGCCCACCGTCAGGAGAGGCCCAGGACCAGGTCACTACTGATCCAAAATGCTGACCAGTGCTCATGGACTCTTCTGGAAATGAACGCTTCTGAGGTCAACTGGTGACAACGCAAGAATCCCTCTCCTCAACACGACCAAAAAGCACATAATACCCGAGATATTTCATATAATTTCAGGCATGCATAGGCTCCTTGGAGCCCATACATAGACCTCTGCCCATAAACAAGATGGAAAATTAAGAACCTGAAATGTCTAGGATTTTTTATTAATATGTGAAGAAGGTCAAAGTGCGGATGGGTTTGGGTGAATAAGGAAACAAATTGTATGTATTCTTTTTTATTTGGGTTCCATTTGTTAATGGCAATTTTACAGAAATGTAGATATATACAATTAATTTTCTGGTGTTTTTATTAAGCTAATGTAATTCTGTTATTTTAGGTACATTAATAATTGATTATATTGAATTTTATCTGCTTGTAAAATAATCATGCTTAGTAAATTTAAAGGTATAATCTTCAGGACAATTAAATATTTACTAGTCCAATTTACTTTGAAACATTTTATATTCGTTGACGGGTATGAAACTGCTAGGATTTTTAAGAATTTAGGTTTAATTTTTGCTATTTTAGAAGCACCTCAAATCTGTAAACATTCTTTAAAGAAAGAACTGTATTTTTTTAAAACCTTTGTCCATCTCAAGTTCATATGAGGACAGGTTCTTTCGTCTTCCATATCCCTGAGACTTGTTCTATCTCCTGTTTGTTAGAGTCATTCGGGCAAGTAGTATCATAAGCATATAGGATGTTCCTGCTCTCACAGTGCCTGGACAACTATCAGCCAACTCTGTGCTGAACCTCATAAGAGTAGGCCCACCAGCAAAGGAGGCAATGGGTCTGTCTTTTCCTATAAAATGGCAGTGGCTCCCTTTATGTCATAAGTCTGCGCCTGTACATTTTCCATTGATTCTAAAATATGCCTTTTCTCATGTACTGCTGAGAGGGAAAATACAGTGTCCATTAAACTATGACACAGTGCCTTAAAACCATAGTCCTCCACAGCCACTCAAGCCTCTTGTTGCTTTGATATTTCTCTCATCTGTCCGAGTTAGGTTGGCAGTTTCTCCTGTCACTTGGGCTTGTGATGGCAACCCTATCACAGATCTCAGTAAATCTTCCTTCTTCTGGGATGGCTCTCCTCTACTCTTAGCTTCCAGAAAATACTCAGTTGATGCTTTGCAAAATCTATGCAATTGTGTTCATTCCTCCAACCATGCATACCTGCTCCACCACTATGAAAGTCCCTCTGCTGTTTCTTTTTTTGCACACATAATAATTTTTCATTTCAATGCCAAATCAGTATAATCTTTTTGAGCAATTCAACTTAACATCTACAGTAACAACAATGCACTTAATTAAATTGAACTGACAAGTTTTGGCAATATTAATAACCGCATCTCCACTCAGCCTAGATGACACCATCAATTGATCCCCGGAGACTGGAGAAAGTAGAAAATGGAAAATATGCATTCTAGAATCAATGAAATATAGTTCTCATTCCTTACTCCTGTCCTCACCCATCTTAAATGTTTCTAGCAGACCAGTAGTAGTCATAACTGAAATAAAGAAGAAAATAATCCCAACTATGAAGAGGATAATGGTAAAAAAAAAAAAAAAAAAAAAAGTTAATAGTCTTTTCACTTCCCATAATATTCTGAGTCATTTGCATTGCTCTGTCATACAGTGAGGGATTCTAAGCTATCTTCCTTACTCACCTACACTATGTCACATTACTTTTATAAGATTGATCTTAGTGACAATGTCCACTGCTTCTCTTCCCCCCCCCCTCGTCTTTTTTTCCCTCTAATAACCTGAAAGTGAAAGACAGTGACCAATTTCTATTTCACCTATCAATGCTAGTACCATGACTTTAAGTTTATGATAAAATCCCTTCTTGTCATTTTTATCATAATTCTCCATAACTATGATTTTTCATATGATGAAAATGGGGAGGGGGCAGGGAGTGTCAGTAAGGAAACCAATACTAGTACTCAGCCTCCCAAACTAGTGTTGATCTTGTCTAATGTCAACACTTTTGTAGGAAGACCATCTCACAAACTGAAGAAACTGTTACTGAGATCCTGAAAAGGATCTCCCATTACAAGCCCACTTTCAGGATGGAAAGGCTTTATTGTAGATTCCTGGAACTTGAAGTCTTCTTATATATGTTTAATTTTACTAAATACTCAGTAAAAGACTGCACAAATCATACCACGCAGGATGCTGTTGGAGATTCAAGGATGAAAGTCATGGTCATGCCCTCCAGTGACTCATAATTTAGAGCTGTTCTCAATTTGAGGATGGGAAAAGAGGCAAGGAGGTGACAAAGACCCTTCTGTGAATCAGATGATATTTTCATTCCGCAGAAAATTATTCCAGATCCCCATGTACACACACATAATTTTACAAATAATTTTGTGGAATTTATAGAGTTCCTAGACATTGGAGGGGTAGTTCATGTGTTTGTGTGTATGTTCCATAATATCTAGGCACAAAACTCACATAGATGAGTTTTTTTTCTCATCTCCTGCCCAAGTACAAAAAAGTGTAGCCAGTCAAATAGTTTCAGAAAGAAGCAATTGCCTGCCTTTGTTGCTCAGGTTTTTTTGATTAACAGTTGCTACAGAAACGCCTTAACCTTCTCCCTCAGACTTGGTGTTTTCAGGCCTTCTTTCCTGGCAGGGGCTGACTGTATTCTCCAGAATGTACAGCCAGCTGGTCCACCCTGTTCATGGAAGCCGAGACCCTCCTCACTGGACTTTCCTACAATACCTCCTGCCCCACACCTCTTACAGCCTCTGGAACCTCATTTACCATCTGACTCCCTCAGAAGAGAGGGCTCCTAGTAAAGAGGCTGGGAGCCCCCCTGCCAGGGCTATGGCTGCAGGAAGTTTCTGGCATTTGTGAGTTGGCTGGTGGTTGGGGATTTTCCAGTCTTTAACTACTCTGGAAAAGCAACCAGATTTTTCATTTTAAGTCAGGATGTCAATGAATCGCTGGAGACTAACATCTGGGATCAGAGCCTCATCCTAATCACAGCCAGAGTCCCAGTATCACTTAAGGACACAGACACTCGGGCTTCTTCCCCAGATTAGCTTGTGAATATAAATATGAGACTTTTATCATATTCCCCACATCCTCTCTTAGGAAAGGGGACAGAGTTCCTTGGTTTCTCTTTCTGACCCTCAGGCCTAGAGCCACAAATGGTCGGTAGAACCTCTGAAGTTGTCCCTGTTTCTCCTGTTTGTCATTCCTCTTTTCTGGATGTTAGTGCTCTAAGGGACACTGCAGGGGAGCCTCAGATTGGCCTCATTTAGAATACAACCACTACTACTACTACTACTAACAATAGTGATAATATACAGTGCTTTGCGTGTAAAAGGGGCTTTCATCTCTATTATTATTTTAACAAGAATTATTCCAACACCCCCACACACGTGCACTCCCAAGACAATGTATCAGTTGGGATCCCAGCAGGAATCAAGACGCACATTCACGAGTTTAATTGAAAATCATTTAGAGAGGGGACTATTTACAGAGATATACCAGTCAGAGTCCAATCAGGAAAACAGAAACTACGCCAATTATTTTAATAAAAGATAGAGCTAAAAAGAGTTGGAGATCTTTCTATGAAGTATCTAAAGTAATCAAATTCATAAGAACAGAAAATAGAATGGTGGTGGCTAGGAGCTGGGAGAGGTGGGGAAAGTTTAAAGGGTACAGAGTTTCGGTTTTGCAAGATGAAAAAGTTCTGGAGATCTGTTTCACAACCGTGTGAATACATTTAACACTACTGAACTGTGCACTTAAAAATGGTTAAGATGAGAAAGTTTATGTTAGGTGTTTTTTTTACCACAATAAAAAGATAAAAGGGTTGGCCATCTGAAAATGCGAATGGGCTTACTGAGGTAATACAGAAAAGTAACTGCAAAAAGCAGTTAGCATTTCTCAGGTCAGGGAACCAAGAGAAGAGCTGGGGTTAATAACCCAGGAGCTCAGAGGAACTGCCTGGCTGATACTAGTACCCCGGCTGCTACTACAGAGGGACGGGCAGTTGTGAGGGGACTGGGACAGGAAAAGCGAGCACAGGGAGGACCAGGCCCCTCCACCTCCTCCAGCTTTGCAGACTACCCCATAGCACAGATGTAATTTGCCAACTTCCTGCCTAGGACTAAAAAGTGGGGCACAGAAGGGTTATAGGCTGAGTGATGTTAGCTTAATAATGGGCACAAACGGTATGGACAGGGTCAAGGGAATGGCAAAGCAACCAGCAATAAGATCAGCAAGAGGCAGCTACCACCTGGAAGGCAAAGGGGCAAGAGGAAGGAATGATGTTGCAGGGATCTTGTCAGTGTCCATGCTGTGGGAGAGAGGGAGGCCAGGAGGAGTTGTGGTCACCTACCTAGACCAGGGCCAAGCAAGAAGGGAACCAGCAGGGGTGGGGGGAGAACCCCCTGACCTTTCTCTCCTCCCTCTCACCGATCTCCTGAAACAGCTGCTGTGTGGCCAAACCAAATTGGAAGCCGGAGGTTGGTACGTTTAACATTCATTTAATGAAAATGGAACCTACTATATACATTTATCTACATCTTTATTTCCCCACCTAAGGATAATAACAACAACAACAAAACAGAAATCCCTCCAAGTTAATATAGACCAACTCATTCTTTCTAATATGTTTAACAATAACTTGGCATGAAGGAAATTTGCTTTTCTATTAAGCATGAAAAATTAGTAATCTTTCTCGAATCTGTTGAATGCCTAATATATGCCATTCAAATACTTGCTTATTAATTTTCATAAACACCTGAGTGTAAAAAGTGGACTCAATGCTTATCACTTGCTTCTCTTGTCAATAGTTGAAAAATCACTTTGGCTTCAGGTTCCTCCTCTAAAATGGGAATGATAATAATACACATCTTGCAGAATTCTAATGAAGACGAAATGAGGGAAAAATAAGTAAAAATAGCATAGAAAGGTTGAGTTTTAATTTCTATTCCCTTCAGTGCTCCTTGGATCTCAGTGTTCTTTAGAGCAGTGTCCCCAACCTTTTGGGCACCTGGGACCAGTGCTCCTATGAGAATCTAATGCCTGATGATCTGAGGTGAAGCTGAGGTTGTGCTGTTAGTGCTGGGGAGCGGCTGCAAATACAGATGAAGCTTTGCTGGCTCACCTGCCACTCACCTCCTGCTGTACATCCCATTTCTTAACAGGCCACCGACAAATACTGTTCCATGACCTGAGAATTAGGGACCCCTGCTTTAGAGCACCATCACTGTTATCTTCATCATCAATACCATCATTGTCACTACTACCACCACCATCATCATCATCAACTTTACCATCACTACAATCATTCTTGTCACCACTACTACCTTCTCCATCACCATCACCACCACCATCTTCGTCATCACTACCATCATGGTCACCACCTTCACCATCATAATGACTATCATCATCACGATCATCATCACTGACATCATTATCTTTTCTCCAGGTCCTAAATTTCCTTACCATTAGGACTTCAAAATTTTATTGAGCAAAAAACCCTCTTGGAGTTAAGAGAGATGATGGATTAGGAGTCAGAAGAGTTGTACTGAGCCCTGTCTCTGCCATGGACTATTTGTAGGCTCCTTCTGAGTTTCTCTATTTTCTCATTTGTTAAACAGGATCACCTATCTGCCTCCACTGATTACTCTTCCTTTGCTCCTCTAATCCATCCTCTGCCTTTTGCTGTCTTTTTCTGTGTCTGTGGAGGGTGAACTTTACAGACTGAATTATCTAGGCTCCCTTATATGTGTATATGGCTGTGTGAATATTAAAAGAAGGGATAGGAAATACACATAGCAAACTTAAGTTGTCTGGTTTAAGGTGGGGGAAACAGTAGTGAAAAACTTAGGTAAGAAAAAAAAAAGACTAGACAAAATTTAAAAATATTTACAACTAAAAACATTATGCTGAGAAAAAGAAATGAGACACAAAATCGTACCTATGTATGATATCATTTGCGTGAAATTCTAGAAAATGCAAATTAATCTGTACTGATAGAAAGCCAATGAGTGGTTCCCTAGGACCAAAAGTAGAGAGAGAGATTGACCACAGTAGGTACGAGGGAACTTTGGGGTGAAGGAAATGTCTGGTATCTTGATTGTGGTAGTGGTTACAAGCTACATATACTTGTCAAAATTCAACTACCTATACTTAAATGAATAAAGCTTACGTAAATGTACAGTATATGTAAATGTAAATTACACCTCAGTAAAACTGACTTTAAAATATTCATGGAATATAAAATGGAAGATACATATAGAATTCCAGATGTGATATTACTATAAATCTGTACAACCTGAATGTACACATAAGTACTAGAAGCTGACATAGGCCAATGAATGCATCGGTTTGGTCTACAGATGCCTGCCACTTTACAAGTGACAAACAGAAAAGACGAGCTGATGAGGGCCTCTGAAGACAGGGCACACCCATTGGTGTGCTTGCCTTTTATAGACTAGGTATAGGAGTATCGAAAGGAATAAGAGGAAACAAAGAAAACTCTACAGGGTCCTGAAAGGTGTCTCATTTTACAATAAAAAGTTTTCTGCAATGAACTGTTGAGCTACAATAAGGCTTAGAGGGAAGAGAGTGGTCTCAATGCCAGTGTAAGTAAGTTTGTTAACCTTTCTAAATTTCAGTTTCTCACTTTATAGACTAAAAATAATACTAGCCTTCAAATGCCAAGTTTTCAAGACCCCAATTACTACTGAGAAATAATTCCAAAGTCATGAGAGGAAACATCTGTTGACTCAAACATAAAATGTGTTTGGCCCATCAGCCTTGTGCTAATGGTTCAGGAAATTTACAACATAATTAGCTCCCTGAAGTTACAGAACTAAGCAGAGCCCACCCCCTTTGCGCCTGTCCAGCGGCTCTCACCTTGACTATGTCCCACAAGCATCGATGGAACTTTTTAAAAAGCACGAATTCCTGAATCCAGCCCTTGGAATGACTCAGTAGGCTTGGGGTGCAGCCTAGAGAGCTACGTTAGTACCACGAGTAACTTGAACAATCAGCTAATGTTGAGAACTACTCTGCTGGGCACTCACCTTGGTATGTCTATGCAGCCCAAGCATTCCAATAAAGTCCTCTCAGAGCACACTCTCTAGCATGAACAAACTGTTGTGATATACTTTCAGCACCATCCCCAACTCCATGGCCTGAAGATTCTAAAGAACTTCAAAGCAGCTTCTTTACCCAGCTAAGACTGGACACACCTAAACTAGACAAAGGAGACAGAGATATTAGATGGCAGGGTCACCCTTCCATGTTTCCATTAAAAGGGCTTAATCTGAAATAATGCTTATTTTACATTGTTTCTGACTTCCTAAGCATTGGTGGTTGAGTTAGTTAACAAACAGTACCTAAAAAGCAATTAGCACCTCATGCAATAAAGGTACAAGGAAATGAGACAACTTCCTAACGTGCTTGTGACAACTCCCCATGTACCTCACTTTGAGATCCAGGCTTCTCAGGAGCAAGAAAAGTCAGCTCTTCATTTACTTTTTTAAAAACTAATTACTGGCTGCCTAAGGCGTACAAATTCTGTTCTAGGTGCTGGGGACACAGTAGACAGTGAAACGGACAACTTTCTCCCATTCTTATAGTTCAATTAGAAGAAAAAAGTATGAAACAAGAAGAGTGTCAGTTATTATTAAGAAATTAAAAATACATTGTGATCGAGAGTAAAGGGCAGAAGGCAAGATGCAGGGGTAGACAGTGAGATGGTGGGTAGTCAGGGAGGGCCTCCTCGAGGGGGTGACATCTGAGCTGAAACTCAAGAAGAGGAAGAAAGCAGCAGGCATAGAGCCCAGAGGGGAGCTTGTGGCGGTCTGGCAGGAAGCAGAAAGCACTCAAAAGTACAGAGTTTAATGAAACCAGCAAGAGAGGCTAAGATACCCAAGTCTGGGGAGCCAGGAGCACTCTTGGCCTACAGGGAAAAGGGAGGAGGGGTTACCAAGAGATGGACAGCCAAACCTCAGAGACCTAGCCAGGAAGGAGCAGAAGGAATAACTACCCTGAATAAATATCTTTCCCTTCCCTCACTCTGAACCCCTGCAGGTGCTTTCCCCTGGCCAATTCCAACAGGAAGCCAGAAAGTGAGAGTGTCCACTAATGTAATTCATATGGTCAGCCTACTGGAGCACAGACTAAGGTGAGAAAAGGTAGAAATTGGGTCTGGAAGGGCAAATGGAAGGCATCAAGTAGAAACAGCAAGTATGAAGGCTTGAGATGAAGAAGAGAGTAGCTTGTTCTAGGAACAGAGGCCACTCTGCTGGAGCATAGTGGACAAGGTATAGGATGAGGACAGAGAAGAAGACAGTCCTAGATAATATGGGGCCTTATATGTCATGGTGAGATGCTGGTACTTCATTCCGTGTCCGATGGGAAGCCTATGGAAGGTCTAGACAGGAGATAAAATCAGATAGTCACACATTCGAGGCCTGCTATACCTGCTGTGTGGAGTAGGCATTGTAGGAACAGTAACAGGGAGGCAGGAAGCAACCAGCGTAGCAGGCTTGCGACTCATTCACCCCAGGACTCCAAAGTCAGGGAAATGAGACTTCCACTTGGTCTAGAGTTCATCTGTTGCTACCAGCTCCTACAGCTACAGAAAAACAAAAGGAGCGGGGATAATCTTTAGACCAACACCATAATTTCAACAGTCCTGTTAGGTAAACCTCAGCCTCTTCAGTTAAACGTGCTTAATCTCTAGATTTTGGCTCCGCTCCTGCCACCCAGGATGGTGCCTGGAGGGATAGAAGCATGCAAGACCTTGCAGATTTGCAAGGAAGAGTTCTCAAAACCATGCAGGGTCCTCTGGGTCCTTTGTCCCCCATGTCATTAGCCCACAATGGTGTCATTAGGGGCTATGGCTGAGGCTGTAGCTGGTGTACATTTTGGTTTGTACAAAACTCTCAGCTTGATGAGACCCCAGTGATTCCCTGCGTGACTGACTAGTGTTGCCTCAGCAATCAATGACATTACAGTCCCCTCTGAGTAACTCAAAGTCCCCATCTTAACAGGCCTTTGGCCCTGCTGGCTTGCAACTCTGCATTCATGCCTTGGGAGAAAAGAGGAAGGCTTAGGGACACGAATTACACCTTCACTCTTCCTGACCACATCTTTGAATTTATTTTCATGTGGTCACCCTCCAGGTGGGCCAAGAAGGCCCTTGTGGAACTAATAGGTAACTCTTTCCAGTGTCCCAGACTGGAAGCCAGGAATGAGCCCCTCCGCCCTCTTTATTTCTCCAGGTATTTAACAGGCTTCCTGTCTCCAGGCTGTAGGCCCCAGGGATCAGAATCCCTAAATGATCATCCATCTACCTCCCCTGTCTCCTTTCTGTCTTCTTCCTCCAAAAACCTACCAGAGTTCCATTTTCTGAACTCCAGCCTTATTAAGCTAGTAGAACCCTAATTTTGTCTTTCTGTAGAACCCTAATTTTGAATGTCGAAAGCCAAATCTTAACTCTTTATTTCATTTTGCATTCTTTTATCTCTCTCTGAGCAGGTATATTCAATAATAAAGTACATTAAATTTTTCCAAATCATTGCCAATCTATACCTGTTGGGACGCTATCTTAATGGTCTCAGTGAAAGATAAGTGTAGTTTTCTACCTGATGGAAGTGGAGTAGAGAGCAGGAAAGAGAAAAGTAGGCATGTTTAGGAAATACTTTGGAATTAGAACTAATAGAACTGCCCGATGGATTAGATAGTAAGGGTTGAAGAAAATAGGGAACCAATTATGACTCCTAAGTGAGTAATATACAGATGGTGGTCCGTTTTACTGGAATGGGGAATACTGGAGAAGAAACAGGTATAAGGTGGGAAAAGTCAAGGATTCTGTTTTTCACCTGGTAGACATGAAAGTTCAGTAAGATATCCAAGTGATAACATCAAAAAGGCCATTCAGAAGGCAGGTCAGAGGTGATACAAAACGGGGAATCAGCAGCATACCTATGGTACCTAAAGCCCAACATATCTTGTGAAGAAAAGCTAGGTCCACGCACAGACTAGGAGCTTCTGTAGGCCAACCCATGTCAGGATGGAGGAAAACTCCTGACCCAATCTAAACCTACTTCGAGGCAAACGCTCAGATTCAGTGTAACAGTTAAGGTCCAGACTCAGTCACCACAAACCCATCTTGATTTTTAACGATAACCATAATGGAGAGAAAAAAATGGATATATTGGAACTAGATCATCACTTTTTGTACAATTTTATCCCAGAGAAAGTAAATACTTATTGGAGACCTGTAACCATGGAGAAAACTCCCGGTGCGAGAATGAGACCAACAAAAAACTAAGCATCCCCTAATCACTTTGACTTCTCTATCAACAAAGGATCTTGTGATGGACTTTTCAAAGGCCACCTGGAGGGCGGACTCTCTATTCAAAGGTCCTATGATTTACTTTTTGGGCACATACACTAATATTTTTGTTTTCGGTTGGAACAGAGGAGAAAAAAATGCATAAGCCTCTCTACCTTAATGGGGGAGGAGGCAGAATGGAATGATGAGAGTAAAAAGAACTAATACTGTTTCTAAAGAAATAGCCCCACCTGCTGAGACAAATTTCCATCTGGCTTCCTTTAGAATCACTCTACTGAAACAGTAGTACCTCCTCCATCATAAGAGAATGCAAAGCTCACAACTAGAAGACAGATAAGCTTAAAGGGGACTGACTAGGTTTAGGAAAACCTATGCAAATATCCCAAAAAGGAACAACGTATAGAAAATGATTTTTAAAAGTGATTCTTTAAACTCTACATATTTATGAAAGTAGGGTGGAAGAGAAAGATAAGAGAAGAGGGGAGGAGAAGAAGGAAGTGGGAGGAGAGGAGAGGAGAGGAGAGAATTCTTTTTCAGGAATTATTACTACTTAACTATAGCCCTCTTGCTCCCTCTGGAGGTCAAGGGCAGAATAACACGTCCATAAAAAAATCACTGTAAGCCATGGCTTCATTTTTCACTGCACTTTTCTTCTTCACTTTAAAATGTCAGTATTAAAACAGAAGGAGAAAAAAATAAAGTCAAGAAATTAAAATTCCTCTGGTTTTCTCGCAATTTCCACATATTCTAAAATTTGAAGTCTAAGAATATGATGTGCTTTGTAAGCAAAGCTAAACCAACTGCACTAATCAAATACTTAAGGTGGGCCTTATAAGATGGGGAAAAGGCACAATATTGCATTAGCCTTCAATAATCTATTTCTCCAAGCAGCTCACTGTCTATTTGAAAACGGGGGTTCTTTAGATAATTCCAGTAAGTCTACTTTGGAGCAATTACAGAACTACAATTTGTCTACCTAGACCCAGCACCTGCATTAGGAAATAAGTTAAGGAGCCAAAGACAATGAACCTTAATAAAGCCAGTGCTCATGAGCCCATTCTTCAAGGTTTCCATATGGTGGTTCCAAAGTAGCACTGAGAGTCATTTTAGAAAGCTTCATTTCTGCCTAATAATAATACACAGATACTGATAACATTTGGACAGAAGTAGCAATGCTCAAAGCTGTGGGTTTAATTTGGATAACAGTACTTTATAAATTTCGCTACCTTTCAAGATTATTGGTGCAATAATTAAATTAACTATTCTTTGAGAAGAACAAACACCTGGAACATTGCTTGTTGCCACAGGCAATGAATAAATAGCATAGGACAAACCACACCATGACAAAGTACAAAAATAACAAACAAACAAAAAAATTTTAAAGTAATTTTATACAATTTAGCATATGATAAAAAGCAACGTCTCAAATCAATAGGGCAAAGATAGACTTTTTAATAAATGGTGCCAGGACGACTGGATAGCCAAATGAAAAAAATAAAAAGGTAAATTCAGATCTGCACTTCACGCCATACAAAAGAATAAATTCTAAATGTATCAGATTTCTCTGTGCAAAAATTAAAAACAACACAAGAACTAGGAGAAAATTAGTGTAAATTCCTCATCAGTCTCAGTATAGATACAAAGACTTAAAGTAGAGGGGCAACAGAATTTCAATTCTGACCACATAAAAGTAAATATAATGCATGGCAAACCAACAAACAAAAAAACCACCATAAACAAAGGCAAAAGACAATCGACAAACTGGAAGAATGTATTTGCTATAGACATATTCCTAATATGTAAAGAGCTCTTAAAAATCAAGGGCAAAAAAACCGAAAACTCAGTAAAAAGGGGGAAAAGATACAGAGACAATTCGTCCCCCAAAATATAAAATGATCCTTAAATATATGAAAAAAAAATGTTATAGAGTAACGTAAATTACCTCGACAGTGAGATACTGTTTCTTATCTATAAGACTGACAAAAATTAGAATGTATAATGCACTCTGTTGGCAAGGCTGTGGGAAAATAACCTTGTACATTGTTTGGGAAAGAATATGGGTACAACTCTTCTAGAAGAAAACTTGACAATACTTAACAAAAACTATACACACACTTAATTTTTGCCCCAGCAATCCCACTTTTAGGACTCTACTCTGAAAATAAATCTTCGACAATATAAAATGAATATGCACAAGGTTACTCACTGCAGTACTGTTTGTAACTGCAAAATTTTGGAAGCAACCTAGATGCTCAATGCCATATACAGAAGAGTGGCTGGATAAACTATGATATAGCCATACAGTGGAGCACTATGTAGCTATAAAAAAAGAATGAAGACCTCTGTTAATTGATATGGAGTAATTTCTAGGACATATTAAACTTAAAAAGCAAAATTCAAAAGAATATCTAGAGTATGCTACCTTTCCTGTAAGACAGAAGGGGGTATGAGAAAAAAAAAATATATATATACATACATATATATATATGTACACATACACACATGCGCACACACACACACACATTCATTTTTACAGAAGAAAACCAAAAGGATAAACCATAAATTAATGAGACTGGTTGCCTATAGAGAGTGGGAACAGGGCAGAAAAATGGGAGGAAAAGAAACAGGGTAGTGATGAGGAGTAGGAGGGAGCAAAGCAATTCTGAGTATATTGATTCTTAACACCATGTAATGTTTCACATACCCCCAAAATAAATAAATGATTAAAATAAACTGGGGCATGGGAAGGGGACCCAAAATAGAACAAACAGTAAGAAATGAACTTAACTACATTAAAGATGAATAAAAAATATACTCGCCTGAGAGAAGTGGGAAAGCAAGAGCTTCCCTAAGAAAAAGTATTTTTGACTACCTACTGTAAGAAGCAGATACGAAAGAAACTTTGCATGATTTTACACTACTTAGTAAATTTGTTTTTCACAGGGGTATAGTTAGCAATTCTGAAATCATCTTATGTGAATACTAGTTCTGAATAAATAAATAAATACATTATGGGTAATGGGAGTGAGCTTTCTCACTGTCAAAGACATTACAAATAGAGAGGGGAGAGGGGAGCTGGGTACTAAAATGAATCCTGTGGTATAGAACTGGAATTGGAGGTATCAATATGAATTTTTAGTTTCTAATAAATGTACAGATGGAAGCTATTAATATGGATTAAAATGTGTATATACACATGGGTTGATATAAAGGCATATATTTCCTAGCACTATCCTCTGAAAGGGGTTAGAAGCAATGAGCATACCTAGCTTGGTTTCTAAATATGGAACCAAAGCTCCTTTGGAGAAACTGTAGAGTCCAAACCTAGGACAGGAAAGATAGAAGATACACCCGGAAAATCTGCCAGTGCCATAAAGTAAGGAAGTGCTCAAAAAATGATAGGGCTGTGCCGAGAGGACATGGAAGCTAACTGGAAGGCACTCCCATGACCAATGCAGGAACACTGGGAGCAACAACATACATGATAGCGATGGGTTACACCGCTGAGTCCAAACTGATAAATCAGCATTCCAAGTAATAAATGCAGAAGGAATAGTGGAAATCGAAAAATACCATACCATTAGAAGAATCACCAAAGGATGATAAAATTACTAGGCAAAAGTATTGGAAGAAACAAGATATTTGCATAGTCTCAAAGTATCTCCCTACAAGATACTAATTACAAAAGGAAAATAGTGACCTTACAGTGCAGAAACCTGGCATATGACATCTTAAGTGGTCAAAATGAACATCACTACTGATAAGATATTCTGATATCACGTACCCCTGATATAATGTACTGAGAAGAGCACAATGTAACCTCTACGGTATTCTAGCAGAAAAGCAAAATGCATCACTTTACTCTAATCATGAGAAAACGTCAGACAAACCCAAATTGAAGGATATTCTACAAAAGACCAGAAGTCTCCAAGTGTCGAGGTCATGAAAGACAAAGGAAGACTGGAGAGACCACAGATACATGACAACTAAATGCAGCATGTGGTCCTGGATTAGATCCAGGACCAGAAGGATTGCTTCAACATCAGTGGGAAAGTTGTTGAAATCTGTGTAAGATTTACAGATTAATTAACAGTAGAGTCGGTGTTAATTTTCGTGTTATTCTATTGAATCAGTATAAACATGAGAAAACAGGGAACTCTCTATATTATCTCTGCAAGTCTTTTCCATAAGTCTACACTTACACCTCAAAATAAAAATGTTTTTAAAGTATTTTTTAAATGGCTCTAGGAAGTGAAAACATGTCCGTGTGGCACATTTCTGAAGGGTATGGCATGTGTAATACCTTTTTGTAATTACAGGATTGAAGCCCTTCAGGTACTGATGTGTAAATTCTGTAGGAAGAATGTTAGACACCAAAAAAAACACCTCAGCAGAACAATATTGTGTTTAAAACGGCATAAAATAAAATACAGCCTATTTGTCTGTTTAGAAAATTTCGGGAAATAGGAATAATTACGTGCTATTTATGTTATTTCTATTTCCAGAGACATAATCATAACTTTCAAGTCAGTGAGTAGTCACTAGATGCATATTATGAGCTTGGAATTGAGCTGGGTCCTATTACATTCAAAAAATTTTAATGAATACATATTATGCACCACTGTAAATCCTTTTGATCTCAGACAGAAACCAATGGATTAATGATTATCCCTTTTGTACCCAAGGCAAATGGTTCTGAAACACATTTAAAAGAATATCCCATCAAATCAAGCACTAGTCACTCACAGGAATAGACAACTCGGTAGTGTATCATAGTATTTGTTTTCCCTTCTTCCTTGTTCAATTCCCCTGACCCCGCATTCTTGCTTAATGGGCTCACTTTCAAACAAACTACATGCTCACCAGTCTTTTGTCCTGGGCTAGGCTATGATTGTGGCAAGAAGGAGCAAGGCAAGGTGGCGGACGGGGGAAAGGATGGTGGAAACCCAAGCTAAGAAAAAGATATAGCCTTGCCCTGAAGTACAAGTTCCAGACACAAATATAAATAGATCAGTGGGAGTACTAAGTACATAAAATAGTCATGAAGATGTTCGCAAATGAGAACAATCTCTTCCAGACAGAGGTAGATTGTGTGGTGATCCCTGAAGGAGTAATAACCCTTTAAGAGTGTTAGAATAAGCAGAGGGCATTCCAGATCCATAGATAGACAACTCCGGAGCCAAATTGAGTTGGGTTTTCTTTTTGCCACATGGAAAATAATACTCTCAATGATAATACTGTCAAAATAATACCGTTAATATTTCAGGCTTGTTCATATGAAATATAAGCTCCACTTTTCTTTAAGGGAGAGATTTTTTGGAATACCAGACATGAAATATTTGGTTTATTCATGCAAAGATCAAAAAAGCAGAGGAGTCGAAAAGAAAAATAATTCAGCAAAATTTCTAATTTGTTAATAAAAATTAATTCAGCCCTACTGATACTAAAATATAATTTTTAACAAAATAGCTACCTAACAATTTTTGCCAATCAAAGTCAAATTATATTTGATGTACAAAACTTTAGTTGCTCTTTTCTCCCCATATTGTCTTTTCTTCCTGGTAATATTTGTTCATTTTATTTAAAAGATATATTAGCTACTTTCTTTAAGAAGAAAAAATAGGAACTGAGAACCAAGGCTTACAGTTAGCTAGTGCCCAAGTTCCCTGTCAGTCTGAAAAGTCAGCTGGAAAAAAGAGGAAACTACTAAGAATAGTGTGTCTTAAACCTGGCCTTTGAGAAATCTGGTAAGGTTTTGAAGATCTGCAAAAGAACTACTCCTGGAATGAATGATCCCTACCAGATGTGCTAAACACATATGCAAAGGATTTTAGTGTAAATGAAAATAATAAATGTATGACTGAGACAACTCTTATCACCTCTACATTCAGCACACCCGATGAGGATGACTTTTAAGTTTCTAAATCCCAAACTCCTAAAACGAGTTTTCCTCAATATGTCAAATAATGCTGCTTTCATTTGCCTTTTTCAGTTTCTCAAATGATGAGATGCAGGCCTTTAGGAAATTTAGCCATCCCACGCAGTTACACAGTTTGTGCATTTCACAAATGTATGTGGCTAAAGGGGATGTGAGGGTTGAGGAAGGTATGCCCCAGGAAAATGTGTTAATATACATATATATGCAAAACGTTCATACTTTGAGGGGAGCGCAAACCCTACAAAGTCCAGAACTTACAAGTTCAGAACCCCCTGATCAATTAATTTATGTCCATACTGATTAAGAATTTGTTGCTGAGCTAATCCTACCCCAAGCATAAAACTAATTATGAATGTGCCTTTTTCAAAGTAAAAGAAAATTTATCTCTACCAAGGCAATTAACTATTTTTTCCTCTGCTATAAAACATGTTTTTTGTTGTTGTTGTTGTTTTTTATCTAAATAAGATCTTAAGACAATAACTCTCAAGTATTTTCTCTGTAATTTCTCTTCTGTCCTATGAAAAGGTCACTGTCTGGCCTTTATAAATAGAATAAAGAATTAACATTATGAAAAGCACAACCAGAAATAAAAGTCTCAACATTTATAACTGTGATATCTACTTTATATAATTTTAAAGTTTCACTAAGATGAGTGGAATTTCTCAAATGAAGCTATCAGTTATAACAGCTTAACTGAGTGAACTGAGGAACATGCCCTTAGATATAATCACCTGCCAAACCCAACTAATTAATAAATATTTGACAAAAGGGAGGAATAAAAGCATCACACTTAACTTTAGGACACAGCTACAAATTTAAACTATATTCTGACTTTGTGACATCATCACCCCTATGCCTCAGTATAAAGTCCCAATGTTAAGATCTTTCACAAATCTGTACTATCCTTCAGTGTGAAAAACTCCAACGTGAGAATTTAGTTTAAAACACTCCCAAGTGACTTGCAGTAATAAATGCAAACACTAGAGGCACCCTGACCTGGGGAATTCATCTCTCTCTCCAGTGACGGGGGCACCAGTTTTCCTGGAACTCTTTTTGAAGATGTTTGTAAAGCCATACCACCTTCTTAGAAAGTCTGCTATCCATATTGCCCTCATTTTCCAGGAAGAGTAGAAAAAACAAATGGAATTCTGAAACTCGGTTTAGCAGAGCTCTCAGAGGTTCTCAAAGCTCTGTGGCCTAAGATATTCTCATTGGCTTTAACGACTCTTCTGAGGTTCAACAATTCTGGCCATGTGAGTACATAACAGGCCTGTCCAGGCATCTAGGAATGTTACATCTGATTCGAGGCTCCACAGGCTACTAGCAAGAAGACATGACCAAATAGTGCAAGGGGTTCACGTGATATACCCAGTTTTATCAACAGGTATGTACAACCTTTCCTCAAAATCTCCCTAAACTGCGCACAACCTAAAACCCAAAGATTTGGTCTTCTCGAAGAGACCATTTACTCACAAACTGGTTAAAGCATACAACCAAACGAATTCTTGGCCTTATACATTTTCCTCTGGAAGAAGTTACCCAGTCTCCTTGGACCTATTTCCTTGTAATGAAATTAGGTGGTTTTCTGGGTAAATGGACTCAATCATTTTATTAGGTGACTTTTTAGATGGCAAACAATACAAGGACAGCTAGAAATCTAAAACCCCCTATTATGTCATATCTAGAAAACGACTACTGTTTCCATCAACACTGATACTGGGGACCTGTTGTGGGAGCTTGCCTGGGCACCTGAACTTTCACAGATAAAGAGCTTGGAAGAGAACTAGAGAACAGATGGTGCACATTTGCAAGTTATCTTACTTTATCCAATTTTACAGGTAAAACACAGTATTTTTTTCACTTTAGATCTAATTAATGGTTTTTATACTTAAAATTTCACCACCTGAAACAAGTGGTAAAACAAATTTCACCACTCTTCATAAGTGAGCCCAATTAAAAAAAAAAAAAAAAGTCTACTTGACCTCATAGGAGTATTTTGACCAAAAACAGATGACTGAGTGGCCACTAATGACCAGATTTATAACACAAAATTGGACTGTAACACTATTAGATCTGTAACACAAAGTCTATTAGCTACTACCTGCAAACCAGACAGGGAGTTGTTACCTTGGTTAATGGATACCTGCTTTCAGGATAGTGTGACATCATCCAAGGACCATTTTGACTCATTAGTTTCTTAGAAAAAGAGATTAAATAGCTTAATTTAAAAAAAAAAGAAGATGAGCCTTGATTTGAGAACTGAACCCCTGACCACTCATAAAGAATTCTGGATTGCTTTCTTTTCTCCTCTACTCTTTACTTCACAAGAGGCCTAGAGGTAGGGAGACATCTTACATGCTATATCATTCAGAAAAAGTGGGAGAGCTGGGCAGTCATGGCTACAGAACTGCTCATCTGAGAGGTTCAGGAAATTTAACAGAATAAGAGCCAGGCTAAAATATCGCTATCATCATTTGTAATTAAATGAGCCAAATAGGCAATTAAAAGGGAAGAAATATTTTAGATTTGTTCAAGTATATAATTTGACCCTTCTACTTATAAACTGTCAAACTTTCCATTTAAATTTACTGTCTTTCTAGTTTTAATGGTTTAAAAACAAAAGTAACAACTGCAAGATATTCAATACCAACATATCTAAATATGCAAATATTCAATTTAAATTTTTACTTTTAAAATTATATAATTATTCAGAACTCAGAACCACACATTCAAATTCCATCCCAAATTAATCTTATTAGTAAAAGATCTACATCAGAAGTAATTTGTTTTGTCAATCATACCTCTGTAAAGCTGGAAAAAATTAAATAATTTACTGAAATTCTACCCTAAACTATAAATTGAAGTTAAAATGTTCACTCAAAAATGGTAATTTCATCATAACTACACCTAGAACTATGCCTTTTGTGCACTGGGCTGAATAAGACAACTGACTTGAGAGAAAATTGTTTTCAAAAGCATCACTTACTGTAATAACCCTGATTCTTTATGTAGTACCCAATACCACAAGACTACAAATACTAAATGCCGGTATTTCTGAAATGTTTGTTGCGATATTTTGCTGAGTGAAATTTTAAGAATTAAAATTTATATTGTAATTTAACATACAGATTGCAGAATTTTCAGTACTAATACTGAAAAAAAAATCACAAGATTTGAAATCAGAACCAGATTCCTATTGTACCTATTTCTGCAATAGCTCCCTGAGCCTGTTCACCTGAAAGATGTATAATGCTTACCTATTGTACATGGTAGGTAGAACTAAATGAATTATTAAAATAAAACTCAAAATAACTCCAATTGGTACTCAGTGAACAGTAGCTATTATTACATACACAAGAATCATCATTAAAACTTTTGATAGTCTTTCCAAGTATTTACACAGTATACGCTAAAACACTGCATTCTCCATTGGAGTGATGAGATTTTACAATACTTCCACAGTAGAGCTGAATGATTATTGGGTGACTGGACAATTCCTAAGTGATCTGTAGTTAATCTGCCATGTTTAGCCCTCTCAAGCCAATGACGGAAACGAAAGGTCTATTAAAGGTTAAATGATCCCATACAGTTTCTATGAGTCTTTGACATGATAGAGGGTGGTTATTCAGAAGTATACAGTGATAATCCTGAAGAACTATAAGATTATCTGTTTCCTGAAATATCAAGTCTCTACCTGTTCAGCCTTTTAATTTTCTGTATATATATTTTTTGGTTACTTAAAAACTTGAAATTTATGTCATGTATACTAAAACACTAGAAAACAGAATGCCTGATTAATGAGCACTAATTTTCCCCTATCATCTCAAATAACAAAAAAAAGGTGTGTGACCCTAGCCTTTTGATTACATGCATCAAGTATATATACTTTTCGAACGTTAAATACAAATTAAGCATTTCTAAATATGCAATTAGGAATCATACCTGTCTTCATCTTTAGTGACATGCTTAGATGTTTATATTGTACTCAGAATATTTTTCTAAAGAATCCCCAAATCACTACACATCCAAACTCTTTAATGGTAGAATATTTAATAGTCTAAAGGAGAGGCATTTAAAGACAACTGTTGTACATTTTGAAACTGTAGGTCTAATGAATTCACACACAGCAAGAGAATCTAGATGAAAGGGGACATTACAGAAATTGTCTATTACATAATGAACAGGTGGTCTGTGGTTATTTTCCCCTTCTTGTAGCTCATACAGTTCTCTATTGCCACCCCACACCCACCCTGTTTACTGTAAGGTAAAAACTGTATTCTAACTCATCAAAGAGTAAAAATATATTAAATGTCCCATCCTGCCGATACCCACCTGCGAAATACACAATAAAAGTAGAGAACAGGAAGTCTGTCTTCTCAAAAACATAAAAATGTTATTTTTTAATACACCAAGTATACACCGACTTTGTAAAATCAATTAAGAACTTTCTGTATGTGAAGGCAAAGGTACACTGAAAACATACACTACAAAAGATGCTTTTTCCTGAGTAGAACACTAACTTTATATCAGATTAAGCTTCCGTGAATTTTCAAACTGTAAGATACCTAGGCTTTTCCAAATAAAATAAAAATCAGGAATATTCACCTTCACATCCAAAAACAAACAAAAAGTCTAAGTATATGTTCAACAAGAACGATGTAAAATCTAAAGAGTGGCCAAAATTTTAAATCAGTAGACAGCTCATCAATTTTAAGGAGCCCTCAGTAAACTTCAGTTAAAAAACAACAAAAAAAAAGTACTGTGTATTAAAAAATAAAAAATATTTCCAGGATATTATCCAACTTGGAAAATGAAAAATGTAACCATGGTAAGTAAGAAAAATACAAATCGTACACTGAACAAAGGAACAAAAAAAGGCAACCAACCTTTACAGGAATCAAGACAACACCATGGATTTATAAAACTTCCTAAATCAGTAGCATATCCTGTATTATCATGTGTAGAAAACTGTAATTAAAATAAGGTAGTTTTTATTAGTCGCATAATCTAAAAAATATGAGGAAATTTGGGACTATATCCCTAAGAGAACCATAGTTGTTATTGAAATACACATTTCTTGAGACAATGGGCAAAGTTCCCATTTATGGGAAATATGTTCTTTTTTTCACACAGTGAAACTGAGAAAAATTTTATCAAATGAGAAATCTGTTTTCTCTATAAAGTAATCGCCTTAAATATCTCAGTAATGTAATACTTGGGAAATGTAGTTTTTCAACTCAGACTTGAAAAACATTATTAAACAAACATAAACAAATCTTATTGCTCGGCACCAGATTTTTCAAAAATTAAAGACCTGTTTAAACCACCATACTGTTGTTAATCCTATTTCAAACTTATTTACAGAGCACTACTTTTATTATTCAAAGGTAGACCATTCACTCTAATGACAACCTAGACTGAATTTTGCAATGTACAAGTAGCAATTCACTTCAAACCAAAATAAATGATCGATCTTCTGTTTTTGTCAAAATCATATTAAGATTTTTATAAAAATTAATTAGGATTTATCTGTGGCCAATGAAGGACCCACAGAACGTTGTCTTATGGCATTCTGTGAAAAGTCTTTGTTTGTTCCTTCTGTATTTTCAGCTTCCTCTTCTGAAACATCTTCATCATCAGCCTCTTGTTCCTCCTCTACTTTTTTCAAAGGTTGAGAAGATTCTGGAAATAATTTTTCTTAAAGATAAAGACCAAAAATATTTTTTTGTGATGTATTAGATTTCCATTAGTATAAAATCAAGACACAATTCATATGCCCATAAACTGCTCTGGCATTTATTTATCAAACATATGTTTTGATTTCCAAAAGGAAAAAGTTATCAAGAATAAGTAATACTGTAAAATTAAGTTTCTAAGATCTATTTTACTTACCAAATTTATTCTCATTACCCATCTATTTATAAACTGAAGTGAAATTATTGAATTAAAATGTTATGAATATGGATGTTGCAAGAAAATGCTGCATTAAATATAACATATTAATTTGCTCTTAAATCTTTTAGTTAATAAGCATAGTGAAACAAACTTCCATACTACCCTAGTTTTAGTTCATAAATGAACAGGAATCAGGCTTTTACAGTAGAAAATTATATTCCTATACACTGTTTTTTTAAGTGGTTTCATAAATGTGTTCCCTTTTCCCTACAGACATAAGATATGACTACAAATAAAATGTACAAATCATAAGTATATAGAGCAATAAATTTTTAAATATGTACATGCAAACATATACTCTTTTTATTTTTTATAGGGCCTGTTGATAGTTAGCTTAAACTTCGAATGCACCATGTTAAACTGAGATACAGGGCACAGAACTTGGGCCAGTGAGCTTTACTCTGGTCAGTGATCCCAAACTGCCCCTAATCCTAGGCAATCCAGAATGGAGGGGAGAAAATATGGGGTGTGAGGTAAAAACCTATGGGAAGAAATCACCACGTAGTGAACAGTCTTGTTTGGTCTATCTGGCATCCTTCTTTCTGTTCCCTATTCCCTATTCCACATCCCATGTGGTGCAGTGAGCACTATAGTTTATAGCGGTGGTTCGCCTCAAGGGGTGATTTTGCCTACCAAGGAACACTTGACAATGTCTGGAAATATTTTTGACTGTCACAACTGAGTGGCAGTGCTACTGGCGACCAGCGGAATGCTGCTGCGCATCCAGCCATGAACTGAAGACAGTTCTTCACAATTAAGAATTATCTAGCCTAAAAGGTCAATAGCATCAAGGCTGAGAAACCCTGGTTTATAGTAACTGTTCCAAAAAGTGAGTCCTTTACACAAGTGGAGGGCACAAGAATTTTCCCAAAAGATGGGTGGGGTTAGGCAGAAGGTATATTTCCTTCTTATGCTGGGATTGTGAGCTACTATCATTTTATGCTAAAGGCTGCAAAGAGCCAAAAATGGAGCAAGCAAAGGCAAGGACATAACATCTTAACTTTTGAGACCTAGGATCCAATTAACTCTGCCCTCAGGTTTCCTTGCTACATGAACCAATAAAATCCCGTATTTTGCTAAAAGCTACTGAGTTGGGTGTTTCTCCATCAACTCAAAATCTAAGCCAAATCCACACATACGGGGAAAAAAACTTAAATCATGTGGCCTGCTATTAGAAGGAGTAACATCTCATTAAAGTATGGAATCATATCTATCAGTTGAGTCACAGATTACTTAAAAGACAAATTTGTTACAGCCAAGGTTTTTAAAGTGAAATAAATATAAAATGTACATTCACCAACTTTTAAATTGTCTTTTAAGTAACCTTTGCTTACATTTTTTTCCTATAGGTCAGTGGCCCTTGGTGAATAAAATGAGTCCCTCCCTATACGTGTCACTTTTAGTATCGATATAACGACCTAAGAAATGAAAACTTATCAGTTATCGATGAAGGTATACTGTAAATGCAATCTCTGCTGATTTCATTTCAGGAGTTCTGACCTCAATAAATCCCAAGTCTTGAAAAGTAGCAGCATAATGGAAATATCAAGCCAAGAGTCTGATTTAGGTTCTGCTCTCAGCTCTGTCATTTCTGTGTAACCTTGGAAAATAGTTCCTCTCTCTGAGCCTTAGTTTCCTCAACCACAAAAATAGGAAGACTATCAATTTTATGCAGTCTACTTTAGAGTGACTGAAAAGCAAATGGGTGACAAAAAGTGAAAGTTCTTCGCAAACAGCAAATAGGAGGGTTTCTATAGTAATATAATTTTGAAGACTGAAAATAAATGATGGGTAGGTAATTATACTAAGGTAGACAACAGTGAGTATTATTAATTATATAAACTTATAGTACAGTATCAATGTCAATCCTAAACCAACTACAGGAATTGCTTTTGCCAATATCCTACCAGCAAAACTTAAACTTGAATAGCATAGAAAAAAAATCTTCAAATGTGATCACTATACTAATGAATGACTTAAAGAGTATAACATATTCAACTTTTTTTGACTCAAGTATATTCAAATGGATCCATGAATATCACGGAATTTTCATGTAAACTGATGTCGGATCAATATTATTAAATATCCACAAATTATATGCAATGTTAAAATCTCCACACTATAAGTCAAAAAAATAACTATGTTCCAATATCCACTGGGCTGTTATTCTTACATGAAATATATGTCCTTCTCCCTCTTCTGATATAAACCACCACTTCATATTTAGAAACCTAAGCTAAAAGGGGGGATTAAGAAGTATAAATTGGCAGTTATAAAAATAATCACAGAAATATAAAGTACAGCATAGAGTATATAGTCAATAACATTGTAATAACTATGTATGCTGTCAGATGGGTTCTAGACTTATTGGAGAGATCACTTCATAAGTTACATAAATGTCTAACTATGTTGTACAACTGAAAGTAATATAATAGTGAATGTCAACAGAAATTAAAAATGGAAGGAAGGAAGGAAGGAAGGAAGGAAGGAAGGAAGGAAGGAAGGAAGGAAGGAAGGAAGGAAGGGAAAAATATAATAAAAAATAAAAATATACTCACTGGAAGGGTAAGGCTGTGGTCTGCGCCTTTTTGAAGGGCAAAGACAATCTGCCACAAATATCATACACTAAAAAAAGAAAAAAACAAGAAATTTGAATGATAAAGCTAGTGCAACTATATAAAAAGATCAATTTAATATTTTTCTTCCTAGAACTTTGAAAATAAAGTACTTACGAGTCCTAATAATAGTCCTGAAAGCAGAGTTGCTAAAGCAAAAACTGTATATGATCCCCACACCGGTAATCCAAGGTCTTCAATAAAATAGTTATGACAAGTCTAAAATCAAAAAACATAATAATAATAAACTAAAAATCTGGTCATTTAAAAAAGTAAGTCGAAATATTTAAAACAGAAATAAAATTTTAGCCCCTACCCTGATCCACATAGATAGCTGAAAGAGTGCTGACATACTGCTCATCCTAAAATGAGAGACAGGAATGAAAAACAGAGTAAGGTACGCAGTTCTGACGTAGAATATAGACATGGATAGCCTTATCTGCTATTTTTAACTCTGTAATTTACCCAACAGATGTGATTTTATTACTGGTTTTAATCAAGATTGGTGATACAGCACTAATTTTAAGCCTGTGAATGGAAGACTTGTTAATGAAAAATTAAGTTTCTGAATTCCTGCCACTATGTAATATTTTCATAAATAAAATAATTGTTTTCCTCTTCTCCTCTTGCTTTAACATTAACCTTTCATCTTTCATCTGATGATTTCTCCAATATACTCTGAGTAACAGGTTATAAGCTCTGTGGAACCAGCTGTTTAAAGTTGGGCATACTATAAAGCAAATGGCTCCACACCAGCAGAGAAGGGAGCCTAAAGGAAGAAATGGCAGCACTTGTGAGCTGATCCTTCTCAACCTAGAATTACCTCCCATCTATTCAAATTAAAATTAAACTTACAATAGCATTAATTTGATATAGTTTAATAATATACAATACTATTAAACTATAAATGCTAAGTCATCATATAAGTAAAAATAACAATTTTTTTCACATAATTAAACTCATGTAGTTTAGTTGGGCAGTTAGAAAAAGGCATAACAAGGGCATGTTGTTGCCCAACTGTTGTCCCTCTAGTGGGAAGTGTTGCCATCGACACATAAACCAATTCCCACGTAAGCCAAACCTCCTATATGTAAGATGGCCTAACCCAATCACACTGGGAGTGCCCCTTATTCAGTCCACCAATAAAAAAGGTATGGACTGCTGCCCTGAGGATTCAACAGAGACTAACAAGCAACCCTCTTCATCCACTGAAAGGGTAACATTCATTTATGAGATGACATTTCGAAAAACGAAATATCAGTTACATTTTCAGTTTAACATACGAAGGTAATTTAATTATGTTGCTTCTGTTTAAAATGTAATGGGAATAGAACCAAGGAATTAAAACAGAAAGCACTCTGCAGCCTCACTGTCATCTGAACTACTCAGACTCTCTCTCATCAATACTAGGTGCCTTTACTGAGTTAGGCATGGTGGTTCAGTGGGGGAATTCTGACAGCAAAAGGACAAATCAATTCAAGGGATTTTCACAGGAAGAGAGGTATAAGGGAATGGTAGAAAACATAAACTTCTATTTCAAAATAGTGATTAGGGCTAATCTTTCTCCCATTCCCAAAATTCAGAGCATTTTTCTCTCTTATACCATTGGTGTCCCAACTCTCCATCCTCCAAGGGCAAGTGTGCTGAGAGAACAGGAAGACAGCTTAGCTACACCTGAGTAAGTCCATGGTGACCTCAACAAAACTCAGTATTTTGGAGGTCTCTCAAGTGACCTGGGGGCCTTGCACCCAAAAAGCTAACAGCAAATGTGTGCTATCTCCAGTCCTTATACTGCTCTATAGCAAGCTGCTACCCTCTAGTTATATATAAAGCTCAGGGGTTAGTCATGCCATTATAGATAGGGTTATTATTCATCTGAACTATTCAAAGTTATCAGATAGGTGGAATAATTCAATCACATTAAATCAACAACTAAAATCTAAAGGCAGCATGAGTAGGTATGTGTTTGAGACTTCTTGCTCAACTATTAAGCTCAAACGATAACTTTACTCATTACATTGCTCACACTCTTTGGGGGGTTATTTAGTTTTTGATGCTACAAATGACCATATCTACAGAGCTAAAACATTCGTAAAAACGCTTCCAACTTAATTCTTGAGAATGTCTCCTTCTAGTTTAACAAAGATCAAAGTATCTGTTTAACTTAAAAGGCAAGAGTCAAACCAAAAATATCACACAGTAAATCTGAATATACCTTAAGAGTCCAAGAATTAAACCGAGCATGAATGCTTTTTTACACAAAATTTATTCTAATTATTTCTGAAATAAGAGAAAAATGCCTCATACTTACAGAATAGAACCTGGACCAAACCATGATGAAACAGGTTCAATACTCTTCCACTCTTTTTCACTTATAAAGTTTATAAAGTCCTTCTTAGTCCTTGGGCCCTGATAGCGCCTAAATTCACCATCTTTACAACTGAAGAGGATCAGAATGAAATATTAACTAGCACCAAATAAACAAATTTATTTGTTTTGCTATTTTTTAACCTTATTTTACAATCAATTTTAATATTCAAAACCATGAGCAAGGCACAAGTAGCTATTACACTAACTACTCACAACCTCTTAGCCCTAAATTAAACAATGAGGTTATATTTTTAAATAATCATAAGTCTTAAGACCATTGATGCTTTTCCAAATAATAAAACTATGTAATATAGCAAATAGTTGTATGTCAATTATATCTCAGTAAAACTGGGGGGTGTGGGGGGGACGCAAAGTAGATAAATCTAAGAAAATCACTTTTATGCCTTATGTGTAATATACATATTACATGAAAAGTTGTTACAATAGTATCTGGCATTTATTATTAGCTATAGTTAAACTATAGGTTAAAAATTTAAGGCAGTTTGCTGGTATTTTCGGTCATAATCACATCATCTCAGCCATTACACCTTAAAGCACTGGAGGCATCAGGTTGAGTGTTCCCTTCCTCCCATCTCGGTGATTCTCTTTTATAGTCTGCTGTGCATGCCTCCTGCTATCACCTCACCCTTCGCATTCCCAACGTGTAGAGTTCTGTCATAGGGTCATAAAGGCTCTACCTGCTCCCACATCTTCACCATTTCTACACTACCTTAAACAATACTGCCAGTCTAATCCTACTTAATATTTCTATTTTTATCACATAAATGCAAAAACTTCCAGTAGTTCCTTACTACCTACGGTAGAGTTAAAGGATCCTTTATCTATCCAGAGCCAAAGACCATAAAGAAGACTCCCCACACTCAAAAGAACAATGTTCTGTGGAGAATATAGCATTTGAGCTGTTTCTGAAGGACACATAGGATTTCAATAGGCAGAAGTTAGGGGCATGGGCATGACAATGTGACTAAAAGAAATGGGCAGGAAATTCGAGCTAAGCTCAGGGGATGTTGAGAAGTAAAAAGAAGGAGTCTGATTACAGCCACGTAAGAGGCCTATGGAGAAAAGGACTGAGTGAAAAAGGAGAGAAGCACTTACGGAGACAAGAGACTAGACATTTAAACAGATACAAAGGGAGCAAGGGAGAATAATGATATAGAGAAACAGATACAAATGTGATAAAAAAAAAAAAAGATGACAAAGAAAAGTGAAATATAAACATAAAAAATTGCCAACGTGTTTTCATAACTTTCGATGAGAGTAGTACCTCCTGGCATTCAACCTACCAAACTAGATGAATATTAAAGTAGAGGGCAGATACAGATTCAAGATTGCCTATCTCCAGTTTAGAAGACTGAGTCAGACTAAAAGACCTGATACTGAAGACTACATAAACTTTTCGTTCTGACTTAATGGCCTAACCATTTCACCTATTATTATCTCTAAGGCTGAACTACAGCACTTCCTTAGCTAATTTTTGAACATACCATGTTCCTATTTATCACTCTTTACGAGATTGCCCTCAGGATGGAATGTTTATGCTGCACTTTTGAAAATTCCACCTTCAAGGTTGCATATAAACCCCATATTCTCCAGGAACCACTCCAACCCAGTGATTTTTCCCTTACCAAACTTCCTATAGGACTTAGCACAATTGTGGGCTCAAAAACATTTACCATGCTCAATAGTATCAAACCATGTCATATGAACTTATAAATCTTGGAGACCAGGGACTGTATCATACACCATTCATCTATCTAAAGGTATCTAGGATAGCATGACTAAATAAACTTTGTACTATATTTACTGACCATAATGCTCTTTAAACATGATCCAGTCCATAGGCCTACTATTCTAACTCTACTATGATGTATCCTTCTCTATAACTGCAGAATCTTCAAATACTTACTGATAAATAGTAGGAAGAGCAGTTATGATAAATCGTCCACTCAGTCCTACAAATGATAAGGAAATATTAAAAATAAACACAATAAAGAACACAAAGGAGGTTTTATATGGGCCAATCACTTACTACTTAAAAGTTGATTCTGAATTATGTAAATACTAATAGAAAAAAAAACATGAAATTATACTAAAAAACAGTTGAGCTTTGTTAACATAAACAATAAAAAAAATCCCAATTATGTACTTAAAGCAATGTAAAAACAAAACTTCTGTACATTATCCCAATTAAAAAGGGAATGTATATATAAAACACTTCATCGATTATACCACTATGATAAGACTACTAGTGATGACTCATGGAACAGCACAATATAACAGTAGTCTTAAAAAAATCTAAAATCAAATCAAATTATATTTGATATTCGGAAAACAAAAGCTAAATTTAAGGCATTAAAAATGAAAATTATGAATCTTTCATAGGATAGGCAATAACCACAGCAGCTAACATTACTATTAAACATGTGTTAAATACTAATATAACTGAGGATTAATCTCTCTATGCCTGTTTCCTTATCTGTAAAATGAGGATATTACCTATCTCACAAAGTTGTATAAAGATTACATAATAAATTCAAAACACATGGAGCAGTACCTGTAATAGGTAAATACCCAATAAATATTAGTTATTATTACCATTTGGAATAGGGGCAGAGTCCAAGAACCCTGGTATATTGATCAAGAACAGGTAAAATGAGGCTGAACTAAGAAAGGAGCATCCTTAAGGGCAGGGCCTGCCGCTTGTCCAGGGGGCCCAGTCGAAAGTGTAGTTGACCCCACAAACATGCATGCTTTGCAATTAAGAGTCCATGTCCTCAAATCACAGGTATTAAATTTGGGACCCAACTAGAGACATTCGAACCACTTGTCAGGGAATGTGACCTTGACCCTACAAAGAACTTCATTCTTTGCATTCTTACTAAGCTTATTCGGAAGCTTAGTAAGGATGCAAATGATGGCTTGGCTAAAGTACACCTAGATCACAGTGTTCTAGGACTTCTCAAAGGCATCTTACCTGCTGGTCTGGGGCTTGGGATACAAAGAAAAAAGGATCAAGGGCAGTTACGTGGGGAAGAATAGGGGGAGAAGGATGTCTCCAAGGTCCCTTATAACAACACATAAAAGGAAAGTATTGTATACGCAACCAAGGAATCTGCTTTTTGCTGCCACTGCACACTGAGCCCCCCATCAGGGAGATAGGTGAATCATCTTAACTAGCTATAGACAGTTGTTTTCAAAACCCAATGAAAGGGCAGAGTTAAGACTATGTTATGTAGAAAACAGAATAAACATATCAACCCAATCTGCAAAGGAACAAAACTAATCACAATTTACAGTACCTGGCTGCTCTGTAACATCTACTTTTGCAACATTAACCTCCAGATCCTCTCCCCATTCGGCAAAACTTTCCCATTCTGGTTGAAGATTCTGACAAGCAGGACACCATGGAGCATAACTGAGAAATACAGTTTAAAAAAAAAAAACGAAACAGTTAAGCACTCTAAACAAAAATTCTAAAATGTGTAATCTGTGGAGAAATTTTATACTAACAAGATAACAAAGTAGTTAACTTTATGAAGATGAAAAAGTTTTAAGTGTGGGCCTAATACTGGCAAATCAAGAATAACTGATGATGCTAATCACATAAAATTAATTCCGAGAATAACTTCTTAAGACACAGCTCTTTAAAAAACCTTTGGATTTCTCTATTAAAATATGGCCACAAGAAAGCTCAAAGTCAAATTTGGAGTTCATCGGTTCTAATAATTTTACACTGCAAGAGTTACAAATGCAAGTCGCTAGTATGAGAAAAATGGGAAATACCCAGGGCTGTAGCTGTAGTAAGGAAACCTGCAAGTCATCTTAAGCAGGGAGCCACTACTTAGCACAACTGCCACAGGGAATTGCTGGCCCAGTATGCCCCAGTATTCTGATACAAAGGAAGCTAAAATATCTGCATTTTTATATAAAAAATGTTACCTCAAAACTTAAGCCATATACACAAACACTAGGCAGGCCAAACAAAATTCTTTTGGCCAGCCCTTGGTCAGACTAAGACCTCAGGTTTACAAATCTGTGGTCAGTATATTAGCATTTTAATTACTCTTCTGGTATTCAGTATTTTTAAAGGCCCTGATTTTCCCCTAGGATTTAATTTTTCCAATTTATTGTATATTATCTTATAATTTACCTCAGATTTTTAATGGAACCAGGAATAAAGCTTATATCTATTGAACATAATAGTGCATTTTGTACTCCACCATATACAAAACTTGACTTATTTTATTGAAAATAAAACTCCTAAAAGTTAATAGGCATTGCAGAACAAGATTAGTACCATACATTAAAGCCAAAGTTCATAACAATTATTACAACAAAACTATCTCTGTAACAAAACTTCTGATTAGGATGAATTTAACATAAATGACTTGTAATAAATATAATTCAGACTACCAACTGTATCACTTTTTCATGTTCCTTTTATTTCTTAAGTGCTTTTTAAAATCAGTATGCTACAGGAAAAAAATCAAAAAAATTACTATCATATACTGTAATTTCATAGATGCCCTAATTAAAATCACCTACACTGCACTTTTGACTAATTTATCTAGTTTGACCAAACTGAGTTTTTACAAATCTCCTTAAGTATTTGACTGTTTTGTATATTAATTCATAATCACTGCTGCTTAACACATTTACAAAACTACGTATTTTATGGGCACAATCTAAAACAAGTTATTTATGACAATGAAAACCAAATGCTGTCACTTATTTCCTTTCCCAGCTTCAATGGTGCCTGAAAATACATTTCACCAAGTTACAAATTATATATGCATACTATAAACATTTTCCCCATCTTATCCTCCCTATAAATGTTCTACACCTTTTTGGATTTCATGACTCAAGAGTTACTGATTTGGACCAGGTTTTCCCTTACTGATGTCCCAACAACAATCCAGGAAAGCACTCACAGGAACCTTGTTAAAGAAGGGGGGTGTTCTAACAAGTACTGCATGCCTATGTTAGGCTCTGGAAACTGAAAGGAAGCAATACAGCAATACCTGGACAGGTTAAAATACCTTTCTTGCAGAATTTGGAGAGAATTAAATATAATAATGTAAGTATAATGCTTAGCAGTGTTTCGTACACAGTTAACACTCAATGTTTTTTTTTTTTCTTTACGAATATTACTAATACCACTAGTATGAATACTAACACTATCACTACCAATTTAGCAACTAAAGCAAAGGCAGATAGTTTATTTTCCACCGATGCAGACGGGACCTTATTATGACGAAACCACCACATGATTTTCTTCAATGAGTTTATAATCACACTCATACACTAATTTATCTTTTAATGCAATACCGCTTAGAGAACATTAAGAGTCACAGCCCAGGACATTCAGTACTTTGCAAAAACACACACGTAAAGGAAAAATAAAATGCAAAGAAAGAGAAAAGCAATGAAAGAAAAAATCATAAAGGCAACGAAATTTTTTAAATAACCTAACTTGAATTTACCTTGCATTTAAAATAAAAATACACCTAATCCATAAAATAAAATTTAGAACAGAGTCCCAAATTCCAACACTATAAATGGACTAACTTTTAGAGATAATTAAACAAAAGAAGAACGGTTCTGTTCAAATTTCTTTTTTGTAAAGTTTGGTGAAAATAAGTCGAGAAGTCTGTGGAAGACCATTCTAAAATAGCTGTATAGGAACTAGTCACACCAACCATCCTCACTCCCAAAACCATGAATTAAAATTAAGAGAGAACCGGAACGCAATCTCGTAAGCGCACCACTGCCCTAGAAGCGAAAGCAGAGTGCACACTTCAGAAGAAACTTAACATTCTCTGATAAGAAACGAGGTGGGACCAAGCCGGCAGCTGGTCCACAGAGTTTGGGATCTGCAGGAGTCAGGGGCACGGGTTCCGCAGGCTGGAGCGGCAGTCTGCGGGAACTTCGGGCCTGTATGACGCGTGTGGGGAGTGAAGTCGGGTGTCCAGACTTAGATCTAGGACCCCGGCCCGCCCAGCCCATCGAGGGGCCCCGAGACAACCGCCCCGCGCTCACAATTCTATCATCCACTCTCCTTCCAGCAACTCTTTCCAGTTCTCGTCCGTGATGATGCGCACGTCGCTCCGCCGCTCGTGGGTCCAGGGAGCCCCCAAAAGCAACAGCAATAGAACTGCTACGGGAACTACGAGATTCCTGGGGGGCGCCATGTCCGCTGCTCGCCCGCCCCACACCAAGCGCGACGGCCCCCGCCTCCGCGCACCAGCTCCTCACTTCCGCCTCCCCGGGCTGATCTGCTCATGCGCAAGGCCGCGCGGCAAAGCGCGCGCGCGCCTGGAGGAGTCTCAATGCGCATGAGGAGGCCGTGTCCTGGTTGGTTGAGTAGGGAAAGAGGGAAGCGCGTCTGTCTTTAGTGCGCATGACCGAAAAAGCGGTCTCTTCCCGCCGCCTGCTGTGCTCCAGTGTTGTTGGGTAAGTGCACCGCAGGCCAGAATCGTGGTGTTGAAAGTGGGCTCAGGTTTAGGAGAAGCAGGGCTTCAAAGTCTGCGTCAGAGTTTGGCGCCAAATTATCGACATTTTATACTTACTCCAGCCAATTGGTAAATTTACACTAATGCAGTTTCCAATTAAATGCCCTTCAGAGTTTTTTTCCTTTTTTTCTTTGTTAATCTTTGTAGTAAAGCTAATGGATGTTTATACAAGTTGGAATATTTACTTCTGGGGAATTATACACTGGAAAGGTGCGCATGCGACCCTAATGAGATATCCTTATTATGCTGTGTTTTATTTTGAACGACGGTAACAGGCGTAAACATACATAAAAACCAGCTAAGATGAGTGCACTTTATGCGCTTATCTTAAGGATGTATGTTATCCTTAAATTTTTGTTAATGCAGTTACAGAGATGCTAGATCAGACAATCCAAATGGAACAAGATACACAGGCTTATAACAAATTTTGAGGTTTTTTCCTCAAGCATTTTAAAATACAAATGCAAATCAATGTATACTGACTTTAGACAATATTAATTGGTCAAATGAAAATAGTTGCCAGTTACACTTTCTCATCTCACATTCTCTCCTAAACTCATTCTAAGTAGTCTACTTCCTCACCCCTTCACTTTCTAGGACGTTAGTGATCTGCAGGTTAAGGTCATTGTTTCTTCTCAGTATCCGTTTTACTTGACTGGCAGCAGCAATTTACAGTCATAACACCCTCCTCGAAATGCTTTATTGTCTTCTCAGTGGTTCCTCATTTGTTTGTTGTTTCTCCTTCCTCACCAGCTGCTCCTTCTGAAACTTCTTGGCTGGCCTTCCTCTACTTGACTTACAGACATCGGCTTGCCCCAGAATGCTATATTGGTGCCCTTCTCTTTAATGCCGTACATATTTCCAGAAACCTCAGTTCTGACTTTAAAAGCCATTAAAATGCCTGTTCCAGCCCTGACCCTTCTGGGAACGTTGGACATATATTCAACCTTTTGCTGGACATCTCTTGGATATCTAATAGGCAGCTCACAAATAACAGCCAAAAAATAAAATTCTTCTCCCTCTCCTACTCTTCTATTTCAGTAAAAAGTCCCATTAGGTTGCTCAAGACAAAAATTTACATTTTACTTCTTTACTGCTCTCTTCACTCCCTCTTCATGTTCTCCATCAGCAAGTCCCATAAACTCTACCTCCAAAACATATCCTGAATCTGTCCACTTATTCCTTTCCCATAGCCAACCCCCTAATCCATGATTGTATCATCTCTTCCCTGGACTACAATAATAGACTCCTAACTGAAATCCCTATGTCCTCTCTTCTCTAACTCTGATCTAGCCACTTCTTAAAACCCTCCAAATGCTTCCCACTACACTTAAAGTTAAATCTATACTCCTTAAACTTCTTACTGTTGCTTAAAAAGTCCTGTATGATCTGACATCTGCCTAACTGCTACCTCATGTAATACTCGCTCTCCTCCTCCCTACCCTGCTATACTTCAGTGGTTCCCTGAACATGTCAAACTCATTCTCACATTAGAGAATTGGCATTAGCTGTTCCATCTTCACATCACTCCTTTTTGTCATTGATCTCAACTTAAATGTTACCTCAAAAGCTTTCCCTGACCAGCCTATTTAAGGCATCATATTGATGGGTCATTACCCACCATATTAGTCCGCTCATTCTCTGCATAGTATTAAACTTACGTGCTTGTTTGTTTATTATGTTTTCTTTCCTCACCCAATAAGAATATGTTTCATGACAGTCGAAAACTTCTCCGTTTTGTTCACTACTATAATCTCCCAAGGTTTAGTGTCAAGCCACTATTAGAACTTGGCACATAAGTACTAAATAAATATTTGTTGAATGAATGAGGAAAATTACAATTGTAAATATGTCACACTTTTATATAATGTATGAGCTGCATTGATAAAAGTGTAAATACTTTCTAATATCTAATATGGACATAAAACCTGCCGTTTATACCTCGCAGGGTTGGTAAAAGGATAGAACAAGTTTGTGTTCATTAATATTCTTTTTAAACTGTAAATCATGATAATTTATTAAAATTTCATTTTAAGGGAATTTTTCATATTACTAAAGAAATGCAGTCTTATGTGCAAAATGTGCAAAGTATAGAAGGTTGTAAAGTGAAAAAAAAATCTTCTAAAATATTTTCCCATCTCTTGCTAGAATTTGCACCCATTAGGCAATTACTATTAACATTTTCTTTTGTATGCTTTCAGAACTTTTCTATGCTCATAAACTATTCTTTAAAAAACACACACTCACAAATGAGCTTATGCCTCAACTACCAGTCAATTTTTTTCACTTTACAATACATACATATCGATTTTAAAGAATTCAAATGTGCTTTCTGAAATATTTGCCTATAAGTATTAAAAAACATGAAAATATGTATGTAATGTCATGCTATCAATAATTTATACTAATAATTATTAACCATTAATTTAAATTTAATATAATGTAACTATAAATTAAATAATTAGATAGTATTCTTTATATGTGATATTTATTATCGATATTATTAATGTCATTTTTCTCATGTGCTGAATGCTACTTTATTCTGAAACAATTAAAGCTTTTATGCAGACCAGACCATGCATTGAATTTTGTTTAGCACATCGTACCTCTCTGCATCAACCAAAATACATTCTACCATGAGTCGTGAGTGTGTTTCCAAATTAGTGCCACCCCATGAAAGATCAAAAGGCAGTTTAGTATACTGATTAAGGGAATGGATTCTGGAGCCAGACCAGTTTCAAAACTTGCCTTGACCATATCAGTAGCAAATAGTTTAACGTCTTTGTATCTTGGTTTCTGTGATTGTAAAAAAGGGTAATGATTGTCCTACCTTACAGAGTTATTGTGAGGATTAAATGAGTTAACATTGGTAACATGCTTAAAATGGAGTGAGTGTTCCAATCCTTCAAGAAACAGATGCTAAAATGGGATTAAACATACAAGGGATATTGGGGAAAAGGTCTGTGAAGGGGAGGGGAAAGAGGAGCAGGAGTAAGCCAGAGACCTTTCAAACTCCATTTGTAGTCTGACATCTGAGAAGGGAAAAGGGGAAGGAGCATTAACTGAGAAGAACCTCAGACCACAAGACAGTTCTAAGGAAGGCTCAGCCAGATCAACAGAGAGTCCTGAGCCAAAACTGCCCAATAGAGGAATCCCACATAGGGCAGGAAAGGCTGGCTGGCACTAGTATATCTGCTACTTGGTCATTGTCTAGGAACTGTGGGGTGAGGGGAGGGGAGGATTTCACAGTGGCAGCAGTTGGGGACCACCAATCAGCAATGCTGTCCACAGCAGGCTTCCTTGAGGCTGAGTAGTGTATCTTCATGACTGACACAGAGAGCTTGGAACATAGTAAATACTAGTAAGTGTTTGATAAATAAGGAGACATAAGAGTATAGGGCAGTGCTGTCCAATAGAAATATGAGAATCATATTATTTTTAATTCTTTATAACCATATTTTTACAGTAAAAAAACTTTAGTAATATTCGAATAATGTAATTGAAAAAAAAATTATATAATAGTCCTATATCAAACTCTAAATTTTAATAACAGAAAATATTCTCAGTTACTCAGAGAACTTTTACTGAAATTAACTTTTTAAGACTAGGGAAAAGCTCAAACATTCTGGAAAGTAGAGAAAGTATAATGTAGTAGTTAGCCTGTTTGGGAGTAAATCCCACCTCCACCCTTGGCTAGCTCACCATGGGCAGTTTTCCCTTGAGCCTCACCTTTCCAAAATATCAATTAGAACAAGCGCAGGCTATATGCTCCAGCAATGTCCTGGTGGCCCCCTGTGCCAGGCTAACTAAAGGTTAACTTGTTAGTTGCTGAGGAGGTCTCTTAAGAGTAAAGGTAGAGGGCAGGGGCAGAAGCCAAGATGACTACATTAGCTGGAAGCTTTGAGGAGGTACGAGGTTGGGAGAAGCTTGGTGGTTCCAGGTAGCAGCTAAAATTTACCAACCATGGTGGATGTATTTCAACATTTTAACAACTGGTGCAGCTTTATTGTCACAATGTGACAATAATTATCCTAGGGTAGGGCTGTTTCTCTTCTGAGAGTTAGTTTTTCATTGTTTTATTTCATTAGGTTTAGGGAGAGGAGCCACTGATGATCTAGCTTCACTGCTCCATCTTACCATGGAGGCTCTCAAGAAAATACTATTAGAGTTGTTAAAACCAGGTTAACACTGCTAACTAATCAGCCAAATCACAAAGTCCTCTAGGTTCTAATTCCTAAAGTGATCTCCAATCTCTTTATCTCACTGTTACAGCTTTGATATATTCCATCATCGTTTCCCACCCCCCCCCCCCGGAGTCTTCAGGGTTTCTTCATTTCTAATAACATCATTATTGATATATAATTCATATACCATACAATACACAAATTTACATGTACAATTCAATGATTTTTAGTATATTCATAGAGTTGTGAAACCATTGCCACAATCAAATTTAGAACATAGTCCAAACAAAAACTCAATATTAGCAGTCACTCTCTATTTCCACCCAACCACCCTTTTCCCCAGCTCTAAGCAAACACCAGTCTACTTTCTGCCTGCATGGTTTTGTGTACTCTGGATATATACATGGAATAATACAATATGTTGTCTTTTTTAATTAACTTCTTTTCTTTAGCATAATATATTCAAAGTCCATCCAGTTCGTAACATGTATCAGTACTTCAGTTTTGTTTATTGCTGGATAACATTTCATTGTATGAATATTTGTTTATCCATTTGTTTATCCATTCTTCAGTTGATGGGCCTATGATTTGTTCTACTCTTTGGCTATTATAAATAATGCTATGAACATTCACGTACAAGTTTTTGTGTGGGCATAATATTCTCATTTCTCATGGGCACACACCTGATAAGGGAATACTTATGGTACAATATCTAAGAAACTTATGTAATCCAGGGACATCTATGTTTTCATTCCAAGAGTTTTATAGTTTTAGCTCATACATTTAGATCTTTGACCCATTATGAGTTAATTTTTCAGGTAGTGTGGGATAGGAGGTCCAACGTCCTTCTGTAGCATATGGACATCCAGTAGTCCCAACATCATATGTCGAAAAGAATTTTTTCACTATTAAATGGTCTTGGAACTCTTACTGAAAATCAGTTGGTCATAGATGTATAAGGTTTGGGGTTTTTTTCCCCCTGGATCTTCAATTTTAGTCTATTGGTTTATATGTCTGTCTTGGTGCCAATACCACATTTATCTTCGTTACTGTAATTTTGAAATTGGGAAGTGTGAGTCTTCCAGCTATGTTCTTCTTTTTCAAGATTGTTTTAGCTATTCCAGGACTCTTAAATTTTTATATAAATTTTAAAGTCATCTCTATAAAAAAAAAAAGCTTGGATTTTGCAAGAGACTACATTGACTCTGAAGATTAATTTGGAGAATGTTGCCCTTTTTAACAATATTAAGCCTTCTAGTCCATGTACACAGGATGTTTTTTCATTTAATTAGGTCTTCTTAAATTTTTGAGCAATGTTTCAGAGTTTTCAGATTATAAATTTTCCATTTCTTTTATAAAATTCTTAAGTATTTGCATGTTAATATGAATGGAATTGTTAATTTCATTTTTGATTTGTTCATTGCTGTATAGAAATATAATAGAATTTGTATATTTATCTTGTATCCTGAAATTTTGCTGAATGTTTTTGTTAGTTCTGATACTTTTTATTAGATTTCCTAGGATTTTTATAAAATTATATGATCTACAAGTAGAGATTGTTTTACTTTTTTTTTCCAATTGGATGCATTTTGTTTCATTTTATTACCTAATTTTCCTGACGAGACCATGAGTATAATGTTGAAAGAAGTAGCAGAAGTAGACATCCTTGTCTTGTTCCTGTTCTTACGGTCAAAGAATTCAGTCTTTCATCATTAAGTATAATGTGAGTGTGGGTTTTTCATAGATGCTCTTGTTAAGATTGATAACGCTTTCTTCTAATCCTAGGTGGTTCTGTATGTTTGTCACAAAGGAATGTTAAATTTTCTCACAAGCTTTTTTTGCATTTATTGAGATGATCATTGGTTTCTGTCATTTAATCTATTGATATGATGTATTGATTTTTTGCGTGTTAAACTAACCTTGCATTTCTTATATAAATTCCACTTGATTAAGGTATTTAGTTCTTTTTCATATCACTAGATTCAGTTTGCTAGTATTTTGTTGAGGGTTTCTACATATATGTTTATAAGTAATATTGGTCTGTAGTTTTCTTGCAATCTCTTTGTCTGGTTTTGGTATCAGGATAATTCCAGCCTCATAGAATGAGTTGGGAAATGCTCCCTCCTTTCCTAATTTTTGAAAATGTTCGTGAAGAATTTCTATTAATTCTTCTTTAAATGTATGGTAGAGTTCAGCAATGAAATCATCTGGGCATATGCTTTTCTTTCTGAGTAGTTTTTAAATTATTTACCCTATTTCTTGTTATAGGTAAACTCACATGTCTGTTTCTTTTTTGAGTCAGTTTTGATAGTTTGTGTCTTTCTAGGAACATGTCTATTTCATCTAAGTTATCTGTTGGTGTACAGTTGTTCAGGGTTTTCTCTTAAAATCCTTTTTATATCTGTAGGGTCAGTAGTAATGTCTCTTCTTTCATTCCTAATTTTAGTATTGTGTGTCTTCTCTCTTTTTCTCTTGGTCAGTTTTACTAAAGGTTTGTTAATTTTGTTTATCTTTTCAAGGAACCCACTTTTAGTTTCATTGGTTATCTCTATTGTTTTTAATTCTTTCTTTCATTATTTCCTTCTGTTTGCATGCTTTGGATTTAGTTTGCTTCTCACTTCCCCTCAAAGTATTTTAAGATGGAAAATTATATTAATAATTTGACAATTTTCTTTTTCTAATGTAGACATTGAACCTCTTAAGTTTCTTTCTAAAACTGCTTTAGCCATGTCCTATAACTTCTATTATGTTATATCATTTCATTTATGTCAAAGTATTTACTGATTTCCCTTTTGATAGCCTCTCTGTCAATTGGTTATTTAGAAATGTGTTGTTCATTTCCATATATTTGTGGATTTTCCCAAAATCTTTTTGTTACTAATTTTTAATTTCACTTTATTGTGATCAAAGAGCATACTATGTGTGATTTCAGTTATTTCTAATGTATTGAGACTTGTTTTATTTCCTATTATATGGTCTATTCCCCAAAATGTTTCAACCCTTGATAAGAATTTGCGTTCTTCTGTTGTTGGGCAGAGTGCTCTATAGATATCTGTATGTCTAGATTGTGTACAATATTGTTCAAGTCTTTTAATTCCTTGATGATCTCTTGCCAAAGTGTTCTGTTCATTATTGTACATGGGAAGTCTCCAACTGTTATTGTTGAATTATCTATTTCTCTCTTCAATTCTAATGGTTTATATTTTATGTATTTTGGGGCTCTGTTGTATATATCTTTATAATTGTTAAATATTTCTGATGGATTAACTCTTTTATTATTATGAAATTTCCCTCTTCATATCTAGTTACACTTTTTGTTTTATAATCTATCTTGTCTGATATTAGTAAAGCTACTTGTTGTGACTTTGTTAAATTAATACTTGTTGTTTGAGCCCTGGGGTGTGGGATGGTTATCCACAGTTCAACAAAAGACCACAAGGAAAGTTGAAATAGAGAAGTGTTACTCACAAGTCCTGGAGAAAGTACACAGCATCTCTTGAGGGTCTAGGGAGGGTCTTGACACAGCAAGGTAAAGGCAGGGTGCAGGCATAATGAGCAAGAAGACCTAGAGCAAATGCCTCATTTAGGGTCAAGCTTTGAGGTTCCAAGGCTAAAGCCAGATTGGTCAGTTCAAACCAAAAAGAGCAAGGTTTTGGTAAGCTTCACAGGGAGGGGTCTTATTGAAATGGCTTACTAGGTGAAGACCCAAGGAGGCATAGGCGCAGAGAATGTTAATCACAAGGGCATTGGGGGAGGGGGGGTCATATCAGGAACTTAAATTTACTTGTGACTCTGTGAGCTGTTATCTAGTCATGTGTTCATGAAAGGGGCTAGTGTCAGTTCAAGATCCCTGCGAGTTGCTTGGCCCACACAAAATGGGTGCCAAGGCAGCTATATTATGGAGTAGCTTAGCTAAACTCTCCAGCAACTCTGTTATCTGTGAGATAACATCCTCAGATGGTCTCATGGCTCTTCCTAGCCACGCCTAGGAAGATGAATTATTCTCCTTTCCCATCTGGATGCAGAAAGGGAAAAGAAAAGATCATTCTAAATTTATGAGGTTGGCTTTAAATTTTAACTTTTAAAAAAGCTTATTAAATGTTTTATAATATTCTTGTTCATGCATAAAATGTTTAAATCTAGCTAGAGAAAATACTAAGTGTTCAGAGGGACACTATCATGTGAAACCCTAAATTAGAGTTAACAAATGAAGATTTAGCTATCTGAGGGGTTACTAGTCACTGACATAATTACTTGGCAAGTGACGGGGATTCGTAGCTTTAGATTAGCTTAATATATGTCACTGCAGTTATCCAAAAGGCAAAAGGAAAGTTAAAGCTAGACACCAGACTTAAATTCTGAAATCTAATCAATTTTATAAAGAGAAAGAGAAGTGTGTTCACTTAGATTTAAAATCTCTGTGATACAAGTAACAGCTCTTCCTGCACAGATGGCCCAAGACATAGAAGAGATCAGAAATATTGCAGTCAGGACAAGAAATGCTTGAACCAGACCAGGACAGAGATGGCTATCTAAGCACACCATGTATGTCTCAGTTTCTCTGCCCATAAGAATTGGCAATTGATACAGAATAATGTTGCATATTAACTTATATTTAGCTATTAATTACAGTAGGTTAAGTATCTAATTTTATATATGTACACTGATATACCACGCTTACATATAAGTATCTCTCTGAAATTCAATAATAGTAGAAAATGACTACTTAATTACTGTTATGGACTGTGTGTTTGTGTCTCCCCAAAGTTCATATATAGGAACCTTAACCCCGCCCCCCAGCCCCCATGCAATGGCATTAAGAGCTGAAGCCTTTGGGAGATATTTGTTTAGATGAGGTCACGAAGATGGAACCACCATGATGGGATTTGTGCTCTTATAAGAAAAGGAAAAGACAGCAGAATTTGTTTTCTCTTCCATATGAGGATACAGCAAGAAAGCAGCCATCTGCAACCAAGAAGTGGGCTCTCACAAACTAGACCAGTAAGCATCTTGCTCTTAGACTCCCACCCTTCAGAATTGCGAGAAATAAATGTCTGTATTTAAACCACCAAGTCTATAGTATTTTGTTATAACAGCCTAAGGAGACAAGGACAATTATTTTTTAAAAAATTATAGTCAACAAATCAATATGCTTTGGGTTTTTTATATTTCTATTCAACATAATATTTTGTTTTATTCATAAAATATCTAGTGAAAGAATCCTTTAAAGATATATTTGGGGATGGGGCCTCAAATGAAAATCGTAGTTAGGAATCTGGTGTCCAATAGATAGGACAAGGGGTGCAGTAAGGCGGGCTCTTATAAAACACCGCCTTAGCTTAGCTGGACAAGTTGCATGTTCCCAAGTGTTTCTGTGTTTCTGCCATCTTCATTATTCTGTCAATTGAATTTTTGCCATTCCTTTTAAGTCAAGCCGTTTGCATGTTTGACTTTCTTATTCTTTTAAGATTTAATATCTATCAGATGTAAACCTCTAATGCTCAATCTTCAAGGAATGTACCAATGCAGAAAATTTATAACAATTAAATAATATTGGTGATCTTACTAAATAATCATGATTGGCTACGGTTTTTAAAAATTCAGGTTTGCTACTATAATACAATGCAGGATTGTTACAAAGAATCTTCTAAATTCCTACCTCTGTGCTAGTTATGAGTATTTCTATTTTCAGACAAGTTGAGTTTTAATACAAATTTTCTTTCCAATTTTTTTTAATCTGACCAACAATTATTAAATAAGCAGTTCTAAGGGAAACCAAGTATTATAAACTGGTCATTTTTAATTCATTGAAGACTTGACTTTTTAAAGAGTCTTCAGTGATTGAGCAGTACCCTGGATCTTTCTAGGCCAAATTCTGAAGCAGAAGGTCATGTTTTATGACTTTCTAACTTTGGGAGTTCTCCTATAAAGTTAGTACGTTTTTCTACACGCTCACTTTCCCTTCTGTCTACTCACACTGTCCATAGCAAATCATATCCCTATGTAGAGTTACTTGCCTAAATACCTTTACATAAATTAGGAAAAGGCAGCCATTCCTCCTGGCAGAGGAAACCCCACAGGGGATCTGGTGTGGTAGGGACAATGGCCAGGGTACATGGCTTTGCCCATAGAACACAGGCTGAATTTGAGCCCCACCCACCCCTGGGCTGGAGGTCCTAGAGCACAGTGGCAGGCAGTAGAAGTCTCTGTTTCCTTCATGGTGCTCTCAGGCTGCCCTTATCTCTACTATCATCCTGGGAGTTGACTACTCTGCTAAATCATGTTGAGTAGAACAAGTCTTCATTGAGAGGCAGGCTAACACAGAGCACACTACATAGCAAAGTGCTTAAGAGTGAGAGTTCTAAAGTGAGAGGTCCTAGCCTTGAATCCTACCTACCAATTAATAAACTGAGATGTTAGGCAAGTTATGCAAACTTTCTGTGTCTCAGTCTTGGATTATAGTGAAACATGAGTTAACATGTAATATGTACTCAGTACACATTTATTAATATAGGGTAGCCAAAAAAACCTGGGAGGGTTATTCAAATAGTGCCTCCTCATGCGATTATGAACAACTGGATGAAAGTGCAGTTTCATCTAAAAATGCCTCACTTTCATGCCTTCCACCCATTCTGGAGTCAGAGACTGGCAAACCACATTGAGTAATTCAAAGAGTGCTTGAACACTTCCTGTGCCCAGTGGTAGACAAAAACATTTAAAAAGACAACCCCACCCCCAAATGTTCCCTGATTTTCAAAAAGTTTGTCAAGAGAAGAGAAAAGTATTTATTGTCCTAAAACAAATGAGACCATATCAGGAAGCATGGCATAGGCCTTCTAGGTTACTGGAATGGACTCATACTTCAGAGATAGATTGTCTTTGAATCCAGGCTCCCTCACTTACTGGCTGTGTGACCTCAAGTAAAGTACATAACTTTCAGGAGCTTCAGTTTTTCCAATAGGTAAGGTGAGGAGGAATAAGTTTCAAGAATTATTGTAAGGAATGAGATAAAAGTAGTTAGAATAAAAAGGGTCTGACGCATTGGATGTAATTCAATGCTAGCTTTTATCTTTATGAATATTATCTGTTACCATCATCTAATTTTCATTGCAAAGATCTATGATGGCCCTTAATATCCTGCAAGTTAAAATTCAGATACATGACATTCCAGGCCTTTGGGAATTCGGTCCCACCTACCTTTTTACCCACTCTTCACTGTGAACCTTACAGCCCAAACATATGAAATTACTTGCTCTTAGCTTCCAAAACCTGCTCTTACACATAACCTGCCTTTGCATCCAGTGAATTATCTTTCTAGATGACCCTTGTTTGTTTTGCCCAGTGAATTATCACTTATGTAAAACATATACATTTAGCTTAAAGAATAGTAGTAAAATAAACATGCTCTACCCCGAGGTTAAGAAACAGAAAAAGAAGGTCCCTGAGCACTCCACATTTTTTTGTGTTTTAAAAGCATAGAAGATAAAATCCATATGTTTATGGATTACTTCTTCCATGAAGAAACCAAGAAACTTAATTGTGGCCTGAAAGCCATAAAGACTCCTAGTCACTGTGCAGAGATGCTATTAGCAGTTAAATATTCAAATGCAATTTGACCAATATAATATTATGGAAAATTTCAATATTTTAAATTTAAGCAGTTTTTCTTTCTACTATGTATTGCTTCTTTTGAAAATCTACAGCATGATTCCTTTATTTAAAATAACTATAGTGGGTTATTATTACTATTATTATTATTGAAGGGGGTGTCTTTATGTTTTTCTTGACTGGTCATAAGGAGCCACTAGGTGGCAGAGGGTGCTGCTTCTGATAACAATGAGAAAGCATTAAACAATTTTCAGTATGAAATAGGTTTTGGAAAACAAAAAGCATCACACTATAGACTTCATAGGTTAACATGCTGCACTAGGATCTCATGGCCCTGCAATTAGCAATTTTGGCCTATTAGCAATATTGTAGTAACAACCACAATATCAAAACCACATTTATTTAATGAACACTGTACCAGACACCAGACTAAGTCGTGTCCACACATTGTGCTGTTTAATCCTACAGCAGCAGTCGGAGGAGGCAAACACTGTTAATTTCCTTTTTACCAAAGAGAAAGCTGAGTTTCGAAGAGCATAAACAATGTGCCTAACATTGATAAGTAACAGAGGCCAGATTCAAACAGGTCTGTTGGATTTCAGAGCCTGAGAGGTTAACAACTTCACTCCATAGACTCTCAAAACTGGGAGAATATGTAAATTTTTAGTAGGATTAATCATTCTGTGATATAATTAGTTTTAGGCACATATTAACTAGATATTTTCTAATATTTTAGACATATTAATATCTTAGTTTAATCCTTACGGACTTTATGAAATAGTTTATTAAGGACTTTACACGTGTGTAGGCCTAAGTCTTATCTCTTTTCCCATTCAGTGACCATTTGAACCCAATTTCTAACAATCATTTTTAAATGATTTCCTCAAAACATCCTTTCCATTATGCCTGTATGCCAGGAAAAAGCAATTTATTAATGAAAGCCAATTCTTCCCAGCATGTTTTTTAGATCTTTCTCTAGCCCCAAATTTTTAAGTTCCCTGCAGCAATATAATTGACCAGAACAATACTATAATAGTGTCAGTGTACACATGTAGAAAATAAAGTGAAATCAAATGACAAGTTAAAAAATTAGTTTTTGCAATATAATATGCTCATCTTCAGAAAAATACACCATATTTTAAAGCCTCAAGCTAACAGAAGGCATCCATTATAGACGAATCATTTTTCTTTACCTCTTAAATAACATTTAATAACTATCCTAAAGAAATAATGGGAAAAATGAGAGATTATGGAGACAATATTGGTTAATTTAACCTTTGTGGCAGTATGTGAATATTTATAAATCTGAAATGGGGCAGTAATCATGTAGAAATTTTATATGGCTGCTTCTAATTGGTAAAGTTTTACTTCATGTCTTTATCTTTGTGTTTCCTTTCTATTTTTCTTTTTTGGAACAAAAAAAGTGGGGGAGGGTAAAGGTCATATCCCATACCTACACAGATGTTACTTAAATAAGAGAAAGAGTGTCTCCAAATCTTCATATTTCTGAATGTGAAGCTGGGACTGATGGCTGAAAGAAGGAAGCTTACATCTCATATGTTATTAAGTTATGACATTATCCTCAAATCATCTAGATTGAATTATGATATACTACATTCATATAATGCTTTACAATTTAGAGGGTTCTTTCAAAAACATCAACTTTTTTAACCTTTGAAAGCATTCTTTGAAATAAGAGAAAGGAGAGAAGTGAACAGATTAGAATGGTCATTGGCAGTTCACTGGAGTTTGGTAGTTTGGTGGATGTTAAATGTGATACTTATTTGTATTATTATTTAAACTACATTTTAGTGTATTTTATTTTTCATTATAAAGATTTTCAAATTATAATAGGCAAAATGAAAATTCCAAAAATAATACTTTTTTATTCGGTTTCCTTTTAAATATTCAAACTTTACATTGGTTAACCTTAAATGTCTGGTATGGCAGTACATTTTAAGGATGCCAATAAAATGTGAATGTATGTAATTAAGAACTTTTCTAAAAATGAAACAAAAATAAACCTTTCAAGAATCTATTTTCTTAGGAATTTGAGAGAAAGAGTTGCTATCACACTATAAGTAACATTAATGTTATTTCCTTAAGCTATAGAAACAAACAAAAGTATATTAGAGATTAGCAGTTAAAGGTTGTTTACTGTCACTTTATTGATTAACTGATTTTTCATAAGTGGTTTGCTGGTTCATTTATTCTGTTTTAAGAATTTATGTTTACCTTTAACAATTTCGAGAGGTTTCTTGTGTAAGTAGAGATATCTCTTCTAATTTTATAACTTAAAATACTGTGCGTTTAGATTGTAATTATCCCGTATAATAATATTTTAGCCTACTTGTTTCCTCTAGATGTTGGATAATATTCTCTTTCATCCATTCATTGTTTAGGACGAGACTATTGCCTGGATTTTTATGTTTTTACATGCTTTGTTTATGTATTATTATGCAGTAAGACCATTAAAAGTCAGACATTTTATGTATTTGTCTGTACCTTTGTCCTCTTCCCTGAACCTCTGTTATGTCTTCTGTTTTCCTATTAAAAAATAGCTCTTTTCAGTTACCCAATAAACCTTAAGACCTATTGCCCCATTGAAAATAGTGTAGTTTTAACAAAAAGGGGTCAGCATTGGCAAAGGCATCAAGGATAAAAAGTTTCATCTTGTATAAAATTGCTTTCCCTTCCCCATTGTACTAGAGTGAGTAAGGCTAGCTGCTATAACAATCAAATCTCAAAATGTCAATGGCTTAAAACTAAAAGTTTATTTATTTATTTATTTATTTTTGCCCTCATGTAAAGTCTAATGAGGATGATCTGAGTTGGAGGACGGCCTTCAGTATGGTCTTTCAGGGAACCTGTCTTCATCATCTGCTAGGATCTGAGACTTCTCTGCTGCATCCTCTGCATCCAGCTGGCAAATAGGGACTAAAGAAATATGGAGTTCACCTAGGAAGTTTGCATAATAGGCCTAAAAATGGTTCTGCCCTTATTCCACTGACTATAACTCAGTCATGTGCAAAGGAGGCTGAGAAATATTGTTTAACCGTATGACCTGGGGGTAAAGGAAAACGTTTCGTTGAACATGTAGCAAGCAGTCCTTGCTTAGCCCATTGTAGTAATCCTGCGAAAGATGCTACTTTCAGCAACTCTTTCATGTCTTCCTTATGCAGAAGCAATTTAAGTTTGAGATCACAGGATTTTCAAGCTGCATCCTTCCCTTTCCATCACTCCTTCAAACCTTTAATAGACTGTAGCGAATTCTGTTATTGAGAAATCTCAAATGTTATATGGCCCTGGGAGGCTTTAGAGCACACAGCAGCTGTAAATGGGCATGCAAGAGGGAAAATGAATATGCAGTGGCCGACACAGGGTCTCAGATTAACCTGACTTGGACTGAGGGCACTGCCCAAATGCCAGAATGAGAGCTCTACCACCATCTTTCCAGCTGTCTGAATTCATTTTCCCTTGCCTTTAGCGTGACCTGGCCTCCATCTCTGGCAGCCAGAGAACTCTTGGGCAATGTGGCCAGTGTTCATTAATAGAAAGAAAAATGAAAAACTGAACAAGAAAATAAATGAGGTTATAGGTTCATTAAGCAGATGTATCAATGAATGGTTTAGTGATGTTTGAAGTAAATAAAACGTTGTTTTTATCCTTGTGTTATAAAAGACACTTGAGACTAGCACTGAATTTGATAATTTGATTGTTTGGTTATTGAAGATTACATTCCAATATATTGATCACCTTTTTAATCTTTGAAGTTGACTGAATGTAAATTTGATTTGATAGTTTAAATTTGAATATGTCATAAAAGGGCCTTAACCCCTTTTACAGAGATTAAGAGAAACCTCTTCTGTTAACTTGTTTTATGATTGTTGCCATGGAGACCACAGGAGCCACAATCTTCATAAATTCATAACCCAAATGAATTAGTCTCTAAGCAATGAATGTTTTTATACATTTACTCACCTCAAATAATTTTTGAAGTGATTTACATTTTTGTCAAAATGAATATGGATTTTTTTATTTACTTGAGTTTCATAAATAGGCAGTCCAGGATCATAGGTTATAAATATGAAATAAAGTTAATGAAATATTCATTTTATAAATCTAGAGTTATTAATTCATCACAAAATGTTATAACAAAAAAGCAATTAATGGTATAAATTGCTTTTTATTAGTTACAGATCGTTAAAATGTGCAATTATAATGAAAAATATTACATATAATATCAAGCTTAATGTTAATATTCTATTCTAAATCTTCTAATATTTATAAGATATATGATATTCTTCTAGATTTTAGAATAATAATTATTATTTCGAAATGTACACATAAAATGAGAATTACTAAAAGTCATGACAAAAAGTAATTTGCAGTATGAGTTTAGTGTTAGTAATGGTTACTACCAGCGATATTTAGTTAACTCTTATTGCAAACTCTTTGCTTAAATGAGAATATTACCCCCCCCCATAAATATTGTGTCTTTCTCACATTGAATTATGACCCCTTCAGAAATCTCTATAAGGATTCTGGAAAAAATACGGATTTAGCCCGAATGACTGTTATGTTTCTATAAATTTATTCATTTTAACTAGAAATGACATCTTATGTTTACATTAATGTAATAGGAAAAGTAATTTCTCATTACTATTCTCCTTCAAAGAATATTCAACAAGAGTCTGCATATTAGCTTGAGTTACGCGGCAGATGCTTGCTTGGGTGCAGAGCGGAGAAGCGACAGTCCTTGGTGTCTCCCTCTAACCAGCCTTCTAATCATCCAGGCTGGAGAATCACCCACATCTCCCTAAAATTACCCCTTCCACTGAAGATCCACAGAATATTTTTTGCTGCAACCAGGAATTAGAATGAAAATTGAGATGAATTTGGGGTCACTGGGTCTCTCTTAAACTATACTTCCCTGCCAGAGAAGTGAACGTGCTTCGAAGCCTGAGTGAATTATACCAGTGTAGCCATTCATGAATTAAGGAACCTTAGACAAATTACTAAACTTCCGTCTTCCTCAGTTTCCTCTTAATGTAAAATGGGATAATAATAGTACTTATAAGGTGTGAGGGCTTGTATCTGTTTGCAAAGGTCAGTTGTTAAATTTTCCAAAATTTTGCAAGTCATCGTTAAACACAGCCCCTATTAAAAATTTAATTATATAATTTATTAAATTAAAGGTAATAAATACTCAAAACTCATCACTTCCTAATTACTTCATTTTACTGTTGTCTATGTTTTTGAGGTTATGTGTATCTATTGTACCTGTATGGTGCAAATAACATGGAGTCGTAGGCTACTGCAGTTTTCTGCCCAGTGCCTGCGTTCAGTGACATCACATTGGTAGCCTGAAATTGGACACGGTGGGGAGGGAGTATTTACACATGGAAATTGGTAATTACTACAAATCTAGAGGGGTTTTTGTTGTTGTTGTCTGAGTGCTGGTTATTAAACGTTTATCAGTAGCCAGTACGTCACTGTTTATAGTGTTTTTTAGGATTAGGCATTCTAAAAATATATTAATATGTATTATTGAATATGTATTACATATTAAAATGTAAATATGTGTGTGTATAGAAACAAAATAGCATGGTTGGCACTGTAAGTTCTCAAAATGTGTTAGTCATCATTATCTCTGAGCTGTTTGTTTCATTTTTTGGATCTATATTCTTTCCTCTCTTTCTCTTTCAGTTCTTCTTCTTTTCTACTTCCCTCTTTCCCTTCCCCTAACCACAAAACTTAAACAATGGATATGGGGAGATTATGACAATAACTGGAAATCATTTTTGTTCCTGTTTCGTTCCTCATAAACTCTATAGACTTAACTAAGCCTTACCCACACCAGATCAGAGACTATGCATATCTGAATTTAGCACTGGGTCCCCAGCACCAAGCAATGAACCTGCCATGTCGCAGCTCTCAAATAATCATTGCTCTGTCGATCCACCTGAGAACAGGCAGGGAACATGTGACAGAAGTATGCGGGACACACACTTCTGCTTACTCTGGCTCCATGATGACCCATTTAGTTCTAGAAAGTCAAAGCTGCAGTTAGGAGCTACTGCTTCTCACCTCTGTTTCCTTCTCTAGACCATCCGCAAGATTCTCTAGGAATGTTTTAGAAAATGTTTTATAAAGTGTATTCAATTAAATGATCTTAAGCTCTGTAAACAGCAATAGACTGTTGTTCTGTGAAGTATGCAAATATAATAACTTACTAAGATTTTCCTTTGTCCCTAGTTCTGGCAGCTAGTCAAGAGCTTTCCTATGCAGTGATTGTCATCAAACTGGCCCTGGTTTCGAGAATTAGATATTCATCCTGTTTGTCAATTGAATGACCTGCTTTGGTTCATTTTGCAATTAGAAATCCCTCTGCCCCTTGGCCTAATTCAGTGTTCATTAATTTGCCTTTTAAGGAATAACTTCGAGATTTAGTTTTACCAGTCTTGGCTGTGTTCTATTTTAAATTATAGGTTACCATTTTGCCCTAATTCAAACTAATAGTAACGTCTGAATTTTGAGTTGTAGTTGAGCACATTAGAATACTGATTTGCTATGGTATAGCTACCTAAAATTTCTTTTAGTAAACAGTCATTTATAGATTCCAAAATTTAGAGAGAACTATCCAAGGGATTTTTATGCATGACTTTTGCCCAAACCTCAGTGACCTCCCTAGTGCTCTTTCTGGTAAAAATGGTTCAGGATCTATAACTGGCTCTGTTTTACACCACTGAGCCTAACTTATCTAAATATGTAAACTTGTATCTTTAAAAAACTGTAGATAAAAAACGAAATTCTAAAATAAAACCTTTCTTTTAATGACAAGTTTCTTGAAAGTTTTTTTAAATCTAAAAATTTTGCTGCCCAAATCATCTTAAAGAGGCCATGGATTGGCATTAATCCACCATCTGGGGCAATGGGTTGCTTTTTAGGTTAAAGGTGGCTCTTTGCAGAAGTAAATTAATTGTCTGAAGCAGCTTCTGGTATTGTCCTGGCGGTGAAGCAGATGGTACTGTGAGCAGAGGGCACCTGTAGGGGGCCTGCCCCATGGTTTCATCTGCTTACAGACCACAATGCCTCTCTCTTTACTGGAGGCTCAAAAACAGTCCCTTCCATCTCTGCCTGCCCAACCCCCAATAGAGATCTAAAATATGAAACTATCTTTTTGTGTAACAAAAGATAATAGAATGACTTCTGCACATAGTTGAAAAAATTTTCTTAGGGTTAAGGAAGAACGCCTGGGTTAGGGGTCCCCTGAAGAACAGGTGTTGCAGTGTGTTTGAATGGTGGGCCATCTGCTAACTATGGGAACCTGCCGGGTACAGCTGGCTGCCTGACACATCAGGGTGTCACTGATTAATTCATCACATGAAAAATGTTAATGCCATAGATGTAGGACATGGTGCCCAGTGTGATATAAAACTAAAATTAAAAAGACTCATCTGTAACTTGTTTGTTCTGCATGATGTGACCTAATATGAGATTTAAAGTATATCATATTTGGGAACATAAGTAATAAGCTCTCTATTCACTTATTACTGAGTAAAGTTATAAAACCTATAACTTTTTCTTTTATATCATGAAGAGTCAATGACATTAATCTTTCAAAATTTAAATATCCTCCTCTACAAAATATATGCAATTAAGCAATATTCTACCCAAAAGCATATCTCCCAAGATCAGATTATCTCTTACTAAAGACTGACTCTCTGAATTTTCTATAGTATTACTAGAATTCAATATTCAATAGAATTCAATATTCTGTTTCATGAATGTAGTATATATCCAAAGTACATTACATGTCTTGACTTCCTTTGAATAATGTTTCTGTCTCACAGAAGTTCTTCATATTTTTAAGGGGAGAAGGTATAGAACCATTTGCAGCCATTATATAGCTTTTAGAAGTATGTTATGTTTTATCTGAGTGATCTGTCTACTACTCTTACGACTTGCAGACAGACTGGCAAATTACTAGTAGCACACTCTCCATCTTGAAGTACAGTTGACAGAAACTGAAGAAAACACTTTACAGCTACTGGGGAATATGTTATAATTGGATTATAATTTTCCTTTCCAGAGGGACAATAGAATTTAGACATATGAAGTAGACTGGAAAATGTAAACTGAGCTTAGACTCAACTGGGTCTGTAATATGTTGACAGCTCTTGGTAATCCTCAGTAAAATTAGTCTCTTCTCCATGAAGGAAGTTGTAGGAAAACAGAGCACAATTTTCTGTATTTTCCCTTATTGAATCTTTCCATTTCTCGTAGGGATTATACAGGTGAATTGTAATAGTGTACTAATAGCCCTAGAAACTGGAAGCATCATTGGTATTATTCTTGGATTGTGAACATTTTGCAAGTTCCATCTCAAATCCATCTCAAAACTCCAAGTCATAGTCTAGGGCTTTACCTCTCCTTCCAGCAAAGGGCACAGGAGCTGGAATCAGACCTATGGGGTCTGGCAAGTTGAGAAGGGTATTTTACCTGTCTATTCAGATGCTTTGTGGACTCTAGTCTGATCAGTCTGAGCCTTAAGACACAGTTGCTCTAGCCCTTCAGGGAGCAGCAATTGGGATGGAGAGAGGAGGGAAAAAAGAGAAGGAGACAGGAAGCTTGGGCCAAGCAGCTACCATCCCTGGGAATTGCCCATCCTGATCCTGGATGGGAGGAAAGGGAGTTCTTGTAGTCAAGCCAGAGGGGAAGTGCTATTCACACAAAGTCTGCAGAACAAACATATTTGTAGTTCCATGTGTATATTGAAACCCAAACACCCAAATAAAGACCTGCTCCTCTTCATAAAGTGGTACAGTCTGCTGGTAAGTCACCGGGCTTCCTCTCACAGCATCAGCCTATGATGACAATCAATATTCAACATAATCATCATTCATAAGAAGTTAAATCATATTTTAAGGATTTGTAAGCTGCTTCTTTGTTAGGTAATGTGATTCTACAGAAATTCTAGTTCACCCTGAAGAAATGTAAGGATTATTAAAGTTAGATAAAATAAAAATACCTCTAAAAAGAAAAAATAAATGAATTTAAGATGTTGCATGCATCTTACAAAGGAGAACAGAAATCTCAGCTGTGTTCAAAGGAGGTATCTTTTCCAAAAGCAGGGGGAGATATAGAAATAGAAATTTGAGCAGTAGCTCACAGCCAATTTTTTATCATTTGGATTGAGAACAAATTGTGCCACAACATGTATCATTAGAAAAGAACATATCCTGCCGGAATGGGGGAATGGGTAAAAGTGATTTATGAGGTACTTTTGAAGAAAACATGCCTTCTGGAAAACTAATGAGAGAAAATCAATGAAACAGCTGTAAATCGTAACTATTCAGGAACCAGACCGATATAAATTGAAACATGACCATAAGATGAATAGGTGAGGTAACTTAAGGTCGATACTCATCTCAGGCTCTTTGTGTTCAAATGACCATTGCTAAATAACTCTGCTCTTATTTTTCCAACAGATATAAATTGTAAGTGCCAGTGACATAAACGTGAATATATTTTGTCTTCGTTTGTGTTCAATATGTTTTTGTTTTTTTTTAAAAAAAATCTCAAAGGAAATTACCCACTAAAAGGAGATCTGTTGACCACCTAGAACCTTTGATTTTAAAAACATTGAATCACTTGAATTGATGTGTAAGGATATGGTAATTTTTATTAATCTGGAAACTGGATTCTAATATCAAGGAGGTGCTATCTACTAGCATTAAGTTCTGAAATAACGCAAGAGGTGTGTCTCTATAATATTGCATCAGGTGTTTAAAATAGGAAATGCAGAGCCTATCCCCGGTTTTGTTTTGTTGTTTTGTTTTGTTTTTTGTTTGTTTTGTTTTGTTTGAGTGGGGGACCAGTCTCACATTCCCTGGGAAGAATGGACATTCAATTTTTTATTATATTCCTCATCTTCTCTTACTACAGCCTTCTCCTCCATCACCACCAGCCCATGTGGCCACTGGTGCAGCAAATGTGAACATGATATTAAAAGCAGCCAAGAGGAACTAGCACTACCAGGGTATGGGAACTAGGCTGCTCTTTTCAATAAGATCTGCCCCTTCTCTTGACCTGCCTTTGGTATAGTTCCTTCTATAGGAGACTGGCTGGACCAGAGCAGCAGGTGGCCCTGGGCCTCCCAGCCCTCTGCTATGTGTTATGCGCTGGATGCTCAGAGGCATCCATTCCATCCAGAGGTGCATATTGTTCTCACTTTCCCCCACTTCTCTTGAGCTCATAAGTGCTACTGAAACCAGGGAACACACGCAGTAGCTATCAGCAGATCAACAATAAGCATGTCATGCTGGAGAGTACAGCATTTCTGTTTTTTAAAAAATGCTGTATGCAAAACTATTTAGCCAAGAATAATGAATGTTTCTTTCTCATTATGGAGAAAACATGCTAGACTCCAAGTGTGATAAATGTATGACCCACTCATTAATTTTTCATAAATGACAAAAGGAATTTATACAGACTAAATGTTTTTCACTGACACTTTATATTTGAAATTTTCATAAATAAGTGAAATTTGTTTTATAACTGCCTTTTAAAATAAACTTTTATTTTAAAATGCTTTTTATTAAAGTTTTTTTTAAAGTTTCTAAGGTAAATGGTGACATTTTCTGTATATAATAAATATAATAAATGTAATATGCAAGGGTTTATTTCTATGCTTAAGTACTACACAATAACAGTGGCAGACAACAATTAAATTAATCAAGAGAAATAGAAGTACAGTGAGCATCCTTTAATGGATAGTTACATACCACTTTCAATCCAGTATGTAGGGAGAAATATGGACTTACTTAAAGGTTTAATTTTCAAAAACAAAAATAAAACAAAAAGGGAGTAAAATGAAATAAAGATTAAGATTTTACATATCAAAACTGAGTGAGATTATTTAGAAATTCCAGAGTCCCTGCTCGCAGAAACCAAAAATCAACCTTTTCTACACTAACTTTTGACCCTACATATTCTTTCTTGAAGTATATGGGAGGGAAATCCCACATATTTTATTTATAGAGCCTCAAACAACAATTTAATTGATGACGATTATCAACACTATTGGTATACCTTAGAATTCAGTATCATTGCATGGAGAAAGAAGTTTTTATAATACAATGCCACAAAGTTAGGATACTTTCTTAAAGTAATATACATGAAGGAGCTCTAGCATAGTTAATGGGAAGATCGGATCATGCATTTATGTCCAGTATATTACACTACATACTTTAAAAAACGTATTCTTAAAATTCTATTATCAATGAAAATAATGCCTACACTGCATATGTGTCAACAGAGTCTGTATAGATCTATCAGCCATTTGAAATTTAGTTTTGAAAAGCTTTATTAAGCTCTCCCCCACTTTACCTCACCAGGGATAATTAATGTGTGAGCTAGTAAGCTCTGCATCCACCCACTTGCCATTTTTACTGGGTCTTTCTTCTGATACAGCATATTTGCTGTTAAGAGTAATGTTCCCCCTGGAAATGATGCAGGAAAAACCATCAGAAATTGTTAGCCACAAGGGAGTACTAGATTAGGGATAAGAAACCTTTGGAGATTTAGAGCATTCCATGGGGACTTAATTCTCAGGAAACACAGCCACCTCCAGCATCTTTTATCTCCTTCTGTCTCTTCCTGCAGCTCCTACTTTGCTTCTCTCAGAAGAGTCCTGCTTTGCCTCCTATCGTATATGAATGGGTAAGAAAAGTCCAGCAAGTTTCAAGTTCAATCAGAAAATTGTCAAATAGTTGTGAATGTGGGTCCCATACATTGCCCTATAGCCATATTTTACCAAAAATGTTCCTGAAAGAAACTATAGAAAGCGGGCGATTCAATGATTCCTGGAAAAATTCAAGCTAGACATACAAAAAGTTTAATGGAGAAGAGATTGATTATACAGTGGATCTGGTTATTGAACAAGATCATGAGATAGCTATCTAATATGAAGGTCTTTTTTAAATATAACTTCTATTACAGTCTGTTTTATGATACTAGCAATTTGACTACAGGCAGAACACTGGATAATGAGTAATCAGACCAAAAATGTTTTGTACACTGCCTATCATTATGTAAGAAATATCTCTGATCTCTCTTTTTCAATAACCAATAAAACATGCCTGTGATCATAAGAGACATTCTAAGCATGAAGCATTTGGACCATGATGTACCTACATTTTTTAGCCAAATTGACTGCTGGAATGAATGGAAGAAACTATTGGTTTCTCAGGCTGTTTTCTAAATGTAATAGATTCAAACGGTTAACAAAAATCCCCCTTTTCCCATAGGCAAGAATATCTTGCATTCCTCAGGGTTAAATTTATTCCAGTCTATTTTCTATTCATCTAGTCTATTCATTTGACAAAAGATTATTTCCTAGTACACCATAAAATGTTAAATGAATGGATGAATAATAAGGTGAAGATAACTAATAATTATACTGTGTAATATCTATTATAGAAATTATTAAAGTCACAGATTTAAAATCCCCTGTGATATAAATATTCCTTCTTTTTACTCTGTGTTCTAACATAGAGTTAATATTGTAGAGCTAAGTTGCTACTTGAATCACGACTGGTGGCATTTTTGAAAAGAAAATGCCACACGCTTTTAAGATTTCAAATGATAGAAGAACCAAGGGATAATCAGAACTAAAATTGTGGTAGAGAGAAATTTCCGTCACTAAGAGACTGACGCTTTCATTCATCTCCTAATTATTTCCGTTGGAAGTGTCTTCCATTATATACTGCCTTAGTCATCCCAGTTATCACTCTTCTGGGAGTGAACACTGAATTCCTCCTACTCTTTTCTGCACACCATCATCCATATATTACTAATTTTATTTCTGGAGTCCTTCCAGTTACCCATAGTCTGATCTAAGAAAGATTCAAGGTGAGCACTGTTCCCTAGGATTTATCTGGTTGTAATCTACTGCCTTCAGGTAAGTAAATAATGAAACCAGCCACCTAAATATTCATATCTTGATCTACATACTAATAAGCTTTACAATGGAAGAACCATATTGTTTGTTCCAGGATATATCTGATGTTTAAAATTGTCCCGATATAATATTCTATTTTCCAATATAACCAACTTTAGTAACTTCCAGTTCATTTTTTGCTCAAGCCCAGCCATTTCGCATGTTTTTAAAATATACCTTGTAACTCAGCAAGGGACTTAGAAACTAATGTTTCTCAAAGTATCTATAGTGAGGATGATTTTTTTTTTTTATTTCCTCACTATCACAAACCCATAGTTCTGTAAAATAGAATTAAAATGAATTACTAGAAAACAATACTCGATATTAGGAAAATCAAATTGCTATAAAAACATCTAAGATCTTACTCTCAATTTCTGTACTTGCTTTGGAGAAATTCATCAAAAAGATATGACCACCAGTTTGACCACAAGCTGGACCTGGGCAATTGGAGGCTCCTCACCCTCTCCCCTGTGCACTCACTTGCCTTCCCTGCTCCCAGAAGCTGCTCCAAGGATATAGCCTTGAGATAGAAATGTGGTGTTGAGACACTCTGAACTGGGTGCATGATGGAACTGGGCACATGAAGGGTGGGGGTGGAAATCTACTCATCTTGCACCTGCCCAAGACAAGCCTGGTAATTTCTCTACTGTTTGCACTTTAATCAATTTCGTCTCTGTACCTTACATGGTCTCAAGTTTCTCTACACTCTCTGTTATCGAATAGGATAAACTACTTTATTAAGAGTATGACCAATTCAGAAAATAATAGAAGCCTTATTCATGGCTGTTCAGATATTAAATTTTTTCAATATATCACTGTTTTTAATAATATTTTAAATAATAGTACTATCATTGCTAGTTAATATTTGGCTTTTGCTTTCAGCTGTACCCGGTTCTTTTTTATCCGGTGTTCAGGCTTAACCAATACTTTGTATCTTAAATTTATATTTGGGGAGAGTTTTTTTTTTTTTAATTTTCCCTAAATATACCATGGAATTCTTTTCTCTTCTGAAATCTACCCATGGTTGAATTAGTCTCCCATTTAGTTTAAGTCAACTTAAAAATTGTTTCTGCCTCCTAAAGTCAGAAATGTCACAGTCTCAGGTTAGGGTCCTAGAAGCAGAGCCTGCAATTGGGATTTGGGGCATGTGTTTTATCAAAGGAGTGCTCTTCAAAGGAAAAAAAAAAAAAAAAAAAAAAAGCCTGTACGATTGAGGGAGGCAGGATAGAGAAGAGCATGGAGCTGAGCAAGGATGTGATCTCAGGTAGTCTAGGCTTGGCCTGATATATTTGGGGGGGGGCAGGGAGGGTGTTGCTGGGTGCTAATGGTGTAAGAATCACAATGCAGAGTTGTCCTAACTATAATAGCCTATCATCGTCTGTCCCCAGGAGGGTAGTATATATAGCCTCCCAAGCATCCTAAGCCATAGGACTTAAAGAGGGTAGAAGACATGTGCACAGGTCTGCTATAGGTTATTTGGCTGGAGAACCAGCAGCATCTACTATGGTCCATCCATGCAGTGCTCAGATCCACTGACTTCTCACATTAAGTTCACTTCATCTAGATAGAATTAGTCCAGGATTCTAGTTGGTCACAACTTCTGGGCAAGCTTACAAGAGGAAAGTTAGAGGAAGAAAGTAGATTTCTGCTGTGGCAGTTGGTCCCAAGGCTATCCCCAATGCTCATTACCATCCTCCTTTACCACCTATTCTTTCCCCTCATCCTTGACTAGTACTCCTACTAGCCTAAGTGGCTTACTTGGTACAATCACAATTCTAAAATTAAGCACAATAAATAATAAAGATGCAAAGATAAAAAATGGAAAAATATGAAATTATCATTATTGTAACAGACACTATACAGAACTCCTGAGTACATATCAAAATATTCGGGTTCACAAAACGTACACAAAGTAATCAGAAAGGCCATATGTGATGGATGAGAATTGCCTTTAGAAATAGCTTTTTAATTTCCATTCCACAACTTAACAGCATAGTAACTGTGCTCTTCATTTTATTATTTCACATAACCCTGGAAATACTTCAATATCAAAAGAAAAAGGCAAAGGAAAACTTACTCAAATGAAGTATTTCATGCTGTAATAATTGCACTTTCATCATAAATGATGAGATAATGCCAATATCTCCTTGGCTTTAAGAGCTAAAATGGAAATCAAACTGCAGTTATTGCTGGTAGGCCAGTCACATAATAAAAGCAAAAGCAGATTTTGAAGTGGGTGAGACCAGAGTTGCCAAATAAAATATAGGTTGTTCAGTTAAATTTGAATTTCAGATAAGCAACAGATACTTTTAGCACAAGTGTGTCTCAGATATTATATAGGACATACTTATACTAAAAAATATTTTGTTTATCTGAAATTAGAATTTAACCATGTGTTTGAAATTTTTTATCTGCTAGCCGTGGCAACCCTAGATAAGAAGAGAAGCCAAATAAGTTCTTATCTACTTGTTTTTCTAAGGCCACAGAACAATCCCAACCACTTTACCAAAAAAGAGAGTGTAACCCAGACAAAAAGCTGGCACTAAGCTGGGAGGTTTTTCAGTTGTTACTAGAACTGAAATTAACTGGTAAAAATGAAAGAAATAGACTAGGGAAGTGTCCCAACTCTAGGAGAAATAGAGGGAGATAAGGAGGGAAGAGCCAAGAAGACGGAAGGATGAAATGTAATGGAAGGGAACAGAGAATAAGAAAGGAAGAGGACAGAAGAGGAGAGAAAAACTAAGAGGAGAAGGAAGTTGGAGCCACGAAGGAGAGGACACAGGCATTGTCACCCACTCAGCTGAAGCGGATGGAGCCAAAGCCCACCAGAAGGGAACTATATGGCCATTCCATCTCCAGCTCCACAGATATCTCCCATCTCAAAAGTTATGAGCAAATGCATATCAGATGAAGAATCCAGGAAACATAATGTCCCAGGCCCAAAAGGGAAGTAACTGAACAAGCATTTACATCTGTACTTCATAGTCAAGCCATGGGCCCAGACTGATTTCTTATTATGAAAAATGCTTCTGTAACATCCCCCCAAATCCACTTTCTCCAAAATGAGCTTTTCTGAATATGTAACAAACATTTTTTTCTTATTCATAGCTTAGGAAAATTATTGCAATAAAATGTCGTGGAATAGAATCATAATAACATCCCAAAAGATTCTACCCACCCCACCCCCCACCAAAAAAAAACCATCCTACCAAGAAACCACATATTTTGGTACCACATACCACAAATAGTATCCTAGAACTTAAGTTTTCCTGCATAACAGAAGCATTAAACATTCCATTTATATTGTAATAGTAACAATAAGCAAACATAACTCTGGCCACAGACTTCAAGCAAATGAGGAAATGGAAGAATATCACAGAAACTTTAGAAAACACCTGACCCATATATTTCTCCTAACACATAAAGAAATTAACTACTAGGTCAATACCTTATGTAAGTCGAGTTTTAAAAGGTTTGGATCAATTACAAAATCATGGTAGCAGACACTTGGTAACCTGCCCGCCGTCCCCACCCTCACCAGGTTACTATAGCATGATTTCCAACTGCCAGCACCTCCATTTCTTTACCTGAGGACAAGAACTCTGGTTGCCAGAACCAGAGAGATGAAATTTTACTACCATCACTGTAATGGGCAGCAGACAGGAAAATGGACACTTTCTGAGAGCAGCCCCCAGGCACTCCCTCACTCTGTATGTGGGATAACTCCAAGGTGTGAGTGAGGTCTAAGCTGGCTCCCCAATTCCTCCAGTGGGATTGAGTTCAGCCTCCCACCTTGGTAGCCGACTTGATAATACGCCATTGATTGGCTGCCTTCCGTTCTTTGTCTCATTTCTTCATTTTCTTTTTGGTGCTCTTTTCACCTCCCGAATCGAACTACCTGCGCTTGAGACATTGTTTGCCATTAGGGAACCCAGACTAAGGCAGTCAAATTTCTAAAAGTTTGCTCTGTCTCCAAATTTCTGATCAATATCATAGATTATTAGGATGCATTTGGTTAATAAGTCTTATTTAATTATACTTTGATAATGTACTATTTTATGACAACAGTAATTGCTATTTCTATCAATATTTTCAAAGAACTTTTATATATGTAATCATGCTGATTCAGTGTTCTTTCACTTATAATTTCTTTTTTAGATTAATTTTAAATTGGTAAGATATCAACAAGAAAAATGGAACTTTACTCTCAGAGAGCGATCACTAGGGTCCTAAGATATGAGTGAGGTGAAACATACATAGAAGAGACTGAGGTCCGTGTAAAGACTCCAGCAATAATTTAAGTTGCTAATTGCTTCCTATAGCAGCTAAATGGGCTAGGTTACCTTTGTCTGTGCCCTACTAAATCAGTGGCTAAAAACTCTGAGGTTTCTCTGAACTTTAAAAACTTCTTAAGCCGCTAGAGGAAATATTTTAGGCACTGCGCTTCTCAGGCAAGGAAGGATTTGGGAAAGTTAGGAGGAAAAAGACCATTTATTCAAGCCTGCACAGAGTAGACAGTTAATACATTTTTGGCCACCCTACTCCTTGGAACACCCTTCCTATGTTGGGAGATTCCCTATCTTTTGAATCCTTTCCTTCCCAAAACTCTTTCCCACTGCCCTTGCAACTAGACACCAGCATGTGATAGAAGCCACACTGTCGGACACCTTCATGCGGCATCTCAGTTCAGAAACTGGTGACTTAACTAAGCTAGCACTAGTCAAATTCATTCTGGGGAAAGTGACTGCCAAAACCTGGGCTTCCAGAGATAGCTGGGGCCAAGGTTCTGCTACCAGTTACAGTTTGTTTTCAGGGGCAGTAGTGAACCGTGGTATGGCCTCCATCTGGTGACTCCACGGAACCATCCTGTGGTATGATGTATGTGTTGCTTGGCGCTGTATAACCTTTAAAGCTGATTCTCTGGTCCTCTGGAAGAGCTTTGCAACCAAAATCATTTACTACATTTCTTTTCTGCTTAAACTAGCCAGAGTTTGCACTCTGATGCTTGCAACTAAGAACTGACACACCCTTCATATGCAAAGCTACAATGTAATAAATTTAAAAATGAATGGGATCTTGTCCTCCAGGAGCTTTTATAGAACAGTGGAGAGAAAAAGTGAATGACCACAATATACAGTAGCTTCTGAGAGGACAAGAATGTTGTAGATAAGAGCAAACCGTTTGGAACCATCCTGCCTAGAGTTCAAATCCTACCTCACCCTTGTTAACTTTGTTTCCTTGGACAAGTTACTTAAGGTCTCTGTGCCTTGGTTTGTTTGTTTGTTTGTTTGTTTGTCTGTTCGTTTGTTTTACAGGGTTTTATGGTGGAGCGTCCTGTTTGCCTCCTCACATGCATTCTCTCTTTTCCGGGTATATACTTAGCTGATCAAGTAAAGATTTTTTTCAGCTCCCTTAGAATTAACTTGATGCAGCTATGTGACTTTGTGTTAATTATTGGAATGAGAGCAGAAGCAATGTTTACAACTCTGGCTTTACTTGGTTAAACAGAAATTCCTTATCTTGAAGCTTAATGTTGGGGACGGCAGAGCCATCTTGCTAGCCTGGGTCCATGGATGATTCTGTGGAGCAGAACAACCCATCTACCATCATTGCATTGTTGTAAGAGAAATCAATGTCTGTATTAGTCAAGGCCCAGATTGATTAAGCCATTGACCCACATCTGTACTCAAAGTGCCAGAATTAAGATTCAAACCCAGGACTGTCTGGCACAGAACTATACATAGTTTCAAAATACAAACGTCTTTGTTATTTAAACAAGTTTCATACTTATATAAAAATGATGAGACCCTAATCAGTATTATCATCCCTGAGAATTTACATTTATTAGGATCCCTCGAAGGTCAGGAAGAGCACTTTCTATTCCAGGCTTCCCTTATGCTCTTACTAACACTGAAAGGAGCAATCAAGGAAATAGGAAATAAATGGCATTATCTTAGAGCTGGGGCCTAGGGAAGTAATCATGAGAAAAAGAGTCTAAGTCTCACTGAAAAGACTGTCTGTGGGGTCCAGCTGGGTAGGAAGAAAGTGAGGGCAAAAAGGACCAAGAGACTTTGAGCCCAGGGATTGGCTGTCAGTCCCTCCAGGGAGCAGGCGAGGCACACTGAAGACTAGGAAGATAGATAGAAGGACGAGAAGTAGCAGTCACAACAGGGAATTTCAGACCTAGCACAGTAAGACTATTTTAACCTTTGCCTTGAAGGTCAATGGTATGTACATGTTTGCTTTTTTCCCTTCCGTTTTAATAGTCAGTGAGATGTCCATATCACCTCCTTGGGAGAAGCTAATTCTTTTATTTTAACCGCTCGTGTCATTTCACTTTATTCTGCTTGCAAAGGATTTAGTCATTTAATGGTTTATTTGCTTAGACTGACTTTTAATACTGAGACAAGTAGCTTCTCCAGGCTTGGTTGCATATGGATCTAGGTGACTTGATTGACAGCTCTGCTACATGACAATAGTGAGGAATCTCTAGGATTGCAAGGGAAGGAAAGGAGAACTAGGGTTTATTGAGCACCCACTATACATTTGTCATATTAAGCATATAATTTTCTTTACTTCTACTGACTCATGACATTTTATCATCCCAGTTTTTAGAGATGAGAAACCGGAAGTTAGAAGAGGTTACATAACTTATCCAAGATCACAGATTTAGCAAATGGAGTAACTGATGTTCAAGCTCAACCCCCTCTGTTGCTGAAGTCTATGCTCTTGACATTGTACTCTGTGCACATGCTCCCATTCAGACTAAACTGAATTCCCTCCATGAAATGGGGACAATACAGGTCCTTACTTCATGTAACTGGATAAAATGAAATAATGTAAACACCTACCACAGTGCCTGGCAAGAGCAGATGTCGGATGTGCTTAGAGACACATACAGATATTCTGTATGTAACTAGAAATGAACAGTTTTTGTGGTGTTTCATTTTACACTGAAGTCAGAGATCTATGAAGCTGATTTGACAACTTGGTCAGCCTCCCTGAACTGTGAGTGGACACTGGGCTACTTGCTTCATTTTCGTAGTACGTGAAGAATTATCGAATTAAGACAAAAAATAACGTGGTGATTGACTTTTCTTGGTTGCTCCAGAAGGTAAACAAAAGTGAGAGAGTGGAAGTTATAGAAGGGCAGATCCCAACAATATTTAGAGAGAGAAGTCCAGTTGTCAGATGTCTGCTAAGGAATTAAAGGACACTGAATGGGTCCAGGCTCCCTGGGAGACCACCTGACAAGGGTGGTGTATGACAGCATCCAGTACTGGACAGGTCACTGGACTGCAGTGTTCTGATCCAGTCTCTTGGCCAAGTTTCTATGGCTTTTTTGTAGGTTAGGGAGGACTGTTCTCTTTCTTTCCTGGGTAACTTCAGGACATCCCAACATTGAAATTTATATGAATTATGCTTGATTGAAGATTTTTTTCTTTTTCAAAATCCACTTTCCCATTTGTCTTTTCCTGCACCTTTTGAGGGAGGAGCCGTGGTGAGCCTCTGCTCCTGGATTTCTGTCCTGTCCTCCAGCTATGAAGAACACCCCCGTTCCTGTGGGGGCGGGAGGCTTGGCTCTCCTTTTAGAAATTCCCTTCTGTGCTGCGCTAATCACACCCTCAGTACATTTTACATCTTATTTTTAGGAGCAAAGTATAAAGAATCCTAGCACCAACAGCAGTTTCTGTGGCAACCTGCATCGCCCCTTTGCTTGTCCAGCTGTGCAGAACTAAATCCTAAAAGAGGCCATTTTATATCATGTAAAAGAGGTCCACAGTGAAGGTGCTTTTTAAATGAAGGGTTTCTTCTAAGTTAAGTGGGACCTAGCCAGGAATTAGGTTGGGGGTGGCGAATAAAAGAAACAGAACCTTTACTTAGAACAAGAACGATTATAAAGTCCCAGGTGTTCACAGGCATGCACTAGTTGCCCTGATTTTTTTCCCACGGGACCTAATTTTAGACACAAAAATAGGCTTTTAGACCAATGAAAACTAGGTTTGAATATTTATACCAGAGGAGTTTGTTGATAAGTTTCTCTTCCAACTCCTCCCCTCATAGGGTCTTCCTGTATAACCTTCTAGGCTAGACTAGATTATAAATTGATATGCTGCTTTTCACATTCATTTTGAATAGCTCTTTTAAGCCAACCATCCCAGCTCCCAGGAGGCTTGCACCAAATTCTCCCTTCCTGACATAGTCTAAACAAGCAGAGTCTTCCTGGGCCAGGCCTAAGGGTGGGCCTGTAAAAGCAGCACCCTGAGAGTGTGATTTGGGGACACCAAAAGACTGCTAGTCAAAAATAACCTTTTGGAAGGTCATGTCATGTCTGAGATTATTGTAATAACTACTGCTTTGTGTTTTCATTCACTTCTGTGTGATACTGGGAGGAATGACTTTTTATAATCAAATTTATATTTTATAATCTGCTAACTTCTAGGAAAATTTGAGGTGGCTCCTTAAAAAAAAAAAAAAAAAGACATTTCTCCTAAGACCATTAGCTTAAAGGCCAAAACCTGAATAAATATGACTCTGAAAGTGGTAAAGGAAAACCGTTGTCTCAAAATCGCACTTCTGATTTGTCCCAAAACTTAGCTTCTTAATTAACCTTTTTTCCTTTTATTAGACCTTTTTTCCTTTTATTAGAGTTTCCTTTTATTAACCTTTTTTCCTTTTATTAAATTAGAGTTTTGGGTGGTGATTTGTTTGCTTCAGAAGACCATTAGTAATCCAGAAACAAATAAACAAAAACTCTCTAAAACATTTGAAAATTGAGCTCAAGTCATTTCTGTAATGCAATGTTGTAATTTTTCATATTACTCAAACAATACTGACTTTAAGGGACACAAAATATTTTTTTAACTCAGACTGAATTTTCCCTTTACACCTAAATTTTAGAAACACTAAAATATCAGGGAAAGAGATTTAGCTTATAACAGTATGAAACTTATTTTTGTTCCCTTGCATTCAAAGACAGCTGATTCTAGCCACACACATGGACCCATGTTGTTTTAGGGTCCACTCCTAAGTATTGTAATAACTATAGAACTAAATTTTATGACCAACAGCACACTGTTATGCATATTTGTATATATTTGTACATTAGGAGAAAGTGGTGGGAGGAGAAAGAAGAGAGTTTTGTCTGATTTTTTGTTAGATGTAAATTAATCAATGTCAGGGGACACATTGTGTACATCCTGGCATCCTCATTACCTAACACAATACCTTATAGGTGACATTTAGGACATGTTTATTGAATGAACTAATAATAAGACAAGTTCTTCAAAGTATAACCTCTAACATCCAGTAAAAAATCACCTTGACACTGGATTTAAAGAGCGTTACTCTATCACAGTTTTGGAAGACACATAGAGAGGGGAGTCAAGGTATCATTTCTGCATCTTCATCCCCTTCATCATGTCTGCTCCAGCAACTGCTCATCTCATGTCAGCATCCACTAATTTTACTCTGTAAATAATTAGGGAGTTGGTGTAATCTTTCCTGGTACCAGTAGTTGAGGCTGGAGAGATGACATCATAACAGATGCTGGCATTAGAAAGAAGTCTAGTCAAGTGCCCCCTGATCAAGACTAGAGTGAGTGACAAGAATGCTAACATGCTCCTTCAGGCACCACAGAAACAGAATAATCCCAGAAAAGCTCAGACACTGAAGGCTTCCTCACTATTTCTGCCTTGGGTAACCCCAGAGGATGAGAGTTTCTTTTTTTTACCCATCACTGGAATCATGGCTCCTTCTCTGTATTTCTCCAGTGGTAAGAGATCCACGAGATACTTAAGCAGACAATTTTTTAAATTAAAATGTAAAGGAATAGTAGGGTAGATAGTGTATACTAATAACCAGGTGATTTCCAAGCACTTGATCCCATTTAACTGAACTTGGCATGTGTTTTTGGTAGAACTGACTTTTCATCACATCCACCTCTCCTAGAGCCACTCTGCCCTGAGAATATTTCACCAAGGGCACTGTGGATCACTGAACAAATAAGACTACCTTTCTCCTCGTCTCTTCCTGTTCAGCTGAAATGATTACTGATTCTCTCAGTCAGCTTACCAACAGATACTTGGAATTTTCACACAGGATTTCTTGATATTAAAGTTCCTCTTTTCCTGGGAAAATTCTACCCACACCAAATCCCTCCTGTTGTTGCTCCCTGAAATTCTCTTATTCCTTATCTGAATGCCTCCAAATCTCCTAACAACTCCAGGCTTGACTTGTCATTCCTGACGAATGTTAACATATTTAGTGGAGGACTTTAGCCCACTCACATTTATTTTAACCACCAATATATTTAGTCATATTCCTGGCCTCTTATTTTCAATTCTCTTTTTCATGGTTTCCTATTTGCTGTTGTGTCTCCCTCATTCTTAACTTGTACTAGATGATCAGGTTTCCTTTTTCTTTCTCTCTACAGCAGGGACACTTTTTCTGTTATGGGCCAGATAATATGTTAGACTCTGTAGGCCATATGGTCTCTGTCACAGCTCCTCGATTCTGATGTTATGGTGTGGAAGGAGCCAGAGATGAGACATAAATGAATGAACATGGCTGTGTTTCAATAAAACTTTGTTTACAAAAACAAGCAGCATGCCAGCAGTCTCTGTCAAAACTCCTCAATTCTAATGTTATCGTGTGGAAGCAGCCAGAGACAATATATAAGTGAAGGAACATGGCCGTGTTTCAATAAAACTTTGTTTCCGAAAACAAGCAGCAGGCCAAATTCGGCCTGTGGCCATAATTTACCAACTCTTGTTGTAGAAGATTAGATGTTCTATATCATTCATTTTTTTAACGAAAATACCTTACATTAATAGAATATACATTTAACTTCTATGACAGGTAAGTTAAACAATATGACTTAAACAAAATAGTTTATTTTTCTGATTATGTAAGCAGTCAGTGGCTGCTCTGACAACACCACAGTCTCAGGACCCAGGATTCTATCTTATTGATCCTCCTCATTAGGTGTTATCTTTACCTGTACCTACGTCCTCATTCACATTTCTCTTTAGGGACACAGCCTAGAAGATGCATGTATCACTTTTGCCCTCATCTCTTTTATCAAAAGTTTGTCTTAAGTCACATGTGTCTTAAAAGGGAGCTTGAGATCTGTAGACATACTGAGAGGCCATGTACCAGCTACAAATCCTATAACTATAGAAGATGGGGAGGACAGATATTGAGAGGCATCTGGCAGTCACTGCTATAACTAAAACTTTGATTTTCTGATTCCCTTCAAGGATTAATTGGAATCTGTAACCTCTCATCCAATCAAAACGAAACCTTTAACATACATTTATTTAGCACATTTCAAAGCCAGTTATGTTTTTATGGCTGTCATCTCCCTAGACGCAGGTTCCTCTGATGCCCTTTTGCATTTTAGGTACTCCATACCCCTTGTTTAATAGATGTAACTGTTTTATCAATGATCATTTTCTATGACTTGACCTCCAAACTTTCAGGACAATTAATTATGTTAAGATAATTTCCTTTTTTTCATGGAGAAAGAACAAGCAGCACATGGGAAAGACTTAATATTTTTGCTTAGAAAGGCCTGAGTTTTAATTACTGTAATTTACACGAGAGTTTTTTGTTTAGTGATGGACAACATGAAATGAAATATCTGCTAATGTGACATGACACTAAGTGAAGGAACAGCCCTTCACAGACAACATGCCAGTGAATTAATTCTCTTCTGTTGTAAATGTTCTGAGAAACTCAGTTATTATCTTCCTTTATGAATAATTGTCCATTCATATGTATGGGTATCTGACAGTTTGTTTACATGCACATTGGAAAGAAAAGCCAAAATTATTTGGCTTGGCATCAGAAACTGCCTCTATTTTTGTTGTCTGCAGTGTTCTCATTCAATGCATTTTAATAAGTTTTTTAACAATGCATGAATTTGAGTCAGAGGAAGTAAAGGAGAAGCTGGGGTGACACGCACTTATTATAGACTATAAAGGGATGAGACGTCATCTATTGTTTGCCATGCCAACAACCCTTAAATTAATGCCCTTTCTCCTTCAGAATTGAATTGTTCTCATTACAATGGCTGGGCACCAGCAGCTTGGCATAATTTGGTGTTTTCCTTTAAGAGGCTTTAAATCTGAAGTCATGCTTGAATTAATCTCCAAATTCTGTCTCACTCAGATTTTTATCAGCTTTCTTTAGGGTTCGGGCATGGGAAGCTTTCTTCCTTACAAAGCCATTAGACGTTTGTACTTCATTATGTGAGGATATATCTTGACCTAAGCAAAGGCAGACCAGAAATGCAGTATTGTTCATTTTTAGAAACTGGAATAATTTATTTTTCTGCACACTGTTCTTCTGCTCTTTGGCCTATGATACCGAACCAACGAACTACTATGTAAAAGCATTGGAATATATTAATTTTTTCATAAGTGAAAAAGTAATTTGGACTTTCTTCCTTAAGTCTTACTGAGTAGCCCCTATATCAGGGACAAACTAGTGTGTTTAAGCTACCTGCAGTTTCTGTTGCTGGGGCTAGGGTCTGAATTTTAAGTTGCTGAAACTGAAAAACTGCTCTCCAAGGGTCTGTAACTAATTTCTTCACATTAAAATCTAAATTGGAATCTATTACGTGGACAAGTCCTTATGAGGTTTTTACATTATAGATAGATGTAAAGCAAATAACTCCACATTAATTTTGCACAATTGCTGAAACACTGAAATAAAACAAAATCTATGCCTCAGACCAAGATATTTTCATTCAATTTAGAAATAGGAATTGAATGTGTCTTTAGCAAGATTGTGTCCTTGAAGAAAAATACCATTTTTCTAAATATATATTTGAACTACACGGAATATGTCCCCAAAGGGTATTTAGCACTGAATAATCTAGACTTTGGTTAATATGTTGCCCACTAATTTCTGTGACTGCATTGCAATAGAAGGGATGGGGCATCAGACCACACTGAGTTTCCCACCTGTCAGTCAGACTGGAGTTCTGGAGTTCAAAAAAGAAAGGTGAGTTTTGGACTGAGGGAAGGAGCATAGTGTGTCTCAATCTCTCTCTCTCTCTCTCTCTCTCTCTCTCTCTCTCTCTCTCTCTCTCTCTCTCTCTCTCTCTCTCTCTCTGAAAGGCTGAGAGAGGTGGGACACTAGGCTCTTGGGAGAAAGAACATAGGATGTGACATTTGGGGGCATAATCATGTGCCTGCTTATAGTGACAGATCAGGATAAATGGCCTTTGAGAGACATCTATGAAGGGCTATGGTCCATAGGCTCTACTTAGCTTTTTTAGCCCAGAATTTCCTAAACTTACTTAAATAAGGAACCCCTCTATCACAAAATACTTGTTAATATGCCACAGAATACTTTTCTGAAGAATATACTATGAGAAATAGTGTTAGCCAGATTTCATCCTAGCATGTATTGGAGTCACCCAGATGGTTTGTTGGAACACAAATGTCTGGCCCTACTTCCAAAGTTTCAGATTCAGTAGGTCTGGGGTGAGCATGGAAGATCTGCATTTCTGACAAGTTCTAGGGTGCATATTGATCCTGCTGGTCCAGGAACCACAGTTTTAGAATGAATCATAGACTAAAATAGTCAGTTTGTTTCTTTGGCTTTCTAAAGTAACACAAATAAAATCAGGAAGTAGTCATTGAAATAAAAACCAAAAGTGAAAAGCCCACTAATAATATCATCTCAATGTTGAAAAACTGAAACTTTTTCCTCTAAGATCAGGAGTAAGGCAAGGATACCCACTCTTGACACTTCTATTCAACATAGTACTGAAAGTTCTCATGAGAGCAATTAGGGAGGCGGGGTGGGGAAGAAAGGAAGAAGTAAAATTGTCCCTGTTTGCAGTGACATGATCTTATTTATATATAGAAAACTTTAAAGACTCCACCAGAAAACTATTAGAACTAATAAACTGGTACAGTAAAGCTGCAGGATACAAAATCAAAATACCAAGTTCAGTTGTTTCTGTATACTAACAACACACAATCTAAAAAAGGAAATTAAGAAAAAAATCCCATTTCCAGTAACACCAAAAAGAATAAAATATTTATCAATAAATTTAAATAAGGAGGTGAAACTACAAAACATTGATGAAAGAAGACAAATGGAGAGACACCTGTGTTCATGGATCGGAAGACTTAATGTCGTCAAAATGTCCATGCTATCCAAAGCAATCTACAGATTCAGTGCAATTCCTATCAAAATCCCACTAGTGTTTTTTACAGATAGAGGAAAAATAATTCTACAACTCACATGGAACCACATAAAGCCATGAATAGCCAAATCAATCTTGAGAAAGAACAAAACCAGAGCCATCACATTTCCTGATTTTAAAATATATTACAAAGCTATCATAATCAAAACAATATGGTACTGGCATAAAGTTAGACATAAAGACCAATGAAACAGAATAGAGAGTCCAGAAATAAATTTACACATAAATGGTCAACTGAGCTTTAACAAAACCGCCAAGAATACACAATGGGGAAAGGATAGTCTTTTCAACAAATGGTGCTGGGAAAACCGGATATCTACATCAAAAATAGTGAAATTAGATTTTTATCTTATACCATGCAAAAATCAACTCAAAAAAATAAAGATTCAAATGTAATATCTGAAACTGTAAAGCTCCTAGAAGAAAACACAGAGAGAAAACTTCGTGATGTTGGTCTATGCAATCATTTCATGGATATGACACCAAAAGCATAGGCAACAAAAACAAAAATAAGCAATTGGGACTACATCAAACAACAGAGTGTAAGGCAAGTCAGAGAATGGGAAAAAATATCTACAAACTGTATTTTTGAAAAGCAGTTAATATCAGAAATTTATAAGGAACTCCTTTAACTGAACAGCAACTTCCCCACCACAATTAAAAACTGGGCTAACGACTTAAATAGACATTTCTTCAGAGAAGACATATGAATAGCCAATATGGAAAAAAAAATACTCATGTCATTAATCATCAGGGAACTGCAAATCAAAACCACAATGAGATACCACCTCACATCTCTCAGGATAGCTATTATCAAAATAACAAAAGACAGTGTTGACAAGGATGCAGAGAAATTTGAACCCTTGCACACTATTGGTGAGAATACAGAATGGTGTTTTCCATACTATGGAAAACAGTATGGAGATGACTCAAAAAAATAAAAATAAAATTAACATAAAATTCAGCAATCTCACTTATGGGAATATACCCAAAAGAATTTAAATCAGGATCTCAAAGAGATATTAGTATTTCCACGTTCATTATAGTACTATTCACAATAGCCAAGATGTAGAAACAACCTAAGTGTCCATCGACAGATGAAGGGATAAAGAAAATACACACACACACACACACACACACACACACACACACACAGCGGAATGTTCTGCAGCCTTAAAAAAGAAGGAAATTCCACAATATGTCACAACATGGAGGAAACTTAAGGACATTGTGTTGAGTGACATAAGCCAAACACAGACAACAAATACTGCATGACTCTATTTATCTAATGAAGTATCTAAAACAGGTAAGTTCATAGAATCAAAGAGTAGAATGGAGGTTGCCAGAGACTGAGGAGAGGAAGAAATTATTAATCAACAAGCATCCAGTTTCAGTCGAGCAAGTTGATAATGTATTGTGATACCGTATTGTGCACTTAAAATTTTATTAAGAGGGTAGATCTTATATTAAATGTTCTTACCACAAAAAAAAAAATATATATAGATATATATATACATATATATATATATATATATATCTAGAGAGAGAGAGAGAGAGAGAGTCATTGAATTCACGTCATGAGCAGGGCATACGGGTTTGTTCTGCCCCAGAAACTCAAAGGCACACCAATGAAGAAGATCCCACAGACAAATATTTAAACTAGTAACCCTTCGGTTGTCACAAAGTGATTTTAAAAATTAATGAGCACTTATTATATTATCCATACTTCCTGGCTATTTTGACCATTACACGATTTAATAGTTTTTTTTTAATATTTCAAATGTAAAATAATTGAAAGGAATTTCATTCATTAATATTAGTTGCAGTAAATTTTCAGCAATCTTCCCACCTTAAGAGCCATTTGGGCATGCCGGTTTATGTTATCACAGCAGTTCAACATCTAGTTAATTAAATCTGAAGAAACCCACTTAGTCATTAGGCAATTTGCAATGTATAATAATAAACAACTGGTTTTGCTGATTGCTTTGGCTGATTGATTAAAGGCCTCAGAGAAATAGTAGAAACAATTCAGTTTGCGTGACAGCTTTACATTTCTGCTTTCCAGTAATTATAGTCTCTGATGAGCCAATACTTCCAGAGGAAAAACTGCAAATTTCTGAGTTGGTGTCTCATTTACAATATATTATTATCTTCATTATATTTACCTGAAGTAGACAATTAGCAAAAACAAAACCAAAGTACAGCAGAATAGAGGAGCTGCCAGTCCCCAGCCACAGATCATCTAAAGAAGTTAAATATGCACATAATCTATCTCTATACCTATGAGGCAATTAGAAAGTGATAGGCATTACCAGCCCTCAAATTCAAATGTGCTTCACTCTAAGTTGCTTTAAATGTTTCTTCTTGGTACATCTTCATATAGTGATGAACTTCAGGAAAATGTCAAGGTCACTCATTCTGTGTTTCAAAGACTTAGGGAACCGTTTGCCTATCATTCCATAATGTGCACCTTAATGATTATGATGGCCCTGAACTCGTGCTGCTTAGATATGAGGAGCATAATTGACAATGGTCCTAGTAGTCGCCCCTCTGGATGCACCACTGCATTTACACCAAGGTCACAATTCCCACGGATCGCTCCTAGTCAATGAGTGAACATGATGCAATACAAATGATGTGCTATTCTTGTGTAACGTGAAACTCCTTCAATGAGTAACTTGGCTCACAAACTCCCCGTTGGCTTGGCTGAAACTTTCTTGGAACTACACTGTAGTCTGAGACTCTTACTACTGAACCTTACTTCCCTGTCTGCTTCCGAGTGGTCAGACCTTTGTTTCCCACCAAGGACTCTTTCTGCCTACTCCTACTCTCTTCCCTTTACCCTTCACAGTTGTTACCCTCTCTTGCACATCTAACCCATCTTGGCATTTGCTTCTTGGAGGACCCAAACTCACAATGACGATGATTTTTATACTATCTCAGAAAGCAAAATCAAGGTAACCCATGGTGTATGAATGAATTTTAAATATTGCTGGACCCAGAGTAAAAAAAAAATATCTGAAAGTTTAATAGTTTTCTTGTCAGGGTCACAAATTAGCTATAAAACCATTGATAATCTCTGATGCTGTTTCCTTTGTATTTGTGTCAAAAATATCCACAGACGCACATTACAATGAAAAGAAAGTCTGGCTTCTCCTGATATATACCTTCTATTATTCAAAGATTAATGCAGAGATATTTAAAACTCTTTCATCTTAAAATTTATAGTTTTTGATTAACTGATACATTTTAGGTAATTTTTCTGCTTAATAGTTTTTCTGTTAGAAAATCATTATGAAAAGTATAGAACATTATTTAAAAATAAATAAAAACCACCACCTAGTTCCAGCACCCAAAGATTCTATGATATTATAGTTAACCGTTTTAGAATGCTTTTGTCTATATTTTTCTCTGCATATAAAAATACAGACAAAAGCATACTATATATAAATATACACATACACACACAGGTGAGATAACAGTATATATATAAATTTATCCTGCTTTCCCCCATGGTATTAAAATTTTTCATAGAATACTTGTAACAGCTGCACAATATTCTATCATACATTATTCTTTCATTCCATTATTCTGTTATTTACTCAATTATTCCCTTATTCTTGGAATTCAGATAACTTCTCATTTTCTGGCTATTATAAACAGCCTATAATGAATATCCTTGCTCATAAAACATTTAGTCTGCATTTTGAGATTTTTTCCCTTTATATGGATTCCTAGAAGTCCTTTCTGGCTTCCCGATAAGCCTGCAGCTTAAGAAGAAACAACAAACTTACTCCCCACATTTATATCGCACGTTAGAAGAATATGGGCCCAGCACTCAGAAGACTTGCTATTAACACTAACTAGCTGGGTGTCCTATATGAGTCTCTTTACCTCAGAGTCTAAAAGTGTGAAATCAGGGAGTTGAATTAGATTATCCTTTAGATAGATTATCATTCCACCATGTTTAGTATTCCTTAAATATCTGTTTAGTGGACCTAACTCCTATCCAGTGCCATAATTTTTCTTAGGGCTGTATAGACACACAGGAATACCACTGGTAATGGATCTTAGGCTATTACTGTATTACTACTATCTTTATACAGAGAATACTCAACATTATATAGGAATATGGTTTGTCCTGTGACTCTCTTTTCTTTTACTCATATAACTTATTGCTGTCTATGTTTTTGAATTACTTTTGGCTTCTAAGTATTAGAAGTATTTGGCTATGTGAAACTGCTCACTAAACCGAATATTAACCCAAGGCAAAAAAATATTGTTCACTTGTTAAATATCAAGATACCACATTTAAAATTTTTCTTCTGTGTTCCTTAAATTTACATCTGGTTCAATCTTCATATAAAAACTATATTAAGTGTTGCCTTATGCATGGCCTTATGCTAGGAACTGAATTACAAAGACTTTATTTTTGATTTTGAGGAATTTCTAAATGAAAAACCACAACACTGAGGACAAAGGAATATCTGAACAACCTGTCTGAATCCCAATGCCTGCCAGAGGCTGAGGGTCTCTTGAAGGAGATCAGGAAAAGAGAACTCTGAAGAATTTTGGGTTTGGGGAGGCTGGAGCCGGGGCAACATTGTGCTCCTCAGAGGGAAGATATGTGAAGGAAATGGGTTCCAGGAAACCAATCAAGTGTTACGTAGGGTCTGCCCTAAATAGTTAATTAGGGTCTGCCAGCTCTCTGGGAGATTCAAGATCTGGAAGCTAAATCAGGAAAGATTTTTTTTTTTCCTGACGAAGGTGGAAACAGAACCATTTAATGTTTTACAGATTGAAAATAAGTCAGATGCAGAATAAATAAGAATGATAATTAGGAAAGACGAGTCTTCACAAATGGCAGTGCAAACAAGTAATGGAAGTTAGTGTGATCAGCAGCTGATCCAGGTTATTTGCTTGGTAAGAGTCTGTGGCCAATCTGAAGGGTATGGGAGTTGGTAGCCTCTGAAGACTCTGTCCACAAATTGTTAGAACTCTTGCCAGCAAAATTTCTTAAAGGAGAAAAAAATGGACATAAGTCCAGCAACCTAGGAGAATCTGTCACAATTTGAGGCACAGGCTCATAAACATTGAATATGTTGAGCCTCGAGTGGGAATAGCTCCACAGGACCATGCCCGAGATTCTAGCGATTCTGCTTGTGGATGAACCATACTCTCCAAGAACCTTGTACCTACTTCAGTTGTTCTCCGTCAGCTCTCCACCTGATGGATCTGCCCCCACCCCTATTTCCCTCCCCACCACTTCTCTCCTCAAACTTTGGAGTCCCTACTCCTTCTGGCATCCACTGCTAGCATCTCATGTGTTTTCCGTTACCTCCTCATTTGGCCGTACCTCCCCCTGGGCCAGTACACCTGCCCTTCACCTCAGTCCAGCCCAATGCTATAGTGGAGCCTCCCCCAAATATTCACATGAAGGCTTTGAGCCCTCTGAACCTCCATGGCAGCCAAGATTTGAGCATTCCAACTTCTATGGTGAGTGAAGCTGAATTTGAAGAGATCATCAAGTGAAACAACGATTTCCAGCAATTTTATTTCCAAAGTGATATCTGGAGCCAGTACAGGGGATTATAGTGACATTTAGATACTGCTCACAGCTTTTACTATTATCAAACAGTCTCATGAGGTTGTCAGTGAAAAGTATCTTCATTGCATTGAAGCTTAGTCCTATGGTGTGAGTGTCAGGGGAGGTCACCTAGCTGGTCACCTAGCCAGAACAATCTGCACTGGGGCCTGCTTCATAATGAGGACCAGCATGATGATTGTTAACAAGAAAAGAGCCAAGAGCATGGAGAGAAACCAGAAAACAGAATGGGACTCGCACCACTGAGAACAGAGTCTGGTTGGAAGCGAATGTTTTTAATGGACTTGCATCTCCTCACCTTCATCAGGACTAAAGGACAGAGGCAGCTCCACCCTTTCCCCTCCTCCAAACCTTTAACCCGAAGAATACCCTCTGCCCTATAGGACCAAAGATTTCTTGGCGTCCCTCCCAATCCCACATGTCCTATTTGCCAGGGGAGAGAACCTATCAGATAGAATATAAGGAAAAGAAAGCAATGATTAGGTTAAAACTTAAAATACACATCTTTTTTTTTTTAATGGACAACACTATCTTATAATGTTCAGGGTCATTTTATCACAATCGAGTGTTAAAGCTATTTACAAAGCAGCAATTACTATAAAAATAATTGGGGAAGAAAGTTTTTATCATTGAGATGAGTCTTATGGAAAGAGCTTCTGAAATGGAAGGCAACATTTTATTTTTTGACCTTGATAGTAGTTACTAAGGTGTTCACTGTTATGAAAATTCATGTTGTACATTTGTTTTGTGTAATTTTCTGTATCTTTATTTTATATTCCAATAAAGAATTGTTTTAAAAGAAATAATGGTATTTATGTGAAATAACAATCAAATATAATATGTGGAACTTGTTTGGATCCTGATTTGAACAAACCAATTACAAAATATTTATGAGATAATCAGAAAAATTAGAACATTAACTAGATCTTTGATGATATTTAGGAATTATTGTTTAATTTTTAATATGACTGCTACTGTGTGTTTTAGAAAAAGTATTATTTAAATATACACACTGAAATACTTTAAATACTGTTTGATTAACTGATACATTTCTTCAAAATAATCCATTGGGGGTAGAAATGTTAGGTTGGGGTATAAATGAAACAAATTGACCATATGTTGAAAATTGGTGAGAATGGTTGGAGAATACATGGGGGTTCGTTGTATTATTCCCTCTAGTTTTGTGCATGTTTGAAAATTTCCATAACAAAAAATTTCTTTTATTGATATGATTTAGATAAGTAGTTCATAAGCAAAAGAAAAATGATGGACCTGTAGATTCTCTATAGGACTGCTGAAACAGCTTCCTCTCTTCAGTTAGCTGCTCTGGAAATTCTCCCTGCATAAGATAATTGTTTAAGTAAACTAAAACTTCAGGGCCAGGTGTCATTTGTCAGGTAAAATGTCCCCAGATAACAAACAACCTAAACCTTCTTTCAGATCACACTGACAAAATAAAACACATTTTAATTTCTCTCTGGAGGGCTGGAGACAATGATGTACAGGCTAACTTGTAAATGTAGGAGCTGATGCCCAGACTGATGCACCTGAGAGGATGGAACCTTCCATTCCATCCTGCAGAATCTCAGGTCCAGATCTAAAATCTGTCTCTGAAATGCCTCCCACATTTGTTGAACAGCTGCTCAATCTCAAGTTAGCACGCAAGTAAAACATAACAACGCAAGTTGTTTTTTAAGGCCTTGCTGCCTTAATTTTGTCATGCTGGCATCAGCACCATATGCCTACTGGTGTGGCAAATTGAGAAGAAAATGTTTCTATGACTGTGCTACTGATTTTTAAAATAACATATCTAATGAGCCAGCTGTGATTAGAAAAAAACATTAATAATCATTTCTGCAGTTTATTTTATCCTAAACAGATCTCAAATATTATTCTGTCTTTTCAAAACTATAATACAGATATCATACAGATGGCCCATCTGATGGGTTCTATCTTAAACAAGCCACCTAGGAGATCACTGCTTCTATCGAAAGGTAGGAAAAATAATTTATCCCAGGTCAAATGGGAAAAACTGGAATTATTATTCTGACAAAATGACATACATTTGATAAGACAGTGGTGTCAGGTCATGGATATACAGTGATATTTCTCCCCAGAACTTGAATATAAGGGAAATGAATATTGACTTTGAGCATTAAACCATGCAATGAATATGTAGTGATCAGAGCTAAGAATGCAAATCCGCGTCTAGACTAAGCAGCTGTCAGGTCATCAAGACTGGGCTATGAAAGAATGAATATGTTATGATACTTAAAAAATGTGTTCATCAAAGGTGTGTGGAAGGGGGTGATGTTGGCCCATGACAGAAATATAGGAAAAGTAGTATCATTAAGGCAAGTGTTGGCTATAGATGTCTAAACGTTATTCAGGGGACAAGGAGCCTTAAACCAATAGCTCTAATCACTCGAGTCTCATAGCAAGACCACCCCTCCTTGAGCCAGATGCATCCGTCTATGGAAACTCAAGGCAGAGGTTGCAATCTGGAGTGCTGGACAGCTAACCTGGCTCACAGATGGATTTGTCTGGCTCCTGTAGCTTTTCTTTTAATATTCATATTAACTGGAAACATTTTCTTAAATGAAAAGGTTTTATGTAAGAATCTCTATTTATTAATTTTCTTGAAAAAGCCTGACTTCCACTGTTAGTCTTCTACAGAGAGAAAGGGAGCTGATCATGTCAATGCGAGGACTCCTGCCTGTGTGACAGTTTTATGATTCGTGGTACAGTAAGAAACTGGCATTTTGATTTTACACATCAGTCTGCAGTCAGTCAGTCCTAGAAAGATGGATCCACTCTTAGTATAACAATAAAACCTAGTGTCAGTCTCCAAGGCTGAGAATCAAAACCCCTGCTGCTACTAAACTCACAGTGTGTCATGCTCCCTAGTCTAGTGGCTTGGGACTGAACCACCCAATGTTACCATATGGAATCCTCCACGAAGAGGACGTTTTCTGGTTTTTATTTTATATTTGGAAGGTACTTCATGCTCTAATTTTGTTTTATAAATAATCACATTTGCTTACATTATACTTTTGTATGTAGGTGTGTGTGTGCGTGTGCGCGTGTGTGTGTGCGCGTGTGTGTGTGTGCGTGTGTGTGTGTGTGTGTGTGTGTGTGTGTGTGTGTGTAAAATCCAAAGATAGGCAATTAGGTTAGTGGAAAAGCATACAAAATAAAAGTTTTTGGTTCTAAAATAAAATGATCTTTGTCTTTCTAGCACTTTATACTGCAGAGTACTGGGTGTATGTTTTTGGTTGCTTTATTTTTTCTATATGCATCACATTTCATAGCTCTTTATTAATTGTGAAAGAAGTATTGCTTTTTCTAACTCTCAAATCTTATTTTCTTTGCTACTTTGTTAATGTCATTGCCTCTGTAGTCACCCACTACTCTCCTATATTTTATAATTTAGAAAATGTCCACCTACATATTGCACCTCAATTGTGTCATCTGCCAGAAAACGAGATGATTGGGGAAGAAAATCTTAAAAACACTTCCTACACATTCTCACATTGCAGAGGCTTTACATCACAGGCATTTGGGAGTCCCACTGTGTCTGGGAGAACTTTAGAACGATTCATGCAGGAAGCAGCTTAGGAAAAGATGAACATGGGTGTGGTAATGCTTACTCATGTAGAAACTTCAAAATATTTAAGATCCTCCAATTCTTTTCCTAATTCAGCCATAAGCATAGACATCTCACTCAATCATTTATTCATTTTTAAAAATGGTTTTGTAGGCGACCAAAGATATACCCAAAGCCAATAGAAAGCAATTTTCCTAACCTTAGTATTAAAGATCATAATAATGATAATTATTATGACAACAAAACAGATAAGAAAATTTTTACCTTTGCAACCACATATGTGATTTCAGTTGTTTTGTTTTCTGCTTTAAAGGATAGAACAGTTAGGCAGTTTGCAAGAATTTCCAGAAAACACTAAGTAGATCTATACCTATGATTTGTGTTTTCCTCCTATTAGGAAATGTCTTTGGACAACAAACTAAAGTGCACTGCAAGGTATAGGCTGGCAACTGCTTAAGGGATATTTCTCAATATCACTTCCAAATAATTTTTAAAAAAACACAGAATGCCAGAAATTTATTTTCTATCTCTGTCCCCACCTATATCATTCCTGTATCAGCATCATTTATGGTTGAAGCATCTTAAATGAACAGTGAATATGTGGCGTACTGAGATAGAAAATAAATAGAGCTCTTAAAATGATGTTTTTAAAATCACATATGCATTTGATTAATAAATCAGGCACACATAGAACTGAGAAATTTCTCAGACCTTTCCTCTCCACAAAATGGAATACTTTAAAGGCGACATTTTAACATCTAAAATACATCTTCAGTGACCGAGAGATGTGTTTGGGTCAATTCGTTATCCAGGTTATAAACTTAAAGTTTATTTTAGGTCTTGCTTCCAAAGAAACAGAGAATAATAAACAAATGGAACAATAATCACATTTTTGAAAGACTAAATATTGATGTTGTAACAATAAAATTGACAATCTAGCTCCAGCAACTCAAATAAGGCACCTATATTGGCTTAAGGATAGGTTTTATCCCATAAGGACATTATGTTTCTTGTCTTTAATGAGTACTTACAATTCAGATAGAGATAGAACTATCAGAGATATAATTTTAATGTAAACATTACTGAAAGTAGGATCAGTTTTTTTTTTCCTAAAATAGATCTGCTTAACTAAAACTTGTTCCTTCTCCTGTAAACTCTGTCAGCAACAAGCCAAAGAATTTAAACCTGACAAATAGTGTTACAGAGGAAGCTATGTGAGATTGTATTGTTAAAACTTAACTTTTAGTCTATGACCATACCACCCTGAAAATGCTGGATCTCATCTGATCTTGGAAGCTAAGCAGGCTCAGGCCATCGTTAGTACTTGGATGGGAGACCACCTAGGAATACCAGGTACTGTATGTATTTAAAAAAAAAAAAAAAAAAAACTTTTAAATGACAACTGTACTATTTTATCATAGTGACAAGACAACGACTCTGTGAGTTCCACGTGGGAACCCTGAAATTCATTTTTAAACTGCCTTAACAATCTACAGGTAAGCTTAGAGATCTGACAACCAATGAGGACATTTGATGGCCTCGCAGGTGTGCTTTCGCTATGGTATTGTGTAATAGAAGGGGGAAAATATCAAGCTGAATGTGAAGTATTAGGCATTCATAAGCAACCACAGAATGACCTGCCAGGAGGTGGTGTACATATTTATCTATACTACTCAAAGCCAGTACCGAGCTTCTCTAAACTTGAAGGGGAAAAAAGCAAATGACTCCACTGCCTGGTATTTACTCTGCAAAGCAAGGACTGCGGTGAGCCTATTCCACTTGAAAACCTTGAGCTTCAGAACTAGGCACTTAGGATCTTTGTGACTTTGAATCTAAAATTTTTATAAAATTTATAAGTTTAAAGTGTAAAAATAGAACAGAAATACCTACCCCACCAGAATGTAAGGCTGTTGTAAAAGTCAAATGAGGTAGATAACGTGCTTAGTAATGTGCCCGATGGGGAGTAAGTACTCAATAAATGAAAGGGCTTTGTATTACCCTCTTCATGCACCGTCTGCCGCTGCTAGAAGCGAAGGGATAGCACTGCTCCTGCTTTGCTTTGCTTTACCTCATAGATGTGGTCAGCACAGCTGAAATGCAGCAGTTTCTGGTTTCTTCCCAGAGGAAGAAAGTTATGTATTACAACGTAATATGCATGAGTCCTGCTTACCGACGTTGGTGAGATGCCAAGAAGGAGATAGTTTTCCTGAGGAGGGTTGACTGAGAGGGAATATATGTATCCTTTTCTGTGCGGCAGTATGTGCGGGCCGCCCCACTATAATTTGGAATGCCACTTGTGCACATAAGAAACACAAATGACCAATTTTATCATCTTGAGTGGAATTGAACTTTTTCCCCCATGGGTACTTTTCAATTCAAGTCATTGCTTAAACATCGCCTTCTCGATGAGGCCTCCTCTGACTGTCATGTTAAAGTTGCAACCCACCTCCCCATATCGATTCTCCTTCCTTAATGTTTTCTTCTTTTTTTGCTCCATTAATGTAATGGAAGATACACTTTTCAAATGTATTATATCTTTTTTTTAAACAAAATCCTCACATATCTATTATTGAACCAACCTACTAGTGCAGAAGCATATTACACATTACATCTCTCGCTTAATCATCTGTCTCTTCCACCTAGAATATAACCTTCTGGGGGGCAGGAATCTTTGTGCCTGGAACACTTGATAACTTGTTGAGAGAACAAAGAAATAAATAGATTTGTTCATATTTGCTTGTATATGCACAAAGAAACTCTGGAAAGCTTACCAAGAAAATAACAGTTGTTACTTGGGCAGGGAAAGTGGGAGAGGTAATCTGTATGAACTGGGGATAGGAGTGGGAGGGAGGTTTCAATTTTTTATTTTTGTATAAAAATATGTGCATGATTTTAAACAGATCAGACATCACTGTTTCTAAAATCACCTTTTTCTGACTTCTCTTTCTTTACTTTCCCTAAAGAGATCTCTCTCCTTTCTCCTTTTCCTGCACCCCCTTAATTTCTCTGTCAAGCCTCAAAATAGAAAGTTTTCTTCTTGCTACATATGCAAATGCATCTGTACATAACTTTTCGGTATAAATGAATGTTGTAAGAAAAGTGTTAAATTGAACCTCAGTTCCAAAACAGATATTTTACTTAACTACAAAATGTAACCAGATATCTTCAGTAAAGACTTACTGAACAAAAGCAACAACAGAAAGTTTACTCTAAAGAGGAAGGCCGATCAGAAGAGCAGTGGTGACTTTCGAGGATTTGATAAACTGATGGCACATCATGACAACTGCTTTGTCCAGCTCTGGCCCTCACTCCCAGTGGCCATGTGATGGAAGGTCCATCATGTTGCAGGAGAAGTGGCCTCTGGGCTGGGAACAGGTTCTCTGGGATTCTCCCTGCTGAGAATTTCCCTGAGGGCAGGATGTCCATCTCTGGGCTATACCCTCTGTCATTCTGATCAAAAGACTATTTGGCATCAAGGCATCTGAGGCGAATGCCTCAGAGAGACTGAGAACACAAACAAGCAGATCTCTAAAGTGGTGTGAAGAAAACAGAAGGGACCCATGAGTTGGGATGTGTTAAGCATTATGAATTAATTTACATAGTCACCAGCGGAAGCAACCTGATCTGAAGTCAAGATGAAGCCAAGAGCCTTGCTTTTCATTCTCCAGTGCATTGGAACATAAGTAAAATTTTAAAATATAGATGCTCTGTTCTTCCCTTCCAGCCTATTTTTTAACCATCTTCCCATGTTTGCCAGCCAGTTCTAGGCAAGTGAATTACTATTCTAGCCACATTCCCCTAGGAAGGAAAGAATAGACTCAATCCATCTTCACTTCTCTCCTCTTACACAGTAGGTCCTGAGCAGCGATGCAAAACTGTGAAGAAGCAATGCAAAACTATGAAGCACAGCAAAGTGATAAAGGCCATAAATTACAAATTCCTAAACCCTTATTATGCAGAAAACCAATTTCTTGTTACTATATTAAGATCCGACTAGCCCTAGACCCAGTACCTTTTATGTCTTCCTATGAAAGGAATTGTTTTAAATATAAGAATTTATTCTTAAGGGTGGCTCCATAGTGTAGTGGTGAGCACATCTACTTTGCATGCAGAAGGTCCTGGGTTCGTGCCCCAGGTGGAGCCACAGGCCAGGCCCTGGGTGTGGGTGCATGCCGTGAGCATGTTGGAGGGGACACCCCACCTTCAGAGATCCAGTTCTTAAGGGGAAACAGCAACATCCATAGGTCAGGGGTGGAAGTGGGGACGGGGGCAATTAAAGGGAGAGAAAAAATAATTTATTCCTAATTTCTCACAAAATCATTTTTCTCTCTAAAAAAATAAGTGAACAGTAGTCCAGCATCAAAAATTAACAGTCACATACCACAATGACCAATAAATATCTTGTATTAAAACAAAGTCTAAAGAATGTTTAAATCGACTTGTTAGATTGTGTATTGTATTTAATCCACTAACTTCAAAAATCATGTTAATGTAATTGGAGATTGAAAGCAACATTTTATAAATTGTTGCTAGATATTTCTCAGTGTTGGCTGTTGCTTCTATCCTGAAGCTTTATAGCGATACCACCCCCATGAAACCCTGCCCCCAAAACAAGACTGTTGCCATATGATGTCAGAGAACAAGCAGTTGCACGTCATTTAGTTCTTTGCTTCCCCCACTACTTACTGCCATGACCGTAGTTATTTTTCCATTGTAGGAGTTACAGTGAAAAAGGAGCAGACTCCATCATACCTCCAAGTTACATAACACCCAGCCTCTGAGCAGCACCCACAGATAGAGGACTTCAGACCCTAAATAGCAACTTTGCTCTGAGCAGCAAATAGAAGACGCAGTTCCGCTTATGACATTTAGAGACTGCAACACAATCTATGAAATTGGACTTTTTAGAGCCGTAAACAGAAGTCACGCTTCAGCAGTCAAGTGCTGGAGGAAGGGGTAAGACACAACCAAAAGCTCTAGCAGTTGCCATGGCAGCAGCAAAGGACTAGGAAAGGTTTCCAGAAGCAGTTCTGTCTCAAGAGTTTATAATACAGTCACATGCTGTCTGTGTTTAACACATGCTGAATGAAGACAGTATGTTTTCCGACTTCCTCTGTCACTTTGCATTAGAATTCTCTGGTGAAATTCTGGAGAGGAGAGTGTGATGTGTTTGTTCTCTGACCCAGGTCTTCAAGTTAGTCTACAACAAAGAAGGCTCAGGTCTTCCTCCCCAGCCTGAGCAGGAAATGCAGCACGAGCCAATCGCTGACAGAGATTTAGCCCAGCTGGCTGAAATTTCCAGTTATACTGTAACATTTACCAGTCTCTTACTGCAGAGTGATTGATCTAACAACAAACTTGATTCAGTCGCTATAGTATTAATTGGAAATACTAAGGGCTAATACAGATGAAACGGGAACGTTCTTTGAATCTGAATTCCTTTTAGAAAAAGCAACAAGGAGATATTTCTTTTTTTTCTTTATTTCTCTCTAAATAATTTACAGAGGAAAACTAGGCTCCGATTGTAGATGTCACCTCTTTCCTGGGAACAAGAGACCAGACCCTTAGATGTGGGTTCACTCTCTAGATAAATTTTACTCTTCTTCTACCCTGGGGAAGACCAACTTACTTTTCTTATTATGGCAAAGTATACATAAATTTTTACCAAGTATATAATTCAGTGGCATTAGGTACACTCACAATGGTGTATAACCATCACCACTATCTATTTCTGGAACTTTTTCATCATCCCAAACAATAATAACCCCATTATTCCCTCCTGCCAGCCCTTAGCAACCACGATTCCACTTTCTGTCTTGACGCCTGTTCTAGGTACCTCATATAAGTGAAATCATATAATATATGTCCTTTTATGTCTGGTTTCTTTCACTTAGCATAATGTTTTCAAGGTTCATCCATGTTTTTGCATGTGTCAGAATTTCCTCCCTTTTGAAGCCTGAATAACATAAAATAATTATAATTACATTAATATTATGATATGCACACATTTATGTATTTTTGTTTATCTTTTCCTCTTTCAGTGGACATTTGGATTTTTTCTACCTTTTGGCTATCGTGACCAGTGCTACTGTGACATTGATATCAAGTATCCATTTAAGTCCCTACTTTCAGTTCTTTTGAGTATATACCCTGAAGTGGAATTACTGGATCATATAATAATTCTATGTTTAACTTTTTGAGAAACCACCCAACTGTTTCCCACAGCATCTGTACCACTTTACATTTCCATAAAGCTACTTCTCTTAATATCTATGAAGAGATATGACCTCTGTGTCACTTCCCCTAATTTCAAGGGGTTGGGGGAAGTTTGCCAGTAGTGCCAACCTTATGAGTCAGTGTTGATACATGTCCTGATGACACACTGAAATCCTGTTAGCTTAAAGTCAGTAAATATGTGTTGAGTGCCTATGATGAGCTAGGCAATGTGCCAGGCATTAGAGATACAAAAGTTCATAACTTAGGAAGATAGAAATTTAAATGTAAAAGTGTAGTGTGATGAATCTACTTATAGAAGGACGTGCAAGGCAATAAATGGGTAGAAAAACCTTTGCAGATAGGATGACTAGGCTGGGTTTTGAATAATTAATTAGTTTGCAAGGTGAGAAGAAGAAGACTAGCCTAAGTAGGAAATAAGTTAAAAGAAGTTCCAAAGTATAAAAGTAAATAAAGGTCACTTTTCACTCGTGCTTTCTGCTGGACCCCTGTGACGGCCAAAAACAAAGAAACATGAGTAGGCTAGTCTGCTGAGGATGAAATACATGGAATGAAGTCCAGTCATCCCAGCTGAAGTCATCATAGATGAGCAAACTGCCAGCTAATTGTCAAAACAGTGATTAAGCTCCAGCTAAAATTAAAGCATCAGCCATACTAAGCGAAGATCAGCAGAACCACCCAAACAACATGTAGATTAATGAGAAATAATAAGTGGCTGTTGTTTCACACTGTATTTTGGATTTGTCTGTTATACAGGAATAGCTAACTGACCTCTGCCAATTTACCTGTTCCAAAAATATGTGTATTTTCTCAAACTACTTATGCTTATGAATTAACATTCACTGTCTTTAAAAATATTTTTAAAATTTAATCTATCACTAAGTTCAGGATACTCTATTATCCTTATAGTCATTCAATTATTATATCATCTATGAACCTAAATTTTTTTTTTAGAATTTAGTTGTTTCTTTTAGTCTTCTAAAATCAACCTCCATTAATCTATTTGAAATTAAGCTACATTCTCTTCAACAATGTGACAATTCAGAGGACAGTGATTATGAGCAAAGGAAAGAGAAAAATCTTTAGAGAAGATTTCCTAAAGTCACAAACTTGGATGTTTCCTTTTTCTCCCATCCTATCTCAGTTTCATCACTGGCTCAGGACCTCAGGTGACACAGAACTGGTTTCAAATATAAGAGAAAGAGGTGTATGTACATCAATTACCCATGGTAAGAGAAGTTAAAAAAAAAAAAAAAGCAGGAGCCTTTCAGATCGAGATGAATATTTATTTTGGTCTTGAAAAAACATCAAACATTTCTTACAGTGATGTATAACACGGATTGATTTAACATGTTGTCCTCACATTTGTACTTTTAAAAGCTTTTAAAAAGGAAAAGATATTACAAAAAGAGAAGATGAAAATATTGACATTTTAAATCCTGAACTTTTAAATTCATTACCTTTTCTTTCTGCTCAGTGCCTTTTCTAGATTCTGTCTTTTTCTTGCATTATACTGTTTTTTAAAATAGTCTTCAATTATCTGAAACAAAGGCGGATTGATTAGGACTCTCATTAATGCCTCAGATGCCCCATTCTTGAAAGGTGAAATGCTTCTTCAAAAACCCTTTCTAAGCAAGCTCTCAAGTCAATTGCTCTCCTTTTTTGGTAATGTAAAACAAATTGTACCATTAGTCATTTAACACAAGCAGAACATCTCCCTTTGTGAAAAGCTGCCAAGTTATTTGCTTTATAAAACTAAAAGATAAATCACATTTACCTAATGGATGAAATTTGATAATTTCTCCATATGTTATTCTTAAAATTGACATGGCAGCAGCTGCCAAAAAGAAGCAATAAACAATACTCTAAAGAAAGAAAAATAGTTCTTGAATCTTTATTAAACATATCTTTGTTTTAAAATATGATTCTGTTTCTACCAAGAAATTGGCATTTTCACTTAGTCTTTTTCCTACAATAAAACAGCTCGAAATGAGTAACTATCCTCAAAGCCAGTCTACAGCAAAAGCAGCATTCCCAAGTTACTTTTTAGTATTCTTAGGTTACCAACAAATGGCTGTGAATATGGACTATTTGTGTTAAACAAAGCAACAAAAAGATGCCCACATCTCAGTCATTTGTTTTCTAAGATAGATGACCTTTGCACTGAGCATCATCAGTTAGAAAACCCGAACCCTTCAGAGTAAAATGAGCCTAAATTCAAATTGCTTTCTTTAAGTCCAACCTGGATCTCTTAAGGTCATTGCCCATATTTAAAATATACCCTTACTTCTGGCAGTTATGCTATGTACCAATGGAGCTTCCTCTAAGAAGCTGAACATTCTATTAATTTCATTTGATCTCTTTTGCTATTTGGCAATGGTTTCCCAAGAATTTAATGGAAATGGCTACAATGATGGCCAAAAATCACTCTTACTCAATGGCAAGATGCCACTAGTGTGTATGTGTGTGTGTGTGTGTACATCCTCACTAGTCACCTTTGTTAATTTTTAAAGCAGTTCATTCTTACCTGTCTGGACAGGTCATGGCAGAGACTATTGTTTCTTTTATAATAAAATCACATTTGTGTTGCATTTTTTTTTTTTGAAAAATTTTCCCTTCTATGCCCACTAAAGAGAGGTGTGATTCAAAGAGAGGCCAATATAAACTAATTTAGTGGTAACCATGAGCCAAGTGCTTTACATATGTTTATGTTATTTTATTTAGTCCTCATAACCACACTATAATTTTAAGTATTATTATCTCTATTTTGTAATTAAGGAAATTAAGACTCTTTAATCAAGGAGATCACATACAGGGTCAGAATTTGATCCTACATAGGTCTGACTCCTAAGCCAGAGATCTACCCATTTCTTCTTATTACCCAATCAGATTTTAATAAAACCCATTTGAATGATATATATCAGAAGCTCCCAGAATTTGTCTAATTTTATTTCTGGATCTAAAATTAGTTTCTCCTCTTTTTTTAGAATCAAATGTGCAGCTTGCTTATATTTAATCCTTCTTAGTTGTCCAAAATGTTAAGTAATACAATTAAATTATGGTCCCCTATTACAAAAATCAAACATCCGTGACTTACAGGTAAAAGAGGCAAACTCTTTACAAGGATCATGGTTTAAATTCTTGGTTCTGTCATCAGGCAGGTCGATGTTCAAATCTTCAGGGGGTCATTTGAGGACTAAACAAGGTCATGGAGGTAAGCACCTGATAAATGTCCAATAAATAGTAACTTAATTTGACAAATACTTACAGAGTGGCAAGCAAAGCTGAGCTGATTCCCGCCCCTATTAGACAGGACTTGGGAAAGGAAAAGGGGAATGAAAAACGAAGGAAAGGGATGAGAGAAATGGGCAAGGGCTTTAGGGTCATAGGGTCAAACATACCAGAGCACACACAGAGACCAAAACTTCCACTTTATAAAGTCAAGGGCTGTGGCTTTTAATTACATCTGTTAGATGTAATTCTATTAGAGAATCTTCCAATTCCCACTTGAGAGGGAAACAATGGAGCTTGGCAGATAATAAGCAGGGATGACAACAATGCTCAGACATCAAGCCTATTGACAGAACAAGCTGACAAGTTCATGCAGAATGGCAAATTCTCAAATGTGTTTTGCTGCCTTCAAATGTGGACAGATGTATATGGAAAAAAATTACTTCGTTGCAAATTAAATTTTCTATGGATTGCTCAGCAGCCCCTGCAGTTTTGACAGGTGCAAAGAGGCAGTGGAGGTAGGCTTGCAAAGCTAGCCCCAATGCCTCCCCCAGCTGTGCAAGGTGGATGATCAGCAAGATGTGCAGTTTCAGTTTTGCTAACATTTGTTCCATCAAGTTGTAAGTGACAAATGCTGCTAGGAAGAAGCCTTCCTAGCTAAACTCACCCCACCTCCATCTTTCATCCTTTAGGGAGCTTACTGTATACCAGGCACTGTTCTAAGTGCTATATATCATTTTATACATAAACCATTTTATCTTCATATCAGCCTGTGAGGTAGCCACTAAATTATCCTCATTTTGTGAATGAGGAAACAGAAACAGCACAATTAAGTAATTTGGCCATGCTCATACTTATAAGTGTCTGGGTCATATTTTGAACTTAAAGAGGAAGACACCGGAGTCCACACTGCATACAGAGCCTTCTAGTTGAGAAGCTAGCGATGCTAGGATTCAGTCCTGGCTCACCACTTCCTCATAGCAAAGGCTACATTCATGGGATGCATACAGTGGCCCCAACCCTGTGCTAAGCACCATCAACACATTTCTCATTTAATACAACACCTACAGGAAGTGAATACTATTGTCATCCTTAAAAATGAGTTGATTCAGTCTCAGATAGGGTAGCAACTTGTTCAAGTTTACAAAACTAATAAGTTAGAGCCAAAATTAAAGATTCAATATGCTTGACCCCAGAGCCCATGGTACCACTACAGTGTCCTGCATCTGACCCTTACTAGTTATCTTTTTTCTTTTTCAATTAGAGTTGACATTCGCTCTTATTTTATATTAGTTTCAGGTGTACAGCCTAGTGGTTAGACATTTATATAATTCACAAAGTGATCCCTCCAATTAATCTAGGGCCCACCTGGCACTATACATAGTTATTACAATATTATTGACTATATTCCCTATGCTCTACTTCACATCCCTGTGACTATTTCATAACTACTAATTTGCACATCTTAATCCCTTTCCCTTTTCACCCAGTCCCCAGTCCCCTCTGGTCTGGCAATCACCAGTTTTCTGTATCTGTGAGTGTGTTTCTGATTTGTTTGTTCATTTATTTTGTTCTCTAGATTCCACATATAAATGAGATCTTACTAGTCGTCTTGAGCATCTGACCTCTCTAAGCTTCAGTTTCCTCAGCTGTAAAATGGGAAAAATATTAATAACTATCAAAAAACCAATGGGAGGGTGGAAAAAAGAAAGATATGTGAAGATGATCCACAAACTATAATGTACTAGACAATCTTAGTTATTATCTTTTTTTTTCTGAATTACTCTATATTTGTTCCTTCGTGCTTTCAAATACTTATGAAATAATTCCCTGACTAAAAGCAAGTTTCTGCAGGGTGCAAACAACGACTCCTCTGCTTGCAATTTTATCTCTCATAGTATTTGGTATAAAATTTGGATATATAGTTAGGCACATAGTTAGGACCTAATAAATGTTTCTTAAGTAAGCACAGGCATGGGGAACAGCAATGCCAGAGATTTCATCTGAGGAGGAAGCTTGGTTAAGCCATTTTACAAAGGCTAATTCTGATTTTTAGCCAATAGTTCTCTTTATAATGCATGAAATACACGCTTTTGTTTTTGTTTTTGTTTTACTTTAAAACAATGCATAAACTAATATAAATTAACCTCAAATCAATGTCGGAAAAGACTCAAAAAAAAAAGCCCTGTTTTTCACTAAATCCCTAAACCTGAGATGTTCATCCAATCGCAGCTCTTTCAAAGGATCATGTGTCTAGAATAAGGAGAATCTACTTAATGGGAAATATATTAGTGTAGCAGGACTAGTGAAAATGACTCCCCCTCTTCTTGAATTTTCTAACCTATTCTCTACTTAACAAAGATTAACTCTCTAAATTTTGTAAGTAAAGACGTTTTCTCTACTACTAGTTTGATCAGTGTGTGACCATTATATTATCAATACACACTTTCTACAAGACATGCCGTAATTCCTATTCTTTTCCAAGTGAACGAATTCAGTCTTTCCCAAAGCTGAAGGTTTTGGCATGTGTAACCCCTCACTGATTTATTGACATAGCATTTTTAAAGGGTGGAGGGGAGGAAAGAGAAGAGAGAGAGCAGGCAAATCACTTGCCTCTATCTCTCCCCTGTCGAGTGGTTCCGTGCAGGAGTATCCCAGACAATCCCTGTAGCATGGCCGTGTCTTTAGTCCTGAACAAGGTAATATAGCAAATGAGCCTTTTTCCCTCCAACATGACTAGTTCCTTATGTGGCAGGGTCTTTGCATTTGCAGGTCATTTCGTGTAGGGTTCTTGTCCCCAGATTTCCCCATACCTGCCACTTTTCCACCTTTCAGGTTCTTTCTCAAGAAGCCTTCATTCCTAGCTGTTAGCCCCTGCTACTCAGTCCCACTCAGTAACCCCATTTAAGCATCTCCACAGCATTTTCTAGGCCTGATATTACCTTATGTATTTATTATCTGTCGCCCTTAACTTTAGTATAAGCCCCTTGAGGGCAGAGAAACGTCCTCAGATGCTTGGCACAGAGCAGATGCTCATTAAATATGTGTGAATTTAACTTTGGAAAAAAAAAACTCCTCCTCCCCCAAACTCCACTTCTATATCTATCCTTCATCTCCAAGCCAGAAAGGCTGTACCAAGACCATATCTAAGTAAGTGGCACTTCCTGGTCCTTGGTGGTGCCTAGCAGACTCATTGTGACTAGAGCACTTCTGCGCTGCCTGTGGCAGCCTCAGCTCAAATCCTATTTATTTTATTTTATTTTTTAATTTGTTTATGTGGTGTATCACATTAATTGATTTCCGTATGTTGAACCATCCCTGTGTCTCTGAGATGAAGCTCACTTGATCAATGTGTATAATCTTTTTAATATGTTGCTGTATTCGATTTCCTAGTATCTTATTCAGGATTTTTGCACCTGTGTTCATAAGAGATATTGGTCTGTAGTTTTCTTTTTGTGTGTTATCTTTACCAGGTTTTTATATCAGAGTAATATTGGCCTCATAAAATGAGTTGGAAAGTATTGCCTCCTCTTTGATTTTTTGGAAGCATTTGAGGAGAATAAGTATTAAATCTTTGAATGTTTGGTAGAATTCACTGGTGAAGCCATCTGGTCCTGGACTTTTACTTTTTGGTAGGTTTCTGATGATTGTTTCAATTTCCATGCTTCAGCTCAAATCCTAATCCACACCCTTAGTGTATTGTTGCAAGGAGTCTCTATCATTAATGCCAGGGTTCAAATTCCTGCTCTGGCTCTTACTAGCTGGGTGATCTTGGGGCTAGTTACTTAATTCCACTATGTCTGTTTCTTTTTACAGAGGGGATATATAGCACCTATCCTAAAGAGTTGTGAAGATTCACTGAGATAATATAAATGTACCAGGCTGAGTCTAGTGCCTGGCACAAGGTAAAATCTCAATATATTGTAACTCTGAATTTATTAATGATGCAAGAAAATTTACACTTGTGTCACTAGTCCCTTTACTGTGGGAGACCTCACTAATTGATTAGACCATTCTTTTATTACAAAAAAAGAAAAATCCTCGCAACCTTCCTAACACCACCCTCACCTAGGTAGCCACTACCAATAAATCATTTGGAATTGTCATGGAAATTGAAATCTATTAGCTCTTCCTACTTCAGAAGCTTTTAAGAAGCTGTCAAACAGGATTATTAACATTGAGCTTGGTGTCCGAGAATAAATCAGTAGTTATTTTTGCCTCTGGACAAGTGGCAAATTCAGCAGTATACATCTATGGAAAAACTCATTAGCATGGGAGAAGAGGAAGGAATGGAAGAATCTGCTCTTGATAGGTGAAGGTAGAGGGGAAGGCTTTTTCTCCTCCCATTAGGTTTGTCTACCAAGAGGTTATACAAATTAGGACTTTTGGAAGGCAGAGTGTGAGCAGTGCTCTGATTTGCTCCCTCATGTATGACTTTGGATGATATAGCTCTGATGGAAATTGGGAGGGAAGGCATCATTAAAGCTTACAGCATTTCTCCTACCCCACAGGTTTACAAAAAGAGAATGAATCAGATCACAAAATTGTTTACCTACAAGGCATTCTACACAGTCAATATAAATATGTTATATTGTCTTGCATCCCAAGAAGAAGTAGGAACAGGGCCATTTGGGACCTGTGGATTAAGGGATTTAAGAAATGAGCACATTAGCATTCAATGCATATTTTAAGGGTTTTCCCAAGTGTTTATCAATAAATGGAAGTGAAGGTGAGGTTGAACCAGCCAGGTACTTAACACCAAAAAAAAAAAAAAAAAAAAGATGTAGCATTCCTTCTGAGACTTGTCCCCAATGTGCACAGGCAGTGATACCCTTGGCCATTCCTTTTCAGCAACAGAGAGCTATCCTCTCTCTGTCTCCATCACAATCTGGCATGAGATGTCTCCATTTATTCATCTTGAATCTGTAATGTTACCCATTCTATACCTGTATGTTCCATTCTGTCCACCTTGTTCCCCTTGCCTAGGCCTTCTCCTCCAAAGCCCACTACCCCTCCCCATCTCAATTATCTATCTCGGATCTACTTCCCTGTGCAACACAGCTCAGCCCATTGTGCAACAGACTCAAGAAATCCTGAGCAGAGAGGCTGAGAGGAGACAACTGGGCCCCATTCTCAAATCAGGTCTCTGGGAGTCCTTGGAGCATGTCTGTTAAAAATGTATCATTAGCCTGATAATCCAGAATTGACCTCAGATGAATAAATATTAAAATCTTTGGAGAAGGATCTTAAAAGAAAAATAAACAAAGGTTTGATTTTCTAGACTTCTTTTATAGTTGGTTTCCTCTTCAAGAAGAATGTTAGCAAGATGACTTGCTTTCAATTGAACTAAGATTCTTTATTGTGAATGGCTATTTACATGAGCCTTGCAGAAAGCTATTTCTCAACATCTCCATCAAAACAGAAATTACTACAATAATATGTTCACTTAGCTCCTGTCAACCTGACACCTCCTCCATTGTCCAGAAGAGAGAAGAAATACTAGTCCGTGGTTATTATAAATGACATAAGTGAAATTTTATCACATATATATTTTCACCCACTACATTGCTGAATCCAGTAAAAGTGTGTTTGTTTTTTGCTTTTCTTAAGTAATGATAAATCAATAGAATTATTTGGCTTAATCTCTTTATGTTGACAGCTCATGGTAAATCATGAGGATGGAAGGAAGAGTGGACCATACTAGATTTCCTTTGTATTGTGTCCTTGAATCTCCAAGAAACTTTTCTCACTGTTCAGGTGACCTCACTCCCTAGGCTAGCTTAGCTATTCATGGGTAAACTTGATTTGCAAGTATACACCCATAGTCTTTCATTCAGTGATACCCCACATCGTTGATTTTTCATCTGACTTCTTTCTCTCCTTTCATCACATTGCCATTTGTCAGTCAATTTTATTGACCAGTCAGTGTGTTTTTATTTTTTAATTCTTTTAGGCTATGTAATAATGATGAGAAAAGACAAAAGCTGATAATATTCTAATCTGAATTTTTTTTTCAAGTGGTTCGTGGAGGAATTCGGATTGATACTACTGAACGTGACAGCTTCCATGAATGTCCTGTAATGTCTCTTGCAGTACCTGGTAAAATCTTCATATTCTTTCACAAGCATATCTATTATATTGTACATACAAAAGAACCTACCAGAGCATACAATTATGAATAGCTCGATCACAGAATTCCCCTAAATTAGTATCTAAAGGCATAAAAGCAGAGGTTAAAAATTGTTAAAAGCAACAAATATAGTGCAATGCTCCCCATAAGCATTTAATAGATACTCACTAACAGACTAAGAGACAAAGAAAATACCAAAATGTGATCTGTGCCTTCATAGATATACAGTCACTGATAAACCACAGAAACTTATGATGTGAAGCTTCATCAGCCTCTGAAGATTATAAATAAAGAGAGAGCAACAACAACAACAAAACACTGAAAATTCTGGAGCTGAAATTAAGTAATATAAAAGGCAGAATGAGCAGAACACTAAACACAGAGGAATAAATAACAACTTCATGAGATAAAACTTCCCATCATAGCACACTTATGCATACAAAATGGTTATCTTGGTTTGGATTCCTCATACTCAGAGACATGAATTTAAGTGTAAGTATTTTGTTTTGTTTGGAGTATGATCCTAGGGATCTGTGTGAAGGAAGAGAAATAAGAAAAGATAAGAGATTACCACTAAAGGAAGAGTTATCAAGCTGCTTTGGGCAACTTGAGCTGATACCACTGCGGAACTCTGGGAGACAGTGAGAAACATGCCTCAAAATTATCTCAACCAGGAGATGTTAGGAACTTGGGTATTTATCCACCAAAACCTTCACCTACCCAGCATTATTGGTTGGGGCTGCGTCCAGGGATGTTAACTCTCCGGCACTCCCGGCTTGCTCAGGTTTTGGCTGAGCATGTTCCCTTGGCTAGAAAAATCCCTCAAAAACTCACAACTTTTTGCACTAAGCAGCTTTCAGCCTGAAGAGGTTCATGTTAAGGAAAAACGGACAGAGCACCAACAGCACCTGACTCAATGGAAATCTGAATACGTAAGTGATTAAAATATGACTAACTGTATAATTTGATTTTAGTCCTTTGATTGCAAGGAAAGAAAACAAACTTAAGATAACCAAGACAAATTAAATTTATTTTAAAGATACCGTTAGGCTCATGGGCTTACAAGTAGAGAAAATAAAGTAATGCCAAGTCTAATGGGACCTCTAACAAGCCATTAAGAAGCAATGCAGCTACTTTGTCTCTTTCGAGGGCCAAACTCATGACTGGTCTCTGCTGGTCTCTTCCATTCATCTCTCTTTACTACTATATTAGTCGGGTTAGGTTATGTCACTGTAACACAAAACCCTCACATCTCTGGCTTAACACAATAAAAGTTAATTTCTCCTCAGTTGTTCTCCAGGCAGTGAATCAACAATTCTGATAGCTGTTTTGTATGTGGCAATTCAGTGATCCAGGCAGCTTTGATCTTATGGTTTAACAAAATCTCAACACATTTTTCAAAACATGGTACAGGAGGTTTTTACTGACTCAGTCTAGAAGTAACACACATCATTTCTACATATAGTCCTTTGGCCAGAACTGGTCACAAAGTCTTGCCTAACAACAAAAGGTTGAGATGCATAGTCTCCCATCTCTCAGAAAAGAGACCCAGATGTTGCTAAGCACTGGTAACGTCTACCATGCCAGACATAATTCCTCAAAACTTTAGCTTCCTTGTAACCAAATTGGCTAATTTGGCTGCTAGTACGCTTCATGACCTTTCTGCTTAGCCACTCAACTAACGTCTTCAGTCTTTCGGGTTTACGATGTCAAAATCCTAAGAACTCCTATACTCAGTGTCATCTAGCATTACCAAAAGTAGTAACACTAAATTTTTTTTTTTTAAATGTGGTGTGAATGACTTCTGACTTTGAGACTTAAGCATTAGAGAAGAGCCCCGGGGCAATGTTTACTGAACACTTAAAGAAAAAGGATTTTGCAACAAGTTACTTTTTCTAGCAAACTACCTTCTTCTTAAAGGCAGGGAAAAAATATTTGAAAACTTACAGAATGTAGAAAAATTCACCAGGAAGGCAGCTCCAGAGAACATTATAAGGAACAATGGCATTGGAACTGTCCTGGAAGACTTGAGAGGAAAGTAGCTATGATTTCTAATAAGGATAGAGTAAGTGATATAGGTCTGATTAACACTATAATAGCATATATAAAGTAGAATTCCAAAATATAAGATCTGAAACATAATAGATGCTTCCGAATTCTGCTATATAACAATTAAGAGTAAGTAAGAGAAAGAGAATCACAAGTAGAAGTGCTCACAGTTCTTCAAAATTACCTCAAAATTCTTCTAAAATTGTTTATTAGATGTTTTCCAAATTATAACACACGCTTGTTACGAAAAATGAAATAACCTGGTACAAAGGTATATGATGATGTGTTCATGTATAGGGTGAACTGCTACCAGATTGGGCAATAACAACTTCTGAGGAAAGCACAAATTACTGAAACTATAATACAAGCAATTCTCCTTACCTATCTTGAGAATCTTCTCTTTTTCCTTAGAGTTCAAGAATTTTATCTGTATATGCCTGGGTCTTTCTTCATCAAGATCATCTGTAATTCTAAAATCCTTTCAATCTGTAATCTCATATCTTTCTTTGATTCAGGAAAATTATTTTTTCAATTGTGATTTTTTTCCATCTGTGCCTTTTCCCATTCTGGGATTCCTATTATTCACAAGTCGGGTCTCTTGGATTTATCCTCCAACTCTCTTACCTTAATACAAGATTCATTAAACCTCCATCTTCCCAGATTCTTCTGTCTACCCTTTCTACAGTATTAGCAATATATTACTTATAGTTACATTTAGTACCACCATCTTCTAGTAGTACTAAATGGGCGAAACATTCTTAATTTACTATAATAATTGCATAATTAAAAAGACAAAGGAATATCAACAGTAAATAAATATAGAAATTATTAAAAGATAGTACAGATATAGCAAGTGTAAAGTAAATATTAACAACCCCAGAAAAAGAAGTTTCCTCAAAACTTCTTTTGAAATAGAACATCACTCCCATCACTTTTCAAATGATGCAAATTTTACAAAACACATTCGGCAGTATCATTAATCACAAACTAAGTACAGAATATTTTTATCTATGTATCAGAGAATCTTACGTGCCAGAATCTAGAATCAGCATCTTTCATTGATTTTCGCCCCCTACAACCAAAGATAGTTGGTTATAGGAGAAAGTGGGACATGAGCGAGAATTCTTTCTCCTCTGAGTTCATTCTTCAGAATCAAAGGGACTGTTGTGTTAAAAATTAAGCATTGTAGTCAAAAGTAAATAGGAACACATCTAATTTTTCATTGGTAAACAAATGTTTATTAAAAAATGGAAAAGCTGCTAGAACATTTTAAGTTTGCTCAATTCATTGCTAAAGGACATTGTTTGGGTGACTAATTTACTAAGTTCCAGAGGAAAATCAGGCACTTTACACAAATGAGAACATCTGCAGTCATTCCAGGAGCGATGAAAGTACAGAGCTATCAATCCTTGTGCTTCAGGGCATGGGCTGATCTGATCACCAGCTGGAAGAGAGAGGATATTCCCTATAGTATTTCTATAATAGCATCAATTACATTCAGATGTTTGTTTCCCTTTAAACACAACTCATTGGGGGGATTTAAAATACATTATGGCCAAATAGTGTGCCACAAAGGGAAAATCTTCAAAGGTTTACAAAAATATTTTAGATAAATTAATTAAAAAAAAAAAACTCTCAGGGAAGGTAAGCAGAAGAACATAGAAGTTAACAGAGATGATTTGGGGTGTTTTATCACACACAGAATGTGACGGAGAGTAGAACTCAGCATTTGTTGATAAATGAATGAGTGAATGAATAAGTAAAGAAATGGATTTACATGTGCCTGGATTCAAATCCCAGCCTCATCAATATTTGACCATGCTTATCCTTAGTTTACTCATCTTCAAAATGGGGACAAATGTACCTACCTCTTCTTGTTATTACTGAGCTAGGTAATGCATATAAATAAAACCACTGCCTAGAACACATGACGAATAGCAGTCATTTTAAGAATTCACCTGGGATTGATTTGGCTAATTCCCGAGATCTAACAATTAAATCATTTCAGTATATCTCATTATAGATCAAACTGAATATTGACTGTACTGTACATCTGTATTGTACTGAGTCTATGTGAAACCAGCAGTATATTACACCTAAGACTATCCTTTATTTTGAACTAAGCATAAGTTTTCTGCTAGTAAGCAGATCTCATAAATGGTGTCTTTGTCCGTTTGGGCTGCTGTGACAAAACACCACAGAGTAGGGAGCTTATAAACAACAGGAATTAAAGTTCTGAAGGCTGGGAAGTATAAGATCAAAGTGTCTACAGATTTGGTATTTGGTAAGGGCCTGCTTCCTCATATGGTAGAAGGGGCAAAGGAGCTTTCCTGAGCACTTTTATATGGCCACTAATCTCATTCATGAAGGCTCTGCCCTCATGACCTGATCACCTCCCAAAGGTTTCCACTTCCAAATACCATCACCTTGGGGGTTAGGATTTCAACATATGAATTTGGAGGAGATACAAACATTTAATCTATAGCAGATGGCATAATGTTCAAACTCATAAAAAAAAAAAAAGAGTAACAATTGCTCACCTTGAAATGTCCAGAGCCCTGGCCCAAAGTTACTGTGAATTTCAGCCGAATGCATACAAAAGTCATGGAGAGGATTGTAAATTGTGAGTGGTACTGACACTTCTTGTTAACAGTTTCTTAATAATTACCTACTTATTAGCAATTTCTCTTGGGACCCCTAAATTAGATGTATTCTACAGATCAGATAATGTTCCAAACCCAAATGAAGAAATTCTGTGCAAACAGAGTACATACGTCTTTGGATGCTCTGGACTCAACTAGTTAAAAATAAAAATCACAGCACTTGCAATTAATGTAACTTTAAATAACAATGAGAATTTTTTTCCCCAAACAGTGATCAACTGCTGTTTTCATTGCAACTGAAGAGAGTGTTGGAAAGATAGCCTAGTTTATGGGACTGTTTTTCCAAGGGCAGGGTTATAAAAAGTCCTTTTTTTCTGGTCAGTAAAATGGTTTTAAATTATAAATGTTGCTGCATATAATCAAATTATCTCTTTTCTGGAAGACGGGAAATTGAAAGATTTCTTAGAACTTAGAGTTTTTGTCATTATTTCATGACTCACTCAGCAAAAGGCAGCCATGTACTATTTCAAATAAGTTACTGCCTCAGAATGTTGCTATGTCACTTGACTCAAAGGTTTTTCTTTCTTTTTGTCCTCTATTATCAAATCAACAGTTCTGTAGGCAAGGGGCAGATATCTCCAGCAGTATTTGGGGAGAGGGAGAATAAGGGTGCTCAATATATGAGAATACTAGAACCCCTCTATCACCCCCACCCCTCTTCCCCGTCACCATCACTTAAGGGAACAGAAGAAATCCACCATTCCAAAGCTGTGGTAAATCCTCAGGCCACGTGACATTGCATAATGCTATTTGGAGTCAAATATTGAGACTCCTTAGTAACACAGTGATTCATCTGGAGCTAGTTACTGAACTATGCATACCCAGGAATGGGTAACCCATTGCTGCCTCAACTAAACCAAAAGTCCTGCTGGCCTTAAGGAAGGCTCAGCCAGATGCTGAGAGCGAGCAGGGTGAGAACACAGCTCTGGGAGGCAGGGAGATTGAAGAGGGGACAGAGGCATGTTCACACCATATACCATAAGAAGCCTCTAGGCCAGCTGAATTTAAAGCGGAAGATGAAAGAGAGAGATTTAAACTAATATATTGAGTCTTTACACCGGCCACCTATTTTAAATCTCTAGGAAGTCGATATTATTGTTAGACACCAGAGACTGACTGAGGGTGAAAGACGCAACGAAGCTGTTGCCAGGGCTCCTGCCCAGCGCCGTCAGACTGCGGGGATGGCGTGCGCCAGGGGCTGACTTCGGCAGGTTCATGAGGGGGACAAAAGCTCGGCTGCCATGCAGAAACCTAGGCTTGAGTGCGGGCCTGCCAAGGCTGCTGCCAGCAGCAAGAGGAGAAGGCGGGGGGGGGGGGCGGTCTGCTATGGTCGGCGTGGAGACCATTACTGGAAGCCAAACGCAGACTGTTGGCGAGAAGCACTAGCTCCCTCCGCCAGCCCACTCGCTGCAGGGAGGGGTTTCTCACGCCCCCTGCTCCTGGGTGACTGCACCGGAGGTCGGAAGGAAGCAGAGCGAGGGATGAGTCATCCCGCCTAATTCCTCCTTCCGGGTCCCCTCGCCAACGCACGCCAGCCCCCTCCTGAGATCATGCAGCAGGGAGTGAAGGCTCGGTTCATCCTCGGGAGTCCTCCACGAAACCCCCCGTGGCCTGCGGAGGAGAGGAGAAGGACGGGGCGTGTGACCAATGAGAGCTTCGCTCTGCCGCCCGTCGTCCAATAGGCAGTAGTTTACACGTCGGGGCGGGACTTAGCATGGCAGGAGGGGGCGGTTCGGGGCTGGCGCGCGGCGCCGCGGTTCTATAGCTCACGGAGTGCCTCGTAGGGAGTCCGCGCCTAGGCGACGCGGGAAGGCGCCGCTGCTGCTGCTGGCCAAGGTGCTGGACACGACAGGCCAGTGGGCCACCTCGCCAGCTCAGTTAGCCGTTGCAGCCGCCGCTGCCTCGCTTCCCGCCGGGTCCCCATGGAAGAGATGGAAGAAGAGTTAAAATGCCCTGTGTGCGGGTCCTTCTACCGGGAGCCTATCATCCTGCCCTGCTCTCACAATATTTGTCAGGCGTGTGCCCGCAACATCTTGGTGCAAACCCCAGAGTCTGAGTCTCCCCAGAGCCGTAGGGCCTCAGGCTCCGGGGTCTCTGACTATGACTACCTGGACTTGGACAAGATGAGCCTGTACAGCGAAGCGGACAGCGGCTATGGCTCCTACGGGGGTTTCGCCAGCGCCCCTACGACCCCGTGCCAGAAGTCCCCCAACGGCGTCCGCGTGTTCCCCCCGGCTATGCCGCCGCCGGCCACCCACCTGTCACCGGCCTTGGCCTCAGTGCCCCGCAACTCCTGTATCACCTGCCCCCAGTGCCACCGCAGCCTCATCCTGGATGACCGGGGGCTCCGCGGCTTCCCCAAGAACCGCGTCCTGGAGGGGGTAATAGACCGCTACCAGCAGAGCAAAGCAGCGGCCCTCAAGTGCCAGCTCTGCGAGAAGGCGCCCAAGGAGGCTACCGTCATGTGCGAACAGTGTGATGTCTTCTACTGCGATCCATGCCGCCTGCGCTGCCATCCGCCCCGGGGACCCCTAGCCAAGCACCGCCTGGTGCCCCCGGCCCAGGGCCGCGTGAGCCGGCGGCTGAGCCCGCGCAAGGTCTCCACCTGCACAGACCACGAGCTGGAGAACCACAGCATGTACTGCGTGCAGTGCAAGATGCCCGTGTGTTACCAGTGCTTGGAGGAGGGCAAACACTCTAGTCACGAAGTCAAGGCTCTGGGGGCCATGTGGAAATTGCACAAGGTGAGTCCTAAGAAAACCCACCCCTAACTCCCCGCGCCTCTGATCCTCTGGTTTTGCATCATACAGTCCTCTTTTGCGCACAGTGCATCCCTGCGGGGGCGCAATGCAGGTGCCTACAATATTTGCTTCCGCTGTCTGGTGCATTGCAGGAAGCGCAAGGGGATCATAAACGGCGCACAGGGATGTTGACTATTCCCAAGAGTTGTTGCGGGGATGCTTTAGTGCGGGTCTCCCGGGGAGTGCTGCCTGCTAGCCAGGCGCAGGGCGCCCCCTCTCCGCTGCGGATGTGTATGTAGCTTGCGGCCGAGGCCAGCATACGAGAAAGCGCTGCGGAACTGGGCAGAACAGTGCCAGTGCTCAGTACCTCCAGGGCCCCTCCAGAGCCCCTCCAGAGCAGATCAGGAGGCTGGGCTCTGGCCGAGGTCCGCAGGGGGGAGGTAGGGAAGGTTGGGTAGCGCGGACCGCCCGGGACTTGAGCTGTTGGTTAGGCAGGCGCCGTGAGTCACAGCCAGCGCGGGAGAAACGTCGCGGGCTGAATACTGATGAGTCCGCGCTGGTCCAGACCTCGAGAACCTGCTGGAGGGGATGCGAGTCCCAGTGCTGTGTGCCTAGGAGGCGGAGGAATCTGGAGGCTGGTGGGCAAATACTATGACAACACGGCTTGCAGGCTGTGATCGTGATCATCCACGACGGTACCTGTGGCTGGACTAGCAGGACCTGATGCTTCTGCGCGGTCACGGCCTGAAAACTAGGCAGACATGTCTCCCAGGGTAACCCATTCCTCCTAACCTTCCACACAGCCATTTGTTCAGGATTCAACCCTTTTCCTCTTTCAGTAGTTGTCTGCGCAAACTTTGAGACACCTGTTACCAGATTTATCTTTCTGGTCTCTTTTGATGGCGCCTCCACCAAAGCTAGCTTCAAGAAGAGTGCCTTCAGTGTTAGGTCATATCATTCCACTGCTCAGAATCCTCCAGTTGTCCCTCACGTTTCTCAGACAGTCCTTAGAATGGTCCACCAACACTCATATGACCTGTTCCCTTTTGGCCTTAGCGACCTCGTTTCCTCCCCCTTATTCCCTCTGCTCCAGCCACAAAGTCCTTCTTGCCATTCTCCAACCAACACCAGGCACCTTCTGGCTCCAGTGCCTTTACATTTGTCATTCCCTCACCCTGAGATACTCTTCCCCAAAATATACCCACATCTAAGTGGCTCACTGTCTTGCCTCCTTAAGATCTTTCTCCAAATGTCTCCTTTGCGATAAGGCCTTCCTGACTGCAATTGCTGCCATTCATCTCAGACACTCCTTAGTTCCTTCCCTTTATTCTTCTCAGTAGTAGTTATCACTACCTGGCATGGTACATATTTTAATTATCATGTTACTCTTCTATGTCTATTGCTTCCCTCCACCCCCTTGCCCCCAGTGGAAAATAAGCTTCACGAGATGAGATCTTTATAATGTTATGCCCACAAAGCTTGGAAGGAAGGGAAACACTCCTGAAGAGTATTTTTTAAATAATCTAGTTAGTTAGAGATGTGAAGGGCAGGGGTTCAGGATTATTGTAGGGAGGGTTTCTTCCCATCTTTTAACTGCAAGCCCAAGGATAAGGCAGGGTAGTGAAGATGGTGTGTAGGCCTCAGCTATGGCTCCTCTCTGGGTGTCCTAGCATTCCTTGGAGCCTGGAAAGGCTAGGCTTTGAGAGAGGCCATTGAAATTTTATTTACAGAAAGAAAAAAAAAACATTTTCAGCATTCAGGGAAGTTTTCTCAGCTCAATATTAATTGAATGTAATCTATGTTTACAGTCATTTGTGTTCTCACACATAACCCATTAAACCATGTCGGTCCTGATAGAGATTTAATTCAGCACAAATTTGAGCCCCAAGGCTTATGCCACTATTTTGAAAATACTTCAATTAAAACTTTTTAAAATGATAATTTTGAAAGTTCGAAAATTTAGTTCTTGGCCAATTTTCATTTCATTTTATGATTTCACTCTTAAACTGCCAACTATAGCCTATGTTGAATTGCCCTACAAAACTATCCTTGGAACTATGAAATTAATTATCCTGTCTGGAAAACGAACTTAGAGCCACACACTAATTAAGACGGTCAAACCGCAACATTATTTTTCTGTGAATAAGAGTCTATACTTTATCCATCAAGATTAAAAACAACCTTTAAATCTTTGTCTAGCCCCATGTAGATTTGAAATGTTAAACCATTTGTTTTATCCATAATGGAAGTGATAAGTACACCTTGTGATGTGGAGTGGTTTGAAATTTGGACGTCTGCTAAAAAAGATAAGACAAAGTAGGCTAGAAAGAGAATGTTGTTTTTTGCTTTTTTAAGGCCATTTCTTCTCTGATCTCTTGCACATTTTTTTTCCCAAATTTTGTTCAGTCAATATCAGACTTATTAAACTGCCAAGAAAATATAAGACAGAAGGATGACAGATTTTAACATTTGCTTATCATCTGTTAGATGAACAACAAATATTACTCCCCCACCTTATCTCCTTAATAAGATAGTAAATGTGTTAACACTGGATTTTCTCATAGTCTACTTATTTTCTAGTTAATGATACCCCTTATCTCCACAAAAGTTCATGGGCCAGAAATTCTATGCCTTTCAAAAATAGGAGAGCAAAGAATTACACTAAATATTTCTCCCAAAGTTGAGCAATCAGTTATCAACACATGCGATTATTAGACCTGAAAGTTTTCGTTAATATTCTACCATATTAATTAGCCATTTCTAGAAAATTAGTCATTTTCTTTATCTAGTGATAAAGGAAATCCTGCGAATAAATATTTTCTGTGGGCACTAATTCATTATCTTCCACACTCAAGACAAAATGACTGGTTTTCTTTTTAATTGATTTTAAAAACAACCGGTTAAAATTCATTAGTTGTCAGTTTACCAAGTTAAAATATTTTTCAGATATAATAGCCTTCAAAATCCATGAAAAATAATGCATGAAGTGGCCTTACAAAGATAAATATCTGGTAAAAGTTTTTACTTAGTATCAGCATTTGCTATATTCCTTTATCCAACTTAGGTTGGTATAAAGAATTGCTACACACAAAAAACGATTTTGAAGACACTTTCAAGTAAACAATTAGAATTATTGTTATTATTTTGTAATTGAAGCAATTCATATTCCTAAATTATCATTATCTTTGAATTCCTGGTGTATCAATCATTGAATCAGTAATATATTTGTAACCATTTTTTTGTGTTTGTGCTATTGAGCAAGAATCTTCCTTTGTATCCTAAGCACTGACTTTTCATTCTGACTCTGTCTCAAATGTTATTTATCGTCTTTTTTTTTTTAATGAAGATTTGCAATTTAAACATTTTAAAATTAACTGTTAGTTGTTATGCTTTCATTTTCAAAGTATTCTGGGAAAATATTTGCTTTTTAGTGTGGTGACATCTCATCAAATATTTCTGCAGCAAAATGTGTTATTTAATGTAACAAAAATGATATTCAGTTAACTATATATCAGCAGTAAACACAAGATAATCTAGACGTTCCTCTGGTAGCATATGTTCATGTTTTTTAATTTTTAAAAAATTTAGTTCTAGTACAATCAGAACAGTCTGTGTGCAATGTAAACATACTTAGAAGTATTAAGGAGAATGCTACAGAGAAATAAATCATTCCTCTTTGTACTGAGACATAACGGAAAGAGCTAGATGACAGGAGGTCTGGATTCCAGACCTGATGCTGCCAGTTACTTGCCGGTAACTTTAGGCAAGTCTCATAACCTCTCTGTGCTTCCTATCCACAGGGATGTAAAGGAACTAAAACTATATTGTGAATGAAAACTCCATTTTTGAAAGAATGATTTAAGTGTTTATATCTTACTAATTTCAGTTTGATGCAACAGAAAGTTTTTGCACAAAATAGAAGTTATTGTCTCACTCGTAAACAACTACTACATAAAAATCTCATTCCCCAGTTTGGGGTACTTTTCTTGCTCCTTTCAGAGCACAGAGTGCAATATAAAGGCTACTCTGACAAGTGAACTAAAAGAGCCATATCATTACAGGTCCAGAGAGAATACTCAGCTGAATTAAGCTTAAGGAATAAGAACACTACACAAAGATATACTTATATATTGAACAAAGATATCTTGTTTTTCAATAACAAAGCTAAAATGATGCTGACATAACTCAGATTTTTTTCAGATTCTGCAGTGAAATAGTGTTGTCACTTTGAAGTTTTAGAAATTGTTCTTCATATATGTGCCATGAAAAGATGCTGTGAATTAGAATTTTAAGTCAAATCACAGTTTGCATAAAGTAAGAGAAAATTATCACAACCATCTGTTATTAAGTAATAAGAATAATACACAGGCAAAAATTACCTTCATGATCAGTACGATTAATTGCACTTCTCTCACCTCAACACTTTTCAAAGTGTGTGTGCATATAACTTAACCTTGGCAAAGAGGATAGAATTCATTAAGAACAAAATAGTTCTAAATAATATCAGTTTTATTAGGGATCATCGACTGTAAGGGACAGAAATCACTTAGGTGATCTCAGAAGATTTCATGGGAAATGAAACAAAAGCAGCTCTCAAGGACAATAGAATTGGAAAGGCAGAAGCTACATTTACGTCTCGGTGTCAATCAGCTTGGACTAAATTATGCTGCAGTAACAGTTTCCAAACCTCAGTGAATTACAACAGCATCTAATTTCTTACTCATATTGATGCCCACTGAGAGTCAGCTGTGGCCCTCCTCCATATCCTTCTTATTCTTGAACTTAGACTGAAAGAACATGTTTGAGATATGCCAACTTTATGTCAGAAGATAGAGAGCAAAGCAGAACCGCTCAATGGCACTTAAAGGTTCTACTCAGATGTGACATGTCACTTTTGCTTATATTCCACTGGTTAAAACAAGTCTTGTGGCCAAACCTGGTGTTCATGATGTAGGAAATACACTCTTCCTACAGAGAGAGGCACCAGAGAAAAGTCCTGTAGGGTGGGCAGAGACTATTTTGAACAAATAATATAGTCTGCCACATGTTTAGCTCTCTCATCTCTACTTCTCTCTCAGGATGGGCCTCCTTGGCCTACACAAGGCCTGATACAACTCTTCTATCCCCAACTCAGTACGACATTTCAATTCAACTGTTCACTGTTATCTAACTAATGCCTCTTAGTTCACATTTCCAGTTTACCACCCCTTTGGTTTAGATGGGTGCAGGAGACTAGGGTGAGGCAAGTGAGACATTCGCCTCAGGCGCAAAACTTGAGAGGGCACCAAAACTCAGTGATCGAGATAGAAAACCCTGTAATGCAATATCTTAAAAATAAAAGCGAATGCAAAAAAATCCACAATGGGAAAACTCTCAGCATTTTAAATAAAGACAAGATCCGTAACAGTACCATGCGGAGCCATATTGGAGGCTGAGTCAAGAGGAAAAATCTGTAATACTGATCCTGCCTTTGTTGAAGATTTTGATCTTTTGTTCACCATGGATTTTTTACATTGATATTTACTTTTTCAATATTGCGTTAAAATATTATATCTGTTAATTACGGAAGTTTTTGGCACCCCCTTAAATTCTGCACCTGAGGAGAGCGTCTCACTCCCCTCACCCTAGTCCTGGCCCCGATGAACAGTCACTTGATGCAGACCTGGCTCCTACTCTCGCTGTCCTGCAGAAGGAAAGCCCAAGGCAGAATGCCTTTGAGGGTAGTGGAGGCAGGGAGGCACTGACGAGCTCCACTCTTACAGTCTAAGAGGAAGCCATTCTGGGTGCAGAACGAAGAAAGCCCTTTTGCTCTACCTGGATGTTCTGCATTTTAGCTACAGCACTAATTTCTTGAGCTGCTTGGAGATTGAGGCAATAGAGTTGTTGATGATGGGAACTGAAGACAGAGAAGTATAGAGAACACTGATAGCTGTAGCTCAGTGCTTCCTCTCCCCAGGAGTGCTCCCACCACCAAGTGGTTTTTGTGAATATTCCTATTACCTGTAGTATAGTGACTGTGGCCATGTAAGAGGATAGTAGTCCTCCTCTTTGATTTTGTATAAGTGGAAGGAGGTAGGACAGAAGATGCCAACACATGATTTTGCCCTAACTTTGGGTGAAGCAAGTATGTAGTTGGGTTGGGAGGAAAATAGCACCATGTAGTTTTATTTCAATAATTCCATGTATTTGTTAGAAGAAAAGAGCTCTAGTAACAGTGGAGTTTAGTGGTCTTTGTTCATTCATTGATGAACACTTAGGTTGTGGAAACTTTTGAGCACTTCACAAGTTTGGGAAACATGATTGCAGGCAATGATTAGCCAATAAGTCAGTGAGGAGGTAAGTGTTCTTAATTTCTTATGTACGCAGAACAGACTACTCTAAAATTCCAGCCTCTAGATAAATGTCCCTAATAAGCCTACTTAAATCTTATGTCAATTGTGAAATACTACAAAGACAAAGAGGTAAAAACAATTAATACAAGCTTTTGTACTATTTATATGCATATGTTGAATATATATTGGCTTGAATATATGCTGCCTCCCTTTCTATTACAAATAACTCCTAAATTTTATTTTAGACATCAGTAATACTAATGTAATATGATTAAATATAATTAAAATAACTGTGGATCTACTTTGAACTACTTTCAGGCTTTGTATACAAGAATACCAAAAGACTAGTTTGAGGTTTTCATTAAATTGTGGTGGATAGAAATAGGTTGTTTTTAAAGTACTTTTGATAAAGCAAAATAAAAGAGAGAATTTCAAAAGGTTAAAATTCGAAGTTGCTCCTGTGACGACATAGCACAACAATTTGTGAAAGTTAAAGGAGTAGTAGTGCTTTGCTAATATTTTCATATTGACGTTCAGGGTCAATTTTTAACTATGGAAGGAGAGGTGGCTATAAAATGGCCACCAGCAGTGTAGCTAGATCATTAGACACTTTCTAGGTTTTGTCAGCAACATGTCTAATTCATCCCAAAGGACATCTCAAAGCCAAAAACATTTCCCTGGGGTGTTCTCACAGAATTTTTATCCCCAAACTGGCCCCCTGTCTTAAACTGAGACAATCTCAGAGAGAGATTACTCAGAAAACAATCCGATACGATTGCACAGAATGCACTTGATGTCATTGTCAGGGAAATTATCATCATTTTATTTCACTTCTGTTTGGCCTTTGCCTTGCCATCTTTTTAACTTTTCTGGTTTTTAGTGCAGTATCTCGGCCACAGATCTAGTCATAGTCCCATCTGCCCAAGTTACCTCTTCCTTCCTGACCTTCAAGGCCTCCCGGCTTCCTCAGTGAGCCCTCTACTCCCATCCACCATGCCTGCCTGTCACCAATTCCTTAGACTAGTCCTACAGATTACCTGACTAAGCTGGCCAAGCCTGCTCAGGCGAGCCACACTTGACAGCCCTGCACCAGACCAGCCTGCCAACCAGGAACCTGAATGTTGCTCTCCACCCACGAGAGCTACCCTGCACCAGCAGCACTCCCACGTCGGCTGGGTTTGAGTATGGACGCATCTTTTTTAACTGTAGAGAGTTTTCTTCATCTTGACTGAATCATTTTAAACTGAAAAAGGCAAGAAAGCATCTCTTGAGTTTCTAGTCATGAATAAATAAACATCACTGACTTTTCTCTCCTGCTCAACATGACTATCTCGAGAGATTCATCCACACTGTGGTTACAACCCCCACTTGTACCTGAATGTCTGAAACAGGTCTGGTCATCTCAGACCCCTCCCTTTCACAGTATGGTCTCAAACTCTCCTCCGTCTTCTATCCACCCCCCTCCAAAGTGCCCATCTCTGTGTTCTAACACTGAACGTCCTCCCACTGTACCATTAGCATCTCCCACTGGATCCTAATAACAAAGTCAAACACTGTTTCCGAAATGTCTTTGTTTCCCCAAGTTCCGCACTTAGTAGATGTTAGAGAAAGATTTGTTTAGTGAAGGAATGAATTAGTAAGAATTTTAATGATTAGCAACATATCCCAATACTTTGTTTTTCATATTAACCCGATAGAATAATTAAATTTGAAAATCTGTTTCATACATTTTGCAAAAAAAGGTACTGAGCACATGATACGTGTGAAGTACTGTTCTAAGCCCTTTTTGGGCACGTTGTCATTTAATTTTCAGAATTCACACCTCTTCCTATGAGAAAACTGGGACACAGAAAGGTTATTAAATCATTCCAGTTTTAAGTGGCAGAGCCAAGGTTTAAATCCAGGCGGTCTGGCTCCAGCTCATGGATAACTGCTATTCTGTCCTACCTGCTGATGACCATAAGACATAGGACATATAAAGCACGGTTTTATGGTCTTATACATCACAATGACATAACAACTGAGATCCCTTAGTACTCATGTATGAAAATTACCGAGGAATTAGAAGTCATTTGTCTTCTAAGTTTTCTTGTGACAAAAAAAGTTTAAAGAGGAAAGTGTGGGGCAGAGGGAAGGGAGAGACAAGTATGCTGAGTATTCCATAGACCAGATCATCAGCAGTGCACCGGTAAGACCAGACTACTTGTGAGAGGTCCATCCTGCCTCTCTGTCAGAACCCAAGAAGCGACAGATAGGCAGGAAGGTTATATCGGCTCTGGCATGGCTTCATTGTCCCTCTTCTAATGAAATAATCATTTTAAAATTGATAGACAAAATGACATAAAGGAATAAATAGAGGTGGGTTTTTTTTTTTTGACATTTTAAGTATCTTTATTTCTGCAGATCTAAAACATTTATAAGTCTATCTTGGAAAATATAAAAATATGTTTGAACCTGTAAGCAGGTATCTGCTCTATGTTTACTTTCAGTTTTTTTCTGTACCTTTTGCCAAGGTAGTTGAAAGAAAATTCGTGCATCTCTGTTTAAGAATATATACCTGACCCACATTTTACCATACATATAAAAAGGAATATATGAACTGGGAAAGCCTATTATTTAGAAATGGATTTAAACATGATCAAATAAAATTGTTTTCTTGTAAATCTTACCTAGGACCAGAAATGCATTTTTTATACTAATAGCACTATTCAAAGAAGAAATCGGAAGTAGAATGCTAAACATTATTGTTTGGTGTAGGAAAAGCCACTTTCTGTCATTAGCTAGTACACATAGATAGTTCATTCTCATCTACTGCTGATTTATTCATGTGAAGCTGACTTTCTAGCCAGATAGCATCAATTCAGCTTTATTGAGATTTTTGTTTATCTTTTCTTTGCTCTTACTTTGCTCAGTTTTCATTTTAAGAAACAAATAACTGATGCCAAATACTTATTCTCTCCCATGCTCCAGCAAAAACCTGCTGTGACCTGTGCCGTACAGCAGTCTAAGACATTATCTAGTCTATGAACAAGGCAGGTTGCAGAGAGAAATGTGAATATGAAGAGTTAAACAGCTTCTACCTAAGGCTTTTTAACTTTAAAGGGAGAAAATGTTTGGAAGGTCAATATACACAGGTTCAACTATGATTACAACTCACCAAAAGCCAAAGGGAAATGACTCTATAACATAATCTACCATTCTTGGTCATCATCTGTACTTCATTTACTTTTCATCCGTGCAAATAACCAACAGCTGATGTTACTATAGATGTGTGTAGGCCATTACATAGTACAACTGATGATATTCGTGCCATCACCCAGACACATCCGTTCATGAAATTGATAAAATGGTGTCGCTTATGTTCTACCATCTCCCACGCCCCGCAAGTGTGAAATGTTATCCCAAGAGCTTTTGCCACATAAATCAGCTATAAAATTGGACATCCATCCAATCTAATAAATCTTACATGGCACAGATAAATCTATGGTACTTTTAATGAGCAGTTGTTATCAATATTATTGACCATCAATCATCTGGCCAAGACTTGGCAAGGAAATATAACAAACACCTTTCAGCATACCATCAATGAAATATGAAGAAGCTTGATGTTTACATTCAACTTGTGGCCATCTTCTGCCTTTATGGAAGCAAATCTGACATTAATAGAATTAAAACATTATTTAGTATTACATAAAATGTTCTCTACTTTCTAGTTTGAGGACCAAGAAATATAGTAAATAGAAACCTGTATGAGCACTGAGTTTCAAAGCTGTCCTCAACCAGCACAGTAAGGGTTCAGAATATAACTACCATTCCCTTACATTTCAAAATCAGCACATTTACACCTGGATTGAGACATGGATTTCTGATTCTTCTCATCGCTACATATAATAAATTTGTGGAAAATTTGAATTGATAGTGAGATTCTGCTATGCAATGTATGAGGGTTTCAATTTCTCATATCATACCCAACCCTTTTATTGTCTGTCTTTTGACCAGAGACACCCCAGTGGATGTAAAGTGGTATCTCATTATGGTTTTGATTTGTAATTTGCTAATGACTAGTAATACTGAGCATCTTTTCATGTACTTGTTGGCTATTTTTATCTTTTTTAGAGAAAACATCTGTTCAAATCCTTTGCCCATTTTTAAATTGGGTTACTTCTTTTTTATTGTTGAGATCCTTTTATATTCTGGGCACTTAGTCACTTTTAAAATGGCAAGAACAGAGATGTGAGCCTCTTATTTCTCAGAAGTACTTACAGGAAATAAAAAGCAGATACATAGTTGAGTGTGAGGGAAACTTGTCAAGTCTGGCCCACAAGGACTAACTGCTAATTTCTTGTCCCAAAACCTTTATTAGCCAGTTCTGAAACAGAATGTGAATAAGCATTGCCAGGATTGGCTCCTGACAAATAGAAAACATGGAAAAGTCCAAAAGTAGGAGGGGAAATAATTCTGTTATCAAGGTCTCTGGATATGGTGGCTGTGCCTTCTCACCTCGAGTTCCACCTTCCCTGACTTCGATAATAGAGTACAATATTATAAAGTTCCAGTGGTGCTATGATTCCTGTTACTTACAGGCTACCATTGTGGCATTCAAAAAAGTCACTTTAGGATGTCAAGATGGTGGCTTCTTTCACTCCATTTAAGAGTTATAAATTGATAGAAAGGACACTGGATCTTTGAGATCATTTGCCTAACCCCCTACAAAGTCAGAAAAATAAATTTCAGAACACTTCAATAAATTACCAAAACTACACAGTATGTATTACTAAAAAACTTTGATTTCTTAGAACTTATATAAGGAATTATATAAGTTGCCGTGTGTGAGTGTGTGTGGGTGTGTGTGTGTTTAATGAAGCTCAGTTGAAACTATAAATCTCTCTTTTGGTGGCTCTCCTATGCCCCCCAGACAACTATAATCATAAGGTTTTTTTCCTATACACCTGACCACAACTATTAAAGCGTGCCTTATTTTTGTTGTTTTTCTCTTTAAGGGGAAATTATATATGTCTATACAATTGAATTAGTATTCCTTCATTATAAGTAATATTTTATTTTTTAACATTGACCTTCAGTAGATCGTGCCTTTGCTCAAATGATCGATCTAATGGTAGGAGTTCCAGCACGAGGCTAGAAAAGGAAGAATTTATAGAGATTAGGTTTTGCTATGTCCCTCACACAGGGAGAGCTGCTGCATTGCAGTATGGCTGTCCCCTTGGATTGGCCGGCTGACTGGCTGGCTGACTGGCTCTTGCTCTAGCCAAAAGTGCAAAAGTGTGGGATGAAGCAGAAGAGAATCTTTTGTTGCTCCTCTCCCCTTCTGGCGCACTACTTGCCAGCTTTGTTGGCTTTTTACTGACCACTAGTGCTCTTTACTCCTCCCCTACACCTGTAGTCTCCTGTGAATCTTCAGTCTGTAAGCCCAGATTTGGTTCCAATACGTGTGCTTTTTTTCCTGATCATCTCCATGCTTTCTTCTGACTAGTGTGTGTCTTGTCTGCTTGTCCGACTCTAGAACCTTGACCAATAACTTCTGGGGATTCTCTCTGCCCAGTCCATTTGGCTTGTGCATCTTTTGCCTCCAGCCTGACACTAGATTTCCCAGCCTTGGCTTCCTTCCCAGTAAAAGTCCAAGCGCTGACAGTTCTTCAGATCATACCTTGTGGGTAGCAGCTTCAGGGCTGGCACTGATCCCAACAATAGATTACTGTAATGTATTTGGCTGATCACCTGTAATGTTAAAATGAGATTATAACATATATATCTAGGCTATATACAAATTCACTCACATAACTCTTTTCTTTTGAAACATGCCATAAAGTGATTTAATAAATACACACACAAAATCCATTGACATATAGCCACCACTGAAATGAAATATTTCAGATGTTTAGTAGAACTTAGAAGTTCTGCTTATGTTGAGGGCAGAAAGTACAGAATTATTTATAAATTTTGTCTGCAAAACAGGGAAGGAATGATTTAGTAGGTAGAATATTATTACCCAATTTGGAGGCTAGCCAAAGACTGGTGAATTATTCTCTTCTGAGTGGAGCCAAATAGCTCAATTATAGTTTCAGTCCCTCAAGCCTTCTATTTACTATTACAAAAACAAAGTAATCAATTTGCCATTTATGTTATTTAATTTGCATGTTATGATGGCTTTGGGTTATTGTCAGTTATTAAGTTTTCTAAAACTATATGTACAAAAGGTTATTATTGTGAGATACAGCCATCAAAAATTAACCCAGTATTTTTAGAGAAATTCTTTAATTAGTATGTCTGAAGGGATTGGTATAAAATTTGCATAAATATTAGATTTAAAAATTAATTTCATTTAGTATTCATTTACATCTTGATTTTCTATAGGGATTCAATTATGTTTATCAGTGGTATATTAAACCCACTATATTCCTTCCTGTCATACCGTTCTTTAATCTTCCCAGCCATGCTAAGGAATTTAGACGATCTGTATTCTGAGCTGTTTCTCACTGTAGCTATCTCAATTCCCAATGCAGGTTGGGTGGGCCCTTATTGTTGTTGATTCAGATTCAGGGTACCGATGGTATAGCCTGAGACCACCTGCTGTTTAGCTGGTACTGAGCTCCAGTTTTATTCAGCTGCTCAACTGGGAAAATTCACACAGTAAGAGAGATTTCCAGTTTGATCACATAAACAAAGCACTTTTATATACCCAGAAAGAGGACTGAATCAATGGTTACACAGATAATGGTGGGTGACCATTTTAATTCCCAAGTGCCTCTGAGAAGAACTGGCTCTTATAACATATTAAAACCAAGGTCATGGAACAGCTGTTCCTAGAACAAGATTTGCTGTGTGAACTGTTCTGCGAGATGTGATTTCATATCAGTGTCTTGTCCACAATGACTATTTCTTTGATTTAACAGTGAAGATTGTTAGAATTGTGTTAGGAGGACTTTGTGCATGTTGAAGCTTGGACTAAGGGTCAAGACTTAAGTCTGACAGCTCATGATCACCATACAGCAAACCTTAAAATACCCTATTGAGGCCACCATGTCACCTAGAGGAAATATGAGGCTCCTTCCACCCTCCTTAAAAAAGTTGATCATGTATGCTATTGTGAAGTTGCCACATCAATGCCTTGTTGACTAAGAGCAAATGACAGCATTTTGACACTATACATAAGTGAGGAGAATCTGAAATGCACAGCAAGATTCAAGTAACAGACAATAAAATAGTCAGGAGAAACAGGAAATAGAATGAGTATGGCAGAAATGCAAAAACTAATCTCTGGTTAAACCCTTTTATAGGAAGCACTAAAATGAGAGTTAGGGCCAAGGACCAGAGCACAGTTCAAGAGGCCTTTTTGTGGGAACTGTCTACATGGTTATACGGCTTACTGGTACAGAGGCAGAAAAGCTGGGTTCTCTTCCTGGGTCTACTATTATTCAGGCAACACAGTGTAGGAATTAAGAACTTGAGCCTTGAAGCAGATTGCCTGGGTTTAACCCCTGGCTTTTCTACCACTTAGCTGTGTAAACTTAGATAAGTCCCTTGACCTCTTTGTGCCTTGGTTTTCTCATCTGTAAAATGGAGATAATAATCAGACGAACCTCAACAACCGTGAGGATGAACAGAATGGTAGACACAGGGCCCTTGGAACAGAGCCTGGCCAGAATAAGAACACAATTCATGTGAGCTAGTGTTACCTGTTAAATAGGGCTGGTAACTTCTGCCTGGACCTAGAGTGGTGATAAGGACTAGATGAGAGAATGAATGTATTAGAGAGCCTTTTGTAATAAATCTGAGGGGTTTTTGTTGTTGCTGTTGTTGTTGTTATTGTTGTTATGATTTTGCATCTATACAGATGGAGGGCTACACAAAGCATAGAGAAGACAACTGAAACCCCTATGGCTGATTCCTTTACACATCTGTCCCTCCTGTGGAAATGAGGGAAAGTCAAACAGCCAAAGAAAGATATATACCTTTCACAGGGAGGCGAAGGATAAAGAAACAGAGAGGAAAGGAAGGTCCAGAAGGCAGAAAATTTTAGCAGAAGGTTATGACAGTCTCTTAGAATCACTCCTGACTTTGAGAACATATCATTTCATGAAAAAAGGAGGACAGTACATTCTGAGAAAGAGCCCAGGCTTTGGAGCCAGAAAAGCTCACCTTCTTCACTTACTTGAGTTTATCTTTAAGTTATTTAACCTATCTGTGACTTGGTTTCCTCATCTGTAAAAACACTATTGACCTCCTTGAGTCATAGGGCAAGCTCAATGAGATTGTCTTTGAAAAGTGCCTACCATTGACATGCCTTTAGTAATTAATAGTTTTATTATTTGAAGGTTGTTCAATAATTTGTTTTGGTGCTCAGGTACTCTTGTAGGTGCTGGCAATACAGCAGTGAAAAAAAGAAAAAGATTAAAAATTTTCTGCCTGATAAATTAAAGTTTATTTAATGAAACATTTTTTGAATTCTTGCTATAATCCTTTTTTAGATTATATGTTCCCTGACAAAAGAGCATATGAAAATTGTTTGCATGCAATGCAAACCTTGCACCAAATGAGGTAGAAGTGGATAAATTAGCCAGGGGTCTTCAGAGAAATAGAACCAATAGGATATATGTGTGTGTGTGTGTGTGTGTGTGTATGTGTGTGTGTGTGTGTGTTCATGTGTATACATATATGTATTTATATAATTTATTATAAGGAATTGGCTCATACACTTGGAGTCTGAGAAGTCTCATGATTTGCCATCTGTAAGCTAGAAACCCAGGCAGGCACCAAGAGATGCAGTGGTGTAATTCCCAGTCCAAGAGCAGAAGACCAATGTCCTAGCTCAAGCAGGCAAGTATGGAGAGCAAATTCTCCCTTCTTCCACTTTTTCGTTTGGTTTAGGCCCTTAATGGATTGGATGATGCCCGCCCACACTGGAGAGGGCAATTTGCTTTACTCCGTCTACCGATTCAAAGCTCTAATCTCATCTAGAAACACCCTCACAGACACACCCAGAAATAATGTTTAAATACCTGGGCACCCAGCGATCCAGTCCAGTTGACACATAAAATTAACCATCACTTTGGGTTAGTTAGATATTGGCCAAGGGCGATGAGAAATTCGGGTAGATTAGACCCCTCCCCCAAGAGTCTCGAGAGTTAGGACAGCTCAGCCATCTGTGTTGCCATTTGTTCCTCTTCAGAACCTGCTCCAAGGCTTCCTGACTCTCACTGATCTCTGGGTGTTTGCAAAGAATCCAGGGCATGACTACAAGGTGGGCAGCAAAAATGAAAAAAAAAAATTGATAGGCAACGAGATGCTAAGGAATGTTTCCAAAATACAGCCCCAAGTGGGCATGCGTTCCTAAAAATTTTGTGTAAACCAAATCATATTTTAAATGTAGTAGAGGAATTTTCAATATATATAAAAAAATCTTTGGTATGTATTTTCAAATGTAAGTATTTGTTGTAAATCCAGATTGCCCAGATTCTAGGTCACTGACAATAACAGACTTAAAAAAAATTTTTCTAGAAAAAAAATCAACAAGAAAAATAATTGAAAAAACAGAATTGTCAGGTACATCCCAATTTCTAAAACATTAATGTGGAGTAATAATGGGGGAGGGGTCTATCGAGGAACTTAGAAAGCAGGGGCCAAGTGTAATAGAAAAAGCAGGAGATGCAGTTAGAGGTCCCTGTTCTAATCTTGTGTCTCCCTCTTAAGCAATCTACTTGACCCCTCAGGACCCCCAGCTTCTCCTGTGTAGAATAAGGATGTAGGATTAGATGAGAGGTAAGGTCCCAGTCAGTGGCAGGTTTAATTGGAATCTAGATTTATTGATGTTTCTCTGGCTTAGTTCCTGACGAGAGTTTCTCGGATAAAACCGTCTGCTACCTGCTGCGGTGTCTTTGTGAGAAACACTTTAATTTTTCTCCTGTTTCAAGTTTCTTAGTTGGGGCTTCAACATTTGGAGATCAAAGGAAGATGAAACAGGTAGCTTTAGGATCTTTCATTCCCCTCATTTTACCCTGGCCTTGGACGTGCCCCGGAAGCTCCAGAGCCATGTGAGAGGGAAGCTGATGGTGCAGGAGGCAGCGAAGTGGGGAGAAGAGAGCACGTGCTGCCCCGCGTTGAGCTCGGCTGCCAAATCCCTGGTGGAACAACCCTCTGGCTGATTGGTCTACAGATGCCACTCATTGTCCCTTACTTGCAGAGAAAGAAAAAGCCGGGCAGAGGGTTAGTCAAGAAGCAATAAAAAAAGCTGTTTCTGAATATTTACTTCCTAAAATGAGATGTGAGATTTGACTGATAGAGATAAAAGGTGAAAACAAAGGGTAAATGCGCTTATGCCTTCCCACGCTCTCCACATGGGGATTCTGAAGCTTGAGTTGGGATGTGAATGTGTCCTGCAGTTCCTTATCTCCAGGCAAGAGCAACAGTTTGGTGCTAAACTTCTCAGAGGAGCAATGTATTGTTTATTTTAGATGCGCGATTCCTTAAATTTCAAGCGATTATTATTTATGCAGAAGAAACAGATGTATGGCGTTTCTGTTGTTGTCAATGCTGTTATTTAGTGGTGTGAATACGTAAAGTCCTGATTTTTAGCATTTGCCGTGGCTGACTTCAAGCTCCTCCGACATGAGGGCACTGACCTTGGAGTTGGGAAGAGAGTCAGTACAAGCCAGCTCCTGCACACCACTTCTTGTGTTAGTTCTTCTGCTTTGTCGGATGGGTGGAACTGCCGGATTGTATGTTTTCTAAAATTATTTCTAAAATTATTTCAGTCTGCAGCTGCAAAAAAAAAAAGATATGTTATAGAAATTTTGAGTGCAGAAATAAGGAATGAACAGCTTCAGTGAGTTTTCACAAATTGATCACATCTGTGTAATTAGCGCAAAATCAAGAAACAGAATATTATCAGCTCCCCCTACCCGCCGAAGCCTTCCTCATACTTTCTTCCAAGTCTACAGTCCCTAGCTACCCCTGCCAAAAGGAACCATATCCTGACTTCTTACAGCAAGTTAATCCTGCCGGGGTTTGTACTTCACATGAATGTAACCACACAGCACACACTCTTATACATGGTTTCTTTTGCTCCTCTATATTTTTGTTGGATTCATTCACACTACTGCATGTAGTTTTAGATCATTTATTCTCATTGTTTTATAGTATTCCATTTTAGGAAGATTTCACAATTAATCCATTCTACCAGGGCATTTGTGCAGTTTACAGGTTTGGGCTATTACGAGCAAGGAAACTTTAAACTTTATAGTACTTGTCCTTTGGAGCACAAAGGTAAGCATTTGTTGGGTGTATCCCCAGGAGGAGAACTGCTGAGTGGCAGGGTAGGCATAAGCTCAGCCTTAGTTCATGCTTCCAAACAGTGCTACCAAACGGTGGTACCGAAGTACGTTCCCACGAGCAGCATTCCTCATTCTCACCAACACTTGCTAGTATATGTGTTTTTCTTTCTCATTTTAGCTATTCTAGTGGGTATATAGTGGTATCACAGTACAGTGATAACCAATGGCTTTAAGCATGTTTTCGTAAGTTGGTCATTTGAATATGCTTTTGTTTGGAGTCTGAGTCATTTGACCTTCTCCCTTATCTATGTCTTTTTATTTTAAACCTTGTCCAGTAAAAATTTAATTTCTCCTATGTATCGTGTGAGCTGTATTATTTTTTTAATTCTTATTAAATGTGGGAATACAATCTGTTAATCCATACATGATTCTATGGCAAGAAAATAGAGGAATTCAAAGAACAGTTGACTATTTCAGAGGTTAAGGAACTTTTGCTTGGATGGATGGATGTGGGTCAAACATGCCAAATGCGCTGTTCATAGGTGCTTGATTGCTTTACCCTCCTTCAGTACTTTTTCTCATATAATAAAGTAAGATAAAATATAAAGACTGCTAACTTTCCCTATGAAAAAGAAGGAAGAAACTTCTTGAAATATTTCAGAAAGAACTGGGAAATAGTCTCAGAACCTCCTGAAGGTCCAGGCACATCTCTTCCGAAGCCTGGGTGGGCCTGGTGATACCGTGTGTGCTTTTCCACTGTATGCGGCATGGGAAGCCCAGAGCAAAACTGGAAAGAGTGGAAACTTCCCTCCGTGAACTCTGCTTTCTCTGTTGTTGTCCCTTCATGGTCCTCCCTCACATTCCTGAGGCCAGGATTAGCAAATGTACAGTGCCTTACCACTCCTCTCTTCTGGCTCCATGGCAGCCATCACTGTGAATCCTGGCAGTTTTTTTTTTTTTTTTCAATTAGTCTAGGTATAACTCAAATGCAGCTCAGAATTCTTTATATGGTGCACTGAGAGACCAATACCAATCTCTCACGTTTGGTATTTAAGATGATATTTACTTGTCATCACTTTCTTAGGTGATATGATTGTTATTCCATCTTTCCTATCAGCCTTAAATTGTAAATGTATTACTTTTCTGAAGATTATTTACTTTATCTTTTATGGGGGTATATTATCTGAATCTCTAACTCATTGTTTTCTGTCATGGTTCTAGACACTTTCTAGCTCCATAAACACACACAAATAAATAAATATATGCCTAAGACTGTGAGTCAAATGCCTTTGGGGACAAGATGATACAAATAAAATAGCAAGGTTTGCACATTTAATATTTAGTCCATCGGGATAGGAATAATAGCGATAGTTTTCACCTTTAGAAAGAAAAAAAGAAATATGGTCTCCCATTTTTCAGGTAATATGTGGTCCTAGGTCTGTCTTTGGTTTGTCCACTTTTGAAAAAGGCATATAAGTTGATTCTCATTATTTGAGATAGTTAAATTCTCTAAGCTATGACCACTGAATTAGCAGACACTGAACTTTTGCTCCTAGGAGAAACACAGAGTTAGATTTCTGCAAGCCTCTGGCCACAACATTTTTGTCACTCAATAAATATATAACCTTTTTTATTTGTGTTTCTGTTTATACATCTTATTTTATACATATTGTTAATTTATTATTAGTGAACCCATGCCAACAGCACTATAACTCATGCCTAAATGAAGCTTGTCTAACACACATTGGATTTGTTGTCATAAAGTTATTCACAATATTTCTTTATGATCCTTTTAATGTTTGTAGGATTTGTAATGGAAGAAATATTCTCTCTTCCATTCCTTTTATCAGTAATTTGTGTCTTTTCTGTCTTTGTTTCTTGATCAGTATTTTTCAAAGAAACAATTACTGACTGTAAAATTGTTCCCTATTGTTTATTCTCGACCTTTAAGCCATAACTGATTCTATGGCAGGAAAACAGAAAATTTTCTTTATTATTTATTATCACTCAATCTCTTTATTTCCTTTCTTTTTCCATCTCTTTTCTTTTAACCTTTGTATGTTTAAAATACAAATATTTAAAGTACATCTCTTGTAGAGAGCTTATAGTTGAGACCTAATATTTAGTCTGCCAATTTCTACCCTTTAGTCAAGGTTATTAGATTTTAATTTAATATAATTATTTATTGATAATGTTGGATTTAAGTCTACCATTTTCCTATTTGTCCCATCTGCTTAGTGTTTGTTTGTTGGTTGGTTTCTCTGTTTTTCTTTCCTGCCTTTCTGTGAGGTCATGAGGTATTATTTTAATATTTAAATATTTTTCCTCTATAGGGTTTTTAATGGAAGTTTTTAGCATTATTTTTAGTGGTGCTCAAGGGAATCTAATATATATCCTTAATTGATATTAAGGTCTGCTTAGAGCTAACATTTACATAAAATGTCAGAACCTTGCAACAATATAGTTCAGTTCCCCCACCTCTTTTCGCTGTTATCATATATATCACATCTACATATGTTGTAAACCCCCAGTACCGTGTCATAATTTCTGCCTTTGATAGTCATATGCCTTTTAAATACATTAAGAGGGAAGGGCATACACACGCACACACACACACACACACACATAAATATGTGTGTGTATACATATATGTAAATATATATATACATATATATGTGTGTGTGTGTGTGTGTATATATATACATACTGCCATCTCAAGTGCTCTTTACTTCTTTCTGTAGATTCAGATGCAATCTAATATCATTATACTTCACTCTAAAAGAAAATTCTTATGACATTTCCTGTACTATAAGTCTCTGAAGACAAATTCTCTTAGTTTTTGTTTATCTAAACAGGTGTTTATTTTGCTCTAAGTTTTGAAGGTTATTTTTATTGGCCATAAAATTCTGTTGTTTGTTTTTAGTTTTGGGGGGTTTTTTTTGTCTTTAAGCACTTTAAAAAATTTGTTCTAGTATCATCTTTCTTTTTCGTTTTTGATGAGAAGTTGGCTTTACTTGTATTGCCATTCCTCTCTGTGTACTGTGTGTGTCTTTTTCTGGCTAATTTCATGACCTTCTCTTTATCTTTGGTTTTTAAGAGTTTGACTATCATGTGCCTAGGTATGTGTATGTTTGATTTGTTTGTTTTTTAATTTATTTCGTGTGGAGTTTACTGAACTTCTTAAATTATAATTTTTGAGTTTTTTACTCTGAAGCCCTTTAAATTGATGTTTATTATGGATGTTGTAATTTTCTGTTCCAGTATCTCCATTTGATTCTCTTTTACAGCTTCTATTTCTTTATTGCAATTCCCTATCTGTTCATACATAATGACTATTTTTTCTTTAAGGCATTGAACATATGTATAATCGTTGTTTTTGAAGTTGTTTTCCACCAATTCCAGCACCTGGGTTATCTCAGGTTCTGTTTTTATTGACACATTTTTATTCTTTTTTTCAACTATGGATCTTATTTTTTATTTCTCCATATGGCTCATAATGTTTTATTATGTACTGGACACTATAAATGATATTTTTTTGAAATTCTGGATTCTGTTATTTCTCTGAAAAGTGTCTTTTTTTTCCTGGTACACATATAAATTCCTGAGTAATCACTCTGACCTTGTAGAAGCTTAGCGTTCCAAGATGCTTACCAACTACTCAAACAGATTCCTCTTAGATCCTTTTCATTACTCAAACATATCTGCTTATTTAGTTCACCCTTATAGCTATGAGTAGGTTCCCATAGGCGCTCCAGAGTCTTCCCCATACCTCTCTAGTTCCAGATTAGCCAAGCATTTCAGGAGGGATTTAAATGCAGATTTCAGGAATCTGCTCTCTGTACCATTCTTCTTTATAATATTACCCTCTCAATTTCCAGCCATCCTGGCATATATGAACTTCGTATTACCTGACTATAGGCTGATAAGACTTCAGCTTTTTCTAGCTGCCCTTGCCCCAAAGGAAAATCTCTGTAACATAGATCTACATGTAATTTTTTTAGTTTGTATCTGCTTTTGGTGGATATAGTGCCTTTAAGTACTTTTTAAATATATATTTTACACAGGATTTATAATCAATACTTGTATGAGGGATCCTTCAATAAAATCTATCCCACCATTAGCAACAGTGGTATTTCAATTATTCTTTTCAACGTGACATCTGGCATGCATTTAAAAATTTTGAAACATATGGAGAATCCAGAAAATATGACCCATGGTCAAGACCAGAAGCAGTCAACATAGAAAACCCAAAGATGGCCCAGGTATTGACATTATCAGACAGGGGTTTCAAAATAAGTATGATATACATATTCAATTATTTAGTAGAAAACTTAGATAACATGCGTAAACAGATGAGTGATTTCAGTAGAGAGAGGGAAGCCAATGTGACTACTGGAAATGAAGAATTTATTAATTTGGCTTAATAACAGACCAGACATAACAGAGAAAAGAATTGGTGAACTTTAAGAACTGAAACACTAAGAGGAAAAAAAAGTTAAAACAAACAAACAAAAGGACAGAACAGAGGATCTGAAATTTGAGAGATAATATTATATGGCCTAACATACATACTACTGGAGTCCCAGAATAGTAAAGAAGGAGACTAGAACAGAATAAATATTTGAAGAGATAAAGTCTGAATTTTCTAAAGTAGAAACTACTTCAATCCATGGACCTGAAAAGCTAAAAAAAAAAAAAAAAACCCAAGGAGGACAAATTGTGATAAAACAACTGCATACTCTATGCATTAATTAGTTATTTTAAAAAATGAACCTCGAGTGCTACATTAATCTGTACACGAATATTAATTTACATCGGATCATAGACCTAAAAGTATAAGTTGGAATTATAAAGCTTCTAGAAGAAAACATATGAGAATATATTTTCAGTTTTGAAAGAACAAAAAATTCTTTAAGAGGACATACAAAGTGCTAACCACAAAAGAAAAAATATGTAAGTTAACTTCCATCAATATTTTCAATTTTTTTTTGCAAATCAAAAGGGATTAAGACAGAAAAGGAAAAATAGAACATATTAAAGAATTTAAACCTGGTATGTGTATTCCTGCGATAAAAAACAAATAATCCAACTTAAAAATGACAAAAGACTTGAGCAGAGATGATACGAAAGAAAATATAGAAATGGCCATTAAGCACATGAAAAGGTACTTAGTATCATTAATCATCAAGCAATTCTGAATGAAAACCACAATAAGATATTATTTTATATTACATTATACATTATAATTATTTTACACTATATTACCTTTTATATAATTTTACATAATTAAAAAGACTGACAAGACCAAATATTAGCAAGATATGAAGCAACTAGACCTTTCATTCATTACTGGTGGGATAATAAAATGATTTTTTGAAAACCAAGAATTTCTTATAAAATTAAACATCTATCCACACTATGGATAAACAATGCCATTCTTAGGTATTTACCCAATAGACTTGTATAAGGCTTGTACAAAAATTTCCCACAATAGACTTGTACGAGAATTTTCATAGTCATATTTATAATAATCCCCAAACTGGAAACAACTCAAATGTCTATGAACAGGGCATAGATAAACAAATCGTGGAATAACCACATAGTGGAATACTACGCAGCAATGCAAAGGAGTGAGCTCATCATATATTTAACAATATGAATGAATTTCAAAAGCTTTGTTAATTAAAAGCAACTGACACATAAGAACACATAAATATGGTTCTACGAAAATAATAAAAGTATAGTATATGCAGAGAATGTCATGACGTTGACCTAAAAAGTGTTGAAAGAGATTAGCTAGATGTTAACAGGAAGATGGACCAATACAGGATGTTGAAGGGTAGTCTAAGGGAGTGAGAGTTGACAATACAAAGTAATAGTATTTAGATTCTTAACAGGCAAATAATGCGATTAAAATGCTGTTTCTGAAATATTATCCTGATAGGAGAAATTTGATTTATACAAGGAAAAAATAGAAAGCTAGAAAATCCATTACAACTTCTGAGGTGTTCTAGGCAGGAGGCGATCCATCTGTATATTCCAGTTTGTTGGAATTCTTTTTCAAATGAAAGACCCATAAAAATCTTTAAATTGGGGTGAAAGTTTTTTTATAAAATTTATTTCATATTTTCCATTTAATAACATTAGCTTGAGCCAGTTGTAGGGCCTTGCTAGTAACCGTTCTAAAACACTATACTGATGGTTAAATGTCCAAAGCCGTAAGTAAAAGAATATTAAATTCCTTAGTCAAGCTGTATATTTTCCCCATTCTTTTCATCATGCCCCCAATTCTTCTCCTCCAATTTGAATATTGCTGAACAGCCAAAAGTAAATGTTGAGAGAAAAGACTACCCATCGTGTGTATTTTTAGTAGATGGCCTATATTTCCTATTATTAACAAAGGCACTTGCTATGATATGCTATGATAATCGGCTTCCACAATTGCTGTTTCTGTAGAAATTAATCCATATGTCATATGATAGCCATGGTAACATGGCCAAAGTTGTAGAAGTGGTGTTTAAAGTAAATAACAAAATCTCTGCCCTTCCTTCGCTCTCCAGTCTTCTGTGCCCCACTGTTTCCCTCCTTGGAGGAAAGAATTGATTTCCCAAAAACTATTATGGGATGGGTTGGGGGGTTACTCATATTGGCTTGATCCTAGGCCTGACCGATAAGTCTCCATTTTATCAGTTCTTCCTTTACAAATGTATTTTGACCTGCCCCTGAGAACCTGGAGAACTGCATACTCAGCCAAGGGTTCCAAAATCCTTGTTTCGTACTACAGTCTCTGAAGAAAAAATGCAAATCATCACATGAGAATTCTAACTTGTTTGTGGAGAGCTAAGAATAGAATTCTTAAGCTTAAGAATCAGCAATATTTTCCTCATTCTCCAAACATCTCATAACAAATCCCATCCAGAATTTTAGTGACACTTGTCAGTCTCAATTAATATGATCGAAACATACCACATGCATCTGAATCAAAGGGGCTTAAACAAGACAAATTTATTTCTTTCACATAAAAGTCTGAGCTGAGTGTATTTGTTCTGCTGAAGCAATTATCAGGAATCTAGGCACCTTCAGTCACTATTATCCTTATAGCCAGATGGCTCACCACCACACCTGCATTCTCGGCACCACAGTAGGAAAATGTAATGGGAGGGCATGTTCTGTAAGATACACATATGACTACCCCTCACATCTCAATAGCCAGAAGTTAGTTCTAGGGCCGCATCCAACTGCAAGAGAAGCTAAGAAAATTCAGTCTTTATTCTGTTGGAGAGAATTCACATGCAGCTGAATCAATAACCTGACTAATACATACATGATCTCATTTAGTCTTCTCGATCAATAACATTGATAGAGTAGGCAAGCAAAAATAACTCTTCCCATTCTGTGGATGAGAGGCTCTCAGCACCCAAGTAGCTAGTGCTAGGGCACTCGGACGAGACGTGGTTACATCTGGACTAGACTCCAGGTTCAGGTCTGAGTTCCAGTGCGTGATTGTGCCATGCTACAATTTAAGGACGCCCTCAGCCCTACTGTGGGAGGTTGAAATTTGCTAGTTTAGGCCCCTAGATTACTGCAGAACTTTTCGTTTTCACTTGCTTTTTTAGTCTTTTTATCAGCTATTGCCTCTTGCTGCAATCTGTTTGTAAAAATGTTACTTTTTGAGTTGTAGACTTAGAAACTAAATAATCAAGGTTACAATTTAATTTAAAATCAGAGTAAATTGGCATGAAACCAGGGCTGAAATTTCTCTCCTTTAGTAGATTATCTTTAATTGATCTTTAAACTTGTGTTTCAACTTCTTTCTTACTTGAATTCCAGAGAGATGATTTAGCTTAGTCTCGAAAGATTTTTTTTTAATTTATGGATTTTATAAGCTAGGCCTAGTTTTTCATCAATAGATTACACTAGTGAAAGAAAAATAAATTCAGATTTTAAAACCATGATTTCGATTTTACAACAAAAATAAAAACATGATTTTCATATGTTCTGATAATCGCTGATGTACAATGCTGTTCTGCCCATGTAGGTCATATTTTTAGTGGGTCACAAATGAACAGTTGAAAAGCAGATTTTAAAGATGAAAAAAATCTAAGAAAAAATTTTAAATATGACAAAGCAGTATTTTAAATTTAACATATTTTATTTTAGCAAATAGACTATTACTATAAAAGATAGGAAACTCAAGTTTTAATACTGTTAATTATGGTGACTTCCAGAAAACAAACTCCTTGATCTATAAAAGGAAATAATATGACTTCCTTTAAACTTTCTTGAAGACAATTAAAGGAATATCTGCAAATTTAGAAGATAGAAACATTTTAAATCTTTCAAAAGAATGACACTGCTAATAATCGGACTAATAGCAGTAATGGAACAATTCATTAGCTCAGTCAAGGCCACTCAAGTAATTTGCTTCCCTTGAAAGTGTGAGCAGCAGTATCTATTAAAAGGTGGTGTGGCTTTAGGGCGATGAAATAAAAATCAGAAGATTTAAAGCACAGCATCAGTGACCATGAAGATATTATACATCTGAGGCCTTATGCTGGCTACCCAGAGATTTATCTATGAATACTCCAAAAAGTAAAAGGTTCCAGAATGATTCTGTTAATCAATGGGAGGTGGGTTTGTTAATTCATTTCTTTTATCTGACAGGCAGAAGCTAAGCCAAGCCAAATGAGTATTAGCAGGTATAAGATATTGCCTTAAATCTCTATTTCACCTTAATAAATATTTGCTTCTCGATCCCAGAAGCTGGAAACGCTGACCTTTGGTATGAAGGAGATAAGGAAAAGGCGTGGGCAAATTGCATTATGTATGACAAGACAGCAATGATAGAGGAAACAACGAAATAAAAAGAAAACAACTGTCAAAGAAAAGCAAGATCTTGGTCCAGCCACAATTAAAAACCTGGAATTGTGTAAGGAAGGATAACAAAATAATCTTTGGTGGTTTGCTGAGCTGTTGATCCAAACCAATTGCCCAAGTCACCTATTTTGTATTCAGAGTGCTGTGCCCTCTGATGGATAACTTGCCGTGCACATGTGAGGTGACATTTCCAAACTGTCTGAAAAATGCTAGACTCATTTGTTTAATGTCAAGGTTTTATTATGTGAGATTATGAGATCTGGGATCTAGAGTGTAGCATATCTGGCATTAGGGAGTATTTCACAATGAGTCCATTTATTTTGTTTTGTTTTTAGAAATTAAGCTTTGGCTTTAGGTAATATAGTTGCACATTGCATTTGTATATTAGAATTAATATATTTATATGCTGGACTGAGAGCTAACACATAAAATTTGATATTTAAAAAAAATTTTTAAAGAAAATAAATATTAATATCTTTACCATTCCATGGTAAAGATTTACTGACCATAAACTAATCTCTGGTCTAGACAGAGAGGTTTAAATACTTCTGAAATACTCTAATTTTTTAGCTGGATCAAGGATGATGAATACATAGCCCTAATTTTTGTCCCATTGTAAAGGTTTGCTTTTCCACACCTATAATAAATAGAAGTGAATGAAACATTAGAGACATGAGTATTGAGTAGTAAAGTTGTTTTTTGGATGCACTTTTCTGAATTTATATATCCTGTGAAGGTTGTTTCCTATGGCAAAGGAGTACATAGTAATCTCTTCAGGATTTTCTAAAATTATTTATTTATCAAGAACAGTTGAATAATTATTATTAATTTATATATCTAGTAAAATATAAATATTATAATTTCAAATTGGTACAAGTTATAGTATATTCTTGGATTCTAAGATGTACATTATATTACCTTCCTGTTCTTGCCATAACAAATTACACAGACTTAGTGGCTTGAACCAACACAAATTTATCTTTTACAGTTCTGTAGGTTAGAAGTCTGATGTGGGTTACTGCAGGCTAAAATCAAGGCATCAGCAGGGCCGCATTCCTTTCTGGAGGTTCTGTGCGAGGATTCATTTCTTTGTCTTTTCTAGCTTCCAGAGGTCACCCACATTTCTTGACTCATAGCCTCTTCCTCCATCTTCGAAGCCAGGCACACTGCTTTTCTCTGACTCTCGTTCTATAATCACAGCCCCCTCTGACTCTTCTGCCTCTGTCTTTCACTTTAAGGATCCTTGTGAGTACATCGTGGTCATAGTCCTGGGTAATCTCTTCATCTGCGTGTTAGCGTGTTAGCGCTCTTAATCCCATCTGCAATTTTAACTCGCTTTTCCCATGTCCCCTAACATATTCATGGGCTGCAGGGATCAGGATGTGGTCATGTTTGGGAACCATTATTCTGCCTTCCATACATATTTTTTCACATTTTATGATCTCTACAGTCAGAATATGTCTTGCAGTCAGGGTGAGAAGAAAACATTGTTTTACAGTTTAATTGGCAATGCTTTTCTTTGTTATTAGAACATAAAATAATGATACTTCTTACAATTATTGGCTTTTAGACTTAATAAAAGTTTATAAGTTCAAAACAATAAGGCAAATAAGATCCAATCCTTTCTCTTCTGTGTGAGTCATAAATCATACTCCCAAAATGATGTCAGAGTGATTTCTACTGAAAGATTAGTTAATTCTACAATAGCTTCTGGACTCAATAACTAAATCTTAAGATAATGTATTTTTAAAATTCAGGTTGACTATTCATCTGTCTTTAGAGATGATAGCCGATTCAATTGACAACTTTCTTTTTTAAATATTTTAAGACAGCAGACCCTTGAAGATTCATCCTTGCCCTTACATTTTTTCTTTCCTTGTTATAGTCTTTATCTTTGGGTGATAGTTTATAACCTCTCTCATCCGTAAGAATACTTGTTCTGGTCAATTTTACAATTGAGCCTGTGTGTCTGAGATGCTCCAAAGAATATGAGGTGTGCACTACAAACTGATTGATGAATGAGCCTTTCTGCATTTGAATCAAGGCATCACCTATTGTCAGTATGCACTGTGCATCGCTTCCCCAGCAATTAGAGACAGCCCCTCCATAAAGACTTGGCTCTTTAAAAGAAAGTTCTAGGAAGAAGCAGAGGATTTCCTGCAGGAACTTAGGAGAAAATAGACATTTTAAAACTGGACATATCTTGGGATGCTGATAAATACTGCAAGAGTACTTAAAGCCCATCTTATTTTCATTAATAAAACCATTTTGTAAATATGAAATAAAAGTGTAAGGCGTTTTTCAAGACTCTTTTTGATTCTGAGTTTTGTTTTGTTTATTTTTACTCTAAATATAGCAAAATGACAAGTTTTCTCCATCAATGTCGGTAATGAAGTGTGGGGCTTATCCAAGTGATGCACCAATAAAGTGATGCAACCTGCTGAACCCTAACTCTCAACAATTAGAGAGTTATAGGCAATGATGTCTGTGTCTTGAGTCAAAAATAAGGAACGAAGAGGAACTTGCTTAAGTAATAAGCTCTGAGTACATTGTGGCAGCAGCTAAACTGAATGTCATAGAATCTTGGCAACTTCTGCACCTACATCAGAACTCTTATTTTGAAATCAAGGGCTCCTAGCATTGAAGAATGATGATATGTAAGATCAACTGTGCTGTTTCAGGCAATCAATATCACTGTCTTCTTTCCATTCAAAATTAAATTCGTGGAGATTAAACAAATACAAGTTAAATGTTTCTAATAGCAACAATAGATAGCCAGAAATAAATAGTGCTAAAGGAAGAGACTGTTGATGATGGAATTTAATTCCCAGGAAAAAAGGAATTTTGGCAGACATACAATAGGAGGTAAAAAGCTTTTGAAGAGTCGTTATTAAGTAAAAAGTAGTTTCTAATATTGTTCACAGATCTTGGCTCTTCTATTTTTAAAGGAGCTCCTTAAGTATTAGGAATTTGGTAGTTTGCTTTACAACATTTATAAGTCTTTTTTTTTTTACCATTGGAAAAATATGTATTGAGAGAATTAATTTAATGATAAGTCAGATAAGGATATTAATAGAATTCAGTAGCTGACTCATTGTGCCTGTCATATAAAAGACCTTAAGGATGGTTTGCTAGAATGTTCCATCTTTTTCTTTGGGGAGCCCACATTTATACCTCAGTAACCATCCAAGTTTAGAACGACTTAGCTATCTGCATTATACTCCTCTCCTGATTACACCTACACTAGCAAGTTAAGTGAATGCATCTCTTCCTACGTGCTTTGTATAAAAATCTCCATTTGTAACCTCAGTGTGCAGCAGAGGCCTGCCTTTACCTCACTCACTCCAAATTCCTCTTCAATCTTTTCTCCACAGTAGTGGTGTGACTAGGAGAATCACAGATCCTCCAGCTGGCCTTGGGCAGACCAAGAAGGAGGAAATGAGATTAAGTAAGAGGAAGAAAGAGAGCAACAAGGAGTAAGGGGAGGGAAAGAGAGCTAGAGACAGACATTAAAGAAAGAGCAAGAATGGAAGAGATGAGATAAATAGGAGGAATGAAAAAAGATGGAGAAACTTTTCAGGAACAAAGAAGGTTATAAAGAGGGTTTCCTGTGGTTACCTGGTTATGATAATGTTTTTGTAACTGGTAAATTAGAACATATCAGTTCCTTACTAAAAACTCTCCAATGATACTTCCCTCATACTTAGAATTAAATCCAAGATCCTTACCATGACATACAAAGCTTAATATGATCTAGCTCTTAGACATGACTCAGAGACCAAAAACAATTCATTATCTCTCACAGTTTCTGTGGGGCGGGAATCAAGAGTGGCTTGGCTTGGTGGTTCATGAGGTTGCAGTCAAGCGTTAGCTGGTGTCAAAGTCACCTGAAAGCGTAGAGAAGAAGGCTTGGCTGTAGAATGCATTTTCAAGGAGCCTCATTCAAGTGGTTGGCAGGGTGGTGCTGGCTGTTTGCAGGAAGCCTCAGGTCCTCTGCATGTCAGCCTCTCCAAGTGGTCTGGGCTTCCTCGCAACCTGGCAACTGGTTGTGGAGGAAAAGAGTGAAGGAGAGAGAGAAGGAGGGAGCGAGGAAAGGAGACAGAGATTGGAAGCCAGGTAGAAACTTTAACCTTTTTACTACCTAGCCTTGGGAGGCACATAGAATCATTTCTGTCATGCTCCATTGGTGCAGACAATCCCAAGCCCCTCTCCATATTTAAGGATAGGGAACACAAAACCCTTCTATTGGTGGGTCACATTGTTAGAAGTACATCTAGAAAGAGATAAGTATCTAGATATGGCCATATTTGGAGAGCACAATCTTCTGCGGGAACGGTTTCCTGTGGATATATGGTTGTCATAACTCTTTTACATAACTGGTAAACCAGTTACATCAATCTGTCCAGTGGCTTCCAATCAATTACGTTATCTCACCCTTCACTCTGTACTGCTTTTCTACCACTCTTGACCCACCTGTGCCCCTCTCCCTGCACATTCATCTTTTTGCTACTTCCTACACGTGCCAAGCTCATTCCCTCTTGCCTGGATCGGTTTTCTCCCAAATATTCACATGATTAGCTTCCTTATTTCATATGGGTCTCTGTTTAAAAGGTACTCTCTGAGAAACATCTTCCCTGTGACCCCACACTAGGGTGCCCATGCACATACTCACTTTCCCTCTCTCTCCCTCTCCCCTAACCTGCTCTATTTTTGTTCAAGGCAGCTGTCACTACCTGTCATTATGGATAGATAGATAGACAGATAGATGATAGATAGATAGATAGATAGATAGATAGATAGACAGATATATTTATCTATATAACTTCACATATACGTACATAATGTCATGCAGTCTATATCTATATCCATATCTATATCTCTACCTCTGTCTAGATCTATCTTTGTTCTTTTGCCTCTCAGAAGAATGTGAGCTCATTTGGTCACCACCCTGTCTCCAATGCATGGGACAGTGTCTACTCCAGAGTGGATGCTCCATGTGTGTGTGTGTGTGTTTGTGTGTGTGTGTGTGTGTGTGTGTGTGTGTGTTGAATGAGTAAATGAAAAAACAAATGGATGGTAATTTTTGGTGAAGGTCATTTCCAAGTTGCTCTGACGAGTTGTGTTTGGGAGGAATGGGAATGGTAGAACTCCACTGCATGTATAGATTCTGGCTCCTAAGAAGCATTCACATGACTGCAAGTCACAATGAGACCCAGTATAATCTTTTTAGTCTTAAAGAAAGAATGAAAGCCCAGAATGGTGCTTACACTAAACTATATTAATGTAAATAAGACTAAGCTGTAATGACTTTTAATTTGTGCATTCAGAATCTAACCCAGCCATTTACTTCTAAGTTTGTTGATTGTTCTTGCTGAAGTCAATCATCTTTCAGGCTTTTTGAAATAGTGTAGTGCTATCTTAATGATGATATACCAAAGGATTAAAACCTCAGGGTAAATAGAACTCTATAATGGTTTTTAAAAGCATATGAATGGATCTTGTCTTACATATCACTGAGTCCAAGGTAAATTGTGCTGCTAATGAGATGATAGTCCAGACCTTTTCTGAAAGCCAGCAGAATAAAGCCAAGCAGAATGCCCACACCTGCTAATTTAAAAAATTTTAGCAACAGTATTGGCTATGCTTACTACAGAAAATAGAGAAAGCGTCAAGAAACCTCTGGACCATGTATGTCTCCTCACTGCCCTGATGCAGCCATACTGAACTGCTCACAAAGCCCAGCCAAGCCGGTTCATCTCACAGACCCACCGCTATGCTTGCTCTGTTCCTTCTGGGAACAACTCTTTCCTACAACTCTTGAGCTTCACCTCCTCTCTATGGCCTCTCTCAATGCCTACCCACCCCAGGTGCTTCCCTCTGTTAACTCCATGGTACCCTGTATACATACCTTTCATCACTGTAACGTCTTTTTGTACTTATTTAACAGTTTGCATGCCTGCCCCCTCCTGGATCACCAGCTTCTCAAAAGTAGAGTCTGGGTCATGTTGTAACACTCAGTGGAATAATTTGATGGATGAACAGGCAGAAAGACAAATGCATGAACTTTCATAACAGTGTTCTACTAACAAGGGCTCTAGAAAGTGTAAAGGAAGATGCTGAGTAAGCAGCATCCTGATAGCATACTCACTGGAGAAAAGGCTTGGTGGCTCTCTTCCTGGACTGTCACATTGAATATGGCTCTTGTGTGTAAGGTATATGAGATAAGAATTCTCAAGACTGGCCTTTAGGGACAGAGCAGTGTGATATTCAGTCTGGCCTCCACGGCTTGTACAGTTAAGCATTCACAAGGCAGAGACTGCTCATGAAATGATTCTTTCCTAAGCTGCTAGGCAACCATTTTAACCCTGAAAACTTTTGCACTGCAAAAAAAAATTGGGGAATTTAATTTGGTTTAGCTGGATATTCATTATTCTAATATTAACAACAGAGTCTTAGATGAGTAAAATTTAGGAAATGGCCTTTTGGAGCAAGCTATTACCAGGAAGGAAAATGTTACCTTTTGATGCCTGAATCAGGGCATGTATTGTGCAATTATAAAGTTTGCTAATGGGATTTTCTAAAAGAATAAATTATATAAGAATATAGATACTTAAAATAGATTGTTCTTTTAGGTGTTTTTTAAATTAGAATTGAATATGTTTTTGTTAAAAGCTATATATTTCCATTAAAAGTTTTTTTCTTGTTCTCTAAGATGCTGCATTATTCTTACTTGGAAAAATAAAAAGAATCTCTCAGATCACCCATAGCAATTGGTTGGTACACTTCTTTAGCCATTTTTCTTACCAGATATAGATCATATGTGTGAGTCTTTCCTACACTAGGACATATGTCCATTATCCTGTTTTGTCTTTGTACAGCAAGGTCTGGACTAGTGCCTTACACATGTTAGGAATATCATGAATATTTTAATTAATTACTAATCACATAATTTACTGCAGAGGGTTAACTGTCCTCTTTTGCTTCCTAACTTTGCAACACCTTTGGTAACAAATCAGTCTCATGATTCTATCATCCTACAGAATGGTTTTCTATGCATAATCGTTCTTCAGTAGTCAACCATTGCCTAATGCAGCTGCCTTTGCCATCAAAGAGCTCCAGTGGGAAACACGGCCATGGAAGAATGAGTGCTGCAGCACAGGTAGATGAAAGGCTGTCCAGGTGGGACAGTCAAGGACTACATCTCAGAGGAAGTGATATTTAAGCCACAGGACTTGAGAAAATAATACACCGTGCACGCAAATGCTGCTCCCTCTGTGCCTCTCCCCAGGAACATCCCCTTTGTCGTTATCAGAGGTAGTTCTGTCCTGAATTCGTATTTATTACCTTCACGTATTTCTTTATAGTCTTACTCTACACATATGAATCCCTATTCTATTATCACCTATTTTCAAACTTTATACCAGTGATACCATAGTGTTTATATAATACGAACCAACAATTTACTGGGCACTAGAGATGTGGCAACACCATGGTAAACATTGTACAGATGTTGAGCCAAGTAGTCACTGCAACAACTCAGTGATGTGGGCACCATTGTTATCCCATTTTACTAAGAAAGAACCTAAGTCTCAGAGTTCTTACTTTGTCCAAGGTTTCACAGATAATAAGTGGGAGAGCCAGGATTCAGTTGCAGGCAGTCTGGTTCCAAAGTCTGATTTTTCCCCCTTGTCTTTCAAAGTAATTTTATCAATGAGAATCATCTTGTTTTTCTGCGAGAGTAAAAAATGTTTAATTTCTATCATAGAACAGAAGATCAAGAATATTTTCCAGGTTTTTCACATCTGAAATGGTGTATCACAATATCGCATTGATATATGACATTGACACAATCCACTGATTTTATTCTGATCTCCTAATTATACTTTCCACTTGTATGTTTGTGTGTGTGTGTGTGTGTGTGTGTGTGAAGTTCTGTAAAATTTTAGCACTTGTGTAAGTTTTTTAGACAGAACCACAGTCAAGATGACCAATTGGTCCATGCCACAAGGATTCCTCATGTTGCCCTTTTTAAACCACACCTTCCCTCTCGTTTCCCCACTACCAACCTGCTCCAATCCCCATCCTCAACCCCATCCCTAACCCTTGGCAACCACTAAATTGTCCTCTATTTCTAAAATGTTATCATTCCAAAGCCAGAATTTCTAACCTCTCTATTTCATTGCAATTTGCTTTTTCCCAATGAACATTATATTTTCAAGATTGATACATTATGTTGATGTATGTTGCTCTAGTTCATTCGTTGTAACTGCTCTGTGGGTATTCCTAGAAGTATTTACCTTTTCTTCTGCTGATGTACATTGGTGCCAGGGCTTTTTTTTCACCACTATGCACAATCCATGAACATATGTCCTTGTGCACATATTGCTTCTTCACACTTGAATTGGGGTCTGGCTCTGATGACCAAAGAAAGATAAATAAGAAAAATTATTTAGTACAGATAATGGACCTATTTGTTATAATCAAGCTCACTAGAAGGTCCTTATCAAGGCCATTCACTATCCTCTTGCTAATGAATATTCAAATTATTAGATCTGCCCTGTCACTTTTAATGGAGGTATTTGAGTAAAGGCAAACAATGCCACAACGTAACTACAATAACATCACATGTCCTATATTTTAATGGAAATTTATGTTACATTGCTCCTTGAATCACAGGATACCTAGTTGCAAGGGACCCTCCAGGTAACCCACATCAGTTGAATATCCTCTATAATGTTCAATATAAGCTTGACATCCTACACCTAAATTCCAAGGTCAGGTACTTCAGCCCCTCTCTAGGCAGCCCATCATACCCCCTGAGAGCTGAGAATTGAAAGCTCTATTATATATTAAAATGAAATCTGTGTTGTCATGAGCACTCCTTAGCTAATGTCACAAGCAGAGTAGTTCTACCACCCCTGCCTGCCAATAGGACTAGGCCTCCAATGGTCTCAGAGAGCTGCTATTACCCTAAGGAGGAAGATGGCCAATGGGAGGGAAGGGAGAAGAGAAATGTCATCCTAAAAAGATAATATCAGGTTTGCCTTTGTGACCAGCCAGGTAAAACAAATATAATTTCAAATTCCCCTTTCCTCACCCAAACTGTCCTTACTTTTTTCAACGTTAGCAAAACTTCCCTTACCTACGAAGTCTTTCTTTTGACAACTCGAAATGAAAGCTTTAAAAGGGAAATCTTTGGTTTAGATAAAAATTTAATGTGAATGAATTTCAATGAAAGGATAATGGATGGGGTACTTGGCAGATCTTTTTAAATGACTAGTGTCAGATCATTCCTAAGCTTTGAAAGTTGGCAATGGGAACAGACCGAGGGGACAAGGAAAGTGAACAACACTTTACTATATCTGGCCATAGTTATCTTCTGCTGGATGTGGACAATGACAGGCTGTGTACTGACGGATCGCTGTCAAATACTTGCAATGGCTTTTAAAAACCAGCTCACTTAGCATAATGTATCACAAGCTGGGGTGGGAGGGAGTTGATTTAGCTATGAAGTTTGCATTTTGCAGAGGGTCTTCATCCCAGTCTTGTACGTTTGGAACCTTACTCAAGGTTGCACATTCATTTCTCTCCTCAGATTTCTGCTGAGGACACAATCTCACTCCAACAGAACTTCCTGCTTCAGCAGGAAGTCCCACTGTTCAGAAGGAAATGTGGCCTAATGGATTCAGGAATGGAATTAATGAAATTTGTTAATTATCCACCACTAGATTGATAGCAATTTTTTTCTTACAAATTGGAATTAACCATTATGATTTATATAAATGTTATTAGTAAAATATGTTACAAAGCATTATTTGAAACAACACCATGTTAGGTTTTAAAATGAAAATAAAAAACCTGAAAATGTTTCTATATAATTTTTGATTAGTAAGATAAGACGAATTACTAAGAAGGGGAAATGATGGTAAAGAGGTACAATAGTAGCACCTAATTTTAACAGAGAAATAGATAATAAGCAATTGTATTCATACCCTACTGAATGCACTAAGAACAGCTCTGAGAATCTCATCTTTTCAAGGAACTAATAGTTTCTGGAAATAAGAGGAAAGACATTTAAAGGTGAACACTTGTCATTTGCTATGAGATGCTCTAAAATCTATTCCCTCCACCTCGGATTAAAATATCATTGAAATTCAAAGGAGGGCCAGGCTGTGCAGCCCACACTTGGCGGGTGCAGCCCACACTTGGCGGGTGCAGAACAGAGCAAGCAAGCTGCAGCTCAAAACAAGCATTTTCCTGCACATTGCTCTATCTGTGTGAGGTTAGCGGCAGATTCAGCAGTCACCTCACATAACCTACCTTTGCTCGTGCAAGCTTATAACAGCCTTTTCTTTGGAAATGATTGCACAGTTTATGTAGTCGTTTACAAAATCAACCCACTCCCATGGTGAGATTTATTTCTATGGGAGTCAAATCTCAGATTCTAACTAGCAGAGCAAAAATCTGTTGTCATGGAAACCATTCCCATTTCACTAGGCTGGAGCTGCAATTCACTTGCATGGAGATGGATTGACAAAGACGCGGAGGGGAAGGGTGAAAGAAATCAGATATGGCTTAAATCCATTTTCCTGAACAGTGTTGATGATCACTATTAATTTTACTTAGGATGAAAATTAACCTATAAATACTGGATCCTAATAAAACCTTTCCATACTGGGGATGAGAGAGGAAAACTAAACGTGTTTTAAAAAGCTATTTAAGATATCCCAAAAGGTTTCTCTTTTGCTAGTAAAGATCATGTATTAGAATAATAAGATTGTGTTTTAGTTAGTGTTCAGAGTAATTAAAGCCACGGTAGTGAGAGGGAGAGTTATGCTAAAGATAATTTAATTTCCTTATATTTAGGCTTTATAAATTAAATATTAGGACTCTCAGAGAAGGAATATGTGAAATTATCATCAATATGAAAAGATCACATGCCTCTCAAACTTGTAATCCAGGTAAAGGAAGCAACCATATCTGCACACAAGTTCTTTCTACAAACTTATGACATCATAAGCTGTCCAGGAAAGGCACATGTATATTATGAGCCTTATGGTATTTGTGCCTTCCTAAAGGATGGAACATTTCTGATGGTGGGCAAAGGTACTGGCAGAGGTAGTGTCTGTCATCCTATTTCTTACTCTGTGGCCCCAATCATTCCTGTTCCCTCTGAGGAATCACCGCTTATCAAATTAGGCAGCCATTTCCTCCTCAAGGACTATCAGCCAGACACATCTTTAAATTTAAATTTATATTGTTGTGAAAGAGCTCACAGAGCAGAGTCGGCAGTTGCCATGTAACTGGATTCCAGATGCTCTGGGTATCTGCAACAGGAGAAAAATGACAACAAGACCAGGGGAGATGATGGTCTTCGTCTGAGGCAGCAATGGCCTCTGAGCGGAGGACTCCCAATGTCAAGTATCAAAGTTTTAAAAAGCATACATCATCTACAATAAAATACATAAATAAAATATACACAGTAAAATATACAAATAACATGTGTCAAATATACAGCTCAGTAAACCTCCATTTATATTTGTCCATATGTATATATACAGACATATAACTGCCACCCAGATCAAGATATGGAACATGTAACTACCTCAGAGAATTTCATCACAACACTTCCCAGTTAATCTCCCCATTTCTAAAGGTTACCAGTTTTTCTACCTCTATCATCATAGGTTAGTTCTGCCTGTTCTTAATCTTTACATAAATACAATATATACTTTTCTTGTCTGGATTCTTTTTCTCAACATAATGTTTTAAAAGTTCATTTATGTTTCACATATATCATTAACTTATACTTTTTTTTTTATCACTAAGCAGTAGTCCCTTGTATAAATATATGCAATTTATTTAGCCATGTTGTTGATAGACATTTGGGCTATTATAAAGTTGCCATGAACATTTTATCAAGTCTTTTGTAGACCTTTGCTGTCATGTAGGTGGGTGCATATTTAACCTTACTAGAAAGTGCCCATTTTCCCAGTGGTTTTACCATTTTAATTCCCACTAACAATGTGTGATTCTCCTCATTCTCACCAGCACTCAGGCTTGTCAGTCTAGCAGGTGTGTAGTGGTCACCCTTTGCGTGCCCTCTGTTTTTAAAGAAGCTGTGTGTGGATGGTAGCATCAACATGGCAGTGGGGTCCTGAGGTCAGAATTAAAATTCAAAATTGTGATTAACATTTCCCACCCTCTAATGACTCCATGCCTTTGAAAAAATGTCACTTTTCTGAGATAAATAAAAGTTCGAGTAAGCTGAAATTTCAGGGTAACCATAAGCTAATGACCAAAACAGAAAAGGAACTCTTTGCTACCCAAACACACTTTAGTTTAACCTCCTAAAATGAACAGCCACCTACTCTGAAGAGACCGAAAATCTCTTCCCTGTCCCTATTTTAAAGAAGTCATTGAAATTCAATAGCTTTCTCCAGCCTGATAGGGAAGCTTCACTCTCTTGGGATTAGCTACAGCGCTGTTGGGCCAGTTTAATCTCACAAAATTTCTAGTTTATCAGGCGTTTAGCTGCCTTAAATACTTCACATGTGTATGAAAAAGAGCTGAATAGCCGATTCTTGTTCTTTCACTTAACCTTGAAATGTGTCCACAGATTGTAATCGGTCAGATTCTTTTTATTCTTTGGGAACATTTTACCATCCTTTTAAAGCTCCTGTACTTCAAAGGGAGAGCAGAAGATGCAATTCTAAACAGATTTACAAAATGTAAGGTGAAGCCATCTGGCCAAAGGAAGTAAATATCCAGCTCTTATTGACTGCCTTCTCAAGTGTACTAGGTTTCTCTTACCAATAATTTTGTGACTTAAAACAACAGATTTTTTTACCTTATAGTTTTATAGGATAGGAACCCAATACCCAGGGTTGATCCCTTTTGGATGCTCCAGGAGAAAATTCATTTCCTTGCCTTTTCCATCTTCTAGAGGCTTCCTGCATTCATTCGCTTATGGCCAACTTCAGAGCCAGCAATATGACTTCGTTAATCTTTCCGTGGTCATATCTCTCTCTCATTGACTACAGCTCAGAAGGTCCTCTACTTTTAAGGATGCATTTGATTAGAATAGTCTTATCCAGATAATCCAGGATAATGTTCTCATCTCAAGGTCCATAACCTTAATCATATCTGCAGTTTCTTTCGCCATGTGAGGTAACATATTCACAGGCTCCAAGGACTAGGGTATGGACAACTTTGGGGTCCATTATCTTGCCTACTATATCAAGGAACAGAATCTATACTGAGGATTGAACCTGGTCATTCTGATTCTAGTGGCTGAGCCCTGCTCTCAGTGATGCTGCCGAGGCAGAGGTACTCCCTCGATGTGAACATTTTTTAATGCTGCTTGATAGTGTAGGTGCCACAAGTGTGGCTTTTATCCCTCCCAAGGTGTCTCAAAGGCTGAGCAATTTATAGTAATGCCACAAGTTGTATTTGCCTCCCAGTAAAATGTAAAGGAAACTTGTGACTTCAATCTAAGATGCAGGGTTGTTTCCTATGGTCTATTCTTTGATATTATGAAAAATATTTTTAAAAGAGAGAGACTGTTATATCTTGCTATGAAATTCATAAGTTAATAATGAAAAAAAAAAGACACTCTGAAATTATTGAATGTCAATAACATGAGAACAGTCTGCCAGAGCCATCCTAGCTATAAGCACTTAAGTGCGAAAAAGCCACCATTTTCATTCTTGATCTGGTTACCATTGTGGTTTAGCTTTGAAAGTATATAAGGGGTTGGAAGGATTCTATTCTGGGTCTAATTGGTATAGGATAGGGAGAAGGGAAAAAATGTTCCTGGTTTTTCAAGTTTCACCTAAGAACAGTATTTCTAGTGGGAACAATGTTATAAAGAATATTTGGATTTCCTAGCTAACCAAATATATATTTTAAAAAGCAATATATTTTCTAATATATTTTCATGAACTGTTTCTCCTCTATCTAGATAATTTACAGACTCGGTTTTAATTTCCATTTTGATCTAGGGATTATTTAGAATGGCATTTTTTAATTTATAAAGGATATTAAATATTAAGTGAAGCATACTGAAGAATGTGGTGAAGTAGGAGAATCAAAATCGTTAGTTAACTTTGACTTAGTAATGGACAAATTTAGGTTCACAAGTGATGAAAGATGGGAAGGTAACAGCTTGAAAAATGGAAAACCATAGCAAAAATCCAAATTACTTATTGAGTGGGATTAAGATATTGAAAGAAATGTGATAAAGCCACAAAAATTTAAAAAACAAGATGAATAGATATGTAAATAGTATTGATGAAATAAAGCCAACTATGTCAATTAACACAATAAATTTGAGTAGCTCAAATTTCTCTATGATAAAAAAAACCAACAGAATGAGTTAAAATAAAAGATGAGCCAAGTTATACTAGAAAGAGAGAGAGAGGTAAGCATAATAGTATCAAATGAAATGGAGTTCAAGGCCAAAAGAAGTGACATATAGAAGGATAAGATCTAATGTTAAAACAATGAATGCACAAAGATATGTGAATAACAAAGGCACAGGTTACAGAAACCAAAATGCCTAGAAATAACAGAGAACATGATTAAAGTACAATGCTTGTGGGAAATTAGATCACCTGTTTATTTTAGAATATTATAAATCCAGTAGACAAATAATAAAGAAAAATACAGGGTTTCTGAATAACCCAATTAAAAAGTTTAATTGTTTACAAATGTATTACATAATACTATGAATATTATTTTTATATTATGTATCTCTTCTCCTATTAGAAGAGAATATACTCTTATACCCATTGAATATTTACCAGAAGCTATTATGTACATGCATCTGTCCACAAAATGATTACATTTTAAATTTTAAAGAGTGGAGATTTTTGTGAACCAGACTTTCTGACCATAATCTTCTAAAACTAACTAGTAATCTATTTGACTTTTCACTTCCTCTCCAACAGACCGCCTGAATTTTCCAGATCGTTTTCCTATTTTGAGACCCTAAGGCTTTCTTGGTAAACAACATGTAGTGAGGCCAGCCTGGTCCACAGTTATCAGCCATGGGAAGAAACTAATTTGTTTAACAAACACTATAAGCTAGGACCATTTTCAAGTGCTTTACAAATAATACCAATGAGAACTTATACCTTAACTAGGAAAAGGTCAACAAGAAGCTTAAAACATCCCCACCACCCTCATAATTTTAAAATGCAGATTTAAAAAACAAGATTTCATTTTTTTTGCCTATCAAATTATAAAAGCAAATACGAATCATAATATTTGGAGGGAGATATACAGGCAAGTATCACTCTCATCACCTTCAGCAGAAGCGTAAATTGAATGACCACTCACAGGGACATTTTGATAACATGATTTTAAAAACCCTCTAAATCTTGAAAGTTTTTGATCAAGAAATTTCACTTCTGGAAATGGGAATAATCAAGAATGTGTTCAGATATTTACTACATGAATTTCATTTCCACTCTTTGCAACAAGATGGAAACTAAATGTCCTAAAACAGAAGATTAGTTAAATAAATTATGCTGTACCTACACAGTGGGTTACTCTACAGTTTAGCAGTTAATAGCATGGATTCTGGCCAGAGACTTCCTGATTTGAATCCTTGCGCTGCTTTTTAACAGCTTTATGACATTGGACCACTTAACCTCCCTTGCCTTAATTCTATCCCCTATAAAAATTTGAAAAATAATAATGCTCACCTTTGCTGGTTTATTTTGTGAGAAAAGATGAGTTAACATATGTAAAACAATGTAAACAGTGCCTACCACATAGCAAATTTTATTAGTGTTAGATAGCTACTAAAAAGGAAGTACTAGTATATTTAGCCAGATGGAAAAATATTTATAACATATTAAGTGGAAAGAGTAGATTTTAAGAAAGCAGTGGGTATATATCATGATCTGTTTTGTTGATATACATTATATAGAGACATACATATCTGCCTATAAATTTATATAAGGTTTTCAGGGTTCATTATCAAGGTTATTAATAGTGTATCCCTAGTGAGATCAAGGGTTTTATTTTTCTCTTCTTTTAAGTCTTTTTTTTTCCTAATTTTTCTGAAATGAGCATGTTTTGCTTTTAAAATAAAAGGTAAGAAGTTATTTCTTAAAAACAAATAGAAAGTCTTGCTCATACTAGCTATTTAGTTCTTATTACTGGAAATTTGAGGGGATGAATAAGAAGTCATTTTCGATTTGGCATTTAACACCCAAGTCTCGAAAGAGCACAGTAAAAGTATAGTATATGAAAAAAATAGTTCAGTGATTTCTTTCACTTTATCACATGTATTTCTAAGAGCATGTTTTTAGCTATTTAGTGAAAAGCTTTTATTTGTAGAACTGAGAGTTTCTATCTGAGGTGCTTACATACTTTAGAGAAATGAAAATGTATAGATCTCAAATCATATCCTAAAACTGTTCTCTGGTAGCAGAGGACAAAGCAGAATTCTATACCACCTGGAAGAACATGGTGGACCATAAACCGTGAATGTAAAAGGCAGCCAGAGGGATCGGTAGAGAAACAGCCTTCTGGAAAGGGACTCGGAGCCTGCTGGTCGGGGCCCTAGAATTCTCCAGTGAAAAGGCAGCATTTGCACAAAGGAAATCTAACCAGTTCCATCTCCAGGATGTGAAATCCAATATTTACATAAAGGCTTAGCCCAAGAAAGGCATATTTTTGATCCTCGGCTGTAAATACTTAGTAACTGCATAACAACACACATATCCCGGTTCAGAATATCCATAGAAAGGCGTGCTCTCTTGACAGAGCCTTGGGTAGTAGGCCTGCCACTTTATTAAAGTTTCATGCCTTCAACCACAATCGCTGCATGAATTCTTTTACAGCCTCCAGCACTCTAAGCAAAAGCCATAGAGACATGGCAAATCAATTTTCTCCTAAGAAACTATGAACTTTGGGTGAGGGCAACAGTTTTATTTTCCTATGCTGTGAAGCTAAAAGTGGCTCCTCTATCTCATTGCTGAAAAATACCTGCCATGGTGATTTGCATCTCCAGTTTAAGAGTTTCCCTTTTAAGACAGAGAAATATCTTAAGTTTGGTGGACTTTAAAGGCTGCTTAGAATATCTCTGGGATTCAGACTCTGGCCCAAACTAGCTAGGCCTTGCTAGGAAAGCAGATACTTCTCATTTTCCCTAAGAGGTAGGGAGCTATATTTTCTGTTTGCTGGTTGTTATAATATTTTAGGCTTCCTCTACTTCATTAGAAAAACCCCATGAATTTATTAAATTAATAAGTCATGAAGGGAAAAATTACCATTGTTACCTGTATTAGTTTTGCTGCATAACAACCCTAGCATCTCAGTGGCTTATAAAACTAAGGTTTATTTCTTGTTTATATTAATATCATAGGAGGTTGTCTGAAGATCTGTCCTACATGTCTACTTACTGAGGCTCATAAACACTGCGTGGGATACGCTGACCTGGCTCATTCCAGCTCATAGCTCAAAAGAGTTGATGGTGCACATCTCTTCCCAACTCCAAATTCAGTCATGTTGTTTTGGTAGCCTAAAATCAACTATGGGTATTTATTTATTTATTTATTTATTTATTTATTTATTTATTTTTATTTTTATTTTATTTTATTTTTTTTGAGAGCCCGTTTATCAACACACCACTGGCTTCATGTGACAAAAAGGAGGAGATAAAGAGCTAGCAGAAAAATCACAGTGCCTCTTTAGGCCAAAGCAAATCACATGGCCAAGGACAACAATGGAGCAGGGACACACACTCCATCTACAGGAGGCCCTGCAAGTCATGTGGCAAAATGGGGAGCAAGTAGTTGTGAAAAATACAACAATCTACCCCACTGTCTGAGTATTTGTAATTAACCAAATTTCAAATTGGGACATGTGGTATGACAAGAGTGTTTTAATGATATATGTGTATATTTTAACATAGTTATTATTGTGAAAATAATACTACTTACTAAATGTTTACAACGTGCCAGGTGTTGTGTAGAAGAACTTTATATATATGATTTCACATAATCCTCACCGTGGTCCTGTGATTATAGGTATTATTATTAACCCCATGTTGCAGATGAGGAAACTGAAGGCTAGAAACTTTAGTATTTTAGATTGGATTTCCTGCACACAGACTCAGAGAGTTGTGTAGGGATGGTTAGTTGCTGAATGGTCCCAATAGATCCACATGTGAGGAAATGAGAAGGCCAGGATTGATAGAAGAAAAGCAGTGGCCTGCGGTGGCCTCAGTGAGCCCTTCAGGGAGTTCTGGAACTGGGATGGCCCTGTAGGGTTATTCTCAAATTCAGGCAAGGCGCCCCCAGCAGTCACTCATAGGACACCCTGGAAGGAGGCACAGCGAAAGCAATTCCTAGTGTAATCTGTCAACAGTGACATTCCCAGCAGCTGGAAGAAGGATGATTCTGCTTTTAAAAGGGGATCTGGGCAGAGCCCCACAGTATCTACTACAGTTAGGTAACATGTCCATGGTAAAAGGCTAGTAAAAGGCTGGAGTTTAAACCTAAGTCCATCTGACCTTAAAGTCTGTCCTCTTAACCCCAGTGCTATATTGATCCCAGTACCCTATCTACCTCATTCATTTGCTACTATCTAATGAAATAATGGCATTTCTGGAAAGTATTTATGGTTTTAACAAGTGACTGAAACAGAATGTTTGGATTTGAATTGTTATCTTTAAAAGGAGGTAAATGGCATTATGCATTAGCTGTGGGTACGAATGTGTGCTTCTGTATACAGGCCTAGCACTGAGGAGTAAGAAAGGGAATTACGTGTAATGGTATTAGATTAAAAGTATAGAGTGTCTTCTTTCTTCCTGTCTTCCGCACAACTTATAGAGTCAGGTTCACAGTGAAAATGCTGAGGTTTGTTTCGTATATGAGAGATGTGCCAGCTTAGGCAGTGGAACTTGGATTTGCTAGTGATGTGCTTCCTTACTTACCTTTAAAGTTAACCTGGCCTGCCGCACGGTCCCCTCATTGCCCAGGGATTCCCGCAGCTCTTGCTAGGTCAGAGCCAGGGTTTGCCACTGTCAAAGATAAACAAAGCAGACGCTAAAGTGGTAAGGACAGATTTTTATCAGTAATATACTACTGTAATAGGGAATAGAATCCAGCATGAACCGAAATCAACTTCAATTTGTACAGAGGTGACCAGGTGTTTTAAAGGGAGAATGAAAGAGTAGAATGGGGTGGGCAAGAACTCAGTGGAGTCAGAGAAGTGAAAAATTACAAAAAGTGGGAGGGAGGGGTTGGCCCGTGTGACACTCATCTGGATTTCTTAAGTGGCACTTATCTTTTGGCAGCCTTGAGTTTTCTCAGACAGGCACTTTAAAGTGGGGCTAATGTCATCCCAGGGATGTGGCCTTGAACTGTTAGAAACTATGGTAATATTTTGTGCAAGTCTTTATAGGCCAAAGTTGAGGCCTCATTGAGAAGACAGCTCAGAGGAGCCTGGCTAGAGTTTGGCCACAGAGAGATTCTTTGTCACAACCAATAAGAAATAAATAGCAGTTTAGGGGACCAAATCCCAACCCCGAGAGCCCTCTCATACCAGCCTTATCCAAAGCCAGGAGCTTCCCCATACTCCACTGATGAGCACTCTCATACACACACATTCACATAGTCTCGCATATTCTTACACGCTTACACACTCTGTACTGATACTCACACTCGCACACGTGTATACACATAGAAACACATATACAATTTCACACATTCTCAGACACAGGGCCACACAGTTCCCAGGCTCGGGTGCTCAGGTGGCAAGTCACAACCTGTTCCCTGCCCCAGCCCTACTGCTGGGCTTCGTGACAGGGTGGCATTTCCAGGCAGGCCAGCCTCGGAGGCTTCCTTCCCATCTAACTACAGTGAGCTGGGGCTGGGGTAGATCCAGGAACTTCCACCACCAGATAAACCCGAGCAATGATCGCTTTGTGGGGGCAGGAAGGGTGCAGCAGGAAGAATAGTAGTTTCGGCTAGGAGAATTGGGCCCCTTGGGCATCTCAGCTCAAAGCTTCCTCAAGTAATAGTCAGTCAGTGAATTCTCATTATTTACCTCATTCCACATTCAGCCCAAGTTCCTCCCAGGCTCTTAGGTCAGTAGATGATAAATCCAGCATTGGACCCCAATCCAAAGCTTCTCACCTTTCCCATGAGACCCCTCCCTTTAACAGAGATCCTTTTCATATTTACCAAAAAAAAAACTTTATGCAGAAAAAAGAGGTTAAACATTTCATAGGTTAACTAGCCATGTTATGGTTTATATATTGTCTAATTATTAAGCATAATCAAATTCCCTCATAATCAATCATAATCCTCTCATCAACTCACCTTCTTTGGTTTGCATGCTCTTACCATGGGTTGTTTTGTTCCTTTGTGCATGGGTGGGGGAAGAGTTCACTTCTTTGGGAGGCTGAAGCAAAGAGCATGACTTTGTGCTCCATCTCCTCCACATGTGAGTGGTCAAACCTAAACTCAAGTATATCCTCCCTGGGCCTCTGCGAAATGGCAGGGCGGTGATTGGGATTAAATAAGATACACATTCGAACCACCCATCAGAGTTATAAGAAATAGCCAATATATTGTAACTATTAGAATTTCTTGCTTTTACTTTTTAGTTATATAATGTCAGTAAAGTAGTGACTCAAAAATCAGTATTTCTTCAAGAAAACTTATTATTTTCCTGGGGAGGCAGGCAGATCTTCCTTCAGAATCACATTGCATGGGTTGTCACTATGCTGCTGTGTTTTGTGTTGGTACCTTGGGAGAAAGTAGGATGGGCTGCAGTTCTGAGCAGCATGCATTATAACAGAGCTGCCCCGGGAAGCAGCAAGGTTGTGCCTTGAGATCCCAGACAGCTCGGAGGCTTCCTTCCATTTGCCCCAATTTGTCTCCACCTAATAGTAGTAAATTGGGGTTGAGGGAATGATGTATAAATCACGTTCACAGCAGGGAAAGGAAAGGAGACCCTATCTTTGTCAGGGCATGCTCGAAACCTGGGTGGACGCATGGGTTAGGATGCATAAAATTCCATTACCTGTTTGCCGAACCTAAATAATATCAGGTTCTGAAATATCCCCCACAGGCGCTCCCAGATTGAGCTCCTAATCCCCTGTAACATTCTATCCTTTGGGAGGTGAAGAGAACCAGTCCAGGTGGAAGCTGGAGGGGGAAAGCAGGAGATGAGAGGTTGAGGAAGCACAGTTCTCATTTCTCTTTTCTCAAGCTCCCGACAACTTGGCATCTTTCTGGGAGGTCTTGGTTATTCGGAGCATGCTCTGAGCTCTTGACAGGAAATTTGTCAGTGCTTCTCTGGCCACATCATTTCCGACTCTCATTCTCTTTCTGACCATGACACCTTTTCAGTAAATTGGAAAACAAATACCCAAGAAATCAGAATGTCGTTGCTAAGGCATTATAAACAGCTTTTATTTAATGGCAGGTACAGCCAAGATGCCGTAATGGAAACACACACTCAATATTCACATCTTCGATGTTCTGAGATAAATTTACAGGGCTGCTCTGTGGTCCTGAATACAGAACATCACTGTTAGCACAAAACAGAAATTTCAACGCTTCTGGGAAACAAAATCAATCAATAATAATGTCCTTCTACATTAGATGTTGTTTATAAATGTGATCAAAAGATTATCCTATAAAAGCAACACACATATTTGTGCATTTTCTAGTGATAAGTAGTCTCCAGGATTTTTCATTGTCTCCTGCTCAATTTCTGAAAGTTAGCAAAGCTTAAGAGAAAGGTTTCTAGATCTTTATCTTATAATGCAGTTGTGTATCAAATACCAGAACACTCATTTGCCAGGTAGAAGGCATTCTTGGGACTGAACATAGACGCAAGGAGAAAAATCTGCAAATAAATAGATTTCTGCAGTTCACTTATTGCTTTGTCATATAAAATCCTAAAAGATGGATAAGACCAGCACTCTATTGACTATAAAATAATTTTTTTCAAGTATATAAAAGCACATGGCCAACAATTCTCTGTGGGGGTCAGGTCTGACTTACATTATACAAACAATTAGTTGCAAGGCTAGAATACAAGAAATTAGGTACCTTCAGTTCTGTGTAACTGAATAAATTTGGCTTCTGTACTCCAGCCTCCAAATACTACTAAGGTATATGTTATAATAGAAGAAAACTGTAGTAGCCAAACCAGCTTTTGCTCATTCAGAAAAAGAAGGGCTTTGAATTTTAAAGTAACAATGAAAGGACTTCTCCTTCAGAATATGGCTCACATATTATTGCCTACTCTTCCAAGTGAGACCCTCTTTCCTTCATCCCCAGAGCTCCTGGGAAAAGTTCTTGAGGGGAAAACATTTACCCCAAATTATAGTGCAGCTAGGAACTAGTAATGAATGAGCAACCGTTTCAGCAAGTGTAGGCGCTTTTTGTGCTTTATCTTAGCTGTGTTGGTCCAGCCTCCCAGAGTCTTGAGTACATAGATCAGAGCACAGGTGGTACAGGATATTCTCCAACAGATCCCATTCCAGAAATCTCCCCTTCAGATGACCCCGGTCAGTCAGCAGGTATTTGTGAGCAGGAATTAAAATAACAGCCAACATGTATTAAGCATGCGCCAGGCGCCAGCAGAATTCTAGGCTTTAGATATGATATATCATGCAGTGCCCACGACACCCAAGAATAGCAGTGTTCTTCTCATTTTGTAGATGAGTAAAACTACGTGTAAAAGGTTGAACAGCCGGTAACTGGCAGCATTTATGAATACAGAATAATTCCCTTAACCACTACCATTATCTATCAGGAGCTTTCACATTGATGAATACGCTAACCTTCACAATAACCCAACTACAAAATATTATTATTATTATTCCCATTTTGTCCATTGGAGTAATTCAGGCAGAGGGTAACTTTCTCAAGGTCACACTTATAAGGGACAACCAAAATTTGCATGCTTCCAAGCCTGTGTTCTTTCTACCACCCCACATTGCTTACGCCAAGCATTTGCATGCATATTCTAAAAAGACTGAGTGCCCAACTTTCTGTTTAATAGTGCAAATATTAAGAGAATAACATTCATAGGACCAAGAGATATAATTTTAAGATTCTGTCTTTTTATTGAAAGGAAAGAGTAGATGCAGCATTGTGTTGGCAAGGAGGAGTGTGGGCTTTAGTTTTCAAAGAAAGCATGTGGGAAAGGGAGTTTGTCTCTGTAGTTTGCATCTACAGTGTTCTAGTGTAAATTTACAGGGCTGATCCATGGACCTGATGGAAGGATATGCCCAAACTGCTAGGACATGGAGTTTTGTATCAAGTACAATGATAGTGCCTGCAAGTAATGGAAAACTCCAGTATAGGGACTTCATGAGGAGTTAGTTCACTGCACATCATGAGAAGCCTAGTGGTAGGAGACTTCAAGTGCTTGTTCAGCTGCTCAAAGATGCCATTGGAACTCGGGCTCTTTCTCTTTCCACCCCTGCTCCCTTATCATGTCGTCTTCTCCTCATGTGACTCACAAGACATTTGCCATAGAGTTAGGAACAAAAGAGAAGAGGAATGCAACAGCCACGCTGGTCCTATGTTAGCAAAAAAAAAGCAGAGGCTTTCTCAGACCCAGTTCCTACCCCCTCCCCTGAAGCCCCAGCCACCTTCCACTTAGGTCTTGTCAATCAGCAGCATGTCCTATGGCTGCTGCAACAGACAGGGAGGCTGAGAATGCAAGTGCTTCCCCTGACGTGTGGCCCACCCAGCAGAAGTGCATTCCCACATGGAAGGTGCAGCTAGGAAATCACAAAAACGTACACCTTTGTTTAGGATGCTGGTGTAGAGAAGACTTAGGGCAATAGGGCTGTACTTGGGAGAAGGATGATATTGATGAGGAAGAATGTTGTGGTGCCCTTTGTACCTGTCTTTCATTTAAATGGACCCAGAGCATCACACCTGTGATGCTTCCTTCCCTCCTTCATCCTGTTCTTGAATCTTTATTCTTTCTGCACAAACCCAGACCAATTATTTAGCCTTCGGGCTAAATAATGTTGCTAATTATCCAATCTTCTGACTCCGTGTTATTGTTTTGTTTTGTTTTGTTTTTCAATTCTTGGCAAATAATATGCATTGAATAAATTATTGCTGAATTACTTGATGAGATGAGAAAATTCCAAGCAAATATCAGCCGATGAGAGCCTTTGACTTCAATGGCTGGAAGTCTTTACTGCTCCAGGGGAGAAAGGTATCTAGACACCTATGTTACTAGTATCTAGATGTATGAATGTCAGATAAGTGCCCCAACCCAGATAAGAGGAATCTAGGAGGCTGAGGACTCTCGGGTCTCAGGTCAACATGGCCCTGTGTGGTCTTGTTGCTACTTCATGTGATGATAACACCATGGTTTTCTTCTTCTTTTGCAGAGCCAGCTCTCTCAGGCACTGAACGGGCTGTCGGACAGGGCCAAAGAAGCCAAAGAGTTTCTGGTGCAGCTGCGCAACATGGTCCAGCAGATCCAGGTACCGACAGCACCTGAAGCAGAGAGCAAACCCCATGGTTAAGATGAAACTGCGTGGTGGAGAGTTTGTCTGTTTCTTCTCTTTTACTTTTATGTGTTGTGGGGAAGTTCCTATTTACTTTTTTATGCTCTATCTCTTCTAATACATACAAACACACATATGGACCCACTTGGAACATACCTGTTCTTGAGATGGTTACATATGCCAACAAGCCAGAAAAAAAGCCTGGTTTTCCAAGTGGTTTGTATCTTCCACACAAAGGTCCTAATTCTGCACTACCGTATATTTAGAAAGAGGCCTATTTCTTTGTGAATTCAGAGTCATTATTGTTGAGTGGTTTTTTTTTTAAATATATAGTTTCCAAAGCACCTTGCAATAATTATATCTTATCTGATGGTAACAAACAGGTCATGCTTTCTCTTTTTTTTCTTCCTCCCTTCCTTTTTCTTTCCTTTCCTCCTTCCTTTTCCCTCCTTCTTTCCTTCCTGCCTACCTCATAGTAATGCTTCTCCTCTATTTAGATACTTAAATATTTTTCATCCATGATCTCCTGGTGACTACAATTTCAGATTGCTTAAACTAGACACAATGATCGAGAGACCAGCCAGTATTTGGAAGCTTGTGAATTTTCCACTATAGCTAAAGAGGAGAATCCATAAACTGTATAAGATGCTAAAAGAATGACTTTTTTGCACTCTACCATTCTTATGTTTTGAGCTTTGCCTCACAGAAATCTTAGCTCTGGCCTCCCAGTAAAGTGTCTCTCTGAGTTAATATTTAACCCATGTCAAGGCAGAAATGGCTTTTTAAATGTAAAGCAGCCTTTCAAGGCACCTCACGCTGATTTCTTTTGCCTTTTTTTGTTGTCGTTGTCATGCATGCCCATGTTAAAGCTTTTGATTCCATTATAGCTAACAGTTGTACACTTCCTTCTGTTTTCCATAGAGGTTATCAGTCAGTCCCTTCTTTGCCCCAGGCTTGCCTCTGTTCCTGTCTCTTCATCAGAGCAAAGCATTCTTTCTGGTCTAAATCAGAGCCAATGAGGAGAAAGCTCCCTGCTCCCTCCCAAAATTGCCCTGCATGGGATATAGAGAGCCCTTAAATGATGTTTTTCAGGAGATTTCTCTGAGAACACAAAGCAATTGCCATGAAAGTCAAAACTTAACATTTGTAGAAGTCATCGCTGAAGTGATTCCTAATGCATGCCTTATAGGAAGAAGGCCTGGCATTTGAAAAGTTACCAAATACTTATCAGTAGATCCTTTTCTTTAGAGAGACACACAATTCTTTATGACTTTGGGAATAAATTAAAATTTGATAGGCTAAGCTCTTTCTTCCTTGCCAGCCCCCAGAAGTTTACGGTTTACTCAGTTGGGTGCTGCTATTTTTTTTTTTTTTTTTAGTGCTATGTGAGTATTTAGCTTTCATTTGATGTAAATTACAAGGTTTTCAGATTATATATGTAACTTGATGAAAGGATTACCTTTAATGGATGCTTATAATTTAGTGAGAAAAATCACTTAAATTCTGTGGCAAGTACAGATTTAGATCAATTTAAAAATTTAGATTCAGCATTCAATTTGAACATCACGGAGAAGCTATCATTCATTTAGAAAATGATTACCCTTCCTCTTCAAGTTATTGGTTCACGTCTGACTTTTACAGCCTACCTGTGTTCACTTCACTTTCCTTAATGAAAAGAGCGAGTGCTTTTGCCCATGATTATTCTTATAAACTTCCATTGTCATGGGATGATTGTTTAATATTGAAGACTGTTGCCATCTTCCTTTTTCTTTCTTCCCCTGAATTTACTGATTTTTTTTATCTCTTAAACCTCAACAATACCCCACTCCCTTGGTCAACCAGCATTTCTCTGAATGCCACCTTCCACCATACACAGCTGGACGTACCCCAGCTTTCAGAAGGGTTCATGTCCAACTGTGCAAACAAGGCTTTATTTTATTTACTATACATCAAACTTTGGAGACAATTTCCTTTTGATATACATAAGTTTGTTGAGTAATATTTATCCTTTTTGATCTAAATTTAAAGCAAAACACTACCACCGTAGAATGAAATTTTTCCAGCTATTTTTAAGATGCCGAATGCGCACTTTGCACAGAGTTCCTCTTCATCCCTGTCAGCAGGGATCTCCACCCCACAAATGCGTGGGGCAGCTCTGTTTTCTCTGGCCACCCAAGGTGCCCAGGCATCTTGTGGCTGAGAAGTGTGCTCTCCTGTCATGCAGGAGAACAGCGTGGAGTTTGAGGCCTGCCTGGTGGCCCAGTGTGACGCCCTCATCGACGCCCTCAACAGAAGGAAAGCCCAGCTGCTTGCACGCGTCAACAAGGAGCATGAGCACAAGCTAAAGGTGAGTGCTGTGCCATGTGGGGAGCAGAAAGCCGATAACCCTGGCTCCTAGGGCTATGATGAAATGGCTAGACAAGGGGCAGGATGCCCATAGCCTAGGGTGGCTAGCGGCCTCCCTGGCAAAGAGTGGGCATACCCCTTCATTCAGCACCCAATCCTTCATTTACCATATTTGTTAGGTGACTCCTCTGGGGCAGGAATTTCTTTGGGGCTAGGCATAATCAAATAAATCAAAATCCCTGCCCTCATGGGGTTTATATTCTACCAGGAGGGATAAACGATAAGCAAAATAAGTAAGTAAACTATCCAGTATATAAGTAATAAGTGCTAAGAAAAATAAATAAATAATAAAAAGGGTAGGGAGTACTAGAGTTGGGGGTTGAAATTTTAGACAAGGTGGTCAGAGAGGTCATACAGAAGCATAATGTATTGTTTAATTGGAAGATAGAATCTATACCTTCCAGAAAGCAAACAAGATTTGCCTCAACTTTCAAAGTAAACTGTGCAATAGGACAGTTATATGGACTTTCGTCATCACACAATGGAATCTATTGATTACAAGTCTGGGTCCCTAGTAGCAGAAGGAATGGTCCTCCTGGAGACATCTGGCATTCCACCCACTACCTCATTGGAGCAAGGCATCGACATCTGAGAGCAGGCTGGATGCATGAGAGGAGCCCAGCCAAGGGGAGCTCAGAAGCAGGCAGTCAGCAGAGGTCCACATTTGTGGCCAGTAAGCCTCAGGGTAGCTGTCAGTGGGTGGCAGATGGATAGTGTGCATTGTTGGGATTGGGGTGGAAGAAGAAGTGACCATAGGCTCTCTGTTAGGGTTGGGCAGTCCACATCAGGGAGCTTTAATAGTGGGCAGCAGTGAGTGAACACTACCTTGAGGGAGCCGGTGGCTGGCGAATAATCCAGTTAGCGTCAAATATCCCCAGCAGCTTTGGAACAGGCTCTAGTCCCTGAAGGACAAGAGAAGGTCCCATTTCAAAAAGAATAGAATTCCAGTAGGAGAACCAAGGAAGAAATAAGAGAACACAGCTTACAAGACTTAAGGCCAAAGCTCTGTGGCAGGGAAGCTTCGAGCAGGGCCAGTACCCACTTCACGGTTATCAGAAACAAGGCAAGACACCAGTTGCTAAGGGGAACACGAGACCTGGGCAAGACCTGCAACAAGACTGGCAATGCTGAGCGCTGAGCGGCAGAGTCACCAGTCCTTTCTCTGTGCCCATCCACACACCAGGGCCCAGGGCCCAGGAGGACAGGGAGCCAGGCAGCGACATTTCCTTGGGGAAATTCTCTCCAAAAGTGAAGAAAACCCCCACTCTAACTGCATCCTCTAAGGCAAGGGTCCCCAACCCCCGGGCCTTGGACCAATATCAGTCTGTGGCCTATTAGGAACCAGGCCGCACAGCAGGAGGTGAGCAGCAGGCGAGTCAGCCAAGACTTCATCTGTATTTGAGCTGCTCCCCAGCACTAGCATCACCGCTTCAGCTCCACCTCAAACTGTCAGGAATTAGATTCTCATAGGAGCACTGGACCCTGGTGCCAAAAAGATTGGAGACCACCGCTCTAAGGCACCCTCCTCCAATGACCCACCTGCTGCTCCTCAAAACACATTCAGAGCCACACACCTGCTTCTTCCTTCTCCAAAGCCAGGGCAATATGGCTGGAATATAAACCTTTCTCGCCTGCCTTTGTGACTTGCCCAGCCATTGCTCTGAAGGGGCCTGTGAAATGGAGGCAGACGGAAGGCTGAGCTGTGACAACAAGGTCCAATTGCCTGTGAGGGCTGTGCCCCATGACGCAGTTTGCCCTGTATCAGGGCTAGGTCTCTTTAAGTGTTCCTGATGAGACAGCAATAGTGCAATTTTATCAAGGAGAGGCACCGCAGATTCCTTGACAAAGAAAACTGCACATCTTGATATTGAATATGAACCGGGAGTTTGGAAAGAAAAGTGCCTCAGCCTGTTGATGTAGATAGTGAACCAAAGCTGGGGATTGTAACACTCCTTCCAGAGAGGCCAATAATGTTTCCTAGTGGTAAGTCTAACTAGAAGACCCTCTAAGTTTATCTTAGAGTGAGCTCAAGTTCCTGGGGGCCACCACACTGACCCCCACCTCATGGAGCCTTCGAACTGGAACTGAAGGCAATCAGGAAGACACTGAGCTTTCAAAGGAGGCACCCTGAGTGGCCTGTGTCATGCATAATTCACAAAGTGCTGAATAATGGTGAGATTTATTTACACGGCTTTTTCTAGCTCATAGGTTTCCAGGCTCCAGTCTCTTAATGTCTGTGATCAAATTGTTTGCTTTTGAATTCCCTGAAGGACCCCACTGGGTTGTGTCTCATGGCAACCTATATACTAATTCCTAAAACATGGAGGAGGAAAGTGGGAGCCATATTAAAGACACTGTTTTTTACCCAAAAAGTTCCCTGAAAGTTTTACCACGTGGATATCCACCTTATACATTTAGCTGTAACAATCTGGGAAATGTTTCTACTCTGTAAATATGTTCATCCAAGATAATCACACGTTGGTCTCAATGAAAAATTCTTCTAGAGTCACCTTTAAAAAAAAAACAAAATCTGAATTAAAATCCAGATATGCTCAGAGATGTGATTCTGTAGTTGCCCAGCAAGCAACACAGAATGAGCATCCTTGGCAGCCGAGCCTGGCTTTTATAACAGCAATAGATAACACTTGGGGACACTTTCTTTGAGGCAGTGCTGTATGAACTGTGTTACAGGGATCAACTCCTCTATTCTCCACAACATATCTATGAGGCCATTATTACTATTATCCCCATTCTAGAGGTGAGGAAACCATGGTGTCATGATATTAAGAATCAGTCCAAGGATCTAGAATTCCAGTCCTGGTAACCTGGCTCTAGAGCCCAGAATCTGGACCACAGCACTCTGCCTCCTCTGGCTTGTAGAGGTAGAATGTAGGGAGAAGGCTTGCCCTCACTCTCATCCTTTTATCAGTCAGCCAGTACCTAATGCACACCTGCTCGGGGCTGAGTGCTGGGCAGGGGAGTACAGGAAGAGAGAGTCATGAAGGTGACTCAGGATGAATTCTGCCCTTTCTGAGCTTTACGTTTCAGTGGGTGAGATAAGTCATATCCACAAAGGACTCCAACACAGGTAGAAAGCGAACCTCCAGGAGAGAGACAGACAATGCCATAAAAGTTGGGAGGAAGGTAAAATTATGTCCAGCTGAAAGGGTCACAGAGACGTCGTGGAAGAACTGGCATTGGAGTCACACAAACTTTGGGATGTGTGTGTTAATGGTGACCTACATTCTTGCCTGCAGGATTTGGCAACTGTGAGGGATGAAGACAGTGCTTAGCACAGTGCACCCTGGTCTTACTCCATGCGGTTAGCCATGAGGACTTAGGGATGTTTTCTGTTTCTGTCTCCTATTCTAACATTACTAAAAGATCGTCACTATAGCCCTTCATTTTAGCATGCTTCAGAAACCTGGAACTATTATTGTTACAGTGGACCTCCAAATACCATTTGGGTCACATAGAATGATCTAAAATAAAAACACATTTGTCTTTAGGAAATGAGCCGGACAACTGGGATTTTCCCTCTAAATAGTGGGCCAAACATTTTAGTATGTAGTTATAAAATTTTAATTTTTTCTCAATGGAAGGCTCTTTTTAAAAATATTGCAGACACTTTTCTGGCATCTTTAAACAGAACATCTTTAAAGTGAACAGTTTGTGATAAGTCGCATGGATGTGGTTGTAGAGGCAACTCCAAGTGTCCTGTATGAGAGAGACACAGGGCGGGAATCTGGACGGAAGAGGGAATTAAGCATTGAGAAAGCATTATTTATTGATGTCGAAAAGTGGCAGAGGAGCATGAAAGCCCTCCAGTCTCCCTCGTTAGTGTTGCCTCTGCACAATGGGACCGTATGACAATCAGCGATGAGCTCTGCTGTGGACAGGAAAGGCTTTAACGCATCACCGGGACTCCATGTGCCATGACTGTGCATCGGTCCTGGTAGCCTGCCCTGCAGAGTGCATGCATGCGCTTGGGGGGCGCTGAGCAGAGGCAGCTGCCTGCCTCGTTCTACCCTGCCCAGAGTGCAGTTCCTTGCCCCAGTCCTCAAAGAGCCACAGAAACCAGACACAGGTGGCTGGTTGTCCCCCACGGCAGCAAAGCTGTTCTAACTTCTGTTTCAAGTGATTTGTTTCTCTGTTGTTTCAGCTGATTGTATCTGTCACTGCTTCTAAAAACAGCCAGCAAAGCCGATGCTGTGACTACTGATGCCAGCCTCCAAGTCTCCCTTCCTCTGCCTTTCTCCTCCTGTCTTTTCCCTTCTTGTCACTTCTGTTGCTACTCGGATTTGTGAAAAAAGGCTGGCATTTTATAGACATCACTTGCCAAGCACAGTCCTTTCTCTTTGTTGGCTAACCCATCATTCACAGTCCAGCGGGGATAATCTTATGGTCTTCCGCTTCCCTTTGGCTAAATTCTCTGGGGGCCTGCTTTTGCTAACAAAGAGGAGAGTTGTGTGTGTGTGTTTCTGGCAACTTTCTCTTCTTGAGCAATCCAAAAGGCTAGGGATGCTGGAAAGTGAGTGTGTATAAAGACAGTCTTTATAATCTACTCATGCCCCTTTCTGAAACCACTGATTACTTGAACAGATTGAATAGTTCTGGTTCTGAGGCAAGATGGAGCTAAGTGGTGAAGAGCCTAGACTCTGTGTCATAAAGTGAGGACACACTTTTTCACTGACTAGATCTCTAACTGTGGACAAGTGTATGTCTTGATCTCTTTCACCTGTGTGTAAAATAAAGCTAGAAGTAGTTGTCACCTCACAGGGCATTATAAAGCACTGAGCACAGTACTCAAATATTAGCTATTGTTATCGATGTTATTGCTGAGAGAGGAAGACCAGAAATATGGTTTCATTCAGCACAGTGAAGAAGGGCTCCTCTGGGCTTATCTTCCATAATACCAGAGTTCATAGTGTAGAATTAGCTTATAAAAGGGTGTCATTGTCTTAGTGGACTGAGTTTATCATTGATCAGCCTACAAAATAGTTTACAAAATTTGGCAAGCTATTTTTAAAGGCTAAAAAAAGGCTTTGAGACATATGCAGATGTGACTGTATTTTAGGAACACTGTTGGAAATGTAAATTACAGTTAATACTATTCTGTGGTTTGAAAAAAAAAACACTGGGAGCCAAATATCTATTTTTAGGATGTGGTGAACTAAAGCAAATGTCAGAAAGCTACTGGAGAGAAAAAATGCTTTTGCACTTTCAAGAAACATTACTAAGTCATATTTGGAACTAACGGGCAATATCCCGATGACCAACAGAGTATATTGGTTTCTTGTCCTATCTGTATGTTTTATTAACCTCCTCCTCAGGTCTTCCTTAACTGAGTAAGGCCCTAAATCATCCTCTCTGTCTGTGATTATCACAAGGAATCTGTGGCATTAATGAGATCTATGTTTTCTTTCAGGAACTTTACAAATGACATTTTTTTTTTTTTTGGTAAGCCCAAAGAAACACCTGAGAATTATTTTTATTTATGTAATATTCAGAATTTGAAATAACCCTATAGTCATCTTAAATGTGTTCTCTCTCCAATATTTTAGAATGAATTCATATGTTGAATAGTATCTGATAGATATCTTTTTGATTACCTTTCAACTCCAAGAAAAAGAAAGTTATAGTTATCCAAAAATATTCTTAATCTTTAATTTCCATGTGTGGTTGGTAAATTAACATACCAACAAAATTACTCAGTAAGAATGCTGAGGGAAAATAATAAAGCTTACTGTTTTATAGAGCTTTTCCTATTTACAGAGGGTCTCCATGTTTCAATTGTAGTTACCTATAGAATGCTTGATTTTTGAATCCTACTGTACTGTTGGGTTTCATTAGAATCATTATTTTTATTGTCATTATTACGTTTGTTGTTATTTACTCTGTATTGCCTGTTATATTCCCATTATGTTTGGGAAAAAAAATTAATTATATAGCCATATCATTGAGTGCAAACTTACACTAGGAATGTTATTGGCTTGTCTAACTGCTTACTTCAGCTATTTTGCCATTGCTTCCTAATAGGTAAGTAATCAAGCTGGGAGGGAAGAGGGCGTGAGAAGGAGGAAGGGAGGAAATAAAGGAAGAATACCTGCCCAAGTTCACAGAGAATTTTAAAAGAATTAAATAGTATTTGACTGGCTACAGCCATTACTAGAAAAATAAAGCAACAATCCAATAATCAGCTCAATCCCAATAAAACTACCAGCGAGGAATTTAGTCAATCTATTACGATGAGGACATTTGGAAAACTTAAGCACATTGAGGTAACTCGAAATGTTCAGCTGCCCTCAGCAGAACTCTAGAGGGCCAACTCTAATCATTTAGCCACACTTTTTATTGATGACAAGCTCATTATTAATGAGGAATTCCTCACAGTTTCATTTGGAAAATTCTGTGGTCCTCTGCTTCCCATCATGTAGGAGCAGTCACAGAAGGTCTGTATGGAATAGAGTGCCCAGGGTGCCCATGACCTCACCAAGATGCCACTGCATGCAGCTGGAGCTCAACGAGGTTAGGGGACACACCTCTGAATACTCCCTACCCATCTTAGCAATCCTAGTGAAGGACAGTTACAAAGCTTCTTTAATGCCCTTTGCCTAAACCCAGACATGAGTGACACTCTGTACCTCCGGAAGACTTTACATGTATTTCAAAAATGATGGAGTAATCTACTGTACCTCACTACGCCTCACATTCTATATAACATCATATTGCATACATCACTTTTACCACGGCCAAACATAAGTAGTAAATGTTCTCTTGTGTGGGTAGGGCTGCACTAACATGCTTATCTCTCCAAATAGCTTGTATCTCTTTCTTCATTAACTTTTTCATACAAGGGTACAGTATCCTATACGTTAAAGAGCATGCTTTGAATATTCCACTCAATGTTTATTGATGAGACTGTTGGTGGCATTCACACTTCTAGGATAGAAAGTTCACAGCTTTACTGTTAAAATATCAAGGCTTCCTCTAAATAGGTATTTCTTTATTTATTTACTAGGCCTAAATGATCTTTTCCTTGGTTAAAAACTCAAAGCCCAGACATGTCTTTGAAACGATTAGTTGCCAATGTTGCATGAATGAATAACACAAGTACAGAGGGTGATATCAAGAGAATGGGGAAAATATTTGCCTAAAACTATGTGAGAGGATGGTGGCATGTGAGAAAATAAAGATGTTCTTTCTTAATTTAGAATAACTCTAAGTTTCAATGACTGTAATGATAATATAAGAGATACCATTCTACTCTAGGACAAAAAAAAAAAACAAAAAAAAAAAAGGAGAATTTCTTTGTTTTACTAGATGAATCTGACGGCCAAAGCACTTCACCTGGAACTCACAGATGAGTCCATTCCAAACATTAGTTGGTCATCTTGCCTCAAAATATGTTGGAACACATAGAAACTCCCTCTACTGACCAAAAGGACCTAGAATGAATAAATTCTTCAAGCTTGCATCTTGAAAGTACTTGTACCTCAAACAGAAAAAATATATATTACTTTATAATTAGGGGAAATTGTTTTCAACTGTTTTTGGAAGGTATTGATTATATTTTAAAAGAATTTCTTGAAATAGAGAGACAATGTTATTTACTTAGCCTCAAAATTCATTAGTGGTATTCCTTCAGATACCATGATGAGAGAGAATGCTATGAGAAAAAGTATTTACTAAAAAGAAGAAATAAAGAAAAATTTAAAGAGCCACATGTATGATAGAGAGGTGAACAGAGGAAGGTTGTCAAGGTCAAATTAGATTAATAATGAAATTCCCCTCAATTAACCTCGGTTAATGCTATTGGATGTATTATATGAAATAAGTGGAGGGAGATTGGTCTGTTAGAGGTAGAATGGGAAAATGTAGTTGTAGATAGGCAAAAGGCAAAACAAAATTTTGTATTTGTATTGTAAAACCTATCATAGTTTGCTCTATGATATTGAAAAAGTCTGAGCATTCAAAGGGACACAATAGTCCATTCTCAGATTCTCCTTTTCCATAGATGTTAGTGTCACATCCTGACCCAAGAAATAACCTTTATAAATTTTCCACTTAACAAAATAAAACTGTTCAAATGATTAATAGGCACTTACCATCCAGAACAGATGGTGAATACTGATAAAACGGTAAAAGCCTTTTCTGAAACTGTGGAACACAAATTAATTCTTTGTCCCAGAAGAGATGGTTTAGGCTTTAATGCAGATGAAAGCAGCAAGATTGTTTCCCAGTCCCTATTTGTGTCATTCCTGTCCCTGTTGTGTCATTCCTGCAACTCGCATGTTTCCTAAGAGAAGGCACTCCCAAGTCCAGCCAGCTGCTGCAAACAGGGTGCCAAGGGTTTCTCTAGAGCATCAGAACCACAGCACAGAAATGTGGAAAGAAAAAGAAAAAGCAACATGGCCTGGATTCCTAGGAATCGTTTTCCATAAACAAACAAACAAACAACATAGAAATAAATAATAATAATGAGTAGAAATAATAGGGTGAAGAAAGTAGTAAGATAGCTAATAAAGACACTCAATTAGAGAAAAAATATTCATACACTTAAAAGTTCTAATTATTTGGCTGATTTCCATAAGATGGGAAATCTCGCTAAATTAATTCAGGAACTAGAAGTCAAATACAACACACCCAAAAATGCTGCTTTTGGGACCCTGTAGGCTAATTTTTAGCAGTGATTTTATCACAGGCTATGGTGATTATTGTGAAATGGTTGATTAAAATGTATAAAGATAAACCGGAATCCATTGTTGCCAACAGCAGGAATAGAGAGCCGGGAACTCAGGCGTATAGAATCCTTCCAAGAAGCTTGAACTGTGGAGTTCAGGAGCCAATGGCAACCCCCCGCTGAAACTCTGACACTTTGGCAGTATAACAATTAAGTTTCTTAAAAGTAGCCAGAGAGCCCTGACACTTGGACAGCTCCTTTGGCACCATATAAACCTTGCTTGAGAAGGAAATTTGTAGAAACAGACATAGAATTTTATGAGGCCTGAGTATTGTATTTATTTTACCACATTTTTGTCATAAAATTATCATGGAGCTGAATGCTCTGGAAATTAAACACAACAATTTAGTCTATTTTGCCTCAAAAGCAGACTCACTTTGGATTACTGTGCTCAGATCTGGTTTGTGCTTGTTAGTTGAACTTCCGGGCCCAAAAAGTTAGGCAGAGTGTTAAGGCAGACGCCATTTGGGTAGAGCATGGTGACTGCTGAGGTTTCTGCTACTTAGCAATGTTGATGCACTGGCTACCAAAATATAGAAATACCTTCTGAGAACAATTCAGTTAAGCCTTCTACAGCAGAGAGGAGTACCATATTAGCTAGAGGCCACTTGCCTTGCATTTTTAAAAGTTTCCTTGTAGGTGGTTCTCTTCCCTGCCCAAGAAACAGAAACCTAACCTTCCCGTTTATTTTCTGATTAAGAAATAAAATAATTTGCATTCCTTGAGCCCAGACCAGCCGATTTGACAGAAACATACTAGATGCCAGAAGAAAATAAATCAACTGGTGAATCATAAATTTGATCTCTTCCACACTCCCCACCAAAACAACAAAACAATTCTGATAGAGGTTTTATATGCTACATTTGCTCTTTATTTTAATTATATAAAAATTTAAAAACAATAGCAAATCAACTGTCAAAATATTGAGAGACTCCAATAGCCAAAATTATCTTGAAAAAGAATACAATAGGAGTTCTCATATTTCCTGATTACAAAACTTACTACAAAGCTACAATAATCAAAACAGCATAGTACTGGCATAAAGACAGACATATAGACCACTGGAATTGAATAGAGAGCCAGGAAATAAACTCTCATATATATGGTCAAATTATTTTTGACAAGGGTTCCAAGACTATTCAATGGAGAAAGACCATTGTTTTTCAACAAATGATACTGAGAAAACTGGCTATCTACATGCAAAAAAATGAAGTTGGACTTAACATTAGGTGTAAAAATTCACTCAAAATGGACCAAAGACTTAAATGTAAGAACTGAAACTATAAAACTCCTAGATGAAAACATAGGGCAAACAGTCTACAACACTGGATTCGGCAATAATTTCTTAGCTATGACACCAAAGGCATAGGCAGCAAAAGAAAAAGTAGACAAATTGGACTTTATGAAAATTTACAAATTTTGTGCATCAAAAGACAACAGAAAAAAACAACCCTATTTAATTGGCAAAGGAGTTAAATAGATATTTTTCCAAAAAAAAAAATATATATATATATACACAAATGGCCAACAGCACATGAAAAGATGCTCGACATCATTCATCATTAGGGAAATGCAAAATAGCATAAATATCTAGGATATGAGTGATTGAGATTCCTAGATAATTCTCATTCAACTCTATGCTTCAAAAATAACTTCAGGATTTGGGTCACTGAGCAGAGGACACAGAAGACTAACATCTCTGAAGAAAGAAACTTTTCAAGGATTGTCATGCATTTGACACTGGGCAAAGACAACTTCCCAGAGGTAGAAACTGCCTTTCTAGGTTGAAGCTGACTCACAGCTTGCCAAATAGAATGGCCTTTAAAACTGTCTTCCAAAATAAGTTAATTCTAAGTGGGTTATTCTTAAAACGTAATTCCGCATCCATCTTTCTCTGGCTTATTTGTCATTAGCTCATTGTCTTTCAGCAACTTCCACCTCTAGCCCCACCCCATCACCTACCCAAAGAAAGAAAATCAGAATGAGAGATGAACTGGGTTCAGATGGTGATGTCTTGTTGAGGGGGACAGGTAGTGGGTGGGAGAAGGTAGGCTACTGTGTCACAGAGCAGAAGCTGCAGATGCACATCAGGTTGCTCAGCTCCTTTTAAGACTTCCCACGACCTCCCACTTAGAGCAGGGTCATCAGCTTCCTAGAAGAGGGGAGACAGGGGAACTTGTAGAAGATGTCCCATGAGGCACCAAGGTAACCATCTTCCCATGGTTCCAGTCTGCACACCTTTCTGATGAGTCCTTTTGTTACAAGTTCAATCTGTCCTCTAGAGCCATTGTCCACAGCAGACATTGTCACAAAATCGCCTCATAAATTTAATTCCATTCCACGATGCTCTTGGATTCTGGTTTGAAGAAGCTCTCTGAAGTCCCAGTTTGCTTCTTTTCTACTTGCTGCCATTTTGGACCATTTTGTTCTTTCATCATCCCTAGGTGGTTCGAGATCAGATCTCTCACTGCACAGTGAAATTGCGCCAGACCACGGGTCTCATGGAATACTGCCTGGAGGTGATTAAGGAAAATGATCCCAGTGGCTTTTTGCAGGTAAGTATTAATTAGTGTCTGCTTCATTCTTAATGTCCCATGAGACTGAGTGTACCAAGGCCAGACTCCCAATGGCCCTGGTGCCTTCACACGCGGTGTGTACGTGAGTGTCTGCTAAGCTCCACTGACTTCCTGGAAGTCTCTGCCATCACGTACTATAAGATTGAGAAGCGCATGTGCCTATTCGTTTATTTGCTTTTGTTCTTGCATTTAATGATGAAAACATAATTCTTTATAAGTTCTTCCAAACCAGAGTTATTGCCTTGCCTAAGAATTGGGTTCTTTTCCATTAATAGATCCTGGACAGTTTTATGAGCTAGAATGTCTAAGTATGCAAGGTTTCTCTCTTTCTACCTTCTTGATACCTCTCACTGCCTGTAAGTTAGTGATTTCTTAAATAAAGTGAAGTTTTTTTTATTGTCTCATGACTTCTTCAGTGTTATTTGTTTGAGTGAGATGTTATGATGCCAGCTGAATTTTATTTAAGTTTCTATGTAAATTATTAAGGGACCTTTTATTAAAGAATATGTAGATCCCTTGCAACTCACTTTCTACCAAACTGTCCAAGAATAATGGAGACTAAATATAAGAAATGAAAACATTCTCTACCAAAGAAAAGAATGATACATGAAGATGATGGTTTACAGTATAAGAAACTTCGTTTTACAGATTATCATATGTAACCTCTCTAAACTCTTCCATTAAACTCATTTCCAAGTCTTGACAGGATACCCACACCTCATATTAGAATCAGGGTGGTTGGTTCTGTAGGATTAGTTAATCACCAACACATCATTTCTTAATGTTGTTGGCTCTTAGCTGATCAGTCATAAACAGCATGATCATATATCTAGGTTTGTCTGTTAGAGCAATTAACAGCTGCTAATTATTTACAGTGCCCCCTGTGACTCACAAAAGTGTCCAGATTTTTGTGATAAATCATGGGTCACCTCTATCCTAATAGGCTCCTCACTGGAGAAGGGACGTTGTGAGTCCCAAGGTGATTTGGTGGTCACACTCCGGCAGAGTAGAGGAGTAGATTTCTGCATCCAGCGTGATGTTGTATTTCTTAGGCTGTGGTCTTTGATGTGATTAGATTTCTGACGCCCTCATAAGGAGAGTGCACCTGACTGAGGATCAGTGGGGGAAGGGCACGCTCACTCCCAGGATGACCACGGACTTCGACTTGAGTCTGGACAACAGCCCTCTGCTGCAATCCATTCACCAGCTCGACTTCGTGCAGATGAAAGGTATGTCCCCACATCCCCCCAATCATAGCAACATCTCCTCCAGGGGAGACTGGTGCTTAAAGCAGGATAAAGGCAAAAAGGCAGCTGCCAGGTTTATAAATCACCTGAGAGGTGGGGAAGTAAACACACACACACACGCCTCTGTTTAGTGTTATGAAGACATGGAGTGTCTCCTATCTTACCCGGTAATGGAAGCATACCCAAGTAGCTGTGTAACCTACGTCCCTGAAAGTCAGATAAATTCAGATAAACTCAAGGCTTGCCACTTTAAGAGTCTTAGAGATTTCACGTGCTCGGCATCAGGGAATAGCTGACATAAAAAGAGAGAAGAAAAGAGAGAGAACGAGCATCACTGTATGTCAATATAACCTTGTAATGTTGATAAAAATAACCCAGAAGTATTGATATAAATCGAGATTGTTCAGAACTGAAACAGCTGATTCCACCCAGATAGAGACAGTGAGCAAAAGGCTGAGTGTGGATTTAGTGGGAGGATTTGGTGGGAGTGTGGATTTAGAGGATCAGAGTCAGCTTGCCAGTACTGGTCGGGAAAATGCCACCCTGGATACGGAAAAAAAATGAAAGTTTAAAATAAACTTTTTAACTTTTTTAACTTTTTGCTTTATGTGATTGAAAAATATAGCAAGATCTCTCTGAGATGTAGTAGCGACTAAGGGGAAGTTCAAGTCCTTAAACTTATCTTAAGGAAAATAACTTTTTCAAAGAAAAATAAAAACTCAGGCCAACCCATGCAATGATATTTTAATGGCAGTATAAATAATATTCATTTGAAAAATATTTCTCATAGTTTTTTTTAACAAGTTATAAATTGATATAATCATACATTCGTAGGAAGATGTAACAATAGTAAAGAGAGATCCCATGTACCCTTTACCCAGTTTCCATCAACGGTTACATCTTGCATAACTATCATGTAATGTCCAAGACAGGAAAACGACATTGGCACAGTGTATGTGTCAAGTTCAGTGCAATTTTGTCAGGTGTGTAACCACCACTGCAATCAGGACACAGAACTATTACATCACCACATAGACCTCCCTCGTGCTGCCCCTTTATAGTCACTCCCACACCCCTCTTCCCCTCCACCATCTCCAATCCCTGACAGCCATGAATCGGTTCTCCATCTCTAAATAATTTTGTCATTTTCTGGTCTTTTTTAAAACCAAAGAAACTGATTTGTTCTTTGCGTCTCCCAATTTAAGCATACATGTAATAATGACTTAGAAGTCGGTGCTTTAAAATTTTTGTTTCTTGGAAAAAATTTAAACACTTCCCTTGCTCAGACACAGAACCATATACCCCAGCAAGTTTTAGGGCTATCGACTGCTGGCTCATATCGTGCAGCTACACTCACCCAGTACCTGGTACATGTACTTCTCTCATCCTTTTCATTGATTTTTGCCCTCTTTTATTATCAGTTTTCTCACTTTTTGTTTAATATATATTGCTTTGGGATAATACCTTAATTCATTTGTCAAGTACATAAAAATACTTCATTGCGGTAACAAAACCGTTAACATTATTGACTGCTTACCAAGCTAGATTCTCTCCTAAGTGCTTGATATAGATTAACTCATTCTTACAGCCCTGGGAGGCAGCCAAGGAAACTGAGGCACAGGAAAACTAAGTTACTTGCCTGAGCTCCAAAGCTAGTGAGTGCCAGGCCTGGGATTCAAACCCAGGGAGCATAGCTCTAGAACCCAGACCTACAACTTCTGGTTTATACTGTAAAGTTAGATCCTCACTAAGCAGCTTCTTCAAAGGATAACTAAACTCCTCTTTTAAACTTAAGAAATTTAATTTTTTGTCGCAGCGATCCCTTCTCTCTATTTAAAATTCTCTCTTTAACACCTACACAGTAGCCTGTGAAATGTAGCCATTTGAATAGTGTATAGAGCCCCAGGTAAATCCCCCTCCATCAGCCCCGCTCTGTCCCCAATTCTTTCAATGAGATAAAATCATCGAAAGGTTATGTCACAAGTAGCTCAAAGGAGAAAGTATGTCACAAAAGGGCAATGTAAGGGCTTTGGTGGAAGAGAAAAAAATGAGCCAACCTAATTAGCCTTGGTGATGGGGCAGGAGGAAGGACAGGTAGAGGGTAAAAGCCTCAGGACTTTGAAATGCTTTCATCAGCTGGTAGAGTCCACTCCTCCCCCACTCGCTGTCATTCTGAGTCATGTCCATCTGCCCACCGTTGAGTCCAGGCCCGTTGGCAGGATGGTAACAATTGTGTTGAAGTGAGCAGGCCCTTCATCTGGCATGGGAACTGCAGGTTAATGCACCGTTCACCCCAGACTGCATTCCTAAAGCTTTGTTACTTGGTTGTTGAGGGCTGCACACAGAAATAAGCATGGACACGGCTGTGTGTACAATCCGTTAAAGTCTGTACACACAGCAGAGAATGCCAAGCACTCTAAAGGCCAAAATTCAGAACACTCTCACAGCAGAACTCACTTGGAATACAAAATTATCCAGGACAGTTATTTATGAAGGTAATATAACAGGCCATTTGGTATTATTCCATTTTTCTTTTCTTTTTAACACTTCATCTTAATTTAATTTACTTCTGATTGGTATCCCTCTGCAGAGTTAATTTATATGCTTTGTCTTGTGCTCATTAAGCTTAATTAATTCAGTGAGAGCCTAGTTCCTCTTAGAATCTGAATAATTTTTATCTGTCAGGTGTTTTCAATGGAAAGAAAAAGGCACAAGGTAATGACACAGTACAGCTTGATTGGCTGTAGTTAAGATTTCTACTGGCCTCTTTGATATGTTAACACATATATGACTGAACCAGTGTAGTGGTAAACTTTTTTTTTTATAGAATATTCATAGTCAGTTTAATAAATTTCATTTTCACAGCTTCTCACTAAAAATATTTCAAGAAACTACTCTCTAATATTCCCGTACAAATGGACAAAATTTAAGTAGCATTTGGAATGGTGTTAAAGGAATTTGACCACTGTAAAGTTAATAATATGTGTAATGTGATTTTTTCTAACTGTTCTAATTATATTCTAATTGTGGATAATAGTAGAAAGCAAAAATATTTTCAAAATTACTTAAAATATGCATTTAAAGTTATGACTCAAACTGACAATCTAAAATATCTGCTTACATCTTGCATCAAAATTTTAGCAACTCCCTGGTTTTAAAATTTCATCTTTGATGTCTTTTTTTCTTAATATCAAAGAAGATAGTTCTGATGTTAGTTTTTAAATGTTTCCTCTTAGGCCAGCAAGAACTCACTGCCTAAAATTATTTTATTAGCTAAGGATTTAACTAATCTGTTCTTTCTGATTCCATATCACCCCCTAAGCAATTGAGATCTAAGTAAAGAATGCTGGTACCTTCTTAGTTCAAACATCCCTAAACTGTAATGACATATTTTCTGGCTGCATTTTTTTTTTTTTGGAAAATCATATTGCCCTCTTTCAAGACTATTGGGAATGGTGTTTGATCTCTCACACTATTTTTTTTAATCAACAGATTAAATTTTTTTCCTGTTTTTGTTAGAGAGTAATGGAATCACTTTTTCCTTAATTTTAAGTTGGTATTTTCAAGTCTTTCCCAGGTCATGGGAAGGAAATTTTAAGATGCTTTCCCTAGTCCATCAAGGGTTCTGCTGCTTGGCTCAGAATAGATTTCAGGTACCTACCCCCACCCAGAAAAATATTACCCCAGAATTGTCTAAGTATCCTAAGATTCATGAGTCATGGTGCTAAAATGAAACACCATTGTGTTCATTCAGAATCAGGATGAAATAGTGACCTAACACTCCACCAAACCTTTTTAGCACATAGACCAATAGCTGTTACACCTCCTCTTAAGTGCCTCTACGCACCTAAGGACACATTTATCTTCACTAACTAGTGGCGAATGTTAAGAGCCCTGAGTATGCACCAAGGTCATGAGCAAGGACAGTGTAATCTAAACAGACTCTCCTTTAAATCATGGAGAAAGAAGGCCCAGAGGTTTGGCAGAGATGGGCATGAGCACACACACTGACGTGCTTGCAAGCTGTTTGTGAACATGATCTGTTCGTGGTTTGGGGGCCTGAAAGGCTGGTCCTCGAAACCTGTGTTCATGTTTATCCTTAACAGTGTGCTAGGGGCAGCTTTCCAGAAACAACCTGTTGGTCTTCTAAAGTCTAAACTTTCCTTTGTATTGTTCAGCCACCATAAAAAGGAATGAATGATCGTTCACAAAGAAACCTTCAGAGAAGATGACTCAGTGAACCTGCATTCTCAACCACCTTAGCTCCTGCAGCGAACTATTTCATTAATCCACACCAGCAACTCTTGGGTAGATTGATTGTTCACATTTAGGAACCAAAAAGAAACATTCCCCTTGGAGTTAGGTGTGGTGATGTCCCTCTAGTACACTATTACTAAAGAGCAGACTGGAGAGGCGGTATAATGCAGCGTAAGCACACAGCCCCTGGAGCCAGGCATGGCTTCAAATCCCATCTCTGCCACTTACTAGCCATGAAAACTTTCTGTATTTCAGTTTCCTCATCTACAAAATTGAGATAGTAACAGTACTGGTGGTTATTGTGGGTTGTTGTAAAATTTAAATGAGTGAATACATATAAAACCCCTCACCACACTGTCAGGCATTCCGTAAGTGCTCAAAAGTATCACCTATCATTATTTTTCATGTTGAGGGTGAGAGGCCAATTTCCCTTCCTCGCATGTCCTCGCCATACTCCTGATATCTCTCACAGAGGAATTCTGGATGGCTGCGAGTATTCACAGTCGGAAAGATTTGGGAAAGGGGGAATTAAATGAAAAGTGTGAGATATGATTTGAACTAGAAAGGCCTTAAAAAGGTAAAACATTTGAAAACTTTGTTATAAGAAGACACTGTTGCAAAATTTAATTTTGAGCCATAGCTTCACCAGGCCCCTTCAAGGAAGTCCATAAGAACAGCTGCCTCCTGTATCAAAGAGGAGAGTTCCAGCCCTAAGCTTGATTTTATAAGCTAAAAGATGCTAAGTACTAACATTTTGATGAGATAGGAGAAACTAGACCTTTAGGAAAAACGGTGTCTAAGAATGATCATGAAAGTGTTAAGATTAAGGTAGATATGGCAGCTTTAGTGACAGGAATTGCAATAAAACATTCTTCCTTATAGTTCAGCCCAGGAACTGTAATGTTATTCATTTCCAAAACACAAAAGATAAATTAATTTGGAAATACTTTGAATTCTTATGGACCATTTATTTTTATACATAATAAAGTGAAATGGAATAACATAACACCCACTATAAAATGTGTTTCTAAAATGTCAGCCTTAATGTAGTCACATTTGCCTTTTATATGCAATATCACTTTAGGGTAAATAAAGAAAAAGAAAAAAATAATTCTGAGCACATTGAGAAATAGCTTTGGACATGCAAAGTCTCTCTGTTCCTTCGTTTAGTTTTCTCTCCTCTCTCTCACTCTCTTTCTCTTTCCCTTTGCTTTTTTGTTTGTTTATTTCTTTGTTTGTTTACTTATTTATTTAAACTAGGAACAATATTAAGATATGAAGATCAGTGAGCGGTGAGACTTTTCCCACTCACTGATCTTCATAACTTAATATTGTCTTTTAAAGTATATCCACGGTAGTCTATGGCCATGCTACCCTGAACAAGCCCAATCCCATCTGATCTCGGAAACTGAGCAGGGTCAGGCCTGGTTAGAACTTGGATGGGAGACCACCTAGGAAGACCAGGTTCTGTAGGTGTAAAAAAATAGAAAAATAAGAGATAGTAAGCTGACAAGGTTCTTGCAATCAGTGAGGTCAACCAAAGGTTGCTTTGCCTATAAATAAATAAATAAATAAATAAATAAATAAATAAATAAAGTATATCCATTGAAAATTTATTAGTGAAGTTCACATTTTAATTACACATGACACCATGTATTTCAATTAATCTTTTAGTTATACCTATGTCTATACAGGGAAATTTGAGTTTCTTATCAGAGACATTGCAAGCATTTGTATGATTCAATTTGAAACCATCTTACTGATTTCTTGTTGTAACTTTATTCTTTGATTTTAAAACTGATGAAATATAGAGTTGCCTGATACGTGAACAAAGGGAAAATGAAGACTGCTGTCGGAGCTAAAGAGATAAAGAGAGTCCTAGGAATTGTTGTTTTGTGGTAGCTCTAACTAATAAGGCCAGTTAAGAGCAAATATCCCCAGGGAAAATCACTCTGTGTCTCTAGAAGCCCTCTGAAAAATAATTTGCTTAAACTTGTCACATTTTACTCCACAGTTAATGTGTTAAGATGTATTCTTTTTACAAGAAAAAAGTATTTAAATGACAAAGTAAGTTTCTAATATGTTTAATGACCTAAAATTAACCCTCTAATTACAACTCCTAGGTGATGCCCATTTATGTATAGATGATCATTAGAAACCATTAGAAGGAATTACCTCTTCTCTGTCTTCCTTCCTCCATCCAGTCCTGTAGTCTTTCTATTGAACAAGGCAATGAATTTATCTCCTTTCCTCTGAATCCAGATGTTCTGGGACCTCTAATGGCAGAAGCCATTGTTCCGTGATGAGATTCCACCTGAACTCTGTGTCATTGAAACTTGAAACATGTTGTTCCTTCCTAAACTGATCACCTCCAATTAACCGGTCATAATTTTAATTTAATTAGGCTTGATCTGGTAACTCAGGCATGGTTTTTCTCTAATATATCACAGTCTTTTCTTAAGTGTAAGATGATTAACCTGCTTCACCTTCACATCTGTCATGGTTTAGTGGCTGCTTTTGTTTGGTAGGTTATCTACCATAGAACCTGTTTCCGAAACGGTTGTTAAATTAATCATCTTCTTAGTTGGAGTGACTGGCAAGGAGCAGATTTACCTCAATGCATGACACTCACAGTCCAATTTTGGTACAGCATACCAGGTGTTCCACAATTAGCATTTGTTCATCTGAATATCCCTGGATGAGGTCCAAACTGTTCTCTCCTATTGTTAAAGTGCTACAAAAAAAAATTAATGCTTTGGCTGGCAAAAAAATTTTAAGCAGTTGATAAAAACATTGTTCCCAGATATATATATATAGGGTGGGGTGGGGGGAGAGAAAGAGAGAGAGAGAGTTTATATATTAGGAACTTGGATTATTTATTACCTAACATTTCTATACCTGTGTGTCTGAAAGCTTAACTAATCTGCAGTTTTAAGTAAGACAGAAAACTCTTGGCACAAAATGGGGACAGGGAGATGTTGTGACTAGTGATGTGACAGATTCTCGCAAGGTCACAAGGACACCTTAACTCTCCCCTGCCAGGCCCCATCTGCTCCCATACTACTCTCTAGGCTCACAGTTGACTATTCTATACCTACAGAAAGAATAAAATTGAGCTAGTGCTATTTTCAAGGTATAGCTACCTTGAAAGAATGATGTCGAGTTCCTCAGAAGTTTTGAAATGGAAAAATCATTGTTCGTGTCACTTGGTACCAATTTTTAAAAATCCACTGTTATAGATATTTATGTACATAGGCCTAGAGTAGAATCACTAGTAAAAAATAAAATAAAATAAAAATAAATTTTAAAAAAATAATAGGAAAAAAACCATAATAGGACCTTAGCAACAAGGTGATTTCAGAGCTGTTTCTCATAATAGGCAGTTCTAACTTAATAAACTTGGGGTTTAAGACTTATACTAAATTTTATGATAAATTTGTCATCTGTGTTTTGGATGAAATAGGCTTTAGTGGGCTGGACTAGAAATCTATCCCCCATGTAAAACATTTCCCTTAGGGATGATGTCTTTGATGCCCAAGGGGTCGACAACAGAGCACTTGTCTCCCCTCCAATTAAAGGTAGGAAATGACACCAAGGGCTCGGAGAAACGCAGCCCAGTAGCTCAGGAACCAGCCCCACTCTAGGAGACTGGGAGAGATCCTCTTTGGGTCCCCCATGCACCTCGGGCTAGCTACCTAGTCTAGCTGCATGTTTATCAGTCCAAGACGCTGAAATGTTTACAACTACACAGAAGCCAGGGTTACACTAATTTCTGTTTAGCTTCCTCTCCAGTCCCAGCAACCCCCATCCTACAGCTGGAGGAGTGTTGCACCCACAACAACAGCGCTACGCTGTCCTGGAAACAGCCACCTCTGTCCACCGTGCCCGCTGAAGGATACATTCTGGAGCTGGATGATGGCAATGGTGGTCAGTTCCGGGTAAGCAGAGATCCTACTGCTTGTTAACCAAAACCAGTGACCACCTCAGAGGACCCACTATGGAGTCTCAGGCCCAGCTATCCCACCTCTCCTGGGGACAGGCCATCCTAGCAGGGCCCAACCTGCCTTTCAACCGGGGCCTGCTCTCTTCTTGTACCACCAAAGATGGACAAAGGAATCTCTGAATAGAAACTGTCCTACCCTTTTTAAGAGAAAGTACATGCAGTATTGAGAGCTCTGGAGTCAGAATGCCCACACTCAAGTCCAAACTCTACCGCTTAGCTGTGTGACCATGCCCATTTCTCACCTCTTTGAGCCTTCAGGTCCTCATCTGTAAAATGTGGATGCTAATTATACGTACCTCATGGATCGTTAAGAGTCAATTAGATAATTCATATAGAATTCTTAGCATGCAGCCATCTCAGACTCTGATCTTCTTGGTATCCAACTGGAGAGTTGTCACTTTAAGGCCATGCTTTGAATGCAAATTATTTTTACTCATTACGTCAGCATAATGGTACAAAGTATATAGCTAAAGAGGGAGGCATATGCCTAACCTATGCTAAAGATGGATTATGCTAGGATTTATTTTAAGGCTTTGAAATGTCATTCTTCCTCCCTTCCCTGTTTCCTCCCCCTTCCTTCTGTACTGTGATGAAAACCTATGCTCCCATGGCTTTGAGTGTAGTCTTTGTGATAGTTCCTAAAGCTATTAGTGGTGTTACAAACACAGCATAGAGACCACCCTCATGTTTTCAAACCTGGTTTTACCAATCACATAGATGGATAAAGAGCTGAATAGGTATTATACACTGTATAAATGCCATATTAATAATAATAATAATAAGTAAAATGCTAACTGTAACACCCAATTTCAATTTTTTAGCCCCGCTACTAATAACTACCATTCATTAAGATGTCAGGCCCACGCTAAATACAAGGCACTAAATTAGGCAGTTTGCACCTATGACCCTATATAAGCCTCACATCAACCTCATAAGGTGGGTATTACTGTCCCCATTTCACAGATGAGGAAACTGAGACTAAATGGGGTCAATTAAATGGCCCAGTATTTCACAGGATTCAAATCCAGATTAGGCTCATGCCAAAGCATTTGCTCCTAACCACTGGGCAACCCCACCTTCCTAACCCCTCACAAGGATTCCCATTAAATGGTGGCCTGTTGATTTTTTGACCCTCAGGAAGTGTATGTTGGAAAGGAGACAATGTGCACCGTGGATGGTCTTCACTTCAACAGCACGTACAACGCGCGCGTCAAGGCCTTCAACAAAACAGGAGTCAGCCAGTACAGCAAGACCCTGGTCCTCCAAACGTCCGAGGGTAAGGCCCTTCAGCAGTACCCCTCAGAGCGAGAGCTGCGCGGCGTCTAAAACGGCTGGCGAGCCGGAGGTAACCCCACCACTGCCCACATTCTGAAGTGTTTCCGTGACTTGCCCTGCCTTCTGGCGCAGAGCCGCTGTTCCTCTCCCACCGCTAGCGAGCCCATGGTATGTGGATGCGATCAAACCAAAGAGTCCACAGCGGCAGTGCAAATGGCTTGGGCCGCCGGCTTCCTTTGATAACTTTCTAAATAAGCTGCAGTTGAAGAAGCTGAAAAATGAAGGCCTCAATGTCCCCCAGTGTGTGAGACCAATGTATCTAGGCTCTAGGGCAGGCTCCCATTCTCCACGATACACATCGTTTGCCACTTTTGCCCAGATGATTCTCAATTGCTTTGTAGCGCTTGCTAGATCCTGAGGGTGGGGTGAGGTTCTTTCCAGCTGTGGATTTGTCTCGCTGACCGTGTTTCCGATGGGTGTGGGGTGCTAGAGCCATTCTGAGTGGGCCTGTCGGCCACTCCTGGCTTAACCGGCGTGGACGGCTTCCTTTCACACCCAAAGCCCAGGCCAGCGGCACCAGCACTGAGGCTTCCTGTGGGCACCAGAAGGAAGAGACGGCAACTCCGCATTACCTCGCCATTTTCACCTTGTCCGTGCCCTATAGGCTCAGTTAGGCTGCCTAACGAGGTCACTCTCTAGAGAATGTTTGCTTCTTGGCTATATTGTAAATCTTTTGGTCATCAAAGGCAAGCCATCCATCTCAGAAAAAGGGCTTGCATTTGATGGCCAGATATAACCACTGAGGCTTTCAACATTTTCATTTTAAAAGCAATTGCAATATATGAAATTAAACCTATAAAGAGATATTTGTGGTCAATGCCAAAGCATTTCAGACCTTCTGGGTGTCATTTTCATCATAGAAGTTACCACACCCCACCAGCATTCTCCATAACTTCCCTCTCAAGAACTAATTGTGTTGATTTTGGTCAAATTCAAAGCATTAGCTATAAGAACTGTGGTGGTATTTCCCCTCCCCCCCCCCCACTTCGCACAAACCTCGGCATGTGCCAATCACCCCTAAAATGGTTCACATGGTTACAAACAAGCACAACTTCAAATCCCACAGCAAGGTTGATAGGCCCCTGGCCATGAAAACCACGTGTGGGGAGCAGTCCTAAGTCTGTGAGGGAGGCTGTTCAAGGAGCAGGATTTGTTGAAGGGAAAATGCCCACATGGCCCGTTCCCATTCGGGTTACAAGTATGTGATAGCGAGAGCCTCCCCTGTAATGATCATTTTAGCGCCTTCTTTCTGGGATGACCTATCAGCTTCAAAGCAGTGGCCTCATTTCCCAAAGTACCATGCTAAATACTAACACCCTCCCAGAGATGTTCCTAAATGCAATGCAGAAGGCCCTTCATGGTGATGGCCTCGTCTGCCATGTGCGTAAAGGTTCGATTGAAGAGTGAGGTGCATGCCATTAGGACAGTGAGACCCTTCGCAGCAGTGTTGCTAAGATGTCATCAGACTTAATGGGAAGACTCTTTCTATTCATGATACATCATGGAAATCATACTATTCTGCAAAGATCAGTTATTAGCATAGCAGCCTGAGCACTTATGTCTCTCCTTTCATCCTGCAGGAGGATGAAGTTTCTAGCTTTCACTTAATGTTCATAAGATTACGGTGTCTAATAAATTACAGAATTGGAGCTGCGATCCTTGATACCACAGTCACAGAACTGGGGGTCGTTTTCTAAGAGAAACTAACGAAACGAGTCCTCTTCCAACAAAGAAACTGTACTGTAGAAATTAACTTCCTCCATAAATTTTATATATTGTGTACAAATATAAGGTATGTATCTAAATACAAAGAAAACCCTATCATCGTGTAGATATCAGTATTCTCTGTTACTGCACAGAAGTGATTTTCTCATGATGAAATAAAGTTCGCACACGTACTTTCTCCATAACTTTGGTTTGTTCTATTTGTTTCTCCCTCATTCTAATTCATTCAAAGAGTGAGCAAGAAAGAATGTAATGAATAGCTTATTTTTTAATAAAAAAAAATTTTTGATCAACCTGTAATAGTAGAGAAAGCCTATAAAATTTTAAAATTATATATCTTTTTTGTTATTGTTTAGAACTCAATGATAAAAATGCCATTAATGGAGTTTTGATGTATTCACTGAACTTATACTCTATTAATCATTTCTTACAGTTTTTTGAAAGGTTTACTTTTGAGATTTTTTTTCCTGCTCTTGGGGGTGATGTGTGGTTGATTTTGGCTTTCTACTGTAACAAAATCTTTTGTGTCCTTCTTAGCAAGAGTTAACTCCTTTCCAAAGTTCAAAACAAAAATCTGTATCACAGAAGGGTATGATTATATGTGATAGCAAGTGTAACTCATATTTACATGCATTTAGTCTGAAGTTTTAAATCGCTTATCACTTATACTCTTCAAATTATCACAAAACCTTCTGACGACCAAAAGGTAATGTTATACAGAAGAGATCAAATATACACATTGTTATGAATTCTGATTTTTTTTTTCAAAAGCAAATTTGTTTATTTATCTGTTTGTTGGTCAGTGTTGGAAAGCGCCAACCAACTACGTACTAGGCTGTGGATATGGAGTGTGGAGCAGACATCACCCCTGGCATCATGGAGCTGGCCACCTAGGAAGGGAGACAGGCCTTAAAGTAATAGACACACGAATAGTCACATGTTTATGAATTATGATAAACACTGTGAAAAAAGGAAAGGGGACCAGCAGAAAGACATAATTTATATAGGGGAATTGGTCAAGAAAACAATGAAAATTAATTTAATTCAATGGAAATGATAAAAAAAAAATGTGTTAGTAAAGGAAAAAAGGAAAGGAAAATGCATTATTATGTGAGTTCAGGTTTGGTTAGTTCCCTGAAAGCAAAATTCTTGGGGACGTACCCAAGACAGCTATGCGAATAAGGCCAGTTATAGTCTTAACCACATTACACTGACAAGAAAAAAAATAATGGTAAGCAATTAAGAATTTTAATGAAATTTTAAAATAAGGCACATAACCCTGATTGTATATATCTTTAAAGCAACTCATTTAATAGCCATTATGACTGTTTCACAGTCCTTGACCATCTGCAAAAGAGTATCCATTAAAAATATTATATAACAAGACCTTCCTAATCCTTGGAGTTCTAGGCTTGTTCTGTGTCTGGGAGACTACAACTTAAAAAAATAGACAAGGCTGAGAACAAGATAGGAAGTTTTTTCTGTTTATTTTTCTCTATTTTCCCTCTGCCTATCTAAACAGACTATACCTTCTCTTTTTCTTTAATCTGAAGCGAAAATGAAATAGACCAAAGGTAATATTCCTGGGGTCACATAACTCATGAAGACTGTTAACTGGTTGAAAAGAGAAGGTCTCTTTCCCACTCGCCTCAGCTCTCAGAGCCAGGGAATTGCTTCCCGCAGCCTTCTCAGCAGACCTGGAGCTCAGCTCACTAAGCCTGCAGGGAATTAGAACGTGGAGGGTTGCACTCTTTATGCAATAAATACTCTTTAGCAAAAATCTTTGTGTAAAAAGGATTATTTTCCTTGGACAAATTTTTAGAAATGCAATTACTAGACCAAGGAGTATGAACACTTTTAAATTGCTTTTCAGATAGATTTTACACCAGAAATGTATGAACCACTTTTTTTTTTTTATCACTTTAATTCTACTATTTAGGGTTTAATTTTGACCTGCAAGCTGCCTCTTCTGAAAGTAAAAATGTTCCTAAAAGAGGGTTTTTTAAATTTATTTTTCATAGGAATAATATTCTGGTTGTTTTATATTTAAGAGCTACGTGAAATAAGTTACAACATGGTGCATGCAAAATGACCATAAACTAAAGAAGGAAGACTTTCCAGAGGGGGCGGGGGAGAAAGAGAGAGATCCAAACAGGGAATAACTGTTTGCAACGCAAAAACTTCAAAATTGACCTTGATCTAAATATGAAAAAGGAACTCAGAGATGCATAAAGTATGGTCCCTCTGGCTCTAGAGCATATGGATCTTACTCCTCCTTCCTGAACTTCATGGTGCCTGACTCCAAGAGCCTAGATACTGTGGTACCATCTCACCTCTCTAGAACTACAATATCTACCCTACAATCTAGATAGCCTTCTTACAATTAAGAACTAAGCCACAATGACCTCTGATTGGAAGAAGAAAAAAAAAAAAGACAAAGTTCAGGCATAGAAGCTCCTGCGCTGTCCTCACAGCAGAGCCCTTGGTCTCACTTAGCTCGGTTTACCCACAGTTCCACTGAGCTTGCAAAGAGCAAAGAGCACAGCAGACTAAATCCATCACTTTAGAAGAGAGAAGGAGGATTTTGTACAGAAGTGAGTTGAGGCTATTGGCAGCATTGAGCAGGGAAGGTAACTGGAAAAACTGAATGGACCAAAAAATAAAAATAAAAATAAAAAGAGAACATTCTGTGACATATGTTCTGATTAAGAAAGCTAGAAAGTATATAATGCATTTTAGTAAATTTTCCACCTAAGGCATTTAAAAGTCAGTATGTTATCTGGAACCCTTGGTAATGAGGATTTTAGGCATATCTAAGGCTTTATGGAATCACAATATGAAATAAGCCAAAAAACCATGATAATAAACCCTAATCCGTTTTTGCGTCAAGCTTCTAAGTTTCTTCATTGTCCACTAAAATAGCCCATGAAAAATTACAGCTATATAGACTTTAGATTATACCACTGTACACATCGTTCATGTCTAAGCCCCTTTCTGTTCTGTTGCCGCAACATGCCAGATTTATCCCATGTATTAGTTTCCCATTGCTGCTTTAACAAGTTACCACAAGCTTAGCAGCTTAAATAACACAAATTTATCACTTTATAGTGCTCGAGGTCAGAATCCTAAAAGGGTTTAAAGTGAGCTGTCAGCAGGGCTGTACTCCTTCAGGTGGTTCTAAGGAAGGGTCCAACCTTTTCTTTTCCAGCTTCTGGAAGCCACCGTGGCTCATGGCTCCATCTTCAAAGCCAGAAGCATAGCATCTTCCAATCTGACTCTGACCCTCCTGTTTCCCTTTCATAAGGATGCAGGTCTTTACCTTGGGCTCACCTGGATCGTTTAAGATAATCTTCCCAAATGAAGATCCTTAACTTAATCACATCTGCAAAGGCCCTTTTGCCCTGTAAGGTAACATAGTCCCAGATTCTAGGGGTGATGATGTGGACATTTTGGGGCAAGCCATTATTTCACCTACCACACTCTATGAGGAAAGTATTATATTATTATTATTATTATTATTATTATTATTATTATTATTATTATTACTATTATCAATTATCATCGTCCCACTCTATATATGGGAAAACTGAGCCTCTGAGAGGTTAAGTAATATGTCAGACCAGACCTTTCATCCTCCAATGCCCAGCGCAGTGCACTTTGGTGCTGATATTACAACAGTGCGATTTGCACTCAACCAAAAGGAAGGAAAGAGGGAAAACTACCCTAAGTCTGTCTGCTAGGTGTCTGAAACATCTTGTCAAAATGAAGCAGTAGTGTGTAGCTGCCTCATGAGGTTATCCAGAAACCCCAGCCAGATATAGAAATTTAGCACTTTGAAAAAGTCATGTTAGAGTTTTGTTGAAAAGAATTGCATTCTGCTTTTAAAAAGGAGGTGTGGGAGTAGCTGTCATTTCCAGCATAATACCTAAGCTCCTTCTCAGGTCCTGTCCTTTTTTCACGTGTCTGCACTTCCTCTAGCTCCCCACCTCTACCCTTGCATGAGTGCTCACCTAAAGAGCCCCTACTCCTCATTTGGTACCAGCGGATGCTCTTGGCTGGCAGTGATGGGTTGCCACCTGGGGAGGAAAAGGAATGTTGGAGCCACATCTTCAAGGTCCTTGAAAGACCATGCCAAATGAGGTCTGGGACTCAGAGCTCTTGTTTGGGTAGAAACCACAAAGCTATTTATTCACAAAAGCTCTCAGCCCTTCAGATCTCAACCGTGAGGAAAATCAGGGAGAAGGTCTAGTGATAATTAGCAAATCCAGTTTTAGATAAGGCTGCAAATTCCAGCATTCCCAGCAAGGAGGCGCTCAGAGCACTGAAAAAAAAGTGTGCTCTCACACATCCTCTTCTTTGATTATCCATAGGCACCATCTCCCCAGCACTTTTCAGGACTGTTTATCTACTAACAATAAAAGGGTTGGGATTCCTGAAGATACATCGTAGAAATTGCTTTCTAAAAGGGGGCAGAGAAGGTGTTATTCATAAAGATTAAAATACCTTCTTTCTACCCATTAGACTCTCAGCATCACACTACACCTTCCCATGTGATAGCTCCTCCCACACATCAAAGGAAATAACCCAGAGAATATTAACTGGTGCAGACAGAGTATAGCCCCAGAATGGCCCCAGATGCATCTATCCAAAATCTCTGCAGATATTTCATGGTGATTTTGGACCAGCATAAGTACTATACTCTTAAACCCTGATGTACTGAGAGCCTCCCCCAGAGAAGCTGTAACCTTGTGGGGCAGGGGAAAGAACCTCATCTGATTTCAGAGAAAAAACAGGGAATGCCTCAACTCGCCCTCTTCCTGTGGCCAAAATCCCAAAGGGGAGGGTGATGTGTTTGCCTTTCAATCCCTGACTAGCACAGTCCATGGAACTGCTCTATCTAGAGAAGAAAGACTCATCTTCATTATAGAACAGGGTTTAGAGAATGATATTAGGTCACCTACGCAAAACTTGGTCACCCCTGAGACCACTAAAATGTGCCCTGTGGCCTGTAGCATGCACTTTACCTTTTGTACATTTCCAAGGTATAAAAGAGCAGCGATGGCCTTGTCACCTCCAAAGTTTTATGCACCAGGAATCGACCCTGCCAAGGTTCCTATCCAGCCCCACCACAGCTGGCAGTGAGATCAGATGTGTCCCTTAACCTCTCAGGACTTCAGAGTTTGTTTTTTTGTTTATTGGGTTTTTTTGTGGGTTATTTTTTTTTTTTTTTTGTCCCTAATAGTACAGACCTAGAGCAAATGATCTTTAAGACCTTTACAATTGTATTCCCTGGTTTTCATTTGCTGCTTCTCCAAAATTACTGCTGAAAGCTGTTAACTATTTCAGAAAAAGCTACTATGAATAGATGTAGATACCTCCTGCTTCCTCCAAGGGTTTTAGTGGGTCTTAGAGATCTGCCATGACACAGAAAATTCAACGCTAATAGGAAATAGTTGATAGGGAATCAGATCAGAAAAAGTATATGGTCCACTGGAGATATTTCTCCTATGCCTCTGACTTCGCTTTTCCTGATCCAGAGAATCACACCCTCCCCCAAAATAACGTAGTTAAAAAAATATGCATTTCCAGGACAAAAATCCTTCAAGGGAAGTAAATCATACCTGAACAAATTTGGGTAGATTTTTTTAAAAAGCCAAGGTGAAAGGCATGATGGTAATTCTCAGAGCCCAGAAAAGAGAGAGATTTTGTTCCTTTTAATTTTGACAATGTGCATGATAACCCAGGGAACTTCCTGAATTCTTCCATAGGACGGAATTGGATCCAGACCCTATTTTTGGTTCTGGGGAATGTGCTTTTTAATTGACACTCTGGGGAGCAGTTTAGTCCCTTGGAATCTCCTGTATCTATTTGAAATATAGGAATTTTCAGCTCTGCTGATAATAGTTCCTTATAAATAGTGCCATGGTATTCTAAATTGTAGTGGAGGACATTGTGACAGAACATGTAACTGTCCCAGGGGTGGTAAGAGGCTGTTTCATTTCTTCTTTTAAAGGGAGGTTTTCAAAACAGATTTGTTTCTTACTTCTCAACTGCAATTAATGCCACATTTAAGAAAGCTTAAAATACCACCTTTCATTGTAAATTATGTACCAGTCGGACATAATTGTGACTTTAGATGCTTATTAGATCACTGAAGGAAACTGAGCCTTCTTCATTCATTTCTTTGTCTCTTTTAAAATCTTCCCAACAAAAGGAAATTCCTTTACAGCTGGTTTGTAATTAAACTGAAACTCATATTTACTGCTGCACGTGCAGCCCTTAGTGACATATCTTGCTTTACTACACTTGGAAATACAACCACCTTGTTGGACTAGTGCCCAAGGGCTGCTTAAGTTATGAAGCTGTTCACTACCAGACAGGAAGGCAACCGAGACTTTTACCAGGGCACAGAGGAAGCTGGATTAGTGTGTGCTGTCATAAGGAGCCCCCATCACTTTGCTTTTCCTCTTTGAACTCAAAAATAGCACCTCAAAGACCATACTTTACATTTCCAAAATACTCTACAACATTCATAGAAATATTCAGTACTCTGTGCACGTTGGAATCAGTCAAAAAAACTTCTACTCCCAGGAGTGTAAAAATCAGTCAGTAAGACACAGATTTTTTCTAAATTATTTTTCTTATGATCAGCTCTCCTGTGAATGTGTTTCCCAGCTGCTCGGTTCTCATATAATGTCTGGCACATGGTAGGTGTTCAATAAATGTTAGCTAGCGAACAAATAAAAGAAGTATACAGTAAACCAAACCAGAGTACACCACCTAGATATTCTTTTTTCTCCCAAAAGTCAGTAAATAGTAAGTGAGATCCCCCAGCCAACCTTTGCTTTGATAATTCTTGATTACTTCTTTTGAATAGAGGCTCCAACTCCAGAATCCAGGAATCCCAGGTGGGAAAGGAAAACAGCCCAGACAAGGGCAAAAGGAAAATGGTGGTTATTGACAGAGTTGACGGAAAGTGTGTCTTGACGGATCTCTGTTATGAAGACAGTCCCCATCCCAGAGCTACAGATATGTCTAGAGTGGCCACACCAGTATTCAGCCAGCATGCTGTTTTCCATTGCTCTTTCCTGCTAAACTGTTTTTACTTAGCAAGCTCTTCCACAGACAGGATCACTGCATGTGATGAAACAAGACAAGAAATTTAAAATCTTTTAAGGAGATATTTGTCTTTCTCTAATGATCTATACATTAAAAACTAATGATAATCATCCTGGATATTAGCTATGAACTGAAACATAGCTTCATATTGTGTATTCTGAAGAAAATAATAACCTCGTTCCTGCTTGTCTTGACTAATAGCCTTCTCCAGATCTCAGCAGTTGTACTTTGGAGGGGAGGAAGCAGGATATACATCCTGCATCCCATAGGTACAACACAGATACACACTTGGGTAGCTGTGTGTATGCTCAGTGTGAGTCTGTGTTATTTGGCTAAACCAGGGAGCGGCAGTAATGTTTCTGATATTGTCTTATCATCTTTTGTTCATATCTATGAACATGTCCAGAGGGGCATAACAAAAGTAAAGATTTGAAATCCATACCGTAGAAGAAAAGTGGAAATAGATTCTATTTATCCCAGAAAAGGGAAGATTCAAAGGAGATTGGTGACTGCCCTCAAATACTTTAAGAAATAGCAATCTGTTTTTTGTGGCCCCAGCTGATGAGTTGAGCTTCCAAAGAGGTATCTCTAGACCAATATAAGAAATAATCCTAAACTTTGAGTTCCTCGATCCAGGAGATTCCAAAGGGAAACTTGATGATTGCTCTTTATATGTTATTGAGTTAAGTGTCTTCTAAAACTCCTGCAATTTAAAATAATATCAAATGGCATAGATGACCCATAGGCAACTGACCAAATGTTTGCACTATATGCCATGAGGATGAGCATAAAAGGCACTGTTTGTTTAGTCTGGCCGGGATCAAGTGGACGTGCTCTCTCTATTGCAATTCATTTGGAAAGTTTTCATGACAAGGTAGAAAAAAAAATTTTTTTTTTTTTTTATTTGGGAGCTGATTGAGAAAATGGGGTAAGAGCCCAGCTGGTAGGGCATGGGAAGCCATAGGCGGGAAAAATTCAAAGACAGAAATGGAATGGTTGGATAACGTAGATATTAAATAATCTCGCCTGAATAGAGGGCATAGTTCAAGAGTGAGACGACTCAAGGAAAGCTGGGTCATCAATCCACAATGGAGCCACATAAAAGGATAGGAAAAACAGTAACTGTTTTAGTGGCAAGTTGTTAGCCCCATGAATAAGCATAGCTACCCTCAGGCCCACCCCGCAAAGTGCTATCCTTACCGACTTTAAGTTCTTCTTCCTGGTGCTGAGACTAGAAAAGGTAAGTACAACCCCTAATGGGCTCGTACGTGCTCCCCGAGGTCTGGATTCAGTACACATCTCTTCACTGGTTTTCAGATGATTACTTTCAGTATACTCTGAAAGTCATTTTACTATATATATCCTTTCCCTTAATTTTTAAAACAGCAAGTATTTGCAATGTAATTAATTGAATATTACCACCTGGTGAAAAAATACATTTCCAAGCCAATTTTTGTAAATAAAATCTTTGATTGACATAAATATCACTGTAAATGCCTTTTCTTCCTAAAAGAAGCTCATGTCAGTTTGTTGCTATATTACTATATTATTGTATTTTAGATTTTTCCATTAAACTAAAAGACTAATTTCCCCATGAGACAGTTATAATGGGAATTATTTCTGATTTACTGTTTATGAACAAAGAAATCATCACATATGTCAAGTCATCCAAACCATACAAAGTTTAGGCAGAAGAAAATTTATGTGTATTATTAGGATCACAACCCCTTAACTCTATAAATAGCAATTCCCTTTCTCTGAGAGTTGGTTTATACTTTTCTTAAAAAAAAAAAAAAAAAAATCCCCTCAAGAATAAGTCTAAAGCCTGAAATGCCAACTTTAATATTCTAAGTTCAAAAATGAAAATGGGGCAAGCTATTGCATATTAAATTTAAAATTTGCCAATGCCCTTGTTCTGAGCTTTTCAAGTAGGATCATGTTCCACACACATGCACTCCAGGTTTTTTTTGCTCAAATGTGCCCAGAATAGCATTTTCAAAGGATAAAGTGTGGATTCAACACAGAAGGTGAGCTAACAGACTCAATCTAGAAAAATATTCCCAGGAATACCCTCTGCCACCAATGTAATTTTTTTTTTCAGTGTAAAGAAAGTTCCTTGGAGGTTTTGGACATATTGTCTGTATTTTCTAAATTATAGCTATCAAACTGAGTTCTGAGAAGGCCTCAATCAGTAAAACTTCTATCTCTGATCAGGCCACGCTACTGCAAAGAACCAGTTACTGACTGACAAAAGAGAAAGGAGTAATTTTAGTAATTTAGAGAAACTACCTCACAGGCCTTTCTAAAACTGTATCAAGCAATTGCTAAGTTGTTATTCTGGTATAATAGTGATCTTCATGCCAGACCTGAATATCTGAAAATACTTTTTTTTTGCTGCCAACGCACCTCACTGCTGCCCATGGTTGTTAATTATTAGACCAGAGATGTTCAAGTGGCGTCCCTAGGGCCTGATCCTAATTCAGAAATAGAAGAAGTGTTCCTTCCCTGATTACTTGCTCAGCCCTCTCTTCCTCTCCTATTCGAAGAGCAAGTCTTGAGTGTGCTGGTATAGAAAAATCATCTCATCTATTTAGAAATGGGAAATATATTAAGAGAGAAAAGGAAAAATATGGAACAGTGCGGGATTGGTAAAAACCATCATCTCCTAAATAGACGACACCTTTTGCGAGGCCATTGTTGGACAGGTAGTAACTTCCCAGGCAGCTGAAGGGAGTGAAGTAATCTCCTCTTGGTCATCGATAGTTAAAGTTTCCCTCTAAAGTTTCCAAATTCAACTCTAAAGACATTCAATTAAAAGAAAACATTCCAGAATACATTCCTTACTATGAAAAATTGGGAGGAGATGACCGCAACTGTCTGTGACGTTCCAAGGGTCCTCTGGTCGTGGGTTCTGACCTGCCAAGAATTCCCTCCCAGTCCCAAGCCACTTTGGATTAGTAAATGCCTGTGTCACGTGTGGGCTGGATGAGGCTTTGTACAGATACACTGGTGAGGCAGGTCTTGGGAGACTGTGCACAGGCAAGTGGCAGATTTCTGATCTCCAGTTTGCATTGATCTTACATTTAGACACAGATTCAGAAGAACAGACACCCCCTTTTCCAGTGCCTTCGGAAAGAATGCCGCTCCGTAGAATGAGTCCTTTCTCCTCCACCCTTAATCTACAACCCAGCTTTCCCGGGAGATCCTACTTTGATTTCCGATCCTCACCCCACCAGCTGAGCTTGCATTCCTCCTTACAGTCTCTCAATGCACCGGGTGAGCTGAGCTCCTCTGACCTTTCTTCTTGATCTCTGTGCCTTGAGGGCATCTCTGAAATTCCTGTTTTGTTCTTGCCATTCATGTGTGTGGAGAGGGCGATGAGCTGGTCTCTGTGTCTGTGGCCTGCTTCTGCTATGAGGGGCATTTGGATGACGGAGCTTTGTGGCATTCTTGTTTGTGTGGTGTGAGGACCCACCGTCGAGTTGTGGTCAATGTGTAATGGCATTGGAAAGTGATGAGTGAAGTTGTTCTTTTTGCACAAGCTTGAACTGCCATGGATAGCCTGTTCTATCATTACATGCAGTGGCATAGCATGGCACAGGTGCTGGCTAAGGTGAGGCCTTAGTTTGGAGGTTTGCAACACTTGCTGTATCCAGGAAACCAGCTGTGGCTGGGAGACTGGATCAGTGCATCCAGCCTGGAGTGGTCTGATTAAACATAGACTCAAGAGATCTTTATTGAAAAAATAAAAGTCAAAATCCACCAGCAGCAGAATGCATCACACAAAGCAGAAAAATCAGAGAGCAGAAAATGAGTTTTTTTCTGCCAAAGCCTGTGCTCACTGGTAGGACAGTCTGGCTCACGGCTGTTTTTCCCCAAGCAAAGGGGCAGGACCACCACTAGCTGAATCAGAAACCTTTAACTAGCCTAAGGCCCAAAGATCGGCATCATAGAAAAGTCTGGCCTCCCCAAAGTTTTCCACAGGCAAATGACTTGTGACAGGGCATTAGGCCGATTTCAGGGAAGCTAGACTTGTGTTACCATACAGTGAATTGTCTAGCAAACAGAATCTTTAAATATCTACAGTGCAAACCTATTTGATCTCTTCAGGACTATATTGTAATCATGGATACACGTGATGCACATTTCACATTTCCAAAGATTTCTTTTGTTTTTTATTTTGTTCTTTTTGCTCATCCCACATCCTGGAATGAAGAAGGCCACAGCATGGCAGTGCAAAAAGGGTGCAGGGACTTCAAGCTCTCTTTAAAATGACATTTTTCTTTGTGCTTTTATGTTTCTTATTGTTTTTCTGTGCACTACTGGCTTTTAAACATGCTTTGTTATGGAATCCTTTTCACTTGTGTCTAATGTACTGAAATATTGTAATAGTCTTTGTAATGTACATTGTCTCAAGAATAAAATGAAATGTGGGTTTGGGGATATTTTATGGCTGCATTTGACAGCACTGTTATCACTGTATTGTTGAATCTTAAATGTATGATGGTGTGTTTAATGTAAAAATACTTCAGAAAATTTGTTTTGAAAAAGACTTGCACAAGGCATGATTCATTTAAAAATTTTAAAAGCCCTATTCAGATTCTACAAATTTACTTTCGAAGGTGGATAGGAGATCCAGTTTTAAAACTCATTCCATTTTAAAACTTCTGTACTTGCTAAGCTCTAATTCAAGAACAGGAATTGAAGTGATGATGGAAACTGAACATAAAATTCAGCCATGGAGTTGGGAGAAAATGATTCTTTTGTGAGTTCATCTCTGAGTAAAAGGAAGTAGCCAAAAAGTAAGATCATAATCTTTAAATTTTGTTTTTTGACTCCATCATTAGACCTCCTTAAATTGCTTTTTTAATTCTTCTGAAATTCTTTTAATTCAGTTTATTGTCCTTTAATTGTATTAGAAATTAGCATGTAAGGGCCTTACCAAGTTGAAAAAAAGTGAGCGATCTTTTCCAGGGAATACCTTAGTTAGTTCAACAAAAACACATTTTCTAGATCTGTCCCTGACACCACTAGAAACAGTAGTTTATACACCTTTGAGCATTTTAAGACAAGACTGCTTCTTCCACCCCAATGTAACTTTTCATGGGGTAGATAGGGGTATCCAGATCTTAAAGCAGCGGGGAGAGTGGTTGAAAAAGTTCCACAGGTGATTTTAATATATCTCTGGGACCACTCCCAACCCCATCATCCACCATCTCACCTCCTCTCTCTTAGCTGAGAAGGATTGATGTAGTAAATCTAAGAAGATGAGATAATTTTTGTTTTTACTACATTTACTTCATGTCATTATTAATAGTCATTAGGTATATTTATTGACATATGTATTACATTTACATTTAGCTAAATATGTTTCGTTTAACTTGGGCCCAAGTCACAATGAAGGCCTTTTGGCATAATTCAAGTTAGAAGTTCATGGAATAGTGATGTAGAATAGAATTTTATCAAGACCCAGTATTTTCTCCATTTTAGTTGAATGAATTTTTCTCATTTTTAAACAGTAAGCTTTCTTGATGTGGAAACTTTAGTGGAAAAGATTGAACTTGGAAGATGATGGAAATTTAAGCTATACAGTTTAGAATCAACTGGAGGAGGATTTGAAAATGGAAAAAAAGATATACTTTGTATTTCAAAAGGCAGAGAAACAATTTTTACCCAGCAAAGTAAACTAACATAGGAAGGGCTTTGGTTTTTCATGAATCAGGCCTCTGGTAACTCTGTTCAGCTGGTGCTTGTAAATGTATACAAATAATTTTTATCAACCTGGTTGTTGTTTCATAGCTTTGATGTGTAGTATCTCTTTATAGGATGCAATTTTGAGACACAATCTGCACCTTACTCTCAATTAGGCAAGTATACCTATTGTAATTGTTATCTTTTACTTATGTGATTGGTATGCTCACCAATTTCCTTCACAAAATAAATGGCAATAGCTTATTTTATGTCAATAAAATTGTCTAATTGTCATTCAAATTTCATTATAACAGCTTCTCAAATAATTAGAAAAATCAGAGATACCTGTATTTTTAAATGTTATACCTCAAGAAGATTACTTTCCTCCCAGTTTTCTTATATGTCAATGCAAAGCACTCTTTATGAGCGCTAAATGTGGTGAAGGTACAGTCAGACCATCTGTTGTAGTGTTTGTAGTGTTTTAAATTAAACTTGTTTTTTGATATTAGCCTATCAAAAGAGCCGTTTTCTTATCAATGTCAATTTTGCTTCCTATTTCTTTCTCCCATGCCTTTCACTTGGAATGACAACAGTTGACATTAAAAAGCTGTTGGCAGGTATGGAATAACCTTATTCTGTTACAAATAACAAAGACCTATGTGCACGTGAGGTGACTCACAGGTTCAATAAATCAGCAGTGACATCTTTCCAGAGTGTGTTATTCGTAGGCAGCATTTAGAATTCGGGGCATAACAATGTATACAAAGACATCATTCTCTTTGCACCTAATGTCCAAAATACTGACTGTGCTAGCAAAATATTTTACATGTTAGTGTTAGGACTAACATACAAACTGTATTTTCAAGTTACGAAGCAACCTGTCTTATGTCCAAGTCAGCAATCACGCATGAAAATTCGTTTATGTTGCTGATAGCTTTATGGCTTTTGAGCTTTCACTAACGGTGAGGACGTTTTCACAATGACTAGATTTTAGCATCCTGCTGATGGATATTTTCTGGTTTCATGGTGTGTTTTATCCCTCCTCCATCTGGGACTCTAGATCCTAGCCTCCCTGCCCCAGGGTTACACAAGCACCCGAAGCACATCCCTCTCCCTTTATGTCTCTGGTGCACTGTTCTGCCAGTCACCAGGTGAAGGGACTTGCACTTTCCAAAATCAATGCCACTTCACTCCCGGATCCCCTGGTTGGGAGTGCAGTCTGAACCAGGTAACCCCTGCTGAATCAGTCGTGTGTCCTCCATCTGCTTCTGAGCACAGAGAGTACCAACTCCCAGGAGGTGGCCCCTGTCTGTACACTCACAGCCCCTTCTGGCCCTCGATGCCTCCTTCCTGCATAGCAGCATGAAAACAGGACACAACACTCCTCTCCCACCCAGGAGCCTGTTATGGTGTTGAGTTCATTGGGTCCATCTTAGTAACCCACTCCCTTCTCTTGTTCCCAGTGGCCTGGTTTGCTTTTGACCCTGGCTCGGCACACTCTGACATCATCTTCTCCAATGACAACCTGACTGTGACCTGCAGTAGCTATGATGACCGGGTGGTGCTGGGGAAGACCGGCTTCTCCAAGGGTGTCCACTACTGGGAATTAACTGTGGATCGCTATGACAACCACCCCGACCCTGCTTTTGGCGTGGCTCGCATGGATGTGATGAAGGATGTGATGTTAGGAAAGGACGACAAAGCTTGGGCAATGTACGTGGACAATAACCGGAGCTGGTTCATGCACAACAACTCGCACACCAACAGGTACCCTATAGCCCCCAAACCAAGCCTTCTTCACGTTGGCTTCTGGTCAAAATGAGAGCCCAAGTTAAAAGACCTATCAAATAGACAACATTAAGGAAGTCAGGCAGACGGTCTTCACTTAGTAGCAACAGATGTCTACTTACTAGTCTTAACTGAGTCCATCTTAGTAGGGGTTTTTTTATTTGTTTGGGGGAGGTTGTGTTTTTTTGTTTGTTTTGTTTTGGTTTGTTTTTTTTGTTTGTTTTTTCATTTTGTTTTGTTTTGTTTTTGGTTTTTGTTGTTTTTGTTGTTGTGGTGGTGGTTTTTTTTGCATAATGACAGAGACATGAGTGTTTTCCTAGGCTATTCATTGCTATATTCTACCCATGGCTGGAAACTAGGAATCACCATGTGTATCTATTATAGGAAAACATTCCAGGATTCTAAAATCCAGTCCTATAACTTATCAGAAAAGCACTTCTGCACAAGTTATTGAGTTTCCCTAAACCTGGATTTTCAAATCCACCAAATTAGGATAATAATATTTTTCCAGGAATATTCACAAGATTAGATGGGATATGCAAAAATGCCTCACAGCAGAGGCACCTAAAAATAGAAGCCATTGTTATTATTATGATGATTGTTATCAATACCACTGCTCAGAATAGAAGCTATTTAATAGACTAAATGTCATGGGCACCAATTTGGATAGCTTCGTACTTGAAGAGCTGTCTTAATGATTGTATGGATTCAGTTGACTGAGGAAAGAGAACATAGTGATCTCCTTAGGTTTTTCTCTAACACCAAAATATAGGCAATTATAATTTAACCCATACTGTAATATTTTCCTTAGACTTCCTTTTTTCATTTGGTTTTCTACCTCACATATATTTTTCAAAACCTTCCTAGATAGATAAGTGTCTTTCATGAACACTGGTCCTTTTTATTCTTGAAGATTTCCTTAGGGTACATTCTCATCGATGTCTCTGAAAAAAAAATTCGATTTTATTCAGCCAAGTCAAAGGAAAGTGAGTCAGGCAGTGGTAAGACAGTGAATTCAACCCTTTCAGCTTTTTCTATATGCTCATTGCTGCCTCTTCTCCAGCCAGGAGGATTCCTAGGTCCTCCACTTTCCATTCCCTTGGATATTTTTTATATACCTCCATTCCGGTGTGTATTATTCACTATCACTCTAAGTGAACACACATACCATTTAAGCCTGATATCAATCCTACTAGGTTTAGATAAGCCATTATCTTCAGTGATTTACATTTTGGGGGAACCCTCTGGCACTAGATCTCTGATGCCATCACCTATGTACCATGTATCTTTTCCCTTTTAGCTTCTTTATTTTGGAGTGATGGAGCGAATAATAACAAAACTCACGCTATAAAAAGAAACACATTCTTAAACCTGAACACGTCTGCTTGCATGCAAACTGCATGTCATTTGTGCTGTCATTGAAGCTGTGAATTAACAAGATGCAATTTATAAACCTATTTTTTTAACAACTATGTGCAGTCTGTATTCTGCATGCCAGGGAACAGAACAACACTCTTAAATTTCCATGCTCTGCTGAGATGAGGAAGAAATTCAATAGTACTAGATCACAAAGAGGAGAAAAAAGACAAATCTGATCATCATGCTTAATAGCTTTTGTGAAACCATCAACTGAAGCATAAGACACAATTCATTGTAAAATGACATTTGAATGTGGGTTCTTTAAAAATCACTCCATCTCCCACAGCATAATTACTTTATAAAGGAGAATCCTCTTCTTCAATGATGTCATTTTACAGAAAGCCTTCAATTTCCCAATTCAAACTCAACATGTCAAAAACTACCATCTTTCTGGAATGAGTGTCTCTATTTAATAGGTAGCATAAACCTCCAAATCCAATTTTTCATGCATGTGTTTTAGGTTCAGCTAAAGTGCTTATTTATTTTGATTTTTAAATTAAACCATTTTGTATTAAATGACATTTAATTCACACCTTTTGTGTGAGGGGTATAACACTGCTATGGACAGAACTCTGACAGCCCATTTCTTGGTTTGTAATGTTTTGTTTTCTGAGCTGTGTCTAGAGGTAGAGACTCTATATGAATGAATTCCCTCTCAGCAGTAGCACAGCAGCGTGGTTGAACCTATATATTCTCAACTCAGGCTAACACTTCCCCCAAGGGAGTGAAATTTGTATGTGGAGAATGAGCACAAAAACAAACAAATAAAAACAAAACAAAACAAAACCTTACCTTTCTTATATATAAAGCACAGATATACATACAGCACATAAACAGATACAGAGTATATCTGTGGTATTAAAATTTTATGTGAGGAGGAGAGATTAGGAAAAAATATGTTTTAAAAGGCTCCTGGGATTGGGGGATGATGCTTTTAAACAGGTTGAGAAACACTGGTTTGACCATACAAAAGGGAAGTTTCTAGAAGGACGACAGGCGAGTGAAACCTAATTGTTTTCTTTTCCCACAGAACTGAGGGAGGGATCACAAAAGGGGCCACAATAGGGGTCCTCCTTGACTTAAATAGAAAAACTTTGACATTTTTTATCAACGATGAGCAGCAAGGGCCCATAGCGTTCGAGAACGTGGAGGGCCTATTCTTCCCGGCAGTCAGCCTGAACAGGAACGTGCAGGTAAGCGCCGTGCCCCTGAAGAGGCTTCTGCTGCTTGAGTCTCAGAGGCTGCTCCTGGCAGGTAAACAAATCCATCCCGAGAAGAGGGAAGCCAACCGTGTTAGACATGCAGGGTAGGAGGAAGGAGAGGGATCAATGTTGACAACTGACATGATTCCAAACCAGCCTGAGCCCCTTCGTTATACTTGGTCACAGTCTAGTTAACAGCAAGTGGGAAATTGGAATTATATTCATGGTTTGCTAATGATCGTCCCTCTGAGCCTTGATTTCATCTCTAGTAGAAATGGAACCCTTAAACCAGCTGGCATAAAAACAAAAGACTTGTGCAAAGTTCCATGAGTGCCTGGGGCAGGGGAGGAGGAGTCGTGGGAGGGGTGGCTGGAGGTATAGGACTGAAGTACTAACGCCCTCATCAGAAATTTTGAGCGTCTTCTCTGCACTCTTATTTGCTTCTACGGGGATAGAAAACACATTTCCTGCCTAAAAGTTAGTTACTTATAATTTAGAAAATTAAAATAGAAAACAAGTTTCTTCTTATCCATTCCTTCAACAATTACCTATTGAGTGCCTTTAATATGTAAGCCACTGTTATAAGTATTTTTGTTTATCAGCGAAAGCAAAACAGGTAAAAATCTCGCCCTCATGTTCTGGTTGTACAAGACAGACAGCAAATAAGAAGCACAATTGCTACATTAATTACATAGTGTGTTAGAAGGCAATAGTGCAATAAAGGAAAGACCAGGAGGAGAGTAATGGGGATCAAGAATGCTGGGGTTGGGAGGGCATTGGGTGGTCAGTGAGGGTGGGCCTTATTGTAGTCACAGGTAAGCTGAGCCTTGAAGGTGGTGAGGGAGCGAGCTGTGTGGAACTTTCCAGGCAGAAGGAACAGCCAGGACAAAGCTTCTAAGCCATGAGGGGCCTTACATGGGCACGGAAGGACCAAAAGGCCATGGGCTAGAGTGATGGCGGTAGGGGGCAGTGGGAAAGATCAGAGCCCTGTGGGGAAGGATGCGCCCTGCCAGCCACTGCTTCATTTCCCTCTTGAGCTGGAACTTGCACTGTCAGCTGTGAACTTCATTCAGCAATTAAGTTAGTTAAGGCTTGAGAATCAGTATGTACAGTAATCAACCCAGTGACCTCTGCTCTCCTCTCTTCCTGCAGCTAGTTGGGGTTTTCTGGGAGGCTGAAATCTAGTCTATCAGGTTTAGCCCTCACATTGAAGGAAAGAAAACCATAAATTACTCTAGAAGTGAATCTTAGAAAAAGCTCATTCAAAGTTTTCCACATTTTCAACTGTTCCGAGATGGTCTGGGGAAGAAAGGGAGAGATGACAGTGGTTTCATGGTCCTAGCCTTGTCCACTGAGGTCAGACAGAAGTCAGTGAACAGGATAAGTGCCCATGTTTCTTCATAGCTGGCAATCATCTACGCAATCTCAAAATGAAAGGTTTATCCTAATTGGAATAACGAGTGGACAAATAACAAAGGAAGCATTGTCTGCTCATCTCTTCTCTAACTATGGATTTGGCAGTGATCACTACGATGTGGCCAATAGGCTTTGCTACCTGCAGATTAATGCCTGAATCTACAGTCATGAGGAATACAGTCTCCCCCAGAATCTTAAAAGAGGCAGGTGGATAAGAACCATATTATCTCCAGGATTTGGGAGCCCACCATGGTGGCCAGGCTCTTAGCACAAGCTGAATTCTACTAGACTTCCCTTTAATGTGTTCTAGAATAGATAGATGTTAAAGTGAGCAGACCCCCTTTTGAAGTAGGAGCATATCCACCACGCCCTGGGGAGGAGGATGCAGGGGTGTTTTCTAGGGTGCCTCCAGGACTCACAGTCTCTCCCTCCAGGTCACGCTTCACACCGGGCTCCCAGTCCCTGACTTCTACTCCAGCAGAGCATCAATCGCCTAAGGACGTGCGGTGGAGGCGCCAGCTGCCTATTCTGACCTCCACCTGAAAAGCAACAGCAAGGAGTTCAGCCAGAGAGTGGAGGAGCACCAGAGAGCCGGAAGGAGAGGGAGAAGGAGGAGAGAAAAGCTGGTCCTCTACAGTCTTTACACCCCACAGCTCCATCCCTTTTTCTTCCAGCCTCTCTACTGCTGTAATTGCCTGCGTTTGCTTCCAAGTTCAGCAATTCCAACGAACAGAAGACCTAGACAGCCCACCATGCCACTGTTTCCACTCCCAGATTTTGCTTTTATTTAACTTAATTTTTTATGTGGGTGAGTTATATTTGGTTCTTTTCTGATCATGTTATTGGCGACTTACTGAAATGGCAGTGTCAAGAGGAAATTCTCCTGATAGCTTTTTTCTTGAACCTCCTGTCAAAGAGGTTGTAGGAAGAGGAAGGAAAGAATGAGCTGAATTTTGGAGCTTACAGTTTACCTCCTAGAATGTTCTTGCCCTGTTACCTCCCATGCAGTGTTAATAACTCTGCATAACTAATCTTTGGGAGGTGGGCAGAGTGAATGTAGCATTGAAAAGTTTTAACTATCCCATCGGAGCACAAAAGTATCAGCTACACAGCGACCCCAAAAGTTCACAGTGGGTAGGATCATTAGGGCGGACCAGGAACACTGGTCACTCAGTGAAACTGGAAAATCTCTAGACACAGGCAGACCAGGGGACTTAACAATTTGGTTCATTTACTTAATCCAAGTTTTTAACTAAGAGCCTACTATGGACCAGGCACTGTTCTAGATACTGGAGCAACTGCGGTGAATACACAGGTGTGGTTTCTGCCCTCTGGAGCTTATATTCTGAGAGAACAAACAAAAATAAAATAATTACAAATTGTTGTAACTAGAAAGGAAATAAACACGGGACAAAGAGGCTCATTGACAAGATCTTTTAAATCTGCTAGAATGATGCTAAAAATCCACTTATTCTGGCCATGGCACCAGAAACATACCAACTCGATGCCTTTTCAACCGTGCTATTTTAATTCTGGTACCTGCCTCCATCCATCACAGAGCCCTTCTTTGGTAGAAATTATGTCAGCATTCTTATTTGTTAATGCTGACATGATACTTAGCCTTAAAATTAAATGTGAAAGAAAGATAGTGGCCAGAAGGAGAAGGACCCATCGTCAGTAACGGGGGATCTTAAGTTGCAGTCCACAGCATTCACATTCTCAGGATAAACACGCCTGTCTCCATGTATACTCTCTGTGCCTGTTACAAATGAGAAATCCATCTACTCAGCTGCCATTTACAAACTAACCTTCTAGAGTACTTCAAATAATGTTGGGGGGAAAATGGAACTGTATGTCATTGCTAAGACTGAGAACAGAATAATAACGCTTATTACTTCTCTATTATAGAGATAGGCTTACATGAGTTACTCTTCAATTTCTTTAGCTTGACATGAAATTTTAGAAAATGTAGGATCTCAAAAGAAGTTCTCATTAGTTATCTAAATATTTGCCAGCGAGCTAAGAAATTCACTAGGAAAAACAAACAAACAAAAACAAGAATTACAAATAGAAGGGAAGTCATAGGATGGGAAAGCTACTGAATTAAAGTTTTGGCAAAAAGTAATATATGTAAATAGCTAATTATTTACTTTTGTGCTTACTTGATTTAGATTATTTTCTAGTCACGTGTATCTAATTTATTGACTGGGTGCTATCCTGTTGATGTTCATCTTGGTTTTTCTCGGCTGTAGAAGAACTCTGTTGCAGGGCAACACTAGTTTGATATTTGATTTACTCTCCAATGAGACTTGATGGCTGTGCCGCTGTAGACTCATAGTTACTCCTGTTCTTTATTAAATTCATCCTGCTAATTAGATTTCTAGTGACTTGTAACATGTACTTTACACAGAATTACAATTAGAAATGCATACAGCTACTGTACTAGAAAAGAAAATGATATTTCTGGTGTGCCAATAAATAGTTTTTATGAGAGAACATTATATGTCTCTTTAGAATTTCTTTAGACTTTTTTGCCTATTGGGGATGACAATTTACCTTTGTCAGAGCGATATTTCTTTAGTAAAGTGTAACTGGAACTACACAGCTATCCCCCAGAGGTCTTGAAAGCACGAGTTCTTCACCAGATACCTCCAGAGCACGGGAACTGTCTCTTGGTGGTGCTTAGTTCCTCAGTCTTAACTTAGCAGCAACATTCGTAGTTGGGATGCTTTTGGAGTCTGCCTCCCAACATGGGGGATTTACTTTAACAAACCTACTGCTCGAGATGCCACAAACTGGTACCACAAAATACGGCGTCGCTGACTATTTCAACCTGGCTCCTTCAACGTTTCTTTGAATGTTTAGCTATACAAATGTACAAAACATAAATAATACAATTATGTTTTGTACATTTGTATAGCTAAACCCTGTGATTGTTTTTAAATAATTACATTACTGATCTCCTTTACGCTGTGAATAGCCTTTTAAGATAAACCACCTTTGATATGGATTAAAAGAAAAACACCACCGAGAGGTATATGATCAAGGTTATAATCTCAGAGCGAAACATTGATAGCAGCTGCTGCTCTGCGTCTCTTCAGGTTTCTGCTCATTTCCCTCACTCCCTATCCTGATGCTTTTCTCTTCTTTCTCTATTGGTCCCATTTTTCTTTCGTTTTGTTTTGTTTTGTTTTCTTCCTCCTCTGTTCACTCCCTAATGGAACAGTTTAGCCATTTTTTACTCTTTTCATGGTACTAAGGTTCATGGAACTTCTGATCCCTGCTGTTTCCTCATAGAAGTGATTAAGTTATTTACAAGAAATCACCCCATTTTCTGGAAACAAGATTCTTTTTTTCTGCCTCTCACGCAGCATACATTAATCTTTTGCCCATGTAGTCAACTCACTGGGAAGAAAGGAAGGCTTACTGTTGAATAAAGACCTCTGCTTATGAATCAGAGGAACTGTAGTAATTAAACAAAGAAGTTCTTGGATCACACTACCATATAATTTATATGAGCATGCTAAAGACACCTGTATATATTCTTCAAATATATATACTAGCTACTTCCACCGAGACCGGTGTTTAGGGAAACTTGAGTCTGACATCACACATAACTGAAACTACCTAACTCTGGTCTTTGTCTGAAGAACCAGCTTTTTAGATACACACAGAATTTGAGGTACTGAATAAAAGTAAACAATGGAAACACCTAATTAAACACACAGAAACAACAATCTGATCCTTTGAATTTATTTTCTGCTCCACTTGGCCACAGCCGTGCTAAGAAAACTTGCAGGTACAGAATTAGCTATAATAGAATTAAATAATGGTGATGATTGCATGACCTAGCGAATATACTAAAAATCACTGAATTGTACACTTTAAAAAGGTCATGTTGGACATGGCCAGGACTCTCCTTATAGCCTCCCTCACACTGTCCCTAGGCGTCTGTACCTATTTTACCTTACCCATGATGTGAGGCTAAGCCCAAGGCAGAATTGCTGACCTCCAGACCCTACCTTTTCTTTCCCTTCCCACCTTCCCTCAATCAGTGGAAGGGCTTTGGCTTGCTCACTCTTCCTGAATGGTGAAGATCGCATCTACACTTCCTTCTAAGCCTTCCTGTCATGGACTTTCACCTGCCCCTTTCCTGAGGGCTGTCGTGATGGAGAGAGTCAAAACCTGGCTACCATTAAGGAAGCAATTCAAAATACTTCTTATAACCCCCAGTGGTTGTAAATCTTGTTCACATCTTTTTTCCTTCTTCCACCAGGCAAAAATAAACATTCACCGAGTAGTCTAAAAGGATTAATATTTTGGTTGGTAATTTTGCTTTCTTCTTCCAATATTTTTTCTAAAATTCTCTAAAATTAATGAAGATAAAAAGATAATTTCATTAATAAGCATGGCTGCACGTTAAATTTTAGTTACCTGATAACAACTGACATACAAACCATCTTTTGAGTTGGCCATGATTTTTAATGCATATAATCACAAGAAATTGCCTCGATGAGAGAAACTTCATAAAAATATAATGAAATGGTTATCTGAGGTAAATGAGGACCCTAATAGTTCCTTCTGTAATGCTGATTTCCACATGTGATCTGTGAGAAGACCACTCAATATATTTTCCTAATTGCCTGGTAGGCTGTGTGGCTGTCAGATGTGAAGAAATAAGTCTCCAGTCTTACCAGTTGGGCAGGCTTAAAATGATGAGTAGGTGAGGGTTAATTGCAGCTTCTCAAGGGGTAGGTTCCATAGTTGGCAATACCAGAGGCGTTGCAGAATATGCAAACCTTAACTATCTAGGTATAGCGATGTACTCAGACCTGATATACCCTCATAAAATATTACAAATATCTATCAGAAAGAAATTAGCCAATCTTAGAAACTTCTGAGGACCGGACAAAACTTCACATCACTACTAAATTCCATGTCTTCAAGATTTCAACTACGACCAAGAATTAAGATGTAGTGTAGTTACCACCTATAATACATACACTATGTGTAAGCTAGTTGCCCATCAAGCTAAGGGCACACTTGATGTTAAGAAAATCTGAGCATCTGTTCTCCATGCCTTGGGGATGGATAGAGAGAGAATCTCAGTGGAGTATATGAAGCACTGACAGCCAGTCCATAGGCAATAGGGATGTCAAATTAAGGGCCCAAAGGAAACAAGAGAGAAAAGTACACAGGGGCAGACTCAATAACAAGATATTCAGATGAATTTCACACCTGCTTCTTTTCTTTAAGAAGCTTCATGCTTAAGCCTCTTGCAGGTATTTGGGAGTAACTAAAGAAAACTTAATAACCCCTGGGGCACATTACTAGTGGAAACTTTCAAAGATGCTGTAAAAGAAGATAACTAAGGAACATTGTTCTTCCACAAAATGAGTCTGACCCAATATGATATTTTTCAAGTACCCAGTATGATATTTTTCAAGTTCTGAGTCTTCCTGGGGCTAGATTAATAATAACCACAACAATAATACCTTTTTTCTTATTTCACGGATGCAAGAGTTATTTTTTGACTTTTGTTTTTACACTTTAATATCTCCGCAATGAAGATACATCTTACATGTGTCAAAAGAAACTCATTAGCTACTAATGAAATGGTGGTTCTCAACCTCCACTGCACGTTGAAATCACCTGGAGAACTTTAAAAATATTGATACCTGGCTACTAACTTAATTAGTCTGGGACACAGCCTGAGAATGTGGGATTTTTTAAGTTCCCCAGCTGACTCCAACCTGCAGCCTGGGTTGAGAATTCAGAGGTAAGGAATGAGTGGGTGGCATGTACTCAGATGGTTGTTACTGCCTGTACATTTGGGAAATTAATAGGGGAGCATTGGTTCTTCAGTCTGTTACTTTTGTGGAGTTATTTGCAGTGGTAGTTGGAAAATTTAAATTCACATCATAATTGTCATTTAAAAGATCTTTTAAAAGATTCCACTATAATGACTATAATGCAAAATAGAAAAAAAATGTATTGTATATGCACAAAATTAATAATCATACACTGAATAGTATGATTGAAGAAAGTAAAAATTGCCAAAATTTTGAGAACAAATCACAAATTTTTAATTGTTAGGACCAACTGATGTGTCACAAACCACCATTCAGATGTCCGAATCTGTCAAAAGCTTCCAGCTATTGCCCAGAAAAACTCTTTACCTATATTTATAACAATTAATAGCAACAATACAATGTAGCCAAAAAGTAAATTCAAATAGAAAAAAACAAAAATGCACACAACCCAGTGTTCTTCGATATGTATTTAAATTATTCTGTAGCATCACAAGTCTGCTAACAAGGTCCAGACCATGAGCAAGTGTTACCATTATGCCACATGAAACTGCTATGGCCATACTTAATACACAACACTTTTTAAATTAAATTTATTGGAGTGACATCGGTTAATAAAATTATATAGGTTTCAAATGTACAATTCAATAATGCATCATTTGCATATTGTATGCTCACCACTCAAAGTTAAATTTCCCTTTGTCACCTTATATTTGACCCCCTTTACCCTTATCTACCTCCCCTGCTCCCCCTTTCCCTATGGTAACCAGTAGTAAACTGTTGTCCGTTTGCTTGTCTTGTTCATTTGTTGTTTTTAGTTGTATATTTCACATATGAGTGGAATATACATATGAGTGGAACTTTTTCTGTCTGATTTATTTCACTTAGCATGATAATCTCGAGATCCATCCATGGTGTCACAAAGGGCAGTATTTCATCTTTTCTTATGGCTGAGTAATATTCCATTGTATATATGTACCACATGTTCTTTACCCAATCATCTACCAAAGGGGAACTTCAGTTGTTTCCATGTCTTGGCCACCATGAATAATGCTGCCATGAACAAGGCGCATATATCTTTACAGGTAAATGTTCTCAAATTTTGGAGGTAGATACCCAGAAAAGGGATTGCTGGGCCATATGATAATTCTATTCTTAATTTTTTGAGGAACGTCCATACTGTTTTCCATAGTAGCTGTACCAATTTACATTCCCACCAGCAGTTTTAAGGGTTCCTTTTCTCCACAACCTTTCCAACATTTGTTATTACTTATCCTGTTGATGATAGTCTAAAAGATGTGAGATGGTATCTCATTGCAGTTTTGATTTCCATTTCTCTAATAACTATTGAAGTTGAGCATCTTTTCATATGTCTGTTGGCCATCTGTATATCTTCTTGGGAGAAGTGTCTGCTTAGGTCTTCAGCCTATTTTTTAATTGGATTGTTTATTTTTTTGTTATTGAGTTGTATGAGTTCTTTGTATATTTTGGATATTAGCTCCATATCAAAGCTGTTGTTTGCAAATATCTCATCCTACTCAGTTGATTGTCTTTTGTTTTGTTGGTGGTTTCTGTTGCTGTGCAGAAACTTTTTAGTTTGATATAGTCCTTTTATTTTTGCTTTTACTTCCCTTGTTTTTGAGGTCAAATTCATAAAATCCTCAAGGTCCATGAGTTTAGTATATTTTCTTCTATGCAATTTATTGTTTCAGGTCTTATATTTAGGTCTTTGATCCATTTTGAGTTAATTTTGATATATGGTGACAGATCACAGTCTAGTTGCATTCTTTTGCATATAGCTTTCCTATTTTCCCAGCATCATTTATTGAAGAGGCTTTCTTTCCTCCATTGTATGTCTTTGGCTCTTTTGCCAAAACTTATTTGCCCAAATATACAGGGGTTTATTTCTGGGCTCTCAATTTTCTTCCATTGGTCTATGTCTGTTTTTCTGCCAATACCATGCTGTTTTGATTATTATTGCTTTGTATAATTTGAAATCAGGCAGGTATACAAGCATTTTAGACCCTAATCATGATTGTCGTTCTGAAGAGGAAAGTAGGATGTATTTGTGGGGATAAATGTAAATTAGTATAAATTAAGTTTTTTAAAGTTGTGTACATTTAATGTTGTATTTGACTTGGTTTTTTTTTCCCCCAAAAGAGTCAATATTAAGTCAGTTTTGCATCTTACAATACCTGACAAAACTTTTTACAATTGCGAAATACTCAAATAATATTAAGAGCCATATATGGAATCTTATTGTTTTCCATGCAATGTACAAAAGACTTTATGTAAATCATTTTACTTAATCTTCATCTGATTTATGCATTTTTACTATTACCATTATAAAAGTGAGGGAATTAAAGCACAAAGAGGTTAAATAACTTGCCCGAGTTCACACAGCAGGCTAGTGATAGAGCCATGATTTGAACCCAAACAGCCTCACTCAGGGCTTATGCTCTTAACCACAGGACATCATAGTTGCCACACAAAGGGTATACCACATACAAAACACTCATTCACTCAATAAATACTTAATGAGCATCTATTATGTGCTAAACAGTGTTAATTACTAAGGGTATCAGTGAATAAAATAGACAAGGTCTCTACTTTCTTACACTTGTTATTCTAATAGAGAAAAGCAAATAATAAATAAAGCTCAAAGTAATTTTAAATAGTGATGAATACCAAACCAAAAATCGAACAGGCTAATGAGATAGAATGTTTTGGGGTGGTCAGCAACTACCTCAATTACCTCTCTGAGGAGGTGACATTTGGGCTGAAGAGCCAGGGGTAAAGGCCTGGAAGCAGGAACATCTTTCATGTTCGATCAATTTGTGATTGTTCCCTGACCAACCAGTTATGGCAGGGCCAGCTTTTACCTTCTGATAAACACTTTCCAGGATCATGAATTTCTTCTGCCTACTCTAGACAATTTTTAAAAAATCAAATAAATACTCTCTGGCAAACTTTAAAGAAATAATAAAAGACCGTTCTACCCCAAAACAAAATGAGCGTCAGTGCAGCTCACCTTTTGCAGGGAGAGAGAGGGAGGAGAATGGGCCAGATGAGGCTGGCAGGAGGTGATATCACGAGGGCCCCTGCAGACCAGGTACACCGTTTGGAGTCTTTGGTTACAAAAAAAAAAAAAAAAAAAAAACAAACCTGACTCTGGCTGACCTAAAGGCACAGAAGGAAAGTATGAAAATGGTATAAGGTAGCTCAGAAAGACGGGAACCAGGGCAGTTCTGGGTATCAAGGAAGCAGGAACCAGTGAACAATTCGTCTTTTCCAAGACCCCTCAAGGCCACACAAAAGCTCCTTCTCATCTTTTGTCTCTGCTCCAGATTCGATTCCAGAGAGACAGAGTCTGATTTTGCTTGAGTCCTGTGTCTGCCTTTCAGCTGAGGGAGGGCAGGACATCATGACTTAGATGGGTACTGGCAGCAAAATGAGCAAAGCGTCATGCTTTGAATGAATAAGTGCTGTTTAAGTCTGTGCCTTTAATTTCTGGGATGTGTTCTTTGTTTTACAAAAGCAAATGTTTTAGAAATGGCAGGAAGCAAAAAGCCTCAATTTCAATCTCAGCGGAGAATAAACAGTGAAGAGAGAAATTCTCTTCCATATTGATTTTATGTCTCAGAATACCAAACACTCATAACTGGTATAGCTCAAAAAACAACAGAGCTTCCGCAACTAAGTCAAAACTGGGCCACAGCCAATATTACTTACTACATCTTTTCCAAGCAATGAACCAAAGAAATTACTGCCTCTACTCTACTCAAAACTAAACTAGGAATTTTTTTCTCACGGCGTAAAGATCCTCAAAGTTGATAAGAAAAAAAATTCATTCTTTGGATATTGCTGATCTGAAAATGTCTCAACGTGGACTTTCTGAATCACAAAAACCAGGTTTCCAGCCCAGGTCAACCGCTTCTTTGATATGAACTTAGACAAGTTAATTTAACCTCAAATAGCCTTAGTTGGTCACAAACCGGAGGTATTGATGCCTACAGGATAGTGTGATTGTGAGAATTAAGTTAGAAAATAAGTAAAATGCCTGATACAGAACCTCACTGGGATGATCAATTTTAGCAAAGGAGAATGGTCAGTATACAATTAAATATACATTTCTAGAATGTTTTCAGTGTGGACATGGAGGGGGAGAAAAGACTTACAAAGGGTTTTGGGCTTGAATAACGTTAAAAGACTGATATTCTTTCAGCATAGTTCACTAGTGTTTCTTAGGGCAAGTAATAATAATAATTGCTGCTGTTACTTGGTATTTATTAACTCAAATCTATATAACAACCCTGAGGTTGGCATTATTATTATCCCCCCACTTTAAAAATTAGAAAACTAAAGCAAATAAGGTTTGTATAATTTGTCAAAGGTCACATAGCCAGTAAGTGACAGAGCTAGGATCTGAACCCCCACATGTCAGCTCTGGGGCCTTCATGCCTAATGATCCTGCTTTAGTCCCCAACTAGCGAAGAAGCACCGATCGCACACTCAGTGGGCTGCTCAGCTTCCCCGCTTAAACACGAAGTTATCCTTTGGAGATCTGGCGTAACAAATTAAAGCTCCATTTTTTAAAAATTACGTGTGTTTTGTGGATCCTCAAGAATAGATTTAAAATTTTTCAAGTTTTAAGTTTTACTAGATAAATCCTTTATGTGAATATGAGTTCTTTGAGGAGAAGGATCATGTCTTCTTCAATATTATTTCATATATCCACTGTTCCCTATAAGCTGTTCCATATACATGTAAGCAAACCAGTCACAACTACCGAGCACAAATCTTCAACACTTGATATTGGTCAAGCTTCTCAGCTACATCTGTTCATTAAGAGGGGCACGAAGGTGATATTATCAACTGGGATTGGACAGTGATCTGGGAATAGAGAAAATAGGCCTTCTCCCCATTTCCTGGATTTAAATGGCGTATGTTCATGTATTTCACTATTTTAGATACCTCATGTAAGTAGAATCATGCTGTATTTGCCCTAATATGACTGGCTTATTTCACTTAGAATATATCCCCAACGGTCATCCATGTTGTCACATATTACAGAATTTACTTCTTTTTCAAAGCTGAATAATATTCTTTTGTACGTATAGATCGTGTTTTCTTTATCCATCCATTCACAGATGGACATTGAGGTTATTTCCACAGCTTAGCTATTGTGAATAATACTATAATGAACATGGGAGTGCTAAAACACATAGAATCAAAGAGTGGAACGGTGGTTGCCGGAGGCTGGAGGAGGGGGAAATGGGGGGTTGCTAATAAACAGGCATAAAGCTTCAGTTAAGCAAGATGAATAAGTTCTAGATATCGCTGCTGTACAACATTGTACTTGTAGTTAACAATACTACTATATTGTGCACTTAAAATTTTGTCGGGAAAGTGGATCTCATGTTAAGTGTTCTTACCACAATAAAATGTTTTTAAAAATTTAAAGGTTTATGTCCAGGACCTGGAGAAATTCTGATCCCTGGCCTCCCTGCAATCTGACCTTTGATCCTGGCCCTCTTGGAGCATCACCTAGCTGGTGGGCAGAGGCTCTCTTCTCTAGGCTTTACTTCCCATCCACCATCCTAGAAGATAGATAATAAAATCAACTCCACGTTCCAAAATTCCAAAGTAAACAAGGGGTCTCTTTGACATTCTCTCGCTTTCTTTTTTGTGTCCATCACTTCTCACCCAGAATACAGTATCCAAAGTACTGAAAGCTTCTAACAGCTATAACTTACCCCAAGCCTCAGGAGCCATACTGTTTCATTCACCTCCTTAATCAAAACTCCCAGTCTTCAATTTCTGGATAATTGCTATATCAGGGTGAAAATCCCTAATATAGTTTCTTATGATGTCCCACTAAAATATCCATATAAGCTTCTTAAAATACAAATATTTCGACAGTATGAGAAATCCTATCCACCATTTGACAGTACCTAAAAATTCTAGACCAATGTCAGCATAAAGAAGGCTGGACTAGTCAACTGTAATTGAAAAATAAATTTAAAATTATTTTCTAATTTTAAAAATTACAAATAAATAAAAAGAGGATGAGAAACATGTGAAGGCAACCCAAAGCCTAGAGTCCAGCCAAGATGCAGTTGACCTGCAGACCCATGCGGGAAAAATAAATGCTTATTATTTTAAGCCAGAAGAAGAAAGAAAGAAAGAAAGAAAGAAAGAAAGAAAGAAAGAAAGAAAGAAAGAAAAGAAAGAAAGAAAGAAAGAAAGAAAGAAAGAAAGAAAGAAAGAGAAGGAAGGAAGGAAGGAAGGAAGGAAGGAAGGAAGGAAGGAAGGAAGGAAGGAAGGAAGAGAAAAAGCAAGAGAAAGAGAAAGAAAGAAAAGGCTAGCCTGCAAAACATAACTGCAGCCAATATGCAAAGGGAATTTGTTGAAATAAACAGACTCCACCCTCTGGGAGAGAGCAATCTGGTCAGCTGGAAAAGAAAGAGCAAGAAGCTTGAGTCACCCCACTATCAGCACTGCAATCAGAAATGCAAGACCTGCACAAAATAACATCCAGGGAATGCCCTGCTGTAGCCAAGAGGGCAGCCACCTCCTCTTTGTATGTCTGTTCAGGACCATGCCTCTCAGCATATGCCACAGCTGTAGACAGAGGGGATGCTTTGCCGTGGAGAAGACACTGGCACATGAGGGCTGAGGAAGAAAGGTCTTCAGAGGCCAGCCATGCTCAGGGTCTTTTGGTAATATTTTTGAAAACAAAAATTATCTTTCTCAGTGAAACGGAACAAGAGGGAGTTAAAAGTAGAGTGCCTAGAAAGTAAGAATTTTTAAAACTGCAGCCACTGATGCACTGAGAACGCTGTAGACAACTGCTTTGGGGAAAAACTGTTTTTTATTCCCCCGCCCTTTTTGTTGTTGTTGTTAAAATGCTTTAAAAGAACCCCTGATCGTGTAAAAGGAAAGCCCCAGCGCAGCCCAGTAAGAACGATTGAGTGAACATGGAGCTAAATTGTTCTGTGCAACAATATGAGTATTTAGTTTATGGGTAGACAGAGTTTGGTCATAGGCAGAGTTTGTTTTTTGTTTGTTCATTTTAAGGGACTTTCTTTTCTCCTAGCAGCCCAGAGATTTCAGCTGGGGGTTTCAAGGGAACGAAGAGGTGGAAAAAGCCGCTCCAAAAGGATGGTCTCCAGGACCCAAGGAAAGAAACAGCCACTAAGAAATTTCCTCTGACACTGTTTGCCTAATGGTCTTCGGGCACAGTGATGTCTGATATCTGATTTCAAGATATTTCCTGTGTTGCGAGATATTTCTCTTCTATTACCACCTTCTCTGCCAAGTCTTTAAAGAAGCTTCCTTAACTTATATAAATTAGTACCAATCTTAAGTGAGAAGTGCCTCTATGCTTGAGACTAAGTGATTTGAGGATTGGAGAGTAAACCAAAATGCCCAGGATTTATCAAGAATAAAATGGTGCTGCATTCATAAAATGGAATATGATACAACAATGAAAACACATGATGTTTGGCAAGAACATAAATGAAACTTACAGACATAATGTTGAGTAAAAGAAGTCAGGCAAAGTAGAATTGTGCCGCATAATTCCATTTATACCAGATTTAAACAGCCAAAAGTATTTTGCAATTTTGGAAATCAGGGTAGTGGTTACCTTGAAAATAGAAGGGGGCTCAAGAGAGACTTCCAACTGTAGCACAGTCTGTAGCTCAGTCTGGGTGGAGATTATATAAGTTATTCATTTGCACAATTTCATTGCTATACAAACTTAAGACTTATACACCTATCTCTAAGTATGTTTTACAGCTACAAAAATATTACCCGAAAAAGCGTTTTCAAAAAAAAGGATTTTCAAAGAGCTTATACATCAAAAGGCAGGCATAGTTATTAAAGTTCTTTTAGTAAGTGTTCAATAAATCTAAGACCCTAACAGTATATAGGTAATGCCTGTTTCTTCAATTCGTAAGAGACTTTGAGTCAGAGGGCATCTCATTAACTCCAACACAAATGTCACTGGTCTTGCTCCCACTTGCCTGCGTTACCACACCTACAACCCATCGGCACCAAGTCCTGTATTTCTGGGAGTCTCCAGAAGGTGTCTCCCCGTCCTCCCAGTCCTGCTGGCAACACCTCAGCCCACTGAGCACAGCACTTCCTCCAAACCCTCCTCTGAGCTGTCTAGGAGTGAAGTACAAGAGGATAACTTGTCTCTTCATGTTGCAAAGTAAGACAGTGTTTCTGGGATCTGAGTATTTTTTAAAGCTTAGTAAGAAGATTCTTTCAGTTTTTACTGACAGTCCCCTTTCTCCAATGGAACATATGCTTTAGGCACCTAGACCAGAGAGCAGAATTAAGAAACTGCTACAATGCCCAAATTGGACGTCCTCTTTCCCTCTGACAAATAAAGCTTCTTCCTAGCTCAAGCTAATCACCACACTCCTTCCACCCTTAGGGTGAGTTCTCACCCAGGAAGCTCTTCAGCCTCCACCAGCCACCCAAGGCTTGCTAGACAGGCCCATATTTATCCAAACCCCGGCAACGGGCCTGGCCTGACTTCTTTTCCGGATGACTCCAACCACCCCTGGGCACACTGACTTCACTCAGGCCTGTCTCACCAGTTCACAGATATGCCCTGACAGGCTTCAAAACCCATGATAGATCCCAGATAAAGCGATACCAAGATCCCACTAATCTGCACTGTAAACTCACGTGGTTGACTGGGAAGCTCAAGCCACCAGCACAGCCAGCTTTGAGTGTGTTACAAATAGAGCACGAGCGTGTTAAGATCCCATGCTTTTTTCATTTTTAAGGTTTCTTCAGTGTTCTATATCAGGACAAATTATTTATTTAGATTTCAATATATTTACATCTAAGATTTTTCTTTCACATTAAGATTTTGAAAGGGAGAAAGTGGCATCTACTTAATGCTCCAACCAGAATGATGAGAATAATCAATTTTGATTTATCATCTTCAGAATGTAGGTAATTTTCCCAGGATGTTTTGATGCATAAATATCTGGAGCAAAGAAAGAGAAAAAAAGCAGTCATTGAAATTACAATGATGTCCTTTGCCGAACCACTCGATAGATCGAGATGTGGTGTTCACGTGGCCAACTCCCCCACCTGCTGGTCTAAGCCTGTCTCTGCAGCTCTCACACCGACTCCTCCTCAAAAATGTATGACAGTTTTGAGTGAACTTCACACTTTTATCTTAAACTGGAAATGTCAACAAAACATCATTGAATGAGCTCCCACTGTATAGAAGACATGGTATTCTCTGTTAATGGTACAAAAATTATAGGCCATGCTCTCTGCCTTACCAAGAACTTTTAAACTAGGTTGAGGCACCATACTCAAATGAAAATACAAGACAAAATATGCTAGAGAAAAAAGCAATTAGCTCACACCTTACGTGCTATATAAGTTCATAGGAAGGAAAGAGCATTTTGTATTTGTCTTGAAGGCAAATGATTACAGGTGTCTCTCTTTCTTCCTGGAAGTTCTATTTCCTCCTCCATCCTCTTGAATGATAGTATCATTGACTTTCCAAGTTGGCCAATACTTCCTGGTCCTTCTTTAGTCACGGTTGTAAAACCTAGTTCAGGTTAGAAAATGATGACTTGCACAATAAGTGTATGAACTTATATTTAAGTACAAGGGCATGGGAGGCAGATAAAGAGAACGAGAAAGTTCCCAGAAAACAGGATACTAGGGAAACAACGTGTCTGGCTACTCTATTGTCAATTTGGTTTGCACATGTATTCCAAGTGCCCAGCACAATGCTGGACCCATAGTAGGTGCTTAACAAATAAAAATATTTTCCTAATAAATCAATAAATTAAAACATTGAATGTGAAAAATAGATATAGGTTATGCTATGCAAAACTATGTAATGAACTATAATCCATCTAAGACAACAAGAAATACAAAACGATAGGCCCGCATGTGTGCATAAGATCGGCTTTCAATAAATCATCCAGAATCCCAGGCTCCATCCTTGAAAATACTAAGTGAAATAGAAGCTATTTTCTCTGCATTATATATTTGTAAGCTAATAAATGTTACCCCTCAGCATCTAACATCTCACTCTAGAGCTTTAAATATGGGTAATTAAACAGCTCAGAGAAGTCAGAGTAGTTGGTATTTGAAAAACTGGTGTTTGTGATTCCTTAGGTTTACCCATTAAGAGAACAAAATTTTAAAAACCAACAATATTTGTGTGGGAGCTATATGTTTTATATGGTCAATCCCACAATTAATCAACGGGGCACAAAGGGCAAGTCAAAACGTGGGCCCTACTAAGGGTTTGCATGACAAAGGCCCCAGGAGATAAGGTGACAGGGAGGCTGCCTCTAGCGCTTGTTGCATCATGATCATCTGCTGAAACTATACTTAGCACATTTCTCACTTCCCTTTTCTGTCAGCATTTGTTCATATCTCTTTGCAAAATTTTCCCAGAATTAGTATCCTCATTCATTTCCATAACAAATTGAAAGTTTTCTCTAAAACTTAAGTCTTGCTGCATGAGTAACAATACTACAGGGCAAAGCAAATACAAATGATGTATAAACTCAGGTGTGCAAAAACACAGCTTTATTTTATCTATTTATCTATCTATCAACCCATCTACACACACACACACACACACACACACACACACACACACGTGTGTGTGTGTGTATATGCAATCAGCTTAATTTCTAATTTGAACCTTCATTTTTCCAGGAAGGGGAAAACTGTGATCTCAGCCAACTGGTCCATTCAGCTGAGGACCAAGGCACAAGTGACAGAGGTGTTAAGCCCCAGGCCTTAACATCTCTTCCTTTGGATATTCTCTGAGTCACCCACTCTTCAGCCAAGGGCTGCCCCTTGCCTCCCTGGGGATGGGGAGTCTTTGTAAACATGTCTAATCCCAACGGCTGAGAGCCTCTAAGCAGCTGCTTCCTCCCTGGGGTCCTGTTACTTTCTGGATCTTCCCAGGATGCAGAGTAAAGTCCCAGGCTGTTCTCACATACTTGGGCAACCTGGTGTTTCCACTGTCTCCCCACAGAAGCAGGCTCCAGGCTTCTCCCTCTACGACCACTGCCATCTCTACTCCCACTGCACCTACTGTATCATCTTCTCAGGCCCTTGGCCCACACTCTCAGTGTGTCTCCCAGACATTAACCTAGGCTCACATCCTTCCCTAGAGATTATAAGCACAAGCGCTAGAGTGGCTTCTCAAGGTAGATAGGGAAAAAGTAAACTAACTACCAAGAGAAAAGGCAAACATTGGCTAACATTTCAAAATATAATCTCAACTCAAAAGTTGACATCTTAATAATGCTTTTAACATTTCCTAGCACTTATCCACTCATACCTTTTTTGAGCTTAGTGATCTTGTGGAGTGAATAGAACAGAGAGCATTATCCTTACTACGCAGACATCGAATTGAGGCACTAAGTGATTCTCCAGTCTCAGCATATTCCCTGATAGACATATTAAAATTGAAAGTGATTTGAGGGACGGAGAGAAGATGGATTATTAAATATTTCTGGCTTCTCAGGAGCTCCCACTGGACCACACCTAACAAGCCAAACTACTGTATTATTGAGCAAATCAAATATGGCAGGACCTGAAAATGCCAGGAAAACCCTGCTTGCTTCAAGACAAGCCAAACATATTCAGGCACCAAGTGAATGGTCACAGTCATAGCCAATTATAGAGATGCAGTGAGGTCAGCAATGCTGTCGAAGGTTCTAAAGGTATTCAATTATATTAAAAAAATCCAGTTAGCATTCCAGTTATCTCACTAAATATTTAAAACAGCAGTACCTAGGTAGTAACCTTGGTTGACAGATCTGTACATTAAATATACTGAATGGAATATACTTAAATGCATTCTTCCAACAGAAAGCTCGGCTCATGTTTCACTCTGCCCAACTCCAGGGAGCAAATGACCTTTTGGTGGGGCCACTTTGGACCTCTGGCACTTCCCTGGATTTTGGAACTGAGCAGGAGTAGTTCAAAAGGCCAGAGAACAGTTCAAAACAAACCTAGTAGACAGGGTAAGTAGATCAGATGAAGTGCAGATAGCATTCAGGTTTACTTAACAGATCCCAAACCCTGTTTCAGAGGAGGGAAAAACAATATGCAAAGATTTGAAAACCTCTTCAGCCACTTACTTATTAAGTGCTCTTGAGCAAGCTACTCAATGTCTCTAAGCCTTGGTTTCTTCATCAGTAAAATGGGAGGAAAAATAGAACTTGCCTTAGAAAGTTGGTGAGTGGATTAAATGAGAGAGAATGCACAGTAAGAACCTAGCCAAAGCCCTTGAAAAGTGCTAGTTGCCTGTTTTGATGAACTTCTGAGGCGCATGCTAACACAATAAGTCCTACTTTGAAACACAGTCGCTGTTAACTTATATTTCTTTCTCTAAAATCTTTCCGAGGTGGCCACTAGAATGGGCCTCACAGAACTCCAACTGCAGGGAGCATAACTGACCAAGGGCCCCAGATACCTTTGCTGTGTCTGTGCAGAAGCAACACCTCCCAGGGGAGTGCTCCCGCCAATGACTAAGAGCATGGGGGCTACTGTGACTGCTGACTGTTGTTCAGGAGCTGCCTAGTGGCCTTGGGGGATCTTCCTGGCACTGCAAGGCATTCTGGGCTGCTCCCTCCCATTCTTCCCTCCCTCTCTCCTTCATTGGAGGTCAGACTTGCATCACATTTGGACACTATCCCAGGCTAACCTGGCTCCTTCCTCATTTTCTCTCCCACAGGAATTTGTGCTAATAGGATCCCGGCACGTTTAGTGCTATCTTAGCATCTGCTCCTCTGAAGACCTGGACTAACATACTTTCCCAAGGTTCTTTTCCAACAGTAGGCAACTTATACTTGTCCTGTGAGGTCTGAACAGCTTGTTCAGCTATTCGTAAGTACAGTTTCACCACAGTAATCCCAGGGAAGAAGCAGATGTGAAACAAGAACAACACAGGTCATTGTTGGTAAGGCTGGTGTAAATAGATGTGAGCAAATTATCTCATGCTTTTCCAGTGAACCACAGTTTTTGGTGTTTCTGGTCAGGGACAAGTGAAAGGAAGTTTTTTAAAGATAATCTTCTTGGTCAAATAACTTAACCTCTCTAGGCCTCAATGACCTAAGACCAGTACAGAACAAGTGGATATTAGATATCAAAAAGATCTGGAAGACTGTTTCCCAAACTTCAGTTATACTTTTTGGCCAACTCATGTGCCACCCAAACTACATTGTTTTTCTTTAAGTAAATTCACTTGGACTCAACATTTAAAAAGTAAATTTTATTTCAGAATGCTAACTGGGAAAATATCATTTACTGTAAAAGGAAGACAATGTGATTAAATTCTAGTTAGATGCTAAAACCTGAAAAGAGTTTAGAGTCTGAGCCTGCTTAGAAGTACAAATTAATGACTGTTAAAGACAGGCTAACACCAAAGACCTTACAGAAAGACTAATAGAGAAGTAAAAGGAACCAACTCTCTGACCATCTGACCATATGATTTATTATCATTTAAGACTGGATTTATGGAGTACCCAAATCACCTGGTACCATCATGTTCTCCATAACATGAGGTTGGATGGGCCCTCTCCACATTCTATACAGTTGGAATGTTCCGTAGTTCAGTTTTTCCCCTTCAAGAGATGTTCAACTCAGGGGTACTGGATCACTGACCAGATACTGAACCAAGTAAATAGTGTGTTTATTAGCTCCTCATTATCCTGGGTTTCCAACAAGAATTTAGTACTACATTTAAGTAGATACCAGGGCTAGGATCCACCTATTTGAAACTGCCTTAAGCAAAACAAAGAAACAATAAATTTGCCTTTGGGGTTTTCCATTTCTCCCTTTGCACCCCCTAATTCCTTACTGCCCATCCAAGTGCCCAGACATTATTTTGCCTTTTGCTGCTCAGAGATCTTCCTGGGAGTAAGATCTGCTCAGGCTTAACCCTCCCCCCATTCCACTGCTCCACCCCATTCATTCTTGAAGCTGTTAAAGCTGATTGAGCTATTTCACATCAACATGTGAATAACCAAAAACTGGCTAATGTGACCATCCAAGGGGGATTCAAAGCTGATTTTTAAAAGCACATTTTTTATTATCTAATTTGTCAAAGGAACATCTCTTTCAGTCCCCCGCCCCTAAACGTTACCATACAGACCTAGTTATTTTTAAGATCAATCGTTTTGATGTTGTTCCACTCTCACTCTTAATTCAGGATATGTCTGGCCTCATCTAGATGGCCACATCTGCATCTCCATGTCTCCTATAAATGTTGTTTTATGTGAGTCATCGGTATTGCAGATATTGCATGAGGCCTAATCAATCTCAGCTCTGCCCCCAAAGGCCTAGGTCCTAAACCTCTGAAGCTGGGAGGACAAGGGATTGAATATTTTATCAGATCTATGAGATCTGAACTTGCATTTTTATGGTGAGGGTTACATTTAGCCTGAGTCAAATAATCCCATCCCCGCCAATGCATCAACTCAAAATAATCAGCTTTGGTTTACTATTAAAAGTAAAATCTATTCATCAGTTCTACTAAGATTTAAAAAAAAACAAAACCTCAATTCTGGCAATAAACTGTTTCTAAAATAATAGATTAATACTACCTCTTATTGAAAAAGAAAAAGCCTCTGACATCCTAAAATACCATGTGTTTGCTTTTGCCAAGGTCTGGGGGGAAAACAACATGTACAAATAAATACCACTAAAGCTGGAGGTGAACTCTGAAAAGATGATCAGCCTGCACTGCAAATTAACACAGACTGCTTTGTTTCGTGTAAACGAGGCAAGTGGCTCTGTGAATCTCCTCTCTCCTCTCTCTCTCTCTCTCTCTCTCTCTCTCTCTCTCTCTCTCTCCCTCCCTCTCCCCTCTCCCTCCCTCCCTTCCCCTCTCCCTCCCTCCCTCCCTCTCTTTTTCTCTCTCCTCCCTACTCTGCCCCGCTACCGTTAAAGTTATTCAAGGTAATAGTCTCTCCCTCCCAGTCGGCCGGAAGGTCCAGCTCAGGACTTCTTGACTCTTACCAACCTTGGACACGGCGAGCGCGTGTGTGAGAAGTCAAGAAACCCAACTCCCTGAGTCCTCAAAAACGAAAGGGAAGGGAAGGGGACGCCCAGGAACTACTTTCTGAGGTCTGGGATCCAAAACGAGGCAATGCCCAGGACTGACAAGGGAGGTAGGACAACCGAAGTAAGAAAAATGACCCTTCAAGATTCCCTTGCGATGCTCATAGTAACCTATTCCAGGAGAGAAATAATGACATAGCAAATAAATATCTGTACGACCAAAGTTAGCCAGCAGCATGCTTTCACACACAGATATCCTCTAGTATCCAAAAGCCTCGAGTGGGGAGGCAGGACAAAGGATGCCCTCCCAGACGCCGCACATGCCGAAGTGAGCCTCTGGAGGCTACGTGACCTGCCGAAGGTTCCTCCTTCAACCTCCGAGAGGGATGGGCCAGGGCCCGGGGCCCCGCCGCCCCGCCCCGAGTCCCGCCCCGAGTCCCGCCCCGTCCGGGCGCGCCGGGCGCGAATGGTCGCCGGCTGGGGTCTGGCGTGCGCCCGCCCCGCAGCCCCAGGGGGCGGGCAGAGGCCAGGTCCTTCCCCTGTCGCCCCAGCGGGAGGCCAGGAGCAAGAACAACGCCGCACCCAGGGGCGGTTCAAACTTTCCTCCGACTCAAAAGCTGCGAGGTCGAGCGCCGCAAGGCCGTCTCCGACCTGCCCTGCTGCCGCGCCCTCGGGCCGCACGTCCTTTGCGCTGCGCCTCCCGCCGCCGCCATGGCCAAGCCCCTGACTGACCAGGAGAAGCGACGGCAGATCAGCATCCGCGGCATCGTGGGCGTGGAGAACGTGGCCGAGCTGAAGAAGGGCTTCAACCGGCACCTGCACTTCACGCTGGTCAAGGACCGCAATGTGGCCACCCCCCGCGACTACTACTTCGCGCTGGCGCACACGGTGCGCGACCACCTGGTGGGGCGTTGGATCCGCACGCAGCAGTATTACTACGAGAAGTGCCCCAAGGTACCGGCCCGGGCCAGGCGGGGCCGGGAGGGGGCTCCTCTAGCAGCCGCGCGTCGTGGGTGACCCCTCCTCCCCCTAGCGAGGAAGCGCCCTCCAAAGTCTGGGGAGAAGTGTCTGGGCGTTGTGGGGGGCCGCCCAGGGAACAGTGCGGCGATCCAACACCCATTCGCGACGCCAGCTAGCCCCATCCAAACCACTTTACTGTCCGCTCCTGGGTACCGCAAATGCTCAGGCCTCCCTCATCTGTCTGTCCACTTATCTCACAAACTCTTTTTACTTTCAACATTTTATCGAGAAGTATTGGGCCCTCCTGTCTGTATTCCAAGACCAGTTCTAACACATCCTCCCCACTCCCCAGTTCTAGGCCCTCAGGCAGTCCACCCTGAACAAAATGGACAAAAGTCCTGCCTTGGAGAAGCTTAATATTTAGGCAGGGGAGACAGGAATATAGAGTTCACCCAATGGTAGTAGGCACTGAAGGGCCCGGGGCGGGGCAGAAAAGAGGAGTTGGAAGAAGGTGCCTCACTGCCTGAGGGTGACCCCAAGGACAGAACTCAGCCCGCTCCTTCCCCCAGTTCCAGTGAGTGGGATGCAGCGTTCTTGGACTGCTTGATTCCTGCGGGATACAGGCGGTGGGCCAGGGCATGCGCTGGACTCAAGAGAGTTACCCTGGGAGCTGCTGAGGAAGGCTGTTCACAGGTCATCCCAATCCACTGCGCGCGGGCTGGGTGGAACCCTCCTTGGGAAGCTTTTAGGCGGACAGAGCTTCTGGCCAATCTGGGAAGGCGAGATGGGGAAAGTTGAGGACATGGCAAGGAGAGAGCTTGTGTCGTTAGAGTGAGGGTGAGTGAGTACCTGCTGCTGCTGCAGTGAAGTGGGTCTGAGTCTGTTGGGAGAGGAAACTGGAAAAGCTGGTTGGAGGCATATCGGAAAGGGTGAAACAGGCAGTGAGAAATACATTAGGAATTTTTTAAAATATGTAAAACATGAAAAAGAAAAGAATGGTCCATAATCCCAGTGCCCAAGGAACCTCTGAGGAAAAGAAAGTAAATTTTGGTACTAAGAGGCTGCAGCTGCAATAAAGTTTTCAAATAAAAAGTAACTCTCCCTCACTCCAGAGGCCTAGGCCTCTACCTCAGGTAGCAACTGCTAAAATATATCCTTTAGAAAGAAACACATTGTGTCTACATATATTTACTGCGTATTTTTTATTTGCACAGAGGGGATTGTCCTTTGCATTAAAAATTATTAAATCTTTAAGCTGGAGAGTGAGATGATGAGTCGTATTTAAGAACCTCACCTCCATCTCCACCGCCCCCCCCCCCCACATACACACATACACACACCTCCACAGCATTTATCACCAAGTACCATAGAACGCACTCGCCTTGCATGTTTCTCTGTGGCCCTTCTAGTACTTTACAGTTTTCCTCGTTCTTTAGCTAATTTCTTCACTGGGCTCTCCTTCTCTACTCGTGTGCAGGTATAAACCAGTTATTCTGATAGAGATACACTGGGGATACGACAGTGAACAAGATTCATTCCACACATGTTATAATAAAGTATCTACTCTGTGACAGTCATTCACCTAAACAGGAGGTCCCTGCCCTCATAGAGCCAGTCAGTGTGTCCAAGCTCTTCTCCCACCTCCTCTGCTCTCTAGTAACTATGCAGATGAATCCCAAATCTGGATCTCTAATCTGAATTCTTTTTCAAACTCTGTTTCTACGTTTTTCTAAGTTCTTGGTGAACGTACCTAGATCTCTTCCTGTTTCCTCAAACCGAAATCATTATTCCTCTGTCCTGCCCCATCTTCTGTTTCTTATTTTAATGGAAGTGCCATTGTGACAGTCACCCAGACACAAAACTTTAGTCTCACTTTCGACTTTCTTCTGTAGTCCTCATTCTACAGGTTGCCAAATCTGTTGGTTTCTGTAGGTTCCGTTGAAATTTCTCTCCTGCAGTCTCAGTTCTCTGCCTAACTGAGACCCTGGCTACTGGCCTATGAATTAGACTTCTTAGTGGTTACCTTGCTTCCCAGAAGTGGTAACACTGGCAGTGTGCAGCTAAATATGGCTAGCAGACATGTTTTGTTTGGCCAGCAAGACGTCTTTAGGCAGTTTAGTTTTCACTGCCTTTGGGCAGGCAGGACTTGTATACTCCAGTTCTTAACCCAGTATTCATTGTTTTAAGTGACCTCCATTACGCAAGTATTTTCTCTGTCTAGCTCCGGAAGGTATTTGAAGTTGTAATTCTATCTCATTCTATACTTTGTAGTCCAATTAAGCTTTAAAAAGCAACACGTCTTGCCCTCTGCTCACATATCATTGGCTCACACTTCCTGACACACTCTTTAAGCATTTAAGGCCCGGTTTAGTCCAGGTGAACCTGTACTCCCCATCTTATCTCCCATTACCTTCCTGGACTTACCTTGCTCTCTTACCAAGCCAATGTGCTATCCTCATCCATGCTCTGTTTTTCCTGCTTCCGGGACTCTGCCTGCACTGCACCCTTCGCTTGGAAGGCCCTTGCTGTCTGCGTCTCTATGCTCAGCTCTCGCCAGTCCCGCAGGTCTCAGTTTTGTTGCCGCCTGTTCCATATGTCTTCCAGAAGTACCCAAGTCCTCTAGTTAATACTATCGATAAAATTAAACTTATTTTTTAAATATTCATTATGTTTATCTTTATCCTTGTATGCTTTTTGAAAATGTCCACTTTTTCTAAAATATATATAGATTATTAGTAGTAGTGCATGCATATAATTTTTATTTATTTTTTGCATATAATTTTTAAAGTACGGCATAGATGTTCAAATATTTTACCACCAGAGTATATGATAAATGTTCAGAGCCCACTAAACATTTATTCTCTGTCACAGGGAATAGGGGAGATCTGCTTTTTGAGGTCTTATATATCTCCAAATATAAAGTGAGGTCCCCAAAAAAGTTATTTGTGAAAAAATAGGGAATCATCTTAAATACACATCTTTGTAAAGTCTGTCATATAATAAGGTGCTCTGTAAATTAGTTTAAGCAGCCAACATTTTTTAGGAAGTCCTTGAAATATCTTAAAACGTCTTAAGTTCATGCTAATTTGGAATAATTAAAAGGGAGACCAAGAAATTTAACAGATATAGACATTATTCCAAGGAGTATGACTTCACAATTGCAGGTATGGAATATATGTCTACTATATTTATAAGCAATCTTTTTATAGATCACTAAAAAGTAAAAAGCAATACAGAATGATTATATTATAGAGATCCTAAAAATACACCCAGGGAAAAGTGAAGAAAACTGCCCTGATGTTACGCAAATGGGTATTTGTAGCTTGAGATCATACTCTTTCCTGTGACTAAGTGGCCTCATGTACGAGGGCACGAGCCATGGAAGTGAGTGGCACCACGTACGCCTTTGGCCACATCTGCCCAGAAAAGATACTTTTTCTCAGCTCATACAAAGGTCTCCAATAGGCTGATGAGGGTCCTAATGGTAGCATTCTAGACATTCAAACAACTTGGATAAAAATATTGATGTGCTCTGGAAAATAGTTTTAGGTGACCCATGAAATATGGATGTTGACTATCCATGTGAAGACAATTTCAGTGTTTCATAAAAGGAAAGTAGGAAAAAGTGAAATTTCTAAATTGACATTTTCATATAATATTTTAAAATTATATAATTAATGAATTAAATATTATAACAGGCATTTGTTATATTGAATTATATTTTCAGGTTGACCAAATACTTTTTAGTTCTTTTCACTCGGAAATGGAGGAGTCCCTAAAATTTGAGGTTACTTTATATTGATGCATTTATAGATTTTTGTTTTCTGTTCCATGGAAAAGAAAAGGGGAACTGATATGGAGAGAAAAATATTGTAAAAGGATATGATGAAGTTACTCACTGACCCCTTTTAAAAAACGGTAAACTGCACTCGTATTTTAAAGTTTTGACCTTTGTACCTTTTAACTATGACTGTATTTAGCTGGCTTTTACTATGTGAAAGCCAGTTTCTAAGTTGATAGAGAAATTTCTCATTTCATCAAGAACAAACATCAATAAACCTGAGGTAGTCTGTTGTCGTTGCTAGTTCATAGACTTTCTAAAATAATTTAATTCTAAAATAATTCATTATAATATTGTTTACGGCAATGTGAAGGAGGATTTGACTGTTTCTAGCCATGATATGTACTTTGAAGGAGTTAATCTTTGTGTTTCTTAGATGGCTTGACATGGTCACAGCCAACCCCACCTGACTCTCACCCTATAAATGTTTTCCAAATGAAAGATGAGCTATGGCAATCTGACTTCTGTTTGTCTGAAACATATGCTTAATTCAGGAGGCTTATAAGCAAGAAGGAAGAAAGCACAGAAAACACTGAACCTTGTTTAAAGAGTTTACTTTTTTTTCTCCCTAGGAGTAAAAGACATCGAACTACTTTTCCAAAAATAGAATAATATGGTTTTCCCAAAGCCAGTTATTGGTATGCTATAGGAGTTTCACTTGAACCTGTATCAAAGTAGTCCTGCCTTTGTGTTTCTCGTTGATGACCTTGAGTTTTTATGTTGACAAGTAAGATTGGCCTCATAAAGTTAACATGACCTTTCTTTTCTTTGTTTCAGAGGGTTTATTACCTTTCTTTGGAATTTTACATGGGCCGAACATTACAGAACACCATGATCAACCTTGGCCTGCAAAATGCCTGTGATGAGGCCATTTACCAGGTACATTGTCTCTGTATTTCTGTTATTCTCTCCCCTTAAATTTCAAATTCAATTCAGGAACCTTGGGGATACAGCACCCAAAAGAGAAAGGAAGGAAGGAAGGAGGGAAGGAAGGGGAGGGAAGGGGAGGGAAGGGAAGGGGAGGAGAGGAGAAAATCTGCTTCTATAGACATGGCTATCACAAATTGTTAAATATTAGAAATATAAACTACTAGTGATCTCCGATTTAAGAGAAACAAAGTTAGAGAACTACTTTCGCCTAATGAGAATTTTCTTTTTACAGTCAACATTCCTGACAGCATTCCCCAGCAAATTACATTTTAGAAATTAGCATCTGAACAAGCCTTTTATAAATGCTTGAATCCCTGCTATCAGAATCACAAGTTTGCTTTGGGATCCTATCTACTTTTAAAAAGTGATCAGAGTTCAACTGTTATTCAAAGCAATATATGAAAATAATAAACTCCTAAAATTCTATCATCATACCTTCTCTATTGCTTAATGAGATATAAAATATATTTCCTCCTTAAATGAGAAGCCTCAGGCCATAAAATTAATATACCCATTTGTTTTTATGAACATAGTCAGCCGTTTCTCCCCTGAACTTCAGGGATGCCCATACCAAAAACAAATAGTCTTTAACCTTTTCAATGTAGTTGAAAGGAATGGATATTTGCAAAAACACATTCTAAATAAGAGACTATTCAGACTGCTCCTTTTCTTCGATATGAGATTGTTCCCTCATGTGTGGTCAGCTACTTGTCACTGAGGACTGTTTTTCTTCACATGGATTAGGTAGAATGTTTCCTATGAAAGACTCGTGGTAGCTCCCCTCCATTTCCCTTTTCTTGTCTTCCCCTGATATCAATTGAAAATAATATACCTCCCTTGGACTAGCATATAACCAGGTGGGATAAAGTGACCCATGTCTACTTGCTCAAGGTTTATGTTCTGCATTAACCTTATTTTTTTAGAATTTAAAAAATCCTGAATGTGTTAACATTAGTAGTTAATTTGCACAAGGACCCCAGTAAAGTCTAGTCATACTAGGGAACAAATTTGAAAACCCCTTCAACAATGAACAGAAGCAAATCCATTTTTGAACGCCTAGAAGATTTAGTTATCAAACTTGTGTGAGAAAGCAACTTTTTGTATAAGGGTAAGGATCCAAATAGGTGGCCATGGAAACTGGGGCATCAATTTCAAGCATACTTTATACATGTCTTCATCTTATGCATATGTTTTCAAAGGTACAAATTATATTTCCGTTTTAAACTTTCAGATAAGAATGCAGTCATTTCACAACAGACCATCATCAGCCAAGCATGGGCTAGATTATTGTCTTGTCAACATAGGACAGGTTACTTAATTTATCTGGCCACCAATTTTCACAATGTAGAATGAGCAGTCCAAAGGGTTGATCTCCAGGGCTGCAGCACTCTGACGTGAGTCCACAGTGGTGCTAGTGGCCTCTGGCTGTGCAAATCGCAACACTTTGGATCAGGGAGCTGACTGGCAACCAGTTGCATCCATCCCCAAGTTTACAAATGCCCCTTGGCCTCCCACGGCCTCTTTTTCACCCCAAAGAAAAGTAGATTTTAGCTCCATCCAGGTAGACCATAAGACTGAAGTTTTTCTGATTACTCTCTGGCCCCTGGTCATGGGCAGGTGACTCACTAACTGGTTTTGGGTTAACAACCGTTGACCCTACTGAGTAAATATGTTTGGTCATGAAAAGATGAACTTTACTCCAGCCTGGAAAATCTGACCTCATATGTTTGGACAATTTTTAAAATCCTTCAGCCCAATTAGTGTCAGCTTGGAACTAGACTATTTCTGAGGTTTTACCCCATCAGTACAAAAAAAATAATTTTAAGACATAATAGTAAGTAATATTTATTGAGGAACATTTGCCCAGGAAAAATTTTAAATGGTTTGTTTAAATAATCCCATTTAATTCACAACAACCCTACATGCGATACATACTATTGTCCTCATGTTTTAAATCAAGGAAGTGAGGCCTAGAGAGATTTCATAGCTTGCCGAGGATCATATAGCTGAGAAATAACAACAGTCAGTATTGGACATTTAGAGCCCATGCTTTTCTCCAAGCTGCTGCTATGCCATCTCATAGTTTGCATCTGCAAACTGTGCCAGAGTAAGTTACAAGGGAGCTGATAGGATTGAGTAAACGTGGAAACCTGCATGCCTGATCCAAGGCTTTAAGAAATGACTATTCTCTCTGAAATGGCCTGTAGTCGTATCCATATCCAGTGTTGTTTTCCTTTCATCCCCAGCTTGGATTGGATATGGAGGAGTTAGAGGAAATGGAAGAAGATGCTGGGCTTGGCAATGGTGGTCTTGGGAGGCTTGCTGGTAAGTGACATGGTTAGTGTGTTATAGTGTCTAGCCGTTGATGCTGTCTCAGATGTTGTACATGACCATGCTAAGAACCAGACAGGCTTCCTAGGAGAAGTGTAAGGTGTGACTTGGTTACACGAATATTTGTTTTTGAGTTTGCACTGTGGTTTAATCAGTTCTAAGTAAACAACAAAGAAGGGAACTTGAACAAAAGAGACATTGCTTAAAACCCTTGAAGACATTGCTTAAAACCCTAAAGTTAACTAGATGCTTCCTGTGTACTTAAGGGTTTCCTAAGTGGCCCCTTCACGGTTATTTGTTCACGGCTGCTCAATTCACCTACTTGTGTGATAGGACCTGGGCTGTTTAACCATTGTGTTGTTTTGTGCACATGACAGTTTGCTTTTTGATTGACTAGTAGGTAATGATATACTTGTTATATTATTGATATGATTTAGGTAATATTCTTTTTTTTGTATAGATCAATTTGAGTTTTGCTTTATTCAGGAAATGATTTTTCAACAAATATAGAAGAATTCAGGAAATTATTTTTCAACAAATATAGAGGAATTCAGGAAATTATTTTTCAACAAATATAGAGGAAGATATTAAAAATATAATATCAACTCCATTAAGTTAAATATATGCATTCCTATGACCAAGCAATTCTACTTCCTGAAGAAACACTCAAATATGTGCACAAGGAGGCGTGTGAAAAAAAATGTTATAGTATTATTCGTAAAAGCCAAGTATTGAAATACCCTAATGTTCATCAATAGGAGAATAGGTAAATAAGTAGTGAAACATTCATGTCAGAATAATATGCAGCAATCAAAAAGAATAGAATTGATCTATATGTAATTCCAGTGGAGGTGGTAGGCAATTTGCATTAAAAGTCGCACAACATGCTACCCTTTAGGTTTTTTAAAAATCAGTATCTTCTGTTAGTATATATATGTACATATATGTAAATAGAAAAAAATCTAGAATTTGAAATACTAAACTGTCCCCATGATCTTCCCTAGAGAGGAGTGCAGAATTGGGAGTGGAGATCAGGGGGAATGCTAGTTCTGTCTGTAACATTTTAATTCTTTTTATAAGGAAGATGTATTAATCTATTACTTGTGGAATTTAAATTTAATAATAAAAATGTGCCACCATACATGTATGTATCAGATTGTACTCTATGAAAAATAAATATCTATTCCTTCTCTTTTAAAAATGATTCCAAAATCTCTTAATTTTACACACACTGTCAAGTTACTAGAAATCTATTTCCATGTATTTCGTATTATTTAATCCTTACTGTTTTAGCTGCAGTGTGCTTTAACATCGCCATTAGTAATAGAAAATACTTCCTTCAGGATACTTGCTACCTTATGAAGTCAATCACTGGGCTATTTAATAGACTTTCCATGGGATTGTAGGAAGAACAGCAGAGCCAATGGCATGCACATCTAAAAATGACAACCAGCCTGCCTTCCTTTTATATAAAGCCCCAGACCTTCAATATTTGTTGGCTGGATTAACCTGACTCTGCCTGACATTAATGATCTTGCTCTTTAAGTTGGCTGATAAGGTCAAAGAGTGAAGTGGCGAATGAGGCTGAGTAATTCTCATTAGATGACCTCATCTCTTACCTGACTGAAAATGTTGGGACCCCATTCTGGTTATGCTCTACGGATAATTCGATCAGGACCCAGGAAAAGATGAATAGCCACAGCTCCAAGAGAACAGGAACTAGAACAGAGCTGGGCCACGTGACACAGGGACTAGAAAACCATTGTGATGTTGCAATAACTTAAAGGATTAGCCATTGGCCTTTGTGGGTTTCTCTGTTTTAGGGCTCCACCATGAACCTTACTCAGTCCCCTTCTCTTTGATCTACAATTTTTAATGTTCTTTTCAGCTTTAGATTCTACTGTATATTTCATTATTCTCTGTGTATTTCTCAGTTCAAATTTCTGAGTGGGCAGTTCGATTAGTATAACCCCTCAGTTGCCTCAGGCCACAAGATAGATCTCTACCCGGCCTGTTGGTTGGCCATTCTGGATTAGGTGCTCTGTTATTAATGCTCTTGGCTATAAGTAACAGAAAACCTAGCAAAAAATGGTTTAATCAACAAGGACATATGTTATCACAGTACAAGCAGTTCAGAGGTTGGGCCATTCCAAGATTAGTTTATTCAGCAGGGTATTTCTGTTGGGACTCTGGGTCTCTGTGGTTCTTTTGGCTTTCCCCTCATGGGAAAAAGATGACAGCAACAAGGAAGTCACTGCACCCAACAGACCTCTAGTACCTCTCATTGTATTGAACATCATTGCATATCCATGTCAAAGCCAGTAAACAGAATTACTATGATTTGTGTAGAGGCTTCGACTGGGTGAAGCAAGAGTCAGTCACCTCTAGTTCGGCCTCCCTGAAGCATATGCCCACCTGCTATCTGAATAACATTGGAATTTCATTAGCTAGAGAGAGCCTGCCACAGATGTCCAGCTAGTCAGGTGGTCACATGTAAATTATACTGTTCTGGAGCTATCTTTTCAAGCAGGGAGCCATGCAGACAGCTTTCTTAGAAAGGGCAGTGTGAGTGACAGACACAATAATGGACATATCTAATGCAGGCCAGCTTCCTTATCGGTTCTCAAATGAAATGCCAACATGTATACAATGGTTATTTCTAGATGATGAGGTAATAAGTGATGTTTGTTTTCTTCTTTACACATTTTTATATTTTCTAACCTTTCTGTAGTATTCCTTTTATAATTTAAAAAATGTTATTTAAAAAATTAATATCCACTATGCAGTAGTCTCTGTGCTTTAAAATACAAATGTGGTTTCTTATAGAAAAATGATCTGCAGCTGCCATGTCTTTTAAAGAAAGACTTGAAATTTTGACTAATCTTAATGACTCTGCCTTTTGATTAATTTAGCCTGCTTCTTGGATTCCATGGCAACCCTGGGACTTGCAGCCTATGGATATGGCATCCGATACGAATATGGAATCTTTAATCAGAAGATCCGAGATGGATGGCAGGTATGTGAGCCATCTTTTTTAAGTTTTGTCATTAAAATACTTCTCCTTCATAGTGTTCTGAATGATTTATGATTTACAGATATTTAACATAGTGCTCCACTAATTTCTCTTGCATTTGGTTGATATCAGTGAATACTGTCAGTCTTCCCTCTTTGAGATATAAGTTCCCTGAAAGCAGAGAGCCTGCCACTGTCATTCACCACCAGATCCGCAGCATCTTATGCAGTGCCTCACTCATGAGGGTGCTCTGAAAATATTTATCACTGACTGTCTGAATGTGGGCCACCTATAATGTGTGACGTTCATTCTCTGCAGCATGCAAAATGGAGAAGCACATCTTGTAACTCATGATTTCCCCCAATAACCCTTCATGGTAGGGAACATGTTGCTGTTTTATAGGTGAGAAAACTGAGTCTCTTAAGAAATGGGGTTACCTCGGATCACACTGCTGGCAAACATGGATTTATCTCCAGATTTCCAGGGCCATGTTCAGTATTCTTTAATACACTCAGTCTTGCTCTCCTTAACATGCCTATCTTACAAGATATGTAAGTTCATTGTTCTAATTTTTTAATAAGGTGAAAGAAGGCAATCTTGTTAGCTATTATATCAAATAAATTTGGCATATATTTAATATATATCATTATAGTGCTCTATATATTTGTACAAAGAGTAATCAATCTATACAAATGATTCTAGTTTTATATAGCCAAACCAGCTCTTAGGCATTTGTTTCTGTTATCTTTGGGAACTCTTTGAGTCTACAGCGAGACCTACCGTGGACAGTTTTCCCTGATGCTAAATTAGATTTACACTTTCTCCCTACCTTTGTCCCACATACAACATCGACAAAAAGATACTGGAATCGTTTTCCAGAACACCTGAGTTCCCTAAGCCCCACCTACACTTCCAAGAGTCCTTCTGAGGGCAACATGCTCAGGGGTTAGATGGGGGGGACCTAGGGAGAGGAGGGACATTAAGCTTAGTGTGACTGCTATCCTCGTTTCCCTCCCTTGATATTTGGGCGCTCTCTGGTCTGAAGAAGGACGGCACTTAAAGATTTGCTATGATGAGAAAATGCACCAAGGAAAAAGTCTCAGAAGAACATTTGAAAACATATTAAAAGATAAACTTCCAAATTTTGCTAAGGGCCAATGTATCTTTAGCTACTCCTAAATAAATTAGGTGGTAGCATTCTGTAGAAAAAAACATTTTGGGCCCTAATTTGAGATTTAATTTCTAATTTGAGGACTGATTGTGATTCATTACCCTTATGAAGTACATTACCTCAATTCAGTTACCTAACTTCTCTGAGCCTCAGTTTTCTCATTTGAAAAATAGAGATACTAGCTTCACAGAATTATTATGAAAATATGTAAAATAATGTTCGGCACACAAATAGGCACTCAAAATGTTAATTTTGCCTAAAAAATGGATAATTTAATGAATTATGGCATATGATAAAATAGTGAAGTAGCCAGTAACATTATATTTTTATTAATTTTAATAAAATGAGAACTGTTAGTCAAAAAAAGGAAGTATAGACTTATATAAGTGATATAAACTAAATACATCAAAGCTCCAACAGTAATTATCTCTGGGAGATAGGATTACAGGTTGCTTTTACTGTCTTCTGTTTACACTTCTACATGTTTCATATACCATAAGAAATGTGTATTTTATAATCACAAAGAGCTGTGAAAACAAAACAATCGATTCCCTTCCCCCAACCAAGTAATCTAGAATTACATGGTGAGAAGCTTAGCTTGGCAGGCACTTTCAGTATGACCAGCATTTTGACACAACCTGACTAAGCAATACATGGTACCCGTTCTTAATCTTTGAAAGTGTCCTGTGTAGTGGACATTGTACCCCAGAATGTTGAAGGATTTTGTTTTTTATCTTTTAACTACTGTTGTGTGAAAGATTTAAAAGAAACTCAGCAATCTCAAAAAGATTTTTTTCAAGTTCATTTACCTCAAAATTTACAAAAGGTCACTATTAACCATGCATACTATCTTTGCTACTCTTAAATGCTCTTTATTCCAAGAAACCATCCCTTTCTCGCCTATCATACCAAGAAAGTATATATTATCCAGTGTTCTTAAAGATAAAGGAGAGACCAAATGGCTTTTGCTAGTCTCCAAAGCTAGCTTCCCTAGCTATTATCACTTTCATTATGACTTGAAATTGAGTCAGAAGCACATTTTACTTGCCACATAATTTTACTTGCCACATTCATTGTTTGCTGAGATAGGGTTTTAAAGAAGAAGCATAAAATACACCATACCATAAAAAAGAAACCATTTCTGTGAAAAAACAAAAAGTATTTTCCCAGAAAGCAGCATGGCTCTTCAGGGTACAGTCATGCCCCATTCACATCAGATATGTCCTTACTCTCTCAAAGGCAGGTACAGAGAAGGCTGAGGAAAATTGTACAAGCTGGGGAGATTTTAAAGGTTGATAGACTTTTCATTTTTGAAATTTCTTCTCAAGGAAGATTTACAGTAATAACATGTTCATTTTGAACCAACACCTCCCCACCCCCGCAAGTAAAATAATTTCATTGCTAAAATTCTTGACTTACCTTGAACTCTAATGGGGATCATTGATTGAAACCTTATCAGTAATAGTCCTCTGAAAATAACTGGCGATTGGGAGGAAGAAGGGGAAAGAAGATTGCAACAACCTCCCATTAAAGTTTGACGATCACATGCCCACATTCTGCGTAGAAAGGTGCTCAAAGTAGGTATTTTGGAGCTGAACCAAATAGTACCTACTGAACCTTTCTTTCTCTTAGAACCTGTGCCAAACCTGCTATAACTAGTCATCCATAGTTTCCATTACCCAGCAATCTTCTGGTTACTGCTGTTGAATACTAGGTGTTCCCAGAAACATTTTTCAATTATTTACCATCAGAAAGCAAATTTTGTTGACTATTCCTGGTGTTTGCTCATGTCCTGTGTATCCCACAATTGAGGGGAAAAGCATTACTTAGAATTCACTGATTGGCAGAGCCCCCTAAGCTGACCTCTGCTTCCATGACTGCTGGAATACAGATTGCATTGCGTAATTCCTCTAGGGAGATGCCAAGTCCAGGCTGCCGCCCCTCACCTAGACTGGCACACTGTCCCTCACTCCGCAGGGGCACACTAGCTTTGTCTCAGCTCTCTTTCACCCAGGATGTTCAGATCCGACAGCCCACTTAGCTGTAAATGAAAGCTCTTCTCTCATCTTGCCCCCACCCTTCATATGGCTCAGCACGTTAGTGTGGGGACCACTGGCTACATGGAAATCTAAATTTATAGACCATTTTGTTGATTCATTGGAAGAAAGCGAGGTACAGGAGGTTTATCACCATCCTGCAGTTTCTGTGGATATAGCGAGGGCGGGAGGGGACAGTTTTCTCTTTCTCCTCTGATCTGCTGAGACCAGCTTGTGGTTTTGAAATATCTGTTTTCCAATTTACTTTAAAAACAAAGTTTGTAAAATTGAGGGAGTTATTAACTGATTATTTGCTGAATCAGGAAGAGAGAAAAATTAAGAAAAGCAAGCTTGACATTTGGTTCTCCTACAGAGCTCGTTAACCCAGTGACATTAAAATCAGCCATTATTTGGCAAGGAAAAATCAGACCAACTTTGGATGGCATTAAGAGTAATCAGCTGACTAGTCCCTTGTCACTTAACAGTGTACCCTCATGAAAGTGAGGGCAGCTTCTGACTTCTGTAGGAAGCTGGAAGTGCTGGCAGGAAGCCCAGAGCCCATTCTCTCTCCTAGGAGCATCTCAAGCTGCTGGAGGGCAGAACAGTGTGAGCCTGCTCCGTTTCTCAGCAGAAAATATGTTGTCCATTCTCCTATGACTTGTAAGAGGAAAACTGTTCCTGCCTTAGCATCTTCCTGTTTCCTATATTACCTTTAGGTGTGTTTTACAACAGTCCAGTGATGAAATGAGACAAACGGGCCTTACAATCCTTTCCTGTTACAGGAAGTGTTCACATTGGCCAGATTTTGAAAACCTTAAACCTGCCCTTGACTAAGGGCAGCGTAGAGTGTTTTGTAAATGAGGATGTTTTCATCTTTTGTGGATATCCTCATTTATTTGTTGTGGAGTCTCTAGTTATTAACACGTGCTAGTGGACTCTAACTTAGTTTCTTATCAGCTGATAAAATTCAGTTATTTCCTTGTTAAATTTTAATTAAATTTGTCGCTCTTTTTATGATTGGGATAGTGGAAGTCTAAATTCTGAATTACAGTTACCGACTTTGTATCACCATGTAGTTCCTGGTTACACCATGTAGCCCCTGGGAATTTGTTAAACTGCAGAATTTCAGACCTCTCTGGGACTAAGAATCTACAGTTTAACAAGATGCAATTTGCCATTTAACTCAGATCTGCTCCAGCCTTCCCTTAGGCTTCATCCTGCTTCTGATACACCCTCCTGCCTCCAGCAGTTCTCTAACTCCCAGATTTTCTACCTTAAGTTGTTTTCTGAGTTCCCAATTTCATTCATCATTATGCTGGTAGTTAATACTAATGGCTGGCTTACTGGCTTTCTTGATAAAAAGTTATGGTCAATGTTTGAATAAATATTTGTTTATCTGGCTGTTGACATTAATGTCTTGTCTAATATCTCAAAAAACATTAGCTGTGTTTGTTTCTCTCTCCACACTGTGCCTAGAACAAGCACTGAACTTATATTTAGGTGTTCTGAGGCATCTGGTACGGTGTGTCCTAATTCATAAGCAATATCTTAAATTAAAGCTGAGTTTTCTCAGAGGAGAAAGTCAGGATTCAACTAGGTAAAATAACCATAGTGCATTGTTTCATTGGCAAGGGTACTTTGTATCTCTCCCTTCTTGTCAGAACACAATTCCATTTTTTTTAATTTATGTATTGTAAAGATTTCACTGATATCTTTGCACTGAAAATACATTCCCCTGGATGTTTTTTTTATTATTCTTGCTGTTCTTGTTTGTTTTTTGCAAACCAAAATTCATTTGATGTTTAGTGTACCCTCAATGCAAACTATAAGATATTAAAATTGTCGATATAAACAAAATGTTTTAAATTCATCACCTCTGCCTACGTTATTTTCAAAAAGAACTATAATGAATGGTCATTACAAATCAAAATTACATACAGATTAAAGAAAGACAACGAAATGTAATAGTCTTCTGTACCTATACTGAAATAAGGTTTATTAAGGGAGCTTTCTACGAGTAGCATTTCTTAACCAGTCTGTGCATTATAGACAAGAATCTTGACTGAAACCGTCATGTGGATTTATCGGGTCCAGATATCTAACTGTAAACAACCTTGAGGGCCTTTCTCTTTCACTCCAGCTAGACAGTTGCATTCAAAGATGTTAAGACACAGGCTCTAGAACACATAGACCTAAGGTCAAATCTCAGCTGTACCATTCACTATCTGTGCAACTTTGAGCAAGTTACAATTCTCTCATCTTTAAAAGGAGAATCATATGTAAAAACAGTCATGGGGATATAAAGTACAGCATAAGGAATATAGTCAGTAATATTGTGATAACTGTGTATGATGTCAGATGAGTACTCATCGAGGTGATCACTTCATAAGTTGTATAAATGTCTAATCACTATGTTGTATACCTAAAATTAATGTAATATTGTATATCAACTCATTGAAAAATTAAAAATTTTAAAAATAAATAAAGCGAGAATCATAGTTTCCTTCTATAGGATTGCTGAGGATTAAATGTAATAATAAATATAAAACATGAGAACAGTATTAACAAGTATTATCGTTGTTGATTTAGGCTGTAAGCCAATAAGAACAGTGAATTGAGATTGACAGAACACACACTTTCTTGCCAAAACAGTATTCTCAAATTGATTCAGTTAAAGATATTTTTAATTCAATTTAATTAAAAGACTAGGTCAAGATCTCCTGAAAAACAAATTCTAAGGCATATTCTTTTTGCAGGTGGAAGAGGCAGATGATTGGCTCAGGCATGGAAACCCCTGGGAGAAAGCCCGCCCTGAGTTCATGCTGCCCGTGCACTTCTACGGAAAAGTGGAGAACAGCAAGACTGGGACCAAGTGGGTCGACACTCAGGTACTTAGAGTCCTTATACTGAGCATTTTCCATAGTACAGCCCAGTGAAGACAAAGCATAGAGTGTAATGTGTACATGATATTGAGTGTAATATGTTGTGTACTGAATAATAGAGTACATTTTTATAAATAGATGTGTTATTCCTCTTAGTGCAACCCACTCATTTTGGAGACAAGGATGCTGATGCCAAGAGAGAAGTAACTTTCCCAGGGTCAGTGACTTACCAGAGCATTTTGCAATCGGCTTTGCCAGAGATTAATCAGTTCTGTAATCCCAGAATGTTTAGCTCTCCAACTTTCTATAAAGTTGTTGATACCGAGATCGAATAAATTTAAATATTTTTCCTCATTCCACCACCACGTGTACATTTACTTGTAACTTCTAAAAAGTGTTTTTAAAATGAAGTATTTATTTGAAGAATTTCCAAAGCTCATAGTTATTGCAGAGTAAAGAAAAATAATGCAAAATATTGCGAAACGTACTCTGTTATTTTGTACCAAATCACTCCTAGAGAAACAATGTTAGTGTTAATCAATCCAAGTATACTTACTTCATGGTCAGTAGATTTATCCTGCCACTAGATTTGAGTGCTGCCCTGTCTCTGAACAGTTCATTTTCAGCACGCCCAAAGGTGGTTTGTGTTTTGCTGCCCTCATACTTCCTGATAGAAAAATAACCTCTGTTAACTACTGGACTGCAGTGTCCAGTCATTGAAGGCTCCACCTGAGATATTTGTTTAATAAATATGGCCTCAGGTTGGAAAAGATATATCATTGGCCATTCCCTAAAATCTTAAAGAAAATGGTAAGGATCAAGTAAATGTTGTTCTTACAAACCAAAATCAGGAGTGGAATTCAGTATTGTAATGCTAAATTCAGTTGGTCTGTGGATTATTCTCCATGAATAAATGCTTCATTTGGTCTTAGAAAAGCCTAGACCCATGTTATAGCTGACTTTTTAAAATGATGCTCTATTCTGCTAATCCATGTAGAGCTAGTCACAGTTCAGAAAAAAGACTTTTTAAAAAGGGTTTTCCTATCTAAACAAGAATTTATTCAGCATACGAAATAACAGATTAGAAGCTAAAATAGGTCATTATAGTATAATGGTATAAGGAATAATAATACTGTGATTCCAAGATAAGTCTCTTTCTGTTTTTTTTTTTTTTTTTATTTTGGTTATACAGGCAACAATCTAAGTCACAAGTGGTTACAAATATGACCAAGAGAGCTGCAAACAAATCAGTCATTAATATGCCCAAATAATTCATACATATATTTGGTATTAAATTAGCAGGTACCTGTTATAGATTTGATATCTAAAATTTCCAGTAACTTCTGATCTGTTTAAATGTATACAGTTTTGCACAGTCAACCCTGGGAGCATTCTGTTTGCACTATAGTTCTCACTGTTGAGTTCCCTTGTATTTACAGAGTACCTCTAAACATTTTCCTAATAAAACCAGAAATTCAGTTAAGGAGAGTATGTTTTTATGTGCCCACAAGGCAAGGTTATGGGGCTGATGTAATATAAGGTGAGTGACCCAGGCAGTGCAGAACTTTATGGATTTATGCAACATGCCAAATTTGTAACTGGTAACGTCAGAAAGCATGAGGTCAGACGTGGTGTATGCATGCTCTGGGCAGCTTCCAGTAGACTGAGCAATTCAGTTTATTCTTGTGTCAGTTCAGTTCCTCTGAGAAGCACACCCCAGAGAGAATTAGAAGTGTAAGTTGTATATTGGAGAAAGCCAAGATAAAGAGAGAGGGAGCAGAAGCAAGTCTTTCAGACTGCAGTGCAGATGTGACACCAGTGAAAAGGAAAGAGGAAAGAAGGAGGATTCTCTGAAAGAGCCTCAGACAGCAGTGTAGCTCTGAGCAAACGGCCAGGCTGACGGGGTCCGAGATGAAAGATTGTTCATGAGACGAGTCCCAGCTCTCATGTTTCACAATAGAAGCATCCCAGAGAAAGCATGGCCTTGGCTGGAGTTCAGATATGGCAGTTATGCCTGAAGTTCTCTAAAGGGACATCTGAGCTATGTGCCCCCTGCCTTCTTAGTTATGCTTTAAGGGTCAGGAGAACAAAGGGTTTGAACCCAGCTCAACCCACTCTCTGTAAACAACTTTTCCTGATTGATCACAACTTGCTTTAAAAATCTCTAGAGACCCATATTTCCTAGTGAAAGATATTCAAAGAGGGTGGTTTATTACTTCAGGGTCATAGAGTTCATAAAAGCATGACTGAATATGTGTGATTGATTGATATAGGCTTTAATGCTTCATTCATTCATAATTCAGCAGACTCAATTAAAGAGATTTGTGTTCAGATTTCAACCCTAACACTGACTGTGACCTTGAACAAGTCACTTCACTCTCAGCCTCATTCTCCTCAATTTTGAAATGAGTAGGTTACACTAAATGATCTCTAGCATCCTCCTGTTCAATTAACCTGTCAATTATCTTCCTTAGAACTTGACTCTGATGAGGCAGGGAATAGAAATGAGTCTTTTCCCACATAAATTTTAAATTCACATGAAACACAGTTCATCTTCCTGTTCTCTGTTTCAATGACTATCACAAAGATTGAGCTAGTTTTTCCAAAGCTCACTTCTTAGACCCATCTCTGCTAATTATCAGCTAATTTGTCAAATCATGCAACATTGAAAAATCTAGCATAGCATTTTAAACATCATATGTAATCTATCTTCACAAATTTTCTGTTCCATTGATTTTTATCATATTTGTAATCAGATCATTGAATAACTTACACTAAATTTATGCTGATTAATGTTTTTAATGAGTACAGATTCACATTTTTCATTTGGTTTTTACATTATATTTTATTCTTAAAGCAATGGCTAGATCTGAAACATAAAAGATATGCATCCAGATCCAGGCAAGGGACACAAAGAAGTCAACATGAAAATGATACAGTAGACCATCAGTCTAGATGGTTCCAGCCATCAGATTATTTCCAGTGGGAGGAGAATGCACAATGGCTTTTTATACCCATCACTCCAGTCCTGGGACTCTTGTCTTGGTTTAGGCATCACACAATTTGAATCAGTAACAGCCAGGAACAGAATTCCCATTGCCACCTCCCAGCCCACTGTTCAACCTACATCATCACACATGGGAAACAGTGAGCAGCTGCTTTGATTTAATCCCACAGGTGGTCCTGGCCCTGCCATATGACACCCCAGTGCCTGGGTATATGAATAACACCGTCAACACCATGCGCCTCTGGTCTGCTCGGGCCCCCAAGGACTTTAATCTCCAAGACTGTGAGTACAGCATGGACTCTTGTTTCTTTGTGTGTATGGTTAATCTTTTTATCTCAGATGCAAATTAGTACTCCGCTCTACAAAGATGACACAGAAAGAGAGTCTTGGGAAGTACGACATCACTGGTTTCTTTTTGAACACTAGTTAGAACCAAATTGAGCTTGAAAAAAAGGCCTTGAGTTTCTTCAGTGACTAAGCAGAGCCAATTTATGGAGCAAGTATGGAGGACATTTTTAAAGCAGTCCTTCCATCTGGCCTTCTTAGACTTTCTTGTGAATCAGACCATGAAGATTTGTTGAAATTGGTTGAAATCCTTTTGGATTTTTAGGAATTTTAGGAATCCCACATGCTAGACAGCAAGCATCAGATGAGATCAAGGGACTTTGATAACAATGGCTGGCCTTTCTATTTATTCATTTTTCTAACATTCCCTCAGTTAACGTCGGAGACTACATTCAGGCTGTGCTGGACCGAAATCTGGCCGAGAACATCTCTCGGGTCCTCTATCCCAATGATAACGTGAGTGCTCAAGCTTGTTGTCTCAGTGGAAACAGAAGCAGCTTATTTCAGAGGCACCTATTCAGTAGCCCTATAAAGCACAGCTTTAATGTTGATGTATTTTTTTCAGCACAAAATAATCTCCACATCTCTTCTGGAATTGTCTAGATTTCCCCTCCCACCAAGTAAGGAAAACAAATTTGTGTAATTCACGAAATCAGACTTGGTATTATGCCCTTGATTAGTGACCCCATGACTAATTGGCAAGGTCTGTGTACCAGTTCTTTGTATTTCAAAACAAACTTGGATATAAAAGATGAGGTAAGGCACTACTTCCTTTCCAAACAGAAATTTCATCCACACTCAGAGTCCCTGGAGGTTTCCCACCTGGCCTCTTCCTCTTGGTGACAGGGCTCTTCCAGCCCTCTGCCCCTAGGCGAGGTGGGGCCATGAACTTCAGAGTGGACCCTTATGCCACTTATTCATCTCTTTATACTTACTCTTATAGGTGATTATTCCCAATTTTACACTAACAATAGTTCAGCTAAAAGTAAAAACACTTGGAAATGGATCTCAGATGATTGCTGTAGATTCTTTGCTGGTTTAAATATATTTAGCTCTGACTTCTATATGGGTAAAATGCTATATGTTATTCTTTCCTTTGGGAGAAACATTGTGACTTTATTAATTTCAGAAAAATCTCTAACCCAAAAGCAAAAGGTTATTCTGTTTCATGGTCAGTTAAAGTAAGAATCCTTCCAAGTCTGGGGCCATTATGCATAGCCAAACCCAGCCTGCAGGACTCTTTAACTGGAAGGGGTTTGAACTTCATCTTCCTTTCTTTAGTAAGCACCAAACCTCACTTTACCTGGAAATAATCATCTGCAGCTACTGATAGCATATACGAAGTTAACATGAGAACAAAGTTGACGAAATTCATTGGGTAAAAGGTAGCTCTCGGGATCATGCTTATTTTTAAGTACAACTTGATAAATCACTGTGGTACTGTAATTACAAGAACAAACTCTTTCCTTTGGCCCAACTTACCCATAGCCATAGTCCAGACATTAGTCTGTCTTCCAAGAATTTTGCAACTGTCCTCCCTCTGCAACTATACTTAGGTATTTTTTCTTGCTTGAAGTTCTTTAAAGGCTTCTAATCACATGTGAGAGAAACACAGAATCTTAGATGTGCTCCCTAAGTTCTTCATTAACATGGGCATGAGTTGTCTGACGCATCCTCCATGATCTGGCCCTGGCAATGAGGCCCCAGAAGTGCAGGACTGTTTGCCCTGTTCTTTTTACCTGAATGCCTTGCCCAAGCTTCTTCTGCCTGCAGAGAATACTCTGGCACTCTGTGCTCATTTGACAAATTCCTACTCATCTTTCAGGGCTCAGATAAAGAATTACCTGAGTATTCAGATTCCAAAAATACTGTATATATACTTAACTATAACATTAATTTTCAAAAAAAAAACCATTGCATTTTATTTAAAGCCTTTTTTACACATCACTCTTTACCCACTAGTTTGAACTTTTTGAGGTCAGTGATTATTTAATTAATCATTTTATTTCTAGGACATTAAAAATTCCCTAAATGTTTAACTGTATTTTAGATGGATTCATAATGCTTTTTTTAGAACAATGATTTCATTATAATTTTACCACGATGCATACCATTAGAAAAAAATGTAAACAATATAAAAAGGATCGAAAGAAAGTAAAAAAATTTCCAAGCTCCACATATAAATTCCCATTGCTGATATCAATCAAAACAGTTCCTATTAATGACTTCTAATTTTTAGTTTGGTTTTTAAATTCTTATCAGTTATATGTACACATAGCTTAAAGAGAAAAACAGTTCTGTGAGGCTTATATAATAACGCAGTCTCCATTTCCCACTTCCCAGAAGCTACATCCCTTCGCTCTTAATTTTCTGGATTCTTGCCTCCATAGTTCTAATAACATGCTGTTATTACTTCTCAGTTTTCCTGCTTTTACAATTGTTTGTTGACATGCCACTATTGAAGATGAAACTATAGCTCACTCCTTCACATACACTCCCACCTCTACCACACAAACACATATTTCCTGTCCCCATTCTCTTAACATAATTATAGCATAATTTTCAGTAGCTCCTTAATCAGTGTTCAAATTATTTTGACTACGTAAATGCTTCAGGATCCTGATCTGTGCATATATGTGTCATCATATAATGATTATTTTTTCTTAAAAAGTTTTCGTTTTTTCTGGAGTTAGTAATTATTTTGTTTGCTTAAGCTTCTGAGTAGTTTGCCCTAATTTATCCTACACCTTACCTCAACTGCAGAAATTTCTTCTCGACACATTAGATATTCTGTTAACCAGGTCTTTTTGAAAAGTCTCTTAATTTCTTCTGGTTGCCTGCTCCACTGTCATTTTGGGATCTTCTTCCCCATTATTCTGAGAACCCCAGTGCTCATTTACTTTCTGAGATCATTTGTTTCCTGGATTTCATGTCTTTCTTTTTGTTTGTTTACTCTCTTGTTCTGGCAGTGCACATGCTCCAAGGGCTTCCTGGGAAAGAATGTATGTAAGGTCGATTTTTCTGAGACCTTGCGTATTGGAAAATGTCTTTATTCTGCCCTCACATTGATAGTTTGCCTGGATGCAGAACAGATTCTTTGCTTTGTCTTCAAGTTTTCAGTGTGGCTAAGAAGCACAATGCAATTCTAATTCTTGATCTTTTGTTTGAATCCCACTTTTTTTCCCTTTTGAAAGCTTCCTGTCTGCTTCTATCACTCTACACCCCACTCCCTCCACTTCTCTCACCTCCTCCTGTATCCCTCCCTTAGCCACCTACAGCCGAGTGCACTGAATGGGGCGCGGGGTGCTTTGTTGTGAGTCTGTTTTCCCCCATCAGGCCTAGGTATCCTTCATTCTGGGAACACAGGACTACAGTTCTCTTAGAAATGGCCTAGAATTACTGAACATCTTCAACAAGTCCTTTAGTTTTCTTACCATTTTTTCTTTATGTTTATCATCTCTTTGTCTTCTTGCTCAATTTTCTGGGCGATCACAAATCTCTCTTCCAATCCTTCTATTGGGTTTCTCATTTTGTATATCATGTTTTAATTTCGAAGTAATCTTTTTTTCTCTAGATATTTCCTTAAAGCATCTTAATCTTACTTCTTGAATACAATATCTTCTCTAATTTATCTGAGGATATTGATAGTATTCTTGTAATACTCTTTGTTCTAATCTCTGTTTCCTCTAAGTTGGCTTTTGTTTGTTTATGCTGAACTCTTTCTTTTACAACATTTTCTTAGATGTCTAGTGATCCTTAGCTGCCCACTAAAGTATAAGGGAGGTACCCACAAGCTTTAGAGTAGCCCTGTACTTGAGTGGGGTTTATCTATTTGGGCTTCACTCTATTGTGATCTTGTGGAGCCATGTCCTGGGGTGGCACCTCATGTCATTGTCTCTGGGTCTCCCTCTTGGGCTGCTCGAATTCCCTAGAGAAGACTCTTGCAGCTTCTTTCCTCGTGGAATCAATATTGGCTGGCCATGTTCTGAAATCTGGTTAAGAGAAGACTGAGAGTCTCAACATATTCAGTACTATTAACTTTTACTTTAACCCCCTTTTCCCCATTTTCAGTCTAGTGTGGTACCCCACCTTCACCTGTACTTGCTGCCTTCCAGTCCAGAGACCCCTGTTTTACCATGTCCACAAAATATACCTCCAGCTTCTGCTTCAGTTGGGAAAGGAAATTGCTCAGCCGAGGGAACTGGGATGAGGTCCAAAGCCAACTGTATCTCAGACAGACTCTCAACTGACCTTTTGTCCCATTTTCACCTCTACTTCCAAAGACACTGGTGCTGCCATTTCTTGATCCTTTGGGGGCTTCAGTGTCTAAATTGAGTTGCTTAGGAGCTCTTCTCCACTACCAGATCAGTATTCAGCTTTCCTGGATCTTCTGGCTCAATTATCACTCATCCTTTCTTTCACATTCTAAACAGTTGTTGCTGTTGTCTTCTCTCCCATTCCCTTCATCCTTTATCAGTATGCCTTTTTAAAATCTCTTTACTGTCAGAAAGGAGCAAGGGCTAATGCTTGGTGTCCAGCCTGCCGTCTTCCACCAGAAGCCCAGTGTGTTTTAGCCTTAAGGGTTTCTGGACAGGAGACACCAAACAAGTTTTGGCCACATCTAACTGTGTGAGCCACGCTCATTCAGTCTCTTGTTTGAAGTTTTTTGAAGGGAAGGAGCTAAGATTGAAGCAGGAGTACTTCGTGGTGGCCGCTACCTTGCAAGATATCATCCGACGTTTCAAGTCATCCAAGTTTGGCTCCACCAATAATGCCGAAACTGCATTTGATGCCTTTCCAGATCAGGCAAGTGTTCAATCTGTGAATACAGGTGGGGACAGCCGAGGGGACGAGGACTTCGATCAGATTTACTCCTCTGTCATGTCTAAAAATGTTGAGTAGGTATAAAAGGCTAAAACGTTCCTAAGAAAGTGGCATGTTGTTCGGTCTTGGTATGCGGTCCAGGAAGCCAGACCTTCATGTCGACATCTTCTCCCCACACAGGTGGCCATCCAGCTGAATGACACGCACCCCGCACTCGCCATCCCTGAGCTGATGAGGATTTTTGTGGATATTGAAAAATTGCCCTGGTCCAAGGTCTGGATCGTTTGGCTTCTTTTTCTTTTAATTAACCAAAATATATGTGCTTGGGAGATTTTTCCCAAAGCTCCTTTTGTGGGTTGTTTTTTTTTTTTTTTTAATAAGTTACTGTAGCTAACTGCCAACAGTTAACGGTAAAATTTACCCTGGTGCTGACATTTCTCTGTCTTTACTGCTTTACAAGGAGTAAGGCTAAGAAATAAACACATTCCTAATGGGATTCAGCTCACTAGCTGTATTGCGGCTTATACTGTGCTTACCATTTTTGTCTCTAAAAAGATTCTAAATTAAGCTCTGTAACCTCAGACTACAGCTAATTGAAAGCATTCCATTGCTTTGAGAGTCAACATTTTAAACATACTTTGTACCTGCTCACAATATTCCTTAAGTTTTTATTCCTCAAATTTTGTTTATTTAATAAACAAAAGACATGTTAGAATAGTAGAGGAGACTTTTCAGCATGCTGTCTTAAGTTTTATCAGTTAGTTTTTCCAAGAGCTACCTTTCCCCTCCCCTCCAAAAAAACCAAAAAAACAAAAAAACAAAACACAAAAGAAAACACGTTCCACTCTCTGGACCATTCAAGGACCTGGTGGAATCGAGTATGTCTGCGTGTATAGAAGCACATAGACCTGTCCCGCTGTGGACCGGGAGAGCTGAGGAAATTTTTGGCCCTGTGGGGTGGAGTGTGCACCTGCAGGACAGTCTTTCTTGCAGAGGAAAGCAGCCAAGCCTTCCCTTTCCCTCAGGCATGGGAAGTTACCCAGAAGACCTTCGCCTACACCAACCACACAGTGCTCCCAGAAGCCCTGGAGCGCTGGCCTGTAGAGCTGGTGGAGAAGTTGCTTCCTCGACATTTGCAAATTATTTATGAGATAAATCAGAAGCATTTAGATGTAAGTCGTTTTGAGAGATTCTACTCCTTTTGAGAATGTGATTTTGAGATATTAAGGGTGGCCACGATGTTCCCTCTTACCAAACTTGAGGCCCAGCCATCTTTCAATCATTGATACATCAAAAAGTATCCAAGTCGGGTGGGACTATGTTAGGCACCTTTTTGAAAGCACTACAATAGAGGATGGCATCTCCCTAAGGCTAACCCAACCTCTCTGGGGGGGTGAGGGGCGGGGGAATTTTATATTCACTCCATCAAAGATTCTACTTGGAAAGTGAACAGCATTATCCCAGTGTTGCTTTAAACTTTGAAAGTGACCAGTAAGTTCTTTCTCTTCCTTTGGCTAGAAAATCGTGGCCTTGTTTCCTAAAGATGTCGACCGTCTGAGAAGGATGTCTCTGGTAGAAGAGGATGGAGGCAAAAGGATCAACATGGCCCATCTTTGCATTGTGGGCTCCCATGCTGTGAATGGCGTAGCTAAAATCCACTCAGACATTGTGAAGACCCAAGTGTGAGCTTTCCTTTTTGTGGTTGTGGGTCTAGCGTTACTCCAGTAGGGGATAGTGCTGGTATACACAGGGTTGCTTTGGAGATGAGGCAAGGCCCCATCAAAATATTTAAAAGTATTTTCTTCTGTACAAAGTACCCTTCTCTTGAAAAAGAAAAAGCCTTTCTCTCTGAACCATCTTAATTCTAGACTTAGGAGCAAAAACAAACAAACAAACAAAAACAAACTATTCTGCTGAAAAGTCTGGTATATATGTCAGTGCCAAGAAATCATATGGAGGTGATTAGATTTGGAATTTTTCTTGTAACTGCTTTGAATTGCAAATGGGTTTCTATTTAGAAGGACAGCTGTAGCTGCTGTCAGTCCCTCCTTCCACCTCTCTTTAATGTTTCTAAACCTACACTTGGCTTCTTGAATGTAACTCAACTTACTTCATGTAGGAACCTGCCATTTCAGCCAAATTCAGTGGTGTGTCTCTTCTATCTCCAGATTCAAGGACTTCAGTGAGCTAGAACCAGACAAGTTTCAGAATAAAACCAATGGGATCACTCCAAGGCGCTGGCTCTTACTCTGCAACCCTGGGCTTGCAGAGTTAATAGCAGAGGTAACTCAGAAGGGTGGAGAGGCAGGGAAGCCTGGCTGGAATGCAGGAGGCATATGAATGCACTTCAAATTTGCAGATCCTATCTGCAGCAGGGTCAGCTTCATCAGCATGTGACTTGTGCAGCCCCACAAGGCTCTGTGCTTGATTTAATTCTCTGATGTAGCCACCATGAAATTTTTAGTATTTGATCAAGAGGCCCCACAAATTATATACCTGGTCCTCACTAACAGTACTCGTAAGACTCATAAATGGAAGAGGTAACCCTGTTTAGTAAAGAGGAAACAAAGGTCAGATAAATAGCTAGTGGAACCTGGGTTCTTTGTCACCTTCTTTAAGTAGATGTCCTGTTTTTAACACTTACTACCACTGAAATACATTTAAGATACTAGCAAAGTGTTCTTCCCCCACAGCAATTCTAGCCTCTTCTGTGAATAAATCCATTCTGTGTACTCTGTGGTAGGTGAGCTATCCTGTTGTAGGTGAGCATGAGCACTTGCCACAGAGTGACAAAAAATGATCATTTGGGCTTGATTGCCATCGCTGATTAGTTACCTCTTCCTTTAAACTAAAAGAAAATTGGGGAAGACTACGTGAAAGACTTGAGCCAGCTGACAAAGTTACACAGCTTCCTGGGTGATGACATCTTCCTTCGAGAAATTTCCAATGTGAAGCAGGTGAGGCTTCTCTATGTGGATCCTTTCCCCCAGCACTTGCGTTGAGGGTTTATGCTCACCTTTTTAAAAACAGACCACCCGATGCTCCTAAGTCAAAAGAGCTCTGGCCCCGTACACTGTCTCCACAGGAGAACAAGCTGAAGTTTTCTCAGTTTCTGGAGAAGGAGTACAAAGTGAAGATCAACCCATCATCCATATTTGACGTGCATGTGAAGAGGATCCACGAGTATAAGCGACAGCTTTTGAACTGCCTGCATGTGGTCACAATGTACAACCGTGAGTCAGCCCTGTAGCCACCAACCCCCCTGGAGGCAGAAGCAGCCCCCTGGGTGCAGATCTCGCCACCCCAGGCCATCCTCTGTTCCATCCACTTCTCCATCTTTTTTAGGCATTAAGAAAGACCCTAAGAAGTTATTTGTGCCCAGAACAGTTATAATTGGTGGCAAAGTAAGTTGAGTCTATTCAGTGGGGACTCGGGGCCTCTAATCTCTTGTCATTTTTCTACATCATGCCTACATTCTGTCATTGTGTTTGACATTCTTCCCCAAGGCTGCCCCAGGATATCACATGGCCAAACTGATCATAAAGTTGATCACTTCAGTGGCGGATGTGGTGAATAATGACCCTGTGGTTGGAGACAAGTTGAAAGTCATCTTCTTGGAGAACTACAGAGTGTCTCTTGCTGAAAGAGGTAATGCTCTCACCACAAACCATGTGTGGCCAGGTCAAATTCTAGGGAAGGATTATACAGTATGGAAAAATGGGACGGCTGAGCTCAGGAAGCCAGGAACTTGGGATAGAAGGTGTCACTGCTGGGCAGCATAAGGACCTCAGCTAAGAGCTTTTAGGTGACCCAGCTAGCAATGAGATTGCTTTCCTCAGAGTCAATATCACAGATTACATCTGTAAGCACATTTTCCTCTGAGAGAGTGAGACTGGGGAGTGGCCCTGAGGTTTTGATACAGACTGTACTCTACAAAAGAAAAAAAAAAAGGTCTTCCGCTCCCAGCCCCAGTTTTGCAACAGAAAACCAATTCCCCAGTCCCCAGATATTCCTCTGGTCACTTTGTGGAAGGAAGAGCTGTCATTTGTTCATATGGCAACAGGAAATGAGGATGAAGTCAGGCTTCCAGAGCCCAAGGCTTAGATGTGCCTCAGATGGACACTCTGAGATCAAGCATGGAGTTCCCTCATGAGGACAGCCAGACTGGCGAGAAGCCAACGTCCCTTTCTCTACCACTGCGACCTTTGCTTATTTTCATTCCATGCTCACAGAGCCCCATCCCTATGCCAATGCCAACTGTGTATTCACGTGTTTCCCAAATTGAAAAGGGACCTTTCTGTCTTTGAGGTGTCTTTGGGTCCTCTGATGTTACTGTTTAAGAACTGTCTGCATGAAGGAAAAAGAGCTAGATTCCTATGGATGCAAATGAAGATTTATGTAATCCACAAGCAAGCTGTCAGAGTAAAGCAGAGAATTTGTCCTGACCTTTGTAGTCAAAGGGAAGCGGGTAGGAGGCTGCAAGCAGCACTAATTTGTGTGTAAATCAGGCTGAAAAGTCAGAGGCTTGGTGTCTATTCCGAGACACACTTCAACTGCATGTGGCTTGTGTCCCTGCAGTGAAAGTGCAAGGAACATAGACAATTCAGTCCCCTCAGATTGCAAAAGAAGAGCCAGGAGAGACTCTGAATTTTAAGGATCAAGAAGGAGAATTTTCAATATATTAAATTTTATAGTTAGAAGTAGAAGAACTAAAAATCAAACTATAACAAAAACTGGAAGGAAGAAAGAGGAGAAGAGAAATGTAGTGTCCACTTTTATAGCAGAGTCAGTTGCTGCTCTCTATAGAACAAGAGAGAGTAGTATAAGCATATAGTTATTTAGCACTGTGGCCATAACCACCAAGATAGCACATCAGAAACGGACAAAAGGAAGAGTGAAATCCGTCCTTCACCATTTCATTGTTTGTCGTGATGACAATACTACTTCAGTAATCAAAACAGGCCAGCTAGATAAGTGCTCAGCTACAATATATGCAGATCCAGAGGGACAGAATCACTCATTTTAACACGCCTGCTTATGCAGTCATTCCAGCCACCGATCTGTCGGAGCAGATTTCTACTGCCGGCACCGAAGCCTCAGGGACAGGCAATATGAAGTTCATGCTGAATGGGGCCCTGACTATCGGGACCATGGATGGGGCCAACGTGGAAATGGCAGAGGAAGCTGGGGAAGAGAACCTGTTCATTTTTGGCATGAGAGTAAATGACGTGGCTGCTTTGGACAAGAAAGGGTGAGAAAACAGCTCTCCCAGAAGGGTACCTGCCCACCCAGGCATCCCGTCCAGGTGGAGTCACATGAAAGGTGGCAGCAGACCATCCCCCTGAGTCTGGGGTGCCTCCTGGCCACAGATTAGTCTTATTAAACCCAGCAAGTGAAGAGAAAAAGCAACTTGGACCCAGGTGCACGGGGTTATCGCTCTGTGTTATCAGCCATTATAGAGCTGGCCTGAGGAGCTAGTCATTTTTCCACATCTGTGATTTTTACTTTGATCAAAATATGAACCAGTTTCTAATAGAAGTTTTTGCATATAATTTAAAGCATTTGGTATCCCCTTAAAATTGCAAAGAGATGGTCTGAAGTGTGGGAGAGGATATGGTACGGATGTACAGAAGCCCCAGGAATACTCATTTCACTTAATTTCTGAATAAGTTTATTAACCTGGATTCAGATAAGAAATAAAGAGTGCTGACCAAAGGAACTATAGGGATCACAAAATTTGGAGGGTGTCAGATACGCTTCCTGACTTTTAGAAGTAAATTTTTACTCAGCAACAAATTTGGGGGTCCAGAGGGCAAATGGTCCCCTTAACACAATGCTCGTATAGAGCAGTAAAGTCTGCTTTGAAAGGAAAATTATATTTTACCAGAACAGACTATTGGTCTGTGACTAGAATTTTTATTATCTACTGTCCTTAATGTCTTCAGTTACAAAGAACTAATCAAATTTAATGGGGGGGGGGAATTTTCAGGATCTAGTCAGAGATTATTTATACCCATATTGAGCTTTACAACAACTTCTATAAATGCTAATATTTCTGAATGCATTTTTCACAGCTAATGTGGTATCTAGTGTGCTGTCAATCACAAAGACTAACAGAACATTTTCCTTATTGCACCCGCACCCACACCCTGACCCCACAGGTACAAGGCAAAAGAATATTATGAGGCACTTCCAGAGCTGAAGCTGGCCATTGATCAGATCGACAATGGTTTCTATTCTCCCAAGCAGCCTGACCTCTTCAAAGACTTAATCAACATGCTGTTTTATCATGATAGGTGAGTTCCCCCAAGAAGATATTATTTGGGCCATGAAAAAGGGACAGGAACATCTTAAGCCAGGTACAACCCAACTATGTAGATTCACAAAGATCTGTGATTTGATAAACTAACCTAGGTGTAGAAAGAAAAATGAAATATTTTCCACTAGCAATGCTAGGAAGCTTTAAGAATAAGACCTACAAATCTTATATTCGTTTTCTCCTCCCACTGGTGTGCCTAGCTTTCAGATGCATCCATTTGATGACATTCTTATGTGTGGAAGAACCATAGAAAGGTTGAGAGCTATTTAAAATTCTCGTCAATAGAAATATGAGTTTGGTGAACCAGCCATGCCTGATGTTAAGCAAAGGAGAATTTTTAATGGAACCTTAGCTCATATCAGTTAATTATGTTTTTTGTTTTGTTTTGTTTTCTTTCCAATCTCTCTCACACACACACAGGTTTAAAGTGTTTGCAGACTATGAAGCCTATGTCAAGTGTCAAGAAAAAGTCAGTCAGCTCTACATGGTGAGTATGTTGCGGAGACTTATAAAGGAAACCAGTTTATTATACTTAATTAAAACTTTTGTTTCTTTTTATTGATTTTAAATAAAAAGGGCCCCACTGACCAATCAAATAAGGGAAGCGAGGCAACTGTCTAGGTTATTCAGATCAAAACTTGATTTTTCCCAAGTTCAGGCAGAGTTCAGATCCCAACTTGACAGTTCAGTAGCACTTGTAAATTTTTTTAAATCCAAATTAAAAAATCACAAATAATTTGATACTCATTGAGCACCTACCATGCAGCAGGCATATCCATTTTACCCAGTCATTTATTCAAGAGAGAGTCATTGGGGCCTTCTCCACGTCAGGAACTGTGCTGGGCACTGGGACCCCAGCCTAGACCAAGTCAAGCCCCTCCTTCCCTTACCTCAAGGAAACTGTTTAGTGCACATCAGAATCACTAAGGCAGCTTTTTAAAAATACATATAGGTGCCAGCCCCTCTCTGAGAGATCCTAACCCAGTAGTGGGCAGGATCACCACCAGTGTTGGAAAAACCTGCTAAAATGATTCTAAGGCTGAGCCTTAGTTTATTGGGATAAAGACTGACCCCCTAGTCTTTGAAAATTGCAAAATTAAGTACCTCTTCTCGACTACCCATGGAATGGGGCTATATGAATAGACTGTAAATGTATACGAAGAAGGGAAGTTTCATGTTTGGATTCAAAAAAAAAAAAAAAAGAAAGAAAAGGAAAGGAACAAAAAAGACTATACTAAAACAAGAAAAGAAAAAGGCCAGAGTCATGTGAGTAACGTTTCACAGGCAAAGTTCTACATCTCAGTTATTTACTAAATGCAGTCCTCCATGCATTTAGTAAACACATGGAAAGGTTGATTATCTCTGACAGGAGACTTTTAGTGAACAGAATAGATGCCGGAAGAGGTTGGCTCTGTGCCAAGACTTTTGAGGTCAGTGTCCTTGAGCCTTCTGGGCATGGTTGTCTTTGCCCACATAGTCTCCATTTTTCCCTCCAACTAGAAAACTAGTATACAGCAGAACCGCAGGGTTCCATAAAATCACCACCTTCTGCCCTTTGGACACATCAGTAACTACTTCGAACAGAAACCTACTTTACTAATGTTTCTTCTTTCCTTTCCTAAAGTAGATAACAGGGTAGTTCCTAAGTCATCCCGGGTATCCCACCGGGGTTCAAAACTAGGATCTTCTAGTAAAGTCATATCCAGTCCGCCAAAAATGTACAGATCAGAGTAAATTCAAGTTAAGCAAGGAGAGGCAGTACTACGGTTAAGCGGCGGGGCTGAGTCCCTGCTTCTGAGTACTGCAGAGAGCAGCCACATACAGCCTGCAAGAACACAAAGACAGAGGGGAAAAAATGGCAGCCTCTAGCTCTTTTCTCTTGGTTTCAACCCATGCTTGTATGTAGAAAGGCTACAGGAGAAAAGAAATAGAAATGAAACAGCAGGAAAGGAAAATATGAGCATGGGCAAGCACACATGTGAATGTTGGATTTGTACAATGGGTCTCTTCTGTTAAAATGATGGCCCCCATCCAAAGGGCACCCATCTGAAGCCAAGCATCTGGTTCAGTCTTTCTTGTTCATTAGTGCAAATTGCAGTTCTAACTCTTAACAATAATTGTATTGTATTGAGGCTTAGAAAACAATCCCACGTGGTTGGGAAGTCTAGTCATTAACAACATTTAAATAAACAGTTAAAGAAAGTGCAGAGGGGAAGCTTTTATTCTCTTATTTTAGCAAGTTTCCAGAATCTGAATAAACTGATTTCAGACTCTGTTCTGCAGTACCGTAAGGAATAATGGTAGTTTCAGTTTTTCTTTCAAATGCTTACAATGCATTGCTATTGGTTTTGAATAATGTTCTGGTCGTTTCCAATGAACTCTTAAGAGTTCTTTACAAAATCATGAGGCTGTGAAATCAATCATTTCTTATGTTCTTTTCTATAAAATTATGAGATTTGGATAGTACAGTATTTTGTTAAAGATAAAGCCTTAATTGATCTTGTTTTGAAACTCCAATGGAGTATTTGGGATTCAATATAACCCTCCTGGGGTATCTTCCTTCAGAAAGAACAAGAGAAGTAGGTCCATAAAGTCTCTCATTGGATGGTTTGCCTGACAGCTAACATTCTTGATTACTGTTTTTCAAACTCTGTGAGTCACAGAGTTTATCTCCTGACATGGCATCTAGCAGATAATGAATGGTAGTCCCTTCCCTTCCCCTGTAGTTTAAAGGAAGGTGTCTTCCTTCAAAATAAAGCATGAGAAATATGACTTACATGCCAAAATATTGCAACTATAGCAAAAACTATCGATTATATAATTTATGTCCATGGCTTCTCTGAAAATAAAAAATATGTTTTCATTCTTTAGAGAAAGATATACTCTAAATAGGAGAAAATCACAATCTGCCCTATTTAGTTCTTAACTGTGAAGCAAATGTATTTATGATTCACTGTATTTTACTCTGGTCATTTTCTCCATGAAATGTGCTTGGATATGTTTGGCTTGATATTTGTCATTAAGCTCAGGTTCTAGGCCTTATATTCCTGTGTTGTTTACAGAATCCGAAAGCCTGGAACACGATGGTACTCAAAAACATAGCTGCCTCGGGCAAATTCTCCAGCGACCGAACAATTAAGGAATATGCCAGAGACATCTGGAACATGGAGCCTTCAGATCTAAAAATTTCCTTATCTAATGAATCTAGTAATGGGGAGTACAAGGCCAATGGAAAGTAAGTTGTAAAATGTCTCTAAGAAAAATATCTTCTTATTGGACTTGAACATTTTTGCAACATTCTTTGTTTTGTTAGCTAATAATCTAGTTAAGTATCTCTGGGAATTGGGAGGGAAAAATGTGTAACTATATTAGGGCTAAAAAAATAAAGTGTCGATTTCCAGGGGCTACATGAGTACCAAAATGTGTTATTTTATGACAAATTGAGTAGCGTGCTAGGACTCTCCCTGATGCCATTCAGAAAGCTAGAAAACTGCTTGGAATTTTTAAATGCCATTTAGTTAACTAAACTAAAATATAAATTACTTAACTACCTTGGGGCACCTTTCTTACACCGCTAAGTCCAAACCAGAGACCACCTTATTCACAAATATCCAGGATGTTTGGTAACTACAGAGTTTTAGATGGGATCCAATTTTTACCAAATTCCACAGTGAAGTTTCAGCATATTCCACTTTGTTAAAGAACTTTCCATAAAGCCTAGTATCCATGCTTTGTAGATGTCAAGTAACTTGTAGAGATGTCAATGACTTCAGCTCATCCAAACACCCCAATAGAATTTTACATAAAAAAATAAACATCACAGGTGGTGTTTGGACCAAGTCTTCACTGAAGATTTCCACTGCCCTCAGACCTCAGCCCCACTGCTGGCTCAGGAAATCTCTGCAGAAAAAGGACCTAGATCAGCTCATATGCTTTCCCCACCTCATGGTCTAAGCCAGACAACCCTAATTGCGTTTAAGGAAAGATCACATTTAGCAAAGCAACTCTTACCTCACAGTTTTCAACAGTGTGGGGTGTTTACAAAGCAAGTTGTGTTGGAAGCCAGGAGGAAAGATCACCATCTTGACCCTCTCTTTGTTCCTATATGCATTGTATGCAATTTCATAGAGCTGCAAGGGACAGAAAGAAACACAAAGGCTGATCATCAAAGCTGTTGTTTTTCTAATCTTATTTCCCAAAAGGGTACAGAAACTGCCAACTTGTGGAGTTAGTCCCATTAAGTCAGAGGTATGGGGACTCTCCACATTCCCAACTGACTGCCTAAAGAACTAAAAGCTGTACAACTAATATAGAATAATGATAGAGCCTCGTCCCTCCACTGCCTATACCTCCCTGCAAATAGAAAGGAAATTGCGATGGACCCATTCTGTTTGGTTAAAAGAAAAGAAACTGCATCCCCACTTTTAGAGGTACTACAGGAGAGACTACGTGGAGGTTCCCATAGCAGTGTGGGATCTTCTTGACACTTGTAGATTTACAGACCCCCAAATGAGGAGCCAGGGTCCACCACAGACGCTCCTTTGAGCTGAGTAGCAAGGGCACTGATGCTTATACACCAGGCAGCATGGCTATTTAGGACCGTAGAGAATCCTGTATCCTGTCAAAGACCCTGCTTTGGACTCTAATCAAAGTTTGACTGGAAGAGAAGATGGTGAAATAAGTACAGTATGTCTCAGTAAGGACCAAGCTCTTGGTTTACCTTTTTTCCAAACTCCAGAGGCACTGTGAGGTCATCCTCACCATGAAGGATGAGAAGGGGAGAAGACAGGAATTTAACACTAGGAAAAAGTAGAAGAAAAGCATTCAGTTCAAGAATTATACATTGGGATTCTGCCTCTTCTAAGTTAAAGCTTTAGCAAAAAAATGAGGTTTGCCCAGAATACAAGAGCTCTTTCCTTCCCTCTCAAGAATAACAACTTCATATATAATAAACTTCATATATAATAAACTTTTTTTTTCTTTTAGATAAGACCCTCCCTCTTCTATTTATTTGTACAATTTATTAGGTATTTACTTAATTTAATCTACTTCTATGTGATTTTTTATTACTGAATAATGAATAAAAACACTGAAAGACTGAATTTGTTCAGAGTTAGAGGAACCTCATCTTTTTCCTTATTCTACCTTATTTCATAATATTTGGGATGTTGTAATTAAGACTGTTCAAGACAACAAAATAACTCAAAACCCCAAAATAACAAGAACTACCATAGACCAAAGAGAATGCTTTGTGGCAATTTATTTACTTTTCCCCATAAATGCACAGGATGAACATACGAGAAACAGATTTGATTAGCTTCCTGGTCAGCCTCCTAGGATGGTAATTTAAAAAGACTGTGGCATGAAGAATGGCTTATTCCTCCCTTCAGTGGCATTCTCAAACAGTAATCCCCACCCAAATTCTAATAGCCATCCATCTGTGCCACCATGATGCACTGTTACTCCTGGTAATGGCACATCCCTCAAGTGTGTTGAAATGGAAAAAAATACTGATAATGACAACCTGTTTGCAATCACTCAAATTCTCCAACTGCAAGAGAGTAACTTGCCAAATTCTCGTTAGTGGACTTGCTCTCAGGTTAGTAGACTGGATAGCAGATGGTTACATGGGACATAAGACCTAGAAGTTGGGGATTCGCCCGAAGAATGTTAGGCTAGTCCCTAGAGGACCTTTCCAAGGTCCCAATGGGCCCTACATCTACAATTCTGAATCTGCAAAGTCATCATTTACTCATAAGAAAATATCAAATACTAAAAATGTGTAGATATATTACCCCAAATCCTAGTACCCACTTACTCTTTCAGACTTCTCATCTATCCATCCAGTAGGTCACATGATAGTTACCCTCCAGAATCCTATACATATGGTAATATAATAATAGACATCTTTTTATCATTAGCTTACTTTTCATCATTAGGGAAGACTATTTTGTCCTTTCTCAAGGCATCCATAAGTGTGCATAAACATCCTGGGAGTTTCCGGTAAATCTATTAAAGAGGAAAAAAATTATGTCATTTGTTATAGTTTCCCATGATGAGCTATGGTGATACAGGGAGTAGTACCTTTCAAAATATCATAAACTTTTCTTTAAAAAAAAAAACAAAAAAAACTTTTATAATTTTAAAAGTAATTTATGTTACTGTAGGGAATTTGAGAAATACAGAAAGGAACACAAGAGAAATAAGTCACATATAATCCCACCATCCATAGACTATCACTGATAACATTTTGTTGTTTTTACTTACCATCTTTCTTTAAAATACAAGTAGCACCACTAACTTATCTCTTCATGTTCTTAAAGGAGCAATGGTATGCATAAACTAAAAATTGCTTCTACAGCGAACATAATTAACTGGTTTAGTTGGGGGAGAGAATATTCTGATTAGTTAAAAATTCTGGTAACGTATGCAATACATAGATCATTGGTTTTGTAGGACTTAAACATTATAAAATGTTAACTAGGACTTAATATTGCCATGTTTTTATTTTAAAGGTGTTTTAGATTTTAATAATGACCACAATTACCATTCTAAAGGTACTGAATTTTCTCTTTATGGGAAATTCCAGTAAATAGAATGCTAATTAAATCAGCTTTTACTGTATGTTTATTAAGTCAATAGGTAAATTGGTTTATATCCCCTAAAAACCTCTACTTCAACTGAAAATGAGGAAGGAACAGAAACCCTGAACAATATTGCACCTTCCTCACAAATTTCAATCCTACCTCCAGCCTATATCCCAAATCCATTCACTTCTCTCCATTTCTATAATCACCCAGCCTAACCCACCCTTCATCTCTTGGATTACACCAACAATTCCAAGTGGCCACCTGCTTCCACCCTTGCCCTACTATAATTTGTTTCCCACAGGTAAACCAGTGATGAAACGTGCCAATCACATCCTATCACTCTATTGCTTCACATCCTCTGAAGGTACTTGGATTAAACTCAAATGTCACTTTGACCTTCAAGGCCCAACAGTTTAGCTGCTGCTGCCATCTCCAGCCTCGCCCCCTTTCACTAAACGCCTTCCTGTCCACGCTCGGGCACTGCTACCTTCTGCTCCTGAAACACATCGGCCTTGATCACACCTCAGGGCCCTTGCCCTTGCTTTTCCCTCACCCCAAGACCACCTTATCATGCAAGTCTCAGCCCAGGTGATATTTCTTCAGAAAGGTTTTTCCCTAACCGGCTATTGAAACTTACCCTCCCACCACCCAGTCATTCTCTACCACATTATTCTATTACTTTCACAGCACTTCTTACTACTGAAATTCCTCTTACTGTGTACTTGTCTTTTCTCTGTCTCTCCAGTGTATAAACTTCATAGGACAGACCGCAACTTTCTTATTCCCTGTAGTACTTTTAGAACCTAGAAGAGGTCCTGGTACCTAATGAACATTCAATAAATATTTGCTAAACATGGATTCAATCTGTTATGTAAATAACCCTGGTGTAAACTTTAAGCTATTATCAGTCATTTTTATCTTAGTGTGACAGAATTTTATTCAGATTTTATTCCTTGGAATAAATTTGTAAAGAGGAAAAACTAGCAAAGCATTACATGTCTGGTTGTGCCTGAGAGGGGAGTGGGGAGAGAGTTAAGTGTAGTAAATGGGACGTTGCCTAGGGAAGGAAATGGGTACAGAATAGGTAGGCTGCGGCCAGCAAGCACCAGCTTCACAGTTTTAAAAAGAAAAGAATTGCGTTCACTGTAGAAGCAATTTTTAGATTACGCATATCACTGCTCCTTTATGACTATGGAGAAATTATAGTTGCTATAGCATGTCATTTGTTGTAGTCTTCCACTATGAAACTTAAAAAGAATAAAACCTTTTTTCTGATTTTAAAAGGTGATTCATGTCATTGTAGGAGCTCTGGTACATTGTAGGGAATTCGGTAGGAAACTGGGTACAGAATCTGTAGGTTGGGGCCAGTAAAGACAGGCTTCTGCTTCGGTTTTGGTGTCGGCCTGCTGATTCCAAGAACCTCCGGGGTGTCGGGGTTTGTCTGGTCTGCATATTTTCCCCTGGCATCATAGATTTTAATTCAGGTGCCATCTATAGATCCCGACACTGCCTCTCCTTCCCTTTCTTTCTTTTTCCTCGTTTTACCCATACTAAGAGCAAAATTTCTTGTTTCGTTTTCTTTTTTCTTTGTCTTCTGATTCTACCACACCTGGAATCAGGACTCCTCTGAGGGAAATTCAATAGGAGAAGCCCTTCGGCAGTTCATCTCAAATTCCAACAGAGTAGGAAGAAGGCCAGCCCAAGTCAATCTACTCCCGTATTCCTCACTCCTCACCAGCCAGGCTGCCCCTTGAGACTCAGAGGTCATGCCATCCCCTCCAGCCCAGACCACAGCGATGGGCTTCTAATTGGTCTCCCTGCCTCCTCTCTGTTCTAGACTATTGCAAGATAAATATTCTTAAAATACCAGTTACAGTTACACAAAATCTGTTACAAAGCTTTGGGAGTGCTACAGTACTTTAAAAAAACAAAACAAACTCCTAGCGTGGCTCCGGCCCATCCAGATCTGGCCACAGTCTTTCATTCCAGAGACTATACACCTTCAGTCTGTCTGCCTGAGGTTAGAAATTGCAAGACTGAGTCCCATTTCCTTTAAAAGGGTACGTGGCTCTTGGGCAAGCCTCTGAGCCTCCATTTCCCTCAGCTCTAGTAGAGGCAGTGATGCCAGACTCACAGAGTCACTGTGAGGATGTAAAAGGGTAACAAGTGTGAAAGGGCTTATATGAAAGGCCTATATGATTCTCAGCTATCTTATAACATATAATTGCCCCATTCTGGCCATGTGCCTTGACTCACATTCTCCCTTCCTCTCTATGTTACTTAACTACTCTCCCTCACCTTCAAGAAAAAAAAGCTTAGGGTCCTATCAATCAGTATGAACTTACCTAGGTCATAATTGGTTAGTGGCAGAGGCCAAGTTTGAACTCAGATCTTTCTGGCTCCATAGCCCATGCTGTTTTTCCACTGTGTCACGCTGCCTTCCTATTCTGAGTAATGAAATTGACTCCAAAGTGACACCTGGAAATCTCTGTCATTGGTTTATATCCCCCATTAATTTCCTACTCCCCAACTAGACAGGAAGCTTCTTGAGGGTAAGGATCTATGCCTTTTACTACATCTGTATGTCTCCCATAACATACATTTTCCTATTTAACAGTAACATTCAGAGTTATGGCACTCCACTGATAATAAAAACAGCTAATGGCCATTGAATGCTTACTCCGTGCCAGGCACTATTATAAATGCTTTTCATTTCTTAGTTCATTTAATTATCGCAACAATCTTAAATGCTGTTAATACCCCATTGTACAGATGAAGCAGAGCATCAAAAATAATTAGCCTAAGGTTACTCAGCTGTTAAATGACAGTCCCGGAAATCAAACCCAGGAAGTGTCACACCAGAGGCATGATTCTTACAGACAGCACACTACTGCAGGGGTGCAACACTTCTCCACCACAAAGTGCCAATTAAACTAAGGTTTTATGGCATTTAAAATTAAATTCCAACTTTAAGTTAATGGGAGATTTCTCGCTTCTAATAATACAGGAATTGTTACAGACCAAATCTTGTGCCAAAGACAACTAGAAAAGCTGGAAAAGATGTTTTTGAAACTTTTCTTTGAAGGTCAGAGGCCTACCAAGGCAGTGAGTTCTTGAATGGTCTAGATCCCAGAGAGAAGGGAAGCTCAGAGGGTTAAGCCTGACCTTCAATGCCTCTGTCCTCCATTAGACACAGCTGCTGAGTCAGAACAGAGCAAGAAAGGAAAGGCTCAAGAATTCAGAACAGCTGACACAAATAGATGAGAACATAGTAAGAGAGTAGCTTTAAACCTAAATATATCATAATTACATTAAATTTAAACAGACTCAACACTATAATTAATGGACAAAAATTTGTCATACTGGAAAAAGAAATCAAAACCCTACTATACGCTGCTTATAAGAGATTTACATTAAATATAAAAATTCAGAAAAATTGAAAGTCGAGGGATGGAAAATGATGTACCATGCAAACGCTATTCAAAACAAAAGTATACTAATATCAGACAAAGTTAGCTTTAAGTCGAAAAGCATTGTTAATCACAAAAGGGGGTATTTCATGATGAAAAAAAGATCAACTCACATGAAAGATATAAAAATTACATTAATAGATATATGTTTCTAATAATATAACCTCAAAAAATCTAAAGCAAAAATTGACAACTAAAATAGACGTAAATGCACAATTATGGTAATTATTTTAATACTCTCCCCACAAGTAACTGATAAAACAACTAGTCAAAAAAAATCAGGATATAGAATTAAATAATATGATCAACAGTCTTGACCTAATTTACACATATAAAGCACTATACCCGAAACAGTAGAGCACATTCTTTTTAAGCATATGGAACATTCACCAACATTGCCTACATGTCAGGACATAAAAAAACTCGGAAGAAATTTTAAAACTTAAAATCATACAGAGTATATTCTCAATGTGATGATGGTAGAATTGAACTAGAAATCAGTAACAAATATCAAATCCCCAAATGTATAGAAATTATGAAATATACTGCTAAGTAACCCATAGATCAAAGAAGAGACAACATTATAAAATATTTTGAACTAAATTATAATTAAAATATATTTCAAAATGTGAGATGCCATTGAAGAGTGGCTTAGGTGGAGTCTCCTGTAATGCATAAATTAGGAAAGAGAAAACACTGAAAACAAATTATCCAAATACCATTTCAAGAAAATGTTTAAATAACAACAAATTAATGAAAATAAAAGGAAATAATAAAGTTAAGATCAGAAATTAATAAAAATAGCCTACAAAACAGATGATCAACAAAGTGTAAGTGGTTCTTTGAAACAAACTAATTAACTCTTGCTATAAGCTTTGGTTGCCCCCCTTCTCCTTGCCCTTTTGTGACAGAAGCCATTGCTTCTGGGAGGTTATGTGACCTTCCCCCAACCCTCTCACTATCTCCCTTTACTCAAACCTTAGAGTCCTATGTAGATCAGGCCAAAGCTAGACTTTACCGGAGGTTACATCTTGTCCTTCCTATCCTACAGCCCTCATTCAAATGACTTTGTAGGTTTTCCTGAAGAGTACTCTTTCAATAAATCATACACACCAAATCTCTGCCATAGGCTCTGCTTACTAGTAGAACCTGACCTAAAACTGCAATTTAAAAAGCCAAATAATAAATAATTAATTTAAAGATTAATTTGTAAATACCATTTTCACGAATTGAAAGACTCATTATTAGAAAGCTGTCAATTCCCCAAAATTGATCTGTAGATCCAAAGTAATCCCAATTAAAATCCCAGAAAGTTTTTTTTTGTAGAAATTGACGAGTATATTTCAAAATGTATGTGGAAATGCAAAGGGTCAAGAATAGTCAAGACAGTGATGAATACAAAGAACAAAGCTAAAGAACTTATAAAGCCAGATATCGACATATTATAAAACTACAGTAATTAAATATGGAGTATTCATATGAGCATGGACAGATAGACATGGAAAGAAATGAAAATCTACCAACAGATTCATATATACATAGAGAGAGACAGAGAGACAGATACATACAAACATTGGCACTCCAGAATGGCGGGGAAGGTTCATTTAGTAAATAGTACTGGGCCAAGTGGATAGCCATATCCTACATATACAAAAATACATACCTATGATATAGCTCTAAATGTAAAAGATAAATGTTTCTAGAAGATAACATAGAAAAGTATCTTTATAATCTTGGGGTGAGCAGAGTTTTAAACAGGAGACTTTTATTAAAAGTATTGACCACTAAAAAATGTTGGTAAACTGGTTCACATGAAATTTAGGAACATCTCTTCATTACAAGACACCATTAAGGGAGTAAAAAGGCAAAACAAAATAGTGCAAATAAATCTTTAATGACTCTTCCTGTGAAGAACTTCTACAAATAAAAAGGTGACAATTTAAAAATGAGCAAAAGACATCAACAAATATCTCATAAGAGATGATATCTAAAAGGCTAATAACATATGAAAAAATGCCCAGCTTCATTAGTCATCAGAGAAATGCAAATTAAAACCACAATGAGATATCAATATGAGGCAAGGATATTAAGCAATTGGAACTCTCATACGCAGTGAGTGGGAGAGTAAAGTGGCAAAGTCACCTTGGAAAACTGTGTGGCACCATAACTACTAACGCCGAACATATGTGCACCTTTTTATCCAGCAATTCCACTCCCAGGGTGTACTCCAGTGAAGTATGTACATGTTACAGAATATTTGTTCAAGAATATATAACAATAATATTGTTAATTGTACAAACAGAAAGCCACTCTGTCCACAGACAGTAGATCAATAAATTGTAGTATATTGATACAATGAAATACTGTATAACAACAAAAATGATCAAACTGCAGCAATACATCATAGATAAAATCCTATTAATATATGTTGGATAAAAAAAAATAGAATACATCTTACGTAATTCTACTAATTTAAAGTTCAAAAACAAACAAAACTATTGCTTAGAGGTGCACACATGGGTGATAACACTATAAAAAAAAGCATGGATATGAATACCATAAAATTCAGGCTAAGGATTATATCTAAGATGAGATTTATTGGATTGGGAAGTAACATCTAGGAGACTTCTGGGATGCTGATACTAACTTCTTGACCTAGGTGTTGGTTACATGATGTTCAGTTTATAGTTATTTGTCAAATCATGTATTTCCCTATTATATTAATTTTTTAAATTATAAAATTTCAAAAAAGAAAAGTAAATAGAAAGATCATATCTGAATTGTTAAATACCTACACATCAGTGAATTTAGTAGTAATTGCTTGTAGCAATATAATAGATGCTCAACTAATGGTTATCTTAAAGTGAATATCCAATTGTCTAGAACCATGTTTGAAAATGTTTTATTTATTAAATCTTAAATTAGTCAGCATTCAGTATTTTAGATTGTAGAGAGAATTCCTGTATTGAGTTGGAGCTTAAATAGTACAGGCATTTTCAGGATTATATGATTCCGTGAACTAGTCGTCCCAGAAGTAGTGAGCTAACTTTCTCTGAAATAGTTAAGCAAATTCCAAGAAGTTCTAAGATGTTTTATTATACAAAAGATTCCAAAAGTTGACAGTTGGATTAAAATATTCCTATGATGTCTTCCAAAATGTGTGTGTGTGTGTGTGTGTGCACGCGCATGTCTGTGTCTGTGTGTCTGTGTGTGTCTGTGTGACTGTCTCTCATTTCTGACATTCATATGGAGGTATGATTATAAGCAATTGAGCATTAGACTTGAAAAAAATTATAACGTTAGAAAAAAGAAAAAAGAAAATAAAATTATAACATTGGGATAATCTACACAACAGATTTTTAAAAACTACATCTTGTCACTCAATTCTTTATACTTTATCTTCTTAGAAAGATTGTCTTCTCTATCTCGGATACTGTGTAAAACCATTCGGCAGCTTCCCTGAATTCTCTATAGAGACTTTTTATCATAACATCATGAAAGATATATGGCTAAAATTCATAGGGCCCAAAATGACGTATGAGAGGTTTATTGGCACTTAAAAAAGAACAACAATAAACCTAAATCAAGTTTATCTACTTAAAAATTGTAAAAGATAAGAGATAAAGCTTTGGCTCTTAATAAACCACTGAATCTATTAGAAGAAAACAAAAGGACTACCAAACCCAAAATCTATTGTGCCATCCTTAAATAGCAATGAGCTAATAACCTGTCTCAAGTTAGAATAACTTAGAAACATATAAAATTTGTTAAGAAAAGGAAAGTAATTAATAAATATGTGTGCGGAAATACTTTGACATCTTGCAAAGATAAGAGCCTCACCTTTAACAAGGGATAATTGATACTTGCAACCCACAAATTGGTAAATGGACATTCCAGGACAATAGCATCAACTGGGGATCCTTGAAAAAAAATAAAAAGAAATAATTCCCCTATTATGTTTAAATATCACTTTTCCTTAATAAAGGGCACTCAAGGTCTTGTACATGAACTACCTGTCTCAAAATCATTTGTGAAGCTCATTAATAATGCAAATTCCCAGACCGCGCATCAGAATTATCAAGTCAGAACTCAGAATCTCAGTACGTTTTTAACAAGTTCTCACCCACCCACCCAAGAGATTTTAATGTATGTGGTAGTTGCAAACCACTAACTTCTATAACACAACCAAATTTTCATGGCTTGGATCATTTAAGAGAGCAAAGAACTATGGGAAGGAAGAGTGTTCTACAGTCTATTGTTAAGAATGTGCCAGAGCCTGAGTAGGCTGGTTTTTTTGCCAACACTTCCTCTGAGAAAAATTAGAAAATGTGTGTCAGAGGGAGATATGTGAATGTATATATATATGTGTATGTTTGAAGGCATCTGAGAGCTACTAAATCAGTGAGATTTTGGAGAGCCAATACCAAAAGGAAAATGTCAAGAGTTTGAGCTGCCTTGTCCCTCAAAGCAGTTGAAATTTTGAAAGCAACAATGGTGGCCAAGAGGCTTAGAACTAGACAGAACTTTCAGCATTCTCATGGTACCGAAAACACAAAATTAGAGTTCAGGATCTGACAAGGAGGAGAGCCTTAGTAAATTTCTCAGGCTTTTTGTTTTGACCTCAAAGGATGACACCTTGGAAGTAATGGTGAACTAGAAAGAAACCAGCCCTCATAAAGACTGAAACCCAGCTTAAAATCAGCTCAATCTCTGATTGGATTAAAGTAATATCTTTCTACTATAACTGACTTTCATGAGAAAAATTAATTCTTTCTGGAAATAACATTACCCCTAGCCTCAAATTATGTTTACAATTTTCTATAAGCAATGGCTACCACTTCATTAAAAATAGCTAGACATAAAAAAGAAAAATAGCCATCCCAAAATGAAAAAGCCAATAATGAAATAGATCAATGAAAGATCTAGATATTAGAGTTATTGTATATAGACTTTAAAATAACTTATGGTAAATGGCAAATAGTAAAATTATTAAAATTGTAATAATTACTAAAGCTTTACTATATTGATATTAAAGTATTAAAAGTCTCACATTTAAAATTATTTACACAAATTTACATGCATTTATTACATATATAGACACATAATTTAAATATATACTAGTGATTACTATATTCATGAAATCAGAGACAAGAAAAATTTTAAAAGAAACCTATAAATTCTATATAATCAAATAGTAATCCTAGAGCTGAAAAATACAAGTTAATTGAAATTAAGAAATCAACAGATTAGTTAAACATCAGTTTAGAATCAGCTGCAAAGAATTAGTGAACTGTGTAATAGATCAAAAGAAAATACCTGAACTAGAGCACAAAGAGAAAAAAGTTTGGAAAACCCAGAAAAGAACATTGGAGACATACAGGACATGGGAACAGAGCTAAAAATATATACATATAATTATAGTCCCCGAAGAAGAGGAGACAAGAATGGAGCAAGCACAAAATTTGAAGATACAGTGACCAACATTTTGCCAAACTAGATGAACATCAAGCCAGAGTTCAGAAACGCTATCGACCCCAAGCAGGATAAGTATTAAGAAACCTACACCTGGAAAAATCATAGTAAAACTGCTGAAAAACAAAGACAAAAAGAAAAATCTCAAGAACAACCCCAAAAAAAGTAAGCATTATCTTCAGATGAACAACAGTAAGACTGGCTTCCTAAGAAAACAGTGAAAGCCAGGACAAAATGGATAACATCTTCAAGATGTTGAAATAAAATTGCTGCCAACCTAGAATTCTATGCCCAGTGAAAATATTCGTCAAAAATGAAGATGAAATAAAGACATTTCAGACCAAAACTTAGAGAATTCATCACCAACAGACAGGCAGAACAAAAATCCCAGATGGAAGTGCAGAAGTGCTAGAATAAGGAGCAAAGAAAAAAGAGTAAATCTAAATAGTGACTTTATAACACAAGAATAATGATGTTTTATGGAGCGTGCAATATTGAGAAAATTGAAACACGTGATAGCAAGAGTTCATAAGTTGATGATATAAATGGAATTAAAGTGTTCCAAAGTCATGGCATTGTCTAAGAAGCAAAGTATTCATTTAGGTGTTTAGTTCAGATAAGACAGCATTGTTGGCACTGTGAAGGGAATGTCCACAGAGAGCTATGAGAGCTTAAAGGAGCATTGAAATAATGTTTAATTTAGTTACGTAAGTGATTAAGGGTGTATAGCAGGTGACTTGTTTTAAAATGTTTACGTAACTCAGTTGACCTGTATTGCCAAGTAAAGTCTGATATAATGTGAGAGATTACAAGCTTTTAATGCACATCAAAATCATCTTGTCCTAGTCACAGAGATTCTAATTTATTAAAATAGCTGGGATCCAGGAAATCTGTGTTTTAAAAAAGCACCCCCCAGGAGATTCCAATACAGGCAGTTCTCAGCATACTTTGAGAAATGCTAACATAAATATTATGTAAGAAGGGCTGCAGAAAGCAAGCCCTTCCTATTATTTCATAATTATTGCCCTCTCCTATAATCCAAATTACTCCATAATACCGTTTATTGTCACCTCACAATGAGGGCTCTTTTAAAAATAATTTTAACTCTTTCCTTAGTATTTATTTTTAATTTCATAATCTTGAAAAGCAGTTATTGTTTTATATTAAATAGAAAAAAAGAAAGTTTGTTTCACTATCAGAAACTGTCTAAAGTTGGAGTGTTTTAGGTATCTCTGTGTTCAAAGTGTGCACAATAGTCTCCTGATTATTTGTAATTTCCCACCTCAAGCCAAGAAATTATACCATGTAAGCATTTTATAGTACCTTTCTCTTCTAGTACTTTTGCAGCATTTGTTACAACTCTGTAAAACAATAAAAATTAGTACATCTATGAAGCAGTGACTTAACAGTCAAGTAAATAGTACAAAATTCAGCATCCGGTATGGTCATCTAATGAGAGCTCTGGACCCTCTGGTTAGAAAATGCACATAGACACAAAATTTTGCACAGGATTTCAGGGGGTTCCACTGACCCTACAGTAAGAATCCTTTCCTCTAAAACTCTCAAGGAGAGTTCTGGAATAGGCTTCAGAGTCACAGATAACCATAGAGCTGAAGGGACCCTCCCTTGTTTTATAAACAGACACAGAGATGGCTGGGACTCCAGCCACATGTGGGAAGAGAAAGAGACCAGAAAAGAGTCCCCGTCTCTAGATCAGTGCTCCTTCCACTGTGCACTGCTGCCTAAAGCCTCAAGGACCACCTGGGGACCCGCTTCAGACCCCACTTACCCTGTGCCCAGAGAGTGGCCCCAGAGACACACAGGGGTGGTACCACTTCTCGCTTTGGTCCACTCATAGACACATATCGCATCCGCAGTCAGTCCCTCCTCTGTGGGCTTACCCGTAGAGTCCCCGAACCCTGGCAGTAAGGAAAGGTAAGCACAGCATCACCGCCTCAGAAGTGAGGGTCATCAAAAGCCTCTTGCCTCTTGAAAAGTCTTTGAACACTGTTCTTAACACATACCTCTGTAGTCAACAGACAAGACATGAAAGCCACCATCACTCAGCACCTAGGTGACAAAGGAGCTGTTATCACTTTAATTAGAAGATGTAAAAGAAAAAGTGGTATAACCTACCTCTTCGACAGTCCCATAACCCTAGCTGTGACGGTCTAATAGGCAAGGAGAAGGTATATTTTTGAAATCTGGTGTTCGACTTCAACCTTTAGAAGATCGGACTCGAGGGGAAGGAAGGAAAGCAGCATGGCAGAGCAGGGTCGAACAGCCTGGTTCGCACTGTGGCTCTGCCATTTATCAGCTGTGTGACCTTGGACAAGCCACTTAACATTTACATATGTGAATATTATTCTGAAAAGTAAAAAAACAATAGTAACTGCCTTCATGATTTTTGGAAGATTACATGAGATGACATTAAAATATCTTGGTACATAGTAAATGTCTTTTTTTAAGAATTCTTTTGAGAGTAAGAACTCTATATGGAATTGTAGGAGAGGCAATTAAAGAATGGGAAGATACTTATATTAAATATAAATATTGAAAATACAGACATCACTGGAATATGTGAAACCACTTCCAAGCTCCAGGCAGATTAACGAGCAAAGAATAAGAAACAAAATTTTAAATAAAATTAATTATATAGCTAGAGAAAGAGAAGAGAGAGAAAAGGACAAACTTTACTGTGCAGACATTTTTAAAACTAAACTCTTACAACAGTCCTATAAGGCAGGTATTATCCCTCATTTTGCAGATAAAGAAACTGAGCCTTGGAGAGTTTAAGTAGTTTGTTCATGGTCACCCAAATGGTTAGAGGCAGAACCAAGCAAGATTCACACTTGGGTCTGCCTATGTCTGAATGCTGTGCTTCTCCCACACCATAGATCTAGGTGGCTAAATCTCATTGGGAACTTTTAAATACAAATTGAACTAATAATGAGGAACTAACTAAAATTCATTAATATCAATATAAACTATATTCCCTTCAAAAAAAGTTATGTGACAAAAATGGCAGTTAAGCATCCAGGAAAATGTGTGTTGTTTGTGGTGCTGTAAATTGAAGGACCACTTGCCAATACAGCTCAAGAATAGCAGCAACAGATCCTACTCCTAAGAATTTATCTCTAGGGGAAAACAAAAAAAATCCCCAAAGAAGAATAAACTAAATACTTAAAAGTTTTCTGTAGCAATACCAAGGAAGGGCTAAGGAAGTTTGGTTGGGTTGGTTGGGCTGGGAAATGATAGTGTGGTAAGTGGTATCCAGAATCTGCCTCAGGGAAGATGTCTTATCATACCTTCTCCACCCATCCCAACTACCATAAGGATGATCTGGCCACTTTTCACACCTACTCCTCCAACTCTTCTTTCTGTGCACATAGGGACATACAATTCAGCTTTGCCAAGAGTAGGAGGAGGAAAAAATACATGTTGTCACGGACATCGGCTTCACCACCATCCCACATGGAGTGTGCAAAGAGTAGGGTACAGAACAGAAAGCAAACCTAAAAAATACAAGCATCATCCTCTTAGACAAAACTGCATCCGGACCATCACTCCTCATCCAGAGTCAGCTCTGACAAGGCTGTGGTGAAAGAGGGGCTTCCTGTCTGAACAGGGAAGCTACTGGAGATGCTGGGCCTGGAAGGGTTCTGGGCCCCACTCATCCTGTTAAATCAGGAAAGGGCTGAGGTGAGAGCTGCCTCGTGGGAGGAGAGATCCTGTCCTGTGGTCAGTAACTAGACAAGCTGCCTGATCATCTATGGCAGATTACCTAACTAGAGTGTGGGAGAGGATAAACAGATAGCTTGCCTGGCCAGCTCTGATTCAGAGATGGCTAAGTGGAAAGCCTGCCATGTCCCTCACACTTGGAAATGCAGGGGCTGCCCCCAGCAAACTGGAGTCGCAAGCTAGTGAGGAGAGCAAAGTGTGGCCACCGTTCCACTTTGCAAAACCTTTTAGGGAGCTGAGGCCAGAGCCTGAATGACTTTTAAAAGCAAATAATTCTATGTTTTTATCCTATACCACAAAAGAAAAAAAAAAAAAGTTGTTTCTTAGAAGGAGTGACTTTCACACTTAGGGATAGTCTCTTAACCCATCCCTCATTCCTCAGAAAAAGCAATAAACATGTCTTCAACTCCATCTGGTGATGAAGAAGGTAATAAGTTTATAAAAGTGTTTAGGACTCAGATGTTCACATCTATTTATATCCCCCATGGTCAATGCAGGAAGAGAAGCCCATTCTTGGGATTCTGGGCCCCAGACATCAAATCCACTATGGGGAGCTTTCAGTGGATAACCATGCTGAAGAAGATCTTATGGCTGTAGCCCAGAAGAGAATAAATGGAGACATAAAATTGGTGCCTCAAGGCCCCTTCAGACATACCTTGACTAGATTAAGCCTGTGAGAAGCTGCCCTGTAAAAAAGGTTTAAAAAAAAAAAGAGAGAGAGAGAGCAAGAATTAGGAATTGGGATGACAAGTCCAATAAAAATCACTATCATGTTGCAGACATCTGATCTCACACCTATCTTTTTCAGGTTAGAGAAATAAATAACTAGGGGAAAGGGAAATGTTTTTGGTGTCACAGCCCACTTGGATGTGTCATGGTGAATGATGGATGGCTCCCCACTGCTGCCTTGTTCCTCGGAGTGAGTGCTGGATCGCAGGCCCCTTGTGCTTCTCAACATGAGCATTTGATGAATAAGCATTCGAGTCCATCCCCTACACTTCTACGCAGTAAAACTTATTTCTAAGAATACTTTTAGAAGCTAAAGGAGAGTAAATTCCATAAAGTGACTTTTCAGAAAAGATGATGCAGTCACGTTCAGTAAACTAAGACCTGCCTGCTCCATGTCCACTCTGCCATTAAGCATGAGCCGAAGTGGAAAAAAGAGACTCATAGCACTGGAGGTTCAAGAAATATGCTTTTCCAAAAATAGTCATGTTGTCAACACTGTATTGACTACATTAATAAAAAAGAGACAAAGATGATTCGAAAGGCAGCGGACGTTTCAAAAACCATTTGAATATTGACTTAGAGCCAAGTTTCTTAAACTTGAGTGAATCATGAAGGCTTTGAAGATATGGCTAAAGCTATGGACACATTTCCCAGAAAAAGTGTATTTATACTTCAAATTTTATGTACAAATTTGGTGAGGGGGTTCATGGACCCTCTAGGGCTTTTGTGGACCCCAAGTCTAGAGCCACTGTTTTCAACAAGGTTCACCATTACCTCCAGTTTGGCTTCCTTTCAACTCAGTACTGTTGATAGCAAGTTGAGACTTCCAGGTGGGGACAGGAGTAAGCGGGGCTCACCCCAGAGCCAGTAAATATGCACAAGCAGATTCACACAAAGGGGCACACATGAATGCGTGGTCCACATGATTCTTTAAATAAGGACATTGAAACACGATATCCAAGTTTGCACTACCTGAACAATATTAAACAATGGTGGGAAATGTTAAACTCATAAGAAATCTTTATAAATGTGACTCTAAAATGGACATCTCGAGACAGCCCCTTGAGCAAAGGCAAGCCTTGAGAAAGCCATCATCTGACAGAAAAAGACAGTGAGAAAAAGAGACATAAGCAAGGAAGCCCAGGGGCAGATTCCAGGGCTTGTCACATAGTTTGAAGTGTCCCTCCAGAGATAGAAGAAGGTCTGTGGGTCTCTGAGGCATGCTGCCCCTCCCCCAAGGCAGTCAGAGCTGATAATCATCACCCACCATAATGACACAGGCCCCACTGAAGGATCTGGCAGCACATCAAAGGAGAGCCAGGCTTCTGGGAGGCTTCTTTGTTACAAAGCAAGGTTGGGACCACAGAGAGTAAGCTGAGGCATCTGTATTCTAGATGAGAATTCGTCAGATGGTCCCCAGTACCTACAGTCAGAATTCCAGGTGATCTCTCATAGGGATTCATGCTCAATAAAGAAATCTCCATGTAGTTTTGTGAAAACGCTATTGATATGTAAATTGCTCTTCCTTTCCCCATATCTCATGCCTATTCCCTTTCCTGTCATCCATGGGTTCAATCCATCATTTCAGACACTCTTAGCTAGTAAAGAAACCACTGCCTTCTTTGAAATTAATATCTAAATTTTGGAAGTTAGTGCCCCTCTCAGTTAAGGATCCACATTATTATACATATAGACTACATAGATTTTTTTAAAGGAGAAGTCCACCTCCAGAACACCCTCAAATTTAAAGGAAAAAAAAAATGTGGAGACATGCTTACAGAGTTGAAAACCTTTCACTCTCCCACAGGGCTGAAATGCTCTCTCTTTAACACACAAACAAACAAAAAAAATCCAAGTGAAGGCTCTGACCTGTGCTCTGCACTGCCATGAAGATAAATAACAACTGGGTTGCCATCACGAAGGGCGGCTTCATACCAACAACGATCCTTCCCTTTGGCTTCGTCCCCCCGGCAGCTGGGAACTGTGTGCCTGAAGAGCAAGGAAAGGTTTTAACAAACATGTACAGAGAGAATTCTCTACCCGTGCTGAATTCCAAACACTCCTTATCACAGTCAGATAGCTAGATAGATAGATAGATGATAGAGAGATAGATATAAATATATTTTACATAAATTTATAGATATAAACTGTCGCAGGAATATACACACGTGGTAAAAATCAGAATACCACAAGACGTCTGTAATGAAAACCACCGTTGCCCTGCCCCACCTCCCCCATGCACAGAGACAACTCCTTTGGACTATTTACTGTTTTACTTCTGAATCCTACGCCTCATAATCTTCCAACACTGCAATCCTTAAATGCAATCCATCAAAATGCAGTGAAAAACAAGTGAAAGATAATAGATATTGCCACTTACTGTTGGTTTGGCTGAACAGATAAGTTGGATAGAATGTAAAGGAAGCCAGTTTAGGTAGAAAATAAGAACTTTAACATGAAACTAAGCTCTTCTACTGAAGAAATCCAGCGACCTTGTGGTTTTAAACACCTGTCTGAGCTCCCGTCTCTCCACTTGTTAAACTAATGAATGAACGCTGAATATATAAGCACTGCCCTATGACATGTCATAAGGTGACTTGGAGAACTAGCCACATGATGACAAGTCTTCAGTCCCTTCAATCTTTAGGGGTTTTAAGTCTGACATCAAATCCCAGGGCCTCCGTGCTGAGAAGACAGGCATCACTGCCAGCTAGATAAGCCACCTAGATGGCTGACTCACCAAACCAAGGACCAATGGGGCAAGAGCAAAGAATTAAAAAATTTTCAAATTTCCACATTCTTAGCTGAACTGTACCCTGAAGATTAGGAAGAAATTATATGAACCAATATTGGTTCCTAAACATTCTATGATCACCTGTGATCATACAAAATATAAAACAAGGCCCTGGAAACTTGGCAGCCAAGAAAAAGTAGTAGAACCAAAGAGAAGAAAATATTGAGATTAGCATAGCAAAAAAAGATAATAGAATGCTTGCTCATGACTACATTTAACAAATATTTATTGAATGCCTTCTCTGTGCAAGCACTGTGCTAAGCAGTAAAAGCCCACCAGCAAAGTCACCTTCAAAAGTATGGTCTCATAAGAAAGACAAATATTAACCAAACAATTACACAAACATTTATTTAATCACAATAGGAAGAAATGCCATAAGAGATAAACACAAATTGCCACTAACTAAAATGGGGATGAGGAAAAGCTTCCTTGAAAATTACCAGTCTGAGACCCAAAAGATGAGTAGGCAGTTAGGCAGAAGGCGGACACAGAGGAAGCAGAGGGTAGAAAGAATTGTTGCAGACAGTGTGTCCTGTGAGAGTGGCTTGGAATGCAAGGAGACCAGTGGGTCTGGAGTAGAGTAGGAAGGGTGGTGTGGAATAAAGCAGGAGAGTGAGCCACAGCCAGGCCCTTCCGGCCTGTGAAAGACCCAAAGCACAAGGCAACACCTAAAACTCCAAAGTAAAGTCCCTGAAAAGCAAATTCAAGCAGGTCAAATGTCAGTACAAAGGGAAGGTGTATAGGTAGCTTCCAGATGCCTCCAAGGAACCCCAACCTCTCCACGGGCAAGTAACACAGCACTGCTCACCCTTGCCTTTGTACTTTGAAAACTCCATCCATCAAGTTACCCAGTATCCAATCGGGGCACTCACCAGATTCCCAGAATCACCCTAGGTTCAACTTTGATATAGAAGTTCACTGTGTGAGGTATCTTCAGCTCTGGTTTCTTTAAATCCACAAGAAATGGTGCTTTGACTGGAAAGAAGAAATCATTATCAACTCCCAGAATCACATTCTAAGTCTTTTAATCACAATCAAAAAGAAGTAATTAGCCTCACAGTTAACATGTTTCCCAGTTGCAAGTTACTACACTAAATTCTTAGCAAAGTATCATATTTTATAAACTAGGCTAGCCCACAGAAGAGTTGCCAAAAAAAAATATATCTAAAACTAGACTTTAAAATAGCACCAGTAGAGTAGCTCATAATAGTTTATTCGATCCTTATCCTTATCTCAAGCTGAAAGCAGAGGAGACCACTCCCCTAAAAAGGTAAGAGGACCTAGAAACAAATAATGAGTGTTCTGCTAATGTCAAGCATTCTTTTTAAAGTGAAACCTAATCATTAGCCACAAGCCATGAAACGTCCAGGATAAACGTATACCTGAGGACATGCGGGTGAGAATATTACACATGTGCTGGAAGGACTGTGGCTCACACTGACTGACAGCACTCAGTGGGAAAAGCATAAAAGCGAATAGTCTATCTCTATCTCTCTCTCTCTCTCTCTCTCTCTCTCTCTCTCTCTCTCTCTCTCTCTCTCTCTCTCTCTCTCTCGTAAAAAAGCAGAGAATACGGTTAGACGATTTGAAGACTGGGCCCCGGAACTGAAACCCTACCCACAGGCCAAGTTTTTCTATCTGTGTACAACAGATTTTGCAAGGACCCATGCTAGAGCCCAAAGTCAATATTCATAGATTTCAGGCTACATTTAACCCTAGCCACAACTTTATAACTGACATGTCTTTTTCATTGTACCACAACTTTCAGGATAGTCAGTTCTCTGTTTGGGAAAATATATATAGGCACTCTCATGAAGGGTATATACTTACAAAAATTTAAAAAAACTAGCATGTCCATCAGAGGAGGGAAAATGTGTTCTTTTAATGATTTACTAGTAAAGCTATTGTACTGAGTGGCAATTTTTCTTCCAAGTGTTGCGCAGCATTGTGGGAAAGATCTGCAAAATATTATGAAACAAACAAGATATTCAAAATGAATCTTTTTTCTCTCTCTCTCTCTTTTAAGGTCTAAATCAAATTTCTGAGACTAACGTGGGGAATTATAGGTGATTTGGCATTTAAGAATTTACAGAACTATATGTAATTAGGGCAGATCAGGACTGGGCACTCAGGTACAACCAAGTGAGGAAAGCGAGAAGACATGGCTCCAACCAGCAGCTGGAACAGCCCAAGCGTGACAGGACAGGGGAGGAGGGAACATGGATACACCACAGTCAGGCTTTTTCCCTTAGTGCCGCCCCATAGAAGGCCAAGGCTGGACCTGAAGTCATCAGGAAACAGGATTCGATCTAACAGTTGCCACAGTTTTCAATCATATCACAATTCAGTGCTGTATGTGTGAGCTAGTGGTAGTAGTAACGCAATGAGCGAATCATCATCAGATCCCCACTCCTGTGCCTGGGTCTTAGGAATAAATGAGCCAATGAGAGAAAACATCCACTTCCGGGTATGACATCCCTGGAGAGAGCAGGGTAGGGAGTGAGGGAGGACCTGGAGCTTGGCTACAGCAGAGTTGGGGCCAGAGAGTGGGACGCAGCGGGCCCATGCACACCTTGTTTATCCTGCTGTTCCCTGAGACACAAACTGGGAGCCATCGGTAGACAAGTTATGATCCATGAGGGATCACTAATGCCACCTCTGTCTCTAGCCATATCTCTCATGAGGATTGACTATCTCCTACCTTTGAGAAACAAGGGATACAAGAGGTTAGTGTCTCCATCTCCTGCTTCCAGTTTTGTCCACATCATCCATTAAACAAATCCCTTTCCTTACTGGGAGCTGTCAATGTGAACACTGTTCAACGTAATCAAACTGTGAGGTTGTGGGGGGCTGGAAAGCATTTTTGATGAACTGTTTCCCCTGCCCTGATTTCTCTGCTAGACCATAGGCATTTTAGAAGATAACTATTATTATTACCTGTACTTTGCAAATGAGGAGATTGAAAAGTTAAGTAATCTTCCCCGGGTGACAAATCCAGTGAACTGCAGAGCCACCTGTGCCCAGATCTGTCTGACCCCAGAGTTCTCTGATGATCCCTAGTGAGCTGTCATACTCCTGGTGAGTTTAACTTGCCATCCATGCAAGCAAAAATAAGCCCCAGGAACAAGGATGCTCTCCGCCAAATTCGGCTCTGAGAGGAGGCTGTTTCAGGAAACCCATGTCCCTTTCCGTGCCTTTGCCCTGTCAGAGTCCCTCCTCCATCCCACTTCCCACCCCTTTCCTGCTCCTGTATTCTCAGGAGCTTTCTGATACCAAAGTATCCAAGAAAGACCTCTAAAAAAATCCTCCCTCAAGTGTTAATCACTTAAAGGTCAGAGAGCTTATGTATGTTTGGAAGAGGGATGAAGGGAGAAGATAATGAATCTCTGATGAATTTCCAGCTATTCTGCAGGGAGTGGAACAGATATGTGGGCTAAAAAGATATGAATAGCTCTTCAAATACATCAGACATGGGCAACTGCCGACTCATGAAATCAGCAAGAAAGGAATGAAAATGCTTGTTGCATAATACTTTAAAATAGCCTCCACGAAGGTGATAGGAAGGAGAGGACATTGTTGTTCTGATTTTAGAGATAAGAAATCAAAACCCACAGATCAAACCAAAATGGGCAGAACTGAACACAGTTTGAATTCTTCTGCTCCCTTCCAGCTGGCCGGCTCTGGCTGTCTTTCTCCTGCCTCTCTGAACTCCAGCTACCTCACCTGTTAGGCTCCCGCTAGGTCATCTTTTGAAGGTAGCAGGGTGCTTAGGAGGCAGAGGCAGTAGAAGGAAATATGTTTCTGTTTTTAAAGAATAATTCATACAGGACTCTTCTCTCAAATAGCTCAAGGCACTTCTCTGAGAAGCACTGTGGGAAGAAAACAGCAACCGGACTCCTTAGAGCATCAATAATGCACAGCGGCTTCTTTCAACTAGGGAGGTGTCAATCTGACTTCTCCTAGATCAGTAGGGGATCAAAAGTCACCAGTGGCTAATAGACCTTATTTGCGCAGAGGGTGCAGTTTCAGTCCACTCCCCAGTAACGGCCAGCCACATCAAATGGCCACCTTGATGTTCCGGTGTTCCTTTGCCTGCCCTTTGATCAGCTGTGGCTATAACTGCACAGCATCCCGCAGGGCCCACAGAACCCAGCTGGATGATTCTTCCTGGAGAAACCTGGTGGAGCCTGAGTGCTACAGGGCAAATCATTCATGCTCCATCCTCAGAGGTATCTACAAAGCAGCTTCAGGAAACCCAAATCTAACTGCATTTGGCAAGACAACTACTCCGAATATTAAGACATGCTGCACATTCATCCTCTGTGTTTATTCGTTCAGCCAGCATGTATTGATCACCAGGCACCAAGTGACATCTGTGTTCTCCCCTCTTCTTTCCTCCCAACCAAATCTTCCCTTTCCTTCGCATCCATTCATGTGTCAAAGCCTCTCTAGAGGCTCTTCTCTTTTCGTCCCTCTCACTAATCATAATCAGGGCTTCAGTTTGACCCTTACTTATTTTCCGATTGTTTTCTCACCATTAGCCCCGTCGTCCCAACTCTACGCCTGGCCCCGGACAAGAACCACATGGCATGTAATGGTTCTTTTACATTCCACGGGGTCCAGCATAGGGATAAGCTCCATAAATATTTGTTGAGCAACATGTTGGAGCTGAAAAATAGGGCACACAGTGAGCCCTCCATCAATGTATGCTGACCTAAACTAACTTGGCTCCAAGGAACAAAAAAGGATACCAGATGTTGGATATCAGCCTCAGCACGTCTTAAATTAGATCAGTAATTTTCTGCTCGGATGAAGAAATGCACTAGTATTTTATTCCTTCAAGAAGCATCTCTTGAGACTTAAGTTTCGGTAATTAGTAAGGCGAGTAATAGAGGGTCCCCAACTCCCGATTTCCCACTCCGTTATCAACAAAGTGAGTCGTTCTCTAAAAGCACAAACTGCAACTTTGATTCTCTGCCAAATATATGTTAAGTAATTAGCTATCTGCTTTACAGAGCACAGGAGAGGAAGTCAGTAAATGCCAGCTTTGCCAGGACAACCAGCCATATTAGGGAAGTAAGGCCCATGAATGTGAAATTTGAAAAGAGCAGTCAGGATAGTCTGAGTAGTGGTCAGACCCAACCCAGAAGCGGGGCTTGGATCTGCACTGTGGGGCCAGGGAGAGCTGCTCTCTGCTCCCTGCCCTGAGCTGCAGAAGGAATAGGAGAGAGGAGACGGGTGTTTGTCCTCACCACTCAGACATTCCAAAGTGAAGTCTCCTGTGCCTGGATACAATTCTTGCATATTTTGTAATCAGCAAAAATTAAACAAAAACCAAGGAATAGCAAGAAGAAAAGTAAACAAAAATGCTAATACTTTCCCACTCCAACGAAACAAAACAAGATACCCTACTTCCTGGGTCCAGTGTCCCCAACTAATACCTGGCTTCACTGCAAACAAGACTGGTGAGATGTTGCTGGTGGATCCAGGTAGTTTAAGATTGCTGTTTAGGCCAAGGATCCGTGAGAGGAAGAAAATAAAGAATCCATTGACTTAGACATTTCAGATTTAAAGGATGTAAGAACTTGGCCCAGGCGATGCCAGGTTATGGTTTCAAGGCCCTGGAATTCCTCTCCGGCATTGTGGAGGTGTGTTCGTTTTTTAAACGCATGCCAGAGAGTCCACACTCAGGGAGCTGTCTTTCCCATCCTTCTCCATCCACCAGATAGGTCCTTGACCTAAAAGGATTTCATCCCAGACTGCAACATAGATTATTATTATCACTATTACTAGTATTTTTCAATTTGTCCTGCATATCAGTAAAATGGTCACGGCAGATAAGCTATTTGCAACCTGTACCATCTTTCTGGAATCTCTGTTTCAGACGACCCAAAGGGATATATTACTAAAAAATCAAACCCGCGAGTCTCCCCGCCCAAAGTAGGGGCTGAGGCTGAGGAAGAGGGTTCATCCAAAGAGCCCTGGGGTTCGCAGAGCTCGAGGGCCTCCGAGGCCCTCTTGCCCCGCCCTCTCTACCCCATCCCGGGGCAGCCCGAGCTGTCCCTGCGCTCCCGGGTGGACAGAGCGCACTCACCGCAGGTTCCGCACGACCATGTCCCACCAGTCGGCCACGCAGTCCTGCTCGTCGGTCTCCATCCCGCACCGTGTGCCGAACAGCCACCGAAAGAGCTGCCGCCAGGAGCCCCGGGCCGGGCCGCGCCCCGCCCGCCCCCGCGGAGCCGGCCCGCCCGCCAGCCCCGCGGCGGGGCGGCAGCTGGGCAGGGCGGCAACCGCGGGGCGACGGAGGCGGCCTGATCCCACCGCGGAAGTGGGACACGGCCTGGAGCGGGATTTGGGGCTGCTCGCGGGGCACCGCCCTCTACACACACGCACACTCTCTCTCTCTGACACAGATGTATAATAGAAACAAATTTCCCGTGCCTGTAGCTAGCTCTACATAATTTTATTTTCTATTTTATTTTATACATCTGTATATGTGTGTGCATACCCTGCATGACGAAGTAAAATGTATTTTTACTATGGTAGTAATAAAATAAAAGTTTAATAATCACAGCTATAGAAGATCTTCATGAAGAATATAAACTTTCCTCTACTTTGACCTTTTTTTTTTCTTTCTTCCGTCTTTCTCTTTTTTTGGAGGTGTCCTCATCCCCAGTTACCCACTTCTTTCACACAAGCACACAACCCCTATCATCATTACTGTACAAAGAATTTCTTTGGCTCCCTTCTATTGAGAAATGGTTTATCTGTCCACGGTTTATGAACTACACAGCTATTCCATGAAACCACAATTAACTCCTTTTGGGTGTTTTGTTCATTGAGACGCACATAATAGAACCCCGCCCTTGCATCAAGAGACACCTCGAAAGGCTTGGCAGGACACTGGCTCTCATAATACACTGCCACCTAGGAGCAGGAACTGTCCTCCCCCAGTGCTGCTCCAGGGAAGCCACAGGGCGAAGTGCGGGGTCAAAGAAAGAAGAGACTGAATGAGGTTTGGTCGCAGTTTGATGCCAGCATCAAGTCTCCATCTTGGGGGCAAGCTGCAACCTCCCAGATATCAAGTGGCTCCTGTGCTGTTTGGGCTTTGCCAGCTGGGCGAAGGACACAGCAGGGGACTGCCAACCCACAGAAAGTGCCTAGGGACCCATCTGCGCGGGGCTAGTAGGCTAGTGTAGAAGAAAGCACCACACCTTTCAAGAAACAGCAGTTCTCTTCAAGGACTAGGCCATTTCACAGAACTGGTCAGGCAAGGGGGAATTCTATTCCCTGCCGCTTGTAATTGCTCTGGGAATGTTGATTTTCTAATTCACATCGAGGTAAAAGAGGAATCAAATCAGAAGGACCAAGGGACCACAGCCTGACTGACAAGCCAGCTGCAGTAGGGTTTTCACAGGGCCACATCTTGACTGATGAGAAAGGTTAAAGTCCAGCTCCAGCAGACATCAGATTCCACGGCTGGAATTGTTCATGAAGTGGGTCTGGAATCTCACAGAACTTACTCAGAAGAGCTCTGGATGAGAGCCTGGACCATGCTATGTGGATGGAGGTGGAAGGATCAGAGATGAGCAGTAGATAAGGGAGGAGAGAGCAGCAGCTGCATTTGGTCCCAGATTCTATTTCCATCTGTTTATTCAGGTTGAGAGGATAGAAGTTCGCATGCTGACTAAGCAAACAAACTTGTAAGCCTCAAGTCTAAGGAAATGTTTGAAATGCTCGGCAAAATCTCTGCAGTTGGAAATCACTGTGGCTTATGTTTTGTTTTTTTTTTTTTTTTACAGACTGTATAAATTAAATGCTAAGAGAAAGCTTTTCCCACATTAATAGCCTCTTTTCAAATGGAACATCCTGGAAATCAGAGACCAGAGTCCCTGGTATGATTGGACACTATCTAAAAAACAAGTGATTCATTCATTTATTCAACATCTATTCACTGAACAACTTTTAGGTGTCTGGTGCCACGTTGGGTACTATAGGGATACAAAGTCTGCCTGGTGGAGAGATTTATCTCAGAACAAATCATTAAAACACAGAATGAAAATTGAAGAGTGTCCTAAAGGCAGAAATCAGAGTAGAGGTGCCAGGGCCTAGATATTGGGAGAGGAGCATAAGGGAGCATTTTAGGGTGATGGAAATAGTCTATATCTCAAGCGTGCTCGTAGTTACCAGACTACGCGCAGTCACCAAAGTTCACAGACTTGGAAAGCTTTCAAGGGTAAATTTGACTGAATGTGAATTATACCGCCACAACCTGACTCCTGGAAAAGTGATCTAAGAAATGTACACATAAATTATATAAACAAACGTTCTGTGTAACATCATGGAAATGTCAAGACGAAGCTCTACATGGGTGCAAACATGTCAGAAACCAAAGATAGGATGTTATTTGAGCTTCAAATCGAAAAAGATACCTTAATTAAAGACGGGTTAATTTTACCAGCTGAAAATATTCTGGAAAAAAGGAATGGGGGATAAGAGTGAGTGTCTCAGGGGCTACATAGCTGTGGAAGTAAATAAAGCATTTGAGGAACGAAGAAGGAACAGACAACAAATCACTGATTTTTTTTACTATTTGGAGAAAATTTCATCTTGAAAAAGAAGTATTCATCCTCTTTGCATTTTCTTTTGTTTTGTTTTCTTTTTTTTTTTTTTGAATAGCAGCTTTATTAAGACAATTCACACACTGTAAAATTGATCCTTTCAAAGTGAGCAATTCAGCGGTCTTAGTAGATTCACAGAGTTGTGCACGTATCACCCCTATTTAATTTTAGAACATTTCATCACACCAAAAGCAAGCCCCAGACCCCTCGCTAGGTCATATGGTCATTTTTACTCCTTTTATTTTTATTTATTTATTTATTTATTTTCTTTTTAAAAATTTGTGTTACTTTTTAATTACAGTCGACATTCAATATTATATTAGTTTCAGGTGAGTGATACGGTCATTTTCTGTGTAATTTTGTGAGGAACTGCTAAATTGCTTTTCAAAGTGGCAGCCCCATTGCACAACCCCACCAGCATGAATACAATGGAAATTAGTACCTTGTGTTTTCCCTTCGTCATCTTTTTTACCCTTTCTCAGCTTTCCATACACAAATAAAGAATTTTTTAAAAATTGATGCTGTCAAGATTGAAATGAAAGGTTAAAGGGAAGTTTGAGCATAGTCCCAGATGATGGGGAGTGAGCACGCTAACTAACTCAACATTTGTTTCTTCCATGTTGTTTTAAGATTTTGTATTGTCTTTGCCTATATGAGATCTAATATAAGACAATTCATTATAGTTACAAGACTAGATGTTGAGTTATTCTTGGGTCCTTGAACTTGAGAGTGTTAATATAGGCTTCTTTTTGGCAAAAAAAAAAAAAAGGTGTTTTTTTTGGGAAGAAAGGGTGATGAGAGAGTTGAATGTAGGAGTGCTCGTGAGTGCCTTCTTTCTCCAAAGAATTCTGCACGTTCAAGATGTGGCCTTGTTGTTCCATGACAAGAGATGAGCCTGAGTTTGTTCCTCTGTCAGTGGAAAGATGGAGCCAGGATTAAAGCCCAGGGGTTTAAACTCCCTCCTACCTTTCTGCACACTGCTTTTCAAATTCCTCCTGCCCTTCTTTAAAAGTTAGTTGTCCTGAAGCCTTTCTTCCTAGCCCTGCTTCTCTTCTTAAGTTACATCAGTCTTTCCAAAATCATGTTTAGTTATTTGGGAAGCTTTGAGCTAAGTTCAATAAAATGTGCTCCTTTGCCAATATCTCATGTCTCAATATTACTTGGCTAATATCCTTTGAGAATCTCCAAGAAAAAGGTAGAGAATGCAGCTTTTCACTAAATTTGCCTCCCCTCTCCTTCCCTCAAACCAGTTCCATATTCAGGATTCCCTACCTTAAAAGAACTGTGTCATCAGCCCCAAGTGTCCCAAACCACAAACTTAGGGTTCATCCTTGATTCTTCTGCTCCCATAGCCCAGAATTCCCTCTAGATAGAATTATGGCTATTTCTTGGTTTGTTTGTTTATTTATTTATTTATTTATTTATTTATTTATTTAACAAATATTTGCTGAGCACATTTATATAGTATCTGGCTTGGGAAGCTTACACTCTAATCGTAAGGATAGAATCTACACAGATGAAAAGCTAAATAACACCAGATAATAAATAAATGTGTGTTACGGATGACATATTGCTGCGGGCTTAGTGAGAAACATCTCTGTGGGCTGAAGAGGTCAGGCAAGGAGGCCAGGGAAGTACTGTTTTGTTGCTTAGAAACAGCATTGGAGATGGGAGATATTTTTAAAAGGCTATCCAAAAGGACCCATAGAATATTAAAACTGGAAGGTATATAAGCGATCATTTGCCAGTACTCTCAATTTACACAGAGGAGACTGAGACCCAGAGAGACCAAATGACAGATGATAAACTGCATTTATACAGTACTTATTGAGTGCCCACTGCATACAAGGTACAGCACTGGCTACACTTATGCAAAAGAGCAGGCAAGGTGAGACTAATTGTCAAAGGGCACCTGGTATCTAGTAAGAAAATTACCTGTGTCAAACATTCCCAGGGCCAGAGCTGTGCGAGTAGATGGGACGAACTGGTAGCTGTAAACTGGGTTACTAGTTCTTCCACTCACCCTTAAAATGAGGAGAATTAAAATAGTTAATCACAGGTTAGTTATTTCTGCTTTGTGAGTAATCAGGGTGGAAGAATTTACCACCGCCTACAGTGTCCATTCATCTCCTCGGATCTCCAGGGAGGATATTCTGAAGCAATCTTTGCAGTGTCCACCCCAGGGAAGGTGACACAGCCTGAATTTTTGTGAAGCGGAACAATATAGACAGGTAGGCAGAGTGCCTCACCATCCGGGATTATTTTTTTCTTGACTTCTATTTGAGTTATTTTTTAAAATGTCCCTCTAACAAATTCAGAGTAGTTGTACCTCCATACTCCACACAGTCCAGCCCTAGGGAAAACAATGACATTGTTTTTATACCCTGGAGGAAGTCAAACAAGAATAGCTAAAAGATTACACAAGAATAGATTTAAAAATCTTCCTAAAAATGAAAGCTCATGCATGGAGAAATTGTGGAAGACAAGAAAAAGTCACGTTCATAGGTAAAGTAAACAGAACTGGCTTCTTGGTCCCAGGAAACCAAAGGTTCCCCATTCTGGGCTATACAGAGATGCCTGACATTAGCTTGAAGTAATCCATTCTTCCTTGTTTGTAGAATCTCCGAAGGTGTTCCTGAAAGTAGCCTCGTTTTCTTAGTTCCCCTGTTCGCGGCCTGAGTGTCTGTGTGCTCCCAGCACAGCTCGAAATTAGTGTATGTTTTCATCTTTGCCTTTAGTCTTTAAACAAGCAGGGAGAGAAACCCTGCCCTCCCGGGGCCTCTGTGGCGTGTGGGCTGAACTGTCTGCGAATGGTATTGGGTAGCCTGAGGCGGGTCTTCATTATCCTCGCCCCACCTGGTTTTGCACGCATGGAACAACCTGCCCCTAGAGAGGGGTTTTAAAATAATAATATGTAGTGCGAGGTGAGATCATAGATATGAAAGCTCTTCTTTGAAGTTAAAAAAAAAAACTCAGCCTACAAATACACAGTAGTGATGTTATTTTATTACTGAATATGTTTGATACTGCCTTTGTCAGGCTCCTAGCCACATTCATTTAAAAAGACAATCATCAGCATTATGGCTTATAGACTAACGTAGAAGTTTAATTACCAATAACTACGAATGCATACACTAATATACCAAGGAGGCTATGCAGCTACTTTCTTCTTCACCACTAATCAAAAGGAATTAAAAATTGATATCAGCAGGAGACTTGCCCCCTCCCTTCCTTACAGTGCGAGAGACAAAGAAATGTGAGAAGGTGGGGATGGGGATGCTCTTCCTTCTCCGGCCTGCTAAGGAGTTCCCAAAGGAGCCCTCCTCACAACCCGGACCTCACAAATTACTTGGCAAACTCCAGCTTGTTAATCCAGATGCGAGCGTTGAGTAGCATCTGAGAGCGTTGAGTAGCATTGTAAGGTGACCTGCTACACAATTTTTAGGCAGAAGGGCTTTAATGTGTACCATGCAGTCCAGAGTCTTGCACTATATGAGTCAGGAGTCCTTGTTGTGTTCAGTGTTACTTGTCAAGTTTGGGAGAAAATGTCATACATGCAAGCTATGTGTATCCCCAGCACCTAGCATAACATCTGGCACAAGGCAGGTGCTCAATAAGTATTTTGTAGGATGAATGGATAATTGAAAAACTTGGCGCTGTACAGCAGCAAGTCCAGTGACACAAAATTCCAATCTCTCCATCACATGCTTTCTCTGTAGGCTCCTCTGGCACGCTCTGATTCACACCTACAGAAATCTGAACTGCATGATGATGGGAAAGAAGAACCTAAGAAAAATAAAAGTGCTGGAAGGGCTACTGTGGAGGCCTGTTGCAGGGTCCACGGACTTGTTCTCTCCTTCTCCAGCCTGAACCAACTTCCGAGCGTAGCATAGCCAGCATGCTCTATGTAAAGGTGGGATCCTGCCTTACTCTTCCTTTGACCTATCTGAAGATTCAACAAGTATCCCTTCACTCGTGCAAGCCCGCCCAACAAGCATTTATTAAATGTCAACTGTATATGTTATATCATGCTAGACATTGTGGAGGAGAGTGGAAATATAAGCTATGGCTCCTGATATCAAGAACTAATATTATAGTTAGGAAAACTCTGCATTATTCTTCATTTATTCTATAAACATATTAAGCATCTGTGCTAAGTACTCTTCTAAGTGCTGGAAATCCAATGTTAACCAAGACAAATAAGTTAGTTCCCTGCTCTCATGATGCTGACATTCTAGAGAGTGGAGGAAAAAAACAGTCATACAAAAAAAAAAAAAAAAAAACATAAGGTAAGTTCAAATAAGTGCTATTAAAATGAAATCGGGTCATAGAGAAACTATTTTATCTAAGATCTTAGTAACAAGATTTGAGGGCAGAGTTCCAGCCGGAGAGAATAGCAAGTTCAAAGTCACCTAGATGGGAACACAAGCTTGAAGTGCTCACACCTCAGCAGGAAGCATAGGGAATAAGGGGGACAGAGATAGAAACAAAGGTTGGAGAGGTAGGAAGTCGCCAGGTCATGCAAAATTGCGCCCCTTGCTACGCAAAGTGTGGTCTATGGACTATGCATCAGTATCACCTGCGAGTTTGTTAAAAATAACCCCTAGTCTCCAGTTTCGTTTCTTTTCTTTTTTTTTTTTTTAAAGCCATAGGACTATCAGATTTCGGATGGCGTATATCTGCCTCTGATAAAGACCACTTCTCAAAGTCTTCCTTGCAGATAATTGTGGCTATGTAACATAAAGGAAGTAATATATGTGACTTCCCAGAAGTGTTCTTAAAGGGACATCCTTTCCTCCTTCCTGCTATCTGGAATACAAGTTTAAAGCCTACTTCTCCGGCAGCTATCTTGTACCATATAAAACTAACAATCCAAGAAGGTATGCTCTATTTCTTTTGTAGCTTCAAAAAACTCCCACTCAGCCCTGACTCTCTCCACCCCTCCTCTGTGGACACACATACAGCGATTAAAACATCATGGCCCTGACTGGAAAGTGGCAAGGAGGGAGGACACGGCAGAGGCCAGTGGCAAAGGCAAAGGTGCAAGGCTAAAGGTAAGTTTGGGGGGCGGGCCTTCTGCTGCCTCCCTCCAGGCGGAGAAATGGACTCCTCCACGCTGAGCTGCCAAGCCTGAAGTCCAGGTGGCATTGTCCCAGACAATTCTGAGACTTCTAAAATTGTTAAGCAATCACACATCTCTTGCTCTGTTGAAGAGACTTCAACCTGGGCTGATTAAACTCTTCACACCAGGTTTTTATACTTGGAAAAAGCATATTTTTTGAAATATTGAAGGACTGACTGATTCTCTTCAAAAGTCCCTACATTCAATCAGATAGTAACCCAAAACTCCTTCTGCACAGAAATTCCGGAGCCCCTACTGCCCAGGTTCTCAGCTGCCTTTGCAGATGTTGACGGGCACCTTAACTCTTAGAGTTAAATGTCTACAGATGAGCCGAATCTGTAATAACACAAGAATTATAGGGAAGGCTTTGTTCAGAGCAATTTAAATGGCCGAGGAATACGGGACTTGTATCTCAGTTTGTATCTTAGAATCTCTGCCTTACCGTCCCGGGTCATAAAGTGAATCTTGATCTAGTCACAGAAGCCTCAGGCAGGTGACTGAAGGAATGATGAAACACAGTGACCATCCCACCAAGTGCTCTACTTTCAGTCATACTGACTGCCCATTCAGACCCTGCCCTTCACAACTTTGCTTTGGCAGCAGACATGGTGTTGGGTCTAAGAGAGTCTGCCCACATGGGTCCTGCGTAGGCACAGAATTTGACCAGAGTTATTGGGTTGCTTTGCAGGAGATAAAGCCTGAGCTCTGTCCCTCAGAGCTATTTCTGGATTAAACAGTGGAAGGTCAGTGCTTACCTATCAATAAGATCGATAGGTGAGCACTCGGGAACCATAGAGGTTGCTTTAGCAGGTGACTTCGGGAAGTGACACCAAAACTGCCACTGCAGTGTAGAAAGATTCTGGGGTAAGTAGTAGGAGCAAGCGGCCATCTCCTCTAAAATGCCAAAGAGAAGCCTGCTGCAACCTTTCTGCATAAGGGAGCAGCCCCTTGATCTATTCAAGATGGAGGCTGCTTTCTAAATTCCATCCAGGACGACGTGATATTCTGTGTGGTCTCAGTTTCTATGAAACAAGAAGTGAATCCAAGAAACTACATGAACAAGCAAGAAACGGGAAGAACTGGCAATTAAAACAAACCCACAGAGGTAGCTAGTTTCACATCAAAATGGGGATCCAATCTGCTTACTGAGGACAAAGGTAGCAGGTGAACATGAGGAGACTGCACTTAGATGTGGAATTGTTTGAGCCATGCACCAGAAATCATGACACATCAGAGACTCTGTGCAAACTTACAATCACCATGAATATAGGATTTTTATTGAATGCTAATAAAATAACATCTAATGCATATCAATGAATAAGTCACATGGTTTCTCTGGAAGGGAGTCTCATTAGTAGAATTTATATCGTTAATGTGATCATAACCACTCCCTCTAAGGATTAAATTTATCCCTTCAGGGAAGTCACAATGAATTGCAAAAAAGAGAAAGAGAAAGGTGATATAATGATGTCTTCTAAAATGAAAGACTTGGTGAAAACTCACCTGCGTTATACAGCTTTCATTAACAAGTGAAAACACTGCTTTAATTTCATACAATTTATTGTCATGGGAGCTAATAGACGAGTGGGGATTTTCCATCCATTTATTTGCAAAGCAGCAAATTGACACGTTCTTCATTGTGGTTTTTAGATCAGACACATGGGGGCAGCAGTGAGCCGAAGAGGAGGGTAAACCACCCTGACACCTTTGAGCCGGTTCGACACTGGTCATCGAGATGCCAGCTAGCTCTGTTTAAAACGATTTAAACCAAACAGAAACATTTTTTAAACCTTTAAAAATTAAGTGTTAGCAGCATTTACTCTTCTAGCATGTGCTCCCTTGCTTCCCAAAATGTATGCTTTTCCTATTGACAATTTTTTTTTAAAAAATCCATTTAGGAGTTCTATCATTTTAAAGCTAAGAAACCTCTTCCTGACCAATTCAAGTTGAAACCCAGGGAGAGAAGCAAGATATTCCAACCGCACCGGCACAAACACAAGCTCTGTGTGGTGCAGAGGCAACAGGGACCACCTTTGCGGAGATCCCCCAGTGGGCGGGAGCTGACAGCACTTCATTGTCAGAGCAAACTGGTTTCCTTCGAGGGCTCCTTCTTACCCGGGGGGAATGCATGGGCACTTCCTCTTCCTCCTCAAAGGCAGATGCAGTTCACCCCTGCCTATCTTAAGGCTGAAGAACAGCTTGGGAGGAACTGGTTTGCTTTCACTGCGGGCAGGAGATTTTGCAAAGATACCACAGCCGAACCTTCTTTAAACACCAAAAACGAGGTGGCAGTGAGAGGGGACTAGAAGCAAAGGTCTGGGGGCAGGCAATTAAAGGGGTGTTTACTGAGGGCAGGCTGGTCCATCCAAACTGGGTGTTGGGCAGGGACACCCAGAGAGAGGGAGGGCCTGGGCTCACTCCCCAGGGCCTGGCAAGGAGCTGCCAGGACAGCCCCTCTTGCTGTGCCTGACAAGAGGCCTTTGTTAGGATGTCAGGCCGGATTTTATTTTTAGACTTCAGTGGGGCTGTTCTGCTCTGGTCTTTTCCTCCCACAGCTGTTGCTTCTGCTTTCCAAAGACCTAGCCTACAGGTGCTGTTTCCCTCACCTTTGGCAGTGACAAGTTGGAAGAGCAATGATTGCTTTATGGAGAGAAGGAAAAGGCCTGCCCCCAGGGCCTGAAAATCCTCCTCTGCTCTACCCAGCCCAGCCTGGTGTGCCTGCCCCTATTCCATCAAGGACCTCTAATCCAGGAGTTTTCAAACCAAACAATTCCAGCCTGAGGCTAGGCGACCTCAATTTATTGAGCACCCTGAAATGCGAGGCCCTCCTTACTGTCCTCCTAAGCATGGGACAAGTCACCTGGCACTGACCTGTGAAGTGACCAATGGAAAGAGAAGAGCCGGAATTAAATGCCAGAGCCCCCTCTCCATTCCGCTCCTACACTACAGGCCTTCCCTGGTAAAGAAGCGTTCCTTGTATGTATTATATTTTAAATAGTTTCTTTCTCTATGTCTTGGGGTATCTTCATCCAGCTGTCTCTCTAGACAAATCTCGGCGTAATTTTACGTTTCTGATTTTTTGAGCACAGTCACAGCCCTACTGCACATGTGGCCGCCAGCATCCCTGTGTGTATTTTAAAGTCTGCACAGAAGCAGAAATTGCCTGGGGAGTAGGACTGGGGAATGAGGCAATTTTGGTTTTGTTTTTGTTTTTGTTTTTTTTTTTTTTTTTTGCTTTCTACCTTCCTGTATTGTTTAATCTTGTCCCAAGAAATGAATTATTTTGTAATGCTTTAAAAGAAAGAAGTGAGGACAGCTCTAATGCCAGGGCCATTGCCACGTTGGACATGCCCTCAGCCAGAACTCCACACAGCAAGGTTTGCTCTTCTATCCTTAAAAATGTAGGTAAATTCTTGTTCCTACTGTTGTAGTATCCTTGGCTATTAAAAAAAAAAAAAAAAAAAGTATTAAGTGGCTATGGTGTCCTTGGAGACCTGTTTCCTGAGGAGTAGACTGAGGGCTTCCTTCCTCCACCCAGCATCCTGCTCCTCCTCCCACCCCCACCCCCACGCCATACTACTTTTTTTGTCTCTCTTTTCCAGAAGCATGATGCTATCAGGCCCAAGAGTTGGACAGGAAGAGGACTCAATACTGACAGGACCACTCAGGAAAACAGTAAGATAAGTCCACACAGTATACAATACTTTGAAAAGCAAATTGTCAGGAGAATAGAAGAGAACTGCCTGCTCCTTATTTTAATACTTTGTCCTTTAGTTTGTAATCTCTCTTTAGCCTCTAAACACCTGCCGAATGACGACCCTGTGTCTGGTTCTAGGTGCTTCCTGGCTTGTAAAGGGAGGTGGCCACAATTCCCACCCAGAGTACCACTCATTTTTGTGAAGGACACAGTTAAGTGGTGAGCTTTCTGAGACATGGGCAGGCAGGGCCATAGCCCACAGCCCCACGCAGCCCAGCCAGCCCAGGTTGGAGAAGGCTCTCAGGAGGAGATGCCTGAGCAGCGTCTGAAGGACCAGTTGGCCAAGCAGACAATAGCAGGGAAACGAAGTGATAACAAGGTCCTTTGGCTCTTGAGCTTTTCTACATATCACAGCCTTGTTCTGGACATTTCACATGTATCACATCGCTTAGTTTTCACAACCCTGCAAAAACACTCTTGTGGCTTTCATTATAAAGCTGAGGCACAGAGGGGCAGTGACTTTTTCCAAAGCCAGCAGTTAGGAGTGGTGGAGCTAGGATTCGGACTGAGGCGATCTCGCTCCAGAGCCCTCTCTTCTAATTCCCTGATTATCTTGCAGTTTGGGTCACTCAAAAAGTGAGGGGTGGCTCTTCTCAGGTGTGCCAGGAACACTGTTGTAAGAGCAGGCTTAGGAGAAAGAGGAGGAGTCACTTCAGATGCCTGTGGGGATTCCATGCAGACTTAAAGACCCCCATCAGGTCATGGCAGGAAGAGTGGAGAAGAGGAGGCGAGTGCCAGAGATAATTTTAAAGCAGTGTGTTATTTTTAAAACTGATATATATTTGACATATAACATTAAATAAGTTTAAGATGTACAACATGTTGATCTGATACATTTATGTAATGTAATGTGATTGACATTGTAGCATTAGTTAGCACCTCTGTCAGGGCACATAATTTTCATTTTTCACTGCAGGTGTTCTTAATCTGGGAACTCAAGGGGTCTGTAAACTTTGTGGGAAAAACATTATATCTTTACTTTCACTTTTACTAAAAACTATCATATTCTTTGGCTATTAATGTAAAAATTGCTATAATAAAGTTAGTAGTATCTATGGCTTTGTCACAATAGAAATCTCAGATTTTTCACATCACATTTCAGTTGTAGATATTTTTTAGTATAATATGTGTTCATCGCTACTTTAAAATGATAGTAATTAGACCCGACACTGGATTTGAGTATTTAATATTATATTAGTGCATTATAACATGTATTAATCTATCGAAACTTTTTATAATTTTGGAAACTGTATTTCAAAAAAATGATATTCTTTGTAAACCTTTGCATTTTATTTTATGCATTATAAAACATTATTCTGAGAAGCAATCCAAAATCTTCACCAGACTTTCGAGAAGTCTAATGATATAAAAAAAGTTAAGAATACCTGACTTTAAGGTAAAATAAATAATGTTTGCTAATGATTGGAGGTGAGGCGTGAGTGGGAAGGAGGAAAACAAAGATACTCCAAAAATATCTGGCTGAGTGACTGGATGATTGATGGTGACACTTTCCACCATGGAGAGTGCGGAGGGAAGAGAGGTTTGGAGAGGACGGTGACGATAATGAGGATCTTCTTTTGTGAAGATGCTGGTGTGAGAGGCCGAGTGTGAGAAGCTGGGTGTGAGAAGCCGAGTGTGAGAAGCCCACAGAACACACAGTTGGAGCTGTCCAGTAGAAAGCCGAAAAAACAGCTACGAAGTTCAGGAGCAACCATGGGAATAGAAATCTCATTTCAGAGTCAATGGCATAGACTTATTACAAAACCAGGAAGAGTGTGTGATATGGGAAAATAAAAGGTAGAGCCAGAGCCTGGGAGGCACCGGTCCCTAAGGGAACTGAGGAGAGAGGAGGGGGCAGCAAAAGAGACCAAGATCAAGTGGTCGAGGGATGACAGGAGAACCCGGAGAACGGGCCTTGGGGATCCAGGGCACAAAGGACGCAGGGGAGAGTGGTGTCCATTACAAGGCACAGCGGAGACGACAGACAGGATGAGGACTATTCAGAGGTCATAGACTGGTGACTTAAGGGGACAGTCCCAAAAGCTGTAAGAAACCAGATCTCAGTGAATTGAGGAATGAAGAGATCAGAGACCATACATATGAGCTCATCTTTCAAGACATTTAACGGGGGGTAGGAGGGCGGGAGGAGTTGGGAAGCCTCTAAAAAAGAGGTAGGCGAGGAATGGGGCAGCCAGAATCAAGGGATGACATTTTTTAGCGTGTTTCTGGTTTGACGGAGAAGAGCCAGTGAAGAGCAGGAGCATGGTAAGGAGGTCAGTGGAGAGAAGGAGCCCCCCTGAGGAGGTGTGCGAGACGAGAGGCCAGGGGCCCTCAGGACACAGGCGGAGGGGAGGAGTAGGGCCCTCCGTTCCTCTTCCGTGAGAGAGAGTATTACATACAACGGAACATACAGCTGAGTGTGGATGAGATGGGAAGAAAACTGAAGTCATTCCCTCGTTCCTGTTTCCTCCACACAGAGGTGGATTCAGGGCCTCATGGGCTGGAGATGTTTGCAGAATGGAAGGAAGGCCTGTTTAGGACAAAGAACACAAAATTTACCAAAGCAAAATTAGGGACAAAATGAATATTATTTAGAATGAGACAAGAAACCACACAAATCATAAAAATTTAAAAAGCAGACAAATACTATGAAAAATACTATGAAACTCAGAAAATCACGTGATTCATATTCATCAACTGGCACAACTCTACAATACTGTTTTTTCCCTACTTATTTGGCTATAAGCTCTGATAATCACTAAAACGACAATAATTTTTCTAACATTCTCTAAAGAGAGAGTAAAGGATAATTCAAGATTTCTTCTAAGGTGGTTAGTTGAAATTTGTTTTTTAGTGTTGATGGGGGGATGCATAAAGCTTGCGACTTCACACACACGCCTACTTGCTGTTTATAGTGCTTCTATCAGGCTCTGCTCTGCAAACAGAAGAATTACAATTCTAACATGATTCCCACTAAAAAAATGTGTGGCGTCTGAGCTTGAGCCACTATAACAACATACCATTGCCTGGGTGGCTTGAACGACAGGCGTTGATTTCTCACAGTTCTGGAGACTGGGAAGTCCCAGATCACGCTGCCAGCAGGGCTGGGTTCTGATGAAGACCCGCTTCCTGGTTTGCAGACGGCGACTTTCTTGCTGTGTACTCACAGCAAGAGAGCAAGCTCGTTGGTCTCTTCTTATAAAGTCATTAATTCCATCATGAGGACCCCCATCCTCATGACCTCATCTAAATCTATCACCTTCTAAAGGGCCCTTTTCCAAACCTCATCACAGAAGGGCTTAGGGCCTCAACATGTAAATGGGGCAGAGACGGGGCACACTCAGTCCACAATAATGCAGGAGTAACTGGTAATGCTGCACTATCTGCTATGTCCCTGACTGGGAAAGACTCCTGTTTTGAATATGTCCTGAGAACCCAATTCTTTACTTACGATTTTATATATCGGAGGATTACAAGAACTTGCCACAGACTAACTGCTGGCGCTGTACATCCACACCCTGTTTGCCCCTCTACCCCCATGCCTCTGCTGCCAGGCCCTGTGGAACACACTCCCATCACTTTGTCCAGCTCTGCACAAATGACACAGAGGACAGTAGGGGTCCTGGGAGCTGCTTCTATGCTGGGATGACCGGCAATAACTGAAATTGATATGGAAGTGACCAAAACACACAGGTGTTTCCCGGTAAACCCAAAATAAATGTGTCTCCAACTTAACTTCCTCTTAGCTGGAGCCCCAGATGCCCACGGCCATTTCATTGCTACATGGTACAAGGGGAACATATGGAAACAGATGGCCTCTTAACCGATTGCGATTATAATATCTCACTTTTGCAAATTTGACAAAAGCACCACGTGAACACATGGCTAGGGTCTCTCTCGGGGCCCTAGAAGTGACGGGCTCCTCCAAACAAGGGGATTTTTCTTCACGGTGAAGCTTTCTCTGCCCCTAGCGTCTGGGCTGTGAATGTGAGGTTGGGGGCAATGAGACAACTATTTAAAATAAAATAACTCACAGTTTTATAGTGTTTACAAGGGGAAACGCTATGTGTGTCTTAAATCATCTAATCCTCGTAAGAGCTCTATGACGTTGGTTTGGTCCTGTGAAATTCTCCATTTTACAGATAAGGAAACTGAGTTACAGAGAGGTTGGGTAACTTGCCCAGGGGCATACCTGTAGTAAGTGCCAGGTCTGGGATTTGAACCCAGGCAGGCTGGTTCATGCTCACACCCAGTACCTGGAGCAGCCTATCCACAGCACACCGCAGCTGCCGCCACCAGGACAGGACGCTGCAGTCCCACCTATTAGACTTAGTATGTGTTTTTACAGATTTGCCTGTTTTCTGTTCCTCGCTACTAAAATATAGATCCTTTGAGGGCAGAGCTGTCTAGTTTGTTCACTGCTGCATCCCAGCACCTACAACGGTGCTCGGCATGTAGTGTGTCGTAAATATTTTGTGACTATCTCAAACTCTTTAATACTGCTCCGAACATTTTAATTACTCCGAGAAGTAATCTATTTGGAAAGCTGTGAAAGAAAATGAAAATAAGAGGAAGCACATATGAAAAATGGGAAAAGTTTGACCTACATGAAATCCAGGGCAAAAATTACCTTTATATGCTTTAAATAAGATAGTCCGCTCTGTCTTAAGTGTTTGCGGTTTGCGTTATCCAGTCTCACATGTCTTAATTCAGGCTGATTATATAGAGAATTGACTAGGAAAGATCAAAGAATTTCAGATGGTCTTGAGTACCCAGCTGTATTTTGAAATTCCAAATTTGCCTTAGCACCTGACTGTGTATGATTATGTGCTATGTGATTTTTTCCTGTAATGCTCAAGGGCTGAAGAAAACAGAGGGGTGGGTTCAAGATTGAAGATTTGTTGGTTGGTTGTGCCAGCAAGTCAGAGGAGTAAGGGAGTCATGTCTAATAATGAGAGTGTTCTTAAACCCAAGAGGCCCAGGGGCTGCTGGATGAGAGATTGAAGGCCAATGCCTTATTAAGACTGAGAAAAAGAGACTCAGGGACATGGACAATGGACTAGTGGTTACCAGAAAGTAGGGGGTAGGGGAGGAGGGGTGAGGTAGACAGGGTAAAGGGGGTCAAATATAGGAGGATGGGAGGTGAAGTAGGTAAACAGGATCAAATATACGGTAGCTGAAGGAAACCAGATTTGGGTGGTAATCACACAACAGACTATATAGATGTCAAATTATAATATACACCTGAAAATTATATAATTGTATTAACCAATGTTACCTCAATTTAAAATTTTTTTTTAAAAAAGACTGAGAATAGATGGGATGAGGGTACAGGGAACGGAAGGGTATAGGGTTGAGGTCGGAGTGGAATTTCAAAGTTCAAAATTTCAGAGGTGGAACAGTTGCAGGTGATGACAAGGTCTTGTAACAGGATAGGAGATATTGATGGCAAGCGAACAAAGCTCTTGGATGAGTCATAGGACACAAGAAAATTTGATATTATGTGGGTTAGGCACTAATGTATACATTCGTCAGCTTGAGCTATGGCTTGTAAATTGTAAAGGCAGCTTTAAATATCACCTCCAACAGTCCGTTTTGTTTTAAAATACTTTATTTATAGCAGTTCTAAAATAAAGGTCTTCCCCCAAATTAACAGACCAGGACGCTGTCATCATCTCAATTCAGTATGTTCATAAAGTTGTGGGCTGTGAGTTTTGCTTGTTGAAGGTTTGATTCTGTTCACATGTACAAAGAAGTGTTACTTTATAGCTCTAGGTTAAAGTCCCTTTTGAGACGATACTGAAGAATCTCTATTTTATTTGGTGCTACTAAAGACCATAAAAGATGTTTAGTCTCCAGAAGTTCACATTCTAAGGCTACAAGACACTCAGTAGATACATAACTATAATGTTAAACAATGGTAGAACAGATAAAAGCACTTAGATCTTCCAGACACCCAATTCACGAAGTGTTCCAATTACAATAACCAGCTGATTTTCAGAGAAACAAAAAACTTTACCAGGTATTCATCAGTGGCTTAAAAAAGAGAGATAATGGAAGCTTGAAATTGGATGTAATGTCCAATGAGGAGTAAGATTTCAACTTCTTTCACTGCCAGGTGCAGCTGAGGATAGGCAAAGAAATAGTTTGTTTTTCAGATTTTTTTTTTATCCCGACACATGAAAAGAAGGTATCATAAATCCTAGATCAACTGTAGCCAGCAAGTAAATCGATTATATTCTGTATTAAGGATAGTCATAATAAAAGAACCAATCCATGTGTTTCATTAAATTTGCCTGAAATGAAAAGAAAACTTACAGAAGCCTTTCAAAATAGAGGTTGTGTAAAAGGCTTTCGACCTTATAAACTGTCTAAGCGATTTCTCCTTTCCCTGCTTTGGAAGGCAGGCTTACAGGCACCTGGGTAGTGAGCGTTGTGGAAGTTACAAGTGAAGGAATCCATGCACTAGATCTTACATGTGCAGTAATTTTTAGACATTTTAGAGAACTAGAGAAACAATTTTGCCCTTTCCATTTTCCCCTACTGAGTCTTCCACATCTCTAACACAGATGGAGCACATGTAACAAAACCAACCAAATGCAGAGGATGCAATCTGGGATATTAAAAATGAAATCTTTTCCAAATCTTCCCAAGCTCTTTTAAAAGCATTTTCACTCAAGTGTTAAGGCAGCTAACAGAGGTGTCTAAAAATGGAAAGAAGGAGAAGAGCTGCCCCAAGGGATCCTTTTTCAAAGCCAGTCAGCATTAATATTTACTTCTTAGAAAGGGCTCTTTACACAATCAGCAAATATGGCCAAATTTAGTCCTATGTGGATTGAAGATGATTCTCTCCCAGGGGGCTCTTCATTAAGAATCTTTAAATATAAAACTGCGAAATCAAATCCAGAAATAAGACAAATAAGCAAATGCAATTAATACCCAGGTATGATGTTAACATTTCCAAGGATTCCTAATAAATATTCAGTACCATTAAATTATTCAAGGAAATCAGTAAAGAAAATATGGCTAGCTAGATTTTAACATTTCACTCTCACTCTTTATTCTAGCTCTTTATTCTAGAGACATCGTAGCTTATATTTTACATTTTCATAATATTTAAAAATAAGAACCTATCAATTGCGGCTCCTGGGTTTAAATTTTTCTATGTAAAAAATAATTTATTCTGAGCCAAATGTAATTTCATATTTTCTAGGTGTAGATTAACCCCAGGAAATTGTGTTCAGATATCACCATTCCATTGCCATCATCCAAAGAATACATCAATATTCAATTAAATGTAAATATAATTAATTTTTTTCCTCCTTCTTTTCCCCACTGGGACACATAAGTAAACTGTTTGAAATGTATTACTGATGGAAATTAAATGTAAATTACTTATTTCTTAATTTATAGAGCCTCCGTGCACTGAAAACTGATCTAGGTCCTGGGGATACAGCCATGAACTTGGTGAAAAACACCCAGTCAGCCTAATAGGGGAGGCTGGTGACAGCCCTGTAAATAAGCAAATGAACAAACAAGACCATTTCAGATGAGTGCTGTGAAGGAAAGGAAATCTGTTCATGGCATAGAGGGTGCCTGAGAATGGGTCAGGGGCAGGGCACAGGGTATTTGGGAAATCAGAGAAGGTGATATTTGGATCAAGACAAGAGAAAGAGTCCACTGTGCAAAGAGGCTGGGGGAAAGCATGGCAGGCAAAGGGAACAGCTAATGCAGGAAAGAGCTTCCTGCGTGCTCATGTGACAGAAAGAAGGCCCGAGGGGCTGGATTGGAGGGCGGCGCTGGTGGAGGGGCCAGTGAAAGATGAGAATCAAGGTGTTAGGCAGGGCCACATTAGGTAGTAAAGATTTGGAGTTTATTCTAAGAGTGAGAAGAAGCCACAGAAAATGACCGCATTGTTTAAAGGTCACTCTGTCTCCTGTGAGGCAAAGGGATGGGCAGGAACAAGTGTGGAAGCAGGGAGACCAGTTAGACTGATGCAGGAGTCTAGGAGAAACACGACGGTGGCCGTAAGCAGAGTGTTGGCAGCGGGGATGATGAGAAGTGTTCGATTTCAAAATATATTTTGGAGATTCAACCCGAAAGACCTGCTGGTAGTTAATTGTATTTTCTTGAACTATTAAGTTCTCAATTGAGACACATTTCCAAGGCTTTTCTGAAACAATTTTAGATCCAACTTCCTTGCCCTCATCTCTCTACTCATACATCTATGCACTCCTTTTAGATCTCAGAAAAATACCTCCCCCCACCAACTCTCTCAAATCATATTTGGTCCAAACGCCTTACCCAGCCATTTGTTCCAGCATGCCGAGTGGGGCTCAGCTGCTACTATGTCTACACATCTAAGGAGTGACTCTCCAGACAGCCTTACTGTGTGTTCTCTCCTACAGGCTCCTAGAGAAATCTCCAAACAGTCACTTCATATTTGTGCATGGCTCTTCACATGCCCGAGACTTCTGCACCATCTGGGGGTCTGCTTAGGCTGCTACAGCAACCCCGATAACATTACCAACACCCAGCTTGATACTAGGGTCTTTATATGCCTCCGCCACTTCACAGAGGGCAAAAGCCTCAGCAGCAGGTTGAACGATATTACCACAGAGGAAACCAGGACATAGACCCAGTCTGCAAATTGTGAAACAATAAGAATTAAGCCAGGTGAAGCTCAACTGGGCCCTTAACCTGTGGCTGCTGCCCCAAGAATGCCCACCACCACTCTTGGTTAAGCATCATAGTTAGAACATGACTCCAGAGCCAGATTTCCTGGAGTCAAATCCAAATGTCACCATGTTTTAGTTGTATGGCCTTGGACAAGACACTTAACTTCTCTGTGCCTCTGTTTCCTCCTCTATAAAGGAGAGAGAATAATAATAACTGCCTCATAATGTGATGATTGAGTGAGTTACTATGTATCAAGTGCTTAGAATGATACCTGGTATAGAACAAGTGCTATGTAAGTATTAGCTCTCACCATCATCATTCTCCTGTCCCCGCTCGCTAATATATCACCTTCGTTTCATGTTTGTACAACAGAAATTCAGCTATATGATCATTGAGCCATTACAGAAAGCCCCCTAGGTAGGTGTCCAGGTCAGCAGGATGTTAGGTGAGTGCATTCTGAGGTCATTACAAGAACAGCTTGGTGGGGCAAAATGATGAGGCAAGTGTCAGAGATACTAAAGAGACACTTAATAAGTTGTGATTAATTTACTCTGAATAATGCATTGAAGTGAAGACATTTTTAAAGCATTTAAATTAAATTATTTACCATTTCGAGGCTCATTTCACTAACTAGCAAGTGTGTGGAGCCTGCTCTTTCCAGTAACTGTGCAGTTTCTCAGAGTTAAGTTCTGCATCTCAAATTCTTGACTTCACTTCACTGTTTTTAGTCACTACAGCCTTTAGGATGTTTACCAGCCAAACTAGGCTAGACTTATCCGTGGTAACAAAAATAAACAAATTTCAGCTGCTCAAAATGATAAAGTTTATTTCTTGTTCATGCTACGAGTCTATCATGGAAGGGACAACAAGGCCCTACTTATTGTAATTATTGAGAACCAGATTGGCAGAGGCTCTGTCTCAACATGCTTCCCTGACTGAAGGGGCAGGGGTGAGGGCATGTGGCAAAACACAGGCTGGCCCTGGAAGCTTCTGCCCAGAAAGGACCCAGCATGCTGCTCATGTTTCCTTGGTCAAAGCAAGTCCTAAGTCGATGTCTGGGCTTAAAAAGAAGAGCGTGTACAATTTTTCTGTGTGGAAGTACCCCAAATCTTTGGAGACAAGCTACCACAGGAGTTAACTGAAAGTAAGAAAACCATCTAAAAGCAACATGAACTATTAATGAAGGGGTTATTTCTCACACAATAAGAAGTCTGGAGGTGGATCAAAGCCCAAGGTGGTAAATCCATCAACTCAGGAAAGTCTCCAGGGACTCACTTTGTTTCCATCTTTCTACTTTACCACCCTCGGGATGGCAGCAATACCTCCCTTCATGGTCACGAGATTCCTACAGTAGTGCTAGCCATCGCATGCAGACCAGCAAAATCCAGAGAAGAACACTAGTATTTCCTCCTATGGGTCAAATATTGAGAAAGTCTTTCCAGAACCCTTACATTACTTTGCTTCCCATTTGCCAGAATAAAATCATATGGCCGTGACTTAGGCAGTCACCGACAAAAAGAATAAAATCACCTCCTGGGATGAGAAAAGGCTTATATTCCCTTTGCACGAACGACTCTGATTTCTGTAAGAAATATGCCACTGAACATAAGAAATCAGGAGACTGTAACCTAGTTTCGCCTAGTATGGTAAGCTCCTTTATTCAGAGGGACCACAGAGTCCCTTCATGAAAAACTTTCATTTGTGCTTACATAATCATTCACAGTGAAATAACCATGGGCAAATAAAGCAAGCAAAACAGGCCTATAATAGGAAGGATCATTTACCTAAGGGTCAGGGAAATAAGAAACTACTTTGGATTGTTATTACATCCATCTCAAAAGAGTCGACCGAAAGAATTCACCACTCCCTTCTTTGTGTCACCCCGGCCCCCAATGACAGCCTAAACATCCTTTCCTCATCATTTTACCTGCCACACTTTATTGCCTGTATCTGTGTACCTGTCTGTCTCCACCTGGAAGACTGTAAGGTCCTTGAAAGATACGGTGTGTTTCATCTATTTATTCCCGTGTGTGATAAAAATAATAGTGAATAACATCAAATGATCACCCACAGTGTACCAGAGCACATTCTAAATTTTAAATGATTTCATTCTTGTAATACTCAAAACTGTCCTATGAGGCATGTGCTATTATTACCTATGTTTTATAGATGAAGAGACAAAGGGTCAAAAGATTAAGTCACTTGACCAAAAGTACACGACTATTAAGTGAGAGTTAGATTTCAAATGCAGGCAGCCTAGCTAGGTTATGCCTAGCACATTTGCCAGACAAATGGATGAATCTAATTTACTTTAACATAAAACACTAAGGTGAGAGAAAACGGAAGTGAAAAACAAGTGATATTGACTTTTATTTATATGTAGAATCTGAAATCAAGTATAATTGACTTAAATTCCCTGAGGATAGAAATCATGTATGTTTCCCTTGCCCAGTGTGTTATCTCTAACTTCTAGTACAGTTCTTGGCACTCAGTGGGTTCTCAAGTATTCTAGGAAGTAGAGGAGGGAGGAAGGGAAAAACTGAGTGAAGGAGGAAGGAAAAGAGGGCAGGAAGAAGGAAGACCGAATGAATAAACACAACTAGTGTCCTTCTCTTGCCCCTTATGTTTTCTATCTTCCCTTCCTCTATTACGTCCATGAGTAACTTGGCTTTTGAAGTCTGCAACGTTTGAGGTAGGATAGGAGAAAGCGTTAGTTTCTAAGTATTAAGTGTTCTGGAAAAGAAGAGTTTACATGCAGCATTGTTACAGAATAGCAAGGCCTTTCTGCTGCCCTATAATTCATTTGGCTTTTGAAACAATGTGTCTTGTGTAAAGTAGACTTTTCATCAAACTGAAACATTTTTTAAGAATTTGGACTTCTGCTTTCTCTTCTAATTGTGTGCTGCTTGAAATGTCAATGCAATGCAGGGATGACAGTTCCCACATGGACATATTGATTTATTTTTAAAAAATCAATGCAAGGCCATAAGCAAATGAACAGCAATAATTAAAGGCCAGGAAATGGCCACTGTCAGCTGATGGATTTATTTCTCCTGCTGTCCCTCCACCAGCAATGTGTTACATTCGATAATAGGCTACAAACATTAAGTGTGATTTTTCTTCTTTCAGCGCCATTGTCATAGGACTCTGTTTTCATAGGTTGCTTCAAACAGCAAGACAAATTTAATATCTAAGATCTAATCCTTAGACTGTAGAGACTCCCCATTCTAGTTTTAATCAGCAAAGTAAAATCATAATGAAATTGAAACATTGCCCTTTGTCACAAGTACATTTTAAGTGTTTTTATTCCTAACGGGTGTCCAAGGTTCTGTGGTTGAGTTTGTTATTTTGATTCCTATCCAAAAGCTAATTTTAAAAAGTGTCTCTCTTTGGTCTAACCTTGAACTAGAACTTGAGTCTTTGAATATCCTGAAATGTTTCCTTTGCTTTTTATTCTCAGACTTTATTCAAATTGTTTTTTTATTAGAGTATTTTTTTTTTCAGGTATCTCCTTCAATTTCAACATATCCAAAAATGAACTCACTGATTTCTCTGGCTTTCACCTCCTGAGTTCTCTTTCTTGATTGAAGGTACCATCATTCACTCTCTGATCCAATCCAACACTTTAGCCACTTTTGATTGTTCTAGCTTTCCCACCTACATTCAGTTAGTTGACAAGTCCATTTATTCATTCTCCAGATCTATCTTTGCCTTTTTATTCTCGTGCTCAGTAACCTAAGTCAGTCCCTCATCATCCCCACCTAGAATATTGCAGTGACCCCCAAACTGGCTTCTATTATTTATCTCTTATCGCTCCAACCCAGTCTTTATATTTCTATTTAATTATTTTCCAAAAGAGAGATGTATTGTATTTCTCCTCTGCTCAGAAACCCACAACGGCTCACTACTGCCGATTTTTAAAAAGCCCAAATTTTTTAACTACATTCAAGACTCTTCTTCAGTTAATCCCAGCCTACTTTAGCAGCAGCATCTCCTATCACTGCCTACCATCGGCGTCATTATCCCCACGCATATATGAATTTCCCCCAGATTTATTATGACATTCCTCAATTCCACTTACCTGGCAAATCCAAATTACCCTTCAAGGCCTAGTTCAAATACCCTTCCTTTTATGGAAACTTCCTTTATCTCTAAATAGATGTATTCACTTCTTCTGTGTTCTCATAGCATTTTGTTTTTATTCTTATCATGCCCCTTGTCTTGAGTCAGGTTCCCAGAAGCTGATCCTGAGAGGAAGATTTGCAGGGAGGTGTTTTATTAAGGAAATGCTTTCAGAAGAGACCCGCAAGTGAGTGAGGGATGTCGGAGAGGGAAAGGAAAGAGACTGAGCAAGGGTGAGTTCTAGAGGGAGTAGACAGCCTACTTCCACAAAGACATCAATTTATGTTCTGCTATAAGGTGAAGGAGCTGAGCTTCCTTACTCCCACACTGAGCAGTCATTGGTTAGGAGCTAAGGTCCCAAACACTTCTGCTCTCTGCACATGTGCATAGTACTTAAGGGCAGCAGAGTCATAGGTTCAGGCCATTGGAAACAAAAGCATATCAGAGCTGATAGAAGGGCACGTGGAAATGGTAAAAGGATCCCCAAGCATCTGAGAGGAGTGTCAGCTACACATCTTAGTCTATAGACTGTCCGTTTCCACCTAAGCATCTCCCAGCCACTAGATGGTGAACTGCTGGAGAGCAAAGACCCCTTCTTAGTCATCCTTATGTCCCTAAGGCATGGAGGTTATCACTTCACATCTGAAAAATGCTTAAATAGCACTTATTGGTTTGAATTAAATACTCCTTTCCTAAATCTTGTGTGACATTTTGCTACTACTAATCATATTGTGGAGATTTTGTTCCCTAACTGGTTTAGTTGTATAATAACAGATATATGGTTTCAAAACCTAAGGTTCAACTTTTCACCTCACACTTTTCTTCCTGGAGTAATAACTTGCTCAGCACATCTCTTCCTAAATTCCAAGACAGGATGCTTGCTCTGTTCAGTCAAGGCTGCCAACTCAAGAAACATTTTTGAAAGATCACAATCAACATCATTGCCAAGAGAAGAAGTTCTTGGCACACAAAGAACCTGGTTCAATATGAGATGCCAGATGGTGATTTCAACTTCAGCTAAATTCCTGCTGAAAATAAAGTGTTTGAACTGCAGATGAGAAAAGCTTCTATGACAAATTTCCAAGTGTTAGAAGCTTCAGAGGGAAATGGCAAGTGTTGATACCACCCTATCCCCCAAAACCACATGCACACATACCATAAAACAACTACCTGCATCTGGTAGCTAAGATTCCCGATTCCCACAAAGATGCCTTTGGTCTTTAAGAAGACTATTGGCCCTGATTTGATTTTTACTAATATTAAAGTGCAAAAACAGAGTCGATTTGATTTTTACTAATATTAAAGTGCAAAAACAGAGTCCAATAACAGCAAATACTATTTAATTGTGTACAGTATTTTTTCAAAGGGTGTGTCCCCTTAGCACTTGCTGTGAGCTTTCTTGGTATCTGGAGGTAGCTCTCTTTCCTATCTGCCAATAATTTCATTATTAAGCCAATTAATAATCAATGTATCTCCCCTCCCTAAATACTTTTAAATTACATGGGATATATGTAAATACAAGCTGATAGTGCTTGGCCCAAGCATCCTTGGATTCTTGACTCACTGGTGCAGGAACTTGAAAGCCCAGGTTGCCTGATTCAAGTCAGGGCAAACACTGAGGTGTAGTGAATGCCCCAGACTCCACTCAGGATTTGGCTGACACTAGGGTTCTGTCCGAAATCGTGCCCTTGCTGGCTTCTCCTCTTCTGTTTACTCTGCCTTGCTCTTCCCGCTTCTCCTCCCCTACCACACCCCCTTGCGGGCTTCTCCTGGGAGCATCTCTTTAATAAAACTCCTGCACACAAATCTTCATCTCAGGGTCCGTTTATGGGGAACTGACCTAAAATTCTGGACAATGGAAAATTCAAGTTATTTTAAGCTAATAGAAGGGCCATTGTTTCTGGAGCATAAAATGTATACACAACTACTTCATCAATCAAGATCTCAGAAGGAAACAGTGGATGAAATCCAATTAGGTACTTGGAGAATAGTTAATAAAAGGACTAATTACAAAGGGGTCAGCTGGGTGCAGAGAAACAAGGATAACACCTGCCCGGAAGCTGTTGTCTGGGATTTTATTACCAATCTTAGGCCACATTGGCAAGAGGAGAGCTAGTGACAGAGTTGTGTGGAGACGGCTATGCGACAGAAGGTATGATCTTAAGATGGTACAGAGACTCCAGCCTACAGAGACCCCATAGGGAGCGAGCTAGGTGAATAACTAACGCCAACCTCATGCTCCTTCCTCCTTCCAGTCTTCCGTCAGTGATTTTGTCAGCTGGACCAAATTAAACACCAGTTTGCAAGGGAGCCCCTTAATGCAGTACATCTAGGTTGACCTCTCAGGAGGAGAAGGGCAGAGAGGACATCTGAGGGAACAAACAGAAGCAATCCAGCACACCTACTTACCTCTCTCTCTCTCTCTCTTTCTCTCTCTCTCTCTCTCTCACACACACACACACACACACACACACACACACACACGCATAGTTTGAGCTGTTCTTGACTTTGACCTGTGACTGGGGACATATAAATAGGGACTAATTTTTTTTTCTCTGCTGACATTTTCTTTTATCTTGTTTGTACTTCTGGGTACCCAGAGAGAGGCTATGTGATATGGGAGAAGAGACCTCAATAATCAAGAATTAGACAAAATACATTTTTATTAAAGTCTGAGTATGGCATCTGGGCATCTCAGCATTAGCCCCCAAACTTCAGTCTTGAAAATGTCATTTTATATAGATTTAAATAGGACTCACAGAGCTCACTGCCATAAGATTTATCGTCATTTGACCTCAATATTTCAATATGAAGAGGCCTAAATTATATCCTTTTAGAACCATGCCTGTTCTCTCTCCATTGATAATGCAATGCTAACCAAAGAGTTATGCTGCTTTCTAATTGCTTTCTCAACAATCCAGGTGCAAAGATACCCTCATTATTCAGTTTACTCCCAAATGTCATTATCAGAAGCAACGCTCGTCCTATTGGTCTCACTTTTCAGTTTTCGACACAATCATTTTCCCTGAATTGAGCTTTGGCTTGGTTCAGGAAGCCCTAGAAAATGTCCAGAGTAGAAGACAAAAAGTCACTCTGTTATTTCAAGGTCTTTGAAATTAATCACAGAAAGCCACATGGGTCCTCAGGACACCAGCGGGAGCTGATGTGAGTGGGATGAAGGATGGAGGATGGAGAAACACTACTCCGACACACCCCTGGGGAACAGGCATTGCACAGCAGTGACTGCCTTCTTGTCTCCAGCCTTCTCTCTGCCGGGTACCCTGCAGAGTCGGATACAGCTGAGTAGAAAGCAGGTAGGCTGCGGGGCAGGCATTAACTCATGGCTCACAGGGGTGTCATTTCTAAGTATTAACATAGTACGTATTGGGCTAGTTTCTTCTGAAATTTTAGTTTTTAAAATACTTTTGGGAGTCTAAAGGTTTTAGAGGGTGGTGATTTTTAAAAATGTTTTTAAACACTGTGTTTCATTCCGAGGTAGCTATTTGCATCACCTACGAACCCTCACAGAAGACAAGTCTTAGGGTGCATGGGCTGAGGCTAGCGGTCTGATGCAGTCACTGTGTGGTCGTTTTGAGCAAGGCACCGAACCCTCCTGAACCCAGGTTCCTCGTCACAACAAGGAAGTGGGGATGATGAAGTTGGAATCTTCTTTTTTTAACATTGCACTGTCTGATACATGTGGCCAGTCTGAATCTAGATGTGCTGCAAATACAAAATACACACCAGATTTCAAAGACTTCCTATGATTACTAATGTAAATTATCTCATTAGTAATTTTTGTATTGATTATATGTTGAAATGATAGGATTTGGGGATATATTGGTTTACATAAAATTAAAAATTTTACTTTTCAAAATTTATCTACTGGAAATTTTTGAATTACACATGTGGCTCACATTATATTATTTTATTATTTACTTATCTATTTCTGGAACTATTTTCACATATGTTTCTGGGTTCCCATTTCTTTTGTGTGTGCATCAAATTCCAGAAGACTTAATCTTGTTTGAAAAAAAAAATGGTACACCATTTTCTAGTCAAAGGTCTTATTTTTTGTTAAGTAAAGATTTCATGTCATGATGGCTAAGTGTGCGGGGAAAGAACACCAATGTTCCTTAAACTAGAATTTAATTTCCTTCTGCTTTGAATGAACTGTGGTGTCAATCTTTGGGCACTTACAGTCTTTAGAACAGTGGAATATTTCTAGATTTCAGCACATGAAAAGAAATAGTTCTAAAAATGACGGTCGGCCTCCCCATCCCCATGCACACATATGCAACATCTCTTCTCCATGTGACTGCCAGGTATTTGGAAAGTACCTAAATGATCAGCTCATGAGCTCCAAAGACACACTTGCTGATGCGCATTATCTACTGGGTCAAATAAAGAACCGTGGACAGAGACAGGGCATCATATATGTCTTTGGGCTGATGATATGGGCAGAAAGAGAAGCAAGGGGAAGTTTTAAAGCATATATGAGCAGAGTGGAAGGAGAGTAGGTTGGGAACATTGAAGGGACATACATGTGCATTGGTCAAGTACAGCCGTGCGTGCTCAGGAGATCTAGGATCTGATATGAAAAGCAAAAAGGCTGAATGACCTGCTCGAGGCGATGTTTTAAGGAAACCACCTGTCTTCTCTGCCATGCTATATGTATGTGTGTCCCCCAGCTGGAGGATCTGATTAGAATCAAATGCCACCTCACATTATACCCTTACTCTCTTGTGTATGAGAGAATGATACATTCTTCAAGGGCAACAGGTAAGAATGAAATGTGGTCTGTAAAGGGTATTAACACAGGGTAAACATTTACATTTTTTTTCCATTTTTCCTTATATTGCATATAATGTAGAATTGGAGCTTGGCTACTATTCCTGTTGCTGTCTTCATTTTTGTTTAACAGAGAAAAGTTCAAGTGATAGGTTCTAAGGTAAGTCCCTGTTTTCTTCCACTGACCTGAGGGGGCTAAAACTATCTTTCACCCTGTGCAACCTAAACTGCGAGCGCATTGTGTTAAATTTCCTACCTTGGTAGGACTGCTCTTGCAAAGCTACACCATACTTCCCCCTCCTTTTTAGGGAGGTTGGAGGTTGAATGTAATTTCTAGTTTCTAACCCCCAGCATTAAACTACACCCCATTCACTCCTCTCAATCAAGAAGAGTATCTTACTTTCAAATTATATAACCATCGCCATTTCTGAACTTCCTCCACAGAGAGTGAGTGACTGCTGCTTCCAACATCTCTGCCCCCAAGAATCACTTCTTTAAACTAATGAGCAGTCTCATCCTTAAGGACTCTTGTACGTTGAAAAGAGATGTTTAGAGAGAAACCTAGGCAGGTGAGGCCACCATGGCAGAGATTAGGTAGAACAAAAACATCTCTTCATTCTTGCCTTCTAAGACTTTTGTCTGTTTAAGTCCCCGGAGAACATTATACTCTTATTTATAAAATGACACCTCTGTAAGTATTCTGGTAACAAGGTAGCTATTGGCTTAACAAACAGTGTCCATGTGTGTTATATAATTATTACTGGTCTGACCTACCATGCATAAAGTACATGAGTGTGGGTGTACACACGGAACATGAACCTCTCCTCTATCTTATTTCCCAGGTGCACCATGTTTAAGGAAGAGAGCTTGGGTTCTAAAATAAGACTGATCTGCTTTATTTTAAAAACAAACAAACAAACAAAAAAACCTTTTATTTTGAAATAACTATAGATTCACATTAAGTTGTAAGAAATAATATAGAGGGATCCTCTAAAGACCCTTTACCCAATTTTTCCCAATACCATGTTGCATAACTGTAGTACACTATCACAACCAGGAAACTGACATTAATACAATCCTAGGGCCGTATTCAAATGTTGCCACATTCACATACACTCATTTGTGTGTGTACTTAGTGCTCTGCAATTTTATCATATGTGATCTGCTTTTGAATCCTATTTCTGCCAAGTACTAGCAAGGTCCTTAACATCTCTAGGGCCCAGTTTCCTCCTCTGCAAAATGAATATACTTATGTCTGCCCCCTAAAGGTGGTGCAAGGATTAGGTCAGATCATTTTTATCGAGTTTCCAGCACCCCGGAATCTCAAACGCTAGTTTTCTTCCTGCCTATCCCTTGTTCTCTCAGTAGCAAGGGAGCTTTCTTCAGTTTCTTGCTGAAACAACCAGACTTGTGGATTATAATAAATCAGGCGGCTCCTTCTTCAAGAGCAACACATTTAACCCTGCAGCTCAGAGAGCCCTGGGTATCTCCCCAGCCCACAGCTGCCGCCGCCTCCAGGCCTGATCTTGGAATCCTGTTTGCATCCTGATCAAAAGGGTAGGGATACGGGAGAGAGAAAGCAGAGAGACTTGGGGAGGCGGGGTGCGGTGGAGACCGAGTGAGGCGGTAAATGTTGAGCAATGGTTGGCCGGAGAACTGCCAGCTCCCAGGAGTTTCTGTCTCTTGTGGCGAGGGACCGAGGTTTGGATGTACCGCAGAAGGCTGGATAGGGAGTGGGAGGGAGCCTATGAGGACAGAGTGGGCAGGTGCGAAAGCTCGTGGGAGGGTTGCATTCGCCCCAAAGGATCGAGAGTCGAGTCTAGAGCCCTTCAGCTCCCCTTGACCCTTCGTGCACTGACAACCAATGAGTGCTCGAGGGCTGAGAAATGAGGCCCGCCTGGGGGCAAGAGAGGCACCAGATGCCCTACCCTAAAGTACCACGGGCTGGAGGGGCGGGGAGGGTCCTTTCCTCCACACCTAGAAGTGGCCGGCCGGGTTTCCTGAGCGTAACCGGGTGTGTGCGGGCGCGTCTGGAAAGAAAGGAACGCGAGCCGGCAGGGGTTCGAAGGGTAGACGCGCCAGCCGCTGCCCGGCGGCGACCCTGGGGCGCTGGCCTCCTCTACCCGCACCCCACAGAGCCCTGGCGTTTCCAAGTTAAAATCTCCCAGGCGACCGCCCCAGTGTCACGCGCCAGCCAAGCTGGAACCGGGCTCCTTCAGGCTCCGACAACCCGAGCAGTTGGGCCTGGGGCGCAGTCCGGGTGGAGGTGGGGGGGGGTGACAGACCCCCCTCGAGCGCCGGGTGGAGGTGGGGAGCGGTGACAGGCCCCCGCGAGCGCCGCGGAGGCGCCCGGCGCTCCTCCCTCCGTGGCCCCTGCGGCGCGGACCGAGGAGGAGGAGCCGCGCCGGGGCCGGCACCGCCCTGGCTCCGCCTCCGCGCGCGGGCCTGGCCTTTCCAACCCGGCGTCCAAAGCTCCGGGTGGCCGCGGCGGAGCCGGGAGCCGAGCGCGCTGGGCGCGGCCGTCCCGCTGCTGCTGCCGCCGCCTGCGAGCCCTGAGCGCGCCCGCAGCCATGGTACCCGCGGCGGCGCCGGGCGCTTAAGCCCCGGGACGCGGTAAGCGAGGATCCCGCACCCGGGACCCTGGCCTTAGCGGAAGCCTCGCTCTGCCCCCGCGCCGTCGGCGGCGCCCTGCGCGCCCGGCACCGCGACAGGCTGGGGCTTCCCCTTCGGGGCCCGGGACCAGGGCGGGAGCTGTCCCCGAGGGCTGGGCTCAGGCAGGGGCTGCAGCGAGGAAGCGGCTGGCTGGGCCGCCGGCCGGGCCGGGACGCTCCCGGGGGACCAGGCGGGGAGGGGGTGGCTTCGGGGGCGGGAGGAGGGGCGGGTCGTGGAGCAGCGGCAGAGGCTGGCGGGGGCGGGCCGGCTCCGCGGAGGACTCGCGCCGTAGCCCCTGGGAGCCGCGCTTTTGTAAAAGCTGGCTCCTTACATATGGAAATGACGCTCGCGCGGGTCCCCACGCTCGTCCTTTTGAAGGACGCCCGCCCAGAACCTCGGCGCCGCCTGCAAAGTATTGTCCCGCTTCTTGTGCCCTAACAAAGCGTCCGCCTTCGCTTTGCAGAGCACTGGAGGCAGGCGGCCGGCCGTACCGGCGCAACGGAGAGGCCGACAGAAGGTAGGCGAGGACGGCGGGCGCCTGGCGGTACAATGGGGTGTCTGAGGTTTCTGCGGGTGAAGTGAGCAGGCCGGTCGGGGCGCATCGGCATCACAAGTTGCCGGGGACGTGGGCTGCGCGTCCGCCCTCCGGCCGCACCGCGGAGCGCAGCCGGGTCTGGGCGCCTCCTCTACCCGCGTGGTCCCAGCCCGCAGCTGCCAGCTAACAGCGGCTACTGTGTGTTCGTCCAGGAGTGGACTTGAGTCCCGGAGGGAGCAGAAAGGGTGGTGGTTCTATTGCCTTGTGCCAGCCAGGCAGACTTATGATTAAGAAGCTGAAGAGAAACCTGTCTGGGGAAACCCGGGGTGTTAGCCTGGGCTGTCTGGGTAGCGGAGAGCTACTCTTAAAGTGGGGATTTTCGAAGGTGTGTGAGATCAATGCTTGTAGAAAGACTTTCTCTGGGCAATTACTACCAAGAAAGAGTTAAGAACAAAATGACACTCGTTAGTTGTCTGAAAGTCTCGATCGCCAGACCAGCAGGATGCAAGTGTGGAGAGTTGCGGGAGAAGCTTTTAGGGTTCCAGAGGCTGGGCTTTTGCAGGCACCAAACCGATCCTTGACAAAAGGACAAAGCTGATGGAAACTGTTCATTGCTGAAAGCTCTTTCTGTGAAGTTGAAAGAGAGAGAAAGAGGAAGAAGCGATCTCCTAGCTTCAGCCCTGCAAATAAAATAGCAGCCGGAAAGGTCGTTCCATAATGTACCTTGTGTCTAGACGACTTATCTATTATGAGGTCTTCGGCTTTCTTTACTTCACTGGAGCAGATCCTCTCCTAGTGTTGAGGGACTCCTGAGATGAGCTTGCCATACAATTCAACTCCCGAATTTATGAAATCAAAACAGATTGTGTGGCTGTCTTTCTGTGACTGACATCATAGCTTTTTAGGATTAGAATCCTAACAATGTCCACTGTAGCACATTGGCTAAGCTCTTGAGACTATCCAAGATTCTCAGTTGGGCTCCCTTGCATACGTTAACATAAATTTATATCTTTACATGTTTCCTGAGGCTTGACAGTCTGTAAGGAAATGTATTTTTTCTGTGTCAGCTTAATTTCATCTTGAATCTTCTCTAGTGACTAACATATTGGTAGCTGACCTGGAATACTGGCAGAGCTTGCTCTGGAGTTTAAGGGGGCTGTGAAAAATCCCAGACTGTGTGTAAAAGTGACATGTCAGGTTGGCTACAAAACCAGTTTGTTGTGGTTTCTTCAGCTGTTGTCAGTGTCCTTAGGGAGGTTAAGTGAACTGCTAGGGAGTTTGTTTGTGTATCTGTTTATTTTTACCTACTCTCTGTTGATTCTGTAGAGAAAAGAATTCCTAACTGCAGTATAGATAAAGGGTAGGAATGAATTATGGATGTTCCAAGTGGGTTGAACATGGGGCAGAGGCAGGAAAAGTCTTTACAGGGGCCAACAGAAAGGAAGCCATCATAGGCACTGTTTTTGCATTAAAATGTCAAGGATCAGTCATTTTAATAGGTACTTGCTCAGAATGTCATGGGTGTCTTTTTTCTTGTTCTTTTTTCATTTTAGATATGTGATGACCCTTAATATCAAAAGATGTTAACTGTCACAGAGGGGGAGAACAGAGCTCCAATGAATTCTGAACAGCCAATCTTAATTTAATAGGCAATATTCTTATCATAAGTCAAATGTTGTTTAAGTAAATTGTTTTTAAATGTCACTGCAAATGACTTTCTAAACTAACATTTCACCAATCTTGATGCTTCCATTTTATGTTGATAATGAAAATACATTCTATCAGGTTTACATTGATAAAGGGTTGGCAAGTTTAGCCAGAGCGTTTTCCAGGGATTCAAACAGCCTAAAGCCTTTTCAGGAGGTTTATTTTTATAGATGCCAATTCATTTGTAAGCCAATAAATTATGTGGTGTGAATTCTGGCTATTGAACTTACATCTGTTGGGCAGGGTCTTGTAGAAAGACTTATTGAAGCTTGCAAAAAGATATTTTTATCCTATTTACAAGTAAAATAGAATTTTTAAAAGATTATGGGAATATGCAAGTGAGCAACTTTGAACTTAGATTGCTTTTTATTGCAACTTATATCAGCAATTAACCATTTATTCCAGCTTTTAGGTGGAAAATTACATATTATGTTCTAAGGCTCACTTCAGAAACAAGGTTTGGAAAATCTTTTGTTTATAGATGCAAAAAGAGAAGCTCTTTTACATCAGGGATCTGTTCTAATAGCTACAGGCATTCTACATTAATTCGAGTTAATATGGCTCAAGAAGCGAGAGTTGTTACAAGCAGGCTCTTTTAAGAAAGTAACAAACAAGCAGCTGTTTTCTGCTTCTGTAATTTCACTTAGTAGCTGATTACAGGTCCTGAACCCAAAGTGGTAGGCTAATGATTTTATTCCTCCAGCTTTCCTAAGTGAATGACTTGATGGGCTAACCCACCTAGCTATCAGGTTTAACAAAAGCTTGACTTTTCTACATCATTTGGGATAGTAAAATACTACAGTTTATTTATGTTTTAGAATAAATTCTAGTGGGTTATCCTTAGTTAAATTAAATTTTATAGTGTAGTTAGCAAAGGTTATTTTCTTTCAAATTTGATGTGACTTTTTCCTTGTGTGTGGTGGCATTTAAGCTTTTGTGTTATATTTTTATATCATGATTTATATTCTTGGTGATATTCTTGTGCTTTTGGTATCTAGCTAGAAGTGAGGTGCTGAGTAGAGAGGAAGCAGTCTGACAGCAATCAGTTTGGACAGCAGTAGTTTTTGGCAGAAACATTCTATATAGATATATAAATGAGGACGATTGGTTTTTCTATTAAGCTTTTGCTAAACAATTTTATTCTTGTCACTATTTCATTTTATACTGAAATTAGTCCAAGATAGTAGGACTGGAAATCTGTGCAGCAAATAAAGTGTGGAAAAAAAGAAGAAACATTTAAATTTGATCATGGGCATTATGGGGCTCTGACTTACCAAAATGGTGAGAGCTGAAGGCGTGAATGAAAAGCTTTGCCAAAGCAGGGTTTATGCCTGTTTATCACTTTAGTTATAAAGTAACAAAATTAGTCACTTGGTGGTCACTGCTTGGTCTGTGGACCTCCAACAGCTATGTCTGAATGCGGATCCAAAAGCATCTATTATAATGCCCAGCGAAAGCGGCTGAGCCAAGAGGGACATCCAGACATTCCTCGTAGCTGTTCAGCTGCTTGACCATCTGGAGGGGAAATAAAAGGCTTGGGCTAGGGGGTCTGGCATTGTGCTTATTTATTATTTGGTTTTCCCTTGCCAGGCTTTGTCCCTTTTTCATTCCCACTGACGGAGAATAGACATCCCCTTTGGCCATGGTGCCATTCTTACAAGCTCTTTTCTATATCTTGGATGCTGGAAAGTTCATAAGTTCATGTATCCACTTCATGCTGGCCTTATGTTGGGGAGTTCATTATTCCAGCTGCACCTCCACCTATCTCTTTTCCAGTCCCAGTTGGCACTGCGATTTCATCATCCCGGGTTGCCGAGTGGAACACAATGACACAAATCAGTAATGGACATCCTTGTCAGGGTCTGCACATGTTGGCAGCCTTGTTTTCAGTTATTTGGAAAGAAAATGCTCCGAATAGTTCTCATTATGAGTGGTTACTGGGTGGTAAATGTTTTGATTAATGGCTCTGTTCATCTGCCTCTTATTTAACCACCCCTAGTAAGAACTCCAAAATATTGCTCACGCACTGGCCCTTTTATTCCAAAGGAGTGGTAAAGGCTTCTGACAGTTTGAGAAGGTGGATGATGAAGGGAGGCCCAGGTTTATGACAGGCTTTATAAAACTAGAATTGTTCTTTGCCATTTAAAGGAAGATTTATCACTCCAACCCAACTTTCTTTATCTCTGAGAAAGATTCCTGCCACTGATGGATGTCATTTAGGCTTTGACTCTGGAAAGCCTTGAACTGTACAGATTAGACATAAAAATGTTTGGAGGAATTAATTTAACAACTGTCAATTCCTAGACTATGCCCATTATTGAAGATATGGGACTCTTCATGATCGTTTTTATATAAAAATTTATTTTTTCCTTCCCTAAATCCTACAGCAGCTTTAGTGAAAGGAGATTACTTATTCTGTGTATCCCTAGTGCCTTGTAGGTTATAATTATTCAATATGTGGATGAAGGGAGGGAGGGAGGGAGGAAGGAACCCCACTACTCCCATTCCAATTTTTGGGAGTTTGTGGCCATCAAGTGTTCCATGGTGGTTTCTAGTAGTTGGTACATGTGGTTAACACATAAAGGTGTAGATAAGTGCTTTGCCAGTAACATTTCAGTTGACCCCATTTATGTGTTCTGTGTACGTGAATAGGATTGAGAGACAGTATGGTTTAAAGTCAGACCAGGCCCCACCCCCATATTAGCGCTGGCCCCTTGGACAAGTTGCTTGATTTTGCCAAGCTCCAATTTCCACATCTTAAATGGTAATATCTCTACTTTAAAGAATGAAGAGGATTAAATGAGATTATATGTGTACACAGCATAGGCCAGAATTAAATGCTTAGAAGTTTAAAAAGAATTTCTTCTGAACCTTCAACTATAGTTCAGTCTTTCGGCTTTTCTTTGACATTAAGTTTATCAATAATCTCCCTTAAAAGATAGAGGAAGCGTTGAACATGATCTCCTGCTATTACCATTTAGTAATGTGTTTTAATATATGTAATATGTCCACCGCCCATTCTGGCATTCTGCAGCTCTCCCTCTGCATCTTTGAAGGCAGACCTATGTATGGCCGATTGACCTGTATAAGTTACCTCTCTTCAGTTTACCCCTCTTTTGTAAGTTGTAGGTATTTTCTTGGTTTTCTCAGTTTCCTTCCTGTATCAGCTTTTCCTAGGATTAGCTCTCTTACTTGCTTGCCATATAACCCTCAGGACAACCCTTCCAGATGGGTATTATTCTTCTCATTCTATAAACCAGGGGACCAGGGATAGTATTTAGTACAGATTCTCCTCCAAAGTTACATCTCATAACAACAAAAACAATGCAGCTGAAGTTTGTGAATCCTTTGGCTCCCTTACTAACTCCCTGAACCAAACTTTAGATAGCTCTCATAGTTCAGTTTGGCAGTGGGTGTTGACTTTCTGCTTCTGCTTGATTATATTTAGAACTGTAAATGTCTTTGAAAAGGGGTTGGATGGGGGAAGTAGAGGTGTGTTTGTGGAAGAAATAGGCATTTCAAAGTCTTCGTATGCTTATTTCTATAGCTCTTATTCAGGTTAAATTTCCACTCAAGGAATCTTCACTCAGTCCACAATGTTGACTGTGTCCTGGTGTGAAAAACACACTGCACTGTACTATGCATTTGGAGGGAGCTAGAAAAGAAATAGAAATTGTGGACCTTGCCTGTAAAGAAATTTATGGCAAATAGGGGGAAAAAAATTCTTGCACATGAAATTACTGATGAACAGTTGGGGGATAATATCAACCAGTAAAAATGCATTCCGTGCCAGAAGAATACTGACAACTTGTCGCCATATGTAACATCTTTTAGATATTTCCTTCCGTACTATCATGTGTTCTACAGGGGTGAGGCGCTGTTTTCCCCTTCCATCAAAAGAATGTTTTCCTAAGTATCTTGGGAAGGATGGAGATGAAATAAAGACATGAAAGAAAAGAAAGCTGCCATAAAATGAAAGAGGCTTGATTTAGTGAAAATACGATGACCTCCCAAAGAGCAGGGCATGTTTAGCTTATCAATTCAAAGCTGTGGATAAGATCGGGATTTCTCAGTGCACTGTGAGTTTTACGGCCCATTTATGTTGCTTTAGATGGACAAATCCTTACCCCTTAAAAATAAATTTAAAAGTTAGAATTCTTTCACTTTTGAGGGGTTTTTTCTGTTTTGTTTTTTGTTTTTTAATATGAAAAATCAAGCAAAAACAGAGTTGCCTGGCTTTTGTAAAGTTGGTTAGATGACAGCTCGGGGGACGGTTAAACTCAGTGAGTCTGAGAGCTATGGCAACCCTGAAGATCTCAGAACACCTTGGGGATTCGCAGATCCCAACTGACAATTAACTTGCAGACTCTAGGTGAATCTCATTAGCCGAGGCTTGGCCTTGTCTAAATTCCCGAGTTTTGTGGCTTTGTTTAACACCTTGGGGTTTCTTTTCTGATGCTTTGATGTTTATATAGCACTCTCAACTTATTTTGAAAACATTTACATGATGATTAGTTAACCCAACAGACCAATTCTGGGAAGGTAGCCAGAGCCAGCAGCACCTTAGTAATAGAAAAACTGATAATTACGAGAAGAGACTTTCTGAGACCAGGAGTCTGGACCAGAACGGTGCCACTTCGTGTTAATGAGTGGCCCCAATAAAAATCGAGCTACACGGTGGAGCTGTTTGAATCCATCTTCTGGGTCCACCTGGTTCTACTGAAACCTTTGGGATGGCCGGGGCCCTATTTTAACTTGTCATGTTTTGAAGAGTTGTCTATGGAAAGAAAGCCAGGCAACCTAGAGCAGCACTGATTTGTTCAGGGCTCTCCTATTTTAACTTCTGGCTGGTTTCAACATTTTAACTTGCGCGTTTCCCATATTGTAATAGTCTGCTTCATGGAAAATCACCTGTAAGTTAGAGTTTTCTGACCAAGAGCTTCGTTTAAAGGTGCTACTTTTAAAAGCGGAATGGTGGTTGTCAGGGGCTGGGAGAGGGGGAAATGGGGAGTTGCCATGCAGTGGGTATAGAGTTTGTCATGCAAGATTAAAGAGTTCTAGAGATTTGCTGTAGAACAATGTGCATATGGTGAACAGTACTGTACTACACACTTAAAATTTTGTTAATAGGGTGGATTTTATGTTATGTGGTTTTTATCACAATGAAAAATTGTGATAAAATAATTGACAAGATGAATTTCTTTAAAGGTACAGCTTTTTATAATCAAGAGCCGTTTTTGAGAGTCATGTTTCATTTGGATGAGGTCACCTTCTCAAGGGCATGTGTCGTATTTGGCTTCTATTGCATCATGATGAAGGTACCTTCAAATGTGCAGGTTTCAGGTTTTCGTTGGAAGACCCAGCACATTAAAAATGAATTATTGTTCAAACAATACACATGATGTACCCAGTATTTTATAATATATATTTTTAGCAAAAATGATTTAGAGAGTTATTGATGACTCCATGTTTTTACGGATCCCATGGAAAATGGAAAAACAGAAAGCCTGGGGTTTGGGTGGGTCACAGAGATGGAAGACAGAATAAACAGATGAACAGAGATGAGATGGTCAATGGTGGAGGTTTCCTGAGATCCTGTATGATTTATATGGCCTGTGACTCCTTCAGACCTCACAGTCTGAAAGGTTAGAGCGGTGTTTTCTCCTTTCTCTAGGCAACTAGGCATTACCTAAACCTCCCTGGGACTAAAACAAGCCTCAGGGAGTATTCTTCCTGTCACACCTCCTGTAATTGCACCAATGAAGTTAATTGAGTTGCTTTTTGAGGAACTTGGGTAAAAGGCATTTGGTCTCATGTAAACAGGGAGGTGGTTTTGTATCAGATGGTTTTGTGCATCGCCTCTTGCTGCAGCCTTCCAGTCTAACAACAGAAGGGGGCATCTAGGCTAAAAGAAGAGAAACCAAACAGCTCATCCAGGCCGGCAGATTACAACATCTGGGCAGGTCGTCTGGAGTTTGCGGACTTGTGTGAGAGCTCTGGCCCTGCAGTCTGTTGCTGCTAACAATTAGCTGATTTAAAAGGACTGGATGTCAGAAGTGGTCTTTCACCATCTGTAAGTCCTGGGCCAGATGAGCTGATAGAGAACGCTCTCAGTTTTGAGTTTGATAGATTGGCTGCTGGCCTGAGGGCCAGGCAGGAGAGGAGGGTGCCTTTCTGCTTAGGAGACTTACTCATTCTGGTAATGTTACCCCACGGTGACCCGACCTCTGAGTGAGCTCCACTGGCCAGGGTCCTGGAGACACCCATGGTCTTACTGGGAGGTGTGCAGTGTTACCTCTCCTGCTGCCCTTCATCAAGATCCTGATCTATCAGCATGAGGGGACCAGGACATACAGAGCATTCCCAAGGGGCTAGCATGGGTGGGGGTTGTGTGCCAAGGGGTGGTGGCAGTAGGACTCTTGGGGCTGCCACAACCTGTTCTTGTCTCTGTCCCACACAGGTGAGCGCTGTGGGCTATGGGATGGATGAGGTGGAGCAGGACCAGCATGAGGCCCGACTCAAGGAGCTGTTTGACAGTTTTGACACAACGGGCACTGGGTCCCTGGGACAGGAGGAACTCACTGACCTTTGCCACGTGTTGAGCTTGGAGGAGGTGGGCCCAGTGCTTCAAGAGACGCTGCTTCAGGACAACCTCTTGGGCAGGGTAAGGCTTGGAGCGAGAGCGCCGGCAGTGGGAAGTGGGGGCAGTTTCTGTTGGGGCGTTGGGGGGTGGGGCAAACCACACGTACTGCAACTTGTTTCTAACATCCTGGCTGTGTGTGCTTCTGGCTCTTAACCTGATAAACAAACAGAACGTAATGGCTGTGCCACAACACTGCAGTTTGCTCAGGTGAGGAGGGCCTGCTGTAATTTGTGCTCTGGAAAGAAGGTGAACACAGCAGCACATCTTTGAGAAAAATAGATAACAAGAAGATGTTTTCCAACTTTTTTCTTGTTCTTTGTGAATCCTTTTATGGACTCCACTTTCATCATTGAGACAGAAGAGAGGAGGCAGATTTCCACTGAGGAAAAGGGAAATGCAGTGAGAAAACTGCCATTTACAGGAAAAGCAGATTGCTGTTATGACTTTTACTCCCAATAAAGCTATTCTTGTGTGTGACTTGTTTCTAGAGTCAGGTATTAATTAAACTCTTCACCCAGGAAATAAGACAAGAGGGTAAGTAAATACAGTGCAGGTTCAATTAAAACCCAGCACAACTTGCTTCTGGCAGGGATGTACATGTGTGCTGATGTTAACTTCTGTGTTGACAACAAATAGTCAAGTTCTCTCCAGAGACTGAGTCACAGATGAGTAAAAAGTGAGAAGGGGTCCTTTTTTTCCTCTTGCTGTTAGTAGGAAAGATATTTGAAGATATTAGGACCTGTTCTCATGATAAGAGCATCATGTGTATGGCTTTGCTTAATTTTTGCTGTTGATATTTCTGAATGGATGAGAGTTAAAAATGAGCAATACTTTTGGAGTTCTATAGCTGTCATTGAAATGATAGTTTTTATCATGTGGTACAAATTGGCAAATTGAGGAAGCAGTCATGAAGCTCAATTTTATGCCAGTGACTGAACTTCCTTTTTTTTTTTTAAATTTCATTTTCATTATTCCTTAGTTGACAAATTGAGTAAGTGACCTTATATACAGTACGTACAATCTATTGGCTCTCTGTGACCTGGACAGAACAAGAGTAGCGATCATCCTGAAATTAATGCACAAAGAATGATATTCTCAGAGGGCTGGTGCCATGAATGTGGTGTTTACTGGGGGCTCACACTTAAAGGAAAAAATTGAGTTTTCGCAAATTCGGGACCATTCTTAGTCACTTTGGGAGCATTAGCTGCTTGTGAACATATGTGATTTCTGAAGAATGCTAAAAATCTTGCTTTGAAAGCACTAGCAATGAGGGATTTGAGGATTAAACTATTTTCTCCTCATGATGCAATGCACTTGTGTTTTTTAGTTCTGCCTCAATCTCAGACACTTTGGGGAGCCAAGAGTAGTGTTTCCCTCTGTGGTCCTCAGAGATCTGAGGCCTTTTGGTGTCTAAGGAATCGTATGAAAGAGTAGATCTCTTTTAATACTTATTAAAGCGTGAGAGGACATAATGCAACTTAAGGTTTCCTGGAGAGACTGTGTCAGAGTCAGTGTAAATATGGAACCCTCTGCTGTAAACAGATCCACCTAGGCAGCAGATTAACAGTTTGCTCTCCAGATGTTGCACACCTTTGCCCTCATTTGGCAAACTAAAAGGGGGAGCAGTTATCGATTGATTTGTTAATAGCTTGACACTACCAAACTGCTTTTTACATTTGCTATTTGCCTCTGAATAATGAATACCTAAGCGGTCTATAGCTTGATATTTACTTAGTGAGCCTGTGATAAAAGTTAAATAGATATGTGCATATTGATTTCATGAGGGAGGTCCCTGGCGATTGTCTTGAGAGCAGTGTTGGCATGAATTAATGCACTACTGTTAAATTTGCATTTTTTATGAAACTGAATTATTCTACTCAGATGAGCACAAAACTTTGCCATATGCTAAGATACTCTCTATATGGCCTATATTTCCTTTTAAATATAATGGAAAAATTCCTTATAAGTCACAGAAGCAATCCAAGTGCTATCACCTTCTTGATATATTGAGTAGGGTCATAGTTGAAAATTATGATTTTTTAATGCCAGTCATTTTTTTCCTCTTTAGATAGTATTTATAAAGAACTTGTAAAGGTTAGCAGTTTGTTTTAATAAAACAGGTGAAAGAAATAGTAGCATGAGAAATCTAAGTAGATCCATGTATTCATTCATTTAACAAATATGTATTATGTGTGTCCTGCATGTCAGATGTTAGCCTTATGGTATGGCTGCAGATTGTTTATGTTCATTGTAAACTAACGTTTCTCATAGAATTGGCTTTTGGATACATTAGTATCCAACAGCTTCCTGGATAGTTATGGTTTTGTTATCTTTTAAATCTTAATGAGTATAGTTTTTAAATAAAACAGAACTTCCCAGTTTACTTTTAATGGAATTGAGCTGAATTAACCATTTTTCCTTAAAAATCAAATAAGATAAAAAGCATTTGTACCCCTCAACTAAGAACATGACCGTTGTCATGTTTTTTTTTTTAATTTTAAAATCCACCTTGAATAACCTATTGTACTTTTTTTCTTAAAATCTAATGTTTTTTTTTTTTTGATAGTTGTTAAGAAAAGTAATATAAATCAACTTGCCTTTTTCATGTATTTTAATCATAGGCCATTTACCCCCAAATTATGTTTAAATTCATCTGTCTAGTCTTGCTTTATAACTTAAAGCCCTATTCCCCTGAGCACAGTGGATACTGTATAAGTGTTTGAAATGCCTAAAGATGTGATCAGTGATTTCAAAGAAAGAGGACATTGCTAGTAGGGATTTCTAACTAGTTTATCAAAGGAGCTCCATCCATATTTTTGTTACAGTTGAGCACCTGTTAGGTGGTGAGATCCCAAGACAAGAGACTTTTAAAGACACTGAAGAACTAGTAGTGTGGTCAGGTAATGGACACGGCAGGTAAATAGTACTGGGAGCAAATACTACAGACATTTAAGAAAGGGAACCATGTTAGCGCTTTTATTTTATCCAAGCAACTGATACCTATTGTAGGTGCTGCCAGTTTTTGTGTCTTTTAAATAAATGTCTCTGTATACCTATCTTTTTTTTTTTTTACTAGAAATCAGGACATAAATATGATAATTTACCTTGGCTTTATTGAAATCTTTAGTTATATCCAGTTTAAAAAATACATTTTCCTTTCCCGTGGAATATACGAGCTTTGACAAAAAACAGCCCCTGAGGTTCTGATGAATTTCCTTGCGATACTCTTTAATATGAATCTGGATGCTGAGGGCCCCAGTGTCCTTGCACTCTTCAGAATCAGAACAAGCCACCTGGTAGCAGAACTCACCATTGGCTTCTGAAGGAGTCCAATAGGTATGTAGACTCCATAGATAATGTGCTATGTGTACTTCAGAAGTCATCAAAGACACCGAAATGTTTTAGTATTAAAATTTGATAACTGTACAAATGTATAATTTAGCTCAGCTTTCCTACATTTCATTTTAAAGTACTTGGGGTTCTTTTATGAATGTCAAGATTAATTTCATATGGAGGATTTTCTTGTTGTTTCCAATTCATTAAAAGCTTTTAAAGATTTTATACATGTTTTAACTATTTGAAAAGTAAATCAGAAATACAGAAGTATTTTCTTGTGGCGATTATTTGGATTTGTTCTCTACGCCTATATCATCAAATAGTGCCTATTTATAGCTACCCTGTGTTGATGCTCCTGTTTTTAATTTTGATCTGAGGCTTATTGAATGCATTGGAGGGAATGTTGAAACATTTCTCATTGCATCTCTTAAATGTCTGAACCTTCACTGTATCTTATTATTTAACCACTGTAGAGTAATTTGAAATAGTGAAGGATATTTTCTGATTCCTATTTTGGTCTCGTTATTTGGGGTGTCTCTCCATCACTCATTTTCTTTTTTCCTTTTTATTTTTTTTCTTTTTTAACTCCTATAGTACCTGGTATTCCTAGGTGGTCTCCCATGCAAAGTACTATCCAGGCCCAAACCTTGCTTAGCTTCCATGATCGGATGAGATCAGGCACGTTCAGGGTGGCATGGCCTAGACTCACTCATTTTCTTTACAACATTCTCATCTGGGGTTGAATTGAATGCCTAAGGGTCTGTGGTTCCCATTTATACACAAGGAGACAGTCTGAGTAAGAAGTTACAAGACTTGTTTCTATTCTGTGTTAACATTTCCTGTTTAAATTCATTGCATAATTGACTTTAGCTTTGCATACTGCAAACCTTCAGTGTTTCAGGCATATTTAGCCTGACTGAAAGCAAGGGCCCAGGGGAAAGTTACGTGGTTATTCTCTTCTACCTACTTTGCTTTCGCCAGAGGAAGAATGGTCAAGAATGCTCATTAGATTTCTAAAATATTCCACTGATACTTTTATGAGTAGCTAGCTTCTTGTGTAAATGAGGGGACTTAAAGTTCTTCAGTGTCCATCTGTATGATGGAGGAACCTGCAACTTGGAAAAGTACAGTGACTTGTCCAAGATCAGGCAACTCATTTGAAGCAGCACCAGAATGGAAACTCAGATTTCTCAGTCCTGGAATGTGGACGCGTGTCTCCATAGCCTCCTCAGACTCCAGTTATGCAAAAGGGAATCTCATTCTCCATCTCTCCTCAACCTACCATCACACTGGGACAGTGTACATTGGCGCAGTTTCTGAAGTCAGACCTGAGTTCATATACTGACTCTTGCCACTTTCTAGCTATATGGGCGTTTTATCTTAAATACTCTAAGCCTTAGTTTCTTCCTTGGTATAATGGGAAAAATAATGCCCTCCTTATAAGACTGTGGTGAGGATTGACTTCGATTGTGTATATCAAAGACATCGTAGAGCCAGGTACACAGTTAACCACCATGTTCTGTATCTCCCTCCATCTCTTGCGCACCTAGAATGGGTCTTCAATTAATAATGGCTTCCCAGTAACAATTTTCTGAGAAATCTCATTGGAGTAGAGAATGGATTTGCTAAAAACTTGTGTGTGGTGATGGTTTGCATCTATTTCCATCCATAGGCAGGGCTCTTTAGATCAGTGTTGGAGCACAACTTCACACAGTTGCTTTAGGTTTTTAGAACCTGCCTTTTTAAATGGCCTTTGCCTCTCTCAGGATTGTCTGCAGTAAATGACTACTAAACTACAATAAGCTAAATGCTTTATTTAGAAGACAACATATCATAACTATGTCTTTCATTATGAAACTGTGTTTTTTGTTCATCTGTCATTTCTCTTTGCATAATGCCACAAACATCATTTTCCTTGACATTGACCTTCTGATGAGTCCATGTTTCTATACCCATTTCAACTAACACAATGTTTTGAATGTTCTCTCATTGATTTCCCTTTGTATTACTAGATATAAACCTCCTAAGTGTAATGACAGTCAGATAGGCCTTTGTCTTATTTAACGAGCTCACTTTATTGAACACTGGCTTGAGCTCTCTTATCTTCGGCCTGTTTGAAGTGCTGCCTGCATACATATGGAAACTGTATGCATTTGATCTCCAAGATTGCACAAGATGATTTTATGCAACGTTAGTTTCTTTATTCTACTTCCTGTTACAGGGTTCTTTTGTGGTTTAAAATAGCATTTGTTTCTTATGTGATGCTTAAATTCTTTTTTTAAAAAGACAAATCATGTCCATAAAAAAAAAAGCATTTATATGAAATTTGGAGAGCAAAGGGATGAGGTAAATTTCTATTAAGTGGTAGTGACACATGACAAAAAATATCAGACTTGACTAGTCTTCCTGTTAATTTAGTTTAAATGTCATGTGTGTTTTCAGTCAGTCATGTAATTTTCCCATTGCTGCAAACTGCCCTTTGAGGCATACAAGATATAGGAATGCTTGTAAAATGAATGGCAGCAATTATTATTCAAATGAGGAGATACCAGCCAGGGTACGCACAGCTGGGAAGCTTGTTACCTTGTGAGATTTAATTGCATCGTATATTTCTGAAGATTTCTAAATTTTAGCATAATACAATAGTAAAACTCCCTTGGAGGAGAAAAATAGTACTTTAAAGATTCCAGTTATTGAACTTCGTGAGCCCACTGATGCATGTTTCTTCACAATAGAGGGCATTTATTAACATTTTGGTTCTGGGTTATGCCCTAAGGGGCTTTTCCGCCACATCAGTATTCATGAGCATTGATGGAAAATAGCAGTCACCTGCCTCTATTAGAGAACTATCTTCTCGAAAGATGTGAAATTTACTGCCGTTTAAAGTGGAGGATCCAGTGTCTATATGCCCTTACACGAAGGAAAATAAAAATCAAATTAAGACTTAAAGCTGCTCTAATATTTTTTTAATTGCGGTTGCATTAATTAATGATATATAAGTATCAAATGTACAGCATTATAATTCACTATTTATATACACTATAGCCTGCTCACCACCAAAAGTCCGTTTTCCATCTGTTACCGTATAATTGACCCCCTTTACCCATTTCACCCTCCCCATACTGCTCCACTTGTTTTGATCAGTTTGCCAGGTTTTTGTTTTTGAATTTTTAGATTTTTTTGTCGTTGTTGGGGAAGAATGGGTTACCTAGAAAGACACCGTTGGATTTTATTTTGAAGAACCTCCAAGTTAATACTCATGTTTAGTCTTTTATAGAATCTTTTTTTCTAAAATATGGTGGATTTAATATAAGTCCATTTTGGAAACCTTCGAGCTCTGCCTGTGAATATCTTGGAGAAGTCAGTTGTCACAAAATGTCCCCATTTTCCTGCCTGCTGGCCGGGTAGGATATGCTCATTTGTCAGAGGCCACTACAAGCCTGTTTTTTCTCACTCAGAATACTTAACCAGATTATACCTTGTAGTTACTAATAAACTTCTTTCCTTCCCTATTCCACCCTCCCACACTCTAGACTCTAGAGTACATTTGATAAACTCCTTGAGGGCAGAGGTTATGTATCTTCTTGATTATTCCCTGAACCCTAGTGGATGGTTTTATACCTAGTGGCTTTGTGTGAAGTTGAGGATTTGACCTTGAGAGGTCAGACCAGGAGTGGAGCAGGCCTGGGGCAGCAGAGCTGCTGGACTTTAATGTGTCCAGTTAGAAGGCCTGGGTTCTCCAAGTAACTCCATCACTTCAAGATGTGTGGCCTTGGGCAAGGCACAGACCTTCTCTGAGCCTCTCTCAACAGTTCTCAGGAGGGGGCCTGCCTTGACCATCTCACATGACTGTTGTGAGAGCCAAATGATCAAATGCCCAGGAGAGAATGAACCTACACTAATACCCCCATCCATCTAGTATTATCCAGGACCCACATCAATAAAATTCTCTAATAACTGGATCTCTTACCCCAATTAGTGTCAGATTTAAAAAACAAAATGTTAACCATTGGGGATTGAAAAAATTTTAATGTTTTGCCCTATCAAAGAGTTATTAAACTTCATAAGGTTGTTCTTGATCATTTAAAATCTTCTTGGTCTTTCACTTATCCTTCTATAAGAATGATACCTTCAGGATTTATTTAGCAGTACATAGAGCCTTGACCCAACATTAAATAACTCCAACATAGTAAGTTTTTGAGTTCATATGCCTTTTTTTATAGTTTAAAAAATAGCTTGTTAAAGTGTTAAAAATTATACTTTATTTTTGTTTGAGGGAGGATAGTTCATGTCTTTCCTCAATCCTAATATGTCAATAGTTAGAGTGCCCTTGTCTTTCGTTTGCTGCTTCTAATCTGTAGAGGATTGGGAGACAGGCTAACGAAGCTTATAATAAGTCAGGTAGAGTGAAAATAAATAACTCCTGAGTTGCATCTGCAGCATTTGCTGTGAGAAGAGAGTGTGGGCTTTATGCCTTCCTCAGCTTTGGACACCACTTGTTTCCCAATTGTCTGCCGTACTCTAGACCACTGAGGTTGAGAGATAAGCAACTTCCACATAAATGAGGATAATACTGTCGTCAAAAGTTGGTGTGTTTGTATGAGACCTGAGTAACCCCTTGAATGTGGCATATAGTAAAGCTTTAGAAGTTGATTAAAATGAACTTCCAGGTTATAGCTGTTTTTGTCACTTTTTAGGGGGAATAAAACTAAGGTACAGAGACCCCTGGGTGATTTTCATATCTAATACTCACTGAATTAAACTGTTAGGATGAAACTCAGAATAACTCTTTCCAGTTATCTCTATCAAAACTTATGCCTTTAGAAGACCCTGCAGAGACCCATGGAAACAAGGATAAAAGATTTGAAAGTCTCGAGGCAAGCACCTCCCTTTTGAAACAGGAGCCCCTTTTTTTGTTCAACTCATAATTGTGGCAAGGAAAGACTTAAGTTTCATTCAGGTCATCTCCATTAATATCTTAACTGAGAGGAGAAACTTAAAGGTGGGGTCCCTAAACAAAGCAGACAGGATCAGTTTCTCCAATGCTGGCCAACTGCACAGATCCTGGAGGCAAAGCAGGCTCCTGGGCCTCCCTGCTGTCGCCCCTCCCCACCGCACCCCCACGCACACACAGCTCCCACTTGGCTTCCTTGGTTACTCTCATGGCCAGTTGCTTTGCTTGGGAATATGGCCCTGTTTCTATGTTAAAGTGATGGGAACAGCTCTGTTACAATACCTGCCAGTAGTATTAACTTACCGTCGCTGAGTACTTCATAAGTGCCAGGAAGCTCTAGGTACTTTATATAAGTCTCATATTATCTCCTTAACACTGCTGTGAGAGTGGTGGTACCATAAATAACCTAAAATACATGCAGTGCTCTTAGCACTGTACCTGCCTGACTCACTGTGACATTTCCTCAGAATTTGTGCTCTATGGCAGCAGAGATCTGTGTCACACTCTTTCACGGCTATATCACCAGGGCCTAGGAAAGTGCCTGGCATACAGCAGGGGCTCAATAAGTATTTGTTGAATGCATCATAAATATCAGTTGTTAGATAGCCCCATTTTTTACAGACGAGCAAACTAAAGCTCAAAGAGGTTTAGTAATTTAGCCAGTTTGCAGAAGGAAGTGAGTGGCTGAGCCAGGGTCAGAACCTGGATTCAAGTGGTTCCAGTGCAGAGCCTGTGCTGCTAACGCTTCCCCACCCTCCCTGAGAGGGAGACCTGATTCTGGTAGGAAGTAGTAAATACCTGCAAGTGCCCCTGAGGGGAAGTGGTGTCTAAACTGGTTGAGAAGATGGCCTTGCCTCAGGAAACTGGAGCGGGAATGCCATGGTACCTGAAACCCACTTCTGACTCTAGGACACAGCAGGACCCAGTCCTCCTCCCTTCCACAGGCTTCTCAGCAGTTAGTCATCTGTGAAACCTAATTAGCACGGCTTACATTTCTACAATCTTTTAACCCTTTCATTGATTGTATAGTTTTGGCTCTTGAGCAGATGCCTCACCTCCCTTGACAGATTTTGTCTTTGGCCCTATAGATTATGCCAACTTTCAGTCTATGTGATCTAAAGGAATATGATTTTGGAATGTGATTCCAATTAATCTAATGTGGTAGGGAAATCACATATACTTTGAGAGAGTATTCTTGTCAGTTGCAAGAATACTCACTTTTATGACATGGAAATCTCAGTGGATTTTTCTTTGCATGGGTAACATTGTATGGTTTCCCCCCTCTATTGTTTAGGTAACTGTTGAGGTTCGTTGCCTTTCTAAATTTAATTTGAAAGCGTTTTTTATCTGTCACCTATATTTAAACTTCTAGGTGATGTTTTGTTATGATACCCAAAGAAACCCAAGACAGCACAAATTACAAATGTAACAACTTTGTATTTACATATGGGCTTCTGTATAAATAGACGCCACATCAAACTAGAATAATGGTGAGAAGAAATATCATCTCTCCCTTCTGCCTCAGGGTGAGATCACATAAATTTACATTATAAAAGAATATACTTGGCCATAAAGAAATCTATTTTACCCCTTTAACGAAATTGATATCTCTATTCTGAGCATTTACTTAAATAAAACTCAGGTTCTTTCCTACTTTAGTTGAGGTAACTGTGTTTTTAAGAATTCAGAAAAATGCTTTCCAAATTCCTTTTATCCTTTGTGTTTGTTATTGATTTCTGCTTGTTTATAGAATCATAGGGGCCTTGGGAGATAAATATTATGTAACTGCCCCAGGCAAGACTATATTCAAGTCATCCTCAGAAGATGAATTACTCCTTTCTGGAATATCTTAAGAGACAAAAGCATCTTTGAGGTATCATTACAATGGATCATTTTTTTGGAAAGTTTTTCCTAATACTCAACCTAATATCTTTCTTTTCTGGGCTTATTCAGATAAGGAAAAGAAGAATTCAAAACATCTTTTTCTGAGATTATAAAAAAGGTTTTGCTATATAGCTTTTCTCTGCAAGGTTGAATAAATATTGACATTAGTGTTTATGACACTGGGATGTCAAAAATAATTAGCCCATTTCCCTTTAGTGCTTTAGAGAAATTAAGAAAAAATAAGGAACAAAAGCAGGTTATGACTTACTTCAAGACTCTCAGGATGCTAAAAATAGTTCTGGTACTTTGTATGTAGATGGATTTGTTTCCTTAAGATTGTGGAAACTATTTTGAATTTATTTTTAATTCCTTATTTTTAGGTACATTTTGACCAATTTAAAGAAGCATTAATACTTCTCTTGTCTAGAACTCTATCAAATGAAGAACATTTTCAAGAACCAGGTAAGGACACTAACTTGTCTTCTCTACATTCCCCTTTAAAAGTTGTACAAGGAAGAATTTGGGGACCTTGAAGCATGTCTATGAAAAATTTCGGACACTGCCTTTCACAGATTGAACAGTTATTTTCAGTGACTTGTCTTTTGATATTATCATAAAAGCCTTGCAGCTGTTGAACACTAAAATGAGACTTCCCTCCAACAACAGTGAATTATGGAAGAAATAATTGGATTGTTCCTAGGCGATATGTCAGGTGGTGTGGTGATAACTCACTCCTAAATGAGTAGAGTGAGGCTGAATGATACTTCCTTTATCCTTATTTCCTGTGGACATGGAAGGATGGGAATTGGGGGTAATTTTGGCCGATAAAAGAAGGGTGGCCTACCTATCTAGAGATTATTTTATTCAGTCCTATTGAGTGGATAACCCTCTGCTGTAGGTATTACCACATTATATTATAACTGTTTATCTCCCCCTCTCAAGTGATAGTTCTGAGGACCATGTGGTTCAATTTTTGTATTTCCAGGGCCTAGCACAATGCTTAACACATAGTAAGTATTCAATGAATGTTATGACTTTAATATACTTCATTGATTTTTTAGAGATACCATAGATTATAAAACACATTATTATTTTATGTATCTCTAAAAAATTGTTGCAAGTTATGGTAAAATGTCATTTATTATAAGATATCCTAATTTCAGTGTTCAAATCTAGGTTTGTTTGTGTGTATGTGTCTTCAAATTGATGAAATCTGGTAAATATTTAAGGGGACATCTAGACACTTTTGAGATTTGTATTGCATTTATCACATCAGTAGTTGTCAGGCTAAGGCTAGGTATTGACTATAAAGGGGCATGACGGAATTTTGGGGGTGATGAAACCATTTAAAATATTGAGTGTGGTGGTAGTTCCATATTTTATGAGTTTTTTCAACCCATAAAATTGTGTACTGAAAGGGTGAAATTTACTCTGTAAATTATACCTGTCTTTAGAAGAAAAAGATCAAAAATATAGTCCAGTTTTTGAGACTGAGGAGAAATCATTAATATTTTGTCGCTACAAGGAGTCATTCAATGTGACCTATTTAGATGAAGCACAGATGGGAACTCATTTCTTACACTCACTGGTGATCCAGTTCTTCATTGCGCCTTCTAAAATGCTCCAGGTTTGTGGCATATGTATGCATTCTGTGTTTAGCACTGTTTGGATTCTGGATTGAATCTCCCTCTTTTTTGCCTATGGTGGCCACCCCTAGGAAGATCATTGTCAACTCTGAGTCTTGCCAGTGCTCTTGGAAGCCGACATGAGCCTGGGAGGGAGGTTATTGCCGTCTTAAGATTTTCTAGACTAACATTAGAATTTCTGTAGCTGCCTACTGCTGGAATATAGACTTGTTCTTATGGGGGGTCTCACATTTTTTTGATGCTTTTCCTTATTTAAGGTTGTCTGTTATGTTGAAATCAATAGTGCAAGATCTAAGGACCCTGAAAAGAGCTATGGTGACATCACCACGTTTAGTTAACGTGAACATAGGAAATATAAGCATAAGTTCCATGGTCTTTTGTAGGCTGATAATGTGCTTTGATGTGGGTTTGGAAGGGGCAGTCCTGCCACTATGTCTACATAATCCTTTTGCTGCCCTTCAAAACCTGTACTGTCACCTGCCAGAAAGTTGTCATAATATACAGATTTATGGTGACCACAAATGTGAAGGGTGCGCCCTAGAGTTGTACAATATTGAGACTTAAATAATGGCACGAGGACATAGACAATGGCTGACTGAGCTTGGTAACAGCTAGGAAGTAACGTTTATGAATCTGGCTCCAGATGGTGGTTTCAGAGTTATGTGTGTCCCTCACTGCTATGCAGGCCCAAACCATAATTTGGACAAGTCTTCTGAGACAACACGCAGAAGGGATTTTTATAGTTTTGCTGTGTGCTTCATCCTTTGGGTAGGCTGGAGCAAACCTTTGTTATAGAGCTGCCCTAAATCCATGTAATGAAGCAGCAGCATACTTATCATAGCATTTCATCTTGCATTTATGTCACATCCCTGATGTTTGGTCTGGCAGGATAAAATCTAGGATTGAGCCTGTGCCTTAAGTGTTTTATCTAATAGGAGGCAGTGAGTCAGCCCTTCCTCCCACGTTCCCTTCTTTGTTCCCGACCTTCTCTGTTTTTTCTTTTTCCCATCTCTGGCCCTTTCAGTTATGTCTGGGGATCATGCAGTTCTTTCTGCTTGACTGTTCCCCCACTCACTCTAAAATGTGACTCCACCTGCACAGGCTGACTGGCTTGGCTGGCAAGAGACAGAAAGAAGGGTCAGGATTCAAATGCAGTATATCAAGAGGCCACCCAAGTTTATTCTCTCCTTCCCCTTTATGAAAATGACTATCCCTTAAGTCATAGACCATATCATTGTCAGGCTGGAGAGGACTCTGCCATTTTATCCATGAGCTACCTGAGGCCTGAAGAGAGACATAGCTTACTTGAAGTCTCACAGATAGTGACAGAGGAGGGTGCAGATGCTGTATCACCAAGGGATGTGATGCAAGGAGCCTGTAGTATAAGGTTGTTAACCTTCAGATGGATGAGCTAGAGGCAACCAGTCCTCAGTCAGTGCAGCCTGGCCAGAAAGATGCTGACAAGTGGCTAGAGGCAGCAGGAAGGAGTGAATAAGAACAAGTTTCACCTGGTCATTAGTGACAGGCCTGTGTCCTCAGCATTATTTGGCTGTTCAGCACATAATTCATCTTCTACTGTAAGGGGCCAGGGCTGTGCTATTTTTGTCTTGCCTTTTGAAATCAGTGGGTCTCCTAGACTTTGAGAGAGAAGATTACCTTTAAATTATGGAAGGTGACTGAAAACATAGGCAGGCCATAGGGCATGGCCTTAGAAACTGAATAGGTCATGAGCTGATGTTTTATAACATCTAGGATTTTTATACATTTAAAATACTGGCTGCTCTACCAGATCATAATATAGAAAAGCCAGCTTGATATGGTAGAAAGAGCCTTGAGCCAGGAGTTAGGAAATCCATCTCTGCCCTTCTAATTGGGTGGCCGTATGTGTTATAACCTCTGTGGCCTTTGATCACCTCGCAGTAAAAGTGGTTGTACTAGAAAATACTTAAAATCTGTTCATCTCCAAGATTTCATTGTGATGTCTCCTAATATCTAAATGACATTATCTAATTTTATGAAAAAACTTGGTTTTCTGTAAAATCTTACCTAACATAAATTGACACCAAAGTTTTGCTTGCTAGAGACACATGACATGCTCTCATAGTCCCCTAATAAAAGGCAGTTATATATAAAAAATACAAAAACAAAGCTATAATAGGATTTGAGAGGAGATGAAATTAACTCATTTCCATAGTCTTGGGTTCTACCATTTATAATTTCTCTGAGGTAAAGTTTCTTTATTTTGAAAATTAGGGGATATGGACTAGATTGTTTTCATCATCTTTTTAACTCTGATATTTATGATTCTAAATCTTAGGCAAGTGTTTTCTTTAAAAAGCAAAAATAACAACAATAACAAAAATACAATGAGAAACCCTGAAATTCACGTAAGGTCCAAAAAATGGATTTGAGTGGTAGGGAAATCCTTTGTAAATTCCAACCTGATTAATATTGCCCATGGCATAACTCCCTCATATCTACATGTACAATTTAATTTTTAAATTGTTTTCCTGGAATAAGTGAGGGGCAACAACTTAATTATTAGTCATTTATTCAATTTGCTGCAGCCTTGGATGATAGGATTTTTGTGATGGAAATGCTGGCACATGCTCTAAGCTACGTGGCATCCACATGCAGTTCGGATCTGCTCCCCAGAGATTTTGTCCTCGTTTCATGCATCTGGCATTAGAGTTCTGTTCTGTAGTCAATGCTAACATAATGCAGGTAGCCCTTTTTTTCCTGATATAGTTAATGTGGACTATCTTTTCTTTGTTAATCTGGCTAGGGAAAACTCGGATTTGCAAAAGCCAAATCACTAGAAAAATAAGACTAGGCATGGTTTTTGGTGCAGATGATTGGAGGTTTTTTTTTTTTTTGTAATAAGCATTCCTAACTCCAGGAACCACCCTACTTTTTCCCCCCCTCTTTCCTTCCCCCCTCTTTCCACCCCTGACCTATGGATATTGTTGTTTCTCCTTAAGAACTGGATCTCTGAAGGCAGGGCGTCTCCTCCCACATGCTGGTAGTGTGCTTCTGGGGCCTGGTGCACCCGGGGCCTGGCGCACCCAGGGTATGGTCCGTGGCTCCACCTGGGGCACGAACCCAGGACCTTCTGTAAAGCAGACGTGCCAACCACTACACTATGGAGCTGCCCTGGAACCACCCTAGTTTTCATTTTTTTCCCTATATTTTGAGGCAGCTATAAATATAGTAAACAGATAGCTATCTTTTCATTCACTCAGGAGATGTGCATTGAAGTGGTTCCTATGGACAGGCATTGGGCTAGATCCTGAATTGCAGTGATTGAAGATGGATGTTTGCAACTTCAGAAGCCTTAGGCCAGGCACTCCTGCTTTTAGGAGTTATTATACACAGATGGCCCAACAGGCGTGTTCCGTTGTTCTCTCTTTTTATCTGAGTAAGATAAGTAAGCACTTAGTCTCCTAATCCTTTGGTATCTATGAGATGTTGACAGTGAGGAGCAGAACTTTTCTCTCTAAAAGCAAAATAAAACCACTACCACTATCACCAGTACCAACAAAAGAGGGTGTGAGGAGTCAGCGCAGGAATTCGAGGGGAATTGAAAACTCATACCCACTGGTGGTCAGGTAACATGGTAGGACCTTTCTGGAATGACATAAAAACAATAATCACCAAAAACTATAAAAATGCCTTCGGGTAATGAATGCCACTTGGATTTTATGCTATAGAAATAATTATGATGCGCACGAAAATAGATCTCGGAAGCTAAGCAGGGTCAGGCTTGGTTAGTACTTAGATGGGAGACCACCTAGGCAGACCAGGTGCTATAGGTGTAAAAAATTAAAAAATAAGGGATTGTAAACTGACAAGGTCCTTGCAATCTGTCAGTCAGCCAAGGGTTGCCTCACCTTAAACAAACAAACAAATACATAAATAATAAAATATGAAAAAATATGTATCAAGCATAAGTATTTGGCAATGTATTGATTAGGCAAATTATAATGTATCTGAAATTAAAGGTTAAACAGCTATTAAACTGTGCTATAGAAGAATACTTATGATGATTTTACTAAGGATAAAAAGGCAGTCTTTAAAAATGTATATGTGCAGAAAAAATACTCATGTTATTTAAAACTAAATAGGACTGGTGAGAATTTTGATAATGAAACAGTTTACTCATGAGTTCTGATGTAAGTTTATTTCAACTGCAGTGTATGAGAAGATTTCCGAACAGGCTGTGAAGTCGCTCATTTTCTGCAGAGAGTGTTAGAGAATTGGTATGTCCCTCTTACTTCAGCCCATTGGCGAAGGGAAAGGAGATTACAAGGAAAAGGGAAGGAGGGCAAGAATGAGATGGAGGAAGCTCTAGTTTCTGAGATGACAGACTGGATAACGTCATTGTGTGTGTGACTGCCACTAACCTTACCCACCACAAAGAATGAGCTTAAGGCAATTTGCTGTGGGATTTGAGTGCTGTGAGACTCTCTGGCTTTGTTCTGCTGCGGGGCCCCATGTGGGTGCCTCTCCCTGGTGTGCTGGCTCCTCCCAGGAGCAAGCTGGAGAAGCAGTCAGTGTTATTATCAACTCAAAGAGTTTTTCCTTTTGACTGATCTTTAGCTGCCTTAGGGCTTAGATAGACTGGAGTCAGACCAGTCAGCTCTGGAGGTTGCCTTCCTTAGGGTGCTAACCGTCCCCTGAAAACTCCCTCCCAGGCTAGGTTATTCTGAGCCACCCCCAGTACCTTTGTGTTCGGAAGAAGCTGGTAGGAGCTGAAGTAGAGACAACTAAAATTCTGTCATTGCATCCAGGGAGGACCTGAAAGCTCCAACTGAACATGTGCATCAGGAGAGAGGAGTAGTTGGGAGCAATGTGACATCGCCCCAGAGGCAGCTGCCTTGGAAGGGCTGTGCACATGCGAATGTGGGGTGATGACCTTGCCTGCTGACACCTCCCGCAGAGGCAGGGAGCATACTGGGGGCAGAGAATGGCTGATCACGTTGGAAGGCTTTCCTGATGTCTTTTTTTATGTTGTTCATTCTCTCTTGGCCTCTCTTCTCTCCTTCCCTCCTTCGGACATCCCTCTCCTCGCCACCTTTCTTCTTTCCACCACTCCAGCTCACCTTTACACTCCTGGCCTCCTTGCTCCCACCCCACACTCTTCCTTACCTCTTGGTCCCCTCACCAGTCTGTTCCTCCCGGTCCCCCTCCACAGGCCTCTGGGTCTGTGCCCATCTTCTGTTCCCCACCCTCCATCTCTCTCCTGGTGTCTCTCCCCTCCCCCCAGCCTCTCCCTCCCTCTCAGTCTTGATCTCCCCTTCGATTCTTTCTCTCCCTTTTCTCTTCTGGAGAATCAGGCGAGTTTGTGCTCTTGCTGCGGAATCCTGTGTAAGGGCACCGTCAGAGAAGGCAGGGACATGGGGATAAGCGGTGGGCCGGTGGTGCTTACATGCTGCCTAGGGAAGCTAACGAGGTTCTTGTCATGAGATTTGCACGTGCTTCGTTTTTGACTCCATCTTATTTTCAGATGGATTCTGGGAATCTTGTGAGCTCAGCAGAACTATAGTTTGGAGAGCCTCAGATTGGCGGTGCCCCTGTGCTGAGGTCCTTTGAAAGGGGATGCTGTCTGGGGAATTTTCCAGGCTGACTAAATGGGGTAGGAATGGAAGCAGAAAACAAGGCTTTGCATGAGCAATTCCAAAATAAAGATATCAGGACCATAAAGGCAGGGCTTTCTTTTTCATCATGGAAATATCCTCAGGTCATTTTTGGGAACTGGGAAATTTGATTCAAAAATGATAAAATATTCATTATTCCTCAGCAGGTACAGCATAATGACAGGTGTTCATTAAATGTGAGCCTAATACTGGAGTGCACCTTTGAAACTCTCCTTTAACTTCCCACATAGATGCTGTGGATACCACTTCCCTCCCAGTCTAAGCTTAGATTTTTTGCAAAGAAAGCATTGATTGAATAAATAATATTTAGGTTTCAGGTAACTCTTTCAGTTTCCTCTTGGGTTCTCGTTGCTTTGTCTGTGGCCATCAGGAGAGCTCAATGTTCCAAATGGCAATCTGCATCACACTGGTGGCTGCCATCAGTCCCTAGGAGAGAGTTACTCATGCCCAGTTAGAGTCGGGGAAGGAAGGGAGTTGGGAGAGGTATGGGGAGGGTGCAGGTCAGTTGTTTTCCTTGCCTGCAGCTGGCTTATCTCCTTAGTGGTCATTCTCACTGACATTGCATTTCAGTTTTCCTTTTATTGTACCTGTAAGGCCTTCTGGTCATGAGTCCTACACATGTATGTTGGTTCATCCTGATTCTGGAAGGTGAACATTGTTACAGTTCTGGAGTTGGGACAGATGAGATTCAGAATAAAGAATATGGTATCTGAGCATCCAAATTTTGTTTAATTTCTAAGGCTGAAAGGAATTTGTTTTGTTTTGTTTTGTTTTTATCTTTTGAATTTTAATTAGATTTTTCTTTTTTTGACTATTGGCTCTATAGAGACGGTTATTTGCTTCTGTATGACCCTAGCAGTCTTTAGAAAATCGAATCAAACCAAGCTTTTTTGTTTATGGACTAAAGCTTAGATCATTCAAACTAGATCAGGTAGAGCTGCCTCTAAGCCACCTTAGTATGATTGGTGTACCTCATAATAAGCTCTCCAGAAATGGGGTCCAAGACTTCTCTAAGCGGGAGTCTTGTCTGATTTCCTTCAAAGCCCATTTTTATTTTTATGTAGTGATGACAGATAGGAGAAACAGAAAATGGGAAAGAAGGGAAAATAACTCAGAAGCTTGACAATCTAGGTAGAATCATAACTATATGTTCAAGGAAATAAAACCCTGACAGCACAGCAGCTCTTTATATTTTGTTCGTTTCATTGACATTTCACATCTCTCCTTGGAGCTCGTGACTAGAGCAGTTACTTACATTATAGAAAGCTGTGTGATGTAAGTTATTTTATTTCTTAATCAAATGACTCCGTATTATCTGGCACAGATCAGATTGTTCCAGTATGAAACCCTGAAATATGTAACTTACATCTGGATGCTCTCGTAAAGTAAACTGCCTCCGCCGCGGTTTTGCAAGTGTTCATTCGGCATGGTAAGGAAAGGGGTCTGGCATTCGTTAATTTGGATGTGTAAGAGTGTCTTAAAATTTCCACCGTGGCCTCCTGCTTAGTGGACTGCTGCTGTGGACTTCTAAAGGCCTGATTGAGAATGACAAGGAGAATCGCAGTTTTCAGATAGTAAACATAGCAATGGCTGTTGACTATGTATGTTCTCTCTGGACCTCCTTACTTTTGCTGTCTTTTTTTTTTTTTTTCTTGTTATGTAAGTACAATGATGCTGATGTTCCAAATAGGAGAGGGACATGTGAGTGTGTAAGTCAAAGAAGTAACTGTTTTTAATTGGTGTGATTAGTCTAATTCTTTACTGATCACATGGACGATTTGGGACATTCAACATGAGGAAACCTGAATACCCATTCGCCCTTTGTGTGTGCTAATATCTTTATTCCAAAAAGACGATACAGTTTAATAAATTTCTCTAGAAATTTAATTTGCGATATATGTACATTCTGTGAAAGGTGTTCACTTAAAAGTTTGTTCAAAATTAGTTACAATAAAATGTAATTTAAAAATTTCTAAGTTCTTGGCAATGCAAAAATACGCAATAAATCAACGGGAACCCCACAGGGCCCCTGATGGTTCACAGTCTATTACCTTCCATTGCTTAGAAAAAGAGCTGTTTCAAATCCACCACTATTCCCTACACGGCATGGGGTATTTAGTGAAAAATAGCTAGGGAACCATTTCATCCACAGGTGGGTTTTGGATTAAATCGCAGTGAAATTTTTAAGGTGATTGCTCTGTCCCACTGCTCCTTTTCCTCTGAAAAAGTGCAGCGTGCATCAAGACCTCCTCCGCCACTGCCCTCTCCAGACCACGGCTGTGTTCCCATACTGGGAAAATCCCATGTTCCATTTTCTGGTGTTATAAGTTTTCCTTTTAATCTTTTCCAAGCCCCCATCATCATTAATGGTGTATCTTGTTGTCTGCTGGTAAAATGTAAGAATATGTCATAAATTAAGGATGGTTCTGCATTGCCTCTTATCTGACTAGCATCTGTGAGTGTCAGCTGCCAACAAGTAGCTCGGGTGTCTGGGCCACTCCTGAATACTCACAAGCTGACACACTCTCTTCTGATAAAAGGTACCTTCAAATATGCATGTAATTTTCACTATAAATTTTGTATGCTTAAATACTTTCCGTAAGAGAATCGCTCGACCTAATACAATGACTTGGCTGGGACTTTTAAAAAGCTGGTTATAAATATCGCTAGAAATTATAGAGCAAGCATAAATACTTCACTCTGAGCTTTGCTGAGCATTTTCAGGATGCATCTGACCACATCTGTGAAATCTGAACTTATACCAGAGGAAGGGCAATGAGGCGAGGAGAGGCAAAGTATGTCACTGTCATCCCAGGAAAACTACCAAGTGACGTGGTTTCAGTGATGATAAAGCAAGGATTTTGTCCTTTTAGTTCTTATCTAATCAACCACCCTCATTTTGTTGGTATGTGTGCATACCTCACCTAAAAATCTACGTGTCTGAGTTCAGACATATCTTGTTGGATTGTGTTCAAACAGCACACATATTATGTTCTCCAGAGAGACAGTGTGTCTGTGTGGATGATAAGAATCAAAGTGTTGCTGGCCTTTTGCCTGTTAATAGAATATTTTATTCTCCTAATTCTGTGCAAGGTGCTAAAAAAAAAAAAAAAAAAATCTGTATCCATGAAGCCATTTGCATAGAGTGAAGTATTTATTTTATTGCTTTAAAGCTATCCGTGGTAGACGGCTTAGTGGCAGTGGTGATGGTGGTGGAAACAGTGGTGGTGGTGGAGGTGGCCAGTGTCGACCCTGCGGCACGTTATGTCAGAATGCTGCAGTCCTTTAAGGTCAAAGGATGACTCTCCTTATGCACAATTCTTTTTATTCTGTACAGCACTGAAGCTCATGAAGTAGGAAAAAACATAATATACCATTTTTCTTAATGCAGTTTCGCATTTGCTATTTTATTCCACAGCTTTTAATTTTATAATGAGCTCTTGATGCCAGGTCGCATATAAGCGATGCGCTGTCATTCATTGATTAGGATCCGCCGTGTCAGTTTCTTTGTTCTGTCATCCTGTTTATCTGATAGATCAGAAAGTGGGATGGTTAACAAAGGAGTCACTGAGGTACGAGGGGTGTGTTTCAAACTAATTGGTGTGAACACTAACTTTACAGTGCTGATACGGTGTGTGTTTTATCATGATTTTCTAAGACTTCCCCCAGTGTGTCTCCTTGTTAGTGTGATGGCATCCTTTCCCTTTCTCTGCAACACACTAGCTTGAAAAACAGAAGAATAAATAAGACCCCTTGCTTTGTCCTGTTCTTAATTCTGCGCTTTTAAGTCAAATCCCTCCCCGATGACATTGACTCTCTCCCCTCATGTACAGAGATACACTCGGGGTGTTGTAAATCATTCAGGATTAGAAGCTGTGCTCTGCATCTGACCTGATGGCTCACATACGCCCACGTCCACCACAACTGGCAAATGGTGACGGTTTATTCTGGGGCTGATATAAGAGGCTGTGTCTGACGGCTGTGAGTGTCAGCTAGGGGCTGAGATCGTCATGTAATGTGGCCTCAACTCTTGTCTCTTTGCACAGACTGCTCACTAGAAGCTCAGCCCAAATATGTTAGAGGTGGGAAGCGTTACGGACGAAGGTCCCTACCTGAGTTTCAAGAATCCGTGGAGGAGTTTGCAGAGGTAACAGTGATTGAACCATTAGATGAAGAAGCACGGCCTTCACACATCCCAGCTGGTGACCACAATGAGGTAAGGACTCAGACAGGCACATCCATCTGGACTGCATCACGGATTCCCACATCACTGTGGTGTAGAGACGGGAGAACTGAGGGAGTTTATGGCTTTTCTAAGTTACCATCTACTTGCTAATCTTGTTTCTTGGTTTTTTTGGATACATATGGCTAGTTTTTCTATTGTTTGAATGTTTTCATCTCTGTTTCAACTTTGAGAGAGCTCACATTTCTAGGCATGCTTTATGTTTACACATTTTTGGATTCTTTTTTTTTTTTTTTTCAGATAATCTGGGGTCTGCCACTTATAGGTCTTCTTAGAAGTAGATCTCTCCTCCATGGCCCTGTCATTTTTAATTGTGTGAAAAGCCACCTGCCCCACTCCCCCAACTATAAAACAGCGTCTGTGACAGGTAGGAAGTGAAAGCAGCGCGTTTAGGCATTTTAGGAACCGGCATCTTATCTTTTGTGGTGGAGTCAAGCAGCTTTAAAACTTGATTCTTGTTGCAGCAACTCAGCAGTTGCCACAGTTCTTCTTACTGGTTCCATGACACCCAGGCACATCCGGCTCTCCAGCAATCAGAGGTTCGCCTGCCTCACTCATCTCCCTGCTTTTCATTTTACACGTTGCCATTATGTACCAATAAAGGAGAAGCAGTAACATTTTCTTTATTCTTTCTTTATGGCTCATTTACCAGCATGCCATTTATAGAACATGATGGAAAATGCCATGCTGAGCAAGCTCTAAATATGTCTTGCGCATCCCAGCCCAGACTAGGGATGCAAATATTTCAGATACCAATATAAACTGGGAAAGCGACAGAGTGCCTCAACTTTCTCAATGTTGTCTGTAGATTGTAGGTTGATTGGAGGTATGCATGTATATGTGTGTGTGCGTGCGTGTACGCCTGCATTGCCATCTAACATCCATGTTCAGCATACTAAAATCTACAGAAAGTTTGCTTCAGTAATTCCCCCAGAAATCAGACATCTAGCATCGTCAACTTTCCAGAATACCTACAAACTCAAAGGTAACTAGAAAGAGCCCAAGGACGGAACAGAAATGAAACCTGCCATAAGTATTGCAGTTTAGAAGACATGTACCTGGTCTGTCATTCAGGAGTTCGTACCATTTTTTAAATAAAAGCAATGCCTGGTCTCACCCCAGCAGTGACAGAGCAGTGTCAGAAATGTGAGCCAGAAGAGAGGAAGAAAAGCAGCTAGAGAACAGAGAGAAACCACGAAAATGGTGCAAGAGTAGCGTGGGAGAGAAGTAACAGCTGAAAAGAGAGAAGGCCATGAGAAGCAAGACGGAAACGCTGCCTAGAACATCACATCGCTGGGGGCCAGTCGGCCTGAGGCAGAGGCTATTTCCTGTCTTACTTCACTTGGTTTCAGACTCTTTCCTGGGTCCATCAGAGAACGAATTTGCATACTTTGGTTATTGCAGTATTCATAATATTTATCTTGCTCTCAGGAAGGCTGTCATTTTATTACAGAAAGCCTGTTTGGTAGCCTTGACTTGTAACCCTGTGGAATGTATCCAAGATACTTCTCTATGAATAAAATGATGAAAACATGTCTCAACACTTTCAGAGGCAAGCTTTTGTTATTTGGAGAACACTTTTAAGTCTGGTGTCTCCCTTCTCCAACTATTTTTACTACCCGAGGCATTATTATTTGGTGCTAAGAAATTAAATGATTACTTATTTTTCGCTCAGGTAGTTTGTAGTTGCCATCTGAGGATACTTGGGCAGAACTGATTTTGTTGCTGGCAGCATATTTCTTATATCCTTGTTTTATCTGACTACCAGTGAGATTTACTGTTAAAAAGTGAGACTTTGGTTTTATGTCTAAAGATAAGAGTTGAGGCCTGAGTGGGCAAAATCTTGCTGCTTGTATCTGACCAAAAGGGTACATTGGGAGAATCGTTTCATACTTGAGCTTCCTTAACTCCTCCAGAACCTCTCAGGTATGACCTTTTGATGCTAAATATTGAAGCTTTTGCATTCAGCTGCCCACCATCAGTAGAATAGCTACTGGAGGCCTGGAGAGGGTCATTTCTCTTGTTGTCTGTTTCCCTGGAAGACTTCTCCCAACTCAACATTGATAGTCTGTTATATCCCACCCCAGAAAGCCTACAGAAGTACCAGCTGCCATTTTTTTACTCTGTCTTTTTAAATTACTGATGGCGGACTCAAACCAAAGCTCATCCAGCTCCTTTCTTGCTGAAAAATGAAGTGTTTGTCAGCTGAATTGAGCCTGTCAGTTTTCAAACCAATTCATCACTTTGAAAAATTAATAGCTTCACATGTGACACTTTTGATGTTCCTGTCGGCAGTAAGAAGGGCCAATCCCAGCTTTGTACAGTAACCGTGGTCGTAGGTCACACTCACGGATACATAGTCTAGTGGCATAGTTTAATCAACGTGTCAGTCTTATTGCCTGCTGCTGGGTCAGGATAGCAGTCCTGTTTCCGGGCCAGTTTCCATAGTAGCCTTAGCCATTTAGGGACACTCAGTTGGCTAACAGAAGTTTATGCTCTGGGCAGCATAGGCTTGTGCTAGAAATATCCCTGTCCCTTCTGCAGAAGCTGTTTAGGTCTCATCAGAGTACTGGATAACCTTCCGTATTCTAAGGTTGTCCCATATGGGGACTGTGGGGAAGAAAAATTTCTCAATGATCTGTGACATTTATTCTTAACTTTTAAAGAGTTCAGAATCTGTCAGGAGTTCTTTATGGTACTGTTGGCTGCTGCTTCTCCCTTTTGGTGCCTGGGGCCCTTTTGTCTGCTGCCCTTGGCATTAAGAATTTATTTCTTGGGTGTGTTTGTTACTAGTGGCTCATACTTCATCTCAGTGCCACTGGGCAATATTGAAGGAGGGAGCAGGGCTGGGTCTCTCCCTGGCATGAGTATTTCATAAAGGTCAGATGAAGAGCTGGAGATAGGCCTTCTTGGTTTTGATTGTGGGTTTCCTTTGACTCCTGGATCTTGGCTCAAGGGAAGGTAGAATTCCTAGCCTGCCTGTGGGCTGCAGTTTCTCCTGCTCTCAGACATGCCTGCCTTTTTCTAAAGTAACTTTAGAGTTTTTGATAAAGACAAAAAGACCTGTACCTGTTATAAGAAGTTACATGGAGGAGAAATCTGGCTGTTGCTATCCAACAGGAGACTAATTTTAGCTCTAGGGTGAATCAAACAGTATTTACCCGAGGACTTGGGGAGGGGTGGGCAATGGAATGAAAGGGTGTCACAGGCACCTGTAAAAGCGGTCCTCAGGGTGGCTCCCTTCCTTCTAGGAACTCATCCTGTAGGGATATGGAAGCAAACAGTCATCTGAAGGGATAAAACAATGATTCCCTCCCCCCTTTCTCTCTAGGGTTATGCCATAATAGGGGAGTTGCTATAGCTTGACAATTCATCCCGATGCTCCTGGGATAGGAGTTCAAAATGTTTTCCTGCATCTTTCTTTGTGAAGCTTTCTCCTATACATATAATGAAAGTTATAGGTAATTCTTAGTAGTCATGCCTCTTTGCAGTCTACCTGTTACTCCACTGTTTGCCTCCCACCCAAGAAGACATAGGTAGAAATGCAGGCAAGTGGGAATGATGCTATTACAGAAATTGTTTTCTGGCAACTAAATTTATTTTTAATGTGAGTCGTATGTGAAGCTTCAGGCTACATTAGTTACAGTGACTTGGGATTCCTCTCATGACTGTCTTGTACACCATTGTGATCTGGTGCCTTGGGTGAGACCCCACATCATAGCTATGGGGTAATGAACGCTCCACCACCATGCCTCATCCCCTGAATAGGATATATGAGAATAAACCTTGTTATAAGGTGTTTTTGATTGTGTTCTACTTTTGTTTCAGTTCACATATATTAGAGCCCTAATATAAATTGTAAACATTTAATTAGTTTCCATCCTACCCTTCCCTCCAGCTTTATTCAGGCAATTTTATTCTTTCTTTTTAAAACAGAAGATATCTAACCTAGCTAGTAAGCATGCCTCCCCTCCCAAGTTTAGTTTACAAGCCAATAAAGTCATTCCATAGGCAAAGGCCACTGTAATCTTGCTAAATTTTCCACATTTAAATGTGTATTACAGAACTTCACTTGGAAACCCTGAAGCAGGATGTGCTAATTCACAAGTGACAGGTGGATTCCACTATCAGGCCGAAAAGTGCATCTACCTTCCAATTTAGTGTGTTTATCTGGCAAATGGATCCCTTGGGAGTCTGACCTCTCATTCTGTGTGGTATTGAAAGGAAAGTGATTTTTCTTTTTTCATGGGATCATTTTCGCTCAAAGCAATTCAACTAGACATTCTATTCTGAATTAATCCCAACCAACAAAGGGCACATTCTTGATTCCAGCATAAGGTGTGATTACTGAGAAGGTTTTGGTTGTCATTGTTTTTGCTATACTTCATTAAGAGACAGAAGTGAGGTTTTAGATTCCAGAGAGTCCATTTTTCCCCTTTCATATGCATATCTGTAGTGCCTGCTGAACTGACCTTGGATTTTATGCTCATGTTTCTTCTAAGGGTAGGTGGAAGGGGGCAGAAAAACAAAACGCTCTCAATTCTATTTTGTAATACTCAGACTTGGTAGGAAAGGTTGTTCAATTAATACAGTTGGGGCAGGGCCACTTTGCTTTCTGCCCTCGTTGAAAACAGGGGACACCTTGTTAACTGTTTTCCTCCATAGGGAATAAATGGGATCTAGTAAGATTCTTATCAAGAGCAAGAGGCTTTAAACAATTATTTCTTCAGCTGTAGACAATAATAGCGTAAGCCAAAACCAGACAGTTTAAGTGAGGACCTGAGAGAAAAGCTAAAGCCAACTGCTGCATTCGCTCAGGAATAGACAAGCAAATCAAGTCTTTGTGTTGGGACTCCGGGTGTAACGGAAGAAAGTGGTAGTTTAAAAATTTTTTTAAAATGCTGATTTTACTATCCTGCATAAAATCATAGATGCATAACACTGCAGTTAAACTTTATGAATTATTTGTTCACATTGAATAGAGTAAATATTTAATTCCGGAGCAAACTTCTTAATACTGAGAGAAGTTGTGCTAAGAAATTTTGTATTTGAAATGTACCCATTTTCCCATTACTCTCATTACATATTTTGTTCTAGTCTTTGACTTTGACAAAGTACTTAAGCAGTTTCCCTACTATTACCATTTATTTCCATCAAATAAAATGATATCATCAGGATGCATTCTTTATTAATGGAATGCCAGTCTTTCCCTTTGTATTTCTTAAGTCTTATTAGATCATCTGGCTGTTCCCAGAGATGAAACACTCTTTTGAGATGCAATTGTAGATCACTTGAAAGTGATATAAAGAAGCCCCTTCAAAGGTAATAAGATGTCTCTTTTTGTAACACAGCCTCAGCTTTCAGAATTGAAGGCTTTCAGGTTTTGCTGTTCTGGTAGGTCATCCAGACTTGGTCCCAAAGGGAATTCCCCTGGAGTCAGCCCCCACCCCTACCTCCTTCCAGGTCAACAGTTACTAATATTTATTTTTTAACTAGGAAATAAACAGACAAATCAACAATCAACAAGTCATTTTTAATGATAATAGTAACATTTTCCAACTATACCATTAAGTGTTTTCCAAATAGAAAAGCCTCATTCCCTGTCCCTTGGGAGCAACTCTGATGAGCAAGATGCCATGAGCAGATCTTAAAAAAAAAAAAAAAAAATTCCTTTCCTTTAAGGACTTTAAAATCCATGAACCAAAACCAGTCCCTAACCTTAGTGAAAGAGGCTAAAGGCTCAAACTCTTTTAAATTCAACATTTCTTTACACTGGCAGTACTGAAGTCTTTTTGACAGTATTTTAAAAGTCATACCTTAATTCCTGTTATCACCAGTATATGCTTGTAACCTTTCATTGCTTTTAAAGATAAAGGAACTGATTTGCATTCTTGAGACAGCCCTGCAAGCGAGCAGCTTGTCCCTGGGTTCAGAATAGATTGAGAGCTGGGCAGTCAGGCGCTCTCCACTGCCCGCTCTGCCTTCAAAGGCAGGACAGCAGGAAATGAACCAAAGTCCCAGGCAGTGTGTCCCTGCAGAAACAGTAGCCAGCCCTCCTAGCCACACTTAGTGTCCAGTACTTGGCCCAGAGTGCGAGTTTTGTAAATGTTGGGAACTCAGTTAAAGACGCCATAGATGCTGTTTTTAAAAGTCTTAACAGTTTCGATCATAAGCATTCTCCTAAACTGATTTTGTTCTTTTTTTTTCCTTTCCTTTTTTTTTTTTTTTAGGGACTTACTTGCTTAGCTAAGTATGCTGCTCTTGTAAAATGAACACTATGGCTCAGTTTGTTTAGGGAGCTTTGTTATTCTAGTAAATTTCCTTCCTCTTCTCTCTGGGCTTCTAAGCTTTCCCTTTTCAAAAAAAAAAATATCCGTTTAAGGCTGCTGAGATCAGCTCAGCAACCTCTGCTGGGAAAGAATAGCCCCGAGTATGCCCCCATAATCGTTTTAATTAGCCGTACATTCTGCAGGGCACAAGGTCTGCACTGGAGCAGATGGCTGGTGGAGGCTATGACTGGGCTATTGTGGGCAGGGGCCGCGCCAGGCCTGCAGGCTGCAGATGCTGGCCTAGCCTTGGGGCTGGAAGCCTGGGAGCCAAGAGTCTCGGGCCATCTGCTTTGTAGTCCAGCGAAGCAGGTGTCCCTCCAAAGAAAGCATTCCTGAAAGTAGTGTAGCCTGTGCGACCCACGTGTACAGAGCACCCTTGTCCAGCTGTAGGACAACCAGAGAGCTGGCCACGATGACTGGCGTAACACTGAGATGTACAGCTCAACAAGGCGGGTGCGGGAGATCCTTTTATCTGCTTGAGGGGATGGTGGCTGCCTCTGTAGTAGCCATTTTGGGGTCAAGCAACCTCTGACCCTCTGTCCCCTCTCAGTGGGGCTGTTGGCCAGCACATTTGGCCTGGTATTGTGGCTATGCAGGCAGCTCCTGCCTGCCATGGCCACCCAGAGGACTCTGTCCACTGTGAGGAGGGGCCCTGGGGAGGTCTTGCTCCTAAGCTGAGTCAAAAGTTGATTTATTTAGCATAACTACCATGCTCAAAGCTGTAATTTCTTTTCATTTTTTTTAACATTTTGTTTATTTTTTGATTTTTTTTAATGGTGACATAGGTTAAAGAAATTCAATAAGTTTCAGCTGTGCACTTTAATAGTAAGGCATATATGTGTTTACAGTGTGCTCACGTCCCAGAGTTAGAGTTCTTTCTGTCACCATTCAAAGCTGTAACTTCTGCAAGTCTCTTCTAGGTTTGTTTTTAAAGCTGGTCCTGGTCTGTCTGCTGTTTCTTTCCTCTATCTGCCCTTGCCCTAGTTTTGAACACCCAGGTCATGGGAATAATAATTGTTGTATGTGTTTACTGGCATTCAGCACTTAATTTGTAGCAGTTTTTGTTTTAAGTACTTTTCAAATATTAGCAGGCCCTCTTAGGTAGGCATTGCTATTCACTTACTCATGAGGAAACTGAGGTACATTGGGAGTTAAGTAACTTGCCCAAGGTTGCGCAGCCAGTAAGGGGCGGAGCTGAAATTGAACTTGGTGAGTCTGACTCTGGAGTCCAAATCCCTAACCACATCATTGTTCTGGCTGAAGTTATAATAGCAATAGCTAACAATTCCTAAGTGTCGGGCATATGCTTTCATGTCCCCATGAGGTGAACATCCCCACCTCACAGATGAAGTAAGGTAATGAGGGGTCACACGAAGTGGCACAGCCAGATCTAACCCAGACAGCTTTGCCAGACCCTCAAGCTCACGCATGCCACTGAATTTTGCTGCCAGAGTTGGGAGTAACTAAAGCCCCACAGAATGATTTTTTAAATATTTATTAATATCAATTATTTCTCCCGTGTGAGGCCACATAAGATTTCGAGGGCAGAAATTAAAAATCCATTTTCATGGATTATGCTGAGAACACATCCCAGCAATTGTTCCTCCCTTTCTCCCACGCTTTCCCAGAGATATTTGTGATTATCTCCTTTCCAGTGCTCATGGCTGATCCGTGTCCAAAGGCCACCTGCCAGGTTTTCACCCCTCCGCGTTAACCAACAGCAATTAAACGACCTTGTTCCAGAATGATGCCTCCTTTTATTGGCGTAGTTGCAGTAGCCAAATGATCTAATCCCCCAACCTTCTAACCTGCCTTTCCCTCTCTCTCCTCCTGCTTTTTAATTGGAACTACTGGCTCCAGGCAGTGAGAATAAAAGTAAATGAGCTGTGAATGAATTGAATTCGCACCCCCCCATTGTAATTTAATAACAAATATTCTGCCACCATGTGCTTACCTCTCTCTTTATCTGGATGGCAAACTCCATCTCCAGTTGAGGTGGTCTTCGAATGAAAATGTAGCCATTAATATAAGCTTGCTTCTCCTGGTTGGATCTGTGTTTCTTACACAGGGCCATGGGAGAAATGCTTGGGAAGTTGTTACCCCTAAAGATTTTAAAACGAGTTATCTCTTACCTCACTACCCCTTGCCTTCATTGTTTGTGTGAAATCCTTTAAGCTGCTAGTGCTGCCTGGGGTTTAGAAGATTGTGCCGTTCCTGATGCCACTGGGTTAGGCTGTCTCAAGACAGCCTCTTTTGGATCATTGTGGTCACAGTCCCCAAAGTAGGTCTCAGATGAATGTCCCTGGACTTTCCACACTCTGCTAAGCTTAGGAGGCATTGGCATCAGCAGCTTTCACCCTCCTGGAGAGCAGCACCTGGGCTTCCTACCAAGCCTCCTCTATCTGTTACAGGTCACAGGTCACAGGTCACAGTGCTGGAGGGCATAGCAGACATTGCAGTGGTTTACCAAAGGGAGAGAACTTCCCCCTTCCCCACACCCCCAAGTCACAGGAAATTCTTTAGTGAGAATTCGAGGGCAGGCGGGCAAAAACAAATAGCAAAGCTGTACCTATTTATATTGTATAAACAGCATTTATAACAGTAAAAAAAATAAAATTGTTCCCCATATTCCTTCAACCAAATGCATCTGTTTTATGATCTCTGTTTCCTTCCAGTTTTTGTCTAATTGTATAAATATTTTTGTTAGCGGTAGTCATAGTGTAGATAGCATTTTTGTTATTGTCTTTCTTTTAACATTTCATAAGATGTGTTTCCATGCTCCTATATGGTTTTATAATTATACTTTTAATGACTATGTTAGGGTGTATCGTTATACTTTTATACTCCATTGTTGACTATTTACATTGTTTTCAATACCCATTAAAATGCTAAATGTAGATATTTATGGATACGTTTTTATTTCTTTGATTGTCTTGCCATCGGAAATCATGAAATTATTGGGTCAAAGACTATGACTATATTTATGGCTTTTGATACATTAAGCCATTTTCTTTACTAAAAGGATAATATCCATTTACATTGCTACCAATAACATAGTTAATAGTTTTAAATCATAACTTGATGGTAATAGCAGTTATATCTTAAATACTTAGCTAATTTAATGGGAACAAAATGATTCCTTGGTTTTCATTTGATTACTGTTTAAATGAACCTTTCCCCATATTTGTTTAATTGTGTTGCCTCTTATGCGAATTGTCTGTTTGTGTTCTTTGCATATTTGCTGGGGACTTGGCATTTTTCTTACAGATTTATATGAATAACTGATACCTCCCCAAGGCCACGCAGATTGATGCTTTAAATTTAAACGTGGTAATGAAAGAAAGTCTGCCAACATAAATTTTGATATGTGCTACATAAACACATGTCCAATAAAAATAATACATTTCACAGTGCTTATTGTGTGCCAGGCACAATTCTAAGCGTTCTACTCAGCTCTGTGAAATACGTATTACTTTATTCCCATTTTAGAGATAGAGAAACTGAGGCAAAAGAGGTTAAGAAACTGGTCCAAACCTAACCTGGTCAGTAAGCCAGGATTCCGAGCCTGGCGGTCTGGCTCCCACATCTGTGCTGTAACACCCACACTTGAGCTCTTATTAGTCAGGGATGAGAATTAGGCAGCAGGGAAGTACTGCTCTTGGGAGTGACTCTGACACATGCACCCAGTCCCAGAGACTTGTCGGAGACAGTATATTGTAGCTTCTTGCTCCTCTGAACTAATTGCTCACTGTTTTAAATAAATTGAGAAGTGAGCAAATGTAAAAAATAAACTTTTATGTAGCAAGATACACACCTTGTTATTTTAGGAATTGTTACCAAGGATTTTTTTAAAGGTGTGTGTGTGCATTTTTCCAACTGTATCCCAGCAGAGGCTCCCTTTATTGTTGGGGCCCAGTGATACCTGTTCTCCAGCCTTTTCTCCTGTCAGTTTGTGCTCTTAAAAATTATCCCCCACTTGCGATTTGGTAGGTTTTATTTTGACCAAATGGTTCTCAGATCATAGAAACCTATTTTATTTGTTTTAGGTGGATTTAATGGATTTCATTTTAGGATTTATCAAACTTATACACTGAATAATCAATTTCCACAGTTGGGGGTGCCAAAATAATACGAACATTTAAATCATTTGCTCTGTTGGATGAGAAAATAAAGATGAAAGGACAGACAGACAGGATGCTTTTATTAGTGGCCCTTTATTGATTTAAAACTTTTTATATGTATATAAAAAAAAAACAATTGAATTCTACCTAGAAAGAATAATGTACGAAAATATGTGGAGGACTAGTTACTCCACTTCCCTCCCACTTCCTCCATGCCTTATACATCCTCCAGGTTTGAAATATGTTTTTATGTGGAAACGTGGGCTGATAAAATTGTAATCACAAACAAGGAAAAATCACACCGCACTAATTCAGTTTCCACGGGTACCATGTATATTAGTGACTTTCAGTGGTAGTCTGAATGAGTTGTAGTGAATTTATGTATTTCGAGTTACGGCCTTTTATACCATTTCTGTATGGCAAGAATCCATCTCAGCGTTGTCAGTTTGTGTTTTCTGTTTAGTGTGACAAAACTTGGTGAACTCCTTGAACTGGTGCTATCTTTTTTTTTTTTTTTTTTTTTTTTTTTATGCCTACAGCACCTGGTATTCCTAGGTCATCTCTTCATTCAAGTACTAACCAGGCCTGACCCTGGTTAGGTTCTGAGATCAGACGAAATCAGGCTTGTTCAGGCTAGCATGGCCATAGACTATGTTTCTAAGTAAAATAAAGAACTATGAAATCCTGGTGGACAGTTATCCTTCAGTGAAGACGAGGGGACAAGCATAAGTGAGTGTGGAGGGGAACAGAGCAGATGTGCTTAGGGTGCCTGAAAGAGGTACTTCAGCCCATATCAACGAGAACAAGCTACTGAACGTCAACATTTAATTTAAGAATTTTAGGTGGCACACCATTCTGCCTTGAGGAATCTAAGCTCCGGAGATGGGAGCTAACTAGGCTCATTTTCCTGTTGAGTTTATTTCAGGATTCTAAGAAATCAGTTTATCTTGTACATCACAGAGAATGGGCTGGTTATTTGTTGTCAAAGGCAGCTTCATTCATAAAGTTGGGTCTTTGCTGAAACAGCCACTGGGTTTTGAATGGGGGCTTACACCTTTTCTCAACAGAGTTTCCTACGATGGTTGCAGAACCTGCCAACAGGAACCATCAGGCAGCTCGCTGGCAAGGCCAAAGGCCACTGCAGACCTACTTGTTGCCATTGGTTGAAGCAGAGCTTTGCCATGCTTGGTCAGTGGAGCAAGGCATGAGTGTTGGTTCTGACTTATGCCCTTGCCTGGTTGTCTTTATGCACCGAGTGCTTTTGTGCACAACTCTATGCTGTGACTCAAAAGATACAGTAGTAACATTGCAGATAAGGAGGCAAAATGGCCCTGTTCAGATACGTTTCACTGCTTTTAATGTAATTTACCAGCAATATATATTTTAACTTGAGCTTTTTAGCCTACCTATTTTGGGCTGCATCTCAGTCTCCTCACTGTGTCACAAACACACTAGGCTTATTTTTGCCTCCATTCTTCAGCAAATAGTAACTTCTCCTTTGTTTTCACTTAACTATCTCTTGCTCATCCTTCAGTTCTCGGTTTAGACAGTCTTTCAGAAAGTCTGCTCTGATCTCCCAAGTCTGGAGGAGCCCATTTAGATATCCTCATAACACCTTGAACTTCCCCATTGTAGCACTTAATATATATTTTAATATCGTACTTCCGGTTTTCTTTTGCCTGTACATCTTCATTAAGGTGTAAAGCTCTCGAGGCAAAAAATGTTTGTCTTGTTTATAGTTGTATTCCAAAGATGTAGCATAATACTTGGCACCCAGTAAACATTTATTGAAGAATAAATTTGTAAATGCATGCCTATGAACCCTTGTTGGTTAATGTATTCTGAATATTTGGCTCTGGCTTAATTCTGTTGGTGGTGATTGGTGTTGCTGATGAGTAAGTGACCTCCAATCCTTGGTGAAACACTCCAGAAGGTTCTGTGGTGTTTCTTAGGAGTCTCCTCTCAATTGGCTAGTTGACTGAGGAGAAAGCACTAGAGGGTTCTGCCTCATGTGATTCACTCAGATGATGATTTCAGAGCCAGAGAGTGATCTGGTCTTGAAAAAACTGAATAAGCTCTAAAGCACAGTAACCTTTTTCTCTTGCCTTCTCTAGCCCTGGAAGATGCAACACAGTGAGGAGTATGAAGCAGAAGGTAGGAACTGAGTGCGTGTCGGGCCTGCCTGGGAGCAAGTGCTGCCGTTCACAGGGCACTTTCCACACCTGCCTTCCTGCTTCTCTAAGCCTTTCTGTCATGCATGCCCGCTGGGAAGTCACTTTTAAGCAAATTTTAAAAATTAATTCCCAATTGATAGCTTGTAGTTTTGAAATCCTAACATTTAACATGCAAGATATGGGAACTAAGGTGTAGAATTTCACTTATGGGTTAATTACTTTCTTGTATAGACTTTAAAATTAATCTGCGAACAGTCCTAAATTAAATAGTGACCTATCTCTTGACAGATTTTTAGATGTATTTAAGCATCAAAACACGTTGATCTTTTGGCCAGCAGATGGCACTGTTGTTCAACTGACAGAACCTCAGCTGGCTTCACAGCCCACCCTGGGTTAACTGTACTTAAGTACACTTAATTACATGTTCTCTAGGTCTCCAACCTGCAAAGACACAGTAGTAATGGGCTTAATTTCTTTGATAAATAACAGGGGTAGTACTAAATGCTCTTCCTAACCCTCCAATGTTCTTCCATCCAAACAAAATTGTGCCAGTAATTATCTCATGTTTATATAAAGACTTTACAGAATCTCTAATAGGTGAGTGGAGAATTTAACTAGAACTGAGAACTTTTAATACAAGACAAATAAATTTTGATGTGTAGTTTTAAATATGTAGTTTGATCCTTACGTTTTCAAAAAGAACTTATTCTTAATAGAAAGCTAATTAGTAACTCGCAGCTTGCAACCATTTACTCTTTCACATTGGATTGTTTGCCCATCAGAATAGTCGTATGTGCAAAGATTTGGGAACAGGTTAGTCTTGGGACTTTTATGATTATTTTATGATATTTATCATGAAACTCTCAATAAAAGCAGTCCTAGTGTTTAGATGGAAAGAAAATGGAGATAATACAGTCTGGTAGCTCTAGCTGGGGCAGGGTGTATAAAGCTCTTTGGAACGCCTCTCGGCTAGCCTTCTCTTCTGATCGCACAAAAGCCTAAACCTGTGCATGTTTTCACTTGGAATAAAACAGGACTAGAACCTTGGCATCATTGAGCAGGAGGTATTTCTTACACGGGTATGACTGCCAATGAACAAAAAGTGCCTGTCTGCACTAGTAGCGGCCAAAGGACCAATGGTTCCATTTCATTTGAACTTCAGAATCAAATCAAAAAGTGGAATCAACATGTATAGTCTTTGTCTTACAGTATTTGCTTTCAGAAAGCACAATTTTCTTTGAGAATAGGTATCTCTCTGCAATCTGTTTGGAGACAACACATTATAAGCTTTTATTTCAGGCCAGTTAAGATTTTGGAACCCAGATGACTTGAATGCCTCCCAAAGTGGGTCTTCCCCTCCCCAAGACTGGATAGAAGAGAAACTGCAGGAGGTTTGTGAAGATTTGGGGATTACCCGTGATGGTCACCTTAACCGAAAGAAGCTGGTCTCCATCTGCGAGCAGTATGGTTTGCAGAATGTCGATGGAGAGGTAAGCCTTGCATTATGTTTTTATTCAGGAATACTAATCATGATGAAAGATAAACTGGACCCAGGTTAGGGACAGCCATCTTTTTCGGCTTCCTGCAGTGTGTTATAGAGACTCCATTCTCTTTCGTTTCCCTAGGAAGTCAGCCACAAAGATTGTCTTTCAGGAGCTCATGTTGTGCTCTAGGAAATAAATATTTGCAGTAGCTGACACTTACGGAGTCCATACCGTGTGCTCCTCAGTGTGCTAAACACTTTACGCCACATTATCATCAGACACTAGCTCAGTGCAGCCATAATGTCAGATAAATTTGTAGACGTGGCATGCACAGATGTGAATGTGAGAAAGGCATACAGGAAGGATTAAACATTTGAGTCGAGGGAATATTTTGAAGGCTGGGCTGATGAGTAGGTTTTTCAGCAGACTAAGTAATGTGTAGGAAAAACTGACTTGCCGAGGATGATCTGGGCTTCTTTTGTGGGACATATTGGTGTAAAGAGAGCCTCTGGTTAGGAGCCATTTCAATATTTTGGTCATGAGGAAATGAAGAGGGTAGGCTGGTGGTTTTAAAGGTATGCAGAAGTGTTGTGAAGGAGCTCCCAAAAAACTCTTGCTTGGTAAGATTCTGACCTTTATGTGATCTGAAAAATTAAGAGGGGAACAGGTAGAACTGGGAACATGAGTAATCATAAAACATAAAAATGTAAATAATTCCAAGATATGTCTTTCAAAGAGCTGAAAATAAGAATTGGAGGGATTTAGAGGTTACAGCTATAGTTGTAGCTTTGGGAATCTTTGATTGCAATATTTGAAAACATGCTATCTGTTTGTTCAGGGAATAGGCAGTATTGTTTTCCTAAGTCAGAAAGAGATTTATCATTAGAAGTTTCTAAGTAGCCTGGCTTGCAGAAAAGCTCACCCCCACCACCCCTTTCTTCCTTGTATATGTGACCACTATATACCCTTTGATTACCTTTTTAATGGCTCCGTGGTAATTTACTTTTCAGTGGTGGTTTTTGAGTCATAAAATTAAATACATCATTCTAAATTATAAACCAGTGCAGTATGTAGAACCTTGGGTGGTTTTTGCCAAGAAATATTGCACAAACTTGGATTATTTATCTAAGAACAGCCTTTGGAATAAACTGTAGCCATATGCAGGGAATTGCATCTTTTGTGGTACAGTTTTCAGAATCTGGGAAAAGAATTAGCATATTTAGTTGTTTTCCTCTGCTCTGAGGATGAGTAAAAGGTTGCTTATTAAATATTGCATTTACTTAGTATTTCCGCCCCACCCCCAAATCGTGAAATACTATAGCACTTAGTATTACTAGCACTAGACCACAGAGCAGTTAAAAGTTCAAGATGATCTCATCAACATATACTTTGAAACCTTAGAATTTTACAACCGAAAGCAATTTTAGATTTAGTCGGCCCCTTATTTTACAGAGATCACTGCTGCTTGTTGCCATTACCAGGAAGGGGCTATAGCTAGTACTCTGCTTTCCAGACACGAAAACATCTATAGGGCAGGGATGACACACTGTCCCCAGCTGCCAAATGTAGCCCAAAGGCTATTTTATGTGGCCTGCCCAACGTTTAAAAATTGAGCTTTTTGCTGCACTTTTTAATACCAGGAGATTTTTCTAAAGATCAGAAGATTTGGCTCCATTTTGCTGGCAGTGAGAAGCGCCTAGCTCCTTGGACAGGACATGCAGTTCCCAGCTTTAAATGACATTACTTTCTAATGTCTCAAGACGATCCTGCCCCATTTATTTATATCACCTGCCTGGCCTCTCTGGCTATTTGGGTTCGTGGTGCCTGTTCTGGTGCATCGTTTTGCAACTTACACACTAGGGAATCAACCGTCGAAAGACCTGGCTAATGTATTGTGAGGAGTAAGAATGTCCTCTGGGTTCTAGATTAGGCCCCTGCAAGGCTGCAAGGGGTGTGGCTCCCCAGTTGCCCATTTAACTTACGTTCTTTCAGCCCAACCCTGCTCTCATCTACCTTCTTCTGAATCCACATCCTTTTTATTCACCACTTGCCTACTTCCCCATGTGCAATAATTGGCAGCATTCACTTGCTCTGCCACTTTGAATAGATGAGGTGATGGGTATTTAGGCTGTCTGGAAGTTATGCATCAGTTTGTCCGGGGTCACCAAGCCAAATGGTGTAGAGCTAAGGTTAGAGTCAAAATATGCTTGTTAACTTCAGTCAGCATACCTGGCTTTTATTGTGACTTCTGGTTTGATGATCCTGAAAGCCTAGTCCTCTACGAAAGTGTTCTTATGGTTGAAAAGAGTGAGACCAAGAAGCTAAGGGATCTTAGCAACCTCAGAATCTTGCCCAGAATCTTTCATTGGTTTCATCACACAATTCTCTATTAGGAACTCTTGCTTCTGCCAAAGATTTCCACTCTTTAGAATAGTTTTCTTGTTTTAGCCTCCTCTCCAGAGGAAGTGGTATAAAAATAAGAATAGAAACAGATGTTTCCTATTAGATATGATTTTTTTAAATAAAAAAAGCATTTGAGATAAAACAAATGCCTCAAGCACTTACATGAGGAATAAAATCAACAATTCTGAGATGACTCGAATCCTAGCAATAGTCCAGACTTATGAAATGAATATTGAAAATTTGAAGATGTATTACCAAGAGGCCTTTGTTACAATGGACCCAATTAACTGTAGGCTCTAAGGCAGCAAGAGTAAATTTGTTTCCTTATTACTTAGCAGCATGGGCATCACCTGAGAGCTTGTTAGAAATGCAGAATCTCAGGCCCCACCCCTAGATTTAACTGTTTCAGAGTCTGCATTTTAACAAGGTCCTCATCTGATTTTTGTTTGGTACATTGGAATCATGCCTCTATAGAAAAATGTTAGCCCTCCAAATAAAAGAGGGATCTGACTGCCAGGAGGAAAGAGGTCTTTGCCTTCCCCGTTTTGTAGTGTTAGTGATTCATCTGCTTTATTCTCCTGCCCATTCCTCTGTTGTGCTAGGGAACAAACCATCTCCTAGGCAAGCCTCTAGAAGGGACTGTAGTCCAGTCTCCCCTTCCCCAGTTATACGTTGATTACTGTCAGAGGGTACAAAATAGCCAGGCAAAGTTCCCTTCTCTTTACCTCTCCTGGAATCCTTCTATTGTACATTCACAAAATCCTTCATATCCAGTCTTCATTTCTCCTACACTAAAGCATTAAAATAGAAACACAAAACACAACAATATTGTTCCAAGTAACAGTCCAAATCCCAAGTCACAGGTTTCAGACCCAAACTCTTACATCATTGCAGTCTGTCCCAGACCAAATTCTGCTGTGCTGACATACTAATTTCAAAAATTCAATATAAGTGCAATATCATATGGAGTCATCACAGTATACTAGCTCAATAAATGTCCAACTAATTTTTACTGTTACAACATCAGAAACTATATGTTTATATTTTTTTAGTAATGTCTTAATTTGTGATGATAAAGTATGGTAATGTTAAAGATTACCTGTTCTAAGAGAGTGAGTAAAAGAGAAAAACAGTTAATTGCTAGATTAATGTTTAAAGATCATGAAGCTGTTGAAATGGACTTTTGTTTAGTATGTGTGAAGTGGAAAGACATGTTACTGGAAAGGAAAATAAATTCATTCAGTGGAATGAGAATAAAGGGTCATGTTATATTTTTGGGATCAACTGTGGTGTCAATTTCTATCGGCCAGATGTGTACTTTGGGCCTTCTGCATTTTTGAGTGAAATATTTTAAATATATGATTACCCTTCTCTAGATGCTCGAGGAAGTCTTCCATAATCTTGATCCTGATGGTACAATGAGTGTAGAAGATTTTTTCTATGGCTTGTTCAAAAATGGAAAATCCCTTACACCATCAGCATCTACTCCATATAGACAATTGAAAAGGCACCTCTCCATGCAGGTAAGAAATACACAGGAAGTGATTTCTTTGTGAGTAGAAGTTAAGCCTATGGAGTAATTTCCAATGACTTAATCTGTTGTCTGAAGGAAAATACTAAGGACAAAGAGTGAAGCAAGAGAAGAATAAGACAGACAGACTAAACCATTGGGAAGGGAAAGTTGGGTTTCCAGGAATGACCATAAATTACAGAGTGGGGAGACCACTGACTGCTCCTTAACGCCATCAGAAGAAGAAACCTGGTGTTAGGTAGAGACACGTCTCGTTTATGTCAGTGAACTCTCTACCAGACCAGCTGTTCTTGATAAGCTTTGCATTCTTGACTCACTTGGGGAAAGGGGATCAAAGGGGCTACATGACTTTTTTCTAGCAGCGTAAATTAGGGAAACATGCCTTCTGCTCCTTGTGGTCGAGACAGACTAATTTTAGTCTTGACCAAAATCTTGTCGAAATGCCTGAGCTTGCTCAAATTTCTTTCTTCTTCCAGTCTTTTGATGAGAGCGGTCGACGTACTACAACCCCATCTGCGAAGACGGGTACCATTGGCTTTCGGGTCTTCTCCTGCCTGGATGATGGGATGGGCTACGCATCAGTGGAGAGAATACTTGACACCTGGCAGGAAGAGGGCATTGAGAACAGCCAGGAGATCCTGAAGGTGTGGCAGCTCACGTGGGAGAAAAATGAGGAATTGGGGAAGGGTTGAGGAGAAAATCCAGTTTTTTTGGAGACCATGACTTGATTTGATTTCTCCTTAATTCTTCTAATCACAATATCTCAGAGATAAGAGGTAGCTTTTCCTACTCCCTTTAATCAGGAGTCAGTTGCTAACTACTTTCCATTTTTTTAATCCCTGAATTATTGACAAGGGAGATGCTCTTAACTGGTCTCCGGCTGGTAAAGATTAGAATCATACCATTGCATTTATTTATAAAGTGCCAGATAGCATTAAGAAAAAAAAAAAAAAAAAAAAAAACAGGCAAATAACCATCTTATGGTTTTCTTAAAGAAAACTTACGTTCTGGATTGAAGGCTGTTCCTTAGCAATCACTAAAAAAATGTAATCACTCATCTTCTAGAATATAAATTCAGTTCTCTAAGTTCATTAACTCACATTTTCTGCTTTCAGAGTATAGAACTTGTGATTGTCTTGAACTCGTTTTGATTTATAGGCCTTGGATTTTAGTCTTGATGGAAACGTCAACTTGACAGAATTGACGCTGGCTCTTGAAAATGAACTTTTGGTTACCAAGAATGGCATTCACCAGGCGGCACTGGCCAGCTTTAAAGCCGAGATCCGGCATTTACTGTGAGTTGAGGGGAAGGTTCACCTGCTCCATTTCCTTTTCTACTTGTCCGGCAAGTCATCCAGATGCCTGTGATATACATTTTTATTCTGTATGCAAATATGGCTATCATCTTTCTATTGTGAAAATAAGATAAGAGCTTAGATTTGCATGTAGGTTTTTGAAGGGAGCTGTGGAATGAATGCCTTTTGTTTTGGAAGGGTTTTGGTTGTCTTGGTTTTATGTTTGTATCGAAGCAAGCCAGTTGAGAGCTTTTGGGGGCCTACTCGTTGCTTAGAAACAGTTTCCCATTAACTTGGTTTATTTCTGATTCTAGAGAGCGAGTCGATCAGGTGGTCAGAGAAAAAGAGAAGCTACGGTCAGATCTGGACAAAGCTGAGAAGCTTAAGTCTCTAATGGCCTCAGAGGTGGATGATCACCACGCGGCCATAGAGCGGCGGAACGAGTACAACCTCAGGTGCGACTGGTAGGACCAAGTCCCACCTTTCCTCCCACCTGGCCCAAGGTAGTGGGGCTCAGCCGGCCTGCCTGCTTGGCCTCACTTGGCTGGAGTGACTTAAGTGTGGTTAAGCCTAAAGGAAAGCAGACTACACTAGATACCTTCTCAAATTGTTTCCCATCTCTGCCTCTGTGTTTCCATTTTTGGTGGATCCACAGAGGGATCTCTGCAGGATCTGACAGCAGCTTGTTGGTCTTTCATCCTCACAGGAAACTGGATGAAGAGTACAAGGAGCGCATAGCAGCCTTAAAACATGAGCTCCGAAAGGAGAGAGAGCAGATCATGCAACAGGTGGGCAAGCAGCGATTGGAACTTGAGCAGGAAGTTGAAAAGGCAAAAACAGAAGAGAACTATATCCGGGACCGCCTTGCCCTCTCTTTAAAGGTAATCATCCTATTAGTTCTGTGGTCTGTGTCCTGGTGGGGATACCACATGGAAAACCACAGCTCTTTAATAGGGAAGGTCTGCACAGAGCCCAGTCCAAGGATTCCTGTAAGTTTGCCCAGTTGAGTCATGACCCTGACATGGCAGAGCCCCTGCTGGAATCTAGAGTTCAGGGATATCCAGACTTCTGGTTTGCAAACAGCGTTGATTACCGTATCTTGTTCTTCCCTCCTGAAGTTGCACTGGGTCCTTAGGGCTGTTTGGCACTTGGTTGATGCCCTCTCCCTTCCCTGCCCTCCTTGCACTCCTTACTGTTAGCAAATGACCTAGTCTCCACTTTGCTTCTCTGCTTCCAAATGTGCCTTTTCCTTTAAATATCCTCCTCTCCTTTCCTGTGCCTCATAAAGGAAGTGATCCTTCTCTTTACTGGACTATGACACCAGATAATACGGTACAGTGTAGTCTAGAGATGGGGGGCAGAGGGTTCTGGACTCACACTGCTTGATTCCAATCTGGATACCACTGCTTACTGGAAAACCTTGATCAAGGTACCCAAACCTGTTTCCTAATGTGCAAAATGGGCACTACTATAATAACTACCCCATAGTATAGATATAGGGATTAAATAAAATGCTACATATACAGTGTCTGGAAAGTAATAGGTACATATGGAATATTCACTGTTGTTGAGATTGTGAAAGGTTCCCAAAACTCCACACATCAAAAACTGAGCAAAATTCTCACTTCCTAACAATCAAACTACTTCCTCTCCTGAATTTTCTCCCTAATCAGTCTCATCACCATGTGCTGTTAAGTCACAGAAGCTAAAATCCTCAGTCTTCCTCACTCATCAGTCTTTAAAAGTCCTCTTGATGTTCTGAAATGCCTCTCAGATTTATCCACTTCCTCTTCATTTCCACAGGCTCTGAATAGATTCAGAATTCATCACAGTTTCTCAATGGACTTAATGTGCAGCCTTTCTTCTAGCTATCCAACCTCCCTAGCCACCAGAGTCACCTTACTAAAGGACACTTACGGTCATGCTGTTACCCATTGTAAAAGTGCAGTGTGGTAGCACTGAAGGCCCCTGAAACGGCCCTTGTCCTCATACCTTTCTAAACTCAGGAACTGCCGGCAACCTCCAGTGTCAAGTCTCCAACCCCGCTGCACTTGCCATCAGCTCTCACAGTCCCTCAGTGGGCTTTAATGCTCCTTCATTGCTTTCTTCAACACTGCAGGCTAAATTACTTCTTTGTTCCTGTTTCACTTATTCTTTTCTTGCCAGAGGTAGCATATTTTCTATGGTGTCATAGATAATCGTATCTGTTCCTGTTTCCCCCACAGTCTGACTGTGTGTGCCCTGTGGTCAGGAGCAGAGTTCGTGTCTAGAGCACCAGCTCAGGCCCGATACACCAATATTGCTCCCCATTGTTTTGACATCTAAATTTAGACATACTTTGAAAGGTTAGAGTTGTAGAATTGGCATTTTGGGGGAAGGTCGTATTTTTTTAAAATGCTTCAAGCACATTCTTTTTTACTCCATATTGCTGTGTGAGGGTGTGAAATAGAATGTATTAACATGTATTGGCTCTATATTCTTTTGGCAAAATATGCTTTGAAAATAATATTCTTCCAATCAGCCTTTAACATTGGAATAGAAAATATGTCAGATGGCACATTTTTAACAAATGTAGGTAGAAATTTAATAAGTATTATGTATACAGAAAAAAAAACATATTTTGTGGACATCAGTTGAGGTGTTATTATAGTAATTTAAATATACCAATTATAAAAACTCTATGTGTAGTTTTTACATCTTTAAACCAAAATAAAATTGTAAATTAAATATAAATTAAGCTGTAACATTACTAAATGAAAAGTTATTTTAGATTTATTCTACATTTTATAGTTTTTCTGACTTCTCTTTTGCTGTGATCTGAACCATATATTCAGTAGCCAGTTTTCTTTCATTTGACATTATGTTGAGAAAGTTTTTTTGTGTCATCGAATTTTCTAATGCAGTGCTGTCCAATAGAAATATAATGCGAGCCATATATGTAATTTAAAATTTTCAAATAGCCACATTAAAAGGTAGAAAGAAGCAAGTGAAATTAATTTTAAAACATTTTATTTAATCCAGTATCTAAAAACATTAACAATGACATGTAATCATACACAAAAAAGTATTATTGAGCTATTTTGTATTTTCGTACTAATTCTTAGAAATCTGGCATTTTATACTTCCAGCGCGTCTCAATTTATGCTGTGCGTATTTCAAGTGCTTAATATCCACATGTGACTACTAGTGGCAACATATGGGAGAGCTCAGTTCTATAAGATCAGAAATAAGGAGGAGGCCGACTTCTGGGTTATAAGATGAATTGTCAGTTTTCTTTTATATTTACTTTTGTCTAATCTGAAACTTTCAGATTAAACAGATTTTCCCAATCTAGAGCACTGATTTATGCCTCGTATAAAATGGTACAACCATTTGCTTATTTCTTTCATCTGTGCCTATTTAATTTCCCCAAATTTCTTCAGGAAAACAGTCGTCTAGAAAACGAGCTGCTGGAAAATGCCGAGAAGTTGGCAGAGTATGAAAATATGACAAACAAACTTCAGCAAAATTTGGAAAATGTGTTAGCAGAAAAGGTAAATCCGTTTAGATTTGATTTCCTGATATGCAGCCCGAAGTATAGTTTACTCGAAAGAGCAGAAGCAATGACACCAAGAAAATGTCTCTTTGGACATGATTTAGGTGGCTAAAGGAAGCAGTAATTTTTGCGGGGATGTAATTTAAGAGGTTGGATGTGAGGGAAACGTTGCCTGGCACTGAGAAATGATCCCGGCCTTCGTTGAACACATCACTCTAGTATGTTCTTCCCATCATCCAGTTGGTAGTGTTTCTGCTTAAATGTCACATTCTTGTCATACTCAGGAGACTGGATGAATACCAGAAACTGGGGCCTTTGGTATGTTAGAGGTCAAAGAAGGACCCTTGGGAAAAATGACAGCGTTTCTCTTTTACTTTTCTAGTTTGGTGACCTCGATCCCAGCAGTGCTGAATTCTTTCTGCAAGAAGAGAGGCTGGCACAGATGAGAAGCGAATATGAGCAGCAGTGCAGGGTGAGTGACTGAAGAGGACTGAGTAAGTGGGGGGGCGCCTGGCTTCAAATCCTGCTTCGCCATTAACATCAACTGGCTGTGTAACCAGGATTAAGTCACTTAATCTGTGGGCACCAATTCTTCATCTATAAGATGGTAAAAATAATAGCGTTGTTGTGAGGATTCAGTGAGTGAGTATATGTGGAGTGCTTAGAGCAGAGCCTGGGACATAGGAAGCACTCAACCCAAATTTTGGCTCTTAATATAATAATCCTAAAATATTAGGAAACCACACAAACTGCATTTAAATCTCATCTAGGTCAGAAATCACTAGTGCTTAGAGGAAAATATTGTTTCATTCTGATGTGCTTATTTCAAAATTAGCCTTTCCTGCTTGATTATTACAGACCTAATCTGATATAATTTGCTTTTGTCTCGTGGGTTGTTTTTTTCCTGAATACATTACTTCATTTACGAAATGCAAATGAAGCAGAAACCACACAAATCTTTAGCTAATAAAACATTACAAATTCCTACCAGAAGAGACAAAAAGTGCTTATATAAATAATAGCAATCTTTGATTTTTTTAAAAAAGTAACTCTCCTAAGCTTGGGAGTTTGAATTTTTTCCCTTAACCCACAAATACTTGTTTATTTTAACAAGGTAAGTATAACTGAGTTCTAACTGCTTTAGATGAACATGGTATTTGTGCAGAAATGAGGAAAATATCACCCTCTATGGGGTTGCTCATAGTGTGCCTTCCCAAGAAATATATATGCACATTTTGAGTAAAGAAATGAAACATTTATGCCACTTTTGCAATTAAGTTCAGCTCTTATCAAGTAGATGCATTTTCTTTATATGTCTTTAAAGTTAATAATAATGTCATAGTATTATCTGTCAGCTCTACCCTCCAAAAATTCCCCAAATCCGTCCACTTATTTATTTTTTTAAACAGCTTTTCATACTTATACAATTCACCCATTTAACGTGTTCAATTCATTTTTTTTTTTTTTAGGATATTCACAGATCTGTGTAACCATTACCATAATCAGTTTTAGAACATTTAATCACTGAAAAAGAAACTCACTCCACTTAGCTGTATTCTTTCCCATGACTCCAGCCCTAGGCAACTAATAATCTACATTCCGAATCTATAGATTTGTCTATTCTTTATATTTTTATATAGATGGAATTATACAATACATGGTTCTTTGTAACTGGCTTCCTTAATTTAGTATAATGTTTTCAAGGCCATCCATGTCATAGCACATATCAGTACTTCATTTTTTTCAGTTACTGAATAATATTCCATTATACAACTATACCACATTTTATTTATTCATTCATTAGTTGATGGACATTTGTTTTGAATGTTATGAATAATGCTGCTGTGAACATTTGTGTGCAAGTTTTTGTATGGACATATGCATGCGCATACCTAGGAGTGGAATTACTGGGTCAGATGCTCACCGTATGTTTAACTTTTTGAGGAATTGCCAGACTTTTTCTAAGAGGTTTGCACCATTTTACATTCCTACCACTGTGAGAGTTCCTATTTCTCCACACCCTTTCCAATATTTTATAGTTTGTCTTTTTTATTTTAGCCGTCCTAGCAGGTGTGAGGTGGTATCTCATTTGATTTGCATTTCCCTAATGGCTGGCTAATGATGTCCAGTATCTTTTCATTTGTTAATTGGTATATCTTTTTTGGAGAAATGTCAATTCAGATCCTTTGCCTAATATTTAAAAGGGTTATTTGTCTTTTTATCTTGGAGTTATAATCTTTATATCTTCTAGTTACAAGTGCCTTATCTGATACATAATTCACAAAAACTTTTCTCCCATTCTGTGGGTTATCTTTACTTTCTTGATGGTATCCTTTGAAGCACAAAAGATTTTAATTTCGATGATGTCTAGTTTATCTTGTTGCTCGTGCTTTTGGTGTCACACCCAAGACTCGTGTTGGTTTTTAAACTGCAGGTATTACAAGACCAAGTGGATGAACTCCAGTCCGAGCTGGAAGAGTATCGTACACAAGGCAGAGTTTTCAGAAACCCCGTGAAGAACTCGCTGTCGGAAGACCTTGATGTTAACAGCGGTGGCCTTGAGCCTGACCAAGGCAAGCCGTTCAGACACGGTCTTTTCAGAGTTTCTACCTTTGACTTTCTTTTTAGAACCATGGTTGAATGTAAAATTGAAAAACTTTGGCATCCAAAAAGAAAAAAGACTGGCAATACTATTTTCTTCAGCTATTTCACTTGTGGTCTGTTTTTTTCATTGGTCCTTGAAGTCTTTAAGAGAATATTTCCATCTGAGTTTTATATGAATCAACGAACGAATGGAACAATCAAACCACAAGGATATTTGCTTTAAAAAAAAACAAAAAACAAAAAACTGGCCGCAAATCTGATAATCTAGGCCTTGAAAGTGTTAGAGTTCAGCAGAGCTACTGCTGAATCCTCCCTTTCTAGAAGAGTGCCTAACGGGCACAATGACATTTTTGGAGAACAAGCTAGCCAGAAACCACAGTATTTGGTTTTCTTATGATGTCTGTGCTACATGTCTGCACTGCTCCTGCAAATAACAAGTAAGATAAGTAAGTGTTGGTTGCCTCTGCCTTTAAGGAAGATTTTAAGTGGCGAGGTTGGAAGGCAGAGTTGTTGGGGAACTTTCTGCATCCTTTGTCAACTCTCTTCCTCCCTCCTGGGCTCCTGCCTCTTTCCTCTAGTGTGTTGAGTTCGAATTTGGGCTCATAATAAATTCTCCTTTTATAGTTTTGTCTTCTGGTGCTTGTTGCAGGAGTACAGGTTCTTGAAAGGGTTGCTTATTCTTCTGCTCAACTATTTATTTTAGAATAAATAAGGGATTGAGGCAGGGACAAGAAGAAGCCTTAAGACTTTCCTTCTGATTCTAAGTCTATAGCCTTACTGTAGTGTAAGGATGGAGCCCAAGTGATGATACGATACATTTCAAAAGCTTTTCTGAACTTTTCCATAGATGACCAAGTATTGGGGGTTCTCCTCATGGGTACATGATGCAGCACTTGGGCTAGTATACACCCCAAGTGTCACTTCTCAGTTAGGAATGTCCCAAGTGACATATGAAGCAAGAGCTCAAAGCAAAACTGCTAATTCAGATGCCAGACTTGTGCCCTTTCTTCCATCCGCCTGTGTACCCCCACATGAAAAATTGTTTGCATCCCCTGTCTTAAGAGATTTCTATATAGTAACAGACATAATCATTTGGTCTGTGTACTAGCTCAGCCCCCAACTTAACACTTTACATTTCAGTGTCCAGCAATCATCATGGGCAGTTGCAAAGGTGAGCTCATATGGATGAGTTGAAAAATTTTGCCCAAACTGTTTATTTCTGTGTTCCTAACCTATGCCCTACTTGTTTTGTCGACTGAAAAATAATATCGGCTAAGTGTTTCATCACCAAAAAGGATTTATTCAAGGAAAAGAAAGAGTTGCAATCCAGTGCATGCAGACATGGTGAGACACGTGCATACAATGGCCTGCGTGCCAAGGGGGAGAAGTATTTATATAAAGGAAAAAGAAGTCAGGGGAAGGGGAAGTTAGAACCATAGAGCTTTATTATAAACATAGAGTTCTTCCTGTGGGGTTCTCATGATTATGTAGAGTGTGAGAACTCCTCCCATCAGCTTTAGCTTCTCCTGTAGAGCCTCCCAACAGATTATGTTCATTTTGAAGTCCCAGTCAATCTTTATCGGTATCTAAAAAATTTTAGCCGATAATTTAAGATTAAGTTACCCCTGAACTACAGGAAATTAATTTTACAATACTGAGTCTTCGGTAATGTTGAGTGCTGGGTTGGATATCTTGACCCATGAAATTAACACCTCAAGGCATATCAGGAAGTAGGCTGGTTATTCATTCTCCTGCCACATTGCTCCTCTGCCAATTTCTTGCTCAGGATTTGTTGGATGAATAGAAGGCTGGCTGGTTTGACCAAACTTCCTCACTCCACAGAATTTTCACTAGGAGGAGATCATGTTTAAGCAACGGTTTCCATATCTACCCACCCACCTACTGTTTAAAAAGATGGATTCAGTCAAGGTTTGGTTTACTGCCATCCATGAAAGAATCTGCTCACCTTCATTTTTTCTTATTTTCCCTACTGCTTGAAAACCAAAGAGACGACTTTTGGCTTCATTTGTTTCTTGGTAGATCTCATCTGTGGCAGTTTAGGCTGCGAATTATTTCTTTGTAAAACTGATGCCCCTCTTCAGATGCCAGTTGTATTATTGAAAGGTCAGGGTCAACAGATGTTGTGTATTTTCAGGGCTTGGTTCTGAAGAATGCAATCCACTGAATATGAGCATCGAGGCGGAACTGGTCATCGAACAGATGAAAGAACATCATCACAGGGACTTGTGTCGCCTAAGACTGGAGCTTGAAGATAAAGTATGTCCTTCTTATCAGTCCTGTTCTCTGATTTCTCTAAGGTCTGACAAGGTTTTGTATGTAGGACATTCTCAGTTCTTTTTTTCTCATAGAACAAACAGCACTGTCTGTCTGTATGTTTCCTCTTGTGTCTTACCAGCTGCTTGGAAACCCACTTCCTTAGGATGGTTTCATAGGCCAAAGACAAGGCCTTATCCTCGTTGGAACCTGAAGGCCATTACATTATTTCCACATTGTTAAAAAAATTAATAAAATGCAAAAAAACTCTTTGATATAGTTTTAATTCCTACATAAGGTACAAGTTCCGAATCTTGGCCTCCAAAACCCTTTCCCTTGTCACTTCAACTTATTTTTCTATTTTTCTCTTTTACCCTTCCTCTGTTACCTTATCCTCTAGCCAAACCAGGTAGTTTGCTGTTTCTTATCAGACTGTCTTCTTTTGCTCATGGTATTATATGTTATTACCTCTTTCTACCTCTTGAAAGTCTACTTATCCTTCAGAGTTCATATCAAATGTTACCTCTTGCATGAACCAATTCCTGAATTTCTGCTGACCAATGTGATTTTTCTGTCTTTTCAATCCCCTGGTTACATTGTAGCTCTTTTTTCTATATCTTTTATATTTTTTATTCTGCCTCGTAGTATACATGTTTGTATTTGCCATAACCATGTCAAGACCGGTTTCTCCTTAATGGCAGGGACTATGCCTTACCACCTTGTGTCCCCACGAGGCCTGATAGGTGTTCAGTAAACACATGAATTTAATTAAGTTTGTTAAGACCCTAAGTTCGCAGTTGGAGAGGATGCCTGGGGAGACGAACGGTATCTCTGTGACAGTCTGGTCAGTTTTAATAGTTGTTCAGAAACTAATAAGATTCAGCTAAGTTCAGATAAAGGAAAGCAAACCGTGCTTGACTTACTATATCTTAGTTAATGTGTTTTCCAGTTGTTACTTTAAAACAAAATGGGAAAACTGAGGAATATCTTGTAGGAAAAAAGGACTTCTTCCCCATCACACTTCTGTGGCCTCAGGTCGAGTAACACTGTGGTGGTTTGGCTCTCTGACCTTAGGTGCACCACTATGAAAAGCAGCTAGATGAAACCAAGGTCGCCTGTGAAAAGGAGCAGGAGAACATGAAGCAGAAGTATGAGAATGAAGTGCACATTTTGGAGAAACAAATAAGTGACCTTACAAAGGAAATCGCAGAACTTCAGGGCCAGGCAGTAGTACTCAAGGAGGCACAGCATATGACTACCTGCAGACACAAGGAGGAGCAAAGGCAACTGCAGACCAAGTGGGATGAGGAGAAGGCTCTCCTTCAGGAGAAGCTGAGGATGGAACATGAGATGGAGCTCAAGGAGAGGCTGAAGCAGGCGGAGGAAAGCTTTGACCGTGAGAGGGAAAGACTTACTCAGAACGGCGCCTGGACAGAAGAGAGGGTGAGAGGCTTGACTCAGGAACTGGAGCAGCTTCACCAGGAGCAGCTGAAAAGCCTGGTGGAGAAGCACACTCTTGAGAAAGAGAAGTTGCAAAAACAGCTCTTGGAACAACACCAAAGGGAACTTCAGGAGGGCAGGTAAGAAAATGGGGGAAATGGAGCCACCTGCGGTGCCGTCCTGCGGGGACACTCAGAGTTCCAGTCAGTTAAAGAGACTGATAAATCGGAAGGCGCAGTAGCCCATTGATTGATTAGATCCTTTTTTTAGTTTTTAAACATGTTTTGCCATTGTTCAGACATAAGCCTATCTTGTAGTTATTGAAACTTTTTTTTTTTAAAGAGTAAATTATGTCTTATATCTTACTTGTATCTTTTAAGTTTACACATAAGAATGAGATTCACAAATGTGGTTTCTTCCTACTTCAGTCCTGTTGTTTTTTAAGAAAATGTATTTATAAGCTAGGTTCTGGGCAAAGGTACATTTTCTCCCAGAGTTATAAAACTGCTTTGTGCTTACCTTACTCATATAAAATCTCAGGTACATTTGAGGGCTTTGGCGCTTCATACTCTGATGAACTCAGTGCTACTTCATTAAACAAGAAGCAAAAACATAATGAATTTGTTAATATGTGTGGTTTATATGATGACTGTTCTCCAATGTGTACTTAATTAAAAGAATTTTATATTTTTCCCAAGTTGGGGGTTGTGTCAATATGCATTTGGTCATTTAATGTGAAATATCAGTTGAAGTTTTTGGTTAAAGAAGTACAAATTAGTAGTTGATAGATGGTCACAGGGATGGGGAGCATGGTATAGGGATTGCAGTCAGCAGTAATGTAGTGGCTATGTGTAGAGCCAGAGGGAAGATAGAGTAATCAGTGGGATAATTTCATAAATTATATAAATGTCTAACCAATGTACTGTGTTCTTGAATTAAAAAAATCCAAAACCAAATATACCTAGGAGCATGCAAAAGAATTTGGTTTCTAAATTTTCCTTCTAAATGCAGAGAGAGGTAAGTACTAAGTCTTTTAAATGAATTATGTCTACCAGTCTTGGCTCTCAGAAATGAGACCTCTTCTCAGTAATAATGAATCACATAGGGATTAAGTGAAAATCATTTTTAGAAAGTATTAAATTGTTGGCTTGGCAGCTTCTTCTATGCATGGGAAATGTTTTTTGTTTGCTTCTGGGATTGATGGCAGTTTTAGTAATGTTGTATGTTGACCACATTTAGGGAAAAAATGGAAACTGAGTGTAATAGAAGAACGTATCAGATAGAAGCCCAGTTTCAGGCTGATTGTCAGAAAGTCACTGAGAGATGCGAAAATGCTCTGCAGAGCCTTGAGGGGCATTACCGCCAAGAGCTGAGGGAGCTCCTGGAGCAGCAGCACGAGGAGAGATCCCAGTGGGAGTTCGAGAAGGACGAGCTCACCCAGGAGTGTGCAGAAGCCCAGGAGCAGCTCAAAGAGACTCTCCAAAGAGAGAAAGCGACTTCTCTGGCCCTGACCCAGGAGAGGGAAATGCTGGAGAAAACGTACAAAGAACATTTGGATAGCATGGTTGTTGAGAGAGAGCGGCTACTCAAAGACCTGGAAGATCTAAGACATGTGTCTGAAAGTCAGCAAAGTCTACTGTCCAACCAGATACTTGAGTTGAAAAGCAGTCATGAAAGAGAGCTGAAGGACCGTGAGCAGGTCCTGTGCCAGGCAGGCATCTCAGAGCAGCTGGCCAACCAGCATCTCGAAAGGCTAGAAATGGAACGTGACCAGGAGAGGCAGGAAATGATGTCCAAGCTTCTGGTCATGGAGAGTGTCCACAAAGTGACCTGTGAGAAAGCAGATCGAGACAGAGCTGAGATGAGCATGGAAATCTCCCGGCTTCAAAATAAAATCAAGGAAATGCAGCAAGTGGCATCTTCTCCCTCTAGGCTTCAGAATGGCTGCCAGGAAATAGGAGGGGAGGAGGCAGAAGGGAGTGGAGCCATGTCCTTGCTGCAGCAAGGAGAGCAGCTGTTGGAAGAGAATGGAGATGTCCTCTTAAGCCTGCAGAGAGCTCACGAACGAGCAGTGAAGGAAAATGTGAAAATGGCTGCTGAAATTTCTAGATTGCAACAAAGGCTGCAAAAATTAGAGCCAGGGTCAGTAATGTCTTCCTGTTTAGATGAGCCAGCTACTGGATTTTTCAGAAATTCTGTAGAACAAACGGAGCCATTTTTACAGCAAAATCGAATGAAGCAAGTAGAAGGTGTAAACATGCGGCATGTCCCAAGTGACCTGCAAGACGAGGAGGCCCAGGATCTGGGAAGTACAGGGACCAGTTCTGGTCAGAGACAGGAAGTCAAAATAGAGGACTCTGAAGCATCTATGGAGAGTTTTTCCGAGCTTGAAAATAGTGAGGCGACCAGGACTGAAACCTGGGACCTAAAGAATCAGATCTGTCAACTTCAGGAACAACTAAAGATCTTACGTGCAGACTGTGATCGAGCTTCTGAAAAGAAACGAGACTTGCTTTTTGACGTTTCTGTGCTAAAAAAGAAATTAAATGCACTTGAGAGAATCCCTGAGCCTTCTCCCAAATATAAATTATTATATGAAGATGCCAATAGGGAAAATGACTGTCTCCAGGAAGAGCTGAGAGTGGTGGAGGCACGTTACGATGAAGCACTAGAAAACAACAAAGAACTCACTTCAGAAGTTTTCAGATTACAGGATGAGCTAAAGAAAGTTGAAGAAGTAACCGAAACATTTCTTAGCCTGGAAAAGAGTTATGATGAGGTCAAAAGAGAAAACGAGGAATTGCATGTTCTGGTTTTGAGACTTCAAGACAAGATTGAGAAGCTGCAAGGAAGAGCAGTGATACAGTGTGACTGCTTCTCATTATGGGAAGCCCACTTAGAGAACCTGGACGTCAAACCTGCTGAAAAGGTACTTGAACTAAATCAGACACTGGAAGAGTGTGTGCCAAAGGTTATGAATGTACAGCATATTATAGAAGAACATTATCAAGAAAACCAGTACCTTGAGCAGGAGAACACACAGATGCTGGAAAAAGTAAAAGCACATGAAATCTCCTGGTTACGCAGAATAATCCGGACACATCAAGAAAAGCCTGGAGAACAGAACCAAATTATGCTGGAGGAAAACACTGCTCTCCTAGGCCTTCAGAACAAACATTTTCAGCGTCAGGCCATGATAGCAGAGTTAGCACTGGAGAAAAAAAAGCTGCAGGAGCTGACTAGAAAGTTGAGGGAGAAAGTCACTAATTTAGTTAAGCAAAAGGATTTACCTTCTCAAGGAGGAAAGGAGGAAGAGCTGAAGGCAATGATGCATGACTTGCAGATCACATGCAGTGAGATGCAGCAAAAAGTTGAACTTCTGAGGTAATGTATATATATAAATTCTAAAGTTCACAGAATCCCACAGGGCACCTGGCCAAATCTAACTTCCGCTGCTTGCTGTACCTAGAGAAACTAACCTGTTAGTCTTCAAGAAGAGAGCAGTACTTTAGATTTCCTTCTGCTTCTGCATTGTATTAACAAATAGAATAACCTTGCCTAGGAGGCATTCCCTTCCTCTGTAGGAATTAAATGTCATTTGGGATGTGAAAGTTCATAACGGGGAGTATTTGCTGTTTAACCATGTGCATCATCAACGTATGTCAGGTCTTTGACTCTTTTCTAGCACATTTGGATAGGATTTTTTTTGTTTTGTTTTGTTTTGTTTTTGCTATTAGTATTTTCCTCATTTTGATGAAAGATGTTATATGAGAATGAATGCCTTTTGTGTATTATTAACTTGCTTGGTAGAAAACTCTTACTAATATAGGACAAATGTGTTTTGTGGCTTATAGTTTTTCCTCATATCACTCGAACTACATGCTGATAATGGAAATTTATCTTAGAACATACCATTTTATTGAGGAGCTGTCAGAGCCTAAGAAGTGTGCTTAAAAATAAAGACAAAAATGAAAATACTTGAACCAATGCTCACTTGTCTTTATAAAATATGATTACAGTAGTCTTCTAGCAAATCCAGTTAAAAAAAAAACTTGTAAAATATTACATCATGTCTGAAATATCTTAATGATATGAAACAAAATAATTTATTCTGGATGGAGTTTTTCCTCTTCTTACTTCAGACCATTTTTAGTTCTAAAAGTCAGCATACAAGTGAGATGGAAAAAATCAAAGTAAACATTACTGTGTATATTTCAGTGTGGCCCTTTTATTTATGTAATGAATTTTCTTTCTCTAAGGTACCCTGGGCCCTAAAACTAAAGCTAATACAATTTAGTAATATCGCTCTTGTCTATTTGAAGCAAGTAGGACTTGAGACTTAGATAAATTATTTGCTCAAAACAGTATTATTCAGCCACCAGAGTGGGTGTCACATCTCCATTCCTATCTCCACACTTCCCTTAACGTCTTTTAGTGAAATTCTTGCTTCCCAAAAGAAATGAGTCAATATGTCATAGCTTGATTTCCAAGTACTAAGAGACAACTAATTTAGACTTCTCTTTTTAACTGGCATGCAATACTTGTTTCATTGGAAGATACTAGAAAGTATTTTCCAAAGATGCCAGATGACTGCTTTCTTGTAACTATTTTTTTTTTAAATCTCTGTACTTCAGATATGAATCTGAGAAGCTTCAAGAGGAAAATTCTATTTTGAGAAATGAAATTACTACTTTAAATGAAGAAGATAGCATTTCTAACCTGCAATTGGAGAAATTAAATGGATCTCAGGAAGAAATGTGGTAAGATATGTACTTAAATTTTCCTAAGGCATTTTTGCAAGAACTAAAACTATTTTACCTGAACTTTTAAAGCCAAATTCTAAGTATATTTTCATTGTCCCTTTAGGCAAAAAATAGAAACTATACAACAGGAAAAAGCTGCAGTTCAGAAGATGGTTGAAAATTTAAAGAAACAGGTAAGGAGATATACTTAATATTTCCCAGTGTCTTTTAATTCTGAAATTCTTTTTTTTTTAATTTGAAATTTACAAATTTACAGGGCATGCTACTGGAATAACATGTAGCTAATGATAGTAGGATTGTAAATCTGGAGTTTCAAAATGAAAACTCAGCTCATGCTGATTCCACACTAGGTTTCTACTTTTTTGTGGATATAGTAATGTATATATTATTTCTAGATTCCGAGTGCTTAATGCAAGCTTTACAATCAGGGGGAATGGGGAGATGATACCTCTAAAACCAAATTTGTGTAATACTTGCTCTATCCCTCAAGTAGTTTCAATGATTAGCTTCTTCCTCTTTCCTCACCATGATTGAAAGCAGAAAATTAAGGGCAGAATTCACAGATATAGAATACCAGTTAATTGGTATATCTTTTCACAGAATTGTTATTCATTCAGATAGTTGTGCCATTCAATTCCCAATTTATATAATCTCACAACATGCGGTTTTGCAGGGGAAAGCCATTTAATCTGTCTGAAACAGTCAAAAGACAAGGACGTCTTGGGATAAGAATACTTTGAATACTTATAAGAGACAAGGTGTTAACATCCAAAATATATTTTCTACACTTGGAAACAAATGGCAAAAGCCAGTTGAAAAATTAACAATTGATATGAATGGTCAAGTCACAGGAAAAAAGAATACAACAAATAAAAAGATGGTTAACCTCATTAGTTATTTGGAAAGTGCAAATTAAATGAGTTTTTTTTTCATCTGTCAGATTAGCAAAAATTAAAGGTTGATATCATGTGGTATTAAAAGAAAAAAAAGGGTGAGTAAATGAATGTACTCATACCTTGTTGATAGGACTATGAATTGGTAGCACTGTGAGGAAGACATTTGGGGGCTATCTATCAAAACAGTAATGTATATGCATACCTTCTAACCCTGCAGCCCCACTTCTAAAAATAATATTCCTAAATACAAAATGCTACCATGTGTAAATGAATTTTCCAAAAGACTGTTTTGTTTCTTTATAATTAGATTCAATACATTATGGAACATCTTGATACATGGAATACCCTATAGCTACTAAAAAATATAGCATGTGGTGGTTTCTAAATGCACTGACTTGGAAAGATAAGAGTCTGTTAGATACTGTAAGTGAAAAAAGCAGACTGTCCAGACATCTGAAATGATTCGCATTTTTGTTGTAAAGAAGAAAGAAATCTCAATGTGTATATGGGTTTCGCGTATGCATAGAACATAACCTGGAGGGATACGTACGTATCCAGCTGTGAACAGTGGCTACCAGTGTGGGGTGGGAATGGACTTCTTCATACACATTGACTGTGTAATTTATAATAATTACTAGGCATTATTTCCGTTAGTGTGTGTGTGTGTAACTTTACATATAAGGGGGAAAGCAATTAGTCTCGAAATCTGTTTTTTGGCAGAAGTAAGGATAACTAGTTTTTAAAACTTATTTCAATTTTAATTAGATTTCAGAACTGAAAACCAAAAACCAACAGTTGGATTCGGAAAATATGGATCTTAGCCAAAAGAACTCTCAAAATCAAAAAGAACTGCAAGAACTTAGTCAACGTCTGGCAGAAGTGCTCTGCCAGAAGGATCAAGAGCCAGGACGCAGCACATCTGAGGAATGGGAAGAAGAAAAGTGTAACCTGAAAGAAGAACTGGAGCACTGCAAAGCGCAGGTGCAGTTTGTAGCCACCGTACAGCCTCTTTGGAGGCGATCCCAAGAAATAAATGTTTATGTTAAGTTTTTCGTACATAAAGTCTTAATAATTAGAATAGTACCAGCACATGAATAGACAGATAAGTGGAACAGAAAGTCTAGTACAACTGGAAACTTTCTAAATAATAAAGATAGCCTCTCAAATCATTGGGGCAAAGATGGGACTTTTTAATAAGTGGTGCCTGGACAACCGAGTAGACATCTGGAAATAGATTACATTAGATCCACGTCTTATACCATATGTAAAGATAAATTCTAAATGGATTGCGAGGCTAAATATAAAAAACAAAACTATACAAGTCCTAGAAGAAAACATGGATGAATTCATCTTTAGCTTTGATAGAGAGAAAGATTGTCTAACTATGACTCATAAACCAGAGGCAAAAAGAGAAAAAATTCAATTAAAAAAATTTTCATGGCAAAAAAAATAAAGTCAAAAAAACAATTTACAAACTGGGAGAAAATATTTACATCATGTAGGGCTAATATCCCTATTATATAAGAAACTCTTAAAAAATCAAAGGACTTAGGACCAAAATCTGATAGCAAAATGGAGAAAACACATGAACAAATAATCCACCAAAAAAAAAAAAAGATTAAAATGGCCTTCAAACCTATGAAAAAAATGTTCAAAATCACTCCTAATGAGAGAAATACAAATAGAAACAACACTAATATGTTATTTCTATCCTATGAGATCGGCAATAATTTATAAATATGACAACATTTTGTTGACAGGGCTTTGGGGAAATGCACTTTCATACATTGCTGGTGGGGATGTAAACTCATTATCTATCTTGAGTGAAATTTGGCTGAACCTAACAAAATTACATATGAATTTACCTTTCGTCCCAGCAATCCCACTTCTAGGAGTTTATCCTAAAGATACACTTTCAAAAATATGAAAATTCTTGCATCATTGTTTGTAATTGTAAAATGTTAGAAATAACCTAGATGCTCATACAAAAGAGAGTGGTTGGATAAATGTGATGGGGATAGCCCCACTATGTAGTAGCACTATGAAGCTTTAAAAAAAAAAAAAGATATAAAAAGAATGAGAAAGAACTCGATTGATATGAAATGATTTCCAGGACATACTGTTAAGTGATAAAAGAAAATCTCAAAAGATTATCTAAGAGTGTCTATAGTATGCCTCTATCCATGTAAGAAAGAAAGGGACATTAGAAAATACACATATATCTGCTCATTTGTGTAAAAGAAATAGAGGAATGATAAGCCAGAAACTAAAGAGAAGGTTACCTGTAGTGAGTGGGTAGAAAAGGGATGGAGAGAGGAATGGAAACGTGGTAGAAGGGATCGTGAAGGGAGTGACACTCCTGAGTATATCTCTTCACATAGCTCTGATTCTTAGAGCCATAGTAATGTTTCACATACTCTTCACATACCCCCAAAATGAACACACAATTAAAACCAATCAAGATGTGGGGGGATACAAAAATGGAACACAAACTAATCAATTAACATAACTATTATAAATGGATAACATAACCACAATAAAGAAGAATTAAGTCATTTGCAAATTAGTTATCTTGATTCTAGGGCTAGTCAGTAAGTGAGTTTCTCATGGGGGTACAGGTTAGTAATTTTGAAACTACTTTGTGTATACTAGAATTGAACAAATAAGTAAACATATTGTGGACTATAAGAACTGAGTGTCTCACTATTGGAGAAGGAAGTTGTAAGTAGAGAAGTGGGGAAGGCTAATATGAACCCTCTGATGTTGGGTTGGCATTCAAGATATTAGTATAAACTCATGTTTCTTAGTATATATACGGATGAATAAAGATACAGATGTGTATATGTAGATGGTGTGCACTGATCTTGGTTTCTGTCTACTATAAAAGGAACCAGGGCTCCTAGGAAGAACGATTCTAAGGCTAGGACAAGGAAAATTCAAGATGAGCCTGGAATATTTCATGGTGCCAGAAAGAAAAAAGTACTCAAGAAGAGATGGCATGTTGAAAGGACACAGGTCGCAAACTGAAGGAGCTCCTAATGGCCAAAGCTGGAACAATTTCATCAACTAAATAATCATAGTCTAGCATAAAAGTTACAAAGTAAATATAGAATACAATAAATATCTATGGATCCATACTGATATAAAAAACCGAATAAGTAAATAAATGGAGGAGAAACACTGTCTTCCTTACAGTAGAATTTCAGTTAATAAATGTAGAAGGAAATAAGGAAATAGAAAGTCATTATCAGGCAAACTCTAGAGTAATAAATTTTATAGACATTGATAGACACTAAAATTAATAAGCAAAAGTTTAAGGAGAAATATGATTTGCATAGTCTCGAAGTATGTCCCCCAAGAGAAAGATAGTAACTTTACAGTGGAGAAACCTGCAAAAACTACCCTAGAAATCACATTTATGCTATTTAAATGGAAAGTCTACTAAAGATAGTTTTAGTTCCATTGAGTATAAGCATGGTCATGAAACAGTGTGGTATTGAATTTGTACTAGTGTGTCCTTAATGCTGTCTTTTGTGAACCCAGTAAGTTTCCCCAGGATAAATGAATATGTATATTATTTGACTTTTACATTTTTTTTCCTAGTCCTCCACTTTAATGTCTTCTCTGGAAGCAGAACTTTCTGAAGTTAAAATACAGACTCATATTGTGGAACAGGAAAACCTTCTTCTCAAAGATGAACTAGAGAAAATGAAACAAGTAAGACTGCTGCTTAAGAAGAGTTCAGGGGAAGGGGACTCATAGGACAATGTGTGCCTGATAGTCTGGCTTTTCTGGCTATCAAATATCCTTTTACTGACTTTTGTCAACTAGCCTGTTGCCTTGTAAAGTTGAGGACTTGCAGTACAAGTCTATATGGGCAAAGGAGAAAGGTCTTTTATTAAACCAAGGCCCAAGTATTTTAACATATATTTCCTACATCCTTCTCACTTGTTTAGATTTGTAAGGTATGCCAAATTTGTTGCCAATTGAAGACAAGATTCAACCCTTGAAGGCTATTTTGTCATACTATTAGCAATACTAAATGTAAAAGAATTTAAGATAGGAAGTTGAAAGTTGGCAATAAAAGCATAATGATAATAAAGAATAGAAAATTTGAAAGCCAAGTGAAGTGGAAGGAAATTTTAAATGTATGAATTGTGGGAAAGATTTAAGAAGTGTAAGAAATAATCAGTCTCTTTAAAGCAGTGTTTGGGGGAAGTGGAGGTTGTTCCCCTGACCCTCAGATGTTTAGCAAAGTCTAGGGACATTTTTGATTTTCAGAACTGGTGTAGGGTAGGGCCGCTGCTGGAATCTAATAGATAAAGCCAGAGATGCTGTTAATTAAAGTGCACAGGACAGTCCCCCAAACAAAAAAATTATCTGACCCAAAATGTCAATAGTGCTACGGTTGACGCTGAAAAGGAACAACAAAAAAAGTCTTTGGTTTGTCTTGATTCCATAAATGGAGATGAGGAAGCTGTTGTGTCCACACTAGCAACATTTTACTCAGGAAGTCAATTTAGGCATCACTGATTATTTTACTTTTAAACTCTCCCTTGTGTTGATACGTCATACTTGGTTCATGCCAATTCTATTGTCTTGACGGAGATTTTTTTTTTTAATTTTTTTCTAATTAAAAAAAGCTCAAAGAAAATCTATTGTGCTACTGTACACAAGTTAAATTGATGACAGGATGGCAGTATATTATTTTACCCTGAAGCGAAAAAGAAAGCTAGAACCATTATTTAACAATGTCTGTCTGGTTGCAGCTATCTGAGCAGACATTTTCAGCAGTCAGTTGGAGAATGGAAAGAAGCTAGCAAGGAACATTTTGTTAAAGTTAATTATAGTCTGCTAGAGTTTATATGTCCTCTGAAATATCTATTGGTAGAGAACTAGTAGTAGCCACGAAAATGACCTGTTTATAAATATCTCTTTATAAATACAGCCATGAGATGTGATGGGGGCTTGTTTGTTTATCTCTTAACAGCTGCACAAAGGTCCCGATCTCTCTGACTTACAGCAAAAAATTTCTAGTGTTCTAAGATACAATGAAAGACTACTGAAAGAAAAGGAAGCTCTAAGTGAAGAATTAAATAGCCGTGTTGATAAGGTAGTAAAAACAAGACTTCTTACCATTATTTTACAGTGTGTACCATAATGAACATTTCCCTACGAACAATGCTACGTGAGCCTCCTGTGTTAGCCTAATTGTTACTAAATCCCCTAGAATAGCATTCAATGGGCATTATGTTATTAACTACAGCAAGATAAAGTTTGCCTCATTTTAATAAATAACCATGCCACTTAATATATGTCAAATATATCATTGTTCTATTTACATGTAATACAAATATCATTATTTTATTTAATAATCTGAGGTCTATTACATAGACAAACACTTTTTTTCTATTGTATTTTCCCCAGCAAATCCAAAGCACTGCTTTTGTCCAACCTGCCTTAATAGGCATTTTGTGTTTTCCTATCAGGGTACCCTCTTTTGAGATTTCTAATTGCTTTCCAGTCCACCATGTCTCTCACCTATAAAATATGAGGCAATGAGAAAGAAAGAGACTCCTCAAAATTAAAGGTAGAAAAAAGGAGTCAGTCAGGAAACTTTTATCTTGCTCTGCTCCCCCATGTAAATAGATGAGACATGATCTTTTCAGCATAAGTGGAGGCATGTAAATTGAGGCTAGATATGATTGCAAAAAGTACCTGTTACCTCTTTTCTTTTCCTGAAACAGTTGGCAAAATCCAGTCTTTTAGAGCACAGAATTGCAACTATGAAGCAAGAACAGAAGTCTTGGGAACACCAGAGTGAAAGCTTAAAGTCGCAGCTAGTGGCTTCACAGGAAAAGGTACGTGGACAATTCTTGTTTCATCTACACGGTTAATATTTTCCTATATCTTCCAACAGAACTCCCAGTGGAAAGAATGTTCCAGGTGGAAGTGGCCTAAGAAGGCTCAGAATGATTCAATTTGACTAATATATGATACATCATTATAGTATGGTGAAATAATTTGAATAGTTTCCTCAAAGTTCATTATTATGAGATTATCTCATCATCATGAGATTACTTATTAATGAAAGCTTGAGAACAGTGTGTAAAAAGGACTCCTTGTTCCTAATTTAGAAATAGGATTTCTAAAGCAGGTCCATGCGCTATTATAAAGACTTCTGACAATATTTTTTTTACAAACTTAATTTTTTTTAATTGAAATAATAGAGACATTTGCATGGAGTGAGGTTCTACAAGTACATATTTTTATTTTCAGCTAAGAGGTTCTTTATAAACACCACAGGCTAAAACATAATTTGCATAAAATTAGATAGAACCATCTTTTGTGATGTCAGTGGTACTCATTGGTCCTGTAAGATGTCATTTGGTAATATACCAGATGACTATATCGGCAATACTTTGCCCTAGGTAGAGTTCATAATTATCCTAAATAAAATTCAACATCCTGTAAATATGCATAGCATACTGGGTTTCCACAGAGCTACTGTAAAGAGCTGGATAGAATAAGAAGAAACAGAAGAGACCGTGGTGTTCTCTTGTCCTAGTTCATTCATACCAGGACATTCTGTAGGTGAGACCATGACGATTTGGGTCACAGCATAAGACTGTTCTCCTGATTCAGGTTCAGAGTTTAGAGGACACCCTACAGAATGTAAACCAGCAAATGTCCCGGATTAAATCTGACCTACAAGTGACTCAGCAGGAAAAGGAAGCTTTAAAACAAGAAGTAATGTCTTTACATAAGCAACTTCAGAATACTGGTGACAAGGTAATTTTCTTTTTTTATTGAAGTATAACCTATCATAAAAGTAGGCATTAATTCAATTATTCTCTCTTGGTGATACTTTTCTTTTTTACTGTTTTTTGGGGGTTTTTGTTGTTTTTTTTTTTTTAATAAAGTAGTTGTTTCCATTTTTAAAAATTACTTCTGAGCTGACATTTTTCTCAGGATGAGATTGTAACTTTCTTTTTCATGTTTTGGCTTAAAAAGCAAAAGGCTTATTTAGTAGTGCCACCTTTTTTTTTTTTTTACTTTTTAAAGCATTTTTCAGGATCCAAAAAATCACTTTGGTAGCTTCAAGCATATTCCTGTGTTCAGGCTTCAATTACATGGACAATATGTGCTCTGGAGTCTAAAAAAGGATATGATTGCATATGTGAAAATGAAAGTAGAACTTAGCTTGTGAAAGCTTTTCAAATTAGCAGTGCATTTCAGAGTCCCCTCTGTGACCTCCATTAACAAAAAGAGCAGTTATCTCTGTTCAAAGCATATCTTCATAAGAATGAAGCAATTAAGTGCATAGAGACTGCTGGCCTTAATTAAGGCCAGCAGTCTCTATGCACTTGGGCCCTGTATGGAACTGAGACTTGCCCTATAGTCACCTTTGCTGTTAGACTTGATGGGGCTGTTTTGCCAAAGACCATTTTAAACAAAGAATTTGCAAACCTTTTTTTAAATTAAACTCCGATAATGTTTTATCGATAACTATATATACCTACACTCACTCCCATTAGAAAATAAAGGTGAAGGTCAAAAGATACTTACTAAGAATTGCTGTCATTAAGTAATATAATGACTATGTGTAGAGCCGGAGGGAAGATAGTGTAATCAGGAGGATCGATCCATAAACTATATACATGTCTAACCAATGTACTGTATACTTGAAACTAATAATAAAAAATTTTTTTAAAAATCACTGCCATTAGGTAAATATGACAAAGTAGAAATCAGCTTGTTTGTAAGGTTTCACTCTGTAATTCTCTCTTAAGAACTGGGCCCTAGGAGTAGCCACCCACACATCAGGATTCTATAACCAGGAGCAAAATCTGTCTTGGGACAAGTTGGATCATCTGAGGAATGAGGAACAGCAGTTGCTTTGGCAAGAAAATGAGAGACTCCAAACTGGGGTACAGAACACCAGAGCGGAACTAACACACTCCAGGGAGAAGGTAGTTTGAAAAGTTGCACATGGTGGCGTATGTTTGAAAATGCTTAGTTTGATGTGAAAATGAACGTTTGATATGATTGAAATGGTCCTCAGGTATGGATTTGAGAATTCTGCTATGGCAGACTTATTTTAAGAATGTATAATTTATCTTTTCCTTTATTTCATTTTATCCTGATAGGTTTATACAATATTTTTCATTTTGTTTAAGCAGTTCTGTATTAAAATCTGTGATTTTAACCCTTATATCCAAAACATAGACTCATGGAAATTATGTTAACTATATCTTCCTCATTCAAATAGTCTATCCACCAAGATTAATAGTACAAAAATGGCAAAACTAGACTCAAATCTTGGTCTAACTCCTTGTAAGAGAAAAGGTACCCCCTTTTAAAGGTTACTTCAATGTTTAGAGGTTAGAATGGCCTTTTAAAGATTATATTTAAAATTTTCAAGGTTAGAATGGTCTTCCAACCACGAAACTGACATTTAAATTCTTTACCTCTGCTAAGTAGTCAACCAGCCATGTTTAACTTAAATACGTCTTTCAAGGAGGAACTCTCTCAAGAGCCACAGATATTCATTTAGAACATCTACTCTGCCTGAAACTCGGTTGTCACTGAAGCTGCAGTATTGAACAAGACAGATATGGTCGCTGTCCTCATGGAACTTGGTTGATGTAAAATGTTGTTTCAGGTGTGAACAGTCCAATACAAAGTCGATGGGCCTGTCACCTCATTCACTCCTAAAAGTTATGCTTAGGTAACAGCAAAAGTGCTTAGGACTGTTTTCTTGACTCCTAGTCGTTTGGTAGAGCCAGAAGTCCCCTTCTTCCCTGACTGTTTCTTACAGTGTTAGGTTTTTAGACCTAACCAGACCCAAACTGGATTTACCTAGAAAGTATCTTTTGAAATCCAAAAAAGTAGGCTTTAAGAACTGGCAGACTTGACTGGAGAGAAAAAAAAAAAAAATGTTTTTAATGCAGTACCCAAGCACTGAATAAAACTTTTACTTATGTTCCCTGTTTTTCCTGGCTGGATGATTATATTAGCATTTCTTCCTCATACATTTGTTCTTGTTAGGTTCGTCATCTGGAATCCAGCCTTCTTCCCAAGCACCAAAAACCTCTAAACTCATCAGGTACTTTCAAGCCCACAGAGCAGGAGAAGTTGAGCTTAAAGAGAGAATGTGAACAGTTTCAAAAGGAACGATCTCCTACTAACAGAAAGGTAAGTTTTCAAGAGTTTATACCATGTGTCCATGTTCTGATTACGTGTCCCAAAATGTGTGTTTCTTCCCCTGTGTGCTTCCAAAGAAATGACTACATTGGCAGAATTTGGTTCTTTCTTGTACTATACTATGCTTTTGTGTCTTGTCAAAACAGTGTCATACTTCTTTTTGATTGAGTGATAGTTGAAAAGGAGCAATTAACTTTAAGCTTTCATAAAGAAGACGGTTCATTATCTTCATTAATATTACAAAGCCTTATAATTTAGTAAAATATATAGGGCTTGAATATTGGAACATCTTAAGATCTGTATTATCTATTGATGTATAACAAATTAAAACAACAAACATTTGTTGTCCTACAGTTTCTGTGGGTAGGAATTCAGAAGCAGCTTAGTTGAGTAGTTCTGGCTCAGAGTCTCACGTGAAGTTGCCATCCAGATATCAGCTGAGGCTGGATTCATCTGAAGGCTTCACTGGAACTAGTGGATCCACTTCCAGGTTCATTCATAAAACTGTTAGGAGGAGGCTTTTCTTGCTGGCTGTTGGAGGCCTAAGCTCCTGACCACCTGGGCCTTTTCTCAGGATGTGGCAGTGAGTGAGAGAGAGATCCTGAAAGAGCTAGCAGAAGCTGTTGTTCCTTTTATAAGCTAATCCCAGAAATGACACACCATCATTTCTGCTGTATTCTACTGATCACACAGACTAACCCTGGTATAGTGTGGGAGGGGACCACGCACAGGTGTGAAGACCAAAGGAGGAAGTCATCGGGGACTATATGGGAGGTTAAACCTCTGTAGCACAGTTCAGTTTGCTTTCCATGTTTGGTTCCACGAAGAGTTCTAGACCAGTGTTACTCTGGGAGTTCGAATTTTCAGTTATCTTCCTCTTATAATTGTGGTTCGTTCATCTGGGGAAAATGATGAACTGCCATTTACTTTGTTATAAAAATTTTATTGAAAATGTTTTTAAGGTTGTGAGTTATGATGACCTCTGGCAGTGAGAAGACTGGGTGTGCTCTAAAGCTGAAATGTCATTTAATTTTAGGTACATTCAAGTAAACTTTTCAAGGAAGACTATGGGTTCCATTCAGCTGCTCACAAAGGGAAAAGTCTAATGATAGGTCTTAGAATAACAGTGAACTTAAATGTACCTGGAGAGATTACACTTCATTTAACAATACTTGCTATTCTCCTTCAGTCCCTTTTGATAGAAGCAAAAATCAACTTTTTAGAATAGTGTCGTGTTTTCTACTTAGCAATATTCTGAATCCCAGTGTTCTCTAGCTCATTACTCTTCATGTAATAGAGAATTCCAAAACTTGGATATTCATAAAATCTTCCAATTTCATCTCTAAAATGGAGAGGGGAGTTATAGAAGTCAGGTTTTATGCACTCCCAGTTTCAAACCTTTTAACTTTGCCTTAAGACAGTGCTTTTCCCACTGCAGATCCATAGTAGATCATGAAATCGATTTTGTGAAACATTAGCATTTTTTATTAATAAATGGCTCATCATAAGGATAAGTATTATTTCATGAGTTTTCTTTCATTGATATGTATTTATAACTGATTATGCATATATATGTACACGTGGATGTAGGTATATTGTCCGGGTTATGAGATAAAACGTATTTCATACAATGAGTGGCATCAAAGTTGGAAAGCCAACTGCCTTAAGTTATCTATCCTACCTAGGAAGACCATGTGCTGTAGGCATAAAAAATAAAAAAATAAGGGATCTTAAGCTGACAAGGTCCTTGCAATCTGTGAGGTCAACCAAGGGTTGCCTCGCCTTAAAAAAAAAAAAAAAGTTATCTGTTCTATGTGAGGAGTGGTGATTAAAACTAGGTTACTTAGATATAATCAATGCACTGAATTTTTAAAAAATACTTTATTTTTCAATTGCAGTTGACATACAATATTAGTTTCAGGTGTACAACATGTCTAATAGTGATTAGACATTTATATACCTTACAAAGTGATCATCCCGGTAAGTTTAGTACTCATCCAACACCACACATAGTTATTACAATATATTGACTATATTCTCTAAGCTGTAATTTACATCCCTGTGACTACTTTTATAACTGGCAATTTGTACATTTTAGTCGCTTTCCCTTTTTCATCCATCCCCCTCCCATCTGGCTACCATCAAAATGTTCTCTGGATCTGAGTCTGTTTCTGTTTTGTTTGTTCATTTATTGTTTTTTAGATTCCACATATAAGTGAAATCATATGGTATTTGTCTTTCTCTGACTTATTTTACTTAGCATAATGCCCCCTGGGTCCAACCATGTTATCACAAATGGCTAGATTTTATTGTTTTTAATGGCCAAGTAATATTCCAATTAATGCACACATTATATCGTTTGTTTTCTTTGGAGGAATGAACTCAGCTTTTTTCCAAGATTTGTGATTTCTGACTAGCATCAATTTGCTGTAATAAAGTAGAGGAACTCCATTTGGGGTTTTTGTTTGTTTGTTTTTGTGTTTTAAAGGAAATTTTTTGTCTTTTAACAGGTCTGTCAGATGAATTCCCTTGAACGAGAATTAGAAACTATTCATTTGGAAACGGAAGGCCTGAAAAAGAAACAAGTAAAACTGGATGAGCAGCTAATGGAGGTAAGCTTTGAAGCAAATGGCCTTGGCTATGGAGAAGATTTTAATCCATGAATGAGGCATTTGTTGGGAGAGACTAGCACAGCACTGAATTTGTATCAGAAAAAAAGTGAAATGTAAGTGAAATGCTGCCAGGCTGAATTTTTTGGCCTATCTAACTGAATTTAATGGGCATTTTAGCTTAATTACTAGTCATAGGAATTCATACTGCTTCACAGCAGAAGAAATAATGTCAATTACCCTAAAATATAAGGACCTGTATATCAGCAAATTCAAGTGGCAGGGACTCTGTCCAAACCGAATGGAGGTCCGAAGCCCTCTTGCCATTGCTATGGTTTATAACAGTTTCTTGACACCTCCTATATTGGATAGTGTTTTATCAGTATGATCGCTCTCTAACAGCCTCTTCAGTCAGGAAATCTGTGCAGGGCATTTGAGAGCATTACTATCGAGAAGTTTAACGCTCAAGTGTTGCCACTGTTTATTACATTAGTAAACTCAGCACTGCCTTGTGAGAGGTACGTCTGTTAAATATAAAAATGGATTTATAAAATTTGTTAACTTAAAAACTGGGGTTCAGTTTACTAGATTGCTTTCTGAATACTGAGAACAATTATAGGCTGTAAAATAATATACAAATCCTTAATAAGTTATAATTTCATTGAGGTATTTTGCTTTGGGTAGATGAAAATATTAATCCACTAATGGTTAGTGAACTGGATAGAAAATGTCTTTTGTGCTCTGAAAAGTACTATGTATACAAATATTTTTAAGCCAGAATTATAGGAAGAAAAATATTTAAATATTTTCTTTCATGAAGCTGGGGATATGCAACGATAGCTTTACATAGATACTTGGATTTTAAATGTGAAATATTGGCAAATATATCACATTGACATTTAAATGACCAGTGAGGTTTTGTCACTTTTATGTTCTCTGATTTATCCACTAATAGGGAGATTCTTGAAACTCTAAATTGTGAAATCCAAACCATTTTTTTCCTCTGTCAGTATATAATAAAGGTGATCAAAACCTTGAGCTGTGTTTAGATGTAGATATGTTCTTCTGATGAAATAATTATAAACTGTAATGAATAAGATATCAGTCTAAGCCTGACATGTCTAATAACAAATTGAAAAGTAACAGGGTATTCTTAATTGCTGCTAGATCCTCTCCAGATACTGCCAACAACCAATTCTCTCAGCTGCTCTTGCTGGCCTCAAAAGCCTCCTTACTTCTAGCCCTACTTTAGGTTATTAGCAATCATAAGCAATTTCCCCTCATTTTCTCCCTGGTCCAGTAGTAAATATTTGCTAATAGATGAAGGAAATTGAGTTTCTTGGCACTAGAGCTAAATAAAGAAAAACCATGAATTTTCATTTGGAATGCTGAAAAGAACATCTTACACTATTCTTACAAAACTTTCTTTAGGAAATAAGACTGAGCTACTAACTCTGTATAAATCTATACAAATTGGATTCTATAGCAGTCTTACTGAAATATAATTCACATACTATACAATTCACCTATTTAAAGTGTACAGTTCAATGGTTTTGGGGATGTTACATTAATTTTAAAAATTGTAAATATTCATAAAATTTGCCATTTTATGTATTTTAAGTGTACAATTCAGTGGCATTAATTATATTTACAATACTCTACAACCATCACCACCTACTTCTAAAACTTTTTCATCACCCCAAACAGAAACAATAACCACTAAGCAAAAATCCTCCTTCACACCAGCCCTACAAATTGGATTTTTATTTATGTTATCTATAGATTAGGCCAATTTGGGAGGTGTATAGTGGTTTTTCACACCATTCTTTTGTGTCCAGCTCACCCGAGGGAAGATACATTCCTCTCATTCTGCCAGGGATTCTCTCAGGTTTGCATATGGGGCAGGGGACAGGCAGGGAGATGTTCCTACATCAGAATCTTTGGGTCAAGGAATTTAAGAAAAGCTTTCTGGGTGATTCTGATATAATGTATGCATTCCCTTGGAGGAAGGAGCCTCTTCTTGCCCCTCTATGACAATTTAAAAGCCATTGATCTGATAGAATACATATCCCTACCCCAATGTAAGTAAAGATCTCAAATTACTCGACTAGGAAATGGAAGAATTCGACTCCTACTCCAGGGCTTTTTCAATTATATGAGGCAATGTTCTATAAACAATTCATTTTGAACATTCAAAAAAAAAGGGTTACAGACTATATCAGTAGCTCTCAAGTCTGCCTATGATAGCCAATAGTTCAGACACTTGAACAACAAAGTTGTTATTGTTTATATTCTGCATCTGCAAATGGCAAGGTATTTAACTTGAGAGCCATTCCATACTGGACCAGGAATCTTCTAAATAATTATATTGGGATGAGTGGAGATAAAGGTGCCAAAGCTTACAAACCAACCAAATTACAATACCTGAGGAAGGGGTCTTAGGATTAAAGCCATATTTTAATATCTGTAAAATTTATATACAGAAATGTAAATGTTGATCTTTTATAAGTTCTTACTGACTAGAGCACACATATTCAAATATATAATATACTCAATTTGTACTGTTCTTTCTCTTTTTGTAACTCATACTTTTCTTCTTTTTATAACTCCTGTAATTTTCTTTTGTTTTGTTTTGTCTGTGGCTAACCTGTACCTAGAATTCTGTGGTTGGAACTAGCAGAGAAGGGTGCAGTTCTCTGCCTGAGATAGTGTGTGAAGGTAGAACATCCTCTTTCAATGAATTTCATAGCATGGAGACATCTCATTAAACTCCTTGTTCATATAACCATTTCTATTGACTATAACAGTTAATAATTACTTAAGGTAAGAGCCAATATTCATTTTCATATGGAATATGTCTTTTTTCACTTATATCAGGATTTTCCTCAATATTTAAAACTCAGTATTTGAAGACCTGTGTGAAGAAAATCATCCCACTGATATAAAATCATGGGATCATAATTCTCCATATACTTTATTCCTGAAAATAAAGTGACCAGTTTTCAAAATCTATAACAAATATTTCAAAATGGGAAATGGCCCATCTCAGAAATTTATATTTAAGGAAATGGATAGTGGCTCTGAAGCTTCATGACAACATTTAATTATAGTTGTATCCTAGAGAACCTTTTTCCCTTCTCACAAGCCTGTAGGTACCTCTTCTTGAGTTTTGTACTTGGTCACATTTGTTGCATGCCTTCCATTGAGCCCTGTGTCTGCCGAATGTGTTGACAAATGTGAACTGGCATGCTTCACTGGCCAGATGCAATGCATTCTCCTTTTTCCTCTCTCCGGCTTTGATTGGCCTATGATACACATTCCATTTCCTCATTGTCTTGAATGAATACTTCTATTCCATGTACTTCATTTCCCAGATGTTCTGGGGTATCACCAGATATCACCTGATGCCCCAGAATTGCGTGCTATTTAAGAGAACGACATTGATAAACGTTGAAAATTTTGTAGATGCAAGACGAGATTCTTTGAAAAAAAATTCAGCCTTTTGCCTATTCCAACCCTGATGGTGGTGGTTTTTTAAAGAGAAATAATCAAATGTTCTAATGTCAGGAAAAATGAAGTGGAATTCATATTGTGTACCTCATACCCTACAGTTAAAGAGTGAGAAAGCACGTTATCAGTGAGTCATAGGCTTCATTACTTTCTGGTTGACACTTTGAAGAGCAGCTCTGTGATTGAAGGCACTGTAGCTGACCAGGGCTTTGCCCTTGTCCTCCAGATGCAGCACCTGAAGTCCACTGTGATGCTTAGCCCGTCCCCTCATGCTTGGGATCTGCAGCTGCTCCAGCAGCAAGCCTGTCCAATGGTGCCCAGGGAGCAGTTTCTGCAGCTTCAACACCAGCTGTTGCAGGCAGAGAGGATAAACCAGCTCCTGCAGGAGGAACTTGAAAATAGGACCTCCGAAACCAACACACCACAGGTATGTTTCTCCTCTAAGAGTAAACTCAGAATACCTGATTTAATTTTACCTGTTTATTTAAAATTATACCAGTTTAAAAGTGGGACTAGAGAACATAAATCTTCTGTCAGAGTTACACTGTACCTGTATTACAAATCTACAGAACTACAGTGGCTTTTTTGTTTTGTTTTTGTTTTTTTGCAGTGCTGTTTTTGAAATCTCAGCTTCCAAGCTGAGTAATTAAATGTTCTGGGTCTCCTTTGCACATTCATAATGATAAAGTATCAGGATCACTTGAGCTTAGTGCACAATTAATTTAATATTTTTGCTTAATACCAAAAATATTATAGAATTCAAGTGCAACTCTAGGATATACATTAATAACAAAGCATCTTGAGTTTTCCTGTACCAGAGGGCTGCAGCCTGCTGAGAGTTCCATGGAATTCACAATTGGGGACTTTTCACAATTAAAGAACTCTTTTTAGTTGACGTAATAGTTCACTTTGCGTTTTTCAAACTACATCATTTAAAAAATTATTTTTAAGAAAATAAAGATATTCCTCCCCTTCCCTTTGAATTAGCATTGTCTCAGCTCACTACCAGGCACAAGTTTATACTATCTAGGTTTTCAAATAGTTGTTTCTCTTTAGTGCTTCATTCATAATCATCCTTTTTCAGAAGTCTCTTAACTCTTTGGTCTTGCCTATATTTAGTTTATTCAGAATTAGAAATAAAATTTTTAAAATAGTTTGTAGAATTCTAAATTCTTTCTGGCTTGGACGCTCTTCTGTTTTCAAATACCCAACTCTTTTAATGTAATCCCCTCAAAGTGGCTTTGCGAAGTCACATCAACACTGTAGTGATGGACCAGAGCAGTTCTCTTTTCCTCTCCTAGTAGATAGCTCTGCTGTCGTGACATACTTCTGTCATCTTTTTTTCTGTCGCTTTTTAAAAACTCTAATCCTTTGTTCCCATTGGAATACAGTGAATTTTAAAAAGATTTAACTTCATTTTACAAAAGTCTATATAGTATTTATTGACTCTGGGGAAACATGATTTCTTTAAGGATAAGAAATTAATAAGTTGATAAGTCACTTAAAATATAGATTCTGACAGAATAATACTTTAAATTCTAAACAGTAAGGCATATAAGAGATAACTAGAATTCATTTAGTATTTAAAAAGCCATTTTAGTTAGACATCACATCCTACATTACAGGTGTCATTTCAAGAAGTTTCATTCCATTCTCTAGGACAGAATGGACAGCTCTGAAAAGATGAAGCCTGGCCCTGGCCACTTCAGAAGCACTATCTTGTGTGTGCAGTGTTTTGTGCGCCACATGGCAAAATTTCCAACAAAACTTAAAATTTTGTCTTTTGTGCTTTAAAATCTGTCTTCAGAAGCTTCTTACCTTCTACTTCAATTTCTAAATATTAAAATTAAGTTCTTGAATTAAAATAGTAAAGATAGGCTGTTGGAGAGAGGTTTCAAACCTTCATTACAGAATTATAAAACCAGGATCTCAATCTTTAATGAACATTTTAAACCAAATGATTAGGCTAAGATTCTGCTCTTTGCTTTCTCATACACTATTTCCAAAGCATGTTCTTCTCAACCCACCCACCAATGTTTTAAGAAGAGATATCCCATTACTCCATTTACTACAGGATTAAGTAGACAAAAAAGGTTAAGATTTTTGTACCAAAAAAATAATTCCTCCAGTCAGATGGCAGGGTGGACTACTTATTACTCTCACTAGAATGCCCCTACAGGCTCTCCTGTTCCTGGTAACTGAACTGACACCAATTTTAAGATTATTAGAAATCTGCACGTTGTCTTTGTGTGTGGAGTGATGTGATTTCTTCTGCCTTGTGTTGCTTTGCTTGCACATGTGGTGTTAATGTGTGTGCTTAAGAGTTGTTTGCATTATAAATGTGTGATTTAGACTCCCCCCAAAAAACAATCTGGACATCAGGGTGAAGTGTACCACTTGCCTTCTTTCTCTAGGCCTTGCTACCGGAGCAGCGAGCAGTGCATGCAGATTCCTACAGAAGGATTGGGCACCTGTGAAAACTGGGCTGCTATTGATGGCATTTCTTACCATGACAGATACTCAAATGCACACACTCACACATACTACACAGAGACATACACTGAAAAATGTTTTGGAATCAAGTGCTCTTTTAAGTTATGACAACAGTGATGATAATGATGCCTTTGCAGTATTATGTCTCTTATTTATTTATGTAGAAATGACAGATTTTGTGAATAGAACTCACAGATTTCAGCTTGTTACAAATAATTTTATTTATACCGTTTAAAGAATGTGGATTTGAGATTCTTGAAAGGATGTATTCTATATATTTTCTCATTCCATATGTTGTAACTATTTTTAATAAAAGGTACTACTTTTATATATGGAATATGAAGAAAATCAGAGTTATTTATACTGTTTTGTAGAAGATGTACAATACTTTTTTGACAGGAAAAAGGAAAATTTTGATGAAACAATAAAATAAATTTTAAATATATGACTGCCTTTGTTTTCCCTCTTTCCCAGCCTTGTGCCATATACCATGTTCATTGAATTAATTACCTGTTATTGTGGAGGGTTTGTTTTGATTTGTTGTTTTAAGGCAAATGGAAGTCAGGCATTTTTCATTTTATGTTTGAACTTTATATCTTTTAAAATGTAGGATTTTTTTAATGCTAGATATTCTCAAGGCCTTATTTCTTGAATGTATTTTTTACAATTTTTATCTTCAAATTAGTCACGTATTTAGTTGTTTATGTTTGAATAAATGCTATTATTTAATAACCAAACAAATGTTGGCTTTCAACTCATGTTTGGTCATTCCGCGAGCTTTTTAAAGGATGCCTTTTTGAGAATATTTTTAAAGGCAGGTTATGCCATCAGCCATTTGCTTAAACACTTGAAAAACCTCTTAAAATCCGAAATTCCTTACGTGGACATTTTGGTGGACTTTAGGGAGGGACAGTCATTTGCGCTCTAAATCTCTCTCTTGGTCCGTCTGTTCTCCCAAACCCATATAATCCTTAATCTGTCAACTGGTGTGTGATGTGAGGAGAAGCTAGGGCTCCTTTCTGCCCTAGCTTTTTTCATCTAGGAGTTGTTTGTGGGGAGAATATTTTTAATTTTAAATCTGTTCTAACAGCAAACCCATCCTCCAATCCAGATGTTTGCTTCACATTGACAAGTCAGACCGGGAAACAGATGAATAGAATAATTGGCAGGAAGAGGCTGATTATCATGAGGAAAGAAATACGAACACGCTCACAGTAATCAGGCATTTCAAAAAAAATTCAGAGGCACCTATTGCAAGCCGATTGGAAATATTAGGCAATCTTGAACAAACTCAGTTTCTGTTTTGTCATTGAGAAGCCCACAGTATTGCAAAGACCCAAGTCGTAATTTACGTTAATACCTATTTTACTAGACGGGCACACAGGTATTAAATTATGGGTTTTAAGAATTTTGCTTTATCTCAGGGGAAGATAGTAACACAGGTAAGTTTTTTTTTTAATCTTTGGTTCTTTCTCTGATGGGTTTACTTTTCTAACATGCACAACCCATGCAGAACTCCCATTTCATCAGAAATCCACCATTCCTGTTACAGAGGCAAACATTTGCTGTCCTTTCTCTAGGCATCTTAGGGGGAAAATAAACTACTAGTGTTTTCTTTTCAGTGTGGCATGATTTTCAAATGATAATACTTTCTTTTTCTTCCCTTCAGGAAAACCAGGAACAACTGGTAACTGTCATGGAGGAACGAATGATTGAAGTTGAACAGAAATTGAAACTGGTGAAAAGGCTTCTTCAGGAGAAAGTGAATCAGCTCAAAGAACAAGTGAGCCTCCCAGGTCATCTCTACCCACCCACCTCACAGTCTACTTTTAACTCCAATTTTACATTCCTTTATTGCCATTAATTTTTGTTGTCTAATAAAGGCAAATTCTATGAATGTACAGGAGAATTTAGGATTCACTCTCCCCATACCACTTCAAAAATTATGTGTTATACATTATTTTTTTCAAAGTTCTTATAAGGTACATTATTCATCCACAATTTTTAAAAAATGTATTTGTTAACAGTGACTCAGGTTTTTGTGTGTTGGTTTTTTTTGGTTTTTTTAGGCCCAACACAGGAAATATCTCTAGTTAAATAAGCAGAAAATTTATATTGGTAAAAAATTGTAAGATGTTAAGTAGAACTTTAGCTTTCATGTTTGTAACAGCTATGACAACCTCAAAAAGTACTTTATGACTATAACCAGACTCAAAAGGCTATGCTTTGAATTAGAACCCACACCCTGAATTCCAAGACTGCTAAGCATCTTGAACCTTTTCACCTGCTGGGGGCAGGTGTAGCCTATTTAGAATTTATATGTTCATCCACTGAAGAGATATGCAAAAGGGAATACTTTCTAGGAAAGTTTTATAGCTTTTCTGGAAACTGAGATTGAGTTGAACTGATGGGAATAGGAGGGAGGAAATTGCCGCACCTTGTTTTCTAGATACTTTAAATTTAAGAATACTCTCAAGAGAGGGTCTTAACACAGAGGTAGATTGTAACTTTCTTTTGCCCTACATCTTAATACACAGAATGGAAAAAAAAAGGTCCCCTACAATAAGCATTTATTGGATCAGTCCTTTCATTCATTTATTCAACACATAGTTACTGTGTACCATGTACTGTTCTAAGCATTAGAACAGCTAACAAAAAAATCTCTGTGTGCATTGTAGTTCATTTACAAAGTACTGAGCACTTGGCTAGATAGTAGTTTTCAGAATTAAAGGAAATGGGGTCTACTCTGTTTTCAGTAGAGGAGAACACTAGAAATACTTGATCCAGCCCCCAGGAGTTTAAAGAAGGTTTCCTGAAGGCCTCTTAACGCTAGTATTGAGGGTCGAGTAAGATTTTAACAAAGTGAAGAAATATGGGAAGGGCATTTTAGGCTATGGAAACATCATGGAGTTATGACAGCATATGGGCGGGACATCTACAAACAGTGGCATTAATAGTTTGGCATAACTCTGTCCTGAAAGAAGCAGAAGAAACTAGAGAGAGAGGAGCTAGCAGTAGAAAGCCTTATATATGGAGCCATGGAGTTTGAATTTCATTCTGTAGGTAATAAAGAGCCATCAAAGTGTCTTCTAAGGAAAGGAAGGAAGGGAGGGAGGAAGAAAAAGTTATATTACAACAGTTCCAAAGAAAGAAGGTTACTATGTTATACTTGCCAGTCATATAGGTTTGGGGCTTCTATAGTCTTTATCATTGCCCTGTGAAATGCTAATAAATTAAACACTCGTCAGTTCTCTATCCCTATAAACATTTATACTTTCAGATGCCCTGCTTGAAATTGGATGTAAAATGAAGAGTTAATGAGAGAAGTGGGATCAGAAGATATTAACAGTAGCAATAATAAAATCATCCCAAAGCCACTGACAAGTTTTCCCACCTTAACCTAGATTATATATTCTGACCACAAAGATTAGACTATATCTTCTAGACAAGGCTCTAAGCAAAAGAGGAAGAGTTAAGGAAGAGTAACTGCCCAAATCTTATCTCTTTGTTATAATACATGAGCCAATTTTTTTAAATAATCAGGAGGTTGCATCTGTTAAAAACAGAGTTAAACACAGTCACACCCTATACCTCAGAAACTGGTTATAAAAGTATTTTGATATTTTTAGAGAATGAATAAAAGAATAATACCTAATTTATTTGGGGAAAAAACTTTTATTTTTGAACCCTCAAATATCTATTTGTTCTTTTCATCAGTGACTTCTAAACATATTATGCCAAGAAACAGCTTGAAATAAGTGGATTTGCTCCACTTGTATCTTTGATGCCAGTCTGATGTTTTAAAGCTTTATTGTAAAATAAAAGAATATAATTGATAGAACCCATTCGCCTTTATTAAAAAAAACTGTCCTTATGTCAGACTTCAAAGAATTATGGAAATGGAGTCAAGATGTTTTTGGTTCTGTTTCTAGCTCTGCAAGAATACTAAAGCAGATGCGATGGTGAAGGATTTGTATGTTGAAAATGCCCAGTTGTTGAAAGCTCTGGAAATGACTGAACAGCGACAAAAAACAGCAGAAAAGAAAAATTACCTCCTAGAAGAGAAGATTGCCAGCCTCAGTAATATAGTCAGGAATCTGACACCAGCACCATTGATTTCTACACCTCCCTTGAGGTCATAGCAAAGCCAAAGGATACATTCGTATTTGCGCACTTTACTTAAATGGATGGAACATTTCAGTAGGTTCTCTCAACATTTTTTTTTAATTTAAAAACCTTTAATAGATTAAAGCTAAGCCTAACCTAAAACTGCCAGCAATATAATTGGAGTCTTCATTCATTGTAATGAGTTTTCCTAAATGGACTCTAATGGGAGTTGCAAACAAATATTCACATATTTTACTGTTTGAATTATTCCCAAGTTTTGAATTTTCAAAAAATATTTTAATAGCCACCAAGAAGGTGGATATTGAAAACAATTCAAGAACCTTAAAACTCCAGTTGTGAATGAGTTTTTAAAACTAATTATGTACAAATCGCTCTAAATTCCAGATATTTTAAGTTTGAGATCTGTCATTTTGATGTTTATTTTAAACCCAATGTGTGTCTTCTTACACACTTAAATATGGAAAAATCATTCTGTTTCTAATAGTTTGGTTCTTTGAGTTAATTGGTAGACTATTTGGTAACAGAAACTGGGCTCAATAACCATTGAGGTTAGAAAAGCCAGAGTTCATAGAACTCTACCTTCTAACACCTGTAACCACTCTTGATGTAATACGGATATAAAACTAGTTTACTCAACTGGACTGTTAACTAATGTTGAAACTTAACTTTCTTTAAACAGCCTTTTTGTCCCCTTGTAAGTTTTCATTTGGGAGCGTGTCTTCTAACAATGGATAAAGCCACATTCTTATAGCATTTGAACTATACGAAAAGCATTGAACAAACCACTTTGAAGTAAACAGCTACTCTTAGGAGTAAGCACACCATGTAGTTTTCTCTCTAAAGTATTAGAGTTCATGAACTTACATTTGGGGTTGCCTCAAGAACTCAGGGAATGATACTTTAACTGTCTTCCTGAAACACTGTAGGGCCTCTAAGAATTTGAAATGTATAAATCATATGATCTTATTTATTTGTCTTATATTTAGAACTGTAGTAGAATTTTTATTTCTAAACCTTTAGTGACTGTAATCTTCTGAAAAAAGGGCCTTGATTAAAGAGTTAAAAGCTTCTTCTAACTTATAGAAGAATTATTATCATTTGCTCGTTTGTGTAAATAGGTCAGAATTTCCATACTTCCTGTTCTTCCCCACATCAAATATGATAAGAAGTTTTTACTGTGATAAGCATTGCCATGCCATTCTGTGGTAAAGGAGTGCCGAACAGGATTTCTCATTCAGTCTCAAGATCAGAACTACATAGAACAGTAAACATTTTAGATTGGATAACTTTGTATCCCACAGGGAAAATCTAGTTGTAGCCTATATTAGCCAGGTATTTATTTTTGTGGGAGAGCAATTAGATTTTAAAAAATTCACTTTGGTGTATCCAAGGAAGGCCAAACCCATCAATTTATAAGAGGTATAACAGCAAAATCAAACTTTTTATAGACAGAAACAAAAGATGAAGCAAACTGCCTGAGAAGTCACATAATGTCAGAAACTCAATCTCAACAAAATATTACTAGTAAATGCAACTACTTTTACAGCATTGGATTTAACAGTCTTTTTCACTTAAAACTGAGTAGGCCTAGGCTAAGCTAAATATCTGCAGTGTACTTAGGTGATATGCTTCAAGTTACTCAAGGTTATTGACATCAGAACTGAACACCAAGCACATTTCTCAAATAGCTGACTTAGCATGTTATCACAAGTGGTGTTTTTCATTTTTTACATTATAAAAACTATAGGTTAATTTGTTTATTTCTTATAAATCTGTATTTATATGTATATAAAATGCTGTACAATGAATGTGAATATGACTCTGGAAAGTTTTAGACTATATTTAGAATCCCTTTATCCAAAATCAAAATGCTGCTCAAATGAAAGTTAATTTAACCAACATCTAGGTGCTTAATTCCTTGTTTTACACTTATAAGATTGGGAAAAAGATCAATGTGAGAAATATATAGTTACCTTAAATTTATACATTTGTGCAGCAGTTTATTTTTGTAAAGGAGTTTATAGTGGGAATTTAACTGGCAATCTATAATATTGCTTATAGCTTTTAAAAGGCCTTTAAAAGAGATTAAACTATTAAGTGTTTAGATTTTGCTTTCAGACTTTATTATAGCCCTCTTTAAAATCACAAAGTATTATTTTATAAGTGTTTGTAGCTGCTTGTTTATAAAAAGCACTGGTTAAACTTTCTTTCGATTTCCTAAGAACAGTTATTTAAATTGTCTTTAAAAAGATAGGCTCGTCATGTCACAAAGTTTGCCTTTGTGACCATACATTGCACTAAGAGGAAAATACAGAGTAGTAAAACCTAAATTTTTCTAGTTTGCGTTCTTCTGCTTTTTAGAAGCCTGGGCACTTAAGCCCAAATTTCTGAAGGGAGAGTAGAGGGGAGGGGTAGAACAACCACACTTCTTTATTTTTCTAAAACTCTTGATAAATCCAAGTTTTAAAAACTATTTTAAATGCATATCCTTCCCAGAAGCTTCAAATGAATTGCTTATGTATTTGATCTTAAACATATTTTACATAAATAGATCAAGTCCTAGGCTTTCAAGGTATAGGACGAGCTGTTACAGGCCTAGTATTTCAATAATGTACCAACACCCAGGCAGGTATTATTGTAAGAAACTTTTTCTGGAGAATGAGTAAGACTTTATGGTGGATTTTAACATATAAGAATGAATTTTTTTATTTTTGTAACTTCTTTATTTTCTGAGTGAAGGAAAAGAGAAGTATGTTGCTATTGTCAGCATCTTAAAGGTATTCCCAATCAAGGCAAGTACTGGTTTTGAACGGATTACGTGTAATGACTCATTAGAATGATAATTATACAAGTAAGCCAAAAACCAAGTCAAAGCCTAATAACCAAAGCATTCTACATTTAAAACTTATTCGCTATATCATGTTTGAACCTATTTGAACATCTTAGCATTGTAAAACAGTTTTGATTTTATGGCATGTAGATAGCTGTTTAATATTAAATCCAAGTTAGCTTTTCGTTTCTCAGCTTTTCCAAAAGATATGTTAAATTTATTCTTATGGGAAGACATTATCACTGCATGATTTAAGGGAACATTGATTTTGTGAAGGAAAACTTGAGTTCATATAAAGCCATCTCTAGGATTCTTCTCAGATAAAGATTAATGTGTATGTATGTATTTATATTGATTTTATATATTTCACCTTAGCCATTCTATCCTAGAAAGATTTTAATGTGAGCTCAAAGTGTAAATAAATTACTTTGCAAACATGGCTCTTGTTTTCTATATACCCTGAACTTTTATAAACAGTTGCAGTGTATTTATCATTGGTATTTAGAGTGAAAACATCAAAATTTTGCACTAAAAATTCTACAAATGCAGAATCTCAGCCCTAACTCCAGACCTAATGAATCAGATTATGCATTTTTAAAATGACCCCCCAAATGATCCATATGTGATTTGAAGCACTGGTACTCCATTTCTGTCACAGAATTGATGCTTTCACACCAGCTAGTTTATGTTTCCTGTCTTTGATGTGGTTCATAATTTACTTCTAGAATCCTGATTTAATCAGGCAAGGCCCTGCTTGAGATTTGGGGTGCTTCAGAGGTGGCTTTATTTCACTTTGCCACCTTTATGGATGACTCAGACTTTTTTACTTGAGCAGCTTGTGAAGGATGAGCTATGTACAGTTAAAGACACAAAAGTTAACCTGAAAACATTAATATGCTGAATACTGAAATGTAAAATAGAAATGTTGGCCAAGTTAGACCCATCTCATTAGCCTTGTTTTATTTTCAGATCTTTTATACCAACTTCACGCTACCTTTATGAAGTAAGAATTACTATTATCCCCATTTTACAGATAAGAAAAGTGCAAAATTGTGACTTACTCAAGGCCGTATGGCCTGCTACGTAGGAGACTTAGGACCCAAAGCTCAGGTTTGTCCGTATTAATATGTTGCAACACGTATCAATTTCTACTTCTGGCAAACAATATCTAATCAATGTAGATTGAATAACTACTATGTGCACTACACTCTAAAGAAAAATATAAAACATTCCTGACTTTCTGTTTATGATTTGATTGGGCTAGACTAGTAAAATTTATGCAAAAATTTTAGGAAAAAATACATTCATACATTCAGGAGCCCCAAAGGGCTGTAGAGAACAGATATTTCTCTTAAAGGGCTCAGGCGGTGACTCACTTTCCCCAAGGCCCAGTACAAAAGCAGGAGCTTGCAAGTGCTTAGACTGCATATGAAGGAAATTCATTTGCTAATCTTAAAGCATCTACCAGGAGGGCATGAGCCTATTGAGATTCTCTCCAGGGATGTGGGTGCTGGTGGGCACATTTTTGCACTCTCCCCTACCTTGCTAGTACCTGCAGGTATTCCTGGGCCCAGCATTCTCCCACTGCCCAGCAAAAGCCAACAAGTGCAAGTTAGCCCTGCACTCTTTCTTGGTGCCATGAAAGCCAGTTGGAGCATGAAGTCCACACAGGGGATGCTCTATGATCTCTTGGGTATGGTACCCAGGGGAGTTTTTGTCTCTGGTTCGCACAGGACTTTAACAATTGGAGATACAGTCTATGGCCATGCCGCCCTGAACGTGCCCAATCTCACTATTATTGTGCTCTCCCTCAGCCTCTTAAAGCATCTACCAGAGGGATGTGAGCCTCTTGAGATTGTCTCCAGGGATGTGAGTGCTGGGGGGCACATTTTGCACTAGGGCTCACCAGTACATTTCAGAAAGGATCATAATACTTGTCTAAAGCCCCGATTTTTGCAACTGTCACTCAAGGAACAACTCTGGATCACCTGGTCTGGAGGCCAGCAAGGTTTATTGCAGCCCCATGAGATTATATATATTTACATATTTTAAAAGCTACTGCCTGAGAGTCTATCTTCCGATTAGCCTAAAACTAGGTGCTGACTGAGATTCCAGCAAAAGCAACTCTGAAAGGGAAGTTCATAGAACTACAGGCCTACTTCAAGAAACAAGAATCTCAAATAAACAATCTAACATCACATCTACAGGAACCATAAAAGAACCAAAAAATCCCAAAGTTAGTAGAAAGAAAGAAATAACAAAGATCAGAGCACAAATAAGTGAACAAGACTAAAAAGACAACAGAAAAGATCCGTGAAACTAAGACCTGGTTCTTTGAAAAGACAAAATTGGCATACATTTTGTTAGATTCACCAAGAAAAAAATAGAGGGCTTAAATAAATAAAATTGGAAATAAAAGGTAAAGTTACAACTGATAAGCAGAAATACAAAGGACAACAGACTAATATGAACAATTATACGCCAACAAATTGGACAACCAAGCAGAAACAGGTAAATTCCTAGAGTCATACTCTTCAAACACTGAATCATGAAGAACTGGAAACTCTTAATAAACCAATAAATAGTAAGGAGATTGAATAAGTAATCAAAAACCCCGTAACAAACAAAAGTCTAAGACTGTATAGCTTCACTGGTGAATTATACTAAACATTTAAAGAAGATCTAATACCTTCTCATCTCAAACTCTTCCAAAAATTTGAAGAGGAGAGAATGCTTCCAAACTCATCTTATTAGGCTAGCATTACCCTGTTACCAAAACCAGATAAGGACACTACAAGAAAACAAAATTACAGTCCAAAATCTCTAATGAACATAAATGCAAAATCCTCAACAAAATATTAGCAAACCAATCTAACAATACATTCAAAGAATCATAAAACATGATCAAGTGAGACTTATTCAAGGGATACAAGAATGGTTTAACATCTCCAAGTCAATCAATGTGATACACATTAACGCAATGAAGAAAAAAATTATATCATCTCAAAAAACACCGAAAAAGCATTTGACAAAATTCAACATCCATTTATGATAAAAACTCTCAACAAAGGTATAGATGCAACATACCTCTACATAATAAAGGCCTTATATGAGAGCTAACATCATCCTCATTGGTGAAAAGCTGAAAACTTTTCCTCTAAGATCAGGAACAAGAGAAGGATACCCACTCTTGCCACTTTTATTCAACATAGTATTGGAAGTCCTGGCCAAAAAAATTAGGCAACAAAAAGAAATCAAAGGTATCCAAATTGGAAATGAAGAAGTAAAAGTGTATTTGCAAATGACATGATTTGACCCACCAAAAAAACTGTTAAAACTAATAAACAAATTGAGTAAACTGGCAGGGTACAACATCAACACACAAAAATCTGTTGCATTTCTGTACACTAACAATGGGCCATCAGAAGGAGAAATTAAGAAAACTATCCCATTTATAATTATATCAAAAATAATAAAACACCTAGGAATAAATTTAACCAAGGAACTGAAAGACTTGTATAGTGAAAACTATAAGACATTGATGAAAAAAAGTTAGACACAAATAAGTGGAAAGCTATTCCATACTCAGGAACTGGAAGAATTAATACTGTTACAATATTCACATTACCCAAATCTGTACATTCAATGCAATCTTTATCAAAATCCCAATGGCATTTTTCACAGGAATATAACGAGCAATCCTAAATTTGTATGGAACCACAAAACTATGAACAGCCAAAAAATCTTGAGAAAGAGGAACAAAGCTGGAAGTATCATTCTCTCTGATTTCAAACTATATTACAAAGCTATAGTAATCAAAACAGTATGGTGTTGGCATTAAAAAAAGACACATAGGTCAATGGAACAGGATAGACAGCCAGAAATAAACTTACCCATATATGGTCAATTAATTTATAACAAAGGAAGCAAGACTATACAACCTGGAAAGGAAAGTCTCTAAATGGTTTTGGGAAAACTGCACAGCCAGATGCAAAAGAATGCAACTGTGCTACTATCTTACACCATACACAAAAACTAAAACTGGATTAAAGACTAGACTGCAAGACCCAAACCCATAAAACTTCTAGAAGAAAACTTAAGAGGTAAGCTCCTTGACATCTGTGTTAGTGGTGATTTTTTGGATCTAACTCCAAAAACAAAGGCAACAAAAGCAAAAATAAACAAGTGGGACTACATCAAACTAAAAAGCTTCTGCATAGCAAAGGAACCAACAAAATGAAAAGGCAACCTATTAAGAGGAAGAAAATATTTACAAGTCATATATCTGATAAGGGGTTAATATCCAAAATATATAAAGAACTCATAGAACTCAATTAACAACAACAACAAAAAATGGGCAGAGAATCTGAACATTTTTCCAAAGAAGACATACAGATGGCCAATAGGTACATGAAAAAATGCTTAACATCACTAATTATCAGAGAAATGCAAATCAAAACCACACTTTCTTGTTAGTGTGCCAAATAGCACCCAACCATTATTTCCAAGTCACAATTCCAAATTTTTAAAGAATCTGATTGACCAGGTGGGGAGGTGGGGGATGGGGGGGGGTCTTTCCATAATTCAATCAATTATGGCGTGTAAGAGTCAGGGTCTTGGGATACAAGCTGCAGAGGCCACCACATGAGAGAGAATACTCTCATAGATAAGTGCTTAGCAGTTAGTGAGGGAGATTTGGGCTAAAGATGTGTAGGCAGTGGATAAAAGTGGCTTTAAGTGTAGGATTTCAAAGACAGATTTTCCTGTTTGCTCACATTTTCATTGGAGTATACTGCTATTCAAAGATAAGCACCATGTTAAAATGCCACCTAATGAGTCACTAACTATTGCTTGTTATTCCTACCTTTTGTCCTTGTCCACTGTCCCACTCTTTTGTCCTGATCCCTACACATTCTCCAGCTATCACATATAGAGTTTGATCAGGGTGTCTGTCCAGTCACAGTGGGTATAATAAATGTAACCCTCCATATCCAACTGAAGCAGCACAATCTTATAGCTACTTATTTAAAATACTTCAAGAGAAGGCAAAAAACAAAGGTCTTAAAATATATTAAGAAGATTTAAATTTCGTATTAAGATCGTGCTTAAAAGAAATTCTATTGAACTTTTTCCTTTTATTTTTCCTATCTTCCTTTCCTCTCTTAGACTGGTGTAGGAGCCCTTCCAATACGCTTGCATAAGCACCTTGTGCATTTCCAGGTGAAGCAGGTACCACTCTGTATAACTGCCTACTGACTTGTCTGATCTCCATTAGACTCAGATCTTTTCAGACAAGAACTAGTGTCTAATTGATCATGATATTCCTCATTCTCAACTCAATGCCTGAAACAAAATTGGTACTCAATTAATATTTATTATATGGATGGAAGAGTATATACATTTCTATTTTGAGTTTCTCATCCTGTGATGGCACGCATATACATAAAATGATTAGCATATGTACTAATGATGTTCATCTCAGTCTTCTCTTTATTAAAGGATATGTTTTTAAAATGTATTAGCAAGGAATTGAGGACAATTTTCCAAGTAATTTAAGAAAAATAATCTTCCAGCACAATAAAAATCAAGTGTTGTATTCCAGAAGTTGAAAGAGTACATTTCCTTTTCAGGCCCATAAATCACAATCTAATTATTCTGACAATAAATAATACAAATTCATGACATTTATTCAGATTAATGGTTTGTAAACATTGTGTAACAAGCTAAATATCACTTTTTCTATAGAAAAGGACAAAATTCTAGCAGATTTTTTTTTGCTAGAGATGCTTGACTTATCTCACACAATGTTATAATTGTTTAATTTTTGCTACTCAATAAGTTGCAATATTCTCATTTTTCTGATAAAGCAAAAACTTAAAATCTGGTTCATGATCTGATTGCATGTAGTGGGGTAAGCCTCTGCCTCTAGGTTTGTGCTTGACACGATTTAAATGTTTTCCTTCAATAAACTGTTACCCACCTGCTTGAACCTAAAAATCTAATAATAAAAGAACACCAAGGCTCTTTATTTTTATACTCCTGTTCATTAGACATGTAGTTTAAAATGGAGGTAGTTATGGGCTAGGGCCACTTGAAAACAATCCATTATAATTTTCTCCCCAAACAGAAATAACTTTGCATCTTTCTAAATTCAAAGATACATATTTTAAAAGATTAAGATTTGTAAAAAGAGCATATAAAAAAAGTAAACATTACCTCAAATCCTACCACCCAGTGGTAGCCATTGTTAATATTTCTGCAGCCAGAGAAAAAGACATATCACAGAGAGGAAAAAAGGATGACAAAAGATTTTCACTAGAAAGACTGCAAGCAAGAAGATATTAGAATAACATTTATAAAGTACTGAAATATGGGGATCAAATATATGATAGCTGAAGGAAACTGGACTTTGGGTGGTGATCACACAATAGAATATATAGATGTCAAATGATAATGTACACCTAAAAATTATATGATTGTATTAACCAATGTTACCCCCAATAAACTTAATAAAAAAATTAAAATAAAATAAAAAACACTGAAATATAATAAAACTGCTAGCCTAGAATTCTTTATCCTATGAAATAAAAACAAAAAAAATTGTTTTAAAAAAACCCAAAAAGTGAAATAAGGACTTTTCTAGACATAAGCAAGCTTTAATAGTACATCACCAGTAAAGCTGCACTATAAGAAGTGTTAAAGGAAATTGTTTACAAAGATAGAAAATGATACTAACTAGAAAAGAAATCTGGATCTAAACAAAAAAAAATAAAGAGCACTGAAAATGCTAACTACATGGGCAAATGTATTTTTTTTTCTCTTGGTGGCAAATTCAGTAGCTTTAACAATATAAATCTAACAGTTTTGTAAGTCAGAAGTCTAATGCAGTTCTCATTGGGCTAAAATCAAGGTATAGGCAGGGTGCATTCCTTTCTAGAGTCTTTAGGAGAGAATCTATTTATCTTTTCCAGCTTATAGAGGTCACCAACATTTTTTGGCTCATGGCCCTACTCTTTCATCTTCAAAGTAGGCAGCATTTAAATTCTCTGACTCTTTCCCCATACTCACATCTTCCTTTGGTTACAGCTGGAAAAAAGCTACCTGCTGTTAAGGACTTCTGTGATTAAATTGGGCCTAGCTGAATAATCCAGGATACTTTCCCCATCTCAATATCCTTAAACCAATCATGTTTTCAGAGTTCCTTTTGCATATAAAAAGTAGCATTCACAAATTCTGATTATTAAGATATGGACACCTTTGAGGGACTATTAGTCTGTCTACCACAGATATAGAAGACTTGAACACTACCAAATGCATATGAAACATTTACCAACATAGACAAGTTCTGGGCCATAAAACAAGTCTCAATACATTTAAAGGGAGTCAAGTCATATAAAATACATTCTCTTTTAAAGGGATTTTACCAAGTAAGACAAACTCCCAAAACTCAATGTTAAATAAACCCAAAGATTTGAACGAGTACCAAATAAAATATAAGAATGGCAAATAAGCACATGAAAAAAAATTCAACATCATTAGTTATTAGAGAAAAGCTAATTAAAACCACAATGAGATACTATTAAGTCCTTATTAGAATGGCTAATAAGAAACAACTGAACAAAGCAAGTATGAGTGAGGATGATAAGACTGTAAAATGGTGCGACTACTTTGGAAAACATTTTTTCAGTTTCTTACACAGTTAAAAATATACCTACCACATTACCCAGTCATTGCTTTCCTAAGCATTTAACCAAGAGATATAAAAGCACATGTTCATACAAAGGCATGTACATGAATGTTTATGCAGCCTTATTAATAATGACCAAAACCTCAAAACAATCCAAACATCCATCGATAGATGAATGGATAAACAAATTGTGGCATAGCTATACTATTCCAATGAAAAGGACTATGTTATTGAACATACAACAACATAGATGAGTCCTAAAATAATTATTTCGAGTAAAAGAAACAACAGAATAAAAGTACAGACTGTATAATTTCACTTACATAAACTTCAAGCACCTGGAAGGGAATCTATAGTGATATAAAACAGACAAGATGGAAATTTGGAATGAGTAGAAAGGGGAAATACAAAAGGAAACAAGGAAACTTTTTTTGGTGATGGCTATGTTAATTATCCTAATTGTAGTGATGGTTTCTCAGGTTTTATAGTGTCAAAACTTATGCAACTGTATACTTTAAACAGGTGCATTTTATTGTAAAACAATTTTACCTCAATAAAGCCATTAAGAAAAAAATGAAAGGGTAACCTGATGGAAATTTGCATTAGAACGCAGGTGGAAAAAGAATGAGGAAGAATGTGTTAATTATGATCTGTGTTCAAGTGTCTGCATATTAATCTATATAGTGTGATATTCCTATCCCTTTCCTATAATTTTTTCCCAATTGCTTCTCTCATTTTGCTAACAGAATTGCATATCGGATTGCCCTTTTACCATTAGCTATAGCGGATTCCTGATATCTTTACACCTACTGCTTGGTGCTGTTCATTTTTTAATTCCAAAACACATACTATGACACTCAACCTAACTCAGAGGGCTCAGAGTGGAATTTAAATATTTCTTTTAAAAAAATCGGTAAAATTATTCTTCAGTGCCTTCTTAACTGAAATTCATCAACATTGTTAATATATACTTTTGTGGATCTATCAGGTTCAGGCTATATGAGATGAAAACAGAGGTAGAGTACATATTTTATACCCTAGAAAAGTTAACAGACTATATGAAAAAGGATATAGACATTAAAAAGTAAAGATTAAACAGAGACATTCATATACTGCTAACGAGAAATTTGGTAATCTACTTGTAAGCTCTTTGTGTTAATTTCCTGATGTAACAAATCATCACAAATTTAGTAGTATAAAACAACACAAATTTATTACTTACATTTCTAGAATTTAGAAGTTCAAAATCAGTCAGACTGGGCTAAAGTCCAGATGTCAGCGGAATGGTTACTTCTGGAAGCTCTGAAGGGAAATTGTCCTTGACTTTTTCAGCTTCTGGAAGCTACCTGTATTCATTAACTCATGGCACCTTCTTCACGTTACAGCAAACTCTTGCTTCTATCATCATAAAGCCTATTCTTACAAGGACTCTTGCAATCACATTGGACCCACCTGGAAAAATCCAAAATAATCACCCCATCCTGAGATTCTCAACTTAATCACATATGCAAAGTCCCTTTTACCATGTTAACGTATTCACAATGCTTCTCCATTATCTGGACCAGCCTATACATGGATCTTCATATTATACTCAGTAGTGTCAATGGTTCAAATATTATTAATATTACCATTAGAATTCAACAAATTTGGGATTAGATGGGAGCAGTTTTTATGTGAGAGATGTTGTGTTTGTTTATGGGGTAAGAGAAATAGAGACAGCAAAGAAAGTAGGTTGAAATTCCTTTTTATTTTCCTACATTCTCAGTCATCCTAATTCCAAATCAGAAATATCATCATAATTGTCACTGGAAAGATCAATGATACTATAATTAAGAAAATTGTCTTGATTACCAGGTATGATCATTCAGTTCTGTAAACTAATGCATGTGATATCCATGCCATGGCATGCAAGTCTATACACGCTCTAAATTTGGAGGAGTCTATTATGGAAATGCTGAGGTTAAATTTGTTTAGAGGCCTATTATCGCTGCGACTTTAACAGTGAAGCACATCAGCAAAATACAATATTTGAATGTTACTACCAAGTGATTTGAAATAGAAGTTCCAAATAGAACTTCTCAGTAGAAGTTCTAGCAATCCAGATGTCTCCGAGCAATTCATGAATCATAAGAAAACTGTTATTTTTATGCCACTTATTATTATCTATTCCTCTTCCTTTTCTACTGATTCCTGGGACATTTCCTTTACCCTTTTCAATGGCCCATAGTTTTGTTTTGTTTTGTTTTTTTGTTGTTGGTTTTTTTTTTTTTTTTTTTGCCATATTCCATATCTTCTGACATGCCACCTTCACATTACTTCTTTAATTCCACCACTTCCGCTTCTACTCTACCACTGTTTAATGTGGTCTCACCTGGTAATTTATCATTTAAAACTCTTGAAATTCCTCTCTGACCACAACCTCCAGTTCATGCCCTCCCATTTCCTCACTCCACTGAATCTGTTCTTTGTCTACATTGTTATTTCTAGTCCTCAATCCTGATCAGTATGAGATAAACAGCATCACCAGCCAAAGACAAAGAATCTGGATATTTAACGTTCCGTTCAGACCTGCCTTGACTAAAAGCATGATTTGGGTTAAGTTTTTAAAGATATTAAGCTATTTAAAGTAAAATCTTTTTAAGTTGTAATGACATGGGAAAACATAAGGCAAAGTCTAAGTTTTTTAAAAACCTAATTCTCACAATTATTTAGACTTTTCTGTATTAAAATGTATTTAATGCTTACCACCAATCCATTTCGACGACTACTCCAATCCCGAGATTTAAATCTTGACTACTCTCTGGTTTGTTGGATTTTATCCTCAAGTATATATTTTCAGAAGAGCCTACAATACTGTAGTCTCCCAAGTTTTTCATGTTTCATTGCCTTTCATTTTCCCATGAATCTTTAGCTTTTATCCTAATTTGTTCCAATTTGTACAGATTTCTTAAATTCCATCTTTCCTAGGTACTTCCTTCTGGAGCCCTCTTAAATCCAATTCCAATATCACTGCATTCCAGCTATACAGCTGTGGAACTGAAACTTAAATTCATTACTCTCCTGAGTTACATTATTTCTTTAATCCCTATTTTTCTATTTTTGTTTTGTTTGTTCTTTGTGTGTAAGAATTTTTTCTCTCATTTTGTTAGAATTTATCTTCCAATAATTTACTAGAACGGGACGTGTGGGAAGTATACTTTCCGAGTTCCTTCATATACGAAAATATCTCTTCTCCCCTTGCTTTTGATTGATAATTTGGGTGGATATGGAATTATAAAATGAAATCGATTTCCTCCATTTGTTTGAAGGCATTGTTCTGTTATCTTATAAGCAGTCCTTGTTGATAATGAAAAATTGGATGCTAGTCTGATTCTTATTCCTTTATAATTGGCCTTTGCTTTTAATGTAGGGAGAAGGTAAGAGAACTAAAATGTTAAATCAAGCTATATTCAGAGACTGCAACATGCTATTCAGCTCTGCAGCCAGGCCAGGAGGACACTCGCAGAACAAAGGAAGATTTCTGCTGGGATTGCTAACAACCCATTCCCCACACCTGTGAAAGGGAAACAGGAAAAACAGTCTTTCAGTGGCTGCCCTACACAAAATAAAATTATTCATTTCTTATGGCTGAAATCATGGGGAACTTAGCTGGGAACTGCTGGTAGGCCTTCACGCTACATATTCTTCCCCTTCCTCTTCCTCACTGTATGTCCATATCGAAGGAAATGGGTAAAGGTAAACAAAGTCTTTAAACTGTAATTCGCAAGAACTAAAGAATAATATGTAAACCAAATTCCCAGAACACTGGGGATGCCTCTCAGTGCCTTCACTCTCACCGTCCCTCTCAGTATCTTTCTCTCAGTATTCTTTACTCTTTACTCTGTCTCTCTCACTGTCTACGTCTTACGTAGGCTCTCCCACTCTCTGCCTCTGAGAGGAGACCACACTCTGTCTGTGGAGTGTTACACCTTTTATAATAAACTTTCCTTTTGACTCTAACTTTGGCATGTGGGTTGAAGTCTTTCTACACGCTGCCAAAGAACCCTCTTCTTTTCTCAGTGCAGGGCTTGGTCTTCTCCCACAAGGGGAAATTTGCCCTGTCCTGCACTTAAAGGGAAGGTTTTATAATCTTCCCTTTATCCTTGATCTGAAATTTCACAATGTCATATTGAGACATGGATCTTTCTTCATTAATTTTGAGGGGCACTTGAGATATTCTTTCAACTGAGAAATTCCTTTCCTTCATCTCTGAAAAAATATCTTGTATTACTTCTTGATGATGTTCTCTCCATTCTCTCTATTATCTTTTTAGAAACAAACCACTACTTGAGAATCTATGTGAGGGATCAGGGCCCATTGCCTGGCAGACTTCCCCATGAAGAGTTGGTTGTTTTGTTCCAGCACCTACAAATGTTAGAATGCTAAGACCTTTGTTTTGAGGCCATTTGATTTCTCCAGAAAAGAACACTAATGTCCCCTTTCTGCGGGATAGGTGCCTAGCTGCCTGAAATTCTGGGGGCGGGAGAATAGGAGAGTTTTGAGTTATAATTAACGGCTACTTTCAACTCCATATTTCTTTCCTACCTTCCTTAACTAAGCCAGATCCTTATGAGCCCTCTGCCTCTCCTAGGTCTTTGGCTGTATGTGCTTTCTCAAGCATTTTAGGCTGTGGCTTCCTCTGTGCTGCTTCATTGGCTCTCTTCATCTCCTTTCCACCTCACCTAAATCTCAACACTCTCTAGTGGAAATTCACTGATGTCATGTCTATTGATTGGCCCATATTTTGTTCTCATAATTGTGAGCTTATTCCCTATTTATCTTCCATTGTCAATTAAATAAAGTTCCAGGAGAGAGAGGAGATACATTTACATGGCCAGTCTCCATATAGAACAGGACATTTTCTTTTCCCCCCTTAATCCTTTGCGTTCTGGTTCTGATGCCAGACAGGGAAAATTTCCCCACATGAGGGGAGATCAAGCCTTGCACTGAGAGAAGAGGCTCCTTTGGTGAGTGTAGAAAGAATTCAACATGCACACCAAAGTTGGGGTCAAAAGGAAAGTTTATTAAAGAAAGGAAAATGCAGACTAGAGAAAGCAAAGACAAAAACCCAAGACAAGGGAAAAATCCCCAAAGCTGTGTGTGTGGGGGGGGGGAGATCTAGTTTATATATCATTCTTTAGTTTCTATGAGTTATAAGGACTTTGTTTACCCATTTCCTTTAATATGGGCATACAGTGAGGAAGGGGAAGGAAAAGGGTATGTAGTGTGAAAGGGTAAGAATATGTAGTGTGAAAAGCCTGCTGGCAGTTTCCAGCCTTTAATCCAGAGGTTCCCTGTGGTTTAGCCATAGGAAATGAATTATTTTATTTTGTGTAGGGTAGCCACTTAAAGACTCTGTTTTTCCAGTTTCCCCTTCACTGACATGAGAAATGGATTGTTAGCAATCCCAGCAGAAATCTTCCTTTGTTCTGCAGGTTTACAACTGGCCTGGCTGCAGGACTGATCAGCATATTGCAGTCTCTGAATATAGCTTGATTTAACATTTTAGTTCTCCTGCCTCCTCCCTACATTAGTTCTGACTGACAGAACTCTAAACTGCTGTCTTGAAAGTATTTCAAACAAATACATTTTTCATTTCCTTCTCCTTAAATCACGTTTACCTTGCACCCTAAGGCTAAAGGCTTAATGTCTCAGATAAAGGGGTCAATTTGATGCAGGACAGGACGAATGCCCCCAAGTAAGGACTTAAGTCCTGCACCTAGTGAAGGAGAGAGGCTTCAGTGTTGCCAGAACAGCTGGCCTGGCCCAGACCCTGCCTTCTTAATGGCCTCTGGCTGGTCTGGCGTGTGTGCACGCTGCTGGGGAAAGTGGAAGGGAGGGGGAGGGCGCGCATGCCCACAGGAGACCAAGCGGTGACCCCTGGTTTGCTGACAGGGAGGTGGCAGTGTGAGCTTAGCCAGAAAGTCTAAACTGAGGGTGTGGTCCTCTGCCTGCAAAAGGGAGATGGCGTGCAAGCCCATCATGGTTCCAGCCCAACACAAAACGTGTAGGGCCCCATCGCCATGCTACAATACAGAAGGAGGAAGGGTAAAAGGCGGCTCGCTTCTCTGGGGCAAAGGCTACCTTGAAGTCCCGCACTACTTGGACGAAGACAGAGGAAACCCAGTGCAGTCAGGCGGTGGCCCAGCCCAGCTCCAAGCCATTAGGGTTTTCTCTGGAGATTGTAATGGCGTCTTAAAGCCAATCCAGAAATGAAAATAGGACAGACAGGGGACGATGAGGTTGGAGAGTTTGGCCTGGGCATCTACGTGTCCCCGCTACTAGTTTCCGCTACAGAGGGGAGGGGTCAAGGAAAGGGCTAAGGGGCTTTTACCCGGGCTAGCTCCTGCAGCCCACAGCTTCCCCTCCCTTCAAGTGAGCCCCCAGGGAAAATGAAAGCAAGGTGCTGAAAGGAAGGGAAGGAAGACTACTCGGCATCTCACCAGTTCTGTTGCTATGCAATCTTAATTTGGAGTCGGGTGTGCGGGTGTGCGTTCCTCAGCAGGTCTTCTTCGCCATTCCCATGGAGGTGCCAAGTTTCTAGGAAGTTAGTGGAAGAGAGGTAGGAAAGACACACAGGACCGGTGGACTCCTGCTCAATTAGAGAGCTGAGTTCTACCAACCATATCCCTGGAACGCTGTTCAACAGTTGCCCAAGGCCGCTTGATCTATATGGCTTGGGAAAAATTTCCCACTTTCTAAAAAAGAGGGGAGCCATGGTATACTTGGCTGGACCAAGTCTGTCCTTTGATGCCTTTGTGGTTAGTCAGGAAAGATGATGCAGGATGGAGCGAATCTCCCTGAGTGGGGACTCAAGTCCTGCACCCAGGGAGGGTCCTTGACTGTGCTCAAGAAATAATTCAAGTGCATGCTAGAACTAGAGTCAAAGGAAAGTTTGTTGAATTCAGTTTATATGCCCTTCTTAGCTTCTATGAATTACAGTTTAAAGAGTTTGTTTACCTATTTCCCTTTGATGGTATGGGTCTGTAGTGTGAAAGACATGGGTCTGCAGTATTAAAGATATGTTCTAAAGGTTCCCAACGGTCTGGCCACAGAGAATGAATGATTGAGTTTATTTTGCTTAGGGTTCAACTTAAATAATGTTTTGCCTTCGCAGTATCGTTATGGGTATATGGTTTGTTAGTAATCCCAGCAGGAATCTTCCTTTGTTCTTTAGATTTCTGACAGCACATCACAGTGTCTACATACAGCTTGGTTTAACATCCAGTTCTCATGCCTCCTCCCTATATCAAGTAGAGCCTTCAAGAAAGCAGTCCAAAAGATAGGGAAGAGATGATATGGAGTAAGTTCCTAGAAGACATGACCTGGAAGTAGAAAGTTTTGACAGGGAGAAGAAATACTGAGCAGAGAGAGTAGATCCCAGGCTGGAGTAAGAGTTAAAAGGCTTGTGAAATCCATCCCAACGGCTATTGAGAAACTTTTTGGGAATTATTGAGAATATTTTATCCCAATTCTCATTAGGGACTCATCTTTGCAGAGGGGCTCTGCATCAGCATGGATTAGCCATAGCAAAAGAGAAATAGTGGCATGGCTTATTTAGGAAGATGGAGTAGAGATGATGTTTCTGAGTATCCCTTGGCTCCCATGTGGTGTAGAAGGGATGCAGGTGTTTCCACATTAGATATACATCAGATATAATGAGAGCCCTCAATAAATTTTTACTGAGTTCCCGAAAAAAAAAAAAAATCTTACCATAAACCAAGTAAAAATTGGTGATTGCAAAGAGTAGGTAAAAGTTAAGTTAAAAGTGTCTAAAGTTAAAGCCCAATTTTGGAAGAAAAGTAAAAGTTTCTAAGGCCAGGGAGACAAAGATACAGAAGACCTATTAGGATAGCCAACTGAAGTCAAAGGCTAGCATTGCCAAGAATAAAAGACTCACTTTGGCTAGGTGTCAAGGTCTCCGAGGACCTCTAAATTCTGGCAATAACAGTATATAGGAAGAAGAGCTAAGCTAAGGGACACCCAGTTTCCCAGCTTGACTCCTTTTAATCAGACTTGTGATACTATTTCTCGACATTACTATGTAATCTATGTTACAGGGGTAGGGATAATTCACAGAGAAGTTTGATAACCCACCTTAGTTGTTAATATTAAGCATTTGTATTTTCAGAGCTGTGTACACATCACACATCCTTATTCTTCTTAAGAAACATCTAAAGCTTCTGCCTAAAAGGACACTGAGGATTGTATCCTCCCAGATTTTAAGAGCAAAACTTAGGAGGCTTGAAGAGCCCTAGATTCTACCACAATTATTATTTCCTCCTGAGACAAAAAAGTTTATCTTGTTACATGACCAAGAAGAGCAGATTAGAGAGTAGAAGCTTCTCTCCTTTTTATTTTTATTTTTTTGAAGAAGCTCCATACATAGGGTTATTTCTTGAACAATCCTTTGTTAGATAACTAGGCCATTAAAATTTTACATAACTCTTGCTAGAGAAAGTAAAAATGGCATAAGAATCTTGGCTCTCTTTGAAAGTAGCAGTCAGGCATGAAACTTTATTTTATCCTAATGATGACTTTATATAATACTAATAGGTCAACACTTTCTTTAACATTTTTTTTTTAGTGAAAACATAGCAATAAAGATAAATATTTTTAAAGAAAAGAAATCACCTATATGTCAATTTTCTTACTAGGGTAACTTATTTTTGTATATTTCTTTCTGCCTATGTGACAACTCTGTAGGGCTGAAAGACAATTTGGAATTGGAATAGTCTAATATCTCTATTTTCGGATGAGAAACCTAAGACCCAGAGAGTTATGAGGTTAACTCAGATTAACACTTCATTGCCTCCTTTAAAAATTTTTTAATGTTAAATTTAAAAAAAGTTGTTGATAAGACATGAGTAACTCCCTCATGGTTGATTTTCTTCACTGAGAATGCAACTGCAAGGGGAAAAAAACATCTATTATGTAATACGCTATTAGCCTTACCAAAAGCAATGTCTGGAGAATTATAGCTATAAAATCTGGATTCCTTAATAAAAACTCTCAGAAGTCCAGGAATTTCTAGAAAACAGATGTGAATTCAAAGCATCTATATATAAGGATTTGGATTCAAAGTTCACACATTGCTGTGCATTGCTACTGCTGATGCTGCCTGCAGATTGTTGATTCTGGAATGCACCCTCCTTGATAAAAAGGCAGATTATAGCTCTTGTAAAGAGCACCTAATTGAGGCTTTCTCTCTGCTGTAATTCAAAGAATTAAAATAGCATTGAAAAGGGGAGTACTTTACACGGAACATGGATGGCTTTCAAAACAACTGTGTTAGAAACACATTAGTAGAATTCTTAATGCGCTGTAGCAGAAAAAGGCCCAAAATGCAAATAGAACACTCCAGTTCTGAGACTAGTCTGCTGCTAACTAGAAATATAATCTGAGGCAAACATTTAATTTTTCTAGTTTTGTTTCCACATCAATAAAATGAGGTTAGCCTAGCTGATTACAGAATTCTTTTTCAACTATAAAATTCTATGATTCTTTCCCCCACGAATGGGAAAGGTATCTTGTATTTCAGTCTGTGGGAAAACCCCAGGTGTGAAGAGCTGGCTTTATTTAACATCCCAGTATCCTTTTGTTCTCTTATCCTTGTGAGGTAAACCCTGGGCAGAAACCTGGCACTTTGTTGGCACCTCATTCCCTCCTTCATCTCCCGCTTTCATCCCTTTGTGTAACAAAATCTTATTGTCTCTTCATTTATATTTCATTATTCTTTGTTCTCCATCCATACTCCCGACAGTTTAGTATCTGAGCCATAGGAACAAGTAACTGCTTTTCTATATTCCATTCAAAGTATAAACCTGCTATTCTATTGAACTCCATTCTGTTCTATTAAGACTTAGATACCCACGCTCATTCTTGAGTTCTCTCTCACACTCTGTACTCAATTTGTCAGCAAATGCTGTTGGCTGTCTTGATAATATGTCCAAAATCTAACCACTTCTGATCATCTCCACTGCTATTACTCTGGTCAGCCCAGCAATACCTTCTGACTGATCTTTCTTTTACTGTTGTTCCCAGTCTGTTCTCAACACAGTATCCAGCGTGACCCTATTAAAACATTACATTAGATTGTGCTCATAGTGAAATTTCTTACAATGACCTACAGAGCCCTAGGTGCCCTAGCCATTGTTACTTATCCAACTTCATTTCCCACTACTCTCCTCCTCTGCTCTAGCTACAAAGACCTTCTTTACTTCCAGGCTGCTAAAAATATGGTGACTTGCAGTGACTTTGCACTTGCTGTTTCTTATGCCTGAAATATACTTCCTCCAGATAGCTGCATTGTCAATTTTCTTATTTTGTCACTTAACTCCAGTCTCCTCTGGTCATTCTATCACACTGCCTAAAATCGCAGGCTTTTTCTTGCTGTATTTTCACTTCAGCACTTATCACTATGTGACACAGTATATTTTACTTATTTTCCTTCTTTATTGTTGTTCTTCCCACAAGAGTAAGGATTCTTGTGTTTTGTTTATTGATATACCCCAAGCACGCAAAACAGTGCCTAGCATAATAGGTGCTCAGTAAATTTTTGTTAGTTACTGCATGAATTGTGAGAACTCTGTACCTAGGGATGCAAAGATGGAAACAGACATTAAATAAGATGTCTTGTTTGTTCACAGTGAAACAAGATTTGACTATCATCCTAATCTTGTGTAGTAAAAAATTCCTTGCTTGCTAGTTTGACACCTCTTATGTTTTGATCTCAGGGAAAGCATTCTCCATTCTGACAGACTTGTCACTAAGGCTGGATCCCATCTTGTTTTCCAAATCTTACCCTTTACATTTGACAGCTCTAAGTTATATAGATATAAGGTCTATTTTAGATTTAAAATTCCAGGTCTTGCCTTTTAATGCTCAAATCTCTAAGATTGTAATATTTAAATCCAAGACAAAGTATGTGGCTACTAAGTTTAACGAGGGCAATTAAATATGCCAACGTCAAATTTATCTAAAGAGGTGGTAGAAACTCTATTTTAATAGTTTTTCTTCCTCCGTTTTCCCCCCTTCATCAGAAGGACGCACTCCCTGGCACACAGGAGATTACAGATTTATATTTGTTTAATTAGTGTTGGGCAGATGGATGTTTTAAACAGAAGCATCTAGAATTTTTTGGTGCTGTTCTAACTTGGGTGGGGATTGTGGTCCTTAAACTCGAAGCATTCTGCATTACAAGGAACCTGAATTACCAGCCCAAGAAACTCTAAGAGGGACGGACATCCACACTCAAGATGATGACGGGAACGCGTCTCGGGGAGCGTCACCGGCTCCCTCAAGGTCCTGAGGGAAAAAAATCAGTAGGAAGAAGGGACTCCACTGAGTGAGCTCGCGACGACTCCCGCGCTCAGTCTGGCCGGCTTTATCCTTGCGGTTCCCCGTCCTCGGAACCTGCCTCTCGCCGAGGAAGCGCGAAGGGGCCGCTGCTCCTTGGGGCAGACTGCGGGACCCGTTAGCCGGGAGACCAGGGCCGCGTCCGGCAGCCGGAGCCGCGCCTCGGAGCCAAGGGTGGGGGAGGGGCGGCGGCGCGCCCGCGAGGCGTCGAGTTTCCCAGAATTCCCAGCGGCCGCGGCGAAAGTTTACGGGACGTAGGCGGCGGCGGGGGCTGCGGCGGTAGCGGTAGCGGTTACTAGGCGGCCCGCGGCGTACCATGGCCCTGGCCGGGCGTTCCCGACCTCTCCTCACGGAGTCCTCGGGCAGCGTCGCGGACCGGGAAGACTTCCGGGGAGGAACTGACAAGGGACAGAGCGGCGACCGGCGCGCTTAGCGCCCCGAACATGCAGCAGTCCCTGCGGGCGACCCCGGGCTGCGGAGAGGCGGCGGCGGCGGCTCAGGAGGGAAGGAGGCGGCGGCGGCGGCGGAGGCTCAGGAGGGAAGGAGGCGGCGGCGCCGGCGGAGGTGGCGGCGGGGACTGCCGGCGCCCGGCGCGGAGCCCTAGGGAGGCTGCTTGGCGCGGCCTGGGGCCTCGTCGACCAGGATGCTGTCCCGAAAGAAAACCAAAAACGAAGTGTCTAAGCCTGCCGAGGTGCAGGGGAAGTACATGAAGAAAGAGACTTCGCCTCTGCTGCGGAGTAAGTGTCGGGCGGGGCGCACCCATACCTGTCCCGGGCGGCCGCCGCTCCCCGCGCCTTTTCATTCCTATTGGTCTCTGTGAAATCGTTTTTTATTTTTTTAATTTCATTTTGTCTGAACTCTTGTTTGATATTTAAAACCAATTAAGAGTAAGAAACTTATATTAGCCACCCCCCCCCCCGTCTCCCTGTGGGCTCCCTAAAAATAACAACAAACTTCCCTGTCTCCTTACGGCATTGTTGGTTTTACTGGAATAAAGAGGCTCTTTAGGAAACAAACTACTGATTCCCTGAAGCTGTAGGAGTAAAAGTGATTAGACTGGGGCTCACTTTTTCTTCTAGCACGTCGAGGTATACCTTGTATTTGCAGACATTGCGTGTGTCACTCGTCTGTGCTGAAAGTTGTGCGAATTCTTGGATAGAATCCCTTAGCTCTGCTGCTGAATGCAGACACGAGGAGGTGAAAACTGACCCTCGCTATTGTAGCCGCTACCCAAAGCCTCATCAATCTTAGATCTCAGAGTAAAGAATCCCAAATCTTGTGTATTTGGTCCTATTCATGAGAAGTTCTTCAAATAAGATCTTCGAAGATTCCAAAAAGGCAAAGTACTCAAAATGATTTCTATCATATTTCAAGGGGAATTACTTAAATAAAATTTTTTAACTATAATAAGATGTATTTCTATCCCCGATCCCCGCACTTTTCTTCTTTTGAGTTTAAGTATTTGGCTCTGGTTTTCCAGCTGAATATTTTGAATTTTTAATTCTTGCTGTGTGTTCAGATCATTTGTGAGGTAAGGAACTGACATTCTGGTACTCATACTGCCTGCTGGCCCTTTGTGTAAGTTTCCTTCTTGGAAGCTTGTAGTACCCTTGTGACTTAAGCATTACCTCATATTATAATTGGGAAAACTGCTCATAGAGATTCCTAGTATTTGTCCAAGATCACACAGAAAGGGGTGGAGAGCATGTTTTTCCATTATAACCACATCATCAGCTTTCCACATTTATCCTTGTGTTTGAAGTGCTTTCTTACAGAACAGCAAAATAGATCAGATGAGTACATCAGTAACCTGAAACTTGATTTTTAAACCTTGTATTAATAGTTCATTTTTTAGTTACACATTCTCTTATGTTTTTGGCTAAGTTTGTGATTTTTGCAGTTTGCTGCAAATAAAGTTATTAAACATTGCTTGAAATCATGAAATATGTTTGCCTTACTTTTAAGCAAATAACTTGATATGGTGTTTTCTTCCAGTTTCACCAAATGTCAAGCCTTGTTTATTTGAATATTAATTTCTGTCTAGAGTTTGCTTCTGAAGCTTATCGAGTGTTTTCTTATATTGTTTACATAATTCATAAAAATGGTCTCCAAATCCAGTTTTCTTCATTTTTAAAGGGTATTTTTGCTTTTTAACTAGGAATGTCTAAGCTGTTTAAATTCTGTATTCTAAAGCACTATATCCTGAACTGCATTGTTCTACTGTTCTGTTTTGGATTATAATTACTTGTTCTTAAAGGAGCCATACTTTCAGGCTTGGAGGGTTTTATTTATTTATTTATTTATTTATTTATTTATTTAATTTTATTAATTTCAAGTATGCAGTACATTGGTTAGATATTTATATAGTTTATAAAATGATCCCCCTAATTGCTCTTTTTCTCCTCTTGCTCTCCACCTAGCCAATGTATTAATACTAACTGCATTCCTTATGCCGTGCTCCTCATCCCCATGACCATCTATCAACTACTGATTTGTACTTCTCTAACTCATCACCTTATTCTCCCAATCCTCCACCATCCTCCCCTCTGTCTGTCGCCAGATTGTCCTCTATATTTGTGAGTCTATTTTTGATTAGTTTGTGCTTGTTGTTCCTTAGATTCCACATATAAGTGAAATCATATGGTATTTATCTTTCTCTGACTTATTTTACTCAGCATAATAACCTCTAGGTCCATCTACCTTGTTACAAATGATAGGATTTCATTTTTTTTAATGGCTGAGTAATATTCCATTGTATATATGAACCATAACTCCTTTATCCGATCATCTGTTGATGAGCATTTAGATTGCTTCCACATCTTGGCTATTGTAAATTGTGCTGCCATGAATATAGGGGTGCATAGATCTTTATGAATTATTGTTTTGCTTTTCTTTGGATAAATACCCAGAAGTGCAATTGCTGGGTCAAAAGTTATATCCATTTTTAATTTTTTGAGAAACATCCAGACTGTTTTCCATAGTGGCTGTACTAATTTGCAATCCCACTAACAGTGCATGAGGGTTCCCTTTTCTCCAAATCCTCACCAACACTTGTTCTTTGATTTATTGATAGGCGTTAGGTGATATCTCATTGTGGTTTTAATTTGCATTTTTCTGATAATTAGTGCCCTCAGCATCTTTTCATATGTCTATTGGCCATCTGTATTTCCTCTTTGGAGAAATATCTGTTCAAGTCTTCTATTTTTAAATAGGATTGTTTTTTCATTGTTGACAGGCTTGGTGGTTTTTGAACTAATTCAACATTTGTGTGCCTTTGTGAAATGAGATCTTTTAATTTTTTTCATTTACATAGCTAAATTTTTGGCTTTCCAGCTTTTGATCACTGTACTAGTGCTACATAATTCCAGGAGTAGGAAGATGAGGTTAATAATTTAAAAATCTTTTTAAGAAGATCTACCTTTACATGTTTGGTAATAGCATTATGTTGTTTTTATTTTTGAAATTGTGTTTGCTTGAAGAAGGATTTGGGGCAATTTCAAAAATGAAGTGAAATCAACAAAATTAAAATCTTAAATTATGTTGGTAACTTCATTAGATTGTTTCTTATTTTTACATTTAATCATGAATATTTTATTAATATGTATTTCATAATTAAGTTTATTAATGTTTCATTATATTATGTATGGTAATATGTGTAATGCATTTGATTCTACACATTCATACAAATTATAAAAACATTTGAATGGGAAAATATTGATCATCCTCAACTTTCAAATGCCCAAGTACTATCTTAAATCAAAAGTTTTAATTGCGTTTTTTTAAGTCCATTGAAATTTTGTATTTTGGGGCGATAGATATAAATAAACAACTTTTAAAAAGCATATTTATTAATTACTAAAGTGGTCATTTTATTCTTCGTTTTATTATAGATCTCATGCCTTCATTCATCCGGCACGGTCCAACCATTCCAAGACGAACTGATATCTGTCTTCCAGAGTCAAGCTCTAATGCCTTTTCAGCTTCTGGAGATGGAATAGTTTCAAGAAACCACAGTTTCCTTAGAACTCCAATTCAAAGAACACCTCATGAAATAATGAGAAGAGAAAGCAACAGATTATCTGCACCTTCTTATCTTGCCAGGAGTCTAGCAGATGTCCCTAGGGAATATGGCTCTTCTCAGTCATTTTTAACAGAAGTTAATTTTGCTGTTGAAAATGGAGACTCTGGTTCCCGATATTATTATTCAGATAATTATTTTGATGGTCAGAGAAGGCGCCCACTTGGAGATCGTACACATGAAGACTATAGATATTATGAATACAACCATGAGCTCTTCCAAAGAATGTCACAGAATCAGGGGAGGCATGCTTCAGGTAACTTAAAATTAGAACTATTACATTAGTTTAGATTCATTAACACTTAATTTACAAGGTACTCTTTTCTAGATTTTCTTGGGAAGCCAACAGATATTCCTAGAGAAATACTTCTTTATTTTGCCAGGCTTGCTAAGCCAGCTTGCAAATAATCATTAACCTACACTGAGTGAAAGAATTTTGTGTCCATTAATTTTAACTCATTTTATAAAAACTTGGTATTTATTTTGACTGTTAATACTGTGAACCTTGAAAACCTAGATAATTTAATGTCTGTGGTTGGATTGAACCTAGATTTAGGTTTGATAGAAAGGGAAGGTTAGGGTTTCAGAGAACCTGGATTTAAACCTGGGAAAGGCAAGGCGCATAGGTAAGAATTGGGCGTGGTAGGTAATATTATGGGCAGCTAGCTACAACATTACTTAGCTAGAAACTACAGTTTCTCTTAACAAATCATAGTTCAATAATTAGTTCCCAATTTGATCCAAAAGACTTACTGTGAAATGATTAATTGCATATTAAGCATGTCTTTTTATTCTATTTTGTAATGGGCAAAAACATTAGCCATATAATTTTTTTAAAATCTGCTTTCCATATTTGCTGGAGATTCTTGTACAAGTTGCAAAAGAGAGAGGAGCAATGCATTTCTGCTCTATTCCTGAAGTACCAGAATACACCAGATAAACTGAAGCAAGCCGAAAATTAAACTTTTTCATTAGATTATTTTTTTCCTGTAAATTATAGGCTTTAAATTTTGGCAGATTAAAATTTAAAAAATACATGAGACATTTACATTTTAGCTCCCAAAATTTCATACACGGTGACTTAAAACCAGTTGGAGCGTGAGGGTTTTGAGTGTAGAAAATGTTTAGTATGAATCATATTTCTAGCATTTTCCCTTACATTCTTGGTACTCCTTTCTGGTACCTTATTTGGGGGAACAAAACCAATGTATATAAAATAATCACAGAATAGTTTGTATACTTTGTGGTATTGACAGTAAGTTTAATAGGGAGTCAGAGAGATAGGGTAAGCTGGAATACTTAGAGAATGATTTGTGGACGAGGTAGGACTTCATTGTGCTTTGAGCTTGGACTTTAATGGGACAGAGGAGAAGGGCATTTTAGGTGGAAGATTGGGAATAGCCCAGTGAAAACAGAGTAGACATGTTGTAAATCCAAGGAACTTTATAGTTCTACCTAGTTTGAAGAAATAAGATGTAAAGTGGAATGAAGATTTGTGGTCCAGCAACAAGCTGTAGGATTTAAATTTGAGTTAAGTAAAACCATTGTAGATTTCAGAAAGAAGTAATTTAGGAAAGCACTATTTAGAGATTAGTTAACTAGTTGTACATAGGATGTACTACTATAGAAAAGAGGACTGCAGGTACTGGTTGTATTGGAAAGGAAAGGGCAAATCTATGACATTTTTGAAGAAAAATGAGAATTATGGGTTTGGGAGAGTAAATCACTAAAGCTTTGAAAATTGAGGAATAGTGTTAAATAGTTGGTAAGAGCAACTTTGTGAAAGTCAACGGAGTCTCATTGGGACATTGTAGAGGAAAGGTTTTCTAGGCATAGAAATAACTAATGAGCATAAGTGAGTAGCTTTAATTTTTACAGAACTTCTAGGTTAAAGGATTAGATAATTGTATACTTCAGTGTTTGTTTTGGCTATTTCAGATATCTTGTTTTAAACCTCAGAAATCTTTTTCCAACCAAAATAGTAAGTTTAGCTCATTTATATTCTTTTAGAGTAGTATCTGCTTATTATAGGAAATTTTCAAAATGCAGACAAGTACCCATCATAGCAGCGATTCTTAATATTTTAGTTATTTCCTTCATCTTTTTCCCCACAACATTCTTTTTTTAATATTATTGTAATTGAAATCTGTGACGTTTCGTATCCCTGCATTTTACTTGAATTAGTTTCTTAATATGATATTTATGTGTAGTTTCAGTGACTCTAATCTTTCATTTGGTTCATGTTCGATGGTTAATATTTTATGTTAATGAGGACTGTCATGACCTAGGTTGGGGACATTGGAAAAGGGGAGAAGTAGGACACATTTGCATTGATGAGATTTGGCCTAATGGGGTTTGAGGGATGAGGAAAAAGGGAGTCTTATAGGATTAGCACAGCACCTGGCTAGATAGGAGGAGCTCCAAAAATAAGTGGTTGAATACGTAGATGAATCCAGAGATATCAAGTCTGAAGTCTTAAGACAGTTTTGGTAGCTGAAGGTTAGCAGGTATAGCTTATAATAACAACAGTCTGTTTATGATTAATACAGATTGTTCTTTGCACTCACTTTTCCCATGTATGTTTATATCACAAACATCACTGATAGCTCATTAACACTTTTCTGCCTGAATAAAAGTATGAAAAATTAGTAATGTCGAAATCCTGTTTTAAATTTCTGATTTGCAAAATATCATTGAGAAAATACTTCAAGAACTAAATTTCTACTGATCTCTTAGGAGCAGTCTGACAGTTTTTGTAAGTCTAACGACAGACTTTAAAACAATTTTCCAATCACTAGAAATAAATATAAGTTACTTGGTTACTTTTTTCAAATTAAAGAATGTCATTTTTAAAAAAGATTTGCTTTTATTACAGAAGTTATACATGCTTGAGAAATTTACTTAACATTGACTTATATTGGGGCAATAAGATGTAATGTTTGACCTTTTAGGAAAAACCTGCTTTGAAGGAGTCTCTTAGGTTGCAGGGAAGAATTAATAACCAATTATTAACCAAACAGAAAAGCCTAAAAAATCTGAATGTGAGACAATAGCAAGAAACTTCTTGAATTCATTTTGAAAAGATTTGAGACATTATATTTTTAAAGTTATGCTAGAGAGAGTTCAAAGAAGTTGAATGAATTAAAAGGAAAAAATAAATATGTGGGTGGGTAAGGATGTGCTATAAACAGATTTACTTTCATAAGCTTTAAATTTTGATTGCTGTTAATAATGTAATAAGTATTAAAAAGTATGGAAGGAAATGGTTTTGTAATGGGTTAACAAAGTTAATAATTCCTGCCTATTATTATTAAGACTTTGCAGAAACACCTATCTCAGGGGTTAACTTCATCTTACTGTATTTGGCAGAAGCACAAAAACAAATTGTATTATATCTCAAAGGGTTTTAGGGTCTAGCAAGTTCTACCTTTAACTGTGAAATCTGACCTTTAATATTTTGGCCTGCTTATCAGCCAGGCACTTAACTGTATGTGCCAAAGGAAGGGAATCCTGCTGTTAACAGGAAGTCTTTAGTTAGAATACTAAAGGCAGATTGAATTCCTTTGTTTTGCACTTAAGTAACTTAGTTTTATACAGTTTTAAGCAACATACTTTGAAAACTCATTTTTAAAGACAACTAAAGACGTCAAGTTATAAAACTTAAAACGGAAAGTGTCAGGCTTGGGAAAAAAGTGGAATTAAAAAAAAAATTCGTTTACTCCAGGATATGCATAAATATTTAATCATCTTTTGAGGAGGGGTTAATAATCTTTAGGGATACAACCTTATTTGTATTATTGCCAAGGAGACAGTTGTCTTGCTTCATTACTTAGACCTCTCAATCAATATATCTTGATTATAACATGGGCTATAATTGTTTAGTATTACCTCTGTAGACCTTTATTAGAGGTCCAGATTCCATTTTGGTCTTTGTAGCCACTACAAAATTAGGAAACTAGAATTTTTGAGCCTTGTCTGTAAGGGCAGATCTCACAGATATCTGCCTGGTTATCTGAGATTAAGTTCTTTCGAGACATGTCTACTGAAAGCTTGGTAGACAAAATAATGCTTTAGTTATGTCTTTGGGAAATTATGTGTTTAGCTTATGAATATTGTACTGTATTTTATGTAAATGGAAGGTGTGCATTTAGTTCTGCAAATGGAAGTTATTTTGACTCAGAAACAAGTTCTCATTTTCCACTGATCGAGTTTAAAATTGGTAGCTTGCTTTTTCTTAATTGGTGGCAGTCATATTTTTCTTTGAAGAATTACAGATGCTCTTTTGTTGCTAATATTACATGGTTAGTAATATTGTCATTCGACCTTATACCATCTGTGTGGCCTTTGGTAAAATGACTTACTTGAACCTTGGTCTCCTCGTATGTATATTGGTAGTGATTCTGTTACCTCATAAGAGCTATTTTGACTATGACATAGTGCATATGGAAAGGGCCAGGGATGGAGTAGACACTCATAATTGTTAGTGTTCACCTGTTTTAGAAATGTATCTTTCTTCCCAAAAGGTACTTGAGCAAGAATGATTTTGTTTTCTTTTTTGAATTTTCCTTTTTACCACAATACTTATAGGTGGTCCTGTGAACATTATATTGCATCAGTTCCAGAGACATATAATGACTGATTTCTCTTGTGATGTTTAAATTGATCATGGGATTAAACGTCAGCCCCGTTCATCCATCATGAAGTTCTCTTTCAGCCTTTTACTTACTGATTTGGCAGCCATTAATGATCATTAGCTAGACCCAGGATTTCATTAGGTATTGCAAATGATGATACTTTAATACTGTCATTTCTTCTTTATTAGTTGAAATTCTGTAATGAAGAACTTTCCCTTATCAATTACTTGGTTGCTGTTGATAGAATAAATGCTAGATCTTTCCTTTTGTTTACTTTTGTTTCAGAATAATGAATTGATACCCCAGCCACCTCCTAAGGTAACCAGTGAGTTTATGTTTTATTATCTTTATGAACTCAGGGATTTTTCAAAAATAAACTCTAACTTTATATGAATTTCATCAGTTTTTTCATTAATGTCCATATTCTGTTCCAGGATGCAATCCAGAGTAACACATTGAATTTAGTTGTTATGCCTCCTTAGTGTTCTTTGGTTTATGACAATTTCTTAGTCTTTTCTTGTTTTTCATGACCTTGACAGTTTTGAGGACTGCATGTTTGTCCTTCCAGTTTTTGTCTTCATCTTTCTTGTCTCTATTGTCGTATCTCGTCTTTTGATTTCTTGCTTTTTGTGGTCCTTCTTCAGAGAGTCGATTGCTTCATTCTTTTTTCCCTCTTAATTTATGGCAGAATATTTAGTTGCATTTTTTTTTCTCTGCTTTAGGACAACATTTTTCTGCACGTTCTCTTTAATAAATTCTATACTTTTTGCTTTAATTTTTTTTAATAGAATTAATGTTACATGCTGTTCTTATTACACATTATTGAGTAAGTTGGGTTTTCCTGTGGTAGTTATTTGAAATTTGCTCTTGTGTTTTCTGGAGAGTAGAGGGTTGAGGAAGGAAAAATAAATTACCAGGGTAGTGTTTGGGCCTAGCTAGTTTTTCACAATGCTCTATTCTTATTTTCATTCCATTCTTTGGTGTTCTCAGCTACTTTTGACAATTCTTCCATGTATATTAGACCTAGGAATTATACTACTCTCTGTTTTTTAATTGAAATTTTTATCGAGATAATTGTAAATTCAAATGCAGTTTTAAGAAATAATGCAGAAATCCCCTATACACTTTCTTCAGTTCCTTCCATTAATCCACCCATCAAATTCAGATTTCCCCAGTTTTACTCGGACTCGTGTGTGTGTATTGTTTTATACTTTTATCACATAAAGTTATGTGTGCACCATGACATTTAAGACTCTGAACAGTTCTAGCATCACAAGAATCCTTTCTGTTGCCCTCTTATAACCACATCCACTTCCTTTCCCAACCTTGGCAAGCAACCACTAATCTTTTCTCCACTTCTAAAATTTTGTCATTTCAAAAATATTTTATAGATGGAATCATACAGTATGTAACCTTGTGAAATAGATTGCTTTATTTCACTCAGCATAATTCCCCAGAGATTCATGCAAGTCGTTATATATATTAGTAGTTCCTCTTTTTCTATTGCTGAATAATACTCCATGGTATAATTTACCATGTTTAACCCATTCAGTGGTTGAAGGTCTAGACTGTTTCCAGTTTGGGGCTATTGTAAATAAAGCTGCCAAGAACATTTGTGTATGTTTTTTTTCTTTTTTTTTATGAACATATGTTTTTATTTCTCTGGGATAAGTGCCTAAGAGTGTACTTTTTGGTTGTATGGCAATCGCAGGTTTAGTTTTATAGGAAACTGCACCTTGTTTTTCAGAGTGATTGTATCATTTTACTTTCCTAACAGCAGTGTGTATGAGTGATGTGGTGTCTTTACATCATCACTAGCATTTGGTATTATCACTGTTATTTTAGTCATTCTGTTAAGATGTGTAGTGATATTTCATTGTTTTCATTTAATTTTTCCGGTAGCTAATGATGTCAGACTTCTTTTTGTAAACTTATTTGTCATTTATGTATTCTATTTGGTGATATGTCTTTTACCCATTTTCTAATTGAATTGTGTTTTCATTGTTTAGTTTCGAATGTTTTTTATAAATTTTAGATACTAGTCCTTTGTTGGATATGTGGTTTGCACATATTTTCTCCCAGTCTGTAGCTCATCTTTTCATTATCTTCACGTGGACTTTAACAGAGCAAAAGTGTTTAACTTTGCTAAAATCCATTTTATAAATTTTTCCTTTTATGGATTATGCTCGTTTTGTTTTGTTTTGTTTTAGGCGAGGCAACCCTTGGTTGACCTCACAGATTGCAAGGACCTTGTTAGTTTACAATCCCTTATTTTTTACTTACTTACTTGCTATTTATTTATTTATTTTATTTTATTTTTTGCACCTACAGCACCTGGTCTTCCTAGGTGGTCTCCCATTCAAGTACTTAACCAGGCCCAACCCCACTTAGCTTCAAAGATCAGACGGGATTGGCCTTGTTCAGGGTGGTATGGCTGTAGACTGGATTGTGCTTTTAGTATCAAGTCTAAGCACTCTTGGCCTAGTCCTAGATCCCAAAGATTTTCTCTTGTATATCTTTTTAAACAATTTTGTAGTTTTATCTTTTATATTTATGTGTAATCCATTTGAGTCAATTCTTACGTAAGATCAGGGTTTATTTTTTTTTGCCTATGAATGTCCAGTTGCACCAGCACCCTTTGTTGAAAAGGGCATTTCCTCCATTGAGTTACTTTCACACTTGTTTTGTCTCACATTAGTTAAGCATTTGTATGAGTCTATTTTTACATTCTCTGTGCAGTTTCATTGATCTATGCACCTTTCCTCCACTAATAGCACACTGTCTTCATAGTGTAGTTTATTTATTGGACACAACTGTATGCTCTGTTGTACAGACACTGTTATAGATGTTTATGAGCAAAGCAAAGATTTCTGTTTTGTGTGTGTCTTCCATTCTTGTGGAATAAGAAAGATGATAAACAAAATATATAAGATAGTAAATTTGAAGGTTAAATGACACCAGAAAAAGTAGAATAGTGTAAGTGAAATCTGGGGAGATGTAGATTGCAGTTTGTAGTAAGAGAAAGACGTTTCATTGAAATGATTGAGAAAAGACTTGAAAAGGGTGGGAGAGTGAGCCAAGCAAATAGATATCTGAAAGAAGAGTATTCTAGGGAGAATGAATAGCCAGTGCCTGCCATGTTTGCAAGGAGGCTTGCTTAGTTGGAATGGAGTGGACTGCAGGGATAGAAAAGTAGCAGCTTAGTTCACAGAGGAATGGAGAACTGCTCGTCATAGGGCCTCATATCAGTTATCTCTTGTTAAAGCAACAGGAAAAAACTCATACTAAGCTTAGCGTATCATTAAACTATAGACTTGTAACTAAATCTTGTTTTAAGCTATGAGTTTAGGGAATAAAAATACATAGCCAACGTCCCCCTCCCCCACCCCCAAATAACATATGGTAAACAACTTTTAAAAAATATAGAGTTCTATGAATTTAAATGTATGTATAGATGCACGTCATGCCAACACAATTAGTTTATAGAACGTTTCCATCACCCACCAAAATGCCCTCCTTACTGTTTGTAGTCAACCCCTACTTTCAACCCTAGTTCCTGCCAACCACAATTTTCTGTTCAAGTAGTTTTGCCTTTGTAGTAATTTCATATTGATGGATTTATACAATATATAGCCATTTGAGACTAGCTCCTTTTACTCAGCATGATGCCTTTGAGATTCATCCATGTTCTTGTTGCATGTATCAATAGTTATTTCCTTTTTACTCCTGGGTAGATTCTATTATATGGTTATACTACAGTTTATCTATTCTCTTCAAGATGACATGTGTTTCCACTTTGGGGCATTTATGAATATAGCCACTATAAACATTCACATGCAGGTTTTTGTGTAAAGATGAATTTTCATTTCTCTAGGTTAAATACTTGGGAATAGAATTGCTGCATCATATGGAAAGCATATGTTTAACTTTACGAGACACTGCTGAACTGTTTTCCAAAGTGGCTGTAACATTCCGCATTCCCACCAGCAACATACGAGAGTTCCAGTTTCTCCATATCCTCATCAAAACTTGTATTCTTAGGGTTATTTTTTTCTTTTTTTGGCCATTTGCATAGATGTGTACTATCATTTCATGTGATTTTAATTTGCATTTTCCTGATGGTTAATAGAATATTGAGCATTTTTTAATGTGCTCATTTACTATCTATGTATCTTTTTTGGTGAAATGCCTATTTAAATCTTGTGCCCATTTGTTAAAAAATTCAGTTTTCTTAATGTTGAGTTTTGAGAATTCTTTATGTATTCTAAAGTCCTTTGTCTACTATGTGATTTGCAAATATTTTCTCCCAGTCTATAGCTTAATTTTATTTCTCTTAACGTTGTCTTTCACAGAGCAAATGTTTTTAATTCACATGAAGTTGTTTATCAATACTTTTATGGGTTATACTTTCAGTATCTTGATTAAGAACGATTTGCGTAAGCAAAAGGTCACAAAAATTTATCTTACTTTTTCTTCCTTTCTTCTTTTTTTTTTAAAGCCTACAGCATCTGGTATTTCTAGGTGGTCTCCCATCCAAGTACTAACCAGGCCTGACTCTGCCTAGCTTCCAAGATCAGACGAGATGGGGGGTGCGTTCAGGGTGGCATAGCCGTAGACTTACTTTTTCTTTTAAAAATTTTATAGTTTTATGTTTTACACGTGATACACGATCCAGCTTGAGTTCATTTTTATATAAGGTGGGAAGTATAAGTTGTAATTTTTTTACATATGGATGTCTAGTTGTTTCAGTATCATTTGTTGATAAAAACTGTCTTTTCTCCATCGAGTTGCTTTTTCACCGTTGTCAAAAATCAATTAACCATATGTGTGTAGTGTATTTCTGAATTCTCTATTCTATTGATCTGTTTGTCCTTTTGACAGTACGACACTGTCTTGATTTTATATCTTTATAGTAAGTCTTAAAATCACGTAGTGTAAGTCCTTCAACTTTGTTCTTCCTATTTAATTTGTTTTGGCTTTTCTGGTTCTTTCGCCTTTTCATGTACATTATAGAGTCTGCTTGTCTATATCTACATAAAACTTCAATGGCATTTGATTGGAATTACCTTAAACCTAAAAATTATTTTAGGAAGAATTGACACCTTAACTATTTCGAGTCTTCCAATCCATAAACATAGTAGGGCATCTTTTATTTTTTTCATCAGTGTTTTGTAATTTTCAGCATACAGATCTTGCACATATTTCGTTAGGCTTATTTGTAAATGTTTGATTATTTCGGAGCCATTAAAAGTGGTATAAGTAGTTAAATGTTCTCAATTGTTGTTAGTATATAGATACTTAATTGATTTTTGAATGTTAACCTTATACCCTGCCACCTTGATAAATGTACTTAATAGTACTAGGATACAGCCAGCTTATTTTTAAGAAATTGTAAACTGGGAATAGTTTTACAAATTCATTTTTGCTGTTTTAGAAGAAATGTCAAATCTTAAATCTTGGATGAGATGAAATTTTCTTTTCCTCACTTTTCCTTTAGCAGTGTACATACTTAAGTAGCTTTACTGGTAGTTAAATGTTTGTATGGCCTGGTGATGGAGGCCTCAACCAAACGCCCTAATTTTAAAGAGAGAGACTACTTTCTCCCTCTTTCTGTAATTAAATAATAGTAATACTAGCTAGTTTTATGACAAATTTTATTTATAATGATAAAATCATGAATTTTAACAAGAGTATAATCAGGATAGTTAATTTTATAACTTTCTCAAATAACATTATTTTAGTTTTGAATAATTGTTCTATTTCTCTTTTTTCTCCTCAGGTATTGGAAGAGTTGCTGCTACATCTTTAGGAAATTTAACCAACCATGGTTCTGAAGATTTACCCCTTCCTCCTGGCTGGTCTGTGGACTGGACAATGAGAGGGAGAAAATATTATATAGATCACAACACAAATACAACTCATTGGAGCCATCCTCTTGAGCGAGAAGGACTTCCTCCAGGATGGGAGCGAGTTGAGTCATCAGAATTTGGAACTTATTATGTAGATCACACAAATAAGAAGGCTCAATATCGGCATCCCTGTGCTCCTAGGTATCTACTTTTTTTTCTAAGTTTTTGTTTTGAGATTGTCCGATGTTAGATTTTGAGCTCATATTTTCATCAAAGAGAAAGGCATCCTGAAGTTTGATATTTGAGAGCTGTATTTTTCAAAATTTATGATACTTTTCTCTGGACTTATATTTAGTAATGAATCACTTTATAATTTAAAGGAAAAAAAAACTCTCTTTAAACAACCTCAAAAACAAGGTAGTATTCTTATGATCAGTTTCTGCTTTAATGTGCCAGGAAGTTTTTGCTATAGATACCTAAAAATTGAAATAAATAAAACATCTGTCTCTTTACATTTAAATTCCTATAAATAATACAGACCTACCTCCTAAAGTGTCAAAATATACTTTTGAATTGTAACATCTTGGTGTTTTTATTCAATTTCAGACATTTTATGTTTTATTTCTTACAGTTGCCAGGCAAGAAAGTGAAAATTGGAACTACACAAAACATCCCAGATCTGTTTAAATGTAGCTGGTGATCCTTTGGGCTACCTTGATTGATGCTGGGCTTATCAGCAGATCTCACTTATGGCCAGACTTCTAGCCCCCTGAATACTGTAGCTAGATGTCACATGTGGCTACTGAGCACTTGAAATGTGATTGATCCAAATTGAGATGCGCTGTAAATGTGAAATAAACACTGGATTTCAAAGTACATAAAAAATCTAGTAGTTTAGTAATGAAGTTGCAAATGTTTACAGCTAACTACATTGAGGTTTCAAGAACTGAACCATAAGATTAAAAATGGATAGAATATTATCAGCATGTTAATTGATGTTATTTAGTATCATCCAACATAATACAAATCTTTGGTTATAGTAGACATTGGCATTTTTAATCATTAAAATCATTACAAAAATACATTGTAATATTCTCACCTATTGTGTTGTTTTAATCATTTTACATATTTGGATTAATTCAACTTTGAAAAGCAGTTTTTTTCTAGTGATTTTATTTAGTGACAATGTTCATTGAAAAACTGAGGTTGTCTTCCCTTCAAAAGAACCAAATCAACTGTTTTGCCCATGGCGGGCTCTGCCCCCTTCACCTATTCTTTACCATCTCAGGCAAGCCAATGCCTCCCTAGCCTCCATTGTCAGGACTGTGACATGAGGATAATTCAGAGTCCCTTTCCCTACCCAGTCATAATCCCCACTCTAGAGCAAGGATGAGTCCCACTTAGTCCTGCTGGGTCCCTAGCACCCAACACAGAGTTGGGCACATAGTGGAAACATAGCAGATGTTTTTTGAATGAATGAATGGAGTGGGTAAAATGTGTTTACAGAGGTGGCAGAGGACTTTGTAGTGTAGACAACCAGATTCGAGAGTATGTCGAGCTTACTTTTCTGTTCATCATCATTAACCTTACATTATTAGAGAATTTTTATAGTTTACAAAGCATTTTCATAATTTGTTTTCTCAGCAAATCTGTAGAAATTAAACAAGAGAAAATAAACACTTCCCTTAAATTCATATAGTTAGGTAGTATTAATACCTATTTTGATTTTCTATATTATGTTAGCCCATATACAGAACTCTTGATTTATATTAGCTCTTTTAATCCTGAGAACAGTCATTTTTTGTATGAATTTATTCCATTTTACAGATTAGGAGGCTGAAGCTTAGAGAAGTAAAGCAGTTTTGCCTACATTCATACAATTTCCAAGTGGCCAAACTGAGGTTAAAATCCCCCTGGCATAATCTTCAAAACCTCAGTTTCTCCCTACCCCTAATTGTGCTATCAAGGAATGTTTTATTTTGTACCTACTTATTATGAAAGAAGAATTGAAGATAAAATTCAATGCCATTTGCATTTTGATTTTTAAATTGTTAACCACAGTCTAACACTTATTTAATTCCAGTTTAGTATTGCAATGACCTTTTATGATACACACAGAAATCTTAATGTGGGAGACAGGCCTTTCCCGTTTTGCCTCCAAGACTGGAATAGACCATTTTGGCCTCCTAGAATTCAGTCTTTAGCTTTCAGGTGGTTCAGTGCTCTCCTTACCATTTTCCCATGTAACAGCCCCCTTCCTGCTTTGCTGTTCTCTCCTTCCCCCACGCCCCAACAGACACACGCGATTAGAATTAATTAAAAGCATAATCTTTTTTTTTTTAAGTCTGGTTTAAAATAGATTCTGATCAATTCTAATCACATATGCTTTCTTAAGGTGGTAAAAACAAAGGAAATACTACAATTAATGTGGATATTTCAAGCACAGTCATTCCTACTGTATTATGTATTCTAAACCCCCTTTTCAGCCTTAAGGAGAAAGAAAATATCCATTGTCATTTTGAGAGAAACTCAATCTTTCCAACATAAATGTACAGGTTATTGCTAGTAAACTAGAATTTGTGATTCTAGTTTTAAGCCTCTGTGTAAAGGTTACAACTTAGCTCCAACTTTTTATAGCCTCCTTAGAAGTCATCCTTGAAAAGAATAAATACCAACCAGAAGAAATCTCTTAAAAATATGTAAGGATTTACCTTAAGTTTATATTCATCACTAGTGACCTACTAATTTCCAAGAGAAAGTATATTTTAATTCCCCTACAGTATGATTTTTTTTAAAAAAAAGCTAGACCTTTATGGTTTTTTAGGTGATAGAAGGAATTGTTTGGGCAAGAGGCTCATTGGAAAATGCTTAAATATTATTCTTTATAATTTCTTGTTTAGATTTAGAGCCTTTATCCTAATGAATGTCGTTTCTTCTTAGTGTACCTCGGTATGATCAACCTCCTCCTGTCACATACCAGCCACAACAAACTGAGAGAAATCAGTCCCTTCTGGTACCTGCAAATCCGTATCATACCGCAGAAATTCCTGACTGGCTTCAGGTTTATGCTCGAGCTCCTGTGAAGTAAGTGAATTTACAGCACAAATTTTTGGTAAGGGGTGAGTGGAAAACTGAATGGAGTCTCTGGGCTGCTTAATCCATCCAGCACCATGTTTTTCTGTTAATAATTTTGGGCTTCTAAAATATATATTTTTCTAAGTAATATTTTATTTAAAGAAAGGATATCATAGCTTTTAAAGTTTGAAAATCATTGATTGGAAATATATTCTGTAAACATTTATTGAATCTTTATTTCGTGTGCAGACATGTAACTTAGGGATACAGTAAGACGCTTACATTCTCATAGGGGGAGATTGAGTTGTAAATCAATGATACAACACCTTGTGATAAAAGTGAGGACCCAAGTAAGTCCTAGTTTCATGAGTGAAACAAGGCAGGACAGAACGGTGTTGAGGAAGTTGTACAGGTATTATCTGCAAGTTCTGGGATAAGACGACCTATATTTACTGATACTTTTTAGCTGTATAACCCTGGTCAGGGTGTTTAACTTAGTTTTGTCTTCTGTAAATTGAGGATTATAATAATACCTACTTTTAAGGTTATTAAGAATTCAATAAAATAATGCATCTAAAGTATTTATCACAGTGCTTTGCATATTGACAGACTTAGTAAATGATGATTATTATTGGGGATGGAGGTATAGAATAGTGGTTAAGATCGTTCAGGAAGGAAACTGAGTGCGATCTTTGGCTCTGTCACCTACTTACCGAATGACCTTGTGCAAGTTACTGAATTTAGATATTGTGTTTTTCCTCTCCTGAAACATGGGGATAATAATCTTGCCTGCCTTTCTTGGTGTGATGAGATTTAAAAGTGATCATACATTTTAAAGCATATGGCACTGTGGCTGCCATATATAAGCTCTTAGTAATGGTTTCTTACTATAATGAGGGGAGCAAGACAAGCTGCACCTGAGAGGAAAATACATGCAATAGTTTTTAACCCATTTCCCCCCAAAATACAGGCCGGCAGTACTTGCGGCTGCAGCATTTTACCTCAGTATAACTCCTGGATTATAGTCCTAACCTTAACCCCAAAGTGTGCCACAAAATATCTCACTTTTATACTCTAGTATAGTGACAGTCCTTGGAAACAAATGACATCGTTCTATTTATAGCATTGTTTTTAGTAGTGGTATTCCCATTTACAAAACAGTAATTCTTGATCTCCGAAAATGTCAAGTCCTAGAAAATGTAGCATTCCTACGCATGATGTTCACATTGTTACTTCGTTCTTGAATAGTTGTTAGCCGAAGATTCATTTAATGAATCCGATTTATGTATACATTTCTGTTACATTAAGATTAGAGACAAGTTCTGTTTAGAAATAATTCCAAGAATAGTTTTTATTTTTATTTTCACACTGAAAACTTGTCTTATTTGCTTCAGCCTCGAAGAGCCTGTGTTTACGTAAAATTAACGGTGGCAGCGCGCTGCATTTTTTTTTCTAAATGGGAAAAGGGTTAAAGATAGTTATGAGTTCGCCAGTCCCTCAGAGCACTGTGGTATGGATTTTATTTTATTCCTGTTGCTTGGTGATCCTGCAGTGTCCTTGACCTAGCTCTACATGTAGGTGGAAAGAAAGAGTGGGCATACTTTTATAGGGGGCAGGTGTAGGGGACTGGAGCTGGGAAAAGCAGCACTTTTGGCTTCTAAGATAGCATCCACTGGGGTGTGAACACATTTTTTGGTAGCATTACAGAATTGATGTTGGCATAGGTGGGTTATTTGTAAGTGGTATTTGAATAGAATACTGCCCGAGGAAAAACAGAAGAGATGCTATAAGCATAGCCTACTGGAGTGGTTTACAGCTTATTTTCTGAATGCCTTACCTGTATATTTATAGTATGGTGGCTAAAAGTTGAACTTGGAGAAGCAGATTATTTGGCTAGGGGAAGAATGGAATTTTTTATTTTTATTTTTTTTTAAGAGAAAAGCAGGCATGTTGTGATGTATTATAGGCAAAAGGAAAGTAACTGTATAGAAACAGCAGGGGCAAGAATTTGGAATGGAAATTGGTGCATCGCATACTTTTCTCATCTGTGGTCTTATAGTGCTTTTTCTTCTTTGCAAAGGATTTTCTCTAATTATTCTGGTTTTGTTGCTTCTATCATAATTCTATTCTTGATGCTAAATACTGTGATTGGGAAGTCAGGAAATTATCTGTAGCTTTTTCTCCTTTTTTTAAAAAAACTTGAATGCTTACACAGAATATTTGTTTTAAAAACAAGTGTGATATCTGCCAATTTATTCTTCTCTCTTTCCTTACTAGAGTGTACAGAGGTGATAAATGAGCTTTAACATTCTCGTAGATTACCCCCTGGCATAAATTTAAGCATCTTGAGTCAGTAGACGTCGCTGAAATGCCCCTTAGCTGTGGAATTTAGACCCTGGAAGATTAAGATTTTTTTCTTTAGGAATTATGAATTTGTTTCAAGCAATAAGTAAAATCTTAAGCTACATGAATGGCAGAGGTTCTAGAATATACCTTACAACTGTTTCTTTGTGGAGGCTAACTGAGTATATTTCTTGCAGTATTTCCCCAATTTATGTTGGCAAGTGGTTGCAGTTTCCCACTGAAGAGAATATAAAGCTATCAGGTATAGCTATTATTTGCAGCACTCATTCAGTAATTAAATTAGTAAAATTGAGATCCAACAAAATATGTTTACCTTATAGTTTTGCGTATTGTGCTCCTGATTTTTCTGGTACATATCTCGAAGTTATACAGAAATGTACGTCAGTGTTCCAAGCAGAGTACGAGGCCCATACTTGGCTGCTCAGTATTTGTTTACTGTTTCCCTTTTGTAAAAACTTTTTAAAATTTATATTAGACAAGTAATCCTTTGGGAATAAGATGATACATGAATTATCAAACAAAGGATCTTTGGTTAGAATAATTATTAAAAATAAATTTACTAGAATTTATAATCAAAGCTTCTTACTATGTCTCCTCTAAAATATGATTTGAGAAGTATAACTTCAGTATCATATAGATGTATACCTTGCTCTAGCTCAGGTACTATGTCTAGTCTTAGTAGATAGTAACATTCAAAGCTATTACTTTGAAGCATCTGGGTCCATAGTTCTCTGACTTTTTGATCTTTTATTTACTAAACAATTTTGCAAGAGATATATAGCCTCTTTTAGTTTTTTCAGCTGCAAAACGAAAAAATTGGATTAGAGTGCTGTCTTTAGGTGTCTTTCAGTTCAAAGAGTAAATTACTGCTTTAGTAGTTTGTGGCATACTCAGTATGTGATCTCCCTACCATTGAAGAAGGCCTTTTCAATTACATCTATGATTTTATATGGATCTTTCACCACATTGTGGAGTCTTCTGCAGTCCACTTTTTCTCATTTTGAAAAGAGCTTATTCCTTCCTTTCTGCTTTTTTTTTTTTTTTTTTAATATTGTACACCCAGCCTCAGAAAAACTCAACCCATGAATGATGGTTCCTCTTCATTCCTCTTTCAGTTTAGTTCCTTGTTTGCTGGAGCGAACAGCATTCCTCAAAAAACTCTATCAGCACTAATAACACAAATAACTTTGCTGATTTTTATGTATTGTTGTTTGCAGGTATGATGTGGTCTAAAGTATTAAGTTCCTGACAGTTAACTTTGGATGTACTTATGAATAGCATAGAATGTATCTTCTGAAATTATAGAACCACAGTGGTTTGAAATCTTTTTTTTTATATAGTCGTGTTAATATTAGAATAATTGATGCTTAAAAGAAATGGGTATTTTTTAACTTAAATTGAAAATAATATTAGTAGTTTTCTCCTTTCTCTAAAAAATAATATAAACAGCACTTAATAACTCAGTTATTTTTAATTACAGCTTGATATTTATAAAAATAGACCAGTTTATTGCTATAAATACATATTTATATGTGTGTTCTGAACATTGGTATGGTTGTGTTTTAAAACAGATATGACCACATTCTGAAGTGGGAACTCTTCCAGCTAGCTGACCTGGATACATACCAGGGAATGTTAAAGTTGCTTTTCATGAAAGAACTGGAACAGATTGTCAAAATGTATGAAGCATACAGACAGGCTCTTCTCACAGAGTTGGAAAACCGCAAGCAGAGGCAGCAGTGGTATGCCCAGCAACATGGCAAGAATTTTTAAGTTAATTTTTAAAAAATAAAATTTAAGTTTTATAAGGGCTTTAAAATATTTTCACAGAAAAAGGCTGCAAACAAGTTCTTTGGTTAATAAAGGCAGCTTACTTTTTGGAAATAATAAAATTCTAATTTTACATGTATTTTGTTATCAAAAATACTCTTATTGAGCAAAAAAAAAAAATGAGTATCATTTTAAGAGCCATCATGGCAAACACTTCTAAATCCTGCATGTTAGGAACTGCTTTGAATATTCTCAATGGAGACAAATGCAGCAATTTCCTGTTTATAACCAGATATTAAATAGGAAATGATCAGTTGGTAAACTCTTACAATACCAGTACCTTTCTTTAAAAAACAAAATGAAATATAACCTATGCAGTATTTAAGAAAAGATGTTTACTGCTTTAGTGTGGAACATTGTCTGGAATCAGATGGTTTAAATTGTTACTATTGTGTATAGTTCAAAAGATAAAATAAGATTTGGGACCTTTTTTGTGATAATTTTTTATATATAATTTATGGGGTTCTCTTCCCCCCAAAATGTAAAGAACTCTTTAAAATGTGTGTTGAGAAAGTATTTTATGGTATGAAAGATAGAAAGGCCTGTAATCTTTCAAGAATAAATTTAGGCATAAATTTATTAGCCTGTGCACAGCACTCAAAGTTGCTAACCTTACACCCTTACTTTCAGCCAGAGAGCTCTTACAGTATGTACGATCATGGCCCTATTGAGACAGTAGAGGGTTGATGACAGCATAGCATGCTGCCATCCTAACAGACTGGGTTGAGCTGCCAAAAATGACAATCAGGGATTCATTAAGAAGTCTTGCCAATAAATTGATTTTACATATCTTTTATCCTATAGGAGTTTGTCACAGAATTTTAGAACCCAGTATTTCCATCCCAATTTTTTTCCTTTTGGTTTAATGGTTATTAAGACATTGTTCATAATTGGTGTAGTACATTTGATTGCAGACAAATCTTTGGCATTTATAGCCTATAAGTCTCCAGAATTCTGTAAACTTCAACATTAGTTGAAGTAGCTCTTCGGTTATATTTACATGTCTTGTAAATATGTAAATACATTTTTAGTTTAGGTAACCTTCCAAAATACAAAGCACTCCCAGTTAGATAACGGCGAATTTGAATTGTTGATAAAATGTTGGAAATCTTAAATGTTTGATTTTATACAATAAGCTTATTAAATATATTTTTGTGGAAACTAAATGTGTCGTGTTTGAGTCCATGTTTTATACATAGTGCTATCAATATTCGATTTTTCCATTCAGAAGATACATAGGCAAAGAAAAGGGGTAGTGAAAAATGAAAATAAGCTAGTAGAATTTTATCAGAGAGGAAAGATATTTTGCAAGGTATATGATCAAACTTTTCTAAGATTTAAGTTTACATATTTTATGAACTCATATACTCTTCTATCTTAATTATTCTTTTCTGTTACTCCTTATTTTATATTACTGTAAGGTATAGCCATTTCTAAGAAAGTTAGAAATAACTGTTTTAGAGCTCCCAAACAAGAAGCATTACTTTTCTTTTTTCATTACCACACTTTTTTTTCTCTTAAAGCTATGCTCAGTGAAATTCCACTCAAGATTTTAGTAATTAGAAATACAATATAGATTCACTGGTTTAAGATGACTGGAAGGTACCTAGAAGGGATTAGCATACATTTTTAAAATGGAAACCAAAATTTGTAATGGGGGTGAACATTAAAGAAAATGCATTTTGAGTTAAAAAAAATAACTTTTATCATTTCTATATCAATATCTCCCAAACAGTTCCAAATTTAGTAAGCATTTGTCTTTAATCATAGGAACCAGAGTAAACTTTTAATAGTTCACATGTTAAAAGAATAAACCTATGAATGATACATTTCTTTGTGTACCAAATGGAAAAAATATACAATGCAATGAAACTCAAATACATATACAAAGTGATTTTTTTGTGCATTTTTGATTGAAGTTTATATTCTATATTAAATCATAATATAAAAGAAGCAATATATAGTTTTTGATAAAGCAACTGAAAAACTCAATTATCTTTAAAAATAAGAGCTCATGGTGTATATGTGAGATGATATAGATTGAATCAAGCCTGTTGAGTTATGATGCTATACTTTAACAAGCAACTATGAAATTTTAAAATTCTTCTGTAGAAATTAAATGAGCATATCCAACATGGGGTAATATTACTACATGGTTTAATTATAACCCAGTAGTAGAATTTAGTAAATTCAAGCAGAACACATGTACTGTCATCATAAATAGACAAATACTTTAAATTATAACAGCATCTTTGAAGACAAAGTCAGGAAACTGTACATGTTAACAAAATGATATAACCATGCATACATAATACATCTTAAACACTGAAGTAAAAGAACTAAACCCTTTTGCAGTCTTCAGAGGTGTTTGGTATTTTACTCTGTTCTGGTGGAAGCACTTGGAATGTTTGCATGGAGACATAAAACAATATTTAACTGACGGTCATGCACCTGTATTTTTTAAAATCTGGATTAAATTTTCTTCTTTTCTGATTGTTCAGTAGATTCTGACTTTGGTGCAGGAAAAGCTTGATGATACAGATGTCTGTGGGTTGCTGCTGCACTGTAAAGCTTGTATAAAGCCTAGAAATGCAAGAATCCAGATTATGAAACATTTTATTAAACACAGCTGTGTAAAATTTTTCCTTTTAGTATAATTAGTTTATAGTATGATATAAAATTTAGTATGCTAAGTTTGGTATCTAGCATTATATAGCATATGAATGAAGAACTAACATCTTAGAACTCAAAAGTATTTTCAACTTTCCAGTGTGACTACTTTTGTGGATTGATCTTTGTAGTAGATATTTTATTCTCAGACTGTTTCCTTTTACCTTTCACACTTCTTGGAGCAGAGCTCCAGGGCTGTGTTGAGAACACATATTATGAATATTACCAGTTTTAAAGGAATTATAGAAGCTCGTAACTTTTGACTGCCAGTAGCTACTTTATTATATATAGTTAGACTACTCGTTACCAGGTCTTTATAGGTTTTTCAGAATGCGACCACTTTTATTCTCCATTATTTCCTGATATGGTCATGCAAATGAGCACATATGTTGTCCCTTCCCCCTGCCACACTGGGGATCCCTCACTTAAATGTTCTCTTACCTTATTTCCATTAATTAGTTCATATCTTGCAAAACCTTATTCAGAAACATTACCTCAAAAAGCCTTTCCTTATTAAAACTCTCTTGTTCTTTGTGCCTGTTTAAGTGTCTGAATCATAGAAATTTTTACATACTGGTTTATATTAGTGTTCATAAATATTTTTACGTTCTTTTTTCCTCCCTTAGCTATTGTCTAAGATTCATTCCCTTCTCTGACGTTCACAAAATGAACACTTGGTTAAGACCAACTTAGGTAATTCTGGAGTCTGTAAAAAGTCCGAATATTTTTAAAAGCTGGATATTCTTTAGTAATTGATTCTCAGGAAATTCCAGTAATTTTCATCTTTTTGAGTACATATGGCTATTTTGATTTTCTTAAGTTTGGTACCATCGTTTCTATGAATGCATAGTGGTGTAACATGGTATTATCTTAGTTCTATTTATATTCTGATTCTAACATTCAGTTTAACACTGTTCTTTCAAACTCTTCGATATTTTCTAATGTTTGATTTACAAAGTTAAAATTTGTTTTTACTTTAGTGAATTTGTTTTACTGAATTTTACATAAAGTAATTCCTTATTAACTTGTAAATATTAAATGTATCGTAGTATTTTTGATTAGAGGGCATAATCCAGTTACATGTAACAGCAGACATGAGGAAAAAATTAGGTTCTTCAAGATCAGTTTTGCTTCCTGAGGACAATGGCCTAAATTATCTCCAGAGATAATTTTTCTTATGTAACAAGTGATTCCTTCCTGGAAGCTCAGATTATTTCCTCAGATACAGAGATCTGCACATGTGGAAAGTGATAGAATGGTAGGAGAAATGCCCATTTACAGGGCATGTCTGAAGCATGCCCAGAAGGTTACACTGCATGCTGACTGGATCCTGTTTAAAGTGTACAGGTAACTGTTACTCAAAAGGCCAAGTTAAAAACAACATTTAAAGGTTTTAGTGTCAATAAATACTCTCCAGTAGTTATGTTTTCACAAGATTTATAACTACTTGTTTCACTCTTCAGTAGAGAAAAATGCATGTTAGAGCTTAAGAATTTTGAAATTTTCTACACATTTAGCAAACCATAGATAAAATATTCATGATATTCAGTTCTCGTGTTTCATATTCAGATCAAATTACATGATGTCTGGAATAAAATATTTTAAAATCATTTTAAAAATTCACAAAATTGTAAATGCTAGGAGAGCACAGGCACAGGGGTCACTAAAGAGTTTCTAATCTACATTTATACAACCTTTAATGGCTGGTCTGCTTATAAAATAAGAATATAATGTTAATGTTTATAAATATAATGTTTATAAAATATGTTTATAAAAATAACGTTTATAAATAGAATTCTTAATTTAAAAAATTTAACTTACCTCATTTGTACTTCCCTGTGGCAAAGGCAATTTAAAAGGGAGAAAAGAAACGTATATATCCTGCTTCAGTAATAGCATTATAATATTCAGCTTTGTTTACAATATTAATTTGTGAGCATTTAAGAACAAATAGTCCTATAGATTTTTTTTTTCTGTTTAGATTACATATTTTATATGAACCTTTTGAAGAGCCCACCTATATATCCCTTATAGGTTTCAACATCATATTCTAGGAGAACTTTGGAATTTACTTCAAGCAGCCCTCAAATCTTTTGAGGTTGAGGAGCTATTTGAGACAGTGGCTCAAAGGATCCAGTTTTTAATTCATTTCCTATGGCGCTACCATTAGTTTATCACAACTAGATTTTCAAAGGTACATGGTAAATCGATTAACCATTACAATTGTTTTAAAGAGAATTGTAGCTACTATTTGCTACCTCAGACCATAATGTTCTAAAGTCTTAACTCCAAAATTTTGTGAAGAATCTCAACTTTAGCTTCACTAAATTCCCCTAAATTTTCATAAGGTAACTGAAGACACTTCCAGAATGACATAGGTAGTTATTGGTCTAGGTGTCTCTCCTGTCCATAATCAATTATTTGAACAATGGACAATGGTGACCCTGACTCCCTAGGTTATGGTTAATTGGACCATAAAGTACAGCTGACCTATGTGCAGCTGATCTAGAGACTGACCTGGACTCATGGCCTGGTGTAAATGTCTAGTTCAAATAGAGATAATCTGAAGCAATCAGATACTGCTTTTAGGAGTTTATACTAAAAGAGACAATGATACGACTTATGATACCAGTTTGTATGTGCTACCCCAAACCAATGCTAGTCAGATGATAGATTATAAGTATGAAGTAAGGTTAATATATAATCAAGTTACGATCAGCTAAATAAACTTGTTTCTTACACTTAATGGCTTTAACTTTTAGGATAAGAAAAAGTAAAAACACTGCCTAATCCATGTGTTTTGAAAAATATTGAAATATTAACTGGAAAAGAGTTGTGCAGGACTTCATATACTGTTTTACAGTTAGTTGTATCTGGCCATCTTGACAGATTCTGAAATTCTTGAAAACTGGGCCCCAAATATGTTCATTTGTATATTTCTAACATCTACATAGTGTCTGGTACATAGATGGCATTCAAATGTGTGCTGAATTTAGTTGGAGAGAATTAAAAGTGTTCCTACCTGGTCCCACAAGGCTGCAGCCACCTGGTCTATTACAGCTCCCAGCTCTCGATATTCTCCGGAGTACCGGATATATGCCCAGGTGCACAGGGTGATAAGGGTCAGTCCCATTATCATATTACATAGGCTAGCTATGATGTCCAAACCAATGAATCCTGTCACACCAGCAATCACATATGTGATAAAGATGACCACAAACAGTGTGGCTGGAGTACGAGCTGCATGGAAGATATTTTTGCTATCATTGTGCTTGATATACTGGATGTAAAGTTCATCTATTTCACTCTCCAACTGCTGCAGGTAACGCCGGCTAAATTCCTCCCCACCCATCTTCTTCACCCCTCGGAATAGCTTCACAGATTCTTCCTTAAGCTCCAGATGTTTGGTCTGAAGGTCATTAGGGGCCAGAAATGGTTTGTCACCACCACAAATCTGTATCAGATGGAGAAGTATTATTTATGCGGTGCAAAGGAAAATTAGGAACTGTATCAAAATTTTTCACTTAGCTAAATTTGTTAGCATACATTGATAATCAGAAGGAACCTGCATCTATCTTTTATCAACCTGCATCTTTGCATAGTTCATATTTATCAGGCATGACTATAAATGGGACTGGTACTTTATGGTTGACTTATTTAAAGTCATTCTTAATTTTTATTTTCTTTTTGACATGGGAAAGAATATCCCAACAATTCAAGTTCCTCAAGGAGAAAAGGCATGACACAAAGTGAACTGCAAACTGAGTGCATTCACAGAATGAATCCAAATTCAAGAAAGCTAGTCCATCTATGAAATTTTTTCTAACTGCACTGAAGTAAATTTGACCAATAAAGTTTAAAATAATAAGCAATGCTATAAAGCTCTAAAATAAAATTGTTAAAAACATTTTCTTTGGCAGTTTCACTGATTTTTGTTTCAATGGAGCCCATTCAGTATTTTCTTCAAAAGACTAAATGGAAACTAAATGTTCCTGGACCACATTTTCATTTTTTTTTTTTTTCAAAAGTTACAAGGGAATTCTCAGTTACTTATACCATTCACTTCAGTTATTTAAGTACATAAAGGATACTCTTATTCTAACTACCCTTTAGTTATGTCAGAAACATCATTTCGTATACTATATTTCCCTTGATTCTAATGGTCCATCAATTTTGAATGTAACTTTGATTTTATAACATTTTCAGGGGAAAAAAAAGGCCCTATCACACATTAGTAGATATATATAATAATTATGAGATGCATCCTAATTAAGAAATTTAAGAGGAAATATGGTATGTAGAAATATTGGCCTTTGAGATTTAATTTGTTTTCCCTAATGTTTTTAAATTTCAGATAGAAATATTGGAATTGTGGAATGTAGGGAGATATAGTGGAGAGGCAGCATATGTTATTTTAGCCAATAGATTTTAAATTTGTGGGAAGATCTGGCAAAAACAAAGCAAATGAAAAATGTGTCTATTATAGAGATAACATTTAAAATATTTAAAGTTGTGCATACATAGTGTTCTTTGTTTTTAAAATATTTTAAGAAGACAATAAATATAAATGTGATATACACAGGCTGAGAAAGAAGTCAAAGCCACCCTTTGCATATGTATACTATATAACTTGGAATTAAAAAAGAATGAGTTCATGGAAGAAATACTGATTTTATTTAAAACGTCATTTAAAATATTATTTCTTACCTCTTCCATTTTTTTGTTGTATGTATCCTTGGCAGTTGCCACGGCCGCTAAGTTGTTAGCTTCTGCTGTGGCCTTTGGACAAAGTACAAAATATGATGTAAAATGGAATTCATGTTTATTAAAGTTCCACAGGCATTTCTCATTTTTGAGCATCATGTATAAGAAATGTGCGAGAACTCACAGTCATCAAATAATTTGAAAATGTTGAAATATTTTCACTGCATTTTTAAAACTTAGCGAAACTAAAATTTCAAAATGCATGATACATAGAAATTTACTCAATAAACCATAGTTCTAAAATGAATTTTCATTTGGAAGATTTTTCCTCTTAAAAATATTTTTAAGCCTCTTATCAAATGTAGGGGGAGGGAATCTATAAATTCAAACACATGGGAAATTTTATATATCTATTTATATCTATATCTATAGATATATGTGTGTGTGTGTGTATACACATACAGAGAGGGAGGGAGGGAGGGAAAGAGATAGACTGTCAAGTTTAGGGACTGCTACTGATAGAACAATGTATCACTGATAACAAGAAGGGAGTATTAAAGAACTTAAAAAAATGTTTGAATAATTGAAGAAAAAGCTAGTTTCTCCTTTTTAAGTGTTCATGTGGAGAGACCATTTGTTTAAAACCTGGGCTTGCTTTTCTACTTGTTACATGTGTGAATCTAAATCATAGTATGAGTCTGTTTTTTAAACAATAATACAAGTGTTTGTATCTCGGCACAAGTGAGGCTGGTATATGTGTATGTGAAAGTGTTTAGCTGAACACCCAATGGGCAGTTACTAGACAAATAATCTAATAAGTCATTCTGTCCACTACTTTTATATGGCTAACTTCAGACAGCCAGATTGGAGCAGATCTTTTGCTTAGCATAGCATAAAGCTAAGGAAAGCTTAGTTTTAATAAGTATGTTTTAAAGTGTCATGCCTCCTGATTAATAAATACCTGTAACATGGATTTGGGATGTGGTAATTCTTCACCTTGATAGATCTTTATGTAAGCCTAAAAAGAAAAAAAGAAAAAGACTCATGTTCAAGTAATTCCATTCACTATTTCTCTAATTATGTTAAACTATTTTAAGATCTAAGGTCTTGACAGTTCAAAAATATAAGGTCTTGGCAGTTTCAGAAACTATCTACTTTTTCTCATACTTTAATTCCTCCTTAGTTCTTGTTCCCTTTTCCTGAAATGCCCTTTTCACACATTTCCACTTGCCAATACTACTCTTCTTAAACGCTATCTCACTTCTACCTCCTTTAAAACTTTCTCAGATCCCTCTGCTGGGAGTAACTAACTTCCTTTCTTTTTCAGTTACCCACAGGAATTTGTACCTGCTGTTTTCATAAGCTTTATGGAACAGATTTGTGTAAGGGGCCCGAATCTCCTACTAAATTGTAAGCTTCTCCACAGTGTTATGCACAGTAAGAAATTTTAGATAAATAACATGTCATTTATTGCTGAGAGTGATGAATGAAGGTAAGTAATCACACGGCAGGTATGTGGCTGCATTTTGAATATTTTAAAAATTGATATTTTAGTCCTTGGAGCATCAATACACAAATTAGATTGATAACTGAAATCCTCCACTACATATATGTGGATTGGTTTTAAAAAAAGAAAAATGTTTTATTCAGTGCTACCTGAGGAAAACAGGTAAATGCAAATTTAAAGTAATTCCACTGCAAATTGGCTCTTGGTGTAGAAGACAGAAAATGTGGAAGTATTTTCTGCAATAGGAAGGCAATGTATAGCCCTTTGGAAATATTCAGTATAGGTCATGACTGAGGATTATGTGGTATGGACCCTGGGAAACACCCACCCCCTCCAAAAAATAGACTCAACTTTTAGATACATCAAAATATATTTCCCTCAAGAAAAGGGAAGAGTAAAGTTACCTCGAGGATTTTTCCTAACAATTTCAGAAAGTTAGTTTCTCTTGGGAATCTAATAATTTTTTTATTTTTATGGAGTCCTCATACCTTTGCCCCCATATTATGGAGTCTATAATTTTTGCAGTAGTTTCAAATAGTAACTGCCTTCCAAAACATGTCAAATCTAAGTACTCACAAATGCACTAGAAATGAGAGTGATACCTTGAAGTACTCCACCAGACCTCGGCAGGTGATTTTGTTCCCATTGATCTCTTTAATATCTAGGCTCTCAGGACTAAGTAGCCAAGGAATGAGTATTTTCAAGTTTTTGATGAATTCATCATCTATTTCTACAAGTGAAAGCAAATTCATCATTATTTTAAAAATTCTATCCACTCTTCCATGCTGTACAATAAAACATCCTTTGATTTTCTCCATTTCTTCCTCCGTGATAAAGCCATTATTCACTTTCCCATCATCTAAACTCCTGAAACCCACTTTTCCCAGGGTGAATGATTCTCATTGCCCAAACTTCTACTGCTAGTCTTTCTAATCTCCACTTTAATTACACAGTTATCTTCTATATATAAAACAGCTTTTTTTTTGTTTTAGGCACAGCAACCCTTGGTTGACCTCACAGATTGCAAAGATTGACCTTGTCAGCTTACGATCCCTCATTATTTATTTGTTTGTTTGTTTGTTTAAGTTTTTTTTACGCCTACAGCTCCTCGTCTTCCTAGGTGGTCTCCCATCCAAGTACTAACCAGGCCCGACTCTGCTTAACTTCCAAGATCAGAGGGGATCAGGCTTGTTCAGGGTAGCATGGCCGTAGACTAAACCAGCTTTCTTGATATTAAATATTAGACAAATAATTTACACCCCATTCACATAACCATTTCACATATTCTGATGTAAGTCTTGTTTGTGGTTTCATATACATAGGCTCATAAATTGGGAAAAAGCCAGATATTTACTGGCTGAAAAGATGTATTCAGAAAATGTATCCCCAAATTGTTCTGTGTTGGTGTGCTCACTTTGTGAAAAGTATATAGAACTCGGTATAGCCATGGTAACAAGAACACGAGTTCAAAAAGATAGTGATGATGATGATGATGCTACCCCTAGTGGTGAAACTCAGCAACACAAAATAGCTTGGCAAGAAAAGGCATGGAGGCCTAACAGTGAGCATATCAGAGGAAGTCTGAATTATTTACCCATTATGTTTGTCACAAGTGATTACACATAACCTATGTTACAGATTTATCAAAGTAACACAGAAAATATATCATCAGGGAAGTCTTTTGTACACATTGATAATTCTTTAAATCATTATTTCAAAACAAACAAAAAAATACACATAATACATGTAAAAAGTAAGATATGTCCAAAGACTTGATAGTTAAGTAAATGCAGTAACTGCCTATAATTTTTAAAAATCTGAATTTCAGCAGAGTCACTTGAGATTTCATGGTTTGGGATTGGTGATTTCTGAGGTCTTAAGGATAAACATGAAGACCTTATGATTGTGTTTGTACTTTTCCTGTTTGTTTTTACAGTCTCAATATACACTGAAATACTAGTTTACGTAAGAATTCATGTTTCTCTTCTCTTGCTTGCTACTTTTATGACATGCCTTAGCATGACATATTTTACTTCATGTTTTGTACAGCTTTGAAATTTTGGTGCCCTATGTTTATATCTACCTGTATGGGAGATGGAAATAGAATTATAGAAGTATAAAATTGGAATGGAATAAGATACACTTAAATATCTAATGTGTCAGTAATTGTGGTAATTATTAAAGTAACCTGCATATTTGGTTAAAAATGTGTCCCGAAGATGGCATTAGCCATGGTCTAACTTTCTTTTCAGAGACCAATGCCAGGCATTCCACTTTTAGATTCAGAAAATGTGAATAATATATTCATAACATACACCAATGGTGAGCTCTTGCTAACATTATTAGTTGAACACAGTAAATACATGACCGAGAACATCTGTAGACCATTCAGATCTATTTGTCGAAGTGTACTAATCAGTTCTGGCTCACTACAAGTGTTCGATTAATATGTGTGGGTGGTTGATCATTCAGGATAATGTCTTGTTTTCATCATTTCCTGCCACAAGAGTAAAATCCTCCTAGGAATTCAAGGGCTAGGCCAAAGTGGTTATCTGTCAATAAAATTAAGAACATGATACATACTTTAAAATAATGCTGCAGGGCAGATGTACTAGTTAGCGCTGCTCTACAAATTAATCAAGGAAGATGCTCTCTTGGGATTCCTTGACTCTCATAAGTCACTAGCAACAGCTTTTTAAAAATAGTCACCTCGCGATGATACTTAGTTATGCTTTTTCAAGTCTTAATTGGAACTGGTAAGGACGTAGCTCCAGAATTTATGGTGTGGTTACTTGGTCATTCTACTTGGGGCACTATCACACTGAGCAACCTCATGCAAAAGGTAACTCATTGTAAATTAAGAGATTGGACTTGCTATGCTAGGGGAGGTATTCAGTAGGCACTTGGTAAGAACTAGTTGAATGTAGCATGAATGGATGTGATTCAATACTTCTGATTCTTTTGATTTCCTATGTGGAAAGCTATTAAATTAAGCCCCATTAAATATGATCATAGTATTGTAAGTTTTAAATAACACTGGAAATAGTAAGATAAGTTCAATAATGTGAGGGGTCATGAAAAAATAGTAATTATAATGATCACTACTATTGATAAGAACTTGAAAGCTATTTCTATAAGTATGTAAAAAGTGTATGAGAAACTATTATCAAAAAACAATTTTTGCACCATTTTTTATTTAGAGACATTTCTTCCCCAGAGGCAAGCACTCAGATGCCAGCCCTCTGGAGAACAGCATGGCCAGTAGGCAAGACATCCTAGACAGAAATCACACCAAAGTATAAGATTCAGGATGGGATGGAAAAACAGTGTAGACAACAAAATATCAAAACTGCCCAAGGAGAAACTGAGACAATGCAGAATATTTCCACACACGGAGGGATTCTGCAACAGTCCTACAAAGCCTCATCAAAATGGAACTTTTGATGGGAAATTGAAGCTGCCTTTCATCGCTCTTTCTCTCAGGTTAGCCACTCTGGTAAACTTCAAACTTATGGGTAACTGTAAACCAACTGTGTACGTCAAAATATGTTTAGATGTAAGTAAAATCTGATGGGGAACAAATCTGTTAAAAAGTGGACTTCTCTATCTGCATGATTTGTCTTACACTCTCTTTCTGAGATCTTTCATTCCAAAAGGTATCAGTTAACTTAATAACTATAGCTGTATACTACAGGAATGGAAGAAGCAAGAGTACTTATTTTTTATTTATTTTTTTTAATGCCTACAGCACCTAGTCTTCCTAGGTGGTCCCCCATCCAGGTCTGACCCTGCTTAGCAGACAAGATCAGACAGGAATGGGCTTGTTCAGAGTGGCATGGCCATAGACACCAGACTACTTTTTTGTCCTAATAAAGGGCTGTTGTTGAAAACCTGCCCCTCCTTTGCTTCTTTATGGCTCTCCCAGCTCCAAAGAAGAAAGAGAGGCCTTGTGGGAACCTTCTTTTTATGTAATTTACTCAAAACACATTGAAGCCATTAGGTAACTACACAGTATTAAGAGGTCTGTGTGCTCACCAGTGGGTTGGAATTTGTAAGTGATAGGATCCTGGAATCCATGTATTAATAGCCTACTTTTATTTGTCTATTGTATAAGAGTAAGATAATCTAAAAATGTATAAAAAACAATGCTGATGATTGAGAAATTTGAAATTCAATCTATGATACTAACTGCCATAGTTAAATATAAGGTATCTGAGAATAAATGTGTGGATACAGAGGAAAACATAGCTTTGCTTTTCAAACCAATTCCATAAAACTGGATACAAGTTATGTTGTCCTTTTTTTAAAAAGTAACTTTAAAGACCTTTGAGAAAAATTGTGCTGAAAAGCTTATGTCTCATCACCCCTGGCACAATGCAGAAAGGCTACAGTAAATTAACCAAATGTTTGAACTCAGTGATGTACTCAATACTAGGCAAACAAGTAAAAAAAAAAGTCAGAAATGTCTTTATACTACCTTGTATAACTACAAAGCAAATATCTAAAGACTTGGTGATTATCCACTAGAAGAGATTAACTTCTGTTTCCCCAGACCCCTACCCTCCACCCTCTTCTTCTTCTTCTTGTTCTTTTTTTTTTTTTTTTTTTAAAGTTGAGTTCTTTGGAATCTTAAATCATTAGACATGCCTCTGTTTAAGAGAGAATTACATACTCTTAGTATATATGCTATTGAAAAACAAACACTCTAATGCTTTGGTTTTTTAAAAAACTACTCCTTGTCCAGAAGAGAATTTCATTTTTAGTGAGGCTTTTAATAATTTGTAATTAAATTCTTTTGTAGCAGTATTAAAGAGCTAGAATTTAGCACTATGCAATATTTCAATCTCTAAGTCTGTAACTTAATACGACATCCCAATTACACAGGTATCTATTTTCCCCTTAATTTAAATAAGAAAAATTAAACAGGAAGATGTTAAGGAGCTTTTCTCAATGCGTACAGATGAGTAGGGACCTCTGTGAGCGAGGGTTACTGCCTCCTGGGTGAATGCAGGATTTGTACATACTCAGCAACTGTAGAATCCCACGGTTCACCAAGGAAGCACTCTACCATCAGCCCAGGATTCCCAATTTTCCTGACAATTTCTATGCATCAGCCCCACATCAGTCGATGAACTAAAACAGAAGTCATAAGCCCAGCGGATAAAATGACATTTTAATAATCAGACAAAAGTGATGTAAATGTGTTCACTAAAAGACAGACAAACCTTTCAGTTTTCCATCAAAGTTTGGGTTGGTAGCTACTTTTAAGCCAGGATGAGGTAGCAGAAAACAGGAAATTTTGGTGAAACAGGAATGGATGTGTTTTCGAACATTCTGTAGTTCTTCATGCTGGTTCCCTGAGACCTGCAGTAGTAAATCGTTCTGAAGTTTAAACTTCTTTCAACATAAATTTAACTGCAAAGAATTCTGTGGGAATTTATATTTGCTATGTCAGTCTGGTTCCACAACAGTAAAATAGACATGACAGGGCTTATACTAAAGAAAGAATAAAGTCTTGGGTGAATCTGCCACACAGCCCTATCTCACTATAGCATACATATGGCATTATTATTACAATGAACAAATATCTATTCTTATGCTAACTCAGTTATACCTTTCCATTGTTTAATACAAATTAGTCGGGTTTTACTGTAGCTAGTTCCTAAAAATTCCAATTTTAATTCAAAGTACTCACAGGAGATATGAACAGATCATAAGGTATTTCTACCTTCTTTTCAGTAGATAACTCAAGACAGCTTCTTGTTACCTAGTAGGTATACATTTAAATTCTAGAAAGGCACCTAAATAGTTGCCTTTTATCTATAAGCTTAATTGCCCTCTTTTTTTCCCACATCTATTTGACAGTTAATAGTACAAACTACCCTAGAAGTAACGATAAACCTTAAAGGAAGTTAAGAGATCCCGACTATAAAGGAACTTCTTTTCACTTTTTTCCCCCAGATTTCTCAGTAGTTATTTGATAATGTAAACAATTCATTCAATATTGAACTGTCATGACATAGAAAATGGAAAGTCTTCTAATTTCACTTTCTGTGTAGTAGAAAAATGTTCTAAGATTGGCTTTGAGGCTTTCAAAATTAGGTATTTCAGTTAAATTAACTTTTACACCTTTATTAAAACATGAATCCAGATATTGTTTTGTTGGTCTTTAACTAATTGAATTCTTCAAATTAAGTTTGTTTTGGGGAATAAATTATTGTTTTATAGATAGCTACAAAAGAACTCTTAACTGTATCATAATAATTGATAATATTTGAAAATTATAATTCTAAAACTATTTTATTAAAATCTTAGTTTGTTCATATAGATACTATGAGGGTCAAATGAGACTGTGAATACTGAGTATCTATTCAGCAAAGCATTCAACAAAAATGAATTTCGATTAGTACTTGTGAAATTTCATGTTCCTAAATATCTAACAAACCTTGAGGCGTTTTTCCAAGAATTTGGAACCACCATCAGATCCATATGAAAATTCATATGGGAAACTCCAGTCTCGAACAAGAAATATCAGACTCTAAGAAATAAGAAGAAAGGATTGATAAGGAAACTCTAAGTTGTCTTTGTTTTTTTTTTTTAATTTTATTTTATTATTAGTTTCAAGTATACAGTACATTGGTTATTTATATAATTTATAAAATGATCCCCACCTCCCTGTTTTTTAATTGAAATTAATTTAAAAATATTATTGTCATTTGAATATTTTTTACATCATGGAATTAAAAGCAAACATAAAAACTTTGAAAGTTTCCAAGTAGTCTCTCCCCTATTAGATCATCCTCCTATTTCCATTAAGTGAAAATAGAAAGATACCCAAAAACTGACTATAGTTACATAGTGCCATTCAGCCAGTTTAAGAGCATCACTGTCTCTCATCACTCGGTGGGGTGCCTTCATCTTGGTGGTTTTTGAACAGCTTTTTATGAAGATCAAGGTTTTATTTGAGGAAAGTTTTCTCCTATTATCTCTTAAATATTTTTCCTCTATTACATTTGTCCCTTTCTCTTCATTAGGGGCTCTCATTACACATACATGGTATGCAGAGGGGTGGGAATCCAGGTTTTGTGATGCCAGAAGTTTATACAATCTGTGGGGGGAGGGCTCAATAAGAAAATAACACAAAACTGGGTTTGAAAGTGAATATTTATTTATAATGAGAAAAATAAATTACAAATTCAGAAAAGCTGACAAATACCACCCCTCTTTCATACACACACTCCAGAAAAATAACTAACATATTTTTGTAATACTTTTTTTCCTACAATTTTTGGCTGCAAAGGATTTGATCACTTCAAATGATGATTTTGAAATATTTTTCTGTGAGAAAGCTAATTCAGTCTTTCCTCTAACAAGGCAAAATTTTTATTTTAAATGTTTTTTTAATTATTGATAGTTCAGAAATGTTAGATTCACAATTTATTTGTATTGTCATGTACATTTTTAGTTTCCTCATCTGTGAAATATGAATAATAATAGAACATACCTCATAGGACTGGTAATATATACGAACATTTAGAACAGTGGCTGACACATAGTTAGCACTGTTAGCTATTTGATTTTTATTTTAATAGCCACTCAATATTTTAGCACATGGATAGACATTAGTTTATTTTGCCATTCTCTTAGATGTTTTCCAGTTTTTCCACATTTCTAAGAAATGTACTCATAATCATCCTTGAAACTGGATATTTGTTCACATCCAGAAGGATTTTATAAGGGACTGTGTTTCCCAAATTAGAACAACCATTAGAATTATTTGGGAGGCTTTTACAAGTACGGAATTCTTGGGCCCCGTCCCAGACCTATTGAAATCAATGTAATAGTAGCTTTCATTTATTGAATGTCTATTATATTCCAACCATAATACCAGGAATTGTACACATGGTATTTCATGCATTCCTACAACAGCCCCAAGAGATAGGTTATATTCTTTTCAGAAGAGATTATAAGAACTACTTCCACTCTCAACGGACATAAGTAACTTGCCCAAAGTCACACAGGCAGAGATGGAAGAGCTAGCTAGCACTTAAAGTTTGGTCTTACTTCAAAATCCCTGCTGCAATGTACTTCAAAGTTAAGTATAAAACACATAGTTTACAATTTGAGGGCCAATTAAAGCATGCTTTTGTAAATTAGATTAAGACATAATATAGGAAATTGAGAAAAATTAGAATATTTTAATGAAATTACCTATCTTTAAATGATCTTTTTATTTCTTCTGAATTCCTAACTGAATCTTTCAGTTTTGCCCATTAAAAATTGTTATGTCTTTTAATTCTCTTTTAATCTACAGGTTCCTCTTCCACCTGTTTTCTTCCCTTACAGTGCATCTGCTGAAGAAACTAGGAATTTGACCTGTAGAATTTCCATAAACCGGACCTTGCTAATTGCATTTCCATGGGGCAGTTCACCATGTTCTTTTGTCCTCTGGATTTCCTGCAAATTAGCAGCTGGATACAGATGCTTGATCTGACTCAGGTTTTATTTCTTTGGCAAGACTATAGGAAGCAGAGTGTCTTTTCATCTCTCCTTTGGTGAAGTTATGTCATCTTTGCTTATCTGATGCTCATTCAATAATTTCTAATTCAGGGCTCACAGGAACAATGTTTTTTGCATTCTTACATCTTGGTAACAATTTGTGTCCTTTCTTCTTAAAAATCAAGTTTGCTGGATATAAAATCCTTGACTAACATCTTCTTTCCTTAAGTGGAGCCCCTCCTCTGTGTGTGTGTGTGTGTGTGTGTGTGTGTGTGTGTGTGTGTGTGTTTTGTGGAGTCTTGTGAGAAAAGCACAGATTCTTATGGAGAAGAGAATTTAAAAATACCTATATTGGACAGAGACTCAGGGACATGGACAATGGACTAGTGGTTACCAGAGGGTAGGGAGTGCGTGAGGATGGGGGAGGTAGATGGGGTAAAGGAGATCAAATATAGGGGGATAGGGGGAGGGTGAAGTGGGTAAAGGGGATCAAATATATGGTAGCTGAAGGAAATCGAACTTTGGGTGGTAATCACACAATATAATATATAGATGTCAAATTATAATGTACACCTAAAAATTATATAATTGTATTAACCAACGTTACCCCAATAAGCTTAATAAAAAATATCTATATATAAGGATAAAAACAAATAAGTAAAATAAAATAAAAAGACCTATATCTACCATCTAAATAGGTGCCTAATTTTGTCAACAATTTTGTCAAAATAAAACATAATAATTTGTATTCAGAACATTTATACCCAAAACATGTATTTTGAAAATAGAGGTTAGCTAGGAAGCAATTTTTTGCAAAATAGAAGTTCATGAACCAGAATAAATGAAACCAAGTATGTGGACTTGGCTATATTTTGCATTTTTCTTAGGCAATTTTAGTCTCATTTCTTGGTCTTTTTTCACTGGGCATCTTCTCAAGACAACATGAGGACCAGGTATAGGATCAAATATGAAGTCTTATTTTTTCAACAGCAATCTATATTCTACCTATCTATAGTGTCAAATCCCCAAGTTCCCTGCCTTATGCTCCCATCCAGTGATATGCCGGTAAACTGGCTCTCTCAACAACAAAATGTCTTGATATGTAGCCATTGACAATTTCTGTGGTACAAATATGCCCACTGTGACTGAGTCCAACCTACTAACTGTTTAATAATTGGCTTACATAATTCCTGAATATTTATTAATTAGCTCTCACGAACTGCTATGAGTTAGCTCAGCACACCCACTGGCCCCATTTCCTCCCAAGATAGTATGCATGCTTGTATTACATTTATCATGTAAGGATTTCTATGAATCTCAGTCCTTATTTCAAAAGCCATCAGTTTTCCACACTGCTGAATCTTGATTTATTCATACATATAGGTAGAGATAAAAATCAAGAATATGAATTACTCTAATTTTCTCAGATACAAATATTTGAAGTCATAAATACTTTTTTAAATGAATTAAATCCAATCAGGCAACTGGAGCAAATGATGGACCTGTTCTGTGTATATCCTACAAATAATCACATATATTTTTTGAATCATGAAAAACATGATTTAGTCTTTATTAACTTCCCTTTAGAGACTATATCTGTTAGAAAATTATTCAAAATGAGTGTTATATCCCTACTATGAGGAATAGTGAAAAAATATCAAATGCTCAACAAGTGGGAAATGGCTATACAAATTATGACATATTAATATGGTAATAAAATACACAGCTATTAATATTACAAATATATGGAATATAGAAATATGTGTTTTATGTTGGTTATAGGGATGACATAGGTTGACATCAGTATCAGTGAATTTTCTGGAGGAAGAGGATAGAAGTGGTTAACTGCTAAGAAAGCTTGCTAAATTAATTGAACTTTTATTTTGGAATTTTTTCTCTTTATGCTCTTTCCAATTTAAATGTGAAATATTCTGCTGCTATTTAAATGCTCTGATATTTAAATGTATATTTGCATTTTATCTTTTAATTTCATGATGTGTAATAATTTTGAATTTGGTTGCTTTAGTCTTAAATATTATTAAATATCTTTGGAAGCCACTTTTGCTACTTAATGAGTTTCATATTTCAATTTCAGACACTTGGATTTACAAGTCCAAAACTGTTTTAGGAGTCACAGTTAACTCATTCAGTCAAAACTTTTTGGCATTATGACATTTCATAATGCCAACAGTTTACCAACAAGTAATGATCTCTTAAAGTTTTTTCTATTGTTTGTTTTCAGGTTTTATTTATTTATTTTTTAACCCAAAGCAGTAACTCTATCTATTAATTGACTGATCTATCTATCTGAGCACTGATTGATCTCTTTTGGTTTTAGCATATCTGGCAAAGAAAGAAGCAGTAACACTTGCTGATAAGACTTAACATTCCTTTCTAGAATTTACAATGGAGTTCTCTAGTCTATGACAATGGGTCCTAAGAGTAACAAATACAGAGAAGAGAAAAATCAAGGCAAATAGCATAATTACCATACAACACTTCAACTATCAATCTGGCAAATGATTAAAAAAAAAAATGACAGAATCTAGTAGACACTGTAAACTATGTAGATGACTGTAAGCAGAAACTGGTTTATTCTACCTCGCCTCCTCTCCCCATCCCCTTCCCCAGACCTAATGGAAGAGGTTCATACTCCTTATCTCTCTGAGCAAAGGCCCCTTTTTGCTTTATCATATTTTTCCCAGATTCCCAACCCATTCCTTAACTGTGTATGTAGAATGTTTTAAATAATCATAAATAATACCATGTTATTGATCTCAAACATTTGCTGCTTAATTCAGTATGAATTCTAACACGTTATTCATGCTACTCTATATATTTCTGGTTCACTGCCATTGGATATCGCAAAATATTCCAGTGTACGCTTTTCACCATATTTTAAGCATCCATTCTTTTAGTGATGGACACCAAAGTTGCTTCCAACTTCCCACTGCTACTTTATCAATGCTCCAATGAACATTCTTCCAGACTTCCCCTGCTCCACGGAATGGCTGCTTCAATCTGCACTTTCACCAAAAGTCCTGGTGTTCTCATGTATCCAAATCCTAGCTATCATTTGCTGTTAATCCCGTGTTTTTCTTTTTGCTTACATAATGAGCATAAAGTGGTACCCCATTTTAATTTTTACCTGATTGTCAATAAGATTGACATCCTTAAAAATGTGCTAGCCATTCAGGTTTCCTTTCTATGAATTGTCTATGCATCCTTTGCCTATTTTTTTAAATTATAAGTTTAATTTATCATTTTTGAATGTTTTGCTTTTTTTAAGACCAATTTTTAGTGCAATTTTAGGTTTACAATAAAACTGAAAGGAAAGTACAGAGATTTGGTATGTACTATCTGTCTCTTTATCAACATCACTCACCAGAATGATATTGATGCCATTTTTTTTTACCAAGAATGAACCTATACGAACATAACCACTCAAAATCCATAGTTGACCTAAGGTTCACTCTTACTATGGGTTTGGACAATGGGCTCATTTACTCTGAGGGAAGCCTGTTGGGAGCAGCCCTATGGAAAGGTCCATGTGACAAGGAATTGAAGCCTCCTGCCAACAGCCATGTGAGTGAGACTGGAAGTGGAAATGGACTCTCAATCTTCAGAGAATGTCTCCCTGGCCAGCTGCTTGAACATGACCTCATGAGACTCTTAGCCAAAACCACCTAGGCTAAGTCACTCCAGATTACTGACTCTCAAAAACTGTGTAAGACAGTAAATGTTTATATTTTAGGATGATTTGTTATGACAATAGATAATATAGTTCATTTTAAATTATTTGCCATCTGAGTCATTAATTCTACTTTGCTTTTTATCAGTTGTTTGGATTCCTTCTGTGCTCAAATTCCCCTCAGTGCATGATCCATCTTGGCTGATGATGTGTATCTGCAGGGAGGGGATCAATTATAGGGCTTAGCTTGAGCCCCCTCTAATAAGCCTAGGCTGAAGTCATCATGCTTCAGGTGGACAGTCTTGGGCATTTAAATCTGTGCCTCCTCCAGGTAATTGTTTTCAAGGGCTATTTGACTTAGTTATAATCTCTTGGTTCTTGATATAAAAGAGGGACAGGGGAAGAAGGGACCACTGCCTGCTTATACCACCTAATCTGAGCTCAGATATTGCCCTGATGTTATCCTGCTGCCCCCAGCAAAGGCTGAGCTGGTTGCTATTCCGATACTCAGTGGAGCATGTAATGGTTCATGCACATCAATGTGTAAGGAAGAAAAGACCCCCCCCCCCCCGCCAAACTGGCCCCTCTCAATATCCTGTCTCTGGTGCTCAGCAGCTTTTGCTGGGGCTTGCACCCATCTTCTATTGTTTCAGGAGACTTGTTTGTTTGCTTTTAGGTTTAATGTTTGACAATTTCTTTTGGTCTCTATGATATCTCTAGGGTTGGGTTCAAGGGAGAAAAGCTGATATTTTTGCAGAAACCGAAATCTCATTCCTCTTTTTATTTCCTCACTTCTTCTTTTTTTTAAAATAATTTGTTAAATTTTTATTTCTCCACTTTTATCTCTTCCTTGCATCAAGTAACATTAAATAGGTATTCAATCATGCTTCTTAAATGAAATAAAGAAAAAGAGAAAGAAACATGATCCTCTCAATTAATTAAAATACCTGCTTATGGTCTTCAGGAAAATCTAATAAGAATTTAACATCATTTTACCCCAACTCACCTGAAATGGCTTCAGGAATGTTTCTTCCATTGCCAGCCTGCCATACTCAGTGAAAAGCTAGAAGGAAAACCATGCACATGTGCACATGCCCCCACACACACACGTGCACATGCACGCACGCATGTGTGCACGCACGCGCGCACACACACACACACACACACACACACACACAGAAAACTTGAGTATCTGCAAAGTCTCACTTCTGGGCTTTCTTCCATTCAGATTTTCCCCCTAGCTGTAACATAGTATTATATTATTACAATTAAAACAATCATTTTAAGGAACTAAGTATTAGATAAAACAGAGCTATAAAAATTAGATATTTTAAAATTATGATAAAGTATATTTTAAAAATAAAGTTCTATTTTAAAGCTAACACCTTTTGCATCTAGAATATTGAACAATTTTTTGTAGGGAAGATGGGGAGAGAGAAACATGTTAAACGACCTTTCAAAGTAGAACTTGCATAATTAGGCCAGAGAGCCATAAACTATTTAGTATATATTTACAAAAATTATTGCCTGAGGAATCTTGATGACACATGGCCTGGATTAGTACAAAGGCACACAGGCATTTGGATTAAAAAGTGAAAAATCAAATATACTGCTGTTTCTTATTTTTTATTGCTCCCAATTGAGAGGTACCATAGCAGTTTTTGTGTTGCCAGAAATGTAAGGTTTTGGAAAACATAAACCTGAGGGGGTGAGTGCGACTGGGCCTGTGGTGAGAATTTCATTCAAAGCGGCCGAGTGGGTTTCCCCACACGTACACAGAAAATGCTACTTCATACACAAGAATAACAAGTCATAGTGGCTTCTCAAAGCTGAGAAAGAATGCTGACACAGAGGATTTGCACCCCTGACCTGTTTCGAGTAGCTTCCATAATACCACACTTCCTTTGCTGTGGGAGCTATGGGAATCTAGAAAGCAAAGGGTAATTACTAGGCATTTTATTAAAGTGATTAAATAAAAGTCTGGAATATCATATCTCAAAGGCAGCTGGTCCAGGGATTAGACACTCTCATTAGAATCATTTACTAACAGTCTTTTGTGAGGAAAATTGGGATATTCTTATTTATGGGAAAATGATCTCAAAAAAGATAATTTACTCAACATCAAAGTCCAAAAATCAGTCCTTTTTAGGAAATCCTTAAACTGGTATTGAACAGTTCCATGTCGTTAACTTGGAATGTAATTGGCTAGGTTATGACACGAGCCTGGAGAAGTAATTGTACTAATTATAAGAAACATCTAACAATTATTTGGCATACTTCTTATTTGTCATAAATGGTCAGTATGATGTACAAAAAATATATTTGGGAGTAATGCTTGGTGTGAATTCAAAGGATATTTTCAATATCACAGATTACCCTGCTTATATCATCCTTTGCAATCTGTTAAATTTGCATGTGGCTCTTATTGCCAAGATAAAATAATATATTGAAAGCAAAATTTTCTATAAAATATACAGAGGGAAACTATCAGAGAAACAATTGATTTTTGCTATGTAACCAAGCATAACATGAATTGAAAGCAGGAAGTGTCACAGAGTTATGAACTGCCTTTAAGACATATCTAACCTTTTACTTACTTGAGATTTAAATAGTTTGGAGGGTAGGAGCCCAGTCAGATGACCACATTTGTATTACTGCTCTACGACTAATTAACCACATGAATTTAAACAAGTAATTTATTTCTTCCTACCAAATTTTCCTCATGTACAAAATATGAAGTATAAATTAGGTGTTACTGAGGTCTCTTTCAGGTCTAAAACAGAATTCTTTGAGTTATCTATCATCAGGTAGCCCCTCATAGTTCTTAGGTATAAAATGGTCCACAGGAAAAAAATCTGGCATACAACCGATATTAAACTAACGATTATTAAATTCCTAACCTTAAGACTTCAACTTCATATTTTGGGTCATTATTAAATCTAAAATTCTTTTTCCACTCTAATTTGCCACATATTTTCACACACACAGGGCTGACAGCAAGTAGATTTCAGAAGCAAAGGAATTTACAAACTGAATTAGAAAGGACATAAACATACAAGGCTGGAACAAGAAACCTGAAAATAGGACACCTCCATTTGGTTATGTTTCCAAGCCTTTCTGAATTGTGAAGTTTTCTAAGTAAAAGAAGCCCCAACAAAATCCTGAAGTTCTGCTATACATGCAAAACTTTTGAGCTATCTATGCTCAAAAGATTATGACATATTGAAAAAGAACATAAATATTATTACCTGGAGGTGCTGAAGATCATCCTCCTGGACATTTTGAGATAAGTTATATACCTTGATTAAGAAATAAAGTTAAAATGAGAAAATAATTAGCATCATCCTAAGTATTTACTTTGTTATTCTCTACCTTTCTAAATATCAGTTGTCACAAACTTGAACTCTTACACACATTCTTGTACAATGATATTTATAAGACCTTATGAGAGGAGGAAAAGAATCTTGAGAGATAACAATGTACAATGATCATAAAATTGTTCTAGAAATGCAACAGCCACCTGCTCTGGAGGCAAGATATTAAAATTACTTTATGAACCTCTTCTGACAATCAGTCAGCAAAATACTCCCTCTTACAAGCACATGAAAGTAATGGCAATTTAAATCTGAATAACCTATACATAAAATTGTCTTGAAAAATTATGTTGACTCCTTCACAGTTTCTTATCTTAGTTATGTCTATAGACAGTTTCATTATATGGAAGTTAGGTTCTGAAGATCATGCTCATGCCTTTATACATATGCATTATTACTTCGAGAACAGAGTACTGTATTAAGGTGACATTTTTAGAGGGGGATAGATATCAGTAACATCAAAGAAAAGTTAAGGATGTGTGTATTTTTATGTACTAATACAAATAGTATACTTTGTGTACCTATTTAAATAACATATCGCCTCTCAGATAATAACAGTCATTACCAAGGACTTAGATTTTTCAGTGAAAATAGTCAATGTCTTTAGGTAAAACATAAATAGTAAATAATACATATTGAAAAGGCAAAGTCAATCTGGTTTTAATTGGCTTGTATTAACAGCTTATATTTATGAAGAAATTAGATATTAAGTCAGTATTTTAAAGGCTCATTCATTTAAGAACGTATACTGTTAAAAGCCAGTCAATCATAGGTTATAATCATGGCATTTTATCTTAAAGTCCTTTATAAAAAAAAAAAATTCAGTCTTCCTTCTATCTACCTTCTCCTAACCACATGAGATGCCCTCATTGCTGGTTCACTAGCTCCATTCTCTCTATTTGCTTATCATTTCAACCTTGATTTACTCATCCTAACCACTTTGCTTTTTCTATCTTTTTAAACTATCTTACCTTTCTCTAATGGTCTGTTTCTTGCCTACTATCTCTTCTTTCCAGTAAAAAGAAAATATTTTAAATTTGTCTTTAAATCTTTTATGCTTTGTGTTCTATGGTTATAGTAAAACTCCCAAGGACATTTGGGACAACTTTTAAAGTCTATAATAACCTCAAAAACAATAGTTTAAAAAAGATAGAGAAAGAAAAAGGAAGGGAAGGTAAAAATTTTATAAGATATTTACTTTCTTAAATGTATGTTAAGATGTTTCTACTAGCTATTTAAATAAAATTTTGCATTTATAAATCTTGCTTCATTAAATATAATTTATAATAAGTGGTCCCAATGCATCTCCACACATTATAAGATTTAATACCAGGAAATTTATTGCAGGCTTTAAACAGAAAAATATTATCAATAATATCGTGAATCTACTTTCTGATGAAAGTAGGCAATTTGAAAACTAATCAGAAATTGCATTACAGTAACAAAAACAATTCTACTCTTATAGCAATCATAAACACTGGTATGCAAATTGAGCCAAATAATATATATGATTTAACATTTCAGTTGTTTGTTCCATTCCCACACATATGTAGAAATATACATATTCATATTTTTAGGTAAAGAAACATCTATCAAAATGGATTTGTTTTATTCCATACCTGTATTGAGCTGATCATTGTGCTAAGGGCAAATACTGTGGCCGAATCTCTCAAAGTTGACTGACTATCAAAGGTTCCCTGAGTATCCATCAATAGCACTGCAACCTACAGGCAAGTAGAATGCATTATTGATAGTTTATAAAACTTGTATAGTATTAGGGTTACCACAAAATTAACACCATAAGAACTAAAGTAAACCATTAATAATGAACACTTTATATTTTACATGTGCCAAGAATGCCACAGAAAATAAAAAATATTAATTAGCTATCGAATACTGTAATGATTACTTTTTACTGGTAATCCAACATAACAGAAACAGCACTGAAGCAAAGCATATATGTTAGCTTGCTGATCTACTTTTCTATAGTCTCTGTGATTTTGCCTACCCTGAGCACTAAAAAGGTTAATAGGGAACATGCAATAAAATGCTACCCACTTTCTTTTTAAAATTCATGTCAAATAGCCAAAAATTAGTTTTCAAAATAGTATTTTTGAAAGAATGGTAATTGTTTCAAGTGAAAAATCTATTTTCTTTAAGAAGTTCACATCATACCTTTTTACCATCAGGTTTATTGATAAGGAAGACCTCACTCCATATCTGGATTCCCGTGGTCTCTCTTTCAGACCCACCTCTCCATGAAAAACCAGTCAATGGTTCATTGTAATCTCCAACCCAATCGACTGATTCCTATAAATTAAGAAAATCTATGATACAGAACTGAATATGTGGTATAGTATTTTCCATTCATCCATTCCATTTTGTATCCCTCTCCACTCTAGTCAAAAGGAAACGAATATGCACATCTATTGTATTGATACAATTTATTTATTCATCCAAAAAGTAATTACAGAGAAGCAACCATCTGCTACATTTTATGCTAAGTCTTGCCACACAAAGATATTCTAGACTGGAGGAAGCTCATAGCTTACCAGGGAGACAGACATACTAACAAACCATTAAAATGCAATATATGCACAACAAAATGGGAGTATATATTGGGCATAAATGGAAGCGTAGGAAAAGAAATAACTAACTCTTGATCAGGTAAGACTTCATAGGAGAGGCAATGTTTCAGCTAAGACTTGAAGGATGCTTAGAAATTTTCCAGGTAAGCAAACTTGGGGAGGGCATTCCAAAAATAAATAAATAAAGATATGAGAGAGCATATTATATCAGAATAAAAACAATAATATAAACAACTGCTTTGGTATTAGGGGAGGAGGGAGTGAAGAGCAGGAGAGGCACCTAGTAGTAGGTGCAAGAAAACAAAAACAAAACAAATCTGTTATACTTTAATATGAGCAAATGCTATTTAACACAAGCAACATGATGAGTGTTATTATTTCACTCTAATGTTTATTTAACAGTTAAAACTATGAATATGCCTAAAACTGTATAACCCCAAATAATGTATACTAATTTTGTTCATTTAATTTTCCTGTATTAAGTAGCATATTAATGTTGGCATGCTAGAAATAATGATAAGAGTTTTGCTTGTTTTCAAAGCCTGTGAAGTATTTTAGTAGTTCTGTTATTGATTTGTTTGAACTGATGCTAGAGATGGATGTTAAAATTGACATTACAAAATTGTTCAAAAATAACCCAACTATAAAAGATCAATCTAAAATGGATAATTACAGTACAGATACATACTACAAAGTTTCTTTGTGTAGTGTGTCTATTCTACTTCTTTTGCATCAGAATTATTAGGGGGAAAAGAGTAGAAAAAATACTGGTATGCTCTCCACTCTCAAACCTCTGTTCCTCAACTCTAATCTCCTATTTATCCTATGCTTTTGGTTTATCTTAGATACCTTTAAAATCTCATTTCTGTGACATACTGTTGTCTCAAGTGTCATGGCACTGTTGGTTGCTTCTGGGGGTAGGGTAAGGGGGAGAACTGAGTAGGAAAAGATAAGAGAGAACTTTCTTGGGTAAAGGCAAAATATACTTGATAGGGGTTGAGGCTACACAGGTATATGCATTTTCCAAAACAAAACAAAACAAAATAAAACAAAACAAAACAAAACAAAACACAGTGTACACGTGAGATCTGTGCATGTTACTATATGTAAATTTTACAACAAAAGAAAAAACTAAATAAATACTGAAGTATTTAGTAATAATACATATTGAAATATTTACAGGGGAAGAAGACTGATGTCAGCAATTTACTTTGAAATGAGAGACAAAAACAGGGTGGAATTATAGATGGAATAGCTGGAGACACAAACTATAAAGCAAAAGTATTATTAATGGTAGAATCTAGGCAGTGGATACTCAGGTGTTCACTGTAAAATTATTTTAACTTTGTCGCATGCTTGAAAATGTCATAATAAATATCAGGGGAAATGATTATGATAAAAAAAGTTATGACAAGTTATTTAACATTTTAAACATTATAATCATATCATTATAAAGTATCTATCTTTAGAAAAATTTTTAAAAGTTATGTTCCAAGGGAAATGTAGTGAGATGGCTTCAGACAAAAGTGGCCTATGTAGTTTGGTGCCCAAAGTACAAGTAGGAATGATTACACTATAGCATTTATTAACTAGTTCATATTTAGGGTACATAATAATAGAAATGGAAATATTGGACACTATTAAATAAAACACAAAGTGACAGAAGTATAGAAACAAGAAAACATTAAAGCACTTCTTACATACCTGGTTGTACATGTATCTCAACATGAAGTCCATTAGGAATGATTTTCCTTTTCTAAATGCTCCAGCAACAGATACAGCAACGACCTCCTTGTCCCTGACAGCCTCTGAGAGAAGGATTCGATTTAGTGCAGTTTCATCTAACTCAAAGGAATGGTCGTCTTTGACAATGAGGACTTGGACTGGTCCTGCCTTTTTCACTGGCTCCTCCTCTTCTGAGCTCCATTCATATGTCTTTTCTGAAAACCCACCTGCTGAATACAACAGCAATTTATTTAGCTAATCATTTCAAAATACCAAGAAATGTATATATACTTCCCAACTCTCAAACATCTGAAACAGGAGCACAGTAGGATTAGAAATACTCATTTTAGTGAACTACATTAATGTCATTTACACAATATCTCAGAAGATTTACATTTGTTTTTTTCTGATCATGTAACCAAGTCAAACAGAATTTTATTTTCGAAAAAGCTCTAAGTCAGTGTAGAGATCTCTACAGAGTGACAATGAAAATCAAAGCAAAGGACTCTACTATTGGAGCAGAGGAATAAAGTGACTTTAGTTGACACTTTCTTCATCTCTTAAGAATAAATTTAGTTATTCACATGAAAGGGCCTTCCAACACTTTTTAAGCTGAATATACATAGGAAGAAATACATAAGAGTACTTGGAATCACATATGTTTGAATTTGGAATAAATCTCTAAAGCACCTCATTCAGGTCCTTCCAACGCATGCCTCCTATCTAAAAAATCCTAGACTCTTGTCTAAAATTATAGCTCATAGCAATGGAAGTTACAGATAATTAAACTGGTTAGGGCCAGATTACAGAGGATCTTCAAATCTATAGAAAAGAGGTCTGCAAATAATTCAATTAAAAAATAAGAAAGTTTTGAAAGTTACTTTATGTAGAGATCTTACAAAAAAGCTGTGTGACCCTAGGAAATTACTAAACCACTCAATTTCTTCATCTGGAAAATGAAAATTACTAATATTACCTATTTAATAGGGCTGTTGTAAAGATTAAGGGAATTACTATACATGAAGTGCTGAGAACAGCGCTCATAAAGATTAGCTATCGTTGTCATCACCATCACCACTACCTTGGAACTACTGATTGAATTAGATATTCCTGGAAAAAATTCAGCATACTTTTTATAAAAAATTTGTTGTGTGTGTGTGTGTGCACACTTCCATGTTTTTGGGGTTTTCTATTAAATGATCAGAAATGCTATTTTTGACAGAGGTCACCTTTTAGAAGTCATCCTCAATAATATACAAGAATTTGGGAACCTACACCTTGGCACTTGTGCTATATTACAAAACAACCTCAATGTGTCAAGTGACACATTCTTATATCTACTGCCTTTGTAATATAACTTTGTAATGTCCTCCCACTTTGACTCTGGCATCAGCCACATGATTTGCTCTAGCAGACATGCCTCTGCCATTCACCATGAAAATATTCCTAGACTTGTCTGTTACAGAAAGAGAGACACTTGGAACAGGGGCAAACTGTCCAGTCCCAGTTAAACCCTACAGCAAGCTGACCCCCAGCCATGTAAGGGAGCCAAGTCAAGATGAAGAGAGTAACCTAACAACCATTTCAATATGTGATCAATAAATGTTTATTGTTCTATGCCCCTGAGATTTTGTGATTGTTTATCATGCAGCATAATGGGCAATAAACAACTGATACAACCTATACAACCCCTTGCTTTAGAAAGGCAGTACAGTATAGTGGTTAAAAACACAAGTTCTGGAACCAGATTGCTGAGATTTGAAAGAAGGCTTCACCATTTCCCAGTTGAGTAAACTTAGGCAAGTTGTTTAATTTCTCTGTGTCTATCTCAGAAAGTTGTTCTAAATTAATATATGCATATAACACACTTTATAACAGTAGCTGGTACATAGTAAACACTATCAGTATTATTATAGATTTAGGAAACTAAAGCCAAGATGTAACCGATTTTGCCTAAGAAAAGGAAATAGAATTTCTGTATCAGACAATCTATCATGGATGCTTTCTTGTGTTATTTATCTATTCCTTTTAATATTCTAGAAAAGTATTTATTATTATCTGTATTTCTGACACATGAGAAAATTAAGAATTGGATTAAGTAACTTTCCCAAGATCATACCACTAGGAAGTGAGATATCCAAGTCTACATAGTTAGCAACTGTGAATAGACCCCAGGTATATAAGTTTCATCCAGACCTTACTATTTATAATATTCTGACTCTTCAGTGGAAATCAAACAACTCTTGGACAACACATAAATGAGCTTGTTTGTTTTGTATCAGAAGAACAGAAAGTCAAAACATTTACCAATTAATTCCTTAGATCAGATAAATGACCTAACCTTAAATAATGCTGACCTCAAATCAATCCTTAATGTTAACGTTTGAAACGAACTGGACTCTTAAATAACCTTTCATCTAAGTTTGTGAAAATATACTTAAATAGACATTTGGTAAGTTGTAACTAAAGAAAAACAAGGCAATTGTATATCTTGGTATACTTTTATGTGAGTCATCAGAACACATTGATATATATATATATGTGTGTGTGTGTGTGTGTATATATATATATATACACACATATATATACACACAAATATATATGTAACATTTATAACTTTATATATTGCTGTTCATCTATAAAGTAGTGCTATTTAAATACTGCACATCTAACATGCAATTTAGTTTTTCAATAATAAAGACAGCTATATACCAATACTTTCTGAACAATAGTATAAAGCATCTAGAGACATCAGAACCATTGCCTAGAGCCATGAATCAGAGTTGTTCTCTCTGCAAAGTTAAAAAGAATGAATTTTATATTCAATAGATTATAGCTTTTATGTTGCCAGATCACAGATGCTGGAGTTAGCCTTTGTTTAAATCCCAGCTTCACAACTTACACATATATGAAGTTGTGGAAATTATTTAACCTCCCCATGGCTCACTATCCTGTGTCCAAAAAATGAGATTAAAAATCGCACATACATCAGAGAAACTTTGTTATAATTAAATGAAATAATGTTCATTAAATGAAGACCAAAGAGCCTGACAAATATAGTAAGTGTTCTGTGTTTATCGATACATGAATGGATAAGCAAAATGTGGTATACACATACTATAGAATGTTATTCAACCTCAAAAAGAAAGAAAATTCTCATATACGCTACAACGTGGATTAACCTTGAGGGCATTATGCTAAGTGAATTAAGACAGTTATGAAAAGACAAATACAGTAGTGTATGACTTCATTTATATAAGATACTTAGAGCAGTCAACATTATAGAAAGAGAAAGCAGAATGGCAGTTGCCAGAGCCTGGGAGGAGGAGGGAATGGGACTTAGTGTTTCATGGATATACATGTTTTGTTAGATGAAAATAGTTCTGGGGATGGATGTGGTGATGTCTGTACATGGATGTACTTAATATTACTGAACCGTACACTTAAAAATGGTTAAGATGGTAAATTTTATGTTATGTGTATTTTCCCATAATAAAAAAAATGAGAAAAAGAGGCATGTAAAATTTTAAACCAAATATTATAGGAGAATATTTTATAACTTTGAGATAGGGCAGGATTTCTTAAAATATAAAGAGCACAAACCATAAAGGAAAATATTAAATTGACTACATTAAATATAAAACTTCTGTTTATTAAAATGTACCATCAAGAGAGCAGTCATATCACAAAGTGGCAAAATATATATGTAAGACAAATCACCAACAAAGGTCTTATATCAAAATATTTAAGAACTTATACAAAGCAAAAAAAAAAAAAAAGATAACTTAATAAAAAATTAGTAAAAGGCAAACAGGTACAGTTTAGTAAATATGAATGACTAATAAATATATGAAAATATACTCATACCTAATTGGTAATTGGTAAAATGCAGATTTAAACCATAAATATCATTTTGTGCCTATTATAATACCAAGTACTTTGTGGAAAAATGCATACTCTAGACTCCATTTATATTTGGTTCTTAAAAATGTAAAATGAAATTATGCATTATATATAATATTAGATACATATTACATTTACCTATTAAAATTATCAGGAAATGAGAAACACCAGATTTATGAAAGTATTTATCTTTGGAGAGGGATTAAGAAGAGGTGGCCACTAAAGTGGGGCACAGAAACAATTTCTAAATATTGATAAAGTATATTTCTTCAGCTTGGAGGGGGGATACAGGTGCTTACTATTCTTTTCAAAACTCAACATCTATGTCTTATTTGTATTTTGTAAACAGATATTTTCATAAGAATTTTTTATATAAAAAAGCAAGAGCCTCTAAATTTAAAAATACCCCAACATTTTTAATGACTAAAAGTAACTCACAGTAGATCATTTCCCTGATGATAATTTTCCTGACAATCATGGGTTCCACTTATAGTTTAATCACTAGTTTTAAAGATAATGAAGGCTTCGGAGTTTGAAATAGAGCAAAGCTATAACCTAGGAGACATCAAGACGAGGTGTAAGCAGATACAAAGTATAAAAACATATATATCTATGGGAAAAAAAATGTATTTCATGAAGATGTAGGGAAGGCAAATTAAATTAGAAAAATAGGGAGGGGAGTGTCTGTAGGGAAGTACATGCATTACCCATTAGAAAATTTATTTTGTTTCGTAAGGAATAGATATTTAGAAACTGAGGCAAGTAAAAAGAAACAAATAGCCTCATTTCATGAAAAATAGAGTACATCCAATAAAAAGAAAGATCAAGAAGTAACTATACTATACTCAAGATTATTTTTACATTCTTCCAAAGAAGATAAACGAATGGTCAACAGGTACATGAAAAGATGATGCTTAACATCACTAGTCATTAAGGAAATTAAGAAAATGCAAATTAAAACAATAAGACACCACCTTACAAGGTAAGAGATAACAGTGCTGTCATGGATATGGAGAAAAGGGAACCCTGTGCACTGTCATGAGATTGTAAATTGGTACAGCCACTATGAAAAACAATATGGAGGTTCCTCAAAAAAATTAAAAGTAGAACTAGTTAAAAATATGATCCAGCAATTTCACTTCTGGGAATATATCCAATAGAAATGAAAACACTAACCTGAGAAAGATATCTGCACCCCCATGTTCACAGAAGCATTATTTATAATAGTTGAGACACAGAAACAACAACATAAGTATCCACGGATAGATGAATAGATTAAAAAGTTGTGATATATATGTATATGTATGCGTATCTATCTATGTATCTACCTATGTATCTATCTATGTATTTATGTATCTATGTATCTATGTATCTATCTATGTATGTATCTATCTATCTATCTATCTATCTATCTATCTACTTATCTATCTATCCTCACACACATACATATACACACACATTCGCAATAGAATATTATTTAACAATAGAAAACAAGGAAATTCTACCATTTGGAACAACACGGATGGACCCTAAAGGCATTATGCTAAATTAAATAAGTCAGAGAAAGACAAACACTATATGATCTCATTTATATGTGGAATCTAACCAACTAACCAACCAACCAACAAATCAATAAAACCAGCAAATTAATAGAAAAAGAGATCAGATTTGTGGTTACCAGAGGTGAGGGGTGGGAGTAGGAGGAATTGGAGGAAGGGGGTCAAAAGGTACAAATTTCTAGTTATAAGATAAATAAGTACTAGGGATGTTATGTACAACATGATCACTGTATTTAACACTGTTGTATGATATTAAGTGAAGTTAAAAGAGTAGATCCCAAGAGCTCTCATCACAAGGATAATTTTTTTATTCTCTTATTTTATCTAAATGAGATGATAGATATTAAATAAACCTATGTGGTAATCATTACGCTATATGTAAATCAAACCATCATACTATATACCTTAAACTTCTATAGTGATGAATGTCAATTATTTCTTAATACAACTGGAAAAAAGAAAAAAGAATAGTTTTTAATCTTTCCTCAAAAAACAAAAACAGAAACCTAAAAATTAATTCTCAACAAATGCCTTTAAAAAAAATAGACATTTACTACATTCACTGTGAAGCTAAGATAGTTTGTTATTTTTTTTTTTAAGGGCAGGAAAGGCTGACATTTTAGAGTAAATATTATTTTTCTAAAACAATATTGCACTGGCATTTACTGTTACGTTGTAGAAAACTCAAATTCCCATGCGGTATCCCAAATTTTTAAGCAACTGTAATTAACAAAAACGATAAACAAAAAAGGGTGCACTTCTGTTTTGTTTCTGGTAGTTCTTAAGCTCTAAGTCCAACTCTGAAAACTGCTTTTTGGCCTACTGCTTCTGATATTCATCTGTCCTCTTTATTTTCCACACTAACACATTCTCTGCCTTCTTTTCTAGTTCAAGGTGATCAAATTTATAGAGCCTTGCTTTCTTATGTCAGCTTAAGCCTAGACAGACTTGTTGTGGCACCTTTTGGCATACTAATTTAGTTCCTTGTCCTTATCACATTGACTGGGGAAGCAAATAACTCTAAATTTAAATTCTAGGTCTATAACTGATAAATTATGGAACTTCTAGCAAGTTACTCATGCTCTCTGAGTATCAGATTCAGTAGATAATAACACCTACTTTTAAAGAACTGACTTCTAAATGCTTAAATTTATTCAAACATTTAGTTCAGTGTAGATTTAGGTACGGGTAGTAAGATTCTCAGTTCTACTTACAAACCTGCTTCCCAGTTGTATTCCTGAGTATAATCCTCAAATACCATCCCCGACTCTGGGTATTAGAAGAGATGCTTTTCTGCTTTCTACCCTCCAGGACCCTTGTAGGACCTAACAGGTCACTGACTATTCAGGTAATAATAATATGTCCTTATCTGAATTTTAGGTCTCTTGTACAGATTTTAAAATATCTCTCTTGCCCTTTTCTTGGAAATAACTCTATATGCCAATTCTGGATAGTCTACCTTTGCCCTCTGCCTTTTGCTTTCTTACATGTCTGAAAAAAAATTTATTTAGGTAGATGATAAAGTCAGTCTTTTATAAACTGACACTGAGGGTTTTTTTTGTATCTGAGACCTCTGACATCTCTGAGGGCCTGTTCTCTCCATTCCCCTTACACCATTCTCCATTGTCTTATAAAACATTCCATAGTATCATGATATACAAAATAAATGATAAGATGATCTCAAGTTCTAATCTTAGTCCTCTAACTTACTAAATATATGACTTTCGTCAAGTTATTTAACCTACCTAGACTCAGTTTTTTCATTTACAAAATAGCGAACATGTCCTGCCAACTTAAGAGGCTAAAGATCACATGCAATACTGTAGGTGAATGTGCCTCCACAAACTGTAGTTCTATACAACGCAGAGGTATTATCCATTTAACGAAGAGGCAGTATAGAAGAGCATAAAGATAAAAGAAACTGAATTTAAAAAGCCAGAGTTTAAAACCCTGGCTGTATCATTTACCTTTTAATATGTTAAATTGAGGATTATAGTACCTAACTCATTGATATCAGCTCAATGATGTTAGCTATTACTGTTATTATTAAATGTCCACTATGTGTTAAGCATTCTACTAGGTGCTGGTAATAAAATGGAATCAAATATGGCTAACACTTTGCCAAAACCTCTATCTCTTACTTACCATGCTATGTTTCCTAAGGCATTTATATCATATATTCTTTACAGCAAAGAAAAATTTGAGTAGGAAAGCATTTTCATAGAACATCAAGATAAGACCCTGCAATTCCACTACTTCTTTTCTGTGAAAAATTCCAGTGAACATATAGTTAACTCTGGTATTTCTTTTCCTAATTCATCATTTGAGTTGAAATTCTCTTGATGACTTCTGGGTGAACTGTCTGAGATACGTTTCTATCAAATATGAATAATCTAATATAGTATTTTTGAAAACAGCATCCAAAGACCACCTGCTTCTCAATTGCTCTAAAATGCTACTTAAAAGGGAGAGTCCTAGGCCCTATTTCAGACCTATTGATTCAAAAGCTCTGGCTGGAAAATGTGAGAATCTGCATTTCTCATAAATTCCCAATGTGATTTTTATGCAAATCCCATTTTAGAACCACATTACCAAGACAAAAAACTTCCACTACACAAGAAATCTGTAACCAAAGGAAATACTGAAGAACAATGATCCAAAGTTTCATGAAGGATAAAAATTTTAATCTTAAAAATTTTTTCACATGTCTATCTCTTAACAGAGTAGAGTCAACAATGCATGGGGATCAAGACCAAATTGACCTGAACATATATACCTTAACCGTGAGTGTTCAAGAAATTATTATTCTAGAGGCCAAGGGGAGGGGTGGAAAGGAAACACTTCGAAAAAGGTTATTCAGATTTCAGAGGAAGGAAAGAAAAGAGCATTATTGCAATACTCACACCTACTAAGATGGGGGGTTTAGTGATTTCAGAAAATAGGAACACTTTCTCATAAGAGCTCCCTGTTTAACTCTACGTCTACTACAAACCTTGGATAATCTCTCAAATGTAAACATTTTGTACTGGGAGTTAAGTTTGTCTTGTGACCAATCAGAAACAAGGAAAAAAAATCAGACTTTTAATAAAAGTAAACCAAAATAACTAATTAAAATTAAAATTGATACCTCTGGGTCTAATAGACAGTTATAGAAAAGATCTCACTGAGACATGGAAGAGAAGCAAGGAACTCTGAACATCGAGTGGGCTTAAACTTTCTAAACAATCATTCAAAGCTAATGAAGACAATATATTTCTACCCACCAAGCCACAGCAGCCTGAGTTCTGCTCTGGTTCAGATAATAAAATTCCGGAAAAGGCTTAAGTTCCTACGATGGTAGTGAGTTTAGCACTATGACTTGAAGAAACTGAGAGCTCAAGGCTGAAAAAGACGCCCAGCCTGCTCCCACTAATTGTCCTGAACCAAGTCTGAAGCAGCAGAGCGGGCGGGGCTGCGATTTCTCCTGCATCATTGCGCTCTCTCTTCTCCGCCTGCGTGAGCGCCGCCCACCCACTCGCGGCGTGAACACACTGGGCCTAGCCTCTCCTTTCCCCTCCCCTCCGCCTGGTGCTGAATCATGAGCCCAATATCTCCAAAAGGTAAAAATCAAAGAACAATGCCACCCGTAGGGCTGGCCTGAATAGGGCCAGGTCGGGGTGGGGCGGAAGGCTGGAAATCACAACTTTGCTTCCCTTCTTCCCAAATTCCCCACCCCAACCCCCAAATTAAAATCAGTACTGCAGCGCTGGGGGACTTCCAAGCGGGCGCCCCTTCTCCTGGGTTGTTCGGTTCTGCCAGGCTTTCACCGGGCCCAGCGTGCTCCGTCTCATTGTTCCAGCACCGCCTGCCCCGCCGGGAGCCCGCGCGCTGCCAAGCAGGCGAGCTTGCAGCTCCCCGGGAAGCGGGGGTTGGGAATCCCCGACTCCTCGCCCCTCTTGGCCGACTAACAACAGCCCCCCTGGCCACCCTTGTCGCCTTTCTGCCAATCTATTGCTAAAGCGGAACCAGTGAGTCCCTGGGAGGCCGGCGGTGGGTGCTGTCCAAATGCTGGGAGGAGGCAGACTAAGGGGGGCGGGGAAGAACCCGGAGGCTCCGGCCTGTGCGAGGCTGCAGCCCTCGCCCACAGGACGATTCTGGTTACGCGGGTACCACTCGGCCATGGTTCCTCTGGCCCGATAGGGAGCATCTCGGCCGTAGCCATCTCCCAGCCCTGGATGCTGGCGCCGAGCAGTCTTTGGCCCTCCTCGCCTCCAGAAGCAGAAAGTAGAGGGCCAGTCCCCGTGCAGGCTGCAGAAGTCACCATATACTACTCACCCCAACTGTTTCTGTCTCTGCGGTTCTTGGCCATGGTGGTCCAGGAACCCGTGGCGGTGAGGCGCAGTCACTGCGCTCGGTCTTCAACCCGGCCGCAGGTTGCTGACTGTGGGAGGCTCTGCCTGCGCTGGGCGCAGTTCTCTCACACTCTGAGGATGTTGCTGTGGCGCTGGTGGAAAGGAGCGGGGAGGAAAAGGGAGGAGAAAACGGATGAACCAAGCTCAGCATCACAAGCCCGAGTTCACACAAATACCAGCGTCACACCCTCCCTACCTCAGCCCACCCCCAGAGCGTGAAGACAGTGGCCAAAGATGTAATGCAACATTTTCAATGAAAAACACACACAAAAATCAACAGTACCCCCTCCCATACACTCTCAAAGAATTTAACAGCATTATCTAGTCACAGAAATATACAAAGCAATATACTACATTAATATAGATATAAAAAATATCTGTTTTCTAGAGCAGTTACATATTAGTATAAACATGCTGGCAACATCTAATCTCTAAAGCTAAGGAAGTTAAAATAATCTGCATTTATCTACCAGGCACCATTTTCTCTTCATTTTAAAATCAAGGTCATGTTAGTAAAGAGGGTATCATGCATTTTTGTACTGGTATACTGAACAGGCCTGCCTTTCAAATTTACGATAGCAAAATGACATCAAGATCAAGATAAATGAAGGCTGAAGATTCATCATAAACTGTAACTAAATGTCTAGCAGCAGTCCGGACCGATAATCCCTTTTAGGTGAGTCCCATTAAAAAAAGAATACAGTAGATGCCACAGAAACAATTCTACACAAGAGGGCTGGGTTGATTTGCACTAGAGAAGATTCCACATGTGGAGCTACATAATGACTGTCATCGACATCCGATTAAATTTTTAATAATCTGTAGACATTTTCTAAAACTAATTTGGCATGTGCCAAACAGATGAGTTAAACGGGAAAGACTCAATTGTTCAGAACTTTAATGGTGGCACTAATTTCTGTAATTCTCCACTGACAAAATTTAATTTTGATTTTCTACTTTGGCACAGGGGAGGGATTAGCTGAGGAGGTTTCACTTGGCCTTTCCAATAATAATAGCTCTTACTTCACATAAACCAAAAGTAGGGATTCTGCTACTCGATGTAGCTATTTCCACATACCTCTTGGGACTGGAAAAGTAACCCCACACAGGTCTTCAGACCCACTGTACCCACTATGAAATGGACCTCTATCAAGACTGCATTTGACTTTCCTAGGTCTCAACTCCGATCTTTGGAATTCTGGTAGTATTCTGAGATTGGAAGGATTAGTATTCGGGGCCAATATTTATTAACCTCTAGAGGTGTGAGGATTCCCCATTCCTCAATTCACAATCACCCTGGTAAAAGGTCACAAGTTCCTCTGGGACTACCTGTTTATACCTGGCCACACTGCAGGATCCTTCTTCAAAGGAACCTGGCATCTTTGTCAATTAAGGGACTCTGGGTTTCTGAATTGGCTTTAGTAAAGGAATTAGGTGAATCTCCATTATGGTGACTTCAGTTAGGTTTCTGCTCATCAGATATAAAATTTTTCTGCTTATATATTAATGGTTCCATTAATTCTTAGAGACTTGGTGATCATAGGCCACCACCAAAGATCCATGCAGTCAAAGACCCTGATTATCACTTCTTCCTGAAGGTTAACATGGAGATTGTGTTGACTGTGTATTTAACAGTTAAGAATTTTCCACCTGGCCTCTACCAGGGTCTCAGTATTCCAGCTGAAATCATGGATCCTGATTTGACTTCATTGTGGCATTCCCATCATCATCTCCAACCAACTGAGAACACCCGCCAAAGATTTTTTCAAGGATATCTGTGACTCCTTACACAATACCTTGATAAAAGTAAATTTCGTGGGCTCTCCTAGGGATGGTATGGATACAGCATGACTAAGCACATAACAGAGCAAGTCTAACATTCCCATCTCCATGAATCTTCACATTCCTTCCACTACAGTATGTGAGGGAAGTTCTGGCATTTCAGCATATAGACTACCAGCTTCTAGTAACCAATTTAGAAGGACTACCAGCTACTCAAGTCAATAAATCACATCTGAATCACACGTAAGTATTTGGCAACATGCTATAATTTCTTCGGTGCATAAGCTGTCTCCTCCAAGAACAGATCTTGTCCGTCTTTATCAAGGCTATGCTGAAATCTAACTCTTGTTCAGAGTTCTCAACCTCATTCATATCTGCCCAGATGCCCCATTTCAGGTAGCAGGGTCCCAGTACATCTCTACTAGTGCTCTTACCACAGCATAACCGATCTAGGTCTCATATTCAATTGATATCATAACTGTGGAGGCTTTACCGTTAGGCCCTGGGCTTGATCTTCAGCTGTATTTGCCCTGCAGCTACAAGAGATAAGTTTCTTCCAAGATGCCAAAGAAGCTTTCTCATTTTCTACTCCTGCCTTAAGTTGGAATTGAAGGCTCCCTATTTGTCTTTTTTCCCATGTATTCTCACAGAAGCAATCAGCAAATGACACCACAATTTTAGTAATCATCACTACCAAAGCACTTAAGTGCTAGAGATTGATCTTCCAATGCTGTGCTCTCCATAACGTGCCACTACTGATAGTTATTCGAGTAATTGTGATGCCACTCTATGCTATGGAATACCATTGTTCCATTTTCTGTGGCAAGTAGTTATACCAGTAATCATCAGATATGGAACACCATCCCAGAAAGCAACGGTTTCTTTCCTGAGGCTACTTCCCATTCACCTACCTATCAGTGTTCTGGCAAGAAAGAGCACAGAAAGAGAATCTAATGAAAGGACTATTTATAAAAATGAGGACAGGGTTAAAGGAATCAACAGGAGATAGAGAAGCACTCTGAGACTAGAAACAGTGGGAAGCCATTACCATCCTTGCCCTAAAGGGGTAAGGAAAAAGAACTTATTAGAATCCTACAAGAGCTATGTAGCTGTAGGATAAGGCAGTATGGTTTCTCAGAATACTAGTCTATATGAGGTGTAAGCAAACTTTAGGCGCCCCTCCTAAACATTATGTCCATGTGTTATGTGGAAATTGAAAAGGAACAACATAAGATTACCTGTAATTTGTATCTTTTCTTAGTTACTGAATTTGCAGGCAAGACCGATTTGTGAGTTGAATACAGAAAATATGATATAAATTCACTTCGAAACCACCATGGAGATCAGGGTAATAGAAATAGCATTTGAACATATCAGAAGAGCAATTCAATTTGGATAAAAAAGGAATGTGCACTGTCTTCCTCAACTCTTCTTTTTAAAACTCCCATGGTAATGACCTGATACTGGTTCTGAATGAGGTACATGTTTTACTGCTATCCAAAACAAAATAGCATTCTCCTATATGTACTTTGAGAACATGGTTTTTGGCTCAACAGATAACTGGACCTAATTACATGTACAGTTTAAGATTAACCATTTGACAATCCAAATCATAATTATGGCAGATGGCTTCTGACGTTTAATTAATTTATATTTAACAAAACTATAGAGCAGTCAACTCGATCACAGTTAGTTACATTTTGCAGCTAGTTTATGTTGGAAGACTCATCAGGAGCTTATATTGCTTAAACCTATATTTTCCATAGACTAAAATTAGTGTCCTCATGCTTCTTTCTTTCACACTTGAGGGTTTTAATTAGCCATTCTGTCTTGACTGGTAAATTGTGACCCCTCTCTACATAGAAGTTAAAAATTTTTACATACCCAATTTTTTAAAATTCGGTCTTGGCTAAAGTTGATACCAGAGGTTACAGCTTGCAATTAGCATTTTACTAAACAACTTTGAAAAAATGGAGAAAATACTATAAAACCAGAACGACTATTATAGGTTGTTATGAAAATTATAAGAAAAGCTGAAATAAATTTACATGTCAGATATTATGAAGACACTAAGAAAATAAGATAATAAAATTTGGATGAAGGGCCTCTTAAGCCATATTTAATCTTATTCCATTCCTTGTCATTATAAAATTGGGTAGTTTGTAAGGAATTCTCCTGTTAGCTACATATTTTAAAATTATTATTGTATAACCTCCAACCTTGAAAGTATTACTTAATTGTTTAGGATGTAAAATTAAATTTATGTACTGCATGTTTCTTTTATGAAACTTGAATTTGAATTTCTTTACCAACCATGTAATATTTAACCACTAGTTATGACTTACCAACCTTATTAAAATAACTCAACCAGTAAGTATGAAAAAATCCTTACGATTCTTTTGGAGGTAGTATAAAGTGAATGCTTTTCCCTTTGCATCAATTGTGGTGCAAGTAAAATAATGATTATAGCAGACATGTTTTTTTAACCACCAAGTAGAATCACGACTTTTTCCATGCTATCCACCTCTGAGTTGATGGTCAAGGCATATGGATCTTCCATTACTGGCAACATAAAATATCTGTACTCCAGGGTCTCATTGAGGCCTATGACTTCAATTTTTTTATTGCTTAATTGTGTTTCAAGAATAACATGCAAGAAGGATTATCAGACGGACATTTATCTTTGTTTCAAACTGGGAATTCAAAGTTTCCACTTTATGAAGACTCATGAGGTAAATTTTTCTGAAATCTTAGTATCAGGAAAAAAAATGTGCCTCTCTTTTCATCAATTGGTTCATTGTGATCTCAAAAACACTATAAAACCCTCTGCTTTGGCTAATTTGTTATATTGTTCTGGTGTCCTATTTTTCCTCTATTTAACATCATACCTATTTCCTCATTTACTTATTTTTGTTTTGTGTTATAGTATATCTATAACTATACGATACCTCAAATTCTCTGGAATAATGCGGGAATAAGTAGGAATAAATATATTTCAGACTAGAGAAAGGATCAATGCTTGTAGGGTCACAGCAAAGAAAAAAGAATCTATGACAGTAAACAAGTACTAGGATACCAATAGAACATTTGAAAAGATTTTGAGTCATTGAAGCCAAAAGTATGTGCCCACCAAAACAAGTGCCAAGAAGCTTTGAAAGAAGGAACTGTTCTTCAACAATTTTTTCAATGCAGCAAACACATAGGCTTTGTCCATAGAGCATGTAAGTCTGAGCTTACTTATGTTCCCTAAATAAGTACCCTTTGTTCATGGAGCACAAGAAAATACATATATTCCCTATCCTGTAAAGGTGTGAATTTAACCTCTCGATCATACAATTGATTACAATGATCAACAACAGAAAGCGTATTGCCCAAGAACAGAATTGAATTGGATGTTCGAAGCCGCAAGTCAACATCTGCGACTTGCTCTTTTGTGATTTTTCAGTCACTAAATGCACTGAGTGTTTCTGGCTTTTCTGTTCAAAACCCCTACTGGACTCTAGAAATAACTTTGCCAGTATACATAAACCCAGCAACTTCTACCTTCAGAACACGACTGGAACCGAAATTGCAAACCAGCTTGTGAAATATCAGCCAAATTACTTCCCTGAATTTCTGTTTGATATTCTGTGCATTATGAAGTATTTTAAAATCTTTTATATTTGCTAGCCCTCTTTATAATCCTGTAAAACGCTTTATAAACACTTTCTTGGATGTCAAATGTAAACCTTATCCTCCTCAAGTTGCAGATAAGGATACTGAGATATTGCCAAATATGACGTCTTGTCCCAGATTACAAACTCACGAAGTGGTAGAACCAGAACCAGGTTGTGGTCCCTGACTTTGTTTTAGCTTCTGCAGAACTCTTGATCCAATTAAAGGGGCAATACCTGCGGTGAGATACCGCATGTGTCCAACATGAATAAGTGCCATTGAGACTTCCTAGGAATTCGAGCTTTCAGAAATGTCTCGGATAAACTCAGTAGAAGACAGGTTGTGCAGGTGTGCAGTGCAGCCTTAAACTGGTACCACTGGGAATGGTTTGCAAAACAGGAAGGTGCAGTAGGGTGTGCCACGGCTTAGTTAACCTGGCACTCCTCCACCTCCTTCCCTGGCGCCCCACTGCCAGGTTACTTCTGGCCCAGTGCCCTCAACATACCTTTTCCGTGAGAGGCCTGCGTTGCCATCGCCCTCGTGCCCACCCTTCTCCCTTTACCCGTCACCGAGTTTACCTGACGAATCTGGGGGCGGTTTAGCGGAGGCCGGCCGGCCCACGAATGCCCAGGGGCGTCCCTAATCTCTGCGAGTGGGTAGCAGAGCCGGGGCCAAGGAAGGGCGCACCCTGCCGGGGGGGTTCAGTGGCCCGGCCGGGAGGCTGTCGTGTCCCGATCAGGCCTCAGGGCGGCACTCTGGTCCCGCAGCCGGCGCGCTCGAGCAGCTGGGCGCCGACCCACGCTGGCCGGGAACGTGTTTCCCGGTGACGCAGCCCCGGTTGGGGAACGTGGTGCGGCGGCAGCGGCAGTGGCGACCGTACGCGCCTCCGCCGCCTGCAAGGGGACGTGCGGTGCAGCGGGAGGCGGTGGCGCCAGGCTTGGAGCGACGGGCGGGCGCTGGGAAGTAGGACGCAGGCGCTGGCAAGCAGGACGCAGGCGCCCGCTAGGAAGTAGGTCCCGGGCGCGGTGCTCAACAAAGAGCTGGGCCGCCCCGCGCAGGTACCGAGCTTGCCCCGGGCCCCCGCGGGCTGAGAGGCTGGGCCGAACAGTTGGCGGGCGGCCGGGGACGGGCCAGGACCGCGGCCGGAACGGGGCTGCTAGGCGCCGGGGACCCTTCCTGGCCCGTTTCTCCGGTGGGGCGGAAGGGAAGGGGCTGGGCCGCTCGGGGTCGTAGCCCGCCGCGCTGAATCGCCTTTGCTTGTCCCTCGTGCAGGCCGAGTTGCGGGCAGAGGCTCCATGTTGGGAAGTGGTGCCACTCGTTCTCGTTAGCGGGAATCGGGGTGCCGCGGGCAGAGTCGGTGGGGGCCGGGCGCTGAGCGAAGATGGAGGCCCCGCTGCGGCCTGCCGCGGACATCCTGAGGCGGAACCCGCAGCAGGACTACGAACTTGTCCAGAGGGTCGGTAGCGGCACCTACGGGGACGTCTATAAGGTGAGGCAAGCTGGATATTGGCCCCGAGCCGAGCTCTTTTCCTGCGGTTGGCTGGCTCCCGGGAAATAGGGCTACTTTCTGGCGAAGTATGAGGAGGGGGAATGATGCTTTTATTGTTGCATCTTGGAAATGAAGCGGCCGGGGTTCCTTTACTCCGTTCAAAACACCCTGTACATTGCTTGCTCAAATCGATACCAAGGAACAGAACTAACCACACCTTTGCAAACCAACGTTGTATTTTGTGTGGTATAAAGGCATTTTAACGCTATTTATGGTATTGAAGGGAGTTCGAATCTGGTTATGGAGTTCCTCTTGAGGATGTTCTAGTCTTAGCATGAAAAAATATTTCGTGGAAGATGTGGACAGGACAGAATATTGACATTCCGACATTTGCATTTTTTAAAAAGAAAACCTAAAATGGATGAACTTGATTTAAAAAGTGATATGAACCCCTTTCTCTGAATTTTAACTGTACACAATCTAATCCTGGGTCATAATGACGTGTGCACAAACATTATCCTATGTAGAAAGATGCTTTTCCTGGCAGAAATTTAATCATTTGTATCTGGTCGATAGTTTTTTTCTACTTTTAGCAGTTCCTCTCACAGAGATGTATAACATCCCATGACCAAAAGTGGGTAAGAGCTGCTGTCTTTTTTATTGTGCTCTTTTGCATTATTTGAGACAAATCATGAGGGTGAGTTACTCTTAATTTGGGATTTAAGAAAACATAGAGAAGAAACCCAATTTCCTAAGTCCATTGAGTTCTTCAAGGAGGAAGGAGGTTGTTTCAGATTGCCTTATGCTTTTCCTTTTCTGTTCCAAAAAGGAGCATTAATGCAACTCACGTGGGTATATTAAGGGACATTTCCTTGATTTTGCAACAGCTTTGTTTATTGGATTCAATCATGGTATATATCTATTATTCCCAACAAAATTCCTGCATGTAGCTAAAAGTGCCTTGTGTGTCATAAGGGGGATTAACCAGTAGATTCAAGTGGGGTATGTTGTTTTGCACAGGTGGAAGGAAAACATTCTTCCTACTTTTCTGCTTTTGTTTAGTATCCTCCTCTCTGTTAGCAGTTCAAGGTGGTGGTATGACAACTCTAGCACTGTTGGATCCTCATGGGATGGACTGTAATGGGCAGGCTTTCTATTCATTAAACAGACATTTGAATCTTACGTGCTAGGCACTGTTATAGATAAGGCATGTTGAATCGTGAGGTAGGTCCCAGCTCTTGCCTTGTATACTTTTGAACTCAAAGTGGATAATTATAACAGAATCCTCTTTTTCTTTATGTAGAATCTGAGGTAGTTAACTCTTAACTGTTTTGCCATGAATTAACCACTTTGTGAAATGCTCTTTAAAACATTGAAATTGCTGTTCACGTTCTCAGTCTTATTTTTCACTTATCTTTGTCTTATGATTCAGTATGTATATACTGTTTTTCCCACAAAAATCCCAAGATCTCGACCTTTTTTTCTTGATAAATATAACAACTAAAGCAACTATCAGGAGCTGGATTTTATTCTTGCCGGGGAAAGCAAAGAGTTATATTAAAGGGGCAGCTCATACTTCTTTCACTCTGGTGCCTCCTTTTCCTACAGCTCGCAAACAGAGGGTTAGGGACCGAATATTTATTATATACCACCATCATCACCACCTCTCCCCATGACCCTCTTCCCTCACATTTAGCCGTATACTCATTCTACACTAGGCTAGCCTCTGATTCCCAAACATCTTCAACTCCGGTTCCTTGCCTTCTGTTTTCCCTTGTTCTAATTACTTGGAATCACCTCTCACCCCCATTTTCACCTTTTGCTATCCTATCTGTCCATAAAAGCCTTACTCAAATGTTCCTCCAGGAAGCCCGAGAGACCCCATTCCTGCCATCTCTCCAACCTTATCTACTGCTCTTCCTTTTCCTTCATTCTATTCTAACCATACTGACCTTCTTACTCTTCCTTAAACAAAATAAGCATCTTCCCACCTTTGGGCTTTTGTTCTTGATATTCCGTTTGCTTAGAATGTCTTTCCTCAGACAGCCACATGGCTTGCTTCCTTCTTTCCTTGCTTTTACACCCTCTCCATCTCCCCCCTCCCCCCATTTTATTTTTTCCTTTGCACTTATCACCATTTAGCATGATGTTTTACTTATTTATTTTTTTTATCTGTCCCAGTCCACTAACATACTACATAAGGGCAGGAGTTTATCTATTTCATTCACTGCTCTATGTCTGACAGAACCTAGAAATGTGTCTGTCACAGAGTAAGTGCTTTCTAAAAATGTGATGAATGAATATCAGTAATTCTACCAACTAGTTCTGTGGGCATAGGCTTTTGCATATGCTTTTGACATAACAACACTAAGTTAACATTTAATACTCTATATTCCTGTAATGCCTATTATGATAGCCTACATGTGTACTTTTATTACACATTTCAATTATTTGAGTTCTCTAGGAAAAATGTTTCTGGAAAACTATTTTATAGCATATCCATTTTCAACACTCTGATTCCTACAGAATTTTGTCATTCTATATTTACTCCTTAATATTCCTAAAAACATGTACCATTCAGCTGTAGTGCTGAAGTTTTTAAGCTCAGAGCAGTTAGAGTAATTTTACTATTATCACTGTGTTTCTGATGAGCTGAACACCCTACGTAGTTTTAGAAGTATTTCCAATCAATGATATAAACTAATAAAATAATTACAATGAAGAATAATGAAGGTAAATTAGTTGCTGTTCTAATCAGATATTATCCCTACATTTATTATGTTTGAGGTATCTTTTTAAGCAGGAGCTTTAAAAGGACTACAGCTTTGAGATTCTTTGTAAATTATTTTTATGTTCTTCAAAACCATAGATCCCTTCTGATGTTCCTGTCTTTCCTGAGAATCTCCTAGAGGAGAGAGATCAATCTTAAACTGGCTATTCTTTGGCAGAAAGAAGAATGTAAAGATTCATTTAGATAAATGGGGTAATCATTGGGGGTGAGAGCAAGAAGTGGTTGAACGGAAAGAAACACAAAAGAGAAGAAATTTGGTTGAAGATGAATGAAGGATGAAATTTCAACTGAGCAAATTTTGTTTGTAATTACTGTTAATTTTTAAATGTGTTAACAGGAAAAGGAAGTGTGGAGATTTAGTTTCTCTACTACCTTCTGTCTACAGTGATCTAGACAATTGTGATATCACAGTACAAGATATTTAGGTTGTCGTTATCCAAATATTTGTACCAGAATTGTTCCCAGCCTAGATTGTAGGGTTCTAAGAACCATTTTTACCTTTCAAGGGGTTCTAAATTTAGAGTGAACAATCCCATGTATTTTTTTTCCTAATCGGTTTTGCTTTTTGTAGTTGTTTATGCAAATGTAACACGTTTAGCTCCAGGAGGACAGGAACAAAGGTGTGTCTTGCTCATCACTGTATAATAGCAGACAGATAGATGCTCAAAAAAATATTTGTTGAATGACTGTAGTTGTAGAAAATTACTCAGGTAAATATTGTTAATGATTTAGTATAGTTTTTTTTCCTAAATGTTTTTAAATTAATATGTTTCTAAAAATGGCTTTTATAAAATTGGGATCATGGTGTATCTCTTTTTTTCTACTTGATTGGAACAACATTTAAATTAAATATTCTTCAAAAATATCATTTTAAAGGATCCATTGAACAAACCCCCCATTTAGTCATTCTAAGTTTCATATTTCTTGTTTTCGATTAAAATTTTTTTAATTATCAATAATCTTATAATTTGTGTAGAAAATTTTGCTATGCAATCTTATCAATTCTATGGATTCCTCTGGATGCCGATGAACTGGGTCCACTGCCCTTTCTTTCTCTCCCCCAAGGCCGAAGTCACAATTCTGGAATGGGTTCAGACATTTTGATGCATATTCCAAGATTCCATTATATAGAGACAGAGCTTGATACATCACAACTCTTCTATAAGCATTCATTTATTCAAGAAATATTTATTGATTGCCAACTGTTTGTTAGGATATGAGGATGCAAACAAGAGAAAATACACCATCAACAAGGAACATAATTTAGCCAAGAAAACAGACATGTAAACAATCATAATATGATAAGTGCCGTAGTAGAAGTGAAAGAAACGCCCAGCCGTGTCTTTATTGGGGATTGGGGAAGGGAGGAGAGGGGAGAGAACTATCATTTGAACCAGGGAAAATTAACAGAGGAGGAAGCATTAACTAGATTTTAGAAGAATGCAGGGCAATTTCCAGGTGGACAAGATGGGAAAGATATTCCGTGCTGTGGGAATAGTATGCAAACACCTGGTGACTTGAGAAATCATGTTTTGAGGGATATGCATCTGCATTCCAGATTCAGTGTTACCAAACCTGGCAGAGATTTCATAGATGGAGAACACAGCAATTTTCTGGCATAAAAGGACCAGATAATGGATAACATGTCATGTCAGAGAATTTGGACTTCTTCCTGTAAAATGAAGAAACACTTTAGGAGGAAATCTTTCATGATGTAGAGGAGGAATTAGACAATGTTCCTGGAAGTAAAAGTACCAAGTTACCTAATAATCCAGATGAAAATTTATGCAAGTCTAAATTTAGGCACTGGTACTGGAGATGAATCGAAGGGATGTATTTGAGTCATGTTTAGAAGATGATCAAAATTCTGTGGTGATTGAAGGTGGGAAAACAGGTTATCAGTGACATTTAGAATTTCTGGCTTGAGTGACTACATTGGTGCTATCAAAAGAATTAGGAAATACAAAAAGTATGAGGTCCGGATCTTATGTTTGGTTTTTGACATGTGGCATTGCATAAGTGGATATGTCTAATGGATCAACAGTTTCCAACCTTTTTGGCATCAGGGACCAGTGCTGCTATGAGAATCTGATGCCTGATGATCTGAGGTAGAGCTGAGGCGGTGATGCTAGTGCTGGGGAACGGCTGCAAATGCAGATGAAGCTTTGGTTGCTTGCCAGCATCTCCTGCTGTGTGGCCTGGTTCCTTAAAGGCCACAGACCAATACTGGTCTGCAGCCTGGGGATTGGGGACTGCTGTAATAGATGATAGCTCTGGCCTTGAGAGATCTGGTCTGGGGATACAGGTTTGGGAGTCATCATCACATTATGGGGTGGTACCTGTGAAGTATAGGTGAGGTCACCCAGGAGAGTTTGTAGGAGAGTCGAGGAAAGTCTGTAGTGTTAGAATAGCAGAAGAAAATAACATATTGAAGGCAGCTGAGAAGAAACAAAGAGGTCTGAGGAAGTTCTTTTCATAGAAATCAGAGGAGTTTCAGAAGTTCATCTTAAAATAAATAAGTAATTAAAAAAAGCCCATCTTTGTCATCTGTATCCATTCTTACTGCCTTCCACTCTCACTGCAGTGAGGAAAATGTATTGATATTCCAAAAAAAAAATAAATCTGAGGTTTCATGTTATTCCCCTTTTAGTCTCTTTGTCCATGAAATAAAATCTTAGGATAATATGCCTTTTAAGCCCCTGAAACTAGCCATATTGAACTTCTTTCAGTTCTTTATATGCACTCTCTTCTCTGTCTTTCAGGTTTTTTGCAGGTACTATTTCCTTTTCCTGGAACACTCTTCCTCTTCTCTTTCATTTGTTTCTCTTCTATTTTTTGGCTTCCTTTTTAAACACCACATTTTTAGGGAGGCCTGTTCTGTCCCTTAGATAAGGTCCTATGTATCTGTTGTATGATTTTTACCATAATACTCATCATTCATCACTCATCGTTGTTGCTGTCAGTCTTCTCCTCTACTCAGAGTGCATGAGAACCAGGGACCTTGTGCTTACCACTGAATCAGGTAGCCTGCATAATGCCTAGTGCATAGTATGTGTTCAATAAACATGTTTTGAAGGAGTGATCATCATAGTGGTCATGTAAGTAAAAAGTTGAAGTGGTTTATCAAGAGCAAAAGAGTCGAGGTGTGATTGGTAAATAAGGAAGTAGAGGGAATGTAGATCACTCCTTGAAGCACCTAGGCTGTGAAGAGAAAAAATGATACAAATGTTTCTGGTTTTTTCCTTTCATTGAAACTGATTACAACTTTCAGTTATTAATCTTTAAATTTGTCTTATCACCCAAGTGGCCAGGAGTGTTGCTGAGTTTAGAGAAGAAAATCAGAAAAAGAATTTAGGAAGAACTGAGAATTTAGAAAGGAGATTAAAGGCAGAAAGTTCAGATGGGATTTTTAGGAACCAAGATAGGGGATAAATTTAAAAATTCATTTCTTCCTTTTCTTCTCTGATGTGAAGCCTCCAATGAATGATTTCCAGCCCCAGTAGTTCCCATCTGAGTATAGTTAGGATGAGGCATTGTGATGAATGGGGAACTGGGATGGAGCAGGGGGCGACAGGGTGAAAAAGAATATTTAACATTCAACCAGTATTTATAGGACTCTTATGTGCTAGACACTGTTCTAGGGCCCTGGGATACATCAGCGAACAAAGTAGAGAAAGATTTTGTTGTCATGAATCTTACATTCTAGTGGGGGGAGAGAGATAATAAGCAATAAGTTATATGCTATATTAGGAGGTGATCAAGATGTGGAAAGAAGAAAAAGTTGAACAGGTTAAGGGTGATCAGGTTGGCAGGGTGGGATAGGGGAAACAGGTTAGGAAATTATAAAAGGGATGGTCAGGGTAGTCCTCATTGAGAAGGTCAAAGTTGAGCAAAGGCTTGAGGAAAGTGAGGGAGTTAGTCAAGTGGATATGTGGGTAATCGGAGGAAGTCTTAAATATCTATTTTACCGAATCACTTGAAACCTATATCTATAGCTAACTTGTAAGCTTAGGGTCAGGATTTAGAACTAAGACACAATGATTGTCATCATCACATTTCATTGGCCGGTGCATGAATACAGGTCATTGATATTTTAATTAAATTAAGGTCGGCAGCTTGGTGTAGGTTACCCTTGCCTGTGTCATTTTTTTTAAAAGCATGATTTTGTAAACAAAGGATATGTAGCTGCTTCTACTATGTTAATAAAAATAAAGTCTGTCAACGTACCTAATGGCCCCAGATCTGAAGATGATAGAGAATGGATGTATATGCTACTTGTTATTTCTCTGACATTTGATCTCAAAACATCATCCACATTTTTTTTTTCAGTAACATAGTTTAATAGTTTAACTGTGAATATGTTATCATTTCTGTGTCCTGATAGTCTGACATGAGAGACTGTTGGGTCTTCCTATTAGGGTGAGAGAGAATTAATAACTTGGAAAAATAGGTTAACAGCAGAAAATAAGGACTGTGCTTCAAAAATTTTATATGGAGTTACTTTTTTAAATTAAGCTAGTGGATATCTTATCAAAAGTTATTTGATTAGATGTTATGTTAAATATTGTATAAGGTTACAGTGAAAATAAAACCTCTTACTAGGATGAATTGTTATTATAGATATTTACTATTTCATAAATCATCTGGTTAAACTCTTATTTAGTATTTTTCTTACTGTGCAGAAGTAAGCTTTTTTTTGGGACAGCCTAGAAAAAGAACATGGTTCTGAAGGTGGATGAGAAGCTCTGTATCATGGCTGGAAGCAAATTATTTAAAAACTTCTTTTTACTTTCATAGAAATATTGTAAAAACTATAAAAGAAGTCTTTAAAATATTTAAACTTGGTGAAGATAGACATAAAACAGTGCCATCATTGGCACAGGTACATAAATTCTAGTTCTCACATTGACTTATGGATGCAGCCTCGGCCTTAGGTTTATAATACATCTAGTATTCTAGCTATTTTTATTTACATAAGCTTAGCATTTTCACTTTAACCATCATTTACGATGGTTTCGATGGAGACAAATGGGTTAGAATGCAGATTGACATAAATTTCTTATTCTAGTTTTGCTTTCAAAATTTATAAAAGTACCACTTCTGAACCTTAAATTGTGGTTTAAAGATCAAATCTACAGGAAGAGAAACATGATTCTTATTATAACAAATGATACTTGTGGTTTCAGCGCTTTCTTGTCAATTTGAGAACTTAGTCCAAGATCAGATAAATTGGAGGAGGCACTTTCACTTGGCAGTTTTGGATTATTTGAGTATTTGTACATGTTTGAGTGTTATTAGAAGACTATTGTGTTCCAGTTATATGAAGTACTATTTAAATTAGAAAGAGTAGATAACTCTCTGAAAAGGGCAAGATGAATTTAGGTCTAATATAACTCTATTTCTGTAACATATCATAATTTCCCACTGAGATTTTGAGATGAGGTGGGAAACCAGGCTGATGGCCTGGTCTGTCCTTGAGGTGTTTGAGTTTATGAGTCATACTGGCCCCACCTTCCAACATTTTTATAAAAATGAAATAGGATTGAAATGACTAAGGGTGACTAACGTTTATTTAGCTCTTTCATAATCAGTATGTTATTTGTTTCTCACAATAATCCTATGAGGTAGATAGGACAGATAAATTATCATCTCTAGTTTACCCAAGAAGAAACTTACTATTTGCCTTAGATCTCACTGTTAATAGCTGGCACTATGAGGACTTGAATCCAGACCTTCTGACTCTGTAATCTGTTCTTTCCACTATAACAAGCTGCCTTAGGACTGCATCCTTGAATTCATTGCCGTACACCTAGCCCTAAACACATTGCCTGGAACATAATAAGCTCTATACACATTGTGGTCAGATGATCAGATGAGACTTGGCAGCCTCATGCCTCTGCTGAGAGGTGGGAGATTTTTTTGGACCAATTTGAATATACATATAAGGTTCAGGTCTCAGCACCAATTTTTAGAGGCACTTTTTTCTAGTTATCCTCCTGGTTATTACTCTTAACTTCGTGTTTTCCAAATCTGAGCCCAGGCTTGATTTGCCTTTACTATAGAGATGACTTAGCTCATAGCCACCCTACATTATAATTAACTTAAAAGAGAAACTCCTTTTTCTTGGTTGTTGGACACCCTTCCTGCTGTGCCTTCTGTTGCTCTCATTTTGTTAGAACTTTAGACTTAAGGTTACTGGTACCTAGATTAACTGAGTCCCATAAACTAGATTCTGTGATGCTATTATAAATTAAAGTAAACAAAATGCTAGTTATTTCAAGCAGATAGAATAGCCTGCCTTCTGTAACATTTGCTAATTTCTTCAGTTTGCCTGGCCTAATTTAAGGTAAAACGGCTGCCTGAGGAGGATGTGACTTTCACCTTTGTCCTGTGACCAGTATGTTACTTCTCACACACATGCACCCCGTTTTTTAGGTGCTCTTTGTCTTCTTCCCCCTCTTTTATAACCATTCATCTTACCCATATTGGGAGGAGCCAATGTGAGCATGACTTAATATATTTTAGTAGACATAACTTTCAATAAATTACTTATAACGTTTTGCATTTTAAGGTTTTTAGCTCTCATCCTAATTGTAATAGACTGTGGAGACGCTTGGGTTTCTTACCATTCCCCCTAGCCACCCCCTCAATCCCCAGGAATAATTTCCTGTTACTCTTTCTGTAGTATCATAGATTGATGGGGAGGATTTGCCTTCCTGTTTTGCCTCTCTTTTCCTTGCCTCGGCATAGATAGACTTCTTTTCTACCTTTTATCTTTAAAATATGTTTTAAGTAATATGTGTTCATTTCAAAAAAATTTGATATAGGAATAAATAAACAATTACTTGTATTTCTTTTACCAAAATATAAGCATTGTTGCATATATCTTTCTAGACTTTTAAAAACTATATATTAAGGACATAGACATAACTCATAATGTATATTATAGATAAGTATATATAATCATTACATATAATATGTATTCTATAGTATATATATTTGATAATGTACTTTTTTGTTTAGCAACATATCACAAATCACTTTTCATGTCAGTAAATATATACATGTAATATTCGTGTATTATTTCCTTGTATTGTATGATTTTTAATCCTTATTGTTGAACAGATTGTTTCCAGTATTTCCCTGTTATAAGCAAAGATGTGATCAGTATCCTTGAACAGATTACTTTCTCATATCCTTAATTATTTAAGTAAATTTCTAGAATTAGATTTTCTAAGTTATTTTAACCCACTATTGGTGGGTTCAATTTTTGGGGAAAATAACTGGTCAAAATTCACTAAAACCTTAAGTCAGACTCTTTCCTTCACCATTAAGATCTCCAGATAATTAATTCAATTTAAGTAATCCTCTGGAAGGAACTCGTTTTTCAATAAAAATTAATCTGTTAGGAAGGGGTTAGAAAAACTCTTTTCAGAAAGAATAAGTTTTATAACAGACTAAGGTTTTAGTGTGTCCTGAGCTATGTGTCACATGGTCAGATTTGGGGTCACCCTAACAGGAAGGCTTCAGGCCCTGGATACGTCTGCCTGGTGGTGGGACAGCCTCCTGCCGTGGAAGAGGGAGCGCCTCTGCAGACCTGTGTAACTGAAAGACAGCTGGGAAATAACTTGCTCCACAGAGGACCTCCCACACATGCATTTATCCCTCACCCTAGTCTTGACAAATGGTCTTTTAACTTATTTAACTAATAAGGACATACCGTATTTAGAAGCAGTTTATTTTTAAAACTTTCCTGTAATGATCTAAAATCTGTCCTATTGAAACTCAAACAGGGTATATTCATCTTTGCAATTCTTTGCTGTCACTCTACCAATACTGTGCTCATACCTTAAGTATCTGGTGCATAAAAAGTACTCAATGAATAAATGTTAAAATTATGAATGACTAATCTTTACTTTAAATTTTTCATGTGAAAGGGGTGCCATAAGTGGCTCCCCCTTATCATATTTTGTTCACATAAATTTGATAATCGTATGGGAAGTGATTTCCCTGAAATTTATATAACAACTTATATGGTATATAATATATGTAGTGTTTATAAACTTCCTTTTCACCAACAGTATTTTCAATAGAAGTAAAATGAAGCACTTTAATTTTCTCTTGTCAGAGAATAAAGTATTGCATTCAGTTTTGAGCATAACACTTACAACATTTATTTTTAAATTTTAAAAAATAACTTTATAGAAATTTAAAAAGTGAAAAGCCACCTGTAATGTCATGAATCTAATATTTTAACTACTATCATTTTTGTTGGACTTCAAACTTTGAGCACATAGTCAAAGTAAATAGCAACTACAGTGGTGGGAAGGGACTGGAATCTCTATGTGGCATGTTGAAGAAAGTAGCATGTTTCATCCATAGCTAGAAGGGAGCTTTTATATTTTCTCTGAGCAGGATTAAAATTAGAACCTAGGCCCTCTGGCTGCCATAAGAACTTAGTAAGTACTTATTGAGTAAATTAATGAATTTAGGTATCTGAAATTTTATCACAGGAGGAGGAGGAGTATACTAAATCAATATTATCTCACAACTAAAACTGGGACTACTAAGGAGAAAGTAGATTTTGCATATCATAAAAAAAGGCTTTATACAACTAAAGTTATCTTTAAAATGAATGTATTAAGTTGACCAAATGATCTCTATAGACTAAGTAGAAGAGAATTGCTTTTTAGAAAGAAGATTGAATTAGATGATCTCTAAGTTTCTCCAAACTGGAATTCTAATAGAAGACTGTCATGGGAATAGTTTTAGTTTAGTTCTGTCTATTTTCTCTATTCTTTAAATATGAGTAATTTTTTAAGATTTTGTTCTTGACTCTTATGACTCTACATACTCTCTTAAGTAATCTCATCTACCTGCCTGGATTCAATAATGTTGATGATGCCCAAATATATATCCAATCTAGATTAACTGTTGAGCTTCAGGAGCTGTCTATTAAGTGGTTTATAGGATATCACCAGTTAGTTTTTCATAGGAACCTAAAATTTAAATATGTCTAAATCTGAGTCCCTTTTCTATGCCCCTTCATTGTCCTCCCCCTTCCCATAAAATGTGTCCATCTTCCTGTGATTGTCATCTTAGTGAGTGAGATCACACTTTATACTCAGTTGTACAATTCAAAAACTAAGGTTATCCTCGATTTGCTATTTCTTTGCATTTCACATTAAGTAGTTTACCAATTTCTAACGGAGACAAGCTTGGACTAGAGTATAACAGAAGAGGCAGAGTGAAGTGAATGGATTTGTTTTTTTTTAAGTCATCAGGATTTGCTGATCATATATCAAATGTGAAGAATGTGAAGGAAAGAAATGGAGAATGACCTTGGGTTTTGAATTTAAGCAACTGGACAAATGCTGTAAATTTTATTTAAATTGGGAACATGTAAGGATGAATGGATTTGTGGAACAGGGGATAGACCAAGCATTCTATGTTAAGGTTGAGATGCTTATCACGTTTCCATGGATTTAGGAGTCTGAAGCTTAGTGAAGAGAGGTTTGTCCTAGAGGTGGTTGTTAAGGGAGAATGTTAGATGAAGAAAAGGTGAAATTCTATCATCAGTCAAGATAGGTAAAAGAGGAGGGAGTAACAAAGAGACTGAGGCATTATCGAGGGGTTGAAGACAGGAGTAAAATAGCCCTTATCTTATGAAGAGTGGAAAATCAAACCTACTGGAGAAGCTTAGTTTGAGATTTTTGTTGATTGGAAAATAAGACCAGTTAGCATGATTTTGTAATTTTTTTCCCATTTGATACCAGTATGGAATTGGTGCATAATTGGGTTTAATCAGATTAGGATTTTGCCAGGCTAATATCATAGAGGGAAAAAGAGATAAGGAAGTTAAGGATGTTTGCAAAAGGGTGATTATAAATTGAGTGATGGACCATGGAATGCCAATAGTTAAAAGGATGTGAGGAATTGAGAGGTAATTGGTAGTCATAGGGGAATGCATTGGGTAGCTGAAGAATTGGTGGAATGGAAGGACTAGAGTAAGTGAGATTGGAGGTTATGATCAGGAAGTACAGTGTTTGAAATGAAAATTTAGTTAGGTTAAGGAATGAGAAGTCAGAGAGGAGATCTAGATGTTGAAGTCTCTAAGAATAATAAGAGAGAAGTGGAGAGGAAGACGGTGAGCCAGGGGCCATAAAGTCTTACATGAACAAGGATGGGTAACCAAAGAGTTAGTAGGTGATAGCTACTAGAGGGTGGTGGGTGATAGTCTGTGCTGAGGTTCACAAGATCTCACCATCCCCTCCTTACACTCTTATGTTCCCTAATACAAGATAATGTTACTTTAAAATATTTTCTTCTTTTTACTTTGTATGGAATTCTGCCATTATCCCTTACGCCATACTCGTCCCAAGAAATCTCATCAAGTCTCAGCTTAGATTTACTTCTTCCTGGAAACTTCTCCAGTCAACCTTTACTAGACTCAGAACCCTGCTCAGTTGTCTTGTATCATCTTTGAGAACATTTCTCACACTGTATTGTATTTACTGTTCAGTTCTCTGTCTCTCCAACTGATAAAAGCTCTCCAAAGACAAGGACTGTTTTGTTTCATTACATCCTCAGTATCAACAACAATGCCTGGCACATAGTAAGTATTTGGTATTATTTGTTGAATGAATGAACAAATGTTCCATACAGAAGTCAGGTATAGAGGTTTTACAGCCTATAACATAATTGAGTGGTCACTTCTTTTATGGACAAACCAGCTACTTTGCATTCCTACTGACCTTACAGGTGCTATGTTGCCACGTTTATATTGAAGTTCATAGTCTTTAATCTTGGATGCATAATTCTGACTCAGAGGAGCAATCACTGGCCACCAGAGATTGTTTGTTAAATATTGAAACGTCTGGATTGCTTTTGGAGGAAGGGGGCATATTTAAAGTTGATGCCCCCAGTTGGCTTCATGGAAAAGTTTTGTGACACTAGAAAGAAGTTAAAGGGGGATAGGATGAAGGGCCTAATGTGAAGAACAGAAAAGTGGTATATAAGAGCTGACCTCATTTATCTTCGTGGTGCCCATCTTGGTTGCCATAGTTTTCAAAAGACTGTCATTACTTGCCAGTTTCATTTTTTACCCTAATTTAACAAAATTATCTTGTAACTTCACGGCTATTGAGATGTATTGTACATTAAGTCATATCTTCTTATTCTTTGTTGAAAATGTGTAGGTGAAATGTATAGACATAAAACCTTTCCTTTAATTGTCACATTAAAAATTTCACAGTATGTGGGAAAGTTCATGGCTAATAAAACTGGCAACTAGATAATATTGTTAAAATAGAAAATGGCTTAGTTAGAAAGATAAACATCTTTAACTTTTTTTCTTGGTGCAAGTGGAAATCTAAGGGTAACTTTTTACTATGAATTTAAAAATCCAAGATAGGAGAGCTTGAGTCAGAATACTTCTCCAGTAGTAAATTGACTTGGAAGTATTACGAGATTAAAGGGAAATGCATTGGCAATGAGAATAGAAACTTAATTTAACTGAAAAGACTTTTTATGGATTTTATGGTGACATGGACCACATTTATTATTAGTTTATTTTTCCACTCAGTAACTTCAATTCCTGATGAATATGAGTTAAATAAGAGATTTACTATAGTAAAATATTTTGTTAGATTTTGAGTGTTTAGTATACTCTTAAGTCCAAATATTAGTGTATACCAATAACCTACTAAAATAAATAGGAATCAGAAATATATTTAGATCCTTTTTGTAGAAGTGCTGTGGTACTTCTACTAGTTCCTTCTGTAAGCATATAATGCGGATTCTTCAAATTCTTGCGCGTTACAGTTAAAAATAAAAATTTGAGAATATCATAGTTATCTTGTTGCAGGGAAATGTTGAGTTTCAAAAACCAATATTACATATGACTGCTTTGGATTTTAGTTGAAATTGTATAGTTAAATTTCTGAAAGATTTCTCTTCAGTAAATTGGATCTGTGAAGTCTCTGTTTAGAAGATCTTTTTTTTTCTGAAAGCCTCTTTTCCTTTCATTATAAAAGAGCCTGGTACTGGTTTCTGTTTTTAAAATCCAGCTGGAAAATTACAGAATATGAACATTTGCCCATCAGTTCTTCATTTGGAGAGAACAGAACTATGTCTTCAAAATGGAGACTGACAGTTAAGTATTTTTCCTATCAATGGGAGTTACAGCTTATAGTATTTTCTTTGCTTTTTACTTAACTACATTTAATATATTTTGACCTATGCACTGTGTAGCTGAATTTTAAAACACAAAATATTCTGTGATTGTTGTTCAGATCCTCTAATTATTTGTTTCTTTCTGAACCCCTCAGAATCTCTAAAAAAAAATCAAGTTGTCCTTGGTTCCTGCATTTCCCGTTGGCTCTATTAAATTGAAACAGAACATATGTGTATTGATTCTAATTACAAATGCGTCTGAAAGTATACACTTAAAATAATTGTGTATATATATTCTATTAAAATAATAGGTAATTTTTAGTACAGTATTAGATTTACAAAATAATTTAGCAAATAAAACATAGAGTGAACAAAATAATTCAGCAAATAATACATAGAGTGAACATCCACACCCCTGTACACAGTTTCCCCTTTTATTAACATCTTGCATTAGTGTGGTACATTTATTACAATTGAACCAATATTGACATATTATTATTATAGTCCAGTTTACATTAACGTTCACTCTTTGTATTGTACAGTTCTGTAGGTTTTGACATACATAATGACTCGTACCCACCATATTAAAGTTTCATTTCATCACCCTAGAAATTCCCTGTGCTTCACCTATTCATCATTCTCTGCTCAAACCTCTGGCATTGTTCTTTTTGCTCTCTCTATAGTTTTGCCTTTTCCAGAACATCATGTAATTGGAATCATAGTATGTAGCCTTTTCAAACTGGCTTTTTTCACTTAACAATATGCATTTGGAGTTCCTATATATCTTTCATGGCATGATAGCTCATTTCTTTTTATCACTGAATAATATTTCACTGTATGTATATACCACAGTTTATCTGTTTACCTATTGAAGAACATCTTGATTGCTCCAATTTTGGAAAATTATGAATAAAGCCTGCTATAAACATTCTTGTGTAGGTTTTTGTGTAGACATCAGTTTTTAACTTAATGGGGTAAATGCCTGGAAGTGGGAAATTGCTGTATTATATGGTAAGACTATTTAGCTTTGTAAGAAACTGTCAAACTATCAGTATATGTGTGATTAAGAATCAAACTAAATGTCCGGAAGGATATACTTTAATACTGTTAACAAGAGTTACCTCAGGAAGATGAGATTAGGAGGGAGGGAGACTGTCATCTTTTACTTATATTATTTGAATTTTTAAAAACAAAATATTTTGTAATTTTTTACGAGTAAATTTTTTCTCAGATGCTTTAAATTTATAGTAATAAGAATTGAAAATGAATCACCATAAATGAAAATTAATAGACCATTTAAAACAGTATATTGTGAGTTTCATAGCAGTTCTGAGTTGTAGAGGATTTTATTTATTTATTTTTTAAGTAGAGAGAGAAATAACCTTCCTATAATCATCATCCAATCATGCCCAGAGCTAAGAAGAGAACATACTTAATCTAGCCTTGGGATATTAGGCAAGACTTCTTGGAGGAGGTGATACCTAAATTGCATTCTAAAGGATGGTCTAAATTAACTAGGCTAAGGGGGCAAGGAGGAGGGCACGGGAAGGAAAAGGTATCAGAATGAGGACAGTTTTCAAACTAGAGACCAAGTCATTTGCTCCTGATTAATCTGACTGAAACTGGAATTGTTCCAAACTCTCAGAGAAGCATATTAGATCTTTACATGTTGTTGGCCCTTGTTAGATAATCTATAATTGGGAAGTATAGACTCATATGTTCTGTTTTCCAGTGACTAGCGGAGTGCATTGTCCTAATGCCTGTTTTGCTTGGAATTAGTGAATACCCAGAAGATACTTTGTTGATGGAGATGTGTCAACATCTTTCTCTTTCACATGAGTTAAACATTACACTCCTTACCTGAATTTTAGAACCTTGAGTAGTTCAACTGTCACCGTTTGTGAGTGTACATACGTGTTACTTTATTGTGCCATCTGTGTCTCTTATACTTAAATCTTTCTTCTCAATGTGTAATTTCCTCACTGTGTCCACAAATGTTTTTCTGTTTTCAAGGATTCCAGTGAATTTTTTTAAAATATCACTTAGGGGAATGGCAAAACCAGGAAATGTACCAACATTTAGGGGTAGAAGTGGCTATGTTCAACTCTGACATTATTTCTTTAAGACTTTAAATGTGTAAGAGTTCACATTCTGTTACATTGAAATCATCATAGAAAATAACTGTTAGTTTAATGTAAAAGGTGCTTAGTACATTACTTCGTAAGTTATTTTTCAACAGAAGTAACTCCTGAGATCTGTTAAATATTATGCATTAATACTTTAGTACCTGTTGCATTTTTTTTTTAAACTTTATTTACAAAAACTAGCAATGGAGGAGTATAGGAGATGGGTTCAAGAGATATTTAACAGGTGGAATAACAGAATTTGCAGACTGGTTGCTTATGGACTTGAATAAGTCCTCAGCTAGTTCATGTCCACATGAGCCTGTTGCATTTAAAAGAAAAAGAGAATTCTAATATGAAAGATCCAGTGAAACCTTGACTTTAGAATTCTATTCTTGGATTCCGAGACTCTTGCCCCTGTCAGCAGAATGGCCTTGGCAGGCCAGTCACTTCACTAAACTAAGACTATATGGTTTTAAATAAATAGAATTAAGTAATGAATATGAAAGTTCCTTCAAACTATAAAGCTTTACAAATATAATTGCCATCACTGTTACAGAATTTGTCTTCTAACACATATCTTATTACCCACCGAACAAGATCCCCAGGAGGTCAATTACTTTTTCTGTAACTTCTAGCTATGTTTTCTGTATGTCAGTCTCACTGGTTTTTGAAGTACTGAGCAGTAGACAGCCTAACTCTATATACACATAGCTTTTTAAACTCAAGAGAGGTCGAAATGCTGAAAGATTTTAGCAATTGGGACAAGACCTGAAGCTAACAGTTCTTTTGTCCAAGGTCAAGAAAGAGGAGAGGGTAGGAATGGTGTGAAACTTTTGGCTGGCTGTTCTCATTTCTCTAAATATGTTAGTGATTGGGGGAGGGGTATCTGTCGGTGGGAGGAATTAAAATGTCTGTTCTCTCTTCCTGAGACCTCTCCTTTCCCTTTTTACCAGAACAGATGAGGAAAATGTGAACTTCGCATGTGACCTTTGCTGTAGAACAGTCCTTTTTTTCCTTCTTCCTGTTTGTGACTTTACCTCTGTATTTTTCTCCTCCATTCTATTCTTTTTCTCACTCTCTGTATGTATCCCATCTGAGATTGTCTTCCTACATTCTTTGTCATTCTTCTTTTTATTCCGTTCCCTTTTTCTTTTCTTGTTTCCTATGGTAACATGATTTATTTAATCCAGCAAACTAGTATAACCATACTTTTCAGTTTTATCGTGTACTCCTGCCAAGTATTAAAGTTCACATTCAAATCTAATTTAGTTAGTGGTAGATGTTGTAAACTATTAAATTGTGTTTCTACATATGGGGTGCCCTGGGTACAGTGAAAATGAGTGCTCATATCAACAATGACAGTATAATAATGGTACAGTGCTTTTAGGCTCTTTAGACAGTATATGTTTGTTGATGGCCTTCAATGTTCATATTCATACCTGTTACCTAGTAATTTCATACTTTACAAACCACTTAAAAGAAATCTTAAATAATGAAAAAACTATAACTACCCCCTCCCTTATGCACACCCATGGGATAGCTTGACATATACCCATAGCGACAGAAGAAGAATGGGGGACATGACTGTCAGTTCTTTGCCTCTGCCAAGCCCTGGCTTTGACAGTTTTGGAGAGAGAGAAGGGGACTTAGGGGTTAGCATGGAAGTAAGAGACGGGAGGGGTGGCAGGGAAGGCATGGACTTCAGATAGCAGGAGCAGGAAGGCCTGGAGCAGAGACCCTGGATTTCCAGCTCTGACAGGCAACTTCTGGGAAAGAGATGGGCCTAGCAGTAAGGGAGGATGACTATAAGGTCTATTACATAGTCATTTAAAATTATGTATAGCATGGAAAAACATAACTTTAAAAACAATAAAAATTTGTATCTATAATGGTACATGTCAGATTTAGATTTAATATCCAGGTTGGCGAGAGTATAAATTCACATAATTTATTTTAGAGCAATATGACAATATATCCATTTTAAATACACATACCTTTTGACCTAACAATTTTTCTTGTAGATTGCCTTACTGATAAACTGATTGAGCTAAAATATTTGCAATGGTAATCAATGCCACACTAATTATACTAAGTCTGCCCATAATATTTTGTTAAGTGGCAAATAGTTTTTCTTTTAGGAATTTATCTGAAGAAAATAATTCAGGCTGTAGATAGATAAAAAGCTAAGATATATTTATCCCTGTGTTTATAGTTACAAAATATTAAAATCCTGAATGTCCAACAATAGCAGATTAATTAAATAAATTATATATTCCATCATTGGAAAATTAAATGACTTCGTAAATCATGTAGAAAACCGATGGCATCATTCTCTTCTACGACGCATACACACACACTTCGTGTACACATGGGCGCGTACATGCCCAGAGAGGCCAGAAAAGGAAACACACATACTAAATGTTAACTCTTTTCTTCTGGGTAATAAGATAGAGATGGTTTGGTTTTTTATTTCCCTTTAATAACCTATGACTATATTTATAAAGTATATAAAAACCATGAGTATTTTTTCCTTGCTTTTCTTTTTTTAAATTTATTGAGGTAACATTGGTTAATAACCATAGAGAAATTTCAGGTGTACATTATAATTTGACATCGTATGCTCTATTGCAGGCTCACCACTCCTAGGCTAGTTTCTTCATATTTTTTTTTAACAGTAGGGCATACATATATTTACACTATGTGTTCACCTTCCATAGTTAGATTTTTTCCTGTCACCACGTTATTTGACCCCCTTTATCCCGTCTAACTCTTCCCTCCCCTCACCCCTTACCATTTGGTAAACCACTAGTCCATTGTCCATGTCTATGAGTCTCTGTTTGTCCTGTTCGTTTGTTGCTTTTGGGTTTATGTCCCACATAAAAGTGATATCATGTGATTTTCAACTTTTTCTATCTGGATTATTTCGCTTAGCATGACTATCTCGAGGTCCATTCATGGCAATATTTCATCTCTTCTTATGGCTGAGTCTTATTCCATTTTATATATGTACCACAGCTTCTTTATCCAATCATCTATTGTAGGGCACTTTGTTTGCTTCCATGTCCTGGCCACTGTGAATAAGGCCGCTGTGAACATCGGTGTGCAAATATCTTTTCAGATATGGGTTTTCAAGTCTTTGGGGTAAATGCTCAGTAGAAGGATCATATTTTTTTTTAATTAAAAATATTAACTCAAGTATAAGAAAAGACTCGGAGGAAGTATACCAATGTTTTAAACAGTAGCTGCTTTTGAGTGGTAAACTAAAGATAATTTTTTTTGTGTGTATTTTTTTTCTATTATTTTTCTTTAATGGAAAATTAGTATGCTTATTGAAATAAAGACATTTTTTTTAGCTTTGTTAAAAACGTGATTGAGAAGCAATTAACATAGTACCAAGTAAGTTTTATATAGATAACAAACTTTTAAAACATTTTATTTTCATTTTCATTTTAGGCCAGAAATATACATACGGGAGAGCTGGCTGCAGTAAAAATTATCAAATTGGAGCCTGGTATGTATTAAAACTCTCAAGACAGTTTTTGAACACTTTTCTTGTGCAGTTCATAAATATAGGACTTACAAGCATTTACCATACATATTTCCTTTCTTGTTTCCCTTCTTTCAAAAGAAATCTTTATATGTTGTCAGAGCACTAGGATATCTCAAATATGATTAGATTAAATTGCATTGGAAGTTTTTAGTTAGATACAAGTTCGATATAATAGTTTTGTTGCTAAATAAAATTTGAAATATGCACATTCAAAAATTGGAAGACAAATCAACAGTGTTAAATTTTCTTTTAAGGTTATAGTGATTTTAATATTAATTTAATATTAACTTTTTTGAGAGTTTGATTAGGAAAGTATTCATTGATTTTTGGGGGGGATATTCAGTAATATTTGGGATAATGACATTTTATATTTCAGCTGTTCTCTGGCTGGTTGATTTAGGTTCAGTAATTCTTGTCTTAGCCTAATGCTTATTTATCTAACACTTCTTTCTGTCAGAAGACTGTTTTGAAACATACTAAGTAGTTTGCTTTGAAAACAAAACTATAAAACTTGAAACAATTTTATTAGCTTGATATTCTAAAAGTTTCTTTTTTTTCTTAATAATGGAATCTTTTTAAAAAAGTATTAGAATCGATGTTAGGCTCAGGTTTACTGCAAAGAATAGAAAATTCAGAAACGTGTAAAGAAGGAAATTAAAATAATTCATTATTTTACCACTCAGAATTATTATTGCCTTTTGGTGTATTTCCTTCCATTTTACTCCTATGTAAACACTTTACAAAGTTAACATATACTGCATACACTTTATGCTGTCTCCCACCAACATTACGTAAAGGACATATCCTAGGTCAGTAAATATTCTTTTTTTTACTGAGGCATAATTGACATTAAACATTATGTTAGTTTCAGGTATACAACATAATGATTCAATATTTGCATATACTGTGAAAAGATCACAATAAGCCTAGTTAATATCGGTCGCCATGCATTTACAGTTTTTTTTCTTTATGGTGAGAACTTTTAAGATGTACTTTCTTAGCAACTCTCAAATATGCAGTACAATATTATTAACTGTATTCACCATGCTATACATTATATCCCCATGACTTATTTATTTTATAGGAAGAAGTTCCTACTTTTGTATCTCTTCACCCGTTTTACCCACCTCCCCATCCCATCACTTTCAGTTCGCTCTCTGTATTAATGAGCTTGTTTGTTTGTTTTTTAGATTCCACATATATATATAGGTAGATCTGTTGCATTTTTAACAACTTCCTCAAGGCACATCTATATTGTTGCAGCTCAGTTTCTAATGAGAGCAGTAGTAGCTTTCTTTTCCTCCAAGTTTTTTTTTACTGTAGTAAAATACACATAACATAAAATTTACCATTGAAACCATTTTTAAGTGTACAGTTCACTGGTATAAAATACATTCATAATGTTGTGATACACATTACCACCATCCATCTCCAGAACACTTTTCATCTTGCTTGTAAAACTGAAATTTTGTTTCTAGTAAGCAATAACTTTCCATTCCCCTCTTCCCCCTAGTCCCTGGCAACCACCATCTATTTCCCATCTCTTGTGATATATATAGTATTTGTCTTTCTGTGACTGATTTATTTCACTTAGCATAATGTCCTTAAGGTTCATCCGTGTTGTCACATATGTCAGAATTTCCTTCCTTTTCAAGGTTGAATAATGTTCCATTGTATGTATATCCCACATTTTACTTATCCATTCATCTGTTGATGGACACTTGCTTCCACATCTTAGCTATTATAAACACTGCTGCTATAAACATGAGCATTCTTTAAGACCTTGCTTTCATTCTTTTGAGTATATACCTAGAAATGGAATTGTTAGATCATACGGTAATTCTATTTTTAATTTTTTGAGGGGCTACCATACTATTCTCCATAATGGCTGTACAATTTTACATTCCTTCCAATGGTGTCCAAGGGTTCCAGTTTCTCCAACACTTGTTATTTTTGTTTTGTTTGTTAAAGCAGCCATCCTAATGGGTTTATAGTTTTATTTGCATTTCCCTAATGAGTAGTTATGTCGAATATCTTTTCATGTATTTATTGGCCATTTGTATATCTGCTTTGGAGAAATGTGTATTCAAGTCCTTTGTCCATTCTTGAATTGGATTGTTTGTTTTTTGTCGTTGAGTTTAAAAATTATGTAGATATATTCTAGATATTAATCACTTATCAGACATGTAATTTGTATATATTTTATTCTGTGGGTTGCCTTTTTGTTGTTAGTAGGTTTTTTGATTCACAACATTTTTAAATTTTCATGAAGTATTCAATTTGTTGATTTTTTTCTTTTGTTGTCTGTCCTTTTGGTGTCATACTAAAGATAAGAGTTATCATTTTAGGTCTTACATTGAAATCTTTGATCCATTTTGAGTTAATTTTTTATATGGTGTTAGGTAAAGGTCCAATTTCATTCTTTTGCTTCTGGATATCCAGTTTTCAACAATTTCTTGAAAAGACTGTCCTTTCTCCTTTGAATGGTCTTAGCACATTTATCGAAAATTATTCGACCATCTAAGCAAGGTTTTTTTCTGGGCTCTTCTGTTTACCGATTACATATGTCTTTATACTACTATTAATACTGTTGTGATATTCTAGCTCTGTTCTTCTTTGTCAAGGTTCTTTTGGCTGTTGAGGGTCTCTTGAGTGTCCATGTAAATTTTAGGATTTATTTTTCTAGTTTTCAAAAGATGTCATTGGAATGAGGAGTAGTAACTTTTGATCAGATAGATGAATGGTTGATGATCTGTTTATTTGCTGCTTTATAAATTTAAACATGTAGAGTAATTGTGTGACCATAATTAGGCAAACAGTTTCTTAATCTGAGCAGTTAAAATGGTTTTATATTTCAAATATAATATTTTGATTATTATGTGTATGATTCATTAGAAAGATGCTACTGAGGTAGCATATACTTCAACACTTTAAGAATAAGCCTTCTGATGTAGCATAGTATCCTTTTTTCCTAGATAACAGAAATTGTTATAATAATACTCTTTTAGAGTCCCCTTAAGTTCCACCTAATAATTTTGCAGTTCTTACCAACAGAGCTCAAGGATTCCAATTTTTTCACATCCTTGCCAACACTTGTTTTTTTTTCTGTTTCCTAATGGATGTGAAGGGGTAGTATCTCACTGTAGCTTTTTTTTTTCCATTTAATTCCCTCCTCCCTCCCCCCAAATTTTCATCCTTGACCTATGGATGTTGCTGTTTCCCCTTAAGAACTGGATTTCCGAAGGCGGAGCGTCTCCTCCCACATGCTCATGATGTGCACCCAGGGCCTGGGCACCTCCAGGGCCTGGCACCCCAGGCGTACTCAGGGGGCCTGGCGCACCCCAGTGCCAGGCACACCTGGAGTATGGTCTGTGGCTCCGCCTTGGGCACAAACCCAGGACCTTCGGCATGTAAAGCAGAGGTGCTAACTACTACACTGTGGAGCCACCCCCTCATTGTAGTTTTTATTTTCATTTCCCCCATAGAATGATCTCCAAAATGTCACTATCACAAATTAAAGGAACATAACTAAGCAAGCATTTGCTTTCCTGGAGGAGTCACTTGAGCAAATATTCAAGTTATGTTCAAGGGACAGTTATAGTCCAGAAAAAGAATGGACTGGGTTTGGAGAGGAAAGAAAGATGTTTATCCTCTGCCTTGTTATAGCACCATTTCACTGTTTTGACTTGAGGGTCTGGCCTGCTTATGATTATAGTTCATATAATGAATTAATGAGTATATTTTTAAAATCCTACAATTCTGAATTCTCAATAAACCATAAAAAGTAAAATATATCATTATGCGATCCTATTATTTAACACATAAGGATTAATTTCTGGGACCATAAATTAAGCCTCTTTGAAAGGTCGGAATTTCTTACTGCCTTGCTTTGTAAAAGCTGCTGACTTTGAGTTCATTCATACAGAAAGATTGACTAATGTTTAAAATCTTTCTCCCAAAAGAATAATATAGAGGTTTAGTAAATGCTTGATGATTTATATTAGCATTTCACCATTTTTATATTCTGTTAATTGTCTATACTTGCGTTCTGCACAATTCTGTCAGGTTATTTGCCTTTTATGTTACTGATTTTTAAAGCCATATGCACTTTGAGAATAATGATTTCATATGTTTTAAGTTGTCCCCAGTTTGTCTTCTTTCTTCATACTCAGCTTATGGTACTTTTCTGTTTGAAAGTTGGTTTTTTTTCTTTTTTCATTTTAGATAAATTTGCTCCTATGTCTATTCCTCTCTTTCTCATACTTAAACCTTTTCTACTAGGAGGTTCTAAAACTATTTAACTCTAATTTGTTCTTGTTTTTTCCTTTTTTTCCTTCCAACATTCAGGTATTCCATTAGGCGCAATTTTGTTCTAAGGGGTGAAGGAGAGCTCTAGGTCTATTCAAATTGTTAGACAGTTTTCCAAAGCTGTTTACTATAAACTCTGTCTTTTATTCATAGATTCAAAATGCCTCAATTGTCATAAACTTATTTTCCGTGTAAGCATGAGTTTTATTTTCTGTTTCAGTGTATTTTTTTCTCTCCTATTTGTAATTTAGTATATTCTGTTTTTGATTACTCTTAACTTTTCATTGCATTTTATAATCTTCATTGCTTTTACTTTTCAGTTATTTCCTTTCTGTTTTTATAATTTTAATTTTTTTCCTAAGAGAACTTTAAAATCAAAGAAAAAAAAGCTTGCGAGATTAATTTAGAAGACTTGGCATATTGACAGTAATAAGGATTTTTTGTTATTCAGGCCTTCAGGAAAATACAGCTTTTGCCATGTAAATTTTCATATTTATGATTTTTTTGCTATTGTGAATGGCACTTTTTCCCCCTCTTAAACTTTCTATTTGGTTACTGTTGATATTTATGTAAGTCATTGATTTAATTTAATTTATTTTCTTTCTGGCAATTTTACAGAATTCATATTTTTCTGATAGTTTTTTCAGTTAATTTTTCATAATTTTTCTGATAGAATTATTACTTTCAGTGTTCTTTGATTCCCTTTTTGCATTGAATATAATGTTGTCTAACATTGATATTGCCAGTCTACCTTTTTTTTGTTTACATTTATATAACATATAACAAATAGGGAGAGCTACTATGCTTGGGCCTAATACTTTACTTTAATTCTTCCTGTTTTTTTTTTAATCTTTCATTAGTTTTTAGGTGTTTCTCTTAGGTGTTTCTTTTTTTAGTAAATGGGTCTATCACTATGTTATAGTTTAATGAGATATTTGATCTTCTGTTCTTGTGGGCTTTTATTTCTTATTCTTAATGTTTTTCGAAGGTTTAAAAAATTATGGCTAGAAGTTTATTTTTATTACTAATAATTTGAAAGGAACAGCCTATAATTTTATCAGAGGATGGCTTGTAAGACTTTGAATAATATACTTAAATTCGTGTTTTTGATTTATTAACTTGAAGAAACAGTCATTGATTTCCAGGATTTAAAAATGTTGAACTTTGCATATTTATACTCCCCATGCCTCTTCAGCTCTTTTTCATCAATTTTGAGACATTTGTTTATGTGGGGGGCGGTTAGCCTCAAACTTTTTGATTGTACTGGGACATAAGTGTGTGTTAGTCTGCATATTTTTTATTTTAAGAATTATAATGTATGACATAGGGAATTCAGTCAGCATTAATGTAATGGCTAGGTGTAGAGCCAGAGGAGAGAAAAAGCAATCAGGGGGATCATTTTATAAGCTATATAAATGTCTAACCAATGTACTGTATACTTGAAACTAACAATAACAATTTTTTTTTTATCCATCCCCCCCCCCCCCCACACACACACACACTTTCTCCTGGTTGCCATTTCCCTTTAAGAACTGGATCTGTGAAGGCAGGGCATCTCCTCCCATGTGCTTGCAGCACGTACCCCAGGGCCTGGCACACCAGGGGGGCCTGGCGCACCTGGGGTATGGACTGTAGCTCCACTAAGGCTTGAATCCAGGACTTTATGTGTGTAAAGCAGACATGCTAACCACTACTCTGGAATCACCCCAATAACAATTTTTTAAAAAGTATTTTGTCTGGTGCCATGTCCTTGCCATTCTGACTTATTTTGTATCAGCTATTGATAGGTTGGATCATATAGGTATTAGGAATAATATATATTAAATCCACAAATTGATTATTCTTCCCAAACCTGCTCCTCCCTCAATCCTCTCCATTTTGCCAAGCAGTTACTAGGCTTTGCCCTTGACTTCTTTCTTTAATTTGCACTCCAGAGTCAGTCAGCAAGTTCCTTCAACTCCATATCCAAAACATGTCCTGCATCCAAGTACTTCTCTTTATTGCCATCTCCACCCTTCTTGTGTATCTATTTCCTCTCCCATACCTCCCATCTGCCACCATCTAGTTTCTACAACGCTACCAGAGTGATCTTTTTGAAAAACAAATCATAGTGCTCTCCTGCTTAAACCTTTGTGGAGCTTCCAAACCCACTTAGAATGATATTCAGACCTTCAGCCCTGCTTATAAAATCCTACATGATCTGCTCTACTTCTTTTGTGTTCATCGTATATCTTTTCAAATTCTCTGCCTCTATTTTCTTTTTATTTAAGCAGTATGAGATTAAACTAGCCTTTCCATTCTTTCTCAAGTACCGTTTTTTGTGATATTTGCTCAGAAGACTCTTGGTCATACTTTCTATACACACACACATATATATGTGTATTTGTTTAAGGTCTGTCTCTCTCTCTCCTAGAATGCAAGATCCATGAAAACAGTGATTTGTCTTCATGTTATATTTCAACACTTGGAACACAATAGGCACATAGCGGGTACTCGATAAAACAGTCTTTGTACAAGTGAATATTATAAATGCCTTTGAATAAGAATGACTAATTGACTAGGTATAAAATTATTGCTCACACATTTTTCTACCACTCAAAAAATCTATAGACATTTACTCCCTTGAATATTGTTAGAGAAAACTGTAAGGCAGGCCTGATAATTTTCATCTTATAGGTGCTTCTGCCTGATTTCAGCACCAATATAGTATATCTTCTCTAAGCTGTGATGTTCAGCAAGTAAGACCTTAATATTTATTTTATTTTTAGATTTTAATCCATGGTTAATAATAATTATAATTTTAAAAATTAGTAAGGAGCAACTGTAAAATTAGTTACCTGAGAAATAAGCTTTCCTTATAGTTTAAATATATACTTTTCAGTAAATAGTTTCATTCATTTTCATCCTCTCTGCTTTAGAATTTGAGAAATTGATCATCCATTAAGTGATTGATTTTATTCATTTGCATTGTTTCATTACATTGTATATCTGTTTTCTTTTTTCTTTTTTTTGCCTTAAAAAATTCTTTTTTCTATACAACCATAGATTTTTATACTATGATTTTTTTTAGCATTTTCAGTAAAGCCAGAGGTGATGGCGTTTTTCACATTTCTGAAACAGACTTAAAGAAATGTTTAGGTCAAAAATATGATGGTATGTTAAAGAATTTTCCCAACATGTGGTTCAGATACTTCAGATAATTCTGGAGACAGATATATTTCAGAAATGAATTCTTAACTATATTCTGCAGCTTTTTAAAAAATTACACTAAAGCCAATGTAATACAGAAGTGTTTCCTTGTATTGATTTAACAGATGAACTGGTTTAGAGTTGTATTTAGACATGAGAAGATAATTATTTGCCAATATGACTTAGAAAAAGCCTTTCGTCTGACAAAATATAAACAAGATGTTTTAAGTGAATGAAATAGCAGCTGTAAACTTAATACTTTTCACCCCAGTTAAAAATAGATTATTAAAGTATATAGTAATTGTAGAGTCCTGAATTTTAGTCTGTATGTACCGACTTGCCCCTGGAAATTTAATTTAATTTAATTATATTTAAAATTTTACTGAAAAACAAATTGTTTTTCAGGCTTTTCCTAATACTCATAAAAATTCTAAAGTGAACATTAGAGTTAAAAATAAAAATAGATTAGCACGGAGAATTATTTTTATAATTCACCATAAAAATAATTGAAAAAGAAATGAATCAGCTTTCTTTCCTATGTTGCCTATTTTTTTCTTTTCTTTAAATAAATTTTTTTATTTAAATTAGTTTCAAGTATGCAGTACATTAGTTAAACATCTATAATGTTCATAAAACGATCCCCCCAATTGCTCCCTCCCTCCCCTGGCCCTTCGCTTAGCATCATATTAATGCTAACTACATTTCCTCTACTTTTGTTGGTCTTCATATACATAGGCAAATGATGATTTTCAAGAATGATTTATCTCATTTTAATAGTAGATACTTACGAAATTTAGGCAACATCTTACGAATGTTGACATTCAAATAGTGGGCTTACCAGTGATTAGTATTGAAAATAAACAATAGCAGTGATACCATTTTTATTTTTAGTTGCATTTTCCATCTCTTTGTCAGGCATCAGAACTGCCCGAGAAAAGCAGGCAGGTATTTTGATGATGTTTGTCACCATGTTTTCCTGTCTGTGTCTGAATTTCAGCCTGCCCTCTAACTCATTTTGCAGATGTTCATTTTGCTCAAACAAGTCTGTAGCTAGTGGCAGCCGACAGCAGAACAGGAACATGATTCTTGGGAAAGTAAATCATCAGAATCCTATTTTGTCTTCCCTTTTCTTCTCTCCTTCCATCTTCCCTCTTTTATTGTGAAATGGTATGATAGTATTTTAAAGTTATGCAAATTATAGTTTAGTGAAAACTGTGAGTTTTGCTAACTGGGATGGAATTTATCAAAATCATCACCCAGAGTGATTAATGCAGTACACTTTTGTTTCCTTGCTTGTTTTAAAAAATGCTAAATTGAAATATCCATAAAATAGTTGAGTATGTTTAAATAAAATAACAAGTTAAATATATTTCATTAATGTAGACAGTTTTTAAAATAGGTAAGAATCTTTAAATATCTGAATAGATGTGTGAAACCTTTCTCAGTTGTTTTGTAATACCTCATCTTGTTTCCTGGAACTATAAGCAGAGAAAGTAGAGTAAATTTTTAATAAGTCAAGAAATCTATAAAGATTTAAACAGCCATTAGTTTGCCTTGTTAATATTTTTGAAAGAAATCTCCAGGTAGGAGTTTGGGCCAAATAGGACAAATGTCAGCTATTCTGGTTAAGTGCTATCTCCTTGCTTTTCAGTATTTACTTCTGTTTATAAAATCTAATAATCTTGATTTTTAAAAAATAGTCTGTAAAGTAAAATATTGGCACCCTATCTTCACTATTTGGAAAGTTCAAGTCTGAATTAGTAGAAAATGTTAATTTTCTACAGATCACCACCAAAAATGTCCTTTTATTGTTTTTAAATAATAGATACAGAAAACTAGTAAAGGCTAAAGAGACATTTTCTACTATTTAATAGGTAAAAATCACTTGTAATGCTAGGGTCTTTTGTTTCTGTTAGATGCAAATTTGCTTTTGAACACAAAATAAAATTGAAATTAAGATATTTTTTATTACTAAATAATAAAAAAGATGAACTTCAATGTTAGGTTCTAAATTAATTTAAAACTGTTAAGCGAGTTTTCAGAATCTAAGATAGGCATCCCAAAGAAAATGTTTTGTTAGAAGTGACTGTTCTATTTATGGTCTATATTTATTTTGTTTAATGGAAAAATTTCGTATTTTCTAAGTGCTAGCCAAAACTGTCAAATTGACAAGATTACTACCATAGTGTCACTATATTTTATTTCTAGCTTACCCAGATAAAAATCCTTTTGGGGTCCCAGCATTTTGCAGGGCGATAACTCTTCACCTAGAATGGATCTTAGATTTTGTCTCCTATCCTTTGTGCCTTATGTGAAGAACATAAAAGGCAAGTCACAATTTTATTTGGTTCAAAATAGTTTCCTCAAGATTTGAGCCCACCTCTCTAAGGTCCGGCCTATTTCTCTAGGTTTTAGCATCTATTATTCCTTACTTTCTTACAAGATAATCTAATCTCTCAGTTTCCTCATCTATGTATGAGTATATAGTAAAACTGCAGAGGATTATTTTGAGAAAAAAGTTAATATTTCTAAGATCATATTATGTGCCATATAAGTATCTGTTATTATCTCTACTACACTGTGATATTTTTAAAAATTTACTGCAATAAAAAATAATTTAAAATGACATGAATGTAGCCTAATTTATCTAACCACTTCAGTACAGTTGGATGTTCAAGTTTAAAAATACACTTTTTAAGTATGTTTTAAAAATAAAAATGCAGAAACTTAAAATTTTTGATATCATATACAATACAAAAAGTAGATCTTTAAATGAATATTTGCAATATCAAGCAATGGTAAAAGCCTTTTGTACTAATAAGTACTAAATACATTTCTAAAGTTCATATAATCAATGCTAAAAATAGATACAAAGGGAATCCTGATTTTACTGTACAACTAATTAGGCATTTTTCAGAAAACCAATTAGTCCAGTGCTCACTATTGTCAGGTAATTTTCAAATGTCCATGAAAATATAGTGACACTATGGTAGCAGTCTGTACTTTGCATCTCTGTAACTGTATTTATAACTGCCAGTGATGCTGAATGTATTTTCATGTGTCTATTTGCCATCTGTATGTCCTCTTTGGAGAAATGTCTATTCGTGTTCTTTTGCCTATTTCCCCCCCGCCCAACATTTCACCACATATATTTCTTATGCAGTCTAAGCTGAGAATGCCATGTAAATGGTTCACTGTGAAATGTAGCAGTTTAATTTTTCTCCATTCGGAATAAGAAACAAAACTGTATGATCTCATTTCTATTAACTTTTGAAGGTTTATAACAGTTAAGGTATTTTTGCTTCTATGTATAAATGTTAAAAATACCATTTTTTTCCTCACAAAATATAAAAGCAACCAATTTCATTGTTGAGTAAAACTAAACACTGAGATTCTTGTTTAAATTAGTCCAAAGTAGCATGCAGGTACTTAGTTGTAGGCTGCTGCTCTGACACCATGATAAACCAAAGGGAAAGGTTGGGTCTGGTTTTGTTTTGGTTTTCTTTTCAATATCCAGTGCTCATGGATTAAGTTCTGGAAGAGTTCCGTTATAAGGCAGGGATCTGTTTGGATTCCACCACAAATATGCTCCTTGCATTGGATGCTGGAGGCTGAGGCACATTTTACTGGACCCATGTCGACTACCATTTTTAATAGTCATCAAGGTCAAAAAATTTGTGGTCTCCTCCTTGGTATTAAATTCCCTGGAAATCAACTCAGTAACACAAGATACCTCCAGTTTCACCAAATTCGTTCACCAACTGGGATCCTTCTTGTAACTTATCTGTGAAAATTTACAAATTTTTACAGTTGTTAGCAAATCATTCCAGCAGGGGCATCCTCTCAATTAGTTCATGTTCTTGTCCTGTCGCTTTGTGAGATGAGATTTATCCTTTCGTCCTGGAGTTAGAGAATTTTCTCTTCCGTGCTTTGCCCTGCCCATTTTTTAATCAGATTTTTTTTTTTTTATGTTAAGCTGTATGAGTTCTTTATACGTATTTTGCATATTAACCCCTTATTGAACATATCATTTGCAGATATTTTCTCCTATCCAGTAGATTGCCTTTTTGTTGTATTAATGGTTTCCTTTTTGGTACAAAAGGTTTTTAGGTTGATATAGTCCCATTTATTTATTTTTGCTTTTGACTTTACCCTAGGAGACATATTCAAAAAAATATTGGTAAGACAATTGTTGAAGAGTTTATTGACTTTTTTTTTCTAGGAGTTTTATGGTTTCGGGTCTTACATTTAAGTCTCTAATCTATATTGAGTTTATTTTCGTAAGCATTGTAATATAGCTTACTATCAGACAACATCATACTTCCAATTTTGTTCTTTTTCAATATTGCTTTGGCTATTTGGGGTCTTCTTGGGTTTCAATATAAATTTTAGGATTATTTGTTCTAGTTCTGTGAAAAGTGCATTGGTATTTTGATAGGGATTTTATTGAATCTGTAGACTGCTTTGGGTAGTGTGGACATGTTAACAATGTTAGTTCTTCCTACCATGAGCTCAATGTATTCTCCCATTTATGTGTGTCATCTTCAGTTGCTTCCTTTAGTGTCTTAATAGTTTTAACTTCCTTGGTTAAATTTATTCTTAGGTATTTAATTTTTTGGATGCAATTGTAAATGAGATTGTTTTCTTAATTTCTCTTTCTGATAGTTTATTTTTGATGTATAAAAATGCAACCCATTTCTGAATATTTTGTATCTTGCTACTTTACCAAATTCGTTTATTAGTTCTAAGATTTTTTTTGGTAGAATCTGTGGAGTTCTCTATATATAGTATTGTGTTATCCGCAAACAATGTCAGTAAATATTGCTTGTTTTGAATTGGAGTCACACTATGTTTGTGGCTTTACAAGCCTTGATTTTTTAGTTGCAGATGTCGTGTAAGACAGTGGTCCCCAACCTTTTTGGCAGCAGGGACCGGTGCTCCTATGAGGAGAATCCGATCGATGCCTGATGATCTGAGGTGGAGCTGAGGCGGTGATGCTAGCATTGGGGAGCGGCTGCAAATACAGATGAGGCTTCGCTCTCTTGCCCACCGCTCACCTCCTGCTGTGCGGCCCAGTTCTTAAGGTCACAGACCACTACCAGTCCACAGCCTGGGAGTTGGGGACCCCTGTTGTAAGGTAGTATACCTAGTAGAAACTAATGTAGTCTCTCACCTTTAACTCAAGCTTCCGAGAATTCCTGCAAATAAAGTTCCAAGAAATAAGAGCTCTGAATCAAAAATCACAAAAGACACAAGGAATAAAGGTGCCTTGAGCAAAAACCAGCAGAACCAACAGGACAGACCCATGAAGACATCAGATTTTGGAATTATATATTCTATATATTGATTAGACCAATAAAAGAATGATTTGAAATTATCGAGGAAAAAGAAACTTGTTAAAGATAAGCAGATTTGAAAAAATAACCAAATTGATCTTCCAAAAGTGAAAAATAGTTACAGATTTAAAATTTAGTATATGTAACAACTTAGACATAGCTGAAGAGGGAATGAAGAAACTGTGCAAAATATAGCATAGAGAAGCAAAGAGATAAAAAATATGAAAGAATATAAAATACGTGAAGACAGAGTGAAAAGATCTAACAGATCTCATCGGGGTAGAGATACAATTGGGCAAAGGCAATATTTGAAGTATTTATGTTGAAATTTTTTTCAGAATTGATAGAAAAACCAAATATTTAAGAACAAATAAAAAGAAACGCACATGTGTATGAATAGTAGTAAAACTGAAGAATACTAAAAACAAATGACCATTAAATCAGCTAGAGAAGGAAGACATTAAGTACAGAGAAAAGACAATGTATTAAGACTTAAGAGTAGCTTATCAAAATTATGAAGAGAAAGAATACAGTGAATATTTTCAAAGAGCTGAAAGAAAAGGACTGTCAATGAAAATACATTTCAGTAATGAAGCTTAAATAAAGGCATTTTCAGACAAATTAATAGTATATGGTACCGGTAGACCCACACTAAAGCAAAGTCTAAAACATCAAAAAAAGGAATGTGATCCCAGATGGTGAGGTGGGTTTGAAAAAAGTAAGGAAAAGCAAATAAAATGATAACTATGAATAAATCTTTTTGAAAAGACAACATACCTTTGTGAATTAATGAAGACAGCGTTTTGTGAGGCTCTGGAAAAGAACTAAAATTCTGGCCTACAAAAGCATGTGAGTTGGGAAGAGGTAATAGAGTTAAAGCATTCCAAGATTATTTTATTGTTTAAGAGTATAATGAAGATATGACTTATGTGTAGCCTTTACTGAGGGAAGTTCTCTTGACAACATGTCCTATTCCCACTCAAAGAGGTGTTTTTTCCTCTTTCCATCCAGATATTTTTTATATACCACTCTGCATACATCTGTTTTGGATGGCCTCCATTGATCCCCTTCTATTAGCAGACTATTAAGAAATAATTTTTTTTTCTTACTCTTTAGAAACTATTTGGTACATGCTGAAGTAAAGTTTTAATTATGGTGCACTTTTAAAGGTATATGTAATCATTTATGTAATACATGTTTTCCAAATTTATAAATAAAAGCTAGATTTTCTTCATTGATTTTTACTCAGATATTTATTGTTGGAAAATTGTACCCTTATTTGGTTTATCTAATTCTTTAAAATTATTAGCATACTATATTCTTTAACTGAATGATTATCAACTAACATTTATATGAAAGGACTGTTGAAAAGAGTACCGAAGTGATTATAAATTTGTCGTGCATTAAACTACATATATATAGAAATCACATCTGTAATGATTGATTCTTCGAAAGGTGTTTTATGACATGCAGAAAATATTTAAGGCTTTATTTTGACTCTGAATTGAAAATTGGAAATATAGATTGGAAAAAATATCTCTGATTTGTATGAGATGTTTGTTTGAAGACCTCATTTCTTAGTTTTTCCTTCTTAGCCTTGTATGTTTTTCTAAGATGACTTTAAGTTAGAGCCAGAGCCTATCTGGACACCACTGGTTTTGAACATGGAGTTGCTTTAGGTTCATTTTGTAATGGTCAAAAAACCATTACAAACCAGTGTCTAACAATGATGTCCTAATAAGGAACACTTTTGTTTGAATCTTTCTCGTCTCCAATATATAGTAATATTGCTGTTGCATTTATTCTGTGCCTAACATTGTATTCAATGCTCTACATATATCACCTTTCTCACAATATTCTTAACTGAGGAAATCACATAACAGAAACATGGGGGACATGAGAATTTGTTACAAAAATGGCCAGCAGCTTGGTATTAGTAAAATGTAGAGAATGCTTAGGAAAGTGGTAGATAAGGAAACTAAATAGGTAGAATTAATCCAGATGCTACTGAACAGATTCAGCTGTAGCTCAGAAGGGCTATGTTGTCCAAGTTACATTGCTAGTGAATGGCCATGTCAGAATTGAATCCAGGTATGTCTTAACTTCTACATTATATTGCCTTTATATAATACACATGCAATCATTTTATCTCAATTCACAAGCTCCTTTTACTGAAATTAAACACTATTTCTATTTAAAAGGAAGTTTGGTGGTGACAGTATTATTTTAGGTAGTATTCCTATCATCATAAAATTTCCATAAATAACCAATATTTCATTTTAATATAGAATTTTCTATTTGAATAACTCAAACAGCTTTGTGATAGACAAATTGGAAAATGCAAATAAGAAAAGAAGCAAAATTACTTTTAATTTTACCACCCAGACATAAACATTAGTTTTTGATATATTTTTCCTATATACATATATACTTACATAATTATATAAAATACCTCTTTTGACTTAGTATATCATGAACATATTTTCATGTTAAAACATGTTTTATCTAGATTGTAATATCTATAACTGTACCATAAGTTATTTAACCATTCTTTCATTATTAAGTCACACCCTAGGGAACATCCATCTCTGCATATCTAAAGAAAAAAATTTTTGAAATGAAATTATGAGCTCAAAGATTTTCTATAAAGCTTCTGGCTTTATAGAAGGAATGTACCTGTTTCATTCCCATTGAAGTATTAAGAATGTCTAATTCCTCATCTCTAATGTTTATCAAATATTTATTGTAAAGTTTTCCTTCCTTCTTTCTCATATATAGAGACTCAAAATATAACATGGTGACCAAGTTATTATCATTTTGTTTTTCAGGAGATGATTTTTCTTTGATTCAACAAGAAATTTTTATGGTTAAAGAATGTAAACATTGCAATATTGTTGCCTACTTTGGGAGTTATCTCAGGTAAAAAACAAAAGCATCTGTTTCTCTTTGTATGTTATATTTCTTTGCTACCACTCTCCCTCCCTTCATGTCAGTGCTGTTGAGGCATATAATTTTTTTTCCCCGCCTACAGCACCTGGTCTTCCTAGGTGGTCTCCCATCCAAGTACTAACCAGGCCCGACCCTGCTTAGCTTCTGAGTTCAGACAGGCATGTTCAGGGTGGCATGGACGTAGACTCATATAAATAAATTTTTTTAATTATGTTTTCTAAAGTTCTAAAATTTTTCAGGTTTCTTATGGGTTTTTGTAATATTAATAGTGACACCTCCATTTATGCAGTTATGCCTTATCTGGCAACCTTAATGAAATATTATGAATGTGATTACAAGTAAGTGTTTTAGCTTATAAAAGTGATAATATTCTAAATCTTATAAGATGGAAACAAAGCTGAAGTTAATATGCTTTCTATATCTTGAAAAAGAGATTGCAGGGCAGTTTCCTGTTACGTTCTGTAATCCATCCTAAATCCTGGTATGCTGAAGAGTGAAGGCTTCAGGGTATGTCAGTGATTGAGAATTACTAGCTAATATAATTTTCTTTCTCTTTCATATTAGTCGGGAAAAACTATGGATTTGTATGGAATACTGTGGTGGTGGATCACTTCAGGATATTTATCATGGTACTGTTAATTTGTCTTTATATTTTAAAACTAACTTTGACTTTAATGATTGTTATTTGATATGTCTAGTTAACCAGGGATATTAACAGGTAGATTTACTATTTTACATTCTTCTATTCTGGAATATTGCATAAAAGAAATCAAAATTTAATTTTTTGTTGGTTATTCAGTTAAATTTACTGGAACTTGAACTGAGAAATTCAAGAATACTTGAAAAGTCCAAATTTTACTTTATAGATGTAGTCTTTAGGAAAGTATTTTACCTATAAATGTACCTGTCTGAGCTTTCTTGTAAATAAGAATTGGAAGGAGAGGGATAACTCTCACGTAAAAGGAAATTACATATCTATCTTAATAATTTAACCTGCTAACTAGGAAAGCAATTTAGTTGCTATAATATTTCTGTATTAAAAAATACATATTTTTTAAAATATGGAATATTTAGCATTCTTTTAATTTAGGCAGTTTTTTGAGTTGGATATGATTTTAACCCATAATAGTATTTAGAAATAGTTCTTATTTTAGCTCTACAGTTTAGCTTCCAATTTGTTTTGTTGACAATTTTCATAATTTCTAGAGTTTATAAGACTAAGCATAGATTCCATAAAATACCTTTAATTTAACTGGATATGGGATAATAAAACTCCCATTGTACTATGCATTGGATAATTTATTAAGAATCATGTATTTTTAAACATTTAAGAAGTATTTTTAAACATTCTATGCTGAAATCTTTATATTGACAGTCTTATCAAATTTCATGCAGTTTATAAATTTACAAGTGCAATTTACTAATGCAGCCATAGTAGAGGTAAAAATAAGTGCTATTCCAGTTTAAATAGTATTTGTAGCTTATAGAAATTGAATTTTTTAAATGTCAACCAATAGAGCATTGGTTAAATATACACTGCATCTATAATACGGAATGTGATGAAGCACTTAAAAAGATGAAGTATCTCCATTTATATTGACCTGGGTATATCTCTCCAAGGCCTTTTTTAAATGGAAAAAATGAATCATGAAAAAATATGTATAGCATAATTGATCACACTGAGACTTTTTAAAATTATATTTTTAAAAGTATGCCTATGAATGTAAATGTACAGCAAAATAAAATACATATCAATTTAATAAGTCATTAATTGAAGTGGGACTCATAAGTAAAAGTTTAAATTATAATGAAAATGTATTGCTGTATCATTTGATTATAAATTAATAAAAATAATAATTATCTAATTTGTAATAATTATATAACCTGTGACAGAAAAGTTGTGACCAATGTCTAAACTCTGGTCACTGCCTCTTTTTATTTAAAATAATATTTAATGCCATATAAATATTACAAATATACAAAATATACAGTTTTTAAAGCAAGAACTAATTTCATTTTATAAAAGAAAATTCTCTATTGCTTTGTCTTTTATTTTCTTATATACCATACTAGAATGACTGTTCTTTTATACTCTGTTGTTAATTCTAAAGAAGTATTTGTAGAAAATAGCTCTTCGCCACTTGATTTAAAAGTTTTTTCAATGATTTTATGAAGAATTATCTTTTATATAGTTTTTATATAATAATTATAATTTTTCTCCATTCACACTTTTATAGGGTTAGAACTCAAGAATATGGATAAATAAAACTAGATAACATTTTTCACTACCTATTTTAAACTTTAATTGTTTTAAGGCATTAATTTTATCTCTTCATGAAATTTCTACTTTCCATTATTAAAACTTGATATTTGTTTAATTAAATTGAATCTAAGAATTATCCATTTCTGAAAATAGTATATTAGATAGCATAGTAATCAAGAACAGCTACACTTATAATAAACTGTTAATAGAATAAGTGGCTTTCCTTCTTTTACTACTATTCCATCGAGTTACTAAGAATCAAAATTTTATCTACCTGAGTAGGTATAGAGAGTACGTGAGCAAAATATGCTGTAAAATATATCTCTCAAGATTACCTGATTTAGTTTCACTGTCAGTAAATAGCCACCCCAGATTTCAAATATTCTCTCATGGTATTGGACATATTTCCAAAGCCTCTGATTGGGTACTTATATTTTATATTTCATAATAGGGAGAGAGCTGGTTGTCAGAAGTGATCTTCTTACTTTTTAAATTCTTAGATAAGGTACTAGATCAAGCTTTCCTGTTCTGATACCTACAGTAAAGAATTATATTAAAGAAATAATATGTTGACCTTTTAAAAAGTATATGATGCCTTTTAGTACATTTCAACAATTGACTTCTATATGGTTCTCTACATCTTCGTATAGCCGTATTTAATTATACATGTTTTTCTGATTTCTCGAATTTATTTTGAAAAATTGTTCAGGATTGAGAGCATGTCCAATGCTTTCTTTAGAACATCCTGTGTTGCCTAGTTACGTGCCTTGCACATAATGGGTGCCTAATATTTTCACTGACCAAAGTTGGAGGAAATCTTCCAATTTTAAAGTACATTTCTAATTCTCATCCTTATTTTTTTTGTTGTTTCCTGATTATAAGAATAATTTATGCTTATGATGAGGTCATCCAGTGATGTATATAGAAGACATTTTATAATAGTTTGTCATTTTAAAAGTAAACTTTTTAATCTGTTGTATTAAAATGTGTAACAGTGCAGTTTTTTTCTTTCTAGTTACTGGACCATTATCAGAATTGCAAATAGCCTATGTATGCAGAGAAACTCTACAGGTACTACATTTGCTGCTACAGCTAGAAAGGAAGTTCTAGTTTCATAATTGAAAACTATAAAATGGTGATCTGCCCAAAAGAATAAGAGTAAACCAGATTTTTGTTAAGTTCTCATATTGTAATTCTGTAAGCCTAGTTATTTCTTTGGTAAATGAGTCACAGAAATTCATTTAAGCTGATGCTGGTATACACAGTCTTTTGCCATTTTTCATACACACACACACACACACACACACAGTCTTTTGCCATTTTTCTCCAAAAGAGAATAAATTAGCATAACAACCCAGAATATTATCTGGAAATTCTAGTTCTGTGATATTAATATGAGTCATTGATAGTAAAATTTTTTTCTAAGTTTGTTAAACGTGGTACGAAGCGGAGGTTACTTTATTTTAGATCTTTGAGAGCTTTTAATATGTTAGAGTTGGTTGTGACTCTTAAGTAGGAGTATAGAGTGTGCAACATTTCTCCCAATTTATTTTTTCAGTGCCCTGATAGACTACTCACTGAGAAAATTAGCAGTTAACAATTTTATTCATATACTTAATATGTTTAAATGTAAGAAGAATTAAGTAATAGTACTTATGTTTTTATTTTTTATTTTTGGTAATTTACAACCGATAATTGTTAATTGATGCTTCTATCCCTCACTACACTTCCTAGATTGTGTAGTTTGTTTAGCAGTGAGATTGACATTTTGTATGTCCTTCCCTATTTTAGAAACTAGGAAATTGACCTGATGTAAGAGAAAGCTCTAGTCATTTTGAGTAGAGTTGGTTTCCACATTCTTTAAAAGACATGCCATGCCAAATCCTATTTTTAGATGTATGAAAATAAATCATCTCCCCCATATCTCTGTGTGTGTGTATTTCTATAATATTCAGATAGAAATCTACTCTTTGTATCCACATAAAATGCATACACTCATAGCAGAGAATTATTGACAGATTAGTTTTCTTTGTATCTTAGTTTGCAAAGTTCATTGCTTCTATAAGTAATAGAGTACTGAATGGAAGTAAAAAAAAAAAAAAAAGGAAAAAATCGAGTTTGCATTCTGGCGCTGTTGTATGACTATAATGTCTTCTATACGTCTAGTTCCCAGAGTGTAAAATGAGTCTTTTTGGAAGGGATGTCCTCCAGATTAGTTCTAATTTAAAAATTCTATTATGCCGAGAAACTTCCACATCTGTGTCTGCCAACAAATGAATGGATAAAGTGTGCTACGTTTATGTGTATGAACGCGTGCGCGCACGCATACACACACACACACAGAGGAATGTTATTCAACTATAAAAAAGAAGAGAATCCTCTCATTTGTGACAACACAGATGAAGCTGGGGGACATTATGCTAAGTGAAATAAGCCAGCCACAGAAAGACAAATACTGTATGATCTCACTTATATATAGAATCTAACAAAGTTGAATTCACAGATGCAGAAAGTAGAATGGTGGTTACCAGGGACTGGGTAAAGGCAGGGAAGAGAAATGGGGAGATGTTGGTCGAAGAGTATAAAGTCGAAGTCATATATGTTAATTGATTACTGATGATAACTGTAATTAATAATGCTGTACTGAATACTGAAAATTTGCTAAGAGGATAGATTCAGGTGCTCTCATCACAAAAAAAGAAAAAAAAACAAACTATCTGAGGAGATGATATGATATGTTAACCACTTTGATGCAAGTAATCATTTCACTATATGTATATCAAATAGTCATGTTGTACACCTTAAGTATATATAATTTTATTAAAATTAAAAAAAAAAACAGGGCAGAGATTGTTAGAATGGAAAAAGACAAGACCCAACTAGATGCTACCTATAAGAAAATACTTACATAAAGACACAAATAGGTCAAAAATAAAAGGAAATAAAAAGATACACCATACTATTCAAAACAAAGCCAGACTGGCCATATTAATATCAGAGAAAGTAGACTTCAGAGCAAAGACTATTACTAAATAAGGTCATTTTATCAAAAGACATAACAACGCTAAATGTTTATGCCCCCTACCTAATAGCATAGCTTCAAAATAAATGCACAAAACCCTGCAAAAACTGTAAGGAGAAATAGATTAATACACAATTATAGTCAGATATTTCAGTCCCCTTCACAGTAATTTTGCAGAACAAATAGGTAGAAAATCAGTAAGGATATGGAAGATTTGAATAACACAATCAACCAACCTAACCTTACTGATGTTTTAATCCAACTGAGATATGTGTGCTTTTTCAAGTGCCCACAGAGCATTTACTAAGAGACCACATATGTCTCAATACATTTAAAATGAGTCAAAGAATACAAACTATATTCTCTGACCACATGCAATTAAATTAGAAATCAATTAACAAATATTTCTGGAATGTCCAAAATATGTGGAAACTAAGTAAAGCACTATTAAGTAACCCATGGGTCAAGGGAGAAATCAAAAGAGAAATTAAAAAGTACTTTGAACAAATAAAATGAAAATACAACACATCAAAATCTGGGATGCCGCTAAGACAGTACTTAGAAGGAAGTTTATAGCACCAAAGAGATGTTTAACCTCTTTTGGAAAGGAAGAAAAATCTGAAATCAATATTTTCAACTTCCACTTTAAGAAACTAGAAAAAGATGAGCAAATTAAACCCAAAGTAAAAATAATGAATGTCTGAGTGGAAATGAATTCAATAGAAAGCAAAACACATGAGAAAATCAATGAAACTTAAATCTGATTCTTCAAGATAAATAAAAGGGATAAACCGCTAGCCATATTTATCAGAAAAAATAAAAAGAGAAGACAAATTACCAGTATTATGACAGAATCTACAATTATTAAAAGGGTAACAAAGATATTTGATACCCAAGAAATGTTATGAACAGCTTTATGCCGATAAAGCCTGCAACTTAGATGAAATGGACAATTTCCTTGAGAGAGACACACTACCAAAACTCAATTAGAAATTGTCTGAATAGGCTACCTCTATTCCTGCACATAAATTTCCAAGCTAGATGATGTTAATTATAAATTCTATCAAACATTTGAAGAAGAAATAATGCTAATTTTATACAAATTTTTCTAGAAAATTGAAAAATAGAGAATTCCTCTCAAATCATTCTATGCTCTGAAGCCAAAATCAGACATTACAAGATAACAAAAAAACAAACTAATATCCTTCATAAATGTAGATGCAGAAATTAAAAAGGGAGGTAATAAGTTAACAAAGGCAGTCCAACATTATATAAAAAAGATCTTGAACAAGCTGGTTTATCCTAGAATACAATGTTGATTAACATTCAAAAATCATGTCAAATAATTGACCATATTAGCAAACAAAAGAAAACCTCACATGATCATCTAGACACAGAAGAAACATTTAGCAAAACCAACATTCATTTGTGATAAGTAGTTCAGTGGAGCAGAACAGAAAGTCCATATGGATTACTGATTTTCAAATGAAGGTGTAAAGACAACTAAGTAGAGAAAGGATAGGCTTTTCAATACATGGTACTGGACTAATCGGATATCCATATGCAAACAAATGAACCTCAAGCCATATTTCACATCATGCATAAAAATTTCATAGATCTAAACATAAAACCTAAAACTAGAAATTCTAGAAGAAAATAGAGGAGAAAATTTTGCAGTTGAGTTAAGCAAAGCCTTTTCAGACATAACATGAAAAACGTAATCCATTAAAGAAAAACTTGGTACATTAGACTTCATCTAAATTAAAAGCCCTCCTCTTCAAGAGGCACTGTTAATAAAATAAAAGAACAAGCTGCCAACTAAAAGAAATTTGCAAACTATATATCTGATCAAGGACTTGTATCCAGAGTATATAAAGAACTCTCAAAACTCAACAACATAATAAAAAAATGGACAAAAGATTGAACAGGCACTTCACCAAAGAAAAGATATGGATGACAGGTCATGGAAAAAGATGCTCAACATCATTAGTTATTTGAAAATGTGTGTTAAAACCAAAACCAAAGTGACATACCACTACACGCCAATTAGAATGGCTAAAATTGAAAAGACTCAAGACTGACTTTAGGAAGGTTGGTGAAGATGTGGATCAACTGGAATTCTCATACACTGCTGGTTTCAGTGTAAAATGGTACAGCTGCTTTAGAAAATAGTTTGGCAGTCAACAGTAATTTAACTTGTATGATCCAGCCATTATACTGCTGGGTATTTATTTACCCAAGAGGAAAAAATCATATGACTGCACATGAATTTTTATAGTAGCTTTACCTATAATAACCAAAAACTGGAAACAGCCCAATACTCCAAATGTCTGTCAACAGGTAAATGGATAAACAAATTTTGATATATTCGTACAATGGATCTTCCACTCAGTGATAAAGAATAAACTATTGATATTAACAAGGAAATGTTACATTAATTATTGTAAATGAAAGATGCAGACAAAAAAAGAATACACAGGATGGTTTTGTTTACAAAAATCTATAGAAAATTAAAAGATGATCTATAATGACAGAAGGCACATCAGCATCAATGACTGCTAATATCACTAAAAGACAGCCAGACATTGTATAATTCCTCATGGACATCAGTACCAGCCGAACGATGTCTCCTTTTCAAGAGATCTGAATTTCGGTTGCATAGAATTCTTCTTCCAGGTTTCCAAGTATTAATAATTCCAGCCGCTTCCCACCACCCTTCCCCAACCCCGAGTCCTAGAGTTGGCACCAGCTTCCTACAGTTGCTGCTGCTGTAATACCTTAGTGCTCTCTTTGTGCCTTTTTAGTCCTATTGTTCAAATAACTCTTGTTGTTTCAGTCTCCTGACTGGACTCTGACTGATATAGCGCCCCCATGAACTAATTTTGCAAAATAATTCAATCGAATTTCATCAAGGCTCTAGATTTAAGTGTTTATTTAGTAATAATACAGGGTATCAGAGGAACATACTAAACAACATCATTAGGATGTAACTGCACAAGATAAACAGCACTTTAACAAAAACTTATGAGGAGTCACGTCAACAAATTACAGTATATAAACCTTGTTTGGATCGCACTTAAGCAATTGCAAACATTGGGCATTTGATAATATTAAAGAATTATTCATTATGAGGGCATAATTATGTCATTGTGGTTATATACTTTTTATAAAGTCACTGCCTTAGTGAATGAAATTGTATGAAATCTGGGACTTCCAAATAATGTGGTGGAGGGGGAGTGCGTGGCACGTGAGAGTCAAGATGAAACAAGATTGGCCGTGATTTCACAGTTGATAAGTCTAGGTGATAGATAGGTACATAAGGGTTCATTATATTGTTACTCAGCTTTTATATGTAAAGTTTCCTTGTTTGTTTGTTTGTTTTTAATGAAGAAAAAGCAGATCAGTGTTTGTGGGAAGAACTTTTGGGAACAATGATTATGTTCATTATCTTGAATGTGATGATGGTGTTATAGTAAAATATTTCAGATTTTTACCAGAAAATGAATTTGAAATCTTATAGTAAACATAGATTAATAAAGAGTAACTCATGTAGGCCTCCCTCAACCCTCCAAAAAAAAGATAGTTCCATTTTTCTTAGCCAATAAGAATTCAAGAACATTTAGGTGTCGATTTGCAGTTTTTCTAATGCTCCTTTTTTTTTTTTTTTAACTTCAGGGTCTTGCCTATTTGCATACTAAAGGCAAAATGCATAGAGATATAAAAGTAAGTTTATTTAATATGTTTAAATTGATAACTTTATTGGAATTTTTGATGCTAACTAAATAGTATTTGTATTTTTGTTTTAGGGTGCAAATATTTTATTGACAGATCATGGTGATATAAAATTAGGTATGTTATTTTAAGTTCGTAATATTTTTTTACAAATTAAAAAAGTTTTTAATGAAAATTAACATTATACAAGTTTAATGTTCATGTCAAGAGCCACAATAGTGTTCATCTTTTGACTCGGTAGTTTTACTTCTTAGATTCAGTTTAAAGAAATTAATCCTAAAGATGAAAATTCCATACACACAAGTATTGATCATAACATTATTTATAACAGAAAAAAATGACAGCATAGGTCTAACAATAGAAAAAGTGTTAAGCTGTGATAAATCCACTTAAGGAACATTATTCAGTCATCAAAATTAATATTTAAGAAGAGAAGAGTAAGAGTAAAATCCCCTGGTCTGTTAAGTGACAAAAATGAAATGTGTGTGTATTTAGTTTTTACAACCATGTTAACAATAAAAGGTTTATGCATAGGAAAAGGGACTTGTTTTAAATAGCACCAAATAGCAGCCTAGTTGTGTTAGAATGCAAGGAATCTAAATGGGTGTTTTATTTTTCGCTTTTTTTCCCCCAAATTAAATGTGCTTGTATTCAAAATATTTTTAACTTTGTTCTTAATGAAGTATGTTTTCATTCTAGTAAAATGCCAATCAATTATTGTCTTTTAATTAATATACTATAAACCAAGTAAGAAGGGATTTAGATATTCAATTTACATACATTTCCTTAGCACTGTTATCTGAATTATTAATAATGCCATGCCTAATGGTAAAACTTAGAAATTTTAGTGGTTTTATTAAAAAGAACTAAAATTTTTTGTTCTATTTCCCCCCACCAGCTGACTTTGGTGTAGCTGCAAAAATAACAGCTACCATTGCAAAGAGAAAATCTTTCATTGGCACACCTTATTGGTAAGACATTATTAACATTGAATTTTATTGTTTTCATTTCTTCAAGATTAGTTTTCAGTATTGATACCTAGTAATACAGTTGATATTTGACTGAAAGTATGAAGATTGCATACTCCTCGAGGCTATCATAGTTCTGTTGGGGTTAGGGAACTTTGCTACTCATTTTCATTGGTCAGCTTTCCTTTTGTTAAAGTGCTAATAATTCCTACTATCTCTAGGGTGTTGTGTTAAGATGACTCATAGATCTGGATTTTCAAAAGAAAGATTCATATGACAATCTCTTGTCATTTTGTTACCCACCCCCCCCCCTTTTTTTTTTTGTTATTGCTTTTAATCTAGGACTTCCACTTTCTGGTTGTTAAAACTTACACATCCTACCCTACCATTAGTCTTCACCAGCCACTTTAATGCACCCTACCAATTACTGACAAATAATCTTTCTAAAACACTGTTTTCATTAATGAAGAAAGATCATTGAAATATAAAGCTTAGTAATAAACCTTAATAGTGTAAAATCATTTAGTGAATATTATAAACAGTTAAATATTATAAACATTTAAAGTTCATCTGAAAGGTTGAATTCTTTATTACTTGGAAAGAAATTTAAAGTAGCTCCTTATACTAATTTCAAAATAAATTTTGTAGTTAAATATAAAAGTGAAATGAAAAGAAATATCAGTAACTGCTTTGAGAGATCAATAAACCTTTCTTGGCATAAAAGCATAACCCATGAAAGGGAAAAATTGATAGATTCAACTACATAAAAATTTAAAGCTACTATATATATGTCCACCATCTTAAAAGTAAAAGGCAAGTAGCAAGCCAAGAAATAGTGGCTAAAATATAACAAACTAGATTTTAATATTGTTAATATTAAGTTCTTAATAAACCAATAGGAGTGTTTTCTTGGATGCAGAGTTATTTAAATAATGCATATAAGACATTGTAAAATATGAAAAATATTTCCCCCAATGATGACCAAAAATGCAAATTAAGTAAACAAAGACATTGTTTTCTATCAAATTGGAAAATATTTGGAATCATGGGTAATACCTATCACTATCACTAAATATCTGACAATGAAAATGAAAATTGGTAGAATAATTTTGAATGATAATTTAGCAATAATGTTTTTTAAAAACCTTAAACAATGTTTATGTTCTTTAGTCTCAATTCTACTTGTATTAATTTATCAGAAAGACATATAGATTTCTGTATGAGGAGCTTTATCAGAATGCTTAAATAATGAAAAATTGAGGGAAAATGTATATACAACAGGAATTATTTAAGGAAATTATGTATAGTCATTCAAATCAATGGAATAAGTTGTTGGTATTAAAAATTGTGTTGTAAAAGATGTACGGTCAGTGGATAGGCTCATGATATAATGTTAATTATACAAGAGAGATTAAAAGTAGCATATGTAATATAATACCATTTTATAGAGGATATATGTGCGTTTAAAATTTATGGATGAAAATATGTGAAATAGTAGCTCTTGGGTAGAATAATGTTTTAACTTGTTCTATATTTTTTCACATATTCCCAGTTCTCTTCAGTCAATGCATTATCACTTAACAACAGAAATAAGGCCCCAATAAATAGCACATAAATAAAATTAAAACATACATAAGTTAGATTACCTATAAAATTTATTTCATCGCCTGCCTATTTCCCTCCTCGGTCTCTTTCTGTGACTATCTCCCCCCCGCCGTCCCCCCCCCCCGACTTGTGAACACTCTTCTCTAGTCAAAATTATTAGTTTTTTTTGTACTCTGACTATTCCAGATACTATTTATTACTTCCTCGTATATCTCTGTCTTTTGTGTTTATCTTAAGTCCTGCCCTGTCTGAAGAGTGGCATACACTCTGCCTTTCTTCACTCATGACAGACAAATTGGTCACAGCTCTGTTTTCTGTTGAGCCAGGAAGTGCAACAGCCCTGGCCAACTTGGTGCTGCAGTTAGCCACCACTGACCGATTCTAGTGGGCAGAGGATGTGAAACCCATATGCTTTCTCTGGGTTCCAGCTCAGCTTCTTTCCTCTCTGAAACTTGCCTTCAGTCATCTTGCTCCATGGTGATTATTTTCTTCTCTTTGCTCCTTTACTTGTTATTATGTATTAGTACTTGCTTTATAGCATGTACATTTGTTGGCATTTTAGTATAAGTATTTTATATGCTTAACCACACTTAACGTTGAAAGACATTGAATGATATAACTGTTTGTAACCTAAGTGAATATAAAAGCAACTTCTGCCTTATATTCAATATAAATATAAATTAATTTTAAAATAGTGAAGATTAAAAAAATAAAAGAATATTTCCCCTGAGCAGTATCATCTATGCTTTATAACTTCAGATGCTATCATAATACACTACTGACCCCCAAATAGATAACTCAGACTCAGCTGCTCAGTTGACCTTCAGTCTTGTATGTATTCAACAGTTGTCTGAGAATAGCTCTACTTGGATATCCACAAACATTTTATTCTCAAATCAGTCTCTTTAGTCAACAACCTATTTTATTCTGTCCCTTCTGCCACGGCCTTTGAAAAATCCTTTATTTTTTTTCCCTTGTACTTTTGAAATAGTCTTCTAACTTGTCTACCCAACTCTGATTTCCCCTTTTTTCACACTATCTTTTGTGTTGCCATGAGTTTCAGATCAAATTTATCCCCATAATTATTTTTTCATTTCCATGATAAAGTCTAAATTTCCTTACCTAATCAGTAGGCCATCATTATCTAGCCCCACCTCGAAGGTTCATTTTCCAAATACTATTGACTCTCTCAAACTATCTATGGTGAATGACCTTTTTGAAACTTCCTGTCCATCATAGACTAATACTTGGGTAAAATAAATGAAAAATAAAATACTCAAAAAAATTGTGTATTTGGATGAGAGTAAATGCTTACTCTCAATTTCTGTCCTTGTCACAGACTGGTAACAAACAATTTATGCCCCGTATCAGTCTGTAGATCATACAGTGAGTAGCACTGTGGTGTCACCTCTCTGTGTTCAGTGCTCTCTCCCTATCTCCCTGCATTTATACTTTTTTCCTCTGACTAAAATGTCCATACTCCCCATCCCCTTAGCTCCCTGCTAATTCATTCTTTAGGTCTCATCTCCTTTGACATTCATGGGGATTTAATGTTATTCCTCCCCTTCTTCCCTGTGTTGTATATATAACAAGATACACAGAACAGAAACTAAAGTAAAACAGCACGATTTTTCCTCAGAATACTAGTATTTAGAGGAGAGGATTCAAGATGAATTTAAAGAGTGTGTGTCTTTGTGTATGTACATGATCTTTATAAGTCTTTCCTAGTAAAGCGTCTTCTTTCCTTGTGAACACCTCTCAGCCTCTTTTCCCCCACAAGAAGTCTAGTGAGTATCACAAAAGTAGCAGATTTTATATCATTTTTTAAAAATAAAAATGGTATATTTGCTGATTCCTTCTAGGATGGCCCCAGAAGTTGCAGCAGTAGAAAAGAATGGTGGCTACAACCAACTGTGTGATATCTGGGCAGTGGGAATAACAGCAATTGAACTTGGAGAGCTTCAACCACCTATGTTTGACCTTCATCCAATGAGGTGTTCTCACTATTTACAATTATGCACTTATTAATAAGGTCTTCTGGGAGAATGAAATACTGATAACTTAGGTATTCCAGACTCATTTTCAAGTATGTTAAAATAGTGAAAGTGTTGTAAGGGATTTTAGGATAATCTCTTAAAACCTTCTCTCTTGTGTTGCTGTTCCTAAGACAACAGGGAATAATTGTCTATACTGTCTGAAGCTTTTCTATAAAACAATTTCCCTTAATAATCATATTAGGATATAGCAGTTATCATTTTAAAAGTCTTTATTTAAAGTCTTTCCATTCATTTTTCCATCAACTGAACTTTTTTCTTCTTTTGTCCTAAGTGGAATTATGAATAAAGATAGAATGCAGATGAGATTTTATTTCTTTTCTCATTTGATTATTATTATTTTTACTTTAGGGATGATGAAGAGGTAGCTATGCTTCGTATAGTAATCATTTACATTTTAGGATATATTGTCTTTCAGGAAAAAAATTTGAGAGCTTTTAAAAGGTTTTTAATATTTTCAAGGAAAAGATAAATTGGGCTAAAATTTAAACTTTTAAAATAAACACTGTAAAGTCAAAAAGAAAATCAACAGAGTAGGAAACTTGTTCCCCTAACAGGTGATAGATTAAGTGCAGACCTTTAGGAAAATAATAGACATTATTTGTATGGGCCATCCCATGTTTTAGCGATTCCACTGCTTAGAAAATTATACCTAGGAAATAATTCAAGGAAAAAAAACAAGCTATGAATTATCCATTTCAGGATAACAGAGAAAAAATCTAAATGTCCACTATTTGGTGAATTGTCAAGCAAATTATCAGTAAGAACATCTGTTACATATGTGTAAACTAAAGGAGCATGGAAAATAGATTATAAGTGAAAAAAGCCGAACATAATATTACCTAATACAATGACGTAGTAATCAGTTAACATTTAGGTAAAGACTAAAAAGAAGAGCAGAAAATTTTAAATAATGTCTTAAGGTGGTAGGAACATAGACCTTTTTTTCTTTTTCAGTTTTCCTTTATATATGAATCATTTAATTTTTAAAAAGAGGCAGTATCTTTGGTATTAAAAATAAAAGACTAAGGAGTTTGTTTAGAAACCTAGAAAGGCTTTATAGGAAATAAATAGAGCATTTTAGAACTTTCTTCTTAAATCCTCCATTCTTCTACCCTCATAGCCCATAGAAAATGTATCGAAGGAAGATTCATAGAGAAAATTTTCTTGTAGGTTGATTTCTGTATTGTTCATAACAAGAGAATGTGGAAAATTATTGTCTAAAAAGGAAAACAGACTAGTAGGTGGATATGATTTGCCTATATACCCAAAATAATTGTAGAGGCAAATCTTGGGTTAAACATACAACTTAATGTTAGATGTGTGTAACAGAATAATAATATACACTTATGTAGCCTTGCACTTAAATTATAGTACTAGTTATGTAACTGCATGGTAATAAAACCCTTCTCTAACTTTTGTTACCTTTGCTTTGTGAATAAGAGCTTGTTTGAAATTTAAAGATCTTCACAGCCAGGGAAAATTTTCCATAGGCTATTCAAAATATAAAGAACTTCATTTCCATATTTCATACCAGTTTTTATTGGTGCCTCCAATATATGGTAATCTTATATAAACTTAATACAAAATATTCAGATTATTAGATGTAATGATAAAAGTATTTTGGTATTGATCTTTAACCGAAGTTTTAATTTCAGGGCCCTCTTCTTAATGTCAAAAAGTAATTTTCAACCACCGAAACTAAAGGACAAAACAAAATGGTAAGTTAAATAATAGATAGCTTTGTAGAATTTAATGGTTGATAGGGACACAGGTTCAGATCTCTTATTTCATAATTTCTACATGATGAAACTAAAGCTCAGGCAGTAAACAGTTTACCAGAAGTTACGCATCTAATTTACTTGCAGAGCTATGGCAAGGATCTAGGTTTTTCTGGTTGGTGTTCCTTCATGATGTACTGCTCTCATAAAACTCTGATCATTTTCTTAAGTGTTAGCAGTTTGGTTAGCAGAGGTGTGGCAAGGAAAGGATTGGAAGTAAATACGTAAAAATTTTGGAGATTCATATTTTTTTAATTAATTACATGTTGATTTTCATGGAAAGGTTTCCCAGACACCATGACACTTAAAATCAATCCTTATTGACTTTTCACTTTTCTCTACCTTACTTTCTTAATATTCAAAAAAGTTATTACTTATTTTCATCCTACTGTCTTCTTTTTTGTACAAAGTAAAGCAATGTGGTTCATATGAACATCTTTAATTAGATGGTAAAAATAGAAATTTATTTTTCTGGTAATGTCTTCCCATATATTTTATAGAAGAAACTATAGAAATAAGTTTCCAAGTTCTTTTTTTTTTTTTAATTTTTATTTATTATTATTATTTATGCCTACAGCACCTGGTCTTCCTAGGTGGTCTCCCATTCAAGTACTAACCAGGCCCGACCCTACTTAGCTTCTGAGATCAGGCATCGGGCTTAGTCAGGGTGGCATGGCTATAGACCATGGACTATGGCTACACTGGGGTGTGAACTCAAGTCCTTCTGTGTGTAAAGCAGATATGCTAACTGCTGCACTATGGAACCATGTCCTCCAAGTTCTTAAATTCAGTAATTCTTCATGTAGAGTACATAGATCTCTTTGGGGTTTATGGCCTCCAGGATTCTATATATATGTATATTTATTTTGGGGGGGAGACAGATTATATCTTATTTCAGATCCTAAGAGGCCCATTCCCAAAACAGGTTCAAAACTACTGTTTTATTTTTTATGAGCCTGTCTGTGCGTGGTATTATTTAGGAGCCAGACCGTTCTGGGGATGATGCCAGGAGCGAAAGGCAAATCACACTATGGAAATAAAAGACTTTATGTTCTACTGCTGGCTGTATTATTTTGTATTGACATGGGTTTCTTCCTATTCCTTGTTACTCCAAGTTCCTAAGCAACTGAAACTGGAGGGCTTTATGGCAGGAATGACTGAATGTTAGCTATAACAACTGAATTCACAGTCAGATTCCAGAGCAGTCATTACCATTGGAGTACCTTCCCCAGTCTCAGGTACTATATGACTCCACGTTATCTCCTCCACAAGTCACCAAATATACTACAGTGATTTGATTTCTCTGAAGAGAACTGCTGTATGGTTACTGTCATTGGTAATGACTAAAGTTATTCTCTTTGGTTCTTGCCCATTCCAGTAGAATCTTGGCAATAGTGTAAATACCCCTCTTTGCTATTAATAATCAAAAATCAAAACATGGTTCTTTTAATTTATGTCCTTCTGTTTTCCCCACTTCATCAATGCAGGTAGCAGGAAAATTCTTCTGGTTGCTAAGAAAAACTCTTGCCCTGGTTTATGAGAGAGTTAGTGACCTTTTAAGGGTTTTAAATAATTTCTTACATTACCTCCATGCCATCAAACTTTTTTGATATAGTAAAACTTTACATATTATGTAAATTAGACAATAAGGAAAGGTCATTTAATTCTTAAATTTAATTCTTAAAACACAAGATTATAAATCCTATAAATGATACACATACATGTTTCTACTTTTTAGTGTATTTTTTAGAGTTTGTATATTACCATTCTGTTAACTAATTGCGTTTTACTTAAGAGATGAAACTGACACATGTTTTCAAGGAATATACTGTGCTTTGGGTTTAGTTTTTTGGCTTATATAGAGTTAAAAGACATAAGGAAAAAATTATATTTCAGACTTTCTGACTATTTGTAAGTTAATTTTATTTAACACCAAAAACTAATATAAGTGAAATATTTTATACATATCTCTTTTTATTTGAAGGTCATCAACATTCCACAATTTTGTCAAAATAGCACTAACCAAAAACCCCAAAAAAAGACCAACTGCTGAAAGACTTCTGACTGTAAGTCATTGATATTATAGGGGAATTTTTTTTAATAGTTGTGCATTAATTAGGCATATCACTGAAACAAAAGATTTAGGTTTTTTAATTTTAAAATGTTACCGATCTCTCACAGCAAGAGTCAGCAGACTTTCTGTAAAGAGTCAGAAAGTAAATATTTTAAGCTTTGTGGGCCATACAGTCTCTGTTCCAACTACTCAGTTTGGTCATTGTAGCACAATAGCAGCCATATACAGTACACAGGAAGGGATATGGCTTTAATACCCAATAAAATTTTATTTACGAAGAGAAACAGTGCACCAGATTTTGTTCATGAACTGTACTTTGCCAACCCCTGCCTTAAAGAAACTTAAAAATGTTGCTGTCATTTAAAATTAATTGCTTTTCTTGGCTTCTAATGTGAATTTATAGAATGTTCTGTATATGTGTTTGTAAAATACTTTTATAGTAGAAAAGTCAGTGGTTACAGCAATCTAAGAATGTTTTTTAAATGTCATAAAATTTTTGTGTCTGTAAATTAATGTGATTTTACTTAATTAAATGTTTGCTTTTTTCTTATAACAACGTAATGAATATCATTGTTATAGCCACAGTTGTAATTTTACAACCTAGTATATTCATGTTATAAACTTACCCCACAAAGTGTCCTTAATTTTATAACATATAATTACAGATTCTCTAATATTTTTACTAATTCATTGTCTAATTTATTTGTATTAGTAGGCTCCCATAAGCTTGTGTCTGATAGTTCTGAATGGAAAAGTACAAATAGCATCTTTACAACTCATAGATGTAAAAGCATACTCATGAAGTTGTTTTGTTTCGTTTTTATTTAGCACACTTTTGTAGGGCAGCCGGGTCTTTCCAGGGCCCTAGCCGTTGAACTATTAGACAAAGTGAACAATCCAGACAACCATGCACATTATACTGAAGGAGATGACGACGACTTTGAGGTAAAGAGTGTTTGCAACCTAATATTTGAAAATAAATGTTTAATGTGGCCTTGGAGTTTGTTTTCTGTGTCAGTCTTGTAGTTAAACCCACAGATTTGGCTACAAAGATTAATTAGCAAAGTAAACTACACTTATCCTGCATATAATTACCAGTTGATGCTTGTTTTTTAATTTTGGCATAATACACATAGCATGATCATTTCTTAATCCTAGTTCTTTCCAGAAATTTATAGTTTCTATATTATAATGATCAATAACAATATAAATAATTTTTAAAATTAAGTTGAGGCTCCTATAGAAATTTTATTCTTTCCAATACTTGTTCCGAATTATTATATAATTACACATAGAGCTATTCATAACTGTGCTTGCCTTCTCTGAAAATAATTGTCTCTGAAAATATTGTAGAATTATTTTTTGACTATATGTCATATTTAACAATACTTATTGGCAGGTACCTATTTCTGCCTATATATAACACAACTATTTTTTTCACTAGTGTCTCTTCCTTTTCTTTTATTATTCCTTTTTATTTTTGTGTTTCTCTGAATCTATTTCTTTTTATGCTTTTATTTTTATAGCTCTAGCTTCACTTCTGGCAAGACTATAGAACTAAACTTTATGTGTTATTACTTATCGAAGGAAATTTTCTACTTCATGTTCTTAAGTTTTAAATTATACCACCTAAGTGTCATGAAAACTGCTAACACTCATTGGGTAGTCATTGTGTACCAAGTATTAGGCCAAGTAATTTCCATGTTAACTCATCTAATACTCAGAATAGTCTTTTGCAATAGGTACTATACCTATCCTCATTTTACAAATGATAAAATGAAGAAGAAAGAATCACATGGCTAGTAAGTAGTCTAACCAAGATTTGAATCTAGGCAAACTAACTTTAAGGCCTACTCACTTAATTAATACACCATTTTTATGTATTTACTTAATAGAAATGTCATAGAACAATCTTTGAAAACATCATTGCTTAGGATATAGCGTAGTCTTATCATGTACTAAAATGTATGTCATGTACTCAGTGACTCTTTTGTTAAATGTTTAATGAATTTGAATTGAAAATGTTAAATAAAGCAGCCATACATAGATTTTTTTTCCTATTTAAATCATCATTTGCAGACTTGTGATAATTAATAAGATTTTAATCTCCTAAAAATTAAAAAATTATTTAAATTGTTTTAGCTTAAATTTAGAATAGGCTATTACTTGATTCCCCAATTAGTCTTTCACTGGTTATAGAAATAACCAAACTCTTTTATTCCCTCACACCATTTTGCTGGGTTTTGCAAATCCTCTCTACCTTCTGAGTTCTCTATTTCTGTTTAATAATATTATTATACTTTTCAACCCTTGAAATATAAAACCTTATTCCAGGCAGTTGGAAATACAATGGTGTATGAGAGTTGATACTGTCCTTTCCTTAAAAGAACTTATGGTATGATCTCAAAGGAGATTCAGAAATGCAAACAAATAATTTATAAGTGTGATACCTGTTATAGACTGGAAATATCAGGTGCTATGGAGGCATATCATAGGGGCAAGGAAGGACTCACTGTAAAAGTCATATGTAAGCTGAAAAGCTGAAGGATAAATCGGAATTAGAGGAAGAGAGCAGGCAAAAGGTGTTTTAAGCAGCAGGAATAATTTCATGTGTAAAAGCCTGATGATAAGAGAGAAGATAGTGTACTTGAGGAACTAAAGATAAGTTAGTCTGGTTAGAGCAGAAACAAGGAAGGAAGTAGTTGGAGATAAAGTTACAGGACTAGACATGAGCCATTTTAAACCATGTTTAAAATTTTGACTTTAGCCTAAGGGCAGTAGAACTCATTAAAGAATAAGGGTGTTAACTAATAAGATATGCATCTTTTCAAAGATCTCTTTGACTCAGAATGGTGATTCCATTCCAGAAAACCTTTTAAGAGGATATTGAAGTTATCCAGGATAGAGACAGTGGTGTTATAGATTAGTATGATAGAGCAAGGATAGAGAAAAGTGGTCTAATTCAAGAATTATATGAGAGAGTTGGTGACTGGATGAAGAAATGAGGGGCGGAGGATAAGAAAAGGATTACTCCAGATTTTGACGTGAACATTCGGATGGATATAAAAGTGCCATTTATTGAGTTAGGAATACTAGAGTAAAATCAGATTTGGTAAGAAGATGAGTTCAGTTTTATTTATGCTAATTTTGATGTTGCACAGGACTTCCAAATAGAGAAGACTCATAAGGAGTTAGAGCTATGTGGTTGTACCTTGGGAAGAAAAGTTTGGACTAAAGATACAAATTTGAGAGGTATTAGACATAGATGTAGTTGATACCGTAAAGGTTAAGTGATCACTCAAAAAGAAGTGTGTAAAATGAAAAAAGAAGAGAGCCTAGAACAGCATCCTGAGATTTCTCCCAAAATTTAAGAATCAGGTAGGCTAAGGGGAATGACAAAGAATTGATAAAGAACATTAAGGAGGAAGATTTCAGTGAGAATACTGCCTAGAAGTTAAGAAATTTTTGGATTTAGGTGTTCACATTTGATTACTTTAAAAAGGTAATTTGAAAATATTTGAGATGAAACTAGATTGAAATGGTTTGAAAGATAAAGTATAGTAATTCATTTATGAAATTTAGTTGGGAAACTGAGGGGTAGGATACAGCAATAGCTGGAGGGAAATGATTTGGTGGGGGATTGATTGATGATTGTTTTTTATGTGGGGCAAAAAAGTTTGAACAGTATTAAATGCTCACGAAAAGGATCCAATAGATAGAGATAGAAGAATCACGAGAAGCAAGATGAATTGGCAAAGTACCTGAGAGGAAGGAGAGGCTGGGATCTAGGTTTTGAAGAGGGACTTGATCTAAGACTAAAGAAACACTTCTCTTGCATTAGAGAGGGTGGTTAAGAGTGTAGCTGACAGTTTTTTTCTATTTGATGTCTTCTATTTTCTCTGTAAAGTGGCAAAGTCATTTTCCAAAAGTGCGAAGGAAAATAGGTGGGTTTGAAGAGTGGAGAAGGTATGTGGAGGAGAATGAATGGGTTAAATGACTAGAAAAGTGTTGTGGGAAAAAGTTGAAGATTCAGATGAGATGAATTTTCAGTATGTTCTGCTGTGTAATTTTCCTCCAGCAGTGATTAGTACCCCAGATGTAAACACACAAGCAGCTGGTTTAATTCATCCACGATTGTCATTTTGGCTTGCCAGTGTACTGAAGGAGTGTGGGGCAAAGGGAATTTAGGGTATTAGCAAGAGATTGCTTGAAATTATGGACCACCAGATATAATCTGAATAGGAAGAAAAATGTAAATAGGAGAAATGCTGATGGAGTGTGAGAAAGTAATGGATGGATGGGCTTGAGATTCCAGTGTGAACATTAAAAAAGTGTAATGGGAATAAATAAGTGTAAGCTCAAGGGATGAGAAATTTGTAGTGTAGTTTGAATTTGTGTATTGGAGCTGATGACAAGGTCCAGGGTGTGATCTTAGGAGCAGAGAGAGTATTGAAGTATGGGAGAATGTCTTTGGAGATGAGATCAGAAAACTTAAGTCTAGAACAAGTCTGTTGGTATAATGGTGGGTTTGAAGTAGAGAAAAAAAACATGAGTCACTGTCTGAGTCATCAGTGAATGAGAGTCATCAAAAGTTTGATAGATGGGGGTTGAGCTGAAGGCATAATTTCAAAAGAATCAGGAACTTATGAAACTGGGTGGAAGTAATAAGCTTCTCACTTTATTTACTATAATATTCTTCCTCAGTCTCTCAGCATCCAGTATTTCTCCCAACCTCCCCCCCCCCCCCATGCTCTTGTATCAGATTAATCTTAAAGCCATTTCTGGTGATACCATTCCCTTTCTATAAAATCTCCAAAAAACACCTTTTCTAAGGAAATAGAATTGAGAGGCCTGGCCTAACACTCGGAGCCTTTCTCATCTTCAGTCTGTGTTTCCAGCTTTGTTATCTCTTCATTAAAACCAAATATAACCAATTCCAATTCCCCTAAATACACTACAGTTTCCTTTCCTTCTTGCTTCACTTTGTTTATTTCCTTCCTACTGTTGTGAATGCATTTCCCACATTACTGCACAGCCAATATCTACTTGTCCTTCAAGGCCCCAGATCAGATTACAGCTCTTATCATGAAGAACTTCTATACGCCTTCAGGTGGAAGTCATTTCTCCATCCTCTGGGCATTAATAGTAATCTTCTTAATAACGGCACCTACTGTTTTCTAATCTTATAAGTATTTGTGTGTCTTATCTTCCTGGAATATAAGCTCTTTGAAGAAGTCTTATCTTTGAATCTCTTCAATATTTTATATAGTATAGACATGGAATAAGTAAATAAACTTTTAAAGTATCTTAGTGTTCATTGTATTTTTTTGTTTGTCCTATAATTTACCTTATTAGCAGGTAGTCATGTTTGTCAACTAGTGAACATTCAATTAAAAAGAGAAAGTTTGACCTTTTAACTTTGTCATTGAAATTTTTTATGCTTACATCCATAGCCCCATGCAATCATTCGTCATACCATAAGATCTACAAACAGGAATGCCAGAGCTGAACGGACAGCTTCAGAAATAAATTGTATGTATTTGGTATATATTTTCATTTGGTGGTTTTGGAGGATTAAGCTGGGTGCTCTTGTGGGTTTTATGGAATAATGAAATCTCAAGCTAACAGAGGCTATATGCTTTAACGTATCAGAATACCTTTAAAATGAAGATTGCTTTTCTGGTTTGTAAGGAATTCCCTTGATTTACAATAAACAGATTTTATTTTCTAATTATAAAGGTAATATAAGTCCATTGCAGAAAATTTGTAAGAGGAAAAAAATAGAAAATCATCATTGCCTATAACCACATCACCCAGTACCAACCCACAGATAATATTTTGCTGAATTTCCTTCATGTTTTCCATGTATATTTCTACATGGCTGATTTGTAATATACATAAAATTTTACTTAACATATTCAGAAGTATTTTCCACATATTAGCCTGCCCTTTATAACCATATGTTTGATGGTTGCATCTTTCATTTCTTGTTTGCTAATTTCAACATCTGTGTCATCTCTGAATCTGTTTCTGATTGTTTTTATCAGCTGGTTATGGTTTCTATTTTCCCATTTCTTCTCTATGAGTTTATCGTATTTTGGATATTGTGATAACAACATTGAGTGTCTGGATTGTGTTCTCTTTATTTAAAGAGTATTTTAAAGAGTTAGTTAACTGATAGGTCAACTTGATCATTTCAAAGTGTGTGTTGGGTTTCACTAGCATATTTAGGTAGGTCTTTTCTCTGGGTAGAAAACCAGGTATCCTAGTATTGTTTGATCACCAGGATCTACATTTAGCTCACAGCACTATTAATCTCTTTTCTGTCAAACTTGGCTTTGGTCATGGGAAATTTAGTATCAACCAAAGCTTTATGGGGACTTCTTAGCATATTTCTAGAGCTCCTTTATTCAGCTTTCTCATTTCTGGTGTTCTGCCCTTCAAATTCCCACTGCCCGAGAGCCTCAAACTCCATTCTTTGTTTCCAGCGCACACTGAGACTGTCACTCTCTCTTTGGGTTTCACTTCCTTGTGCCCTATTTTGGAAAATGCCTTTAGGTAAAAATCCAGGGTAAATGTGGATCTTACCACTCTGTATTTCCCTTTCTCAAACCTTGTGGTATCTATCTGCCTTATCCATTGCCTCAAAATAGTTGCTTCATATGGTTTGTACACACACTTATTTGTGTTACATATATGTAGTTTCTGGCAGAACAGTAAGTCTAATTCCAGTTATCTCATTATGGTTAGAACCTGTATTATCTTTTGAAGATAAATGAGGATTATATAATAGAAAACTTCTCACCTATGTATTTTCATAGGCCATAGAGATGCACCCAAAGGTATTGCCAGGATTTTCTTTCAAATGAAATAACTTGGGTCCAGTCTACTACACAAAACAATGGCATTGAAGGCTCTGGCATGCTGTACAGTGAGTCATGACTGCAGTAACTTTAGGCTAGTCAGAATTTGATTTCTTTTAAAGGAATACTTTGCCTGCATGTTAAAACAAAACATCTTAAATATTTATACTAGTATAAACGAAATCTCTCAGTTTATTTTCAGACACTGAAACTGATACATTAGATGTTGTTCATATTTTACTATATCTTTAATCCAAATTTATGAAACTAATTTTCTTTAGGAACTTTTTTGTCTTGAAATTTACTAGATACATAATTCTTACTATTTTAAAAATGAGACTTTCTTTTCTGTATTTAGACTTTTTATAGTTCATCTATAAACCTGCTTGTCAGTATTTCTAGTTGTGACCAAAAAAAAAAGAAAACCCCAAAAGCTTTAACTTCTCTCTGTCTCAAATGAGTGAAATGGTTCTTTGTGACTTAATAGTAGTGGTTCTTGAATTAAGATGTTTTTAAATTATATTAAGAAATAAAGTATTAATGAACAAGGGGCTTTTGTTTTAGGTTATTTTAGAAAAGTAGATACTATATTTTATGGAATGTCTTCCAGTATTTTATTATAAATGTTACGGCATACTATTTTTGTTTAAGGTAATGAATTATGTACATACTTCATATTTCTTTATAAATCTTGTTTTTAGGGATAAGGGCAACTGGATGTTTTGAAAGTGGTTTTTAAATGTATTTAGTTTGCCAGGATTATAATTAGGAATCTTGCATCTCTGTGATGCAAATGTATTTTAATTTTTTTTGGTCTTTTGGTCATTTTAGATTTTAGAATTTTATGATTCTCTATAAGTAGGTAATAATTCATCATTTTCTCTGTTTTAGAATAGTTCATATAAAGCAAGTACTCTGAGTATTTGTAATAATTCTAAAGTCAGTCTGAGTAGGCCAGATAAAATGAACATTTAGCAAAATATTAGATTCTTGAATACCATTGTAATACTGTAACATTTAATTTGACAAATATCATTTGTATTGTTTTGTATTTTTTAGATAATTATAGGTAATTTATGAGGGGTTCATCCCTGCCATAAAGTTGTAGCTTAAATTAGCTCTCAAAACAGACACTGCAACTTAGAGAAAATTCTTAAAGTGTTTTGTTAGTAATCTACTTTTAATTAATTTTTAAAAATCTGTTGTACACCAAAAATGCTATTTAATTTTCTGACTTCAACTGAGAATTAAGTAGAGTTGTTAAGATACGTAATTGCTACTTTATTTGGGTAAGCATTAAGAAAGGGGTACTCTTGTAACAAAATAAGAGATAATTTCTTTCCTTCCTTTCTTCCTTCTCCTTACCCCAGTATACATGCTTCTTATTACATTTCCGAGATTAACACTTTAAAATAGTCTGTGAATATCTGTTACCTATTTTGCAGTTGACAAATTACAATTTGAACCTCCTCTGAGAAAAGAAACAGAAGCACGGGATGAAATGGTAGGAATTATGACTTTAAAGTATTTTACACATTAAAATTTGAGAAAACTTATAATTAGGTTACTTTGACTAGGGTACAATGTGTAATATACCATTTTAACCATTCATTTCGACCTTTCTGAAACTTTTACATGAAGTTAAGTACTGTATATGGAATTTGATACTCATCTCTAAGCTCTTGGAATCTTTTTCTTGTTGATTCTAATAGGTTTGTAGTACATTTTTGCATCGCTTTACTATTTTTAATAGTTATTTGTTAATATTTGTTAATTTTTTAACCATTGCTCTTATTCTGAGAGTACTGTTTGCTTACCCCTTTCCTATCTGAAAGGAAAGAAGTAATAGAGCAAGATGTTAGGGTCAGCCTAGATGTTATCTTAATCTACTTTATGCTTAAGATTTAGTAAAAACTATAGTTTCTAAGGTAATTATCTTCTGTTAATGGATCTCTTCATCTTTAACTTTTGGAAGTAGTGCTCTTCTTACTATATTTATTGCTGTATAATAAACTCTCAATGTCCATGCTAGTAGGAAAAAATAGTAGCACCAATAACACGATAAAATGATGATATGCTGCTTAGTTCTCCATGCTAGTGGAGTAGTGATGCAGATAATTCAAGATCAGGTTTTTCTGTTCTGCTTTGGAATATACTAGCATATTGGTAAAGAGGGCTTGTCACACTTGAAGCTATATTTAGTAAGTTTATGGAATGTCTTAAGTTTTAGTCAACTGATAATGAGTCATTGACCTAATATGTTCAAATGACAGCAAATCTAGCTGGAGATTAAAAATTGATTGAAACCCAAGGTGATTAACAATTATGACATGGAATGTTTTTTTGAATAAAGTAAAATTATTAATATCTTTTATAAAATAACATTTTAATCTCTTATTTTTTACCTTCTCAGGGAGTATCATCAGACCCAAACTTTGTATTTCAGTGGAATCCTTTTGTTGATGGTGCAAATACTGGAAAGTAAGTTGTTTACTAATATAATAACTTTATTTTACTTGATCATGTAAGAGCAGTATTGGGGGAAGTGATTTATCTTGATAAGCTTTAATTTTCATTCTTAAAACAATTGTACTATGCCTCTTCTCAGTGTAAAGGCATCATGTGTTGATCCTTAAGGGTTTTGAGTTTTGTTTTTTAAGTTAGAATATAGTTTATGTAATATTAATATACTGAAAGATGAGCCACATGATGTCATGGGAAAAAATACTTTAGTAGGAATCAGAAAGCCACAATAATTTCATCTTCGCAATCTAGTTACTTCATATTCTAGACCTGTCTTCCCTCAGCAGTTAAGTGACAGGGATGGCCTAGCCGAGTTGTTCTAAACCTATTTGTGCACTGCACTGTCTAGAGAGCTTTTTGGAAATACAGATTTCTGGGCCCCCACATTAGGCCTATAAGCCACATCTGGCCCACTGCCTATTTTTTACACAGCCCACAAACTAGAATGGTGCTTACATTTTTTAATGATTGAAAGAAAATCAAAAGAACAGATGATATTTTGTTACATATGAAAATTATGCGAAGTTTAACTTTCAGTGTCCATAAGTGAAGGTATGTTGGAACACAGCCATGCTCATTAATTTATATATTCTCTATGGCTACTTTCACGCTACAACAAAAGCGTTAAGCAGTTATGACCATAGTATGGTTTGGAAAGCCTACAATATTTATCGTCTGGCCCTTTATAGAAAAAGTTTCCCAACCCTTTCTATAAAATAATAGTCTTTGGGACTGAATCTAAGAATCCTGAAGGCTTCCCAAGTGATTGCGGTGACTGTGATAAAAGTATGGAATCAGTAGGCTATATCAGCTATGTTCAAACTTTGATGTACCTGGAGGTTCACCTGGAGAGCTTGTTGAAATGCAGATTCTGATTAGGTAGATCTAGAAGTTAGATCTATCTAACTTTGTAAAAGTTTCCAGTTAATGCCAGTGTTGCTGGGTCTGCGGACACCACTTGGGCTAACAAAGGGCTTGATCATATGGCCATTTGAATCTGTGGTTCACTATGGGTTCCAACTCTAAAATTCTGACTCTGTTTTTTACTAAGTTTAATTTAGTTTTTATTACATATTAAGTGTAGCAAAGCATAACCATAAAGTAAAAAGTCTTTGTGTTTGTTCACTGTATAAAAATATCTATTTTATAGTTATACAATTTGACAGAATGAGGTCTTAGGTCTTCTGATAGATTTTAAAAATACCATGTACTGTGATCTAATTGTGTTTTCTGACTCTTGATTATAAAGATTTCAACACACATTGAATAATGTCTCTATTATGATCATTTATCACCATCTAAATTGCATTTTTGTCTTTCTATTAGATCGACCTCAAAACGGGCAGTACCACCTCCCCTACCTCCTAAGGTGAGCTACTTAAAGATTTTAAACAATAAATCCTAGTTTTTAAAAACAAAACAAAAATAAAAATAAATCCTTGTTTAAAAAATAATTAAATTTAAAAATAATTTTATTAAATTTATTCAAAACTATCTTAAATATATTTTTGATAAATATAATTGTCTTCAAGGGGGGTGTATGAATGTGTAAAATATATTAAAGGAGATTTCATAACAAATACAGTGTTTTAATAACTATTAGCAAAGACAAAAATAGGTTATTACTCATTTGAGAAAATACTTGGCTACTTGAAGAGGGGAGTTCGTCATTTACAAAATCCTCATTTACTACAATTTGACATTTCGGTGGTCATACTTCATTAAGCGAATTTCTTTGCTTGTTTCTAGATATTGAAATTTTATGCATTGTTTACATAATTTATTAGTTATAATTTATCATTTGGGAGTTAGGGTTGATTAAAAATCACATGGCAAATTCGTGGTTGTGTTGGGACAGTAACTCAGCTCTTGCTTACTTTGCTTACTTTGCCCAGTAAATTGAACTATATAAAGAAAGAAAAAAAAGCATATCCTCCTCCCCTTGAAGTCTTTGATGTATAAAGATAATGAAGTGTTACTGTTTTATATCCAAATTTATTGAAGTACTTTTGTGTCTTGTTATCACTAGCCAAGGATAAACAGTTACCCTGAAGATAACCTCCTAGATGAAGAAAAATCATCAACCATAAAACGTTGCCCTGATTCAGAGAACAGAGCTCCCCAAGTTCTCAGAAGACAGAGTAGCCCAAGTTGTGTTCCTGTAGCCGAGACATCCTCTATTGGTATGTCTAGCAGTATTAGCAGCCCTGGAGCTAGGTACTGTGATCTGGGTAAATAAATCAAAGTAAATACTGAGAAGAAAGCCATCTTGTTCATAATAAAGAATGTCTTTTTTTTTTTTAGTCAATCTTAGTGTTTAAAGCGTTGTGAAAATTCTTTAAAATGCCACATGGGTAGGCTATAGATTAAGTCCAATTCAATCCTAATTTGATCCTTCACTAAATATCTGGAAAGATGAATGGATGTTCCTGACTTCCAGAAGTTCATGATCTATAGCAGAAGTTCATGATCTATAGCAGAAGTTATACCCACATACACGTTAGATAAGACAAGTTTGTATAAGTGTCTCCTACAGTAATCGACTATATGTAATAAAGATGAGAGATTTCTGAGGGAGGTAAGGATTTAAGGACGAAAGGAGGTAGGCCTTGCAGAGTATTAAAGGGCTTGACGAGCCTTTAGTAGGACAAGGCAGTGCCTACAGGCACTCTTGGAGATCAAGAAAAAATGAACAAATAACACTGAAGCAGGAAAATATGAATTGTGTTGGAAATACAATCTAGTATGGGAGAAATGTGGGCTTTTAAAGGGTACTTACTGGGAAATAGAACTAAAAAAATATATTGAAGTTCAGTTAGGAGAGGCCCTGAATATCAACATCGATGTGTCAGATTTTATTTTTCTCACAATATGAAAAGACATTTGTTTTCTTGTGTTAAGACCACTGCTAAATATGCTATGCTACCACTATAGAACTCAGAGAAATGCCCCAAAGATACTTTAACTTGTATGACAGTAGTGAATATTTCCTAGTAAGAAATTATCCAAGTAGAAAACAAGTATTAAGGGAAAGGAAAAATTATTTTTCAAGGAAAGAACTTATTTGTATGGTCATTCAACTTTTAACCATGATTCTCTTTAGGAAATGGCGATGGTATTTCAAAACTGATGAGTGAAAATACAGAAGGGTCAGCACAAGCACCACAGTTACCACGAAAAAAGGACAAGCGAGATTTCCCTGTAGGTATAACAGGCATTTGGTAATTAGTTGTAACTAGTACTGTATTTATTATACAAGGAGCATAGTTCGTTTAATTAAAGAATTTGAATAACTGAATTTCTAAATGTATAAAGTTAGTACTAAGGTTTAAGAGGTCTTATATTGTTAAAATTATTTTTTCCCCATAGAAACCAGTCATCAATGGCCTCCCACCCACCCCAAAAGTGCTGGTAAGGAATATTTCTATGTGAACTACTTGCCAATTTTTATCTCTTTAGAAGCAGCAGAAGATTGTATATGTGCTATCAAATATCTTGCTCCAATGAAAGGAAAGATATATAAATACAAAGGCATTAAATGCATTTGGATGTACCTTATACCCAGATTTGAGCGAGTTGGGTTGAATTTGGAGTTTCACCTTTTATAAACACAGGCAGTTGGGTTTTCATATTAGCCTACAAAAGCCAATTTAATTTTAATGCGATGATATTAATAGTACTGTGTCCTCTTTGTTTTGTGAGTTAAATATCTTTCTTCCCCTGAAGCCATTTTCACACTGAACTATACACTATGAAAAAGAACAGGGAAGCTTATGTTAATTCTTGTCCTCTGGCCCTTCAGTAGAACTGATGTGTAAGGTGGTTTAGCCAATCATATGAATAGGATGCTTTATAAATTGTACCTTTTTATTCATGAAAAGTCTAATGTATGACTATTAGTCTTTTTGTATGTTATCACTATTAAGGATTTATACTGCAGTTATAAGCACCATAGTACTACTCAATAAAATCATTTGTTTCACATTATTAAGTGTTAATCCTAAACATAAGTAGTTACTTAAAATTCCTAGACGGTATCATTGATGTATATAGATGTTTTGATTAATTGGATATTTTTGTGCCAAAATGATTACACAAGGAAAGACTCTTGGTAGAAGGGATTAGATTACATCAAAATATGATTTTTTTTTTTTTGTAATGAAGCCATGAGTATATGCAAATAAGAGTCAGTTTAGTATTTCATAATAATCTTGGCTATTTTCTAAGTATATAATCTTATTTAATCAAATAAGTCATTTTTTTTTCTTTATAATTAAGATGGGAGCTTGTTTTTCCAAAGTTTTTGATGGTTGCCCTTTGAAAATTAATTGTGCAACATCCTGGATACATCCTGATACAAAAGGTAAAATTTTGAACTTTTATATCTCCAATAAAATATTTGTTTATCATAAAGGATATTTATGATCAGTGACCTTAGGTTGTTTATTTTAAAAAAATATGACTTAGAGACTAAAAATAGTGTAGGTATCTGCAGCAACCTAAGTAGGTAAGTAGAGTTTTGGTTTAAGGCATTAGAATTTAAAAGTGTACAGAAACTGTTCCCGAAATAAGGAGGCCAAGGAGACATCAGTTTCTGGTTAAAGGAGGAAACCAAAATGATATTACAACTGATTACAATCATAATTTGGATTTTCTTTTATATAAAAAGACATTACTAAGACAGTTGATAATTTCAATAAGTAAAGTCAGTAGATTAGATAATATTATCATTTCAGTGTTGATTTCCTGGTTTTGATCATGGTACTTTGGTTATATAAAACTTTTTTCTTTCTCTTTGAGACATAAGCACCGAAGTATTTAGAAGTAAAGAGACATTGTGCTTGTAACTTATCTGAAACAAAAAACAAAAAAGTTCAGAAGGCAAAAAAAATATGTGTATGGAGAGAGAAAAGATAAAGCCAAAGTAATAAATGTTAACACATGTGAAATCTGTGTGTGTGATATTCAGGAATTCTTTGTACTATTATAACTTTTATATAAGTCTAAAATGATGGCCAATACAATTTATTTTTAAAAATTTAGACTATATTTTTAAAGTGAGGAAGCAATACATAGAGGCAAAAATTTGGAATCAAATAGATCTGAGTTTGAATTCCTGCTCTGTCATTACTCTGACTCCAAAAGATACTTAACACCTCTGGTTCTCAATGCAATCATTTATAACAGACGAACTCTTAGTGCAACTCGCCTTATTGCAAGGAAGCAAGGAGCTTACCTGGGGGTCTGACGATTAGCAAGCAGAGGTTAGGCAATAGAGAGTGTTCACGAAATGTTTGTTTCCACTCGATATATTAATTCTTAATTCATTAATAAATTTTATTAATTGATATAAGGTCATATAAATTATCTGTTTTAAATGCCACTTATTACAAAGTCTACCAGAAAAAAATATTTTTAACAGTAAGGAAATGGTTTCTTGTGTGTTTGTAAATTTTCATTTAGATATAATTTTAGACTTACGGAGAAAAAAATAGTGCAAGAAACTCTTGTATACTCAAAATCATCCATTGCTTCTATTTTGCTCCCTTTGTTTTACTATTCTCTATGTGTACATTTTTTTGCTGAATCACTTGAGAATGAGTTGAAGACATGCTCCTCTTCTGCTTATACTTCAGCTCGTATTTCCTAGAAATAAGAATCATCTCTTATATAACCATAGTACAATTTTAAAGATCAGGAAATTTATCATTGATACAATACTATTCTTTGTTCTACACTCCTTTTTCCATATCACATTTAGCTACCATGTCTCCTTACTTCTTCATCAAGCTTTCTTTCTCTTGATCTTAACATTTTTGAGGCTACTTATTATTGTAGAATGTCCCTTTGTTGGCTTTGGCTAATGAGTCCTCATGCTCAGATCAGGTTATTTTAGCAGGAGTGTCTCTGAAGTGTTATCATGCTCATCTCAGTGCATCACATCAGGAGGCACATGGTATCAGCTTGTCCAAATACTAGTAATGTCAACATTGACCAATAGGTTAGGGTGGTGTTCACTAGCTTTCTCCTAGTAACTGTCGAGTTACCATTGTTCCCAATGAATAAGTAATTACTTAAATAATTAATTTACCAAACTAATCAATAAGTACTTAGTGTGGTGATATATTGAGACTATATTAAATATCCTCTTGAGCATCACACTTTCACCAACTAGTTTTAGCATCTGTTGACAATTCATTGACATCTTTTGACAATTTCTCTTCCCCATTTAGTTTTATCAGTTTGAACTTATGAATTCTTTTTCTATTTAGAGAGATACAATCTATCACTTGTTGTTTATTTTAGCACTTAAATTGTCAGAATCTTTGAGCAGTGGGCGCTCCTATGTTTGTTTGATATGTCCTTATCATTTTTTGAGCACTTCCTTACTATCTGGCACAGCAAGATTTCTAGGCTCATTTATACTTTCCTTGCCCCAGAATAGGAATCAGTTTTTTCTCTAAGAAGCCCTATGTTTTTGTTTTTGTTTTTAAGTGGAAAATAATATTTAGAAACCAAGATTTAGTGTGCTCATGATTTCTGGCACGTCATAATTTACAACTTCTACTTATAGTTTTTTGTACAAAGAGTATTTGAGATGTCTGGCAAAAATATATAGCTATAATAAAAACTCTTGAGATACAAAAATTATGTTCAAAAGGATTCTATAACAAGATAAAGCCAGAGTGAGTTAGTAACAAAGACTATATCTACTTTTAAAAATAAGATAAGAATTGGGGAAAGAGGTAAAGAAGGTGGCATGGATTTTAGAAAATAATTTTTCTTTGCATGGTTGGGTGGCTATGTAACCCTAATGCCATTAAAACATAGAGCCATTATTTTAGTGAATGATTTCAGAAAACGATAGTAAATTTTGGTGACTTCTCTCAACTATTTTAGATCAATACATTATTTTTGGAACCGAAGATGGTATTTATACATTGAATCTCAATGAACTACATGAGGCAACGATGGAACAGGTAGGAGTTTTAACTTAAAATTAGTTTGGATAAATTGAGTAAAAAAAAAATCTTAAATTTAAATCAATGTATATGGGCCTCAGTTTTAATTTTTATGATTTAAATATTTAAAGGGGTGAAATAATACTTTTTACATGTTCTTGTTAAAAGGTTTTTCTGTAAGATTTTGGTGATTTTCTGAAAAATAGAAAGTAGTTAGTTTTATACTGTTTCAGACTGTTAGAATCTGGAAGTTAAGGGGTAAGGGAATGAAAATTAGAGTTTTAATTATCTTTTTTTCTTTATAGTTATTTCCACGAAAATGTACTTGGCTCTATGTTATCAATAATACTTTAATGTCATTATCAGGTATGTATATGATAAAAATAATGTGGAAAATAAGTCATAGACTAGCAGAAAAATGAGATTTTAGTATGCATTGTTTTTAAATGTTATTTTTTGACTCCAGGTAACTATAGTATAGTAACTTTGAGACTTGCACATGCTTCTAGAAACTTTGAGAAGTGACCCTGTCTTCAATTTAGTTAGCACTTCTCAAACCTGCCCAGAGTCCAGACATCTGAGAAATGTCACAGCGATTGTCACCTGAAGCCATCTACTACCGCTCAGCTGCCCCCAGTGTCACTAACATCATTCCTGCCTTCTTTTGAGAATTAACAGTTGAAGGGAAAGAAGTAGAGGGTCTAACTGCTTTCTTTCTCTGTGATCTTGAACAAGCCACCCTCAGCCTCAGTTTTCTTTCTTTTTTTTTTTTTAATAATTTATTTATTTTTCAATTACAGTTGGCATACAACCTTATAGCAGTTTCAGGTGTACAACATAATGATTAGACACATAACTTACAAAGTGATCACCCCCATAAATCTAGTACCCATCTGACAAGATTCAGTTATTACACTATTAATGACCATATTCCTTATCTATACCTTACATCCCCATAACTATTTTGTAACTACCAGTTTGTACTTTTTAATCTCTTCCTCCCATTACCCACTCCTCAGTCCCCCCATCTCGCAGCCATCAAAACACTCTCTGTATCCGTGAGTGTTTCTGCCCGGCCTGTTCATTCACCTTGTTTTTTAGATCCCACATATAAGTGAAATCACATGGTACTTGTCCTTCTCCATCTGACCCAGCACAGTACCCTCCAGGTCCATCCATGTTGTCTATTTTCTTAATTGTAAAATGAGGATGGTAACAATAAACAGCCTCATGAGGTTGCTGTAAGGATTAGATATGATGATATCCAGAGTGCTTGGTAAACTCTGAAGACTGGTACAAATGTTTCCTGGTAGAATTCATGTTATTACGGGCCACATAATAACCATCTTAGACCAATGCTTTAAAGTCTTAAAAACAAATGGGTTCAAGAGGAAACTATTCTAATTTTGTTTTTATGATTTTCTTTTTATGGTTGTTGTTTGGGGTGGATTTGTGGGTGTTGTTTTAGTCTTTTTAAAAAAATTCTTACCCTACCAAAACTTATTTTTTTTACATTTTAGCTCTCAAGTGGTTACCTAGAGATTTATTACTTGCTTTCATTCTGATAGTAGAGTACAAGATAATTATTGGACGTGGTTCTATAGTGTAGCAGTTAGCATGTCTGCTTTACACGCAGAAGGTCCTGGGTTTGTGCCCCAGAGCAGCCAGGTTCTGTGGTCTGCGGCCATGCCACCCTGCACAAGCCCGATCTCTGATCTTGTGATAAGCAGCATCAGGCCTGGTTAATACTTGGATGGGAGACCACTTAGGAAGACCAGGTGCTGTAAGCATAAACAAATTTAAAAAAAAAAAGATAGTTATTTTGCCCTGTCCCTTACATAATTCTAATGCTATTAACTATTAAAATAGCACTATCACTTACTCAACTTTGAATAATTAAATAATTTCAGTATATCTAAAATTTTTTCAGTTATTTTGTTTGATACTCTGTCATGTTCTGTATCTCAGTAGATGATGTGAGGATTTTATCCCTGCTCTATTTACAGTACTATCATGCTCCTCAGTGTTAAGTGTACCTTTACGCTACTTATGCTTTTAAACCATCAGTGTTGATGACATTCTTACTTGCTGATACATAAATCATATGAATTGTGGCCTAATTTAAAAACTGTTATTTTCATAAGTTTAATTGTTTGTATGTATAGGTAACTTGAACTCTTCCATAACCATTGCCTAATGAGAGATTCTTTAGCAACTTACATATTTGAGTGGATGACTGTTTTCACAAAGAGCATGTTATTTGATCATGCATATACGGCTTCTGAAAAGCTGAGGTCCTCAAAAGAGCAGTTAAACTCTTTGATTTGAATTATGCTTCCCCCCAGTTTTTTTACTTTTACTTAACGCTATTATGTTATCGTTATTATGAAATATTAGTTATTATGAAAATAAATTTAAATTCAGTTCTGTTTCAGTTCTGTAAGATCACTTTCTTCCAACTTACTGCTTTTGCTTTTTTCCATACTCATACCTGTCTTTAGAAATAAGCTTAAGAACCACACAGTTATTTATGAAATAACTCCAGAAAAACAGAGGAAGGTTAATGTATAAATTATTTTTTTCTATACCATAGTAAAATAATCCATAAAACTGAATATAGATAGCAGAGCTTAATAGGAGAAAATGTTGTTCTGCATAAAGGTCTGTAGTTTCGTGGGCATGTGCACATACATGTACATGTGAGTTTAGCTGCCTAATTAGACAGAATGTTTCCATTCTAAAAAAAATACAGAGAATTATTTTGAGATGAAACAATATATTAAGTTTTCTAATACCAAAATGATAAATACTGTTTTGTGTTGTTATAGTACCATATCACGTATAATAAGGAGTCAGAAGATGTTTTCCATATGTCCCCATTCTTAACACAGCTATGATTTTGATTATATGGAAGTAATAGAATTACTTAATAATAGAATAATATTGCTGTTATCCTTGTATTATGGCATATAATATTAGTGTGCTTTACTTAGTATTTCAATCTGTTATAAAGACTTAATTCTCAATCACTTTTAATCTAAGGTAATTTGATAAATTATAGATAATAGATCTATCCCAGAAAATAATTTAATATAGTTTTATAGAATTTTCCATATTATACTAAAATAATCAGATGCACATCATTGTAACTCAGGTTATCATACAGCCATGAATGACAATTTCTTTTTCTTTCTGGCTTCATTAAAATTTGCATATATTCTGCCCAGATCATCTGTCAGTCAAAATATACCTAATTTGTGTTTTAAAAAACATAATTGTCTATTTTAAAATTCATTTTAATTATTATCATTCAATATTATTAACTTGCTTTTTTTGTTTGTGTTTTTCTATTTTGCTTGGCTTCTTGAACATCTCTGGACTCCTCATTTTAGAAGGTAATTATGTTTTCTTTTGCTTGAAACTTATATTTCTCTGCTGTATATGATTCTAATAAAAGTAACATGTTTCTCTTTTATAGGCAAAACCTTTCAACTCTACTCTCATAATCTTATAGCTTTGTTTGAACAAGCCAAAAAACCAGGATTAGCTGCCCATATTCAAACTCATAGGTTTCCAGACCGCATTCTACCAAGGTACAAAATATTTTGCTTCCGTAAGGGGAGAGAGGAGTTAGTGTTTATTTTTAAAACAGCCAGTATGCCTTGTCCACTAAAAAACTTCCTTTGTCTTAATTTTGAAAGATAGTTCATACTAAAATACATGTCATCTATATTTCGAAAGATTAGCGTTTCCTTGACTGTCCATGAGAATCACCTGTATAAGTTTTATAATACAGATCCCCAGGCTCTGCCTCAGTCCTATAAAATCAGATACTTCGGAGTCACAGTCCAAGACAGGGTTTTTTTTTAAGCTCTTTGACTGATTCTGATGTAACTGATTCACAGATCACTGTTTGGTTTCCAAACACTGCTGTAGAGTACATTTACATTGTCCTATGTTTTCAGAAAGTTCGCTTTAACCACAAAGATTCCTGATACTAAAGGCTGCCACAAATGTTGCATAGGTGAGTAAATGCTATTTCTCAAACTGGATGGTTAGCACTTTGAACATCTTTAAAATGGTGTCAAATGTCTTATAGCATCAAATCGGAAAGAAGTTAGGCTTTATATTTGTTTTTAATAAGGCGTTAAGGAGCCCTTGAAGCACAAGAATGTATAGAGGAACATGGCGTAAAAATGCTTGGAGATAATAGTCTTAATGCTTTCTCACAGCATAGCGTCCCTAGAGATTTTTAACCATAGTCCCTGAGGCTGTATCTCTGCTAATATACTAGTTTTCATATATTTAACACTTACCATTTATTTATTTAACAGTTACTGCTTAGTGTTTTATGAATATTATTATTACAGGAGCTTGGCCAACTATGAAGTTAAGGGAAACAGTTCACACAAGACCACCCTCAGGTTAAAAAATTCTCTAGAAGGACTCACAAAACTCAGTGAAAGTGGTTATATGCATGGTTATGGTTTATTACGGGGAAAGGATATAGATTAAAATCAGCCAGAGGAAGAACAGTGTAGGACAGAGTCAGGGAAAAGTACAGTGTAGAGTTTCTATTGTCCTCTCCCCATGGAGTAATGGACAGCATTATTTATCTGGCAGTGATTTGTGATAGTACATACAGAGCATTGCCAGCCAGGGAGGATTACTCCAGCATCATTGTCCAGAGTTTTTATTTGGGCTCCATCACACAGGCATAATTGATTGCCCACAGGGCTTATCTCAATATCCAGCCCCTGTAGGGGGCAACTGATACTGCATGACCCAAAGCCCCTACCTTAAATCACACCGTTGGTCTTTCTGGCATGACCATCCCCTACTTAGACTATCCAAAGTTGCCAACCCTCACCCTAATATATTATATTGTTAGACTATCCAGTGACTCAAAATCCCAGGCAAAATAAGACACTTCTATCAGCTATGACATTCCTGAGGCTTAGAGAGTACCTCCCAGAAGGGAGTACAAAGTCCAGACCTCTTGAGGGGGAAGGTTAAGTTCTGTACTACAATTATCTCACTTAACCCTAAAACGACCCATGATACTTGTTATGTCACTAGAGAGTAACAGAACTTGGGAACAGACCCAGTTCATGACTTCAGATCTTGTGCTCCTAATTTCTTGTTTATTCTTTTTAATCAGTGAGCTTATACATTGATTTTTATGATTCCACAGCATACTCTTTAGTTATGAGCAAATTTCATGAGCATTTTTCTAGGGAGAATCAGGTTCATATCTGTTACCAGATAGATTCCCAAGATCTATGACTCAAGGAAGGTCTAGAAGCTTATAATCTAAGCTATAAATTTATATTTAGATAGAGCTCACTGCAGATAACTACTTAATCCTTATTGATAGGAGTCAAATTGAGGAGAAGGGAAGACCAATATGAGTTTTTGTAGATTTGAGTCAAGGAAGTTACATTTTTAGTAAGATGTAAAATAGTTATTTTCACCTTTTCTTAAGTACACAGCTATTAACTACTATACCATAAATTAAATCATAGATTTCATTTGCTTCCTAGACCTTCTTGTCCAAATTATCTCTTTTGGTCAATTTACTTAAGAAGCAGCTTTTTAGATTGCATACTAGTGTAGGTGTTTTAGTGCTTAAAATACTGTTCTTGTAAAAAGTTCCTATGTTAAGAACCTAATATATTAAATATGTTTAGGAGTAAATGTATATAATTTAACTATAAGATAAGAAAGTAAGAAAGGGTAACAGAGCCAAAAAAAAAAAAGACATCATCTTTCCTTTTTCTACCTACTTTTTACATCCTGGTGAAGAGAAACAATAATTTTCCTTTATCAGCTAAATAATTGCTTTACATAGTTCTTCCATCCATGGAAGGTCATATTTCATTGCTTTTTGTTTTTTTCCCCATGTGTAGTAGCACTGCCTTTATAAAGAAAGCTGAGTTAGTTTTTAGGTGAATATAGCTTTTCACTAAGCTAATTACATTTTCATATAAAGGTATTCATTATTTTGAGTGTGTCTTTTATTTTATTTTCTTCCAGTCAGAAACCCTTATACAGGACATAAATACCTCTGTGGCGCTTTACAGTCTGGAATTGTTTTACTTCAGTGGTATGAGCCAATGCAGAAATTCATGTTGATAAAGGTATATATTACTTTCTTTACATTTTTCTTCTTTAGAAAACACTAGTGTGTAACTGAAGCTAAATTTTTAAGATTCTGTTGCTACTATCAAGGATTAGTATGTTTATAATTATTTATATGTCTTTATTTGGTTTAGGGATTTGTTTCCCGCGAGATTTCCTCTTTACCTTATGTCAGTAAACTTCCGGAAGTATCACAGCCATAAAGATCAATATGGCCAATTCTCTAAAATACATTTTTAGATAAAACTCATCCTTATGATCATTTCAGAGGTAGTCCTTTTTTGGAATTCAATCAAGAAAAAGCCTTTCCATTGACTTATTCAACAGCAGTATGACCAAAGAGATTGTTTCTAAATTATACTTGTTGTTTATTTTTTGCAGCACTTTGATTTTCCTTTGCCAAGCCCTTTGAATGTTTTTGAAATGCTGGTAATACCAGAACAAGAATACCCTATGGTGTGTGTAGCTATTAGCAAGGGCACCGAATCAAATCAGGTGGTTCAGTTTGAGACAATCAATTTGAACTCAGCATCTTCATGGTTTACAGAAATTGGCGCAGGTAAGTGTTTTTACCTTATGTTAAAATATTGATGCTTTTGCAGAATGGTTTCAACCACTGGTCAAGTTCAAGCAAAGACTTATAGGACATAGTTTCCCAATTAAGCCCAGAGGTGCCTGTGCCTATAGCTTGTGATCTCTATTGGCCTGAGGCAATTGGATACAAATTATTTTACCTAGGAAAATTTTAATTATTTCTGACATTTAAAGGTCTTAATTGTTCCGTGTTAATCTTTGACTTATTACATAAAAATTAAGTTTTAAAAATACTTTTCAAATATTACCAGCTTCTCAAGTGAAGAGATTTACTTTTTTCCTTTATCAATTCCCTCCATCCCCCCCCCCCACAAACACACACACACACACACACACACACACACTTCTTAGAGTCAATGAATTCAAGTGCTTTTGATGTGTGACCTGCAAGTTGTACCATTTAAAGATACAGGGACATATCTCAGTACTTTCTGAGAATGGTTTGTCAGCTTAGAATTTTATCAAAAGTGCCTTAGCGAAAGTTTTGAAAAGGCTGGGAAATTTATTCTCAAACTTTAAAATTAGAACAAGTCAATTATTTTTTAAATCTACATAATAAGTGAAATGAAGGAGGGGTCTTCATTTTGCTAATTTGCTGTTTGTTGTGTTAGGATATTATTTGATCATTTGTAACCCCAAGTTTATGAAGCCATTTTTACATATGAAGTCAAGCAAGCTTTAGTTATAACTATTTCATTACTGACCACTGTTACATTCCTTATCACCATGTGAAGAAGTCTGTTGTAAGTATCTTAAATTTGATGGTTCTTATTAAATATCTTTAGCTTTCAATCATTTATAGGCTAAATTACAAGAACTCTACAACCCAGCTAATGAAGTTAATGGAGAACCACTAATCTTACTTTCAGAATAAAAATCAGGATGAACTAGTGGTATCCTGATAAATGGTTAACAACAGGTTCTTGGGGTACAGAGAAGCCTGGTTTGTTAGCCGTTGTGTGTTTCTGTCATATAAATACTCCCACCACAGCCAATTTCAAACTACCAACCCGATGTCATCTAGTTCACAAAATTCCTGAAAATTTAATTCAGTACAAGCCAGTTACAGCGTGTACTAGACTATTTCACTCTTATGAACCAAGTCATAATTTCCAGTACAATAAAATGGGAATGTATTCTGTGTTCTACCGCCACCTGTACCCCACGTTTCTTTCTAATTTAATACTAGTTTAATACTTTTGGTTGAGTTATATGCATACCTTCCTAGTATAGCTAACAGAGGTGCAAATTACATTGTTTTATTATCATGAAATATAAACAGCCCAAATAGAAATGTATTCCTATTACGTAGTTACTGCCAAGTGTAAGGGTTATAGATCAATTTATTTAAAAATCAAAATAATTTCCAGCCGACAGCCCAACTTTTTTTTTTTTTTGCTGGTTAGTATATAATAGTAAAGAGGGAGTCATTTCATAATATTATCTAATGTGTGCTTGTAACTTTCTTTTGTACGATGTATTAGGAGGTTACAATGCTCAAGGCTAGACATTGAGTCCTCTTGTGAAATTTGGAGAGGGAAAGATGAGGGGTTTCTTATTGTTTGTTTTTTATGCCTAAGCAATACAGTTTCACCCACTTACAACATTTTTTAGACTAAAACTAAAGCAGTGGCAGAAATACTTCCTGAGGAGAGCCAGGACTCTGCCTGAGGGTACTCATCCAAATCACCCTCAAGCAAAGGTCATCCTTATTAGGCTTCTCCATTTTCACAAATGATTGTTAATCTTCCTCCCAGCTATGTTCATTGTTGAGGCCCTGCCTTGAATTGGCAACAATCCTAACAGTTAGAATGAACTCCTGTTCCAAGACTCTTAGTCCGATTTATTATTGCATATCTTTTATCTCCAAGGATGCGGCCTAGCATATCTTCAGCACTCAATATTTGTGGAATAAATACATGAACATAAATTTGCAGAGAAAAACTATTTTTGGAGTGTTGCCTGAGGGACCAACAGTTTATCAATCCTGTAGATCTGAATTTTTCACTATGTATGAGCTTTGGAAGTTTTCAAAAAGCACCTCAAAATAATATATATGTTTATGTTCAAATATATAGTTTTTAATGGGCAGATTCATGGTTTTACCAAAGAAAAGTAGTTAAGAATGACAGCTCTAAATAATCTAAAATCTTTTCTTAGATTCAGCTAGAACAATTATGCAATCAGTGCCTAAAACATTTTTAGTAAAACAAAAAATGTTTTGCAAAATATTATTACATCTATTAGCAGATGTTAAAAGAAACAGCCCTGCAAATATCAGCAAAGCTATGAAAAGTTGCTTCCTTCAAAGATATTGTTGACAATAATGTTATTTGTTATTCAATGTCCTCTTTAAAAAGTAACGCCCACCTACACACAACCCCCCCATACCCTCACCACCACGACGAAAATTTCTCTGATCACAGTTTCATTAATCCTTTTGCATTTTCTGAATTACTGTTTTTATCTCAGGGATGTCCCTAACTAATCTTGTTTCCATCATCCCATTGGCTACTGTAAAGTGCAGAGCAAAGTATAGTCATTGTATAGCATGCGTTTTACTTTCTTTCCCATATTTACCCTTTGCTTCATTTTATTTTTGTAACTCACCTTTCTAGAACTAGATATTAATTAACTGTAATATTGAACTTTTCTTAACTCAGTTAGTCATGCTTAAGACTTTACATTTGTTCTAAATTGACGTACATATATCTGAGAAGATAACAAACATATTATGAAATATAATTTCTGTGTTAAATTTCAAAGACCAATTTTAAGTCACAGGAAAAGTCAGAATTTGTGTTCTTTTCTAAGCTCCAGTTTTTAAAGGGTGTTGTTGTAACCTTGTTTTCTTTTTCCCTCCCAAGGCAGCCAACAGTTAGATTCCATTCATGTAACACAGTTGGAGAGAGATACCGTTTTAGTGTGTTTAGATAGTAAGTACTCTTTCAAAGTTTATTCCGTCATATTACTTGATATAACAGGTCTTTTCATGGAAGTGATTCTATTAAACTATAATTCAAAATTTTCTCTTTTTTCACTTTAAATGGCCCGTTTTATTGATGAAAAACCTAAATTGGCATAGGTGTAGTTAAATAGTAATGAATTGATTTGTCAGTACTATTTGTGACTTTTTTCTTTATTTGACCTTCTTGAGAACATTATATTAGAACAGTTTGCTATAACCTCGGGGTAAAATTATATATAAAACTCTTCTGTATAAAATTCTGTGTAAAACTATTCTGAGATTTTTTTTTTTCAAAACTCATTGTAATTAGTGAAAAAATAGAAGGTATACAGTCATGTACCGTTTAAAAACTGGAATACTAAATTCTGCAAAATGCATTGATAGGCAATTTTGTCATTGTGCAGACATCATAAAATGCACTTACACAAACCTAGATGGTATAGCCTACTACACATCTAGGCTCTATGACATAGCCTATTATTCCTAGGCTATAAGCTTGTACAGTGTGTACTATGCAACATGAGATTAAATCAAGCACAAGAGAAAATGATACAATCAAGAGACACCGTAAACATGAGATGAGTGTAGCTGCTGCCAGCATAATATGGCATGCTGTTTTACAGAAAATGGTTTTTTTAGTAAGTAGAAAGAGTAAAATAACAATAAAATGTATAGTAAATACATATACCACTAACGTAGTTATTTATTATTATCAAGTATAATGTACTATACATAGTTGTATGTGCTACACTTTTATGCGACTGGCAGCACAGTAGGTTTGTTTATTCTGCCATCACCATAAACATGTGAGTAATGTGTGGCACTATAGCATTATGATGGCTACATCTCTAGGCAAAAGGAATTTTTCAGCTCCATTATAATTTTATGGGACTGCCATCATATATGGGGTCTGCCATTGACCAAATCTTCATTATGTGGCACATAACTCTACTACTATGGTCTCTCAAGAGTCGTATAACATGAACTTTGGGATCGTATCAGAGCGAGGTTTTAATATACAGATAGATTTGACATCTTCATCTGCTAGCTATGATTCTGTTGATACAGGAAGAGATATTATTAACGGAAGTGTGTTATACTGTAAGCAGTAGAGAAGCAGGAAAAAACTTAATAGGTATTGTTTCAGTTTTACAAACAACGTACTCTGGTTCTTAAAACCTACCTTATTTTTATGCAGTGAATCCTGCAAGTTGAAATTCACCCAAACTTGGAATTATATTTGAAATTGGCAATTTTTGCCATGTTTGATTCATTCCAGAATTTTTTAAATTACTGAACCTTGCCCGTAAGTGTTCAGTGTGATTTTTTAAATTGTTCTGCTACTGAATTTGCCTGTGTTTCTGTCCTAATTTCTAATCTCTAAGGGTTCCTTAGTGGATCTACCTTATAAAAACATAAAGATCATCTAATATTATAGATAAGTAAACCAAAAACGAAAGTCATTCACCCATCATTCTTTTTTTAAGTATTTGATTGTTTGACTACCAATAAGATTGGACTGTTATTCAATTACCTGTGAATTTGATAAATTCTTTTTACCCAGACAAGTAGAAAGTTCTGTACTGATTAACCAAATAATTAGATAATCAGAATTTAATTTTAATAGTGTTAAAGCTTTAATGTTAAATCTTTAATACCTTCTGAGTCATCCAAGGAAAATAAATTGTGCTTAGCTTTCATTTTGATGATTTATGTATTTTATCAAAAAATGTTTTAAAACCTCTGATTAACTAAGCTTCCATTTCCCAGTTATTCAAGGTAAATGGAAAGTTGACTTTCTTGAATTTTTTTTTTTTTAAGGAATAGTGTCAGACTTCAAAAATGAGTTATCAACTACGTAGTATAAATTGGTTATAGTAAGCAGGAGTGGAGCTTGAAATTACAAATCATGTTAGATGAGAAGGCAGTGCAGAAAGAAAAGCTATCTTCCAAGTCCGAGTTAAGATGTTTATATTAAAAAACAAATAGATGAAAGGGAAATAGAATTATGTATAGTCCTATCCCAGAGTTTACTTACAAAGAACTGGTGACTCTCGTGAGCTATTTGTTGCCCCTCTGTACAGTAGTTCTCAGTACTAAAGTTATGACAGCAAATATTTCTTATCATACGTTATTCAGTTCTCATTGTACCAACCTAGCCACTTTTTAAAAAATATTGTACTTTTTAAAAAATGAGAACGTAGCTATTCAATATATACTATATAAAGAAAAAAAATAGCAGTGGAATCGCCATTTACTAAAGGAGGAACTCATTCTATATGTTATAAAACATATTAATGATATTTTTCCACTGTGCATGCTTGAATCAAGATAAATGGTTGAACTTTATTAAAAATATTGTTCTTTATCCATGTAAAATCCATATATCAAGTTATATGTATTTTAACAGATTTGAATTTCCAGTCTTGACATGTTTTTTCTTTTTTTTTTTTTTTTTTGAGAATTTGTAAAAATTGTTAATCTACAAGGAAAATTAAAATCAAGTAAGAAACTGGCCTCTGAGCTAACTTTTGATTTTCGCATTGAATCTGTAGGTAAGTCCTTTTTTGAAATAATGCTATCAGAATACTTGGTTTTTTGTTCATTCTGTACCTAGGGTTGTCTAGCACTGTCTCATAAAAGTTTCTGTAATATAGAAATGTTCTCTGTGCTCATAAATGCAGTAGTCATTAACCATACCTATTAAATACTTGTGCTGTATTTTAGTTTTCATTTTTTAAATTAATTTAAATTTTAATGTAAATAGCCACATGTGGCTTGTTGCTATCTATTGGACAGTACAGGTCTAGATCATAATAAATCTTTTATTATTGTTCCCTGAATATTTAAGACTTGCTATCATTTTTTAAATTTCTGTTTATTATTCCCTTTGCTGCATCAAGTGAATTATACTTCTTTCAATTCTTTCTAAATCGTGAAGGTATTTGTGTGATATGATTAATGATATTAGATATGCTGTAGTCCTTTGTTGGTAAAATTCTGCTTGGTGTATGTCGAAGGTTATTGCATTTAGGCCTATTTCTTTGTAAGTAACTACTTTTCTACAGGACTTGGAAATTAATGTGCCATTTTAATTTGCTTCCTTGTCAATGGGTGTTTTACTCTTTAACACTCATCGATGTTAAAGTAAAAAGTAAAGTATTGTATTTTGTTATTGTTTGCATCCTCGTTGATTATATGTCAGTATTTTTCCCTAGGCGTGATAGAAAAGTATAGAATTAAATGTATATATACTTTTAAATACGTGTTTCTCATTATTTAGACAGTTTTTTCTAATTTTAATATTTTAATAGTTTCTCAACTGGAGTTTTGCCCTGTCGCAAAATACGTTCACCCCTCTGTGTAAAATTTTACATAGAATAATTGCTTACAATTGCAAGATCTAATTTATTGAAGCAGAAAACCTAAACCTTCTGTAGCTGCCAGGACAAAAGGAACTTTGGAACTAGTTTCTTCTTTTACTTCTTTATGTCCTGGTTTTTGCATGCCAGTTTCTAAGATTTAATATTTTCAGTAGAGATTCTGCCATTAAGATCTTTAGTTCCTCTTCATTTAAACTGAAACACACTGGTACTTCAGCTTTTTCTTACGTGCCAATTTTTATAGGGGATTTTAATTTTTACACAAAAGTTTGTTCTTTCTAGGCTACCATCTCTCCTTGCCATTGAACCTTGGAAAAATTACAAGGCTCCTCCTGGGTAAAAAGAGTCCCTTTAAATAACCTTTTAAAAATAAAATGAGTAACTGGGTTTTGTATTCATTCCAGTTTGTGAAACTCATGTGATACTGTTATTGTAAAATACTTTTATTTTTATTGAGCAAAATTATGTTTTGAAGACATTCTTAACTTTTGTTTACTGAGTCAGTATTCTAGTAAAAAATATAGCAATTCTCAATCGCTTTCCCACTTAACCTTTACTAGCATAGGGCATATGGCTAACTCTGCAGCAATCAAATGCGTCCTCTCCCTCATTCTTTCTTCCTTACTCACTGCACTTTAATTACTTGAGCCCCTTGCCAGGAAGGGCCCAGAGGGTCTAAAATGTGCCATTTTAGAGGGGCTCTGGCATGCCATGTAGGGCCATACTGTAGGATCATTGTTGCTCCCGAAATCCGAAGCTATTATGAAAGTGGTCAAACTTGACTCAAATCTGTGAATCCACATGTGAGCATTGGGGTCTGCAGGCAGGGCAAAGGCCCAGGGAGGGATGCACTAGATGTCCAAGGAAGCTGGAGCTTGGGACTGCAGCATGAGTGCTATAATTGAGAGCCCCTCTGAATAAGAATTGGCTCTAAGATTATAAATATTCAGTGTGTGGTTAAATTTTAGATTGTGAGATAGGTTTTTTTTTTCCACTTTGTAACAGGGAAAGTATGAACATAAATAAAAGATGCTTTCTTAATAGCTGTTTCTAATTATATGATGATATTTAAATAACAATGTTTTTATCCAAAAATCCAATTGTGTATGTTATTATTTTATTTACCTAAGACAAAAGATAGTATATGAAAGAAATATTAATATGCTGATACCAACTCATCAGGAGTTAACCTATCTTTAAATAAATGCCTTTTGTATATATCTTTATGTCTTTGAAAACTTGCATGACCCTGCCTCAATAAATTATTTGAACTTAGGCATGGCTTAGCCACAAAAATGTTGGGAACTAATGGTCTAGACAGTGGAATTTTGCACCAAGCACTTGGGCAACCTTACATTATCATTTATTAAAAACAGTTAAGGAAAATGTGTAATGAATCACTCTGTGCTTTATTTTAGTTTCAGTTCTCCCTTATCTTTTTTAGTATGCCTTCAAGACAGTGTGTTAGCTTTCTGGAAACATGGAATGCAGGGTAAAAGCTTCAAATCAGATGAGGTAAGGTTTCTCAAATTACCTTCAGTGATTCTTACAAAAGATTTTAAATGTTGAAATGTTTATTTTTCTCTGAATGCACATTACTGTGTTTAGTCTCTTTAATGATATGAACTGGTAGAGCAAAATTGCCAGTATTATTCCATCAGATGTTCAGTTTTTTATTTATTGTGTAATTCTCAGTGGCCACAAGGAATTGTCAAACATGAGTTTACATAATTCTTTTAATTTGTAATTTGTAGATATAGTTGCTAAACTTGCCTAAATTTAATAAGCCTTTTCCATCACCTAGAAATGTATAACTTCTTTTAAAATATTGTATTTAAAATTCTAAATTACTGTGTATTGGATAACAGGACTAAGGAAAATCTAAGAAAATTATTTTAGTATATGTGTTACTGAAACGAGCACAAACCCTTAAGAAAATTAACTCATTCAGTAAATATTTGAGTACTAACAACATGTAAGATATTATTATTATAGTACCATAAGGCATAATGAAGTATGATTATAAATAATTTCAAGCCCTTATAACTGTGTTCTTGGCACTTTACAAATATTAGCTTATTTAAGGCTAATAATCCAGTGATGTTAGGTACTATTCAGATTCCTATTTTTATAGGCAGAGTAGTTAAGTAACTTGCCCATAGCTAGGTAGGAGGATTTGAAGAGTTTCCAAAAATCACTTTTAGCTGAGATAATCAGGATGCAGAAGATAGAACTTGGGCTCCCACCTTGAGAGATGAGTCCTAATAGTTAAGACAATACTAACAGAGACATTTCTGTGTAATTTTTGTATACAATGGCCTTACAAACTTGTGGACTTACTTTCAAGCTTAAAGTTGTCTCTCTGAATTACCTTTAGTTTTATTCATACTCTTACTCATATGTAACTGAATGTTTCTATCTCTTACATGAATGAGGAATTAGAAAGCTTCCAAGGGAAGATGACATAAATCTACTGTCTTTAAATATATCATTTTATCTAGTTATTGGCCCAGGTCACTAAGTGTCACCAGGTCCCTGCAGAAAACAAGTGACTGAGTGAGGAATGTAAGAAGGAGAGGGGCAAAAAGCCAACAAGGGCACATTAATAAACTGGTTCCCACTATGGGCAACCAGACCTTAATCCCGTGCCGACTGCTGAGGGATAGTATAGAACACACCTCAGAACTGATTCATTTGAAGGTGAGGAATCTAATTTATAAACCAGCTGTTATCCCTGTTGGTTAATGGCTGCCCCCAGGGATGTAAACTTTGCACGCTTTGGTGTGTAGTGCCTGCGCATGGCTGAGTGCCTTCCACAGCTTTGGAGAAGACAGCAGAGGGACATTGGCACATGGGACGTCCATCACAGCTGTGCTGAAATCTATGCTGTGATAGGAAGAAAAGAGCGAGGACTCTGCAGACCAGCAAACCTGTGTTCAAGTCTTGGGTCTACCAATTCTTTGACCTTAAGCAAGTTACTTAACCTCTCTGAGCTTTAGTTTTTTTCTCCAGCAATAAGGGAATCATAATACGTACCACAAATAATAATTCTGAGGAAAGTACCTGACTCATAACAGGTGTTGCATAAATGTTGTTTTATTTTTATTAATAGACAGTCAAAAAATACTTCTTCCTGAAATTTATTGTATTTGAGGCATTAACTATCAGAAATTATCACTCTATTTAATAATTACTCTATCTAAATGATTTTTCAATTATTACTTAAATAATACTAAGGTATCACTGATAGGTATTTTCTCTCATAGGTTACCCAGGAGATTTCAGATGAAACAAGAGTTTTCCGCTTATTAGGATCAGACAGGTAATAGTGTGATTGTCGTAATTACCAAAGGTGTTTGGTGGTTGTGTTGTTAATTATGCTGTCAGCTCATGATTGTGTTTCAAACAGAACTCTTAGAAGGTTTTTCAGCATCTTTGAGAAATTTCCCTGTACCTTCATTGAGAGAGAGAATATTTTAGTCAATTAAGCAGTCTTTTGAGGAGCATCATTCTAGAGATGGTGATTGGTGATACTCAGCCAAGACAAAATGTGTTAACATAGGTGTTTATATCCCTAGTACCATGACATATTTCAGGTTCCTTTGTTTTCATCATTTCTTTCTAGCATGTTACCTACCTTCTATTAACTGTTACTATTTAAATCCAACAAAATATACACCTCCTTACATTTGCTTTCATATCAGAATATTTTCAACTCGGTTTCTGATATCAGTCTAAATTAGAGGGAATTATGTCTCTGTGATAAAAATGAAAGACAGATTCCAACCCATGCCATTTTATGAAAATATTTAGTAGCTTTTGTTCCCCAAAATTTATATCACCTACCTCTACAGCTAATAAAATACCCATTCCTTCCTATTTTTTCACCGAAAGTTATTGCTGCAACAATTGTCTATAGTAATATCCATTAGTCCCAAGGCAAGGATTGAGAACCTCTGGTCTTCAAATTCATTATAGTCACAAAGTAAGTAATTGCTTAAATATTAGACACTTAAGGAAGGGAGGTGGTGTGGAGTTAGGACCCCATAAAAATTGTAAGAAGACATTTGTAAGGAGAAAAGAGGTTTTTTGAAAAATGGCAGCTACCTTAGTGAATAGGAAAGGTAAGCCCACAGAGCATGGCAACTTAGTAACTAGTCCTGCAAAAGAGAAAGGATTGAGGATCACCTGGGTAAAGACCCTAGAATAGGAGGGTCTTTACTTCTCCATGAAGGGCAGACAAAAAAATTGTGGATCATCCAGTGATCCTGGCACAAAAAGCACTTTAACAAGTCATAGTATGAGAGAGTTCTGCTTAATAGAGGATAGGTGTCAGAAGCCATTTCTCGTAGTTATTTGTTTCCTTCCATTCCTACCTCCAGAATTTTCTCCTTCAACTATTTTCTTTTTCTTTCTCTGTTCTCTGTCATGATCGGCCCCCAAAACTACTGTTTTTTTAGATCATTGCCTTGTTCTGGTTTTCTTACTTGGGCATCTTCTTGATTTAAGATATATGCCTTAACCAAAGTTTTTATTTTCTCTTAATTTTTAAAGTGGTTTTAAATTTTCTATTGTTTAAATAGAGATATTTATATCTAGAAGACAAACCTTAAGTACGTCAAAATATTAATGGTTAACCGTGGGCAGTGGGCAGTTATATTATAGGTATTTTTATTTTCCCCTTCTTTTCTGTAATATATAATATAAAGTATAAACTACTTTATTGTTTTCATTACAAAAGTAATAATATGCTAGTTGTAGAAAATTCATATGCTAGAAAAAAAGATGCAATTTATGTATTTATACAATTTTGCCTTCTAGACTTTTTTCTCTGCATGGGTATATTATTTTTTATTCTGTTCTCATGCCCATCAACTACAGTGTTAATCCTATGGTATAGCGCTCTACTGATTTTTCTTCATTTGGTCCTTCGAACTCCTTCCCTGCCCATGTTCCATGGACAATGGACATAGGCCCCATTTCATAGTTTAACTATTTTTTTTTTCAAATACCTTGAAGAACGATTTATATGCGTGTCTCTTAGGAATCCTGTTTTATTCTCTCAGTTCTTCTTCTACCTTCTTGTTGGTGTATATTCGAAAGCTTTTTATACCTTTCGTTGGTATATATGAGTAAGCCAATTTGTTTTTCGATGGAATAAGACAGCGAGACTGTCCTGGGATGTTTTCAATGTTTTATGTTTATCAACTCATCAGTTCTTCGGCAGTTTTGTTTTTAAGCCATGAAGTGTAAAGCTGTGATCTTTATGTAATCTTATGAGAATGTGAGCAATGATATTCATTCCTGGTTTGCTGTCAGTATTTGAAGCATGGAGTCTCTGGTTTTTCTCTTACATAAACCTTTTCTTTTGGTTTAATTGCAGGGTTGTCGTTTTGGAAAGTAGGCCAACAGAAAATCCTACTGCACACAGCAATCTCTACATTTTGGCAGGACATGAAAATAGTTACTAAGCAACAGAAACTGATCTGAAATGACAGGAAAATGAATATACTCCATTGAAAGCAAAAATGTCTTAAGGAAATTCAGTATAAACTACACTATTATTTGCTTTAATTGTTATGGGTTATATCTCAAATGATCTGTACTTTAAGGTAGAATTCAATATTTTCTGTAGCTGGAAACAGCTATTTTATCTCTTGCCACTGTGTGGTGGTTATATCAAGTTTGCTTAATAAAAGCTATGAGATAAATAGTCCTTATAGTTCCAGGAAATACAGTCTTTAAAAAAAAATGTTTGTAACAAGGGTGCCATGATATTTTTAAGTAACAACTCACATGATTATCTTCAAAGAGATAAATTTAGTGACAATTTTCTCATTTTATACCATGTTTTATTCTTTTTTAATGAACATAATTTGATAAAGAAATTATCAAATAAGCCTATCACTTTTACTTTGGCCATTCTGTATGTTTTTGTAAAATAGAATATTTAATCTTTATTTATTAATCTCTTGCTGGAGTGGTGTAATGTATCTAACTTTTAGCAAAGGAGGGTTGCAGAGCAGCTTAAATTTTTTTTATAATGTATAAAAATTTTGTTTACCTTTTAAGAGTAGTACTTTAAAGGGTTAAAGACATTTGTGTTTGGAGGTTCAGTACATACATACAATTTTGTTTAACACAAGTATTTTATAATACAATATTATCCGGAATTGCCTTAAAGGGAGTTTTGTGTTTTCAACTACGAATAGTTTTAGGGAGTTATACAGAAAATATTGATGATGGTTGAAATATTGTTAGAAGAGGTGTCTAGGTGTGACTACCATGTGTATGTATTCTTGACAAGCAGTATAATATACCTGTGATTCTTTTTTACATTAGGGATAATGCATAAAAAATTAATCTTCATATATATTATTATCCCTAATGTGGGGGGGGGAGTGTTTAGCTGCCCACAGTATGTATTTTACTCATACCATACCAGAGGGGGAACTGTAAAGCAGCTACACGTGTAATCTTGGGGTTTTCACTTACGTAGGTATTCATTTTGAGTAGGTTTAAGAAAAAAAATTTTAATGAAATTGAATTCCTGATGGATAGTATAAATATTATAAAACCAGTATTCTAAAAATAAGAAAGACTAAAGCCATTTTTGAGTTTGCTTCTCTTTTGCTATTGTTAGTATTCAAATTAAAGTGTCACACTGGTAGCTGTTGCCTGAATGCCTTTATGAGAACAGTTAGTTAGCATTGAGCTGATGAACAAGATGGTTAGCAATAGCAAACTATAGATTCATTTTGAGCAGTAACTTAAGAGGAAAAGAGTGTAACCTTCTCAATTTGGTCTTTAGCAGTTCTGTAAAATAGGTAGTATCATCATCTCCATTTTTCAGATGAGGAAATAAGGGATTAACAAGGTTAAGAAACTTACCCAATTCACACAGCAAGTTAGTGGTTGAGCCAGACCATGAGTCTTGTGACTCTATTCTTTTCACTATGCAATATGCAGACAATAAAATGTTATGCAAATAAAGTATTGTCCTTTAAAAACGTACATATGATTTTGGGAAGTGTGTGGCTGTTTATTTGGGGCATGTTAAATGGGACCTCTGGACTAAAGGGCACTGGATATAATAGATGGCAGTGTTCCATACTTAAAACAGGAAATATTTACATACTGGATACAAAAACCAGTATCCTCCTTCTCTCACTGAATCCTGGCAGCCAGATCTTCCCACCCTAACAATATTAGAAGAGACTTCTCTGTGCAGTCTGGCCACGCAGAAAGACCTAAATAAATCCTGACATCAAAGGTGTCCTCGCTAAACTGCCCAGCTAGATAACTCTACAGTGAAAATCAGAGTTGACAAGTGCACCCTCCCATGCATCCAGAGCTTGCAGTTAGTTTTCTAGTCCTCTGCTATTATACATGATTAAACAACCAGGATTTATAAAACATCTGAGGAAAGCCTCTAATATGAAAGAGAAAAAAAATAATTGGGGGAGAAAAGCACTTAGAGGAAACAGACTATACAGGATGAAGAAAAATCAAAAGAAAAAATATATTCAGAAGGATGTTCCAACTATGAAACAAGAGTAGGAGACTGGAAAAAAAGCTTTCAAAAAACAAAAAGACCTTTTAAAAAATATGATAGCATAACTGAATAATTTAACAGAAATTTTAGAATATGAAGTTGAACTTTCTCAGAAAATCAAACAGGAATGGAAATATTGTAGAAAAAAAGGTTAAGAAAATTATTATAGGCCAGGAGGCCCAATATCCACAATCTTCCAGTGATCCAAAATGAACAGAAAAAATTAGTAGAGCATTTCAATAAATTTTTCCAGTACTGAACTTAAGATTCTAGATTGAAAGAATGCAGTGGATGAAGAGGCAGGAAAAAAAAAAGTACTCCAAGGCAATCATTATGAAATTTCAGGGACACTGGGGTCAAAGAGAAGATCTGCTGTTTCCAAAGAAAAAAATGGGAGGTCAAATACCAAGGAATAAGAATCGGAATAGCTTCAAATTTCAACAGAAACAGTGCCTTCAAAATTCAGAAAGAAATTTTCAACCTAAAATTCTGGATCCAAATAAACTATTAACCAAAACTACGAGTAAAATGAAAACATTTTTAGTTGTATAGGATCTCAAAAACTTAACCTCCCACAAGAGTCTTTCTCAAGAACTTAATAGAAGATGTGTTTCGTAAAAATAAGGGCATTAACCCAGCAAAATGAAGACAAGGCACTGAAAATGGGATCCAACACAGGAGATAAATGAAGGAAATCCTCAGGTGATGGGTGATGGTGATGGGATGTCCAAGGATGACACTATACCAGGCATAGAAGATAAATTGAAGCATAGCTGAAGGTTCTGGAGAGACTTTCGGAAAGATCAATAAACAACTGATGCATCTCAGTATCTTAAGAGTTTGACAACTAGCAGAGCAAGAGGTTCCTCCTAAAACAGCCTGAGAAAAGAACATGGATAACATTTACTTTAGAGACCAAGAAAATAGGACTGTCAGGGACTTGTGATATTGAAATGGAGAAAGGGGAAGGCAATACAAGGATGCAGTTGAGGTCAGTGCTGAGTAGACAATAGCAACTTGAATCCACCAGGTCTTCTGATAGCTCCCACAATTCTCTCTTAAAAGACAAGTGGGTGGAACATTCACCTACAGACTTTCAGTCCTCACTGGTTGAGTTGCTGCAACTTATACTTGGGCCAAGTAGGTTCCTTAAATATTTGAAGGTCCTGAGGCAGAAAATTGAAAGAATATGAGATAAATATGAGCTTAAACTATCCACTACCTCTGTGGCTGAAAGCAGAAGTAGGCGGAAGGGATTTTCTTTAAGCCCCCAGGGTTCAATCAGTGATCATATTTTATTTTTTTCTAAGCAAAAACATCTAAAATGAAATCAAACAAAAAACTGGCAGTTATTAACTCCAGGAAAGCAAAATGTTGTATTAGAAAAATAAACTATGACCAGTGGTTGAATAGTGTAATAATTGTTAACAGCAAATATTAATCTAATCAAAATTGCAGCATATTGGGAGAGGACATGATGTTTTGGAGGCGAGTTAGAAAAGTTATCTAAATCATCTTCCACAGTGGGAAATCAGTGGATAGTACCTAAAAATTAAAAATCAAGAATTGGCTTATTCAGTGACAAGAAAAATAATCTGCTAGAAGAAGGAAAAGTTGTGTTGTTGGAGAGACAAGGAGAGTCATGCTTTTTTTGGTGACAAACCTTATAGGACTAATTGGTTATGTATATGTCTACATTTGGTTAATGCAAAAGAAAATTTTAACTTCAAGAAAACATGTTTATTACATGACAGCATGTATAAACATAAAACAAGTGCAGCTTCTTATACTATACCTTAGAGTAGGCAAATCAATATTAATCGATTATAGCTAATCTATGCATAATGTAGAATGCTAGAAAGTAATAGGAGGCAGAGGAAGCTAAATCCAGAAAGTCTTGTGAGAAAGTGTTTTCATCAAACTACGATTTTTTGGCAAAGCCTCCTATTCAGCCTTCTTTCCCACTACCCCACCAGTCAGCCTGGAATACTGGCACACAGAGGCCGCGATCACTCCACCTTCATTGCTTGACTCATAATGTCTCTCCCATCCTGAAACTGATTTTTCGCCAAAAATTTAAATCCTTTACTTCACTCAAAGCACAGTTCAAGCCATAACTTTTACATGACAGCTCTAGCTGCTTAACCCAGACTTTCTGGTTTTCAGAATTTCTAAAGCACATGGAGGTGACACGTTTCAGTGTAACAATTGTCACATACCAGCCAGACCACTTAGCACTTGCCTTAAACAACTCACTCAACATGTCTAGGCCTCCATCTCTTTATCTGCTAATTAGAAATAATGGCCACTTCATGTGGGTGTTAGGAGAATTAAGTAAGCTGTATATTAAAGTTTCTTGCTCATGGTTAGAAAAAAAAGTTGGATCCTTTATTTTTCACCAAGTAGTTCATTAAGGGCATAAAGGGAACATTTTCATTCTTTGCTCCTTTCAGTATGTTACACATTGATGGTCTTTTATCATGGGGCTTTTGTATTCTGCTTTTTTCAAGTTCCTTATGTGCTTTTTCATTAGAGAAATTACTGATATCTTGTGTCTAAGATCCAAAAAACTCCATACCCACCCTAGCAGAAGTCATGTTAGGTTTTAGTGAGAATTTTAAACTGTCCCTAATGGTTCTTACTTAGGAGAAGAGTAAGAAACATTTGTTAAAAATCTAGATTGACATTAGGAATGAGTCAAAAATTTTTAATCTCACCACTTATTATTCATTGTACTGGAGGTCCTAGTCAGTTCAATAAACCAAGAAAACTAAAAAAAAGAAATGAAAAGATTAAAGATTTGGAAAGGAATAAAAATGCCTATTTGCAAATAAACAAATTAAAAATGAATTTGGAAACACAGCTGGATGCACTCTACATAAATAACAATTACATACATACACTTGCAATAAAAATTGAAATTTTAAAAGGATACCATTTACAATATAGGAAACCATCAAAGACCTAAGAAGTAATAAATGAGTACAAGATCTCTATACTTAAAACTAGAAAACATCACTAAATTTTTAAAAAAGACCTAAATAAATGGCAGATGATGCCATGTTAATGAGTTCAAAGATATGATATTGTAAAGATGTCCGTTGATTTAATTAAAGATTCATTGTGATCCCAGAAGGTATTTAATGGAAATTGACAAGCTAATTCTAAAATTACATAAAATGCAAAGGGCCAGGAATAGTCTAGGCAATCTTGAATATGAAAACCAAACCTAGGAGTCTTAGGCTACCAGAGTTCTGATAAAGCTACCACAGTAGTTAAGATAGTGTGACATTGGCATGCAGACAGACAAATACAATTAGGAGTCCAGAAACAGACCCATACTTAGTCACCTCACGTATAACACACTGCAGTAAAGTGACGGAAAATACAGCCCTTTCAATAAATTTTATTGAAGATAATGGATAATCAAATGAATCAACTACACAATAAATGAAATACCAAATAGGTTGTAAATAATTTAAAATATATAAAACCACAGCTTTTTAAAGAAAACATCACGAACTTGGGGTAAGCAAATTAAGCCTTTGACTATAAAAGAAAAAGTTGATATGATGAGCTTAATTAAAATTCATATGCTTTGTTCATCTAAGGACACCTTTGCAAGAATGAGAAGATAAGCCATAGAATGGAAAAGAGGCTTGCATTACATCTGTCTACAAAAGACCTACCTAGAAGATAAAAAGAACTAAACAAAAAAGGCAAATAACCCAATAGAAAAATGTCCAAAAGATTTTGAACAGGCATGCCGCAAAAGGTAACATTCCAGTAGTCAAATATGATTTCAACTTTCTTGGTTATCAGAGAAATGCAAATTCAACAATGCCATACTTTCACACACCCACCAAAATGGCTAAAATGAACAAGACAAATATTGGTGAGATAGCGAAGAAATGGGTGCTTGCTAGTTGGAATGTAAAACAGTGCAACACTTTGGAAGACAGTTGGGCAGTTTCTTAAAAATGTAAACATCTATTATATGACCCAGCAATTCCACTTCTAGGTACCCGCCCAAGAGAAAACATGTCCGTACAAACACTTGTATGCAAATGTCAATAGCAGCATTACTCATAATAACCAGAAAGTGGAAGGAACCGAAATATTCACCAACTGGTAAATGGATTAACAAAATGTCATATTCATGCTTTATAATACCATTCAGCAAGAATCCATTCCAGTTAGGTTGGACCAACTGGAGCCACTCAGGGGAGAATGCACAGTAGAAGGAAAACAAACTTCCTTCTCGTTTCTTGCCCTTCCTTAACCAGAGGTTCTACCTAACTCCAGCTTCTTTGAGCCCTTTCAAAACCAGCCTTCTGATGCATCTTCAGCAGTGGCCAGGCAGCAGCCCCTCCTCAGCAGTCAGAGCACCCATATTGTGGGTCTTCTCTGCGCCCACACATTGTAGTAACCCCAAACTTTACTCCTTTGTTCCTCTAAGAAAGCTTTACCAATGTCATCTGAACACTCTAGACATTTATTGTGCATCCATGATTCACATTATATTAAAAGCTAAATCTTGTCTTCTCAACTTGAAACGTGTGTGAATGTGTGTGTTAGATTTACACATATGCACTTTCCTTTATCAAACTGTCTCTACTTAAGATTGTAATCGTGGAACCAAACTACAGAAAACTTGAATTGTTAGCCTTTCCATATATAATTCCAACATGCAAATAATTTAAAGTAATACATACGCCACACTTTATACTTGCTTGTGTTAAGAATTGCCACACTATTCTAATTATTTATATTTCTGTCTTCCACTCTGGAATTAATGCCTGAGGAAAGGCCTATATGTGTAATTCAACTTGGTACCTACACTATGTCACAGGAAATTGTTCCTCACTAAATAATTAATTTCCATTACTGTCATTATCACTGAGTACAAACAGGGACAAAGAATCTTTTTCCTGTGAATTCATACCTTACTTGTGGCATTACTCGTACCAATATACCAATGTGGTATTGTATAGAGAACATATTCTTATAATTTCTGAACATTCTTCTTTGGACTGAATTAGGGAAATGAATAGCAGGGAGTGACTAATACCCTAAAGGCTTCTCCTAGTGCCAGAACTAGCATTTATTCAAGAGATTTTAATTAGCTATGTACTATGTACCAGACAGTATATTTTTATACTATTTCTGTCAGACCTAGGCAAAATGAAGCTATGGCACTCATGGTAGGTCAAAGATATGAGTAAAGTAGATTATAAAACTAAAGAATGGAATATAGAAAGGAAATTACACTTCAGTCAGCAGTAGAAGTCTAGGTATATATATCCTATCCATATCAGGAGAGAATTTCAAAACACTTAAGCAATCTACGAAATCCTATCTGCCACTCACTCCATAATGGTTTTTAATGAGTCCCATCTTCTAGTAGTCATAAATATTACATTGTGTGTATTTTACTATTTAAAAAGTGGAGCGTATCAAATGCTTGAATGGATACGGAGCAACTGAAACTCTCATATATTGCTGATGAGAATGCAAAATGGTACAGCCATTTTGAAAAACCATATGTCAGTACCTTAGAAAATTAAACATTTATTTACCATCTAATCGAGCCATTTCTAGGTATTTACCAGAGAAAAATAAACAGACATGCTCACAGAAAAACTTATTCACAGCCAGGAGCCAGGGATGGGGAAAAGGCAACAAGTAGCTTGACTTTATCGATGTGAACATCCAGTTGTTATATTGTATAACAGATTTGCAGGATGCTATCATTGGAAGAAACTGAGTAAAGATCTTATGAGATCTCTGTAATTCCTTACAACTACATGTGAATCTATAATTACCTCAAAATAAAAAGGTTAATTTAAAAAAAAACTAAAAAACATTTCAGACCAATGCAGGAAGTAATTTTTCTAGTTCCACACAGTCGAAAAAGGGTAGAACCCAGCTAGGAACCCAAGTCTGACTTGCCTTACATCACATGCTGTCTGTCCCCATTCTTAAAGATTGTCCCATGAGCGGCCAGCAGCAGGATGTGGTGGAAAGAGGGGGGTGGGAAACACGGGCTTCCCAAACAGACTCCTAGGAGTATTGCTTAGAACTCTCTGTGGCTAGAAAGAAGATGATTTTCCTTGATCGTTAGGTCTTGGGTGAACCTGTAAGTTTACATATGTCTTCATTAAAGTATGGAATACATTTTACTAATAAATGAAATTCCCATCCGAACAGAGAAATTAGTATACTGAGATTATTACTAACATGACGATAATAACAATGAGAGCTAATGTGGACATAGCGCTCATTTAATCTTCACAACAGCTTTAAGAAGTAACTAATTTCTATGTTGCAGCTGCCACAAATGAAGCATAGGGAGGTCGAGTAACTTGCTCTGGTTCTAGATGGTTCATTAGCAGGGCTGGATTTGATCCTGGGTAGTCTGGCTCTAGAACTCATGCTCTTAACTGGGAAAATCAGATCAGATGATATTGTAGAAAAATAAATATGTTGCTGTTTAAGGTGAAGAATCACTTACTGTTTGGAATGAATATCGTTTAAATGAATATTTTTTACAAGAACCTACACACTAATATCTCACTACCAGTCTTTGAAGATGAGCCATTCCTGTGAAAACTATTTACAACAATAGATTTTCTGCCTGTGGTTGTAACTATGACCTTTGTGGCATGCATGCAGCTAAAAGATGATCTTATGAAATTATTTAGATCTTTTGGTCAATAGACGCCTAAAAACTCAATGGTTGACATGGGAAATGTATCTAGGGTGCCAGAGGTTTCTGTTTGTACAAAGAGTTGTTTAGATACCAATGAATACGCATCACAAAGTTTCTTTAAAGGAAGGAAAAGTTGAGAGGACTTGTAGTATTAATTAACAACGTTCAAGAAATGGATTATTTCTAAAATAATCTGTATGAAAAGAAATCTCACTAAAGTGAAGAATATTCTTTAAATCAAATAATTCATTTTTCTTGTTCTTTTCTCCTTCTTTCCTCATCTTGTCACGCGCATGAATGTTCCTGGTTTGATATTAAAGCAGGTTTATATTTCTTTAACCACACAATTAGAGCTGTCTAATTTGAAGCCACAGTGTGGTACAAAGAGTACAACTGAGAAATGAGACCCAGGTTTTTACGCCTGTTTGTTGCTCAGAACAAATTTATTTTTTGACTCTCGATGAGTCATTTAAATTTCCTGTATCTGTTTCCTCAAATACCATTTGCACCCTCCCTCCTTCACGGACCCTTCCGAAGTACTTTGAAAAGCAAAAAGTACAGTGTAAACACCAGCCCTTCGAGTTCTCCTATCCAGTTTCCTCCTGGAGGAAAGCCACTGAGTGACGGGACAGAACTGGATCCGTGCATTGATACAGTGCTCCATCTTGGGAAAGTCACTTCCCACTTCCCAGTTCCGGAAGTGGTGTCCAACGCATATCTGCGCTCAGTAACAGTCTGCTCTCCAAACAGCTTTCAGTCACAGAGTTAAGTTCAAGCTCAGTAAGTTATTAGTGTTCTTTCCTATTTATTCAGTCTCATAAATTTACCTTTGCCCTAGAATTTCATGATCCAAAAGTCACAGAAGCACAAAAATGTACTTAGAGTGCCCAATGAGTAAGTATGGTTAGCAATCAACTGTACAATGTGGCAAAGATATGTACACTTTGAAGTTCTGAGACTTACTTCCAGAAGAAGGATAGTTTTATACATTGACTGGAAAATGCAAAGTGTTGTGGTTGTTAAAGGAAGACGGAAAGGAGTTTTTAGAAAAGGTATTTTAAAAGGATGGCTTGACAGATATAAAATGCAATGAGTATTTAAAGGGGAAAATACAAAATAACTAACTAAGGTTATGTTAATTAGGGTTGAAAACACTTTATGGTCACTGGGCTCACATATAAGTCAAAAATGCTAGGCTCTCATTTTATTTAAATTGATTTTCCAGCATTTGCATTGCTTTACCAGGCTTTACTCTCTCCAGATAAGAAGGAAAGTTATTTACATGCCTGGTTTTGTGACTGTTAGCAGTGACTGGTCAGGAGGAACTTGGCCGACACCTGGCTTCTCTTTAGATTGTTGTGTTATCAGGACTGGACCAGCGTTCTGCCCCATTGTCAGCTCTCTTGGGCATCTGAGGACAGAGGACCTTTCTGCAGGTGTTCTTTGTTGTTGTAACTCTATTCACCACTGCCAGAGTGTGGGTTCGGAAATCGGAGGAGGTGGATTTGAAACCTGCCTTCAACCCTCGATAGCTGGGTGGCCTTGTCTTCCCTGACCAACCTCCCAGAGCCTCAGCTTCTTTTATAAAATGGGGCACTTAACAATTCCAACCAGTTAATTAATCCAACTATGTAAGATTGTTATAAAGATTTAGAAACAACGTGATTATTGAGCCTGAAACATAATGCCCCTAAATAGCAGTTATTAACTATTTTCTTTATGTTCGCTGGACACTATTTCCTTTCCAAACCCACTTAAAGAGGGGAAAGTAAAGTCAAGTATTTCCTGAAGCGGCTTTATAGTGTCATATTAAAATCACTTGACTCAACTCTCTTTTCCTAACAGGAAACATGATTAGGGGGGAAAAAGCTTCAAGCATTGCCTCTGGGTTCAGCGTCAGTGTTGTGCCCATCTTCATGGAAGTTTGTGCTCTAGAGTGTTGGGGCTGCACACAGATGAAGTTACTGAGCTACTGGAGAAGGAAGCGCAATGACAAGATTCTCCCCTCTGGCAGCTTAAAAAAAAGAGGGCACTACACTCTGCATTATAAGTACTGTGGCCAACTCCCAATATCCTATACATTAGCACAAAGATCCTGACGACCACCCCTCTGCATTAGGCTGCATTAGCAAATCGGTAAGGAGCAAAGTTTCTGGAGTTAGACTGCCTGCGTTGCAAATATTGATGCCCCTCTCCTAGGGTAGTCGTGAGGCTCATGTATAAAAGATACTCAGCAAAATGTCTGCCGTGAAGCAAGCACCAGCTAAATAGTTACTGTAATTGTCATTTAGACAATAGTAATTATCTTGTACAAGATCAAACACCATTAAGAAGGCAGAAATCCTGGTGTTCTGACTCCAAATCCAGGCTCTTTCTCTTACCATGGGATAGTCTACTGAATGTATATTGCTTACTTGAATGATTAAAATACCACAGGACTGTTCGTGTTATCCTAGGGACACTATATGTTCTCCGATTATGCAGAGCTGCAAACAAAAGACCACTATAATGTCGTTTCACCATTCTTTGCACTTTCTTAAGAAAAAGAGCAAATATATCGGGCCATTCCTCAGCTTCCCAAGAACTAGACTTCAGAAGAGTTATAATTCTTAAATATCAAAACCAATTTCAGTTCTGCCAACTGAAAGGACTGCCTGTGATTTGACAGGATAGAGACCATAGTATCGTCTCTGTTCGGTGCTAAATGGTGACATCAACTGTTTGTCTCCCTTTCAAAGCTGTTTTCTCATATTTTAACCCAAACAAAACAACTGGTGCAGCTGCAAGACACGCTGTCTTTCTGGTTCACTGCTGACTTGGGCATAAATAACTGGTGCATTTGCACCCTACTTCTACTGCCACTGGGCTTGGCACAGACCCAGGCTCCTTGGGAACTGAACCATAAAGTTAATTTTACAGACTAACTTTAACCTGGTATGAACTTCAGACAAGGTAACTCTGGAGAAATTCATGTTGACTTTCTCACCTCAGTTCAAGATAATTTTTAATTGTCAAAAAGAAATATCCAACATATACCATATTCTGGGCCATAAAACAAACCTTGATACATATCAAAGAATTTAAATCATATAAAAGTATTTCTCTACAAACAATGGAATTAAATTAGAAACCAGTAACAGAACGATATCTGGAAAATCCCCAAATAGTTGGAAATCAAACAACACACTTCAAAATAACCCATGGGTCAAATAGGAAGTCACAAGGCAAATTAGAAAATATTTTGAGCTGAATGAAAATGAAAATACAACATGTCAAAATTTGGGGGATACATTTAAGGTGGTGCTTAGAGGAAAGTTTATGTCACTAAAGGCTTATATTAGAAAAGAAGAAAGATCTAAAATTAATTGCCTAAGCTTTCATCTTAAAACAAAAAACAAAACAATAAGAAAAAGCGGCTAAAAACAAAGCAAGCAGAAGGAAAAAAAATAAAGCAATGAAAACAAAATTGAAAAACAGAAAAAACATAGAGGAAATCAGTTAAATTAAAGATGTTTCTTTTAAAAGATCAATAAAATTGAAAAGCCTTAGTCCAAATGATCAGGAAAAGGAAGGAAAAATTTACTAATGTCAAGAATGACAAAGGATACACTACTATATATCCTGTAGACACAAAAAGATAATAATGTAATATTATTCTATATGAACAACTTTATGCCCATAAATTCAACAAAATAGACAAATTCCTTGAAAGACACAAACTACCACAGCTCACTTGAGAAAAAAACATATCCTGAACAGTCCTGTATTTTATTAAAGAAATAGAATTTGTAATTAAAAATATTTCAACAGTGGAAACTCTAGGCTCAACTTGCTTTACTGGCAAATTCTACCAAACATTTAAGAAATAAATAATATCGATTTAATGTAAACTTTTACAGAATATAAGGGGGAAAAAAACCACTTCCTGACTCATTTTACTAGATCAGCATTACCATGTTACCAAAACTAGACAAAGACATTACACAAAAAGAAAACTACAAATCAGTATATCACAGTAACATTAATGCAAAAATCCTCAATAAGGCATTATTAACCACAATAGCCAAGATATGGAAGCACCTTAACTACCCATCAATTGATGCCTGGATAAAGAACTATGATACATACATACAATGAAACATTACTCAGACAGAAAAAAAAAAAAAAGAAAGAAATCTTATCATTTACAGTGACATGAATGGACCTACGGGGTATTTGCTAAGTGAAATAAGTGAGACAGAAAGATAAATACCACATGATTTCATTTATATGTGGAATCTAAGGAACAAAAGAAATAAACTAAATGAAAACAGATTCACAGATACAAACTGGTGATCGCCAAGGGGTTGGGAGACTGGGTGAAAAAAGTGAAGAGATGAATAACTACAAATTAGTAGCTACACAACAGTCACGGGGATGTAGAGCACAGCATAGGGAATATAGTGCCAGATGGGTGCTATAATAATCAGGGGGATCACTTTATAAATCATATAAATGTCTAAACATTGTGCTGTATACCTGAAACTAATATAAAATAATTTTAAAAATAAAGTAAAAAAAAAAAGTATAAGTTGGTAGTTACAGAATGGTCATGGGAATGTAAAGTACAGCGTAGGAAATATAGGCGATAATGTTGTAATAACTATGTATAGTGTCAGATGGGTACCAGACCTATCAGGGTGTTCACTTAGTAAGTTATGTAAATGTCTAATCATTGTGCTGTGTACCTGAAACTAATATAATACTGTATGCCAACTGTAATTGAAAAATTAAAAAAAATTATTTTAAAAAAAGTATTACTAATCAACTCTAGCAATGTAGGAAAATGATAGAATATAATAACCAAGCTGGTTTTATCTCAGGAATGTAAGGTTGGTTTCAACACTTAAAAATTAAATGTAATTCACTATATCAACAGACTTAAAAAAACCATATGATCATCTCAATAGATATAGAAAAGCATTTGACAAAATTCAATATCAATCCATTACTAAAAAGAAAAAGAAAAACCTCAGCAAATTGGAATTAAAATGAACTTTCTCAATCTAATAAAGGGCTTCTGTATGAGTTCTATTTGCTGTATAACAAATAACTCCAAAACATAAATATCAAACATTTGTTATCTCATAGTTTCTGGGGTTCTGGAATTCAGATGTGACTTAGCTAGCTAGGTGCCTCTGGATCAATGTCTCTCATAAGGTTGAACTTATGTTTTTCAGCTGGGGCTGCAGTCTCATCTGAAGGCTCACTGGAAGTGGTGGAAGGAAGGATGGAGGGGAGGTCTACTTTCAAGTTCAGTCAGTTGTTGGCAGGATTCAATTTCCCATGGAATATTGGTCTGAGTGCCAAAATTCTCAATGGCTATTGGCTTCCTCATTTTCTTGCTATAGGGCAGCTCACAACATGGCATCTATACTCCCTCAGAGCAAGCAAATGAGAGAGCATAAAAGAGTTCTCCAGGTGAAAAGCATAGTCTCCTATAACCTAACCTCAGAAGTGCTATTACATTCCTTTTGCCATATTCCATTCCTTAGAAGCAAGTCACTAGGTCAAGTCTACACTGAAGGGAAGGGGAGCATATAACGGCATGACCATCAGGAGGCAGGGATCATAAAGGGACATCTTAGAGGCTGCCTACCACAAAGAAATCTAGTTAGCATTATACCTAGAAGGGTAAGATTGAATGCTTTCATCCTAAAATCGGTAATAAGGATATTTACTCTTCCCACTCCTATTTGAGATCATACTGGAGGAACTATCAAGTGCAATAAGGCAAGAAAAAGAAATAAAAGGTATACCAGTTAGGAAGAACTAAAACTGCCCCTATTTGCTGATGACATGATCATCTACATAGACAATCACAAAGAATATATAAAAACTTTCTAGAATTTATAAGAAAACATCCTGATGGCAAATAAACATATGAAAAACTGTTTGTTAGTCATTAGGGGAATGCAAATTAAAGACACAAGAGACCATTATCCATCAGTTAGAATGGTTGGAATTAAAAGAACTGACATACTAAGTGCTGACAAAGATGCAGAGTAATTGGAACATTGCTGACAGGAACATAAAATGGTTTTCTCTTTGAAAACATTTTGGAGTGACTTAAAATAACATATACTTATCCTGTGACCCAAGAGTACTCCTCCTAAGTATTGTTTTTCCAAAAGAGATGAAAACAGATGTTCACACAAAAGACCATGTATAAATGTTTATAGTGGTTTGGTTTATAATCATCAAAACTGGAAACAACTCTAATGTTCTTCAACTTGGAATGAATAAACCAGATTATGGCACAACCATACAATGGAATATTATTCAGTAATAAAAAGGAATGAACTACTGATAAATGCAACAAGAGGGACGAATCGCAAAGCATTACGTTAAGTGAAAGAAGCTTAGCTCAAAAGGTTTCATAATGTATAATTCCATTTATATGACATTCTAGAAAAGGCAAAACTATAGAGACAGAAAACCCATCAGTAGCTGCCATTTGCAAACAGCTACTGGAGGTTCACAGATGATCTCTAGTCCACTCCAGGATCCCATCTACTCCATTTTCAAGGCAGTCACCAATCCCTTTCTTCCCAGTTCCAGTTGCTACAGGAGACAGATTTACATTTAGTGGCATGCTGCTTGGCACATGATTGGTCCCTGTTTCATAGACAGTATGTTAATTTTTCCTCTTCAGATATTGTTTCCAGGGCAAACACCCACCTCAGTTCTGGGAAGATGGTTTGGGATAGATAATAAACTATTGGGGCAATCTGCCCAGTGGCAAATTGCCTTATTTCATAATTTCCCCAGATCCATTAACTTTCTACCATTGTGCACAGACCTGAGCGAGTAGGAGCCAGTTATTGTGCTATGTATGGGAATAAAGGCAGGCTCTATAAGCCTCCATCTCCCACATGAGAGGGCCCATTTGTAGTGCAAGTCAGTGGTCAAGGGGCACCTTCACCGTCCAAGCCAGTAGAGGGAAGTGCTGACTTCCTTCGCCTTTCTCTCCCTGTCTTTCATTCATTCATTCATTCATTCATTCACTCACTGGATGCTAGGTCACTGATCAGGACAGACACCCAAGCTGCCCTCAAGTCTAGCAGAGAATACAGGAGAGTAATTAGAGTTCCTTACACGGTGTGGGACCGGCTATGCCCGTGAAGTAGAGACTGCATGAGAGTGAGAGGGACTCCTAGCGCAGGCGTTTCCCCAGCTCTTTGTTACGGCTGCGTTTTTCCCGGCCTGCTGGAATTTGCAACCTTGCCAGCCTCCTCTCCCGGCAGAAGGACATGCAGGGCCCCTGGCCCACTGTCTGAACAGCTCCTTCAGGGACCAAGGGCCACCCACCAGAGCCCTTCCCTGCAGCTAGGACTGCGGCCGGGTCCAGGAGGGAAACCCGGGCGCGGCGGCCCCGCCCAGGCCAGCCGGGAGCAGGGACCGGTTCCCATAGGGATCGAGGGCCTGGACGGCGGGGAGCGCAGCTGGGCGAGAGTCAGCGAGGCGGGAGCAAGGCCAGGCCCGGCAGCCGCGGCGCCGTGAGTCCTGGGCGGGGAAGGAGGCGCGGGCCGGGCCGAGCGGCCCCGGCCGCCACGTGGCGCCGCTCGAGGCTGCGCCGCACCGGCCAGGGAGCGGGTGGGAGACCGGGGCGGCGCAGACGCGGGCTTCTCGCCGCAGCGAGTCATCAGCGGGCGGGAGAGGTTACCCCGGGCTGCAGCGAGCTGGCGCGGCCTGCTCCCCGCCGGGCTCCCGGCCCGCGCCCCTGAACTGGCGGTGGAGGCGCCGGGCGCTGGGGCGCGGGGCGTGCGCCTCTCCGGGCGGGGTCGCAGCTCCGCCCGGGCCTCGCTGCCGCCCCCCCCCCCCGGGGAGCCGGGAGGTGTCTTCTTGCCACCTGGAAATCAGACCCGAAATTAGAACCGGGGAAGCCCTTAGCCTTCCCCGTCCTCCACCAGCTCATATGTCTTAGATCGGATGGACTATAACATTCAAAAGACAGATTATCTTACAACTCGGTTCGTTTTAGCATGACGGGTTACATTTTAACTTGCAGGGTATATAACCTTGAGTTACCGAAGGCAGCTGACTTTAAGCTGCCATCCTCGGTCGCGTTGCCACTGCTGAGGGGCGAGGCTTTAAAGACGTGACTCAATTCCTAATTCTTTAACTAGTGCCGTTCTTCTGTTCTAGGTCCCTGACAAAAACCATCGCTGAGTAGGGCTCTAGTGCAGTTCATGCCAATATGTTATAAGCGACATTTTCGAACTATGTGAAGATCCATTTTAAGAAGATTTATTCCTCTGTGATGGAGAAGTATGAAAAAATTGGGAAAATTGGTGAAGGATCCTATGGAGTTGTTTTCAAATGCAGAAACAGGGACACGGGTCAGATTGTGGCTATCAAGAGGTTTCTGGAATCAGAAGATGACCCTGTCATAAAGAAAATCGCCCTTCGAGAAATCCGAATGCTCAAGGTAATGGATTTCTTTCAAATGAATTTTCAGGGATGAAAAAATTGAAGTGAATCATATTATGTTAAATAATGCCTTGAGATCTGATTGCATCTCCTTCCTTCATGGACGTTTGTCCTGTGATATAATTGGGACATCTGTGCACAAGTCACCAATTATAAAATGAACTAGAAAGCAGAGACATAAATTCAGGGCAAGGTAGTGTTCACTTTCAGAGATGCTGTGGGATATTTTCATTTTCTTCCCAATAGCTTCTCTTTGGTGTAACCTGTAGGTCTGGTTCTTTGAGACCCATTATCTTTGATAGTATAAGAACTTACTACAATTCATTTACTAGCATTCACGATTTTTAAACTTCAAGGCTGTCTTCTGTCGATATTCTCAGTACATTAAGAGAATTAATCATTCACCTGTTTTCAAACCACTAGAAAGCTGACGGGCTTTCATTACACCTCACATTTATCTACCGCCGAGCATCATCATGCCGTCTTGAGAAGGTTTCTTTTCAAAGAAGTGAAATGATCACTTTTACAATTTTATTAGTTAACCCTAGGAGGCCATAATGAGGGGGGGGGGCGGTGTTTATTATAGGCTGAAACTGTTTTTTTTTTTCACTGATGTAAAGAGCTTTCTTTCCTGAATTTCTGTGAAACTGAAACCCAAACGTCAAGGTAGAATGTGACATGTAATGAAAGCAGTGGTGGTTAACTCGGTTTCAAATAGTCAGGGCTTCTGTGTTCTGATGTGTGTAACTAACTACATGAGAAGGAAAGAGCAGCCTTGTAGGAGATGAGTGGGACACTCGGATTTTTTCTTATTCCTGCTTTTCCATTTTCTCCAGAAAAAAGCCTTTTTTTCCCCATGACTTGAGTATGTGGGTTGTCTTTGGATAAAGACCCAGAATGCGAAGTAGCAGACTTTGGATAAATTTAAGTGGGTGGGTCATAGGAACACTTTCTCACTTTGGGTTTAGAATGTTCTTTACCAGCAGGATGTTATCTATTCTAAGAAACTTCCAAACCATTACTACCCTTTCCCTAAGTGCCGGTGAGACCGGCAGTGTTTACCTAAACCACCGCCTGGCCCCTGGACTGCTCTGCCCTCCTTACCCTCTCTGCACAGGGAGAGCTTCTTATCATTTCTCTTGGGCTGATGGGCAGTTTTTCACTTTTTCAGGCTATTCCTAGAGGAGAAGGTAAAAACTATATTTCAAAGGGTGCATTTATTGGACAAAAAAAAAAAAAGAGCATCTGTTTCTGTTTCTTTCTGATTCTGAAGGTCACCTGTGAATGCCTCTCTGAAACCTTGCATCACTCTTTAGCAATACTGCGTTTACAGGTGTAGCTCACTGAATTAGTTGGGTTCTTATGGGATGGAAACCTCACCTTTGTGTCTAGCAACTAACTACCTGGTGTGTAGTAGGCCTCCAATAAATGGTATTGTTGGATAGATAAAATTATTTAAAAAAATAAAGTCTTGGGAAGGGTAGGTGCTGCCAATGAATTAGAAAGTCAGATGTATTTTTTTGAATAACAATATTGACATGCTCTAAAAGGCAGAGTCGTGTGCACAGGAGCCTGATTTCAAGGCACACAGCACCCTACTCTCCTGATCTACAGGAGGTGATGGGGCTAGATTTCGATAGAGTCTGTCACTTTAACTCCTAACATATTAGAATTCTGTGATAGTCTTAACAAATAATGGGTACTTATTTGTTGAATAAATGAATTGAGGATATAATAAAGTCACATTTTCTTCATTAATTTACTCAGTAAATACTTATAGAGCCCCATTGTGCCTAAAACAATGCTTATACGAAGTTTCGCAACCCTGTCTTTCAGGCGCATAACTCATGGAAGGGAAGTGAGATGAATTTCCTCTCGGCTCTCACTCCTGGTAGACTGGGTTTCTAATGAGTAGGGCCTGTGTCATTTATCTTGTGACCCCATGCCAGGCAAGAAGCTTCTAAATGCTTATTGCATAATGAAAATAAAATGTTTGGAGGCACATTTAAGCTAGACTTTGAGATGTTTAGGGAGTCATGGAATGAGAGAGAAGGTATTCAAGGCAGACAGTCTATCCTAGGTAAAGGTGCATAAGTGGAAAGCAGTATATTGAGGGAGCACAAGTAATAACCCCAAAGCCTTGGCCAAGATGCCTGCTGGGTACTAAGAGGCTGGAGAGAGAAGGGAAGGGAAAAAAAGCAAGAGTCCAGTGGAATAGTGTGTAAGGAATTTCCTGCAATACAAGTTTGGCCCTGGGGTGTGGTGGTCAGCACATAGCTCCATTTTGGTCCCAGATGTCCTTTGAGGTTTAGAGCCTGACTGCAGGGTACATGTTGTAGCCCCTGAAAACAAGAAATTGATGAGGAATAGGCAAGTGTTGTAGGCCCCCATCTGAGCTGGAATTGAAGGCAGAACTTCAGTGCCCAGGGGAAGGAGGAATACCAAGCCGTGAACTTGTGGGCCCCAGAGAGGTTGCCGCTCAGTGACTCAGTGAATTTGAGTTAAGGTTATCCTTGCACATCCTGCACTGAGCTGTGGCTTTTAATGGCCCCTCCCTGTTAAGGTCAGGAAGTAGGAGCCAGGAGGAATGAGGTTGAGGTGCCCCAGTGACCTTAGCCAAAGCAGGTGAAGACAGGCAGGGGCTGACCCCCTGACTGCTTCCATTATGACAAGGAAAGCTAGAAAGATATATCAAGCCCAGATGTAAAAGGCCTTGAATGCCAGGGTATGGAGTTTGACTTTCTCCTGAAGAAGGGAAGCTAGCCAAGATTTTTTTTTTTAATTAGAAAATTGCCATTTGTGGATTTTTGGATTTTGTGAACCAGTAAAATTTCAAAAAAAAATTTTTTCTTGCTGATTGAGATAAGGTTGTCAGCATTAAAAAAAAAAAAACAACTACCAACTATTGTCACTATCACTTCATAAAAAAGGACATTTTAATATTAAAAATCTACGAAAGACACAGTTTTAGACAAAAGCAGTCTTCCCAATAAAGAGAAGTTGACAACTATAAATAACATCTATATACATACATCTTTCTGGTGCATGTAAGTGTATATATGTAATATGTAATTGTGTGTCTGTGTGTTCATCATTGTCCTTATTTTTATCATTTCACTATCCATTAATGAAAATGGTGATATCATTTTCTATGGTTTTTACTTTGTTTTGTGCTACCTAAATCTCATGAAAGTACTATGTCCAGGAATGAAAGGATTCTCCAGGTCAAGTAATGTTCTACTTAATAGGACCTATATCTGATACAACAAAATACTAGTACTGCAAAGGAATGTAATGGTCCCTTGGATTTTATAATAGAATTGGACCTGTATGCATCCTCAGAGAAGTCCTTCTGTGTATGTTTTTTAAACTGTTTATTTAACAATTTAAAGCAACTCCCCAAAGTTGCTATGGACTCTTTTAAAAATTGTATTTGTTTCCTCTTAACCAGATAAGATCATGGAAGTGAATTTTCCAGCAATCAGTTGTATAATTTTTAAGGCAGCACATCTATAATTCTTCCCATTCTTGGTGTGAAAACCTATATGAAGGTGTAGCTATCCATAAGTAAAGGCTTTTGAAGATAACAATTATCAAGAAATCTGTTTTGCTAATATTCTTAGAAGACATTTTTCTGAAAGTTTTTTAACACTTTAGAAAGTATTATTTCATACCATTTGGGGAAAAAAAGTGACAGTGTTGTGAGACAGATTCAGTATTTGTACTAATAAATTGCTTCCTAGACTAAATATAATTCACTCTTCACCATAAGGTCCTACTGCAGTTAACCCTTTAATGTTTTAATTTTGAATCACAGTTTTTCTAGGTTACATAATTAGGTTTTTTAAGAAATAAACAATTGTTCTAGTTAAAATTAGCCAGCTCTTACTCTACTTTAAGAACAAAATTAAGTTCCAATCTAGTGACAGTAATAACATTACACTGCAATACCTGAGCTCAAAGGAGCTATCCTACTCTTTCTCAAACTCATTTTCCATTGTAGAACAAAAGGGAGGAATTCACTATTTTCTGTCAGTGTGTTCATTTGGCAAGTTTTTACAGAACTCCTGCCAGGTACCAGGTACTGTTCTGGGCTCCTGCCCTCACAGACGAGGAGAGATTGAGTGTAAATAAATAATTATGTTTCCAGTGGTGAAAAATAAAACAGGATAAGGAGGGAAAGAGTGATGGAGAGGCTTGCTTTTTTATATAGGATGGTTAGGAAAAGCCTTTCTGATAAATGACATTTGAAGAGAGGCTGAAAGGAAATGTGAAGGGATGACTCATGCAGCTATCCGCGGACAAGCATTCCAGGCAGAGGGAATAGTAAGTTGGAAGTCCCTATGGCAGGATCAAGTGATGTGTTCTACACGTGTTCTGGTATGTCCTAGGAGGAGCAAATAGATTGTTGTGTCTGGAGTACAGTAAGTAAAGGTGAGGGTCACTAGAGGTGAAGTTAGAGAGGTAAGAGCGTCAGACATCAGGACCTCATGGACCATGCTAGGGACTACGATTTTTACTTTGAATAAGATAGGAGCCATCAGAGGGTTTTGAGCAGAAGGATGCCTTGGCATGACAAATCCTAGAAAGATTTCTCTAGATTCTTGTTGCTCCAGCTCCACAAGCAGAAAGATCTTTTGGAAGGATTTTTGGAGTAATCCAGGTGCGAGGTAATGGAGTTTAGGTCAGAGTGGTAGCAGTGGCAGTGGTCAGATTCTAGATTGATTCTGAGAGAAGAGCACACAGGAATCTGATGGTTGGATGAAGAATCAAGAATGACTCAAAAGTTCTTGACCTGAGTAACTGGAAGAATGAAGGGATACCTCACTGTGATAGGGAGACCCCAATGCAAATTTGGAGAAAGGAAGCGAAGAGTTCTATTTTAGATATGTGAGGTTTGAGATGCAAATCCAAGGAGACTGTAAAGTAGGCAATTAAATATACAAGTCTGGCATTCAGGGTAAAGTCCAGGTTGCAGATGTAAAGTTGGAAGGTATTGGTATAGCTATGGTATTTAAAGCCACAAGACTGAGTCACCAGAGGGAATAGAGAGGACAGTACCAAAGGCTGAACCCTAGAGCCCCAGCATCTGGAGGTCAGGAAGATGGAAAGGAACCAGCAAGGGAGGCAAGAAGGGCCGTTTGATGAGATAGGAAAATCCCAAGAGCAGTTTTCTTAAAAGCTTAGTGAAGAAAGTGTTTCAAGAACAAGAGGTTGGTCAATGGTGGCAAAGGTCACCATTAGTAAGTACCTATTTAGAATTACCCATTGGCTTTGAAATTATGAGAGTCATCTGAAATCTTGACAAGAGATGTTTGGGTTGTAGTGGTAGGAATGAAACCATCAGAGAAGAGTGAAGAGAATGAGAGGAGCAAAGTGGAGATGGCGATATAGACAACTTGTTTGAGGAATTTTATTATAAAAGCAAGTGAGAAATGGGGTAGGAGGAACTTGGAAGAATGTGGAGTCAAGAGAGTTTTTGTTGTTGCTGTTTTTAATATGGGAGAAATAAGTGTGTTTGTATGCTGATGATTTTAATCCAGTAAAGAGAAAATGATGTTGTTGGAGAGAAAGAATTGCTGGAGCCATGACCTTGAATTACTAATCTGGACTATGACCAAAAACAGCTCTAATAGCATATATAAAATACCAGTTCATGGATCAGCTAGGAGATTCGGCTGCCTCTTATTTTATTTGGAATGTTACTAGTTCTTTACAGACACTATCCTTAATCTTTATGTAACAGGATCCACAGTTATCTCTAAACTATGGGTGTGGAACTTCTTCTACGAGGATGTACAAAATTTTCTGATTTGCATATGACCCATGAACCCTACAGGAAAGAATTCAACCCTTTTCATAAGTAGGGTTCAAACATAAGACACTTTGGATGGGAGGTGGGGTGGCCATGACAGAAACCAGATTATGGAGAGAGACAAAACTTCTCAAAGAAAATCACCTTAAATCAAGAAGTCTGGCATGGTAGGCTGGAGTCATCACAGGCCCTATGATGGGAAGTGGGCACTATTTCTGCCTAAAGCAGGTGACTGTACTTGAGCTCAACCCTCAGGGGAATAACTATGTGTCCAGCAAGAGAAGAGTCATATGGTTCAAAGCAAACACAAGCCAATCAACCAAGAATAACTAAATTTCTAAAATCTCAAGGCTCTATAATGCTGAACCTTCTCTCTGTGGAATGAAAATGGTAGAACTATTGAAAGAAGAAGCAAAGAATTCCAGTCAGTAGTGGTGGAGAGAGTAGATTCTCCTAGAGGACTTGAGGTAAAGGACAGGACAGTGCCACTGGGAGGTGCTTGGGCAGACCTTCAGCAGTGTGGCAGATGACACAAGGAACCTCTGGGTAGATCAGACCAATATCAATCAAGGGCTGAAAGCAGCAGCTAGGACATTGTCTGGGACAAACCACCCTCTGGAAGACCGGAAAAACGAGAAACAGCAAGGAGATGGAATCACATGTTGCCATTTGGTCACTTGGGCAAAGTGCCATAGATTATTACCTAGAATGCACAAATCGCACTTATACAATCTTAGAAGGTGAGTATTGTTATCCCATTTTACAGATGCATGTAAAATGGGATAACAATATGTGGCCTCCTGGTTAGTAAGCTAGAATGCAGACACAGTTCTTTTGATCTGTCCCCAAATCCATGCTCTTACACATCGGAAACGTCGCATTACACCACACATCACACATTACACTCTGAAGTCTCCCAATGACTGGCCCCCAGGGTTTATCCTGCCCTTGCTCCAGCAGGGCCTTAGCTGCAGTACTCATGACTTCCATTGAAGCTTGGGTGCAGATTCTTACTGGGATAACAGTTCTTTTCAACTCTCAATCAAAAACCCCATAGATTATTTAATAAGGCAAAGAGTTATGGTTTGCCACCAACAAAGATGAGAATAAGCATAGGGAGAAATGTCCATTTTAAACTTTACTATAAATATTACAATAAACTGCAAGAATTCAAATAGAGAACAGGATCACTTAAGATATACGGATGACACTATCTTACTGTCAGAAAGTAGCAATGATTTGAACCGACCTCTAATGAAAGTGAAAGAAGAAAGTGACAAAGCAAGACTGCATTTGCACATCAAGAAGACAAAAATCATGACTACAGAAGAAATACACAATGAAGACATTGAAATTGTTAAATATTTTGCTTACCTTGGTTCAGTCATCAGTTCAAATGGAGACAATAGCCAAGGAATCAAGAGGAGTCTGAGACTCAGAAGAGCAGCAATGGAAGAATTAGGAAAGATCACTAAGAGCAAAGATGTGATGTTAGAGACCAAGGCTAAGATCATCCACACCCTCATATTCCCAATAACTATGTAGAGATGGGAAAGTTGGATAGTGAGGAAGCCTGATAGGAAAGAAAATTGATTCATTTGAAATACAGTGTTGGAAGAGAGCTCTACAGATACCTTGGACTGCCAGAAAAAAGAACATGTGAATACTAGAGCAAATTAAGCCTGAGGTACCGCTGGAGGCACGAGTGACAAAACTGATGCTGTCCCACTTCGGGCACATCATGAGAAGGCAGGGTTCTTTGGAAAAGACAGTAATGCTGGAAAAAAATGGAGCACAGCTGGAAAAGAGGAAGACCAAGTATGAGATGGAATGACTCCATAAAAGAAGCCCTAGGCATGAGTCTAGGTGCTGAGCAGGGCTGCTGAGGACAAGACATTGCGGTTGTCACTCATTCGTAGGGTCACCAGGACTTGGAGCCGAATCAATGGCACTTAACATACGCATCACCCCAAAAAGGATTAAAATTGGTTCTTGGCAATGCGGGAAAAAAGACTTAACTTTCTGAATGTGCGAAGCACAGATATACAAATAGTACATTTGCAGATAAATAGTTTATTTGTGGTATTAAAATTTCATTGGGAGGTGATTAGGAGACTATACATAAAACAGATGGAAAAAAGGTCCATTTGGAAAAGTGAGAATTAGTATATACTTTGTGCCAGAAACATGCTCTTATTTGACTTTAATTAGTCATGAACAGTAGCAACCCACTGAATGTTCAGAGCATCCCCTTTTTTCCTACCGTCTCCCCACTTTCGGTAACCTTCCAGTGAGGCCGTGAGCTGCGTGACTGCATGAGGACAGGAGCCACAATTAGGAATTGCAGTTTCTGATCTGGCTTGTAACTGTTGGGTGACCTTGGGCAGGCTCTGGTGCCTCCTGGAACCTGGCCCACCTTATCGCCATGATTTATGTCTCTGTTTGGCATTGCTTCACTGACTCTTTGCTGAGGGGAGCAGAGCGTTCTCAAGCCAAACATCTAACAGATGTCAAGCTGCCTTAAGGATGCACGGGCAGGAAAGTAGAGGGTCAAAAAGAGCAGTGGCAAAGGAGAGAGAAGCACAGGTGGGAAGGCAGAAAGGTAGGATTTAAACATGGGTGCTAGTACCAAAGAGGCACTGGAGAGAAGCACGTCACACAGTCTCCCCAAGGGGTTCACTGCTTTAAAATATCAGACCAGAAATAGTGTCGGTCGAATTACCATCCTGGTGATGGAAACGTGCAGTGGGAAGTATAACTGTCAAGGTTCCCTGTTATCCAAAGCACTTACGTGCTTAATTCCATGTGTTCTTGCGCCAGGCCCTATTCTACAACACACTGACAGAATACCATGTAAATCCTCCCCAGCATTGCAAGCCAATCAGAACTTCCATAAAGTCAAAGCTTTCTGCTCCCTCAATATTAGTAGAAGGAATATTCCCCCAATACTAGTTGAATAATATTACCCAGCTCAATAAAATCTCAATGGGAAATCCTGTGATGTCTTAAGAATTTAGTCTTGCTGTTGCCAATTGGTACTAATTTCTAGGTCCCTCTTCTTCTTCAAATTGTTTCATTGGCTTGCTGAAATGGATTAGTGGCACATTTCTATAAATTGTTTTAGCCATGCTCAGAATTCCGTGTCACGGTTTATATGAGATTATAAATTCAAATGTCTGTGGAGATTCCACTGGTAATGAACGAGTAAAGCAGGCTGAATGAAAGACAAAATGGAGAAGTGGAGACTAAGGCAAACTGGAGACTTTGTGTCTTGTGTAAAGTGGGTGGCCACTGCTCAGCTCCACAGATCGCAATTCCAGGGGGCTAGAGTTTCCGAGTCTTTCTTAAAAACTAAACGAACAAAACAAAACAAGAAATTAGAATTTTATGTAAAATTTCCCAGGGTTTTCCCCCATAACGTTTTGTTTTGAAAAATATTTCAAAATATATAGATGTGGAATTAATACAATGACTACCTATGTATTCTTAACTAGATGCATTAATCAGTTCTTAGAAGTCTTTATTTCCTTTCTGTCTCTGTCTCTCACATACACACACGTACAGACACACACACTTTTTGGCCGAATCATTTCCCTAAGTATGCAACATGAATCTCCTAGAACAAAGACATTCTTCTATGTAACCACAATATGATTTCAACACTTAAGAAATTTATCATTGGCTCGATACTATTATCTGACATACAATCTGTGCTCAAATTTCTCATATTGTCCCAATAATAGTCATATAACTATGTATAATTTTATCTATATCTGTCTGTCTATCATCTATTTATACTTTAAACCTATGATGTATAATCAATGACCATACATTGCATTTAGCTGTCATGTGTCTTTAGTGCTCCTTTAATCACTTCCTCAACGTTTTAATTCTTTTTTTTTGGTCTGTCATGACCCTGGCATTTTTGAAGCATGCTTTTGCAGAATGTGCCTCAACAGAGGTTGTCTGGCTATTTCCACATCACTTGATACAGGGTAAATGTTTTCAGCAAGAACACTACATAGGCGAGGATGTGTCCATCACACTAGTTCTCATCAGGAAATACATAATGTCAATTTGTCCCGTAATTAGTGCTTTTAGTTTAATCTCATGGTTAGGGTGGGTTTGCCACATTTCTCAATTGTAAAGAAACAATTAATAAGTAATTTGTGGGGTTATAATTTGAAATTGTTTGACTGCCTCGTTCACCAACAATTTTCACCCAATGAGCCTTGCCTCAATCAATTATAACAAGTTATCATAAAGTGATTGTCAATAATTCTTTCTATATTGAGTAGTTATAATTTTTCTGTAAAAAAAAGAGCTTTCCTTTACCACCACCCCACACCTCAAACTTTTTAGTATCACTGTGAACGCATGGATTTTTTTACTATTATTGTTCGACATGTTACAAACCATTACTGTCATTCTTCTTCCTGATTCTCTAATTGCACATGTCTGGCCACTTGGGGCTCCTTGGGTCCAGCTCCTTTGTCCTGACAGATACCCATCATTCCTTGAGTACTTCTTTACTATTTACATAACAAAATATCCCAGGCTCATCCTTCCTCATCTCTGGAATCAGCCATTTTTCCAAGGAGCCCCAGATCCTTTTAGTGAGAATGAAATCTGACTTGAAAGGACTGACAAGTAATTTTAAAAATATTTAAAACACCATTCAAGCCAAACTGAGCACATCTACAGACAGCGTTTTGCTTCCAGGCTCAGTTTGGGGCCACTCAATTATACATTTTTCATTATATGCAGATGTTCTCATTAAAGACTGGTAGGTCTGCCCTACTCTCTCCATTACTAATATGTAGGTAGATGTTAGGAGTTTATGGAAACTGGTTGTCAACGGCAGAGAAGACAAAGCAGAGCATTCCCTTGCCCACAATGATAGAAACCAAACAGTCCATTTATCATCTCTCTTTATTTGTTCAACAAGTGGAGGCCTGTTTAATTTTATTTTTACCAGATAACATACTAACTGCAAATAGTAACAGACTTTTATTTGTTTATTAGAAGATTGTTTTGCCTTAGCTCATAATGTGTTTATCTAGAAAGATTGTATTCCTGCTTTGTGGTGAACTTCTAAGTAATAAAGCTGCCACATAAATGCTTCAGGAACAAAAGAAGCAGGAATCAACAAGCTGGTTCATTACTTTCTTAAAGACACTCCGTTTGTAAGGAGATTAAGCACATACCACCACCTGTCAGTGCCCTAAATGCTCCCACACACATTCTGCCACACACCTTAGACTCTAGTCTAAATATCATAGAGCAGGAGGATGCAGAAAAAGTGATTTTATAATGCACAGTGATAAAAAATAAATTTTACTGTTGCCTTTTTTCCAATTAAGTTAGTTTTTATTTCCAGCAAATAAAACTTAAAGGTAGACAACCTGTGTTATGCATAATTATTAGAGAATAGTCAAACCATTCTAGAAGGTAGTACTTTTTATATGGAATGGAAAAATTTTTAAATGGGCCAGGCTTGTGTCTTTCACTTTAAATTTTTTTAATGTTCTAATTCACCTTCTTATTTGGCAAGATTGACGTTTTAGGCCACAAATTTGCTTCCAACAGGCATATTTTCTTACTAATTATTAAACTTCTTTATTACTTATTAACTTTAAAAGCACTGTGGTAAAAATGCTATTGGATATCATGCCAGGTTGAAAATCTTTGAACTTTATTCTTTTTTGTTGTTGTTGTTAGAATAATGAAGGGTGAGTTTCTAAAACAACTGATGCTATCGACCATATGTAAAAACCAAACCAATAGTATGTTTTATAACTATTAGTACCTTGCTCCATTAGTTTTTGGCTATGTCATTGTTAATTTTCATTTCGATCACATTTGTACTATTGCTTCTTTCCTGGTACTTTTCATATACTTTATTAGTCACAATAAAACAGAATGAGCATGTGCTTGTGTACATCCTTAGCCTGTGCTGGGTCTAGAGAGGAATCCAGAAGAGATCACAGCCCAGGTATCTGGACAGAGGACCAGCCTGGCACATTCTGTTCCATTCGTGTTGTCTACAGCAAACCTAAAAGAAACAAACTTCAGCCTCCCCCCACCCACCTCTCCACCCCTGATTCCAGCTTTTTCAGTACTCTTCCACTCCATGTGTCTCACTCTTTCCTTCTCTAGCAGTCGCCGAAACAAAAAATTAGCCAGGGTCTCTACCACCTTGGCATTTTAAAGAAATGTGAGATCAAGGCAGCTTTCCTTTACCAAAAGAGAATGATAAAGAATGCTTCCTCAGCTATACCACGAGAGATGCAGAATATTTCCCTCTATGCTGGACATGGTGGTAATAATTAAATAGCTTTTTAAATAATGAAAATAGCTCCCCTGCAAGGCTGTTCTATTAACTAGCTCTCTGAAACTAATTTAAAAATATCTGTCTTGGTTTTACAATACAGTGAAGAGATCATTTTAAAACCATTGGTATAATAAAGTAATACATGCTTATGTAAGAAAAAAACTGAAGGTACAAAAGAATGTAAAGTGAATAGGAAGCCTACCTTGCCCTTCACTCTCCATCTCTGTCCCCTTAAACAACCACAGTCCCTCATATGTCATTCCAGAGGATTTCCGTGCTTGTACAAAGATATATATATATATTTTTAAGACACAGACACAAATGCAATCATATTGTATATGCTATTCTGTAATTTTTACATTTAACAATATATCTTGGACATCTTTCTAGTCAACACATAGACATACCTTATTCTTTTTAATAGCTGCATACCGTTTTATCATTCGAATGTACTATAAGTCCTACAGCTTATTTAATTAATCATCTATTAGTGGACATTTGGATTTTTTTTTCCAATGGCTAATCATTTACACATAAAACTCTGCCAATGCGAGAGAATACTGGGTATAGAAAGCACCATTTCCACAGGTGGATCACTGGGAGCGCTGATGAGAGAGTCCAATCCTACTTCCACTCCTGGTTCCCAGGCCCACAGATTAGCTAACTGAAAACACAGCACCATGTGGTGGCTGCTGGTTCAGGGCATATACCCCCGAAGGGCTGGGTAACTGATTCTGTCATTCCATTAGGCTGGCCGGTTGAAGGCGATAAGGTGTATAATAGAACCAATGGATCCCATGGCCATGTGCTAATTATCATGCCTTCTTTGCTGTAATATGGGTGCCTTGGTCTAATATGTGGACTTCCATGCCAGTAAAACAGTCATTTTCTAAGCCCTTGATTGTGGTGCAGGCAGGAAAATCGAAACCCGTATCTAGAGTTAGTATCAGTTTCAGTAAGGACAAATTGCTACCCCCCTCCAAGTAGCAGCTGGTCTCCCTAAAGGACCATGCACGTTGACACCTCAGTATCAGTTTTTGCTACTGGAAATTGGGTACACAGCAGCAGCAGTAACGAAATCAGCCTTGGAGAGAGAGGTATATCTGTGCTATTGGGCCGTGTATCACCACCATTCCTATAGCTGTAGCCACCCTGTTCATGGGTTGATTACACAAGCACTGGGGTGGCTAAAGACAAAGAAGGCTGATACCCACCAGAAAAGATATCCTCTGCCTGGTTGCTCAATGCTTCCTCTGCAGTAGTACAAGACCCGAAAACCCTCAAGCTCTGTGCTCACTCCTACAAGTAAAATTTATGCCTTTTTTCCAAATGATCTTTTAATCTTGTTCCTTCCAGACTTTTAAATCTACAAGACAGGCTATCTGACACTGCCCATAGGTCTATGCATTTCTTCTTCCATGCAAAGTGAACCATCGAGTGTACTGCTTGTAGCTCTGCTCAGTGGGAAGATTCTCTTTCATCACTGTCCTTCAAAGCCTCTGCCGCGTGCAGCTGCAGTATGGTGGCAGACCATGTTCAACTGGTGCCAACATAATGAGCTGATCCACCTGTGAGCTGGACTTGGGGTTTTTCTCCTCCGTTACTTGGAAACTCCCACTGCGCCATACATGTAAGTTGAAGGAAAGGTGACAGTGCAACAAAGTGGATGACACGGGAGGCGGGGCCACCTTTTTGTAACTAACTTGCTTGTTCCCTCTGGAGATGCTTGAGTCTGATCACAAATGCTTCGTTGTCATAGTACAGTGTGTTGCCGTTGCATCCGTGCAGTCATGTGACAGTGGGTCTCTATTACCCAGTTCACAGGGGCAGCTCTGAATCACATAATCACCTGACGTCCTATGGTCAGGTGCTCGGTCCCTACTAGAGATTACCAGGTGTCCTTGTCAGAAATTGCATGAGAACACTGTCCCTTGTCACAGGACGGTGTTCCTATACAGTGAATTTCCCCCTGGCTTGCCTTGTATTTCTCCACTGCCATGGTTCAGCACCTTCAAGATCCCTGCTGGTATGTATGAGCCAGGTCTTGTAATTCTCTGAATACAGTTGTTTCTTCCTGGAGCAAGAACTGTATTGTCTTGCTCAGGCTCTGCTATAACCTCATCCCAGTTATAGGTTTGTGGGTCCTGGGAGGAGGCAGGAATAGAATCAGGAGGCACCCGCCTCAGTGAGGTAGTTTCAGAGCACTTTACCTTTGGCCAAGGGACAGAAACTGCTTCTCCCAGCCCAGAGGGTTCAGGGAAATTTGAGGGTTTAAGATTCTCAGGTTCATCCCCATAAATGTTTCCATCCCAGACCTCTGGGTTCCTCTCTTTCTCATCAGAGCCCTGACTTTAGGATAAGAGACCTGTTGCAGCTATACATTGTCTGTCTGTCTGTCTCTGTCTGTCTGGTTTTTTTTTTTTCCTCTCTAAATCTCTTCTACTCTTAAAATTAATTCTGGAGCCTGATTTTAGCAGTTTATTGTATGTCCGCAGGAGATAAATGTCTCTTTAAATACTGCCATAGAGGTCTCTGATTCCCATAGTTGACAGGCGGCTAACCTGAAACTATCATGTTCCCCTTTCTATTTTCAACGACCTAAAGGTGTTAACAAAAGCCAGCTCTTTCAATAATCCCCATGATTATTATTGTCCCATACTACTCATGCGTGACACCTTTGCATAAGCCAAGCTACATTTCATTCAGAACCACCACTGAAGAAAGTCTTAATAACTGCGTTGCTGCAGCTCCCCAGGGCTTCCTCTCCCTTCGCTTAACCGCTGGCAGTGGGGGCTTTGTTGCCATCTGCCTGGCGGTTGATCTAGTTCCAGAATCCCATTCTGAGGATCTGCTAGCTAGAACCATTCTAGTACTAATTGTCTCAGCCTGAAAGTAAAGTCCGAGACAAGGGACTCTGTTAGTAGCTTATGTTGGCAAATGATACTAGGGAGCAGGAATAGGGGACAGGAAAGGGAAATAGGGAAGGCGGAAAAGCCAATGCATGAGGGAAAAGAGACTTATTCTGCCAGGTCTCTCCAAGGCGCGGGAGAATCAGAAGAGCATATACACACCACTTCCTGTCCCCCATTAATCAAGGATTCTCCCCCATGGAGTGTTACTTCCTGCATGTTAGAATCGTCCCTCCAGTAGCCCATACCTCAGGGCCCCAGAAGCCCCAAAGATACAGAGTGCAGCTGAGGTGAGGGGCTACAGGTTACATCTGTGCAAAGGTGGCTGATGCAGCAAAGGTTAAATTAAAAGATGCACTAAAAGGATGGGAAGCAAGACACAAGGGATCGCCAAACCACCGACTTCCTTGCTGTTCTGCAAACATTCCAGGCAGGGCCCTACGTAGGAGCCTCTAGAATGGTCGTTGTTCCTGCCTGGAACATTTTCCTGGATATCCTCATGACCCTCACCTTCTACAGACCTTTTCTTACTTGTCACCTTTACAGTGAGGTCTTCTCTGATCGCCTTGTTTTAAATTGCACCCCCCACCATGCTATGCATGCCCCCTGCCTACTTTATTTCTTTCCAGGAAACTTATCACCAATAGCGCGATCAAATATGAGCTCCCTTGGAGCAAAGATTTTTGTCATCTTTGTTAAATATTGTAATCCCAGAGTCTAGAATAATGTCTGTCGCAGAGTAGGGCTCAGTATATGTTTTAAATAGGAATATGAGACAAATGAATATAGAATAATTTTTCATATATATTAATATATATTCTCATTTCATATATTTTTATAAAATTACTTGGTAGTTTGCCTTCTTCACTCAATACATCATTGTCATTAGGTCAATGGAGAGACCTCGATTTCATACTTTTTTATAGCTGCATGGTATTTAATATTTCATGATTTGAATGTCACAATTTATTTAGCCATCCTTTTCTTTCAAAGGATGTTTGTACTGTTTCCAATTTTTGCCTCCACAAACAGTGCTGTAATAAATATCCTTGTACATATGTTTTTATGCAACAGTGCTTTTATTTATATATGGTATATTCCCAAAGGTGATGTGCTGGGTAAAAGGATGTATGTATGTGTGTGTATGTGTTTGTGTGTGTATGTGCTTCAACAGACTTTATTTTTTAGAACAGTTTAGATTTTAGAAAAATTGAGAAGATCATATAGGTAGCAGCCCCCAACCATTTTGGCATCAGGGATCAGTGCTCCTATGGGAATCTGATGCCTCATGATCTGAGGTGGAGCTGAGGTGGTGATGCTAGCGCTGGCTCGTCTGCCACTCACCTCCTGCTGTGCGACCCGGTTCTTAACAGGCCACAGACAGGTACCCATCCGTGGCCCTGAGGCTTGGGGGCCCCTGATATAGAGCATTCCCATATACCCAGCACCAAGTTTCACCTATTATTAGCATCTTACATTAGCGTGGCACATTTGTTATAATTAATGAACCAGGATTGATATACTATATTAACTGAAGTTCATACTTTATTCATATTTCCTTAATTTTTATCTAATGTTTTTTTCCTGTTCCAGGATCCCATCTAGGGTACTACATTACATTTACTTGGCATATGTCCCTAGGCTTCTCTTGGCTGTGACAATTTCAGACCTTCTGTGTTTTTGATGGCCATGACAGTTTTAAGGAGTATTGGTCAGGTGATTTGTAGGATTCCCCTCTGTTGGAATTTGGTGTTTTTGTCATGGTTAGACTGGGGTTGTGGATTCTGGGGAAGAAGACCACATCACCTGGCTGAGACAGTGTTCGTCAGGTTACTCCACTATAAACTTACTCTTTTTCTGCCTCTCCATACTCTACTTTTTTGGAAGGACATCGCTCTGTGTAGTTGTTTCAGCACTTCCTTACTTTCTGGCACTGTAAGATGCTCTAGCCTCATCTTGTCGTTTTCCTGTCCTACTTAGAATTATCCATTTTCTCCATGGAGCCCTGGTTCCCTGTATTGGAGAATGGTATTAGAAAACAAGATCTGAGCACTAGGCGTACTCGTCGCTACTGTAGTGTGGTTGTTTTTGTCTAGGCCGTTTCAGTTGAGAGAACAAGGTAATATATGTGTATATACTAACCCATGTATACAAATATATCTATAGTTATTTCTACATGTAATTGTTTATATTTCTGTTAAGCTACACGTGAGTTCATACTGATGTCTCCCACTCAAATCCATGGGTTGATTAGATTATAGATTGTACTCGTCTCCTCTCCTTGCTTATCTGTATGCTCAGGCAGAAACCTGACTCTTATCATCTAGCATCATTTACCTAATTGTTCCAGGACACATATATAGCAGTATCAGAATTATTAATCTATACTCTCATGGGAAACAACTTTATCAGCGAGAGTACAGGGCTTGTGTGTAGTTCCTTTAGTCTTACAGACTTTACCTATTTCCAGAGTTACTTACGTCAGCACCTTTCCCCCCCACCCACTTCAGTGAGGTTATTTCCCACATTTGTAATACAGTTAGATCTTTTTGTTACAGTATGCATTCCATCCTAGGATTCCCCAGCCTCTTAAATAATTTTTAAAATTTTGCATACATTAAATTTTGCATACATCACCCTGTGCTTCAAGTTCTGTGTGTTTTTACAAATGTCTAATATCACAAATTCACCATTACCATATCGTACAAAATAGTTTCAATGCCCTAAAAAAAATTCCCTTCACCTATTCTACCCTCCCCTATATCCTCTGAACCCCTGACAACCACTGATCCTTGTGCTGACTCCATTGCTTTGCCTTATCCAGAATGTCATATATAATTGGAATCAGACAGTATGTAGCCTTTTGAGACTGGCTTTTTTCACTTAACAATGTGCATTTAAGTTTCATACATGTCTTTTCATGGCTTGATATCTCATTTCTTTTTATTACTGCATAATATTCCACTCTATGAATCTATTACAATTTGTTTATCCTTTCACTTACAGGAAGACAACTTGGTTGCTTCCACTTTGGGGTGATCATAAATAAAGCTGTTTGTTATAAACGATTGTGTGCAGGTTTTTGCGTGGACATAAGTTTTGAGTCATTTGAGTAAATACCTAGAGGTGTGTTTAGTAGATAATATGGAACAACTGTCTGTAGCTTTGTAAGAAATTGCCAAATTGTCTTCCAAAGCAGCTGTCTCATTTTGCATTCCCACCAGCAGTGAATAAGCGTTCTTATTGTTTAGTATCATCACAAGCATATGGTGTTGTCAGCTTTTTTTGTTTTTTAATTTTAGCCATTCTAATAAATGTGTAATGGTATCTCATTGAGATCGGGTATCTTTTTGTATGTCTCTTGATTATTTGTATTTCCTCTTCTCTGTGTTACCTATTTATATCTTTTGCCCATTTTCCCTCTGGGTTGTCTTTTTCTTTATAACACATAAAGTTTCTTTTAATATTAGGGATATGATCCTATATTTGTCATAACTTTAACAAATATTTCCCAGCCAATTATTTGTCTTTTGACATTGCCTGTAGCACTTTAAAAAAAAAAAAAACTCTTATTTTATTTACTTTTTATTATGGTAAAATATGCATGACGTAAGATTTATCATTTTAAGCATTTTTAAGTGTACAGTTCAGTGGCATTAAGTATACTTACATTGTCGTTCAATCATCACCATCATTCATCTCCAGAACTTTTGTCATCTTCCCAACATTATTTTTACGTCGACAAACTTACCCGTCCTTTTTTTCTGGATTTCCTGTATTGTTTTTTTAGGATTCTCTCTCCCATCCTAAAGTTACACTAAGGTTCTCCTAATTTTGTTCTAGTATTTATATTATTTTACATTAGAACTTTAACATATCTGAAATTTATTGTTGTATATGGAGTGGTGATATATGGTTTTAATTTTCCTGATGGGTAGCCAGTTTTCCCAGAATCATTATTAAATAAAGCACATTCTTTTCAACTATGTTAAAGTACTGTCTTTATCATAAGTTACTTTCCCTTAAACACTTGTATCTGATTCTCAACTCCATACTGCTTCTGTTTATTCATTTCTGTATGAGTGGCCTGCTGGCCTACTACTGATGATCAGGGTGAAGAGAAGCTGGGGATGCGGGAGGGCAGATTACAGGCACTTTTTTGAAAATTTTATCATTTGCTCAAGCAAGTCGCCCCCACTAGTTTTTTCCTTAATGATTTTTAGACAGTTATGGTTCTGTATGAACCTAAAAGTATTTTTTTTTAATTCTTTAAAAAAATTCTATTTGGATTCTGATTGGAATTGCATTACATCTACGTATTATTTTTAGAAGAATTGACCTTTTATGGTATTAATTCTTCAGTGGTGGTATCATTTTGTCATGGGCATACCTACATTTCCAAAGTCCTTAAATGGGGTAAAGGTGAACATTAGAGCTTTCATTGTGAATCAAAAGCAAAATTGGGCACTGCTTCCATTAACTTTCATCGAGTCACATGACTTAGTTGAGAGCATTCATTTTGGTGAGAAGGAAAAATGAGAAAAAATATGAAGAATGTTGATTCTCTTTCTGCTTCTTGGACAAGATCTCAACCTTGCTTGGTTTCAAGCCCTTGAGAGTATCATAACATGCAGGTCTGAGAATCCTTCACAAATACCCAGGATTAATTATAAAGTGAAGCATGGGGGATCATCACTTTTCTCCATTCTGGGTAAATGTCAATTGACAAAAGATTCCTGCAAAGGTATATATGTTACTAAGACCTATAGTCAAGTTAAAAAATTATAAAAGCTTGTAAAAATATTTTTTTTTACTAAAATTGCTCCCCCTTTCTAAACTTTAATCTCCATTCTTTTGTTATTTAGCACAGTTGTAGGAGAAGAATGATTTTGAAAGTAAACAGGGTATGACCATTGAGAATATGGTCTGTTGTTTTTCTCTAAAGCACAGACAAGGTAAATATCTCCCACTCTCTCTACGTAGCATATAGACCAGAAAAATCCTTGACACTTGAAGAATAGGAGAGACCACAGATGTAATGGTCTGTACACTGGTCAATCTAAAATCATGTGACCAGTGAAGACTCCCTAGAGTACAGGTTACATACCCCAAATCTACACAGGCCAGGCAGGTGTGGGAGAAATCATTCATTTCCACAAATAAATGCACATTTTCTCCCTAGGTTTATTGAAATATAACTGACACATGACATCGTATAATATATATTTAAAGTATGAAAAGTATTGTTTTGATATATTTTTAAATTGCTAAATGGTCACCACTGTATATTAGCTACCACCTCCTTCCTGTCACATAGTTACCATTTCTTTTCTGTGGTGAGAACAATTTAAGATCTATTCTCTAAGCAACATTCAAGTCTATAATACAGTGTTATTAGCTACAATCACCATGCTGTAATTAGATCTCCAATTTTTTTAAACTTATAACTAGACAGTTGTACCCTTTGAGCAGTATCTCCCAGTTTCCCCCACATGCCTCAACTTCTGGTAACCTCCGAGTTTGTTCTTTTTAGATTCTACCTAAAAGTGATATCACACAGCATTTGTTTTATTTCTGTCTCACTTATTTCAGTTAGCATAAAGCTCTCAAGTTCATCTAAGTTATCACAAATGGCAAGATTTCCTTCTTTCTTGTGGCTGAATAATATTCTGTTGCGTTACAATTTCTTATTTGTCTTGAAATTTGGAGTCATTTCTGTTTGGTTGTACATTTTCTCACTTTTGATAGAAACATGGATACATTAACTATTTCACTTTTAACTCCAATATAAGAAAGCTAATAATGCAAAGGCGATGATAAAGGGCAACTATTGCTTGGTCTTAGTGTCAAGGAGTGGTAGGGAGTGGTGGGAACAGTGGTGAACTAAAAGCACACAGGCTTTATCTAACATGAACAGCTGCTTCTCATTGATGCCACAGAGACTGCAGGCCCAGTATTACTGGATCTTTAGCGTCTTCAAGAGAATTCTAGTAACTAGGTTTTCAGAGCAACATTTCCTGATCTGAAATGTTGCCACAAAATTATTCAAAATCTAGTGGGCCAAACATTTGATCTTAGAGAATGTAGAAGCCTGACATTAGAGAATGTAAGAGCCGGAACTTATCACCACAGATGGGTGGGCAGTGAACACAAAGGGCTCATAACAAGATGGAGGACACAGTCCAAGAAGGACACAGCATTCCCAGCTCTGCAGGGAAACCAAGTAGGGCTCAGGTTGAGTTCAGCTGATAAAAATGGAGTCCTTTCCTTAATGTAAGGCAAAATGCTTCACTGCACAGAATAATAGGAAATGTCAGTATTTAAAACACAGAGAGAAAATAAAAGGAAAACCAATAAAATAGGAACAGCAAGGGTGGAAACTTTATACACGAGGAACTACGTCTGAGTCTGAATGGCCCAGGTTTCTAGATAGAGCATAACAGAGGATGATGGTGACTGGCCTGGTAAGAATATTGAGATCTGAATGCTGAAGAATGAGACCAGGCCCAAGACTTTGGCTTTGCATACTCACAAAGAGGAAGAGATTATAATGAGCCCTGAACTATATCTTTGTAATATATATGGTAATTTAGTCTGTTCTATTAATATCACTGGTATGTGTAATAAACATGTTGAATAGGCCTGTGAACATCTATCCATCGCGTTGCTTGATTCTTCTCATCTAATTCCTCTATACGTCCCTAAAGAAGCCCATTCGGTATTGAAGTAGAAACACTAAACCTTTGTGAATGCAAAGATTCACAATATTGGAGCTATGATTGAAACCCCCAGGCTACTGATTACAGACTGGTTTCAGGGCCAGAGATGTCCCTCTAAGTGTTGCCCCTGAGGCCAGAGGAGTCAGCAGAGAGACAGGAGTAATGTGGTTTGAGATGTGAAACCCGCGGGATTTCACACCCAGTCTCACCACTGCACTAACACCACTGTCGGGGAGGCTGCACGGCCACTCCCTGGGGAAGCCTGCCAGGCCCCTCTCAGGCCTCTCCCCATGTGACCTTTCAGAGCGATCATCACTTTAGACCACTTCCTCCTTCCACGATGTGCCCGTGCCATCATGGCGTCACACTCTGGTGTCTTCTCTTATCTCGGGGGACCGTCTTCCCTTTCTCCTACTCTGCTTCCTCTTCATCTCCCACACATCTGGGTGCTGGGGTTCCTTGGGCCTCTTCCTTTCCCATACGCTCTTCTGGGCAATCTCATCCATTCATGCCTTTGCTTACACTTATGCTGACTCTCAACTTTTACCTTTAGCTCAGACACCAGGCAACCTGACTGCTCCACTTTGGTATCTCAGAGTCCTCAGCAACCCAATGCGCCAAAAACAGAATTTCCACTCCACCCCCAAATCTGCTTCTCCTCTCTCAGTGATGGCCCCGCCATCTGCTCCTCTATGGAAACCCTTGGTCATTCTCGACACCTCCCTTTCCATTCCCCCTCACCTCCAGTACATCACCACATCCCGACTACGCTAATCACAAAGCGTATCTGCGAGCGCTGCTTCTCTCGCCATCTCCCTCGCCTCGGCCCTGGTCCCTGTTCCGCATGCGTACCTTCTGCATATCAGACTGGAGGGGCTTCCTCATTTTTCTGTTTTAAAATGTTTCATCAGTCTAGGAAACATGATTTACTCATTCCTTCACAAAGAATTACCAAATACCTATTATGTGTGAGGCCTCGTGCTGGGGGTGCAACGTCGTTTTGAGTAAATAAGAGAACGGACCCTGATATCGTGGTTCTTACATTTTATCGAATGCATTTATTATATCTATTGACAGCAGAGGACATTAAACAACCAATTGAACAATGATTACTAAGTAATCTTTTCCTTGTGATTACTTTGTAATTCCAAATAATTCTGAAGGACACATGCTTCTTGGGGTGGGGGGAGCGAATGAGACGTACAGGGGCACCGAAACGGTCTGGGAGATCAGAGAAGACCTCCACAGGAAGGGACGTTTCACCCGAGACGTAAAGGACGGGTTCGTATCAACTAACTCCCCCCTTTTCATTCTCCTTTTTTTCCCAACCTTCTCATCTCTCTCTTTGCCTTCACCAACCACCTGGGTTATAATCACTTCTCACTTACAAGCTGCTAGCTAACAGCTCGTAGAGAGAAGTAAGTTAATACGGTTTACGGCTTTCTTCAACCAAGACAAGAAACTTCTTCAAGGACAAACGGGTTTCTTTTCATTGGCTCAAAACTGAAGAAAGCTGTCTTTCACAACTCACATTTAGCACCCTTGCTTTTCGTGTTTTCAGCAACTCAAGCACCCCAACCTTGTCAGCCTTATTGAAGTCTTCCGGAAGAAGCGGAAGCTTCACCTGGTGTTTGAATACTGCGACCACACGGTTCTCCATGAGCTGGACAGATACCAGAGAGGGTGAGTGATCCATCTCTTACAAACAAAACAATAAAACACACCAGGATTTGTAAGAAAAACTTAGCAATGACTCTTTTTCACATCAGGCAAGAACAGCCAGAGTTTGGACAACATACTCCGCTGCTAGAGGTTAACAGAAGAGGAGTTACCAAAAACGTTGGGAAAGAGATCATAACTAATCTTTTTAGTGAAGAAAGCAGCAGCAGCATTGTTAGGTTGTACTTGATTTCTTTGGTACTTTATCTCTGCATAGAAGCTGAGTCTCTAAGGAAGAAAAGGATGTTAGTTATTCTGTGCCTGACTAGGGAAGCATAAGGACTTGGAGGTTGAAAGGAAGAGTCCAAAGACAGTGGCTAACGGGAACTTTATGGGCAAATGAACATGTCTCACCTGATGCAATAAGGTGTCTGGTCTGCTGTATTGGCTAGACTGCTTTTGGTTACAAGCGACAAAAACCCAGCTAAAGCAAGTGTGGTGAGAAAGGAATGTGTGACTGTAACTGTGAAGGATTGGGGGTGACTTTAAAGGTTCTGCTGATCTTATCACACATCTCTCTCTCTCTAGCATATGCAACGCGTTTGGGTGTAGTAGAAGAAGGCTTAGTGAGCAGACCGAGACTGTGACAAAAAGGAAGGAGCCCCTTCCTCTAGTTGAGGGTAGCCCCTTGCCAGGGTTAGGAGAATGCAGGTTGGATTTTGGCTCTAACCACTCCTTAGCTGGTTAAGTAGAGCACCATAGGTAGTGGCTGTTTCTCTCTCTCATTCTCTCCCTCTCTTTCTCTCTGTCAATTCTTCTTTGTGTTGGCTTCATTCTGCCTTGCAGACAAGTCTCCCTTATTAGGTAGATTTTGGAGTGTGTGTGTGTGTGTGTGTGTGTGTGCGCGCGCGTGCGCGTGCATGCATGCGTGTGTGTGTGTGTGATGGAAGAAGTTAAGAAGGGAAAAATATGAAAGCATGGCTGTAGGCTTTTATCAACTGATGTAGCCAGTTAGAAGGAAGTTCTAGTAGAAGGTAGCATCTGCAGATAAAGTCTAGTGGAAGGCTCTGATTGGCTCTGCTCATGTGATGCAGCTATCCCTAGAACAAATCACTGTAGCCAGAATGACAGAGTAGAGTGATTAGCAGGCCCTAGGAAATGTGATTCAAAGCGGTTATGTCAAGGAAGACTTCATGGAGAAGGCAGCCTGTGAGTTGAAAACTGAGAAGATTTAAGAGAAGTTGAGCAGGAAAGGATATTCTATTCTCTTCTTTTGCTCTGATCCTGGGAGCCCAACTTTGGCTGGGACGATACTCAGAGTGCACTGTAGATCAGAATGATGGAATGGTGCCCTATCCCTGCTCACATTCATACTTAGTGGCTGGAGACTGAGGCTCTTTCAACGGTGCTTTCCAGCCTTGGCCAAGAACTAGCTCTGTCCTGTGACAGTGATTATGTATGATCTACTATAACCTGCAGACATATGGGATTAAAGTAGTTTGTCATTTGGTAGAGACCATGGCACAGGCTTTTTATGTTAATTTATGCAACCAGAGAGAGTCAAGACAACAGACACCTTCCTTTATAAAGTTATTGATATAGAGAAATTCTGTGTTCAAGGGAAAAAATCTTTAGTATGTTGATATTTGCTCTTTTTAACAGATTGCAAATGATACTTCTACTAAACTTTTTAGTCTAAGTTACTTGTGGTGCAAGGGAGATGTTGCAAGGAGTTTGATTAATTATGTTAGATTAAGTCTCTTGGAAACTGATTAGTAGTGAATTGAAAGCAATTGGGAGTCGCTTTAGTTTTTTTGGATACAGTTTGAGCAGAAGATAAAAAGGACAGGATGAGGAGTGATTACAGTTTTAAAACCAGATTTTTTTAAAAAAAACTCCACTGGCTAAATATATTATATATGTTCCAGGAAATAGAAAATACTTGAATATGGAGGTGGATTAGAGAAGGGAAAGATCAGTAGATATGTGTGGTTAAGCATAAGTGACTTTATTTCCAAATGACAACGTGCTCTGGTTTGTCAAATATAAGATTGACTTAAGGAATGTTAATAAATGAGCAAGTTTGAAAAATAAGATGTATTCTAAGCCAGGTCATATCCATTTATTTTGAAGTTCAATGATTTTGTCTGTTTGTTTTAAAATAAAAGTTACTTTCCATTTCACCATTTGGCAATTCTCCAATCTTTTTTTAAATGCCATTTAAAATTTTTGCTTGTCATCATTAAAAAGTAAATGTTGTTAAACTTTGTCCACCAAAGATCATGAAACTTTTTTCCAATATAGAGATCTCTTACTATAAAACTTCGTAAGTACATTGCAGTAAAAGTAGATCATCATCTGTGTGACCTTCAGCAAATTGCTTACAGGTGTCCTCACCTGTGAAAATGAGAGTTTAGTACCAGATAAAGTTTAAGGGAACTTCCAGCTCTATAATGCTATGGATTTGGGATCTAATATCTTAGAGGTCAGAAGACTTTGGTTCTCCTTTAGTTTTGAATTTGACCTGTTAGAAAATATCAACAAAGGGTAACGTGGTAATGCTGGTGTTTCTTCTACTCAATGCCAGGTTGGGTCCTCCTTAGGTCTGCACACTTACTGAAGGAATGTCCTGTGATCACTATATTTCTAAATACAAATTTCAAAAATACAAACTGGATCATATCACTCCTATACATAAAATGCTTTACTAGCTCCCCAAAGCTATACTGGTGTGATAAAACTCTAGTATAGGATACCAGTTCTCACTTGCTCTATGAGATCACCCCATTTCCCACTGGTTTTCCATCCCATGGAATCATTTGCATTCTAGGCTTCAGTATATGCTGTTTTCTCAGCCTGGGTTGCCCTACCTTCTCTACTTTGCCTGGAAAACTCCTGTTTGCCCTTCAGATACAGCTCAAGTATAACCTACCTCCCTTGTGATACCTATCTTAGCACACTTGTAGAGTCAGGAGTTCCTTCCTCTGATGTCCGTCTTCTGGGGTCATTTCTATTACGTCCCTCACTTACCCAGTAAACTATAAAATCTTCAAGGGCAAGAGCTGTGCCATCTCACCTGTGTATTGCGAATATCTTCTAGCTTAATTCTTGACACTTGGTACTTTCCCATTACTTGTCGAATGACCTAGTTAACAAACCAATACATTGAAACATATAAAATAATTTTAAAGGAGTAATTGTAACAAGGTTTTGATTATTTTTCATTTTAAAATAGTCGCTTTGATTTAGAAATGCTAAAACTTAATATCAAAGGATATTATCAGTACAGCATTAGAGCAACTAGTCCAGCCAGAGAACAATTTGGCAACATGTATTAAAAGCCTTAGGGGCAAAATCTTAGACTGAACACTTCTACTTCTAATAATTTATCGGAAGAAACTATTTGAGTATCTGTGTAAAGATTTAGTTATAAAAGTGTTTATTGTTAAAGTATTGTTTATAATGAAAAAATTGTAAACAACAGAAATGTCCAGTGATAGAGGATTGGTTAAGTAAATTGTAGTATAGCTTTGTGATGAAATACAGTGGAGCCATTAAGAATCATGCTTATAGATAAAACATACTTTGATATAGAAAAATGTTCATGAATGGTTGCAAAATGAAAAAATTATGCTATAATAAAAATACATATTTCATTTTTTTTGACTTTATATGTAGGTAGAAGAAAGAAAAATAAATAATATACACATTCTAATAGTGATTCTGAGTTTCGATCGTTATAGGTATTTTTATATTATTTGTTTTTTTAATATTTTCTCCATGTTCCATTTATTATTTTGTAACGTTTTAATGATTAAAAATTATTCTTGCTAAATCGGGCTCAAAGACTTCTCTCTACTTTGAATCTGAAATAGACAGTAATTCATCTTCTTATTAATGTGTTTGTACTGCTTTGTAATTTCTTGTACTCCTTTGGAAAGCTTTTAGAGAAGATTTAAATTCATGTTGACACTAACAAGCTAGTTTATGCCACAAGATATGTATATTGTGTCATAAATATGTGACATAAATATGCGTCTATTATAATTTCCAGTGCTGTGTTCACGTTGTTTATATTTGCCCTCATTACAAGCAAATTACTATTGCTTATCTTCTATAGATATACTTTCCACTTATATAAACTATTGGTCTCTCTTATCTCAAAGTTTCATAAATGACTAGTTTAGGTGTTCTCTCCTCATTTTTCTGCCCCTCTGTGAGTACAGCCAGACACAATACTTCACTGCTTCCTTCCCGTACAGATTCCTTTACCACCATTTCCTACTCTGACTCTAATATAGTGTATTCAAAGAGCATCTGGTGGGTAAAGGTTGTTAGTACAAGTTTTCAGTTTCTGACAATGGAATTTCAGAACTTTTATAGAACCCTGAAAACCAAATTTTTGATTAAAAATGACACACTGTTTGTTGTAAAAATGTTTCAAGAGCCACAGAATCATATAGGGAAAAATAAAGTTAGCTTGAGAGATTGTTTTCTAATTATTTTTCTATGTGTGTGTATATATATATATATATATATATATATATATATATATAATAGTCTACATACTGTTCTGCATTTTTAAGTGTATTTGGAAGCTGTCTCCCTATTCGCACACATCTACTTTTAAATTTTTAAAGTAGCTGCATAGAATTTTATTGTACAAACATACCATTTTTTTATTCAGTCCCCCATTAATAAATATTTAGATTGTTTCTAGTTTTCTACAGTGAACAAACACTTGCATAAATAGTTCTATAGGGTAAATTCTTAAGAACGTATCATTTCCATACGAGCTTGGCCAGCACTTTCTTTTCCAGCTTTGTCGTAGTCTTGTGTAGAAATAAAGCTGTGATGAATGTTGATGTTTGGCTTCTTGCATTGTCACAAATATTAGAAGAGCCGTAGTGGAAAGGATGGTTGCTGTATTGAGAATGCTGGAAAGATCCGTGTTTTCTCCTCGTCATCTCTTTCGTCTCTCATATTTCTAACTTAAAAAAAAATCAATTTGATCTCTTTACTTTCACATAGCAGTTGCTTATGTTTCTTTCTGTTCATTTCAATTTTGTTATTAGGATGTCGGGCTCACAGTCCATTCTTCCCCAAACATTTGGATAGGAGAGATAGAAGATTCCTTTCTGAGAGTTATTTTGTGAAACCAACATAGAATCCATCAGGGCAGAGATACGGAGAACAACCTCAAAGAGACAGAATGGCTGCCAGGCTTGTTAGATTTGACAGATTGCACGTTTTAGCTAATGACAAGACCCTCCTAATTTGGAAATGGGAGGAATTAACCTATCGCAGCCTAATGTCAAAAATCAGTCAAATTGCCTACTTACCTTCATCCTGATTCTTTGCTGACCAAACACCATTTTGATTATAACTTGACTTTCTTTATGGAATTGCCCACAAGGAAAGTATAAGCTGGTACTTGGGATTTAAACATGGATGAATAAATTGGCATTTTGGTTTTATATATCACACTAGTAAATTTGTTTAATGTTCACTTGCTCCTTTGAAATGGATACTGTTTTGGTGTGCTGGCAAAATCAAGTGTCTATGTCTGCAAGCTTGAAGACCATTCTAAAAGCCCTCAACTGCTGGCTGTTTTGCTAAGCAAAACACCACTTTCTCCATGTTGCTGTGCTGAGATGACATTTTTCCTCCCTCAGTTCTGTTTTTCACTTAATAGTCTTTCATATGCATTTCTATGTATGTTGCAATATAATCTTTAAATGTATTATTAATAACTGTAAGATTATACTTGTAGTTACATTACCATCTAACCATTTCTTCATTGTTGACTATTGAGGCTATTTTTAGTGTTTGGTTTGATAAATGATTCTACTATCAAACTCTCCCTACAATGGATTTTACTTATTTTGCACTACTCTATTAGAAGGTCTCAAAATGGGTTTATTGGGTTGTAGAGTTTGCCAAACTGAACCAATTCACCTTAGCACCAATGTTGTGGATGTATACGTTTTCTCCTTATAGTCATGCTATTGGTTTCTATTATTAAAATATTTGATGAATGAATTCCATCAGACATATAAGAAAAAAATAATAGCAATCCTACACAGACTCAGAAAATATCGGAAGAAGAAATATTTTCCAAATAATTTTTTGAGGCCGTTATACCCTGGTACCAAAATCAGATGAGGACATTTCAAGAAAAGAAAATGACAAATATCCCTCATGAACTTAGGTGCAAAAATCCTTAGCAAAATTATTAGCAAATCAAATCCAGCAATATAATATTATATACAATATAATATAATAAAAAGTGATGTACTGCTATTTCTTGATTTATCAGTTTGGACATTATCTCTAGACTTCCTATTATGATAGATGAGAATTTTGCTTTCTTATGCTATATTTGCTCTGCTTCCCCATTCTATTCCGCCAAAATAGTTACATTCAATTTTATTAATTCAATATTAACCATTCCCATGATTATGCCTATGTAAATATTACTTATGGCTGAGCATTTCACCATACTAAGGTCTCCTTTTATATTTCTTCTGCAAATTAATATTTGCCTTGTTTTTTAAATTTGCTTAATATACTTTAACCCTATTGCTAACTTTTCCCACTCTTTTTAATAGCCTTTGAATAGACTTTTCCACAGGATAATCAAATCAGATAATCCATCCACTCTCTTTTTCTTTTTTTCTTTTTTTTTTTTTTTAAGTAGCATCCTGCCTTTATAGCCCCCATTCTCCATCTGCCTGGCTTGTTTCACTCGAAGCCTATTGTCCATCTGTCTTCCTGCGACTTCTCTTTGCTGTCATCCTTGGAATCCCCTTTGCACCTCTCTATGGTTGGATTACTACTTCCTCCTGTCTTTTTCTTTCTGGGTTTACGTACTTATTTTAGCCAAGCACATCCATCTCCAGTCTTTCACAAAGATGGTAAAGTCACACAGAACTCTAGACTGCAGACATTCCTTATGCGATCCCATCGCCCAATCTTCACCTTTCCTTGGAGTTAAACAGTTAAGAGCCCTCTATGTTCCTGGTGGTGAAACAAAATTCCCAGAGGAGGCAGGAGGAATGCCATGAATTCACACTGGTGGAGGAGTCAAGAGTACCCTCCTCCTCCACCTCTTCCTGCTAGTGGATGTTGGGTCTCATCCCCCACCACACCCCCAAAAGGAGGGCTTCTGCTGAGCTGAGTGGCAGCCCAGTGGGCTTTAGAGGAACAGCTGTAGCCGTCAGTGAGGCAACTGAACTGGAGACCCCAAGAAAGACCACCGATTGTGCAAGGAATGAAGAAATGCCTCGCCTAACCCTCTCACCTTGGTTTGGGACAGAAAATAAAGTGAGTGTCCTTGTTTAGTTTTCTCATACCTTGCCTAGACCCACATTTCTAGGTCTGGGAAGCTGACATCCTTGGGAGTGCAAATCCCACCAGACCTGCGCCGCTGACTAGGAGTCTGAGAGGCCCAGGATGGATTCTGTCCAGCTCCTCTGGAGTACTACATACCAGGAGGAAGAAATGGAGATATGGTTTGTCCGAAGTTCAATAGTTTAACCTCATAGTGGAGGAGAACCAGGCCCAAGACAAAAGTCCAAATACCACTTCTCTCACAGGTTAAGGTTGAGCTTATACATGATTCTCCGAAGGGACATCGTGTCTTTGAGCTAGAATCCCAGTGGGGCCTCTTAAATGCAGTAAAGAAAGAGAGAGAATTGGGCCCCTTCCCTTCATCGCTGTTCCAGTCCTTGCCCACCCTGCCCCAGAGCTCAGCTATGATCACCATTTACCACCAGTTGGAAAATAAACATTAGAAAGTAGAATGAATTCCTTAGCTTTGCCAGTGTGAGCTACAGCTTTAAGAATAGCTGCTTTAGCCCGAATGGCCTTGCCAGACACCCAAACTCTTCAAAGCTTTTAAGTTTCGTTTCTTAAATATTTTCATATTTGTTTAAGATGGTATAAGACAGAGGGCATGGTGATGACAACCCTCAACATGCCTGGCTCTTGAGTCATGCTGACCCAATCTGGATGAGCTGCTTTTCTGTGCCTGGAATGCAGTTGTCAACCTGTCATTTTCCTTCACCATCCTCCTAGAGATTCCCATTGCTTCCCTCTTGTGTCAGGTCTCCAGTTTTCTCTGTTTTGTGTAATCTTCTTTGATAGTTTACTCTTTGTTAGTGCAGGACATCCTGTAGGGCCTTCCTGAGAAAGAGTGTATGTGAGATGAGACAGAGAGAGAGAGAGAGAAAGGGATTGGGGGGTGGGGGAGATTGAGACATTGCCCTTGCATGTTTAAAAAGTTTATTTTTCTCTTCACATGCAATTAAAAATTTTGTTTGGGTACAGATTTGTATTTTTGTTTTTTTGTGGAAAATAATATTCTTTTGAAATTTTGAAGGCATTTTTTAAGTGCTTTTGAACCTCTAGTGCTGTTAAGAAGACTGTTGTCATTCTATTTTCTGCTTTTTTTTGTGAAGCTCTGTTTTGTTTTGTATTTTATTTAATTTCATTTCCAGAAGCTTGTAGAATCCTCTCTTTGTTCATGGCATTCTGAATTATGAAAATCATGGGCCTTGCTTTTCACCCATTATGCTGGCACTTGGTGAACCCTTTCTGTCTGAGAACAAATTTTTGAATTGTTTTGTCATTGACTTCCTATTCTTTGTTTTCTCTACTTTTTCTTTTCCTGGACCTTCTGTTATTTGGATGTTTGACTCTTTAGTCCTCTTGTTTTCCTATAGTGTACTGTTCTTATTTCACAGATGCAACAGCTTTCCTGTTGCTATCCTCTCTGAGGATATTAATGTTTTTTTAAAAAATGTTTTCTTCACTCCCCATAGTTTCTGTTTCTTTTAAGTTGCCCTTTTTCTGTTTATTTTGGTCTCTAACTTTCTTATTTGAGACTTTTCTTGGGCATCATATAATCTTGTTATATGCCATATAATCTGGTTAAGAGTAGGGAATTGTTGGAAACTATGAACTTCTCTGTGAGATTATCTAACTGGGCCATTTGCTGAGGGAACCCCAATCTTCAGATCTTTCCTTTTGAGCTTCCTCCCCAAAAGTCTTAAAATATTTTGTTTGGAGAATGAAGTCTGGCTGCCAGCTGTCTCAGAACCTAATGCTGGAAGAGGGCTGAGGAGTCCAGCATTCAACACTTAGTATATATACAATCGTTTAATCCCTTCTTTTGGAACAGGATCCATGATCTCAACTGTACCAAATGTCCTCTATTACATCCTCCCCAGAAAACAAAACTCTGGCCTTCTACTGGGTAGGTGAGGAGTGTTCCCCATTCAAATAGAACAGAAGAGGGAATTAGGGATTTAATTGTTTCCCAAACAGATTTTCCACTCTTTTCCTTCCCTCCTACTTACATGGAGATCTTGGCTGCAGTTCCTGAGGATTCTTTGGGGTAAATTGGTTGGTCCTCCATGTTCCCTTCTCTTGGCTTAGATTTCAGCTTACTAGGATCCATCATCAGTTATAATTTATCCACCTGCTTTCTAAATTCCAAAGTATTTTGCTATTATTATCTCTTTTCCTATTTTCTCTGACCATGTGGATTTTTTATCTTTAAAAAAATTTCTCAGTGTAGTTCTAGTCAGGTTTGGGGATGGAGTGAAATTAGATGGGTTTGTTCAATCCACCATCTTAATCCAGAAGTCCTTTGAAATATTTTCTTCAATTGGCTTTAGTGACACTCTTATCCAGAGTGTCATCTTAGTTCATCCAGTCCTCAGCCCCCTCCAGTGCTGGGTCCCCCTTGTCTGTCTGACTTCTACATCTCTCAGGGCCTCTGTATTTTGACATCCTCTTCTTCATCTGTATTCTCTTAAGTGGCTTCATCCAGTCCTAGGGCTCTAAGTACCATCAATATGCTTATGCTTCCCAAATTTATATTTCTAGCTGTACCTTCCTTCTGCATTCAGAACTGCCTACTTAGAGTTTTCCCTTGGATGTCCAATAGGCATCTTAGTTTATCCACCCTCCCCTCCCCCAGCATTCTCCTCAGTAAGAGGGCCCAGCATGAACCAGCTACTTCAGCTAACTAGAGCTTCATTTTTTGATTTCTCTCTCTTTTTCACATCTAATCCCTTGGGAAATCCTGAAGTCTCTATTTTTATTTTTATTGGAATTAAGGTTGTTAATCAGCTGATTTTATTTTATGTATGTATGTATGTATGTATGTATGTATATATTATGGTGATATTGGTTAATGAAATCCAATAAGTTTTGCCTGTACACTTTAACAGTAAGGCATACACACACACACACACACACACACACCCCACACACACACGCACGCACGCACGCACACACACATACATATACATACATACATGTACATTGTGTGTTCACCTCCCATAGTTAGATTTCTTTCTGTCACCACATATTTGACCCCCTTTACCCCATTGACCTCTCCACTCCTCTCATCCCCTACCCTCTGGTAACCACTAGTCTGTAGTTCATGTCCATGGGTCTCTGTCCTGTTCCCGTGTTGCTTTTAGGTTTATATCCCACATATGAGTGAGATCATGTGATTTTCAACTTTTTCTGTCTGGCTTATTTTGCTTAGATGATTTTCTCGAGGTCCATCCATGTTGTCGCAAATGGCAGAATTTCATCTCTTCTTATGGCTGAGTAATATTCCATTGTATACAGGTACCACAGCTTCTTTAGCCAATCATCTATCGTAGGACACTTCAGTTGCTTCCATGTCCTGGCCACTGTGAATCATCCTGCTATGAACATTGGTGTGTAAATATCTTTATAAATATGATTTTTTAAGTCTTGGGAGTAAATACTCAGTAGAGGGATTGCTGGATCATATGGTAGATCAATTCTTAGCTTTTTGAGGAATCTCCATACTGTTTTCCATAGTGGCTGTACCAATTTGCAGTTCCACCAGCAGTACATAAGGGTCCCTTTTTCTCCACATTCTCCCCAACATTTGTTATTACTTGTTCTGTTGATTACAGCCATTCTAACAAGTGTGAGATGGTATCTCATTGTGGTTTTGATTTGCATTTCTCTTATAGCTAGCAATGTTGAACATCTTTTCATATGTTTGTTGGTCATTTGTATGTCCTCCGGGGAGAAGTGTCTGTTCATATCCCATTTTTTTATTGGATCCTTTGTTTTTTTGTTGTGATTGAGTCATATGAGTTCTTCATATATTTTGAATATTAGGCCCTTATTGGAGGAGTTGCTTGCAAATATATTTTCCCATTCTGATGGTTGTCTCTTTACCTTGTTGACAGTTTCTTTTGCTGAGCATAAGCTTTTTAGTTTGATGTAATTCCATTCATTTATTTTTACATTTACTTCCCTTGGCAAATGGCAGTATTTTATCTTTTCTTATGGCTGAGTAATATCCCATTGCTGAAGTCTCTATTTTTAATATACAGCTCCAATCGGGCCACATCTCATCGCTTACCCGTTATGTCAGATGTTGTTAAGCAGAGAAGCTTTCTGGAACACTCCCCATAAGATAGCACCCCTTCCAGCACAGCACCCTCTGTACGTGTATGTGTATATCCAATTCTAGTCCAATACCACAGAAGAGATTCTATTTCTCTCCCTTTGCATATTTGTAACTCCCTTTTTCAATAGTGAAAAACCTGGCTCTTATCATCAGCAGCTAAAAATGATCTTAGAGGTAGAGTCTGAGGCCCTGGCATTTCAGAGAAGAAACAGAGTAATACAGCAGTGAAGTGAGTAGCTAACCTAAGATGGCACTAGGTAGTTTGTACAGAATTTTTCCATTTGGGAATTGTATAATAATGTGCTCAGCCTTTAAGGAGCATTAATGATATACTGTTGTAATTTACTTTAAAATGCTCCTTTTAAATAATTTCTTTTGAGAAACTTTTTAGAGACTAAAGTTGCCTAGCACTGATAACCTGACATTAATACTCAATACATTAAACAATCGAAATATATTCCTTTTTTTTTTTTTTTTGACAAAAAGTAGAGGTGGGGGGAGAGCATTTCCCTTGAAATGGTCTCGTCTTAGTTGTATTTTTCTAGACAGGTGAGTTTTTCTAAGGAAAAAAATTTAGAGAGAAGATATCTCAACCCTAGGGACATAGTTCTGGTGCAGAATTGTCCTAGCCATTCTTCCTGGAAGTGGCCTCTTTATTTCTTTCGTATTGTCCCAAAGCTCAAGCATCCTCTTATCTGCTTGAAAAGATTTCCTGAACATTTGGTCTGTGACAACAGTGACCTTGTAACCCCTCCAAGGGCTGGAAGTGATGTTTTTGGTCACCTTAACACAACCACACAAGAGCTTCCTCCTTGGTTTACTTGTTAATTCTGGCTGAGGACCACAAGAGTGTTTAATGTTTGCTTTGTAAAATCAGTAAGTATAGCTGGTGGGGGTGGGGGGTTCCCCTGAAAATAATTGTACTCTTTCTGAAGTCCATTCCACTCATCTAATTTTTTTTTTTTTTTTAATCCTCCCTGAGGATGTGCCTTTTCCTAATTCCCACAAAGGACCTGCTGGGGCTACTTGTTACCCAGTCATATAACAGAGTCAGAGTAGTGCTGGGAACAGTGGCATGAATTTAGACAGTGCAATTGAAGACAGACAGAAAGATGTGATGGGGGCGCAGCTAGCTGCCAGCGAGGAGCAGTGTGGTCAAGGAACCAGGATGCCTTTGTGGATTTTTAATTATTGTTAACTTTTGGTACATGGTGTGCAATGTAAACCATTTCCCTGTCTTCAGTAAAATCTTCATTACCTTAAAAAAAAAAAAAGTGTGGCCTGGGGAGCCTGAAAAAACTATGTGCCCACATATGGAAGATGAGTTCTGCTGCAAAGCCATTAGTTTAGGGCAGCTTGAAAAAATAAATAGCACCTTTTATGCTATATATTAACTAACTTCCCATCAACAACAAAGCTTCTTCAAACAAACAGAGATTCATGGACATAGACAATAGACTAGTGATTACCAGAGGGAATGGGGAAGGGGAAAGGGCAGGGGCGGAGGGGAGTGAGCCAAATAAATAAATAAATAAATAAATAAATAAATAAAATTGTCAAAGCAAACAAACAAAAACAACAAAACTTATAGAAACGGAGGTCATGATGTGTCACAGATGTTTGAGGTCGTTGGTGGTCATAAATGCTTGTTGAAAGCCCTGGGGGTCTTCATGGTCCCTCCCTGTAGAAGTACAGGGTAGCACTGTTGTTAGCATGCTGTCCCTAGAGTCCAGTAGTGTGCTGATCACCTGCTCATTACATTTTGGACCTATGATATGGCATTTTCATGAGCTAGATGACTATGTGCCACCTGGGATTTTTCACTGTTTAAGCCACTCTTGGCTTTCCTTTTTTCTTTTTTTTAGCTGGATTCCATGACAACACTAAAAAATGTGTTTGTGCTGCTTCTTTATTTTCATTAGGGTACCAGCACATCTTGTGAAGAGCATAACTTGGCAGACGTTGCAAGCTGTAAATTTTTGCCATAAGCACAATGTAAGTCTTATGATTTCCCTTGAAAAATCAGAAGGCTCCCCTTAAGCTGAGGTGGAGCCTTTGTTCAAAGTTATATTGTCTTTTCATGGATACAATTTTTCACCCAAATCTTCTTTACAGAAGGCTGGTTGGGGTAAATATAGGCTATAAGTGCCAATCTAGCTATTCCTTCTTGTTCACAATTCATAAAAGATGCACTTTTATGATTTTTAAGAAAGTAGTTATACCCGTATACTGATCAGAAAGTACTCAGATTTAAGGTAGCATCCCATTCACTTGGAATCTGTACAGGTACCCTCAAATTACTCTGAAATTGGAGCAGAAACCCTACAGTAGGACTCATGCCTGTTTAGTTGCAGTAGGTGGAGTCCCAAGAATGATGCACAGTGCTAGCTAGTGTCTGCTGTGGTGAGATATGAGTGCTAGGTCTGAAACGCAGCAGCCCAGGGGAAGCCTCCGACACTCTGGACACAGCGAGGCCTAGTGGAGGCATGGTGGGCCCAGGTGGTGTGACTTCATAGATGCTGGGGAGCCTGCTGCCCCCTCTAATACAACACTGTCTCTTCCCTGCACGCAGAAGCCAGATTCCAATATTATAGTTTCATTTTGGCCACAAAGGCAATTTGACTGCAATATGTCATCCTGCCGAATGCCGGGGTCAATTTAGTTGGTGGGCCTGAATCCCCATCTTCGAGCTGTTCTAAGTGATTTGTCCTGACGCTGCCTTCTCAGAAGGATCAAATATGAGAGTAGCCAACACTTCTCCTTACTGAGTCTCCACCTCGCTGAGGGCTCCTTTTCAAAGTGCATGTATATAGCAGGGAGCATGGATACCTTATATTGCTATTTACTGCAAGTGAGGGTTAGCACTTTCCTGAGAGCAGGTTTTAGGATGGGGGAGCAAGAGAGACTGCATAAAGGCCCTGGTGGGGAAGTCAGAGACGCTAAAGACAAATATAGTGCATACCACAGTTCCCTGGAAAGCCCCTGACACTCTGTTTGGCCACATGCGCAGATGGGGGGAGGGCGCAGGAACTTTAAAAGAATTCTCAAAACAGAATAGGAGCACATTCTTCCTCACAAGTACTTCTGACCATCTGGCACCACAATATTCATGGGTGTACCCATTTATAGTAATATGGGAAGCCAGTGGTAAAAGAGTGGAGATCTCAGGGCCATTAATTGCTGAGAACCAGATAGACTGTAATAAAATAACTCAGAAATTGTCTCCCAGATTTTTTTCCAAAGTAATTAATACCCTTGGGGAAGCACTGACCATGATCTCTCACCCTGAAGGTTCCTGGGAGTGAGTACCAGGCCAGGCTAAGGAGAACTCTGTCCTCTCTCCACATTCTAGAAAGTTAAGAATACCCCAGGGTTTCGGCTGCAAACCAGAGTCTCTCACTGCAGAAGGATCCAACATTCTCTCCAGAGAGGAAAACACTTGGAAGAAAGGAAGATTATTAGGAACTCTGTAACAATATTTTAACCCAATCGTTGTTTCCGTGTAATTATTAATTAGGTTGTTGATTTGTTCTTTGCCAAGAAAATTATTTAATAAGAAAATCATGTGGAGATTCAGAAACATTCTTCTAACATCTCCCTGTTAAACAATGTCAGCTGTGGTTTGGAAACCACAGGTGATTTTAGTCTAAACTATGGCGTGTAGGCTACATCCCGTGGGGGTGGATGCAGCTCAAAGAACGCTTGGTGTGTGTGGGATGGAGCTGACATCTAGCGACTTTCTCCAGAGGGTGAGCACTGCCTACTCTTGTTTATCTTGTCAGGACAAATGTCAGAGCTGGAAGGGAGGTCTCTTGGCAAGCTCCCGGTTCCACCCTTTTCTTTTCTAGTTTATCTCAGCAGGCCCAGGGCTTGTCCTGTTTACCAGGCGGATTGTGTTCTGTTCTGTTAAACAACTGAATGATGAATTCTGCTTATGCACCAACTTGCAGCTCCAGCAGCCACAGTGAAAACCTCGTCCAGAGCCTTTTAACATTTCCCGTTCACTTAGGGTTGCCAGATTAAATATAGGACATCCAATTAAATTTGAATTTCAGATAAACGATTACAACTTTTTGATGTACGCATGTCTCAAATACTGCATGAAACATATTTATACTTAAAGATTGTTATCAAAAATTCAAATATGCCTGGGTGTCCTATATTTTTATTTGCTAAATATGTCTACCCTACATTCATTTTCCCTTTCACCCTTGTGACTTTTGGGTCCTTTAAGAATTTGGGATGATTCAGGGTATGATATGTATGGTACTAGATTTATTTTATGCTGCTATTTTGTAAAATTTGCTGCTGTTTTGCTGTTATCCAAAAGGCCAATGAGAGTCAAACGATTTCTCAAATGTCTGCTAAATATCCATGTGTTTTATTTATCCCATATATTACAGTTGCTCTTAAATAATCTGTTTTGGTTTAATTTTTGTGACTAGTGCATACATAGAGATGTGAAGCCAGAAAATATCCTCATCACAAAACATTCAGTGATTAAACTTTGTGACTTTGGATTTGCTCGGCTCTTGAGTGAGTATTGAAGTCTTTCTTAAGTGTAGAAGAGGGAAAGATTCTTTATATGATTTCAATCTAAATGCTATAGAAAGCTAGTTCTTGTGTATTTAGGGCATAGGCTTGATATAAATTATAATTCCGTAATTATGGAAAACATATAGACACATACAGTTGTTTAAAATTATATCATAGTAAAGAGGTTACTAAAAAGTATATTGCCCTCCTGGTTTCTACCATTTTTTGCTAAAAATAGTACTTTTCAGAAGTAGGATTTTAGAAGAGTGGTTTTCAACTTTGGCTGCAGATTAGAATTATGTGGGGAACTATATATAAGTATAAAAACTATACTGATCTCCCCCCACCCACCCAGGGATTGTGGTTTAATTGGACTAGGGCGGTGACCAAGCATCAGTAATTTAAGAAGTACTATATTCCAAGTGATTTTATTGTGCAATAAACATTGAGAAACGTGGATTTAGAAAAGCCACAAGATGGGGCACAAGCTCGATGTCTTGGGTCTCTTCCCTCCCGTTTTTGACCCCATGCTTCTGCTGCTCTGTTTTCCATGTCCCATCATTGGCCAGCTGGACCAAGTGACTACTACACGGACTATGTGGCTACCAGGTGGTACCGCTCCCCGGAGCTGTTGGTTGGGGACACGCAGTATGGCCCCCCAGTAGATGTTTGGGCGATTGGCTGTGTCTTTGCTGAGCTGCTGTCAGGGGTGCCTCTGTGGCCAGGAAAATCGGATGTGGATCAGCTCTACCTGATCAGGAAAACCTTGGGTAAGGGGTGTCTTTGTCCCACTTTTGGAAAACTGGGTAGTTTTGCCCTTGTCCGCGCAAGGCAGAGCCAAGCTCCTAGTCTCATCTAATGCCCTTCACAGTTATGAAGGAGGGAAACTCTCAACATCCCGTTTAAATGACCCTGTTCAAGGTGTCCACATTTGTTTTAGTAAAAAGAATCAACAATTTTGAGTACGTACTAATTGTCGAAAAAGACACAAGATTCTCTCTTCAGCATAGTTTGGATCAAGTCAAACTCTGACTAATGATCATAGAAACAATAAAAACATCCATTTCTAGAAGAGATTAGCAGTTTACAGAATGCTAATATATTTTATTTCATTTACGAAGTGGTAATTCGTTCTTTTGATGTCCTTGACTTCAGCCTGCCAGGCTTGTTTGGATTATTTAGATGCTGTAAAGGAGAATTCTCAACCTTCTAAGTGTCAGGAAGAAAGGCTCTTTCTTCTAGTGTCACCTTGCTTTCCATCTCCAAGCCCTTTCCTTTCTTTCTACTTTTGGGGTGAAGCGGGAGGGTTGGAGAAGAGACAGAAGGAGAGGAACAGATGAAAAGGCCTGGAAGCAGTAATTGTCCTCTTCAAAAGTCAGGAAGTTTAGTTACTGCTCCCCGTGTATCCTGATTTAAAGTGAGCTTTTCCTCCTCTAAACTCTTGTAGCACCTGTTGTCACCATGTCTTGTCTTGTACTTTTATCTTCCCAAAGATATTATAAACTGCCCGAGGATGAGATCATGTCTTTTATTTCCATCTGTCCTCCACCAGTGTCTGCAGGTAGTATATGCAGTAAATACTTGCTGATGGCTTTTGTTGAGTGACAAGTAAGGCCCTTCCAGGGACACTGAGCCTTCCTTTGCTGTTTCCCTGGGTGATTTCAGGATGCCCTCTCCATGTCCCCCCTCCCCTCCCCCTCAGCTCTCTAATGGAAGAAAGTTGTAAAGGTACAGGCACTGCTCTCATCACGAAGCTCACCGAGACTAGGGGCGAGGTATTAGAGTATATTTGGGCTGCTGGTCCAAAATGGGGTGGGACAGCAGCTTTTGGATTTGAGTGAGAGGTTAAGCTCCAAACCAAATTGATAAAGTCAGACAACTTGATACCCTGAGGTAAGAACTCCAACCCAGTCCCATAGCAGCATTTCTGGGGCCCTGGTTTAGAGGTTTTTGTCCTTGACTCTGCTCTGGGAAATGGGCCTTAGTGTGCCCCAGAAATGCCTTTCTGAGTTTCCTTATAGTCTCTGAACAAAATTCAGATGTTAGTTGATTTGGTTGAAATGTGGGCAGAATAAGCCTCACATAATACAGAAATGCTTCTTTCATTGCTTCACATCACAAGAGCTTCTAAACAGTGGATAGAATTAGATTTTCAGGTGATCACTACTTGGGGAAACAAGGAGAGGTGGTTCCAATTTAGAAATATATTCATTCTAGCAAGATCTTTCATGGTTTGTCTTCCTTCCATCTTCCCTCCCTCTCTCTCTCCCTTCCCTCTCTTCCTTCCTCCTTTTCTCCCTCTCTTCCTCCCTTCCTTCCTTTCCTTCTTTCTTTCCTCAAATATTTATTGAGTACTTACTATGTGTCAGGCATTGTTCTAAGTGTTAGGCCAATACACTTTTATCTTGATTCATCAGGATTTAATTAATATGATTTTGATTTGTAGTTGCTGCCTTTCACAATTAAAAAAAAAGAGAGAGAGAGGGTGTTACCTGATTTGTGTGTGTGTGGAGGGGGAGGCTTCTGAGTTGTTTGATTTCCCTAAATACACTGTGAGCCTGGAGGGGCAAGAACCTTGTAGCTTTCCATTTCTGTGCATGCCTCCTCTATGCCTAAAATGGTGCTTTGCCCACTGTAGGTCTCAGTACAGGTTTTTGAAGGTCGTCTTAATGCCTCTTGGAAGAGCAGACTTCAGTCTTTGTAGGTGTAGGCACAGGCAGACACTGCATTAGTGGAGGGAAGCTATAGATCAGTGCTTGCTAATCAATCTCAATTTTACCTTCCTCTTTCTTCTTGTCTAAAGGAGACCTCATTCCTAGACACCAGCAAGTGTTTAACACAAATCAGTACTTTAGTGGAGTGAAAATTCCAGACCCTGAGGATATGGTGAGTGACCCGTTTTGGAAAGAGTTCTGCATGTCTAGGCTAAGGTTGGCGGCTTGTTTAAGTGGTGATCATTCTGTTGACACACGGAGTTGCAGGCTGACTAGGTTTGGTAGTTACTCACTGGCCTCATGGCACATTCTGCACTGAAAGGTCAACTGAAGAGTGAAAAAGAAAATTGGGGTAAATTGGCTAGCCAGACCCTGGCCTTCAGTGCTAATGTAGAGGCTACTGATGGCAGAGCTTAGCTACATGATGGACAGGAATGCAGCACTGCCTGCCCTAACCTCACCTGTTCATCATTTTCAGCAGCTGAAGCTAGGTAGCTCAGAGCCAATCAATTTTTAGACAATGACTCATCCAGGAAAATGCAGCAGCATCCAAATCTCCTACTCTACTGTGCTCTCACTCCCCAGACTGGGGGAAAAAGGTAATGAACTTGCATGGTCAGCCTTACTCTGGTGACTGTCCTCTATGGCCAATGTGGGGAACACATTCATTCTAAAAAAACTGAAAAATTAAAAATGTGCATATCCTTAGCCCACTTTCAAGAATATATTCCAATGAAATTATTAGACGAAGGAATAAAAATGTAGCATCCTTTGATAGAAATCATTTCCTTTAGTGTTTTATCAGTGGAGGATTAATTAAATAACATAAGGTATATGCTTACAATAAAAATACATAGCCAGTAAAAATAGATTTCTTATGTATTCACCTGGTAAAAAAAAAAAAAGTCCACAACATATTGCTAAATGAAAAAAAAAAGGTTTTAAAACAGTATATTTAATTTGAGATAATTTGACTATATATTTAATATATAACACATGTATTTACATATATCAATGTAAAATAATATGACAACCTCTGGAATATCATACAAAGCTTTTTACATTTGTGAAATAAATGTCTGCAAGGATATATACAAAAATATTAACAGTGGATATCTCTCTGGTGGAGTAATTTTTTCTTTATGGCTTTTTATATTTTTTTGTGTTTTCTAGTGAGCCTGTATTATAATTAAAATCAGTGCAGAACCAAATTAAGGTTCGTGAAATCCTGAGTTACTACTGTCTAAGGAAGTTACTTTCAAGTTGAAACTAACACTCCGTTGCTCAGTTTCCACATGACAGTTCTGTCGAGTTCCACTTGAGCTCTGTGTCCCCTCCACCTCTTGACTCGTCCCACAGTGAAGGCCTCCACTCCCCGACTGCCTCCTCCTCCTGCCTCTCTAGCAATAGGAAAAGTGGGTGTGCTGGAACCGAGAGGAGGGAATGACACCTGGCATATGTGAGGTGACCTAGCTGGCTCCCTTGTGACCCGGATGTTTCCAGTTCCACACTAAATATCCCTTAGGGATTTCCTGTTCACTTGTCTACCAGTGCACCCCCAGAAACAACCCAGGTTTTATAAATGTAAAATGCTTCCCATACATTTCAAAAAAAATGCTTCCCATGATTTCCCAGAGGTTGTCCTGCAGGGGATTTCCTGTTGACAGAAACACAGGAAGAAGCAGTGCAAGGGATGTGCTGGTTAAACATCTGTGCTGGAGTCCCTCTGCCGGTCAGTAACCCTGCAGGAGGGAGGCCTGCTTGCTTCTGGGGCTGGGAAAACCGGCTAAGCAAGCAGGATAGGCCTATCATATCACGGCCAACCAGGCTGCCTCATCTCAGGCCTTGTTGCTGAGGCGGCAAAGTTCAGTGTCAGCAATGTCATGTCAATTCCTGGTGGTGCTCAGATTCAGCACACAGAAATAGCAAGAGAAATATTTACGCTATTGGGGGCGAGGGGGAAGGGAGAGGGAAGGGCTACTTTCAAGGGCTAACACAAATCTGCTTTAGAATTTTTTCCCCTGTTGATCTTAAAACAGGCTCTTCTCTCTTATCAGTGCTAATAAATGCACACTTGAGATTTGGTTGTTGTTGGCCAGTTCCCCGTCCAAAATAACACTGTGCTCGCAGCACCTGGGATTGTATTTCATTCATAGAGCCTGGCCAGCCACTCCAGCTTCCAGCTCACACACTGCCATCTTTATACACGCAATGCACTCAGTCATTTATTTTACTCAGCTCGGCTGGCTCTTATTTTCTCAGCTCCCTTCTTTGATTAGCCTCTTTGTCAGTGGTATATCTCTTTAACTGGCCTGTCTGTCTTACTGACATTGGGCATCGCTCCCATTTTATTGTGTTTGTTATTCCTCAGCGTCTCCAGCATGTGACTGGAGCAAAATAGTCTTATATGGCCAAATGGAGATTGATAAATATCTGCTTGGTAGACTCTAAACAGCAGGATGATCAAAGAAACAGCAGGCTCTTCTGAGAAGAGACAACAGTGTTTATTTCAGAAAACCAAGAAGCATCTGTTCACCTGGGTAGCAAAACAAACAACACCCTCACCAAAACAAACAAACAAAAAAACTCAAACTATTTTGAAGCTCCCTTTATGTTAATAAAGATAAACGAAATAATTAGGGCCCACTTTATATAAATGCCAGTATAAGTGCAAAAGTTAGTCTGAGGCAAGGCAAATTATATAAATTGAAGCACAAAGAAAAGAAAAAAGAATGATTGCTTGACATTTTTTTTTCTTTCACTAGTGTTTTCTCAATTTTCTACCTACATCAGTTCTTCAGGAAGTGAAAGAAGTCATTAGGAAGAAAATTTGGAAAAGCCATTTGGAGGTGGGGAGAAAAGGAGCTTGTGAAACAGGCATAGGGAGGTTGTTTCAGGTGAGACGTATGTTGGGCAGAGGGTGGAGGAGGCAAGGAAGGTGCCAGGAAGATACTGTCACTCAAAAGAAATGCAATCTGAAGTAACCTTATATTTGAATATAATCTGTATATAAATCCCCCTTTTTTTCTTTTTTTAAAACAGGAACCACTTGAATTAAAATTTCCAAACATCTCTTATCCTGCTCTGGGGCTCTTGAAGGTAAAATCATGGCTTCTAGAAAACCAGGAACCACACAGCAGCTGTTATCATTGAGGAATCTATGGATTGAAAAGTGTTCCTTTTAGAATTCTCCTCCTCCTTTGAAAAGTATATGTATTTTCGGTTTTTAAAATGGGTCACATTCTATTACAGTGTAAACATCTGTTTTTCACTTAAACTTAACATTGTATTTGAAATCTAAATTTACACAAAATAGACATTTCAGAGGAGTGGTGTTTGTTTTAAAAAAAGGATCCTTTTCTGCAAAACATGTTTAGCCATAGGATCTTTTTAAATAGCTAACTCCCTAGTATGTTTGAAGTAGGTTTTGATTTTAAAACTTTACATACACATTTTAAGAAATATGTAGGTCATATGTAAAGGAAGTACCAATTAAAATATTTGCAAATTACTGTCAATGTCTCACCTATTTCAAAATATATTTTATACAGTCACTGATGCATTTATAATAGAAAAAAAATGAGAGTTCCTTGGCATATGTGGTCTTGAGATTTAATCCAAATATGAGCCATACAGCCTAGTTACTGACAAAGCAATGATATAATATAAAAGGATGTATATTATGCCTTTCTTTCAATGCAGGGCCATATATGTTTGTAATGCATAGACTATTTTTCAAAGAATATACCAAAAAAAAAACCAAACTGATTTTAGAAAGGGGAATGGAAGAACTAGAATGGTGGAGAGACTTTGCTGGATCTTGTATGCATTTTATTTTTACCATGTGTAGGTATTATTTTTTAAATTATACTAGTTTTCACAAAGTATTTACGAGGGACCAAACAGGCTAAGTGGATTATTCATGTTGGACACTGAGGTGTCCTACTCCTTCAGGACAGAGCACCAACTGCCTCAAGAACAGCAGATGGAGAAAATGATTTTTTTGTTGTTGATATTTTTAGAAACTATTATGCGGTTACCTATTTAGGAATGATCATGGAAGGAACTAAAATCATGATTGGTTTTTTTTTTTTTTCCTATTCTTCCCCACCTTGTTCTCAACTGAAGTTTAATCTTACAAAGAAAAAAAATTAATGTTAATTTTATTTTAAAGTAGTAAGAAGATGGAATTTTTATGTTCTTTCAGGGCTGTCTTCACATGAATCCCGCTGAGAGACTGACCTGTGAACAGTTGTTGCAACACCCATATTTTGACAGCGTCAGAGAAATAGGGGATTTGGCAAAAGATCATGACAAACCAACGAGGAAGACCTTAAGACAGAGCCGAAAGTACCACTGCTTTACAGAAGCATCCAAGGTTACAGCTTCAGATGATCTCATACCTGCTACCTAGTGTAGAGTCTGAATCTATACTTGAGGTGGCAACTGTGATTTGCAGCTCCAGCACCCTTATTCCAACCCCAGGAGACAGGTCACATGATTGACTAACCAGGGTCCCCAAAATAGCTGCCTCTTAAGGCCCCTTCTACCTGAATCCTAAAAGTGTCCTTGCCCTGCAGTATCCAACTGCCACACGGGGGCCAGGGTTTTTGGTGTACATAAGCACAGGTCTCAGCCACGTACATAGGTGTGAGTCCAGCTGAGCACGCTTCTTGGAAAGTGAAATCAGATTTATCCTTCTGTCATCATTTTTACCTTCAGTATTTATTGACATTCCAGGTTTATCCTAAAAAGAAACTGTTTTCCTCCCTGATCTTTTAATCATTAGAGTTGGCTAGGGTGAATGCAGTGATGAGTGCTTTCAGTGATAGCAGAACAGTACATTTAACCAAAGAATAGCCTCCAAACTTCTCACGAACCTGTGAAGAATAGTGATTGGCGGCAGATGGCAAAACAGCCTCCCAATAAGTGTCTTGTCACAGGCCAAAAGCTGTAATAATTTAGAAGGACTAGTTGGAACCTCAGCTGAGATGAGCTGGCTGCTCCTGGTCACTTCTGAATCTGCCTTAGATATTGCTTAAATTATGTTGTCTTAGATTTTCCCTTTGCAGCCTCCACTGCACAGCACACTGAATGGTATCTGGTGGCGTATGAGGATTGGAAGAGGGAAGAGGGTGGACAGGCCATCAGCCATAGCTACTGCATGAATTCCAGGGCCCTAAGATAGACCAGAGATTTGAAATTAAAAATGTCTTTATTTTATTGACCCAGGTAGCAAAACAGGCTAGAAATACTTTCCTCCCAGTTACCCCTTATCTGTTTCTTTGTGTTCAAGAGTAAAGGTATTGATGGAAATACTTTTACTTGAAAGAACAGGGGAACCACACTAATTTATGTATATTGCTTGTATGTACTGAAAGATTCAACCATTTGATTTAAAAATAAAAAGTACCCACTTTTCAGATACCTAAGGCCATACAGTACTATACAAGAAATATGCATTCTCCTTACCTTCATTTGACATTGACAATAAATTTAATCATTTTCTGGCAGCAGGAAGAGAGCAGTTTTACCTTTTAAGGAGTAAATGAGCAAATCGCCGAAGTGCTCCAGACATTTGTTTTCTTTGCTATAAAACAAGGCATTGGCTTAAATGATCTCTAAGGTCCCAGGAAGCTCTTAACTCCTGTGAACATGTGCTTTTTTCCAATAAGGTTAACATGCAGACTTTTTCCTTTTTCATACTCTTTAAATTTTCTTTAATGTGTGTTTTGTCTTTTGATCTAAAATAAACCTTTAAAAGGAAAAAGTAGAGACCAAATTTAAACCTTTTGTCTTCTCTCAGGTTCTGGATTCTGTTGCAGAAAAACTTTCTGTGCTGAAAAATTTACTTATTTACCTCTTTTGTGCGATGTGTTATCAGTAGTGAAAAAGGTGTACAGCACTGAACCTAATTCTGTGTTTTGTATTTTTAGTTGCAGTACCTACCTCAGCTGACTAGCAGCAGCATCCTTCCAGCTTTGGATAATAAGAAGTACTACTGTAATACAAAGAAACTTAACTACCATTTTCCAAACATATAAGGAGCTTGGAGACTGATAATAAAAAAAATTGATGAATAACTCGAAGAAAATAAAACATAATTTGATTGAAAACAATCACAATGTTGAGAAAACTTAAGTAACTGGGGGAGGTCGCTTGGCAAGATATGAAGGGAAATTCCAGAGGCAGTCTTCTGTGCTGGCTGATGGTGTCTAGAACACAAAGGAAAAACTTGGATTTTCACTTGGGCTTTTATTTTAAAGTAGCTGAGTTTATGGACAGCTATATAAATGGTATCTACTGTCCATACATCAGGCAAAATTAGAGATATAAAAAAATCTTATGCTTCAATTGTATCATATGTAACAAATGAAAAATAGATTACAAAATGCCTATATGTATTTCCTTTGATCTTTGTCATCTCGAGTCCTAAGTTCTTCTGCCTTTTCAGATTGTCTCAACATCATATTTAAGAAGGTTTTGGTTCTTGAAATCAAAATATGTAAAATTCCATTTCCTGCTTGCTCTTTTTGAATTTTACATTTTAAAACATTTCGTGGAATATTTAAGAGTTGTTCAAACCATTTAACATCATATGGGTTATAAAAAGACTAACTTACATGCTTATATATTTAATGATATGTGAATAGACATTTCCTACATAGTCTTTTTATCTTTAGTAAGGGATGCATCTTAGTCATTTTTGCAGGCAGGTTGAATTTACTGTAATCCATCTACACTTGTTCGCTCTATTCCCCTGCAAACAATGGCATGAAGACTGGCCGATGACCCAGGTGATCAAGGGGTAGAACAAGACCTATAGGCTTGGCAGGAACTGCATCTGCCAACCTGAAAGAAATTAAGTTCATTCTCTCCAGCTATGCCTCACACTTGGAGACAGATCTACAGGCAAGACTTTAGTGCTCTGGGTTTTAGAAGAAATTGTGAGCTTTTGCTTGAGTCATGAAAAGACATTAGGTTGTAAATTGATATTTTCTCTGAAATATCTTTTTACACTGTAAGTGTATATATGTGTATATATGTGTGCGTATATGTATGTACTATACTAACAACTAATAAAAATGTCCAAAATGATGTTGAGGATTCCTACCTTTGCACAGTGATACTTAAAATGATGACATATAATTAGCTTCCATTTGGCCTATTGCTATTTGAAAAGCTTTTTCATTCTTGTCACCTGGACACAAGGGCAATATAAAGTTCATGTCTGTTTCTTATATCTCAAAGCCATTTTTGGTTGATGTGCTATTTTCTAGCAGTTCTTAGCCATGGTTTTCGAAGGTGTATTTTACTGTTTCTTCAGAACATTTCTTCTGTACTCTCAGTTTACTGCTATGTTAATTTTCTTCACGACAGCATTTGCCCTTATTCACTTACAGCTAAGTAATCCACCCAATTGTGGCAACTGTTCAATAATTTTTGCTACTCCAGCCAGTTTAATACCCTAAGGCTTCCTGATGTATGCAGCTTCTCTCATAGAGCTGATAGTGAGCTAAATACTAATCCCAGTATTATTTAATTCTTGTTATGCAGCCTTGATTCAAGGAAGCACATCCAACTTCTGTGAGTAGTTTACATTTTGTGGGTTTTTTCCTTAACCCAAAACAATATGCTTGATGAGGTAGGTGACTATAATTGCCTAATTCATCTAATAGTTTGACAGAAAACTATTCAGAATAGAAAACTAGCTCCAAACTAAATTGTGGTGAACCAGTTGCCTCACCACACAGTAATCTAACAAACGAGATAGAAGTGCTTATTTTTTTTCTGCTGAGTTCTATTAAATGTACACTTATGTTTAACTTATATTGACAATTCTTTCTTCAGCATGGTATCACCACTGTTTCATGAGACTATATCCTTGTCTTTTTTTAAATTTACTATTTTCTGATTTTTTAAAAATGACAGTGGCAATCATATTAGTAAACAGTAAAGCATTTATGGTATGTGCTATTGACACAAGTTGGTTTCTAAACACAATTAAAATTCATTTTCTATCTGTGGCATCATAGAGTTTATTTTAAAATTATTTCCAGTCAAGGTCATATTCAGCAGCTTAATGTTCAAACCAAACAGACAAATCCATAAATGAAATGGCATATAACAATAAAGGGATCAGGACCACTCACTTCAGGCAGGTATGAATAAGGATCTGTTTTTACCTATTAATATTTTTTATCTCACCTTTATAGATATAAATTGAATTTTGTGCTTATACACTTCTTTTTGAAGTCCCTTGCACTCACAGGAAGTAGTGTCCATATATGAGGGAATAAAAATTATAATTGACATGTTAAACTTTTCTGTTTAAATTGAAGCAAAAAGTAAGTAGGGCCATGCTGGTCTTCATGATGGTTTCCTATGTTTCATTGCAATCAGCAGGATGATTTGAATTCAGCCAAGTCAAGTATTTATGTCTAGTTTTAATAAAACACCAGACTAAGCTTACTAAATAGACAAATTAGCCAGAAACTATTCAGAGAAAGGGTGTATGTTATAAAAAACACAGGAATGCAGGATCATGAGAAAGGCATGCAAATGCCAGGAAGCCAGATGAATGCCTCAACAACCACTGACTACTTTGCATAATTGACTCATCAGTGAATCTGAAATTTAGCTTCCAATTTTTCATAATTGTATATTTATAGTAATATGCTTCAAAAATTTTAAAATAACAAATGACTTAAAATACAATAAATATCTTATACACTTAAGTCACTTTAAAGAACTAAGTATATCAAGAGATATCTGTATAGATAGCTATATAAAATGAGGAGTATATTAGAATTAAAATGCTACCTGGGTTGCATTTTTCTTAAAATGATTTAATGTACTTAAACTCTATACTTGCAGTTTAGTAACTAGTGAGTCACATGTGAATATTTTCTACATGATGGACTCTGCTTCTGAAATGTCATGATATACTATCGTTATAGTTCTATTGATTATATAATACTTGATGCTGTTTAGGATCAACAATTTTAAATGATACTTTATAATGAATAAGGCACCTATTATTATTTTACTTCAAGTCTAATTTTAGTTCCAGAGAAGGTAATGCTGTTTTAAAGGCTTGGACAAGATTTTCTTTATCTCTTATTCCAGGAAGATCACTTAACAACAAATACTTGAGTTTTCTGTAAAAAGAGAATGAAAAAAGTTACTTCAATTTGTCCTTTACTCGTGCAGCATTAAAAATAAACTCAATTTACTGACTTTTAGAAAAAAATTACAGAATATGTATATGTCACTCTATACTTTCAAAATGACTTAGAACGATAGTCTTAGAGTACTACTTTAAATTCATGCTAGGAACTAAGACTTTGAAAAGTTTTGTTCTGAATTACAGCAATAATTCTAGCTGAATCTTTCCAAATACTAAATGAATATTATGGCATTGAACTCCTTTGCATGTGAGATATAAAATATGAATTTTAACCTAGAAAAGGAAAAAAATTGGGAAAGTTTATAAAGGAACTCAAGTTGCTATTAAAAGATGCAGCCTTGATAAGAGACAAATAACCTAGTACTTTTGATTCTAACGCTTAAAATTTCTCAAACTTCCTGTGATAAGTTATTGGCAGAACATGAGGAAAATTACTTTAAAAGATGGAGAGGAAGCATACGAGCTAGTGTTTATTGAGAGCTTACTGTAGGAGCCACCATGCTAGGTGTTTTATACAGATTTAATTATTTAAAAAGATGCCCCCTAAAAAATGCAATAAAACCTTAACATGTTAAGATTAATAATTCTAACTGTTCTAAAGTATTATAGATGAAAGTCATTTTTTTAAATTATATTTTCAGAGCTAAAGATACTACCCCTCAACTGTTTTAAATTCTGATTATTCACCTTAATATCATTATCAAATTTCCACTTTGGCACTGACCGCCTACCTTAAACGATGTAAAGCAATGATGCCTTTGTCTGTGATATTCCCACATGAAATTATTTCCATTTCCAACATGCTTTTTTGTAAATTTTCAAGTTGACCAAGTCTCTCCAAACAGTGATCTTCGATATAATGACACTTGCATAACCTTATTTTTTCAACATGCTGTAGGCCCTCTGGGGGGTTAAAAAAAAGTTCAATTTAAGAATCTGCTTTACCATTAAGATAATCAACTTGTCCTAGTTTGCACAGGACTGTTCTGGTTTTAGGACTGAACGTCTTGTGTCCTGGAAAAGCTCTTAGTCCCAGGAAAAGTGGAACAATTAGACACCTTATTAACTATACAAGGTATTCACAACATGTGTTGTGCTGATAGAGCAGTCAGACTCTCATGCATTGGAGGGAAGAAATGCCCACATAAGCAAAAACTGTGTGGATATAATTATTCTTACATTATTGAGGATTTCTCAATGACAGAACTTTGACAAATAGAATTTGACAAACAAGGTCTTGAATTTTAAGTCAATAAACCACATAACAAAGTCATGTAGAGAAGGGCTCGGTGAGGGGAGAGAGGAAGGTATTTGTAACTTCCATTTAATTTAAAAATAAATATCATACATAGGGAGAAACTGGACTTTATTGGTAAAAAGGATACACCTATGACTATAATATTCAATTGCAACAAAATGTCACTAAAAATCGGCCGCATTTCCCATAAGCAAAGGATAGGGTAATTACCCAAGTGATCAAATCCAATGCTCATGATACAAGAGTCAGTGGCATCGATTGCCTGGATCTTGTATTTGTCCAGAGGGCCCGTTGGGAGGTTGTTGTAGTCCTTCTGCCACCTCTCCTGGCCATGGTAGCGCACCATGGCCCCACAGCGCAGCAGCCACTCAGAGGCTGCCCTGTCAGGGCCAACATCCTTGATGCGTTCATGATCTACTCTGTTGCAAAGAGAACAAAAGCAGTTAGCTTTTACTACAATCACTAGCTTCTTAACTATATTCACCAACATAAATATAGAATAGCAACAATTTTTCATATGAAATGACTGAAAAGGGAGACAAGTATATTAATGAGATCTATATAAAACAAACATACAATGGCTCTACCTGCTACCTTTTCTACTTTTATTTTTGTTTCCAAGTGAACACTGTCAAGGCATATTTATTATTTTTTATTAATTTTTATTAAGATGACAGAAATATTTCTTTAAAATTTTTTTAAAATTTTATTGTTTCAAGTATATAGTACATTAGTTAGACATTTATATAGTTTATGAAGTGATGTCCCTGATTCTCTCTCCTCTGGCTCTACACCTAGCCCTTATATTGCTGCTGACTGCATTCCCTAAGGCATATTATTTTTATATGAGTTTATCAGCCAGACATGAATCTTCATTGATTCATATGTAGCACAGTGCTTGACACCAGGAGGTACTTGATAACAATATATTAAAGACAAAACGCATTGAATGAAGGGTACAGTTGGTTGTTTTTATTAATAATAAAAGATTAAAGAGGGAATAATTTTGAACCTGAGTTCAAATTAATCTCATTAAGTGATATTAATTTCTATACATGGCTTTTTCTCTAGGTAGTGGTGTTGATGCTATATTAAGTAACAAGGAAGTAGTTTCATCAATTTCAAAATATTTCTAAGCATGCCCAACTCACTTTTTAAAAACCTGAGTTTCCTTGATAGTATTCAAAAGGCTACATCCCTTCAGAACTATAGAATAAAATATTCTAAAATTACATTTACTGAGCTATTCAGATTATAAAAGTAATAAATATTTTAGAAAACTTGAAAGGCAAGACCAAATAAGAAAAATCACTGAAATCCTGTAAAGCAGTCAAGTGAATATTTTGTAAACTATTTTCTGTCTTTATTCAGTGCTTGTGTGTATGTTTTATTTGTTTTTAAACAAAATGAGGTTCATACTGCATCTACTGTACAAAAAACATTTGAAATATACAAAATAATCAGGTAGCTACTGGGAATTCATTTAACTTTAACAATCCCCATGTTTCTTCACTTAATAAGAGTAACTTACTTATTAAACACTGCGTTCAACCAGCCCCAGAAGTATCTGGAGTCGCGTGACCATGGGAGTTTCTTTAAGCCACACAACTGCCGGGAAATTTTTCCAAACAGCATTATTTGATCTGGACACACAAAGCAGTATTCATATTAGATCATCAGCTGGCAATCAGAATCACATACATATAGTCATTTACTTAACTCCAAAGTCAATTCTTTTGTGCCAATAAAGCTAATGACTCACTTGCCTCTCAATAGTTATTGAGCAAGTCACTCATGTCTCAGTTTCCCAGTTTCTTTTGCTGCAAAAAAAAAGAGAGTCTCTGTGGTTCCTTCCAGCCTTGACTTTAAAGTTCCATTGTTCTAGCCTCAGTTGGCGTCTGCCTGCAGGTTGCCACCTGGTGTCCATTCAGGCAGTGCACCTAATTCATTGAAACCAGCTCCACTTCCAATCTACATTTCCATTATCCAAATGGTGAACTATAAATCACCTATAGAGCAATGTGTCAAGGTCAAGACATTTATATCCAGGAAGAAAGAAGAGACATGGAAACAGATTTTCCTATGACAAGGCTGCAAATAGTGTCACTAGAACAGTGCAAGGAATGATGGGAAGGCAGTTGGGAAAGACTGGGCAAATAACTTCACTTCTCTGACCTTTGATTTTTTCATATTTAAAATGAGATGATGTGCTCAGATGATTTCCAGATGTAAAAATCTATAACCATGAGTTGAGAAGGTGATTTTTAAATTGACTTTCAATCTGATTGATCTCAATTCAAGTTTCTCTGATAGTGTGCTAGGTGTGTGTTGGGGGGATAATGATAAATGAAATTGTCTCTGCCTTTGAGGAGCTGACAACTTAAAGCAGGGTGGAGTAAGCTAAAATAAGCTACTAAGTAGATGAAATAAAGGATAGACTCTGATAAAAACCTTAAAAGAGTTTAACTAAGAACACACCAAGATTTTAATAAAGATACTAGGAAAAGGACTGTCAAGTGATTAGCTGAGGCAGAAATATTTAAGGCATGTTGTAGTTCAGTTTAGTTAGCACATGGGGATGATGAGGAGACAGGGTCTGGCAAGATCTGGCAGGGAATTTAGACTGTCTTATGCAGGTGGTTGGAGTTAGGTTTTAGCACAGAAGAGTGGCATTGTTAGAGCTATGCTTCAGGAATATTACTCTGCAGCAACAAGATTAAGTATAATAAAACAAGACAGAAATCTAACAAGGCTTCAACTATATGTGACATGGGAAAGGGTCAAGTGAGGGAAGAATGGGAATGACATTACAGAATGGATTCCACATGACTCAGTAAGTGAGATGTAGGGGCAAGAAGTTCAAGATGACACTAAGTTTTGGTCCTGAGTCACTGGAAGGATGATGGTGCCACTATCAGAAATCAGTGTCAGGAGGACAAGGTTCAAGTCCTTCTCACCCCAGTTTTCCATATTTTATATATGAAGTGTTGGCAGAAATAGAGATGACCAACAAATCATTAGAATCAGGGTCACAAAATGGTGGTCTGAGCTGGAAGGAACTCAGACCACCTAGACTAAATCTAGAGATGAGGAAACCAAAGCTCTGATATTAAGTAACTTGGTGACACCCTAAATCCTTTCTGGAACAAGGTGGGGTTTTAATAAATGCATGTGTTTAAAAGGACTTGCCCAATGTTTCATAGCTAATTGGTGGCAGTACTGAAACTTGAACCTAGTTCTACTACCAGTCAAAGGTCCTATCCTTAGTCATTGGCTGGTTCTACAATTCAGGAAAAAAAAAAAAAAAAAAGAGGATGAGAAAGAGGCCTGAGTGGGAACCATCTTAGAGCTCAGTAAGTGGCAAAGGATGTTGAGATTCTGGAATGGTGACAGATGAGGTCTGAGGACAGAACCTATAATCATTTACCCACTTCTTCACTTTTCCACCATCACTTTGCCTTCATTATTGCAAACCTTTCCCCATAATGTCATCATGTTCTCAGCCCTTTCCAGCTTTTTGTTAAAGCTCTTTCTGCCTGTGCCCACCTCTAATAACCATTGACTGTCAACCTTCATTTACAAACCTGGCCTTTCCAGCTTCGACTTAAGCTCTTCCCTCTATTATTGTCCCTCCCCGCCCACCCAATCCTGTCTGTGGAAATCTTACCCAACCTCAAGACCTTATTTAAATGCCATCTTCATCCATCCATCCATCCATCCATCCATCCATTCACTTAATAAATACTTATTGCAGGTCTGCTACACCTAGTGCAAGAGATACAATGGCAAGATAAAAAAAAAAAATAGAGACAAAGACATGGTTCCTCATTGTCATCATTGAATGTATAGTCTAATAAAGGCAGACAACATAAACAAATAAATAACATGCAACATGGTATCTTAGAAAAGGTATGAAAAGTTCTGTCAGAGCACAGAGGAGTAAAGAGAAGGCTTCACACTAGTTTTGCAATGGGTCTTAAAAGATTAAGAGTTTCTAGTTAAGCAGAAAAAAGTATGCAGAGTGAAAGGAAGAGCAAGGATTACATTTCATTTCCATTTTTCTTGGCACCTAACAGTGCCATGTCCCTAATGGAAGTTTAAAAATGTTTACTAATTAGTAGTCTTCAATAGTTGATATAGTTCCATGGAAAAAAATAAAACCAGAGAAACTGTTAAGCAAGTTAGAGTGATCTGTGAAAATTTAAGTACTTTCACTTGATTCATTCTGGCCCCCCTTATAAATCAGCTTAAAAAAAGACCAAATTTACTTTAGCTATGATCTCTAAAAATACAATATCACAATAAATCTAAATATAAAAATCAAATTTTTATTTGGCAATAAAGGTAAAAAAATTAATTGGTAAGTTTTTACTCTCTCGACTGCGACTTTGCTAATTTCAGATAAATTCAAGCAACTGCTGGAAATGTTTTCTACAGGGAAAGAGGAGCCCTCTAGTGGTGGATTGGTTAACTTAATTCTAATGAATTAGACCAAGTTAAAAGCAAGTTAAAAAAGAATCACTACTAAATTACTGCTGCAATAAATAATTCGGGAACTAAAATCATTAAAAAACTTCTTCCATAATATGGCTTAGAGCTGTAAGTTTGTAACAGATGTTTCTAAAAGTTGCCATTATGTTTGTAACTTAAGAGAAGTTTGGACTTTTAATAATGACTCAAAATATGATATATAGTTTCTGAGTAGGTTTGAGAGTCTCGATTTGCATAAAAACATTGTTTTTATGCAAATAAAAAAGAGGAAGTTCTGTTTTTATATATCAAATGTAATTATTCAAAGTGATGGCTAACTTAGCAGTCAAAAGACCAAATAAGTGAACTAGTTTTTGAGTGTGTAAAAATGTGGAGAGAGTGGCGGGGCGGTATAAGAATTAGGGAATTATAAACCCACCTCATTGAAAATAACCTATCATTGATGCCAATTCTTTTTCCTGAAGAGTCTAGTGAAATACAACAGAGCAATTCATTAGAAATTAGAAGGTCCCAAAGGCCGTTTCTAGGCCAACATCGCATGGCACTCATTGAACACTTTATAGGTTCTGACATCAATGGAAGATGAACATGAATTCTCAGCTGAGGAGGGTGGTGTCATGAATACAGATGTCTCTAGCCAAAGACATTACAGGATGTACAAATGTAAGGTGAGCTCTTAAGTTGAAATTACTTAATTGAAACAAATTAATGTACAGTCCAACATAGTGGAGAGGGTAAGCAGAAAAAATTTTATAAAATGAGCACGTGTATTGTGATTTCTTTCACCTTGCTAAACTAGGAAGCACATGCTCAAAATCATAGTAGTAAAAAGTCACTACTATGGGCCCAAATGGCCACACATTTGGAGTGTATAATTCTGTATTCAACCTAGTAACAAATTAACTATATCCTGTACAAATTAAAAAATGACCATCTCCACTATGTACCTATCAGAATGGTTAAAATTTTAAAAAGTGAAACCACTAAATACTGGTGACAATGAGAAACTAGATGATTCAAATATTGCTGGTGGGAATGTAAAAAGGTACAGCCACTTTGGAAAAGAGTTAGGCAATGTCTTACAAAAATAAATGTGTTTTGTATCATATGACCCAACATATGACCCAATAATTAGATTCTTGGGCACTTATCCCAGAGAAACAAAAACAGGTTTACACAAAAAAAGCTGTGTACTAAATTCATAGCAGCTTTATTCAAAATAGCTAAAAACTGCAAACAACTTAGATATCCTTCAATGAGTAAATGGTTAAACATATTACTCAGCAATAAGAGGGAACCATCGATACATACAATTTGGATGGATCTGAAGGGATTATACTGAGTGAAAAAAGCCAATGCTGAACATACATATGATATAATTGTTTACATAAATTTTTAAAATGGCAAAATTTTAGAAAGGGAAAATATAATGAGGAAGGAGTGCACTGCAGGAGGGAAGTTGATAAAAGAACCTACAAATGTGACAAAAACTATAAGGAACTAAATACTTGTATAAATGTAAAACTAGGGACATCTGAATAAATCGGTGGATTGTGTTGATTTCTACTTCCTGGTTGTGATGTTGTACTATAGTTTTGCAAGATGTTTTCATTGGGGGAGACTGAGTAAAGGGTACACAGGATCTCCATTGTTTCTTACAACTAACTACATGGGAATCTATGATTATCTCAAAATTTAAAAATTGACTTAAAAAAACATCTTTTTTTCTCCTTCTAAATTTGTGATGGAACAAGCAGGTAACATTCTACATTGTTTTCACAAATAAAGCGAAACATGTACAACGATACAGGAGGTAAAATCATTTGAGCAAATAAAAGCAGTCATTAATCAAATATTTCACTGTGCGAAAAACCTGATGAGCCTTATCTCATTTAATCCGAGACACACGACTATTACTTAATTCACAAAGGAGGCTCTGAAGCATAGAGGTGAAATAGACTTCCGCCAGTCACCTTACTGATGACTGCAACCAAATTCAAACAGGCAGGTAAAGTCTTTCCAGCAATAAGTGTACATTCTATTTTTCTATTCAGCTGTTCTCACCGTAAAAATTAAAAACTGCTATCAAGCAGAGAATGGGTGTTAAACTGGCACAGTGATGACGACATAATTTCACAGAGTTAGGTTTTTCTTTTCAGAAATTACATAGTCCACCTCCCTCATTTCACAGATAAGGAAACAGGTGAGATGTGACCTGTACAGGTGAGTCGCTGTTCTCAGGCCTGTACTGCATATTTAAAAATCGTACCTCGGCCTAGTTTAAGGAAAGAGAATGCTAAATGATGGCAGAAACCAAGCCGTCTGGTTCACCCAGGTGCTCAATTTTTACAGGACCAACAAATACTGAATGACACCGCCAGGAGCCCCACAAGAAGTTCAGAAGACTTCAGGCTATCAGGCGTATCCGTATCCGTGACAAAGAGCCTCGGTGTGGAGCGACGGGGGAGCACCCCTTCAGTGGGCACTCCGCTAGGTGGGGACCCAGTTGGAGACTGCTGGGGCCCAGCAATCCGCTTCGCGCAGACCCAGGACAGGGCCGGGACGGGCCCAGAGAGAAGGGAGGCCAGGCCGCTGGGCCTGTCCAAACGAGTTTTCACCATAATCACGCCCAGACTTTCTCCTGCGGCTCTGAGTCCGCTCAGCAGTAAAGGTTGAAAGCGCGCGACTCAGTGGGATAGGTTTTCCGTAAGCCCAGTAAGGGGAAAAGCGAAAGGGCAGAGCCTAACCGCCACCCTGGCGCCGCCCGGCTGCGGGCCTAGCTCCTTTCTACTCACGGAGTGGAAGGGAGGGAGCGTACGAGCGTCCCTGGCGTCTACGGCAGCGCCCGCCTGCCCTTCGCCCTCTGCCGCGTGATCCCATTGGTCACTTGCGGTCGCCCCCACGTGGGCGAAGGCGCGCGTCTCATTGGTCCCTACATGGGAGGCGGGGCCAGAGAGCTCCAGAGCCGGGTCTGTGTCGGGCTTAAGTGGCCGCCTCTCGGGGCTAAGGTGGAGGACAGAGCGCAGGCGATGGTGCCGGCCCTGCGTTACCTGTGTAGTGCCTGCGGACGGGCCCGCGGGGGGTTCCCCGGGGGCTTCTCCGTGGCACGTGCTACCGTGCCGGGGAGGCCCTGGCCGCTGTGCCAGAGTAGCCGCAGGGCCAGCACTAGGTGAGTAGCCGCTGGCTCTGCCTGGCTGCCTGCGCTGCATCTTCCTTCAGAGGTTCCTTGTGCTGGACTTGTGCGCCTGCTGTACCTCCCTGTCCCAGGCGTGAGAGAAAGGCGGGATCCTGTGGAGCCTGGGCTCCAACCTCGGAACCCAGGATCTACCTACAGGATTTGTGTGCTGTTTTGGGGCAGGAGGCAAAGAATAAGAGGCAATGTTGAGTAGAGGTCTGAAACTGTCTTTGAATACAACCCCTCCACTTCTTATTTAACTGTGGACGGGTTATCATAAGCTTCTTTAAGGCTCAATTGTGAATTGGATCTTAATCTCTCCCACAGGTAATTGTTTTGAGCATTAAAGGCAGTTTTTAATTTGACCTGTAAGCAATCAGATAGGCTGTTGATTAGCTGGTATCTGTATTACTTGGAACATCTGAAACCAGCCTTAAATCAGTTCCTGGCAGACACTGCATAGTTAACCCTGTGAGAACCAGCTTAGTTGCCTATCTAAGCCTGCAGAAATCAGTGTTCAGTGATTTGAAGTTTGGAGGTCACACTAGAATCCACTGTCTTTCTGTGCTTTCTGTAGAGGGGATGGTTTATGTCAAGGCTTTAAAGCTGTAAAGCTGTTGCCAGTTTCTAGAACTAGAAGGTGGGGAAGATGAGTGTGACTGGAATTTAGCAGAATAAAGATGATCACAGCAGAATTATTTTAACTACACATGGAAGTTTATTCTATCAGCTTTGGGAGGCTTTTAAAGGGTTTTTAAGAAGAGGGATTAATAAAATGTTGATGTTTCAAAAGTTGACGTTGGCTGCTATGTATTGGTGGATTGGAGGACGATTAGAGTGGAATGGGATTTGTGATTCGTTATTAGGGTATGTAGACAATTATCTTGGAAAGCTTAAGGGAAGAAAAATAGGACTAGTGAAGGTTTTGTGTATACTTTTTGTTTTGAAATAACTATAGATTCATAGAAAGTTTCAACAAAACAGATCTCATATACCCTCACCCAATCTACCCCCAAAACTGTAAATTTTGAAACCAGGAAATTGATGTTGGCACAATCCTTAGACCTTGTTTAGATTTCATCAGTTTCACATTAACTCATTTGTACATGTATGTTTCTATTGTAATTTAATCATGTGTTAATTTTTGTAAATAAATACCTCTACAATTAAAAAAACAGAAGTGTTCCATCAATACAAAGATATCCCTTGTATTACCTACTGTGTTATATTCATATCCCATCTCTACATCCTTCCATTACCCTTGGCAACCACTAATCTATTTCCCAGATGTATAATTTTCTCAATTTGAGAATGTTGTATAAATGGAATCACACAGTATGTAATTTTTTTGAGATTGGCTTTTTTTCACATAGCATAATGTCCTTGAGCTCCATCCAAGGTGTTACCTATATAGATGGTGGGTTACTTTTAATTGTTGAGAAGCATTCCATAGTATGGATGTATCGCAGTTTGTTTAACCATTCACCAGTTGAAGGATATCTGGGCTGTTTCCAGTTTTTGACTATGAATAAAGCTGCTATAAACATTTATGTACAGGTCTTTGTATGAACATAAGTTTTCATTTCTTTGGATAAATGCAGTTGCTAAGACCTGCAGTAAGCACATGTTTAGTTTTCAAAGAAATTTCCATACTCTTTTTCTAGAGTCACTGTACTATTTTACATTCCTACCAGCAGTATGTGAAGTACTTCTTCATTCTCATTTGGTATTACCACTTTTTTAAATTTTAGCCATTCTGATAAGAGTGTAGTGATATCACATCGTATTAATTTGCATTTCCCTAATGACCAGTCATATTAAACATCTTTTCATGGGCTTATTTGCCATATGTGTGTCTTATTTGATGATATGTTTGTTCATATCTTTTGCTCATTTTCTAACTGGCTAGTTTGTTTTAAGAGTTCTTAATAGACATTCTAGATAGGAGTACTTTGTCAGATATGTAGTTTGCAAGTATTTTTCCTCCCAATTTGTTGGTTTTTCTTATCCTCTCAATAGGATGTTTTGCAGAGCAAAAGTTTTTATTTGATGAAGTCCAATTTACCAATTTTTTCTTTTATGGATCATGTTTGTGGTGTAAACTCTTAATCTAGCCCTATATCCCAAAGATTTTCTCCTGTGTTTTCTTCCAAAAGTTTTACAGTGAATATTCGATGATATAAAACGTTCGTTGTTAATTTTATTCTATGAATAATGGTATTGTGTGTGGTTTTTGAAGAGGCCTTTTAGAAATAACATTGAAATATTTACAGATAATGTTTAGGATTTGCATCAAAATACTATAATACAGGAGGGGATGAAATAGGTGGGGTGCAGAAGAAGCTGGATTGGCCGTGTTCCTAATAAAACCTAGATTTGTTGACCATAAGGTCAGTGCGAAAGGCAATCTTATATGCTTCTCATTGTAGAGTTAAATAATACAAGCCCTTTCTAATTTTTGAAATGGTTGTGTAATCAGAGCTTTTCATGGTTAAAATTATGGTTCTGAACCCATTTTGGGACCATTTATTTCCCTAAGGTTCGGTGTTCTCATGGGCTGTGCCTTCGACAGAAAAAAAAAAAAATTCTTGCACACTAAGGTATTAAAGACTTCATGTTTTAGCTTATCCTCAAGAATACTGCACTTGAATTTTAAAAGACTAGGTGGTAGAGAAGAGTGTGATGCTTAACGTGGAATTATCATTGATGTAGCCAGCCCAGGCAGAGTACTGAGGAGATGTAGAGCAGCTTGGACAACTAGCCACCTGCCTTCTGAGTGTAGCTGATTATACATTATACTGACCAGCAATGCATGCAACTTTTAAAGGTGTTTTTCATGAGTATGAAGCCAAATAGAATAAAGCCCAATAAATATTTGCTTTCAGTGATTACAAATTAAGTTTAATTATCCATAGATGATAAAAATTATGCATGTGAAGTTTGATAAGGTCTGCTGTAACCATGCATTACTTTAAAGGTGACTTTATCTTAAAGCTCATTTGATATAGTCATTATCGGTGGCGGAATTGTGGGGCTTGCCTCTGCCAGAACACTCATCCTGCGACATCCAGCACTTTCCATTGGTGTTCTGGAAAAGGAGAAGGATTTAGGTATGTATCTTATCAGTGTTGCTCTTCTGGCTTAACCTGAGCACCTGCTCATTTTGTCAATTCTGTGTCTGTCATGCTGACTGTCACTGTTAGTACTCTAGTTTGAGTTCTCCGTAAAGCAAAGCCTGGGACTAGGACCTGGGTATAGATTATTTATTTGAGCGGTTATGTAGGAAACGGGTGAGGGCGTGAGTGGAGCAAATAGGAAAGGAGGAAAAGCCACATGAGGATACATTATCAAAGCTGCTGTTGTAGGTTTGATTCCACTGGGACCTCTAAGGAGCATTTCCTTACTGGTTGAGGATTGCCCCTAGGGATACTGAATTCCCTTCCCCATATCAGAAAAGGTCTTGGGGCAGAATGGAGCTATAGTGGGCCCTTTAAGTGGTTTGCTGGTAGTGTGAGGTGAGTTTGTGCACCAAAGTTGTAACTGAAATTAGAGATTGGCTGAAGGGATGTGATACGGACACCAGGGATGGCTGCCAAAAGAAGTTACCTAGTGCTCTGACTGTAATACTTTTAAATAATGTGGTCTCTGATAGCTTCAACTATGTTTGTTCCCCCACTTCTTAGGTTTTGTATGAGTCGTGTACTTTCTCTTATCCTGTTTCTCTTGTTCAATAGCAACGCACCAGACTGGACATAACAGTGGTGTCATACATAGTGGAATTTATTATAAACCTGAATCTCTGAAAGCTAAATTATGTGTACAAGGTGCAGCCCTCATCTATGAGTACTGTAAACAAAAGGGAATTTCCTACAAGCAATGTGGCAAGGTATAGTATTTTATTAGGGCCTTGACTTATTTATAACTAGCATTTTCTTATTGATGTCTGATGTTAAGTAAAAAAATATACTTGGCTTTTCTTTCTTTATAGTTATGTAATTTACAAAATCTAATATTAGAGAATAACTAACTTAAAAAAAAGATGGTGTGACTAACTTCATGTAATTTTTAAAGTAACAGCTTTATTGACATATAATTTATCTACCATACCATCACCCTTTTAAAGTGTACAATTCAGTTTTTAGCATATTCACAGAATTGTGCAGCTATCACCACTGTCTAACTCTAGAACATGTTCATTGCCCTAAAAAGAAACAGCCATTCCCCATTCCTTTCACTTCCTATTCTTACTTCTCCTCAGCCCCTGGCAACTACTAATATACTTTATGCCTCCGTGGATTTGTCTATTCCGGGCATTTTAGGTAAATAGAATCATACAACATGTGTCTTTTATGACTGGCTTCTTTCACTTAGCATGTTTTCATTCCTTTTTATATTTTATGTTGTATAGGTATACCACATTTTGTTTATTCATTTTTCAGTTGATGGACATCTGGGTTGTTTTTGCTTTTTGGGTATTATGAGTAATGCTGCTATTGACATGTTTTTGTATGGACCTATGTTTTTATTTATCTTGGGTATATACCTAAGAATGGAATAGCTGGGTCATACGGTAACTCTACATTTAACATTCGAGGTGCTGCAAAACTGTTTTTCAAAGTACTATACTATTTTACATTCCCATCAACTAATGAGAATTCTAGTATATGTGCACCTGAAGCAAGCACAATTAATGAGGATTCTAACATCTACATATCCTTGCCAACACCTGTTATTGTATGTCTCTTTTATTTTAGCCATCCTAGTGGATGAGAAGTAGTATATCATTATGGTTTTGATTTGCATTTCCCTAATTATGATGTTGAGCATCTTTTCATGTTATTGGCCTTTATTGAAGAAATGTCTATTCAAATCTTTTGCCCATTTAAGAAATTAGATTGTCTTTTTTATTGTTGAATTGTACATGTTCTTTACATATTCTGGATATAGTCCCTTATTACCAATATTTACTAAAATACTGCTAAAATATTAAAATGTTTTTTATTATTAAAGTAAAATAACAGTAATAGCAATCGTAATTTTAAAAATATTGCTAAAATTCTCTCATTTTGTAGATATTCTTTTTTACTTTATTGATGGTATCCTTTGAAGCACAGAAGTTTTTAGTTTTTATGAAGTCCAAATTATACTTTTTTCTTTTGGTGCTTGTATTTTTAGAGTTATATCTTAAAAAATCATTACCTGTCCTAAGATTATGAAAAATTACTCCGTGTTCTTCTGAGTTTTGTTATAGAATTACCTCTGACAGTTAGATCTATCATGACTTTTTTTCCTCAAATGAGCCGGTTTTATTCCAAATGATATAAAATTGGGGTAGAACAAAGACTGAAGAGCAGACTTCAGCAAGATTCTGGACTGAGTTTATTGTGATCTCACAGCTAAGGTAGAAATGGCTAAGTGAGAAGATCTAAAGAGAAATACACCACAGAATTATTTGTTTTTTAGACAAACGTTTATTCTTAAATATACAGTTGGCTCCAAGATAGCACTACATTCTAGCTATAAGTGGCAGCAGATGTTATGGCAGAGAATCCAGATGTTTAAACAGGAATGAAATTAAGGATCATCATTGCCTCAGGAATAAGGAACAGTTGTGTTTTTTTTGCCACATTTTTTAATTCCAAATGTGGAATTTCCTTCCCCACAGCCTTTGCTTTCAGCTCCTTGTGTTTCTTCTGCTCTTCTTTTGGTTTCTGCTTGAATGCCTTATTTTCCTGGTCCATTTCCTTGGCCTGCTTGTTGGACTCCTTCCAGGGCTTCTTACCACCTTCACAGCTGGCTTACTGTCCTTTCCCTAGACTTTGCTCTTGGTGGCATGACCTGCACCTGTATGCCAGTGTATGATCACGTTTTAATTAATTTTAATGTATGGTGTGAGGAAGGGTTTCAACTTCATGCTTTTGCATGTGGATATCCAGTTGTCTCAGCACCATTTGTTGAAAAGACTGTTCTTTCTACATTGTTTTGACACCTTTATCAAAAATCAGGTGAGTGTAAATGTAATAGGGTATGTTTAGGATTCTCAATTTTATTATGACTGTCCTCATGCCAATACCACACTATCTTGATTACTATAGCTCTCTTATTATGTTTTGAAATTAGGAATTGTGAGTCTTCCAACTTTGTTCTTTATTTTCAAGATTGTTTTGGGTCCCTTACATTTCCATATGAGTTTTAGGGTCAGTTTATCAATTTCTCCAAAAAGGCAGCTGGGGTTTTGGTATAGATTGTGTTGAATCTACAGATCGATTTGGGGAGTGTTGCTGCTTTAACAGTATTAAATCTTCCAAACTGTGAACATGAGAATCTTTCCATTTTTTTAGATCTTTTATTTTTTTCATCAGTGTTTCATATTTTGTGATGTATAGAAATTGCATTTCTTTTGTTAAATTTATTCTTTGGATTCTTTTTGATGTTTTTGTGAGGGAAGTTGTTTTTTAATTTAATTTTGGATTATTCATTGTTAATATATAGAATATAATTGATTTTTAAATATTGATTTTTTTATCCTGTAATCTTGCGGAACTTATTTATTAGTTTAACAGTTCTTTTTTTGGTGTGTGGATTCCTTTGGATTTTTATATGCAGGATCATGTATTCTGCAAATAAGAGAGTTTTACTTCTTTTTCAATTTGGATACTTTTTCAATTTGTCATCATGCCTAATTTCCCTAGGTAGACTGTTTAATATAATGTTGAATAGAAGTGGTGAAAGTAGACATCCTTGTGTCTTTCTTGATTATGGGGAGAAAGCATTCACTGTCACTATTAGTTGTGAGTTTTTTGTAGATTACCTTGATCAAATTAAGGAAGTTCCTTTCTATTCTTAGTTTTTTGAGTGCTTTATAATCATGAAAGGGTATTGGATTTTCTCAAATGCCTTTTTTGTTTCTGTTGAGGCAATCATGTAGTTTTTGTTCTTTATTCTATTGTGTGATATATTACATTAATTGACTCTTGGTTGTTAAATTGATCTTGCATTCCTGCAATAAATTCCACCTGATCATGCTATATAATTTTTTTTTTTTTTTTATATCACTACACTCAGTTTTCTAGTATTTTCAAGTTTTTGCATCAGGTTTTTGAATTAGTTAGGAAGTGTTCCCTCCTCTTCTGTTTTTTGGAATAGTTTGTAAAAAATTGGTATTAACTCTTATTTAAACATATGTTAGCATTCATGAGGAAAGTCTTTAGAGCTTTTCTTTGTGGGAAATTTTCAAGTTACTAATTCAATCTCTTGTTATAGGTCTATTCAGATTTTCTTTTTCTTCTTAAGTCAGTTTCAGAAGTTTGTGTCTTTCTATGAGTTTATCCATTTCACATAGATTATTTAATTTGTTGGCATATAGTTATAATATTCCCTTGTAAGTCTTCTCTATGTAATTTTTTAAGAATAAAAGTTTATTGTCACCATTAAAAAATGCTATGAAGATTTTTTTTAATGATATGGGAAAATGGTCCTGACATGTTATTGAAAAAAATCAGGTTATAAAACTATACTTACAGTTTTCATGGTTGAGTTATAAGAATTCTTTACATATTATAGATAGCTAGTATCTGTGTAATTTGCAAATATTTTCTCCCATTTAGTGGATTGTCTTTTTACTTTCTTGATAGTGTCCTCCGATTATTTTTTGATTTTTAAGGTTAATTATTTGTTGATTTAAATAACCTTTCCACCTTGATTAAAAGTGTGATGAAATTCTGTTGACTCCTTTCTATGAAATGGTTCTTTGTAATTTTAATTTATTTGTGTATATGCATCTGTGCTTTCCTTTGCTGGGAGCTGTTAAGCAAGAAAGAAACTATCTCAAACAGATACTTTGCCCAGAAATAAATCAGTAAAGTTGATAAATTTACCTTTTTCTTCCTCTGCAACAGAATGCATTAGTAAATACTGTGTAATGTATTTTATTCCAGGAGATAAAATAGTTTTCTGTTAGTGATATCCCATTATATTGAATGCTGGCCTTCTTTCTGAGGTACTGGTGTTTTACATTCTCTTATAGAAGTAAGAAGGCCATTCTGTTTTTTTGTTTTGTTTTGTTTTTAATATAAAGACTAAGCAACCATGGTCCACTCTTCCCTGGGATTGAGGGAGTGGTAGCAATAACAATAGCTTATGACCAAGATGCATGTAACGACTATGGTATCAGAAGTGGAAACTGAGGCTATATCTCACCTTTGTGGAAATTTTATTATAATGTAGTTTTCTTAAAAGAACCTTTTTTGGTGGAGGCGGAGAACGAGGTAATCAAGAAAGGGAGAAGTAGACACATGAAGAAAAAAATAACAATTTAAAAAAATAAACCTAATTTGAGTTATGCCATAATTTATAATTTCCTATTGACTTTATCTTTCATAGCTGATGGTATGTTTAACTGTATCCAAATTCTTTATCTCTCTTTTTCTTTTTGAAGCTTATAGTAGCTGTTGAACAAGAAGAAATTCCCAGACTTCAGGCCTTATATGAGAGAGGCCTACAGAATGGTGTCCAGGGCCTGAGGCTGATCCAGCAGGAGGATATAAAAAAGAAGGAGCCATATTGTAGGGTAAGTGATTCACTAACTCTGCACACATGCTCTCAGGGACATTTTCATTTTGGGCTTAGTCTTGTGACATGGAGGCTGAGGGTGAATTTATAGGAGGCAGGAATCATAATAGAAACAGATAATCCTGTCACAAAAGCAGTGGAGTGACAAACAAGAGAGCATTGCCACAGACTCTGGACACCTGATTTCTTCTTTCCCTATGAGAAATACCAGATCTGAAGAACATAAGGAAAGGCAAGAGAAGGTCTAAGACCATATGACATGTTTGAAAAGCACTGAGCTATAGTTAGATCATAAGGTGTGCAGGGAGAAATAAAAGGAGATGGATAGGATTAGGCCCACATAAAGGGCTTGATATTCATGCTAATAACTTCAAAGTTTATTCATTAGGTGCAGGAGCCACTGAAAATTTTTGAGGCAAGTGGCTACAATATCCAGTCTGTATTTCAAGAAGATAAGCCTTGCACGACTGTGAAGTGTGGGTTGTAGAGTAGCTTGCTTAAAGCATGCTATGGGGAAAACAGATCTTCCTTTTATTCATAAAAGAGACATGAATATATTAGTTACTCTGTGTATCAGCTTTCTTTGGTAGCTTTACAAAAGCTGCCAGTCCAACCCCCAGTTCCACTGACTGGTCCAATGAAAGGCTGTATCTCTTGTTCCCCATCCCCCACTATTTTATTAACAATATACAATAGTTGGACTACAGGTACCTGTCCCAAAGAGTATGCTTATCAGAAGCTTGGTTTAGAGAAACACTGTTTATGGGAGTTAGCCTGGAGGATTTTTAGACTAGTCATTTCTGTACATCTTTTCAGATCATCAGAGTGGCACACCTACACTATAGTGTTTTGCTTTCCTCTACCTTCTTCTTGATTCCCAATTGCTCTCTTTGAATTGTTCTTCAATTTTATGACATCATCCTATGGTGAAGGTCATTGTGTCACTGTGGCATTTACTATAATAATATGGTCGAGGACATAGATTATTTACTGTTATACAACATCTCTCTCTCAGAATCTGCAGGAGAAATTTCTCTCAGACCTCAGTTCTAAGAATAATTTTGTTTTTCCTTAACACAATTAGCTTGTTTTTATCTTATGGACACTGCGAATCATTTGACTGCACTGTCCAGTGTGCCCTGGCTGCAAGGAAGCTCAGACCATTTAACAAAAAGACCATTATTTTTGTACTACACTGCAGTGTTAACTTTTATGATATTAGGTGATATACATGGGTGGGAATTTTGTTATATTATTCTTTATTTTATCTCACTATATCCTCTTTTCCCCCCTATAAGCTGGAATCTAACATAAGGTGAGCAGCATAATGTGGTGGTTGAGAAGTCAGACAGACATAAGTTCAAATCTCACATTTGCCTCTTTAACAGCTGTTGACCTTGAGTGGATAATTTTTTTAAGCATTGGACTCCTCATTTGTAAAATAAAGGTTTTTCTGAGAATCAGATGAAATAGTAGTCATAAGGCATCCACCATATGTTAATCCTTAAGAGGCAGTAGATATTATATGCTTATTTAAGTAATTCTAGTGAATTCACGTTGGTTTCATTTTCAGAGTTGGGGGGTTTTGGGGGGTTATTTGTTAAGGTAATTAGGGATACTTAGATATATATGTTCTTTTCCCCTTGGTTTACATTTGCCTTTTTCCTGATGCTTTACATGTCACTCATTATTTTATTCTGTTTATTTCCTTTAAGCCATATCAATACCTATGAAGAGTAATGTAGGCTATTTAAAAGCATTGTAGAGAAATCCTAGAATATTGTAAAACTGGGGTTGTGAATAAGAGCTTGTCTTAGTACAGGCTGCTATAACAAACTACTGTAAACTAGGCAGTTTATAAATGATAGAAATTTATTTCTCACAATGTGGAAGGTTGAAGTCCAAGATTAAGGTTCTGGCAGCTTTGGTATCTGGTGAGAACCTCCTTCCTGGTTTATAGGCAGTCATCTTCTAGCTGTGTTCTCTCTCACATGGCAGAAGGGGCGAGGGAGCTCTCTGGGGTCTCCTAAGAGATTAGGAGGCTGTACGTATGTGGGGGCAGGAGTATGTAGGAAATCTCTGTACCTTCTGTCCAGTTTTGCTGTGAACCTAAAACTGCTATAAAAAGTAAAGTCTACTAAAAAAAATTAAGAGATTAGAAACTGGTTTAGTTACTTTCCCAAGGATACACAACTCCTAAAGAATCTCTTACCCCCAAACCTGACTCAGAACTGGTATTTTTTCTGTTTAGTATGAGCAACATTTTCTTCTTTCCTATGTGCCAAAGACTGTTAGGCACTGCATATATGAAGATGAGTAAGACGTGATGGTCAATCTGAAGGAAGTTATAGTGTAGCGGAAGATAAAATTTTAATACAGTGATAAAGATTGTGATAGAACTGGTATTCTGTCCTGTAGCAATATAAGGAAGTGTTTTTAGCTTAGTCCAAGAGTTTAGGAAAGCCTTCCCAGAGGTGGACCCCCACATGAGAGATGAATAAGTAGTATAACATAAAAGAAGTATATACCGCTTTTCTCTGAGACCTCTGCAGAAGTGATCTACTTTATATACTGCCACATTGTAATTAACAAAGCCTATTTAGGGGTTACAATATATAGTGGAAAATATAGTCTGTTTATTTCATAAAGATATCTTGAGTAAATTTTTCTCTTCTCCCCAAACTCATCACCACTACCAGGAATGGTGGGCAAAATTTCCATAGTACAATGTTACTTATGTTTCTTCCAGGCCCTCCAGAAAGAAAGAAAAAAGAGCAGCTCTAAAGGGCTTCTTAGCCAAGGTCCCTTTAAGAAAATTAAGTATTCCCCGGAGAGCATCTTGGAAATTTTTAAACTGCTTCTGCAAACTATGACTTTGGAGGAAAGCTCTTGATAGATCTCTTTCAGGGCAAATTGTGACACTTCTGACTTTAGCTATGCTGATCTGTCTTGCCTTTTCTTTAATTGGTCAACCATATGTTCATTCGTTTCTCTGTCCTCCCGACTAACTTCTGATTCTTAGCTTTCTCTGTCCTGCTTTCCTGGTTCTTTTCCAGCCACCTGACCTGCCATGGCCTCAGATTTCAAGCTCTGATCTGCTAACCTCTACAGTGCATGCCCGGCTCCTGGCCAGCGGCCAGCCTGTACACCAACCCCATCCTAGGCCAGGGCATTCGATTGCTCAGTAGCAGTGACTCACTTTACCTTCCCCCACCAAACATGTGTAGTGAGACATACCAGCATCTCATGAAGAGGGGCAATGCCAAGCCATGAAAGGGAAAGAAAAAAAAGAGACCTTTTAGGAAAGGTCTAGAGGGGGGAAAAAATCTAGTATGTTTAAAGACAGCCCTCAAAAGTTCATTCATTCAGTAAATGTTTAAGTGCCTTCTGTATGTCAGGCATTGTACTGGGTAATAGGCATATAAGATGGATAAGGAGAATAGTTGAGAGGCATTCCAAAAACTATTCATCTGAAGCATTTTTACAGCATGTTTTTACCCCTTTGTTATCACAGTTGTCACATAGTTTTATGCTAGATAAGGAAGTTTTTGTGACTAAACTCTTGGTGTTTATTTAATTTAGATTCCAAGGTTGTTGTACCCAAAATACTGTTTATAGATTGAAGTCGAATTGTAGCTATTGACCTGTGAATTTAGGATTGTCAGGCAATAAAAGTCTAGTATAAAATCTTATGTGTATCTACTGTATCAAAACAGAAGAAATGATTTCCTGTACTCAGGCACATGCTCTCATATTCTGGAAGCAAAACTGTCAGGAAAATGATGAAGTTTTCCAAATGTTGCTTACAGTTTGTGAAAAGGGGCCGTTGGGTATTCGTGGGCCTTTTTACCCTTAGAGTGAGCTAGCCAGCCATCTGGTAACACTGGTCAGGAGTGGGTGGCAAAGTCAAAAGCTTCTAAAGGGTAAGCAGATAAATGTATTGGGGTAGGGGTGGGGCACTGAATACAAGAATGAGATGCTTTAAAATAATATATTGTCAAATCTATTATTTTAGATTTATATTGTCCAACAATGAAGATGACAGCATTTACCAGTCGCACTCAGCTTCTGGGCCTTACTTATCTTGGGAATCAGGCTATTCTCTTAGGGGAAATTGTTAGGGAAAACTGATATACTCGTATACATAAGAAGGCAATAGAAAATATGGCTATTACCAGGAATTCCCCAAAATGCAGTCAATATTTGGTGCATGAAATTCTACTCTTTATTTTTTTCTTCAGAATCAGGAAAAACCAATCTACATTCAACATTTATTCCAAAAAAATTAAATACGCATGGTTGTAGGCCGTTCACCTGTAGAGCTTGAACAAACACAAAACAAAACACAAAACCCCAGGCTATTAATATCTCATATTACCTGAAGACAAATTTTGAATTAACCACATACAATCTCCAATATTGCAGTCTTGAAAATAGAGTCTACAGCCAATAAATCAGTGCTCTGCAAACATATGAACAATTCTGAGTTCTCTCTTACTGTGTATGACATATGATCCACTACTGGGAAAATCTCAGTGGAGTTTATTTAAAACATAATTTTGTTTGGTGGTACAGAATTTGACTCAGAATCAGATGTGAATTAGAATCAGATATGATGAGGGATGAATAAAACTGAAAAACTCATAGCTGCTGGAAGAGCCTGGCAAAGTTAACTCCTTTAAGAAAAGAGATTTTTGTATTTAGCTAATACTATTTCTTATATCTGTTAGACGCGTTATATATATATTCAAGATCAAATTTAGGCACTGAGCAGAACAAGCTTTTATTGTTCTTTAAAATTCACATTTTTCCAAGAAGCAATAATGTGTGTTCTCCATCGAAATAAACAATAAAAAAATTCAGTGCAAAATAAAATTTATTGAACAACCTGTATTCAATGATTTTTAATTGTATTGTCTTGACTTTTTATAATCCCGTCCCAGGGTCTAATGGCTATTGATTGCCCATATACTGGCATTGTGGACTATCGTCAGGTGGCTTTGTCATTTGCCCAGGATTTCCAAGAAGCAGGTGGTTCTGTCTTGACCAGTTTTGAAGTAAAAGATATTGAAATGGCTGGAGAAAGTCCTTCAAGAAGTGAAGATGGTAAGCCATCCTTGTCTTTTCCTTCGGATACTTGTATTGACTTCTAAACAAACTTGAGACTATTTTTGGCTGGTAGGAGACACCAGGAGCTAGGTTAGAGTAGGGTGCAGAGCTGGAGGCAGGTGCAGAAGTGCCAAGGGTGAGCTTGGATGTGGGAGAATTAGTACTTGCAGTGAGTCTTGTGCTGATAGAACTTGGACTGATTGGACACTTCTGACTGGTGCTGAAACCTGAACTGCCATGGCTGTTTATATAAAATTAGTCTCAAACACTTCTTTATCCTCTAGGTTAGAGTCAGAATCCCTTGGGGATGCTTGTTAAAAATTCAAACTTTAGCATCATTCAGTCTTAATCAGACTGTCTGGGGATAGCATATGACTCAGCCATGCTGAACTAACCCCTTCCCCCACCTCTGACCAGTGCACCACCACCCCCCTCCCCACCCCACCCCCCACCCCCGCCCCGCACTTAAAGTTTGTTTTGTTTTGCTTTGGGGACAATTTTAAAATAATGAATCAGTTTGTAAGTTTTGAATTTGCTCTCGTAAAATTTGAAGGAGAAAAAAGGTAGTGCTGAGTTTATTTTTGACAGGTTTTTAAGGAGATCTGGGCCACCTGAGTCATTCTCAATACCTTCCTAAATTCTAAGATGATGAGAGAAATTGTTAAATAATTAAGATTTTGTAGCTAACTAGCATAATCAATCAAATTTATGATATAAGGACATCATATTCTTCACCTGCCATACTATGTTTTATAAGAATTTGAGATCCCATGTGTCTGATTGGTAACTAATTTTATAAATAGTTTTTTATTGGAAATTTTTGTGTTGTGATTAACTCTTGCTTCTCTCCACAACCTAGAATCTGCAAGGTCTCAGGTAGCCAACACTTAGACAAGTGTCATAGCATTTAGTCCTGTGGGAAAATACATATTTATCATTATAGCATGGTGTTTGGGTTTGCAGTTCAGAGAAAAGTTGGGACTGCTTATGTTGAAATTGAGGTGGGGAAAGATAAGTATAGATTAAATGAATTCATATAAAATAATTGAAAAAACATGCCAGAGTTTTGTATATTTTCAAATATGAACTAGTTTAATCTTGTTACTTGGTAAAAGGCATGAATTGTGGGACATAATCATGGTTATTACAGAAGAAAATTGTTTAAATTTGTTACTAGTCTATTTCAAATAATGTATACCACCTTTTGCTAAAAATAAATCTTTCACTAATTCCTTTTTTTTTTTCAGAGATGAAATATCCAATTGTTATAAGGAATACAAAGGTAAAGATTTCTTAAGCAAAGCTACTTTCGTCTATTTTATCTATTTTCATTCTGTCTCCTTCCTTAAAAAGTTGAGTTAACCACAGTGCTGCATTTTATGTCACTGAATGAAATTTATCTAACGTAAAGTTATTCTGAGAGAAATTCTTTGAGTACAATGCAATAACTTTTATTCTAAGAAGGCTTTCAGCTTTGGAATATATTCATATAGAGATTGCTGGCAAGGAATAGGATTATGAGCGCTTGGAGTATTTAATTTTAAGGCAAAACTGATAGATATTTTATTGTTTTACCTACTTATCTATATTAACTTATTAACTCTCTGCTAATTAGAAGACTTGGAGAGGGCAGGTTGTACAGAGGGAGACAGACTGCTTTCTTTCATCTTTACATAGGCTGAGACAAGAACTTTTGGCATAGAAGTGTTGCATTCATTGTGTGTTCACTGAATGGTCAGAGTCCAGTCAGGAAAGCAGAGTCATCAATGAGTATGGTAGGATTTATTCTAGGAATTAGATCTTATGTAATTTTGAAAGGATCTGGTGGAGCAAAGATTCAGAAGGGGAGTTGGTAGATCAGAGGTGTATCTGAGAAGCCAAGTGTGTTAACCTACCGAAGTAGAACTGCAAATGCAAAGCTCATGAGGAGATCTGGGGGATCCCTTGTCTCTGTGTCTACACTTAAGTTGTGGGCTAGGGCAGCAGTTGGTCAGTCCGATCAGTAATTGGGAGGATTTGGAGCTATAATTCACTTAGTAGTAGGTGTTTGTCACCACCTTGGACTAGAATGACCTTCAGAGAATAATGGCTGCTGCTTTACTTCTACCTACCAAATCATATGCAAGCAATTTCTATTTTGGTCAACTTTAAGTTGGAACTATACAGGGTAGGGGATTCTGTCAAGCATACTTCCTAGCTTTACCAAACTGACACAGTGTAAACTCCAGTCCATCCCTTTTCAACTTGGCATCCATTCACACCCCCCTTAAACCACATTTAACTTCTAAATAAAGACAGTAGTAAAATTATGCTTCCACCTACAAGGTGCAGCTATCTTTCATACAGCTGAAGACATGCTTACTCTCTAAAAAATATATGGAGTATACTTTATCCATCTTTGGGTGATGTTCATTTCTTTTTCTAGCTGAGTCAAACTTCTGAGAGAGGAGAGGAGGCATCTGAAAAAATGCAAAGGAAAGGGCTTGCAGAAATGACCAACTCGGCCAGTTTAAGTCCATTCCTGACCGCCCTCTCTTCCCTTCCAGGACTCGCCAACTAACATGTTTTCCCACCTCAAGGACTCTCCAGCTCACATCTGTTGATTTGTAGCTTGCTATCCAACTAATGTTCTTATCTCTGTAGCTGTGTAGGAAAACTACTTTTACAAGACTGTGTAAAACTGATTGTTATATTACACTTAATGCTCAGCCTTTGTACACAAATCCGCTGAGAAAGTGACGACATCACTAAGTGCTACTTTCTACTTATAGCCTCAGTGTCCCATCTCTCTGAGAATCCCATAACAGCGTTGATAATGCCAAGGTCACAGGTTCTACAAGGCAGAATGACCTGTAAATAGGTAAGACCAATGGTCTAAAAGTTCCTCCTCTCTTACAGCCCCCCACCCAAACCTCCCCCTCCCATCCTGAGTCATGAGGCACATGTGAAACCTCAAACAAAAGAATCACATGCCCCTTGCATGGACACTGCAGAGGTAAATAAACTGTAATAAATCTAACCAAAGCGAGCTCGTGCATGGAGTTGTTAACCCCACACGCTCTGCAAGCCAATAAATTCTTCTTCTAACAAAGTTGTCTGAACATCCAGTTTCCTCCATCGGGTGTTTCTTCCTGAAATATTCCCTTTTTGAGATCTATAACTTCAATACTGGGATAAAGGTTAACCACTATTTAAGTATATTGTATCAGTAATTTTCAACTGGAGGTAATTTCGCCCCCCAGAAGACATTTGGCAATGTCTGGAGACATTTTGTGTTCTCATAGCTGGTAGAGGAGGGCAATGCTACTGGCATTTAGTAAGTAGAGGCCAAGGATGCTGCTAAACATTCTGCAGTGTGAGAGACAGGCCCCCACAGCAAAGAGGTATTTGGCCCCCAACGTCAAAATTTCGAAGTTGAGAAACTCTGTGTTAAATAATGGGGACATGACAAAGATAAGTAAATTCATCTTCTTAAGCTACCATAACAGAATACCATGGACAGGGTGGCCTGATCAACAGAATTTATTTTTTTCAGTCTTGGAGGCTAGAAGTCTAAGATGAAGGTGCCATCAGGATTGTGTCTGTCGAGAGCTCTCTTGGCTTGTAGATGTCTCTTCGCTGTGTACTGCCTTCTCGCTGTGTTCTCACATGGTCTCTGTGTGTGCGCATATGCAGAGAGAGAGAGAGGAAGAGAGAGAGCGCGCGCGCACACGCGCACACGAGCATGCAAGCACAAGCAATCTTTGGTGTCTCTTTCTCTTATAAGAATACCAGTCTTATCAGATTAGGGCTTTACTCTTGCGACCTCATTTAACCTTCATTATCTCCCTAAATGCTCTCTCTCCAAATATAGTCACATTGGAAGTTAAGGCTTCAACATATGAATTTTTTTGGGGGGGGGGTGGTTGGCGGGTAGAGGACACAATTCAGTTTATAACTATGAGGAATAAGAAATAAGTATAATTATAGATAAATATATTTCAAAGTAAGGAAGAAATACTCATAACTACTACATTCCTTATTTATATCACCAATCATGTGGTCTTAGCTGATACTTATAATTTCTTTCTTTCGCTATTTATTCCATAGTCCCTTTGCTATTGGCAAGCATCTCAGCTAGTCTTGGTTCCTAGTTTGGTGGGTTAACTCATACTTTCATTCCCGAAGTATCTCTGCCATTAGCAGCCCTGCTTGTTGTGTGTTGTAGTGGTTTCCATTAACCTTTATAACAATGCATGGGGATATACTAAGAGATACCAGGAGGTCAGTATTCCATACATACTCTTTATGATTCCAAACCCTCCGGGTGGTAGCACCTCTATTTCTTCTTGAGAGTCAAGATCAGTTACCCCATTCAGTGCAGTTATCCTCTCTGCCTGTCGATTCACTGGCATGAGGAGCCCAAAGTGGCCAGTTGTGACTGTATCAACTTCTTGCATAATGGAACCATTGTTTATTTTGTAATGGAAGTATTTCTGCTTTGAGAACTAAGACTTCTAAACCATTAGAGCCCAAAGTCGTGGAGATAGGAAGCATAAATTTGGATTAAGAGCAGGGACTAGTGGATCATTATAAGGAGCCACTCCTGTTTCTACCTCTTGATTTCCAGACCTGTGAATCCTGGTTACAGGAGAAACAATACCATATATTAGTCACTGATTTAGAACATATGCAGCATCTTGGAAGACATTGCCCCAGCCTTGCAAGATGTTGCCAGCCAGCTAGAGCTGTTATTGAATCTTCTAAAGCCCTTTCCACTTTGTCACCCAATAGCTTCAGGGCAATGGGGAAAACAGTAAATCAGTAAATTCCACAAGCATGAGCCTATTGTTATATTGCATTTACTGTAAAATAAGCTCATTGATCAGAAGTAATGCTTGTGAGTAAAATGCCATAATGTTAAATAAGGCATCCTGTAAGTTCACAGATGATGGTTTCTGTAGAAGCATTGTGGGCGGGGAAGACAAATCTATATCCAGAGCAAATATCTGTTCCAGTGAGGACTAAATGCTGCCTGTTTTTTTTGATTGAAGTGATCCAGGGACCATATCAGTGGCTTTGTTGCTCTCTGCTGTTGGCAGATTGAGCATTCAGCAGTGGCTGTAGATACATTAGCCTTGGTGAGTAAGTCCATGTTGCTGAGCCCATGCATCACCTCCATCCTTGCTGCCATCACCATTTAGTTTGTGAAGCCACTGGGCAAGGACAGGGGAAAGAGGCTAACCAACATCTGCAGATTAGGTCATCTTGTCTACTGATTATTAAATTCTTCCTCTGCTGTGGCTACTCTTCAGTGAGCATTTATATGCAAATTATCTTTACCCCTGAGTCCATTCACATACCTTTTCTCCAGAGCTCCTTTTCCTGACGTCTGGCCAAACCACTAGTTATTGCTTATGAAGCAGTGTAGATCCATACTTCTAGCCATCTCTCCTTCTAGGTAAGATAAACAACCAGGTATGGTGTTCAAAGTTCTGCCCACGGGGAGGTTGTCCCTTTACCACAGTCCTTCAGGGCCACTTCCAAGCGGGGCTCTGGTCTTATTGCTGATCACATTCAATGGTGCCAGAATGTTGTGCAGAATCATTTGGGAACCAGGCCTCTATTTTTTCTTCCTTGGTGAAGTGATCATAGAGAACTTCCCATGGGGGGTAAGAGGCAAGTTGAGAGTGGGGAGGTAATTTAACAGGAACAGGGGTCATGGGAATTTGAGCCATTTACCTCTTCAACTTATTTGTGCCAGCAGGACTTGTACAAAACTGATCTTGTATATTCTAATTCCTCTTGATGACAAAGTATTGCTGTACACACCCAATTTTATTGCTTGGTGAGTCAGACAATACCCTGTTAATAATGGGTAGTTCACATGGTAACTTGGTGACCTGTGGTCAAGTGTTGAGTCAAAGCCAGAAGTACTTTCTCAGAAGGAGGATAATTATCTGCAGAGGGTACTGTAACTCTCCTCCAAATTCCTAAAGGTCTGTGCTCTGATATGCCTACAGGAGACTACGGAAGTCTCCATAAAACATCACTATCTGCCACAGACACTTTGTTACCGTCACATCTGCTGGGTCATGTGGCCCAAGTGGCAGAGCAACCAAGATCTCCATTTAAAACAGAATTAAAAGTCTGTTTTTGCCCCTGCCTTCACTCAAGGGACATTTTTACTAGTGTATGGCATCATGTGATGGAAGATATGCAGGGGCCTATGGGATACCAGTGGATATATATTTCACCCACAGTTACTGTAATTGTTGCCTTATATTTTGGCACTTTCCTTCAGTATAATTAAATAATATAATTAAAAAGTTTGAGTCAACTTACCAAGTTGAACATCTATGCTTTTATGAGGTTAAAAGAAAGGAATTTTAAAAGTAAACTTTATGGGAGAGGATTTGCAAACTAAAGATGTATAGATTGCATATGTGGGGAAAGTCTGTTTCACTTATGAAATAGCAAAAAAGATGCACAGTTGGATTTTTTAAAGAAATACATGTTCGAACAAATGCATCATTCAGCGTTTGCCTAAATTTCCATTTTGGATGTGAAATTAATGTGTTACTTAATTTAATTATTATTTCATATATAGCATAAAATTATCTCAGAGACCTAAGATAGTTGTTAATCATTTCTTTCTTTGGAAATGTTCCTTGAGTTTTTAAAGGAGAACTACTAGGCTATTTGCATGCTGAACCATTCTGCAAATTCTCTTATCTTTACATTTATCATAGAGCTTATCTACATTTTATGTTCTAAGAACAAAAGAATTGCTGACTTTTCAAAATAGGAACAAATAGATTTGTATCACATAAAAATACTTCTCGTACTTTGGTATATAACTCTAGATGAACAGGAAAGATATTTAGAAGAAGGTATTTTTTTGTTGTTGACATAGCCCTTTAACTTCAAGAGTCTTAAAACTGTCATGATTTAGTCTAGCTAGTTTGAACTCAACTACAAAGTTTCATCTGATTTTTGTCAGAAACGTGACTTGTATAACTCTTGAAAAGAGGTTTACCTTGTAGCTAGGCAAAAATAGGATGCATGCAGAAATAGAATAAGGCTGAATCAATAATGACTGGAAAGAAAGAATGTTGAGACAAATGAGAATGCTAAGGCCTCAGAAACAGGTCATTTAGGGAGGAAATCTTAAGAACAAGAAATTACCTGGAGCGAGGAGATGCTAGTTGTTCACTCTGTAAGAAGTAGAGATGGGAATTGGAGTTTGATGATGAATCAGGGTTAAATGAAATCATTTAAGGTATCAAGTTGACTAACCCTGGCAGGGTAAATCTGAAAACAGGCAGATGATAATTACAAAATAAAATTTATGGGAAAATACAATGGCCTAAGATTAGCGGTCTCCTAGATGTTAAAGCAAACCTTGACTGTAGTGTGTGTTCTCAGTAAATGTGGATTGAATGAATGAGGTTTTGAAAATAACCTCAGTTTGTAAAGTAGATGTTGATCGGGAAGGAGGAATTGGTTGTTGGTGGGTTAAGGCTGGAATGTGAAGCAACTGGAGAATAATAGGATAATTATTCATAGATAAGACAGGAGAAGCTGTTTGAAATAAAAAGAGGCCAAACTAGGGCCATCTAAATGAAGTTTGCTTCTTCCAGCAACAAATAATTAAGTTCCATACTCGTAAATGTGTATGTATGTGTACGTTTTGTTAATTATCTGCACTAGGTCAACCATTGTGTCTTAATTTATAGTACAAAATTTAAGGTGTGACATCCTCTTGCATGCCACTATTCTAAGTTTCCACCTGCCACCTAAATCCTGAAGAATTTATTTTGCTGATACTTATATTTGATTTTCTGTTTTAAAAGGGATAAAAACAAAAAAGTCTATTTCTATACCCTTATCATCTTTTCTATCATCTGTTTTTCTACTCTTGATTTATTCTTCTCCTCTCTGCTTCTTACAAATCACTATTCATTTCTTTTGCACTAGGGAGAGGAAGTTCAATGTCAGTATGTTGTGACATGTGCAGGACTTTACTCAGACCGTATTTCTGAGTTGAGTGGTTGCAATCCCAATCCTCAAATTGTACCTTTCCGGGGAGATTACCTGCTCTTGAAGCCAGAAAAATGCTATCTTGTAAAAGGAAATATTTATCCGGTAGGTAATGATGCTCTTGCCTTCTCACCCTTCTCAAGATGACTATTGGCAAAAAGGGAATGAAACAACTTTTGTCTGGTTCAGAAGTAAGCAGTTTTTTGAAGGGCTTTTTGTGTAAGCACTTCACCTGTTTCTCTTATGTCAAATCCCTAAATCCTTATTCTGATATCATAATCATTAAATTATACTTAATTGCCCATAAGTACATGTCTCCAGAAAGCATGAGTTTACCTTGGGAAGGGCTATCAAAAGAGAACCTAATTGATTCTTCTTTCTCTCTAGTGGAAAGATCACTCATAAGGGAACTTTTCCTTTTAGCATACCCAGATATGCAGCCCTCTTTCTCAGTTCACTAACTTTAGGTTCAGAAAAGAGGATGTGGCCACTCTATAGTTTCATGGTATAGACGACAGAGCCCTTTAAATGAAGAGTTCCTTCTTCTGTCTGGAACTACTAGGTTGAAATAAGTTATTAGTATTTAGCTACTTACTGTTTTTGACCTTGCCAAAACATCCATTTCATCTACTTCAAACTAATATACTCCAATTTTATAAAAACTTGTGTCATAAATGTGTGTTTTTCTGGCAGCTCTGATTTTACTTGCCAGCCACATATATCCCTAGTTGGGAGGCAGAGTGTTGGGGGAAGGCCAGGGCAGGGAATAACCTGAAGTAGAACAGTTCTTTTTTTTTTTTTACCCAGGAAGAGGAATAGATGAGACAGTGTCTATTAGTCCAGGTAGTATCAGTGTTTCCTGCTTGGCATTTCTAGGCAGAAGCATGTAAGTAGAAAAGTATATCTGAGAACAGGTCAAAGTAATGAAAATTAAATGTATAGGAAGAAAGCGATTTATATTTCCAGTTAAATGTTTGAGCGCATACTAAAATGCAGAATGAAATGGGGCTAACAGCTCTTCCCTGTGTTAAATCCGTAGGTCCCAGATGGCCGGTTTCCTTTCCTAGGAGTTCACTTTACACCAAGGCTGGATGGCAGTATTTGGCTAGGGCCTAATGCAGTTCTCGCATTTAAACGAGAGGGCTACAAACCCTTTGACTTCAATGCCAGAGATATTGTGGATGTAATTACCAAGAGGTAACTTTATTTACTTAAAAAAAATGATTTTAAGTGCTTATCTTTTTAATGTGGGAAATTTTGTCTTTATCGATATTTGATTTATTGAGTAAATCTTCATATTTGTGATTAGTGTATTGATTTTTTAATTAGTCCAAATTAAGAGCTTTGTGGAATAAGCATAATGTTTTAACTACTTCAAGAAAATCTTGATAATTCAGGGTTATGTCTGGTTTAAAAGAATAAGACTAAGAACTAGTCACATATCTGACCACCCAAATCTTGTTTTGCTAAACTTCTAGTTGAGTTTGAAATAAAAAAAGAAATTTCTCTTAAAATCAGTAGATGACTCACTCTGATAAGATTATTTCAAACCAATTACTATCGTTTTGAAAATCACTCGAGAAATTTCTGATAGCCAAAGTTGTTTCCTTTTGTGGAAAGCTAACAATAATATTGTGTTGATCTGGTACGTAGGTTCTTTTCCTATTGTAAGAACTCAATAAGGTATTTTGGGGGGTCCTTTTAGCAGTGTTGTTCTCCAGTGTGTTTCATATCAAAATTACTAGAAAGTTTTTTAAACTGTGCTTGAGTTTTGCCTTCCACAAATTCTGAAGCAGAAGGTTTTTCCAAGCACACATGCTGGGAAGCCCGATCCTATATATATATATAGGCTCTTCAGTCCCGTATGAGGATCACTACTAGGGTATTTTACCTCTGACTGAGAGAAGAAAAGTAGGGTAAATGCCTCAGTTCTTTAATGCCCTGATTTCAAGATCTGCTAATGCCTTTAAGTATGTGTTGAAAACATGAAATATTTGTATTAGAAAGCCTTTTTGTTGGCAGGCTTTATAGACTCCTAGTTTGTAACCAGTATTCCCTGGGAATTTGAGTTTGAAAGGTTTTTATCTTTGGAGTTTAGAAGGTATTCCTTTGATGAAATTTCCTTCTTTTATTGGCCAAAAGTTGATTTTCTTTTAATATGTGGTTTTTCTGACTTTGACTAGATTTTTGTGACGCCTCCGCCCATCTAAATCTAATAGTTGTAAAGGTGTTTTATAGTAATAAAAAATTTCTTTCTCTCATAAAGATTTTATTTTCTTTGCTTTCAGTGGCTTGATTAAACTGGCATTACAGAATTTCTCCTATGGAGTCAATGAAATGTATAAAGCCTGTTTTCTCAGTGCAACAGTGAAGCACCTTCAAAAGTTTATTCCTGAGATTACTATCCGCGATATACTTAGGTAAGGAAAAACCATAGGATTGTACATACAGTCATGACCTAGGTGAATTTTTGAGGTGGTGATTCGTAAGCACACTGGAAGCAGACAGTGTGTCCACTGAATCTTTGTGTGTTCTCTCCCAACAAGATGTTGAGTTCCTTTTGCAGTGCCTATATTGGACCTTGCTGCATCATGGCCCTTAGTCCTTGAACTAGGTCCATTTATAATTATCTAGACTACCTTATAACATTAAACTGAAATCTTCATTGCAGCTGTATTGTGATGCCACCTTCGCCATTGTGTCTAGCTATCAGTTGCGATAAAAACACCTTGCTTGAAATTTTTAAAATCTCCCTGGCCTCTGCCTCTTGTGATTCCAGAGCCTTTTATCTTTAATTCAGTTAGGATCAATGATCACCATTTGTGTTAACTAGTTAGGTAATAAACACATTAAAACATCTATTTTGATTGATTCTTAACACTTTTTAGAAACACACTCCTATACCTAGCCTCTTAGCTTGTTTCTTCTCTACTGTTTTGTTTTTCTTTCTTGGGTCCTACTCCACTCAGGGACTTTGTTTGCAGGACAGAAGTTGGAAGTAGTGTGGTAACCATCAGTCTGAGACTTTGTTATGTGGGTAACAAGGAAATGAGGCAAAGGAAGGATTACTTAAAACAGTTTTTTTTTTTTTTTTTTAAGATAAAAGGTTTTCTGGACTTGATCTTTAAATTGTCCTAAATACTACCCACGCTGTTTCCTTTTCTCTTTGGGTGTTCACCTTTTTCCCTGAACAAGCCATTCATTAAGCCTAATCAACAGTTTACTTTGAAGTACCCCTCCTTTATGAATCCATCCCCTAAATTTCTAGAGACCTAAGTGTCTGTTGTCTCGGTAACAGCTGCTGAACTTGCCTGGTGTAAAATGTCAGCAGCTTGACTCTGTATCTGGGAAGAGAGCAATAATCGTGTCTGCTGTCTCCCTGAAGGGAGCATCCTGGTCTAAATCTGACTCTAATGTATCATTCTTAGACCAGCCTCTTTGAATCCTTAGAAGAACTGTTAAAACCCTGGTAATGTTTTTGCTCTATCTCTTTCACCCCTCTACTTAACTTCTGAAATGGAAGGGATAAAAATATCTAGGCTTTATTTTCTTTCATACACCTATAAATAAAGGCTTTTATGTTTTCAGTGGTCCACTTTAACACCTTGTAATGTTTTATATTTGAAAATAGGTTGGTCAAATCTGGTATCTGTCACTGGTACTAGTATTCCTTGGAAAACACAATAGATGGGGATAGTGAATTCCGTGTTTAAACAGTTGTAGTGAATTCACTACCTATTTTTAATTACCACCCTTTCATAGAAGCCTGAGGAAAACTCTATACCAGTGAATTTCATATGGTAGAACTGGACTTGGGGCTTGTAGCTTTTGGTGAACACTCCTCTGCCTGTGGGTATAAGGGTGTGAATTTCATTTACCAGTTTCATTGGCAAGTAGTAAAGAAGGGAATACAGCACTGTAGGCAGGTGCATTGAGGGACAAATTCAGTCCAATCTCAGATGAGTTTCTCTTTGGAGACAGAGAAGTTGTACATATTTTGCAATTTACTCCTTCCCCTTTACTCCATTTCTGTAGCTATTGTATGCAGGAAATTATCAGTAACAAAAAGGAAGTTATAGAAGATATATTTGATACCATTTATATAAGTTTACACATTACCATATATTATTTATGGATCACACATGCAATGTGAAAATAAAAACAAGTGCAGTGGTAAACATCTAATTCAGGAAATGGTTACTTCAGGGGAGAGAAGGGAATGGGATTCAGAGAGTTCCACAGGAAGGTATTATTTCTTAATAGCTTTATTTCTTAAGCTGTTTCATAAAAAAAAAAAAAATAGGTGTTGATTGTGTTATTCTCTGTACCTTGTAACATGCCTGACACATTAAATAGGAATAACAACAAAGATCGGTAGACTTTCCTACATTTTGAAGTCCAGGTCTTGCCTATCTTGCAACCCACTATAGTAAAACCATCAATCCCTATCATTAATATTGAGGTAGAAGCAAATTAAGCAGTTCTAGATAGTGAAAGGGAACCAAAGCAGTGCTTTTAATGAATTATTTCGCTCAGGCTGGTGTCCTTAAATTGTAATAACCTCCAAAGGGCATCTGACTTGACTTCTCATTGCCTAGCCAGAGCATCTTGGGCGATAACTTACTGGTGAACATTGGAATGTAAAATTATAATCTGTCAAATATATTCATTAGGTGTACAAACTTTTCATTGTTACATCATGACGTTTAAGGTTCTTAATTTTAGCTCCAAAGTCCTTTAATTTATTCTGCGATTAATTTTGCCATAGTCATCTAACAGCAGTTTCTATTTGTTAAGCATTGTAAGGATGTAAAAGACGAAGATGTATATGCTAAGATCCCCTTTGTTCTCCACCCTTCACGTTGAAAATTTCTTCTTTGGGGAATTTCTTATTTAGGCAAGATGTTTTTATCATAAGTGAAAGCTAAAGATCATACTGTGTCATTGTGAAATGCAAAGGTGAAAGCCAAATATGCTTGCAGTAAAGATGATATAGATCAGGGTTTTGTCAGTCTTGGCACTGTTAACATTTCGGGGCAAATAATTCTTTGTTGTGGGAAACCGTCCAGTTCATTGTCGGATGTTTAGCAGCATCCTTGGCCTCAACTTGATGCCAGCAGTACTCTTCTAGTCATGACAACCAAAAATGTCTCCAGACATTTCTAAATGTCCTCTAGGGGGCAAAATCTACTGTTGTTGAGAACCACTAGTCTAGAGAATTTGGTAACCCTCACACTACAAAATACTAAGAAAGTATGGAGAAAAATATAATAAAAATCCTTTGAACTACATATAGCTGAGAATGCAAAAAAGTAAGGGGCGATCTTAGGAGCAAAAACGAAGAGGAAATTGAAAACCCAAGTACTAAGAGGACTTGGTTCTGATGCTGTCCAGGAAGGATAGGGAGAATTTGCTAGTTTTGATATAAATATGTGAGTTTTAGTTTTAATTGATATGTGATTTTCATACAGTAAAATAATACAGATCTTAAGTACTCAGTGAATTTAGACAATTGTATAGACTCATGTATCTACCACACAAAACAAGATATAAAATATTAGGGACTTATATTTTAATTTTCACTCAACTACTAGAAAAGAGGCCTTGGGTCTGTAAAAGTTGGAACTGAGAACTCGTGTAAAGCCAGAGACCCTTGAAGGGCTACACCCTCAGTGAAAAGGAAGTCTACAAAAACAATTCCCCTTGGCACCAGAAAGTATTAAAGAATTTTGTCTGTCCTGGTCTTGAGGGAAGTGGGGAATGTGGAATTGATGAAATCTACTGAAAATCTAGAGCCCCGGGCCTGTCCTCACAAGTGCTTGGGGTTTGAATTTATAACACCCAGCTTAATCTGGGAATCTTAGCTGAGAAATTAGTTTGAAAAGTAGGTTCGGACTTATTCGGATCCCGCTTCAAACTATTTCTCCCTCTCCCTCCTCTTACATTAAATAGATTAGGGAGAAAGTGCAAATCAGGATAATTTCACCACAGACTGAATATTGTTGATTCTAAGCAATTATTAGTTTTGCATTATTATTATTTTTAAGAATCTTTTTAAAAGAAATATGCATTGATGTGAAATGATGTGCCACCTGGGATTTGCTTTAAAATAAACCAGTGGAGAGAGGTGGACAGCAAGTGGGTATATAGATGTAACAAGATTGGCTATGTATTGATTATTATTGGAATTGGGTAATACATAATTGGGAGTTTATTATACTGTTCATTTTATTCTTGTACATGTTTAAAAATTTCATTAAAAAAAAAAAAAGTGTTCCCAGAATAGTAATGAACCTGGAGCACCTGATAGGAGCAAATGTAAAACCTCTGTGAAGGGACAAAACTTCAACCCAACTCCCATAGTATTCCCTGCTGAACAGAAATTTACCATCAAAAGTTACAAAGCATCATAAGTGAGACTAAGCAGATAGAATAAATGCCAGAATTAGGCCCCTCACATTTCTGGGTGATAGTAATTTTAAGAACCATAAAGTGAATATGCTCCAATGAATTAAAAACAAAAAGAATGGAAAACATGAAAAAGAATAAGACCAAAAAACAAAACAAAACCAAAACAACCACTAGACAAATTAGGAAACAAACTAATTAGAATTTCTAGAAATGAAAAATATAGTTCTTATCTTAAATTTTAAAACTCAAATAACTAAGTTAGACAGCTGGTTAGATCTTAAGAGAAAATTAATAAAATGAAAGTTAAATCTGAAGAATGCAGAGAACAATATTGCAAAATAAATACATCATGTGGAAATTAAAAGACGAGAAGAAGAAAATGAGAAGAGTCTAGCTTGTATCACATAGATGTTCCAGAGAAATTGAGAAGAGACAATATTATGAAGAGGTGTATTTGAGAATTTTTTAGAATTTACAAAAAATATATAAAATTCAGGATACACAGTGAATCCCACCTGAATAAATAAAACTGAACACAAAAATGGAAACAATTATTTGCCTTCCAAATCAGGCGAAGGAGGAAAAAAATATAGAAAACACAGTAAGTTAAGAAAGGAGGTAGGAGAACCCCAGAATAATCAGGTTAAATAGCATACAATAAAATGGTAGAAATCAAACATACTAATAATTACAATAAATGTAAATGTGATTAATAGTTAAGGTGGAGATTGTCAGGTCAGATTTTAAAAATTTCATCTATGTGCTAGACAAATGCTTTTTAGAAGAAAGATGAATACTGGGTTTATTTCAGATGAACTACATCATAAGCCAAAAATTATTATTAGAGATAAAGTCATCCTAAATTTGATGCATGTAATATGAAATACAGAAAACAAAAACTGACATATCTACAAGCAGAAATCAATAAATCCACAATTGTAGTGGGTGATTTTAAGACATGTCTATTGATAGAAGAGATCTAGCAAATAGAATATAGATTTGAATAATACTTGATTGAATGGATTTCTAGAACTCCCCCACCCCCATTACAGAATATTTGTGTTATTCAAGACCTCAAAAAACATTTACAAAGGCTGAAAATGTCCTAAGCCCTAAACCACATTTCTCGTGTCACAATCCAGTTAGGTTCAAGATTAGTTGCCAAAATACCCTTCCTTCATGTTTGGAAATTAACGTGAAACTGTTTACTTTCCCCATACCACCATGATAAATTTAAATATGCTCATGTGAACTTCACTTTTAGCTTATTTGGAACTGGCCAAAGATGTCAGGTATAGCCTGTCATAGATGTTTTCTAGCCCACCAGATAATGCCTGTTGCAGAACAAAAAAACAGTAAATACAGTGCTTCTCAGATGAATGAGTGCTATGATTATATATTTACCTATTGTTTCTGGACATATTTAAGGGTCTAGGATGTACATTCCCATTAAAGTTAGCTATAAATATAGTAAAATACATGGCTACAAATAGTGCTAAACCATTAAATGTTTGTTTTTTGATCTATTAAAATGGAATTTTTAAAAATTAGAAGTTAAAAAATTAAAATTTTCTGACCTTATTGAATACTTCCTGTGTACCAGGCACAAACCTAGAAATAGGAGTGAAGAAAGGGTGTTGTACAAGGTGCTGTCATTACCCTCAAGACGTTTATGATTTATCTTACCTGAAATTTTAGATTATGATTCTCATTTCAAGCTGAGGTATTCTGAGAGGGAGTGCCTATATGTAATCATACAAAAAAAAAAAAAAAAAACCCTGAAGCTGCATTAGGTACTGAAGAGAGAACATGAGAAACTTGGTAGTTTAAAGATTTCATGTTAAATAGTTACTTTAGTTTGAATTAAAGTGAGATCCTTAGAAAAACTTAATATTGTACATTGTTTTTTATAGTTTAAATTATAGGTCTTGAACACTCGGGCAGGAATATAGGAAACTTAAGAACATAGTTGGTGTTTGTAAGCAAAATAAGTATACACATTTTTAACTGTAGTTAATCAATATTAACTTCTATTTATTTAGAAGGAGTAACGGGAATGTACTAACTAAACCTCTGTAGAAAGGAAAGTTTTCCTCTGAACACTCACCATCAGTGGCTGGTCATGCCACCGTGTGTACCCTACACATTGGCTTTCTGCCAGATAAAAAGGGAGGGACAAGAAACTCCTAGAAAAAAACTCTTAACAGAAGCAGCAGCATTGTCCAAGAAAAGGGGAGAAATGCTGCTTTGATGAGTTGTGAAAAACCAGAAATGTAAAATGTATGACATAGGCCACATGCTGGCTGACACACTGATATGTATCCTTACCCAAAGAAATTTTAGTTTTAGTCTTATTCTATCTTGTGTTCTAAGTGTTATATCTGATTCTTAATTGGAAATCCTTACAGCTCAAAAATCTCTTGTCCAGATTTCCTGCAAGTTTCTGTAGAACAGGTACTTACTTTTATTATAGAACCTTTCACCCTTGTTGTAATCCTTGTTTATCTTTCTACAAATGAAACATCTAGCTGTGTAACTTCAGGCAAGTCACTTAATTACTCTGTTTCTTTGCTGTTAAATATAAATTCTTAGAGTTGTTATGAGGACTACATGAGAGAATTCCTAGCACAAAGTAAACACTTGGTAAGTAATAGCTGTTATCATTATCTCTCCTCTGCCAGGCTGAGGTCTTAGAAGGCAGTGCTCTTATATTGTTCTTCGTATCTTCCTCAAGTACTTATCTGCATTGGGCCAATGCAGAATCAATAAAAGTGTTTAATATTGTTGCCTCATTTCTTGAGACTTGGCAGTGAGTTTAAGGCAGCTGTTTTCAAACTGGGTTTTCTGGAATAGTTTCAATGAAGGTGCATTTGGATTTCAAAAATATTTTGTTTACGTTTCATCGGTGAATTTTTAAACTATCTTAAAAACAAAAAAAATATCTAATTTGTAAACTCAAGTGTTATAAAACACAACTTTTAGTAGTAAAGGCTCTTACTGTATTAATATGCTACCAAATTCATTTCTGTGCTTTTCCTGTCATTTCTGTTTAATAATTAATTGAAAGTTATCCTGATATTGAAGGCTAACCTGTTAAAAATAAAAACAAACTACAAAAAGGACTCGCTACCATTTGAAAACATTTCTCTCCATAAATTTTAGTAGTGTACAATCGAAACAAAATATACACACAAAGTAGAATTCTGTACCAGATATAGGAATGCAACTGACATGCATATCTCTTGCTTTCATTCCTTTGTATTAATCAGAAGAGCCTTATTATTCCTATTAATTTTATAACAATTTTATAAATTTAAATAAAAAAATATATCTATTCTAATTAAATATGGATTTATCTGCTACTTTGGGGAAAAGACAGCTATTTATAACTAACTTACCTATTTGTATATTCATTTGATAAGCATTTATTGACACTATGAAGTGGCTGGCATTATGCTCTAGGCTGAGGATGTAAGTTTTATAGGCTACAACTAACAGCCTTCGGCTAAATACAAACCTGTTGATTCCACATGATTGTGCATTTCGAAGAATAAAGAAGGCTTTATTGCTTTAAGAATACTTTGAAAATGCTGACTTTTAAAGTGTCCTATTTTATCCAGTCAGTTGACTACCATTCTTGGCTTTGCAGAGGACCAGCTGGAGTAAGAGCCCAAGCCCTGGATAGAAGTGGAAATCTGGTAGAAGATTTTGTATTTGATGGAGGAGTTGGGGTTATTGGAAATCGCATTCTTCATGTGAGAAATGCACCTTCCCCTGCTGCTACGTCTTCCCTTGCAATTTCTGGAATGATTGCAGATGAAGTGCAACAGAGATTTAAATTGTAAATAATGAAAGGAGCTATGTATGCATTTTAATCTCCACATTCAGCAATAAGAATGTACTAATTGCATTCTTTAATTTTAAGAAAAACGGCTTGAAAATATTTTTAGATATCTCATTTAGATAACCACTGAATTGTTAAAAGGATATAACATAGAAATAATAATTTTTTAAAGTCCATGCTCTTATACTTTGTGAGTAAAGAGAAAAGGAACAGTTGTATCTGTCCTGAATCCCTGACTTTGTTAATGATTTGTCCTCACCAATCGTAATCAAGAGATTTGGCTCTTTTACAATGTCTGGGAATAATGGCATAAAAAGTTGCTTATTCTTTTAACTTTTTGGCTTTCTAATATCTAAGCTTTCTGTCTCTCGTAGACAAGAAATTATACCATAGGTTGCAAACCTTTTAATTTTGAAGAGTCATGGAAAAGTTCACATTATTTAGAGCAACAGTATTTGTATTTGGGAATTCAAAGTTCCTCACTTAAAATATATGTGAAATTTTACATTTTTAAGTAGTTTGAATAAGATTCTATCTTAGCTATAATATTTCTAAGAACAAACTTTGCAGAGAAATTCCAAACCTTTATTATTCCAAGTCTCTCTATAAATGAGTTGGTATAGAGTCATCACTAAATCTAAACAGCAGTACACTGTGAATGCTTGTTGACAACTCATCAGTTTTCTGTGGCTGAGAAAATAAAAGAACTTATGACTGATAGGTTTTTATGAGAACAGTTTTAGAATCCTGGCACTGATATACAAAACTCTGTAATTTAAAAAATTATTTACTTCATATCTCTGTTCTTCAGTTACACCAAGATTCACAAATGTCGGCCAGGACCACCGATGAACTATGCCTACTTGGTTTCTCAGGGATCCTATAAACTTTAATGAGGATATTTCTTTATTTTTGGAAAATACCTAACTTTGAGGCATTCACTTTTGTAAACCGCAAAAGTGCCTTACGTGCATGTGTACTTCATGAGCATTTAAAATTGTTGGCCAGGGCCAGACTGTACATTACATACTGTATAAATGTGTTTGGTATCTGTCGAAATGATTCTTGCAATTCAGAAAGTTGGAAAATAGAAATATAAATGAAAATATGGCAGCCTACTGATTGGGGTAACTTTTATTACAGAAACACCATTTAGGTGGTTTTATCCATTCCCTCACATATACTCTCTCAGGATTAATCTACCCTTGATTTTTTTTCTTCCTTTCATCACTCCAAAGCTGTGTGATAGATGAGTTAGAAGGATATGCATTTTGGTTGATAGGAAAAACTTTTTTGTTTTCTTCCTTTTCATTTCAAGCCTCGATGATTACATCGATTGAGCTACCTCATCCCATTAATTCGAAAAGCTACACATCATCAGCTCATGTTCAAGAAGTAGCACACATCCCAGGTAAATAGACTAGGCAATTATTTGAAATTTGGGATGAGCATATTAGAAGCATTCAGAAACCATTCACAGAGGAAACAAGCCCCAATAGTTCTTCATAACAACTGATTCCTTCAAGAAATGTGACACACAGGATATTTTTCTGTCCCATTACAAGACTTGGAAGAGATGGAAAATATTACAATTTTCTATTTCATCAGTGGGAGGACTACATATGCACTAAGCTGTGAAAGACTGAAATTACAAAAATAACTGTCCTAATTAGAGTACCCTCATTCCATGTGGATCTCTACTTTACTCTCCAAAATTATAAGTGAAAAAATTAAAGTGTTTTGAATGTGTAGGTTAGTCTCTTTGTAAAACATTTTGTATTTATGTCAGTAGGGGTTTGTTGTGTGATACTGATATAATATTTCTAAGTTTTGTGTTTCTAAGAGAAGAAAATGTATATTAATATTAAAAATATTTTAATGAGCCTTGGTGTTATGAACATAATTTTTAATTTCATAAAAACTCTGATTCAGATAAAGTTTTTGTCTGTAAAACTTGAACTATCATAGCTTTGTAGCTGCCAATCTTTAAAAAAATTTCGTCTTTGTGTACAATAGAAAAATGAGGTAGAGTAGTTTATAGTTTGGGTAAAAAGTGGAACTCTTCCTCACAAAAATGGCTTTCCATCTGGTAGTGATGACAATATCTGGCTGACCTCAGTGTCATCTTCATGCCCCTGAGCACCAGGGAACATTATTTCTGTTCCATAGAAGAATGTATATAACATAAACACACACTGCTTTAATGGGTGAAAGGAATCCAATAAATAAATCATTCTTTCAGAATTGTATTAAAAATCCTAGTTCTTGGGAAAATATTTTTGGTATGTTATTTCTTACAGGGGATCGGCTTCTGGGCATGAGCTTCCCCATTACAAGGCAAATGATTTATCTGAGTACCTGCTCCAACTTCTCTCTGGCAGGTGGACTGTAAGAGAACCAAAGTTAGCTATAGCAATGAACCATGAAAGTGAGCGACAATGACATTTGTTTTCTGTGATATTGCTTTGGTTACTGACGGACAGCACTCAGTGTGTTTAATACTTCCATTTTTATTTATTTATCTTTATTTTTATGCCTATAGCACCTGGTCTTCATAAGTGGAATACTCTCATTTTTAACCCTTGAAGCAGGTGCTTATAATGAGGTTAGAAAATTTTTATTAAAAAAATGACTTTTAATTAATGTTCTGAATAAATACCACATTCATATAGTTAAGAATTCAAACATCACAAAAAGGTACACAGTGAAGTCTTCTCTCCTCCAGCCACCCAGTCCTCATCACTGAGGTAACAAGAATTGTCCATGTCTTGTGCAGCTTTGCAGGTCATATGTGTGTGTGTGTGTGTGTGTGTGTGTGTGTGATCTCCTTAACTTTTTTTGCACATGGTAACCTACTCTGAATATTATACTTCCTGCTCTTTTCATTCTGCTGTGTATCTTAGAGAATGTTCAAATGGCCTCGAACACAGTAACCTGGTTCTTTTTATGTGACCTTACAGGTTTCATTCTATGTATGTATGATTATTTTTGAGCAAGTCCCTATTCCTACTAATGATTATTTAAATTGTTTATTTCGAGTGTATTTTTTGCTTTTGCTGTAATGATACTGCAATGAATAACCTTGTGCTAAGTCATTTCACATTTGAGCAAGTATATCTATAGAATATATTCCTAGAATTTGCTGGGTCAAATGGTATGTGTCTTTGCAACTTTCATACATAATTGTCAAGTCGCCCTTGATGGAGGTTGAACCAACTTACACTCATACATTAGAGTATCTCTTTACCCATACTCTCACCAACATAATGTATAATCAAACTTTTTGATCTGTGCTATTCAAGTAAGTAAAAATATAACACTATAATTTAAATTTGCATTTTTCATAATATGAAGTTGAACATCTTTAACATGTTGAGACGTATTTCCTTTTCTCTGAACTGTCTTTTCATATCCTTTATCCTTTTTTTTCTTACTGAGTTTTAGTCTTAATTCATCGGAACTTCTTTAGATATTAGGAAAATTAACAACTAAAGAAATGAGTTGAAAATATTTTTTCCAGTTTGACATTCATTTTTTGGCTTAGCTGGTGGTGGGTTTTTGTTTTTGTTTGTTGTTGTTGTTTTTGGCCATACATTTAAAAAATAGAATGTATCAACCTTTTAGATTTTATATCATAGCAGAAAGGTTTTTTGTACTCAGGAATAGTTATTATTTATATTACAGAATAATTATAAACAAACTATAGTTTTGTTTTTATATTTAGGTCTTTGGCACATCATAGTGTAGAGTGTGGGGGTATAGATCCAATATTTTTTTCTAGATGGCCCATTTGTCTGGTTGGGAAACTTTTTACTGGTGTCATTCTTGGATTATCCTCCAGACGCACATGGATCAAATTTCTGTTTGCCTAGTTCAGAGATCACAACTCAGATGCCTGTAGAGACTAGGCAGGTTACATAAAAGGGTGAAGAGTGCCAGGTAGGGAATATAGCCAACTGGAAATGGGATGGCATACTTTGCTAAAGAGGGCAGCCACTACTCACTGCTGATTATTCCCTTGTAGGAATGCAGCAGGGCCCAGTGTTGCCAGATCTTTGTCAAGAGAAGCTGGAAATCCAGATAAATAAAGTCTCTTGATTTTAAAATGTTAACAATTCCATAAATTCAAATATAGCCTTGGCTAAACAAAATGTGTCTCGAGCCAGATTTGGCCTAGGGGAGGCTTCCCATATCCTTGGCCAAGAATGAAACTTCCCACTAACAACTTTTCTATAAGAAAATACAATCTAGTAGTTTGACAGTTTAACAGTTTATGGCTGGAGTTTAGGAGAGAAAAGACAAAGTCTTCGCCCTCGCTGATTGAAAGATTACTTTGAGAAATATAAACATTTCACTATTCTACCTTTTATCCCCAGGACATGGGAATGTGGATGTTGCCATTTATCAGAAGACATTCTTGATTCAGTGGATATTTGGATTAGAAAAATTGCGTAGCTATTTATCCTGGAACTGAAGTGAAGCACAGACGTTTGTTTTGCATCCTGTCCTCTTTCTCGTTGCTGGTGGCTGGGAACAATCTATTATAATTCATGTGCTCAGCATCTTTAGTGGGATAAAGTTTATACTAATGAAGTTTCCAGAGTCATTCCTCTTCAACTCAGGAAAGCTTATGGTCTACGAATCTTTTTGGGATTGCTGTTGAATATGGCTGGGCCACAACGGCAGATTGAGGTTTTGTGGGACCTCGCGCCTCCACAATTTGGAAGACACCATTAAGAAAACAATTCAAAAATATCTTTGGAAAACGATACGATTTTGTGAACACACAGGGGACCGTGCAAGTGAAGGCTCTTTAAGTTCAAGCTTCATTAACGTAATTGTCATTTGCTTTCTCTGACCCCAAGGTGTGCTAAAGGGCTTTCCACGTCTCACCTCCTTCAGTTCCCAAACCACTCTATGAAATAGTTACTATCTCTTATATACAGAATAGCCACGTAGAACACAAAAACGTTAAATATCGTGCCCAGCCCTAATGCCCCTTTCTCTTCGCATCTCCATCCTGCTTCCCACCACTGAAGTCCTGGGGCTCGAGGCGCTCGAGGAGTCAGAATTGTCTTGAGAAGGTCGAGAGGAGGGAGGGTCTGTGTAAAATGCAGGAAGTTGGGGAGTCAGTCTGGAACAGGCTCCCAGCAAGTCCCGGGGAGAGGCAGAGTCCTGCAGCCGGGCCCCCACGTTTCCGCGCCCCCGCGCCAGGCCGGCGCTCCGCACGCTCCGCGGCGCGCATGCTCCGCGCTGGGCTTCTCCCGCGACCTGGGATAATGAGCTCCAGGCCGAGGGGGCGGGCCGAGCGGCGAAGGTTGGGACCCAGAGCTCGGCGGCGACCCTGCGGCGCTGTGCGCGGTTGCAGAAGGGGCGGCGGCGGTCGCTATCCCTGTGCGCGCTAGAGCGTGGCTCGCTCGCCCGACGCGCTCCCCCGGTCGGTCCCAAGGGCCCTCTGGAGGTGACTCGGGCAGGCTGAGCAGGGCGGCGTTGCGGGTTGGGAGGGCGGAGATGAGACGATGAGAGGAGCCGCCGCCGCCGCTCTCCGCCCGCCGCGGCCGTAGCGGGAGTCGGGGCGGGGGCGAAGCCAGCGGACCCCGCCGGGCAGCGGACCCAAACAAAGGAGGAGGAACCGCCGAGAAGCGGGCACCGCCGCGGGGAAAGGAGGCCGCCGTCCCGGTAGCTGCCGGGGAGGGGGTGTCTCCCCGGCTCCGGGGCCGCCGCGCTTCCTCTGCGGACGCTGCGCCAGGCAAGGCCACACGGGCCGAGGAAGCCGCCCTCGGAGCCCCCGCCCGCCCGCCGGCGCCGCCTCCGAGCCGCCTCGGCCGTAGCTGCGGCCCAGGCGGGAGGCGGCGGCGGCCGGCGAGGCGAGGCGGCCCGCGCCCTGCCTGTCAGGCCACCCGCGCGGCCCAGCTCGGCCCGCGGGCAGCCCCCGATGCGGAGGCGCTGCCGCCGGGGCCATGCAGCAGGCGCCGCAGCCGTACGAGTTCTTCAGCGAAGAGAACAGTCCGAAATGGCGGGGACTGTTAGTCTCGGCCCTGCGGAAGGTCAGTGCGGGTGCCCGGGCGGCCGCTGGGGACGAGGGAGGTGCAGGGGCGGCCCGGGCGGCTGGAGGGAGGGGCGCCCGGCCCGCGGCCCCTCCGAGCTTCTGACAGGGAACTGCACGTCCTTCCAGGGCTCAGGTCCCGCGGGCCGAGTTATTTCTCTTTGGCTGGCGACGGGGGGCTCATAATTGCCTGTTGCATCCAAAGGACGTTTTCTCAAGTTTTTGCTTGTTTATTTGTTTTGCCTGGCCCCGGAAGGAGGGTTTTGTTATGATCATAAAACTGGATTTCATGTTGCAGTCATTTCGTCAGGCAACTTCCGCCGTTGACCAATTTGTTGTCCTCAGGCTGGATTCCGGCAAGAGAAAGTCCCGCTGGTATTTAGACAGTTTCTAAAACAAAAACACATTTCCAGGCCGGGTAATTACTTTTAATTAAGTTCTTTGGGGGTGTTCCCCTAGGCAATTTGCTTGTGAAGGGTGCCCACTTACTTAAGAGGTAGTACTTTTTCATAACGTGAATGTGTTTCACGTGTGTGAAACGTCAGTGAGCCATATACTGTTCCATTTACAATTTTTGAGATAACTTTTAAGAGCCTCCTCACTTCCTGCAAAAGGTGTCCTACCTGTTTGCAATAGAGTTCCCCTATAAAATTTGGTCTGTTTCTTCACTGAGTGCAATTTGGGACCAAAAAAAAAAAAAAAAGGTGTAGCTCATAAAAATCGATCTTTTAAATTTGAGTTCATCTCGGTACATTTATCCTTGTAGATGGTGTCAGTCTTCGTGTGTGAATTTAGTTAATAATTATACTGTCACTTTTGTAAGGTCAGGACATTTAAAGATCTTAAGTGAGTGCAGGATAAGATATACTTGCTGAATATGGGCTTTCCTTGTCATTGATGCAAATTTAGTCCCTCTGCCTTTTGTGCAAAATAACCAATAATTTTATAATAAAGAAAAAAATAATTTAAAAGACTGCATGCACTTGGAAACTAAATCTTTATACATTAAATTTCTATGAAATAGTATATTTAAAAGGTAAAAACATTTCCTTATGTGCTCAATTTCAGATATTCCATTATTTTCATAATTCTTGCCTCCTTGGGCCAAGTCATGTCTTTTTAAAGAACTTGGAAGAAGTGATGATGGGCATCTGGACAGTTATTATTTCACTAGTATACTAGGTGTTAAAGCACTAAATTGATGTTCCTTGCTTGGGCAGCCTGATTCTGTTATAAGGAGAGGGAAAGAAATGAAAAGTGCGCTGAGTGGTGGTGGTAATGAACTCTGGCCTGAGTTAAAAGGAAAGGGTGAAATGCTTAGGTAGTAATTGACCATTCAACCACTCAGAAGTGTAAGTACAGTTATCAGGTAGGCCTGTATTGTTGGCAATGTGACGGGGGTATCTGCCTATTAGTATTTTCTGGTAGCAAATTGTATTGAGTATGTGTTGCATAACTTATTCAGTAGGTAGCTTCGATCTCAGTAATTGGTCATGCACAGATAGAGATTTATTTCTTCAGGTTAGGTTGAAAACAACGCCAGGACTGGCATGCAATCCTAGTCCATTGCATTAGACTAATTTTGCATTTATACGTTGTGCTTGTTTTCCTGGAACTCAGGTGCTTTAGATCTGCATGGTCTTATTCCATAGTTCTTGTTTATCATTTGATTGAATGAATACCTTTAAGAAAACTTGGTCTTTCAAGGTGAATTCGAAAAACAATTTCTATTTTACTTATTAGTTTACTATTATATAATTGAAGTATATTCCCACAGAAGACCCATTTTTTATATTTTTGGAAAATGTTAGATGTTAGTAATTTGGATTATGTCCAGTTTTGTGGTATTTGTAGTGTTACATGTAGGTTTATAGTACCTGCTAAGAGTTTTAGCTATTAAGGAGCTCAAGGTCACTCTTTCTTTGCAGGGTAAATTCTGGTATGTACCTGCCACCCTGGTCTTTACACATTGAGAATTCCTGTCATTTCTGGGGAGGCTCTGTTTTTACATTCAAAGGTTCTAGAACTTGGCTTTCTTCCTCCAGGCGGCCAAGTAGTTATGAAGACTACTACCATTAGTAGTAGAAGCAGCAGTAGACTAATAGGATTTATTTCCTCCAGTTGGTGTTGCTATTGAACATGTGGTATACTCTAGCTTCATTTAACATTTGTCGAACACATTTTAGATACTTGGCACCATGGTGGATCCCAGGTATATATAGATGAAAGAAAATAAAGGCCCTGCTCTAAAGGTGTTTACCATCTAGATTGAAATTATTAACTGAAGTTTTGGTTTATTTATGTGAGAGCAATTATGAGCTCAGAGTTCTGTAAGGAATATTTATATGTGTATATGTGAAAGAAGCAGTGTAGTATCATGGTGGAACCTCCAAAACTGTTAAAATATAATTTTCAGAAAGGTAAAATTCACACTCACCAAATATAAATGAACACATGTCAGTGATTTTGATTCAGCTTAATGAGGGAACTCATAAGATGTTAAAACCACTTCATACAAAAATTTGAGGAGGTAGGTATTTATGGGCACTTTAATAAAGGAATATTAAGGCAAAATTGTTGGATTAGATACAAAATTAGTGAATATCCTACAGGAACATAAGTGGTAAGTTTGGAGTTATCTTTTCCACTGATTAGAATTTGCGTCTGTACCAGACAAAATCTCTAATCTTATAGATTTGTAAAATAACCCAGCCAGTAGAGAGCAATCAAAGGTTCAAGCTGATATATGCACTGACATATGGTAACATATAGTAATATATGTTACTATGTGTAGTAACATATAGTAATCTCTTTTGCTTGTTTTCAGGTTTTGGCTAATTTTTATGAAAACCAAAATACATATATATTTGGCCAAGTCATCATTGTTGACTTTAAAAATACAAGGGATTTTTAATTGTTTTTGGCAAGGGATTTTTCGAACCAACATTAAATATTCATTTCACTACATGGAAACATGAACATTGAAAAAGATTTATGGAAAGATAATTTTGGAAGTAGAAATGTTCCTTAACTTTTTGTTTTATTTTGTTTTTTAACTTTTAAAACAGAACTTCACCTTGGGTATTTAAATACATATAGAACTACAAAGGGTAAAGCAATGCAAAATGACACTAATGGATAATACATGCATTGTTAACATTACTGCTAAAGGATATATCTTACTGTATGAGCCAGAAACATAAATGCCTTCAGCACTGCTCCCCAGAAACATAGAAGCTATCTTATTTTGGGGGTTGGGGGGAGAACATGAGATATATTTGTAAATGCATTGTATTACCTGTGTCTTTGAAATGCCTTTGGTACTTTGTACATATGCTATTTGTATGCTGAGAAAAGTCAGTGTAAACATTCTTCATATGGGAAACATGCCTTAATATCATTTTATCAAGTTTTTTCAGCCCTCAATATTTCCCTTGTAGATGTCTGTCTTTATGGTGTTCCTCATCAGGCTAGCTGTGGAAAAGAAAATATCTGTTTTACTGTCTGTAGTTACAAATGTCATTGAGAGGTAGAAAGAATTGGTTGAATTACTTTGTTCCTGAGTCTAATTTGATTCAGGTTAAATATCGACTCTGCACCCCAGTCATTACAGTTTGCTATTAGATATCTGTCTAAAATTCAAGAGGTGTGAGAGAATGTCCGAGTTAATTAATAGTAGGCAAGGAAAAAGGGGGGAGGGGAGTGTTCAGAAATGCTTTTGTGAAACCTGAAAGATTGTTTTTGCCTTTGTATCCATGTCTCTTTGGAACTGTTTTAGAAGATTGTGCTACATCTTTCCTGGGGCCTAGAAGAAAAGTATAGTGTGCTTTGAGGAAATAAAATTGATGTCACTGACATGAGAAAGTCAAGGAAATAACATTGTGCTGTATTTGAGTGCCTCCTATCTACCAGGCACTGTTCTTGATACTGAGGTCGTAGTAAGGCCCCTTCTCTCATAAAGCTTCCATTCTAAATGGCTGTGGCAGAGAGGCCAGGGAGAGACAGAAAATAAAGTAAATAATTATCTGAAAGATCAATAGCAATTAACAAAACAAAAGAAGGGGGAGAAAGGATTTCTGGCGAAGAAAAAGGTGGGAACATGACTTGTTTTAAAGAAGGAAGACTAAGTCAAAAGGAGGAGATGAGGCAAGTTGGGAGACTCCGGGTAGCCCAGGTTAAGGATATCCTATAAGATTATTTATGTAACAAAGTAATTAGATTAAATTGTTCAAAATTGCTTTTTGAAAAGATCAACCGAAAGCTGGAAGCTAACAGGAGATCTTATGGTTTTGTGATATGAGGCCTCTTTTGAATTTCCTAAAGCCACTGACTGTAACAGTAGAACTCCAGGGAGTCATTTGGAATTATTCCAAACTAATAATGAGCCAAACTGACCCAAGGGGTTCAGCTAGAACTGGATGAGCATTAGAAATGCATTTTAACTTGCTGCATTTAGCTTTCTGTCAGCCATGATTTAGTAAGTTATCTTCTATTTTCAGTTTAATTTTTGTATGGTATCTTTGGAGCAGTACTATCCCATTAGAGTATATTATGCTGAGTATGCAAAGCATTACCTGTGTTACCACTTGATATAAATCAAGTATATGTCTTTTATATTAACCATGGCCTCTCTTTCAAAGGAACAGTAGTTTGATTATATCTTCTGTTAGCCTGCATATTTGAATCAGGAAGGAATTTTAATGGAACTAATGGATTTAGCATTATCTGATATAGTCATGTTAAAAATTAACAAGCTAAAATTATTTTCTTTTTTTACATAAGAACATGATGGTTAAGTAGAAAGCTTTTGAAATGTAGAAAGTGTTTTACACTTTACATATTAATGTGTGTAGATGAAGCAACACAAAACAACATCAAGATCTAGATGTGAGACTGTATTGTCTTCCAAGTAAACTTTTTAGTACCCAATTTTCTTATTAAATCACTGGAAGCTAAATACTACTTCTTATATAGGCCTTTGTAATTCTTTTTAATTGGTTTCCAGGACACCAGACTGCTGGTTTTCTCTCTCTCTGGCTATTCCTTCTAGGTCTTCTCCTTGTTGATTCCTCCTTATCTCCCCTGACTACATCATCCTCACCTTCCAAGAGCTTAGTTTTTGGACTTCTATTTCTAATGATAGTCTATTTCTTGGAGAACCCACCCAGCATTATTGCCTTTCATATCACTTGTATCCGATGATTTCCAGTTTATATGTCTGGCTCAGATCTCTTCTGAGCTTGGGTATTCAACTTCTTTCTTGATATGTCTATGTAGATGTAGGATAGGCATCTCAACCAATACTGAACTACTTCTCCCCCGCCCCCCTAACTTGCTCCTTTTGTAGTATTTCCCATATCACTAAATGGCTACTCCATCATTCTAGTTGCTCAAAACAAAAATCTTGATTTATTCTTGAATCCTGTCTTTCATAACCTGTATCAAATCTGTCAAAAAATCCTTTTAGCTTTATGTCACATATAGCTATATTCAGTCACTATTTCTTACTCTTCCACTTCTACTACCTAGGAGCAAGTCATCACTCATCTCCTAAAGTACTCAGATAGTGTCTTAACTGGTCTCCCTTCTTCCACCCTTGTCCCATTCAGTCTTAACACAATAGAGATAAGTGAGATTATGTAATTCCTTTGTTCAAAACTCTCTCCCTGCTTCTCAGAAGAAAAGTTAAAGTCCTCTCAGTGGCCTGCTAGGTTCTCTACAGTCTGATGCTGCCTCCCTCATCCTCTTACCTCGATGACCTTATTTATTACTCTTTTTTTTTTTTTTTTCTGCTCTACTACCCTACACTGGCTTCTTTATACCTATAACACATAGACATGTTCTAGTCTCAGGGATTTTGTGCTTGCTATTTCTACTGCCTAGAACAACCTTCCTGCAGATAAAACATTAGTGGCTCTTTTACCTCCTTTAAGTCTTTTGGGCAAGCATCATCTTCTAGAAAAGAGGGCTTATCTTGCAGCCTGTCTAAAACTGCTACATCCCCTGCTCCCTGGACATTCCTATGTAGATGTTCACAACATGACCCAGTCCAAGCTTATTATCATTTTACAGAAACCTACATATCCAGTGTAAGTCATATGCTCAGTTCTCAAGTTAGAAACCTTCATCTTTCTCTTCCCTCTCATACCAGACTCACAACTAATCAACACTGAGTCTTGATGCTTTCTCCTAAAATGAGTTTTCTAACTTTTTTCAAACTTTGTATTTCCAAAATAATTTTGAAAGATTCGCAGATTTTTATGTTGACATTAAAAATTTTCAACTTTAATTAAGTTGAAATAGTTGCAGAGGATATAATTTTATATGTGTCCTAAATACTAATGTTTTAAAATAAAACAGTTCCATCAGTCTTTTAAATGTATTCAGTGAAATCTAAATACCATTACAATTTGATGCCAATCATCCTTTTAAAGTATATATGATTGTTTTTTTAACAGTTGGAAATTTTACATTTTTCTTGTTTCTCTGTGAACTTTTTGTTCCATTTCCCTTACATAATTCTGATATAATATTTTTATGTTTAAAAATTTTGATTGATCCGTCCTTTGTATTTGTATTTTGCAACAATAAAAGTCTATTGAATATTTAAAAGTTTCCCTAATGATCATAAAGCTTTAAAACATTTCTTTTGGATTGAATTATTAGTAGGAGAGTTCCTCAAAAGAACATAAATGTCATAAAATATAATCATAAATCTTTATTGAAAATGCATTAATCAGTGACATCTATGTATCTATTTGCATTATGTTTAAATTGATTCATGCATCATAGGTGAATATTATTGCTAGATTGAGACAGGGTCTTTCTGTAAATGGAGGCCCTGAGAACCCTTGTTAACATAAATAGAAGAAAAAGTAAAGCAATCAAACTCATTTTTAAAACTTCCTTCAGATTATATACCAAAATTCATATTGTGATCTTTCAAAAAATTTATTAATCTATCAGCCAGTTTCTGTAAGTTGAAGTCCAGACATGGCCCAGCTGGGTTCTCTGTATAGATTCTCACAAGGCTGAAATCAAGGTTTTCATTGAGGCTGCAGTCTCCTCTGAGGCTTGGAGTCCTCTTCCAAGCCTATGTTGTAATTGGCAGAATTCACTTCCTTGTAGTTAGTTGCATGTCTGAGGCCCTGAGCTCCTACAAGCCGCCTCCATTCCTTGCCACATGACCCTCCCCATAATCCCCAGTTTGCTTCTTCAAGGCCAACAAGAATGCATCTGCTGCAGTTTCTTGTCTCACACTTCTAGACCCTTTTTAGAGTCACCTGATTGAGGTCACCCACTCAAGATAATCTCCTTTTTGATGAACTCAAATTCATCTAGTTAGAGACCTTATTCACTTTTGTCATTTTATGGTAAACTGATCACAAGAGTGATATCCCATTATATCCACAGATGCTGCCTTCACTCAAAGGGGAGAGATGTATACCAGAGGATGGGAATCTTGGGGGCCACCTTAGAATTCTGCCTATCACAGTCATTCATTTTATGGAAGATATTGACCTAATTAATTGGTAAGGTCTGTTTTAATTGTCAAGCCAACCAGCCTTATCATGTTTATCTTCTTTCCGACAAAGTCTGGCCTAATTTTTCAATTCAAATGAATATGTTAATTCATTTGCTAGTCATCTCACTTCTGAATTCTAACTATAAAATAGAAAGATAAGGTATGAAAACTTGCTTTTCATATTTTCACCTGAATGACATAAGGTAATGTTGCCTTTAGTATATCTTAAAGATGCTTTCATTTTCTTTCTTCTTATGAGCTTTTCCCCCCTCTGTAGGATGCATTTTTTGACAGTAGGCTAGGGGATGGAAGAAGCAAGATACTTAAATAAAAAATATTTGCAGTTGTCTCTTTGTTTAGTATCCTGGAATGAATGAATAAATGAATGGATGAATTTTACTGCACTGCAGGGTAACAAATAGGAGATCTGCCTTTCTTCAGTAAAGTGGAAAGACAGTAGTGAAGGAGAGATGGGAAAGGAGAACCTGCATTACTCCTTGAGTGCAGGCACCTTGTTGGGCAAATCTGTAAGAGAGTACATATGGTAGTTTGGTAGTATGCTGAAGGATGTGTGTGTTTGGCTGAAGGAGTCTTAAATGTTAACTGAATAAAACATGTTTAGTGATCTTTTCCCAGTTCACAGGGGGAAAAAAAACCCTCAGTATTTTTTTTTTTCAATTTTATTTTTTCCTCATAAACTTTTCTTAAGTTTGTGGTCCCTGCTGCAGTTTACCTGCTAGTGAGTTAGTGGAACATTGTAAAAACATGAACAAGAGATACAGAGGTACGTTTTGTTTTCTCTTACAAACATGTGCCTATAGTTCTAAATTTTATAGTCATTTATACTAACATTATCCCTGCTTACTGTGATGAAATATAAGTATCTTAATATTTCATGTTCTGCTAAGAGCACTATGACTTCCAAATGCCCTGCCACAGGAACGAGTAGAGAACCATTGATCTAGCCTGTACTTTCTTGGCTAATGGCCTGCCTGTATGGGAATGTGCTTACAGGTCATATATCATTTCATTGCAATCAAGACAAATTTTAATGACAGAAATTTTAGTTTCAGCTACTAGTCTTTTCAACATGTTTTGATTATTTTATGGTAAGCCCTTACCTAATATTAAGCTAAATAGAATGAGATTCCTGGCCTGTACTTAACCTACATTTGAAATAAATCTGCATTGAAAACCTGTAAAGCATGCACCTACTTAAGAGCACTGACTCTGAGAAGTGAATTTTTTTTTTGACCAGAAGTCCCTTTTCATTTTTCAATTACAGTTGATACACAATATTATATTAGTTTCAGGTGTACGACATCTATATAACTTACAAAGTGATGACATGGATAAGTCTAGTACCCATCTGACACCATACATAGTTATTGCAATGTTGTTGACTATATTCCCTAAGTTGTACTTTATATCCTGTGACTGTTTTTATAACTGGCAATTTGTACATCTTAATCCCTTCCCCTTTCACCTATTCCCCAACCACCTTCCCATCTGAATGTTCTCTGGAGAACTGAATGTTGATAGTGAGAACAATGGAATGTAGAGTGGAAATCCCCTCATTTATAATGTTATATGGGATAACTAAGTTTCCAGGTGCATATGCACTGAAATAAAAATAAATGTTATGGAGTTCTTCATTTTTCCCAGTCTCCATATTTCAACCGGGCCAAGAAATCTGTTTGCTACAATGAATCTATGTATTTAGCAAGTGTTTATTGAGTGCTTTCTTTATGCAAGGCATGGTAAGTACTAGGTTACCTGTGTGTCAGGAATAAAGGAGTGGGACAATAAGAAGAAACCAAAAACATAGATGGTTCCTGACCTTAATGAGTGTATAGTATACAACTGTGGTTTCAATTCTTGATTATGTACACTGATCACAAAAATGCTACCTTAGAATATTATATTTTTAACAGCTTTATTGAGAGTATAATTGGCATACAATAAACTGCACATATTTAAAGTATACAGTTTGATAAGTTTTTATGTATGTATGCATGCATCAGCAAAACCATCACAATAAAGATATAAGTATATCCTTCAGGCCTATAAGTTTTGATTCTGTAATTCTCCCTTCTTTTTTTCCCCACTCTTTATCGCCAAGCCATCGCTGATCTGTTTTCTATCACTATAGACTGCATTTTCTAGAGTTTTATGGTAATAGAATCATACATTGTATACTCTATTTTTGTCTTTCACGCAGCATAATTATTTTGAAATTCATTCATGTTGTTCCATGTATCAACAGTTCATTACTTTTTATTGTTTAGTAGTATTACATTGTGTGGTTATCCACCACTGTTTGTTTATCCATACACCTGTTGATGTACATTTGATTTTCAGATCTCAGCTATTACAAATAAAGCTACTGTAAACATTTGTGTACATGTCTTGGATGGCCATATATTTCCATTTCTCTTGGATAATTACCAGAGTGGCTGGTTCAGTTAATAGCTATATGCTTAGCTCTTTAAGTAACTGTCAAACTATTTTCCATTCTTACTGTTGTATGACTTTACATTCCCACCAGCAATGTATGAGACATTCCAGTTATTCCTGCCAACACTTGGCGTATAATTTAATTTTAGCTATACTAATAGGGGTGTACTGGTATCTTGTGGTTTTAATTTGCATTTCCCTGATGATTAATAATGTTGAGCATCTTTCTTGTTCTTATTTGCTATCCATATATTTGGTGAAGTGTTAAGATCTTTTGCCTATTTTTGTTGAGCTGTTTGTTATCTTATTGTTGAATTTTGAGAGTTTTTTATGTCTCACTACAAATCCTTTATCAGATATATGCTCTACAAGGATGTCCTTCTAGTCTATATCTTGTCTTTTTATTTTCTTAATATTATTTTTTGGAGAGCAAAAGTTTAAAGTTTTTATGAAGTCCAGTTTATTTGCTTTTATGGAGACTGTGCTTTTAGTGTCATAGCTAAGACTTCTTTTGCTAACCCAGGGTTACAAAATTTTTCCCCTTTTTTTTTTCTTCTAGAAGTTTTATAGTTCCAAGTTTTACATTTAGATCTATGATCTATTTGAATTTTTATGTATGGTGAGAATATCATGTATGTTATGTTTGATTTATTTGCACATGGATATCTAGTTCTGCCACTATTTGCTAAAAAGGCTATTCTTTCTCCTTTGTTAAAGGGCTCTGCACCTTTATCAAAAATCATTTGTCTGTATATTTGTGGTTTTATTTCCAGATTCTCTGTTCTGTTCCATTGATCTTTCTACCTATCTTTACATCAGTACCACAGCATACTTTATAAAAAAGATCTTGAAATCAGGTAATTTGAGCTGTCCAACTTTGTTCTTTTTCAGAGTTTTGCCTAGTCTAGAACCTTTGTTTTTCCATAAGAATTTAAAAATCTACATATCAGTTTCTACAAAAGCTACTGGAATTTTGACTGGGATTGTGTTGCATTTGGATCATTTGAGAGGAATCGACATCTTAACAGTATTGAGTCTTACAGCCTATAACATATATCTTTACATTTATTAGGTCTTTTAAAATTTCTGTCAGCAATATTTTGTAGTGGTTACCATATATCTTCAGAATGGAATTTGTTATTTTTTCCTTTTTTTTTTTGTTCTTAAGATTGCTTTGACTAATCTAAGTTCTTTGTATTTCTCTACAAATTTTAGAATCAGCCTGTTTTTTTTAAATTGAATTTTTACTCATAACAAACAGAACATGTGTTAATATTTGCATCCTTACAGAAATTTTGGCAATGAAATGAAGAATTTGGCATAATAAATGTCAGTCACACTGTGTAGCCAAAGAGATTTATTTCTACGTTGTATCAGAAACTCAAATGTTAGTTGATTAAACAAATACACTAGTAGGAATCTTTTTTGATAACGACTTTGGAGAACTGAAAAAAATTAGGAAATAACATTCTGAAGTTGGTCAAATCTAGTGTTTATCGGGGTAAAATTAATTTAAAATGTAATGCTCTTTATATGCGTCTATGCCTAGATGTATAGTATTATGACTATTCTCTTTACAGTGTATGTCTAAGGAAATACCCTCTGGCAATTTGAAAATATGATGTAACTAAAATACAGGTCTGACTTGTTATTCTAGTGTTAAAGACTGAAAATTATTTTAATTGCACTTTTTCTGATTAGTCTTTAAGAAAAATATAGGTGAGTTCTGGTGTGGTAATTTTATGTTTACTGTCTCTTAGGGTGCTGAGATAGTAAATACTTTTGAAATGCAAAGTATGTTTGGTTGTCTTTCATTGTCATCTTGAAGTCCTTAATACTTATGGGTGGAATTTTAACATTGTATATTTGTTTTTATGACATTTCATATTTGCAATTACTTTAATAAGTTTGGCATAAAAAACTGATGCTCAGTGTTGAAGTTGCTTGGCTGGTTATTTACTAAAATCATAATCACAGGGGAAAAAAACCATCCCACTAAGATATGATCTAATTTTCATTAACATTTTCACAGAGTAGGGCCCTTGGCTTTTATGGAAGGATATAAGGAACAACCTTATAACTCTACTGCTAAACTTCCAATATAAATGTTTATTTATAGGAAAGTTTTATTATATTGTTTGTGTAGTATTCTGTGTACTTATTAACTCAAGCTTACTTTCTACCAGTTGTTTAAATACCCTCTCAAGAATTATAGATCCATCAGAAACTCTGTCAATTTCATCTCGAGACATTTTCTCCCAGAACTTTTGAATGCTCCGATTTGAACTGGTGACCTCGATGCCTGTTATACAGCTCTCATAATTTCACTTTTTCCTGGGTGTTCCTTTGGCTTTTCTTCTGTACTTGTTGCTTCATTTCTCTTAACTCATATTTTTCTCTTTCTTCATTTATGCTCTTATTTTAGTGTGGTATAGACTGTAGAAGCTTGATGAGAAAAGGTATGTGGGGGATAAAATTTCCGACCTTGTTTTGTCTAATAAGTGTGTCTTCACTGTGACGTTTGATCAGTATTTTATTAGGATCTTATTCTAGGTTGGAAAATCATTGCCTTCTAGCTTCTAGTGTTGCTGTTGAAGTCTGGAGCTAGTCTAGTGTCTAATTCTTTGTATATGACCCAGTTTCTCCCTTTACCATAAACGTGTAGGACATTCTCTTTGTATCCAATATTCTGCTATTTTAATTTCATTCATTGATCTGGGACTAGGAGAGCCCTTTTGACTTAACTTGTTAGTAATAGCTCCCTTCAATTTTCTTTTTGCTAGATGATTCTCTGACTTTTGAAAATCTTATCTATAGTGACAAGTAACACAATCAGAAAATGCATAAAATATAAATATATAATTTAACCATCATCTAGGTTAGAAACAGCACATTGTCAGCAATTTTCTCAGCACTTTTTTCAATGGAACTCTTCAGCAGGTAACCGCTTTTATGTAATCACTACCTTGCTTTTCTTTATAGTTTTACCATCTAAGCATGTGTCCCTAAACACAACATTTTAATTTTTCTCATCTTGAACTTTGTGAATGGAATCCCATTGTATCTATTCTTTTTATCTGGCTTCTTTCTGTCAACATTATTTTGAAGATATGTCCACATTTTATGAACTATAGTTATTTTTGTGTGAGGTATGCCATTGTACAAATATGCTACGATTTATCTTTTCTACCCTATAGATATTTGAGTTTCTTTCTAGTTTGGGATTATTATGAATAATGTTACTTATAAGCCTTCTTATACGTGTCTTCTGGTAAATGTATGTACCTATTTTTTTTAGAGCAGTATTTTTCATTTGTAATTTAGAATTTTCTCATAGCCGCATTAAAAAAGTAAGAAGAAACAGATGAAAATGATTTTAATACTATATTTTATTAACCCAATAAATCAGTATGTAATCAATTTAAAAAATTATTGAGATATTTGACAATTTTTTATACTAGATCTTTGACATCTGGCACATATTTTACTATTATAGCCCATTCAGTTTAGAGACATTTTATTCCAGGTGCTCGATAGCCATATTTGATTAGTGTCTATTACATTGGACTTTATAGCTCTAAAGGAGATATCTATATGTTCAGTAATGGAATTGCTGGGTCTTAGGATATGCATAGAATGTACTTTAGTAAATAATGGCAAAGTTTTCTAAAGTAGTTGAGCCATTTTGCATTCCAGTAGTAATGTGTGAGAGTTCCCACTGTTCCACATAATCTCTAGTACTTGGTATTATCAGACTTACTAATTTTGTTGTCCGTTGAGTGGGTAATAGTTTCATTGTGGTTTAACTTCTCTGAATTTCTCTGATTACTAAAGAGCTAGAACACCTTTTTATGTTTATTGGCCACTTGAATTTTCTAATTTGGTGATGTGCTAGTTTAGTGTTTTTGCCCATTTTTTAAATAGGGATTTTTATCATTTTTTTTCCGGTTGATGTTTTTAGGAGTTCTTTAAAATTTTGAATATGAGTCCTTTTGTTTTATGTGTTACAGAGAGCTCCAACTCTGTAACTTGCCTTTAATTTAAAGTTGTCTTTTGATAAGCATAAGTTTAAAATTTTAATGTAGTTAAGTTTATCAGCCCTTTCCTTTATGGGGAGTAATTTTTGTATTTAAGAAATACGTTCTTATCCTGAAGTCATGAAGATACTGTTTTATATGATCAAAACTTTTTAGGTCGATTTAATAGGTGTAAAATTCAACTAGAGAAAAAAATAAATTCAACTAGAATTGATTTTTGTTTAAAGTGTGAGTAGGAGTTGAGTTTCATTCTTCTCCATGAGTATCCAGTTCATTATTCATTCACTTCCCCTGCCTGCTCACAACACTTACCGTTCCCCCACCCCATGCTCCTCCACAGTGCCACCTTTTTTTGGTAAAATCTGTGGATTTATTTCTGTATTAGCTCTTCTTTTCCATTCATCTGTTTGTCTGTCATTATACCAGTATCACATTCTTAATTATTGTAGCTTTTTAAATCCCAATAATAATCCCAATTTATAAATCAATTTATAAATCCCAATTTATAAATTTCAACAACAATTGGAAAAATATTTATACTTGTTTAAGAGTATGTGACTGATTTTCTTAGCCTTTTGCATTTCCACATAGGTTTTAAAATTATCTTGTCACTTTCAGTAGAACAACCTGTTTGGTTTTGAGTATGATTTTATTAACTCCATGGATCCGTTTGAGAATCAATATACTTAAAATGTTAAGTCTGATAGTTTATGAAAATGCTATTATATTTCATTTACTTAGGTCTTAATTTCTCTCAGAGTCTGTAGTTTTCTCCCTAGGCGTCTTATACTTTATAAGATTTACTTCAAGATACATGACATATTTTTTATTCTGTTGTAAATGATATTTTTACATTTTATTTTCTAACTTTGATGCTGGTATACAGAATAAAAAATTTTTTTATGAATTCAAAAGTTTATCTGTATAATATTTTGATTTTTTCCTTCATGGATATATCAGTCTGGGGTCTCCAGAGAAACAAAAACACACACACACACTCACTCATTCATACTCATAGAGGTGGAGAAATCCAAGATTTCTGCAGTCAGTAAGCTGGAGACCTAGAAGAGCTATGATTATAGTTCTGGTTCAAGTTCTAGTCCAAAGATAGTAGAAAAATACAGGCAGAGAAAAAGAATTCTTTCTTAGTCAGCCTTTTATTCTCTTTAGACCTTCAGTGGATTGAAGTCCACCCACATTGGGGAGAGCAATCTGCTTTACCGTCTACCAATTCAAATCTCATCCAAAAACAGCCTCACACACTGAGAAATAATGTTTAACCATATATCTAGGCACCCTGTGGCCCAGAAGTTGACACATAAAATTAATTATCACAATGGGCAATCAAATCATATACAAATTTGTTTTTTCCTTTTAATTCTTATAATTTTATTTCTTTTTCTTGCTGTACTGCACTAGCTAGGACCTCGACTTCAATGTGGAATAGAAATAATAAAATTATCCTTGCCATTTTCCTGATCTCAGAAGGAAAGTTTTCAGTGTTTCACCATTAACTATGATGTTTATTGGAGCATTTTTGTCCATATACTTTATCAAATTAAGGAAGTCAGTTAAGAGATTTTATAATGAATGAATGTTGAAATTTTAGATGCTTTTTAAAAACATCTATTGAGATGATCACATTATTTTTATCATTTAATCTGTCAGCATGTGAATTAGTTTGCTTGATTTTCCATCATTAAACCAACTTTACATTCCTGGGTTAAACCCAACTTAGTCATGTTGTGTAATTTATAATGGCCTTTAATTTTCATCTTTCTTTTTGAGTTTTTATATCAAGGCTAGCCTCAAAATAAATTGGGATAGCTGTCTTGTTCTTTTTCTGTTTTCTGGAGAAGTTTGCTTAAGATTGTTGCATTTCTTCCTTATGTGTTTGATGAATTTGTCAGTGAAGCCATCTAGGCCCATATCATGAACTATAAAAGCAAGTCTTAACAAATTTCAAAAAAAGGAAATCATAGAATGTTTGTTTTCTGATCACAATGTTATTATTCTAGAAATCAATAAAAATGATAACTTTAAAAATCCTACATGTTTAGAAATTAAGAAATAAACTTCTAAAAGTCAAAGAAAAAACCACAGTAGAAATTAGAAGCTATTTGAAATAGGTTACTGCAAAAATATTCCATATCAAAATCTGTGGGTGTTTATAAAAGTAGTTCTTAGAGAATTACAAAAGAAGAGAGATTGAGAAATAATGACCAGGTATACATCTCAGGAAATTAGAAAAAAGAACTAAATAAAAAGGAGAAGAAAAAATGAAGATGAAGCCAATATAAATGAAATATACAACAAACATAAAATAGTGAGGATCAACAAAGCCAAAATTGGTTCTTGAAGAGATTGATAAAATTGATAAACCTCTGAGAGACTTATCAAGAAAAAGAGTATTAGTTACAAATAACTAATATTGTTAATGAAAGAAAGGACATCGCTAAAGATCTTATGGCTTTACAAAATACAAGAGGCTATAGTTAATTTAGGCTGAATATTGAGAATTTAGACGAAGTGGTCAACTTCATGCTATATTCTTTGTGGGAGGGTTTTTAATTACTGAATCAGTTTTTCAAAATAACTATAAGACTATTTAAATTTTCCATTACTTTTTATGTCAGTGGCACTTATATCCTTCTAATACAATTGCATGAAAAGTTGTAATAGTATATGCTTCTCTCGATCATTCTTTCAACAAATTTTTACATGGCACCTGTTGTATGGTAGGTACTATCATTTACAGTATCATTCCTCATATCCAGTTTTACTGGATTATTTTTTGGAGGGGGGTACATATTTCTAGGTCCTAACTTTAAAGAATTTAACAACAAAAAAAGTCTCCACAGCTACATGGTGATAATCAAGAGCGTATAAAAGATAGCTGATTAGCACCTACTTCGTAGAGCAGCTCTATAATTTGTAGTTTGGTTATTCAGAGATACCTCTATTGCTGGGATGCATGACCCAATCTTCATAGGCTTTTAGTAGATATATAAGTTAACTTATGGGTATATGTCATTCCTCTGAAATGATATAGACTTTTATGTGCATATGCTTTTTTGGTGATGAGGAGAGAGGCCAATAGGTTTTCATAGGATCCAGAAAAGTTTAAGGACCTATGTGCTCTGTGAGTTAAAAAAAAAAAAAAAAAAAAAAAAAAGTTTACAGAGACCAACAAATACGAGGGCTTTTTATTTTTTCAGTTTCCGTGTTTTATGTATGTATTTGAGTAACTGTTCAGAAGAATATTATTATATATAAGATTCTCTGATTTTTGTTCAGTAAATACTATTCTGCCCGTATGTTGACTGAAAACTTTATTTTTAAAGGTTCAGGAGCAAGTACATCCCAGTCTCTCAGCTAATGAAGAATCTCTGTATTATATTGAAGAGCTGATTTTTCAGCTGCTTAATAAATTATGCATGGCCCAACCAAGGACTGTTCAAGATGTGGAGGTAAAAACTATTTTATTATTTCAAAAAGTCATTGAAACACTATGCAAGTTAGTTTTTGAATCTAAATATATATCATTCTAAATTGTTATAGAAACTAAAACCATTGAAATCATATGTGGAATATACGGTAAGTTCATTTTCGACAAAGATCAAGGCAATTCAATGGGGAAAGGAAAGTTTTCAACAACAACAACAAAATGCTAGAACTGGAGAAATATATGGAGCATAAAACCTTAAACCTATCTCACAAAAATTAATTCAAGGTGGATTGTGGTCTTAAACATAAAAGCTGAAACTATAAAGTTTCTGGAAGAAAATACAGGAGAATATCTTTATAACCTGGGGTTAAGCAAATTTTTTTTTTTTACAGAGGACTCAAATACAGTAAATATTAAAGAATAATATCAATGAGAAAAAAAAAGATGTAAGTCTGAAACTAGGAGAAAGTGTAATATGTTTCCCTACAAAGGGTTTATATCCAGAATATGTTTAAAAAAAAACTACAAATTAGTAATAAAAAGACACGCCGCTTACAAAAATGGGCAAAAGCTTTGAACAGAGACTTGATAAAAGATCTGTTAACAGTCAGTAAATACATGAAAAGGTACTTAAGCTCATAAGTCATCAGAGAAATAGAAATTAAAACCACAGTGAGATACCATTTCATACCCACTCAAAGGGATAAAATTAAAGACAGATAACATGGCATGTTGATGAGATGTAGAGCAGCTAGAACTCTTTACATTAGTTATGGGGGTATAAAATTGTATAACCTCTTTGGAAAATTGTTTGGCAGTGTCTTATAAAGTTAAATATATATTTGGCCTGTGACCCAGCAATTTTACTCCTAGGTATTTAACCCTAGAGAAATAAAAATAAATGTTTACAAAAAGGCTTATATATAAATATCCAAACAGTTTTATTCATAATAATCAAAAATTGAAACAACTCAAATTTTCATCAGCAATAAAATGGGTAAACAAATTATGGTAGAGTCATAAAATGAAATACTACTCAGTAATAAAATAAAAGAATTATTGATATGTGCAGTAACATTGCTACAATGCACAGATATTATAGAGAGCAGGAAAAAACCAGACCCAGAGGGTACATATTGTATGATACTAAAATTAATGGTGATAGAAATCAGAATGGTGGGTGGCTGGCTGCCTACCTATGATGGGTGGAGACTGAGATGATAGAAATGCTCTATATTTTTATTAGAGTGACAATTACACATGAGTGTTTTTCCAGACTCATTTAATTGTACATTTTAGATCTGTTCGTTTTATTGCAGATAAATATTACCTCAGTAAAGGACTAGTATAAATCTTAAGAGTTTTGACTCACTGACTATGTATGGTAATCAATATGTGTGTGATATACTTTTAAAAAGTCATGAATGATGTAGTGCTAAAATATTTGTTTTGGCATGGTTATGTGGGAGTATTTTTAGATTTCTAGAAATATCTGTCAGTATAGCTTTCAGAAATTATTTTTGCACTATACTGTTTATATCACCTTTCTTTTGAAGATTGTTTCTATAATACAACAACTTCCAGTGTGAAAAAAAATCTTAATTTGGAGTAATTGAGCTATTAAGATTTTCAGGAACTCTGAAATTAAAGCAGTTGTTTCTCTATTTTCTGCTGTAAGAATTGGACATTAAATAAATATAATAAAAACATTTTTTAATAGCTAACTATGCTAAAAGCTGAGATTACAATTCAAAAAAATAGGAAATTCTGCTGAATTGGGGTTTGATTCCATTATCATTACTTCTCATTATTGATGCCTGTCACTGGTTAAATTTAAGATAAGATGAACAATAATAGTAACCTAAAAGGCTTGGATTTTTTTTTTTTTTTTTTTTGCCAAGAGATATATTTTCTTAGGCCATTCTGAGCTCTACCACCCACTTGATCCTCTAAGGGATACATGATATCTTTCTTTTAAAGACTTTTCTATATTTGAAGCTCTAAGATTAGCAAAAGGGAAAGTAACTGCAAAATAATTGTTAATAATGAGTTAATCACCTCTGCTGGATAAACGATTTAAACCCTATTACTGATAGAGTTATTTCATGCCAGCTTTAATTTTTCCAATTATTTTTCCTTTTTCAGTTCCATTTTAATTATACATACACTTAAAGCTTTCCGTTTAAAATTTCACCTTTTTTCTTTACCCATGGGAATTATGTAGAAAAATCTTGACAGTCTTGTCAATCTTTTTTTGTTTTTACTTTTACAGAAATCAAAACATTAGGTTACTGTTATTCACTAGCGTTAAGATGGTGATAAAGTTTAATTCCGTATGAATTTTCTATTTATGAGCACTTCTATTAACAATAGTACTGCTATGATTTGAACAGGAACGAGTTCAAAAAACCTTTCCTCATCCAATTGATAAATGGGCTATTGCTGATGCACAGTCTGCTATAGAGAAACGCAAACGAAGAAATCCTCTCTTGTTGCCTGTGGACAAAATCCATCCTTCACTGAAGGTAATTTAAAAAAATGGGGAAGTTATTTATAATAAACAATATTTTATATAATATTGTTGTGTATGGTATTTGTGTAGTATGTTCTATGTCACTGTATATGTGTACTTGCATGTGTATATACTTATGTGTATATTTCTTAATATGAATATAAAATAAAACTAAATGTATTTTGATAAAATCAGACTGCCTTTCAAGTAATAGTAAAAGTTAATGATACTAATGCATCTTTGTGGCATCTTTTGATGACTACTGTCCCTTACTGATTTTCATCCTTTTCTTGTTTAAGAAAAGACATAATGTCAAAAGCTGCCGTGAGTACAGAACTGTTTTTAAATTGATCTGTATTTATCACAGGTATTTTTATATATATTGGAAAGTAGACTAGGAATATTATTTAGTCTATAGAAAATACTTGATGTGCATGGATTTCAATACACCTTGGTAGCAATTTCAAGTTCTCCCTTCCCCCATGCACACATCCTCTGAATAGAAACCATTGTAATTTGGGGATATTGGTTAAAGCAAGGTATTTGAAGATAGCTAATACTTCTTAAATGGGTTTTGGATAATTTATCAATTTAAGAGGTTTTCATTGAGATCCGGCCCAAAGTTTCTATATTAGAATTAACTATTTCTTCTTATTTGATACTAACAGCAGAGTTTTTTTAGATTAGATATCTCTTTTTTAAAAAAACCGTTGATACTGGGACTAACATCTCATTTTATAGCCTGTAGTACCTGAGTTTAGACATTCAGTTTATTGAAAGTTCTTCATAAGTAAGAATGTTAAATGAAATTTTTAAGTGTTTAACTAGTACTTATATTTTTTAGAACTATTTTTTTTTCCCCCACAGGAAGTTTTAGGGTACAAAGTGGACTACCATGTGTCTTTATATATTGTGGCTGTACTAGAGTATATCTCAGCTGATATTTTGAAATTGGCTGGTAATTATGTTTTTAATATTCGACATTATGAAATATCTCAGCAGGACATTAAAGTGTCAATGTGTGCAGATAAGGTAAGTGTTAAAAGGTATTAAACGTAACTTGAATAATAGTGACTGTATGTCACGTCTATCTCCCTCTTTTTTACACATGATTATATTAGTAATTTTTTTTTAATTCTGAGATTTGGAAGACAGAAAAATGTTGGCTTTACAGACTATAGTATTTCCAGGGTTTTTTTCCCCAGCATATGACAGGATGGAAATCTTTTTTTTTTTTCATCAAGAATCTTTACCTACAGGAAAAAACATCCAAAGCCTCAAACCAGTTTAAGAAAAGTAGTCTGAATTTTATATTTTTAGAAAGAGAATATATCCAAAGTATTTAGCTAGTTTTAAATGTAAGAAATAATTTTGAAAAATGTATTTGTTTTCATAGAATAGTGGAAAACAGGTAGAGAGAAAGTCTTTGCAATGCTAAAGTTATTTCCTTTTGATAATTTTTTGTTACATTTATCTTCCTTTGTGGCTAGAAGCTACTGATGAAGAAATTGAGTCTTTATTTTTTCTCTTCTTTTCTTCCCTTTATATTTTTCCTTTTTTCCCCCTTCCTTTTTAAATCAACATTTTGAGTACCTGTTATGGGCCTGTCACTGTCTTGAGCATTGAAGATAGAAGAGTGAATAAGTCAGCAATCCCAGTGTTAGAGGAATTTATTTTAGTTGGAAGTAAAAATATTGTAAACAAATAATGGTAGCACAATGTGATTTAAAACTATTAAGTAAATCAGAGGTATAGTGGAGAAAGTAGTCAGCTCTGGTGTAGGGGATATGAGGAACACTTCACTAAGAAGATGCCTAAAGTAGACAGACCTGAGGAAGAATGACCCCTGCCCAGGATGTGACACATGTCAGTGATTCTCTACTTTGACTTCACACCAGAATTACCAGAAGGCTTTTAAAGACTGCTGATGCCTGTGTCTTACCCCACCCACAGGTTCTGATTTACTTAGGCTGGGTTAGGCCTCTGACCAAGCCTCAGTATTTTCAAAGTTTTTTGAAAGCATCCCAGGTGATTCTGATGAGCAGATATGATTGTGAGCCACTGTACTATGCTATAGTCTCAAAAATGATTTTCACTTAAATTTCATAGTAGAAATTTCTTTTTATTTCTATTTTGACTTCAAAGATTATGATTACATGTGTTTTCCTATTTTGTTTTTCTCTCAGACTTTTAGTAAAATTGCCTATGCCCAGAACCACTTGAGAGCAAGGAGTCATTATCATTTATATAGTAATTGGAAATCGTCTAAGATGAGCTCACTTAGGAGAAAGCGTAGCAGATGTTTCACACTGGTGGCTTGCTAGAATAGGGTCTCCAGGTTTGTTTCTTAAAATTTTGAATTATTTACCATCTATATTTATGGATCTTAAAATTTCACATAAAAATCTAGATCCCATACTCAGAATCAAAATCCTGACACAGAATAGCTGGCATTGAACAGTGCCCTTCTTCTTCAGGTGCATACACTTTCCAGTTTGCCACAATCCCCACTGCTGCTTAATATTATTGCAATATTATCTGCCTGACCCTTGTAGCATTTAAATTCAGGACTTTTGGTATTGTGTGATCTAAGTAGTACCCAAAATGGAGTCCTGCAGTTGTAGTAGAGAAGGTAGGTGGTTGAGGAGACCCCACTGAAAGAATGAGGTATCAGAAGCCAAGAAAAGAGAGTTTTAAGAAGTAAAAAATGGTCAGCTGTGCCAACAACTACAGAAAACAAAGATACTAGGAAGGCATTAGTGAGTAGTTTGAATAGAGTAGTGGGCTTGAGGAGTGAATGGGAGTTAAGAAATTAGAGAAAGGAAGTATAGACTACTTTAAAAATATCTCTGGTGGATAAGACAAAACTCTTCTATGTCATGCCTTTCATTCTTTTGCATATATGTTTAAAATCAGATTTTATCAGCTAATTCCCTGTGCAGCCCCAGTGGTCTCTTCAAAGATCTACAGTGACTGAGAATTGGGGATGATGATGTTTAATGGCAGGAAAGTGAGTTATATGCAGTGGGCAGTGAGGAGGAGAGGGATTTCAGAGTATCACAGGAGATAAGGCCAGGGAAGCGGACTAGAGTTAGATCGTGAATGGCCTTTATCCCTGCAAAATTAGGAATTTGTGCTAAAGGCAAGGAAATCTAGTACCATTTTAAAAGTGGAACAAATTTTTGGAAATGGGGTTGGGAAGACCAGTAGCAGGAAGACGGGTGGCAGGGAGGTCACATTACAAGACTTGCGTATTATTATAAAAGATGGTCATTAGTAAATGAAAGCATGAAGTGGAATGAAAAAATGGATCACATTTAAAAATTTTTGAGTTAGATTCAATGAGGGCAGGGTTCCTGTTCATTTTGTTCATTGCTATATTTTACCAATATCTGGCACCAGTTCTGGTGATCAGTAGATCAGAACAATTTCAGAATGAGTGAATGAATGAGTGATTATCTCATAGTGTTTTGTCAGAATTTCCTCTCATGCCTTTGTTTTACATTTTGGAACTTCCTTTTTGGGATTACACCTTTTTTTTCCCTGAACTCTAAGAAAGTAGTGTTCAGTCAGTTTTAAGTAGTCCCAATTTTTCTTTAATATTTTTAATTCTAAAATGTGTGGTCACCTTTTTCCTATTGTTTTTGATTTACAACTAGTTCTTGACTGTTGGGTGACTTAAGTCCATAGTAGCAGTCTTTACTATTTTTGCAAGGGGAAATTTTTGCTGTAGCAATTTTAACATCATTTGGTTTTAACAAATGAATTAAATAGCAGTTGTCAGTATAGTAAACATACATTAGAGAAGTATCACTCTTTTAATCCATAGTGTGCCTCTACTATAGTATCATTTCATTTTTTCTCCTTTGAACTCTACCCAAATGCATACTTACTATAGAACAAGGAACTACAATTTTGAATGCCTACTATTTGCCAGGTGTAGTAGTATGCGTTTTATGTACATTGCACTTCATTGAATTCTTTTATCTTTTGTATATAAAGAATCTGACTTTTAAAAGAATAATAATCTGTAATGAATGATAAGTAAAAGGCTGAAAGATTTTGGCTCAAATTGTTTTTCCACAAAAGTATGCTCTTTTTTGGCTATTATTTGTATGTGTATGTATGTGTATGTATCTCTCACACACACGCATATATAATAGCAGTTATTCTATTAGGTTTATCTTATTTTCAGAAATATATATTTTCCCCCTTCAACTTTTTATATTTCTTTTACTTCGATTTTTTTTTCATATTTATTTGCCTGTAATACACACAACTCTTATATTTTAATAATTGCAAGTACTTTTGAGGTGGTTTTATAAAAGTAAGGAAAATAAATTGATGCATTATTGATTTATTTCTCAGGTTTTGATGGACATGTTTGATCAGGATGACATAGGTTTGGTTTCTCTTTGTGAAGATGAACCTACTTCTTCAGGTGAATTAAACTACTATGATCTTGTCAGAACTGAAATTGCAGAAGAAAGACAGTATCTACGGGAACTAAATATGATCATAAAAGTGTTTCGAGAAGCCTTTCTTTCTGACAAAAAGCTGTTTAAACCTTCTGTAAGTACCTTTTTGGGATTGAAATTCTGTCTACTGCAAAAGTCAAATAGCAGCTTAAAACCATAAACAATAATTTTATATGCAAAACAAAAATATTTTTTATGTAGGATTTGTGGGTTTTTAAAGTATGTGAATTGTAATACCAATGTAATAAGTTATGGTGACGATGAAAATTAGACATAAAATGATAAATGGGGGTTTACACTGGAATGAAATCTTTTTCTGCTAGCAATATCTAAGATTTATAGTCATTCATTTGAAGATGATGAAAAGATGTGTGGTCTGAAAAGACATGCTTTTTTCTGTCTTTTGCTAAGTACTTTAAGGCAGTAGTTTGTTTAAATTTTAACAGTGGAACTGTTTAAGAATAAAAGTTTATGCAGAATGTCGTATAAACAATGACAGAGCTGCTCAGTTAGAAGACTGGGTAGGAGTGGGGTGAATAAGATGGGGATCCAGGTAACTTTGGTCATATTTTCTATAACTTCAAAAGTCAGCTCTAAAGAATTCAGCTAGACAAATACTCTTAAAAAAAAAAAAAAAAGATTTTTACCTATATACTAATAATGAAATATCAGGAAAAGAAATGAAGAAAACAATTCCATTTGCAATTGCAACAAAAAGGATAAAATACCTAGGAATAAACAACAAAGGAAGTGAAGGCCATATACACTGAAAACTACAAGACATTAAGAGAAATTGAATACACAAAGAAATAGTCCATATTCACAAATTGGAAAAATCAACATAGTTAAAAAGGCCAAATTACCTAAAGCAATACACAGATGTACTGTGATCCTCATCAAAATCCCAATGGCATTTTTCAAAGAAATAGAACAAAAAAAAAACAAATCAAATTTGCATGGAACATGAAAGACCCCAAATACCCAAAGCAATCCTGAGAGGAAAAAAAAAAGACTGAAGGTATCATACTCCCTGAGTTGAAATTATACTACAAAGCTACAATAACCAAAACAGTATGGTAATGGCAGAAAAACAGACACACAGATCAATGGAACAGAATTGAGAGCCTAGAAATAAACTCACATATATATGAGCAACTTATTTTCAACAAAAGGGCTGACAACATATAATGAAGAAAGAAACGCCTTTTCAATAAATGATAGTGGGAAAATTGGAAAGCCACATACAAAAGAATGAAGCTAGACTGCTTTTTAACACCATACACAAAAATTAACCCAACTTGGATTGCTAAGACTTAAATATAAGACTTGAAACAATAAAATACATAGAAGAAGACATAGATCCTAAACTTATAGACCTTGGTTTTAGAGAGGCTTTCGTGAACTTGACCAAGGGAAGTAAAAGCAAAAATAAATGAATGGGGCTATATAAAACTAAAAAGCTCTGCACAGCAAAAGAAACATAAAACAAAAAGGGAAATAAGAGAGAGAAGATATTTACAAATGATGCCTCTTTGATAAGGAGATAATATCCAAAATATATTCAGAACTACAACTCAACAACAAAAAAAGAATCCAGTTAAAAAGTGGGCAGAGGACCTGAAAAGACACTTTTCCCAAGAAGTCATACAAATGAAACAACCAACAAATATATGAAAAGATGTTCAACTTCACTAGCTATAAGGGAAACGCAAATCAAAACCACAATGAGATACCACACCTCACACCTACTAGAATGACTATTATTAATAAGACTAGAAATAACAAGTGTTGGAGAAGATGTAGAGAAAAAGAAACATTCATACACTGGTGGTGGGAATGTAAATTGGTACAGCCACTATGGAAAACAGTATAAAGATTAATCGGAAATTTAATAGAACTACCATATGACACAGCAATCCCTCTTCTAGGTATGTACCTGAAAAATTCGAAACTTTTATTGGTAAACATATATGTACCCCTATGTTCATTGCAGCATTGGTCACGGTAGCAAGACATGGTAACGATCTAAATGTCCTTCAGTAGATACTTGAATAAAGAAGATGTGGTACATATAAATAATGAAATATTACTCAGCCATGAAAAAGGATCTTACTGTACTACAACATGGATAGACCTAGTAGGTATTATGCTGAGTGAAATAAGTCAGAGAAAGACAAATACTATATGATTTTTGCTTATGTGTGGAACCTAAAAAACGATTGAAACAAACTCATAGATACAAAGAACAATTGATGGTTGCCAAATGGGAGGAGTGTTGGGTGACAGATGTAAAAGGTAAAAGAAATTAAGAAGTACACATTGCCAGTTATAAAAATAGCCACAGGGATGTAAAATAAAGCATAAAGAACAGAGTCAATAATAATGTAACAACTGTGGTATCAGATGGGCACTAGACTTACTGGGGTAGGCACTTCGTAAGGTGTATAAACGTCTAATAACTATGTTGTACACATGAAACTAATATAATATATGTCAACTGTAATTGGAAAATAAAATCTAGAATCTATATTTTCCAGTAAAATTTACTGTGTCTAATCCAAAGAGTTTTTATTTCTCTTCCTTATTTGTGATCAACTTTTGCTATGTCTTGAATATATTAGTATGTGATTCAATGAAAATACACCCTTAACACTTATATTGCTTATATTTAGTAACTTTTAAACAAAATTCTCAACCTTATGTTTTAATCTTTTTTTTTTTTCTTTTATCAGGACATTGAAAAGATTTTCAGTAATATCTCGGATATACACGAGTTGACTATAAAACTTTTAGGTTTGATTGAAGACACAGTTGAAATGACTGATGAAAGCAGTCCTCATCCCTTAGCTGGCAGCTGTTTTGAAGATTTGGCAGAAGTAAGTTTACAAACCTACTTTATATTCTTATGTAAGTCTTAAATGATGTATAAGAAATTTAGTAAGATACACTGAAAATTAGAATACACTGCTGGCTACTGTAAAAGATATGTATAATTTAACCAATAGCAGACTATATGTACAATATATTTATAATGACACTTTATAGTATATTTATGATAATACTAATAGTGAAAGTTGATAGACTAGTAAGTTCTAAGGTTTTTTTTTAATGGGAGTGCATTTAAGGTGAAAAATTTTATTGTCCGTAGCTGTTTAGCCATTTTGGGTTTTAGTTTTAATTTTCAAAAATTAAAAAGGAAATTTATATTTTAATATCATTTCCAAAGTGAAAATCATTTTGTTGTCGAGTGATCGTAAAAGTAGTATAGATCATTTTTTAAAAATATACAAAAAGAGGCAAATATAAATAAAATGAAAATCCATTTTGTAATATCCAGAGATGATATCTTTTTAAATTATTCTTACAGTTATTTTCTATAAATGCAAACAAATCTATTTTTCTTACAAAATAGGATCTTAGTCTTTTATTACCTGCTTCTTTTTAGTAAGTACATCACAGACACTTTCCATGTTAATGAATATACTTCAATACAATTTTTAAAGTCCAAATAGTACCATATTATTATGGAGGCATCATAACATTATAACTATCTACTATTGTTAAGCATGTAAGCTGTTTCCATTTTGGTCATTGTAAATAATACTGCAAACATATTCATACTATGCCTTCATAGCCTAATAATTATTTTAGGATATATTCCTAGAAGAGGAATTGTAGTACTAAAGACTAGGTATGTTTTAAGAACTGAAACATTTTGCCACATTTGCTTCCAAATAAGTTCTAGTATATGCAGGCCTTATTTTTTTCTACACTTTCACTAACTTTGGGTATTATGCCATTGATTTTTGCCAGTCTCCTGGTTAAAAAAAAAAAACAGCATCTCATTATTTTTTTACTTTTGCTGTTTTTTTTAAACTAATGATGTTGAACATCTCGTCATACTCATTGACCATTTTTATTTATTTTGGAAACCAGGGTTTTAAAAGTGCTTTCTGTAGATTTCATATAAATTTCCTAATTTTATAATCTTGGCTTATATCTTTCTGAGAATATAGATCACTTTTATTACATCTATTTTGTACACAATGAAACTGTTAGTGTAGAAATACTCAGTTACTGATGCCTAACCAAAATATTCAGTTTTGGTTCTTTTTAGAAAGTTTTTAGTTAGTGATATCTTGGCATATTAATTTGTTGTTTGGCTTTCTGCTATACTCTTAAAGATATCATGGTTCAAAAACAATATATTTTCTAATTTTTATTTTTTATTGTAAAATATATATAATGAAATTTGCCATTTTAATCATTTTTATATGTACAATTCAGTAGCATTAATTAAATCCACAATATTATACAACCATTACCACTATGTATTTCTAAAATTTTTTCATCACCCCAAACAGAAACTCTACTCATTAAGTAACTACTCCCTATTTTTCCCTCCCTCCAACCCTGGGTAACCTCTAATCTACTTTGTCTCCACAAATTTACTGATTCTAGATATTTGATAAAAATGGAATCATGTAATAATTGTATTTTTGTGTCTGCTTATTTTACTTAGCATAATGTTTTCAAGGTCCATCCATGTCATAGCATTTATGACATGGATGAACTCCATCCCTTTCTATGGCTGAGTAATATTCCATTGTATGTAGATATCACATTTTGTTTATCCAGTTATTTGTTGATAGACACTTGTATTTTTTCTACCTTTTGGCTATTGTGAATAATAGCAATGAACATTGGCATACAAGTATCTGAGCCGTTGTCTTCAGTTCTTTTGAGTACATACCTAGGAGCGGAATTGCTGGGTCATACAGTAATTCTTTATTTAGCTTTTTGAAAAACTGCCTGTTTCCACAGGGGCTAGCTACACCGTTTCACATTACCATGAGCAATGGACAAGGATTCCAGTTCCTCTGCATCGTCACCAACATTGTTATGTCTGAAAAACATACTGGGGTCTTTAAAATACAAAAATGAAGCAGACTTCTTAGTTCTAACTAAACATTGGGGATATTGATTATTATCAAATAATTGGAATTTAAATATAAACATTGGATCAAATATAGGCAGTTGCTGCTTTGTTATTTTGCTGTACATTGGTCTTTGCTTCCTTTTTCTTTTGAAAAGGAATGAGTGGAAAAAATATGTATATCACTTTTTGCTTCCTTTGAAAGTATCCTGAGTGTAAACTTATTTTAACTTAGTTAAGCTTAACTGAAATTTCAAGTCCCAGCCTTCTTTTACTAATAAATATACTTTTTGTTTCTTGGGAATAAATTTACATAAGCATTTTAATAGTTTGATACTTGTTACCACAGAGTCAGCGACCTATTTGAAGACCAGTAACTTCTTGTCATCTATAGCTCACAGTCTTTAGTTACACTTTAAAAATTTTGGCAGTTATAACTATAGTTATTGTTTGTTTCTACAAAGTGAGAGCAAAAAGTTCTGAAACCTAGTTGAGAACTTGAATAAAAATTTGCTGTTAAGTAATCTGTGCCATGTTGGTAGAAAAAATGTTCTTTTAAACCTAACACATTTTTCTTTCTTAAAAATATAGGAGCAAGCATTTGATCCTTATGAAACATTATCACAGGACATTCTTTCACCTAAATTTAATGAACATTTCAGTAAGTTGATGGCCAGACCTGCAGTGGCTCTTCACTTTCAGGTAAACTTAAATGTATATTATTTATTTATTTTTTTAATAAAGCAACTAAAAAATATTTCACCATTTTACTCTTCAAATATTTGTAATTCTAGAATCTTTTCATAAAGCAACTGAGGATCTATTTTACCAATCCTTCAAAATCTGTTAATTCTAAGCCTATTTTAGATTGAAAAAAACTAATCTGTCCTTAATATAGAAATCTTTTTTAGAATACCATCACAAATTCTGATTGACCAGAAAAATTTGGCACATTCTAGATCTGGGAAATAGAAATATGGAGAGCTATTTCAAGTTCTTATTCCCAATCAGATAGAAGTGAAATCAAAAAGAGTGGAGAATAACCTCATGTTTATTCATACTGATTTCTCTTATCAGGCTCATAGTTTAAAGGAGTTAAGTATGTTAATTAGAAGTATACAAGTTAATTGGTTCAGTAATGCAGTTAGATAAAATGAGAATAAGTGGAGAGAGACAAATGAAATTTACGTTTTTACTTTTTCAACACTAAACGAAGGTTACATTGGCATTGATGATCCTTCACTACTTGTTGCTATAGATGTTGAATTTAGACATGCTTTTCTCCCTTAGTATATGAATATGGTCAAATCTTTATTGTCTTAAAACAAGCAAATAAAGCTTTCATTACTTCCCTGTTTTGTTTTTTTCTCTTTGTAGCCATTTATCTTCACAGTACTTTTTTACCATTCTTCATTACTCTACCATCTGTGTCCTAATCAGGATGTAACACTACAAACTCCCCTGACAATGAATTTATCAACCAAATCCAGTGGATATTTTGACTTCACTTTTATGTTTGTAGTATTTGTTAGTCAGTCCCCTGTCCTTTTGGCTCCCATGATACTTTCTTTAATTTTCATCTTCTCTGATTTTCTTTTTGTCAGTCTCCTTAATTGCAAGTATTATCCAACTTCTATTATTAGCCCTTGATTTTCTGTTTCTTTCATACTCTCCTCGAGTGACTTTATTCATACCTTTTACTTTAGCTACTGCCTATATGCCAGTGACTTCCTATTTGTGTTTTTAAGCCATAACTCTTGAGCATCAGTCATGCATGTTTACATGCATGTGTACACTTTCATGTAACCAGCTCCCTTTTGAAATAATTCACTTAGCTGTCCCATGGGCACTTCAGACATAAATGTTCAAAACCGAACTTACCATCTTTTCCCTGCCTTCTTTACTGTGAATTCCCATTATTATCTTCTTCTACTCAAAAACTTGTCAACTTAGAATAAAAATTACACTTAATTCTCAAAATTTACTTCAATGAAGGAAAAGTTTTTAAGCTGAATCTTATATATAAACGATAAAGTAAACATGTTAAATCATATAATCAGCCTATAAGATCTTTGCATATTTATTGAAAGTACTCACAACACATCTTTTATTCTTATTTTATTATTAATTCTTACTGTGGGATTTGAATGTTTAGGGTCTAATTATTTAAGCTACTGTCCCAGATAGTCAGTGAAATTCAGAGTTAGATGAAATCCCTTTTCAGGCCAAACTCATTTGTACTGTATTAACTTTTAAAAGCTATAGAGGTCTTTGGCCGCCCTGAACGTGCCCAATCTCGTCTGATCTTAGAAGCTAAGCAGAGTTGGGCCTGGTTAGTACTTGGATGGGAGACCACCTAGGAAGACCAGGTGCTGTAGGCATAAAAAATTTTTTTAAAAAAAGGATCATAAGTCGACAAGGTCCTTGTAATCTGTGAGGTCAACCAAAGGTTGCCTCACCTAAAATAATAATAGTAATAATAACAACAATAATAGTAATAATAAAGTTGTAGAAGTAATGCTTTATTTTAAAAAATAATAAAACTTCTTTAGAAGTTATAAAGCACACTTTAAGAGTTTTGGCCCAAATAATAGTTGTCAAGTCTGTTGAACAAATTATAATTTAACTTCAGTAAACAATATGAGAATTATAGAAGTGTTTACCTATGAGGATATATATTTTTTTTCCCTTTTTTTATTTTTTAAACACCTACAACACCTGGTCTTCCTAGGTGGTCTCCCAACCAAGTACTAAACAGGTCCAATCCTGGTTAGCCTCCAAGATCAGATAAGATCGGACATGTTTAGGGTGGCATGGCCATAGACCTATGAAGATATATTTTAAAAGCAGCATATCAGATTTATTTTTCATATTATATGTTGCTGTTGTCTGTATTTATCTGATGAGAAATACTAGTTTAAATAAGGCAACCTTAATGACTTAAAATCAAAACAAGTGACTTTTAAATCCCTGATAAATTTTAGAAAACCATTTATTCTATAGACTATTAGTTTTCAAAACTAGGATATATGTAACCTAGCTATTCACCAAGATCTTGCAGGTGATATAAGGGCACAGATAACTTTTGGGAATCAGTTTCTATTTTTCCAGCCACCTTGTTTGTATTTTTTGCATTATCCTTTCCAATTTCTTTTATACATTATCTATGGCCATATTAAATTTCCCATTATGCACTGAGTGTAAAACTTCCAGGGCACCAGTCAGGGGAAAAACAAATGTATTGCTCCTGAAATAGAGTTCTGAATAGGGTTCCTGGATCCAGTTTTAAGGGGAAGGGATGGCTCTCCCCCAACACTGACAAACAATTTTTAGATACCAGCAAGAATTCAACTCAATTCTGACACTGTCTACCTGGAAATAGTATCAAATTCCATAATTAAGGGTTTAATTCTATCATACTGTGTTTCCAAGCTACTACCTTCAACCTCATTCACTTGCCGTCGTATGTGCATGTGTGTGTGCGCGCGCACACACACACACACACACACACACACACTTTTCAGACCTGCAAACCCAGGCTCTTACCTTATTTAACCAACTAGCTATTGATTGGAAGTTCTAACGACTCCCTCCTTAGAATGACTCACAGAACTCAGAGAAACATTTTACTTGTTAGATTACTGGTTTATTATAAAAGGATATTAAAGGAGATGAATCAGCAGCCAGATGAAAAGATATATAGGGTGAGGTCCCTAAATGAAGAGCTTATGTCCATATGGAGCTTGGAGCTCCAGCTTGGTGGCACATGGAAGCATTCCAGTTTCCTAATGTGGAAGCTCTCTGAAAATATCAACAAGCTGTCCTGGGTTTTTATGGAGGCTTCATTATGTAATCATGATTGACTAAGTCATTGGCCACTGGCAGTTGAACTCAAGTCTCCAGCCCCTTTATCCTACCCAAAGGTCAAGCAGTGGAACTGTAAATTCCAAACCTCTAATCACAGGGTTAGTTCTCCTGGCAAGTAGCCCTTACCCTGTGTAAAGTCCAAAAGTCATCTCATAACTAAAGATAACTTTATAATGTGAAACTTAGGAAATTCCAAGGGTTTGAGGGAAGCTGCTGTTTATTTGGGGGAGCCAGGAACTGTGGGTGAGGACCAAATACATTATAAATTTCAATGTGGCAAGTTCATTGAAAGCAAAGCAAAGGAGTTCTGAGAGAACTATTGATTGTTAACTCTTGATAGTTGAAATGGTGTATCATATCTACCTATGTCTTGTCATAGCTATCTAAGAATTTAGAAATAAGATGGTTGTAACAAGGGTGAAGGTTAACTTTTTTAAAATAGTACTTTATCATTCATCGAACATTGGAATAAAGGAGAGGGAGATTTGTAAAGTTAAAGTTCTCATACCTGGATGTGCTATGTTAGATTCTTCCAGATGCTATCTGTACTTAAGACTGTGACATTAACATGTATTTGAATTTAAGACTGAAGTCAGACTTTTTGCAGAAATTAAGTCTGATCTGACTGTTTTGACAGTAAAAGTTGGCTTTGTCAATTAAGTTTTATGACAGACATTTTTCATAAACGAGCTAAATCTGAAACTTAATCATTGTTTGAAATATATTTAAATCATATCTACAATATACATGTAACATCCCCCAAAATACATCCTTCGTAACTACTTAAACTTAAAGCATTTCAAGTGGTGACATAAAAATGTACAAGAAGGTATATAGCTTTTCAAAATTTGGGTTTGTATGTGGAACCCAAAACTTTTGGAGAAAACTCGTGAGGATTATTGTGAAAGTTATTTTAGCCATATAAGAGATGAAGAAATGTATGTATTTACCTAATGATTTAAAGGAGCAAAAGGAGAAAAAATTTGATTGATAGCACTTTGATTCTAATATAGAACATGTTTTCCATTATCGTTTTCATAAGTCTGTATCTTGTATTTTTAAAAGCTATTTCCGTTAGGCTCTGCTGTTATATATCTTTGATATCAGAAATATAATATTTGATCTTTTTGCTTTGCAGGCCATTGCTGATGGTTTTAAAGAAGCAGTTCGTTATGTCCTTCCACGCCTTATGCTGGTGCCAGTGTATCACTGTTGGCACTATTTTGAATTATTGAAGGTAAGGTAAATGGTTACTTGTATTTATGAGGCTTAAAAGCTAATTTTTGATACTATCATGTTACTTTTTATTCATAAAAATAAAGGACTTAAATGTCTACCTTCTTTCCATGAACCACGAAGAAAAGCCTGTCTTTCTTACTTATCTTCATGTCATTTCCAGGTGGTATATAGAGACAGGAAAATGTATCTTTATCTGTCATTTCATAATATACAATCTCAGAGTACTAACATTATAAAAAAGTTCACTTGTTAAAATTAATTTTTGGAGGCACACAGCAACAATGGTTTGACTCTTAAGTAAGCAATAACTTAAGTAAGTAATTATATTTTGTAGGTATTTAGGCCTGGTACATTCATATGATGATTTCTAATAAACACTTACCTCAGTAATTCTTTTTTATGGAGTCTAATTACCCATAGTGTAAACTTTATTATGATATATTACATACCTAGAGAAAAGCATGAAATAATAAAAACATTAATGAATATAATGTGTAAACACCAGAGGTAAACAACTACCCTGAATTTAATGGCAGTTGCTTTCTTGCTTTTCTTTCCAGTTTAACCACCTATGTATATATCATTAATATACAGAGCCTGTTTCTAAACTTTATATAAATTAAATTAAATTGTACTTATTTTCTGTTGTATCTTCTCTCAAAGTTATATATGTAAGATTCATTGATGTTGTTGTATGTTGCTCTAGTTTAATTTTCTTCCTGTTTTATAAACCATAATTTATTTATTCTTTTCTGGTTTCTTTTGCTATTACTGATAACACTTGCTATGGACATTCTTGTACAGACCTCTTTGTACACATGTGCATGCATTTCATTTCTCTGGAGTATATATATATTCAGGAATGGAATTGCTTGGTCATAGGGTACGCATATTTTCAAATTTAATAGATGATACCAAGTAGTTTTCCAAAGTAGGTTATATGGTTTACACTTCTACCAGAATGCATGACATGATGCTCTTTATGCATATTTTCATAACTTTAAATTTTTTCTCATCTCTTATACATTTGTAATTGTCTCTGATGATTTTTAATTTGTATTTCTTGATTATTAATGAGCTTGGGTATAGTATGTTTATTAGCCTTTGGGATAACGTTTTGTGGAGTTATTTAAGTCTTTCACCATTTTAAATACTTTCTGTGACTTGTCTTTGCGTTCCACGTTTCTATTTGTTTTTATTGCTGTGCGTTAACTAAACCTTCAGTATATTCCATATTTACTCTAAGGTTAATAGTTTCACTGATGAGACATGGGTGATTTTATAGTTCATTCTTTGAAAACTTAAAGCAGTATTACATAATTATAAAAGAATATCTGCTGCTTTTGGACAGATATCAGAATTCATCAAGTGTTCCTTTTTCCACTTCAGGTTCCATATGCATTTTCCCTTGATCTTTAAGATACCAAATGGGCATATGGAGAGATGGAGATTTTCTGGGGACCATCCATTCTCATTTCTCTATATCATAGATACTGATCTTCATTGACTCCAGCTAACACGTTAGGACTTTTGCCTACTTTTGGATTATTTCCATTTTTAATGTATCTTGCTCAGTAAAATTTTCTTCCCCAACTTTTTTATTGCTTTTGTAAGCAAGGCATTTTCTGCTTGAGCATTTTTATACCTCTCCTTTAGGATACCAGGTTGTTGATTTAGACAACCTATTCAGACTTATCTAACTCATTAGTAATAATATTAAAATAAAATCCAGAATAACGCTAACTCTGTATTTTTTAGGCATGTAGGCAAGGTATTCATTTGATGATTTCTAATGAATGCCTACCTGAAGAATTCTTTTTCATGGAGTCTTATTACTCATAGAGTATAATGCTGGAGCTCACCAGCTTTTGTACACAAATAGATGAGCAACTTGATTGTATATATATCCATGGAGACCAATAGGTCCATAAAGAACTCATAAGAAGGATTGTAGGCTTTATATGAATAATATTTTGGCAGCCCCAGATGTATAGTTGATTCCTAAAATTTTTTAGATAATGTTCATGTCTACTTGGAAGTCCTAGTATTACTCTTATAGTTATCTTCTAATATTTGCAACATTTAAAAATCCTGGTTTGACTCTATAATTGAAGCTTATCGTCCCTCCTATCTGGATGATTAATTTTCTAAATTCCTGAGGTCTGCATCTAAGATCAGGACATTAGCTAAAATGGCCTGACTCATCCTAAGGCCATAGCTACTTTTGCCACCAATTAATTACTGGATTCCAAGTGCTCTTGGCCATTGTGATTAGGACTAGTTAGTCAGTTAATTAAAATAAAGCAGACGTTTTTAATTTTTTGAGGAAACATTAAACTGTGTTCCATAGCAGCTATTACCATTTTACACCTCCACCAACGGTGATAAGGGTGTCAGTTTCTCCACATCCTTGCCAACACTTGTTGTTTTTGTTTTTAGATAGTAGCCATCCAAATGGATGTGAGATAGTATCTCATTGTGGTTTTGATTTGCATTTCCTTAGTAATTAGTGATAGTGAGCAATCATGTACTTGTTGGTTGTTTATCTTTTTTGGAGAAATGTCTAGTCAAGTCTTCTGCCCATTTTTTCCTTGGGTTATTTGTATATTTGTTGCAATAGGAGTTCTTTATGTATTCTGGATGTTAATGCCTCATCAGATATATCATTTGCAAATATTTTCTCCTATTCTGTAGATAAATTGCCTTTTTGTGATACTGTTTGGGCTCAAGTACACATCTAAAATAAATTTCATGTTATGCTCACTTTGGGGTGAGAACCATAAGAAAGAAGCCTGGACCAGTGTGACATAAGGCTATCATATTCCTTTGGGAATAGAAAACACCATCCTGGAATAATTTTAATTTAAAGTTATCTGCTTCGGCCATATACTAAGGGAGATTTATTTGTGGATGTAGCATTTGTATATATTGAGTTTTACTTCCTAGAATCAGAATTTACGATAAGCAAACAGAAAACTATATAATGAGAAATGATAGGCTATCATATATAGTTTACCTGAAATTATTTTATAGTATATTGTTGGCTTATTCTTATTCATAGCAATACTTTAAAGTTCATTTTATAGATAATATGTTTCTTCTTTTGTTCTTTTTACATTTAAACCACTTTGGAGTTAATCACTAACTACTTTCACTTTCTATTTTTTCTCAGATAAGTTTTAGATTTTTTTCTTAACATATATTTCTATCGTTATGTAAGAGGAAAATGGAAAAAACCATACATTCCCTTATTTATAAGTAACTTCATAACATACTTCTTATATTCTAAGAAAAAAAAATCTGTTTATCCTTCTGTTATTAAGAACATATCTACTCTCACTTCAAAATTAATTAATTCGAAGCCAAATAACATTCTTTTACTCTTTATTTCTCTAGTCATTCCTTGGAAATTTAGTAATGGAAAGAATAAAAATTATCCTCTTAAGAGAACTTTATCTTAGTTTAGTTTAAAGCTTCACAAGAAGACATTGTTAATAACTTTTATTATTGAGAAAGATAAGCCAATATTTCAAATGTAAAACAATTGAGTTTCTAGGTAATACTTTTTTACCTTTTACTTTGAAAAACATAGAAAAAAGTTACAAAAGTAGTATAGTGAGCTCTTTTCATCTAAATTTACTAATTGTTAACAGGTAACATTTGCTTTGTCATTGTCTTTGTGTTCCTGTATGTGTGTATGTATATAAATGTATTCATAACAAGTATTTATACAAGTCAGTCATTCTAATTACCTTTTTGGGAACCTGCCATTTGCAGATACTGTACTAAAAATGAATAAAACATATCCCCATGGTTAAGGAGTTCATGGTTTAATAAAGAAGATGAATATCAAATTATTACAGTATAAGTGCCTAATATAAGTAGTACTATGGGCTCATTGAGGCAGGAGTAACTATCTAGGGAAATTACAAAAACTTCATATGGGCATTGGGTAAATAGGAGTTTAGCCTGCTATTCTGGTGTGTTATTTCGGGAGCCATGAAAGACAAATGCTGAGGAACTATTGTGGATTCAAAGACAGTAGAAACATAAGAGCTAAGTGCAACTCTGACTGGATCTTATATTGGGGCGGGTGGGGAATTACCCTAAAGGACTTGATTGGGATAGTGACAAAATTGGATATACACTGTAAATTAGATAATAGAACTTTACCAGTGTTAAATATCCAGAACTCGATCACTATATTGTGAAAGAATATTTTTGTTCTAAGACATACCGCTGAAATATTAAAGGAGTAAAGGGGGATGATACTATTTGAGAGTAATTGATGATATACTGGAGTTTTTCTCACATTCCAAAAACAATCTCAGAAGCATTCAGCAGTGATTCCTTTTTCTCAACAAGAAAAGTTAGTATCACAAACCACTCTCAGATAGTTAAGAGAAAAAAATGGTGCACATGCACTTACACACAGAACGATGAAGCATAGGTGGCAAAATGTTAAAAATTGGTTTTTCAATATCAGGATGTTACTGAAAATATTTGGTGGGGGGCAGGAAGTAGCTTCATAGGGAGAAGACATCTCAATTGTATTATAGAGGCTAAATTCACCAGGTGTATAAAGAAGGGCAGAGGAAGATATGTAGAAAGCCATAGGGGTGTGAAGGAGCATGACTTTTCTGCAAGTAGTTCAGTGTGGTAATTTCTAAGTGTAAGATGTTTAGAATACATTTTTTTCAGATGTCTGTATCTTTCAAATACATTATTTCAAAATGTCTTAATGGATACTCATTAATCTGATATTTATTCTCACTGCCGAAAATTCAGCAATGTTTAGCAAATTATTGGACTAAAGTTATATCAAACAGAGACATTTTTTATATATTTATATCATCAGAAAATCCTGTTTTAAATAACCTGAAGTTTTGTTTCTTTTTCATGGCCTGTAATTATTACATAGATATTAAAAATGACATGGCCATTTTTGTGGAAGAGTTTGAGCAACCTGAAGACCAAATAGACAATAGAAATTTAATATCTCCATACATCTAAATTGAAAAGCAGTTATTTTTATACAATCTCATAATTAGTGATAGTTTGGAAATTTGAACCTACAAAAACAATAAGAATTAAAAACATAAGCATTTTATATTAATATTCATATTTACTAAGGAAGTATTTTAGAGCGGAGCTGAGAAGAATCTTTTTAAAGAAATCTTTGCAATAGCATAATAAGTGATTGGTAGCAAGGAATAATCAAGTGTTGATCCTTTTTTAAACTTCTGTGGTATTTTGTATTGCTTATCTTTTTCTTTCATCCTCTCGATTTTTATTTCTTAATCTAGAGAATAAAGTTTTACTTCTAATAGTCACTTAAATTATTTGGAAGTATCTTGCAAAAATATCAGATTGCTCTGTGCTCCATATAGAGAATAATTCCTAAGACATAGAAATGAGAAGTAATGGACATAATACTCAAACAACATCCATTTAGTTCCTTAATGAGAAAGAAGAACCATCGCTGAATGGTTTTCCATTTATTCTTGGAATATAAGGAAAATTTATCACAAAATTTCTAGTAAGGTAGTTTAAGGTCATGAAATAGATTTGAATTTTAGAAAATTTTGTGAGAAGTGATTAATTTTCCATATTCTTGCATAAATGTATATTTGTATCCATATATTCTACTTAATGCTCCACTTTGAATTCTTCTGTTAAAACATTGGAGCAATGTAAATTTTCTTCCCTTTTGAGAGTAAGATACAAGAGAAATTTTTGGATAAATAAAGTAAGGTCAAAGTTGTTAAGATTAATAATGTAGTTTATAATTCTTATTTCTAAGGGTTAATAAGATAAAAACCATCAAAGGATGGTTTTTTAATATTTACTAGAATGCTTAAATTTTGTGTTATAAAAAATATTAGTTGAATTCTTCATGAGGTGCTGTTTCCAGAAAAGTCTTGATGGCTTGAAGTGCTAACGTTAATAACTTATTTTATATAACAGAGATATTCAAGCTTTTAGAAATCTCTAAAACTTAAGGATTTAATTATTAAAGAATACAAAATAATTTGTTTATCTTATTTTCTCTATTCATAGTCAACTAATAAATAAAAGTCACTTTTAAGCTTCCAATTTGCAAGTTTTAAACTACTTTTATATACTTGGAAAGTGTCCAAATGGTTATCTGAGTTTTTTTTTTCCTTGATTGCTATGGTAATAGGGCCTTATATCTGTATTATCTTTACACATGTAGAAAGAGGGTTGGGTTGAGGGATCAGGTATACATAATTATTTAAAATTATAGCTCTTTTTATTAAGTATATTTAAAATTCACTTAGAGTTTATAATATTTGGTGCTGTTTCCTCTAATTATAAAAAAGGGAAAGAATTGAACAATGCATGTTTAATTTTTCTTTTTGGTTTTTCTTAGCAATTGAAAGCATGTAGTGAAGAACAAGAAGACAGAGAATGTTTGAACCAAGCTATTACTGCTCTCATGAATCTCCAAGGTAGTATGGACCGAATTTACAAGCAGTATGCACCACGACGCCGACCTGGGTAATTCCAAACTGTTGAAAATATAAATGCTTTTGCATACTTCATCTACATCTGATGCCTGGTTTTTTCAAGAAATGTTATTTATAGTGATAGTTGCAATTTTGAAAATTATACTTTTACATTTTTCTTTTGGTCTTAAAATTGGCATTGTCATATTGTTAAGATATACATAATAAAATTTTTAGAGATATTTTTAATATTTTGTATAATTTATATAAAAAGTTAGGATTATTTATAATTTTAATTCTTATAGCAAAAAGAATGAAATATAGAGCTTCTGGTACTTCCCTTTCATAGTAATGAAATTGAGACATGTATCATTTATTAGCAAAGTTAGTTGAAGAAAGTAAATGCTGTGTACAGAGTATAGTGTTTGGTTATTTAATGTTTTTGTCACTTGATGTGAGGTAGTTTACACTTAAAGCAATTAGGGTTGCTTAGCCATTGAATAAGCTAAATTCGTTGTCATATTTTGTTTTTAGGGATCCTGTTTGCCCTTTTTATAATCGCCAATTAAGAAGCAAGCATCTGGCTATTAAAAAAATGAATGAAATTCAGAAAAACATAGATGGATGGGAAGGCAAAGATATTGGACAGTGTTGTAATGAATTCATTATGGAAGGTCCATTGACAAGAATTGGTGCTAAACATGAACGGCATATTTTTCTCTTTGATGGCTTAATGATTAGCTGCAAACCCAATCATAGCCAGTCACGCCTTCCAGGTTACAGTAGTGCAGAATACAGATTAAAAGAAAAATTTGTTATGAGGAAAATACAAATATGTGATAAAGAAGATACTTGTGAGTACAAACATGCTTTTGAGTTAGTATCCAAAGATGAAAACAGTATAATATTTGCAGCTAAGTCTGCTGAAGAGAAAAACAATTGGATGGCAGCACTTATTTCTCTTCATTATCGTAGTACTCTAGATCGAATGCTAGATTCAGTATTATTGAAAGAAGAAAATGAACAACCTTTGAGATTACCAAGTCCTGAAGTATATCGTTTTGTGGTAAAAGACTCTGAGGAAAACATTGTTTTTGAAGACAACTTGCAAAGTAGAAGTGGAATCCCCATTATTAAAGGAGGAACTGTGGTGAAATTAATTGAAAGATTAACATATCATATGTATGCAGGTATGTGAAACTTATTGCAAGTGAGTATCTAGGGCCAAGGATCTAAAGGCTTTTCAAGAATGTTCAAAAATGATTGAGGCTTGGAAAAAAAAAAAATGGATTGCCTCTAAAATAAAAAGAATACTGCAGAATCAAAAGAAATAACTAAGTAAACATCTCTAAAATTTAATATTGTTAACTTCATTATTAAATATTCATAAAAATTGTATTCATGAATCTCAAATTTTAAAACAATCCTCATTTATCAAGAAATACCACGATTGGCAGGAAGAGCCACAGTGGGAGGAGCCAAAATAAAAAGAAAAAGGAAGTAAGGCCTCCAAAATATGCTGAATAAATTGAACATGCAACCTGTTTTATGCTCTACCTTTTCAGATCCCAATTTTGTTCGTACTTTTCTTACTACATATCGTTCATTTTGTAAACCACAGGAATTGCTAAGCTTACTAATTGAACGGTAAGAAAAATATTTATTTCATTTATAATAACATTTTGTAAAAGGTTATCTGTTTTGGTACCTTGCAGAGTATGGGGTACCCAGTATGTATCCAAGTAGTTTTTGAACATAATTTATTTGGTATTAAAATAGTACTATTTTTATTCTCTTTAAAGTGTGTGCTTACTGAAATCCTTTTTTATGACAGGGTTCTTTTCAGATCTTAGAAATATTTATAGTGATAATCAGAAAGACCCATTTTAAAGAATAACCTATGTATCTTAATTTTTTTTCTGTACAATAAAAGAATACTTCCTTAAAAGAGACTTTTATTTTTCACTTTTAAAATGAACTTTTTATTATGGAAAATTTTAAAACATAAGAGTAAATAGAAAAAGATAATAACCTCATTTATCAGTCATCCAACTTCAATAATATTCAACTCATGTGTCTTCTGTTTCCTTAACAACTTCAACACTGTAAACCCTGGATTAGAGTTGGCCTTCTTTATCTAAGGGTTCCTCATCCTCCTTCATAGCCACATCCGAGGATACGAAGTAGAGTCCTGACTAAAGGACTCTACTAGCATCAGTGGATTTCAGTATCCGCTGAAGTCCTGGAACCAACCTCCCATGGATATACCAAGGGACAATTGTATTTTGAAGTAAATCCTAGACAGTGTATTTCATCTGTAAATTAATTAATTTCTTTCTTTCCTTCCTTCCTTCCTTCCTTCCTTCCTTCCTTCTTTTTTTAACATAGCACCTGGTATTCTTAGGTGGCCTCCCATCCAAGTACTAACCAGGTCCATCCCTGCTTAGCTTCCGAGATCAGACGAGATCCAGCACATTCATATTTCTAAAAGATACTCTATTAAAAACATAATTACAACATTAGACATAAAAAATTAACATTTTTCTTTATTATGATTAATTTTTAAAAGTTTTAGATAGATTTTTTCTCTTTTACTGAGTATATTAGTGGCACTTTAAATGTTTTATAGGTTAAAAAATAGTATCTGGACTCCAAAATAAATTGTTTCACATTTAAAAACTTAATACCAGAATTTTATCTTGACCTCTATCAGTGTGTTGTTCTGTGACACTAAGTTTACCAGACTGAATCCATATAATGAATGAGCTGAGAAAATTTACTTGGTTGTATTTCTCTGTCCAAAATAAGGAAAGCACACAGATTAGATTAGATTATAGCTATATTTTTCTATGGTTGGGCAGTTTTTTTTTAACTTTGATTTTACATTATCCACTTAAGTATGTCCTTCAAATATTGTTTAAAATTCAGTTTGGGCCTTCTCTTTGGATTTATATTCTTTTATTTAAAGAAATTAATATCTACTTTCTAAAGATATTAAGGATATATTATTAGATATACCATGTTCTTTAAAGAGGTTATATTCCTTAAAGATTCTTTTCTTGGATCTTTTTCATTGACCTTTTTCTATATTATCAATATAGTTCTAGTTATTCAATTTTTTTTTTTGATAAAAGTAAGAATATGTAAAACCTTGGTACTGTGTAGCTGAAGAGCAATTTTTTGTAATATGTAATGCTTTTAAGTGAAATTTATCAGTAATTGTACTTTTAACGTAAATGGTAGGAAAGAAGGTTATTTAGTTAAAAGATTTTTCCTGCTGTATTTGAAATCCTTTTCATTTATGTATGAACAGTGAAAAAATTTCTCTCATTTTGCTTTTATTTTTAGATTTGAAATTCCGGAGCCGGAACCTACTGAAGCAGATAAATTGGCTGTAGAGAAAGGCGAGCAGCCAATTAGTGCAGACCTTAAAAGGTTTCGCAAGGAATACGTCCAACCAGTACAACTTAGGTTTGGCTTGAATATTTTTTTTTATGTGCCATTCAATTTTCAATATATATAGTTAGCGCAAAAGTTTTTACATCTTCATTCAGGTATAGGTATTGTTATTAACCTCATAGCAGTTAAATTAAACTTCTAAAACTGTATGTGAAGTTACTTTTAAATACTCTGAAAATTTTTAATTATTGAAATATAACATGTTATTTGCATGAGATATCTCTGGCATGTGATGTGTTGTGCTTATAGACCAGGATACCTAATGTAATCATTTTGCATATAGACCAGAATACCTAGTAAGTAAAAATTGTAAAATTGTACATGAGTTTGCCTACTGTCAACCACCCCTCCCCTCCTTTTTTTCTTCATATCTCATTGTTATCATTTAGTAATTTGGGGCTTTTTTACAGTTTATAATATTTATGGAAGTTCAAGCCCTTTCCCCATTCTTCTCCCACAGAATATATAGATATTCATTATTTTATCTAAAAAATCGTTTTAGTAATTTTTTAAAATGTATTCGATAATAGCAGCTGCCAGTTTCTTATTAGTTACTTATTGTGTGTCTCTACTTTATATAAGAGGAAGTTGAAACTTAGCAGGATAAAGTAATTTGAGATAGGTCATATAAAGAAAGTGGTAGGACAGGATTTAAACCCATATCTGTCTGACTTCCTAAGCCTATATTTTTGTTTTTGTTTTTGTTTTACCACTGAATGTTGAAAATTGGAAGCTTATTTGGTTATTAGCCTTTTTTACAGTCTGAAAACCAAAGTAATTATGCCTTTCCATAAAAAAACTGACGTATTTTTATTAATTGTATAGGATCTAAATATTTTTTTTCTCTCTGAATGTTAAGGTTCCTTGATTACTGTTAGCCAATAAATTGCAACTTCAGAACTGGGTTTATTAATTATTTCCTAGGATAATTGCCACCAGTAAATACAGTTTTATAGGAATAATAAGTGTCCCCAGCTATATGTATTTTATCTAAAACTTTCAATATGTCATTCTTCGTATAAGAAGATGAAATTATTTACATATCAGCAATAGAGAAGTAATTAATTTTTTTCTGCTAGCTGTGATGTATTTTGTACTACTGCACACTTTAAGTTAAGCCCCTTGACATGAGGTACAACATGAGGTTGCTATATAGGGGCAGAATATAATCTCAGTTTTGTGCCATCATTTTTCTTTTAGTAGTCATATCACATTTTTAAAATTTATGTTAAGATTTTTTTCAATTACAGTCAACATACAATATTATATTAGTTTTCAGGTGTACAGTGTAGTGATTAGACATGTATATTCTTCAAGTATTTATTTCTAAGCATTTTCTGTTTTCTCAGTCCTATATTTGTATGGTGAATGGAGAAATAACAGCATATCATCTTTGCCACCATGATATTATGATTTTATTTAGGGAAAAGGATACATGAAACAACTATACATTATTCTACTTTAAGTGTTTAAGTTGCTTAGAAAAATACATCCCTGTAAAATTTCAGCAATAGCTAAGATGAGGGTGAAATAATTAGAGAAGGCATCTTGAAAGAGGTAAAATATGAGATTATCTCTAAAGGATGTAGGATTTAGATAGGCAGAAGGGTAATTATAGGTATTCAGGGTTATGAGAAATATTATGAACAAAAGCAAGAAGGCAGAAATGAGAATGGTACCCTGGGAAAACAGGTAAGGAAATTGAATCAAGAGGAATGAAGACGTTGTATTGCAAAGAGTAATAGATGAAATGAATTATATGGAGTGGGGTGATAAGATGACCTTGAAATCTAAGCCAGGTTGTTAAACATCCTGTAAGCATCAAAGGATTTTTAGCAATGATAGCATCCATAGCCACCCCCTTATCCGTGGTTTTGTTTTCAGTGATTTCAGTTAACCCATGGTCAATCATGGTCTGAAAATATTAAATGGAAAATTCCAGAAATAAACAATTCATAAGTTTTAAATTGCAAACTGTTCTGAATAGCATGATGAAATCTTGTGCTGTCCTGCTCCATCCTGCCTGGAATGTGCATCACCCTTTTGTCCAGTGTATTTAGACTATATACCCTATCTGCCTGTTAGTCAGTAGCTGTCTCAGTAATCAGATTAACTTGTCTTGGTATTGCAGTGCTTTCGTTCAAGGTTACTAAGGTCTGTGATAAGAAAGAATCTTCTATCTGTGAAATTGCCTAATTTAAAAATAAAACTTTATCATAAGTCTATATAGGAAAAGACATACTATAGATAGAGTTTGGTACTATCCATGGTTTTAGGCATCTATTAGGTGCTCTTGGATCATTTCCCTTATGGATAAAAGGAGACTACTGTAGAGAATTTTATAATGATAGTAACTCTTTCAACATTGTATTACAAAATTTTAACATAAAGCAAAGTTGAAAGAATTTTACAGTGAAAACTCATAAACCTACCACCTAGATCTACTGTTAATGTTTTGCTGTACTTAGTGTGTCACATATCTATTTATTTATCATTCTTCTTTTGGTCCATTAATATAGTTTTGGGAATGTACATTGAAGTACATTTCTCCTTAAATATTTCAACTTGTATATCATTAATGGTATTTGTTTATTGTCCTTTTGTCCTAAAATGTGTGTACACATATGTGACACATATGTATCTTAATTGTACTTTGAATTTTAACAAATACACGCATCTGTATAGTCTAAACTTTTTCCAAGATATAAAATGTTATCATTACCCCAGAAAGTTCCCTTGTGCCTGTTCTAGTTAGTTTTTGTTCTCATTGCCCAAAGCAATATTCATTTTCCTACATAGATTAATTTTATCATTTTTAGAATTCCATTCAAATGGATTTTTAACATTATCTATACTTTTGTCTGACTTTCACTGAACGTGCTTTTGAGCTTGTTATTATTTGTATCAGTAGTTCTATTTTATTACTAAGGTGGTATTCTATGAATATACCACAGTTTATTAATTTTCCCACTGAAGAACACCTGGGTTCTTTTCAGTTTTTGATTATTATGAACTTTATTTTACAAGTTTTTTGTGAATGTATTTTTTATGTGGTATCTTGGGTAAATAACTCAGTAGAATGGCAGGGTCATAGGGTAGGTGTATATTTAATTTTTAAAAAACCGCCAAATCTATTCCCAAAGCGATCTTATTGTATTTCACTCTCACCAGCAATGTATGAGAGTTTCAGTTGCTCTATATCTTCATTAACATTTAATGATGTCAGCTTTTATACTTTAGCTACACTGGTGGGGTATAGTGGTATTTCTCTGTGGTTTTAATTTGTATTTTCTGATGACTAATGATGTTGGAACTTTTCATTGTCTCTTATTGGCTATTTATGCTTATTTTGTGAAGAATCTATTGAGATTTTCAGCCTATTTTTTGAGTTGTTAGTCTTTTTATTATTGACTTGTATATTTAGTAGGAATGGATGCCAGTCTTTTGTCAGATAAATGTTTTGCAAATGTATTCTCCCAATCTGTGGCATGCCTATTACTTTTCTTAATGTCTTTTGACAAGCAGAAGTTTTTAAATTTGATGAAATCTAAGATTTTTTTTCTCATGATAATTTTATTTATTTTTAAATTAAGTTTATTAGGGTAACATTTGGTTAATACAATTATATAATTTTTAGGTGTGCATTATAATTTAGTATCTGTATATTCTATTTTGTGTTTACCACTCAAAGTCCACTGTCCTTCATTACATGATAATTTTAAATTATACTGTATGCTGTAGTAACCAGGAAGGAGAGGAAATGGAAGCAGTTATTTGACTTGACTTAGTGTAAACTAGAAGTTAACAGTTTTGTGATCTCTTGAAATGTTCTCTAAGCCACAGAGCTTACTAGGCACACGTGACTAAGGTGGTTTTAATATAGATAACATGACAAAGACTGGGAATTTAAAGACTTTTCTTAGTCTGAGAGAAAAACTGTTATCTCAGTTAAAGAGAAGAAAGCTAAACTTCGAAATAATGAAGGAAATAATGTTAATCTAATTAATTTTATAGTATATATAAATCTGGTGGAGAGTGGAATGATATATTTGTAAAGATTGATTAAATTTCTACTTGCAAGTTATATGTAATATTTTTTGGTACTGCAAAACAAAATAGTTCTCTATCACAAATATTTTTGTCTTTTGAAATAAAATAAGAGAATGTGGACATACCTGTAAATTACATAGAAATTTGATGGTAGCATTTGAATTTAGAACCAGATACACTAAATCTTAGTTGGTTTTCTGTTAAATGTGAAAAATATATTAAAATTTTTATCTTAAAAAAATTCTTAATGTAAGCATTTAAAAATAGCTTTTATACAATATAGAGTATGAATTTTATACATATGAAGAATGAAAAGGTACTTTTCCTAAACATAAACAGGTAATTAAGTACAGGAACTAAAATATTTATGCTTATAAATATTTTTGAAAGTATAATTTTTAAATAATAAAGTTCATATTATTGAAGCTCTTAAAATATTGATTAAATACAAATTACAGATTCTTTGAGTATTATAATGGCCTTTGTATATAAAGCTTTCACTATGGTATTAGAGAAATAAAAGATGTCAGTTCGAATGCTTAGATTTCACTAAACTGTGTTTTTTTCCCATTTTATCAGAATCTTAAATGTTTTTCGGCACTGGGTTGAACACCATTTTTATGACTTTGAAAGAGATTTGGAGTTGCTTGAAAGACTAGAATCCTTCATTTCAAGTGTAAGAGGTATATTATTTAAAGGTTTGATTGAATCTTATGTCACACATGAGTTTATTTTTAAATTTGTGTAACTTAAGCTTAACTATTTTTCATTTTTAAAAAGGTGTAATAACATTTGGAATTATTTTTATAGACTGTAAGGAGCACAGATATGTTTAAAGCCACCTGATGTCTTAGAACGTTGCCTTTTCAAGTTTTTTAAGGAGGACCCTTCTTTTAAAGAAGTCCAGTCTTCAACTTTATCTCATGTCAAGGTTGCCATTACTTCGTCTAATTAAATATTTGTATAATTTTACCTGTTCCTTATTCTCCTTAATCTTATTCTTTAGTTGTAAACGGTTAACAGCTTTTAAATAGTATTTGCTTCCTTAGGAAAAGTTTTTGGTATATTTTTGGCACTTGAAAGATAGGAGTTTCCTACCTGAAGTTTCAGAACACAGCCCATGAACTGAAACTAGGCCATGAATATTTGAACAAATGTATGTATCATCAAATGTATATTACTGAATCAAGAACATTTATGATTTATCGAATAGTATAAGGCATTAATTAAGAATACCATAACTAAGCCCAGTTTATTTCATCTCATACTTGTTTGTTAAGGGGAATTTTACTTAAAACAGAGAATGCAATTTCTTTGTTTCAGAGTTTAAGGTACATAAAGTGTGCTTTAAAATTATTTATAGCACTAAGTTAATTTTTAAACAAGGACACTAGATTATATGTGATCTAGGAAGCTTCTAAAATAAAATAAAACAAGTAAATTATTATGTTAATGTCTATAGTTAATGTCTAAAAGACCTTTCCTATACATGTTATACCTCAGGATAATCAAGTAGTTGATGTATGAAAGTTCCGTTTTATAGAAGTATTGCAACTAATAAATGAATGGTTTATAGAATATTACCATTTCTTAACTCCTAGTAACATCACAAAAGGAGAAGTAAATGGATATTATATGCTTCCTGTTAGAAACATTCTTGCAGATATTCATTAAAAAAAAATTAATCTTGAATCAGATCAAGTCCCTATGTGTCTGATTTACAGAAAATACAGGGACAATGAGATATGGCAATGACATCACAGGGATGGGATTGGTAAGATTCAGACTTGGGAAACACCACAGAGTAAATGGTTCAATTTCAAAACATAAATTGCAAGCAAAATGAGAGATAAAGAGGAAACCCATAGATTAAAGGGGACTTGAGACATAAGTGTATAGATCTTATATAAATCCTATTTCAAACAAACCAACTAACTGTAAGAAAACATTTATGAAGCAATCAGGGAGATTTGAAAACTAGGTATTTGAGGATATTAAGAAGTTTTTTTATGTGTGATAATGATATTGTTATTTTAAACATTTTTAACTTTTAAATAAATACTTAAATATGGATGAAATGATATATTTGTTTTGAAATAACATGAGGATTGGAGGGAGGGCATGAGTCGGGCTTAGATGAAACAAGAATATTCTGCTGAGTTGATGTTGTTGAAGCTGGGTGAAGGTTAAAGATTATATGAAGTTTGGTAGTTGTTTATTAAATAAACACATTTTCCCCCCTAGGGAAAGCCATGAAGAAATGGGTAGAGTCCATTGCTAAGATCATCAGGAGGAAGAAACAAGCTCAGGCAAATGGAATAAGCCACAATATTACCTTTGAAAGTCCACCTCCACCAATTGAATGGCATATCAGCAGACCAGGACAGTTTGAAACATTTGATCTTATGACACTTCATCCAATAGAAATTGCACGTCAGCTGACACTTTTGGAATCTGATCTTTACAGGTAGACAATTAACATTAACTTGATGCTCTGTTTTCAAGAACCTTGAACATCCCTCTATTTTCAGAACATTTAGCAAATTATTCATGAGTGCTTAAAATACTTAACCTATTCTTGTAGGGATGGTGGAAAGTTCATAGCACAGTTTTTAACTTCAGTCTATTCTGCAGGTAAAAATCTTAAAATGTATTGCTATTTAGGCCTAGATTTGATACTAGCAATCTTTCACAAGAGCAGAGGCAGAGAGAAGATTAATGCAGTGGAGTAGCAACCACTTTCAAGGCATTCACCAATCTCCTACTCCCACTACTTTTCTCAGATTGCTTTATTGAGTCGTTTGAGCTAAGTCAGTATGGATGCTAGGCTTTTGGCATCTAAATAAAGAGAATATTGAGTGAGACAAGCCGCCTTCTTTATTCTTTTTTCTTTTTTCTTTTTTTTAAAGATTCAACATAATCAAAATTTTATTTGGGGTTTTGGTCGGGTTATGTTCGTTAGGCAAATGAATAATTAAATTCTTAGAAGAATTTCTTTTAAGTAGTCTCAAATACTTCAGCTCTTTGAAGTCATTATTAACTTTAAAGAAAAGTTATCTCTGAAATAGTGTGATGAAAAACCATGCTGAAAACTTTCATTTATAAGGCTGACTGGAAATGTGATTGGCTGTTATTTTAATCTGTACTGCAACATCGGTCTATATATATAATGCATTCCTGCCATTACCTATATCCACACAGATCACCCATTCATAACCTAACATTTTAGTTTCACTGGAAGTGTCACTCTCTGCTCCAAATCAGCATCTTTCATGGTCATATTCTGAATCTTGTCATCACCCCAAATCATTCTTATTCCAGAATTACCAATTCAAGCTTCTCATTCCTTCCTAACCACAGTCTTCTCTCCTTTCCGCTTGCTTAAGCAACTTTCTTCTGTCAATTCTTTTTAAAAACTACTATCCTTTCCCAGTGCATTAACACTTTTTTGTCCCTTCCTCCCTCCTAATTTAAGCTTTCATTTTTCATTTACAACCCAGGCTCCTGTGAAGAGTACAGGCATTGCAGGTAACACTACCTTTCAACTGCACACCCCAAGTTATACTGGTTAGCAGCTGTTTTTTGTTTTGTTTTGTTTTGTTTTACAGGGATTACACAGAGAAAGGTAAGAATATGTAGCTTAGTGCTAGTGGAAAATGTAGGAATGCACTGGAGATAAAACTTTGCTTTCTGTAGAATTGGGCCCCTGGTTTGCCCTGGCTATAGTCTTAAGAATTTAGCACACATGTCAGAGATTGTCAACATCTGATTCAGAGTGTCACATTATATTTTAAGTATTTTTGAATTTAGGTGGTTTTTGTTTATATAGGAATTTGTGATAGGTAGGAATGAAAGGACTTGTTACTTGAGATAACAAAACAAATAATGCTGAATCAAGTTTTTTCATAGAGTGAATATTACATGAATGAATATCAGAAAAAGCACTTAGCTCTATGTGGATGGCTTTCAGAATATAGAAATACCTTTGTTAAATGATATGTATATTATGGAAGACATAACATACATAAAACATTGACACTATAAACTAAATTTCTGGTGAAATAATAGAACCATTTTAAGACTTATTTCAAAAACTGTTAGCAAGCACCCATTTGTACTCAAATTTACTGATTAAAAACATGTTTTAAAAAATTAATAGCCAAGTCTATAGGACATTGATGGAAATGCCCTGGTTAATTTTTTAAATTAGGTAATCCTAATTGACTGTATACAAGGATTTAATCCTTTCTTTTGTTTGAATTTTTATTAAATATTTCAAGTATTTCAAAAAATGTAGAAAATAATATAATGAGGGCTTATGAACAACAAAAACATTACAAATAAAATTGAAATCCTTTGCGTAATTCTCTCTAATCCCATTCTTCTTTCGCCCAAGGAACAATGACTCTCCTGTATTTGGTGTCTACTATTCTATAAATGTCTTTATAATTTATATACTTACAAACATTCATAAACAACATATACATTATTTTGTACATTTTAAAACTTTATACTTATGTATCATCCTGCATCTTATTTTTTACTTAAACTGTTTCTAGTATTTGTCCAAGTTGGTGAATATAGCTCCAGTTTGCTTGTTTTCATTGCTTTTTAGTTTTCAGTGTATAAATACTCCATAATTTATCTAGTCTCTTGATGATGAGCCTCTAGGTTGTTTGGGATTTTCACTGCTTTGCAAACAAAGCTTTACTGAACATTCCTATAAATGTTTTCTTTATAACCTGTTGTATCTAGACTATATACCTATATATGGAATTGCTGGGTGATCTGGTATGTATATCTTCCGTATTAAGAGACATTGACAAATTGCTTTATGAAGTAGTCATATCAACTTTATTTGCACATCAGTATTGAGAGCTTTTTTCACATTTTTACTCATTTGATATCAGGCTTTTTGTTAGTCAGACAGAAATAAAATGGTTTAATGTTCTTTTCCCCGAGTAAGAAATAAAGTAATTTTTTTATATATATTTGTGCCTAGTAAGGTCTCTTCCTCGGGGATTTACCTCTTCTTATGTTTTTCCATTTACCTTGTAGGTTAATTTTTTCTTACTAAGTTTTGGGAAACTATTAAATAATTTTAATACTAATCCTCTATGGGTTAAGTTGCATTAATTTTTGGTTCTACAGGAAAGTACAACCCTCTGAACTTGTAGGAAGTGTATGGACCAAAGAAGATAAAGAAATAAATTCTCCAAATTTATTAAAAATGATTCGCCACACTACAAATCTTACGCTCTGGTTTGAAAAGTAAGTTTTTACTTATTCTGCCTTATCCTAACCCCTCCCCCCGCAAGGTGTGGCAGATTTATATTTACTTATCTATCTATCTATCTATCTATCTATCTATCTATCTATCTGTCTATTTATTTATTTTTGTGGTGACATTGGTTAACTAAATCCAATAAGTTTCAGCTGTACACTTTAACAGTAAGGCATATATATATTTACACTGTGTGTTCACCTCCCATAGTTAGATTTCTTTCTGTAACCACATATTTGACCCCCTTTACCCCATCCACCTCTCCCCATCTTATTCTTAATAATCATAATATTCAGTCATATATGAGGTAAAATCTTGGCTGAAAATGTTTCTTTTCTACATGAAGTGAAGAAATTGGTTTCTAAGGCATGAATATTTTATTTGTTCTCTTTTTTTTGTTTAGGTGCATTGTGGAAGCAGAAAATTTTGAGGAACGAGTGGCAGTACTGAGTAGAATTATAGAAATTCTGCAAGTCTTTCAAGATTTGAATAATTTCAATGGTGTATTGGAGATAGTCAGTGCAGTAAATTCAGTGTCAGTATACAGACTAGACCATACATTTGAGGTAAGTTTTGGGCTTACATATTTCATCATTTTGGGAAAAGAAAAGAGATTCCTCTACCACTAATCTTGAGTATATCTATCTTATTTCCTTAAATGTAGTAATATCAAGATATTAGAAAATCCATCAGTATACGCTAAAAAGCCCAGAATTCATAAAAGAATATGGGACTTACAACCTTGTTTAATATGCTTAACTAAAATGTAATGAAGTTCCAAATGGATTTTTTTCAATGGCACATTGATTGATAGCTGCAAATAAATGACAAAGGATTTTAAATATTAAATATAAAAATTAACTTTAACTACCTTTAGTATACAAAGAAAGAGTAACATGGACAGAACCCTTTATAAACCTTAAATTTGTTTTGTTAATTATAAAGTAGTATGTTTAATGTTTATTATAGAAAGTTAAGAAGATACAGAAAGTATAGAAGGATATTTCACATTTTTTAATAATAAAATTGAGGTCACATTGGACATAGATTTTTGTGGTCTATACCTTTTTATCATAAACATTTCTTGTTTTGTTAGCTTATCTTAAAAACAAGTTTTTAATGGCTGCATGGTTTTCTATCCTGTAGACAAACCATAATTTATTTTATACTCTTATTGTGGGACAGTTATTTCTGATTTTTTCTGTGGTAAATAATTTAACATGGAACATTCATATAAATAAATCTTTGTAAGAATTTGATTATTTCCCTAGAATAAATTTCCAGAAGTGGAATACCTAGGTCAGAGTATTTGTATATTTTAAGACTTTTGATACTAATGCCGAGATGCTCTCTACTGTGATATGATAAATCCCCCTAGGTATTCCTTTATTAAAAACATTTATAAATTTCACGGGCCAGAAAAATACTCATTTTTTATAATATATATATTTTAAAATGACTAGTGAGGTTGAATATTTTTAAATGCATTTACTGGCCATTTTAATTTTTTTAAAATTTGTTCATATCCTCTTTCTATTTGGGTGTTTGTATTTTATTGATTTTTATGAACTTTTATATATGAAAGATATTAACACTTATATATTGCCCATATAATCACCTTTCTATTTGTCTTTATCTGCGTTTTAATTTTAAAAAATTATATAACGTTTTCATATATGGGTAGTTTATCATTATTATTTAAACATATTAGTCTCTTTATATATGAATTTGTCCTTTGCTTTTGTACCTAGAAAATCTTCTTTTAATGCCTAAGTGAAGGACAAAATGTTAGAGACGCAGCCATGCAAATATATTGCCTTTGGCAATGTGAATTATAGTCTTTCTGGAAAGTAATCTGTCTATGCATGTTAAAATTAAAATATACATACTGTTGGATCCAGAAATAAAAGTACTGTAAAGTTAATTTACAAAGATGTAATTTCTGTGGCATTAATTGTAGTAGCAATTGTAGAAAACTGGAAACAACCTGTTTGTTCATCAATAGAAGAATGAGTGAATACATTATCCTACACCATTTTTAATTTGCTAGTGTAGAATATTGTTCAGCTACAGAAAAGAAATGAATAAAGATCTATGTATATTGACTCGGAAGAATGTTTGATATTTTATGGGGAAGTTATTTTAAAAATGTCAGAATAAGGAGTATAATATGATATAACAAAACACTAAACAACATATAAGTGAAGTTGCATGAGCATTGAAAAGAGTGTGGGAGGATACCTACTTTTTTCTTAACAGTGGTTCTTCCAGTGGGTTGTGATTAAAAGGAAGTGGAGAGTAAACTGCTTTCCTGGATATCATTTTCTATTTAGGTGTTTGCATTTTATTGATTTGTATGAACTTTTTATATATTAAAGATATTAACAAATATTGCCAAATAATCAGTTTAATAATCATTTCAATTCTGATTTTGAAAACCGAAGTAGTGCATTCATTTTGAGAAGTTAAGCTTTAGTTTTTTTAAAATATTGAGTACAGAACAGTATTTATTAAAATATGTATAAGGTATAAAGAATAAAAATACAAAGAACACCTGTATACCTGGCATCCAGTTTGAGAACTTTCAATCCCATCTCCTTTCTTGCCAGCTACCATTCTGAATTTCACGCTTATCATTCTCTTGTTTTTTTTCTGTAGTTTTACTATTTGTATCTCAAAACAATATATTGTTTCATTTGTGTATTTCTTAATTATATATGAATATAATTCTTTCAAGACTTTGTTCATTCAGTATTAGATTCCTAAAATTCATCCGTATTGTTTTTGTAGCTATAGTTGATTCTTGTTCATAGGTGTATCATAGTATAGGAATAAATTTACCAAAATTATTTTATTCATTAGTTCATGGTCATTCGGATTGGTTCCAGAGTGGGGTTATTGTCAGTAATATTGCCATGAACATTTTCTGCATATATCCTGGTACATACATGCACAAATTTCTCTAAGTTATATGTGTAGAAATATAATTACTGATGATAGGATATGGATATCTTTAGCTTTACTAGATAATGCCAAATTGTTTTTCCAAGTAAATGTACCAGTTTATACTCCTACCAGAAATATATGGGTTCTAGCTATTGCACATTCGCATCAATATTTGATATTGTGAATTCTTTTAATATTTTTCAGTCTTTCGGTTTTGGTTTATAATTCTCTGATTTCTAATGAGTTCGAACCTATTTTTAAATGTTTATTCATTCTTTGTATTTCTTAGTGTGGAAATTTTTTGACTTATTTTCATTGAGTTTTTTTTATGAATTTGTATGAGTTTTCATATACTGAATTTTAATTCTTTGTCAGTTATGTGTGTTGTAAATCCCTTTTTCCAGATTTAAGCTTCCTTTTCACCTTTTTTATGATATCGTTTGATGAACAAACGTTCTTAACGTAGTTGAATCTACTTACTTTGCAATTTGTGCTTTTTAGGGTCTTACTTAACAGATCCTCTATTATCTTAATACTTTGTCTTTCACATTAAGTCCTTAATCCAGCTGGAAATGAGTTAACTATGATATGAGGTTCGAGTTTAATTTCATTTTTTTGTTCCATATGGCTAGCCAGTTGCTCCCATTTATTGAAAGTCCATCCTTTCCCTATTGATCTGTAGTGCCAGCTGTGTCATAAATTGAGTGTCCATAAATATGTGGATCTGTTTCTGTTGTCTCTGTTCTGTTCCTTTGATGTATTTGGTTGTTTCTGTGCCAGTGCCACGTGTCTAAATTACCATAACTTTATATATCAGTTTTTGATAAAGTATAGTAGGGCAAGTTCTCACCAGTCTTGTTCTTTTTCACGAGTGACTATTCTGGATCCATGGCTCTTCTATATAAATTTTAGAATCAGTTTAAATTTCATTTTTTTAAGTCAAGATTTTGATAGGAATTGCATTGGCTATATAAATCAATTAGTGAAGAGCTGACATTTTTATTATAATGAGTCTTTCCCACCATGAGATGGACATGATATGTCTTCCCATTTATTTATTTATTTAATAAAGTTTTATGGTTTCCTTGATGGAGATCTCACAGATCCAGTTAGATTTGTATTAGAATGTTCTTTAAAATCTTTATTAATGGTATCTAGAAATATAGTCGATTTTTGCCTATTGGCTTTATTCCAGTAATATTGCTAAATTATCTCACTAATACTCTATATGTATATTTATTGGTTTCTTCACAACACACCCTCTGTGAATACTGACAGTTTTTCTTTTCATTTCCTAGACCTTTATTTTTGTCTATGCTAGTTAGGGCTTTTGTATAGTACTGAATAAAAGTTACAGTGTAGTCACCTTTGCTCTTCCTTAAGTTAAAGGAAATGGGTTTGAATGGTTCTCAGTTACATATAATGTTTGCTATGGGTGTGTGTGTTGGTGTGTGTCAATTTAAAAATAACATAATTTTTAATAAGAAAATGTAATAATGAGATATAAAAGGAATGACTCTGCTTACTTGACTTATTAAATTTTTGTTCAGTTCTCTCTCATAGCCTCCTCCTTACCAAATCCTGCCTTAGCCCCAGAAGACTTTTCAGTGGGAAATATTTGAATGATAAGGGATTATATTTCTCTCCTAAAACTATATTTAACTTTAAACTTTAGGTTAATCAGAATTATAACTAATAAATTCTGAGAAATAATTTTTTAATCACTTAATCGCTTAATTCTCTAATTTATATTGGGAAAAAATAGATTTTTAAATTTTGTATTTATAGATATGAGGGGAATCATTTCAGGTGAGCATAGAAAGAAAAACGACTTTTCTCAATATAAAAAATGTTATCAAATATTTGAAATTTTATAAAATTTAAAACTCTACATCCATAAAATACGATTGAATTACAAAAAACAAATTGTTCTCAATTTATGTATTTGAAAGGCATTGCAGGAAAGAAAAAGGAGAATTTTGGATGAAGCTGTGGAATTGAGTCAAGACCACTTTAAAAAATACCTAGTAAAACTTAAGTCAATCAATCCACCTTGTGTGCCTTTTTTTGGTAAGTTACTAAATATGGTTTTATATTTTGGAGGAGAGTGTGTTGTCGCCAAAAGAGACCATCCTTTAGAGGCAGTGTGTCCTGATTTTATATCTGAGAGCCATTTACTTTTATTAGCTGTCTATGTTGATAAGGAAAACATAAACTCTTTATTTCCTTATCTGTAAAATGAAGATTATGATAATTACCTGATAAAATTGTATGGAGCTCTGTGGGATCTCTTCTGTAAAAGCACATATCGAATTCATGTGGCTCCACCCTCATGACTTAAGCACCTCCCAAAGGCCCCACCTTCTAGTAGTATCACATAGGATGTTAGGATTTCCATCTATGAATTTTGAACATTCAAACCATAGTATACACATATGCATACCTGGTTGTGATAAAAATGTTTCCAGACATTTCCAAATACCCTTGGGGGACAAAATTGCCCCCAGTTTAGAGCTACTGATTTAAATGAATCAGTAATTATGCATGAAAAAGGAACTAAAAACTTTACTGTCCCAGAGTGAGGAATAATTCTTTTTCAACCTAAATTATGAGCTTTGGGAAAACAGAGAATTAGTTTATAAATATGTAGTGTGATTAACCAGAATTGGCTAAAAGTTAATTTATTGATCAGTAATCATTTAAGATCATTGGCATTAAATATTTATAACCAAATAGTAAAATGGTTAGAATAGATTTGCATTTTAGACTTTGGAAATGAATCCTCCTTTTTATTTTAGGCTATTGGTCTAAGAAATGACAAATTAAGCTCTTTCAGAACTTTTTATTTTAAATGTTTCCATGTCAAAAAAATTATTAATTTAATTAATTGTTAAGTATATCAGAGACTTAATATCTTAAGAGTAGAATTGCTAGATTATAGGATGTCTTTCAACTTTACTAGATTAATTGTTTTCTCAATGGTTAAGTAACCAACTTTATAACTTTTCCTCAAATACTTTTTTACTAGGAATATATTTAACAAATATTCTGAAGACTGAAGAAGGGAATAATGATTTTTTAAAAAAGAAAGGGAAAGACTTAATCAATTTCAGTAAGAGGAGGAAAGTGGCTGAAATTACTGGAGAAATTCAGCAGTATCAGAATCAACCTTATTGTTTACGGATAGAACCAGAAATGAGGGTAAATATTTTTTTTGCTCATCTTTAAAAGAGAACATGTTAAATCTCTGCTATCTCTAAGAAATACCATAACCACACAGTATGCTCTTTATTTTTTCTATGAAAATAACATTATTAGTTAATAGTAAATAGAAATGGTAAATAGATATTCAGCACTAAAAATCTGAAGTTATTAATATTATTAGATACTTTCTCTTGAAAGCATTGTTTCTTTGTATAACTGGTTCAGGTAACACATTGAAAAACCAAATGACAAAATGGAATAAAAGAAGTTTTCTGATGTCCATACAGTAAAAATTTTCTTCTAGTACTATCATTGATTGGTAGCCATTTTAGATATTTTACATGTGTCGATATGACATTACATAATCTCTTCATAAGAAAAGTGGGTTTAAATAGAGGAAGGGTCTTATAGAATGGAATGTATATATGTATAACAAGAATTATTTTTTTTAACATTCTATAAATTGATGTTCTATTTTGAGTAATTCATAATATTGATTCTATGGTACTGTAAATGTAAAATCCCTTTTAAATTACAGTAAATTATTATATTTATGTTAAATGAATTTTATTGTATTATAATTATTTGAAATCCAGAACATAAAATAACTTGATCAGAATAAGTTCGCCTGTAACATTAAAAATTGCTGAACTTTCAGATGTAGTCTGCAGGTTGGGCATATTGAGTAAAAATGGTCACCATCACTCCTGCCCTCTAAAAATATAAGATTGTAACCATTCTTTGTTCCTAGTTCAGCACAAAGTACTCTAAAATCCTAAGACTGACCTTAAAGTATACCATTATGAAAATATAAACAGATACCTGCACTAAAGAAAATAGTGTGTTTAAAATATTTTGTAGTTAAGAATGTGACTATTTAAAAAAAAAAAAAAAAGAATAATAAGCTACTATTGTATTCCATTCTCTCACAATTGGGCCAACCCTCTGTGACATGAAGTTTAATAGGGCTAAGGATATATGTTCTTAAACCCAGGTTAGAGTTCACAGTACATTTTCCCACATTGTACTTGATTGTACTTGAATAGTACTTTAAGCATTTATATGTCAGTAACTGCTGATAGGTTCTTTTATGATCCTGTCTCGCCTTCCTACTATCATTTAAAGCAGTCTTTTGGGGATGAGGAGTGGGGAGGTACAGAGGATAGTTTCTTTATGATTGAGTCAAAATAAGTTTCAAATGTAGACAAAGTAAGCTATTCACTTTTCAAACCATAGTTAACCAAGCTAAATTGTATTAAAAAGTAGAGCAAAAGATGGGAAAACCAAGAATACTTCTGTTATAACTTTTACAAAAGTCTTTAAATTACTGTTGGTTCATATGATTTAACATAGCTAAATTGTTTCAATATTGTTAAAGGAATAATATAATTTTCTTGAAATTGGCAGAATGCCTGAAAAAATGGAAGAATTTTATACTAGAAATTCTATAGCTCATTTTGTCAATTGCCAAAGCTAAAACCCAGTATTTGTTTTTGTACATGCTTCTAAACCACTTCAAAATTACATAAAGATAAATTTAGTAATTTTCTTCTAAGGAATATTTCTAAGGAAATCATCAGAAATGTATAAAAATTTATGTACAAGGAGTTAATTATAATAGCAAAGACAGCAGCACCTCTATGGAGATGGTAAAATAAGTTTTGGAACATCCATCTGATGAAATGATAGAGGTAAAATTTGTATCTTGTAAAGTAAAAGCACATGGAGAAAAAATTGAGTATAAACTTTAAAAAGGTTAAAAACTATGGTGTGATCCCAGTTTTGCAGAAAAATATGTAATATATGTATCTATGCATCTATTCACACACACAGTTAAAACATTGGAAGGATGTTCTAATAGTGAAATGTTAACAGTGAGATCTCTGGTTAGTGAGATTTTTTTCACTTTACTAAATTATTTAAATTTTCTTCCTAAAAACTTAAATTTAAGCCTAGAATATATTTTTTTAAAGACAAAGAGGTTATTTTCCGAGAGGCTAGCACAAATTAGTTTACGTTTATAATTATTCTTGAAATTACTTTTGAATAGACCTTAATCCAATTTATCTTTACTTTTTTTTTTTGATTGTCAAAGTTTCCTTTCGGATTATAACTGTAATTCTGTTGTAAACACTTGATAGCTTACTGGTAATGATAATTTTGTTGTTATAATGAGTAAGAATAATATTAATTGAAAAGTACTGAGCTATTAATATGCTAATAAATGAAAATCTGCTTATTTTAGTAGAACTTTAAGACTAGAATATATAACCTCCATAGAAATTATACAGTTTTATTAGAAAATAGAAAGATTAGAATCAACAATCCTTGCGGAGTTTTCAGACATTATGATTTCTTAATTTGTTGATTTTTTTTTTTATTAAACTGATGAAATAAATGTTTTAATAAGAACTAAAACATGTGCTATGGATATTTAATTCCAGCGATTCTTTGAAAATCTTAACCCCATGGGAAGTGCTTCTGAAAAAGAGTTTACAGATTATTTGTTCAACAAGTCACTAGAAATTGAACCCCGAAACTGCAAACAGCCACCTCGATTTGTAAGTTCATTACAATTTTGGAAAAATTGTTTTTTAAAACAGTATTAAGAGCCTATTTCTATTAAAAATTGTCATTTGCTCTAATAGCTGTTTTTAAGTGTTTTACAGTACTATACTATTCCTAAAATTAAATGTATTGTGGGGGAAAATTAGTCTTTTGATAAAATCTGATTTATCCTTTACTTTAGTACCCCTTACTTATCTATACACTTTTGACCCTTCCTAGAAAAAGGGAAAAGCTGTGAGAAAGCGAGAACCACAATAATTTTGCAAACATAAAAACTGAGGCTCAAAGATTTAAATAACTTTTCAAGGCTGCATAGCTAGTTATTGACGCAGTTGAGATTTTATCTCAAGTTATCTGAATCTGAGTTCATGTTTTTTTCATTAGGTTACTACTATGATAATTTATAAAAAGTGGGAAGAGTTTGAGGTGGGGGACATGATAGTAGTTTTATCCAAAGAATTTAAGTGCCATTGTAGAGGTTGATCATTTACTGTTAGGAAGAAAAAAGCAGGGTCTTTTTTTTTTCTGACTCATTTGGCATAATATGTTATATATATTATACCCACAGTAAATATTTGTAAAAATGATATTGATGACTTGAAGAAATTTAGGTTCAAGTGTTTTGAAGGCAAAAAGTTCACATAGATTTTTTTTTTATATTTAAGTTTTTTAGGGTAACATTGGTTAATACAATTATATAATTTTCAGGTTTACATTGATATCTGTATATTCTATTTTTCAGGTTTATGTTATAATTTGACATCTGTATTTACCACCCAAAGTCCAGTTCCCTTCAGCTACCATATATTTGATCCCCTTTATCCACTTCACTCTCCCCCTACCCCTTACATTTGACCTCCTTTACCCTATTGACCTCTCCCCTACCTCACCCCCTACCCTCTGGTAACCACTAGTCTATAGTCCATATTCATGAGTCTCTGTATGTCCTGTTCCTTTGTTGCTTTTAGGTTTATATCCCACATATAAGAGTGTGACTATTTAAAAAAAATAATAATAATGATGATGAGCTACTATTGCATTCCATTCTCTCACAATTGGGCCAACCCTCTGTGACGTGAAGTTTAATACGGCTAAGGATATATATTTTTAAACCCAGTTAGAGTTCACAGTACATTGATTTTCATATGATTTTCAGCTTTTTCTGTCTGGCTTATTTTGCTTAGCATGATTATCTCGAGGTCCATCCATGTTGTCACAAATGGCAGTATTTCATCTCTTCTTATGGCTGAGTAATATTCCATTGTATATATGTACCACAGCTTCTTTAGCCAGTCATCTATCATAGAACATTTCGGTTTCTTCCATGTCCTGGCTATCGTGAATAATGCTCCTATGAACATTGGTGTGCAAATATCTTTTCTGATACAGGTTTTCAAGTCTTTGGAATAAATACCCAGTAGAAGGATTGCTAGATCATATGGTAGATTAATTCTTAGTTTTTTGAGGAAGCTCTATACTGTTTTCCATAGTGGCTGTACCAATTTGCAGTCCCACCAGTAGTATATGAGAGTTTTATATTCTCTGCATCCTCTCCAACATTTGTTATTTAACCTGTTGATTATAGCTATTCTAACAGGTGTGAGAGACATCTCATTGTGGTTTTAATTTGCATTTCCCTAATAGCTAGTGATGTTGAGCATCTTTTCAAATATTTATTGGCCATTTGTATGTCTTTTGGGAGAAGTGTCTGTTCAGGTCCTCTGCCCATTTTTTGATTGGATCATTTGCTTTTTTGTTGTTATTGAGTTGAATGAGTTTTTTGTATATTTTGGATCTTAGTCCCTTATGGGAGGCATCGCTTGCAAATATATTTTCCCATTCGAATGGTTGTCTCTACCTTGTTGACAATTTCTTTTGCTGAGCAGAAGCTTTTTAGTTTGATGTCCCATTCATTTATTTTAGCTTTTACTTCCCTCACTTTTGAGGTCAAATTCATAAAATCCTCTTTTAGTCCAAGATCCTGGAGTTCCTATGTTTTCTTCTATGCATTTTATTGTTTCAGGTCTTACATTCAGGTCTTTAATACATTTTGAGTTAATTTTGTTGTGTGGTGATAGACAGCAGTCTAGTTTCATTCTTTTGCGGATGGCTTTCCAGTTTTTCCAGAACCATTTATTGAAGAGGCTTTCCTTTCTCCACTGTATGTTTTTGACTTTTTGTCAAAATTATTTGCCCATATAAATATGGGTTTCCTTCTGGACTCTCGATTCTGTTCCACTGATCCGTGTGTCTGTTTTGCTGACAATATACCATGCTATTTTGATTACTGTCACTTTGTAGTATAATTTGAAGTCGGGCAGAGTGATGCCTCCAGCATTTTTTTTTTCCTCCTCAGGATGGCTTTGGCAATTCGGGGTCTTCCATACGAATCTGATGATTTTTTGTTCTATTTCTTTAAAAAATGCTGATGGGATTTTGATGGGGATTGCATTAAATCTGTATAATGCTTTAGGTAACATGGTCGTTTTAACTACATTGATTCCTCCAATACAAGAACACAGAATATCTTTCCATTTCTTTGTATCTTCTTCAATTTCTTTTAATAGAGTCTTGTAGTTTTCATTATATAGGTCCTTCCCATATTTTATTAAATTTATTCCTAGATATTTTATTCTTTTTGTTGCAATTGCAAAAGGAATTTTTTTTTCTACTACTTTTTTCTGACACTTCATTGTTAGAGTATAGGAATACTATGGATTTTTGAACATTGATTTTGTATCCAGAAACTTTACTGTATTTGCTTATTGTTTTTAGTAGTGTTCTTGTTGGAGTCTTTATGGTTGTCTATATAGAGAATCATGTCATCCGCAAATAGTGACAGGTTGTCTTCTTCGGATGCCTTTTATATCTTTCTCTTGTCTGATTGCACTTGACAGGACCTCCAATAATATATTGAATAACAGTAGTGATAGTGAACAGCCTTGCCTTGGTCCTGATGTTAGAGGGAAGGTTTTTAGTTTTTCACCATTAAGTATAATGTTGGCCGAGGGTTTGTCATAGATGGCCTTTATTATATTAAGGTACTTTCCTTCTATACCAACTTTGTTAAGTGTTTTTATCATAAATGGATGCTATATCTTGTCAAAGGCTTTTTCTACATCTAATGATATGATCATATGATTCTTATTTTTTAAATTTGTTTATGTGGTGTATCACATTAATCTATTTGCATGTGTTGAACCATCCCTGTGCCCCTAGGATGATGTATAATCTTTTGAATATGTTGCTGTATTCAGTTTGCTAGTTTCTTATTTAGGATTTTTGCATCTGTGTTCATGAAAGATATTTGTCTGTAGTTTTCTTTTTTGTATGTTATCTTTACCAGGTTTTAGTATTGGTAATGTAATAAAATGAGTTAGGAAGTATTGCCTCCTCTTCAAATTTTTGGAAGAATTTGAGGAGAATAGGTATTAAATCTTCTTTGAATGTTTAGTAGAATACACTGGTGAAGCCATCTGGTCCTGGACTTTTACTTTTGGGTAGGTTTTTGATGATCGCTTCAATTTCCATACTGCTGATCAGTCTATTTAGATGTTCCAGATCTTGATTCAGTCTAGGAAGATTGTATTTTTCTAAGTACATTTCTTCTAGGTTATTAAATTTGATGTTATATACCTTTTCACAGTATTCTTGTATGACCCTTTGTATTTCTGCGATGTCAGTCATAATTTCCCTTCTTTCACTCCTGATTTTGTTTATTTGTGTCCTTTCTCTTCTTTCTTTAGTGAATCTAGCCAGGGGTTTGTCATTTTTGTTAACTTTTTTAAAGAACCCGTTATTTGTTGGATTTATTTTTTTCTAATTTTTCTTGTTTGTTTTCAATTTCATTTATTTCTGCTTTAATTTTAGTTTTGATTATTTCTTTCCATCTGCTGTCTTTAGGCTTCATTTGTTCTTCCTGTATAGGTTTTTTTAATATGAAGCTTTAAGTTGTTTATTTGGGCTCATTCTTGTTTTTGGAGATAGGCCTGTAACTTTCCTCTTATGACTGCTTTTGCCACGTCCCAAAAGTTTTGATATGTTGTACTATCATTATCATTAATTTCTATGTATCTCTTGATCTCTCTTTTTATTTCTTCTGTGACCCAGTTATTTTTCAGCAGCACGTTGTTTAATCTCCATGTATTTGCGATTCTTCCTGATTTCTTTTTGCAGTTGATCTCGTTTCAAAGCATTATGATCAGAGGGTTGGTATGATTTCACCCCTCTTATATTTGTTGAGGTTATCTTCATGCCCCAGTATGTGGTCGATTCTTGAGAATGTTCCATTTGCACTAGAGAAGAATGTATAAGTAGCTGTTTTGGAATGGAAGGCTCTGTATATGTCAATTATGTCCAATTGGTCTGATGTGTTATTTAAGGATGTTATTTCCTTATTGATTTTCTGTTTGGATGATCTGTCCATCTCTGACCATGAGGTATTTAGGTCCCCTGCTACAATAGTGTTTTGGTCTGTTTCTCTCTTTAGTTCTGTCAATAATTGCTTTACATATTTTGGAGCTCCCTGATTGGGAGCATAGATATTAATAAGTGTTATGTTTTCTTGGTGCATGATTCCTTTTATCATTATGAAGTGTCCGTCAGTATCTTTCTTTACCTTTTTTATTTCGAAGTCTATTTTGTTTAATATTAGTATCACTACTCCCGCTTTTCTCTAAATGCCATTTGCTTGAAATATCATTTTCCACTCTTTCACTTTGAATCTATATTTGTCTTTGGAGCTGAGATGTGTCTCCTGGAGGCAGCATATGGTTGGGTTTTATTTTTTGATCCATTCTGCAACTCTGCCTTTTTATTAGTGAGTGCAGTCCATTTATATTTAGGGTGATTATTGAAAATCAGGTCTTCTTATAGGCATTTTATCTTTTGTTTTCTGGTAGCTTGGTGTTTCCATTGCTTTCTTGTCCTTATGTTTCTGTTTTCTTTATTTGGGTTGGCTTTTGTGGGTTTTCCTTCTGGTTCTTGTTTTATGTTATATACTTCAGTTCTGAACCTTTGGTGTGTGGTTACCATTACAAATATGTAAAGGATAGTTTACACACACACACACACACACACACACACACTCATACACACTCATCCATTGTCTTCTGCGCATGACTTATTTCCATTCCCCTTTGCGGATTTGGATCTCTGAATCCTCCCCTTTTCAGTCATTGTTATCTCAGTTTGTCCCTATGTATGCAGAACATTCTGTTCTATCTTGCCATAGCAATTCTCTTATTATTATTTAAGCTTATAATCCCCTGTTCTTAGTAAGGTTTGTACTCCTCTGCTTCTATTTGCCTGATAGTCACTTTACTCCTAAGTATGTATTTTTTGGGGGAGGTCATTTTGTTTTAGGTGGGCTGACCCCTTTCAGTAGTTTTCTGTAGTGCAGGCCTTCTAGTGGAGAACTCCCTCAATTTTTGTATGTCTGAAAAGGTCTTAATTTCTCCTTCATATCTAAAGGAGAGCTTAGCTGGATACATTATCCTAGGCTGGTAGTTCCTTTTACTTAATAGTTTAAATATTCGATTCTATTCCTTTCTGGCTTGTAAGGTCTGCACTGAGAAGTCTCACAATAATCTAATGGGTTTTCCTTTATAACTTATTCTTTTCTTCTCCCTTGCTGCCCTGAGAATTCTGTTTTTGTCGCTGATTTTTGATAACTTTAATACAATATGTCTTGGTGAAGGCCTTTTTTGGGTTGAAATAATTGGGTGTTCTGTTGACTTTTCGAATTCCAAGCTCTAGCTCATTCTTTAGATTTGGAAAATTCTCGTCAACTGTTTGTCTGAAAATGCATTCTAGTCCCCGCTCCTTTTCCTCACCTTCAATAATGCTTATTATTCTTATGTTTTCTCTCCTGATGGTATCAGCTAGTTAGTTCTTGTATTACTCTTTCATTATTTTTCATTCTTTGGTTTCTTTCTTCTTCCTTCTGATTCATTTCTAGATTTTTGTCTTTGATATCACAGACCCTTTCTTCCATTTGGTCAACTCTATTTCCCAAGCTTGCTATTTCATTTTTCAATTCTTGCAGTGTGTTCTTCATCTCCAGAAGTTCTGTTTGGTTCTTTTTGAGATTTTCAGTCTCCGTGCTCTGCTCATCTAGTTTTTTCAATTCCCATGATATGACTCGTTTTTTCAGTTCCTATTGATATGACTTGTTTTGGAACTCACTGAGTTTTTTCAGAAGTACCATCTCTGTCATTTAAGTTGCACATTTCTATGTCTGTAAGCTTATTTTCTGGAGATTTTTCTCTTTCTTTTTGAGATGCCTTGTCACCTTGGCTGTTCATGGTGTTTAATGGACTGTTTCTCCGCCTGGGCATTAATGGAAATGTATTCTGCTGTTTTTCCAGAAAGAAGATGTATTATATAAAGGTCTCTCTTTAGCCTGCTGCAAAGAAGGCACTTTTCTTTTGGTTTCCAGTAGGTGGCATCTAAGCCTCTTGGATTTGCTGCTTTATGTAAAGCCTTAATAATGCCTTTATATAATGCCTTTATTTTCTTGTAGATATTTAATCACACTTACTACCCTCAGTTTCAGTCCCTGTCAGTGTTAGCAACAGTTTCAGTAGCATTTGCTCAGATTTCCCTGGGCTCCATGGTGATCGATCTCGGAGGATATGGAGGGGAGAGCCCCCTGGGTTGAGGGTTGGGGCCTATGGCTCAGCCTTGGTTTTGCAGTCGCGGCTGGTAAAAGCCAACTGTTCTTTCTCTGCCGTCCGCTTCTCTGCTTTCTATCCTGATGACTGGGCCCTGCCGCTGGCTGTGCATGGAACTCAACTCTCCCAGGTAGGGCTGTTCAGGGAACTCGCCTCTCCTCCTCTTCCCCTCCTCCTCCTCCTACAAGTAGCTCTAGTGGCTGTGAGAGGCAGCTTCTTTGTTTATCCCAGTCCACCTCCTGACACCCGGCGTTCTCAGCTGTGGTAGCTCTTATGTGCACATCCCACGCTCAGACGTGCTGGTGTGCAGTTTGGTATTTTTTGTTGAGGTTTAGATGTTCAGCTTATTGTTTCAAGGGAATAGATCTGGGGACATCTCTCACTTCATCATGTTTCCTGGAACTCTTCCCATATTGATTTTTAATAATTTTATTTCTTCAGTATGAAAAGAGATTGATTTATATCGAGTCTATATTAAAATTAAGTCAGTCAAATCCCAAAGTGTTGTACTCAAATGTTACTGGCTTTTTTTGCCAATTGGGATTCTATTGTACTCTTTTAACTATATGCTAAGAATAAAGTAGCACTACACTGTAAAAATAAAGTATATACAAATTAGCAATGGTAATTATGTTTTACTTTTCCTAGCCTAGGAAATCAACTTTCTCTTTGAAATCTCCTGGAATAAGGCCTAATACAGGCCGACATGGCTCTACCTCAGGCACTTTACGAGGTCATCCAACACCATTGGAAAGAGAACCATGTAAAATAAGCTTTAGTCGGATTGCTGAAACTGAGCTTGAATCAACAGTGTCAGCACCGACCTCTCCAAACACACCATCTACTCCACCGGTATCTGCTTCTTCAGACCTCAGTGTGTTTTTAGATGTGGATCTCAATAGTTCCTGTGGTATGTATTTGTTGTAAACTATTTAGTAAAATGAATCTTATGATTAAGATAATTCTCATCATTTTAATTAGAAAACTGTGGAATCCTTTTCAAACTATATTAGCGCAGAAAGTGACAGTGGAATGTGAAAACAGTGATTAAACACATGGAAGTATAGTATGATTCATGAATTATTTATGTATATTATTTTCTGAGTTATTCAACAAAGATTCATTTATACCTTTTGGGCACCAGTACTACTCTAAAGAGAGTAATAAACAATGAATAAGAAAACAAGCAAATGCATTCTGTGAAGAAATTTAAAAAGAGACTGATAAAGAGAAAACTACTTATGCTAAAAAAGAAAAAGCATTCCAGGTACAGAGAGTACTGGGTTAATTTCTTTAAATGAGCTAACATGGCAAAAGATGATGATAAAATTCTGTACTCTGTGTATGTTATGACATGTTACTTTATGCAAACATGTTTAAAAAATAAAAATAATACATATATTTTTTCAAATTAATTTTTCTCATTCCAATAGGCAGCAATAGCATCTTCGCTCCAGTTCTCTTGCCACATTCAAGTAAGTAAGAATTTGAGTTGATTCTAATGAAATGATTTAAAGATAATCATCGAGTCAATTAAATTTGTAAATGAGTGTTCTGGATTTTAGGAACATTTAAAACATTTAATAAGTGAATGAAATTCTTACAATGAATTATTTGCTTACAGCTGGGTACTATTTAAACTTTACTATAGATTGTATTTATCATTTTACAACCTATATTCTAGGGCCCGTGTGATTATTGAACAAATTACTTAGTATCTCCAAGCTTGTTAAGGATCAAATGAGAACTATGTAGAGCACTTTGCAGTTTCTTAGCAGAGAATAAGCAGTGACTTCATATCAGTTGCCTCTTCAATCTCCCATCTTTTCCAATTTACTTTCCCATAAGAATAATATACTAAATGTTTCTCAGGTTCTCAGGCTAGTCCTTGATCACTTATTTCCTCTTACGATCTTAATAAAGCAGTATTTTAAGTAAAGCACTATTCTGCCATTCTAAATTATATCATAATTTATAACATAGATGCTGTCACCTTTCTTTCTGTGGTCAGTTGTTTAAAATAACTCAAAAAGGACACAATAGCTTCGAGAATAATTCTCCCAATCTGGAGAACTTCTACTTCTATCATAGTAAAATGTATATAATTTAGATAGTAGCAATAAAGTCCTTGTCTTATGAGAAAAGTACGTTTATTATTTTAAATGTATAATTCCAGACTTTAATTTTGAAATTTTTATAAGTGACATATGCATAGTTTTTAAAAGCAAATACTACTAAAACACTTAAAATGAAATGAACAGCAGTTCCCTATTACATGTCTCTGCAACCCTTTTCTTTTTCTCCAGAGACACTTCCACATTTGGAAGTGATGTATTTTAATTTTATCTCTTTTGAACCATTAATTTTACACAGTATTTATTGATTTCCTGTTACGGTAGTTGAGGATTTAGCTCTGCCTACTATACTAATCACATTTAGGGAAAATATTTCACTGTTAAGCCAAGATAGTGTATACTGTGATTATGCTTCCTTGTACAGCTCTGTTTCCTGAAGTTAATAATAGCCTCATTAATGCTTGGGGTTTTTGTTTGTTTGTTTTTGAAAACATTTATTACTCAATCTTCCTACACACCCTTCTACAGCATGATTTTCCATCATGTCACACCACTCAGGGAAGCTGTCAGGATTTTTTTTTTTTTTTTTTTTTTTTTTTTTTTTTTTTTTTTGCTTTTTAACTTGGAAATTTCCTTCCTGCTGCCCTTTTGTCCTCATGCTTCAGTTTGCACTGGTCGTCTTGTTGGCCTCTGACTCAGCTGTCATCCTAGAAGTTTCTTTTGTTGTCATCCTAGAAATTCCCTTCACTTCTCTCCTGTATTGGATCTTTGTTTTTTGGGATTCCTTGTCTTCTTTCTTGATATGCTCTCCTACTTTGGCAGGGGTACATCCTCCAGTAGCTGCTTGAGAAAGGATACATAGGATATAAAGTTTTTACGTTCTTGCATTTCTAGAACTGTATTTATACATTCAATTGTTCATGTTGGCTGAGTATAGAATTTTAAATCATTTTCACTCAGAATCTTGAAGACATTTTCCTACTGTCCTCTAGCTTTTATACTTCCTGTTTAGGCATTCCATATCATTCACTCATAAGTTATTCATGAATAATTTTTAAATGCCTGATAAGTACAGGCACTATTTTAGGTATAAGAGATGTGGCACTGAACAAATTAGACCAAAAAAATCCTTCTGTCAATAACCCTACAGTCTCAGTCCTTTGCTGTAGCAAAGGGACCCAAACATACAGTGCTTTAAATGAAATAATTTATTTTTCACAATAGCCAGAGCAAGTAGACAACTCTACCTCACAAAGTTTTCAAGCTAGCACGACAATTCAGGGTTCTCAAAATGGGGCTTCCATCTCTGATTCTTGAGCAGCTGCTTCAGTCGTTACCAGTTTTCTGCTAGTAGGAACGTGGAGGGCAAGCAGCTTTGTTATTAAAAAAAAAAAAAAAAATGTCATCTGGGAGTTGTACATATCACTCCTGCTCTCTCGTTTGCTGAAGCTTAGTTACATGGACATTTCTAGCTACAAGGGAGGCTTAGAGATGTTGTTTCTAACTAGGCAGCTTTTTGTCTTGCTAAAATTCATGGGATCCTATTACTAAAAGAAGAAAGGGAAAGGTGCACTAGGGGACGATTATCAGTCTCTGCCACAATATATTCAGGAAACTTTTAGGATCTTATTATTAACAATGATCTTCTTTAATGTGGGTCTTTTTTTTTTTTCTATCATTTTGCTGTCCACTCAGCAAGCTCATTAAATTTAAAGACTTGTGATTTTGAGTTCTAGAAAATGTTTCTTGTAACATTTTATTAATAATTTCTTCCCTATCATGTTCTCTAATTCTTTTTTTGGAGCTCCATTTCCTTATTGTACATCCCAGATTGATCCTCCAACTTTCTTGTCTTATATCTCTTATTGCCTCTTTATTTTCTTGTTCTGTTTTCTGGGAGATTTCCTCACTTTATCTTCCAACTCTTTTATTTTTTTTCATTTATCATGATTTTGAATTTTCAAATTTCTGAGAACTCTTTCTAGTTCCCTCTGATCATGTCATTTTTATATAATTTTATTCTGGTTTCACATATTCACTTTCTTTTCTTATAGAATATATAGTATTTTTGAAAAAAAAATATTTTTCTTCTGGTATTATCTCTTTTCTGAGTTCCTTCTGTTGTGTTCCTTTCTTCTCATCTTTCATATTTGAGGCTTTCCTTTCTTGTTTGGTATCTGACTTTCTGTTTATATTTTAGAGTGAGGCAATGTAAAGTAATGGGAAGTGGTATATCCATGAGCAGAGCTTGTTGACTTGTGGGGTTCTTGGTAGAATGATAGAGTGATGAGAATTTTTTTTTTTTTTTTTTTTTTTTTTTTTTTTTTACTTAGGACATCCTCAAATGTTATACTCTAGAGGCCTTTTCTCTTGGTATGCTTAATTTCTCCAAAGAAGGATCTTTGAATCTTTTGCCTGGGAGGTCTCCACCTTTAATATGAAAATCTGTATTTTCAGCACAGACTAGTGTTCCCATGTCTGAAGATTAGGTTCTCCAGAGAGTAAAACCCCCAGTCTCCTGCAATGAGGTAGTTGTTTGACCTCACAAAGTGGAGACTGGAGAGTTAATAATTGTCCCTTATATAGATTTAATCAGATCATCTGTTTTTATGCCCATGCTCTCCATTGTTCCCAGTGTCTTTAACTCCTGATCCCTCTTTTGGTTTGTGGGGGCAAATTTGCTGCTGTTTGTCAGTAACACTGACCATAGACATTTGGGTTTCATCTTACTCTATTTGTTTCCTTCATATACATTGTATTAAACACCTTCATGCACTGACACTTCAGGATTCAGATGTTTCCTGGCTTCATTGAAGTTTGTGTATGTTATTAATTTCCTCGTTGTTTCATGGTGGAAATATTTTTTACCATGTCTATTTCTATTGCTGCTGTAACAGAGTACCATTAACTGAGTAGCTTAGAAGAACATAATTCTGGAGGCTAGAAGTCCAAAAATCAAGGTGTTGATAAGATCATGGTTCCTCTGAAACTTACACAGGAGAATTTTTCCTGGCCTCTCTGGCTTCTGGCATTTGCTTGCAATCTTTGGCATCCTTGGTTTGTAGATGCATCACTTCAGTCTGTGCCTCTGTTGTCACATGACCATCTCTTCCCCTTGTGTCTGTCTCTCCTCCTCTTATGATAGACACCAGTTATACTGGGTTAGGGCTCGCTTTCACCCTAACTTGGTTATATATGTGAAGACTCTATTTTTAAATAAGGTCACATTTATGTGTACCTAGGTGTAAGGGTTCATTATATCTTTTTGCGGGGGGCGGGGGTGGAATACAATTCAACCCATAACACTGTGCCATTTTAGAACCAGGAATTTTAGATATTATCTTGGATGGCAGTAAAATAGATTTTCCATATAATAAAGAAAATTGTTATGAAATTTAATAGAGAATTCCAAGAACAACTACATAATATTTGAATATCCTAAAATAATCCTGAAAGAAATATTTATAGTAAGTATGAAAAAATGCTCATCTACAATGAGTAAAACAGCAAGACTCCATTAACAATGGACATAAATAAACAGTTGACATCAAAGTATGAGCAAGCCTATATTAAAAGATTCTTTTATACATTATTTATACCTTGTAAACTGGTACATTCCTTTTGGAAAGAAACCTTTAAAATGTTCACATACTTTAGTCTTATTTGTTCAACAGAAAATTGGGCTTCGTACTAGTCACTCTGCTAAGTACTAGGAATTTGGTAGCAAACAAGAAAGACAAAAAGTCTCTACCTTCCTTTATACGAAATATAAAAAAACTTTGGGGAAGAAGTCACATACATGAAGGTCACATTGTTCATCCACCCTCTTGGTTTCTACTTTACTTTTAGCTCCTTAGCCTCTCTTAACTAGTTTCTCTTTGTTTTCCTAACCTATTAACATTGGAAGGCCCTCAGACTCAGTCCCTGGACCTCTTTTCTTCTCACTCACTTGATTGTCTCATTCTTTCTTGCATCATATATATTCTGATAATTCTCCAATTTTTTTCAGAACCCAGAACCCCTCTCTTGACCTTTAGAATTATATATTCAGTGACCTGTTCAGCGTGTCCATTTGGATATCTAATAGGAATCTCAAACTTAACCTCTTCCAACGTTGAGCTTGTTTTTATCACTTTCAAAGTTGTTCTTCCCACTGCCTCATCATCTCCGTTCTAAATGCATTTGTCTAATCACTTATGCCAAAAATATTATCTTTTACAGCTCTCTTTTTATCTCATACCCCAAACGTGATCCATCTACATATCTTCTATACCTTCAAAATATATTCAGAATCTAACTTACCTCGTCTACTGCTGCCACCTAGGTCCAAGTCACCATAAGCTCTTACTTGGTTTCTAATAGTAGTACCCTAACTTCCCACCCTCCGCACTTTACTCTGTTTTCAATACAGCAGTAAGGTCCTTGTAGAATGTAGGTTAACCTTGTCTCACCTATACTTAAAGCCCTCCAGTGGCTTTCCATCTTAAAGTAAAAGCCGAAGTGCTTTCAGAGGGCCCACAAGGCCCTGTGCAGTTTGGCCTCCTTTGATCTGTCAGAGTTCTTAATCTACTGTCCTCTCCATCACTCCCTCTGCTCCAGCTACTCTGCCTTCTTAAAAAAAAAAAAAAAAAATAGAAACATTCCCACATCAGGACTTTTGCTCTTGGCATTCCGTCTGCTAGAATACTCTTCACCCATTTGGCCTCATGGCATGCTTCCTTGCCTCCTTTAGGCTTTCGCTTATTGTTACCTGAGTTAGGCCCTCCATAATCACTATTTAAAATTGCTCTCCTCCTACCTTTTATGCCCCTTCCCTACCTAATATTTTTTCTGATTTGTAGCCACTACACTTTTACTTAATTGCCATATCTATTCTCTCTCCTAAACCTAGAATATAAGCTCCATAAGGACATAAATTTTTGCCTGTTGTTGTTCACTACCATATCACTAGTGCTTAGAACAGTGCTTGGCCCTATAGAAAGTGCCCAATAAATATTTTTTAAATTAATTGATGAATGGCAAAAAATTGGAAGTAATTTATTATAGCTAACATTATAGAAATCATTTAGTAAATTATTCTGCATTCACTAGTTTGGAAAACTAAGTTATTTAAAATGCTCACAAAAACTATGATTTTGCAGGGAAAAACTCTTGATAGAAAATGAAATTGTGTTAACACTTTAGCAAGGGTTATTGAGTGCCTGGTATGGAAAAATGTAGCAAAGGGGTTAAGTGGTCTAACTATAGAGTCAGACCCAGATTCAAAAACTTTCACAACCAACCCACCATTGTTCAGTATTTTCTGCTTCCATGAGTATATATGTTCTGTGAGGAAGCGACAACCCAAGGCATGGTTTCTTTCTTTCCTTTTCTTTCCTTTCCTTTCCTTTCCTTTCCTTTCCTTTCCTTTCCTTTCCTTTCCTTTCCTTTCCTTTCCTTTCCTTTCCTTTTCTTTCTTTCTCTTTCTTTTTTCTTTTAATTGATTGGGATAACATTAGTTAATATAATTATGTAATTTTCAGATGTACATTATAATTTGACATCTGTATATTCTATTGTGTGTTTACCACCCAAAGTCCAGTTTCCTTCAGCTACCATATATTTTATACCCTTTATCCACTTCACCCTCTCCCTACCCCCCTATATTTGACCTCCTTTAACTGTCTACCTCCCCTCTCTTCCCCCACCCCCTACCCTCTGGTAACCACTAGTCTATAGTCCATGTCCATGAGTTTCTGTTTGTCCTGTTCCTTTGTTGCTTTTAGGTTTATAGTCCACATATAAGTGATATCATGTGATTTTCAATTTTATCCGTCTGGCTTATTTTGCTTAGCATGATTATCTCGAGATCCATCCATGCTGTTGCAAATGGCAGTATTTCATTTCTTCTTATGACTGAGTAATATTCTATTGTATATATGTACCACAGCTTCTTAGCCAATAATCTATTGTAGGATAGCTATAATCAACAGGACAAGTAATAACAAATGTTAGAGAAAATATGGAGAGAAAGGAACCCTCATACACTGCTGGTGGCACTACAAATTGGTACAGCCACTGTAGAAAACAGTATGGAGGTTCCTCAAAAAACTAAGAATTGATCTACCATATGATCCAGCAATCCCTCTACTGGGTATTTACCCCAAAGACTTGAAGACCTTTAGCAAAAAAGATATTTGCATACTGATGTTCATAGCAGCATTATTCATGGTGGCCAGAACATGGAAGCAACCGAAGTGTTCTATGATAGATGATTAGCATGGTTTCTTTTTGACTCTTCATTGTTTTGTCCAGATTATCAGCTTTATCTAAGGCTGTTTTCTCTCAAGGTTGTAAGGGTGGTGGCAGGAGCATTAAAGGTTATGTGCTTTGTTCTCAAGTAAGAAGGAAAGAGATACAGAGACAGACTGAGTGCTTTTCCAAAAGAGCGAGGAACTTCCTTTCAGTAGTCCCTAGCAAATCTGCTTTCAGATTTTACTAGTCTAAATTAGGTCATGTGCCTACAGCTAATCAGACACTCTGGCTGAAGAAATAGGATTACTCTGATTGACTTGATCTAATTAGGGCCCATCTCTGGAGCTAAGGAGTAGGTCAGCTTTCACTGACGCATATGGCTGCATACATGAATGGTAGATAAAAATCTGATCATGTTAAGAGAGAAAGTAAGTCCTATCCTCACTTTTTGACTGGAATTGGGATGCACTGGGAAGAATTGGCTGACTAACCATCACTCCTCTTGGTGATTCCCTATCACCAAGAGTTCTCCCAATGACAGGGCAGAGGATGCTGGACAGGCAAAAGGATATATCCACAGCAGATAGTGCTCTGCCTAACCTCTCTATACCATCTGCCAACACCCTGTAGACATATTCTGGTTCTACTATCGGCACCCTAAGCCAGCAAGATCCCCTGAGGTGACTGCAGTCACATGATCAGGACAGCAATTTTGACATGGAATAATGAGTTTGAAATCTTTACTCGTATGTCCCATAAGCAGTTTGTACTCGTGTGTTTAAAATTTAAACTCATCAACTTTTCCTAACTAACTTCTATGAAACCAATCTCAGTATGATGATAAATGAGACATGGTCTCTGCTATTTTGATAATTTTGTGTGGAGAAAGATATCAAATAGGGAGTTGGTCCATAATTTCAGATATTTTCTAATTATATGAAAAAGAAATAAATGTAAATAGTTCTTATTCTATGTCTGGTGGCTTGTTTAGTAGTAATATTTCCCCTAATTTATTTTGTGAATTCCTTTAATATGGTTATATATTGTGTCTATTATCAATGAGAGACATGCAAAGAGAAAGTTATGTGATAACAACCCTACCTATGATCTCTTATATGGAAGTTTTATTACCTGTGTAGAAATGTATCTGATTGTAGCTACTGCAGTTTATACAAATATGTTCGTTTTGTCTGTTTTAGATTTTAAAAAGGCTTTTCAGGGAGCAGAATGTCATTATTAATCTGAATTAAATAGTATGTCAGAAAGCTTACAGTTTAATGGAGAAGATAGAGAAATCAACAGTCAGCTACAATACAGTCTAACAGAAGCCATAGCAGGGATGATCACAAATTTAAATTAAGTTTGTCTAATGGTCGCACTGTGAATTGTGGTTAAACTAATCTTTTTTACCTGCAGAGTCTTTCTTCAGTTCGTGTGGTAGTTTACATAAACTTAGTGAAGAGCCACTGATTCCTCCACCTCTTCCTCCTCGAAAAAAGTTTGATCATGATGCTTCAAATTCCAAGGTAGTCAACAGAACTTAAATTTGCCTCAACTTCAGAGCTGTGAATCTTTAAAATAGTGCTTATCTTATAAAGAGTCTGTCTATTAATTATAATTTGGCTACCTTTTATGGTTTTTAAACATTTGGGTTGTTTTATTTGAAAAGTACTTTAAATAATTGTTTAATCCACATAATACTTTTTCGAAATAGGCATATTCACAGATACTCAAAAGAAGTACATTTTCTTTCTGGTGGAGATGGAAAGAACTTTAGTATTCGAAGCATTCTTCAAACTTTTAACTGGTGCCTTTCAAACTTTAGGCTGGATCAGAATCACCTGGAAAGCTTGTTAAAACCAGACTGCCAAGAGTTTCTGATTCAGTAGATCTGGAATGGGGCCCAAAATTTGCATTTCTAACAAGTTCCCTACTAGTGCTAATGCTGTTGGTCCCTGGATCACACTTTGTACACCATGACTTTAAGCCTCACTGGCCATCTAGAAATAGATGACCAGAAAAGAGTAGCTGGATATTAAGTCTTCTTTACATCATGTCCTTTCATATCTACATAACCATATATTGTTTTCATTCACTTGCCTATTATTAAAATGGATGAATTTATGAAATGTATATACAAAGGAAGATAACCTGAGGCATTATATTCTAAGATTTCAGTTAAAACAACTCATTATAGAAATATTAAACCGGGCCCTGAATTAAACTGGAAATAATTTTCTCATAAATCTGATCATGAAATCAAATTAACCTGTTTGAGCCTCTGGATTTAACATGACACATAAGAATTTTTCAATCTTTTAAAAACATTTTCTCATAGATTTTTTAGGAGAACAGAAGTATAACAACTACTTTTCTTTTTAGGGAAATATGAAATCTGATGATGACCCCCCTGCTATTCCACCAAGACAACCTCCTCCTCCAAAGGTAAAACCCAGAGTTCCTGCTCCTACTGGTGCATTTGATGGGCCTCTGCATAGTCCACCTCCACCGCCGCCAAGAGATCCTCTTCCTGATACCCCTCCACCAGTTCCCCTTCGGCCTCCAGAACACTTTATAAACTGTCCATTTAATCTTCAGCCACCTCCGCTGGGACATCTTCACAGAGATCCAGACTGGTTCAGAGATGTTAGTACGTCTCCGAATTCGCCAAACACTCCTCCTAGCACACCTTCTCCAAGGGTGCCACGTCGAAGCTATGTGCTCAATTCTAGTCAGAATAATCTTGCTCATCCTCAAGCTCCCCCTGTTCCACCAAGGCAGACTTCAAGCCCTCACCTCCCAAAACTGCCACCAAAGACTTACAAACGGGAGCTTTCACACCCCCCATTGTATAGACTGCCTTTGCTAGAAAATGCAGAAACTCCTCAATGACCTTAGCCATATGTAGTCATTGACACTGGAATGGTATTTGTAAAGGATTTTTTTAATTTATTAAAAAGAAAGGCATAGTATTTTAGTATTTTAGTACTTTTTACAAATAATGCTCTTAAAAATGCTACTGATCAAATAAGCTTTTAAAAATTGGAAAAATAAAGATACAAAAGTCCTTTACCGTTATCCTCAGGTGATCAGTAGCATTGCCTTGTCTTGGATCCTCAGTGCTGCCACAAGGCCAGTATAAAGAATTTATATTTGCACTGTAGTCTCTGCTAAAATATGTTTTAAGTGACATTGCACTAAAAAGGGATAGTGCATTTGTGGAATTTTTCAAATTTGAGTAATAGCTGCCTTTTTAAGGCAATAAATTTACACAAATAATAGGGGATATATGGTGTTACTGATTTCTAAACCTCTTTGACCATCTTCTAGTTTTTACTTGTAGTTTTTACATTTAGGAGAATTGTGAATAATACCCTGTGTTCTTAAACTTTTTAATGCCATGTCTTAAATGCCAGAATTTGCTGCTGAATATGAAAATGAAAAATAGAATGAAAAGAATAGAATGCACTGTGTTTATTATTTTGTCAAAATGTAAACAAAGACTACCTAACCCAATCATAGAGGAGAAAAGGGCATGTATTATTCAGAGGTGCCTTTTGTTTTTACAGGCTGTGGTGTCTTTAGCTAATGAGTTGCCTATTGTTTTGGAAAACAGTTAATATGCCATGTATGTACAGTTTTGTTTATATTGTATATTTAAAGATAATGCTAATAACATATAAATTTAAGTGACTTGAGGCCTATAATACAATCTGCTACTTTACTAATTCGTAAATTAAGAGGAAAAGTTTCTTAAGGCGTAGGAACCAACTGCTTGCCCTCAAGACCTAATAACTTCCTCTGTACATCTTGTGTTAACTAAAATTTTTTTAAATATTTTTTTAGATTGGTAATATTTAAAACAGCAAATCTTAAAGCTTTATTAAACTTTTTAATCAGAGAACTGAGTAAAACTTTTATTTTCCATTTGGACTCCTTCATTTAAAGTGATGAAAAAGTGTGTTTTGCAGATAGTGCCAGTAGCAGCAGTTGTAAAGTAGCCAAAAGCCACATTGTTTATTTACTAGTCTGAGGCCTTTTACTGTGCTTTGTATCAGAGTTCTTAACAAGATTAATAAATCACCCCAGTCTTAATTTTTAAAAGACTTTTAAAATGTGTTTTCAATATAAAAAACAAGGGGGGAGATTTTTGAGTTCTGTAGAAATGTTTATACACTTTATTTTCAATATTTTTGTACTTCAGTTACATAATCCCAAAGCATATAAGTGATGTAAATTTTAAAGGGATGACATTGTCTTCACTGCTAAACACAATCAGCAAGCTTCTAGCCACCTATTTTTATAAATTCAGGTAAAAAATTAGAAGCATGCTAGGAAACTCTTGATAAACAAGATTATAGCCATCCTTGGTAGGATCTTGGAAACTGCCTGGATTTAAGGCCAGTAACTACTGTGTGAATTACTCTCCAACCAGGTAAAACATGAGGTTGGCTTTGATTTTTAAAGATTATACTAACTTTAGCTGGAAAAGTGACTTAAACAAACTTCGTTATTACCAGACTGACCATTTGAGCGTGAGGCACTCCAGCTCGTAGGGGAAGCAGATGGCCTAGCACTCGGCCACGCCCAGGTAATGCTGCCTTCCGGGCTTTGTGCCTTCGCACACGTGTCGACGTGCCAATTCCGCCACTAGGTGGCGTCGAGCCCCTCTCAAGCCCGAGTCTGAGGGGGGGCGGGTGCGCGTGGGTATGACGTCACTGTGCGCGCCGCATCCTGTTGCCGGGCAGCAATGGCGACGACTCTGGAGTGCTCGGTGGATGACCCATTACGGAACTTCGTGCGAGATTTGGAGAAGAGAGATGGCACAGTGTTACGACTACAGCAGTATGGCTCCGGCGGCGTGGGTTGTGTAGTTTGGGATGCTGCCATTGTCCTTTCTAAATACCTGGAAACGCCTGGGTTTTCTGGCGATGGGGCCCACACGCTGAGCCGGCGGTCCGTAGTGGAGCTGGGCTCTGGCACTGGCGCCGTGGGGCTCATGGCCGCTACCCTCGGGTAAGAGCTGGCAGGAGGGGGTACCAATTTGGCGGGGAAACCCTGCTTACTGGCTTCCTACCCTTGTGCCTACGCCTCAATCGACGTTATTTTATAGGGCAGATGTTGTAGTCACCGATCTTGAGGAATTGCAAGACTTGCTGAAGATGAATATTAATATGAACAAGCATCTTGTCACTGGTTCTATTCACACCAAGGTACTGAAATGGTTTGTATGGCCTTTCAGCTTATATTAAGATAACGATTTATAGTTTGCTTTAAGTTGTGTTTCACTAAAATCATGGTTAATGCTAAGGGGACTTTCTGGGTCTTGTTTTTAAAACAAGAATGTTTTAAACTATCAAAGTAACAGTTAAAATATTTGGTTGACATTTTTAAGGGGGGAAGAAATAGAAGACTTTCCTTCTCCGCCAGACTACATTCTGATGGCTGACTGCATATACTATGAAGAGGTAGGTATTTGATGATGAGTGAAGCCTCTTCCTTTAGATGTATTTCCTGGATTCTAGGGCACACGTTTTAAGATAACCGAATGCAGGATATTTGTCCTATGTTTGATGAGACAGGAGAAGATAAATGTCTCCAGACACTATATACACTCATGATGAACATTTAGGCCTTTGAATCATGATAAGAAAAGCGTGCATGTTACTAGTGGTTTCTGTACAATTTTTAAAGGATTCGCCATTTGTATCTGTTGGAAAAGCTAAGATTTCTTTTTTTTTTATTTAGATATCCCTAGTTCAATGACATGTTAACTATGACATTGAGAATTAAGTTGCATTGTAAATAATATGTTGTTCTGTGGCAAGGTTTATTAGACTCAGAGAATGATTTTTTTTAAGTTATCAGTTTGTGTAACATTATGGATATCGATCATTTTTCAAATAATGAGCATTGAGCCAGTTTATGTTCAGGTTAGGTCAGACTTGGTTTTGTAGGTAAATTGTTGATTGCTTAAATCTTGTTAAATAGATTAAATAAAACTAATGTTTAAAAGTGAAGTCAGTTCCATATGTTTTCTCATGGGAACTCCAAAATGCAGTCAGTACAATGGTGGATTACTTAAGAGGAATTTACTAATCATTAGTTAACTGAGCTTTAACCACATGTACTTTGTTGGAATGATTCAAAAATGGATAAAGTGTAGGGGAGTTATAATTACCCATTTCTCCTCCTCTACTCCCCTTTATGGTAAAAATATAAATTTTTTAAGTCATAAAAATTATGTTCTTTTTGAACAGTCTTTGGAGCCATTGTTGAAAACTCTAAAAGATCTCAGTGGACCTGAGACTTGTATTATATGTTGTTATGAACAGCGAACAATGGGAAAAAATCCAGAAATTGAGAAAAAATATTTTGAGGTAGGTAACTCTACTAGATCTATCTTTGTAGTAATTGCCCTTCAGGGAGGTTGTATGTGACTGTGTATTCAAGTATATTATGGTAATTTTGAGTGAGGAAAACATGAACCCCAGGATTCTTCACAGCCTGCCGTTCTACTGAGCCTTCTCCCTTTTTTAAAAAAAATATTTTCTGATCCTTTATTTCTTTTTTTAATTAATTGATCTAGTATCTATGAAACAGTATAAAATAATGGTGATGCTCTTGTCTTTTCTGAGAAAGTTTTCAGTGTTTTCTTATTAAACCTGCTGGCTTTTGGGAACATATTGATGATTTAATTAATGATGTATGTATTACTTCTGTAGAATACATCATAGAAGCATAGCATGAGATATATTTTTTACTTCTGTGTTTTCCTTTACATTTTTGTGAAAGTTTCAACCAAGATATCCTATCTATTTTGGGGTTTTTTTTCTGTTTTTTAAAATAAAAACTCACAGGAATTTGCGAAAGTAATGCATAGAGTTTCACCCATCTTCCCCTAGTGGTCACTCAACCCTTTTTATGGGCAAAAATCCATCACATTACATATATGTAGCCATGCAGTTTTGTCCACTGAAAGGACTGCTTTGGTTAAATGAGAAAGCAAATATATGACTGCTTCAGATATATGCTAAAATTTTTTTCATGTTTTTTTTAATAAGAATGTCGATGAAGTTTTGAAACTTTATAATTGAAAAGTTTATATTGTTAAACATTTTCAGTTAAAACACGTAAAATGCACATATGTCAGGTGCTCAGCTCAATTTTTCCTGTGTATACACCCAAGTAAGCACCATTTTCACGACCTCAGAAGGCTCCCATGTGCCTCTTCCCAGTCAGTACTCCTCCAAACATAACCACCATTCTGATTTCTCTCACCACAGGACAGTTCATATTATTGAATTTAAAGTATATTTCTTTTAAATTTATAGCTCCTTCAACTGGACTTTGACTTTGAAAAAATTCCTTTGGAAAAACATGATGAAGAATATCGAAGCGAAGATATTCATATTTTATACATCAGAAAAAAGAAGTCGGTAAATACATTTCTGGCTCTTTATCCTCTGAGAAGGTTTCATTAGCTGGACACTCTCTGAGCTTACATGTGGTATAAATGTTGATTTTGATGTTGAGAAACAGCTATGATGATTCACTGGACTCAGACACTAACTTTCAATGTCCAGATCACTTTAGCCTCGGGGTTCTTCCTTTAAGACAGGCTTTCTTTTGTAAAGGTCCTTTCTAGCTGTAAATTATATAGCTTTATAATTAGATGTTACCTCAGACAAGTAACTTAGCTATTTATAAGTTTCTGTTATCACTTAGAGATTTTTGAATGCCAGCTCTGACCTTTGTGAACTTTCTCCAACCATTCAAACTTTTTTAATAGTCAAAGTGAAAATATAACAACTCTTCCCTTGGTGGTCTAGTGGCTAGGATTTAGCACTTTCACTACTGTGGCCAGGTTTAATTCCTGGTCAGGGAAGTTAATATATTGAATTACTGTGTTGTACACCTGAAATTAATTTATATGTCAACTATATTAAAAAATAAATTTTAAAAAGTAGAATATAACAAGGCCCAATAATGAAAAATGTACTCTGTTAAATAGAATATATGTATATACGCCTTTTGTTGCTTTCTTTACTTGTCATAAACATTACATTTTATGCAGGTTGCCTTTGTGATGCCTAGAGTTTGAGCCTGTAGAAAGGAAGAATTGTTTCATCCTATTTTTTTAATCCCCAGCATCTTTCGTATATGTGACTGGTATAAGACAGGGACATGATCAATTTTATGATTTAAGGATGTTCAATTTAATAATTTTTCTGTTATCTTTGCTTTGATTAAATATGTTTTATGATTATGTGAATTCTAGCCAAAAGCAAATAACTGATAATTTTGGGAATCAAGACCGGGCGTTAGGACTATAAGGTAAGAGGAGCAGTGGGATTAGTAATTCAGATCAATCAACTTTTACGTGGCATGATGCTAGAGATACAGAGGTTAATAAATATGGTTTTATGTCTTGGGATTCAAATTTCACTTGAGTTGTGTAGTTTAAAAATAGAATTTTTTGAGGCATAAAGATTTTGTTTCCTAAATATAAAGCCTTTTTAAAAAAATTTCTTTTTAAAAATTGATATAATTCACATATCATAAAATTCACTCTTTTAAAATATACAATTTAGTAGTTTGTAGTGTATTTACAGAGCTGCACAACTATCACCACTTTCAAATTTTAAACATTTTCATCCCCCCGCCCCCAAGGAAAAAAAAACCCATACCCATTAGCGGTCACTTCCTTTTCCTGCCTCCTGGCAATCACCAATCTGTTCTCTGTCTCTATGGATTTGCTTATCCTGAACATTTCATATACAGGTATCCCCCACTTTCAGAAAGTTTACATTATGCCAGTTTACTTTTACAAATGACCTCATTAGTACCCGTTTTCTCTAACTGAAAGAAATACGGAGAGGTTTTTCACTTTTACAAAAGAAGCCATTACTATACTAACATGGGTCTTTCCTAAAAGCAAAGTGGCAAAAATTGAAAGAAGGGATACTCTTCACTTTATGCCATTTCATCTGATGAACATTTTCATAGGAATGCACAAGGGAAACTTGTAAATGCAGTCAAACACACACTATGTGGTTTCCTGTGTCTGGCTTCTTTCACTCAGCGGTGTTTTCAAGGTCCAGTCATGTAGTAGCACATGACTCCTTTTTAGAGTTGAGTAATATTCCTTTGTGTGGATATACCACACCTTCATCCATCCATTCATCAGTCAGTGGGCCTTTTCGTTTTTTCCACTTTTTGGCTCTAATGAATACTTTTGCTCTGAATAGTCATATCAACATTTTTGTGTGACATTTTTAAATCCCTTGGGTATATTCCTAGACTAGAATTGCTAGGTCATATTAGAACTCTATGTTTAACTTTTTGAGGAATCGCCAAACTATTCCAGAGCTACTGTACCATTTCCACCAGCAATGTCTCAGTATTCCAGTTTCTCCATATTCTCACCAACAATTGTCATTGTCCATCTTTTTGATTATAGCCATACTTTGATATGAAGTAGATACTTCATTGTGGCTTTTGTTTTCATTTCCCCAATGACTAATGATGTTAAGTATCTTTTCATGTACTTATTGGCCATTTGTATATTTTTACAGAATTACTTTGCCTTTTTTTAAATTACGTTTTTCTGTCTTTTTATTGTCGAGTCGTAAGAGTTCTTTATTACTCTGGATACTAGACCCTTACCAGATAGTTAACTCCCAGATACTTTCTCTCATTCTGTAAGTTGTCTTTGCTTTTTCTTGATAATATAGCCTTTGAAGCACAAAGCTTTTTAATTTTGATGATATTCAGTGTTATCCATTTTTTCTTTGTTTTCTTATAATTTAGATATCAGCAAAGAATCATCTCTAAACATTATGCATGTTATTCATTTGAATTGCATGCAGCCATTTCTAGGCATATTACTAGTATTAGGGAATATTACCTAGTACTTAATTCGTAATAAGAAATCAGTCTGTAAAGTTTCCTTTATGTTTTTCTTACAGATATTTTCATCGTGAAATCTTTAGTCATCTTCCCCAAGCCTCTAACAACCTGAGTAAGCTAAAGATGTGAATTGAGCATCTGAAAATAGCATGGGAAGATTGTGTTCACAGATTTTTTCCGCATGTCCTTAGACATCTGATATATAGACGACAACCATCATGGGCTGCCTGCAATACGGAAAATGACTACCTGCCTGCCAGTAGGCCTGAAGTCCAACTTAGATTACTTTTAGCTCAGCATCAAGTTCTACTTTTAAAAAAATTGTGTATTTGTTACTCTCCAAATAAAAATAGGTCTTAAGATTAGCTTAAAGTCTGCCAAAATTAATTCAAACCAGTAAATTTTTGTTTGTTTTCAAGAAAGGTAAATTTAAAAGCAGGTTTTTATATGTATCTTCCACTTCCTTTTATGTTAAAAAAACAAAACAAAACAAAAAACCTGAAAATGTTTTGTATATGTAATTTGCTGAAGTCTTATATTTTTCCCTTCACCATACATGTCAATGTGAGTTAGACAGTAAATTATACTGTGGTGAGTTGGTAAAAATGAAAGTTAAAAATTAGGAGATTGGGAGGAGGAAAGTTGTCTTTACAGAAGTTTTCATTTGAGAATGAAGTGAGAATAAAAAGCCCATTTTCAGGTTCATGCACTTTTCCTTATACCAGTCTTCAAGGAAAATGTGGCCAAAACCACTGGTGTTAACTTGTTTATGTGAAACAAAGGTTTTAAATAACTACCAATGTAGTTCTATATACATTTAGTGAATGATTTTGAGACTGTAATGTCTGTTTTATGTTATGACAATCATCTCGCAGATCTATCAAGAACTTAAGTTCCAAAGAGTAATAGTAACTGGTAGAATTCTGGTACTTAGGAAGCATTGGTGCTAGGTGACACATATTATGTCTTAAAATAAACATTATTTTTGAGATCCTTTGACTTTGTGACTGTTTCAGAAATAGATTTGAAGAAAATGAATGTCTACACCAAATGACATTTCCAGCTTTTATTAGTGAAATCTTAGGACAAATGACCACTTTCTAGCTTGTTCCATGACATGGAACTTGTAAAAATAAGTTTGATACTGACCAGATGTAGTAGTCCACCAGATCCCTTGGATTTTGTAACCCTTTTTCCCTTTTCACTCTGCTCCTGATATACATTACATTTGGCCTGAAATGCCCTCTTGCTATTGTATAAAAAAGCCCAGTTCCTTTATTTTGGACAGGTGCACCTTACACTCCAAAACTTCCTGGAGGAGTCAGGCCTGAGGTCAGCTTCTGTGCAACTTTATCAGAATGACACCCTTGCTTGAGTGTGCTTCCTCCTCTTCCTTGTCCTGTTCCCACTTCCTTAACTTAATACCCCCTTAAGAAGTCACTTGCATACATTCATCACTATCTGTTTCTGGGGACCTAAGCTACTGACTGTAGCGAAGTAATTTGTAACAAAGTCTTTCTGTTACAAACAGTTTGTGAGTTTGTTACAAACTGTTCTGGAATAAGACCAGAGTGGAGGTCAAAAGGTACCAAATTCCCACATTCTAAGATTAGGACCACTGGTGGTTTAGTACCAGTGAGTACTACAGGGCTTACAGAAGGGTGCCAGTTCATATGACGTACCCTGTCACCACTGTTCCACAGATGATCAGGGAGGCCTGGGAGAGGTCTCCTTTTGGAGGAGTACAGTGTAGAGGAATGAGATTTAGTCTTTTGGGCTCTTGTGAGGGAAGAAATGGTGCATCTCAGAAACCACAGGAGGGAGGCCTGAGAGAATAAGATTCAGGGTATCTTCAACAAGGGCAGACCAGCATTTTTCACACCTGGTTGGATTTGTGTTTCCCCAGATTAACACATTTGTTGTTTTATTCCAAAGCATAGAAATGTAGTTGGATAGGTAATGTGGGGACCATCAGGCAAAGAGGTATTGAAGATGGGTCCTGCCAGCCTGAGAGTTGATACATGGGGCTTAGAGAATTTCTGCAGCAACATGAGATTAAAAAGGCAGGTGCAACAGATGAGTGAGGCGTAATACCACTTAGTTGGGGATCAGCCAGAATAGAGACAACACTCAAATCTCAAAGGACTGCCATTGTTGGGTGGAGCTGCTCAGGAATGAACCTCTGGCACTCCATGTGAGTGGGGGATTGCACTCCATAATGAAACCATGGGCCACTTATCAGAATGCAGTTACAGCCAATTAGGGAGCCCCCACATAAGGCATCGTTTGTCAAACTAGGCTGCATATGCAATCACCTGGAAAATGAAAAGCAAACAAAAGCCATGTTCAGGCCCCTCTCCAGTCCAATTATATCAGAGACATGGTATTTTTGTTAAAGGATTCCAGATCATTTTCATGTTTAGCCTAAATTGAGAGCTATTGAAATAAGGAAACCTAGCAAAGGGAGGAGAAAAATAAAAACAAACTATCCATGTTTAGAGTGGTCCTATACTGCATAGGGAGGGAAAGATCTTCAAATCCATCGTGGAATCTTTTATGAAATAGGTTTTAAAATAAACAGGACTGAGCTTTAGAAATAGAGCAAAAAGGCAGACCTATTTAGAGAAATCAAGGATCAAAGCCAAGAGAACAGCTCTTTCCTTCAGGCTTGCTTCAATCTTTAAGGTTTGTTTTGCTCTTCTTCCAAATTTGCAGTTCATACTGCCTTTAGCATTTCATTAAGCAGATTCCTAAACAGTTAATGGAACCTAAATATGTGGTACTTAGTCGACAGATAGTACCAGCTTTTGTTAGTGAAAGTATTCTTAGGAAAATTTACCACTTTCTGACTACCCAAAAATTTAGAGAATCTGGCCAAGAAGGTAAAAGTGATGCTACTCAAGAGGAAAGGGAAATTCAATAACTGGAAAAAGAAAATTGATAACATCTGTAGTCACTAATGATTTGAGTCTTCCCTATATGCCAGTCATTACTTTAAAGATCTTTGAGGCTGTATAGCTTTGAATCTTAACCCACTACAGTTCATAACCAAGGGTCCATATGTTTGGTAACATAGGACATATGTTCGGTAAACCTTAGAGTGAATGTAGGTTCTTTTTAGTTATTTTAAGAAGTATTAATAATTGGGAATGATTGGTAGCAGGATTTTCTACACAGTATATCTTTTACTTTTTCTTGCCTTTTTTTCTTGAAAGTTTCCTTGTTAAATGATGCCAAAGACAATATTAAACTCGGACTCCAGATACTGTATTCGTTTCAAGAATGAGGGTCATAGAAATATGACTGTTGTTTTAAAGGTTCCCTGTAGATGGCATTGCTTGACTTCATCTTTAAATAGTTTATAGAAGGAAGTTGTTAAAATAGAAATGGATTCACACTTGCATTTTAAAGGTGAATTAGATTTTAAAGAATAAAGCTACCTGCCAATTATGAGTTGCTTTCAGACTATAACATAGTTTTCTTAGTCTCTTTGGGTTGCTCTAACAAATTATCGTAGATTGGATGGCTTATAAATAAGTTTATTTCTTCCAATTCTAGAAGCTGAGAAGAGCAAGATCAAGGTGCCCATTTCCTCACAGGCAGCTGTCCTCACTGTAACTGCACAAGGCAGAAGGGGCAAGTCATCTCCCTGCGGTCCCTTTTACAGGGCACTAATCCCATTTATGAGAGGTTCATTCTCATGACTTACCTCCCAAATGCCCCACCTCCAAATGCCATCCCATTGGGGGAATAGATTTCAATATACAAATTTGACCCTTGGGGTGGGGTTGGGGGGACGACACAGACATTCAGATCATAACTGCAGTATAAGTGAAACTGGATTTTTTTCTTATGAAATTATATTTGATTTACCTTTTTGTCCATTGCATTCTGACATGCCTTTTGAAATTTTTAATGTCTTTCATAAAGCTACATAAATTGCAATTCATAAACCATTTCTCTGCAATTGGTATCTTCTATGAGAGACAGACATTTAAGAGGCTAAATTCAAGTTCTGAAAATTAGATTCACCTTGAAAGTACTTTTTATATAATGCATAATTTTACATCTAAGGTACTTGAAACTTCTAATTAATTTTAATTAGTTTTTCAAACCAGTATACCATCCCACTAGAGTAGTAAATAGCTTTTACATCAAAAGAATGAAGCTCTGTCTGGCTATACCACAATACTGTAAGCTTTGCCCAGCTATTTGACTTTCAGTTTTTCTTCAAAGCATATTAAGATTTGAAAGAGTTTTTAATTCATTGATAATAAACATAGTAAAAATAGAATATTTAGTTTTCATCTAATACAGATACAAAAAAAAATTGTGGCAACAAAATTTTACTGAAAATCAAGTAATGGAAATGCAAAGTTTTCACTTTACATAACTTTGGGTGAGAAAGCAGTTAATTCTCAAGTCATTTTCACCAGTAAGGTTAAAACTTTTAGGTGTTTGGAGTCATTTAAGACATCGTCTTAGATCTTATGTATTTGTGGAGTTCTTTGAAGATCTTGTGAGTCCAATTGTGAGATACGTTTTATGGAATTCATTAATAACAATAGTTTTCAAAATAATATACTTTAAAAATTAAAAATGTTAGAGCAAATTACGATAATGTTTTTCTCATGTGCCTTCTGAAAACTGTCAGCGCAGGCCCTGAGACGAGATTATCTAGGTTTAAATCTCAGTTCTGCCATTACTATCTGTGTGACCTTAAAGAAATGACTTAAACTCTGTGTACCTGAGTTTCCTCATATGTAAAGTGAGGATCATAATAATATCTACCTCGTAGTTTGCCATGAGGATTAAATCAATTTAATATATATATTGCACTTAGGTACCTGGCATGTAGTAAGCATTCAATAAATGTGATTATGGTAGGGTGGAATTATTTTACCTGTGGGAACTGGGATGATGTGTTAATGAAAGTTGATTTTTATCTGCAGGGTAAAATTTGAGTGTCTTTTCGAGAGTATAGGACCCATGTAAACATCACGCCCCCATCATGGTGGGAATGGCACCCAGTGTGAGAGGAGGTTGAGAACACTGTTCCACAGTACTGTTATTTGAACAAGTAAGCAATTTTAGAAAAAAAAAAAAAGAAGAAGAAGAAGACATTATAGCGGAAGAAAACCGGTCGCTGTTCATTTTTATGGTTCTAAAGCAAGTTCCATGTGCATTCAAAGGCCAGTAGAAGTAGAGGAAATCCTCATTTCTAAATACGGGAACCTGGAGCTCCAAGATTAACTAACATTCCACTGCCCTGGACCCTGAGTCAGTTTTTCCTTCTTGGTTCTTATCCCTGTTAAACTGAAACCAGTTAGGTAGCAGGTAATTAAAGTAGAGCAGCAGGTCATTTTTCTGAAGTCTGAGAATTGATGTATCTGCATAACTATTTTCAGAGTTTAGGTGGGTTAACTCTAAAAGAGCAAGGTAACTCTAAAATACTTATGTAGCAGTTGCCTCCTGGATAAACGATCTTTTACCATGTAATAAATACATGTGGTGGGATGTAGAAGCTTATCTTAACTAATCCAACAGGCTTTCAGACTACACCCCAATAGACAAGAATGAGAATAACCTTGAATTGTATCTGCTTCTCTATCAGCCAGTGTTAAGTGGCACATGTTCTTAATTGCATTATATTAAACTTTCAAGGCCTTTTGGTTTTAATTGATGGAAAAGATTGTCATGAACACTAGCTGGTCTTAATTTCTAGAAATGTTTATTATTTATATATAACACTTATTTGATGAATAAGTTTACAGTTTAATATTCACAAGGTTAAAAACAATGCTTTCCTCCTTGCAAAACAGAATGAAGCCTTTTGAAAAAACTGTTTCTAGACGCAGTTCATATAGGCTTGAATGTTTGAGTAGTTAGCACATTTCCTTCATGTTATTAGCTCTAATGAAGTACCACTGACAGTCTGTTAAACCCTTAATGGATTAGTGCTTTTAAACACTCTTGGGTGTAAATTTTTTAAAGGTTAACTTTTATTCCAATTTGTTAATCTACTGAAGTCCAGGCATTAACAGTCTGAGTTCCAGGGCTCTGTGTTGGCTCATTATTTCTTTGATAAATCATTGCCAGAGTTATGTGTATACAGTACAAACAACCTTATGTATCTACATTCAGTATGTGACCTTGTTCTTTTAGGAATTTGTCCTGAAAACCCACTGGTACTTGTGTACACGGTACATTTGGGGTGCTCCAAATGTAAACAGCATGTTTTATCCAAAACCTAGATGAGAAACTTCACATGTATATTCAGAATGAGTGTAAAGCATAATCTCATGGCATATAAGTCACATAGAACATAGGCCTGGCTACTTGAAACTTAAAAACAGGAAAAACAAGTTTCACACTCCCACAACTAATAAATATTTAACCAGCGAATGTCTTCGGATTTCGGTGACATTTATGAATGTAGGTACAATAATGTGCTTTTTAAAAAGCTATCTTCCTTCTAAATCTCATCACAAGGATTTTTTTTTTTTTAATTCTGTTCAAAACTCTTCTCTCTCAAGTGTGCGTCTAACACCCACATTCAGTCTGAAGGGGCAGTTAACCCGAGATTCCAAGGAAAGGGAGAGAACAGCGGGCTCCGTGTGGCAGGTAGAAACAGAATCCCCAGTGAGCTCTGGAACACAGCCCCCATCCAGTTCCAATTCCTATCACCTTCCCTTGAAGCACCCAAGCTTGGACATTCCGTTTTTCTCTTAAGGAGAGAATGGCTCACGTGATTACCACCTAATCCAGCTCTATGTCCTTGGGCAAGTAAAACTGAATGTTAGTGAATGCTACCTAGCACTGTGGTGATGTTTAAACTCGATAATACATGGGGATGAGCATAGGGAAGAAGGCATGTCCCCAGCAAAAACTTCAACTGCTCACTGTGAGGATTCAGTCTGGTAAACTTGCAAACCAGAGAGACGCGAAGTCTTCCCAAGTTAACAACGCATAACGTGGTCCAGGAAAAACAAACAAAAGCGTCTCTGTCAAAAATGGATTCTAAGTTACGCAGTATGCCTACCATTTCCTTTTATGTTCCACTGTGACTTCTTCATCTCCTCTTTAGACACTGCCTTCATCTCAGGAAGGGAGTAAGAAGTAAGTCACAGGGGAGAAGACTCAAGAGATTGCTCTTACCAAAAAGATCCTGTAAAACATTAATAAGATACAAGGCATTACTGATTTGGTACTTCCCAGCAGAAAGTAATACCAAAACAAACAAAACAGAAATATCCCCCATTGAAACCACAAAAGTCCCAATGCAGCAGACTAGAGGAGGCCTCAGAGGGCAGGAGCAGAACTTAGTAGAGAAGTTCCTGGAGACGCTCAGAATATTGTAGTAGAGGGGACAGCAAATGAAAGATGGAGCTCGTTGCTGTTAGCATTTTTCCATATTTAACCTGAAGTTGAAGTTCCATATATAAAGCATCTAGGACAACACCCAGTCTAAAAGATCCTCGATACATTTATATTCTCTTCACTTCTCTCATTATCAAATCCACCTTCCAGGACTTTTCTGAAACATTTGACACATTCATTCATTTTAAGTCAGTCAACAAACCAGTACTACGCTAAGTGTCCAGGATACACATTGGTACGGTGTTAGGCACCAAGTTAGATTTTTAAAGGATGATCGGAATCCACTGGACAACCTGTCAGGTGTTCTAGACAAACACCTGCAACTGCATCAAACATGGTGGTTGCTGGAACATAGGGTGTATATGTCAAATGACTGGTAGACCGGAGGGCAGGGGGACATGGAGCATCTGTACCATGTTCAGGAGAGTGTAAGTTGGAATCCATAGGCAGTGAGAAGATATTAAACAGGAACATAACTTGATCAAATTGTCTTAGAACCTTCTGACCACAGTCTGGAGGATAGACTGAAGGAGGGCAAAATATGAGGCAAAGAAATGAGGAAAGCAGCATTGACAATGGCCCAGGTGAGAGGAAACAGGGTGAGAGGGTCTGAACTCGGGCAGTAGCAGTAAGAATGGCACGGAAGGGATGGATCTGAGAGCCATTATGGACCTAGACTGAACAATAAATGGTGGGGTAGGTGCCCATGGAGCATGCGGATGGAGTCAAGGCCTCCGCAGTCCATACAGTGCCCTCATGCACATCAGAAAGGGTTCCTTTCCTTCAAAATACTTTCTGTTGGAAAAGTGTTGTAATAGCCTGATTTATTAGAACCAGAGGTTTTATTGCCATCTGCCAGGAAATTGTCATGTATACAAATTATGTATAATTTGTATACATAATATACAAATTTGGAATCAACAGTTATAATTTTAATTTTTTGTTTTAACTTCAAAACAATACTGGTATCTACAATGCGAGTTGTTTCCTGAGTTGTTTCCTTTCAGTGGCGCTTTTTGCGGTGCATAGCTTGAGCACACTGTAGACCTGGTTAGATACAATGTAATAGGCAGCTAAATGTATAGGTGTGGGGCAGACAAGAGGGTGGATGAGGTCTTATAGATCACCCTAAATGTATAGGTTTAAAAAAGGAAAAAACATTCAAGACAAGACCCTGGGAAACACCAGATTTTAAGGAATAGTTGGAGAAGGGAGAAACAATAAAAGAGAAATCTTGAAAATGTCTTGTGTTCTCCCTTGGCTTCAGGGACAAGCATTTCTCAAATATGCTGATGGTCATACAGCTCCCATTTATGTACTTCATACACTGAATCCTCCAACCTGCCTTTCATGTGCCAAGTTCAGATTGTGTATGTCTTTCCCCAAATCAGCATATTAATACTGCCCGCCAGTCAACAGTTTAGTTGTCTGCAGCACAGTAATGCTTGGACATTTATTTTAATACTTGGTCCTTATTCTAGAATATGAGAGGAGTCCAAATAAAGAATAGGGTTTTTTTTTAATGACAGGAGACTCAGATCTCCAATACAGCTTAGACCAGGTTTGAAATAACTTGTGCTCAGAAAGCAATAAATCTTTAGCTTCAATGGCTGCTCATTGGATTTGGTTTGATTGTGAGTTCACTTGTGAAAAGAAACAAAAAGAATATGAAATGAAGAATACAGAGCCAACGCCGGAAATGAATGTTGACCACAGAGGTCCAATTCATTTTCTGTTTGGGAGTGGAACTCCCCTCCCGTGAGACTTAAGTAGGTTTAACTTTTTTCCTCTGCCCACGTCTGGTTACTTAGTTCCTTTTCTGTCTCTGTCGCCTACCTTTATATACTTCATAGATCTGGCAATTCTCACGATTCCAACTACAAGCTTACTGTAGATGTCCCTTCTTGAGACCGCTGGCTCTGATTCCTCACCTAAGCTTTGGCCTCGCCTCTTCACCTGCCTGCCTGGTATCTTCTTGTGCTTGCAGCATGTCCATGTCTGAGCAAAATCTCTGCCAAACAGACTCTTCTGCCTCACTTTCTAGTTTTACTAATGACATCATCATTCTCTCACCATCTTTCATTCCTTCTGCCTCTACAGAAAATCAGCGTATTGTACACTCCCCCATCAGAGGGACTCACAGTTCTTCCTCCGCTTTCTGATTTTACTGCTACTGCCTCAGGTCAGGCCTCATTACCTCTAATTTATGCTCCTTTAAGTCTCCCACTTCCAATATCTCTCTGTACACATCTGTGCAAACAATGGTGGCAACGCATTCTCCTAACGGAGTTCCAAACTGTTAATCATCCTGCTCAAAAATCTCCCCAGAGCCTGCCAGGTTAAGTAGAAACTCCCATGCTGGTATTCATAGCCCTCTTTTGTGTATCTTGTGTTGCTTCCTTCTTGCATCTTACCAAAGTGGACGGACCTTCCTGGATACAGTGTGCTTTGTTGCACCTGTCTTTGCTTATGATCTTCTCATGTAGCAGGTAATTGTAGCTGTGACTTCTGTCCTCTATCAGACCTTCTCCAACCATCTGCTACAGACCAAATTTCTGTCTAAGAACCAACTGCACTGACTCCTCTGCTCTGTGACCAAGCCCAGCCAAACAGCCTCATGACCCCAGCCACAGTTAGAAGTGTGTGTCACATGACCCAGGTTAACCTTGCGGAACTCTCCTGGATAAGAAGCACTTCCTCTCTTCTGGGATAGCTTAGTGCTAAGGATAAAATAAGCCTTAAGGTGCCCAAGAATAAAAGTCAACATTGAGGAAAACAGAGTCTAGAAGCAAAGAGAGAAATCAGAACATTGTCCTGATGATTCATTTTGAGCCACAGAAACCCGCCATGCCTGAAGCCAGCCACACCCCTTGGACTCTCCAGTTATATAACCTTGTTAACTATGTTCTGCTGGTTTGGGGGTGGGTTCCTTTTCCCCCCACAGTGGAGTAGATCCTAACTGCTAGAGCCTTCAAGCCTTTCTGCCCTTCAAATCCCACTCTCGATCTTAAAAGATCCTTCAACCACTACTTTTCCCAGGAAGTAACCTTTTTTAAGTCTTCATTTTGTCCATCATATCAGCCAAATCATCTTAGCAAGTTGATTTATAAGCTTCCTAGAATATGTTGGTTGCCGATCATACTGCAGAAATCTTAACCTATCAAACCACAAAAGTAAACATTATTAGTCAGAAAGCAAAAGTGAAGAAACAAAAACCCATTGTGGGAGGGATTTGATTTACCCATGTTAACAAAAAAACATATCTACCATCTTTGCACCCAGAAGATGTTCACTCCTCTACCGCTCCACCCCCATCTTGGGATCATTATTTAGAGGGAATAACTCAAGGGTTAAGAAAATGAATTACGTAGAAGAGTGGGTGGATTCAGGAGCGAGACTAACCCCGATGGTTAGAGAGGTGCCTGGAAAGTGGATGGAGAGTAACAACATCTATTAGGAGAGGTTCTTGGGCAGTGAGGTCTGTGATCCAGAGAGTGAGATTAGGAACGGAAGCTGTCATCTAAGAAAGGTCAAACTTCTGTGCTGCTCTTCTCTTGGGATATAGGAAAAGCCCACATTTAGTGTAGTTTTAATTTTTTTACCTCTTTTATTGTAATTCCCTTTAGCTATGACACCTGGGTATGGCCTACATGTAGTGACACAAAGTGAAGAGGCCGGTGTAAGAAACATCCCTGCCCCCATTCGCCCTCTGGGGTGTCCACAGGAAGACAGTAGCATCCTGTGCATGACTACGGGTCTGGAAGGACCAGGGAGAGCTCACCAGATGGACAGCGCAGAGCTGGAAGGGCCCGGGAGAACACCCACGCGGGGCGGGCCACTCAGAGATGCAAGGTAAAACTTCGCCTTTCCCAGTATATTCCAGGAGGGGGCCCTAGAATGGAGACGAAGCTGACCTTCGGGGTACAGATGTTATAAACACAATACCCATTGTAGGACTTAAGATGTAACAGTCCAGAGCAATCGAAGTATTTTAAAAGATTGAAGTGAGACTAATTTTTTTATATCACTAGATTTGAAACTCAATACAATTTATATTCACCTCATGTTATTCCAAATAAATTGGTAAGATAGCTCAAAAAATTAATTGTAATTTCTTGTATTGGGATGTCTAAGGTCCTTATGTTATAACTAAATGGCATCTTGAAACCAAACTGAAAAAAAAATCTAAAATAAGACCATGAATTTCAAGTTTTTCAGAATAATCCCTGCTTCTCACAAGGGCTAATTTATGAAGAATATAAACTGACCGTTCACTTATTTTTTCAACAATAGAGTCCTGGGGTTGATTTTAAAAGCCACTTTGATGATTGACAGATGATTGGCTACAGATGTAGGAGAATTAAATGACCAACCAATAGGAAACAAGATTAAATGTTGGGGTTACATATGAATGGGCTCAGGACTGTCAAAATTGATATGAGTGCTACTTTATGGGATCTCGCTTAATGTGATCAATGTTAACTTAACATAAGACCCAAGTTAGTATTGCCACTTAGCAATTCAGAGCTTTGCGTTTAGATAAAGATCTCTGCCCAGACCTGTGAAATGTGAGCAGATAGTATGGCGTGTACGTGAGTGTGTGTGTGTGTGTGTGTGTGTGTGTGTGTGTGTGTGTGTAAAGAAGGGTGAGGGCTGTAAGTAGGTTTGTAATTAAAGGCTAGAGGAATTCTTCAGCTTTATTTTTTTTAACGACGTCTCTAGAGCACAGGCATAACTTGCCAGATAGTCTTGAAAAATGTAGCCATTATTCTGTAGCAAAAAGAATGGCATTGTTTGCTGTCTTTCCATGAGGACCCCAGCAAGGAGAGTGGGATTCTGTAAAGAGAGTCCAGGACTGTGGCTTGCTCAGCCTCCCCAAGTCGGGAAGAGGATGAACTGGCTCCAGCTTGTGAATCTCTCCAGAAACACTTCTCCCACCACAGGAACATTCCCATGACTCTCTAACTTATTCACGGGTTCCCAGGGCATTTTGCTACCATCAATCCAATCAATGCTAAATATGGACCAGGATTAGGAGAGTGGCCATGTAAACCCCAACCCTCCTCCCCACCACGGTCACCCTGTCCCTCTCTCAATTAAAGATTTGCCTCAGCACCATTTGATAGAAACTCCCTGGACTACACAGAAGCCAGGGGATGAAGGCTGAACTCCTGACTCTGCTTTTGACTAGTTGTGAGTCCTTGGACAAGTCCCTCAGTCTGAGATTTTTTCTTCACCTGTAAGATAGGGATATGATGGTGGTGGTGGAGTTCTGAGGATGCTCAAATGGGAAAATAGATGTGAGAGCCAAATGTCAACTTGAAAGCTGGACGGGAATATGAGTTACTGTGTCTGGTGCTTCCAGTCGACAGAGGTTTCTTCCTTCTTCCCCCTTCTCAGCCAGCAGTGCTCCGTTGGAGAATAAACAGAACCAATTAATTCTCCAGGAGTGCTAGCAGCTCTCTCAGCTCACAGCAGCTGTCTGTAGAAGGACTTCATCTCTGAATGAGCAGGGTCCATAGCTGAAGGTTCACTGCAGGGAGTCCAGAGAAGATGGTGGATCAGGCTTTCTTCCTTTCAGACCCTAGTTGATATGGGGCCAAGTCTTATCAGTCTTCTCCTTCACAGAAGATACCCAGAGGCCTCTAGAATCGCCATGTCTCCTCGGTTGTGTTCAACGGGACAGGCCCTGTGATAGGCGCTGGGGACAGTAGCGAGGTGCGAATTGTGTCATGTAAAGGAGCCAGTTGCTAAAAGGAGTGAGTACTGTAGGACGGAGCCCAGGACAGAGCCAAGCATTTTTAAAATTATCATTACTGCTACTTCCGCTGCCACTGTTCCTGCCGCTGCCGCTATCATTTCTGGAGCATCGAAGAGTGGCCTGTTTTTGCAAATGTATTTACTTTGGCTCCTCGAAACTATCAGATGAAAGTATTCCTCAGCTCAACGTGTCTTCTTTCGTTGTTTCAAGAAGAGTTTTGGGTTGCGGGTCTTCCCAGGCAGGCTATAAAGGCCGCTTTGGTTTGTGGAAGCTCCAAGGCCTCAGTGAAAGCAGCCCAGCCCGTGCGAAGCCCTGCCGTGGAGACTGAGGTGGGCGCTGGACGCTGGGCGGGCAGGGGTGCCAAGGCCCTTCAGGGCCTGGCGCATGGATGGCCAGGGCTCTCTCTCCAGAGCTAAACCTCAGGAGAAGGCTTAGCTGCAGTGATGTTTCCTCTCTGCTGCCAGCTTTGCTCAGAGGAGGAAGCGCTGTGGCTGCCTGGGAGGGCGGGGTCCTGAAGGTGGAGGAGGATGCGGTGCGGGGTGTGGAAAATCACCCCGAGATCGCTGCGCACACTCCTTGTCACCCTCCTTTTACAGCTGGGGAAACCGCGGGCGCAGCGCCAGGGAAAGCCAGGGCCGGGTCCGCGTGTCAGTCCTCCAGACGCCGAGGAAGTCCGCGCACCCTACGCCGGTTCACGCTCTGTTCGCGTCGTCCATTGCGCCGAGCACATTTGTCCACTGATGCCTTCCTCCTTCCAAGGATGCCGTCCTTTCCAACAAAAGAGGTCCCCAAATGCTTATTACATGCGCTCATTTTATGTGAGCCCCCAGTGGTGGCACAGTGGTTACGTTCCCCTTTGGTCCTCGCCCCTCACTCTGACTTTATTGACTGGCACCCAAGTAAGCACTGGGCAGGAACAAGGTGTTCATCTAGTTCAGGGGCCTCTCTGGATGCCCGCATTTGAAAAGATGCTGTCCTGTGCGTTCACAATATGGCTCTGGTGACATTTTTCACATTTCTGTCTTATCCTGGTAACTCCACGCCCCCCTCAAAGATAAGAGCAGTGTCTTCTTTGCATCCTGTGTGATCCTTGCACTTATCTCTCAAGGAGTATTCCATTACGCAGTGTCTTTTCTTGAGCACCTGCGATGTGTAGGGTAGGTCCTGTAGAGCAGGGGGTCCCCAACCATCTCCAGCCCGTGGATGGGTACCGGTCTGTGGCCTCTTAGGAACCGGGCTGCACAGCAGGAGGTGAGCAGTGGGCAAGTGAGCAAAGCTTCATCTGTATTTGCAGCCGCTCCCCAGCGCTAGCATCACCGCCTCAGCTCTACCTCTGATCATCAGGCATGAGATTCTCATAGGAGCACCCGTCCCAGGTACCAAAAAGGTTGGGGACCTCAGCTGTAGGGAATACAGAAATGAGTAGATGTGAATGAAAAGTGAGGCAATCGAGTGGAGAAAGTGAGAGCGGCAGCTTATGTCACAGAGTCTGGTGGGAATGAGGAGAGTCGCGGTTGAGAGAAGGCTTGCAGAAAAGGCATGGAAGTGGAGAGAGCTGGCTGAAGGCAAGGAGAGGTGGTTACTGCAGGGAGGAGTAGGTAATCCATGCAATGAGGTGTGGAGGAGCCCAGAAAGATGAATTGAGATCCAGAGCACAGGCAGATAAATTGATTCAGGAAAAAAGGAGGGTCACCTCTTCAAAAAGACTAATGGGAGGGAGGGAGAAAGATGTAGCTAAATTTGGACACAGGTGTGGAGGAGGAAGTTTACCACTAATGTCCTTGAATGAAGGAGGGGACTTGGGTCTCGACATTAAGGAGCTTATGATTCAAACAATTCATTGCTAGGGTGACTTGGAAGTGGAATTTGTGACAGAAATGGCCATGTGGCCGTCCTGATTGGGGGAGAGTCAGGACAAGAGGAGAGAAAGAAATACAAAGGTGGGAAACGGGAGTTATCTCTAGGGTTATCTTGCCCTCCCTCCCCCACCCTCAGTCCATGTACCAGGATCTGGAGTCTCCCAGGGGAGCTCTTCACCCAGCTGGCCTTCCCTAGGTTTGGAAGTCCTCCACCTTTCCTCCCTGAGAATGATCCTTGTGCTACCTGTCAACTCATTGCTGCTGTTGTGTCAGTAGGTGCTCATGGTTTGGGTGCTTTTCTCTCTCAGATAGCAGTGTGATATTCATGGGGGGTGGGAAGACCCATTAGTGTTTGGTCACACAGGCTTTTTACATCAGCTCTGGATCAAGTTGCCCAATTGTTAATTCTCAGAGAAATAGTGCCACAAAGTGTCAATTCCCTATATGGCCAATCTGTCAAATTTACCAAAATAAGAAGTTTACTGAAAGATTTTCTTCAAGGAGTACTTATGCATATGAGTATGAATATATTCATGCATATATTTTCTCAAATCCAGCCGGTGAATATAAATATATTCTTCATGTACAGTCAATGATTCTGTGGTGGTTCAGAACAAGCCACCCCAAGATGTGGTATGTAGATTTTGAGCTAAAAACAACTTTAGCTTTAAGCACAAAGGAAACTTCCACTCTTCCCTTGACTACCTGGAAGACCTTGAATTAGGGGCCTTGCCCATAATAAGTGATGATAAGAGATGACCTCTTTTGACCTCTCTACAGGACAAGACAAACTTCTATTTACTAAGAATATGTTCTTCTCATCATCCTGCAATGACCTTTTAAAGCTCCCAAGGCACCTTACTTCATCCCTAGCTCAGGATGTCTTGTATATCCCTGTTCCCTTTCTATTTCTGAACCTCTCATGCACGTGGGATCTCCGACTCTCTCTTGTATGTGAGGTTCCCATAAATATGTATGCATTAAATTTGGTGATTTTCACTTGCTAATCTGTCTCATGTCTATTTTATTATTAGACCAACCAGAGGAACCTCAAGGGCAGAGGAAAGTTTGTTCCTCTCCCACAATTTTGAAGATGTCTGAGAAATAAGAATGTTTTTATTGCGATAATAGTGTGTGTGTGTGTGTGTGTGTGTGTGTGTGTGTATAAAATTGTTATGGGCTGAACTGTGTCCCTCCAAAATTTACATGTTAAAGTCCTAACCCCCCTACCCCAGGTGTGATGTGCTTGGAGACAGTGTCTTTAAGGAGTTAATTAAGTTAAAAGCAGTCATTAGAGTGGACCTTAATCCCATATGACTGGTGTCTTTATAAGGAAATTAGAACACAGACAGACACAAAGGGAGGGTGATGTGAAAACACAGGGAGAAAGCGGCCATCTAACCAACCCTGCCGACACCTTCATTGCAGACTTCCGGCACCCATTACTCTGAGAAAATAAATTTCTGTTGTTGAAGCCACTCAGATTTCGTTATAGCAGCCCCAGCAAATTTACACAACAGTCTTACAGCTTTGTTTCTAAATATGAGATGTATTTCATCAGTATTTTAAGGAATGTTGGATTTGTCAACAGGTCTGCATTGGTCTATGGCCATGCCACCCTGAACAAGCCTGATCTTGTCTTATCTCGGAAGCTAAGCAGGGTCGGGCCTGGTTAGTACTTGGATGGGAGATCACCTAGGAAGACCAGCTGCTGTAGGTGTAAAAAATAAAAAAAATAAGGAATCGTAAGCTGACAAGTCCTTGCAATCTGTGAGGCCAACCACGGGTTGCCTTGCCTAAAAAAAAAAAAAAAGAGTTTTGCATTGTAGAGTAACTTAGATTTCTTATAAATATATTCAAGAAGATATTCATTAAACATATTAAAAGACTTAACATAAAAAATTTGTTCCAATTAATTGACTCTTTTCAGGGAAAATATTTCTTAAAACCATATTCAATAAATGTGGCAGATTAGTCATTGATTTCCAGATAATCTGGCTGCTCCCCCTGTTCACACATGCTTAGGCTTTCCCCCTGTGCAAAGGGGCTGGTGGACACAGGGGGTCTAGAGTAGAAGTTCTCACTGTACTCTTCAAGTGTACACCAGGCACGATGCTAGATGCCTCACCAAAAGTGATTTTTCTGAATTCTCACAACAGGCTTCGGAGGTAAATAGGTATCCTATGGTACACACAAGAAAATAAGAAGTTAAAGCACTTAAATAATTACCCATAGTCACAGAGCTAATCATTAGGGAGAACATTCCCTAGTTCTAAGAGACCTAGATATAAGTCCCAGCTCTGCTGCATCTCAGCTGTGTGACCTAAGACAAGTGGTTTAACTTCTCTATACCTCAGCTTCTTCCTTTAGAAAATGGGGACAGGATGCTGTTCACCACATGGGGTTGTTGGATTAATGAAATAATAAGTGTGCTTGGCACAGAGACTGGCATAAAGCCCTCAAATGTTAGCTCTTACTATTAATTTAGGAAATGTGACAAACAAATATTACACCAGACATTATATAGCAGTATTTGCAAAGTGCTTTAGGCTGAGAGAAGTTAAGGGACTCCGTAGTCACCCACCTCGAGTTTTGGTTCTCTTAAGGCCTTCAAATGATTGGCGAAGCCCACTCATATCAGGGACGACAATCCGCTTTAATCAATTTAAATGTTCATTTCATCCAAGAACATCCCTAAAGAGCCATTCAAAATGTTTGACCAAATATCTGGGCACCACGGCCCAGCCACATTGGCACAAAAAGTTAACCGGTAAGGTGTCTTTGCCCAGCTACATCAAGAATTTTCTGAACACTTATGCATGGCCTGACCCTAACCTTTGCTGCCCAAATGCCCCGGAAAGGAGAAAAAGGGCTGCAGTATAAGGTTGAGTCTTTAAACCCTACTCTCCCATTCTTTCTCTTTGGAAGAAAAATGCGTTAATGAAACAATTTACTTAGTTTCATTTTCAGTCTGTTTACTTGTACCAGGCTGGTGCGGTCGTAAGTGAACTTCTTTTTTTTTTGTCATATCTTTCGACAATGGTTGTAATGTCTTAATTAATATTTATTAACTATAAGCTAGCCTGCAACTTGAATCAGGAAAAATATATTTTATAATCTTCTCTTTAATTATAGTGCTTGCTTAAGACTTGCTAAACATTGCCCATTTTATAAAAATCAATTTTATTGAGATAGAACTGATGACTTCAAAAATAGATTTTTAAAACGCTTTATAACTACATAGAAATGGTATAAAACTAAAAGTTAAATTCTGCATAAACTGAAATATCCCCATTGGGGAAAGAACGCACTTTGGAGACTGGTCTAAATTACAGGGGTGAAAATCAACCTCTTAAGTGTTAAAATTGTTAAACAAGAATCATAAGGCGACAGCTTTGTGGGCAGTATTAAGATTACTGTAATTGTTAGGTAAGCTTGCGGAGGTCAGTAAGTAGAAATTGTCACCTAGTAAACCATGCAAATAATAATACTATATAGGAATACTCAGCTGGACAGATAGCTGAAGCATGTCAAAGGAAGGGCTCTAATAAAAACTAAACACCTTATAAATTATATGATACTCTAAGATTTTAAAAGATCTTTTATTTACATTAATCTTGTTTGATTTGATCTTTACAAAGCACCCCATGCTGCAGGGAGGCCAGATGTTATTCTTCTCATTGAGACTCAGAGAGGTTCTAGGGTTCATGGCTGTAAAGCAGTAGGGAATGGACCAGACCCAGATCATCTTTCTTTTGCATCATAATCAGCCCAGTGTCATTGCTAAATGCCTGGGACTCACAGCCAAGGGACAGGCATAGGTGCAGGAGAAAGATGGACAAAAGCAAATTATGGCCATTCTTGCTATGTGGCCCACCCCAAAGAAAGGCAGTCAGTGCACAATAATGCTGTCTATTTTGAAGTAGAGATTTTGCATTGTCTAAATGTACAGGCCTGCCCAGAACTGGTAAAGGCAGAAGAAAAACGGGATAAGCACTTGAACAAATTTTACAGATGACTGCCTTTCTTGCCAACAAAAAAGGCTCTCAAACCTTGAGGAATGGAAGTGGAGGAGGGTGAGGGAAGGTTCTCTCCCTGAGAAGACGGAGTCACACCATCACAGCTGTGAAAAATGAATCATGTCTTTTCTATCGAATCTTTGCAGATTTTCTGGGAAACTTGTCATTGAGGGTACAATAGAGATGACTGTCCTTTTTGGAGGCTTAGCATTTTCTGGAGGGAGCAGTGTACATCAATTGGGGGGTCAAATGAAAAATTAAAATGAAAATTAAAGGTGTGTGAAACGGCTTTTGTAGGCTGTGTTCACCTTTTCATGTGAGATCAGCACAGCCAGCCTAGCCGAAAGAGAAAATGTCAGATTTGGTTGCAAAAGTATTAAGAAATAACAATCTTAGTCCCGCCTTTCAAGCTAGGAGCAACTCTTCTATTCGAATTAGTTGTAAAGAGCATCTGTATGACACCTCTCTGTTTACAAGGCACTCCCATGGGCACCATTACATTTATACTGCACTAAAGCAGATTCATGGGTCTTCGAGATGAGCTAGCTTAAGGCTGCAGCCAAAGGCACACGTTGATGGTCTCCTAGCTCAGTGCCCACGCCCTCTCCACTTTATCATGAAGTGGACTTACTTAGTCTGTAGATATGGGCAGAGTGGCTGATGTGATTATTGTCTCCTTATTTAGAAGGTGACCAACCATCATGTTCTGCCTGGGACTGGAGGATGTCCCTGGACAGGGGAGAGTCCTGGGCAAATGGAGACAATTAGTCACCCTACTTATTATGTTTCTAGAAGTCCTCGCGGGGAATTCTTCAAGAGTTACATTGAAGGCTAAAATTTTTTAAAAGGACACAGCTATATACACATGTGATTTACAAAGAGTTTCCTTCTCCTAGAGCAATATTTTCAGGCATTTTAAATTTTGACATTTTGCTAGTCTCCTAAGACTGTCATTTTGATTATTTTTTCCTTTCTTATCTCTTCTTACTTCCTCAAACTATTGTCTCAAACCCCCAAGAGGTAATAGAAGGATGAAAACAGGAGAAAGAAAGAAAGAAAGAAAGAAAGAAAGAAAGAAAGAAAGAAAGAAAGAAAGAAAGAAAGAAAGAAAGAAAGAAAGAAAGAAAGACGTTGGCTCCTATTTTTAGAGTGCAGTCTTGGTTGCAGGATGTTGAGGGCTGATCTGTAGAAGTAATTCTCAAACTTGAATATTGTGGTACACAATATTCCTGCCTCTTGGTACTTATGATCTTGTGTAGTCTGGATTTGGATTTGTCTTGGGGAGTCTCCCTTCCCACATTCCCACCCCTATCCCTAGCTCTAGGAAAAGCCAGCAGCCATGTGATGAGGAACCGATGTTCCAGCTAATAGCCAGTGAGGACCTACTAAAGGCCACATGAGTGAGAGTGGGAGCAGAGTCTCTGGCACCGGTGGAGTTGTGAGATGACTGCTGCCTGAACCAGTATCTTGATTGCAGCATCATGGGAGACCCTGAGCCAGAATCACAAAGCTAAATCAATCTCAAATTCCTGACCCATACAAACTGTGAGATACTAAATGTTGTTTGTTTTCAGCCTCTGTGTTTTAGGGTAATTTATTCAGAAGCAACAGATAACTAATACAAATGTGCATCAGAATCACCTAGATAACAGTGTGATAAAATGTGTATTTCTGGGTCCCGCCCCTGGAGATTTTATTCAGTAGATGTGGCCTGAAGTCTTTACCTTTCCCCCGAGAATCCCAGGAGAAAGAACTGCACAGGTTTCTGCTTGAGAGCACACAGTGCGAATAACACTCCCTAGGAAGGCCTAGCAGGAGAGAAGACTTCAAGGAGGTACTGGTAAAATACAGGACACCCAGTTATATTTGAATTTAACAGAAAATGTTTTGATATAAGTATGTCTCATGCAGTATTTGGGACATAATTATACTGAAACATTATTTTTGTCGTAAAGTCAGATTTAACTGGGTGTTCTATGTTTCTACTGGCTAAACGCCACCCAGAGGGAAGGCCCAACTGGATGTGAAGTGGTGCCTCCCCTGCCAGATGGCAGGATTTTCATCCCTGAGGGGTTGATGATGGGCCTGGCTCCCTCTCCACCCTATAGGCAGGCCACAGACTAAGCGCCCTTGGGCTGTTTCGTTGGATGGTTTTGGGGGAGCTACTCCAGAAGTCCTCCCACTCAGCCCAGTCTGTGTGGAAGCTGCTACGTGGTGGGCGGCACCCATGACACTGAGAACTTGCTCCTTTGGGTGCCATTGGCAATCAACCTTTTCCAGAGCAGTGAATGAATGCGTCTTCTCCCACATCCCTCCAGGAACTCAGACGATTGCAGCTGCCCATAATAAATGTGTGCATTTCTTATTCTGAGATTGTCTCTCTAATGAGTTCTATTTATTACAGCTCTCAGCCCTGTGAAGAGAAAGAAAGTTCCAGAGACATTCCTTAATGACTGAGGCTTTAAGAACTCAGGGTTTCACTTCTTTTTTATATGATTTCTTGTCACAGGGAACAGTCTTAATTTTGATATGTTTATTTTCAGAGGGGGTGGGGGGGGCGCAGGGAAGACTGGGTAGACCAGAATGCTTACAACAGGGATGGAAGATAATGATTCAGAAAATGAGCAGCTGCAGTAGAATCAGAGACTTAGATATGTGCATTGAAACCAGACATGGAAAATGAGGTCATATTCTACGCTCTGGTTCAGCCTTGCCTCATGGCCTGATGCAAGCTGAAAACCTGCCGGAGGGGAACTCAGCCGAATCTCTCTGAGTTGAACAGTGGAGGGGGCTGAGTTTTGATAGGAAGGGTGGAGGCTTGGAATTAAATGTACAGCATCTCTATCTGCCCTGACAGCTCTCAAGGGCTCTAGGGGAACTCCTTGGTGCTGCTTCATAAAACCAGCATGGCTAAAACGAAACAAATTCAGCAAGTAGAAATCCAAGGATGTTGGTGCCGTTTCACACCTTGCATGTCAGGAAGAATCCCATAGGGATTGCCTAGTTCCTGGCCCCCACCCCAAATGTAGCTGACCTGGAAGGCTTAAGAATACAATGGATTTGTTGGTCAGGTGGATGGGGAGCATGGCAGAGGGAATGCAGTTAGCATTAGAAGGATGGCTAGGTGGAGGGCCAGAGGAGGGAGGGAGCAATTAAGGGGATCGTTTTATGAACTATATATAGATATAGAACTATATCTGACCAATGTACTATATACTTGAAACTAATTTAAATATATTTTAAAAATTTTTTTTAATAAATAAATTTAAAGAAAAAAAGAATACGGTGGATCTAGATTTATAGACTGGTATAGAACTGGAAGGGGCCTCAGTGACCCAGTCCAGGTTTCCCTTTTAAAGAAAAGAATCTAGACTCCCACTTTGGCCTCTCTGGGTATCTGAAAACGACAGCTACCTGAAAGGTTTACTGTGAGCATTAAGTGCAATGATGTATATAAAGCGTTTGACACTTAGCACTCAATAAATGGGGGCTGCTGTTATTATTTCACTACGTGTGTGTGTGGTGTGAATGTTGGGGTCAGAGGGGAGTGTTTTAGTGTAGTACAAACAGAAAACAAAAAGAGTGCAGCTTCCTGAGACAGGGTTCATATCTGCTTAGAGAGTTTGGGACTGGAAAGAACTACTAGACCATTTAATTCAATTCCTTTGTTTTAGAGATGATGAAACTCAGGTCCAGATGGGTAAGGGCTTGCTCAGGATGCCACAGCTACCTCCTTTTCTGGATTCTCATATCCAGCCTACACAGTTGGGAAACTTATATGTTTAGCCCAGAAACTCCACTGAGATAGTGTCTCGTTTCTGCAGCAGCCAATGGGAGTTTCTAATGCACCAACCCAAGAGCTCTGTTGGATCCTTTCAGAAACTGCCTCCAGCACCGCCACCAGCACCGCCGCCAGCACCACCGCCACGGTGGCCACCTAAACTTCATATAAATGAATAAAAGCGCTACATTCTCAACTCCTGAGAGAAGTGCTAATAATTAAGTACAAAGGCAAATCTGGGTTTGAAATTAATGACTGTGGATTTCAAAATGATTTTGAGATAAAATGAATAGTTTATATTAATTCATATCGCAATAGATACCATTGCTTAGGAAAAGCATCTCTGTTGAACTTAGGAGGCAAAGATCATGTCTGTTACTTAATTTATGGCTTCAGAGAGCTTGAAGAGCAAAGGCACAATGAGGAGGTTGAAGATTTTAATGCTTACTGTGCAGAAATGTGACTGATTTTCTGAAAAGATTGGCTTTTAAGGATGTAAAAGCATTGGTTAAGTACTCGGTATGTATTTTACCTATATATATCTGTTTAATCTTCATGATGACTGTAGTAGCTAGGTGCTAGAATTATGCCCATTTTACAGATGAGAAAACTAAGATGAGAGAGCACCAGACTTGGTATTATAGATTTTTTTTTAAAGGACATTTACATGAACCCACCCCCAAGAACCCCCCAATACCAGCTTAAAGGGAACAGGATATTTCAGTGAGGAGGGTACAGAAGGGAAGAAACGGCAGCAAATCTATTCCATTTTTTCCTGAGGTCATAATGAGGAACCTGGTGTCTTAAGCTCCTTCCTCCTTCTCATTATGTGTCAGTGGTGAGGGCACTGTGGCTTCTTAGAACAAGTTAAATTATACAATGAGTCTTCAGAAATCTACAACAAACTCACTAGCAAGTAAATACATGAAGAAGAGGAACTTACTGGTAATTTATTTTGGATAAATGAATGAGTGCTTTGATGCCCTTTTTATACACACAAAAAATACTACACATCGCACATGCTCTATATTCACTTCTCTTTCCTTTGTTTTTTCACTCAACATATCTTATTCCACATTCCATATGCAATATTATCACACAGATTTGCTTCATTCTTTCTCATGACTTCATAGAATTCCATTGTTTTCATGTTATCAGAATTTAACCGTCATCTATTAAAGAACACTTTAATTGGGTCTAGTCTAGTGTTCTTACAAATAATACTGAAATAAATATTTACACACATGTGTCTGTATTTTTTTTTTTTCGGCTTGGTTTTGTTGTTGTTATTATTACTGTCATTATTATTCATGGAGGAAAAGTCCATAGAAGTGAAGCTGTTAGGTCAAAGGATATTTGTATTTTAAATTTTAACTGATATTTCCAAATTATCTTACAGAGAGATTGCATCAACTTGCTCTAAGTAAGAAGGAATTTTAAGTGCAGAATCTGGCGCCCTTGTTATCTGACTAGATTTTCACATAAAATACAGCTTTGTTGTGTGGCATAACAGATAAGTCAGATGATGACGAATATAAGAAATGGAATGCATGCATTTGTTAAAATATTTGACTTGCTTGGTGGGAGGGAGAGCGGGAGCCTGAGGGACTCCTGGCGGCAACACTCTGATGGTAAAGGAGAAGGATCAAGTGTGATTTTCATGTCCGGTAACTGGCAAATGGTCCCTTGTGCAGGATGTTTACCATATTTCATTGGGACCTTCTAACACCATACTCATCTGATCTATACCCATGTTGGTAAAGGGAACACCTATGATTCAAATGTGTATACTTTCTTGATTATGTCAGATAAGCACATGGAACTCATCTTTATAAAATCTACCTTTCCCTCTGAAATGTATATCTTAAGAAGTGCATTCCTGGACCAGGTTGAGCTAAAGTTACTTGACTCTGTTCATCCAAGTCACCCAAGAATCCAGCAATTCCTTTGACTTGTGGCTTCTACAGACTCCCACGTCGGCTGGAGACCACAAGGAACCCATGGAAAACTAAGCACCCACCTGAAGGTAACAGCACCAACACCAGTCTTTGGCTGCTTTGGTTACAGGTTTTCATCCATTTTTGAGTTGACAAGAGCAAGGAAACTGGTATTAGAACCCACTACTTCTGCTTTCATTGTACATCAAAGTGTGTCTGTTGATTCTCTGGATTGCTAAGTCTCGGAAATAGACTTATTTTATTCCACAGTGTATTATCAAGCAGGCTTCTTCCTGAGCTAGGGCTGGAAGCAAACAAATATCACTCTTTTCACATTTACTCAGTTCCTCCCAGAGGCCAAGTTGCCTGGAATATACAAGGTTCCCTGTGTTTATAAAACCAGAGCTGAAGGATGGCTGGCATGATGCTAGGTCTCAGTTAGGCAACTAGTCTCAGGTAAGGGCCTCCACGGCTCCTACTTTCTTGAAGGCAGTAGGGTTAGTCATGACTCCTGACAGCAGCTGATCCCAACAGAAGGGGAGGATGTTTAGAGTGGGAGGAGTAGCCCTGGTTAGCTCTGTGAGCCTGGGCAAGTCACTCAGCCTCCCTGCACCTGAGCTTCCTCCTTTATGCAACAGCACAGAAATATCACAGCTTTGAGGCCGAGCGCTAGTGAGCACACGTGAAAGCACTTTGTATAATGCAGCGCTCTGAAGAGAGATCAGTGCTGTGTGCCAGGCCCACCACGTTTGCCCTGAGGGAAGTGGACTTAGGTCAGGTCATTCCTCTGCTCGGAATCCACATTCAGGAGGGCAGCTGTTAGAAAGTGAGAGTTGTTGCCCATCTGTAGTGGGTTGAATTGTGCACCCCCACCCCCGCCCCCCGAAAAAAAAAAAAAAAAAAAAAAAGAAGAAAAGAAAAGATAGTCCAGATCCTAATCCCCAGTACCTGTGGTGGTGACCTAATCTGGAAACAGAATTCCTGGAGATATGATTAAGTGAAGGACCTTGAAATGAGATCATCCTGGAATTAGGGTGGGCCTTAAATCCAATGGCTGGTGTCCTTATCAGACAAAGGAGAGAGAGATCAGAGACACAGGGAGACAGAGGGAGCCTGGAGCCATGTGTGTCTGTAGGCCAAGGAGCTCCCAGGGTTGCCAGCAGCCACTAGAAGCCCCGGCAGAGACATGGAATGGGTTCTCCCTCAGGTCTTCCAGAAGAAACCAACCCTAATAATAAACCTTGACTTTGGACATCTGTCCTCCAGAATGGTGAAAGTGAATTTCTGTAGTTTTAATCTGTGGTAATTTGTGATAGCAGCCCTAGGAAATTAATACACCATTCAAGCTGGCAAGAGGGCTCGCTGGTCTGCTGGTCACCTCAGCCGTTCACCCTGGCGCATCTTCCTTCGCTGTCAACACCCCCTTCAGCAGTTTTGGTGCACAGCTGCTGAGTAGCAGCATCATGTTTTGATGATGATGCTCCCTTCTCAGAAGCTTGCTCTGGGCCCCACTACACGTGGAAACACCAAGAGCTCAGAACGACGGTTCACAAAGTCGCCGCTCACTGGGGTTACCTGGGAGCTTCTGAAAACCCCATGGCCAGGCTGTAACCCACACCTACTAAACCAGAGTCTCCCAGGGTGAGACCTGAACAGCAGTAATTTTTTTTGTTGTTGACATTCCTCGGGTCATTTTATTATGCAATCAAATTGAAAGCCAGTAGTTTAGAGGCACTTCCTCCCCAGCAGCCAAATAGGAAGAAGCTGGGAGACTGTGAGATGCCCTGGCTGGGCTTGGGGCCCAACCTCTGCAGCCAGGCCCGGTGTCTCACCAGGAGTGGGTGAAAGAAGACAGAAACTGGGATCCTAAGGAGGCATTAGCTCCCTGTGGCCATGGCCTAAGGGCTCCATCCGGGGCCGTAGCAAGGGAGTGCGGCTGCAGCTGGGCTCACAAAGGCACGGGTACAAAGCCCTTTTACTTTACTCGTTTTATGAATTTGATCAGATTGCCTAACTTCCCTTTCCTCTCCTTTCCTTATTTATCAAGTGGGGATAATAAAAATACCTACCTCAAAGCAAAGCTGTGAAAGATTAAAGGAGACAAAGTATGTGAAGTGCCTGGCTCAGGTGCTCCAAACGGCAGACACTGAGGCAGACACTGAGGAAATGCTCGCTGCCCTTCTGCACCCACCCCCCCAGGCATCTGCTTCCTTCTCACTCTCTAGTCTTAACCAGGAGAATCAGGCAGGCACGCTTGTCCCTTTCTTTCTAATTTCATCCCCAGAGTTCGGGACCTGACATTCTAATCACACTAGTTTTACTATTAAAAGAGACCCTTAGGGCTCCCTTTTTTTGTTTGAATGTTCTTCTGAGATTTCTTTTCAATATACATATCTATCCCCCTTGCTAGATATTTTATGCCTCTTTCTCCACTTTGCTTTTTTCCCCTTAACTATGTATCTTGAAGGTTACGTCAGAGCAGTACACAGAAATATTATTTTTATTTCTTCGTGGAGCTGCAGAACATCCCACTGTGTGTGTGGATATGCCACAGTTTATGCAGCCGGGCTCCTACTGATAGGTATTGTGGCTGTTCCTCGTCCTTTGCTATTACGACAGAGCAGCAATGAACTTTTTCGTATTTTGCCACCATGCCTTTGGGAAATGTTCCTCGGGCAATCCCCTGCTGCTGTCCCCCTCACCGTGACTGCTCTGCAGGCCCCTCAGCCTGGTGTGAGACACCGGAATGCTAACTCCGGCCTCCGCACTGCCTTTTCAGACCCTGCTTCATTTTTGTCCCCAAATCTCCTACTGAGGACCTGAATTCATAACCTGAACTCTAGTTGTGAAGCAATCTGAGAAGACAGTTTTCAACTTTCTTGTCTCTATCACACGGGAAAGCCCACTGAAGCAAGTAGGAGCGCCAACCGCCCCACCAGCTCACGACCTAATTCCTATGTTTTACAGATGAGAAAGTCGAGGCTTGGGAGCGGTAGATTATTTGCTGAAGATCGGATCACGTAACTGATCCATGACTAACAGCCCCGGCTTTTGCCCCTTCGCCGTCTGTGCAGTTTAAAAAAAAATTTTAACTTTCTATTTTCAAATAATGTTGGACTTACAGAAAACTTGAAAAGATAATACAGAGTGTTCCCATATATCCTTCGCCCAGCCTCTCCAATGTTAACCTTTTTAAAAAAGTGTTGCTCATGCAATTCACCCTTGTGGGCCGGGGTTGCACTGACACAAATACCTTAGGAAGGTAGAAGCCGTTCCATACGCCGTGAACTTGTTATTTTCTCTATAAAACAAAACAAAACAAAATCCTCAAGGCCTCCTTTTGGATGTATTATAATCATTTAGTAACTGTTATGGGCTGAATTGTGCCCTCCCCCCCCCCCCATCCCAACAATTCATATGCTGGGATCCTAACTCCCAGCACCTTAGAATGTGACCAGTTTGGAGGTAAGATCTTTAAAAAGACAATTAAGTTAAAATGAGTCATTAGGGTGGACCCTAATCCAATAAGAAAAGAAGATTTGGACATGGCCGGGCAAAGAGGGGGCAGCCACCTACAAGCCAGGGAGAGAGGCCTCAGAAGAAACCACCCTGCAGACACCTTGATCTCAGACTTCCAGCCTCCGGAATTGGGAGAAAATAAATTTCTGTGGTGTAAGCCACCCAGTATCTGACATTTTGTTAAGGCAACCCTAAGCAAGCTAATACAGTAAACTAATACAGTAACTAAGAACTGGTAAGATAAAGGAAATATGTTTTGGTAGAAGAATAATTTGTTCTCTGGTGAGTTGCTTCTCCAGCTACCTTACCTCCCGATGCTTCTGCCAAGCTAGACTCTTTCTGGCATCTTCCCCTATGAGGGAATCTCTCTCAGAAAAGTGCTTTCTGCATCTTGCGCAGTTTGGAAGTCTCTGGAGTGGTGAACTGGCTGCAGCTTCAAGTGGTGACAGAAAAGCAATGGGAGCACCTTTCGCCTTATTGGACACTCAGGGACGATTGTCACTTACTTTTCTATCCTGCCCTCTTGGGGAACTGTGCCAATCTTGCCCTAAATGTATCCCCTTCACGCCCCACTCTATCGTCATGGGAAGTAAATGTGGCTTGCAAAATGCATTTGTAATGATTGAGATCTGTATCTAAAAGTATTTTCCATCTTTGCTGCGTCATTAAGTCTTTAAATTCTTCGATATTTCAATGATTTTTATAGTCCAGTGATGTGTAGATTTGTTCACGTTTTCATTCTCTCCATGCTCCCTTGCCCATAAGATGCTCCAGCAAGAGCTCACCACAGGGAAATTTAACACATGGCGCTGCTCTAAATGGTCCTTTCTTGGCAGCCCGCCTCCTGCGTTGGCAGCGATTAGAGCAGAGGCGCATCACACCCAGGCTGAGGTTCTAAAGACACTGAGAATGGTACAAATTACTCTTGAAAATTCTCTCAGAAGTTGCCATGTTGGAGACCATGACACCATTCCTTGCTAAGTCCAGTAAGACCTGCTTATTCTTCAGTTTTGGAACAGAATACATGGTGCATCTTCAGTTGAGCCCCAGGCAAAGAGCTGGCCTGTATCTAAGGGCTGTGCCAGAACTACCTAAAGCCTTGCTAATTCTTATACAATGAGAAAGAGACAGAAACCAAACCTTTGGGACCAGCAGATCTAAAGCCCTTCGTTGAATGGAATAGCAGGCGAAATTGCTGGCACTATTTAAATAGCGCTTGTGCTCTCTCTCTCTCTCTCTCTCTCTCTCTCTCTCTCTCTCTCTCTCTCTCCCTTACTCTCTCTCTCTCTCTCTCTCTCTCTCTCTCTCTCTCTCTCTCTCTCGCTCTCGCTCTCGCTCTCTCTCTCGCTCTCTCTCTCTCTCTCTCTCTCTCTCGCTCTCGTTCTTGCTGAACACATGGCAATTTACAGCATTGCTAGACAGAATATGGCAGACAGAAAGAGCACTGGAGTAGGGCCCAGGATAACCAGGTTGCAAAGTTAGTTCAGCTATGAGCATTTTGGAAAATGCTAAGACAGAGGGACATGGGAGGCCATAGACTCCTAAAGCAAATCTAAAGCAAATAGAGGTCATTGCTTTCTCTGGGGTTCAGTTTCCTCACTTGTAAGATGCACGCTTTTGGGTAGGATGATCCAGAGGCTCTCATCAGGAGCCCCTGACATTGGTGAGTTCAAGCTCACAGCTCTCAGCTGAGAAAGACTGGCTACTCAGAACAGTCTCAAAACCCAGTGAACTAGAAAAGTACAGGGCTCCTCCCTGCTCTGCCTGGGAATGTCATAAGACAGAGTTTGGTAAAAGCAAGAACCAAGATGAAAAATGGGTATTCTAAGGAAATGCCTGGTAATCCATACTGCAGGGTTGTTGGTTTTGGGGCAAAATCCATTGGGGGAAAATTATGGTATATCAGAGCACCTTTTTGCCTTTAATTCTTAGATTCGCATCACTTCAAGGCTGCGATGATGATTAGTTCTCTTCACCAAATATTTCCAATTTTCCTTCTACTGAGCACATAGTAGTGTCATATTTTCCTGAGCTACCAGGGTCAAGTGTGGCCATGTGACTTGTTTTGCCACTGAAATGTGAACAGCACGATATGTTTTACTTCTAGGCAAAAACTTTAAGAACCATCACATGGCTCCTTTTCCTTTGCCACGGAATCAGCAATACTCCAGATGGTGAAATCTTGCTATCTTGTGTCTCTGACTAAGAACAATGTGGAATAGAGACCTTACTGATCCATGATAGACATGTAATACAAACAAGAAACAATTATTTTTGCTTTAAGCCACAGAGATGTTTAAAATTTTTATTATGGAAATTTTCGAACATATACATATAAGAGCAGAGAAAATAGTATATCCAAACTGCCCGACCCATATCATAACTTCAACAATTATCAAGATATGAGCCTCTGTGATTTGGGGCTTGCTTATTAATACAGCACAACCTAGACTAATCCTGCTTAAAACAACAGGAAAGGATGTTATTTTATAGAAATTCTGAATGAGTGACAAGTAGGTAAAGAGAGTAGAAACAAAATTTATGAGATTTGTTTATGACATATTTTTCATGCTTTTAGGAATTCAGGAGAGCTGGATATCTGCATGGATTAGGTAAAGTAAAAGTTGCTGGACTCTCAGAATGGGGCTGCTGTGTGGAATCGTTGTTTTTTGGTCTCAGGCTGAGTCCATCTCCTTCAGCTCGCCCTCCAGCTCTTCAGGGCTTGTGTTCTTATTAGCTACACAACAATTTTCGTGGGGGAAGAGACAGATGCCCTGTGGCTCTGTGCACTGACCTGCCCCAGTTTTCTATGCCTCGGCTCCTTATGGCTCCCACCACGGGGATGTGTTGCTGCTGTTGACTTTAGGAGGCAGCTCCAGAAAGTTAGGCCTGTGGAACACCTGTTATGATGATACTAGTGTAGCAGAATATCCCAACAAAACCTCAACTTGAGGCTAACCCCACTGAGAATGTATGTTTTAATGTAAAAATTTATATTTTTAAAAAATATATACTCACACATATGTAGTACGTGGGTGAGTTGCTGACCTTTCCATTCTGTTCCCCTGGCCTGATGGTTACTGAGCCAGTATCATGCTGTTATTTCTATGGTTTTAGAGGATATTTGATTGAGCAAGGCTCCCCTCTTCACTCTTTTTTTTTTTTTTAAGTTAACATAATGATTTATTTATTGAGTTCTTCAAAAAGAAATCTGACTGGAATTTTGAGTAGGATTCCATAAAAGCTGTAAGTTAATCATTAATTTTATCAGGTCTTTAAAGAGCCATCCAAGGTAAGTCATTCTGTGTTAGGTCATCCAGTTAAAAAGTATGGGACGCACTCACCTTATGTAGATCATTCTGTTTCTATTAGAATTGTTTACATTTGTATAGGAGCTTTTGTGTATTCTCAGTTAATACCTAGATACTTTGTAATTCTTATTGCTATTCTGAATGACATCTTTTTAGTAACATTTTCTAGTAGCTGCTGTGGGTGGGAGAGACGCTGCTGATTTGTGCGGGTTGACCTTGTATGTGGCAAGCTTGCTGAACCTTATTTGTTTGAGTCTTCGTTTTTTCCAAGTTGATATTCTGGTTTTCTATTGTTGTGGTAAGAAGCACCCACCTCCCGTGTAATTCCTGTGGTGGATGGGTGGTGGGAGTTGGGGGCGGTGGTGGGGGGCAGGGTTGGAGCTCATGACTCACTAGGAAAGGACTGGAAAATGTTTTCTCCTCCCTCTACTACAGGGAAGGAGGGGCTTGGGTTCTCCATAGATTCAGAGACTCGCTAGTCAGGCCACTGACCGCTGTGACCACTGTGACGGGAGAAAAGGTGGCCTAACGTTCTCTGGAAACAAAAAAGAGAAAGGGAGGGGATGTCACCAAAAAGAGAGCAGGAGGGAGAGGTAGAGGGGAGAAAAAGAGACAAAAGAAAGGGAAAGACTCTTCGAGGTGGACTTTGATGGGGTTGCGGTTAGTCTGGGATCTGGGAAGTATTGGTAGGTGGTAAAAGAGTCTCTGGTTCCAAAGAGTAAATGAACTAGGGACCCACCACCCAGCAGTATCACTCAGAGAAGCCCTGGTCACCTAATGTGGCGTGGAGGGGGACTGGGAGAGGAGCCCGAGCACCTTGGAGACAGGGTGAGCACCTCCGACCCCTCCTGCCATCAGCCCACGTGGACCAACGGACAGAGGTCCCGCCTCATGACTGCACTTATCATCACCCACTGCTGTGACCCTAATGCCCACAGCTGCTGGGGCCCAGGAACTTCCCAGGGTGTGAACACCCTGCAGTCCCAGAGCGCCCACAAGTCAGAGCTGGATCTGCAAGGCACAGCCAAGATGAGGCCCCACACTTGGCCCTGACAAGAGGTTTTCTGAGGGAGGAGGGTCAGGAGTTGAGAACGTGTGTTAACCGGGCAGCTGGTTTGCCTCATTTAATGGATAGCCGTAGCTGAGTATTGTGATTGCTTTGGTTTGGGACGGCGGCATGGGCTGCCCTCTGCCCTGCACAGCGCTGACCGAGCTGCCGGAAGCAGGATGCAGAGGTCTTGGTTTAGCAGCCAGGATTGGTGACTCTGATTTCAGCCTACCGGCCGGCTGAGTAACTATAAAACCGGGGCGTGAGGAGGCCTCCCTTTCCTTTCCCCCTTTAAGGGTTTATCCTGGATGGATTGCTGAGCACATTAGTGCAGCTGTTCTTTGCTGTCCTCTGCTCCCCTCTTTTCTTCTTTATTGCCTTTTATGAATTCTGTACCCCAGGTACCCAGAGCCCTGAAGGTATAGAAACTCTCTTAGGAGAATTTTCTTTTTCTTTTTTTTTTTTAAATAGGGGTTGGGATGAGCAGAGAGAGCCACGCTGGTCTGTTTATGCAGGGACACAGACAGACGCCTTCCCATCTCACTCAGATGTCAGACTCCTTGGGTCTCAGGGGAGATGGGCTTGGCACTGCTTGTCAGCAAGCCATGAAGAGGCCAGACCTTCCTTGTAAATTTATAGCCCCAAAACAAGGACACTATTTTGGCGCAAAGAAGCCAGAAAAAGGATCAATGGAATGGAAAGTAAGCTTGGTCTAGTAGCGCGAATGGCCCGAGCCCATCGAGTTACAAGCTGGTCAAGGTGCTTCTGAGAGCTGAAGAGCAAGCAGCCCAGACTGACCCCAGGCCTGTGGGTGACGCCCTGTTTCTGGGTGTGCTCCTCATTTCCTGTTACGGCCTGTCTCCACATGCCGAGTGGCTGCGAAACGACTTGCAGTGACTCAGCTTTATAAATAGGACATTTACAGTGAAGATTATAGGAAATTCCCAGTCTTCTGCCCGGACTTATTTTAGCTGTGCAGCTTATACAAGTGAAGTCCCAGCCTCCCTCCCTACAGCATCATTGGGCATCCTATTTGAGGCTGATTTCTTCTGCTCTCTGAGTGGAAACCTCCCCCGGGGAGGTCTGAGAGGCACCAGGAAAGGCAGCTTTGCTCAGATGCTCCTGGGGAGAGCAGCTGACACTCGGCTCGCAGCCCCCCTGCGCTGAGCACTGTGCCGAGCTCCTACCCTGTGTCGTCTCATTAAATTTCACTTACTCCCAGGAGGAAGGTGCATTATTATTCCCATTTGGTAGATGGAGAAACTGGAATCCAAATCCATGCCTGACTCATTCCAGAGCTCAACAGTAACCACAGACTCAATTTCTCCAGGGCACGATAGGTAAAAGGATCACACAGTAAAGAAAGGGGAGCCTTCTGTTTTCTGGAGGAAGATTGGAGAAACGTGCCAGTGCCCTGGACCTTCCGTTATATTTTCCTTTCCTTCCTGCCTCCAGTGACACGTTTCTTGGCAGGGGGCTGTTTCTGGAAAACCGGACTGGAGCTTTAAGTGGCTCTACAGGCCCTGCTGTGACTAGGCTTAAAGAAAGTAAGAGGGCTGCCTACTCCAGGCAACCGGGCAGTCCAGGCCATTGCGGGTTCAAATATTTGCCAAGCACCTCGCAGTGTTTTTTGGAACAAGCAGCAGGAGCAGCCCTTGCTGAGTCACGAACGTTGAAGCATTAAACAGAAATGTGAATGCAATGCCTTTTCATGGCTTCCGGCCTCTGCTCCCTTGTGATTAGTCAGGGTCTCTCTCACCTAGGGGCATCGTTACAAGGAGAGGGCTCTTCTGCTAGGCTGCTGGACACCTTCCACATTCTCGGGATGAAGCTGGCACACCCACACCGTCATCAAGCGGCTGGGACTGCCAACGCTTTTCCGAGCTACGGAGCTCTGTGTCCAGCGGTCTGTGAGATTTCGCCTGGATGCTTCAAAGTTTCTGAATTCATCATGTTCAAAATAGAACACCCCCGACTTATCTTCCGGTATTTTCTCTTTCAGTTAAGGGCCTTATCTCCTAGTCACCCTATTTAGAAAATGTTGAATCAGCCTTAATTCCTCCACTTCACTGCCCCCCGCCCCGCCACGTGTAATTGATTCTCCCTCCTGGTGTCTCTGCCTTCGTGAAGCCCCGAGCCTTCCCTCATCGTCTGGACCACATAGCTGACACTGAGTCCTGGCTACCCTGCTTCCTTCTCCTGCTATTTTCTGACCCAGGGGTGGGTACATGATCCAAGCTGAGGTCATCGAAGTCCCTCCCCAGGACTTTTCAAGCTGAAGCAGAGGTGAACACTTCTTTTCTCTCTGGTTACTAGCCGGAAGCCTGGAAATCTAGAGAGACCCGTGGCTATGTGCCTGCTGCCTGGACAAAACCTGTCTGCAGCAGGAGAGAAGACCGTGCTGCAGAAAGGAGCTCTGCTGGACGCAGAGAGAATTTCTGAGGAGATGGTGTGCTTAATTCAGCTATGCCTGAGCCTACTTCTGTCCTTTCTTCAATCTGTCCTCCTCAGTGTCACCAGGATTCTGTACCATTTTTTCCAACTCCTTGTTTTTAAAAAAGATCAGATTACAGAGAAGTTTACAGAATAAATCAATGAACACCTACATATCGTTCACCCAGATTCACCAATTGTCAGGAATTTAGCCACATCCGTAGATTCTCTGCGTTTATATGTACACATTTTTGTCCTGAACTATTTGAAAATAAATTACTGATGTCATGACACTTCTCTAAATATTTCAATGTGAACATTTTTTCTACATAATTACAATACCATTCAAGAAATTTAACAATGATATGATGATATTATAAATTATATACTATATGTCCACATTCAACTTTTCAAGTGAATATGGATATATGTTATACGATATTATAGTTATTTTTTCTTCTTCGATTTAAAATCCAATTAAAGGTGATTCATTGCCTTTAGTTGTCCTGTCTCCTTAGTCTCCTGCAGTCTAGAAGTATTCCCTCATCCTTTCTTTGGATTTCATGATGTTAATATTTTTGTAGCATATCCCTTAATTTGGATTTATTTTTCTTCTTGATTAGAATCATGCTAAACTTTTTTTTAGCAAGACTACAACAGAGGACGTGCCGGGTTCTTCTCAGGGCATGACATTGAGAGGCCCGTGATGTCGCCGTGCCCCATTATGGATGTTATTCCCTCGTTGTGGAAGGTCGTTCCCCAGTATCCATTCCCTGCATCCTCAGCAATGAAAACCCACTTCTCCACAACAGCTGTGCACGTGGTTTCTACGAATTAACTCTCCATTTCCCATCTCCTCTTGCAGCAAGGTGCGGCTCTGTGACTAGCTTTTGAGCAATGGGCTTTAAGTGTAGGGTCCAACTTCTAGAAAAATACCCTTAAAAGATGGCAAACATGCTGTTTTCCTTCTCTTTTCTCCTTCCTGCAACACAGAAGAGCAATTTCCCACCTCCATTGTGCTTTCTGATCCTCTCCTCTGCCTGTTTTACTCCATAGCACGTAACACCATTGACGTACTATTTACTTTACTTATTTTCTGTATTGCCTGCCTCCTCTGTAATGTAAACTCCATGAATGATGCTGGTACATCACAGTATAATTGTACCAGTTGTCAAAATACTGAAATACTTCTGTACCAGTTTGGCGACTAGCCACTGCTTCAAGTCCCCAGGGACTCCCTCTGCCCCGTGGCATCTCCTTGGTACCCAACAGTGTTAGTCTGCTCAGGCTGCCATAACAAAATTCCATGGACAGAGCGGTTTTAGCAACAGAATTTTCTCACAGTCCTGGAGGCTGAGAAGTCTAATGTCAACATGATAGCCAATTCAGTTCTTGGAGAGAACTGGGAACTCTTTCCAGTTTGCAGATGGCTGGCTTCTCATTGCGCGCGCGCGCACACACACACACACACACACACACACACACACACACGAGAGAGAGAGAGAGAGAGAGAGAGAGAGAGAGAGAGAGAGAGAGCATGTGAGCATTCCTCAGTGTCTTTTCTTATAAGGGCACTAATCTCATCATACTAGGACCCCACCCTCATGTTCCCATTTATCCTAATTACCTCCCAAAGGATCCATCTCCGAATGCCATAACATTGGGGATAAAGGCTTTAATGTGTGAATTTTGGGGGGACACAGTCATTCGGTCCATATTACTAACTAAACAAGCACCATGGGATCCTACTTCTGCATTAGGGCCAGTGACATTAATCTATACCCCGGCTAAGCCCCTAAATTCTAGGATGGCCCCAAGCCTTTCCATGGTCCACTTCGAACTCAAGAGGAGCTGGAGTCAGGTTTTTCAATAAATAAAAATCAAGAAAATACCAAGTAGCAATTCTCTGCTATTTTTACAACAAAAGATGTCTTATACCTTTTCTCAAGTTTCTTTCTGCTCCCATCCAACCCCACAGGGAGGAGGAGGCAGTAACTCTGAGCAGAAATATAGACAGGGAATCATCTCTCCCCCCTCCGCCTTGAGGTAAGTAATTGCCAGGACCTTCTCTATATCCACCGAGGGGTCAGAGAGGGTGGGGGAGGCAACAGCAGCAGTGCGATGTCAGGGAGGGAACACCAAGGGCATCGGTCAGCTCAGAGCCACGTGCATCTGCTCGCTCACCTTGCCTCCCAGGGGTTCCCTTCTGTGCCAAAGGAGATGAGTAGTTGAAAGGCATGTATCTATTACATTAAAAAGTGTGCAAGCCCTGTGAACTCAGCAGCTCTTCATTCTATTATCTAACTTCGAGAAATGCTCATACACACGCTCAGGGTGGAAGGCATTACTTATAACAGCAAAAAGATGTTTAAATACCCTAGTTGTTCAGGAGTAGGAAAACAGCTAAAGTGTGTCATAGCTACAGCACACAGTGGAAAACTATTTCTAATTTAAAAATGATTAATTGATCTATGCAGACTGATGTAGAAAGACCCTCACAAATTTGTTGATGAGAGTAATATATCAAGTCGAGAATAAAACCTACAGGATTTGTATAGAAAAAATCCCAAATACTTTGTTTTCTTTCTAAGACCTCCTTAAAATGTTATCATTTTTAGGATATAGAAAAGTTTGGAGAATAAAAAACAAAGACTTGTGGACTCATCATGCAATTTTTTTTTTTGGGGGGGGTCGTGTTTGCTTTAAATAAGAACCATCATCACCATGCAGCCTCTGAAATAAATTTGTTCATTTTATTTAACAAATATACTACATGCCAGACATTGTCATAAAGATTGTGCTAAGGAATGTGAATTTAACTGTAAACGAGATAGACATGCAACCTGCCCTTGTGGAGCTTAACATTCCTGACAAACAGAAAACAAGCAATAAAGCAAACACATTATCGCAAATGATGATAATCGATATGAAGAAAACAGAGAGAAGATAACAGGTTTGACTTACTTTGGAAAGGAGAAGCAGAGAAGGATGATCTGAGTTAGGTGATCTAGGAGCTGGGACCTGAAGGATGAGGAACAACCATGGAAAAAGCAGTTTGGGCAAAGACCCAGAGACTCTTAGAGCCAGGGCTGGCTGTAGAATTTGCTAAGCCCAGTGCAAGTGAAAATGCAAGCCCTCGGCCAGGGACAGGAAGTTAATCTCTCCTTCCCAGGGGCTCGCCACCCCAAGTCGTAGCAGATAGGAGACCCCCAAAGGATTGCAACCTCTGTCCTGGGACATGCTTGATCCTTGGATCCACACTGGGTGAGAGACCACAGTTGTCACCTGCTAAACACCCTGTTGGACTTTCAGCCCTGACCAAGATGGCTACTGCCATGACCGGTCCTGAGAGGTCACATCAGGGGCTTGACTTTGACCCTCCCTACAACCATGCCCAGCCCCTGTTAGAGGTAAAGGGTGACAATGGAATGTGGACTTCCCCTTGCCCGTGTACCCGGTCACTGCTTCTAGCAGAGGGTGGCAGTGGTCACGGGTAGAAGGTGGAGAAGGGTTAAAATGGGGAGGTCGGATGGGACCTGCACCCTATGAAGCAGGAAGGCGGCACAAGGTTGGACTGTGGGTTAGCTGAGGCTCCAAACCCAGTGCAAATGGCATGCTCCATTGTCCTATCAGACTTCATTTGCACAACACAAATTTAAACATAAGTATTAAGAAATTCAAGATGGCTACCCCAGAGCATTAAACTCCAAGCACAGGACCCCCACTCACCCACTGACCCCTTCAGAGTGCAGAGCTCTGTGCTGCACTGGTCACAAGCCCAGGAAGCCGGCTCTCCTCAGAGCTGACGGGAGGCCAGGATGGCTGATCGCAGTGACCAGAGGAAGGCAGGGGCCAGAAAATGCTGGGATCTGTGAGTCACTATAAAGAGTTTCAGTTTTGTTCTTTGTCCAGTGAGAAACTACCGAAGGGTTTCAAGCAGAGAACTATTTTAAGGTCACACTGGCTGTGACAAGGAGAATGGATTGAGCCATGGAAGAGTGAAAACGTGACCGACCAGTTCAGGCAAGAGATTGCGGTGACATGAACGTCAGTGGAGGCCATGGAAATGGAGAGAAGTGAATAGATGGGAGACATTTTTTTGCACATAGGGTAAAACAAATGGGAGGTGCAGAGATCAAGGAAGTGAGAATCCAGGGAGCAGGAAGACACACACTGTGCCGTGGAGGGGGAGACCATGGGATGGAGAGCGAAGCCTGTGCAGGGTCCGTCCCAGACATGCCTGTAACCCAGGGTCCAGGCAACCTCAGTGTTGCAAACGGTACTTGTTGGTTGTACTGTTCTTATGTCTGGGTGAAGCAGGTAGAGCGAGCTAAGCTCTTCTCTGTGATCCTAACAAATCTTTTCCACCAGATACAAGCCCTGAGGACTCAGCTTATCAGCTTGCGGGGACAACTTGTTTGAGGAACCCAGTGAAGGCTGAGGGTGCTCGTTCTCCCCTCCCATGCCCAGCGGGATGGCCTTGCCTCTTAAAACCCACATAGAAGAGTGGGAACAAAGACCAGCCCACAGCAGGACCCCGGGATGAACAGAATAGCGAACAGTGGTTATACCAGGAAGTCAAGCTGAACTTTGGTTATTTTGAATGCAACGTGTGGCCTTCCTGCCTGCCCAAACCTCTTCCTCTGCTCAGTGCATTTGGAGGACCTGCAGGGATAAGGGTGTCAGGCTGGCTTCCTAGCAGAGGCTACAGTAGGGTTTGTATTTTCATTCAATGCCAGCGTCAAAGACACCACAAGGTCCCTTTTTTGTAAGCCAGTAAGAAATTTCCAACAAGGGAAGAGACACGGAGAAGTAGGGTGGAGGTGGGGTAGAGGGTAAGTGGAAAGACCGAGGATTAAGGAGGAAGAGAGAAAGGGAGAGGTTTGTGGAGCTGCGTTTTGTGAGAGCTGACCACCAGCCATTCAGGCTGCTGGCGGCTGCTGGCTTCTGAGAAGCGGCCGCAGGGAAGTAAGAGTCGGAGAGCATTCTTACAAGCTTTGTTAATGCCCAAGCAATGCGGAATGGGAGGAAACGCAGTCCTGGTTTGACCTAACCACCAGTCCCTCTTCAATCATTATTAAAAGCCGTCATTTTCTCCCTCCCTGTGGCAAGGCTAGTGCAAAGAAATTCAACTAAAAGTAGTGTCTTAAACCTATTACTTTAGAATGGTCAGAAAGAAAAGGAGCCTGCAGAAGAAAAAGAAACAAAACTCCTGCCTTTATTTTGTGTTAATTGGGCCAAGGAAAGCTCTCTCCCTCAAATGACTGAGCTATTCTCGCCGTTCTTCAGTGTGTGCACGGAGCGCTGTCTGGCTCCAAGGCTGCACGTGCTCAAGAGCTCTCGGGGCTGTCACTGAACTGAGGGCACACAGCATGGTGGGATCCAGCCTGCAGGAAGTTAGTAAGAACTCAGAGAAAAATAAGTTTGAACATCGGGTCCAGAAGAAGTTAAATCAGTTTCTTTACTATACAGAGCTTTAATACACCCAATGTGCAGTGTGAATCTCCAAGACGGGAGTGGAAGACTCTGTTGATGTTCTACTCAACGCCATTCCCTGCTCCACATCTTTGCTCAGATGGCCTGGCTTTTGTTTATGATGCCTGTGTGTTTCCTGGGCTTCTCCCCTGTGCCAGGAGGCATGTCGATTGGTCTGAGCCATCCTCCTTAACAGTGACTACATTAGGTTTGGGCATGTGCTGCAGCCTTACCCATGGGGTTAGGGAAAATCAGGCTTAGGGACTCCTAGGAAGGTTTCCCTTGCTCTTAAGACACAACACAAGATGAATACTTGCCTAATCCTGTCTTTGGACATTTTCATACGTAGACATGAGCTTGGACCTGCTGCAGTCATCTTAGAATTATGAGGGGAAAAATCAAGAAACTGATTTCGATCAGTTATTAAACCATCGCATTAACTCTTTGGGTTTGTTTCTTCCCTGTTCAGGCCTCAGGGTGTTGTGTGTGTGTGTGTGTGTGTGTGTGTGTGTGTGTGTGTGTGTGTGTTTTCAATTAACAGCATCCTAAAACCAAAGCGGACAAAAATATGCAGACATGCAGACATTCCTAAATTCACTCACTGAGAATACTTTGGGACAGGCCAGTGTGGTGGGGGACATGGAGACGGAAGTCAGAGCTCCAGGCTCCATTTTAAGTTTTAAATATCACACCAGTTCCTCAGCCTTGTTTTCAATTTTGTGTAGAGAGTGTATTGACTAAGACCACATAAGCCCAGTGCCTACTATACATGTGACACATAGTAGATGTGTCATAAATCATTGGTATTAATAAAATGTGGAGAGGAAGAGGGGAATAACCCAGTTTCAAAAATCTCATTTTCACCTAAGAGTTCAATCCATTCTCAAAATAAAAACCTGTGTTCTCTGGCCCCATACCAGTTTATAGCACCCTCTAGCCCTCCACTCAGCAGATAAAAGGTAAAACAGAGACACCATAGATGTCCTCAGTGAGCACCCAGACTCCAGGTCCCGCAGGTCCCCCAGTCTTCTGCTAAAGCAAGCTCAGGCTCCCGCTGGGTGGAGCTCGCTGGACGGCCGGTGTCCCTCTGGGTGTGCTAAAGGGCTCTGGGACACTCCTCAGTGAGAACTTCCACATGTGCCAGATGCCCAGCCAGCCCCACAAGGACAATCTCCAGCCTAGACACTCATGTGGATGCCAAGGGATGGAGTTCCTCATTGTCCAGTGCTCTGAGACTCAGAACAGCATCTGAGAGACAGCTGATCCAGGCTTAGGCTCGCTCGCTCTCTCATTCTTTCTCTCTCTCTCTCTCTCTCTCTCTCTCTCTCTCTCTCTCTCTCTCCCATTGAGATGTTTTACTTGTATGTATAAATTACATCTTTAGAAAAAGAATCCCAGGATTTTCTCTCCTATGTGTGTTCATCCATGATGCCAGCTAAGATCATCAATCAGTACAATGAAACCAAACAGGACGAGAGTAGATTGTTCTGCCATTTTTCTAGATCTCTTGGTTGCACATCAGATCTAGGGCTCTGCATTTGTTTCACCCACACTTTTTTAATGTGTTGGTGAGATTTACAAAAGTCTCCCCAGCTCTGTGATCAAAAAGCGATTTCAAATTCACAAACATAACCATGCTTCATCATCGCAGTTAGAAATGGATGATGACTGTGGAGCACGGCCTATTCATCTGCGTTTCCCCCTTATTTTTGGCATTGTTGATGTTCTCGAGGGCTTTCATGGTATTATGGCAGCATAGATATGTGATGGAAACTCTGTTCTGTTTGGGCTGAGAGGGTGTGTGTGTGTGTGTGTGTGTGTGTGTGTGTGTGTGTGCATGGGTGCACCACACCCAGGCACAGTCATGGCTCATTAGAAACACCTTCTGGAAGAAGTAAGATGGACCAGGCAGTATTAATATCCCCTTTCACAGACCAAGAACTAGCAGAGAGAGGTAGGGGCCTGCCTGGGGTGACATCGGCAGTCAGTGGCGGAGCTGCCTGTGGGAACAGGCCTGTGGCTCCGAGGCCATTGCCTTTCCCATCCAGAGAAGAACACCTCAGGTGTGCAGCACTGAACAGGATGCTCGCTGCTTGAGGATGGGAGAAGCAGATACATGAAGAAGCATTTCCACTAAACCCTCTGAGAGCACTGGACGCTGCCTCCTTCTCCCTTCGGCCTGCCTCATCTCTGAGGGGAGGAGAGACCACTTCACCGGGGCAGGTTCTCAGAAGACAGAAGACAGGCAGACGAGGCTGAAGAGGAACCGCATCCCCCAAGAGGCCAAGTGAAGCAGGGGACCCTGCATGTTGGGGACTGCTCTTGTGGGGCTGAGCAAAAAAGAAATGGGGTAGAGGCACCAAGACAGGGGATGGGACCTCAAGAAAGAAAGGGATGTGCTCTTGACTTTGTGATACTTGGGGACTAAAATATTCCTTTGGGCAATGCTTTAAATACAATAGTTCTCTGTGACTGGATTATGGGAGCCTAAACTTGTGAAATGTTCCAAGTGCAATGGTGCTGATACCCGGTGTGGACGAAGAGGGGCCACACGCTAAACCTGACCAGCTCAGGAGAGGCCAGCATGGAGGGCCCCTACAAACTCAGAGACTGAAAGTAACCACGTAGGATGGTCTGAACATAAAAATTCCTCACTAAACACGGGTCATGGCACGTAGTCACATTCCAGCCTGTAACTTCCTTGACAAAGGTCAGTATTTACCTCAAGTAAGCCTGTCTATTGTCTTTGCATCTAAGATAACATACCCTTGGAATATCAGAGTAATCCCTTTTTTTCTGGACCCCTCAGGGCACAACCCACACCAGAGCACAAGGCCACAGAACCCCTCATTGTTATCTTGCCCCCAAACACCACCTCTAACTGCTGTGATGTTCGTTATTATCTTTCCCGTACCCGCCAATGAAAAACAAGCATGCGTCTTTCTGTTTCACTTTTTATCCAATCTCAGAGATTTCCCCGCTTTGCTTTTTCCCATCTCCTTAATCTACTGCCACTGGATTTCATGTAACCCTTCTTACGTCTCCTCCTTTGATTTAAATGTATAAAATAAGCTGTAAAACTGCCATTCTCCAGAACGTTTTCTTTATCCATTGAGGATTTTCTTCCCAGCAATTGTCTTTAGTTTGGCTCAAATAAACTCATTAAAATTCTGTACAGATTTGGTCGTTTCTTCCATTGACACCAGTGTTTAGTTAGAGGAATACTTGATGAGTGTGTGTCAGTCTGGGAAGGCTTCCTGGAAGACCGTGCTTCTTGAGAAGAGTTTTCAAGCTGGGCTTCTTATTCTCTGAAGTGCATTTCAATCACCCAGGTCTACGAGTTCCCAGTTGATGCTGATGCTCTGAGTAGCAAAATTATCTGGATGAGGAAGAGTCACCTCATGGAAAAGGGGGTCATTCAGAGAGGACATCACTGGCAGCAGGCAAAACAGAGCAAAGGTCAAAGGTGAGAAGTATTACAGAGAGCGGGGTGCGTGAGGAGGGGTGGGTGAGGCGGGAGTAGTGGGTAAGACTTCTCCTAAAGAAGGCAAGGGACACATGAGGAGGGCTTGGTAAAGTGGACGAGGAGCTTGGATACATCTCAAGGATCGTGCTATTTCTCAGGGTGGCCCGGTCCAGGCTCTATCAGCATCCTTGGAGCACTAGTTTAAAACGTGCATCCCTTGGCCTCACCCAGCACATCCTAGAATGTAGAGGCCCTGGAGAGAGGTTCAAATCCACCTTGGTAAGAAGCTTTCAAGGCTATTCAGGTGCAAACTAAAGTGTGATAACCTGTGCTCTGCAATTAAAGAGTTCCAGACTGGGGAGGGACAAGATCAGATTTACATTTCAGATAAATCCCTGGGGAACCAGAAGAACGCAGGCCAGGAGCAGGGAAGCTGATGAAGGGGCTGAAGTGGTTGTGCAGGCCGGAGAAGCTGAGGGCTTAACCAGGATTCTGCCAATAGGAATGAGGAGGACGATGAACCTAAGAAATAGTCATCGGCGACTCATTGGTAAGTTACTGGTTGTCACGAGCAAGGAAAGTAGCTGCCGGAGTAACACCCTTGATAGCATTTGTGTCTTTCCTTAATGCCAGGTTTATTGAGTTTATTCAGATAAACCAATCAGGTACCCACGCAGGTTAAAACGACACAGAGAGGGGAAGGACAGAGTCTTACGTGACAGAGCAAAGGGATGAAAGTCCTTTGCATCTCCCAAGTGAGCTCTGCTAATTGGCGGGCGGATGGTCTTGAGGAGGTTCCAAGCCAGCAGCTGTGACGGGCAGAAGGTCAGAGTCTTCGCCCCTCAGCGTACCTATTTGTGATGTTTTCAGGTTATGCTTGAGCATCGTCTGTCTGAGGTGTTCAGCTTATATGGTCCTCACACGGTAAAATTTTATGCTAATCGGCTCCTATAGTTGGGGGCTTATCGACAGCAGTCATGGCTGATGTTTCTATGGTTTTGGGTGGTCTGGTCAACTGTGCCAGTTGACATTAATGTCACGGCTCCCATGGAATTCATTTTGCGAAGTCCCCAAAGTCCTAAATTCTTTATGCTCTATATACTGGCAGATTCCCAGTCATGGATATATGGGGGCAAGAGAGATGATGAGTTTGATTTTAGACCTGCCAAGTTTGGGGGACATTCAGGTAGAAAAGTCCATCAGACAATTGGATTTGAGAGTCTAAAGTTCAGTGCAAGGATCAAGTCTGTGTATAAATTTGAAAGTCAGCAGCTCATAATGTATTTACTTTGAACCATCACAGTGCACTTCATGTTGACCGAAGTGGGCTTTTCAGATTTTCCCAGAGACGTTGCCGTGGGGAGGGCAGTCTGAATATAAATTCTGCTAGGAGTCAATACTGTTATCAGCAGTGATGTTAATACTTTGTGTGTGCAGAGACCAGACCCTTCCTGGAGAATCTGGAGCACAGAGGAACATAAGTTCTCTCTCTTAGAGGCTTGCAGGCCTGTGAAATGATGATCCCTGGGATAAGGAAGGAACTCAGTACAGGAACCTATCAAATGCATCTTTTTTTTTTTTTTTCTGTGATTTGACCTTGTAATGCACATTTTCACACCCTAAGGGAAAATCATGGTAGTATCAGCTTTCTTAAATTTCTCCCTTTCTTCACTTAAGGATGAATGCACTAGGTTCCATGGTCAGCCGGAAGAGACAGACAAGGAATTGGATGCCTATGGTGCTGTGTGTTGCATGCGCAGAAATCTAAACAAAATGGAGCTTACAGGGAAGGCTCAGTGAAAGAGGTACGCCGATTAGGTTTTGAAGGAGGAATAGAACTTGGTTGGGTGACAAATGGAGGTGGAGGAGAAGAAACATTTTAGGAAGAAGAAACGGTAACTTTCGGGCACAGGATCATGAACTAGGACATGGTCAGGGAACATCGAATAATTAGATGTGGCTGGAGCAAAGGGCATCTGTGAGACAGGGACTGGAAATGAGCCTAAGTGGGAAGCAGGGCGGAGCCTATCACGAAGGGTCGTATTGTACGCAAAGATACTAAATTTAAAATAGTCGCGTACTGCATAACAGGACTGCAAATACTACAGTTGTCCCATAAGATTATAATGGAGCTGAAAAATTCCTATCGCCCGATGATGTAGTCATGGCAATGTCATAGTGCAACACATTACTCACACGTCTGTGGTGACTGGTGTAAACAGACCTACTGTGCTGTAAGTCATGTAGAATATAGCATGTACAATTCTGTACAGTATGTGGTACTTGATAATAAACAACTATGTTACTGGGTCATGTATTTACTATACTATATATTTTATCATTATTTTAGAGTATACTTTTTCTATTTACAAAATTCACTGTAAAACAGTATGCCATGCTATGCTGGCAACAGCCTCATACATCTTGTGTTTACCCTGACTTGTGATTGCGTCATTTTCTCTTGTACAGGATTTAATCTCATGTTGGTTTATAAATTTAGTGTAGCTTAAGTGTGCTGTGCTTATAAAGTCTACAGTAGTGTACAGCAGTGACCTAGGCCTTCACGTTCACTCACCACTCACTCACTGACTCACCCAGAGCGGCTTCCATCTCTGTGAGCTCCATTCATAAGTGCCCTACACAGGTGAACCATTTTTTATTTTTTGTGTCATATTTTTACTGCACCTTTTCTATGTTTAGATATGCTTAGATACACAAATATTTACTATTGGGTTATAGTTGCTTACAGTATTTAGTACAGTAACATACAGCCTAACTCTGTAGTAAGCTATACCATCTAGGTTCGTGTAAGTGTATTCTGTGATATTTGCACAATGACAAAACAGCCTAACAATGCATTTCTCAGAATATATCCCCATCGTTAAAGCGATGCATGACTATAATCTTAAAAACTCTAAGGTACTATTTAAGGACAACTGAGTGTGGGGCATTGGTGAGAAGCAGGCAGGAGGCTTTTGCAGTGATCACCCAGGCATGAAGGGGATTTGAATCGAGACAGAACAAGCTCAGTCCTTAACATTTCCTGATGACCCAACCCCCAAATGCATCTCCATTCTTCTCCCCACAGCCAGCAGCCAAACAAGCTACCATCTCCTTGGTCCAGACTCCCACAGTGGTCCCCTGACTGGTCCTGCCGCTTCCATGCTTGTACTTTACAACCTATTCCCCACATGACAGCCAGAGTGACCTTTTAATAATGTAAGTTGTATCATGTCCCTCCTCTGTTTAAAATCCTTTAATGGCTTTCCATTGACTGCTTTTGAAATAAAATCGAACCTGCTTACCATAGCGCACTTGATCTGGTCCTTCCTACTTGTCTGACTTCATTTCCAACTGCATTGTGGCATATTGTCCACACCCTGACACTTGGTCCTTCTTTCTGTTTCTTAAACCCGTGCAGTTCATTCCCATTTGGAGCATTTTGGCAGCTCTTCTTTCTGCCTGGATCCTCATACAGCTGCCAATTCTTGCCTTTCAAGTTGCAGTTTAAATACAACTTCCTCAGAGAGATTTTCTTTGACAGGCTTCTCAATTGACAGGAGCTACTCAGTGGTTTCTCTTAGATCACCCTGTTTTAATTCGCTGAGGAGCTTTCATTACCATCTTGTATTTTTCTGTTTAAATTCGTCTATATATTTATTGTCTCCCTCATCTGTAATAATTTTGATAATCCAAAAATAGCTGCCTTCAATTTCTCTCTCCATGTATGCACATGCAAGTCCACCAATCAATCACTAGGTGGAGTCTGTTTTTCCTTCCATTGAATCTGCTGGGTTCTATGACTTATTACCTGCTTTGACAGAATTCAGCAGAAAGGATGCTGTGTCCAAAGAGGCCTGCCAGCTTCCACTTTTGGAAGCTGCCATGTAACAAGCCTGACTCCCCTCAGACCATCATGCTCTGAGGAAGCTCAAGCTTCCACGAGTAGGAGTGCATGTAGCCATACCTGAGTATCAATGAGCGAGCTATCCCAGCTGACAACCAGAGCAGCCGAAGAGCTGCCTAACCCAGCCGTGACCCAATTCCTAACAAAGTTTTGGAGTTTTGTTACGCAGCAGTAAGAAACTGAAACCTCAACATCCTCTCATTAGAATGAAGCTTCATGAGCTTTGCCTGTCACAGACATAGGCTCAGCAGATATTTGTCGAATATGTGAAATTGGGGAAAATGGAGTTGACCATTGACCAGAATTCTCAATTAAGCAAAAATGCTGATGTTTGACAGTATGAATGTCGGTAACCAGGGAAGCGAAGTTAGAAAATGGGATTTTGGAGGGAGTGTGTGTGTGTGTGTTTAAACAACTTTAGGGATACTGGAGTTTAACATTTCAGTTCTGAATTTTGAGACTATACAGGATAAGAACATGGCTGAAATGAAGAGAAGACAAAGGTCACTGAAGTTGAGGAGGTAAACAAACTTGATGCTATGACATTGGCTGAGACATCCATTAGAAAATTAAACTTTCCCAGGACGATGACAGGACCAGCAGTGGGGAGAAGTCCTGGAAGTTTCCACCTGAGAATTGTGAGGAGCTTATGGGGGAAGGTGGTATCCTTGGAAAGGTCTAGCTTCAATGAAGGCATAAAGTATTCAGTGAATCGTCTGAAGGAATAGGATGGAGCAGCGATGGTTCACAATGGGACAGAGGAGGTCACCCCACAGTAAGGGGTTGTCAAGGAAGGTGGCAGTGAGAGACAAGTGTGTGGAGGGGGAAATGGTGCAGAAACCAATACTGGGCTGGGAGTCGAGCAGAGCACAGATGAGGCTTTCACTCTGAGCAGAAGTGAAGGGTGACTCCGATGAGATCATGAGGGAAGTTAGTCAACTGGCCTCGAAATTTTGGGTGGCTTGCAATATAAAAATTTGGTTTTCCTGCCAACACATTCGGGAGATAGATAATGTCTGCTGTTGGCAGTAAAGTCAGCAATCTGAGACCTTTGCTCAGGATTCCAAATGAAACTGGCGAAAGAATGCAGGTGGGATGTGGTCACACCTCACTGCCCTGCTGGCCTTGGCATAGCAGCTCTGAGCAGAGAGGGGGCGGAACAGGCGAGCTGAGTCCTGGGGTGGGGAGATCAGGGCTTCTAGACTCCTGGAAGCTTGGCTTTAGATGAAGAGTTGGCATGGCTGGTCAGAGTTAGCTATAAGGGACTGGTACCCTAGTGGTCTGCAGAAAGCTAAATTGGCCTGAGCTGCATCTTTTCAAATCCTGTCAAACAATAAGCGTTATTATTATTCTTTTATATTCTCAAAGTAAAACATGATGAACATAAAAACTTTGTTTTCAAATCTCCAAAGCAAAGAGGGCTTCCGTCCCATGCTCCTCTTTCCTGTTTCCCCTGTACAGAAAACGACAGCATGAGGAAGAGAGAAGTCCTTCGCATACTATTACATTCCCATTTTAATAACCCAGTCACAGTCCCTCTGGGCTATTCTATTTCGTGCACTGCTTCGCAAGTCAAATGGAACCAGCAAAGGATGAGTGCTAGAACTAAACAATGGATTCCTACAAGCCCTGATGGTGCTGTTATTCAAATTGAAAGGCATTTATTAAGCTCCCACTCATTCATTCGGTCTGTTTTGATTAAAAGGGACTGAAGCCCAAGGTAAGCTAACTTAGGCCAAGAAATTTATTGGTTAGTACAAATTTAAGAAAAAGGTCCAGAGGGTCAGCTCAATCAACTGCTTAAATGATGTTGGCAAAAATCTCTCCCCCTACTGTTCCATCTCCTCAGCTCTACTTTTTCAGTATCAGCTTTATCTCAGGCAGGGTTTTTTTCCCCAAGGGGTGACTCTCAGAGCCTCTAGGCTTATTTCTTGCCCATTTAGTAGCACCAGCAAAAAAGAATACCTTTCTGAGGTATGGTTCTCATCCGTTGTGCTTGGGTCACTTGTCCATCCCTGAACCAATCATGATTGGGGAGACACGATGTTCTCATTGGTCCAACCAGGATCACATGCTCACTCCAGGGGTAGGCAGTCCCATCCAAGCCACAGAGATAGGAAATCGTGGTTCCTCAAATAAAAACTAAGGAGGGGCGTGGTATGCAAGGCTGATGCAATCAGCAGGTAGCTGCTGCACAGGCCAACTTCACGGATATAAAACATGCAGCACACAGGGCCCAGTGCTTAAAAGGACCCCTTGCTTAGTGTAATGTTCTGCTGTTACTGGTTTGAAATTCTTAGTAATTTTTGAGCTAGTGAGCTTGCATTTTCATTTTTCACTGGGTGTTAGAAATTATACAGCTGACCTTGCTGCTGCACTACTGTGTGAGCTGGGACAAGGACACATACAGTACACTTGAGAAAAGCAAGAAATCTGTGCTTGTTGAAACCTGTAAGGAAAGAGTAGAACGTTTATTCACTCATTAATTCATTTACTCACTCATTTATTCATTTAAAAGTTTATTAAGGGGAGTCTTGCTGCTACAGTGAGCAGGAAGAGAAAAAGACATGATTGCGAAGGCCCTCAAGAAACTCAATCTGTTGGATAGGTATGTACACAGACACAGAAAGGCAGAGTGAGGGCTGGGATGAAAATAAGCACTGAAAGCTGTGGGAGCACAGAGGAGACACCATTGACCCAGCCTGGAGCTGGGGACAGTGAAGGTGCTCCCAGGGGCGGAGGCATGTGGCTGCCCAACAGGAGCCAATAGTTATAGAGCATGTTAAGCCTCTTGGCTGGCAAATGATGGGGAAACTTATGGAGACGGTTCCACAGGGCAGGAGACATCATGTAACACGCCTCCAGACAGAGGCTTGCGGATGGGCCGTAGTGGGGAGTGCCTGGCACGCCCAAGGAGCACCACTTCCTGCAAATCCCCAGCCCAGCCACTGAATATCCTCCAGGCCTGTTGCTGCTTCCAGTGCCAGACCTAAGTGTCAAGATGTTTACAGTTATCAACTCAGCAGGTAAAGTATTTCTTAACACCTTAAGCAGATTATAACTATTTGAATTACCCAGTAAGGAGACAGCATTGAAACAATCTAAGAAATTTTACCCTCCATCCCCTGGACTTTTCATTTATATGAACCATCGTCACCCCGTTTTCACAAGAGAATGATTTATCCTCATATGGTTTTATTTATTTATTTTTATTGCGAGCTGGGGCACCAACACACTCATGTCGGTCAGAGCAATTTTCTTCTAGCACATTTTGACTATTTGACCCTTTCGAGGATCATTATGGACTGAGGCTTTTCAGACTCAACTGGTTCCAGTTGATTATGATCACTTTTTTAAAAAAAAAATAAAAATAAAATAAAATTTGCTCAAAAAATAAAATTTAAATTGCACAAAAAAAAATAAATTAAAGCAGAATGCCGGCCCTCAAGAATTGACGTTCTTTTTGGAGAAACAAGATCTAGCATAGATAGAAAAGGTAGTGAACAGAAGAAGGCAGCACACGATGGCAAGAAGCTGCTCTGCTGTGGAGGGGGCAATATTCTTCCTCCCCCACAATTCTTTGCATGCACTGACTATCACGGGAGTTAAGAAGTTTCACTGGGGAGAGAACTTGAATCAGCTCTGTAGCTGGATTTAGATCCCTACAAAAATATCTGGGGCTGGGGAGAGAAGGAAAGGGCACACCTGACTGTGCAAAGATGGGGAGGAAGAAGCAGCATGACCAAGTGTCCAGCTGCCAAGAAAGGATGGCAGGTGAGGGCTAAGATCTCTCATGGACCAATGTGAGACCTCCTTAAAGCAGTAAGTAAAGGCTTCAAATATCTATTGCTGATAACATATCACTGGAAAATTTAATGACTTAAAACTACAACCATTTTATTCTTATTGCTCATGATTCTGGGGGTTGACTGGGATTAGCTAGGTGGTTCTTGCTCAGGGCTTCTGACCTCTGATTTCCGTACTTACAGTAAGACAGTGGCTGCAGTTAGAGTCATCTCAAAAGCGTCGTTGCTCTATGCTGGCTTTAACCTCAGCTGGGGCTTTCCGCCAGAACATACCTCTCCATGTGACCAGGCTCCCTCGCAGTGCGGTGTCTGGGTTCCGTGAGTGAAACCCAGGATGTGCAAGCTGCCAGTTTCTGAAGGCTTGGGGCCAGAAAGTGGTGTGGCATTTCTTACCTACATTCTATTGGTCAGGCAGTTTCAGAGACCAGATTCCAGGAGAGGTGACAGAGAGCACCACCTCTGTATGGCGGGTGTGTCAAAGAATGTGGGGGCCATTTTAAAAAAAACGGAAACACTGTTTTTCAAGTTTGAAGTGCCTCATATGAATTCTCTCATTTAATTCTTAAAACTATTAAGACATTTTTTATAAATGAGGAACCAGGCACGGAGAAAACAAGTGACTTGCTCAAGGTCCCATAACAGTCTAGCTGCAACACCTATGTGTTTAGCTACTATTCTCTGTTGGGTTCCCAATACCTGGAGAAAGAGAAATCTTCAAGGGGCTGAGAGCCTGAGTGAGTGAGCACCCCAAGCTATCCTAAGCTGGACACTGACATGAAGCCGACGGCATCGGCCCAGAAGGTATTCGCTCGGAGCCCACAGCACTAGGGCTACGTACTCCATGACATGGCCTTTTCACTGGGAGGGGATCTGGAGAGATAGGAGAGACGTTGGCGTGGCCTAACCAGCCCATGGAGGACTTTGTGGGTACCTTGAAAGGCAGGTAGGATTTGAGTCTTGGAGAAGAATGGAAAAAGAATTACTAACGTTTTCGTGTGGGCACTCTTGGATCCTCAAGCTTTGGTCCTCATTTGCTCCAGAAAAAGCCTCTTTTGCTGATTAGAGTACATCAGGATCCCCTGTTAAAAATAAGTCATTCTTCCCTTACATGTCTTCAGTCTGGGGACATGTGGCTTGCCAAAAAGACATTGAATTCAACTAAAATAGCTTGGTCCTGCTACACCCAATACATATACTTGGGTTGTGTTATTATATGGTCCCCTCACAGAGCACAAGAACCTTACTCAAAAGGAAACCTTGGTGGCTTGTTCTCTCTGTGTGAGGGTCTGTTGAAAAGGGTAGGAAGTAATTTGACAGAAAAAAAATTGGAGTTACAATTTAATTCTGGTATGATCATGTGGCTGAAAGGTCAAAACAAAAACCTGCAGTATTACTTTTTGTTCAAAGTTCACTTGGCTAGATTACATAAGACTCTTTGATCTTGTTGGTCAGGGCCCCAAGGCTTCAGGGATCTTGAGTGTATTTTGTGGTGAGGCTGCTGGGTTTCTGAATAAAGACCTATAGTTAGGGTGTAATTTCCTGTCCTGCTCTCTGCAGTGTGAGTATGGTCTGCATCACCCAGCTTGTCTTGGGAGAAGAAAGATCTGTGGCTACATTTTCCAAAATCATCTAAATTAGGATCCCAGAAGAAGAGAGTTCTGAGGCACATCAACTCTGAGGAAAACTGGAAGAACATAGTGATGACAAAGCATTTCCTTCCTTAAAGAAAGTTTATCAGTGAGACTGAGCCTCGAAGCTATGTGAAGGGCTTGAGAGCTACCCTTCACGGTGAAGATCAAATAGATGTTTAACCTTATGAATGGTGGAGTTTTAGGTCCTGACCAGTCGACCATCCAAGGGACCTGAGTTTCCTTGTACAAAATACATTTATACACAGAGAGAGCAAGGCCAGCCTTCAACTTCAAAGGAGATCCATCCATTTCCAGCAGGTTACTTAAAATTTTTTTTTAACTCAAGAAATATATATTTATTGTAGATAAAACATAAAACTACAGAAAAGAGATAGTTTTTAAAAAAGCACTTGTAATCCTATACCAGAAAAAAAAAATCACTGTTATTTTGGTATATTTCCAGACTTTTTTCTATGCATATATAGATATGTATAAATGGTGTTGGGGGTCATACTTTCCATGTTGTTTTGTTACTTGCTCTTTTTCATATAACACTATTTCATGAAGGTTTTTAATATCAATAAATGCATTTCAATAATATTAAATCTCTAATATTTGTTTTTGAATCTCAATTATTTATTTAAAGAATCTTCTATTATTGAAAATTAATGTTCACTTTTTTTTTTTTTTTTTTTTTTTTTATTATAAGCAATACTGTTCTTTATTATTTTCTTAGGATTTGTCCCAAAGAATATACTTGCTAGGTCAAAGCTTATGAACTTTTTAAAGGATTTTGGTATTAGGTCAGTCAGGATAGGCTAAATGTTGTAACGAAAACCCCCGAATCTCAGTGACTTAACATAATAAAGATTTATTTCTCTCTTATGTTACAGTAGGTCATCTGGTTGGAGTGGAGGCTGCTCTGCTCAGTCATCTGGAACCATTTGCCAGGGCCTTGGACTTCTCCACTGGACCCTCTGATTTCAGCTTAAAGGCAAAGGGAGAGAGAGCAAGTGGAGAAGAGAGAGAAAACAGAGAATGTGCAGGTGGTTTTAGGGCCAGGCTGGGAAGTAATTCACTTCGCTTCCTCTGCTCACCTTTCAATTGTCCAAAACTCATTCACGTGAGCATTCCTAACTGCAAGGGAGGCTGGGAAATGTAGTCTTCCTGTGTGTCCTGGAGGAAAACAGAACTCGGTGAACACAGAGCATTGTCTCTGCCTTTAACGTACATTACTAAGTTTTCAATCAACCAAATTTTTTCGGTTCACATTCCCATCATCAGGGTATAAGAATTCCTATTTCCCTACACCTTCTATAATTAAGAGGATGACATTTTAGGGTTGTGTTTTCTGTAGATTTGTATGTGGCATTGCTGCTTTTCTGCATAACTAGACTCAGAGTACCTCTCTCTCTTTGAAAATAATCTCACTGTGGTTAGGACATGGAGAGTCTCTAGAGAGTCAGGCTCTGAATTCCAGACTGCTTTTAGGGTGACAGTCCTATTTCCTAGGCTGACCTGAGTTTTCTAAGCTAACTTGAGTTTCTGAGCCTTTCTCTGCCTATTCTCCCCACTCCGCTTTTCCCCTCCCTGCTGTGCATGTGTCTACAGGATGGGTGAGCCCTGCGAGCACCCTGCCCAGGCCCTGGCCCCAGCATCGTCCTGAACACATGGCTCTTTCAAGGGCAAGGGGAAAGATTGGAGCTCTGCATTTTCTGTGCCATCTCAGGTGTGTTTCAGCTTATGATACATTTTTACAGACAGAAAAATTAGAGAATGGAATTGGGAGACAAAAATAGCAGCCTGATGCTGACTTGGCACATTGACCTTGACCAAATTACTTAGTGCCTTGTCTTTAGTACTTAGTGTTCCCCTGGATTAATCCTTCCCCAATGAGTAGCAGAAGTCAGGATGAGTAAGCTGCTTAGAAATCATAAAGGGAGGGTTATAGAATTGTGCAAAGTCTACTCTTTTCTGTCTTCAAGTGAACCCAGGTTGCCGCAGATCATCTCACATCTGAGCAGTGGTTTCCTCCTTATTTTGAAATTTAGTTTCTAGAAGATGATGCTTTTGAATGGCTTCTTGTTTACGCCTTCCTCAGGGACTATGGGCTGTTGCCTGATAGTTTTCTGGTAAGCCTGGCCCCTTGGCAAAGCAAAGTTTCCAATGAGGTCTTTGCGAAAATCTTCAAAAGGTGTACTTGTCCAATCCCTCCAGAGAACTGAGGAACCGGTCATCAGTACAGCAGTGAATGCAAAACAAGTAAGTCGCGGATTTTGCAGGCATGCCAAGCTTCTGAGCATAGTCATGCAGCATCCCATAAAGCCTAGGATAACTTGTGTGTTTTCCTAAGAATGAACCAAGACCTTGTCCTTCCAAGTTACACCCTCTTATTTCTTCTTAAGAGGCATCAGTGGTCTCTGAAGGGAAATAATAGTAGAGACTCCTGGGTGAGTGAATCACACCAACTGTAAGCCTGGCTTATGACCTAGAAATGGAAACAGGAAATGGCTTAGAAATATAAAGAGCACAGCTAAGGAAGAAAGGGCTGCAGTAGAATTCTCCTCTGATGACACAGTGTACACCTGGAAGAGGCAAAGTTTAGCATCTTTTCTTTCTCTCTATTGCCAGGACACCCTCTGACAGTGCTGGGCCATCTGAATGGAGAATGGGATGTCTTCCTGGAGGTGGTGTACAGGTGTGGTAGAGAGGGGACCACTATGAACCTGTGCCTCTCTCCAGAGTGAGCCCATCTGTGGGATGCCACATTGCCTTTCCACCTCATTTTTGCAAGTAGATTTGAGTTCTTGACATGAGTTCGCCAGTCTTTAGAAATCTAAATTCTTGAGAGGTACTTCCAACAAGAAAAACTGACTTATGATGGCTTTCAGTAGTTCTCAGAGTGTTCTCTGAGCCCATGGGGAAAGGGCTTCCTTGCACTTGTGCCAAGAAACAAAAGTTCACTGTCATCCTAGATTCCCAGAGGAGGAGCCTGGATGGAGAGGCTGCCCCTGCACTGGGCATGGTCCTGGGGCATTCTGGCTGCAGGCAGGGTAGCTGATCTGGGTAGAGAGGAGCTTGGAAGGCTGGCCTCCCAAAGATGGAGGCCACCACCCAGGACTTCTCCTGTTCCCCTTTTTGGCTCTCCCAGGCCCAGAGGGCAAATGGTGGCAGGGCTTGGTAGAAGCTGAGACCTGGGGTTGTTCCTATTTTTCTTAGAGCTTGCTGGCCCTGCAGTGGCTACCCAGCTGCTCTTCTCAGAGTCTCAGAACTATTCTCCCAGGCTCCACCCTGTTCCGTACTGACAAGGGTGAGAAATGTAATGCTCTATTATGTTTCTATGCCATTCCCATACCTCCCAGCACATTGCTGAGCCCACATGTCCCAGTGGATGAATACCAAAGAGCAGCAGCTGTGGTAAGTCAGGCCCTGGGCACTGAGCAGGGTCCTACTCAGGGGTTAATCCACCATCTACGAAGTGCCTCCTGAGAAGCCTCTTTAAACCAGTTTCTCAAAGTGCAGTCCTCAGGCCACCAGCAGCGGAATGATGGAATAGAAGAAGAGGTCATTCAAAAGGCTTGTTCTTGACCCCCATTGCAGACCTCCGGAGTCTATAGTCTCACAGATCTGTTTCTGCAAATGCCTCATCCCCAAGTTGGCCAGCACAGTAAATTGAAAAACCTTTCTCTGTACCAATTCTGGTCTCCTTTATTTTCCTTCTTGTGAAAATAATTTGTTTCCTTTCAACCTTTGGTAACCTCTGACAATGAATCTAAAGCAGAGGGATCCACTTTCATAAGAAATATCACCTGTGGCCTTAATTGGCAAGCGTGGATTGCCAATGTTATGAGGGGATTTGAAGGAAGCCAACCCTTGATTCTCAGGCTCCCCATGTCTACTTTGATTTGTCGCCAATAAAGTCTCCTCTTCAGCTTTTCCTTCTCTTTTCTGCAAGACAATGAGTCCCCTGCTCTTGGAGTTTGTGGTGGTGGAGTCCTTTAGCACTGGGGTGATGAAAGCAAACTTCTTCCCGTTCTCTGATGGAGGAGGAGTGGAATCCATAGGTGCTTCTACAGAGAAAACAATGACCCCGAGGAAATGTATGAAGAGTAGAGAAGGAAGACATGACAAAGATGCTGGGAAAAGTACCAAATACCCTATCTCTCCAGCCATCTCCAATCCTCTCAGAGTTCCTCCTGCGTACATAACGCAGTGTGTGCTGGCAAAGCAGCTCTCTGAAAAAAAGGAGAAAACCCCAAATTTTTAAGATTTGCCTATTCCATAGTGTAAATAATACCTCCATGCCAGATTTCAAGTTATGAATGGCTTAACAATTGGCTTACAAAAATCTTTAATATTTAATAATCAGCTCATCAAACCGGGAGGAGATAACGCCAGCACCTAATCATCTCAGCCCTGTCCCAGAAAAAGCCCCAAATCGCAACCAGAGTGCATGTCACTTTCAGCTACTCAGTCAGATGGAGAAGTGGTTAGAGTATGCCCGATCATTATGACTAAATGTAATGGTGAATGTGGAGGGACAGGATGTGGAGGGTGATTTTTTTTTTCGTCTGACAGATTAGACATGAGTCTTCATTTCTCAATCTTGTTCTCATTTCTCCCAGGGCTGGGGAAGTTGGAGTAAACCCTGCCCACAGATCTCTCGAGCCTCATGGCAGTATGTCCCCCAAGGCCTCCCACAAGTTCTCTTTTTCTTGCCCCCTCCATTAAAACCCTGTGATCCCACGCCAGAGAAAGGAATACTCCTTCTTTAATTGGGCAAGTTTAAAATAGAGGGTTTGTGAGCCATTCTGGATAATGGGTCCTGCTTTTTTGCTTGGGTGGTGCTCAAATGGACTTTTGCTTTAAAAGCTTGCTTTAGGGAGATTTTCTATCCAAGACCTAAAGGCTGAACAGCTTAAACTGATCTTTTCCTAATTTTTTATGGAGTCTTGAAAATGAGGGGGTGTGGGGCAGGTAGTTCTCATAAAGTTGAGTGTGACCAAATTTACCCCACAGTCTGTGATGCCAGAGATCACACAACTCTTCCTTCCCGTTTAGGGCCTGGGGATGTCCTCAGACTGAGGGAGGACAGTGACCTACTTTTCTTCCCAAAATATTGGGCAGCCAGTTGCATTTTCAGATCTAAAACTCACCCACACTGCTGCAATTTTTGTTCCCCTGCCTCCTGGGCGTGCTTCTGGCTTTTGCTGGTTTTATAAAGTGGAGTTTGCTGTGGAACTCCTCCTCTGAGAACCTGTTCTGACAACCCCAACCCACATCCCTCTCAGACCACCAACATAGGTGCTTGGGCCGCTCAGATTCTGGCAGGTGTACAGCAGGATAGTCAGTTAAAGAGAGGTCTCATTGGAAATGGCCTTGAAGCTGGGGGCTCTCTAGTATTCTAATCACTCAAAATCAGTCAGTTAAATATTTATTGAGGGTTTATGAATGGGTTCAGAACATGTCACCCCAAATTTATGTCACTTTGCATATTGATTATTTTCAGCTGAAAACAGCTGAGAAACAGATGTACGAATGTCTCTGTGACCTCCTCCTTTCTACCTAAAAGCAAGTCATTAAATTTCCCCTGAGAAAGGCATTTTTCCTGCACCAGGAAGAGAAGGATATTCTTATCACCAGAAACTTGGAGAAGACATCAAAATGGACCTGTGCAAACAAACCTACTAAAATAACACTTATCATCTATGGCCATGCCACCCTGAACAGGCCTGATCCCGTCTGATTGCGGAAACTAAACATGGTCGGGGCTGGTTAGTACATGGATAGGAGACCACCTAGGAAGACCAGGTGCTGTAGGCGTAATAAAATAAAATAAAAAATAAGGAATTGTAAGCTGACAAGGTCCTTGCAATCTGTGAGGTCAACCAAGGGTTTGCCTCACATAAATAAATAAATAAATAAATAAATAAATAAATAAATAGCACTTATCTTTCATTAATTTTCTCCCATATATTTCAGAGTCACTGGCCCAGAATTTACTGCTCCTAGCTCAAGCCCTTTTGTCTTGTAACCTCCCCATACTGTACTGCTCTTTAAAAAAAAAAATGTACATAAAATTTTGAACCTAATGGCTTCTTCACGTACTGATTTTCCTTTTGGAGACTCCCGTGTACATGTAAAAAAATTAAATAAAATTTATATAATTTTCTCCTGTTAATATGTTTAATGTCCATTGGATTGTCAGGTCCAGTCGCAGAACCTAAAAGGGTAGAAGGAAGTTTTTCCTCTCCTACATCAACCACAGGGATAATGGTGAGTGAGGTAAGGTTCCCGCTGTCATGGAGCTTACAGCCTAATTGGCAGGGAAGGCAGTCCTTACAAAAATAACTTCGGGTAATTCAGTAATGACCAGGGAGCAAAGAGCTTCCACGAGTAAGCGTGAGTTGCACTGGGAGCAGAGGACAGGGACCTGGGAGGGCTCCTTGAGGAGCTGAAATTGAAGCTGAGACCTGAGGAATCATTCAAATGCAAGGTGAAATACAAGGTTGGAAGGGGAAATCCTCCAGGACACAAAGAATTCATGCTCCAGAAACATTTTCTTCTCGAGGGCACGTTTAAGAATTTAGACAGTAACTGTCTTCCTTTCATGTTGGGTGGTGGTGAAGACCACTCTTTGCCCTCCAAGTCTTCTTAATAACAAATCCTCAGTTTTTGCTAGGTACACAGTTACCCAGAGAAAAGTTTATATGGTCACCTTACTGAGTTCTGCCAATAATATGTAGACATAAGTAGCATACGGGGTCTCTGAGAAGCCTCATTTTCTAGATACCCGGTATCTGGACTTGACAGGCGGAGGCTGAGCAACCATCAGAGATCACGAGGAGACATGCTAAGGCTGGGGAGCAGTGCATTAAGTAGAGCTTGGTTTACTGATGACCACAGGACTGCCATACCAGCCCTGGATTGCCTGTCTCCAGGCTTCTTTTATGCAAGGGAAAAATAAAGGTCAGTCTTTATAAAATCTCTATTATTTTGGGATTTTCTGTTACCCAAAGCCAAATACAATCTTAACTATTACACACAATTTCCTTTCAGCCTAATGAAAAGAACATTTATCTGCACTACTCGCCAATTACCTATTTTATAGAAAATGTAATAATAATATCTCTTTTTTCAGCTCCCTATGTCTCCTCCCTGGTCCCCTTTTCCACCCCTTGCTCCCTGCACCATCTCTCTTTTCTGACTCCCACACCAGAGCCAGGCCTGACCTCAGTGTTTCTGCCTCCATGAACAACATGCTCACAGCCCGAAGGTTCTTGAGTTCCTACTACTTCCCTTAGTGTCTGCCTCGAAAGAGTCCTGCTGCAGAGTCGCACAAAGTCCAGGAAGCCAGCCAGCCTTCCATGCTCCTTCTTGCCCTTCCCAAGGAGGTTTGAAGACTTAGAATAATTAGGTGAAGCTGAGAACATGTGCCAGTCTGGAGAAACCAAAAAATATTGGAGATGGAATCCCCCTGCCCTGGGCTTTTCAAGCCGGGCAGGCTTAAATCTGTCTATTGGGATAAACATGGACCTCCTTGTATTGAGTCAGATGAGGTGAAGCCTGATGTAAGCTAAATTGTGTCCCTCCTCGCCACCACCTCAGCCCTCACTAAAAATGTTGAAGTTCTAAATCTCAGTATCTCAGAATGTGACCTTTTTCGGAGGTATAATCTTTACAGAGGTCATAAAGTTAAAATGAGGTCCTTAGGGTAGGTCCTATTCTAGTGTGCCTTGTGTTCTCATAAAAAGGGGAAATTTGGAGATTAGACAAGCACACTGGGAGAAGACTATGCGAACGTGAAGATAAAGATGGGATGGTGGTTCTACACGCCAAGGAATGCCAAAGATTGCCAGCCATCCACCAGAAACTAGGAGAGAGGCATGGAACAGATTCTCCCTCACAGCCTTCAGAAGGAACCAACCCTGCCGACACCTTTATTTCAGACTTCTACCTTCCAGAATTTTGAGACAATAAATTTCTGTTGATTAAGCCGCACAGTATGGGGATCTTTGTTAGGACAGCCCAAGCAAACTAATACAAAGTCCCTAATGCCAATTAATCAGGGAGTTTGGGGACAGTCACTGGTTTCAGACGATTTCTCTGCTGCCTCACATCGGGGCGTGAAGACATCGAGAGTGGCTTTAATCTCCGTCGGTCATTCCTCTTAACAGAGAGTCTCAGGAAATCCTCTTTCCACTTAGAGGCAGACAAACACTACCATGTCTGGTGAGACTGAATCCTTCAGAAAAGCCTTTTTTGCTCACTGCCTAGGAGTCATGTTAAATAAGGGTGCTTCCCAAGGATGACTGATGCTAGCTGGCAGGGTCTGCCTGTGACTATCTCTCTCTCTCTCTCTCTCTCTCTCTCTCTCTCTCTCTCTCTCTCTCTCTCTCTATCTATCTATCTATCTATCATCTATCTATCTACCTACCTACCCTATTTATCTGGCATCTATCTATCTAATCTATCTATCTATTCCCCCCCCCCTTTTCTTGACATAAAATAAATGCCTAGTTGGGTGAGAAAAGTTGTCCACAGTCTTTTCAGACCCCGACTAAAGCCTTTTTCTATTGAATGCACAAACATATACATGAAAAAAACTGTATGTGGTCTCTCCTGCCCCTGTCCCCCCAACTTTACTTTGCACTTTGGGGATTAGAAGGCAGAAAAAATGGGGGAAGAGGGACAAAGGACATCCATAGGCTCTGCAGAAACAGGCCAATGGGCTGAGAGGCCACCAGCTGCTCCTCTCATCTGCTCAATTTACCCATCTCATAGCATGACAGTCTATGCTGAGGCTGCTTTGAGCACATGGGGCATTTTTTAAGAAAAGCGAGGACTCATTGCTACTAAGCATCTGTGTCGCTTCTTGTTCTGCCAATAGTTCTTCATTTTTACTATTGTTCCCCCACCATAACCAGGTGTTAACCCTCTTTTTAAGAGACTGAATCTGAAACTTAGTCGTGTACCCTGAGAGCCCAGAATGAGAGGCTTGGAGACTGGGCTACAGCAGTTCCACAAAGTCCACTCTGTGCCAACGACCCACAGCACATTGATTACGAAGGTCCCAAAAGTTTGTGCTAAGTAAGCGTAAAGACTGTTTCCTGGGTAAGGAAATTTGTATTTCCTTTTTCATTTGCCTCAAAATAATGCTTTGGGTTAATTATCAAAAGTTAGCTTCAAAGAAGATAATGATGACAATGAGGCATGTGTATGTGGTAACCGACGGTAAACCATTTGCAGAATATTTATGGAGGTCTACAGTGTGCCAGGCCCATGGAGAACATAAACATGCACCTTACTTTCTAGGGGTCTAAAGTCTAAATTGGAAGAGCAAACTAAATTCACGTGAAACAAGTTGGCAACTGATGTTTCTCTAAATTCAAAGTGGCTTTATTGGTAATAAAGACAGAGACCCCTCAAATTGTCTCAAGAAAATAGAGATTTATTGTAAGAGTCTATGTGGTGAGCACTGGACTTGAGATGGCTCTGAGGGCTGGTGAGCCTTCTCTATCTTTCTCCTAACCTCAACTTACGGAGGGCATCCATCTGCTCTGACTCTACCTCGAAGCATCTTTTCAAACTTAATGACTACCCCAAGTGGTATATTTTTTCTGTGTTTGGTAGTTATTTGGTAGTTCTTTTCATATTTGCTTGGTCTAGTTCCTAGGCCTCTGTGAGCTTCTATTCTGGCCATCCTGGGTCACTTGCCATCCCTGGATGTCCAGTCAGCTGTGGCCAAGAGTAGTGGATCACAGGACCACCTTAAGGGCTATGGGCAAACACCCAAAATTAATCTTGTAGTGAGGGCTATTGATTATAAAGTCGACTAAAGGTGATAAAAAAGAGAAATCACTCTGAACTAAAGAGAGTAGGCTTCATAAAACAATGAGATGGCTGGGGTTTCAATACATGTCATTTGAGTCATGAGAGAGAAGAGGAAAGCTGAAATACTGTGGCAGATTGTAGTAGTACTCACAATTATTGGTTTCCCCTCCCTATGGAAGGATACACCCCTACTCAGATGACCTGTGACATTTTGTCAATAAAATGTGAGTAAAAAGAATGTATGACATTCCTAGGCAAAAGCTTTTATAACTGTAGCATGGTTCAGCATGCTCTCCCTTCCCTGTGTATTGAGAACAACACTGTCTCAAATAGGGAATGCTCCGCCAGCTTGGGTCCCAGAATGAAAACAACTTGGAGCAGAGTCAGAGCCAGGCCATGATAGATATGTAACATAAGTAAGAAGTAATCCTTGGTTATGTTAAGCCACTGAGATTTCGGAGTCATTTGTTATTGCAGCCTAGCCTCTCCTGACTGTTACAAAGATCAAGTTGTGTTTGGATAAATGGGAGAGAGAGAGTTGGAGGTAAAGAGGTGATGAGAAGTAGGGGCATAAATCCAGATGTCAGAGAAAGGAGACTTGAATCAGGATAGCATGAAAATACCTAAAAATGAGGGGATTTCAAGAGCCATTTTGAAGGGAGATGTACAAGGTTTTGGTAACAGGTCAGAATAGGAAATGTAAGAGAGTAAATAACAACATAAAGAAATAAAAACTGGTTGCCTTATTTACTAGGTTACCATAGCTGGGAGTTAGTACCATTTTAAGAGGAAGGTGTCCTTTTTAAAAAATTGAATTTAAAGTAGGGTAGACATCTAGCTAGTTATTACCAGTAGGCACTTGGGATTGGGGAGAGGGTTAGAGACAGAGGTTTGAGAGTCATCGGAAGAGGGGTGAGTGTTGGATCAGTGAGTTCTTGGAAACTAGCCTTTTGATCTTTAAATGTAACAGGTTGTGAGAAATAGAACACAGACTTGGACCTGTAACACCACATTTGGAGAGAGAAAGCAATATTAGATGAACAGAATGAAGAGGGACTAAAACAAAGATCTTCCAACAATATCATTCCCCTGCCTTGGTGAGGCCCCAGGACAAACAAGTCTGCCCGCCCAAGATTTCTCATCATCTGGTAGAGCAAGGCTCTCAGGCAGGCCCAGGATGAGGTCTCACATGGTATATGGCACATGGCAAGGCCTCCTCTACTAATCCTGGGTCATTGGAGTATTAACGTGGTAGACCTGACACAATTAAATGGATCCCAGAGATTATTTTTTAGTTTCAAGCCTCATTCATATATATTGTCTCATTAACGTCTCTCTCACACACAAAATATAAAGTGTGTATTAATGCCATTGTAAAGCAGATGAAAGAGGCTGAGAGAAGCTAAGAAATTTTCTTGATGTCAGCAGCTACCAAGTGTCTGAGGCGGCACTCAAGTTGCATGTTCTTATTAGCATGCCACACTGCCTCTGTGATTCTCTACCTCAACCTTAGCTCCGAGAAGTCTCAGAATCACAAAACATACACAAGACACCCTAATTGGAGACTTCGCGGGGTTTAGCTTGAGTAAAGATCAGCGCAAGGGCAGGAAACCATGTATAGTGATAATATTTCGGCTCTAAGGGTCTCTTTCTTTCCTCTGAGTTTGGTAACAGTTTAGCTTCTGTTCCTGGAAGCTTTCCAAAAGCAAGACCAGGACTACCTTCATATTAAGGGGAAAGTATATCTTTTGCATTAAGAAAGATTTTCATTGATTTTGAGGAAACCTAAAGCACATATTTGCATTTTCTCTCACTTGGAGAAGTCACCTAAGAATTGGCCACTCCCTGAGTTTTCTATAGAATCTGTCTTTTACTGGAATGGTCTTCCCAGATCCCAAAGATTCCAAAAGACCACATTCAGAAGTTCCCATGGTGAGGTTCTCATGATGGTAACATCATGTGCATAATTTTATTTAATGCTCCTTGAGAACAGTTGCCGCTATGTGAGAAGCACAATTACACCCATTGTTCCCGTGGGTGGAAACTGACTTCTGACTCCAACTTTATTTTCTTCTACTTCCTGGTCCCCTTTAGGAGAGAAGGGACAGCTGGAGAGATGAGGTTGTTGGCTTACATACAATAGGTCCTGAAAGTGCCTGCAGCCCTCCCCCAGCCAAATGAACTTGGCATTATTTTGTATAGTTGGACACCATGACATTGCAGAGCCCACCAGCTCTCACTGTCTCTAACTGACTCGGGAGAGCCAGGCAGGCTCACCTCGCTGGCTTGTCTGCTTTGAGGGTGTTCAACTGAAATTTCTCCCCAAAGGAAGATAACAGCTGTATTCTTGTTGGATCTTTAAAATAAGAAGCTAAGAAGTTTCCCAGAGGCTCTGAATCTACACTGCAAGGACAAAAAAAAAGGGGGGGTTGGGGGAAGCATTAACCTAGTTTAGCTATATTTTAGGAGACAAATGCTGGGCACTGGAAAGCATGTTATGCTTCCAGCTATAGGTTTTCTGGAGAGAAAACAAAACAGAGCTTTAGGAGCGTAGAATAGAGCCTATCGCTTAAGGACGCTACAGTTTTGGACCTTACAATGAGTAGGTCTGTCAGAAAGCTCATTTGTGACCATATTCAGTTAAATGTATGCATTTGTAAAATGCTTTTTGCTCAGGCACCTTTCAAAGAGCTTCTTCTCTTGGAGGAGTGTGTATAGCAGATAGGCTTGGGCTGGTCTCATGGGAGTGAGTGAGGGTAGGCTCTATCTTGGCTGCAGCCTCTGAAAATATTACATGGAAACTTCAACTCAACTGGAAGCCAGAATCACAGGAGATCACCTCTAACTTTGTAAGGTTTATACATTATGCATGTTATTAGCAATTGCATGAGCCTCGTGCTCACAACTCCTATAAAGAGAGCTGGTGCATTCTAGCAGCCCACTAACTGGAATTCTCTCATTTAGGCCTGGAAAGATACCCAGTTCTGTGCTCATGAGGCACTTACCCCCAGGCCTCCAGCGAAGCTTCCTTTTTCCTGATTAGCCATAGTTTCATCTCTTCAAGTGGTATAGGACAAGGTCTTGTTGACTGGTAAACTGGGATTTGTCTTCATCTCTTTATCTTTTTTTTTTTTAAAGAAAAAAACACCAGTTTTTTAAATATATATATAATAATAACAAATGACTATTAAATTTAGCAATGTAAAACAACAAACATTTATCGTCTACCAGGTCCTGTGAGTTAGGAATCCAGGAATGGCTCAGATGACAGTTCTGACTCAGGGTCTCCCATGAGGTTGAAGTTAAGCTGTTGTCAGGGGTTACAGTCATCTGAAGGCCCAACTGGTAAAGGGGCTGCTTGCAAGTTTAGTCAACAGTAATTGTTAACAAGTCTTAGTTCCTCACTAGTTGTTGGCCAGAGACTTCAGTTCCTCACAATGTGAGCCTCTCATAGCCAATCTGAGTGTTTTTATGATGTGGCAGCTGGCTTTCCCCAGAGCAGATGAGCCAAGAGAAAGAGAGAGAGGAAGAGAGAGAAAGCCCAAAGCAGAAGCCACATTTCTTTATAACCTAATCTCAAGAGTGACATACCATCAAAATACCAGTGTTGGTACAATGAGAGAGAAGCTATGCACAGGTGTGAATACCAGGAGGCAGGGATCTTAGAAGCCACATCGAAGGCTGGCTACCACGCCCTGTTTGGGAAAGAGAGAAGTGGGGAAGAGGGTCATGCCCTGAAAAAGTTAATGGTATGAGCTGGCTAATGAGCAACTCATTTATGAACTAGTTGAAAGTTCTTCAAAAGTCAGCTTCTCTACTCCTCATCTCTGGGCCTTTCCTGTAAAGTTGGGCATTCGAACTAACATGATCTTTAAGTTCCTTAAGGTCTGTGATTCTAGTAATTTGAGGTTGGTGAGGAGAAGAGCGAAGAAGGGAAGGAGTATGGAGAGAGAGGAATGTGGATCTCATGAAGAAGCCCCAACACCAGAGCCCAGATCCCTGAGCTCTGAGCTAGCTCCAGACCCCAGGCCCAGAGTGTTCCACAGTTCCAGGTTCAGGCCAGATGGCCAAGTCTTACCACTTGCTGAGTGAGGAAATGGGAAGCTTGAGTTTGATAATTGATGACCTGAAATTTTTAGACCTATTTCTGTGCAGGAGCAAAACAGAGATGACTGGGGGCACTCTGAGCCTGGGGAGAGGGCTCCCCTGGTTTCCAGAGCTGGTGCTGGTTTGTATATAAATCAATGATGCTTCCTTTTGTCTAAATGTTTTTCAGAGAGTACAGCCATGTCAGCACCTTTCTCCAGGAGAGTGGCTCTTGAGATCATCATGTTTTTTTATTTCATATCCCGCCCAGCTATTCCAGGCCCTTCTACCCATGGGTGATGGATCTGCTGGATTTGCGGGGCATGTCACTCAGGGGGAACCTGGGAACCTTGATGCAAAAGTGTACTTGAAAGTCTCTGACGGGGCTAGTCCCACCTGGGCAGGCTGCCTGTGGAAAGAGCAGGGCCATGCTTCACTTGTGCAACTTGCCTTTCTTTCTTGGGTTCAGCCCAGGGAAACAGCAGCTCCTCAGAACCAGAGATGCATAGACTTTTGCAATTTTTGAGCTGAAAGACATGTTCTCAGAGATGAGTTATCTACTTCAGTGTCTGCCTTGGGCATTCTCTGGAAGTTCTCAGGCTTGATGATTACCCATGTAATTTCTTGGCGTGGCTGGTGAAGCCTGAGTCATCCCAGAAAACATCCCAGGTGTTCATTTCCAAATGCCGAGATTTATTCTCAAGTTTTGAGCTGTTCTTTCAGGAAAGCTTCCAGTTTTGTGGTTCTCATTATAAAACCAGAATTTTTAACTACTTCGGAAAGCCACCAGAGCTGAGGGGGAAGTACCCAAGATTCCCAAGATTCCCAGACCATCCAGCAAATCATCTGTACTTTTGCAGAGCTGGGGCAGCACAGCCAGGGGGAGGAGCAACTGGGTTCTGGTTGAGCCAGAGACTAAATGCTATATCTTCAGCAAGTTTTTCTTCTGAGAAAAATTAAAGAAGCCCATTTGGAAAGAAAGAGCATTATATAAACAGCTAGATGACATCAGTGGTTGAATTCTGCTACATTGAGAGCATTCTAACATTTCAGACACAGGTTTGGAATGTCTGCTGTCATTTGCATTGTCTTGGAATAAAACAAAAGTTGTATGTCCATATCATGAGTCATATGGCTCCATTTCTTGGACCAGAGCTACCCTAATGAAGACCATTTCTCAAACCTGAGTATATGCAGAAGACCTAGTTCTCCAGGACTAGGGTTTCTCACCTGGCCAAGTTTCTCCCATGATTTAACACTCACCTTCTTTCTTCCCTTATCCTCTCTTCTCTTCCTCTGCCTTCTTTAGCTCCTTAAGTATATTACGTGATCCCGGATTTGGGAGTTGAAACTTTCTTATATTCAGAATCTAAGTGATAGATGGGATCTTACAGGTTATCTGGTGCAACTTCTTCCCTAATTCAGAAATCTTCAAAGATGTGGCCTCTGATACTTCATGATAGGGACAACACTATGACACAAAGCAATTCATTTTCTTTGGATGGATCCATTACTGCAGAATCCTTGATTTCTGGATGGCATCCTGGTCTTTCTCTCACTGGGCTCCATTCACCAGCCCTGGGATGGACTGGGGTGGGTTCCCAGTGCTCTGACATGCAGAGGCTGAGGGACATCTGCCTTCTGTGTTCTGGGTCCTAGATAATCATTATAGTTGGAGAGGTGAGTCAGAGTTTCCTTCTGTGAACTCATTCTAAGCCTTTGCAGTCAACTTAAATCCCCAGGCTGTGAAACTAAGCTCTCTCATGCTGACATATTTTTTTAAAAATCTAAATACAAGGGTTTATAGTCATCACCATTAAACTTATCTTCTCATTTTCAACTTATTATTTTAGCTTTTCAAAATCTGGACTTCAATTTGATTTTAAATTTTGCAATGACTATAGCATTTCCTTACATGCACACATTCAGCCCTGCACCCAAATACACATATATCCAGACTCGTGCACATCCAAATACACACAAACACCCCTGTGCATAACAAAGGTACTTTTCATAGCAACTATGGTGTCTTCCCTATAGTCATGGCTCTTCACCATCAGCCTTCTGCCCTCCCTCTCAGTCTCATCTCATTGTTATTCCCTGTTTCAGTATCAGAAACCACAGCTCCAATTGTGACTTAACCAAGTAAAACTTATTTTTCTCAGAAAACAAGAGGCTCACAGGTAGGGAGTCCAGGACTAGAACAGAGGGGCCATGGTGCCATTGGAGACCAGGTTTCTTCTGTGTTTCTATTCTGGCATCCTTTGCAACATCCTCATGATTTCAAGGAGGCTGCTCTACCCCTAAGAGTTGCATATGTGATCCAGGCAGGAATCAGACAAGAAGAGAGAAGGGGAAAAGGCAAAAGGCAAGTGGCATGGAGCCGGTTCCTTTTTATCCAGAAAACAATAGTTCTCCTGGAGGCCCTGCCCAGGAGATTTATAGTTATTCACATGGTCACCCTAGCTATTAGGGCATCTGGGAAGGTGAATATTTGTAACTGGACACATTGCCACCCTGAAAAACAGAACCGAGGTTCTAAATAAGAAAGAAATGGAGAATGAGTGATGTGCAGGGAATTAGCAGGATTTGCCACATTTCGCACATTCTACCAGTAGTCATCTGTGTATCCCAGACACAGGCCGAGTTTATTGAGAAAAAGTTATAGAAAATAAGGAGAAGTGATAGATTACAAAAAAAAAAAAAAAATAGTCCCCAATTCCTCCCATTCCTGTATAATACTTTTTTTCCAATGTGACTTTGACATTCCTCCCATCAAAAGTCTCTCTCTCCACCATGAATTTCAATTTCAAGTGGTCTTTTGACTTGCTTTGACCAGGAAAATCTGGCAAAAGTGAAGTTATGCAACTGCCTCACTCACACCTCAGGAGGTCTTTCAGTTTCTTCTATTCTTGCCCTCTTAGAACTTAGTACTACACATGAAGAGCCTCAGAGCAGCTCTCCTAGGATGAGAGACCGTACCTAGGAAGTAGCCCAGCCAGTAGCCAGCACCGACTACCAGAAGTGTGAAGCCTTCTTAGACTGCTAACCAGTCCGATTAGAGCCAGTAACTGTATAAGTAGCCCCAGGAGCACACCTCAAATAGCTGATGCATAAAATCATGAGTAAATAAAATGGTTGCTGATTTTGGACACTAACTTTTGGGGTAAATAATGAAATAGATAACACCTTTGTGGAGTGCAAGCTGAGTGGATAGATGTGGTGGTGCTGGATGGACTCAGATCTGGTTTTCGAACTTTGTTCCTAGGAGCTCTGTGTGGAGAACAACACGGAGGCCTAACTAACTGCTTGACCAGCCTCTGCCCTCACCTTATTCGGGGTGTCTTGCCTTTACGTATTTTACAGTAAGATTCTACATAAGAATCTATATAACTGCATGAGGTCTGTGCCACTCTAAGAGGTACACACAAGATATGGTCAAAAGTGAGAAGAGAAGGTTCTGAATGACACTTGCCCATGAGGGCCAAAGTGAAAATTAGCTCTTTAATGGCTAACGTTTTCTAGAGCTTTCCATGTGCCGTGAGCCATGCTAAATGGTTGCTTATCTCACCAAATCCTAACAACCCCAAAAGAGAGGCCTTATTCCCCCAACCCCATCCCCCACCCTCGCACTTTACAGATGAAGGTAGGTACCTGTATAGGATCTCTAGACTAAAAGGTGGAGTTATAAGACGCTCAGAGTATATACATAGACAACAATTAAAGAGTTTTCTTATTAGTGAGCTTTTTTGTGTTACCAATGTTGAACTATGGCTGTTTATCTTATGTCATTTAGTTGATGGAATCTATAATTTTTTTCAGAGAACTTTAGCTAGACTATCCTTCCCAGAGGCCATTTTGGATCTCAGACATCCTTAGGGAGAAAGAAGACAAGTAGATGCTGTAGCCATAACTGACCTCGGATGCTCTTGAGATTGTCATACATTATCATCTGCCTGGGGAACCTCCTCCCCCCAGTAAATGTGGCACGAGGTGCTGTCTCTCACTGTACTGACTCCCAGCAAACACCGGATATGCGCGACCATCAGTCTCCCATCCACCCTGACAGCAGTGATTGGCCTAAGGACGGGGGCACATGCCAATCCCCCTCATGTCACCTGTGTAGGTCACGCTCCTAAATTCAGGTCTCCTAAGTTCAGGGTTTGCTCCTCTAGAGTTACACAGCAAACCTGCAAAATAATAGCATGGGGTAAAACCATGGCATGGGGTATAGCCATAGCATAGGGGTATCACCACAGCATGGGGGTACAGCCACAACATGGGGGTACAACCACAGTATAGGGTACAGCCACAACATGGGGTACAGCCACAGTATAGGGTACAGCCACAGCATAGGGGTACAGCCATAAAATGGGGATACAACCACAGCATGGGGTACAGCCAAAGCATGAGGGTACAGCCACAACATGGGGGTACGAATGGACTCTGGAGCCAGACTACCTGTCTCCAAATTCCAGTTCCACCAATTAATAGCTATGTAGCCTTGGGAATGCCACTCTCTTCATTTGCAATGGCAGGAGTAACGGGACCTAACTCGTGGCCTTTTTTAAAAAATAGGGATTAAATAAACTAATATTTATGACCTGCTTAGCACAATGACCAGCTACTTAAGTTCTGGATTTGAAAGAAAACATCCTGTAGCTCTAAGACGTACGACCTAAGTGAGGCCAGCATCCTTTCCTGGGATTGATTTTCAGAAGTAAAGAAAGGAAGCTCTTTTTTTTTCAACTGGGATTCTAAATTGGGACTTCTAGTGGCCATGATCCTCACCACATGACAAAGGCATCTCTGCTGAAAGAGAATGCAGGCAATGTGCGAAGATACGCAGAGCTGGAGAGAAACCTGGCAGGATTGAATGACCATTTTCTGTGAAACCTACGGTCCTTCATTTACTTCTGTAGCTATCCAATACCCTTCCCATGAGCCAGCCAACCCCTCTTTTTATTTCTGTTTGAATTAGGTGGGTTTATTTTCTGTCTTTTGCAATTGAGACGTTCTTGGCTAACTCAGGTTCTTAGTTCAGGGGTTGCAAATTCAAATGCCAATGGGAGCTGGGAAATCCAGTGTGGAAAAATCATTTTTAATGCTAAAGAGCATATAAGAGAAAGATGTCTTTATTTCTAAGAAAAACGGCAGTGCAAGTGCGAGGTCAATAGCACCTGGCCACCGTGTGAGGGATGTCACAGAATGTGGTGGAGAGTGTGGAGAACTGTAAGGCATGTGCTCTGTCTACCTGGCACAGACCAGTTTGCCAGGAGAACTCAGTTTAGCAATATCTTCTGATTTTTTTTTCTCCAAAAGGAACCATAAATCCATGACTCTCCCAGTCTATAAATGTTGGATCAAAATTTCTTACAATATAGTGCAATACATCTGTAGATGAATGCATCCCTAAGGTTGCCAGTTATCACCATAGCCAGTCCAGTTCCAGGGTTCCCTGTGTGGGGCCTAACTCAGGGGTCTAAACAGAATGGGAGTCCTGAGACTCTGGGTCTGGAGTTTGACCTCTATCAGAGGGTTTCTGGATTCCCCTGCTCCACCCCCTACATCAAAGCTGTCCTGTGTGTAAAAGGACTCCCTGTTGTCTGGTGGACCAGACCCCTCCTCACCAGTGTCCTAACACCTGTCTTTGGCTTCTTACCTCCAGGCTGTCTTTTTCCCTATGTTTGAGGTGGAGAGGAATGAGGTGCTGACAGAGGAGGCCTGTCAGCCAAAAGTGACCTCACGATATTGGATGCTCTAGTTTTGCTTGGGTTTTTATAGCTTATGTAGCTGGAACCTCGCTACTAGGGCCTGCAGCAAGAACACAATGGCCAGCCAGGCAAATAACAAGGAGGGAAGCTCTTCTAGAAGTCTCAAAGGGTACACCTGTGGTGGCAGCCTCCCAAGACCTATGCTTCTGTCAGCTGAATCTTCAGCTTGCTCTACTGAAGCATCCCTGCTTAGAACAGCAGAGTCAGGGCAAATGACTGTTTCAATGTGGGAACAGCAGGGAGGGATTTGGGGCTCTCTTTCTTTTGTCCTGTACTTCTGGAAATTAGGAGGAGAAGATTCTTGTGATGCTCCAGCTCTTGTTGGTGCAGATGGAAACAGCCCAGAAGTAACTCTCCAAGAAATATCCAAGGGTTTTGGGGGTAGAGGTTGTTTCTAAGTGAAAATGAAAAGAGATCCTCCGACTCCTGTCAGAGTAAAATGAGATGAGAGATGAAGCAAGAGGGATGAGCAGTAACCACCCTCCCCTGCCCCCAAATTTGGAAAACATGAAGAGAGAATTCATAGGTCCTCTCTTGGAGGCAGTCTCCAGGGCCTTCCCTTTAGGGCTCAGCAGCAGCTCTGTCCAAGGCATGTGCATTTCAACCTTATTCACCTGGTGCCTATTGGGGGCGAGGCCCAGGACCTAAGACAGGCAAAATATTCTTGAGTGGTCTCATCAAGACTATCTTCTTGTCATTTATCAAGCTAAAGAGTGTCTGAGATTCTAAAGGAGATTTGCAAGTGCTGAGCCCAGAAGAGAGAACTTAAGGTTACATCTGGAACCCTCTAAGGTTTTGCCTCAATTTAGAATCAGTTAGACTATTAGCACCTGGGCATCAAGCTGTTTCTCTACTCCCTTCTCTCATCTTGATCTGTCTCAATCCCTCACACAGAAGGGCTCAAATAATGTTGCTGAACTAAATTGGAATAATACTCAGAGGAAATTCATTCATTCATTCATCTGTCCATTTGATAAGTGCTTACGTTTGCTAAGCACTGTGCTATCAGTGCGGTTAGGGCCCCCATGGGCTATTCCATGTGAAGGGCACTCCTGGAGTTATGCTACTCAGTACAGCATCGGATTTGTGGTCCTGCTTAACTGGAATAAGAATGCTGAGCTCTGGACAAACTGGAAAATTGAAGATGTACCCAAGGGATACAAAATCTTGTTGCTGCAGAGGATGAAGCTTCACATGGGATTCAGGCGTGAGTCAGAAAAGTTAAACCTTCCTCCTGTCGTGATTGTAGGGGGTTTCAGAGTCTAGGTAGATGAACCTGCTAACAATATAGACTCAATTTCTTGTCATCTGCAATTCCAGCAATATTCACCTGCTCTTTATCATGGTTATCTTTTCTCAGCATCTTAGCCTGCTTTCTCCTTGAACTTCACCATCTCATTCCCTAAGGACTGCCTTTTGCCCTACCAGCTTTCTCTGTTTTTTTGAGAATGTACCAATCCTCATTCCTGGTCTTTTGTTTCTGCCCTTTAACTCTTCCCCATCCCTTTTAACTCCACCTGACATGGATGAGGACATTTGGATTATTGGAACTGTGTTCTCCATCACACTCAGTTCTTTGCACCCTGTATCTTACCCTCACACATACCAGGGAAATTTCACACAGATTCTTGGTTTCCAATTTCAGCTGAGTCCTGACTAATGACACATGGAAAAAGGGAACTAAGATGAGGATTAGAAGGATGAGAGGTGATGTGGTGCGAGTGGGTGAGCTCAGCCGGACACAAGAGGGAGAAGGTGCATGGTCAGCAATGTCAAATGCTGCAGAAGGGCAGGCAGAATGAGAATGAAGGGAAGACTATCAGGATTAACTATTAGGTCACCGATGACCTTTGAGGGAGATGTTTCTACAGAGAGCAGACAGCACAGACTGAGGAGAGAAGGAGAGGTGAGGAAGTAGGCACATGAAAAGACGTCTTTAAAGGAATTTGGCTGAGAACGAGAGGAGAGTGTTTAACAGCCCAAGTGCAAGTTCAGACTATTAGGGGTGGCTAGACCTGGAATTAACTCCTAAATTTCACTCCTTGGCAACTGTGACCTTGGGAATGTCACTGAACTCCTTCAAGTCTCAGTTTTCTTTGTGAACAGAGAGGATATTGCCTATTTCACTGAGTTGGTGTGAGGATTAATCAAGGTAAGGCAGATAAATCTCAATGCAGCTGGCACACGAGTACCCAAATTATCATCTTCCTCAATTTGTATGCAGGCTCATAGGAAGAACCAGGGGGTTAATTGATGGGGTTTGCCCTAGAGGAGATGAGAGAGGATGAGGTCAACCTCTAAAGGCAGGAGGAACAGTTTGTCCTCTGTGGCACGAGGAAATGAAAGGAGGGAGGAAGATGCAAATCACATTCTGAGGGAAGGGGCTGGACGTTGTGGAAGTCCACACCAGAAGGTCTCTACGATGAGCTGAGAAGATGAAGCCCTTCTCCACCTTCAGTTTTCCAGCCTCTCTCTTCCATCTGACCAATCAAATATTTGAAGAAAGATGTCATGTCCATAAATTGTTTTTTAAAGACTGAACATCAATGTTTTCTCGTGTTGAGTTGTATCTACACTAATACCAACTTGTAAGGGATCCTTCTGATATATTAAAGTGTCTCTTAAAATGTGGACCCAGAATTACGGCTAAATATTTCAAACATGGCCTTCCTTATAACAAGCCCAGGGGGCTCCTATCTCCTTTTCTAGACACTTATGACTCTGCCAGCACAGTCAAAGGTTGTCTGGGGTTCTAGCTGCCAGATCGGCCCTTGGTTCACAGTGAGCTTGCAGTCAACCAAAATCTCCAAGTCAGTTTCACGTACAACACCATCAAGATGAGATTCCTTCTTCTTTCGTCTTTTTTTTTTTTTTTTTTAGAATCACTAAATACAAAACTCTGCTTTTAATCCTTTAAATTTTATTTTCATTTTGACCTATCCTTCTAGTCTTTCAGATTCAGTTCCCCTGGCCCCAGAGGAGGATGTTACATTTCAGACCTGTCAGGTGACTCAGCCACGTTGACACAAAGAGTCTTTGTTAGTAACAGCCAGTCACCTCCGACTTCCCTGGGGACAACACGGACTGTGCAAACCTGCTTCTGGTTTTGAATGCCCATGAAGATGTGCGAGGAGATGGCTGCTCACCTGGGCCACAGTCTTATACGAGACTTCTTTGGAGAAGTGGACCCCTCCCAAAGAACTTGAGGTACAGCTTTCATAAAAAGGTTCTGAGTAACATCTACTTTCTAGTCCAAAACCGTGCTTGGGAAATGAAACTAACTGTACAGAAAGGTTGATGAACATACATACCCTCCCTGGGAGGCAAATGGAGGCAAGATTTCCAGCTGGCACCTATTGGTGCTCGATAAACACTGAATGAATACAGAATGAATAAATGAGTCACTGAGTGAATGAAAAAAAAGTGTGGATGATTTTGCAGTCCCCTTTAATCTAGGCCACAGCTTACTAGACACAACAAATTTGCTCTAGCCCTGGGTTAGAGATAGTGGCTGCCCAAGGCATGGACCTGGAGGACTTGGGTGCCCAAAGATTAAAGAACTGCCCTCACCTGTCTGGTGACAGAAGATCAGGCCCTGGAAATCTTTGCTCTTCCTCCAGGTCACTTGGCATCTTATGTTACTCTCCACTGGGCGTTTTATTCTGCCCTCATTCCCTCCTCCCTCATTTTCCTGGGAAGAGCTGGTGTGAAGATTAATTCAAAACAAAATAGCTATTTTGAAAAGCCAGCTGTTTCACTCCTACATTCCTAAGAAAGATTTAGTGTGAAACCAGTTCTCAGGAAGTTCCCCATAATTCATAGATACCATCGGTTCCATCATCACAGAGGACAAGGGAGGAAAAGAGCTAAGAAGAAACAAATGTAGTTGCTCTCACCTTGGAGAGAGGTAAACTGAGGCAAAGTCTCAGCTAGGGAGTGGAAAGTGACAAGAACATACAGAAGGCACTGCCACTGCTGTTTTCAAGGACAGGGCTCTGCCTGAGATTCCCCAAGCCCTGGCCATGGCAACTTTGTGACTCCTCTCCATCTCTTCCAGAAGACAGGCACAGGGACTGAGAAACCAGCCACTTCAAAGACACAATTACAATGCAGGAAGCAGGACCCCCAGCTTCTCCTCTTGATCATTTTTGTTTTGTTTTGGTAATTGACATGGATTCAACAGCTTTGTGAAACAATTTTTATTAGAATTGTAAACTTAAGGGCAAAGATAGTGGTTTTTTTCCATCTCTGTGACCCACCATGACACTTAGAGCAGTCCCTTATACATAGTGGACGTGTAATAAATATTTCACAAAATGATAATAATAATGAGTGCTTTTCTAACACAGGCTACTTAGGCCCATATTCCACTAATATTGACTGAGTCCCTAACAAGTGCCCACCAGCGTTTTAAGCACTTTGGAAATGTCAAGCAGTGAGTGGGGAGGTTGGGGTCCTTCCCTAGAGATAGTTCATTGCATGGTTGTGGATGACCTGCCAAGGTGGTTTCAGTCCTCCTGAGCTGCAGAAGGAGCTCTGGGATCAAACAACCTTATGTGGAATTCCGCAGTTCATTTATTTATAAACGAACCCTCAGTGTCAAATGGTAGTGAAGTATATCAAGAAACACACCCGACTTTATTTTTTCACTAAGAAAGCTGCTATTGTCTAATCTCTAGCTGAGAAGAGGTCAAGTAGGGACATGGCTCTTGTGCCTGCTCTCCGGCTCCCGGCAAGTTTCCTAAGATGTTCCTGCTGATCTAATGCCATTTTAAATCCAGCTGTCCTTGTGAAATTGAGATAGGATTTGAGGCCTTACTCCTTAAGGGCAGTGACCCTTGAATGATCAAAACAGATGATGATGGGGAAGGCTTCCGCAGGTGGTCCCGGGCCATTCTCTTAGCATTTGTAACAGGAGAGCATCTGTTACTGTTGTGTCCGAAGTTAATTATTCTTTTCCCCAACGGGCTCTTCAACAACACCAGCATCAGAGCTGTTTCTGTGAGGGGTTTTGCTGTGGCACATTATGCGGTAACCTATATGGTAGAGACTCCTAGTATCCCCCCCCCCATGCCAATTTTACCTTTCTTCCTTAGTAGTGGACCTCCCAATATTTAGCTGGCATACAGAGTAAAGGGTGCCTTTCCCAGCCTCCCTTGTTGATTGCGTCTATGCCTGTCCAATGATGTAAGTGAAAATGGTATGTGGGGGTGGGAGGAGAGAGAGAGTAGGGGAGGGAGGAACAGAATGTATATGCCAAATGCTGAGGATGGTGAGAAGGCAAGATAAAAAGATGCTGGCTTCTTAACTTCAGGAAACCTAAATGCAGACTTCATTTACATGAGAAGAAAATAGATTTCTGTCTTGCTTAAACTCTCTTGCGGGTGGAGGGTGAGGTCATTAAAACCTGAATCTAATTCTCACTGGCACCTGAATAGGGCGTGAGGCTGCGGTTTGAAGGTTTGAAGGTTTGAAAACCTCTGGAAGTGGAACAGTTAGTTACTCCAAGAACTTTTTCCAAGTCGTGGATGGGGCATCCAGATCGCTATTCTCCATGACAGCTTGGGGTAGGGGGTGGGGTTCAAAACAGTCTCTGGAAGGATTCTCAAGGAAAGGATACTCAAGGAGAAAACCTACTACGGTCTGAAAATTCTGCATGACCAGAGCAAGTCTCTCAGAGTTTCCTTTCCAGGGATGTGTCACTAAAAGCACAGCCGACACAGATTACATGGTTTGGAGGAAGGGAGGGGAATGGTTTTGATAAGCAGCAAGAGAATGCGAGGCAGCATTTTACCAACTCCGGCCTCTCTACCCAGGTTTCTCTGTTATCCTTTCCCTCTGCCTCTTTTTGTCTCCTTTACCTGAAGAAACACATCATCTTTGATTGCTAGAAATCAGTTTACAATCCAGCCAGCTAGCAGTCAGTTCTCTTTAAATGAAAAGTAATATATAGTCCAATTCAAAAGGGCAAAAAAATAATGCATCAGCTCAAATAACCAGGGGCTTCGCACACAGCTGGATTCAGGTGCTTAAGCAGTATCAAGATTTTCAGCTTTTCTTTCCTCTATATGCTTCTCTCTCCCCAAGTGGTGACAAGATGGCCATCAGGAGCCTTAGGATCACGTTGTCCCAGTTTAGTGAATTCTGTAGAAAGCCAGCTTCTCTTTCTCAATCGCTTCAACAAAAATTCTGGGACTAATTCTTTGAGTGACTTGGGCCTGGGCCTATCCCCAAATGCACTGTTGATTGGCCAGGTGGATAGTCTATGCTGAGACATGGTAAAGTCAACTCACCAGTGGGTGGGGGAGGAGCAATGTTCCAGGAAAAATCAGGACAATGCTAAGTAGCCAAAACAATGTTTTACAACTGTTACATCCAGGGGCACCCGGTTTTCATAAATCCTGCCTCAGAGGCAAACCTGGTTTACTAATTTCTGTGCTCTTCATTAGAGAGACACATACATGGGAGAGCCACAGAAAAGGACATTGTTAGGTCATTAGTCAGACATGAGAGAAAGGAGAACAATGGAATAGGGGCCCAGCCTAGAGACCGCCCAAAGAACTCCCAATGGTAATAGAATTTTGGGCACGCACATGCGCACTAGGCAAAGTGTTATATAGCAGCCAGATGTCAATCAAAATGACCTCATTTGCCAATCACCTAAGAATGCCTTTGGAACCACCCATCACGGCCCAGATATAATACAGACATACCTACTTCTGGGGTCTTTGTGATTGTTTCAGCTCTTAGGTAAAACCATGTGCCTCCTTAGGGTGTTTTTTGTCTTTCTAAAATACACTTTTAATAAATCTTTTCTAAACCACACTAACCTGTGATTCTTCACTGTGTCAATGAGGGAGAATCAAAGAAAAATGCTCACTTACTTCTGCACCGTTATTCCCACTCTCTGCCGTTATTCCCACTCTCTGCCTTTGGAGCGACACAGAAGTTCAAATCGAATCAGCCCCAACGGTAACAAAACAAGAAGGGAGGGCGGGGGTGAAACCTCTAAAGGGAGGAATTCATTTCTCCCAAGTCGAAAGCTAGAGCGGTCCAAATCAGGCGAGGGAGATGCTGAGGGTGTCGCTGCTTGCTGTACCGTGTGGCAGGGGCTGGGAACAGCGCATGAGTATGTCTTTTGAATCATAGTTTCTTATTTGAAATCATGGCTAGATTTCCCTTGACACAAGAATTGGGTGTAAAGAGCAGTTAGGCAGGGAATGAGGGGCCTATGCTGGGTACGCCTGAGGGAACCCCAGGTCCCTGCAAAACCGGCCCAGCAAGATATACAGGTAGATATCACTGCACTTAGCTGGGGAGGGGGGGTATAGTTATCAGCACCCCACCCACACCTCCACCCTGCCTGGGGATTGGAGGCCGCAGGGAAATGCCTAGATGCCCCGCCTCAAGGAAAAGGCCAGGAGAGCAAAACAGGCCTTTTGCGCGCACATGCACATCACTGTCACCTATGCAGCAGGTGTTCCTCTTGCCCATGTTTCACAGGTAGAAGCCAAGGCTTAGACCTGGAATTTAGGTGACTTGCACAAGCTACAGAGACTCTTCGTCACTGTGACAACACTCCCCTTCCCAAATAAAAATGACCAAATCTGCCATTATGTCACCAACACTGCTGTTGGTCTTTGTGGGAGAGCAGGAAAATGGCCAGGGTAGCAGTACCATCGCTTCTGCAGAGCGAGCTCTACGGCGTAGGGAACACAGTGGGGTTTATGTGTATACTTGCTCTCTGTTGGCCTGAGATGCCCAGCCTCAGGGCTGGGCCAAGCCTGAGATGCCCATTGCTAAAGAGGGCACCTCCTTTTCCTTCTCCCTGGCATCTTGGGTACTTGGATAACTACAGTTAGAAACTGGATTGGGAATTTAATTTTTTTTTTCTGTAGTCTGGTGCTAAGAACTGAGGATCAAGACTTGGGATTTACAGCACAGCCTTTTCTTACACCATTTCCTAAAACCAGTTTAGATTATAGTCATCGAAAATCAGGACTGTGGACTCTCTCAGGACCGACCTAGAGGAGAGAAGATAAATTCTCATGGAATAAACCAAAAATAATCTCTATTTTAAAAAATCAAGACCAGAAGTCTCTCACCATTTAAATTTTACAGACTAGTAAAATCTGAGCTGCAGGGTTAAACATAACAAACAACACGCAGTAACAAATATTAAAGATATTATAACACAAAAGCATTAGAAGCAGCACCAGAAATTTGCTGAGGCCACCTTTTAATTAATCTAAGTTGAACATATGGCTTTGGTTACATGTGTTTCCAGGCCAGAAGCATGAAAGCCAGCATTCCTGAGAGAGCCAGAAAGAAAAGCTTCCAATGCAGGCCATGGAGCAAGAGAGTGTCCTTCCCCACCTCCACCTCGACACCCCAGGTTCTGGTGCCCCCACCTCAGGATGCACACAGCACCTATCTTCTTCTTACTTCACTCCTGCAATCACCGCACTCTCTTAACCCTGGAACTTGCAAGATTGTGAGCTCTTTCAAAGGGTGAATGTTGCCTTATTCCTTTAGAATCCATGGTGTGCTTGTGGAGAGAATGAATGAATGATCAGAGATATACAAATGGAGGGAGACAGAGAGGAAGGGCAGTTTCCTCTAACTAAGAAAACTTGCTCTTTCCAAGAAAATCCTTGACCCTGGAGAGAGTCGACAGAACAAAAAGCAGTAAACTCTTGTATTAGTAATTAACTTATCATTAAAGGTGAGAGGGTAAGTCAAGGTCTTTCGATTAGAAGGTGTGGAGACCCACTAGCTTCCCTCCAGCACTGTGGGGTTTATTTTAAGGCTACACATAGATAATAAAATAAGGGCTGTAAACCAAATAGGTCTAATGGCAACAAAGGACAGGCCACATGGCTCAGCCCATTGGAAGGAATCAGAGCAGCTGAATGTGTGGAGCCTGACAGAACCCCAGACACAGTTCAGGAAGCAAGATGGTTTATGTAAGCAATGTCCAAAGCTATAGAGAACTGTTATAAGAGTTTATTAGAGCCAAAACTGACCACATTGCCATGAAGCAAGATCTCAAATGCTACAAAGAATAAGTTTTGCAGTTTCTTTTATGCATTTGGAATTAAGAAGGGGACAAGGAAGATTATAGGAAGATGGAAGAAAGCAAGGCAGGAATTAGATTACGGGATAGTTAAGATTAGGGTGGTTATGTTTATTTCAAAAGCGTGTTAACCTAGATGCACAAGAACAATGGACGGGGCTTTCTTAAGGCAAAGATAAACCTTTTACTAAAGAAGTCATGCCTGGGGCATGACTACCCACCATGACCTACCCACTTAGGAATCCACAATCAGCTCACCATGTGAGGTTACTTTCTGTATAAGTCCCCTTTTTTTCATCCCCGATATCAAACACAGCTCTAAAAAACAGACACTCTATCTCCTGACCAGCTCAGCAGCAGGCTCCATCAGTCCTTGACTTCTTGCTCTGCAACTAGGGCAACTCAGGTATTTCCTTTCTGCCTCTGCTCTTTCTGCTGCTTATTCAAACGTCTGCTGCTTCAGGACCTCAAATGTCTGCCTTGTCTCTGTCTCCTTTACTACCAAGTGTGCCTTCTAAGCCACCTTGTCAAGTTTGCCAACATAGAGGATCTCATTGGTGTAGTGGAGCTAAGCCTTTGCTGGCTGACCAACCAGTAAGTGGGCTGCTGCTGGGACCAGGTGCACAGCCCAGGGTGGTAGGGTCATAGGTGTGACTGTGTGTGAGCAGAGGTTCTTCACAGAGACCAAGAGCATAGCAGTTGTCCTGAGGGCCAGGGCCCCCAGCCCATGATCATAGATCTGGCATGATTAAAATGTGAGAGGGAGGGGTACAGATTACTTGGAGTGACATGTTAAGTTTGTACAGTTTTCACAGTACTCATGTACTTCTGAAAATCATAGAGATTTCTTTTACTCTGCAAAGTTAGGGAGCACATATCCCTAGGTCCCCCTGACACCACATATGTATGCTCCACTTGAGTCAGGGACTCAACAGTGGGTGTTTAGTGTGCATTTCAGTTGATAGGGAATTGGAGGGAGAGAGGGCTATAGAGGAAGAAGAGCATGAAGCCTTGACCAGAGATAGGATGTGCTGACCATCTAATTAATTCAATAAAAAGGAAACGCGCCGGGTGACAAAGCTGGTTTAACGGAGGCTATGAAAACAAAGATGTTGTGCACTCTGAGAACAAGAAAGAATGCTGAAGTAAGACTGCGAGGTTAGATACGAAATTGGCTAATGTCCTACAGGGTAGCACAACTATAACCTTGAGGTTATTTTTTTCTGCCAGATAGAGACCATTTGCATCTCTACTGAACAGAAAAGTCATTTACATTTTAACAGTTTCTACACGATATTGTCTAATTTTACAGAAGCATGCATCTCTGGACTCTAACGAATAATAAACAGTAATTCAAAAGCTGCCTTCCCCTAAGAGCCAGATGACCCCTGATGGGCTCGTTAGACATTGTTTTAATTTAAAGGTGAAAGGCCTTTTTGCACCCTTCCCACTCCCAAGTTTTAATAATTCTTCTTAACAGAGAAAAATCAACATTTCGCTTAACGGTATCAAAGAAAGGAAACAATAGTGAATGTGGGCGGCATACGCCCAAGGGGTGGGGCCCCCAGGGTTCTCTACCTGGCATGGAGCTCACGTGACCTTAAATCTGATCTCAGCGGAACTCAGTGTCCTTATCTATAAAATGGGGCTATTGGACTGCACACTTGGTAAGACATTGCCCTAAAGGTCATTTTCGGGAGAAAAAAAAATGCACCACACCCTTTTACACCCATAAATCCGGAGAGAGAAAGAGGAAGCGGGGAACAGCCACAGAAGCAATTTCTGTGAAACGTTCTGGGTTGGGAGAGGATCACCGCAAGCTGCCAGGCGTTGCTTCTCTAGTCGAGTGTGGTACAGAAGGCTGGTGACGATCACACTTCTCGGTCATAAGTCAGATTGCTCACTTCCACCCGCGCTGGAGTGGCGGCTGCGGCCGGGTGGCGGGGCGGCTCCGCGCCCTCCGCGGGAACCGCCCGCGGCTGTCTGGGCGGCGCAGCCCAGCGGCTCCTCCCTGCGGGCGCTGGCGCGGGACACGCAGCCGGCTCATCCGAGATCAGCCCGCCGCCCCCAAGGGGCCCTGCTGCCGCGTGGTCGCGGGGCCGGAATCTCCTTGGGGTGACTGTGTCAATGGGCAACCCTTGTTTTGTTAAAAACACACTGCAGTTTCAGACAACATTTGCCAGTCGCCAAGGGCGTCTTCTGTTTTGACAGAAACGGGGACGTAACAAATCGCTGACTTTGCCTTGCAGGCTGTCGACGTTGGTGTCTCCGCTGTTTTACCCCGGAAGGATGGAGATCTGCACCCGCCATTCTCACTTTCCTTTTTAACTCACTTGACTTTGGCTAAGCGTCAGATGTTTTTGCTTACACTTGAGCCACAGGACCAGGTGAAGTGAAAGGAACACCCTCTTTTCATCTCCGTAGTAGATGGAACCGTGGGTCCCTGCCTTCTGATTACTCGTCAACTCCACCTCACACCAGACCCACAAAAGGCCCAGAATGAACTCTCTCCAGTAATGTCATACAGGCATGCCACCAAGAGAAAGCAAGGAATGGGCCAGGCGAGGGGAGAAAACAGCAACAGGCGTTTGAGCTTGCAGAGGGGGCGTTAAAACACAGTACTGAGCACTTGTCCATCGCTGCTGCTCAGTGGGGGAGGGGAGCGCCGTGGGCATTTGAGGCAAGACACGTCTTGGCTTAGGATGGGGCTGCGCTGCATAAAGTTTAGCGTCACTAGCTTCCCCTTGCATTAAATGCCAGGAGCACATCCCCATCTTTGTGACAACCTAAAGTGCCACCCCTATGTCCACTGTTAGTTAAATCACTTCCTAAACTACATTCCAAATGACATTAATTAATTAGTTCCTTGAGATGTAAGTAGGTATGCTATAAAAAGAGTCCATGATCAACATGCTGGGTTTGGGAATGGTGGGTTAAAAAAAAAAAGAAAGAAGTTCTTTACTACAGGATTTCTCAGAACCTTTAATATGTAAACATAAGCTTTGAATCATTAAGATTCCCCAATCTAATTGAAATGGAATTCTTTCTCTCTGGCACTCCAACTGGGTTGACCTATTTTGGATAACTCCTGACTACTCTGCTCCCCCAGAGCTCCCTTTGGGGACTTTTGTGTCTTCCACCATGTGAAGCACCGGACTGAGCACTCAGAAGGCCCTTATGTTTTTACTGAATTGAAACAACTTCAGAACTCTGGCAAACCAGAACGTGTGAAGCTACCAGGAAGAAGGCCAGAGAGCTCAGAAACCAGTGCAAAGATGACCTCACAAAGAAACCAGTGTGCTGAGGCCCCTTGAGCCCTCAAGGGGCTGCATCCTGCCTCTGAGAAAGAGCTAGCCGACAGGCCTCTTTAGCTTGTGTGTTTCAGGAAAACTAAAACAGATCTGGTGTTTGGAAGAGGAGTATGTGTGGATGAAATTTTTCAAATGCTGACAGATGGATTGAAGGTCTCCTCTCCTGCTGGCCTGGCAGCCTCGGAGTGGAAAGCCTTGCCTGGGAGATGGGTCCCGGCTGCTCTGTGAGATGCAGGAAATATAAGTCTAGGCAGTTATAATGGCAGTGAGTCACAGTAAACCGACAGCCATCAAGTGCTCAGGAGGGAAGCTGCAGCCAAAACTTTCACCGAGCTGAGGAGCAGGACCATCCCGTTGTGCAAAACACAAAGCAGAGCGTTCAGGTCCAAGGATCAGATTTCTCAAAATGGAAGCCTGAGCTGTGCCTGCCGAGTTTCAGGCTTTGCTCCAAGGTCAGGTGGACAAAAACCTGCCTATTCCCATGCAGGAAGGTACTATGCGAACACACCCATTCCTCCCAGGGCATGGGCAGCGGGCCAGGGCTGACAGGGATCTGCTGATTCCCATGAAAAACTGGGTGAGCAGCCAGTGTCAGGGTCCCAACACCTCACCCACACCCTCTGTGGCTTGTAAATCTGGGTTCTGCTTTCCTGGGGTACTCTGAGCTGGTGAAGCTTCTCTCTGAGCAGTTTATGTTGTTGGCTCCTAAATTTTTCCAGTTTAACCAGACTGGCCTGTGCCTGGGGCCCTGTGTTCAAGATTACAGCAGGAGGAGAGGAGAGGAGAAGGGAGGGGAGGAGAGGAGAGGAGAGGAATCCCCACTTCTACAGGGCTGGTGGGCTCTGAGGGCCCTACCTCAGCCTGCCAGACAGTCCAGAGTAGTTTTTATTTTTTCTTTGCCTGGGCAACGTTTTTGCTCACAGGTCACAGTCATGCTTATTAGACTTGGATGACAGTAAACCAATGACTAACTGGGTAATTAAAGCCACAAGTCAGGAGGCCTGGGCGGGCCCCTCCTCTGGAATCTCTAGCATGCTGTTGCATAGGCAAATGTCCCTTGTTCTCCCCACAGCAGAAATCCTTCTGTGAATAGAAAACCTTCTGCGGCGACTTCCACCATCTCCCAAAGTCACTTCTCCACTTGTCCACTGCTCCATCTCCTCCCCACCGACCCTGTCCACTGCAAAGAAGGAAGAAATCTAGCCGCACTCCTCACCGCTGCCGCAACAGGAACATGACAGGTTTCCAACTAAAACCAAAGTTACTCATCAGAGCTTCCTGCCCGGCTGCTGCGCTGGAGGGCATAGCATGCCTCCCTCAGCTCTTTCTGTTCTATACAACTTCTCTGCTTCAGTCACTGGAGAGGCTCCCCACTTCCTGGGGTGAGTGGATGAGAAATTCAAAGCAGACAAGGCTACAACTGAGAAGACCCCGGCTTGCTTCAAAGACTGCATCTCCTCTCAGTCTGAAACTCTCAGTATGTCTCCCCACTCTTCCAAAACAAGATGAAGAGCTGCTGAAGCTTTCAGTGACCCTAAAGGCATTCCTGTATTTCTCTATCTCACTGGGCCCGAGGCCCTCTACAGGAATGCCCCTAACCTCTCCTCGCCGGGATGCTTTCTGGGGTTCACACCTCTTTGGTGCCCTCTCTCCACTGCCGCTCTGGCGGGCCCAGTTTCTTCCCTCTTCTCCACTGCCCCCTCTGGCCCTCTGTTCTTCCTTCATTCTTTGTCTTAAGCAGCAGCCCCTTTTCCACCAAGGAGACATCGTGGAGGAAGGGCTGCAGCTGGGGGGGGGGGAGGGGCTGGGGGCGTAGGGTGGGCTATATGATTTTTGTATGCTATTCTAGAATGAGTTTATGGTTATTTTAATTAAAAAATAATTAACGTTCCCTCCAATTTTTTTGAGGACCTTTGATTCCAGGAAGGTGTAGACCATGTTTAGCCGCTGGCTCCATGCTCTTACCTTAACCCTTGGATATAAAGACCTAACATGAGAAGCAAGAGTAATTGGATTTTACTTTTTAGCAAGAATATCTTTCTACTAGACTGTGAAACTCTAGAGGACAGGGGCTCTCTGATGTTGAATTTCATGGTCTTACAATAAGGCCTGGAAAAGAGTAAGTGTTCTCAGGTGATTTGTGTTTGTTGGATTACTATCATTCTCTAAAAAAATAAATAAGGAAGTCACTCTGTTCTCAAGATGCTGCATGTGAAAATGTTTAGGCCAAATGCATGTTGATAAATTGTACATATATCATCTACCCTCCATATCACCAGGAAATAATGTTACCAAACCTCTTGTCTCATCCACAATTTTATTATCTGTATTTGGCAATCTAAGACATAGCAAACCAGAGGAGCCTTATGAGACCAGTAGACAGACGAGGGCGTTTGAGACAAAGAAATTCAGTGGAGTTCTAAACCAAAATGTAAAGTAGAAATGTGGTCATGCTGTAAAGTGGCCCGAAACCTCGAACCTGCCCTAGGTGTCACCATCTGCCTCTGGCCTTCGGGGCCACTGAAGATGCTCAGCTACAGCCTCTCCGCTGTGGCTGGACTTCCTGGCGGGCCGGGCCCGAGGGAGGCGGTGGAGGAAGTACTGTGGGTGAGCTCAGTGAGACAGATGAAACACAGTGCACGCCCATGGGTGACACAGGGAGGTGGCTTAGGACAGAGGAAGCTGTAATGTGGACCGCCCTCTCTGCAGAAGTTGCTTCTTGTCCCCTTGTCCCCAAACATACACTCTTACTAAAAAATAATAATCGTGTATAACTCTGAAGGAAGGTCCACACCTGTGTGCACATCCAAACCTGTGTGTATATGCTGCCAAATTTCTTTGTTCCTGAGGAGAAATATAAGCTACAAAAATCACATTCCTTTTCTGCATTGTATTGCTACTGCTTAAAAAGTCAAAGAAAAAAAAAAGTGCCATCGAACCATCTATTAACAGATAAATTTAAGCAAGAACGGTGCAAGTCCCCGCCAGTTGCTGATGACTGGTTTTCCAGAACAGAAAGAATTATTTGTCTGTGAGGCAGTTATTTAGGGTAATGAGAACTACCAATTTAGTGAGGGGTCAGTGGTTTGCTTATTTATTTATTTTTAAATAGTAAAATCCTCTGAGTTGCACTCAGATCACTTACTTGAAATAATACCAAACAGCAGAATTATGGTGATAATTCAACCACTTCCTGGCAAGTAACAGGTATTTGATTTTATTCTACCTTTCTAAAGTTTAGAAGTCACTTTGAAATTAACTCTAAGGAAATCTTCTCTGGTTTCCCTTGAGTTTGCTGATCCCACCAAGGAGACAATGGGCAGGATCCCCTGGGAGATGCTCTGAGCAATGGGTTCAAGTCCCTGCCCCCCCACCCCCATGCTATCTGTTGCTAAAAAGCTGTGGCACCAGGGCCGGAAGACTGTGTACTGGTCACAATGAAACAACTGGCAGCCTGGCAGAAGTTGCTCATGAGAGCAGGTATCTGGGTTGTTACTGACATTACCACTAACCTTTTGCCAAGGAGTGGATTTGGTTTTATCCAGAATGGCTCAGTCTGAATGCATCCTCTTGGTCTAGGGCACCTTCGGGGACTAGGTTAAAAATTCTTAACCTCCACATTGAATAGATTCTCGAGCAGTGGGGCCTGTGTTGCATCTGGGTTGTTCTGGGACCTCCTCCTGCCCAGCCCCTTCCCCATCTAGAACAAGAGGTGGGGGTGGGAAGGTCTCTACCTATTTTGTTGTCCTTGCATGTGTCCTGACCAATCACAATGGCACGGCCAAGCCTTGGCTCCTGGAGTTTGTCTTTGTTTTTTTAAATAAATGTGCATTTTTAAGTAAAAAGAGTATTTAATATGCAATGAAGCATTTGGAGAAGTGTTTCAGCTATTCTTTGCTTTCAAACAAAATGTCACTCCCAAGATTTTCCTATTTAGAAATTCTGGAGCCACCACTCATCCACTATAATGTGTGTCATGAGTAAATGGTTTCTGGTAGGATACCGAAGTACATAAATGATTTACCTTTAAAAAGTAAATGGTAGTTCAAGGTTGTCCATGCCATAAGATGACTTGGGTCTGAATGTTTTTCTAGTGTGGGTAAAGATATGGTGTTACAGCCTGTATATGGGGTGTCATACTTGAGGCAGTCCCAGGAGTGAGCTATCCATTATTAGGGGTTATTGGGAGCAAGGAGCAGTCAGAGGGAGAGAGAAAGCGAGGATCCAGGGCACTGCAGTGGGTTTTACATGGCAGCCAATAAAGGGGATTTCTAGGGCCTTAGAAAGCCAGAGCCTTCCTTACCCCTCCAACAAAGGAAATCGCCAAGAAGGAGGTAGGTTTAGCTCTTACAACTTAAGAACCTCCTTTGGAGGCTCTGCTTATTTGGGAGCAGAAGAGAGCAGACCCAGACCTGTCCTTGAGGCCAGGCTGTCTGCTCAGAGACTCTGTAGCTAAAGATGTGATTTGCTTGGTCTGGGGAATTTTCTAAAATAAATGTACCATTATTCTAAAATTGAAAAAATTCAAGTAAATTTGTGAATTCTGGCTTCTTTCAAAGAACCAGATTGTTGGCAACACGAAACTCTCACTGGTACACGGCAACTACAGGCAAAAGCAGGTGATGGGCAGCCCGGACAGCCAAGCCCCACCCTCTCGCCATCTCTCACCGTCTGCTTGGCGGTAAGGGGCCACCACTCCCCTGTTCTCTTTGCCACTCAGAAGGAATCTAGACACACATTTCCAGATCAAAGTCAGCCCAGAAAGCCACTGCGTGTTCCTGCCTCGGCCCCCATACAAACACAAAAGACTCCTCCCCATTTGCTAAAGCCAAAGAATGTCAGGATTAACGCATAATTGAAACTTTTGAAAGAAGAGCTAAAGGAAGCTTTAGCCTTAGCATTCCAAAGATCCTCATTAAAACGGTGACTTTTTGTAACTCTGGGACAGTTGGAGACACTTGACTGAATTCAAAAGCTCACGTGAAGGAGGCCGGCCTCAAGGAGACAAGGCCGAATTGTCGGGATTCTTGACATGCTCTTTGGACCTGGGGCTGGCTCTGTGTTCCAGACCACAGCACAATGGTAACAAAGCCCAGGCCCTTGGGAGCAAGGCAGTGGGTGGTCACAGTCAGTGCCCCCAGAGAGCCCATTTCTCAGGCTCCAAAACTGAACCAGCCAAGAAATGGCAAGTTCCAGAGCTCGAGCACACGTGGCAGCCCTAAAGCAGGTGCTACGGCTCGTCGGCTGCTCCCCGGGATCACACACCACTCTCTCATGGGGATTCACTCGGGGGGCTGCCATCTCCTCTGGCCCGATTGTGTGGAATTGTGTGGACTGTACTAAGAGGGGTTTTGAGGTCAGAAAACACTGAAGCCATGTGAGGATAGCATCTGCTCCAGGGGTGCCAACTTGACTGCTCTTCAGAATCACCTAGAATACATTCAAAACACCGGTTCCCAGCCTCCAGCTCTCTCACCATCTTCTTCCAAAACGTACACAGTGACTCTCCTGAGCAGTCAGTTTTGGGAACTACTGGTGTCGTCCAAACCTTCTATTTCTGAAGGTATCAGCCTAGATTGTGTAACTTTCCCCAGCTCACTCAACTGGTTTGACAGGACTGGGGTTAGAGTACAGGTCTCTTGACTATAATCCAAGGCTTTTTTTTTTTTTTTTTTTTTTTTACAACAAACCACCTCCTGGTTATACCCACAAAGGGGCCGCCAGACTATCCCAGAGATTTTAGAAGTGGAAGAGGGTCAGAAGCATAGTCTTCGTGCATGTAAAGTAACCCCAGATAATTTCCCCACTATTGGCTTCTGTTGTGGTTTATGGCCCAGATGCCTCAGTCTCAAGTCATCTGGGCGGGAGATTCTGCTTTCAGCTCTATAATTAACACAGTTTCACTTGTCCTTTGAGAGGTAGGGGAAAGAACTGTGCATGTGTGTGTAGACTTCCCTGTGCCTCAGTTTGCCTCTATATAGAATGGAGAGACTGACTGGCACCCTTATGTCTGGGTCTTTGGAGATCTGCAGATCAATTGACACTGGCCACACTGTGATCTCCCCTAGGCAGAGAAAGAAGCTTTCTCTGCCCACACAGAGCTATTCCTAAACTCAAGGCTGCTCTTGCCCCATTTTATTAATTTGGATGTCAACATGCCATGGCAGTTCTCTGGCTACCCTGTGTGCCCTCCAGGAAGGTCACCTGTCTCCTCTTGGTTTCTGGAGGGCTGTTGAAATATTTACTGTGGGTGGTCTTGGAAGGAGCCCCAAGATAAAGAAGATAAAAAATTAAATACTACTAATAATCATAATAAACAGCTAGCATTGAGTTGTTATTAAGTGCCGGGCATTCTGACAAACATTTTACATGCATTATTACATTTAATCCTCACTACCATAAATGAAGTGTTGTGAATATTTCCATTTTATGGATGTGGAAAATGAGACTCAGAAAATGTAAAGAGCTTGCCCAAGATCACATAGGTGTTAAATGACAGAGCCATGATTCAAACCCACATACTTCAGTATTTAGGGGCAAAGACCTGATAAAGGGATTTGATGACAGCCTACTGTAGTCATGAGCTTGACCTTTCACATAGCACTGCCTGATACTTCGTAGTGGGATTTTACACCCTGATGCAGCTTAGGACAAGGGCAACTTGGGCACTGCAGCTGTGACGGTCTGCTTGGGAGGTTAACAGCTCCATCAGTTCAGGGACTGCCTGACCCAGCCTAACCAAATTAGAGCAAGTAATGCGTGTGACATAATTTGACATGTACATTGTTAATTGAATCCCATAAGAGATGATTTTAAATAGACACAAATGCCATGCTGTGTGAACTATTTGGGTTATGAAGCCCTGATTCTCTGACTCTTGTAGGAAAAAAGAATTGTGTCATGATAAACTAAAAACCCCAAGAAGCTGCTCCAGGGCCAGGAGAGCAGTAGTCTAACTGGATTGGGGAAGATTCTCCCTGAGGTCACTCTCACTTGCTCACATTTTACCCCCAAAGCCCAAATTAAGAACCCCTAACTCTACCACCCATCCTCAAAGACTTCTTAACCCCTGGGGGACTCAGACAGCAAAACAGGCACAGCTTGAAGCCCCCAAATTCACAGTCTCCCATTTGAACTCTTCTTGAGGTCACAGAACCAACAACCTACCCAGGGGCCTTGGTGAGGGACCCACACAGGTGCACTGGCTGTGGCAGTCCCAATTCCCAACTCCTAGTCCCATTCCCTCATCACTAGCAAGACTGACCTGTCCTGTTTCTCATGCCTTCATACTTGCTTCCTGACCTTCATAAAGAATCTGCATGCCCCTATGTGCTAGCCACTGATCCTAATATCTTAATATATGCCCATCCTCTCAGACAAGACCTGCTGACTCTATGACATATAATCAGCACCTAAGAAACATTTACTGTTGAATCAACAAATGAAAGTAAGTGTAGCAAAGTTTCTCTGGAAATCCCATGCCTTTCCTCAAACAAGTATTCACTTTCTGGCTAGTAAAAATGGATTTGGGAGCAAAAGACCCTTGCTCTTTTAATAACGGAAGCCCTTTAAATAACACCAGCTGATGAGGTTGGCCAAGAGAGGTGCAGGACACATGGCGACCTCCTCCCACACACTCACTTTTCTCCCCTCCCTAGCAGGGTCCCATTCTTTCCAGCCATGCAACTGAGAGGAATTGACTCAGTCACAAGTCTCTCGGTGGGCTTTGGTAGGCTTAAGCCACCCAGGGGGCTCCATTGTCCTAGCCACCCCAGCCATAGTGATTGGTCTGGAGATGGCTGCCTGGCCCAGATGCAAGGAGACTTTGCCAAGGGCTTCATCAGCTGAGAGAGTCTAAGAATAAAGTCAGTACCATGGGAGACTAAGAAGAGATGGAAAATCACTGGGTCTTCATTGAGTTGTTTAGCTACTGCATAAGACATTACCTGCAGCCCACCTGATTTCTGAACTTTTCAGTGACATAAATGAATAAAGCCTCTTTTTTGTTTAAGCCAAATAAATACAGAACACAACAATAAAACCCCTTGATTCCTTTTTATAACTGATCTCAGAGACCACGTTTTGTCATTATAAATTACTTTTATCTTATAGCTTACTTAAACAAATAAACATACCAAAAAACAAAAACCCTAATTTTTCACACTTCAGCCAAAGCCTTCCCAAGATCCCTAGGCTTGTGACGTCTTCTTATTTCCACAAGATAGAAACGTATCATATAAAAGAAGGCTGGAATCTGGCTGGTATGAGAGCTGCCATGTCGTCAAGTTTCCAGGTTTCCTCTATCTTTTTGTTCTGCCATCCTTAACCACAGCTTCCATCTTCAAGTTCACTTCATGGCCCAGTGTGGTAGCTAGAGCTCCAGCCATCGTGTTGTTCCAGGAAGACACAGAAGGGAAGAAGGAGAAAGAATGAGTGTGTCAGTAGTCTAGCCCCTCTTAAGTTACCTCCTCCGAAGACCTACCTGACAACTTCTGTTTTATATCAACGGCTATTCCAGTTATAAATGTGACTGACAAATATAGTCTTTTAGTTGGGCACTCTGCCACCCATATTAATATCTGGGTTGTTACTAAGGAAAAAGGGAAGAGTAGATACTGGGTAAGCAATTAGTTTTTGCCCCACCCTACTTATCCAACAAGGTCAGCTTCTGTGTTCAGTTCTGCTGCTCGGAGCCTGTTCCTCTGAGGAGAACTCCTGGTTCGAGCTGAAATTACTCTCGCCATAGACCCTTAACATCCCAAGTTGGTTCCCTACTGCACCCCCACCCAGGATCCTCTGACCAGCATCTTCTGATTTATCCAGTTAAAAAGCATATTTTGAGCACCTACTGTCTTTTATTAGACCACATCAATCTTTCATTAGAATCTTGGCTTCCATTTAACTCATAACACACTTGAACTTCTCTGTCATGCTCTAGTCAGACCTCACATATACTTACCTTTTTTTCCCTGGAACTGTGTTCTTTCCAACACAGGTTACTCTTCCGGAGTCAGTTTCTAACTTTTTTTCTAGCAGTAGCATTCTCCAACCCACAGGTATGGCCCCGGGGGCCTAGAGCAACAAGGACTAAGGCCACAGCATGGGCAGCTGTGTCAGGGCCCAGCTTCTCCAAATCTTCATGAGTGACCAGAAATGATCCTGCCTGGGGACAGATGACTAAGTGAGGCCAGGACTATAATTTTTTTTTTTTTTCAGTTCTCCCAAGGCCTTCTGCCCCTTGATTGTGGGGCTCAGTTAGCAATGAAGAGTACACACAAGGCAAAGTCAAACAATAATAATGAAGCGAATTATTGTCTCGATAGAGACAAAGTATCATCTCCTCCCTACTTCACCTTCACAAAAGAAAAAAATAAGAAAAAAAATCAACATCTGATATTGCTAACATAATGCATTACCTTGAGTCTTCATATAAAGAATCCCTTTCAGAAGTATCCATTTTTTTCATGTGAATTTTCCCATTTTGATTTTAATTGTAAACTGAAAGCTATTGTAACAAAATTTTACATTCTATTATGTCTTTTCAAATAGAAACATCATTAGGCAGATGTGAACAATTATCTCCAACTGGATTTTTTTTTTAAGTTAGTTTTCAGAAGAACAGCTAAATTGTGCTTTAAATCATTGGTTTAAAACTAAACCTATGTGACTGACATTATAGGTTTAACTAAGGAGGGCTCGATTTTGGTTTAGAAAGTTTGTTAATTGGTCTAGTCATCACTTTTATTAGAGCTATAGGTATATTTTTAACGAACAGATTATAATACTGCACATTTTAGGGCCAGAGTGTTCATCATTTCGATGACCAAATGATAAATGGTGAAAGATTTAAGAGGCTCTGTTGCTATATTGAGAGGGCAGATAAAGAAACTCCAAAAGAAGGTATTGGCATATGTCCTCTCTGCTTTTCAATTTCCAACAACAGATGGTGACATCACAGTTCCAAACATTTCTCATATATTACTTGGATTAAACAGAGCTTTAGTCTCCAGGGACAATGGCAGCATGAACTAAAAAGAGGTGCATTTTGCTGATCAGCCAATCTGTACTCAGGTATCACAATACTGTCAGAATGACAGGATCCCTGTGGAAAAGCAATACTGGGAATGACTCCACCTTCCTAGGAGCACACACAAGCACCCAGGGATGTTGCGGACTGGTTGGATATCAGAGAATGTGTCTTTTTGGTGCTGGAGAAGATCTACTAAGGAAGGCAGACGGTGAAACAGACAGGACTTATCTCAGAAAGGTCGTTTGAAGGAGAATTGACCGAGGAATGACGTTTTCTTCTGCCGTTGAGTAGAAAACCAGCCAAGTCCTGGCAGCCCTACAGGCTGGGCTCCTTTCCAGGGCTACAGCACCCCTACAGGCAGTGGAGCAACGTGACCCTGGCAGCAAAGAAACCCTGGACAGGCCTCTCAGGCCGTGGAGCCTGACCACAACCTCGCTGATTAGAAGTTGCACTGTCCTTGGAGACGCTGTTCTTGCCTTGACTTTCAGGGCCTCCCTTTGTTCTTCCCCCTGCCCCCTCCAATGTACCACAGCCTGATTTCCTCTCCCTTTCCTGCTGTAACATTTTGCTCAGAGGACCCTGAGCCCTGGGGGAGGGCAGCTGTGGTCTGTATCATTTTACACAAGGAACACAGGTTCTGTACAACTAGCTGTGTGATGTTGGGCAAGTCATTTAACTTCTCTGTGCCTCAGTGGCCACAACTGTACAGTGGGGATTATGATCATGTTCACCTGATAGGGCTGTTTGCGAGCCTTCAATGGAATCCTGTAAGGCACTGAAGAACAGTGCCTGGCTCATACTCAGAACTCCACGAAGGCGAGCTATCGCCAGAAGTAACAGGTGAGCCGTTTCTTCTATTGCACTTTCTCCCTGGATTTCCACTTTGCTAACATACACATTGGCCTCTCCCACACAGGACAAAGATGGTAAGAATGTCTCATTCAGTCTCACAGTCCTTTAATTCTATCAGTCATTCTCGACATATCGAAAGATATCTGTGTGCACGTGTGCAGGTAGGTTCATGTAATTATAGTCTATGCTGATTTGGTTAAGTTTTAATCTGATGGTGAAAGGCTAAATTGCATTCATTCAACTTAGTGCACAGGAACATGTGAATAAAATGTAACTAATGTTATCTTGGTTCAAATTCCTTTTTCCAAACCGATGGTTCTCTCAATGAACCTTTGCAGGGCGTTTGTTTTTTTCTTAGTTACAGCGGAGAGTAAAATAAGCGCATCCAGATCTTCTCACATGGCCATAGACTGATGCCAAATTAGGTCTGTGGAGGCCTCATTTTGGCTTCTCTGGTCGCCATACAAAACATATTTTTCATGCACATTGAAGACAGTCCGTTAGTTCTTGGCAAGGAGAATTAAGTTTTCAGAGCTGCTCTCTCTAACAAGCCTCCCCGCTCTCGCACATGAAATCTCACTGAAGGGGAGAGGCTCTCCCCATTAATGGAGAAGAGGGGTGACCTCCATCTGAGATCATCCAGCTACCGCCCTCCATAACACCCCTGGATCCCATTTTGGATCAATCATTAAGTTCCCAAGGCACTGCCCAGATTAAAATCTCTCCCTCCCTTTCAAGAGAGAAACATTTTTATTTCAAAATCATACAGTAAGGGCTTTGAAACTTCGTTCGTAAACCTGTCTTTGGGGAAGGCATGTCCATTCACCTTGGAAATTTTTCCTCCATGCCTTAGGTGATACATTGACTGAGCTTCTGAGCTCTCACAATGCAGCTGAAAAGGCAACAAAGAAAGTTTTGCACCTGTCTGTTACAGTGGAAATGTAAGTCATCATGATGTGGGTCTAGCCAAGATTCTCAATGGAATCTTTCGATTGGTTCCTGGGAGGAAAATTCAGTAGATTTCTATTCTAATACCTGACCTCTACTGGGTGTGGGCTCCTTGACCTAAATGTACTCTGAGTAAAGGCTCCTTCAAGAAAGGAAGATCAGCATTGTAGTGAAAGGTGCTGGGGTGCTAAGAATCAATAGTTACGGGCAACCAGGATTTTGGAGCATAGTTACCATAGTAACATTGTCAGGCCCAAATGACTGTCATGAGGTGAAGAAATCCTCTTAAAATAAATGAAAGCAGAAAAGGTATATTTATAAACCTCTTACAAAACACCTATATGTTCACAAAGTAGAGTGTGTTCTTTAGGGTACAGGTACTCAAAGATGGGAAATTTCATGACATTTTCTTAAATTAAAAGAAGTTATTCTCACTCCCCCCCCCAAAAAAATAGTGTGTAAAAATAACTAATACATTTTTTAATGGAGAGAGTTCTAAGAAATCATAGGCTTGTACACTTAGATTTTATGCAGTTGTGACATTAAAATTTTGCACTAAGCTACCAACAGCTTATTTGAAATTTGTAAGATGGTACTTGACTGGAAGAATTTTTATGTCTAAGTTGTACAAATTATTTCTGACAGGATTAATAAATAAAGTGTCATAAAATTTGTTATGCAATGGGAAAAGATATGTGTGATTAATGATAACACAGATGAAAACACTCGAGCACAGCTTTTTCCTTGCTCGTGAAGCTCTCTTTATCCCTCACTTGCATTTCCTTACTAAGAGAATCACAATTTTATTTAGAGCAGCAATGTGCTCAGCCAAAAATACTCAATTTCATAGCTTCTCATGCAGTTAGAGGTGGCCATATGTAATAGTTCTGGCCAGTAAAATATAAGCAGAGATCCCTGAGAAGGATATTGTTGGGAGACAATTCTCCACAGACTCTTTTATATCACGTGCCATGTATATCTTGCAAACAGAGGCACCGTTTTACACTACTTTCCCAAGGATGTTTGAATGGCACACAACCTTGGAAGATATGCTGCCTCTCCAGAGCACAAGGGAAGCTTACTTAGAACCTTGGGAAACAGAGATATTGTTTCTCTCCAGAGCAACAGGGAGGCCTATCTACTGACCATTTTGTAAGATCTGAGGTCCCTGAGTTCAGCTTTCCTGTGGGCATTCTGTGGGCCATTCTGTATTGCCCCCTTGGGACCTGAGGGCCAGGAAAACTGACACAAATATGCTGATGCTCATGCTACTTTCTGTGTTGCGAATAATAAAGTCTATTATCTCTAATCCAGGAGTCTCATGACTTCTACCGGTGTCCATGATGGAAACCGTGGCAGGTAACTTTTAGCTTGTAAATAAGGTGAAATAGACACTTCGTAGTTCTTGGCAGGATATTCCTTTCAGAATTAAAAAAACAAGGTAGAAGAAAGCTCTTGCCAGTTGGCCCTTCTCTTTTCTTCCTGACTTGAGGTACAGCAACCATTTTGTAGTGACAGTATGAGGACAGCATGAGGACAAAAATCTGCATCACGGATGGCACGGCAGAGCAAAAAGATGAAGAACCTGGGTCCCAGATCGAGAGTTACTGTAGTACTAGCCGTGGATTAAATAATTTCAGACTTTTGGTTATACGAGATAAATGAGCCTCTACTTGTTTAAGTCTACATCATTTGTGTGTTTTTGTTTCAAGCAAATGCATCCCTAGAGTTTGTGTTAAACACAGTAACATAGTAATTATATAATAGTAATTGTTATAAATAATATGCAACTTAGGTCTAGTATGTTGTTAATTTCCCTTCTTGATCTTGATTCTACCTTTCTGTATATTAACATTATTGTATGTATCTCTTATTATCTAACTCAAATCCTTTTGGGGAAGACATATGTAAAAATCAAATCAGTAAGTACAATTTGGTCCTGGGCCAAATGTATCCCTGAACTTTTGTGAGTTATCTCTTGAGTTTTTAGTCAAGAAGGAAAAGCAATAGGACTATCCTTTTCTGAAAATTTATACCATGTGCCATGAGGCCTGGTTAGTCACCAATGTGTATCTAGCTCCTAGCACAATGGCTGGCTGATAGTAGGCCTTCAAATATTTACTGACCAGGTGTTCATAAAAGTTCTCTCTTTAACATATGTGTCGGTTATGATAAAAGAAAAGTAACATTTAACGGAGAGTATTTCAGTACATTAGGTTTGTTACTTGACTACAATAAGTGTTTTAAGAAAAGAGCACAGCTCAACTTCAAAAAGTCAACTTTTAATCTTTGTTCCTAAGAACTACAAAATGCCGCATAACTTAACAATGGAAACAAAAGAATCTACTCAACCCCAAAGGCTGATTCAATAGGATACCAGAAGTAATAACAATTGTGATCAGATATTAAAACATCTTTGAATGTCATGTACAAAAGTAATTTTTAGGACATTGGATAAAATTGAAAACATATCAATTAAAAAATTGACTAATACTCAAGATGAGCATAAAAAAGGGCAATTTAGAACTTTACACCAAAAATAGAATAAACAAAAAGATACTGTACACAATAAAACGAGTTACAAACTTCTTTAGTGTTATTTTCGGTATGTTATGATTTCTAGTTTCTGTTCAAAACTTGAACTATGTGAAGTAGCCTATAATATGCGTCCTCGGTATGATTTCTGTTAACAAAAAAATCTATCTGAACCGCAAGGAGATATTATTTCGTACCCATTAAGATGGTTGTTATTGAAAAAAAAAAGGAAAAGGAAAATAACAAGTATTGGCAAGAATATGCGCTGCTGTAAAAACTGTAAAATGGTGCAGCCACTAGGAAAAACAGTTTATGGTTCCTCAGAAGTTAAACATAAAATTACCATACAATTCAGCAATCCCACTCCTTGCTATAAACTCAGAAGAACTGAAAATAGGGCCTGAAGCAGATACTAAAACATCATTGTTGATAGCAGCATTATTCACAATAGCGAAAGGTAGAAACAACCCAACTGAACATCAGCCTACAAAGGGATAAACAAAATGTGGTATGTTATTATATGATATACCACGGATTATTTTAATGGCAGAATCAGAAGTCTCTACCTACATTATCAAATATGCAGGAAGGAATGTGATAGGAATGGAAGAAATCCTAAAATAATATTTTCACACATGAATTCCGGCCCAACATATGGGCCTGAGGGGTAGCATCGGGGAGCTCCAATGATACATACTCTTGAGAGTTGAAGAATTAGGATAAAATGTGGCACATAAACAATGGAATATTATTCGGTCATAAAGAGAAATGAAATTCTGCTATACATGCTACGACATGGACAGACCTTGAGAACATTATGCTAAGTATAATAAGCAGACACAAAAGAACAAGTGTTGAATGATTACATTTATAGGAAGTACCTAGAACAAGCAAATTCATAGAGACAGAAAGAAAGAATGATGGTTCAGGAACTGGGGGTGGGGGATGGGAAGTTATTGCTTACAGGGCGTAGAGTTTCTATTTAGAATAATAAAAGATGTCCTGGAAATAGATAGTGGTGATGGTTGCACAACATTGCACGTGTACTCAATGGTCACTGAATTTTACATTTAAACATGGTTAAAACAGTAATTTTTATGTTCTATATATTTTGCTACAATAAAAAAATTCTCTGAAACAAACCAAAAAAGAAAAAAAAAAGGGTCTTGTTTGTTCTAAGAAGAGAAAATAGACCAGATTTCTAAGTTTTGTTTGTGGGTTTTGCTTTTTCTTGTCTTTGGTTTCTTCAAGCCCCGCCTGCATGTGCTATGAAGCAGAGTGACTAAAATGCCCGCATGACGTTGCCAAAGCCTGTCAGGCTATGGGTTTGAGTGGTCATGTGCCTCAGGAAGTCCTGCGTCCCGCGGAAAGACTTCTTGTTCAGCAGTTTTATTTTGTGTATCATTGGAGCTCCCACCAGCCTATGTTGAGCCAGAATTGTTTGTGAAAATATTATTTTAGGATCCCTTCCACTCCTATCATCTGCTTATTTTCCTTCCTGCATATTTCATCATGTAGATAGAGATTTCTGATTCCGCAGTTAAAATAGTCTGTGCATTAGTTATCACTTCCTTGTGACCCACTTTATACACAATTTCTCATTCTGGCATTGAAAGCTCAGGTTTCAAGAAAAAAATTCTGCAACTAAAGTATGCGTCCAGGGACAAAAAAAGGGAGGGAGGCATTGACTGAATATCTATGGGTAACACTCAAAGGACCCCAATAGCGGGCACCCAAAATCAACCCTGAGAATCCCCACATCATCCACTCTCCTTCAAAAGCCCTCAAATGACAACCTCTCCAGTCATCCCATGCCCATAATCCCACTTTTCCTACTCCCCCCATTCTCATTTCCTTTCTAAGAAATACATCTCCGCATTGAACTCATCAAACGCTTATGTCTGTGGCACGTCATGGTGGTAAGTGCGTTGGGGGACACAAAGGGCATTGCAACATATCGCCTGCTCTGAAGAGGCATGTGCGCCAGTGCAGCCTCTCTTCCACGTGCTATGAGCACCGCTAAAGGTTTGTGAGATGCGGGTTCCAGCGCCCCACTGCCAGAAGATCCGATTCAGCCGCTCTGCACTTTTAACAGCTCCCGGGAGAATTCTGATTGGGATCCTAAGAACACATTTTGAGAAATGCTGTTGATGAGCTGGAAGGCAGTAGAATATGTTCTGTGTAATAGAGACGTAGCTCCAAAACACCGAGAGAACAGGGAAGGGAGAGACAAAATCGCCCTGAGAGATTGACGGAAGGCTTCTCAGAAAAGAGCTTTTACAGGAGTTGAATCTAGACAGGTGGGCGGCACTGCGGGCATCGTCACCTGCCGCCGCCCCACCCCCGAAGGTGAGGGCAAGACTTTGGGCCACATTCCTCCTTTCCAGAGTCTTTGGAGCATTTGGGGAAGAAAAGAGATTCTGAGACAAGAAGGTACACTCACCTCTGAGGGGATCCAGATGAGTGATACCTTTTCCTGGGGTACTCTCCGGACGGGAGCCCCAGCTCCAGACCGACCTGTTAACAGAGGGCCTGGACAAGGTCTTTCACTTTTCCAGCCTTGCGTGAGGGCTGATGTTATCTGTTCTGTAGACCTAAGTGATCCAATGTGTGAAGAATCCCTGATATACAATTAAAATTTGACACACGATAGCTAATGTTATTATTCTAGATTTTTCTTTAGGATAAATTCCCAGAAGTGGGATTACTAGAATAAGAAGTGTTACTCAATGGTATACAGAGAAACTGTGTGAGCAACTTCTGAGTTACATAAAAGTGTCTCGATTTGCCTTCTCAAGGTAAAAATGTCCATTCATATCATTATCAAGGTATTAGCAGTAGTCATCCCTAGATGTGAAAAGCGTGGATCCATTTACTTCCTCCTCCTTCTCTTTCAATGCCTGGAAACCCCTTTAAATGAGCACTCTTTCACCCTAGGAGACCCCTATTAAAATGCAAATATGCTAGCCTGAGAAAAGTACCACATTCAACTCCAGGACCTCCCTAGCACACCCTTTCCCCAAGTGATCGATTCCACTGCTGGCTGTTTAACGCCCAGCCCAGAATAAGGACAGATGGAAGGTCTGGAGCAGCACTACCATCCCAGAAGGGCAAGCCCAGAATCAGAGGCGGCAGTGGCGGTCCTAAGAGCTAGAGGGACAGCAAAACACATCAGATAGATGCTCAAGGTGACAAAACCAAAAACCAAAGTAGTGAGCCGGTTTCCACGGGGGTCCTTGAGAGGAAATGACCGCCCTGCAGTCTGAGATGGCTTATGTTCAGAGTCTGGGGGCAGAGGAAGGAAGTGATGGACTTTTTGATATCTCCTGCATTGTTCTGTGAAAGTCCAAGGTTTGGGTGAAAAAGAAGATCATGAGCTTATCTGCATGTACCTATTATAATTAGTATAGTAGACCAGAAGGTTACAGTTTATATGAGCTCCAAAGTAAGAAAGTCACTCTGAAAGTAATGCTAAGATCTCAGAGTACATGCCATGACAGTTTGAAATGATTCATTAAAATGTTTTTTATATGAAAACTTTCCTTTCTTGATTATCTTATTTTATAGTTGTATTACTTTTGATTATAGTGTTGGTTTAGGAAACCAAAACCCCCTAACTTTTCTACCAATACATTTTCATACCATAATTTAGGTCTACTTTTTTATTTTTTTAGAAATGTATTGTGAGATTGATGTTTTTGAAATGCAACTTTGTTGTTTTGGCTCTTCCCAAATTGTCTTGATTTCAGTTTGGAACAGAAACAAGTTTTCCCTAGAGCTCAAAGCAGTCTCTGCTCAACTTGGAGTCTAAATTTCTAAACTCAGCATTAGAGTTCAAATTTTAAGAAACAAAGAGATTTCCAGGGTCTGTGCAGAAGAAAGGGTGCCCAGCTTGTCCATAGGAACAAACAAAGGCTGACACTGTTTTGCATTTATCATATCGAACAAAAAAAGGGAGATGGGAGGCCGAAGGGAAGGGGCCGGCCAGGCTGTCATCCTCGAATATACATTCCCTCCAACCTTGCCATCGACCAGACCTGCTTGACTGGCCTCTCTATGTTCCTGCTATTGTCAACGAACTCATCTTAAAGGTAATAATGTTATATTCCTTCTTCAAAAGAAGAAGGGTACCAGGGGAGAGAAATACCAATCAAGTATCAGCTACTTGTGTCTATGAGGTTTCCACAGAGCCCAGTGTTTAGAAATTCAAATTGAAGGCTGTGCAATAGTTCTTCAAGGATATCTAAAGCGTATCTGGCGGTGATAGGAATGGGGGAGATCAGCTAGGAAAGGCCTGGCACACACAGTGAGGTGGGCACCCAGCAGCAGGAAGCAGGCAGAAACCAAACGCAGCCAGCGCAATTTTTCTAACGAGCAAATCTGACTCCTGTTTCAAGCCTCTTTCTAGGTCCCCGCTTCCATACAATATGTTCAAGACCTAAACTTGGCATTGGGGACTCACAATTCTATTCAGAAATGCAGCTTTTTAAAAAGTTGCATTATGAACTATTTAAAATGCACAAAAAGCCAAAAAGAATATAACCACACACATACCCATTCTCTGACTTTAGAGATAAAACCTTATCTCTAAAACCAGCTGAAGCTCCCTTACGAACTCCCACAATCCCCTCCTCCCTCACAGAGGTGACTGCTATCCTCCATGTATCATTATTCCTATTATTTCTTTGTAAATTTACTTAACATGACTCCTTTATTTTGTTATGACTCATCATTCTTCCATAGAGCCTCTCTTGCTGGGTAATTTTAGTGAAGTCCAAGAAGTGCTATGGAGAGATAATTTAAGCACAGTCGTCCCTTCAGGCATATTCTCAGGCTTTTAGACTGTCTCTCCTTTCCCTTGCTACTGTCCAAAATGGTGTCTGGGTAACTCATTGGGTGGGAGGGTATTGTCTTCATAACCTATGGATGAGGGTTGGGAGGCAGAAGACAAGGTGCCAGAAGCCACCCCATGTCCCCTACATCCTCGCCAGCTTCCACTGCAGGGCGCCTCCTTCTCTGTGCTTCTGGCTTAGCTAGAACCTCAGTCCTTCTCCCAGGTAGACTCAGCTTGCTCAGCTTCCCCTGCCTCTTTGACTCCAGAAGTTCTTGCCAGTGTCCTCTCCAGCCCTTGGCCTGAGAGGCCCACCCAGCCTCTGTTGTGGTCTAACCTTGCCTTTCACCACTGAGGACCCATAGGGTCTCTGACTCTCAACTCAGCCATCTCCTATAACATATGGGAAACTCTGAGTCCAGCCCACTTTACATGGAAGCTGGAGAGAGTTCAGGAAGGCCAGACTCCAACCCTTCCTCTTACTATTCGCACTACTCAGTCTGTGTTACTCTAATGGGCCAGGGCAGTCTGAGAGGCATTCTCCTTTCAGATCAAATATGAAGCAGGGACAATCCCCCAGGTTTGGTGTTCACATCAAACTACCTGACAAGCAGACAAGCTTGTCCTTTATCTGTACCCTCCTTACCTCCGTGGTAGGTAGTCTGCAAAGATAACCACTGTTAATTCATCTCTCCCTACATGTGCACACTGCTCCTCCCATTGAGAAGTAGAAGCTACTTCCTCTCCCCGACTCAGGGCTGGCTTTGTGACTCTTTTTTTTTTTTTTTTTTTAACAGAGTGCAGTGGAAGTGATATTCTGGTACTTCGGGGTCCAGATATTAAATGCACTGGCAGCTTCCTCTTCCTCTCAATTAGAAGCCAGGCACCAAGTAAGAAGTCCAACTACCCTGAGATCACTGTGCTGTGAGGAAGCCTTAGCTATCCACATGGAGAGGTGAGGGAAGGAGGGAGAGAGGGAGGGAGGGGAAGGGAGAGAGAGAGGTAGAGAGAGAGGTACACAGCCAGCCCTGGCTATTGCATTTATCCCAAACATGGGAGTAAAGAAGTTTTCTTGGATGTTCCAATTCCAACAGATACTCCATGAACAGAAGAACCACCCATATGAATTCAGCTCAGATTGAGGAATGACGAGAATGCTAAAATGTAGTTCTAAGCCACTAAGTTATAGGGGTAGCTTATTATGCAACAATAGCTAAATGGCACACCTCTCCAGCTGCATTTTTCACCACCGTCTGCCTTATACTTTATTCTCCAGCTCCTACCATCTTATGGCTTTCTGCATATGTGATGCTGTGTCTCACTTCTATACCTTTATTCAAGCTATAATCCCTTTGCCCACTTCTCTCCTCTGCTCTTTTGCCTGGTTACCTTCTGTTCCACTTTTGTCTTATTTCCTTTTTTTCCCTGCCTAGGCACCCGTGAAAGCCTATGCAAATCGTTCTCATTGCACTGATGACAGGGGTTGTTGTAGTCAGTTGTCCAGAACAGAAACCCTCACGGGATTAAACAAATATGGTTTGGTTTGCTTTTCACATAAGAAATTTATTTAATTATATATTTATTTACTTGCTTGTATAATGACATTGGTTAACAAAATCCTCACATAAGGAATTTAAAAGTGGCCCTTCCGGGGCAGAACCACTGGCTTTACAGTGTCAGCAATATCCCAGTTTCCTTTGGCTTCCTGCTCCACCACCCTTAGAATAAGGCTGTCCTCCATGGCCTCACAACATGGCTACTCTGCCAATAGCCTCGTACTTACCTTCCAGGCAGGGAGAAGGGAGGAACAAGGAGGAAGAGGCAATGCCCATACCAGGAAAGCCCCTGAGTTATGGGGGTGGCTTTCCCAGAAACCTCCCAGAAGACTTCCACTCAAGTCCCACTGGCCAGAGCAGAATCTCATGGCCATCAGTAGCTGCAGGAGAGGCCACAGGAATTGCTCGGGGAGCCTAAACTTTGAACTAGAGGCAGTAACTGCTTAGGGTTGTCTCTGCAGGGAACAAGGAGAAAATGGATGTTGCATAGCAACTGGTAGTTGCCTCATTCTTTACCTGAAAAACAGGATTGGGATTAGGGCCTACCTTGCAGAGTTGATGAAATGAAAAGAATGTGGGCATCATGTTGTTCTTAGTACCAAGGAAACGTGAGCACTCAGTAATGGCAATTATCTTCCCACATTTTCAGATATAGCATTTAATTCAAACATCCAAGAGTTTTCCCTAAAGGGGCAGAAAATTAGTTGGCTCAAGGCAGTTGTCCCATTCTCTGTTTGCAATTTTTCTGCAGTGAATTTGCTTCTCGTAATTAATGAGTCTTTTCTCAATCATCTATTCAACTGTTAATAAATCCAAACTGGATTATCATTATGACTCTTCACTTACAACGTGTGACCCAGAAAAAACAAAGCTTGGAGAGACACAAAAGGCAAATGAGCTGTTTTCATTGCTTTGTGGCTACAGCACTGCATATTTCATTTCTGATTCATGGAAAAATATCCAGCACACAGGAGTCAGTCAGCTAGACTGGTGAGAGGCCTCAGACCAGGGGTTTTAAGAATAAAGTCTTCAATGTCTAAGTCATTGGGGCCTAGGAAGCTGACCTGGAAAATGTTAGCAACAGGAAGACTTTTTTTTTTTTTTTTTTTTAACCAGAAACCTGTCTGTGAATCTGCTAACTCCTTAACCTCACGGTATTTTTGTTTTGTTTTGTTTATTTGTCTGTTGGTTTGTTTTTGGTTGTTGTTTTTGCTTATTTTAAGATTATTCAAAATTTCTATATTAGCTAGGACTTTTTTTGTTCACCAAGGGAAGGCACAAAATGGCTTGTTAAAAAGTGAATTTATTGGCTTGAGTGACTTAAAAAGACCAAGAGTAGTTTCAGGCATGACCAGATCCAGGTGCTCGGGAATCTTTTCATCTCTTAGGTTCTCCCTCTGTTGGAACAAAACAGGATGCTTGCTGCTCCTAAATTACAACCCACCAGCTCGGCAACCCCTGCAGAAAGAGGCTGTCTTTGACCCAGTGGTTCTAGAAAAAGGTTCAGGACTGGCCCAGTTTGGATCACATGCCCACCCTTGAACCAATCACTGTGTAAGGGAATATGATTCTTTTACTGGCTAGTCTGAGTCACACGCCTAAGCCTGGGGCTAGGACAGGGTCAGCCCCATTTAAACCACTTAGGTCAAGAGTGGAAAAAAGATGATCCTACAAAGAATAATTGGGGTGCTCCTGCCAGCAGAGCAGTGTGCTGAGGCTCCAAGTGTCCTGCACAGATTCAGATTCATTAAGATATTATTGAACATTAGTACCATAATAATACCAGTGACACTCTTTTCCATCTGTCAAAATCCTCATTTTTCAGGCTCATTTCAAATGTACCACAAACAAATCTCCCTAATGAGATTAGTTTTCCATCAGCTCTGTTTATTTTCCTCTCATGGCATGTATTATTTCTTGCCATGGATTATGGTCTCCACTTTGGTTTGGAAGAAAGTTAAGACAGAGCCAGAGCAGGGCATGCCTCCCATTCACCGAAAGCCTGATGTGACCAGTCCTCGGTATGAAAAGAATGCAGCGTGGTGAGGAGGGAGAAATCACATGGCTCCCTCCAGGAAGTAAACGCGTCCATGGCACAAAATTGCATTTTAGCAGTCAGGCTGGCTTTTTTTATTTCTTTCTTTATTTTTTTTTTTTAAAGTCATGCTGGAACCTCTTCTTTTACTACGTGTGGTGAAACCCGGAGTGAAGCTGAAAACAAATTCAAACCTTGAGATAGCAGTAATCTTGGAAATTTAATGTCCTGAATGAATTAAAGAGAGAGAGAAAGTTGTGAGAAGCCTTTCTTCCTTCAATAAACAAAAATGCAACTACTCCAGATGTCTTTTACACTCTCCCCAGGGCTAGCAGCTTATTAATAAGTTCAGAACCTTTGCGCACTGCTCATAGTTTTTACAAGCCATCTGTTTCCTCTCCTGTCGTTAGTGGCTTCATTCCAGGGACACACCCAGGGGGAGAGGGAGCGGACATACCAAGATCCTTCTACTGTCACCCTTGCTTGTAGGCACCTGCAGATTTCCCTTGAATGTTTCCTGTTCAGCTCAACAAGTTTTAATTATGTGAACTAATATTTGCTCACTATTAAACCATGTTACCCTCATAAAGGGCAAACTCCAAAGGACTGGGATTAGGCAAACCCAGAAAAATCTCTATGCTTATGCAAATATGCTCATGTTTCCTGCTACCTAGCATTTCCTTACTGCACTATCATTCTGTATTCTGCTTTTTGGACTTCTAACTCCTTGGTCTCCTCATTTAAAGCAAATGACCACAGGTTCTCTCTTTTCAATTTCCACCTAGCCCTGATGGAAGCAGAACTAAATTCTCCTCCTATAGACACCTTATCTTTCTGTGTAAAAATGTTCTCCATTGGCTCTTTAGTAAAGACTGGTAATGACCCTACTGGAGCTATAAGGGTGCTTCCCTTTCTGTGGCTTCAGGATCATATTTCAGAACCAAAAATTGAACACTGTCTCCGAAAATCTTTGATATATTGTTTCTCAATTCTTGTCAAGCATATAACATAGTTTGCTCCAAGGCCAAGTTTATCCCTTATAATTCTGACATGTTTGTCCCAAAACGCTCATTTCCCAAAACCAAAAGAGCCTAATAAGGTTGAGGGGACAGACTTTAGAACTCAAGAGACATAAAAATGGAAGCTAGTTACATGAGATTTCATCGATTATATTAGCAAACACAAGAGTTTCTAGTGTATTGTTTTGAGGGGTTGTTAGAGTCCGGTGTCTTTATTTTGAGCTCAGACATTATGACAGGTCCTTCCCCTTCCCCGCAACGTACATATGAAGCTGATTACATGGTGGGGAGCATCTTGGGAAAGAAAGCAAGAATCAAGTCACACATCAATCAACCAATCGGAAGTGAGCCATTTTATCCACAAAGTAAGCTGATAGAAGACTGTGTAAGCACTCTTTTGTTGACAATGGAGCTGGGTACAGATGTCAGAAATGTGAACCACACCAGAAGCTCTTGGTGTGGTAGATATTTAATAAGGCAAAATGCGTGCCCTTCCTCTTCTCTAAACTAGTTCTGTGACGGTGGTAAAGTGAAAGTTCTCAGCTTTCAATATCGTTCTGATATAAATAACTGCCTTTGATGGCCTCAAACTTGACTTCCTCAAAGCCCAGGTCTTTACTTCCCCCAGTGTGTGGTCAAATACACCTGTTCCTCCAACAAATGGCACAGTGAAATCTCCCAAGCAAATTATCTGCAGATACTTTAGAAGCAAAATCCTGTTCCCAGTGGATCAGTTGCACTTATATGCAAGATTCTCCATTGCATTTCTCCAAAGACATTAACCTATAAATCCAGATGTACTACTCTTGAAATCAAAGAAAATCACTGTGTTCTTTAATCATGGCCTCCCTGTAGGTATAAACAGTTCAGCTGTGAAACATGCCTGTGCAGACAAGCCCAAGCCCGTGTACCCTGCACACGTGCGTGTTTGCTGTGTGTACACATGCACACACACACACACTCAATGCCATGTGCTACAAACAGTAGAAAATTCCATACTTTCAGGACAGGCACCAGCCAAATCCTTAAATTGTGAAACTAAGAACACGAGCAGTAAAACTTGTGATTTCAGGCCACTTTTTGGATTATATTTCTGGAGCTTGGCCAGCAGAGCAATTTCCAAGAAAATCAGCTCAGACAGTGCACAGTTGCGCACAAACTCGTCAGCCTTAAACCAAGCCCTTCGTCAAGCTAAGGAGGATGTGTCTTCTCCTCACCCCAGCTGAAGCTCCTATAACCTGTTAACTAAATCTCAAGTAATCGGCCTTCCCAAAACTGTGTATGGAGAAAAGAAAGAGGAAGGGCGAGCAAAACAAAACTGCTGCACACCATGAGCAACTGGAGAGTCTGCGGACAACCAAACGGTTCCACTCTGAGTGCTGCTAATTACAGGCAGGACAAGCCGGTGCTCCATTTCAGACAAAGGGGGATAATGGACTGAATTCAAACACATTTCTCCCTGATGTGACCCTACGCCCATCACCCAGCCAGTCAAGGAAATAGTTTCCCTCAAATGGGCGGGGAAGTCCTGCCCAAAGAAGTCGTGTCTGTAACCAAAAGCTGACCCTGGAGGTTTGCTGTAAAGTTCAAACTGGATCTTTGTCTGTACCGGGGATGAGCCCAGAGCACACAATCCATTTCTGGGTGTCTACTGGGATTGGGAGGAACTGGGGCCTTAGGAGGAAAGAAGCAGCAGTGGTTTTCCTGCTATAGATACGGGGTTCAGTTACGTTGCCTTCAGAATGCCAGAATGGCATTAGACACACGTGCCCATGAGAACTGCACTTTAAAGTTCATAGAAACATAGTCAATGAATAAGCAGTCACTGGTCATTTATATGCATGGCGTTTTGGGTGGCAACGACCATTTTAGAACACTCGCCTTATTTATTTATTTATTTATTTATTTATTTATTTATTTATTTTTCTATCTATCTATCTATCTATCATTTATTCACATGTGCCCTATTTAGACTGTAACTCAGGCTCAATCTAGGGAAAAAAACTCAGGCTCAATCTAGGGAAAAAAAATTTTTTTAAATATCTGACAGTTTCTTAGCTCTTTCATGTTATCATCTGTCTTGAGATTTTGAAAAATAAATTTTAAAAGATCTAAGCAGCAAATGATAAAATGTTATTCATCTCCTAAGTGTTAGATAATACATTAGCTTCTGTTTCTTACCCTGACAAAATAAATTACAGACTGATCAAAAAGCCTAATGTGAAAATCACAATAAACTAAGTATTAGAAGGAAACATAAGATGATATTTACAATGTTGAGATAGGGATGCACTTTCTAAGCAACATATAAAACCTGGAAACCACAAAGAAAGAGATTTACAGATTTGATCACATAAAAATTTTAATTTTTATGAAATAAAAGGCAATATAAATAAACACTAGGAAAAATATTTACAACAGATATCACACAGACTAAACATAGCACATACAAATCAATAATAAAAACAAAAAAACGCCTAATATTTAATGTGCAAGGACTACTTATAGGAAATTCACATATACAGTTGGCCTGGTTGATAGAGCATTGCTCATAACTCCAAAATTTTATTCTTAGGTATATACCTAACAGAAATGTATGCCTATATAATAAAATAAATAAGAATGTTTATAGCAACATTATTTGCTAAGAGGTATAAATTGGAAACAACCCAAATGTCCACTGAAAAATAAATTGTGGTATATGCATATAATGGAACATAATAAGCAATGTAAATGAATATATTACAGCTACAGGCAAGAACATGAATGACTCATAAACTTAATGTTGAATGAGGGAAGCCAGACACAACAGTGCCTGAATATGATTCCATTTGTATGAAATTCAAAAACAGGCACACTAGTTTATAGGGGTTAGATGTCAGGATAGTGATTACTTTGGGGGATGTAGGAGGAGGTCTGATAATATTCTATTTCCTGACCTGCATGGTGATTATAAGAATTCACCTAGTATTAATTCATTAAGCAGTGCATTTATGACTTGTGTACCTTTTCTGTATTTGTATAATTCAAGATAAAAGTTCAAAAAAATCCAAATGGTCAGTAGGCATGTGAAAAGACCCACAAGGCAACTGGTAAATCAGAGAGATGAAATTTAAAATGACATCTTTTGCTGCATATGATGCTGTCAATTTTTTTTAATTGATAAATTAAAACAGAATTTTAGGAGAGAACCTCGGTATAATTTAGCAAAAATTGAAATGTGCATGTCTTTGGGTCTAGAAATTCCATTTCTAGGACTACATCCTTCAGAAACACTTACACATACGCACACAAATATATGTACAAGAATATTTGCTAAAATGTTTGTAATGATGAAAAATGGCAACCCACTTGTGTGTCCTTCACTAAAAAAGTAGATAAAGAAACTGTAATACCGCTGTACAATTGGGAAAACCTACGCATACTAACACAGAGTGCCAGGGGACATCGTTAAGTAAAAAAATAAGTCATAGACTATAACATGTTGAATACTCTTGTTTATGTGTAAATGATCTGAATGTAAACTTTAAAATCCACAGAAAAAATGTTTTAAACAAGAAAAAAAAAAAAAACCCTAAAATCTGGCATGGCTTATTTATCTAAATATCTTACAAATCCTATCACAAAATAAACTCAGTTTCACTCTTGGGATAGAATGCTCCGTAAAAGAATTCTCTGAGACTGCCTCTCTGCATCAAACGCTGAAAGGACTGCACCACAATAGGAAAGAACTGTTCCTTGTCCATAGCCTCTCAGAAGAGCCTCAGGGGCTCAGAAATGCCAGCTCCCACACAGGCCTGAGCAACAGCACAGGGAATGTCTCCAGACCTTTGTGCTGCTGAAGCACTTTTCAATAATTAACTAATCCGCCCAAAGGGCAGGTTAGGCGGGGCTCCCACAGAGGCACTCCCTCCCTTCTGCCCCCCTGCCCTCTTCTGGAATGCAGAGACATCCCCTAGAAAAGGCCGTTCCTCTGCCCTGCCCTTCCTCAGTCCCCAAACTGACAAGGTGAGGAAGGCCTTCAAGGCACCGCCTCTGACAATACAACTTCCTTTCTGTCTGTTCTCCAGGCTCCACCTTCACCTCGCTCTGCGTAGCCAAACCTTCCTCTCCTTCTGAGGAAAAACGTTGCAACAGATAGCAAGAGAAAGAACATCTTAATACCGTTTATTTCAATTCTGCCATTTTTTGCTCAAGGATATTACAAACGACAGAAAAATGTATAGGTCCTTTCCATTCCTTATTGTGCAAATAAAAGAACAACAGAAACAGTCTCTAGTACAATATTTTCAAATGGTTGGTGTATGGAGCAAAGTTTCTCAGACTTTGGTATTTAACAAACCATTAAAATTTCAAAAATTTAAGATTGCTCATTTTTATTTTGCCAAGTGCAGACATTTAAAAAACAAGCTGAACTATTGTCACCATCACTTAAATGAGTGGGCACCTTAACACCAAAACAATGTGGTGATGACAATCTCAGATTTCAAAACAGCACTTTAAATTTAATACACTTAGATCTACTAAAAGTATGTCAACCAATCGGCCTCTTCAAGACTGGGACCCTGGTATGTGTATTTAAAAATTTGTATTTTTTACTGTGGTAAAATAAAAATAATATAAAATTTACCATCTTAACCATTTTTAAATGTACAATTCAATGTCGTTAAATACTTTCACAATTTTGTGCCACCATCACCACTATCCAGATCCAAACAGAAATTCTGCATCTATTAAATAACTCCCCATTACCTCCTTCCCAAGCTCCTGGTAACATCTATTCTACTTTCTAAGTATCCCATATAAACGGAATCATAAACTATTTGCACTTTTCTGTTTGGCTTATTTCACATAGCATGTTTCAAGGTTTATCTATGTCATATCCTGTATTAGAATTTATTCTTTTTTAGGATGAAATAATATTCCATTATATGTATATACCACATTTTGTTTATGCTTTCTTCTATTGGTGGATGATTGGGTTGTTTACACCTTTTGGCAATTGTGAATAATGCCAAGATGAACATTGGTGTATAAGTATCTATTTCAGTCCCAGCTTTTAACTCTGTTGGGAGAAATTACTGGATCATATGGTAATTCTGTTTAACTTTTTGAGGAACCTCAACAGTTGCATCATTTGACATTCCCACCAGCAATGCACTACAGTTCCAATTTCTCCACATCTTTGCCAACACTTGCTGTTTTCTCTTGTTGTTGTCGTGATTTTTTTGTTTGTTTGTTTTTGTAATAGCCATTTTAAGGGATAAGAAGCGATATCTCAATTATGGTTTTGAGTTGTATTTCCCTAATGATTAATAATGCTGAGCATCTTTTCATATGTTTATTGGCCATTTGTATATCTTCTTTGGAGAAATGTCTATTTAAGTCCTTTGTCCATTTTTAAATTAGGTTGTTTTGATTTTCTGTTGTTGGGTTATAGGAGCTTTCAGTATATTCTGAATATTAGTTTTAATCAAATATATGATTTGCAAATATTTTTTTACCATTCCGTGGGTTGTTTCTTTATTCTCTAGATAGTGACCGTTGAAGCACTAAAGTTTTTTATTTCGTTCAAACTCAGTTTGTTTATTTTTTGCTTCTCTTGCATGTGATTTGATGTCGTATTCAAGAAATACCGAATTCAATGTCATGAAAATTTTCTCCTATGTTTATTTTTAAGAGTTTTATAGTTGACCTCTTAAGTTTAAGTCTTTGTTCCATTTTGAGTTGATTTTTGTATATGGTATAAAGTAAGGGTCCAATTTCATTCTATATTTCCGGTTTTTCCAGTCTTGGTAAGATTTATTTGACTGTATATGCAAGAGTTTTCTTCCAGACTCTATTATATTCCTTTGGTTTATATGTCTATCCATAATGCCAGTACCATGCTGCTTTGATTACTGCAGCTTTGTAGAAAGTTTTAAAATCAGGAAGTGTGAGACCAACTTTGTCCTTCTTTAGCAAGATTGTTTTTGACATTTAGAGTCCTTCGAGATTCCCTATGAATTTTAGAATGAGTTTTCTATTCTGCTAAAATAGCACTACTGTGATTTTGATAGAGGTTACATCGAATATATAGAGCAACTTGGATAGTAGTTTCATCTTATATTAAGTCTTTCAATATGTGAACACAGGGTATCTATTTATTTATGTTTTCTTTAATTTTTTCAGCAATGTTTTGTAATTATTAGTGTATAAGTCCTGAGTCTCCTTAGTTAAAAATTTATCCTTAAGTATTTATTCCACGGTAGGTGGAATTATTTTCTTAATTTCAATTTCAGATTTTTCATTGCTAATATATAGAAATGTAACTAAATTTGTATTCTGCTACTACTGAAATAGTTTATTAGCACTAGCTGATGTGTTTGTATAATCCTTAAGATTTTCTACATATAAGATTATGTCATCTGTGATCAGAGATAATTTTACTCCTCCCTTTCCAATTTGGATGCCTGTTGCTTAATCACACTGGCTAGAACTTCCAATATTATGCTGAATAGAAGTGGACATCCTTTTTCTTTCTTGATCTTAGGTGAAAAGCTTTCAGTCTTTCACCACTGAGTATTATCATGCTGAGGAAGTTTTATCCCTCGTTTACTGAGTGTTGAATTTTGTCAAATGCTTTTTCTGTAACAACTGAGATGATCACGTGTGTGTGTGTTTTTCCATTCATTCTATTAATGTGGTGTATTACACTGATGGATTTTCACATGTTGAACCATCCTTTCAATCCAGGAACAAACCCCATTTGGTCATGGTATATAATCCTTTTAATACGTTGCTCAATTCGATTTACTGGCATTTTGTTGAGGATTTTAAAATCTATATTCATAACAAACCTTGGTGTGTAGTTTTCTTTTCATGTAGTATCTTTTCCTGGCTTTGGTATCAGGGTAATGTTGGCCTTGTAGAATTAGGTTAGGAAGTATTCCCTCCTCTTCAATTTTTAGGAAGACTTGAGAAGAATTGGTGTTAATTCTTAAATTTTTGGTAGAATGCACCAATAAAGTTATCTGGTCCTGGAATGTGGATTTCTAAGCCCATTTCTTCCTCTTTCCCTGCTGCCGTGATTCTGATGTACAATTGGTTTTGGGACCAACTACCCAAAATACCCGATTTGAATGCCCTTGAGTATAACTCTTGATAAACTAGCAACATTAAGTTTTTAAAAAGATTTAAAAAGCTTTGGGTAAGAAATGTAGCCTAGCTATGCAGCTCTAGAAGTGCCTACGTGAGAGAAACAGAAGAACACAGGGGTGAGCAAGCCTCTGAGAACGAGGAGAGTGTTGCCAGCCTTGGGGGTGTCGATGTAAGAGTGTCCAAACCTGTAGAGAATTTTTATAAAAATTTATTTGAGCCAAACAGAGGATATGCCTGGAAGCAAGATCTCAATAGAGAGCAAAATGCTTCTCAGAATGGCAGTTTGCAGCTTCTCTTATGCATTTGGAATCAAGGAGGGAACGTAAGAAAGACTACATGGAGGTGGGAAGAAGCAAGATGGATAATGGATTACAGGATAATTAACAAGATTATGTGCTCTCTTGAGAATGATTACTCTAAAAAAGAAGCATGTGTGTTAACCTAGATGCCCAGAAACAATGGACGTGGCTTGCTTACGGCATAGATAAGCCTTTTACTAAAGAAGTCATATGCTTGGGGCATGACTACTCACTGTGACCTGCCCAGTAGGAATACATGATCAGATCACTCTGTGAGGTTACCTTCTGTAGAACCCCCCTTTCCATCCACAGGAGGAACTGGGATGCCCTGGTGTACAGCTGCCTCCCTTCGCCTGCCTGTAGCAGCTTCCATTCAACTAGTTCCTTCCCATAGTTGTACTAAGTTCGTAGCCACTAGAGTTCTGCACGAGTCCTTAGTCTTAAAGAAGGGGGAGCGAGGAGATATTATGAGCAAAATGCAACTCAGCAGAGTCAGATGGCCAGGGATTAGGTTCTTCTCTGAGCTCTAGTGGGCCAAGTGGATGGTGCTGCAACAGGAAAGAGGAAGCTTCTCGGCACGGATTAATGTAAGGTCATGCTCCCCAAATATGTTCTCAGTCTACCTATGCGCAAAAATCACAATGAAAAAGTGTCATAAAACTTGTAATTACACAGAAAAGCGATTTCCCGCAAGTTCTTTACCTTTTAAACTCAGTCTCTCTTCTCTCCACCCCCATCTTTCCTCAGGCACTAGTCTGTGCTTCCAGTAAAAAACTTGTTTGGCCACTTGTGCAGAAAGAGGAATTAATTTAATATTTGAATACTCAACTGACTGGTTCTCCTTGGGAGAATGTAACCAAGTAAATATCCAAGAAAGAACAAAAGGAGGAACAAAATGGCACCGAGCCTGAATGAGAAGTTCCTCAATCATCCTGCAATACCCTGGATGTGCGCACAGAACAATATCCTCTCTCCTGGTGAGTCACGCCTCCCACACCCAGCAGGGTGTAGAAACACGGAGTGAAACCTGAATAAAATAGTAAGAACAAGTCAGGCAGGTAAACATTTCCCTGCTGTCAGTTTGATAAAATGCTCAACCCTGCCTCAAGATGGAAGGAAGACAGAGGAGGGTTTTCACCCATAGAAGGTTTTATAAAATCCCATAGAAACTAGGAATCTGCAGTAAGGCTTGCAGATTGTTTAGTCCCATAGATATTTCCATCTATAAACACAAAAGTGCATGGAAGCTCTGAAAACAGAGTTTGTGTTTATTTCGTGTTAAGGAAAGGGCATCTCTATGGAGCTCTAGACCTTGAATAGATGATAAAAAACAATTTGAAGATCTGAGTTTCTTTTTCAAAATACAAAACGTAAATAGATCAACAAACACTTATACTGTTCCTATTTCTACTTCTCCCTGCCTTCCACCTCATACCCATGAAAAGGAGAAGAGGCAATGATAACAGCATCACAGCCATTCGAAACTGGCTCAGAGACCAAAGGCCTAAAAGAGATTATAACATTAGCAAGAAAGGCTGTGATTAAAAATCCAAAACTTAAGACCCAACACTCAAATAGTCTCAGCTACTATTACAGCAGAAACATTATTTCTCCAGATAGAGAAGGGCTACTGAAAAACCTCATTGGCCTGCAAAGGTGTACACTTACCTTTAAGAATGCTCTAGCCCAAGCTCTGATCTTGATGAACACAGAAGTTCCTCTGCCTCTTCCTATAAATAGAAAATGTCCCAAATAACCATGCGCTAGGTTGTTTCATCATTATCATGATGGTTATTGTCAATAAATATTTATTAGGCATCCACTTGGCCAGCAACCATCACTTGGATGGCGCACACATCCAAGAGCATTGATTCATCGCTGTTCTGGAATTATACACTTTGAAATTTCCATATAGGTATGTGCTACTTTTGACACAAGCTTTTATTGTAAGTAGGCACTACTTACAAAATAGAGGCTTGTAATTAGCTCTCTGGGGAAGCAAATGTGTGCTAGGGCAGAGCTCAGCAGGAGAAAAGTCAAGGCAGGCGTTGAAGAAACACTGCGTGGAAGATGCATAGTAGAAAGGTTATTTGAAGTGTTGGCAATACTACCCTAAAGCAGAAGTAAAGGGAGTCCTATCACTGCGGACCTTTCTAGTTATAATTGCCATAAATATTAGCACATGGTTCTGGAAGAGTGCTTGCAATTTATCCAACACCATTTGGTCTTGGAAACCTGTAGTGAGCTGGGCAGATCATAGCTCTGTGAGAACTAATGTCTGATTGTGTCTGTGTCTCCAGCCCCACGGTCAGCACCCGGCCCCAGGATGGACTGTAGATTCGTGTTTCTTGAATCACATCTTTCCAGACCTCCCCATTTGCTACTTTCGTAATCTTTTGACATCTAAATCTAAGTCTTGACATCAACTTTAAACCCTCATGTCTCTAAATTTAAGCACCCTGTCATGCACGCAGAACTGGCCTTGATACGGGAGGAATAGAAGGATGCTTGCTGACTTCTGCCATGCCTTGGTCTGAGCCTGGCTTGCCTCAGATAAAGTTCTGGCTGCCTTATTTTCAAAACGTTCCTGCCTTCCCTGAGAACTCAAAGAAGCACCATACAGCACCAGAACTTCAGCACTGGGCCCTGCCACTGACTACCCTTTGCAACTTTTTTACTCACTTTGCTCTAATTCTTCTTGCTACATGCCTTCACACTACGCTCCAGACCATCTCTCACCAGCTTATCTTAGTGACCTACTAAACTATTTTCTCTGCTCGGATTATTAATATTAAAATTGAAGTTGCAATGGATTTGAGTGTTGGTTAAGCTTTAATATTTTTGCCACCCCATTATAGTCTATGAGGGTCTAGGCGGCCAGTAGAGATGGGCTCAGGAGTAGCTAACAGCTGTAGTATTTTATTCCCTGTAGAAGCCAGGCACGTAAGAAAACAGTGAGTCTACAGCCATGCTCCCTGAACACACCCAATCTAGTCTGATCTCAGAAGTTAAGCAGGGTCAGGCCTGGTTAGTACATGGATGGGAGACCACCAAGGAAGACCAGGTGCTGTAGGTGGGAAAAAAGAAAGGAAGAAAGAAAACAGCAATATGATTCCCGAATTTCAAGCAGGTGACAGTTTGCCTGGCTCTATTCTGTAAAGGCTTTTTTGTAAAATGAGTAAATAAACTAGGAAGTATATAATACACCAGAATAAAATTCTAGAGAAGCCAAAACCTGCTCAGAGGATTTTAATATACAAACAAGCAAGTCAAAGTGATTTGTATATTCTTCGAACAGCCCAGGAGTGGATTGGCAAGAAGGGTGTAGGACCCCTTGGAAATGGCAGTGCTTGGCAGGAGGAGCCCTCTGGGTATCAGCCGCTGCGAATGTTCTCTGGTGCTATACATTTCCTTTATTTTGTCAGCAGGACTCCCATTCTGAGATCTCTCAAAGAGTTTTATGTAACGCACCCTGAAGAAATCGCTACATTCATCATTGATTCCATCTCTAAAACAGCCACATTTCTAGTAGTTCAGTAGCAGGAGAGAAAATACTCACCCTTTCCTGTCATTCCCAGAGTAGTGCTGGAGATAATATAACCAACCTGGAGTGACATTACCACACTGGGGCGGGCACACTCACAGGTGAGGATGATCTCACAGTGGGGTGGGTGTGGAAAGTGAAACAAGGGTTTGTAAGGAAGCGTAAGTCTCAGAACTGTTGTACCTACAGAAACTACCACATTGTAGCTAAAGAGCTGACAATTATGTCAATGAACATTCTACCTTCTCTTTGCTACCGTGGACTGTTCACTTATAAAACTAGACCTTCTAGTTTTTCTTCCCAAGGGCTATCTATATAGTTCCAAAAACTACAAAGTTTCACTAAAAAGAAAACACTGGATTGAAGAAAGCATTTTATTTTCATTATGGTTTTATTAATGTGTTCATTCATCATTTTATATGAGATATTCAGGTAATTATTTTTATGAAACTAAAATACAATGTGTAAGAGGGAAGTTGCAGTAAAGAAAGCAAAACTAGCAATTGTGGTAATAGTAGCTGGTGGTGATGGTAAATTTCAGCCCACTAGAAAAGTCACTTTCGGGTCCCTTTCAGCCGACCTTTATCAAGAACCCCACGTGACAAACACCATGCTACATGCTTTGGGAGTACAAGAAGGCAGTATATAATCAATGATCTATGCCCTCCAGGCATTTTTAGTTTAATTGGAAATAGCTGTGATATGTAGATAGATTTAAAAAATCAACGAATCTAAGACACGAGTAGTGCGATGGTCAGGAGCACAGACTTGGAGGCAGATTGCCTTGGTTTCGATCCCAGCTCCATTACTCAAGGCCGGGACAGAGTGAGGCACTCACCAGCACAGAATTTAAGGGGGTGCCAAAAACAACCTACTGATCAAGATAAACAATATTCTAATGCAATATTTTTAAAAATTGAATTAATGCAAACTCTATGATGCACAAAATAGCAAAAGTTTAAATAAAGACAGGCTCCAATAATGCTGTGCCAAGACTTACTGGAATCCAAGGCCAAAGGAAAAATGTGCATCCCTACACACACGGTTCAGTCAGTGTATGTTTTAATGGTTAATCTTCTTCCAGGACATTAACGCGGTTGATAAAATATTGAAAATTGAAAATTAAGTGTATTAAAACATTATTTTAAATTTAAATATTTCTTATAATTTTAGTTTTCTGGCTTTCGTGGGAGGAAGCTCATCACTTACTAGCTTTGTAATTGTAGGTAAGTTTCTTAACCTCTTTTTAGTTTCCACTTCTGTACAAAAGGTAAGGGAAGCAGTGCTATCTCACAGGGCCGTTGTGAAGATTAAATGAGTCATTGTGCGTTAAGTACTTACAACAGCTCTTTCTCACATAGACAATGAAAGTTTTAGAAGATCGGAGATAAGTTTTAGCTGAGATGATGGAGATGATTTGTCACTCATTATCTAATAGATCACCCCACAGGAACAACATGTGCTATGTGAGTCCTAGAACTCCGACCACCTGCTTACCACTCTCTACTCTGGTCTATAATGGGTCAAGTCCCATAACAAGCACTTGATACATGTGCCTATTATGGGACTTGACCTATTATAGAGAAGATGGGATTTGAATGGGTTGGTCTTGAATAAATATTAGGAATAGAATTGGAGATGATGAAGGAGGGTATGATGATTTTACGTATACTGAGTTTGAATTATTATCAATATGCCCGATTGGAAATATCCATCAGTCACATGAAAATGTGAGATTAGTGTTTGGAAGTGAGACAGAACCAAAGTACGAATGTGGACGTAATTCACGTGCTTGCGATAGAAGCATTGCACAGCAGATGCCCTCTCCCGGGGAGAGGGTGTATATAGGGAGTAGCAAAGAGCAAAGGATCAACATGGGGAGACAATGACTGGATGAGTCTGAAGAGGCGCTAGGAAAGCCATCTGGGAGTCCAGGACGGGAAGAAGTAGAGCCTCCAAATCATATAACGTCTCCCCGACTCCTGAGACAACTCTACAAAATAAATGACAATGATCTTGTGTAAGGGAGATCCCAATCACTAAAGAGCTCCTTCTGAAATATTTTGTTTCTTCTGAAACTTGATGGAAGTTCAAAAGAAATGTTCAGCAGTTAGTAGAATCTATTTTAACATCATATATATACTTCTAATCAAATTCCAGAAAAGAGATGTTTCCAGTAAGATTACTGAAGGACAAAGTCACCAACTGCTTTGAAAAGCTGCAGAATCTAAATCTTGCTCCCCCCACCCCGCCACCCCCATCTCGATGCTTTCCTTTTAATATGGAACACTTTATATGGCCCCTAATTTGTAAATTGACTATTCTTCGAAAATTTATTTTCAAGCCAATAATTCAGAAACTTCAGCGATGTGGCTTGGCTCCTAGTCCACTCGGCAAATACTTACGTTTCCTCTGAATCACAGACATGGCATCTCTTATGAAACTTTAAGGAACCAAGAGTTCACTGACTCCCTACTTATAATGTGCTTTCTATAACAACCATCGCAGTGGATGGTTTGCCTGTTTACAAGTTCCTTTAGGGCAGAAGCTATGTTTTAATTACCTTTGTATCTTCAGCACCTAGCACCATGCCAAGCTGACAGATGGTTGACATTCAATCAATATATACATTAAGTGAATGAATGAATGAAAGAACAGAATTCTGAGCTCTCTTCCAGTTTTGTCAGTGGAAGAAGAAATTCTCTCCACTTTCTTAAATAGGTAATTAGAAGGCTGCTTGGGACATGTAGTAGGGGTATGCGGCGGTGTGTAGGTTGGAGAGATAAGACACCTGAGGCTGTTATGGGAGACATGATGGCAGTTGGGATAAGCCCGAGCCCAGGGGATGTGGAGAAGGATGCAAGACACATAAGAACAGAAATGTATAAAGGAATTTATAAGCTCATGGGGTATAAATTGGCATGATAAACACTGCTGGTTGTCTGCCTAAATCCCTTCCTTCCTCGGGAAAGCACAGATTTGGTCCCCATGGCCATGTGCTGTAGAAAGGGCACCCTGGGTTAAGCCCTGAGGGAGTGGTCTTGATTCAATTCTAGCCAATGAGACATGAGAAGTAATTTGCTGGGATTGAGGGAGGGGAGCATAGTTCTAGGAGAAATTCTTTTGTTATTAAGGGGAAATAAGCAAGAAGGAACCATCCTTCTCCTCTCGCTCTGGAAATCTTGATGCTTAGAAGTGCCTGGGCAGTCTTGGGACCATAAAGGGAGGAGCTAACACATAGAGGATTGCAGAAGAGAATGCAGGACAGAATCTGGGTCTTCTACGATGTCACTGAGCCCCTGGATTAACCCCACCTCTGGTCTTGTTAAATGGAAACATAAATCTCGCTTTGTTTTAGCTCCTTGGATTAGAGTTTCTGTGACTCGAAGTCAGTAGTGGTTATGGTTATGCAAAGATCTAACCTTCCCTCTTCTAGTCATTCATCAAATTTATGAAGATCCAGGCTTCATATATGTAGAACAAACTAGACCTGTAAATTCCCCAAATGTGGATTATTTGCTTCTTGGAATGAGCGTCTATAATAAATAAAAATTTTTAGCATATGCTCATTACAAGTATACCAGTAAATTGTATGGTTCACATACTGGCAGACATCTCACCTAAGCCACCGTGCTATCCAAGCTTGGAAAGTCTATATCGTACGCGGATTCTACTCAAAGAGGTAGCTGGAACATGGGACTCAGTGTGAAGCTTGACTTTGGATTACAAGCTATTTCATTTGTAACACAAATATTTGTTTCTAGCTAGAGTAGAAGTCCCATGTTAATTAGATAGAAATGCTGACTTGGTTTACAGAATGTAGACAAGAAACACTCCTCATTCCTGACTGTAAACAGGGTGAGAAAGGCGGGAGTGACAGGATCCATACCCAAGTAGCCTGCTTCTCTTATGCAACCTTAAGGAATCACAGAAGATAGTGACACCAAATACACTTCACCCTTCTATTTGGCAGCTGATAGCCTTTCACCACTGCTGTTTTCCCCTCATTAATTTTAACTGTTATTTACAAGACTTAAAAATTGATTAACTTGTTTTTATTCCCTTTCCGCCCGTTGTTGTGGCCACTCTCCCTTCTCCCATTAGAGTAGAAAATAGGTTTTGTGCTTCCTTGTCTCCAAGGAGGTTTGTGGCAGAGCAGAAAGCACAGGTTGCCTGTGAGATCTTTTCCTACTTGATTTTTGTTTTCAGGAGCGGAAGCCATTAATTTATTGGGGAGGGGTGGACAGGGATTGTAAGGGAAAAAAGAAGGTTCATCAGACTAAAAGATTCCTGGAGATAGGAGGAAGGGATAGTGGTCTATGGGTTCTTCAAGCATTAGGGACCAGAGCCATCTCCATTACAGTGCCTTCAAGAGGTGACCAAATCTTCAAAGGTTTATTTTTGTGGTATACTTAGTGAGATAAGACTCAATGCAGCAGCCTTGTCAAAGATCCCCATGTGTAAAGTGCCAAAGGGAAAAAACAGAGCCAACGGGTTTGAAGGGTCTGTGCTGGGCAGGACGATGGGTGTCCAATGACTGGTGACCAGAGGACCTCCCCCATATCTTGGTGTTATGAGACCCTGAGCTTCCAAATGACTTTTGGGGTGAAGGGCTTTGAGGCCAGTCAGGTATGCCTGAGAATACATTTCTTTCTTGTTATGTAGGAAAAGATGAAGCTGAAATTAAGTAGATATAAGTATATTTTTTTTAAAAAACAAACAAACTCAGTATCTCTTGCCATCTAGACCTGTTGCCCGGGATTTATACCTGCAAATATTGACTAATTAGAGCTCATACTCAATGAAATTCCTCTACATTGTTGGTTGTGTCCACTTTGAGAACATGCCAGAAACCCTTGACTCTAGATTTGTCTTAAACTCTCTGAGTATAGCTGCCCTCCTGTGGAGGGGCACCCCGAGCTTGCTTCCAGACCTTTCTAAATAGAGACCAACCAGCAAACACCTCTTTAGGTTAGAGAATAGGAACGTCAGGTGGCCCAATCTAATTCTGGGTTGCAAGCAACAAAAGCCAACCCCAACTAATTTTTATCTAAGCTGGAATGTATTGGAAGGATATTGAACGGTTCGCAGGGATGGATGGGAGAGCTGGAGAACAAAGCTCGGGAAATGGGCCGGAAATCAAGAGAGAATGAGCAGTAAGGATCACAGTCAAGGTCATGCCACAGGACAACCTGCCCCTGCTAGTAGCCCACTGTTGCCCAGAGAATGACACCACCAACACAAGTGGCTTCTGAACTAGCCTTGAAACTTTGCTTCATTCCCTTGATATTCGAAGTCCTAGGGAAGAGAGAAGGAGCCTGGGTCCTGCGCCTTTCGCTGGATGTCTGGGGTAGGAAGAGGGGAACCACCCTTCATACAGCGTAGAGCGCTGCGCCTCCCCAATACCGCAGATGAAACGGGATGCTGAACAGAACACAAGCAGACTAGACAAATGTCCTCTGCACCTCCAAACACTTAGAGAGAATAAAGGGGTGTTAAAATTCTGAAAACTCCAGCTTTAAATTAACTACCTTGGAAATGTATTCATTCACTTTATCTTCTGGCAGCAAGCCCTGTAAAAGCTTTATGCAGGCTCATAATTTCACTCCCAGATCAATTTGTAAGCCATGACCCTGATTCCTACTGTGTACTTTGCCCTGCTCGTTGGCCCTGGAATTCTGTTGATTTTAGATAACTGCGGCGATTTCCTGGGCTCAGGGACTGAAACACTTACTGGGCACCTAAGTACAGGACGACCTCTTCATTTCTCGCCTCTCACTGCTACTCTGAAGCACGTGGGTTCTGTTGACTTCCTGGTAAAGTGAAGAGGGAAGATAAACTAAGGACCATAGATTTAGAAGGCTATTTTTGTCTCCTCGTTTATAGGCAGAACTAAATTCTTAGAAAAATTGGAATATGGCTTGTTTTTTAAGCTCTTCAGAAGCTAGAAAACACTATCCTTGATATATCCAACAGTAAATAAGACACAAGGTGTGTTTGAAAATTCAGTAGAAAACAAAGAACGCTTGATAAAAAGAGGAAAAAAGATACTCACAGACTGTCTCCAAGCCCAGTCATGTGCACAGGAGGAAGACATCCAAGGGATCATGACAACAGCCAGGGACAAATCATTCCCACATCTGTGATTGTTCCTTGCTCCTTCTCCAGCACTGAGCGATGGACGTGGTGATCAGACAGATCACCAGCCTTCTGAGGGAGGAAAGGAGTCTTCTCTTTCATCTGGCAGCACTGGAGGAAAAAGCTTCAGGATATGTATCTGACTAAAGAATCTCCTTTTTTCCAGAGGTTCATCAGGATCCAGCGCATGACAGAGATATAAGCTCTGGAAAGGGAAAAACTAGGTGAAGTCTAAGGTCGCTGACAGCTGCGCAACAGTGAGAGCTCCCAAGTCTTAGAAAATATTTATAAATTACCGATGCTTAATAAATGCTTACTGATTTTCTTTTAAGGTTGAGAAGTTTTACATAAAGGCGAATCTTTACAATCCTTCTTGTTCTATTTTTCCTTAACTTTTTCCCTTTGCTCACTCTATGTTTAAGGGTTTTGTGTTGCTAGTTTGTCTAAAGGAAGAGCAAAGTCTCCCCAAGGCCGTCCACTGTCCCCAACCTGTGTGTAACTGAATGTGCCAATTAGCAGGACCTTGAAAGCCTCAGGACCAGTGGCCTCAAAACTGGCCATCAGCCAAGAATGAACAGGTTCCGGCTGGCCATGCCTGAGGTTTGAAAGCTACTTTGTACCCAGCCCTGAGGTGCAGTGTGAAGACGGGACAAGAACGGGCAAGCTTCTGCTGAGTTCTGTGGTGCCTGGGGCAAGCCTGCTCTGTGCCTACTCCAAAGAAGTCCCAAAGCAAATTTGAAAAGTCTAAGGGTTCCACTGAAATGCAGAAGTCTTTATCTCCGCCTCTTGATCCTCCTCTCATGGCTGATCACTCTACTAAAGAAAGAGTTTCTGCTTCATGTAGCAGCAAGAATGTTAAAAACAGAGGAGGAAACTGAAACTTCATATTTGTCTCATTTTTCACCAGAAGTGAAGCTAAAGTATATAGTATTTATAAGTATTATATGAAATATAAATAAACTATGTAATATTGAAGTTCCTCACATTTTCCTAACTGTGATTGACAAGAACTGAAGGTCATGGAATGACCCACCTTTGTTTGTTTCTGTTTCTTAGCTATCACATGCATCCCATAATAAAAGCCTTTCTAGCCTATTATTACTTCAGGAACACTAACATTTCTAAAGAAACCTCCCAACCCCAAGGAGTTTTTCCTCTATCTCCAAAGAAGATATAATATTCTCAAAGAGTGAGTCAATTTATCAGGTTAGTTAAGGCATAAATTACTCAGCTATCAATCTTTCCCATCTATCAGCTCTGCGTAGATTTGCTACACTAGATCAAGTTGCACATCTGAAGGCAAGTCTTTAGCTGGTCAGAAATTCCCAGGGTGAGTTTTATAAGCAGTGGTGGAGACCCTCATACTTCCATGGTTTTTGGCATAAGTTGTTGGCTCGTGACCATGATGTTTTAGAGTTCAGAAGGAAGTGAAAAATGACTTAGGTTCCAAAATGAAAACGTAATCTACGAGTTTCACAAAGTCCAGGTGTATCGTATATTTTAATTTATAAAGATGCTCCCCGACTCTACCAGTGCTCCTTTGGTGTCCAGCAGATGATGCAGCCTCTTGTTTCATTGGGAAGGAAAAGGGCACCAGGACTGACAGTTCTCTCAGTTTCTTTCCTTTCTAACCCTATAGTTTCACTCAACTCCATTCTTCCAGCTGAAGGAATATGTACCCTCCTCCAAGACTCACCATGGTGCTTCTGATATTGTCCTCTTCATCTTGAAACCTCAAGCCATCAGCAGGCCCCATTCCCTTCTTTCCTCAATTTCTCCCTAGCCGCCAATGCCCCCTTTTCCTCTTCTGCTTAAGAAACATAGTCAACACTCTCCATCCTAAAAGAAACTCTCAGTTCTACATTTTACCTTCTCACTTACCAATCTCCTAGAATGCACTGTCCTCCTCTCTCTGCCCTAGTCATTCATATTTCACCTGGCTACCCTTAATGTTAACCTTTTTTTCACCTTATGCTTTCTACTTGGGGTGTTTACATCTATTCTTATGGTTTCACATTTTACTTATGACCTGATAATTATAAAGATCTATCTTTAGCCCCAAATTTTCTTCGGCATTCCAAATCATTTCTAAGTACATATTGGCCACATCCACCGAGGTGTACCAGAGTTACCTAAATAAACAAGTCTAAATCCAAACTCAACCACTGGCTCTTCCCTTCTCAAACCCCCAGAAAATGTCTGTATTTTATCAACCTAAGAGTTATTTTCAAGGATCAGAAATTGTATATACAAGAAAAGATCATATTTACTTTAAATAACCCCAAGGATAAAGAGAAATATGGGGAAATTCCATGATATCCAAAAAACAAACAAGCAAAAATACCAAAGAATAATCTAAAAGATTATTAAGTAGAGAAACCCCAAAGGAGTGTAGAAAAATATATTAAAATAGTAAATTAAAGTAGTATCTTAGAGACAACTGGTGAAGATCAGACACGTCTAATAATTAAGAAGTCATTGTTATTTGCTTAGTCCTACCATTTCCAATTGAAAAGATCGAAGGACACCATCACCTGGAATACTGTGTTACTGTTGGCAAAGTGGATTTGCCTGTTGGATCTGCCCAATAGAGCAGGAGTGTTTGCTTCTAGAAGAAGAGCAAATGTGATTTGCAGCTTTCCACGCTCACTTATGGTAAGAGCAGACACCGCAGTAAGCACACCCTAGAAGTACAAAAGGAAAAAGCCAGGAGAAGATGAATGTCAAAAATCTTCACTTACTCCATGTGCTAAACAAAATGATACACTTCACAAATTAAAGTCACTTTCTATAAGTGACTCCCAAGATATAAGAGAAATGGATTTAATCAATGTTCATCTGTTTCCAGTTCTAATGTGTATATTATTCACTGACCTTTGGCAAATGACTTAAATTTTCTGAGATGGTTTCCAGATCTAAAAAAAAGACTGTCTCACAGTTAAAAATCACTTGACAAAATCAAATTCAAGCTCAAGAGAGATAGTTAAGTGTTGGAAATTCCCAGTCCTGCCAATTGATTTGTAGAACGTTCAAATATAACTTTCCAGTTGCCAAAAAATGGAATAATGTTAGCTTACATTTCTAGGAAATGTCAGATGAGGCAATTTGGAAAATCCACCTGCTGTGCCTGAGCCTGAATCTAAAACAGCAAACGGTCCATTTTTCTCTAGAAGTTGAGTTCTACTGAATTAATCCTGTTACAAGACGAAAGCCTGAAAGTAAACATGATGAATCACTCCTCCTGCCACGCCTGCCCGCCACGGTGCTAGCAGCAGTTCCCTGCTTTCTTTCCAGCACAGCTCTAGTGAGGAGCCAAGCAACTGAAGCAAAGTGTGATCAGCAGATGCTCGTTTCCATAACTGGCATTTTTCCAGTAGCCAACCCCAAATTTAATTAGCCACTTATCTGAAGCTGAAAAGGATTTCTAAAACATTCTAGTAATCCGTGCTCATTCTTTCCACTGGTCCATGTCCCAGACCCACGTGCCTCCTTACACGGAAGTCTTTGATGTGTGCATATCAAGCACAGGATGTGTGCTAACTCTTACTGTAAATAAACAATTTTCTAAAAATATTCATGAGATTTTTCTACTAGGGATAAAGAGTAATATTCCATTGAACTGGAGACTGCATATGGTACATGAGAACACTGGGCAAGAAGCTGCACGTGTAACTCGGCACTAGCAGGTCTGTGTTTTCCCTGGGTTCCCTCACAACGTTTCTGCTGTGAACTACCCAGCACTGGGCTCCAACCTGCAGCCCGATCCCGGGTCCCAGCGGCTGCATTCATTTAATACTGCTTGAGCACACCCTCACTCCACTCTTTGCTCTACCACTTTGTATTCAATGAATTCTGTTGTAGCTCCAAATTCCTTGAAACAAAGGAATTGCCTACACTCAGTCTTCCTGAGGACTATCTGCTATAAGATGAGGTTTTCAGAAACTCATGTGATCACATGACTCCACAATCACTTCAGGGGGCTCTGCTTGGCTCAGGGGGCTGGTGTCAAGCTGAAAGTATGCCCATGGAGTATTGGCAGATGGTGTGGGAGGTTAGGCAGAGCACAACCTTCTGTGGCTATGCTCCTCTTGCCTGCCCAGCATCCTTTACCATGTCTGCCGGGAACAAAACTCCACTTGGTGGTGGTGAACCCACCCACGTGGTTCAGTCAGCTGACCCTCCCCCAGCACACCCCAATTCTTCCAAGGTCACAGTGACTGGGAGAAAGTTAGACCTAAGATCCAGGTCAGGCCAGAGACCTCCTTGAAATCTGGTTGCTCAGAAAAGGTTTTTTCCCTGGTCACTGAACTTAAAAAAAAAAAAAAAAAAAAAAAAAAAGTAAGTCTTGCTCACCACTTGGAAAGAATCTGTTTACCAGGTGGAGGTGGGGGCCTTCGCAGGCCACGCCATTTGAGCCCTGGATCTAGCCCTGCCTGGAGCCAAGATTCGCATGGACTTCACCTCCATGAATTAATCAAGTACCACTTTTATTTAAGCTACATAGGCTGTAATTCTTTGAAAGTTTCTCTACTGATAAACACCTAACCTCATCCTCTCTCTAATTTCTGCTTAACTTATTTAGATGATTATCTTCCTTCTTTTTGTGGTCTGTCTAAAATTCTCCATATCATCCTTCCAGCCCTTTAAACTCGGGTCAAAATCTGACTCTTGCAGGGACCCTTCCTATATTAACCCATGCCTTCCAAAGCCTTAGAGTCTTCAATGTATACATACACTGGTACATTCCATCCCATAATCATATTCTAAGTGCTATTCCATAAGACTCATCCTTGCTATAACACTGTTCTTTAACCAAGCGGTTTTAATTGCTGAAAAGAAGAAGATTCTCATTTTAAAGTGTCCTACCTATTAAAAATGGACTCCCGTGATGAAATATAGTAAAGATGCAAGGTGTGTGTTTGTGTTTTTAAATAAATGCTAATATTTGAAAGCTCATTGTATGTCAGACAGTATGCTGACACACTACATGCATTTTTTTTCCCATTAATCTTTACAACAACCTAGGTGGTAGGTACTTTTATCTTCCATTTTAAAGAGGAAGTATTAAGATTTCGAGAGGTGAAATAAACTGCTCAGGGTCACAAAATTGGTAAGCTGAAGTTGATGGACTGATACTCACACTCACCCCACACTAGGCATTTGCCTTCTTGGAATGCCCCAATGAAACTTCTTTTGGAATTACACTGTACAAGTAACTCAGTACTAGCGGGTCAGCATTTTACCTGGGTTAACTCACAACTATTCTACTGTGACCTATCCAGCAATGAGCTCCCTCTAGCCTGCAGATGGATTCCAGGTGGTCCCAGTGGTTGCATTCATGTAATATTGCCTAAGCAGCATTTAACTATTCATTTTATTAATAGTGTTATATCCATTTTTAGACTTAAATGAACTATGTTTGTGTCAACAGAAGAACATCCAAACCTGTAGAAAATTTTTATAAAAATTTATTTGAGTCAAACAGAAGATTTGCCTGGAAGCAACAGACTTACGAGAAAAGCAAAGATAAACCTTTTACTAAAGAAGTTATATAGCTGGGGAGTGACTACCCAACATGACCTGCCCAGTTAGGAATTTATGATCAGATCACCCTGTGAGATTACTTTCTGTAGAACCCCCTTTTCATCCACATTTGGTTATTTCTTTTCCTGGTCTACAGCAATTCTAAAGGAATAAAAACTTAGAAGTGACCGTGAGGTACAAGTTGATTTCAGATAACATTGATAGATGACTGGTAGAGTTAGAAAAAGCTTGAAAAACTATTAAAGAAAAACAGAAACTCTAAATGTGCCTAGGGTCCACCCTTCCCATGGCTCTTCATTGCCCGATTCAGACAGCCCTCAGAACTAGGAGCCTTCTTTTTGTGAAGGACAGCATCATCACCTGAAGTGGGTCCTCCAGGGTACTGGGGACAGCATGTAGCCCTGTAGAGTTTGCAAACAGGTAAATCTACTAAAAAGCTTACATGGAGATTAAGTAGGTATTATTTTTATGAATATACAATCATCGAATTGTCTTGACAAATATCTAAATTCATCTTAGTACTTCCCTAGATGGTAGTTTTGAGGCCAGAAATCACATCTAATAAATCTAACTTCATAATGTGTCACATTAGCACTTGATGCTCAAATGTCTTTATTACACAGATAATTCTAAACATTGTCAATTTGTAAATGTTTTTAGATACCATTCCAGAGAAATAATTTCCTGAAACTTCAATGTTTTACTCGGAGAAGGACACCTCAATTTCTTTATCAGCACCCCATACTTTTATTTACCCACAAATCCAAGTAGACTAGAATGTGAATATGAAGAGTGAGGAAAGCATTTTGGAAGCAGACACACTAACAGGGGCAAATGATGAGAAAAAGTGCAGGAGAGAGAAAATTTATATCAAAAGTAAGTATAACAACAACAAAAAAAAACAGCTAAAAGTTGAAAATGGGTATCTCAGGAGAGAAGAAATCTCCTCACATACACCTTCACCCCCATTTCTATTCCACAACGTGAAAGAGTGATTTATTTATTTATTTATTTATTTTATTATTTTATATCAAACTTTGTAGAATTCTGGTAGTCAGCCTCCGAGGTGACCTTGATGATTCTTGGCTGGTGGTACTCACACTTGAAGTCCCACAATGAAGAGGTCTGACTTGTGTAACCGATGGGATATTGTGGAAATGATGGAACGTGACTTCTTGGGTTAGGTCATAAAAGACATTGCAGCTCGTTTCTGTCTCTTGGAACAGTTGATCTGAGGGAGACCAGTCATCATGCTGTGAAGACACACAAGCACCCCTAAGGAGAGGCTCACATAGTGACAAACTGAGGCCTCCTGCCAACTCCAGCACCAACTTGCCAACCATGAGAATGATGCATTTTGAAAGTGGATCCTTCAGCTCCACTCAAGCCTGCAGATATCCGTAGCCCCAGCCAACATCTCGATTGCAGCCTCATAAAAGACCCTGAAAGACCCCAGAACCACTCAGCTAAGCTTGTCCCAAATTCTTGGCTCACAGACTATAAGATAATAAATGTTTATTATTGTTTTAAGCCATTAAATTTGTTATGGGCAATTATGCAGAAATAGATAACTAACACAAAAACTATTTTAACTCTGTACTATGTGCTCATGTAACTTCGATTTAAAAAATTCAAATCTGTTGTATGACAATATTTTCACATATTTTCTGGGATCCCTAACCAATATAAAAATCGAGATTATGGACAAAATGATGGGCTGTCAGGCCAGCTTCTATACACAAGAACCAAACCTCTTTAGACCTTGTTCTGACACATCAATACTTAAATCTCAAGAGAGCAATGAAATGAGGACCCTTTCATTCAGTCCTTCAGTTCTATATGTAATATTTTCGTTTAGCTTCAGTCTAGCCGAGAATGCATCTGCAAAAGAGTGTGAGTGTGTGTTGGGGCGGGGGGGATGGGGGAGACACATACATCCATGATGAGAGGGAAAAGATCTGAGTTTAAAAAATAAAGTAATAAGTTAATTAAAGAAAGCTAAAACATAGGTAAAAAAAAAATAGAAGGGCAGTTCACATTATTGCTTACTTCCTTCACATCTTTTCGCCTACCCAGCCTTGCTCATTTTATACAGCACTAGGAGTTGTTGACAGTGGCAAAGGATGAATCAGTGTTCAAGCCTAGCTTTGCTTGATACTCCTAGCAAAAGCTTTCCTCGACTACAATTTTTCTTTTAAGATTCATTCTTGAAGGTACAAAAATGAGTAATAAAAATGAATGTGTTTATAAATACGTGTAAAGTGCACTTAACTAAAATACTTAACAGGCATTTTTTCAGTACTTCCTGTGTACGCCACAGCAGAGCAGCTGTTTCCGGGAATCCTGAAGAAGATAGTTTCTACCCTTAGAGTCTAAATCTTACTTTACACCACTACTCAGCTAACATCAAAACTCATTTGTCTTTTAGTGAGCAAGTGGTTATGTTGATTTTATCATTTGATATAATAGATTTTCTAAAAATTTAGTCTTCATTATCCTGTAATTCAGAGACCTTGAATAGAATCTATCATCTATCTATCTATCATCTGTCTGTCTGTCTGTCTTTCTATCCTCTCTTTCATATATATATATATATATATATATATATATATATATATATATATATATATATAAATTCTTGTTTTCACCTTATTGCTGGAGACAGGAAATACCAAGCTGGCTTAAAACAGAATCAGGTCAGATGTTTCCATCGTTGGTTAATAGTGAGAAAAAACACTATTAGTTGAGGGCTTTTTTGTACCTCGCATTTTACATAGATTATCTTTAATCCTTACAGCCACCTCAGAAGGTAATATTAAGCCCATTTTCCAGATAGGAAAAATGTGGTTCGAAGGGGTTAAGTAACTTGCCTAAAATTACTCCCCTCGTTGGTCCTGAAGCCTAGATTGGAAGCTCCATCTGTAACTCCACAGCCTTTGTCCTTTTCATAGCAACACCCGACCCACCAAATAGGGCTCTTATTTTCCATCTGATCTCCAGTCCTCCTATTATCTGCACCAACATAGCTTTACAGGTCTTTGTCTTCCCATAAGAAAACTAAAATACCTCATAAGAAATAGTGAGTTGAGGTTGAGGGCACAGAAAGAGTCAACAAGTATGACTGCCATAACTCACAGACGGAAGTGGAAACCAAGCACCTTGCCCAGAACTTTTCATTGTTAAAAATTTATAAGTCCTTTCTAAGCAAGAAGGAAAAAGTTTAACTCACAAGAGTTAAAATATTTACAAAACAGACCAGATACAGTAACTTAATATTGTTTACTCTCTTTCATTTTTTCCAATGCTTATTTCCTGGGCCAGCAATTTTTATTTGTTTGCAAAGTTATAAGTTGATTTCTTGCTATTAGAAATGATCCTTCTTTGGTGTTCAATACCTTAACCTTCATTCTCTGCAGCTAGAATGAGGGGTTTAAATATTTCCACTCTGAAATAATGTCATTAACTATTCAGATTCCACTGACAGCTGCAGAACACCCATGTGCCAAACACTGTCTTTGGAGATTTGAGGTGCTTTATCTCTTGAATGCAACTTCCTGTCTGGCAGATGTTGACATAAGGGTTCAAGCTTGGTGTCCTCTCCTACACCCACAACTTCTCCAGTCGGTGACTTCTTTCAACAATGGTTTCTGAATGCCTGCTAATCACTTGGCTAGTAATTATTAGTGTAGGTAGTTAGTAGCTGCTATTCTGCTGGTTTGGCTTAGGTCTGGGGAGTAAATGAAGAAAATAACCGGTGTTCATCATGATAGCTAACATTCTTATAGTACTGAAGGCAGGCTAAGCACAGTTCAAAGTGCTTATATACATTAACCCACTTAATCCAACATTAACTCTCATTTTACAGATGAAGACACTGAGGTGCAGGAGGGCCAAGAAACTTGCCCAAGCTCACACAGCTTGTAGAGCCAAGATCTGAGCCCAGGCAGATGGACTCCAAGTCCACATCTATACATAATGTGCTACATAGGCTCTACATAGCTTAATGGTTGCTCAGGAATACTGTTATTCAAAATGTAGACAAATGTTTTCCCCAAATGTCAACTCTGGGAAAAATTATTTATGTAATTACATTTTACCTTCCACTCAACAACAATAAAAAAAAAAAAAAAAAAAAAGGAAACAAGAGATGGGAATAAAATCTCATCTTCAGTAAAAATTTAAGACAGTTGAGGTTCCTAGCCACAAAATAGATAGAAAGGGTGCCAAGACAGGGGAATTTGAACATGAAAGTAACCTGAGAGAGGGCACCCAAGGCTACATATCTCAGAAAGAGCTTAACGGTTCAACCAATGAGATGCATATACTGAGGTGAAAAATCAATAGCTCCATTTGTGTAATAATGGGAATACGGTTGAATTGTGTCTCCAACAAAAGATATGTTGAAGTCATCACCCTTGGTATCTGTGAATGGGACCTTATTTGGAAACAGAATTTGCAAATATAATCACAGTAAAAAGGGTGGGCCCTAATCCAAGGACTGGTGTCTTTATAAGAAGACAGACATTTAGACAGAGACACAGAAAGGAGAATGCCATGTGAAGATGGAGAAAGAGATTGGAGTGATGCATTTACCAATCAAGACACACCAATCAAGATTGCCAGAAGATACCAGGAGCTGGGATGGAGGCTTGGAACAGATCCTCCCTCAGAGTCCCCAGAAGGAACCAACGCTGCCAGTACCTTGGTTTCAAACTTGTAGCCTCTAGAACCATGAGAGAATACGTTTCTGCTGTTTTAAGCCAACTAATCTGTGGTACTTCGTTCCGGCAGCCTTAGCTATCTAATTCAGATGACCAGTAGCATGAGTTTCCCTGGACCTAGGTTGGTTTTGAGTAGCAGAGGAGGTGGGATTAAACTAGAATCTCATTTTCACAGGGAGTCATATGTTCATGAGGAAAGAAAAGAGACTATACTGTGAACAGCTCTTGCAGCTGCCTATCTTCATTGTCTAGGGAGGAGAAAAGGTTAAAATCTCTCACATGTAAAACCCTGGATCGAAAGAGAAATTCTCACTGACGTAGATGATGCGCTTGGCCCCCAGACAACAAAAACCTCTTGTAAATGAATAGTTAACCTAGGAAAAATTCCCCTGATTCAAAGATAAGAATAAAAGAGGAACCAACAAAGGTATAAGGGGGAAGAGGGAAGAAAAACATGTAGATGAAGAATCTCCATGAAAATGTTACTTCAAAGCAGATAAAAATTCTGAGGACACATTTTGCCTTAAATTTTAAAGAAATGTAATGAAGCAATTGTTTTCAGAAAACAAGCATGAAACAAAGAAATAACTTGGAGAAGAGAGGGTGAGATGACTAAAGAAGATGAAATATAAATAAGCCCAGAGAACTCAGGAAAAAGAAAAAAATAAAGCCCTGCTAGAGTTATATACAAAAATGAAAGCAGGATAAGGGTAAAAAGATACAATATGGAACATAGGGGTCAGAAACGAGAAAAAGATACAAAATGAAATGTAAATAAAAACAAAAATGTTCAGAGAGAAACTTATAAATATGAAAGCAGGAGGAAGCTATTATATATTCTCAAAATAAGAGGACCTGAAGAAGATAACATGAATAATGGAGAACAAATATCTAAAAATATATTTCAAGAAAACTTTCCTGGAATAAAAGAAGACTTGAATTTACGAATTGAAATGGCATACCATATCCCACAAAAATCTTGATCCAGAACGGTCATAAGTTTACTAAACTTTAGAGATAAAAGATTGTTTTAAAATAAAGAAAGATTCTTGGAGCAGCCAAGGTGGATGCATGTGGGGGAAGGGAAGAGTCACGACATTTAAAAGGGAGAAAAATCAGATTAGCCTCAGATTTTTCCATGATAACATTCAATATTAGACAGAGTGTAGCAATACCTAGAAAATTCTCCCAGAAAGAAAAGAAATAATCCAAACAATCACTCGCTACTAAAGGAAATAAACAATTTTAAACATGTACTCAGGAAATATTGTTCCTGTGAGCTCTTTCTGAAAAATTATCAGAGGACAAATTTTAGTCTTCAAGACATATAGAAAAGCTACAGTAAAGATTTGTCTGTGAGCACTGAATCTGTTTAATTGTGGGACTAGAACTAACACAAAAGTGAGAATGTAGTTCAGAACTGAATGAAATTGCTAGAAACTATGACAAAGTGAAAACCATTCGAATAAGAAAGTTGAGAGGGGAATGGGGGAAAGGTAGGATACTGATTTCTCTGCTTTTTTTTAATAGCTGGGGGCCAAAAGATTTCTTTAAATTGAGAAATCAATTAATGAGAACATAGGCATAATTATCAGTTACTAAAAAAGATATTAATCTTTTTAATAATAATATAATATAGATAATAGATAATATAACTAAAATTAGATGTTAAAAGGAAGGGAAACGAGATAAAGAGAATTAATAGATACTGGCTAAAGAAATAGACGATTAAGGATAGTAACAACTATCCTTAATAGACAACTTTTGAATCAAAGAGGAAATAAAAATTGACATTTCAGAATACCTGAAATATAGCAATAATAAAAACACTACAAATCAGACCTTAGGGATACAACTTAAACAACGGTTCCAACGAATCTCATAGCTGTAGATAATAATTATGTCTAAACGAATAAGAAAAAAATGAAACCTTTAAGCTCTGACCATTCAATACATTAGGTGTGAATATTCAATATGGTAGGTGTATTTTTCCTGCTTTTTTTCTAAAGAAAACAGAGTAAAGAAATAAAGATAAAAGCAGAGATTAATGAATTAAAAAACAGATAAAGCATAGAAATAAATCCCAACAGCTTGTGCTTTAAAAACAAACAACAACAAAAAAAAGGCAAATAAAATCTTATCTAACAAATCAAGGAGGAAAAAAGAGAAATCTTGAATATACAAAATGAATGAGAAAAAAATCATCACAGATACTGAAGAAATTAAAACACTCATGAAAGTTGACTTTGCTCAAACTCTCAAATATATTGGAAAATCTTGGTGATGTGAATACTTGTTTAAGAAAGTATAATTTAACTAAACTTCCTAGGAAGAGACAGAAAATCTAAACAGACCAATGATACAGAAGGAACAGAAAGTGGTCAAAGAGCTCTGCCATTCAAGCACACAACCCAGATGGTTTCATGGGGGGACAGGAGGGAAGAATTCTACTAAGCTGGTGATTCTCAACTTTGTCTGCGCTTTGCCTACAATCACCTGGGAAGCTTCTGAAAAATCCAGAAGCCCAGGCTGTGCCCTAGACCAATTAAATCAGCATCTCTAGGAGGCGTAGGTAGTTTTTAAGCTCCCCAGGTAGTTTCAGTATGTAGCCAAGGTTGAAAACCACAGTATCAAATCGCTAGAGACATTTACAATGCTATTTAAACTGCCGTCTTGCATTAAAAATTATTAATAATTTACAAACTAAATTCCTACTTTGTAATATTACTATTCATAGTATTACTATGTATAATTTATAATATAATTATTTATATTAAATATAATTAATAATTTATAATAATGTTATTAGTGATAATGTTACTTTATAATAATATCAATGACTATAACAGGCACCAAAATATGACAAAGATATCACTCAGAAAAAAAAATTACAGAACCAATATCTCTAATGATTATCAATGCCAAATAGCCTAAATTGAGTGTCAGCAAACAGAATCCAGCAGCACATTAAAATAATAATACACCAGGTGGGTTTCATTCTAGAAATGCAGGTTTAGTTTAATATTAAAAAGTATACTAATATAACTTGCCATATTAATGAATCTTGGGAGAAAGTTCATGTTTATGATCATCCTTATGGATGCTATAAAAGGATTTGATAAAAATACAAGATCACCTCTTGATGAAAAACCCTCCCTAAAATAGGAATACTATATGGATACTTCTTTAATGTGACCAAAATTATCCCTCTCCTAATCCCAAAGCTAGAATCCTGCATAGTGCCCCATGCTAGCTCTTCTTCCCACCCAGGGCTTTTACACTTGATCTGACCTCATTAAACACTTTGTTCCCAGAGCTCCCCAAAGCTGATTCCTTCTCCATGATGTTTGGGTTTCAGTTCAAACGATACCTCCTCTGAAAGGCCTCCCATGACCATTCGATGGAAGCATCTCACTTTTCCAAAATATCCGTTTATTCATTTTCTGGTTCACTGTCTTTTCTCATTACATTATAAACTCCAGATGAGCAGGATTTGGTGTCTGGTTTGCATTTGGCACTCAGTAGAGAAAGGAGAGAGAGAGAGAGAGAGAGAGAGAGAGAGAGAGAGAGAGAGAGAGAGAGAGAGAGAGAGAGAGAGAGAGAGAGAAAGATGGGGGGAGAGAGAGGGAGGGGAGGGAGAGTACAAATGTGAGAAACCTTCTGGAATCCTTTTGGAATAAGCCCAAAGCATAGGCTAGTGGTGAACGATACAAAGGCCTATTTATGAAAAATAAAATAGTTGTGGTTTGTGAGGGTTTTTTATTATTTTTTTTAATATTTAAAATCAGACAATGCAATATGGCAACTTGAATCATTTCTTTATTAAGCAATACATCTCCATCACTCAAAGGTTTCTTTTTTTGGCTAACTTCACCTGCTTTGAACCATGCGATTTTCTTCAACTCCTTTTCTTCTTCTTGGAAGTAGCCAAGGAGTTTAAATTTGATTTAGAGAAGAATTTGCCTTACACCATCTCATCAGCTTCTTTCTTTTCTCCATCTGCATTTCCTCCCAGACCCAACCAGTAGGCACTTCAGCCATTCCAACTGACTGACCTTCCTCTGTTTGCCAAACTTGGCAGTCATTATGTAGTAAATCACTACAAAACCTTGGAGAGAGAACAAACTAGAATCTTCCTGGCTTACCTTGGCCTTTCCTGAGATAAAGATGTCCCACACTCTTGGTCTATGAGGCTATTGATTTCCAAACCAGTTAAGTGAAAAGAAGGCAAGCAAGATGGGAAGATATGTGTTGACACCAGCATTATTGATATATCAGGTCTTTTGCTAACATAACAGAAAATTTTCTTAATTTTTTTAAAAAAAAGTCACAAGGCTGAATTTCTTTCAAGGTCATAAGAGATATGGAAAATCCTGAATCCTGTGTAGGGCACATGTCTGGCTTCATGCCCAATATCCCTGGAAATATCCCACAATAACATAGTATATCAAGGAAAAAATGTATCAAACTATGTTACTATTCACCTAGTATTCAAAGTGAGTTATATCTAGATTGAGGCCCATCAGATCTGTAAAATAGGTTAAATTAGACTTTATATAAATTGAGAAAAGTGTGACACACATTCCCCTGAGAGGAAACAATTAAACATTTATGTGAGATATTAAAAACAAAGTATACATCCAGCCAAAGTATATTAAAGAAAGTATAAAGGCATTTCTCCCCATCATCTTATCATGAAAAAATATAAACAGCAAAGTTGAAAAATTTTTGTGATGAACACATATGTACCTAGTGCCTTGATTCAACCATCTCCATTTTATTAAAATTGCTTTATCACTCCATTCATCCCTCTACTCATCTCTCTATCATCACGAATCCATTTTAATTTTTGATGCATTTCAAGGAAAATTACAGACATCAGTACACTTTCCCTTAATACTTCTTAGCCATTATTAACTATAATTCAATGTTCGTTTATCATTTTAATGTAAAATTTATATACAACCAATACATACTTTAATGTTTGTGGAGTTTTGAAAAATGCATATATTTAGTTTTAACAAATGCATGTCAACCCAAATCCCTATCAAAATACAGAATATTACCATTACTCCCAAAGCTCCCTCATGCCCCTTCCTCTGGAAGCTGAGTGTAGTCAGACTAATGGTGAACATGGGCAATGACAACCCAAGAAAGTGTATGATTTCAAAGCATGGCAAAAAAATTGTGTTAACTTGGTGAGGGCCTAGAAAGGGACATACCTCTATGATTTTTAGATTCAGACATTTTCCTTCTGTATGTCTCCCCATCAAATTAAAATTAATTTGTACTTTAGTACAAAAACCTACAGGTTCCTTTAAGAAAGAGTTCCTTTAAGAAAATGTAACAGTATTTGTAAGAGTTGTTTTGAAACTACAAATCAAAGCAATAGGGATAAATTCTACTTTAGATATCTGGACTGGATGTAACCTGGAGACAAAACTAAGCCAAATATATTATTAGCTTAACATATCAACGTGTTTCTTCATATTTGGTACAGTACTCTGTAACATGGTAAATGAATGATTCAGGCCTAATTTCAATGACTGATTCTCTATTGTTTTTTTCTCCATCCTCTAATTAGGAGCATTCCCTTTGGATCAGTCCTAGCTCCCCTGTCCTAGTGTTTTTTCTGGAGACAACTTAACCATATTCATGGCAATGCACTGAATACATATAACCAACTAGGAACCAGGCACTATATGAGACACTGGAACACACAGAGAAGACATTGTCCATGAGCCAGAAGAAAACATTTGAGTAGTGACAATATAATGTGGTAAATGCTCTTTAAAAGTTAATGTGATCCTGTCTGATCTTGGAAGCTAAGCAGGGTCGGGCCTGGTTAGTACTTGGATGGGAGACCACATAGAAAGACCAGGTGCTATAGGCGTAAAAAATAAAAAAATAAGGGATTGTAAGCTGACAAGGTCTGTGAGGTCAACCAAGGGTTGCCTCACTTAAGAAAAAGTTAACGTGAATTACCATGAGAGCAGAAAGAAGGGTGTGACTGACACTTGAAAAGTCTCCATGGAAGGAGATATTACTAAAAGATGATCAAAATATTCGAAGGCAGACATGATAATTTCGGGCTAAGGGAACAATAAATGCAAAGGCACAGAAGGATGTCGGCATAGCGTGTTTGGAAAAAGGACGGGTCTAGTGTTGAGGAACTTAGAGGAGCTCTAGGAGGTAAAAGGAAGTGAGGCTGAAGATAAAGTGAGGGCTTTGGAGAATACTTCTAAGCCCTGGTAATAAGTTTTGACTTTATTCATTGCACATTGAAAGCCATTAAGAGGGGCCAAGCAAGAAAGAGACAAGGCCATATTTATACTTTAAAATAATCCATTTGGGAGCAGTTCGGATGTTCCCTGCTAAGACGTAAGCAAGTATAAGGCATTTCAGTAATCCAGCTGAGAGGTGATGAGAGCCTGAAGTACGAGAAAGGCAGTGGGAGATGCAGAGGAAGGACAGATTTAAGAGACAGAATTGATCAGGTGTGTGAGCAATAGGATGTAGGGGGTAAGGAGAGGGATCGATCAAAGACAAGTTCAAAGTTTTTAGCATAGTCAGCTAGTTGGATATTGATATCATAGAATGAGACAAAAAATATGAGGCAAGTATGAGAGAGAGGAGGCAAAGGGAAGGAATAAAAATGATATCTATTTTGATATGTTGAGTTGGAAAAGTCTACTGGGATATCTGAGGGTAGATGTCCTGTGAGTAGCTGAATATGAGTGTGGAGTTTAGAAATGAATGTGGGGGTTAAGCCATCAGCTAGTGACAGCTTCAGTGTAGAAAGGAAATGAAATCATCCAGGAAATATATGGTGAAAAGTATCTTCTTTTATCTAGATAACCAAATTTTTCTCAGAAAATTATCCTTAATCTTCATTTACTTACCAGACTTTTTCATTCGGACATCCTACCATTGCCTCGAACATGATGAATTAATCTAATGATATCGTAGGTCAAAAATGGTTGAATACTGGAATCACATGTGGTTTGACCTTAATAACTGGCATTTCACAACTGCATTGTCACAGCAGGACCCTGACTTCCTTACCTCCCAGCTCACCTTCTCATAATTCATATTGTCATACATTTCTCATCGTTTTCTTCATATATTTTCTCCCTGCTTAAAACCCTTTAGCAGCGCCCTATTAATTACTAAGCCAAGCTAAGCCCCACACTCAATTTCTTTCACTTCTCCACCTGATCCTTCGCCTAACAGTGCTAGGGTCTTCAATGCCCCGAGTACTGACACACAGTGTGCATTCCACCCTTGGTTCATACTAAACTCCTAATCTGTAATTTCCTCCTCTTGATTTATCCAAATCCTGTTGAATGTTTAAAGCAGTATTTCTCAAATTTTTGATCATTTTTCTTTTTGATAAAGCTAACTTAAAACCCATTCTCGACCCTTTTCATCCTTATTCTTTTACCAGAGAGGTTGGAAAAGTTCAGTGTTTGTTTTCTGAGCCCCCTTTGGCACTAGGAGAGCCCATGTGACACAGCTCTGGCCAATGGAGCTGCTCCCTTCTCCTGCCTGCCTTAAAAGTGGGTACCGGTACCCATTGCTGCCCCAGCCATCATCAGATCATAAATGAACAAGTCAGCATGCTACAGATTACAGCGTGGTAAAACACAGATTGCTGAGTCCTTTATTACATCCCTAGGTCACACCAGGCCAGGACTGCCTGCCTCTGGACTTAAACTATGTGAGAAAATAAGCCCCTATTGTTTTAGGCTCTAGGTGCCTGTCTTTTTGTTCATTGTTTCTCGCTGCAGAAAAAAAATTCTAAATTGATCTACATGGCATGCTCATATTATGTATTTTTCACAGTAACATACCTTTGTAGCCAATAAATTCACGTGAATCTTTATGCACAAAAATTAACATTCACTTGATAATTCAAATATATATCTAAGGAGAAGCCAGTGAAGATATGTAGACACACACATATTCCACAAATTATGCAGCAGCTTTTTTCAGCAGCTCTTTTCTCTGAGGTTCACGGAGTCCAGGAGAGCCAACAGCTAAAACATTTAACTTGTATCAGTTGAAAGGAGAGTTTCATTTCTTCAGTAGCAATATGTTTAAGTCATTCTATAAGCATTTAGTTCTCCTTTACTGAAACTAAAAAGGGAGTTCTAAGTTGCCAAATGTTTATATTAACTTTTTGCTTTCCCTCTCAGAAGAAACTGGCAACTCCTCCGATACTGAAGTATCTACCCTCTGTCCTGATTTGAACAGATGCCCATTCCATGCTATGACAGCCATTTGCTAAGAGGGCCCCAGGGTTCCTTACCTCCCTATATTTACACCGCTATTCAATCTGCTCCCCAAGAGCATGAGCTGGATTTAGTTGCCAGGTCATATGGTAACTCTACGCTTACCATTTTGAGGAATTTCAAACTGTTTTTCTAAAGTAGCTGCAGAATTTTGCAATCCAGATAAACTACTTTTTATCTATGGAACAAAATGCAAATGATTTAACCTTGAGTTTTCCATCATTTATAAAATGGGACAATTTCAAAAATAAAGACTAATAATTTATTGAGCTCTTACATGCACCAGCACTCTTCTAGGTAATTTCTAAGCTTTTACTAACTCAATCCCCTGTGGTTGGGTTGTCAAACAAAATAAAGAACACTCAGTTAAATTTAAACTTCAGATTTTTAAAAAATGAATAATTTTTAATATAATTATGTCCTCTGTAATCTTTGCCCAAGACCTCATAGTAGTACATGCTATTAGGTGCCAGGATGGGAATCTATGCAGTCCAACTCGGGAACAACTGCTATTAATTTTAAGTCACTTCAAGCCGTTCTTGCAAGACAATTAAGTACAAAAAGAGGACTTGGTGCCCACAATAGCAAATTTTCAATAAACGTTAGTTCCCTTCTAGGTCTCTTTCTTCCCTGACCTTCTCCTTTCCTCACTATACCTCAAGCCCATTAGAATTAAATCAACCCTTTGGGTTCTCATAGTTCTTTGCTTATACCTCTTTCATAGTAATGTTCTACAGAGGTGTTTCATTGTTGAATGATCATAATTCTTGAATTGAGACTTTAATGAAAAATTACTTAAATATAATTTTACTATACCAGGTTATGGTAAGGATACTAACATCCTCAAGGAAAGCTTTAAGAAATAAACAATTACTTTATAAATGCAGAACAGGAAAGTGAAAATCCTTGTTCTCACTGAATTGACACTCAACATCTAATTTTGTTCTTTAATAATTAAGAATATTAAGCTCAATCAAAATACTAAGCATATTAATGTAATTATATTTCTATATTATGAATGCCAATTATTTAAATATATCAATGGCAGTTTCTTTTTTCCAAGAATGTTTCCCAAATACATCAATCTCTAGAATTCTCTAAAAAGTAGATCTTTAGCCTTTGCAGTAATCCGTGTGCCTTTAATCAATCATTAAACACAAGAAAGTCATACACACTTTTTTTCTCCTTTTATAGCTCAATGCTGTATAGAACAGCTATATCCCTATGGGTAAGTGATCCACATTTTGTTGCTCTCTGGAATTCTTTTCAATTGTTTGCAACTCAGTATACCTTCATTCTTAAAAATTAATGTAGTTCAGAAAAGGAAACACTAGTACCTCTCTATTATTATCCTGAAATAAGAGAGAGAAAGTCTGTATATAAGGCAGGTTCCAGTGTCATTCCAGTCATTTTGGTTACTATGTTTCTTGGCCCAACTGCTCTCTTTTTCCAGCTGAAAATTATGTTGGCTGGGAGCCATGCCATAAACCTCCACCCTGAGGAGTGACTCAGATAATTAGACAAAAAGTCTCTTCAGGATTTTTTCAGGCTTCCCTCTTGACATTCCTTCCTCTTAGTCAAAGAACTGGTGAGCACACATTTTGTGTAGTTGACGGGAAAAACTACCACTATTCATAAATCAATAATGACTGTTCTCAATTATCATCTTTATAAAGGTACCACAAATAATTGGTTCCTCATCCCCTTGAGAAAATCTTTGTTCACTGAATTTCTTTTATGTACTGCATAATTTAAAAAAAAATTTATTATGGATAATTTTAAACATACAAATGATGAGCACCCATATACCCATTCACTCAACTTCAACAATTATCAACTTACGATCAATATTGTTTCATCTATAACCCCACTCCCCACTTTAATATATTTTAATACAACCCCTAGTCATAAAATATCTTTTTTATTTTTATTTTTATAAGAGTTTATTTGAGCCAAACTGATGACATAGGCCTGGGAGCAAGCTCTCAAATGCTCTCTGTAATTTCAGCTTTAAATATTTGAATAATACTAACCATCGATCTTAAATTTTCTTTCTGCCTTTTTTTAAAAAAATAATTAAACTAGAGGAAAGAAGGAAAACAAAACTAACTTCTTTTGAGTGCTTACCATGCCAGATGTATGCTAGAGACTTTCTTCTAAGTTACTACTTTTCATGACAAAACCCTGCGGGGTGACATTACCATTACCATTCTTAGAAAAGGAAACGGGCGATGACATTAACTTTCCAACATCACTTATCTGGGATTCAAACCTAGGTCTGGCTCAAAACTCTATGCTCTTTCCCCAAATCAATGCTGTCAGGTAGGAAACTCAAAGTGAAAAGGTAGGAAGGTTCTCACCTGATCTAATTGAGGAAAGAGGGATCTCTTCCATCTTCAGGCCTCCCTCAATGCTGTGAACAACATTCACAGCATCATACACAGATCCTTACTTCTCTAGTGTTTTTAACATTGTAATCCAGAGTCCAAAAGTTACAGTTTCCTAAGTCACTATTTTCATGCTCAGCAAAGCAACATGGACTCTAAGCGTACCAGGAGGCAACCTACTTTAAGTTTTATTAGGATGAGACATGCAGCAAGAAACAAAACAAAACAAAAACAGCTTAGAAATCACCATAGGTGTGAAAGGAGAAAAGTTAGCATGTCTAAGCATATGGAAAGAATAACTCTGCCAACCATAGTAATCAGAAGATTAGCTACCCAAGTTGTAATTTAAAAAATTTGTCATGCTAGTCTAAAATTTAGACTATTCAACAAAGTATCCAACAAACAATAAAAGTACCTATTAGCATTTATTTAAAATATTTTCTCCAAGATATCTCTACCATATTATTACACTCAGTAAAATAAATAAATAAATAATATTTTGTACTGTAATTCAAGTTTGTCTTGATGACAAAAATAGGATGAAAGATTCCTCAAGTAAACTCAATAATAACAAAAAAAAAACCCAAATGATTCAATGAAAAAAAATGGGCACAGGACCTGAACAGACACTTCTCTCTAACAAATACATGAAAAGATGCTCAACATCATTAGCTGTTAGGGAAATGCAAATCAAAACCACAATGCGATACCATCTCACACCTGTTAGAATAGCTATAATCAACAGGACAATTAATAACAAATGTTGGAGAGGATGCAGAGAAAAAGGGACCCTTATACACTGCTGGTGGGACTGCAAGTTGGTACAGCCACTATGGAAAATAGTATGGCAGTATGGAGGTTCCTCAAAAAACTACGAATTGATCCACCATATGATCTAGCAATCCCTCTACTGGGTATTTACCCCCAACACTTGAAAACTCATATTTGAAAAGATATTTGCACACTGATGTTCATAGCAGCATTATTCACAGTGGCCAGGACATGGAAGCAAATGAAGTGTCCTATGATAGATGATTGGCTAAAGAGGCTGTGATACATATATACAATGGAATATTATTCAGCCATAAGAAGAGATGAAATACTGCAATTTATGACAACATGGATGGACCTTGAGATAATCATGCTAAGCAAAACAAGCCAGAGAGAAAAGGTTGAAAATCACTCATATGTGGGATATAAACCTAAAAGCAACAAATGAGCAGGACAAACAAACAGAGACTCATGGACATGGACTATAGGCTAGTGGTTACCAGAGGACTATAGACAAGTGGTTACTAGTGGGTTGGGGGAGGAGGGGTGAGGTAGTCCGGTTAAAGGGGGTCAAATATATGGTTTAGGGGGAGGGTGAAGTGGGTAAAGGGGATTAAATATATGGTAGCTAAAGAAAACTGGACTTTGGGTGGTAAACACACAATAGAATATACAGATGTCAAATGGTAATGTACACCTGAAAATTATATAATTGTATTAACCAATGTTACCTCAATAAACTTAATTTAAAAAAAAAGATTTTTCAAGTAGGTTTCTAAGTACTAGATTCTTGTGTGAAATGTGTTCTTATGATTTCAAATCATAAAGATAAGTAATCAGCCACGAAAGGTTAAGAATTTTTCATATAAAAGTGTTAGTATTTACTATGAGATACGTACCTATTTTTACCCTCAAACCTGATAATTGTAGCTCAGATTTTTAGTTTCAAAAATGAGCCATAATGCCAGGTATTTGTTTCAGTTAAGGGCTCAAGATTCCTAAGAAACAATTCATAGCTTAGGAAAAAACTCAAGTACATCAAATAGAAATACAATGTGTCAATAGCTACCAGCACCCCAGGTTTGAATAGTCATCAGTTACGAACCTCAAAAGTCTTACTTTACAAGCTGATTAAGAATCACTATTGGTTACATAGAGTGCGTGCTCTCCCTCTCTCTCTTTACACACACACACACACACACACACACACACACACATATGTGTATACATATATATGTGATATATATGTATATACATATACGTATATGTATATCATCCACATACACATACATATGAAAATACTGACTTAATGCCTTATTGCTAAATCACTGCATATTTTCTTAGCTTAAGTATATAACTACTATTTTTAATATCCCTGTATTTCTACTAAATTTTGTTGAATGAATCCCAAATACTAATATTAAAAGATTTCAAAAAAAAAAACCCACTCTATTTTTAATTTACCGATAGCAAACAAGAGATATTTTAAATAATTCAATGCTAAGTTCTCAAAGTCAAAGCCTCAGAAAAAGGAAAGTTTTGGTTCTTAGCCACTGACTCATTTCCTTAGGTGAGTCAACCTCCTGGCTCTAGCACTGCCTTGCCTTCCCCTCCCCCTTCCATTTTAATTCAGTGCAAGGGGGAAATAAACTGCTGATACTATAGAGCTTGCCATCACATAATAATCTTTTAAATAAACAAGCCTTTCTGCAGGCCTGTATATATTTTCGATATTAAAGTCCTATTATATCATTCAATTAACAGGGGATCAAACTCAAACATGCTACATGGATTTTCCTAAAAGTTATTGAAATAAATCAGGGATTTTTTTTTCCATCTCTAATAAATGAATAGTCAAATTGTCACTGGCACAAAGATTAAAATATGTATTTTTATGCCACCCTGCACAAACCTTCGAAAATAAGTCTGTGCTTCATTTTTTCCCCCATGAATTCTTTAAATATTTATATGCCTCAATCGTTGAGTTCCTTATGAATAAGTTCATGAGTTTACCTAACACAAAATCCAGACCCACAAAAACAAATGAAGAGAATTAAACACGAATACACCAAAGACGCGTTTACGCGTGCCCAGAACTCCTGGCCAAATGCATAACAGAAACAGAATACGTCTGGCTCCTTCTCACCAAACAAAGGCAAGACAAGATAGAGCCAGTTATGAAGGGTTCAGAAATCATGTGTACTGACGCTGCTATTGAAAAAGAGCAACTTTCGACTATACCCTACATGAAGACATACCGAAGTAGAGTTCAAACTAATTTGATGCCACCTTATTTAAAATAAAATGGGAGAGAGCAATGCCTCTTCCTCCTACCATCTGTTACTTATGCCCTATCCCAAAGTCTTTCTCTTCAACCAGGCCCTCAGGTACTAGTGGATGTATAAAGAATGTTTGGGAGTTAAATTGCCAACACTTTCACTCACTGGAGGGAAATGTCTTCCTCATTCACTTCAAATAAGACCCTGCCCCTCCAAAATGTTGCTTTGTCTCCAGCACACACAAACACACATCAATTGGATTGATGACAGACAGATCTGCTGCATCACAATCACCATGTCTTATTGGATTTGATGTTAAAAAAAATCACACACGCACACACACTGCAGATGTTAAACCTCTTCTTCCCAAAGGCTATTGCTTTGGAGTCAACAAGGCTTAGGTTTGAAGATAGGCTCTCCCATTTAATAGCTGTGATGTCATGAAGAAATTACTTAAATTTTAGTGCATTAAGTTTCTTATCTGTAAAATGGGAGCTAATACCACCTACTTTGCTAGTCTGCTGTGAGGATTACATTTAAAGTTTGTAGCACATTGGCAGGTACACAATAATTATTCAGTAGTGTGTACTATTATTTAATTCTATAATCCATTTTGTCATCCTGTAGATTTTTTTTCCTTTAACTTCTAAATCATTGTGGAAGAAAATACAGTACAGTTGAACAGTGTGGATTTGAACTGCACAGGTCCACTTACCTGTGGATATTTTTGAACTTACAGTATCAACAAATATGTACTGTACTCTTTTATTTTCTCTTCTTTATAATTTTAGTGATATTTTCTTTTTCCTAGCTTACTGTAATGTAATAATACAGTATAAAATACACATAAAATATGTGTTAATAGACTGTGTATGTTACCAGTAAGTCTTCCGGTCAACAGTAGGCCATTAGTAAAGTTTTTGGGGGAGTCAAAAATTCAGCTCTGGGTGGAGGGTGTCAGTGCCCCTAACATTCCATTGGTCAAGGGTCAACTGTATCTTAAAATTCAAACTGATGCTGACAGAAAGTATTAAACCTCAGTCTGCAAATCTTAAGAGAATTTTCATAGTAAATTGGTAAGTGTATATTTTAGTTAAATAGGAATTAAATTAATCGGCATGGTACCTACATATTAGAAATTCTTTTAAATTTCTCTCCATGGCTATATGAGTGATAAATACAAAGAAATTTTGAGTCTAGTCCCAGCTATATCATCAACTGCTGTGATTTATTGGTCAAGTCATAGCCACTATGACTTATTCTCTGCATTTGTGAGACAGGGACGCCACCATCTACATCTGTAATTATAGTAGAACTAGAATTTACTTGGGCATGGTCACTGTAGGCATTCCCAAGAGGAGAGCCCTAACTATACCTCCCCCCACCAAAAAAAAAGCAGCTCGAAGGAATTAAGATTAACATTTTTCAAAAGGATTCTTTGATTTTCCTTTACCTCTAGGAAACTCATGGTAGGTAGCACTCGTTCTTCATTCCCCACTCCATCCCCAACAATCAATACCTACAATATTTATTTGAACAACGTTTTGAAAATTAAATGACCCTCCTACATTACAGTGTTTTTATAAACTTTCGCATGCATCTCCCTCTATCACGCCCTTAACATCCATTATCATTCCTTCATCTCCAGCCTTTTGGAACACTTCTATTAGCAAATTCTGTACTGCCTCTTTTTTTGCAAACTAGTTTCTGACCACTTCACTCCAACTTATCTCAGGAAGATCCCAATGACTTTCTAATGTGACTTCAACAGAATTTATTTTGAAATTCAACCTTTTTAATCTCCCTATAGAATATGACATCGTTATCTCCAGTTTCTTTTCAGTTTTCTGTTAACACCCTCTTCTTCAACCCACCCTTTAAACATTGGTGCTCCCCAGGGAGGTAGGTCTTAATTCTTCTCACCATCAGGAAATCTCATTAGCATCTTAATTCTTAATTCTGTCCTTAATTCTTCTCTGCCATTAAGAAATCTCATTAGCATCTATGGTTTCAAAAGCTACTTACAAGCTAACTCCTACTCCTCCGTCTGTGGCCTAAATGTCTCCTGCCCTACCTACTGGTTATCTCCATGTAGATGTTTACGCCATAGGCATCTAAAACTGGCTGTCAAAATTGGGCATGTAATCTCCCTCTGCCCCTTAAACTTGCTCTTTTCCTTCTTATTTGTATCTTTATAATTATAACTTTCATTAGCAGACTTTCCCCCTTGCAACCTCTTATTCCATTAGCCAAAACTTGTTGATTCTGCCTCTAAAATAGGGCTTCTCAAACTATACGATATTTAGGTTGTTCTATATGATGGTGATGGTTACTTGTTTTGAAAAAATATCAGGGTTCTGTGATCAAATGCGTTTGGGAAACACAATTAAAGTAGGACTTCTGAGAACCTTCAATATACTGCTAAAGTGCTTTGTGAATCCCAAATGCAGATAAAATATGAAGCATTTTCCAAACAATTTGGAAGCCCTTCTTCCAAGGACTATCTTTTGTGATCAGTGTTCTACAGAACACACTTTGCAAAATGTCACTCAAGTATTTCTCAAATGTGTTCTCCTCTCTCTACCACCATAGCCATTAATTTAATTAGGGAATTCTCTCTCATCTGATCTACAGTAGGTTTCCTGCCTAGGATCTTTACTTATCATTTACATAGCAGTAGGTAAGCTCCCTAAAATGTAATTTCATGTAGTTTCATACTTAAAAATTCCATAAGATTTTCCCAGTACCCAAATTATACCATCCAAAGTTCCTTTAAAAACCAAAAGCACTTCATGATCCTGCCCCTGACCATCTTTCTATCTTCATCTCACACCAGTCCATCCTATGCTCCAGGCATAAGCTAGTTATCAATTCCTGATGCTGTTATGCTAACTCCTTGGGCTTTTGCTCATAACTGTTACACTCCTAAAATGTCATCCATCTCTTTATCTGAATAATTCCTATTCATGCTTTAAAATTCACCTCATATGGACCTCTTCTTCTGAAGCTTTCCATTCTTCTACCTCCTATTCCCCAGAGGAAGGTGTCTCACTGGTGCGTACTCAATGCACCATTATAGTATATCTTTCTAATTATCTGTGTACACATCTCTACTTTTCAATTAGACTTTGAACTTCTTAAAGATTAAAGACATTTATTTATTCCTGCTTTTGGAGCCTAATACAGTGTCTGGAACCTAGTAAATAAATCCTTAGCGAATAAATGAATTGATACATTATCTTTTAATTATTTCATTATTCTTTATGAAAACTCATTTAAATATATAAAGTATGTGTTTTATCCTTGAAACTTTAGTTTTGAGCTTAGGGATAGTCTTGGCAAATTTCTGTAAAGGGCCAGATAGTAAATGTTTTAGGCTTTGTGGGCCACATGATCTCTATTACAACTATTCAACTCTGCTTTTGCACAGCAAAATACACAAATGACTATGGTTAGATTCCAATAAAACTTTAATTATAAAAGCAGGCAGTGGGCCAGATTTGGCTCATAGGCCATTGTTGACCAATCTCTGGCCTAGAAAGTTCATTGTATCTCAATGATCTTAACTGGTACCCTCTAGTGCAGTTACTGAAAGAGTAGACATGGTGTTAGGGATAACTACCCTCGAATAATGAACTGTTTGATGATAGCCACTAACCACATGTGACTATTGAGCACTGGAATATGGCTAGTCCGAATTGAAATGTGCTTTAAGTATAAAATATACACTTGGATGTTGAAGGCTTCGTATGAAATAAAGAATGCAAAATACCTCTTTAATTGTTATTTTTATACTGGTGACATTGAAATAATATATTTCATATATTGGGTTAAACATTACTGACTTCACCAGTTTCTTTTCACTTTTAAAAAAGTGACTACTAAAATATTTTAAATTACGTACGTGGCTTGCATTATATTTATATTGGACAGCACTGCCCTAAGAATAGTTACAGAAGAGAATATGCCTAATAGATTTAGCCACTTTTCAAGACTGCAAATGAGATAGTTTACCCAATTATGAAAGTGTCTCTATTCATATCTTTCTATCAATAGTGCTATCATTATCTTTCACATGAGAATTAAGGATCAAAACCTTTAATTCCTTCTCCCTCCACCAGTAACATGTTCACTAATTTTATTGTACTGGTGTCTCATTTTCTCTATGCCACACTTTGAACTCATTTTCTCACCTAAATTCTCTTGAAAGGATTTCTTTCTTCCAGCCGCTATCCATGACTCTGATACATGATTCTATACAAAGCTACTAGATTAATATTCCTAAACATTGTGACTCTCTCCTGCTATATAAATATTTTTAAAAATTCAGTGGCTTTCATTACACACAAAAAAATATCCAAACTATTTGGTTTGGCTCTTGAGGGCTTCTAAAAATCTAATTTTCAACTTCCACTTTAAACCTTACCTCCTCTCCTACCACTCAAGTCAGACACAGGATTGCAGATAAAATATAAGATTTCAGATAAACAATTTTTAGTATATAGTTTTAGTATAGTGCTTAGGATATGCTTATACTAAAAATTACTGTTCATGTGAAATTGAAATTTAACTGGTGTCTTGTATATTTATTTGCTAAGTCTGGCAACCCCAGTCAGACAAGTCTATTCTCTATTTTCCAAATACTATATGTAGAGTACCACCATTGTACCTTTGCTCAAACATTTTAAATGAGATAATGCACGTAATGCATTTAGAACAGTGCCAAGCACACGATAAGCATGTATGTAATAAATAGTAATAGCACAATTCCTCTTTGTAGGTCCAATTTAATCCCCACTGGCCTTCTCTAGCCAACTCCAGCCCACAATATAATCTCTCTCCTCTGTCTAATGTTTGATATAGCACTTGAATACTTACTTTGAACATTTCAAGTATATGTCTTACCTAGCCTTAAATTTCTACATCATGTAGAAATTACTTACAAATAGAATTTTTAAGGCATTTTGTATTTTACCAAAATTATTGATTTTTACCCTTACATTCCAGTTTAAACTCCAAAGTACACGATTCAAGCACTCGAGCTTATCCTAGATTCTAGGTTCTTGCTGGATATAGTATTCTTTGAGGAAACTTCATTTAAAAAAGCGAGCTGTAATAGGGATCTAAAACACAGGAAATTCACTTATTAAACAATACTTAAAATGTCTGTAGTTATGAATTTATCAGGTGGAGATGCAATATAAGTTATACACTCTAAATTTTCTAATACTTTTTCCTTAAATTAAAAGGAGCCTATATACAAATAAGCATGCAAATAGATCACTGACATTTTTGACTTTCCCTGTTTTTCACAATGATCTGTAAAAGTCACAATCTATTGAGTAGTAACGTGATTTTTACAGGTAAAAAGTTTCTCAAACAGAATCTTAATACTGTTCTCCATTATACAGGTGGCTCAAATTATACAAGGATTCGAAATCTGTTGGTCAAATAAGAAAATTATGGGATACTAAGTTTTTTGTAAGCAAATACATACACATACACACAGTACATTATTGACCACTGGTTCACCTCAACACATAGTATAGTACAGACTACCAGAGGCCAAAGTTTGGCTCTGCTACTTATTAACATATACCTTTCCAAGCCTCAGTTTCTCAACTATAAAATGGGAGCCCTCTCCCCAAGGTTGTTGTGAGGATTAATAGAATTAATATGCATGAAATGCTTAGAACAATGTCCAGCACAGGGCAAATAACCAAAAAATGCTCTTACTATTCTTAGTGTGTTTTCCAATTTGATCTCTTTAGGACTAGCTCCGTCCTAGGACTTATTCATAAAACTTTTAGAAATAAAGATTTGGAGATAAAGCACTTTGGTTTGCCATACTAGAATAAATGTCAAATATCCAAATCCTCGCTTCTATAAGTCCCATAACAAATTATATTTTTTTCGCCTCTCAGGCCATTCTATCCAGCTGTAATGGGAAACAGCTTTTACGGTCATGAATAACCGGTTTCACACAGTTCTATGAACTATGTATTTTTATTTCTTAAAGCCCATTTGTAAATATGTCTTCTATAAAATTTAGTTCCATAACTCCTAAGTTATTTTGTTTAGTTTCTCTTTTAAGATAGTTATAGATTCTCATACCCTACAATGTAAACAGTATACAACTGTAGGCAAAAATAATACATGTTCAAAGCAAATTATTTTTCCTAGTTTATATTGGTTAAGAGGAATAATACTAAAAGAAACCAAATAGCACATATTAGTTTCCAAGTCAATAAAACACCTTCTCTTACAAAGTTTCATAATGTAAAATACTGGACTCAGGTCTTAATTACAGTAATACTGAATAAAAGCCACAGTTCAATGATGTTAATCTGAACCTATTCCAAACTAACCTAGGTTATCTAGAGGAAAGGGAACTTTAACAGAGAAGCATATTTAACTTATACCCAAAGACCACTAAAACTAAAATAAAAATAAGAAAAAATATTTTAATGAATAATTCGTGAAACTTTAGAGAATGTTAAAATTTAAGCAGACTTATTTCACACTTATTTAGGGAGGAAAAAATCCAGGTTAGACTACTCAATAAAGTCTCAAAGATCACTAAATGTTCAAATGTGGTAAACAACACGTGCCACTGTTCCCCCAAGTTTTGATTAGACTCATTAACAGTGGTCTTTTAAATTGTTGATTTCCTGTATATTTTGGTAATATTTTTAAAAATTGGGCTTTAGATCTGAGGTCAACCAATGTTTTTCATAAAGGGCTGGATAGTAAATACATTAGGCTTTTCAGGCTAAATACTGTCTCTGTTGCATATTCACATTTTTTTTTTTGTAGTCTTTAAATATCCTCTAAAAATGTAAAATAATTCTTGGTTCAGTCCCTATAAAAATGGGCTATAGCCAGATTTGCCCTTGGCCATGGTATCCCAACCCCTGCTTTATGTTATACATATTATCTTTTTGTTACTATGTCAATTCCACTGATATTCTTTCTTCAAATATTTGTTCAAATGTCACCTTCTCAATGAGCCTTACCTGAACACATTCCTACTTGTCTATATATATATATATGGCATAGCATATAAGTGTATCACATATTATTTATCATCTGATCTTTGTCTCCTACCCCCACCCACCACCACAAAGATAACTTCCATGAAGGCAGATTTTTTTTCACTGATGTATCTCCCATCCCCTAGAACAATGTCAGGTATATTAGTAGGTGTTTAATAAATCTATTTACCCTCACACTTAGAAAACAAATACTATGGAGGAAATATATAATATCCAAATGAAATAATTTAACAAGTAAAAAGGTATTCAAGGATAATATTGAAAAATATTTTCATTTTAAAATTGTTTCAAGTAGTCATAAAATATTTTAAAGGAGGAAAAAAAGGTTTAAAATTAAAGCAATTTCCCACTGTCCTACAAAATAAGGTTATCCCTTATAGAACGATTCCCTGTAAGTTACCATTACTTTAGCTTACTTAATAACAAATTTCAATCATCATTCCTAAACCCCTCCACAGATCTGTTCTGCCTCTTTGATCTCATCTGTAAGTATTCCCTATTCTATTCAACTCACTAATCCAGTCTGGCAACTTTACCATTTAGCAAAGCAGGGAAAAGTTACCTTGCTTCTTCTATGGCTCCTTCTCCCAATATATTCTTTTTATAAACTTCTTAATATTGTAATCTTTCCTACTTTGTTTTTACCATTCGATACAAAGCAAAAAGCTAGTTTCTATTGAATGTTATACTCCAAACACATTACGCTCAGTGATTAGTCAGATTTGTTATTTTTAACTCCTATGGTTATAATTTTTACCTATTAAAAAATTAAACAAGATTTGTCTTACCATAACCTTGATATATACTTGGCAAGGTACTGAGAAAATAACTTTGGGAATTTACTAAGTGCCACCACCACTCAGATTATGGCAATTGTACTTCTAAACATATTAAAACATAAAAACCCAATAGAGTAAAATAGTTTCTACTGCTATTACTGATAAACTGATACTTGATAGCCATTAGTAAATCACAATACTAAATATATTAATAACATTAAGGTGAGGGGTTAAATCATACTAGAGATCACACTAGACATTCTAAAATCAAACTACACAAACTGTTGATATGAGAGAATGCTTAAAAAAAAATGTTTAAATAACCCCTTTATCCAACAAGTTATTCATCATCTACCATTTTACTTTCTAAATGGCTACAATTCTGACATTATCAGAAGAGCAACTTCGGCTTCTAAAAATCTAACTTTAAAATCCAAGTCATTTGTAAAGGGTTAAGATGACTCTAGGCCAATTCTTTATAGACACGATTCTGTACTCCTAAAAATGATAAGGTTGTAATTTTGAAAAAAACTAGCATAATAAAAACTGCTATAGAACCTTGAAGTTTCCAACTGTTTTTGTCATAAATAATCAGATTAAGTTTAGTGGAACTCAATCAGGGCAAAACCTCTTTATAGAGACAGCATTTCAAGAATCAAATTGATTCTTTTTATTTTTATAAAAGTTAGGTGACTACCAAATTAAATTACTTTCTACCATATATCCCTGGAGAACAGGGCCCAACACACGTCCCACTTAATCTAGTTCAAACGAGTAACATAACGTGAGAAACTGCACTGTGTAATTCCTTTATTTTCTGCATATTAGTTCTTTACCAACACTACAACCATTAAGAACACAATTCCAAGTACTGTACTTTTTAGTTTGGGGCAATCACAGTCAACAGACTCATTTACTTATATTAGACAAGATTAACCTCATTCAAAACTTATTGCAGTTTATAAATTCACAAAAATACAGAAATTGATGCAATTAAACAAAAACTTCAGGATCTCATTTTTCAAATTCTTAGATTGTAACTTTTTCTGCAGGCTAATTGCCTGCCCTATGATCACCAATGGTTATGGTTCAAGTTAACTACATCAATTATCAGCCTTTTATATCCTTAAAGAAAATTAAAAATTACAACTTACCAAAAGGTTTAGGGTTTTCCAAATTTCAAATATTTGCTTCCCCTCCCCCACCTCCTTCAGTTAGACATTTCAAATAAACTAAAAATAATCACATCTCACCTGCAACATTCAATAGCAATCACTTGATGTATAAAATTTTAATTATGCCCCCCGTTATTTTAAGACAAAAAAATGGCTGCCTATCTATCTGTCACAAGTTAGAAATACATTTAAGAATTCAACACGAGGGTTTCAAGTTTCCTCCAGTTTAGGCATTTAAACCTTTGTGCTTGTCTTGTTTCAGGATGTTATTATAGCATTGATATTTGTATTACACATGTATGTACCTTAAAATGTAAAACACTGAGAATTAAATTTATGGTGGAGCCTTGGGAATTTTAAAGGAAACTAAAATGTTCTGAGATGCATCTGTCAGCCTCATTTCTAGATACTTCTACTAAAGCGAAAGAGAACTTTATACTTTAGTTGCATTTTTAATTCAAAAATCCCTCTACACCATCAGGAGCCTACAACATAGCACCTTTGCTCATCTGTTTTAAGTAAAATGTTGTTTTACTTTGAATAATTTTTTTTTTTAGCCTTATGCTTCTCATACATCTTTGGTAAAAGCTCCATTATACAATATGGCCAAAGCATGAAGGGCCGATATTGTCCAACTATATACCATGATATCCTGCTCAATTTTAGTTTTCAGACACCCTCATAAAACCTACATCTTTTCCTGTATACTGCGTTTGCAGTCTACATTTCTGAGATTCCCTAAGTTTAATTCCTTGAGGATCTCTAAAATTAATCCTTAAGGCTATATAAGAACCAGATGTTGCTTTGCAATTCTGTATCAGGCATTAACATTTGGTTCAAAGTATTATCATAGTGGTCTCAATAATCTAGTTACTGGTCCTAACCAGTAGCGAGTAATCTCGTTAGGATCTGGAAATCACCACTGGGCACACTGCTTACCCTTGAAGAAAAATAAGTTTACATTCATTGTCATCTACCTGTAGGTTCTTTCTCTTCATCCAACTTCCCCTTTGTCATTTCTCAAGTTTACACATCATTCATTCATCACATTTCTTTCCTTAAAGGAGATAGTGTATTACTGAACCAACAGATCCTTTTTGCATGAGTTAATCCTACAATCAAACAAAATTAAATACCTTTTTTATAAAATATCTTTTCCAGTGCTCTAATTAATGGAGGTGTGGATCACTCTATAAGACTTTTATCTTCAGTTGCTGTAATGTGAAAACAGGAATGCATATTTTTCCAACTAGGTAAAAGTTGCATATAATTTGAAGTTAAATGCTTTATTAATGAACAAAGTAAACATTCTAGTAATGTTAAAACTATTGGTCTTAGACATCTGAAACATGGTAAAAGCATATATTCCAGTTTTACCCAAAAGTCACTTAAAATATCTACAGATATTTTGACTGTGTGTGGATATACTGTCATTGCTCCATTTGTCTGGAGTTTTTTAAAGCTAAAATAAAAGGAAAATGCAGCAAAGTTGCTAACCTCACAGTCACAAAAATCTGTGTTCTTGATGGGTTACGATTTCATATTTTTATGCAGTGTGTAAGTTAGCTACGTAATGGGGAACTTGAGTTTAATCCCTACTCATGCATGATGTTTCAGAACTTTATAGCTGACATTTCAAAGAACTTCTTATATTACCTGTTTAACATACTGATGTGCAACTGGAACATATTACAATATTACTCATTATTTGCCTTGGTGGGCTAAGTTTACTATATTGGCTTAGATATAAAAGGTCACATTTGAAATTACTAAGTTAGAACTCATAAAGGAGGGAGAAGGCCTTAAATATAAAAGACAAACGGCAGTTTGATTAAGCAATAATTTTCAGTTTACTAGATGAAACAGACTTGCAACATAGTCTGCATGAATGCAAAATAAGCCATCTACAGCAAGTGATAAGGAAACTGGGCAAAAAGGGAAAAAAGCATACATTGGGAAAAAAGATTTTCTCGAAATAAAAAAATCAAACCATTATTATAAAGGACTTTACCAAGAAATGCTATATTTTCCCCCATCCCATTTGCTGGAAGTCAACAAGAGCATCTAGCACTTTGTGTTCATGTCAAATGTCAGATCAGAGCATCTTAATGCAAAGCAAAAGCAAAAGAAAGAGAAAAAAAAAACTCAAAGGAAACCCCTAATCCCCCCTAAACCGTAGAACAGTAACTCCAGAGTTCAAATTCAAAAGAGAAAGTGGCAATTGAAAGAGGTGATGGTGGCGATAATCCTATGAATGGGTTTTTGATTTCTCTCCTTCCGGGGGATGGATGGAGAATGCTCATTAGGATTTGTAGTTAGAGGTTAACCATGTGAGCCCCTCATAGAGTCCGTCCCCTGAGGTGGCACAGGAAGGCTGCACATACCAGTTCCTGTCCCGAATCCGGGTCAGGCCCAGTTTCTCCTGGATCTCATGGGGTTTCATGGCATCAGGCAGGTCCTGCTTGTTGGCGAAGATGAGGATTATGGCGTCCCTCATCTCCCGGTCATTGATAATGCGGTGCAGCTCCTGGCGGGCCTCGTCGATGCGGTCGCGGTCGGCGCAGTCCACCACGAAGATCAGACCCTGGGTCCCGGTGTAGTAATGCCGCCAGAGCGGCCGGATCTTGTCCTGGCCGCCCACATCCCACACGTTGAACTTGACGTTTTTGTAAGTCACCGTCTCCACGTTGAAACCTACAGTGGGGATGGTGGTCACCGACTGGCCCAGCTTCAACTTGTACAGGACTGTTGTCTTGCCGGCCGCATCCAGGCCCAACATGAGGATCCGCATTTCCTTGTTCCCGAAGATCTTGGATAGCACCTTCCCCATCGCGTCGGAGGAGCCGGGGCCGGGGGCATTCAGGTGTCCCGGGTCCCCTAAGCCAAACCCGCCGCCGCCGCAGCCGCGAAACCGAAACGAAGCCTCCCAGCCGCGAGGGCGCCTGTGCGGCCTGCGTGGGAGTTGCCTCCTCGGGGCAGAGGCCCAGGCCCGCTGCTCACTCGGGCATCACCGGCCACACAACTTGATTCCTCCAGTCGCCGCCGCCGCCGGGGCCCTGAGTCTGCGCCGGGAGAGCCGCCGCCCTGCTGAGGCGCGGCCCGGCCCGGAACTGCCCTTCCCCCCGCGGGCGCCGCGCGAGCGCCGCTGCGGTTCCCGCTCCTCCGCCTTCTCCTCCCTCCGGAGCGAGAGACTGCGGCCCTCCGGATCGGCCGCCGGTCCGCGAGCACCGGGCTCACCACCGACCCAGGCCACCGAGAGGCAGCGAGGCTCCGGCGCCTCGTCAGGTCATTGATCCTCGCGGGAACTCGGTGCGCCGCCTGCAGAGACACAGAGAGGGAGAAACGTTACTGCTGGGGCGCAGAGCCGAGCGGAGGTCGAGGTGGCCCACCTTTCCAGCTCGGCCCGGGAGGTTACCTCCAGCCGCCGCCCCGAGCGCGGGCTCCCTCCGGCCTCCACCTCCTCCTCCCAGTTCTGCCGCCGCCGCCGCCGCCGCCGCCGGAAAAGGCGCCGAGGAAACCGCCTCACTTCCCCTCCCGACCACGCAGGCGCAGCACGGCCCGACCGTTCGGACAAGAGCGACCTCTGTAAAGAGAGAGCCCGCGCGCCAAGCGTCATGGGCGCCACGCGCAGAGGGGGCGGAGCTACGGCGGCCCTGAGGGCCTGCAGGTGCGGCCGGGCTGCAGACCCGCGAATCTCGGGCCCTGACCCGCGCCCACCTGTCGCTGCTCTAGCGTCTCTTCCCCTCTCAGCTTTCCCCGCCCGCGCTCACTCCTCCAACACCCCTACTCGAACGAGACGAGCGAAAACACCGGGGAGCTGCACGGGGTGGGGCCCGCGGGCAGTCGGTTCCCTCAATGAACGCCTCCCCCATGCTGCTTCCAGGTCTCTTATCAGACCAGATGCTTTGAGAGTTCCCTCCATCCCGCCCCAGCTTTCGCGCGCCTTCGGTCTACCAGGAAAGACTTATTTGCTGTTTTTACCTTTCCCCCAACCCCTGCTTGGCTTCCTTTATTCCTCGCGCTCTGTGCGTTTCCTGAAAGACATGTGGGAGACAACAGTTTTCGTGAGGAATTTGCCGGTCTCTGTTGTCCTTTGACTGGCTTAGGTTTGCTCTGAAGCCCTTTTTGAGTGAGCACTATCTTTATACATCTCCTCAGGACCAGCCCACGTTTCTTAAAGATTATAGTATTATTAAGAGTTCTTGTGCCTTGCCGCATTTTCAACTTTTTAGGTGATTTTTATTATGTAAATATTTCCTCCTTTTAGTGTATTAGTAGAAGTTTCTCATCCACCCACCCAGTCTTAACATTAAGAGGTATAGACGATATAATCTAAGCACAGGATTTAAAATCAGAAAGACTAATTACTTTTGTGGCCTGGATCTAGGCATTATGTGTAAACTGAGTTTAATCCTGGCCTTGCTCTCTGCACCCCATTTGACGGTTAAATAATATGTTTATGGAAGACTTTAAGAAAACTTCGTATCAAATAGTGGTAAAGTTAGGCTTCAAGTTAAAATTAGGTAAGAGCTTAAATGAACCAAGGAGAGGAAAATCATTTCTTTTTAAAGAAAGGTAGTGTAACAGCATATGGTAACATACTTTTTACTTTGTAATTCAAGAAAATTTGATAATTGTAGATGGGTTAAGTGATAAGCTTCATTCCCGAAATTAAAGTTATTAATATTTGGATAATGATTGAATTTACTTTCCATCTGCCTTACTATGCACTTAACTCTCCAAGACCCCTGTGGGATAGGTAGCATTAAAATGGTCCCTTTACACTTGTGGAAACTGGGCTTTCCAAGAGATTAAATGGTTTTCCCAAGGCCTCACAGCAACTGATTGTGGGGCAACCTGATTCAGAGTCCTGTAATATAGAGCCCCAGCCACAGAGCTATCTTCCCTGGGAAGCCCCTGGAAAAGAACCTCACTTCCTTGACATCTTCACGTAGCTGTGTCTCTTGGATGTTCTCCCTGGTGATTTTTCTCTCAGCTGAGGCAAACAAGAAGAAACCCTGCCTTTCTCCTGTGTCCTAGGATCCAGAAGGGTCAAATAGAAGCTGCTTGGGGAATGAGCTAGCCTTTCTTGGGGAAGGACAGATTACCTATATCTCTGTCGCCCCCTCCTGCCCCAAAGGAGAACTTCACAGGACTACAATTGGGAGTACCCTCAAGCCTAGTGCAGGCTGGAAAAGGGGGTAAGGAGCAGTGCTTCTTCCCAAGGCATCCAAGAAGAAGGACCAGGGCATTTTAAAAAAATTTCCAACCTGTCTGGGGCTAATACTTTTCGTATAATTTAATAAAAACGAATTAATAAATGAAATGCTGCTTCAATGTGACAATTTCAAATTGCTATAGAATTTTCTAAATGCTTGCTCAAGTTCTCAGTAAATACTTCCTGTACCTGTCTGCATATGAACATATAACAATAGTTTGTGAGCCAGCACAGGTCCAGAGAGCACACTTTGGGTAGCACAGGTCCAAACAGCCACTAGGCAAAAGGCCACCCTGAGGTCACATTTCTTGGGCACTACCTCAGCGAGGGCAAGGACTCCTGCGCCATTCTGAGACTTGGGTCCTGCTGCTGACTTAGGGTGCAGCTCGAGATCTGCAGCTGGAACAGAGGGAGTAAATTAGGCCTGAGAGAGCCCCAGGGACTGTGCCCAGAAGCCAGGCCCTGGGCTCTGCCCTCCCTGCCTGTGAGACAGAACAGCAGGAACACTGATGCTATCTGAGCCAAGGAGTCCTCTGGAAACTCAGCTCCTTCCACTGACAAGCTGGCGGGTGGGGGTGGGGGAGGGAGTTGTAACCTGATATGGGGCAAGGATGGTAGATGCCCTGGGTTTGATTCCAAAATTGAATGACCACATCACCTTGTCACTCTGAGCTTCCTCTTCCAAAATGTAAAAAAGGGAGAGGGTTGTATGTTCTCTGAGTTCCTTGTAAATCTAACATGCTGTGCTTGCTCTGGAAGATCTACTGCCTGCCTTCAGGAAGAGGCAGCAAGGCTAATGCACCAGAAAGAGGACAAACCAGACTGAACACATTGGCAATGGACAGTAGTTGTGCACTGCAGGCTGCTCCCAGGGCTTCTTCGAGGACAAGGAGGATCCAGGGTTAAAGAGACCAGAAAAGGAGTAGAAAGCAAATACATTATCCATTTGGGTTAATTTAATTGCTAGACTGGGCATCAGCCTGGTGCTGTTTCCAGCAGCTAAGGTAGAGAAGCAAGTGTGATAAGTCACAGAACTCTTGTTATTATAAAAGAGGCATGGCTACTAATTCCTCAGAGGATACAAACTTTTTCCTGGCCCTAAATTAAAAAAAAAAAAATTCATATGTGATCTTATTTAGGGGACAGTAAAGATACTGCAGTCCCCACAAGTTTTATGGCAACAACAGTAGTGGTTTTCATGCGGCCATTTCTTCCAACAACCTTGGAGGAAAGCCAAGGGCACGCCAAATAGCACTGCAACTCAGTAACGTTCTTTTTAATTTTTAGACAAGAAATGAACTGGAGAGTATTAATAGGAAAAGTCAAATGTTCTAGGTAAATTACATAGGTGGCAAGGCCATATTAAAGTACACTTGGAGACATAGTTCCATAGGGTAGCGGTTACCACAGCTGCTTTAAATGCAGAAGGTCCTGGGTTTGCACCCCAGTGGCACCACAATCCATAGCCTACAGCTATGCCACCCTGAATAAGCCTGATCCTGTCTGATCTTGGAAGCTAAGCAGGGCCAGGCCTGGTTAGTACTTGGATGGGAGACCACCTAGGAAGACCAGGTGCTGTAGGCATAATAATAATAATAAAATAATAATAAAGTACACTTGGTTTTCTCTTGGCTGGGTCACTGGTGGACACAAAAACACACCTTTCCTTTTCAAGGTATGGACTGACTTGCTCATCCCCTGGGCCTATGATCACACACTGTCACACACCCGTGCTTGCCGGGCTCCCACACCATGGCCCAGGGGACCTCAAGTAAGGAGAGGCCAATTTTGCCAGTCCTATGATTAGCCACTGTGGGGCAGCACTCAGCCAGCATCTGGAAAACTCAAAAATTCCCTTTTTAAGCAAAGCCAACTAGCATGAATGCAATTCTACCAATCTACTAATTCCATTAATCTTGAAAATCTAATATTCGGCTGCGTCCACAAATACTTAAAGGGTGTAAAAATTAAACAGCTGCTCCAATAACGGGTTTTATTTCTCAGATTCTCTTTTTAATTTTTTGGGTCAGTGTTATGAGACAGCCAAGAAATGCTTATATTTTTTGAAAAACAACTGTACTAAGTGTTTTACATGTACCATTTCATTTAATCTTACAAGAGCTCTGTAAAGTACCGTCATTATTCCCCCTGATACATAGAAACAGGGCCCTCGCCTTCTTAAGTGCCTCGTCTAAGGTCACAGCCAAATTTAGTGGCAGAATGGGATTTGAATCAACCTAGGCAGCCTGCAAAGAGCACTTGACCCTGCATCTCAAAAGACCTTTGGGATCTCACGGCTGGAAGAAGTCTCTACTCCACACTCCTACCGAAGCAGACGTCTTCTGCATCCCAGCCTCAGCCTAATGCTCCAAAAACTTTCCCTTATTTTGAGCTCAAACTGTCTCAAAATTGGCCAGAGTTCTTTCCTCCATAGCTACTTGGAATAAGTTGAGTTTCCCTTCCATACTAAAGCCCCGCCAATTTCTGAAAAATTAACAGTCCTGTTAATTGTGGCTCCCCAGCTCCTAAACAGCCCTGTGGCAGGAATGGGGTCGTTATTCCCAATTTACAAATATGCTCCATCCTATTCCTATTGGTTAACGGAAGTGCTAGAATCTCCTGATATAGAGGTTTCACAAGACAATAGTTTCCTTAATCCACTAACCAGCACCCGAAACTGCGATTCGGCCACTAAACCAGATTTAAAAAACTATTACTAGCCCGACTATTGCTAACGGGCATGCGCAAAACACCATCAGGGCTCCTCGAACGCCTCCGGTGGTCAATAGGCCTCAGTGCAATTGAAAAGTTCGGCTTCTCTCGGCCATACTCGGGTTCTAGCCCCGCCTATGATCCCGCCCCCTCCTCTCAATGCGGACATTGATTGGCCAGCGGTGGGTTAGACCTGCGTGGAGTCGCAAGACTCTCTGCACCTGTGCCATTTCAAGAGCTCGGGTCTCTGTAAATGAAAGGCCGACGTGAGCTGAGGGTGCTTCATCCGGTCACCTGGCCTCAGTCTCCGAACCTTTATGCATCCCTTATCATAGGCGTTGTGGACGTGACCAAGGAGGTGACACATCACCGTGTCCAGAAAAAAGTATGTGGGCTCAGGGACGCCATGCCTGGGTTCTACTCTCTCTCCTGATGAGAATTCCCGATTCATCAATAAGGCCTGACTCGGGAATCACCCGAGAGAATCTCCCGACACCCTCGCGTTACGTCTGTGGAGCCGGGTCCTGCGGGTTTAGGATTAAAGAGTGAGTAAGGCCAAACCTTGTACCAGTGTCTTGGCCTTCCACCCTCGTTTGGGTCCCACGGTTCTTACTACAGGACCTGAACACCCACATCTGTACCTGACAACCTGGAAGTTGCATACTAAATATGAATTGAATGAATGAGGCTTGTTGTGGTGGGGTAGGACAGGTTGGTTATCTGGTGCTGTTCGGCGTACTACAGTGGACATGGATTCAGGGACGTGGATTCCAGCTCTGGCTCCGCTAATTGCTGCTGAGCAAGTTTCTCTTCCTGTCTGGGCTCCGATTTCTTCACGCATAAAGGAGATGTTGAAGTCTTATAAGTGTATATTGAACGCCAACAATGAGCCAGGCATTGTGATAAGTACTAGTGATACAGGTGAGCAAGACAGACAGCCCTGATCCCCGAATTTACCATGTGAAAAGATATTGAACGATTTTTCACAAATGCATAATTATACATCTACTTTAAGTAGTATGGGGGAACGTAGAGCAGAGATTTAACATAGCCCGAGGTGGGTTTCCTAGGGCCGCAAAGAGTAAACTAGGGTAGGACTTATTAACTTGTCTTGCTGTTGTGGACATCTGCAATTGTATTGTTGAATAACTGTACTTGATAATATCCCAATTTGCCACTTAATTTTCAGCTGTCTTGGATGCTGTTTTCCTTTTTAATTTTTTTACCCAATTTCCTCAGCAGTGTCAGTATTCCCTCCTCTGACACTTGAATGCTCAGTGTAAGGCATTCCCGTTAACTCTGAGGTAGGCACAATCATGCTGATGAGGAAACTGATGCAGGGGGCGGGGGAAGGAGCAGGAGCATGGGAAAAGACGCTGAGAACAAACTTTGGAAGTAAAGGCTGATTTTAACCCTTCCACTCACTTACTGGTTTGTAACCTCAGGCATGGTAACCTCAAGGGGTCTTGACCATGGAACTGCTGTGCAGAATGACATGACACACTTGAGATTAGCACTGCTGGCACTCAAGTTAGCTGATGGATGAGGAAGGAGGAAAGGTAGGTACTTAACATGTGGCTCAGTTTCAGGACACATTCCTTTTTGCTTCACAATGGCCCTTTTCTAATGAGAAAACTCCAAAATTTGGACAGTAAAACATGTATATACTTCTCATTGTACCCTCTCCCTTTTTAAGGTCCTTAGTTCACTATTCCTGGTTTGCCTGATACACCTTATTTTGGAGCCTTATGAAAAGGGTAATGTTCTGTAATTACTGAACTTATCTGTAGTTTTTCACCGCTTAGAACATTTTCTGGTTAATAAACCTGAGATTTTTGCTATTTTTAAGTGCTGCTTACATTCCCAGAGACATCTCTTGACGTCCACATGTAGTTTCTCCTGGGTAATACCTCGAAGTGGAATTACTGGGTTCTACGTTCATTTTTTCAAGATACACCAGTCACATACCCCAAGTGGTTATAACTTACAAATGGTCCTATACAATGGAGTGAAGCCAGAAAGTCCTACTTTTCATCAACTCCTGAATCTCATGCACCTCATTAAATGGAGACAGAAGGGCAAGATGTCCTAAGTGCCTGGCATATCATAGGTGCTCCGAACACACAATAATCACATTTTATAAATCCAAGTTCTACAGTGCCTTGGCATTTTGAAGCGATCCAATTTCCACTTCATACCATTTGTTCAGTTGACTCCTCCCCAAGCTGGTTCATTTGTTCCTTTTTCAAAGGAGCTGGAATTGTTTTATCCACTTTAACTGGGACTTAACCTGAATTTCCTTACTCATTCAGAATTATTGAACTAAACCAAGGATGCAACAGTTAATATACGGTTCTCCATACTGTGGTAGTGTCCAGCTTGTGTAGTATCTCCCATCATGAGATGGTGGCAGAGGAAAAAGACCCCAGCTTGTGTGTGTCGTAGTAGAAAAGATCGAAAGCCAGAATTACAGAAGTGAGACCACCTCTACATAGCACAGCCCCAGACACTCAGCAAGACCAAAAGCAGCAGAGTTCAGCTTTTTATTGAACATATTACAAAAGAAGCTTAGTCAAAAAGACCGAAGCCCATATCATCATCGGATTCCTCAGATTCTTCTTTCTTTGCTTCCACTTTCTTCTCCTCAGCTTAAAAAGAAAAAAAGTCAATTACACACCTGTCAATATTTTAAACTCCAAAGAGCTCCAGGCCCTCTAACTAACACAGTCAAAATACCCTAAGACTCCCCTCATCAAGCTGCCTGTGGTTTTAGGAATTCCATCAGCTTTTAAATCTCCCCTCCTCCCTCCAATAGTTTCCTACCTGGGGCAGCAGCAGTGGAGGGGGCAGGACCTCCTGCTGGTGCAGCACCAGCTGCTGGAGCAGGTCCACCAGCCCCTACATTGCAGATGAGGCTCCCAATGTTGACATTGGCCAGAGCCTGCAACACAAAGGCATACATAGGCAAATGCTCAGCTGTCATTGTTATAGAACTCACCCAAGAAAAAAGTACCTTTCCTTTAACTTAGTGATCAATTCTCATCACTATATATTTCTCTTCTTTCTTTCTTTGCTGGAGTCTGCCAGTGACAGCTTGCTACTTAGATTCCAAAAACTTAAATGTCCAGGCTGCTAAGTAATTCTAGTACTTTTTCCAAGAGAATTTACTAAAGATGTAAGTACAAGGCTTTCAATCTTTCAAAGCGCTTGCAGGATACAAGGTGAATAGTTAAGAGGCTATATGGGCTTCACTTGCCATAGATTAAGTTCCTTGGGTAGTTAGCCTTGTCTTTTATGTCCCAACACAGTAAGTGGTCAATAAAAGGCCACCATACCCAATCTCCATTAAAGCACACTATCATACTTAAAGATTTGTTTGGGTAATGTGGGAGTTATCTCCTGACTTTTTTTAGAAGTAATGACCTGGTTTGAGGACAGAAAGAGAAATCTGAGTCTGAGATCAAGAAAGGAAAGACACAAAGTCAAGACAAACTGAAACATTCATTAGCACCTAGAGATAGAAATTTGAGGAACTATCACTTAAGAGTTAGTCCAGTGGAATATCAAGCCTTATGGTACTTTTGGATGTGGATTATGACCACCTGACTTAGTAAATTAGTAGGTCTTCCCAAATCACCTTGCCACCATTACCTTACCTTTGCAAACAAACCTGGCCAGAAAGGTTCAACATTTACACCGGCTGCTTTAATGAGGGCATTGATTTTATCTTCCTAAAACAAATAAAATACCAATAAATCAGATCAAAGTGTAGCTTTCTAAATGTCTCCAAAACACTCCAAACTGAAAGTATATCACTCAAAATGTGTACAAAACCGCGTTTATCCAGTTCAAATATTTTAACTATTTTGTGTATTTAAGACGACCATTTCTTAACTCCTTTCCACTGTCATGAGCAAAAAATACTTCTGCTCCTTTGCGCCAGGCACCTTACACGGTGATGAGTTCTCTGCCATTTCACAGGCTGGAACTTGCCCAAGTCATACAGCTATTTTAAGTTAAGAGTCAAGGCTGGGAGGTGGAGCAGAGCTCATGTGCTCTCCTCCACACCATGCAGCCTGGCCCCACAGGGCCTAAGAGGACCAAAGGAGTTCAAGGAAATCACACCAAAAAGATAATAGTGTTCTGGAACACATATTATGTGCGCATTAAGTTACCCACGCGCTGCGCAATTTTCTCTAAAGGCTTTCAAAACCAGAGTGCGCAGCTGCAAATGTACTCAAGTCCCTCCCAGGCGGGCACGTGGCCGAGACCCTAGGGCAACCCGCACGTGGGCCCATCTGATGGTCACCCCGTCCGAAGCCACTGTGGGGGTGTTGAAGCCCTGGCTACTGCCAGAAGGGCCTGACTGACTGGGAGGGTGGGAAATCTGCCTCCTGCAAGCCGCCGCCCGCCAGGCCCACACTCACCGTGACCGTCACCTCATCGTCGTGCAGGATGAGGGCCGAGTAGATGCAGGCGAGCTCTGAGACGGAGGCCATGGTGTAGGCGGTGCTGGACAAGCGCTGCCGGGCGCGGTGCTAGTCGCCGGATGAAGTGAGGGCCTCACCCCAACGCGGCCTTAGCTTCCTTGGAAGGACCGAGCACCTTACCGGCAGCTGAGGAAAGGGGCAGATGCGCCTGCGCGTCGCCTCTTATACCGGCCACGCGGGCCAATCCACGCCTGCGCCTGGCGGAAGAGGCGGAGCAGAACGACCCACTGGAGGCGCTTGCGCACAAGGCGCATCTCCCTCATTCGTTAAATTTCTAGCCACCCGTTAAGTGTCGATTCTATTGATTTGGGTGAAGTTCAGGGCGCGTAAACAGTAAAACCTTTTTAAGGGAAAAATTACCTAGGTATATAGACGTCACCCTAGGTACTGTAGCTCGTGTAACACTATTTAGGCGATCATTTAATGACATCCCAGCTCCACTCCCTTAACTCCGAGCTGGCGATGTGACTGCTTGGAGGACCCGTGCTTAGCACAGCATCTCAGGTAAAATAAGCGAATGTAAGAGGAAATGAGAGACTTGCAACATTACAGAAGTAGCATTTAAGCACCTATGTCCCAGGTTCTGAGCCATACACTGTAAACTTTTAATTCTCCCAGCATAAGAGGTACCATTATCTCCATTTTATAGATGGCAAAACTAAGATGTACCTGGTAACTAGATCAGGATGGCTGCGCGGTAGAGCCTGGATTTGCAATCTAGAATCCTTAAGTGCCCTCTGTGTGCGCGGAGAGGGACGGGAATTATGAGTAAGTTTTGCCTCCACCCCTCCAAGTATCAAAGATGTATTAGGAATGAAGGGGAACTTTCCACTTCAACTTCAATTGCAATAAGGCACCTGGTGACTGGATGAAAATGACTCTCCTCGCCTCAAACTGGCCTCTATCCCATCTGTCGGCATACCTGGTTCTCCCTCCCATCGGCTTGGCTGGACCTCTACAAATTTTGTCTCCCTTGTGCGTCCAGGCTGTTTTGCTCTCTCCAGTCCCCGCACCCAGCCCAACCTCATCACTAAAGGTGGGGTGGGGCAGACTCACTGGCTCCCTTGGATCAGAAAGGCCCCTCTGAGGTCCTATCTACCTACTTTCTGAAGCATTTGAAAATAAAAATCTCTTAGACGTTCTAGTGTAACGTGCAGACATTTTTGTTCAGTTATGGCCAATTAGTTCTAAGTAAAAGGGGAGAGAAAAAAATGATGGATTCATGCTGCCATGCTAACATCATTCTACTTTTTGTATATGGATTTAACTTAGGTATAATATCAAGAATTAAAATTTTCATTCTTCAAAATTTGTGAATGCTCTTAAGTAAAAAAAAGGATTCCCAGTCAAACACTGTGTGTTAAGCATTGTCCATGGGCCATGATATTCCAGCAGGTTATACATGTGGGTTGGAGTAAGATTCCTCATTTTGACAGGGGAAATACCGCCCCCTTAAAGCCATTCCTCTGTGTGCTAAACCAAGTAGCACCAAAGTGAGGGAAACCTTTAGTGATTTCTTTTAAATCTTCCCACAAATGAATGCCAGCTAAATGCAAAGCACAATGCTAGGTGCTGAGAATATGTATTATGACCCTCAGAAACTTTGTATTTCTTAGTGCTTTTTATTTCAATTCTTTTGGTAGATCTAAGTGTCAGAAAGCGAATATATACATACAAAATTGAAAACGACTTCTTAAAATGGTTTTAGTATTTATTGGCCAGTCACTGACATCTTTGTTTTGAAAGTTTGAATTGTCAAATATGTCTAAAGTGCATTCTTGCAGCTAATCAATAGCAGCATTTGTTTTGTTTATGAAACCTTAATATTCAGACAAGAGCTGGAAAAGTCACAATAAAAAATAAAGCGTGATCTAGATATATTCTTCCTTAATCACCCAAGACAAACACTTGCATGAATTAGTTTATAAGTGTACAAGAAATATACAAAAATAGCATTATTAAAAAGTTCATACAGCAATGAGAAAAGGGGGGGTCTTTCTCTATTAATATTAAATATGGCAAGGCATATAATATAAAAAGTTTGTTGAATCCTAGATGTCTTTGGAACCAGACGGGAATCTTTGATCTAGGCCAGTGTATGCTGTATCTGAGGTCTGTGATAGTCAAAGTTGGACTTCTACAAGACGACTCAGAAGATTCCTTCTGGCGTGGTCCTGAAGAAATCACTGACGCAAAATGTTCTTTAATTAATGAGACTGTCAGTTCATGGCTTCTTGCGCCTAAAACGTGAAAACCAACATTTAGTGTTGAATTTCACAATCAATAACACATTCAATTTAATCTCTAAGAAGGCTTTAAGAGAATTCGTGGTTTATCATGGAAAAAAATCAAGTCCTTCTGAAAAAGTAAATAACTTATAAAATATGCTTATCTAGTACTAAATTAAAAAAATAGGACTTCCCATCTTTATCCTGTTACAATGATTTTCCAAATGGTCTAAGGAATACATGTTAAATATGGACATATAGATTTACAGAAATAGATATCTGAAAAGAAGTTTTACTAATATGGAAAAAGAAAGGGCCAGATTCTTGGGTATGTGTTTAATAGAAGAAGGAAATGTATGATTTCTTTCCCAACCATAAATTCCATCATTGTTTTACTTTGGTGAACATTTAAGTGCAATAAGAAGAACAAGAGGCAAGTTAGGAAAGAATGAATTACAAGAGCCTTTAGCCTCCCCTCTTTATAGATCATCTCAGTTTGGCTTCTGTAAGCTTTTAGCATTGGCAAAATATGAAAAAGAGTGAGCCAGTCTTCCATGATCTCCTGTTCTTGCAGCTCTAATTGCTCTTACCAAGCTTTCTGAAGTTATCAGCACTGCTGCTGCCTACTGTAGTGTGCCAGTAGGGCCAGTAGTCTAAAGGGTAAACAAGAACCTACATATTCTTTTAAAAGAAGGGATGGTAGGGAGAAAGGATGGTGGTGGAAATATTAGTGGAGAGAAAACAGACACGGGCCTCTACTCACTTGGGTTGTGCGTGATGCTGATATCCAGGTCCCAGTTGAGATCCTGCTCTCATCTCTACAGCCACAGAACACTGATAGGAAAATTACAGAAGATGAAAAGATCAGTTTCTCTTCAGCAGTCTATGAAACACAATTCTGTTAGGTTCAATCAAGGTGAAATCCAACATTGCTTTCTAGTTCAGCACAGGCACCTATGTTAAAATACTGATCACATACTTTAGAGATCATCCAGGTTAATTTCCTTATTTTAGATAAGGTAAAGGAGTTGTTGAGAAAGTTTGGCCTCCTGGCCCCCACTTTCCCATGCTCTTTCCATATGAGCTTCTCATCAGGAATAACGGTTCCATAAGGAAGGTCTGCTTCTGAGATTCCCATAAATCTGATGTGAATTCTTGTTATTCTAGAGTGACGCTTTAAGACTCGATTCTTGGACCCTATCCCTCTGTGCTGAAAACGGGCTTTGAGCCAAAGAGCTCCAGTAAGACCAGACCTAAAGAAATACAAATACCTTCACTGGTTTGCTAAGACAAGCCTATAGGCTGCGCTGGCAATGTGAGATCAGATCTCAGGTACAAAAAGCTACAGCTGTGAGGCTTAAAATATGGCATCCCTAATTTTAATTAAGCAGACAGATATTTAATTTTTACCCCTACCCTTGTTTCTACATCGGTCCATTCAGACTCTGCACCATCTGGTTGGGCAGGTGTTACTGTGGAAGATCTTCGTTTTCGACTATGGAAAAAGGGGAACATGATGCAATAATTATTTTTGCATCTAAGAACAGGAAAAATATTAGAAATAGGGAAATACCACTGCATTTCTTTAGAGAATTAATGATACATTTTACAGGTTATTATTCTGTTCCTCAAGAATGAGCAGTTAAGAAAATGACAGCTGTCTAAAGAGATACATTTAATGATTACTCACCCAGTTGGTGATTCTTGTTTTAAAGTTTCAATATCAGTAAACTGAACAGATTGTCCACCACCCCTCGTTTTATAAACGTCACCCTAGAGCCAAGAGAAAAGATCACATTACACTTTGATACACCAAAATGATAAATATATATATTTCAAATTGAACTTAAAATTACTATTTTGTAAAAACTCCCATCCACAAAATCAGATGGTGCTTGGAACGGCTGAACTGGTTTGTACTATTAAAATACTTTTAGAAATTTGAGTACATAACCCTCACTAAAGAAGCCCCATGCAATATAATTAGTAACATTCTTAACTGCAGAAAATATTCCTTTTTGTTTAATCTATAATATAAATACTATCCGCAGGATCACGAAATCTGTCAGAAGTTTCTAAATGTTCTAAGGCATTATGCTTTCCTCCCTGGATGTGCCACCCCCCTCGTATTCGAATGGAAGTAGTCTTATATGAAACTATAGTTACAATAAGAACCATGCTTTAAATTGAATTTGAAATGAAAAACTTTTCGTCTTTTACTTCCCTGATTATTCATTAACTCAAGGATCAGGGGAAAAGTCTTCTACACATAGAAAAGAAAGGGCTTTGGGTAGCCCAATACTAAGTAATTTTGACTGGTCAGGTTTTAATGTGGGCTTTTTATCTTGAACTGACAGAAAGCAAAGGTAGTTGTTTCTTTAGGTTAACTTTTAAAGTAGGGGTTAAAACTAAATATACATTAATTAAAAGTACACAATACGTCTGAAATTCCTCTATCAAACATGAGAATCTAAGCTTCATTCATTAGAAAGCAAATTTAGTCCCAGTTTAACAGGTTCACAACCTAAGCAATTACTTTAGTTTTATAACAGAGGTCATATCAAATATCCATTTATTTTTCAGTTGACACTGCCTGTGTGTCACTAAAGGAATAGAAGAGTAAATGGTTTTTTGCTAGGTTGAATTTTTGTATATTTTTTTCACCTGTGTAAATTTGTTTTTACCTTAATTAGTTTAGTTTCAATCTCCCCATCGGAGGCTAGTTCCTGGTGGGTCAGCATGTACTTCTCACACTTAGCTAGTGCCTTTTCATTTGCAACAGATACTGTGATGGCATGAGGGACATGTGGCTGCATGACTGTTTCAGTTTGCACGTTAGAGGCAGGCTTATGATCTACCCATCTGTCCCCTGCAGAGCGTGATCGTCTGTGTCGGAGACGAAGTGGTGGTACATTCTGATCAGGTTGAAAGGAATCAAGAAACAAGCATAACCCAGAATTAATTTAAAGGTATTATTAGAAGTGCAGCAGGTTTGGCTACATTAGTTGGTGACGATATCAAAACAAATTCGTAAACATTTTCAAAAGCTAAATATGGTATTCAAATAATTTAACTGTTGTCTTTGTATTTAAACACAAAACCAACATCTTTTAATACCAGATTGTATATTATACATTCTACCAAGACATTCCCTTTCAACAAAGAAGGAAAAACTGGGGCAATGCTGCTAGTCTTTCCTACATAGGTGTTATTCAAGACAAAGATTTATTTTGCATTCTCGATCAAAAACCAATATTTCTGCCTGCTATTGTACAGTAATCTGTTAGGTCCATAACTATGTTAAAAGCTTCAGTAAGACCAATAAAAGCCTAAACATGTCATAGGCCTCTAAACAAAAGAGAAAATACTCTAAAGAAAAAAAAAGAAAGCTGAAGGGGCTGTATAGTACAAAATGCTAAAGAACATAAGGTATAGTAAGAATCCTAAGTATAAAATGATTAAAAGAATATAAAGAAAGTACTTCTGTTTACTTTCTGAAATTTTAAAATCTCTAAACAGAACTTCATGAAAAATTCAAACACAACAATGGCTAAAACACACCAACTTTTTTTCTCCCAAACATTTCATAAAAGTTCTACGAACCAGATAGAGAATATAGTATGAAATAAGTCTCTATCATACAATAAAAAACGAGTTACTTCCAAATGTCATGTAAATTTATGAAAGTTAAAGTTAGCATATTTAACCTAATAAAAAATATTTCACATGTTGGAGAGTTAATATTTGAAGCAATGAGGTCTTTTTTTGGAACTTTTCAAACATCTTTGTAAAACTGAAAGCAAATGAAACAGTCTGTCACAGGCCAAACCCTTTGAAGCTGGTCAAGTATGAAGATCCCAATTTCAAAATGCATATCTGGAGACCTGAAGCATTTCTTCTATATAATTATAAGAAACAAATGAAACACCAGTGACAAATCATGATAGTATAAAACATGGGCAATAGTTTGCCTCTAAAGATACTTAAGCCTTACAGCAAGCAGGAAACTTTCCATTCTTACACTGGCTTATCATTGAAAAGAAAGTCTTGATCTCATGTTCTACCATTTGGCAAAAGTGATGGTTTCCTTGAACACGTTTAGCAATAAATATTCTGAAACAAGCTTTGGAAAGATGATAGACCTTACAGTCTACTATCTTATGAAATAAATGACACTTAAAATTTCTTCCTCACTGAAGTATAATTTCAGTCCACCTGACATAATTTTGACCAATGAATCCAGAAACATAGATATTAGCCTAAACTTTTCTGCTGCACTTCTAAGAGATTTTGATTTCACGTAAGAAGTTAAAGGATCTCTAGTAAATCCTCTTAAATATCTCATTGCCATATTCGGTATTACATTAATGTTGACCAGGCATAAGAAGGCCTTGAATAGTTTTGTCCATGAGCTTTCATGAAATATAGGGGATTTATTAGAGTTGATCAGAAAGACCAGTCACCATAATTTGCTCCCTAAAAAGGTTTAAAGCATTATCTGCAAAGTAAAGAACTTAAGAGACTTTAAAATTTCTGTTGTCTTGGTAAATTACCTTGGAATTCATCACCACCCATGAATAATCAGGAATGCATGCCACCTGAACGAAATTTTTCTGTACCCACAATTATACAAGAAAATCTAAAGCAAATATTTACTATAAGATTAATTTGTTGAGAAGAAAAATTCTAAAACAGCTATATTAAGATTTTACTAAATGTAAGTTCACAAGTAGTAACTTGGTTCATTTATTCAGATCGAAGGCAAAACTTTACCATAATCCTTAAGACAAAAACATAAACATAAACTTGTTTAAACATCCTGGAATGAGGTAGAACCCTTGTTAATTGAAGTAAAAGTCTTATGATTAAAAGCAATTTATTGGGCACAGTGAACCTTCAGTAATTACAAACAACTGGCCTGGACTCTTCCAAGTCAATGTGATGAAAAACAAAAAAAAAAGGGGGGGGGGAGACTATATTTTATATTAAAAGAGATTAAAGAGATGTAATAACCACATGCAATATATTCACCTTGATAGGATTGAAAAAAGAAAAGCCATTACTGGGACAACTGGGAAAATATAAACATGAATTGTATATTAGAGGATATTTATTCTAAGTAAATATTAACTTTCTTGGGTGTGACAGTTTGTGGTTATATAGGACGGTGTCCTTATTCTTAGAGATAAAGTATCATGAAGTCTGATTTACTTTCAAAGGTTCAAGGAAAAAATGATTACGAATCTAAATTAACAATTGGTAAATCTAATTAAGGGGGAAAAAACGATACTACCATTTGGCTTTTCTCCGGGTTTGATATTTTTCAAAATAAACGTTTGGGAAAACAGTTTTAAAAATAAAAGTTCAAAAGCAACAAAAAATCTAATTTAGAGAATATCCAAAAGAAAAAAATTGTAAAATGTGCTCTAAGCCACTCATATTCACATGCTCATTAGCTTATGAACTGAAAAGCACACATCACTCTGGCATGTGCCCCAGTGACTGTGTTTACTGAACATCAAGAGGCATTATTTCTGTTGCCAAATGTGTTTAGGCTTTTTCAGCTGAAGAGCTAGGCCTCAACTTTGGGGTGATTCGATCTTTCAAATTAACTAGCATAAAAATTCCTTTGTTTATATTGGAGCTCGCCCATCTTTCTGTTGAACTTTCTGAACCAAGTTACAACAACACAAGATTAAAATCTATTGCTACAATGCTTTAAAATAATACTGGCACTAACCCTGCAGCAATGATCCTCTTCTATTTCTATCTCATTTCTGAATGTAGGAACCACCTCCCTGCCTTCAGTCCAGTACATCCCTCGCCTTCTGTCTGACACGATACAAGTTTTACTTTGTCCTGGCTCCTGCTGCCTACGCCTTGCAATGGATGTGACATTGAGAGGTGTGTTGTACGGAGGAATTTTCTGCTCCCACTCCGAAATACAGGAAGCTACAGAAATGCTGCTGCAAGAGTTAGAGCGCCTATGTAGCTGTGGCTGGCTCATGAGTTGCTGGCCGTTGGAAATCTGAGCAATATAGTTACTAGAAAGCTAAAAAAATTGAGAGAAATTAATGAGCAAGACTGAAAAACTGAGAGGAACAACTTTCTATAATTTTAGCACATGAAAATAACATTATAATTATTTGTACTATATTACTTAATTTTTATACGAAATTTTACTACATTTTATACTAAATTTTTTAAAATTACATGGAACTTTGACAAATATATTAAGTAATATAAAACAAAAAAATGATTCTCATAGAAATAGCTACCTAATCTGAACAGATTTTCTCTAGTCCTAAATTCGTATACAACTACAAATAACTTACAGGTACTGGCGATGGAGAAACAGATCTTTGAGGAGCTTTTTCTCGATCTCGCTGCCGAGAGGGTCTCTCCGGCTTTTCAGTTTTGGGTTCAGTAACAATAGCTTTCAGTTGTTTCAGTTTTTCATCTTTCACCCAGAGTTTATTTTGCATCTCCAGCTGTTTAGCTGCCACTCGACGCTCCTACAGATTATCAATGGCAGTATATATTCTAATTCAGTTATACCAAACAAGTACACAAGATTATTGAAACACCTTTTCCTAAAAATGACAGTTCTCCAATTCCTCCTAACTATGCTTTTATATAATACTAATTGATTTGCCATGAATTTTAAAAACAGAGAAAGGAAACAGAATGAACTGAATAGGCTACTATTACTGCCACCACCAAAACCCTGCCCCAAGGACAGAAATCCAAAACACTATGATTTGAAATAAATCACTGGTCTCCAATAATCACTGCAGGAATGACACTCACGCATTCTTTTTCCCATTTCATTGTTGTTTCTGTCACCATGCCTTGCAACCTGGCTTCTAGTCTGCGTTTGTCAGAAAACTGTCGCTGAAGTTTCTGATTCTGGGTTTCAAGTTCCTGCTGCAGATTGCGCTTATCTTCTTCATAGATAGTAGTTGTTTTCTCTAAAATTTCAATCTGGAAGGCAGACTATTATGTTATACTTGGTTTGTAAAAATTTCATATAGCTCTAAAATAATCCTTTTCATAATTTATTTATGCAAGCATAGTTGTGGAAAGAAAAGTCACAGAGAAAGCAATTTCCCCTAAAATTTCATATGAATTCCTACCTCCATTCCTAGAAATGAGAATCTTTAAACAAGTTCTTCATGTGAACAGTACTTTCCCCTAAAATTCAGTCCTCAAATATTATTTAAGGCTATTTTCAGAATAGAGAACACTGTATTGGTTGAAACTGGCTTCTCTCTAGAATGAATGTGTACCCCCTAAATGATCCTCTGTAAATAAAGGAACAAACATATATTACCCAGTAATAACAAATAAACAAGCTATAACCAAAGCTAAACTCTAGAAAGCCCTCTTGAAAGCTCACTTGTTTGGGCCAGAGAACATTCTCTTCAACTGCTAAAATCTAATTAATAAAATGAAAGAGTATAATATCCCTTTTATACTTTTCACTCACATTTCCTCTTTTTTTGGGGTGGGATGGAGATTAGTAAATGACTCAGTGATAACTATCAGTAAGCAGTGGTTACAGGCCTGTACAGTAGAATAGCTAAGTCAAAGGTCAGTAGTAAACAGCCAGCACATATATCCATTATAACATCAAACCAACCTTATATTCTAAAGTTTTGTTTTTCTTCTCCAGTCGTTCTATTTCCAATTTCTGTCCTGAGATCACCTTTTCTTTTTCATTTAGTTTTCCTTGAATGTAGTTTTCTTTATTTAAAACACCATTGTCAAATTCTTGCAACATAGCTTTAAAAGTAACAGCTAAAACAAAAAACATGCAGGTTTTTGTTTACTCAAATTCCAAAATAATGAAGTCTACTTTTATTAGCTGATATTATATAAAAAATATAGCTGTTTAGCAAATTTTTCTTTGAGAATGTCTTATAATCAGAAAAGGAAGGAAATGAAGAATTTGATTCTCGAACCTACAAAAGACACATTCATAGAAACTTTGTTTATAACTAAAATACTAACTCTTTCATTTTGTGCTATGACATCCCCTTCCCAAAACTTATGGGTAAATAATATGCTTCAGAAAAACAAATGACAAACAGAAATAACACTAGATTTAGTTTAGGGACAGTTAGATTCAACTTGAAATCCCTAGTACACCACTTACTAGTTATATGATTTAGGCAAGTTATTTTTCCAGAGCACATTTCCTTATTTCAAAATGGGGATATAAATACCATTATCTCACGCCTTCCTTGTGAAGATTAAAATAAACTGATGATGATAAAAACAGTAGGTACATTCATCCAGGACTAGATATGTACTAGGCTGTTTGCTCTTCTACATGATTTTCATACATTATCTCATTTATCCTCACAACACCCTTTGAGATAGGAACAATTATAATCTCCATTTTGCAGACAAGGGATCTAATAGAGAGGATTAATTTGCCCAAAGGCACAGTTATTAAGATGTAAGTGCCTTGCTAATAAGCAACTAGTTAGGAACTACAAAATAGCTATTACTCCTTTGAGTCCATCACTGTTAATTTTAAAAAGGGAGAGAATACATGCCAACTTTTTATTTGCTTTTACTTTCTTGGAATATAAAAAAGAGCCGTGGGTAAAGTTCATCAGTCTAATTAAACAATGCTTTAAGCACTACAAAGTATAGGACAAAATAACCCTTCTTTAAAGATCTATCCTACCACAGAACTGATTCATTGCAAATTTCTGGAGTTAAAATGATTGCAAATGGTTTTTGCCCTTACATTGTTTATTAAACTCATCAATCATCATTTGTCGGAGCTGATGGCGTTTCTCTAAAGCTTCAATCAGCCTGGGGAGAGTCTGCTCATCATTGATATCCAAAATTTCACAGGATGGCAAAGGTGGAAAACTCTGTAAAACCACTTCTGTAACCAGTAGTTCTGTATTGAATTATAAAAAATTATCAAAAGTTACACAGGAGAGAAAGAGCTTATTTTAAAAAGTTTAACACTGTGATTACAGCCCCAACCCAATTAACCGTGTGCTTTTTGAGTTGTCATAATCATACTTCCTTAAATATTAGCTATAAAAAAGGAAAAGGTAGAAAAAAAATGTTATAGTAATAAAAGAAATCTCATACATTGGTTCATTTTTTTTTTTTTTTGCACTTGGTTTTTGAGGGAAAGAGAAATAAACAGTTCTCTTATATGAAAGAGATTAAAGAGAAACACACACAAACTAATTAGTGGGCAAATGCCCCAACACCAAATCATACCCTCTCCAACTGGACCTGCCCGAGCGTGATTCCTGTATCGCCGTCCAGGCGTTAAACCACATATTGCCTTGTCTATGGGTCTTGCTACTTCAACTTCTTGGGTCACTTCCGCAAATCTCATGACTTGCTAAGATACAAAATAAATGGAATTGCTTTTTAAAAAATTTTTTACTAATAAACATATCTAAGCCTTTCTTAAGGAATTACTAAAAAAAACAAATTGGTACCAGTTCATTTCTATAACTGATGGTTCTGTATTACTTTTTAAAAAAAGTTAAAAATGTCATTCTTCACACCCAAATAGTTTTCTCTGAAGAAACTCCGACTGTATAGGAAAAATACATTAAAATTACCAAGCTTTCTTCATAATCTTCGGCCTTTGGATTCACACACACAATCATGCGTACTTTTCCTTCCCCATCAAAGTAGTTCTTGAATAGATGGGTTAACTTTGAATCTCGATATGGAACCATCTATAAATACATTCAAATCCACATAAAGATAAACATGTAAGGTAAAAAAAGGCACACAAACAAAACTATACAAATGATGAAAGGCTGTTGTTTACCTTGTTAGTCCCATACATTTGGTTCTCTCTCAGGACTTCCATACATGTTCTTAGTGTCATTAGTGACTGGTTAATGTTACCTGACAGGAAAATATACACAGATGACAACAGAGTGATTATTATTTGAAAAAAATAGAGTAGCTAGAGTATGGACTGTTTGCTTATAAAATCCCTTTCCTAGAAGTATTAGATGGAAATTACAAACAACAGATCTTAGTGGCTCAGTTTAAAGAGCTATCTGTTCATGATCCAGCAGTATTTCGGGAGTATTTTAATAGCAGTGTTTCAAGAGAGGTTAAATCCCATCATTCACAGATTCTATCAAAAGGACATTCCACTGAATGCAACATTACACTTCATGACCCATAGTTTCTTCCAGAGCTCAAATTCTTTGAAAGAGAATATTAAATGCAGATGTTTAATATCCTCTCATTAAAATATTATCTCAAAAGTATGACAATTTCAGGCTATAGTTGGTTCTACTCACACTGTAGATTCCCCGGCACCCAAAGGGGCTCCTGTTTCTGACAGTCAAGTGTCTTAGGATCCAGCTAACTATCCCCTTTACAGCTAAAGATTTCTTGGGTGGTATACTTTTTACTTCTGACCACTCTTGTTTTGATTTTTGAACCAAGGTGAGTCTGACAGATTAAACAAGGGTCCAATAACACAGGAGATTTCACCTGCGTAAACTCCCGAAAGTACGTAAGAATTTGTTTTGTATCAAATTCTTGACTAAGGTCAGCTAACTCCACTATGCTTTTATCCTTTATCCTTGGCCACCTCTCAAAACATATGGCTCGGCTCATCTGTATCCCCATAACATTCCACGATTCATGATTTCTCTCTCTTGACCCCAACTCCCAATGTTTTTTCTTCTTCCACTGTGCTCTGTTAATAGATTTCCCTAAATCCTCATACATCTCACAGAACATTCTATTCACCCCTCTTCCTAATAGCCAGGGGTTTTTAAACTGGGGTCCATGTTGCCCATGGGTACATTTAAGGGAATCTGTATTCTTATACGGGAGATAAATTACATCTTTATTTTACTGACCTCTGAAATTTAGGAAGTCCCTAATTATGAATGTAGGCCAAAAAAAAAAAAAAAACTAAATTGTAATCCTATATATTTAAGTCATCCATTCAGAAATATTCTGAGAAGTGTCCCCACGCATCACCCTGCACCTGTGGCAGAAAGCCCTGTAACTTCATCCTTATTTTCCCATAAGGTTAGTGCTTCCCCCTGCATTCCTGGAGCCTTTTTGAATAAAAGTTGCTTGTTTTCTAAAGCCTGACATTTTACAAGGATGGTGAACAGAGGGAGGCCAGCATTTTCCTAATTCCTTGCTGCTACCTTCAAATGTTCCTCCTATAAGCCAGCTCCTGAGTCATTTCAGTATTGAGGATCACTCTAACAATGCAAATGGGCCCGGACACCGACTCTAGTCAATCTTTATCTCCTTACCATTGTAGCTACACAACCATGCCCAAACCCTGAACTGCGCCTCTGGAAACCCGAAGTTGTCACATGTCTCAACCACCATCTCCTTTTCTTCTAGTTTTCACTCCCTAACTTTAGTCACACCTGTTTCTCATCCATATTAACAACGACAGTCCTTTCTATTTTCTATCCCCTAAGCATTGGAACCTTCAGGTTCTACTTTCTTCCCAATCCAGATCTACCTCTTTTCCCATCAAGGTTAATCCTTCCTGTGATCTGGATTCCAGATTCCCTATCTTTTTATACAGTTGCCCCAACCCCATACCACGGATAGTATTAGGCAACAATAATCAAAATACTGTAAAAAGTTAAGTGAATGTAGTGGCATCATTAAGTAAAACAAGGGTTCATGAAGATAAGCACTTTCATACCAGCATTGTCGATCTGATAACCGAATAGGACAATGCAAAATTTCATAATGTTACTCAGAATGTTCCAAAATTTATAGGTTATGAATTTTTATTTCTGGACTTTTCCATCTCATATATTTGGATGGCAGTTGACTCAGGTAACTGAAACTATGGAAAGTGAAACTGCAGATAAGGGGGGCATTACTGCATACACATACATAACAACATTGTATGTGTATCTTTTAGTCATTTCATAATCTGTCAAGTCACCTAGCTCCCACCTTCTTTCTCCTTCCCAGGGTTTTTAAATTAATCATCTCAAGGATTTGTTGGTTCTTCCTCTTGTTCCTATCTGTTTTGTATGAATACTCTTATCTCCCCCACTGCGTCAAACATTTCTCTACTGGCAAAATCTAAATCTATAAACCTCAAGTCAAATCTCTGTCCTTCCAAATCCACACACCTCTGCATGCAGTTACTAGCACTTCCACTTGAATAATATGAACATATCCAAAGCTCATTAACAGCCCACACTTGTCCCTCAAACTGCTTCTCCTCAATCAAGATCTTCCTCCTCTTCTTTACTTTCCACATTCAGGTGGACCTACTTCCTAACTAGCTCAGTTTGTCTGACCTTTGCCTCCAGGTCACCACACATTTACTTACCTGAATTACTGCAAAAGGCTCCTAACTGCTTTTCATATTTAGACTTGCCCCTAGTAAATTAATTCTCTAAACGGGGAAAATGATCTTTCTAAAAGACTAATCTTCCAATGACTTTAAGAGGAGGCTGACTAACAGTAGTTTTTGAGTCCAAACCAACCTGGATTTGAACCCAGGCTCCATCCTTAAGAAAATTCCTTCTCCCAACCTATTTTCTCATCTGAAAAATGAGTTTGATACACTCCTGAAGTCAGAATCAAGAAATTAAGCCCATGCATAGTACATACTATGATATACTATTCCCTTAATAATTGGTAGCCACCATTATTCCCTCAAGATAAAATTCAGATTTCTTAATATGATAGACATGGGTTTTCATGACCTTGCCTTGCTCTGCTGTCTCAATTATCACAGTTCATTACCCATATCCTCCACTTCAGCTACCTGACCCTGCCATGTTCTTTCAGGACTGGTCTGATTACAAGTGGCTGCCTCCTCTGTCAGGGATAATGCCTTTAATCCTATCCTTCATAGGGCTCACTCCTCAATTTAAGTAAGTATCAATTCCATGAATTCTTCCCCCACACCCTAACCTCAATGCTCCCTCGCCTCTAGACTGGAGGAGGCAGCTCTACTCTCTACTCTCACAGTACCTGTGATCATTTCCAACATACTCTACACTGCAACAGTCTAGTTATCTGCCTATCTCTTGTACTACTCTGGGCTCTCTAGGGCAGGCTCCATCCTTTATATCTGTGTTCAAGTCCTGACACACGGTAGGTACTACATAAATGTTAACATAAAACATAACTTCGATGGCTACACAAAATTAAAGATTAAAAAAAAAGAAAGATTTCCTTTTAATTGGATTTGTGTTCAAAGAGTTTTCCCATCTTTGGAAGCTGATTTTTACCACTCTGGATGCTGGACTGTTAATAACTTCACTTTAAGAATCCAGTACTAACAATACCAGCAATAGATATAACAGACTCTTTCAATATGAATATAACATATCTTAGTAATTTTTCTATGTTCTTATAGAAATCAGTGCATTGAAAGATACCAAATTAGCATAACTAAAGAAACAGCACTGACCACTAAATGAAGCCTCTGAGTTATGAAATCGAACATAATTATGTGTAAACTTCCTATAAATAAGATTGATAAACTGACACTGCAATTTGGAAAGTTGTAGCAATAAGTAAGTACTGGGCTTCACTCACCAGCTTCACGTAATCTGTTCCCTTCTGCTTTTGTCCGGTTAGTTCTTTCACTTCCAGCAAGATCTACCAAGGACAACTGGCTTACAGTGATTTGTTCTTTTTCCTGAAGGGACGATCATAATGCCAACAACATAATATGAGATATACTGATTTGCAATGTTATTTAAATATATTCAGATCAACAAATTATATTATGAATATATTTGCATAATACGAAAATGTACCAGAAGGGGCAAAGGCTCTAAGTTTTAGAGAAGAGTTTGCTAAAAGCATGTGATAAATATACTCACAACACTAATGATTACTTGTCCGTTGTTTGGTCTTCTATGTTATAGTTAGCTCCATGAGAGCAGGAACTCTGCCTTCTAAAAACTTTATCTCCAGCACCTTGTATATCACCTAGCACTCAGCAGGAGGCTCAATGAATGAATATCTGCTAAATAGTGAGTCTAGAACAAGGCTATCCTAAATTTTTCTATAATCAGATATTTAATAATTTTATCTAATAATTTAATAATACACTACAATTTTTATGAGAAATGAAAGTCAAGTGGTACATTACTGACACTGTTAACAGTAAATGTGATTCAAAAGAAACCAAGTTTATGTGGAAGCTTGACTTATAAGCATTTTCTAGCTAACATTTATTGAGTGCTGACTGTAAACCAAACACTGGAGTAAACTTGATATGTACTGCCTCCTTTAATCCTCTCAACATTATGAGGTGTTTATTACAGTTAGGTAAGATAGCTAGTAAATTAATAGGAATCAGAATTTGATCCCTGGTGGTCTTCAGTACTATGCTGTACCATCTCCTTGTGCCACCTGGAAACCTCCATGATACCATAATTTCATAATATATTTTGAATAGAATTACACTTTAATAGCTTAACATTATTAAATGATTTATATTAGGTGCAAATGTTATTACTAATTGATGTTAAGCCCTGTAGCATGACAGGCCCAGCAGAAATAGTGATCAATAGATAGGAGGCCCTATTGGCCTATCAGCCAAGAGAAGGACAACTTATAATTGGCCATCTCCTGAACTGTACCTTCCTTGGAAAGTTAATTGCTGACATTTTAAAACCATTAACTGAATTTCCACATATGAGTCTTTGGAAATAAAACAAAGAATCACACATTTTTCTTATTTTATGTCCACTATTAAAGAGAATTATAAAGATTTGTAAATCCTTTTCACAGGAAAATTCCAGGCTTTAAGATTCAACAGCCAATTTCCCAAAACTATCTGATAGAAAAATTAAAGTCATCACTTACATATATATTAATTCTAGAGCAATTTCCATTATAATGAAACCTCCCTTATCTAATTCCAAAAATTAAGGATTTAGTTAGAAGAAAAATTCCACACGCTACAACTTTACCTGTAAGACATTATCCCCATCTGCATCCAATGGAGCTTGAACTAATTTAATGTTGAACACGCTATGAGAACGGCTAGACTCACGATTCAAATGTGTGTTAGCGATACGTCTCTTTTTCTGGCCTATGATGACAGAAAAATCATCGATCAAACCTGAACCCGGTCATTTCAGTATACATGCTTTTTACTAAGCCAAAAAGTACTGCTGTCAACTATATTTATCATTTTATAGTTATCTAATTTTAACTCTAACCTCTCCAGAAAACTTCAAAAGCCTCCTCAACAGATTTTACTTCTACTTCTGTACATCCTGCAACATACATGTTATGGTTCTTATCTTCACGAAGCAATTTAGATTGTGGAGGCCTATAGGAAAGAAAAAAATCATTAGTTTCCAAAATTAATAGCTACTAATATCTCGACTTAAGACTGGGACTAAAATGCAAGGCAACAATGACACCTATTCTTATAATGGAAATACGCTTAAGCAAGACCTCAGAAAAATATTAAACAAGATAACTATAACTACAAGGATATACAGTCAAGATTAGTTACATTAACAGGATAACAGGAACCTATTTTGCTTTAAAAGTTTTGCTCTAATTTGTTCTAACAAAGCACATGAAACAACACTTATTAAACAGAAATTAAAGTAGCATTATAGCAACATCACATGCATAGGTTAAGCATCAAAATCTAGCATTGTCCTAATTTTAAAAGAGCAACAGATAGAGCTGGTTCTGACCTTAGTGTAAGGAAAAAAAAAAATTCAGAAAGAGTTTGGCATATACCAGGAGTGGCAATCCTTCCAAAGTAGCTGGTCAAGTTTTAGTCTGTATGGTAAGATAAGGGTGGGAAAGGATGCTGCCAGTTTGGTCTAAGTCTTGTGAATAGTGGGGGTAGAAACATTTACCAGCCACCAACACTCAATGGCAGATTTTTCAGGAAGCAAGGTGGGGCTCATATGTAGTAGTCAGCCCAGCGCCAATGAAAAACCACCTACGTGCAAACATGCCACAGATGCCAAAATCTAGTATAACTGCACCCTTCTCCTTAAGAAAAGAGCCAACATCATCACATACACAAAGTCTGTGTTCCTCATGGGCGTGCTGCAACTGTTCCACCTACCAAAGGAATAAGGTATAAGTTACAAGTTACTGTTTCTACAGCAGCTATATCAACAGCAACATGTTCAGTCCACAGTATGTGACAGTCACCATGAGTCCCATCTTTAAAATTCTCCACTTCCAATATTTCTTCATTGTATTAGAAAAAAACACTAAATGTTAATCAGCCCAAAAAGCGGTTAAACAACCCCCTAACGAATTAAATCTAAATTCAGTGCCAAATAAGCACCCTGTGAATTCATTCAAAGAGGTACCAGAAAGGTTACAAGACATAAGTCACACTTGTCAGTCCTTTTGTTTAACTAAATAATACCAAAAGTCTCTTTTGAAAATAATCTCACTTAGAACAAACCAAACAGAAACTTGACACATGTGAAGACATGAAACTGGTAGCAATGAATGACATCACAAAACTTTAGGAAAATGGGTACAAAGAACTGGGATTTTGAAACAAATAGAAAAGTAGTCTATACAGTTTAAAGTAAAAAAAAAAAGTGGGTATATTGACACCTGTTCTCAGTCTAATGGTTTTTTAAAATCCAGCTATTTTCTCAGTAATGTTGGATTAGACATACACACAAAAGTTAAATATAAAACACAGGTCTTCATATTATTTATCCCCTGAGAGGCCCTAACAAAGAGGGCACTGAAGATAAGTATTTAGCTTAAGAATAAAACCATCAACTCAGGAATAAGATATCAACATTAGACGTGAATGCAGATTTATCATTTGTGATACCAGGTTGTAATTGGTCTTCATTCTCGGGAAGACTCAAGGAAATCTAAGGAGTAGTCTTTTAACTCTGGCAGAATGACAATACAGATATCACTTCATATTCATCAATGAGGGAAGGTGTGTATTAGTTGTAGAGAAAACAAGTTTAGGCTCTATTCTATACAGATCACCAAGGCATAGATAGCTAAAATGGCTATAAACTCCCAAAACTGTCAGGTTCTTGAAAGGTAACCCCAGGGCACATGTATAGGGACACTGCCTTATACAATTAAGGACCTTCTTAAAATATAGCTCAGGGCCAAGAGTTTTCAAAAGTAATGTCTAAGATGAATATTCAGGTCTTGCTTCAACTTAGATGTCTTAACCCAGTAGGTCCCTAATATACCTGCATATCTAGTTAATAATAAAATGACTCATTGAGCTCCAACTGCATGATATACAAGTTATATTTCATTTTGAAAGCAAAAGTAAGCCTTTACCACTTATAGCTGAGGAAACTAAGACTTACTGAGATTAAGCAGCTAAGAAGGGGCTCTTTTCACTACTTACTTTGGCTTTATGGGATCAAACGGAACCTCTTCCAGGAGATCATATATGTAATTATTATATATTTCAATATAAGAGACAAATACACCATAGACACTATCTTCATCAACGTCTTCTGCTTTGCAAAATTCTTGTAAATTTATCATATCTGCAAACTCTGGATCTGCTTGTCGTCTGAAAAAGGGGGAAAAAGAAGCCAAAAAGTCTGATGTTATACAATGGAGTTACTATCAAAAGTAAATGATCCCAAGGGGAAACTGAAAGATATAACATAAATGACCTGTCATTACAAGCAGAAATGCACAAGATGACTTTATTCACACTCACAGTTGGCCAACAATATTCCCATGTCCTCCTAGATACACAGCACAGGCTTTTATACCCTCTCCCACCCAGAGAGGCACCTTCTCTAAGTAGTGATTCATTAAAGTCAACTGTCAGACCATATTCTCAGCTTCATGTTTTTCATGTTCACCATTCCTATGCCTCAGGAAACCACTGGACAGGGTTCCCTTAGGCCCTGTGTTGCATACAAATGTAATTACTTACTTGATAGCAGGGGTCTTTGGATGGGGCAAGGCTTCTCTTTTCTGCCGTTCTAGTAAGGCATCAACTTCACACTGTATATCCATGCTATTCCTATCATTACACTTAAAAACCTGAAGTAGGGGCAAAAATCAGACCATGATTTTGAGAATTTGACTTAAATAGTAAGAAACATGTTTAAGAAATAAGAAACATAGTAAATGCTATTTAAACACATCTAAGGTTTCAAAATGCGTCCAATGCTAACGTAGCCAATTCATTCTCCCTTAATACTACTGTATCCATAAGTATCTTGGCCATGTCCTCAAGAGAGACAGTTACAACACAAAAGAATTACACTTACATATCGTTTAGCTTGAAATGACCCGATACTGTTAAAGATCATGCCCAAACAATGAGGAAGTAGCCCTCCTTCCCCTGGAGAACCAGTCATGGTGTGAGTTTTTCCACTTCCCGTTACACCATATGTAAAAAGGAGACCTACAACAGAGCAATCAATCACACTGGGTTATACACCTCAACAAATCTGAATTCAAAGCTGAATAGAAACCAAATGTATTAAGTAACAAAAAAGTGTTATCAGAGGGGGGAAAAAAAAGAAAAACCCAACAAAGCTCCAAGAATCATACCATTCTTGCCATGAATAAGGTCATCTACCAAGGGATTAGCCACAACATCGAAGAGCTCCTTCTGGGTGGTATGAGTGCCAAATACTTGTTTAAATGAATACTGAGTCTGTGGAGAAGGAAAAATAAAAAGCTCAAATGAATTCCACTATATCTAGGCTAGAAACGCATCTGTTTAAACTTATTTAGATGTTTCTTTATGAACCCTTAAGATGTAGAGGAAGAGTTCGAATGGTCTTTAAACTTGGAACCCTTAACAACAGTCATGATGTACCTACTTACTTATATCAATTATAAATCGTTAAATATTTAGTCATAACTATTGAAGAGGATGTAGAAAAATCTTAAGCCCATTAATGCTTCATAAACTAAGACTGATTTTGTTTTAATTAAATGACCAAAATCAAAAGGTATTATGACTCATAGACTTATGAAAATCCTCAAGTACTACTTCGTTTTACTGCTTTCTATTTTTTTTTTTTTTTTTAAAGTAAAGGTGTCATTTTAAATGGCATAGCAGCATAGAACCAAGTATTTTGATGTACTGGTTTTTTTAGAACCAGCAATAAACTGTAAATATAAACCCATCTAAGTTCTTACATGAAATAAACTTTAAATAAATTTGGACCTTTAAGAAAGCAAACTTCAACATCAAATTGCATTCAAAACATGATTATAATAAAGAATAACCATATTACCAAAAATATTGCCAAACTCCTACTTTAAAAATTAGATTGGAGATGTAAATTAAAACATCCTAATTGTCCAGGGGCTGGAGTTCTATTATTATTTATTTTTCTTATTTTCTAGTTTTATTGGATTGCAGACATTGCAATTGTTTTTTCAGGTTTCCTGACTTTCTCGCTATTTTTGCTTCATGAATATCAGTGCTAAGTTATCTAGTACATGAGTATTCTTCAGAATTTATCATGGATTATAACCTTTGTCAAATGGCTTTTTTGTTTTACACCCTTTGACTTAAATTTGGCCTGCTCAGATATCGTGACCCTTATGTTTTTAAAATTAGCAGTTTTGTCCCCCCAATGTATAGATTAGCACACAACAGCTGACACTTAGCATTGACCATGTCCCAAGCACTGCCTTAGCATCATGGCAAATCATTTCACTCTTACAACCTCTGAGGTAGGTACTAATGATTATGCTTATTTTATAACTTATTAAAGATTACACACCTATTTCAGCTAGGCTAACTCTTACCTTTGTAAAAATTCTTTTTCCAATTCTGTGAAACAGCTTTAGAATTCACAAAAAGAACAAAGAATCTTAGAACTGAAAGGATACATACAAGATAGTGCTGACAGGTTAGTTAGATGATCTCCAAGTCCTCAGGAACAAATCTCTCCTTTCCAGGTGAAGAAAATTGAGGCAAAGGAGGAACTTGGAGCTAAATGTTGCCTTCTGTCACAAGGCAGAAGAACTTTTCATCCCCACCAAACCTTCTTGTACTATTTACACATACTGGAAATTGAGTCTAATAAGTAAAATTCAGTAAGTCAGATTTCAACTATTTTACATCCTCAGAGGCCTACTTCTCTGTGAAGCCTTTCTGGACCATTAATCCATGCTTAATCCATATTTATTGAGTGTTTGGCAAACAGGACAGAGAAGATGCATATCCCTTGAAACTAACATTATACCAAGGAAGAGACAACAAACAAGTAAATAAATCTATAGATGGTGTAAGTGCTATCAAGGAAGTTCACACAGTACAGATCAGATGGGGAGAGGTGCTACTTCTGAAGGGGTAGTCTGGACCCATTCTCTAAGGAGGTGATGTTTAAGCTGAAACATAAGGATGAGGAGCTATCCATACTAAGAACCAAAGGAAAATAAGTCCAAGCCAAGGGAACAGCCCTGAAGCAGAATTCTGGTTTATCTAAGGAATCCATTTTGGATGAGTCATACTAAGAGATGTGGGCCAGATGGACAGGAGGCAGATTAAGCAGGATTGTGCCTATTTAAAAACTTTATTCCTTGCAAGATTTTAAACAGAAAAATAGTGAAATCTGACTTATGCTTTAAAGATCACTCTGGCTTCTCTGTAGAAAATAGGTTAGAGAAGATTTGCAGTGGAAGCAGACAGTTCAGTTAGGCTTCAGCACAGCCTTGCCAATGCTATTCAAAGTAAGGTCAGCAAACCAGTGCCCTTCTGAGAACTGCTTGTTTCCAATTTAGGAGATAATTGCAGAAATTAAGAGTAAATGTTCAGAAACTTTTGTAGCCATGACATGGCTGCAACATCTCAAAATGTGATCAATGGGTTTATCTCATTAAACAGACTATAAACCTGTCCTGTGTTGTCTGGTTGACATGGTTAGTTCCATGTGGCAAAGTTGCACAAAAGTATCAGTCACAGTGCATTGAAAAAAGCTATTCCTTCACTAGAGTTTGAGAAACACTGGTCTCCATGATTAATAACAGGGCTCAGACAAGGATGATCGCAGTGGAAATAGAAAGGACAATTTCAAGATATACACTATAATAGAAGTAGTAGGATCTATTGATGAATGGGACATGAGGGACACCAGAGAAAGGTAGGAACAAGGTTTCTGGCTTGAGCAAATAGACAGTGGCACCATTTAGTAAGAAGACAGGGGAGGAAGTAATTTAGAGGGAAAAAATATTGACAGTTCAGTTCTTTTGGACTTGTAAAATTTGAGATGCCTATGTGACATCCAAGCAGTGGATGTTCAAGTTTAGAGCTAGAGAAAATGTTTAGGCTGGAGATAAACATTTCAAAATTATTACCATGTAATCAACATTTAATGCCATGGAAAAGTATAGATAGAGACTAGAGGCCAGGTATAGCCCAATCTGGTATTTAGAGGTTGGAAAAGGAGGAGAAACCCATAAAGAGTGACCAAGGAGAGACAGAACATGGAAGGTTGGAGAGGGACAGAAGAGTGCTTCAGAAAGGAGGGTATTCCTGAGAAATAGATTATAATGAGGACAAAGAGGTATCCATCAAATTTAGCAGCAAAGAGGCCACTGATTGCCTTTTGATGAGCAATTTCACTGAAGTGTACAAAGGAGCACATGACAGCTTGAATGTAGACAATGCAGCTTGAATTAATCCTTTCTTCTGCATTCCTGTAGTCACCTCTTATAGCACAACTACCTTTTTGTCCTATCTCTATGAAGGTTACTTGTTTACCATCTGTGCCAACTAAGCTATAAGCTCCATAAGGCCAGGGACTGTGTCTCACACATTTTTAAAAATCTCCTTCCACCCTCCAGCTTAGCACACTTGAACTGAACTGAACTCACTTTATTCAACATTTTACTAAAAATAAAAATACTTTATAAGAGGTAGATACAAGTAAACAATGTCTATTAAACATTATTTTATCTCTACACATGAAATTTTGTGCATGTGTATTTGAGTATATATATGTATATAAATGAACTTCCTAGCATGATCATATCTTTCCATATTAAACTCTTTAACACATGCTCTGAGAAGCAATAAATACCTAGTTCAAGAAATTACCCTCTAAAAGCAACCTTCGAAACCCGGTATGCCAAAGGTGCGTCTACATATTATAGGAATTAAAAATACTTTTTGTATAATGCTTATAGTAAAGAAATAAGTCTTTCAACAATGTGGAAACACATAAATTTTGTTAAATTTAAAAATGGAAAAGCCACTCAGGAAAGATCAAGTAAAAACAGCTGGTTCCAATAGAAAGTACCTCTTTATAGTCTCCATTTCGGTTGAGTCTGTAACCCTCAGGAGTATGAAGCTGAACAGTTGTATTATTAATCACTTCTATGCAACACTCTTGATCAGGAAAGCTCAGTGGGCGCACCCTACAGTATACCTGAAAATATAGGAACATACTTAAAGAACAGAGGTTGACTTTTTACCTGACTCACCATTTAAGCTTCCCATTCATTCATTCATTCATTCAATAAATATTTAGTCTCTTAAGAAATCAACATAAACTTAGAACTATGAAAACTAAAACCTGCCACCCGAGACCATCAAATACAGATATTAGAGATGATATGAGAGATTTTAAATGCACATAAAATTAAAACAAATTCTGATAACAAAAGCACCAAATCCACAGCTTCTAATCACTATTGTATCAGCAAAAATTTAATAGTTATACTACTACTAATACAAAAATCTCTAAAAATCAGTAACATATCACACACAATGAGAATTATCTGAAAATCTATTAGAATTCTTTGGAATTGGATGTCAGCTTAACACTTAACATACAAACAAGTAGGTACAAGAGCTGTAGTGTAGTTTTCTTAATCAGTGGTAAGGTTGAGGAAAACTATTCAGCTGTGTGTGCAAAGCATCTGGTTCCCTCAACTCAGACCAAAAGACATACTCCAGTGAAGGGAAGATTTAAAATATCCCAATGCAAATCAACCTTCTTGTGTTTTCCATTTGCTTTTAAAAGTTCCCAAGCCTGAAACTAGCGAAGTACATGCAATTATGTATAGTCAGTCATTAGACTGAACTAAACTGTTCTACACCAAAGCTTTAATGAAACTTGGTCCCTAAATGCATTGGAATTTGGGGCTTTCCCCATGAAGTGTGCCATCGGTCAGTGTATAACAGTCCTAAAGATGGGAGAGGATGCTCATCAAAGCAGAAAGTTATCCTCCATCTCAGAGAGTATGAAGAAGTCTCTTGGATAGTTGATGATTTTTCATTATCTAACTTTTCAAATTATAACTAGTTATAGGAAATGTTGTCGACAACCAAAAACTCCATTACTTCATTTCACTGGACCAGTCCTGCACAGAAACAAAATTTCAAAGCTGGAACCAGCCTTAAGCAATTTAGTACAGTCTTTTTAACTAAATGTTCTTTGACACCACTTCTACCTCTCCATCCCTTCCAAGGATACACATAAGACATAAAATGTGAAGAAAGAATATTCACACATAAATTCACAGAGAGACCTTACCCCAACTGGGTCTTTAAGACTTGTTTGGGATCCTTTTTTCACTACAGGTTTCCTGGGTGTCTTAGTCCTCCTGGTCGTAGATTAAAAAACAAACAAACAAACAAAACAAAACAAAATATTTCACTTCAATACTAATAGCTTGCATAAGTAAGTAAATGTTTGTGGCATGCATAATCCAAAAGTAAAATTTGGTTCAGGAGACATTTTTGGTACTAAATATACCTACTTTATATTTAAAAGAGTGTGGATATTTTCTTAAGCAACCATTTTAGAGGCACTATAAATTTGAAAATCTATAGATAATTGACCACATTTAGCTTGAAAAACATTTGTATACATGCATAAGCACACACTGCACCAACAGCCATTACCAAGGCAGAATGGCAAGTTATTAACTTTAATAAATTATAAAAAATGCAGATAGAGGAATCCATTCTTTCATCAACATTTATGTCTATATCTTCAAGGAACAACTCAAATTCAAATTCTCAAAACCTATCATCTTTTGTCTTCAAGCAAAATGTGGTCCCCAAACTACAATTTCTTGCTCTTGAGTGTGAAAAGAGGGGGGGGGGGGCAATAGGCCCCAAACGGAATCAGCTGTACTAAACCACAACACCAAACTTAATACCTAACCTAATTGCAAGTTTAGTCTCTCTCAGGAATGTAATCTCAGCCAATCTGTATGGAATTTCCTGGTCAGCACTAATGAGGTAATCTACCTCATGGCTCCCTGTGGTCAGCCAAAGAAAGGTGCCCCTGCCTGAAACAATCTGCCCTTTGCTTCTTTCTGCCCCCTTCTGCCTCTAAGTCTCTCATTTTGTACAGCTCCTCAGATCTAATTGCTAAATGGGATGCTGCCTGATTCATTAATTGTTGAATAAAGGCTGTAAAATTTTTAAAATTTACTGTTTTGTTTTTAATCAGTAGAGACCATAGAAAAAGATATTATGATTTATTCCACCATTTCTCTAGTATGCTCCCCCATCCCCGATGTATCTATATGCTGGATTTAACTTTTAACACTAAAATTAAGTGAAATTATTGGTTTGGACACTATATTATTAAAATATTTTCTAAACATTTTCCCAGATGAAACAGAAGCAAATTAGTGTTTTAAGTCCAAAATATTATGGTAGGCTTACTTTAACTCAGCACTTAAAAAAAAGAAAGATATTGACTTTGGTCTGCTAAGAAAACAAGTTGTTTTTGAAAATGAGTAGCTACATGATAATATTTACAAAGTCAACCCTCTTCTTTGCCCAATTATTTCTCTACTCAGTAGCGGTCAAGGAATTGCACTGCGCAGAAAATGCCACCTTAATGAGGAATGTGGGCGGATACATCTTCAGCCAAAGAAACGGGCAAAAGTAACCCGCCTATACGATGGGATGGTCTCGGCCTCCGGGCCACCGAGCTGGGCTGTGATAAGCACACAATGCTCAGGCCTTCCAGGGCGTGAGACCACCGGGTCAACCCAAACACCAGAGCGCAACGCTCGGCTCCACCCGCGACACGACCGCGCACTAAATGGACAAAATGCAGCCCGAGAGTGCAGCGCAGACGGCCAGGAGGGAAAAGGAGGACTTAAAGGAGGAGGTGGCCCGGAGCCAGGCGAAAGGCAACCCAGCTAACGGGAACTGAGGTGGCGGCACAAACCTTACCCCCCTCCCTCTCCGCCCGACTTGAGGCCGACGTCTCCCGGCCGCGGGACGGCGAGCGCCGGGCTCCGGGGATGGGGGAGCGAGCTGACTGGGTCTCGGCGCTACGGCTCCCCAAGAGCAATCCACGTGGGGGCTCCCACTTTGGGGGCTCCGCCCGGGCAGCGCGGGGCTCGGTGCAGACTGCGCGGCCCGCGTCGGGCGGCGGCGCGAAGAGACGCCAGCCCCAGCGGCGCGGCATGGCCCGGGTTCCGCGGCCCCGTACTCACGCTGGCTTCATGGCAGCAGGCTCCGCGATGCCTAGACGCGCGCGCGGGACGCCAACCTCGCTGGGGAGGGCTGGCGAGGACAGCGAGTCGCAGAAACGAGCCGCACGAAAGTGGACGCGGCGGCTGAGACGCTTTGCTCGATCACGCCCCGCCGCCCGGCTGCGAGCCCAGGTGAGCTCGCGCCTGGCGCATTTCAAACGGGCCAATCAGCACCCGCCCGCAGGGAAGGGGCGGGTCCTCCCAAGGCAGGACTCCTCTGCCGGAAGTGCCGCTCATCTCCTAGGCGACTGACGCGGAAAGGGCGCAAGGAGTCTGGGTGTCTGCGCTTCGCGACTGGAGCCCTGGCTTCCTATATGAAATACAACCCCCTCCATTTCCGATGAGAAAACTGAGGGTTTATTTTCCTACAGCCCAAGAGATCCAATGGAAGAGCAGGTCCAGGATTGATTCAGAAGTCAGCACTGTGGTTCCGGCCCATGAATTTCCTGGTCTTGTGCTGTATCCTGTGCAGTCTAAGACTCCCTCTCTTGTCTTCCCTATCGCCACATCATCTTGGCTTCCTTTCTCACTCTTCTTCAGCTTTCCTGGATTCACCCTCTCTGATTTCTCCAGCTTTTTCCTATATATACATTGTTTTAACAAACTCTTAACAGTGTTTGATCCTGGGCATACAGAGTTGAATCAAATTTTGTCTTTGCTGCAAGGAACAATGTCCAGAACCACCCTGTTATAAGATGAACTGATTCTATCTCACTTCGACCTTTGCCCCTAAACTGATGTCTATTGAATATGCATCTACATTTGTGCCTTCGTGGAACTCTAGTCCCATCTCCTCAACTTTCTTCTGCACCAGACACCACTAAGGATAGACATAATTTAATAGCATTGGCCTATACTATTTGACATAAAGATACTTTTGATCTTTGCCATTACATAATTACAGTGAATAAACTTGGAATTCATCATTTTGCACAATGCAAGTAATCCTGGGTGATAAATTCTTAGAAGCAGGATTGCTGAGTCAAAGAGAATATGCATGCATGTTTCACAGATACTGTCTAATTGTCCTCTGTAAAGGTCCAAAGGTACAATCCCACCAGCCAGGTATGAGTGCCCGTCTCTCCACAATTCTGACAACAAACCTGATCTAATAGGTGAGAAAAAGTCACAATGTGGTTTAAATTTTCTTTTATAATTAATGAGATTGGGTGTCTGTTCATATACTTAGGAGCCATTTGTGTTTCCTTCTCCGTGAACTCTGTTCCTCTCCTTTGCCTCCTTGTTCTATTTTGTTCATTTTTCTTATTGATTTGTAGAAGCTCTTCATATATTAAAGAAATTGGTCCTCATCCAATATACAAGTTCAAATTTTTTTGTCATTCACAATTTAGTTATTTTGTTTATGTTGTTTTGTGATACCTTAGAAAAATTTATGGTAGTCAAATTTATCAGTCTTTTTTTAAAAATGTCTTCTGTTTTGTGTTGTACTAGGAAAAATCTTCCCCACTCTGAGATGACTTTTAAAATCTTATATTTTTTAGTGCTTATATTAAAAGTTTGATTTTTATATTTAAGTCTTTGAACCATTAGAACTTTATTTGTTGTCAAATGAGAGGTTGGGATTTGTATCACTTAGGACTTGGGCTTGGCTGCTGGCTACTTACCTCTTAGTTACTCTGCAATCTGGCTCTGGCCTCAGTCTCTCCATTGGAACTCTTCTCACAAAGATCACTACCTCCTTGATGTTGAATCTAATCGACTCCTCCCCATCCTTATCTTACTTGACCTTTACAGCACTAAAAAATATTCCCCATTCCTCTCTTCCTATGCCTTTGTGTTTTCTCCTAGCTCTCTAGCACCTCTTTCTTGACCTCATTTGTGTATTCTTTTTTTTCTCTCTTAAATGTGTGACTTAGGGTTTTTACCTGGTCACTAGCTGGGCCCTCTCCCCAGACACTACACCCATGGCTTCACATACCATTCACATTTGTTCTTCTGAGCTCCAGACCCATATATAGAACTGCCTTATGGTTTCTCCATTTAGGTGGCCTACAGGCACCTCACACCTAATACATCTTAATTTCTTCCTCTAAACCTGCTCCCCTTTTGTGGATGGTATCACCATCTACGCACCACCCACCCAAACCAGAGCCCAAGGTACCATTTTGACTTTTTCTTCTCCTATTCCAAAATTCTATCACCAGATATTGACAGTTCAACCTAATAGCCTTCAAACCTCTCCACTTCTTTCCATCTCCTTGGTCATTACCATCTCTCATCTGGATGACTGCAACGGTATTCTAACAGGCCTCTCTGCTGCTACCCTCCAATCCAGGCTCCATTTTGTAGCCAGCTCACCTCTAAATTACAGATCTGATCATGTCACTTCCTTGCTAGTAACACTGCAGTAGCTCTCCATTGCTGGAGACTCTCAACAGGGCCCCAAAGCACTCCAAACTCATCACCTATCATTTATGCCTGCACTCTCCTTCCCCCCTCCCTCGCCTCTGCCACCCCCCACAATGACCTTCAGTGTCCCGCACACACTGGGCTTACACACCATTCCGTCTGCTGTCAAGCTCTCCTTCCTCCCTTCCTTTGGCTCCTTATTCTCAGTTCTCTCAGGAGATCTTCTGCCACTTACCCTGCTCAGGATGATAGACCCCTGCTCTATATCCACAGTCCTCTGCACTCCCCCAGTCACTGGACCTGTTGATTTGCTCTGGTACTCACATCCCAATTTGCAATCACTTTACCATCTCCTCTCCAGCTTATCCCCACAACCTCACTAGATGGCACTGTTGCATCCCCAGTGCCCAACAACGGAGTTACTTGGTAAATGCTTAGAAGGAAGGAATGAATCTATCCCTTCAGAGAACACCCCAGTCGAGGACCCAGTTACATTACACCATCCCCAGCTTTTCTTCAGGCCAGTTTCTTTTTCCTCCCTCACTTCTACCTATATTTTAAGCTCTCTAGTTTATTAATATTCTTTAAAAGGCCAATTTATTATATCATTTCTCTGGGTATCTCTCAGGCACCTCACACTTAACACATCCTACCTAATCTCTTCCCACAAAGGGCTCCCCATAACCAGTAAAAGATTTGCATTTCCCCTTAGAATTAGAGATCCAAGCTAGAAGTGAGGGTAGGAGAGGGGGATAGAACAGAGCTGGGAGGCTTTTTTTAAAAGTCATCTTTATTGAGGTGTAATTTACATATAGTAAAATTTGCCATTTAGTTGTACTGTCTTATGTATTTGACAAACATAAACACCATCCTGTAACCACCACTACAATCAAATGTGTAATATTTTTATCACACAAAAATTCTCTCGTGCTGCCCTTTTGTAGTCAATCACCATTCCCTACTCCCAGCCCTTGGCAACCACTTTTCTGACTTCCTTTAAGTTTTATCTTTTCCAGAATGTCTCTTCTTTAACTCGGCATAATGCTTTTGAGATTTATTCATGTGTTGCATTTACCAGTGATGTGTTCCCTTTACATAACTGAGTAGTATTCCATTGTATGACATTCATTAGTTGATGGATATTTAAGTTGGTTCCACTTTTTGGCGATTATGAATGAAACTGGTATAATTATTTGTGTAAAGGTCTTTATGGAGACATGTTTTCATTTCTCTTGGGTGGGATTGCTGGTATTGTGGTAAATGTATATTTAACTTTATAAGAAACTGCCAAACTGAATGGGGAAGGTCTTATACAAATCACTGAGGAGCTGGTGCTACACAGATTTGACCCTGTAATTAATCCAAGCACCTAGCTAAGCAGGTCCAGCTCTGAGGACTGAATAAACACCAGTAACCACAACCTGACGAAGCCCAGAGTGTTGGAGACAGGACTGCTCTGGAAGCTGGGACACGCCCAACACATGCAACACCCAGGCGGAGGTCTCTCCCTGCCCTGCTGTTCACTCAGTGGCCTTGGAGACAGCATCTCTCATTCCCAGGCCATCTGTAAAATGAATGATTGGATGCTAATGTTTCATATACTCAGAAAACAAATTAATAAAATCAACAAGATGGGGGGGGGGACTGAAAAATTGACACAAAAAGAAACAATCTGAACCATATTCAAATGAATAGCATACTGATAAGAAAGGGGGCTATAACTAACTCAAGTAATTAAGACAATTTAGACTATATATGTCCTCAGGCTCAAGACAAAAAGAACTTGAAACATATTGAATTCTAATTAGTAGTAGACTTTTCAGACATGGGTAATTTTGAAATGACATTATATATATTCTAGGATTGTGCCAAAAGGTAAAAAGCTTGTGAATTGGGGGAGCTGAGTTTTCTCCTATTAGAGAAGAGTTATATAAATATTTAAAGGGTAAAAAGTCCCTGGGTATTTTTTTGTACTATTTGGGGTAACATTTTTCTAAGTCTGAAATTATGTAAAAAATAAAAATGGTTGGACTCTTATCAGCACTTTTTAAACTCACTTTTATTAAAAATCACCCGGGCTTTTGATAAAAATTTAATACTTTTAAGAGCACCTTCCCTTCCACCCCAGAGTATTTTGTGTCTGTTCGTTTGGGCCTCAGAATGTGCATTTAATATCATCAAAAACATTTTTGAAAGGCTGGATTAAATTATCTTTGAGGTCCCTTGTTCCATGTCCTGAAAGAGGCAAATGTTAAGCCAGTGTTAAAAATCTGTTAGTGAGATGAAGAAAATAGACCTGACAACTCTCTATTTGTCCGAGATAGATTTATTACAGAGTCGAAGCATTCATGCAAATACCAAGGGGGCATAGGAAAGCCCACTGGCAATCTCCTAGGAAGAGAATTCAGGAGAAATTTCAGAAATCTTCAAAAGTCCAGTTATATAGACATCTTCTGGAGTTACACATTTCAGGAACGCTGTCCAGATTTCCATTCTTCCAGTAGGACAAGTGCCTGCCTACTGGCCCTGGGACCTTTGCACTCACCGCTACCCTGACCTGAACCCTGCCTTCCCACCCCCCCCCCCCCATATGTTGGCACAGCTGGCTCCTTTTCACCCATCAAGTCTCTCCTCAAATGTCAGTTTATTATAGTCCCATCCATTCTCACCTCCTTACCCCACCCTTCTCCAGGCTCATTTTCTTTACAGCACTTACCATCATCTAAATTTATCTATATATCTCATCTGACTGACTGGTCAGAACATCAGCTCTATATCTCCAGTTCCTAGGATAATGTTTGTTCTATATATACCAGACACTAAATATTCATTGAATGATTTAGCAATGCACATATGTACAGGAATCTCTTATGATAAATGAACATGTTTGCAGTGTGGTAGGTGAAATATAACCAAACTTAAGTTGGAAACAGGACAAGTATATTATAATAAATACATTTTATTTATTTATTTCTCCCACAGAGTTTAAGAAAAACAGACATTGAAAAACATCTTGAGTTTGGAAATAGGTCTTTGCCTTTTTATTCATAATGGAGTGTTAACTAGAAAATCAGAGGCTGACATTCAACTAATACGTCATAAAATGTCATTAATACAGTGTTAGTAGGTATTTAATGTAAGAAGGGTATGCTGACCAAAACAAATTTAAGACACAGTAGAGCCAAATAAAGTGTTTCTTCTACATATTTGATGATCCCATTCTATTCCACCTATCTTCTTCAGAACCTCTAAGATGAGCAGAATTCCACAAAAAAAACTTCAAGAAAGATTGCAGCAGACCAAATATTTAGATTACTTTGTACTCAGAAAGGCTTCTAAACTTCCTGCTTTTAATTCTAGTCAACAACAACAAATTCACATCTTTAGAAAGAAGTTGGAGCTTAACTCTAAAAACTGAGCAACGGAAAATCAAACTCTACAGTGAGTGAAGGGAGATACAGTTGACTAAACTGCCTCATTCAAAGGTGTTTAAGTTTGATCACAACTATGTCTGGTAAATTTTAAAGCAGTGTTTCTCAAACAGAGGAAGGAGGAAGAGGGCCATCCCATTAGGAGTCTACCTGCTGCCATGCAATCCCTTTCGAGACAATGAGTGCCACAGTGAGCAATTGCCATCAAGGGGACATGGCATATCTCAAAAGTATATTGAGACATTAAAGTTTTTTTGAGAACAACATTAAAAAACTTCACCTGACCCCATGCCAACCTTTTTGACTTTCTGGAATGGCTTAGGCAAAACTATACCCATGTCAGACTTAATACTTAATGATAATTAATATATTTGAACTCATTCTCACTCCATATAGAAGTTTCCAAATCAGTGTACTGAAAACTATTATAAAATTTTAATTTGTAATTCCAAAAGTATACAATGGAACTAAGTTTACCAAAATTATAAAAAAGCTATGAACACTTGATCTTATTTTGTTGACTTAACATTTTATTTTCATCATTAAGCATGATGAAAAAACAACATAACCAAAGAATAAAAAGTATAAAATTCCTTCGAATCATCCATTACCTTTTAATTATTTGACCTAAACAAAGAATATTATCTTATTGTTATAAACAAGAGTATTTGAAAGGCTTCATGTCTTTGGCATTACTAAAATAGGATATTTAAATATTTTACCTTTTTTCACTATAAAATTGAAGTTATAGTAAGATGAAATGGAAGCCCACAAACGCTGCTGAAATAAAATTCCATTAATGATATCAGATTGTTACTAAAAAACAAATTTTATCATACAGCTTGCAATTAAGGTACCAAAAATTTACCAACCCATATAATTTTATCAGTCTACCTTACCCAGAGAAAGTAAACAAATAAAACTAATGAAATTACATTTCTTGACCACTCTCATCCAATATAAATTGTTTGCTACTTGTCCTTAGAGAATTAGACAATGAGCTATTTACAAGGCCATTCATGTGTCTGAGCCAGTTAACCACAGAGGCAGTATTCTAAGATATGGAGGGGAGGTGTTCCTGAGTTAGCAAAGAGGATCCTGCATTGGGGATGGCCCCTTAAGTCATTAGCAAGTGTAGATCAGGGGTTGATGGGCCTCTGTTAAACATTATTTTATGTCAGTATTACTGTATGCTTAGAACACACCATGAAATACTGAACTTTAGTTAGTAATGCAACAGATGAGAAAATGCTCAGTGTTTTAGTACTATGCAGAGTAGAAAGTGGGGGACACCTCATTCGGTGGTGAGTTGGTGAAAATCATATCAATGAAAACCAAGCTGGTAAGCCCAGTGCCTTCTGGAATTCCTGACACCAGTGTTTCTTCAAGTTTGGCCCTTGGTCCTTCCACATTAGAACCACCTGGGGACTTGCTGCAGTGCAGATCTCTTTACACTAGTAAAGGACCATCTCCTGGTTTTCTTGGGAATCTGCATTTGTCACAATCTCGCCAAGTGTTTCTGAGTCACAATAAAGCTTGAAAATCACTACACGTGATCAACCCTTTGTCAACGTCTTTAGCATCCTTGCATAAGAACACTAAAATGTGCAGCATATTTCAAATGTTGCCGCAACATCAATGGATAACCTCCCTAAAAACAGTGCTGTCATTGATTCAAAATGTAATAAATGAGCACAACCAACAGGGATTAAATTACCCAACTCCCATGGTGTAACACATTTTACCTGCACTGCATAATACTTTGCAGCATCAAACTGGCACTAAGAAAACAGAGCAAAACAGAACATATGACACCCAGCCATAGGCTGTGAACTTTTTTTAAAAAATCCAAATCCATAGTCCAAATCCAAATCTCATAGACATGACAATTTGCACGTGGAAGTAGAATGGACTTGTGGGAAAAGAGGACTGTCTTTCTATTCATTTCCTTCACTAGGTGAGCAAAGAAAGATAACCCCTGCTCAAACCCTGTCTCTTCATTCTAGAATGCCTTCCCTGTCCTCAGGGTTTCCACAGACCCAACTTTCTCTTTCTCAGGTTCTTCCACTGACCTTTCCAGCTCTTTCTCACTGGGAAAGTTCTTGGGAGAGGCTTTGCTACTTGAAACTCATTGAATGAAGCAAGATCCATTTTTAAAGAATAATACTAAAAGGGTAGTAAAACTTAATCTAACTGTTTAATAGTCAAGCTACAAAGGTAGAATGTTCACTCAAACTATTTAAATAGAAAACTCATTTTTAATAAATTTAAAATTTAATGAAATATTAATGATCCGCCTGAACAAGGACTTACTTGAACCCATGTTCCCCTTTCAAAATCACACATACGGAATCAGTGCACATCTAGAGAATTTTCCCCAGTTAAATACCTTATTAATATGAACCCATTCAAAAATGGCAAGACACCAATCATTATGAGTATTTTAGGTCACTCTAAACCAGTACCACGCCACTGACTTACGGTGGTTAGGATGTTATAGCTTAATGTTGACATCTGACACGAAAAGCTTATGGTCTGAATCATGTTTCCTTTTTACGTAATTCTGGCTCGGGAATCCGATACAGAGCAGCTGAGAAATAAATTATGTTGATGAGGCTGAAGATGAGGCACAGAAGTATGGCTCCAGCTATCTGAGGGAAAGACAGGGCCCTGGAGTTGGCTAGAAGCCATTCTTTCCTCAGAGTCTTGTCCAGAAGTATGGCTTCCATCTGGATGTGTGTGGCCAGGATCACGCATACATGGAACAGCTGGTGACTGTGACCTACAGCAAGCACACAAAAGGCCACCAAGATCAGCAATAAAAAAAGAATGACTATTGATACATTCTGTGGTGTGTATGCTAAAAACATCATGCTGAGTGAAAGAAGCCAGACACCAGACACGTATTGTATGATTCCATTCATGTCGCATGTCCAGAAAAGGTAAATCTATAGTGACAAAATGTAGATTAGTGGTTGTCTTGGGCAGGGGGCGGGAGTAGGGGTGAACAGTCACATGGCCATGAAGGTTCTTACTGGGGTGATAAAAATGTTCTAAACCTCATTTATGGTGAATGTTGTACAACTTGGTAAATTTACTAAAAATATCATTAAATTGTATTTTGAAATTAAGGAATTATGTGATTTGTAAAATATACTTAATTTTTTTTTTTAAAAATGTAATGTGAGAAAAATAAAAAGTCCATCAAAGCAAACCAAATTCACCACTCTTGTTTTTCACATGAAAAAATTAGGCATCACATTCTGACAAAATTCTTAAGAGCCAACACTAATAAGCTCAGATTCTAATTTCAGTGCCAAAGGAGAAACCAGCCAGTCAGTCTCTGCTGGCCACTAACGAGGTGGTCCTCCTTCTACTGCTGGGTAATCCCAGACATGACTGGGAGCTCTGCCTCCCCATGACCTGTAGGACCCCAGCCCACTGGTCCATATCCACAGAGGGTGGGGGCCCAGTAGAGGGTGCTAAGAGGTTAGGGACATGCTCAATTGCTGCCTGGAGAGGAAAGGAGTCCATTGCCCAGGGCAAAGGACTGCTTTGGGGGACAACCCTCAGACACCAGGAGTAAGATGAGAAGACCACATGTGTCATGGGCTGTTACGTCTTCCCCTTTCAGATTCATATGTTGAAGTCCTAATCCCCCGTACCTCAGAATGTGACCGTATTTGGAGGGTGAGGTCTTTAAGAGACAATTAAGTTAAAACGAGGTCACTAGGTGGGGGCCTATGGTTGGTGTCCTTATAAGAAAGGAAATTAGGACATGGACATGCACATACACAGAGGGGAGACTACAGGGGAGGGATGGAGAGGATGGCCGTCTGAAGGCCAGGGAGAGAATTCAGAAGAAACCGACCCTGCTGACAGGCTTCTAACTTTCAGAACTTTGAGAAGATAAACTTTGTTGTGGTTCTTGTCTGTAGTTCTTTGTTATGGTAGTCCTAACAAACTAATATGACACAGGAGTTAAATAAGGATTCTCCTTCAGTAAAACAAAAACAAAAACAAGAAAGAGTCGAGTGTTGTATCCCAGGACTTATCCCAGGGTAAGCATTCTGTGTCCCAGGAAGGGACCAGCCTGGCCACCTGCACGGTGGGGCAGGAACAGCATCAGGAATGAGAGTGTAGGAGAGTTTGGCCTTCTCAAGTGGATGGCCAATGAATTCCTTGTGGCAGGGAGCTGCCGGCACCCCAGCCTGGGTTCCCCAGAAAGCAGGTGTACTTAATGTAGCCACCCCTGCCTCACTCACGCTATACTAATGGTCTGTGTACCATTTACAAATCTGTGTGATTCAGCAAAGTGATTTCTCGTCCAGCAGAGAGCCATGCTCTCTAAGGACACAGTGCCAAGCAGAGAGAAGTGACTGGTTGTGCTCACCAATGGAAGCTCAAACCTGTCTCTATTGGGACAGGAGATAAAAAAGACGGAAGAGCCATGAGTACTGGACATATCTGAAATGTGGCTACAGCAAGAGGAGTGGTTTCAACAATCCTACCTAACAGGAATGGAGAGGAGCTTCCTGTGGGCCAACACTAACCCAACTGGTCAAGTACTTCCCAGTTGGGTGGTTGGAGAGGGAGTCCCATATATGGCACACTCAGCGATCTAAGGATGGAGAATACTTCAAACCCCTTGTTAATGATCTGTCATTAACAGCTGTCTGGCAAATTTCTCCCCATAGGGGTCTCTTTCTTCTCTGTATCTCTAGGCCCAAGAGGACGGGATAGAGGTGATAAAATAAAATGGTATTAATAAACCAAGGAGTTGGTTAAATAAGGCCCAGGGCTATTTCTCCTGTAGCCCCCAGACTTCATATACAACCACCTCTACTTCATCCAGCTGGGGCTGGGGTGGTGGATGTGGTCGGCAGGTTTCTGTAGACAGGTATCATTTCCCTGGCCCTCTTGTCTCTCTCTTTTGAAATCTGCCTTCTAAGGATTTTGCTCATAATCTCTCCAGCAGGAGAGAATAAGTAAAGGAGATGAAACTCTAATCAGAATGAACAGAGCAAACCTGGCCATGCATTTTAGGTAGAAGGAGATGGAAAATCATGAACAAAATGGACTTGGGGAGAACCAAGGTTCCTGCCCACCATGTGGGGACAGGGAGGGCCCTTGGATCCCCATGATAGCTTATCTAAGAAGTTCTCATCCCAAGCGCACAACGGCCTCACCAGAAGTGACTCAAGGGTCCCTCTGCCAGCCAGTCCCAGAACCGGGGTGGGGGAGACACATTCTGCAGTGCCTGCCCCACTACCCCAGACAGAGGGAAGGAACTCCACCAGCAGGCATGAACCCTGTGGCTCTGACACCTCTTCTCCACCACATCACTTCCCTAACTTTAGTGAGCTCAGGCTCACCTGGAGAATCACACAGCCTCTCAGTGAGTGCTGGGCTCCACCCACCATGTTACTGGTTTGGGAATATCTGGGGTGGGGCCCAAGAATCTGCATGTTCCCAAATGATGCTGAGGCTGCTGGTCTGGGGACCATACCTGAGAACCACTGCTCTACCAGTTCCTGGTCCCACCTGAACAAGACAAAAGCATACATGTTCCCCTCCTCTGGTACCTGCCATCTAGTACCCTCAGATCCATGTGTACCTTGTCTTTCCTCTTCCCCTCCAGGGCTGCCCTCAATGGTCATTTAATAATGGGATTTCACGTTTAGGTAAATATGGGATTCCCTTGGCCCTGTAAGAATGCTTTAGAATCCTAGACCCACTTTTCCTCCATCGTCCCCATCTTCCCTGACCACTTGCTGGCTGTGTATATCCTGGTCGCTATGAATTCACGATTTTACTCACCTTGGCCTACACCTGGAGAACTTCCTGTAGAACTGCTTCCCTCCCTGTCCCTGCCTCTCCTCTCTAACTGCATTGCTGGTGTCAGGGATGGGAGCCCTCCCCAGCTGGGAGGGCAAGGGCAGCAAGGCCCCCACACACTCACCGATGTAGTCAAAGCATCCAGGGGCTAGGCGCTCCGGCAGGTGGGCAGAGTAGAAGAAAGAGGCCAGGAGAGTCAAGACCATGTGCTTCTGGTGGTATACAGTGGCTTCGTTCTGTGCACTCTCCCCTGGGAACAGGAATAGCTGCAGGTATTTAAAAGAAACATCAGGTCTCCAGAGGAGGCCCTCTTGCCATCGCCTGCAGACATCTTGGCACACACGTGCATATGGACTCCGTAGGCCAAGGCCCCCACCTCCTCAGGGCTGTGGCTTGGAAAGGGAACTCTCAGGGACTGTGTGAGCAGAATTCCTATTCTGAATAGGACCAACTGAGACCCAAGGCAATTGCATTTTAATCCTCCCAAATGCTCATGAGAACCTTTAGGGTTATTTACTTGCCAAAAAAAAAAAAAAAAAAAAAAGGAAAGAAAGAAAAGAATAAAAAGAAGGAAGGAAGACAAAAGATGTGAAGAGAAAAAAAAAGGGAAAAGAAAACCCCATTGGTTTTTTTGGGGGGTAATGTGTCAGTATAGTAAAAAGTGATCATTTCACACTTGAACTCACTTCTAACCAGCATATCCCCTGAACTGATGCTCCTAATTAAGATTTTAAGGCCTAGAAATCCCTCGAAGGCCTTCTGAATCATCAAAAAGTATTAATGACAGCTATGATACTGTTTCTGAGTTAAGTATAGTTTTCGTGTTATTGTTATAAATAGCAACAGCAGCCACCACCTTCAGAGGGCACGAAGCCAGGCCTTTCACTTGCATCGTTTCATAGGCACCTCAACAATTGCCATAAGGCAGATTCTATTTCCTCATTTTGTAGATGAGGAAGCTGAGCTGGAGGGTGACTTGCAAACCACTAATTAGAAGTGAAGACAGGATCTGGGTCCAGGCAGGCTAACTTCAGAACCTGTGTGATCATCAACATCACCACTTATGGTTAGACCTCCTGACCCACTGCCCACTGCAGCTGTGTGCCGGGAGTCCACTGAGCTTCTACTAACACAGAACCTGTGCTGTAAGGTTTGGTGGCATGTGAGACCAGCTTGTTCTCTCTGCTCTGGTTTCCTGTGCAGGGTCTGTGTCCTGGAGGAAGGATGTGGGAGGAATGCACTGCACCCGCATCTCTGGGTCTCCCCCAGGCCCACACAGGCAGAACACAGAGCTCGGTGCCCCGGTGCCCCAGCCGAGGGAGGGAGCCGGCTCTGCCCCTCCCCTTCACTCTTCGCAGTGCCACCCCCGCCCTCCCCATTTCTACTTCACGCATCAGACCCACGGGTTCCCTCCGGGAGGAGAATGACACTCACGGGGCACTGGCCGTGTGCCAGGCATCACTAAGCCCAGCAGATCCGTTATTTTGATTAATCCACTCTACTCATCCCACGAAGGAGGAGATGTTAACTCCATTCACTGATTAGGAAACTGTAGGCTCAGAGAAGTTAAGTGCATTGCGTAGGGCCACAAAGTCATTGAGCAGTAGGCTTGGGATTTGAACCCAGGCTCATCTGATTTGAGAGTGCATTGACTTCCCTGTCACTGTCTTCCGTCCTACACCCTCTTCCTTCGTGTTCTCCATCTAATTCCCATCTGTCCTTTAAGGCCTTCATTAATACTTTTTCCATCACTACTAATAACATGTTAATTGATGTAATGTAATAATGATGCTTTTTTTGGTCTCTTGTCACCAGCCAATACTTTACCCATGATCTCATATAATCCTTCCACTGCCTGATGAAAGGAGGTGCGATTACCATGCCCATTTTATGGATGAGGGAAATCAAGGCATCAAGATGAAAGATGACTTGCCCAAATGATCACAGTGAGTAAATGTTAGAGTTTTGCCTTCAGAGCCTGCTCTCCTGGTCACGAAATCCCAGGCCGCCTCCCCTGCCCAGACCTCTGCAATTGCTCCTGAGCCTCTGGTCAGCGCTGGCAGCTGGCACACCGCCTATGGTTCATCAGGGCTTTGTGTCATGCCGTCTCCAACTACTCTGCAAGTGCCAGTAAGGGCGCCCCTGGGTCTCCACTCCCATATGTCCTGTGGTGACTAGTGTGGTGCTCTGACCCCCAGGAGCTCAGGAAACGACTGACTCTCTGGCATTGCCAACAGGCAGAGGAAATGGAGCTGGGCCCTTACCCTGTAGAAGATGGGGAGGGAGTCCCAGGTGTAGGGATAAGCAAATGCAAGGACGCGGAGCATCTTACAGAGCCTGGGCCTCTGGAGTTCCAGAAACCTAAATAAGGGAAGGAGTGGGTGGGAAATAGGAATGAAAGGAATGTTAGTAAATTACACACACTCACAGACACACACACACACACATATGCAAATTAAAAATAACCAAGGGCAAGCAGTCAAGGGGAGGCAAGCATTTTTGCACAGCCTCCTCCAGCGGCTTCTCCACCAGCCTTTTCCGGACCTCACCCCTCTCCTCCCCATCCCCACCCCCAGGGAAGTGGCTCAACCTCAGATGTGTAAAGATCTCAGGGGAAAGGATCTCAGGGGAAAGGATCTCCTTGCACCATGAGAAACAATGGTATCCAGATGAAGCCAGGAAGGAGAGTTGGGCAAAAGCCCTTCAAACGCCAAGTTATCTACCGACCACCAGGACAGGGAGATGTGTCAGAGCGGGTGGCCCCAGTGGCAAAGGTCTCTGAGAGGAGCACATATGCAAAGCTGAGATGCCTAACTAGTTAGAGCCACCCTGGTAATTTCCATGCAGAAGCCCTGTTTCAATTAGGTGTTTAATTACTCTGAGAGATTTCTAGAATATTTGAGACCACGCACAGGGATACTGGCCTGGGGAAACTGAGTAAATGTGGTCTTTCCTTCCCTGCTTATCACCATACCCATCTGCCTTGAATCCAAAGACAAGTGAGGCTTACATTAACATGAGTGGTACTGGCTGTCACAGACAGGCAGGTGCTCTGGGATGTTATATGACAGGGACTCAGCTGGTGTGGGCCTGGCCTAAGGAGGGGGCAGCAGCTGAGGGTGTGGGGAGCTGAGGGGCAAAGACGATGTCCACACGAAACCACAGCCCTGAATTGGGCTCAGGTAAAGGAATGCTCACATACCCGGGCCAGGTGGTGGGGCAGACATCCACTTCAATATCTCAGTGTGTGCCAGAGGGTCAGGTGCCCCCTTGGTGCCCACAGGGCTGCATGAGGATTGCACAGAGCCAGGAAGCAGAGAGGCTCGAGGCATGACTGTTCTGGTGTGGTCTATAGGACAAGGAAGGCACTTGGGCCCTCTCAGCCTCCCCAACAGTTCTGCCCTCATCATGCTACCCCCTGGGGATGGGGTCTGTGTCCTGCACCACTCCTTACCTCTCTTCCTCTGACTCCCTCTCCCAGCCCACAAGTCTGACCCTTCTCTCTCAAACAGTCTGCTGCTTCTCCCAGCATTGGCCCGTTTTCCCTGCCCAGGTTATCCATGTCCCCAAAGAGCCAGGGCAGTCACCTGACCACAAATGCCACCGCTGCCCATATCCTTGGGCATGGGACATGGCAGAGATTCCCATATACACATCCTGGTTGGTTGGGAACCATCTTGAGGGCTGGAGCTGGGTCCACTCAGGTCTGGATCCCCTGAGCCCAGCTCAGAAGCACGTCTGAGGATGTAAACATCCACCAGGCTGTCTTTCTGGGGATTCTGCTCAGCCCTCGGGGCTGCCAAGAATGGGGATCCATATTCCAGGGTAAGAGGCAGCCCTATGGGCCTGAGAAGCTCCATGGCCTCCAGAGACAAGCTTCGACTTCACTCAAGCCCCCTGGCACATCTCTCCATTCCTGGTCCTGCTCATCAATCAGAGACGCATGTGGCGAGCATGGGGTGGAGAAGGAACAGAAGCTCAAGGAGAAGGAGAAAGATAAATACGGGACCTCAATTCGTCATCCACCAAAACAAGAACCCCAGCCTTGGAGTAAACCACAAACCCCAGGACAGGTGAAGCAGCATAGTGTCGTGATCTCATAAGCAGAGTTTGACCTGGATACCCTGGGTTCGAATCCTGCCTCTGCTCTTCATGACCGTGTGACCCTGCAGGTCATGTCACCCTTGTGAACCTCAGAATCCTGGTGTGTAACACAGAAATAATGACTCTACCCCCTCAGAGACTTGCTGCAAGGATTTGATGAAATGATACTCACAAAAAAACTTATGACTGTGCACATCGCAAGGTAACACTCATTAAACGGCAGCTTTTGCAAAAAGGTGTGTCACGGGGCCCATTCTCTCCCCGACTCATCTTGTAGCCACATTGTACCAGAAAATAAGAATATGAGGTAACAGATGGCTCTGGGTGATTTGTCTAAAGTCGGATGAGTAATAAGAGGCAAAGCTAGGATTTAAACCCAGGGTTATCTGGCTTCTGTTCCACACCCCCGCCGTCCAGCAGGCTGAGCAGGCCTCAGACCACTACCCAGCCTTTGTCCTTAGCTATGCCCCTCTGCTCCGGGGAACAAACTGAACACACTCCTATTGCCCCAAGAACCAGGGCCCGTGTCAGCAGCCTCCTCAGCCCCCCTGGCAGATCCGGTCTGACCATGGCAAGCCCACTCCCTCCTTCCCCATGCACTGCCACCACCTGTCATTTCTGGGTTAAAAGAGGCTCACTGTGAAAGTGCACTCTTTCTGTGGCCACTTACACAGGAAGAAAGCTGGCTCTGGCTGGCTCTGGCCATCCCCCAAACCATGGACTTCCTGCGACTTGAGACAACATTTCGCCGGCCTGATAAAGTGCTTCCCCAGGGGCAAACGAATCAGCCTCTCCAGCTGCAAAGCCGAGTCTATGGAGGGGAAAAAAGGAGAAAAAGCAGAACAGAAGAGAGACGGCACAGAGAATAAAAGGCAGAAGGGGCAGCAGCCTCAGAGAGGGGCCAACTAAGGTGCAATTCCAGGTTAGGCCGGAGAGTGTCGCCACAGTCAGAGATTCTGAGAGGGAGGGGTGGGAGCCTCAGAATCCCGCAAAGTACCCCAGGCTTCAAAGCCCCACCTGGTATGGCAGTTCCTGCTCCCTAGAGTTGAGGAACCAATTTATAGGGAGTCGGCCTTCCTCTGCCCAGAACCAGATTGGCAGGAAACACCAGATTTCTGAAAAAGCCTCCATCAGGAGAGAGTCAATGCAATACCAGCCAGTTCTAAAACCTCGTCAATCTTGTTACAACAAAGCTAAAAAGATTTGCAAGTGAATTCTGAAACTAGCGTTTAAAACTAGTCAGCCTTCGAAAATACCATTCCCTTGCACAGGGGTGGGTGTATGCGTGTGGGTGGGGCACTGCAGAGATGTGGACATTTCCACGCGCTGGCTGCTGGCCCTAGCAGTACTTTGTAATCTGGCTGAGCCCTCTGACCTCCAGATGTGTCTGAGAAACACTGTCTGCTGAGCCTCTTGTTTCCGGCTCTGACCTCTGCACCCACGTCCGGGCCTGCTCCACGCTGCTCTGACCTGCCATGGCACCAGTGCCATGGTGTGGCTCACTTTCCACCACTGATGATGATTCCTTTCCCTCCCTCACAGCACTGACCACAAGGCATTTCACGGAGCAAGAACTTATCAAGAACACCAATGGTTGGATGCTTTAGCTGGATGAATAAAAAGGTCCCCGCGGTGACTCGTGATACATGGCAAACACTGTAACTAACGTCCCTAAGGGGAGTGACACCTTCCTGGGCTTTTGGGTGGTTGGCAGGTGTGAGCAGGCCAGATCTCTGTCACATAACCTGGCTCTAAGAGCCACAGAGAAGTCACACATCCCCTCATTTCCCTTCTCAGATGCTACAGAACAAGAAAACAGCTTTCTGAAGTATGTTCATTTGAACTAAATTCCATGATAATAAAGACCAAAACCCAGCCAGGGGGGTGCACAGTTCCCCGTGTGGGGATTAAGCTTAAGGATGTGCACTGTAATGGAATGGCTGCCATTTAGGCCAGCATGTAAATAAGTGAAAAGCTACTAATGAGGTTCCTGGTCTCCTGTGCTCAGGGAAGGAGAAGGTGCTTCTCTCTCCCCCACGCCACCACCCTGGCCATACTGTGAACCTATGGAGCAGGAGGGAGCGGCAGGAGAGAAATCTTGGGAAAGACACTGGCATTGTAGACTACCCAAACCAGAAAGAGCCTAGAGGGCATCTTCTCAGATGCCCTTGTTTAAGGTGTAGACACTGAAGCTCAGAGGGGGTGGTGACTGGCCCGAGGCCACACTGCAAGTCTATGAGATCGCGGATTCCACGGGGCATGTGCCTTCTTCTCCACCTGTTTCTCCTGAGGTTAACCAGGGCCGGAGTGACCCCTGCCCCCGAGTTATCCTCCGCACTCTGCAGACACTGAAGACCACAAAGAGAGGGAAGGAAAACAAAAAGAACGGGCTTGGCAGAGCAGGGAAGCTGTCAACATGGAAAAGAAAGAGGAAGAGGGCCCTCAGAACGGGGCATCCCGCTTACCTCTGGTGCTGAGACCAGCATTTGCCCCTCTCTCCTTCTGTCCCAGCACAGCCCCCTACGTCAGTGGTTGTTAACACACCTGGAAGCCCCTCAGGGCATGGAAGCTGAGTCCAAGGAATTGTCTTCCTAGGAAGGTTACTGTCCTTCATGAGCACAGAGCCAGCCCGCGGTAGAACATACGAGGCGCTTCAAATCCCCAGCTGCCTTTGGAGCCTGTCTCTAGTCGCTCTCTCCCTTCCAGCTGTGCAAGATCCAGCAACCCTGAATCTCCCCGCTGCCTCCCAAGGCAGTCCCATCCTCTCCAGCCCCCCTGCCTTTGTCCAGGCTGTTTTCTCCGTCCAAAGGTCCTCTCCTCTCCAGCTAAGGTGTTCTGCCTCTCTCAATCCTCAGTCCTAATGCCACTTCACAGAACCCTGGGTATCCAGGCAGGTGTCCTTCTGTGTAATCATTATTTGTTTATGCTACATTCTGTAATGCTACACTCCAAAGGCCATTTCCCTTGGCCTTTAGGGGAAATGATGACTCCATCTGGACTTCTGGGTGATCTTCAGTCTGTCTCTCCTAATCACTGGGTGGTCTCTGGGGGCAAAGACTGTGCCCCACTCCTTCTGGTATTCCAAGATCTTAACACGATGCCTGGAACATGGCAGGCATCTAAAGAATGCTGAATGGTTGGATGGATGGATGGATGGATGGATGGATGGATGGATGGATGGATGGGTGGATGGATGGATGGGTGGATAGGTAGATGGATGAAATAGACACAGATGTGTCCCATAAATAAACAGAAATAATCCATTTCATTGACAAGAGAAAAGCCCCCAAACACAGGCATTCAAGAAATTCCTGGCCAACCTGCCTTGCCAAACAAGTTTGTCCAAAGGTACCAGGCTTGTTGCATACAAAAGATCCATTCATCATATCTAAACAATCAGAGGGACTCCTCACTAGAAGGAAATAATCTTCCCTGGTGTCTTATAGGTAATCGAGGAAACTTAAAAAAAAAAAAATGTATCAAATGTTCCAAGATTTCCATTGGGAGCTCATGGGAAAGCAGCCCTGGATCATGAACTCTGGGACTATTTCTTGCATACCCATGAAGCCTTCCCAGCCCCTTTAGCCCATAGTGCTCACCTCTCTGGATCCTAAATTCCAAACACCAGAGGTACATGGCCCTGAAGGAGCTAACCAGACAGGACAGTGACTTGTCCAAGGACCAGATCCAGGTGTGTCTGGGTCTGTGGACCAGGCCATTGGTGAGCCCACTCATCCAGGCACAGTGCCTTGTGGGCATGCTTCATCTTTCTTGGGAGGTTTTGAGCATCTTGGTTACTTTTCTATTTGTGTCTCATCTAAGGCAGGAATCTGACTCTCTCCATCCTACTCTCTCCATCATCTGTGCAGCCCACCTAGCACTGGCCTGGCATGGAGCTGTACTTCAGAAAGAGCTTTTAATCCCCAAGGTCCTTGAGAAACTAGGGAAGAAGGAAGGAAATAACCATCCTATGGCATCTGATTATATTCTCTACCCTGTGGGCAGACTCTATTGCCTCACAGCTTTAGGGGAGCTCTGCGACTTCCAGGAAGAGGGAAGAGAGAGTTCAACCTCCACTTCCATGCCCAGACCTTTCTGCGGGACAAACTAACACAAAACACAATGCTGAGACTGTGTCTGCAAAGGAGACTCACACTCATGGAAATCAACTGCACGCTTAGACCTGTCCCAGGACAGGTAAGTGGAGGGCAAGTTGGGGCAAGCACTCCTAATGTTATTTAAGAATCTATCCTTCCTTTCTTTAAAAAAAAAAAACAAAACACCCAAAAAACAAAAAAGCCAGTTTGTCAAGTTTGTGAAACTTGCATACCTCTTGGTCCTATAAAACCCAAGTGTCACATAAAGAAAGCTAGAGCCAAAAGCACTGCGAAGAAGATACAGAAGCATGCCTCTCCTTTTTTTATCCTGTGCAGAGGGAGTGTGGACGGCTGCAGGTGGCAGCAATTCTTTGAGGACTGCAGCCATCTAATAGGGAGACTCAAGGTGGCTCACTGGAATCACGGTTGAGGAGACAGATGGTCAGGTGCGACCTGCCCGCCTGCCATGGTGCCACCGAAGGCCCCCAGCCTGCAAAGAACCCAGCACCCTGGCACCGTCTACAAAGCCTGCTGCCCTGACACCATCATTTGAGAGGTTTCCTAAATAATGTAGGGAACCGGAGCTTTTGGACAGTCACTTTTACAAAGAGCTGAATAACCTAGAGTAGTTATCCTCAAAACAATGTCCCCTGTACTCCAATACGCTTTCTTGAGTGAAAGGAAAAAAAAAAAAAAAAAGAATTAGAGCCAGTGAGCCAGGTGTGACTTATGTCCATGGGGTTTCCCCCGGGGATGTGTCCAGCATCTGAATATCATCCATCAGCCATCACAGGTATCTAGAGGCAGGCCCATTCAGCCATGAGTAGCAGACTGCCCGTTTGTGGGGTGCTCCTCTGGGACAGGTTTGTGCCAGGTGTTCTGGGTACATATGTTACCTGTAATCCTTACATCTGTCTCATAAGGTAGATGTGTTGGCCCCATTTTACAGATGAGCAAACTGAGGGTCAAGGAGGCTAGGTGACTATCTGGCAATAGGACTAGCTATATAATTTGCAAGGCCCAGTGCAAAGTGAAAGTGTAGGACCTCCTTTTAAAAAATCATTAAGAATTTCAGGATAACAATAGCAGAACACTAAGCCAAGTATGGTGCCCTCCCGATCGCGGGGCCCTGAGCAACTGCACAGGCTGTGTGCCCATGAAGCTGGTCCCGCCCAGCCACAGGAAGTCCATGTGGAACTAACTGAGCGCCAGGCTCCCGAGTGCATCTTCTGCGGTCCCTTCCCACAGTCCATGGATCTGCATGCAGGACCACCCTCCCCGTCCCATCTGAGATGCGGTGGCCAGGTACCTGGAGTAGCAGGAGAGGCCAGTGCTGACGATGGTGTTCAGCACAGCCAGGGTCACGTAGTAGTCGTAGAAGGTGGTACGCACCAGAGCATCGGGAAATGTATAGGCAGAGTAGGCGATGGCTGAGCCTGGGGAGGAAAAACGAGACTTGGGCAAGAAGCCACGACTTGACTTGGCACCGTCTGGACTCCTTGGGAAGACCAACCCCAGCATCTGGCTGAGCCTCATCACCCCACGGACCTGCTGCTATTCCCTCGCTTGTGCCATTAAACCTGCCTAAATGGCCTCCTCTCTCTTCTCCACTTACCCAGATCCCATCCTGAGAATTTACATTGCTCCAAGGCCTTTACATACATTAACTTGCACAATCTTTAAAACCACCGTCCTGCACTTATCTTCATTTTGCAGAGGATAAAACAGAGGCACAGAGAGGTTTAATAACCTACCCCAGGGCACACAGCTAGAAAGCAGCAAAGCCAGGCAGGTCCAGTGACAGTCCCTGCTTTTAACTACAGGCTATAGGCCACAATGACACTCTAGTGTGCTTAGCTTAGCTCTAAGCATGCACATCTCACCCGTCCAATGGCACGGGGTTTTCCTTGTGGAAAGATCAATGTTGCAGGGAGAGAGCACCTTTGCTAAGGTGAGGCGAATCATCAGTGGGCTGCAGAACTGGCCAGCTAAGCGGCTGGGTATAACAGGCTAGCCTCAGTGTTTTCTTTTCTTTTAGGCTTTGGAGTTTGTGAGAGAAGGGTTAACTAAGGAACTTCATGACACCTGTCCACTGCAGCTTTTATTTGAAAGAACAGGGGAGATCACTGTCCTTTTCAAAGGGGCTAGGTGTGTCCAGGGGTCTGGACCACATGGCCTCTCTAGGCACCCTCACATGCTGAGGTCCCTTCTGGAAGAGACAGCCACAGGCCATTCAGCTCAGGGCCTGAAAGATTAAGCCTAAGGTTGCCTGTTATTCCAAAGACATAGAGAACTTGGAATTCTAGCTCAAGGCTGAAGCAGGACTTGGGCCATGTAGCTTCTGTCTCTGATCCCATTTGACAGATGGAGTCTAGTGAAACCAGGTATGTTCCCAGAATCACACAGGCCTAGAATATTCACCTCCTGGATACAATGCTCCCCAGTCTAGCAGGCCACCTGTGAGATTTCTTCTGGGAGCTTCCAGGGGGACAAACTCTTTCCTCAGGCTGATACCGTGGGGAGGTTCCCATCTGGACCAGGATGTAGTTTGCTTTTGGGCATATTGCCTGGGGTCTAGGTGCCAAGCTCCATGGGCATTACAAAAGCAAAAGCCTCAGACAATGCCAGGAACTACAGTGGGAAGCAAAATGATCAGTCCCTCCAGGCAGACTACAGTATGAAGCGGACATTCAGAATGGACAGGCATCAGCAAAGAAGCCGACCTGGGAAGCCTCCTTTGAAGGTGAGGGATTCTGACTGGGGCCTGAGGACAGGGAGGGCTTTCCAGGCTACAGGATGGGAGATGGCTTTAGATGCCAGTCTATGGAAAGTGAATCTCCTCTTTCAGGCAAAAGAGAGCAACCGGAAGGTTTCTGAATGGGGGATTAAGGTAGCCAAAACCTAGTGAAAGTGCACAGGGTGGCCCAGAGGGAAGAACAGCTGGAAATCAGGGGGAAGCTGGAGCAAAGCCACCTTCCAAGGACTGAAGGTTTCCACAGGTCCGAAGGAGTGAGAGTGGGGAGGAGAGGTGGCTGCAGGCATGGAGCTGGGCGTTCCGGTGAAATCCATAGGCTGTCTCAACCCTGAGGCCTTCCATCCCTGTTTACTTCCATCCCTGTGTCAGACAGTGGGCTATGGGCAGGAAAGCCAAATGTGAAAGATACACATCTGTACTTAGGGAGCTGTTCCCAGTGAGAAGCAGAGATGAAGGGGCCACTGACAAGGCTGGGGACCAGAGCCACATGGAGGTGGATGCAGGCTTGGGGGCCTGGAAGGAGCCACAGGAAGGGCCCCTTCAGGCTCTCAGGCTCTCAGGGCTCTGGCTCTGCCACTGACAAGCTGTGTGATCCGGGTCCCTGATCTCCACTGCGCCTCATTGTTCTCACCTATAATGTGGGTATAATAATGGTCCCTACCTCAGGGGACTGCTCCCAGGGTAACGAGCTCATCACCGTGATGGCTCCCCGCCCCCCCGATGCTTTCAAAATGCCAGGCACTGCCCAACATGCTTCACTTACAAAATACATTTGATCTTCATAACACTCTCATGAGGAAGATATGCCAGTTTTGTGGGTAAGAGCATCGAGGTTTGATGAGATTAACAACCTTGCCCAAGAGCATATAACCTGCATGGGGGGGGGGTGGCAGTCAGGCCACCAAGCACCACGTTGTGCCACCCCTTGGTGATGTGTGTCAGGAGCTGAGCTCAGAGCCTGCCTCGTAGCGATTACGCCAGTGTGCTTACTCTTGTCATACATAGTGAGTCTGCACAGGTGACTGAGGACTGTGCAAGCTCCTGGGCTAAGGAGTTTGGACTTTATTTCAGGAAACTGGGAACCCTGAAGAGTTTTAAGTGGGAGGGGTGCCATGCTCAGAAGGTGTTGTAGAAACCTCCCTGGGACGGCTGGGTAAAGTGGGGGTTGGGGGAGCAGAGAGGAGGCTGTTGCAACAGTGCAGGATGGAGATGTGAGGGTCTGAGCCAAGCCAGCCAGTGGGACAAAGTCAATTTGAAAAATGTGGAGGAGAGATTCAACTGAATGTGCTGATTAGAGAGGGTGGTGGGAGCAAGAGGGAGGGGAAACTGAGGATTACCTACAGATTTCTGACTTGAGGGGCAGGGGACAGGACTGTCTCAGTCACAAGGCTTGATGTGGCGTGGACCAGGTAAGGAGTTTAAACTAGAGATGGAGATTTGGAGCAGCTCCCCCAGAGGTGTCAGGGGAGAGTGTGGGCACAGACGAGATCACCCAAGGAGCTGGGCCATGTCAGAGCAGAGGCCCAGGGATGGGTTCTGAGCTCACCCACATAGGGAGGAGAGCAGAGGAAGGGGAACCAGCAAAGGAGATGGAGAAAGGAAGGGAGTCAGGTAACTGAGGCCAGAGAAAGAGATGGGGGTTGAGGAGCACAGAGGGGCCCCTGCATCGAAGGCTGGCGAGGGAGCCCACATAGCTGCATGGATCCCGAGAGTCAGGAGGAGGCCGGCGCCTTCCCAACCATGAATGGTGGGGACTGAGCAGAGCATTGGAGAGTGGAAGGTGAGGCAGTAAGGACTGTGTGTGTGTGTGTGTGTGTGTGTGTGTTTATGCAAGTATGTATATGTGGTATGTTTGTATGTGTAACTTGAGAAGGAACAGAGAAGAGAAAATGGGATGGAGATGGGCTCCTCATAGACCCCATCTTGGGCAAGGGCAGATGATGCCTTTGCTTCTACACCTAGAGCAGGATCAAGAAGAAGAAGTAGCTAAAACTGGGATGCCCACGAGTAGGGGAGAGAAGACAGGAGGAGGAGTGGGCATCATAGTTAAAGGATGACACGAGGAAGTTGGAGAGCCAGCACCCAACCTCACCAGCTTGGGGTTCGTCATTCTGTTCCTGAGGCACTTTGAGCTAATCGCTCACTCCTTTAAGCCTCTGGACAAATAGGATTTGTGACCAGCCCCCTTCATTGCCAGGCACAACAGAGACCACCACTAATGTGTGCAGTTGGCTTACCCTGGCCTGTGAAAGTAGATTGTGTTTCAGAGAACTTGTGAGCTGATTGTTAAACTTGGCCATCATTAAAAATTAAATGACATAAACTTAAATGAGTCACATTAACAAAAGTAATAACTATTCAATTAGCATATCTACTGCATCAGTACAGAGGACCTGCTGTAATGGTGCACTATAGTGTACCTCGCCTGCCTGTTTTCAGTGATGTCATGTTGGCGGCTTGAAGTCGCCCACAGCGGGAGTATTTACATCACACAAATCAGCAAACACCACAGATCAGGTGTTTGTCCCCAGACAACCATTGTTAAGTATTGCCAGCATTCCTGTGGACATATTGCTTACAAAACACTCATTGGGAACCTGAACAGCGGCACTGCATCCCCACAACTCTTCTGCAAGCCCATCAAAGCCTTATGGTGACCCTAGCTCCCCAGGAGAGAGGCAGGTGGCGCAGTCCCAGGGGAGGGAAGTTGAGAGCGGGGCCTCACATACCCAGGCTGAAGAGGTTGACGGCGCCATAGTCCAGGAAGTAGCAGATGTGCCGGGCGTTCTTGGACATGGAGCTGAAGGTATGTGCACAGCTGGATGCAAGGGGGTACACGCAGCTGGTGCTCATGTACACAAGCAGAGGCCAGGAGTAGCTGTCATTCTGGACATCTGTCACATACAGTGTGGTAACAAACCTCCACACGAAGAACCTGGAACACATCATGGCCCACACAATCCCGGTGGCTGGAGGTTCCTCTTATATTCTCCGCCTCATTATCTGCTGCTTTCCATTCCCCTGGGATGGCCCATCCCTACATTTTCTCACTTTGGTGAAATGCCATGAGCAAGGGTGGGTGAGTGGGGTCTGTTTTTAGTTGGAAATAGGCAGGAGGGGCAAGAAGAGAGCCTTGTCTAGTCCAATCCCTTCCCCCTGCCTGTGGTGACAGATTCCTCTTACATCTTGCCCAACTGATTCTCTAGCCTCAACTTGCACACTTCCAGGGATGGGGAGCTCACCACCTTACAAGGTAGCTCTGAGTATTGGAAAGTTCTTCACTGAGCTGTCATCTGTCTCCCCGGAATCTATCTTCATTAGATCAGCCCTAGTTCTCCCTGATGGGACACAGAAAACGAGCCCATCAAATATTTTAAGGCAGTCTTCATAACCCATCCCCATCTCTTTGAATTTCACAGCAGATAACCTTGGTGCATTCAACCATCCCTCATAGGATCCAAATTTGGCCTGGTACCAGTCCTGTATTTTGTCTATGTCCCCCTTACAAGAAGGCTCCTCACATAGAAGCAATCCCTCAGCTAAGATTTTGAAAGTCTAGGAGATGGCAAGACATTTTTCTCCCCCCTCGTCTACACAAGCTCTCCACTAACATTGCAATCGCTTTTCTGAGTGGCCGAGGCTCACGCTGAGTCTCAGTCGAGCCTGGGTCTCTGGGCTCCGTCTCTCCATAGAGATATCGCATGCCTCTGCATCAGTTCTGTCCGTATCCTCAGCCTGTAACCCATGCAAGGCAGTCCTGCCTCCAGAGCTGCCCTCTTCTTCAAACTGATAGAGAGCTGCCCACCCCCCCCTTCCTCCAAACTCTCCTAGGGAAAGAGACTACAAAACTCTTCATGCTGGAGCCCAAGGAGTATCACCAAATCCTCTGGCTGTACTTGTGATCTCTTTCCTCCTGTCCCAGCAGAAATAAAGCTTAAGCTTTTTTCTGTTTCTCAAAATATATCCTTTGATCATCTCGAGATTATTCCCTGGTCCCATTTCCTTAGGACATCTTACTCCCAGCTTTCCCAAGCCCTGCTGATACTCTGTGTTGCCCAGTTGGGCCCGGCAGTGTAGGGGTACGTACATGGTGGGGCACCTCAGCCAGTGTGGCCCAGCTGTCAAACTGCTAAGAAGTCATCCCCCAGGATCTGTGCACAGGGCTCAGGCCCCACAAACAAGGATGGTTGGCCGGCACTCTGCAGCGGCACAAACTTCCGAACAGCCTAAGTTACCTGTGGTTCATCCATAAGGTGGACACTCCACAGCTGTTCCAAAGCCTGAAAGGCTGTGGGTCAGACAGAGCAGGGGAGGAGCAATAACGGCAAGAACTAGGTGCTAAACATACACACTTGTCACAGATGCTTGTCCCTAGGAGAGCTGTGTGTGTGTGTGTGTGTGTGTGTGTGTGTGTGTGTGTGTGGAGGAGGGGTGCATAAAGAGCAGGTCATCTGGCAGCTCCAGGGAGAAGAAGGACCAGGGGGACACTGACTCTACTCCCTTCTGCAAGTTACATTTGTTAGCATTAGGACTTTTTAAGTTTACTTAGGCTGACTTAAATTTAAAACGACAATCAGCCTCCATGGGCAGCGTCTTGCTTGCTAGCCTGACAGTCGGCAGGCCGGTGGCACCTTTACAGATTGCTCTAGTCTACCACAAGCGTAAATGCTCTCTCCTCCCTTGGGGAGGTTTCCAGCACCTTCCCCTGAGCTGTGGCCCTGGGTCTGTCTCTGACTTCTGATGGAGCACGCTGCCTCCCTCGGGCCCATCTCCACCTGTGCACATTGTTGGTCCTTCTTGGCTTCTTGACATGATTGGGAGGGGAGCCCAGAAACCAGTCTCTGCCAGAACTTACTGTGTAATGTAAGCAAGCCCTGGGCCACATCTTTGTCTACCAATGGTGGTCTAAGTGGGACAGTGGACAGCATGACCTTTGAGGTCCTTCCAGCTCTGATATCCTATGATTTGACCTCTGTCCCTGTCAAGCTGGTCTTTGGTCCCCCTTTCTCAGCAACGTCCCTCTTCACCTTCCTGGCAACTCCAGTTACTTGTGCACACACACTCACCCGAATTTTGCTCTTAGATGCTCCATTAAACTGCTAACCTGACCAAATGCCTACGGCTGCTGTGGTTCCAGAATAATTACAGGGCAGCCACAGCTCTGTGCCCAATGCCTTTTCCCATGTCTTCCCCCATAATCCTCACAATCCCCATAATCTGGGAGGTGTGAACTATCCTCCTGCTTTGCAGATGGGAAAATGTGACTTGCTTAAGCTCATAACATTTTAACCAGGGCTTCCGGAAGACCCAGAAAGCCTCTAAAACTAAAGGGGAAAAGATCAAATCAGACCCTGGAGCAGGGAAGCAGAGAAGTCAGGGGAGCCACGAGGAGCCCCACGAGTCCTATCACAATCCGAGCCCTAAAACTCACCTCAGCTCTAGCCCACATACCACAGGGAGTCCTCGAACCCCAGCATGGCACCTCAGCCTTCCCCACCCCAGTTATGTCTTAAAGAAGCCCCAGTTCCCAGAGGTCATGAATGACGCAGCTGGCCCAGGGGGCTGGAAGGTACCAGAAAGGCAGCAAGTGAGTCCAGATGTTGAGGGTCTCATTGGTCATTTGAAAAAGGCTGAGGATACAGGCAGTGGCAGAACTCTGTGGATGTCGGTAGCCGAAGAGGATGCCCTGTTCATGGAACACCTGTAGGGGGAGAAACAGGGACACGGAGGTGAGACGAGCGGGTCGGGCGGGAAGGTCTCAGAAAGGACCTCTCTGGTAGCATATTTTTTCTCCCAGGCTGTGCACTTGAACACTTGAGCCTGGAACACTTGACCCCAAGTCCTTGACCTGTGTCAAACTGCTCCCCTCTCTTTCTCTCCCTGTAGCTTCTAAAATCCCATGCCCTTCGAGAAGCCTGCAGCCAGCTGGAGGAGAGAATTCAAGGCCCTGGCTCCCTTCGGGGATCCAGCCTGTTTTCCATTCTCAGACACACTTACTCTTGTCATGAATATTGCCTAAGAATCTGGTCTGGCACCCTCTGCCTGGGGCCTACAGGCTGGTCCTTGGATGGCTTCGTGGCTGGTTGACATATATGCTGTCTGTCCGAGCAAACATGCCCCAGATGTTAGGGGCTGGTGGGAAGATCTCTGCAAGAGATCCCTCCAGCGTCAGGATATATTTACCAAGGCGCTTCATAAAGGCCTTTTGATGATGAAGACTATGATGGCATCAGCCTGGGCTGAGGTAGAGGAGAAGGCTGGCCGTAGCGGGCCCGCCTGAGCCACCTCTACCTCATGCAGTCCACTTGGTGAGTCTCTCAGTAACCAACTGCATGAGAGACTTGGACTGGTCAGGTAAAATACGGGCCATCGAACAACCTGGATAACTGCATTACCTCCGTTAAAAATGATCCTCGTGAGAAACGCGGCAAGAAGGGAAAAAGGTGAAGGTATAACATTAACTGAAAAAAGCAGAATGTAGATTGTATTCCAGCTGCGGTTATAAGAATTATAAGTGTTGGTACATACGGTAGGACAGAGGCTGGGAGGAAATAGAAAAGTGGAGAGTTTCATTTGTTGAGGTAGCAGGATTTACAGGAGACTTTTTTCCCCCTCGTTGTGTTGATTTAGATCAGAGTTTCTCCATCTTGACGCTATGGACGTTTTTGGCCAGATAATTCTTTGTCGTGAGGGGCTGTCCAAAGTATTCTTAAGCATTATCCATGCCTCTCCCTAACAGATGCCAGTGGCACACGTGGTACCCCCTCCTAAGTTGTGACAACCAAAAATGTCTTCAGATATTGCCAATGTCCCCTGGGGCTAAAATGTCCTCTCTTAAGAACCACTGATTTAGATGAATGTGTTATAAACTTTGAAAAGTAAATTTTAAGTGAGTAGATTAACCAAGGCAAATAAAATACGAGTAATCCTAATACAAATCAGGCCACAAGAAATTTTCCACCTTTCTCTTAGATTTTCTAGGGCTGTGGAAGGAAGGGAAGGCTGGGAGAGTTCTACTTAGATATTCATCTCTCATTTGGGTTACCAACTTCTTAGTTTAGGAGGACCCTAATGTAAAGATACACAGTAAAGAACATAATGTGAATTATCTCTTGAGGTTCTGGGTAAAAAGTTCGCATGGAATTGTGGAGAAAGTAAGGAGTTTTCAGAGTAACGCGTCAAATGTGGGCCACTGAGGTGCCATGTGACCTTGAGCTGGGTCACACCCCTCAAGGCCTCAGCCTCAGTGTCCTCACCTATGAAACAGCTCGCTGGTCAGTACATTCCCTTCTTAGTTCAATTCTGGGTTAAACTGGTCAACTGGGGAAGGAGGATAATGAAGTTTGTTTATGGTCCAGTGAAAAAATACTATTTGAATTAGCTTTGGGTCTTAACTAATTAAAGTGATTTGTTCCAGTTTTAGATTCATCGTTCAATTCTGCTGACATGCCAGTTTACAGTGGACAGACTTCTCTAATGAGCAGCAGGAATCTTGGCTTGCAGCTGCCCGCCTCACCACGGCTGCCTGCCGGCAAGGAGGCAAATAGCAAATGGGCTGACGTCCTTTAGCTGTGGATTCGCATGAGGAGGATGGCTTGGCTTGGCTTGCACGCGTTAGGCCCTCCAGCAGAAATTATGGGTCTTTCATTCTACCTCTTAATCTTCTTTCCTTCCTCCCTCCCTTCCTCTCTCTCTCTCTCTCTCTCTCTCTCTCTCTCTCTCTCTCTCTCTCTCTCTCTCCCCACCCCCCACCTCTCTTCCTTTTTCCTTTTAAAAGGTGGGCAGTGTGATGGACAGGAGCCAGAGGGGCAGACCACCTACCCTTTGCCCAGGATTAGTCAGGGTGTGACTACTGCCTTTCTTTCTTTGGGCCCTGCATTTTGGGAGGCAAGAGAGAACACTGACACAGTCAAAAGCCAGAGGAGAGTGGAGGGGCTGGGAAATCCAAAAAGTGGACACCCTGACCTCCCTTAAGAATCTGGCCTAGATCTGGGGAGGATACCTTACCACCAAAGCCAGGGCTGTGCCCAGTTTGGAAGAACCTGCCTCCCTCTGAGCTGCTCTCCTGCCCCCAGACATGGGTGAAAAACCAGCAGAAACCATAACATAAGGGCAGGTTTAAAGCAGCCCCTCTACCAAAAAAGGACAGATGAATAAAGGATGGATGAAAGACAGGGAGTCCCTCTGTCCCAGAATGCCCTTAATAGCCCCTCTGTCCCAGAAAAGTGCTGTTCTGACCCGTCCCTCCCCTCTCAAACTTGAACCTCAATTTATTTAGGCCACATTGCCCCATCTTCCCGCTTTAGCCTTAGCAAAGTGCTTTGCATAGAGTAGATCTCAACAGAGTTCGTGCTACATAAATCTAAACAAACGAAACATTTGAAAACAATTTTGTATTCACACACAGTTTAACCCCAAAAGGCAAATTGCAATCATTGCCTTAATGCTCTGTAGTTGGGCCTCATTTCTAAGTACCCCCAGGTTAGCAGGAGCCGGCTTATTTGCAGAGTGGAATTGATTTGTAGGACTCTGCCTTGTATCCCTGGTTGCAGGCTGGGCAATTTAGAGTGAAATGAAATCAAATTGTGCACAGCCTATTATTTAGAAGTGAGAACCCCCAGGCACTAGGGTGGAAGGGCACCTCAGCAGGTTTTCTTTTTAGTGCCTGCCATGGGCTTGGCTTCCACGAAAGACCCTGCGCACCTGCCAGCTGATGCCTGAAATTCCCCCGCAACCATTTTTTAAACCCTTGGTTTCTCTAGCTATTAAGCTGCAAATCACCTAGGGAAAATAATCAAGGATTCTGGCAGGTGGCAAATAAGTGGATTTTGAAAGCAGGCAAAGGGGAGAGGCAGAGTGAGGTCGGGAGGCTGCAGGCACCCTCAGTGTGGAAATCTGCACTTCTTGTCTAAATTTCATGGGCATCCTCACGACCTTGTGAGGGAGAGCCTTCCACTGCTCTCATTTCACAGAAAAGGAAACTAAGACCTAAGGAGGTTAAGGTACATATTCAAGGTCCCAGAAATACTGGGAGCAAAGTCAAAACCTAAATGCAAATATTAGACTCCATTTCCCTAGCCTCTTACACTATCATCGCTGCCACTCAGAAAGGCTCTCATCTTTTGAGATGCTTTCCATCTCTTGGCCTGAAGGGTGATTTTGGACTGTCACATACTTCTCTGAGCCTCAGTTTCATTTTCTTTAAAGCGGTGCTACAGGCTGACCTCTGTCCCTCACACGCTTTATATGTTGACGCCCTAACCCCCAGTACTTCGGAATGTAACCATATTTGGAGACAGGGTCTTGAAAGTGGCAATTAAGTTAACATGAAGCTGCTAGGGTGGGTCCGAATCCAATGTGGTGTCGCTCGGAAGAAGAGAGAATTTGGACACACAGGGGGACACCAGGGGTGTGCATACACAGAGGGACGACCACATGAAGAAGCTGCAAGAACACAGCCACCTGCAAGCCAAGGAAGTGGCTTCAGAGAATCAGCCTTGTCGGCAGCTTGACCTTGGACTTTCAGCCTCTAGAATGTAAGAAAATATCTGTTGTTTAAGCCAACCAGTCTGTGGCACTCAGTTATGGCAGCCCAAGCTGACTAACACACAAGTGGTGAGGTTGGGTGACAAAGTCTCTAAGCCAATGCCTTGCAAACTTTCTTCTGCAGGTGCCTGCAGATCACCTGGGGGTCTTACTGCAATTGGGTGGGACTGGGGTGAGTGTCTGCATTTCATTTTTTTTCCCCTCAGGGATGTGTACAAAAAGTCAGTTCCCATTTTCATGGTTTTTAGCTAGACTCTGCATGCCGATGCTTCAGCTGCCTCTGGCTTCACAAGCCAGGCTCACGCCTCAGCATCACGTTGTCATCGTCCTGCCTCGAATCCAGTTCATCACAGAAGTGGAGGTTCCCTTTAGGTAAGAGGGAGAAGATGAACCTAAAAGCATGCACAGGAAAAGCCAGGGCAGGGGATAGAGCGCAGCGAAGAGCCTAGTGAAGTGTGGGCAGAAGGCATGGTTAGGGAAGGGGGAGGGAAGTAGGCAGGGCATGAACTGAGGCATCGACTTTAACCTGTCACTTAGTGAGTGCCTGCAGTGTGCCTCGCACGGGGTTGGACACCAAGCCACTGCCTCGTGCAGGAGAGGATACTGAGATTCTCGATTATTAACACCGCTTGTACACAATCCACAGGCAATTACTAGAACTGTAAATATATTGAATTAAGAGCCAACCATTGTTGGTATTAAGAAATTACAGGTAAATGCTAATTTAGAACATTGGTGTGATGTTTTTTAAAAAATAACTGTCTGAAACATTATAGATATCTAACCAATGTACTGTATACTTGCGACTAATTTAAATAAATAAATTTATTTAAAAAACAAAACAAACAAAAATAACCGTCTGATATTCAGTCAAGTATAAGGTTGCTTTTTGAACAGGCAACAAAATATTTATAGAAGATGATGGTCAATTTCTTCTGGACAAAATAAAAAAGAAAGGATAGATAAAAAGTAATGAAACAAATTGTCACTATCTAGGATGGAGGAGCCAAAGAATATTTGGAATTTAATGAATAATAAAGTGAAAAAGACACATAAAATGTCTTTAAAAAGTAAATATTACTCATTTCAGGTAGGGGTACCAAGGCGAAAAGTCCCACTGAATGACTAGCACCATATAGAATGCCGACCTACAGAAGAAGTGAGGAAGTTGAAATAACAGAGCATTCCACAGGTTTTAGATTTGTTGTAAAAATTCAGTCTTTGATTTAAGAACTAGGAAAACGATTTTCAATTAGAGGCATTGATTTAAAAATCTGTCGTGGGCAAGTTTGTGGTTACACACATTGGTCCCCAACCTTTTTGGCACCAGGGACAAGTGCTCCTATGAGAATCTAATGCCTGGTGATCTGAGGTGGAGCTGAGGCAGTGATGCTAGCACTGGGGAGCGGCTGCAAATACAGATGAAGCTTCATTCACTCGCCTGCTGCTCCACTCCTGCTGTGCGGCCCAGTTCCTAACAGGCCACAGACAGGTATCGGTTTGTGGCCTGAGGGTTGGGACCCTTGGGTTATAGTATAACATGATTAGAAAGTCTGTGGTACTCAGAATAATGGCCCTCAAAGATGTCAATGCCCTAATCACTAGAACCCGTGACTATGTTACATTATACAGCACAGGGGAATTAGGGTCATAGGAATTAAAGTTACTAATCAGCTAACCTTAAAATAGGGAGATCGTCTGGATTTTCCAGGTGGGCCCAGTTAATCAAAGGGTCCTCAGAAGTGGAAGAGAGGCAGAAGAGAAAGAGAAAGATGTAACTATGGAAGAATGATCAAGAGATGCAACGCTGCTGGCTTTCAAGATGGAGGAAGGGGCCAGGAGCCAAGGAATGTAGGTGGTCTCTGAAAGCCAGAAAAGGCAAAGAAACAGATTCTCCCCAAGAGTCTCTATGACCTTAATCTATGCCAGACTTCTATAGAACTGTAAGATAATACACTTGTCGTCTTTTTCTAAATCAAGTTTGTGGAATTTTTTTATGGCAACAATAGAACGCTAATACAAAGTCAGAATTTGACCAAAAATCTAAAAGCAATCTTAGAGATGGAAATGGCAGTATTTGGTTTCAATTTCTTACTAGGAGAATTGATGACTTCCTTCCGGAACAGTTCAAAGGTTACGTAGGGCAGTCTCTGAATCTTCTCCACTATGGGACATCTCGATGAAATGCATAACAAATTTGACCATTAACTACTACTATTCACACAACGGGAATGCCAAATAAATGCCATTAAACACTAGATTTAATTTGGACGAGATATAAGATGACTGGCAGAAATCAGTGAAATGGAAGATCCTTGAATACAAGCAAACCCCATCTTTGTTGAAAAGTGACATTAAAATTGAATCTGAGCTTTCCACAGATATTTGTTATGGGGGTGGGGTGTTGGCAAAGCCTACGAAAAAAATCTAGGTTTGGCTATTTCACTTTTAAAGGGATTAAAAATAGATATTTATTACTTTAAATGCACACAGGATTTTTCTAAACCAAAGGAGCCACATGTGAAATATACAACAAAAATTATATTTGGATAAAATAAAATTCAAAAAAAGAAATAAAAATGTCTATGGACTATGAAAGAAAAGATTCGCACACAAATAATCCTGAAATTAATTTCTGTATAGATTCTTTTTCTGGACATTGTAGATTGAGGTATAATTTTAAGTGAGCAAAATACTACTATTTTCAGTTTTATTTATAATATCTTTTTTCTTGAAAAAAAAGAATAAAATCAGTACTGTATGGATTTAGATAATTGAAGAGAGTGAAAACAGCTATGTATAAGATGATGATCCATATGAAATTAAAATATTTAATTTTCTTCTAAATTGCAATTATCATGCAGCTTCATTACACTGTTTGAACTTGATGTGTAAAATTTATAGTCCATTTCTGATTCTAAATATGGCTTTAAGAATATTTTTTAATAATTCCCCTTGCTCTGTCTCAGCAGAGCTGAGAAGAAACTCAGCAAAAATTTCTCACAAATTAAATTAATTTTAAAAAAGCTAAGATTTAATGACTCAAGAATGGTAGTGTAATTTGGCATCACTGTTAATAGAACATAAATTATGTGATAATGTTCATTATAATAATATCTCATAATTTTGCTGAAACGAAGGCAAGAAAAATAAACTTTATGGAATAAACATCCAGACATGTGCAATAATAATTAAATTTAGTTGTCCTTGATATTTTGCTGGCTCTAGCTATATAAAAATCAGAGCTTTACATGCTGTTTTTTTGTCACTTGGAAGGGATATTGTCAATGTAGAACAGAATCATTTAATATAACTGTTTGCTAGCTTCACTTGTAACTTTTACATACTTAGATATATGGTCTGTGGCCTCTCTTTGTTCTCCTGATTCAGACCCAGCACATATTAGGGGCAGACCCTGTTTCATTTGATCATCATAAGAGTACTGAAAGCTAGGGACTGTCAAGCCCATTTTACTGATGAGGAAACTGAAACTCAGTAAGATGACCTTTTTAAGTCCATAGTTAATAGCAGAACTAAGATGGAATCCCTAGTCTGTTGGATTGCAAAGCTCATGGATGCTGCACTGCATACAGCCTAGAAGAACTAGGGATTGTACAAACATTTTATGGCAATGCTAAGTGTTGCAAAAATTTCCAGAAAGAATAGATCACTGGACCCAGAGTGATGAAGAAAAGACCTAGAAGAATGGCTGGGGGACTTCTGGTTCTGGCAAAAAGATGGTTGATTAGATGTCCTAAAGAATCCTTCTGACTAAACCAATTAAAACGTTGGATAAAGTCTGCATCGCATGCAGGATAAATGTATCTGTAAGATAGCACAAAATCAAAGAAGTCATAAAGCTTCCTAACAAAGGGACATCAGGAACCCTGTGAGGTAAACTGCTTTCACCATCAGAGTTTCTGCTGGCAGATTTTTTAAGTAAGAGATGAAACCCAAGGCCTATCAAAGGCAAGGAATCTAATAGGATACCTCACCAACAAGGTTAGGGCTCTGAAGATACGTGAATGTGAAATAAATCCCACCAGGCATGAGGAGACAATAAAGTTGTTTCTCTGAAAGAAAATCTCTCCCAAGAATTCAGAACCAACAGCTAGCTCATTTTCATATATGTTTATGATCCAAATCCACACTACCTATGTGGTCCAAGAAATCATGACTGGAAAAAGAAAGTAGTTACAAACAGTGGTCAAAGCTTTGTAGCTCCCTCAGGTAAGTAACAAAAGCAAATGCATATTCTTTCTGAAGGCTTTCTACTTAGGTACAAGCATGCATACACCTGGAAACAAAACACCATGAATGAGAAACAGCAAAACAGTGGATGGCAGAAAGAGAGCTCAAAGAACAGTTATTGAAATATAAAATAACTTGCTCAATATGTTTTTTAAAAAGCTTAAAATATAAACAAGAAATAGATTTGAATAGAATGTAAAATAACTTTTAGAAATTAAAATAAGTGAAATAAAAAGTAATTGAAAGAATAAATAGCAAACTAGACCTAGCTGAAGAGAAAATTAATTAACAAAAAAGATCCCACAAAGTATCCAGAATGTAGTCCAGAGAGATTAAAAAGATAGAAAATATGAAAACAGTACATAAGAGACATGAATAATATTTCCCCAGAAGGAGAAAACGCAATGGTCTTCTTGTAAGAAGCTCTTCTTTGAAGAGAGAACTAACAAAGTTCTAGATTTAAAGTCATGAGTCCTCAGGTCCAAGAAGTTAAGTTAGGTATGACAGAGGCAACTGGTGCTCACCAAATATTCCATGTGCTTTCCTACATTTCTCAGACTTTCTTGCAGTTAGGTTGGAGCCATCTGACTCTTTCTGGTTAATGTTACTTCTAGGTCAGGTCAGTTGAAAGCAGTATACCTTTTTGTAGTAGATATCATGATGCAATTCCCTCTTCAGAACCGAGCCACTCGTCCCTCTGTGAGAACTGTTTTGGCCAAAGGCCACTACCTTGACCATGTTATACTTCCTGACCAGGGGCAGCATACATCCACTGATGATGGAACAAAGTCCTGGCCTTCTTTTCTCATTTGGGACAAGTCTGAAGGGCTAACCCCACTCCAAAGTACTCTGTGTGATTGAGGCTTCTGATGCAACTTCTCCTTCTACCCAATCCTGCTTTCCTCGCTTCCTTACAGATGTCCTCCCTGAGAACTCACCATGCTAAACTTCCTGCACACAAATTTTTGGATCATAGTCTGTTTTGGGGGAACCCAACCAAAGACATCTCTCTTTTTTTCCCTTCTGTGGCAAACCAGGAGGCCATAAGCTCCAGCTACAAGATGGTGGATCTTCCATCTGCCTGGGTCTCTCACAGTTCCCACTGAGCATTTAGTTATGTAATGTGAGTGTGAAATAAATCTTTTCTATGTTAAGTCATTGAGCTATCTGGAGGAATGTTTAAACTTAGCATAGCCTAGCCCTTTCTGCCTAGTACAGTTATTCATGTTAAAATAGCTAGAGTAACCACTAAACTAATTAATACAGATCATACTTCTATATATTAATTATAAAAAAGTGGAGGGGAAAATAGAATATTAAGTGAAAACTAGAAAACAAGAATGTAAAACTCAATGCAAAGAAAGCAAGAAAGGACAGGACAACTAAACAAACGGAACAAAGAGAAAGCATGTAAGATGATCAAAATAAATGCAAATATATCAATAATCATTACAAATACAAATGTTAGGTAAAATTGTCTAGTTAAATAACAAATATTGTCAAACTAGATAAAATCCAACTATGTGCCATTTACACGATACAGTTAAAATATAAGAACGGGGAGAGATTAAAAGTTGAAGGAAAGAAAGAAACCAGGCGAATTACAAAAATAACAAAGCTGGAGTGGCTCTATGGCTGTCAGACATGTTCTGAAACAAAAAGCACTACTAAAAGGAAAGAGAATCACTAAAAAATAATAAGAAATTTACTTCACCAGGAAGATATAACAATTATAAACTTGGATGTACCTAAGAAAACATAGGCTCAAAATATGTAAAGCAAAATTGACTTATCTACATGGAATAATTCACAAATCTGTCATCATGGTGGGAGATTTTACATATTAGTTATGATAGATTAAGCAGAATAAAATTAGTAATAATATAAAAATATCTGATCTTATGGGGGTATATATGGAATACTGCCTCGACAACTGAAGATTAGATATTATTTTCATACATTTAGAAGATTTTTGAAAATTGATCATGTGCTAGGTCATATGGCTAGTCTGAACAAATTTCAAGGATTGAAATAATACAGAAGGCATTCTCAGATCACAATCAATTAAGTTAAATCAGTAACAAAAACTCCATACATTTGGAAATTTAAAAAAACACACACTTATTCTAAGCAATCATAAGTCACATAAGAAATCAAAATGAAAATTAGAAATTGGAACAGTACAGGTGGACTGCATTTAAAGTAATACTTAGAGGGAAACATATATATTTAATTGTTTACATTAGAAGACAGAGTGATTAACTTAAGTTAGAGCAGAAACAGCAAAATAAGCCTGAAATAGAAAGAAAATAATAAAAATACCAACAGACATTAGAGATATAAAATACATAATAAAGAGGCTCCGCTGAGGCCAAAACTGCCTTTCAAATGTTAAAAAAAGACAAAATAATGAGAAAAGAGAGAAAAACAAAAATCACATGATCATGTCAATAGACACAAAAAAAGCATTTCACAAGATCCAATACCTGTCATGATACAAAAACACTCAATAAAATTGTAGTAGAACTTCTTCAACTCAGTAAAGCCCATCTATGAAAAATCTACAGCTAACATACTTCTTGATGGAATATGGAAAGCTTTCTCCCTTAGGAACATGACAAGGATATCTGTTCTCACTACTTCTGTTTACTATCATGGTGAAGGTTCTAGCTAGGTCAATTGGACAAGGACAAGAAATAAAAGGCATCTAGATTGTAAAGGAAGAAGCAAAACTATTTATTTGCAAATGACATCATCTTACATAGAAGAAATCCTAAAGGATCCATGGAAATAACTATTAGAGCTAATAAATGAGTTCAAAAAGGTTGCAGGATATAAGATCAATATACAAAACTCAGTTTTATTTCTTTATACTAGCAACGAACACTCTGAAAATTAATTTAAGGAAACAATTACATTTACAACAGCATCAGAAACAATAAATACTTAGGAATAAATTTAACAAAATTATTTTAATGGTACAAGACCTGTATACCGAAGAATACAAAACACCACTGAAAGAAATTAAAGAAGACCTAAATAAATGCAAAGGCAATCCATGTTCACGGACTAAAAGACTTAATATTGTTAAGATGGTAATGTTCCCTAAATTGATCAACAGATTCAATGCAACCCTTGACAAAATCTCAACTGTCTTTTTTTGTAGAAATTAAACTCATACAAAAATTCTAGGGACTCTGGACAGCCAAAACAATCTTGAAAAAGAAGAATAAAGTTGAAAGTCTCACATTTCTAAAAACTTATTACAACGCTATATAGGAGAGTGTGGTACTAGCATAAGAATAGGCAAATAGGTCAGTGAAATAGGACTTAGAATTCAGCAATAAACCTTTTACAGCCAACTGATTTTCAGTAAAGGTGCCTAAGCGATTTAATAGAGAAAAAATAGTCTTTTCAACAAATGGTGCTGGAACTAGTCAATATATATGTATATATTATACATTTATACATATATATATACACACACATATACACACACACAAGAATAAAGTTGGACTCCTATCTCACACCACATGCAATAATTAACTGTCAAAAATAGATCACAGACAAAAATGTAAGACATAAAGCTCTTAGAAAAATATATAGAAGTAAATCTTCATGACCTTAGATTAGCCAAAGTTTTCTTAGCTATGACACCAAAATCACAAGCAACAAAAGAAACAAATATCATCAAAATGTTGAACTTTTGTACTTCAAAGAATGCTATCAATAAAATGGGGGGGAAAAAACCCAACACACAGAATGGGAGAAAATATCTGCAAATCATATATCTAATAAAAGACTTGTATCGAGAATATATAAAGAACTTTTACAACTCGACAAGAAAAAAAAATGGCCCAATTTAAAAATTGGCAAATGGCTTGAGTACATTTCTCTCCAAAAGAGATTTAAAAATAGCCGCTAGTCTACAGCCATGCCACCCTGAACAAGCCCAATCCCATCTGATCCTGGAAGCTGAGCAGGGTTGGGCCTGGTTAGTACTTGGAGGGAGACGACCTAAGAAGACCAGGTGCTGAAGGTGTAAACAACTAAAAAATAAGGGATCGTAAGCTGACAAGGTCCTTGTAATCTTGAGGTCAACCAAGGGTTGCCTTGCCTAAAAAAATAAAAAATAAATAAATGGACACTAAACATATGAAAAGATGCTCAACATCACTAATCATTAGCGAAATGCAAATCAAAACTACGATGAGATACCACCTCATGCCCATTACGTTGGCTACTATAAAAAATAGCAGAAAACAGCAAGTGTTGACAAGGATAGGAAGAAATTAAAACTCTTGTTGTATTGTTGGTGGGAATATAAAATAATATAGTCACTGCGGCAAACAGTATGGCAGTTTCTCAAAACCTTAAAAACAGAATTATTGAATGATCCAGCAATTCCACTTCTGGGTATATACCCCAAATTACTGAATGCAGGACCTCAAAGAGATATGTACGCACCTGTGTTCATACTAACATTATTCACAATAGCTAAAATATAGAGGCGACCCAGTGTCCAGTGATGGAGAAATGGATAAGCAAAATGAGGTATGTACATACAATGGAATATAATTTCAGCCTTAAAAAGGAAGTAAAATCTAACATATGCTATAGCATGAATGAAACTTAAGGACCTTATGCTAAGTGAAATAGATAAGCCAGTCACAAAAGGACAAATAGTGTATTATTCTACTTAAATGAGGAAGTAGGGTAGTCAAAACCATAAACAGAAAGCATCATGGTGGTTGTCAGAGGCTGAGGGGAGGGAAAAATTAGAGAGTTACTGTTTAATGAGTAGAGAGTTTCAGTTCTACAGGACAAAAAGAATTATGAAGATGAATGGTGGTGATGGCTGTACTATAATGTGAATATGTTTAATATCACTGAACTGTGCACTTAAAAATGGTTAAGGCAGTAAATTTTACACCAATTATATTTCACCACAATAAAAAAAAAACTAGATATAGATAGAGTTACCACATGACCCAACAATTCCACTCTTAGGTGTATATATAAGAGATCTGAAAATATGTCTACATAAAAACCTGTACACAAATATTCATAGCAGCGTTATTCATAATAGCCAAAAAACTGAATCAATTCATGTGTCCATCAACTGATAAATGAACAAACTGTGGTATATCTCTACAATGGAATATTATTCTGCTGTAAAAAATGAATGAAGTACTAATACATGCTATAGCATAGATGAACTTTGAAAACATTTTGCTAAGCAAAAGAAGTCATTCGCAAAAGGCTGCCTGTTATATGATTCCATTTATATGAAATATCCCAGATAGTTAAATCCATAGAGACAGAAAGTAAATTAGTGCTTGCCATAGGCCTGGGAGTGGAGGGAGTGGGAAATGTCTGCTAACTGGTACAGAATTTCTTTCTACAGTGATGAAGATGTTCCAAAATTGATTGTGATGATTTTGTGCAACATACTTTGTCTACATAAACATCCTAAAACCCACTGAACTGATTCTTGTAAAGGGTGAATTTTATGGCATGTGAATTATATCTCAACAAAGCTGTTATTAAAAAAAATCTTTTCCACGGAGGCAATTCAGCTGTAGGATTGAGTTATTCCCTGAACCCCTTCGCAGGTTGCCATTCATGTAGACAAAAAGGTAAACAGTGCTGCCTTGGAATGGGCAATGTGGTGGCCCCATTGAGACATTTTATAGGTAATGTCTACCAAGCACTCAGGAGTGTAATTCTAAGAGTATATGAAAATTTCCCTAGAATAAATAGGCAACATTCTCCAATTCATTTGTAGTTGACATAATCTTAATCCCAAATCCAGGCAAGGGCAGCATAGTAAGGAAAAATTATAGGCCAACTCATTAAATAGATTTAAGAATCCTAAACAAAATATTAACTAATGGATTCCAGCAATAGATTAAAATGATATTACATCATGACCTAGTTGTACTTAAATGCAAGGTTAGTTTAAATTTAGTAATCAGTCAATGTAATTCACCACACTGACAACTTAAATGAATCTTAAATGAATATATATTGATAGAGAAAAAAAGTTCTGTAAAATTCATTATTAAAGCAAAAAAAAAAAAAAAAGTCCTAGAATACTAGGGATAAAGAGGAATATTCTTAACCTGATAAAGATTTATTATTTACACACACACACACACACACACACACACACACATATACACACAGAGAAAGCTAACATTATATTAAATGATGAAATGCTGAAAGTATTTCTTTTTATTAAAATCAAAAACAATACCAAGATGCCTGCAATCGCAAATGTTACTGTATTTTAATAACTTCCAGTTGATTCTGATGGTGGTGATCCAAGCACCCACTTTGAGAAATCCTGAGCTGGAGAAACCATTTGCCTGTTGAGATGGCTCCCTGTTCGCAGGTGCCCAAGCCCATGTCCCCAATAACACTCCCCAGCCATTCGCTGGGTTATGCTTCTTTTCTTTGGTAATAATCCCATTGTTCTATTTCATTTTTCTTGGCCCCATGAGACTCGCCTACCAGATATTAGTTCCATTTTACAGATAAGGAAACGTGAGGCTTGCCTGAATTCTCATAGGAAGTAGCAGAGACACAGCACAAGGCCATGAGCAGCACCTAGGGGAGTCCTCCTGCCTGTACCCCTGAACTAAGGTGTCCGAGATAGCGTCATGTGTTTACCTATAGTCTGCAAGCCAAGGCTGTAGTTAATAAAAGATCTCAATTTGACACAAAATGCCCTGTTTCCTGGCAAAGTTTTATGCCACGTTCTATACGAAGTTGCCGCCTAGACGTCTTTGTTTTGTCTCTGATTTGGGTCCGTATAGGAATCAACAGCTAGATATTTATTCCATTCCTTGAACTGTTTGTTCAAATCTTTAACAACTCGCTAATGTACCCAGGATTGTTTTTAAGCACAAGCGAGACTAGAAATTACAAGACATATACCCAAGTTCTAACTTCTAAGGGAAAGGAGAAACTGCCCTTTCCCATGAGTAATCTATTAGTCAGGAATGTGCCAGTGGAGATTTGACTGCGCCAAGGGGTGGTGGCCCCCTCCGGTTCCCTGCCCAATGGGTGAGGCTCCGAGAGGGTAGGGAAGTGGGCCAGGCCACACAGCTGGTTGATATACAAAGGGAGAGGCAGCTGTACAGAACAGCCTGCAGAGGTTCCAACCAACAGCTGAAGGGGCTCGGGCAGAGGAGAGGGCACCTGCAGCACCATGAAGAAGGAAGTCAGAGAAGGAGACTGAGGGGAGAGGGGAAGAAAGCTTTCTCTAAACAGAGACCAAAAGAAGTGAATGTCCAAGCTGGTGGGAAGACTAAAGAGACCACCGGTGTGGCTAGAGAAGAGGGTATATGAATGGGAAATGGTGGAGGAGGGGGGTAGAGTCAGGCCAAGCGAGGGAGTTCCTAGGCCCAGGAGTCCATGAAAGGGCAGGGCTAATGCCCACTCGACAACCCTCCCCATCACCTCGATTCCCTGCCTGGTCTGGGCCTCCTGCAAGTGATGGGGACAACAGTGAAGCCTCAGGGGACTTCACCTCTGGCCTGCTTTAAAGCACCCATGGGAGGGCCCTAAAAAAATCTCTATCCAGCTAGATGCTGCTGGCTTCCTCTCTTTATCTATAGTCTAAAAACTGACTTTGCTTCAGGATAAAATACAGATGTCACAGGGAAAGGCTACAACACAAACAGTTTTGGGAGCACTTCCATTTCCAGGGTCAGTACAGGCTGGGGAACAGGAGACTCTCATCCCCCAAGGAATCCGGGAGGGACTCCGTGAAGAGAGCAGGCCTGCATAGAGCAGACTGGTTGAAGACAGAGCAGTCACCCTGCTGCAGAGGCCACACCCTCGTCACAGCCTGGAAGTCCACCACTGGAGCGGGAGCACATACCTGGGGCATCTGGTCTATGCTGAACACCCTGGGGAGCTTCAGGCTCAGCATCTTGAAGCCAGGCTGGGAAGGCCAGTGGGTGGCAGCTGCTCCCTGTCACCAGGCCTCACTCAAAGCTCTGCCATGGCCTGGGGTGCCTCTGGCCAGCTGGTGCCCAGGCTGCTTCTGAAAGAGGACAACATGAAGAAATCCAGTCAGACTCAATCGAACTCCAGCCAGGATCAAGACTGTCAGGTTGTTTATGGGGCATACACTTGCTTGTGATGGCAAAATAATCAGGCTTCCTTAAAAACAACAGTCGAACTATCAGACTGCTGAGTCACTCCAAGAGTGCTGCAGGGAGGTAATTAAATAATATGGGCAATCATGCAATTATAGAGTTGGAAAGGGACACGGAGGTCACCCAATCCCCTCGTGTTGCACGTGAGGGTCAGAGGGGTGCAGTAACTTCCCCAAGGTTGCACAGCTGCGGGAGAGCTAGGTTTGCTCCCTCTCCACTGCATCATGTGGGCAGATGGTGTGATCCTGGAGGGCAGAAGAGAACTGAAAGTTGTGCTCCAGATCACACAAAGAGAAGGAGCTCTTTCAGAAGGCTGGCTGGAGCACAGATACCCTAGACACACAAAAGAACTAGACCAGGTAAATCAGGCGGCACTTGTTGAAGACAGAGCAAAGCGGAGTAACAAGATTGTTTAAAAGAAGGATTAAGGCTGCTTAACACCTGTAATTAATGTGTGCTAGAAAAACTCAAGTCCTCAGAACAGGTCCAAGAAACAGAAAAATACAGGCTGGGTTTAGCAGAGAAAGAGCAGAGCTCAGAATGAACCAAAGTCAACGCCACCTCTACCCCCACTATCGCTGGGCCAAAATCTGCTGCCTTCTTAGAGCCCCCAGGAGGGATTCTGTCCCTGTCTCTGAAGGCCTGAGGCCTCATCTGTAGCACCAGCCACACCTGCCTGCAGGCAAAGCTTCCTGACTAGGCCTCGTACCCCCACCACTGGGGAGGACACTTTGGGATGCTTGGAAGCTCAGGGTGTGTGCCTGACTCATCCTGGGCCTTCATCAAATACCTGTCCAATTCATTAAAGCTTTGCTGTTTGTCCTGGAAACAAAGTGTGTTTTGTTTTGTTTTTTACAGTTTGTTGATACTTTTGCTTCTTATTGTAGTCTTATGTTCTATGTATTATTATCTGGAACTATGTAGCAAAATCCTGTATATTTATGTTTCATTGTCATAAACTTGCTTCTTTAAAACACTGATGTAAAATAAACATTACTCAATAGTCAAAAAGTGGAAACAACCCACATGTCCATCAGCAAATAAATGGATAAACAAAATAACAAATAAACAAAATGTGTTCTACATATACAATGAAATATCATTCAGTCATCATAAGAAGTGAAGTTCTGATACATGCTGTAACATGGATGAAACTTGAAAACATTATGCTAAGTGAAACAAGCCAGTCACAGAAGGTCAAATGTTGCATGATTTCACTTATATGAGGAACCTAGCATAGGCAAAGTCACGGAGACATTAAGTCGAACAGATGCTGGGTGGAGAGAGGAATGGGGAGTTGTTTCAAGGGTACAGAGTTTCTGTTTTGGATGATGAAAAGTTCTGGAAATGGGTAGTAATGATGGTTGTACAACATTGTGAATATAACGCCACTGAACTGTACATTTAAAGTGGTTAAAATGATAAATTTTATGTTGTGCATATTTTATCACGATAAGAAGTTATGTAATAATTGTAAATAACAGAAGAATAAAGAAAAAATGTAAAGCACTTGTATATTTTACCCAGGTTAAAAAACAAAAGTTAATACTTTGCAAACAAACAACATCGATGTTTGTGGGCCACCAGCACACCTTGGTTCTCTTGGCTTTCCAGGTCTAAATCGCCAAGCCAGAAGCACTGCAAAGTCACTGAGTAGCAAGACGCAAAGCAAAGGTCCAGTGCTGGGGGGATCTTGAGCACAGCAGAAAGCTTCAACCAGTAATGGGACCATGGCTGGGCCTCTGCGGACCTGTCCGCATTGGTCCTCTGGTTCTCAGTGAGTCAGCTCAATATCATGGCCAGAAAAAAAAAAAAAAAAGAAAGGGTCTCCACTCTCACAGTACACGCTATCCAGGTAGGATGACTAGACTGAAGATCAAAAATGAGGGGTAATAAAAGTAGTATGTGATTCATCTATCTCTTCATTCAGCAACTGTTTGCTGCATTTTTATCATGCGGTGATTAAGGGTAAAGGTTAATGTATAGTTAGGTATTCTTGGTGGGCTGGTGCAGCTTGAAGAAAAAGGTGAGAATTTAATGGACATAAACATTGTAAAGGTCTGTGACAAATAGGATAGAGGGAAGTGGGCCTCCTCCATACCATTCTATTCCTTTGTTGCACAGGGGAAAAAAAGATGAGTAAGACAGTCACTATCACCAAGAGATGAGACAGATATGCACCAACTAACTAGCACAAGTCACTCTGAGAAGAAGGGTGACTCACCCACTCTGCACCAAGCCTGTGCAGGTCACCTTGCCACCTGCCTTATCTCATTCACCTTCACCATGCCATCTCAGGAAGCTGACAGAGTAATTAAGGAACTGGATTCAAGTCACGTACATTCAAAGCCCAGTATGCCATTTCCTGTGCAGCTGGAACTTAACTCCCCATGCCTTAGTTTCTCTATCTGTAAAATGGAAATAATAGTAGTACTTTCTCCATAAGGTTTTTATTATGATCGAAGAGAGAAAACTCACATAAAGGGCCTGCCATAAAATACAGGTCCAACAAACACTTCCTATTATTATGAATTTTCAGATAGAAAGTTAATTTTATATTTTACAAACAGGAAAACTGAGGTATCAAAAAGTTAAGAGGAATTGCCCAAGATTACACAGCTGGTAGGCAGTAGAGTTACGATTTGATTTCTGGTTTTATAAGTTTCTTTTTAAGAGGAGAACTAACTTTTGTTAAAAGTAAATTAAGTCCTAACATACAGCAGTGGGACTTATTTCTCTTTGCTACTGAAAGATGTGTGCAATATATTGTAAACAGAGTCTTTGCAATGATGCTTACAACCTAGACACTAAACGACCCTCTTTGCCAATTCAGGTTGAGGCGAAGTCTCAGGTAAGACCAAACTTGACCTTGCTGTTTCAAAAGTGTGAGATTTCTTGTGTCATGTTTTCCTGCTGTTCAAAGAAATAAGGATTCTCATTAATTGTCTTGCATCTAAAATGTAAAGCTTTATATTTGTCAAAACTGTGAAACATCCATGGAGGATCATGGAAAGCTATATGGCATGGCTGATGATACATTCACTGTGCTTTTTGTTAATTATTTCAGATATACAGTCGTCCCTTGGTATCTGAGGGAGTTTGGGCACAGGAACTCCACAGATACCAAAATCAGAGGATGCTCAGGACCCTCATGTAAAATGGCATGGTATTTGCACATAACCTACACACATCCTCTGATATACTCTAATTGTCTCTAGATTACTTATAATACCTAGCATAATGTAAATAGCTGTTATACTATATTGCTTAGGGAATAATGACAAGAAAAAATGTCTATGCATGTTCAATACAGATGCAACCATTGTACTATGTGCTATGTACTAGGCCTAACTACATAGTACAAGTCAGCAACATTTTTTAAATATTTTTGATCAGTGGTTGGTTGAATCCACAGAGGGCCAACTGTAATTGAACATAAAGTGAACTCACTGGTCTCTTTAGCCTCTTTCCATCACAAGCCAAGCTCTTAATTTCACCAACACTATAAAAACCAGAGTGTAATTTCCAGTACTTCAAATGGCAGCTTGGTTTGTTGTCTTTTTTTTGCAGAGATCAGAGATCTAGAAACAAGATGGAATTAAAAAAAAAAAAAGTCTTCTGAGTGTTCCAAAATCAAAACACGATGTGAAACTTTGCTAATATTTCAACAGTATATTGGTGCCCCATATAAGATTTCATTTAAAAGAGGGTTCCACAGTTTAAACATGTTTTAAAACAGCTAAAAAAAAAAAAAAGTAAATGAGCTGTATTATATGCTCCAAAGACTTGCAGAGCCCTCTCAAAATAGTCCTAAAAAAAAAAAAAAAAAAAAAAAAAAATGCAAACCGTACCAACAAAATCACTCTCAGGAGGTTTCAGGCTAGTATAAGACCAAGCAAAATTAATAGGAGGTGAATTTTGCACCTGACTACTTCATTCTTGGGGGACCCTCCCAGCAAACTTTAGCCTATACACTGTGTATCCTAGGACTTGAAGGACACAGTCAGTAAAACTTATAACCTCCTAATATGTTTATATATAAGGTGGCTGAATATAAACTGATGGGCTATTTTCCCAATAAGAGAGGCCAAAAAAAGCCTATAACTTCTAGGGATGCAAATGAACTTTTTATAACATTAATTTATTTATTTAGTTAAGACATACTTAGAATCTGTTATCATATCCAACACATTAATTTTAAAATATTGTTTTTCCACTCATATTTCCTAGAAATAAGTGTATTCAAAAGCATCATCTGTATCTTCAACGACAGTATCTTCATAACCACAGCCATTTTTTGGAGTCACCTAACACACTGTAAGTGAAAAATATTCTCATATCCATCTTATTTGAAAGCTGCACTTTTTGGAACTGTGTTCAATCCTGCTGCTAAAAAATGTATCCCAAGTCCCAAGTAGTCATTTGCTATTATTAAACTATCTGCAATTTGCTTTCAAACACTACACACACACACACACACACACACACACACACACTCACACACACACACACACACACACAGTGTGAGATGAAAATGTTGGTTTTAACCCATGGGGTGGTGGCTAATTAGCGTTTGAAAGACTAACCATAAACTCATATTCCAGAGGCCACAATTTTGGTTGGTTGGGATTGTTTTTGATTAACACCAAAGGGTTTGCTAATTAGCACTGTGGATGCTGTTACACTGGAGAAATGAATCAGAGTTTGGTGAACTAGTGAGGAGTGTTGCACGGTGTGCTCCTTCTTGCATGATCAGGGACAGTGACAGGGTGCCCGGAATGGCTGCCCCTCTTAATGGGCTATTTAGAGGGAGGATTCGGGGCCTGGATCAATGAGAAGCTCAGCTGACCCATGCCACTACACAACTGCCACGTCAGCCTCAGGTGACCTTTCGAGCAAGTTGCGCATAAGAGAACCTAAAGAGTAGCTTGCCGGGGACTTTACCCGTCATACCATTTTTGTGCCTGCTTGCCGAAAATATCCGTATGGTAGAACTCAGCCCCAGACTCTCGCTGTGCTGTGTCACCTGGCGGTGAGGTTCTGGGGGTCCTCTAGCATTCATGGACCTCTAAATACTGATAGAGCCTAAGACTGTATTTCAACTTTAGAAACTCTCAGTTGGAAGTCACAACATTATCTTGTGTACCACTAAGACTGAAAAACATGTTGCCAATTATAGTCATGAGACATCACTGACTGGAAATGAATCCTAATTTCGGAGCTGTTAAAAAAAATTTGTTTTAAGTGTACGTAAAAATTGATGAAATACAGTAATTATAAATGAATGATTGATTGGCTTAGGTTTCTCCTTGCAACTAGGAGACTATATTTCTGGGAACAAATCTCAATCTGTATTACATTTTTCCCCCTTCTCTCTTCAAATTGATTTTGTGTTTCAGGGTATCCCAAGCAAGTACTGATGGGGAGAGTTTCAGGTTCCCATATCTTCCCCAAACAGCACATTCAGCTCATTGTTCAAAATAAAGGATCGGAGTGACTATGGAAGATCTGAATAGACCCAACTATAATGCCACTTCCTCCTTTCTGAAAAAATATTATGTTGGAAAACAAAAATCTCATCGTCAGGCAAATGTAGTAAAAACAAAGAATGCTGTTTGGTAGGGGATTTCTCCATTGTTTGCTTTTAGAATACTAGACACATGAGATCACGAAGCTCCTGAGAGGTCATCTAGTCCAAATTACCCCTGAGTTCATGACTATCGCTGATGGCATTTCAGACAAGAGGTCAGACATCTGCGCCAAGGAAACAAGGTTAAGAGAGGGAGCTCAAGTTCCGTGAGAAGCCAGTGGTGAGACGACTGGAGAGGTTCGGAACCAGTCTCACCTTTCTGCCCATACTTGTCGGCCAGTCCTAGACCACGCAGGTGGCAGAGTGGTCTGAACACTCACTGGTCTTGATAAGGCCCCAGTTTCCGGGGTGTGAGCTGGCTGAGAACAGAGAGCTTGGGCTCCTGAAGCTGAGTTACACTTCTGTTCCTCTCACTCCTCTTGAGCTCCTGTCTTGATCTCCTTCAGGTTATGCAGAAAACAGCACAAAGCCCAAGTGGCAAACTGGGGCACAGTTTCCATTTCATCGTTGTGCCAGAAGGTCCCTCCCAGATGACCACCAAAGGGTCCTCACCACCACAGAGGCCTGACCTTGCACCTGGGGTGGGACAGAGTCTAGGAGCAGCCCCAAGCTGCCTTCTAACTCCTATTTTACCTTAAAATGCATGTAAATATCAAAATATTTTGTACATCAAAGGACACTATCAAGAGAGTAAAAAGACAGTCCACAGAATGGGAGAAAATATTGCAAATATTTATCAGAATATATAAAGAACTCATCTACAACTCAACAATAAAACCAAAAACCCAATTCAAAAATGGGTGAAGGACTTGAATAGTCATTTCTCTGAAGAAAACGTACAAATGCCCAACAAGCAAATGAAAAGATGCTCAGCATCACTGGTCATTAGAGAAATGCAAATCAGAACCACAGTGAGATACTGCTCCGTGCCCATTAGGATGGGTATTAGTGCATTGCTGATGGGTTGCAAAATGGTGCAACCGCTGTGGGAAACAGTACGGTGGTTCCTCAACAAATTCAACATAGAATAACTATACAATCCAGCAATTTCACTTCTGGTTATACCTCCCAAAACTTGGACCAAACAGATGCCTGTACATCAATATTCAGAGCAGCATTACTTACAATAACCAAAAGGTGGCAACAACCCAAATGTCCATTAGCAGGTGAATGGATAAACAAAATTTGATCTTCACATACAACAGAATATTATTTAGCCTTAAAGAGGAAGTTCTGATACATATTATAACATGGATGAACCTTGAAAACATTATGCTAAGTGAAATAAGCCAAACACAAAAGGACAAATATAATTTATGACTCCACTTACATGAGGTAGGACCTAGAACGGGAAAATTCATAGAGACAGAAAGTAGAACAGAGGTTGCCATGAGCTGGAGGGTGTGGGCGGTAGGGTGTTATTGTTTTAATGGGTACAGAGTTTCTGTTTGGATGATAAAAAGTTCTGGAAATGGACAGTGGTGATGGTTGCAAACACTGTGAATGTACTTGATGCTACCGAATTGTACACTTAAAAATGGTTAAAATGGCAAATTTTATGTTATATACCTTTACTACAATAAAAATGTATCTTTAAAAAGTATCTGAGCTTTGCAGTCTGCTCCATAACTTAACTATTTCATATTAATATAAAACTTTATTTTCTCCAAATCTTCCAGAAAAAAATAAATTATAGATAGACACATATATATCATCTTAGTCCATTCAGGTTGCTATAACAAAATACCACAAACATTTATAAACAACAAACATTGATTCTTCACAGTTCTGGAGGCTGGGAAGTTCAAGATCAGGTTGCCAGCATGGCTGGGTTCTGGTCAAGGCCCTGTTCCGGGTGGCAGACTGCCAACTTCTTGCCATTTCCTCACAGGGCATTAGGGGCAAGGGAACTCTCTTGGCCTCTTTTATAAGGGCACTCGTCCCATTCATGAGGGCTCCACCTATTCACCTCCCAAATGCCCCGCCTTCTAATTCCATCACATTGGGCATTAGGATTTCAAAATGTGAATTTCAGGGATGCATACATTCAGCCCACGGTATGTATATATATACATGAACAAAACACTGGCCAGAAAAACTATATATATGCTATTCTTGGGCCTGGATCTACCACCCATGATAACTAGTAAGTGCAGATTAATTCCTCATATATTCAGTATATAGATATCATATACAACCTATTGCTGCCAAACCCCTTCTTTGAGAAGCACTTACAAGTTCAATCCACCCTGCTTCCTATTCTATAAATGAGAATCCCAGATAGGACATGACTTGTTTGAGGTTGCTCAGCGGGGACCTGGCAAGGTCGGGATTAAATGAGGTCTGTAATGAACGGTGGGAACATGGGCAGAGATGTGTGACAGGACTCGAAAGACCAGCAGCTGCGCCCTGCCAGGGCTGGTTTCTAAATCCACCACAGGGACAAAAGAACCAAAGCCCAGGAGAGTGAGCCGGGGTGGCTGAGGTCACTCTGTAACCGATGACTTACACCTGAACTCCAGCCTGGCTGCAGCCAGAGCCAAATGCCCACCTCAGCAAAATCACAAAAATGGCTATTAATTAAAACCACAATTATTCTGTCTGCTAATGCAGTGTTTTCTAAACTGCAGGTCACAATCTGTCGTGAGATCATAAAACCGATTTAGTGGGTCATGACTAACATTTAAAAATAGAATAATATGGAAAATAATAGAACAAAATATCAGTGTATTGCATAGAGTAAAGATAAGTATTGCTCTGTGATATTCCTGATTGTTATGTATGTTAAGTTATATATGTTTGTTTATGTTATACCTAACCATGTATGTGTGCTGGGTTATGATATAAAAGGTATTTCTTATTGAAAGTCACAGTCAAAGAAGTCTGAAAGAGTGTGTGAATGTCACAGGTCGTCTGTACTGGTTCTGGGGAGCCATGGCTTTTTCCCCTCATCTAGCGTCACACACGTCATGATGTGTCTATGGAGTTTCGGGGAGCAAAGCTTCCAGAGATCTAGATAGAAGGCTGGCTGGACGACAAGACCCTCCTAAGATTCCCTGGTATGTTGCAACCAGCACCCTGACCACCTGAGCTTGGAGAATGTTCTAAAGATGAAACCCCAGCTCTTCAGCAGCCTTCTGATGAGTTGCAACAGGAGGGAAGTACAGCTTGGGACTTAGGGTAGCCAAGGTCAGGTCTCTCCTCTGCCATCTCCTAGATATGACCTTGGCTGGGTTGAGTAATTCTCTCTGACTCATTATTGTCATCTGTGAAATAAGGATATTAATACCTTCCTGGCCAAAGTTATGCGGAACAAAAATGAGATAATGAATGTGAACATAGGTATTACTACAAATTCTAAATAAATACCAGTAGTGTTACTAGTAGTAGTAGGAGTACTGTTACTATTACTGTAAATAACAACGCACTCAGGAGAGGGGACCATCAGCTGCAACAACCCTTAGGATGGAGTTTGTAACCCGAAGTCCATGGAAATTTACCCCGAGGTCAAACTGTGTGTGCATGAATGTATGTCACTGGGGTCAGGTGCCATGGCTTTCAGTGGAGTTCCAGTGAGCTAGAAACATTCAGAACCACTGCCCCACAGAGCGCCTGGTGGTCAGAAGTAAAGCCACACCTCCCAGTAACTTGGAGCCCAGACGAAGTCCCCCTTCTAGGTCAGGAGTTGCTGGGCCAGCTCTCAGTAGTGGGAAACAGTCGGACGTTCTGGGTTGTGTCTGCCAGTCAGTGAATGAGGGTAGTGTTCCTTTGCAGAAATCAGTACAGATGACCTGGAAATTGACCCGCTGGGTGGGAGAGGCATGGCCTCTGCAGGTGTGCCAGAGATAATTAGATCTGCAGGCTCCACTGGCCATGTCCATGGCAACCAGCCCCACCCCACCTCACTCCACCCTATAGGGGTACCAGGAGTGGTTCTCACCACCCAGCTCTCCTGTGGGCTGGGCAGGGGAGGCAGGCTGGAGGGACTCAGCAGGTACTGTCAGCCAGCTATCACTGTGGGCCACCCAGAGTGAGCCAGGCTCGAGGGATGGCTGCCATTCCTAAAATTCCTGGGAGTCCCACCACTCTGGCCAGGCTTCAGGCCTGTCCTCGAGCCTTGGACATTCCACTCCCTGGCTGCCATCCAGGCCCAGCTCTCCCAGAGGGAGCCTCCCCTGCTCTCCCTTTTCCCTGATCACCACCAGACCTGGGGAGGGTGTGGCAAGCACTGACTCTGGGGCAGGCAGATCTGGGCTCCGGTCTGGGCTTCTTCACATACTAGCTGGAGCCCTGGAGGGCACTGCCAAATTTTCTCAGCCTTGGTCCCATCCCTAACTCATAAGCTGAGGGAGGAGTGAATACAATGATGTACTTGAGGCTCTTTGCACGGAGCCTGGCCTGCAGCGAGCCCCTCAGTAAATAGCAGTTGTTATTATTAGCTTGGTTACATATTGTTCTCTGATACCTTTAGGTGTGGTGGTTTGGTTAACCACAATTTGGATTCCTAGAAGATGGAGTCTGGATCTCTTTTTATACAAAAGAAGAAATTCAATAAAAACCTGCTGACTGTTCTGCTGAGGCCATCCATTTTTCATTTGTCCATCTCTTCATCCACTTACTGATGTAGTGAATCTGCTAATGTGCCAGGCACTGTACTGAGAGCTAGGATGCAGGGGTGTGACCACAAGCTGAGCCTTAGGGGAGCCCCTGCAGAACAAGGGAGATGCACAGACCAGCAACTGGGCTGTTTTGATGCTCTGTGGGTGATGGAAACAAAGGTGTATGGAGGCATGTGGGCAGGGTCATGGTCATATTTGGGAGAAAAGGGGAGGGTTACAGCTTTACAGAGGAGGTGACATATGTTTGGAGCACAAGAGATCAGAAAGAATCTGTCAGTTTGGAGAGGGCACAGCTGACAGAAGGAACAGCTTGCACAAAGGCACAGAGGCATGTTACAGGAACAGCAAGTCGCCCCTTTGGGCTGCTGTAGCAGAGTGGGAGGTATGTGTCCTCTTCTGGCTAACCGGGAGCAGAGTCGGGGAGTGTGCGTGTAGCAGTGGAGGATGCCCAGGGTTGCCATGAAGGCAGGGGTCAGCCCCACCAGGGAGGAGCTTTTTATTTACTTTCCTCCTCAAACATTTTCCCATGCGTGCTCACTCACCCCTTTTCCCACAGGAGGCTGCCCCACGGGCAGAAGGGAAGGGAAAGGTGGCAGGACGGGGTAATCTACGGGGGTGGCTTCTTCCCTTTGCCCTTGAGACCTTTGCTCGCTCCTGCTAAGGAGTCAAGCATCCTGCCACCCGGAGCTGTATTTGTCCTCAGCTCTCCCCTCTCTAAAACTGTGCTTGCTGGGACACCTGCTTGCTCCTCTCTGCAGCCACCGAAACTTGAGATTTGCTCAGGTCTCTGTCCCTTGCCATACATCCTCTCCCTGTTGTCAAGTGCACCCAGCACTGTGGCAGCATTTACTCAGTGCATGGTGAATCCCCAAAGCACTCACGCCCTAGGCGCTGAGGACACTCAGACATTTAGACTTCTTAGACTCCTCTGAGTGCTTCCAGGAGCTAGCATCTGGTAGAGAGACGAGACAGACCGGAAACTGTCCATGTGCAGGGACAGGAAACGCCAAGGAATACGGCGAAGCGAGGAGAGAGAACACAAAGTGCAGCTGCGACCCCAAAAAGGAGGAGCAGATGGGGATGAAAGTGAGGAAAGCAGGGACTTCGGGTTTCTCGAGTGTTGTAAAAATAACAAGAGGATGCTATCATGATAGATATGTGACATTAAGTATCGGTCAATGCCCATCCAATCAGTGTACAATAGAGAGTGAACCCTAGTGGAAACTACGGACATTAATTAACAATAATGTATTAATAGTGGTTCATCAGTTGTCACAAATGTACCATACTAACGCAAGATATTAATAAAAGAGGAAACTTGGCAGGGGGCATATCGGAGCTCTCTGTACCTTCTGCACGATTTTTCTGAAACCTAAAACTGTTCTAAAAAACAGTCTATTTAGAAAAGAAAAAACCTAGGCCAACATTAAAAAGTTAAGGAAACTCACATAAGAACCAGGACTCAAGTTGCTCTTGACACATCTAAAGACCTGCAGCCCTGGGCCAAATTTGTACACTGTGACAAGTGGCTGCTTCTTCCCTTCAGGCAGCTCCACACTCCCACCAGGCTCAGCTGGGAGCTCTGCAGGTAGGTCCCTGATGGCAAAGGTCAGGTGTCCAATTACAGGGAGACAGCGGGGGTCTTGGAGCTCCATCTCCCAGGGAGATGAATGGAAACGGTGGCACCCATGCCGGAAGAGAGGCAGACCAGGGCAGTTTGCAGACAAGTGGAATTGGACTTGCACAGATTTGCAGTTTAAAAATATGTGACCACATCTTGGAGAGGAAGCGAAGGCTGCTACAAATCAACTTAGGAGGCAGAGAGAGGTGAATTTCAAAGCACCTAAGTTTCCTAAGGGAGAGGAGCACAGAGGAACCAAGGGATGAGAAAGGTCCACGGGACTGATGGGGCAAAACTGACAAAGGCGGGGCAGGAGCAGAGGGGTGATATAAAGGATTCGTCTAGGACCTCGGCTTCCCTAGGAGGGAAAGAGTAGGAATTGTGGTGAGAGGCAGGGAAGCCGGGACTAGCTGCTGGTAGGCAGGGCGCTCATGCAGTCTGGCTTGGGTTAGGGCCTTCCCTGTGCTCTCCCACTGGCCCTGGGGCAGGGAGCAGAGATGTAGAGTGGACAGGAATACGCTCTATCATCTACTCACTCACAATACATATTTACTGAATATCTGCTTTGTGTCCAAGGCTACAGTAGGATATGGGGATGGAGAAACAGATAAGATGGTTCCATCGCTGAAGAGCTCACATTCTATGGTAGGAGACTGGCACTAACAATTGACACAAAGCACCCCCGATTGGTAGTTAGGACCAGATGTTTCAAGGGGAACACTAAGGAGGGACATCAAACTAGGGAGTCAGGAAAGACCGCTTAAAGAAGTGACACTTGAGCTGAGTCTCGAAAGATAAACGGGAGCATAGCAGCCATGAAGGAGAGAGGGCATTCTAAGCTGAGGGTGCAGTAGGAGCCAAGGCACGGAGGTAGGAAGAATATACAATTCGGGGCTAGTTTGGCATGGAGGTGGTGGAGGGTGTGGAGAGGCAGGTGGCCCAGGTGGTCCTGGAGAGGAGCCCAGATGAAGGCTCAGTATACATCCCATGTAAACGTGGTGGGAATGAATGCACTAGGGAGCTGGAGAGTCAGAACGGGAGGTCTCAAGGATAGTGACAGGACAGAGGGGGGTGACCCTAGGTTGGATAAGAAGAATGCTGAGGAGTGGGTGCCGGTCAATTTCAAATCCTGGTTCCATCGTTTTCTGTGTGCCTCTGGCGATGACCTACTCTCTTAAACATGAATGCCCTTATTAGTTAAATGAGGATAGCAAAAGTAGCAGAGGCTCTTGTGAGGACGAAAAATGATGGAACCTACCAGATAAGAAGCACTCGATAAACAGTGACTACTATCGCCATTGCGCCACAAACCATCTGAATTCTACATTAATGCTCCCTCATGCTCCTTCTGCCCTTGGTTTATAATTCCGCAAGAAAACAGATTGTTTCCCTTTGGCTCTGACCCACCTCCCTGGCTGGAGCTGTGACAAATGGGCGCTCCATGTGCTGTGGGGAGGGGTTGCCATGGCGACCTTCCAGCTTGGCTTTTGGACTCAGTGAGCAACCCAAACCTTTTCTTTGTTCCAGCTATCCCAGCTATTCTAGATATTTACTGCTAGGCGATTTTTGCACATCTGAAAAAGCCTGCATGATATTCTTTAACACGTTGTAGAGAAAAATTGGAAACAATCCAAATTTCTGGTACTAGAGAGCTGGCTGGGTAAGTTATGGTACATCAATACAAAACTGTACTGTGTGGCTATTAAAAATGTTACAGACCTGTGGAGTAAACGGTGTCATGACATGTTGCTAAATGAAACAAGCAGGCTATGGAAGAGCATAAATCTTGTAACACCATCTATATAAAACTGTGTTACATTTAACATTTATGGACAGAAAAGTGTTTGGAAGGATGTTCCCCAAAGTGTGCACAGTGGTTCTCTCTAGAAGGTAGTGGTTAGCTCTAGGGATTTGCTTTACTTTCTTTTTTCTACTTTTCTATAACACTAGAGTTTTCTATAGTGAACATGTGCAATTATTATTATTATTATTTAGCAAAGCAACAATACTATTAAAAGGAAATAAATGAATGAGTCCTCCAAACCTTGGCTGGCCTTAAAGAAATTAGCTATGTGAGCCAACTCATGGCAAATTTGTACTGCAAATATTTGCAAATTCTTTGCAAATAGCGGCATTTCCTCACACATCTACCCAAGCAACTCGTATCTGAGCCTCACTCCGTGTGCTCCCATCCTGCCTGCTGACCCAGGGGCAACGCTGGCTTTGCAATCCTCCATTCAGGGTAACCAGGGCCCAGGTCCTAAAGCCAAAAAGCTCATGCATTTTGGCTGGGTAAGTTATGGTACATCATTTGGAAAAGCCACCACCTTTCAAGCTTAAAGTCTAAGTGGGCTCCTTCTGTCATGACCATTGTGAAGGTGGAGGTGGGCAGGAGTGCCCTACACTGGGAGCACTGGATATGTATTGAGCACTTTCTGTGTGCCAGGTACCATCCTAGCCCTGGACACAGAGGAAATGGAGGCAGACAGAGGCCTGTCCCCACAAGACTCATGCTCGAGGAGATTTAGGGCTTCAGGAAGGGCTTGAAAATCCAACAGCTCCTTAGATTTCCTGCAAGTCTCTGCTCTTCAGACTCACAGTTCACACTTAACGCTCCTAAAACAAAACCATGGAGTCCCCTCTGGAAGGTCGCAGAAGACCCGATCCTTAGCATATCCTCAAGCTGGCCACAGCCCACCCAGCCCCAGATTCCTCCCACCAGCCTTGCCGTATGCCCCGAGCATCATCACTGGTCTCTGTCCTTGAACACACCAGGGGCTTTCCCACTTCCACGCTTTTGTACTTGCTTTTTATTCAGGTGAGACGCCTCTTCCTCCACTTTCTCTTCTTGACAAAATTCTACCCAATTCTTCAAGTCTAAACTCAAATATCACTTGAAAGGGTCTATATCTTCCTATCTAAAAATGTCCATCCCTGGCTCCTCTCAGGTCAAGCCTGGCAGAGTCTGTCCGGTTTGCTGCTGTGGGCATGGTGTCACTGTTGAATGAATACATGTTTGCTGAACAACTGAATGACTTCTGCTGCCCACTGCACTCTGAATGCTACAGGCAGGGTCTGGCCCATTTCCCTAGAACCTTCCACCCAGTGGTTGCCATACTCTATTCATGAATCCTGCACTTGAGTGCCAAAATGGTGTATTTTGTCTAGTCCAAAATTTTTATTTCATAATTTTTAAGATCTGAAATCTCAAACCAACTATTAAAAAAAGGTCTGAGACAAATGGGGGAGATACTGGATACTGGATATTTTAAAATAATGAGAAATGATCAGTTCTTAAGGTACAATAATACTATGGTTATGTTTTTAAAGAACCTTTTCATTTAGAGGTGTAAAGTGAAGTAATTACAGATAAAATGAGAAAAGGTCTTAGACCTGCTTCAACAGAATCTGGTTGGGAGCAGGAGTGGTGGGTAAGAGTAGAGATAAAAGAAAACTGGCCATGAGTTGATGATTATTAAGGCCAGGGATGGAAGTTCTTTATACCAATCTCTCAAGTTTTGCATGTTTCGAAAAGAAGACAATCACAATGTCAAAAAAGTCACTGAAGTGTAAAATATGTCTTGAGTTCTTCTCAGGCATTGCATGGCAGCACACGACGCAAAAGTCTGTGGCATGAGTAATTATTACTGGAGTTACAGACTTTCTTAACATATGGAAGATCAACATGACAGCTTTGAAACTGATACAAGAAACATTGCGTCAGAATCTCCATCCGAACAAGGTAAAACTGAGGAACTTAAGGACGAACTGGAAATACTACAGAAACAAAAACTATGGCTCCCAGTAAATAAAAGGCTACAGTTCCTAAAAACAAAACAAAACCTAAAAGCCAAAAGGCCTCGTCAGCGGAAAATATTTGAAGATATCTCACAAATGTATCTTCTTATAATTCCCCAGTGAGGGTAGAGTCAGCAAAAGCTTTTCTAGAAAATTTATAGGAAAAAACATACTTGTGACATAATGATACTGCCAACATCATTTGAATTTAAGATTCTGCTTTAAAAGGGATCAAATAATATTTCATCTTCAATTTTTCATGACTAGATTTGTGTTTTTGAAGTGTGTAAATTTTAATGTTTTGAATATTTCATTTTTGTTTATCTGCTACTATAGACCAGAATTACAATGTCTAGTTTTATAAATTTACATTTACTTGGTATTCTAAACTGTTATACATTTTTGTATTTAACAATTTGTGTTAAATATATGGTTTTATTGATTTAAATTTTTAAATACCTTCTTATAAAATAAAAAGATTTACTCTAGTATTATGTGATACACACGGTGAGATGACCTTAGTTATTTTACTCCAGTGTAACTTTCTACACATTGTCAGAGCTGGACAGGTGAGTGCCGGGCATCTAACCCAGGGCTCTCAACTTGGATGCACCTTAGAACCACCTGGGGAGCTTTAAAACATACTGATTCTCCAGACCCACTACAGCTCAGGTAAGTTAGGGAGTGAGGAGGAGCCCAGGGGACTGTAAATTACAGCCAGAGTTGAGACCGCTGGGAGTCTAGGCCAAGGTGAGGACAAAGCCCACCCACAGCTGGTCTAACACTGAGCCCTGCAGAATGAGGACCAGGGTGCCTAAACTACGGATCGCTGGCCTCCAGGGTAGGTACAGGTCCCTCCCCTCACTTTGGAAAAGGGTGAAGTCCCTGCCAGATTGATGGAAGACGAATGCAGGCCCTGACTGTTGGGGTTCCCCATCTCAAACAGGGAAATGTCAGGCTGCTGGGTAGGTACCATCCCATCTTCACCTCTCTCCCAAGCTTCTAATCTGATGAGGAACTGAAAGTCTAAGGTAGAGCTGTCTGCCTGTGAGAGAGCCCAGACCACAGGAACAGGAAAAGGAGAGAGACTCAGCAAAGATGCAGCATCAGGTGCCTTCCTACATCTCAGGGAAGCGGGTGTGGAAACCTGGAGGAGGCCACGCAGCCTCTGAGGGCACAACTGAGACCCTCAGATTGGAGCTGTGGGGAGGCAGGCTTCAGCTCAAACCACAGAGGCCCTATCCGCCAACAAGGAAAGGCCTCTCCATGGGCACTGAGTGCAGTCTGTGTCCAGGCGGAGTCTGGGGTACTGGCCTTGGAGGGGGTGAATTAGGGGTAGAGAAGCTTTTAACAATAAGTCCCAAACCCAGCTGTGCATCCACATCATTCAGGGGGCTTGCTGTAAACACAAAACTGACCAGGTAAGCCCATCTCAAGCTTTCTGAATCAGAATCCCCAGGGGGCAGCCTAGTTATCAAACTCTAATAGTGATTCCCACGCAAGACCCAGTTCTGGAACAGCTGCCCTGAGCTTTGGTAATTGTGCACCTTCTCAGGGCCTAGAATTCATTTGGGAGACGAGGCACTCAGGACCCAAAGTGCACAGAAGTACAGAAGCTAGGGATCTGAACTAGCAGGAAGAGGTGAAAAGCAGGTGTGCGAGGTAGGAGGGGTGGGGGCGCAGCATGAGAGAGTCCAGTGATGGATACCGAAGTGGGTAAAGCTTTAGATTCAGTTCCACATCTCTTCAGTGACCACATGCTCCATGCCAGATCCTTGGTAAGAGGTATAAGAAACCATGGGTGCCCTCAAGGAGAATCCCTTCTTTCTGAGAAGACACAGTAATAAAACTGTCTGATTAACAGAGGGAAGCAGACAGACTTCACTGAGAGGCCACCTGCCTCCTAGATACACTCACTTGTGTGTCTCATGGGTGCCTTAAATGCCACACACCCACAGCTGAATCCTTATCTGATTCCTGAATTGTGCCTTTGCACACACAGCTCCCTCTGCTTTGAGATACCCTGACCCCTCATTCCTTGTCTGCCTCACCCTTCAATGTCCACCAGAGCCCCATATCATCCTACTCTGGTACCCCTCAGCTCCCATCCACCCTAGGTGACCGACCTCCTCTGGCACCCCTGCCGCACCTCAGGCTGCACAGGTGCCCCTCCTGGACTGTAGGCTGGCACCTTACTCACTGCAGGGTCCCAGGGATCAAGCACAGTGTCCGACATGCCGAGGAATGCTCAGAAAAAAATCTGCCTGATGGCCCAGAGGTGTTCAGAGAAGGAACCCAGAGCAGGAATGCTGAAGCAGTCAGGAAAGGCTCCTGGAGGAGGCAATGTTTGAGGTGGCTCCCAAAAGACGAGGAGGGCTTGCTTTAGCAGAGAGAAAGGAGCAGTGACCCTAGGGACAGGAGCTTTAGAGCAAAGGCCCAGAGCAGGAAGCGGGCTGGCAGAGGGTGAGCAGGGAAGCTTGCTGGTGCTGAAGTCAGAAAGATAAGAGATGAAAGGACAGTTCAGTGACAGGGTACAGGGTGCAGGCCGCAACAGGGTATCCCTGGGGCGTGTCCCTCCTCTAGGCCAGCATGCCCAGAAAGACCTCCCTCCTCAGAGGATCTACATTCTTGACAAGCTTTCCTTGGCAATCATTAACGCTGAGCTTCACCCACCAGGACTGGGGGGATTATTAACTAATCAAACTGCCCGGTGAGCTATTTCACATAATTATTACCCAAAGAACACACCCCACAGGTGAGGGGTAAATGGTCAGGGCAGCCATGGAGCCAAGGCAGTGTGAACTAGCAAAAGGAAGAAGGTCACATGGACCACACAGGGGACTAGCATGTGCCCAAACCCTCTGCCTAGGCTAGAGGACAATGTGGGTCAGAGAAGGACACAGGGCCCAGGTGGGAAGGGGTGTGACTTGCAAAAGGCCTCATAGCCAATGAGAAGCTCCGATGGGCTGGAGCCTCCCTACCGCACGATTCTTCCCATTGGTGAAGTGTGAGTCTGGGCCTTGAAGTCAGGGCGACCTGGCTTTGAGTCCTGCAGTCTCTCCAGGACTCACTTTCCTCTGCTGTAAAATGAGGACGACGGTGTTGATTTGAAGTCCCATTTATTGAGCATTTAGTCTATTCCAGGCCCGGTATGGGCATTTCACACTCCACTGAATTTTCACAAGATGCTTCTGGATGTGCACGTTTATAATCCCCAGAGTGACTACCTCCTTGGTCTGTTCAAGCATTACCAAGAGCCTGTGTGTGAGGGCTGGGCGCACAGTAGGTGTTCAACAGGGCACCTGTCCTTATGATGTTGTTAAGACGGAGCACCTTCCTTTTTGGGCCTGCCACAGGCTACTAGGTAGACTGAAAACCGATCCTCCTTGTTCCTCGCTAGGATGGTACTTTTCCTGCTAACCTAACATCACAAGCAACACACTTCACATTTGAATACAGTGGTGAATTAAGATTTCCAGTGGCTGAAATGTGACATGAGGTCATTATTCTAGCATTATTAAGCGCAGGCTTTTAAAAAGGGCTGAGGCAAATGCATTAATCAAAAACCCATAAAGAATGGGAATAATGGGTCCTTCGAAATCAGCCCCCAAGAATGTGCAGCTAGAGCTCAGGAAGGTGGAAATAGTAAGCCCTGCCTTCCCTGAGCCTGGAGGCTAGACCCACTGTGCCCCTGCCTGAGATCCTCCCAGAACCCGGGGGCCCCCCCCCTCCCCAGGCAGCAGTGTGGGGGTGGGGATTCTGGCTGCAGCTGTCCTGGTGATCCCTTCCTGCCCCCAAAGGCCCGACAGCCAATGGTTACTGTGAAAAATGGTTCACTTTGCCCGGGGAGGGGAGAGGATGGGGGGGGGGGGCAGCCAGGCCTCTATATGAAAAGTGAGAAGGAAAAAATCATTTTCACGCCTAAAACGCCTCTCTCAAACACGGCCCCCGGCAGCGTCCCACAGAGCGCTGTGAAACAGAAGCGCCACGTGGACAGAAGCACACCTGGAGACAGGTCTCTGTGTTCCTCGGCCTGGGAATGCCACACTGGGCTTGGCATCTGCGTAAGGAGGTGCAAAAGTGGTCACCTCAGCAACGTGAATCAAGGGTGACCCCCTCCACCGTGAGCTGGAAATCTCCCCGCTACAGTTTCATCTCTTTGGGCCTTCAAGGAAGGGCCTCAGGGATATCCTGGTACTTTGGGGAGAAGGGAGGTGTCATGGTGATTAGCTGAAATTATTAGAGGAAGTTTTTTTCCTCACTTTTCTTACAGAAGCCCAGTTCTTCCTCCCTGAGCAAAGTGAATTCATGTCCATGATAATGAGCTACAGCTGGCATTTCCGGGGGTAAGTCAGAGCAGAAGGGGTGCAGCAGAGGGGCAGAGAACCCAGCTGTGTTAGGACCTACCATAAACAGCTTGTGGGAGAGCACTGGGCAGGGAGTCTAAGGGTTCGAGTCCGACTGGGCCATCCCTGGGAGGCCCAAGTGACTGCACAAGCTGCATGACTTTGCTGTGCCTCAGTTTCCCCATCCCAGTGTGAGAAAATGGGGACAGCAGTATCTGCCCAGCACCCATAGGCACTCAGAGAACAATGCTGGAGGCATGACCTGCACGGCCAGGTGCTTGAAACTCTTTGGCCAACCCAGACTAGGAATCATTTAACCCCCCAGAGGCCTGGTTCAGCCTCTGTCTTCCTCATAGCAATAGGACACTGGAGCCCAAACAAAGCTGTCATTAATGGAACAAGGCTTACTTTATCAGGAGAGATGCTTTCGCTTTGAAAGTCAAATCTAAGGGTTCAGACAATGAGGGATGTTCACAGCACACCCAGGCAGGCTGGGTGGGGGCCCAGCCAAAGGATCTGCCCCTCCCCATCACCCTGCCTGTAAGAGCCTGACCACTGGGTTGCCTTCCTCAGACTCCTTTTCTGTTCTTTTCAGGCCCTTAAGGAAATCTCGACAGTGACAAGCAAAGACTTGATCACTAGGAAGAGACTAAAAGGCAACTAAAAGATAAAACTGATGCTTCCAGAAGAGAAGCCACGTGTGAAACCCGGCCCAGAGACATTGGGTAGCTTGCTCAGGGCCACACAGCGAGCTGGGCCCAGGGTGAGTCCTGAAGCCTCCAGTGTTGAAAAGCAATATTCCATTAGCTGGCCCTCTGTGAGACTTGGAGGAACTATCCCTGGGAGGATGGTGAAGATTAAACTGCAGAAGACTAGGAAGGAGAGAAGAGGGAGGAGCGGGGAGTGGGGAGAGCACTTTCCCTTTCTCCCGCCCCTGATCCTCAGCCTCTGGGTAAGCCGAAGGTCTCGTCCTTCTTCACACGATTTCCTTTTTTATCACTTACCTTTTTTAAAAACGATCAGTCAGGTTCCAGAGAGGACGAGTACCAAAAACATTTAAGAAATAAACCACTGACGTCCCTGTATCTTGGAAATGGTCGCCCTCCCCTCTCGGCACCCTTCTCACAGCTCCTGCGCCCACCTCCGCCTTTCACAAGGACTCCCTGAGAGAAGCATTACTGAGCTCTGATTTGGAGAGATACTTATTTCTTGCCCTGGGGGCAACCGAAGGACCCTTTAGGAGGCAACAGCCCCTCTTTGGAAGTTTTCGAGGCCTCACAGTCCTTCAGAGAAGCGCAAAGTCACTGAGTCCAACCTCTCCCATCCAGGCTGTGGGTCCCCTCCCAGGGCTCCCTTGCCAGCAGAGAGGCTGCAGCAGGCACAGCTCCCGCACTGAGACAGCCCGCAGGGATTCCACCGCCTCTCGTCCCCTCCCATCTTAGCCGCTCAACTGCTGCCCTAGGGTGGCCATCACCCTCCTCCTGCTACAGGGAGGCCTGATGCCCCACCTTCTCCAGGGACACCTGGCCAGTGGAATGCCAGAAACAAGGGGCCTCCTCGCTGGACCTCGTTTCCCCTTTCTTCCCCTTTACCGCCTCTTCCAGACTCACTGTCTGCGTGAGTGCTTCCTCTTTCAAGAAGTCTTCTCTGCCAACCACAGCCAGCTGGCTTCCCTTTATCCTCTGCACTGGCAACCGAGGCTGCAGAGTGTGTTGGAGGATTGCTGTGCGGATCTTTCCTGCCACAAACTGGTAAGACACACAGCGCCGTGGCCCGGTTCAGAGTTCATAAGAACTAGGTAAGCACTTGCTGAATGTATGATCATTTCCCCCCAAATCCCACTCTCAATAAGGTAAATAACTCCCTATGCAACATAAAAAGAAATCACAAGGTAGCATGAGTCATTGCTAATTGTGTTCGGGAGTTTATGAACTTCTGGTGGATTTATTGACCTATGGCAGAGAAGACTGGGATCTGGGCTAACATTATTAAAATGGGCAAATTCTCTCCCCACCTCCCCCTCCCCCAAAAAAAGATTCTGTGTGAGTCGAGGCAGTGCCCCCAGCTCCAAAACAACAATGCCTCTGCCAACCATTCCACCGTTATCACTCTCTTCTCCATGTCTTGAAGACTTGTTGGTCTTCAAGAATTATTTTCTCAATTCAAAGGCCACTGTAAGGTCAGAGCAATTCCACAGGTACGGGCATCTAACCCCGGGGCAGGGAGGCCCTGGGAGAGGGGAGGGCTTTGTGGGGAGGGAGAAGGTGCCAAGATGGCGGAGGCTCACTTGAGCCTGGAGGGGAACTGCCTCTGCTGCCTAACAGGTAGAAGGGAAGGGCAGGAGGAGGGAGCCGGTGCCAGGGGCAGGTGGCAGAGCAAAGGCAGGTAGCTGAGTTCATCCAGGGCTGGGGCTGTGTTAATGTGATATCAAAACGGAAGGGGACCAAGGGGGTTTACTGTCTTGTCAAGAGCCCTGTTGGACCTCATCCAGGGCTGGGCCTCATGTCATTATTTAGGTCCTTCATCAAAAGCAGCTTCACTGCCCTACCCTGAACCTCCAGAGGGAGTTGACACAAAGCACATTATCACTGGGCGTTAAAAAACTGTTTTCAAAAAGCATCCGTAGGACCCAGCCTGCATCTTTGGCACTATTGCCTCCTTCTTCCCCATACATGGTCAGATTCACCTTTTATTGTACATTTTCTCCAGCCTCTCAGTTCTGATCACACACCTCTCCCCCAACCCCGACATACCCTCCCCTGTGCCTCCCACTGTGTGCTCTGTAGTTTCACCATGAGGCCTCACCTCATCTCCAGCCCACCTCCTCCAGGAAGCCTGCCCTGAGAGCCTGCTTATTCAACCACTCACACTGTGATAGTTCTGGAGCCTTGCTGGAACCTGTGATTTTCTGACTCTCATAGGCTGTCACTGTCCAAGGGTCCCTGATGTCTCAATTGTACCCATAGGATTTTAATGCATGGAGGTAACTGAACGACCCCCGGGGAGGCTAATGCCATTGAAAGAATTTATTACTTAAATTTCCCAAGAGAAGGGGATACATCACACCACACAGGACCACAAGGGGAACACTAAGTTTTGGCTAAGAGGCAGAAACAGGAACAAGGGGAAGGTCTAGGCCAGAGCCTTTATTGGGGTCTCTATGGGAAAGTGGGGCAGGGCAGGGTAAGCAGTTTAGGATTGGCTCATCTGAATAACTCCAGTGGGCTCTGGGCCACAGGGGCTGTCCTAGTTGTCTGGTACCTGCTCTGGGTTGGTTTAGGGCAGGGGAAATATTGGTTTGGAGTGTGAGAGTGAGATAAGGAGGTGGTTCAGAATAAAGAGTCTGGATAGAAGGGGAGATGTAAACAACTTTGGCCGTTGGTCTGGCCCTATGGTTAATAGGTGCCAAACAAATGTAAAGAATCAAAGCAGATATGGAACTCCCATCCACTCGCTTCCTGACACTTAGCTCAGCGTCCAGGGTTCGTGAATTCAATCACTCTCTTGTCAATACAGCAATCCTCCTGTCCCTTGAACTCTCTGATAGTTCCTTAACACAACCCTATCCCAGGATGAACTCATCTGGGTTCACTGCCTCAACTCGTGGCCACTAAACCCCGGCACCAGCGCCCTCCGCCCTTGCCTCTGCCTGCTACAATAACAGAGGTGCTTCCCAGCCTTCCCAATCCGGAATGCACCCCAATGCTTCCCCAGCGACCTCTGTGCCAGGGACCATCCCTCTCTAATGAATCTCTCCCATCGGCATTCACAATTCTTAAAAAATAATAGCAACAGCAAAAAAAAACTGGGGGGGGGGGGAGAACCTGTAATTTATATTCTAGACAAAAGACTAGTTTCCCAAATAAAGATCGTCCCCATCCCCCTGTTCAATAAAAAAAAAAAAAAAAAAAGGCCAACAACCAGATAGATATTGGAGAAAACATATGCATAGACGATTCATAGAAAAGGAAATGAAAATGGCTCTTCTGTCTATGAAAATATGTTCACCCTGATTCACGGCAAGAAAAATGCAAATTAAAACTATATTGAGAAACTATTTTCGTCTCCCAGATTGGCAAATATCAGTAAATTTGGTAACACTGTATGTCAGAAGATGTGGAAAAATGAGCATTCTCATACTTGCTTGTAGGAGTACACATTCTCATCAATTCTGTGGAGAATAATTGGCTGATATCTTTCAAAATACAAACTCACACACCTTCTGACCCATCGATTCCACTTCTGGGACCTTACTTACCCCATGTGAACGCACCTACACTGCAAAATAACAAAAGCACAAGGTGATTCGGTGGGACATGGTGATGTTCAAACAGGAGATTAGTTAAATAAATTATATGACATCCACGTAGTGGGGGAACACACAGCTGTAACTAAGAATGAAGAAGCTATACACTGATCTGGAAGCTTCTCGAGATAGCTAGCTGGGAAAAGAAAAACTCGGGGGCAGAAGAGCGCGTGCAGTGTGCTACCATTTGTGGGGAAAGGCTCTACCTGTGTGTTTACCGACTCATTCATGCAGTATCTCTGTAAGAATCTGTAAGAAATGAGTGTCGTTCCTGAGAGCAGGAAATTGGGAGGCCAGGGGACATGGGGGTGAAGACTTTCACAATGAAATCTTCAGTTTTTGCATTCTAAACCATATTCATTTATTTCCTAAGAAAAAAAAATAAAGATGTGTGCGTGGGGGGGGCCAAACACAAAATTAAATAAACAAATAAAACCAGACCCTCCCTCACCCACTTCCCTTTCTGGCATCCACGCTCTCTCTCCTCATCTCGACAGACACATTTTTGGAAAAGCTGTCTGCCAGCTGTCTCCTTTCCCGCCTGTCCTATTCCTCGGCTATCTCAGTCTGACCTCCCCCATGGCATTTACTGGTCTCTAAGTCCAGCAGCCACTTCTCAATCCTCATCTTACAGCTCTGGCTCCATAGACTTCACGGCAGGCCAGGCTCTCCTCCTTGAACACTCTTCCATGGCATCACACAATGGGGGTTCCTCTGTTCCCTCTCTGGGAACTCCTCCAGTCTCTGCAGGCTCCTGGTCCTCACTCTCTGAATGCTGGCACTCTTCCAGCTCACCTCTAGGCCTCCTCTTCGCTCTTCTCTTCTTGGTCCACACACGCTCCCTGGCTCATCCACCCCAGGGCCTCACTCACCTTCTATCTGCATGTAACTCCCAAGTCCATATCTCCAGCCAGGCATCGCTTCTGAGATCTCCCAGGGGTCTCTAACCCAACACGCTCAACATGGATCTCGCCAGCTTGCAGGCAGTTTCGGCCTCCCCCAGGAGGCTTCCTTGCCTGTGTTCCCTGAGTATCGCTTTCTCCTCCCCCTTGGCTCCCCTTCTGGGCGCCTCTTCATTGGCTGTACCAGCCTCTTCACTGGTCTCCTTCATGTTCTTTCCTACCTCAGGGCCTTTGCACACACCTGCACCCTGAATACTCTCCTCCACTCTCCATACTGGCTTCATCTTGATAAATTCTCATCCGTCTTCTAGAACTCAGATTAACATCATTTCCTCAAGCCTTTCCTGACCCCTGGACCGATGGATCTCAATTGAGGGTGACCATGACCCCAGTGGATATTTGGCAACGTCTAGAGATATTTTGGTTGTCACACTGGGGTGGTGGCGGGGTGTGTGGCAACTAACATCTAGTGGGTAGAAGCCAGGGATGCTGCCAAACATCCTACAATTCGTGGGACAGCCCCACAGCAAAGAATTATCTGGTTCGAAATGTCCATAGTGCAGAATTAAGAAACCCTGCCTTAGACTAAATCATGTCCCTATGACACACTTTCATAACATGCTCTATTCCTCTTGCATACCACTTATCATGATCGCGATTAAATATTTAACTGTGCAAAGGTACTGGCCAGGTTCCATTTTCTAAGCTTTATGGGGCGAATCAATGAATTCGTGTCACTGGCTTATGTTTTGCTCTCCATCTCCACCCCCAGTGCCCAGCCTCAAGCACAGAACCTTGAGCTTGGCAGTGAAAATGTCCGAACTGATACAAAATGCGCAGGGCAGGGATCGACCTATCCTGAGCAGAGATTACCCTGTGTCTTGGCCTGAAACCCCGCAGGGTCCTCTGTAGCATCCAACAGCAGTCCTTTCCCTTTCCCTTGACCAGCTTCTCCCCCTGTGCCAGAATATCTAACTGCACAGCTTCAGACACCCCTTCAAGCCGTTGTCTCCACTCAGGTGGTTCCAGGGGCTCCTCCAAGCCAAGTGGGTCCAAGCTTATCACCTCATCATCTTGTCGAACCAGCTGCTCCTCCTGTAGGCTTCCCCACCATTCCCCCAGCTGCTGAACCTGAAACCTGGGCACCCTGTGCAGCCCAGCCCCCCTTCAGACCTGCTCCCTCCACCCACCCCAATGATGTGGCTTCAGTGTTCCTCCGTTTCTCCTTCTTGGCTTCTTGGCTCTTGCCTTAAGCCTCTTTCCCTCCCAGTCCACTTGTGACCTCAGTCCCAGCTACATCCTTCTAAGGCGAAAATTGGCCTATATCGCTTCCTGATTAAAAACCCCTTCAATGCTTCTCACTGCCTACAGTGTGGAGGCCAAATCCCGAGCCTAGTTTAAAACCCTTCATACTCAGTGACTCCAGCCCCAAGCACAAACACCACTGTGCCGCTAGCTTCGCGCCACATTTTAGGCTCTGCTCTCCCCATTTCTCCTCCCTTTCTCTCCCCTTCCCTCTCTCCTTTCTCTTCCCTTCCCCTTTCTCTACTTAGATGCCTGGAGATCTCATGGTTATCCTCGAAATCTAGTTCAGACACTCCTTCCTCAACATTACGGAGGTCTCTCAGAAAATTAAACATAGATTAAACATATACTTCTGGGTATATGTCCCCCAAATTGAAAGGGACTCAAACAGCTATTTGTGCACCAACGTGCATTGCGACACTACTCATAACAGCCAAAAGGTGGGAGGAACCCAAGTGTCCATCGACAGATGACTGGATAAACAAAATGTCTATCCATACAATGGAATAGTATTCATCCTTAAAAAGGAGGGGCATTCCGATGCACACTGCAACACAGAGGAACCTTAAAGCATGATGTTAAGGGGAAAAAGCCACACGAAAGGTCACAGGTTGCATGAGTCTACTTACATGAGGTACCTAGAGCAGTCAAATTCACGGAGACAGAAAGAGGAATGGTGGTTACCAGGGGCTGCGCGGAGGCGGGAACCTGAGTTAGTGTTTACCAGGTACAGGGTTTCAGCTTTGCAATGTGAAAAGAGCTCCACCGTTAGGTGGTGGCGATGGTTCCACCGCAGTGTCATGTACTGAATAATGACACTGAAGTGTATGTTTTAAAAAGATAAAAATAGTAAATTTTACGTTTGTGTATTTTACCACACACACAAAAAAAGGTGAAAATAAAACCCAAACTCCCCTCTTCTTGTTGAAACCCTCTGTATGCTACCACCATCTCCCCAAACCCCGTCCACACACCCTCGATTCCCCACAACGCGCCCTGGGTGGGGCTGACTGGACCCTCCTCTGTGTAGCTTGCACACATGCAAAGCTCACTGCAATTATGGACTGACATCTTGTCCTCCCAGCTTGAAGGTCTCTGCACGCAGGGACCATGTCTAACTCACTACTCCTGCTCCAGCATCTGGCCTGCAGTCTAGGGCAGTCTATAGTCCATCAGTAAGGACTATAAGAAAAAATAACCCAAACCAACCATCTTGGGTTAATTCTACCCCAAATCTCATAGCCCATTGTCCCCAGAATAGTGATTTACTTCCAAGATTCATCCACAAACCCCTTTCCCCGCCCCCAGAAGATAAATCTTGGCCCTTCCATTAAGCAACAAGGTCAAAAAAGGCTTCCATGGACAAAGATAATAAACAGCTAACTTGAGAGGCATAAACAAAATAAAACCAGGGCTGGGTTGGGGTAAGTGTGCATGCATGGCCCTTGCTTCTACACCGCCATGCCCTGTCCTCTCCCTCCCCTGTGCAGGGGGTAGTGGGCTGATTCACTTCCTGTGTCCCTTCCCAGGGCAGTGAGAGAGGGGACCACAGAGAAGCCGAGTGCTTAGAGCACATAGTGATGATTAGTCACTGGCTGGGAGGCAGCTGACCTTAGCACGTGGGTGGACCACAGGCTTTCCTCCCCTACCCCCCCCCCTTTCTTATGTAACCCAGGATCTGCGAGGCAAAGAGAACTTGCCCTTGGCTCACAGTAAGAGGCCCAGCAGGCCCAGAGCCTTCCCTTTTCTAATAGTTTACATCCCACCCTATAAGCCCTTGGAGCACCCATGGACTCCAGGTTCACACACAGTCCACATTTATAAAACGGGGGCTGGAAAGAGAAAACTATCTCCTGGGTCCTGAGAGTAATCCCTTGGAGGGTCTTCAGAAGTCATCTAACCCCAAGATCATCAATCAGAGACAGTTTTGCCTCCAGGGAATATTTGGCAATGTCTGGAGAGTAGTCAATTTTGGTCATAAAGAAAGAAGTGAGAGGTAGTGCTACCGACGTCCAGTGGGTGGAGGCCAGGGATGCTGCTGAACACCTACAGTGCACGCAACGGCCCCACAGCAAAGTATCCATCCGATATGTCAATTGTCCCTGATCTAAGTCAAACTGTCTCTTTCACAGATGAGGAAATCGGGGCTCAGGAAGAGATAGGGCCAACGTCAACTGTGAGTTAGTGTCAGAATTAGAATCCAGGGCTCCCCACCAGCCACGCCGGCCTTCAGCTCCTAAGAGTACAGTGACCAACTCAAAGACCAGTGGCAAGGTGGCAGAGTGACTGAAGTTGGGACCACGGGACCCAGAAGCCCATGATGCCTGGGCTCTGTGCCTCTGGCAGGCTCCACCAAGGTCACTCTGGCCATGGGGTTCCCAAACAACCAAAGAGGAAGAATGTCTTAAGGGGCTATGGTGTGTCCAGGCAAAATGCCTGTTTGAGGACTAAGCAAAAATTTCCACTTAAGTCCCTACAGAGCTTGCTGGGGCTAGTCCTGGCCTGGTTTCAAGGCTGGAAGTGAGTACAACTCTGTAAGATAAACCTTGGCTTAGAGACCGGGGCATGGGTGGGAATTACACCTTGGGTCACTGTCTGTTTTCCTGGATGCCAAAAATGACGGTCTCTTACACCTGTTGGCTCCTCACTGACATCTTGCATAATTTCAAAATAACATCTAGAGTCACCCTTGTCTCTTTCCTGCAGGAGTCAACACCGTGTCTCCAACCATGGGCCAGACACTAACCAGGGCACAGGTCTAGGCCTCAGAGCTGACAGTGCAACCCCATTATTTACAAAGGACTGACTCACTTCGTGCCATAACAGGTGTACTTTTCCATCTACTGTTGCTGAAAGCCATGAAACGTGTAGTGATAGTGGTGATAAAGAGAAGGTCAGGGGATGGAAATGCCTAAGCTAAGTCTCGGCTGTAGGCCTCAGTCTCTTCAGGGCAAGGGAGCCCACAGGGAGTGGTTGGGGGGTAGGGTTTAGGGGGAAACCCACAGTGGCTTCAGATATAGGCAGAGTCAGCATGATGAATTCATGTCTTCAGGCAAAGCATTATCATTGTTCCCTTCACCTGCCCTGCCCCATTCCACTCCAGTTTTTCCAACAAGCTGGAAAACGGCCCGCACATCATTCCAGGCCTAACTTCTGGAGTCCTTCCCCCAACATGGAGCCTCAGGTGCATTCCAGCTCTTAACTGGGGAAACCAGGATAACCACAGAAAAAGATTTGGGGATCAACAGCAGGGTTTGGGGGAAAAGCCAAAGCTCCCCATGGGTCTAGTGTGAAGGCTTGCACAGGAGCTGCTTCCTCCCTAAGGGGGCTGCTGACCATCCTGACCTCTCTGTGTTGCCTATTTGGTTGATAGAGGCAGCATGGCATGGAGGCTAAGGCTAGGGTCTGGAGCCAGACCACTCAGGCCAATTCCTGTGCCCTTGCTCCCTGCAAGTGTCATCGTGGGCAAAGTTATGAGGCTCAGTTTCCCCATCTGTAAAGTGGAGATGATACAGTTTCAAACTCATAGGTTATTGTACAGATTAACTAATATATGTAAAGTGCTTAGAACAGGGCCTGGAACCCAGTTAATCGTTATTAAATGTTTATTACTGTTATTAAAAATGCAGTCCTCTCCCCTCTAAGGAATGAAGAAAAGAGGCAGGGTCTAGATTCCCTGGGAGTGTGAAGAGGAGAGATGCTTCCAGGGACCCCAACTTCCATCCGTGCTCCTGCAACAGCTTCCTTGAGAAGTCTCCTTGCCACCAGTCTCTTCCCCTCCAATCAACTCCGCATGGCCCCAGAGTTTTGCCTTAGAACATAGATCATATTCTGTTGCTGAACCAATCGTGGCTGGAAGAATGAGGTGGGAAAGGAAGGCTGAAGTTGCTTGGTGTGAGGGGAGGTGTCTCTCATATTTTTTATCCCATAGAAAGTTCCAGCTTCCACCCAAGACATAGTTCTTGGACTTTCACCCCCACATCCCACGCTCGAACTTCTCTATCCTGCTTGTCCCTACACACAGTGTCTCAGAATTTCAAGTTCCTGGGCCCCTAAGAGAATCACCTATATCAGATTCCTGAGTGATGCCTCAGAGCCCCAAGTCTTCCCCTGGCCTTGCAGAAGAGAGAGCGAGTGGCCCAAACGGTGATGCAAGCTTCAGAGCAAACTGTAGTTATTTCCTCCTCATCCTTCCTGGCCCATGCCTATGATTGCACACTCTCAGACTGGTTTGTTATCCTTGGCCCACGCAACCTGAAGCTCCACCCCTCTCCCCAGGACTGCAGGGATCCGGCTTTGGTCCTTGGGTTCTTCAGCATCCTGGGGAACTTTAAAAGGCTGCCTAGAGAGGGCGCAATTTTCACCACTAATAGAGGAACCACCCACCTTTGGAGGGCTGCATTGGGAGGTTTCTATTCACCATGGGGTTCTGACAGGAACACTTCTCCCTGGCTCTCTCAAAGTGTCTGTGAGGGTGGACATCTGATCAGCCTAGGAGCTGCCCCTCTGGGTGACTGGAGGCAGCTGGCCTGAAGCACCTTCGGCAACCTGGTGCAGGGGACAGAGACCCAGCTTTGAATTAGCTTGAGTCCAATCAAGGCTCCAGTTCTGCCTCCAACAGATCACTCCTCATCTCTGGGCCTCTATACAATGAGGAAAAGCGGGCTGGATGCACCATTTATTTAACACTTATTAATCGAGCACCCACTACACACCAGGCACTGCTCTGATACCTGGAGAAAGAGCAGTGAACAAAACAGAGAAAGCCCTGCCCTCGTGGAGCTGATAGTCCAACAGGGACGACAGATGGTAAACAAGAAAAAAAAAAGTAAAATATACAGGATGTTAGATGGTGATAAGTACTATGGAAAATAAAGAGAAGGGGCATAGGGATATGATCTCTAAGGCTGATTCCAGCTGAGAAATTATGGGTTAAAGGGCCTAGTAACCGGCAGTAGAAAGCTGGGCAGGGCCCTCGGTACGCAGGGGCAGTAGGGTCTGGGGGAGGCGTATTGATGTAGGAGCTTAAATCTCAGCTATGCTCTCAGTGGCCTCCTCTAGGAAACAGAACTGACCAACTCTGGGTGTCCTGACCTCTCCTTGAGCCAAAGCAGACACCAGGGTCTGCTAGGAGTCTAGGGGTATGGGTTCCTGGCAGAGCCTTAGTCTTCGGGGCATTGCCAAGGAAGGTTTTCTAGGGCCCTCGCTAAGCCTCCCTACTTGACCCTGGCCTTGGATGAACAAGACGCTGACCACTTCCACCTCCAGAGGCTCTCACACTGCTTCTGTCTCTCCTCCCGGACCCTCCCCCATATGGCAGCGTGCACCCCCTCACTGCATGGGGAAGGAGAAGAGGGATTAAACATTCTCCTTTTTTCCCACCGATTTTAGGAGTTTCTCTCAAATACAGTAGAGACTATATTTGATTAATAAATACTTCCTGTGTACCTACTGTGAGCTCAGGATGAGGTCAGCTCTCTGAAGGATTCCAAGAAGCATGGTCGCTTCCCAGAGGGATTTACAGCTCACCTGGGCCAGGTCAGGCTGACAAACACGCACGGGAGGAAATAGCTACAGTTTGCTCCGAAGCTCGCAGCACTCTTTGGGCCGCTCTCTCTCTCTTAAAACCTTGCAGATTCTGTTGTATCCATTTTACAGATGAAGAAATTGAGGCCCAGAAAAGCAGATTCTCTTTCCCCAGTACACGGCTGCCCCCACGGGGTGGTAAGGAGAGAGTAGGAGGCAATGAAGATTAATGTTTCCAAATAAGATTTCCTGGAGGAGTAGGTGAGCAAAGGGCCTCTGCCTCCAAGCCAGGGCAGGCCCAGCTGGGCATGTAACCTGCCTCTCTCTGTCTCTCCTCGGACTGACAAGAAAGGGACTAAAGGTAAAGTGAAAGCCTATCTGTCTGGAAAAGTACATGGGATTGTGGATGGGCTCACCGGTTTAAAAAAATGCCAAATTGCTCCAAGTGGATAAGGATGTCAAGGAACCTTGGTGGTAGTTAGTGGTGGGCACCTTTTTGGTCCAACTTTTCAGAGTGCCCTTTCTTCTGCTAACCAAGGGCAGAGAGCCTTCAGCTACAAAAGAATCTCTGTTGTTTCAGGTTAATTCATTCAGTTCTTGTTCCAGGCACTCTAGCCTCAGCTCTGAACAAAACAGGGCCCTGCCCTCCCGCATTTCTTTGCTTAGCAAGGAGCAAGCTCTCTCCTGGAAGAGCCTCCTGACCAGATTTTATTTCTTCTTGGAGATGCCTTCTTGGCCTACCCCTTTCAAGGGAGGAACCTCAAGGGAGAGAGAGAAGAAACAAACCCCTGCTGAGTCAGGGGCAAGCAAAAATGGAGAAGCAACCATCTGGCTCTTGAAGACTGTGGTTTGAGGTCCAGGTCCACCACTTTTCAGGAGCAAATGACTTAACCTCTTATAGCCTCCTTTTCTTTTTCTTTTTTTCTTTTTTTCCCCCCCTCATGTGCCAATGGAGTAAGACCGGTTTAATATGGGGGTAAAATGAAGTCAGAGATGTGTCCATGTTAGCTCCTCTCAGATCCACTGACCTCCCCCAGCCTATTCCCTCTGGTTCTGCATGGGAAAGGGCACCTTTCATCCCCATCCCCACCCTGAGCTGAGCCCCCCTGGCAGCCTAGGCTGGAGAAAGCCGATCCTGCTCAAATCAGCAAGGGTTACTGAGCTGTAGATCTGTGTCCTCGCCATGCTGTGGACCATCCTCTCTCCACTAAGGCTTGGAAATGCTGGGAGAGCCAAGGATGCCCAGCCCTGGCTGAAGAGAAACCAAGGATGCCCAGCCCAGACAGGACAGAAGCCAGGACTCCCCGTGCCTGGGCACCCACTTCATCCAACAACGCCCAGGCAGACCCGCCCCCCCGCCCCACGCCCCTGGGGCCAAGGGCCGCCGCCTTACTAGCACCCAGTCTCGCTCAGCCCTGTGTCCTAGCGTGTTATCTGGCCCGAGGAGGCGGGAAGCACAAATGTAAACATCCTTAAGAAATCGCCAACTCTGCAGTCACCATCCAAGGACTTTTTTTTAAGGGACTGGAGGCGGCGGAGGGGCGGGGGGCGGGAGGGCCGAGACGCAAAGGCTCGGAAGAGTAGGAGATGGGGAAAGCGAGAAGGCAGGACTCGACCGATTTCAGCGGAAGCCCGGAGCGCCCGCAGCAGCCGCCCCACCACGGCTTCGGCTCCCGATGGCAGGAGGCGCGCGGAGGGCGTGCGGGGAACCGGGCTGCATTTCACCGCCGCCCGGCGCACCGCCGTCCGGGCGCGAACTTCTCCGGACCCGCCCTCGGAGCGGCCGGCGGGCCCCAGGGAGCCGGCGGGCGGCCCCCGAGCAGGGCGCGCGTGGACGGGGAGGCGGGGAGGGCGCGCGCGCTGGGGCCAGCGGCGGCACGGGCGGGGAGTCCCGCCCTCGGTTACCTGGATTCCGAGGGCCACAGTGTCCAGCTGAGAGGGCGCCGGGACGCGACACTGGCAGGCCAGACACCTGGGCGCTCCTGGGGCGCAGCAGTCCCCAGACACGCGGGCGCTGCACCTGGCCAGGCCGGTCGGCGCGCCTACCCCGCGAGTCCTGCTGGCGATCCCCTCCCGCGCGGGGCGGGGCGGGCGGGGCAGCGAGGCCGGAGGAGGAGCCGCGGGAAGAGGGCCCCCTCCCCGCCCTGGGCCTGCACCTAACCATCGACCAGCCCCCGAGGCTGGAATCAGTGACCGCCAAAGGGTCGCCTCGCCACTTGCCAGGCTTTGGTGCGACCAAAGCCACGAGCCCAGGTGGAGGCAGGGGGTGCGCACAGACCCCTTTACCCCCATGTCCCTCCACTCCCTCCACGCCCACTCCCTCTCCCAGGGGCCGAGGGCTGGGAGCCCCGGGCATCCTTGAGGGCCAGGCCTCTGACCGTGCTCTAAAGAAGAATGCATGGGGAGCACAGGGAAGAAAAAAACAGCTGGGTACCCGCAGCCCCACCCGCATGTCCTTTTTCCCGGTGAGAGAGGCTCCTCCTGGCTGTTTGGCTTTGTCGTCAGTTCTACTTGGCACTCTCCGGAACGGCCAAGAAGTCAGGGTGGCATGGGGTGGGAGTAGAGGGATTTGCTTTGCCACCCCTCGCCCTTTCCACCAGGTTTCCATTTCCCACGTCTGGACCTCTGCCACTCAGTAGACACCGTGATAAGGGTTGAAGGGACACAGAGGGCAAAGAAACATTTGGTCCCTGGGACCCAGACTTTGTGACTACTCCCAGGTGTTAAAGGAACCGGTTGTAGCCACTTCCTGCCCCCACCCTTCACCCTCCCAGAGGAACTCCGGACATTTACCCTTGAACAAAACTCCCGGATCTAAGTGGGGTTCCCCCCCCCCCCCCCGTTGCAGCCTCAGGGTCTCTGAGTTTCTTCTGCTTTCTGTCTCGCCTTGTTTGCTAAGTGCACAGACAGTGGAAGGACCACTGAACCTGGAGTCCAGGGACCTTCATTTAGCTCTGTGACCTTGGACAAGTCTCTGTCCCTTTCTGGACCTCAGTATCCCCATTTGCAGTGAGTGGTTTCTAGTTGGTTATCTCTAAGGCCCATCTTACGGATCCTAAATTGTACTATTGGGCATCTGGCTTTATAATAAGGTTTTCTGTGGCTGCACATCTTGTAAAGTCTAGATTGGCTTGTCCTTTCAGACACATTCTTGAAGGGAAAGTGGCTGAGGGCATGTAAATAGGTGGGCAGTCAGTCATCCTGTGCAAAGCAGAGCTTGACAAGAATGGCTGGCCTAGGGGAGCGAACTCTGGTCCCAGCTCATGCTGAATTCAGAGTGGCCTCACTCTGATAATCCTCACTTTCCCCTTCCCAGGATGCTGGGAGGCTAAATGAGATATTAGATACGATGCCCTTTGATAGGGAAGGCAAGGGGTTGTGTGCTTTCCGATGTCATTTTTTGAGGCCCATGACGATGATGGACTTGAGAGGCAGAATAGGGCTTGAGATGTTCAAAGCCTAGCGTTTGCCTCATTTCCACCACCGCCCAGAAGCTGCAGCGTGCACAGTGTAGACACGCACCCTTCCCCACCCCCCAACCCCCCCGCCCACCACCACCAGCAACATGAAGAGATGCTCAGTGCCCCACCAGACTCCGGCTCACTGCAGGCCCTTTGTGTGCACCTTGGGAAACTAAAGAGGGAAGATCAAGAGGCTCCCAATCTAAGGGGAGGTGGTCAGTGGATTACCAATGAACCAATCAGTGTGTTTTGGCTGAATACCTGGTCAGCAGGTGACACAGGCACCCAGCTCTGCCCCTAGGGAGGTTAAAATCTAGTTGAACGACTAAACAGGAACAGTTCGGAGAAAGACGAGGAGCGAGGAGAGGCTGCTGTGGATGGTGAGCACACAGGGAGGGCAGAGCAGGGGGATGCGGAGGGCGGTAGCTCAGGGGCCTCCTGTGCAGCCCAAGAAACCTGAAGCACTGGGATATGTACCGGTGACTGGGAGGAGAGTTCTAGTTGGCAGAAGGAGCTGAGCCAAGATGCAAAGGTGGGAATGGGCAGAGGGAAGGGTGCTGGAGTCCTGGGAGGGGTCTGGAAAGCCGGGCTGAGGACTGTAGGCCTGGGAGGACTTTTGAGGCCACACTAGTTGGAGAGACACGGGCACAAGATGTTCCTAGGGAAGCACAGGCCCCAAATTACCTAATGACATGTCAGAAAGGCGGTGAGGTGACATGAAAAGAGTACCGGGAGTCAGGCAACCTGCATTCAAAAGCTTTGAGCAGATGTTTCTCTTTGTTGACCATCACAGAGTAGGAACCATAACCTCTTTTAGGGTTATCGTGGGGACCACAGAATGTATTTGGAAATGCTCTGTAAACTGTAGAGTATTAAGTGACTTTAATTTGTGGGGTTTTGTTGTTTCTTTCAAGGGCCTCAGTAAACATTTCTGGAACTGACCCACATTGGATTGGGCCCAGCGTGTCTCTTCATGGCCATGGGTGTATGGACCACACAAGGGGAGTGGGTGCTGCAAGCGATCAGAGGGACCCAAGGAGGATGGGAAGAAAGGAGAGCAGTGGTCATAAATGTCACATCTCCTTCAGACACCTTTACATTGTAACTCAGATACCCTTTTTGGGAGAATTAGTCTCACCCCATCTTGACTCGGGTCCCCCATCTCCTGCCCTGACCCCCGGTACCTGGGAGTTCAGGGCACATAGTATCAGAAGTTCCCAACCAGGTGCCTACTCCTAAGGGGGCTCACCAGCTCCTCCTTGTGAGCCAAGACTATCCATCTTCTTTGTTCAAAATGCCGTGTTTGACGGCAGGAACAGTGCAAAAGTGACCGTCATCCTCATTTAATGGCAGGACTCAGGCTCCTCACACATTCTCAGCCCTCCAGCACCCAACCCTAATGCACCCCATAAGTCCTCTCCCTCTTGTCATCTCCTCTGTGATGGAGTCGTCAGGGTGGGGTTTACTGCTCCACTTTGCAGATGAGAAAACCAAGGCTGGGATCGGTGCCAGGACCTGCCCAGATCTAGAACGACCCCCTCGCCCACACTGTCGGCACTGCCCTGCTGACAAGGCCCTTTTCTGGCCATCCTCTCATCAAGGCTGGGACTGTTAGCCTCATACAGAAGAAGACATGGCTGCTCAGGGAAAGCAGTGGTTGATGGGAATTTCTCGAAGAGCTTCCCCTTCAGCCCCCGTGTTCAGACAAGTGCTCAGTGCTGTAATGAGTTTCCTAAGGCGGCTGTAACAAATTACCACAAATGCGGTGGTTTAAAACAACAGAAACTGACTCTCTCACAGCTCTGGAGGCTAGACGTGCCAAATGGTGGTGTCAGCGCCCTTTGATGTTTCCACGGGAGAATGTGTCCTTTTCCCTTCCAGCTTCTGGTGACCCCAGGGGGTGCTGGGCTTGTGGCGGCATGACTGCAATCTTTTCCACATGGCCTTCTCCTCTGCGTTTCTGTGTCTTCTTCCATTTGTATGAAGACACCAGTCATTGGGTTCCGGATGATCTCATCTCAAGCTCCTTTACTTAATTACATCTGCAAAGACCTTTTTTTCCCAACTGAGTCACAGTCACGGGGACTGGAGGTTAGGACGTGATCTTATCTTTCGTGGGGACACTAGTCAGCCTGAAGCAGCGTCTTTCTTCCTCCTGGCAGCACCTGGGTGTCCCTGGAGATCAGTTTCCTCCTTTCCTCTTCCTTCAATTCCTTCCCTCATGTCAGCTGAGGTAGGAGACAGCCTCCTATGGCATCTTCTTCCATCTGGCCGTGTTATGGAGGAGAAAGGCAACAAGCCACGTTGGGTAGGAGACAGCCTCCTATGGCATCTTCTTCCATCTGGCCGTGTTATGGAGGAGAAAGGCAACAAGTCACATTGGGATCTTGCTCGGGGCAATGAGTTGGGGAACTCACCTCCCTTTGACTTCCTCTCCCGCCACCTCGCAGTCTGACCATGGCTGTTTTAACAGCATGCTTTGCACCCCTTCCTCTGATATCTTTCCATCATGGGGTACCTATGGAAGGCATCTTGCCCCTTCTGGAGAATGTGCTTACCCCACCCTGCATCTCAACCCCTATTCTGTTGGCCAGGTACTGACAACACTCTGCCAGGAAGAAACAAATCTTTGCTTTCCATGCAAAGAAAGGGCACGGACTCCCAGGCAAACTCCCCTGGGGTAGGGGGCACTGTCCCTCCCCGAGTGTGGATCCTGTCCTTGGAGTAGGATCGAGGGAGCCAGAGCACGAAAGGCAGGCCCATGAAGAGTGTTTGTAGAGAAGGAAGATCCTAGGAGGAGAGGAAGGGGACCTACCTTGTCTGGGACTCACCTTGTCCAGGGCCAGGCCAAATGGCCATGCTTACACTTAGGCACTTGCCTCCCCAAGTAGAGACCATGAGGGCCCAACACCTCAGGTCCCTGAAGGAAGCCCTAGCCCTGCCCCTTGCCAGGTGGGCTCCTCAGGGCTAGTATCCATCAAGAACCAGAGAATCCAAAAGGTCATTTGACCTAAGTAGTAAAGATGCTCAGCAGGAAGCAAAGATGCAATGAGAGGGACCAGTAGACAGACTGAGGTGTCCAGAGCCACCTCTGTCTCAAATGCCAGCTTCCCAGGCCTTTACAGCAGCTGAGGGCCCGCAATCCTCTATACAAGGGGCTTGGGCAGCCCCCTTCCTGCAAGGGGAGAGCTAGAGGACTGGCCTTGAAGCTGCATCAGTAGAGATGTGCACTGCTTTATTTGGATGGCTAGGGAAAGGGCACACAGAGAGATTATAAAGGAGGTTTAGCCCACCGTCCTCTGCGAGCACCATCTTGCCCCACTGTAACCTCTGTTTTTTCCTTCTAGCTTCAGAGGGTCTCTGTCCCTGCATCCAAAAGTGCTCTAATGAGAAAATATAATACCCAAGCCAGTGGTTCTCCGTCCTGGCTGATGTCAGCATCAGCCGCCAATCCAATCAGAAGACTTGGAGGGCCCAGGTATTTTTTAAAAGTGATTCCTATGTGCAGCCAGCATGGAGACCCCAAGGTTGTCCAACTCCCTCAGCTGCCTGACTCTTGCGGTGCCTAGAGAGCCAAAGTCTGTGCCCTCATCCTTCTGCTCCCGCAGTGCGCTGGGTTGGGCTCAGCACATAGCAAACATACTGTATATACAAAGAAATGTGTGCAGAGCACGCAGTCTGCCTTGACCACTTTAGAACACAGCAGTGGTGGTGGGTTTCCCCAGAGGCAGTTGCAATTGCACTTCCTGCCTGAATTCTGGGTCATCCAATGCATGTATCTCACCACTCCCCTGGGTTTCTCCCTCTTCCAGCCCCATGAGCCCCCATAGCTCCGGGTATGGACACTGCACAGGCTGGAGGAGTGGGAAGGAGGGACCTCCAGGCAGCCTCTGGCATCTGCTGTCAGCCTGGGGCCGCTGCCTCTCCTCCAGGGCTAACTGCCTTCAAGGATTGCCCCTGAAAAACCTCTACTGCCCTAGTGAACCCGGAGACCCCCTCCCTGACACCCAGCTCTCTCTCAGCCCCCAGGTATGAGCTGTCTGCAGCTATCCGCAAAATCTGGACTCAGCTCTCTTTCAAGAGCCACGCAAATATTTATCCCCTTTAATCCACACCTAAGAATGTATCCTAAGGGAATAATCCTCAAACAATGAAAAAGCTCTTTGAACAAAGTTCCAGCATTATATCTAACAGCAGGGAACTTGAAACAACCAAAATATCCAGCTCCAGAGTGCTGGTAAGCAGCAGCCCGCCCATCTTAAAAGCTAATTGTGAAGATGGCTGCGACCGGGGAAAACGCCGATGATGTGGTGTCGAGTGCAGAGTTGCACTGGGCAGGAGTCCAGCTATGACAAAGTTGTGTACGTGCACGTACAAGGGCTGGAGGGGGTCTGGGGGAATAAAGAAAACCGAATTCCCATTTCCTAGGTTTGGGATTGTGAGTGGTCTTCTTCTGGTTTCTGGTATTATAGTAATAATGGGTGTGCAATAAATACGTTTTCGTACGTGTGTATATAATAGCAATTATTATTAGTCTTGTGTTCAGAGAAGGCTCTCGTAGGCACCTATTCAAACTCGGGTGTAAATGAGCACAGGTCCTAAGGCGGCGGTCTCTGTGGAGTATTTGCATTTGAAAGAAGCTGAAGTTTCAGACAAAGTGTGGCATTCGGGCCAGGGTGGCAGAGCTATTTTACAGGTGGGGTAAGGCCCTCGAGTCCCCACCCACAGATGAGCCCTTTCTCCATGCTCTCACCCCCTCAGCCCTGTTAGCTCAGTGTGCCTGCCCACTTTGTGGAACAACAGAGGGAAAGTTTACAGGTAACAGCCTCTGAGCCTCACCTGCTCTGCACATTATTTTATTCACTAATAAGACCATCTGTGGGGTCAGACAGGAACACTCTGACGAGGTAAGAAAGGTGCTGAGGGTCCACAGGTAGTATAAGGCAGAGCTGAGATCTGAACCCAGGTGGGGTTCAGGGAGGCAAGGGCCTTCTCCCCTCTGTCTTTGGGTCGGGGTGGCCCGTGCTATCCATGGCCTCCTCAAGGGCAGCCTTGATGGGCAAGGACACTTCTAGAAGTAGGATTGGGACAGTGTGCTGACCCCCAGCGAGGAGGAGGGCTGGCGCCGGGCCTGAGGCTTTTCTTAAAGTCTGGGTGTGGACCTTTTGAAGTTGTGTTCTCAGGAAAGGCCAGAGGAAGACTTGCTGTGCTCTCCGTCCACGCCCAGCTCAGGAGCTGTTAGAGGCAGGAGGCGGAAGTGCTGCTTCGCTGCTCTCGTGGGGCTCGGCTGGCTGGGCAGGTCAGCGCTGGACCGTGATGAACCCTACGACATACCCAGTCTGCTTAAGGCGTGGAAGCCCGGATTTACAAGAAACATTTCACCAGGCAGGAGGGCTTCATTTTGATGAGAGGACTTTTTTTTTTTTTTTTTAAATAATAATTAAAATTTTTTAAAATTAGAGTTGGCATACAGACAAAAGGATTTTAAATGATAGTCATAACCAAAGTTTAACAAGCTCTTACTACAGGCCATTTATCTCATTTAATGCTCGCCAAACCCCATGTCTAGTATTATCCCCATTTCATAAATTGGAAAGTTGAGGCAGGGACTTATACAAGGTCTCACAACTGGGACTCAACCCGGGACTGGACCGAAGTTTGTGCTCTCAGTTGCTGTGCTGTTCTGCCCTTCTTCCTAATCAGAGGGCACCTGTCTGTGTCCAAAATTAAATGTACACACAGAATTTCTCCCGGAATATGTCTGCTCGGAGGTTCGCCACATACGTACCCTACAGCTAATGTTCAAAATAGGACTCCTGCTTACATTAGCCGGCCAGTCTTCGAAGCTTTCTTAGGATCAAGCCTTTGAGAAATCGTCCACTTATGGGAACTACGGAGTGCTCCAGTCAATGTCACACATGAGAATACAAGGGCTGGAGATCTATTAGCTATTCCAGGAACAGTAAGATCCTAAAAGGGCAAGTGACTTGCCACTCCCGCCCCCACCCCCAGGTTGCTCCATGAATTACAGACTGAATCTGCATTAGACTGCTGTCTTCCCTGCTGGCCTTTCTTTCCATCAACAATCTTTGTGCAATTGTTTTTGGGGTGGTTTCTGATATGTGTACTAGAAAGTCCCTTTGGGTCCAGCCTGTATCACATCAGCCTACTAGGTGATTTATTTAGTTCTCCTTTTAAGGACCTAAGTGCCATGTCTTCCATCCAACACGCAGATCTGAGCGAGCCCAGTGGGTTGTCCTGGGCTCCAGTGAAAGCCGCAGCCACGGTGGCTGGGAATCTGCTAAGAGCAGTGGTCCCCATCTTCCTCACTCTTACGTCAATTTCTGACCATAGCTGAGTTGGAGAACACTCCTGAAATCTCTGCTAAATATTTTAGCATGGGCAGGGAGGGAAAAGATAGTTGAAGGCTGTGTAAATATTTTATTTAGCCCCAAGCTGGTATCCTTAATCATAGAACATTAATGTCTTTATCATAATATTCCTGACACTAACAAACAGCCCTTTCTCAGGCTCACATCAAACCCCAGGTGAGAAGACTCCAGACAGAATCTCTTTCTGTTTCTTGAAAACTCTGGTCCCTCCATTTTCCCTGCTCATACCCATGTTACCTTTTGTCTCCCTAGCATGTCCTCATCACCAAGGGCCAAAGGAGAGGTGGGACAGAAGTCATTGTGCCTGCTAATGGATAAGGAAACCGAAGCTTAAAAGGTCAGGGGAGCTGGTAAGGGTTGCTGAACACTTCCTGCCCAACCTTAGGGTCAACAGGGAGGGCCCTAGGACCGTGAGCTTCTACGACTCCTCACTGCCCAAAGTTCAGTTCTCCTGTAATGAATGACTAAACGGAGTCAGCAAATCTCACAGAGACAAAGGGCCATGCAAAATCTAAAGCCTAATTCATGCCCAGGACTGTCAGGGGCAGGGGGCCTCCGGGCAGGGGCTAATCCCAGGCAACCCAGAGTCAGAGACAGCACCTTCCGCACCCCGCCAGCACAGGCCCTGGCTCCAGCTCCCCATTTCACCTCTTTATCAGCAGTAGCATCCCTTCCCTCAGGTACTTCATGCGCCTCCTCTCCCGTTCTCATGACAACCTGATGAGGCTGGTGTTATCACCCTACCTAGCAGATAAAGTCACCCAGGAAGCACACAGAACGGTTAAGTGGCTTATTCAAGCTCATGCACTTGGCAGATGGCTGAATCAGGACTTGAACCCAAAATGCATGTTCTCTTGGTGACTCTAGGTACCAAGCTTGCCAGCTGGCACCTCAGTATTTCCCTTATAACCAACCTTTAGATCACATGTCTACCTGCCTCAGTGCTTGGCGATCTCCTGCTGGGCTCCATCCTGGTTGGTAGAACCTCAGTTTTGAGCCTTACCTGTCTAATGCACATGGCATTTGTCCATTTGAATGACAGACCAGTGTGCCAAGGAGCACTGAGGGGTCTCACCACCTTGGGACCAGGTCAGAAGCTCATAGGTAGTTCAGGGCTCACAGGGTGGGGAGGGGAGGCTTCATCCGGCCCCTGATTTCTGTGACAGATAGTGTGGCAGGCTAACAAAATGGCCTCTCAAAGATGTTCATATTCTAATCCTAGATCCTATGGATATGTTACCTTATGCGGTGAACAGAATTTTGCAGATGTGATTAAATTAAGGATCTTAAGAAGATTATCCTGGATTATCAGTGTGGGCCCCTTGGAATCATAAGTGTTCTTGTAAGGGGGAGGCAGAAGGGTCAGAGATCAGAGAAAGAAGTGTAAAGATGAAAGTAGAGGTCAGAGCAATGCAGCCAGGAGACAAGGATTGTGAGCAGCCCCTAGAAGCTGGAAGGGGCAAGAAAATGGATTCTCCCCTAGAAGGAACACATTTGTCCCAACATCTTGATTAGTTTCCCAGTGACACTGATTTTGGACTTCTGATCTCTAAACTGTGAAATAATAAATTTGTCTTGTTTTAAGTCACTATGTTTATGGTAATTCATTAGAGCTGCAAGGGGAGACTAATACAGATACCAAGATAAACAGGATGTGGTCCCTAACCTAGAGGATCCCTTTATGGGGCCAAGCAGGATCCCCTGGAAGGCTTGTTAAACACAGATCCTGGGTCCCACCCACAGACTTTCTGATGCAGTAGGTCTGGGCTGAGAATTTACACTCTAACAAGCTCCCAGGAAAGGCTATGTTCCCGCCCAGGCTTCACACTTGGAGAAGAACTGCTGCAGAGAATGTACTGAGGATTTTGTTAACGTGGAGTTTCTGCAGTTAATTTGTTCATTTATTTGTTGCCGCGTTTATTGCCTGAACCCGCTGTTAGAGTGTCAGGGCTGGGAAAGCAGCACCTTTGCTGTCGCTGCTAGAGCAGCACCTGGCAATAGATTTGCAATAAGCATCTGCTGAACGGATGGATGGATGAGCGAGGGTTTGGAGCTTACAAGAAATGTTTAGACTGAACACAGTGATGTGGGTGTCCTGGGTGTTGTTGCGGATGCCACAGACTGAATGAAATCCCATGGGGACAAAATGAAGCTCAAGAAGGAAAAGGGTGTAGAGAGGGGCAGCAGGAGTATCCATTAAAGAGGAAGAGCAGCTGGAGGAGAGGGAGGATGAGGAGACCACCAGGGGAAGGAGTGTTTCCAGAAAGAAGAGAAGTGAGCAGCACCAAGGGCAGAGCGCCCAAAGGGGCCTCTGGACCAGGCTGGAGCGCATAACTTCCTTCGTTGGGAGCTGGGTAGCATCTCCTCTGAAGGACTGAATGATTCGGGAGGGTTTAGGGACCCAAACATCCAACCATTTTTTTTCTCTCTCCACTTAGACAATTTATAAAAGCAATATGGGTATGTTGGAAACTATTTTGGAGAATTCTGAGAAGTATAAGGAAGAAAACTGAAATCGCCTATAACTGCCATATCCAGAAATGATCCCTATTTTTTATGCATTTCAGCCTTTATTTAATACTTGTATCTGACACACACACACAATTTTCCTTTGAATTGGGGTAATATTGTTTATATCTTTAAATCCTGTTTCTTTTACTTAATACATTGTTCCATAAATATTGTCATGTCATCTCGAAGAGCAAAGTCTGATTTTTGAAGGGTGGATAATATACTTTTGTACAAATGTGCCGTAACTTGACCGTACCCTTGCAGTAGTCTCCCCTCGGCCGCAGTTTCAGTTACTTGCGGTCAGCCTCGGTCCGAAAATATTAAATGGAAAATTCCAGAAATAAACAATTCATAAGTTTTATATTATGCACTGTTTTAAGTAACATGATGAAATCTCATGCCATCCCACTCTGTCCCTCTGGGACATGAATCATCCCTTTGTCCGGCGAGTCTATGCTGTATGCTCCCTGCCCATCGGTCACTTAGAAGTTGTCGTGGTGTGTGTGTGTGTGGGGGGGGGGGGGGCGGGGAGAAAGGAAGGGAGAGAGATTTTATATTTACATAACTTGTATTACAGTATATTGTTATAATTGTTCAACTTTATTATTAGTTATTGTTACTCTCTTGTGCCTACTTTATAAATTACATTTTATCATAGATATGTATGTACAGGAGGAAACGTAGTACAGTACACACAGTGATCAGTCACTGTCCTTGGTTTCAGGCATCCACCGAAAGTCCTGAAGTATATCTCTTGCATATAAGGGGGGGTCTACTGTATTTCTGAGTTTTTAAATTGTTTCATTACCCTAAAACTAATGATGTTCTGCATCTTTCATGTATTTTTGTGACTTATGTCTTCTTTGGTTAAATATCTATTGAAATCCTTTGCCTATTTATTAATTGGATTATTTCTTTTCTTATCGCTGACTCCTTTATATATTCTGAATATAATGCTTTGTCAGAGAGATGATCTGTAACTATTTTCTCTATGTCTGTGTTTTCATTTTCAGTGTCTTCTGCCTAGCAAAAGGTTTTGTCGATCACGTTCAACTTATTATCAACTATTTCTTTTACAGATTATGCTTTTGGTATCTAAGAATTCTTCACCTAACCCAAAGTCACAAATATTTTCTCCTGTATCTTCTAGAAGTTTTATAGGTTTGCATTTTACATTTAGGACTATGACTCATTTTTTTAAGGTAATTTTTGTATAAGATGCAGGGTAGGTGAGGTCTTTTTTGTTTTTTTTTTTTTGTCTTGCAAATAGATGTGCAATTGTCCTATTCATTCACTTGTGCAAAGTACACGAATGTGCACCTGGGGCTGGATGCTTAAGTGAGCACAACTCCATTTACATACAAAGTGGGCACAGGAATTCACCTTTTCACCTTGCTCCTTGCTCCTTTACCGCAAGAGGAGATAGTGTTTGAAGAAATTACCCTAGGTTTGAGATCAGATTTCTACTTTGTTTCTGGTCTGTCCCTGACTCTCTAGAATAAGTCACGCCATCTCCCTAGGCCTCCGTTTCATCATCTGAAAAAAGGCAGTAACAATCCTGATTTCTCAGGGTTGCGAGGGTTATCAATGGAGGTGACATCCGAGAGCAGGATTCTAGACACACACACTTCCAAACTGAGGAGCTTTCCTAAGGCATGCAGACAGGCCTGAGAGAGAGCAGGGTGAGGGGCCAGGTTGGCTTGAATGGGACAGGGACTCCTGATGCATTTCCACGGAGCTGTATGTCTGGAAAAGCTAGGAGGCAGCTACAAATACTGCTCTTATTCTCTGTTTCTTTGCAGTGAAAGGGCTTCCACTGTCATCCGAGGGATTGAAGTTAGACATCAGGAAGAACTATCCCTGTGCCAGAGGAGGAAGTGAGGAGTAAATGACTTGAAGGTGGGGAGAGTAACGTGGGTTTTTCCTGGTCGCACTTGTCCAGGCTTCCTTCCTTCCTTCCCGCGGGGTCCACAGTGGGCTTGACCTAGCCCGGTCGGTTCAGGGTCGATTCTTGCTCTGACGCAAGGTGGCTTGCTCAGGAAGGGCCCTTACTGCCCTGCAGGTGGCGCCCTTGTGTTGGCTCAGGAGGAGACACCCGCTTGGTCTTTCTCTGCCGCAGTTGTGACCCGTGGCCCGGGTCTGGTCCCCACTGGCCTCCACCGAGATCCGCGAGCTAGGGGCTGCAGGACCCCAGGACTCAGGCCTAAAGGAGCCAGAAGTAGCTGCTCCGGCATCAGAGTGAAGACGGAGAAAACCCTGGGTTTGTGGGCCGCCCACCTGCCCCAAACCTGTCAAGGGTCTGTGAGCCTTTTGTAAGGTATTGCTCAGTGGGTAGTGAGCCGGAAAACCTGGGTTCAAATCCTGGTGCTGCCCCTCACTACCTGAGGACACTGGACAGTCCATAGTTTCTCTGTTTTTCCACTCTAAAAATGTGAATAATCTCTCCTACCTCATAGGGCTGCCAAAATACACAATAAGCACTTAATAAATGTTAGCAATTGTTTATTCAGTACACATAGGGTGTGTCAGAGTCAGGAAAGGTTATATTGCCAACTAGATGAACACTGAATGCTAGGATCACTTTCATAATTGCTAGGTTTTATTAACTGAATGCTAGGTTTTATCTTTATCAAGTAGTTTAAATTTAATTTCAAAAAATTGAATTAACAATTTCAGGTATAAATAATTTTGATTTTAAGTTTTGATATTCATTACTTATCATTTGTATTTGGCCTTTAAAATTTAATAGCTATGTTTCAATATTTTATAACATATAAAATTATTTTTCTCATCTCTTTTCAAAGAAGTTAATTTTTACAGTTGATTTAATTTACATTGCTATAATGAAATACATCGAAATTTTATACTCTTCGTGTAATTAATTTTATTTTTAATCCCATGGATCATCGAGAATGACTGCAAATAGAGATAATGATAGAGCAGTTATGAAAGCGGGGCTCAGACAAAAAAAGGCAAAAAGAAATAGAAAATCTTGAAAGCAACAATCTGCTTAAAATTTTTAAAAGTGCCAACATAAGTGAGCAGATTTTATCTATGCCTCTAGAAAACATTCATACGATTACTAGAAAGGAAAAAAAAAAGAGCTGGATAAACAGTCAACTGTGGATGGCATTCAATAAAGATAAGCGAACAGCAGTAGAAAACATCGATGGGATGTTCTCACAGAATAAAATGATGTGCCCCATATTCAGCCAAACAGAATGTCGTATTTTGGGTGAGAAGAGGCACTGATGACACAATATATACAGAAAACAAAATAATAATACCTGGGTTTAGAAATGACTTCAAATTTTGATGCCAAAATTTAAGGCAGACATATAAGATAAAGTTTTAAAAAGTGAAACAAATAATTAGCTAGGATGTGGACTTCGAAATGAGGTTATTAATTTGGAGAGTAAAAAGTGAGAGAAGAAATAGAACATAAAATTAAAAAAATATGTATTACTGAGATCAATCAGGTAATATAGAGAAAAAAGTCATATCAAATGACTAACATTTATTGTACATGTTTTGAACTACTACAAAGTCAAAATTAAGGAGTATTTTGTTGGTTTTATGCCTTTTATGAAAAGTATAGGCTTTGATTATAGTGACAAACTGAATAACAGCTTTCGATTATAGGCATCGCTTTTAAAAAATTGTCAAGGGTAAACCTCTGATGATGCCACTAATCTGATCATAAAAAAATGTGTATGAGAATTTTGACCAAAAATGCAGAAGCATTCTCTGTGCTGTGCACAGCTCATGGTTTCAGTTCATACCAGGAGATGTGGTTTCAGCTGTACCAATGCAGCATCATTCTTTGGACAATTCAGCAATTATATATGATATTTTCTGGATCTGTCCCAAGATAGAACATCTTGATGAAACACATATCGAATTTGACCTTACAACCACTCACAGACATTTGATGGCAAGGCCAGCGAAATGCTCTTAAAAGGAATCAGAAGTAATTTGGACAAGATATAAAATCATTAGAAGAATTCAGTGAAATAGCAGAAGATTCTCAAATAAAAAAAACGAACCATGATGCTTGACAAAATGAAATTATTTTTAATATTTTTGTTACCCACACTAAGTTGGTATGAACTGATGTTTGTCATTAATAATGGTAGTTAGCAAAAATTTATTTCAAAAAACAGATCTAAATTGGCTGTGTCATTTTTTAAAGAACTGAAAATATTTTTAAATGTTTAGAGAAATTTTTTAAATAAATAGAACAAACCATATAAAATAGGCAATAAAAGTGATATACCAATAAAATATAAGGACATTAGAAAACAGACATAAAATACTCAGATGACTATCAAGGAGAAGGTTCATATTCAAATAGTCCAGTTTATAGAGACTATTTTCTGGCCACTACAGATTAAGGGAGAGTCTCAACTGAAGAGACATTTGAATAAATAAGAAAAATACTGGTATTTTTTGGTTTTCTTTATAATAACCCGGTGTTGACAAATGTGAAGGAACTAAAAAATGCCACATGGATTCTTTATGCTAATTAAGAAACATAAATCGACATAGCGCTTCCTTCATCAAGAAAGTCTTGCTATGAAAAAACACCAGCTGAATTAAAGAGTGTGCCTGGGAAACCATTCTTTCACAGCCTCCCTTTCTCATCTCAGACCAGCAACACATATTTCATGGACTGGCATTCTGAGTGGTACCAAGCTAGATACTGCTTCAGGAGATGTTGAAATCTATATGTGATAGAAATTTGTGTGAGAAAATTAAAATAGTATATAACATTTCCTGTAATAGTAAGTTATCATCTATAAGCCCATTACAGTGTTTAAACATGATACATAAAATTTATGGTTCATTTCTGAATCTAAGTACTGCTTTAAGGAAGCTATTGATAATTCCATTTGCTATTGTCTCAGAAAACTGAAGTTTCTCCATGTAGAATTTAAAGCGAAACTGTCTGAGAACGCAGAAAGATTGTCTAACTTGGCATTTCTGCCAATAGAACAAAAGTTTTGTAAAAACCTTTATTATAACAACATAATTAGGAATTTTGTTGGAATAAAGAGAGACAAATTTTATGAAAAAAAGAAATAATATATCGGTTGCATGTGTTTTTATTTTATTATTCTTTTGAACATCACTAGCTCATCAATAGAACACTCAGACATACCTAGTAATGATTAATTGCTGTCATCTTTAATATTTTACTTTCAGTCATATAAAAACCAGTATTTAGTCTTATGAAAAACAGATTTTTCAATTTTGTTATTATTAAGGTATAGTTGTTAAGGTAGGGGGAGAAGAAATTTTTCTTTTAAGGGCCTGTGAGCCTGATTAATAACTTTTAAATATGTGGACATACGGTAGGGGGGGCTCCATTCGTACTCTGATTTTGGCCCCCAGAAATCTTAGGAGCAAGCCAGAAGACCTCTGCCAACTGTAACATATTATGCAGATGGCTTACACCCCTTCCTTTGAGAGACTCTGAGGCATAATGGGGAAATCCTGGGTCTGAAACCAGAGGACACACTTCACTCACCTTATCTTCCTTTATCACCTATAAATCAAAGGTAATACTGCCTGCCTCACAGCGATGTATAGAAATCTTGTGGAATAATATACACGGAAGTGCTTGATAACACGAAGAGAACTGTCCGGATGGATATATTCTGCCCATGGCCCAAGGCCCCTGGTTTCATGCCTTACCTCCTTCCAAACGAGCAATGGCTTGCCCCAGCGGTTGACTCAGCGGCAGGTCTAGGCCATCGTATTTTATAATACATGCTTCCTCTTACCCACAGTTAACCCAAGGGTGGTCAAGTGACATGGCCAAAGATAAGAGTAGACGAAGATAAACTGGACCAGGGAGGAATATTTTGACCCTCCCACTGATTGCTGCCTTCCTCCCTGGACATCCTGACCTCCGACATGCACTCAACACCTGAGGGCGCTGCTCGGCTTCTCTCTTCCATCTTCTGCCTCCCCTCCTGCATCGCCCTTCCCTTCCACCTCCTTCCTAAACGTAGTCACAGTTTTCTTGTGGTTTAAGCTAAGGAAAATAGTTACTAATTCTAAAGTCTTTTATCCAACGCATAGATAAACTAAGATGGCTCAATTAGGTTGTTATCTACTAGAATTCCTGAAAGAATTAAATGTTCTTGACAACATTTAGAATGAAATTTGACCCCAGGAAATGGACTTAGTAGAAATAAAGTTCACAAAAGAAAACCGGCCATGACAGAAGCTATCATCAGTGAAATTTGATATTGACAAAAACTTGATCTATGAACGAAATTTCTGATATAAAATTTAAGTGAAAAAGAATTGGTCCCAATGAAAATACTTTTAGTCGAGTAGAAATGAAAAAGCAAAGAAATTGGAAATAGCTTAACTGAGCTTTATAGAAAATTGATGAAGGAATTAAATTGACTTAATGGGGTCTATTCCGGAAAACCCTTTCCCAAGAAAAATTTGTCAAAGTCAGCATACTTCTTAGTTACATGTTTGTATGCAAAATGTCTCCAGCGGACTCTCTGAAAATTTAATTAAGAAACAAGGTTTGTGGTGGGACCTATACCTGAGAGATCATGGTGTGGAGGGGCTGGGAGGGGGTGATGGGCAGTGCCTTTGGGGGAAGGCCCCTCTCTCCATAAAAATATAGCATTAAATGTAACACAGCTGCATTGGTATGAAAATGAATGTAATCTCAGCTAGATTCATTATTATTATATTCTTTTGTTCTTCTGATTAAAAAAAAATTAAAATTAAAACATTTCATGGGCCCTAGGTCCTTTAGCTAACAGATAATTTGGCCCTGATAGGCATTTAGGTCAAGGGTAAACAGGAAAGTCCATATGAAGGTGGGTGGGGCGGGGTGTGGGATAGAGAGAGGAGACATGGGTTTACCTGCATCTTCTTAATGGAGGGTGCCAGAGTGATGGCTTCCAGCCTAACCTTCCCTCAGCTGCTCTGCTTTTCCCAAGACCTGGGTTTCCAATCACATCTCTCTTCACAATGAAATGTTCAACCTCTCAGGGAGCCCTGGGTATATTCTGTTCTTGCAACATAAAGAGCACAACTAAGCAAACAATTCTAATGCCTTCTCCCCAAACTCGTGAAGGCTCTCTTGGAAAACTCACTTCATGGTCTTCAGCGTTGGTTGAGTTGTCTTGTATGCGGAGAACCAGTGTGCATGGGGTCACCTGACTCAGCTGTGCACTATTTGGGGCTGAGATGTGATCTTTCTCTTCAGCCCCACCTCTTCAACAGGCCTGAGCTGAGTGCCTAGTGTGTGCTAGACTCTCTGTCATGGGCCTGAGGGCACAGCATTAAACAAGCCCTGTCCTGCCCTGCCCTGCCCTCAAGGAGCTCCTTCAGAGCCAGCTCACCACAGGGCTTCTCCATGTTGGCATATTTACATTTGGGCCAGATAGTTCTTTGCTGTGGGGGCTGTCCTGTGAGTTGTCTGATGTTTAGCAACATCCTTAGCCTCTACTCACTAGATGCTGGTAGCACCCCTCCCCCAAATCATGACCATCAGAGATGCCCCCAGACATTACCAAATGTTCCCAAGGGGGCCAAATCACTCCTGGTTGAGAACCACTGGCTCGGGGAATGGGTGTTTACAACTGAATCAGGGGGCTCAGGAAGCACCTTGTAGCTCAGGCTGTCAGGATGCTTCATGGCTGAGGTGCTGCTTAACTTGGGCCTTGGAGCTGAGCAGAGCCCTGGAAGAACTGGCAACAGCATGGAGGAAAAAGCCGAGAGAAGTCTTACCGGGTAAGACTGAGAAGAAATGGGCTTATGCTCTAGAGGGGATGATTTGGCTTAGGTAATTGGCAGATCTCATTATCAGTTAGTGGGTAGAGACAGATATATATATATATATATATATATATATATATATATATATATATATATTAAAAAAACCTAGAAAATCCTAAGACAATATATGTTACCCATGAGTTAAATTTAGTCTAAAGGTATATTTTGTTTGGTCCATCTAGTGATCATTTAATTTGTGAAATAATTTTAAATACTTCATTTTAGCTACAGTCCCCAGCATTCCTTATTACCCACAGACTCAGTTAAAATTTTACAATATTTTAGCTGCCAGGTCTCTGAAGGCTTGTGAGTTTATATTTTTTAATATAAAAATATAGTGACTTGTCACTTGGGGTTCAGGGACCCTCTCTAGATCTTTGAATAAAATTTAGGTCACGGGGAGGCGCCACAATTGTGGACAGGGACCATGAGTCCTGAAATGTATCAGATTTCTCTGAACATTTTTTTCTGGTGAGAGAATCTCTGGCTTTCATAGAGTTCTCCAAAGGGTCTCCCCATCTCTCCCAAAAGAGGCCTAGCTAGATGGGGAGGGCATCTCCAATGATCCCTGGAGAAACTTTATGCAATCAGCAAAGGAGAGACCCAGGGCTGAGTTCTGCTCACCTTTTCCTCTCACTCTACTTTAATTCCCCTGGTAATTAAATATATTAATGCGCTGTGAGATCTGCTTAGAGCACAGGCAGGCACTGTGCTGTCACTAGAGGGCTGGGTGCATTGATTCAAGGCAGCAGGGCAAAGTGAGTGATTTTGTGAACCGGAGAGAAAGCCTTCAGTTAACGACTTCCTCCTCCCATTAAAAGGCCGCTTGGAAGGACACAGAGCCAGAGAATGAGACAAACGTTGGACCTTGGAGGTGCAGTCAGCTGGGGAGGACACTGGGCCAGGGTGGCGTGGGCCACACCAGGTCTCCCGCACCCTCCTCCTCCCCTGGCCTCAGTGTCCCCTGGCTGCGCTACCTCCCAGCAAACCACTCTCAAAAAAGGATCTGGTCTCTCCATTCACACCAAAGTGTAGATGATAAAAACAGCTGATGGTTTAGTGTGCATTTTGACTGGAATCATAGCTTAGCCCCAGTGCTCAGTCTGATTTCTGGAATGGCTTTCTGGAGCAGTAAGGGTGGAGGACAACTTGGCGGCCGGGGTGGCGGCAGGGGGGCGGTGCTGGCTGTGAGGTGGGCTTGGGGTAAGGGCAGGAGTCCTGTCCTCAGACTCAAACTCTTTTCTTCATCTGAGAATTGGAATTTTTCTTTGAGAACCGAGGACAGCCTGGCATTTCTTCTGGGTCGTTCCAGCATGCACACAGACTCTCCTTTCCATGGAAATGACTGCAGCGGGGTGTGATTTTCCTGACTTCTCTCAGTTTTCTGTTAATCCTGTCTCTTTGCAGGTTTGCACAGATTTGCTGGGCAAAGCTCTGGATTCCCTGAGATGGCGGGCAGGCTGCTGACTGTGTGTGTGTGTGTGCGCGTGCGTGCGCACACATGCGCGTACGCGCACATGTTTATTAACATATGGGTCCAGGGCTTGCCCTGTCCCTGACCCACCCCAACAGCTGAGCACCCACCAGGGAACTCCATCTGTGCTGAGAACTCTGGGGAACTGGATAGAGAAAATGAGAAGTCTTAGGGAGGTCCCCATCTGACTGGGGTTCAGCCCCCACCTTAGGTGGTACCCTAGTCTGATAGGAGATACAGGCCTCCCTCAAGAGGAGAATAGTGGGGCCCAGAGCACCTTAGAAATGAAGAGAAGGGTGACAGAATATAACCAATAAGGCGAACAAGTGCTCTGCCTATGGCTGACCCCAAGACAGGGAGGCAATCACATATTTTTCTTCTTTCTACCTCATCAAGCCTTACCCCTGTCCATTCCTTGACCTTTGCTCTCTGCTTCCCAACAGGGAGGAACACTGGACACCAGCTAGTTCTCCCCCTTGGGTGCGTATTGTAATCAGCTGTGCAGTCCGGGCCACACCAAGACAGATGAAGTCAGAATCACTGTGGGGAGGGGGCCAGGCGTCGGTATGTTGGAATCCCCAGGTGATTCCAACGCACAGGCAAGCCTGAGAGTCAGTACTGATGAAGAGCTTCTTAAACGTCAAGGTATAAACTAATTACCTGGGGATGCTGGTCTAGCACTGGCTCTGATTCAATAGGTTTGGGATGGAGCCTGAGATTCTTCATATCCAGGAAGCTCCCGATTGATGCTCATGCTGACGCCGGAGGGTGTAAAGAACTGTGTCAAAATACTGGGAAGCTTTCATTCATTCATTCAACCACTCACCCACCCACTATTTATGGAGGCCATTCTAGGGGCCAGCTCTGTGCTAGGAATTAGGAATAAGGCAGCTCTGTGCTAGGAATTAGGAATAAGCTTCTGCTCTCAAGAAGGTAGCATTCTGTGGGGGAAGCAGGGCTGGGCACAGGCAAACTGAAATGTGTACAAGTCCATTTCTGTTGGGAACAAAGGCTATGCAAACATATAAAGCAAGATACTATGATAAGGGGCACCCTGGAGGCTGCCTTAGCTAGGTGGTCAGGGGGGCTTTACCAAGGAGATGAGATCGGAGCTGAGGACTAAATGAAGAGAAGGCAGCCTCCTGAAAAATCAGGAAACAGAGTCCCAGGCAGAGGGAGTGGAGGTTAAAGACCCCAGGCTGGTGCTTGGCTGTTTGAGAAGGTCTCAATGTGGATTACAGTGAGTGATGGGGAGAGGCTAAGAAGGAGAGCCAGGCTGCGGTGGAGGCAGGCACTTCCCGTGGGCTTTCTGGGTCTGGTGAGGAATTCAGATTTGCTTTTTGGGCGATGGGAAACTATTGGAGAGTTTTAAGCATCTGATTGCTATTCTAAAACAATGTCTCTACTGGCTATGTGGTCAGGATTGATTACATTGGTGAATCAAGTGGCTACTGAGGTATAACACAGACACTGAGGTACAACACACACACATGCACACATCTCACACACACACACACACACACACACACACACACGCGCGCGCGCGCGCGCACGCACGCTCCTCTTTCCTCCTCATACCTTCAAATACCCTTGGAAAAGGTAGTCCTCTTAGGCCCAGGAGGGGACCCAGGCTTCCAAAGACCTCTTTGAGAATATCCACACTTCCCGTCTCAGCCAGAGGCCCTCCTGCCATTCGTACCCAGGAGCTGCTCTGATTCCTCGTTGTCCCTCTGCACAACCAGCCCACTGGCTCTGCTGTCATCCTTCATCCAGCCACGTCTCACCACCCCACCTCGGTCCTGCCCACCCTCCCCTCACTGGGGCTCCTGCAATGATCGCTCCACCTACACTCCTGCCCCCGCAACCCTGCGTCCACGCAACCAGAGGAGTCACCTCGCTCAGCTGGTGAGCAGCGGGTCAGTCGCCACCAACGCGATGCAGCCCTTCTCATGGCTCCATGAACATGAAAGCGTGGGGAGCCACTCGGCACGGCAGAGGCAGCCTGGGTTTTCCTTGGGAATAAAACAAAACTATCTTAACGTTTATGAAGTAATTGGCACCTTCAGATAGAGTATTTTTCCCCCTTAAAATGTGTTTTCTTTAGATAAAACCCAGCTTTAAACAAGATGACTGGGAAATATGTAGGCAGACCTTTGGGTGGGTTTCTGGGTCACTTCCTTCTGCACCATCAGGAGAGCTTAGATGTGAGAAGATAGAGGAGAACTGATAACCAAAGATGAACAGAAACCAAGAGAGAAGTGTCCCCTCAACCTCCCTTTCATGCCAAGCTCAGGGCCAAAGGAGACAAGGCAAGAGGGGCCCTGCCTGGGTCCCCACCAGGCAGCACCCTCTCTGGAGGCTCCTTTCTGTGCTCCCATATAGGATGTAAGGGCGGCCTGAAGAAGAGACTTAAAGTGCAAGTCCAGAGGCCTGGGTTTCGGTTCCGCTCTGCCACCAGCACACTGTCCCCGGAAAGTCACCACACACGCACGCTTGTGCTCCTCCAATAGAAGGAGATGCCCACGCCACTCGTCCCCTAGAAGCATGCTGAGGATAAAGTAAAATAATGAAAGGAATCTTTAGAATCTCATTCAAACTCTAATTTGGAATTGGTAATATTTTAAACATGTTTTGTGTTCATAGCCAAGAATAAAAAAATGTGTGCCTCCTGAATCTGTTACTTCCCCGACTTATCGAGGGGTAGGGGCGGTCTTACTCATCACTGCATCGGTAGCAGCCAGCAGAGTGCCTGGTAATTGCTGTGAATCCTTCCAGGTATTTTCTGTGCATTTACACATGTGTGTGTGCATTCGTACATACACAGCGTAGCACTTTACTCTGTAATATATATAGCTTTTGCAAGTCCATTAGGAAAGACAATAAACAGCAAGAGGATGTTGGAGGCCCTACAGAGAGGCTGAGATGCTGGGTCATCTCAAACCAAACATAAACAGATGGGTCTAGGGCTGCTGAAGCAATGGGGCACATACCAAGATTTGATTGTTGAAAAACTACCTAATATGGGCTCTTCCAATCATTTAGTGGAGCAAGTACCAATTTGAACGGATCTGATATACAGTCCACAGATGAAATGGATTCATTTTCTCATGGGGCGGATGTGGGAGAGCACTGGGGCTGAGACCCGCATCCCTGGTTGAGCACCTTGTGCGGGACTCCCTGGGGCGGAGTCAGGAGATTGTGGATTTTCACTATTACTGCTTGGGGACATGGTTCAAAACATGGAATCTGGGGTCAGACATACCTGGCTTCCACACCTTCGTTTGTCAAATAACTGAATGACCTCTGGCAAGTTATTTAATTGCTCCAAGTTTGTTTTTCATCTGTAAAGTTCACATCGTATTTCCAGAATTAGAAAGAATGCTCGTGGAGTTTTTTTGTAAGAGCTCAACTGTGGGCCCTTGGATACTTTAACTGTATTAACACCATTGCTTGGTCCTTGGTTCAGGAAAGGGACGGCTACTCCCCTGGAAGAGCCAGTACCCAAAGCTTACCAGAGGAAGAGCACTCCAGGCTGTGACTTGGGGCAGGAACAGGACCTTCTCATCTTTTCTCTCTTGGCAGGTAGCACATGATTAGTAGAAAGATGTTCAATAAGTATTAAGGGAAAAGAATTGCATGACCTGGAACAAGCTACTGAAACAACGTTTCCTTTTCCCATCTACTATCAGAGTCAGACTTGGAGTAGGTGAGTTGTAAATGAGATTTAGCCTGGGGAGCCCTTTCGATGGTGCTTGCTCCTTCTCCCTGTTCTCAAACAAGGATTATCATGAAACACCAATACAGAACCATAGTTTGCTGTGCCCAGACACTAGGAACTCTGAATATTTATTCAAGTGCCTCAGAAGTTGCTTGGGTAATATCTCGTGGTGAATATTTCCAGATGAAGCTAGCGCCTCTCTAGGTTGCCTGCAGGAGTTGGGAAGACACACTCCCCTGATTGTCTTGCCATGCCACTGATGGGTTTGAGAATTAGTTTGGGGCCTCCCACTCTATGTTCAATTAAATTGCACGGATTTAATTTCACTGGTGATAAAAAAGGACAGAATAATAGGCATTAAATTAAGATCATGCACTTTTGCCAAGACTCTCCACCCCCCACCTAGCTCTAGGGATTTATTTCCTTCTCTAGTCCCCAAAGAGATGAGCTGTTTTTACTACGTTTTCTAAACTGAAACAGGGCAGCCATTCATATCTCAGTGCTGATGAGAATAGCACAAAATTATAGAAAGGTACCGGCTCTTCCAGGTGGTGAGCCTAGATTCTGTGAGCTTGGGGTTGCCTAATAAGATCTGTTTAGCATGAGTCCGTTCGTGGCCTGCTCTATTTCTGATACTTCATTGGGCTTTTCCCATCCCCTTTTGTTGTTCTCTTTGCTACTGCTCCTCAATAGTCCTATCATTTTACAACATCCTTCTACTCCTGGGAAAAGAAGAGCAAAATTAGTGTTGCTGCTACTTGACATTCAGGAAATGCAGCGCACACACATAAGTTACCGATCATGCTTACCAGATGGTAAATGTATCTCATTTCATCAGAAAGTGAGCAGCAAACATTGAAATTCATCACCCATACAACATTTAAATTCACATCCATTTTCGATTTGACATCCTTAATGAGTTGGTAAAATGAAAATCAATATTTTATCGCTGTATTGTTAACTGTAACAGTTACAATAATGCAGACTTGAGATTTTTTAAAGTCATTAAACAAATCTCACCACAACTTGCTATTTTAATATACTCTATAGCTATATATATTTTTTCAATACCTCAGAGTTTGGTATTCAGAATGGGCTGGTGGAAATGGCACATGGTAGGAAGAATAAAAATCTAGCAGCTAATGTTGATGCCTATATATATATATATTTTAACGCCACTGCTTAAGTTTAGTGGTTATATTTTGTTTGTTTATAAAAACTGTTAAGATCAATTAGTTCTCTTTAATTGGACTTATGAGGCAATGGAACCTCATGGGGTGGAGGAAGTTCCTGATGCTGCAGTGGCAGAGCCGGGGAGCCCTGTCTCCTGAGTCCCAAGTCTAGATTTCTGCCCACCTAATGGTCCCTAAAGAGCTCTGAGTTTTGCCCTTTATTATCAACAAATTGAATGGCAACCCTGGCTAGTTCAGTTTCTGTGTACTAAAGAGTGAAGAGTGTGCTCGGCCAGAGGAGATGAAAATGAGGGTGAGATTAAGCCAAAGTGAAGTATAAAACAGGCTTTATTAGGGTTTGCGGGCGAGGTTCTCTGGTCCCAAGGGAAGGGGCCAGAGAAGTTGCATGTGTCTGGGGTATGGGCACGGTTTTTAAAGGTTTTGACCCAAGATGTCGGTGGGGTTACAGGGCAGGGACTTTTCTGTTTGGCTGATCTTGCCGCCCCGGAAGCCTCCGCTGTAACTTTGGTCGTGAGCCGTCGACCATCTTAGATATTGAGCCACCTTCCCGCTGGCGTAACGGCGCCCATGAGCAACCGAACAGAGTGGTTCTCATGGGCTGAACTGTGTCTCCCTAAAATGCCCTAACACCTAGGATGTCAGATTGTGACCTTAAAGATAGGACCTTTAAAGAGGTAAGGAAAAATGATGTCACATAAATGGGCCCTAATTCAGTATCACTGATGTCCTTATAAGGACCCAGACAATACATAGAGGACGCAGGAAGGCGGCAGCCATCTGTGCCCCAAGGAATAGGGCCTTGGAAGAAGCCAAACTTGCTGACACCTTGACTTCAAACTTCTGTCTCCAGAATTGAGAGAAAATAAACTTATGTTGTTTAAGCCCCTCAGTCTGTATTATTTTGTCATGGTGACCCTAGCAAATACAGTGGTCCAGATTGGAGGAAAATGTTGAATTTACATTACATTTTTCTCTGTAATGGAGATATTGTGTTATGAATTAGGGCTCATTAGTTCTAAGTAACAAAAATCAAATCCAGCTAACTTAGCACAGAGAGGAATTTATCCTAAGGATACAGTGGTATCTCATGGAATAGGAGTGGAATGCAGCTGGCCTCAGAAATGCATTGGATCCGGGGCCTGGAGCACTGTCAAGACACTGTTTTCATCTTATTCACTGTGTGTCTGCTTCAGTTTTTTTCACCCATCCCAATTTCAGATTCCTGGGGAAAAGATTGATTGGCCCACCTTGAGCGACTTGACTTGCCCCTGGTTTAACAGTCATGGCCAGATGAGGCAGGGTCACATGGCCATCAGAGGCCTGTGGATATGAAGGAGGTGTCCCCAGGAAAGGAGAGCTCAACAGACTGTTGAATAAGTCCTCTGTGGCATGGAGGGTCTGCCCCCTCTCAAGGGCAATGGGGAGACAAATATGTGATGTTCAGTGCGCTATAGCAGAATGGCTAATGTATTAACTCTGGCTATAAAGAGCAAAATCAAAGCAAGAGCAGCCTGAGACCTCATCCAGACCAATAACTGCTTGTACCCTTAGGGCTGTTCCCTGAGGATGACAGAGAAGGAAAAGAGGCCAAGAATGGAGATTAGCAGCTTGTCGAAATGTATGTACCCAACAGCTGGAAAAAACTGGTGATCTATTGGAATTCCATTATATAAATGCTACAGAATGTTTGTAACAAAAATAATGTACAGTGAAACACAACTTGAAGCCAGATGCCAGACTGGTTTCTGGTTTTATATGTATTTGGCAGCCTAAATCATTACTCTCTGAAAAGAAGGGCGAGGAGAGAGATTAAATAATACTTATTATTCTGGAGAAGAGGCAAATAGAGAAAATACAGGAAGGACCAACTTTCAAGTAAATCTAAGTCAGATAAAAATAGTTACCAGCCTGAATTAACATGGGAAAGGCATCCCTCGCAGCTGGCACGATACCATGTCACTCTTCCTCTTCTTCTACCTGGTACTCAGGCCTGAGACCACTGCGTAGGCTCTATTTCTACAATGCTTTCTCTGACTGACCGCACAATTCAGCATTTTAATTTTCTGAAACTGTTTTGTAGACACTGTGTTCCCCCTATAGACTAAACCTCCTAGGGTTACGGCCTATGTGATACACAGTCTTCCCCATGTTGTCTTAAAGGGCCTGACGGGACTTTTAATGAACATTTGCTGCCTGACTAGTTGTCACAGGCTGAACAGGAAATGATGGTCATAAATCTGCTTGCTGGGATCAAATAATCTTAGAATAATTAGGAAATAATTAGAATAATTAAAGAAAGAGAAATATTCAGGTATATTCCTTTTAAGATAAAAACTTTATTTTACAATTTTATAAAGCAGCTTTACATTAAGCACAAACAATCCATTTACCTTGTATAGAAACAAAATACCTTTCCATCTGCAAAAAATCAAGTTTTGCTGTATATAAAACTAACATGTGCACATTGTGCTTAAACTGCAAAGTCTGTACAGCTTTACAAAGGACTACCCTTCAGAAGGGCATCCAGTAAACACTTTATTGCATATTTAACACATGGTATATAACCCACATGTACAATGGACGGAAAACAAGAAAAACAATTACAAGAAGGATGAAAATAGCAGCTTTCAGTGAAAGTTTGCACACTGACAAAGAAAAAGGACTGCCACATCCGGAGAGTTGTGCTTGTGTCTCATTTTTATATTAGCTCACATACACTGGATGTTTTTTGGATGAAGCCTTTATGTACAGTAACTGTTAAAGTGTCAAACTTGACTTTTATGTGGAAACTTTTGGCTGGTTTTAAAACTGAAGTGGCAACAGATTTAATTTAACATCAAAGCCAACTCACAATAAGTGTGAAAAACTAATACCCATAATCTTGAAACAAAGAAAAATTTAAAGAAACAAAACAAAACTTCAAAATACCTTCCCCATTCTCTTTAAGTTCAAAATAAGTAAACATTTTACATGATTCGAAACCCTAGAAAACTCCATAGGTGTTTAGGAATAAAACGCAATGGATGGTCGTGGGCAGCGTTCCTCCATGTATGCCCCCAGGTCACCTGAATCAGAATCACCTGAACACTTGTTAAAAATGCAGATTACCATGGTGCACAGGCAGATTTACTGAATGCCTGGAACCTGTATTTCAATAAGCTCCCAGGTGGTTCTGAGGCATTCTAAAGTTTGAGAACCACTAGTTTGTACCGATGGTGCTGCTATAGGTTCAACTCACTCTCTTAGAAAATTCTGGGATCACGAGAAAAATCAAGTTGCTGTTGCAATGTGGAAGGCAGTGTGAAACCAACAGCAATGAACTAGCAATGCCATTTCTAGATCAAAATGTCTTTCCGTTTTCCGTGGAAAAGGACAGACACATTGTTAAGGCACTGATATTTGTCACAGAAGCAGTACCATACTGTTTTCAATGATTCCCGTAATCTGAAGTACCAGTATGCAAACACAAGACAGAAGTCTGGACCGTTCTAAAATAATAACAAATACAATGAAGTAAAAATGGGAAAGTTTATTTTGAAAATAAAAATGAAGGCATCCACATATTCTTGTTGGGACATCTAATGTATAAGAACTACAAAGGTCAAAAGCTAGGGGGAAAACTAATAACCCACAACTGTTTTGTGGGCAACATAGTGTTGTGATGGGCGTTTGATACAGCTCATAGACAAACTGCACTGTGGGGTTTTATAATTCCAATCTCTACAAGTTATAGTATTGATTTAGCGCACTGTCATACACTAAAACAAAAGAAAGCAAAATCAACCTCCCTCACTTCTGACCTAATGCTTGAAACATTACTGCCCAGGGTATGTGGGCTAGGAAGCCTATAGGTATAGGTGAAATGAGATATAGTGAGATAAAAAAGCCAAAAAAAGGTCTGATTACACATCTACAGGAAATGCAGTAGCATCACTTCTATCCAATAGCTGAAATAATTTAAAATTAAAATTGCAAAGGAAAAAGAATAATGAGTAGAGTCAACTGTTTGGAAAGTTGATGACCAAGAATGATTTAAGTAGGAAAAAAGCCTGTTATAATTTTTGTATGTAATATTTGACCTAGTGTTTTTCTTTAAGGGGGCAAAAATTCTAAAAGGGTAGTGGTGGTGGACTTATCAAAATTACTAGCTCTTTCCTAAATTTAGGTCTGTAATAAAACTTCCCAAATAATGTTCCAAAAATGTCTTCCCCAAATAGACAAAACTCTTGAGTGTAGTCTGAAATGAAATACAAAATTCCAGTGACAAGAAAACCATCACAATGGGGAATGGGGAGGGATAGACTGATTATCAAAACTTTACTGATTGTATATCAAGTTTCATAAAACATAATATTTTTGTAATTTCTTGTGCAGTCAACATATTTCGTTTTAGTTGTGCTTACATGACATAACTGTGAAGCCTGAACACATCAAGAAAACCATAAATTCAAAGTATTCTCTATAAAAAACAAATTGAACAAATGCAACAAATGCTCATTTGCCCCCAAGAAGTTAATCTATAGAAAAAAAAAATCATTTAAAAAAGTTGCACACAGTCCATTATTCAGGCTACAAGTAAATATTTACTGTATTACAGCACATTATTTTTTTAAAGTCTGCTTTCAACATAAGCATAAATAATCACATTTTAAAAGCACCCCATACTAAGTTTTCAGGTAAGTGCTAGACAGTTGGCGAGTAATAGCTACTTACCATTTGCTTTCCCAACCCGAAAGGGACTGGGCTGGCTACCTGTGGAACTGTACAGGGTGATAAGCAAGGCAAAGTTAAACATCTTTGTTTAGCCCACTGACTAAACACTCTCCTGCTCTAAATGCCATCTACTTTTTTAAATATCCAAACCATGGAATGCAGTTATCTCGGAAGGCTGGTTTAAAGGATCATTTATCACTTTGATGTCATCCACAATAACCTAGTCTACGACCTTTTAATATGTGCCAATGCTCTGCTGAGAGAGGGCCCATAGTTTTTGTGTACAGCAGAGGCTGAAATATGATTTTGGTTGTGAGCTCTAGTTGTGCTTTGCCCTGCTGCCTTTAAGGTAGCTTTTCCATCTCTTGACAAATTCTTTGAAGATTGGGGACTCATCAATGGTGCCAAAGAGCTGCAGCTGATTGATGTGGGTGGTGTGATAGTCCCAGCGGGCCAGGTTGGGGGCGATGCCGAGCATGAAGTGTCGGAGGTCATAGATGGTTCCTGAGCCAGTGTCGTACAAGGGGAGCATGGCTTTGAGGGACTCCATGCCACGCTCATACAGGGACCTCGCTTCTTTCCCGAGTTTTTCCCCGGCAGTTTCTTTTAAGTCATAGAGCCCAATTAAAGAATACATAAAGCCATTTAAAACGAAAGAGCTAGGTGTGGTTGGATATTCTTCATACCAGTCATGTTTATTCATAAACACAGCTTTAACTCCATGCTGTTCTGATAGAGACTTGTAAGGGGCTGTTGCCCTTAAAGCTGAATTGAGGAATATATGGTCTTTTGTTAATAGATAGGCCCTGACTAACGTAGAAATGGCTTGCCCTTGGGCCATGGCAGAGTACCACCCTGGCTCTAAAGACTTGAACCCTTCCCCTAACTTACGGGTCACCATGATTGGCCAGCCACCTTTCTCATCCTGGTTCCTTACCAGCCAATCACTGGCAGCGAAGAATGCAGCCATGTGGGCTGTGGTAGAGATGGTAATGTTGTCGATGAATCCTTTCCCTTTTGCAATCAACCTAACCACCTTCTTGGGCATTATTTTGGTTGGCTTGACAGCTTTTGTGTTGGAAAGACCCACTCCTTTCCTGAGGTCAGTGACCAGGTCCCTGGTAACAGTGCTCCATGAAGTTCTGGGCCCGATGCCATAGTATATGTCTCTTTCTTTAAAAGCAATTAGCTGAGTATTTGAGACATAATGTACAGTGAAGAGCTGATTCTTTTCTGTGGTCTCTAGAACCACAGACACACTTCCATTTGTCAAGAACTTGAGGTCAAATGAAATAATAAAATCTTTTGTGTTCCCCAGTTGCAAAGATACACCTTCACTGGTTTCTGTAGGGGATAAAATATACCAACAAAGACTGGTTAGAATAAAATCTCTTTGTAGTTAAAGGTTAACTGCAATTAACCTAATTGTGAACAACTAATTGTACAAAATTAACACTTCAATATTTTGTCAGATTATTATTATTACTCAATTAACCACAAATGATAGATTGGTGAGTCTATAATGGCTTGTGAGCATCAGGCCAAAGCTCTTACCTTTTGGCCTGTGTGGTTTACATTTAGGGGGCTAAGAGCAAATGGCTAATCAACTGCTGATTGAATTGCCTTTTCTAGATCAAACACTGACTGATCAATAATCAATGACTGTTCTAGTATACCCATTCTGTAAAAAGAAAAAAATGGCCAAAAGCTGGTTAAGCACGTAATCTTGCAAAAAAGAGGACAGAAGAATTGCTATACACGAATGTAACAATTTTTATTTAATTAACACCTAATAAATATTGACTATGTTCTAAGTGCTTTATACTCATTTAATCCTCATACAAATTAACAGAGTAAGTGCGATTATTACTCTCACTTTATAGATAAGGAACTTAGACACAGAGAACTAAGGTACAAAGAGTTGAACCCAGGTTGTCAAGTATGGCTCTACATTACATACTCTTAATCACTATTTGATATTTAAAATGATAGGTTTGTTTTCAGATATTTGCTGGAATTGTGAATAAAATTTCTGGAAATTAAGGAATAGGCTCCTGTAGTTAACAAAAAGTGAGGGATAGTAGGGTAGGTGGAGGGAGCAGCATGGACTTTGGAGTTTAAAAAACAAACAAACTTGTTTGAATTCCTACTCTACCACTTACTAGCTTTGAGATGTTCAATAAGTATAACTCTTATTGAGTCTCAGTTTCTTCACATGTTAAAAAGAGATAATATTATTTTGCAAAGTCATTGTGAGAATTAAAAAAAAATAGTGGCTTTGAACACAGTAAAATATGATAGTGATTATTCTTATTATTCTGAAGCCACTGGCTTCAGAGGCTGATAAAATACTAAAAGCTTTTTTATCTGTCAAATTATCAAATAGGAAATTTCTCTTGCATATGTATAATGCGATGATGGCTAACTTCCAGAAAGATGACTTTTGGAATACTGCTGGGCTAGATCTACCAAGAAAAGAAACTGAGCACATTAAACCAAAGAGCAGCAACAGTGGGAACAACAGCAAAAAATAAATATATGGTGTACACATTTTATAACACTAATGGCAAATATGAATATCTTGATCTTTACAGAGCTTAAAATTTCAAAACACATTCACATGTATTAATTATCTCCTTTGATCACTACAGTAATATGCTGAGGCTGGTAGAACAGGAAATGTCATTTTCACTTCAGAGAGAAGATATGGAGGTTTTGCAAGGTTAAAAGGTTTTCCCAAAGCCAAATGCTAATTAGTGGTGGAGCAGGAACTAGAAACCAGGATTCCTAGATGCAAGTTCAAAAACCATGAAAAAGAAATTGTATTGGAAATGGGATCCTCATGTGAATAATCAGTGGAAGAGTTATTTTTCTTAAATACAGTCATAGAATCAGATCTGCTTTGAGGAATACTTGAGGAAATCTTTAGTGTCGCCAGGAACAAAGATTACAAATGTGAACTGATGACAGTGTACACAGTGTGATTAGTTTGGAGAGTATCAGCATGTTTAGCTGATCGTTTAACTCTCCTAACATTGGACTTTACCAGTGTAGATATAATTGAACCAAGGCTCTTACTACTTCATTTGATGAGACCCTTATGGAAATAGTATCAAGAACAAGAACATCTTGATAGACTGATGCATCAAATGACACTCTGAATGATTTTTTAAAAAGTGGTTTCAGAAGTATACTTCTAATATAGTAAAAATCCATTTAACTGGAAAAATGTGAACACGCAATCTCTCTCTAGCATTTTCCTGCATCTACAGTAAAATAGAATCTGATGCTCAGTACAACGTCCCTGAAACATTGCAGGATTCCACTGACTTATGAATCACTCAAAATTAAATTATATTCAGCAGAACAGACTATCTTGAGTACTACTTATTTTTTCATTCTCAGGATAATGCCTCATTAATCTGACAATAGTATTAACTATGATATCCATTCTCACCAAACTGGGTAACAATGACTCATCTTTAAAAGTCCAAATGGGAGGAAGCTGTAGAAGTAATCATTTTTCTCTCAGAATCCTGTTCTGATTTTCACTTTATGTATACAAATCCAATGAAATGATGTCTCAATATAACAGATTAGTTCAAAGAACTCAGTAATGAATGATATCGTGAGATGTAACCTTTTAAAAAACCACTATTAGTTTTCCTAAAACCTCACACCACTAGAGGGGATTACTGAGCCACATAGAACAATGCTCAATTTAAATTGATCTACCAAAAGTCATAATCTTGAAAAGAATTTTGAGATAGTTCTTTTAATTATCATTTTATAGATGTACAGAGAGGTTAAATAAACTGTCAGCATCACTCAGAAGGATACGAATGGTAGCAAATGAAATGTGCCCGTGGTTGTGGCAGCCTTTGCGGAATTGTACTAAGCAAGGCTCTGAGCTCTACTGGAGGTTATGCTATCTGGAGATCCCTGCTTTAAATCTACTAATGTAAAGTTTTCATGACCCCTAACCACTACTCTCTCTGAGCAGCTCCTAGGAGTCACTACACGTGTCTATTTTGGGGATATGTGTACATATACTTAAGGCAACAAAGAATGATAAGCATTTCAGAGTAGTCTTTAAATCAGTGTTTTCACATACAACACAAACTGTTATCATTCATTCACTTAATTAACAGGTTTACCTATGTGAAGTGAGACAAGGCCCTACTCAGAAGCTCCAGGAATAGTGAGAGATAAGGGTCAGGTAGAAGAGCAGCTCACAAGAAGCCTGAGAAAGAACGGCTACAGAGAGAGGAGAAAGTGAGGTCATGGAAATGAAGTGAAGAGAGTGCTTTGGGAAAGCTCCTTTAATTTAATAGAGTAGTACAGATATAAAGTTTCAATTCATTTCATTTTAAAATTAGGAAGAGGAACAAAACCTTATTCAATAAATAAAACAACGCTGCAGACCCATGTTATGATTCTTTCCTCTAGATGACGTCCCTTTCAAGGAAAAATATTCAAGGCCAAAAAAGAAAAAATAAAAGGCTGACAGCATGCAGGCCCTTGTTCTCCAGAGTCTCCCTTTACTTAGGTCCATGCTTTTATGTACGAGTTCCAATTTCTTCTCGAAAGTGATTCTCTGAATTTATCTCCCACGAGGTCTATATCTTCTAAGAAGCCTCATCTCCCATACTCATGTCTTAATAAAACAGACTCACCTCTGGGATTTCTTTCTCCTGCTAGGAGCAAAAACTCCCAAGTAACTTCAAGTCATTCTCCCTCATACATTTGTATCAAACGCAACGCCAGGCCCATTCAGGATATGAGAACAAGCACCCCAGCCCCAGCTAGAACACTCCCTCCAGCAGGGAGTTCCAACTGTAAGTAGCTTGTATCCCACTGGCAGAGTGACTGTCACAGAGTTCTCTCCTCTATATGCTTAAAACCACCACAGGAAGTAGTTTTATCTCCAGCTACTGGCTGCAGAATGAAGGGCTAAAGTGTGGGTCCCTCATTTAGTATAAGGGGATCTATCTTTTGTATTACACAGGGAATCTAAAAGTGTATCATGAAATCTATTCCTCTAAATAGAATTCAAAAGATTGTTCTAGAAAACTTCCCAGCACTTGAGGAGATCAAGATGAGGGCTGTTGTTTTCCATTCTAATCCAGACATTATTAGTGCAAAAATAAGCACCTCAGGTGCACCCCGAACCAAATGTCCTTTTGCTTAACCATTTCTTACTGCGATAACCTCTTAAGTATCGCAAGCTAAATATTCTTAAACATTTCTACATACTTTCTTACCCAGCCAAGCAAAGATGCTCTATGTGCTGGATGAAATATCACAGAATGCCACAGGAGAAAAGACGTTCTAGTCATAGAATAAAAACAAAAGGTCACCTATTATTTTCACTGCATTAAGCACTCGTAAATCCATTACTTATGGCCATCCAGAATGAGTAGATCTGTATTGTGGCTTTCAAGGTCTGTGAATTATATAGTCATCAATACAGGACAAGGAGAGAATACAGAAGGGTTTTATAACCTTTTTTCTTTTTTTATTTACCAACTGCAAGGTTGGCTGGAGGGGGGAATGAGTTCTGTTTTTGATAACATTTCCCCATAGAAAATTTAAGCCTGAGGTGCTAACTAAAATTATTTCATTGTCTTTTTAAGTAATGGACTCATTAATTCTCATAGATATTGATTAGTGGAGAAAAATGCATTACATCCTAATTAATGACACTGTCTTAGTAAAAGGGGAAATGCTGCATAAAGTTAATTTGATTTTATAAATGATTTTATTAATGAAATGGTTTTATACTAAGTTTGAAACAATCTAGTGCATTAACAAAATTCAATATAGGAAGCAGGCCTAGTGGATAATGTTGTATTACTTTGAAAAAATTTAAGAGCTACTGGTAAAAAATAGGCAAAGGAAAGGATGGCCTTTTCTACAAAGTAAAATTTCTACCTTAATGTAAAACAGTTTAAAAGTTAAAGAATAAATACTGTACTGAAATATTAAACTGAGGAACTTCACTCCTGTAGGACCTAGACCCCTGGAAGGAGATGCACACCAGGCAGTAAGTTGGACTTTAACATTCAATCTTTGGCTTGGCTTGTCACACAGTAAATACGCCTTTTATAACCTTGAATTTAGGGATTTCATTTGGGTGACACCATTTGTTTCTTTATATACGTAATATAAAGGGTTTGCTAATGTGTTTTTTAAAACCATAAAAAGAATTTTAAGGAAGTGTCAGATGCCATAAATGAACATAAAATTAGCAGACATATAATGTATCACTTACCTGGAGCAACAAACTGTTTAACATTGGTGAACCTAGACTTATCAGCCACACTAGCCATAGAGCAGCCCTTTGGCACAGTCCAGTCATTGGGCTTGCTGGTCTTGTCCCTGTCTTCTGCTGTTTCATATACCTCTATGTGAGGGGGTTTCTCAGTTAGATTCTTGCTGTAATGACTTAACCCATACTGTGCAATCTGGATTGGGTAGAAATAGCCTTGAGGTCCCCATTGTGTAGATAAAGGTACACCTATAAAACAGAGAAACGAAATAAGTAACTATGTCCAGATATTTATAAGTTTATTCTGAACACCATTCTTCAGTTTTACTTCTAGGGATATTATAAGATTATCAGCAAATTTTGAGCTTCCGTATTATGCTGTTTTCATAATTACTAAAAAATAGTACCAAATTAACCAGATATGAAAAACAAAATTAAGTGTTCATTCACTCTCATTCACTATTTGTATACAGCAATGTAATGTTGTAGATTGCCTTTTAAGGACTGACTTTTTATGTGTTACTTTTGCTCATAGCTATAGATGTCATGTTTCATAATCCTGTTTCATACATTCAAGTTTTGCACAATTTAAATACATGCAGAGAATGCTAAGGTCTGGTCTACTAAGTATGTAATCTGATGGTTAAAGTACTCATGTAAGAAGCCAGTTAAGACTAGGCAACTTAAAGTATAAATATAGCTTGTGACTCTCTTTCATATCCTTGAAAGTTGTATATTTAAATATTAGATTCTTGAAATAATTCATTAATGGATTATTTCTTATGAAGTTCTAAGGAAAACTTTGAAATGTTTGGTATCAGTGTTTATTTTAGTAATTTCTTACATAAGAAATACAATATTACCCCACTGTGCAGAATATTGTATTGTTGCATCATGGTATAGGTGTTGATATAAACTCTTATCTGTAATTCTAGTCCCCGTATAAACTGGACATCTATAAAACAGTATGTCTTCCGAGGTAGCTTCAACACAGTTTAAGATATTAGAGACCACATAGGCTAAGAAACCTAGGCTACAAATAAACTTTTTAACTTCTGTATTCCTTCTCCAAGGAGATTTTTTTTTTCAAAATTCAAATAGAATTATTTTCAATTAATAAAAGGCTTATACAATCTCATTAAAGATGGGTGATAACTATGACAATGTGCAATTGGCATAAGAATTGATTGACCAATCAATGGAATACAGAAACATACTCCAGTATTCAAAATATTTTAATATAATGATAAAGATTGGATTGTGAATCAGTGGGGAAAAGAGATTATTCAAGACATGTTAAGGAAAAATGTCTAAAGTAAGACCCTAACCTTGTACCATTTATCAAAAACATAAATCAATTCAGCTGGACTAAAGTTATATATAAAAAAACAAAACCACAAAACTATTACAGAAAATACAGATGAAGAGCTGCTCGTCAGGTGGCAAATGTATTTCTAAACATAAAAGGAAGCGGGAAACCACCCCCCCAAAAAGTTTAGTAAATAGAACTGAAAACTAAATTAACAAATTGTAAGTAAATGAAAAGTCAAATTCAATTTGGCTTTCTGATCAATACGAGGTTTCAAGTATAAATTCTAAATTGTACTAATATACTCATAAGGAACCCCCCACTGCCCCAAGTTTGAAAGACAACAGGTGATAGACTATAGGAGTTCAGGATAACCTCAGAGAAAATGGTATGTATTGTATTGTTCTGAGGACTTTAAATTTCTATCCAGAGATGATACCTGGCTTATCTGGTAATGAGACTGTATTGGTCCACTGAATGGTCTCTGTCCCTTTTCCATCTCCTTTTCCAAATAACAACTGTATATTTTTACATAAAATTTCTGGAGATACTGTGCCTTGGTCCTACTGGTGAGAATTTTAGATTCTGAGGTAGGTTCATGGAATAATCCTATTTGATCAGGTATGATCTTATTGCAAGCCTTAAACCATCTAGAAAGCTACCCTAGGTTCAGACTTAATCTGTTCCTCCTTGCTAAGTAAGCATGATAAAAGGTCTCTTGAAAGCATGCTATGTATGCACTTGCTATATAATTAACACCTCTAGGTTCTTATTCCCCAACATAAGGGTAAAAAAATGCAGCAGAGCAGACAGATACCAACCTTCAACCCCACTTATGCACTTGACTCTGTCTCGGACTTCCACATTGTAGCCTTCAAAGGACATAAACACACCATCAGGGTAATAAGGGGCTCTCTGTGCATAGACTTTGGAATAGCTATGAGAAAATTCAAACCGATCATAGCCATCATACTGAACCATCTTTCCATAAACATCAAAATATTTCTCTACCCAAGTGAACGGAAGAAAGATTTCATTTCCCTCTCGTCTCCCTTTAATTGTGTGTTCATCATTTATGAGACAGTCAATTTCTTCATATTTGAGCCCTAACACTTTGCTTCCCCCATTGCTACTGAAGCCCCCAGCGACAGGGGGTGCTTTCTGCTGTTCCTGAGGGAACGCCTCCTCAGACTGCTTGGCCAGTTGTTTCACATAGTTGTTACTCTCAGATGCTGCTGCTCTTTTTTCTAATCCATCCACTCTGAAGCCACTACTCAAGTGCCGTGGAAACTGGATTGCTTTGTCACTGGAACACTTATTCCACAAAAGTACTGTGACCAAAATGAAGAGTGCGCAGATGATAATCAAAGTCTTGTAATTGACCCGAGCTGCCAGGCAACGCATATTCAGACCATACCTATGGAGGCAAGAAGAAAAATTCATGCAAAGATGTACTACTGACGTTTCATACGATAAGTTTTTCTTTCTTTTTTCAGTAGGGGAATTTTATTAACTGCACGTGATCTGATCAGATTTAAAATTACTAACTCAAACTTTCAGCAGAGACAAAAGGCAAGTGGTGCTTTCCCCTCTTAAAATTCTCAGCACGATCCTCTAAAGCAGATTCCCAAACTTTGTGTCTCCATTTGTATCTTATTAATGTTTTCATAAAGCCCCTAGGTGAAAAGAAGTATCTAATAGTTCCATTTATTAAATAGTTGGTCCCAAACAACTTAATACATATTTTTGTCCTAACAACTTAGTAGCTGTTAAAAAAAAAAAAAATCAGGTCTTGTTAAGGTAAATATCGACATCTGTGTTGAGAAATCCAACAGTGAGTTTTTACTACTCATCTTGCCTGACTTCTCAGCAGTATGAAATAGTCAATGACTTCTTATTGAAATACTTTCTGCTCACGGCTTCTAGGGCACCATTTCTCTTGGTTCTCCTTATATCCCACTGGCTGCTCCTCCTCAGTCATCTTTGATCATTTCTTCTCAGCCCCCGAACATTAAATGTTGGAGTGCTTTTGGGTCTCAGTCCTCAGACATCTTCTTTATCTCTATTCACTCCCAGGTGACCTCACCCGATCTCATAGCTTTAAATACAATTTATATGCTGATCACTCCCAAAAATTCTATCTCCAGGCCAGACCTTTCTTCAGAACTACAGATGTACATATCTAAGTGTCAATCCAAGTAACTGACATCTTTACTTGGAAGTCAAATGGATTTCTGAAATATAACATCCAAAACTTAACTTCTAATCTTTCCCCCTCAAACTGTTCCTCCTTTCCTACTGCTCAGGTCAGAAATCTTGACTTCTTCCTTGCTCACCCTACATCAAATCAGTCAGGCTCTACCTTCAGATTATACCCCAAATCCAACCTCTTTTTGTTACCACTGATACCACCATGTCAGAGCCACTGTCATCTTCCACTTGGAATAATGCTTCAATGATATCCAAACTGGTCTCTCCGCTTCTACTCTTGCTCTACTGTTCTATCCCCAAGTCTAATCACTATAGCAGTCAGAATGATGTTTTTAAATATAAGCCAGATCATGTCATTGCAATCATGATGGGAGAAGAATCTGATGTCCCTGCTGGTCACATGTTCCAGCCAGTTGTGATTACATGCAAGCAGTCGTGGGCTGTCTGCTACTGGGGTCATTGAGAAATACAAAAAATTATGGGTTAGTTATATGTGCAATAAATGCAATGTTTTAGCCTGCTAAGAGTGAAGGGAGTAGTCTCACTGCTGTTTGCCACAGAAGCTCTGTAATTTATTTTGTGGTTAAATCCACAAATACTTATTTTATTCTTTGTAATCCTCCTTCTGGTTTCCTCTCAATAAATCCTTTTGGTGCCAATCGGATAAAAAAAAAAAAATGAAGCCCAAAATGAATATGTTTAATGACAAATTATCCAGTAATTTTGTTTTTCAAGAAGGTTAATGGTGAATGTGTAATCCACTCTTTTAACTCCAAGGGAAGGTAAACTTTGAGTCCTTGCCTGTCCAAAAAAAACTTTATACTACTCTCACCATTGATGAATAAGTTTGGCAGGATATAAAATCCCTGGTTGCATTTCTTTCAAAATGTTGAAGCCAATATTTTACAGCCTTAAAGCGTTTTTTGTTACTGATGAGAGGTTTGATTTCAGTCTGATACTTGTCACTTTGTACATGACTTCCCTCTGGATCTTTTCTTTCTCCTAGGAATTCTGCAGTTTTGTGTAGCTCTGGTGAGCTCTTTCAATCTGGAAATTTGTGTTCTCTTATTCTTATTTAATGAATGTAATATCTTCTTACAGCTCTGAGTATGTTAGGGTTCCTCTTTTGTAAAGTTCTCTCTGATTAGCTCTATTTCCTCCAGTGGCAGTTTTTTATTTATTTTTTTTATTAGTTTTCCTTACATGCCTGGTGATCTTTCGTTGCTCATTCATATTTAGGCCTGAATGACTCAGTAGCCAACACAGATTTTCTGTTACTGTGAAGATGGTCTGGTTTTTGGTTAGACTGCTCTCCTGAGGAGGTTTCCGTGTGGGTTAGGATTAGGCTATTCCTTTAGGCTGTGGGGTGGGAAGCCAGCAGACTCTCTAAATGGGAGAATAAAGATGTTCTTTTTTTTTCTCCCTTTTTTTTCTGGGGATATCACTGGTCCTCCAGAAACCTTAGCTTTCCCCAATTTCTCTAAAGAAAATCTGCCTGGTGTTTTGCCTGGAGTTCATGCCAGTTATCTGCAGTCCAACTGCAGGGGTGGGAGGGTATGGATAGGTGAGAAGAGGATATAGTTGTGCCTTCCGGTACTCGAATAGAGATCCAGAAATCTGCTCGATTCTTACTCTTTGGTAATCTTTCTATTTATTGTTACTGGCTTCTTCATTTCTTATTTCTATACATTTTATTTCAGTGGACATCAGGAGGAAAAAGGAGGCAAAGATATGAGTTTAGTCTATCTTGGAAATCATATACAGATTTTAAGAGCTGAAATAGCATATTTTCTCATCGGCATTATTATTATGAGAAAATGTGTTGATTACTAAAAAACCAAAGTGTGGTACAAGCAAAGGTTCAGAAGTCAAATATTTATAAATTAAGGATTTCTTTATATTGTAATACAGGCAAACTGATAGTACTAAATGGTATTTACTTATTTTTTTAATCTTTCATTAAAAACACTTATCTGCCAACATTTGAATCATTTGTCAGCTATACCCAACATTTAGACCAATTAAAATAGAAGTGTAAAGCTTTCTATCTCATTTTTGTTAAGTGCCTGTCCTCCACGACTCAAATGAGAGTAACCCTGCTTATGAGAACTAGGACGCCATTGTAAAGAGGCACATGAGAGGAAAGTAAAGAAAAATCAACATTAAAAGCTTTCAATAAGCTTTATACCCAGATTTTGCTATCAGATACCATTCCTTACTAAAAGCAATCAGGGCTTCTTAAAGAAATGGATGACTCCAGGTCTAGGGCCTTGCCATGTCAGAAAACAAAGAAAATTTTCAAATGGGATCATAATCCAGGGGATCAAAAAAGTAGGTAAAACAGGATAGGTAAAACAAGATTAGAACTATGTTAATTGCTGAAGCTAAAAGATATGTTGGAGGTTCACTCTATTTTTTTATACTTTTGTTTGTTTAAATGTTTCAATAATTTAAAAACTAGTATCACAGCAAAAAGACACAGAACAGAAATCAGCGTGAAGTCTCCTTCCCCACTCGTCAAAGTTGTGAGAATTAGCATTGATATTAAACGAACCACACTGAATCAATAAAAATCTTAAGTCTACAATGATATTAAAAAGAAAGCCAGAAAACAAACATGTCATTTTCTGAGCTAGTGAAAATTGGTAACTAAGTGAAAAAATTTATCTATCTGACCTTTACAGGAGAACAAACCAATAGCCCTGATATTAAAAAATTCTATTTTACAGAAAAAGAATGGCTAATAATGTTGAATTTTTTTTTAATCAGAAAATTAGCATTATGGAATCCTTCATGAAATTACTAATTTAGGTAAGTATTATATATTTAGGTATATAAGGTATATGTTTGATTCATACTGTGAGACCCAGAGATTCATACTACGCAAAGTAACAACAAATACGTTATTTTCTAGTAAAACAGAGAAAAAGATGAAACTACAATGAAGGGATGTGATAGTTATTACCCCAATTCAGTGGTCAAATTCAGTCTCATTAGTGGCGACTCATCCAGATACAGTGTCTCTTAATAAGTTAAAATAAACAGTACATAATATCATATATCCCAAACAAAAATGTTGAACTTGGATCTCTCGGGTCTTAAGATTTAACTTCTAGTTAAAAGGAAATATAAGAGATAGAGGAACAAGTTAAATACAGAAGCAACCAGACACATTTAGAAGGTGTGACGTCCTGTAGAAGAGCTGGCCCTGTCTCCTCAATAAATTAGTGGTATGAAAAGAAAAAGAAGACTGGGTTAGATTTTTCTTTTTTTAAAGAGATGTAAGGGGTATAACAAACAGATGTGAAAGTTGGTCCTACACTGGGAAACCTGACTATGGACTTGAAAAAGAAGGAACGATGGAAAGACATACGGAGATTATTTTTTAAAAGGTTACAAAACAGCAATATAATATGATCTCACTTTAGTAAACAATGCTTCCGTGATTACGTTTACTGTTTTTTAACTGTAAAAAGCTGAAAATTAAGGTCAAAGACAACTTTGTTAAAAATATTGAAAGAAATATAAATTTTAAGTTAAGAATGTCTATAACTATTTAGTTTTGAAACTAGGCACTGACATTTGGGGGAGCGGAGGGAGACAGGTAGGGGAGATAAAAGAAGATGGGGGGAAAGGAAACCCTGAGTACCGACATGCAGTATTAACTTCCAAACAGACTTATCAGAGGTAAATACCATCATTTTATTATAATGTTGTTCAAATTCTAGAAAACTGACTATAGAAACTTTCAAATTTCAAAAAGTATACTGCATTGACATTTTGTCAAGTATAAATGATAGTAACTTTAAAAGCTAAAATGAGGGTTTTCTGCTGAGTGGTGAGAAGCTTCCTACTTACTTTAAAGCTTTTGCCACATCCATGAACTAGATTAATCTTTCAAGTTAAAAAAAAAAGTTTAAAAACCTATAAATTCAAAAACCTTGAAACCTCATCTATAGCTGACCCTAAAAATTTATTTTATTAGAAACATAATGCAATAACAATTGGTTTATAGTAACTCTGGAGATCTAAAATAACATTCAGAAAATAACATTCAATAAGCATCATAAACTGTAGAAAAACTTTGCAAAAGTAGTTAAAAATTAAGGAAAGCAAAATATAACAGTTTTCCTTTGGAAGAGAGCAAATTATTCTCCTCTAAAATGATATGTAATTCAAAGAACTCTTCTGTGATAACTTACTTTTCAAATTCATTTTCTTAACTGCATATTTCAAGTAACCATTAAAGTAGTTCAGTAAACATTAAAACTGTGGCTATCACCATGAGTGTTTAAAATATGAAGGTCATATTTCAGTTAAGAATAACCTTGAAATAAATTTGTAAAAGATTTCATTGGAAAAAAATTATTAGCCTTTTCTTCCCTCTGAATAATGCAGCCCAAGGTTTGCTTGCTCATTCTTTTCTCTTATTTATTTATATATCTAACAATTTCCATTTGTTATAATTCTTTGGTGCCAAGTAAATAGAAGAAATAGTAGTTGCTCCACAGATAAGCAAACTGAATGACTGGTTCAATCAGCATCTATTCAGAGCTACTATGTGGCAGGTAAGGAACTCCTCTGTCCCAGATGTGGGAAACTAATCTTATGAGACAAGAAAAGTTACATAGACTATGGTATGAAACATTCAGGGGGAAGGCTGTAACTCTCCCTTACCTTTTCAAGGTGGAACGAATAGAAGACCAACAGCCAAGAATGCTCCCAAATCAAGATATTTGTACTAGCCATTCCCTCTGCCTGGCACTCGTTTTGGCAAACCCACTGGCTTGTTTCCTTACTTCTTCAGGCCCCTTCTTAAGGGTCAATCTATCAAAGAGGCCTCTTCTGACCACTCTATCTAAAATAGCAGTTCTCACCCCATCGTTCTCTAGGTCCTTACTTAGCTTTATTTTTCTTTATAGCATTTGTCACCACTTGGTATTACATATATGTATTTAGGTTATTAGTCATCTCCAATCCACTAGAATCCAAGCTCCACAAGGATTGGGATTTTGTTCCCCTGGATGCCCAGTGGCTAGAAATGTGTCTAGTTCAGAGTAGGCATTCAATAAAGATTTGCTGAATGAACAAACATTGTTAAGTATGCAATTTTAAAAAATAACAATTTTGTTTTCTTTCTCATATTTGGGTATTCTGAAATCATAATCCAAAAAAAAAAAAAAAAAGTGAACATAACAAATGCAACAGAATATGGATTGTAATACTGTATATTGGCCAACTCTTTAAAATAGATTTACAATTTAATTACTGCTGTTACTAATGTTCCATCTGTTTACTGCTTGATAGACCAAGATTTAAATTACACAGTTAAATGGTTAAGCATTCTGTGATAGCTCTAACTCAAAGGAGAACTGTCTGATATTTCTGGTGGTCAGGCCACTTCTAGTAATGTAAACAAGTGGTATTCTCTGTCAATTACCCACAATAAGGGACAAAATGGGAAGTAATTTTGCTAGTCCATTTTTTAAAATAACAAAGTTAAAATAATCTTTGATACAAGTGGCTCACAATGCTTCACATAAAATTATATTTCTAGGCAAACATCCCAAAGAAACTGAGCAGGGGACACATGATTTGCATTTCATAGATGAAGAGACTAAGGTATAATAGCCCACAAGAGATTCATTGAAGAGGGCTGGGACAAAGCCAAGAGAAATCAGAATGTAAACATGATTTAAAATTGTGTTTCTCTGTTTTACAGATGATGAAACTGAGGTTTTTGTGATGTTAAGTAATTTACCCTAGGTCACATGATTATTTGACAGTTCACTTGAGATTTGAACTCCAGTCTGTCTGACTCCAAACTGTGTTTTTAACTGACATGTCATAGGGTATCTTTAGCAGATATATATAATTTCAGAAGCTGATTACTACTTTTCCTCAAGAGATATTCTAATTTGTAACAGGTTACCAGTTGTGAATTGAACTCAAACATTAACAGGTCTTACTCTAGACAAAGTTGAACTTTGACCTTTAATCAATAGTGTACAAAAGTAAAATACAGGTTAAGGAAAAGTTATCTAGTTATTCTAAAAATTTATAAGCATTTTGAATAAAGCTACTGGAATTTTTGAATTTTCTTCAAATCTAACAGTATAATTACATGCCATATTAATGTAAGAAAAGAACAGAAATGAGTCATAATTGTGAATATTTATATTTATACAGCCTAATAAAGCTACCTGGACTCCAGGTATATGAGAATAATTAGGCCCTTGAAAATAAGATCCCCATGGGCTTCACAAATCTAGCAACAGCTTACAAATGCATTACAAAACTTCATTTCTGCTTATATTTATTATGTTCTGGGATAGCTTGTTAAAGCAAAACCTTTCTTTAGAGACAGAAACAGAACATAATAACTCTTTCATCAGTCCATGTTAATCTGAGGCTTTGAAAATAATGTATTGGTGTTCTAAAAATCCCAAGGTGGCAGTATACATAAGGAGAGTAACTATTGTAAAAAAGTATAAATCTTAAGATAAAAATATTTTTATTTCACGACTGTCTTTATTAGCTATGGCCAAACAAACAAAAAACAAAACAAAAACCCACAACCTAGAACATGCTATAACTTTTTTTTCACTTAGTTTAATTTCTGGCAAGAGCATATAATTTGGATATAGGTTGTGTGTAATTACCTTCAGAATGAAAATTACCTGTGACAACAAAGCTCAAATTTATCTGCTCGGTTACTCAACGCAGATCTTCTTTGAAGCAACTTAAACCAATACTTTTGCTTTCTCTGCTATTCTCCTAGAAACATACTCATTGCCACATCAGGAAAAAAACAAAACAAAAATGAGAAATTTCAAACTATATAAATAAAGAATAACTATCTAATAAAGAACACGTTAATTGTATAAACACTCAAAATGCAGCTTGGGAGTTGGGGGAAGATACACTTGTACTGTGCTCTATTTGCAAAGAGGTTTGAGACCACCTGGTGTCTTCTATTAGCCCAGAGTATGAAAGCTCACATTCTTTTTTCCCCTAATTTTTAAATTATTGTAGTAAAATCCACATAACATAAAAATTTACCATTTTAACCATTTTTAAGCGTACAGTTAAGCGGTATTAAACACATTCAGAGAACTACTATCACTATCATTCATCTCCTACTCTCTTCATTTTGTAAAACTGAAACTCACTAAACATTAAACAATAACTCCATATTCCTCTCCTCCCACCAGCCCCTGGCAACCACCAATATACTTTGTGTCTGTGATTTTGACTATGTTAAGTATCTCATATAAGTGAAATTATACAGCATTTGTCTTTTTGTGACTGGCCTATTTCACTTAGCACAGTGACCTCAAGTTTCACCCATGTTGTAGCATATGTCAGAATTGCCTTCCTTTTTAAGGCTGAATAATATTCAATTGCACGTATACACCACATTTGCTTATTTATTCACCAACTGATAGATGCTTGGGTTGCTTCCACCTCTTGGCTATTGTGAATAATGTTGCTATAGATATGGGTGTACGAATATCTTTTCAAGATCCTGTTTTTAATTCTTTTGGATATATACCCAAAAGTGAAATTGGTGGATCAGATGGTATTTCTATTTTTGAGTTTTTGAGGAATCAACATTCTATTTTCCACAATGGCTATAACATATTATATTCCCATCAAGAGTGCACAGAGTTTTAGTTATTCCATATCCTTGGCATTTATTTATGTCTTCCATTTATTTATGACTTCTTGAACTTGGAAGTTCATATTCTAAGCAGACCAAGTGATCCACCTGACACACTTACTTTAGTAGGAAAATTTTAGAGTGCCAATAGACCACCAAAGCAATTCCGGCTTTCTAAAATGCAGCAACCATAAACTAGGCAGAGAGAATAATATAAGGAACATTTGTTAAATAATTTAAAGCAGTGATGTACAGACATTAACTGGAACCTGATCAACTACCTTTCCATACTAATAGAAGGAAAGAAGCCCTATTAACACAAAAACACTAAATTAATGAAGTAAAAAAGAAAAACTGGCCTCCAGAAGAACATTAACAACCAAAATGTGAGCCCCTTTTCAAACACAGGAAAATATATTTACAGCTATTCCTTATCTATACTGGAAACTACTTTCATTTTCATTTCTTCATTTAATTCCTGCAACAATTCAATGAAACAGGCAGGAAAATGAGTGCTATTTTTCTCAAAAGAGAAAACTGAGGCTCAACAATATGAAGTAACTTGTGGAGTCAAGCAGGGAAACTAGGTCTTGATTCCAAGCTCTACTATGCCAGAGATTCCCAAACTCAGAATATTAAGTCTCATCTGGGCTGGAAAAAGATGTTTCAAGATCTTCCCAGGTGATTCTGATGATTAATTAGGTTTGGGTACCAATATACTATACCATACCAGCAGTTCTTAAATTTTACTGGTCATCAGAATTACCTGGAGGGCTCATTCAAACACAGATTGCTAAGGTTTCTGATTCGCTAAATCTGGGTAGGGGCCGAATAATCTACCTGTCTAACCAGTTCCAGGTGGGAAATCTATGCTGTTGGACCACACTTTGAGAATCACTATAATATACCATATGCACATCAAGTGTATATAACTAGTAAGTATTATTTTCAAATGATGAAATATGTATGCTGCCCAAATTCAGAATCATTTTAGGCAATTCTGAAGATTAAGGTCATTAGCATACTGATTTTTACAGTATAATTAATCCATATACTTGAGAGAGATTACTTCAGTTAATGCCCTTGCTTTCTAAAGTTAACAAAGCAGTGATTCAAGTGCTAGCTAAAACCCTAAGCATAAAGTCATATTTGGAAAAATGCTGCAAGTTGTGGCTTTTGCCTGTATACTGAAGAATCGTCAGCTAGAACATATTTTGAACTAATTCTTTTAGAAGGGTAGGGTATGTAGTATATACTTTGAAGCCTTGTAGAACTAAAAATCTGTGTTTCTTCTTAGTCAAATAACTTAGCTGGATAAAAAATCTTGGGGTCCAAACTGTGATGTTTAATTCTAAGAGCAATGTAAGGTTAGTCTGCCTTTTTTTCTCTTTCCTTTTGCTTGTTTTCCTTCTTGCCCAGAAGCCTGATTATTATTATTTTAACAAGAAAAAGTACAAAGTTTCAACAGAATAGTTGTTAGTTTCTTTTTATTAAATTTTCCAGTATTTGGCAGTCTTTTTGATTTATAGACTAGGGTCATCCTTTAGTTTAGAAAAATGTTTTCCTATGGGGTGTTTAATAACTGCTTCTGTTAAATTTGTTCCCATCTCTTGCAGAACATCAGCTAGCTCTATGTTGGATCTCTTACTTTATCCTTTACGTCTATCATCTTTTTCTTCATATTTTCTTTTTTCATCTCTTTTTTCCTTTTCCTTTGCATTCTGGGTCAGCTTCTTAGACTCATATTCCATGTCACTGATTCAGTTGCCTGAAGTTTCTAATCTGCTCTCTATTGTTTCTGTTGCACAATTTAATTTGGATACTGAATATCTAGTTACTATTCTATTGTTTATTCAGATACTACATCTTTTAGTTTTCAACCTATTTTATCCAAAATCCCTTTTAATTTATGCCTCCACATTAGCTAGCCCCCTTTCACCGAGGTATACTGACTAAACTCATTTTCCATGTTTTACTCCAAAGACTCCACAATATTTTTAAGTTGCAAGTAAAAAAAAAAGCTTTCTGAAATTCCCTTGTTACTAAAAGTACTAATAATATACTAAACCTGACAAGCTCTGGATTTAGCCTTACAAACTCAGAGACTTGAAAGTAACCACACAGGATGGTCCGAATATAAAAATCCCTAACTCAAAAGTGGGTTGTGGCAGGTAGTCACATCCAAGGCCTGTGGTTTCCTTGGCAAAGGTTAATCTTTACCTTAAGTGAGCCCATCTATTGTCTTTTTGCATCAAAGATAACATGCCTGAAATGCCAGAAAAATCTTCTCTTCCAGACCCCTTAGGGGACAACTCTGCACCAGGGCACAAGACCCCTCATTGTTATCTTGTTCCCTACACACCAACTCTGTATGCTGTAAATATTAATGATTATCTATCTGGTCCCCACCAATGTAAAAGAAGTTTGTGTCTCTCCATTTTTTAATCCAATCCCAGAGATTTCTCTACTTTGCTTTCTCCTGCCCCCTTACCACCGATAGATTTCATAACACTCCTTATGTCTCTTTCTTTGATTCTAATATATAAAATAAGCTGCACGACTACCATTCTCTGGAGCATTTTCTCAATCAATTGAGATTTTGCTTCCTGGTAACACTGTCAATTTGGCTCAAACTCATAAAAATTCTCTACACGTATGGTGGACCTTTCTTATATTGACAGTATCAGGAGTATGCTTTTGTCCTGTATTGGGTGCCATATTCCTCTTTCTTTAGTGGTTGCAAAGTCTTATCTCAGATTTTGTCCCAAGTTATTTCCTGTATGAACTTTCATTAGGAAGTATATAATGTCTGATGGTCTTTTTGTTGTTAGCGGTAATCTGTGTGTTTAGGTGTTGTCAGTCTAATCCAGCCATTACAAAGTTCTCCAATAGCAATCCATCTAATAGGTTTAGCAATCATTGATGATTGTTTCACTAGAGGTAACAAAACGGTGCTATTGTAATTCTATCAGCCCTTCCCAATGTATTAGCTGAACTACTTCTCCAAAGAAAATTTCGCCCTTATCATCTATTTGGTTCTCTTGTGGTATGTATGGTTTATACAGGAAGGCAGAATTAATGCTTGCATTTTTCCTTTTATTTACCAATTTTTAAAATAATGAATTGGTTCTCTAAACACTTCCAAAAATAAAGGTTTTTAAAGTTATGTGAACTCACAAGTCTTAAACATACCCATTGCAGTTATTACTTTTGAATGTTCAAATTATCCCATCTGTCATCAGTGCAAGTCTCTTCCAGTTGGCTCCTAGTCCTTTTGACATTTTTTGACATTTCTATATTTTCCATGTTTCAATGCTAGTATACTATTTTTAAATATATTTAGTCACTTCAATGGTGACTGGAGGTGGGGTTAGCGGGAGTAAGATGCCTGTACCCAGACCGCTATCTAAATTTATTAGAATTAGGTTCTGCTGTTACTAGCAGACACTCGAAACGAATCTTTGTATGTTCCAGCCATTGCTATTTTTCACTCATGTAAAAGGAACTGTTGATCCGAGAAGAATATACCTGCTAAAAAGAAGAATATACCTGCCAAAAAGGACTCCTTGTGGTTAACTGGGCTCAAATTCATAATCAGAGTCTAGCAGTCATTGTTTGCAGAGGTCTCACACACACACATGCTGCATCTCAGGGAAAAGCCAAACTGGGCTCCAAACCTTAGGCGCTGTGTTCCTGCTGTCTGAGCTGACCCTTATAAGAGAGCTCCTAGCATCATATTTCAACCAACAGGATTGAGTCTTTCCCTGTCTGATCAGAGCTGTATAGCTATATCCTTACTGCACCTTCACCAACCAATCAGAGGAGCTCCATTCTGACCAATCAGTATAGTGTATTTTGGACCAAACTGTGAAGACTTGGAGCCCTCCTCTACATGAGAACTTGCCAATCAGGGACCGGGGGCAGGCACTATTCATTATATAAGTTACCTTTACCTCTGCCTCATGGAAGTACACTTTTAAATTTTCATCAAAGACTGTGTTTCCCTGCCTGGGCTGTAATATTGGAGGTGGAGCTGTCTGCCTGGAGTGGAGCAGAACTGTAACAGGAAAGCTGTAACACCTTGCTTGGGCTGCCTCACCCGGGCCACCCTGCCTAAGCCCTATCACAGCCATCGTGATGTTCCATAGCTGTGCTGTATCATAATTGAGCTGTCTCACAACTATGCTATTCCACAGCTGAGCTGTGTCACAACTGAGCTATTGGCACTGAATAAAGTCTCCCCTGCTTCACCACACCCCAAACTGGCGACTCCTGTTGGCAGTAAACTAGCAATGAGGCTTTTGGTTGACAAAACCCAGAAGCAGGAAGTCTAGAGTTAATATGCACCTACATCATCAAGAATCTAGGCACTTTCTACCTTTTTACATCTACCTTTTATAGCCTGAGAAAGCTACTGAAGTCTCAGCCACCACATCTGTGTTGTAGCCCAAAAGGAAGAGGAAAGACAGAAGGGCAAAAGAGTGTATCATCTCTCGGAAGGATGTCTTATCCATTGTAGGTGTTCTATAAGTATTAAATTGGAATGTGCCTTATTTGGTCACACTAGTCACAGTGTTTATAGACATGTATATTTTCAAACTAATCTATTGCCTTGTTTTACCTAATATGGCAACCTAGTCTTCCCATAGTGCAGAGCCTGTGCTGAAAATCATTCCCAGCATTCCATGGGTAGGTCAACCCTGCTACCCTCATCTATCCTCAAACTTGTATAAGACATATTTAGTTTAGTTTTATTTTTTTAAATCACCAAACCACATTTGAATGATAAAGGAAGTTTTTAGTTGGTTTTTTCTTTCTTTCCTTTTTTTGAGGGAGTAGGAGGAAAGGTTACAAGGAATGAGACATTTTATGGGTAGTTTTACCACATGTCAGGTTCTACACATACTTTGTTACTGAAATCAAACCCTAAAAAGAAGCTCTTGTTATCACCAGCATAGTTGAGGAAACTAGTTTTAATTCTGCTGAAGAAAAATTATTAACAAGTACACAGTGGGGTTTTAACTTAGATTTATCTGGCTTCAAAGCATAGGTTCTTTATATCAGATCACAATAGCATATTATCCGGCTCTAAGTTACTACTTACTTTCTCATCATCTCAATCAGAGCAGAATGATTTGCCCTTGGTTTGTGCAGACATCTTAAACTACTAGTATTATGCAGCAGCTTCTGAAACTAAAATTTGTTTCTGAAAAAAGCTTCTAAATGTGCTCAGCTTAATTCTATCTCACACTGAAAGCAATAATATAAAGAACTAGGACAGGAATGTTTTTTAAAGAGCAAAGAGCAGCTTTGTATCAGAAAAGCTAAACAATTATAGTGTAGCTAAAATGTTCTTTGAAGTACTGTATAGTACTTAACTAAAAAAGGTCTCTGCTTCTTTTAAGCAATGTGTCAAACTAAGCATATGCCAAGTAAATAAATCAGTTTAGAAAGGAGTTCCAGGCTTCTCCAGCTGTGCAAGATTTCTCCCCTCATTAGGAAACCGAGAAGAAAAGCTAATGATGTGTTTTACTCTGCATGGCTCATGCATGGGGGACTTTATAATACAAATTGGTAGAATTATCCTAAGCAGTTCTACAAAATAGCTGCTGATAATAAGTTTTTATCAAGTTTGGTGCAATCCTGTAAAACAGGAACGACAGAAGAGGAAAGGTTCATTAAGTTGCTTGTTTGTAGTAATTTTCAACAATCGTAAGGCATAAAGATACAGTCTTGGCCATCCAGCAGAATCTGTATGTGGAAGTAATCAGTGCCCAAGCTGATTTTTAAATGTGAGAAATTATAGGACTAATTTTTGACACAGATGTAGTAGAATGCAGTTCTGAGTTATTTCACAAAGCTATGCAGAAAGCATCATATTGGAAAAAACATCGAATGTGCTAACAGGAATCATGTAAGAACAATCTGTCAGGTTGTTAGAGTGTGTTGTGAACTCTATTTGCTAATTGATTTAGTGTTTTTCTAATGTTTATGATAAAAAGAAACATCTACTATGCCAGTCTTCTGATGCTGTATAATCTTTTGCAATTAAAAAAAACATAAGGTTAGCCCCCGTATTTTAGATTTCTCTTAATAATAGTTAACAGAAAAGCAGGGTGGAAGACAAAGAAGTAAGGGCCTTTGTAAAAAGGGAAAGAGACTAGCAGTTCTGAGTCCTTATTAATTAATGTAATCACGTATAATTTTCATAACTACAAAGTAGGTGTAATCTCCATTTTCCTGGTAGGAAACTGATATGAAGCCAACTGTTGACTCAACCACCTACTTACAAGCTTTGCTACCATTGTCAGTTACCTTGCTTCTGCGAAGCATAGTTTCCTCATCAGTAAAACGGAAGGGGTACTACTATCCCCTAGGTATCTCACGGGGTGGTCTAGAGGACAAAATGAGATAACGTATATATCTAAAAAAATGTGAAAATCTTAGATTCATTTTTCTTCTTGCAGAAGATACTAAGTTGTCCAAAGTCTATAGCTGGCAACCAAAACCAGATTAAAGGACTAGAACCCAATTTTTGAACACTTAGTCCAACGTTTGTCTTTACACTACATTTTCATAATACTTCATTTCCTATCTTCTACTACTACAGCATGCTAAATTTAAAAAAAACGTATGTCTCATAGGTCATATAGTACCTTCCAAATTTCGAAAACAGTCAACAAGTTTTTCATCTTCTATTTCTATTATGTGGTATGTTAACATTTACCAAATAGGCAAACTGAAAAAAGAGAGAAGTACATGTCCCGCCCCTCCCCCAAAAGAAAACCTTTACGCTTTTGTAATTTTTATTATCTCATAAAAGTTGATAAGAAAGCAATCAAGAAACAAATAAAATCTGCCTTTTCACAGAATGATATATTGATATGAAACATAAATTTTATCAGCAACAAATGTGAATTAAATAAGATTTAAGCTAAGATTTCCCAGATGTACAATTTTTTAAGCAAATGGGAAGGTTACCAAATCGAATTAACTTCAGCACTGTAGGAACTTTATTTAACTCCTACTTAAGACCTTACTGCATGCTGAGCACAGGGTATACTTCCTGTTGGTTTTTAAATTTGAGATGAATGTAAATTACAACACAAATTCCATTCACTTAGATAAAAAATGTGGCAGAAGTAAAAAATGAAATTGATCCAAAATAACATTTTTTAATATATAGAAATACATTTTAATACATTTTCTAAGGGTTGAAACTAAGTTTTTACTGACATTTACATAAACAGTCAATTATTTACAAAGGAGAAACTTAAATTACAAATATTTACCAAAGAGGAATTTATAGTTTTTCTTCCCAAATCAAAATTCTTTCCTTCATAAATATATGTGTGTATCATGTATATTCCATATATCTATATCAATACATACATACAACATTTTCTTCTTGCAACAAGCCCCACCATATAGCCCACACACTGCTTCATGTTATTAAAAAATTGCTCCTTCAAAGCAGAATTTAAAGTATTATTCCACATCTTATAAGCTTTAGGTTTAAAACTGTGGCAAATATTGATTAAGGGACAAGAAATTAAGATGACACACAAATCTTCCCTTTTAAGCCACCACCAAGAAGCCATGTCCTCCAAACAATCCAATAGGAATCTAGGTTATAAACTGACCTTCTCTATGCCCTATGATGCAAATTTGTAATAAGAATAGAGATCTTTCCTTTTGTAGGTGCTAAAACTCCATCTTTACAAAGCAGACTGAGTTTAAAGAGGTTTAACATTATACACTGAACTTGAAGACAGGACACCAATGTTTTCTACCCCCTTACTATTGCCTGGGGTTGGAAAGGGGAAGAATGTTCAAGTATGATACTGATGTCTGTTTCTTCGCTAAAAATTAAATTCTTCTAGCAGTTTCTTGGTGTAAATTTATATAGCCTGAATGCAGAAATGAAACAAGGGATCTGATTTGTAAGCTAAAAACAAACACTTAGCATAAGGTCCTCAAAATTCATCTATGTTGTTGCATGATAGAATTTCTTCTTTTTAAAAGCTGAAAAATAATATTCCATTGTGTATATACTGTATTTTCTTTTTTCATTCACTCGTTGATGAACATTTAGAGTGCTTCCACATCCTGGCTATTGTGAATAATGCTTCAATGAACAAAGAAGTACAAATACCTCTTCGAGCTCCTTATTTCAATTATATTGAATAAATACCCAGGGACTGCTGGATTGTATGGGATGGATTTTTTGTATTCCTTGAAGTGTTTCTGAGCTTTGTTCTGGGTATACTTAAGTTACTTGGAAACTGTTTGATTGCTTCAAGGCTTACTTTTAAACTTTGTAGCTATTAAGTCTGAGTCAACACCCTTAAGACTTTACCCAATGCCTGTCTATTAGGAGGTCTTTCCATTCTGGTTGGTGGGGCCACCTTACTCTGTAATCTCTGAGGACTTTCTTTCCTACTCCTTCCAGAGGTTCTTTTCCCAGTGTTGAATAGTTACTTCACATGTATGCACATATGGATACTGAGCCAAAGACTTGAATAGGGCCCTCCACAGGTCTCTGGCGCTCATTCTTTGTGCAGCTCTCTCCAATATTTTGCCCTCAAAATTTTAGCTTCCTTCTCATCTCTGACCTCTTAACTCTGCCTTTGAGATTCCTGGGCTGTTTAGGTTTCCTCTCCCTGCATTACAGCTTGGAAACACTGTGGGTTCAACTCATTTGTTTCTCTTCTCTCAGAGATCATTATCCTGGACTGATTTTTATCTAATGTCTGAAAAACGAAAGCTAGGAAAGGAAAAGTCAAGTCAAGAAGTCAATTCTTACCATTAATAAGTTCCACTTCATTAAGCTGTTGTTTTGCTGCTCCTTAAAAAGCCAACTTCATAGTGGCGAGGATTAATTACTAAACTGTCCATAAAATGTTCTTCTACAGAGCATATTCTAAATCAAGCATGGCTGAGAAAGATACTCTTCCATGGAAATATAAATTTGTCTTTATCTCTTCTTATCCTATAAATTGAACATGTAAATTTTTGGCTAACTCTCCAAATATCCTTTTAAATTTTTTAAATTAAAAATTTCAAAGTTGTTATCACAGTTTAATACATACAGTGTACACCTTGTTTGATTTTCACAAAGTGAATGCATCTATGTAACCAGTACCCAGAACTGTACTACAAAGAACACATGGCAGGTTTAATATTCAGAATCCAAATTAACAGGAAAAAAGAGAGAGAGAGAGAGAGAGAGAGAGAGAGACAGAGAGAGAGAGAGAGAGAGAGAGAGAGAGAGAAACCACATCGTCTCAATGGGTTTTGTTAAATAGAAGCTTTTAATAAAATTTATCCAGTCCTGATTTCACCAGCCATACAAGATTCGTTTATGTTACTTCCCTGTCAAAACTCTTCCCCCAAAGGACCAACTCTCCTGATTTCTAACACAATTAAGTAGTTTGCCCTGTTTTTAACATTCGTGTAACTGGAATCATACAATGTGTACTCTTTTGTGACTGGCCTCTTCCACTGAACATTATCTATGTGTCTGGCTTTTTTCATTGAACATTATCTGTGAATCCTGAGATTCATCTACGTGGTTGTGTACGGCAACAGTTCCTTTATTCTCATTCCATTGTATACAAATACACTACTATTTAGTTATCCAGTTTGCTGTTGTTGAACATTTTGGATTGTTTTCAGTTTTTGGCTATGTGCATATTGCTCTATGAACATTCTTACGCATATGCTTTGGTGAAAAAATGGTTCCATTTCTGTTGGGTATATACTAAAAAGTATAATTATAAAGTCATATCGTATAAATATGAATAAGTTCAGCTTTAATGACAAAAAAAAGAGTATTAACCAGAGTGGTTAAAGCAATTTGTATTCCCACCAGCTGTGGAAAATGAATGGCAGATGCAACACAACCTCACCAACATCTGGTATTGTCAGACTTTAAGTCTAGACATTCTGTAGGGTAGGCATGGTATCTATCATGGGTTAATCTGTACTAATGAGGTGACTAATGAGATGGAGGATATTTTTACTATGTCTGTTTGCATTTTGAATACATTCAGGACAGTGACCATTTAAGTGTTTTGCACATTTTTCTATTGGATTGTTTGTCTTCCTTATTTCTGAGTAGCGACTTTTTATATATTCTAAGTTCTTTGTCAGGTATATGTCATGTAAGTTGCGATATCTTTTTCCCACTCTGTGGCTTGCCTTTTCATTGCTAATGGTATATTAATGGTATAAAAAATTCTTAATTTTAACATAGTGCAATTTGTCATTTTTTTTCTTTTATTGTCAATACTTTATGTATTGTTTAAGAATTTTTGCCTAGCTTGTGTTCAAGATATTGCTTACTTCCAGAAGCTTTATTATTTTACTTTTCATATCTATAATTCATCTGTAATTAATTTCTTTATATGGTTTGAGGCTGAGATCTAGATTCACCCTTTTTTCCCCCACATGGATATCTAATTGACCTAGCACAATTTATTGAAAAAAATGTCCTTTCCTTTCTGCACTACAATGTTATCTTTGATATAAATCAAGTGACCATATTTTTGTGCATCTGTTGGCTCTATTTTGTTTCACTGGCTTGTCTTTTCTTTGCCAGAACCACGCTGTCTTTATTATTGTATAATAATTCGTTATGTCTTGATATCTTACAGTATAAATCTTTCAGTTTTGTTATTCTTCAAAACAATCTCGACTATTCTTGGTCCTTTGCATTTCCATTATAATTTAAGAATCAGCTTGCTGATTTCAAAGAACAAGCAAATCTTTTGGAATTTTGTTTGAGACTGCATTGAATCTAAGTGGGGAGAACTGACATCTTTCAATCACTGAGTTTTTCAATCCATGAACTGACATATTCTTCCATTTATTTGTCTTAATTTCTCCTAATAACATCTTAAAATGTTCAGTATAGAAGTCTTGTTAGATTAATTTTGGGTATTTGATGTTTTTGATATACTGATATGTCATGTAAAAATTTTCACTTTTTGTTTGTCTATTGCTGGTATACAGGCCTAAAATTCATTTTTGTATATAAATCAGTAAGATGGTAACTTTGCTAAATTCACTTTTTAATCCTATTAGTTTGTAGATTCAAATTTTCTTTGTAACAATCGTTTCCTCTGTAAATACTTTCAGTTTTATTCCTCTTGTTCTAATCATTATGCTTCCTCCCTATTGCATGGTCTAGGCTGGCACTGTTCAATAGAACTTTCTGTGATAATGGAAATGTTCTACCTTTGTAATATATGGTTGCTACTAGGCACATATGCCTATTGAACATTTTATATGTAGCCAGTGAGTGATGATCCATAATTTTAATTTTAGCTAACTGAAATTTAAATTGCCACACGTGGGTTGGTGTTGGTCTGAGACTTCACTGCCAAGTTAGGAACTGAGGAGATGGCTGAGATTGACCTCAAGACCACGCAGAATCTCACCAAGGTCGTGGAGACACTCTTGCAACAGACGCAAAATAAATGTCAGACCATGACCAACCAGATCATTGGCAGAATTGATGACATGAGTGGTCACATTGATGACCCAGAGAAAAATTCTGCAGACCTCATGATACAGGCTGGTGTGCAAGAACTGGAAGTTGAAAACAAGAAACCTGCCACATAAAAGAATTGAAAGCTGCTAATTTACACAGAAATGTGGAACATTGTTTTTATAAGCTAAGTGAAGACTGAATAGCCTTTTGCAACTATGTGTAGACAGGTTTTAAGTTATAAAGTGTGCATTCTTCTTATCACATAATATTAGTTTATAGAGAGATTTTCCCAAGTTTCTGGAACATACAACAACTTCATATTCTGGACCTTGGTCAGTTGTACTATTAAATATTAAACACTAAAACTTTGGTGATTCCTGCATAAAATTGTCCATTTTTTTAGTGTAAAAAAAATTGCCACATGTAGTATTGGACAGTTCAGGTCTAGGAGCTCTAATATGATGGTGAATACAAGTGGTTAATACAAGTGGCATCCTTGTTTTATTCCTTATCTCAAAATAAATGCTTTTACTATTCCATCACTAAATGTGATGCTTGTTGTAGGTTTTTTTTTGAGGGAGTAGAGTGGGAGTATAATTTCCTATCAGATTAAGAAAGGTCTATTCTACTGACAGATTGCTAAAGACATTTAATAAGACTTGAACAGGTATATTTTATCAAATCTTCTACTTGATAAAGCCTGTTGAGATAATATTATTCTTTTTCTTTTTTTCTGTTATCTGGTCAGTTACACTGACTGGGTTCTGACTGTTAAATCAAACTTGTGCTCCTATACTAAATGCAACTTGCTCATGACATCTATCTGTCTCTCCCTCTCTTTCTCTTTCTATCCAGATTTGATTTGCTACACTAGTACCAGCTCTCTAATGAGAACATTTAAGACTGGTGACTTGTGTTGTTTACAGGGCTTTACTAATACTAATATTCTCTCTCCAAAGTATCCTTTTATATAAATAGGGGTCATCTCTAAGGATTAATTGGATACCCTTACTGTAAAACATACAAATTAGTCTAGTCAGGATAATCAAGGCCTGGGGCAATAACAAATATTCTCCACACTCTTAGTGATTTAGCAAAACAAATTTCTTGCTCATACATGGTCTAACTGCCTCAAACTACATTTAAACAATTAATCATCATTGATTTAATTAGGCAATAATTTTACGTGTATTTTTTTCCTACTGACATCTACTCGAGATTATACTAGTTAGCAGGTCTACTCTGGCTGAAGACATGAAATCTGTAATAAAAGTTGTGCTTCACGGATTAGAAATTCCAACATGAAGTCCCTATCATGTTTCCATGTTGCCATGTTTTGATTTTTCACTAAAGAGTCAGAATTCATTTTAGTATGAACTTTCCTACTTGGCAATTTAGCAGTACTCTGAAGACACTGTTATTCCTATGCTGTTTTGTAACAAAACCCTATGAACAAAGTAAAAATGCTACATTTAAAAAGTGACTGATTGGCTATATTATTGCCTCAGATTTTCCTATTAGCCGCATCAGTACATTTATGAGACAGGTAGGATTTACACAGACTAGGAAGTTTATCAGATCTTTATAAAAATATTTTATGTGTTATATCTATTTATCCTAATAGAGTATTCAGAATTCTATCTAGTTTGACACTTCAACAACAGCAATGTTTGAACTTTGCCAAAATCATATTTATTACTCATGAAATGGTTTTTAAACTGTTAACAATCTGAAACAAAATTGGTATTTGTGTCAAAGATCTAGTTCTTATCCAACTATCTAAAGATAAGCAGTTTAGCGACAGAAAATTCTATGATCACAAGATAGTCTAATGACTTTAACTAATATTGAAGAATTGAAAAAAGTATGTGTGTTATGTGTGTTTAGGAGGGTGAGTTTTGATAACTTTAGAGCCTTAAGTCCGACAAAAAGTCTGAAGCTTCACATATATAACATTAGGAAACTATATAGCATAGTAGTTAAGGATACAAGTTTCTAACTCTTCCTCCTGGGTTTGAATTCTGGCTCTATCACTTATTAACTCTGTGTCCTTAAGATAGTTGTTTAATTTGTTTATATCTCAGTTTCCTCATAACCCTATGGGCTTCAAGAAAAACTACTTTACAGAGTAGGATTAAATGAGTACATCAATGCCAGGCACACAGAAAATGCTGAATAAATGTTAGGAAATACCACCACTATCATATTTTTTAAAAAGTGAGAGAATCTTTAATAATTAAAAATGTAAGTCAAAGTTCAAAATTTTAGATTTAAACATACTTTACAGGAAGTTGTATTCTTTCAACCTAATGTCTATCCACGTTTCAAAACCTTTACTATTCTACAAATTAATTTTATTCTTTATACATGATGACCCAATCAACAATTGTTAATTAAACACATCCTACACCGGGATGTAAAAACAAGAGGAATAACAACTGCCTTTCAAAACCTTAAAATCATTATTAACAAATCAGTTATTTAGAATTAAGATCATACTTTATCTCTGTGATAAAATATATGTATTCCAACTATGATGATGGGAAATTCCAAGTTGCAAAAGGTGCCTGCAAAAATGCCCAGCACATTGCAGGTATTCCGAGAACTAAGGGCTTGGAGGACCGAATAATTTAACTCATCCCTATCTCCTGCCTGCAAAAAAAAAAAAAAGGGGGGGGGGAGCTTTAAAAATATTTGGCTAATATTCTAGTCTTTTATTCCTAAGGACAAAAATCATACTTCTTTACATGTACTGTATTACTATAGGTATATATAGTACCATAAGCACTTAAATTCACCAGCATAGTTGTATTGAGCTACCCATTCTAAAGAAACAAAACAAAAGAAAAATCTCTATTTATTGATTAAGAACCAGAAAAGAAAAGTAGGCCAATTATATATACCTTTTATGTTAGGTTTAGTACATGACTTCTGGCATCTGAATCAAAGAGCTGGGAATAATCTTAAAAATCACAGTCCAAATTTTTAATGACTTGTCTAAGGTCACACAACTAGTATTGGCTGCACCAACTTTAGAATTCAACTCTACTGATTCCTAAGGCTATGCTTTCCACTTCAACTTACTGCCTTTATTGATCTAACTGCAATACCAAAACGAATAGACCCAGGGAATACTTTCATATTATCCTACTTAATGTTGCAATATAGTTTACTCTGGAATACAAAAGAAATACTGAATTCTGGACTTTTTCCTTACCAAATGTCAACTAACATATAGCATTTTTAAAATAAAAAGTCTATAGTTTGATTGCTTATACATACTGAAACAATTTCCCATATGATTTTATATTTGAAATATTTTCTATATTTAGTCATTGGAGAATTTTAACATGCTAGAAAAAAAACCACTAAAAAACTAATGACTGTTCTAAAGATAAATAAAGTGTACAGTAAGAACACTAATGTAACCAAAATGTTAAAACTTACAACTGACAAAAATTCTGTATATAGTTGTTAATTTTGAAGTATAACATTACTACAGATAAAGATGGTTTAATCACTATGCAAATGGATTTACTGATTTACCATAAAGTGAGTTTATTGACAAAACAGGTTAAAGCATCACTTGCATTATATGTTTGTTTTGCAAATGTTAAACCGAATATTATTCTAAGTTTAATTAGACTATTAAAAAGTTACTGCGAATGTGCTGAATTTTTGATATTTTTATTGCTAACAGCAATGTAGATGTGTAGTATTTCTGACAACAGAATTTTTAAGAAAGCTATTAGTTATCACTAATATCATCAGAGAATCCTGAGATATCAGTTAGAAACTCAGTCGTATGATTAGCATTAATGAATACCATGCTAGCAGTTCCCTCATATAATATGTTTGCCCAAAGTGAAGCCCATTAAGGATGCAGAAAATACTATATAAGTTTGAGATGATCTCAGTCTTATCTAATTATTAGCTTCCATCCCAGAGGCTTAAAAATGTAGAGAGATTTTCTACTTATTTTCATTACTTTTCTAATTTTAGGAGAAGCAGAGTAATATAGGAGAAAAGAGTATAGATTTTTAGGTAAGAAAACAAAGGTTCAAATCCTGACTTTACTAGCTGTGTTACTTTACATAAATTTTCTTTATTTGTAAAATGTGGGTAATCATGCATATCCTGTAGGCTAATTGTGGGATGAAGTTAAATAACATGCAAAACAAAGTAACTGGCTTGAAGTCAACCAAAGAACAACTGCTCAAAAGTTAAATTCCATCTTTCCTCAATTCTCCAATTTCAGAAATGATGATTTAAACACTGTAAGGTAAAACTGATACTGTCAACTGTCACACAAGCACAACTGCTTGTAGCTGCCACTTTATTAGTCTGGGGTGGTAAAGGATGCTCAACTGAAGTCACAAACTTCACCTTCCGAGTCTTCTATAAATAAGGAAGTAGGTTGCCATCATGACCTTAACAAACAAAAACCCACACTTTCCTTTTTTTTTTTCCCCTGTTCAGGAAAAGAAATGGGGGAAATAAAATATATATTTATAATATAAATATATATAGTACTTTTTTCCCTTTTCACAAGGCTAGTAAAACACTGTCATATCTTATTCACAAAGAGAGCCTGATAAGGTGGACAATATGTAATGACCAGGGCAACTACTGTAAAAAGGTTTGCACTTTCCAATTTAAAACTTGCTGGCTTAAATTCAAAGACTGTCATCATCATAACTACATCAAACCTGGGTTTAGCCACTGAAATACCAGTGATATAGTCACACTATCAAATAGGATGTTTAAAGAGATGTATTCATTCTAAAGCAGACAAGAAAGTCGTCTTTCTATTTATAATGGCTTCTAATATTATTAACACTATTTTCAGAATCTGAATATGTAAATAAAGTGCTGTTTTGGTTTTTTCCTACTGAAATAGGAGTTAACACTTCAGGTTAACTGAAATCTGTCAATAGAATCAATCATAATTACCCAAATGATGTGAGAGGAATACTATCCTTTAAGGCATATAGTATTTTCCCAATTTAAGCATATATTTTATGTACTAATATAGTATGTTTTTAAAAGAACCTTATATAGCAAACAGAAATATCGACTTAAATAACATGGCACCCCTGCACATATTCTAAGAGATTAAATACAGGTCTTTACAAAACATAAATAGTAAATATAAAGCTCAAATAGGTAAAAATCACTAAAACTTCATGTCTTTATTCCATTCTGATAAAAGTAAAGTATAAGCTGAGAATTCAATTAGTTAACTGAATTGCAGGGTTTTTTTTTTTTTAGCAGTATTTAAGATGCAAGAAAATGATGAGTATTCCACTCATTTTTACTAATTCAGCTAAATGAAGCAATATATTAAATTATTTAAAAAATTTTAAAAATTTTTAATTAAGTTTATTGGGGTAACATTGGTTAATACAATTATATAATTTTCAGGTGTGCATTATAATTTGACATCTGTATATTCTATTGTGTTTACCACCCAAAGTCTAGTTTCCTTCAGCTACCATATATTTAATCCACTTTACCCACTTCACTCTCCCTCTACCACCTATATTTGACCCCCTTTACACCGTCTACCTCTCCCCTCCTCCTTCACCCCTTACCCTCTGGTAACCACTAGTCTATAGCTCATGTCCATGAGTCTCTGTTTGTTTGTCCTGTTCATTTGTTGCTTTTAGGTTTATATCCCACATATAAGTGATATCATGTGATTTTCAACTTTTTCTGTCTGGCTTATTTCGCTTAGCATGATTATCTTGAGGTCCATCGCAAATGGCTGAGTAATATTCCATTGAATATATGTACCACAGCTTCTTTAGCCAATCATCTGTCATAGGACACTTCATTTGCTTCCGTGTCCTGGCCACTGTGAATAATGCTACTATGAACATCAGTGTGCAAATATCTTTTCGGATATGAGTTTTTAAGTCTTTGGGGAAAATACCCAGTACTTAGAGGGATTGCTGGATTGTATGGTGGATCAATTCTTAGTTTTTTGAGGGAGCTCCATACTGTTTTCCATAGTGGCTGTACCAATTTGCAGTCCCACCAGCAGTGTATGAGGGTTCTTTTTTTTCTGCATCTTCTCCAACATTTATTATTACTTCTCTTGTTGATTATAGCTATTCTAACAGGTATGAGATGGTATCTCATTGTGGTTTTGATTTGCATTTTCCTAATAGCTGGCGGTGTTGAACATCTTTTCAAATATCTGTTGGCCATTTGTATGTCCTCTAGGGAAAAGTGTCTGTTCAGGTCCTCTGCCCATTTTTTGACTAGATCATTTGGGTTTTTTGCTGTTATTGAGTCACATGAGTCCTTTGTATATTTTGGATATTAGGCCCTTATCAGAGGTGTTGCTTGCGAATATATTTTCCCATTTGGATGGTTGTCTCTTTACCTTGATTTCTTTTGCTGAGCAGAGATTTTTAGTTTGATGTAGTCCCATTCATTTGTTTTTGCTTTAATTTCCCTTGCTTTTCAGGTCAAATTCATAAAATCCTCTTTAAGTCGAGGGTCCTTGAGTTTAGTTCTTAAGCTTCCTTCTATGCATTTTATTGTTTCAGGTCTTATATTTAGGTCTTTAATCCATTTTGAGTTCATTTTGGTATGTGATGATAGATAACAGCCTAGTTGCATTCTTTTGCAGGTGGCTTTCCAGTTTTCCCAGCACCATTTATTGAAGACTTTCCTTTCTCCACTGTATGGTTTTGGCTTCTTTGTCAAAATTATTTGCCCATATAAATATGAGTTTACTTCTGGACCTGCAATTCTGTTCCACTGGTCTGTGTGTTTTGCTGCCAATACCATGGCGTTTTGATTACTGTCGCTTTGTAGTATAATTTGAAGTCAGGCAGAGTGATGCCTCCAGCACCGTTCTTTTTTCTCAGGATGGCTCTGGCATTTTGGGATCTTTTGTGTTTCCATACACATCTCAGGATTTTTTGTTCTATTTCTTTAAGAAATGCTGATGGGATTTTGATGGGGATTGCATTGAGTCTGTATAATGCTTTTGGTAATATGGTCATTTTAACTATGTTGATTCTTCCAATCCAAGAACATGGAATATCTTTCCATTTCTTTGTATCTTTTTCGATTTCTTTTAATAGAGTCTTGTAGTTTTCATTATATAGGTGCCTCACATGTTTCATTAGATTTATTCCTAGGTATTTTATTCTTTTTGTTGCAATTGCAAAAGGAATTATTTTTCCACTTCTTTTTCTGACACATTATTAGAGTATAGAAATGCTATGGATTTTTGAACATTGATTTTGTACCCAGGGACTTTACTGTATTTGCTTATTGTTTCTAGTAGTGCTGTTGTGGAGTCTTTAGGGTTTTTTATATAATCATGTCATCCACAAATAGTGACAGTTTGACTTCTTCATTTCCAATTTGGATGTCTTTTATATCTTTTTCTCACTAGAACCTCAAATGTTATATTGAATAACAGTGGTGATAGCGGACAGCCTTGCCTTGTTCCTGATCTTAGGGGAAGGTTTTTAGTTTTTCACCATTATGTATAATGTTGACTGAGGGTTTGTCATAGATGGCCTTTATTATGTTTAGGTACTTACCTTCTATACCAATTTTCTTAAGTGTTTTGATCATAAATGGATGCTGTATCTTGTCAAAAGCTTTTTCTGTAGCGACTGATATAATCATATGATTATTTTTTGATTTATGTGGCGTATCACATTAATTGATTTGCATATGTTCAACCATCTCTGGGCCCCTGGGATGAAGTCCACTTGGTCATGGTGTATAATCTTTTTAATATGTTGCTGTATTTGGTTCTCTAGTATCTTATTTAGGATTTTTGCATCTGTGTTCGTGAGAGATATTGGTCTGTAGTTTTCTTTTTTTGTGTTATCTTTACCAGGTTTTGGTAGGTTTTTGATGATTGTCTCAATTTCCATACTGCCAGTCGGTCTATTTAGATTTTCCAGTTATTCTTTTTTTTTTTAAATTTATTTTTTACGCGAGGCAACCCTTGGTTGACCTCACAGATTGCAAGGACCTTGCCAGCTTACAATCCCTTATTTTTTTATTTTTTATGCCTACAGCACTTGGTCTTCCTAGGTGGTCTCCCATCCAAGTACTAACAAGGCCTGATCCTGCTTAGCTTCCGAGATCAGATGAGATCAAATTTGTTCAGGGTAGTGTGGCTGTAGACTCCAGTACTCTTGATTCAGTCTAGGAAGGTTGTGTTTTTCTAAATACTGGTCCGTTTCTTCTAGATTATTAAATTTGGTGTTATGTACTTTTTCATAGTATTCTTGTATGATCCTTTGTATTTCTGCGATATCAATTGTAATTTCCCCTCTTTCATCCCTGATTTTGTTTATTTGTGTCCTTTCTCTTTTTTCTTTATGAGTCTAGCCAGGAGTTTGTCAATTTTATTAACTTTCTCAAAGAACCAGCTCTTTGTTGCATTTATTTTTTCTAGTTTTTGTTTTGTTTTGTTTTGTTTTCAATTTCATTTATTTCTGCTCCGATTTTGATGATTTCTTTCTTCTGCTGACTTTTGGCTTCATTTGTTTTTCCTTTTCTAATTTTTTAAGATGAAGTGTTAGGTTGTTTATTTGGGCTTGTTCTTGTTTTAGGAGATAGGCCTGTAATGATATGAACTTTCCTCTTATGATCGCTTTGGCTGTGTCCCAAAAGTTTTGATATGTTGTACTATCATTATCATTCGTTTCTATATATCTGTTGATCTCTTTTTATTTCTTCTCTGACCCAGTTATTATTCAGTAGCATGTTGTTTAATCTCCATGTATTTGTGATTCTTCCTGCTTTCTTTTTGCAGTTGATCTCTAGTTTCGAAGCATGATCAGAGAATATGGTTGATATGATTTTAACCTTCTTATATTTGCTGAGGCTATCTCTGTGTACCAGTATATGGTCATTCCTTGAGAATGTTCCATGTGCACTACAGAAGAATGTATAAGCAGCTCTTTTGGGATGGAAGGCTCTGAAAATGTCAATTATGTCCAGTTGGTCTAATGTGTCTTTTAAGGATGTTATTTCCTTATTGATTTTCTGTTTGGATGGTCTGTCCATATCTGTCAGTGGGGTATTTAGGTCCCCTACTATGATAGTGTTTTGGTCTGTTTCTCCCTTTAGTGCTGTTAGTAACTGCTTTACATATTTCGGGGCTCCCTGATTGTGAGCCTAGATATTAATAAGTTATGTTTTCTTGGTGCATGATTCTCTTTATCATTATGAAGTGTCCCTCAGTATCTTTACCTTTTATTTTGAAGTCGATGTCATCTGATATTAGTATCACTACTCCTGCTTTTCTCTGAATGCCATTTGCTTGAAATATTATTTTCCACTCTTTCACTTTGAATCTATATTTGTCTTTGTAACTAAGATGTGTCTCCTGGAGGCAGCATATGGTTGGGTTTGTTTTTTGATCCATTCTGCAACTCTGTGCCTTTTTATTGGTGAGTTCTGTCCATGTAATCCTAGTCCATTTAGTCTTTGAATCCTCCCCTTTTCAGTCATTGTTGTCTCAATCTGTCCCTACATATGCTGAATGTTCATTACTATTGTGCTATACCAATTCTCTTATTATTTAAGCTTATAATTCCCTATTTTTAGTAAAGATTGTACTCCTCTGCTTCTATTTGCCTGATAGTCATCTTACTCCTAATTATGTGTGTGTTTGTTTGTTTTAATTTTAACTTTTTTGTGATTTTGTTTTAGGTGAGCTGACTCCTTTCAGTATTTCCTGCAGTGCAAGCTTCATAGTGGAGAATTCCCTCAGTTTCTGTATGCCTGGAAAATTCTTAATTTCTCCTTCATATCTAAAGGAGAGCTTACCTGGATACATTATTCTAGGCTGGTAGTTCCTTTCACTTAACATTTGAATATTTCATTCCACTCCTTTCTGGCTAGCAAGATATGTGCTGAGAAGTCCGACAATAGTCTAATGGGTTTTCCTTTTTAAGTTACCATTTTATTCTCCCTGGCTGCCCTGAGAATTCTGTCTTTGTCATTGATTTTTGATAATTTTAATACAATGTGTCTTAGTGAAGGCCTTTTTGATTTGAGGTAATTGGGAGTTCTGTTGACTTCTTGAATTCCAAGCTCCACCTCATTCCTTAGATCTGGGAAATCCTCTTTAGCTATTGGTCTGAAAATGCTTTGTAGTCCCTGCCCCTTTTCCTCTCCTTCGACAATGCCCATTATTCTTATGTTTCCTCTCCTGATGGTATCAGCTAGTTCTTGTATTTCTTTCATTATTTTTCATTCTTCTTCTTTCGGATTTATTTCTAGATTTCTATCTTTGTTATCACTGATCCTTTCCTTCACTTGGTCAACTCTATTTCCCAGGCGTGCTATTTTGTTTTCCAACTCTTGCAGTGTATTTTTTATTTTTATCTCCAGAAGATCTATTCTGTTCTTTTTGAGGGCTTCAATCTCCTTGCTCTGCTCATCTAGCTGTTTTTTCAATTCCTGAAATTGTTGATATGACTCGTTTCAGAACTCACTGAGTTTTTTCAAATGTTCCACCCTGAATTCTCTGTCATTTAAGTCACATATTTTTAAGCCACATATTTCTATGTCTGTAAGCTTATTTTCTGGAGATTTTTCTCTTTCTTTCTAAAAACTGTACACAAATCTGAAATGCTTTGTCGCCTTGGTTGTTCATGGTGTTAAATGGGACTATTTCTCCACCTGGAACATTAATGGAAATGTATTCTGCTCTTTTTGCAGAAGAAAGATTTATTATATAAAGGTCTCTCTTTAGCCTGATGCAAAGGCGGTGCTTTTCTTTTGGTTTCCAGTATGTGGTGTCTAAGCCTTTTGGATCCTTGCTTTATATGAAGGCTTAAAAATGCCTTTTTATTTTCTGAAAAATATTTAACCATGCTCACTACCCTCAGTTTCAGTCCTGTCAGTGTTAGCAATAGTTTCGGTAGCATTTGCTCAGATTCCCCTGGGGCTCTGCAGTGTTCAGTCTTGGAGGATATGGGGGGAGGGTCCCTCTGGGTTGGAATATGGAATTGGAGGCTGTAGCTCAGTCTCAACTGCGGCTGGTAAAAATCAACTGTTGTTTTTCTGCCGTCTCGCTTCTCTGTCTTCTGCCTTGATGACTGGGCACTGCCACTGGCTGCATGGAGCTCACAGTACTCCCAAGCAGGGCTATTCAGGGAACTTGCCTCTCCTCTCCCCTCCCCCTCCTCCTACAGGGAGCTCTGGTGGCTGCGAGAGGCAGCTTCTTTATTTCTCCCAGTCCACCACCCGACACCCAGGGTTCTGACCTGTGGTAGCTCTTATGAGCAGATCCCATGCTCAGATGTGCTGGTGTGCAGTTTGGGTGTTTTTTGTTGAGTTTTAGATGTTTGGCTTATTGTTGTTTCAAGGGGAGAGATCTGGGGATGTCTCTCATTCTGCCAAGTTTTCTAAAGCATTTTTAACATGTCAATTTAAGTGTTTAGGTAAAGTGGCCCAAGTTTAAAAACAGTCATTTCTAATTTCTTTCACCTAATACTAACTGTTTAGTTATAAAAACATACCAAAGGTTGCATATATTGACAGACATCCTGAGAAAGTATCAGGTTTTCTGTTCATTTGATAGTCAAGGAGGGAAAAAGATCTTACCTCAGATCCTAAAATTTCTTTTTCTAAAGTGACATTTGTCAATCCAAAGGCAACCTTTAGCACTAGCAGAATTTATTACATTTTACCTTGTCATGCATGTCTTCTCAAAGATGTAATCTGTGAATAGATTCTTATAAAGCCATCTTGCTTTGGATAATAATGAAATTATCATTTAAAGACTCAGCTCTATAAAAAAATTATATATTCATTCTATTGCAATAAGCACAGAAAATTAAAACTCATATATGGAAATGTGTATTATTATAAAAGAGCCAAACGTTCAGATATGATAGCAACTAGTTCAATCAAAAAAATATACTGGAAAAGACTCTATCCACCCAGTTGATCATAAAAGGAGAATAATCAAGAGAAATCAAAGGGACCAGCTGCCCCTTTACAAAGATAGGGATGGCATATCAACACCATCAGTTACTGGGGAAATATAAAACCACAAGATACCACGACACGTATATCAGGACAGCTAAAAGACAAAAACAAACTGACAACACCAAGATGCAGATGAAGATGCACAGCAACAGGAACTCTCATACACTGGTGGCAGAAATTCAAAACTGTATAGCCACTTGGAAAAAAGTTCGACAGTTTCTTATAAAGTTAAATATACACTTACAATAAAGTCTATAATCCCTCTCCTAGGTATTTACCCAAATGAAATAATAACAAAAACAAAAACGCCTTTATGTAAATGTTTGTAATAGCTTATCACAACTGCCCAAAACTGGAAACAATCCACAATAGGTAAAAGGATAAACAAAATGTGGTAATACAATAGAATGCTACTAGGCAATATAAAAGAACAAACTAATGATTTATGTAACAGGTCAATGCATATTCAATGCATTTTGTCAAGTGAAAAAAGCCAGTCCTAACAGGCTACATGTTACATGATTTACATGAAATTCTGGAACAAGCTAACTAAAAATATGGAAAACACACCAGCAGTTGCCAGGGTTTGAGGTGGGAAAAGGGGCTGACTACAAAGGGGCAGCACAAGGTACTTTGGGGGTTGATGGAACCGTTGTTGGTAAATACATGACTCTGCATTTCTCAAAACCCAGAGAACTATGTAACATAAAGAGTGAATTTTATAGGATACAGATTAAACAACAAAACAAACTAGGATGTCAGGGAACCAAAGATGAAATGCAAACTGTGACAAAAGAATCTGACTGTATCACAAATGAGTGACGTGGTGTGAAGGAGATGTGGAAGACCTGCCTTAACTAACTTTGGAAAATAGCATTTTGGCTGGATACTGTGAGAATAAAAATTAAAACAAAACAAAAGAAAACAAAACTGTACGCAAATACTATTCTGTTTGGTAAATTTGTTTCTCATATGAATATGGGTTAGCAATTCTAAAACTACCATAGCTGTATAGCAAATATGTAAATGTGTTATGAATAAGCAAAAAGGGAATGCTAGAATAATCCTTATTGTGCTAGACTGGACTTGGAGGTATCAGTATGAACTAATCTGTTTTATGTATATACAGACAGATAGTACGTACAGAAATAAACATTACGTACAGAAATAAACATTTTTGTACACACATACTCACTCTCTCACACACACACACATACACACGTCCTGGCTCTGACTGCTGAAAGGCCTAGAAGCAGTAACATTTCAGTAGCAATGAGCACATCTAGTACCCAGAAGTTGGGTGCTAAATACTTATTTCCAATTAGACCTAAATACTATTCTCCAATTAGATGGACCTGGGCTCTTTGGAGAAGTGGGTGATTCCTGGTCTGGGGCAGGGAACATACAAGGTGAGCCTGGAACATCTTGTAGCACCAGAAAGTAAGAAATTGCTTAAACACACACACACACACTCTCTCTCTCTCTCTCTCTCTCTCTCTCTCTCTCTCTCTCTCTCTCTCACTCACTCACACTGCACCCTGAAAGGACACAGAAGCAAACTTCAAAGGGCTCCTAATGGCCAAACAATTTGAGCAACAAAATAACTAAGAATAGCAGTGATTCTAATCCAGAGAATAAAATATCCATGAGTATGCACTGACATAAATGATTAAATAAATGTAGGGAGGGATGACTCTTTCTAACAGATAAATTATAATAAATAAATGTAGAAAAAAGGAGTGGAATAGAAAATCACCATTAGAACATCAGAGTAATAATTGCTCCAGGCAAGACCCACCAATTAATGCTAAAATTTTCTCCAAAAATTTAAGGAGAAATAGGATATTTGTGTAACCTCAAAGAATTTTTCCCCAAAAATTTATTAATTAAGGGAAAAGCAGTAACTTTACAGTGGAGCACTCCAGCAGACATCACCAAAATCAAGTGATCAGGGTTAACAACATCACCGGTAATTAGACATATTGACATCATGTAATCCCTGATACCATGCACTGAGAAGGATACATCACCTCTCTGTTATTCTTTCCCGAAATCTGTATATTCATTCTAACTATGAGAAAACATCGGCAAAAACCAAAATGAATGACATTCTACAAAATACCTGACCCGTAGTCTTCCAAACTGTGAAAGTAATAAAGGACATAGAAAGACTGAGGAACAATCAGAGATTGAAGATGAAGGAAATACGACAAATGAATATGATGTGGAATCCTGGAAAAAGGTCGTTCATGAAGAAATTGGTTGAAATCCTAATAAAGTCTGTAGTGTAGTCGTCACTGTTGATTCTTCAGTTCTGATCACTGTACCAAGGTTATATAAGATATAAGCATTAAAGGAAACTGAAGAATATACAAAAGCTCTGTTTTTAGAGCTTATCTATATATCTAAAATTATTTTTTTAAAAGTTATTTTTTAAAGGAAGCTTTAAAAAAATTGCCTTTATCCCTCTCTACTCTTTCAAATGTGTGTATATCTTTCTTGACAGCAAATTTTGTGAATAAAATTGTGTTTTTTCCTAAAAATATTATTTTGAAGAAAATAAAATGATTGTTTATAAAGAAAAGCTTTTAAAAAAAACATTAAAGTTTCTTTTAAAGAAAATCCCACAGTGGTCAATTAAAGTAAGATTTTTATACATTATCTCCTGTGAGGATAAACCTTGGAGGTTCATTTCCAAACTAGTTTCTTTACTGCCCTAAAGGCTATGCAATGATATTGATCAACATCTACAAAATTAACAAGTTGTCACCCCAAAATTCATGTTGCAATCCTAACCCTCAATGTGATGGTATTTCAAGGTAAGGCCTTAGGGATGTATCAGGACTCTTCCCTCAAGAAAAGAATTAGTGCCCTATAGAAAAGGCTCCAGAGACCTCCCTCACCTCTTCTGCCATGTGAGGAAACAGAGAAAAGATAATCATCTGTGAATCAGAAAGCCAGCACCTTTATCTTGAATTTTCCAGCCTCCAGAACTGTGAGAAATAAATTTCCATTGATTATTAGCTACCTAGTTATCTTATTTTGTTACAGCAGCCTGAATGGACTGACATTAACATTCTTTTTTAGTCTGAATATGGCCAAAGATATGATCAGAAAAAATTCTAAAACGAGTCTACATAAGCCCTTTCTTATCCAGCCATAGCACTGTAGAAAAGCAGCACATTCAATTTAAAGGGGAAATTCTGCCCCCATATTTAACGAACTTCAATGTTACTGTCAAACTGGCAATGACTCAGTATTTAATTTTTTAAATATTTTATATTGGTCTAGAAAAATCTAAGTTTTTATGGGAAATAATATGGAAGAAAAACATCAAAGTATGAACTTTTCTATAAGTTTATTTATCCTTATAAGTACCATATTGAAATATAAATCAGGGAAAATTTTTAAAAGATATCTTAAGATACAATTTTGATAGAAGCAAAAAGCTTTAGCAGTACCTTCTTATACCATCCATCATTTAAAAGGGAATTCTTATTTATAAGTCACAGTCTATGAATCAGATAGGTACTTCACAAATGCAATTCAGTTTAGACCACAGCTTAAAACACATAATGCTAAGGTGGCCTCAAACAATTATTCAAGTTACCAAGAGTCCTATAGATTCTTTATGCAGCTTAATTTTATCCATCTTTCATAACATAAATGTATAAGTACTCTAATTCTAAATTTATACTGATTTAAAATAAAATGTATGATGGTATAAAATGATGCAGACATTCTTACAGATAAATTCTCACACTTCCCCTTTAAAAAATAAATTTTAAAAAGTTTTAAATTTGCTTTATAAGAACACAAGCAAAGATACCTCACAGAAGCCTATTAGGAATCCAGATATATCTCAGGTAATGCATAACATAAAAGAGGCTGCTATTCAAATCAAATAGTTAAGAGATGAAGATTTCAGAAATTTATTTGGTTAAAATTACATAGAAACTAGTAAAAAAAAAATCTTTTAAAGATTTTGATGTCCAAAACCAATTCAAAACAACAGAGAAATTCCTTTATTTGATATCGCTTGGAAATTCTAATTTATATGTCATGTTTAAACATGTTTGTTTGTTTTTTTCCTTCAGCCAAGAGACTCCTGAGAAGCCTAGCAAACATTTTATAGACTCTCCAGGCTTGAATTTTAATTTCTCCTTCTGTCTTATGTTTTTTAAATACTCATAATTTTAGGAATCACAAACAGGTATAACTGATTAAATATAAACTTTGGAGAGAAACATAATTCCAACTTTAACCACTAAATGTAGTTTTATATCAGAATGTTTTCATTTAAAACTTCATATACTCTAAACTACTATGTTACTAGGATGGATACTAAAAATACATAATTATTTTTCTCAAAATATTATTAGTTGTTTTTAAATTTACCAAGAAAATAAAATATAATTAAATACATTAGTGCGAATATTTTTTTTAGAGCAGGAACAAGCCAGACTTTTATCACATAAACTTTAATTTTTGAAAATGTAAGCAAATAAATACTTCTACTTAGAAATAAGCACTTGATATTTAGCTGCTCACAGCATTGTCTTATTTTAAAAACCAATAATTTCAGAAAATGAATACCTCTTCCTGAGAAATAATACAGACCTCCTCACTTCAAGAAGTCAGGCCTGGGATAGGAGCACACATACACATATACATATTCAAATCTCTAGTTTTCATACATGACAACATCTACAACTAAAATTGGTTACCTATGATATCACATATAATTACACGGCATAGTAAAAACACCTGATTTAATCTTCGAGGCTAGCAAAATTTTCTTAAAGGGCCAGATTTCAGGCCTACAGGCCATACAGACACTGTTGCAACTAATAAACTCTGCTACTATAGTGTTAAGGCAGCTATAGACAACATTATGAATAGATGGACTATGTTCCAATTAACCTTTATTTATCAGGATTAGCCTATAGGCCATAACATGCCAACTCCAGCATTAAGCAAACAAATTTGATTATCAATATATAACACCTTCAGTAAACACATATTCACATGCTCTCTTCATACCCAGAAGTTGTAACATGGACTATTAGCTACTCAAATTATAAAGGAACCATGAAAATATGTTCTGAGGTCAGAATCTAAGGTAGACTGAAAAGATAAAATGTGGTAATAAAGCACACATTAAAATATAAGTTTGAAAATGTATAGTAAGTATATGATTAAATTTTATTAAACAATCTTACCTTAATCAAATGAAAGAATCTAAACTCTAGTACATGTCTGGTTTCAAACTCAAAATATATTTGATCAAAACTTCAGTTTCTTCTCAACTTCCTGGAGGAACAAAATTAAAAACCTTTAAGTCAGGTTCCAGTACTATATAAAATGGCATAATCAAGCTCCAACCTATCTCTCTGAGTGAATGTACCTACAAGATCTGGATAGAATACATGGAGCAGCTACTTGAGGACTCTGAAATGTAAACAGCAGCAAGCAGATTAGATAAGACCAGAATGTGAAGTACCACGGAAAGAGCATTTCGTTTCCCAACTGGTATCCTTCAGCCTGAATTAAACGGAGTCCAAAACCCAGAAGTAGGCATTAGCACAGAGAAAGTTTCAGGAGAAGCCATCTAGTGCTAGCTCTGGGAGACAGAAAGGGATCTCCTAACACAAGAAAATGTGAAAATCTCTCCCCACCCCTTTTATTTCTCCATTCTCTTAGCCTTCTGTGGCAGCTGTGGGCAACGGAGGCTCTGAGGACCCTAAAACTCTGATGGAGGGCAACACCTTCCTCTCTGATCAGGATCTGTAGTCCTGAGAGGATATGGAAAATACTTGTTCTTTTTCTTACCCTATGTTGTCCTGCCACTGGATATGGGCACAGCTGTAGGTAGTGCACATTAAAGAGGGATGGATAAATAAAGCCGTATCTTTTGTTTTAGAGAATAGAAAAGGGGAGCCTCATGGCATCAGAAATTACTGGGAGACCCCAGAGAAGGAGGAACTTGGAAAGCAACACTTTAAAGTTGTTTATGAACTCCTGGGCTCACCCTCCAGGAGCACATATATAGATCTGACTGAGACAAGCATACATAGACTTTAAGACATGAACTATGGGATAGACTACTGCTCAAGTTCCAGAATGGCCAATGGGTGGTATACATGTGAGACATCCAAATAGCATGGCAAAGGCTTTGAAGACTGAACTGTTGTAATCATAAGCCACAGGAGTTGCTGTCTGAACCTATGTTGATTGCCTACTAAAACAAGTATGTCAACTCTCATTCGTTGCTGGGTGGATGAAAAATTGCACAGCCACTTTGAAAAAGAGTGTGGCAACTTCTTATAGTTAAATCTATACTTATTATACAACCTGGCAGTCGAACTCCTAGATGTTTACTCAAATGAACTGAAAACTTATATTCACACAAAAATCTATACACAATTATTTAATAGAAGCTTTATTCATAATGAACTCAAACTGAAAGGAACCAAGATGTCCTTCAACAAGTTGCTAAAAAAATTATTAAAAGAAAACAATTTAGCTGATACGAACTTTACTTAACACTTCATGAAGTGGACAGTTTCCATTTGGAGAACTGCAAATGGGCAGAAAGCAGGAATTTTTTATAAGATGAAGGATAAAGAACAAGGAAGAGAAAAGTACAAAATGATTGGCTGGGGCCACACAGTCAACTGCATTTGGGGTGAGGCCTAGAGTTGGTGTGGCTCTTGATGATTGGCTGACCAGATAAACGTGTTTCTGGTCAAGTAGAACATTTATAGGTTTTCTGATGTGGCACCCCAGGAAGGGGTGGCTCCACATTTGGCCTAAGTTAAACCAACTGCAGAAATAAAAAAGAATGAACTATTTGATTCATGAAATAACATGAATAAATCTTAAAGCGTTCTGCTAAGTCTTAAAAGAAGTCAGATACATATTATATGACTGCATTTATATGACACACAGGAAAAGGCAAAACTGTAGAAATGAAAAGATTAGTGGTTGTAAGGGACTGGAAAATAGGGAAATGTCAGACTACGAAGTGGATACACAGGTGCAATATTGTGATTTATGAGATCCATGGATAAATACCAATACATATGAGAAATATATGTATGGCTCATGGTTCCCCAAACCCTTTGAATTTCCTGAGTGATAAGAGCAATAGGCACATCCTCTGTTATAGTTGGTCTCTTGTCCTCACTTCCTGTAAATAATGCAGAGCTATAAAAGTGAAATAGGTGTCTTATTATTGATAACAAGCCCCTTTCCACCACACTATGTTTATGTTAATGAGGTGACTTTTGGAAAGCACCTAAGGATGGGAGCTAGTTGCCAGAAGAATCAACCAGGTGATTAGAGGGTTAGAACTTTCAGTTCCACCCACTCCTGACCTTTAGGGAGAGGAGTGACACTGGATGCTGAATAGACCACCAATGGCAATGTCCAATGAGTTAATCAATTGTGCCTACATAATGAAGCTTCCACAAAAAACAACAACAACAACAAAAACCCAAAACAGGAGGGGTTTTCAAAGAGCTTCCCAGTTGGTGAACATGTGAAAATTTGGGGAGAATGGTGAGCTTGGAGAAGGCACAGAAGCTCCACACTCTTTCCCTATGCCTTGCCCCAGGCACCTCTTCTACCTGGCTGTTCCTGAGTTATATCCTTTTATAAACCAGGAATCTAATCAGTAAAATGTTTCTTTGAGTTGTGTGAGCTGCTCTAGCAAATTAATCAAACTCAAAGAGAGAGTCATTGGAATCTTTGACCCATAGCTGGTGCATCAGAAGAACCTAGACTTGTGACTAGCATCTGAAGTATGGGGGTGGAGAGAGAATAGTCTTACAGGACTGAGCCCTTAACCTGAGGAATCTGGTAGTATCTCTAGATAGGGTCAGAATTGAGTTGAATTGTAGGACACCCAGCTGATATCTGAGAATTGCTTGTTGGTGTGAGGCACACTCCCCTCCAATACACACATTATAGCTGGGTCCAGAACCTTTTATCAGATGAATTTTTAGAGTGATGAAATTGTCTATATGGTACAAGGATAGTGAACAATGACACTGTGCATTTGTCAAAACCTATATAGAATTGTACATCACAAAGAATGAACTTTAATGTATGCAATTTTTAAAAATCAACTAAGATGGTGGGGGAATTTCAAGATAGAATGCAGTCTGCGATGAATGATCTGACCGTATAACAAATAAATAGCATAACCCCACTGAAGGGGGAAAATGAACTGACCTAAGGAACTCTGGAAAACAGTGTTTTGAATGAAAACTTTAAGACTAAATATAAAAGAACCTGTACATAAACACTGTGCTTTAACTGGTAAGTTTATTTCCATTGTGGTACTGGTTAAAAATTCTGAACTTGTTTTACATGTATACTGGGATGGAACAAGAGATAAATGGATGATTGAAGCCAGATTTCTCATAGTCAGAAAGAAGTTACAGATAAGCATCAGAGAGGAGGCTAGAAATCCTGTGATACTACATTAGAGCCATAGACGTCGGTATGAACCTAACATACATACTGCTTAGTATGTACTACAGATAAATATATAAGAAATAATTCTGTATATGTACAGATATATGCATCAGTAAACATATGTATAATTCCTAGCTCTGTCCTCTGAGAAGGCCTAGAAACAGTGACACCCCAATAGCAAAGAGTACACCAAGCACCTAGACAACGATCTCTAATCATCATTCCCCTATAAAACAAACAAACAAACAAACCCATAAAACAAAAAAAAACAGAGCTCCTTAGAGAAATGACCGACTGAAGGAGTAGGATGAAGAAAAATATAAAATGATCCTGGAGTATCTTGTAGTGCCAGAAATCAAGGAAGAACTGAGAAAAGGGTGAGGACACGTCAAAGGGACAATGGCAGGGTCGACACTGAAATAATTTTAGCAACAAAAGTAATTAACATAGTATTGGATTATAAGCCAATGTATAAAATAAGTACATATTGATATAAATGACTGAATGAGTGAGTGAAGAATAGAAGGGACAAACTTCCTTACAGAAGAATTTCTAATAATATATAGATACACCTCGATCCATAAAATGAAGCATAATCACCCGACCCCCTTGAGTGTAGGCTGGAATTAGTGACGCACTTCCAAAGAATAGAGTATAGAAAGACAAAAATAATAACTTTACAGTGGGGAAACCTAGCAAACCATGATACCGTTACCTTAACCAAGTAACGGTAACACGTACACCTCGATATGATGTGATGAGAAGGGCACTTCACTTTATCTTCCCTCTGATTGTCATCCTTAAAACTCTTAACCTCAGTCTAATCATAAAAAAGACAAACACAAATTGGGGGACATTTTACAAAATACCTGACCAGTACTAATACTCAAAACTATCACGGTCATAAAAAACAAGGAAAGAGTAAGAAACTGCCACAGACCATAGGAGACTAAGGAGACGTAACAGATGCAATATGGAATCCTGAATTGGATCCAGGAACAGAAAAGGAAGACTCATGGAAAATCTGACAAAATCCGGGTTTAGAATTTGGAGTTTGGTTAATGTAAGGTACCAAGGTTGGTTTCTTGGCTTTGATTTTGTAAGATGTTATCATTATGGGAAGTTGGGTGAAAGCTATACAGGAACTCTGTATTATCTTTGGAACTTTTCTATAAATCTACAGTTATTGTAAAATAAAAGTTTCTATTATTTTTTTTTAAATGGGCAAAAGACTTAAGCAGACCCTTCATCAAAGAGGATCTAGATATTGCAAAAAGCACACAACAAGAAATTCGACATCATTAGCTATTAGGAAAATGTAAATTAAAACCACTATCAGATATCATTGCAAACCTATTAGAATGGCTAAAGTTAAAATGACTGACCATACCAAGTGCTGACAAATAGGAATAACAACTACAACTATCGTACTTTGCTTATGGGAATACAAAGTGGTACAGCCACTTTCGAAAACAGTTTGGCAACTTCTTATAAAGTTAAATTATACACTTACCATATGATTCAGCAATCCCACCACAACTATGCATTTACTCAAGAGAAATGGACTCACACTCACAAAAGCCTGTACACAAATGTTTACAGCTTCTCTATCAAATAGCTAAAAACTTGAAACAAATCCAAGTCCTATGAATGAATGGATAAACAAACTGTAGTACATCCATACAACTGAATACTACTCAACAATAAAAAGGAATGAAATATATACAAAACAATTTAGATAAATCTTAAGGCATTATGCTGAGTAAATAAATGTATGTGTAACAGTCTTAAATGGCTACAAACTGTATGATTCCATTTAACAGTCATTTTTGAAAAAATGAAACTAAAATGACATGGTCATTGCCAGGAGTTACTGGTGAGGTGGGTTAGATACATCTACAAAGGGACAGCATGAAGTTTTATGAATTTATTTAACTGTTTGGATACTGACTGTGATGATAGTTACATGAATCTACAGACATGTTAAAACTCATCAAATGTGCACAGAAAAAGTCAATTTTACTGCATGTTCATTTAAAAAAATAAATTTCTAATATTTAAATAACCTTTAAATCATCAAGATTTTTCCAGGATATTTAGTTTGAATTTTATAGTCTGTAAAATACCTCATTTATTCTGGCTGCTTTTAAGATGAAGCAAGTGACAAATTTCTCAGCTCAGTCCAGACATGTAGGAACACTGGGGGATCAATAGCCTAAATGTTATTTCCTCTAGGCATTGCATCACCTGACAAAGGAATCTAATCTGCTAACAATCGCAACCCCACTCAACTCAGAGTAAATGCTGATCTCCACTTAATGGCATCATAAAAGAACTTCAATTGAAGTTATCTCCTTTTTTTTTTTTTTAAATTTTACAATAACTGTAGATTTATAGAAAAGTTCCAAAGATAATACAGAGTTCCTGTATATCTTTCACCCAGTGAGGGGAAAAAACGTTTTGTGATTAATTCTACTTCAAATGCATAGAGCTTTCTGAAAATAAACAAGTAAAACATCATCATTTGTTTCCACCTTTATTATCAGAGAAAAATTTAGGTGTTTTATTTGAATAAGTACGAAGTGAGCCAAGAATGTAAATCAAATAACATACTACTTCAGAATTAATTCTGTTCTTCTGCAACAGTTTATTTATCTCACCTCAACTAACACAGCAGTACTATAAGCTTCCATTACACACTGTATATGTACACATGGCACAAAACATTCAAATCCATATACCACAGAAATTAATTTAAATTAAAAAAATAAGTACAAAGGTACTATCTTGAACGCCTTTATCATATTATTTAATCTATTCAATTCCTAAGTTTATCTTAGATATTATTTTTTTAAAATTATATTCAACCAAATATTTGTATTTAAGTGAAACTCAGTGATTACTTGTTTTTAAGGATACAATTGTTCTCAGTTACGCTAGTGAATTTAGCAACAATTCTACATTGCTATACTTTAAAAGAATCAGAGATTTTTTTTTTTAAAGGCCAATCTACAATTATACTAATTTCAAATAAAAAACAAAATTCCTGTGAGAAATAGTTTTTACCTTAAGGCCTTTTGTTTTCCTAATATCACATTCGATTAGAAATGAAATGGCTTGCTCCAAGAATTTTGGTTTATTTTCCCCATAAATACATCTGGAAAAAATAAATGACTTACATCTGGAACCTTATCCTTTCTAACTGAAGCCATTTGTATGTAATCTCTCTAATAGTTCACTAAGGCCATTTTAGTTTTGACACCCATTAAAGCATGCTTTTTCCTCCATCTAATCTTCTCAATAGATGTTCAATTTACTAAACAGAGGCTGCTTTAATAATTCAAATCTGACTTCTAAAGATGTCACCTGTCAAAAGCTTTCAGTAATTCAGTAAATTTCATCTGTCTCTCTATGGTACTGTAAGTAAAACCCTCCATAACCATGGAGGGTTTTCTCCTTTCCCTTTCTTTTTAAAAGAATCAAGAGAACCTCAGTCATTTGTAATACTGCACTATTCACTGATGTACTTCCAGCTTTCTTCAAAAATTTCCATTTAATAAGAATTTTTACATACAAGCTAAATCCAAACTGGGTGCTACTTTCCTAGACACCGAGGGAACAAAAAAAAGTTCACAGAAATCAACATTATCTAGTAACACTTTAAAGATTATCGTACTTTCAACCTCTTTTGTAAAATAAAAGCAGCTATCACTTTCCTTCACCCAAGTTAGTATCATCCAAACTTAATATAACAGCCATCTCCACATAGGCAAATCAAATGAATTTTCCTTCTACTATTCTAAAAGTTATTTTTCAGAAATGAAATTATGTATAAACATATTTAGGTTATCTGTTTGAAGACAAAAAGAGTCATATTGATAAGAAATTATCTGTTAAAATGTTAAATTGCCAAAGAATCATGAAGGAATTCTGGGTGGAGAACTTGGTATATATTGAAACTTAAGACTCCATGTGACATCCACACTTTGTAGCCCAAACTTGTGTTACAAGTATATTTAGCCACTCTACACAGTTCTGACAATAAGTTCTGTAATAGTCAAGTTTGAAATTAATACCTGGGTAGATTATCTATAAATCTCATATACCTATGTTTACTCTAATCTGTCATTACTAAAGTTTCCCATTGCTGCTTTGGTAAACTACAAAATACAGAATTGTAACCTTGACCATCACTGAAAAAATTAAGGTTATCTTTAGAAGACTTTTAACAACTGATAAGAATCCTGCAGTTTTTCCATAAAGTGTAGACTGACACTCAGCACTCAGTGGGAGCACAAAAGGGAATTGTATATGAGGAAGACAAAGACTGTAAGAGTAGTAAAACAAACAAAAACAGATAGTAAGTCTTTAAACTTTTTTTTTTAAGTACCCATCTGATGCAGGATGGGGCGAATCTTCCCAAGTGGGGACTCAAGGCTGGCACCAAGAGAGAAAGGGTGAGGGTCATTGACTAGTACACCCCAGAGTTAGAGACAAAAGGAAAGGTTATTAGAGAAGGAATAATGCTCCACAGAGTGTGGTCTCCTCTCAGAGACAGACTGAGAGAGACTGAGAGCGACAGAGAGGGTCCCCAAGTGTTCAGGGAATTCAGTTTATATGTCATGAATTATAAAGACTGTGTTTACCTGTTTTCCTTTGATGGTATGGGTATGTCGCATGAAAGGTATAGGTATGAAGTGTGAAAGGCATGCTAGCAATCTTAGCCTTTGTTCTATAGATTCCCCATGGTTTGGCCATAGCAAATGAAAAGTTGGGTTTATTTTGTGTAGGGTACAACTTCAAGACTCTGTTTTCCCTTCACAGAATAGGTATGGGTACATGGTTTGTTAGCAGTACCAGCAGGAATCTTCCTTTGTTCTGGCAGCACATTGCAGGCTCTGAATACAGCTTGGTTTAACATTTAGTTCTCACGCCTCTTCTCTACATCATATCCACAAAAAAGCCATACTGAGAAGTTTCTTTTAATGTGCCTCTGGGTTGGCAATTCTTCACTATCTATTGATGAATATTGGTTTAAAGCAACTGTTTATTATTTTTTAATTGGATAAATACTTTCTGGCTATTGAATGCAGGGGGCGGGGGGAGCAAAAGTTTGCCTGTTTATATGATGACAGCACCTTTAAGCTACCATTAGCACTTTAGAGTTTTACTAAGACAAATAAAGTAGAGTACATGATAATTCTTAAGACCTTTAAAAAAAATTCTTCAGCAGGTACCTGATTAAATCTTAAATTGTAATCTGAGTCTGAATTACTGAACTCAAAATTCTTCACTGCTTTTGGAGTAGAATGTAGCAGAAAAGAGAGCTAAATTCCTAACAACACAAAGGAAAAACAAAGTAAGCCTTTGTTAACAGTATCTGTTGAGCATCTAGTATGTAAAATGCTATTGTAGGTAGGGTAAGGAAAGGGCCAAAACAAAGAACACTAGTGCCTGCTTTAAAAGAACTTATGTAAATATAAAATACACAATGAATCCTTTTATAAAGAAAGCACTGCTATATTTGCCTTGCTTGTTTTTGTAAGTATACTGCTATATACTTAAGGGCATGGACCATGCCTTGTCTTGTTCACCAAAACAACCCTAGTACCTATTGCAATGCCTATCACAAAGTACTCAAAAATTATTTGTTGGATAAATGAAGACTTTCAATGGTTATATCAATATTGACACTTGGCTTCCTTGACTCCAGGAACCTAGCCTCCTCTGACAGAGAATAACAAGCATCCAAAGATATCCTTGTCTTTCCCCACTATCCACCCACCCCCTGCCCCAATTCTTACTCAGCCTAGTTTTCCTCACATGGCAAAAAGGATTTTCAGTTTATAATTAAGGTTAAGGACACTGAGATGGGGAGATTATTGAAGTGGGCCCAATCTAATCACATGAGTCCTTTAAAGTGGAAGAGTTTGAAAATAAGAAGGTGGGTGAGAGAGATTAGCTGGAGGGAGGAGGAGATACTGGAAGTGTTAAAGGGACTTGACCTGTAGTTGCTGACTTTGAAAATGGAGGAAGGCGGGCCACAAGTGAAGGCCTGAGTAAGGGTGGTATTTAGGGGCTGGAAAGGGCCTTCATCTAACAGCCAGCAAGACAACTGTGATTTAAGACCTCAAATTGCAAGGAAAAGAATCCTGCCCTAGAGCCTCCAGAAAGGAATAACACCATTTCAAAATTTTGATTTTAGCCCTGTGGGACCCCTGTGTTATCCTACTGACCTACAGAACTGTAAAATAACAAATTTATGTTGTTTAAGCCATTAAGTCTGTAGTGATTTGCTATGACAGCAAAAGAAAACTAACACATGCCCTTTAACCTCTACTCTAGCAATCTGAATATGCAGCCTCTTGTTATCAGCCTGCCATTACTTCAACAAAAGATCTAAAATTCTTAAATGCTTTAATCTGACCATGATCTCCTATTTGTAACTCTTCTACTTCACACTTTTCACATCTGTCATTATGAAGGAAAGATGTTGCTTTAAAGAATTGATATCTTAAAACAAAATGAATTAGTATTTTCTGCTTACAATGCTTAGTAAACATTGTGCCAAAGAGTACATGATAGCCCCACAGAATGGTTATACTCAAACTGCAAATTTCTCATTCTTTGCAACACAGAGAACCAAAAAGGGGCAGAGAAAAGTGTTATTAAACAATCCAGTGTGTCAACTTCTGATTAACTTACTTTCAAAGGATAAGCCTTTTGTTTTTAAACTTGGAACAATTTCTTTGCCTCTTTATATTTCTATACTTGCTCTAAAATATTAAAAACCTCATAAACAATCTGTTTAACAGTAATTAGAATTTTATCTAGTTAAAACAACAGCAGAGCATGCCACAACACAGATGGCAGAAGACTCCTTGCCTGATCAGTGTCAAATAACTGTTCTCCTATTTCATGATTAAGAAGAATTTTGTTGCAGGCTATCTCATTTACAAAATATACACTATGAGTGAAAGGACAGCTTTATTAAGAAAGCCTTTGCTCAGCAGAACTGTTGGCTATTCTCAATGTAAAGATTTTTTTCCCCTTACTGCGCAGAGAAAAACTAGCTAAATACATGATTAAGGAATCAGAATGGATGTAAGTCTGTACCATTATTGATTTCACTCTGGTTCCAAGTCCTTAAGCACACTAATTCCTTTTGGGGCAGGTTCCCAAACTTGGAGCTTTTAAAAAGCCCAATGCTAACGTTCTATCCCATACCAATTAAATCAGAATGTCTGTGGATGGGACAGGCATCAGCATTTTTAAAGATTCTTAAGTGGTTCCAGTATGGTTTATTCTTAGCAATATGGCATGGCACAGTGCACTGAATAGAACCAGGAGGCCTAGAATCTGGCACTGGCTCTTTCACCAGCAAATCTGGCTACATCATTGAGTGGCCATTTCCTCATCTGTAAAAAGATAAGGTTGGACAAGTTATTTTTAATATCTAACATGTTATGAGTCTAAGATGAGATTCCCTAGTTATCTTCTAAAGATTAAATTGCCTCAAACAGTTAAACTGTGCAAAAAATAAAAAAAAAAAATCCATGATATTTATTCCAGCTTGCTAAAAGTTTATTTTCATAAGGAAAAATGATCATCTTACAATAGGGATCGACTTTAACTATACTTCAATTGCATAGATTTTGATATATTATTATGTCTATCCAGGTCATAAAATGGTATATGTGTTGGAAAAAACTGGGAAGGTTGAATTATCTCAAAATATACCTTGCTCTTAAAATACTTCTTGAATTCCCATTAAATTATATACTGCATATATTCTGATTTTCTTAAATAGCATTCCTGGTTTCATTTAGGTCCTAAACAAATAAAATGATTTTAACTTTTTACTAATGTTAACTTATTTCATTAAGGCAGGTCATTAATGACACCAGGAACATGGGTTGATAGACTCTTTTGTAGTAAGTTGTTTGACATGCTCAAACTGAATTTGTACCCTTGGTCAGCCCTCTTACAGAGACATGCTACCAGTTATGCGGGCGCATGGGAAAAAGTTAATTTACTCAGCAAGTTAAGTATTTTATTGTACCAGGGTTTGAGGACTGGGCAGCAGAATTCTAAGATGCACTGCCAATGATCCCTACTCAGTGGCATTCACATGCTTGTGTAATGTCCTGTTCCTCTGAGTGTGGGCTGGGCCTAGTGACTTCCTTCTAAAGGACAAAAGTGATGGGATGTTACTTCTCTGATTAGGTTATAAAAGACTGTGATGTCCTTCTTGCTGGCGCTTTTTTCTTGCCCTCTCACCTACTTGTTTCGATCTTAACTGCTTGCTCTAAGGGAGATGCTCTAGATGCTCTATGGAGAGATCCATGTGGCAAAGAATCAAGAGAGGCCTCTGACCAACAGCCTAATAAGGAAATAAATCCCACCAACAACCATCTGAATGAGCTAGGAAGTGGATCCATCCACGACAAGCCTTTAGATGGGCTGCAGGCCCAGTTTAACTCACTGAATGTAGCTTTGTAAGTAAGATACTCACTTAAGCTGTTCCAGTATTCCTGATCCAGTGTGAGATAATAAATGTTGTTTTGAGCTGCTAAGTTTGAGATAATTTACTATGCAGCAATAGATAATATAGGCATGCAGCAATGAAAAAAACACTTTACTGAAGGAACCAAGAGTTGAAGAATGGGTAGGATCAAGGTATCAACAATCTAGTATTGGGTGAGATGTTTTAGGTGCTTTGACTGAAGTACACATAGGTGCTTTGACTGAAGTACACATATGGAGGGTACAGAGGAGACATAAGAAAAGTCATGTATTTGGAAGGGCGCAGGCACTGATACATTCTTTAAAAGGGACAAATGTGAGTTACAAGCATTAAAGTATGAAATACAATGGTCAGTTTGGAAAACTACAGGTAGTCCAGTAAGGCTGGAGCATAGAGGGACAAGATAATCATTCATTGTCCAACTTTAGGTGTATGCAAGCATTTACAGGTAGCATAAGAGTCAAAGAGGGCTCTAGTATTGTATATAGTATAATTTTAGCTATATTAGTATAGTAAACTCTCAACCTCCACTAGACTATAGATCATTTTATTATGGAATAATATCACTGATTATGAATAAACTGGTCCATGCTCCAAGACAGGACCTGGACAGGGTCAATACACTAGAACCCTTCCACTTATTCAAGGAAATTGCTCCAGCAATTATCATTCCACTGCATTGTCAAATATTCCCTCTCTACTGGATCATTCTCAGTCTATATTTAAAAACAATAATAAACTCCCTTCCCTGAACTCTACATACCACGTGCACATAGCTCCCGCTCTATAAAATTCCAAAGTGTTATCTACACTCACCATCTTCACATGGGTCTCCCATTTTCTTGAATCCACATCGGCCAGGGTTTTGCTCCACCCATCTGTCAAACTTGCTCTTTTTAAAGTCATAAGGACTTCTACCTTGCAAAAGACAATGATCAATTCTGTCTCCTCTTACTTTACTTACAACCAGCAGCTGACTCAAACAAAAGCACCTTCCATGAAATACTTGATTGCTCCCAGAACACCCCCTTCTCCTGGTTTTCATCTTTCTCATTCTCTTTTACTGGTTCCTCATTTTTCTGTACTCTAAATATAGAATGTTCTAGATCTCAGTCCTTAGACCTCTGCTCTTTTCTGTGATACTACGATTTATAATAAATAGATATATTTGGTCTTCATCCCCATTTCTGGCAAAGAACTCTTAAAACCCTTGGAATTACGCAAGGAGGGAGTGGTTGCAACCTCCGAACTATAGCTGGTGGGTCAGAAACACAGGTGAGAACCTGGACTTGAGATTGAAATCTAAAGTAGTGGGGTGGGAGGAGAGCAGTCTTATGACACTGAGCCCTTAACCTGAGAAATCTGATGCTATCTCTAAACAGACAGTATCAGAATCAAGTTGAACTGTAAGACACCCAGTGGGTGTCTAAGAATGGCTTGGTGTGGGGAAAAAACCTACATACTAGAATTGGGTGCATAACAGTACTTTCACCTACACTCATACCTGAGGTGGAAAGCTTAAATACCTCTACCAATGGATGGCTCCCAAAATTATTTATAAATAGATAAACAGTCTGGTCCTCTCTTCATCCTCTAATACACTCAACTATGTACTCAACATTTTTTACTTGGACATTTCATATGTATTTCTTAACATGTTTTAAACCATACTCCTAATTAATCTCACTGCTACTCCACCCACAAACCTGCTCCTCTCCCACAATCTTCCCCATCTTAATAAATGACAACTGTAAGTGTCCAGTAACTCTGGCCAAAAATCTGCTGTTACACTTGCTTCCCCTCTCCCTTTCTCTTCCACCTTTTATGTCTCATCCATTAGCAAAACCTGTTGGCTTTACTTTTAGAATAGAATCCAAACATTTTACCAAGCTCACATGGATTATTGCCAATAGTCTCCTAAATGATCTATTTCTGCCTCAAACTCCCATTCATCCACCAATGGTGATCCTTTTTAAAAAATAAGTCAGGTTATATGATCATTCTGCTCAAAATTGCAATAACTTCTTTTTTCAGATTAAAAGACAAAATTTCCACAAAGTTCCATTAACTAGCTACCATTACCTTTCTGTCCTCATCAACTATTCTCCCCTAGGCTCACTCCACTCCAGTCACACTAGCCTCCTCGTTGTTCTTTGAACACACTAGGCACACATTTTCCTTAGAGGAGCTGAACTTGCTTTACCTTAAAACAGGAATGCTCTAGACTGCACCTCCAGGTCTTTGCTCAAATGTTCCCTTCTCTCTTAGCTTTCCTCCTCCAGTCCACATGTCTCCCAACAGTCCCTATCCCCTTTCCCGCCTTAATTTTTCTCAATAGTATATACTGCTATCTGGCATATTATGTATTTTACTTGTTATTCTGTCTCCCTTAGCTAAAATGTAAGCTCATAAGGGCAGGAATTTTTGTCTATTTTATTTACTGTAATATACTGTTACAGAACAGTGACTGAAAACAGTAGGCACTATATGCATGTTTAGTGAATGACTGGGCCAACCAAGAGGATTCTCTTGTTGATACATTCTAATATGGGAGAGTAATCTGAATAATTTCGAAGGTACAAAATATTTCATTCATATTTCAATCATTGTGATTTATGTTCTAACAGATTTAACTCCTTAAGTATAGTCATCCGCAGATTCCCCTCAGTGTATACTAACTATGAGGGAAAGGGTAGTCCAGAATCATTATAGACAAGAAGCAACCATATTGATTTTAAAAAACAACTTTTCACAGATGGTCCAGGGTGGAAAATTCATTGTAATATTTCACAAAACATAACTGTTAAGGATCTGCAAGATATAGAAGAGGATAAGTAAGAATCTTAATCAAATTCTACTAGTACCAAAAAAAAAAAAAAAAAAAAAAAGAGCCCAGAACACTTTAAGGAGCCTTTATAAATTTTTTCATAAGTAATTTCTAACCCTTGAAAAAGATAATATCATGTGTTTTCCATCCATTTTCCAAATCACATATACTTCATTTCCTTTTTTAGACTATTAGTAATAAAAGAAACTTAGATGAAACAATATTTAAACAGTTTCTAAAAGAAGAGGACTTGAAAGAGCTGAGATTAATTTCTAAATATTATTTTTAATTTGTATTTGTATATTGTTTTACACATTTTCCACAGTGCTATTACATCTTTATCTATATTGACATGTACAATAAGTAGGCAGATAATCACATCTTCCACCTCCCACATACTTCACATATTTACAGATAGAAATAATTGAGTCTCAAAGAGAATAACTGACTTACCCGAAGTCAATAAGCTATAAGTGGTTCAACCTGGACTATAACTGAGTTATTTCAAATCTAACTCCACTGTTTTCTATCATGACATGTTACCTCACTCAGTGCTTAAAGTTATCACTGCGTAGGCCTACAAATATTTGACTGCCTTTCTGCCTCAACAACTAGAAACTAGAAACTAGACAAAATATAGGAAACAATTATTTTCTGACGCTGAACAAAAGCCACACAAAACTGTGATCTCAGAATATTTCTCCAAAAGAACAATAAATGAAAGAACCCTCCATCTTTCTGTCTACCAGTTCCAGACAATGGTACAGAGAAGGGTAATCCCAAAAGAACTCAGCAGTTTCAGTGATCTGTGGGACAGACAGTATTAGTAGTCTACAATGTTCAACAGAAGCATGAAAACAAAAGCGGTGGCAACATTGGACAAAATAATGGCTGAGATGATTTACATTTGTTGAAAAATAACAACTTGTAATTCCAAGGAGTTCAAGGAATCTCAAGAAAAATAAACACAAAAACACATTCACAAATACCCATAATGCACATCATAAACAAATTACTGAACAGAGTGATAAAAACCTTAAAAAACAGCCAGAGGAAACAATGGAACAAAGATAAGAATTATCACAGATTCTTCTTCAGAACGTACAGAAGACAACAAAATAAAATCGTTAAAGTGCAACAAGGAAAAAACAAGACAATCTGGTATGCAAAAAGAGTTAACACAGCAAGCTCAAGACTTCTATCCTTAGAAAGGCTGCACTGAGAGGTTAGCCTTTGGCTGGTGTCTGTGAACTTGGATTTCGGGAAGGTTTCTAACATTCTCTAATTAATAAGGGTGGTTTACTGTGCCTGAAGTGTTTGTGCAAATAATACGGTTTATGATAAACACCGGCTTTCCTTCTGGGAGTCTGGAATTTTGGTACATGCTAGGCAGAGGGTGCCTATATGAATAACCCTCTGTAAAAACTTGGGCACTGAATCTCTCTGAGTTTCCCTGTTAGACATTTCACAAGTGCTGTCACAATTTATTGTTGGAAGAATTAAACATGTCCTGTGTAACTATACTGAGATTCTCCGAAGCTTGTGCTTTGTTTCCTCCAGACCTCACCTATGCATCTTTTCCCTTTGCTAATTTGGCCTTGCATTCTTTTTCTGTAATAAATCACGAGTACGACCATATAGTCTCAGTCTTCAGAGTCCCAGCAAACCACCAAACACGAAGACAGTCCTGGAGACTCTCAACACACTATAATTCAGTATCTAGCAAAAATATCTTTCCGAAATGTTGATAATACTTTTTCTGACAAAAGCTGGGAGAATATGTCAACAGACTTGCACAATTAAAAACATTAGAGACTTTTTGCAGAAGAAAAATGATACTTGACAAAAACATGAATCTATACAAAAGAAATGAAAAGCACCAAAATAGAAAGTATGTGAATAAACGAACTATATTTTTTTCTTATTTTAAAAAGTTTTTATAAGAAAACTGTTTGAAGCAAAAAATAGTAGTAACCTATTATAGGGTTTGTAACATACATATAAGTAAAATGCATAACAACATTTGGACAAAGGATGGAATAAAGACAATGAAAATATACTGCACCTGAACTCACATTATACATAAAGTGGTATAATATTATTTGTAGGAAGACTGTGATAATAACAAAAAAGATTAAAATTAAAAGATTATAAAGATAGACCAGGCTAACACTAATCTAAAGTGAGCTGGAGTAGCTACATTAATATCAGGAAAAGTACACTTCATAGCAAAGACTATTATGAGGGATAAACAGGTCATTTCATAATGATAAAGGAATCGATTCATCAAGAGGATATAAGAATCCTAAATTAATAACAGCTTCATAATACACAGAGCAAAAACTGATAGAATTTCAAAGAAGAACAGACAAATCCACAATTATTATGAGAGATTTAAACATTCCTCTCTCAAATACTGATAGAACAAGTAGACAGAAAAGTAGTAACACAGCAGACTTGAATAATATCTCAAGCAACTGGAATTAACTGACATTTATAGAACATTCCACTCGACAATAGCAGAATACACATTCTTTTCAAGTAAACACAGACTATCTTCGGAGCCATAAAACCATCCTCAATAAATTTTAATTTAAATCATACAAAGTATATCTTTTAATCACATTGCACTTAAATTAAAATTGGGACATCTACAAAATCTCCAAGCATATGGAAACGACACACTTCTAAATCTTAGGAAAGTGGCTCTGAAATCAATGACCTAAGCTTCTACCTTAGGAAATTATTAAAAGAGCAAATTAAACCTAAGTGGTAAAGTGTTTCCTCCTTTTCTGTAAGAAAAGTAAGCAAAAGAAAACAGAAAATGAAAAAACAAGATAGAAGAAAAGACAGCAAACATAAAATAGAAAAAGCCCAAGAGAAAAAAAGCTAATTCTTTGAGATCAGTAAAATGTAAAATGGTAAAGACAATTTGGAAGACAGTTTGGCAGTTTCTTAGAAAACTAAACATATTCTTACCATATAGTACAGCAATCATGCTCTTTGTTACTGACAAAAATGAGTTGAAAACCTCTATCTATACCTGCACATAGATATTTACAGCAGGTTTATTCATAATTATCAAAAGTTGAAAGCAACCAAGACGTCCTTCAGTTAGGTGAATGGATAAACTATGATATGTCCAGACAACAGAAATTATTCAATGCTAAAAAAAAATGAGCTATCAAAAGACACGCAGGAACCTTAAATGCATATTACAAAGTAAAGGAAGCCAATGTGAAAAGGCTACACATCAACTATAAGGTCCCAACTATGTGACATTCTGGAAAAGGCAGGGCAAACTATGAAGACAATAAAGATCAGTGGTGGCCAAAGGTTAGTGGGGAAGGAGAGGTGAATAGGTGGAACACAGGATTTTAGGGCAGTGAAACTACTCTGGATGATGATATAATGGTGAATACATGTCATTAAATAGTTGTCCAAACCCAGAGAATGTACACCAAGAGCACCAAGAGAGAACCCTAATGCGAACTATAGACTTTGGGTGATAATGATGTGTTAATGCGGGTTCAGCAATTTTAACAAATATAACACTCTGGTGGGGATGCTGATTATCGGGGAGGCTATGTATGTAGGGAAGAAGCAGGGGGCGGGGGGGGGGGCGGGGTGGCGAGGGAAGGGTATGGAAACTCTGCACTTTCTACTCAAGTTTGTTGTGAATCTAAAACTTCTCTTAAAAACTAAAGTCTATTGAAAATTTCAAAAGAAAAGTCAATTAAACCAAAAGCTGGTTTTTGAGGTCAGTAAAACTGATAAACCTCTAGCCAGACTAGTTGGGGGGTGGGGGAGGGTGGGCGGGGGGAACATACCAGTATCTATTTAGTATCTAAATAGATACTAAAAGATGAATAATAAAGAAATGTTATGAACAACTTTATGTCAATAAATTTAATAACTCAGACAAAAAAATTCTTCAAAGACAAACTACCCAAACTCACTTAAGAAAGAATAATCAGAATAACATTATATCAAAAAGATTAGAATTATAGTCTAAAATCTTCCCATAAAGGGAACCTCAGACCTAACTGGCTTCACTGATGAATGCTACAAAAATCTAAGGAAGAAATAATATCAATACTAAAAAATATCGAGAAAACTGAAAAAGGAGGGAACATTTCTCAACTCATTCTACAAGGCTGGAACTACCCTGATTATCAATATGAAAAAAGACATTCTAAGAAAATGAAGGACCAAATCTCCCATAAATATAGATGAAAAAATTCTTAACATTTCTATAAATCAAAGACAACAATTTAAAGTATAAACATCATGACTGAGTGGTGTTTTTATGAGAAAAGCAAGGTTGCTTTATCATTTAAAAGATAATCAATGTAAAAAAAAACCTTTGAAATGAAATTCTATTCCTTAATGTGGTACCCATGTTCTCATTTTCTTGTTCTTTAAACTGTACACTCCTTTTAGCTCTTTTCTTCATTTGCAAAAAAGAATAACATTTTCCTTAAAGAAGAGTTATAGCAATTAAATGAGGTAGGTGTGAAAAATGTAATGAAGGTAGGGTGAGAGAGGGAGGGAGAGCGGAATTTCTCCATTAGAATAATTTTGAGTTTACATAATTTCTGAATTTCTTTTGTAAAATGGAGACACTAATACTTTCTCATCAGGTTGGAAGAATAATAAAGTGACGTAAATGTTAGGTACTTGGAACACTTATATATAATAACAAAGCCAACATATACTAGTTTCCCTCTCCCTTCAGTGCCTATATACAGTATCTCCAATTTAACAGAAAAATCCAACATGATAGATAATAGCAACTAGCCCAAAACAAAAGGGTGAATGATATCAATTCAAGAAGTATATACACTTTGTTTCACCAACAGTAATAAGATATAGAAAAACTCTACTTAATACTCTACAGTTTAACATATTCAGACTCCACATCTACATTAAGACATGAAGAATATATTAAATAGTATTTTAAAAATCAAATTCCTTAATGTCATCTTAATTTCATTCAACACCAATATGAGGTTTTACTCTTCGGAGTTCTCAGCAATGAAATGTAACTTCCCATTTGGTAATAACAAACAAACTCCAACCGCATTTCTGTGTGAAATCTCACGGTTCTTCAAAAGAATGCTCCAAGAAAGGAAAAGAACAGAGTGCACATGAGGAAAGTCAATAACCTGAATAAATAAATATATCCATCACACCCTGCAAACCACATAAAGCACTATAGTTTACAATTTGCTCCACAGCCGATATCTTCAAAAACAGCTTTAACCAAAACCAGGGCAAAAATCTGAAGTAAAAAGATTCTGGGGAATACTTCAAAAGTAGCTATTAGGTTGCAATAACCAGAATCAAGCATTCACATAGCTGTTATGTAAAACGTATTTCTTTTATTCATTAAGCATCTAATTTCAAAAAAAAGAAAAAAGAAGCTGGACATCACCTTCTGATATATCTTGAATACTCAGAACTATTTTTTTAAGATTAGAATCTCCCATGTTATTTAAGTTTCCTCCTTTTAACTGCCTACTCTTTAATTAGTGTAATATTAAGATAATTTAAAATTGTGTGCTACTCTATACTTTTCATATTTCCTTCACATCATTTTAACTCCCATAAACAATTTGGTGAGAAGACAGGTAGTATTATCTCAGCCTATGGAGAAGACAGCTGAAGGTCTGAGAGATAAAGTGATTTGCCCATCATCATACATAGCTGGAAAGCAGAGAAGCTAGAATTAATTAGAACCTTAATCATAACCCAGCTCACTTTCTACTTTATCACAATGCTTCAGGCAACATTTGAAGAAAGAAAGGAGATACAAATCAAATCACTTAAGTCTCTATATAAATGATAGCTAAGTCAATTATCTGGAGGTGAAAGAGGTTAAAAATTATTGGTTATGAGGAGATACAGATTCAAATTTGCCAACTATTCCAATCTTTTCACTATCCCAACATTCTTTTTTTAAAGAAAGGAATGCTTAATAATTGCTCTATTGCTTTATATGACAGAAAGCTCTGAACATGAGCAATTAAACCAGTGAAATATGAATAAGCATATTTGACTATGAAAGTATAATAAAAAAAGAATGGATAAAAAACCTCAGAGCACTAACACACAACCAAAGGAGACATTATGACTACCTGTTCCAATATCCATTCTGCAACTCCAAGTGGCAGCAACTTGGAGAACTGACTTTAGCTCATGGGTAGGTCTATTCTCACTGCCTGAAATTGGTTCAGAAATGTGGAATCATGCCGATGAGATATGAAAAGAGGTTTTCTGGTAGCTTCTGGTTGTTTGTCCTTTCTGCTAAGAGAACGCCAGACTTTTTCTTCCTTGCAGAACATACAGTTCCTTCTTGGCAACCGTCATACAACTACAAGGAAGATCCTGCCTTGGTATAAAGCCAGCATTGTGGATGACGGAGTGGAACAATGCAAAGAATCTGAATCCTTGGTGTCTCCATTGAAGTACTGAATAGCTAAGCCTAAAGCCCACTATGCCTCTGGACTTCCAGTTCTGCTAAGCTAATAAATTTCTATATTATATAAGGCTGTCTAAATTGGGCCTTCTTATATAGCTGGAAGAGGCCTAACTAAAACAGACACGTTGATAATACATCTGCAGTTATATACTAAGCTTCCCATCTTTCTTGAAGATTTTAGCTGCTTGCTCATTACGCCCTCTCCAAAATGATTACTTGATTACACTTGAGCATCTCAACATGCATACACACAGTATACCTCATTGCCTCTCAGCTTACACTCTCCTATTAGAGAATACACTATGCCTAGCCCCCGGATGGTAGAGCTCTATGTATCAAGTCACCTGGTTCTCTGACACACTGAGGGCAGTTACCTGAACAAAATGAGCAACAGTTTGGTAAGTGACAAAGAGAGACTAAGTTAAATAAAGTAATTTTGGATGTAAGAGCAAACATATTCATGGCAAGTCAAAACATATGCAACTCGATGTTATGGGGTAACAGACACTATGAGTAAGCAGAGTGACCTAGAGTGCAGAAAAAAAGAATGGAGCAGGCATTTGTGGCACCAAGAGAAAAGAAGGGAGTTGGGGTCAGTATCTACCTGAATGTCTCCCACGAAGCACAGTTACATTATATTTTCAGTATTCGGTTACTGGTGAGATTACTGGTCTAACAACAGGGAAATGGCTTATTTCCTTTAAGTTTAGAAAATGATATATTAGACAAACACTAAAAAAAACCAACTTGCTTTAAAAAATGTTTTATTACATGTAAGAATGTTCAGGAATATTGGCAAAAAACGGGATAAAAAGTATACATGCATAATGATACCTTTTGTTTATGTAAATGTAAAAAAATAATACACAGAAAAAATAATAGGAAAAAACAAACCCACTAGCATATAAAAGGTTGGTTTTGGAGGAAAAAAAAATATGGTCAATTTTTATTTTCTACAAGCATGTTCAAGTTAACTGGTAATAAAATTAACACTGCAAAAAACGGGTAGGGTTATAGTAGGCAAAATGTAGATACTTTAATTCAATTATACACAGATATGTGTGGTTATTTAAATACTGTCATATCACTAGCAGACCACTAAGCTACTGGAACAGTAATATTAATGACCATACATGACAAAGAACGAAGTCTTTGCAAAAATATTTAGAAAAGCAACTAAAAAACAAAAACTAAAACTCCATGAAAAGCAGCAACAATAAATTCCAGAGTGGTGGGAGAATCTGTTCTCCAGACTTACTATATTATAATGTTAAAAAATCCAGTTTTCAATGAAAAAAATTTTGAGGCATGTGAAGTAACAAAATATATGATCCATTCAGAAGAAAAAATAAATTATCCCTGAGAAAAGCCAACATTAGACATATTAGACTTTTAATCAACTGTCTTAAACATGCTCAAAGACCTTAAAGAAATCATAGACAAGGAACTAAAGGAAACCATGAGAATGAGGTCTCACCAAATAGAGAATACTAATAAAAAGATACTAGTAATAAAAAAGAACCAAGTGAAAATTCTGAAACTGAAAAGTATAATAACCAAAAAAAAATTTACTAGAAAGGTTCGACAGAAGATTTGAGCAGAAAAATAAAAATCAGCCAACTTGAAAATAGGTCAATTGAAACTTGAAGATAGTTCTATTATGTCTTTTTGTTGTTGAGCTGTAAGAGTTGTTTATATATTCTGGACACTAGATCCTTGTCAGATATATGATTTGCAAATATTGTCTCTCATTCTGTAGGTTTTCTTTTCACTTTCTGGATAGTATCTTTTGATGTACAATTTTTTAAATTTTGGTAATATCCAATTGATCTATTTTTTCTTTTTGGCACGAGGTCACCTAACTATAACTAGAACCCAGTTTTCCTAAATTCTCTCTAACTGTTTTTCTTATAATCTATAAGAAACTTCCATAACAGTTTTTGTTAATGAATGTCCTGATCAAAAGAGTGGGTGGGCTAGATTATTCTATCTTAAAAATCTAACATGCTTCAACAGTGATTAAAATCTAAGTTTTATATTTTATTAAAAAAAAAAAACTCATTGTCATTGCTGCTGTTCAAACATTCTACTGGAAGTTCTACCCAGAGCAATTAGGCAAGACAAAAGAAATGAAAGGCATCCAAAATGAGAAGAAGTGAAACTAGCTCTATTTGCAGATGACATGATCTGATACATAGAAAATCCTAATGACTCTACAAGAAAAAATGGTAAAGCTAATAAATTTGGCAAAGCTGCAGGATACAAGATCAACAAACAAAAATTAGTTGTATTTCTACACACTGGCAATGAACAAAAGAAAATTAATAAAACAATTTCTTTTGTAATAGCTCCAAAAAAAAATAAAAGTTAGGAATAAATTTAACCAAAAAGGTGCAAGATTTATACACTGAAAGTAACAAAAGATTGTTGAAATTCAAGATCTAAATAAATGGAAAGATATCCCCTGTTCATGGATGAGTAGGCTTAAAATTGTTAAAATGGTAATATTCCCCAAAATGATCTACTGACTCAATGCAATCCCTAGCAAAATCTCAACAATTGTTTTTGCAGAAATGGAAAAGGCATTCCATAAACTCCTATAGAATTGCAAGGGATTCAAAAGAATGAAAACAATCTTGGGGGAAAAAAGTTGGAGGACTCTTAACTTTTAAAATGAAAACAGTTTTCTATTCTGAAATGTACTAAAGCTACAGTAACTGTGCAGTACTGGCATAAAAATAACATACAGATTAATGAAAGAGATCTGAGAAATAAACCCATTCATCTATGGTGAATGGATTTTTAACAGGGATGCCAAGACCATCAACAGGGAAAGAATACATTTTCAACAAATAATGTTGGGATAGTTGGATATCCACATGAAAAAGAAGAACTTGGACCCCTACATCACACCATTTACAAAAATTAACTCAAAGTGGAGCAAAGACCTAGCATAACAGCTAAAACCATAAACTCCAAGACAAAAAACATAGAGTTAGGTCTACACGACCTTAGATTTGGAATGATTTCTTATATATGACACCAAAAGTATGAGCCACAAAAGAAAAAACAGATCAACTGGACTTCACCAAAATTAAATTTTGTGCATCAAAAGATAACTAGCAAGAGAGTAGAAATGAAACTTATAGAATGGGAGAAAATATTCGCAAATCATATCTGACAAAATTATACCATTCAGAATATATAAACAGCTCTTACAACACAATAACAAAGAGATAAACAACCTTATTAAAAATTGGGCAAAAGATTTGATATTTCTCCAAAGAAGACATACAAATGGCCAATAAGCTCATGAAAAGATGCTCTGCCTCACTAGACATTAGGGACATGCAAATCAAAACCACCATGAAATGACATGTCATACTCACTAGGATGGCTATAATTTAAGTTAATAATAATAATAATAATAATAATAATATCAAAGATGTAGAGAAAGTGGGACCATCATACATTGCCAGTAGAAATGTAAAATGTTATAACCATCATGAAAACAGTATAGTAATTCCTCAAGAAGTTAATCATATAATTTCCATATTACACAACAATTTTGTTCCTAGGTAGATATATCCAAAAATTAAAAACGGGCGTTTAATTTAAAAATTTTACATGAATATTCACAGTAGCAGTATTCGCTATAGCCAAAAAATGGAAACAACCCAAAGGTCCATCAATGAATGAATGGATAAACAAAATGTGTTATACCTATTCAAGGATGTATTATTCAGCCATAAAAAGGAATAAAGTAGTAATACATGCTACAACACAGATGAACCCTGGAAACAATATGTTAAATGAAAGAAGCAAGATACAAAAGGGCACATATTGCATGATTCCATTATACGAAATATCCAGAGTTAGCAAATCCATAGAGACAGAAAATAGACTGATTGCCAGGGGCTGGGGGGAAAAAAGGAATGGGGAATTATTGTTTAATGGGTACCAGGGGTGATGAAATGTTCTAAAATTAGATAGAGGTGATAGTTACACAGTCTTAATGTAGATTTGGACAACACTATCAACCAACTTGATCTGATTGACATTTCTAAAACATTCTACCCAACAGCAGCAGAATACACATACTTCTCAAGAGTACGTAGAACACTTATGAAAAGAGACCATAATCTAGGAAATAAAACAAGGCTAAATTCAAAATTATTCCAATTATACAAAGTATGTTCCCTGATCATGAGGTAATTAAATTAGAAATCAGTAATACAAATTTCTTAAAAAAATCCTTAGGTATCTGGAAATTAAAGAACACATGTCTAAATAATGCATGGGTTAAATAAGGGGAGAAGCAAATTAGAAGGTATTATTAACTGAATGAAAAACATAACATCAGAATTGTGGGATTATGCTAACTGTGGGATAGTAGTAAGCACTTAAGGAGAAATTTGTAGCAGTAAATGCTTATTGGAAAAGAAGAAAAGTCTCAAATCGATGCCCTAAGCTTCCGCCTTTTAGAAACTAGAAAAAGAGCAAATTAAACCAAAAGTAAGCAGAAGAAATAATAAAGATCAAAGCAAAAAATCAACAAAACACAAAACAGAAATAATGGAGACAAATCAATGAACCTGAAAGCTGGTTCTTTGAGAAGAGCAATGAAATTGACAAACCTCTAGCCAGACTAATGAAGAAAAAGAGACACAAATAACCAATATCAGGAATGAAAGAAGTTACATCACTATAGAGTCTATTGATAATAAGAAAACATGATAACCAACTTTACATCAATAAATTTGACAACTTAGATGAAATAGACAAACATTTGCAAATTACATATGACAAAGGACTCATATCTAGAATATATAAAGAACTCTCCAAATTCAACAGTAAAAAACCAAAAAGTTTAATTAAAAAATGAGAAGACATAATGAAACATTTCATGAAAGAGGATACACAGATGGCAAATATAATATGCACAATATCGTTGGTCATCGGGAAAATGCAAATTATAACCATGATGAGATACCACTACATACCTATTAGAACACCTAAAATAAAAAATAGTGACAATACCAAATGCTAAGAACACAGAGAAACTAGATCTCTCACACAATGCTGATAGGAACGTAAAATGGTACACCACTCTGGAAAATGGTTTGGCAGTTTCTTAAAACACACTTTACCCTTTCTTCAATACACTGACCAAATTACCCAGCAATTTACACTCCTAGTCAGTTATCCCAGAGAAACAAAAAACTCAATCCACACAAAAACTTGTACACAAATGTTGACAGCAGCTGTATTTGTAATAGGCAACCACGAGAAGCTGCCCAAATAGTCATTAATGGTTGAAGATTAAACAAACTCTGGTACATTCATACCATGGGATATTGTTCAACAATAAAAAGGAACTATTGGTACATACAACAACTTGAATAAATTTCAAGAGAATTATGCTGAGTAAAAAAAAAGCTCAGTCTCAAAGGTTACACGTTATATGATTTTGCTTATATAATATCTGGAAGTGACAAAATACAGTGATGAAGAACAGGTTAGTGATTGCTAGAGGTTAGGGGGATGGATGTGACTATACAGGGATATAAAGAGATGTGACTTTCTGATAATGGGACAGCTCTGTATCTCAACTGTGATAATGATTACACAAATCTACACATATGATAAAACTGCAAAGAATTACACACATACACACACAAATGAGTACATGTAAAACTAGGGACATCTGAATAAGATCTGTGGATTATACCAAGGTCAATTTTCTGGTTTTGATATTGTTCTATAGCTATGTAAGATGTTACCATTGGAAGAAATTGGATGAAGGGTACATGGAGCTTTTCTGAGCTAATTTTGGAACTTCCTGTGTAAGTCTATAATTACCTCAAAATAAAAATTTACAATATACTCTTTTTTTTAATACACTCTTACCCCCCCCCCAAAAAAAGTAATTCGAGCAGTAAAAAAATATATACAACCAAAACAAACCAAAGTCTTACTGAGATCTCAGATTTCCAATCTCCCATTCCCTCTCCAGAAGCAACTACTGGTCTCTCTTTTGTATCCTTCCAGAAAAGTCTATGTACAGAGAAACATGAGTGTGTTTACTAATGTGTGCATATCTATGTGTATTTATACCCACAAATACACAATTTACTTTTTTTACAGTAACATCAGCCTATCATAAATGCTGTCCCACAACTTTTTTTTTTTTTCACACAATAATACATCTTAGAGATGAGCTCATGCAAAAGTGCTCCTTTTTTCTTTCTTTTTGTGGCTGTGACATCCATCATGTGGTTGTACTACCATTTATTTAACCATTCTCATATTAAGAGTAATTTGGGCTTTTCATAATGTAATGAATACTAAAATGAAAAAAGATAAAGTCTTTAAAATTACTGAGTCAAAAGTATAAACATTTATCATTTTAATAAGTAAAGCAACTTGTACTCCAAAAACTGCACAAATTTACATTCTTGCCTATGGTGTACAAGAGTGAGTGATTCTACGTCCTTGCCATTATTGTGTATTACTGAATTTGTTAATCTTTGTCAATCTGGCTAGTGAAAAATGTTCTACTGTTGTTTAAATCTGCATTATATTGTGATGATGGTGATGATGATGATGATGATTACTAACACTTGATACTATATGAAACCATAAGTTGTTGAGAATAAGTGATACACCTAAGAGAAAGTTTTGCTATGGAAAATTATGATGAATGAAGAAAGAAAGAAAGAAAAAGATTAGAGTTGGAAAAGTCCTTAGAGGCTAGCCTGATTAAACTCTACTCAATAAATGCTTTAATGCCTCAATGACAGAATGTCCACTTCGCTTGTCATTTCAATTGTTAAAAACAGCATTACGTACCAATATTTCCCTTCCTTTTTCATTTCTCGTCCCTAATTCTATCCTCTGAGGATGCAAAAGATATGTTTCAATCCCTCTTCCGCATGCTATTTCCTCGTGTATTTCACAGAATCACAGATTTGAGACAAGAAGAATTTTAAAGATCATTCAATTACTCAATTTTAAAAACATTACCATACACCCCACTAAAATGTTCTTTTCTCCAAGTTGAAAATCTTAAATGTTGCAATTATTGTGCAAGTATCTGTTTCAAGACACTTCATACTGATTACTCTCCTCTGAATACATTGTTTGTCAATGCCTTCCTTAAAGTGTGACAAAGGGAACTGAGAATACCTAGCTAAATGAAGATATTCAACTACGATTTAGACAACAGCCTTCAAAATAATGTTGTTTTTAGTGGATATTAGCCTTTGGGCAGTTATAATAAACCACTGACTCACTAACTTCAGACAAGTAAGAAGACACACCCAGGCACACACCTACTTAAAAAAAAAAAAATCACTGCTGTTAGCTCTCCAAGTCTCCAACTCTATATTTGTGCAGATTTTTAAAAAATATTCAATCATCGGGCTTTATTCTTATCAAATATAAACACACCAAATATGAAATTATTATAACATTTTCTTACATATAATCTTTTCTTCTGATTATTAAAAATAAGGGGATGGGGGTAGGAGAGGATTCTGATTCTGTTACATAACATTATAGCATTCCCCCTCACAATTCTGAGTAACTGACAAACATCATAAATAGGACGTGTGGGAAGACAGCATCTTGAGGCACACCACTAAGAATAAAAGGCAATTTACTTTTAACATCAGTGCACTAATCAATTACAAATACACCTACCTATGTAATTATCGGACTACACTCCTCTTGTCTACAAAGATACCGTAAAAGGCTGTCAAATATATAACTATAAAACTTTGGGGGTTACAGCTGTTTAACCTTGGGGAGTCCCCTTCCTTATGTGTAAATCAGAACTAAATGAGGCAATCTATGTAAAACATTTAACCCAATGTCTAGCACAAAATTAAAAGCTAATAAACGTAGATATAATTCTAGATAGACTGTGTGGCATGACTTGTTCTGCATGAACTCATGCTGGCTCCTAGTGATCACTGTTTTCTTGTTTACGTACCAACAACACGTGTGTTCTATAATCTGAGAATTTGTTCAGGAACGATACCAAGGTCACCAGCTTTATTACTGGCAACCTTTACTTGCTTTCCAACATACGTCAGCAGCTAAAACACTTTTACACATAGGTGTTCAAAACCAAGATCTGTTGAATTCTTTTGAAAATCAGGATGAATTTATTAAGTGTTGATAAATGTACAGTGGTTGTATAAGATGTTAACATCAGGGGAAGCTGGGTGAAAGATACATGGGACTTCTCTGTACACTCTTTGCAATCCTCCAGTAAATACGTAACTACTTCAAAATTAAACATTAAAAAAAAAAAAATCCAGATGGTATTTTCCCACCTCTGATAAATTCTTTCTTAAGACTTCTCAAATATTAACAACCACTATGAGGCACAAATTCTTTAGCAGCCTTTCAGCCCTATAATTAACTTGGCATAGGAGACACTAATCCCAGCAATAGGAATTCTCCTAATATACCACACAGAGAGTTAATATTCAATAAACTATAGTCATCCCCCAATTTTATTTTTGGATGCAAGGGCCTTAACAAAATCTATCACAAAAGTAAATATCTTTTCCCTAAAGCATTAAAGCTCTGTAGAATCCAAGCTCTGATTCTTATTGCTCAAACCACTTATTTAGCAGTAGCATTCAAGGCAAGTTTAAAAACACCTTTGATGTATGAGATGAATTACTACTATGCTATTAGCATAAAAACCTTTTAAGAATATATTTTTTAAATAGGTTTATACCATGGCTGATTGATTTTTGAATTAGGTAAAAAAGAATTTAGTAGGAAAATAATTAATTTTATTTGCAATTATTCAAGCTCAAACTTTTACTATTAAGCAGCAAAATCATGAAAATTCTGCTAAAACTGTAACCATCAGGTAAAGAAACCCTAAAATATCTAAGAATAAAGTTATCTTTCCCCTAAATGTTCTCTTAAATACCTCCAAATAGCTTTTGTATTTTAAAGAGTTTCAGGTATCAACAAACGATCTAATTTATCAAAAACTTGGCTTTACTTTTTGAAACAGTATTGTAGAATCGGTACTGTAAACAGAAGTGCTATTGTCAAAGAATCGATCCAATAATAAAAAGAGCTAAGGCCACTTGTCTTATAGAAAATTACTGCCAAATACTGCCAGACGCTGCTTTTCTTCCTTCTGGGCCAGTAGCCAGATACTAATCATTTTTAGACCCTTTCTAATTTTTACTGCACAATTTAGTATACACAATACCACATCTGAACTAGACAGTATTTTAATGAATGTTCTCCATAATTTGTCTAATGTTTTGACATACATAGATATACACACATGATCTACAATACCTCTGGAACTACACAAAAGAAACTGGTAACAGTGATTGCCTCCAGGGCAACTGTTTGGGTCCTTGAAATTTGTATGTTTCTGTAATAACTAGTCAAAAAATTAATTTATCTTTTAAAAGGAAAAACTCTAATAAAACATTCATTATAGTTCAAATATTTCGCCTTAAAAATAACATGAAGCATTATGTCTTAAAAAAGATTTTATATGTAATTATTTAAAAAATGTACAATGCTCAACTTCACTGATAATCAAAGAAATACAAATTAAGATAATTTCTGTTTATCAAATTAGAAAAGCTTTTTAAAACTAATATTGAATATTGGCATATAAATTGCTATTACCTTTCTAGAAAGCAATGTGTCAGTATCTATAATTTTTTAAATTTCTTATTTCTTGACTGAATATTTTTATTTCTATCCTAAGAAAATAATCAAGTATGGAGAAAGATTTACATACAAAGATTTTCATTAATATCAGCAGAAGAATAAAATGATCAATAATTGAAAATGGTTAAATCATTATATATCCACTCAATAGAAGATTATGCTGCTATTAAAAAATTAGGTTTTGAAACAATTCTAACAAGGTAGAAAAATCTTCATAATTTACCACTTCCTGGGGGAAAAAAACATTATACAGATGAATAAATATATTCATGGGAGGAGGAAGTATACCATAATGTTAGCAATGCTTTGAGTCATTAGATTTTTGTCTTTTGTATTTCTCTAAGTTTTTTAAATAAATTCTCAGAACTTATAAAATCAAGGAAAAATATTTTATTTTATACATACATACCAACCACACATAAAGTTTATAATATTGCAAAACTGATCTGGTATTTAAACAGGTAAAATTAATTAAGTTTAAATGTTCTAATTAATAACATTTATGGAAACCAAGGACACATTAGCTCATAAACTATGTATCATTAAGATCACTCCTACCATACAATAAGCACTACCAAACTAGCTTATTTTTAAATCAATACAATAAAAAACTTTTTCTGTAAGGCTATCAGATGGTAAAATATGAACAAAAATTAAATCCCTTCAAACAAGATTAATAATGTAATTATAAGTTAAATTATAATACTTATTAAGTAATATCCCTAAAAGAAGGAACTGAGAAATTAACATATAACATCTAAATTAACAAATATAACCAAATTTTTTCCTTAAAATGGACTGAGTTTGCTAGGGAGAGAAATAATACTTATTAATGAATGGGTAAATTATCATTTCTCAGACATTAACTAATCTATATAGTTTCAAATACAGATAGTGTTTACCCCTAAAGATTATTTCCACCACTAGTTGCCCACTTGGAAATCACAAATCTCACCAAGTTAACTATTATGTTTAGCATCCTTCAGTGGGTTACCCACTGCTTTAAATCCAAATTCCTTACATTTATTTTAAGATCCTTCATAATATGGTATTTGCTTTTACTCCCTACTCCTTCCTCTGGCTTGCTTCCTCTGCTCTAGCCCAGTGGTTTGCAAAGCGTGATCCTTGAACCAGCAACATCTCCATCACCTATGAACATGTTAGAACTCCAAATTCATGAGCCCCTTTCCTACCAGGAGATTCATATGCACATTATAGTTTGAAATCTATAGCTCTAGCCCTCCTGAATTGCCTGCATATCCTCAAATCTGCTCTCTACAAATGCAGTTCCCTAACTATAGTGCTCTTTTATCCACCCCATTTCCTACAGGGTATCCCATCCACCTTCTCATCTTTCAAGTCTTAGCTTAGAAATCACTTCAAAAGGGAACTGAAAACTTTTCCAAATGAGAAAAATATTTCTCAAGATTTCTATTATTGTAGAGTCTCTCATTTGCATCCTTCACCAACTGCAGCCACTTCTAAAATGACTTAAGGCAATCAAAGAGAGCCTTTGCTTGACATATCCCCAAACATCAATTAATAACACACAAAAGAAATCAAAAACAGATTCATAGTTTTTCTACCCACTGATTTCAAATTGATTTCAAGCTGTATAGAAGAGTCGGAAAATGTAACGTATGGTAAAACAAACTGTCAGAAAGAAACGGCTTTTATTGTTGAAAAAAATATAGGAAAATAGCCAGCCAGGACTGAAATTTCTATCTTAAAATTAATTAATTTGTATTTTCTCTTTTCTGCACATATTTCTCCCATCTTCTGGAGGAGAGCAAGTAATAAATAATGTCTTTTAAAAAAATGCAAAAGGAAAAAGAAATGTGTAGACTGGATTAAATTCAATACTACATGTTTTATGTCAGATATAAGAAAAAAAAAGCATGAACTAGAAACTGTTCTCCAATATTTTTAGTAAGTTTGAGATAATCTCGCAGTACATAATTAATCAGTAATTTATCTTCAATCATTTAATGATCATCCAGCACATGCTAAGAACCACATGGGATTAAGAATTATGTGTATTTATGTATGTATGTATGTATCTAGAGAGAGATGAGGTTAATTCCTAGTTACCTGTCTTGGGGGGGAAGTCGGGCATCTGATGTTCCTTCCAAATAATGGTATTATAATACCAGTGGTTCACAACTAGCTTAACGAAGAAACTCAACCAACTAGTTGTGTGATCTTGAGTGAGTAATTCAACTTCTTTTGCCAGTTCCCTCACATACTTTATGACAGAGTTGGACTAATTGGTCTCTAAAGTCCAATTAATCTCAAATTCTCTACTTTAGCTTTTTTGAAAAACTGAATGGATAAACCATACGATCTACTTCAATTTACAAAATGAGTAAAGTAGCTATTAATAATTTAAAATACACTGAATAAGTAGTCATATTCAGACAATACGGTAGCATTTTGAAAAGTCATAGAATCTGGAGTTAAGACAGACCTGAATCTAGTTATAGTTTGCTCTTTAGTAGATAATGACCCTAAGTTATTAAATGTTCAGGATATGTTTTGAAAATTAAAGACAATGTATATAAAACAGTTATTAAGTCCACACACACAGGCAACAATCATTTTCCATATAGAAAGCAGCCAAGGTAAAATATCTATAAATCACTAATGTCCAAGATCTGAAATACAAGCTATTTTATAACTCTCCTAGGAATTTTACATATAGTAGTAACTAGCTGTTACCTTAAAATTCTGCAATACTTTTCTGCAAGTTTAACAGCATAACCCTTAATTCCTATAGTGTGGTAAGTTTAACATCTTAAATATGAGGATAAGGACTACAGATCTAATGTCAGTTTGAGGTCATTGGTGCAAGAAAATAAGACAATTTAAAAAGGCCAAAAGTTAGGAAATTAAAACGAGATTGAAATTTGGGCTTAACTCATCTCAGGTATTATGAAGACATTAATCTGGGCATCGAGAGTTCAAACATAAGAAAACCAACAATGAAAAATAAGCAATAAAGATTCAAAAAATAATAAGACAAATATAACCCTGTCTTTGAGTCCAGGAGACAGATATAAATAATTACAGCATACTAAGGAACACAAGAGAATGAATGAACAAGACACAGAGAGTAAATAATCCAGTGAGGTAGAAAGAAAAAGGACCAGACTTAAAAAAGCTGTTAATGCTTAAGTTGTAGCTTGAAAAATCAGTCATCTTTGTCAGCAAGACAGGAAAAGGAAAAACATTCTAAGCAGTGGGGAGAGTATGTGAAAAGGCTCCAAATCAGGAAACAGTATGGCACCTTCAGTGAACTGATTTTATTACTACGGTTAGAGCTTGAGGTTTACAGTGGGAGAAAGGCAAGAGATGAGCCAGATGATTAAGGGCCCTGTAACCATAGTTAGAATTAAATGCTGTAGATAAGAAAGAAGTATGGGTTTAAAGAAAGCATTGAACAGATTTGCATCTTAGAAAAATTGCCTTGGCAGTAGTGGAAAGGATAAATTAAAGGGGGTCAAACACTAGAGACCTCATTCTACATCCAGAGTTAAATAAGGTCATACAGATATTCTACTATAGAATCAGGGATCAGAAATTTAAAAAAAAAAAAAATGTTTTAACAGATAAAGCTAAATTATCAAAAGGAAATAATTTATCTTCATGAATGTATATTCTGGAATCAAGTATTCCTATGTATCTTAAAAAGAGGCTTCTAAAATTATATGACATATAATATGATACATAAAATTTACATCGAATTAACTATATCTTGAGAACTAGCTACTCCTATGACATCTATCTCTTTTTGTACATAATTCTGCAGATCTGTAACATAAAAACCAATGCAACAGAATCCTTGGAACTGGGAGTTTATATTGATTATTGACAGGAACTTCTCTTGCTTTAATTTTATAGATATGGAAACTGAGGCCCTGAGAGACTAGGGAATTACCTAAGATCATACGATTAGTTGCACAGTGAAGACTGGAATTCATGTCTTATGATATCCTTTCTAGAAACTGCTTTAGTATATATTTATGATTCTAGAATTTCAACTAATAATCCAAAAGACACTCTGCTATTGTCATCTTCAGCAGTGTAATAATGAACTATAAAACTATTTTTATGTTGCATATGCCTCAAAGAAAAACATATCTATCAGATGTGTATGTTTCACAAAAAGAAATCTCTTCCTGAAATCTGTGCAATAAGAACACCTCCTCCTCTGCCAGAACACACACCCAATTATTCTGTAGGGAATCTAAAAATTTCCTTTCTCAAATTCAGGAAACAATTAAATTTGAAAGAAGAAAGGCCTAAGATTAAATTATAAAATTAAATTTCCAATGTCTTTAACAGGTTTTAATATTTTACATAGGTCTCAGTCTTTCTTATTTTGTTGTGCGCTCCTCCACCCCTATAATTTTTAGATCCTTGAAATATATTGTTTTCCTTCACTAGTACACACAGCAGAAGTGGCACACTGACAAAAGACCTGATAAATATTGTACATTTCACAAATTTGCATAGTGAACAAAATGTTTTAATTTTTAGAGTTCTCTAATTTATACTTAAGTAATGTCTGCTCATTGTAATAGATTCTAATAATATAAAAGCATAAAATTGATAGCTGTCTTCCATGCCTCTGCAATATTCTCTTGAAGAATCTCCCAAACACTGGGAAGTTTGATGAATGACTTCAAAGACTTTTATAAGCTTACATAACAATAGGTGCTAATCCTTAAAGAGTCAATATATATTTAACAACCAGACTCTACTGATCATAATTTAATCTTTCTTTAATAATTCAGAAGGTAGATCAAAATCTTGCTTGGTTTCCGGTTATCACAAAAGACAAAAATTATATTATCATTCAGGGGTTATAAAAAAAAGTGAGCTAAACCCCCAGTAAGGTATTACATGAGATCTGGAATTGTTGTACTTCCAGTACTTGACATCTAGCAGATAATTGAATACCTGTTGACTGATCACTATGTTTATTTAGAAATCAGAAAAGCTGCTTTTTAAAAATAGTTATTAAAATCAACTTATCACTTGTCTTTCAAAAGTACATTTTGGTTTTTTTTTTTTTTTTGCTTTTTTCTTTGTTTTTTTGTTTTGTTTTGTTTTTAGTTAGGGGGGTGCTGTAGTTCCAAACAAGTATCTGTTCAACTGATCAGTTTTGATAACTAAAAAAGTCAATCGGGTATTTTGGGTTGAATTATAACAACAAGAAACAGAAAACTTAATCTCTCCAAAGAGTTAAATATTGCTATGCAGGATTCCATTGTTTTTTAAAATTATTGCAGGATTCAAGGATTAAGTACATTATCCCTAATCTTTCTGTTTCTCAGATCAAAAGAAAAAGACTAGGGCAGACAAAATACTTTGCTTTGGCATACTCAAATTTGTTTGTCTACCTAAAATTACAGAATTACTATGAGTATGGACAGGCTCCACTGCCCGTTACATGAGATTTCATTTACAGGCCTCTATGATCAAGCAGTCATCTTTTTTTCTTTCTTTCTTTTTTGCAATTTTAATTTATTTTATTTTATTTTTATGGTGATATTGGTTAATGAAATCCAGTAAGTTTCAGCTGTACACTTTAACGGTAAGGCATATATATATATGTACTCTGTGTGTTCACCTCCCATAGTTAGATATTTCCTTCTGTCACCACAAATTTGATCCAGGCAGCAATCTAACCAGAACTGTCAGGCAAATGCGTACTTTCTGACCTATATATTTTTTAAAAAGTACATACATATATATACAGGTCATTTTCTTTGAATTCCATCTAAGTCTGGGCTAGTTGTCAAGAACTCTATGTAAATTTCACGACTAACTGTACTGTTACAATAAAACTGCTAAGTAAGATTATCTAAAAGAGCTGTTAGTCACCCTTATAGGTCTCAAACGATGCTATTGCAGAGTTCTAGCTTTGGGACTTCAAATTCCAGTATGTAACTTAGAGGCTAAACTTGACGTTATCCTTCTCCATAACAGCTTCTCAAAGCACAAAGTGAAGCAGAATACACTTCCCGGCATTACTTGACTCTGCCTAACATTCAGGCAAGGCTTTAATACATATCTAATAATGCAGTATCAGCAAAGCACACCACCTAGGAGAGGGAAGCCAAAACCACGCAGTCTTCAGCGGCTTCCACGCTCAACCTGGGGACAGGTGCTGCCACTCTTGCTCCCAGAGCGGAGAGACCAGCACGCCCTCACAGGGATCCTGGGGGCAGAGAAAAGAAAACCGCAGAACAAATCCACAATTTCTTTTCTTTTTTTTTTTTTCAACTAGGCAACAACACGGATCAACTCTCCAACTAAGTATTTGAGTACATCTCACCTAGGCGGAAAAAGACCTGTTCCAGGATGCTAATCAGCCACAGACTGTCCACTGGGCCGACTCCAGATGCCACTGGAGCCCCCTCCTGCTCGCAGCCAACCCAGCGCCCGCTGAGCCGCGCCCTCCGTTCAAGACCACCCGGGTACCCACTAACGCGCTCTGTCGCCCCGGAAAAGATTGGAGACCATGCCAAGTTACCGCCCCCCTCTGGGCAAAGCAAAAATCCCAGTAAAGACGCTGGTCTCAGTGGTAAACCCTTCCGCCCCGAGCAGCCCACCAAGGCGCCCGGCCCAGCCCCTGCGGGACGCAGATACATCGCCCTCTATTCCGGAGAACCTGATACACAGAACCCTGTCCCCGTAACCCTAATATACTGCTTCTTCATTCCAGGAATGCGAAACAGACGCCCACTCCCGCTCAAAGCTCCCCCACTCGACCCCAATAATTTGCCCCTTCAGAGACCTAGGACCTTGCTAAACTGTATCTTCTGCCCCCAAAAAGCCGAGGACCCGGATAAAGGGACCCCTTGTCCCGGAACCCCGATACACTAAGTCAAGGAACCTCAGAACCTTGAAAAATCTCTCTCGACCCCGAAGACCCGGCACCCTCTACTCCACCACCTACCCATACCCCAAGCCAGAACTGCCCTGGGACCCCCCAATAAACCGCCCGCACACCCGGAAGAGCCTAGGCACCCGCTACACCGCCCGTGGGCGCACGCACAGGCTCCCACCACACCGCCTCCTCGCTCCTCGCACTCCTGAACCCCGCCAAGCCTTGCGCCCACCAGGCAGCGCCGCGCTGCCCCGGGAGCCGCCCCCGGAGCCGCCCCCGTCGGGAGCACGCCTGCCCCGGCTGCTCAGTGTCCCCGCTCCCCGACTGCTCCTCGGCGGAGATGCGCTCCACGCTTCCTTACCTGGGCAGCGTCGGAGGGCGAGCGGACTGGGGAGCCCTAAGGAAGAGAAGGAGGCGACAGAGAAGGAGCGGCCCAGGCCTGCGGCTGCAGCAACAGCTCCAACCTCTTCGCGAGTAAGCGCTTGTGTGAGGTGAGCCCTCCCGCTCCGCGCGCAGCCAGGAGACTCAGCCACAGCCGAGCCCGCTGCTCTTCCCGCGAGATCCCAGCCACAGTGAGGGGCGGGGCCACGGTGAGAGGCGGTAGCGGCAGCTCGAGTGACAGCCTTAAGAGCCTGTCGGCGAAGAAGCAGGAGGCGGGACTCTGATGCTATTAGGACCAATTATAAAATAGAAAAGGTGATTCGCCCCGCCCACCGACTCTTCCTCTCCTCGACCCCTCATCAATAAACTGGGGGGAAAGGTAGCAATACCCTTAAATAGTCAGAGGAAGTGGATGTTTGCGGAAAGGTAACTTGGATAGCGAGACTTGGCTTGTGTTTGGACCTGCCTAACCTTCGTAGATAACACCTTGTTTAGGGAAGAAGCTGGTCTTCACAAGTGTGTAGGCAGAGGCGCTGTTACCCTTAGTTACAGCGTGGCCTGAAGTGTGCAAAGGTTCACATCTTCCTGATTGAAAGCGCAACCCTCCTCGGTTACCAGAGTCTAAACTACCTTTCCTCCATCTCGGCCTTTCCTCCCTCTCCACCTCAAACGGGGTGCCATTGTTGAGATGCCTGTGTTTTCCAAACCCCAACTAGAGACAGCTGGTCTGACAAAGGACTTTCTTCTGATTTGAGCATTTATTTCTATTTAAAGCTTTCTAGAAAAGTAAAAAGTAAATCTCACTTGAGTCACCAATATAGAAAATTCCAAAATTACATGAAAAGCTGTACTTCTGTTGACCTAGGCGTCTGTCACACGCAGAACATTAAACAAATGTGAAAGGAGTGAATTAAGAATGTGAAATTTAAATATATAAAATTTGGACCTGCCACAGAAAATTCAGGCTCTCCCAGCCTAACCTCTTCAATGACAGCCACTCTCTTCACCTGTAAGTCCAGTTTCTTCATTATTATGCCTATCCTGTAGCCTTCATTCATCTTCTCCTCATTTCCTTACCTATAGCAGCAAGAAGTGCCCTTTCTCCTCATCAAGGTTAACCTCTGTACTTGTGCTCTGAATCTCAGCCATTTCCAGATTTTGTTTAATTAACTATCTTTTCTTTCCCCATTATCAATTTCCCGCATCTAATTTAGTTATTTTCTCCCACAAACACACTCAATCTCCCCATCTTTTGAACAGAACAAAACCACCCTACCTCTTCTACCCTCTCAAGCTATCTCCATTCTTCTATCTCCATCCTATCTCCATTCTTCTCAGAATCATACTTTTTGAGAGACATTAAAGTGAATTTAATGATTCTACTTTTCAATCTCTATTTTTCTCATTATAATGTTGCTTTTGCCCACACGATCTGCTTTTCCCTCAATGGTCACAAAAGACCTCTTTCCTAATGGACAAATCTTTCCGAATGACCAATCTGGCGTTTGACAATGCTGACCATCTCCTCCATTGGTACCTTCCTAACCACATTCTTCTGATTTTATCACTACTCTCCTGGAATGTCTTTTTCCTTTTTTTCCCCTTTTTTTTTTTTTGTCTCCTTTCCTGGTTTGAAAATGGTTGCATATTGATGTCTCCTTATCTTATAACTACAACTTGTATGCAATAAGAAATATGACTATACATGTTTGTATACTTTGAGTGCCAATAAGTGACTCAGACAAGAGCTATTAGAACAGTCCAAAATAAGGAGGCATGACTATGAGGCTGGGTCTTAAAACAGTAGCACGGCCCATCCAAATGCAGGGTAGAAACAGGGGCCTTTCAGAGAAAAATAGGGTGAACCTGAGCACTAAGAAAATGATGTGGGCAGTGCCTGGCTATGGTTAGGTCATTTTGGTGGATGGGAGATTACTGCAGAAGAGCCAATAGTAAAAGGCCTTAAAAACCAAGGCAAGCTGCATCGGCTTGCTTCTGTATCAAATGGGGAACCATAACCAACCATAACAGTTGTAGGGCTCACAAAAAGGCTACACTTAGAGGCCCACATATCAAATGTCTAAATATGTAAAAGTTATAAAACAAACCAACAATCTGTGAAATTAAAAAATTGGAAGACCAAGTTTGCACTTAGAATTCTGGGACTTCTCAGAATTCCCTGCTGGAACAGGGAGAGCTGGTCGCCACGAAGAGCAGTCTTCCCTCCTTTGCTTCCTACAGACAGTTCGGCCCCATACTGCAATGTACTGGGCACTTGAGCCTACATGTCCAGGCTTTATTCCCATTTTTCCCTCTATAAAACTGTCATTTCTTGGCTACTCCACCAGTCCAGAAGTAATATCTCAGGATCTAGAGGAGACATGCACATAGGCCCTGGATACAGATTCAGGATTAGAAAGGGAATTCTGGCTTCTGGGTACCTGGAGGTCTTAAGGGGGTTAAATTAGCTCCAGGCTGGTACATTCCTTTGGCTTGGTGGGCTCCTGCTCAGTATGTAGGAGTGCACCTGGAGAAGGTCCCCTTATAAGTAGGCCCCTCCCACCTGCTGCTATAGGTGGTAGCAGAAGAGCCTCAGAATTTCTTTAGTAGGGTAATGACATATGTAGTAGATCCGTTTTTTGAAGTATAAATCTGTGTGTTTTCTATGTTTCCCATCCCCTCTCCTCTTGCACTGATATCTTAATGTTAGGAATGTACTGTAAAGGGACTTTCTTCTTCACTCTACTCTGTCTTTATGAGGCATCTTCTCTCCAATACTTGGTTTCATAAATTTTTCAATTCTATGATTCCCTTATTAGTGTGTCAGAAACCCAGGTGTCTTTAAATGTAAGAAAAAAGAAAAGCTGTGAAGTGCTCTTAATCTGGACTAAAGCTTGGAACACTAACATTTGACTTCTAAATTAAAATGCTTTGAAAAAATAATAAAATAAAATAAAATAAAATGCTTTGGAAGTAGAAGCTCTAGAAGAGGCCCTGTGTGAAGGGCACGCAGGCAGGATGAGCACTGAAAAGGCAGTAAGCCACCACAGATGGGAGCGCCCCTCTCACCATCTGTCTTTATGGCACGATGCTTCACTCTGTGGCCTGACAGTCACACTCTGTTCTCGCAACCTCTCCACCTGGTACCAAGTGCTCCTTTCCTCACACTGTGTGCTAAGAGCCAGAACTACCATGGTTTCTGTTTTCAAGATCCAAGCCTGGAATTTTGCCCACAGATCCTGCATATCTCTCAGGGGTGCTGTGGATGATTTCAGCAGGAGGCTTTGGCACTTGCTCGATCCCAAGACTGGATTCTTCTCATAGCCTCACTCTCACCATCTGTAGCTGGTCTTTGCCAACCAGCAGCAGAATAGAAACAGCTAACTTCTTACTCTGGTCTTACCATCTACTGTCTATATCTGACCTATTAGTCCAGGTGAGTACAAGCAAACGCACCTATCCCTGTTCAGCACGCATCTGCGCATGCCCTGGGAAGAGCTCCCTCCTGACCACTGCATATTCACAGGGGCACAGAAGACAATATTATTTGAAAAGCTGAAAGAAATCTGGTTTTCTCAGACCCAACCTCTACTCCATCCTTTTAGAGTTTTGGGGGAGCACCTATTTGGTTAGGTTGGAAGGCTGAAATTCTGTATGAATCACTCCAAGACTGAGGGAGCAGTATTCACCTGTCCATTTGCTGACCACAAACCTCTGATTTAGAGTTTTTTGTTTTTGTTTTTGTTTTTTGCAAATACCCAATAACACATAGAGGGGACATCAAGAGAGTTGTAGTGATTTAAATTATGTCCATAAATTCTTTGATATACTTTCTTTCAAGAGGTAGAGTTTAATTACTCTCACCCTGAGTATGGGCTAGAATAGTGACTAATTTCTAACAAAGAGAATATGGCAGATGTGCCAGTATATGACTTCTGAGGTTTGGTTGTAAGAGGCACTGCAGCCTCTTCCTTGATCACTCTCTCTTTGATCACTTACTCTACAGAATGCCAGCTGTTGTTACATGGACATTTAAGCAGAGGCGCACATGACAAGAAACTTAGGCCTCCAGCCAATAGCTGTGTGAATGAGCCACCTTGGAAAGCCCAGTCTAATCCTATTTAAGCCTTCAGATGCTTGTAGCTCCAGGCCAACCCTTTTATATAACCTTAGGAGGTCTTTCAACCAGAACCACCTAGCTAAGCCTCTCCCAGAATCCACCCAGACACTGTGAGATAAAACATGTCTATTGTTTTAAACCACTTCATTTTAACATCCTGTTATGCAGCCATAGCTAGCTAATACAAGAGTCTTGAGATTAGTTCCGTCTACTCCTACTCCTGGACAAAAATCTAAAAACTCACATCCTAGCAATAATCAGGAACTAAAACTACCCAAAGAGCAAAAGACAAGGGATTTGTCTCCATAACTTGCTACATCTGAAGGTCAAGAAGGTGGAAAAAAACAAAAATAAACATTTCTTGGTGAGAGCAAAGACTCCAGTGCCTTCAGACTATTAAGAGCATCAGGGCACTTGGAGATAACGACAACCTTGGAGCCATTTAGAAGCAGTTAATAGTAGGCCTGGAGCAGTACAGAAACTTTCCACTCTCAAAAGCTTAGAGTACCTCACAAACATATTACTGTCATCCAATCTTATGGGAAAATATATGTTTCCATGAAAACAGAGAGGAAGAACCCTCAAATATCCTCTTACCGATCTATATTAACCTAGCATAAAAAGTTGAAAATTCCATCTGTGGGGGCCCTATCAAAATTAAATTCACATCCTGACAATATTAAGTGTCCATGTGAGAACAGAGTGTGTTTGACAGTAAGAAGATTGAAATTCTTTCCGAATACGAAACTATATTTCTGAAGTCTTAACATTGTGAATTAAGATTCAGTGGGAGAGCAATTTCCCTTTTAAATAAAAAAAAAATGAGGAAAAGCCACATAAAAAGGAGATCAGTTAGTCAAGCTACAGATGTTGTCTGTCTAAATTCATTTTATATATGTAAAAGTCATATAGATTGGCCATATACACAAAGAGTCCAATAACTTATAAATTGACCAGGATATAACTTATAGCAAGAAGATATATTGAGGTTCATTTACATCTCCAGGATTTAAATGACCATAACACAAATGTAGTGATTTTCCATTTCCTTTAGCAGTGAGGGCAAAAATTAGTCTTGGAATTATACAATCCCAGAAAAAAATAAATTCTATACCATTTTCTCAATCTCTCACCATTAAATTGAAAAAACAAAACAAAACAAAACAAATACTTACTGAATGGCTACTAAATACAAGGTATTGTGAAGATTTGACATGTAAACCATGGTTCCTGCCATAAAAAAAAAAAAAAAGCCATATGGACTAGATAGGAATCAGAAATATACAGTGCCTTGCATGTAGTAAGTTCTCAATTGCTAGCAGATAAGTTGATGAAAAGGCACCTTGGCAGTAACTCTTGGTTACCTAGCCAACAGCAAGAACCCCACCCCCTCCTTCCGCCTAATAGAACCCTGCTTTAGTTCAGCAATATCCTTGCTCCAGAAAAGAATCTCATTTGAACTAATCCAATCTATTCCCCCTTGCCAGATACAGTAAGTCCTCACTTAATGTGCATAGGTTCTTGGAAAATGACTTTAAGAAAAATGATGTGTAATGAAACCAATTTTACCATAGGCTAATTGATATTAACGAGAATTAAGTTCCTATAGCATATTTTGCCAAACTTCTAAATAAAGATCCAAAATACTTACAATAGTAAACACTGAAGTAAATGTGAGTTATATATACATTTAAGAAAGATTAATGAAGCCAAGAGAATTATTTTCCAACCCACTTATTCTATGTCAGGGTCACTGGTAGCTGGAACCTATCCTGGCGCCTTAGGGCACAAGGTGGACACCCACCCTGGACAGGAGACCGTTTCATCACAGGGCCATTCACATCCACACCCACACTCACTCAGACAGGAACAATGTAGACATGCCAGTTCACCTCCTATGCACATCTTCGGAGTGTGAAAGGAAACAAGAGTCCATGGACAAAACCTACGCAGACATGGGGAGAATGTGCAAACTCCACACCGTAGCTCCAGGCAGAAATTGATTTTTTTTCTCATCAATGTTATAACAAAACGATGTTAAACAAAACAACATTATTTGAGGACCCGCTGTACACAGTACATGCTCAACAAATATTTGTAGGAGGAAATGAAAGAAGATAAGGAAGAAATCCTATAATTTTATCAAAGCTTGGCATCTGTTTCAAGCAAGCAAATTGGCTCTTTTTTCCCTGAGCCTGCATATATCATGTATTAGGAAAACTAGGGGGAAGCAAAGGAGAGAAGAGAACACAAACATCTTCTCCAGAAGTTCTCAGATGCATGGAGTATGACCTGAGATCAAAAGGTAAGACAATGGCTTTGTCTTCTATGGAGAAGACATCTACCTTTTCTTCAAGAAGGCTGGGGAACAAGCAGAGATAGAGCCCCTTGTACCTGCAGGATTGAGGCCCAGTACCTAGACCATGGTGACCCTACATATCTGAGGTCTTACTTATTAAAAAAAATAAAAATAAAAATAAAATAAAAGGCCACAGCCCTTCTTCTGACATTTTTTTTTTAGTAGCATCTGAAGCAAACTGTTCATTAGCAACCCCTAGAGGTTCAGCCGCACTAAATCGTTATTACTGACCATGAGTTATCCACACCTGTAGAATTTTGTACATGTGTTGAGGCAGAAAAATATGAAAAATACTGCTTTTGTGTAGTTTAAGACAGCTTCTTTTTCACTTTCCACGCAATACAAAAGATAAACCTCCTATTTTCCTTGTGTGCATTTCAATTAAATACATATTTTCCCCATATTCTTATAAGCCTCTGCTGTCAGAATAAAAATACTTCTGGAATATCTTTGTAAACTCTCTGTGTTAGTGGTAACTTGACCTTTCACTGATTTCAAATTAACCAATGGGGAAACAGTGAGTTGCCTTAATTAAAGCATTATCTTCATTAAAGATTATCAGATGGGTATGAAAAGGGCTCCCTGAAAACCAGCATGTGTTTGGTGACTCTAACAACCCTACCATCTTGAAGGCAGCATGATTGAAGTTTCCGGAATTGAATTTGATGATTGCATATCTCTGCAAAATATGAACCATGTTAACAATGATTCTTTCTCCCCAGTGTGTTCTAGAGATGGTTTCCATAGCAATCTACATTGTTTTGTCTAAATTATTCTTCATGCCATTTTTCCCGTCCAACTAGATATTTGTGAAGCACCTATCACTTGAGTATCTCTTCTCTAAGCAAGTCCCCAGGAGGGAAGAGAGAATATTTCTTAAATGAAAGGCTGACACTTGTCGAAAAGAGCCCAATTTGTGAGATTATGTAGGGCCCGAGGTTCTCTACAGAGGGCTTCTCACCCTGGAGTCCATCTTCTGCTCAGGTAGTGGGAAGAAAAAAAAAACCGGTCCACAACTTCTGTCACTTCTAAGATGTCTTCTCAGGAGTCCAGTCCTTTCTAAGCTTTGGACAGAATGAGAAACTGGGGAGGGTGAGGGAGAGAGAGGAGATAACCTTAGAAAACAAATGCCTTCACTCTAGAGCAGAGATAATGCTACTTTTACACCAACCATTCCACTTCCTCCTGACACACAGGTAGATTGCACTTTTTAGCCAGCAGGTATAAGTTCTAGCTAGCGATCAGGGCAGAAGCAACGAACTCCACTCCTTGGCCAGGCCCTAAAATCTCCTGAGATATCTTTTGCTATATCTCCTTAATCTTCTGGGACCTTGGAATTAAGGTCCGGTTAAGGATTCCAATACCCCAGAAAGTGGAGGGAGCACTGGATAAAAGAGTGGGTTCTGAATCATCATGTGGCAGACACCTGAATTATGTGGGTAAGAATTAAACCTGTTATCTGTTAGGCTGCTGAGATTTGGGGTTGTCATTGCAGTTGGCTTAATTGACGAGATATGGCAGGTTTCTGGGTAGACCCAGCAACAAATGGAAGCAGGGAGTCCATGAAGGAAGACAAAATGCAGTGACCAAAGATGAGATGGACAGGAAAGGGGTTAGAGTCAAGATCAGGGTCTTGAGCAGCCATAGCTCATCCTTAGCTGATCATGACAAGGAGGAGTCTTGAGATCCAAGGACTCCAGCCCTTGAGGGCACAATTTTCACAATGAGGGAAAGATGGGACCCTCATTCCAAAGGAATGAAATGGAGCATTTAGAAAGGAATCAGGCAGGGCAGAGGTGGGAGCAAAAAGATAAGATATAAACCTGGTGAATAGGACTGCAGCACAAGGCAGAGGCTTGGACACAGGAGAACAAGGCAAGAACCTCTTTCCTAACCCAGGGACATGTCAGAGGAACATAAGCAGTAGTCACAGCATGGCTGACTCGATGGCAATCTTCTGGGGGTGATAATTACTCAGGGAGGGATCAGGTAGAGTGTTGATTACAGAAGGGTACAAAGTGGCCTTGGGAATCACAGTCAGAGGACAGTAGAGCATGAAGAAAAGCTAGCCACATTGTTAGTCCAAGAAGTAAAACAAAAGTCAGGAGACCATCTATGGGGTCAGAATGTGGGAGATGGCAGGAAGAGGGGCACTGATGAGCCAGGAGGTCAGGCGGTACCTGACATCAACCAATCAGGAAAGGAAACCAATCACCCAAGGAAACTTTCTCATTCCTCCCTTGAAGTACTGTGGATGAATAGTGTCAGTGTGTTGGTGAAGTCTGGATTTCCCTGAATGTCACTATAATCCACATGTTCTCATATAGAGAATCAGCACTCATTTCATTCAGCTAGTAGAAGGTGGAATTATCACTTTAGCTGCAGGCACTGGACAATCGCCTGTTACTTAGACACTCATAAAAGAGTTTTTATAAGCAATGAGCTTTGAGATTGTTAACATTTACATTCTGCCCCATGCTTAGAAGTTTGGTTTGCTCTATGTGAAGGATAAGAGTTCTGTAGCTGATCATTATGGGGTGTACTGCGCTTTATTAGAAGAAGTAGTTAGCTGCTCTCCGGATAATTAAAGCTTTCATCCAGAGGCTGAGGGAACTCAAAATGATCAAGGCACATTGAACTGGACAAATGGTTAGTTGAGCCCAGGATTCTGTGTTTGGTGAAGAGTGATAGATGTTTCCCCACAAGACTCAAGACTGTGGCTGAGGTTTCACTGGCCAAAGGAACATTTTTTTTCGAATAAGAGAGACAGCCTTTTGTTTTATAAGCTGAAATTAAATTTCTAATTTAAAAAACCTCCTCCAAAAAGAACTTATAGGCTATAGCTTATAGGCTATAGATAATCTCATTTACACTACATTGCAAATGACTGATATCACACTTTCCAGAATAGAATTTAATCATGGAAAGGCAGAGAACAAGGTCTCAGAAGTGGGAGTAAAGTGGGATTATGAGGAAGGTAAAGTTCACAGGAAGGGAAGTATGCTACTGATTCTCTTTTACAATGTGACCTCAACTCACTATTCCAGCCTCCTTTTATCTTTTACGCCTTCCTCCAACACTGACCAGATGTTTGGCTTGCATGTACTTTCATGTCTCTGTGCTTCCCATGTCTGTTCCCCAGGATGTACTTTTTTCTGCTCCATGAGCTCTGCCTGAACAGCTCTAACCTCTACCTCAAAGTGCAGGTTAAATGTTATCTCCCCTGCGAAGCCTGCCAATCTCCCAGGCAGTGCATGTTACTGTTTTCTCTGTGTTCCATCGCCGTTTTGGTCAAGCTCTCTCGAGCAGTGGTTATGTTAGATACATTCTCTTCTAGGTTATGAGGTCCTAACTGGCAGGGACCATTATTAACTTGTCTGTGGATTCTGTGTTAACATAGGACCAGGTATTGTCACTTTCCAATAGATGGCTGCTGGATCCGTGAAAATTTTTTTACTTCACAAATTTCCCCTAAGTCCAACTCTTCGCCAATATCCTTAGCTCTCAGTGTCTCATTTTTCTCATTGGTAAATTGAAAGTAAATACAGTTAGGTGGTGTGAGAATGGATGAAGAGAAATAAGCTCCAAGTAGAAACAATCAAAGCATCAAAGTAGATTGTTTATATGACTTTGACATTGGAAAGGATTTAACATCAGATGTTGATTCCTTAAAAAACAACAAAACAACATTTTTCTAAGTACTGATTATACTCCTGATGCTGGACTGGAATCTAGACTTTCATTTTAATTTTAATAAAACATATATATTTTCCATTTCCATTTTCTTTTCTTTTTTTTATTGAGATGTAATTGACATGCAACATTATATTAGTTTCAGGTGGACAATATAATGATTCAATATTTGTATATATTGCAAAACCATCATCACAATAACATTCCAATTTTCTGAGAACAGATGAGACCAAAATGTTCCATCCACTAAAAGAGGTTGTTTTTCTGGGCTAGTCACACACCACCACGATGAGGTTTCATATTTGAATGAGTCTTTTCACTAAATTAATGACCAGTTAATTCAAAAAGATAAAGCCCAGAGCCAAAAGCAGTGTGGTAGAGTAGAAGGAATTCAAATATGAAGAAAATGGGTCACGTCTCAGCTCTATTCTCAGTAGATGTGTCTTAATTCTTTGTCTGTCTCTTCATCTTTCAAATGAAGAGAGCTTGGTAGATTGTACTTTCTAACCATGGTCACAACACTGTCTCCCACTCCGCAAGCTCTTCTTACAGGTGACATTGATCCTCGTACCATCTTAATCTCTTCCTTGATCATGGGTAAAACTTTGGGACTGCTTCGACCAATAGAGTACAGCAGAAGCAACATTATGTGACATCTGAATGAAGATTATAAAAAGCCATGCAATCTGCCTTGCTTTTGGAATACCAGCTATTTGAACTCAGCTGCTATTGTTGAGTAAGACCAAACTAGCCCCTGTGACAAGACCACAGAGAAAAGCCATGCATAGGTGTCCAGCAGACAGACAAGTGAGTGAAGATACATCCAGATGAATCTAGCCCTTGACTAATAAAGTCAACCCTAGCCTTTGAGTCTTCCCAGCTGAGATATCAGACATCATAGATCATAGAAAGCATTTCCTGCTATGCCTGTCTGAAATCCTGACCTAAGGAATCCATGAACATAATAAAATGATTGTCTTATACCATCAAGTTTTGGAGTGGTTTGTTATGTAGCAATAAGAGCTGGAATTGATGGCAATGCCTGTCCTGACTACCTCACAAAGTTGTGCAGATCAAATGAGATTATTATGTAAGACCATGCTTTGCACATTTTAAAATAGTCTTTCAATAAGCTTATGTGAAATGGCTGTGCCTGGCATTCACCAGCTTCCCTGCCTCCCTGCCCTTGTAGGTTCTGAGGCACCACTATGGAACCATAAGACCTTGAAGAACTCCATTTGAAAATCACTGTTCTCATCCATTCTAAGATGAGAAAACATAGGTCCAGAGTGACTTGTCCAAAATCACAAAGCTGGCTATGTGCTTGCTCCAATTTGTCATGCTGTCTGCAAAAAGAGAACTATTTAAGGTAGAACCATTCTTGTCTGAGAGCCAGAAAGTTGCAAGCAGGGACAAGCAAGATCACTGTGCGAAGTATTTCTTTTCAAGTCTCAAACAGACACTTTGAGCTGTTGCCCAAGCATGCCAAAGACAAGCCTGTTTCATTTCCCTCGTTCCCTCCCCTGCACCTCTCCCACTCAGTCCTAGTAGCATAGATCATTTCGTTAGGTAAAGCAGAAAGGCTGATCCACGTGCTCCATCCACATGGAGCTCTGGAGGCTGTCAGCTGAGTGATGAATGGAGAGCTGAGCTAATGTAATGCAGAGGTCTGCCTGGTTTGGGTGAAGCTCTGATCACCCGTCATTGACATTCACGGAGAGTTCCTAATTGTCACTTGGCGATGGGATGCTGCACTGTGGTTAAGTGCGTAGGGACCTCTCTCGGTTATTAACCTCCATGTTGCCCCTACAGCAGGGAGGGCAAAGGCAGGCTGGAATTCTGATCATGTCATATTTAATGCACTGCCTCTTTTACTCAGCTAATATCCCAACTATTTCGATGAAAGGGAAAAAATAAACCCCCGAACCAAACCAAGCAGGAAGAATAAAGGTGAAAATCATTGACCTGAGTACAGTAATGGCTTTCCATCTGATGCGATGCATTCCTATACCTGGGAAGGCCCTGTGGGTATTGATGAAGGACCTCTGACATTCTGAAAGCCACAGATTCATAAATCATTGAGTTTGAAAAGGGCTTTGGTGCCTGTCCCCTGAAATAAGGGTGTCGTTCATTTAGGATTTATGGCTCTGGGGAAGGCGATTTATCTAAATGGCAACAGAGAACATTAATGGAAGACTTTAGTGTTTCTGATCCAGTGGGAGCCATGGAGCTGGGAGGTTTACATGGGGACTCAGGAATATCAAGTTTAAATGAACTTTCAAAAAAAAAATCTATGGATTCAGTAATTACTGAACAATCATTTGGTTGAAATGTTAGTGTCTATATACTCGAGGATGAGATAATGAATTATCTTTAAAGACAAAGTAAAATGTTTATTGTAGCCTTTCATGGAAGAGTATAGAGATTTTATATTTTAAAAGATTTTAAATGAACATTTTTTATTACTAAAAAAGGATATGTTGTTCACTGAATAAAACTTGACATATATAGAAAAGTCTAAAGAAAGAACAAAACCACCCTTATTCCCACTTTGCAATAATAATCACAGTAAATGTGATGAGTGTCTTTCCTTCAGGTCTTTTTTCTGAATGAGAATGTATACACACACACACACACACACACACAATTTTGTTATATGTACATATATAATTTGAAGTTAGAACTTTTGTACAACAGCTTTGCATTCTGCTTCTTTATTGGACACTATGTGATATCATTTCATATTCTTTAATGTATGTTTCCTAGAAGCAATATGATATTCAGTCATATACATGCAACATAATATATTCAACAATTCCACTATTATTAGACATCTAGTTGTTTCCAGCTTTCATACTGCCTCTGAAGTTTTCTTTAAAGGGGAGATTCCTGGATAAAAAGATAAATCCTTTTTTATAAGCCACTTGATACCAATTGCCTTTAGAGTTTCTCAGTCACTTTTTTTTCTTTCATTTTGCGATGGGTTATATGTGAGCTATGGGACTCCAGCATGACTTGTTATCCCTTCTCCAAGAATGGTCAGTGGGTATGTCATTCTCTGCTACTACTCCCTAACCTCGAAATTCCACCGTTTGGTTGTTTATCCTTGTGTTTACTTCTCCCATACCTTATCAGGGAGTTTCTTTACTTGGTGCTCCCTGTACATATGCTTCTTTTGCCACCCACACTTGCTTGTCCCCTTTTCTCCCCTTCCACAAATCTCACCTATTTATCAGGGTCCAGTTTAACTCTCTCCTCCTCCCCAGAGCCTTCCCAGACGACTCTATCCACAGGCTTCTCTCCTGAACTGCTCCATAATTTATTGTCTTCACACCACTCCTCTGACAATTAATCACCACTTACCAGCTGCTTGACCTTCAGTAATCCCAGAAGCTTGTCGTGAGAATTTAATGAGATCAAGCCTATAAAATAAATACCTATCACAGAGTGGGGTGCACACTGCAATTGAGCAATAAATGGAAGCTGTTATTATTATTATGGCCAGTTTGCCTTGTGACATTTCTGCTGTTTAATGTTACATACACCTTCTCCCACTGCTATTTAACTGTGTGCGCCTGGATTCCGAATTCCCTGAGGGCAGCTGCTCCATGGCATCTGGAGCAGTGTCCTCTCAGAATATTGGATATTGCTGCTTGCAACCAAGGAATAGGATCATCCAAGTCTCTCTCCCTTGCTTTCCGCAACTAGATTTCCTTCTTAGATGACCTTGGAACCAACCCTGTGAACTTTTCTGCCTCTTGAATGACTGTCTAAGCTGCAGCAAATAGCAGGATTCAGCAGGATGCAGTGGTTCCATGATACTTTTTTGTATCTAATTTGATCGAGGGATAGAAATGTGACTATGTATATGCATTCGAGTTTCTGAGTTGGGAGCTTAGAGGTCATCTGTCCCTTGTACCCATTTTTCAGATATGGAGAGATAGTTTAGTGTTGAGCTTAGTTGGCTGCTAGGAGATTTGAGCTCTGGCTCTTCTATTTATGAAGTTTTGTGTCCTAGACTAGGCACTACCCTTTCTGTTTTTTCAGCTTATTCATCTATAAAATGAGATAGTTGAACTAGATAATATCTAAAGTGCCTTCCAACTAAAATTTATGATTCTATGAGACTGAAACCCAGAGAGGTTAATAAACTTTCCCTAAATTACAGAGAATAAAGACTAGAATAGAAATCTGACCTACATTCCAGACCTTTGTTAATCACTCTAATCTATCTTGTCAACCAGAGACACTCATCTAGTACCTTCCATATGTTAGACACCTAGATGGATTACAAACAGGTATGAGTCAGGGGCCTACTTCTCACAGAGATTATGGTCTAGCTGGAAACATAGACATAAACAGAAAATTACAAACCTGTTAGGTTGTTCCTCAAAACCTGTTCTCCACAGATAACAGAACTCCCCATTTTAATTAGGCATGTAGTCATACAGGATAAAGCTTAATCTCTCAGTCTTTATTGCAGCTAAGCATGGTCATGTGATCAAGTTCTAGACTGTTAACAGAACTCCCCCATTTTAATTAGGCATGTAGTCATACAGGATAAAGCTTCATCTCTCAGTCTTAATTGCAGCTAAGCACGGTCATGTGATCAAGTTCTAGACTGTGGAACGTGATCTGAATTGTTCTGTGCAACTCCTGGGTCATTGCTGTCCCTCGCCTCATGTTCCCTTTTCCTACTGGCTGGAATGTGGGCATGGTGATGAGCCATCTTGGACCACATGAACAAAGGCACTGTCCTAGAGGCGAGCAACAAGATAGCAGAGGCCTGGGTCCCTGATGCCCTGGAGCCACCACTGGACTGATTGTTTTTGCACTATCGAGGAGGACAAATGTATTTCTAGGTGTTAAACAAGGCAAAACTATTATTTTAGGTCTCCGTTACAGCTTCCAAACTCACATTCCAACTAACATATGTGCCAGTTGAGAGCCAAAGATGTTCATGGAATACAGGTTAGGGGTCCGTTCCTGGAAACTGTAGTGATCTGGGTTAAAAGAATGATGGGTGGAAGTAGAGAAAAGCTAATTAAAAGGAAGTTCATGACATTAAACCAATACATCGAAATAGGGGCATTTGGAAAGAGAATAAAAAGGAGGCTTATGTAAGATGATGGTTTCCAAACAAACTGGCCATCATATCACCTGGGAGGCTTAAAAACAGATTCCTGGGTCTTAGCGCCAAGTATTAAGATTACAGTAAACAAGGGGTGGAATACAAGAATATATATTTTAAAGCTTCCAGATGATTCTAATCACAGAAAGCACTGTGTCTGCAATAAAAAGAAGCTAGAATGGGACCAGATCACAAAGGGCTTTAAAAGCCATGTTAAAAATCTATTGCTCCCCGAGACTGTTCTTGGCACCACCTGAACTTCTTAGATTGGGCTTTTAAAACTGTCAGGTAAGAGAAATTCTAAGAGAAAGTCCACATAATGTCCTAGAAATAAGTCAGACCTAGGCATTCATTCTGGCTCTATCCTTGCCAACTGTGTAACCTGGAGCATGAGCTTCAATTTTTTATCAGGAAAAATAGAGAAAATAAGCATTGCTGTGGTGATGAAATGGGGAAATGTATGTACAAATATCTGGCTCAGCATAAACACCCAGTAATGTCACTGAAATGTTAGTTGCCCTCCAGGCACCGTGTTCTTGCTCTGCCTGCTGAGTAGGAGGTGGAATGATTCTGGGGCTGGGGGTGATTTTCTACAAACCAGGATTACAGACCTGCCTCTGGTATCCATTCACCTTAGACCTTGGGACCCTGGCACTCAGCTAAAAGTGGACCATGCCATCATGTGTCATTGGCCCCTGGATAAATAATTCAACTTTGTTATTATTTAGCACTCTGTGGTCACTGCTGGAGATCGGCCAAAGTCAGGCCAGGCCTCTGTGGCACCACCGAAGGGCTCTCATGGACTCAGCCTTTAGTCTTGTTTTCCATTAGTTCAGGTTGGAGGAGAAAGGGCACATTCTGGAAACCCCTAGTGTTCTGCATTGTGACTTGGTGAAAATAAAAGGCCTTAATTACTTTGGGCTAAACTACACAGGCATTTGACATTTTGAAAAATGGTTTTATGACATGTCTTTGATAGGTCTGGACCGAAGACAGCTGCTTATACTTTAGGGAGGTGACAGAAAGCAGGAGAGAGAACATGTGAGGAACCTCAGTATTTTCATAGTACTCTCTTATGTTTACAGAGTGCTTTATACTTTTCAAAGCAGCTTTACTTTCATTACTAAATTATTTGGTATTTATAATTACTGAACAAGAGAGGGCAGGAGGTGAAGAAATTCTGCCACTTGCTAACTGGATGTACCCTGGCAAATTAACTCCTCTGACGTCAGTTTTCTCTCCTTTGAAATGGAGATATTGTGGTGACAACTAAAATGAAATGCAAATGGTAAAGACCCTATTATAGCTACTATCACAGAGCAGATGCTCACTAGCTGTGAGTTTCCAAATTCTTCCATTATGCAGATGAGAAAACTGAGGAGAGAAAAATAATGTGAGTCCCTAAAGTGATAGAAATCAGTGTCTGAGTGATGCCTGGTCCAGGGAATTTTCTCACTACAAAATATGAACTCTCAGGAAAGGCTGTTTCACAAAAATGAAAGAAATGCTACTTGTAATATTTCCCCCTAAATTTCATACCAGGAGTAGAATCTGAAATGGATTTGCGGGGCTCCTAACAAGCAGGATGAGAGGCAAAGTAGGAGGAGAGAGACTCACAGTGGAAGACAACAGTTAAGCTGGTGAGAGAGGGGAGAAGGAAGCTCATGGTGAGTCTGGCTTCAGGCAGTGTCTTCTCTGCCAAGCTTCCAGTGGAACAAACTGGCAGAAGGTGCAGAACAAAAAGCATCCAGAGCTAGAGGAAGTTCCAGCACAAGGTGGGGAGGACCTGCCACAGCAATGCATCACCAAATCAAGGCTGGAATTGATCTTGATGGAGTGAATGAAAAATGAATAAGATGAAATCCAAAAGAACTAAATCCAAGGTCAAGCACTGGGTTCCAAGACCCAACAGCACAAAAGAGTGAATGAGAAAAACTGACTTGAAAACAGAAGATGCTTTCTACCTTTCTGAAATGGCAGCCATTCAAAAGGCCCCCTGATGTAGTAGGAAGAATAGCAGATCAAGAATGAAGAGTTCCTAGTCTGCCTCTCTTTATATAAGCTGTAAGTCACTTGACCTCTCCAGGCCTTAGTTTTCTTTCTGGGGAAATTGGCGATTGGACTACTAGGTAATCCTTGGTTTATTTTAACCTTAACATATAACTCTATCTCATTCTAGCCAAGTCGAGAAGACTTGGTAGTTTTAGTTGACTGTCAGTTCAGTAAGAGCCAATAGGGTGCAAACAGTAACTGATGCAAACTTAGGGTACCCATGTAGGACTATAGTGGTCACTTAAGACAAGGCAATGGCCCAGCTGGCCTCAATTGCTAGGCAGACCTCTTTATAGGAGTCAATTTGGGGGAGAGGACACATTTTGAAGGGTTAGTAGGAAAACTAGGGTCTGTCCAGAGAAAGCTCTTAAGGGTTGTGAGAGATCACATTTGAATTTGGAAAAGTTGAGAAACTAGAAATATTTACTCTCAAAAAGAAAATCCTGAAAGGGAACATAATAGCTATAATTCCAATATTTGACAGGCTTCAGCTCAAAAGATGAATCAGGATTATCCTGAGCTCTAGCTTCTGCCAGACAAAGTGGGTCAACTTGAGCCCAACATATGAATCTGCCACAGTGAGCTGGGACAGGAGATCCATTATGTGGAGAGGGCAGGCTGTTGCTGGCAGTGTGGGCCAGCACCCAGGGACCAGCTTCAGGGAGGTGCAAGCTGAAACCAGATGTGCTCAAGATCTCTTCTAATTCTGAGATCTGAGGATTCAAATTGAGAAAGGAGCAGAAGGGCCTGAAGACAAGGCCACTGGAAAAATGAGAGGAATAGGGTGAAGGGAGCTAAAGAGGAGAGAGGGCCTGGCTGTCTCTGTAAATGCCACATTAATTATGTGGCTAACGAAAGCAGTGACGTTAGACTAATTAGCACGTGGGCAAGAGGCAAAGCGACATGGCCAGTGGACTGCCCTGCATAATCTGAATGTGGGGCAACTGATTAGGGTGTGAGTGATGGGTCAGCAGACCTCAGTGGCTTCTGGTTTCTGTCTGTTTTGTTTCTTAAATTGTTGGACCCCAGAGAGCACAAATCTTGTTTGGATCTTTCTGCTTCCCTATCGGTTAGTTCCTGGCATCATTTCAGACACGCCACTGGTGCTCAATAAACATCTTGTCAAGTGCCCGTGTGAATGGACAAAGGAACAGCTGGAGCTCAATAAACTGTTCTTGACTCGATTAATTAATTAATTAATTAATGGAAAATTGACTGATCTCAGGAGCATGAAACTATGAGAGAGAAAGTTCACAATGGAGACAAAGATGGAGGCGATGAAAACTAAGGAAACGAGAAACATGTTGGAGGAAGGAAAAGAGAGAGAAGTGAGGAGAAAAAACTAATGCAAGTAAAGATCAGTGATCGAGGACTACTGATCTTTCATTCTTTTGACCGGCCCTTTTCAAGAGCCTACTGTCATTCCAACTTGTTTGAGAGACTACCTAAGACACCATGAGGCATAAAATCCAGCTACTGCTTCTAGTGCCTTTACCGGAGGCTTATGAAAAACAAAAACTTCTCAGAAAACATACTTATAAGATGTAGGACAGCTCAGGATCACACATCAGCTCCGTAGTTTCCTAGGCCACCAGGGACTGGATTGGAGGGGAGCTCTAAGAATACTAGTTTTAAAATATTTCTCTGGCTTCCTCCTATCTAATCTGTGGCATCTCATAATTCTTCCCAAGTGTTCCCAATGGGTGGCACACTATGTTTATAGGGGCCTCAGGGCACCTGACACCAGCCTGCTCCATCTGCTCTGCCTTGCTGAGCCGAGGTCTTCAGTTATCAGCAGCAGTGTGCAGCAGCTACAGAGGGTGTACTGGGGCACCACCAAGGGCCCTGCTGCTGCTGGCGTTCTCTGGGGCTTTTGCTGAAGACACTCATGTCCAACATCTGTCCAAGTCCCACACCTGCCCAGGTCCTACATCTGACATGGGTGTCCAAAGAGGCACTATCTCTCTTCCCACTGAAGCGGCAGTTGCTGGCCCCAAAACAGCAGCTATTTTAGACCATTCGCAACTGTAACCATCATTGCAAAGGTGATCTTTCATAATTTTTTCCCTAGCCCTCCACATCAATAAGGGCTCAGACATCAGTCTAATGGGCTAGGTCATTCTGAGCAGCAGAATCCATATCCCCACTCCCACACCATGGGCCATTATCCTTAAATCTCACTTCTGTGACTCCCTTCTTCCTTCTCCCTTCTCTTAAAACAGGTTATTTTCATGAAGGCTCTTTGGTTCCTTATGTACATAGACCCCTGCTGAGCCTCCCAATAGTCCACCAAACTGGAATGGCTCCACCCTCGAGGGATGAACCAAATGCATTACAGAGAAAGTGGTCTGGGGCCTAACTGGTGTGCAGCCTGGAACACTGTACTGAAGATTCTGGGGCCTCATTTAAGCTTAGCAGGACAGATCACAGTGCAGTGATTAATTATTAATGCCTGTCACACACGTTGGAAGGTCAGGGACGCCACATGTGCCACATCTATGCCCTCCCTGACCTAGGTTACTATTTGCCTTAGAAGAATAATGAGTGGATAGGAAAGGAAGGGACTTAAGATTTGCTTATCCAAATATTTAATAGTGGGCATCTCATTACATCCCACAACAACCCTGAGAAAGAGATATTTTTAACAACCCCTTTTATAGGTGAAAATCTAAAACTCAGAGAAGGTAAGTAATTTACTTAAAGCCAGACAGCTACTAAATGGCAGAGTCAAGATCCACATCCAGGTTTACTGGACTCCAGAAGCCATGCTTTATCCACTACCCCATGTAGTCTCCTAGTGCATAGGCTGAAATGGGATGGACCACAAAATCACTGAGAGAAGTGATGCGGACTTGGGTCTCATCTTAGACAGAGCTTTATCCAAGCCCCATATGCAAGCAGGCATTTCAGTAACTCACCCTGGCAATGATGGCTTATAATGATAAAGACTGTGGGGATGTTGCCTAAGTCCCCGACCTCATAAAGGGTTGGACTTCACAGCAGTAGAGAAAGGGTTAGTTGCCCCCAAAGGCATCTTTATATGTGATAGATTCTCAGACTGACTCCTGATCATTTCAAAATGCACATATTCATCAGCATTATCCGAGGCCCACAGGAGCTCTCAGCCAGGAGATTCACCCAAATGCTTTTCTTAAACGCAGACTCAGTCTTTGTCCTCCTTGTTGACACCAACCACAGAGGGGTGGTCACCTCGGACTGCTATCTGCCTCTGATCCTTAAGGTGTATGTATGCAGTAACTGGATTTTATGTCTACAGTTTTTCTGTGGCATTTTCCAGTTTAACAAAATATAGCACATATATATGTCTCAGTTTCATATCTATGTTCCTCCAAGCCTAGCCACTCCAATTAAGGACTGTTCATTTCCATGAGGGGTAAGTACAGTATGTGCTTGTGTCTTCCCTACTCCATGAATCACATTTGGAAATTGTTACTTTCCTATTCCACATTCCTCTGGGTGCAGGAAGAGGAGTTATGGGTTAGGTCGGCTACTTTCTTTGATCAAGAGTGGATCATCATCGCTGATATACTGAGCACTCAGCCTGGTGCTGATCACTGTGGAAAAGACAAGAAAAGATGGAATTCACAGACCCTGACCTACAAGAAAAGATGAGACCACTCAGGCACGACCATACCATGTAGCACAGAATTAAGTGCTGGATTTTGAGGCATAAAAAAAATTGAAAAGTCATAGGTAAACGTAGACCTGCATTTTCAGGGAAGGCTTCATGAAAGATGCTGGAGTGGGGGTGATTAAATCTGGGCCTTAAAAGAGGCTAAGATTAGAATTTGGAGATAAATCTGTACTTGGGTCTGGGCTTGGATCCTCATTACCTGGGTAACCTTGGTCACATGCCTACTCTGAGTCTGTTTCCTAATTTATCAAATAAGATAATCATATCACCTCCTGGGACTGTGATCCAGGCCACACTCCCACCTTAAGTGGCCAATAAAGTATCAGAATTACAACTCAATCCCTTGGTGGCCATTCTGATATCCCTAATTTTCTGAAAACCAAAGTGATTTTTGTAACTCATTTAGCAGACACATCTTTCCTGACCTGATGTATTTGGTGGTAGAAGCTGGTCTTGATAGAAACCTGTTGATGATCTTGTTTATCCCATGTAGTGGGAAGATTTTACTACAGATAAAGTTAATGTGTTTGATTATGGAATGCTGCCTTAGACTCCACCGGGCATGACATATATTATATAGTATGTATTCCCATACTAAAATCTGAACAGTTCTGAGTTCTGAAACACATCTAGCCACAGGAGACCTGTGTCATTGTATAGCCTTGGCTAGATGGAGAGCAGCAGGCATTTCCAACCCACTAGCCCCTATGACTGTGACAATGGCTATGGAAAGCCAGGCTCACAGACTTCCTTCTGTAAAGGGCTAAGTTGTTCGTGTTTTAGGCCTTGTGGCCACATATGGTTTCTGTTGTAACTACTCAATTTTGTAGCATGAAAGCGCCACACATGAGCATGGTTGTGTTTCAATAAAACTTTATTTACAAGAACAGGAAGTTCGCTGGTCTTGGCCCATGGGCTGTGGTGGACCAACTCTGATATAGAGGAATGGATCTGAGAAGTGGAAAGAGCTTCAGAAGTCATCTACTTCATCCCACTTTCACATTCCGATCTCCGAGAGGGGCAGGAAAAGGCAGAGCTGGGTCCAGAGTCCAGGCAGGCCTGTGGCTCTCTCAATACCCATGTCACTGTGGTAAGTCTGTGTGGCTAAGTCCCACCGTGATAAGTCCCTGAAGTGGACTCTGCCCTACTGCCTGGGCCTCTGACACCTGGGAACCCAGCAGAGGGCCAGAGGGCTTCTTTTGATCCTGACCCAGTGCCAGAGAGTATCGGAAGCAGAAGAGAATCAGAATTTCTTCATGCAACAAAATGAAAATGCCAACTCAAAATCTAAAGCAGTGAGAAGTATGAAACCAAGTCTCAGTGCTCTTTGTCTATAAAGGTCACTTGGCTGACTGGCTGGGCTGCAGGGTGGATGCTGCCAGCCAAGAAAGACCACAGGCAGAGTGAGTTGAGGGTGGCAGATGACAGCCACCCAGGACCTTGGGGCAGGAGCAGCTCTGCTCACCATCTGCCAAGCTCCTTCCCCTTCCTCAGCCAGATGGGGGAAGAGCCCTGCTTTTTTACCAGAAACCACAGGGTGCCACCCCTCCCCAACAGGATGCCACCCTTCCCCCAACTTCACACCAAGAAGCAGGATAGCAATGACAGATGCTTGCTGAAGGCCTTGGGGTGGGGTGGTATGGGAGGGCATAGCTTGGGTGGAAGCCATAAACCTGTGCCTGCTAGGAGAGAGAAGGCTGGAGTAGGAACTGAGTAGCCCTCTGGGCCCAAGAGGCCATGGAAAGGCAAGATGCTGAGGATAGTACCGGACTCATAAAGCCTTAGCAGAAAGGAGCTTTTAGCAATGCTATTCTTCAAACCCTGCCCCATTTTACAAGTGAGAAGACTAAGACCCAACAACACACACTTGTAACCAGAAAAGTGGGAGCTATAAGCCATGTGTCCTGATTCTTAGCCCAGGACTCTTTCCACCAACAAATGCATATCTTACCTAAAAGGCTTTTGTCCACGGGAAATGTGTCAATCAGTAAAAATGGATATAATAGTAGTACCTATGTCATAGAGTTGTTTTGAAGGTTAAATGAATAATGAATAACTACACAGTATAAGCTTTCCCAGAAGTAGGTTTCATCCCTTGGGTCATCCTGTTGCTAACTCTTTGTTGGTTCAGACTGACTAATTGATTTTTCCATGGATGAAAAGAGTGCTCTGACTGATCATTGATTGGTTCAGCATAAAGACCTCTGCCTTTGTATTAGCCAGGAGAAAAGGGATGATATGCTGCTGGCTGTATATATATGTCTAACATCCATCTATATCCATCCTCTTTCTATATCCTCCATCTTCTTTTCGTGTGTGTGTGTGTGTGTGTGTGTGTGTGTGTGTGTGTGTGTATGAACAGTCACTTTCCAACTCCTTCCTCTCCCTCCCCAAGAACAGAGAGACTGGGCAGATGGCCCGGAAAGCCATCCCAGGCACCTGCCCTCTGTACCCTCATTCTCTGGAGCCGCAGGAGGCATCACCAATTGCCTGGCTGCTGCTTCTACCTCAACGCAACAGGTTGCAACATGGAAGCATCGTCATCCTCACACATTGGCTCCCTTTCTTGATTATACTGATAGAGGCAGGATTACACAGCGGCCAAGAATTCAGGCTCTGGGAGCCAGGATTCTGGGTTCACATTTCAGCTCTACCATTTATTTACTTACAGATGACATTGGGCTAGTTACTTAATCTCTCTGTACTTCAGTTTCCCTGTTTGTAAAATGGGGAGAATAATGCCTTTCTTATAGGATTGTTATTAAAATTCACCAGTTAATACTCTACGTGTACATGCTAAACACCTTACAAATGTGAGCTATTAGCATTCCATTCCCACAGGCACCATTCTTACTTTTCCCAGGCCCAAAATGTGGGGGCAGGTGTGGCTCCAGTCAGACTGGGCCTTGACTCTGTGCCCAAACATGCTTTACACTTCCAACTTTGCCTTCGGTTATGTCATAACCTCCATCTTCTCCATTCCACTTTCTTCTGAGTGGCCCCTGTTGACCTCTGCTGAGAGAAGGCTTTCCCTCCTCTCAAGTCTCACAGTACAACAACTCCGTCTTTCTCAAGGGCCACTCTCAGGCATGACCTTGCACTGCTTGCTGGCTTCCTTCTGGTTTTCACAAAGAGGAAGAGTTCGCTTTCCAAAATTTTTATTTCAGGACCCTTGACTTTAACTTCCTACCATGGAGTCAGCTCTGTTTATAAGGTCTGTCAACATAGATTGTCAAGTTTTGTTCCTCTTTCCTTCCTTTAGTGTTTCAAGTCACTGGCCCTCTTTCAAGAGTGGCTCACTTTTTAAAGTGAAAGAAGACATTTTCTTCCTAGTAAAGGCCTCAAGGCATTGGTCAAGCACCTCAGTTTGGTGGCATTTCCCAGGACACCTTGAGAATTGTTCAATGAAGACAGACTTGTTGGTCTATTTATTGTCTGAGTGACTGACAACTTTTCCAATGAGCTGGGCCAGCTCACAGGGCAGGGAGGCTTGGTGTCAGGCCTGCGGCATCCAGAGGAAACCAATTGCAACATCTCTGAGTCCTCCGCTCTAGTTTTTTTGATCTTCCTTCAGTCTCCCCTCTCTTCGAGGCATGCTTAGGCCCAATCTGGCTCCTACAAAGAACCTGCTGGGATCCTGTTTCCGTCAGAGCTGGAAAACCAGCTCCTGCAAGTGCTGGTGCAGCCTTGATGGATTCTGCCTGGCAGGGGGATGGTGGCCCAGTTCCCCAATCGATACTGCTCAGTGGAGGCCTTTTTAGAACAGAGCCAAAGAAAAATAGAAAGGATTGTTTGCTTAGTAAATGAACCTCTGCTGGATAGGGACTGTATTTTCTTTTTTTTCTCTTAGCTTCTTGTCAGTTATTCTAGCTTCTCTGTCTTCTGTTCCCCCTTCCCCCAACTTCTCTCTCAACACAGTAAAGGTATTGTATTCCCCACAGTAACAAAGTAATAGCTTTTAGCTTTGTTAATCTGCCTTAAATAATTTTTGGAAGACGATATATGAAATAAATGAGTGGATGAATGGATGGAGGAGTGGGTCATAGCAACTAAGATTATGGAACTTGAGCTTGTCTGACTATTCTTGTAAAGGACTCTTTTTCACCTGGTTTCCTAAAGTCATTAGGACAGGGACAAATTAAATGCTTACAAAACTTTTCTGACAATATTGTTTTCTTTAAATTGGGGGTTTGTTCATAAAATAGTAATAATAATAATTAAAAAAATAATAGTATTTATGGAAAGGACAGAGTGGCGTTTTCTCTCCTTTAGATACATTTTTATTTTAAATAAAGGGGAAAAGAAACAGAAGAAGAAAAGGGACTGTGAAAATCTACAGATTATGCTTACAGAAAAATGAAGATGGTTTTCAGGAACTGGGAGAAAAAGAAGCTGGCATCTTTAGGCAGCCCAGGAAACCACTGGGCTGTGAGAAATTATAGATCTGGGTCTCTGAGGAGATGGAAACTAGGTACTGGCTGGTCCTTGGCCAGAATGCCTGCTTCCGCCGCCTCCAGTTCCCTGGGTCTGAGCCATAGGCCTCCCTGGGTCCCTAGAAACTACTTCACCAAATAGAAGACACCTACCTGTGGCCTCGGTTCTGTTATTCTTAGTGGCCCTCCATTTGCTGGGCCCTTAAATGATCTCTCAGAGCAGGATAGGCTATTTGAGGAGTCCCAGGAAAAATATCCCTAAAACTGCCCTGAGTTTTGAAAATTGGCCAATTAGAGATTCATTCTTTTGCCTAAAGTTAACTTCAGCATACATCAAAATCATCTGGAGGACTGTTAAAACACAGATTGTTGTGCCCCACCCTGGTCTAGGGTGAGGCCTGAGAATTTGCATTTCTAAAAGTTCCTGGATAATGCTGATGTTGCAAGTCCCCCGCTAAGAATCCTTGGCTTAAAGTATGGCCCTTGTCATTGGCTCCATCTTTCAGGAGAAGGTGTGGTGAGCTAAGAATAAGACTTAATTTGTCATTACACACATCTGTAATCTAGGTATGCTGTCACCAGGTAGCAGGTCAGTTGTGCCCCTTTATGGCCTACTACTGAAACAAGAGACTAAGGTTTTCTCTTGTTAGGTGTCTGAGAAATTTACTTCCTCTTTCTAGGTCTCAGTTTTCTCATCTATAAAGTGAGAAGTCTACTGAATAGAATATTCTTTCTCTGAACTTTGTCTTAGACACATCGTGAAATTGATGTGTGTGTGTGTGTGTGTGTGTGTGTGTGTGTGTGTGTTTAGGATTCCTGTCCTTACGGCGTTGGAATCACCCAGGGGCTTGCTAGAAATGTACAATCTTTATTTGGCTATCATTTTGAGTAGAGACTATTAGTTTTTCTTCCAAATATGGTTTTCTCCTTTTTCCTTTTGTATAAACTACATTCACTGACTACAAATAGTCATATAGCACTCCAAATAAAGACTACGTTTTCCAGCCTCCTTTGCAGTCAGATGTGACCATATGACTAATTCTTGCCACTGGGATGTGAGTGGATGCAATGTTTGCAGCTTCCAGAGTGTGCCCTACACCGTGTCTTTCCCCCTTTCTGCCAGTATAAAAAGTAGTGAGTCAACATCAGTCAGTCAAAAAACTATTTATTGAGCATCTACCATGTGCTTGGCACACTTGAAATATACTGGTGAAAAAGCAAGACAAAGATCCCTGCCCCAGGGGAGGTTATAGTCTAACAGGTGGAGACATACAATAAACACATCTTTTGGAGGGCCACCATTTAACTATCTACAGGCACCAAGAAACATGCATTATGTTACTTGAAAATGTGTGCTTGGCCACAGTGCTCAGCAAGTCAGATGGATTCTTTCAGTCCTCATGGTGGGCTTCTGTGAAGGGGAAAACCAGCTTTGGCTTCTGAACATACATTGTGAGCTAAGCTTCAGCCCTGTGCATGTATGTGCCAGTATAAATAATGGCTAAGAAGAGACCCTCCTGTACCACTTTGTATGAAATGGGTTCACATCTTTTTACCTTATCTGATCTGAAATAAATCCAGAGACAGGCATAAAACCACAGTAGGTATCTAAGAGTATTTAAACATCAACATACGAACAAGGGCACTGACCTCAATGTCTAAGCTCTCGATAGAAGAAACAAGGGGTGATATGAAAAAGTGAAAGGGGATGTATTTTGGTTGAGCTTTGACTGAGGGAAGCAAACTTAGGAGGCCCAATGCTGTGAAGTATGAGGATTGTAAAAATTGCCATTTCTCTGGTGTTCCGGGAACTAATGTCCTGGGTGCCACAGACATATTATTTTGCGTTACCACGCCAAGGGTAATACAAAAGTATTCAACAGCCAGGAAGGCTCCAATACCAACCTGCCAGAACTGACTCTGGCCACATCTCTGGCACCAGGTCTGCAGGCTCCTGCTGGGTCAGACATGGCCCTCAGGCTGCTGATTCTGTGGATTTCTGGGGGGTTTACAGGGGGCAGCTAGAGTGTTTGAAGGTGAGGGAAATCCAGGGGCTTAGGGCAGTGGCTTTTCACCAACTGCTATGGATGCCTTTGAATGTTCTGACCACCAGAATACCTCCACCGATGTGTGCCAGCTGGGTGCCAACCTTACAAGTAGGTTTCAATATCCCCATTTTGTAGATGAGGGTGCCAAGGCTCAAGAGTTGAGATTTCCCTGAGGGTCCATGGCTAGTAAGTGAAATACTTTGCTGGGAAGGAAAGGATGTCAGAGTTGCTGGGAGTGTCTGGCCACAGCTTTGAAGGGAGTAAAGGATTTCAGCTAGGAAATCTCCCCTGACAGTTTTCATCCAAGGAGCTTAGAGAAAAGCAGCCACTCATCAGATAGCTTATGAGGAGAGATCTCAAAGCAGCTCCTTCTTCCCCAGGGAGCCCTAAGTTTCATGGTAAATATGATGAAAACTCATGAGCCTGACCCAGACACAGAGCCCTCCCTCCCCACGAGGGACAGTGCAGGATTTCAGCTGCCAAGCTGGGCAGCCGTGTATGCAAGGAACAGAATGGAATGGAATGTCCAGATACTACCGGGCACAGGGCCATGGAACAGAACACTACGACGTGGCAGTAGGACCGACCGGCCTGTAGAAATCAAACCAGTGGGCCAACCACGAGCACTTATGAAACATTTGGCATGTAGAGCATTACCCTGTGTAAAAAGGTCAGCTGGGAATCCTTTCACTGGGTTTCAAATCACTCAGCCAATGAAGTGAGGAGAAGGGGTAGGGTGAGTGTCTCACACCTGCCTCAGCCTCAGCAGCTCTCTTTTCATTTGTTCTATACATTAGGGTGCTGATTCCGATTGCACAAAATGGTCCCACTACTAGACTTTTTTTTAAGTTGGCAAGTCAGGGACCTCATTCACGCACCACATTTTACTGATGAAGGCACACACAGAGTTCAAGTGCCTGGCTGTCACACAGTGGGAATCCAGTACTCTGTCCAGTTGTCCTCTGACCTCTTTACCATGTGCCTAACACTCTGCTAGGCAAAGGGGTGGGGGAAGAAAAGAAAAATAATGCTTGTCCTCACGAGATGGACAAACCTCCCAGTGAAGAAAGGATGGAAATATGCAGGCTGTCATCCCTGGATGGATTCTGTCTGGTAGTCCAGGCTGCAGAAGCTCAGTGAGGGCGTGGCGAGTTATTCTGGAATGTTGGATGAGGGAGTGACTTGAGCTGGGCACCGAAGGACGAGCACATGGGTCTCCACCTTCCCTCTAGGTAATAAGAATCTGACCTCTTATACACCTAGTGCGTGTTTACACATGTTCACACAGTTCACAGCTAACTCCTGAGAGGAAGAAGAAAGGAAGAGCCCTCAGTCCTCTCCTGACTCGTAGGACACTGGACCACAGGAAAACCACAAACCCAGATAAATGATTTATTCAAGGTCACAGGGTCAATAGGGTTTTAAGTGGGACCACAGCTCCGCCTCCAGACCCGTTTCAAATCCCTTTCATACCGCATGCTCAGGCTGCATTATGATTTCCCTGGGCTCCGGGCACTTTCGCCTTCGTGGGCTGTTTCCACCACAAAAAAATATATATATTAAAAATTATAGGTTATGATCGCATTGGTATAAAAACAGATAAAATCTCAACTGGATGCATTATTATATATTCATTGTTATATTCATCTTTTCTCATAGTTTCAAAAAATACTAAAATCAAAACCTTTTCATGGCCCCTCAGAATCCTTCGGGCCCCAGGCATGGTACCTGCTGTTCTAAAGGGCCAGTGGCCTGCCCTGGCACCTCACGTGGACACTCTGCACAGATACACTGCTGCTGCTTTCCAAAGTGCTTCCACAGATGTAGAGGAAGAGATTATCGGGGAGAAAACGATCTAGCAGATTAACAATGTAAAACGCCTGTGTGTCTCGCAGATCCCTGCTGATTCCCTGAGTGGCCAAGGGGCTGGGGTTCAGGTGCCTCCGAGTGTTTGGGTTCTCCAGGTCTGACCCACCTCTTAGTCCCCACCTCCCCTGACAAAACAGGCTTCAGGATCTGTACAGACCACCCCACATCTTTCTCCTGCCACTACAGAGAGAACACTCTTCTCTTTCTCTCCTCACCAGTCTATATTAAGGACTTTCATCATGAAGATCAAGAGGAGGTGTGTTGTGACTGGGGACAGCTCCAACCTTCCAAAATGATACCAGGAGACAGTGTTCCATTAAGAGACTAAGGTACTCTTTCAGTGTGAACCTTTGAAGATCCCAGGTAATGGCTTCTATAATTCCACTGCCAGTAATTGCAACAGTCACAGGCTGACTTTTTGCCTTCAGGGAGGAGGCAACTAAAGCAGAAATGGCAAATGCGGGTTGCACATGCGCTCAGGCCCCCTGCCCAGATTGGAGCAGACATTTCTGCTCAGCCACACTCTCTGTCTGTCGAGACTGGAGTCGGTCTTGGATTCTTCCACAGCCCTGACAGTGCAGTGTGCCAGTGGCGTCTGCAAGTCCGCCCAAGTTAGAGTCCTAGTGGAAACATACCAGCCATCTTTGATCACAATCATTCACTTCCGTCCTTACTCCTTCCACTCTTTCTGCAGCTTTAAAGAAATATGTTCATTTAAAAGGGGGGTGGGGGTGGGGAATATGTTTATAAGGAATCCAAATAGCACTGCATATTTTTAACCCTTGAAATAATTATAAATATATACACAGTACACAAATATATAATCACTGTCCCTATTTTACAAAGGCAGAAAGTGAGGCTCAAAGAGGTTAAATATTTAACCCAGAACATGACAACTAACAAATGGTAGTGCGGGGGTTTGAATCCAGACTGACTAACTAAAGCCCAGAACATAGCTTAATGGAGATGTGAATGGGATACATCCTTAAACCAATGATGAAACATTGATTCTGGAATTCCTGGTGATGGTGAGCTAGGGAAATTGGGGTGTCATTACTCCAGAACCACATCATGTGAGACTGCCTAGTGAGACCGAGATCTTAATTTGTTCTCCCATCTAAGGCTCAAGATGCATGTACAGGCTTTAAAGGAAAGGGAAGCAGGTTACTCTGGTGCACATACATCTGTTTCTCCAGGGGCACATCTGCCTCTCTTGAGATGCTCTCTGCTGCCTGTCTTTTGGCTCCTTGGGAGCCCTGGCAGGGCCTGGGCAAGCGCCAGATCTCCAGGGTGGACTCTGTGTCAACTGCTGGCTCTCTTCAAATGCTAAAAACCCCGAGTTACAGAAAAGCTCATTACTTTTCTGTTTCTACCAGTCATCTTCCTGCAGGAAACGTTTAGACCTGTAAGTCATGAACAGGAAAGAGGTTAGAATGAAGTAGGAGAAACGTAAGGAAAGCATCAGCCCCATCCAGCATCTAGGAAGGATGGTGATGTGACTGGGTCCCTGGGACCCTGCAAAACAGAGGAAACCAGAAGAAGGGAGTTAGGAAGTTTCTATTCTCATTTCTGTGCCTCCTTCTGTCTCCGCATCCCATCCACATTCACAATTACCCATCTGTGACACCCTCTCCCCAGCCTGGCACTCCAACCAGACTTCTTCTCTATGAGAAACAAGGTGGGGGTGAGTCGGGAGAGGATATTAGCCTTCACTAAGCACCTATTGTGTGCAAGTACACTTCTTTACATATCTTATTTCATCTCTGGCCCTTTGATTTGGTTGTACCATCTGAAGTTTACAGTGGTACAAACAAAACTGAAGAGACTAAATAATTGGCCCAGGGTCACAGCTAGAAAGCAGAGCTAGGGGTCTTACCTATGTCTGACTGACTAGCCATTCAAGACCTTCTCGCCCCTCTCTCCATCCCTGTCCCAATCTCCTCACAGCCTGGCAAGCTGAGCAAGAAATCAGAACTATCGCACTGATGAGTTTTATCCCTCCTGGGAAACATCCTCCCTTCAGTGGGGTTACCAGAACATCAGAATCACCTGCAGTGTGTGTTAAACACAGATACTGCCACCCCATATCCCGATTCAGGAGGTCTGGGGTGGGACCTGATAATTCGCATTTCTAAGGAACTCTCAGATACTGCTACTGCTGCTGGGGGAACCACTCTTTGAGATCTGCTGCTCCAAAAGATAAGACTGGGTCTCTAATGGTAGAGGTTAAACCTTACAACAGGAAAGTATTTGGGGCTGAGGGATTTTTCCAGCCACCCTGGAATCACATCAAGTAGGCAGCTGCCTCCTCATCCCCAGACTGCTTTTGCTCAAGCCTTTGATGTTTTGCAAGGTGGAGCCAGAGAATGTGCTCTGTAACTTGATCTTTGGGGAAGGGAACCTCAGTGCCTGGTCTTTAGCCCAGGTTGTGCAGAGGGCTGGAACTGCCAAAGCATACAGGGAGACGAGAGGAAAAACCAGGACAGCAGCTGAGGAGCTGCTCCAGAGGCTGCGCTGGGAAAAGCTGGAGCCGTATTTGCCCTCAGGGTGAGTCTGACAGGGGGCTTACAGGCCACAGCAGCTGCGGCCCAGTCACAGCAGCTGCCCCCACCTGCCCGTAACTGACACAAAGCAGTAAGGGAGTTAAAAGGCAGAACAACTGCTCACCTCCAGGCACCCTACCCAGGGCGAGGGGAGCTGCTTCACTGGCACACTCAGGGCTCAGGATGGAGCTTCCTGTTTGAATGGCCAAGACGCTCTAACACCAGCCCCCTGCCCATTCTAATAATACTCACACCTACTGGGCACTTACTATGTTCCAGGTGCCAAGCAAAGCACAGTAGATGAATTATATCATTTCTTCCTTACAATAGCACTGTCGGGATTTTACTATCCTCATTTTATAGATAAGGAAAGTGGGGTTCAGAGAGACTGAGTAACTTGCTTAAGGCAGCTCAGCTAGTCAAGTAGCAGAACTGGGATTTGAGCCTAAACCTCTCTTCTCCAGATCCCATGTTCTCTGTGATACTGTCTCCCTTCTGAGCGTGGACTCCCACTGTTCGTTCATTCATTCATTCATACATTCATGCGTGCATTCCCTCACTTAAAATTTTTGGCTCTGGGAATAGGGCCCAGTTTTTACCCTCAAGTAATTCAGATGTGAAGAAAAACAAGTGATTTGTAGAGTGATAAATGGCATGAAGGATTAACAACAAGGGCTTTGGGTGTTAGATGAAGTTGCCCTACTGATTTGAGCAGGGAAAGAGCCCTGGAGGCATCATTGGAAGCAATAATACTTGAATAAATGAATGAATGAGCCAGTTTCCTGACTCCTAGTTACTGGCGGGTTTAGTCTGCAGATGATTTAAGGTAAGGCAACTAGAACCACCTAAGAGGCTCGAGAGTTTCCTGTTTCAGTGGTTCTCATCTTTGTTGCACATTGGAATCACCTGGAGAACTTTTAAAAATCCCTGTGCCCTGGCAATCGATCAATCAGAATTCTAGGGTCAGGACTCTCCAGGGCTCAGGGGTCTCCAACCCCAGGGCCACAGACTGGTACTGAGCTGTGGCCTGTTAGGAACTGGGTCGCACAGCAGAAAGTGAGCGGCCAGCAAGCAAGAGAAGCTTCATCTGTATTTGCAGCCGCTCCCCAGCTCTAGCATCACTGCCTCAGCTCCACCTCTGATCATTAGGCATTGGATTCTCATAGGAGCAGCGGTCCCTGGTGCCAAAAAGGTTGGGGACCGTTGCTCTGGTGATTCCAATGTGTAGCAGAGTTTGGAGCCCCTGTCTTAGATGCTCCTGTGGGAGCTCCCCTATAGAGAGCATAACAAGCTCTTCTTGTTCCTGTTTCCCATGGAATGAGCTGGGGTTTGAGGAAAACTAGAGTGTACCTCTGGTGATTCTGGAGTTTTAAGCAGAGGCATTTTAAAGGCCTGGGAACACTGGTTACGCTTTTGCTACTTCTTCTAGCTAAAGGTTGAAACTTCAAAAGAGAAAAGTGGTCGTGAGAAGGAAACAGCTGGATAGATACACAGACCAGGACTGTAACTCCAGATCAGTATTCATCCTTAGCTTTCTGCGCTCACACAATTAGGTGGTCAGATCTCTGGACCATGACTTATGCAAAAGACAGGGTTAGCTCCTAGCAAATAACTTGGTGCATCTCAGGAAGACTTCAAAGACCTTTTTGGTAAAAGAATTTTAATGACGACAGTGGCCATTTTCCAGCTCTTACTAAGAGCTGCACCAGGCCCAACACTATTCCTTTAATCCTCACATCGAATTATTATTATTTCCATCTTAGAGACGAGGAAGTGGAGGCCTAAAGAAACTACCCAGCCAATACGTGACAGGAGCAAGATTCGAGCCCAATTCTAAAGCTCTTCCCACCGTACCATCTCCCCTCTGTTGAGTACAAGGGAGCCACTGATTTGATAAGGGGATTTTTAACCTAAAATTAAATGAATGAAGGAGGTCCGTAAATCTGGAAAACCAGCAGTGCTACCTGTGATGTGGGCATTACTCAGACTTCACTCTCCCAAGCACAGTTATGCTCCAGGTTACTTATTTGGGATCTGAAAGAAAACAACATTTGTGGGAAACCCACAATATGCTAGACACAGTGCTAGATATTTAATGTATTTTATTTCATTTACATCTCAAGTAATGAAGTAGAGAATGGTGTCTTCATTTTACAGAGGAAGAAACTGAGGTACAGAAAGATAAAGTCCTTTACTGAAGCATCAAGCACATGTTAACCCAGAACTTCAATCCAAAAAAGGGCCTGGAGGAGTTTGTCTTGTTGGCTTTATCTCAGAGAGTACCCCAAAGGGTGTGTGAGCTGGGGGAGACTTGAGGCCTACCTAGACTCTCGTTTCATGCCTTGATGCCTTTGGAGGTGGGACACCTGGCTCCAGCCCAAATGCTGGGTCGGCCCACAGGGAACATGGCACTGTGATCGCCAAAGTCACACATTTCATAAGTACACAAGTCAGGCGGAGCGCCTCATGCTGTTGGGACAGTTGGGGCAATATCATGATCCAGGCAACTGGTGAAGGAGGCTTCCCAGAGGAAAGGGGATTTTAGAACTCCTGGGGGAGGCGAGGTCAGGGTGGTGGTTGGAAGGGGAGATTTAGACTCAGCTTGGTTTCTGACCTGGCTCTGCTTATCAGGTGGGTTTGCTAACTTCTCCCAGCCTCAGACCTCCCATCTCTAAAACAGGAACTGCCTTTCTTCATAGAGTTGCTGTGGGAATCAAATGAGATAAATGTATAGAGCACTTGGCACAGCTCTTGGCACAGAAGTGGTAGCTAGCTAATGTAGAGAGAAATTGTTTGGCTCTTGGGTATGAAGGGAGGGGAGCTATAGCACAGAGATTAGTGAGGCTGTTTCTTTTTACCCTCAGAACTAAGAGGGGACAAGTTTAGTGCCTGGGCCACCCCCTTCAGGATGTCAAGAATCCTCCAGAGAGACTGGCAGAATTCTGCTACCAGGCTCTAAAGGAGAGAAGATTCCTAAATGTGACCATTTCTCTGGGGCTCCTGATGAAGGAAGGATGCGAGGCTGCATTCATCGCCGACATGACCACTCCCCACCTCTCTCAGCAGCAGGGGCAACTCTGAAGTGATGCTGGGGGTTGGGGGAAGATCTATACCAGCCAGGATGCGGTTCAGAACCAAGGCCATCTCAGGTGCAGCTACCATGAGGCAGCTTTCCAGAACAAGCATCATGCCCATGTGTTGTAGAGCTGGTCCCTGTTTGCCTCACCGAAATCCCGCCAGACTGCCCACTATGTACCTCTGCGAGGCCGAAGCTGCCTGCTCTCACCGCAGCTGAGCTGTCCACCTCAAGACAGCCCTGTAAACAGGGGAAGGAGGAAACTAGTGTCGTCCTTTTTGAGGAAAGGCTTAGAAATGGCTTTACCCATTAGGCAAAACTGTCTACAAGAAACGGGAACCACAAGGCATGTCCCTGCTTTCAAAGTATGTACTATTCGGCTGAGAACGCAGATGAAAATAACAAAGCGTGTTATTAAGGATCAAAAGGAACGTCTCAGATAATAAATGCTTGAACCTTTTGAAGGAAACCGATCCGCAGAGCCTGGTGAGTGGCCAGGAAGGCTTAACGCCAGATGTGGCATTTGGGCTGGGTCTGGTTAAAGAAGATTTTAAAAAAGAGAAATAGAAAGAAGGTGGTTGTTGTTGTTGTTGTTCCCCCAAACGATGTGGCTGGCATGAGCAAAGATGTGAGGGCGGGAAAGTGCGGAGCCTGTTTGGAGGCAAGCAGGAGATGGATTTGAAGAGCAGCCTCGGCACAGGCGAGGAGCAGAGGCAAGTGGAATGGGTGAGGCCATGGCGGGTGGCGAAGGAGGAGGATGGGTGGGTGGAGGAGGGTGGCAGGGTACTGAGTCTGGTGGCAGTGGTTTGTTAAAGCTCGGCAGAAGTGTGCGGGGTGGACTGTGGGGTAGAGGCAAGGATGTAACAAGGCAGTGGAAAAAGAAGGGCGTGTAGATGAGGACCCGGACTGCTGTGGCAGGCACAGACAGCAAGAGAGAGTGGCCGTTGCCGTTGGAAGAAGATGTGAAGGGCCGACATGACTTATTGTCCATGGGAGCTCAGGGAGAGGCAGGAGTCTGAAGGGACTCCAGCTCTCCAGCTAGAGTGACTGGATTAAAGGTGTCTGAGAATCATGAAAGGAAATAAGATAGTGGGGGAAGGGGCTGAGTTTTGGGGGAATGGGCAGAAAACTTGGAATGCAAACCACTGAATGCGGACTAGGGAATGAGGGATCTCGAGTGCGAGGCAGGTTTTGGGGAAGGTTTCTTTGAGAACGCAGAAGCAGCGCAGCAATATTAGATGTTCACTGTGGCGGCCTCAGCTCAAATGCACTCTCACTCCTCCTGCTTGGACCTCTCTTGCTTCCCCACCCCTCAGTCAGGAGTAGAAGCTACAGAAACAGCCCCACGACTGCCCTGATGTCCTCATCCCAAGTCATCATTTAATTATGTCATTCCCAAACAATGGAAGCCGTGTAATAATGATATTGTTGCTCCCAACAGCAATTGAACAGTAGAAAGGTTAATTACATTTATTAAAAAAAAAAAAAAATCCGTGCAAAAGGAAGATGTTCAAACAGTTGGGCAGACTAATTGAAAGCTAATGTTGTCACTAAATTGAATTTCAAATGAATTTTATATCCATAGTTCACTTTGCTAATTTCATTCTCTGCATCCTGTAATTTGTTGACAGTGATTGATTATTTAAGTGAATAATATCTGTGTACCAGATCATTTAGTAACAGAAAATGCCACACATGATCATAATGTTAATAAATATTGTTTACTTAAATTTTCACCACCTATTTAGTTTGCAGACAGTATTAGGTCGTCAGAGCTAACCCTAAGATTCAGGGAACTAGAGTGACTATGAGGACCCGGGGTCACTGGGTGATCTCCACACCAAAAGCCAGATAGGTCCCTGTACCTTTAAGACTCCAGATCACAGCTCCACATAATTTGTGGGCCATCTATTGCTATTTTTTTTTTCCAGCAAAAAGAAATCAGGAACACACACAGAATTCTAGGTTTAGAATCTAGGAATCACTTTTGCATAGATTAGTGGCTCTGCAGGTGAGGAAGAAAACATAACATATGTGGGGAATGAGGAGGAAAGGCAAAGAGAGGTTTTCGATAAAGCCACAGTAATGCTATCTGGATAAGGCTACAGTAAACACACACACACACACACACGCACACGCACACGCACACACACATACACACGCACAAATCCTAGGGCATGAAATTTTCAAATTTCAATGTGCATCAGAATCACCTGGGTACTGGTTTAACATATAGACCCTTAGGCTCTACTCCTGAAGAAATCTAGGAAGGGTCCCAAGGATCTGCATGTTAAATAAGCATCCAAAGTGATGCTAATATGGGTGCCCCTTGATGACACTTTGAGAAACACTATCTATTCTTAAACATTCATGGAGACCTGCCTCGAACTCTTTTCCCACCTGTTTCTGATCCACTCCATTCCTTGTTGCCTCCTTTTCCGCACTCAAAACAATTTATGAAATAACTGCTGTTATCATCCCCATGTTATGACTGAGGAAACCGAGGCACAGAGAGGCTAAGTATGTAACGATTACAAGTCCAGGCTCTGGTAAGAGGCCTGGAAAAGAATCCTACTTTTGATTTTTACTATTTAACCTTAGGCAAGTAAATTACTTAACCACTCTGATCCTCAGTTTCTTCAACTATAAATGGGGATACTAATCTCTCTCCAATAGAGGATTAAGTGGGATTAAGTAAAGTCCTTTGAATGATGCTTACTGCCCAGCAAGCATCCACCAAACTGCTGCTGTTACTTTTAGCTGGCTCTGAACAAAAGCCCCACCCAGAATGAGAGCTCAAGAAGCAGAGAGCATGGACAATGAGATGTCCAGCCCTGGCTGGAGGCATAGGGAGGACTCAGTCCTCATAAACATGGTATTGGGCCATGGTAAAAGTTCATGTATTAAAATTTTTATTTTAAAAGTTCAGTTATTTTTAAAATGTACTATGTTACAGTGATGAAAATAACCTATATACAATGTTCCAGCATTGTTTGGAATATTGAGGGATTGAAATCAACCTAATTATCTACTAATTGAGGTTAAATCATTTTAAGGTTTACATATACCATGAAATACTATGTTATTGTAAAAAGGAGTGAGGAAGTTCTTATGTGCCGATATGGAATACCTTCAAGTATCAGTGTTAATTAAAAACCAGAGCTAGCTAATAGATACATAATTATAAATCCTAGAAGGATAGAAAAGAAACTTATCAGTGGCCATTGGGGAGAACTGAAGTGCGGTTGGACGGACAGGGGCTGGAGGAAGAGTTTTTTGCTGTAAATCTTGTAATGATGTAAATGTATGATAGGAAAAGTGTACCAACAGCCATTTATGTATTTATTCACAAATCAAATCTTGGTTGAACCCCTGCTACATGACCTCTTCTAAGTGCGGAGGACTCAAAGCTGAATAAAACAGGCAGGAACCCCTGCCCTTGTGGACTTATGTCCTGGTGGGAAGAAGTAAACAACGAGTGAAGTGTAGAGCATGCTGGACGATGATAAATGCTATGGGGGAACACAAAGCAGAGGAAGCAGAGTGGGAGTGCAGAGGGTTCATTTGCAGTAGAATGGTCAGGGTAGGGCCTGTCTGAGAAGACAAGGATGCAACAGAGGCACCGCGTGAGCACGAACAACTGGGGAAGACTTCCAGGCAGGGGGGACAGCCAGGGCTCTAAGAGGGGAGGTGACTCTCACATTTAAAGAACAGAGAGGAGACCTTTGTGGCTGACTGTGGTGGGTGAGACAGAGAGAAGTAGAAGAAGGGGTCAGAGAGAGAAAGTAGGCAAGGAAGGGGTAGATCAGATAGGGCTTTTTGTGCCAGAGCAAAGAATTTAGCTTTAATTTTGTGTTAAATTGGGAGCCACTGGAAGTTTTGAGTAGAGTAGGATGGATATAAATGCTAGAATTAATGCTAAGGAGAGAGTTCTAGGCTAGAGACATGAACTTGTGTGTTGTCAGCCTCTCGATGGTATTTTAGGTCATAAACTGGATGAGATTATCTCAATAGTGTGTCAAGAGATGAGCAGATGATCTGTGCCCAGGACCTATGCTGAGCTGTGAGCAGAGATGAATTTGATGGTTTCTGCTGCCAAGTAACCCATGGTCCATGGTGGGAGACAGATAGGTACAAAGATCAATGCCCAGAAGTATTTCAACTGAGGGCAACCCTTTCTCTCAGACTAGCACCAAACCAGTAGGCCACTATGCAGAATGACCACTGTTCCTCCACACATCCTCCAAGTGGCCAATAGGTCATGGCTTCTGTTTTTTATAGACTCCTTTTTGCACATCCATACATATAAAAGAGTAAGAGCAAGGGAGGGAAAGCCAAGCCACTCAGGATTGGGGAATTCTCTTATACTCTCCAGGAAGGACCTGGCCATGGCACCCACAGGTTCACTCCACCACGGAAGATGGTTTCATTTCTGATTTTTTCTATCTAAACAAAAGGCTAGTCAGATGCATCCACTCAGATCAAAATAATGCCACTTACCTGAGTGGCATTGTCAACCTCTGTCCATTTCTGCAGCCCCCAATCCTATTTGTTGAAAGATGAGAAGACGAATATATCGGCAGGTTGTCATGAAATATTTTATCCCCAAATTCAATGCACTGTGTGAGATTCAAATCTATATATACTCTTTAAAAATTAAAATCAATACTTTTGTCTGTAGCATGTCTCTTTGTTCTTACTGAGTTTGCCTTCACTATGAAGGGACTTTAAAGTGTGGTGAGCGCTTCCTGCATTCAGGAAACTTGCGTGTTTCTGCAGGTGGCTGATGGGGCCAAGTTTTTAGAATAGGCCAGAGCAACGCCAAGGTCAAGAGCGTCATATTTTATGGACTGTCAATTTAATTATGTTTTATGGCCACAGAATATAACTCCTTAAAGTTATGCTTTTTGGGAAAAGAGAGGCAGAAATTTGCCTATACTGTTGGAGTTTCCATTGGTACAACTAATTCATACATTTTTTAAAAAGATGTGTGTATCATATGGGAAAAGAGCCTACAGATATCCTCACATGTGTGCAAAAAGCATATTGCAAGGATATTACCTGAAGCACTTTAATAATAGCATAAAACTGTAAGCAACCTAAAAGTTCATCAACAAACACATTTCTGTACCATCTATAAAATGGAAAACTCTGTATCTTATGAGAGGCTGGATACATTAGTCATCTAGGACTAATCTAGGGCTGCCATATCAAATACCATAGGCTGGGGGCCTTATGCAACAGAAAGTTGTTTTCTCAAAGTTTGGAGGCTAGAAGTCTGAGATCCGGGTGTCAGCAAGTTGTTTTTTTCTGAAGCTTCTCTCCTTGATGCGTGAATGGACTTCTTTTTGCTACATGTTTACCGGTCATCTCTGTTTATGCAAGCGTCTGATGTCTCTGTGTCCTAATTTCCTCTTCTTAAAAGGACACCAGTCATATTGGATTAGGGCTCACCTAAATGGCCCATTGTAACTTGATTACCTGTTTAAAAGCTTTATCTCCAAAAACAGTAACATACTGAGATACTGGGGGTTAAAGCTCCAACATATGAATTTTAGGGAACACAGTTCAGCCTATAATGCTAGCTCCATATACTCTGACTTGGAAAAAAGGCCATGAAAATCTTCTTAGAGAAAGAAGCAAGCTACAGAGGTGTATATATAGTATGATCCTAATATTGCTTTAAAAATTGCACGTGTGTGTAGAAAAACATCAGCGAGGACATATACCAGACAGTTAACAGTGGCTCTCTCTAGAAAGTAGGCAGGAGTGCAGAAGACTCTAACTTTTTATTTCATAAATGCCTGTGTCACTTGTTTGAAATTTTTTACAACCAAGCAATAAGTTTGTAACTTAATTTTTGCCGATCTGGCAGGAAAAAAGGAAGGCTGCTCTTGCTCACTGGGAAGGGCCAATGATAGAGCTCACCTTAGTATTTTCATCATCATAACTGTACCAAGTGCCTACCATGTGGTGGTGTTTTACTACAAATCTCCTTTAAACCCCACCATAACGCTGTAAGCTACATACCAGCAACCCAGTTTTACAGATGGAGCACTTTGGACTCAGAGGGGTTAAACAACTGGCCCAAAGTCACACAACAAGTATTTGGCAGAGGCAGTAGTCAGGCCTGGGTCTTCCAGAAGCCATCTGTCAGGCCATGTGAATCGTTTGAGTCAAATCTTTCCCTTTATCATAAAAACAACTCAGGGCGCCTGCTGCTGAGCTTGTTGAAGGTAGGGGATTTGTGACATTTCCTTAGAGAAGAGGTGTCCCCTCTTTGGCTACTGGGGGCAAGACCAGGAAATGACCAGGATGAGCTTTCTACCTATTACTCCTTCAAGCTAACATTCATGAGTGCCCACCACATGCCTGGCTCCATTATAAACACTTAACATCTATAAATAGATCCCTCACAACAACCCCATGAAAACAGTGAACTATTTCACAAAGATCTCACAAAAAGAGTGGGAATCTGAATGAGCACGTACTGCTGGCTTTGTGCAGGTTGCTGAATAGCTCAGAGCCCTGCTCTCAATTACTCACAATAACGAGGCAGGAAGAGCATGAATAATATAAATTCCTTGATAATCAAAAAAGGTCAATTGACAAATGTGGGCCAAATGGCAGTGGAAGTAAGTGGATTCACCATTAAGAGAGATAATGGATGCTACAAGGCCAAGGAGAGTGCCTGGAACAATGCTTGTCCTCTCGGACAAGCAGGAGTTAGGTCTCAGACCACAGGCAAAGAGCCAGGTGCTAGGACAGGTGTTGGGCAGGGCTCACACTACTCTTGACTGCAGGGTGTGGGTATGAGCTCAGTTTCAGTGGATGTGACCCAAGGCCAAACATATACTTCGATCAGGAATCAATCTGGGAATTCCAGACCAGACCTGAGAGTTAAGACTTAACGATCTACAGTCATGTAGCAAGGTTCAAAATATCATTGCACAAGATGGCTGGAGGGGTCGAGCTGGACAACACTTTACATGAAGACTTGAAGTTACTTACTTGGCCACAGTTCCATGTGAACTTAAAGTATAATATGACACAGCCGATAAAAAAAGCTATTGCAAAGTTGGTCTGCATTCCTAGAAGCATGGTGTTTTGGTCAAGCAAGGTGAGGGGTCCGTTGTCTTCAGAACTGGCCAGCCTTCATCAGGGTATTGGTTTCAATTGGTAGACAACAACAGTAGTTGTAAACCAGCAGCCCAAGGGCTGGATCCAGTCTGCAGATCTCATTTTATTTGGCTTACAGAATGCTGTAAAAAAAAAAAAAAAAAAAAAATTAAAATCTGACCTGATAAAAATCAAAAGTTTTTAAATAGAAACTCAGATTTCCAGCAACTTTTGGAAAGTTCAGATCTGGCACCATGTTTTAGTGACAACACTTGAACACTTGGCGGGATCTGAATGCTATCTGTTTCCTTTAGATCAAGCATGTCATTGCCAGTTTGTCACAGTGCTCACAACTCCCTGTTCTCCCCCCAGCAGCGAGACTGAGGATTAGTTGCTTTTTATCATTGAATCTGCAGAGAAAAACATCTCTGTATTCATGTCGCTATGAAAAGAAGAAAAATAAAAGAGTGACAAGGCCATGAAATTTTACTGTACCTGTCCTGCTTTATTTATTTTCATTACTAGTCTTGTGTCTATAGAAGCTTGAATTTGCAGTACACATAGAGGAAGAAGAGCAGCCTATAGGATGGTTTTCTGGGGAAGGGTTGAAACAACCGTAGATGTTTAGTTTCGAGGACAAAGGCTCAGAGATGCATGATTGTGTAGTGCAAGCAGAGGCACTGCCTGGCCTATGTGTTACTTTATTGGGCAGACCTGATGACAAGAGTTCCAGAAAAGTAGACTTTAGCTTAACTCATGAGTGAGTTTTTGAGCAACCAAGATTTCCAGTAAAGAGTTGTCTAGAGAAGTGGATCGCTAGGAGTGGTGAGGCAGAAGTTGTCATGGGATGGGATAGAGAGAATTAAGGAGAGGCAGCGCATAACCAGAAATTTCAGTCCTGCCATTACTCACTGTGACCTTGAATAAGTTACTTAGCTTGATGCCTATAAAACAGATGTTAAAATAGTAGGACAGAGATGTGGGGAGGGTAAAATTAAAGAGTGCAAGTTAATTATTTTGTATAATGTTTGGCATGTAGTAAACACTCAACAAGTATTAGCTATTACTATTTTCAATTGGGTAAAAGGTTGGATAATTTGTTTCTAAGAGCATTTCCAAGTCTAAATGCTGTTATTTTATGTCTCATTTATCTCCATTTCCTCCTTCCAAGAAGTTGCTGAAAAGAAAGAAAATGAGTGAATTTCAATCTCATTTTCTTTTATAGCCTCTCTCCCACTCCCACCAAGGCACTTCTAACTCATGAAATGGCCACCGGCTAACCATGCAAACTGCAGACTTTATTTTTAGCTCCTTCTATGGCTTCTTCTTTTGTGCCAAACATCCTGGAAGTCTGCTAAGGTTTGCAGAAGAGATGTTCATTTGAAAATGTTTGCTCATCTCCATTGCTTCAAATTTAAAGTTGATTGCCCTAAGACCTATTCTCAGTAGTGGTGATGTCAATGGGCTGAATCAAGTTCAAGATCAATCAGCTTCATATGAAATGAAACTGGAAGACGCAGACAGACAAATACGAAATGCTGAGCCCTTAAATTAAGACAGAGACCTTTCCCTTCAAGCATGGGATGAATATGTGCTGGATGTTGGGGCTGCTGGGCCTGTGGTTTTATGGCTAAATTTAGTAGAGAAGAGGAAAATGGTGAGAAAAACACAAGATGTTTCTTTTCCTAGCAGAAGCAGGTAGTGGCAGACGCTGCAAAATATACGCCCATCCCTCCTTCCTCCTTACTAGTCAAAACTCCCATTTTGTTTGGGATGTTAGTCACATTTCCCTGGCCCCCCTTGGTGCAGCTGGTTCTGTCCAATGAAACACAGGCTGACGTCTCATTACATGAGCATGATAAATCTTTTACTTGTTTAAGTCACTGTGGCTTACATGTTACTTCCAGCCACACAGAATCTTTACAGTTCTCAAATCCTCAGTGGGGTGTCCAACAATTCAATTCATTCTGATACTGTCTACCTGAAGTTAGCATCAGACGCCATAGGTTAAGGGGTCAGTGTCACAAGACTGTACCCACTTCAGACATCAGTCACATACTTCTGACCAACTATAAATCCAAGCTATAAATCCAAGATTTATAAATCTTGTCAGAAGTATGTGACCGATGTCTGAAAATCCAAGATTTTCATTGCCCCGCTCCTCATGTTTGATAATTTGCTAGAATGGCTCATTGAACTGAGGAAAGCACTTTACTTATGCTTACTGTTTTATCATAAAAAATATAACTCATGAGAGGCACAGGGCAAGGTATAGGCGTGTGCGAACACTTCCATGTATTCACCAACCCGGAAGCACCTCGAACCCTGCAGTTTAGAGGTTTTTACGGAGATTTCATTACAGGTGCGATTGACTAAATCATTGGCCACTGGCGACTGAACTCAATCTCTACCCCTTCTCTTCTGCCTGAAAGTGGGGTGAGGTAGGGCTCTAAATTCCAGTCCTCTAATTATGCTTGTCTACTACTTGGTCTTTCTGGTGACCACCCCCATCCTGAAGTTATCCAGGGGTCCCCAGCCACCAGTCATCTCACTGCATACTAAAGAGAGTATCATTCAGGGAATGCCAAGGGTTTTAGAAGTTCTGTGCCAGCAACTTGGACAAAGACCAAATATTTGTTTTTTTATTGTACCACAGAACTCTATCTGATTCACAGGCCTACTACTTACTAGATATTTCCATTAGTTTTCACTGTGTAACAAAGTACTCCAAAACTCACTGGCTGAAAACAACCACTGATTTATAATTCCTCATGACTCTGGGTCAACTGAGGCTCAGTTGGCCAATTCTTCTGCTTGTCTCTCTTGGAGTCTCATGTGGTTGCAATCAGACAGTGCAAGATGGCTTCACTTGCATGCCTGGTACCTTGGCAAGGACAGCTGAAAGGCAGGGACCTCTCTTTCTCTACATATGGTCTTTCCACATGGCTAGCTTTTTTAGATGGTAGCTGGATCCCAAAAGTAAGCATTCCAAGAGGCCACATTCCAATATGAAAGGATTTATCAAGCTTTTGCTTGTATCCTACTTGCTAATGACCCATTGGCCAAGCCCAGAGTCATTGTGGAAGGGACTCTACAAGGACCACCAAACTGATAGTCTACCATACCAGAACGTTGTACAGGTGAGGCATTCTCTATGTAGAGGATAGGACTATGTAATCCCTCAGGCTTCTCCTAAATAGATTCCTTCTTTTTACAATGTTTTCCATGATTTCATCCTTCTTCTCTTTCTTACTCTTTGTTTTCCTCTCTTAATAACTAACCCTTACCCCCCAAAAGCAAAAAATGTGCCAAGTTCCTGCAGAAGCATCCTACTGTATCAAGATCTAGGAAGTAGAATCTGAGCTCTGTAGTGTTATAAACTGATAGCCAACAGACGTATTTTGATTGGGGCTCAGTGTTTTAAAGTGCAGAAATCTCACATTAGAACTCAGATTCCCAGCTTCTCTTGAAAATTTGAAAGAGCAAGCAGTTCCTGGGCCCATATTCTTCCATGGCAACAACAGGGAAGAGTTGAGCTGAGGCTCCCCTTATAGAAAGGCCAGGGCTCTCCAGATTGCCATAGGCCCTGCCGTTCCATATTGTCTTGTTTAAATTGGAACCACAGTTTTAATTTGATTTGTCTTCCTCACTCATTTCTATTACTCGTCTGGCCTCTGAGGTTTTGAGTTGCAACCCCTGCTCTCTCACCATTCCCCTTCCCTCAATTTATCTCCTCTCTATAAAATGTGCTCATGGTTATTTCCCATTTACTTACCATAATCACATTATTGTGCCTTATCTAAACCCTTTCCCAGCTTGAGGTCAGCCCATCAAATAACTTGCCTTTCATTTAAGCAGTGCCCAAATTCCCACCTCCTTTAAGAAGCCTTGCTTGACTTAATGAGGATAAAGCAGTAGTGGATTCATCTGTATTCTACTGTGTTTATATCCAAGACCCCGGATTCTTCTCCTTCATAATGTCTCAGGTCAAAGTTTGATTACAAACACACCACTGATTCTGGATTATAGAAAGATGCCCAAGACACAAGGACAGAATATTCATGTAAAGCAATGCTCAATGATGTGAAGACTGAAAAGCATAATGGAGTCCTTTTCAGAGACATTTGGTCCAAATTTGGAGAATCATTTAGGGCAGTGGTTCTCAAAATGTGGTCGTTAGGCCAGCATCGCCAGGATTGCCTGCAAGCTTGTTAAAAATGCTGTCTTGGGCACCTCTCCTACCCTAATGGATCAGACACTCTGGGGAGTAGAGCCCAGTAATCTGTTTTAGCAAACCTTCCAGGTCATTCTAACGCACACTTCAGTTTGAGAACTGACCCAGAGCCATCCATGCCATTAGGCCTTGTGGTTCCCATCTGAGCTAAGCAAAGTGAGTGAGTAGATCCCCAGGAGGCAGCTGGTTCTGCTGCCGTTTTTGTTTCCCAGAGTTCCCCTGGCTGCAAGTTAGTGATTCTCAACATCTCTCAGCCTCAGCACCACCCGAAGAGCTGTTTCCAGCCCATACTTCCCTTTGCCCCCATTCTGAATCAGTAGGTCTGGGTTGGAGTCTGAAAGTGTGCAGCTCTAACAAGCTCCTGGGTGACACTAGTGATTACTTAGGTTTGCAAGCCATTTTTAAAAAGTACCTGCTAATGGGTTCATCACTAGGCACATTGGCACTGTAGTTCCTAGAAAACTGCTTTCAAAGCCGGTGCATTCTGCCGCTGGTTTTGAAGGGCCACTGAGTGGCTCCCGGCCATCTGACACACCTGTCTGCACACCGCACCACTTCCGCATGCAAACTGCAGCTCTCCTGCCCACATGCCCACATGGCCAAACTATTTGGTTGGCCTGCCCTTTGGGGTTTTCTTGTAATAGCATCTGACCCATAATATGCTTTCTGCTTGGCCACAGGGGATTGTTTGCAGACCTTGTGGAAGGTTAATAAATAAATGATGGGCTTCTTTCTGGCCACAGGAAACCATCTCAAGGTCAATGATATTGCAGAGCAGGGCTTTACGAAGCTTGCTAAGATTTAAAAAATCATCGGCTTCCACTAACCACATTGCCTCTTTTTTGAAACTTTGAAGCTTTGCTGCTGCAGAAAGGAGCGCAATTAAGCTTCGATAAAATTTTAATAGCGGGAATTATGCACTCTGCAACCAGCCTACAATTAGCCGTTGCTATGCTACGGGCAGAACCTAATCACGATAATGAGGCAAACAAAGGGAGGGAATTAATCAGGGCTGTAAGGTTAGAGCACAGCCGGTTCCATCTCAGAGCACTGATTTTTGAAACACAGCAGCTGGGCCCCTGGGAAATCTCAGTCCTATGCAAGGTTAGATTAGCTGGTGTGTGTGTGTGTGTGTGTGTGTGTGTGTGTGTGTGTGTGATCTTCTGAGTAAGGAAGGCTATGTGCAGTACCATTCTTGCCACCACCATGAGGATGCATTCATTTTAAAAACTGATGATGCCCCCACTCTGTGCAGGAAACCATGCTAGATTCTGTGAGAGAGCTACTGCTGTACAAGACACAAGCCCCGCCCTCTAGGACTTTACTATTCCAAGTGTTGTCTTTGGACCAACAGTGTCAGCAGCCCCTGGGAGCTTGTTAAAAATGCAGAATCTCAGGCCCACCCCAGACCTTCTGAGTCACAGTTGGATTTTAGCAAGATCTCAGGCGGTGACCTGTGGGCACACAAGTCGAGGCATCATGCTCTAGGAGAGTTCGACCTAGTAATAATAACAGTCGTTACTATAATAACAACTATTGTTTCTGTCAGGTTCTTTGTGAGGCATTCTCTTTTAATCCTCACTGTAAACATACTAAGTTCTCCCAATTACACATGTGAAGAAATTGAGGATCGAAGAAGTTAAGAAACTGAACTAGTAGGAAGAAGAAGTAATTATACTTTCAGGGTTTCCTGATTGTAAAGCCTGGGTTCTTAGCCCCTGGTCCAGAATATCTCCAGTCACACACAGACAGAAGGTGAATAAAGATAATCACAATTCAGTAGATACATGACAAAGGGTCATAAGTGAGTTAAAACAGAGGATAGTTTTCAGAGATCATGAATGATTTATGGTCCCTTTTGGTTGGGGTGATCAGGAATGGAGGAAGTAGTATTTGAGCTGAAATTTGAATAATAAGCAGAATTTATATAGATACAACTCTGGGAAGGGCATTCTAGGCAGCAGGATCAGCATAAGCAAAGCACAATGACTTGAAGGCATGAAGAATGCTTATGGGGCTAATGAGTAAAACATTTGTATGCTACATATGTGAAATGGGGCTGGATTATGGAAGGTCTTGAATGCCAAGATAAAGGTTTGAACGTCATTAGGAGGTGATGAGGATCCATTGAGGGTGTCTGAGCTGCAAGTGTGTCATGTTTTGGCCAGGCTCTAGAAAGAGAATTTCTTAGACACCATGAACCACGTAGGAAAGAAGACCAGCAGGAAGCTTGAGACCCCTAAGCCACATGGGATCTGCAGAGTCTGAATTGGGGTGTAGTGAGATCAGAAAGTAAAGGGTATCAAGAGATCCCGTGTGTGGTAGGGTACAGGGCACTAGGATGAGTCAGAGTTCCCAGCTCCAGGCTCCAACCTTGGGGACTGGGGTAACACTGAGTCAGAGGGGAAAATAGTTGGGGGAGGAAAATGGCAGCATGATTTGAGATGTATAACATTTGACATGATTCACAGTCTCCCGTCAGTAATATCAGTGTTCATTCCATAGACAGTTATTGAGAGGGACAGCAAAATGAATAAGGCAGAGCGCAAACTAGTGATAGATCATAGTACCTGAGGACCACGTGCACGGGCTGAGTTCAGTACTGTACAGGTATTGCCCTTCTGACCCCACTACAGCCTCCTGTCCCTCAAAACCCAAGATGCACAGTATAATCACCGGGAAAGCTTGAAAAACAAAAAAGCAAACCAGGACCTGCATTCCCCCAACAACAACAACAACAACAACAAAATGTATGCACTATTACTAAGTTGAATGAAGGTCCTGGTCCACAGCAGTGAGGGTCTCAGATGAATCTTGGTGGAACCTCCAATTCTGTGATGCCCTTCAGCCAAAGACCACCAGGAACACATCTATAGTTAAACTAGTTGAGATTATTCCCAACTGCAGAGAGGGAGAATGCACCCCGTGGGGAAATTACAGGTGCATTCTCCCCGCAAGAGGGTATTAGAAAGAACCCATTATAGCACATGGGCTTTGATGGGGTGACTTGGGAGAGGGCCTAAGTAAGTAGAGGTTGCTCTAGATTAGATGGTTTCAGAAAATGGGGCAATTCTGACTGAATATCTCAACAAATCTCATCTACAAGGAGGGGCAATTAGAATGAACACAAAGTTGATATTGATAGAGTCACTCATCATGGCCAAAAGAAAGGGGTGTTTGGTGGGTGGTAGAGTGACCTTGTTTTTGTCCGTGCTTAGACAAAATCATTAGGTGGCCTTGTATCATTTCATTTTATGTTGGTCTCAGAGTAAACTTGTCTGAGATTGGTATTCTGCGAAATCATTTATATCTAATAAGAGCATAACCTGGCTTAGCTATGAGTGTCAGATTCTGTCAGGGGCTACCATTTTTTCTTTTTCACTCCCATGACCTCCTTGCCATTCCCCTTCCCCACCACCACCACCACCACCAGCAAAGGAAAGAGAAGTCAAAGTAGAGGCAAAAGGAAGAGTGAAAATTTTCAAAATTAAGAGAGTGAAAAGAAGAGAAAAGAGAAGGAAACAACAAGGGTGGGTGTGGGGTGAGTACACCTTATATATTCTGCTTCCCAGATCCATCTTGAACCACACCTCGGCTGAATATGGGCGGCAGGGCAGCAGAGCCTTGTACCCCAGCCTCACCTGTCAGCAGTGACCTTGCTGCTCTTCACCCCTTACCCCGTGGGGAGAGCTCTCTTTCCTTCCATCTGTTTGGCATTGGGCAATCGGTGATATTCAACTTCATGTGAAGGGAAACCTGCTTGTGGAAGGGGAAGTGGGTGGACAGTGAGAGTATCCAGGGAGCCAGGCCTGCAGTTGTGTGTGTGTGTGTGTGTGTGTGCGTGCGCGCGCGCGCGCACGTGTGTGTGTGTTCACTCTGGCTTAGAGAAATCTTGGCCAGACTGTTCCCTAGGCAGGTTAACACCCAAAGTTTGCGTACTCGGGGCTCTCCCTCAATTGAGAGTCTGAACCCAAAGCAGGTGTCTGCTGGACGGGGTGTGCACGTGAGCCCTTTAGCATCCCCCACTTGGCTTAGGGGCTGCAGTCTGGGAGGCTGGAGCCATTTCTCCACTTTAGGGTTGGCTCTGTGAAACTTGATGATTGCAAGACTTTGGAGGCAGGAGGTGGTATCAAGCATGTCATGTCTGCTGTACCTTTCTGGCCTTGGCTCAGGCTTTCCCTCTTCCTGGAAAGTCTGTGCCTACCCCTCCCTGTTCAGCTTTCTTCAAGACTGAATGCAAATGTCTGTCTCCTAGGCAGAATCAATGATCCCCTCCTCCAAGCTCCCAAAGGGAGGACTCTACTTGGCTTCTCCTGAAATACTTCTCACGTTGTAGTTATTATGTGTTCCTTACCAGAGTGTCTCTCCTACTGGACAGGAAACTAGCTTATTTATTGTGTGGTCCTGGCCCCTGGAACTTGGCCAGATCATAGTAGATATTTGGTAAATAAGGGAAAAGAAAGGAAGGAGAGAGGACTTGATTGCCATTCTATATACTCGGCAATGTCCTTGAGGATGTCGGGGCTACAGAAGCTCTTCCTCTGTTGAAGACAAGTGAGGGTTCCTCGTCTGGGCTAAGCTGCACTGGACCTCTGACCCTTTCTCTTCCCATCTTGCTGGAGCTTTGATGGAGTCAGGAGGGAACGAGGCAGATGTGGGAGCATCCTAAACTGAGGAAGAATCTAGGCCAGAGAAAGCAGCAGGTGTCTTGGTATTAGTTCAGAAAAGTCTCCAAGAAAGGGGTGACTGGCAGGTAGCTCCCCTGTTAACACAATTTAACTTGCAACTTCTGTTGCTCTCTGGAACCAGCTTCTCACTGAGGCTACAGAGAAAACCAAAACTAAATCAAAACCTAAAGCAAAGTTACCAGGGAAATAAGATGGGAGAATTGGGGATTAGGAAACATATCACTCACACCCTGAGCAACTCTGAGCAGAAGCAGAGCTACTTTGGCACTTATGGGGGAAGGAAAGGGCAGCTGGCTCCCTGGGCAGACGCAGGCTGTGGTCTCCTGGCCTTTGTCTGAGTCCCTGCAGGGATATCAGTGCGCGGCAATATTCAAATAGAACCAGGTCTTCTTGCAAACTCACATTGTGCAGCATTTCAACGATGCACTTCAGCACCTGGAGCTTCAGTGGAGATGTTAATGAAAATGATGATCAGCACACGCATAATGATTCATAGCACTTGTAATTGGTAAGAAGATAAAGAGAATAGGGTGAGGCAGTTAAGATAAGAGGGATTTCTTTTCTCATTTTTTTTCCTTTGGCTTGAGAAGAGCACAGTGGTCAGTACCTCGGTACTCACCAACCTGCCAAGTCCTACCTCTAGCCATATGGGGAGCCACAGAGGCCTTGTTTCAGAAATTCAGAGAGGGAGGGAGGAGCAGGGAGAAAGTTGGGAATGACATTTGAAATGTCCCTCTGAGTCCACTCTATGAAACATCAAAGGCCACAGGGGCAAGATCTTGGCCATCAAGACATCAAAGAGCCTCTCAGCATAGTGGAGTGAGTGAAAACTTGGAAGTCAAGTAGACCAAGATTCACTTGAAGTCTCGAAGCTTCCCAGCTCCACTTGAAGTCTCCAAGCTTCCGTTACAAAGAGATCATGGCCTTCCTCCAAGGCTGTTGTGGTTTGGATTCAGTTAAAAGAGATGGCCTATGGGAAGGGAGGGCACACAGGACTGTCATGTTGGAGAGTATGGTGAGCCACCCAAAAGGTCATTCCTCTTCCTCCACCCTCACCCCCAGGATAGGAGCATGCCCTCCTAGCGTCCTCCCTGCCAATACACCAGATAGTCTAGCTTCTCACAAAATTAAATATGCAGAAATTCACATGTATCTAAACACTCTCTGGTGTATCCTTGGTAAAAAGGAGGAGGCTGGCTGGAGGTGGTGATCTGTGGGTTTTAAATATTGACTCTCCTACGTGTTAAGCAGAACTTCTATTTTGTCCTCAAGAATAGTCATCCAAGTGCAGGGAGGGCCTCAAGCTGCAGCAGGCTGAGATTGGATGAGTCTCTCCTTCCTCATCACGATTTTATCGACTCTAATCATCTCTGTCCAGACTTCCAGCCTCCAAGTTTTTAGCTTCAAGTGATTCATTTCAAAGGCCACCCCCATGAGCCCCTCATCTGCTACTTAATTGCAGAAGGGGGTGCTGGAGGCCCCAGTGCCTTAATTGCATTCGTTAATGGGTAGGTGCAATTATCCTGCCACACGCCTGCACATTGCCAGGCAGACAGAAGATGATTAAGGGGATCTTTAAAACTCTAGCTCCCTACAGCCCTCTCCACTAATTGAGCAGTGAAGGAAACGATATTGAGCTCCCCCACTCCTTTCTTTAAATTAACTCCTGGCTCCAAAGTCCTCCTTGGAGCAGTGTGTTGGCCACATGGCTCAGAGTGTTCCGTTCCAACCCCATCCGTCACCCATCACTTAGGCACAGGGCCCAGCCAGATCATCAGTGGGTCCATCCATCACCCATAGACTGGGAATGGACTGAAGGAAGGGGGTGACTTTATGGCCCACTGAGGGTGATATCATCCAGCCTGACCGTAGCACCTGATTTAATTGAGAAGTAGCCCGAAAGTGTCCCACTGTCCTCTGACCTTAGCCACCTGTGTTCAGCCCCAGTCCGAACTGCCATAATCACTGACTGGGCCCCCTGTTGCCTGATTTAGTGTGTTCTCCACCGGGCAGGCAGAGTGATCAGCTTGAATCACAAACGGAGTCAAGCGCTAATGTTAAAAACCCTTTGAATCTATAGCCATGCCACCCTGAACAAGCCCGATCCCATCTGATCTCGGAAGCTAAGCAGGATTGAGCCTGGTTAGTACTTGGATGGGAGATCACTTAGGAAGACCAGGTGCTGTAGGCATAAAAAATAAAATTAAATTAAAAAATAAGAGATTGTAAACTGACAAGGTCCTTGCAATCTGTGAGGCCAACCAAGGGCTGACAGCTTCCCAATCTACCTAGAATGCAATTTAAGCCCCATGCCATGGTCTACAAGGCCCCAGGTGGTCTGGCATCTGGCGCACTCTTCATCCGCAACCTGTATCCCTCTAGCCATTGCTTACAAAGCTCCAGCTCATTGAGGTTCCCAAACATAGCGAGCTTTTTCCAGCTTCAGGGCCTTTGCACATGCTCATCCTTCTGCTTGGAAGAATTTGCCCTCACATTTTTCATGGTCAGCTCCTTCTCACCCTTTAGGTCTCCGTTTAAATGTTGCTTGAGAGGAGTCTTCTGTCCTTCTATGACTGTCATATCTTAAGTAATTTTCTATCTTCGTAGCTTTTTTTAAACTTTTTTGTTTCTTTCAAAACATGTCACAATTTTTCATTATTTTAATTTAGTTATTTTGCTATATATGTTTGTGGTTGTTTCTGTCTCTCAGGGCTATAAGCTTCATGAGGTCAGGATCCTTCTTTTAGTTCACTGTTTTTTCCCAAATGCCTATCGGTGTACTTGGTACATCCTCATTCATTCAGAAAATATTTATTAAGCACTTACTATGTGCCATGCACTTTTTTAGGTCCTGGGGATACAGCAGTGAGTGAACAGGAAAGAAACCTCTGCCTTCTCGATCTTACATGCGAGAGGGGACAGAAGAGACAGGCAACAAACAATGCACTAATAAGTAAATCATGTCGCCTTTAAGAGGTGATTAGGACTCTTTCTACTAACCAAGGCTAATGATGAATAATTCTCTGTGATCCTGGAAATTAAATATTGGCTAAAAATCTAAGCGAAAGGAGTGTGTGTGTGTGTGTGTGTGTGTGTGTGTGTGTGTGTGTGTGCAAGGTCAGTTAAAAGGGTAGATAATATTAGGACGTGGGTGCATTTTGTGCCCCTGAAAACGAAGACTGTCAACTTACAGCTTCCTTCTTTTGGGTATCCATCTCCGAACTGCCCATACCCCTAGAGTAGGCTCTAGCTTCCCTAGAAAGCACCCCCATTCATGCTTCTCTCATGTCTTTCTTCTTTCCCCATAGAAATTGTCCCGCCCTGCTTCCCATTGCAGCAAGATGTAGTCAGGTGAGCTTGGCTTTTGACCTGCTTGGCATTCAGTCCCCTTCTGGAAACAGCATCCCAAGTTTTTTGGGGGGACCACTCCCTATCCCATTGGTAGGACTGTCACTCACAGCCTCTGCCTTCTCCCAGCCAACAGGTGGCACTGGCCCAGGCTCTCATGCACCTGAGTCCTAAATGAGGAAACAAAAAGATTTAAAAACAGAAGTTTCTTTATTCTTATGAAATGATTGTTTTGTCTTGTCAATCATAGCTCTCACTTTATTTCTTCAGGAGCTGTACCACAGTCCTTTGATAAATTCTTTCAAGGTTAAGAAGGTGGAGGTTGGTTTCTGTTGCTTGCAGCCAGCTGACCCACGCTGACCGCTTCAATACAAACAAACTGATAGGGTTGCAGACCAGTTCTCTTGTTTGAAAGTGGGCGAACTTGGGCTAGAAACCCATATGGACCTCAACTTCCTTGTCAGTAAAATAAGGACAATAATAGCATGTACCCCTTGGGGTTATTGTGAGGATTAAAGGACATGAAGTGTTTTCATATGAAGTGCCTGGCAGTCCTGTTCCCTCCCATCCCATCCTCATCCCCACCTCTCACACAAGTCCAGGAGTTGCTGTGGTGAGGGAGGGACAGCAGGTCCCACAGAGGTTGCTATAGGAACCCCAGCCACATGTGCAGCATCCTGGGGGTGGGGGTGGGGTGGGTGGGTGGAATGGGTGGGGCGGGGCCTGCAGCTGCTGGGGAACTGGCCGTAGTGACTCTACCTTTTGGAGTAGAAAGGCCCAGCTGTTCATGTCTCCCCAGGTCCCAACTCAGCCCGGTTCACAAACTCCAAACAGAGCAGCTGTTCAGCCTGGGGAGACAAGAGGAAGAATGTACTCTGGGCAGCTCTCGGCTTCCATTCTCGGGGGGTGTTGGGGGAAGAACACTACTCAGCTCAGAAGTCTCAGACTGGAAACAGGCCTTCAGGAATCCTGGGGTCAAGCAATACAACAACAAGCCTTCGGTGTGTCAGTTCTGGGGCCCAGCATTGAACCGGAGGGGCAGTGAAAAAGACCGAGAATCAGAAAACCTTAGTGGAGGACCTCAGTGAAAATAAAAATAGAAATTAAAACAGCAACTATGATGATCATTTGCGGGGTGCATACCACGCGTTAACCACTGAGGTAAGTTCTTTATACACATCTCCATACCATAAACTCTGCCAGGAGGTAGCACTACACCCTCTTACCCATGTGGAAGCTGAGCGCAGAGAAGTTTCGGCACAGGCCTGGGTATTTCCTAGCCAGGAAAGATCCTGAGTGTGATTGGCTCATTTTACAGACTGATTCATTTATTTACTCAAAACCAAACTTGGATGAGCACCCAGTATATTTTGGGCTCTGTACTAGATGTGCTTGGGGTTTAGTGCGGGAAAGCTCGTGTGCACACAGGTGATGATGATAATAACAGTGAGGGGCAAAGAAAGGCTTGCAAAGGCTTGCAAGAGCTGTGGGACGGAACAATGGCAATGCCTGGATGTCAGGGTGAAGTGGGCCTTGAAGGATGGATGAGTGATAGTTTAGCGCAGAAAAGGTTGGAAGTGGGGAGGAGGGAATTTCTCATGGTGAGCCCAGGGTGAGCAAAAGCAGGAGCGTGGGGCAGCGTAGCTCCCTCCAGGGGGCCCTCTGCTGGAGCGCTGTGTGCTGTGTGCCGAGGGCTCCATGCTATGGGCTAAGACCAGACCACAGCTGAAGCCAGATCGCAAAGGGCCTCATTTTGAATGCCAAACGATTTGAACTTCATCCTGTAGGAAAGAGGAGGCCTCTGAAGGGTTTTAAGCAGGAGGATGACAAGGCCAGATTTGTCAGATACTGCAAAAACCCCTGCTCTTCCATGTTGGCTAGGCCCGAATGGGGGCAGGGATCCAGGCTGGGGACTGTTGCTACTGTCCAGTGGTCCAGATGGGTGTTAAAGGGACTAGGACTGAGGCAGAGATGGGGAAGAGAGACATTTAGGAGAGACATTTAAGAGATGTAATAAATTAACTCTCACTGGCAGAAAGCCGAGGACAAAAATATATTCCTTGCCAGAGACCTCTGGGTGTGTCTCTGTGTGTTTGCGTGAGTAGATGTTTGTCTATATACACACATGTCATGTGCATGCGTGCCTGTGTATACATGTGTGTGAGGCTGCTGCCTGGATGCACACTGGGGCCTTGTATGCACATGTGCTTGTGAGAGTCTCTGTGCTCTCAGGCACATCCGCATGATTGTATCTGTGTGTCTGTGCCTGTGGCCTGTGCGTCTGTCTGCTGCTCCCAGTCCAGCTGTGAAGCCACCAACCCCTTGCTGTGCTCAGGGCTCAGTGCAGGATTCCATATGCCAGGCACCACCAAGGACTTAAGCTACTTTAGAGGCTCCCACTGCTAACCCAGAGATGCATCTTCCACCTCTGTTTGATGCTGCAGCATGAACCCTGAGGCTGTTCTTCAAAGCGAAGAACTGAGTGTGGAAAGAAAGAAAATAAACATCAGGATTCAAACTGTGAACTAACCCAGCCTCTGCTCCAGCCCTGGCCCAGGGACCTCCCCCCACAGACTGCCTTTGATTTGTCAACTGCGTTTTCCCCCAGGCCAAGATGGGGAGGTAGGGGCAGAAAGGGTTCTGGGAACGGAGAGCTGGGCAGGGCTGGGGGTGGGGCCAGGGAGCTGTCCCCTCCCTTGCAGCAAGTTCCCACAGCTTGGGGATTTCCTTTGCCTAGTGAAATGGGCTGTCAATGGGCCTGCCCTTAGGGGCAGAGAGAGGAGCCTCCTTCCTTTCATTTCTGTCTTTCCTTCCCTCTTTACCCCCCTCCTCCTCTCTCTTCTTCCCTCCTTCCTCTTCCTTCTTTCTTCCCTTTCCTTTCTCCTTTCCTAACCACCATTTCCAGAGGACTCCAAGGCTTCAAACTGACTTTCATCTGAGTCCTAACTGTGATATTTTGTAATCATGTGACTGTGGGCAAGTGTGCTTCTGTTTTAAAAGGTGGCTGCTCACCTCACAGGGTTGTTAGGATTAAGTAAATTCAGGCGTGTGAGTGCACAGCACAGTATCAGGCCCATTGGAGGAACTCAGCACATGGTAGCCATCAGGACAATTATGATGGTTGCACTGGGATTTATAAGGCATCTCCCCATTTCAAATCGCTTCCCCTAGTGGGAAACACAGGCGAATAAACATATAGTGCAATAACAGTTTTATGAAAGGCAGGGTACTGAGGTGCTTGGAGGGACTCAAAGAAGCAAGGGCTTACTCTTCCTAGGGAAGGGGTGGGACTGCAGAGAGCTTCCTGGAAGAGGTGACTCCCAAGGACTGCTGGATTTCACCAAATGAGTCCAGGGTGAGGGCATCCAGGCCAAAGAGAGAATATTGCTGAGGTGTGAGAGGGGAACTGCAAAGACCCGGTGGTGTGTCCAGGCCCCAGCTTCTGTGATGAGTACACCTGGATGAATTTAATCAGACTAGGAGTTCTGGAGGGGGTGAGATGGAAGGAGCTAGAGTAGAGAATTGGTGAGCATCTCCCAACCAGGAAAGGGGCAGGCTAGGAAGGTGGGGACCATGACCCAGGGAGACCTCCGAGGGGAGAGGCCATCAAGGACCCTACTTGTCACACTGGTTCCCAACCTTGGCAAAGATATTAATAGTCCACCACCAACACACACACCCACACACGCATACTGAGGCATAAGCTTGGCATGGATATACTAGAGGCTCCGGTCTTTGGGGTCTAGGAAATATGAGCACAGTTATTACCTGTGGCTTCCAGGGCAGAACACAGACCAGAGGACCTAGCCTGAATGATGTGGATTCTGTAAGGCCCTTGAGACCTTTGCTTGGGTGGGAAGGAGCCCCGATGTCAATTGAGTTGGTGTTTCCAACCATCGTGACCACCCCCCTAGTTCCTCACCTGGTTCTCCCCACTTCATATTCAAACTCTTTTCTGGCCTCTGAATACTGTCTGAGGGGGTGAGTCATGATAACAGTACTACTCATTGGGAAGTTGTGAAGGTTAAACAAGATAATCCAAGTGCAGCATTTAGTACAGTGCATGGCACATGGAAAATGACCAATAAACATTAACTGTTACTATTAATTACCTCTCCAAGCAGAGGGAAAGTGAGAACAGAGGACCAAGGCACGGAAATGCACAGCACATTCAAATTGGTTGATTACAAACAGCTGTGCAGTTCAGGGCTCATGAGAAGGTAGCCAAGGGTGACCCAGGACCTAGAATCCATGCATCGTCGCATGTGCCATGCTAAGTACGAGGTTTGCTGTCTCTTCTGGAAACCCCTGGGAAGCACTGGAGTTTTTCAAGCAGGAGTTTTTCAGGGAGCCCACTTGGCCATGGCATGGAAGATGAATCTGTGGGGAGAACCTCAAGAGTGTGCCATTACATGCCATTGACCCTGGCTTATGAGGAAGGACTTCAGCATCTGGGCAGGCCACATAAGAAAGGGAGTCTAACCTATTTTCCAACAACATCTCATTTTTTTAGTGAGTAAGCAACTTTAGAATCATGTTAATTATACTGTCAGGGAAGTGATACAGCAGGAGAGAAAAAAAACCTGTAAAGAGACTGCAAAATAGAAAATCTGCCGATGTGGCTCTCTAGGTGACAGTGATTCAGCAACATAGAAGCGTCAATGTTGCTGTGATCCTGGCACCTCCCTTCCTGTCCCATGTTCCACCCACTGACCCGAGGTCTCTTTTTCAGCTTCTTCATTAATTAGGACTCTGTGTTGCAGGCAGCAAAACAAACAAATAAAACCTCTGCTCAAACTGACTTAAACAGTTAAGAGAAGTTACTGACTTTCATAACCGAAAAGCTCAGAGGCAGATAGAGAGTGAAGCTTGGTCTAGTGGCCCGAGCAGTGTTCATTTAAAACCTAGTTTCTCTCTGTCTTGCTGTCTATGATTTAGGCTTCATCCCCAGGCCTCACTTAGAGCAACTCCAGCAGCTCCAGGCTGTCCCCTCACAATCATAAATGGCTGCACTGGTGCCTGCCTTCACACCCTTTCCAAGCCAAAGGGGTCTCTCTTCCTGCAGAAAAATTCCTCTTTCCCAGAATAACCACCCTTTCCTCCCCTCACTCACACCATGCCTCCTCGTTTCCCTTTCAAACCTCAAGAAAGACTGAGGAGAAGGAGTGGCTTCCCAAAGAAAATTGACCTCGAAAAGTGGGGTGTGGCCCCGGGGCTACCATGACATCACCTTCCCGTGTGTCCTCCTTACTTCCTAGGGCCACTCCTCTTAGACGTTGAGGCTCCTGACCTTTTCAGATCCTTCACGATCAGGGTCCTCGTGCTGCTGTCTTAGGTCTCCTCTCCCCCAAGCGACTCGTCCCCTTGTGCCTTCCCTGACTACGCATTGTTGACCACTCCTGGACCCACACTGCCAGTCCAGAAGGCACTCCTGTGCCGTGAAACCGTAGATCCAACTGCCTGAGGCACCTGTGCACTCAGAACAGAGGTGCCTCTGGGGCCTGAAACCCCCACATCTCAAACCCAGCTCAGTCTCACTCCCCCAAACCACGCAGCTCCAAACCTGCTTTCCTGTGTGTGTTCTTACCATCACCACTGAGCTGGGAACCTTGAGCTTTTCTCTCCCACCCTCCGTCCGGAAATCTAACTGAGCCCCAGGCCATAAATCTCTCGGGAATCCACGTACTTCTTCCTAGCCCCGCCACCTGCTGTGTTAGGTGCTAGGAGGTACTAGGTGACTGACAGTTTCTATTTTAGCCAGGGCTCAGTCCCCTGTGCTGCAGGACCTCCTTGCTGTTCCCTTGGCCAGCTGAGTGGACTCATTCTGACTGCAGAGTTTATATCGTCACTGCTGCACTAACTAGAGCCCAGGACAGTGTCTGGTGTTTAACAACTTCCTCGAAAATGTGTGGAATGAACAAATGAATGAATGAGAGAGAGAAGAGTAAGAGAATTGTTCTTGGGAAGAAGAGGCAATATTCCTGAAGGCCTGGGAGGGCAGGAGGTGCCTCAAACCACCTGTGCTGGCCTTGGCTGTTTGGCCTCTCTGATCCTATGCTCATCCAGCTGAAGGTTGCCCACCACCAGGAAGGGGTGCTGCAGAGGGGCCTCTGGTGCGAGGCAACTCTTACAGCAGAGGACCCCAAAAGACTCTTCCAATATCCAGATCCTGAGATTTCAAGAGTTTGGCTTTTCTTTAAGCCCAATATAGCTAACCCCAGTTACTACCTGAAGCAGCTAAAAGTGGAATTGCTCCATTACTTGTTTGAATTCACCAGAAAACTAGCACATCTCAGCCAGAGCTCTGGGGACAAAGTGGGCTTGTTCTTCCCCAACCCTGGTCGTGAGTGGTGGGCATGGGGGCTAACGACACCTATGACTTCAGCTACTGCAGGGACATTAAAATGTGGATCAAGGTGGAGGCAAAATGTGCCCGTTTGGCTGTAAAAGGCTCACAAACTTTTGGCAGAGATGGCGAACTGGTGGCAGACACACAAATGTGAAAACAGATATGTGTCTGCATGACTTTGGTTTTCTCTATGAGGTTTCTGTACTTTTATAGACAAAGACTTGCTCTAACCTCTCTCCTGTTGAACAAGGGCCTCCTTCAGCCCTTGACAGGATTGGAAAGAAAGGTAAGGACGGAGAGGAAAACTTGTGTTCCTGCCTGGGCCAGTCGCTGTGCCACGTGCTTCACGAGCATTATGTTATTTAAGCCTCATAGAAACCCCCAAAACAAACATCCTCACCATCCCTGTTTTTACAGATGAAGAGACAGAGGCCCAGAGAATTCCCCCTAACTTTTGGAGGCTGAATGGATGATGAGTGGAAAAACTGGGACCTGCATGATAATCTGTTCTCCCTGTAACCCTAGAGGCACCAGACTGAAGACACAATTATGTTTATTTAGATCTTAAGGCCTTGGTAACCAGCGTCGGGGATACCAGGAGCCCAGGGGACTGGGATTTATTACACTTCTTTTGGCTCTTTACTCCCCAAGGAGAAATCCAACTAGCAAATCTCACAGAACAGCCCCATGCTTCTGTTGGAAATAAAATAATGCATATATGCCACAATACATTCTCTACCAGATTTGTCCCCATGTGGTCTGCCTTTTATTATGCTGGCTGAACTTTTTTTTCTTTAGCCTTTTGTCAACATTTTTTAACAAATCTATTACCTATATTGTTATAGTAATCATTTTGCAATATAGACATGTATCAAATCATCACTATACACCTCACATCCAATACAGTGTTATATGTCAATCATATCTCAATAAAAATGGAAAAAATCAAAGCATAAGTTTAGAAAATTTAAACAGCAGGAACATTTGAAAATGTTTTAAAATGCCATTCACCTCTGTTCCTCACGTAAAGGCATTCTTCGCTAATGTTTTCTCTTAAGAAATCCCTTCCAGTAAAAAAGAACATGTGTAACTCTCTATGCATGTATGACTCTATTTTGTGTTTTACACAAAAGGAGACATATCTTCCCTCTAGATGTCTTGTGGCTTGATCTTTTCCACTCAGTAACATATCTGATAGGATCTTTCTGCTTTAGCACAAAGCTATCCACCCTGCTTTTCCTGGGTACAGTGTTCATATTCTCTGCTCATTTAAAAATCTAGTTTAGGTCTTTTTCTTATTGAAGGCTTTATACATTAAAGAAATCAGTTATTAGTCAACTTTATGTGTTGTAAATATGTTTTCTCTGTTTTTCACTGCTTAACTTCAAATAAATGTTGGCATTTCTCATTTCTAAAGGCAGCTCAAATGATCGCCTGACCAGGGCCACAGGGAGGAAGAGCGTTGTACTAAGCTTCTTTTGCTGCTATAACGGGGTACCACAAACTTAGTGGCTTAAAACTCGTCGCATTTATTGTCTACCTTTCAGGATGTTAGAAGTCTAAAAATGGGTTGTCAGGGCTGTGTTCCTCCTGGAGGCTCTGGGGAAAAATCCATTTCCTTGCTTTTCCCAGCTTCTAGAGATCACTTTGGCTTGCGGTCCCATTCCCTGTCTCCAACACTAGCAAGGTAGCATTTTTTCTCCTTTCTGGCTTCTGTTTTTATCCTCACATCTTCTCTATCTGAGCCCCCTGATTCTCTCTTATAAGGATCCATGTGATTCCATTGGGCCCACCTAGATAATCCAGGATAATCTCTCCATCTCAAAATCTTTAATTTAATCACATCATCAAAGGCTTCCTTTGCCATGAGGTGACATATTCATAAATTCCAGGGATTAGGACATGGACATCTTTGGGGGACCATTATTCAAAGAAGAAAAGGAGGAGGGAGTGGGAGGAAGCGGTAGTAGCATTGTGCCAAAGCACAGCATCCCCCATCACTGGAACTCCCTACACATGGTGGGGCCTAAGCCTCATGGCAGACTGCTTCTTCTAACCCCTCCTAACAGGCTACATTCTTGTTCTTCAAGGGCTATCACATCACCCTGGTTGTTTCTTGTTCACGCCTCCCTATCCCCCAGGCACAGGGGGCGATCTGTGCTGGGAAGTTGACTCTCACAGAGGCGCTTACCTCCTCACTAGGCTATAAGCTCCCAGAAGCCAGGGACTGAGCCCTAAGCTTTCACTGTTGTTGTTGTGGCCTTCACAACATACCTGGCACAACACCCCATGCCATCAGAGAGAAAAGGAGGGAGAAAAGAGAGCAAAGGAGGTCGTGCTTTTCTGCAAGACCCAGCTCTCCTTGCACAGCCCTGGATGAGGTCCTCCCTTCCCTCTTCCCCAAGGTCTCCCCTCACCTGGGCTCAGTTTGACTTCTTTCCCCTTGGGAGACAGGGTCTTCTAAGAGGACACTGCCCACAGGCAGGTCCTAGAGCTAGCTGAGAGCAAAGACTTTGCAGGAAGATCGTGTCCTATTTTCCATGTAGCCTTCAGTGCCCTATTTTCTATTTAGCAGAATGCTGGAATCACAAGAGAGATAAGGACACTCAGCCTGAAGTCTAACCTCTTTTGGGATTCTGCTAGCGTGGAAGGGTGTGGAGGCAAGGGGCAGTGTTTGAGATGGGGAAGGGAGTTGGATATTGGGTCCTGTTTAGGTACTTTGTCTCAGAGGCAGGAGGGTAGGCTGGATGCCGTCTCGAGGTCCCTTCCAGGCTGACTCATTCATAACCACCATATCTCCATGCCGTAAATCTGTCTCTGATCCCTTATTCAGAAATCTCCCAGCCTTAAGGCTTCCCTGGACAGATGGCCATGGGATTTTTTCCTCTATTGACTATAAAAACAGCACATGCCTGCTTTTACCACAACATTGACAAATTTAGAAAAGAAAAAAAAATACAGGAAAATATAATACTCATAATCCAGACATTTGGAGGGAACCATGGTTAACATTTTAGCCTATTTTCTTTTAGTCTTTCTTCTGTGGTTAGATGTTTATAACTCCTATGAGCAACTTCTCTCTGGGATCTTCTGGGAAGGAGATGTTAGGAGATCAGCTTGCTATGCAGCTGTCCCCATTGGGTGGACGCTGTTCATGCCCAGTGACTCCCAATGAGGGTGCTGCTTGGCCCAACCCACCAGGGGGGGAGGTTGGAGAACCTTTCTCTGCAGTGACCATGGACTATATGGAAGTTTTAAGTTCTGTACGGAATGAGGACAGAAGACCATCTCCAAGTCTTACATAATCAGAGTCCTATTTGGCGGGGATGGGAAGGTGGGGTGGGTATCTCGTGATGTCCCCGGACCTCCACAAGGTATCCTACTTAGATCTCTTTCCCCTTCTCCTCTTCTTCTGTTGCCCATCTGACTCTTCACCTTTTTATATTCAGAAATCTAGCCCATATTCTCTGAAAACAAATAAGAAACTCTTGAATCCAATCCTGTTTCTCCTGCATTCCCAGGCTCTGGCTTTAAATGACCGTGTCTGTTCTCCACTGAGGTGACATATGCACAAGTAGTTTTCTCTGGAGGTAGGATGCAGGGGTGGGGACGTGGGGTGCGGAGCATTGTTCTCTGGGGTGCACGGTGGGAGGTAGAACATGGGGGGTCTCCACTTAAACCATAGCTGCTTCACCGTAGTGCATCTAAAATAAAACATACCTCCTTACTCCAAGACTTATTTCTTCCAGGAAAAAAAACCCCACGACCATACCAATAATATTTGACCCACATAAGAAATTAATATTCTTCTCATTACTATACTTGTAACTCTATTTCCTGTGAGCAAATACCCTGACCTTATTAGCCCAAGAGAACATTTACCTCCTCTCTGTCAAAGTTAGATGACAAGATATCCTTCATTAACTTGACAAGAAAGCGTATTGCTTTAACTGCTTGGAAGGGAAATAGGGGTGGGTGTGGGGTGGCGGGGAGGACAGGATGAGAAGTCTCTTTTTACTCCATCACATGTATTTTTCATACTTGAAATTGTACAATTTTATATCTTGCCCTTTTCACAATATGATAAGCATTCTCCCAAGTTTTTAAAAACTTCCTACACACCCTGTTTCAATAAGCACCATCTTAAATGATTGTAGAACATTCCACTGTAGAGTACAACCTTTGATTTTTAGGGGCAGAAAGTCAACATCCTAGGATTATCCTTGCTAAAGTAAATCTTTAAGAGACTTTCTAAAGAAATTGCCAACAAAGTCTATGGCCATGCCATCCTGAACATGCCCGATCCCGTGTGATCTCAGAAGCTAAGCAAGGTTGGACCTGGTTAGTATTTGGATGGGAGATCACCTAGGAAGACCAGATGCTGTAGGCGTTAAAAAAAAAGAAAAAAGAAAGAAAGAAATCACCAAAAGGAAACAGCTTATGTTAGACTGGAAGTGCCGCTCTAGATTATTAGAGCCATGTACAGAAGGCACCGAGGCCATACCTGCAGTGACCATGTGGCCATGTCAAGAAACACATCCTAGGAGAAACAAGGTAAAAGTATATTTTAAAAATAGAAGCAAAAGACGCTGTATGTGGGTGATTGTGTCAGCAGCCATCAATCCACCCCTAGGGAGTAAAACAGAAGACATGTCATCTTGGACACAAGCAGACTGCTGTATTACCGGATAGAAGTGAACAGGCCTGGGGCCAGCAAATTCCTAACTTTGAACTCTGACCATCTCTGAAACTGTGTAGCCCTTGGTTCTCTCAACCCTGACTGCACATTAAGGTTAAAAAAAAAAAAAAAGGAAATGTCCAGGATTTATCAATGATTTTTTTAAAAAACCATATATATTATATATAAAAATTATATATATTGCTCTAAAGAAAGATAAAACTCTCTGTTCTCTAAGTTTTAGCAGTTTAGATACCCTAGAAAGCCTTTCTGGAGGCAGGGAGTAAGCTATATGATCTCTAACAGGTACACCTCAGGAAATTAGGAAATCTTATGTTCCTTAGTAAGGACTTGGCAGGAAATACTGGGATATCAACAATTTTATGGAGCATTTTGTGCCCAGTTTTTTTTTTTTTTTTTTTAAGTTTTGCACACCCTATTTTCAGGTCTCATCATCAGGAGACTTTGTTAATAGGACTGAAATTTGGAGGTGACAAGGAACTCAACTTCTGACTGCCTCAGGTCTTCTCAGACATTTCCAGCAGTCAAGGGTTTCATCCAGATGGCTGCAAAGGACCTTCTGGGGGAAGCGACAGGAAGTTCGTTGCCCACTAGGACTCTCCCATGCCCTTCCCAGAGGACTGAGGCTTGGAAAGTGGCAGGAAGAGGAAACCCAGCTCCACATTACGACACTAGCAGCTTCCGGCAGCCGACCCTGAGATATTCCACTTCCTCCTGATCCATGCCCCAACCCCACTGAAACATCTAATTAGCCAGTAAGAGTTATCAACATTACCTCCTATGCCTGTCTTGGATTCACTTCTCTGCCTCCCTAACACCAACTCCTCGATGCAGGAGCAGCTCCTCATGTGTCTGCCAAACTCCCATCTTTCTGCCTCCAGTCTCTTCTCAATGCTGCAGCCAGCATGGTCTTTCCAGTATGAGAACTTCCCATCTAAAGATGGTGTCAAGGTAGTAATCTCCCCTTCCTTTCCTGGAAACAATCCAAACTCAGAAAGGAATTGAGAAATAAGTACGCAAATTCCATTTTTATTGAAAGTAGAAGACATCTGAAACACAAAATAGGTGAAAGGGTTGCCCCAAACAATGGATCTTAAGCGGAGGCACCCATAGCAGGAAGCGGAGTGAGGACACTGTGCTGCAGAGTCTCAGGGGACAGCCCGAAAAACACTCATCCAAGAAAGTGAGGGGCACAGCTGGAGGTGGAATACAGAAAGCCCCCACTTGCAACAGCAGGAAGCCAGCGCACGTGCTGGTGGCATGAGTGCTGGCATGCACCAGGACTAAATGAGGCATCACCCAAACAAACCATATTTGTGGTCTGTTTCCATGGCAACAGAGGAACAGCGGCTGCACTGGGAAAAGCCTAAACATTGGCTGGAGAAAATTCAAGGCTGAATGCACTTATATCAACCCAGGATCATAAGGAAAATTTAGCCTACCTGGAAGACAACCTTGGATGCTCTTATACGGGAGGTCCTTGGGGAAGGAAAAATATCACCTGCTGCAATGATGAGTATTCTATACTAAGATATGACCCCCCAAAAAAAGAAGAAAAAATAATGATCAGCAGGCAGAGAAGATGAATCAAAAAATGTTGCCATGGAGCAGATGAAAATTCTAACCCCCAAATTTAAAAAACATAGTGAAGTAATTGCCTCTGTGAAGAAAGTGCACACGTTAGAGATCAGGAAAGAGGTCATGAAACAAATAGGAGGAAACAAATCCTGAGCTGGCAGAGCTCAGGGAAGGAGTGGAAGGAAAAAAGACAACAATCCAAACATCATTCTTAATATAAAGTATAAAATCCGAAGGAGCAAAAGGGAAAATAAACACTGCTAAAAACTCAGCAAGAGATATAGGAATAAGGGAAGTCAGTAAATTAAATAGACATAAAGAAAGGTTTAGAGAGAAAACGATGGATATAGAAGACAAAGATCTGTTTGTATATGCATTAAATATCTCTGCAAGGGCACACAAGAAATTGATAATATGTTTTGCTTCTAGGAAGGGAAATTGGGTGGGTGTGTGGAGGGCAAGGTGGAAGAAAGAATTTTCACTTTTTTGTCTTTTAAATTTTTGACTTGTATGAACATACTAGCTCATCAAAAAGTTCTAATTAAGGAATCGCCCTAGCACACAGACACATTCACAAATCTGATTGGCACTATCCTTGCTTAAAACCCTTGAATCATTTTCAATGCTGTTAAGATATAGAACACCCATCTTAAAATGGTTTAGTAGTAGGGCAATCATAGAAATTATTGCCCAACAGGGCACTTTTGAGGTTGAAAGTAGGTGCTACAGACTAAATTGAGATGAATGTCACTTCCTTATAAGACCGGTCCTGATCTGGACTCACCTTTTACCTTCCAGGCCAGGGACCCTCACCCCAGCCATGCTCCAGCCTCTCAGCACACACCGCTTCCTCTGCACTGAGCGTACATCCCCTCCCCCACCTCCCTCTCAAGTCCTACATTTTGGCTTATTCTGCCAAATGTCCTTTGGGTCTGAGTTTACCTCTCAGCACTTAACATGTTTTATCACTTCTAAAATGCACATTCCCCCCGACACCATTTTCACATCTGAAATTAAAATAGGTCTTACAGTCCCTACCCTATCACATTTTTCTTGGTGGCACATAAATTAATGGTACATCTTACATCACAGCAAAAAGTGTCTTAGATTTGGTGACACATGTTATCACACTGTACTATAACTATCTAGTTCCATGGCTAGCTGTCCCCTAACTGGGGTATCTTTGAAGGCAGGACTGTGTATTATTTTTTATTGAATGCCCGGTGGCACCAGAAAACAGTAGTAAATTCTGCAATACAACAGAAATTTTTAGGAAAGAAATTGGCTAGGAATAGGAGATTTTTCTCTTGAAAACTTCTGAAAGTTTTTTTCCTCAGGAACATTTTTATCTTTCTCTGGGTCTTCAAATCTCCAAATATCCAAACTTGATGATTAAATGAAGGAAATTAAGTTCCACATAAAAAAACAAAAATAAAAAAAAATTTGAGTTCCTAACGAAGGGACTTTAGATCTATAAAGGAAAATGAAATAAAATATCGTATATATTTCCAGTTTCTTTCAGTTTCTATTTCACGCTTGACTTGGTTCACAAGGTAGAAATGACAAAACGCAAAAAACACATTCATTCATTTAACAAACATCGAGTCCCCACGATTTGCCTGCACTCCTCTCTGTACTGAGAACAACACAGTTAACGAGACGAAGTCCCTTCTCCCTTGGAGCTTACAATCTAAAGATGGATGCAAAACAATAACACACTCACAAAAATATAACATGTCAGAAGTGGTGATTACAATGATTATATAAGAATATATAGCATTTTATTACAGTTGTGGGCCCCCAAGCTTATCTGATCACAATAACCACCAGAGAGCTTGTTAAAAACACAGATTCACTGGCCCATGCCGGGCCCACTGAATCAAGATCTGTGGGAGAGAGGCCTAGGTAAAATTATTTGGAGGATTTTTTCCAGCTGATTCTTGAGATCACTGGATACCTAGGTTGTATCAGAAGTTGAACTTCTGCTGCATGGTGGAATCATGTGGAGAGCTTTAAAGCATATGATGCTCAAATCCTGCCCTGACAGATTCTGATTCAATTCACCTGGGGTGAGTCCTGAGCTTTTTGTATTTATTTAAAAGCTTACCAGATAACATTGGAAGCAGCCAGAGCTGAGAGCCCACAGCTAACCTGTCTCAGGGATGATTGGAGATCACAATTAGGAACATTTTGCTCCTGACCTATTCACCTCCATCCAGGAATCAGGAATTGGGCTCTTGCATACATGCCTGCCTGTGTCTAAGATTAAATGTCTCAGATCTACACTCAGGGACAGACTGACGGCTAACTCAGGTAATGTGTCTTTTGCGCCTGGTTTTATACTTTTGCTTTGGCTCTTTCTTGGATATGATTCCTGTATCGAGCCAAGTCTGAGAGGTGACCCCACTGTAACGTTTCAGCCTTGCCTGGCCTTCCTACGGTCTGCGCACAGGCGCGACAACCTGGAGCAACGCTTCCAGTCGCCCAGCACAAACCGCCCGCTCTCCCTCAGCGCTTTCTTTGGAAAGTCCGCAGTGACTAATTTCTGTTAGTAACTGCGATTTAAAATCCCATCAAATCTGCGAGGTGCAGTGCTGGGAACCCAATAAACAAACACCCTAACAGCTCCCTCTTTAAAAAAAAAAATGTTTTCCTCCTTCAGCTCAAAATTTCCAAAATCATTACATCCCTACACCTGGCCTCTGAGGGAAATTGAAGGGTGGGAAGAAAAGATGGGAGCCCCAAGCACCCCCTGACATGAGGAGCCCAGCTATCCTCTTTTCCTGTGACTAGACTCTGAGGTCATTGCCACTCTGACATGAGGTTGAAGGGGAGCCCCGCACCCCCACCCCAGGTGGCCTCAGCTGGAGATACCTGACATCTGTGAGATTTGGTTCCTCCGTTCGTGTTTGTAAGGATGGTGACGTAACTGAAGCAACAATTACCACACTTTGCAGGTAGTAGGCAGTTGTGATTGTTATGACCTCTTTTCTGCCTTCTGGTGTTTTTCTTCTAGAGAACTGATTGTGTTGGGACATTTTTATGTCATTGCTCAATGAGCTGGAAATGGCAGCCCTGCTGATTAGAATGCTGGTTTGCAGGGAACGGAGTGGTAGTGTTGACATTTGCAAAAAGCTTTCTTGCTAAACTTTAAACACTTTGCAGATCTACTCCTACTGGCATCGCCTGTTAGTGATATTTCTATGGCTGTGATGGACATACTGAGTTCAATGAGACACCTGGGGAAAGGGCAGAATAATTGCTTTCCCTTAGGGTTCCAGCAAAGGTAGGTGGACACCAAGTCTATTTTAGCATAAGAGAAACTAACATATGTTGAGTGTCACCTGTCTAGCACATAGGAGGAGCTCAATAAATATTGTAAGCTGAACAATGTGAAGGAATAAATTAATTAATTGCATGTGCCAGAATGAACTGTGCATTTTTATTCTGTACTATTTGTTTCGCTGTGTATAAATGGCTCATTTCAAGTATTGATGTATTTTTTTTTTCTTAGCACAATGGGTGTGTCAGGCCCCATGCTAGGTTCTGGGGATATAACTGTAAATAAAACAGAGACCTCTCAGTGCAGAGAGGGCGACAGAAAAGAAACAGGATTGTTACCAATATTAGTCAGTTTAGACTGCCATAACAAAGGCCCATAGACTAGGTGGCTTAAACAACAGAAATGTATTTTCTCATGGTTATGAAAACTGGAAGCCCAAGATCAAATTCCAGCTGATCTGGTTTCTGGGGAGATCTCTCTTCCTGGCTTGCAGATGGCTATCTTCTTGCTATGACCTTTCCTCAGTGTGTGCAAGCAAGAGAGAGAGAGAGGTGGGGGGTGAGGGGAAGAGCAAGTGAGCAAGCTCTCAGGTGTCCTTAAAAGGACACTAATCCTACTGGATCAGGGCTCTACCCCGTGACCTCATTTAATCTAAATTACTTCCTTATTCCAAATATGATCATGTGGCGGGGTAGGGCTTCAGTATATGAATTTGAGGGGTGGGAGACCACAAACATTCAGGTCATAACATTAAATTCCACTATCAAAAAAGCACTGGAGTCAGCTAACCCAGCCTGGATGGGAGGAAGCTGGGAAAAGGAAAATCAGGAAGGCTGCTGGATGAATGAAAACGCAGGCTGGCTGGGACGGTTAAGTGAAAGTTAGGTAGGTGGAGAGGGAGGAGCTTGCAAGGCAATGAGAACTTAGGACAGGCCTGGAGGCAGGGAAAAGCTGAACCTCTGAGAAGCTAGAAACTGGTTAGTAGGACTGGTGCAGGAAACAGAGAGGAGGCAAGATGAAGAGAGGTGGGGGATACCCCAACTGTCTTTGCAAGCCTTGCTGGGTCATCTGATGGGCAGGCAAGTGGGCTGCAAGGCAAGGGAAAAATGTGTTGTTGTTGTCGTTGAAATTATTCAATGGGGAAGGGGGGATCAGCTTTTTGGTAAAGTTCCATTTGAGTATTGCTTTTATTTTAAATCACATCCATGGTGGTTCCCATTAGCTGTGCAATGTTTAGGGCCTCTAAATGTCTTAATGAGGCTCTGGTTGTGAACTCCTTAAGGAGCTATTGAAGAGTTTAAGCAAGGGGATAGTAACAGTAAGGCCACCTTTCTGCTTGTTCTATCTCCAGCCTGGTGCGGGAGAAGTTGGTTCTGGAAGCCTGAACGGGTGTGGCTGCGGACGCAGGCCCAGCCAGCCCAGAAGGAGACAGAAGTTGAGTACTGGATTCTCCCTGGATTCAGCCCACCAAGGTGCCTCGGGTGGGCCCAGATGGGGTGGAGAGAAATAAGCAAGGCGACAAGGCGACAGAATCTCAGAGAAAAAGGCCCACTTCTCGTCCATTGTTGTCACGACCTCATAAGGGTGCACACCGACTCGATCCTCTCTGTGCTCCCTCCTCCAGTCTCCCTGTGTGCCCAGAGCCCCAATTCTTCTCTAGGCCTTTATGCAGAATCTGCTGGGACTCAGGGGTGTGCCAGTGTCACTGCAGGGCGCACGTGGAACTCCTAGGGCAGCCAGGGCTCTGGGACACCCGCCCTGCTCCAGGCTCACTGTACCAACCCTCCTCCCTCTCCCCCTGCACCTCCTGGGCCACTCTGCACGCCTTCGGCCCTGCCCCCTAGGGTGTGGACATCCTTCCCACCCCAATACCCCCTCTCTACCCCAAACCCTACAAGAGAAATGCAGGTTCCCCAGGAAAAGCTTGATCAAATCGAGCAGTTAGCATCCTCCTGCCCCTCAATACTCACCCAACAGCCCTGTTGGCCTAGCAAGTGCAAGGTCACAGAGAGGCAGTTTCTTTATATTGTTTCTAAATTAGGGGCCTGTAGTCACAACTCAATGAATTGTCAAATGACTGTCCCATCCCCCACTTCCCCCTACACACACCTTCCTTCTATCTTCTCTACCTGCCTGCCCCTCTTTCTCTTAGGATCTTCCTTGTTTTATCACGTAGGGAATACACAAATGCATTTTTGCCGTGAGGGGCTGAAACAATAAATGCATGAGATTAGGAAGCAAAATGTCATCACATTGCACTTCTGCGTGCTGTACCCCCCAGCAATTTCCACTTCCTTCCTCCCAGGTAGAATCCCTGCCAGCAGTTTGCTATGGACCATTTCATCCTTGCTCACACATATAAGCCATATATATGGATACGGCTTTATTACAGATGTACATACACATGTGTGTATATACAACTTCTTTGTATTTTTATATAATTGGGGCCACACCATAAGTGTTTTTGCAATTTTCTATTTTCACATAATAATATGTTTTAGGGAGCTGTCAATGACAGAACATATGGAACTTTTGCACATAGCCCTATCTCATTCTAACAGCTGCATGCTCCAAACTGTGGAAATCTCATGTTTTATTTAACCTCTCATCATTGCCATTTCTGGTGTTTCTAATATTTTTTGCTATTACAAATAAGGAAGCAATGACTGTTGTATTAGTTATCTATTGCCTAACACATTACCCCAAAACTCGGTGTCATAAAACTATAATAAATATTTATTATTGCTCACGGTTTTTGCTGGTCAGCAAGTTGGGAGCTGCTTTGTTGGGTGGCTTTGGGCTCAGTGTTTTTTACAAGGTTGCAGTCAAGTTGTTGGCTGGGCTATAGTCACTGAGGTGTGACCAGGGCTGGAGGGCTCACTGCTCCTAGGCTGGCCCCTGGGTGTTCGCTGATGGTGAGAACCTTAGTTCCTCCCCACGTGGGCCTTTCTACAAGGCTGATTAAGTGTCTTCACAACGTGGTGGCTGGTCTCCCCCAGAGTAGGTCACTCAAGAAAGAACACAGCAGAAACAGCAGTACCTTTTATGATCTAACATCAAAAGTTACACATTGTCACTTCTGCCTCATTCTGTTCATTAGAAGTGAGTCACTAGGTCCAGCCCTTTCGAAGGGAGGCATATCAAAGAATTTGTGAACATATTTTAAAACCACCAGTACCACCTCACACATAATCTTTATGTACTTGTGTGAATATTTCCTTAGATTTCTAGAACTCGGATTGCTAGGCCAACTGATACATGCACTTTTAATTTTGATAATTCTTGTTGCATCAGAAACTGTTGATTGTCCCTCAATATTCACTGTCTCTCTTCTTCCTTTTGGCAATAGATCTACTGAATTTTAGCTGGGCACAGCTTGAGAATATATTTCCCAGCCTGTCTTGTTGCTGCATGGGGACATGTGAGTAGGTTCTGGCCAACGCGAAATACTCGTGAAACGTCTGGGTCATGCCTTACTTCCTTTTACACCCTGGAGAAAGCTGTTTGGAGAACAGATGTGGGAGCCAGCTTCCACCACGTGATGAAGACAGTACCCTGGGATGACACAAAGAAAGAACTTGGGCCCTCGGATGACCCAGTGGAACTGAGCATCCCTCCTCCCAGGACTTCCTACTAGCTCAGACTTTTGTATGAGAGAAAATTAAAATTCTGTCTTATTTAAGCCTCTGTTATTTACTGATTTGCCCTTTAAAAAGGCCTCACCAACAGTGTAAGAGTATCTATTTCCCCCCATCCTTGACACACTAGATATTATCAGTCTTTAAAAATTAACCGATCTGATGGGTTCCCCCTTCACTTACGGCTTTATAATCTCTCTCGTGTGTTGCTGTACAAGATGGTAGGGCCAAGATGAAGGATGTCGATAAGAAATTCAAGAAAAACTACCACAATCTGTATTAAAACACAAAGATATAATGTTGCTTTTGAATAAGAAACTCCTACAACTCTAAAAGTACATATCCATCACCAAAGTAGGCTTTGCGGAGATGCTGTGCCTGCCCTCTAAGACTTTATAGCCTAACTGGGGAGAAGAAACATCTGGAAAGAGACGACTAGAGTGCAAAGCGAAATAATCTGGCTGTCCATTTATCGATGCTGACCCAGGGACCTCGGGAAGAGAGCTGTGAAGGAGGACGTGAGCCTCCTAAAGGCAGCGGTTCCCAAATTCCTTGTGCCACTCTGGCGAGAAGCGGGGAGGAGGGAGTGGATGACCTAGGAGAAAGTTATGGCAAGTGGCTAAGAGTGCAGGTTCTGGGACTGGACTGCCTGCCTTCATGTCCCGTCTCTGCCACTTCACCATGTGACACACATTCACCGAGTGCTTCCTATGAGTCAGGCCCTATTTACAGTGCTGGGAATCTCCTGAGAAAGTCCACTGTATCCAGAGCTTTTAACCTTCAAAGGGCTGAGATGGACAACAAGACAGGCTGAGTAGTAGTTTCCTCACCTGGAGAGTGGGGACAATACCAGCATGGAACTCTCAGGGCTGTATTAAAGACCGAATAAAATTATACATGTATCAGATTGTGCCCACAGCACCTAGATGTAGCAAATGCTCAGTATAGGCAGCTGTTATGATTAAGAAAAGCCCTGAAGGAAAGTCTCCAGGACCCCCGCCCCCCGCCCCGCCAATTTCCTCTCTGCACCCTTTCGTCTCCTCACTGCTAACTCCCATAAACTTTGTTTTAAGGCCATTCTCCCTCTCCCAAAAAACCCTGTTTTTGTAATAAAAGATCTCATAATTCTCACCGAAGTGAAACGGTTGGTATAGTTTTATGCACTACTTCTCCTGTTATGTTTACACTTTAGTGCGGGACATACTGTGTTTGATTAAACCTCAGGAATGGAAGTTTTATTATGAATTTTCAGGCATCGGCAAAGCTAAATGGTGGAGCACTTGACCTAACTGGGGGTGCTTCACTGATGATGTTGAAATCATAATTTTTAGGGAGCTAATCCCAATCTCTTTTTCTCCTAGCCCACCTCTCTCTTCTCTCCTCTCTCCTCTCCTCTCCTCTGTTTTTTTCCGTCTTCTCCTTGCTTAAATGGGCATCTGAGTCGCTGATGATTCAATGTGATTATGTTTCCATAGGCAGGTGTGTGTCTTGTTTAGTCACATTAAGAATAAATCACTTGGCCACACACAGTTGATGTATCAATTCGTTATGTTCCTCCGCTTTCCAAGAACAGATCCAAAAAGCAAACACTGTTGGGTGAAATTTGAGCAGGGAAAGGAGTGAGATGACGTGAACAGAGCCCTTGTAAACTTGTCCTTCAGACTTCCCACCAATCGGAAAGGGAATTAGTTCTGCTTACAATTTTGCCAATCACACATGCTGCATTCTTGGGACCAATGGCAGTGAGCTGTGGAAGAATAAGGTTTGGGAGGAAAGGTGGGGCTTGTGTTTACTAAACACCTGCCTACTGTGTGCCAGGCACTGTTTGCTTTTGCATCTGTTCCCTCGTAAAGGAGATCAGGACCCTGGCTGAGGGACCCTGGACCATTTTGCCTTTCGGAGTCTCGTTTCTTCAGAGACACATTACCTCATTCTCTAATAATTCTTCTTGGTATGATGGGAAAGTCTCGGTGTTAGACAGACATTAGCTCCACCACCATGGGCAGATTACTTAATGACTCTGAGCCTCAGTTTCTTCATCTCTAACATAGAAAAGGAGATCAGGACCAATTGAGATAATGTGCTTAACACACCCTATAAATAAGCAGGTAAAAAATGATGGTGTTTAAGCTTTCCTTCATAACACACACACAAATTCACCCTCTTACAGATTTCGTAATTTTACAGGTTGAGGTAGCAGTGTTCCATGAGCACTGTGTGTGTGGGTGTGTGGGGGGGGGGCGGGGAGGTGCTCCTTAATCTTGGTGAAAACGGTCTGAGGGAGAGAAAGCCAAATCCTTTGTAGAAATATTAAACCTTCAGAAAAACAGACTCAACTCAATAAGACACTGTTGAGATTCAGTCAGGGAGTAGTGAGTGTTAAAGATGTCCCCGAGTGAGACAGCCTCCCCATAGTCCCACCCTGTGTGGTCTCCTTCCACATTGGATCTGGGCTGGCTTGTGACTTGTTTTAACCAAGAAAATGTGGTGCAAGTGACATTGGATCAGTTCTGGACCTAAGCCTTAAGAAGCCCAAGAAGCTTACATTTTTGTGCTTTTGGGAGCCTTGAGCCAATCTGTACAAAATTGGGGCTCTGTGTTCCACTGTATAGAGAGAACACATAGGAAAAGAAGACATGGCGAAAGAGAGTCCCAGCTGTCCTGTTGTCCCAGCTGAGCCCAGCCTTCCAGCCAGCCCTCCAAGACACCGGCCACATGAGGGACCCATCCGGGACGCTCGGGCCAAACGGCTGTGTCCCCAGCAGGTATCAGGTGCAACCAAAGAACTGCTCAGCTGATCCCAATCAACCTATGGACTCATCATAGTCCTCAATGATTCCCTTCAGCTATTAACCTTCGGAGTGGTATAGTACTCAGCAATAGATCATTGACACAGACAGCAATATTTTCAAGCTTTTATTGTCTACCAAACCATGGACTTTCACTGTGAGAGATACAGAGGAACTTAGTTTGGACAAGGAGATTGTACATAGGCAAGTATAAAGATTTGAGGCATTTACTAATCCACATGCAAGTGTGTGCTTAGAAGCACGATGCAAACAGACTATTTAGTGGCGGGGTTGGGAGGGTGAGGCAGGGAATACTTCCTAGAGAAAAAGGATTTTGATCTGGATTTTGAAGAAAAGGGCAGATGATATTATATGACATTTCCGAGAATGGGGGTGGCATTGCTAGCAACATGGCAAGAAAATTAGGAGCATGGGAAGGAGTGGGGGAAATTTATTAACTGGATATCAAAGTAATGAGGCTCAAAAGAGATCTCACCAAGTCAGTTTCTAGGCCTACAGCGGAGACTTCAGGAAAGCAAGTTATTTCATGATCTTTACTGCCTCCTTCCCATTCAGTAAACATCTAACCTGTGAATAGCAGTATCTCTTCCCTGCTGAATTATACATGCTCACGCTGGTGATTGTGGAGTCTCTTGGGGGTAAAGTTTCTTTTCAGCGCCTTTAGAAGGGAGCTTAGGAGGATGCGCAGAATCTGTTTACAGAGAATTCTTTAGTTCTCTCCCAAAAACAGCTTGGGAGAGAGGGGTGGGAAGTGAGGTTGGCAGGGCCTCTCTGAGTAGCTGAGGAACAGGAAACTTAAAAGTCTGTGAAAGTAGCAGCCTCAACTAGAGCTAATTGTTTGGTAATTAGCAGGTTAACAGCACACTTTAGGGATAAAGTAAGGCTGGAGCCACGGGGCAGGAAATGACTTTAAAGTGTCCCATCTTTCTTCCTTCCCCTCTTGGTGTTTGGTAGAGCTTTGACACTCTTTTACCTGGGAAGTGCTGGATCCTGTTTGCCTCCTCAGCTTGGGGAGTCAGGGCCAGGCCAGATGGCCAGCACTAGGAAACAGTAACTTCTAAGAAAATGAGGGTCTCTGCCTTTCCCTAGAGAGATAGAGAGGGGTGAAAGTGCAAGCGTTCCCCACTCTGGGTAGAAAAAGACTGATAGGTAGGGGACCCGGTGACTCATCACAGCATCTATTCAAATTTTAGGGTAGCACCTGAGTTTGTGGGTCTGCCCAGTTTATTTCACTTATAATCTTAGCATACACTGTTATTAGTTTTTACAGATACTGAGTGAATCAGTTAGGAATGCATTTAGTTCTAAGTAATGTGTTATGTAGCTCGTGAGACACGAGTGACGAGTGACGGGGGAACAAAAGAATGGGGGCCCAGCCCAGAGACCGCCCAGAGAACACCCTGTTAGTACTTAGAGAATTCCTCCTGCATCCCCAGAGACATAGGAAAGGAGGATCATAGTCTTAGCTGGCCTAATCCAGCTACAGATGCCTGTGCAGAAGATACTACCCTAATCTGCCTACAATTTAAGCTTCATGATAATACTATGTTTATGCCTAGAAGTTCATGAATCTAATTGTAACAGACTGCATTCTGGGTACACACGTGCACATTAGGCAGAGTTATATAACAGCCAGGTGTCAATCAGAATGACCTCACTTGCCAATCACCTAGGAATGCCTTTGGAACTACCCATCATGACCCAGATATAATCCAGACATTCCCACTTCTGAGCCCTCTTTTTTGTGGCCTTTTGTGTTGGTTATAGCACTGAGACCATGTGTCTCCTTGGAGCATGCTTCGTCTTTCTAAAATATACTTTTAATAAATCTTCTCTAAATTTTAATGACCTATGATTCTTCACTGCCTCACATGAGGAAGAATGGAGGGAAAATGCTAACTACACTTCTCCCTCCCCTCCTGCCATTGGGGAGATGCTGAACTCCTATAGGCCCCAACAGTAACAAACATACCTCCCAACTAATGGTGACCTAAGTAATACAGACATTCCCTCAATGTGCAAAGAATTATTGAGAGGTGATCATGTGCCAAGCACCGTAGCCCAGGCGAAGGCAGGGGCTTGACGCCTCCCTGAACACCTGAATGATCTCTGTCTCTCCCCTCCATGCACCCTGTGTATCGGCTTCTGCCTCACAGCCATTGGATCACTCAGGATGCCCAGGAATCTTGGTCAAGACAGGAAGCAGGAGACAGAAGTGGCACCAGTCCCACCTGTTCCTTTACCAGGAAAACAAAGCTGTCCCAGAACCCTCAGCGGATTCTCCCTTACCGTCACAGGCATGGCTATATCGGAATTTTTATGACTATTAATTTGGTCCTTATTTGTCACCTGGGGTTGCCCAGAACAAAGTCAGCATTCGAATTTGCACAGGAGAGGGAGGAAGAATAGTGGAGTCAGGTGGCCTTGCTTCCTCCCAGACACTGACAATAAGGAAAACTCCATGGGCAAATACATGACTACAAACCTTAAGTAGATAGTGAGACTACTTGATAATTACATTAGATACAATCCAAGATCAGGCAAAGAGTCTTTATTGAATGCCTGCTGTTCACTCCTTTTCAAGTGCTCAGTAGGAAATGTGCAGGGGGAAGAAAGAACCCAGCCTCAGAACCAGGCCAGCCGGAGATGACACATACAACATATAAAACAACCTGTGACCACGAAAGAGTGAAAAGGGCTTTGGTTGGACCTGAAAGCATAGGCATTAAATAGAGGCCCAAGTAAAGGCAGTCATAAAAGGCATTCCCACAACCTTTCCTGCTCACACCCCTTCTAGAGAATATGTCACAGCTCCCAAAGGGGCAGTTCTATGATATCCAGGCCACACCCTCCCCAGCCATGGCTGTAGGACCAGACATGGACCCTGAGCTATAGGGAGCCAATCTGATGCAGGACAGGGCAAATTTCCTCAAGTTGGGGGAGACTAAACCCTGCACCAAAAGAAGAGGGTTCTTTGGTGGAGAGTGTAGAAAGAATTCAACACACGCGCCAAAGTTAGGGGCAAAAGGAAAGTTTATTGGAGAAGGTGTAACACTCCATAGAGTGTGGTGTCCTCTCAGAGGCAGAGGGTGAGAGAGCCTGAGAGAGGCTCAGGGGGACAGAGACAATAGAGATGAGAACAGTGAGAGAGATGGAGAGAAAGACCCTGAGGAGGACCCCCAGTGTCAGTGAGACCCAGTTTATATATCGTTCTTTAGTTTCTGTGAGTTATAAAGACTTTGTTTACCCATTTCCTTTGATATGGACATACAATGAGGAAGGGGAAGGGGAAGAGTATGTAATGAAAAGATAAGACTATGTAGTGTGAAAAGCCTGCTGGTAGTTCCCAGCCTTTTATCCACAGGTTCCCTAAGGTTTTAGCCATAGAGAATGAGTAATTTTATTTTGTGTAGAGCAGACACTTAAAGACTATGTTTTTCCTGTTTCCCCTTCACAGGTGTGGGAAATGAGTTGTCAGCAATCTCAGCGGAAATCTCCCTTTGTTCTGCAGGTGTCCTCCTGGCCTGGCTGCAGGGCTGATCAACATATCGCAGTCTCTGAATGTAGCTTGCTTTAATACTTTAGTTTTCTTGCCTCCTCTCTACATTAAATCCACTGTCGCAGCAAGGAGGTGAATCGAGCCACTCAAATTCTATTTCTTGAAAATCTGCAGTAAGAGACATAGACTACTGCCCCAGTGTGAAAGGTCCTGGTACTATGTGAGGTTGTATCAAGAGGCCACACATGTCCTCAAGAAGGAGAAAGGACAAGCCTCACTTCCGACTTGAGTCTATCCTGTCCTGGGGTTGTGGGTTGCACATTCCATCCTGACCATCAACTTTTCTTTCACTAGAGCTGGTTTGAAAGGGTTTTGTGTCTTAGCTTGAACAGTCTTGGCGTAGGAAGTCTTTCTCCTCCCTCCTCCGCCCTCCCCAGTCCACGTCCTCTTCCCCCAACAGCTCTCCCTGCATTTGCTCTCTCCCTCCAATTTATTCCTCACATCTTTCTAAAATGACCCTGTCACCCCCTTGCTTTAACCCTTTGAGTGGCTCCTCATAACTCAGCCTCCAGGCGTATCTCCCACGACTGGTCTCCTGACCCACTCTCCAGCTACGTCAAGATAAACAGTCATATCTCTCTGCCTGTGCAGTGTCTGGACTTTTATGCTCAAATACTGGCCCCCTACACACGCATACCCTCGTCTCCCACTCCTTCAGAACCAAGGTCAGAGATCATCTCATTCCCACCCTGACCTTGACTTTCCCCCGCTTTGGCCACCACCACACTTTGTGAAGCCTTGCACTGGCATCTACCTCATTGTATGACATTACACTTGGTATCCTCGTCTCCTGGCACAGTGCCTGGCACAAAGCAGACATTCAACAAATGCTGCAGGGTGAATGAATGAATGAATGAATGAACAAGTGATTCTCTAATGGTGAACTAGTAGGCTTCAGCTCACATGATAGGGTTTTCCTGGGCACAGTAGGGCCATGAGGAAGGGGCTTTCCTTCCTTAGTCCGGCCTGAGTGGGAAGTCGCGAGCTTTTTGAGGCCCTCTTGCCTCCTACTCCCAAAGTCTCCCCACCCAATCTCCCCCTTCCCTGGGGATGAGCTCAAGGAAATTGGCCTTCCCCTTCTCAATACCAGAACCCCCCAGCCCCCAACCCCAAGAGCATTTCCTTGTTTTCCTTCTAGAGAAGAGGAGCTCAGAGCCAAAGCCAGAGGGAGGGGAAGTGTGGCTCAGATTTGATAAACAGGCAGGTGATTTCAGAAGCAATAAGGGGAAAAAAAGAACATACATTATCCCTGGAATTTATAATGCAGCGCTAATGAGCTGAGGGAGCTGCGATTTGATCTCCTACTTCCTGTAGCCCAAACTAGTGAGTTTGGGAAAAGAACAGGGAGGGGTGCCATCTGCTACAATGGTGTCCACGCAGCATGACCAGGGCTTCGGCACAAAGGAGGGGTGTGGTGTTGCTGACCAGGAGCCTCGTGGACTCCCCTGGGAGGGGAAGGCATTTATTAGACCCCTAAATGTGTCTGGTCATAAAGAACCTGAAGACAAGGAGCTGCAGATGCCTCTGGCAGCAGTGGGGCAACCCAGAAGAGGGTCCTCATCAAAACTGTACCATGTTGGCGCCCCGATCTCGACTCTAACCTCCAGAACTGAGAGAAATGAATTCTGTGGTTTACGAGCCACCCAGTCCATGATATCTCATTACAGTAGTCCAGATGGACGAAGAGAGATTAACAAACATCTGCTGAAGCTCGCTATGTGCCAAGCTCTGTTTTAAGCACCTTTCATATATTAACTCATTTAGTCCTTATCATTACTGTATCTAATAGGTACCATTTTTATTATTGTCCCCATTTTGCAGATGAGAAAAGTGAGAACAGGAACCTTGAGTCTTCCATCCACTGGCGAACTTCAGCACCCAGGATGGTAGGAATTCAACAAACTCCTCTACTTAGCACCGTGATGTGCTCTAATGTGAAGCATGAAGGCCAATAATCTTCCAAGCGAAGGCATACTGTGACCTGGAGGTGGACTGAGCCTCTGAAATTATTCAGGAGGCTCTACACATCTTTCCTATCCTCTTTTCTCCCAAACTTATTTTTCAGGGGCCTCCTAGATGCATAACTCATGAACAGAGAGGGATCAGATTTAGTTCCTGCCCCCCAAGTTGATTATAATTACAATTTAAGAAGCAGAAATAAGCTATGCATAATAATTATGGTAAAGTAATAAAACACAAAAAGAAGCAGAAAATTTGCTGTACTAATTTTGTCATCCATCCATCCATCCACTCAGTCACTCATTCGAGGACATCCATAGCTAAGCCCTGGGATGCAGGGCTCAGTGTGACTTAGGCCCCCCTTCTGGTCAGATGAGGCAGCGACTGCCTCCCACAGGGTAGCAGAGGCTTGAGGAGAGCAGTCCAGGGAGCCCACTCCAAGCCTGGGGCCTACCCCCCATCCCTTTCCTCTCTGCTTTGAGTGGTGCTTTCTCCAGAGCTGGTCCAGCCCTGAGTAGGGCCTCCAGCGAGAAAAGCAGGTCAGAGAGGCTTTGGGCTGACTGTCCTCTTTCAGTGTCCCTGGTCTCCATCCCTCCTTCCCTGCCTTCCTCCGTGGTGCCTGGCAGAGGGCCCCAGGCTCCTGGCCTGGCGGTTCACACACACAGCAGTCTCAGACATCTCGTGGCTGCTCCGGACCTCCTGCCCCTTCTCCGTGGGGTGATTGATGGGGCTGCTCTTGCTCTGGGTCCCAGAGAGCTCCTTTGAATAATAACTCGGCAAAATTACTCTCTCTTTTTGCTTTCTCTATTCCTGATTCATTTGCTCTTTCTAAGTCATTCACGTCTTTTGAGTTCAAAGAAGAAGAATGAGGAAGAAGAGAAGGAGGTGTCACAGGAGCACAGTTAAGCCTGAGCCCCACCTCCTCATTTTACAGAGGAAGCCGAAGACAGAGTGCCCCTCGGCCATTAGGAGTTCTATATTACCCTGACCTCCTCTGGAAGAAAAAAAGCAAGTGTGGGAGGGATGGGAAGTGGGGGGAGGCAAGCCTCTTTCTAGGGCCCCTGAAGCCACACCTTGAAGACAGCTGCCCTCTCTGTCCACATGTAAGGCTTGTCCTATGTACCTGCAGGATGCTGGTGGTTTCTCCTGGAAGGGGAGAAGCAGAGAAGGTAGGGAAAGGAAGGAGAGATGGGGATTTAAGTGAGTCACATCAGTTCACTAACACTTCCATTGATCACTTCTTCTGTACCAGGCACTGGGGAGAAAAGGCAACAAACACCGACTGCTCTTGCCCTCAAGAAATTCTCAGACAAGTAAACAAGTAAATGCTCTAGTACGGTGGCCCCCGACCTTTTTGGCACCAGTGCTCTTATGAGAATATAATGCCTGATCATCTGAGGTGGAGCTGAGGCGGCGATGCTAGTGCTGAGAGCAGCTGCGAATACAGATGAAGCTTCTCTCACTCTCCTGCTGCTCACCTCCTGCTGTGTGACCCGGGTCCTAGCAGGCCACGGACTGACACCATTCCAAGGCCAGGGAGTTAGGGACCCTTGCTCTAGTAGTTGGTTACATGCAGTCACATGAAGTAGACTGTTCATTCTGTGATGAGAGGGACTTGCGAGGAAGTCTTCACAGGTGGGCTGATGATGAAATATTCTGAAATTTGAAGGCGAGGAAGTGTGCTCCAAATGTCAGCTGCTGCAGAGGCGAAGGCTAAAAGGTGCGATGCTGCATGGCGTTCTGGGGTAATGTAAGTTAGATAGGATTTTTGTGGCATGGAGAGTGACATTGGCAAGACACAAGAGGTAGACAAGGGCCAGGCATAATACTGGTTGTAATAACAGCCTGTGTGCCAGTCTCAGGGGTTTGACGACAACAATAGAACAGTTATCCAATAGAAAGTTGTGTGACCAGATACGCTCTGGCGTAGAGGATGGATTAGAGCCAGAAGAGGCTGGAGAAAAGAAGGTCAGTCAAGAGGTACATGCAATAGTCCAGGCAAAGGCTGATTTAAGGGCTGAACCAAGGCAAGGCCAATGGGAAAGGGAACAGATTTGAGAAACATGTAGAATGTCCCATTGACATTGGCTGAGGGAGGAGAATGGGGGAGATATAGGAGCCAAGGGTTTCTCCTCATGCCAGCAGCTGACACAGGGCATATTGCAGTAGCAACATTCATGAAACCCTGTCAAGCATCTCACAGAGATGCAGAGACAAATAATTCACTTCCCTCGAATGTTCTTCAGGGTTATTTAAAGACAAGCTTCATATATGTACTCATATCCAGCCAAATTTGGGTGAATCTCAGAACTTTTTTCCTTTGCCAAAAAATGCACTCTTTTCTCCCGTCAACTGTGATGATTCAAGATGGCCCCATTTGTCCGCGGGTAGGATCAGGGCAGCCCATTTGGGTCTGTTGCTGCATGGCTAAGATTGGGACTCTGGGAGCTTTTTTGAGAGTCAAGTCTCTTTCGGGCCATGTCTGTCATTTAGCTTGAGTATTTTTTCCCTTGGGGTGGATTTCCCTATAAAATAAATACCTTGTCTGAACTAATCATATTCTTAAAAGGAGAAAGTCATCATATTGTAAAGACAGATCATAAAGAAGCATAGTTAACATGAGTATTTGTTTAGCAGAGACAGCATTCCCTGAGGTGTCACTGTGAGGCTGGGGTGCTGGGCCTAGCCCTGTACATGCAATTTTACCTGAATGTCGGTGTCCTCTGCCGTCTCTCTGGACCAGCCTCAGCCTGGAAGGGGCCTTTGTTTAATATTTAGATTGTCTAGGGCCAGCAGCTTTGCATATCAAATATGAAGCTATAGGAGCCTCACTTTTCAGAAGAGGACAGCGGCGCCCTCAGCTGGAGGGGTAGTCCTATGGCCCCAGATGTGTCTGAAACACTTTCATTTGAGAATTAATCAATACCAGGGATCTTAGACGACACCTCAAACTCCCCATTTTGTCTTATTCTTTTAAAAAAATGTACCCAGGACGTAACATCAGTACATAGATGAAAAAGTAACACATCACACAAGTGATAAGTGAAGTGTGTAGTGTAAAAATTCTATGCCATGAAACATTACATGGGAAACACATAAACGCATAAAATAGTAAAGAGAAAAAATGTCAGTCCTCCTCTACTTCCTCCACAGTGACCATGGTGAACTGTTCGATGTGTCTCCTTCTCATTCTCTTCCAATGCATTTCTACTTATCATCCTCTGCACAATACACATACACTGTTTATTTTTGTTACATGAATAGAATCATATCAAAACTTGGTACTTTTTTTTTAAACTTAACATTCCATTTTGAGTTTCTTTTAAAAACACAATAACAAAACTAATACATGTTTACCATAAAATCTTCAAACTTTATAGATGGGTAGAAAAAAGTAAACCCCTATCCCTAAAAAGCAAAACTATTGCCTTCCTGTTCCTCCATTCCTACTCCTTAGAGCAAACAAATAAAATGAATATATCTTCGTGTATCTTTTTAAAAATATTTATGCATATGCTAACGTTTAAACACAGACGTCCTTCATGTTCCTTTTATAGCTGAGGAAGTGAGAGCTCAGGGAGGTCACAGGTATATCCAAGGTCACACAGCTGACTGGGGCAGAGGCAAATGTGGAGCCCAGTACCCTGACTTCAAAGGGCAAAGGCCTTTTCCACTGCACAACTCCATGGCATTTGCCCAGAGCCAGTCTTGGCTGGTATCTCTAATCTCGCCTCAACCTGGTCTGCAAGGCAGTGACACTTCTCACTATTGCCCATGTCACCCTCCCTTCCCAGGAACGCGGGTGGCTCTCGGTGTATAAATAGACTGCACTAGAGCCGCTTGTCCTGGGGCCCACCTAATCGTTTGTTTCACTAAAGCCTGCTGTCTCTGGCAGAGCTGTCATTACAGCAAACCAGCACCGTGGAACCTGGCAAAGTGATTCATTCAGGGGGCTCGTGTTTGTACCTTCGTTCCCCAGATTAGAAATGGCAGTTATATGTGGCGGATCCTTCTCAAGGATAATTCCATTTAAGTAACCCCTTGAGCTGGTGGGAACTGACGTCCACGCTAAGCCTGATGTCCACTGATGTGCCCTCCCCTCTGTGCTAGATTCTGGGGCCACAAGCCTGACCCTGAGGAGCTCACAGCACACACTCTCTGTCTGGAGTTAGCCTGTGCTCTGCCGTGCGTATGTGTCAGCCTTAGCCAGCTCGGGCCCAGATGTGTCTATAGCATTGCTAACATCTGGGTGAAAGGAGAAGTCAGCCAGCCATATGGATCCATTTGTTTCTTGTTGACAGCGGGATGGCCCTATCTAAACATCTGGGAAACATCCAGATGGACAGATCGGATCTGTACATCCACATATTTGGTCCAGCCGATTATGATGATATGAGAGGGCAGAGCCCAGACCTAAGAATTCTCCTGTAACCAGGCCTGTCCTGACCTTGCAGATGGAAAAGAGGGAAGCCCAAAAGCTGGCTAGCGGGTACAGGAAGGGAGGTGTGTATGGGGGGAGGGGGGTTGTGCATGCGTCGGGTGTTGAGGTGAGGGGCTGGCAGCTAGAGAAACTCCGATCTTGAAAATAAACTCTTATGAAGTCACAGTTCTATCCAAGACAGCCTAGAGGTGTTGCCTTGAATTGGGAGCTCTGGGGTGGGGCACAGTCTTCTCTGGCCCATCTTTGATCCACGGCCACTCAGGAACCAGTCTCCTTCCCAGGAAACGACACCTCCCTGGATCCCTGATTCTGCAGCGCCCTCCAGTGGGCAACTGTAATGCCTGGTGAGAAAGCCTTCTGACACAGTGGCCGTATGTCAAACACATGGGCCCTTAATGGATTTTAAAGTCTAAAGTTCTGCCCCCTGCTCCTACCCTCTGCGTAACGTAGAATTCTAAATGAACTGTTGGCTGTTGCGAAATCTATTACGAGAGGGCAAAGGACTGAGGATTGGGGCTCCAGTGTTTTAGGACAGTATGGATAGACTAAACAAAATGTAAAATGGTGACTCTGTGTGTGTGTGTGTGTGTGTGTGAGAGAGAGAGAGAGAGAGAGAGAGAGAGAGAGAGAGAGAGAGAGAGAGAGAGAGAGAGAGAGAGAGAGAGAGAGAGACGGGTGTGTGTGTGTGAGAAGTCCTGTGCTAAACAGACTGCTCTGCCAAGTTTCCAAGTGACCTTGGTACATCCTCTTTACATACTCCAGATCTTCTAAATCAGGACACCTTCTTTACTTCCTTGCTCCAGATAGTGACAGTTTTTTCCAAGCCTTTCAAAGTCTAATGAAGAGGGGAAAACAAAGACTCAACAGGAGAGAATGGGTTCCAAGACTGTGACCCTGGGCTTGTAAAGTAACCTCTCCAGGTCTGAGTTTCTCTGTATGGACTGCGCGCCTACCCCAGGCTTGCTGGAAATTAAGCGCGATCATGGGCGGAAGACCCCGGACACCAAGCCTCCCAGATGTGCTGGCTGCCGGCGCTGGCAGGGGCTCCGTGAGACCTGGTCCCCTGGCTTTTGCCCCCACCCGGGTGTGGTTACCACCGCCACCACGGGGCCGACAGCCGAGTCCCCCTCCTCGTGTTCTCCTCCCGTTCTTCCCGCGTCTCGAATATGCTGCCCTGTGCCCGTCTTTTGTTTGTTCCAGTCCCCACAGTGTGTCCTGTCCTCTCCCACGGCTACTTCTTCATCCACCACCCCCTCTTCTCGCTGCTGCTTTTCGAAGAGAACTTTCCCCTCCGGCTTTGTTTCATTGTCAGCCGCAAGATTCCTTCATTGGTCCTCCCTGCTTGTTCTTTGCACACCACCCCCCTCATCTGCTGCACCTTGGCTCCCCGATTAGGTTCCCAGCCTTTTTCTATTTTTTATTTTTTCAAATAAAGGGTGTCATCATCACTGTTGTCACCTAGCTTCTTTTCCTGTTCCACCCCAGTGACCTCCAACTTGTGGAAAAGAAAGGCATAGTCTACAATCGCATTGGAAAGTCCTTGATGCCCATCCTCTGAAGGCAGTGTTTGAGACTGTCATAGAAAAGACAGAACCTGGCAAGACTGGCTACAAGGTGAAGGGTGCCCAGGAGCTGTGAGATTCACAGGGGTTTGCAGTATAGGGCAGCTCAGATCTGAGAGGATGAGGCCAGCCCTCCCACAGCCCGGGGCCTCTCCTCCCCAAAGTGTCTCCTAGGAGAGCTTTTGCACCTGCCATCTCTGCCATCCACTCCTGCCCGGAGAGTGATAGATGCAAACAGAGGCTGGGACACAGAGATAGAGAGAGCTGCTAGAGAGATGCAGAGATACAAACGTCTGGAACAATGAAGAGCCACACAGAGACGGAAGATGAATGTCCTGAGCACTTACATTTCATTTTCAGCTGTGACTAGATGTCATCAATCCCATTTTTGAGATGAAGAAACAGACTCAGAGGGGTTGCCATGGTCTTATAGCTGGGGCGTGGCTGAGCTGAGCTTCAAGTCACAGGCTATTTGGTTCCCGGGATATGGCCCTCTATAACCCCATGGACACAAGGGTGCTGTCTCCCTCTTATTTCTCTGATAACTCAGTGCATGAAGTACAGGGAGAGAGGAGCATATAGTGCAATGGAGAGACACTTCCAGGAGAGAGAGAGAGAGAGAGAGAGAGAGAGAGAGAGAGAGAGAGAGAGAGAGAGAACACGAGAGATGACCAGAAGACTGTGAAATAGAGAAAGGAAGAAAAATAAGCTGCTTATCTCTCCCTATGAGAATGGATTTTGGAGAAAATGCACTTTCTAGATCTCATCGCCAGGCATTCGGAATCAGAATTTCTGGCAGTGGGACTCAGGAATCTATATTAAAAGAAAGTTCCTCTGAATGGCAAAATGTGCTTTGAAATGTATCAGAAAAGTAAGATACATTGATGAGTGGACAAAGGGAGGATAGATGGATAATATGTCATAAAGCGAAGGGAGCAAAATGTTAACTGGAGACTCTAAAAGGTGGGTAACACTGTTCACTGTACAATTCTCTTAATTTTCCGTATGTTTGAAAATTTTCATAATAGAATATTGGATAAAGTTCCCGAATGATCATGATGATTAGGCAGGAGGAGGCTCCCTCGGAGGACTTTTGGAGGAGCTGATGCCCTGGAAGGCTCCCCCTGTACCCCTTTTCTGAAGGAAGTCCATCTACCCCTTGGGGCTTCCTATTCTGTGTGTGGAGTACGATTAGATGGATCATCTGGCTTGGTCTCTGTGAGGCACTTATGGCAATGCGAGCCAGCAGGCCAGCGGTGTAGATTTGGGCGGAGCTCAGAGAGGTGGGGCTAGAAGTTCTCTTGGAAGAATTTGAAGCTGAACCGCTCACAGTGGCCCTTGAGCACCTTGGCCAGGGCCGGGGAGCCACAGAAGAAGACTTGCACCTTGCCCTTCTTCTCAGCAGCCACTTTCTGGAACACCTGGAGCCCACGGGGGTAGGGGAGAGCAGAGGCAGGTGAGGTAGGACCGTGGGCACACCCAGTGACACCCACCTGGAGCTGACAGTGTAACGGGTTGGCAGTGGCAGCGATGGCCATCTGTCCATTCGCGTGAGGAACTCCAGGGCGCAGCTGCTTGGCTTCAGGGCCAAGAGTCCAACATGCAGCCATTTGTTTAGGAGCCATTTGCTCCACCCATAACCTGGCCCAGACTCTGGGGAGTGTCTGGGCCAGAACGAAATAAGAGCCAGGCCCTCACTCAAGAAGCCGCATCTGTGGGGGAGACGCGTACCACACTAGCTGCAGTGTTAGCGGGCGATGGCCGAGCCCTGCGGGGCATGCTGAACCCCGATTGCCTGAACCTTATACTGCCCTCCGGCTGGCCACGTGCCTCCACTGAAATGTCTCTTTCCTGAAGTCGGGCTTTTGTTTTCCCCAGTGAGGGCCCTTTAACACCCCAGTTCTGCTTAAGAATCGCCTTTGCCGAAAGTTCACTTTGGTGTCTAAGCACCACCAGCATCTCGTCCCCCGCTTAGTTCTCACTGTCTGGGCCTGGAAAAGCGGTCCCTCCTGTGTCACCTCATGGAACTCTAGACCTCTGTCGGCAAACACTCACGGGAGAAAAATTATAATAAAACCAATCCGAGAAATGAAATAGGAAGACCGCAAACTCTTTCATGTGCCGGGCCTCAGTTTACCCACTCGTGCCAGGAAGGAATAAAACTCAGTGCTTCCCCAGGACGCTGCCCACTCGGGCCCCCTGACTCTGGTTTGCAGGGAATCATGTCGGGGCCAGGCCCCCCGGAGGCTAACTTTCTCTCTAAACAGATGGAGAAACTGAGGCCAATGATGGCACAAAGTGAGCTAGTGAAGGATCCAAAAGTAGGCCCCTTGCTTCCTGTCTGGACTCCAGATGTTGGCCTCCTGCTTTGCCCCTGGCTGCTTGGCCCTAATATCCTTGGCTACCACCTCCAGCTCTCAGCCCTACTGGTCCCTGCAGGCTGCATGGCTCCAGCTTGGTCTTTACCTTGTTCCAGTCAGGCCGCCCAGGCTGGGTGCGTGTCTGGAGGCCTGTGATGGAGTCCTTCTTCTCCTTCTTGGCCAGGAGGTCGAGAGCCATCTGCAGGCCAATGGCCTTCATGTCATTCTTGCCCAGTGCAGAGGTCATATACATGTGCAATTCCAGGAAGCGGCCTATGAGGTGGGAGGAGAGGGTACACTGAGGGGCCAGCTTCCATGATGGGGACAGGGCAGGGTGTCAGCCACCTCGCTGTGGGGCTCGGAGGGACACCAAGAGGGTCTGAAACTCACACCTGCTGCCACCGTGTTTGCCCAGGACCCCCATTTAACCAGTGCTGTAGAGAGAAAAGACAGCCAGTGCTTGAGCTGGGCCTACTCTGTGCATGGCATACACGAGTGATTTCATATTCATGGTCTAATGTGAGCCTCACAACTACCCCACGAGTTATATTTCTGGAGGAGAAATGAATCCCAGGGCAGCATGGCAATCCTTGAGCTCCAAAGCGCACGCCCTTTCATTACACACAGTGTCTGCTCTATCAGGTTAGGGACACAAGCTACGCACACATGAAAACATAACTGAGACCAACGGGCCAAGAGTTGAGTGAGTGGATGAGATGGCAAATGCCACTGATATACAGGGAAGGGCTGGAGCAGACAGAGCTGCTTCCTGGGAGGGCAGGGATTGAGTTATGTCTTGGAAGAGGGGCAGGATTCAAAGGGAAGGTGAAAGGAAGACAGCTTAGGAGGAATAGCTTGAGCCTAGGGCAAGAGGCTGGACCAAACGTGGTGTTTCTGGGGGACGATGTGACTGCCTGGCTGAGTCAGAGGATCCTTGAAAGGAGCAACAGGAGAGGGGACTGGACACAGAGACTGGAATGCAAAAGGTCTTGGATGCCCAGCTGGGACATGGGGGCAGGTAGAGGGTCTCTGAGCAGGGCATGACAGGGTGAAAACAGCTTCTAGGCAGAGTCGGAGGACGGAAGGGATGGGGCAGAGGCTGGCATCACAGAGACTCATTAGGCCCAAGCATCCTCAGTTCTGTGCCTGCAACGGGACAAGTTAGCTAAGGTGCTGATCCATTCAGCCCTCAGGGTAATAGGAACTTCCAGGAGGGAACCTCTGTGTTCAAGCTGCTTCTTCTATTTCCCTAGAAAATAGTATCGTTTTCCATGTGTGTCATGATGGGGAAAAGACTTGCAAGTGCTGCCTTAGACCCGTATCTCCGTGCAAGTCAGAAAAGGCAGGGCCTGAGCTGGGACATTGGATTCATGGGCTGATGATCACTTCATCCTTCTCCTCTCCCTGGACCGAAGGATTCGTGCTGTCGCAACCTGCTCTCAATCATTTCATATGCCGCCATTTAGCCCACTTTCCCTTTGTCTTAAGGTCTTAGTCACTGTTAAAATGCAAATGGCCTTACAAGGGACACCACATTTTATTTCACGTATCAGTGAACTTGACTACTGCTGGGTGGTGTGGGAGGGAGGACGATGTACTATAAGGGATGCCTACTGCCAGAGCCCTGGCCCTCTTCCCCCTCCCACACAGTCGCCACACTCCAGAGAGCGGTAAGAGAAGGCAGGAGACACCATGCTTGCAGGGTGACCTGGCGTGGTTTCGCTGTCTCCAGAACAGCTGTGTTTGGGACACTCTGCTAAGGAAATCCTCCAAAGGAAGGAAAAATAAAAGCTATGTGCACAGAGCTTTATTTATGATGGTAGAGAATTAAGAATAAATAAAATGTTCAATAGTAGGAGCTTGGTTAAATAATTTGTGGCAAATCATTAACTGTATCATTCATCATACAGCCGTTAAATACTACTACTGCCATTGCTAAATTTAAATACTATTTTTATTACTGTTAAATGTACTGAGCCACTATTACTACTACTACTACTGCTACTACTACTATGACAACAACTACTACTAATATTACTAAATTTACTCAGAAGTCATTAAGCTCCACTCACTGTTCTAAGTGCTGTAGAGATGATATCTCATTGAATCCTCACTACAGTCCTGTGAGGTACCAGTATTTTTCAGATGAGGAAATTGAAAGAAAGCAGTTAAATAATGTGCCCATGTTTCTCTAGCTGTTAAGGGATTGAGTAAAGATCCAAACCAAACAGAATGATTAAGCTTGAGCTACAGAAATTAAAAACAACAAATCACAATTTTTTTAACTCAAATCTTGGCTTAAAATTAAAATCAGAGACCACAAGTTTCAGTTGTAGTTAATGAGAAGACTTGGTAGAAATTTGAGGTAATAAAGTTGTTGACTCAAGTGGCTTTGAGAATGCAAAGCACTGGGTTAGCTGTTACTCTTTGTTTACACAGATTAGGAAGAAGTAAACAGCAAATATTTATAGACAAGTAACTAGAAATTAAAATTAAATCTAAACTTTTGCCCTAGCTTATCCTAAAATCGAGTTTCTAATGAATTAATATACGTAAAAGCATTTAGAACAAAGTCAGTGTTATATAAATATTTACTGCAACATTCCAAGGTTTAATAGTTATCTTCTAAAGGGCTTGGGCTTTAAGGCTTTGAATGTTTGTTATAGTAAGCTACAACTGTTTGAACGTTTTTTTGTAGGAAACTGTGTTGATTACTTGAACTTATAAACTATGTTGATCAGAAGAATTTGAATTTACTCACAGCAACCTTGCGATAATTAAACAGCCAACTAAGGCCTAGTTCAGATGAACTTGACCACGTATAAAAAAGCATACCAATTCTCTTGAAGTTAGAAACATATCTGAACATATTCCTCCTTGATAAGTTATTCCATAAGTAAAACAAAACAAAACAAAACAAAATAATGATTCTAACAGATTAACTTTAAAACACAAAACAAAACCTCAGTATCCCACAAAGATGTCCCATGAAGACTGTGATGTAACCCAGAGAAACATGTTGTTGTACGTACTAAGCATTGGTTTAGTAAAAACTGTAGAATGCCATGCTTGGATAGGGTAGGGGAAGGCTGCAGGGGCTGGAGAAAGACATTCAAAACATTCGTTTTTGATGAAAGTATAAAAGAAAGAACCAAAGAGTAAAAGAACTCACACATGTTATAACGTTTAATCTTTATCATAGACCATTCTCTAAACTTTTTGATTAATACCATATCAGGGAAAATATTGAACATTCACCCCCAATAAATAGATATAGGTTTGGCTTTACCAACAAATTATGCACATTAAAAATGTATGTTGGAGTAAAAAGGATCATATTTACTTCTTCACCTTAAACAACTAGAAAAATGGACAAAATATATAAAACAACGGTTTCCAGACATTGATCAGCAGATGCAATTGGCCCATCCTGGTCCTGGTCTCACTGAGTGGGGAGACAGAAGATGGAGCTCAAGGTAAATGTGCAGGCACAATATACGAAAAAGGAATCTGCAGAAAGAGAGAGGGAAGGAAGAAGAGAAAAAGGAAGAGAGAAAGAGAAGGAGTCAGAGAGGGAGGAAGTTAGCTCTGGAAATCTGCATAAAGTTTTCCCCTAAGCCTTTGGCTGAGCATTAATTTGTACATGGGTGAAAGAAATTTTCCAGACAGCACTAGGCCAATCAGCAAGAGTGGGGAGACCTTGTAATACACAGGGCAGTAGGTAGCATCAGAGGTGTAGCATCTTAGTACTGGGACTAAATTAGTCCCACAGTAAACGCTACTCTGAGCTTGCCCTAACAAAAGTTAAAAGTTAGTCTTGGAAGGATCCAAATTATCCTAAATGATGTAACTGCACTAGAAAAAAAGTAAGTACTATTTAAAGAAATACCACAAAATCTAGAACACGACAACACACAATTTACAATGCCTGGCAACCGATAAAAAAATTATCAGGCACATAATTCATAATGAGGAGAAAATCAGTAAATAGAAAAAGATCTGAGATTTTTAAATAGGATACAAAAAGTATGAAGAATAAAAGAAAAAATATGATAAATTGGACATCATTAAAATTTCAAAGTTTAGTCCTTCAAACAGTTTTAAAAAATGAAAAGAGAAACCATAGACTGGGAGAATTTATTAGTAAGATGTACAGCTGACAGTGTGTAAAGAACTCTTACAACTTAATAAAAAAGACAAACATCTAAAGAGTGGACAAAATATTTGAAGATGTACAAACAATAAATAATAACATGAAAATATGTTCAATATCATTAATTATTAGGAAATTACAAATTAAGAGCACATTAAGATACCCCTATGTACCCACCACAATAGCTAAAATGAAAAAGACTGCCAATATCAAATGTTGGTGAGTCGTGGAGCAATTGGAACTCTCATCTATTACTGATGAAAATGCAAAATGGTACAGTCACTTTGGAAAACAGTTTGGCAGTTTCATAATAAAGTTAAATTTAACACATACCACACTATCCAGAAATCCCACTCCTAAGTATTTACCCAAGAGAAATGAAAACATATGTCCCCACAAAGATTTGTATGCACATATTCATAGCAGCTTTATGCAAAATAGCCACAAAGTAGAAACAACTCTAACACCCATCAACAAGAGAATGGAAAAACAGATTGAGGTATATCCATTAAACAGAACACTACCTAGCAATAAAAAGAACTAACTACTTACTGATACATGTGACAATATAGATAAATCTCAAAGATATTATGTTAAGTGAAAGAAGCAGACAGAAAAGACTATGTATTACATAATTACATTTATATGAAATTCTAGAAAAGACAAAACTATAGTAGTGATAAAGCAGAGTAGTGGTCGTGAGGGGTTACAAATTGAGGGAGAGTGTTGATTAAAAATGAGATGAGAGAACTTTTGGGGGTAAAAGGAATGTTTCTTATTTTGATCGTGCTGATGATTGCACACATTTGTCAAAATGTCTTTGTATTAGCTGTACAGTTATATTGGTAAATTTTATTGTATATAAATTATCCCTGAAAAAAACTTATTTACAAAAGAATGTGATTAAGAATCATCTGAAAAGCATATTAAAATGTATGTTCCTGGGCCCTCTTCGCAGAGAATCTACTTTGGAAGTTTTCAAAATCTAAATTCTTAACAAGTACTCGTTCTGAATAAAAACAAAAAAAAAGTCTTATAAAAAAGAAAATAGGGGAAAAGGACATACATGTTCATAAAATATGAATAAGAAGAAACATCAGAAGGCAATTCCTTTAAAAAGCTGGAATAGTATGGATAGCTGAATGATTTTTTCTGCTTAATTTTTCATTTCACAAAATATTACATTTAAGTTAAAAAAAAAAAAAAGCAAACCTCTCTCCCCCACATTTTTGAAAGAAACGGAATAATCTACATATCTTCTTAAAAAGCCCCTGACGTTAAACACCCCTGCCCTGTTCCCATCCTCCTCGGGCCCTGTCCCTCTCCTACCCTCTTGAGGCTCCTCAGCCTGGTCCATCTCCAGTTTGGTCAGCAGGCTCACAAACCACTCAAAAGACCTCTGGTCCCGGTTGATCCAGATGAAATCCACCTAGGGAGAGAGGCCCTTGGGCTCAGAGGTGGGGTCTACCTCGTCACAGCATGCTCATATTGTGATCTCCAGGGTCCGTATGGTCACCCTGGTGTGAGCAGGGCACACATTAGTGTCCCCACTTAGCGGAGGGGAAAACCGTGGCTCACAGAGGGGAGGAGCCTTGCCCAGACCAGAACTTAGGTTCCTAACTGCTGGTTCAGGATTTTATCTAATAATTTATTGTTATAGCAAGCAATGTTCTAGGATCGTAAGGTTAGGACAGTCAGATAAACATTACTTATTTTTTAAGAAACTCTTTGAAGTGGTCTATACAAAATAACGAATTTTCAAAAGGCAAACACATTTTCATTTTTAAAGCCACCACCAGGAGCTGGCTAGTAAGTATCATAGCTGTAACTTATCTAGGCTGCCTGACTTTCAAGCTCCTGGGTCTTTAATGAGATACCACTTCAGAGCATCTCTCAGAGGTGACAAGGGGTGTCGGGGAAGAGGGAGGCCTGGACACTTAGAAGGCACCAGGAGAATTTGAGGCACTGAGAGAAGTGTGTGTGTGTGTGTATGTGTGTGTATATATATATATATGTGTATATCTCAGTGGATCCCAGCAGGGGAGAAGTCACCTGTTCCTTCCCTGCCTCTGCACAGGAGGGCCCGGCTTCTGTTCCAGGTGGTGACCCAGAGAGAGGGTCCCAGGCCTGCCTACAAGATACCCTGCTCACCTTGTGGAGCTTCATGTCGTTGTCCTGGATGCCCTCCATCCAGGAGTGCTGGCAGTTGGGGCAAACGTGCTTTCTCTTCTGGTGCCTTAGGGGAGGCAGGAAGAGGGGTCTTGAATTTGGGGTGAGTAGGAGACTTTTCAGGACCTCAGACAACAGTGCAGGGACAGAGAGCGAGGGTGAGCTGACAGAGCCCACCCTGTGAGGAAGGAGAGGGGTGAGACCCAGAAAAAGAGAGGGCGGAGGAGCAGGGGAGGGAAGAGAGAAAAGGGGGAGGTGAAGGAGACAAGTGAAAGGAGAGAAGGGAGGGAGACAGGGGGAGAAAAGGGGATGGCATCTCTTGGGACTCGGCCCGAGGATGCAGGCTGGGGCCTCAGCCTGGGCACCCACCTGTACATGATGCTCTGCAGGATAGAAGCAAAGGGGGTGATGCCAATGCCAGCCCCAATGAGCACGGCATGCTCAGAGGCAAAGATCCTGCGGGTGGGGGTTCCATACGGGCCGTCGATGTAGCACTGTGCACCAGAGGGATTAGAGGAAAGAGAGAGGTGGGTGGGTGGGTGTGGAGAAGAGCTGGACCCGAAGACTTCAGGACCCCCCTTATACACAGGCAGTCGTCTCCTGGGCTGGACCGGGTCTAAGTGGCCTCCACTCCTGTGCCCTGAGCACACGTCTGGGAGAGCCCTAGAAGGCCAGAATGGTGAGAGTAGGGCCCAGCCAGCAGCTCTGTGTGCACCTGTGATGGGAGGGTTTGGTTTCTTTCTGCAGATACCTGGAAGTCAGTCAGGGGGACTTGCGGGGCTTGGGAACTGAAGCTACGACAAGCCCTCCCTACAGGCAGGTTGGGGCAGGGGGTCCTGGAGCCTCTTACCTTGATGTTACAGAATTGGTGGTTCTCAAGGGACATCGCAGAGACCTGTGGAGAACAGAGCTGTGGGTCACTGGGAGCGTGCATATCGGGCATTTCTCAGAGGCTTCCTAGTCTTTGCCGGTCTGAACAACATTACAAAAGGGGAATTGATTATTACTGCCTCAGTTATTACTGAAAGCATGGAGACCTTTTGAGGAAGAACCTAAGTGGTGTTCTGGAAAACTGACTCTTCAAAAACAAAAACGACGACAACAACAAACTCCTGATTGCTAGTGATTATTGATTTCTGGTATAAATTCTGCCATCACAGCTCCCGCCAATGATTGTATTTAATAACTAGCCCTCAAAATTTCTGGAAATTTTACAGTCGGCTCTTGTGGTCTGATACGAGTTAGCTTCAGGGTGTGCCTGAACAGCACTCACCTCCAGTCGTATCTTCGGCTCTGTCTCCAGCCAGTCCCAATAACTTCCATGTCTCTAGATACATCCCTTGTCCTTGAGCATTCTTTTCCCTCGACCTAGAACATCCTTTCCTCTGACCCAGCTGGCAAATTCCTGTGCATCCTTCGGTGTCCATCTCCTTTGAAGTGGCTGCTCCTCCTGGAAGTTTACCCGGCTACACCAGCGTGGCTGACCTGGCTCACAGCTCCACCCCATTCTTGGGACCCTGCTCTGTGCTAGCTGACAAGGAGCAACCTGAAACCAGGGCACAGACCTGCCTGACTCCTCTGGGTCTGAGCAAAGGTAGAAGGTCAGACCAGATTTATAGAGATCAAATTCTGGAAGGTGAAAGAAACAGACCCCAAAACAGGCTGCAGTGATACATCACTCTCTGATGCCAGAAGGCAGAGTGAGGAGTGACCTTCACAGTCATCCCAGCCAATCCCTCATTTCACAGGAGAGGAGCTGAGTCTGAGAACCCAGCAATGAATCGCCCAAGTTCTCCTAGAGCCTGCACCTCCTGCTGGCCATCCAGGGCTCTTCACATTCCTCCATGTCACTTCTTTGTCTGTGTTCAACTGACCACTGTGTTCCCCATGGTGCTGGACGTGAACTACTTGTGATTTGGGGAGACATGCTGTGAGAGCTAGTGATCCCTTTCGATTCTTCTTTAATCCTTCTGATTGCAAGGAGAAAGCCTTACATCACAGTTACTTTATCTTTAACCCTTACTAATCCCTCCTCTTTCTTTTTTTCTTCTAATAAAATGAGAAAGGGAGAGAGTGAGCAGGAGAGAGGGTGTGAGCACATGAGGAGTGGAGCGGGCAGTGGAGGCTCAGCGCCTTAGCAGGCAGAAACATCTGGCAAACTTTCAGTAACATTGGTTTTCAGTGTTTTAACTTTTAGGGCTATCTTCTGTTTATGGCACATAAACAGAAGATAGTTTTCCGTTAACGATAGCCATTGAAAGAGTCCTTTTTAAATACAATTAAGTTTAAAGTAATGTTGGGTGGTAAAGAAAAATGTCAGGTAGGAACTATTATCAGAGGGAAGTAAATATGGCAAAAGTTATAAAGGCGATACACAGACGACTGGCTGCAGAAACACCATGCAATGTGCAGTGCTCCCCGAACGTGGCCTGCCCGTGAGGTGCTCTCTTCCAGGTCCCAAGGACCTGCCATCCCTGGGGAGACAAACCACTGGCTCTCCAGCCTCCAGCCCCAGCTTCCTCGGCCTTACCAGAACCTGGTTGCTCGCTGAGGTCGCCTGAATCCTGTCCTCTGTCCCCGTGTGCACCAGGCCTTCATGCCCCTGCCACGGAGTTCCCTCAGGACTGTAGGGTGTCAGCTCCACCAGGACGTCTTTTTGGGAGGCCACTGCTTCCTGTGCCAGGGCCCCAGAAAAGAGGGGCTGGGGTTGCAAACCCTGTTTGGTTTCAAAATGAGAATTACTTTATTATTTAAATCACAAAATTAATACATGCTAATTTTAAAGATTCAGATATGACAGAACATTAACAAATTAAATGAAAAAGTGCCCTGAATCAGACAACCTAACTTCTCTAAACATTTTCTCTAAGCCCCTCCAGTCTCAGTATCTCTCTCTCTCATGCGCACATGCGTGTGCGCAAACACACACACACGCACGCACCACATACACCACACTTTTACATAAATGAAAACACTGCTTTTTTATCTGGCTTTTCCACTTACTACATCTTGACTAGCTTTCCATGCTTTCCAATGCATACATTTTTTAGGTGACCTACCATCCCGTTATAATGGTAATCAGTAATTATTTAGCTACTTTCCTATTGTAGAATTTTGATTATCCTCATTTTCTCATTATTGTTAACAATCACCATACATAAAATAGCACCTTCTCCATCTCTATCATTTGCCCTGATTTATTTTTCTCCATAGCATTTATTATCACTTGACACAGTATGTATTCATTTTGTTTGTTTAGTGTCTATCTTTCCAGAACATAAGCAGTGACTGTGTCTATTTTGCTTATTGATATATCGCTAGCACCTAGAATAGTACTTGGACAACAGTAGGTGCTGTGCTCAGTAAATATTTGCTACACGAATGAATGAACAAGGTGATTAAAATACTTCTTGTGCACCTGTCCAATTAGCTTTTTAGGAAAAATCCTAAAAATGGAACTGCTGGGCCAGCGGGTATATACATTTAAAATGCTGACACATATGGCTAGACTGCCTGCCAGAAAGATTGTGCCAAATTCTTCTTTGGCAGAAGTGCCTAAGGTCCCAAGGAAACACAGCTTTTAATGGATCTACCCACCAATTCCCAGTGGGCTGTGACCCACCTGGTTTTGAAAGTCAGCTTCCTCCTTCAGAAAGTTTCCCCTGATTAACAGTAGAGAAAGCTCTCTTGTTTCTACCTACTCCTCCATTTCCCAAAGCTTTACTCTTGGCACCATTCTAGAAGGGTCCTTTAGCCTGGCCAGGCAGGATGCCACCTGGTTCTCCCACCAGACTTTAATTCATGCCAAAGTAAAACAGGGCTGGGCCAGGTCCAGGGTCTTCTCTCTTTTTGACCCTTAGCAGGGTTTCCACACATGAACCTATCCTCCCAGCCTGGTGATACAGCCTACTTAGTGTCCAGGCACCCTCAGCCTCCTTTATCTATTCTTACTTCCTCAAGTGCTGTTCTTATTTTTATGTATTCTTCCGACACCCCTCTAGAACCTGTATTCACTCTAGGCACTAGCAAGTTGTCAGCTTTGTGGGTTTCATCAGGGCTCAACAAAAGACAACAATGGTGATGCTAATATTGATACTGGTGATGATAATGGCGTTGATGGTGATAATGAATGGTCCACCAGGATCGAGCTGCTCAGTTCACTCAATATTTTACGGGCATTCATTCTATTGGTCTTTAAAAGAATCTTGTGAAAAAGGGAAGCCGAGGATGGGAATTACCCTCAGTTTATCAACGAATAACCTGAGGCTCAGAGAGGTTAAAGGATGAGCCAATGGCCATGCAGTCAGCAAGCACTGGAGCAGAGACACAGAGTCGAGTTCTTCTGATCCCAAATGCCCTTCTTTCCATTGCCCTCGCCTTCTAATGGAGAATGTGGACTGGGGAGGGTCAGGGATGCTCAGGCTTCCAAGGACCACACAGCCTGCAGCTGCCTTGCCCCTCGTGCTGCCGCCCAGCCAGTGTACACAACTGCTGCTCAATATTTGGTGCCCACCAACTCAGAAGCAGCTTGGTCCCAGTGGGTTTGCCACCACTGTAGACCTTTCCTCCCCCACAGCCACCTACCTGGGACCTCCTCTGGCTCCTCTTCATTTTCAAACTCCTCGACAGTCTCTTGGAGCCACAGCCCACTGGGTCTGATGCCTTGAAAGACTCATACAGCCTGTTTGTCCACTGGCCTTGGGACCGGATGTGTAGCCAGATGGTGTCTGAGCAAAAGATAGGGGCAGGATGAATGCCGGGCTCCAGCAGGGAGCAGGCCTATCTCCCCTGGGTGGTTGGGGCTAGGTGTCCACTGCTCAAGTCCCAAGCTGGATGCTCTTCCTCAGGTGCAGACCGGCAGCCATAGCCACAGGACACGGAGATCGGATCTCTCCAGTGCAGACCATACAAATTTTCTCAGCGAAGTCAATCTAAGCTTATGGAATGAGTTCAGTCTCCTCTACCAGGGCAGGTGTCAGAGCGGCCCTGAGTATACTAAGACTTCCCTAGGGATGGGGGCCCTGCCTCTTCCATCAGGCTATGGTCTCACCAACATGGGGACCATCTCCCTCCCACATTCAACCAAGTGCCTGTCAATGACTCTGGACACAATAGGTGCTCAACAGATGGTGGGACCAACATCTTTCATTATACCCAGTGCCTGGGATGTAGCAGGTGCTTACTAAGATTCTCTGTTGAGTGGATGACTGGCAGGAAGGGGGTGTGGGTGACTACGCCTCTGCTGAGGGGGACAGAGAGAGTTCACATATTAAGGTAAGGCAATCCCTAAGAGTTTTCCTAGTCTGGGGTTCTTACCCCTTTTCTTTTATTTTAAACCATGAATTATTTGGGGCAGTTCTTTGAAGGCAATGGATAGATTCCTTCTCAGGATAAGGTTTTTAAATACATAAAGTAACATATATAGATATTATAAATAAAACCGGTTATGAGACAGTTATCAAAATACTAAACAAGCAAATATGTGATTTAAGAATACAAGTGCTTCTTTGTTAACACGTGAACTAACGAGATCCAGAGGGAGTCTCGTGGCCACTGGAAATCTGAAGCAGTGGTGAGGTATCGGAAACATCTGTCTTGTGATATAAAGGAATCTACGCTTTTTATTTCAAAAAGTCACAGGTATTGTTAACGTTACTGTGGTTTGTTGTCTGCATTCATAATTGAAGAAAAGACTGAATTTCAGCTAGAGGTTAGTGAAAATAAAGATGTCACTTTTTTTCCCCTTATCCAAGTTCATGAATGAACTTGTTCAACCCTGTAATACAGAGGCCAGGAGTGGTGTGTATATACCCTCACAGCTTTGTGAGAAGTGAACTGAAAAGTCAAGACTGCACTTCAGGTCCTCGGACCTCTGCTCCCACAAACCTCTCTGAGGCTTCTTTCCCCTTCAAGGTGCAATCACCAGGAAGGTTGAGCTATGCCTTGTCTACACAAATGCAACTGGAAGTCCCTCACCCAGTAACTCATATGTAAAAGGCCTCCATGAATGTTGGTCGAATTCGATCAGCCACAGCTGCCAACCTGATCCCCACTCCTTATTTCTGTAAACAAGCTCTGTAAACAAAGTCGGAGTATTTACCAGTCCCCATACGGACTCGCTAAGCTCATTACAGGAGACGTGGGCTCAAGAGATAGGCAAATTCTAAGCCAAGTTCCTGAAGAAACCCCCTCAAGAATTGGTCAGATAAATGAACCATCATATGGTAAACACTGTCATTATAATCAGAGTCATAGCTATATGCTGGAATACTATGCAGCCATGAAAAGGAAAAGGTTGTTTTTTTTTTTTTTGAAAGAACCGACATGCAAAGATCTTCATAACATACTGTTCACCAAGAAAAGTGGGCTGCAAAACAGTGTGAACAGTCTGATCCCATGTGTGCAAAATTATCTCTGCATCTGATTACCCACGTAGATATAGAGAGATCTGGAAGGCTGTTTGGCAAAAAGAATGACAATAGTTTTTTTTTTTTTAATTTGAGGGATTTTAATTTTCTTCTATACATATTTCTATATTGTCTGAATTTTCTGAGAGCTCATTATCTTCTTTAGAAAACAGAAAAGGGAATAAAAATAGGAAGAAAATAACTCACCCTCTCCAACCCCCATGCTTTCCTTCTTCCCGTTGCACATCCAGGCCACCACTCAGGTGATTCCAGGGAAGAGGTGTGGAGTCTAACAAGGGGAACCCCCACCTTGGGTCTGTGCCCTGAGCTGCGGGAGCTGGTTCCTGCTGCGCTCCAACTCAGAGGCATCCTGAGTAAAGCTAAAGCTTTTAATGGAGATGGGTCAGAGAACCCCTTTACCCCTCATGAAGCCGAGCAAGGATCTCGTTGTAACAGGCCACGAAAAGCCTTTCCTGTCAGAAGCACCAGTAAGGTGGGTAGGCCAGGAACACAAGGAAAGTACATGCATGGGTGGGGGTCAGAGGACAGATGGGCAAAGAGAAGGTCTGCTGAGCCATCGTATGGGTGTGGGGAACCCACAGAGAAATGGAAGTGGTACAGGGCTGGGGGAGAAGGGTGTGGGGCAGTCTGCTGCCTAGGAGTCCACAGGGCTCATGCCCACAGGGAGCAGGGGAGCCCCAGCTTCTTGTCACAGCCTCCTCGAAAGTGCTCTGGTACCCCTTTCTCTGAGTCGGCTAGTCCTCTGCTTAAGATCTCTGTGGGCTCCCAACTGCCTGTGCCGTCCAACTTAGCTTCCAACTCTGTATTCCAAGTCTTCCTTGGTCCTACCCTGGCTCTGATTGGCTTTGCCAGCACATTGTCTGCCTTTCTATCATATTCTGACCCTCTCTCCTGTTCTCCCATGCTCTCTCTGTCCCGCCCTTCCTTCCTCCCTACTCCACCCCCACCCTTAGCTCTAACTTCAGACTATTCCATGTTTCCAGGAATATGCTTTTGCCTATGCTTCTTCCTCTACCTCCTCCCCCAACTTCCTAGTACGACAAACTCTGACTAATCTTTCAAAGTTCAGTTGAAATGTCACATGTCTGGGAAGCCTTGCTCACTTATCCCACCATGCCAGGCCCTCTCCTGTGACCCTCACAGCACCTGGTACAGCCCTGACCATACCATTCAGTAAGCGTTTGCCTGTCTGCCTCCCTGTTCCAGAGGGAGCTTTGGGAGGCCCACTTTGCAACCGTGGTCTTATTTACCTCCACGCGCCTGGCTCCCAGCCCGTGCTTGGCACGTGGCAGAACTCAGTACATGTCTGAACGCCTGGAGGAGTTGGCTTACCTCTCTGCTCTGGAGCACTGCTGATGGTGAAAGGGTGCCACTCATAGCGCGCAATGGCGGGGATGTTCAGATACAAGTAATCGCCAGGTCTGTAGTTGAAAAGAGGGGGCCTCTTGATGAGAAGATGAGTCACCTGGGGAGACAAGGCAATCGGCATCATCCGTACGGACCCAAAGCTGCCAGGGGGACAGAGGCTGGGCCATTCTCCACCATAAACCAGGCCAGCCCAGACGGGAGACCCTTCTGTGCCTGTGAGTGGGGGCCACCCCTGCAGCACATCTGCTAACCAGAGATGGGCAAAATTCAGAGAAGGGAGGAGTCAGGCTATGTCTGGAGTAAGGCTCATGGTTTGATCCCGCTTATGGTATAAATGCTGTTTATCAGCAGTCCCTTCCTCTGTGAAGCCCCGCTGACTGTTCTAGCCCCTTTCCTGGAACTCTTGTAGCACTTGGCCAGCATTCCAACCACTAATGGACATTTCCCCTGGGATAATAACATCCTTCTGGAAGATGGCTTCCGTTTATTCAGCACTTACTGTCTTCCAGAGCCGTGTGGAGTACTTTCTTACTTCTGGTTCTCACAGTAACTCTCTAAGATGAATGACATACTTTTTTCACTTTATGGATGAAAAGCTGAAGCTCAGAGAAGTTAAATAGTTTGCTCAAGGCCACCAGCTAGAATACCATGGGATCTGAATCCAATCACAGCTGTCTAATGCTAGAGCCTAGACGTAAACCACACCCTCGTTATTTAGCTTCTATATCCAGAGCCTAGTCCACTCAGAGCTGCCTTCCCTTTCTCCATAAATTTGTCATTTGGACCCTTGGGAGTCCTAGCCTCCATTCTCTCTCTCACCCCAAATTGCATCCTGTTGCCTCCTGAGTCTTTCTGTGATATGCCCTCTCCCCATCCCACAGCCACAGCCCCAGGGTCGAGACCCTCATGAGCTCTCATCTACCTATGTGCAAGAGCCTCCTAAATGGTCTTCTCCAAGCCGTCTTCTTCAAAGCAACTAAAGGAATTTAGCTGGAATATAAACCATCTTAATACCACCACCCTTCCCTCACCCTGCTCAGGGGTACCCCGTAGCCTACAGAATGAGGCTCCATTCATGATCAGGCCCTGCCCATCCCTTCAGCAATACCCTTCTCTGTCTTGTCTATCCAACAAACTCCTACTCATCTCTCAAAACCCAGATATGGTATCTCCCACATTCTGAAGTCTTCCCTAACCTCTCAAAGACAAAGGGACTCTACTTCTGGGACTCTACTTCTCTCATCAACACAGCCCTACACTGTAATGAAAGGCCAGCTCCCTGCTCACCTGTGGACCTGCGGAAAGCGGGAGAGTGCCTGAGCTTTCCCTGTGTCTCTGTCACCTAGTGTAGGGCTTGCCATCTTGCAGGTACTTAACCGAGCATGTTCTATGCAGACCTGGCCTTAAGTGGTATCCTGCCTACCTGTCATTGCCCTTCCTATAGTGTCACTCCTGAAGGACTGGACTGGGTCTTGCAGTTTGCTTATCTCCTCCACTGTGCTGGGGTTCCCTGTTTCCTCGGGAGCCAAATAGGGCATCCAGCTGCTGTAACCTACCACCACCTGGACTCCCTTTGCACCTTGGAGGGAAGGAGATTGACTTCCACAATGCATAGGGCTGCCATGCGGGACACTGCCAGTCCGATGGCCTTCTCCAAGAAGAACAAGGTGCCGGGGACCAGCAGCCACTTCCAGAAGTTGGGTCCATGTAGGATGAGCAGGAGCCACATGGGGAGGTAGGACAGGTGGGTCCAGTAGAACACCTGTGGGTGTGAGGAAAGTAAGCTGCCAGAGCTCAAGGCTTGGGGTGGAACAGAGCCAGGGCTCGGAGCCATCCTTAAAAGCACAGTACCCAGAGCCTTGGCCCTACACACCCTCTCCTGGGGACCAGGCTGGGTAAAAGTTTTGGGAAGCTTCCTTGCTTCTTTGTTCTAGGGGCCTGGACCAGGGAGACTGTAAGGGAAGAGTCCTGGTGCCAGTGGCAAACATCTGATACATCTGCCGAAGGATGTTCTGGGAAAAGTAGAGCACCCTCAAAGGGCTCCTGAGCACCAATGGCCCATCACACCAACCCTTTCTCAGGGAAGGGGGATGGGGACAAAAAGAAAGACAGTAATGGTTTTCTGGGAGTAGAGAAGAAAGTGCTGAGTTTTAATATCTTCCCTGCTACTAGCTTGGGACCTTGGCCTGATATATTACTTTTCTGAGCATCAGATTCCTCATCAGTTAAATGAGGATGCTGACCCAGAGTAGGTGCTTTGTATATTTCTGATATGATCAGATCAGTCCAGGCGATAGCCAGGGTTCTAAACTGAATCCTCTATGACCTCCTAAGTCTTGAGGAGGCTAGAGAGAGGGACGTAAAGATGAAACTAACATGTTTGGAGCACCTATGTTCCAGCTGTGTAGTTACTGGCTTCACATATATTATCTTATTTAATTCCTAAAATAACTTTGAAGGTAGATTATAGCTCTATTTTATAGATGAGGAAGCTGAATGGCCTGTAAATAGTAGTGTGGGGATTAGAACCCTGGTGAACCTGTTCCTTCCCCTCCCTGTACCATCTTGAGCCCAGTTTAAGCCAATTAGGGCAAGAGGACAAGTGAGGAAAAAGGCAGAATCTTCCAGAGCAAAATATTTGCACTTGGAAGACATTAACTACAGTCCAAAGGCAGAACTCAAATCATATGCATAACATACAGACTAGCCTGGGATCTTCCTGGGCTCTGGAGTAATTAGAAGGGACACGGCATGAAACGAAGGTGGGAGCCCAGCCTGGGAGAGGCAGAGGGGCAAGGGCTGGTCACCTCGAAGTGGCCACTCCTGCGGATGCAGGGGCTGGAGCAGACAAACATGAGGAGCAGCAGCAGCAAGAGCGCCACACCGGTCGGGGATGCCAAGCCATGGACCCAGCCAATACCAGGCCTCGTGGTGAGCAGCAGTTCCCAAAACCGGAAGGGGCTAGACTCAGACTGAGCCTGGAGTGCTGGAGACAAGCACAAGACAAGTACAAGCTCTTTCCACTCCATGTTCCCTTCGTGGTCCCCACTCCGCCCCCATAAGAAACCCATGCATGCAGGGACTTTCATCCAGAGCACTGGCTTATCCAGGCACCCCTTTTCCACACACTGGGCAGGAAGGACACACGAGGGCTGGATAACCGAGTGGTCTGTGAAAGACTCGGGTCCCACAATCTCCCCAGCCTCGGGGCCACTCACCGAAGTTCACAATGTGGGCCACAGTGTGCACAAGGGAGAGCCCGACAACCACGTAGCCCATAAGCTGGTGGAACTGGATGTTTTGGTCCAGAGGCAGGACCTGAGCCAGCCACGTGGCCCGCAGCCATGTGAGGCAGCGCCTGAGCATCAGCACCTGGCGGGCAAAGCAGCGGGGAGCCTCAGCTGGCTGTCTCGCTGTCCTGTCCTCCTTCCCCAGCAGTTGTCTTCCTGAGCTGGGTGGGCTTCCTGGAGGGGCCCCCTCACCATCCCCCCAGCCCCCAAGCCTGGGCCCACAGCTGGAGTCTCTAAAGTAGGGTCTCCAAAATTGGAATGGGAAGAGAAAATGTTACAGAACACTTGCCGATATTACTTTTATCTAAATGCATGAGAAGCACATGCGCTTTTACTAATATTTAATATCTATGTTGACATAGTGCCCTCATTGAGTCTATATGTCAGATGGGCACATGTCACGTGTGGTTCTCGAGGTGTCCTAGAGGAAGACCTGGCTTTTAAGGGACTTTTGATGAGGGGTTCCTCACTTGCTCTTTTGCTCTCAATGTAATTATGCACACCTGGATGTGTGGATGTGCAGACTACATTGTCTGGTTTTAATTTAACTAAGCTAATGGCTCCTCACAGAAAGCACACGTATCTTAAAAATGTTCACTGCAAAGAAAGTGCAGATTGAAAATAATATTAATAATGCAATAGCAAGTGACCAAGAAAATGAGTCACGTATCTCCCACTTCTGGTATGAACTTTTTATAGCCAGTTATGAGGTTAAAAATACAATCCACACTCATCAGAAGCTGATAGTATCCAGATGAATATTTAAACTAGAAATGTACATCCCTGATCATTAAGAACGAACCTTGCCTTATAGTTATATACTGCCATAAGTCTATTGGCTAATGATAATAGAGCATGCATGTAATTATAAGTAAATGAACATATATTAGGTTATTGGAAAGGTCTTTGTTTTCTGTTTGTTTTTGTTTTGTTTTGCTTTGTTTTAATTGTAGGAGTGTGCAAAAATGCTCGGTGACCTCACTCCCCGGCCCAGAGGATCAATAACATTGATTCCCTAGTCTGACATTTGAGGCCTCTTGAAGTATTCCCTCTGGTTGGAGCCCTGCCAAGGAGCCAGCTCCACCTCCTTGGGATCCACCACAGGGTTGTTGTGCAGATCAAATTGAAGGTGCTTAGCACCCTGATTGGAATGTAGTAAAGTGCACAACAATGCCAGCTGTATTATTTATGAGCTGTGTGATTATAGACAAGCTACTGTCCCTCTCTGGGCCTCAGTCTCCAATGCTGAGTGTCACCGCAGTTGATTTCTAAGATGTCATCCTGCCCTGGCACCCCAGGTGTCCTCATGTGGGTCGTTTTATCTACAAGGAGCCTACATCAACCCCCTGCCCACTTCCCTACACTGTGTCCTCAGAGCCCTACCACGATGAAGCTGCAGTCAAAGTTGAGGCATTGGCCACAGCCCTTGGCCACCATGACGCTGACGCCGAGGGCCCGGTGCGCGCTAGCTGCCAGCGCGAAGAGCAGCACGTGGAGGCCCACGTAGGCGGTCAAGCAGAGGAGCTGGCTGCGGTGGTTGTGCCAGTAGGCGGAGGTCAGTGGGCGAGGCCGGTACCGGCACCGCGGAGCACTGGGCGGCTTCAGCCAGTGGGCAGCGCTGCGAGAGAGGGGGTCCACTCAAGAGGGATGCGGTGGGGCGTGCTGGGGTCAGAAGGAATCTGGATGGGTCTGATGGGACCACTGGAATCTGAACATAGAGACTCACTCCCTCTGCAGCCCCCCAGCTCTTTGGAGCCTTGTGGCAAGCAGGCCAGCTTCCTTTCAGAGTAGAAAACAGCTCAAACAGCTTGCTTACAGTTACACGGCTAAGTGGAGCTGCGATGGAACTCTGGTCGGTCTGATGCCACATCTGTGGCTATTTTCATTATCTCTCCTGACTTGCCAACTGAGAAGGGTTGTGGCAAATAACCCACAAGAAAGTTAATACATAAAGAGAATGTACTACAAACCTGGCCCTATTCAGTGCTTGGAGTCAGACAAACTTGAGTCTATTACAACCTATTTGTATTATTTCTCCACAGCCCTCATCACATTTGTATTCCTTTAGTTACGTATTTGTTTGATATAAATTACGTGCAGCCCCAGCAGGGCACGGCCATCATTCAGAATAGTGGCTAGTACATAGTAGCTGCCTGACCAAGTTGAATAAATGACTGCCTTTTCAAATTACTTGTGTGATCCTAGGCATATTCATGTGAAGTAACTTTAATTTCCTTTTGTAACTTTAATTCCTTTTATAACTTTAATTTCCTTTTCCAAATGTACCAGTTTATGCTCAGCACATAGTAGGTGCATAATCCTGAGTTGACTCCGAAGCGACACAGTAGAAAATTGAGGTATGACAATAGCCGCCCTGCGGGATAGATCTTTGTCCCCTATGAAAAAGTGGGCATGACTGGGCTAAGCTGGCTTGGGGCACGGTGGGGTGGGGCGGGGTTGGGCTGGAGACCCGCTAGGCTGGTCTGGGCGGGGCTTCGCTGATCTGGGGCGGAGCTGGGCTGCGACGGGGCTGGGCTGGGCTGGGTTAAACTGGGCAGAGCTCATCTGGGGCAACGGGGCGGGACTGAGGGATCGCGAGTGAGTTCAGGGCACTCTTCGCACCTGGACTGTAACCCAACGCGTGCAGTGCCCTTGCCGGAGATCGGGCCGTACCTGATGGTCAGGTTCTCCATAACCCCGGGGAAGCGCTGCAGTTCGTCTCGGAGCTCGTCGAAGGTAATGGTACCGCTGCAGTCCTTGTCGGCCGACTCGAAGAGCGCCAGCGTTAGCTGGTCCAGCTTCTCCTCCGGCAGCGAGATGGCACTCTCCCGCAGGCAGGACTGCAGCACCGTGCGCAGCTCGTCCGCGTCGATGGAACCGCTGCCTGTTCCCAGTGGGGATTAAGCCGAGAGTGGGTGCCTGCCCCCGAGCCGCACTCTGTACCTGCAGGCACCCCTGCCTTGCACAATCATTGCATGGAGTGATGAACTTTTCCTGATCGCCCACCTCCATCCTCCCGCCAACCAACTCCCTTCTGCGAGATAGACCAGGCAGTCAAAGGACCCAGGCAGTCGTCGGACATGTGTCGCCCGCGGCTCGCAAACTTTCCATGGCTTCCTACTGCGGAGCTCAACAGAAATTAACGCCTTCCCAAGCATGGACAATCTTTGGCCTTGGTGCATGCCTTTCTGCAGAATCTGTTGTTCTCCATCTTGTAGCAGATTCTGCTCATCGGTATTGTCCCGACAGGCCACATCTGGGCATGCAATTCCAGCATGAGGCCTTATGTGAAAGTGATGTAAAAAGGAAGCCAAAACTATCAATTGAGATGAAATTTGGGGCGTTTTTCCCCTGTACATATTTTCATTCTTCAGGAGCAGGAGGACCCGTCATTAATGATTCCTTGGCCCTCTTTGGATATAGACACACTCGTGGCAACATTCTTCCACCCCATATTAGCTATGTGATGCTGGGCTATAAGGCATTTAGAGTAGTGAAGCCTGCTCTGCTTGTCTCAGGAAGTGGGATAATAATTCCTCCCTTTAAGAACTGGTTCAAGGACGAGAGATAATTAATTACAAAGTACTTAACACAGAATTTAGAAGAAGGTAGTTGCACATAAATGCAAAGTCTTATTACTTTTGTGATCATTATTTGGGCCAAAGCCAAAGTCCGTAATCACAATCAGTGCAGAGCCTAACATATCCCTCTCCAGCCACACCTCCTATCCCCAGCTTTTCTAGTCAAGAGCCACCATGCAACAGGTTTCTGAGCACATCCCGAATGCCAGTCCCTCCCTTGCACCCTTCACACCCTCTCGTCTGTTGAGCTTTATTCTCTCCTTGGGCAGTGCAAATCCAGGGTCCTCCTTCACGATCATCCTCATGCGCACATTCTTCTTCCTCATCCCTCTGTCCTTCTATTCCCCTGGCCCTAAAAATATCCCATCTCTGGGTGAATCCGACCACCTGTTTTCTCCTTTCCTACTCCGGGGCAGCTAAGTGGCATTGCTGAAGAACAGTCTCCGAGAGGGCAGGAAGTATTTGATCCCCAGAAAGGCCTGCAACTTGCCAGATAGGCCTCTCCTACTTCTCTGTTAAGGTCACTCTCACATTGCCTGCAACAAGTCCTGTCTCCTTCCCCACTTCTGTCTTCGCGAGTATGAGTGTGCTGCTTCCTCCTGTTACAGGCCAACCTCTCCGTCAAACCTCACATATGAGCAAAGCTTGGTGGTCAGAAAAGTCAGTGAAAAGGATCCCATGATGACTCCTGGAGTGGAGTCTGAGGAGGATGCTTGGGAAGCAGGCATGGTGAATTGCCCATGGAGTGGGGGGCGGAGGGAGCTGTCAACTTAGGGAAAAGGGTTCCAGGAATGATGTCTGGTTAGACTGGGAATGGGAGCCAGAGAAACCCCACAGGCCAGAAGGCCTTGCCCAGAAGCAGGTCTGCAGCTAGGCTGAGCTTGACAGGATGGAAGTCCAGCCCTGTGTCTCTCCTGCTCAACACTCTTCGATGGCTCCACATTGCTCACTGCACTGAGATCGAGGCCTATGTAGTCTGGCCTCACTCACCATCCCAGTCTCATTGGGTGCTTCTTTCCCATTTCAGCTCCTTTGGCTCTGATTCCAAGCCTTCTGAGACCCTTTAAGTTACAAAGTCACCGAAGATGTAAATACCAGAATATTCATTGCAGCATCATTTATGATGCCCATTCCCCCCACCCCCAGAGGGGAACGAGAAAGGAATTCTCCATTTTGGTAACAAGGTCTGAGTAAATAGTAATAGTAATAAACAGCTGATATCTATAAAGAGTGTACCTGTACTAGGCATTGTCTTGAGTTTACGTAAGTTAACTACTTTAATCTTCATATAAACATCATGAGTATGTAGTATTATTATGACCATTATTCTCATGTAATACATGAAGAAATTGAAACATGAAGGAACTTGTCCAAGGTCACCTGGTTAGTAACTGGTGGAGCTGAGATTTGAGCCTAGGTAAACTGGCCTCAGAGTCAGAAATCTTAACTACTAGGCTGAGCTACATGGAGCATGGGATCACATACATAACAGTAGGGTATGATACAGGCACTAAAAATAATGTTATAACTACATTGACTTACCATTTCACACCCACTAGATTTGCTATTATATATAAAAAAAAAAATTCTGGCAAGGACATGGAGAAATTGGAACCCTTGTGTATTGCTGGTAGGAATATAAAATGGTGTAACTGCTGTGGGAAAGATTATGGCAGTTCCTCAAAAAATAGAATTGCCATATGATCCAACAATTCCACTTCTGGATATATGCCACAGGAATTGAAATCATAGTCTTAAAGAACTATTTGTACACCTATGTTCATTGCAGCATTATTTGCAATAGTCGAGAGGTGAAAACAACCCAAGCATCCATTGATAAATGAACGGATAGACAAAATGAGATACATATGTACAATAAATTATTTGTTATTCAGTCTTTAAAAGAATGAAATCTTGTCACCTAGTACAACATGGATCTTGAAGACATTATGCTAAATGAAATAAGCCGGTCACAAAAGGACAAATATTGTGTGCTTCCACTTATATGATATACCTAGAAAAATCAAATTCATAGAGACAGAAAGTAGAATGGTGGTTGCCAGGGGCTGAAGGAGAGAGTAATGGGAGTTAGTGTTTAACGGGTACGGAGTTTTAATTTGGAAAAGTGAAAAAGTCCTGGAAATAGATGGTGGTAACGGTTGCACAACAGTGTGAATATACTTAACGCTGCTAAACTGTACACACAAAAATGGTTAAAATGATAAATTTAATGGTATGTATACTTACTACAATAAAAATGATGTTATAAAGCAGTATAGTCTTACATGAACAAACGTTCAAATTGTTTAGTAATAAAAGACAATATATATAGTATTGTTTTAAAAATGTGTGTTTGTGGTCAGTTAGAAGACAATATAGAAAAATATTATGGGTAATTTTTGCTTTCTTATTTAAACTATTCTAAAATGTTCACTGTGGGCTTAGATTATTATTGTTATAAAGGAAAAGCAACAAAGAGATTTCTTTTTTCAAACATAGAAGAAAAAAAAAGGAAAGCTCTGGTTTCTGGTGAGTCGAATCGAGGGCATTCGTCTCCTGGGCCAGAATCCTCTCTTCTCCCCCATTCCCCACAAAGGGGAGGCAGAGACCAGACAGACCATAGGTGTGGCATTGGATAGAGAGAGAAAGAACTGTCAGCCTTACCTGGAGAAAACAGCCCTGTGCTGGGCACGGCACAGAGATGGGCTGATTCCCTTTGTCCCCTCCCACTGAGTCCCCTCTCTCCCAGAGTGTCCTTACCATCGACATCATACACCTGGAAGAGAAATTTGAGTTTGTCCATGGGGTTGCCGTGAATGAGCAGGTTCAGCGCCTCCTTCAGCTCCTGGAGGGTGATGGTGCCGCTTCCATCGGAGTCAAACAGAGCAAAGAACCGCTCCGCAAAGAAGGGCTGTGGTGGGAAAAGGGGTGGAGACGGGGTGGTGGAATTCGGACAGGACTCTAGTGCTATCCGCCAACGAGGCCACACCACGACTTCAGTGTCCATGGCCCATCCCGCCTGCTAAGAGCAAGTTTGGGCTCTGGTGAAAGAACTATTCAGAACCCTACAGTGAGGATGCACTTGTGTCTGGGGCTCAAGCCCCCTTCTGGCCCCTGGGCCTGGGCATTGGTATAAGCTCTGTGTCCCTACATACCATCATCTTCATCAGCCTCGCAGTCCTGACCTCTGGTGGTCCCTTAATCAACATGGGAAAGGGTCAGACAGAGGATCCCCCTGTAGGATCTCCCAGGTCCTGTCTATCCCTCTTAGGGTGACCTCCAGAGAAAAGTAAACCCTGAGAAGAACTTACGGAGTAGATGTCACTTGAATACCTGTGTCTTTTCCTTGTTGTTTACACTGCCTACCATATACACTTAAGACGTAGTCCTAAATGCCAATTCTCCCTCCCTCCTTCTTTCTTTCTTTCTTTCTTTCTTTCTTTCTTTCTTTCTTTCTTTCTTTCTTTCTTTCTTTTTCTTTTTTCTTTCTTCTCTCTTTCTCTCTTTCTCTCTCTCTTTCTCTCTTTCTTTCTTTCTTTATGTCCTGCATAGCCCCTCCTTGCCAGATCTGGTGGTAGGCACTGGAAAAATAAAGAAGACAGGCTTGGTCACTCCCAGCTCTGCTGCGCCCTGGATGCTGTCCTCCAGGCAGGGAGAGAAGCCTGCAGGGATTTTGTGTCTGACCTAAAGAAACCATGAGTTCACATGAAGCATGAAGTCTAGTGTGGACAGTCAAGGCTGCCCTGGCTTTACTCTTTTCCCCAGATCCATTGAGTATTTGCCTTTATTATTCTCTACCATCCTGAATGGCCTCTGTCTTAAAACATTTCACAGCTTCCTGTTATGATGGTAATGTGTCGTTAGGCAGAAGGTCTTTTTTTCCTTCCCTACAATTACAACGGAAGGAGGCAGAGCATTTAGAGTCCTTAGTGGTACCACAGGCACCGGCAAGTGAGTGGCCCTCCAATCCAAACAGGGGCATTCAAACGTTTGTTGGCTCGCCTTTATCAAGGACACAGGCCACCAAATGCCATCGCAAAGGACAGTTGGGGAGAGAAGTTGGCTTCTGCAGGCTCACTCCTCTGATCTCTCTGCTAATGTCACCATTGTTTTTCAAGCATGCAGACTATTATGGACGTGGGCAGAAGACCACGAAACTGAGGACTGGGAATGGTGTGATGGTGGGAAAAACTTATTTCCTGGAAGGAGGCTTACATCATAACACTGCCTCTGCCCCAGAGGCCAGTGGGAATTGTGAGGTCAATAATTTTTCTCGAGATTTGACAAGCTACTGATTTCCAACTTCATGTGTTGTTTCGAAGATCATAGGAGGTATGGCAAGCAAGAGAGATGGAAGGGCCCCAGTAGCACAGACAGAAACACTTCGATTCTGCTAGCATTGGAGCCTTAAGCCCGGAGGAACTCTCAGGGCCCTCGCTTCTGGAGTGGACACTTGCCTCTTTTACATTCAGGGCTGTTTTGAATTCTTGCAGGTCGATCTCTCGGTCTTCTCCTGCAATGGTCTCAAACTGCTGTGTCACCCACTGAAGCCATTTGGCATCCTCCTTGGCACTCACGGTGCTGAGAGACAAAGGAGACAGGCATATGGGTTTGGCGAAGCCAAGGGCTTACAGTGGTCCCAGGACCTCTGCTTACTTCTAGCGAGGGCCTCAGGCTTCCCATGGGGTTGACTCAGTACGGCCATGGGAGCAGAGCCTCCTCACAGCTGCTGCTTTCGTCTCTAAGTCACTGTCTCTTCTTTTCATCTCCCATTGGCTGGCCTAGGTTTGTGTCTCTTTAGGTTCTGTAAGGACAGGGCCCCAGTGAGATGGACCCAAGACTGTGGACATAAGGTTAAAAATGGCACACTACAGGAGCGCTGTCAACAGGATGACAATGACTTTCCCACTCACATTTACACAGGTCTGTACCGTTTCCCAAATGCTTCCTACCCACTACTTCATTTGGTCTCTGTGACAATCTGGTGGACCATGATATTTTACAGGGAGGAAATAGTCTCAAAGCAGTCGAGTAATTTAGCAAAATTTACTCAGCAGTTGAGAGACAGAGAGACAGTTCAAATCCAAAGCCAGTGTTTTTTCCATCACTCCCCAGGGCCTTCACCCTGTGCTAGAACACTTATAGCACAAGCCACCCCGGAATTCAGACTTTGGGTCTTGACTCTGCAGGTCCAGGGCTCATTCTACAAAACCCCAAGGGTATCAGCTGTCTAAAACCATCACGGGTGAGCTATCTATCCAATGATCTGAACAGAGGTTAGTGATGAAATGAGAACACCACTTCCTTAGGCATCAGGACACAACAAACCAAAAATGAGGCACTGAGTGAGGATTTATAGCAGCATCCTGTTGCTACAAATTTTCCTCTGAAAGAATGGCTACCTATAAGTTTGATATAACTTTAAATAATTTAGCAAAATCAGTCCTCATTAGTTGGAGATTCCATATTTGCAAATTAACCTACTCGTTATTTGTAACTCCCAAATCAATACTTGCAGCATCTTAAGCAATCCTTGTGGATATGAGCAAAGCAGTGATGAATTTTGAATCTCCTGATGCACACGTTACCAGCTGAGGTTAAATAAGGCAACATTCTGCCTTCTTGTTTCAGTTCTCATACTGTGAACGAGTGTCTTTTTCACCATCTATTCAGTGCTGCATGTTTCACATTTCCGTGCCTTTGTTGGTGATGTTGCTCTTTAAAATAGCCCCCTAGAGTAGTGTTGAAGAGCTGTCTAGTTTTCTAAGCACAAAAAGGCTGGGATGTGCCTTACAGAGAAAACACATGTTAGATAAGCTTTGTTCATATATGAGTTCTAGTGCTATTGACTGTGAGTTCTATTTAACTTTAACAAATCAAAGTTAAAGGAGTCTTTAAACAGAAACACATATAACACAAGGTTATATACTGCTCGTTTGATGAAAAATTTGTGCCCAGATGTTGGCAGGAACCAAGATGTATTTTTCCCTAGAAGTAATTGTTCAGGATTCTCTACCTCAGTGTTTACAGTGACTTTATAGAACATAACAATCATGAATAACAAGAATCAACTATATTTATAAATAAGGATTAAAAATAAATGAGTTAACTTCTGTTTAAAGGACTAGAAAAAGAATAAGTACACACATACACAGGTAGAGGGATAGACTAATAAATATAAAATCTAAAATTAAGGAACTAGAAAACTAAAAAAGATCAAAGTGATAAATTTATTTCGATTATGATGATGGTTTTACAGATATCTATAAGTTGAAACTCACTAAATTGTTCATTTTAAATATGCAGTTGTACATTAATTATGCCTCAACGTAGTGAAGAAACAAATTAGTTCTTTGAAAAGACTAAATAGAAAATCATGAATAAAGAAAAAAAGTGAAAAAAATTATAACATTAACATTGAGAAAAGCAATAGAACCCCCAGAAAATGGAAGGCTACAGAAATATAAGAATGTCAAGTGCAAATGTTTAGTGAACTTAGAGAAATTAATTAATTTCAAGAAGTAATAACCTGAACTGACCAATAATCATTTAAGAAATTAGAAAGGCAGTTAAATGTTAACCATTTAAAATAATGTCAAACCCAGCTTGTTTTCATAGTCAAGTACTATCTGATCTTCAAAGAATAAGTCCAATGTCAAACTTTCTCAAATTGTAGAAAATAATGGTAAGTTTTACAATTTATTTTACCAAGCTAGCATTACCCAATCTCGATGAAGATAACACACACACAAAAGTAAATTCTAGACAATTTTAACTTATAGAGATGCAAAACTCAAACCAGAATATAACCAAATTAAAACTTGAAGTCTACTTTAAAAAATAATAATCTACCTTTATCAGGAAGGACTTATTCCAGTAATTTAAGGACAGTTCACTATTAAGAAATCTATTGACAACCTTCTACAACCCAACAGTACAGTCTGCTAAAGAGTAGTGGTTCTCAAACTGTCTGATATATGCCTGTTAGAAACAGAGGAAGCTCGCTAAAACACAACTTCGGAGTGGGACCCAAGAATCTGAACATTTAATCAGAACTCTGGATGTTTATGAACTACGCAGTGTGGGCCAGGCTCACAGCTGGAGAAACGCTGCCCTGAGGGTTAAACAGCCTCCACTTACTTCATCTCTCACACAGGAAGATATTCCATAAAGCAGAGAGAGCTCCGGAAAATAAGCTGCAGGTAAGTGCTAACCCAGGGAGAGTGGGGATTGGGTGTCTCAGAAATATGTGTTGGCCTGCAGAATGAGAAAGGTATCTCTGGGTATAAGGTGGAGAAGAGACTGAAACGGCTGGAGAGAGGTAGGGGGCGAGGGCATAGGATGTGAGGACGGAGGGGGGAAGGCAATTCCGAGGGAGACACAAGTCCTGACAAGGAACTGGGGATCTTCAGATGCCAGAGTTCCAGAGAATAATGTGCTCACAGAGGCTAGAATTGTCACCAAGAGGCCAGGATTTTAGGTCCAACCTTGCTTTGTATTAACTGAATACCTCATCCCACTGCACTATAGTTTCCTCATCTATGAAATGTGACAAGCATCCCTCCAGCCAAGGGCTGCCCTTAGGACCAAATGAGATTCTATTTGGGAAAGTACAACTGACGAGTACTGTACCAATGTTAGCTATTGTTATTAGTGTGAGTTGGCCAATTCCTTATTTTACAGATGAGAAAACAGGTCCAGAGAGAGCTGGTGGCTTATGCAAGACTGCACAGCTTGCTAGTAACCAAGCAAGAGCAGAGCTCAGTTTTCCTGACTTCTGCAGGCATAGTCACTCTTTGAAAGTCTTGCCCCGCCCCCAAAAGCAAAGAACACTTGCCTTTCCTTTGTCGCTGGCATGGGAAGCTTGACAAATGAACCACTCACCCTCTGTGCCCTTCAGGGTCTGGCTGGGTGGGGTCTCCTGGTATGCTCATCCTTTCTCCTGTCTTTCAGACCACAGGTCCCAGAGAAGCTGCCGTCTGTACAGTAGCCTCTATGGTAAAGCCCACAGCTCACCTCTCCCCAGCTCCTCCTCTTTCAGAGTTTCTTAAAGAGCTGCTCACACCCACAGCCATATGTTGACTGGCAGCTGGCTTGGTCTAGAGAAATTCCAAAAAGGAAGATTGATGCAAGGGCGGGGCAAGACTTTCCCTGGGAAGAATACTGGCTGCCTTCCCACTGCCCCCATATCTTCTACTTTTCCTCCCTTAAGGAGAGAATGCAAGTAAGAGATCTAGAAATGCGCCGCGAAAAAAATCACCAACAACTGGAGGCAGGCCCTGCTCCATACCAATGAGCTATGTGAGACTTATACGATCACATAAATGTCAATTACCAACAAAAATGTTGAGGCGCTTACTCTGAGCTGAGCCCTGTGCTAGGACTTTACACATGTTGTTCAATTTACTACATGATATGACCCTGCCTGGTGGACGTTAACAGTATCATTTTATGGATGAGAAAAGGGAAACTCAGATGGGTAGAGTAACATGTCCAGATGGCTTGGCAGGAATCAGCTATGATGTGCTGACTCTGGAGACTGCATTAACTATGCAAGATGTTAAACTCAGCCCCAACATACCATGAAAAAATATACTGGAACAGTCATTTGTAGGGGTTCCTGGTCCAAGGGATCCAGGGAAGGACAGAGGTCTGCAAGCTCTATTTGTTAAAAATGTAAGAGAAATTATACAATTACTTAAATAAAGCCACTCTGCAACTAAAATTCTAAGTGCTTATTATTTTTTGTCCTACCTGGCAAGAGATCAGCTTGGGCTGTTAAACCTCGACATTTGTTGAAAATTAGGACATCCTACTAGTGACCTTAGATGTTCCTGGTTTATTTCCAAATGAGAGAAATAATTTTGGTTTTGTTTTGTTTTAAAGCAAGTTGCTAGAGTTTACACCTGTCAGAATGACTATCATCAATAAGTCAAAAAACAACAAATGTTGGCAAGGATGGGGAAAAAAGGGAAACTCCATGCACTGTTGGTGGGATTGCAAATTGGTGCAGCCACTATAGAAAAAAGTTTCATAGTTCCTCAAAAAATTAAAAATAGAACTACCTTATGATCCGGAAATTGCAGTTTTGGGTATTTATCCAAAGAAAACCAAAACAATAATTTGAAAAGACATATGCACCCCTAGGTTCACTGCAGCATTATTTACAGTATTCAAGATATGGAAGCAACTTAAGTTATGGTACATATGTACAATGGAATATTACTCAGCCATAAAAAAAGAAGTCTTACCATTTGCAACAATATGGATAGACCTAGAAAGTATTATGCTAAGTGAAATAAGTCAGACAGAGAAAGACAAATACCATGTTATTTCACTTATACATGGAATCTGAAAACCGAAATAAATGAACCAACAGAACAGAAACAGACTCATAGATACAGAGAACAAACTGGTGAGTGCCAGGTTGGGAGACAGGGGGGTTGGGGAGGCTGAGTAAAAAAGGTGAAGAGCTAAGAAGTATGAATTGGCAGTAACAAAATAGTCATGGAATGTGAAGCACAGCGTAGAGAATTTAGTCAATAATATTGGAATAACTATGTATAGTGGCAGGTGGGTACTAGATTAATGGGGGAGATTATTTCTTAAATCGTATAAATGTATAACCACTATACTGTACATCTGAAACTAATATAAAATAATATTGAATGTCAACTCAAATTGAAAAATAAAAATAAAAATATATATATATATACACAAAATTGAAAAATAAAAAATTAAAGCAGATTGGTAGAAGAAATTTCTCCAATTCTGTGGCCTACATGGGATACTTTAAAGGGCTCTTCGGGTGGTAGTCATGTCAGGACTCTTGATTTAATGGGGGCTCAACGGAAGCCCCTCTGCTGTTACCCACATACTCCTCTACCCACAGGCTCAGCAGTTCTCATTTAGGCCAGGCCCAAGGCAAGATAAAGTTTGCAGAACTGAGATGATCTGATGATGATCTCTAGAAATGTTCTCATTCTGACTTGGCAAGAGATTAAATCCATTGGGTCCAAATGATTTAATACAGAATTCCAGGGAGGATGAAGAACATCCGCTATGTTCGGTTTTTCTCCCACAAAGGGAACTGCCCCAGGGTTCGCACTGAGATGACAGTATTTTAGGAGGCCAGTTTCATGATCTCAGTTTAGACTTGCCTTATTTTTCTGAGAATCATGTTTGGAAAGCCCTTCAAGGTTGCAGAGTTCAACCAATCCTTTTTTTTAGCTTTGATTCCTATTCCAGCCTTCCCCAGCCATTCCCGGTGGTCACTGGTTCTCACTTGCATGCCTCCAGTGACGGGATGCTGACTCGCTCGGGAAGCAGCAATTTGGGGGGATACTTTGACTGTTCAAATAGTCTTCCTCATACTAGAGTGAAGACAGAAATAATAAAGAATTGTATTAAGCAGTTTCCAAATGAAAAAATGTTTTGAAGAAATGAGCCAAGTAGTAAGTATGAATTATGTTTTCAAGTTATGGCCAACTATGGGGGAAAAGGAAGAATGAGAAGAGATGAGACAGAGTTACCTGTATCCTATTGTCATTGTAATTATCTGTGCATCTCTCTGGCTACCCCACTAGACATGAGCTCTTTAAGGCAAAACCTATGTCTCATTAATTTTGAATCCCAGGAAACCAACACTATGCTCAGTACACAGTGGGCATTCAATGTATATTTGTGGAATGAATAAACCATCCTCCATTGAACTAATACTTATGAAAGACTTATCACATGCCAGGCACTGTGTAGGTATACAGAGATGAGCATCTAACATGATAAAGGCAGATACAGAAGTATGTACGTGGTGGAGAGAGAGCGCCAAGAAGGAGAGCATCAGGAGGACTTCTCAGTGGAAGTGACTGATCTGAGATGGGTTTTAGAGTATGCATAGGAGTTTTTCAGGTAGAAAAGGAAAAGGAAATTCTGAGCAGCAGGAAGATCAAATACAGAGGCATGAAAATGAGGATGCGTTCTGCGTTTGGGGAAGTATAAGCAGTTCGGGTATAACTAAACCATTACATGGGATGGAACAAGCTTGAAAGCAGAACTGGAGTGGGAAGCAGGAGTCGCATCATGAAGGGTTTGGTATGAGGCAAGCAAAAGAGCTAGGACTCAGCTCTGGGAGCTGGAGAAGGAGAAACAGCAGATGCTTGCCAAAGTTCAGGCAGATAAAAGTCTAGTTTGTACCCTAGTAGCTGGACAAAGTGCAAGTTTTTAAAAGGAAGATGATCAACATTGTGAAAATTAATTTTTAAAGGGGTCTTCCTTTTAACAGACATTCTAGAAGGACAGAATTTTTTTTCCCAATAACATTTTTGCATTATTATAAAAGTTATATATGTTAATTATGAAAATCAGAAAAATACCTAAAAGCTCAAAATATGATTTTTAAAAGTCACTGTAATTCACCCACTCAGTTAAAATCTCTGCTAAAGTTGAAGATTTATCTCTAGCCTACTGTAGAAGGTAAGCCGGTATGGGATCCAGAGTGGGGTTGTGTCTGATGAACTCATCCACAAGAGCTGGTTTGCCTGCGGGAAAGAGGCCACTGAGGAGAATGGTGTCAGTGGAGGGCTTGGGGTGGCACTGGAGAAGAGGGAGGGGAAAGCATGTGTCTGTTCTTTAGCTCTGCTCTTGGACTCTGGTCTGAGCTCTCTGAAGAGAGGGGATTATCACTCAGTTTTGACCAAGAACTGCAAAGCAGACAAAAGCTTTATTTGGAGGTCTTGAGAATTGTGATTGGAAGACACAGATTTGAGCAGAAACCCAACTGTGATCTGAAAAAAGAGTCTATAAAGACAGAAAAAGGGAGCTTGAAAGGGGGGTATACAAGTTGTTTTGAAAGAGTTTGATTGGTGCTGGCAAGCTGACTTATTCTGTGCTCAGGGGTCCCCAACCTGGACTGGTAGCGATCCTTGGTCTATTAGCAACTGGGCCGCACAGCAGGAGGTGAGTGATAGGCCAGTGAGTGAAGCTTCATCTATATTTGCAGCCGCTCCCCAGCGCTAGCATCACCGCCTCAGCTCCACCTCAGATCATCAGGCATGAGATTCTCATAGGAGCACCGGTCCCTGGTGCCAAAAAGGTTGGGGACCGCTGCTGTATATCATTGGCTGCTAGGTGGAAATTTTATTTCCTTATAGAGAGTTCAGTGATGCAGAGCCAGTTCCAGGCACTGTTTCAGGGTGTCGCCATTTGAAGTTTAGTTCAGTTTCACAGGGAGGGGTATGTGAGCTCAGCTTTCTAGATGCCTCCTGGCTCCGTTTCACAGTATCAACTCCATTTTGCTGTTTTTATTTCATGGGGTTCTCTCTCCTCTTTTGCAGGGAATTCAGGTGGCTCTGGTACTGTTTGGACTAAGGGGTCTTGAATATTTGGGGGCCCAGGAGATCACCCCTGCACTAGGAAGTGCTTTTCGAAAGGACACCAGCTACAGGCAGTGGGAGGGGAGATGCCCTCAAATGACTGCCAGATGGTAGACAGTCCCATGATACCAGAGGGGCCAGACCTGAGGCAGGCTGGCTGGTGAATACGAGTGAGGCACCCAAGTGCCCACACAGAAATGCCTGGGGAAAACTGGAAGTGGAGTAAGCAATGCCATCAACAAAAGGTGCACATAAATGCTAATGACACTTCCTTCACACCCACAAGACTGAAGTCAGGAAAGTAAGAAGCTGCAACACAGAACTTCCAGCTAAGATGGCATTAAGTTCACTTTCTGATGCATCCTCGTCTGTACCACATACTAAGTAATGATAGATAAAATATTTAGAAAAACTTTTAAGCTGCTCTCAAAAATAAGATAAACATTTCTGTTGACCAAAGATGAAGCAGAAACACGCAACAACAGCAAATGAAATGGAAGCTCTGGTCCTGCTCAGCTCTGGGTGCAGAGGCAAGCAGAGGCTTCTGGGAGCTCTGCTGTGGGGAAGAGATATGAACCCCTCAGCTGAGGCGGACCCTGCTTATGGGAGAGGGGTGAAAAAGCTGTGACTGACCATCGTCGGGGAACTGCGATTTGTATTTTGTACTTAGAAGAAAAGGAGAAGTTGATGTAGCTTCCTAGCCAAGACCTGGGCAAGGCCTACTGCTGCTTGGTGACTGGACCCACGTTATCTTCCGATTCTCATGGACCAGAGCGCGAAGCCACCAAGGTGTGGCCAATACTAAACTGCAGGAATCAGGAGGCTGGGTGGAAGCAACCACAAAACTTCCAGAGATGGGCCAAACACACACACACACACTGTTCAAAATGAGTCAGCAAGCTGGTATTCCAAAAGACCCAAAAAGAATGAATGCTAAGAAGACAGCCAGTCAAACCAACAATAGGGAGAATTCATTCTGTGAAGAGTGAAAATAGTAGACTTCAAGCATATTTAGAATCCTCAAAAGGAGAAAGGAAAAAAAAATATTCATTTAAATAAATAAGGATAAGAATTTAAGAAATTAAAATAGGCAGAAATGAAATCAACCACAGTTGGTGTTATAGAAAACACAACTAGAAAAAATATGGTATTTAAAAATGTTTAATTATTCAACGAATAGGACAATTTTTAGATTAGGCATATTTGAAAAGTGGATGTATAATCTCTAAGATAGTATTGAATGATTCATTTGGAATCATTTTGTAACTTTTTTCACTTATCAACATATTTTAAGCATTTTTCCATATTTTTAAATATGAATATGTAATAATGTTATAAACTAGTCATGTTTGGACAGCTAATTTTTTCTATCTATTCCATTAAGAGTAACTTAATTTCTCAAGTTCGTGAGAAATCTTGTAATTACATCTTTTTCCAACTTTCCAATGGTTTCTCTAGACGGAATTCCCCAAAGAGGAATTACTGATCTCCAAAAGTATGAACTTTTCTGTCTTTCAATATAGCCAAATTACATCCCAAAATCTTGAACTAATTTTCACTTCCACCCATGTTTTAAGAGAATGTGTTTCACCAAACTTGTGACGACTAAGGATTATCCTTTAAAATATTTGTCAATTAGACAAAAAATGATACCTTTCAGTTTTTATTTGCCTTTATCTGATTAGTAATGAAGTAAAACGTCGCCATGGAAGGAAAACTCATGACATCCTCTTTTCCTCCTTTCTTGGGTGAAGTGGAGTGTGTTTTACTCTATGGGGGCACAGTGCTTCTTTTACATAGCCATGCTCCCAATAGGCTGTTTTTTTTTAGAATAAAGTATTTTTTCCTTTTTTTTTTTTTGTCAAAGACATTACGTGTTTCACTTGAGCCTTATATCAGAGTATTCATTATTCTTAGGCCTGATATTAGGTCTAAAACCTCTGAGTTTGTAGGCCATAGAGTTCTCCTGGTTGCTACAGGGCAAAGACCCTGCTACGGCCACGTTCCTAGGCCAGCAGAGCTGGGAAAGGCAGCTGAGGTGTGGACAAAGACAGGGAAGAAGGTGGGTCACCTGTCTGCGCTCCTGCCTGTGGCTGCCTACCACCTTGGAGCCCGCATCACCTCACCCACTGAAAGATAGTGACCTGCAATTACCCTCTTCCTTTCTGTGTCATTTCCCCCTTCTTTGCTTGCTCACTCTTTTTCCAGCTATTATTCATCAGTTTCTCCTTAATAGTAAAACTTCCTGAAAGAGTTGCCTATACTCAGTCTCCGCTTCTTCATTTCCCTTTGTGGGAGGTAATCCACTTCAATCAGACTTTGGTCCCCCATAGAAAAACCTCTCTTAATAAGATTACCAATAACCTCCTCATGGCCAAATCCAGTGGTCATTCTCAGTCCATAGCAGCCTCCGACAAAGGTGAGTGTAAGGGTGTGGTTCTAGGAGATGTATTGTGCAAAGATATGCTAATGGCCAACTTCTGCTTTTGTAACCTACTAGTCACTAGAGCAAGACAGGGAGTAGTGATATCCTCAGGTGCCAGTCTCCCGGAAACAACAATTTTGCACCAGACAATAACAGCCAACTTCTTCCGCTTCTATAATCTGCTTTTGTAAACCAGGGTGTGGGGTAATCTGCTCAAAGATATGCTAACGGCCAACTTCTGCTTCTGTAGTCTGCTTGCTTGTTCTAGGCTTTATAAACTGCCTCTTTTGGGAGCTCGGGGCTGATTCTTTCTAGTGGGGAGAATCAGTTGCTGGCCGGCTAATAAAAGCTCACAATTCATCTCAATTGGCTCCATGGGTCTTAAAGTTGATCACACCACAACACCTGACTCCTTCTCAGTGTCCTGACTTATTAATACATCCTGTTCTTTTATCTGACCTTTGAAAGTTGGGCTGAGTCTTCAAACCTCTTTTCTATCTAGATTAACTTCCTCATTAAGCTCATCTAGCGCCATGATTTTAAAGTGCATCAACAAGAGCATGTCTTCAGCCCTAACTTTGGCCCTGAACTATGGTCTGATAGATCCAACTGCTTATTTAACATCTCCACTTGGGTGTCAGTATGATCTCAAACTTAACGGTGTCCCTAACTCTGAGTCATCCTTGTGCTTCCATCTCATTGAATAACCTCTTCCCATTTGCCAACGATTCAGACTAAGAACCATGGAGTACTCAGAGTTCTCAACTATTTCTCTCCTCCCCACATGCCTGACATCTAATCCACAAGCAAATCTTGTTGCTTCTTCGTTAGAAATAGATCCATAATCTGTCTTCCTCTTTGCAGCTACCACCCCAGCCAAAGCCACCATCACTGCTCACCTGGGCTATTCTGACAGCCTCCTGACTCACCTCACTCTTCCACCTTCAAACCCTATAAGTGTTATGGAAAAATCCCCAAAGCTCCAAAAATCAGACCAGCAAAAATCCAAGCAGTAACCCAGAGAAAGAGAACTGTTTTATTACACCAGCGGTCCCAGAAGAGCTAGTGCTCTGAAAATCTGGGCCCAGAGCTTAAGGGCAATTTCACTTTTATACCCATGTTGTTACAGTTGGCATGGGCTGATTTACAGACCCCTGAAATTGCTATGTGCTACGGGCAGTTTCTAACAAGCACTAAAGCAATACTTCTTGAGGGGAGGGGATACATCTGTATAAACACTAAAAGCACTGAACACTTAAGGGAAGGGTTAGTTCTTAGTTGACCCTGAGATTTTTGGCCTATGCAGCAAGCATGTTTACAGAAGCAGAGCAAAGGACTGATTAGAAACGTTGGCAATTTAAGTGGGAAATTCTCTACTCAGCTGTCCTGGAGATTCTATTCAAATATAAATTAGATGAGATCACCCTCGCTTAACACCTTCAGATGTTTTCTCAAACCACTTAGAATAACCACCAAAGCACCCCCACCCCAGTCCCCCAGTCCTCCATGACTTGGCCCCATAACTTGTGTTCTCTCCCTCAGTCACCCCCAGTCACACTGGTCTCAATATTTTTGAAAATACTGAGACAGGACATCATTTGTAAAATTCTTAATCTTTTAGCAGGAAATAAAACAGAACATCTCTTGTAGAGTTAATCTTTTTAGTTACAGAATTAATCTTTTTAGTAAACCTCATTTTCTTCCCTCCTTTCCTTGGGAAAAAGGCCCTCTCCCTCAAATCCTAATAATTGCCCTGGCAACTCAGATTCTCGGGCTATTGATAAGAGTTATCAGCCCATCTTTAAGCAGAAATGGTGTTAAGCCAGGCAGAACCCATAGAGTCTGATGGGGAAGGAGACTTTAAGCCAAAGGTTTTTCTTTTTACTGTGTAAGAAACATATTAACTAAGCCTGTTTTCCTTTACTCACTTAATAGGAAAATCAATAATAGAAATTAATAGATGTATGATTTAAATAATGAGTTTGTATTTTCTTTTCCTTGTCTAGGGACTGAGGTGGCACTTCAGCAGGAAACCCAAGACCCCACCCTGACTGAGGCAGAAAAGGAAAGAGCTCCTTGAAACTCCTGTAGATAGGAACTATGGGCCATTCTCAGCAGGAAGCAGATACGGAAAAACAGACCTCCCATCCCTCAACGTCCACACTAATAAGGAAGTTCATGGCTCTTAGAAGAGGTAGGCAAGAAAATTTGGGAGTTTCTGGTCTGCCTGCAAAGACACTGAGGTCATCCTCTTTTAGAAGAGGTCCACCCTAATCCACCCACAATTAAGCAAGCCAGAAGGCATTTTTTAACTCACAGGAAGAAACCAGTAGGCAAAGAATTAGGTACCACTTTAAGCCAGTCACTCGCACTTGCGCAATGAAGAGCCCAATATCCTTCAACTCAGTTGAGCCTCATCATACCATCATTATAATATGATGCATCATTATAATATGAAGTTCATTAATATCATTATAACAGACTGAATTCTGGGGACAAACATGCACAGAAAGCAAAATGATGAATCACTGAGTCCTGTTGATCTTAGTTGTCAATCAAGGAAGCCCGTTCCTCTAAGAAAAGTAACCACCCACAGCAGAAAGGGATAAAAACCCCAGAGTCTTTGTTACCAGGCATTTTGAGCCATGCTTCTCTTACTCGGGCCCACTTCCACTTCTGGAAGTGTACTTTCCTTTCTAATAAAACTTTTATTTTCTACTGTATTTCGGTGTCTTGCTCAATTCTTTGTTCGAGACATCAAGAACCTGGACAACGTGCCCACTCCCTGGTAAAAATACCAGTCACACTTCTACCCCAGGGTTTCTGCACTGACCTATTCCTTCTGCCTGAAACTCTCATCTTCAAGAGATCTGCCTGGCTAACTCCCTCACCTCCTTCAAGCTTTTGCTTGTCTCATACCTTTTCATTGAATTCTACACAGAGCACCCTATTTTAAAATTGGGTCTCAAACCACCCCAAACTATTCTCCCTCATTACCCTGCTCTACTCTTTTCTTTCCAGACATGTACATTTTCTAACATGTTCTATAATGTGCTTATTATGTTTTCTGTCTGCCTCCTTTCACTAGAACATCACTTCTATGAAGGTGAGGACTTGTGTCTGTTTTATTTGCAAATGAATCTCAACTAGAATAGTGCCCAGACTGTAAAAGTCACTGAATATTTAGTGAATGACTAAAGCGGGTCGGCTACCTCAGCATCCCACAGAGGAAGCTCCCTACTTCCAGTCGACCATTCACAATGCCTCACTGCAGTTCTAAGGAGTGTCAGCAGGAATAGAGGACCAAACAACTCCAGCATTAATCAGGAGAAGAGGCGTATACACCCAGCCTAACTCACTGCATGGCCTGCGGAAGTCTCCTCTTCTTTAGGAGTCAGTCCTTCACCTGCTCAAAGGAGATTTTGTTTTCTTTCTGCTCCCTATCTCATGACACAGTATCACGGCAGATAGGAATATATATTTTTTGAGCCAAAAAAGTTGTCCTCCACACTATGCAACTCATGTCTAGGAGGGAGACTCACAAGTGCTGTTTAGGGGCCATTACTCAGGATTATTTCTTCCCCCCTGGAGGCCTGTCCACTGGTTTGGTTCCCCTGGGGTCAAATTAAATAAATAAATAAATAAATAAATAAATAAATAAATAAATAAATAAATAAATAAAGTACAAGCGCTTACTGATGTAACCAGGTGATTCTAATGAGATGAAGTATTGTCATTTCCTTCCCTTCCAATCCCAACCCAGAAATGACCTCATGAAAACAGGGCCGTTAAGGTCATCCAACATTCTAGCAAGTGCCATTACCATTCCTAACAATACATAAAATTTCAAAGGACATGAAGTTTTCGCCAGCTTTTTCTATCTCCTGGAAATCTGGGACAAATCTTCCTCCTCCCATACCCCCTTCAGAAGCACCTGGCACAGAACAGACATTAACTCACTTTCACTCACTCTGAATATTGTTTTGATTATTCTCAACAACCTCCTTTGTTTCCCAAGTTCAAAAAAAAAAAAAAAGGACCCTAATTAGTCCTCTTAAAGCAGAAATAGCTGAGTGCACATGACCCCCGTCTTCCCACGCAGGAGTCATGGTCCTGATGATTCAGGGCAGGGCAAATTTCTCCGAGTGTGAGAGAAGAGGGTCCTTTGACAAAGAGCGTAGAAAGAATTCAACACATATGCCAAAGTTAAATTCAAAAGGAAAGTTTATTAGTAAAGGGTAATATTCTATAGACAGAGTGTGGTCTCCTCTCAGAGGCAGAGAGGAAGAGGGACAGTGAGAGGAAGAGAAAGAGAGAGAGAGAGAGAGAGTAAAGGCACTGAGAGGGACTCAGAGTGTTCAGGGAATTCAGTTTATAAATCATTCATTAGTTCCCATTTCCTTTGACATGGATATATAGCGAGGAAGAGACAGAGTACATAGTGTGAAAAGATAGAGTAAAAGGCCTGCTGACAGTTCCCGGCCTTTAACCTTTAGGTCCTCCATGGTTTTAGCCATAGGGAATGACTCTTGGGTCTTGTTTCCCCTTCGCAGGTGTGGGGAATGGGCTGTTAGACATCCCAGCAGAAATCTGAATAAAAGTGTCCTCCTGGCCTGGCTGCAGACTTGATCAATATATTACAGTCTCTGATTGTGGCTTTATTAACATTTTAATTCTCTTGCCTCCTCCCTTCATTACTGATACTACGGCTCATCCACCACCCACAGAATTGGCACTTGGGTGCTATTTGATGCCTGAGGCCAACCTGCTTCCTTTCCCTGTTTCTCATTTTTCTTACCTGTATAAAGGGGTCATTTAGACCTAAGTCCATGAAGTCGTTGGGCTGCTTTGAGATACCACAAGTTCACCCCTAGCAGGTGGGACTGGAGCCATGCTAGCTTCTGTCCCCCTTTCCTTTTCCTTCTGGAGGTGTCGGTTCAGTTAGTATGGGGCCGAGCTCCAAACGTGGCCAAGAACATCTCGTTTTGGCCTCCCACTCCCCTCTGAGTGCTCTCCACTTATTGTTGCAGCCATCAAATACACATGCAACAAGAGCCAGCTGTTGCTGCCACCACCACTCAGTTGAGGAGACAGGTGACGTGTATGAGACACGCTCCTTTTTGTAAAAGAAGTCAATGGTAGGAGGGGGTTGCTGTGCGGGCCCAGATGCAGAAGGAAGTCTACCTCCCTCCTCCCCATTCTACCTCCATTTTGGGTCTTGGAGAAGTCTAGAGACGTATAGAAATTAGGTCTGGGTGCAGTCTTGGATATTATTTATTCCTATGGCTTCTAAACATTTAAAATTAATTTTCAGTTATGTGGATAAAATTTTAACTGACCTCCCCCCCCAAAAAAAAAGTGGATGCCGATTTTTTTTTTTTTAAATAAAAGATGTAGGCAAACTTTCTTTTCTAGATGGAGAAACTGAGGCCCAGAGAGTGGTCATGCTTCCTGGAAGTAACTCAGAAACTGGTTGAGCTGGGCCTAGAACCCTAGTCTCCTAACACAAGGTGCTTTCCACAGCCTCCACAATAGGCAATGACTTTAGAATATGACACTCAGCTCTGCATTGCAGATGTAAGGAAGAAAAAAGCAGGGTGGAGTACGTGCAGTGTAAGCGGAAAAAACATCTTAGCCTGGTCCAGGAACTCTGTCAATTTATATCGTAATCCGATTTCCTCAGAATTATTTTTTGGAATAATGTTAGTAGCTATAAATTTAGACTTTTCGTAGGAAGAAATCAAAATATTATTCTTTCCCTTTGTTTTTAAGAAATACCAAGAACCATCAGGCTTTGGGAGTCCCAGAGGAAGGAAATATAAACTTTGTGAATGAAAAAAGGGCTTCTATGGAAAATAACCTCACAGAGTGATCTAATCATAAATTCCTAACTGGGCAAGTCAAGGTGGGTAGAAATGTCCCAGGCATATAACGTTTTAGTGAAAGGTTTATCTTTGCCTTAAGCAAGCCCTGTCTATTGTTTCTGTGCATCTAGATTAACACACCTTTGAAATAAATTGTAACCACCCTCGAGAAAGCACATGATCTCTTAACTATCCTGCAAACCAATCCTCCTTGCTTTCTCCCACTTACATGTACCCTTCCTTAGGTTCCCTCTTTAATTTCAAATGCATGAAAGAAGCTGCAAATTGTCATCCTCTGGAGCTTTTGAGATCTTGCTCCCTGGCATGTGTTGTCAGTTTGGCTCAAACTTTTTACAAAAATTCTCTACGTGTTTGGATGTTTCTTAGACCGACGGCCTCAAATGTTAGACTTTATAGCGAATGTCTGTCACTGTGAATCATGGCCTGAGATGTTCACCAAAGCAGAATTGCCTTCCCCTGCCTTTCTTTACCTTGCCTCGTCCACCTCCTCCCTCCCCCCCCCCCCACCGTTCCCTTTTCTTCCTGTAACTCTGTATAGTTTGTACCCACAGGAATCAGAGCATGATTCCTGTGGGCGGCGGCCTAACCTATTCCCGGATCACTGGTTCCATCAGAGAAGCAGTGAGACCTCTGGCAAGTCAGTGCATCCTGGCATTTTACAGGTTCCATCTTGACCAAACATGTCTTAGCCAACTGACAAGAGGCCTTTGCTTTTCTCTGACTTCACCTAAACCTGCTTCTTAAATCCTGGGGATGTAGAGGGGTTGGGCCACAGTATACTTTGAAAAATCTCCAGAGTCAGGCCATTGGTTTTCGTACCAAGCATATGCTAGCTCTCCTCATTTCTTCACCCAGGGAACTCCTATACAAGAGCCACTACAAATGTTCCCTTCCCTAGCCCACTCTTCTTCAAAAGACCTAATTGAGTTCTCTCCTCTAGTTCTCACTCTACTTTGTTTTTACTCTATTGGGACATACTTGAACTGAACAAATTTATTAAGAATTTAGTATACCACGATAATTTATTAAGAAATTAATTTTATGTCATTTATTGTTTTCATTGACTAACCTAGAAAGACCAAAAGCTTTTTGGAGCCCATCTCCTTGGGAAGTAACCTGATTTCCTTCTTATAGTCAATATGAGTTTTCTAGCCCCTTAAGGAGCAATAAACAATTCTTCATGTTTTCGGGTCTGAGAGAAGCTGAGTGAGCCAGGAGAGGGCCTGGTATGAGAATGGGCTGCCCAGAAGACAACCTCTGAACGGGACTTTATGTTTAGAAAGCAGTGGAAGCAGTTAAGCCAGATTACCCCAGAGGGGTGGAGAATGGACATTTGGTGCTCCAAGGCAGAGTATAAAGATGTTTTTAGGTAAAGAACACTTGTCTTTAGAGAATGTACTGCATGCAGCACAGAGCACTGAACACAATGTCTTCTTGAAATAACACTGCTGACTCATTCACACACTAGTGCTGTTAGAGACATCTTTTAAATATTCAGGACCCAGATTGGTGTAGGGATACTGGTGACTTGGGGGGAAGGGGAGGTATCCAAGCCTCCTGCACACAGGGCTTGGAAGGCCGGGCCTACATCTTATCATCAGGAGCAATGGCTGCCATGGCAACTAGAGACTGTGCAACCTTTTTCATACTGCTAAGTTCTGGGGTGGGACTGAGGGAGGACTTCTGCAAATGCAGGGGAGAGGAGAAAGCAAGAATATGAGGATACAGAATTACTGTTCAATCTTGCTTAAGGAAGACCAAACAGGATTTCATTTCATTGAAAAAAAGAAAAAAAAAAGTCAAGTACATAGTAAAAACTGAAACAGCTCTGGAGAGTAGAGAAAGAGAAGAGAGTGCCCCTCCCTGCTTGGTCCCTGCACCCGCTTTCCAGGGTGATATCATTGGTGGTGTTGGGTTTGTGTGGTCATGCATGACACAGGATTACAGAGCAGCCTAAACACACACACACACACACGCACACATGCACACACACACACGCATGCACACATGCTGGAGTATACTGTTCCGTCCTTTGCCTTTCGCCATCTGCTTTGAAGAGCATGCTGTGTCAGCTCACTCAGCACCACCTCATTCTTTTTAATGACTAGAAAGCATCCCATTTCTGGCCCCTTTTTGATAGATTTAATTCGACTTAGACACCCTCAGGAATGTTACGTTAACTGCTCCCAAGTGTTATGGTATAATTTTGTTTTTATATTTACATATATATTAACATATATTTACATATAACATTCCATGTATTACCAAGATTTATATCTGCATCTCCCTCTCTTCTAGGATGTGAGCCTCCCACAAGCAGGGTCCGAAATGGAAAGAGGTTTTGCAGTGGCCAATGGTTAAAAATGGGGGTTGGGAGACAACTCTAACAGGGACACGTAAGGAACTCCTTTGTAGTGTTGGAACAGCTATGTATCTTGACTGTGGTGATGGGCACACAAATCTATATGTGTGATAAGAGTCCATTGAACCACACACATACACACACGTACGCGCAGAAATGAGCAATACATGTACACACTGGCGAACTCCGAACAAGGTCTGTGGAGTTGTTGTAAAGATAATTTCTTGGTTTTAATTTTATGCTGTAGTTTTATTTACGATGTTACCATTGGGGGAAATTGGGTGAAGGGTACATAGGACTTTCCTATATCATATTGACAACTTCCTGTAAAACTGTAATTACTTCAAGATAAAAATTTAAAACAACAGCAAGTTTGGGGTCTCCCGCATCCTGGTATTTTATTACCAGCCTCTAGTACAAGCCTTGGCACAGAGAGGTGCTCAGTACATGTAAGCTAAAGAAGCAAAGAGTCTCCTCTTTCTGGGCCTCAGTTTCTCCATCTGCACAATGAGGCCGCACATCTCACACATGTCCAGTCCTCACATTCTGTCCTGTTTGGGCAGCACATACTCCTGCCCGTGAAGCCAGTCAGATGACTGTCCTTCTCAGCATAGAGGTCCCCACACATTCTTCCTTCTCTCTCTCTCACCCCACAGGCTCCATAGGCTGAAATCCCATAAGTTTCCAGCAAAATATAATGATAGTGTGACAAAATTGGTAGCCAAATTAAAATCTAGATCTTCAGAGTGCTAGCTCCTCTGGGACCAACCCTGGTGCTTCCTCCAGGCCCTGCATGGTTGCCTGGGCCTCCTGATCGAAGAGTCTGCTAGTGCAACAAACTTTTTTTTCATAAGTCATTTCTGTGTCTGCATGTCTAATCCTGTATTCTTGATTACCTTTATAATAATCAGCACAGAACTAAGCACTTATTCTCCATTGATCATTTCATTGAATCTTAGCACAATATAGCTCTTCTACCTGCAAGGTTTTTCTGGCTGGTTTAACAATCAAATAGACATGAGACAAGCAACCAAATTGAATACATACACTTGTATGGGAACCCCAAAGATAGGAGAAAGTCAGAGACCCCATATGCAGGAGAGGTTCAGAGATAGAAAGGGAACATGGGTGTACAAGACATCCTGAGCTAGGGGTGGGGTAATGCACCTTGCGGGCTTCAAAGGGTCATTGCAGGATGATAAAAAAGAATAGACTTGAGTAAATAGAAGTTTGTCCTGCCCTGTAGGTAAGTCGAAAGTAATTACCTCTGATAATGTCTTATTATGGTCAAGGCCCCTAATCAAGTTCTTCTAGGTAATCAGTGAAGAGGCAGAAGTTTCTCTTGAGCCTAAGGTTAAAGTTGCCTTTGGCTCAAAACAATCCACATACCACAGAGGCACATCTTGGGGTGACTCATTTTGAACCCCTTTAGGAGTTTATGGGAACCCCCATTTGCCCTCCTCCTGCCAGCTAATGTAATAATAATAATGAGGTAACTACTCAATGGTAACAGGCAGATCAGAGTGGAGGTTGGGAGTGTGATCTTTCAGATTGGCCTGTGTAAATTCTGAATCCTGGCCCTGTCATTTTTAACTACATATACTCAGGCTTTAGTGTCCTCACCTGCAAAATATAACAGCACCCACCTTGTTGCAGAATAATCAGACTGGCAAGATACCAAGCAGCACTTGGAGAGTTTGAGAACTCAGATTTATTATGCCAGCACTCCCAGAAGAGCTAGCACTCTGAAGATCTAGGCCCCAATCTCAAATGCAACCTTGCTTTTATAGGGCTTAATCAGCAGTTACAGCTTTACAGTTGGCATGGGCTGATTGGTTAATTTGTCCTCAGGCATTTACAGACTGTGGGAGTTGCTATGGGTTACAAGCAGTCACAGTGAAATTTTCAGACAGGGACTCAGACAATACATCTGTTATCTAGACAGAACAAGCAAACGGAGGGATGAGTGTTTAGTTAATTTCAAGGTCCCAATGCCCTTTGGCCCATGCAGCAAGCATATCTACAGAAGCAGAACAAAGAGCTGATTATAAGGTTAGCCACTTGAATGAAAACTTCCTCTTCAACCTCATATATTGTGCTGAGATTCAATGAAATGATCAATGGAGAATAAGTGCTTAGTTCTGTGCTGATTATTATAAAGGTACTCAAGATTACAGGATAAGACATGCAGACACAGAAATGACTCATGAAAAAAAGGTTTGTCGCACTAGCAGATCCTTCGATCAGGAGGCCCAGGCAACCATGCAGGGCCTGGAGGAAGCACCACGGTTGGTCACGAGGCAGAGGAACAGGGAAAATCAAGGGTAAGAGTCTTTATTTTCATTTCCGTGGACGAGATGAGTGAGGCAAAGTAAGCATATTTAGGATTGACTGGTTCGAATAATTTTGGCAGGTTCTGGAGAACAGTGGCTGTCCCTAGGTGTCTGGTACCTAGCCCTGGGGGTAATTGGGGATGGGGAATAGTATCCCACAGTGTAAGAGCAAAAAAATAAAATTTGGGTGGGCCTATGGGTTCTGGATTAGTTGGTTTGCATATGAAAAGTGCACTTACAGTTACTTGCATTCTTTAAGAACTAGCTAATCCTGGGAGGGTCAGCAAGGCCTCAGAGGTTAAGGCATAAAATACAGAGAATAAAAAAACTTGGTTAAAACACTGATACATGCCCAATACATTTTTATCACACTGGTCAGACCGTGTACCATATGCCATAGACATTATCTTATGCCTTCCTGTAGCAGTTCTGCAAAGTTATTTTGATCATCCCCTTTTCATGAGTGAAAAAGCTGAAGTTCAGAGAGTTCAAACAATTCACCCAGGGCCACAAATCAGTAAGGAGCAGAACCAGCATTGGACCAGGTCTGACCCTTGTGCTCTGTACTCTGTTTTATATAGGTCTTTGTATGAGCCCTCTGGCCAGGATGGGCACTCACAAGGCCTCCGTTTATCAATACAGAAGAGTGGCTTTGTCCTTGGAATTAGATAGTTGCAATGGTTGTAAAACTTTATGAATACGCTAAAACCATTGAATTATACACTTTAAAACAAGTAAACATTGAATAATAGTGATAACACCAAATACTGGTGAGGTTTCAGAGAAACTCACGTATTGCTAGCAGTGAATATGAAAGGATCTAGCCAGGAAAAAGTGGGCAGTTTCTCATAAAACTGAACGTGCAGCTAATGTAGGAAGGAGGCAAGAGAACTAAAATGTTAAATCAAGCTATATTCAGAGACTGCAATATGATGATCAGCCCTGCAGAACCTGCAGAACAAAGGAAGAGTTCTGCTGGGATTGCTAACAACCTATTTCCCCACAAGGTGAAGAGAAAACAGGAAAACCATCTGTAAGTGGCACCCTCCACAAAAATCATTCATTCCCTATAGCTAATACCATGGGGACCTACGTATGGATTGAAGGCTGGGAATTGCCAGCAGGCCTTCCATGCTACATGTTCTTACCTTTTCATGCTACCTACTCTTATGCTTCCTCACTGCATGTCTATATCAAAGGAAAATGGGTAAACAAAGTTTTTAAACTGTAACTCACAGGAACTAAAGAATGATATATAAACCACATTCCCCCTTTTCACCCTTGTCTTGGTTGTATGTCTTTGCTTTCTCTTGTCTTTGCTTTTTCTCCCTAATAAACATTTCTTTGGACTCTAACTTTGGCGTGTTTGAATTCTTTCTTGCACTCCACCGAGAACCTTCTTCTGTCTCAGTGCAGAGTGTGAGCCTTCCACCCCACTCCAACTCTGGAGAATTTTCCCTGTCCTGCATTCCAACTACCCTACGGTACAACAAAGCATTTTGACATCTGGTCATTTATTCCAGAGAAATAAAATCTCATGTTCACACAAAACCCTGTAAATGAATGTTTATAGAAGCTTTGTTTTTTAATAGCCCCAAACTGGAAACAGCCTAGAGGTTCTTAAACAGGTGAATGGTTAAACATACTACTCAGCAATAAAACTGAATGAATTGATTCATGCAACAACCTTGATAAATCTCCAGAGAATTGGGCTAAGTGAAAAATGCCATTCCCAAAAGATTATGTACTGTATGATTCTGTTTGTGTAACATTCTTGAAATGACAAAGTTATGAAAATGTAGAACAGAATAGTGGTTACCAGTGATTAGGGAGAGGTGAAGGCAAGAAGAAAGAGGTTGTGGCTGTAAAGGGCAACATGAGGCATCCCCCTGTGGTGATGGATATATTGTTTCTTGTATAAATATCTATATCTTGGTTGTAATATTGTTTTAAAGGATTTAAAGGATTTAAAGGTTTTAAAGGATTTACTGTTGTGAGAAATGGATGAAGAGTAGATTTCTTTGTATTATTTCTTACATTGTATGTGTATTTATAATTATCACAATATAAAAGTTTAATTAAAAACTAGTAGTTCATAGGGGTGGCTCCATAGTGTAGTGGTTAGCACATCTGCTTTACATGCAGAAGGTCCTGGGTTCGTGCCCCAGGTGCGCCAGGCCCTGGGTGTGCCAGGCCCCAGGTGCACTAGGCCCTCGGGTACACACCCCAAGTGTGTGGGAGGAGACACCCCACCTTCAGAGATCCAGTCCTCAAGAGGAAATGGCAACATCCATAGGTGAGGGGTGGAAGTGGTGGTGGGGGGGCAGGAATTAAAGAGGGGGAAAACAAAAAAAATGACTAGTAGGTCACAATAATGAGACCACTTACCGCTTAGAATACCTCTAAGAACAGTAAAAATGCAGATCATTGACAATACCAAATGCTGATGAGGATGTGGAAAGACAAGAACTATCTTCTCTGTTGCTTGTGGGAATGCAAAATGATACAGCTTCTTTGGAAGAGTTTGAGTTTCTATAAAACTAAACATACTCTTACTATATAATCGAATGATTGTGCTCCTTGGTATTTACCCCCCAAAATTGAAAACTTATGTCCACACAAACATCTGCATATGGATGTTTATAGAAGCTTTATTAATAATTGCCCACGCTTAGAAGCAATCAAAATGTACTTTAATAGGTAAATAGATAAATAAACTGTGGTACATTCAGGCAATGGAATCTTATTCCGAGCTAAAACTAAATGAGCTATCAAGTCATGAAAAGACATGTAGGAAACATAATGCATATTACTAAGTGGCAGAAGCCAATGCGAAAAGGCTACATATTATATGATTCCAACTACATGACATTCTGAAAAAGACAAAACTATGAAGACAGTAAAAAGATTAGTGGTTGTCAGAGGTTGAGGGAGACAAAGGGTTAAATAGAGCACAGAGAATTTTAGACCAGTGAAACTATTCTGTATGATGCTATAATTGTGGATACATGTCATTATACACTTGTCCAAACCCACAGAATGTACACCAAGAGCGAACCTTAATGTAAACTATGGAATTCAGATTATAATGTGTTCAAGTAGGTTCATTAATTATAACAAATGCACCACTCTGGTAGGGATGTTGATAATGGGGGAGGCTACGTATGTGTGGAAATAGGGAGTATATGGGAAATCTCTGTACCTTCTGCTTAATTTGCTCTGCTCTAAAAAATAAAGTCTATTTCTTTAAAAAAGTTAAAATCATTATAACACTAGAATAAAACAGAAGAGTGCTGTAAAAACTCACAGTAGGAAAAGCAAGATGCAATACCTAAAGCTTCCCAAAGGCAAAAATGTATACATTTGATTTATAAATGTTTTAAATTTCTACACGGAAAAATCAAAAGATGAATAATAAACTGAACCAAATATTTGTAAAAAAACAATACAAAATTCCTTATTATATAAAAAGATTGTATGTATCACTAAGAAAAAACAAACCAATAGAGAAATAAACACAAACAGATCATTTCCAGAAACAAATAAAAACATAAACTTGAAAAAAAGTCCAATTTCACTCATAATTAAAGAAATATATATTAAAACTAGATAACATTTTCATCTATCAAATGAGCCGAAACGTAAAAGTTCGCTAAAATAGTGTATGTTCAAAGGTGTGAAAAAACTATCAAAATTGAAACAAGTCTACACGAAAACCTGCTCACAGATGTTTATAGCAGATTTATTCATAATTACCAAATCTTGGAAGCGATTAAGATGTCCTTCAATGGGTGAATGGATAAACGGTAGTATATCCATACAGTGTAATACTATTTAGCACCCAAAAAATGAGCTGTCAAGTCACAGAAAGACATGGAGGGATCTTAAATGTGTATTGCTAAGTGAAAGAAGCCAATCTGAAAAGTCTATACTCTACGCTTCCAACTATACTGTATGACATTCTGGAAAAGGCAAAAATATAGTGACAGTAAAAATATCAGTATTACCAGGGGTAAAAGGGGTGTGAAAAGAAGAGAAAGGGATGAATAGATGAAGCACAGAAGATTTTTAGGATAGTGAAACTATTGTGTATATTGCTGCAATGGTGGCTACATGTCATTATACATTTGTCAAAACCCGTAGAATGTAAAACATTGTGAAACTTAATGTAGACCAGAGACTTCAGTTAATAATAATGTATCGACACTGGTTCATCAGTTGTAACAAATGTACCACACTAATATGTAAATGTAAATAATAGGGGAAACTACGGGGGAGAAGAGGGAAGTATGTTGGAGCTCTGTACTTTCTGATAAATTTTTCTGTATGCCTACAACTGCTCTAAAAGAATAAAGATCAATTTTAAAAAAGGTCACTATTGAAGGATTCTATAAACTAATTATTTTGAAATTATTATATTTATATTTTAAATATATAAAACACATAATATATATTAAATAAATAAAATATATTTTATGCTATATTATTATATAAACTAATTATTTCCAATACACACTGGACCACTGGGAAACCAAATAATAGTGAGAAAGTTTCTCTTTATAGACATTCCAACTAATAAAGGAAGGAATGATATCTCCATTTTGCAATACCTGATGAATTAATCTATCTAGGTATTGATCATCAAAGCCTGCTGAAGGTACAAAAGGAGATACAACCAAATGGTAAAATAGGACATCATCTTGACAAAAAAGAAGAAAGAAAGAAAGAAAGAAAGAAAGAAAGAAAGAAAGAAAGAAAGAAAGAAAGAAAGAAAGAAAGAAAGAAAGAAAGAAAAAGAAAGGTAAAAGAGAAAAACCTGAGTCTGATAAAGATCCTAGATCCAACTACTAATTTACAGAAAATACAAAGGACAAGAAAACATGCTAAATGGCATCATGGGGATGCAATCAGCAAAATCTATGTTGTGTAAAACCATACATAGGTCAAATGACAAAATTCTCTGATGAATTTCAAGAGGTGGAAGAAAATCTTTATATTAAAAGAGACTTACAAGTCAAATCAACCAACCTCAATTATGAACTTTACCTGGATCTTGATTCATACAAATTCTAAATTAAAAACTTATTAGACAATTGGAAATTTGACTAGATATTTGATGATATGAAAGAATTAAGTGTTTATGTGTGATATTGTAATAGTCTCTTTTTTAAACTTATTGAGCTTCACACTGTTCAATTTACATATGAAATGAAAAAGTATCTAGGATTTATTTTAACATAAAATAGGAGAAAAGGAAAGGGGATAGGAGTTTAGGTGAAGTAAGACCGGTTATTAGTAGAAAATTAGTGGATGATGCGTGTGTAAGTTTATTATATTAGTCTGTTTATTTTTGAAAGTTTGAAATTTTCCATAGTAAAATTATTTTTAAAAAATAAGCAACAACAGTAAACATTAGAGTGTTATAAAATCTATGTAGTCCTTTTTATAATACAGCTAATTGTGTGGGAATTACTTTTAATCCCTGTGATTCTCGGTCTCTATATTCGTTCAGTGACCAAATCCTGCCAATTTTACCTCTTAACTGCCACTTCTTTGTATCTGGTCCAAGCTGAGTTTGGCCTATGTATAGTACACGTCTACTTTTACCTATCTCCCAAAGTGTAGCCAGGGTGGTATTTTTTTAAAAACAAATTTGATCATACCCATCCTTTGTTTAAAATCCACTAATGTCTTCTCATAGATCGTAGGATAAAGGCTAAACTCTTCAATATACAATTTAAGGCCTTGCAGACCTATTCCAACTGACCGTGCATACCTCACCAACTCTATCTTGAGATACACTCCCTTGACTGTCTACGCTCCAGGTACTTCTTAAACTTACCATACTCAGTGCATTTGCACATGCTGTTCCCTCTACACAGAATCCCTCCCTCCCCCTTACACACACTCTCAGGGTAGCTTTCCCATTATTTTGGTCTAGGTGAGGTCAAATTTCTCACACCTTCATAACAACTTGTCAGAACTGAAATTTAAAATTTGTCGAAAGTATTTGTTTAATGTCTGTCTTTCCTGCTATAATATAATCTCAAAGAGAGAAGGAACTAGGTCTTATTATTGTATCCCGAAAGCCTAGCATTTTGTCCTGCATATAGTAAAAGGTCAATAAATCTTTATTATACTATAAATGACTGGCTTGGTGAATAAACAAACAACAAATAAATAAATTTAAATGTAATACTGTTAAAGTCATGAAACAGAATTACCTGCACCATAATTACAATATTACACAGTTAACCTTAATGTTAGTCATACTCCCAAATAAAATATTTGCAAAACTTCAATGCATATATATAAGCAAACAAAAAGAGGAAATAAATGAAAATGACTTCACTACAAATCCAGGTTACAGTCCCTCACTGATATTTCAAAAGTGCTTAACAACAAAGGAAAAGAGGTGTATGTTAATACATTATCCACCTTTCAAAGGCGGCACACATATAGCCAAATAAAAGTAGTTCTGATACAAGGTCCTCCTATGCTATTCAGATGGAAAACTTGGCTTCTCTGAAAGGGTAATAAAAACCATATACACTATAATTTTACATTTATATGCAATTATTTTAAAAAGCTACATATATAGGATGCACACTGTCTCTTAACTCACAAAATGGGTGAATTTAGCTAATCTATTCAAGTAAAACCAAAGCTTAGACATTTTCAAGATTAGATCTTGATAACTTTTTAAATTAATGAGAAAAAAGTACAAACTCCTGAACCAAAATTTTATTTTAAATTATTAGGCTTTTTAGGGCATACGAAAAATTTTCATAACACGACATGTAAAGATGTTAGCACATTAAACTACAATAGAACATATTTTTATACAACTTTTGAATCATTAATATGCTCATTTCTCCTGTGAATGAATGCCCAGTTTGCTTAAATCGCCTTCGTCAAGGAACATCAAGTAGGTTTAAAATTTTTATATTGTTGTTTAATAACTTCCTAATAAGGTTTAGAGTTTCTGCTTGACTTATACATATGTCTCTTTTCAATGTATTTAATACTATAGTAGCTTTTTCTCTCATCTCTGGTGGAACATATTTAATATCTAAATATTCAGATAACTTAGATCTAGAATTGTACAGCATGGTAATAACAGTACCAATGTCATCAATTTTACCACTTCGTTCTGATGGTAAAAACTGGGATTCGTACATTTTTTCTAACTTATGTTCTGCCGCTGCCGCTAGAGCAAGGCTTCGCTTCAGGTGCTCTCTAGAGGCTAGAATGTCCTCTCTATACTCTGGCTTGAGACTCTCAGCATGAGGTACATGGTGTACCTCTGAATTAATATCTGAAATTTTTTTCAAAATGTCTTCATTACTCAAAATCAGTGTGTATCTTTCAAATGGTAGTGTTTGATATTCTCCTGAGAGCTGAGGAACATCTTCTTCTGTGGAGGTGTCGAAGTCAGTCCTCAAGGTACCTGGGGATAATTCAGTGACATTTGGCTCTGGCTTTGGTGCCTCAGTTGGTTTTACATCTGGCTCTGGCTCTGGCTCTGGCTCTGGCTCTTCTTTTTCAATATAAGGTTCTTTTGAATGTAAAACAATAGAAATATTGTTTGGTTTAATAGACCAGAACGCTGTACTTTTAGTCCGTTTTCCCCTCCTTGCTTCCAGTGTGAAGTCTCTAGTAGGGAAAGTTGTAGCTCCGTCAGTGGCGGGGTTGATTAGAACATCATTCGCAGTTGAAGTGTCATCGTGAGTAATTATCTCCTTAAATTTTGATATCTTCGATCTCATAGGATAAACATTATTTGAAGACTCTGATTTTTTCTCATGGCCTGGCTCCCTAGTGGGAACACTTAGTAGTACGTTCTGTAAAACTTGTACATAATGATTCAAGTTTTGTTCTTCGTCAGGTGTCACAGTTATGCCTTAAGGGAAAAAAAATCAAACGATAAGTCACATCTATTATCATATATGACATACTGACAAAATCTACTGGCCCAAACCTACTTCACATGCCATCACTTAAAAGTTGAGACAACAAACCAAGAAATAAAGCACCTCTGACACAGCCGACTCTCAAAAAGAGCAAAATTATCTTTTCAGATTCTTATTGAAACAGATGAGCAAGATTAATGCGAAAGGCGCATATTAACACAATTCTCTGCATCTTTTTGCTTTTATTCTCCCATTTAACTTATGATTCAGTAGGCAACTTATTAAAACAAAATTCTTGATTATGTCTTCCAACACAGCAGTGTGCTGGAGTATGTTCACACTGGCTCACCAGAGCTGTTTATTAAAGTTTTAGGGATTTTATGGGACAGATCTTAAACATAGACATCATTTAAAAATTAAATTATCTAAATTTGCAATTAAATAAATTATATTAAAAACAAAGGTAATAAATATTCAAAACTCATCACTTTCTTATTATTTCATAATACTATTTTCTATGCTCTTGAGGTTACTTACATCTAGGATATCTGTATGATAGAAATACTATATAATGGCATACTACTGTATATCTTTTTCTACCTCCTTGTTCAGTGATGTCAAATAGGTAGCTTGAAATCAACCATGATGGGGCAAATACTATAAATCAGGGCTTACCCATCTCTCCAAAAAGTCAGTTGTTAAACATTTATCAGTATACCACTGCCTTCAAGCTAGCAAATATCTAACTACAACCTGTGGATCATATCTACCCTCAGTTTTTGTAAATAAAGTTTTATTAGAACCCAGACAGTCTTGCCCATTCATTTCTATATTGTTTATTGCTGCTTTTGGCTGCAACAGTAGAGTTGAGTAGTTCAACAGAGACCACAGAGCTAAAAATGGTGTCTGGCCCTTTCCAGAAAAAGTTTGCAAGTTCCAGTGTAAACCATCAACTTTTCACTCTTACAACAAAAATGACCCTTGTATTTATGTTAGTATTTTGCAGCATCTGAGTGGTGAAGCCTCTCATTTCCAATGTGGAAAACAGAAAAGATTGTTGAATAAGATATTCCTAAATTCTGCTCAACTCCCCTACTCCTGAGACAGGAATTTTTAATGTTAAGAGCTGAAATTTTGTATTGCCTGTAATTTTGAATTGATTTTACCACTATTGTGGATAAAAATTGATTTAATTCAAGGAAGTAAATCACTTTTTACCAAACTCTAATGTATAGCTCCTACCTGAACCTTTTCTCTGCAGGCAAAATGAAATATAGTAACAAACTTTCTGTTCAGGAGGCACTTTTATTCAGCTGTTTGACAAGCATGAAATAGTCTAAAAATGCTTTATATTTACATTCCTCTTTCTTCCTTAACTCTTCTGTTACAACTTAGACCGGATGAAGTTTAATCAATATGGAAAGCATATTTTTAAATTAAAAAAAATTTTTAATGGGAACAGTTTACACTTTGATTTTGGCTCAGTGAAACTGATTTTAGACTCTGGCCTCTAGGGAGAAAATAAATTTCTGGTATGTTGAGACACCATAAATTTATGGTAATTTGTTATAGCAGCCACAGAAAACTGACACAGGAATATAATAAAATCTTCTGAAAAACATAATGCAAACTTCTACACATGGAAAGATACACCATGTTCTCAGACAAAATTCAACAACGATGTGATAGTAAAAAGATACTACACTTGTCTAGAGATCTAGATTTTAAAAGTAGATTCTCAATTTTATGTCATGCTTAGAAACGCCTTGCATGCTTCAAATCCATATGATAATGACTGGGCAAAAAAGGAAGCTATATAACATAAGTTAGATTTTTATATTAACCTTATACTCATATTTTTAAATCATGGACATAGTATCATACTTTGTGGATTTAAAAAAAAAGACAGAAGAGTAACAACAAACTCATATGGATAGTTGCCTCTAAGGAGAGGAAATGGGACTGAAGTTGGTCATTAAAAGGGACTTTAGACTTATCTATAAAAAACACACAAGCACACACACCCAATTACTTAATATAGTAAACCATTAAAAGTTACATTTTAAAAAGTTAAATATCTTATGTAAAAATTGCATTGTCTTGAAGGAAAATATTAAGTAAAATGAATATGAAGCCTAGTGCAGAGAAAAAAAAATCTTTGATTCTGGTCCTGGCTCTATCATTTTCTATCATCATGACCTTAGGTAATTACTTAATTTCTCTGAACATTTACTTAACCAGAAAATTAAGATACTTTATCTGCCCTTTTATCTCATAAAACCAAATAAATTAGACGTTTGAAAACACTTTAAAAGCTACAGAGCACTATATAAGATAATAATATACTCTATAAAGGTAATTGCTTAGATTTCTTACTTTGAAATATAAACTTAAGTCCCTAAAAAAGAACATCAAAAATGTGATTTGGATACTAAATGGTAAAAACTCTAGAAGTTTTCCCGCTAAAGACAGAAACGTCAGGTGCTAATATCACCATTACTGTTTAGCATGGTATTGGAGCTATTAGTCAAAATAATTAGATAAGAGGGCATAATTGGAAGCATGAGAATTCAGAAGAAAAAGGTTAAATTATCTTTATATGCAGATGATTTAATTCTATATCTAGACAACACACAGGAATCCATTGAAAAGCTACCACAAAAGTAGCGAGTTAGAAAATCAACATACAAAAATCAATATATAAATATAAACCAATTATGAGATAAAATGAGAAAGAAGATGCTATTTTAATAATTAAAAAAATGAAATAAAATATCGAATAATAAATTTTAAAAGACATCCTTAAATCTACATGAGGAACTATGCTTTGCTAAATATAGATGTTCAGAGATCATATCCTAATCCATGGAACCTATAAATATTACTTTACATGAAAAACAAATCCTTGCAAATGTAATTAAGTTAAGGATCTCGACAAAGGGGATTATCCCAAATTATCTGGGTGGGTTCTAAATCCAATTACAAATGTTTTTATAAGAAAGAGACAGAGATTTGATACAAACATAGACAAGGAGGTGATAACATGGAAGAGGTAGGTGGCAAGGATTAGAGTGAAGTAGCCACAAGCCAAGGAATGTCAACAGCCACCAGAAAAGTGGAAGAGGCGATGAAAACATTGTCTCCTAGAGCTTCCAGTGGGAGCACAGCACTGCCGTACACCTTGATTTTGGTTCAGTGAAACTGATTTTAGACTCTGGCATCTAGGGAGAGAATAAAGTTCTGGTAGGTTGAGACACCATAAATTTATGGTAATTTGTGATAATAGCAGGCACAGAAAACTGACACAGGAATATAACATAACTTTCTGAAAGAAATAATGCAAACCCTTCAAAGAAAAAAAGATGCATCACATTCTCAGACAAGAAGATTCAACCTCATAAAGATGGTTAGATGTCATATTCTTTCTGTTAATGTATACATTTAAAATGGTCTTAATAAAATATCATTAATTGTTCTTTGGAGATAGGAGAATGGATTATGAAGTTCATTTCAAGAACAAATGAGTAAGAATAGCCAGAAAAACAGGTGTTAGTTCTACTAGATATTAAAATATAAAGCCTCTATTATATAGGACTGTCTATGAATAGAGAATGGAAAGAACAGAAAATACAGAAATAGACCCAACTGCATATTGAAATATAGCTCAAGATGAGGAAAAGTTTTAATTTATAAAGTATTCCAGCTAATAAATGAAGAAGCCATTTGTAATTAGAATATGATCATTTTGCAATGATTATCAACAATGATCATTTATATCACACACAAAAAAAATACAAAATCAGACATTATATGCTTCCTGATGAAAGAACACAATACCATCTATAAAGTTGTATTGCAAAAGAGGTCAAACTTGAATTTAACAAGGTCTCTCTAGGTCTAACTAATAATATACATTGAACAACAAAAATATATATATAAACTACACCATAGGGATGTAACCAGCAAAATCTAGACTGCAGGAAACTACAGGACATTTAGATCCAATTTCTTCAATATTTACATTGCAAGGGGGAAAATAGAGGTGAAGGAAGAAATATAGGTTAAAAGAGAACTAACAAATGTATCAACAAATTACATGTACAAATCTAATTTGAATTTCAATTCAATCAAATGAATTAGAAGAGAAAATCAGGAAAGTTTGAACACTGACCAGATTTTTTTTTTAATGTTAAGGAATGGTTATCTTTTTAGGTGTGAAATTCAAATTGTTGTGTGTTTTTAAGTACTTATATTTTAGTGCTACATGTTGAACTATTTACTGATAAAATCATATGATGTCAGAATTTACTTCTAAATAATCCAAGTCTGAGAAGTTGGGGAGAGGGAACAAGGAGGTTAAAGGGAAAGGAATGTGGGTAGAGATAGCAGTGAAACAAAATCAGTTCGGGTTAATAATAGTTGAAGTTGATTATAGATATAGGAAGATTTATTATTTCATTCTTTCTACTTGTATGTATATTGAAATTTTTCCATAATAAAATGGTTTTTCAAATCTGTTCTGAAAGAATTTTGATTGTGAGTGTCTATTCATTACCCAAACTGAAATCTGCTACCAACAAAGGCTTAAATGTTTTTAAGAAGACATTTCCATTAGTCTGGTAACCATTCAATTTTTAATCATTTAACTTGTCTCTTATCTTATTTAACTTAAATAGGATACCAGGTTACTAAGAGATGAATTAGATTATCAAAGGACAGGAAAAGGAGATATTTACTGCTAGCTGATTCCTAAAAAAACCTGAACTACTCATTATCCCTTTATACTGTTACTCAGGCAACACTTTAAAAAGCCTGTTCATGGCTGCCTAACAGAGCACTCTACCTTTAACTTCACTTTTCCTCCCTTCTTCATGTACCCTTTGTCTCCACATAGTTCTGTTATTAAATCCATCATTTTCTCCTCCACACACTTCCCACCTCCTTGCTTTTGTCCCTCTAAAACATCTACATATTTTATATTGAGTTTCTCAGTTCTACTAATCAGAACTGCTCCTGAAAATCAACTTGACCTTTATAAAAATATTTGGAGACAACATAGTAAAAGATAGTCAAGCTTCAAATATCCCTACGATTGGCTCTGGCCACTGTGAAAACCTGCTTTTCCCCATTTTTCAGGAGGTACTAGAAGGATGAACAAAATTTAAATTCTTATGAAGACCAGAGTAGTCAGCTAGAAGCTGTATTATTATACATTGAATATTGGTAGTCCACACTGGTGTACTTTATAATATACCGTCTATTTTTACCAGGTAGTGATCCAACCAAGCATAGTAAAGTCTCAGGACATAGCCAACCAAGCTCTTCCACCTTGAGAAACCACAGCGCTGCTCTCTAGGCCTCTAGCAGAATGGCTACCTGCTAAGCAGGCTTGAGATTAGCAGGAATCACAGATATGAAAGTTAAAGCTCAGCATGAGGCTGTCTGCACTTCTCTTCTTGAAATAGAACAGAAAGAAGTAATACAAGAGAATAACACATGACAGATATAACAGGAAAGTAAACAACATGGTAAAACAACTGTAGGAACAACTGTAGGAACAAAAGTGGTATGAAATCTGAAGAGGAAATTGGAAAATAGTAATCAAAAAGACCATAATAGCTCTGACTGACTGAGCAATTACTATATGTTAGGCACGATATTAAGGGCTTTGAATGTGAGGAGTGCTTTTATAAAGAGGAAAAGGAGGGCACTTAGAAAGGATAAGTAATCTGCCTAAGATTATATTCAACTTTAAGTGGTAAGAATGGGATTCGAACACAAGCTGCCTTATTTCAAAGCAGGTACACATAACAACTACACAATGCTGTCAGAGAAACATAATACAAGGATGCTGGCAAAAAGCAGGAACATAATGATAAAATTGTCTGGAAATAATCAACTCTTTTAAAATACATGTGAATATTAATATATAATCAATTAATGAAGTAAGTGAATAAAATACACAAAATTTTGCTCTGCTGACAACTGGACCAAAATATACCCTTTTCATATATTTGGATGTATTTGGAAGTATTTAAAACAACTGATCCAAATTTACTATGTTTTCCTACTATAAAGCATGGGTAGAAACTGACAGTCAATGACTTACAAAAGAATAAATTCACTCACATAAGGTAAAAGACAAATTAATTAGTTTTGAGTTTATCCTAAGGAAAATAATAAAATCATGATTTAAAATGAGCAATGAAATATAAAATTTCAATTAACAATCAATACATTCAAAATATGTATTTCCTTCTCATAGAATGGCCCATTAAAAGAGGAAGAAGAAGGGATAAGGGATAACATAAAAGCCAACTGACATGAAAACTTGCTAAAATTCACTGTTCGTAAAAGAAATGCAAGTTAAAAACAATTTTTATTCTGCCAGTCATGGAGGCAATTTTTTTTTTAAACAACAAAACCTAGGATTGTCCTGTGTATGTTACTTTCTTAGTAACAGAACTTTCTCACTTCCTTACTTCCAGATCTTTCATTAATCTCTCTCTAGCACACTGATTTTTTATTTACAGAACTTACGGTAATTTTAACTATATGTTTGTTTAATATTTGTTAACTGCTACATAGTTAAACTCTTTGAGAGCTGTGACATCTGCTTTGTTCTCTATATCCCCAGTCTAACCAGTGCCTAGAACCAAAGTAGACAGTCAAAAAGCACTTGTTAAATGAATGATTGAATGAATGAACCAAATGCTGGCAAATATAAAATTAATTGTGCCTCCAGTAATTATCTTAAGGAAATAATCACAAGTAAAAATTTGTATAGAAGAATGCTGTAGAGGAAAGACTGATTTTTTTTTTTCTAACTGTCCAATAATTATTAGGGAGAAAATTCGGGCAATTAAAAAAAAGGTTCTCTTATTTTAGGCAAAGTAGGCAGTTTTGTTAAAATAATAAAAGATACAGCTTTAACCTTATTTTTCTAAATTTCTAGGTCTAAAGTTTATCTAAAACAAAATAAACATTGTAGTTAAACTGTTCAAATTTACAGAAACTCCTGCACATCTTCTAACTGGCCCTTACTAAATGGCCTAGTATAAATTTAGATCACATTAACTAAATTTGTATAAGTTCTATTCATTTTATTTTATTGGATTTTATCAATATCTAAAGTAACAAAGCATTAACATAATTTTAACTAAATTATAATTTTAAGCAATGTTATAATACTTCCATAGTTTTAAAGCATACAATTTAATTCTTTTTAGTTTAGTCACGGTTGTGCAACTATTACCACAATCTAAGTTTAAAACAGTTCCATCACCCCTAAAATCAATCCATTCCCAATTTCCCTACCTCTCTTATTCCTAGGCAAACACTAACCCACTTTCTGTCTCTGTAGGTTTGCCTATTCTAGACATTTCATACAAATGACCATATGTGTTCTTGTGTGACTGGATTCTTTCACTTGGCATAATGTTTTTAAGGCTATCTATATTGTAGCATGTATCAGTATTTCATTCCCTTTTATGGCCAAATAATATTCCATTATATGAATATTCCACATTTTGTTTATGCTCTCATCAGTTGATGGGTTGTTTCCACTTTTTAATGATTATGAGTAATGTTGCTATGAGCACATTTGTGTACAAATGTTTGTGTGGAAGTATGTTTTCATTTCTCTTGAGCATATGCCGAGGAGTAGAATTCTAGGTCATATGGTAATACTGTGTTTAATGCATTGAAGAACTGCCAAAGCAGCTGCATTCCCACCAGCAGTAGATGAGGGTTCCAATTTCTCCATATCACTCCAATACTTGTTATTCTCAGTCCTTTAGATTACAATACCTTTGTGGGTATGAAGTCATATCTCATTGTGATTTTGATTTGTATCTCTCTAATGGCTGTTGATATTGAACATCTTTTCATATATTTGTTGGCCATTTGTACATCTTTGGAAAAATATCTATTCTGTTTCCCCGTGTTTGAATTTTTTTTTTTTAATTATTGAGTTGTAAGAATTCTGTATATATTGTGGAGACCAGTTCCTTATCAATATATATGATTTGAAAATATTTTCTCCTACTCCATGAGTTGTCTTTTCACTTTCATAAGGTTATTGTTTGCAGCATGAAATTTTAAAATTTTGATGTACTTAAATTTATCTATTTCTTTCCTTTGTTGCTTGTGCTTTTGGAGTCATATCTAAGAAATTACTACCAGATCCAGGGACACAAAGATTTAGACTTATATTTTCAACTAAGAGCTTCATGGTTTTAGCTCTTACATTTAGATATATAATCCAGTTTGAGTTAATTTTTATATGTGGTTTGAGGTAAGGGTCCAACTTCATTCCTTTGTCTGGTGTCCATATGCTGCAAAGACTTTTTTTTCCCCCACTGAATTCTCAGCATCCTCATCGCAAATCAATTGATCATAAATGTAAGAGTTTCTTTCTGGACTCTCAATTCAATTGGATTAATCTATATATCTATTATCATGCCAGTACTGCTTTTGTACTGCAATTGTAATTTTGAAATCAGAAAATATGAATCTTTGACCTTTCTTCCTTGTTTTCAGGATTAAGGGCTGTTCTGGATTCCTTGCAATTCCATGTAAATTTTAGTATCATCTTGTTAATTTCTGCAAAAAAAAGCAAGCTGGGATTTTTTTTTTCTGACAAAGGTAAGATTAATTTTTTCCCGCCAATGCATATTCCAGCACCTAGATCAGTGGATGCCTAGAATGTTGTAAATGTGTGAAACATTTTTATAGGAAAAAATTAAGAAAAAATAATTGAGTTAATATTATTTTCAAGGAGTACTTAAGAATGGATCAGTACCAGTTACTTGGTATGTCCCATGTGATGAAATTCTATAAAAGTACTTTTGGACAATTAACTGATAACATCACATTTCAAGCACACCTTACTTTCCCTGTTATCTTTCATACAGAGGGTGGCTACAACTTTCTCTGATGACCACAGGGTGACAGCACTTTTGCATACTATATTAAGAGCATTCTAGTATGTGTTTTGTGTTTTATAGTTTGTCTTTAAAGTCAAACTGAAAAATTTACACACACAAAAAAAAACATGTAACATGCTGAGCTTTTGCTAGGGATTGTAATGAATCCATAGATCAATGTGGGTTGTATTGCCTTCTTATATACTTATTAACAGTCTTCAAGATTATAAATAATATATTTGTACAACTAGAATCATTTTATATGTACTATTTTATTTAATCAGCTTTTGTCAGTGTTTAAACATTTTTTGAGATATGCCTCTTACATATTTTTAAGTCATTAAATTTTCTTGGCCTTGAAGCCACAAATTCAGGAATCTAGAATATTAGATATCTTTCACCTGAGGAGTAAGCAACACAAATATATTATTTCTCATTTCATCTTCTAGGACTAAATAGTACAAATTTGATTTACAGAGCAAGATTATTTTGGACCAGGAAAACAGAAGACCCGATGTGTAAATCTTTGGCTTCTAACATCTTTGGGATGTTTTATCCACTCTATTTCTTTCAAGAACCACATAGGGAAGAAGAGAAGGTAAGGTAGCAACCAGCAACAACTGGTGAACCCATTATCAAATTCACTTGGCTTTGGAGCACCAAGTTCTCTTTATCCTGTTGTGGTAGAGCCATCAGAATCAGTTGGAAGAGCTCTCTAGTATGAATGGACCATTCTGACGCATTTCATTAACTCCTGAAACAATAAGGTAGTTTATCTTCTAATACATGAATTTTGTCTGTGAGTATCCTCTGGGGGGAATAGCAAATAAATCATGAGCCTGTCCACAAATATTTTATCGGAAGAAAGTACACTATTTTTGTAAGCAATGATTTGTATTAGTTTTTGTGTTTTGAAATACTTCTGCTATCTTGGGAACACAAATAAAATTAAATGTAAACAATATTTTTAAATACTTGAATAAAATTCATCTGAGTAAAGTATTAATTCTTTGCAAAGTAGTTCTTAAAATTTTGAGTTTTATTATGACTCTGGGCTTTTTATAGTCTTAACTTATATTATCATTTTCTTTTTTTATACTCTAATGGTCATAACTTAGCCGGTTGGAGCCACTGTAAGCTGTCCTTTTTCGAAGTAACCTCTGAATTTTTAAAGCATTCTTGCTTGTTCTCTGGCAGTTATTCCTGTCTGCCTCCCTCTCATCTCTGTACCGCTTCCACTCATAGCCCTCCTGTCCATACTGTATCTCCCTAAACATTAAAATCAGCTCTTTTCAAAGAGTCTGGTTTCTTCTAAAGGAAAACAACATTAGAAACAAAAATCTGAGGACTAAATGTGCATATCAAGAATGGTGTTATGGAGTGACATTGTTCTTAGGCCATTTTAGTCAATAAAATTAGAAAAAATATATATTTAAGGCATTAATTTTTACTGATCTTTTCCAATTGTTTTTTAAGCATTTTATTTTGTTATTAGTTTCAAGTATATAGTACATTGGTTAGACATTTATATAGTTTATGAAATGATCCCTCTGATTACCCTATCTTCCCTCTGTCTCTATACATAGCCATTACATTACTCCAGACTGAATTCCCTATGCCATGCTCATCTCCATGACCACCTATCAACTACTAATTTGTACCTCTTTAACTCTTTACCCCTTTCTCCCAACCTCCTCAACTCCCATCCCCTCTGGCTGTCACCAGATTGTCCTCTATATTTGTGACTCTGTTTTCAGTTACTTTGTTCTTTTTATTCCTTAGATTCCACTTGTAAGTGAAATAATATGGTATTTATCTTTCTCTGTCTGACTTATTTCACTCAGTATAATAACCTCTAGATCCATCCATGTCATTATAAATGGTAGGATTTCATTTTTATGGCTAATATTCCATTGTATATATATATGAACCATAACTTCTTATCCAATCGTCCATGGATGGGCATTTAGTTGCTTCCATATGTTGGCTATTGTCCAATTATGTTTTAACATTAATTTAAGGCATTCCTACCTTAATTTTAAACCCCTCATCTAAATATATAATTGCTTTCCTTTTTGTAATGTGATAAGCCATACAACTATTACTTTAGCTGGAAATCTCGATGAAAACTGGCATAATTATTAGTTTCTCAATAACACTTTATTAATATTAAAACTTAACATAAAAGTACCAACTGAATAATGAGGTTGAACATTAATTACAAATGCCTTTGTATAAATCGACTCCACTCAACTAATTGTCAAATTATTTATTTGAGATTATTGGTAGTTCTTAAAAGTTTTGTTGTTAAATACACAGCTGTCTGATATATTCTCTATTTCAATTCTTTAATTCTAATTTGAGACTGTTGATGCTTGATTGACAATGCTTTCTTGGTAGCAGCATTACAATAATATTTAAGGGAAGCTTGGTCTTTAATAGATGGATGAAAAATATAAGCAGTTTGATCTGTCGTATTCAAAATTTTTATTTTTATTTGGTTAACCTAATGATTCGTGTGGTTACATGAATATATATATATATATATATATATATATATATATATCTGGATAAACCCAGTTTATCTAGACATTTAGAAAATTCTAGTCACATAAATTTCTATGCAAGATTTTAAATAGCTGCATACATTAAAATATCATGTTTGTAAACTAGGCTAGGCTGGGAATATTTTAATATGTGGTTTGGGTGCTGGTTACACAGTGGTATTAACTACAAAAATTCATTAAGCTATACACTTGCAATTTGTGCACTTTATTGTATGTGTATTATATATTTAAAATGTCATGCTTTTAGTTCTGTTTTGCATTACAGTTACTGGACATTAACACAAAGATAAAACAAAAAATCCTTTTTAAAGAACTAGAGTTTACAAATATGTGGTGACAGGAAGAAATCTAACTATGGATGGTGAACATACAATGCAATACATATATGACTTACTGTTGAATTGTACACTTGAAATTTACTGGATTTTATTAACCAATGTTACCATAATAAACTTAAAAAAATAAAAAACTAGAGTATATAATAATTTAATTTTATCAATAGATGTTATTTTTATTTCCGTTAGTAGAGCTAATTGAAGACATATAAACCAAGAGCTTTATTTCCCTGATTCATTATGCCATAATTTTTATTACTTTGAATGAAGAGAAAATTAATATAAAATTTCTTAAATTTAAGACTATTGGTCTGAAAATGGAACTCATAAGATTTTTTCTCTCTACCAAAGAGTTAGGGGTGGTTTGGTTTCACTATCTCAGCTGAGAAACTATGATTTCTATAGCCAAAGATATTAAAAAATTTTAATAAATTAAAAAAATTTTTAGGTCTAGTCAGTCATTTTAAACTACAAATACTGGTTATACGTATGTAAATAAACCAGCTTATTTTATTTTTTTAAGAAATTGAATTAAAAAACAAGAAAGTTAATGCTCTATCATCTCTGCAAAATACATTATAAACTGAGTTTTTAAAATGATATTTGTAAGACTCAAGTTCTAAAAAATGCACTATCAAGCACCAATTTAAATATCTAATTGCATACATAAACCACCAATTGGTAACAGGTATAAAAAACAAATAATTTCTTCTACAATATCCATTTTAAAAATGGATATATTTGAATGTGTTTTGGGTAAAAACCTAAAAGGCTATACCTTTAGCTGTTTCTGGAGAGATTTCCTAATCAGTAAAGCTAAAATGAACAATTTTGTTCTAGAAAAACCATACACTCCAAAAGAAAAAAAAAAAAATGCTTCTATGCTCCTAAAAAGTGATGGCATGCCAAAAGTTACAATAAAATGTAATGATAGTAAAATGCTAACATTAAATATCTTACACAGTAATATACCTAGTTTCTTTGAAACTGAAGTTTTAAGAAAAGAAAAACCATGTCACCTTAGTCTCAAAGAACCAGCAGTTTCTACACTGAATAAAAAAGGAAAACCAAACCAGTCCCACCTCTTCTTTGGCTCAAAAAAAAAAAAAAAAAAAAAGAGTGGGGAAAAATATAGTTTTTAAAAGTATGTAATCTCAAATTTGAGAACTTTTATATGAAATATCTTTACTTCGAAAGATAATAAAATATATGACTAAAATGAAAATAAGCAATTTTAATATTTCTTTGAGGAGTTCCTTATTTTATGCTATAATTTAAAATTTTAGAAGAATAATGGTAAAATTTAGGTCTTTTTAAAAACTTTACTTTTTTAGAAGAGTATTTTCTTATGCATTGCATTTGTGTGCTGATTGTGTAGTTATCATAGAATGTAAAACTGGAAAATAAATAAGGCATATCCAAATCTACATAGAATTTGGATTTTTGTACTTCAGCTAATATAGCTAACCTTTTCAAGAATTGTTTTGGAAAACATACAAATATAATGTTAAGAGAGGAGAAGAGGCATCTGAAAATTGCAAAGGAAAGGGCCTGCAGAAATGACTGACTCTGCAGATTAAAGTCCATTCTTAACTGCTCCCCCTGCCTTCTGCTCAGTGCTCTCCAACTAACATGTTTTCCCACAGCTACCTCCCCCACTTCAAGGACTCTCCAGCTCACATCTGTTGATTCATAGCTTGCTATCCAACTAATGTTCTTCCTTATATCTGTAGCTGTGTAGGAATAACAAGACTGCTTGTTATGTTACAATTGGAGCTCAGCCTTTGGATAGGAATACACCGAGCCGGTGCCGGCATCAATAAGTGCTACTTCCTGCTTATAGCCTTTGTGTCCCATCTCTCTGTTCCAGAATCCTAGAACAGTGCTGATAACGCCAAGGTCGCGGGGTCTACAAGGGAAAGTGTCCTGTAGATAGATAAGACCAGTTGTCTGGAAATTCCTCTCCCCTTGCAGCCTCTCCCCATCCTGAGTCACAAAATGCATGTAAAACTTCAGACAAAGGAATCACATGCCCCTTGCATGGACACTGCAGAGGTATATAAACTGTAATAAATCTAAGCAAGAGGAGCTCGTGCATGGTGTTGTTAACCCCATGCGCTCCGCCAGCCAATAAATTCTCCTTCCTCTGAGTGTCCAATTTCCTCTGTCGGGTGTCGCTTCCTGCAACATGCGAATAGGGGATTTCAGTTGAAATATGTTACAAACCAAATACTTGGTGTCTTAAAAACTGGTTATTATAAAACCTACTCATTATTGTAGAATTATAAAGACCAAAAGAATTTTTCAATTAAAATGTTCTATGTATAGTTTTTAAGTGTTGTAATTCTCCGATTATATTTAATATGAATTGTATTTGGTTTTGGCATTACCTTGATTATATTTCCAGACATTCTTAATCATGCATCTGTAGATTAAAACAGTTTTAAAGTAATAGCATGTGTATTTATCTAAAGACTTTTAAAAGAAAAAGACTTGAGGTTTGGGATCAAACCGCTTATAAAGTTAAAAGAAGGCTGCTAGTTAAGAATGCCTATAAAAATGCAAAGCTAAAGGAGAATTTTAGACAAATTCTCAAAATATTCAACTTATTTACATTCTAATTTATTTAGAATTACCACTCAGATAAAATTCTACTTAAATAATTTAGACATATGTCTGATAGTCAATTAAGACTTTGTTCTCTTTTCTAAGAACTAGTACTTTGTACACAAACTGAAAATCATAGACAAAAGCATTGAAAACCTAATTCCAACATATTTTGATCAAAATTAAAAATAAAAACAGGTCACATAATACCTATGTATACTCCACTTAGATGTTCTTGTTTACTTGTTAAACACATTGTCTCTTCCATAAGCCCTATAAAATGTTTTAAAACAATATATCTGAACCTCTACTTCCAAAAAGATAGAGAATATGTACTTTTCCCCTAGTCTTCCTACCAGAGCACAGTTAAAAACCCTGGACATTATATATAAAATAAGCATAAGAAGACTCTGAAAGGTGGAAAGAAAGAAGACCAACTAGGGACTTCAGGATCCAAACAATGACATAGCAGTGAGCTCCCTGGGTTTTCTTTTTGCCACATACACCTCAGACTGGGGGCTGGAGAAACTGGCAACCCAGAAACACCAATGGACAAAGACAGAAAAGGCCCCAAGAAAAGACTGCTCCTTTTATAGCCAAACAACCAGGAAAGTGGTAGCCTAGCAAGACAAAATACTTTTAAGACAATAAGCACTGTATACTAGCCAAACGCCAGAGAAAACATTGAAGCTTGACCCCATCAGCAAAGGCTGAGTGGAGAACCTAGCTCCCACCCTCATCCTGCTTCAGTGAGGTGCTTCAAACCCTTTGCCCTTATCTCACGAAAGTGCTACTACCAAGTATAAATTAATACCTTCTCTTCTGGTAGATAAGGCTGAGAACCTGGATTTTCATCTCCACCTGGTGGTAAGAAGGCAACACTCCTCTTCCACTGCTGAAGTGATGTCAGAAGCCTCGTTTAAATCTATAACATAATACCTAAAACGTCTAGGTTTTATTCAAAAGCTAGTGTTCACAACAAGAACAAGGAAAATCTCAATTTGAATGAGAAAGAATAGTCAATAGATGCCAACATTAAGATTATACAGATATTAGAACTATCTGACAGGGATTTAAAAGCAGCCATCATAAAAATGCTTCAATAAGAAATCATGGACATGCTTGAAATAAATGAAAGATAAAAAGTCTTAACAAAGAAATAGAAAATCTCAGTAAAGAAATAGAATATATAAGGAAGAACTCAACTGAAATTTTAGAACTGGAAAAAAACAATAATAATTAAAATGAAAAAAATTCAATGGATAGGCTCAACAGCAGGATAGAGGGGACAGAGGACAGAAGCAGTGAACTGGAAGATAAAATAATAGCAAATACCTGATCCGATCGCTACAAAGAAAATAAACCAAAACCAAAAACAAACAACAAACAAACAAACAAACAGAGTCTCAGGGACTTGTGAGACTATAACAAAAAGATCTAACATTCATGTCATCTGAGTCTTGGAAGGAATAAACCCAAAGAAACCCATGCCAAGATATAGTGTGATCTAACTTCCAAAAATTGAAGACAAAGAAAAAACCTTGAAAGAAGCAAAAGGGAAATGACACCTTATCTGTGGAGAAAAATGATCTGAATGACAATTTTAATTCTCATGAGAAACCATGGAGTTCAAAACGAAACATCATACTTTTCAAGTGCTGAAAAAAAAAAATCCAGAATTCTCTATCAAGGGAAAATATCCTTCAGTAATGAAAGGATAATCAAGATCTCTCAGATAAAGGAAAATTGAGAAGTTTTTGCCAGAAGTCTTATCCTAAAAGAATGGCTAAATGAAGTTCATTAAACAGAAAGGAAATGATAATAGAAGGAATCCTAGAACATTGGGAAGGAAGATAAAATAACAAAAGAACAAAAATATAAGTAAATGCAATAGACTTTCCTTCTCTTGAGTTTTCCAAATTGTTTGACAGATGAAACAAAAAATATAATACCATCCAATGTGGTTCTTTAGGAAATATTTAGGACAATCATATGAGTAGGAGATGGTAAAAGGACATAAAGAGAGGTAAGGTTTCTACATTTCACTCAAACTGGTAAAATGTTGACACTAATAGATTCTGATAAGTTATGTGTACATAATGTAATACTTAGGCTATACAAAGATATATACCCAAAGCACTCTAAGTCAAATGGAATTCTTAAAAAAATCAATATCTCTCAGTATGAATGCAATCTGATCACATGCTTAAAATATAATTTACATTTTGAAAAACTAAGGCTTTAAAGCCAATTAACATTGCTAATTTAAACATATAGTTTGATATAAGAATAAATACCTAGTAAGTTAAAGGTAGTAGCAAAATGTTCCGTATAATTGGGGGAAACCTGGTAGCTCAGTAAAGAGGAAAACATAAACTTTAAAATTTTTACATAAAAATACAAAGTTAAAATTCAATTAAATATATCTGGTCTTTGTGCTTTAAGAACTCATACATTTTTACTTGGCCCTGGGCCCATAATCATAATGTGGCAACTGGTGATTGCAACTATAATTTAACCCAGAATCAGGAATGCTCTTTTTAAAAGACACAAATATAACTATGATTTTTAAAAATATTTTTTATTTTTCAGTTACAGTTGGCATACAATATTAGTTTCAGGTATATAATATAGTGATTAGATATTTATATAACTCACAAAGTGATCACCCCAATAAATCTAATGCCCCTCTGACACCATACATAGTTATCACAATATTATTGGCTATATTCCTTATGCTATACTTTATGTCTCCACCACTATTTTGTAACTACCAATTTGTACATTTTAATCCCTTCCCCCATTTTCACCAACCCCCCACATCTCCCTCCCGTCTGGTAATTCTCAAAATATTCTCTGTATCCATGAATTTGGTTTGTTTGTTTGTTTTTGTTCTGTAGATTCCACATATATGTGAAATCATATGGCATTTGTTTTTCTCTATCTGACTTACTCCACGAAGCACAATGCCCTCTAGGTCCATCATGAAATATCTTTTCCATCCCTTTACTTTTAGTCTGTGTGTTTTGTAATCAGAAGCAAGTTTCTTTGTAGGCAGCATATGTAAGCATTTTGCTTTCTTATCCATTCAGCCACCCTATCTTTTGACTGGAGCATTTAACTCTTTTTCATTTTAAGTACTTGTTGATATATATGTAGTAATTGTCATTCTTTATTTATATTTTTTTCTTTTTCTTAAAGAAATCCTTCCAACATTTCCTGTAATACTAGCTTGGTGGTATTTAGCTATTTCTTGTCTGGGAAGCTCTTTATCTGTCCTTTGACTCTAAATAATAGCTTTTAGGGTAAAGTAATCATGGTTGTAGGTCCTGGGTTTTCATCACTTCAAATATTTTATGCCAAGCCCTTCTGGCCTGTTGAGAAATGGCTGACAGTCTTGTAGGAACACCCTTGTAGGTAACTGATTGCTTTTTTCTTGCTGCTTGTAAAATTCTCTCTTTGTATTTAACCTCTGGCATTTTAGTTATGATGTGTTTTGGTGTTGGCTTCTTTGGGTTCTTCTTGTTTGGGACTCTCTGAACTTCCTAGAGTTGTATGTCTATTTCCTTCAACAGGTTAGGAAAGCTTTTTGTCATTATTTTTCAAATAGGTTTTCAATTTCTTGCTCTCTCTCTTCTCTTTCCAGTACCCTTATAATGCAAATGTTTTTATGCTTGATGCTGTCCCAGAGGCTCCTTAAATTATCTTTTTTTTTTTTTTTTGGATTATTTTTTCTTGTTGCTGTTCTGATTAGGTGTCCTCAGCTCTTCCATCCTCAATGTCACTGATTTGATCTTCCATTTCATCCACTCTGTTGATTCCCTCTACTGTACTCTTCATCTCAGATATGGTATTCTTCACATCTGACTGGTTTTCTATTATGTTTTCCATCTCCATTGTTATATTTTCTATCTCTTTATTAAAGTTCTAAGTTTATCTATTCTTCTCCTAAGTTCATTGAGCATCCTTATAACCAGTGTCCATGTGGTAGATTGCTGGTCTCCATTTTGGTGAATTCTATTTTTGGAGCTTTGTTTTGTTCTTTCAAGTGGGACATGTGTCTTTGTCTCCCAAATTTGGCTGCCTCTCTGTGACTGATTCTATGTATTAGGTAGGGCTTCTAAGTCTCCCAGCTTTAGTAGAGTGGCTTTGCGTAGTAGTTGTGATGTGGGATCTGGTGGCACAGTCCTGGGAGGGGTCTAGCTATAGTCCAAGTTCAGTCACAGCCTGAGTGCCTCTGGGACCACCTGATAAGGGTCACCAAGCAATCCATAGGTGGCTGCCACCCATGTTGGGCTTATAGGTACTTTGAAAGGTCAAGTTGGAAACTGAGGCTAGCTGCCACTAGGGTGGGGCTAGGTACTACTCAGCAAGAGGTACAGGGCATGCTGAGGTGAAATGCTGTTTCTTTGGGTTTTGTGTACCTTTAGGAGATTTTAGGAAAGTCTGCAGTAGAAGCCAAGACAGCTCATTTGTATAGAATAAACCACTAGAAGTAGCTTGAGTGGGCCCACAAGTTAGGAGAGGTGGAATCTCATGGAATCACCTGGGCAGAGCAACCTGTTACCCAAGTTGGTGAAGACCCAGATATGGTGGTGCCTGCATCTGCAAGCTGGGAGTGGGGAGGGCTCAACAAACGAACAATGGTCACTTCCATCACGTCTGTTCAGGAGAAATCCACCCCTCCAGCCCTCACCCTGAAGCCTAACAACTCAGTGCCTCCCAGTGTGTCCCTCATGTCCCTTGAGCAGCTGCCCCAGCACTGTTGTTGAGCTCAGAAAGAGTGAGTCCATCAGCGAGTAAGGCCAGGCATAGGCCCTTTAAGAGGAACATCTGCAACTGCTGCAGCCCTCCTCTCAGCCGCAACCTCTGTTGATTTTCACAGCCAGAGGTTGTGGGGACTTCTCTTCCTGGCTCTGGAACACTGGGCTGGGGGAGCTCAGTGTGGTGCTGGGACTTTTCACTACTCAGGTAGGGGAGGGGACCCTGCAGCCAAGATAGCCCTCCCAATTCTCGATGGCCACATGCAGTTTTGGGACCTAGCTGTTTCGCATCTCCGCCCTTCCTACTGGTTTGTGGTGACCTGTTATTTTGTCCCTAGTTGCCCCTAGTTTCTTCTGTTCAGCCAGACCTCAGGCAACTCCGTGTGCTGGCTGCTCTGAAGTTCTGTGATAATTTGGGTGTGGTCTTGAGAGGAGGTGTACACAACCTCTACCTTCTATGTATGCCCCCTTGACCGGTCTCCATCTATAATCTTTAAAAAAAAAATTTTAAATTTAGTTTCAAGTATACAGTACATTGGTTAAACATCTATACAGTTCATAAAATGGTTCCCCCAATTGCATCCTCCCTCCTCTAACCCTCCACCTAGCCAATGTATTAATGCTAACTGCATTACCTATGCCATGCTCTCCATCCCAGGGACCATTATTAATCAGCTACTAATTTGTACTTCTTTAGCCCTTCACCCCATTTTCCCAGCTCACCATTCTCCCAGCCCCCCAACCCCACTATATTTGTGAGTCTGTTTTTGATTAGTTTGTTCTTTTTATTCCTTAGATTCCACATATAAGTGAAATCATAGAGTGTTTATCTTTCTCTGTCTGACTTAAATACCTTCTAGGTCCATCAGAGCAATATCTTTTTCCATCCTCTTCCTTTTCATATGTAGAGGTCTTGTTTTCTTATCCTTTCAGCCACTCTATCTTTTGGTTGGAGTACTTAATTCTTTTCCATTTGAGGTACTTGTTGATAGGAATGTAGTTATTAGCATTCTTTATTCCTGTTTTTGATACATGTTTTTCTTCTTAAAGAAGTCCCATTAACATTTTCTGTAATACAGGCTTGGTAATGATGAATTCCTTTAGCTTATTTTTGTCTGGGAAGCTCTTTATCTGTCCTTCGACTCTAAATGATAGCTTTGCTAGAGAAAGTCTTCTTGGTTGTAAATCCTGGGTTTTCATTCTGTTGAATATCTTTTGCCAAGCCCTTCTGTCCTGGATATTTTGAGAAATCAGCTGTCAGTCTTGTGGGTGTTGCCTTATATGTAATTATTTGTTTTTGTCTTGCTGCTTTTAATATTCTTTCTTTATATTTGAACTTCAGCATTTTAATTATGATGTGTCTTGATGTGGGCCTCTTTAGATCCCTGATTTGGGGGATTCTCTGAGCTTCCTGGGGTTGTATGCCCATTTTCTTCATCAGGTTAGGGAAGTTTTCCATCATTATTTTTTCAAACAGCTGTTCGACATCTTGATTTTCTTCAGTTACACCGATCAGATGAATATTTGGACCCTTAATAGTGTCCCATATGCTCCTTAAATTATTTGTATAGTCTTGGCATCTTTTTTCTTGCCATTCTGATTGAGTGTCCTGATTGGCTTTCTCATCCTCTAGATAGGGCATGTGATCCTCTTCTTTATTCATTTTGTTTATTCCATTTAATATACTTCTCATCTCAGATAATGTGTTCTTCATTTCAGACTGATTCCCTTTTTAATATCCACTTCCATATTTTTTATCTCTTTGTTGAAGTTTTCACTGAATTTATCTACACTTCCCAAGAGTTCATTGAGCATCTTTATAACCAGCATTTTGAACTCTGCATCTGTTAGATTACTTGACTTCATTATATCTGGATCTCTGTTCTCTCATATGGTTTCTGCTTCTTTGTCTTCCCATTTTGACTGCCTCTCTGTGTCTGTTTCTATGTACTAAGCAAAACTCCCAATTCTCCCAATCTTATTAGTGTGGATTTATGAAGTAGGTGTCCAGTGGCACAGTCCTGAGAGGGAGTCAGCTGCAGTCCAAACTCAGCCCAAGACTCTGCCCCTCCGGGGCCACCTGTTAAGATTCAGCAAGAAATCCACAGATGTTGTGCTTACAGTTGCCTCAAAAGGCCATACTAGAAACCGAGGCTGCCTCCAGTGTGAGTCTTGGCAAGGAGCACCTGACTCACTGAGGATACACCTGGATGTGGCTTGGGTGGAGCCGCGAGTTGGGGGAGGCAGGTTTTCAGGGAATCCTCTGGGCGAAGCGACCTCTGTAATCCAGTTTGATGATGTCATGGCTATGGTGGCGCTGTGTGCGCACACTGGAAGGGGAGAGGTCTCAACAGGAAACAATGGATACTGCTGGCACTTCTGTACAGAGCGGGTCTCGCCTTGGCCCTTGCTCAGACAATGTCTCCCTGTAAGACCTTGGCGTACCCTGCAAGCAGCCGAATCAGCACTGGTGCTCAGAGCGAGCAGGTCCGACACCGCGAAAATCCACTCGTGGTTGTGGCCCCTTTAAGAGGCTTCTGCAGCTGCTGCTGCCGCAGCCTCCGTCTCACTCAGCTGCTCCGACCTGGTAGCCCCGCGTCCTTGCCCCGTCCTACCTTCTGTTGTTGTAGGGTGCTTTCTTGGACTTCTCCCTAGTTGTATGGCTTGTTCCTCTAGATCCCAAGCGATTTTCCCTTGCTGCTGCTCCTTGTTTCCATCACAACTTTGATTTGGTCATCAGAGGGATGAACAGAGCCTCTATCATCTACGCCATTTTTTTTTCTCTCCGCCTATGATTATTACCACAAAAGTGAAAAACAACATGGCTTACCAATATTAAAAACTCACGTATATAAAGCTTAACATATATCCAAACACTGAATTACTTAATAGGTGGACCAGACTCTGGATGAATATCCTTAAGTTTGAAGAACAAATTGCTTGTATTTTCCATCCATGTTTTGAAGTGAGCTCACAAAAGATAGATTGTCCTTACTCTACAGAAGTTAGATGTTGCAAGTAAGAATTAATACCTGAAAGCCATCATTATGTAAGAACTGCCAGCTAAAACAACAACATCTTCAAATTAAAATAAACTTAAATAATTGAGCTGAAGTACTACTTCCAACTCAAATAACTGTGCTTCATAGTGGGGTATTCTTAAAGCGGTCACAAAAAGAAACATTATATCTTGTTATTTATCCAGAAATTTTCCTATAATCTGTTAATTCAAGTTTTAATTTTTGCTGACAGCTAAAACAAACAAGTAATTATATTCATATTAATTAAATGTACCAGTGGAAAAAAATATAACTGTAGAGTTAAGGGTTGGAGAAAACAGGGAGAGGCTGGTAAAAGGGTTATAAGACATAGTCCTGGGGAGCTAATGTGTAACATAGTGACCTTAGTCGATACACACAAAAAGGTAAGTATATGAAGTGATGTGCATTAACTCAATGGTGGGAATCCTTTCACAATGTATGTCAAATCATGATGTTGTACACTTTAAATGTAATTTTGTCAATTATATCTCAATAAACCTGAAAAAAAAAAGAAATGTAACTTTATGACTTTGCACTTCTTTGTCTTTATGTTTTTGGGTAGTGTCTTCCCACACTAAATATGAGCTTGCTCTATGTGATTGTCTTGGCCTATAGGACATTAGCAAGTCTGACATAGCATAGGCTTGATAAAAGCTTGCATTCTGGAGGTCTGTAAAACTCTCTCCTGGAAGCAAGCTACTATGGTATAAAAACACTTGAGCTAGACTACTGAAAGATGAGAAGTCATGTAGAGAAAGGACCCTGGAAGATGAGAGGCCATGTTGGATGTTCTCACCCCAGCTGAGCTTTCAGCTGAATACAGCTGTATGAATGACCTCAGCTCCACCATATGAAGCAGAAAAACTGACTAGCTGAGTCCAGTAAGCCACTGAATCAGGAGAAATAATAAATTTGAGGGGGGGGGGGAGTCTTTTATCCTGAAACAGATAACCAAAACAGCTTCATAAAATTATATTGTCAAAAAGGAATACAAATTGAGTTTCAGTGAAGAATTAAAAACCAAGAAGTTATCCCATGTATAATGTTAAAGTTAAATGGAAACAAAATAAACTCGTGACTTTGAAATATATCTCTTTTAGGTCTGTTCAGTAAAATGACCTAAAAACAATATCGCCCCAGCCCATAAATCTGAAATGGATTCCAGGAACTTTGGTCTCTGATACCATGTTCTACTATGTCTCCAAAGAAAGAGGATGGCTGATCTCATTCAGAGCAGGGAAGATACAAAGCAGTCTTGAGAACAAGCTGTCTTTAAAAACGTATGGGATCCTAAGAAAACAACGTAGAAGGCAGCTCAAAAGAACAGAAAGACAGAATTCCCCCCCCCCAAAAAAAAACATTAATAGACAGGTTAATAAAACTACTACTCCCCTAAAGGCCACCCTCTGGACATTCACGTATTAGATGACATACTCCTCATTATCTAAAACATCAATGAAGTGTGTTATGATATTCCATTCCCAGGTTTGCAAGACCCTCCACAAGGGCCATAGCCTTGAGCCTTGAAAGAGTGGAAAGTGAACTTGCAGCACCAGAAACAAGTGAATTTTACCTTTTGAATGTACCTGAAATAAAAAGGATCTGCTTCTCCTTTTAATATTTATTTGCCAACAGATTTGAACAATTATTCTTGTTTGCTGTCTTACCACTTCCCTTGCATTCTGTGGTCCTTTAGGACAAAGGCCTTCCTAAGGACAAAGCTAGATGTTAAAGACTGACATGTTGAGCCTTCTTTGACACTAACCTAGAGAAGCAAGTTAAGAGGTTTTGTTTTCCGAGCTTAAAAGAATCCTCTATCATTAACTCTACCTTTGCTGAGCTATCCAAAGAGAGGATCAGGAAAAAAAACAATTTATTCATGAGAAACAAACAAACAAAAAAAAACCCAAAACAAACAAACAAAGAAAACAAAACCCAACCTAATATTTCACATTCTTGTGTTTGTAACTTCGGGTCCATGAATATTTAGTGACTCAAAATTATAAAAGGCAAATTATATAATTTATTTCAATAGTAGTTAATAGTACTTAAATATATAACAATCATGTTAATAATACTTTAGAAGTTATACATTTTTAAAAAGCAAAAAGAATTCTCATTAAAAAGAGAAGCATGGTATAATGCAAATACATTAAAGATGATTTTTAAAATTGGAAAATGTTTAAAATTGTGAAATAATCAGATATAGGGAAATTAATTGAATATACATAAATTTTAGCATAAAGAAAGATGTTTATCCAGCACCATCAGGATGTGTGTGTATGTAGAAAAGTGTAGACTGCTATACACTCTAGTCTCATTCATGCCCAGCTGAATTTAGATTAAGTGGGTGCTAGCTAAACTTGGCTTGGACCCATTAGAAAGATATGGGCAGTTACAAGAAGTATTGAGGTTTTCAACAAAAGTAATTACTTAATATCCAAGTTGTTTGTTTAAGATAACCTCACAACTGTCTTAGTATTCTAGAAAAAAAGCATCAAAGTTGCTTCATTATAAAAACCCATTTGCCTTTTCTTTGGCATGAGAGGGCATTTTTTTAAGTGACTCTCTCACCAACAATTGTCAGAATAGTGGCCATATAAAATAAAGAATACATAACTGATTTAAATCAAACGCAATGATAAGACTAGCTTCTTTTGGCATACTATTGCAAAAATAAAGAGACAAAATTAAAATTACTTAGAGTAAAAGAATGAGAGAGACAGATAAAGTAGCTATGTTAGCATTGCCTTACATATCCCTTCATCTACTTCTGTGGATACGAGATAAATTACATTTTCCAAGATATCTTCTATGATCTATGATCTATACATATTTTCCTTATGTCTTATATCACCTATATCTTCAACACAAAATCATTCCTTTTCTGAGAAGTATCTTTTCATTTCCTACTAGCCTTAAGAAAGCTTAGGGATGAAGGTACAAAGGGAAAGAACGGGCCATGAAATTATGAAGTTAGGTAGGTGAGTGCATTGAGTTTGAGTATCCAAGGATTGCTATTCAGCAGTCCCAAAGAGTACTATATTACAATATTAATGTCACCTCAACTAAACTCTCCATATATGTCAGTAGACCTACTGATCTACAACTACCAAAATGCAATAACTAGTATTAATAATAATGACTATCAGGCATCAAGAAAAAATGATATCGTCGTTGGTATGTTCTGTTCCTTTATGGCAAAGAAGAACATTTTTACAAAGCTTTTTTGTTTAAAATAAGTAACAATAATAAGTGCTAGTATGTAAGGGGCTAATTGTAGTTGTCTAGGACACTTTATCCAGAACTTTTGCCACTACTATTCATAATTTAGGATGTGTTGTATTTTCATTCTCAAAATATAATTTTTAACTAAGGCCTTTTAATGATTCTGAAATATAGCTATATATAACTTTAGTAATTTTTTACACATATCAAATTTTATTTGGTTGAACCAAATCTCAACATTACAAAATGTTACAATGAACTACAGTTAGACTGATGGACAAGCCTCAAGTCATATCTAGACTATTAGATCAGATACCGAACTGAAATACCTCAAGGTGTCCACATGCTAATATAGTAGTCTTAGTGCCCATGAGTTTGACCTTATCAGTTTTCAGCTATTGGAGAAAAACAAGTCGTAAGTTATAATTTTGCTTGACTGAGGTTTTGAACGCTGTGCTCCTGAGAATGCTCTGTGGGAGTGCACAGGTGGTCAGTAAGTGTCCCAGACCATTGCCAACAATCCATGTTCTCCATGTTTTACCACAGGGATTAAACTTTCTCTGTAAAGGGCCAGACAGTAAATATTTTAGGCTTTGTGGGCCATACTGTCACTGTGGCAACTACTTAACTCTGCTGTTATAATGCAGGAAAGCAGCCATGGACAATATATAAGGGAATGAGTGTGGTCGTATTCCAATAAAACTTTATTTATGAACAATGAAATTGGAATTTCATACTTTTTCACATGTCACGAAAAGATCACATTTCATTTCACACTTAAAAATGTAAAAACTATTCTTAGCTGGCCAGCCATACAAAAACAGGCCGCCTTGGCCCACTGGACGCAGTTCGCCCACCCCTACTTGATCACACTGCAGTGACTCTCCAGCGACTCTCCGGTAAAAGGGGTCAGGGTTCACATCAAGAAACGTCTCTGCTAGGAAGAGGAGGTCTCACGCACAAGCCCCATGTGCCCAGCCTGGCGCATTCCCAGACAAGTCTGGGATCCACTGTCTGGATCACTGTGTTGCCAGGTCACTCTGAGGAATGCAGGTTCGCGAGGAAAAGGTCCTGAGCAGGAGAGGGACACACCTCGGCATAGGAGGCCAGGACCCTGGACAGTGGGGTTTGGAAGTTGTGTAAGACCAGAGCAAAGAAGAGCCTGGATTCAGGCGGACCCCGAAACCCCGTGGTTCCCTCAGGAATGTCTCCTGACTCGCTGCCGCCTTAGGCAAGTCACTCACTCGGATACGCGGGCAAGGACGAAGGCCATAGCAACAGCGCAAATAGAAGCACTAAGGACTTCATGGGCACCAACCGCAGCACTCCGCCATGCGACCGGAACGTCCTAGGGCCACAAGGCCGGGTACCTCAGGGCGGAAAGAGGGAGGTGTTGGAGTCCGATGGTCTACCTCAGGGCCCTGGGCGCCCTGCAACGGTTCTGCCCAGAGCGCAAGCGCAGCCTGGGTGGGCGTGGAGCCGCGCGCAGGGGGCGGGGCGACCGACCCGCTCTGGTACGCATGCTCCCTATGACTTAGACGCTCTACGCCCAGCGCAGGCCTCAGAACGTCTCGACACCCCGACGAGTGCGAGGCTCTGGGGGATGGGAGTGGCGGGGCTCGGCCCATCCGTGGAAGCTAGGCACAGAGCTAGCCTAGAACACCGTCCCTACGCGGAAGGAACAGTCTGTTGAAAGAGATGGACAAATAACCTAGCAATTACAACAGAGTGAAAAGTGCTGTAATGGAGGAGGTGCTAGGCACTGTGGACCACTAAGCAAGTCCCACCCCACCCTCATCCAAAATATGTTGGGAGGAGGTTGCCTAGTTGGAAGAAATCTTAGCGCTCCCGAAGAACTGAAGATAGGGGTTAGGGACTGGGCGCAGTTGTGGGAGGTGAGGCAGGGAGAGGTAAGCAGAGGCATTATTAAAGCCATTGCAAAGGACTTTGATTTTGTTTCGCTTTCTCAAAAGATTACATTTTTTCTTTCTTTCTTTTTTTTTTTTTTTTTAAAGACAAAACTATAACTTTGGAGAATAGATCCGTGGTTGTCTGAGGTTACGGATAGGGGAAGGTGTGGCTATAAAGGGAGAGCATAAAGGAATTTTGGGGGGTGGTGGATAGTTGTGGCCACAAAATCTAAACATGTCTTAAAATTCATAGAACTGTTCAGTGTTACTTTATGATAATTAAAAAAAATTCGCCGACATACATCGCTGCCTCAGGATGCAAGGGGCTTGGATTTTCTGAGGTGTGGGAGAAATACTGCAAGGTATTAAGCTGAGAACTGTGTAATTAGATTTGCATTTCAGAAAGTTCACTCCTTGCAGCATCAAGTATTGGTTGAAGGGAAGCGAGACTAGAAGCAGGGAACCAAATTAGAAGAGGATATTCCAGTAATCCAGGCATGGATTCATAGGGGCCTGGAGTCTTGGTGGAAGAGGGCATGGGACATGTGGACAGATTTGACAGACATTTAGAGCTAGAATCCACAGACTGGGAAATTGATCGAATGTGAGGAATGAGGGAGAAGGAGATGATGCTCATATTTATGGTTTGGACACCTCTTCACGTGGTGTGAGATGGGGGTGTAGAGGTGGAGGAAGATTATTTTCAACATGGTTCTGTTGAGATGAGCTGTGACCTACTAGAGTGGTCAGTACAGGAGCAGAGGGATGTAGGGCCTTCGAAAGAGTTAAGATGGGAATGGAGGTTGAGGAGGCATCAGCATCTAGAAGTGGGGATGTGTAAGATTGAGGGCAGTTTTTAGAGTGAGCACTGGACCTTAGACAGATCCCTGGGAGACACGGGTAGGCTACAAAGGGTAGGATAGGCCTGCAAAGGAGACCGAAAGTGGGAGGAGGAAAACCAAGAGAGCATAGAAGGCAAAGATGCTTCATGGAAGAAGAGTCCAAAATTGTCAAATACTTCTGAGAAATCAAAAAAGAGAAAGACTTCGATTTAGCAACACGATCCTTGGCAGAAACAGTTTTAGTGGAGCGGTTTGGGCGGAAACCAGACTACAATGCGTTGAGGAATGAGTAAGGTAAGGATATGATGATAGTGCAGACAATTTTTTGAAGTTTCATGCATGAGTCTTTAATGTGCTCTACTAGGGCTTAATTCAAATATAGCAGCCTTCCAGAATCAAACAGTTATAACTATTTAGAAAGCAGCCTGGAATGTGTAACAAAAACTTTAACATACTTTAAATACTATAATATATGTATTAAGGTAAGGGGGGGGATATTTTCTAAGATATGTTGTAGTGGACCACATTTGAAGTATTAACTGAGGTCCCACGCTCCCTGAGCTTCTTCGTCTCTTACCTTTCATTCTACCTCTGAGATCAATGATCACCTAATGCATCTTGAACAGAGACATTAGAAGAGGGGCTGATTTTTTTTTTTTTTTTTAATTCATGGTGCGGTTAAAAGTCAAAGCAATTCTTTAAGAGCTGCTGCTTAGGTGAAAAGTTTGTTTTTTTGTTTCTTTTTCTTTTTAGTTTGTGTTTTTAGTGGACATGCATGGCTTTTAATATCAAAAGCCAAGAAACTTGGAGGACAGGAGAACATAAACTATAGGTTAGGGGAGGATTCAGGATGATTTAGGTCTGTTTCTTGATCTAGGGTAAAGTTTCTGGGAGCAGAAAAGGTGGGGGTTGCCATTTGTATACAGAGCCCCCTGACAGTTTTGAGGGTTGCAGAGATAGCTTGTGTCTCCCTTTCCAGGATAGAATTCAGGGGAAACGTCAAGCCTCTCAGTCATGCTGCACATCCAGCATGGGGCCAGAGCAATTTCATGGCTATGCCTGGCTGACTCAGTTAAGTGGACAGGTCAGATGACAGCTCAGATTGGAAGAGCATTCTAGCGTTCCTATGCCCTAAGGGATCTCAGGAATACTGAGAGAGCGCCTTTGAACTCATCCATGCCTGTGGCTTAGAACAGAAGGAGGCAGACCTGGCACACAGTACTCAATAAATATTAGCTTTGGTGTGGCCGGACCTAGTAACTTGATTCTAATAAACTGAATACAACAAAAGTGATAGGATACCACTTTGGAGATGGGAACGCAAAAGGACCGTGGCTTCCATAGTGGGCACCCTCACTCACTCTCTTATTGATTCACTGTGAAGTAAGCCAGCTGCCATGTTTTGAGCTTCCATGTGGAGGGATCCACATGCTGAGAAACTGATGTCTCCAGCAAAAAGCCAGCAAGGACCCAAGGCCTGACAACAACCATGTGCGTGAACCTGGGATAGAATCCTCCCCGGGCAAGCCTGGAGATGACCACAACCTAGTTGACATCTTAATTGCAGCCTTCTGAGGGAGACCCTGAGCAAGAGGTACCCAGATAAGCCATGCTTAGATTCCTGACTAAAAACTGTAAAATAACAAATGTTTGTTGTTTTAAGCCACTTAGTTTGAAGGTAATTTGTTACACAGCAAGAGATGACAACTAATAAATAGTGTTATACAGAGCCAATGATTGTTGTACAGGTAAGGCAGCTGGAGCACCTGTTGCTGACAATGCTGCCATTGGTACTACCACCACCGTGACACTGCAGGATCTCTAAGACCTGAAGACACCTTCTTTTGTTGCCCCCACCACAACCAGAGTCCAGGATCACTCGTTCTGTGACCACCAAAGTACCTACTGCTACTGCCATCTCTAGAACCACATGGGAATCCCACTCTTGGCCACTGCTACTGCTGTTTGGAATAGACTTCCTAGGCCTATCAAAATCCTGTTGTGTTTCAAATCCCAAATACCACATCTGCTAGGAATCGACCTCTCCTTTATCCCTCCAATTAGAATGTATTATATCTTCCCTATCCCATATTTCCATAATGCTATATTATAGCCATTATTTCACTGAATTACTGTATTTTATGTTTTTATAAGTCAATCTTCTCTAGACCAGGTCTTTGAGGTCCAGGAACCAGATCTAAGCTATCCCTGCACTGCACCCTCCCCAGCACAGCCAAAGTCTTGCATTCACCATTCACCAGGTGCTCAATAAAGGCATGCTTTAGTTCAATTGAAATTAAAGGCTGGGAATTTTATATAGGCTTTACAGAATCCTAAAAGGAGCTAAGAATGGCAAGACAGCTACAGAGGCAACTTTCAGCACAATTTTCAATTTCAGGAAGGAACTCCTCAGCTCTAAGTGTCTGTGACGCCTTTATTTAAGCCCAGGTGAAATAAATAGCACGTTGTCTCTTCGTCTGTTCTTTCCTCTGTACACATCTGCAAGTAATTCTGGACAATAAGTTCCTAGTTGTGGAATTGCTATGTCAAATGGAATGCACCGGTTTCTATGCTTATCAATAGTATAGAGACTTACTAATACTGGGTGTCGTCATCTTTGAGGACAAGCCATGTTAAATATGGTATCTCATCGTTTTAGTCTGTTTCACTTTTTTTTCAGTGAGGCAAAGGGTTCTACCTACTCTCTCTTTCTGTCCCCACCTTGAACTTTCCCTACATTTCTTTTCCTCCTAAAGCTCACATTTACCTGCTTCGTATTCTTCTATTAACCCAGTGGATTTGAATTAATAGGCTATGACTTTGGGGAAAGAAACATATTTGGTAATTCCTGCCTTCATCATCATAGGCCACTTGCCTAGTCATTGCCAATGCAGTTTTCAGATGTCAGTTCTCAAATGTTACTTCCTAACAGCACTTGTCACAGTGCATAATAAAATAGTTCTATATGTACCAACTGAAAGAACAAATGAATGAATCCACCCATCTTCCATCCATCCACTGCACCATTCTAAAAATCACCGTAGCGCTTAGCATAAGAGCACCTGCAGCTTTGTCAGAGAAAGGCTTCAGCCACCTGGGGGCAGCAGAACTTCACTAATGCCTGAAAGGGTACCTGGCAATTACTGGAGAGCAGATGCGAGTCCAGGAACTGGATTCTGCTGTTGTTGCGCTGGGGCGCGTTTTGCTATTTACTTTCATACCTTACATTCTAAGTGCACCAAATAGCATGTAATAATATTTTAAATGATTGATTAATAACAGCCTTTGTTCTCCAAGTGAGATTTTCTTTATTGGAGGCCATCTAGAGGAATGTTGCACATCTAGTCTTTCTCTAACTGTTAAAGCTGCTCCAGTAATGGCTAGGTGGATAGCCATAGGAAAGAAAAGAGCAATTAGGGGGACTATATTATAAACTATATAAATGTTTAACCAATTTACTGTATACTTGAAACTAATAAAATTTAAAAAAAAAAAAAAAAAAAAAGCTGCTCCATATCCAGCCATTGCATACAGACCCAGGCTGAATTTAATTTATAAAATGAGAACTGAGAGCACACAGAAGAGGCACACTGATCATCGGGAGTGCCCTCTTTCAACAGGCTCTGTCCCACTTACAGTAGATAAAATGCATTTTTTATTCACTATACAGGATTCTGAATGGGCTTCATGGAATGTTTTTGTTTTGTTAATAAATGGATGGCAAAGGAAGTACTGGAATGGGGTTGGGAATAGCTGGGAAGTGGTTTAAAGCATATGAACCTCAGAATGTTTTTAGTTCTGTCCAGGAAAACCCTTCCTCTGTTCTTTTGGCTCTACCAAAGTCATTGTGCACCCTCGTGACAATCTGAGAAGGTAGCTTCCAGAGATGTCAGAACAATGATTTATTGCTCCATTGATTCATCCACATAGGAAGATCCTGGAATTCTAAAAGATTCCTCAAAACAAACTTAATTTGAATTCACTTAACTTTTGAAAAATTGAATATGTTCCCACTGTGAAGGAAGTAAGGACAGGGACCATGTCCTTTTATGTTTGTGTCCCAGGGACTTTTCACAGTGCCTAGATGAATGAGGGCTCTCTGTAAGTATTTATTGAATACCATGTTAAACTTCCTGATTGATGCCACCAAATCAAATAGAAGGTGATCTCAGATCAGAAGGACCTTAATTTCTCTGGATCTCATTTTTTTCCCTTATTCCTCAAATAATAACCCTGTATATTTGAATGCTGGCTTTAGTCTAAACCTCATAGACTCTACATTTCTTTTTATACTTACAAGTATACTGGAAGGGTAGGCTATTATTAGCATCCCAGTTCCATAGATGAGAAAACTGAGGCTCAGGCTAAAAGGTTGGTAAGGTAATGCAGCCACAACCTGATACAATAAGACCGCAAAACCCAGGTCTTTTGACTCTAAGTACAGTACGCTTTTCACTGAACCTCTCTAGATTATGAGCTCATCGGACTAGTCAGTCTCTTGAAACCCTTTTTCTAGCTCCAGCAGTGGCAGTGGTTCTCAGTCCTTACTACACATTAGAATTAAAAATAATCAAAACTATGTGGTATTTGCAGAGGGGTAGATACATAGATCAATGGAACAGAACAGAAAATCCAGAAATAGACAGACATATATGCCCAACTGATTTTTTACAAAACACAAAAGCAATTTAATGGTGAAAAGGTAAACTTTGAAGAAATGGTGCTAGGGCAGTTGGGCATCTATAGGTTTAAAAAAAAACTCAAGTTAAACCTCACATCTTATACAAAAATTAACTCAGAATGGATCACAGACATAAGTCTATAAAACTTTAAGAAAAAAATAATAGAAAATCTTAAGGACCTAGGACTAAGCAGAAAGTTCTTAGACTTGACACCAAATCATAATCTGTATAAGAAAAAATCAACAAATTAGACTTCACGAAATTAATAACATTTGCTCCAAAAGGATGAAAAGACAAGCTACAGACTTAGAGGAAATATCTGCAAACCACAAATCTGAGATAAGACTAGTATCTAGATTATATAGAGTTCTCAAAACTCAACAGTAAAAGAAAAAAATCAATTAGAAAATGGGCAAAAGACACAGACACTTCGGTCAAGAGGATATACTAATGGCAAATAATGTACATGAAAAGATATTCAATATCATTAACGATTAGGGAATTGTAATTAAAATCACCATGAGATACCATTACACAAATATCTGAGTGACCAAAATAAAAACAGTGACACCAAATGCTGCCAACGATGCAGAGAAATTGAATCACTTATAAATTGCTGGTAGTATGTAAAATGGTGTAGTCATACTAGAAGACAGTTTGGCATTTTCTTACAAAACTGAACATTAAACAACTGTATTACTTGGGAATTGCAACCTTGGGCACTTAACCAAGAGAATTGAAAACATGTTTATGCAAAATCTGGACATAAATGTTAATAACAACTTTATTCATAATAACCAAAAAAATTGGAAACAACTCAGCTTTCATTCAGTGGGTAAATGGTTAAAAATCTATGGTACATCCGTACCATGATATACTTTCCAGCATCAAAAAAGCATGAGCTACTGATACATGCAACAATTTGAATGAATCTCCAAGGAATTAAGCTGAGTGGAAAAAAAAAAAACAGAACAATCCCACTTAGTCCTGGTGTATAGTCCTTTTCAATATGCTGTTAAATTTGGTTTGCTAGTATTTTGTTGAGTATTTTTACATCTATACTTATATATTGGTCTAGTTTTCTTAACTGTGATGTGTTTGTCTGGATTTGGTATTAAGGTAATACTCACTCTATAGGAAGAGTTAAGAATTGTTCCCTCTTATATCTTTTGAAAGAGTTTGAGAAGAACTGGTATTAATTCTTCTCTAGTATCTCATAGAATTCACCAGTGAAACCACTTTGGCCTAGACTTTTCTTTATTGGGAATATTTTTTATTACTGATTAAATCTCTTCACTTTTTAATGGCCTGTTGATATTTTCTATTTCTTCTTGAATCAGTTTTAGTAATATGGATGTTTCTAGGAGTTTGTCCATTTCGTCTAGGTTATCCGATTTGTTGACATACAGTTGTTCATAGTATACTCTTACAATCTTTCTTATTTATTAAAGGTCAGTAGTAATGCCCTACTTCCATTTATGATTTTAGTTGTTTATGTCTCATCTTTGTGTCAGTAATTCTAGTTAAAGTTTGTCGATTTTGTTGTTCTTTTTAAAGAACCAACTTGATTTCATTGATAACCTCTGAATAGAATAGATAATTCTGTTCTCTATTTTGCTTATCTCTGCTTTAATCTTCATTACTTACTTCATGCTGCTTGTTTTGGGTATAATTTTCTATATTTTTCTAGTTTCTTAAGTTGTAAATTTAGGTGGTCGTTTTGAGATCTTTTTTCTTTTTTAATGTAGGCATAGATTTTTCCTTCTAGTACTGCTTTCATTGTAACCTATAAGTTTTGTTATGTTGTATTTTCATTTTTATTTGTCTCTAAATATTTTGTAATTTCCCTTATGATTTTTTTCCCTTGATCCTCATTGGTTGTTTAAGAATATGTTGTTTAGTTTTTGCCCATTTTTAAATTTTCCATTTGTCCTTTTGTTATTGATTTCTAGTTTTTTTCCATTGTGTTTGGAGAGTATACTTTGAAATCTTTCAATCTTTCTAAATTTATTGAGACTTTTCTGTGACTTAATATATAGTCTATCCTGGAGAACGTTACATGTGCACCTGAGTGAAATGTGTATTCTACTGTTGTTGGGCAGAATTCCTATATACGTTAGGTCTCGTTGGTTTATAGTGTTGTTATTATTATTATTATTATTATTATTATTATTATTATTATATTTCCTTATTGATCTTCTGTTTAGATGTTCTACTCATTATTCAAAGTGGAGTAGTGAAGTCTCCAACTATTATTTTAGACTGTCTATTTCTCCCTTCTTTTCTGTCACTGTTTGTCATTAGTGCATGTGTTTATAATTGTTATAACTTCTTGATATGACTTTATCCTTTTACTAATATATAATGTCCTTCTTTGTCCCCTTTTAATAGTTTTTGACTTAAAGTATATATTTTTTTTCTAATTTTAGTATAGTCACTTCCGTTCTATTTTGGTTACTGTTTATATGGAGTATCTTTTTACATTCTTTAACTTTTAACTCATGTATGTCCTTAGGTCTAAAATGACTTTTGTAGACAACATATAGTTGGATCATTTTTAAAAATCTATTCTGCCAATCTCTGCCTTTTGTTGGACAGTTTAATTCATTTACCTTTAAAGTAGCTGCAGGTAAGGAAGAGCTTACTTCTGCCCTTTGCTATTTGCTTTCTGTATATCTTATACCTTTTATCCCTCATTTTCTTCCTTATCACCTTCTTTTGTGATTAATTAATTTTTCCATAGTATAACATTTGCTTCCCTTCTCATTTCCTTTTGTGTATAATCTTTAGGTATTTTCTTAATGATTACCATGGGCATTACAATTAACATCCTAAATTTATAGCAATCTAGTTTGAACTGATTCCACCTTAATTTCAATAGCATACAAAACCCCGCTCCTATACAACTCTGTGTCCCCCTTTAGGTTGTTGTTCTCACAAATTACATCTTTATACATTGTGCACCCATTGACATAGATTTATAATGATTGTTTTTGCTTTGTCTTTTAATCATGTAGAATATAAAAAGTGGGCTTAGAAACCAAAAACACAATACTAGTTTTCATGTTTACCCATGTAGTTACTTTTACTAGAGGGAGATCTACATTTCTTTCACATGGATTTGAATTACTGCTTATTGTCCTTTGATTTCAACCTGTTGATGTAAAAAATGTCCAAGCCTGTAGAGAATCTGTGTAAGAGTTTTCTTGAACCAAACTGATGACATATGCTGGAGAACAAGATCTTAAATGTTCCAGAGAATAACAGTTTTGCAGCTTCTTTTATGCATTTAAAATTAAGGAAGGGACTGAGGAAGATTACATGGAGATGGGAGAGAGCAAGGCGGGGATTAGATTACAGGATAGTTAACAAAATTATGTGTTCTCTTGGGGGTAGCTATTTCAAAGGTGTATTAACCTATATGCACAGAAATAATGAAGAGGGCTTGCTTATGGCAAAGAGAAACATTTTACTAAAGAGTTATATGCATGAAGCATAACTACCCATCATGACCTGCCCAGTTAGGAATTTTTAATCAAATCACCCTGTGACGTTACTTTCCATAGAACCCCTCTTTCGTTCACATACCTGAAGAACATCTTTAACATTTCTTGTATGGCAGTTCTATTACTGATAAGTTTCCTTAGCTTTTGTCTATCTAGGAATATCCTAAGTTGTCCTTTACTTTTGAAGGATAATTTTGCCATATACACAATTTTTAGCTGCCAGGTCTTTTTCTTTCAGAACATTAAAATATATAATCTCACTCCCTTTTGACCTCCATGTGTTTGATGAGAAATCTTCCCTTATTCTTATCAAGGATCCCTTTTATCTACTGTGTCATTTATCTCTTGCTGCTTTTAAAATTTTCTTTTTGACTTTGGCTGTTAAGATGTTGATTATGTTCTCAGTGTGGATTTCTTTGTGTTTATTCTTCTTGGAATTTGTTGGGTTTCTTGAATATGTATATTCATGTGTTATATCAAATTTGGGGATTTTGGAACCATTATTTTTCAAATATTCTTTGTGCATCTTTCTTTCTCTTCTCTCCTTCTGGGATCCTCATTATACATATATTGGAGTGATAGATGGTGTCCTGCACATCTTTTAGGTTCTGTTAAGTTTTCTTTATTCTTTATTCTTTCTATTCCTCAATCTGGATATTTTAAATTGATATATCTTCAAGTTCCCCAATTGTTTCTTCTTCCTGTTCAAGTCTGCTATTGAAACTTTCTAATGAGTTTTTCATTTTAATTATGGTATTGTCCAGCTTCAGAATTTGTTTGGCTCTTTGTTTTTTTATCATTTCTAATCCTATTAATATTCCCTATTTCTTCTTATCTGTTCTCTAGTTTTTATTTGTTCATGGTTTCCTTTAGCTCTTTGAGAATATTAAAGACAGCTGATTTAAAGTATTTTTCTTATAAATTCAATTCTTCCTCAGGGGCAATTTCTGTTAATATCATCTGTGAATGGGCCATACTTATTTCTTTTTATACTTTGTATTTTTTTTGAAAACCGAATATTTTGAATATTAAAATGTGGCAGCTCTGCAAATCAGATTGTTCTTTCCTTCAGTGTTTGTTTTTGTTGCTTGCTATAGGCTTCAGCTGTTTGCCTAATTACTTTTCGAATTATTTTCATAAAGTCTGTAATATTTGTTATATGTGGTCTCTGAAGTCTCTATTCCTTTAGCTTGTGTTCAGCTAGTGTTTTGACAGATTTCTTTGAATGCCAGCAACTGAAACACATATACACAGAGCAGGGGTGGGAAAAGAGAGAGAGAGAAAGGGAGTCTATCTCTAGCCTTTGTACATTAGCGCAGTCTTAGGGCACTCCTTCCGTGCTCCTTCATCTTGTTTCAGTTTCTAATTGCTCTGATTAGAGCTTCCAGTATGATGTTGAAAAGCAGTGATAAAGAGGGCATTCTTGTCTTGATTTAGATTTTAAGGGGAAAGCTTTCCATCTTTCACCATTGAATGTTGGTTGTGAGTTTTTCATAAATGCCCATAGCTTGGGGTCTTTCTGTTGTGTTGTTTTCTTGTCAAGCCTATACAGAACCACCGGTCTGGTTTCAGAAGAGAATTACTGAATGTTGGAAGTGGAAAGAACCTAAAGTTTATAGTCCAAATCTCCCATTGTATAGATAGAGAAGCTGAGGCCCAGAGAGACCAAATATTTTGTCCAAGTTCACTAGAGTTGTTAAAGGCAGAGCTTAAACCAATAATAATAGTAACTATGATTTATTATCTGCTGATTGCATATAAGGTACTATGCCAGAAAAACACCCTCATTTATTCTTCATATTAATCCTATGAGGTAGGTACCATTATTTTTTATCTTATAAGTGAAGAAGCTATAGCTTGAGAATTTAGGAAACTTGTTTAAGGTCACTAACTTATGAGTTGATGAGCCAATGAGCCTGGGTGATCTTGTTAAGTCAGAAAGTAAGGAAACTTTCAAAGGCTTATACAAGCTTATCAAAGGGAATAAGTCAGCTTGAAGAGGTACTACTAGCCAAATGTACAACAATGTGAGCAACAAAAATTACTTAATGGAATTGGTTGAAGTACTTAGAATTCATTATGATATGATATAATACATCCATAATGCTATTCAAATAATAACAAAATAACAAACTCATTTGCTAACAGTTTTGGTGGCTATAACATTAACCTTCTTACTTTGAAAATAGGCTATTAAAGGAAAATGATTAAGCATTTATCCCACATTTTCATTAGGAACTATTATCAGAATAATCAAATAAAACTTGTTGATGAGTGAAAGTCTTATTTACAGAGGAATGTCAGATAATAAATGTAAAGGAATAATAAAATTAGCAAAGCAATTTATAACCCTTTAATGAAGTAATCGATTCAGACAAAGATCAACAAAAGATGTTAAAACCCTTAGGTGAAAGATTGAAGGAGAACTACTATTTACATGTTTACGAAGTTTATTTCATGGGTTACTAGCTAAGCATGAGAAGAAAAATGTAATTTTACAATTCTAGGATCAGGCTATCATCATCTTAACCAAGTATCACTCTTAGCACTGCAAATATTGGGAGAACTAGATTCATGCGCCTTCTAATATGAAGATATATGAAGTATGAAGCACCACCTATGAAGTATTTTTTGCCAAAAAATGTTTAACTTCTAGTTGAAAGGAAGTAGAAGGAATGGAGAAACAATCACGCTTCTCTATGAGGAAGCAAGAGACAAATCCATAGGTGGGGCTTCGACAAGTGAATGGCAAAATAGTTTAAGATTAAAGAGACATTCAATAAACACAAATGAATAAACCAGCTGTAAAGATATTTTGGGAACAGTTGGAAAGTCTTTAGTAACCTCTGGATATTAGATTATATAAAAGAATTATTATTAGTATTGTTAGAGATGATAATGTTATTGTGATCAGGTAAGGAAGTGTTCTTAATTTTTAGCGATACCTGCTGAAATACTTAGGGTGAAATATGATGATGTCTGTATTGACCTTACAACATCTTGACAACAAGGTCAGCATGGCAAATATGACAGTGTTGACATTTACTAAGTCTAGTTGAGTGGTATGTGGATATAAACTCTATTTTTCTTTATGTTGAAAATTTTTATCAAAAATATTGGGGGAAACATTCCAGATGAAGAAAGTATCCCTGTTTGTCCTTAAGACACATCAGTATGAAGAACAAATTTCAAGGGAAGTCCCAGAATGGGAGGCTAAGTCACAAGGAACAGCCAGCAGTACCACTCCAAAGTGACCAGCAGGGAAGGAGGCTGGACTAAGAGCCCTGCACCTAAAACGAAAGGTCACCACCTAAGATGAAAGGCTACCAAGAGTGCTTTGCTCTAGGTCATACTAAAATTTCTTAGCAGAGGATCTGGAGAAAAAGTGCAAGAGATGATGGAGGATGTCCTGTGGAGGGAGGAGGATGACGAACACCTGCAGCAATTAGGATGATGAAATGGGAGTGGTGTCTAGAAAACTGGAGGCTCCACGTGGCAACTTTATCCACCCCAACAAGACCAGAAACACACCCGCATTTTTCCTCAAGAATATGGTGAAGCAGGACATCTATCTCCCTGAAGGGACTCTCAGAAGCCCCAGAGAAACTGATGAACTTAGTCACCCTCTTCCTGATTTTCATGCATTTCTCAGAGAGGCTTTTAAATCATAAAGCTTTCCTTTGTAAGAGAGAGACTGTGTTCGTAGATTGGAGAACTCAGTATTGTGACAATGTCAATCCTTCCCAAGAGAACCCAAAAACAGACCCATACATATACTGTCACCTGACATTAAAAAGAACAGGGAGTCCCTGGGATACTGATAATGTAATATGTCTTAATGTAGGTGCTGATTACATGGGAGTGTTGAGTTTGTGAAAATTCAACGAGCTGTACGTTTATTATATGTGTACTTTGGTTTTTGTGTGTTATATTTCACTTCAAAGTTTATTTCTAATCCCTTTATGAGTTCAAATGATGCTTTCCAAAATTAAACTGCTGTTGTTTAAGAAGCTCTCAATTGTCTGCATTTTTAATACTCTCCATTAGTTCTTAGATTGCTTTCAGAGTATTAAGTCGATTGACAGGCATTGCTAGTGAGTGGGAACAGAAGTGCCATCTTGGTGAGTTACCTGTGGTCTCTGGATAATTGCTCTTCAGTTTCTTAATAATTGTTGGGTCACTTGTTGAATCCCACAAGTATGTCCTGACCTACTTCATTCACCCAGCCCATTTGCAACCTTCCAGAAATACCACTTCTTTTAGAGCCACCACAGACAGATTCTGCTTCCTAGTCTAAAATATCTTAAAATTTACTTTAATTGAATGGTGTCTAGAGAGAGACAGATGTAGGCTTGGGAAGATCCAGGAAGTGAGAAATAACTTAGAGAAGAAGGAAAAGCATTCTTTATCCTCCAAATTTAAAATAGAGCAATATGAATAGCTATAGATATAGAACTTTAATTCTTTAACATTATATTTGATAAGAGACTTTCATGTGTTACCTAATTGAAACTGTTTGCCAGAAATACAGTAGGGTAGATCAACTCTTTTTTTTTTTTTTTTTTAATTTCATCCCTGTACTTGGGATTGTGTGGAGAGACCTGATTTCACTTACAGGATTCATGGTATCTTTTTGCATACAATCACCACTGTCTTTTGTGTCTGATGTGGTCAATACAATGATTTTCAGAGTCATAACCTAATTGACAACATGTTCCTTGGTTCTTAAAAGAAACAAAAAAGAAATTCTGCCTTAAAAAACAAAAAGTAATGTAAGTACATCCTAAAAAATTCAAATGAAGCACTCCTACTCTCATTCTCAAGCATTAATCACTCAAACAGTTTGCTGTGAATATAGTATTTCCTGAATTATTTATGAGCACACATGTGAATATGTACTCCGATTGCTTTTTTAAAATTTATTTTACAAAATAAAATTATACTATACATGCTGTTCTGCAACTTGCTATCCTCTCCCTAATAAGCCCCAGACTTATGTCCAAGTCAGTGCTTATAAATCTACCTCCCTCTTTCTGATAGTATTCTTCAGCATGGATCTATAATAAAGTTTTTAACTCTATTGTTTGACATCTAAGTTGTCAACTTTTCACTATCACAAATGTTATAAATACTTAGTAATGAGTTTCTCTTATTCGTGTGTTTTAGCAAACATGTACCAATATTTCAGTGCGCCAAATTCTTATAAACGATCTTATTTAATCAGAGAACATTGTATTTAAAATTTTGTGTATAGAGCCAAATTGCCTTCTAAAAACTTAGTACAGTACTCATTACCCATGGTTTTACTATATGTGGTTTCAGTTACCCATGGTCAACCAAAGTCTAAAAATATTTATTGGAAAATTTCAGAAATAAACAATTCATACCTTTTAAATTGCACATCATTCTGAGTAGGATGATGAAATCTCTCACCGTCCTGCTCTATTGTGCCCAGGACATGAATCATCCCTTTGTCCAGTGTTTTCACGCTGTGTACACTACCCAGCCATCAGTTATTTAGAATCTATCTCGGTTATCAGCTCAACTGTCAGGATGTCACAGTACTTGTGTTCAAGTCACCCTTATAGTAGTCTAATGTTATGTCATAAGGCCTACTTTATCCACTTCATTTCATGTCATCACATAAGCATAGTATCATCTCACATCATCACAAGACGTGTGACTATGCTACAATATTTTGAGAAAGAGACCACATTCATATAACTTTTATTACAGTATATTGTTGAAATTGTTCTATTTTATTATTAGCTATTGTTGTTAACCTCTTACTCTGCCTAATTTATAAGTTAAAGTCTATCATAGGTATGTATGTATATGTAGTAAAAAGCATTGTATATACAGGGTTTGGTATTATCTGTGATTTCAGGCATGGGGGTCTTAGAACTTATGCCCCGTGGATAATGGGGGTCTAATGTACTAATTTACCTTCCCACAAACACAGAAGTGAGTGTTCAAACCATGCCCTCCATTTCTGTAAAGCTGATCTATTTTCAATCATTCATCAATTACAATGGTCTTCATTTGGACTGATATTGCTGTTTAAATCTTACTGTGATCAGTTAATGAAGTTTCTGTAACGTATTTATTCTTTTAGCATGATAATTATCTTTCAGGTCTACAAGTATTTTACTGGCTTTTAAGTAACAACAGATAAGGATGTTCATCACACTTGATTACAAATGACTTTATTCCAAGACTTGAGTCCTACCATAAATCATCATTATTTGTGGATTCCCCAGATCATACCATTGGTTGGAGGACAATGCGTGATGTACAAAAAACACCATCATTTTCTTTTACAATCATCTGTTTCAGCACAAAAGCTCCACAATATAGTAGCTTAGTTGTCAGAAACATTGAGTAGTGTTTTTTAGTTATTTAACTTATGGGAGGTACCATTTTAGAAGGACCCTATACTCTCCAAAACTTTTATTTCATTACATATTCAAAAATCTGTATCCCTCAGCTGTAGATTTGACATAGGTAATGATGGCACACTGTTATAAAGATAACTTCAATTCTGTCATTCTTTGTGACCTCTGGAAGTTTTTACTTGTGTTTAAAATTCAAAGCAGTGAAATAGCGTGCCAATTTTGATATACATCTCAAAAATATATCGTGAGATATAATTTTTGTCACTGAGTGCAAATTTTAGTTTATATATGAAATATTTTTAAAATAGTTGCTATAAAACCGAAGAACAAATCCGGAAAATTATTCTTACTGATCGTAACAGAAAATAATTTTATCATATAAAGGATAAGGGGGTGTTAAATATGTCTGTATTTACATGTATCTGCTTTAACATTAACTTTTTAAAATTTTGTTTTTGTCTTTATAAATCAAGTGACTTGCCCAAGATCACACAGTTAGAAAATAACTCAACAGAAACTTAAACTCTGTTTTCCTACTCTGACATCAGCACTTCCCACAACCGCACGATCATCTTTCACCATCTGTTCTTGCTTATTTTTCAACTGTAATTCAAAGTCTTAAAGGTCTAGGTCTAGATGTTCAGCTGCAAAATAATCTATTGTTTAAAATACAAAATGCCTTTCATGTGCAAAAATTTATTTTACACAAAAGTAATCATGGTTCTTCCAAATGCTGTCTATTTCTTTTTTTTTTTTCCAAGCATAAATTAATGTCTGTGAGAACTTCCTATCTGTGAGACAGCTCTTCTGTGAACTGTGCATCCTTCTGGAATGCTCTTCAGTGAGTACATAGCTTGTTGGGAGCTAGACCAGAAGTAGAATATTCAAAGGTTAGTTCCCCATCCCTGCAACCTTATGGATGAGATAAGACCCACACAAGGAATAATCCCAAGAGTTAACTGCAGTGGTTGAGGAGAGAGCCATAGTAGACACTTGAAGATTTTGTGTTGATGTTACACATCTGCATGGACAATTTCATCTCAGTCCAGTATTTAGATAGACCCTAGGCATTGTCACAGAGTGGTCCGTTATGCTGCTAATGACAGTAACAGATGGAAATGTTTTACATGTCCAATGAAGGCATCAGTTGTTTCATACCTTTCTATTTTCTTCCCAAGCTAGTTCTAGCCTTTAGTGATGAACCAATATTATGAAGCATACGTTACTACTCTCTGTTTTCAAGGACAGATATTTATGGGGTTTTTTTTCCCCTCTCCCCTGGAGATGGAACATAAAATATAATGGCAATACAAACACTTTATATTTCTTACTAAAGCTTGGTAAACAAGGGTGCATGTTGAACTTTAGCTTTAATTTAACACATTCTAGTCTAGCTAGCAGTGGCCCCTCAGTAGCCGGTTTCTGATTTTTTTCTGCTCTTATCTATGAAAAGATTATACAGTTTAGCTTGAATAATTTGCCTTCTTTGTTCACTAATTTGTAAAAGAACGAACTCAACTGTTAGATTTGTGAAAAGCGAAATACTTTAATAATGTATTAATAATTCAATTGATAACAGAATCTTGCTACCTTCACTCTGGATTATTTTTCCACTCAATCCTAGCCTCTGTGGCCTCCTGGCTACTTGCTCAATTGTGACATGCAAGAATGGCTGGAAGGCTCATGTAAACTTGGCATGTATTCTTTCATAGGCATCATTTTATGTATTTAAACCCGATGGTGTGCCTAGTCAGACAATGTCTTCAACACTGGGTTTTAAATATATTAGGAGATGTATTCCAGCAGCACACCAGAATTCACCCTTACTGGGTTCTCACTGGATTTCATGGCTTCTCTGGAATGTCTGGCCAACACACTCTGGCACCATCCTCTGGAGGGCAGCCCTCTGCCCACCTTCTCCCACGACAAAATTCACCTTCTCTTTATTTCTTCATTATTATTTAGTTCAATAGACATGTTGGTTTTTATTTTTTCTGTTTGTGAAGTGAGTAAAAGAAAATTTTTTTGAACTTCCCTTTAGGAGTGTATTTTAAAACTAAACTCGGTCAGGATTTTACTTACAGCAATTTAAGAAATTGGCTTTCCTAATTTGAGAATAGTACATGTAAACAACTGAAAAATTATTGCTGTTAGTGAAAATTAAATGATATTAGCTTACAAAATATGAAATAGGTAACATATTCACTGATACAAAATGCAAATGAGTCAATCGCTTTTTGTTATTCTGTGATGTAGGGGAGGAAATAAAAGGCTAGCCTTCATTTTTACCTCAAAGAATACAACCAAGACCAAGCAATTTAGATTTTGGCAGATGTGGTCTTTTTAGGTCAGCAATGGGGTCTTAATGACATTATAATTTTACTTGTAATTATATGAAAATAAGAATTATTCACAATAGTGCTCAAGCCATAGGTTTGTTATTTGGGGAAAAATAAATTAGACCCTATTTTATACTGAGTATAGTACTATTCATATAAAAAGAAAAGAAAGTCTCTATTTGGAGTCATTAGAGTCTCATGACTTTTTATAATAGACTTGTTTTAATAAATTGTATTTTTAATGAAGCTTAAATTGTCGCACCTTAGCAATGGTGATTCAGTGTAATATCAAAAATCTCATCTGATTTTTAATGAAACTTGATAAGCTAAGTCAAAAACTCAATGGGAAAATCAAATGTAAAGAGTGTTCAGGAAATTCTTTAAAGAGCGTTGAGGAAAGATATAGACTTTCTACAGAGCAAAAGGTGCTATAAAGATGTCAATGTTTAAATCGTGGGGTACTTTAGAGCAGTCACACTCATAGAGACAGAAAGTAAAATAATGGTCGCCCAGGGCTTGGTGGGGAGAGAGGGATGGGGAGCTATTGTCAATAGGTACAGAGTTCCAGTTTTGCAAAAAGTTCTGGAGATGAATGGTGGTGATGGTTACACAACAATGTGAATGCACTTACTGACACTGAACTATACACTTAAAAATGATTGACATGGTAAATTTTATGTTATCTATATCTTACACAATTTTCAAAAAATTAAATATCAATAAGAGTCTTGTGGTACTATCACAGAGAAGTTACAGTAATGGAAATATTAGATCACGTATATAGTAGCATTCATACTGCTTCTCATGTTCAGGGTTGCCCCAGGCTCCACATGGCCTAATCTTCCACAGAGACTTTGAATATCAGTGTATGTACTGGGCTCAAAAGGCTAGGTGGCAGATTACTCTCGCTGTAGCCTGGAATAGTTTGGGAAGTGTTCTGTTTCTCTGGGCCTCACTCAAAGCTGGCAAGGTTTTGCTCCTCCAAGGTATCCTATAAAGTATTGTATCTCTGTGAAGATTATAGGGGGCTACAAAATGAAGAGACTTATCTTTCATTCTGGAGCAAGTATCCATCAAATTTCAGATTTGGCCTCTTATAAACTTTACTGATATGTTAGTCCTTGGTTTTTCTTGGGATATATCTTCCACTTTCAGCATGCAGGTATATTTCCAAATCAGCCAGGTACCTGTTCCTTCCTGTTCATCAGGCCCTCTTAGCCTGATGACATGAGTGTAGAGGACCAGGACTGTATCCTGTGGGTTAGTGAGATGATCAAGATTTCTAAGTACAAAACTAAAGCACAAAACCATAGAGCTGAATAAGTCTGAGGAAAGAAAGTGTTTTGAAGTCCCTGCCATGTGAAAGCAAATGGCTGCTAGTGTCATTGTTTACTGGGATGAAGAAAGAAGCACTTGTCATATTGATAATGACACATCAGGAGCTTTGAAAGAAACAGTATCTGTAAAAGCAGATGCAATTAAAGTCATTGTCATTGCATTCCCCAAATTCCTCTACACTGTGTATCAGCCACATCATCAGGTAAACTGCAGATGTGATAGAAATCATCACTCCTGCATCTTTCAAGTTTGTCATGGTGGGACTAATTGATGCAATCCTCCCAGAAATGCAGTATTACTCCTTGATTTGATAAAAAGGGGGAAGTTGAGTTTTCCAACCATAATGGCTCTCACTGCATGAATTAGGGATCCAGAGTAAAGATTCTGCCAGTTTCTAAGTGTATCAATGGTATATTCAGGGACTTGGAAAATAATTGCCAGATAGGTCTGAAATACCACAGGTTCTTTAATTCCATGATATAAGTAAAATAGAAGTTTATCAGCTTCTGTCATTCTTCTCTCTACATATCTGTGAGCATAATTCTATGGGATAATTCCTAAAAGATGGCTGTGTCAAAGGGAACACACTGTTTTCCAGCCCATAAACAATGCATTGACTTACCAATGAACTTCGTAAATGGGTATCTTGTTTTAATCTTCATTTCTTTAATTTTTAGTGATTCAAAGAGCTCTATCTAGGCTTCTCTTCCCCACCCCCAACATCTTTGAATGTTCTTAAAGTCTATATCCCAATGAACCTACTATGAGATAGATTCAAATCAAAGCACCATTTTTACCCCTGCCCACTAGGATCCCCACCCTCAGTGATAGACCATGGTGGCTGTTGAGCTCATGGTTTTTCTCTTTTTGTGGCATATAGTTACTTAGTCAAAGACCACCAGTCTCTTTGGCAAAGGCTTAGAGTAAGATTCTCAGTTTATCCTTGTACTGCCATTGCTGAGTGCTTCCCTTCCATTCTGGATCTGTGACTTGATTCAAATCTTGGAATTGTCAGTGGGCCCATGACCCTCTGGAGTGGTGTCTCAAGACAGGGCTGTGTTTACCAAACCCAGTCTGAGTTTTGTTGTTATTGTTCAAATCAAGTAGAATCTTAATGGTTTGCCCATTTTATGTTTGATCATATGAGGATAGTTAAGTAACTAAGCTGTGCCATACCATGGACTAATAGTTAAAAAAATAATGAGGTGTATCTAAATAGACTGACATGTAAAGTTCCCTAAATACATTGGAGTGAAAAATAAAAGTTGAAGAAAATGTTCAGAATGTTACTTACCATTTATATAAAACACAGAGACCAAAAAACTACATATTTGCATATGTACAAATTTGTACATAAATACATAAGTTCTGGCAGGATTCATACCAAACCAGCAATGGTATTTATATGTGGGGAGAGATATGGGGTTGGAGGGGAGTTGGGAGTGGTAAAAGGAGGCTTTAATTTTTTCTTATTATTTATGCTTGAATTCTTGCTGAAGTGTTTTCAGGTATGATTTATATAACATTAAGAAATAATAATACTTTTAATCCAAAAGCCTGACGAAAGGAGGTGGTAAGATCATACCTTTTATCTCTCCCTTTGCACAATTTATTGTGCTTTTCCTTTCTTATGATAACACTTTTAAACACATATTCTTATACCCAAAATACATTATTTATTTCATTATAATTACTGTATATGAATTTGTCACATGTCAGCCTTCCCTTTTAAACTATGTTCCTGGAGGGCAGAGAGCCAGTTGTTACCCATTCTCATCATAATGCAGTTCTTTAACCCTGCCAAAGCCTTGTATCAGAAGGTATTCATTAAGTGTGTTGAATTGAACTGAAATTAAAAGTATAGAAGAGATTGTTCTTATCCACATGAATCTGCTTTTACATAATCCTACGTGGTACCATCAATGGTAATTCAGCCACTGAGACAGCCTCCCACATAATACCTACCCTTCCTATCTCAAAAAGAAACCTCTCCTCCAGAGGGGGCTAGGATGCTAATTATTTAAGCCTAGCCATGCTCCCTTTCTCTAGACTTTCCACATATCTCTGCCTATTATTTTCGAGGGTCATTTCCTAACAGTGAGTCTGCTGGGTCAGAGACAAGACTTTCCATTTTCACCAGCGCTGTGTTTTATCCACTTTGTTAGATGGCTTGATAAAACGTGGCCCCTTTTTGTTTTAAGTTACATTTCTTTGATTTTCAATTCTACATCTTGTCTCCCTTCTCTCCCTTCCTCACCTACACACCTTTGTCCCTGGATTCAACAATTTTCTGCTTTTAATGTTTTCTCATATTAACCCTATGGAATGACTAGGTAATCATCTTCACTCATCCAGCAGTATTTTTGTTTACTTGGGAAAGAGACCAAGTCAGATTAAGGAGGGCCTGCCTCCAACTTCATGGGTCATTTGCCCAAGGGCAGGGATACTTGAAGGAAATTCATTACACCACCTTGACCTAGTTAACTCCAACTCACTCTTCAGATATCCCTTCAAAAGTCAGTTTCTCAGGTGAACCTTTGTTAACCCCTAGATGAGCTCAGGTCGCCCTGTTTTTAGCCCTAATAACTATTAAAGAATTATGTATTTATTTTCCTAATATCTGTAATGTACATGAAGACAAGCGACTGTTCATTTTTTTTACTTATCATCTCTCTTTTATTATTATTATTATTTATGCTTACAGCACCTAGTCTTCCTAGGTGGTCTCCCATCCAAGTACTAACCAGGCCCGACCCTGCTGAGCTTCCAAGATCATAAATCAGGCTTGTTCAGGGTGGCATGGCTGTAGACGATGAACTGTGTCTCCACTGGGGCATGAACCCAGGACCTTCTGCGTGTAAAGCAGACATGCTAACCGCTACACTATGGAACCACATCCTCATTATCTCTTATCACAGTACTTAGTACCTAGTAGGGGCTCATCAATGTTTTGTGAAGTGAATCATTCAAAGAAAACCATCAATTGGTAATTCTAAATGAAATTTTCCTAGCACAGTGATTCTCAGTCATAGCTACATATTAAAATTACCTGTGAAGTTTTTTAACAATTCCAATGTTCATCCCAACCATAGACCTTTTTTTTAAGTACTTCATTTTTTAGAGCAGTTTTTGGTCCACTGCAAAAATAAGAGGAAGGTATGGAGAATTCCTATATACCATTTTACTTATATATAAGCATATGTAACATACCGAAGCATCATAATCAAGTATATTATTAGGTCAATTAAGAAAAATAAAAATTTTTATTTAACCTTCACTTAATCCTTCTTTGATACTCTTCCTTTCCTAATGTAGTTCCAGGTTTCTGACCTATATTATTTTCATTCTCTAAAGAAGTTTTTAAAAACATTTCTTGCAAGACAAGTTTACTGGTAGCAAATTCCCTAAATTTTTGTTTGAGAAAGACTTAATTTGTCTTTCACTTTTGAAGGATAATTTCACAGGGCACAAAATTCTAGGTTGGTGATTTTTCTCTCAACACACCAAATATTTCACTCCACTCTCTTCTTGCTTGCATGGTTTCTGAAGAGAAGCTGGATGTAATTCTTATTTTGCTCCTCTAAGGGTGAAGTGGTTTTTTTCCTCTAGTGTCTTTCAGGATTTTCTCTTTAGCTTTGAATTTCTATAATTTGAAAATGATATACCTAGGGGTAGTTTGTTGGTTGGTTGGTTGGTTGGTTGGTTGGTTGGTTGGTATTCGTCTTGCTTGATGTTCTCTAAGTTTCCTGGATCTGTGGTTTGGGGTCTGACATTAATTTGGGGAAATCTGCAGTCAGTATTATTTCAAATATTTCTTCTGTTTCTTTTTCTCTTTCTTCTACTTCTGGTAGTCCCATTACAAGTATGCCACACTTTTTGTAGTTACCCTACGGCCCTTGGATATTCCTTTCTTTTTCTTTTTTCAGTCTTTATTCTCTTTGCTTTTCAGTTTGGGGGGTTTCTATTGAGATATCCTCAGGCTCAGAGATTCTTGACTCAGCCATGTTTAGTCTACTAGTAATCCCATCAAAGGCATTCTTTATTTCTATAATCATGGCGGTTTGTTTTTTTTTTTTTGTTTTTTTTTTTTGCTCTAGCATTTTTTTTTCTGTTTTTTCTTAGTATTTCCATCTCTGCTTACATTGCCCATCTGTTCTTGCATGCTCTCTATTTTATCCATTAGAGACTTTAGCACATTAATTATAGTTGTTTTAAATTCCTGGCTGATAATTTCAACATTCCTGCTATGTCTGTTTCTGATGCTTGCTTTGTCTCTTCAAATTTTTGCCTTTTGGTATACCTTGTAATTATTTCTTGGTAGCTGGACATGATGTACCAGTTAAAAAAGAACTACTGGAAATTGGCCTTTAGAAATACAGTGGTGAAGTGTGTTGGGGAACGGAAGCATTCTATAGCCCCATGATTACGTCTCAGTCTTTCAGTGAGCATGTGCTTCTGTACTGTGAACTTCGGAAGTGTTTTTAATTGTTATTCTCCCTTTAGGTGAGAGAGGATAACTAGAATGGTTTGGAGTTGGGTATTTTTACTCTCCCATATGGATAGCTAGAGCTGACTGGAGCTGGGTATTTTCCTCCCCCCAGGCCAGTTAGGCTCCGATAATATCCCAGCAGGTTAGGCTCTGCTTAACTAGTTTCTCCTGAGGGCAGGTGTTAAAAAAGAACAGAGTGCTCTGGAATATTTTTAAATGGATCCTTTTCCCCCTCCCTCTGCCAGAAGCATGAGAGCTATTTTCTCTGACATTTACTGCGGGAATCTGGTCAAGCTCCTGGAGGTAAATCTCACAATATTTTGCTACTCTCCCCCATGAGAGTGTCCCCCTGGAGTTTTTAACTCTCAGAGTTCCCAACATTAAGCCTCCGGCAATTCATCAATCACTGTCCAGGGTTTCTTACTTAGCACTGGTTCCTGCAGCGAGTGTCTGTTCTATTAAGTTGTCGTTCTCTGTATTCTCAAGTCAGTCTCTTCAGTCGTGGGGGCAGCTGTTTACCCTGTGTCCTCACCTCTTTCACAAATCCTAAGAAAGTTGGTTTTTCAGTCTGTTTAGCTTTTTTACTGGTTGGAACGGAGTGGTGGCTTCTAAGCTCCTTCTATGCAGAACCAGAAACCAGAAGTCCCCTAGATTTTTTAAATCAGAATCTCAGGATGATTATTAACATGTAGCTAAGGCTAAGAAACTGATGATGACCAGTGCCAATAACCTCTGCAACAGGGAAGGTCACTGGCCAACAGGCGGCGCCCAAACAACACCAATGGCTCCAGGAACACACAGCTACCTAAGGATTCCGCCCCTCCCCCGCCCCGCCCCAACCCCGCCCCCGGCTTGGTAAGTTCATCTCTGCAGTGAAAAAGTTTAGATGTGAGGTCTGCTGATCATGTTTTGCTTGTGTAGGACACACACGCACGCACACATTAGCTCCTTGAATAGCAAATGCATTAACGATCATGATGGTTATGTGGATAGTGATTCAAAAATAATAAAGAATAGCCCTCACTCTCTAAGTGAGATTTGTCTCAGTCCAGGATATCTAATTAGAGCGTTTCTGCTTGCCATTTCTTTTAAAGCTTACTATCTGCAGCTAGATTGAAGATGGATCTTGGGCCGAAACCGCTTTGTAATATAAAAAAGTGGAAGTGAACAGCGGGGGCATGGTGTCCCTTGTGACTGGTGCCCTGCCTTGGTGAGGCAATATGAAGTTTTAATCCTCTACTGCACAGCATTTAATAGGCTCTGTGGAGGAGGAACAAACTTTCCTCTACCCTCAAGGTTCTTCCGGCTGGTCTAATAATCAAATAGACATAGACAGATTAGCAAGGGAAAATCACCAAATTTAATACATGAACCCACATACACAAGAGAGTTAGAGACCCCATATACATGAGCATTTCAGAGATAGAAAGGGAACATGGGTATATAAGATATCTTGAGCTAGGGAAGAGGTAAGTTTCCTTGGGAGCTTCAAAGGGTCTTGCAGGATGATAAGAAGAGCAGACGCTTCATAAATAGAAGTTCGTCATGCCTTACAGATAGGCCGAAAGAGGTTAATCTCTAATAATTGCTTATTATGGGCAAGGTGCCTAATTCAAGATCTTCTAGGTTGTTAAGGGAAGGGCAGAAGTTTTCCTTGAGCCAAAGACTAAAGTTGCCTTTAACTCAGAACAATCTGCATACCACAGTGGAACATCTTGAAGTGACTGACTCCTTCTCAACCCCCATTGGTTTGTGGGCTTCACTGTTTTGTTTTAACATATGGTTGGTGGGAAATTCTTGGTTGGAGGAGTTGCAATGGACAGGCACTAGCTTCAGATCTCTTAGGAGGTGTCTGGGAGACAACAGCCATCTTTCCTTTTGGCTACCCCGAAGTCAAAGTCCAACCTTCAGTCTTAGCTGCTTGGTTTCGAAGTTTAAGGCAAGTCACTGTTCAGTTTGTCACCTTTAAGTGACAACTCTACTCCCAAAGGTTTGTGTCCCAAATACCAACTATCCCTTTGCTGGCAGAAATATTATTCTAGAATACTCAACTTTGTCCAAATGGTGAACACTCTTAGCTTCAGCACCTTTTGTGGGTGAGGCTCTATGTTAATGATTTCAGTTCATCTACACATTAACTCCCTCGATCGTGAATACCACCCTGAAAAATAGCTATTACTATTTACGGATGAGGAGGCTTGAGCTCAAAGAAGTTAAGTCATTTGCTTGAGAGCACACCCATCTTTTGAGTATGAGACCATGGATATAGACAAGTCAGACAGACCTATGATCAGATCACAACTACACCACTGACAGGCTGTACACACTTGACAAGCCTATCCTCTTCCTGAGGCTCCATTTCCCCATCTGTGAGATAGATTGTTACGGAAATCAAACAACATTCAGGAAAGGAGCTAGTAACATACCCAAATATGGTAGGCACTTCATAAATATGTCCGTTTGTTCATTTTTTTTTCTCCCTTATTTTTTCTAGCTAGAGTAAGGTGGGTGATCAGATGTTAGCTCTAAAATGGAATATAGTCTGCTGTTCAGTCTTTCAGAATATTTCCAGCTCTGGCCACTCTCCACTTGTGGCTCCACCCCTTTCCTGGTTGGACAGTAAAGCCCTTGCTTATGCGTACCTTCACCTAAATGTAAAAGGGAGTATTAGGAGAATTCCCAGATGATAAATGTGCTGAGACACTGAAACACTTCTACTGAGGGAGGAAACTTCTTCCTAAGTTTCCAGGAAGTGCATGGTTTTGTCTCCTGCAGGGTTTGAATGCCCAAAGGGCAGGAAGTGGACTGAGACAGCACAAATCATATTGTTCTTTTTAATCATGCAGTTTGATTCTTGCTCTTGTCCATTCAAAGCATACATGAACTAACTTTAACAGTCAAAAATTTTATAGCATTATTTTTTGTCCTTGAACTCAAAATTTCCCACAAAATATATCTTTATATTTCAAAAGTTTTTTAAAAAATTGCTTACCCTATCATTCTTATGTGCAGCTAAAATATTGGAAATTGTATTTTAACTTTTTAATTTCATGCAACCAAGAAGCTCTTAATGTTTTTAAAAATTCTAGATTGAGTTGTCATTGCAATTATTATTAGTATAAAATCAACTAAAACATCATAATTATATATTTTCATGTTTCTTAAATTTTTAAATTATCTATATTATATTTAAATTATATTAAACTATATATGTGTTTCTTAGTATAATGGCTGGGGTTTTATCTTTCAGTTCATATATCTGCGATAAATGTTACTGATTATTAGAATGAGACAGCATTCAGCATAAATTCTATTCTTGTTCTGTTTCCATTTCTGTACATGTAAATAATTAGAAAACATGCTTACATATATCAGTGAGCGGGCATGGATGGAAGTTTGTAATGCAATGTCATTCAACTCTTTAAATGGTCTTGAGTTATATGTCAAAAAATTCTATAATCTAATGCTATGCTGTGCTCTTCACACTTATATGTCTAACCAATGAAAAACACAAAGCCTTGCCTTCAATGTATGGTGTCATGATTAATATTAATAATTAATATTTCAGAGTAACTTTTGGTGCTTCAGAGGCAAAGAAGCACAGTAAAAAGTGAAATGAGTGAGTGAGTTACCTTTCTTTTGTAAAGTAAGAGAACTAGGATTATAAAGGGAGATGAAAGGAAAAGCTTCATGATACCTGGGCTGTAGACACATTATCAGGCAGATACAGGGGCTTTGTTTCCTGTTATGGCAAGCTGGGTTAATCACATGATCTTGTAATATGTTAAGCAAAAGTGGACAGAATTACAAGGATAAATAGACAAATCTGTAGTACAATGGAACACTTTAATATACTCATCTCAGTAATTAATAGGACAAGCAGACAAAACAATCAATAAGGGATACAGATTTGAACAGCATGAGTAACACGCTTGACATAATGCACATATATAGACCTACAACAACCATCTGCAACTTATACATCCTTCATATCACACATGGAATATTTATAAAAATTGACTGTACACTAGACAATAAATCAAATCTCAACCATTTCAAAGGATAGGCTATAATGCAATTAAGATAGACATCAATAATAAAAACATAATGGAAAATCCATTCCTCCCAGTGACATATTGAGAGATTAGCTGGTGACTCCAGAGATGTCAAAGCAATATCTTCTTCCCATTGGGTCATAGGAATGCCCTGAGTATCTGTCCACGTAGAAGAGTCCCAAAATTCTTAAGTAATCTTCAGTCCAAATCAGTAAGAAAAGGAAAACTCGGTAGAGAAATGGCCAAAGTCTTGAGGGAGCACTTCTCAAAAGAACTCCAAAAGGTCAATAAGCACATCAAAAGGTGTTCAACATCAGGAAAATGCAAAGTAAAACTAAAATGAAATACCACAAAACACTGGTCAGACTGGCAAAAATTGTAATGTCTGTCAACACCAATGGGAGTAATCTCATACACTGCTGGTAGCAAGGAGAATTGACACAACCACTTCAAAAAACAATTAGCATTCTCTAGTAAATGTGAATATACCCATAAGCAATGACTCAGCTCTTGTACTCCCAGAGCTCTCATGCACATGTGCCCCTGGAGACACATTCACGGATATTTTCTACAACACTGTTCACAATCTCCCCATACTAGAAACAACCCAACTAACTGTCCATCACTAGTGGAATGGGTAAATAAACTGTAGTTCAACATATGATAAAATGCTATGCTGCATTCAAATCTGATAATGCAACAGAAAATTAAAATGAATTCAGTTTGCCTTTCTGTAGACTCTTTATTAAACCTAATATATATACAGAAAAGTATACAAATTATCATCGAACAGCTCCATGGGTTTTCACAAAGTGAACATATCCATGTAACCAGCACCTGTGAATCTAATTTATTTTTGAAAAAGAAATATATTACCCCACCAGATGATGAGTTTCTTTAGAGCAGGAATAACCATGTCTTTTATTATTTGTGTCATTTACATAATGACTGGACAAAGAGTAAGCTCTGTCGAATTTGTTGAATAATATATGGAGCTCTTTTGATTGGTGCCACCAAATCGAAAAGAAGATTACCTTGAGTACAGCAGACTTTAGACTGTTTGCATTTTATTTTCCTTATCTATTTAATAATAATCTCTTACATTTTCATTATCTTTTGACTTTAGTAATGCCTTTCACACCCTCTATCTTATACTTGCAACAATCCCAGAAGTAGACCAAGCAGTTATTGCTCATCTCTCTGTCACGGTTGTGGAAACTGAGTATCAAAAAAGCTATAAGTCCTGGCCAGTTAGCTGGATACCGGATGGGCCAAGATGAGGATGCCTGGGCCTCCTTTGCCTTGACACAGCATTCTTTTTCCTATACAACATTGAACTGGTTATCTGGACTTCTCAGCCTCCAAAGGGCTTCTTACAGTTTTAACTTCCCAAGCCCATGATGCTTTGGGGTCACAGACTCAAAAAAGGAGTTGAAGATGACCAGCGAGAAGCAAATACAGCAGGGACATACAGCAGGGACTGTACCAAGCAGTCTTTGATTAAACTGTACACTCATGGGCTTGGGAAAACCTCCTGACATGCTCCTTTTAGCGTCAATGTACCATATTTTTCTGAACCAAATTTTTTTACATTTTTCTAGTAAAAGTTTAAGAATACGATACAGTTTATTGTATGCAAATTATACCTCAATAAGGTTGATTTCTTTTTAAGTGACAGTTATCACTCATAGTCCCCAAAGCGGTTAAGGTTAATACAGGCTGGAGCCTTCTCACTGGTTCAGCAGTGGCCACATGATGACAGACTCGAATTCCAGGGCAAAATCTATGACATGAGAATCTTAAATTACTCCTTTGAGACACAAAGAAATACTTCGACAAATGAAAGTTTGCCACATGTCTGAGAAGGATCTACTAATATGTCAAGGATGTCAATTTCCTTAGGTTAATATGTTTTACTTTTTATCTATATGTGTGTATTTAAACAATGGTTTTCATTTTTTTTATAACAATAACACAACAAGTAATAATATTCAGAAGAATTCTGATAAAAATAATTAAGAGCCAACAGCCCTATCTGATATTAAAACATAAAACTATAATTATAAAAAATGTGGTACTGAAATTAGTGGAAAATAATAGGAGATTCAGAAATAGATCCAAATACAGACAACAATATAACAAAGGTGGTAGTTCTAATCAATGGGGAAAAGATGGATCATTTTATAAATGCTACTGTAACATCTGGGTAACCATCAAGGAAAAGTAAACACCCATGTCTTACAACTTACATAACAACAAATGACAAATGAATCAAAATTTATATGTAAAAAATGCAAGAAACCATAAAAGTACTAGAATAAATAAGAAAAAATTTCAGTGTAAGACACAGGAACCTCTTTGATGAAAACTTCAGAAGCTGTGGAAAAGGAGGGAAAATATATGTGTGTGTACATACATATATATGTGTACATATACATGTATATGATAAATTGGGCTGCATACACATAACACCATAAGAAAAATCAAAACAAAAATGCCAGAAATACTCGAAGTACATCCCAAAGGGACATATAAATCTCTAATAAGATAAATAACTCCATAGAAAAATGAGGAAAGAATTTGAACAGATGGTTCACAGTAAAGAAATAAAAATGCATCTTAAACATATGAATACATGCTCAACTTCACTCTTATTAAGGAAAAACAAATTAAAACCCTACTGAGATATCATTTTTAATCTAGTAGGCTGTCAAAAAGCAAAAAGATTGATAACACACTAGAATGGCAAAGATTCAAGAAAACAAAACATCTAACAGTCCTTGTGGAAATGAAAATTGCTGTACTTATGGTGGATAATTTGGCAGTCTCTGTCGAAACCACAAATATATATCCCTTTTGGTCTAGGAGTTTCCTCTTAATTAATTTCACAGATATTTTCACACATGGGAATTACCAGGTTATGCAATTTTTTGGGTAATATCAAAAGATTAGGAACCATCTAAACATCTATCAGTACATGACTAGTTAAACTATGATACATGCATACAGTGTAAATTATGTTATTGATACAAATAATTTCATGTACTAAATGAAAACATCTTCAGGATAAATTAAGTGGAAAAAGTATAAAACTATGTATTCTACCATTAGTGTGCAAAGGATAGGAAAAGGAATATATGCTTGTTGAGATACACATACACACGTATCTAAAATCTCTGACATAGTTACGAGGATCTGACAATAGTTGCTTTTGGAGAGAAGGGCCGACTGGGGCATGGAAAGGAGAATTTTCATTGTATATAACCTTTTATTGCTTTTGAATTCTGGAATATGATACTGGATTACCTATTTATAAACATTTAAATATGTAAAAATAAATAAAAATAAAAAAAAATAAAAGAGAACACAGGAAGTAAGTAGACAGAATTGAATCTAACAAAAGGCCCAACCAGCAGCCCCAACACTAGGCAAAACCTGCCATGGGGCTGAAGACAGTGAGGCTTGGTAGCAGGTCAGAGAGGGTCCTCCTGCCCAGCTCAGGTTGGAGAGCACTCTCCCAGTAAGTGCTTGAATGTTCCTGATCTGCCGCCAGAACCCTAGGCTGGAGAAGCCACCATTCATTGTCTCTGCTGCCCACAGAGCTAGAAGCTGTGGGTGTGGTCATTCCTCCCTCTACAACACCTGCCACATGCCCCAGGAAGACTCCTGACAGCTGAGATGGGCCCCTCCCCCTCCTGCTCTAGGCTTCTCCAGTATAATAAACACCTCTGAGGAGGGCTCCACCTGGGAGGACTGCCCTCCTCACTACCTCCTCATTAGCTCCCTCCCTGCCTCATAAGATGGCCCATTTCTTTTTTTGTGGTGAGAGTACTGAAGATCTCTCTTAACTTTCTCCTAGATGTACCCTGCGATGGTCTCCAAGGGACTGTGACACTTTGGGGGGCTCTGGCTCACCAAATTTCAGAACAGACTCCCAATGGCCCAGTCTCAGTGGCTCTCTCATTTAGATTAGATGCAGAACTGCCTCAGTTTACTCCATACAAGAGACATGGTAAAACCTGCCAGCCTCCCCCGATAGCTCTGGCCTGACTCACTAGTCCAGGGCCGCTGCTGGAAAGCGTGTTGTCTAACATCACCAATGCTGCCATCTCTATTAGCAGAAGTAATGGAGTTCATGGCAGTTGCTGCTAACATATCTCTGTCCTCGGATTTCACCCACCTCACTGGGCCCTAAATTTATTTATTTATTTTTCTATTGAATTTCAGACACAAAATAAGATTAGCGATAATACTTAATTCGTATTGCACCAATGCCATCAGTCCATTCATGCACCTTTTTTATTGTATTTATTCATTCTTCCATATAGTACCTAGAACTTCAATAGTAACTTATAGCTACCTGTGTGCTCTTCCCTATTTGACCCCTCCTCCTCCAACCCCAGGAAACCATTATCCTCAACTGTATGTTTACTATCCCTTTGAATTTTAATAGTCTCTCACATAAATATGTATGCCTATATAATATATTTTTAAAGAGTAAATTAATATTTATATAGTTGTTAACCACAATGAAAATTAAATAGGTGGGAATTTATCTGTGGTACACCTTGAATGAGAAACTAAATTACCATGAATGCAAGGTCTTTTTCTTGTTTCAACCTAAAAATAAAATTTGTTACGAGAACTAATTTTAATCAAGATTATGAGAGGCCTAAGCTGTCTTTGGTACCTTAATGCACCCCTCGGTGCTCCTTCTCTTTTCTATCCCCCGTACCCTTTCAAGAAATTTGAAATCCTTTTCATTTTGCTTCCCATCAAACACATCCTTAAAAAGGAAATATAATATCAATCATTTACTCCTTATTGTAAATTTAATTTGTAGGCTACCTCTCTTCAAGGTTATTTGCATTTTAAATATCTCCATTTGAGAAATGAGAAAGATTAGCATTCTGTTAAAAAATTGTTCATTCCAATAAGAAGATAAGGGAGGTATTTTAAGAAATGGAAATTTCCCTTCCATAGGAATTTGACTCATAAAAAATACAATATAGGGAAACTAGTAGAACCTTATCTACTAGGAATTTTGCTTCGATAAGATGTTAGGCCTATTTTGGCCACATTACAATTCTACCTTTAAAAAAAAGAAAGGTTTTTTTTTAAGCCTCAGCGACACAAAATTGAGGTAATTCTCCCCTCAATTTATGCCATACTTCACATTGTTCTTGCAAATGCCCTCTTTTGTTCTATTTTTTCCACTACTGTCTTCACCTCCTCTTTCTCTTTCCCCCATACACAACCACTTTTAATAAGTCTTTTGAGTTGATTTTTCCCCCTGTTTTATTGAGATATAATTGACATATAACACTGTGTAAGTTTAAGGCATATGATATGTTGATTTGATAACTTACACGTTGCAAAATGATTACCAGAGTAGCATTAGTCAACACCTCCATCACCTCACATAATTACCGTTTCTTCTTTGTGGTAAGAACATTTAAGATTTACTCTCCTAGCAACTTTCAAGTATATAATGCAATATTGTTAACTATAATCACCAGTTTGTATATTAGATCCCGGGAACTTGTTTATCTTATAACCGACAATTTGTACCTTTGACCAACATCTTCCAATTTCCTCCAATCCCCAGCCCCTGGCAACCACCATTCTACTCTGTTTCTATGAGTCTGGCATTTGGTGATTCCATATATAAATGATATCATACAGTATTTGTCTTTATCTGACTTATTTTACCACTTGATCATGGTGTGTGATTCTTTTTAAGGTGCTGTTGAATTTGATTTGCTAGTATTTTATCAAGAATTTTTGTGCCATATTCATGAGGGACATTGGCCTGTAGTTTTCTTTTCTTATAGTATCTGTCTGGCTTAGATATCAGGGTAATGCTGCTCTGGTAAAAAGAGTTTGAGAGTGTTCGCTCTTTTATTTTTGGAAGAGTTTGAGAAGAATTTACATTAATTCTTCTTTAACTGTTCGGTAGAATTTACCACAAAAACCATCTAGGCTTTTCTTGTCAGAAGGTTCTTGGTTACTGATTCAATGCTTCCCAAAATTTATTTATTTCTTCCGGATATACAATATATTTATGTATAATTATTAGTAGTATTCTCTTATGACCCTTTATACTTCTGTGGTACCAGTTGTAATGCCTTCTTTTTTATTTCTGATTTTATTTATTTGAGTCTTCTCTCTTTTTTCATAGTCTAATTAAAGGTTTACAATTTTGTCAATTTTGTTTATGTTTTCAAAAAGCCAACTCAGTCTCGTTGATCTTGTTTCCTTTATTGTTCACGTTTCTTGATGTTTCATGTTGCTTTGAAGCAGCTGTCCCCGCTTCCAGTTTTTGCTAACTGACTTTGGGAGAAAACTACCTAAAGATTCTGAGGCTTTCTCAGAACTTCTGTGCGTACATCGGCTCCATTCTTCTTGCTCCCTCTTGTGGCAGAATTCTTAAGCTTGTATGCCTTCACTCCATCCTGAAACGTACCAGGCTGAATGCTGACAGCCTCCCTTTTGTTTTCCCAAAGGTGGTGCTAAAGCTCAAGTTTGTGGTCTCTCCCTGGTCTGCAGATTGGGGCTGTCTTTCTGCACATGCTTGCTAGCTGTATGCCAAAGCTTGCTGTCACTATCAGGAGCACACAGGGAGCTGGCCATGGTGGGGGTGGGAGTGAGAAGCACAGAGCACTGTGGGTGCCTGTGGACCAGTTGAGAGATCTATGACTAAGGTGTCCCCAGTGGCCTGTATGCAGGTTTCTTGATGGAGTCCACAGAGCAGTTAATAGGATCTGCATCCCTTTAATGACCTCTGAGAGTTTTATCCGCTGCTCTCCTAGCCTCTTCTTACCCCCTGATCATGCAGCTCATGATTCAGTACTCTGGATGCAGTGAAAGAGAAATGAGCCCCTTTTGGGAGCACCTCACACAGCTAGGGAAGCCAGGTACTCGCATGCTTTCACTTTCTTTTCCTTATGGGAGAATATCTCTCTTGGCCCTAAACTATGCCACCTTGAAATAGGGTGATTCGGGTAAAGTCATATTGTCCCTGTTGTTTTCTCCAATGCACGGAAAGTTGTATTTTTGCTCCAGCAGTGTACTGGAACTTCTCCACTGGAAATCTGAACTTCCATAAAGGCTTTCTCATTTGTGGGTGGATATCTAAGATAGTGTTTTCCAGTGGCTCCCAAACCATGGCCCATAGGGACTATGGCCAGTTCACAGCCACCGTAGGGTCCAAGCTAGAACCAAGGTCTGTGTGCTTATTATTCAATTCACTGGTGAGTGAAACTCCTCCCAGGTCCCTTGGTGTATGGTGCTCCATCCCACAACTCCCACACAAAGGAATTTTTGTCCATGGATGCCAAATTGTTGTTGGAGGAAAAGACACAAACGAGGGACATCTTATTCGGCCATGATGCTGATGTCACTCCTTGAATATTTTAAATAGGCATCATACTAGTGTTGCAAAAGTTATTTTCACTCCTTATTATGTTAATAAAGTTTATCCATGTTGTTGATGTATTCTGGTACCTTCTTTTTTCTTCTTTTTGGTGTTTTTAAAATTATCGAGAATTCTAAGAGTTTTTATTTATGAAAGTTATATCTATCGGTACCATATTAGAAATTAACGTGAGAATGTAAAAATATTTGTTTATCAATTAACTTTAAAATAGCAAAAATAACCCATTGAATATTAACATAAATAACATATTTTATTAAAATAACTATATTTTAAAATCAAAAAAATTTAATGAGAAAACTAAATGATCACTTTAATTTTTATAAACCTTCTTAAGATTGGCCTAAAAGAAGACAGAGTCTTATATCTGCTTCTGCATTTAATTTCTTGTGATGTTATTTTGTAGAAGTAAATGAAGATAATCTTATTTCATATAAATTCATAATTGGTAAAGGGAGAAATATTTCAATAATCTTTCCAGATTATTGTGGTCAATTTTTTAGGTTAGTTGCAATGTAGAATCTGAAATCATAGTGATAAACTTTTAGTATGCTATTACGTCAAAATCCATTGGTATATCTTACAGTTTGAATAGATTTTTGCCCATGCATGATTTTTAATAATCAAATTGACACTAGAACTCTCACTTCAACATTATAGCCATATGTTATCCAGGGGAAACAGGGAGCTGAGGGATGAGAGGTGGCTCCATGACCCAGAGCAGCTTACGACAGTGCCCTTAAGGGTTTCCTATCTTCCAGCTCGTGACAACGCACTGACGTTTACAGGCACTAGGTCAAGTGGATTCACAGACTATATTATCTCCTTTTAACTTAAGTAACTCTCTCAAAATGTTTTAAAGTTGGACTTTCAAAGGAATCATGGATCAAAGATAACACTAATAAAGCAAGTAAACTGAACAAAAACAAAAAAGGGCAAATATGACTTACCTCCTACCAATTTACAAGATTGAAAACAGCAACCATCAAATAATCGAGTCTGACAAAGACTCAGTCCAAAAGGCTTGAATTTATCAAGAAGACTATTATATTATTACACACATTATGGTTAACCATCAATATCACCTCAAGTATATACTAAGTAAACCTAAAGATATTAGCTATGACACTATAAGGCAAGAAATTTAAATAGTTCTACGTGTATATGTATGTGTGTGTTTCAGAAAGAAGCATCAGAGAATTTTTTTTTTGTATAGAAAGTTCAAAATAGTCTTTGCGTCAATAGGAAAATATAAATTATTCAATCTTGATCGCATATGACTTAAGTGCATATAAGATGCTATATACAGATTGTTGCTAAACATTTCTTGACTTTACTTCCAAAAAGAGTTCCTAATTAAAAAAAACACATTAGAAATAATGAATGAGAATTAATGGTAGGGCGTTCTTAGAATCTTGCATCTAATACATCAATAAGAGACAAAAGAAAGGTTGCCAAAATTTGGTGCCAATATTATATGTCCAATAATATGCTAGGAACACCCATTTAGCTTATAATTAAGTATATAGTTGTATACCTCTGTTCAGGCCATGAGCAGAAGGTGACAATGGTGAGGAATATATTGTTGTTTGGAAGAACCATCAGAAATTATCTGAGTTTTTTTTAAATTCCTCTTTTACAAAGGCCACTGAATTGATAGGTAGAGAAAGGAGAACTGTACTGGGGTTTTCGATATCAATTCTCAAGGGAAAATTATTTCTGCTACACATCTGATACAGGAAGAACCATCTGGGACCTAGGGGAGTCACTGGGGTGCCATTTGGAACAGGGAAAAATAGTAATTGCATGCCCAATATGAAAGGTCAAATAAAGATTAAAGTAGCTGAAGAAAGCCATGGAATAACAAGGACTCAAAACATTCAAGTATGAAAGTATTTTTCACCAAGTAAATAACCCCTGATTAAGATATTGACTGAAGGCCAGAATAGCCTGGAATGGGTAGTGGAATAAAATATCAATGATAAAATGATATTTTATAAGTGATAAAATATTAATGATAGCATAGTGACCAGTTACAGAAATGAGAACTGAAAGATCTATGCATATTTTTATGTACACATAAATTGTTGATATCTTTTTTCCCTTTTCTTCCCCTGGTATTTTATATGAAGAATGTCGTTGGTGTTTAATTTCACAATGAATTGACTAGACTATGAGAAACCACATCCAAATTAGATTGTGAGAACTGAGATTCACCTGTAGAGCTTGGACCCAAGAAGAATATGATGACTGATGGGATTTGCAACTCCTGTCAGAGAGAAGGAGAAAGTATTTGTAGGAGAAAGGTGTTTCAAGTTGAAGTTGTTAAATGTAGGTGGAAGGGTGAGAATGAATGTCGAACAGTAAAGGAGGTGGATTGTACCAGTCTTGGGTCTGTTTCCATCAGCTCCATTTCATCCAGACCCCCTTCCCCTGCACTGCTCTGCATTTCAAGGCTGATCCCTGAAAACTCCATTTCCCAGGCCCCTGGGTGGGTTTGGCCAATAGAAGGTCCTGGAAGGAGATTATAAAGTGGGAGGAGGGAAGAATCCAGAGTATTTTCTCCAGCAGTCTTTACTTCAGGTGCCATCTCCAGAAGTAGCTGCACTTCCTCCATGGTTCTAACTTCCACAGGAAAGGTCTGCACTGATTCTGGCTTCTTCCAGGTGATCCTAGCCCTGAGTTCCTGTTGCACTGCCTTTTTCCTCTCTCCTTACACCTAACGGTAGTAATGCCTTCCTGCTGTTCTAAACTTTGGGTTATTCAATTTCCCCTGTTTGCATTTTCAGCTTTCCTATGATCTTTGTAACCAATTTTCTGCATTAAATTCTTTCTGTTCTAAGTTCTCATGTGGTTTCTATTTCTTAATTAGACCTTGACAGTTTAACTGTCCGAGAAGAGGGAAGCAATTAAAGGATGATAATAATAATCACAATCATTTATATTTATTAAGAACTTACTAAGACTCAGGCCCTGTGCTAGAGATTTTATATGTATTAACTCTTTTAATACTCTCAGTAATTCTAAAAGGTAAGTTCTCCATTTATTCTCATTTTATAGAGAGATGGCACAACTTGCCTGAGGTCACACAGTCAATGGCCCAAGTGAGAAGTGAACGTAAGTTTGCATAACACCAAATTCATACTCATCATGGTCATTCATCACCATAACGAGTATTACATAATCATCAAAATAATATTTTCAAGAAATAAATATATAAATAATATTAAGCTTTTAAAAGAAAGATAGGAAACTCAGTGTGTAGGATCCTGAGAAGTTCTTTTTTTATTGAATATCTATCTAACTCATAAATGATATTGGATATGTCAAAACAGGCTACAGGAGGTGGAATTACAGGTCATTTTAATTTTCTTTTATATACACTTATTTTTTTCATTTTTTTAAATGAATTTTTTCCATTTTCTAAAAATGGAAGTGTGATCATATATCAGTGAAGATTAGGTGTGACACCTCCAAGACTTCATCAAAGACCTAAGCTCTTGCTCTCTTGTGACTCCCATCAGCCTGGTATGCTACCTCAGGGCCTTCCCATTCCCATACCAGTAGCAGGAAAGAGGGAGGGAGCTCCCTTTCCTTTGAAGGAGATTTCCCGGAAATTCCCGACACTTCTGTGTCTATAGCATTGACCTTCTGTTTAGTCATAGGGTCACCTCAGGCTACAAGAGAGGCAGTAAATGTAACCATTCAACTGAGTACCAACATGGGTCTGTTAGTAAAGAATGGATATGCAAGCAATTGACATTCTCTTCCACAGACCATTATAATCAGTATAAAATAAAAACAAATTACATTGCTTTAATTTCTTAATTCTACCACATAGCATCTAACTAACTGAGTTCCATTTATATCCAAATAAAGATATTTGACCTTTTGGCCTTCACTGAGTGTAGTATATGGGGGAGTGATTTTTTTAAATAAACTCTAATTTTGGAATAATTTTAGATTAATTCTAGACTTTCGGAAAAGTTGCAAATACAGTATGGAGAGCTCCTCGTTCACTAAGTTTGTATCTCCAAATATTATCTTCTTAAATTACCATGGTGCATTTGTTAGTAGTAAAAAGGCAACATTGGTACATTATCATTAACTAAACTTCAGATTTTGTAAGATTTTACCAGTTTTTTCATTAATGTCCTTTTTCTGTTCCAGGATCCAATCCAGGATGCACATTACATTCTAGTTTTCATGTCTTCTTAGTCTTCTCTGGTCTGTGACAGTTTCTCAAGCCTTTCCTTGTTTTGTTTTGTTTTCTAATAACCTTGACAATTTTGATGAGTATAAGTAAAATATTTGTAAAATATCCCTCAATCTGCATTTGTCAAATGTTTTCTCATGGTTAGACTGGGGTTACAGGTTTAGGGAAAGAATAATAACACAGAAGTGAAGAATGCTTCTCATCACATCCTTTCAGGGGGTACCTGATACCTACATGACATTACTGTTGATATTAACTTTCTTCACTTGCTTAAGGTGGTATTTGCAGTTTCTATACTGTAGTTATTATTTTTTCCCTCTCTACATGCTATTCTTTGAAAGTGAGTCACTGAGTCCAACCATACTTGGGTAGGAGGTAGGGCATCTACATGTATTATTTGGGATTCTTCTGTAGAGAAGAATTGCCTCTTCTCACAGGGGGAGAAATTTTTAAGGCTCAAATGCATTGCCTTTGCTTCAAGACAAAGTACAGATGAGGAGAACATTGTATAGGCATTATGATCGGTGCTGAGCATACCCTGATATATCCCTGGTTTCAAAGAAAATACGATCTTATCAGAGACAAAAAAATTAAGCAAAAAGTATTGGTCCAAAGTGAAACATGCTTTAAGAGGTATGCACTCAAGGTGCCAAGGAGCCCTGATGGCCCAGGTAAGTAGGGCTTATTCTCTGGGAGAGAGCAAGTCAGGAAAGACTTCAGGGAAGAAACGATATATGAGGTTAACTTGTCTGGTTAAGTAATAGCTGGAGACCCCATTAACCACTGTCCACTAAAAGGCCCAAAATCTTATTTGTAGGCTATGAAACTCTCAGTGTTTGGTTTGCTGAATTTGAGTCGGGAACATCCAGTAGACATTTGAATAGTTCGACCTGGGTCCTGGGAAGAGGAAGGAGTTTGAAAGACATTTGGATATCTCCCTTGGGAGAGGAAGGGAATCAGGGAGGCCTTGGGAGTGGTTTAAGTTTTTTAAGAGAACACGAAGAGTGAAAGAGTGAAAGGGGGTGGAAAAAGGATAAAAGGAAAGGATACAAGTGTCTCTCCAACTTATAATGTCTACCCAGACACACACTCTATCAGAAGACCTGGGACAGACAAAAGCACATGTCTCCATTATGGTGTGACGCAAGACCACATTTACTGGTAGGAAGGAAGTATGGATGCATAGAAATCATTCTGCCCCCAATCTCAAAGCAAATAAGCTAAAGAAGGATTTTTTAATAACTTATTGCTTGTGCTGATGGATGATGCTGAGCAGAATTTCTTTCTATTTCCTGAACCCTTGCGATAAGACCTCCATGCAAGAGTAAAACTAAGGAAAGATGTCTTTTTCTTAACTTTAAAATGCTCAGGTATATGTTTTTTTCCTGATTGCGTTATGTCTGTTTAACATAGAAAATAAATAAAATTAAGAAACAAGTAGTAAAAATTACTCATATTCCCACCCCACAAAATAATTAACTACAACTAAAAGTTTTATATATGAATACATATACATACACACAAATAGCTATCATAATATATTTACACTGTGGAAATTTAGAAATGATAGCTGTATGTGGTAATTAAAGTCATCTATACAGCCTCCTAGAGATTTTTTTATACCTATGTCTGCATATCTTATTTTTTTTAACCAAAAAATAGACTCATACTGTGTAAACTGTTCTATAACTCTCCTTTGAAAACATGCTATCATTAATGATTATTATTACCATTATGAATATATTATTTATTTAAATATATACTTTAAAGGAAGTATCATTATCCCAATTTTACAGAAAAAGAAATTGAGGATGACAGATGTTAAATAAATTGTAATCTGGAGCAATTTTAATTATGTTTTGTAGAATCCAAATCCATGCACTTAATCTATGTCAATGAATGCTCACTTAGAATATTGGTTTAAAATTAATTGTTCAGTTTATAAAGGTTACAAAAACCTGGTTCAATTTATAATATTATTCTCTTATTTTTCTTATAAATATAGAAAGTTTTAATTTTGGTCCCATTTACAAATTTAATTAAGTGCTTTAATTACTTCAAATTGAATTTTGAAATTTAATATAGTCAGTTTCCTTTTTAGGTATTTCAATATTTGATTTATAGAAAGACTTCTCCAAAGTATTTAAGTAATATTTATAAATTCAATAAGTTAAATATAAATATAATGAGTCAAAAAAGCCTTTAATTGTTCCCATGCTGTTTGTAAAATAAGTGATATTTAAATATTCAGAGGCAAGTTTAAACCAATTATTCAATTACACATTATAATTTACAATCTCAAACCTAGCATGCCAAATTGTATTAAACATTATAAATACCTAAAGTATCAAACAGAAATGAACTCATTAAGCATTAAGACATAAATATTAATACTGCTTGTTCAATTTACTTCATCTTTATAGTTAATTCTCGCTCTTTCTTTCTTTCTTTCTTTCTTTCTTTCTTTCTTTCTTTCTTTCTTTCTTTCTTTCTTTCTTTCCTTCCTCCTTTTCAATTCTTTACTACCGTAATTCTAACTACGCTTGAATCGAAACATATTTATCCAGTTCCATTTCGTGTAATGGAGGAATAGCCTATACTGGATTAACTCTCTTGCCAAAAGCAATTACAGATCCTGGACAAAATGTAAAAAATACCTGTATGAAGGCACTGGACAGAAATCCAAAGTAGGAAGAAATGGGAAGGATATTACCCTTGAAAAAGGGACACTTACTAGGCGATGTCCACAGATAATGAGCTTTTCCCTTGAAGGCACTTCATGGTTTACTTCAGTGCCTGGGGAAATAGAGCTCAAGCAGAGAGTAGCAGTTTTATTAGGCTGACAAGACAGAAGTCAGAGTTTTGGGAGTGATTGCGAAGCACTGGAAATTGAGGTAGGGAAATCCCACAAAGGAAGAAGCCGCAAAATAAGGAGATCCAAAAATTTCATATAAATTTCTCTTAAAATCTTTGACTGATTCTTAAATCGTGTGTGCATGGGGCAAGATTCCAAGAAACCTAGCAAAAGGAAAAAGGCTAAGGAACTGAGCTAAGATTTTAGGAGCTGCCTAGGACTCAGAAGTTTAAGTTTGGTGTTTAAGTCCAACCAAAATAGAGGAGTTTGATAAATAGCCTTGGTTTTCTACTGACTTTCTAGGAGATCCTCCCCTTAGGAGTAAAGATCACATCTGAGGACCAAGGACAAAATTGAATATAACTAACAAAGGCTAAAGCTAACCCCCCAAGGGTCAAGGTGATCTGCCAATAATTTAACTACTGCCATAACAAAATGCAATACTCTTTAAAGGAAGATAACTTAAGCCAGAGTTTCTACAACATATTATTCACAATGACCAATATACAATTTTTAAAACTTATTTAGACATTCAAAGAGCCAAAATATGTAAGCTGTAATTAAGAAGTTAGTAGAAGCAGACCCATAAGTGACTCGTATGTTGGAATTAGCTAAAAATGATCTTAAAACAGGTATAGTAAATTTGATAGAGAACCTGTAAAAAAAAAATATGAGGAATCTCAATGAATAATAGGAAAACTTTTTTTAAAGAGTCAGATAGAAATTCTAAATGCATAACCTAAATCTAATCATGAGAAATTATTAGACAAACTCAAATTGACTGACACTCTATAAAATACTTTCCCTGTAATCTTTAAAAATGTCAAGGCCATGAAAGTCAAGGAAATACAAAACACTTTTATAATGCTCAGCTCCTGTATATTTTTGTTAAATTTATGCTCATTATAGTCATTCATTACCATGATTCATATTATATAATCATCGAAACTATCTTCCAAAAATATATAGAAAACTGTTTATGGTATAATATTCATTTTTAAAAAGATGAAAAACTCAATGTATAAGGTCCTAAAAATTTTCATTTTAATCTAATGGCTATCTATCTCATATATATACTAGATATGATGATGAAGAAAGCCCTCTTTATACAAGAATACCAGCTAACCAATGATTAGAAGTAATAATTAAAATAATCATTTTACTACAACCGAAAAAAATAATTAAGTTAGGCAGGCTCATCAATGAATGCCGAAGCCTTTGAATGAAAGATTGGTGGGGAGACACATAGTTCAAGTCTCATACCACAGGTATAATTACAAGAGGGAAAAATCTTCCCTGGAAGCATCAGGTTGTCAGCACCTTAACTCAATGATCAATCTTATCCTTCATGGTAAGACAGCAGGACATATGCTTCCTGGTGTGATGTAACATGAACAACACAGTGTTACCTATGAATATTCTTTCCAAAAATGTTTAAACTGAGTTTAACTGATTATTTAGATCTAATTTTATTTTATGAGAAATGCAAGGATAGATTAGGGTAAATTGACACCATGAGGAGTCAAACGAATCCAGCAGGTAGAACATGCTTTAGGATAACTGTTCTAGTATCTTGAAAAAACATGTCATGATTTAAAAAAATGGAGGCTCCTGACTGTCCTAAATTTTAAAAGACGTAAAGACATGTAACCATGTTACATTAGTCCTTAGTTGGATTCTAGTTTGAATACAGTGAATTTTAAATATAGCTTTGAGATATTTGGAAATTTTAAAATATAGACTAGATATTAAATGATATTGAGGAATTATTGTTTATTTTGTTAGAGGTGACAATGGGTTGTGATTAAGTAGGAAAATGCCCTTAGTGTTTGGATATGCTTTAGTAGTACATTATTGTTCTCAATTATTTGACTCATCTTTCCTGGATAAGAATTACATATCTTTCCCTGCAATTTGTAGAAATTCCTCAAGAAAGAGTATATCCTAACCCCAGTGATGTCATACTGGTCTTGGGGCAGTGAAATATGAGCAAAAGTGACATGGGTCTCACACTTTTTTCAAGGACAAGCATTATGTATGTCTTTATACTTTCTAGATATCTCTAAATTGTGGAGAAGCCTTAAGAAGGCAGTTCTGTGAGTATGTATGAGTGCATATTGTGCCTCAGCCCCACATGGGGTGCTGCTGAAGACACAGTAATATGTGAGACTCCGTGACCTGATACCGCAGGCTCACAAGCGAGCTTAAGATACACATGGGGAAAATCCTGAAACAGTGAGTGGCATTAGACGACAGGTTACCCAGCGTGGGCAGAAGGAGGTGAGAGTAGCCTGCCAACAACAGTCAAGACAGCAAAGCTTCCTTGAAAGAATGAAATTTACAACAGGCAGGGAAAGGCGATAGGACTTAAGTAGATAGACAGAAGGAGGAGTGAATGTCTTAGCTGAGGGAAATGGCATGACAGAAAGTACAACATCAGGGGTGAGCGTGGGATACTGAGGAAAGGTGGGTGGCATTCAAGGTAGAAAGACAGGGTTTGGCCAGATAATAGAAACCGTCCATCCAGGATGGCTGGGATGCAGTGAGGTGGTGGAGCTACCCTTACAGGATTGTTTGTGCTGCAGAAATGTGAAAAGGAAAGACAGATCTGGTGGCATCTGTGAGACAGGGCTGGGATAACTTCCAAAGCAAAGAAAACAGAGAAGCATTCTCTACCAGCCCAGGTACCCGTGAAAAAGAACTTTGGTTTAGGCCTGGGCAGTGAGAACCTAAACGGAAAAATGCTGAGGGAGATTTGAAGGGAGAATTGGCAGAATTTGGAATATTTATGTCCCTTGCATTCAGACACTTATGGTAAGCAAACTGTATTATAAGCTGATTCAGTGTTTAATGATTTTGGATGCATATATGCAAAATTGGAGGTTCTTTTCCTCTACCAACTGTTATCTCCACTTTTTCATCCTAAACGCAAAATTTTAGTCACTTGGTAAACAAAATTTTTCAGCTTAGTTTTTCATCCCTGAAAAAAATTCTAGTGCAAAAGCAAATCAAAAGTATACATTAGGAAAGTTTGTTTTAAAAAATTTTCTATTTGTTGCTGTTCATCTATAGCACTTAAAACTCATTTATTTTATTTAGATTTAGTAGTTCAGTATTTATATTCTAGACCAGCACTTTCCAATATATGAGCCAATATTGAATATATGAAATATGGCCAGTTCAAATCGAAATGTGCTGAAAGTGTAAATTATACACCAGATTTCAAAAAAAGTACAGTGAAGGAGGGTAATTCTTATATTGATTACTTATTGAAATGATGATGCTTTGAATGTGTTGAGTTAAATAAAATATGTTATTAAAATTTTACCTATTTCTTTTTACTTTTTAATATGATTGTTAGAAAATATAAAATTTTCGACTCACATTTGTGGCTTGCATTATATTTCTTTTGGACAGTGCTATTTTAAAAGCTTAATTTTATCTAGAAATATTATGTATTGAGTGGCTCATACTGCAGTTAATGACAATAATAGGTTTTTGCATACCCAGTGAAATGAAAAATTATTCCATACATTTCTGTGTTCTTCCAGGCTGAATTTGTGATTCAATGATAAATCATACAAATATTTTGAAGCACATGATATATTATATGCATTCATGGACAGCTATTTATGTGATTATGATATCTTTTTCTGTAGGGGAGGAAATATGAAAGAGATTTCAATAAAAATTTCCATTCATTAAATAGTGTTAACAATAAATATTTTCGATTATCACTGAAGCACAATAAATAATGTACCTAATCATTTTAGCATCAATTTACAAAATCTATATGTAGCCAGCAGGAGGAATTTACTGAACAGGTGTGGTATTTTGTTGTTATTATTGTTTAATTAGGTCTCTCGAGTGTCTTTTAACCTACAGCAGTCTCTATGCTGCTGCTTCTTTTTTTTTATGGTTTTGAATTTTTTTAAGATTTCAGGTCAATTGCCTTATAGAATATCCTGCCTGGTGTCCTTTAGCTTGTCCCGTTATCCTCTGAATTCCTGGATAAAGAAGATCTGATCTAGAGACGTTTGATTACATTCAATTCAAACCACATATTTTTGTAAGAATATGTAATAATTGATGTCGTGGGTGTGATATTGTGTCATATTAGGAAACATATATATCAAGTTTTTCTATAATTGGTGATGTTGAATTTGATCACTTGTTTCAAGCAGTGTTTGCCAGATTTCCCCATTGCAAAGGTATATGTTTTCGTTTGCAATCAATGAGTGTTTTTAGTGGATGATACCATGTGAATATTTGGTTCCCTAATAATTGTTCACTTAATGGCTATTACCAATCTTTGTTTGAGCCAATTATTTCATTACGAGTTGCAAAATGGTGGTTTTTAAATTCTATTTTCTTTTACATCTATTCGCTAGTACTCTTCTATAATCACTTTTCTCTCTTTTTCTCCTTGTGATTACCAGGAATTCATTGATTGTTATTTATGGAATATATTCCAATCAATTTCGGTCATTCATTTTGATGCTCGGATTGTCCCAAATTTGGCCAATGTCTTTTAGATATATCCCATCATTATTTGAGCACTTCTTTGCTTTCCAGCACAATGAAATGTCCCAGGCTCACCCCATACTTTCTCTGTCCTAGATTGGATCCCCTTTAGTGAAGAAAGACATTTAGAAAGTAAAATCTGGAGATTAGGTATGCTCAGGGCTACTAGGGTCTCTCAATGAATAGCTTTTTAAATTGAAATATAATTCACATATAATAAAATTCACCCTCTAAAAGTTAAGAATTCAAAATGCAAATCAAAACCACAATGAGTGCCTCCTTCAGCAGCACATATTAAAGTTGGAATGATACAGAGAAAATGCCCCTGTGCCAAGATAACAAGCAAATTTGTAAAAAAAAAAAATATATATATATATATATATATATATATATATACACTCTACCACAATGAGGTACCATTTCACACTCTTTAAGATGATTGTCATAAAAAGAATTTCTTTAAAACAGAAAATAACAAGTGCTGGCAAGGCTGGAGAGAAACTGGAACTTATATGCATTGCTTGTGAGAATGTAAAATTTCAGCCACTATGAAAACAGTATGGCAAGTCCTCAAAAAAATAAAAATAGAATTTCTATATGACCCAGCAATTCCACTCCTAGGTATACACCCAAAAGTATTGAAAGCACAGTCTTGAAATCTATTTGAACACCTATGTTTATAACATTATTTACAATAACCAAATGGTAGAAGCAACCTAAGTGTCTATCAGTAGATGAATGGATAAACAAAATGTGGTATATACATACAATGGAGTGTTATCTTGCCTTAAAATGGAAGAAAATTCTGACACATACTTTAGCATGGATGAACCTTGAGATCATTATACTCAGTGAAATAAACCAGTCACTAAAAGACAGAGTACGAGTCCACTTATATGAGGTACCCTAGAGTAGTCAAATTCACAGAGGCAGAAAGTAGAACAATAGTTGCTAAGGGCTGGGACCAGGAGGGAATGGAAAGTTATGGTTTAATGGGGTATGCTGTTTTATTTTTGCAAGATGAAAAGAGTTCTGGGGATGGATGGTGGTGATGGTTGTACAATAATGTAAAAGTACTTAATCCCACTGAACCGTACACTTAAAATTGTTAAGATGATAAATTTTATTTTATGTATATTTTACCACTATTTTAAAAGTGTCCAATTCAATGATTTTTAGTGTGTTCACAGAGTTGTACAACCATCACCACTATCTAATTTTAGAACAGTTTTATCACCCCCAAAAGAAACATGCTAGAGGAACTGCCAGACTGTTTCCCAAAGCAGCTGCACTATTTTACATTCCTACCAGTGTATGAGGGTTTCAAGTGACCAGTTTTTACATGTTGTCATTTTCTAAACTTTCTTAAAAAGATTGTATAACTTCATTTAAATCATATAGCTTTGTCTTCTGTTTTGATTTGCAAATTTGTTACAAAATAAGTTGAGAATGTCACATGTGAAAATAAATTATTTTAATAATAAAATATATAATACAATCTCTGTTATCTATAATCAAGATTATTTTTCTATTCAACCCTAATACTGTGGCCTTCTGACTACTTGTCTGACTGACTCTGACACATCAATCACTATGGGGCTGATTCTCAGATCTAGCACTCAGCCTCACTCCCACCTCTTCCTACGCAATGCAGAGCAGCAGAGAACTACATTTCCCAGAATGCTCCCCCCTCCAGGTTGGCGTTTGCATGAAAGGAATTTAGGGTAAATTTGGAAGGCAGAAGGAAAAGGGAACCTATTATTCTCCAGAGATGGTGACAGCCAGATGCTGCACAGATGTGAGAGTCACCGAGGCTTCCCAGCAAGTCTCTGGAGCCACCCGCTCCAGGCTGAGTCTTCCAGCGTTAACTTCTACCTTCTCAGCAGCTGCCCTGAGGTCTGCTCTCTCTCGGCTCTCCCAACAATCATGTAAGCCCCTAATGCTGTATTAAACCTTTTGATCCAAAAGACGTAGAGTGGCTTGAGTTTTCCTGAACGAACGCTGAGTAATACACGTGTGTGTGTGTGTGTTGGCGGAGGGCAGAGGTACCATTTAACGTTTAACATATTTGAAATACAGTGAGAGGGGGTGGAAATGTGGTATGTCTAGAGACCGACAGCGTTTTTTCACCAACCGGGAATGTCTGGTTAGGAGCCAAACTGGAGACCAGCCATACTATCTTTAATTTATCACGATCATTTCAAAAAGCATAAAAAAAGAAAAATGTGTCATTAAAAACTCATTGTACATACTATTTAAAGGTAGAATAATCCACCAAACAGCTGTCTCGCGATTTAACGAATTAGTCCCATCATGTTATTATTTGTTATTTTTATTATTTTGGCTATTATGAATATTCCGGAAAGGAGCGACTTTTTTTTACTTCCTTTAGACAGATTCCAAAAAAATGCCATTCTGGTTCAAAGAATATAAACATATTAAAGACATATTGCTAGATTTGTTTCCAAAAATATGACAGTTTTACACTCCTGCAGGTAATGACCAAGAATTTGTCTTGCAATCATTCTATGGCTGCCCTCAACTACTATAAAAAAGTTTGCTAATTTGGTAGGCAAAGTTTCAGGTTTACTTTTTATTCACTTGTTGATGAGCCATTTTTGTCCCCTCCCTTCCTTTCTTCCTAACTTCCCTCCCATCTCCTCCCTTATCCTCCCCTTCACACCTCCCCTCTCCACTCTTTTTTTCTTTCCTTCTTTTTTTCTTTCTCTCCCTTCTTCCTTCCCTCCATTCTTATTTCCTGTCTAGAATTCACATACTTTGCCTATAAATCTGTCGAATATGTTTTTATAAATCCCCCAACTTCCTGTTGCATTTAATTTTTATGTTTTATTATATATCAACATTTTTATGCAGCAAAAATCTGTTCCTTTAGATTCCTAACATTGCTTTTAGCATTAAAGTTTATTTGCCATTCAGAAATCAGATAAATATTAACTTTTACTTTCTATTATTTATGGCTTAATTAACAATTATGACTTGATCGTATATATCAACTCTTCAACTTACCTGAAATTTTTTTTTCTTTTGGTATTTATTAAATGAAGATCTAACTTAATGTTTTTAGTAAAATAACTACTTACTTGAGCACCCTTTAGAGAAATTGTCTTTGTGTAATATTTTTAGATCTGAAATGTGATTCTTGTTAAGAAGATATGCTTGTTGAAAAAGTGCAAACACCTTAGAAATACATACATAATGTGGAAAGTGAAAGAATCTATCCCCTAGACAAAAACCACTGGTGAGGACTTAGTGAATTTTAAATTTTTTATTTTTTATTTATTTTTTATTTTATTTTATTTTATTTTATTTTATGCCTACAGCACCCAGTCTTTCTAGATGGTCTCCCATTCAAGTACTAACCAGGCCCAACCCTGCTTAGCTTCCAAGATCAGACAGGATTGGGCTTGTTCGGGGTGGCATGGCTGTAGACAATTTTGAATTTTTTAAAGCATTTTATTTTATTTTATTATTTTATTATATATTTTATTTTATTTTATTTTATTTATTTTATTTTATTTATTTTATTTATTTTATTTTATTTTATTTTATTTTATTTTATTTTATTTTATTTTATTTTATTTTATTTTATTTTTTCACTCTCCTGGTCATTCTGCAGCAGCCGCCGCAGATCACGAAGCTTTTTAAATTGAGTTATAATTTACAAAAATAATATGCATAGATATTAAGTATACAGTTTGATGAGTTTTAATATATATGCACTCATGTAACCAACCAATCAAGATATAAAACAGTTCTACACCCACAAAGTTCTCTCTGGCCTTTTTCCAGTCAATCTCCAGTCCCCCAAAGAAACAATTATTCTAATTTCTATAGTTCAGTTTTGATTGTCCTTGAATTTCATATAATGGAATCATAAACATAAACTCATCTGTGTCTGGCTTCTTTCACTCAACATAATTATTTTGAGATTCATCCATGTTGTTCTTTGTACCTGCAGTTTGTTCCTATTAATTGCTGAATAGCATCCATTGTATGGATAAACCACAATCTATATATCCATTCACTTATTGATGGACATTTGGGTTCTTTCTAGTTTGGGACTTTGTCAAATAGACCTGCTAAGAACACTCTGGACAAATCCTTCTGTAGACATTTTTAAGAGTGGAATATTGGGTCATCGCGTAGGTAGAACTTTAATTTTATAAGAAACAGACACACATTTTTCCAAAGTGGTTTACTATTTAACCCCCCACCAATAGTGTGGAACAGCTGCTCCATAACCTCACAAACATTTGATATCTTTTGTGTGATTATAATTTAATTTTTAAAAGATTTTTTGATAGAATCACAAAAGTTGCAAGCACAGTAAAAAGAACATTTTTTCTGTCATCATTTTAAAATAAGTTGCCAACCTGCTGTCCCATCTCCCCATAATTCTTTAATGTGTACTTCATATGAACAAGGACATTCTTCTATATAACCATCAAAATTAGGAAGTTAATATTTGTGCATTACAACCATCTAACTCTCAGACACTAATTCAAGCTTTAACAGTTGTCCCAACAATGTCTCTTCTAGTAAAAGGATCCAATTCAAAAAGTATGAGAGACATTTAATTGTCAAATTTCTTTATCTTCCATCAAACTGGAACTGTTTTCAGGTTTCCTTTTTTAAAGTTTTGAAATATCTAAGCTAATTATATTGTGGAATGACCCCAAATTTTGGTTTATCTGATTTTTTTTTTTATAATTACATTGAGGTTATGCATCTTTGGCAAGATTGTCATAAAAGCACATGAATTTAATTCGTCCTGTTACTGATGTTGTTCACTTTGATCATTTAAATAAGGTGGTATCTGCAAGGCTTAATCTTTTCCTATTGTTATTAATACTTTTGTGGGGAGGTATTCTGAGATTAGGTAACTGTTCCATTGCTTCCTAAACTTTTAATTTGTTTATGTATTAATTGATATCTGTGTATACTCATGATTTCTCATGTTCTTCAGTGGGGAATAATTCATTGTTATCATTATTTTGATAGTCAAATTATACCAGATTTGACCCTATGGGCTGGCTTTTGTATCCTTTTTACATGTCTCTAACATTCTTAGAACAATTATTTGCTTTCTGGCACAGGAATATCCAGGATCATGTTGTACTTTTCCTGCCCAGCCCCAGAATTAACCATTTCTCCAAGGAGGCTTAGTTTCTTTTAGTGAAGAATCGTGTTTAGGTAATGGTGTGCTAATTATTATTGGTATATCACTGATCCTAGTGCCTCTCTCAGGAAAGAATTAGGGAATATATGGATGGACACACACACACGCACACACACACACACACACACCCCAAACACATACATTTAGATCTGTATTTATTTCTACACCTCTCTCCATGTATTGAAAACCATGAATCTATACGAATACTTCCAATTCCAGTCCTACTCATTGGGTTCACTTTAGTTTTTCCCCTTTCCATATGTGTAGCTCCTTTCTCTGACATGTGTTATACTTACTATATTTACTTATTTAATCACTTGCTGAATATATTCAGTCTCCCATGTCCACTGCCATCCCCTCCCCAATGTGGTCATCCTCCTCCATATGTTACTCTCTGCCACTCCACTCCAAGTCACTCTTCTACCAGGATACCCTCCTTTCTGTGTTCGCATTCCGCTTTGGGCCTCCTGTCCAAGTGGATGCCCTCCTCAGTCCACTTAGACTCTCAATGCTGGGCCATCATCACGTCGACAGCCTTCTCACTCAGCTCAGCTTCCCATACAGGGCCATTTCCTTTATGGACTATGTTCTCCTGTTCAGGCTCAGACATCTAACACTGGGCTTTCCTCTGTGTGAGCACCTGTCTCACCCTGCTTATACTTCAATATGCCATGATAGACTGTCCCTGACCACAGTCACCCCCTCACCCTGTTAGAGCTCTGATGTATTTTCTAACCCAAATCTCTACCATGTGGCACCTATCTTGTTCTGCTCCACATAAGGGCTCTAGGATTAAATCATTTGGGAAGAGAATGGAAGGGAAGAAGGAAAGGAAAGAGGAAGGGATGTGAAACTATTGTCATTCCTTTAAATTTTAGTTATTCTAAAGGGTATGACATGGTATCTCATGTTTTAATTTGGATTCTCTGATGACTAATAGTGTAGAGTGCCTTTTATGTGCATATTGGCCATTTGTACATGTTCTTTTTTATATTGTCTGTTTGAGGGTTTTGCCCATTTATAGAGCTGTTTGTATTTCCCTCATTGATTTGTGTTCTTTATTCATTCTGGATCCAAGTCCTTTATTAATGGATATATTGAGAAATGTATTCAGCCCTTCTGTGGCTTACTTTTTTATTTTTTAATGACGTTGATGACCAGAAATTTTTACTTTTTATAAAGTCCAATTTATGAGTTTTTAATTTTATGGCTTTTTACATTTTAATTAATTACAATTAAATTAATTAGTTTTTAATTTTTTTGTGTCCCTTATGAAATATTTGCCTCCCCCAAATTCATGAAGATATTTGCCTACGTTTTCTTTTAAAAGCTTTGAAGGTCTAGATTTTATGTTTAAGTCCCTGATCAATCTCAAATTAATTTTTGTGTATGCTGTGAGATGAAGGCCAAAGTTATTTTTTCCATACTGATAGCCAGCTGTGCCAATACTTTTTGTTAAAAAAGATCTTCATTTCCTAATGAATTACCTGCATCTTTTGTCAAAATGTAATTGTTGTCCATGTATGCACTTATTTCTGCACTTTCTGTCCTGTTTTCTAGACCTGTAGTTTACCAATACACTAATACCCTCACTGTCCTTGATTATTGTAGCATTATAATCAAGTCGTGTAAGTCCTCCACTTTTATTCTTTTCAAGATAGTTTTGCTAGGTCTTTTGGGTTTCCATATAAATTTTAGAATCAGCCTGTTGATTAGCTACAAAATGCTGCTTGGAATTTTGATTAGCATTATGTTAAATCTACAGGTCAAATTGATATTATAGCCACTTTAAAATAATATCAAGTTCTCTATTCCATAAATATTATATATATCCATTCATTTGCTAAATTTTCTCACAATGATTTATAGTTGGCAGTATAAATAAATGTCTTACAGATCTTTTTATCAAATTTATTCCTAAATATTTTGTTTTCGAATAACATTGTGTTTTTTTTAAGTTCATTTAAAAAATTGTTGGTAACATATGCAAATACAGTTGATTTTTGTATATTAAACTTCTATTATGCAATGTTTTTAAATTCACTTTTCAGTCTTAGTGTTTTTTTCCATCAATTAAAATTCTTTTTCAATGTAAACAACAATGTTGTCTGTAGTAAAGACAGTTTTACTTGAATCTTTTTCACTGTATACTTCTTTCTCTTATTTTATCACACTGGCTAGGACTTCTAATACAATGTCAAATAGAAGTGGTGATAGTGAGGATCCTTGCCTTTTCCTGATTTTAGGGCAATCTTTTTCAATATTTCACCATATTGTATAATGTAAGCTAGGGGATTTTCTTAGATACTCGTTATTAGATTGAGGAAGTTACCTGCCATCCCAGCTTGAGATGTTTTCATTTTGAACTGATGTTCATTTTTATCAAAGGCTTTCTCTGATCTACTGAGAGAATGGTATGGGCTTTCACCTTTACTTTACTATTGTAGCAACTTTCATGAATTGATTTTCTAAAGTTAAACTGCCTTTGTTACACTGAAATAAATCTCATTTGCTAAATTTTGTTTAGGATTAATGTACCTATGTTCATGAAAGACGGTCTGTATTTTCCTCTTTTGTAATGTCCTTGTCAAGTTTTATATACAGGTTATGCAGGCCTCATAAATGCATTAGGAAATGTTTATCTTTTACTGAAATAATTTTTGTAAAATTAGTATCTTTCCTTTATTAAATATGCGGTAGAATTCACCAGTGAAACCATCTGTACTTGGAGTTTACATTATGGAAAATTTTGTTAGAACACTTTCAATTTACTTGATAAATATAGGACTATTCAGATTTTCTATTTCTTCTTTATTATCTGTTGGTAAATTGTGTTTTTTAAAGGCATTTGCTCATTCATTAAATATTCATATATTTGGCATAAAGTTATTTATAAAGTCTCATTCTTGATATAGGTATTTTGTGTTTTTTTTCTGTTTTCTTATTTTATTTTGCTAGGATTTTTCAATTTTATTAATTTCAAAAAATAATTTTTGGCTATGTGGATATACTCTTCTACATGTGTGTATTCTATTTCATTGATTTCTGCTTTTTTTGTTATTTTCTTTTTTCTGCTTTTGGATTTTCTTTGAGGTTCTTTTTCTAACTTCTTGCACTGAAAGCTTACATCATTGATTTACAACCATTATTCTGTTCTAATATATACCTTTAGATCTATAAATTTATTTCTAAATACTGCTTTTGCTGCATTTTGCAAGTTTTGATAGGTTGCTTTTTCATTATAGTCAACTCAGAATATTTTATAATTTCCATTGTAATTATTTCTTTGACCCATGGATTATTTTTGAAGTTTGTTCCTTAATTTCTAAATACTTTGAGATTTTGAAGTTATAATTCTGATAGTGAGGACAAATTTAATTCTATGGTGGTCAGAAAGAATATACTGTATGACTTTTGACTTTTGGAATTTGTTGAAGCTTGCTTTATGGACCAAGTCATGTTTTATTTGATGTTACATGTGTGCTTGAAAAGAAAGTGTATTTATACCTTTTGGGTATAGTATGCTATAAATACTAGTAGGTAAAATTGACTGATAGTGTTATTTAAATATTTTATATTTTAATTTTCTGATTGTTCTATAAGTTACTGGGAAAGCTGTGTTGAATGCTTCAAATGTAATTGTGGATTTATCCTTTTATTCTGTCAGCTGCTGCTTTAAGCATTTTAGAGCTATGTTCTTAGGTGCATATCAGTTAAGCATTGTTGTTGCTCTCTATTGAGTTAGCTTTTATCAGTATGGAATTTCCGTCTTCATTTCAAGTAATAGCTTCTTGTATTAAAGTTTACTTTCTCTGATATTAACATAACAATATTTGCTTTCTTTGGTTAATTGTTTAAATGACACATTTGATTCATCATTTCATACTAATTTGCATTTTCATATTTTGATGTGTTTCTTGTAAGCAGCATATAATTAGGTCTTTTAAAAAGTCTAACAATCTATGTTTTTAATTGGGAATTTTGTTTCTTTACATTCACTCTAATTATGAAATAAATACGTTGCAGCTAAATCTACTCTCTTGCTAATTGTTTCCTGTTTTTTCCCATCTGTTGTTTCGTCCTCCCTTCATGTTTTCATTAATCAAGTATTTTAATATTCCATTTTATCTTTTTTTGTTTTCCTTTTATTATCAGCCTTTTAACAGTTAGTCCTAGAATTCGCAAAATATGTTCTTAACTTATTATAGTATACCTGTCATTGTAACAAATAATGCAGGCAACTTACAATGGTTTATCTCTATTTACTCCTACCTACATATTTTTATTGATTTTATTATAGATTTTATTCCCTGTGTTATAACTCCACACATATTTGTTATGATTGTTGTTTTAATAGTCAATAGTGTTTCATTTACTCATTGTGATGATATGGGATAATTTACCTTTAATCTTAATAAGTTCCTTTATAACTTATTACCATGTTAGCTTGCTAAGGATGCAATTTTACAGCTCTTATTTGTCTGAGGACATTTTTTTCTTTTTACTTTTTTTTTCTATGTAGAAACCTGGTTTGGCAGTTCTTTTTTTCCTTTTAGTCTTTTGAAGATGTTATTCCATTGTCTTCCAGCTTCCATAAATTTTTATTAAAGTATCAACTATTTATTGTCGTTTTCCCAAGAGATATTATATCTTTGTTTGGCTGCTTTAAATATTTTCTTTTAGTTTTAAGTTCTCAGAAGTTTGACTATGGTGTGCTTAGGTATGGTTTTATTATGCTGCTTGATGTTGGTGAAGATGTTTGAATCTGTGAGCTTTATCACTCATTAGAGTATGAAAATCCTCAGCCATCATTCTTTAAATATTGTTGATATCTGTCTCTCTCTCCTCTCCTGGGACTCAAATTAATTGTGTATTAGACCTTTTGCCTGTGCCCCAAATTTTTCTCATACTTTATTCTATTTCATTTCTATGATTAACTTTGAGTCTAGATTGGTACAGTAATCATTCAAATAGTTCTTGGATTCAGGTATTTCAACTTGCATTTCTAGAATGTCCATTCGATCCCTATTTATAGACTCATATTCTCCACTGAATTACTGTCTTTTCATCCATTTTCTCTACCCTTTCCTCCAGTTTCTTTAACATAACAATTATAATTATTTTGAAGCTTTTAAACTCTAATCTGAAATATCTCTGGGTCTGCTTCTTTTACTGTTTTATCTCATGGTAATTTTTTTTTTGTTTTGCTTTTGTTTTTTCTTTTTTCTTTGCATGACCAGTGGGTTTTTGTGTGTGTGTGTGGTTGTTTGTTTTTTGTTTTTTTGTTTTTTATTTGTCTGCTGATTAATATGGTGGTTAATACAGTGAAGAGGCTCTAGATTATGTTGCCTTCCTCTGGGTTCTGGAAGCAAGTGTCTGTTTAAGTTTAGTCCTTACTCTTATTGCGTAATACTGCTGGTTCATGGTCCTTAATCCTATGATGTGGCCTTTCTGTAATCTTCATTAACTGCCTAGGTATTCATGAAGGTTTATACATTCCACATTAAGCTGGGCCTAACTTCTTATGTCTTCCCATTGTTGTGCAACCTCTGAAATCTCTGTTCGGCTCTCAGTCTTCCAGACACTGTTCTCTGCTACGTCTCTTGGAGTCTTGGCCTGCTCATACATATCTTAATAGTAGGTCGAGCACCTAAGGGAAATTTTTATGCAATTTTGGAGGGCTGCTTCCTTGCACCTCCCACCTCTATGGGACCTTGCGCTCCAAACCCAGCTATGTTAGTAGACCTAAACTCTGATGTTTCCTCTGCGCAGAGATTGCTGTTCTCTGCTTGGGCTCTGTATCCCTGTGCTGAAATGAATGTGAGGCTGGCCTCATGTGCTTCCCTTTTCTGAAGGGCAATAAGCCTGCCTTCGTTGCTGTCCAGTGCCTGCAATTGTTGTTTTACACAATTTGCCTAGCTTTTATTTTTGTTTACAGTAGCAAGGTGAATCTAGTATGAGGTACTCAATCAGAAATAGAACCGAAAGTCAAGAGATTCATATTTTAAAAGAATGAATTTAAGGAACCATTATGTTTTTTCTCAACTCAAGCTGTAGTGCCAGGCTAAACATAAAAAGCCTCTTACCACATGCACCCACTCTAATCCAAATTCCAAGTTGAAAGTCCTATATTTCTGTATGGTTCTGCCTTTTATTTTCATGTCTTTTAAAAGGTTAATAGCTTAATAAAATATACACATCCTAATCTTTTTTAATTTTTCTATCCATATAATTGGAGTAAAACTAAAATAATTACATATTTATTTTCATATTTCATAGACCACTACAGAAAGAAATGTTAGATTTCTTAGTCAAAGATAGAAAATGGAAGTTCAAGTGCTCAGATTTCCTTCAGTTATTAAATAAGAGTGAAATCGATGAGCTTTGTCATTTCATTCTTTCTTTAAATTTTTTTCCAGTTTTATTGAGATATACTAGATCTGTAATGTATTAGTTTTAGGTGTACAACATGATTTGATATATGGATATATTGTGAAATGATTACCATGATAACTTTAGTTAACATCCATCAGCTCACATAAATTCTTTTTTCTTGTGATGAGAAATTATTTGACCTCTTTCATCCATTCTACCTACTCTCCACTCCTTGCCTCTGGCAATCACCAATCTGTTCTATTTATGAGTTTAGATTTTTTAGATTCCACATATAAGTGAGTTCATATAGTATTTGTCTTTCTTTGTCTATTTCATTTAGCATGATGCCATCGAGGGCCATCCATGCTGTTGCAAATTGCAGGATTTCCTTCTTCTTTATGATTGAGATATAGATATACAGATATCTCACATTTTCCTTATCCATTCATCTGTCTATGGACACTTGGGTTTTTTTCACCTCTTGGCTAAATAGGGCTGCAATGAACATGGGGGTGCAGGTATATTTTCAAGATAGTGATTTCATTTCCTTCAGATATATACCCAAAAGTAGAGTTGCTGAATCATAGTAGTTCTATTTTAAATTTTTTGGGGAATGACCATACTACTTTCCACAGTGGCTGTACCTATTTACATTACCGCCAACAGTGCACAAGAGTTCCCTTTTCTTCGAATCCTTGCCAGCACTTATTTCTTTTTGATAAGAATTATTCTAATAGGTGTGAGGTGATATCTCAATTCCCTGATTATCAATGATGTTAAGCACCTTTTCATGTACCTGTTGGCCATTTATATGTCTTCTTTGAAAAAAAAGATTATCTAGTTCCTCTGGATTGTTTCTTTGCTATTGAATTGTATGAATTTTTAAATATATTTTGGATATTAACCCTCATCAGATACATGATTTGCAAATATTTTCTCCCATCCCATAGGCTGCCTTTTCATTTTGTTGATGGTTTTCTTTGCTGTGCAGGTTTTAGTTTGATGTAGCCCCACTTGTTTATTTTTGCTTTCATTGCCTTTACTTTTGGTGTCAAATCCAAAAAAGTTATTGCCAAGACCAATGTCAAGGAGTTTACCCTGTTTTCTTCTAGAAGTTGTATGATTTTGGATCTTTTGAGCTTTGTCATCTCATTCCTTCTTGCTTTTTGATGAATATAAAACTATAAGGAATAAATATTATGTACCTTCACTAAAATTGGTTTAGACACAAAATTAAGAGTTAGGAAGCTCTATAATTCCCATCTCTCCAACAAATCGCCTTTTTAACACAATTCAATCCCTGGGTAGGAGCCTAAATTGAAAGACAAGAAAATTCTTGGGTAGGAGCCTAAAATAAACTTTTTATAGTAGAAAAGCTTCTGTGTTACGGTCATAGAAAAAAGACTTTGTTTCCTTCATGTTGGAAAGAATAAAGAAGTTACTTGGCAATCTCTGTTTTCCCAATATCCTATTGCTATTTACTTGACATTCAAGTTATTTAAATGCTTCAAAGGGGCTTTTTAAAGTAGGGTGCCCACTAGGTTCAAAGCATTTATTTAGTCATTAAATATATATTGAATATTTAATGTTCAAATAATGCAGGGGTAACAAAAATATGTTAACCATTCTTATCTTCAAGGATTTATTTTTGAGATGGGTAAACAAACAGTACACGGAAGTAAGTGGCCCTATTGCTACCCTTTATAGTGTTATGAAAACTCAAGGAGAGGAAAGATGTTTGGGTCGATCAAAAAAGGTTTCATGAAGGCAATGGTGTCAAATTCAGTCTTAAATTTTGCCAAGGGGTAAAAAAAGAAAGGGTATATAAGCTGAGAGAATCACATAGTCAAAGATAGAAAAAAAAGGGAATAGCAGGAGGTCCAATTTATCTGGAAATTAGAAATAACAGTGGGAAAGTAATGCAGGGTCTCTTTGTTGGGAGTTTACATATCAGGTTTGGGGAGGGAAGGGTAGACCACTGGGAACCAGAGAGGCTCTGGAAGGAGAACTATGACTGGAGCATTCTTTTGGCCATGAGAGGACATCAGGACCTCAGCGCCAGTGCTGGTCCAGAGAAGTTTTCAACTACTTGAGTAGAAAATCTTAGATATTGTAGTGTTTGCATAAAATTAACTTTATTTAATGTAAAGACTTTCTATTCTGACGTTGAGTCCTCTCTACAATAGTCTTTTAAACATAGTCTATAGAAAAGCAAATGATAAATGGCCATGTTCATTGAAGCATTATTTACAAGAACCAAGACATGGAAACAATCTAAGCGTCCACTGATGGATAAAGAAAATGTGAGCTACACAGACACACACAGGAATATTATCCATGCATAAGAATACATTTTTTAAAGAATGTTTTTATCTTACAAAATTAAAAGTTAGTGATCCTATGTTGGTCCTTAAAACACTCTTTTTGAAATGTTATTGGTGAGAAAACCAGAAGTATGAGAACTACTAGCACATGGAGTCAATTTAGACATGAAGGAAACTGGAGCTTGTTTGAGCACCCTTTGATACATTGGAGAAAGTGGGCTTTAAGGAGGGAAGATATTTGGAAAACAAAACTTAGAAGATGAAGCAACTCTTTGGCTATGTAAGTAGACAGAGGCCAATTCCAAGGGTACCACTGATAAAAACAGGAGAGTGAGGAGCACAATGGTATTTTGATAGAGGCAAAGTAGGCAGAGGCTCTCAGGAAAGATTATTTTAGTTTTGACAATGTTCTATGGATGTTCCTGTAGGAGAGCTGTTCGGAAATGGCCCATGGGCAACTGAAATATCAGTATGGAGCTTGAAAGGGAGGCTCGTTTATTGATGAAACAACAGACATTTATTTTGTACATATTATGAGCCAAATACTAAATTTGGGGAAAATAGGTATATTTGCCTGTCACTTATACTTTCTTACAATTATCTTTTCTGTATTAAGTACTTGTTACTTAATATTAACTCATCTCTGTTTTATGGTGCTTCTGAGAACCTGTAATTCAAAGACATATTACAAACACAATAATAGATCTTTGAAATTTACAACTGAGCTACAAAATCATAAGTAAATAGAAAAAGTAAGACTGAAAAAAACTTTTTAAGTGTTAGCATAGGCTGCAGTAATAGTCTGAAACATGTAATGACGCAGAACCATAAAAGTTTCTGTCTTGGTCACAGTTCATCTTTTGATGAGCAAGTGAATAGTTGGGAGACCAGCTCTCCCTAGATACCTAGGCCAAGGGTTTTTCCAGCTTCATGAAAAACAAACACTTAGTTTCCAAAGTCATTCTGTCACTTTCAGGCCTCCAAGTGGCGAACATCCTTCTACTTCCACTCCACTGTCTAGAACTCAGTCTTATGGCCCAATCTAACTACAAGGGCAGCTGGTACACAGTCAAACTCTGTGTCCAGGAAGAAGAGGAAATACATTTTGTTGAACAATTAGCAGCCTGCCATGATTTGGATTAAATCATCTGAGATAAAATTCTAACAAATAAAACACTTGGTCATGAAGAACCTTTTGTGTATCAATGAACAGACTCTTTAGCACTGCATGTCTGGAGAGAAGTTATTGCCATTTATAAGGAACCTCTATTCCTGTAATAGTTAAACTATGCTTTAATCGTTATAAAAATAAAACTTAGGAAACAGTTGAATTTCTATAACATTGTTCAGAGTTCTTGCAAGGGTATTATTTGCTGTTTCTAGCTGAAAAGCAATCTAAGCCAAGTGACCTGAAATGATGGGGGCATAAGAGGAAAGAGGACAACATCCCAGAATTAATGTTTTCTATAAGCAGATCATTTACAAACCTTCCTTCCAAATAAGGAAGGTTTGTAAATGATCTGCTTATAGAAAACATTAATATGGGCTTCTTTTGATATGTTCGTGGTTTTTGCATTTTTCACCACCAGCATTTTTTTCTTCAAAATCGTCCTTAAAATGACTACATCCTTTTATGAACCTTTACTTTGCCTATGATGACTTGCCTACTTCCAATAAATTTTTACTACATATCCTTTTCAGCTTAGTTCTGCACTTGAGCCTGATGTGCTCAGAGTGGTGGATAGAAACGCATCAACAGTAATACATCACTACTCAAGATGTCCCATCACTTGATATCTAGAGATATCTGCTTTTATTCATGAAATATAATATGTAGATTATTCGATCTTTAGTGTATTCCTCAGGGCTAAATTTCTTATAATTTAAAATCAAATATACCTCTATTAGGGATCTTTCTTCTCAAAGTCTCAAAGTTACTATCAGCTCTGCCTTGTTATCATTGACATCAACAAAAATATATTGATTCTTCTAGCCTAGGATTTGGAAAAAGAAGCATTTGAAAGAAAATTATGAACTTCAGATATTAGCTGTTCTGGTGGATCCTAAATAGGTGATGCAGTCCTTAGCCCGTTTGGTCTGCTGTGACAAAATACCACAGATTGGCTGGTTTATAAATTTAAAAACTGTTTCTCACAGGGCTGGAGGCTATAAATCCAAGATTAGGTGGCTAGCATGGTTGGGTGCAGACCCTCTTTCAGGTTGCAGACTTCTAGCTATATCCTTACATAGTGGAATGGCTAGGGAGTTCTGTGGGGCCTCTTTAATAAGGGTGCTAATCTCAATCATGAGGGCTCGTGACCTAGTTGCCTCCTGTTAGGAGGAGGCCCCACCTTCTAATACCATCACCTTGGGGATTAGGATTTCAACATATGGATTTGAGTGGAAGGAGGGGGTGGGGTAGAAATAAAAACATTCAGACCATAGCAAGTCTCTTCCTAGTAAGTAGTTGGGAGCAGGAGTTAAGACAAAGGTAATTTAGATCATTAGAAAACCTTCACAGTATTAATCAGAACACTTTAATGGATTTTGCTTTTGGTGACCTAGCATCAGAATACTTTTTTTTTTTTTTGGTGGGGGCAGGGGAGGATGCAGAATCCTAAAATACATGGGAGGCAGTGTCACATATCCCACCATAGAAGCTAAAGGAGGCAATCATTTCCCGACAGCTGGGACATCTGCACGTGTTCCTGCCAAGGGCTTTGAACCTTGAGGGAGTGATGCAAAACAGAGGCTCCTGAGAGATCATTTGTAGCAATGGAGGGGTGCTGAGTCCACAGCTTAGAGATGACTTCCAAGTTGTGGGATCCTCTGCAGACTATACCTGGAGCACCATCTTGACTGCTCCAGGCTGGCCAGCTTTCCATTTCCTGCTCTTTTCCCGGACTGTTCTTTTGTTCTGTGATAGCATTATAAGAAATTGTGTTTTGCTTGCATTGGTCAGGGAAAGTTTCTGCTGCTTGCAATCAAAAATTCCAAATAGCACAAACACCCCCCAAACCTGCTATACCTATATATTTTCACTAAAAATAACTTATTGCAGAATTTATCAACAGAAAATAGACAAAGCAAAAAACACTATTAACCCCATCACTCATATAGAACCTTTGTAAAAACAAACTTAAAATATTTTTCTGGTGCACACTCTCCCAGACTTTTTTCCTAGGCATATTAATATAGTTTCTTTAGCTTTTATAAAAACTGCCATCACATTGTGATCATTGAGCTTGTTATTTGCCCGCTATTCTGCCTCATCCTGTAGTACTGCTTCCCCACACTTAATTGAGTTGTCTTTAAATAAATATATGTAGAAGGCATATAAAATGATTTCAGGTAAATTCTTGGGACAAAAAACCAATCCAGCAGAGTAAAGCTTGTGTTCCTCTACTGGATAAAAGTTTCCAAATATATAATGTGGCTATCTCATTTGGTCATGTGCAAATGAATATGTAATTTTTATATTCAAGTTGCTGGAATTCAGAATTTCTAGAGAAAGTTTAGGGTATGGATATACTGTCCCAAGGACCTACTATTTCAACTAGAAATACATTTAAAAATTACTAAGGTCTCAGAATGCATTAAGTTGATCTCCAACTCAAGAAGAGTTGTAGAATATATATTTAAAATTACAGAATTACTTCTAGGTATAGATAAGAACTATTTCAAAGTAGATTATTTGAGAGAACAATTTTATCGTATAGATAGCTTGAAATTATAATTACTATTTGCAAATAGTAACTATAATAAAAATTCTTAGAAAGTCTGTTCTCTATCTCATATCTTAATAGCCTTTAGTACCCTTTCCTTCACAGAGGTAAACTTCAGCTCCAGATACATTAAAACAAATTAGTAGAGTCTAAATTAATTGCATTTTAATTTTTTCAACCTAGATTGCCTTTAGTCAGTCATTCTGTTATTTGCCTTTAAAGCATCAAATTTTTTTCCTTTATAGCCATATTTTAATACTAAAAACAAGAGCTTATGGCACTGTTTTTCTTCCCGGTGAATGGTAAACTTTTCTCTTATTGCTACCCCAAAATTTTCTTTGATAAAGAAATGGATTCACAGAATTTCTAGTAATTTCCAAACAAGTGTGCAGTTTTTTTTTCTTTTCAAAATAAACCATCTTAAAGCTGCTTTTAAGATTTTTACTATTATTTAAATCATATGACTATTTTCACCTAATGGTGCTTTTTCTTTATGATCAGCCTACTGATAAGGTAACTATTCAATAATTAAAAACTAAAACCATCTAATGCTTTATTAAGCAAATAACAGGTATGAATAATTAAATTTTAGATCCTAGGCATCAACAGTCCTTTGCTATTCAAATCAAAATGCTGTAGTAGTCTCACATTTGTTACCATGGATTTCAAAAGAATAATCTACATTTCTAAATGTCCTATTTATATAGGACAAAAGAGAACATAAGCTGGAGTCTTTCCATATCATTGTCTTTTGGGGTCCAGGCAGCAAAACATTGATGTAGGTAAAAAAGTATTATGGTAAGGTTCCAGTGTATGTGATTCAAGCTGAACAACAAAAGTTGAACTATGAATACATTAGCTTAACTCATAAAAAGGATGCTAACCAGAGGTTCTCCATCCTTAAAAACCAAACAAGGGCAAATGAGCTAAAATGGCAGCATGACCAACATGGCTAATTTATAAAACTACTCTCCAACAAGTATCAAGAGGCTAAGGACATACATTGTTCATATCTCCTAGAGAACAAGATAGGCTGCTTATTTGTTTGAAATGGCTCTTGATGGAAAATATTCTGAAAGGCAAGAAGATAATTTTTCCATACTTGGAAGTCCCTCTTTCTCCCTAAGGGCTCAAACCTTTGAATTTTATCTTTTATTCTTCTCAGTGTGAATCAAATCCAGTTCCAGAAGTTTACAGACTCTCCATCTTTCGCAACCTAATCCCCATTGTATAATCATTCAGCAGTTAGGAACTTATTCTGTTCCCACGCCACATCAAAATTCAGCCAAAATTCCTTGATAGGGAGCTTCTTTTCTTACTATATCTTCTAATATGCAAAGCCATTCAGAATATTTACTACTATAACATGCAATGAAATCTAAGAAACAACTCTGTAAAATAAGGAATATAAGGGGTTTTTTGTTGTTTTTTTTTCTGGTTTGGTCAAGTAGTGTGGGGCAAATGGCTGAACTTTAGCTTAGCTATATTCCTATTTCCTTTTGATAATTAAAAAAACATTAAAATTTCCTTAAAAACAAACTACAAATAAATCTATTTGAGAGGAAGTCTCTTCTTTCAAAGCATGTTGGAAAGATGGGACATTAAGTATTGTCAAATGGTTATAAACACTTTTTGGATATTTCAACATCTGTAATGATTGACATCTGGCAAAAACTTATTTTCATTTTCTAACACCAAAAGTTGTTATAAAAATGTATAAAGGTGCATCTAAAAACACCTGTTAAATTTAATATTTCGACTTAGTGATCAAGCCATAATTTTTTTCAATCCTAGTTTTAATTTGTATCTGTCCACTTTCTTTAATGAGGGATTGGGCTTCTAAGTCATCCTCCTCAGTCTTTGTGTGATAAAGTGAGTTATTTGCTTCTGTTTAGCAGAGCTGGATGAGGAACATCCCGGCATTTGATTGGTTGGCTTTTAAGGGATTATGCCACTAGAAAGGCACTGTCCCGTATCACATTGCTAGAGGTGTAGACTTAATTGGGCTTAAATATTTAAATTGAAGATGAGCATTTACCATCAGAGAACATGAACTTCAGGACGCCTATGTTACATAGATTCTACACATATTGACTTAATGTGCTTATGATGAAGAGCTGTTTTGAAATATCATATCCAGAAATAACAACTGACTCCAGCAAAGGAAGGGAATATGGAGTCCCTGTTTTATAATGAAACCAATTCAATTTAAAAAAATTCCAACTACACAAATTGACTTCAATAAGATTTAACAAAACATGAAAACAAATGTCAGCAGTCAACAAGTCAAACAATACTATTTATAGCTATCTGAAATAAAACAATGACTTTCCATTTTTATTCTCCATTTCCCAGCTATTCAAAAATAAACATTACTTTTCAAATTCTATTTATTTTATTTGAAAGAATTTACAGAGTAAAATGCTTTTTAGTTGCAGGATTTTACGTTTTTAATCCATCAGGTTACAATATTGAAAGTTCCTAGTTTCTTCCATGGTGTAAGCATTTTGTATGTGTTTCATTTACATTCTGTCACTTTTTATTTCCTCCTATACTTTATATGCCCAAGAATGAAACTGTATTAGTGTTACATAACATTTCAAATTTGCAGCAAACTGGTTTCTCCCTCCCTTGAACCCACGTCCCTGAAAAATAGACACATGTATCCAAAAAGAAAAAACTACCTTAGAGTGTATGGGGAAGTGCAGACGTGTAGAAAAGCACTGAAAAACAGTTGTATGGAAGGATAGATCTGTCCCTGTTGACAACAATCCCCATGATTTACTTACAGCCACGGGCGTCCAACTTAGTACATGACAAGGTCCTAGGCCTGCCCATAGAAGTTGGTAACCCAGTGGGATTATGGCTTGCTTTAAGGTCTCTACAACTAATGTGATCCGAAAAACAAAGCAAACAGAAAAACCTGGGGAAAGTGCTCCAAATAGAGCCTCTTTGGCAACCCAAATTGAAACATATGACTCAGGTGGACGATTAGAATAAACTGCGCCGTTTTTTTCACTAGCTCTATAAAGCCCATAAATTGGTCCAAAAAAACAGGAATTAGCACGTTCCTTTTCTACTTTTTAATTAATATTCAATACATTCAGCAACAATTCTTAATCTATAGTCTTCATTCATTTATTGACTATACAAGATTCTGGGTGCCTCTAGGTCATCACTCTGGCCAAGCTGACATCACATGACAGCAAACTGAAATGTCCCTCGGTGCAGAGGGTCGAGGCCACGAGGTAAGTCAACCAAAGGTGGACGCATCTTGCTTTTATTTACTTATTAGAGGGGCGGCGGTGGCCGCGGTTTGACTAGGACGAGGCGGGAGACGAAAGGGCGCGCGGGTTGTGAGCCACAGGCAAGAGTAGGAGCCCGAGGAGGAGGTGGGGGACAGTTGCCACGCTCCACCAGCTCGGACCGCGGGACCCAGAAAAACGACCAGCCCCTCCCCCCACTGCACCCTTGACCCCTCCCCCTCTTTCCAAGCCTTTCATCCGCCCGCCCAGCAGCCCGCGTCCCCCAAACCTCTCGCTGCCCGCGTCTTTCCGCAACCCGGGTGGGCGTCGCTCACAGGCCTAGGGCGGCCCAGAAAAGCCCTGGGCTGGGCTAGGACCCCGACCCGATCCCTCCGGCCGCGTCCCTCCCCCTCGTATAACGCACCTGCGGCCCCGCCCCCGGCCAAACGCTGAGGCGACGGCAGGTTGGCGAGGCCGGGCAGCTCGGCCCTCGAGGCAGTCACCTTCCCTTCCCCCGCCATTCCTCCCACCCCCCTCGCTCAGCCACGGAGCAGCCGCCGCGCTCCTCAGCCGCCCCGAAATCTAAAGGGGTCCGTCTCCGGCACCACAACCAAATGGCTGAGCCTCCCTGGCCGACTGCGCAGCCCGCCCATTGGTCCCTTCCCCCCCCCGCTGCCACTGCCACTGGCTGTTGCCCGGAGACCCTCGGCGACGATTGGCTTAAGTTGCTGCCGTTCATCCACAACGCCGCAGATCCCGCCTCCACGGCGATCAGGTTTGTGTGCGCCGCGGGTGCTGGGGGCTCGAGGACCGAGCGGAGCTGGTTGAGCCTTCAAAGTCCTAAAACGCGCGGCCGTGGGTTCGGGGTTTATTGATTGAATTCCGCCGGCGCGGGAGCCTCTGCAGAAAGAGAGCGCGAGAGATGGATATGGACAAACGGATTCATTTAGAGCTGCGGAACAGGACGCCCTCTGATGTGAGCATTTGCCAAAAATATCTCTGTCGGTCCATTCTCCTACTTTGTGTGTATGTGTATGTACGTTGCGGGGAGGCACTTTTTTTTGAGGGGGGGCGCCTAGGAGGTGTGGATTTAGGGGTCGGACTGCAAATGAATTGCAAGGTTGGGGGGTTGAAATGCCATCCGAGCATGTTCCGGCTGCTGCCGCCGCCGCTGCCCTTGGTGTGTGTGACTACCTGTGCGTGTGCTCCCGCGTGTGCGAGTGTGGGTGCGAGAGTGTGCGTGCGAGTGTGCACCCATTGGGGGCCAGCGGGCGCACGCGTTTGGGTCGGAGAGAATGAGACAAAATCATCCTCTGAGCTCGCTGCTCCCATGACTCTGTCTAGGGGAAAGATTAACGAGAGAGGAGGAGGAAGGGGGCTGCCTCCCGGATTCAACAACAAAAAAAGGGGGTTTATGTTTTATAAATGAATCTCCCCTTCCGCCCCCCTCCCGCGCCTTCCCCCTCCCTTTCTCTCGCTCGCGCACACACAATAAGTTTTGGGCTTTGCGAGTCCGGTTTAGTTTCTGATAAATGTGGGCCGGGGCCCCCGGGGAGAGCGCATGGGGAGGGGGCTGCAGTGGAGTTGGGAATGGCTCGAGTTTAAAGTGCGTCTTCATTTCTTTGCAGTGATGAGGCGAGAGACGGGGGAGCCATATTTGTAACTTTGTAGTGTTCGTGAACGCGCCCTTTCTCTCCCTCCCTCCCTTTCTCTGCTTCCCTTCCTCTTCTTCTCTTTCTCCCTCACTCTTTCCACCCCACCTTCGGGCCAGATGCTGATGTTTCTCCCTTTCCTTCCGAAGGGAAGATAAATTGGTAGGAGGGGGGAGGGATTTTCTAACGTGCAAAGGCACAGATAATCCCCGCGCCTCCCCACCTCGAGCGATCGCTCCCGCAAGTTACCCAAAGGCAACGTCCCGGTCCCCCCTCACCCCTGCTCCTTCCGGCCTCCCTAAGATGCTATCCTTCGAGCCCTGGCGTCCCCCTAGTCCGCACCCCCGGCCGGTTTTTCTCTGGGGTGGGCTCCTCGGCAGCCATTCGGAGCCTGGCTAATAAATGGGCACGGGAAACTTTGTCAGGACGCGAGCTGCCCGGAGCTGGTGCCTGTGGTGGGTACTGGCTGGGTCCAGATTGATGCGGGCATAGAGAACACGCAGCTTTGGAATGGGAGTTTGCCTTCTCGTCGCCGTTATTGATTGGGCAACGGCGCGAGTAGGGCCGGCGGAAACTTACACGGCTGGGAACTGGAAGGCTCGGCGAAAGCCCACTTCCGAAGAGGGGGAAGGCCAGGGTGGGTTACTCAACGCTCCTTTTTATTTCTGGCTCCCTCGCTTTCAAACTGTTTTATGCGAGTTGGCGGCTCGGCGGAGGAGACCCTAGGTCTGGGGCGGAAACGCTGGCCGACTCCCCTGTGGTCCCTTGGGGGACCAGGAGAGCGCGGGCGCGAGGGCTGCCGCTCCGGCCTCGGTGGCTAGGGTTCCAGAGTTGAGAGCACTGTGTGCCGACCTGTCGCCCCTCCAGCTGGTTAAAACCCGAATTCCTTGCGAAGACAGGCCTTGCTTCCTCTTTTCTCTAGTTCCTCCCCCAAACCTGAGTGAGACTTTTGAAAACAAGATCCTTTTTGTGCCTCCCCCTCATAACGCAGCTGTGGACTGTAGACGTGCAGTGCCTGATGGCGCGCAGGGCGGGGAGGGGTTGGCGAAGGGCGGGGAGAGGTGCTCCGCGGAGAAGGCAGAAGTTGCCGCGAACAATTTGCCCGCGGCTTGCTTTTCTCTGGCGGGTTTCATCCCGGCTCGGACCGGGAGCCGGAGGATTTGGGGGCTGGGTGTGGTGATGGGGGAGGGGACCGAGCCGCGGTCTTCCCGCGTACTTCCGGAAGCCCCCCGTGCTGAGGGGGAAGGGCGCCAAGCAGGGGGCCGGGGTCGCGGTGGGTGTGGAGGCGAGGATGGCCGGGCCAACCCTATCCACACTACTGGCCAACTGGGAGCGAGCTCGAAAGCGGGTCGAACCGGCTCTTTAAACTTCCCGAGTGTGTGCTGGGGGAGGGGAGCGCGCAGAGCTCGGAGCTATTTCTCACGCTTCGCCCCCTCGCCGCCCAGGCTCTCTGCCCACATGCCTTCCCCCGGCCTCGAGGCGGGGTGCGGCGCGGCGGGTCGCGGGGTGGGGGGGCACTATCTATACGTTTCGGGAGGGGAGAGAGAAAGCTAGCTAATGAGGGACAAAAGGGGTGGGGGAGGAGGAAGTATTTTTTTTTTAATGTCCTTAAGACAAATAGCTCCTGAAGAGCGCCCCCTGCGCCCCTGCCCGCAGCGCTGCCCCCCTGGGCCCCCACACACCCACCTTCCGAGCCTCTCCCAACTCTGATCCGGGGGCTGGTGGCCACGCCGCGACGCCGAAATAGGACGAGCAGCCATGTTTCCCGGGTCTCGCGCGGCCCGCCCCTCCCCTCCCCCACGGCGCGGCCGGCGCCGAACGCCGGGCCGCAAATGCGGGTGTCGGGCTCCATGCGGGGCGCGGGCGGGCCAGTCGGCCGGCGCCAGGGAGGCCGAGCTTGGTGCGTGCGGGCTGGGGCGCGGGCGAGCTGGGATGGCCCCTGGGCGGGCCTTTGGGCGTCCCGAGCTGGTTTGGAACTCGAGGTGTTTTATTTATTATTTTTTAACGGTCGGGCACTCCCGAGGCTGAGCCCGAAGGGCGCCGAGGCGTTTTTGGGGGACGGGGGCAGCCGCCAGGCCCTGCGCGCCTGTGGCACGACTGCCGGGCGCCGGGCTGCCATTTTGTCACCGCGGCTGTTGTCGCTGTGGGGGGTGGGGGAGCAGAGTCTTGCGCCATCACCCAGACGGCCCTGGACGTGGAGGCAGCAGGGAGACCTGACTCTAGGGGACCCCCCACACTTGTTCTCTGGGCTCCGATGGGGGGTTCCCACCCGTGTCAACGGCCTGAGGCTTTGCTAGAGTGTCGTGGAGGCCGTTGCACAGGGACGACCAAGATCCTCCGAGCAAATGCTTCCCCCACCCTCATCATGCTCTCTACTTCCTCCGGTCCCTTTTCTCTCCGGTATTTCGCCCTTCATCCTGCAGGCGTTTTAGACGCCTTCGTGTTTGTTCTTTCCGCGGAACTGATAGGATGGTGTGGGGAGAAATTGTACGTGAGGTTTCTTTTTTGGGGGAGAGGGCGCGCACGCGACCCTGGTGGCCCTGACTGAAGCCAAGGACAGCAGCCGCTTCCCCGGGAGGGACGAGTTGTCTAGGCGTTGGGGAAACGCCCTCGGGGCTGGGCTCTTCAGGAAGGTAGGTTTGGCTCGGTGTTTCAGGTGGGTGTTGCAGCGACCTGCAGGCTGCTAGGGGAGCCCCCCTCCCCTTCCCTGCCCCTTTTTTATTAATTTTCTAGGGAAAGGTAGCTACAAAGTAAGTATCCCTAAACCAAAAGGAGAAAGGAACAAGCTTTGCTTTTTTAAAAAAAAGTGCTGTCTTTCTGCCAGCTGCCTTTCTCTGGGTGTTGATTGCAGAGCCAGGCAAGGCATCGTCGTTGGCATCTCTACGGGACTTTTGAAGCCTATACAGCGGTGGTTAGGCACCTCCTTGCTGGTTAAATTCTGGTGTCTGCATGGAGACTAGCTTTCATGGCACGGCCCAGCCAAGGCTGCCCAGGAAGCCAGGTTTAATTTTGACCTTTGGAATACATCGCACGATGTTTTCCAGTCTGACTTACTGCCTAATTGGGTTCAAGTAGCCTGGTATTAACTCTAGTTTATGCAAGCCAACCAGGAATTCACAAGCAGAAAATTGGGCGTGAGCTCCGGATAGTCACAGTTAGTTATATTTTTGTTACTGGATTGCTGATGCTGATGGTGGTTTTGAGTCTGGGGACTGAATCCACAGTAAACGTGGGTTCTGGAACCACACAGACCTGAATTGAATTCCCCCTCCCACAAAGATGTGAGATAAGTTAACCTGCCCCTATGATCTCGGGCAGGTTAACCTAACCTGCCTTTTTGAACCTTAATTTCCTTACCTGGAAAATGGGAATAATAATCCCATTTAATGAGTTAAGTGACGAAACTGGCTTGATCTAGCCTCCTGTGCTCAGCCTCTGATAATGTTATTCTCTAAGAGATATTGGGATGCAATGAGGAACAATTTTGAGCTGCTCTGTGGTTTAGAATAAAAACAGTAATAGTTAATGCTTACATAGCACCTTACATGCTGTGCCTGGCATAGTTCTAAGTGGATTATGCATATTAATTTAGTCTCTACAACCCTACTATGAGGTGTAGGTACTGTTATTATCCTTATGTTACACATAAGGAAATTGAACACAGGTTATTACAACCAGTCTGTACTCAATGTCTACTCTCTATTGCCTCCCCTAAAGCATGCTTTTCTGTAAGATACCTTGGGGAAGAGCTGTTTTGTTTTTCTGGCTTTTAAATGGTACCACCTTATTTTAGTGAGTTTTCTGTCCTTGAAGGTTTCATTTGAAGACTAGAGAGCCTCTTGGTTGAAGATGTTGAGGGGGTGGTCAGGACTGTCATTTTAAGGGGGAAGCTATACACTTTGAGTTTGGTTTAGCATGCCACCTCTGGTTAGGCTGAAATAATGAATCTGGCCTGTAGGTGTTGGGGCATGTGTTTTGGGTTAATGAGAAGAGAAGCAGGAGCCACTGTTAGGCAGTGGTTTGTATGGGATCTTGCATGTAATGCATTTTCCATTTTTATTAATCTCCATCTGTAGCCAAAAATACTGGACAGAATTGTCATGTCCTTGGTATCTAATCTAGGACTAGTATACTAATAACACCTCATATCATTTCACTTAATCCTCTCAGCAACTCCTTCCGGGGTAGGCCAAGCAATGTGACATCTTTCCTGTTGTGAGAGTGAATCATCGAGGATGAGAGAGAAGGTCGAACAACCAATCCTGTATGCAGCAGAATTGGGTTCTCCTTCCACTGTAAAACTGGAGGACCTTTACTTGGACAGTAAGGACTTTGAAAATGGTAGTCTATTTGGTCCCAAACATGGCCCATCACTAGAATCACCCAGGCCTGTTTTTGTACAGGCCATGAGCTAAGAATAATTTGTACATACAAGCACTGCAATCAATTTGATGATATGTAAGACAACTTTGAATCCCAGTTAAGTGGAATGTTCCCCCTGCTGTCGAATTCTACTTAATTACCAAATATATATATATATATATAATTTTATTAATAAAAGAATTGTGGAAATTTGTTTTTTCTAGTTGTACAAGTGCCTGTGTAGTACTGTCAGTTTTGCCTCTGGGTAAGGTTTACTATCTGACCCTTTACAGAAAAAGATAATCTCCAGTTTAGTAGTTTAGGGGGAGGGACCCTGGGATCTGGCTTTTTAAATTCTTAAAAATTTATTAAGCATGTGACAAGCCATTGATTTGGGTGGTACTTTAGGGATCTTTCCAAGTCATTTTATGTGTGCCCTTTAACTAGTTGATACCTAGTGGAAATTGGCCTCAATCCAAGAACCTGCATCAGAAGAGAAATTATCCTATTACCAGTTTAAAATTGAATACTCCTTCTATCCAGAGGCACTGTGCAACCAACTGAAATTCCTTATCTTACATATTCAGAATATTTCAAAAGGCTTTTGCATATCTTGCAGTTAAATGGTTACTCTTAAATTTTAGATTTCTTTTTAGAGCTATAAGGAAGATGCTTTGAACTGCAGTGGTTCAAGCTCTGAGGCCTGTGGAAGGTACAGCAGCTGTGTACCCGGTGGCTGACATCAGGTCCTCAACACAGATCATTGAAAACCACAAATAATCTTGGAATCTCTGGTTCGGGAGTGCTGCTTTTCCACCATGTATATTTCCTGGGGGACGAACCAGCAGCAAAGTGGCTTTCGGTTTCAGAGCCCTTCTTTCTACCACTAGCCTCTTGTGCCTGAGCTAATGAGTTGAAGGAATGGATATAAGGTCGGCTAGGAGGAGAGGAGGAGTAGATAAATAAATGGGGACAGACTCAGTTCTCTGTCTTGGCCACTGCTGTACCACCAGCCTCTCAAGGTGACTTACTCTATCTAGACTTATACATCCTTGTTTGTAACACAGGCACCTGATTGAGTTTTGAGGGCTGGTCATCCCAGAGCTTCAGTCCAAAGTAAACATAGTACATTGTAGTAGAAAATTTGGGGCTGTTGGTGATCCTTTATGGAGAGTGTATGGGATTCTTACAGATGTCTCCTTACAGTTGTGCCTGCCCTCTCTGCCTTGGTATAGTCACTTAGGAAAGAGAGCTTGTTGCTGAGTGGTGATGAGCCTGGGTTAAATGAGCTTGGCCCCAGTTGTTTGGCCTGAAATCTGACTTGGTTTGGTAAAGAGGAGGCTCATTACTCTGGTGTCCAGAGAGGGCACTTACTTTCTCATGTTTGCTTGCTGCCATGCCCTCCTCTCTTCACCACTGCATTTTGATATGTCCAACCCCTGTTATAGCTAGTTTTCTAGTCTCCTAGAAACTACCTTTTACTAGTCCTCACCACTGCCTTCCACACACAAGTAGAGAAACATGGACTTGACTGAATAACATTACATTGAAATATAATTGTATGACAAATGATAAATACCCAACAATGAGGTTTTCATTAAAGAGATGGGAGTCTGGCAGGGATGGAGAATTGTGAAGGCATCTGTTGTTCAGAACTTCTCATTTAATAAAATTTGTCGAAACGAGATGAGCAAAGCACCCATGGCCCTGGGCTACCTGCCCAGACATGGAAGCAGCCTCCTTGTATAGAACCAGTTGTCCTGATGATATTATTACAAAGTCTGTAAACAAGATAAAATGTCTTTGTTCTACCACACCAGTCCCTGTCCTGTGCCTATTGGACCACACCCCGCAACCCCCATGTTTTCACTCAAATTTTTTTAGCTCTACAGCTGCCCTGGTACACTCAACCTATGGTCTCCTTTACCAAAACTTGCTTCAGGCAGCAGATCTAAAAGATCAGTTTACTCAACTCCACTATCACTTACTCTAATGTGGATTAAAGTCAGGGCTGTCTTTCCCAGAGGTATTTGCATTAGGAGATTCCAGTTTGGTGAGGAAATTACCAGAGAACTATTAGAGACTTGAGTGCTGTTTTCAGCTTTATTATTAACTAACTTGCACTTCGGCTGCTTCGGGCCTCTGTTTTCTCTGCTCTACAATGGGGGTGTTGCGTTAGATGAGTGGCTTTCAAACTTTTTGATCCTAACAATAAGAAATATGTTTTATGTCACTACCCACTATGTATATACATATGTTGCATGAAACACTGAGTGTGCCCCCTTATGTATAAAAACACTTTTGTTAAAAAAAAAAAAAAAAAGCTGGCTTTGACCCATTAATTAATTTCATTACTTGTTAGAGTTTACAAGACATTTAAAAGATGAATGTTAAGGTTCCTTCACACTCAAATATTTCGTGGTTTGATTTGGGGAAATGAAGGAATGCCTTTTATAGCTTTATGAAATCTGTCCCCTGAGGGTCAATAGTGATTTCTCTGGCTTTTAAGCCTGCTTATCTCTGGGTCCCATGGTCTCAAGCTTCTAGCTCTTTCCCAACCCAGTTTCTCATGGCATTAGGGAATCATCCTAAATTCCTACCCCAGATGGATGCCTTCCAGGGTTCTTGATTGTGCCAGTGGCCCTCAGCCAAGCATGTTCCTCCACACCCTTCTCTCTACCCTCAGCACCACGTTGCCCTCCATCTTTCAGTGTGCTGCATATACTATGCAGGTTGCCTGGGGGCCTCCCACTTTTACCAGCCTGGAGGAGAGAAAGTTTTAGAGAGAGGAACTCGCTCCTACCAGACTGCCTGGGTGTTCATCATGTAGTTCAATCCCTTCCCCTGCACTCCCTTCAGCTGCGGCACTTGGTCAAGAGCCCCTTTACCTCAGAGTTCCTTCCCTGTCTCTGCAAAATGACAGTGTGATAATATCTACCACATAGTCTGGTACACAGTAAGTACTCAATAAGCATTAGATGTTATTGTTATGTGGTGTGTTCTACTAGAACACCAGTTCGCATTCACTTAAAAAAAAAAAATCAGACATTATACAAAAAAGAAACACTTGTTTCGGTGGGAAAAGAGGTTAGACGCTATAGAGATTCAAACTTGCCCAGTTATTTTTCTCCACAAGCACTTTAATAGTAAATGTGTTGCTTCCAGATGAGTGTAGCTATAGCATCTAAACATTGTGGAGCCAGTTGCCAGGTCCATTCTGCTAAAGATAATGTCAAAACTTGCCCCTCTCCTGGACAACTCCCTTTTGTCACTGCCCTCAGCAACTAACTGAGATTCCTCTCAAACTGCCCACCCCATCCTCCCAGAACTGCCCTTTCTCACCTAGCTAGCGACCTTCTCCCTCACAGAATTGAAACCTGGTTTCCTAAGAAGTTCCTAGACCAAATCTGCCCAGCTCAGCCAGCTAGCTGTCCTTTCCGTCTTGGCCCTGCCTGGCCTCTGGTCCCCTTCTTCCTACCAGGCACCTAGCCACTCCTCTCATTTGGATGTTTCTTTAGCTTGGGATGTCGCTACCATCTTAAGACAAACAAAACCTCCCTTGATTCTTCTATCTCGTTTTATCTACTGCCCATCTCTTCCTTTTAGCATGCAGCTTAGTGAATTGTCTGTAACCACCTCCGTTCCCTCACTTACCTCACACCTCAACCCTCTTCTGGTTTGCTTCCTAAACTCCAAAAACCCCAACAGCCTTTACTGTCTTCTCATGTGATTCCTCAGCAGCAGTATTTACGCCCTGCTCTTCATGCCATAGGTTTTCCCCTTGCCCCTCCCTTTCTCTCGTCTGTCTTCTACAGCTCTGGTTGCTCCTCAATTTCTGTGGCCTTTTGCCTTCCAGACCCAGCTTGGAAGTACTAGACTCAGTCAAGTCTGGGCCTTGGGCCCTTTTCTGTATTCCCTACCTATGGAGTCTTGTCTCACCAACAGCCGTAGGCACTGTGTGATACATGGGGTCATATGTTTACATCTCTGGCCCTGACCTCTAGGCTAAGCTCAGGACCCACCCAATGTCTTTACCTGAGTGTCCCCAAAATATCCCACATTCAGCATGTTTGAAGGGAGCCCATGACATTTGTAACCTCCTCCATTCCCCCCAACATGCACACACGTGATTTTTCTATCCATCACAAGTTCTGTCAATTCAAAATATCCTCTATTGTTTTTCAGTTAATCTCCCTGCATCACAGCCCCCTTTAAACCATGTTTCCAACTTCAACCAGCTCTTAGCAAGAAATCTTGTTACCCTTTACTTAAAGTACACCATTGTTCTTAGGATCAAGTCCAGGCTCCTTAGTAAGACCAACAAGGTCCTGCATGGATTGGCCACTGCTGGCCTCCGCCTCTCATCTTTTCCCTTGACCCCCTTCCTACTGCACTGGTACTATCACCTATTAGCATCTAATCCTTTTTACCATCTCTATCTTCCACCCCTCAGTTCTAGGTCTGTTTTTTTTTTGTTTCTTTTGTTATAAAATTTTCAGAAATTTCCTTAGAAGTGCTTGAGTTTGTAATTATACATTCCCGAATGTGAATGTTTTAATTAGCATTTTTCTTGCTTAGTGGTAAGTTGCTTGATTTAAAGGTCCTGTTTCTGCTCATCGCTGTATATCTTCAGCTCAGCACTGCACTTGGCACATGATGGGCACTCTGGAAGTGTTAGTTGGATGAAGGAACCATTATACTTGCATGTTCTTGTCATTTTCATCACCTTCTCTCTATCTGGTAAGCCAAGCACAAAGCCACAGAAACAAAGCATCGGAAATAGCTATCAGCTTGGTGCCCTCAGCTTCCCCCTGGGTGGGTGTGTGCCTCTGGGTAGGTGTTTCATACTTTCTCAGCCCAGCGGTCCTCAACTTTTTTGGTTTTTACGTCCCATATCAGTAAAAAATTTGAACCTGATCCCCAGTATGTTTACCTTTTATTAATGGATTATTCACATATACTACATTTAAAAAAATGTGTGTGTTATAAAGTATAACACTAAAAATTAAGGATAAATTAAAAGATATTAAAAGTCCAGTGGATTGTCTAGGGTGATCCACTTAGGAGACCACTGCTCTCATTAGTTATTTATTTTTAGTTCAGTTATGAAAGTTTCTGCCAATCCGCTCAGTGCTGTCTGTTTAGGCTGTGTATACAGACCCACCAAAGCTGTTCAGGTCATCCTTTAGGGTCCATCAAAGGCCAACCCCTGGGCTGTTCTTGCAGATGTCTAGAGGGTGAGAGGATTCCATCAGTAGGCCTAGGCTGGTCAGTGGAGAAGGAAGAGGCTTTCTCCTACTTATCCTCAGGCTGGGAATAAGTCAAGGCAGGATCAGCTGCAGGCTGGAAGAGCAGAGATGGAGAGCCAAAGTGAAGCTGGAGGAGAGAGGCCTGTCATGTTGTGTGTGAGGCACTTTAGTAAAGTTGTGCTGGGACCTGGAACTCACAGAGTTTAGAAGGGCTGGAGTGCCATATTCTACTGCCTCCTGCAGAAGTAATAGGAGGGGAAGAGAGTGAATGTGTGTGTCTTGGCAAGGGAGGATAGGTTTGAGGCAAGATCCTGTAATAGTAAATTTAAAGGGATTACCACTTTTCAGGGGCATGCATCCCAGGGAGGGACTCATCACACATTATGTAACCACCTTTTACCTTAGCTATATATAGGCCTCACCAGTACACCCAAATGATGTGACTAGAGAGAGGGGTGAAGGGAACCCACTTCCACTTACAGGGCCTGTATGTCCAGCATCCAGAGTGATGCAGGGAGTTATGAATTTATATAGTGGATTGAATTTGTTGAATCCAGTACCTGTGTCCTGGGCATGGGGAGTGCATGACAGAAAGGTAGTGTAGTGTGGGTTTCTGTGGGGATTGGGGTTGGGTGGAGAGCTCAGCACAGGAGAAAAGAAGGCGCATGGTTAGGGGGGCCAATTACAACCCCAGCTGTGTGTAGAACCACCAGGGGAAGGGGCATTTTAAGAAATTTCCAGGTTCTACACAACTAAGGAATCTCCTCTGAGGGTGGTGCCCAGTCCGTATTATTAGAAGGCTCTGAAGGAAACTCTGAAGCACAGTTGGAAGCCACCATCCTGAGGCAGGTGCAGAACTTCACAGCAGGTAAGAAGTAAACTAAGTGGAGGTAAAAGGAGAGGAAAACAGAAAATAGGAAAGAAAGGTACAGGACCTAACTTGCTGGGGAGCAGGGATAAGGTCTTTGGCCCGACTGCTGCACACACCACATTCCTGCTCATCACACTTATAATTTTTCATTTACCTGTATTTCATGAGGCTGCTGCTCGAACGTTGAGTGGACTTATTGAGCAAGGCTGGACTTGGCCTGTTGGCCTGTCCTCAATCTCCAGGGGATCGAGAGGCAGGCTGGTGGGCCTTTTGTAAGAAGGAGGGGACCTCAAGGCCAAGCAGTCGGGTGTAGTGGGTGGTGCCCAGCACTACAGAGCTCTACTATCTGAAGATATCTGGCAGGTACCTCATCTGTAAAATGGCAACTAACAGTGATGCTGCTTCTTTGGGATTGTTGTCAGGACTGAAATAAATAAGGTTTGTTTCAGGTATGTGTGTGGACAGCCCCTGAAATTTAGTAGATTCTAACCAGCCTGGGCTTGAACAAGCTATTTAAAACAGGGGGAGCCCGCCTGCCTAAAGGAGGCCTCTTGCTTGTTGTCTAAGCTTGTAATGGTGGAAGCAATTGTTGGGAGAGTTGTCTTTGCTTGCCTCAGAAGGAGGCCTTACTTGGAGCTGCTGAAACAGGTAGGAGGAGGCAGGAGGGGCCCCAGGCAGAGGACGGAGCCCCCATATTTTGTTGAGGTGGAGCTGGGGCAACATTAGCTATGCTGTGGACTTCCCCTGCCCCAGGGCCTCCCTTTCTTGTTGTAAGGTAGGAGTTTGGGGCTCTTTGCCTGGCTAGCCTTTTCTGGAGCAGTTGCTCTGTCAGTGGTCTTTCCTGCCTCTTAGCTCACCACTGGACTACAGAAATCAGTCTGCTCCTCCTAGGCCTTCATAGTGCTTTCATAAAGCTTCTGAGAGGTGTCCTTCTCTAGGAAGTCTTCCTTGACTCACTGGAAGAAAGGGAGCAGATTGTGTCCTTCCCAGGTGACATAAAGATGTAGAAGTCTCCAGAACTTCCAGGTAAATGCGGCAGCATTCTCCTGTCTGCTAATTCTGGTAGCGACTCACTGATGTGCTTTGAGGCTCCCTCTGTTCCCCTCATTGGATTGGTCATTGTCTCTTTATTCCCCCCTCCAGAGGGCAGCGGAGAGGGCTTGCAGGGCCCAGCACAACTCCCCTGCAGCTGGGTGCATCCGGAAGGCTTTGTGGTGACGTCATGTGGTCTCCAGCCTGGCTGCCTGTGCGAAGGATCTGTCTGTTCTGGCACAGGGGCCTGTTCCATATGGAGGGCCAGGAACTAGCCATCACAGTTACCCAGGGCATTCCTTCCACTTCTGCACGTCTCCCCTTACCCATGGAGATTTGGATGTACTCGGGGTGTGGCTTGGGGAGAGTGGGCAAGCATGTACTTCAGCGAAACTCCCCAGCTGTCTCTGGTAGGCCTGAAGCGGCCTACCTACAGAGGTTGGCCTGCTGCCATACCGAGTGGTTCTTCTCCTTTTAGCCCCTGTCCAGTTTGCAGCTCTATTGCAGACATGCCTTTATGTGTCTTGGTTAAGAGAGCTGGTATGACTACATCTTTAGGTGTGGTCTGTGTGTCTAAGGAGGGTTCTCTTAGAGTAGGGCCCTCCAGAGCTGCTATTAGGGGTGGAGGTAGAGGAGCAGGCTTGGGAGCTGAAATGGAATGCTGTCCTCTTAAAAGCAAAGGGGTACTTAGTTCAGGGCAGGCAGCTGGCCTCAAGTTGCTCAGGAGCCTTCCATCATTTCCAGTGGCCAGTATGGTCATTGCCAGGAGCTGCCACAGGGAGGGGTTGGATGTGGAAATGAAAATGCACCTCTGAGTTTGGCCAGTGGCCGTAGACTCTAGCAAGGTCCAGGTGTGGACTGAAAGGTGCCCACTGGGCCGGAAACCAGGCCCATGTGGGCAAATGTCTTGCCAGCCTCAGGAGGCTTATTACAGACACAAGTGTCCCTGATGATGAGCAGCATGGCCAGCTAATGTCTGATGCTGACCAGAGTTAGTAGGGTGATTTCTGCAAATAAATACTGTGGAGAGGCCATTCATTTTCATATAAGATGTACCTCGCTTTATTGCACTTCACATTTTTTACAAATTGAAGGTTTGTGGCAACCCTGTGTAGAGAGAGCAGTTTTATCAGTGCTATTTTTCTAGCAGTTTTAGGTGATAGTATTTTTTAGCAATAGAGGATGGTTATTTTTAGCAAGAGTGTATTTTATTTAAGGTATGTACATTTTTTTAGACATGCTAATGCATACTTAATAGAATACAGTATAATGTAAACATAACTTTTATATGCACTGGGAGACAAAAAAATTCATGTGACTCATTTGGTTGCAATATTTGCTTTATTGCAGTGGTCTGGAACTAAACCTGCAATATCTCCGAGGTATGGCTATATTGATTGAATGCTCGCTGTGTGCCGCGTTCTGTTCTCCAAATTCTGCATACAGATGAACACATCATCTATTCTGAAGCTAACATGACTTTGAAAGGGAAATGGTCAATTAGCCAAGCAAAGGCATGACTGTTGACGTGAGAGATCTTATGAAGACAAAGCTGTGTTAAAGGGGGTGGGTGATTCAGGAAGGCCTCTCTGAGGAGGTGACATGTGAACAGAGACTCAAGTAACCTACAGTGGACTTCTTCTGGCCCTCATGAGCCGGAACCTTAGCTGATCTAGAAGTACCTAGAAATCATCTGCTGATGAGCAAGCTGAGGCCCAGCATGGTTAAGATGCAAATTTATGAGCTGATTAGTAGGAAAGATTCAAAAGTGAGAAAAAATATTACTGGCTAGTACTCTGCTCACAACCTTAGGCACTTCCCCTGGCCAGCTGACCCTCTGCCTTTTCATCCCAGAATGTTTTTTATTATCCTCTTGAGACTCACACTTTGAAAAATATATAATTCCAGATTGCATTTATTAACAATAATAGATTTATTTTCTCATTCATGGCTGAGTGTGTTGGGGTGGGGGGCAGAAATGTTTAAACACATCTATAATCGCTAGTCGGCCCTCCAGGCAAGGGCTGACCACCTGGAGTTGCTCTTTTTCCTGCCTAAGCAGGGATATGGCCCAATTTTGGTAACCACAGGCACTTGCCTCCTGTCGCAGTGGGATTTCCATTGGTCTTTCTGAAATGACAGTTTCTTGGAGGGCCCCCATTGCTCCTTTGTAATCCATCTGGACCTTTTAGGCCCTTCCACCTAGTGTGAGGGTCCAGGTGCCTTTGGGTAGTCTGGGGAGACCTTATCAATGCCTTCGATCAAAAACAATGAGGCAGGACTCAGAGGGTCCCCAGCCAAGGCTTATTTGAGGGAGAGAAGCCCACGGTTAAGTCAGGTTACAAATTCAGCCCTTACCCACCTCTCCAAGGACAAAGATGAGCCTTAATTGGCTGATAGTTTTCATCTACAAGCAGGCATCCTGCATGAATTTGAAAGGAGCTTCTGGTGAAGTAAGACTTCATTAATTAGCCTGTGAGGGAACTGGCTTCCCAGTATTATGGGGGCTAGATAATTCAATGCCTGTTCTGCTTTGAGATTCTGAAAGGAAAGCACTAGATATTCATCTTTTTGCTAAATGTTGAGAAGAAATATCTTTTGTGTATTTTTAACTGTTGAGTATGTATGTATCAGATACCCTATTTATTCTTATTTAATCTATACAGAAACAATACAAACTGAGTAAGATTATTCCCACTTTAACAGATGAGGAACCTGAGGCTCAGAAAGCTAGTTAAGTAATCCTCAAGGTCAAATACTACTGAGGAGCCGTGCTTGGGTGCAAAACCAGGTATTGTCTTTAGAGCTATGCATGGAACCTTGAATCTTCACTTTGACCCATGTCTTCCCAGCTACTTTGGGGCTTCTGATAATAAGGAAATACTCTAGACTCCTGACTTCCATTTCTTTTCTCTATCATAAAATCTGCATTTGTTTCCCTAAGAAACTGAAACAGATGATGCCAAAATTTCTGATTTTTAAAAATGTTTTATTGTGAAGTAGAACACATATTAAAGTAAACAAAAAAAATGTCAGGTTTAATAATTTTTCCTCTACAATGTTGGGGAAACCCCAGTGAAATCAACTTTCTCTGTGCCTGCCCTTGTCTTTCTATACCAGGGTCTATGTCTGGGTTTCTCTTAGGCTCTGACATGCCGCATATGAGGGCTTGTGCACGCAGCTGAGAAGCATGCCCAGGGTGCCTCAGGGATACTAAAGAGGTTCTGAAAAGTAGGAGAAGGCCAAGTCGTTCTTCAATAAAAGTAGGCTAAGACATATTTAGGGGCTTAGGTGTTGCCTCAAAACCAACCGCAGTATAATTCCGACCTTCTATGAGAAAAGAGTAGTAGTGGTTGTGGAGCAGACATGGTGAGGCTGCGTGTTTTGCCTGGAACTCCTTGCTGCACTTGCCATAAGGAGGACTCCTTCTGGGACAGGAGTTAGGCTTACCCCTTACTGAGCACCTGTTAGGAGCCTTGTATCATGGTATGTACTTGGCAAGCATTACGTTTTTGATTCTTGAGAACACCCCTAAGGTGTTGGTATGCCCACCCATTTCTAGACAGAGTGAATTAGATGGCCTTCAAGGCACACTGAACTGTCCCTGTGTGTTGTAGTAGTCCCTTCTGCTTGTGCCTCCCAGACTAGACACTGGAGGCAGAAGGCAAGGATACTTTTATCATTGGATCACTGATGCACTGGCATTTGGTAGGTTCGGAGTAGCATGCACTGGATGAATGAGGGTGAAGTAACTTGCTCACATAGGTACCATAGTGAGACCCTTAGATTGGAGGAGTCCAAGGTTCTATGACTGCTGCCTTTGTAGGTCAGAAGTGGGATCTGATTCCAGCTCTTTGGTTAATAAGCTGGGCAAATGCAAAATGACATAAGCACCAGCTTATTTGTATTGCAGAATTATAGCAGAATATTGAAAGCAACCCAAATACTCATCAATATCGGACTGGTTAAGAAAAACAATGGCACATCCACACAAATGGAATACAATGCAAATAAGAAACAAGAATGGTTTTATGTCCAATACTACACGAACTCCAGGAAAAAAAGGGCAAGGCAAAGATCAGTACATAATAACGGTAGTTTGGGTAAAAAGGAGGAAAATAAGACTCTAAATTTGTTTTTATGCGTGTAAACCCTGGTGAGATGGTTAACTAGATGGGATGGAGAATTAACTGTTTATCTTATACTTTTTGGTTTTGAAACCACAAGAATGAATGTTTGTTTGTTTGTTTTAACAAAATTTTTCTAAATAACAGAAGTGACTTTGGACCAGGTCTTCTACTTATCTGGGCTTCAGTCTCCCTGTCTGTACATTGAGGCAGTCAGATGTATTGTGTTTCCCTGGCTTTTCTAGGCTTTTCCATGAGGCCCTGGTCCTGTCCTAGAATGGTCTGTAGTCCCTTCCAATGGTGGCCTGGAACTGGATCAGCTCAGACTGTTTTAGAAAGGCTGTGGTGGCACAGAGAGCAGCAAACCTTTTGCAGAGGTGTCAGACCTTGTTACTGTCCCCATATCTGGGAGTTTACCCTCCTAACATCCTGCCCTGTTGTGACTTGATTCTCCCAAAGTGAAAGATTATAGGGAAGAGAGACTGTTCTGGAGGCTTCTGGCAAAGTGCTGCAATTCATAGGAAGGAAAAAAATGGCAGAATGTTTTCCCACGTTATTTTTAATGCTTTTCAGTTCAGCTAACATATATTGAGAGCTATGTGTGAGTGTAGGGGAATTAGAGCTGTATAACACCATGTTTCTGCTCTCTGGGGTACAGAGTCTTAGGGTGAGAAAGTTGCTTATAAATTCCTTTCCTCCACGACAGCACTTTACCTCCTCCAGTCCCATGGAAACCATGAGATTAGTAGGGATCCTCCCCATCTTACAGATGAAGAAACTGAGTCTCTGTGAAGTCTTACCCAAAGCCACACAGTTCTCATGTGCCCAGTCACCATCAACACATTCTGCCATAGGATAGCCTGTTTCTACCTGGACACATTGTGAGCACAATCCTGAGTAAAGCTCCTTTTTTCCTTTAAAGGACGGGGAAGGGAAGTCTTGGGCTTATGTCAGGTCTTGGGTCTTACTCCCTTTGCTGTGGTCCAAACAATGCTGATGCCACTGCCTGAGAAACCAACCACCTACCAGCAGTTACTTGTGATAGCTGCTTTAAAGAGGAAGGAATCAAACCATAGCACTATCAGAGAAGAAAAGACCTAAGGCTCATCTCTTTACAGCACTTCATCATACAATATTATTCATTTAATAGTTTATCACTTGTTTATGTGTAGAGTTCTTTGCAGACACTTAGCAGCCTCCAATTCATGTGCTTACAGGGATAGGGAGCTCACTGATTTTTTTTTTTTTTTTTTCCTCCAGAGCAGCCTAGCCTATTCTTCTGGGGACAGCCTTAATGATTTAAACACCCTTTTATGTTTTATATTGGGCTGAAAACTGCCTCTTTGTAATTCTTGCACACTACTATTAGTTTTTGAACCATTGAAATACACAGAATAAGTGTACACTCCTTCGAATAATGGGAGAAAGACAGCTATCATGAGTTTCCTCTACCCTCGACCTAAACATCCCTAGTTCCTTCAATTGTTTTCCAGTGTCACAGTTTTCAGATGTCTTCCCACCCTGGTTGCCATCAAGTTCTGCCTCAGGGTTCGGAATTTGAAGTTTGGTCCTGTTGGAGTAGAATGTTTCAGCACCCTGACCAAGGACATTGGTTCATCCCACTTGTTTCTGTCAACACAGCCCAGGATGACCTTGTCTGTGTTGGCAGGGACCTCCTTCACGAGTTTCTGGTGAAGACTAACGTCATTACATTCTTTTTCACATAGTCTCTAGTTGTCTAGCCCCCCTCCCTGATTCTTCAAGAATTATAAAGATTATAAGGTTTTTGTCTTTGTTTTGTTTTTTAGCATTTTGAGATGAAAGCAGCTGTAGATCTGTGAATGACAATGAACTCAACCTCTATCTTAAAGAACAGTAAATATAGGTAAAGTTCTATCACCAAAATTCAGGTGAAGAGGGTGGAACTCTGAAAGTAAAGTAAAATTTATAAGCACTGTAACTTCTTTCTTTCTCTTTTGACCACTTGTGTCCTTTTCTCAGGTGTTCTGTCTGTCTCTCCCTCTATGTTCCATCCTTTCCTCCTTCCTTCCTGTAGTGCCTTGCTTCCCCATTCCTTCCTTGCTCTCATTCCATCGCTTTCCATTTCCCCCCTTCTAGTTATTAGACAGGTAGAACTAACATTTACTCCTTAGCATTTCTTATATTTTACTTTTACCCTAATTATTTAATTTTCCAACTTGGGCAAGTTGCACATGTCTCATTTCTTCAAGAGAGGAAGAGCTAAGGTTGAATTGCTTCTTACGTGTGGCCTGGGGCTGATTTGTTTTGTGGCCTTGAATAGAATAAACTTTCAGTCCCCGGCCTTAGGTTCTTCTGCATGCTTGTTTCCTGTTTCTGCCCAAATCAGCAGTTTCCGATTGATGATTGGACACTAGAGCTTCGGTGCAGTGGTGTTTGCTCTGCTTCTGTCATTGCCAACGCTGCTGTCATTTTGGATAGAGGAGGCTAGGTGGAGGGTTTCTTCTCAGAACACTTAGCCTTTCCTCTCTTCAGCATTCTGGTCCTGCCGGGGTGAGTGTGGAGGGAGGGAGGGAGGGTGGAAGGCCAGGTTCAGGCTGGGGGCTCTTGTTCCTAACAGCTGTTTCCCACCCCACTCCCTGCCCCGCTTCCTCTGGCTTGAAAGAGTTCACCATGGAGAGGCCTATGATTTTGGGGTATGGGTCTTCATTTAGGGGAATTGAGATCAGCCCAAAGTTTGATTCCACAATGGGCTAACTGATCTTGGGTGAGTCACTAGGTTGGTTCCATTTCCTGAGAAGCTGGATTGGATCCTCTCGTTTCCTGGAGTTGGTAATGATGGGGGTCCCTTAATTCCCTGAAGCATTTTTTGAAAGCCAATTGGAAATTCAGTAATGGCCCATATTAGGACTATGGAAAGTATCTTGACTGCTGAGGCTGAATGCATGGTATCTTTAGATGGGTTATAACACTGGTGGACTGGGCAGGGCAGAGGCTTTGAATTGCTAGTTCATAGGTCTCTGAGTAGTAAAACTTAGGAATTAAATTAACTTTTGTTTTTCAGGCCATTCTTCCACTTGAGGGCTATCAGGGAGTGGGTAGCCATCAAGATCCACAGTGCACCCATGGCAGAGATCCTGGGCTTTGCCCCCTTTTCAGACCTTGCTGACCCAAGGACTCTGGTGGGATTTCTGCAGTAGACAGCCCCAGTTGTCCACAGGTGGTCCCAGCCCATCCAGGTGTAAATCTTTGAGTCTGATTTCAGGAGCCAGATCAGTCATCTGGGACAGAGGACCCAGGAAGGCGTTTTTGTTGATTTGCCCAAGAAGAAAATTAGTGGGGCACTTTGTTTCTGAAAGTGAATAAGGGGTTGGCCTTTTTAGAATCTAGATGATTCTGCAGACTCCCCCCCATTTCTTCCCCTCCTCTAGCTTGAGTGACCTGTGTTCACTGAAAGTCAGCCCCTCTGAGCAGGGCACCAGGGGAACACTGAGACCTCAGACCTTAGCAAGACTGTTTGGAGGAGAGACAGCAGGAAAAAAGACTACCAGATGTCTTGTGGCCACACAGGAGCTCCCAAAGGGCCCTGGTGGACCAGGACAGTTTTCCCTGTGAGGGGTAGGATGGGTAGAATTCCATTTGGTCTGCAGGCAGAGCCATTGAGCTGATGATGCCTGGGGAAGAAATGCCAGGTGGTGTTACCGTGTTTGCTGCAGGTCAGGGAGGCTGTCAGAGGGTTGAAGTCGGGGGGTGGGGGTGGTGTGGGGGGACAAACTGCCTTGGGAGGAGTCACAAGGAGTTTGATTGGGGGTCTGGAAATCCTCCTGGATTTGGACTTGATCCTCATGGCCATTAAAGGCTTTGGAACAAGGAATGGTGAGACACGACATGACATGATCAAAACAGTGTTTTAGAAAGATTGACCAGGATTTATCCCCTTCTCTCTAGGCCTTCCTCTTCAGTTTCCTCATGACTTTTCTGTTGCATGGGGCCAGCGCTGTGGCTCTAATGACATCATTGTGGATGATGTGGTTTTTTTATGAACCGCAGGGTTGTTGAGCAGGGAATAGGACCAACTCGTGAGTTGAGGTGCCTACCCCACACCACCCTATGAGATGGGAAGCATCATAAGGGACGATGCCAAACTTAAATGTTCGGAACCCAATAGCCCAGACCTCTGGGGGCTGTTTTTGTGATCCTAGTGTGTTTTAAGAGACTATATGATTGATTTTCCCATTTTAGTAATTACTGGGATAATTGCCCAGTGTCATGAATTTTCTTTCTGACATCCCTTAGAGATGAATCCTGGGCTTCTTTGTCCCATGAAATTTCCCACCTACTTTTGGGGAACAGTGACTGAGTTTGAATATAGGTGGGACTGAAAATGTGTAGACCACAGAATTTTGGAACCAGAAGGAATCATATTTCTGTACTCAGGCTCCATTGTCTAGTGTTTGGATTAGGGCAGCAGTCCCTAACCTTTTTTGGCACCAGAGACCAGAGCTCCTATGAGAATCCAATACCTACCTTATCAGAGGTGGAGCTGAGGCAGTGATGCTAGTGCTGGGAAGCAGCTGCAAATGAAGCTTTGTTTACTCACCCTCCACTCACGGCCCACCCACCATGCGGTCAGGTTCCTAACAGGCCACAGATTGGTACAGGTTGGTGGCGCAGAGATTGGGGACCGGCAGAGTATATGTAACTTCCCTCAGTGCACACAGCAAGTTAGTGGCAAAGTGGCACCAGAGTCGAGGTTCTCAGACTGCCCATCAGGCACCCTTAGCACTGTGCCTATATCCTTCTCCCTTTCTCCCAGCGCCATTGCTGGGACCAGTGTCTTCACTGGGCTCTGCTTCAACTCCTCCAGACCTTCCAGCACCTACTGAAGGTAGGAATGGACGACCATTTAGAAGACACAGCCTGATCTCTCCCTTTCTGAACGGTTCCTCACTCCCTGGGTCCCAGACAACCCTCTGGGCCTATTTTCTGCTGCTCTGGAAATATTTTCCTTCACATGCTCTTAAATCAGGCAGAGCTGGGCAATCAGGGAAGGCTTCCCGCAGGAGGTGGAACTGACATGTCCTTGAAGCACAATAAATGGCCCAAGGGGAGGAATGAGGTTTATGGGGAGGAAAGCAAAGGTACAACACCGGGGAGGGACCTCAAGCTTGTTAGGTCTCACTAGCTAAACAGGCACAAAGCCCAGACCCTACACCCATTCAGACCAGTCCTGGGGTTACTACCCGTAGTCTATTCTTCTGGCTGGAAGAAGCATCTGCAGTGGAACCAGCTTCTCCGTCTTGGTGAGGCGGAAACTGTCCTCCCTCCCCACGCTTGTAGGGAGGAGGTAGGAAGCTGGTTCCAGGCTGAGCAGGAGCCAGTCACAGGGTTTATGTTAATGTGGGCCCTCCCAGAGCCGTTGTGTAGCCTATTACCCTGGCCGGCCGACAGCTTAATTACTGCTGCTGCAGCCTGCTTGTGTTCCATGGTTCCCTAAAATAATAAGGATGGCGTCACCGACTTCCCGTGGCCATGTGCTCCCACCCGTGCCTTCAGAGCTCTATTGTAGGAAACAAACAAAATCCAGACACTCAGATGCTTTTATTTTATTGGAGAGATTTTTTTTTTATTATTAAAGTACTGTGAGACCCTGCCCCTTAGTTAAGATTTTTAAAGATCTTTAAAAGGTGTAGAAACCCTGAGACTTCGCTACTACCATCGAGGCTGCAGAATAGCCTCCTGTTAGCAGAAACAAAGCTACATGGCTGATTCCAGGATCTTCACTGGGGACCGTAATTTTGATCAGAGCAGCGGCATGGTGTACGCAGTGTGGCAGAAGAATCAACGAACTTGGGGTTCCTCGGCTCTTGGCCAACTCTGGACCTTGCTGCTACTGCTTCTGCAGAAAAGGTTAAATTAGACAAGCGTTTTTGCAAACTGTGTGTCCTATTTAAAAACAGAAAAGGAAAATTTTAACGGTAAGTTTCATTTCAGTGTGTATGCCTACACGCACACAAAAACATGTGTGCGCTGAGCTAGGTTGTACATGTATTTTCTGCTGTGGTTGTGGTCAGATAGCCACTGACCTAGATGATCCCGAAGGCATTTATAGCTTTTGAAATGTCTGACTTTTCTTTCCAAAGCCTGACTTTTCCCCCATGGAACCTCACTGATTTTCACAGGTTTTGCCACAGTTACTGTTAAGCAAAACTAGATTTTATGGTTAAAATAATAAAATCACAAGCATTTATCACTCTAATCAAACACCTTTGGGAAGCAGCCCATTTCCCCTCTACCTTGGTGTCTCAAACAGTCTGGCCTTCTAGCTAGAAACCTGCAACAAGGGATGGCCCATTTAAAAGCTGACCTATTTAAAACCCATGAGCACTGAAAAAACACGGGGTCAATTTGATTTGAGTCTTCTTTTCAGTGCAAGGCTGGAGCCTGAAAACTGAATTGGTCAGGGACTGACAGGTTGAGACCAAAACTACAAATATTTATTGAATTCTTGCTCAGTGAAAAAGAAAATCAAGGCTCAAAGTTAATGGAAAAAAGAAAACAAGTTGTGGGTGTAAAATCAAGAGGGGTGTATTTTGGACACACCATCATAATTCTTCAAAATGTTAAGGGGATTCCTCTTGTATTCCATGAGGAAGCTTTGCAAACAGCTTAGGTAATTCAGAGCTGCTGGCCTTTGTTCCCATTCTTGTACCTTGACAGTAGACACAGCTGTAAAAGTGACTATGGATCTAGGAGAAGACAAGCAAGTGGCTTTTTCAAGCAGGGGATACTCTACATACATTATTTCACTTAATCCAACTCTAGGTAATGGGCATTCTTGTCATTAGAAAGAATGGAAGCTCAAGAGAAGTGAAATGAGCTAGCCAAGTAGGGACTGTGGACTTGAGCCAGGTTTGTCTGACTTCAGAACCTGCCTTCTGTCCACCTTTCCATGTTGCCTCAGGAAGTGCTGGGGGAATAAGGAGCTGTTCCCACTCAAGCTTCCTTCTCTCTGGTTCTGGACTTCTGAGGACTCCCTTTGATGCCCAAGCTGTCCATTTAAATTAGGGCCAACTTCACGGGCTGTGGCCTGTGCGATCACACAGGGCCCCATACTTAGAAGGGCCCTGTCTTGCTCTTGGGTTTCAAGCACTGCTGTCACTGTCTTGGAATCCTTGATAATTTTCGAGCAAGGGGATCTCACATTTTCATTTTGCACTGGGCCCTACAAATTATGTGACCAGTCCTGTTTTGATATAGTATGTCCCTTTCTTGTGGTCTTTCTGAATTCCTCTTGCCTGCCTTTGTTATGCCTGTCCTGTCTGGGGTGGAAGCATTTGAAAAATGTACTCTGTCCCAGCCTCAGGACTACTAACTACCTGGCACACAGAACTGTAGTTGTTTACCAGCCGTCTGTCTCCTACCTGGCCACTGCACCTCCTGCTCACTGTCACCTCCATGTCCTCTCAGCATTTGCCCAGGTGAACAGTGTCACAGGAGTACCCGGTGTGGAGAGAGGGGTTTCTTACAGACAGACAGTACTAGGTTTGGTCAGGAAGAGTGTGCACAGTTGGCCTACTTCTTAGAGAGGGGCTTATGCTTGTCTTGAGGGCGCAGGACACGGGAAAACACTGCTGTTTATAAAAGGTGGGGTTCATTCAACTTGTATTGAACCAGTTACACCGTAAGTTTGACTTGCTCTATATGCCTGGCGCCTAGTGTTGTGCCTGGCACAATAAACAGGACGTTTGTTAAGCAGTTGCTCTGGTGTTGGCTCCCCACTAGGCTGATTATAGAGAAGGACAGTCCCTGACCTCTAGGAGGATCGGATGCTTAATACACGATTAAATGATTCATGCGGCAGCTGCCCTTGGTGCCCTGGGATGCTCAGGGCTGGGCGCAGGGACGGCCTGGGGGGAGGAGCTGGAACTGGATTTGTAGTGCAAGAGTGAGAGGTGGGGAGCGATGAGATTGGAGGAAGTGGGTGGAGGTTGAGAGTGGAGGGCCTCTTTAGGTCAGTTTAGGAACTTGAATTCTCTTCCCGCCCCCAACCCAACCCCCATGTTGCAGGAAACCAGGAGTGTTTTCTAGGCTGGGGCATGCTCTTTATAGGTTAAACAGATATCATCCCCTTGCTGCAGAGGTGGAGCCTGAGACCTGGGGCGGGGCGGGGGGGGGGCGGTGCGGGTTGCGTCTGGTTAGGATCATTCAGCCGGCTGTGTCCTTGGCCTCTAGGTCAGGCTTATTCCCAGTAGTCCACCCACATCTCTGTCACAGAGACCCCATTGGGAGGCAGAAGCAGGCTTAGAGTGTCTTAGATGACTGTGACCAGGACTACAGTGTTGAGAATCAAGAGGAATGGTCAAATTGGAGCAATCTGTGGAGAGATGATTTCACAGTTTTGAAACAACCAATGGGGTTGTTCCTTAGAGCGATGTGTTCTTGTGGGTCATGGATGTTTCAGCTCCTGTTGAAAAATGACCATTGCGACCTTGTTTTGGGGACAAGTGTTTCAGGATATGCCAGAGTGAGGAAGTCTGATTTTTAGGGAACTTTTCAGTGCCACCCTACTCACATCTCTTTGGGGGTGAGTACGAATAATTCTGGCTTCTCTGGGGTGTTGACATTTGAGGCGCATGAAGCATAAGATCCTGTGGAGGTTTAATGTTGGGCTATTTTCAAGAGCTCCTGATACAACCAGTTGTTGAACTAGAGAGAGCGTAACCACATTTGGATATTTTTAAATGGCTAGTGGAATTGGGAGAGAGTCTAAACCCAAAGTACAAATTTTCAGTTTAATTTTAACTTTGCACTTAGCTCACACCCAGGATTTGGCAGAGGGAAAGGGGCCTTAAATTTCTTTTTCTTTCTCTCTCTCTCTCCCTCCCTCTCTCTCCCTCCCCTCCCTCTCTTCCTTTCTTCCTTCCTTTCTTCCCTTTCTTTCCTTTTTCTTTCTTTTCTTTTCTTTTCTTTTCTTTTCTTTTCCTCTTCTCTTCTCTTCTCTTCTCCTTTCCTTTCCTTTCCTTTCCTTTCCTTTCCTTTCCTTTCCTTTCCTTTCCTTTCCTTTCCTTTCCTTTCCTTTCCTTTCTTTCTTTCTTTCTTTCCTTTCCTTTCCTTTCCTTTTTTTTTAAGCAGAACACACCCTGGATGTCAAAAGGATGTTCTTTTCTTGCATGGAAGGGTTTAGAGTATGGCCACCCAGTAGAGATAGGACGTTGAAATTGCAGCAGTTGGAGTGTGGTAGAACTTTTGAAACACTGGTGGAGGCAGGAGGTGGGCGGAATGACTTCCACGGGTTGGCTGTTGGGCTGATATTTTTGCTTTTCCCTACTTGGTCTGTTTCAGACACGTCACAGACAGTTTACCTGCCATCGCCAAAGTGCCACATCAACCCACAAAGAAGCAGTAGGTTTCCCCCAATGTGGTTTGAGCTTTTTAGTGATAATCAGCAACTTTGGGAGCTAAACCTGGGCCTTTCCCCAACTCTTTGATCTCATTCCAAAGAGTGCTGAAACCCCTGCCAGGAAGGAAGTGCAGATACCCCGGGGATCCCCAGAGGCCCCACAGACATGGCCTATAACCGCCACAGCCCTCCAAACACCACAGGCATCACAGTGATTGGAAGCAGCCTCTTGCTCCTTATAGAGAGAGGAGTCCCACATCCCAGCCTCTCTCCACATCTGTATTCCCTGACTACAGTGTCATCTGAGCAAGGGCTGAATCAGATTTTGTGTTTTGGTTACGGAGGCAGTGTAACTGGGTGGGGACTGCTGGGAGTGACTCCCACCTGGCTGGTGGAACAGTTAGAAGAGGGGCTAAAGGGGAGCAGGTACTGTCAGGGTCACTTGTCGGATTCATTTGGGGGATCTGTGAGAGCTTGTGCCCTACATCTGGGAACATCAGAAAAACCACCAAGAGCCATTGCTGACCACCTGGGTCCAGTAAACACTCCCCTATGACCATTCCTGGCACTTTAGGATGTGTAGGTGCTTCTGTTGAGGCTGTGAAATGGGAGAATACTCCCATGGAGCCATTGTGAGCCCGTGCAGGTGTGAGCTTAGGGGGTGCCTGGTGAGGGCTCAGGAAAGGTCCCATCATCATTATTAGTGAAAACAGTAGCAATAGTGACTTGCCTATTGTCCCTGAGAGGAGTGGCCACCAGTTTGGGTGTGGCAGTGCTGGGACTAAAACCTCTGTTTGTAGAATTCCCAGGCAGCATTGCGCTTCTCTAGGAAAGAGGCCGACTTCCGGAAGGAATTCCCTTGACTCCCCAGCACCGCCTCCTCACATCTGTGTGGTCTTCTCCTTGGCTAACAGTGGAGGAGGAGAAAGCCCTTGACCCATCTATAAAAACCACCTCTGAAATCATTGAGGGTGGACTGGAATCCCTTCTCATATTTGTCTTTCTTTGGTGGAGCTTAAAGAACTCCCAGGGCTTTCTAAGGAAACGAGCAACTAAAGAAGATTGGACCTTGTGACTCCAGAGTTCACTGCAGATGGAGGAGATGGTCCTCCCTTCCCCAGTACAGTCGATCTCCCTCAGTCTGCTCTGCTCCCCCTGAGGCCTGGCTTCCTGGCTCTATCCTGATTTCCTGCCCTAGGGCAAGAGGCCTCACAGGATTTATTCCCAGGCACTGTTGCCCCACTGACCTTGAGAAGGTTATTTGACCTGGACATCTGGCCTCCCCTGGGGAATAAGAGAGTGGGAAAGGACAGGAAAGGTCCAAGAGACGGTGGGCCTTGGCGCCAGTGCCTAGGCCCAGAGTTTCCTAGCTCTGAGAGAGCTGCCATGCCTGTCTCTGTCCCTCCTTGCAAATTGCCACTGTGCTGAGCTGTGTCCCAGGTGTGCCCTGAGCTCCCTGCCCTGCCTACTGGCAAAGGTGGACTGAAGAGACAGCAGGCCTGCTGTGGGTTCTCTTCCTCCAAGTTGGCATTTGGCCCATAGGTTCCTGACTAGGAGGGACACCTGGATAGCAAGTTGATCATCCTGGGTCCTACAGAAAAAAACTAGGCAAATCAGCCTGCTTTGGGGAGCATGGGAGGGGGCAGCCCTGCACTGAGTCTGGATAGAAGGCCCATCTGCTTACCCCTGAGAAGAAAGAGTTATGAGGGAGCAGGAATGACCCTTCAGACATGTGTGACCCATGGGTGAGAACTCAGAACCTGTGGCCAGAAGTCACAGGGATCAGCATATCCAGACAACAGCAGTATGTGTTTCTTGGAGGCTGCAATGAGCGGGCAGAGGATGCTATGTCAAGCACCAGATGCAGACAGGAGGATGACCTTTAAGGTTGCTGACTCCCCTGGGTCATGTCAGGCTTGATACTCTTCCTTAGCCCATCTCCCTGCCACCTGTACCAGAGCCTGGCATCTCACCTTTAGCCAAGTCTACCTTCTAACAACCTAATGAGAGGGTAGCTTTTGGTCAGTTCTTTCTACTTCCTGGGCAATAAAGGATCTGGGGTCCAAATTTTGGGTAAGAAGAGAGGAGAATCTAAGAACTCCTAACAGAATGAATGAAACTGTCTCCCAGGAGTTGGGAGAGGGACAGACAGGGCCACAGAAGTGCTTCCAAAGACCAACGTTTGGACTTTGCAACCTCATTTTTCATTATGGGTTCGTCCTGGCTTTGTGGATTTCCATTATCTCTTGCATCTACTCAGGAACCTGAAAGATAAAGTCGAGAGCTGTGATATCTGATACAGTAGCTTGCATGTCTCTTTACACTTAGTTAAAAGTAAATAAAACTTAAAACTGAGTCCCCCAGTCTCACCAGCCACATTGCAGGTGCTCAGTGGCCACATGTGGCTAGTGTCTTCTCTCTTGGACAGTGTGGAGGTTTCCATTGTCACAGGAAGTTCTATGGGATGGCACTGGTCTAGCAAATGGAGAGTTGGAGGAGCCCCTGGTTGGCTGTCTCTACCATGGGACAGGCCAAGCAGTGACCATGGTGATAAATTCCAGGCCTGTAAGCAGGCTTTGATTTTGGTGGCGAGAGCAGGTGAGGGGGTGTGTCACCAGGAAGAGGATCGTGGACACGTGACAGTGAAGGGAGCTCCGGGGGCCGAGGATGGGCAGTAGGGAGCTAGTCTCCAGAGGTGAGTCAGACCGGGGCCATGATGGGCTTGGAATGAGGCTCAGAGGTCCCCTAACAACATTAGAGATGTGGGCTATTCTTTTTTTGATGAAGTTTTGGAATAATGTGACAGCAGGGTTGGGATGAGACCAGCAACCTTGCCAGTGGCAGCAGGGCTTACTGAGTTTGTTGTCTCCAGTTCAGCCATGGCTCCTGTCCGGTGTGGGCCCTGGTTCAGCAGCTCTGCTCACCACTACCACCGCCCACCTCCATGCCCCCTGAAAGACCGGGGAGGGCATGTGCAGTGTAATGCTCCAAAAGTGACAGAAAAAGTACTGCTTTCATTATATGATGGACTGCTTCCTGGGTCTGTCTCCCTGTCCTCTGACGAGGCCTCACACCCTTCTGCCTCAGCTCCATTTCTTGCCTCCATTTATGTGGTCCTTCCTTTTCCAGGTGAAAGAGCTTGTCCTGGACAACTGTCGGTCAAATGAAGGCAAAATCGAAGGCCTCACAGATGAATTTGAAGAACTGGAGTTCTTAAGTACAATCAACGTAGGCCTCACCTCAGTCGCAAACTTACCAAAGTTAAACAAACTTAAGAAGGTAAATAGAGTGTAGGAGTGTGGACGTGGGGAGGCTGGGGTAGGGAGGAGGAAGGGTCATTACTTTATGTTTAGGGTGCATGATTGAAGGTGAAGCAAGATGCCTGCACCAACACGCCTGAAGATTCCAAGACGACTTACCCTTCCCCGCCTGTCTGTGGAGAGCTAGGCTTCTGTGAGCCTAGAACCTTTATTTTAAGAACGGTTTCTCCTTTTTTTCTCCCTGCCTTGTTTAGCTTGAACTAAGCGATAACAGAATCTCAGGGGGCCTGGAAGTATTGGCAGAAAAGTGTCCGAACCTCACACATCTAAATTTAAGTGGCAACAAAATTAAAGACCTCAGCACAATAGAGCCACTGGTGAGTCATTTGGGTCCTCCCCTCTCTCCATGTGGTGGGAGGTGGGAGGAACTGATATCAGGGAATACTACTTTTACATTTGTATAGTGTCCTTTTTTTTTTCCCCTCTTCTTTTTTCTACTTTATTTAACTCTCATTATGTGTGCTATGAGATGGAGTCTGAGCAACTGTTTCTGTTTCATCCATAGAGAAACTGAGGCCTAGAGAAGTTAAGTAACTTGGCCAAGGCCACATAGCCAGACTGGGCAGTAGGGAGGGGGTTGGAGACTGGACCTTGGTCTGAATTTTCAGTCTATTGCTTTTCCTCTTGTAGTTTTTGCTCCATGTTGGAAACTGGTGCTGTCATTTCTTCAGGCTTACTGCATGGCTCCTTGTCTGTCTTTGGGAATTGAGTAGCCATCCAGGAATTAAGCTGACCCTGGAGGTGGCCAGCCTGTTTTCTTCTTGGGTCTCTGGCCTGAGGCCAGTGCCTCTGAAGGGTGGAGATGGGTTAACCCTGACATAGGCATCCTGGGATGGCAGAGAGCTGTGTGATCTGGGAGCTCCGTGCAGGCCTCGTGGATTTATTAGCCAGAAAGGGGCAAGTCATAGTCAGAATAATGATTTCTACATAAGCTGGATTCGAATGACTATATTGTCTTGATTTTTAAGGAAATGAACTAACTATAAGATGTATCATTGATTCAGTAGTAGCTTTTTTGAAATACAGAAATACTATATGAAATAAACACGTTAAATATACACACAAGAGAGTCACTTCATTAGCCATGCATCTTAGAATCAGGGAAAAGTCCTGAGGATATTTTGCCAAATTTTGCCACGTTTCCCTTTTCTGGGTTTATAGGGTGAAAATTGGGGCATCCCTCAGTTTGGGTATGCAGGGTTCTTGTCCAAAAAGCACTCTGCCCTCCATGGACGCTTGAAGGGGGGTGGTTGATGGACCAGGGTGACAGAACAGGAAGCTAGCATTTCTTTTTCAAGCTCAAACTTTACTTGTTTATATGTGGCCTGGGTTCAGCTACTAGAATATGCTTCCCATAGAACTTTTCAGTCTTCCACTTACCTTCTAGGGGAAAACAAGACTATTTTGATGTGCTTGAAAGTCTCGATTTCATAATTTCATTACAAAAGAAAAAAATCTTTGAAGATCTATATGCGTATGTTTTGGGAGGCACAAGGAATGAGGACTGAATATGTAAAACATTGTGATTCAGTCACTATTAGAGATCAGTTATATAGACAGACACATACACCCTGCCCCCCCACACACACACACACACCACCACCACTGTCACCACCACATGTTTTTGTAGCTTCCATTTCCCTAGTTATCAGATTGATACATTAGGTTCATCCAGCCATACAACAGCCCAGACTCCCTCCCTGCCCTTGACTCTGCTGAGAACGACCAAGTCTAATCATGCTCTTGAGAGCAACATAGTTCATGACATTGACCCTGAGGGATGGTGACTTTAGGTCACCAATTAGGCCTGAGCCCGTTGGAACAGACGGGGACTCAGCCTGGGATAGGGTGTTCTATGCCTATGCCTTGAAGACATATTAGGTCGGAAGTCCGAGTGTAGCTCTCTTCCTTGCTAGCTATGTGACCCTTTCACTTCCTGGACCTGTTTTCTTTAGCCACCAAACAGACATAATAAGGACAAGAACCCATCTGGGATAAAGGTTTGACAGAGCAAACATTTTAAGTAAAACATGGACAAAATCTAGATTTTCCATTGGTTTTTTCTCTTGTCCTTTTTGACAGGCAGTATCGCAAGAGTAAGCTCACAGGTCTGAAGCTGGGCGGCCCAATCAAACCTCAATTCTCTGTCCTCCACTTCCTCATCTGTATAACGAACTAATAATTATTTATACTTTATCAGGATTCTAAGGACAAATTGAGTTACTATACAAAGTGCTACGTTAACTTCCATTATCATCGTTATCATCATGATTATATACAGAAGGAGTTAGTTTGTTGGCCGTGGCGCCTTTGTACTTCTCTGGCCTCTTAGTCACAGGGTCAGGCAGCAAAGCTCTTGGATTTGCCCACCAAGTGAGCTCCAGCTTAATTTCGCGGTATTTGCTGTTAAGGCCAAAGCTATAATTGTAGAATAAAAGTGTTGGCATTAAGTGAGGCTTTTAAAGATCATCAAATCCAACCCCTCCCCCCCCCCCATTTTCCAGATGAAGAAACTGAGGCCCACTAGCCAGTAGTGATGGGTCTGGGTGGACATTGTGGCTGGGCAGAGCCAAATAGTCTGTTTACCACATGCACCCTTGAGCTCTTCACGCTGTCTCCATCCCTACCTATTTCCCAGGTGGTTTCCCATCTCTTCTCCCCTCTCACCTCCCACAGATCCCTCACTGTTGACTTCATTTTTCTGCTTGCAGAAAAAGTTAGAAAACCTCAAGAGCTTAGATCTTTTCAATTGTGAGGTAACCAACCTGAACGACTACCGAGAAAACGTGTTCAAGCTCCTCCCGCAACTCACGTATCTCGATGGCTATGACCGGGATGACAAAGAGGCCCCTGACTCCGATGCCGAGGGATATGTGGAGGGCCTGGATGATGACGAGGAGGACGAGGATGGTGGGTGGCGAAGCGAAAGGGCTGGGCTGGGGGTCCTCCCTGCATTGCAGAGGTGGGCTGGGTGTTGGGAGGTGCCTACCCAGCTGCTGAGGGCTGGCTGGCTGTTGATCCTTCTTCAGAGCTGTGGAGGGTAATGGGGCTATCTGCTTTGTTTACTGTTGTCCCTAATCTGTCTCATTGGTCGATTCCCATAAAAGAACAAGGTGTGAGCCCTAGAGAAACATTTTGAGACCCTCCAATTATATAGTGACTCCTTAAAAACCATCTAGCTGAATCCTCACTTCAGTTTTTCCCTTTTCCAGAGGCCCCCCAGGGAATGAGATTCTACTGTGTCTCTGGTGTGACCCTAGACTCAAACACTCCTAGAGAGGGAGTGAGCAGATAGAGAAAGGTGGACTATAGCCTGAGGGTCCTTTTTCCCCATCTAGGTGTCCAGTTGAGGAGCTGGAGAGGTTGTGGGGCCCCCTGGTGGTTGCAGCCCACAGCACTTGAGGGGTGTGGACTGCAGGTAGCAGCACGTTAGGCTCCTTGGCAGTGTGGTGAGCAGCCAGGGCTGCAGAAAGGGAAAGAGGGAAAAGAAAGGGGCACCTCCTCCTATTCCCCTCTTACCGCCCCACACAGCCAGCACAGTGTGGCTTCTCTTCACTTACTCACGGCTGGAGTTAGGTTGAGATTGGAGACACTTGCCCAGTTACTTCAGACACAAGATTTTGTTTTTCCTTGTTAGGTGAGAGTATTTTGCAAGATATTCAGATACCTCATTTGCCTTAGTTTGTCACTCCTGTGATGCAGTATAGGGCCAGGACTGAAGTCCTGGGACCAGGTTTCTAGGCCTAGACTAATTTGAGGTGTGACATTGAACAAATCACTTCGCCATTTGTGCCTCAAATTTCTCCATTACAGCAAGGAGTTTGGCTAGATGCTTTTTCTAAATAAATTGACTTCTCAGCTTTCCCGGGCCCTGTAACTTGTTCCTCTGATCCAGCAATTTCTCTGCGCTTTCAACCTTCACAGAGGATCTTTCATATTTGTAAAACTTGGGGAGGAGGGCTTGTCTTTTGGACCACTTTAGGGTGCATATCTTTTAGATCGCGTTAGGGTGTGTTCAGTTACATTAGAGCATCCAGATTTGGAGCCTGGGTGAGGGTGGGAGGGTCATGGGCCCCACACCGAGGACCCCACCCCCGCTGCCAGGTGGGGCCTGTGCTATGTGAGGGAGGAGCTAGCTCACCATCAGTTCCTTTCTTGTCCCCATTTCCACTGCACAGAGGAAGAATATGATGAGGATGCTCAGGTAGTGGAGGATGAAGAGGATGAGGAGGAAGAGGAGGAAGGTGAAGAGGAGGATGTGAGTGCGGAGGATGAGGTAAATGGCTGGGCAGGGTGGGGGCACCATCTCCCTGAGTCCGCCTTATTTGCTGCCTCTGCATCAGTCCCACTCAATGCTTCAGTGACCAGCCTTTGGCAGCCTGGGAGCCCTGGTTAAGGAACTGAATCCATTTCAGGACCTTGTATTGGCCTGGTTTGGGAGAGGCCGGACTTCCAGCAATCCCTGAAAGGCTGGAGTAGGAGTGGGTAAGGGGATTCTGGAGACAGGTAAAGAGGATACTTACCTGCTGGGGTAAGCCTGGCCCTTGTTTCTGTGTGAAAATTAGTTCTTACTGCATTCATGTCCCTATTTTCTGCCTTTTTGCATTCATATGTTAACTCAGATATTCACTGAACACTTAGAGTATTAGGGAAATCAAAGACTGCCCTCAACTGAAGTGTATTAGAAGACACTGCTGGATCCCAAATCAGAGTGACAAGGGTCTCCTGCACACAGTGGAAGTAGTGTCATTTTCCTGTTACCTTGGCTCGTTCCCAGACTTTTTGACAAGATCTCTGAGTGGTGATATATAGAACAGATTTACCAGTGTGTCCCTGGACAAAGTCCTCACCCTTTTCTGATCCCATTTCCTCATCTGTGAAATAAGCATCATTTTACAACTAGGTTGTAAATAGGGATCAACTCACTGATTGTCAAGAAGATAAATTAATTTGTAAGTAAGATGCTTAAGGACAATGTCTGACAAAGGGTGTTTGACCACTTACTATTTTAGGCTTTCACACCTTTCTCCAAGGTGCTGACTCAGTACACTGGGTTTTGCATTTGTGTTGAATCTCTATATCAGAGTCATTTTTCATGATTTGTTCAGATTTCTAACTTGACTTTTTTGCTAATTGCAAAAGTTAGACCTGGAGAGGCTTAAAATGACAATAGCATGGACAAGGCACCTGCCTTCTCCCTGTTTCCCATCTCTCTTGGTCAGGCACAGACCCGCTTGGGTAGGATCTGCTAGCCTGACCAGCCCAGGCTTGGGAAAGGCAGGCCCAGGCAAAGAGAAGAACTGAGACAGGCTTGGTTCCTGCCTTGTCTGCAGCAGGGCTTTTCTTCTCCATAGGTGCAGGCTGCTAGGCTTACCTCCGAAGCCTACTGCAAGTACTTTAAAAATAAAGACTTAGGGAAAACAGGTTCCCCTAGGACAGGGCAGTAAGTTGTGTTGGCTAATTGATATTTTCGTCTTGTTCTTCCTGTCACCGGAGCTGCCCCGTGTAGGGTTGTTTTTTTTGTGTGTGTGTGTGTGTTTTTTAATCTCATTGACCATCTACAGATATACAGCTTCCAGTAAAAGAGAGCTTATACACACACAAAAAAAGTCTCAACAAACAGACTGATTAAGGAACTATTTGATGACATTATAAAAGGGCATTGCCCTTGACAAAAAGAAGTCTAGCACCAGTTCTTTTTAAGCAATGGGCTTGCCTGATGCTTTAGAAACAGTGTTCGACATGCAGAGATTTAAGTAGCATGTTACTTCAGGAGCAGATAAATCAAAATTCCTGTGTTAAGAATGAAGTCACACACTTGGCTGGATCTCTGGGGGCAGGGGTGATGTCCTCAGGGGGTCTTGAATTTATCCTCCCTTTTCTTCCAAGGGATCTAAGTTTGTAAGATGGTGAAGGGCTGGGTAAGGTGAGGTTGGACTTACCCACAGAATCTGGATTTGCTGAAACTAGAGTCTTCCCTTGAAGCCTAAACTATATTGAGGACAGATGAAAGGATAGCCTACTTTATATGACAGTGGGCTTGAGAACTCGTTCTCCAAGAGAGCAGCAGATTGGAAAGCTGCCTGAGTTATAGGGACTTCAGCTCAGGAGTGGAATTCCACCTAGGGGTAGAATCCACAACCCCCAAACATTGTTTGCAGATATTGTCTGTGATAGGTGTATTTTATGGAGAAGGGGTTCAAAACTTTCTAAAGATTCTTAAAGGGGTCCTGGATGCAAAAGAACCTCTGGTTTAGATTCATTCTGAGATAGTAGGGCCCTGTGTGGGACTCTGAGAGGCAGGAGATGATCCCTACCTTTTTGAGGTCAATGTCAGGGAAGATGGCTTCCTCAGCAAGTTCCTTGCCCTATTGCACGCCTAGTGCTTGACGTGCATCTTCTCTTCTAGGAGGATGAAGAAGGTTATAACGACGGGGAAGTAGACGATGAGGAAGATGAAGAAGACCTTGGTGGTATGGCAGTCTTTTTACTCTCAGCTCATGGCAGGCTGGTTCCTTCAGTTGACAGATTGTGTAGGCCCTGAGGACTTGGCAATGGGGAGAACATGCCCATCTGAGGCTGTAGGTGCCTCCCTGGCTTTGCAAATCTCCTGCCTCAGTTTGCCAGGATGGCAAAGCTTCCTAGATGTGTGGTCCCCTGGTTTTCCAGCAGACAGGCTGAGTTAGAGGCAGGATCATGTTTAATCTAAATGCCTTTTCCTTACTCTTCCAGAAGAAGAGAGAGGTCAGAAGCGAAAACGAGAACCTGAAGATGAGGGAGAAGATGATGACTAAGTGGAATAACCTATTTTGAAAAATTCCTATTGTGATTTGACTGTTTTTACCCATACCCCCCCCCCAAATCCCGCCCCCCGAAACTTATTTTTTTCTGATTGTAACGTTGCTGTGGGAACGAGAGGGGAAAAGTGTACTGCGGGTTGGGGGGGAGGAAGGGCGGGAGGGGGTGGAATAAAATACTATTTTTACTGCCACTCTTTATTTTTTTCCCCTACTTTTTTTTTTGTGTCTGTTTTTGTCCCTGTAAATGCAATAGCTGAGTACACACCAAGTGAGAGATAGCATTTGTTCTTTACTCTCAGAGAGGATGGTTTGGAGGTCTCTTTCATTTCCCGGTATTCCTTGAGTCTCCTGAGTTGGTTGGAAGGCCATGGCTGGCCTCACTTTGGTTTCTCAAAGCCCAGGAGCGGCTGAGCACTAGCCACATTTTACCTCTCGTTCTAGTTCACGCGTTTTCTGCATTTCTTGGGCCTGCTTAGAGGCATCCAACGCCCTGGTTTTAAATAGCAACCTTAAAGGCGTATGTTGGCACTGGTTGGGGGACAGTCCCAGTCTCTCATTCCCTTTCCCTCTTCACAGATGGTGGTGGGCTTCGTTCTACGAAGAAGACTCTGATGTCACTCTTAAGAGCTATGAACTACAGAGCTGAAAGCAGCAGGCTTATGAATTATGAGTAAAATGGATTTGGTGATTACAATGAGAAGAAACAAATCCTCAAACATTAACCTCTTTAAAAGATTTTTTTTTAACTGTCTTAACCTTGTTCTGTAAAATAATAGAACGCTTTGTTTTACAAAATGACAAGAGAATTCTTCCACATGTACTTCTGTGCTTTAGACCATTTTTACAAACCTAAGCACAGGAGACATTGCTGCATGTCGGCTGGTTTTTTGTTTTTGTTTTTTGTTTTGTTTTGTTTTGTTTTCATACACCCGAGCACGGAAAAACTAACACAAAATTGTATTTTCTTACCTAGTGGAAATCTGAAATGACTGCAAATTCCTAGTGAATGTACAGGTTTGCTTTCATGTCCCTCTTCTGGATTGCTTTAGAAGTGACGTGTTGTTTCCTAGACCTGTTTCATCTGTACAAAAACATCTGCACCGGTTTTTCTCCTCCCCTCAGAAGAGCCAAACTTTTGAGTTTTATGTCTGTTTGTCATTGATAAATTTCAATAAATCTTTTTATACAATTTTTTTGGGGATGGCTTTTTTGAGTCCAACAGGCCATTGATCTTTCTGAGATGCATTTCAGATAACCTGTTAGCTGACAGGGGCTTACCTGATAAAATAGCTTTTCTTATAGGAGATGTAACTTGATACTAAGTTGGATACTTTAGGTCTCAAAGCAAAACTGAGTGTGCTGTCTTCATTAAAAGCATCTGGGGGGCGAGGATCCAAAAGATGTAAAGAGATAAAGATATGATAAGAGTTACTTAAAAAACAGTCACCGATAAGTTAAGCCAAACTTGGGGCCTTATTCTGAATATCCACATTGCTTTCAGGCTATAAAAAGAATATATGCTTGAAAACCTCAGGAATGTGTGAAACAAATTTATTCCTTTTTTATCATTGTGGTAATTTCTACCTCTAAATGTCTTCAAAAGCATGTATCTTAAATGCCTGTGTAGTAGTTCATTAACTTCTGATTTGCTTAATCCTAATCTAATGGTTAGATGTTTGGGCTATTTCCAACTTAGCGCTATAGTAGACATTCTGTTACTTTTAGTGGATTTTTTAATATAGATGCTTAGAAGTAGCATCAGTGGACCAAAAGTTGACATTTAAGGCATGTAAGGTTTCGTGTTTTCCAGAAAGGTTATACCAGTGTACTGTGGTAGTTCGCATATATGTATATGTATTCATGCTCAGCCTTATAGTCGTGAACCCCACAGTGAGCCCTAGTTCCTGTGCAATTCTGGCAGATGAGGTGTGTCTCAGGAGAGACCAACCTACCTCACCCTCTGGGTGGTAGGTACCCTGGCACTCTGCTTTTTGGAGCAGATAGACATTCTCTGACTCCGTGTGTGGGACAGGGAGGGAAGTGGCCTCCCAAAGGCCAATGGCTTTGCTAAGCACAGAAGCTGTGAAGATAAACTAGGCAAGTGTGCTCTTCCAGAGCTGGTGAAGACATGGGAATGGGGGTGGGGAGAGGAGGCGGATCAAGGTCTACTTGGCCTGGTCTCAGGTGTTCTGGTCGTGATTCCCTTTATGGGGGATTTAAGAATTAGTTGATTCACTTAGATAGGAAAATGCTATAAAAGGTAAGATAAAATGAGTGATATTGAGTGGGTTAATGCTGATGGGACTAGGAGAAAAACCCTGTATCATACCAAACGTTCATATCATCCCTCTTGTACCCATTTTATAAATGAAAACAGGTCCAGTGACTTGGAAGGAGAGGTGGAGCCAGAGTGAAACCCAGGTCTGTTGTGAATTCTCATTGAACTTGGTCAGGAATGGCAAGGAGTAAGAGGAAGCTCAGCCAGAGGGGGAGAGGCACTATAGTAGAGCTGACCTTTATTGAGCTTTTGCTGTGTGTCAGGTACTGTGCTTAGCATGAAGCATCTCATTGAATCTTCACAGCCACTTTAGGCAGGTGCTATTACTCTGTATACAGGTTTGTCAGGTCATGCAGCCAGAAAAGAGCTTGGGGAGTAAGCCAGGCTGTGTGGCTCCTGAGCCACCTGTGGTGAAGCAGTAGCTCACCCTTGCCCATCACACCTGAGCAAGGTTTCCTCCCAGAGCGCTAGCAAATGCCATAGGATGGACCCTTGAGAAGCAAAGGCCCTTAGAAATCAATCAGTCCCCTCATTTGATGAAAAAGGAAACCAAAACCCAGTGAGGGTAAGTGACGTGTGCACTGTCACACTGCAAGGCAGTTACAGAGCCCAGCCTGGACCCTAGGACTCCCATTCCTGGGCTTAGGCAGCATATCCGACATGGCTCACTAATCGCAGGGAGGCCAGCTGTTGTGAGAAGCACCAGATACACAGTATAATGTCTTCCAGGAAGAACAGCCAAGCCTTGGGTGGACAAGATAGAGCAAGCACCACAGCATAGCTCTGTTTTACGTGGCTTTGGAAGAACAGCCTATGATTTTAAATATTCACTGTGGGTTTGCCTTTCAGATAGTGTCAGGTTGATCATCCCTGAAAAGGGTATGCATTTCTTGATGCAGACCAGTCCCTGAAGGGAGATTAATGATGACGATCCTAGATTATGAGCTCCTGCTCTGTCATAATTTATATCCATTGTCTCCCTTAATCCTCACACACATTTCATAGACAAAACTCAGATTCGAACAAGAGAGACAACTAGCCCAACTAGTAAGTGGCAGTTAAGCCTCAAATCTGTGTCTTTCTGACACTGAAGACCTTGTTCTTAACCCACTGCATTAAAAGAGCCAGGCAGACAAGGGAAAGAGGATGAGCAATTCGGTTTGTCTCATTTGCTGACTTGCAAAGGCTGTTTTTATCCTGGTTCAGAAACTCATTGTTCGTGGTTGGAAGGATTCCCACAGTGGATCCCTAATAAGCAGCTTTGGACAATGATGGCCCTGAGTCCCTGGACTAACCCTTGGACAGGCCCCCGTGCCAGGCTGGGCCCAGGGGTGAGCAGGGCCAAGGAGAGGGCTGAAGATGGTTGGAGAGAGAAGGGCAGGACGGAGGCCCTCAAGGCAGGCCCCTAATGTGCCAGCAGGGGAGAGACTAAAGAAAGATTTAAACCTGATGCGGTGTCCTCAGGCAACTGTGGCAAAGTGATGCAGGGACCATCTGGAGTTGCCTGCCAAACGTCACTTCCTTTTGATCTGGCAACAGTACTACAGAAAACCACTGCAAGAACTCATGGATACGGCCCATCCCCATTCCTGAAGTTCAGATGGGGACACCCCCTACCTACCTGGTTCCTGGGGTGATTAAGTGACCCAGTCCCAGCCAATCAGTGTATTCCAAATTTTGACCGTAGTAACTGGTACAAGGAAAGGCCTGGGACACACATAGGTTAAAAGGCTTGATTCCTGGAATTTGGAAAATGAGAAACTTTCTGTTTGAGGTACTGAGCTGCGAGGGGGGAGACCTGGAGTTGTGGAGGCATATCCCGTGGAGAGACCCTCTAGATAATCCCATTTCAGCCTCAAAGAGTCCTGACCAACACAATGAAATGAGAACATCAACATAGATTTAGAATTTACTGTTTGCTGGGCATTCCACATTATTTTGCTTGTTTCTCATAATAACAACTGATACTTACTATCCCAGGTTCAGAGATTGAACACATAAAAGTGCTCAATAAATATTTGCTTCTTAGTGCCAGATACAACAATAAATGCTTTATAGAAATCAACCTAGTGTTCCCCAAATTTCCCTGATAAGAATCTCAGGGGCTTGTCACACTGCCAGGCCTCACCCCTGGGAATTCTGGTTCTATGGTTCTGGACTGAGGCCTGGGAATCTGTTTGAACAAGCACCCAGAAGATTCTCATCCTCAGGAACATTTGGGAAATAGTGCATAAAACTTAATACCTAAAACCACCACCACAACAAAAAATACAATAGCCCAGTGAAGGTGGTATGACCATACTCAAAGTTGAGGAAAGTAAGGCTCAGAGAAGTTAAGTAACTTGTCCACGCTAACATATTGGTAAGTGACAGAGCTGGGATTTGAACCTGGGTCTCTATGACTTCCACACTTCTTGTAGAAAGGGATAATAACTACCTGTGTGTCTCATAGATTTGTGAGACTATGGAAAAGATAAGAAAGAACATTACAAAATAGAAAGCGAAAACTTCTATTTAGAGAGAGGAGGAGAAATGCCAGTTTTATAAAAAAGCCCAAATATTTTCTATAAGAAGAGGAAAAAAGAATCCTAAAAAAGCACTTGATAATTAAGATAATCTACATAAAGTATATTTTTTCATCCTTTTAAGATTCATGTTTAATAAAGTCCACTCTATCAACCATCATGATACAGTTCGTGGAAGATCTTAGTTGTAAAAAAGAAACATGCATTTGCACTAAATCTTGCTGATGGCCTTCTGAAAGTGTTACAAGTCTTAGCCAGGGGTCAGGAGTCAGGAGACCTGGATTCTCTCTCTGACTCGGAGACTAACTAACTAGGTGATTGCAGACAAGTCACCTTTTTGCCATTTAAGAAAAGCCTAGACTAGATGACTTCTGACAGCCTCCGTCGATAGTTTGTTGTTATATTCTTTCCCTCATTGCCCTGACGCCTCCAGTTAGGTCTATAATGAACATGAAGTTTAGTACAGGCGTTCCCTGCCAAACCTTCCAGGTGGCAGGAAGAAGGGTCGATGCAGAAGCAACAGACTTTCTGCAGAGGCAGGAGCACTCCAATGAGGAATTAGCAAAATGACTGTGAGGTCTCAACATGTAGACAGCCCAGTTCTTACATTCCCATGAGTGTCTGGGTAATCCAGCTGGGCCAATAAGGAAGTGGAAATAAAACTAATCTGCACTGAATGCTCAAAATGTGCCCAGAGCTTGATGCATGTGAACTTATTTCATTCTCACAACAGAATTCTCTTTGGGATAGTTACTGTTCTCCCTCACTTTCCAGATGAAGAAACTGAGGTTCGGAGATATTATGTAATTCATGCAAGATCACACAGCTAGGAAGGCACAAGCTGGTATCAGTACCCATGGCTTCCTGGCCTGAAGTATGGAGGTGTTTCCTCAATTCTCAGGTCCTGTGCAGCCTACAGCTAACTGCAGCATGATTTATCTTCTCCAAATCTTGGTTTGACTAATTTCACACATTTTCTCAAGAATCTAGCTCTCAGGCCCAGCACGGTCCTCCCACTCATCTCTGCAGTTCTCCAGACTGTGACAAAACCAGTCTCCCCATAGTCCCTGGGAACAGATGTCTTGTAGCAAAAATGACTTGAACCTCAGAAACGAGGAGAACCGATTTCTACCTCTGGAGACAGGGACACTAGATGTTTTGAAGGATCAACAGCAGCTCCTTTCAATGCTTGAAATATAGGGAAGGGCGGCACAGATGATGGTACGGTCCTGGGCTAGAGCCAGGAGAACTGTGTGTGACTGGGGACGAGCCACCTCTCTGTAGTGTCTGCCTCCCAGAAATGTAGGGAGGTAGCATGTTTGTGTGCTGATAGGAATGGTCCAGCAGAGAGGGAGGCATCAATGATGTAGAAGAAATGGGAAAGAATCTTGTAGAAAATCAAAGGCCTCGGATCTTGTAACTAAATAGAAGTTTAGCGTTTGGTAGAGGAAAAAGAGGACTTCATCCTTCGTAACAGGAGAGAAGGGAGAGAAAGGCTATATAGATCCAGGTAGGTGGACAGGTTTGGTGAGGGGAAGATGGCAGGGTTCCTCATCTGCTTTTGAAGGAAATAAGAGGCAAGGTCACGGGGAGGGGGCAGAGGGGCGGGGCGTGGGCTAGAGAGGGGCAGAATGAGAGTAGGGGTTCACCATGGGAACCCTGGGTGTGAGGGGTGGGGAAAATACTCATTTACCTTCTACTGGTGACCACAACTTAAAAGAGAGACCTGTCACTATGGCTCTGATGCTTGAGTACAGGATCGTTGAGATGGCAGACAGTTGGGTTTAACTAGTTGTATTATTATAATGTATGAAGAAGGGGGCAAGGAAGGTGGGGTGTTTAAAAGATTGGCATCTGGAAGTCTCTTTGACCTTCAGAACTTAGGTTTCTGACACAGTCCTTCTATCCTGACCAGCTCCAAGCTGTTGCTATTCAATGCCTTAGCAGGCAGAGGAGAGCAGAAATACAGAGCCCTCGCTGCAAGGAGACTTACATGGGATGGTAAACCGATAGTTCTGTTGACACTATGGAGTCAAATTCTCCCCAAAAGATTGGTATTTAGTGAAATGCACTACAATACAGGAAATAGTAAACGAGCAGTTACTGACCATTGTGCCAGTCACAGTAGACGGTATTGAGTGGAACTACAAAGTTTAGGCAAGCTTATTTTCTCCCTTATTTCGAGATGACAGATGGAAGCACAAGCTGGACTTAAGGTGTCCCCTGAGATTTTAGAGTAACAAATTAAATTTTGCCAAATTTGATTAGTGGCTACCCAAACTGATAATTCTTAAAACTCTATCAGAATGGGAAAAAAGGCTTATGACACTTTAAAATGGACCAAGTTTCCAGGAAGGAAAAAAGAGGGGGAAATGTTATGATACAATATTTATTGAAAAGAGCAGAGAACAAATTAATATGCAGACAAATAAGAACTACATGTAAAGCTTTTTGACATATGAAAAGGTTAAATGCGCTATAATTCAATAAGAACAAAAATTCCAATAAAAAAATGAGCAAATAAATATTTGTACAGACAGCTTCACGAAGGAAGATACGAATGGCCAATAAGCATGTTAGAAAGTGTCCCACACCATTGGCCATCAGAGAAATGCCAATTAAACCCACCACGAGTTATCACTTACACCCGCCAGAATGGCTACAGTTAAAGAGGCTGACAACATCAAAAGCAGGTCAAGATGTGGAGCGACCAGAGCACGCATAAAATGACACGACCTCTTTGGGAAAAGTTCTGGCAGTTTCTTTAAATTTTAACATTGTTTACCTACCCTTTGACCCAGCAATTCCATGCCTAGATTATTTACACAACAGAAATAAAACATGCTCACAGAAAGATTTGTATGAGAATGTTTACAGCCTCTTTGTTTATAGTAGCCAAAAACCAGAAACAACTCAAATGTCCAACAACAGGTAAATAAAGAAACAAATTATGGTATATCTGTATAATAGAATAATTCCCACCAATAAAAATAAATTAATTACTGATAAAAGCAACTCTGAAGACTATCAAAACTATTATGCTGAGCAAAACCAAACCAGACACGAAAGAGTATATACTGTATGATTCCACTCACATAAAATTTAATAAGAAAATGAATCTATAGTGACAGAAGTCAAGCACAGATTTGCCTCTGGGGGCATGGAACTGGGAATTGATTGGAAAGGGGCATGAGGGAACTCCCTGGGGTGATAGAATTATTCAACATCTTGACTGGGGTGTGGGTTACACATGTGCGTACATTTGCCAAAATTCATCAAACACAAGATTGATGTATTTCACTGTGTGTGAAGTTTAACTAAAATATTAAGAACTATAAACATATATTGAACTTCAGCTAATGATGTGCATGCTGAAATATTTAGAGGTAAAGAGCACTGATTTCTGGAACTTATTTTTAAATGAATAAAAAAATAAGCTGGATTGAGGAATATATGGTAAAGTAAATAGAGCAAAATGTTACTTATAGAAGCTAGGTGGTAAATATATGAATGTTTAATGTGTATTTATATATTTTGGTTTTCTGTATGTATGAAAAAATTTCAGGATGAAATAATGATAAACAAAAATATACTATAGAATTAAGATTATGGCTAATTTTTAAAATTGTTTAAAACATTAACTTTATATTTCATTAACTATATTCAACTAAAGTCCTTTAACATCATTCTAGTATTACCAAGCTTAAAAAAAGCTTACTATAGAAATTTGGCAATATGCAGAAAAGTAGAAAAAAATTGTTTTAATCTGTAATCTCATGACCCATGGAAAATTGCTTAATGACATATTAGCGTTTTTTACTTATATCTTGATCATTTCTCTGTCATTAAATATTTTTTGAAAACATAATTTTTAGATAGTAGTAGCATATTCCACTGTATACGTGTACCATATATAAAGTGTTAAACACTCCCTATTATTAAATACTGGCCATTTTCTAGTTTTTCTATTGCAAACAAAGCTGTTGTGAACATTACCGTGCATACATCTTTGACAACATTTTGATTTTTCCTTAGGACAGATTCCTTGAAGTTGGGTTACTAGGTCAAAAATTAGAAATATGTTTTACATTTAATACTAGCAAATTGCTATCCAGAAAGGTCACGCCAATTTACATACCCCAAGTACTTGTATGGAATTGCTTTATTCCCTACAACTTAGTCACCTTTGGATATGGTTTTTAAATTTAGGATTTTTTGTTTGTTTGTTTGTTTGTTTTTGGCAATTCCATAGGAGGAAGATTGTGTGTATCTTACTTTAGTTTTAATTTGTATTTCTTGAATACTATTAAAGTTAAATATTTATTTTTCCAAATTCTTATTAGTGATTTGTATTCCTGAGTTATCTGTCCACCTTTTCTTATCTTTCTGATGAGATAGTTACTATTTTTTATATTGATTTATTAAAGCTTTAAAAATATTAAGGCTTTTTATAAAATAAGTTTATCTCATGTCTTGTGTCTTTGCTACAGGTATCTTTCCTAGTTTATTGCTTTTTTAAATTGAACTTTCTATTTTGAGATAATTGTGCATTCACATGTCATTGAAATAAATAATTCAGAGAAATTCTGCACATCTTTTCCACAATTTCTCCCAGTAGTAAAATATTGTAAAATTATAATACAAAACTATAACCAGGGGATTAACATTGAACAGCCGATATACAGAACATTTTCATCATAACAAAGATCCTTTGTGTAGCATTTTTTTATAGTCACACCCATTTCCTTCCTGCCCCTAATCCCTCTTTAACACCTGGCAACCACTATTCTGTTCTCCATTTCTATAATTTTGTCATTTGAGGACTGTTATATAAATGGAATCATACTATATGTAACCTTTTGAGATCAGCTGTTTTCACTCAAAGTGATCCTTTGGAGAGTCATCCCAGCCGTTGCATGGATCATTAGCTTGCTCCTTTTTGTTGGCGAGTAGTATTCTATGCTATGGGTGTACTATACTTTTACCATTCCACTCATTCTGGGACATTTGGGTTGTTTCCAGTTTGGGGCTATTATAAATAAAGGTGCTATAAGCATTCATATGTAGGTTTCTATGTGAACAAAAATCTTAATTTCTCTGGGATATATGTCCAGGAGTGCAATAACTGGGCTGTACGGTAGTTGCATGTTTATTTTTCAAAGACACCGCTGAACTGTTTCCCAGAGAGGCCACATACCATTTTATGTTCCCACCAGACATATATAGACAATCCACTTTCTCCTCATTCTTGCCAGCATTTGGTGTTGTCACAATTTTTTATTTTAGAAATTCTGATAGGTATGTAGTAATAGCTCATGGTAGATTTAATTTGCATTTCCCTAATGATTTACGAAGTTAAACATCTTTTTGTGTGTTTATTTGCCATCACTATATCCTCTTTGGTGAAATGTCTTTTCAAATATTTTGTCTATTTTCTAATTGGATTGCTTCTTTATTTTTTACTGTTGAAATTTTGAGAGTTCTTTATCTAAACTAATTGCTCATTTTTTGCTGAATATATGGTTTGCAAATATTTTCTCCCAGTCTGTAGCTTTTTTTTTTATCCTCTTAACATTGTTTTTTGCAGAGCAAAAGTTTTTAACTTTGATGAAGTCCAATTAATTCTTTTATAGATGATGTCTTTGGTGTCAAGACTAAGAACTTTTTGTGTCTAGAAGATTTTCTCTTTTGTTTCTTTCTAAAAGTTTTATAGTTTTACACTTAAGTCCATAATCTATTTTGAGTTAATTTTTCTATAAATGTTAGACTTAAGTTGAGGGTTTTTGTTTTTTATTTTACCTATGAATTTCTAATTTAAAAGACAATATTTCCTCCATTTTATTGCTTGTGCATCTTTGTCAAAAATCAGTTGGATACATATATATTTCTGGGTACTCTGTTCTGTTGATCTATGTGTTTATTCCTCTGTCAATACCACATAGTTTTGACTATTATCAATATTTAATAAATCTTGAAATTAGGTAGATGGATTCCTCCCACCTGATTCTTTTTATTCAAAATTATTTTAGGTATTTTAGTTCCGCTACCTTTTCATATAAATTTAGAAAAAACCTCGTTTAGATTTACAAAATAAATCTTTGTGGAATTTTGATAGAAACTGCATTAAATATATATCAGTTTAGAGATAAGTGATATCCTATGCTGAGTCTCCCAATCCACGAACTCAAAGTCTTTCCATATATTTAGATCTTTACTGATTTCTTTCATTAGTGTTTTGTAGTTTTCAGCAACAAGCTCTATACATGTTTTGTTAGATTTATACTAACATTTTATTTTTTGAGCAATTTAAAATGGTATTTTACTTTTAATTTCAGTGTCCATGTGTTCATTACTAGGATATAGAAATACAATTGATTTTTTTATGCTGCTGAACTCACTTATTAGTTCTAGGAGGTGTGTGTGTGTGTGTCATTTATTCCTTGGGGTTTTCTATGTAGACAATCATCATATGAAAATAGGGTAAGTTTTATTTCTTCTTTACAATGTATGCCTTTAATTTCCCTTTCTTGTGTTAAAGCTCTGACTGGAACTTTCATCACTATTTTGAATAAGGGTAATGAAAGTGAACATTCTTGCATTGTTTCTGAAATTTGGGAGAAAGCATTCTCCAGTTAAGTATAATGTTAGCTGTAGGGTTTTTTTTATAGTGAATTGAAGAAATTCCCTTCTATTCCTTTTATCTAAGAGTCTATCAGAAATGGATATTAAATTCTTTTTTTTTTTTTTTAAAGCATACAGCACCTGGTATTCCTAGGTGGTCCTCCATCCAAGTACTAACCAGGCCTGACCCTGCTTAGCTTCCAAGACCAGACGAGATTGTGCACGTTCAGGGTGGCATGGCTGTAGACTGGATGTTGAATACTGTCAAATGTCTTTCCTGCAATGATTGCTATAATCGTGTGATTTTTCTCAGTTACACTGTTAATGTGGATTACACAATTGATTTTCAAGTGTTGAACCAATCTTGCATCTTGAGAATAAACTCCACTGTGTCATTGTGTATAATTCTTTTTATAGTACTGAATTCTTTTTGCTAATACTTTGTTAAGGAGTTTTACATCTGTATGATGAATATTGGTTTATGTTTCTCTTCTTTGTGCTATTTTTATTTCATTTCGTTATCAGGGTAATACTCATTTTATAAATTGAATTAGTAAGTATTGCTTCTATTTTCTGAGAAAGATTGTGTAGAATTGGTGTAGTTCTTTTAAATGTTTGATAGAATTTTTCAGTGAAATCATCTGGGCCTGAAGATTTCTTTTGGGGGAGGTTTTCAGGCATGAATTCAATTTCTTTAATAGTCACAGGACTACTCAAGATATCTATTTCATATTAAATGAGTTGTGGCAATTTGTGTTTTTTTGAGGAATTAGTCTTTTTTCATCTAAGTTGTCAAATTTATATATGTAGAGTTTTTCTCAGTTTGCCCTTATTTTCTTTTTCATCTCCGGAGGGTCTGTAATGATATTATCAATTTCATGCTTCATATTAGTAATTCATGTCTCCTCTCACTTTTTCTTGTCATTTTTTCTTAGTTTTGTCAATTTGATGGATCTTTTCAAAGAACCAGTTCTTTGTTTCATTGATTTGTATGGCTTTTCTGTTTTTGATTTCATCAATTTCTCTTCTTGTCTTTATCACTTTCTTCCTTCTTCTTGCTTTGAATTTATTTTGCTCTTTTTCTAGGTTCTTGTGGTGAAAATTTAGATTATTGATTGCAATTTTTCCTCTTTTCAAGTGTGTTCATTTAGTGATAAAATTTTCCTCTACTGTTTTAATTGCATTTCACAATTTTTGATATATATTTTTTTATTTGAATTCAGTTCGATGTACTTTTTTATTTCTCTTGTGACATCTTCTTTGACTCATGGATTTTGTTTAATAGTGGTTCTAGTTTCCAATTGTTTAAAATTTTTACTGTTATCTTTTTGTTATTGAGATTTAGTTTGATTCCATTGTGTTCAAAGAGCAAACTCCATATGATCTTTTAAATCTAATATTGATAGAGCCACTCCCACTTTCTTTTGATTGATATTTTATTTTCTAAAGAACTTATTTAAAATGGAAAATGGATGATGAGAATTCTAGTTACATATACTTTTAAAAAATGTAGTAAACTCTTAGTTATCCATAATGAAAAGAACCTCAACCTGAAAAGGCCAAGTAGCATTGCTAAATTCACTTATTTTTCTTCCTATATGCCTTCTTGTGGGCACACAAATTAATAAAATAATAGAAATGAATCCTAGTAACTCTGATATGCCTGACACACAGCTGGCTTATATCAATCCTTGCCAAAGGATTGATATAAGCCAGCTGTGTGTCAGGCATATCAGAGTTACTAGGATTCATTTCTATATCAGAGTTACTAGGATTCATTTCTAGAACTAAAGCCAAAGAGTAGAACTATGGTTAGAAGTCCTCTCCTAATTTCTATTTTGTAAGAAAAATTCTAGACTTTTGCTAGCTTCTCTCAAGCCTCATATCCACAGACCAACTTAAATATAAAATTTTTATCTTATTTCCAAATGAAATTATACATATAATCACAGAGACATGCCAACAAAACTGAAAGATGTTTATCCAGGAACTTTAAACTTGTTGCCTATTACCGGACCACACTGCTGATCATGTGCTGTGAATTAATATTTTTATGAATTCTGTAATTATCTTCTGATTAGCACAAATGTAGTGAATTTTGTCATTTCTGGGGTTTCCTTTCCTTTTCCTTTCTTTCTTTTTTTTTGGTATTAGAAGGATGATTTTTTTTAATGTAGATATTCAAATTATGCAGTAATTCTTCTGTTCCCACTAGGATATGTTTTCATTTTTTTAAACTTACTAGGAATCAAAAAGAAAAAAGATATTAACCGAGATCTCTTTTGATGGCTCGGGGACTCTTCAGTGAGCCCTGAGTCCTTTGAATACAGTATTCCGTCAACTAAGATGACTGGATTCATATTAACTGATTGTTTAGGCCTTTATCTAGAAAGAACACAGATACCTTCCCCTGGTGCTGGAACAGCACCCTGGAAGAATTAACACTAAGAGGATGGTTGCTTTCTATTCACCTCCTGAAGCATCAGGCTGAGATGCTGATTTACCAACTCAAATACACCATTCGACAAAACCAAAATGTATCACATGATGTCCTTCATGAAGTAATAGCAGGGGAGCTTCTCAAACTAAATACGAATTCAAAGTAGGCATTATAGTCATCATTTCTGGAAAGCCAAAAGCTTATTCAAAATTCACTTGAAAGCTGAAGCCACGATCGTGTTGTATAAATACAGATGATTCGAGTCCTAGTCCTTCGCGACAGGACGTGTTTGGAGAATCTAGATATTCAAGAGATTTAGATCCTCCAAATTGTAATGGAGGAAAATTGAACACTGTCGTGAGTTTAAAGACTTAAAAAATCAATACATAGCACAACCGGTGTTCACTCACTAGCGGCAACAGCCTGAAACTGCACAGCAATCGAAGAGAAAGGCAGAATTATCCATGGGGTGCATGCTGCCATCCTCCTATTGACATGGTCAGGCAGACCTGTGCATAAGGTGTTATGATGGATTCAAGCCTTGAAATCATATTTGTGGTCAGGATTAATGGAGGTTTTCATCTGCTATCTGCTGCTACTTTAAAAACAAAACAAAAATCTTTCTGAGGCTTAAAAGATAAATACTAAAACAGCACATGGGTATAGAAATCTCATTAACTGATAACTCAGGACCACTGATGTTAAAATTGTTGTTTTGTTTTAGTTCATACAGGTACTACATTTACCTGGGTCAAAAATCAAATAACATTAAAAGGTGTACAATAAAGACTCATTCCCACACCATTCCTTAATTACTCAGTTCCTACCCTCTACTTACTGATACATTTGTATTGCTGGGGTTTTTTTGCATTGTTTTTTTTTTAATTCCTTCTAAGATTCCATTTAAAAAATATGAATGTATTATTATAACTCTCTCCCCCCCCTTTTTTTTATACAAAAGGTAGCATACAGAGCATTAAGACCAAGGTCTCTGAAGCCAGACTGCTGATGTTCTAACCCTAGTTCTTCTACTAATTAGCTGTGTGTCTTTAAGCAATTTTCATAAACTAGTAGTGCCTCAGTTTCCTCACTTGTGTAATGAGGATAATAATAGCCTCTGTCTCATATGGTTATTTGAGGATCAGATGAGTTAATATGTGTATGAAGTACTTAGGACAGGACCTGGCACACAGGGAGCCCTCCATGTGACATGTGGTGCTGGTATCATAGGAGGGGCGGTATCAGGAGTGTGAGCACAGGCCCTGCAGCAGGACTGCCCAAGGTCAAATCTCTCTCTCTCTCTTTTTTTTTTACCTGTAAAATGTAGAAAACAATAGCACTTACTCTTACCGGTTGTTGTGAGATAGAAATGGACAGCGTCTGGCACTTGGTAAGCACTATTGTATTTCATCAAATCCAATATGCCACGGATTGTAAAACACATCATTATTTTGTAGACTAGGAAAGAAAAACCATTCCAATTAAATTAGGACATGCCTTTGACTATAACACATCCTCATTTCAAAAATATTATAAAGTGAAAAAATGTATATCTTAGAATTGAAAAAAATATGGAATTCGAGTGTTAGCTACTAGTCTTATTTTCACTTAAAAATATATCTTGAATGTTGTTCTCTATTGATACAGAGAGCTTCTACTTTCCTTTTTCCTTTTTTTTTTTTAATGGCTATATAGTAATTCATTGTATGAATGAACCATAAATTATTTAACAAGTCTCCTATTAGTTTCCAGTCTATTGCTGTTACAAACAATACTGCAATGAATAACCATGTAGACATGTAATTTTGCAAGTCTGCTAGTACATTCTGTAGGATAAATTCCCAGAATTGGAATTGCTGGGTCAAAGAGTATACTTCTTTGAAATTTTGGCAAGTATTCTAAGCTCAAGTTTAAGTTGCCAGGCTACTTCGAACTAAGGAAATCATGGATCAGGAATGCTTGAAAAGGAATGACCTAATAAAGAAGAGAAGAGAAGAATTAGAAGAGTCACACCAGAAAGGGTAGCCATGTAAATTGGTCAGATTTTTTGAAAGGCATTTTGGCATATCTCTGATATTCTGCTTCTAGAAAGCTATTTTACAGAAATGCTATCACAAGTTACAAAGATGTATACAATGAGAAGCACTTGTGATGTGGCAGACAGTTCAAAGTGCTCTACAGATTTGAACTCGTCTAGTCCTCACAGCTCTATGAGGTAGCAGCCCCCTATCCCAGTTTCATAGGTATGGACACTAGTAACACAGGGAGAGTAAAGCTAATAAGCTGCAGAGATAGGCCTGGACCTGAGCAGCTTGGTACAAGCCTGTGCTCTTGAACATATACAAATATGCTATTTTGATATATTTTTTTAAAAAATTGAGAAGCCCGAATGTCTGCAAGTGAGTTAGTTAATATCATTACAGGCCCACACTGTGGGAAACAATGCAACCGTGATAAAGAATGAAGTAAATCTTTATATACCAAACTCCATCTATGTCCATAATCGATTGTCTCATTAAAAAAATTAAAAGGAGGCTGCAGGGCAGCTTGCACAGCATGATGACATTTTGATATATGTGAGTATGTGATGTATCAATCAGATAGATAGATAGGTGATAAATAGATATTAAGAGGTCTAGAAGGATAATTTAACAATTAAGGGTATTCACACCAAATACTCTGGGTGTGAGAGAGTAGGGAAGAGGGACTTCATTTTGTATTCTTTCAAATTATTTGAATCTTTTAAATGATGAGCAATTCCTTCTATGACCTGTATGTTATTTTTAAGAGGGCATTTGATTCCAGACTACTAAAATTTTTCTTTTTCCTTGCACCAGCGTTATCAGAAACACCAAAAGTGATTGGGTATAAAGGGCACTATGGACCTTGTGAGTTAAAAAAAAAAAAAAAGAACCAACCCTGATTCAGAGATAAATAGCACTGATCTGTACTACCTAATTACTTGGAAAATGATTCAGCATTTTCCATTACCTGGCAAATGCTTGTCTTCTAAAATCACTTTCAAATACTAATACTCTTTCCATGACTAAAAGATAGTTTAGCTTTCTTTAACACTTTTAATATTGTTTCCTCCATTTCTAAGTTTCTTTTTTCTTCCTAGAATCTTTCCAAGCTGACTTGAACTTTCTCTAAACATCGACTGGTTAACATAAAATATGAGATATTTTGCATCACGATGGGAAAGGTGTCTATGAATGATCCTAGAGGGAATCTTTTTTTGAAAGGTCTAGTCTAGGCTAAGGTGGGAGACTAGGCCTGGGCCCTCTGGTGAGAGAAAAGTCACTGATGATTTCAGGAGAGCAACGCACTGCTGCCTAAAAACGGGGCCGTCTGGCACCAATTTAGCCCACCCCGTGGAGGAACCCTGCCCTACCCACTCATACCTCACTGACCGTGGTGCTCTCTGGGAAGGAGGAGAATCGCTGAAAAATGATGGTTGAGAACTTTGGAGAGTCATCTGAAATCGCAGAAAGGGGATTTTTAAGGTATCAGTTTGAACTCCACCAGGCCTGCTGAGAAGAGGACTAAAGGTATCATTTTCTCATAAAGAACGTCTGTGTTGCTAAGGTTCTTAGCAGGTAGCATCTATTTCAGTATACCTGACCCTCTAAGGATGAAATTGTTACACTCCTGCTTCACGCTCTGGATAAAGTTTCCATCAGGGACCGTAATTTTTTAAGCCTCTTCTGCCTTTTATTACCCTTTTCATACTTCTGGAGGTAAGCAACTCACCTTCCTCCTTCACCTTAGTAATTTTTTTGGCTCCCATTCTTCTGTTGAAAGTTTTCTGGAGTGTGGGGCATTTGGAAGCCTTTTTTGGAGAAAGATTCTTGGTTCTGCCTTCTTCTTTCTTGTTTATTCTAAAATATATTGTGTGTTGCACGGGGAGCTTGTTTTACTGTTCTCTGACTCACCATTTAATATTTTTCCCTGGTATCTTGGAGGTGACTATAAGATTCTTGAACCGATATGATTCATGAACTTGAAACCCTCTTTGTTTCCAGAAGCCAGAGGAATCTGCAGTCTCTGGCCTTGGTCAGTGGAATTTCTAAGCTGGAAGTCATATCTAGGGTTTTAAAGCGAAAAGGGACAGAATTTGCCATCTTCTTTCAGATCTTTCCCATCACTGCTTATCTTCACTGGTGGATATTTACTCCTGGTACTTTGGTGTTTGTGCTTTCTTTCCTTTTCCCTCTCCTTTTCTTGATTTTCCTCATTTAACTAAAATATTGTCTTAATTTCCTTCTGCTTCATGGAAGTATTCAAAACATCTATATGTTTTAGCTGTTCTTCCTTCATGATGAAAGGGGGCAAATATGGAACCTGGAAGTAAGCCTTCTTCCTATTCCTGTGTCATGTCAGGAACATGTTTTTGATGGAGTGGCCCTCCTCAGCGTTCTCCACCTCCCCTGTCTTTCTTCTCCTTTCATCACAGCCCTTGAACCTCCTGCAAAGCTCTGCATGTTACCCTAAGCCCTTTGCTCAGGAAGTTCCCTGTTCAAATCTGAGTAAAGATGTCTGCCTCTCGTGCTTTACTGGATATAAGCACCACTTCCTGCATCTTTTTCTTCTTTTTTTTAATTGCATCTTAATGTGAAATTTTCTAGCCTCCTAGATTATGTTACTTCTTGGAATCCAGCATCTCACTGGGCTACAGCAACCCAAAACTTCCCTGTTCGATTTTTTCTTTGTTACCAACAGGTTATTTAGAAGTTGCCCCATGACTTTAGTCCCTGATTATGGTATTGCACACTTCAAAATTTGTTAATAGGGTGTTAAGTGTTCTTATCATAAACAGAGAAACAAACAAAGGACATAGCAAACTTTGGGAGGTGATGGATACGTCTATTACGTTGTTTGTTATGAAGGTATAATGAGTGTGTATGTATGTCCAAACTCATAAAATTAGACACATTAAATATGTGTAATTCTTTGCATTTCAAGTATGCCTCAATAGAGTTGTTTCGAAATAAATCAATCCAATTTTTATAATGTTCTGCAAGTAAATATGCTCAAACTTTGCCCCCAAAGGGACAAATATAAGTGATCCCTCTCCAGGATATTCTTTCTAGGTTTTTTGGACTTCTCAACCAATTCCTCTTTTTTGAATATCATGTGTGTATACACACACTCAGTGGACAAAGTGAATAATCTCCATATTAATGTTTTTTTTTTTTTTAACAACTTAGAACTTTTAACATTTTGTATTGTAGTTGCTCCTGGGTTGGATGAAAAAGCCATGGTTTGTCACTGATGTGTTGGGTTACCGTGGGTGACCTTTTCCACTTGTCATTTAAGTTCTTACATTCCTGACTACCTCAATCTAAATTGATTTCTTTTTTCTTCTGAATTTTTACAACATCCATTCATCCATTCTGAACTCAATATACATATTAAGTATCTCCAACACACTAGGCTCTACACTAGGTGCTGGATATGATGGGAAACAAGACAGACGTGATCCATTCATCATTGAGCTTGCAGAGCTACTTCTGTTCTTAGAGAAGACAATTATATAAGTAACAGCGAAGTGTGATGAATGTCAGGATGGAGAAGTCAAAGACGTTAGGAGAATAGCAGGGCATACATAGGTTTTAACTATTCTAGTGATGGGAAGGACCTCTTTTGAGAAGTGGCATTGAAAGATAAAATGAAATTAGCCAGACCAGGAGATTGGGCAGGAGTTATGCAAGCAGAAGGCCAGAAGGCAAGAATACCTGGAAACAGTTCAGGAAAACAAAGCAAAACAAAAAGTACCTACCTGGAATGTTTCCTGACACCAATCAATTCTCTAACATGAGTTGAGTGTTCAATAATTCAATTCTGAAACTATGCAGTTAGTGCTCACCCCACAGCTTAAGGGCTCGGTCCCACAAGACTGCCCCCATTTCAGATGCCAGTTGCAAGTCTCAGCCCACCCATACTTTTGACTGGCTATAAATTGGGGGTTTCGATTACCCCTTCACTGGGTTTGGTAATTTGTAAGATCAGCTCACAGAACTCAGGAAGGTGCTCTACTTACATTTATCAGTTTATTATAAAGAATATGAATCAATAGCCAGATGAAGAGGCACAGAAGTGAGGAAGCATTCAGAGCACAGAAACTTCTGTCTCCATGAAGCTGGAGTGCACCACCCACCCCAGACGTGGACCTAGTCACCAACTACAAGGCTCTCGGGATCTTGTTGACGCGTGTTTATAGGCCTTAACCTCCAGGCTCCCCTCCCCAACTTCCCAGAGGTCACTGGGTGGAGCTGAAATTTCCCACCCTCTAATGGCTTGGTCTTTCTGGTTAGACTAGCCCCATCCTGAGGCTATCTATTAAAGGCCCCATCTTAAGTCACCTCAATAAACTCAGGTGTGCTAAAAGGAACTCCTTATGAATAACAAAAGACGCTCGTGAAATCCCAAATGTTTTAAGAGCTCTATGGCAGGAAAAGAAACAAAGACCAATATTTATTTTATTATACAGCAGACTACAAGGAGCAAAGAGAGTTTCAGGTAACCAATGGTAAGAGAAGAGGCCTGAGATATAAGAAACAAGAAAGACTTGTAGATGGGGTTAAAGAATTTTTACTTTAGGTTAGGGCAGTGGGAGCCACTAAGAGTTTAAGTAGAGGAACGACTGGGATGCAATTTTCATTTTATAAAGATCTCTCTGGAGAGCTGATTAGAGGAATGAGACTGGAGTCAGAGTATAGTAAGAAAGCTATTGTGGAGACAATGATGGCCTTGGGAGATCTTCGAGATGGAATGAAATAGTTGGAATCGTGAGAAGGTTGAGCCGCCCAGCTTTAATTTTGGATGCGTTGTGATCTCTACCATTCTTCAGGCAATTACTTATGCTCTTCCTTAAAACATTTATTTTCATATTTATTCCTACTTCTTTAATGTTATTATTTGACTTTTCCATCTCTCCAACATTCCTTAAGAGCTGAGATCACCTCTCATATTTAATCCAAATTTAATTTTTTAATTCTTTGGGTTATTTTGAAGATCCATGTTCAATGAGATAAGATGGTAAAGCTTTGAATATCATGCATATGCAACAGATTATTATCATAAAGGAATTACCTAACTGCATTAGATTAGCACTGCCCAGAGTATGCTGGTCAGGAAGAAAAAAGCCTGGTGTACTCTCTCTTGTGTGGTTGATTCTTAAATTGTGACTTAAATTTAACAAAAAATAGCCAAATAATATTAACTTCAGCCAGAGGGAAGCTGGAAAAATGTTTATTATTGATAATAGACAAGAGTTGGGTAGCTACTAGTTGCAGATTATCTACTGGAGTAATCCTAATGCCTCAACTCTAATTGATATTGTTAAAAAACAAAATTCAACTGAGTAAATTTGAAGATCTAATAGGCTTTATTGAGCAATTCATGAATCAGGCAGCAACTGGAAGGGTGCTGAGGGATTGTACCAAATGGATGCTTTTTATAGGAAGGAGGGTGGGACAGGGAGCTTTTAACAAATGAAAAGAAAGGATTGGTTTTGGGCAGAGACAGTTTTCTCTGGAAAATAATTTTTATCATGCAGATTGCTTCTTCTTTCTATGGGGGATGAAGACAGGGGCCTACCTGACACCATACAACAGATTACCTTATGGCGCTTGACCAAATAATTACAGACTGGTTGATTAAGATTATGTTTCCAGGAGAAGTGGAAACTACAGTTAGATCTAGTATTAAATCTAGGTTTGGTACCATGGGCTTTCAGCATGAGTGATACCATTTTGGGCCTATAGTTTTCTCTTTAACAGTTTGAACTCACAAGGTAGGAAAAAATTAGGCTTTCTTCAATATTTCTGTGAATTCCCTGGACTTATATTTTTGTGACACCTCAAACTCTAAATGTCTTTCTTTGCTGTGTGGCCATACCTTTATCTCTACCCCAGAATTGCCTCAAATGTTGAATATAACCCTTTCTTTTTGATGCCCACTAACACTGCTCTCACAAAATAGCTTTGTGTACTAGACATTTATTGGAAATTTGGGGGGAATGGATTGCATCATAAAGAGGGTTGGGTTGCAGAATTGTCCAGAGATCTCTGTTATTAAAAAGCTTCCTCAATTTTCTACCCACTAGGGCTTTAGTCTCTGGCCATACTGCTTAGTTTTCCTTTTTCCTCTTCTTTGTTCTTCCTCATCCTGAAATTCTTGTTCACTTCTTAGGTGGAGCAATTCAACTATCTTTGTTTTTTCCTCCCCTACCCAAGTCCTCAGAGCCTCACCTTCTACCCACAAGGGGCCTAACAAGGTATTTTTCTACACAATGACATTTCCTTTTCTAAAAGGAACTCTGGTGCCAGCTGATAAAATAATAACTTCTCTTATCTGCTACAACAATGACAAGGTTGCCAAATCATGTTTATTCCTTGGGAGCTCTGACATTAGTTGGGCCTTCTGGCCAAAGGGAAAAGTAATGGGTCTTGACTCCTGGTAATTTAGGTTTGCATCCATTATGTCATTTGATTTGATGTTCTCAAGTTTGGGAGAAAAGCTGGGTAGTTCTCATTAGTCCATTTTATGAGAGGTAAAAGCAGGGTTTAGAAGTGTTCAGGAACTATAGGAATGAGCTTCTTAGCTTGAACTCGAACCCGGATCTCAGCTCATTCAATTCTCTTTCCCTTGAGAGTTTTCATGAAAATAGAAAATATCCCTTGTTTGTTAGTCAAATGAACTGTTCTGAGAATAAACTTGGCTCCCCTGTAGAGAAGGTCAAAAGAGACATGGATTATTGGCAGACTGGTTTTACATAAGTGCTGGAAGAAAAGATAAGCCGTCAGCAGATGCTTTTCTGCTTGAGACTGAAATGTTATCCCCCCCAAGATAACCATCTGAGGCTGTTAGGAGAGGCTAAGGTGAGCAAGAAATTCAGCAGGACTGCTGGGATCCACCTCTCAAGGCATTCTAACAGGGACATCATTCCCTCACCTCTCCCATCCATACCCTATCCTCGAAGGCCCACATTCCACTCCCAAACAGCCTCCCGAAAGTCATCCTTGACAGCCACACACAGATTGCCTCTCTTGGTCCTGAGAATCCCATTGACAATCACTCTTTGCTTTGAACTATTAGTGTGTTCTAGATCAGTGACTTTCAAAACTAGTTGATTATGACCCGCAGTGACAAACACATATTTTACCTTGCATCTCAGTACACCACCCTCTCCCTCTCTCACACACACAAAGCAATGCACACATATACTACTGAACAAAGTTTCATGCACAGATATTTACCCTTATTTTGTATGATGCACACTAACATCTCTTTTCTATTGTACTTAATTCTACTCTATTCTACTCAAAAATGCTGGTTGCAACCCGCTAAATTGATTTCATGACCCCCTACAAATAATTATTCCTTTAAACTTTTTGCAACTCGGAGTGTGGTATTTTACCGTATACTGCAGCCCACTTCCCTCATCTCCCTCCTTATTGCTCCACGTTTTCCCAATTCAGTTACCTTTATATCTCGCTGGATACTCCCAGGGACTCCTCACCAGCCTCCTTGCTCTTAGTCTCTCTTTCTTTTTATTCCTCCCCATTGATTTTTCTTGAATGCAAATTTCATCTGATCATTCTGATGCTTAAAAATCTCCTGAGGCTTTCCATTGCTCGAAAGCGCATTCCAAATAAATAGTCTGAGTACAAGATCCTTTGCGGACTGTCTAATTGCCACCTCCTATTTGGTTTCGGAAACTCAAGGCCTTTGTGATCCCCTCCCCACTCCCCATACAGACTCACACCATCACATCAGCTGTCCTTTTCAATGACTTTGCACATGCCGTTCCCTGACTAGAGTGCCTCTCCCTCTCTTCCCTGGTGGAAAATCGCTTTGACTTCAAGAACTTAGTTTACTAGAAAGAATCTTGTCATTTGTGACACCATGGATGGAGCTTTATGCTTAGCAAGATAAGCCAGACAGAGAAAGACAAATATTATATGATAGCACTTCTATGTGGAATCTAAAAAAGCCAAACTCATAAAAACAATGACCAGAATGGTGGTTACCAGAGGCTGGAGGTAGAGGAGTTGGGGAGATGTTGGTCACAGGGTACAAACTTACGATAAACAAGTCCTGGAGACCTAATGCATAGCATAGTGATTATATTCAACAACACCGTATTATGTACTTCAAAATTGCTAAGAGATTAGATCTGAAATGTTCTTACCACACATACAAAACTAATAACTGTGTGACCTGATAGAAGTGTCAGCTAGTACTATGGTGGTCATATATTGCAATATATAAATATATCAAATCAACATGTTATTCACCTTATACTTACACAGTGTTATATGTCAACAAAAAGTAGAACCGAGATTATCTTTCACCATGAGGTCTTCCTCTGTCTGGTATGTTTTGGTCATGTCTATATATGGCTCTAATATACTACTTATTACACTGAATTGTAATTACTCATTCACATGTCTGCATCCCTCAGTAAACCTAAGGCCAGTGACTTGTATATCTCAATCTGTTTTATATCACTGGCACCTAATGTAATGCTGTTGTCCAACAGACGTTAATTGAAAATTAGCAAATGAACACTATTCTTCAGTTCCATATCATTAATTAAATTTCCCCCATCCTATATGCTCTTAATCTCTCTGGCCATTTTAATGATAGTTACATACGTGTATGTGCATGTGCACATGCATGCATGCATATTGAGAGGAGTGGAGAGGGCGGTTTTTATAAATAACATTTGTCTATCTGTAGTCCCAGATATACCTTCTCCCCACGCCAGCCAGAAGTATTTATTGTCTGAGGGATGATCAGGTTTCTGATAGCAGGAATTTTTAAAAAGCTATGGCTAAGACAATACTCTTGATAACCAAGAGTTTTGATTTGAAAAGAAAGGACTCAATGCCAGAGAAGCAGGCCATAGAGTTTTAAGCCACAAATAGTAGACTAAAACGAGGATGCATGGAAAACCAGGGCACCCTGCTCCTTCATAGGCAAGATTGAGAACTGGGGATCCTTGGGGTGGAGAGGGAGGAGGTCAGTCGGTGGGACCAGATCTAGAGGGATCAGGGAAGGCCAAATCAGCATCAAGTGGATTCGGGGAAGACTGAGCTAAGGCCCAGTGAAAATCTGTCACCAGCTTTGCTTGTGCAGGGATCTATGTGAGCTGTGTATCTCAGTGGCGGGGAGCTGGGGCCCTCCTGTCAGAACCCTGCATTTCAGAAAGTTTCCAACAGAAGTAACATCTGGCCAGAGTCTACTCACCCTGTCCAACTACCCACATGGGCAGAGGGGCAGTGGTGATGTGGGAGGAAAAGCCAAGTGCCACGGTGGACTGTACAGAGAACAAGTTGGAGATTCCACCCCAGGGAAAACAGTTGTTGGCAAATCCTAAGCTTTTGCATGTGTTTAAAATACTTTTAAAACTAAAAATACCTTCTCTTATTGAAAAATCATTTATTATAGCAAAATGCAGATATTAAAAAACATTGAATCAACCCATTATCCTATCTCTCTGAGCTAATCATTGTTAATCATCTCAGTCCTTGCAGACATTTCCCTCTGCACTGCATAGAATTTTAATTACAAATTAGAGTGGAAGCTCTTTGAGAGCAAGAGCCACATCTTGTTCATTTCCTTAGTCCCAGCACCTGGGATAATACTTGGTGCAGAAAAGGCGCTTGACAAAAAGGTTTTTGAATGAAAACTCTCAAATCTCCCTGTAGGCAAAGAGAGGAAGAAAACTAACCTATTTTCATTATCATTACAAATGATTTAGTCAAAGTATAAACAAGTATGTGAATTTCAGACATCCTGAGAGGCTGATGGGGGACAAGTTAGGGTGAGAAACCCTAGGGCGGCTGGGGGGCTTTCGCAGGACAGCGCCAAGCAGCCCCAGAGGGCAGCCAGGCCTTTCAGTGGTAAAAGAATTCAAGTTTTTGGATTCCTGTCAGCTGGTCCAAAGGACACTTACTTGCTAAGCAGGGTGCAGCCAGCACTGCCCGAGGTCCCCTGTTGGGGGTGGTGCTGGTTTAAGAAAGGTATAGAGCTCCGTGCCTACCTCTGCGGAGGACCCCATCTGTGAGCGGGGGGCGGCTTATCTCCCATCCCAGCCCTGGTTCCATTTCTGGGAGGTCTCCTTCTCCCTCTACTCCCATACTCCCTTCTTTCCTTACTCCCGCCTGCACCACTCTCCCCCACCCCCGAACAAAAATGTGCATTCTAAAGTCTGTTCTAACCACCGCTGCAGCCCACGCGCCCTTCTCCCCCTTCCCCGAGCACTGCCCACTGCTTGGGAGCCCCGACCCAGCTTCCCGCTTCAGGGCTGCCCTCAAATCCTTCTCCCTCGCAGCAGCACGGGAAGTGTCCATTCCTGCTTCCAAGCCTTTCCTTGGCTCCTCGTCGCAGCGCGTGGAGTCCAGCTTCCCGGGGCTAGGAGGCCGCGCGACCCCTCTTCCTCTGGCCCGGGGCTGTATTCGTGCCTGGGACGCCACTCGCGTTTCTCTCATCTGGAACTTCCTGGAGACTGAACGGGCTGGAGCTGCTGAGCCCCAGAGCTGGCCTGAACCCCTGCTCCTCCCTCCCTTTCTTTTCTTCCTACCCCTTCAAGTTCCCTGTTCTTCCTTCGGCCACCTCCTCGGCCCCAAGCCTCATCGAATTGCAGACTCTCCAGGCTCCTCCCTATCATTGTCCCATGCCGGGGGCGGGGAAGCTGCTCAAGGTCACAGAGCAGGTCAGGGGCTGGGCTGGGATAGAAACTCAGATCCAGCCTCTTTCCAACTATTCAGGGCAGGCGGCCTCTGGGGAAGAAGGTGAGGTGAGCGCCCTCCTCTGGCCGCTTTTTGGAGACAGATGAGGTGGGGGTAGTGGGAAAGACGGCTGACCTCTTTTGAGCCTCCCTCCTCCTATACTTGGGGTATTTCAGATCCTGGCTATCCCGTGTGCCTGCTTTGCAACGATGCCCTGGTGCCTCTTGCTGGGTCATTAACTCTGGGGTGGGGTGGCAGGTGGCAGAGTGAACCCATTTTGGGAAAAATCGACTTGATGGGAAGGCCATAATCTGCCACCTGCTGGCTGGATTCAAGCTCCTAGAAAACTTCCTGGTCTTTGAATCTTGCCTTAATCACTGTGACCTTGAAATCCAAGGTCTGTCTTCAGTGTCCCTACTTCCCTTCTCCCATTTGAACCCACCCCTTTTCATCGTCCCTGTGCTTCCTCCACTCCATCTGTTAACCCTATTCACATTAGCATTTCTATTTGGGGGGATCTGAGTGTGAATAGGGCAATGCAAGGGCAATGCTTAACCCAAAGGGACTGTGCATTAATGGGAGGATTCCAGGCAGTATGACAGGCCATGTGTAAGGAAGAGGCTGTGGGACAAGAGCTTCCAAAAACTCCTCAGACAGACCCCTGTAGATGTTCACCTTGTCTCTCTAAGAAAGGCTGACCCATTTGTGTTTGTTACTGAATTAAAATTCCAAGGAAAGTCAAGGTGTAGGTTGTTACCAAATAGAAACATGCAGAGAATACAAGGAGCTTCTGCTAAAGTCCCAGACAGGGCCCTCTTCCCCTTCCTGCATCACAGGTCTGCAGTCCTCAGGCTGGCCAACCCAGGGGATGTGGTAATGCTTCCTGTGGTCAAGGTAAGTGCCTGCTCCAATTCCGTGCAGCAAGGCCGAAGGGTGGAGGCCTTGTGTGTAAGGGAGTGTGGGGGAGAGGGGGTGGGTTCAATATGAAGTCATTCCCCACAGTGAAGAAACAGCCACGTTCTGCACGGTCCACTGGCAGTCTGGGATGTTTGCCCAGCAGCAGGAGACAGTCTATAAATGCCTAAGTCCATCTTGGGATCTCAGGAGGCTGGCTGGAAGAGAACCTGGGAGTCAGCAAATTCCACAACAGCTGCCTACTCTATGCTGAAGCAGAGGGTGAAGTTCATTCCAGCCTCCAGGGTGAAGCTCATTCCAGCCTCCTATATCCTGCTGGGAGGCATAATGCCCATGGATTCACCACTGGCTGGAGACCCTTGAGGGCAAGCCTGATTCTTTCCTGTCTCTGGATTCCCAGCATCCTGTACCGAGTAGATCCAGCTACTCAGTGTGTGTTAGACTGAGTTGAAAATCCAAGTCGATTTCATGGGGCAGGACAAGGAGTTCTAAGCATGCCCAGGAGGGACCTCTCCAAATAAGAGAATGATTTGGAGTTTAGCCTAAGATGTCCTTAATGAAGAAAAGAAAAGAACAAATACCTGGTGGAAAATATGGCAGTGGGAATGAGTTCAAAGAGCTGGGGGTAGGGTGGGGCTTACTCTCCTCCATTGTTACAATAACTGAAGCAATTTGGTGGGCTGGTCCAAAACTGGAACAGGATCAGCATAAGAGACTAGGCATGGAACAAATTCTAGTGTATGAAGACCCAAAGGACACGCAGATAACCAATGAGGAATTGAGGGGTTAGTTAACAAAGCAGTGGGGAAACAGGTTACTTGGTGGAGAAATCACACTTGACCTTGATCTTGGACAATTTGACATAATGAGTAATGATTAAGGAGCCACCCAGGTAAGCTCAGAATTGGTGGGACAGAAGCACACATGAGACAGATCACTTGGTCCATTCACCTGCTCCCTGGGCCCAGGCGGGGGGAGCTTCAGTCAAGGAACCAGCTCCATCTTCCTCAGTATCCTAAGAGAAGGATCTTATGAAGGCCGGGCTCTCAATGACTGTAGCAGTTCTTTCAAGCCCAGGACTTTGTGAACTGATCTAGAGCAGAAACTCCAAGGGCGTCTTTGTTCAAATTCACGTTTAACAAAAATACTTTTTTGCATCAACCACTGTAGGAAGGCAGCCTGCTGCTTCCCTTCCCCTCATAGATTTCTCCTTCGCGCCACTTGTGCTAGACAATGGGTGGTCTTGGGGACTTATTCCGTTCTCCCAACTCCTGTATAATAGAAACTTTAGTGGCAGATCAGGAAGGGACCCTGAAATTGTCTAATCCTCTCATTTTAGAGATGGAGAAAGTGAGGCTCAGAGAGGAGAAGTGGATTACTCAGTGTCATGCACTCTGTCACGGCAGAGCTGGGGCAGCCCGTCACTGCTCCTCTGCAGCCCTTTATTCATTTTCTCTCTAGCTCTCTTTCCTAAGACTTTGTTTTCCTCTGGCTCTTCTGAGTTTCCTGTGGTGTCCACACGGCTACATGCTTGTCCATCTTGCAGCCTGACAACTCTGCTCCATTACAACCCTGGCTTGGTGAGCGATGAGGGTGTTCCAGTGGCTGGCAGTCCCTGCCTAGCATCCATGGCTCATGACAGGCCCCAGCCCTCCTCCCAGGACAGACTTGGCCCAGCACTGAGACTGGCTGGGAACTGGGAGCATGTGCCTTCTCTGGCTCTGGGTTCATGATATCCATATCCCTTTGTGTCTTCCCCACCATACCCCAGCTGAGTGACCTCAAGCATGTCTCGACCTGACCGCTCTTCTTGAAAATAGGAATGATATTAGCACATACCACCTAGAGTTGCTGTGAATGGAGATCAAGAGCCGCGTATATGGAACAGTTTTTTTGTAAACTGAGAAGTATCATTCCAGTGTAAAATGTTGGTGTCCTCCAGATCCCAATACAGGGCTAGATACAGAGCAGATGCCTGCTGAGTAAGTGCAGAATGGTGCTTCTCGACTGGGGGCTATTTTGACACCCCAAGAAATATTGGGTGATATCTGAAGACATTTTTGTTTATCACACCTGGATGGGGGTTGCTATGGCATCTGGTCTGTAAAGGCCAGGGATGCCGCTAAACACCTTGTAGCGCATAGGACAGCCTTCATAGCAAAGAATTATCAGGCCCCAAATGTCAATAGTGCTGAGGTTCAGAAGCCTTGCCGAAGTGAATGAAAGTGTGAAATTATATCTGTAGATACAGATGTGGTTTGTTGTTCCAGAAAGGCAAAGGAGCTGTGCCTGGGGAGTTGAACATCAAGATACCATGGTAACCAAGAGCAGCAACCACCTGGGGTTAAATGAGATGGCCATGCCCAAGTTTGATAAGTTGAAAACATTTTATTTCAATTCTATCCTTGGGAGGCAGCATAAATAATCACAGAAGACCACAAAGGTCCATGGGGAAGAAAAAAAAGCTCAAGAAGTGTGGGGAGGGGGCGATGAAAGCTGACACTGTCTAGCGTCAGGGGAGAGTGAGGAGACCCTGCGTTAGCTGGCCTAAGGCGAAACTTTCTCGGGGAAAAAGCCCAAGAGGTTGGGAGGCTTTCCCTGCGCTGGTCACCTGCAAGGGCTTAGGGAGCCCCAGCCTGTGTGGATGGGTGTTCTGCAGGGTGGCCATGGGAAAGGCAGGTGTGGAGCATAATGTGTCTAGTAGATCCTAGCGACTGAGAGAGAAGGGCGGATACCCATTTCTTGATTCCCAGGCCTGATCTCACCCCCAAACTGTGACTTTTCTAGATGAACAGTGTTTATGAACCCTGTGGGTAGCGGGAAATGAAGGGAGAAAAGGAGGAAAAAAAAGAAAATGTGTAGAAGACCAAATGAAATGTGGTATCTCAGAGTCGTGTGACCTCGGGCCACTGCTCAATTTCCTTATCTGCAAAATGGAGAGAGTGCTCCCTACATCCTGGAGCGAATGTGAGACTCAAATGAGATCCCATGTGCCGAAGAACTAGGTAAACTTTAAAGTGCTATACCAATGTGAGGGGCTGTGGTCATTCTACAAGTGTAAGGCTGAAAGTGGCTGAGATAATAGTGGCGAGAGACACACACAGAGCATCATCCGCCCCTTGAAGCAATCTGACCCTAGCTCTGCCTTCCCCAGGGCTGGACTCCACACTCCTCAGCCTTGGCTTCTAGGAAGAAGAGGCCTCATCTCAGAGGGAGTCCCCTGGTGGGGAGCAGAGGGTAGAGGCCAGGGGGATGGAGGGGCACTGAGTGTGAGGGGCCTCAACTGGGCAGTGTGACACATTGGCACTACTGGTGTTGGGCAGACGGTAGAAGTGGCTTCCAGTTTTATTCTGCAGATACCTGGGCACTGATGAAGCCCCCAGGGGATTGGCATCTTGATGCAGTGGGCAGGGCTCTGGCCTAGGGTTGGACATTCTAGGTCCTGGTCTTAGGTCCACTGTTGACCTGCTGAGTGACTTAGTAAGTGCAACCCTCAGTTTTGTCATTTGTAAAATGGGGACACTATTCTCTACCCTGCCTGCCTCACAAATTAAATGGGAAAAGGGTATTGCAAGAGCTTTGAAGAGAATCATGGGAAGGCAAGGGGTCATTATGGCCTTGGCAAACAATCCTCTTAATTCCCTGAAGTCAAGAGAGACGGGGCAAGAGACAGAAAGGAGCGGGGCTGCTTGCAACCCTTGTCAGGTGAATCTGGCTTCCAGGGCTGCTGAGGGAGGTGGGGGAAGGAAGGGAGAACAGGTGATGCCTGCCATACAGCCCTGACAGTGTGGTCCATCAGGGATGCTATGAGCCCCAGCAGTGGGTGCTGAGATGTCCTAGCAGCAGCCCTTTTGCAGGGGAAAAGTTCCAGTTCTAATCTACTGGGGTCCTGGTTTCTTCCTCTGCCCCTTGGTCCATTGAGGGCACCCCTCAGAGAGTCCATGGTCTTTGCCCAGCCAGGGGAAGCCAAGGCTCCTGGGGTGGCAGGGAAAGGGGCTGCCAGTTGTGGGTCTCCAGGAGAGGTTGGGGACTTTTATTAGCATGAGGTCAAGAGGTCAAAGATCAGCTTCCAGTTCTTGAGGTGGCAGGTGGGGTCCTCAGGCTCTCCCCCAGCTTCCATCATCCTGGCTCTGTCTCTGGGGTCACAGGATAAGAAGAAGTTAAGGGACAAGTAGAAACAACGGAGAGATTGGCTTAGAAAGCAGCCCCACGGGGGAGCTAACAGTTCTTCGGGCTGTTGCGCAAGTTCTTCAGTTCCAGCTGTAGCTGCCGAATTCGGATGTCCTTCTGGGCCAGCTCCTCTTTCAATCGCCGAATCTCATCCTGCTGCCGGAAGAACATTCGGAGGAGCTGAATGGAGGAAGAGAAGGGGCCACGGAGGGCCAGGCCAGGAGAGAGCAAGTGAGAAGGTGATTTCTCGAGTGGGTACCCTGAACCCCACTCTCCCCATAGAAGCCTCTGGTCTTCCTCCCTCAGGTCTTCCACTGCTCCCTCCACTTTAATGTCCCAGGTGACTAATGTCACCACAGTTCTCCCTTCTCCAGACACAGCTCATGGCTCCTACTTTCCACTGCAACATAGTAAAAACAGACCTGATTTTTGTCCTGGTCCTGATTCAGGGTCACTGAGGAAGGGGTGAGTCCATACAGGCCAGTTTTCCAAACATCCCAAGCTTATCTTTTTAGAGGTCCAAACCTAATACTTTTAGTTACCATTCCGGATGGAAATCTTTCTCAAATGTTTTGCATCCTTCTCTTCTTGAGGAAGCTTAGGATACAGAATGGAATCCAGCTTTTTTCCTGGTATTTTGGGACAAACACAGGCACACCAAAGTTTGTACCGGGCAGTGATTCATTTGCTGGCATGGGCAGAGCACGGGTATCTGACAAACCCTCACTTAGATGGCCTACTGGGTTAACCAGTCTCTCCACTTCTTCTGTAAAACAGACTGACAGATACCCACAGAATACTGGGCTCTGGAAGACAGAGGCCTGTGAGGACCCCACACGCTTGAGTCGAATGTTACCAACAAGCAGTTGGGTTTGTCCTCAGCCTTCCTGGTGTGAGTCTCATTTGTTCTTGTAATTACACCGTTTAATTAAATATGATATAAACTGATGAGATGAGTACGAAGGAGAGTTGCTGTTTTTATAAAAACTATATCGAATGTTTTAGAAAAATCTTGGTAAAGGTGATGCTAAAAATGTTGCTGGTAATGAGGTGTGGGTGATATAATCACAAAAGATTGGGGAATAGTCTATATCTTGATTGTGTGATAGTGGTTATATGACTCTTAAAACTTTTACACATTTGTCAAAACTTATAGAACTGTACACAACAAAGGATGAATTTTATCGTAAGTAAATTAAACCTCAATAAATCTGTCTTAAAAAATAAGTGAGGAAAACTTTGAAAAAAATAGGGTATTTATTTATTTATTTATTTTTCTCAGATTGATTTTAAGTTCTTGTTGCAGGTAAAAAAAAAAAAAAAAAAAACCCTGGAAATTGGAGTTAAAGCTTGATTTATTTGGCAAAGACATACCAGATCCCAAACAGGGATCTCCTCAAAGAAATGGTCTTGGTCCTGCATCAAAATATATTGAACGAATCGATATGTTTTAAATGAAAATAAATGGTTTAAAAAAATGTAGATATCATTTTTATGATTCCTCTCCTTTAACTGACCTTTTTATTTTTATTTTTTTTAATTAACCAACATACTAGTCCTGGTTTCATCTGAGGGAAGATGCTATTTGCTCCTACACATCCCTATGCCTTCCAAATTATCAAATTTTTTTTGCATTATTTTTGTCAGCTTTTGTTTAAAAAAGTCTTTATTGAGGTATAATTCACATTCCATAAATTTCACTCATTTTAAGTGTGCAATTTAGTGATTTTTTAGTAGTTACAGAGTTGTGCAACCCTAAGTCTCTTTCCCTGTGTCAAACTACTGGTTACCTCTTCACACGTAAACCAATACTATTTACAGCCCCATTTGCTAACGGGATAAACCAGAATTAGCAGGCTCTGAGTGAATTTATTTTCAATGAGCATAGTGCAGAAGCTTTAGTATAGGGAGAGTCTGCTCAGAAACCTTTTAAAATTTTCCTCCAGGTCCTCAGTTCTGATTCATATAGACAAGTTTATAGCTGAATGTTATTCAATTTAACTACTATTCAACTCTGCCTTCTCTACAGCTGGTACAAGAACCGAGCTCAGGCTCTTGTTATGATCCACCTGGGTTAGCATAGCAACTCAGGTACCTCTACCTTCCTAAGGTACTCAGAAAAAAAATATTTTAATGGAAAATGCCAAATATATGCAAAACTATAAATAATAGCGTCATGAACCTGTAAGTACTCATCAGCCAACTTCGACAAATGACATGTGTTACTGCATCTCCTCCTTGATATCTATCTATTCCTGGTATCTATTCCTGCCCACTTCTCCTGCACCACAGGGATCATTTGGGGGAAAAAAATCTCATTTATCACATGATTTCATCCATCTGTCTATAATGGCACATAAACATATTTTATAACAATTATCAGTTTACCTGTCAGTTTCCCCTTTAAGATTGTGAGATCCCAGAGTTTAGGAATAGTCTTATTTTTATAAATAATAGTGATTGATAGTTGTAAGTTGGTGTAACACAAAGCCTCTAAGATGGCCCTTATATTATCCCCTCCCCTCAAGGGTGCGCTAGACCTAGTAATTTGCTTCGAATGCATAGAATATGGCAGAGGTGATGGGATGCGGTTTCCAAAGTTTGGTCACAAAAAGACTGTGGCGCCCATCCTGGACACCCTCTGAGGGAAGCCAGTTGGCATGTTGCGAGTTGCCCTATGGAGAGGGCCATGTGGCAAGGACCTGAGGGGGCCTCTGGCTGATAGCTCATGAAGAACTGAGACTCTTCCTCCACCAACCTGTGAGGAAATGAGTCCTGCCAGCCATCAAGTGAGTGAACTTGGAAGTAAATAAGCCCTCACATGCGACTGCACCCCTGGCTGACAGTTTACACCCTCCTGAGAGAACTTGAGTCACAGCATCCACAGAAACTATGAGATAATAAATGATTGTGGGTTTAAATGATTGTAAGTTGCTACATAGCAATAGATAGCTAATACAGTTAGTCTCCTTGAACACTTCATGTGAGCCAGGGAGAGTGCTAGATAGACACTTAAGGATTATTTCTTTAATGCTCATAGCATTTCATATCCCCATTTTGCCATGAGGCAATGGACTTAGGTCAGGAAACTTGTTTCAGGCACAGCCAGGAAATGGGAGAGCCATTCAAATGCAAGCGGGTCCACATAGCCATCTATACTTCAGCTGCATCAAGCTAAGTGCCTGGCACACAGTAGGCATTCTGTGAATCCTGGCTGAGCTGAACTGTGCTGGCACCAGAGACTGAAGGTGTAGTTGGAAGGAGAAGATTTTGGGGGCATGGACAAGGCCCATCTATGGTTGCCCCTAAATGAGTTGTGCCCATTCCAAATGGTACAAAGAGCATTTCCATGAACACCTGACCTCTTCCACAGAAACAGGAAATTCTCAGACCCCATCATTGCTACAACGCCAGGGAGGAAGGCAGTGCTGGAATGCATGAGCCTGGCTTTCTCGTGCGAGTCAGGAATTTATGTCTCTTATAACACCAAATGACAGCAGCATTCCAGAATGGATTCATGAGGAGACATGTAGCTGTGTGGGTTAGTCGATTTGAGGATTGGGGGAGGGAAATCAATATCCTTGTGATATCTCAGCCTCTATTTATTGGGGTCAGAGGCAATGGAAGCCAATAACAGGCTACTTAAGGTATTTGTCATGGAAAGAAAAAGGCCTCAGAATGAAGCTGGCTTCAAGGCCTGAAGCCCGTAATTGAAATGTAAAGGTTTTGCTCTTCCAGGGCCTGTGGAGGTAATAACTTATATTCCTTACCTCATTCTCTGTCCTGGGTGGGACATTTTCTAATAAATCTATTCCATTGACCACAACACTCTTCTTTTCTTTGATGGGAGCCTTAAATACCATTTTCGAGGACTTCTTATAGCCTTCTTTCAAAGACATCAGCACGGGATCTAAAAAAGGCAAGGGACATATTTTCACTGACAATCGAAGGAACATCGAGCGATGCACTTTCATTTACAGCACGCTTGACGGTTGCCCGAGAGCGAGCGGAAGTTCCAGTGGGAGGATATGCAAGGGAAACGGGGTGAGCCAGACTGAAGGCAGAGCTCGCAGACTCTTAGCCTCTTCCGTGACGCCCGCTCCTCCCTGTGCCTACCTCGGTTGATGCCTCCCAGCCATTCATCAGGAGTCAGAGCTGGCTCCGTGCCTGGCGTCATGGGGTAAATGTCTTCCTGGTAAGAATCTGACTGCAGTGGGGGGGGGGGGGGCACAAAAGAGAGGACAGATGGGGGGCTGCTGCGAAAAGCCCTTGCTCTCTATTCAGACTTTTCTCTCTGCTGACCTCCAACCATGCTACTTGCTTTCTGTCTCCAAGCCTCCGATTTGCATTCACAGTGTCTCCCACTTGGAATTCCCACCCTGAGTTAATTAGTAAGCCAAACTGTCCCGTCTTAGAATGTCCTCCACCCCCCACCCCAAACTGAGCCTGAAGACCCCAGTCCACAGGAAAAGGGCTCCTCCAGGCTTACAACCAGTGGCCAATAAGCTAGAATTCAAAGCAAGGGCCCTTGGGAGCCCCACTCACTCTCCGGGGCACGATCATGGAGATGGGCTCGATCAGGCCCTTGAGAGTCACCAGCTTGTAGAAGCGAAACACCTCGCAGGCCGACACATCCAGCCCGTGTTTGGGCATGACACCTGTGGATAGGCACATGAGGCTGGCTCTGTGGGGTCCCAGGTATCCCCAGTGTCCCTCTTCCCTGATGTCCTTAGCCAGGGGAAAGACCCAGGTGGTGGGCACTAGGTTTGAAGGCAATGACTCATGCAGAGTGGGCTGGGGGCGCTTCTTGAGTCAGCTCTGTCTCTGGTGTTAATGTCTCAAATAAGCCAGACCTGCCTCATCAAAGTGCACGCTTTATAAATGGGGCCCTTGAGGACTGGAAGAAGTTGCAGATATATTGGAATCTAATCTACTCTTTTTATAGATGAGACTCCTGAGGATCTGAAGGGAAGGGTCTTGCCCAAGGTCCAAAGTGTTGTCACAATATAAGCCATAGAACCCATCATCTTTTGAAATGAACTGCCTTCCCGAAGTCTCTGTGTCCCTAGTCTTCATAGAGATCGAAGGGAGAGACCTTTCCCCATGTACTCCCGAGGTTTAAATGCAGCCTGAATGATGCTCTGTCATAAATTTCCGAGTGTCTGCATGTAGGATTGTCTCTGTGTGTACACTAGCCAGTGTCCTTAACAGCTGCATCTACTGAACACTGACTGAGGGAGCAGTGCAGTATGGCATTAGGAAAACAAGCTCTGGGGTTGGACAGACCTGGGTTTGAATCTTGGCTCTGCCTCTGTTTCTGGCTGGGAGTCCCTGAGCAAATCACTTTCTTTCTGAGCTTCAGATTCCTTGGCTGGTTAAAAGAAGACAGTAGTGGCCCTTCCTGAGATGGTCAGGGATTGAATGCAAAGTATTCATTAATTGGTTGGCACGTGATGAGCACAGATAATGTTAGCTTCTTTCTTTATGACATGAATAACTGGAATGGCAGGTCGCTCTTCCAAATAAGGGAATTCCAGGAGCTGGAGGTAAGTGGCGTAATGGTACCCAAGTGGGACTTGGAGCCAGCAGACTTGGGTATGAGTTCCAGCTCTTCCACCTAGCAGCTATGTGATCTGCCTGGGGTGAGTTTCTTAGCCACTCTGAATCTTTGAAAGTGTCAGGCTTATGGTAAATGCTCCATAGTGGCCATAGGTGAGAAGAACAAGGAGAAATGGTTTCCCTTGGTTCCTTCCTCTGCTTCCCCTGCTCCCCAAGTTCTGCTGACCCTACTTACTACACATCTTCTGGATTCACATTCTTCGCCCCATCGTCATGCTGTCCCCTTAGTTATCAACTTCTCTTGCCCAGAAGTCCACAATTGCCTCCTAACTGGTCTCTCTGCCTCCCTCCTGCCCTTTTAAAAATCCATTCTCCCAAACCCACTCTCCCTGCAGAAGCCAGAGGCATCTTCAGCTAAACTTTCTGATCACATCACATTGTCCCATCTCCTACCCACCCACCTAAGAAAAAGAAAAAGAAAATCCTCTAATGAATTTCTGATAAAATCCAAACTCCTTTCCTGTGTTGGTGGACTCAATAAAATAGATTGCCCTCCCCATTGTGGGTGAGCATCGTCCAATTCATTTGAGGGCCTGAATGGAACAAAAGGCAGAGGAAGGAGGAGTTCACCCCTTTTTTCTTGCCTCGCTGCTTGAGCTGGGACATCTCTTCTCACTTTCTCCTGCCATCAGACTGGGATTTTCGCTCTCAGCTTCCCTGGTCCTCAGGCCTTCAGACTTGGACTGAATTATAGCTCTGGCTTTCCTGGGTCTTCAGCTTACAGACATTAGGTTGTGAGACTTCTCAGCCTCCATAACAACATGAGCCGATTCCTCATAAATGTATATATATCTATATCATCTACATATCTATATCATCTCTATCTATAGATAGATATCCATATCTATTTACATAAATGTCTATATATCTATATATCTATCTATAGATAAATAGACATATCTCTCTCCATACACACATATATATTTGGCTGTTTCTCTGGAGAACCTTGACAAATAACCCTGTCCTACACATCCCATGGGATCCAGCCCCTGCCCACTTCTGTAACTTCATCTCCTAACACTCTCCCCATCTTCCAATATGTTATAGAGTCTACACTGACCTCCCTTCTGTTCCTAAAACATTCCAGGCTTATGATGTCACCTCTACAGTGAGGTCACATCCTCTGACTACTTGGTCTAAAATTGCCCCTAGTCACTACCTGTTCTAGCACTCCATTTGATTCTCTGCTTAGAACTTACTATTATCCAATATATTCTTATTTATTTATTGTCTGTCTGGTCCTCAGTGGAATGTAAGACCACATTCTGTTTTCTTTATCACTGTACCCCTGGACCTAGTCCAGGGTCTGGCACGCAGCTGGTGCCCGATAAATGTCTGTAGAACAACAATGTGAAGGAGCGGGAGGATCCAGATGTTCTGCCAGCTGCCTCGTATACATGGTCTCTAAGCTTTACAACAGCCCTGCAAGATAGGTTTTATTATCCCCATTTTACAGATGAGGAAACTGAGATCGGAGGGGTTAAGTACACAGTTGAAGCATAATATAACCTAGTTTGGACTCCAAAGTCCAGGCTGCCTTTTATATTATCTGATGAAGGGGTGACAGTGAGAGGGGTTGGGTTGGCAGAGAGTTGGGGAAGGGTGAAGTTGGTGAAATGGTCACTAGGACCTCAGACTCATCTCCAGGCCTCCATTTTGCTGTTGGTCACCAAGGTGGGCTCCTGGGCCCTTCCAGCCCTGATGTCTCTGAAGCTGGCCCTCAGAACCTGTCCATAATACCTGATCCCCAGAGGGAATAAGCCAGACTCAAGTTCTAAGGAGAGGTGGGGATGGAACCCTTGAAGGAATTTCTTACACTGGGTGATTCAGACTCTAATGGGGGAATTGTTGAATTGTATGCACTGGCAAGTGTTAGTTAACAGGAATGAAGATTTTATTATAAGACCTTAGTGGCTGGAGAGTATGGGGTGTGAAAAACTTCTCACCCTGATCCTGACTCACTATATTGCATCAATCCTGACACCCTCTCTTGAATTTGTCTGAGAATCTGGGAGCCTTGCGATGCATTGATGAGGATACCCTGGAACTTCCTCCTCTCGGGGAAAGGCAGAGCTGCTCCTGGGGACTGGGAGTCCTGGATTCCCAGAGGCTTTGGGAAGGGGCCTGGTCTAGACCCCGCTTTGACCTTTAGTTACAGAACCACCTCCCACCAATGTCAAAATGTTAAGCTTCAGCCTCCCCATTTGTAAACAGTAATGAAAACACCATGCGTGCCTCTATGGGCTGCTGCTGATGACCATAGGTTGCAGAAAATGCCAAACACCGTGGAAGGATGAGCTGGTCAAGTGGGAGGAGACGGGAGGCCGAAGACCGGCAGGCTGACCTTCACAAGGCAGCATCTGTAGGTTCTGTTCTGACTTGCCCATGAGCTATGGCCTTCTGAGTCTGATTTTTCATTTGGGGCAGGGGGCCGGGGGTGGGGCATAACCCGTGTGCCCAAAGTCCAGTCTCTCATTCTATAACTTAATAGCCATGGCAGCCTCTGGACCCCTCACCTAGGCCTTTCTGTGGAGCTGGGGAACGGAACTCCATGAGGTAACTCAGGTAGGGCTTCTCAGTGCTGATCTCATAGTACCGGATGTTTCCATCTCCCTGGGAGCAAGGAGAAAGAGAAGTGAGGAAGGTAGAGGGGCAAAGGAGGGCTGAGCCCTGGTCTATGGCCTGCTGAAGAGCCTCCGCTGCGCCTCAGAGGTGGTCAAAACCAAGGAGACCTGGCCTCTAGGATCTTGATGACTCTGCCACAGGGGACTTCCTGGGGGTGGTAGAGTGTGCGTGTGCGTGTGCGTGTGCGTGTGTGTGTAGACAGCTTTTCTGGCAAACAAAGCCATATTTGTCAGAGATCTCTTGGCAGGTGCCTCAAATTCCATCCTTAGTCATTGCTCTCTACACTTTAGGTTCTGATTTTTATTCCAATGTAAAACCCTCTCTAATCCACTTCTGAAGGACTTCTCAATCACGGACACTTTAGTAAGAATAAATGTCAGGTTGAAGGTAGGTTTCTACGGAAGAGGATAAGACCCAGGTTCGGTCAGGAGAAGGCACGAGAGGTTAGGCTGGCTCTTCTTAGGGGGTTAAGGCAGGAGCAGGGGCCCAACAGGGGAAGGGGTATCCCACAGTCTTTCCCAGTCCCTCCACCACCCTCTGCTACCTTTCCAGCCAAGTAGAGCATGTGGGTGTCCGCATCGTAGAAGGGGAATAGAAGGCCAGAGAGCCCATCAATTTCTTCCTCGATCAGAGGCATGGATAGGTCCTCCTGTGGGGAGGGGGCCGGCATCAGCTTATGTCCAGGCAGGATGGCACGTCCCCTTCCCAAACCCCAGCAAAGCCCCAGAGCTACAGTCCTTTTATGTCACCCTCCGGCCTTCTTGCAGCTGACCTGGTCCCAGAGGGCAATCTGTCTTGTGTTCCACCTGGATACCCCTGTCGTTAGAAGCCTCTTCATGTTCCCCAGAAACACCACCCGGTTCACTCTGTGGTTTTTGCAGTTCGCCTCCTGGTGGGGAAGAGAAAGCTGGTGAGTCAGGGCCCCAGACACCAGGGTCCTGTAGCGGGCTGCATCGGTGGCCCCCAGAGGATGCTTCACGTCTTAATCCCTGGAACCTGTGAATGTTTCCTTATTTGGAAAAAAGGACTTAACAGATGTAATTTTAAGTTCATGGCCTTGAGATATGAGGAGAGTCCCCTGGATTATACAAGTGAGCCCTATGCGCCATCATATAAGAAACAGGCAGGGGAGATTCCACAGACACAGAGGAGAAGATGACGTGACTGTGGAGGCAGAGCTTGGAGTGATGCAGCCGTAAGCCAAGGAAGCCAGCAGCCTCCAGGAGCTGGCAGAGGCAGGAAGGATTCTCCCCCAGAGCCTCCGGAGGGAGTGTGGCCCTTTGATGTCAGATTTCTGGCCTCTAGAGCTGGGAGAGGATCGTTTCTGTTACTGTAAGTCACCCCACGTGCGGTAATTTGTTACAGCAGCCCCGGGAAACAAACATAGGTGGTGAGGAAGAGTGCAGCACTGGGACTGGGAAACCGAGCCTCTCGCTCATGCCCCAGAGCAGAGAGGGGAGAGGGGAGCGGGAGCTAAACGGCTAAACAGACCCAGCCCAAGCAGAGTCTGCACTGGGCCAGGTGCTCTCAGCAGGTGTCTCTTTTAACCCTCACACAGCACAACAACACCTACTGGCAGGAATCTGAGGATGAGAAAACTGAGGCTCAGGAGGGTGGGGGACTCATGCTGGGTCATTGTTTGATGACTCACTTCACCAGGGGTTCCTACTAACAGGGCTGTCCTCTGCCTCCTCTCTTGAGACCCAGCCATGACACTTCCTTTCCTTCCTAACACAGAATGGTTCTCTGCCAGGATGAGTCAGCATCAGGTAGACACGAGAGGCTGGCGGAGCAGTGCTAAGACCCAGGTTGGGGTCACTTGCCCTGGACTTTAGTTCCATGTTCTGCCAAAAAAAAAAAAGTAACCTGGGAGGAGCCTCTCACCCCCTCTGGGCTTGTGTCCCCAGACGTGAGGCGGAGGTTGGGTTCTCTGCTCTCTCACACATTTTCTGCCCAGCATAGGCTCTGGGGGGCCATGCGGCTGGGTTTGAATTATAGCTCCTTCATGACTGTGAGATTCTAGCTTCTGACTCTCTCTGAGGCTCAGCGTTTCCATGCGAGAAACAGTACCCACCTCAGAGGACTGTCATGAGGATTAAATGAGGTGACAAAGTGGAGCCCGTGGTCCAGCGGATGCCACACAGTGAGCTCTGAGTAAATGTTGATTAATACTAATGATGCTGATAACTAGGATAATTATTATTATTTGTAGTAGTAGTAGTAGTAGTAGTAAATGACTGGAGTCTTCCTAGGTGAACACAACCAGGTCACCACCGATTATTTCTTGTGTAGGAGATATATCTCAAATTTTATCCAAATTTTCCATCCCACCTAGTGACTGGCATGAAGTAGGTGTCCAAGAAATGTTAATTTCTTACTCCTAAATGGCATCTAATCCCTTCCTCGCAGTCAAGACCCAGGAGACTCAAAGATCAAAACCGGAACTAAATTTAGCATCAACCTCCCCGCTTAGAGCCATCCCTGAGGCTGGTACCCTGAGCCATTTCCACCAGGCTTGTCCCATGCAGGTGGCTGAGCAGTAAGTCCAAATCCCCTCCTGATGGGGTCAACACTCAGAGATTCACTCATTGAAGGGCAACACTAGCTTGTCCCCCAGAGCAGGACAGATGAATCCCATCTAGGAAGGGGGTGCAGTGGGTGAGACATGGTATTAGAACCTCTCCCTATCAAGAACAAGGCAGGGTTCCTGTGAGCCAAGACAGGCTGGTCAACAGAGGCACAGGCCAGGTGCATGGGAGAGGGGAGCTGGCACTGCCTTTCCCCAGACCTGGTTGAAAGCCAAGCCCCAGACCCCAATATCTTCCTGTCTCCTCAAAAGCATGTGGGCTTCACCTGCAGAATGCGGCCAGAACGGGGCTCGATCACGCGCAGCTTCTTGTCCTTGCACGTGGTGGTGAGGAGGCTGCCATCGGTGTTGAAGGACATGCAGAGGATCACGTCCGAGTGGCAGTCGATCATCTTCACGGGCTCACCTACATCCAGGTTCCAGATGAGGACCTGGGAGGGCGGACACACAGGAGGCGGGGTCAGCCTGCTTCTGCTGTCATGGGGCATCTGTCTCCAGTCTCCACCTGATGGTCCTGGGAGAGATGCCTTGTGCAGGGTGGAGGTGTGCTGGGATGCAGGATGGTGTTGAGTTCTGTAACAAAGGCTCATATGTCCCTGTCACATAAATCCACTATATCCTTAGACAGACCCCAGCCCAGCTTGGGCTCAGTTTCTGCCACTAGCAAGCACATGTTCCTTGCCAGGTTCCAGTGGCGGGCACACCTCTTTCGAGGGCATGCCAGGGGGAGGGGCTGGGGCTCTTCCCTCCAGCAGCTTTGGTTTTCCTTTTCCCTACCAGGAGAGAGTGGGCACAAAGTGGGCAGTCACCTCCAGTCCATCGGTGCCACAGTAGGCAGTGCAGATGCCTCCCGCCTCTGTGGACTCCAGGAAATGATGGAGTACACGGAAGATGCTTAGTTGTGTGTAGTGAATGAATGAATGAATAATGAGATGATACTGGTTAACATGCTCAGGGAAGTAATAATGTTTCCCCAAAGATGCTCTCCTCTCTCCTTCCCCATCTCCACTGCCCACTAGGCTGCCCACCTTGTAGTCATAGCCAGCACTGAACAGGATGTTGTTGGTGGTGGGGTGCCACTCAACCAGCCCCACACGCCGGCTGTGCCCGTGCAGCTCCAGGAGAGCCTCTGTCATGTTCCGCTTCAGCCCGCCCTCGGGGATCTCCCAGATCCGCACCTGCAGGAGGGACAGAGAGCCTGGGCTAGGTGGACAGGACCAAGAGAAGTCCCTGATGGCGTCTCCTTTGGTCAGAGACTCGCTTGGTGAGGAGCCTCCTGGCTAGAGTGGTGGGCAGAGCCTGACTGAGGCCTGTGCGAAGGTATCATGGTGTGGTTAGAAAGGAAAGAGGCTATCTCCTGTCTGCCTTTGGGAGGGTGTTCTCTGAGAAGTCTCTGCAGACCTTGGCAACTATTATTACTGGCGTGTTCATATTTTTATGGTCTAGCCAGACCCAAAGGACTGCACACTGAGCAGCTTTTAGCTAGTGTATTAAAAAGCCCATCTCTGCTTTCCTTCTCACATCCTGCTAAGAGATTCACCTTCAGACCCAGCTTTTCTCTTTGTACCACACAGCCTTGTTCCTCACTCTGTCTCCCACCCAGCATGGACACCTGAGCAAAGGGAAACCCATCCAGGAGCCTGGGAGGCTCAGAGTCTCCCCTGAGAGATGATGAATAAGGGGCAGAGACTGATTAGAAGTTAAAGCCTGAGACGAAAGGATGGGCAGAGCCTGGGTGCAACTGCCATTTCCAGCCTTATGGATGCTGAGAGAGAAGCAGAAAAAGATGGTCTGCAGAGAGGAGGATGGGACTCGCGGAGAAGCAGAGAGAAGAGACCATATGGTCCCAGAGACAGAGAAGCCGGGCAGTTTCTCTGCAATCTTTGAATAACCCCCCAGATTATTTACATCAGCCCTAGTGGGCTTGTTTCTCAGGCCAAAAGACTGCAGAGTTTTAACTGTTTCACCTACAGATGGGGAAAATCGTTGCCTGGCTTTGCCTACTGGCTGAACAAAATGAGATACTGCTGCTTGTAAACGCTGGTAAACTATAAAGTGCTCCGAAGACCTAAGGAATTATAATTCTTGTTCTGATTGTTGTTGTGAGCGCCAATAATGCTGTTTGTGATGATCTAACTGGAAGGGAGGAAGGAGCACATGTGGCAACAACTTGGGGCACCTTTAAACGAGCCTTTTGAAAACCCAAACTCCACCCTTGCCAGTGAGGAGAAAAACAGGAGGAACAGCTTTGAGATGCCGTTCATAACCTTCTAAGACAGCCGACTAAAAAAATAAAAGGGCCGCTGCTGGCAAGACTATACTGGAATTTGTAGGTTCAACTGGTGTTGGAACTGCTATAAATCAGAGTCATTCTTTTGGAAGAAATTTGGCCCTCTTTAGTAGAAACCATAAAGACATTTATATTATATTCTTTGACTTAGTAATTTTACTCTTAAAATCCAATATAAGCCAAAATCTTCATGTGCAAAGATGTTTATATATATATAAAATTTAGAAACACTAAATGACCAACACGAAGGGAACAATTTAATATGTCATATCAGTACAGAATATCAGCCATTTGCTTATAATTCTGAAGGTTATGAAGAAACAGAGAAAGCATGTTAAAGAAAACCAGTTATAGGCAGTCTCAAGGATAGGGGAGCAAGGCTGGGAACTGGGGGTGCCTCGAAGGAAATTCCCTTGGCCAGTTTCCCTTCTTGGTGCTTCCTCTTCAGACTGTAAAAATGAGTATTTCCCACACATGTGTTTTCCCGAAGACCCAGCCCTGCACGTGCAGACACAGGAGGCTTCTGGATGAGAAAGGCAGGTCCAATCAGGGACAGGGGTCACCCTTAGGTGCACCATTCTTGGCTTCAAAAATACATCTGAGAAAAAGATTATGATTAGGGGGCAGCTGAATGTTTCCCCATCCTCACTTTTATCTCCCTTAGTTGTTCCAGCTCTCCACACGACACTTCGGAGTGGTGGGCCTGGGGGAGGGAGGTGACGTAAAGGACCCCATGGTCCTTTCTCCACAGGCCCTGTGCAAGGGCCTTCTGGGATGAGGTCTGATCTGGAAATGGCGGGATGGTGGAGTGGGGATGCAGGCAGATAACTCAGTAGTCACTGATAAGACACTTATTCCTCTTGTCCCCAAAGGTACCAGAGGAACGTGATCCTTGAAGAGAGGAGACTGATGCTTGGGTTAGGCACATACACCACAAGCACACACGCACGGCACACTCCCCTACACTACAATCTGCATATGTCACATCCCACACCACACACACACACACACACACACACACACACACACACACACACTTCTTTCTTTTTTACCCAAAGGAATGCCATTATATATGTACTTCTACAACTTGCTTTTCTCATGTGACAACAGTGGGCATATTTCCACACTACTACATATGGGTCTACCTCATCTTTTTAAATAGCCAGAGAGACACCTGCTGTATGACTGTGCCATGACAAATTTAATCAACCTCTATTAATGGACACCTGGGTTCTGTCCACCTTTTTCCCTCTTAAATTCCTTCCCTGATGAGCAGCCCTGTAATACAAGTTCATGTATGGGTGTGAGTATTCCTGTAGGACACACGTCTAGATATGTTTCATTATAGTTACTGTAAAATTGTCCCCAAAAGCTGTCCCAGTTTTCATCAATAGAGTCTGCCTCTTCGCCTACATCTCTAAAATTATACCTTCGAAAATGGATTTTTGCCTATCAGATCAAAAACGCTGTCTCAACTATTGTTTGGATTTACATTTCTTTGATTCTTAGAAATATGGGGTGTCTTTTTCCGTGATTACTGGACACCCAAGTCTGCACTTGGGTAGGAACCTCAAGAAGCTTTCAGACTCAAGGGAATGAGACTTAAAGGGGCAGAATGACAGGCCCGTGTGGAGGCGTTTGGGAGCAGAGGATCCTGTCTGCAGACACCTCATACCATCTCTTCAGAATAGTGAACAAGTGTGTACACACACACAAATGCCAAGTCATTCAGTGCCTAAGGGTCAACAGAGGCAGGAGAGTGGCCTCTGACCTATGAGAAAGACTTTTGAAACAGAGTTGAGCCTCATTCCTTTCACACACACTTCTTATGAGCTTAGCCCTTGCTGGCCAGTGGGATGGGCACTGAGCCTGCCTCGTGCCTGCCCTTGGGCAGCACGCAGTGGGGCCCACAAGGCAGAATACCCTGGGAGCACAGGACTGGAGGAGCCTCGAATCCAGTCTTGGGGGTGACAGGGTGGGAGGGTCTGGGAGAAACAGGGTTAAAAGAGGGGATGTTGGCCCACATTTGAAAAGACAGGTTGGAGATGTGGGGCAGAGTAGAGAGACAGAAAAACAACCAGTGTGTGTGGGCCGGGCACAGTGGGTGGGGAAATTGCAGGCAGATCAGCCTGGTTGGTGTGGAGCAGGCTGGCAGATGGCAGAGGAGGCCAGAGACCGTGTGTGTCACACCTGGTCACTGAGGTCCCAAGGAGCACTGCATGGATGGAGTCTGAGTAAAAACCCTTTCCCAGAACAGGGTTGCATCACATGTCAGGTTAAGGTAAAGACAAAGAGAAGCTGTGAAGTGAGGGTCCACTCAGGCTCTAACACTGCAGACAAGCTGGAAGAACTTCGACAAGCCAGTTAACTTCTCTGAGGCTCAGACTCATCGTCCAAATGATGAATTAAGATTTATGTACCTTTTAGAGAGGCATGTGGGTTAAATTGAACTGGGCTTCAGAGTCCTCGTGAGGCTTTCTAGCCACATGGGTGGATTCGTTGGGGGTGACAGTTCTGCTTAAGAATCTCAGGGCTAAGCCAAGAGGATGGGAGGGCAGGTTGTGTCTGTGCTCAGGCTCAGCCCTTGGACTGGATCCATACTCCGTGGGGTGAAGGGCTGCGAGGGAGAAGCTGAGAGCTGTTTTCACCAATAACTGCTGGAGTAGGGTTCCACAGAGGGCTTGGGGAACCCGGATGAAAAATGTCCCACAGAGAGGGAGAGAGGCTCCCTGCCTTATCCCCCCATTTGATACCTGCCACTTCCCTCCCAGGGCTTTGGTTTTCTCATATGCACGTTGAGACAGTGTAAGTTCATCTTCCAAACTTCTCTGCTGTTGACATCATTAAATGTATCCCTGCGGGGAACAGACTAACTCCTTGATCCACCGCTACAGCTAACAGTTGGCATCACATGCTGTAGGAGCTCAGAGGAGGAGCTGGAGTTCACAGTGGGCCTAAGTAGCTGGAAAAGGAATTCCAGTCCCTTAGTACTCAAGGGATTTGTTGGAGGCATAGAGTGGATGGGTGTGGGAGACGTGCTGTGGATCTGTGCAGAGGTTATTCTGGGAGGTGACTGCAATTCAACAGGAAACCCAATAGGGTCTGCCAGACCGGATTTCTGGAAGGAAGGGGAGGGGAAGAGCAGCAAAAGCACTCTCTCCGGCAAGCCGGCTGTGCCTATGTCCCCTCCATAGGTCCCTGGGTCAGAGCCCTGTTTATCTCAGTTATATTCATCCAACAAAACATGCTCAGCCCCTCCCTTTGTCACGCACTTAGACATGGGGGGATGGTCCTTGGTCTCAAGTATTTCAGTCTTGTAGGGGAGACAGCAGACACCTGCAGACAAGGCAAGACAGCTGGCAAGGATGGTGAATGAATTTATGAAACCAGTGTCCCTGTGCATGGGGGAGGAAGCAGCTGGCCAGAAAAAGAGAGAGCTCTGTGGTCTGACAAGCTCCATTCAAATCCAGGCTCCGAACTTAACTGGCTGTGAGACTTCAGCTAAGTTACTTAGCTTCTCTGAGCCTCAGTCTTCTCACTTGTAAGAATAATTTTACCTATAATTATAGTTGCTATGAAGACTAAAGATAGAATATATGCCCTACCAAGCAGATTACTAAGCACTTATTAATACATAACAATGCTTGCTTATTATTAAGGATTATACACAAATTTTATATAGGTCAAATTTTAGATGTGATTTACATTTTTCATGTGCACTTTATTATCCTTGTGTAGTCAATACATGTGATATAAAGTTTGTCTCCATTTTATAGAATGCAGCATAAATTTCCTCCCTGAAATTATGACGTGATTATGAAGGTGTCTGGTTGGGTCTCTTTCTGCTTTTGACGCATTGAGGGTCATGCCTGCTGGTGACTTAGGCCCAGGGCCTAGTGAGGACCTACTCAACCCCTGTCACAACACCGTTCTTAAGAGAAAGAATGCTCCATTTAGGGGATCTGCTTGTTACACGGCTACAGCAAAGAGACAGTACTTTCTGTCTATATCTGTGGTCTGGGACCACAGAGGAGGAGCCGGAGTTCCCAGTGGTCCTGTGCAGCTGGGGGAAGATAACAGGCTCCAAAACATTTCATATTTACTTAAAAAATCAACTCTGTTTGGAGTAGTGTAGGGAGGAATGGGAAATTACAAGATACGGTTTCTCCCTCTGGAAGCATCCAGTTTAGCTATACTACATGACACGATCTTTGGCCCTAGGCTTTCCATCTGACCGACCACTCTACAGATACAATGCCTGGAACTGAGCTCACAGCAACTCTCATGTCTTCTGCCGTGAGAAGAGAGGAATGGTGAGGGTCTTGTCCAGAGACAGGAGACTCCTGGAACCACCCCCCGACCCCGCCCCATCTGCCCCATTTCTTGCCAATTATTCTAGTTTACTATTAGAAACTGAGTTTATCGTCACTCACCTAAACAAGAGGTAGAATCTCAAAGTATACCTCGGTGTTGATATCTTCTGACCACCTAGCTATTTCCCAATGTGAGAAACAAATCACTTCAAATCCAGGAAGGTGAGGGAGGCCACCAGAGGGCCCAAAGGAAGCATGATTGAGCATCTGCTGCTGAGAGTCCTGTGAGGTGCTTTGCTAGAGGATTAAATGAAATGGTAAATGTGGAGCTGGACACATGGAAGGATATGTGCTACCTATTATTATTATTATTGATGAATATCCTTAACACAGGTAAGGAAATGAGGCACAGAGAAGTTAGGAAATTTGCCTAGGTTGTACAACTAGGAAGGGAGGAGATAGGATTCAAACCGAGGCCTGGAATAAGGCAAACTACCCTGTTTTTCACATCTGTGAAGTGGCAGAGCCAGGATTTGAACCGAGGCCTATGGCCTCTTGAGCCTGACTGATCAACAAAGGAGCCACACTGTCAGTTTCCCTACAGCTGCTAGGCGTGTTAGTGAGGCCTCTTGGGGCCTCCTTCCATCTCTAAAAGGAGTGTGTTGCTTCCTTCCAGCTCCAAGAGGTACTGGTTCTCAAGCATGTAGGAAAGCATGGTGGTGGGTGGCTTCTGGCTGCTTCCAGCAGGGCTGACATCCTGCCCCATCCCACCCCAAGCTCTTCTGGGAGGGGCATCATCTCTGGGGAAGGTGGGGTCAGGTGGGTGGGCGAGGGCAGCCACTGGATGGAGGAGCAAAAGAATACAAGAAGGCAAAAGAAAGGTGCTAAGTCTGGCTCATCAGGGAGAGGGGCCTGCCTTCCTCACCCCCCTCACTCTCCGGGGACCACTCTCTCCTCTCCTTGAGATGTCAAAAACCTCTCTGTGGCTGCTGGAGAAGGGCTGAGAGCAGGAGGCTTGGAAACCCATAGAGTCCTTTCCTGCCGCCTGCCAGCCACCCTCCCTAGCTGCCGCAGAAGCTATAAAAAGCTCAGCCCTTCAACAATAGGTGACATCACCCAGCGGCAGAAAGAACCGGATTCTGCCAGATGCCTGGAGAGTTACAGCCCCCACCCCTCCCTCAGGACAGGAGCCCTTGGGAAAGGGCTTTGGGGATGTTCCCCCATCCCTGGAGGGATGGGTTAGGCTCCTGGGGACCTCCTAGGGCTCTGGGGGAGGGGCAGCTGAGCCTGAGGGACATGGGAGATGGATTTCACTGGAGATTTTTCAAGGGATAGGGGATATGGGAAAGGAGAAGGGATCACTAGATCCCTTCAGTGTCCTCTGAACGTTCTGAGACAAGGAGTGGGCCATGGAGGGGTGAGAGTGGGTGCACAAGCACTTCCAGGTGACGGGCCAGACCCTCCGGAAGTGGCTTCTCTCTGGGCCCGTCGGGGTGGTTCCCTCCCCAGCTCTGGTGTGTAGCACAGTGCCTGTACACAGTAGGTTTGCTGACCTTCTAATCCTGGTTCTAGATGTTACGTCTGGTGCACAGTACATTGACCATTTGGGCCTGAGTGGGTCAAGGGTGGTGTCTCAGTGGCCTACCCTCATGGTGTTTGATGGAGGCGCAAGGGTCCGCCAGAACAGCCCGGGCAGGCTGGCAGGCCTCCTCACCCGCCCTGGAGCTGCAGGTTCCACTTCCTGTACATCTCACCTTCTCAGGACTTGGTTGAGGTGCCATGTGGGCTTTGCACAGCGAGGACACCGAGATGTAAATGTTGAGTATTTAATGGAGCTGAGCCCTTCATGGCCCTGAGTCTCGGTTTTCTCACCTGTAAAGCTACAGTCATTGGTGACTTGCTCAGAGACCTGGCTGGGTTTCCACTTGCCTGAGACTCGGACACCGTGTGACCAGGGGCAAGGCGCTGCCCCTGGGCCTCAGTGTGCCCTTCTCCAGAAGGGACTGGGCTTCAGCCTCAAGGGCTTGTTGGCTCCACAGCACAACCCTCGGCCCTGAGGCTGGGAAGGGGTAGAGACCAGCGGGGCTAAGTGGGGCTCTGAGCCGCTGCTTCTGGGGCAGCTGGACTAGCAGCCAGAGCAAGAGCTTAGTTCCTCTCTGCTCTGGGGACTTAATCTCCTTCTCTGTGGATCAGCAGCCTGGGCCACCCCCCACCCCCACCTCATCCCTGTGTCCCTTCTCTTCACATCCCTTCCCTGGGTGCTCCCCTTTTCTCTGTGGAGCCCCATTCCAGCACTTGTCCAGCTGGCTTGGGCCCCACCTCTGCCACGAGGCCGGCCCTGACTCTTCAGCCCCACTAATTCCCCTCCCCTCCCCCCCTCAGAGCATGTGGCATCTCCCGCACGCTGAATGCCTGCCTGGTGTCCCGGCTTATGCTCAGATGGCTCGAGAAGCACAGGCCTCACTTCAAAGTGCAGCTGCTCACCCTGGCATCTCAAGCCTTCTCTCTGCTCCCAACCTCCCTTCGCAGTCCCTCTCCTGCCCACTCCTCTCCTCTGCCACCACTCCAGGGCTCCAGCCACACCAGACACCTCCACCTTCCAAGCATACCATATGAACTTTACTATGGCGTGGATGTCCATGTTGCCCCCAAATTCATATGTTGAAATCTTAACCCCCAAAGGTAAAGGTACTAGGAGGCGAGGCCTTTGGGAGGTGATTAGGTCTTGAGGGTGGAGCCGTTATGAACGCTATTACTGCCTTATGAAAGAGATTCCAGAGAGACCCTTAGCTCCTTCTGTTGTGTGAGGACACAATGAGACGCCGACCATGCTGGTATCCTGATCTCAGATTTTCCAGCCTCCAGAACTGTGAGCAATAAATTTCTGCTGTTTATGTGGTATGTTGTTACAGTGGCCCGAGCTAGGAGACACTCCCTCCAGGCCTGTGCCTTCGCCTTCTCCCTGGACCTCCTTAAACTCTTTCTCTGCCATCAAAGTCCCGCTTCTCCAGGGTCCAACTCTCGCTAACCTCCCCTGCTCTGCCTGAACCTTGGTCGAAATTAATCCCTCTCTCCTCCCTGGGCACACAGCCCCGTTTGACCCCCTGTGGCTGCAGCGAGTTCATTCTGCACCGCATCTCAGTGAGAGGGGTGTGGTGCTGCCCCACCACCGACAGTGTTTCCACGGCAGGACAGAGACTGGCAGGCAGAGTGTAGACACGCACCTCCTTTCATTCTCTTGGCTACTGTCAAAAGGATGTATCATCATTATACTGTTAAAAGATGAGCAAAACTGAGGCTCAGAGAGGGTAAGAAACACATTTTTGGTCACTTAGCAAATGGTGAAGCTGAGAATCAATCCCAGGTCAACCAGATTCCATAGTCAAGCTCTCTTTGAAGCCCCGCGTCCTGGAGTGTGGCGGGCACACTGTGGTCCTTCAGTCGATGTGTGCGAAACTGAAGGCAGCCCTTGGCTTGTGTAGCCAGGGCTGGGGCCTTGCTTTTCTTGAACGCACAGCACGGATGTCTGGTTTATTAGCTGGGGTCCCAGAGGATGCAGCACCCGACTCTTAGATCAGACAAGGTGCTGAGCGAGAACTGAGCAGGGCTATCAGGGCCAGTGACCCTCCCACCCTCGCCCTGATTCAGGCAGAAGTTCCGAGCTGAGGTGGAGCCAGGATGGCCACTGGCCCGGAGAGCCCTGGCCTCACCTGTCCCTCCCCACAGCAAGTTGAACACTGCCCTTCTCCTTCCCAGCTGGCTCCCCTGGCACAAGACACCAGGAGGGGCCTGAGGCTGCCTGCAGGACTCTGTGGATTCGTGTTATGATGAGACTTAGTAGAGCAGGAGGAGAGTGGGCTTGGGACCACAAACCCTTCTCAACTTCCTAGTTGTGTGACCTGCCTCCGACCCTCGATCTGGAGATGGCAGTGCCTGGCTCACAGGGTGGCTGTGAGCGCTAACTGTGTATAAAGTGTCCACCAGACTGGGTGGAGGAGGTTGGTATAAGGCACCCCCAAGTTTCAGGGGTGTTTGCTCCCTGATGGCTGGTGACAGTCACTCAACACCTTAGCAGGCAGCGGCGGAGCAGGCTGTGGTTGCTGGCACTCCTTCTAGGGTTCCCTGAACCCAGCAGAGAAGGATGGGCAGCGCCTCCACTGCCTGACTCCCACTGAGCCCAGGCCTTCCCTGCACTGACCACTGACCTCTTCAGTCCCCATCAGCTGTGGCTGCCTCCTTCTCAGCCTAGGAAGCAACTAGTGACCTTGTTTTCCTCAGGCTTCCGGACCCGTGCTTGGCCCCAACGCCTTGTGCCCACCCTCTGCCCTGCCTGTGCTCTAACCTCTGGTCACTTCCCCCATTTTGCTAAAGAAAGTAACCATAGGGGGCAGGGGGAGAGTGAAGTGGGTAAAGGGGATCAAATGTAAGGTAGCTAAGGGAAACTGGACTTTGGGTGGTAATCACACAATAGTAGATATAGACGTCAAATTATAATGTACACCTGAAAATTATATAATTGTATTAACCAATGTTACCCCCAATAAACTTAATTTTTTAAAAAAGTAAGCATCTGAGGATCTAAATGTGAAATAACAGAAATCCAATAAAGCCCAATGAAAAAGAAAAAAGAAAACAAAGAAAGTAACCAAACCTGATGGCTCGTGTTACCACCAATTTTTGATCTCTGTGCTCACACGGGCCTCGCCCTTGCTGCTGCTGCTCTCGGAATCTTCTCGGGTTGACTTAGGACTTTGACCTTGGGGGCTGGCAAGTCTATTCCATTCTCTTAGCCCCCTCTTCTCTACTCCCACTTACTAGATACTGTGCCAGCTGACTTCTCCCCACCAAATTTATTGACGAATAGAGACTATTTACTGTGACTCTCTCTCTTTCTTTGAATAATTGATTAGTTTGGCTATACTTATTCATGTATTTATCTTTCCATTCATCCATCTATCCATTTACCTTCACCCAGTCACCCTTCTTTCCTTCCTTCCTTCCTTCCTTCCTTCCTTCCTTCCTTCCTTCCTTCCTTCCTTCCTTCCTTCCTTCCTTCCTTCATCTCCATCTTTCCATTATCTATTTAGTCATCTCTCTAACCATCAATGGAGTCATTGATGGTTATTCATCTAACCATCCATCCATCCATCCATCCATCCATCCATCCATCCATCGTCCACCCATCTGTCTGTCCCATCCAATACCTGTTAAACATTTACTAGGTAGCAGGCTCTGTGTTGGATATTTGAAATTCAGAACCACACAGGCCACGGCCTATGCTCTCAGGAGCTCACAATTGAGTCTGGAAAACCAAGAAACCTGAGCTGCCAGTTCCTTTTAGTTCCAATACCCTGAGAGCCTATGACTTACACCAAGGCTATGCCAGCGAGTACTAGGTAGATGCTTACGACCTGACTAGAAGGCTGATCTTCCTTCACTTGGGAACACCAGGGGCTCAGGCAGCCCCTCTTCACAGCTCCGCCAAGCTCTGAAGTCCCTCTTGATTCCAAGCTGGGGAGCTGATGTTGTTCAAGGGCAGTGTGAAGAAAGGCAGGGGGCCGCTCTCCAGAAACACAAAGGCCACTGCCAACACCAGGCTCTACCTCTGTGTGTGAAACCCAGGGAAAGGGTGGCCTGACGGCAACTTCAAATTTTACCCTCCCTGGAGTCTTTATCTCCCCTCTGCTCCCTTTCTTCCATCGATCTCCATCTCCCCACCTGTTCTCTCTTCTTCTTCCATCTCCTCCCTGCTCCCTCCTCCTCATTTCCCTTCTCCTATTTCTTCTCTCTTCCCACTAAGTGGTGGGACACATGGAATTCAAATTCCAGGCCATATCTGTGGGTCTTTGGACAAGTCATGACAATTCTCAGCCCGGTGTCCTTCCCTAAAACCATGGCTCACAGGGGACAAAACCAGATGGTGCCTTTGCCGTGCCCAGTCTGCAAGAACAGGGGCTCTTTTCTTTATGGCTCATTCATTCTCTTCCCTTTCCCTCCCTCCTTGTCCATATTCCTCCTTTTGACCTTCTCCTCCTGAGACCGCAGATGAGTGCTGATCATATACTTAATCTTTTTGTTCTAACTCTCAATGATAAAATCAATACCTCCAAATGAAATCACACTAAAGGCACAACACCTGTCAAACAGTCCATAGATTTTCTCCTTCAGTCATTTTCCTCACTCCCCATCTTGGGCAAAGAAGGGAGAGGGAGGGGAGTTTAAGGGAGGCCTCCAGGAGGAAGCAGGGAGGAGTCCCATGGGCCCACCCTCCTTGGGGACACCCCTCCTGCTCACCGATGTGTCCTCTGAGCATGAGGCAATGATGTTGTCAATGAAGGGGTTCCACTTGATGTCCAGCACATTCCCCTGGTGACCACAGACCTTGGGGTAGTTAGGTTCAATCCTTCCCGTCTGCCAAGGAGAGAGAGAGAGAGAGAGAGAGAGAGAAGGGGATTAGTTTGATGGTCCTGGGGTGACCCTGAAAGGAGAGCTTTTGTTCTGGGTTTTTAAACTTGTGAGTCATGGAGGACCAAACAGTGTCTTATTCGTCTTTGGGTCCCTGCATCAGGCTGGGCCAGATGGCTCCGTAGCTGCATGGTCCTCAACACTGAATGGTGATGGGGCAGTGGGGCGCACTGCGGCCCATGTGACAACTTTGTCAACTTTGCGCAAATTAAGAAGAGGTGTTTCTTCCTCAAGGAAAAACGTTTAAAGTTAAGATGTTACCATCCACCTGAATGGCCAAAGGCTGTTGACATTGGGGTGTATGCACTCTCCTCAGTACCCACACTCCCCACTGTCCCCTCGGAGACATGCCACAGCCAGTTCGGATCAGAAAGAGGCTCTTTCCTGCTGCTCCAGGAATCAGCGGAGAGGTCCACGTCCCCATGTCCACCTAAACACGGTCACGCACACCTGTTACTCTGCCTACAAGGTAAACAGTGCTGCCCCCAGATGTGGCAGGCTTGTTCAATGTGCATCTTAAATACCTGTACACAGTGCCCTGTGGTTAAAAGCGTAGTCTTTGGAGTCACACAGGCCTGTGTTTGAATCACAGCTTTGCCACCTTTTAGCTATGTGGCTGTGGGAAAATCAATGAATTTCTCTGAGCCTTAGTTTCTTCATTTCTGAAACAAGGATAGGAACACTTACCACTTAACACTGTTGTAAAGATTAAATGAGCTAATGTACTTAGCAAAGTGTTTAGCATGGCGATTATCATCATAAAGACTGCTTGATATATGAGAGTAGTTATTAGCATACAGGTTAGATGAACCTCCTCCAAGAAGTCTTCCCTGATCTTTCAATGGGTTAAGAACTTCCCTGTGCTCTCACAACATTCTGGCTTCCCTTCACTACAGCGTTACCACATGGATTTACAGCCTCTTTTTATTTGTGAGCAACTGAGGACAGGGTCTATGTCTTCCTTGGCTCTGAATCTCCAGCTCCTAACAAGCCTGGCACATGGTAGGTACCCAGTACATGACTCAAAAGACTTCCTATGAAGGAAATGGAGTCCACAAAAGATAGAACAAGAGTTGTGGGGGTAGGAGGTAAGGAAGGGTAAGTCCATGCTTACCCTTAAAGGTAGCAGGGAAGGAAAGGAAAAGTTAGGCAGAAGCTGTATGAAACCTTAATATTAATTTGGGAGGGGTTTGGAGGAAATAGGGGGGTTAATACTAACTTTGGGAGGGGGCTTGGAGGAAATGGAGTGGGTTTTTCCAGTCACTGGCCTGCTACTAGCGGTTAGGTGTTCAGAGGCACCTTACACAAGTTATCCCACACCCTCCCGGAAGTTCCTTGACTGAAAAATGAGGAAAAATGAGTTTCTGCCGAGCGCCTGCTACCTGTGCCTTATACTTCAGCAGTGTAATGAGGCAAGATTGATTTCAGGATATCCTCTGGCCATAACCCCTCCCCACCCATTTCCTGTCTGCATCTCTGTCAGCGCATTTCCAGGTCTTTTGAGTGTGTGTGTGTGTGTGTGTGTGTGTGTGTGTGTATGAGAGAGAGAGAGAGAGAGAGAGAGAGAGAGAGAGAGAGAGAGAGAGAGAGAGAGAGAGAGAGAGAGAAAGAGAGGGACAGCAATGGCAGGATTAGAAGAGAAAAAACAGACCTAAGAGAAAATGGCAGTGGGATGGAGGGTGAGGAATGAGGCAGAGAAAGAGAAAAAAAGCCTCAGACGTTGTTCTCAGGAGAACTTCACTGATACTGTACATCGTGGGAAAATTAGAGAACGGAGGGAAAGGATTTGGGGAGCAGTGCTTTAAGCTAGGAATGGGATCCCCTCTGAATTCCATGAGGGATGCAATTTGAATTGCAACATCTTTTTTCAATTACTTTCAGGCTGTTGGACTATGTTTCCTTAAATGAGATTTTGAGCAAATACTGAGCCACATGTGGCCTTGGGATTTATTAGGGTTACACATTATCTTCTTGAACTCTCATGACAACCCTGTTAATTAGGCATGAGAAAATTAAGGCCCAGAAAGGTTAAGCAACAAGCCCAAGGTTACCCAGCTGAAAGTGAAACTACAATTTCCACACAGGGGTGACCCTCAAAGCTGAGCTTTTCGAACCCCGCCGCTCATTGTTGGCTCGCTTCCCTCTTCCAGTTCTGACTTCCACGGGCACACAGATCCTTCACTGTCTGCTTCTACAGCTCACTTACTCTCTCTGACAGAGCCATTCCTTGCATTGGATCCCAGTGGCTGCACTGGAATGATCCCTGGGCAAAGCTGTTTACATTCAGCTTTTGGCACCCAGCCCAGCCCAGCCCAGGCAAATCTGAGGGACACTGAATTAGTCAATAGGTGGCCATCAGCTAACGGCAGCTCTGGCCAGCAGCCTGTGGCGATGCACTGATGGGACTGTTGAAGCAACATCACCGGAACCTATTCAGAATGGGGAGAGGTCAGCACCTTGCACTGGGAAAGGAATAAGTCTTTTTAAAGCAGAGACTCCAGATGAAATGTATACATCTAGGTGGACCTCTCTTTACATAATGTCTGCATTCTGCCAGTGGGGTATGTAATTACAATGATCATGACTGAATCACACTGTTATTTACGTGAATGGTAACCCCAGAGTTGTGTAATGCACAAGCCGCTTGGCTCTCCGTGGCAGCCCTGAAGGGAAGGCTTTCGACCTGGAGGCTCAGATTTTCCCATATGATGTAGTAAGGTTCCACATAAAATTTTGTTTGAAAAATATTGTTTAGTACCTTTGTTTTCAAAGACGAGTTCCATTGCTAAGAAGGAAAGTTTGAAAACCACTGTCCTATAGAGAATTCAAACCAATTAAAAATACAATTATTAATTCCAGGGAAAAATGTTGTTTAAGAAAGCTAATGAAATCAGAATGCATGATGACATATACAATATTCACATAGTTATAATAATGTAAATCCTGAATATTTATGTAAACAAGAGTTGTGCTATAATAGGCTGGGAGGGCAGAGGTAGGGAAAGGGGTGTGCGTGTGTGTGTTTGTGTGTGTGTGTGTGTGTGTGTGTGTGTGTGTGTGTGTGTGTGTAGTAAGAGGGGAGACAGCTGGAAGAGAGCCTGGTCCTCATCGTCCATAACAGGAAGTCAATAGGCAACGTCTAAGATTTTTAAAATCAAGTCGTGGCAGTAAAAGCATGAAATTAAAAAATAAGGGGGAAAAAAGACATAAGGGGATAAGTGCAAAAGGCAACAGCTAAAAGCCATGAAAGTGGCTACCTTCGGGGAGTGGGAAATGAGGGGCGCAGCAAAGCGGGACGAGGATGGAGGGTGGAGGCCGCGATGTGCTGGTAAATATTTAACAGCTGATTCTCTGCGGGGATAAAAGGTTCTGGTTTGTACCATTTGCCCATTTGAGTGGTGTAAGTATTCCCACCATGGCTAAGTTCAAGTTATAGGGAGATATCAAAAGCAGAGTCACAAGAGACTCACAGTAGCTCACATTACATAATATTTCTACCACATAGATACAGTCATCCTTTGGTATATGCAGGGAATTGGATCCAGGACCCCTGAGGATACCACATGTGAGAATGCTCAAGTCCCCTACATAAAATGACATAGTATTTGCATACAACCCATGCACACCCTCCTCATACTTTCAATCATCTCAAGATTACTTGTAATAGCATATACAACGTAAATGCTAGTAAATGGTTGTTATACATATTGTTTAGGGAATTGTGACAAGAAAAAAGTCTGTACGTGTTCAGTACAGATGCAACCATTCTAGGCCTAACTGCATAGTACATGTCAGCAGCAACATAAATTTGCTTTCAAATGTTTTCGATCTGTGGTTGGTTGAGTCCATGGATGTGGAACCTGTAAATATGGGAGGCCAATTGTATAATAGATGTAAATAACCTCGAGAATATAGATTCTAATAAAATAATTAGGAAGCAATGTTTTTAATATTTAGCACTTCTGTTTTCAAAATAAATAAATTAATTGAAAGTTTGCATGATTTAATTTTTAATAATGGCCATATTTAACAACCGGCTTACAAAATTAAAAATTTAACAGACTCTCACAACGAGCTAGTACGAGCCGACTCCAGCACATCACACGTGGTGCTCTATGCCTTGTACTGTTAGGCTTCATGAATTCAGTACGGTTACTGAGTGCTAAACAGAAAAATTAAAGCGCAAACAAACGAAATGTATGTACCAGGTGTTCTAAAGGAAGGAAGCTTGTTCTGAATTTAAAAAAAAAATATGAACAATCTTCTTCCCAGACCCCCCAAATGCCTTTGTTTTCTGTTCCAATTTCTGTATGGGAGTGTGACTAGAGACCAAATCTGGACCTGGTTCTTAACTGCTACATGATGCTACCTTCTCATACTCGTACACTTACTAATACTCACACCAACACTAATAGCTATTATTAATATATTATATTAATCTAATCTAATTTAATCCTCATGACCCCATATTACTGCTAAGAAAATAGAGGTTTAACGAGCTTCTAAGGAGTGAAGACAGGTTTTTTAATGTTTCATACCTTAGAATCGCTGTTTAGATGGCCAGCTCACAGAACTGTCCCAGTTAGGTAGGGTCATCAGGGGTCCTGGGTCTCACTTACCGCCTGGTCCTTGAACCTCAAAGAGAGCTTCATGCCCAACAGACCTGGGGCAGAGTTCTAGCTGCATGGGGAGGGGTGAGGGAGCCTGTTACTTGGCGTCTATAATCACTAGAGAGATTGTCACACTATTTGGGGACCATATCCTGGAGGCCTCAAAGGACAAATCCAGGCCCCATTTGCTAGGACAGATCTTCGATGTTAAAGGTTGGATGGCAGCTGTTGCATGCCCTGAGTCTTCTCGAGGAGGCTCCAAGTGCTGGGGATCAGGGTGTACCTTAAATATACTCTATTTGCCAAACGACAGAGTTGAAAGGGGCTGGCACAGGCTCTCTGCAAGGTGGGAGGGAGTGTGGAGTAGAGCAATTTTCCTGCAGGTCCACATTTGATAGGGTCTCAAAGACTTTTAAAAGGTTCACAGACTTTGACTAATAATTCCACTTTGGGAATTTATCCCAGGGAAATCAAGAAAGAAGCACACTAAGACATTTACTGCTGTGCTATTTATGATGAAGAACAATATAATAAATGTCCAATGATGGGGCATTGCCACAGTGAATTACAGTACACCAATATAATGGAATATTATGAGCTCATTTAAACTATTATTTTCAAAGACTATTTAATGACATGAAAATTGCTCAAGATCTAATGTTTAGTGACACAGTCAGAATCAAGTTATACACATAAAATGACCCCTACCTATTAGAAAAAATACACAGTCTGTAAGAAAATACATTAAAATGTTAATGGTGGAAGAAATCTCCAGCTAGTTGGCTATTAGTGGTTTCTAATTTTTTCCCAGTGAACATTTAAAACTTTTATTAAAAAGATAGTTATTATTTAAAACACTCACACACACGTGCGCACACACACCCTATAGCTTTGATTGAAAAATATTCTTCTCCAGTTTTAGTCAAATAAGAGATGCAGGCTGGAGTCTACCGGATTTACATGTTTCAGAAGCTTTTGTGGAACATAAATGTGTTTACTCATTCAGGCTTCTTTATTCCCTCGTTACCACAAGAGTGGTTTGGGGGAAAATAAGATCCTTGAAATTGAATAAAATTATATAACTAATTGAAAGTGGATTTTGGTGTGTGTTTGTATGTGTGTGTGTGCACACGCACAAGTGAGTTTGTGTGTGGCATGCATGTGGGCAGCCGAGGCCAGGCCCTCCCTTAGAAAGGCTGGCAGGTATGGCTCACCCAGAAGGCTGCCCAGGGGAGTAGCGGGTGCTCTGGGCCTCAGTCCAGGCTTTATCTGATCCCAGTGAACTGACCAAAGATGAGATATTTTCAAAACAACCTGCATTGCAGCTTTAGCTTCCTAGAATTTTGCATTGCTGCAAAGCTGAATTTTGTACACAGAAGCAAAATGTTTTGTTACCTGGGGAATCAGCTTAGCGAGGCAGAAAGAAAAGACTCTGAGCAGGAGGCAGGGTTTCTAAGCCCAGTTCTAGCCCCCACCTCCCTGGCTGAGTGACCTTGAACACAGCCTTGGCCTCTCAGGGTTTCCGATTCCTAGACCCTGGGCTAATGCCCTTTCTGCTTCTCTGTGGCTGCCTTTCTTTCTGTGTGAAGCAAGGCACACTTGCCATAGGGCCTCGCTTCTGGTGTACCAGGACAGAATCTAGAGATCCACATCAAGTCGGCTGTCAGAAAGACGCAGGATGGCAATGCCCACGATAACACTGAAAAAGAGAATGATGGTAATGAGACCATTTGACAAGTGCTTATAAAATAAGCACTAGGCCTTGAGCAACTTATAGACATTATTTTATTTAATTCTTGAAGCAACCCTATATAATTTTATGAAATCCTTATAACCCTCCTGTAACGATCCATTTTATGGACGAGAAAACTGAGCTCTGGGACGTGACTTGTCAAAGGTGAAACAGCCAGGAATCAAGAAGCTGCAATTTGCACTTGGTGATGTCTGGCTCTGAGGCACCTCAGCTGTGCTGCCTCCTTTTTTGGAATGTAGGTGAGACACTTGATAAATTAGAAGAAAAAGTGGTCAGAAGTCAGAAGTAGGACCCCTCCAGTGGGTTCTAAGGAAGAGCTGGCTGGTAGCTCCTTGTACCTCTTTAACTTGCTCTTGGGGACTCTTCCGTCCCTCCTGCTTTCTCACTCAGTCCTGCCCCTCCCCCTAGTGGTTCCCAGACTTTGCTACACTTGAGAATCACCTGGGAAGTTTTAAAAATCCCAGCGCCCAGGTTGTACCTACCTATCAATTTAATCACAATTAGAAAGGGGAGCCGGGCGTCGGTATTTTTTAAAGATGCTCCTGTGATTCCAATAGGCAGCAAAGTTTGGGAACCACCACCTTAGAAGCCCCCTATTCTGCTGAAGCCTCGGGGAAGGCCCTGCAATACCTGTGCATTTTAAGACAAGCTCAGAGGCCGCCTGACTGTTGGTGTTACCCAAAGTAGTGTGGCGAGAAATCAAAAAACACTGTCGCACATTTAATAGAGGCTCATCTGCAAAAGCCACAGATAGAGCAAATAGCAAGATAACAGTCACATCAGAAGGCCCCGGGGTAATAGATAATGCTGAACCGAGAAGCTGGGTGATCTAATGGTGGAACCCCGAGATTCCACATGGGAGGCCATGGCCATCACATTCTCTCCTCCGTCTGCCGCCCTTCGCAACCCGGACAGTCCGATTAGGCAGTTTACAGTCCTCTCTGCTTGCTCTCCACTAGATGAAAGTTGATATTAAAGGAGAGAGAACCATAATAAAATGGGCACCATGGTCCTTCTCCCCAAAGCCCTGGGCAAAGGTCAGGCCCCTGTGTCCCAGCCTCCTAGGTCCGAAGGAGGCTTTGCTCACAACTCATAGCCCTTGACACTTCAAAAAGCACATGATCTTGATTTATGTTGCCCTAGGAAGATACAACTTGATAAATGAGGAAACTTGCCCCTGGTCACCCCACCTGGCTGGCAGTGACAGCCAGAATTTGTGCAGATTCAGAGTTCTGGGTACCCCTATGGCCTTCTCAGCAGGGATGAGAGGGGTGTCTCATATTCCTAAATATCGTGTGCCCTTCATCCAAAGTGTGGGTGCGCTCCCACTCCAGAGTGTGCTCAATTTGCCAGTCACTGTCCCCAACACACACACGCACACACATACACACTTATATGAATGCACCCCCATACAAGCTCTTCACAGCCATTTCTACCCAGACCTCTGACTCTGCTCTTTCTCTCCCTTTGTCCTCATCATCAGAGCTTGCTGGTCTCATATCCCATACTTCAGGACCTTGTTCTCTTCAACCAACTGATCCAATAAACGAAAGCCTTCTAAGGGGCCACCTAGGGATAATGGGTCAGTCCATTTCCCCTTGCAGGTTGTCTATGTGCACACTGATGAGAACCTTTTAGAGAACGCCATTTGGTCCAGAGGCGGACTCTCCTGGATTCTCTGCCTGTCAGGCAGTCTGCTAGATCTATTTTGGGTGAAGAGCTATATTCATGCTAGAGCTCGAAAAACTGTCCTGGGGATTTCCGAAGTGGGTCCACTGCTTTGTCTCCTTGCCTCTGGTGTCTGCCCTTTTCAATTCTCTCTCCGATCCATCTTACATATGTTGCCTAATTTGCCTAGATACAGCTCTGCTGCAATAACTCTCCCACTCCAAAATTTCCAATGGCTCCCGATTACTAGACTTTAAAAGCCGAACTCCTTACCTGGACATCAGACTGTTGTAGCCCCAGCCTGATGCTGCTTTGACATAATCTGTCACTCTGCGCTGTACACATGACTATACACACACCTCTACACCTTGCCCCCACTGGTCTCGCCATTTGGCTGATGCCACCTTTGGTTCTTAGTTGGTCCCACCACTGGGCTGCAGACACCATTAAGACAGTGACCTTGACAAAGGCATCCCCAGGGCCTCATTCAGTGCCTGGCTCAATGCAAGAGCTCAAGCTAGGTGAATGAATGTCACCCTGTTTCCTGCCTCTGGTTTCTGCTCATGCCATTCCTTCAGCCCAGGCCCTTCTTTGTGCATGCCCATCTTTGGCACCCAGAAAATAACCACTCAGGGAACAGACAAATGCTCTCCCTTCCCCCTGCCGGGAGATTATTCCGGATCCTGCCCTTCTGACCTGAGAAATTCTCTATCTGGGGTTGAGCTTGGGGGTAGATAGAGTCAAAGGCAGAGTGTGTGATAAATGTTATGAATGCTCTAAGGTTAGTCACCTGTTAGAAGTTCACAGTGACACCTCGGAGAGCCTCCTGACTTCATGACTTCCTGTTTTGATTTTTTCCCTCATTTTTTTTATTTTTGTGTTTTTCATGATGGACATGGTTTTCTGTTTTTTTTTTTTTTTTTCTTCAGTTAAAATCCCTGATGTGTACATATGTGTATGTTTGTGTGCTGGCAGAAGGGGCTGGGAAGGGTCCCTTGGAAGAAGTGGTGGATTTGTTTGGGAAAGACTAGTAAGAAATTGTGTTTTCCTGGTACTGGCTCTTGCAGACCTGGTTCTCCAAGAAGAGGTGATAGGGCCACTTTTGTCCTGGTTCTAGGCAGTGTCCTTTTGCAGACTCCAGGAGAAGAGATAAAAGGCTCTCTGAGCTTGGGATGGGAAGATATTGAGTGACTGTCAACGAATGAATGAGTGAGTGTGTGTGTGTTAGGGAGGGGGCTGCCTGGGACCTCAGAGTCCATGCTTGTCCCTGCAGTTTCCTCATTATCAGCCTCTTTTATAAAACCCTGTACTAAAACACATAGAAAAGATAAGACGACTCCAACCCTACTGTGCCTGACAAATCTGCTTGGGATAGGGTTTCTGCCCCCTGGTTGCTCAGTCTACTAAGAAGCATAGAGCTGGACAAATCAGGGTGGTCTGGGCTTTGGTGGGGGAATGGTGGGCCTGTGGGAGCACAGACAAGGAGTAAGCACTGGAGACTTTGGCATCAGGACAGTTTTCCTAGAAGAGTTGCTATAGACCCAAAGAATTGGTAGCACATAACTAGGGATGGCTTGGGGAAATGCTTAAGAGACAGAAGGACCAGCACCTGCAGAGGCCTGGGTGTATGTGGGAAAGGCAAATAAGTGGAGAGAGACAAGCCACAGAGGAAGGCCCGGATGTGGTTGAAGAACTCACTGGCCTTACGAAGGAGTCTGAACTTCACTCCATGGGCAAGGGGGAGCCGTTGATGATTTAATGCGAGAGAACCGACTGCAGCAGGGCTCAGATGTGCAACTGTGGCAGAGCGAGAACCATGGAATGCTTGGGGAGCCCAGGGACCGAAGGGAGGGCGTGGAGCCCAGGGAGCAGGTTTCCTGACATTGGAGGCCTCAAGCGTGATGGGGCAGGAAAGTCTCCCAACATCTCAGTCCCCCCATCATGCCCAGTGTCCCAAAGTGGGGAAGGTGAGGAATGGGCAAAAATCTATAACTGTTGGCAATGTAAAATAGTTGGCAAAAAATACACGACAGCAACTCTGCAAATTGTGGGGGAAAGCCCTAGTTTTGTTTTATAATGAGAATACCAAATTTCTGGTTCGGGCAGAAAATCCAAAGGAAAAGAGAGCACTCGCTCCGTCTCGAGGCTGTCGACACGAGCACTGGCCTTGTCCTTTCCCTGCCATTGAGCCAAGTTCTCCCAGAAGGTAAGGAGCGCTGGGAGCACAGTGCCTGGACTACTGTGGGGTTCAGCTACAGGCTCTTCACTGTCTCCCCATTTTTGGCCTCAAGCAGACCTCGTCCTTTCTGCTCTTCCCAGAGGCCCTGCCATGGAGAATGCCTTAGTGGAAACCCACTCCAAATAGGGAGGGCCGGAGGCATGGATGACCCTGAGATGGAAGCCAGTCAAGGTCAAGAGCAGTTTGCAGGTCAGCCTTCTGCTCTTTAGCCCCAAGGCCTGGATATCTGCTGTACCAGGGGCCATCTCAGTAGAGGCCCTGCCAGACCTTCTTGTGTTCTTCGGAGGCTTCTTGCCAAGAGTATAAAATCTCTTCTTCCATCTGCTGTCTGGCCCAGGGAAGGAGGAGAGAAAGGCGACCCTCCGCCTGAAGCTCCTCCTGCAACCTCCCTGCATACGTCTCCTGCAGTGTGAATGAAACTCATCCCGGGTTATTATTTCTGCCCAGCATCACGAAACCTCTGTTTCAGTGGGAAGGGCAAGAGCCCAGGAGTTAGGGCACCTCCTGCTCAGCACTCCTGCTCACTGGCCGTGTGGCCTGGGTCTGCCTCTCTGGGTCTCGGTCCTTCCCTCTGATAAGTGGAGACATTCTGGAGGGACAGAGATAACAAATACCTGGTCCATGTGTCACCCTCAGGCTTCCGTCTCTACAGTAGGCATTGCTAATGGCTCAGTGGGCCCTGCCTGAGCCCTACAATCCTTCTTGATGATCAGACTGGGCAAACGACATGAAGTTTGTATGTTTGCCTAGGGCCACGTGACCTCCTAGAGCTCTGACAACTGTTCACATGTGAGTGCCTTGCTAAGCCTCTATGGCTCGGGGACCTCTCTGCATTCAGAGCGGATTCCCAGAAGCCTCTGAAAAGTTAATCCCCATAAATACCTTCACATCTGCCCCTTCCTCTCCAGCCCACAGTGCCCATAGTCTCCCCGAGGTGCCTCAGCAGTCTTCCGACTGGCCTGTTTGGTGCTTGTCTCTTCCCAAACCCCAGTGTGAGACTGGCATTCTGTAATGGTCACTTTCATCATGCAACTCCTCCAGAATCTTTTGTGATTGTAACCATTCGTAGGCACTTTGGCAGTTGCGCATCCAAGTCCCCTTCCTGATTTGGGGAGCTCTCCCACCGCGTGATATACTGATGGGATGCAGTGCCTCGCCCCGCATCATGAGAGCTGAAGTGGGGCTCCTCCTACTCAGGGTCCTGTGCTGGCCACTGAGGGGGTACGTGATGGGGCTTGGGCAATCACATCCTCCCACCCAGGAAGGTCAGGACTGACTTAACTTCCTGCTCTGGGCCCTCAGGAGCTGCTTGGTGCTCGCTTGTGATTCAAGTCTGGTTCTCCGCTTCCCCCAGACCTTTAAACTTGTGAAGGCCCCAAATCCCTGTCTGCTTAAGAGGGCCGAGGTGACTTCTGTCGCTAGCAACCCGGAATCTTGACTGAGTTAACCCGCTTGTCCCTGCCTCATCGGATCCAGATTTTCTGCTCGGACTTTGAAGGGCCCACACACTGTTGCCACCTTCACCCTCCCCCAACCTTACCTGTCAGTTTGCTCAGCCCTATTGGGGTCACACTGCTTAGATTGTCAAGAGACAGATGCAATTTTAAATGTTAGGTCTCAGGTCCCAGTAATATACTGAAATCTCCTTAAATCTCAATATATTGATGACCCCACCTTTTTTCAGACCGCTTCCCACATCTGGAAGAGACACAGAACTTCTATGCCAGATTATGTGTGTCTAAGCCTTGGTTTAGGAGAATATGGTCCCCGAATCAGCTGCTCCTTGCTGGTCCACGACAACCTCACTCTGCCCTTCCCTGCTTTCCTTGTGACACCCATTCTCAGAAGGACTTGCTCCTCTGGGCCTCTGCTACTCTTACCACCCTTCAGGAGCCACCGCCCTCCTGCTCCTGTTAGGACCCCGCCTCTGACTTCCGCACATCTGTGGTCGCCCTTCCCCCTCGACTTTCCCAAGCCTCTCCCATGCGTCAGACCTGAAGCCAAACGGTATTTCAATCACTGACCACAACACCTGTGAAGTACATGCCATTGCGCCAGTTTTACAGAGGAAGAAATGAAGCTCAGCGAGATTAATTACTACAGTGGCAAAGCTGGGACTCAAGCCTCAGTCTGTCTGACTTCTGAACTCGAATGTCGGCTACACGAGGGGTGGTGCGTGGTCTTGTTCTTTGCCAAAATGGTCCCTGACAGATGGTAGGCACTCAATAAGTTTTTGTTGAATTAACAATGCCATAAACCGTGGGTCTGATCAGAGTCCCCTGTACAGTTACAAGGGTTGTGTACTGTATGACTCAAGATGGGTACCAGTCACTCGTTATACAGCCTTTGGTGCTCTGGGCCTAACCGCGATGCTGCCCTGCTTCTCGATTTAGCACAGCCTCCCATTATCATAGGTGTTGGTTGCCTTCCCCAAGAGATTATTAGCACTTTCATCTTACATAAAATAAGCATGGAGGGTTCCCAGTAGGGTGTGGGACACAAATGAAACCTAAGAAGCATCAGACATGCTGCTTCCGCCTTCTGGCCCCAAACACAATGTTAGTCTATGCGCAGGATCACATGATCCCCAGCCGCATGCTGCCAGTTGCACAGACGCTGCTTTTGTCGGCAGTGGGAGTGGATCGCCATCCTCCCTCCTCTGCCTTCCCTCTTTGGGATTATTCACTGAGAGAACCCACCATCCATTAACAACGTGCAGACCCAGCATGGGCCCAAGGCCTGTCGTCTTGCCTAGACACCACCAAGACTGAGCCCTAGGCCGTCACGGCCCCCGTGGAAGCTGTGGAATCTGTGGGCAGAGCAGAGGACCCCTGCCTGGGACCCTCAGCCTTGTTCCATCACAGACGTCAAAGAGGCCGAAGAAAGGGCCGTTGCCTCAATGGCTTTGAAAATGCCCTTTAAATGGAAAGGGAGCAGCCCTAACCTCAGGTGCCTCACCCCATCCCAAGCCTTCTCCCTGCTGTATCTGCCGAGGCTGGGTGATCCTCAGGGGCCAGGTGGTGGGAGGAGGGACAGACTGCACTCCAAGGTCTTAGGAACCGGGTCCAGCAGGCTCTGCTCTCACTAATGAGGCATCAATGAGTTCGTTCTTTCTTGGGCTGCAGTTTTCTCATGAGACTATAAACATAAGCTCACCTAGCATAGTGCCTGGCACCAAATAATCATTCAATAAATACTAGTTATCATTATCATATGCAAAATGAGGGTTCGCATTGCCCCTCAACCCCTGTGCTCTGGATGCCCCCCAGGACCACCTGTACTGTGCTCAGTATCTCACGGCTCTGTCTCTGTCTCCCCACCCAACGCTGAGGTCTTTGAGGGGTGGAGAGTGTCTCACCCATCCTTGTACCCCGAGACCTAGCACAGCCCCTGCCACACATGCTCAGAAGTGTCTGCTGAGCAGAACAAAACAGTTAGGGCCCTTCCAGCACTGACAGCCTATGTTTAGAAACTGAGCCTCCATTCATCTGCTCATTAAAGACAGACAAGGACCCTCCCTGGGTTTCGCACTAGCTACCTAGATGTCACTTCTTTGATGTCACTCCATGACCATCTCTCCGTTTTGGTCACTGCTGTCTCCCCAACATCTAGCACAGTGTCAGGCAACTAGTAGAATCTCAATAATTACGTATTGAATGAGTACAGAGTGGGAAGCAGGTGACATTTCCAGGAAGGCCCACACCCAGCCTCACTGGCCCAAAGGGCCAGGGCAGGGACTGGCTCTTATTGTCAAGCTTAGCTGGGCTGCCAGAGGGGCTGGGAGGGGAACACATCCCTATCACGCTTGCCACGTGGCATCTAGCCAGATCCATTATCTTTCCAGTCACCTGAGGCTACTCTAATTCTCAAAATTAAGGAAACACAAGGCCTGGCCTGTGTGTCCAGACACCCCCACGGGAGATAGTGCAGGCATCTCTTCTGAGCTTGGCTCTGGCCGTCCCGCTGGCTGATCCCTGAGACACCTTCAGCCACTGCCGCCTTTTCCATTATTGTCCAACAGCCTTGTGGCCACCTTCTGGGGGCTTTGTGTGAGCGTGGCAGAGAGGGCTCCCATCTGCACAGAAACTGGGGTGCGCTGGTCCCCCAGAGCCCACACTCTGCCGTGGAGCTCTGGGGCTGTGCCTGGCTCGGTGGTCTCCCCAGACTGGGTGGGGAAGGCTCTAACCCACTCAGAGCTGCAAGGCAAGCTAGCAACCAGCTGTATGGGTGCTGAGTGACTCTCGTGGGGATGCCAGGTGCACATTAGGCTTTAGTCAGGAAAGGACAGTGGCATTTGGGGTGCAAAGAGGGCTCTTGTCAATTATAGAAGGGCAGAGTCAGCCTCCTGGGCCTTGGTGATGGGCCTCACTAGGCCCCAGGAGGGAGGGGATTTCCAGTGAGGGCTGATCTCTGCTTGGGAAGGGGAGAAAGCACCCAGCCCCAACCAGCCTCATGTCTTTTTACAGTTGCAGAGAATCTGTGGCCAGTCAAGCTAGAGAACTGGATCTGTTCTTGACATGACAGAGAAGAGCCAGCCACCCAGTCATGGGTGCAGGAGTGGGCAGCAGGGAGTGACAGGTGAGGTGTCAGAAGAGGGCGGGGAGGAGCAAACACACAGAAGGGGGCTAGGCAATGGGAGAGTAGACCCTCTGACCTAGCACGGTTGTTTCATTAGCAAGGGGGAGAGGCTGGCCCTGCGGGGACAATCTCCCAACACACAGTCCCAACACCAAGGCCTGTGGCAAGAAGTTATTTCCTTTCTGTCCACAGAAGTCTTGCATTAATTTCCCAAATAAACTTTGCTTCTCCAAGCAAATCCTTGAACCCGCCCCGGGTCACAGCCCTGTCACCCCTCCCTGCCTGACCTTTCCCAGAAAAACACCTCGGGGCTGCTCAAGGAAATTTGTTAGAAAGAGGCGCTGGCTCCTCAGCGAGGCCTGGTAGAGGGAGGGTCTCAGGGCCACCACCTGCTGTGTGGCTTTGAGTTGCTCTATGCCTGTCTGGGCCTCACTTGTACCATCTGTACAATGGAGCTTTGTGCTGGGTGACCTCTGAGGTTCTGGAATTTTCTGATTCATGGACTCTCTTCAGGCTCAAAGGAGTCAGCCTTGAGAAGCATTCGACTGGAAGTGAGGGGAGATGGGCAGGAAGGGCTGAGGAGCACGCAGGGGCGGAACCCCGCGGAACCCCGACAGATGGCCCAGCAGAGCAGGAGGGTATACACACAGGGCTCCAGGCCTGGTGGGGGTCACGGTCTTCGAGGTGCCATTAAAAACATAGGTCTTGGGCCATCTCCAGGTCTACTGAATCAGAGTCTCTGGGGAACAAGCGTTTTCAACATGCCCCCTGCGTGGTTCCAATGTGCCCAGACCAGCAGGGAGGCAGAAGCAGTCCCAGCACCACCTTGGGAATTTCGTGGGCCTGGGTTCGAGTCCTCCGTGGCTTTCTGGGAATCGCGGCCGCATCGCAGAGGGGAACCGAGGCAGTGTGTGGACGTGCCGGCACTCGGTGGGCTTCCTCAGTGGCGGTTATCCTTGTTATTAAAGTAGCCCCCTCATCCTCCATCATCTCAGACCTCACGGCTGAGGAAAATGGCCTACAGTAGAGTGATCCTAGGAAGTCAAAGGCCAGGGTGGGCCAGAGGGAGATTCTGTTTCAATTCGGGATCCTCCCTTGGAGTGCCCGCACTGCTCACGATGACTCCCTAACTATGGCTCTCACCCACGGACGCGAGGTTTGCAGTCATGTTAGCCACCTCAACACCACATACACGCACCAAGCTGATTGGATCAGAATGAACATCTAATTCCACTGTGAGCCAGTCGGATTCCCTGACCACCTTATTTAAAGTTGCAACTACCTCCAACCCTCCCACCCCGTTCCCTTCCGTAATTTATTTCACTTCCTGGCATTAGTTACTTTTCATTATAGTCTATAATTTACTTAATTGTCTGTCTCCCCCACTAGAATGTAGGTCCTACAAAGGTTAGGATTTTTCTGTTTTGTTCTCTGTGGGGTCCCCAGTGCTTCCAACAGTGCCTGGCACATAGTAGGCACTCAGTAATAATCAGTTAAGTGAATGAATTCTTTTCCAGGTGATGTAATAATTGCTAACATTTATCAAGCATCTACTATGCGTTAGTGTTTTCTAAGCACTTTCAATACATATTACCTTGTTATTATCTCCATTTCATAGCTAAGATCACCTAGGGGGACAGGCAGAATTCAAAGCTGCCTTGCAGAGGATGGGTGTGTTATGTGTGTGTATTATTCTATTAATGACTTTGGCTTATGGTTTACAAACGAGTTTATAAACATCTTACTTGAGTTTCACCACTCCCGTGGGAGAGGTATTATTTCCCTAATTTTAGAAACGAGAGAACTGAGTCTCAAAGGGTTTAACGGACTCGCTCAAGGTCATGCAAAAAACTGGCAAAGTTGAAACTAGAACCTAGGACTTCATATCCTCCCTTCGAGTCTCCAGTTCTTTCCAGACACCAAGACACCCCTCCTGTGTATAGAGGATGCTGTTTTTGCCCTCAGCAGCTGACACTTTCCCTGGGAAGATGAGCTAGAGGAAGGGGCAGATCTGCAGCCTCAAGCAGAGGCTAGTGTGACTGAAGAAGGGAAATGAATACAGCTTGCTTCCCCTCAGTTACTGTGAAACCCTCACGAAGGACTGATGGCAAAGCAGAAGGCAGACGCTAAAACAGGCACTCTGGAGCACGACGAAGTGGGTACAAACACTTCAATTCATGCTGGATTAGAAGTATTTTCACCATCATGGCTGCCTTCTTCAGATTACCTTCTGCTCTATTTCCCAATTAAAGTATGGTTCATGGAACTGAGAACAATACTGTACTTCAAGCTTGCGGTCTGCCCAGCACAAAAGGAGGGGGAGGATTTATTTTTTCTTTTTTGACTGTAAGATCTTGCTGCCTTATAAAAGAATCCCTGACTCCCCAGCTGACTCATATCTGAAATTTCGCCATTAGGGATTTATTCCTTTGGTGCTATATCTTGCTGCTCCTAATGTATAGATACTACTAAGGAGGGCATAATGGTGGGAGATGTTGGTCATTCTGAATGGGAACTTTCCCAGAGGCAGATCTGAAGGAAAGGAGCATGAACGCTCTGGTGGAAAGGGGGAGATAAGAAAGAAAGAATAAGGTGCCAGGGGTTATTTCTTAACCTCAGATCTTACCTACGAGTCATTGGGCAGCACTGAGTTTGGTTTTGTTCATGCTGCATCTCACAAAGGAGCTCCTACCAATGAGCCTCTCTGGTGGTCAGAGCCCCTGCCCCTTACTCCACCATTAGTTTGAGGCCCAGAGACAAGAGTATAGGTCACCTAGTGATTAAGTAGGTGATGGATATGCCCAGAGCCACATTCAGGTCAGTGTCCAGTCCCAGTATTGTCAGGTCAGGAGGCCTTGCTCAGAGGAAGGGGTCAGGGAGGTCACTCTGAGAAGATACACACATCAGTTACCTGAGGGTGGTTCATAGGCTTCATGCCCATGTTACAGACACTGGTAGGGCATTCCACTGACATCGCCTGCTTTCTTGGCACATCTGTGCAGGGGATATCCCTACCGCCTCTCCTGAAGCCCCCAGTGGTGAGCCCTCAGACCCCAAAGGGTCGCTTCCTATCTGGAAATCCTTGCCTGGCCACAAAGCAGCATAGTGGCCAAGCAGGGGAAGCTGTGCTACTGCCATTCCACCAGCAGAGGGCGGTGGCTGCACTGCTCTCAGCCTATTTCAGAAAAGTAGACTGGAGGAAAAGTGACCAACCAGTTCTTCCAAAGGCAGGGGTCCTGAGGCATGCTTCAGCCTTGGCACGAATGCTCCCAGTCAACTGTAGCTAACTACTGTGCTCAATTCACTAGAAAATTCTTCTTTATATTAAGGTAAAAGTCCACCTCCTTATAATTCTTGCCGTAAGTGCCTAGCTCTGTTTCTGGGGCCACACAGAAAAAGTCAAACGTTTTTTTCTTTGCCAACTCTTGGGAGTTGGAGTCCCTTTCCTAGGTGGCCACCCGCAGTGCTGTGTGACTTTAGGCAAGACACTTTCCTTCTCTGCGTCTTCATTTTTTCTTACCTGTAAGACAATGGGATGGACCATGATAAATTGTAAGGTTTCTTTCAATTCCGACATTCCAGATGACATCTCTTTTATATTTATCTCCGAAGAGCAGAAGAGGTGACACCCTGCGCCCCCCACTCTTGGTTTGGGTTTCCAGCACTAACTGTGGTTCCCACTGCTTTCCTACCCTCCAAGCTGCAGCCTCTTCTTAAGTTTGGGTTTTCTGTTCTCCTGGCTGTGACATACTCACACTCACCTCCACCTAAGCTCATCTTCAGCCCAGGCCACCCCTGACACCTTCTACCAAGTGCACGTGACCCAACTGCCATGCAGGGGTTGCTCGTCGGTTACTGAGCACACATCTTGGTTTTCGCAGTTCTACCTGTGGTCCTATGATACCTGGCTACTTGGTGGGGAGGGAGGAGGACAGGTTCATGGGTGGCAGGTCCCCACCTCATACCCTGGAGGTGCCTTGATTTATCTCATTCCATTTCTACCTCTCCCTAGAACTCTCCATCCTGAGCCAGAGTTCTTCCTGGTTTTCGTGGCACCTTTTCTTCTCACTTCTAAAGTGGGGCCGCTGCATCATTTTGGTTTCTTTTGAAAGTCAGATGAACACACTGCCCTTAGACATTTTTCTTTTAGTTTCAGAAGTTATTCTTCAAGAAGACAACTTGAAAACCCCCCATAAAGCATGACCGTACACACACACACACACACACACACACACACACACACACACACACACTTCACATTACCAAGTTTTCTACTATTCCCTGGGATAATCACTATTATTTTTGGTGTACGTCTTTCCCAAGCTGCACTCAGTCAACAAGCAGAGTAGTGTCCTTCCATCACTCTTCATTATTCCTGTGGGCCCCCATCACACTCTCCAGGGCTTCCAGAAAATGTTGGGCATATTCATAATTTTGGGAGCTGACACATAACCCCCAATGCCTTTCAGAATGCTACCTCTTCCTGTAAAGCCCTTTAACCCTGGGATGTGGTGGCAAGCAACCTCCAAGATGACCCCTATAATCTCTACCTTCTGGTATACACACTGTTGAGCAGCCCCCCTCCACAATGCTGAGAGAATGTGGCCGGAGCTATATAAGTTCCTGGCTTCTGCTTTGAGCCTTTCCTCTCTTGGATCACCACTGAGGGGGGCCAGCTGCCATGAGAGAGAACACAGCCCATGGAGAGGCCCAGGTGATAAGGAACTAAGGTAGCTGCCAACGGTCATGAGAGTGAGCTTGGAAACATAAGTTCCCACATTTGAGCCTACAGATGATGGCAGCTCTAGGTGACAGCTTAACTGCAACCTCATGAGAGATTCTGAACCAGAACTAATCAGCTAAGTTTTGGAGTAATTTGTTATGCAGCAGTAGAAAACTAATACAGACATATTTTCCATTTGTTGTAAAGGAAGCAGAACAGGTGTTATCATCTTAGATTTTGATATGGGAAACTGAGGCACAGAGCAGGTAAGTCATGTGGGTGAGCCTTTCACTTACATGTGGGTCCATGGCCAAAGAAGAGTGGACCTCATGTGTGACTCTTCTTGGGTTCCCAATGTGGGCTCCAACCTCAGACATTTCAGAGACTCTCACCTTACTTTTTAAAAAAGTAGTTAAAAAAAAAAAAAGGTAGGAAAGTCGGGAAATACGGATGAGGAATAAATGTTATTATGTCCTAGTGACTGTCGGCTCCATTTTATACCCAGCTGGAGAGAGTTTTATTTTATTATTTTCTTGTGCCATTAACATTAAATATTCTTGACAACATTTTTTAAAGGCAGTATTGTATTTCATAGTATAACTGTGCCAGAGTATATCAAACAATCTCCTATTTTGGGGTCTTTAAGTGATTTATAATTTCCAATACTTTAAAAAGGCTGTAGTAAACATAGCTGAATCTTTGCACATATGTGTGAATGTTTTAAAGGATAAATTTCTATCAATGAAATGCTAGTTTAACAGTTCTGCACTTTAAAATATACATTTGTTATATATTTTTAAATGCTTTTCAAATGGTTGTACTAATTTGTATTCCCATCAGCAACCCAAGAGAATAACCATTTCCCCGCACCCCTCACAGCACAGGATATTATAATATCTTTAACTTGCTTATTTTTAGATGAAAAATAAGATCTGTTTTCATTTGCAAATCTTGGATGTCTAGTAAGGTTGACTATGTCTGCATTTGCTTATTGGACATTTGCATTTCTTTGCTTGTGAATTACCTCATTATATGAGGTACTCATTTTTTTCTCTAATGGGATGTTTACCTTTTTCTTAATGATTGATAAGAGCTCTTTGTATATTGGAGATATTAACTTCGTATTAATCTTTCATTATATTTATTGTCCCTTTTCACTTTTGATCTAAAACTAATAATTCTCAATATTTCTACTTTGACTCTTGGTCCTTATCTAGTTCCCCACCTAGTTGGTCATTTATAAACAACCTTTTGTTAGCAGGAAACTGTCAGAGAATTTTTTGTTGAGTCTAAAAGCCACCCTTGGAATCATCACTCCACTAAATTCAGAATTAGTTCTGGAGCCCAGGGGCATAAAATCATAGCTAGCTCGGACAGAGCCTCACTCATTGCTCTTGGAGAAAGTGGGACCACCCAGTAGTACACCAAAAGTCAGGGCCCTCAGTTTTCTCATTTGTAAAACGGGGCAGCCCCTATTTATAGGGTTGCTGTGAACATTCAGTAAGATAAGGAACAGTCCCAGACCCATTGTACATGCTCAACAGGAATAAGAGATTCTTGTTCTCATAACAACCCTGCCAGGTAGGATTTATCACCTCCAGTTCATAAATACGAAAGCCAAGGCTTTAGGGTCTAAGAGCTCAGTTAGGAAGCAGCTGAGTCAGGATTCGAAGCCCTGAAGCCCATGACTTCATGGCCACATACTCTAATTCTCTTTAGGAGACGGAGCCAACTGGTGTGAAGTCTCTCCCCCTTGCAGCAACTCCTTCCCCACACAACAGAACTAGCTCTTTCTGCAGTTCTGCAAAGCGAGGCAAAGCCCACATTACTCCAGTCTTCAGTGCACTTTCCCATCTCACAGATGGGGCAAACTGAGGCTGAGAAGGGCCATGTGGGTGAGCAGAGAAGCTCAGCGCTAGCCTGGTTCACTGGATACTCTCCCAGATGGCCAAGCAGGCGCTTCTCCCCATGGGGGAATGATTGCAGGCTGCTGGGTTGGGATCTGCCAGAAGCCTCTGTTTTGTCCATAGGACCTCACTCATTATTCCCCTTGCCCAGGGTCTCAAATTCAAAGCCCTGTAGTCTAGAAGAATTGGGACTTTGGTCAAGAGTTGTCACCATCCTGAGCCTCAAAAGATTCCCCCACCCGAAAAGATCCCAGTCCAGCATTCTGGAGGAACCCTAGCTGTTGGGAATAGAAGGATGAGTGGGCATCGTCCCCAGCCTCAAGAAGCCCAGTGGGTACTAGCAGGAACTGGTGTGAAAACAGACCGAGTGCCCCTTCTCCACCATGGCAGGGACCAGTATGAGCAGAACCTAGTGGCAGACCAGAGGAAGAAGCATGGTGATTCCGGGCGGGCTTCCCTGAGGTGGTGGCTTGAAGCTGTGTGGGGAGGATAGGCAGGAATCATCCACATGAATGAGAGGAAGAAGGGCATGGAGGTGGGAAGGACCAGAACAGGTTCAGGGTTGGAGTGGAAAGTGGGGTGAGTCCAAAGCTGAGGTGAGAGATTCACTGGAGCCAGGGTAGAAACAGGCTTAATCTGGAAAGGGAGGGGAGGCTTTGGGAGCTTTTATAGTAGGGGAGGGCCCCATGAGAGTGAGGGAGATTGAGAAAGGGGAGGCTCAAAGCCCATTCTCCAAGGACCTTCCTTCAACAGGTGCAGACTGGCACTTTTGTTACAATTGTAGATCCTCTCATCGCCCAGAAGAGATGTCGAGCACCGTATCCAAGATCAAACAGCCAGTTCTGACAGTGCCAAAATTTGAACTCAACTCTACTTGACTATAGAACTGTGCACTTTCTTTTACATATATATGAATTTTTTAAAGCTCAGTAGGTGATTACAATAGAATAAATAAAAAGTGACAAATGTGGAGGCCCCCTGGCCACCACGGAGTTGAAAGAGGCACAAAGGTCCCTTGGCTCCTTCTTTCTTTATCTCCTAATCCCCAACCCCAAGCATTGCTGCCCACCCCAGTTGTCCAGGAAGAGCTCATTCAGGGAAGGAGGAAAGCACCTTCTCGGGCCACTTCCTTTACTTTGTTGGTGCTCTGCCAGGAGGGAGCAGCTGGGCAGGAGCAGGAGACAGAGAAAGAAAGAGAGGTAATTTCCACCAGCTGTCTCTTGGAAATGCTATCCCTTCTCCCTGGGTCCTGTAGAAGTTTGGAACTCTGGGGAGCGGGTGAGGCTGTCATCCTTTGCCTCTTTTCACCTGAGCATTACCTCACCCATGTCACATCCTAAATTCGCAGCTCCCCTTTACTTCAGACACCCATGTGACGCTTTAGGCAGGGCACTCAGCTACCTGGGGCTTCACTTTCAGTATTTGTACATCTGAGTATCATCTGATGACTTAGCATGTTGGCAGGTATTACGCCAGCTACACAGAAGGTCCCCAAAGAATTCTCTGTCCAGAACCCTTTTCCACCTCAAACAAAAGAGGCATCCAGCATTTGATAGTATAGTCAGCCATTATGGTTGAAGCTAGGTGGTGTTCATTGCAAAACTATTTAAACTTTGAGGTATGTTTGAAAAGTTTCATAATAACATGTTGAGGGAAACTCTACCTCCCTCAACCCAAAGGATTCAGTGGGTAATACTTCGTTGCTCTCAAAGTTAGGAATAAGACACCAATGTTATTTAAGACTTTTCTGAAGGTATAACGCAATTAGAAAAGAAAAGGATACTAGAGGTGTAAAAATTATACAGAGCTAAAATGATCACTACCTGCATACTATAAGTTAGTATCCCTAGAAAACCTAAGAGAAAACACTGAAAAACTGCTATAAACAATTAGCGATATGGAGGCATAAAACATTATCGTACAGAAACCAATGGGTTTTCAAATACACTATCACCAAGTAAAAGACATAATGGAAAACGGGTCCTATATCTAATATCAACAACAAAAAAAGTTAAATATGTGTAGCAAGAAATGTTTAAGATCTATGTGGAGAAAAGTTTTAACACACTGCCATGGGCACAAAAGACTAGAAGAAGTAACTTAAGTTCATGGATAGGTTCAACATCGTAAAGTTGCCCACTCTTTTTAATTTATTTTATGAATTTAACATAATCCCAATAAAAACAGCAGAGGTTTTATCTAAAATTAAATATTAAGATAAACAAGCAAGAAGTGGCAGCTATCTTTTGAGAAAAGACAATGATGAGTAATGACTTGCCTTATTGATATTAAAACATATTATAAAGCCTCAGCAACGCAGCATTATGATACCGATACACAAAAAAAGAGACAGATCAGTAGAAAAGAACGGCAGTCCGTAAATGAACCCAAATACATACAGAAATGTAGAATGTAGCAAACACTTTACCTCAAATCAGTGGAGGAAAGATGGATTGCTCACTAAGTGGTATTATGACAACTGGATAAACCATCTGGAAAAAAACTAAGTTGAATCTACACTTCATATTTTGTACCAGGATAAATTTCAATGGTATCAAAATTTTAAATATAAAAATGGAATGATAAAAGTGCTGGAAGGCTTGTCGGAAAACTACTCTATAACCATGGGAAAGAGAAGGCTTTTCAAACTATGGTCCAAGATCATAAAGGAAAAAACTATAAGTTAGGCTTCTTGAAATTTAAAAGAAGAAACCTGTATTGCAAAAAAGTACCCTTTGAAAGGTATATTTGCAACTTATATCCCAAAGGGCTAATTTTCCTAATATACAAAGAACTTATTAAAGCAATAAGAAAAGAATCAATAATTCTAAAGAAAAATGGATAAAGGATATGAAGACATTTTACAGAAGGAAATGCAAAGAGATTTTAAGTATATAAAAAAAATTTAACCTCATTAAAAAAATGCTGCTTGAACCTCCTCATGATCTTAGCAAAAATGCAAAAAGTATGGTAACACTCCATTGTGGGGGTGGGGTGGTGTGTGTGTGCGCGTGTGCGCGTGTGCGTGTGTGCGTGTGTGCGTGTGCGTGTGTGTGTGTGTGTGTGTGTAAACAGGCACAGTTCTACTTTGCTAGGGATAATGTAAATTGTTACGACCTCAATGGGAAACAATTTTGTCAGTAGTTATCCAAAACTCGAAAGTGCTTACTATCCCCCTCAGTCTGAAATTAACTAAGGTTATTTATCTCCAATAAAATATAGTGATCTCCTTTGTATGACTCATCAAACTTTTACATATGTATACACTCATGTAAATACTGCCACATTCAAGATACAGAACATGTCCATCACTCTAACAGGGTTCTCATGCCAACACAAAATGCAACAATTATTTTGAGTTCCATCATCACAGGTCAATTTTGCCTGTTCTTGAACTTCAAATAAGTGCAATCATACAGTACATACTATTTTGTGTCTTTTGCTCAACATGTTTTAAAGATTCGTTATGCTACTATGGGTATCAACAGTTATTTTTCACTGCCGTGTACTGTTCTATTTTGTGAATCGCCCACAATTTGTTTATCCTGCTGAGGGATGTTTAGATTGTTTTTAGTTAGGGACTATTATGAATAAAGCTGCTGTGAACATTCTTATACACGTCTTTTTTGTGAATACATGTACTTATTTTTCCTCGGTATTAACCTATGTGTGAGATTGCTTAGTCTTAGATTATACATCTGTTTAACTTTATTAGACGTTGCAAAACAGTTTTCTAAAATGGCTGTAACATTGTACACCCCATCAGCAAAGTATGAGCTTTCCAGTTGCTCCTCATTTTCGTCAACACTTGATATTGTCACTCTTTCAAATTTTGGCCATTCTGGTGGGTATATAGTAGGGACTCATGGTTTTAATTTACAGTTTCCTAGTGAGTAATGATGGGGACAGCATGCAGAGAAACAATTCCCACAAGAAGGAAGTTGAAATAGATCTTAAACATATAAAGAGATTTTTAGCCTCAAGAAAAATGCTAACTAGAACTACCTTGATGAAGTGGCACCTCTTCACAGACTTCTTGGCCATTTGCACATCCCTTTTTATGCAGTCTACTTAAGATTTACCTTAAGAAAATTTTTTTTTTTTTTTGCTTATTTTAAAACTCGGTTATGTATTACAGATTCCAATCCTCTTTCAGATATATGCATGGCAAATATCAATCTCATGCTTGTGGTTTTGCCTTTTCACTTTCTTAATGGTGTCTTTTACGAGCAAAAGTTTTTAATTTGGTAGTCTAATTTGTCAGCTGTTTTTATAATTATTGCTTCCTGTATTCTGTTAAACAATTTTTCCCTACTACAATGTCAGGAAGAAATTCTCCTCTGTTTGCGTGTGTTGCTTCCTGGGAGAAAGCACGTACCTCTTGAACCATCAATTCAATGTCTAGGAATTTATTCTACCGATACGTGAAACAAGGCCTGTCCAAAATCACTCTGTGCAGCACTGTGGTAGCGTAAGTTTGGAAACAATCTGGATGTCTGTCAGTAGGCAATATATGGCTCAAAAGATGCTACATCCGAACAGTAGGATACTGTGTAACAAAAATGGATGAGGGAGCTTTCTGTATTTAATGTGGAAAGATTTCTAAGATGTATAATCACACAGAAAAAGGTAAGATATAGAGAGGAAAATACAAGTAGTATGCTTTGTGTAAAAGAGACATCTATCATCTATCTATCTATCTATCTATCTATCTATTTATCTATCTATCTAATCTACATGTATTTATGTATTGTGTGTGTGTGTGTGTGTGTGTGTGTGTGTGTGTGTGTAATTTCAGGAAAGACACTTGAGAAACTGTGAACACTGGCTGCCCCGTTAGAGAAACTGAGTAATTGGAAGCTGGGCACAAGAGGCATACTTTTCACTGTGTCCTTTGTTTTGGAAGATTAAACTATCTGAAGGTTTTACTCTCTGAAAATAAATACTTATTTATAAATAGATGCTATTCTAAATGAGTAAGGTTTCCTGCACGTGGAGATGGGTGAGTAAGGGCACTGGGGAAGAGCAGGAGCGGAAATGCGGAGGAGGGAAAGTGTGCTGCAAAGTCCCGTGTGTCTGGGGGCGCTGGGAGCACTTTACAGACCTTCGTCTAGGATGACGTTAAGGCCTCAACGTCACATTCCAGGGGCTTTCACTGTCTCAGGCCTAAGCCCTCTTGGATGGCCTATAGCAATGAACCCACAAGGAACTGCCTACCACTGCCAGCACTGTGTTGGGGGCACTTCATCTATCCCCACTTGGGTCCCAAGGGGCAGCCTTAGGAATGATGTCTATTGGACAGAGGAGCCAAGTGAAGCTCAGAGAGGTTAGGTAACTTGCCTGAAGGCGCAGTAGCCTAACTGGTTCCAGGGCTGTGCATCCTTCCTTCTCCAGAACTCTACTAAGACCAAGGTGGGAAAAGGGAGGCTGGAAAGAGTTAAGCACCCAAGAGTAAGAAACCAGGCTTTTCCCTGGCTTTTTCTGGGGCAGCCCCTCCCCCTCCCACCTAGGTTGTTATCTGCCTTGGGCCCCATCCACCGCCCCCCCACCCCCACTGGACGACTGCAGGAAGGAGGCACAGATGGCAGGCGAGGATAAGGCCCCCAGCCAGGCTTACCCAGCTGTCGTGTTGGAGAGCACCATGCATCTACTCCTCCTCCTCCTGCCTCGAACAATTGGGAATCAGCCAGCCTGGCCCTAGCTGTTCCCTCTCCCAGGTCCAGGGCTTCTGCAGACCCCCGTTTCTGAGGCCTTTCTCTGTGGTGGAGGAGAAACACAGATGCCCAGCCTCTCAGAGGCGGACAAGACCTCAGAGGACCCTCGGTCCAACAACTCCTTTTATAGATGAAAAAACTGAGCCCAGGAAGGACAAGGGACCTGCCTAAGGTCACAAAGAACCAGGCAGAGAAGTCAGGCTTCCTCACTGTCAGCAAAACTTAGATTTTAGGGCATCCCACAAGGTCGAGGGGGTACTCAGGCAGGTTACATAGACTCCTCCCCACCAAGCTTCAGCCAGGCAGTTCTGTTTGTCCTGGTGTTATGCTGTGATATTCTTTCTGTGATTTTATTTCAGAGATCTGACTTTAACCTGGGCCTGTGAGCTGGGATAACGGAAAAACTGGATTTATATTTTTACTAGTTTCTAACTGAAATGTAATATTTCTTTGTTTACAAATGTAGGCAACAAACCCCAGCACGAATAACTGAAGCTATAACTTTTTCATCAATAGACAACACGGATATTATCAGGTCACATGACCCTGCTACCTCTAACTAAAAAATTATGCTCATTACTGCTTTGAAAGTATAGTACTTATTAGGCCCTCCACCTTATCATGATATTTAATGTATTAATACAAAAGCACATATACTACTATTTTACAATTCCAGCATATATTTTGATGACTATATTTCAGTATAATTGGTTTCCTTTGTAATCCTATTTATTTTATTTTATGCACTTGAAATCTTTTTTTTCTGGGAAGGAGTCCATAGGCTTTTCCAGATAGCCAAAGGGGCCTATGCACTTCCCCCCTCCAAAGTTAAGAACCTGTTTTATTTGGATAAAATGTGCCAGTGTTAAAAACTAAAGTTTGAAAAATTTTGTACTACATCTGTAACCTCATAAGGCTGATAAGATTGAGGCTGAACTCCTTTGATATGAAAGGAGTAATAGGGTGGAAGAGGAGGGCTATGGGGGTGGGTTGGCACTGGTGCCCTAGGTGGGGAGCCCAGGTGTACGTCCCAGGCTTCATTTAACACCTTGCTGAATCCCAGAACGGCCTTGGAATGGGGACTAGCATTTCTCCCATCTTGCAGCTAGGGACACTGAGGCCCAGAACAGTTGGGTAACTTGCCTGAAGCACTTGGCTAGTAAATGGTGGAGCTGGGATTTGAATCCAGGCCGACCGATGCCGGAGCCTGTGTGCCTCATCACAGCGCATCCTGCCTTCCTGTCTGGGTAGATGGAAGCCTCTCATGGAAAGTCCCTAAGGTGTTGCTGCTGGTTGGGTGCTTCTCTTGGTGGAGGCAAGGTGAGGGGAAGGGGATTCTGAAGGGTTTGCTGTCCCAAGTGATTGTCTGATACATAAGACACGAACTAACTTGACCAAGTCCCTTGCCCTCTCTGGACCTCAGTGTCTCCCTCTATAAAAATGCAGCATTCTAAGAGCATCCACTCCTACCTTCCTACTCCAATGTTCACCTGAGGGACAACTCACCTGGAGATTTAGGCATCGGTTGCTTAGCAACTGAACTCAAGTTCTTGGCTGAGTGGAATGGAAACGGGGGAGGACAGGCAGCACTGTGCCATGCCGATGCCACAGAGCCCGCTCTTGTTTTCTCTTGTTTTACGAATCTGTGAGTGCTGTCGCTACTCCCCCACTCCACCTACACCCATCAAGGTGACCTAGCGCTTTAAGAGCCTTGGCATGGGGAGAAGCTCAGGGACATGAGGAAGGCCATCTTGAAAAGGAAACTGCCCTTAGGACTAAATCAGGCCTGGAGTTTCTCAGGCAAGAACACACACTCATTGTTCTGGAAGCTGCCATGGGAAGAGCCAATTAGTAGAGGTCTTGACCAAGGCCTCAGGGCCCCATCGGCTCCCAGGGAGATGCCGCGTTTCAAGCCAGTCTTCTTAGTTCCACTCTCTACACCCCCGTGCACCCTATATCGCTTTTGCTCCCTGAAGTGTTGGGAGTCCATGAACACAGGAGGAGGGAGCGTCTAAAGCTGTGGCCTCAGGCCTGGCAGAGCAGGCAAGTCTCTCTTGAGGGCGTGGGGATGGCTGTCTTGTGTGAGGAAGTCTCCTTGCAGTCGGGAATTCCACTATTAGCAACGTATTCTTTTGGGTCTCAAGAGTTTGGTCTCCTTAAATCTCACCCTAACCTTAACCAAATGCAAATCCCATGGTAAAGAAAAGCCATTGTCATCACCAACACCTTAGTACAGGAGTCCCCAACCCCAGGCCCAGGGTCTGGTACCAGTGGTGGCCTGTTAGGAACTGGGCTGCACAGCAGGAGATGAGAGGGGGTGGGGGCGAGTGAGCAAAACTTCTCTGTATTTGCAGCCGCTCCCCAGCGCTAGCATCACCGCCTCAGCTCCACCTCAGACCATCAGTCATTAGGTTCTCCTAGGAGCATCAGTTCCTGGTACCAAAAAGGTTGGGGACCACTGTGCTTAGTAGGCCTGGTTTTTGACTCTGAAAAGTGGTCGATGCAAGGATTCCTGGGAAAGGGCACAGAGGGCGTCCAGGCATGCTGTGCAACCTTCTTGATAAACACTCCTCTTCGGGGCCAGGATTTCTCACGGGTACGACATGGGAATATATGATTGCGAGTCTCCTGACTCAGACTGAACTTGGGCACTGTGAGGTGGGCACGGACTATGGAGATCGCGTGATTTCAGGCCGGCTCAGAGCACAGAATCTCAAATTCATGCCAACCCAATGGGCCCGTGCCTCGGATCTGGGCCAGGTAGATTCCAGAGGGCCCTTGCCCCCAATTTTCAGCACTCTCTTCCCCACACTAACCTGAAGCTTGTTCTAGTAGTTATAATAGAAGCAGCATAGCGCGGGTTTATTGAGCACTTGCTGTATACCAGACACTATGACAAACCTTGACTGCATTTAAATCCAGCTGACAGGTGGACTCTGAAAAAGCAGGTGGGCTGATTTCAGAGGCGCATGATCCAGCACCAAAATGGGTCCAGCCCCACCTCCTCTAATTCCCCCTTTTCCAGGCACTCAGCCTGGAACAGTCCCATCAGTCATGTCCCCGTGGGGACCCTGACCACCATTCCCATACTCCTTTGGGCATAAATGACTAGGCTGTGGGTACTTTCTCCTCTGGGCAGGGTGGGGCTCACTGCTAGGGAGCTTGGGGACTGGACCAGACAATGGAGATACTTACTCCTATTAAGCACGCACTTTAGTGGCTGAGGAGCCCACGGGCTATTTCTGGGCCTGGGTAGATGAGGAAGGGGAGTGGGTGGTGACAGCCCTTGGCATCATGGAGCTCCTGCTGACTGGGCACATACCATGTGAGCACACACTAAAGCTAAGTGCTTTACCCAGCACCTTATTTAAACATAACGGCACCATGAGGAACAAGTACCACTGATATTTTACAAACAGAGAAAGTGAGGCACAGAGAGGTTACCTGCCCAGAGGTTCACAGCTAAGGGATGGAACTATGATTTTTAAAGGTGTGGGAGGCTTCTGGCCTTGGAAGGAAATGGGGAGCAGACAGAGCTAAGTGCCAACTTGGTTTGGGTCCAGGCCGGTGCTGCTGGGAAGAATTAGAGTCCTAGGGAACCAGACCTGTTATGTTCAGACTCCCAGCTCTGCTAGAAATCAGACCAATGAAGCTAAGGCACGGCCAGTAGAGACCCTGGCCTGAGGCAGAGGAACAGATTCTCTGACCTCCCAGCACACCCGCCAGCCAGGCTGCATCCCCGGCCCCCTCTCTGTACCTCAAATCCAGAGAATACCCCGTTCCCATAACCTCGAAGTAAAAGAGTCACATTTCCACTTCTGCTGAAGAGCTTGCCTTCACTATTCTCAAAAATAAGCAGTCATTTTTCCAAAAATGGGAAAAACACAAAGCGAGGCTGTCAATCTCAGGCCTCAGACAAATGGAATAAAGTTGTGACTTCCCTCTTGTTCAGAGCGCCTTCTCCCCCTTCCCAAAGTCACTTACTGTACATTCAGGCTGTCACAGGCTTTGAGATGCAAATTGCAGCAAGCAGAAGGCAGCTTGAAGAACAAAGAACTATTGAGGAAAGATCCAAAAAATGGATTTGGAAAAGGCTCTCCGAATTCCCCAGGGAGAGGGGGAGACCTCCTGGAAGGGGGGAGCAGTGATGAAGATTTGGGGCTTTTTTATGGGAGAGAGAAGGACTGAGGCGTCCAATGCTGATTGTGGGGAGTGATGGGGAGGGAGAGTTGGAGGAATCTGGAATGGAAGCAAGGCTCTGGGTGAGCAAAAACGTCCGACTTTATTACAGTCTTCAGCACTGAGCTGGGCACTCTCGCCCCTTCTTCTAATATTAGGCTTCAAACATACTGTGAGTCATGGAGCTAACTGGTCTTCCAACTCCTGGGTTTGATTCCTGAATGAGAGAAGTTGGGTCAGGTAACACTGTTGCAAGGGCTTGAAGAGGAGGATGCAAGCCCCCTTCAGTCCGGGAAGACACAGCAGAGTACCACAGTGTCCCTGGGGCCTGGAGGGGAGGGGATCCCAGGACCCTAGAAAGGAAAACCACAGCTGGGGAAATGGGGCACAGTGCCTCTGGGACATGACCTCTGGTCAGCACAAGGCCTCCTTGCTAAGCACCTACTGTGTGCAGACCTTGTACAAATCAGACATGTTTCCCACCCTCTGGGGCTCTCAGTCTAAACAGGTGGCTAAGTGGACTGCAAACTCCATGCTGACAGGGACTTGGTCTTGTTTTCTGCCGCATGCCTGGTCCTGTGACCAGGACATAGTAGGTACTCAATAAACATTTGTTGGATGGATGAGTGGATAGGTGGGTGGATGAATGGATGGATGGACAGACTAAACACCTAAGAAAATAAGGAAGCATGTAAGAAATACTCTAACGATAGACACAAGATGCCTCTGGCTAGGTACTGGGGTGGGGAAAGCTTCATGGAGCCGGCCTCATTGAGTTGGGCCTTGAGGGATGAGAAGCCATTCTTGTATTCTACATAGTACCTACCAGCGCATTGGTGAGGACGTATCTGATGTTAAAAGAGAACAGAATGTGAGAACTAAATTGAACTCCAGAGATCACGTGGTCCAACCCCATCAGAGAAAACCAGGGCACAGGAAGATTGAATGACTCACCTAAGGTCACACAGTAACTATGTGGCAAGGCAGAGATTCAACCAAGGTTTGTCTGTTTCGAGATCCTGATCTCTTAGACCCTGTGCTGTGTTGCTCTCCTGTTCCAGGGCTCTGCTTTCTTCACTGAGATGCCTGTGAATTTTTGCTGCCATTCATCCACTACTCACCCCAGCAGGGCCAGGGAGACTGGGAGCAACTGCCTAGTCCTAGTTAGGCCTCCCCACCATTGAATATCAGAGACAGAAGATGCAAAAAGAAGCCACACTGATTGGGTTGGGGAGGAGAATGCGACACCCCAGCCCCCAAACCGCAGAGGAAGTTCTGTTCCAGGTTGTTGAGACTGAGCAGGTGTTGAGGGGCTTGTACAAGGAGGTAGGAACAACCTTCAACTGGTGACCAAGCTTAACACCCCAAACCCAGAATCGGATCATTTTCATTACATGCAGCTAAATCTAAATATAAATTAACCAAGGACTCATGTCTCTGGAGAATGCAATGGTGCCCTGTCATTCTGAACTATTGGAAGAAGCAGTTGAGATGGGCATGTTCAATAGTTCCTTCCATGGACCACGGAGTCGGTTGCTTGAGCAAGACATGGGCAGGATCCTCGCAGACAACTCCCGCCTGCCTGGCTAACAAATGGGATGCTCTCTCTGAGCCTCTCAGAGACCAGGCCTGATGTTACTTGGGTCCCCAGTGCCTGGCACAGGGCTGGGTGCCCAGTCTATGTCTCAGGACTGCAGGAATGTTATCTTGTCTGGTCCCCTGTTCTGGAACACCTCTCTCTACCTCTCTCTGCCAACCGAAATTGTTGTTTCAGAACTTCAGAGAGGAAGCTTTCCTACAGAGCCTAGGAAATACTGGCTCTCTTGGCTTCCAGGAGAGATTGACACGTGTGGTGTCAGCACATTCGGTGAGATACTTGGAGACATTTGAATGACAGCAATGATACCACAAGGCACCTCGACAGACATGCCTCTCCCCAACCCTCTGTAAAGTGGGCAGGCATGCGGCTGGGAGAGCCCTGGGTTTAAATTCTGCCACTTGAGTTCTCCGAACCTCTGTTTCTTCATCTGCTGGGGAGAATAACTGTACTTTCACCTTGGAACTTGAGGTGAGACTCCAAAAGAGCAGGTATGTTAGACCGTCAAAATCACCTAAACCATCAAAATCACCTAGGTGATTCTCGAGTGCAGCCAGGGCTGAGGCCCACTGGGTCACCAGGAGAACCCAGACCCCTGATGTCCAGGCCAGGCTTCTTTCTCTTCTACCAGGTGCCAGTTGGGGCACTAGGTAGCTGGCTAAAGCTTAGGCATGCAAGACTCAGTGTCTAGCTTTGGCTTTCTTGGGCCTGGATCTGGAGGTAACAGGGAGCCCTCCCGGAGTGCAGCAGGAAAGAGGTGGTTCAAGTGGTTAATCAGGCCTGGGCACAGTACCTGGTCTCTGGAATATTCATAAGGCTCCTCCAGCTGCGCCAGGCAATCAGGGTGCTGATTGCTCCCCCATCTGCAGCTTAACATTCCACTCCAGAGAGGAGAGAGCTGGCAGTTGAATGTTAACTAGGGAAAAAACAGGCTCTGGCCTTCACAATAGCAGCAAGAGCCCGGAGAAGACAAATCCACTCCTTTGAGAACTGCCAGCCAGCCAGAACTCATCCATTCATCAGTATCGTGGGCTGTGGAAGGAGTCATGGATTCAGAAATAAGTGAGCTGGTTTCAGGTCCAGCTCCTGCACTGCCCAGCTCCACACCTGCCTCTGCAGCCTCACTTACCCCAGCTGTAAAATGGGGATAGGTCTATCTACTACCCAAGGGGATTGATTAAGGCAGAGTTCATTGGATCGGAGTGCTGGACAAAGGCAAGGCATCAACATTACTGTTTGGAATTGCTGTGGACAGGGCTTCCTATCCTGGAGAAAAGATTTTAGTCACCAATATTGAAATCTCAGGCTAACTGGCTTTGAGAGAAATGGAATAAAGAGAGAGACTTTCCCTGGAAGAGTGGGAGTCTCCCTCAGAAGGCTCAAGAATTTAGGGGTCCTGGGCTACTGCTGGTCTCATCTGGCCCAAACCTCTCAGAGAAGCAAGAAAGGAATGGAAAGGACACCTACCAGTAGATGGAAAACAATTCAGAAAAGAACAACAAAAGCAGACGGGTTTCTGGGCCTTCCTGTTGCTCAGGAAAGCAGTCTGGAGCCATTGTAGGGACAATGTAGCAGAGAGACGAAAGTGTGCCACATGAGTTCACGGATCATAATTAACGCTCAAAGCAATCATTAGGATTCACCAAGAAACAGCCCGAATCTTTTCTGTATTTGTATTGAACACACAGGAAACTGTTTTTATAGAGGTTTCTATCAAACTGAGGGAGAAAATCTGGAGCTGAAATAATATAATCTTCTTCCCAGAAAATCGGCCAATGTGGAACAGCTCATCTCTGCTGAGATAATGAGGGGGTTTTGGATTAAGCACTATTGTTATTGTTTCTTAGCCCTGCCTCCTCGCCCCCACCAGCCCGGCTGCCTGCAGTTGACTGCAAGCCCAGCCTCAGCACAGCGGGCAGGAGGCCTACAGCCCTGGCCCAGGCAGCCGGAGAAGTGGGGTGAGGAGTGAGGGGTAGGGGGGACAGGGTTTGGAACTGATGCCAAAGCAGCCCCTCTTAGGGGGCAGGACCATTGCTCCACAGAATCTGGGGTCCTGTCTCAAACTAAATGAACCACTCAGAACGAGGAGCTGACTCATCCTCCCAGCCATCTAGAACCACCACCCGCTCCTGACCATGGCCACCCCTTACCCTCACGATGTATACCTCCATTAAGTTAGCATTTTCTCCAGCAAGTTCGCAAGCATGTGTTAGTCTGGGAGAAAACATTTGCAACATACATATGGGAGCGCCAAACCCAGCCGGCTCTGGGCTGCGCCGTGTCTGAGACCTCAGGGGCTGCCACATCATGTCGACAGACTGCTTTTATTAGATTTCCCCCCCCCCTAAAGTACAAAATAGCAAGTGTTCATCTAAAAAATATTTAGAAACTATTGCTAAGGAAAAAGGAGAAAATGAAAGAGCACCCACGATCTTAATACTGGAAGATAACCACTTTCAACATTAGGTGTATTCTTTCTGTCTTTTCCCAACAGGTAGATAGATACATAGTTTTTTAATGGGACTTTAAATATTTACCTTCCTCTCCTTAACTATAATGTCATAAGCAGTTTTCTCTCATTAAATATTCTCAAAGTATGGTCTGAAACCTCTGGGGAATCCCCAAGACTTTTTCTGGGAGTCTGTTGGGTTAAAGCTATTTTCATAATAATACAAAGACATTATTTGCCATTTCCTCTCATTCTCTCCAGGGTGCACAGTGGAGTCTTCCAGAGGCTGCATGATGTGTGATGTCTCAACAGGCTGAACGCACAAGCAGACATGCAAATCCTGCTGTCTTCTATTAACCAGACTAACTTAAAGAGATTTGCCAAAGTGTAAAACAACGCCATTCATCTAATTTTACTTTTTTGTTTTGGACAATAAAATTATTTTTTCTAAAAATATGGTTTGTTTGTTTTTTTTGAGGGAAGAACATGAAATGGGTTTATTATTGTTATTTTAAGTAAACTAACAAATACATATTTTTGAAATCTCTTCATTTTAATTTTGAATATGCTAAATACTGTTAAGAGTATCAAGTGATTCTGAGGCCGAACGCTTAAGAGCGACTGCCCTGCATCATTAATTTTGATGACTGTATGGTATCCCATTGTGTGGCTGCACCCTAATTTGTTCACCCATTTCCTTACTTATGGACCTGCAGGTTGTTTCCAGTTTTCACTATTATAAAAGTGCTGCACAAACCATCTTGTACATAAAGTGAAAACCTAATGAAATGAGAGAAAACGGAAGAACCTAACTGGCAATGTGAGCCATCACTATCAGTCCATTATTCATCAAACTAAACGAAATGTATCGGAGAGTGTGACCAAATAAAGTTGAAAAGCTATGTGTACATTGACTATATATGTATATATACAGATATATTGTATATTTCTATAGAGACTTATACTCTGTAAAGAGTACTTTCTTTTCTGCTGTCCATGAAGTGTTTACGAAATCCGATCAGATTTTATACCAGGGCTACTGACAGTGTAAAACTCTTCGGTACCATTACAGAAATCGAGGGGAAGAGTTTAGAAACGTTTATTGTGATTCGAGAGAGACATTTTATTTTTATTGGAAATAATAAAAAAAAATTGATGTTTGTGAAAAAAATCAAGTACTAAAAATGCAGAATATATTACTCGAGAATGTTTCTGTAGGATGGATTCCTAGAAGTAGAATGGCTGGACCAGTGAACATGCATCTTTAAATGTTAATACATATTGCCAAGTTGCCTCATGTACATCTCACAGATGTAATACACCAAATACACCAAGAGAGCATTTGAGCGCCTGTTCTCTCACAACTTTGGCAACAAGAAAGATCATTGCTCTTCTAAATCTTTTCCTCTTTAACAGGTTAAATGATATATTTTGTCTTCTGAGAATTGCCTATTCATATCCTTAGCTCATTTTCTATTAGGTTCTATTTCTTATTGATTTCTTTGGGACCCTCATATATCCTGGACATGTATCTTGTTATATATTTTAACTATTGTACTCAATTATGTGGTTTCCTTTAATTTTGTTTACATGTCTCGTTGTAGCACAGAAACTTTACTTTGAAAGAAATTATTCTAATTTATTAATCATTTCCTTTATGGCTTGGGGATTCTCATCTTGCTTAGAAAGTCTTTTCTCATGGCATGATTTTTAAAATGCTCTCCATTTTCCTCTAATATACTTGCAGCTTTTCCCTTCCCTTCCCTTCCTTTCCCTTCCTGTCCCTTTGCAGTCTTTAATCCATTTGCAATTAATTTTTGTTATTCTGTGAGGCATTGACTATTGACCTTTGCAAGCCACATATTGGAGTATGGCAGGGGGCCAGTGATGCCCTTGAGCCCTAGTAAGAACTTTGCGGAGGACCTGCAGACCTGCTGCTGCTGGAGCTGAGCTGGTGTCTGAGGCAGACAGGTATCTGAACCCATCTGGTTCTGGAGGGGAGGCAAGCTGCATGTCGGAATCCTTCCAAATGTGCTAGAGCCACTGAGGGCATCTGCAAAGTTGAGGAGCTGAGCTGACAACTCTCCCTAGGGAGTAGCAAAACATCTTAAACATGTCATGTCATTCACACGAAGTTTTCATGTCCATTATCCCACTCAAAGCCAACACCTTGGGTACAGGTGGAGGAGGATTTAGGAGCCCCACTGTACCATTACAGGAAAATAAAGTGCAGAGAGGTTAAGTGACATGCCTGATGTCAAAGGGCTGGCAAGTGGCAGAGTCCAACTAGAACCCAGACCTCCTGCCACCAAGTCCACTGCTTCTCAGACCTCTCTGTGCCTCACTCAGGCTTTGTCCTCAGTGTCACTGAAGCTGCCTCCTTTGGTGGAAGGGAGGACCTGGCCCAAATCCTTCTCAAATCTGTGCTCCCCCAATGTGGGAAGGAGACTGGAAAAATCCACCCTCCACCGCCAGCTGATGGTGGATTTCAAGAACCAAGGCTTCCTTCCCCGAGCACCTCCTCCTCCCCCTGAGCAGTTTGGTGGAGGGTGGGCGAGGAGATGAGTCAGGACAGGAAGGGAGAGCTCAGCCATAAACAAGCAGGACTGACAGCGAGCACTTTTTCTGAGGCGTGTGACCTCCCACGGGCCTCTAGGGATTGCCTGAATGACGGAGCTTCAAAATTTCATGATCTGGGCTTTGCAGATTTAATTTGCTATATTCATGAAGGCAGCCGCAGAAGGGGGAACTTTTAGATGGAAAGTGGGGGTGACGGAGGAAGTAAATGATTTCCAGTCTCCCCGTGAAGTGCTTGTAATGTTTTTGTTTTACCGAGTGTACCATTTTTGAAGATGTCCAATGTGCCTTTGGCTGGGTCTTCACCCCTTCCAGCTCCAAACCAAAAGGACATCCAGGACACAGAATGGTAGAGCTGGACCCAGCCTTGGAGATCAGTCCCTCAGGTTAATGGGAACTCCAGATACCCTGAGGGAAGTGACTCGTTCAAGTACACACCTTTGGGGAAATTCTGGAATCAGACCTCGGGTCTCTTGGATCCCAGCTTGCACTTGTTCTGATGAATCTCAGGAAAACCTTGGGAAGGCATAGCCACTGGACACATGATGAGGAAGTAACAGGTGGTGGGGGGCTGAGAGAAATAGAGGCAGCAGGCCCAGTAGTGAACAAGGAGGGCCTTTTTCCCGCCCTGGGGCTGAATAGGGAGGTGCCAGGCGCCTACCTGCTCCAGAGGGATGACTAGGAAGGACCCTCCTCCTGCACTCTCGGTGACGATGGCCAGGAAGCGGGTGTTGACAGCACAAAAGTGGTTATCGTGCACATTCTTGGTGATGGGGATCCCGTCGAAGCAGTGCTCCCGGTTGGCCACCTTTCCATACACGTTCCGGAACTTGGAACTACGGTACTGCGGACGCCAGGACATCTGTGAGGGGCCAGGAGAGACTAGAGTCAGGCTGGTCGCTGTTTCCAAAAGGGGCCCGGGTTGGACTCGGAGAGGGATGCTGCTCCCCAGGGATGCAGGAAGTGGGCCAGCCCTGGTGCCGCCCTCGGGAGAGGAGAAGAGTCTCCAAGAATCCTGTGTCCGGCCCTGTGCTAGAGGGCACCCTCTTTTAACAAAGCCCTGCAGGAGCAAAGAGCAGCATGAGGCCAGTCACACGTTTCTTGCTGCGGGTACACATGCCCATTCCACTTTCCAGAAAGGATGCAGGGTCCTTTCACTTCCACGGGATGTGCCATGTGACAGAGCAGACCACCCACCCCAAAACCCGCATGGGCTGCCTCCTGTGTACCAGAAACTGCTCAGTTCAGTGCAGGAGGGGCAGACAGAGAAGCCTGTGTGTTCAGAAAGAACATTGCTGACGGGGAGAGGTGGGACCACAATGTCTCCCTCTATGTGTAAGGAAGCAAACGACCACCCATTATCATCCTCTCCTCTGATTCTCTCTAGGGCTTCTAATCTGTAAGTGCACCCAGAAATTGCTTAGTCCTACATGTCATCATTACTGTCACCGCCAGGCACAGACAGGTTAAGTGACTTGTCCAAGGTCACACAGATAATGCATAGGGCCACGAACGCAGGTCTTCTGACTGGAAATCTGAGACTTTTTCCTATGCCAGACTACCCTTTAGAGCAAGGCTTCTCGATGTGTGGCCCACAGATCAACTGTATCAAAATCGTCTGGTGTGGGGGAGGTTTCTGAGCCTCCTCTCACATCATTTGTTAGATATGCTGATTCCTGGGTCCCAGTCCAGACCTACTGAATTTATTATTTGCAGTGCGGAGCCCAGAAATTAGCATTTAAATCTAGCTCCCATCCCCTGCAGCGAGACAGAAGCACACTAACGTCTGAGAGCCCTTGTTTTAGAGATTGGAGTGATGCCCCTCCCCAGCCCTTCCTGCCCACCCGCCATGACACAGGCTCCAACCAACCAGCAAAACCAGCGGTTCCTACCACATGCCTGTCCCGTGCTACGCACAGCGGAGAACACAGATGTGCACAAGCGGGTGGACGAGGACGGGGCGGGCAGCCTGCAGTGGTGTCCGGCTTCGCTGTAGGATGGTGCCTGCTCTGGGGAACCTAACGAATGGACACCATCACAGGCGGAGCCCAAGTAGGTGCTCTCCTGGCTGACACGCATCCAGTGAGCCACAAGCCAGCACCCAGCGGGGGGCCTGACTACAGCAGGAGCTCTATAAATGCTCCGTAAAATGAACGTGCCTCTGGCCCAGCTTTGCCATTATTTTTCCCTCCCCTTCCTGCCAAATTTCCTGATGAACCTTGAGGATCCCTCCCCATCTCAGGACAGAAGTGGGCAGGCTCATTTCTTCACATAAAGTTTCCAAGGGAAGGACAACAAAAGGAAGCACGGCCACAGAATCAGGAAACCAACTCTGAGAATTTGACTGAAAACGAAATTTTGCATTTGATTTGAATAAAGCCAGGAGCTCAGCCACAAAGGCTTCTTTATTGAAGGAAGAAGTTCAGATCCAATGAGGAGAATCCAGGGAAGGCTCTTCGCCTTCAGGCAAACCCTCTTAGCTGCCACCCACCTATTCTCCACTCCCCAGGTCACACACCACCCCGCAGGGCCAGTCTCCCTGCTCTCCACTCCTCCCTACCACCCAGTCTCTGCCCTCGCTGTACCCCACTGCCTGCCTTCTCCTCTCTCTGCTGAGTTCTGCCCAAGACCGATCAAGACAATGGAGGGGCAAGCACACTGGACAGGAGCCCAGTCGGTCACTCCTGGCTGTGTGACCTCGGGCAAGGCCCTCTGGCTCTCTCGGCATCTGACTCTTCCTCAGGATTACATCAGCGATTCTCAGAGTGGAGTCCCAGGTGGTCGGTCGCTCATGGTTCCTTCACGTGGTACAGAGATAAAGCTTTTAATTTTGGTAGTTATGTGTTTATTTTAATTTGCACTAGAAAAAAATATAACTTGCATGCCAAATTCATGCTTTCACAGATATTATTGCTAATAAGGTTAAGTTAAAAAATAATGAATCAATTCAAAGAAAAATATGGTATGGGTAGTACATGGACCTGGCAAAAATTCAATCTGTTATGCAAGCGTTGGAAATCACTCTGTCTCTTCCAGGTGGAACATTCTAGATGACAGAGTTCCCATGCGAGAGAACGGAGGTGGTGCCGAGCTTGCTCATTTCAACCTCCCGCTCCTTGCTGGTGCAGTTCTGGCCTGGAATGCCTTCTCCCTTCTCTAGCCAGCCTTCAGGGCCTGACGAAACCCTGACTCCACAGCCCAGACTCCACAGCGCACAGCGAGGCCCTTGGAACCCCTGGACAGCCAGCACCTCTCGCTTGGCTCCTACTCTAGACCTTGTCACAGGCTCTCTCCGTGAGGGCAGGCAGTGACCCCAGGGCCTGAGCAGGACTGAAGACTGGCCCTGTGCTCTTCCTGGGCAGGTCCAGTGGGTCCTGGATGCCTTGGGGAGACCGGTTGAGCACTTGGCCCATGACACGCCCAGCCCTTCCTTGAAGGAAGCTCAGCCTGGTCGGGGCGGACAGACAGGTAAGCTCAGCTTCCTCCAGAAGGCTCAGGGAGCCACCTCCTAGCCTGAGCCCAGTGAGCAGGACTATGAGTTCTCTACCTACCCCCACCACAGCCCATGGTCAGGCACCTGGGATGGGTTGAACAAGGCCGGTTTACAATGGCCCAGCTCTGTGCATTTCCTCACTGTGGCCTTCACTGCAAGGTCTTATGGGCAGCTGTGAGGGGAAGGGTACAAGAACTGAACTGCGAGCCAGGCAGATCTAGATGCAAGTGCTGCCTCTGCTGCTGCCTAGCTGTGTGACTTGGACAAGCCACTTAACCTCTCTGTGCCACCTCTACCTGCTCTTATATAAAGGAGGCTAATAGTTTCCGAGCATGAGGAGGAGTCGGTGCCAAGCTGCTGCGAGGGGCGCAGCACAGGCCTGGTACCCCTCCGAATGGTGACTTCATAGGGCAGAATCTGAGGCAGAAGAGGAAAGGCTGGGCTCTGTGGGGGCTGCCCTTCTCCGCTGTTCTTTCCTAACACCCCAGAGCTCTGCAGGCTGAGGGAGGGGGCGGCGCTGAGCACAGGCTCTCAGGGTCCCCAGCCTTTTCCACTAGGCTGGAGGTCAACAAACTCGCCAGACTTTCCACACCACGTGCATATTTCCCCGGATGATGCCGGCCATTTCTGAGTCTGTTTTCCCATCTGGCTTTACCACTTCCTCCTCCACCTCTCCTCGACTTTTCTTCTTCCTCGTTTCCTTGCTCCTTCTGCATTGTCCCACTCCTTGCTCTTTCTTCCCTCTCTCCACCATCTCCCCGGCTCCCCATTCCTCAAGGTGTACATACAGCAACTGAGAGGCATTTGCGGCCGAGGCTCTTAGTGGGCATGCTTGCATTCTTCTTGAACACGTCTCATGTTGCCTCTCATGGCCCGGCTAGCTTTTCTCAGCTAGATGCTGTGTCCTGGAGAGCCAGAGCCCTCAGGCTGGGGGGTCTGCACTCAGCAGGCTTGTTCTTCTAGTGAGCATGTCTCTCGGGGTTGGTACCCCCTTTTCCCCCAGCCCCCAAGCAGGCTCTAGAATGATACAGACCTGCTTCCTGGGGAAAAACAGAGTGTTTTTCCAGGGGCTTTGTCCTCAGCAAGCCAGGACTGGCCTTTCCTTATTGGCTGGTAAACTAGGGCTGGTTCATCAAAGAGATTCTCTGTGTTGGACCTTTGGAAGGGCTGGTAGAGAAAGGTTTGGGCCCTTGCTGATCGATTGTTCCTCCTCACGGAGCCTGCAGCTTCCCCCACACGTACCCACAGCAGGGATGCATGGCCGGGCACTGACCTCTGACTCTGCATTCCTGCATTTCCACTCCCCCTTCTGACTCCTACAAACCTTGGGGAGGATGCTTTGACTCTCTGAGTCTCAGGTGCTCCACCTCTAAAATGAGATCCATAATTTTGTACTTTGTGTGGTTGTTTGAAGACTAAAAATGAGATAATGAAGGTACACACTCCCATGGCTCCAGCAGTCTATTGAGAAGTGCTCTGGAAACCAGCAGATACACAGACCTTGCTTTTAAATATCTTACAAGCTAGTTAGTGGAGGGGATGAAACCGATGCCTGACAAGTTTACGATAACCCAACAATGACACTTGGTGGCAAACAGACTATACAGACAGTAAGTGCTACAGGAATAAGAAGAGGTCAGGGAAGGAGAGAGGGGATCAGGGCGAGCTTCATGAAGCCATCCAACCCACACCGGGCACCAGGCACTGTGCATACATCGGCTGGTCTTGTAACCCCCCCTGGGTGGGAACTACAGGGCAGTACACAGGGTGGGAAACAGACTCAGTCCAAGTTCAGACAGCAAGTGCAGGGTTGATTTGAACCTATCCTTTCTGACTCTGCAGTCCATTTTATGTTTTCGCCAACTTTTTATTATGAAATATTTCAAAATACAGAAATAGTTGAGAGAATAATACAATAATCACCCACCATCTTAGGTGAATTATCGTTAACATTTTGCCATACTTCTGTGTGTGTATACTTTTTTTCTTTTGTGCAATCATCTAAAAGGAAGTTGCAAACGTCATGACTCCTGCCCCATTATTGCACAGCATGCATTTCCTACAAAGGAGGACAATTTCCTACATTAGCACATCACATCTGAGAAAATTAACAAATTCTCAATACCATATAATATCCAGTCCATATTCTCCAAAATGACTTTTATAGCAATTCCATATTTTGAACCAGGGTAAGGAGCCACTTTGCTCCCGTGTATTTCATTTTGTTGTGATCTCTCATTTGCCTCCTTTAAATCTAGAACATTCCAATTATCTTTTCAAAAAAAATTTTTTTTAAGTAGCATTGACTTTTTGAAGATACCAAGTCATTTGTCTTATCAACTGTCCCAGCAATTTGTCTCATGTTGCTTGGTGGTATCTTCAAAGCAATTCCTGTGTTCCTTAGAAACTTTAGGAGTTGGTTTGGTTCAATGCAGGTTAAAGACACCCCTATCATTAACTGGCTTTGCTGGAGGCAAGGATGGGGAAGGGAGGCCAGGGAGAATGGGTGAGTGTGCACCTGGTTGGGCTGGTGGCAGTGAGGGGACTGGCCAGCCAGTGATAAGGGTTTGTTATGGAGGATGATGGACAGAAGGCAGGAAGACCAGGAGATGGGATCATGCCCCAGTACACACTGTGGCAACGTGGAGTGTCTTCAACTCTAGGAGGTCTGACCTTTCCACCCGCAGTTGCTAAGGGGCTGACTTCATTCTGAGGTCAGCCGCATGGGGGTGCAGGCAGGGAACAGAAAAGACTCCTCCCTACCCTGCCAGAGAGAGGAAGCCACACTGAGGCTGGGACTGGAGGAGCTGCCAGATCTCAAAGGGAAATCGGTGGGAGCAGCCAAGAGGTAACCCAAAAATCCGGCCCTTTGCTTTTTGCCCTTTACCCCCAAACCCAGCCCAGATCCTGGTGGATTCCCTCAACTAGTTCTAGTGAGGGCAGAACACACTTTCTGAACCTTTCAGGACCAGACTGAGATACATTTGAGCTCCCCTCAAGGAAGGACTTTCTTAATGGTTAGATCTGCCTGAGATGGAAAAGGATAGGTAATGAGCTTCCCATCACTGGAGGAGGTCAAGATTCAGGCAGATGACTTCTAGTCATGGGTAACATGGAACAATGGATGGAACCAGACCCCTTCTAGGCCAGAGATCATTGGGCTCCTTTACTTTATGAAAGTCATTGTGCTAAAACAAAGAGAAATGTTAAGGTCAGAGTGCCCAGTAGGAACCCTGGTTCTGCCACCCCAGCCAGGGACCTTCCTCCTCTGTGAAACAGGACTGCAATGCCTCCCTAGCTGGGTTGCTGTGACCCTGAATGACAGTGGCTATGATGGCTATTGCCATCTCCCCCTAGGGCATCCCACAGAGCTGACTGATGCTTGGCCACTTCTTTTAAGCTATAGGTATATATGTTTTCTCTCTCCTATTACTAGATTGTAAGTTATCTGATCATCCATCTCCTTCTGGCCCCTGCACAGCCCCACTCCACTCCAGGCCTGGTCCAGGGCTCCTGTCTGGTGGGAACATCCTAGTGATTCTGGTTGAATAATCTCTCAGTATGGTGGGAGGGCAACAGCCAAGGTCAGGCACAAGTACCCAGTTCCTCGGATGCTGCAGGGTGCAGCCTCTCCCAGAACCTTACCCCAGGGCTGTGACTTCAGCTCGCGGAGGTTTAGAGTTTCATTTTTAAGCTGATGCCTCATCCTTGTCCTTATCCTCCCCCCACCGCAGTTCCGGACCCAAGTCCCTCCTCTGTGGTGTTTGTCCTCCTGTCGTGCAGCTTCATCTCGTCTCATTTCCTGTCATTAGGATGCCCAGGCGTCTGAACTCAGGACAGCTCTCAGGCTGGGGCCTTGCCGCTGACATCACACTATCAGCGAGGGGACCAGTGCCTGTGAAATTGCCTCAAAAAACCACCCACAGCCACAGCCATGACCTTCTCTAGACACTACCTCATTTGCCACCATTACCAGATGACCATTGGGCAGAGCTGGGCAGATATTACAAAACAATTGAAAACATATAGTATATATGATATATGTGACTAATCTGAGGCTCAGAGGGGTTAAAAGACTAGCTCAAAGTCACAAGCTATGGAAGTGGCAGAAGCAAGACTTCAGCCAACAACTTGACTCTTAGTGTACTGTTCTCCCTTAGCCTCTCCACCCAAACGCATACCTCCCCCCGTTGTTCCATATAAGACACAAAATACAAAAATGTAAAGAAACTGTACAGCACGTGGGGTTTTGAGAGTCAGGAAGAATCCAAAGGTTTCTAACCTTTCCCTTCCATTTGTTAGCTATGTGACTTCAGACTAATACTCAACCTCTCCGAACATCAGTTTCTTTATCTATAAAATGGGAATAATGTCACCCAGTTCACTGGATGCAATGAAATAACCAAATGCAAAGTGCCTGGCAAGGTGTCTGGCACAGGGTAGATGCTTGCCAAACATGAATCCTACCCTCTCCCTTACTCCTGGAAGGGAGAGACTCTGACCTCAATTAAGTGTTTATTAGGGAAGGCCAGGCTCTGGCAGGAGGAGTGGGCTGGGCTGGGTTGAGGTCAGGAGGAGAGAGGGAGAGGTTCTGGCCTCCAGATGTGTGCAGCAGCTGGGTCTGCTCCCTGGGCCCAGGGCCATCCTAGTCTCCCTCCGAGAGGAGGAGGGCCCGGAAGGAAGAAGTATTCATTTTGCAGCTGGATGGCCCTTAGAGCCTCTTAAGAAATGGAGACTGGCTTTTTTCTCCTCTGAGATAATCACTATGTACACTCCACATGGAAGCAAATTGTATCCTGTCCTCTGATGCCGAAAATGATTTATTATGGCCAGTGAATGCATTTTTCTAGATGATGATGACTAAAATCCAGTCCTTTACTGGAACACAAAAATGTATGAGAGCAGTTTTTTTCTTGTCTCTGGCTCAGGTAAGGGGGAACTTGTGGCTGCATCCTCGGATAGCTGTCAGCTGGAGGAGCCCAGGAGACCTCTGGGATGTGCCCTGGTGGCTGCTGGGCACTCGTTCCCATGGGACAGCCCTGTGGGACAGCCACTCCTTGTTCATGTGCTGCCAGAGAAATGCTGGCATTTTCAGTCTTGTTTGAATCACTAGCTGTCTGGCCTGGGACAAGTCACCTTCCTTCTCTAGGCTCAGTGTCTTCTTCCACAAAATGTGTCAACCACACGTAACATTCTAGAATCCTGTGAAGATGAGGCCATGAGAACACAGGTGACAGGGGCTTTGCAAATGGCACACCACGCTGATGAACGTCGGATACTATTATCAATACCTCTGTTGCATTTGCCTGTAAAATTCTGGGTCCGTGCGTGATAGCAGAACACCTGGTCCTCCTCCATCTCTGAGCCAGCTCTGCTTACCCGAGCTCAGGGCTGGGCGCACAGGATGGTCACAGTGCGTGGTTCAAAACAAGGGAGCAGGAGTGAATCAGCCCAGGGATCTGAGAAGCTCACCAGGCTGGGTACGAATTACTGATGGACTGTACCCTTCCGTTTCCTCCTTTGTGAAATGAAGGGCTAGGATCTTCCCGTTTTAGCAGGAGAACACTCGCCACACAAAATATTACTCAGAACTTCAAAATGTAAAATGGGCAAAGTCAGAGCTGTCTGCATTCAAGTCTAGAAAACAGCTGGGAACGCCTCCAAGGACTGCACTGCAGAGCCCTAGGCCCATGTGGAACCCAGTTTGAGAACCTCTGGGGTGAGGAAAGATGCCAGAAATCTGTGTTCTGGATGGCTCAGCCACTGACTCATTGGGGGCCCTCAGGCAGATCCCTCTTTCTTTTTCCACAAGCGTTTGAGCGAGGTGGCCCACCATCTAGCTCTGCCATTTCATGGTCTATTCCAGGACACTGGATTCTCACTGGCTTCAAGGACTTCTGAGAAGATGTTATAGCCATTCACGAAATTTCCAGCATGAAGAACCTGGACCACACATTCTCTCTTGAATACTCCCTGATCGCTGAATCCGTTGGATTTGGGCCTCCAGGAACCCAGGGATTCATTGAGGGTCTGCCTCTGAATTCTCTGCCACCCATGGCAAAGCCAATTGCAGCAGGGGTGCAGGATAGAGGAGGCTGACTCACTGCCCATGGTCCGCCTCTAGGCCAGAGCTCACAGCTCAGCAGCACAGCCATGGTTAGGAGGGAGGATTCTGCAGCCAGGGACCTACATTCAAATCCTGGTCCCACTTCACCCAGGCCAACCTGGACGAGTCACTGAACCTCTCTGAGACTCGATGCCCTTTAGCTGTGACGTAACCTTATGAAAATGCTGCTCTCTCTTCTCACTTCCTTTAGGTCTTTTTTGAAAAATGACCTTTCATGGAGATGTTCCTCAAGCACATGTGATTATCGACTATACTATATATTTAACTTATCTATTTATATATTTAACTTCACCTCCACTAGATTGTCAGCTCCAGGAGGGCAGGGATTTGTCTCTCCTGTTCATTGCAGTATCAGCAATGCCTAAAACAGAACTTGGTACATGGTAAACAATTGAAGAATGTGCCTGCCAGGGGGTCTAGGGCAGTAGTGTGCTGAAAAATGATTAACAATCAGCTCTCTGAGGGTGGGGGTGGGGGGTGTGGGGGTGTGTGTGTGGAGTCCTGGTTGGTAGTCTGCCAATTTCTGGGGTAGAAGTACTCCCACCATGGCTGGTTTCGAGGTATCAATGTGGCATCACTGATTTGTAGTTAGGCTGGAGTTAACCTGTGACGGTAATAAGATGACAGAAAAAAGAGGTAGAGACCACTGAGACAGACAGAGGGATAGAGGGAGGCTGCGTGAACTCTGTGGTTTTTACCACACCCCTCAGGACAGTCTCTCCCCAGACCCCTGGTCTGGTGATTCCCTCACGTGGCTATGCAGCGAAATCATCCGAGGGGCCTGTTATTAAGACACATATCTGTGGACACTGGTGTTTGAGAATATCTGCTCTAGCTTATGTGCTTAAGCGTAGGCCAAAGCTGCACCGTCCCCTACGGTAGCTACTAGTCACAGTGACTATTTACTTTCAGACTAATTAAAACTAAATCAAATTAAAAATTTAATTGTTCAAATTAACCACAATTTGAGTGCTCAATAGCCACATGTGGCTCGTGGCTACCATACTGAACAGTGCAGATTACAGAACATTTCCCTCATTGCAAAATATTCTACTAGACAGCACTGGGAGAATATTAATTAGCCCCAAAAGTCACATCCTAGAAGAATCAGACCGAATCCTCACACCTAGGAGGTCCTGGCTGGGAAGCACAGGGGTCGCAGAAGGTCATGATCCAGAGTCACCTCAATGACTTTCTCTCCACCCTGTGCACGTGTGGAATGCCTAGATTCCAGGCCAGCTCTACCAGCTCTACCAAGCCCCTCAGCCTTCTCAGCCATGAAATGGGGATCCCTCCCCTTGCCTGGCTCTGTCCTGCTGCCCTCATGCTATCAGGGAGTGGATCAAAGTCAAGTGAGAATGAACATGGTGGGATGATGCCTTCTCAACAGTGTGCAGATGGGAGGACGCAGATCTGGCATCCACGGATGCTGCACTCTGCCCATCACCCAACGCAAGTCTAGCTAGGAACAAAGTCTATTCGTGGAGCAGGCGTCTACCCTGAATTTCTGCAGCCTTCCTGTTCTGCTGAGCTGGACTGGATTCACGAGAGGAAAGCTGCCAGCCTCCTCTGCTCCAAGCTCTTCAGGAGAGCTTCCTACTTCCCTCTGCAATGGCCCCTGAGCTGGGAGGTCTTACCTAAAGGCCTCAGGTTCTGTCTTGTCTCGTCATCTCACCTATCCCTTTTCCTGGCTCATCGCACTAATGGCAATAGCCAACATTTATTAAATGCTTACTAGGAGCCAAGCATTTAACATGCATCACATCCTATAATAAACCCCAAGGAATAGATACAAACTATTATCCCCATTTACAAGTGAAACTGGACTTGTCCAAGGTTTGCTTATGTGCAGGAACTGAGGCCTGAAATTAGATCTCACATCAGGATCTCTGCTTCACATGTTTACTGCCTAGCCATACTGGATGTTCTTGAGGGCAGGAACTAAGTCTCATTCGTCTTTATTTTTCCAGGGCTTCCCATTAGGATTAATATAGTATTGACAAATGTTTGCTAAGTACATGAATGAGTGAAGGAATAAGAGGAAAGGAATAAAGAAGGGTGACTGTCACTTCCCCTCAAAGCCTCCCAAAACCTCCTTGGTGCTCCCAGGTCACAAACCTTGTCCACCCTCTTATGGGGTCTGCAGACCAGTTCCCAACTGGTCAGATCTGACCTGGGTGGAAGGCTGGGGAAGTATGTCTGCTTCCCCATGGGCCCAACTTTCCCTACATTTGGTCCCACACAAAACAAGGCTTTCATGTAACCGTAGGCTGCCAGGGCAGGGAGAGGACCCTTGGGTCCACTAAAGTCCAGCCTCTCATTTCACAGACTGAAGCCCAGAAGAGAGAAGTGACTTGTCCAAGGTTACACAGCAAAGTCACCTGATGACCAATCCACGCTAAAAGCCTTTTGTCTGGAAGTGAGGGTGGGGGTGGGGACTTGGAGGCATGGGACATGGAGCTGCCACCTCTCTCAGCAGACAGATCCAGTGGGAGTGTCTGGGACAGGCAGGCCCCGCCCAGGGAAGTACCCACCCTCCACCAGACTTTGAATTCTGTTTTCCTCTGCCCAGCGAGGGAGGGGTGGTGGAACTCAAGGCACAGTACCAACAGATGGTTTCTATTTGCAGCCACTGAGCCTGGTCCTGCCAGACTCCTGACCTATTTTGAGGAACCGAGGGCCCCGTTGGCTCAGGGATGGCCTCCCACTCGCACCCCTTAACCCACAGTTTGGCAGAAGAGCAGATCGATGATTCAGGGCCAATGGAGAAGGGAAGTCGAGGAGAAAAACTTTTGAAAATGAGGTTGGGGTGTATGCCTGGAAGTTTGAACCACAGAGAAGGGAACCTCTGGGTGTGAGCTCCAGTTTCCTGAGGTGTGTTTGTAGAAATTCAGGTTCCTAGGCTCCACTAGAGGACTGCAGGATCACATTCTGGGAGTGGGCTGGGGAATCTGCGTTCCCCCCAAGCCTCCCAGTGTGCTGTCTGTGGACCAGAAGCACGGGCATCATCTGTGAGTGGATTAGAAATGCAGAACGATGGGCCCCACCTGGGACGGAAGCAGACCCTGCAGTTTAACAAGCTCCCCAGCGATTTGCAGATACATGTGTTTAAGTTGAGAAACACTGCTCTCCTTCTGTGCTTCTCAAACTTGAGTGTGCATCACTTTCTGATTCAGGAAGTCTCGGGTAGGGCCTGAGAGTGTGTGTTTCTAACAAGTTGCCAGGTGATACTGAAGTCTTTCGGTCCCTGAGCTATATAGCAAGGAGCATTGTGCCTCTGAAACCCTAGCTCTGTGACCTTTCCTAAGTCCCTTTACTTAAATCTCAGTTTCTCCATCTGTAAAATGAATATAATTCATACCTTTTTCCTAATATAGTTGTGAGACTCCAGTGAAGTAATGTGTGTGTGAAAGTGCTTTGCGAACTATTATACAAAAATTATCATATAAATCAAGTAAATTAATCAATTAATTTATTAATGTATCCAATCAGTCAACTAAATTAATCAATTAAAAAGGACTTTAGGTGATCTCATTTGCCCTTGACGGTCTCCCTGCCATAGAACGAGTCAGTGGAGGAGCTGGGCCTAATGCATTCCTTCAGGGCTTTATTTTGCATTCCTAGACTGTGGAGCACAAGACCAGGCATGTAGTAAGTGCTCAGTAAGGGCTGGTGGAATTTAGCCCAAGACTTCTGGTTCTCGGCCCAATTCTCTTTCCACTGCAGTTTTTACTCACATCCTCCTTATGGCTCTCTGGTCTCTTGATAAGGTAAGTCTAAGCAACTTTTTTAAAAAAAGTTGTTTGATAGTTGAGGTGAAAGGCTGAGCTGGGGAGATGCCAGGCATAGCTGCTACCTCAAGGCTCCTTACCTGGGAAATGCCCGGCCTGACTCTTGGGATGACTTGGGATCCTGCATTCGGAGTGCCTGGCCCAACCCCTGACACATGGTGGGCATTCCCTTAATGCAGGAGGCCTTCCCTACTGGAGGCCTGATCATGCAGATGTCCCTAAGCCAGGGCACATCAGGGCCCATATGTTTATGGTTGTGTAGACCTAGCATGGGCTGATGCTGCTCCCTGTCAAGGAAACTTCCTGAAATAATGGGCCAAGTGTGCTGGGCAGGGAAGGAGGCAATTACATCTGGGTGCTGCTGAGGAACCCTCTACTCGTTGGTCCCTGTAGCCGAGGGACCCTAGGACCACTCCCTGCCACCTGGCAACACAGAAAAAGGATGGGCTGATAAACTGTCCCTGGGGGAATGGGGTAACTCAACCTACCTGGGCCTTCCCCTTCCTAAGAGATAATTTCTTTAAATTGCAACCAGGAGAGGGCATGGAAGAGAATGGCCTGCATGCTACATTGTAGTGTCTCTATTAGAGCAGAGGAAGCTGGCCCATCTCTCAGTGCCCCAGGTAAGAAAGAAAAAGTTGAAAATCTTTACATTACTGTTAATCATCCTGAGCATAAAAGAGGGCAGTGCATCAAGTTGCCCACAGAGAAGCAGACAGCAGGCCACACGCACAGAGCTTATTTAGGGACAAACTCTTTGCATTGCCCACCTCGCACTGCATGTGTGTGGTATATATGATGTGTGTGTGTGTGTGTGTGTGTGTGTGTGTGTGTGTGTGAGTGAGAGTGTGTGTGTTGGGAGTCATCATTTCCTCCTGGGTGTTGGAAACAATTCAAGGGGTTTCACCAGCTGAGGGTTTAAAAACTGGAGTAGAAACTTTTTGATTAAACTGAATATTACAGAGAAAATAAAATGGCTTTTGTTTGGAAAACCCTTTGACTAATGACTGTCTCATGATGTCCCCTACCTTTCACTCATCACCTTGTAAAAAGAGTCTACTAGTTAATTTAGCACCAGCAAGGAAAGGGAAATGTGCCTGGATCTTTGGCCAACAATTCCCCTACGACAGCCCCTGTTCCTCATCTAGGTGGCTGTGTTGTGTCCCACATGATCTCCAGCTCAGCTCCAGAGCTCTACCCAGTAGGAGTGACCCACAGTCAGTGGAACTGGCTCAACTACTCACCTTCTTCCTTGGACAGTTTAAATGTGAGCTATGTCGAGCCCGTGGTTGGCAGCACAGGCAGAAGCCACAAGCTGAGAGAAAGGCATGAAGAGGATGGAGCGAAGTGTGAAGAGGATCATTTTTACTTTTTATATATGTTGTTGTGCTTCACTCTTTTGTACTTACTGTGACTTCCCCTCCCTTCCTCTTAATGGCATCCATTTACCCAGAGAGAGATAAGACCGTCACAAATCCAAAACATTCAGATTCTGACATCCAAAATAGGATTTTGCAGCTACACAACAGTGTTAAGAGCCAGATTTGAGAGGCTTTTCTCGACTCCCATCTGCCCCTGTTAGCAAATGAGAAGTCCTGCCTGGCTGACTTGATCACAGAGAGGTCCCAGTCTGACACTGGAGGAAGGGGAGAGCCCATTCCCTCAAGGATGGAAAGAGCAAGAATGAGACGGAAAATAGAAGGTGAAGTGCACGTTCAGATGCATGTCCTGACATAACGTACTTTTGGCCCAAATCTTAGGGGGAAATGTGCTTGGTAGGTCAAGGGTGGTGCCTTTGGCAGAGGGTAGTACGGTTTCTCTCCAACTTCTTGGTTGGGATTCTAGAAGGAGACAGACCACTCTTTAGGATGACCCTGGGCCAAATAAGAGGTGGCCCTACAGAAATAAAATGGACGAGGGAAATGGCCAGACAGAGAAGGCCAGGCATACACTCTCGAGCTTCCCTTAGCTCTTGGCTGGTAGAGAGAACCCAGCCGCCCTTGCAGGAAGATATGGAAGATCGAAGAGCCACAGGCCACCAAGAGGTGTCATGGTGAGAGACAAGCCAAGGACAAGGTGGCTAGTGAGACAAAGGCCCATTTGGGAATGGACCTTGCCATCAGCGTCAAGAAAAATAGACCATAACTTTGTCAGCTGCACATTTCAGTGGCAGATGCCCAAAGAATACCCTTGGACAGGATGGGCCAGCCACACCTCAGTAGACATCACCAAGACATGTCTAAGGACCAGTGCAGAGCCAGAAGTCTCCCTTCCCTGACACCTGAGGTCACAAAAGCCCAGCCATCTATGTCCCCAGATGCCATTTTGAAAAAAAGCCAGAGGAGGAGGAGCTCTGAAAGATGAGTCCTTTGAAGTTATTCAAGCAGAAGCAAAATTACCCCAGAGGCTGAGCTTTTACATCACAGGACTGTTTAAACTACTGAATCAGACCGATGCCACTGAATGGGGCTGACTGTGTCTTATGGCCACGACCCCGTGAAGTGGGGCTCCTATGTGAGGTCAGGGCAGCTTCAGAGAAAATGAAGAATCTCTATCTTCTTTGCACAACCAAGTCATCAGGGCTGCCACACATGGTCATGAAGGCTATGCCCTGCACAGCTTGACCATGTGAACAGCGCCCCCTGGAGTTATGCAACGTGGGGGTGGGTGGGAGGGGTGTGCCTTTCAAGTGCCTTCACAAGGAAGTGGCCACAGAAGCAGGAGGCAGAGTCAGAGAGCTTCATCACCATCTCAGAGGCCAGGCTTGAGGTAACAAGATAATTGGGTGGGTCTCCACATTGGTAGCTCTGACACGTCATTCCAGGCTTCTGACGCCTGGTTGTGTGGCTGCCCCTGGGAGCCTGTGAGGTCTGCCTGACGGTCACTCTTCTGCCTCCCATTACTAACAGTAACAGAGAGAGTCTGTTTCTAGCAACCAAAAGAACCCATTCGGGCCATGGGGAAGGGACAACATGTGACCTTCCCTAGGTAGCTCCTCTGAGCCAGTTTACACTGGCGAGTGTCTACACTGGCAAGTGGAAGTGATTTATCTCTGACAGCTGAAGAGAAGGGGCTCTCTTTGTGCCGGTGTGTCAGGACCTTCTCTGGTGTGTTTGCTGGTGTAAAAAGGTTAATGAGTCGGCCCCAGTGTATTTCTGACCAGCCTGTCCCCGAGTACTCACCCTCCCTGAGCACCTGTAGCGTTTTGTGGCTGCAGCTCCTAGTGGGTGTTTGGTATACACTTGAGGGTCTGATTGGTTCTCGTTATATGTAAAGAGAAGGCTCTAGAAGGCAATGAGCCGGGCCCACATGCCAGTTTTGAAAGCTGGAAAGAGCAGAAACTGTGAAACCAGACAGACCTGGGTCTAAATTCTAGTACCACTAGTTGTGCACCCTACATAATTTAGACCAGTTCACTCATTTTTTGAAACTTGAATTCTCATCTGTAAAAACGGAGAATAACAATGCCTACTCCTCAGAGGAGTTTCCAGCCTCTTAGCCTCTCTTAGAGTGTCCTGCATACACAGTAAATAACCAATTGTTGGATAAATGACTGACTTTCTTGGGGTGCAGGGTGGGAATCAAGCACAACTTCAGAACTGTTCCATGACTACGACATATAGGTGTTCCCCGGGAGCAGTGGGACAAGTGCCTGGAGAAGGGAGGTGAGGCAGATGCTGCTGACAGGCTCCATACCAGCCATTCTCACGCTTTTCCACCTACTTCCACTATGGGAGGGGTGCTCACTGTTCCAGGATTTCTTACACTTAGGAGAGGCCCTATGACCCAGTTCTGTGCTGGGGGACTTCTGGGTACACTTTTTTCTTATTAATAAAAGAAGAGAGACACATAAGAAAAGCTCCTTGTTGATGTACTGGCCGATGCGCTGCTTCCTGCCTTTGTCTGCATTCGAGAATGTAAAGCCTGGAGCTGTGGCGGCCATCTTGGGCTCATGAGCTGACAAGCCCATGATCAAAAGCCAACATGATGACGAGGTAGACCATAAGGATAGAAAAGCCTACACCCTTAAGGACACTGCTGAGCCACAAAACCAACCCTAGGACCTCCTCCCTCCGGGCCTCTTCTACAATAAACCATAAATATGCCTACAGATCGAGTAATTATTGGTTGATTTTTAAAAATTATTTGTAGACAGGAGTACCCCAACTGAGATCAAGAGAAAGAACAGGGGGTAGCAAACGTCTGAGTCTTTGGACACTGCAGTGATCTGTCTCCTTGCGGTCTCTATGTCTCAGAGGCACTTCTCACACAGCCAGGAATCTAGAGACCATGAGGAGGCACCGCCACCCCTACCCCCCATGCCCAGCAGGCTTGCCCTTGCTAGAGGGCCAGGAAAACCTAGGACCCTCCATTCCCTTTGCAGGTTTTCTCTCATTTCAGCAGAGTTCTTCCTGGTAAGCTGATGCAGCTGCCTCTGCCTCCTGTGCAGTTGCTGGAAAAGTTGCTCAGCTCTGGGGTGGCAGCGATGACCATTGGGAGAAAAAAACAGTCAGATGCATGCTGTCCTTGCTAAACAACCGCTCACACGGCCCCTCGCGGGCCCAGCAACACTGTTGAGATTTGAAAGGAAATCCCCCCAAGTCCAAATTTTTTTTCTTTATTTCTCTGAATACTGTTATTACAACAGAAAGCATGAGGAAAGGGGTGGATGATGAAAATGAGGTCACGCACGCAAAACACCTGGCACAGGGCCTGGTGGGCAATGAGCGAAAACTGGCACCCTTCCGTTCCCCTTTCGTCCTCCTTCCAACATGATGGCAATGTGGGTGACAAGACACAGCCATCGGGCAGCTCCTACAGGGTGGCAGAGCCTCTGTCCTGTAGGGATTCTTGCCTTTTGATGGACTCTTTCTCCTTTCCATCATGGCGCATGCACGCGCGTACACACACACACACACAGAGCTGGCTCAAGAGCCCCACCTCCCTGACTCCATGGCGAGTTGAGGTCATGGTCACAGCATCAGGGTTCTCAATTAGCATCCTCTTCAGTCCATTCAGATCTTCCTGATCTGATCCCCACAGAGGCTGCTCCTGGCACTGACCCTTTGTAGATCCCCTATCCACTTCATGAGCACATTATGAAGCCTTTGAAGTTGCTCAGTGCTCAGCCTTTCCACACACATCATTTCCTTCCAAATCTGGTCCCAGGCTGTGTTCTTACTTCAGGCTCTCCTAGTCACTACGAAAATCAAAGCCGCAGTTTCTCGACCACCAGCCCACTGGCATCGTCTGGTCTCTGCAGACTCATCTCTGCAGAGAGTCTCTCTGCTCACCTCTCCTGTGGAGTCAGAACCATCCCAGTCTGTAGGGCACATTTATGAAAATAGGAAAAGGTGCCCCTTCCTCTGGGAAGATGCAGCTCAGAGAGTGGAACATAGGCTGAATTTCAGCCTCTGTTTGCTCCTCTGCCAGAAGCCCTTGTGCCGAGCACAACTCACAGCTGCACATGGCGGCCATGCATGGAGCCTTTCTAATTACCTTCCAGTGTTTCTGACCTAAATGATATTCTCAGACATTGACTACTCCAGAACTTCCAATGTGGAACAGCCCAGTTCAAGGGGCAACAACTCTACAAAACACCAAGACCTACTTAAACTCCCCAGCACAACCCCATGGCTCACCCAGCATCTCCTTGCAGGTCTCACCTCCCAGGTTCTTCTCTAGTTAAAGTCATAGCACCTTTGCTGCCCAATTCCAGTTCATTTTCCTCTGCCTTGTCTGGAGGTGAATCACATGGCTGTCCCCAGAGACATGGGGGTCCCTCCCTCCCATGTTCTCATCCTGCCCTGTTTAGAGGCCTTAATCCTTATAGCAACCCAAACGAGGTAGGTGCTATTATCTTCACCTAATTACAGGGGAGGAAATCGAGGCACAGAGGTTAGGTAACTTGCTAAAGGTCATCCAAGGAAGAGGCAGAGGTGAGATTTGAATTCAGGCCTTTTGGGTCCACTGGGTGTGTGTTTAGCAGGCAAGCTATGGTAACTACTGTGGGAATTAAATGAAATAAAACAAGCAAAATGCTTGGCACACAGAAGGCACCTGATATATGGTCATTATGTTAATGCATCATTACTGCTAAACATTTATTGTCATTATTATTACCAATTATGCAAAATGCTCACCGAAATCAAGTTGGCCCTTCTTCTCTTTCCTCTCTCTCCTGTGCTGATGTGGCTGTGTTTTGATTGGGGTGGGAGTCTTGGCACTCTTTATACAAGATTTCCTGCTGGGTTTCCAGTTGGAAGACAGGGAGACAATATTTGGTGTACTGAGGAGAGGGCAAATAAACCTCTTCAGCACAGAGCCCCATTGAACTGGTGGTATATCAGATGCATAGCAAATAAAGTTGGCTAATAGAGGGAAGCCGAGAAATGGGGGTAAACAGGGGGTCTGGGGCAGAAAGGAAGCTATCTCCACGAACCTGGGGGTCTTAAGGGTAGAGAAGCAGATGGAAGGACATCAAGCTGCCTTTGCTGAGATTCAACTCAACAAATGATAACTGAACCACTAATACAATCCCTGAGGCCCAGTGGAAATGCCACTTCCTCCAGGAAGCCTTTCTAGGTGTCCCAGTAGAATCAACCCCTTCCTCCCCTCTGCTCTCAGAACATTCTATATTTTCAGCCAACTGCCTATATCATGCCTACTTAGTTTCAAATTTATAGCACAAAGAGGCCGAATGTCTCTTTGACTATAGGCTTCTGGAGAGCAGGGGCCAGGTCCATGATATCTGTATCTCTTGTAGGGCTTTACGTACAGCAGAGGCTTAATGAAGGCTTGTCGCGTGAATAGAGAATGAATGGGACACAGCTTCCACCTGCTTTCAGCCTCTTTTTTCTGCAAACAGCTTTGTGGCTGGTGAGACCCCAGAGCGGGCCTGGGAAGGACACAACATGAGGGTCCAGCTGAAAGCAGAGGGACAGTGGGGGAGACTGTGACCCCTTCCCACTAACAACAAGGCTCTGCCTTACCAGAAGGAGGGCGGCGTCACTCCCCAGGACACGTTTCCTTCCCCGTCCTGGCTTTGGCCAGCACCCAGTCATCCCTCCAGGCAGGTGTCAGCCCAGATCTGTCCAGGACCCCCTCCTACCTGCACACTTCCTGCTCACATCACCCCATCTGGCCCGGCAGAAAAAAAATCAGACCTGTCACAGCACCTCCCACCAAACCATCATCCTGGGTCTCCTCTCCCACTAACTCGTGCTGCAGCCAGATTCATCTCGCTGTCCTGGGAACATAGTTGCCTCCCCCTCAGAAATGTTTTAGGTCACGATTGGTGGTGGTTATACAACCGAATGCAGTTGTTGAAACACACAGAACTGTACACTCACAAGGCTTTTAGTGCATGTAAATTATACAATAAATCTGACTTTTAAAAATTCCCCAAAGAAATGTTTATCTTGGTCCTTAATGAAGAAAGTTTCATAAAAGAAACTGTGGGAAGCTTCTAGTTTAGAGCTTCTTCAGTCCTGTTCGGTGGCCTGAGGGGACCCAGCTCCCTCTGCCCATGCAGCAGCATGTTCTGGACACCCACTGCGAGGAGCCTTACTTGAGCACAGAGGCAGGGTCCCTGGGCAGGCTGCCACATGTTCTGTAGTGGCCCACTCTGGGCAGGTGGGCTGTTAGCCAACAGTAATGAAGTAAAAAATAGAGACCCCCTCCCCCCCGCGCCCCCGCCGAGTGCCACCTCAGATCCACTGAATTAGAGTCTCTGAGAGATGGACCCCAGAACCCTGCTGGTTTGATGCTTACAAAGCCCCTCAGGTGATTTCAGTGCAGAATTAATATTTGAGATACATCATATAATCGTTCTAGGCCCCAGAGACAGCAGTTTCTAATATGAGTTCCAGGCTGGGGAATACACTGAACAGTATTTTTAAAAGACTCTGATTATATATGCAACCCTATTATTATTTGTGCTAGTAATTGTGTTCACTGTCAATTCTAATATCTTACCTTGGTAGGAGGCTTCAAGCTTACAGAGCACTCTGACACGGATTACCTCATCGAAGCCATCCAGCCGGCTTTTTTCATCCCCATTTATTGAATAAGGAGTTAGAGAAAGAGGTTGGGTCACTTGCCAAGATGAGGCAGGACCTGTGACCGGGTCCTTAGAGTCCATCTCTCCAGTCTTCCATCACCCAGGCCCTAGGATTTGAAATCCTCCTTCCCACCAGAGGCTGAACTGAGGAGGGCTGGGCAGAGAGGGAGGAATCAGAAAGGGTTTCCTCTCAGTCCAGCGTCAAGAAACCTGTTTGTGCTCCCTGAGCCCCGTGGCAGAGCGACTGCTGAGATCTGTGATGTAGGCAGTGAGGGGTAAGGCTGCTCCAGGTGCCCACCTCCAACCTCATTCTGAGCAAGCAGCACAAACTAGGGTTCCCCCAGCTGTGACCCAGCATGTAGTTGTCACCCCAAGCCCCACTCGCCTGCCTCTGCTGCTCCCTTGGAGTGTCAGACTCCTGGATGTGGGGATTTCCTGAGTGAATGAACTTGCAGGCTGCCCTTCCCCGGGGGTGTGCCCCTCTGCCTGACTGGACTCCTGGACACTGTCTGAGATCCGGGATGGCCTCCGCATCATGCTGGGAGTCTGGCCTCACCCATTGCTGTCCCATTGGGATGGGACAAGGTGGGGCTGAGGAGGAGGGCTATGGGTAGGGAAAGCTGGAGGTCACTCATGTCAGATTGCACATGTTGGATATGCCCAGGTTTCCCGCACGACCTTCCAATGATGTGCAAAGGGACCATGGTCTCAGTTCAGCTGCTTCAGTGCTGGCCCCAGCTCTGCTGCTCCAGCAAGTCTCGGGGCCTCGATTCCAGAGGCAGTACAGAGTGGAGTGAAAGAAGCTGAGCCTCTTCCTCACTGTGTGATCCTAAGCAAGCAACATCACTCCTCTGAGCCTCAGTTTCCTCATCTGTAAAAGGGGGATGATATTAACAGTGCTGACCACATAGGGTTCATGTGACGATTAGATGCCATAAACTATACAAAGCACCTGGCACCTGACATATTCTTGGCCTTTATACGTTTTAGCTGTCATCACCACCACCATCATCCTCAGCTTCCCAGTCTATTAAATGGGAATCATCTTAATCCCTTCCCTGCCTGCCTCACAGAAGTTTTATGGGATAAGGAAACCAAAACTGTAAATTCCATGAGGACAGGGCCTGTGTCTGCCTTGTTTCCCAGATGCATCCCCAAGATTCAGAATAGTGCCTAGCAATAGTAGGTACTCAGAATCTATGAGTGAATGAATGAATGAATGAAGTGTGGGGATGTATCTTGTGACTCTAAAAACACGCCATAGGGGTGAGCTGCTTTTGCTTCTAATGCGTAGTTGGTGATATCCAATGAAGAATGGATTGTGTTGGGGAGTCATGGGTTACCTCTCACTGGAGGCAATTCAAGAAACTGGAAGGTCACTTGGAACAGGTGTCAGAGATGAGGCTCACACATGAGGTTCAGGCTGAACTAGATGACACCTCAAGAGTCCTTTCCAACTAAGAATAAATGACAGGCTCACTCACCCCATCCCACACCCTTCCAGTCACCAACAGCTCTCGGACCAGTTTTGTCTAGGCAATTCACACTCAAATGAATGTAAATCAACTGTCACATTCTCACACTATGGTCACATACTTCACCCAGATGGATGGTCTCAAAAACACACTCACGTCCACACACATACTCCACTTTGCACACACGGCCTCTCAGCGAGCAGTTGCCACCTCATCATCACTAACACAGTAGCAACTAACACACTGAGCTCTCACTATGAACCAGCTGTGCACAAAGTCCTCTTCCCCACTTGGTCTCACGAATTCTCACTCCTAAGAGGAAGGACCCATTATTCTCATTTTAAAAATGGAAAACCAAGGCTCAAGGTGAAACGACTTGCTCACAATCACATGGCTGGCGGGAGCAGAGCTGGGCCTTGAATCTTGCTCTGTCTCGCTCCAAAGCCTGTCCGCTTGAGCCACACTTCCTCCCTAACACAAACCAACAACCAAACTAAAGTGAGCCCAACTGGTTCTCACAAGGCTGCTTCCAGCCCAGCCATCATCCCAACCTTGACAGAGCAGCCAATGGGGCACCGCGCCCATCAGGAAAGGCAGAGTCGTGAAGCCAAAGGCACATTTTAGCCTCGGGTGTGTGAGCGCTGGTCTCCACGTTCATGCGAGTGTGGAACCCCAGCCAACAATGGACTCCTGCTTGCAAATGGTTCCAACCCTCCTTTGTAGCTTGTCTCTGTTACTGCCTCCCTCAGCCCTATATCCCAGCTAAAGTAGATCCTTCCTGGTCGCCTCTGGGCTTTTGCTCAGGCTGGCCCCTCAGGAATGCCTTCTCCTCTTCTCCCAGCAAATCCTATTGAATGGCCCAAGGACAGGTCAGATGTCTCCTGCTCTGCAAAACGTCTCTGATCCCTGTGAGAATTCATCACTCCCCGCTCTGTGCTCCCTCCATAACACTCCGTAATACATTGCTCCATTCCAGCACATATTGCATTATTCTCTGGCTGGTTGTTTATGTGTCTGACTCCCTCGCCAGACTGGCTCCCTTGGGGCTAGAGCAGTGTCTGATTCAGTGTAAGAGTCCATCTGTGAGCATAGGGCCTGGCACCACAAAGATGCCTAATACATGCTGTGGCTTCATCATTTATGGCCCGGGTGGTCACCACGCAGGCCGCTGCAAGGTTTGTGGAGATCACATAGTTGAGAATGTTTACTGCTGATATCATCCATCCACACCAAGCCGAGTAATAAGCCCATTAATGAGCAGCCGAGGAGAACATCTGGGGCTCGTTCAGAAAGCTATAGTTTCCCGGAAGTGGAGCGGCATTTGACTGGGCATGGACCGATCATGCTGCTCCTGAGCGGAGTCCAGTCAGCAGACTGCCTTGTTTACACCCAGCTGACTTTCTACCATTCGTTGGGGGATTTCATCACAGAAACTGGCTCCCCTCCCGACCCTGCCTGACACACACAATGGGAAGGCCTCGTCCTAGTGTGGCTGGCTGGGTGATGGGAGGCCAACACCCACACTGGGCTTCAGTTTGTTCAGCCAAAAAAACCCAGGAGAAACAGAAACCCCTGCTGTGTCTGCCTTGTAGGGCTGGGGTAAAAGGGGAATGAGCGAGTAAAAGACAGAAAGCATTTGGAAATATAAACATGATTCAAAAGTAGAATGTGTATGAACAGATGAGGTTGGAAAAGGAAGCCTCTCTTCACTCCTGTGGCTTAGAATAACCTACAAGACCCACAGACAAGGGTCTTTCTGGGTCTTGGTTTCATCATCTGTCAGATCAAGGGTTGACTTGAATCAGTGTTTTCCGAACTTCATAATTTCCATACCACTGCCAACATGCTTTTGCCATCCCTACAAATCACTTGAACCTTATTTATTTAAGAATTTCATTTACATCAACCCTTCTTAAAATTGAAATATCTGCCTGAGCCTCATTCTGAGCAACATTGTCTGTGACGTAGCTGGTTTGATGTGTTAGCTATACATTTTTCTAATACACATTAAATAAATGTGCAACAATTAAATTAAACCACGTTCATCTAGGATTAACTGAAACTGCCTTTCACATCACTGTTGGTCCATATCCATTTTTTGAGAAACAGAGACAAGATCCTTAGGGTCCTTTCCTGCTCCCATAGTGTAAGGTTTACACTTATATGATGCACTCACTGGGCATCCAGCCCTGGGACAGAAGCCCCAGGAGATGGTAAAAACAATTTCCACCCTCTAGGAGCTTCTGATTTAGCTCGTAAAAAAAAAAAAAAAAAGCTCTTTAGTTGTTTCAGTGTGTTTAATTTATATTTTATAGAAAGCTTGCACTAAGCCATTCTCCCAAAATGCATATATTACAGATCTCCTCGTCTTCTATGCCAATACCACTCTGCTCTTTCCCAGATAAAACTGATCATGTCACTTCTCTTTCTCAAAAATGTACAATGCTTTCCTCTTACCTACAGAATGAAATTAAATATTTCCAGGCTGTATCCATGCATCCCCATGAACTAGCCCCAAAATATCTTTAGGATCACATCTTTAGGAATCGCATATTTAGGTCACAGGGGATCTGCCTGAGTTCAAACCTTGACTCTACCACTTAGTCGCCACGTGACCCTGGGCAAGTTATATAACTTCTCCGAGTCCCAGTTTCCTCATCTGGAACACGAAGAGCTCCTGTCACAGGATTATTATGAGGACCGAGTGCGGCAGCCCAGGGAAAGGGCTGCTCACACGCCAGGCATGTCGGCGTCAGCTCCCCGACCACGCAGTCTCGTGTCTCCCGGCTGTGCCCATGCCGTCGCTTCAGTCAGCCTGCCTTGCCCCCTTCTCTGCCGACTGACATCCTATCATTCATCTCAGCCCAGTCACAAGAACCCATTCCTTGCCTCTCAAATTCCCAAGTACATAACTTTATGCGGTATAATAAACTGGTGTTTATTATATTACACCGGTTTTATATTGCATATACATTTTATATTACACTCAACTGGTGTTTCTTACACTGGAGGGTCACCTCCTACTAGTAGGTTATGAAATCAAAGTGGTAGGTTGCTACCAGCATAAAACAGAGCAGAAAAGATTAGAAAATATCAGAGTGCATGGCCTGACTTTTGGTTTTGTATCTATAATATATATTTGTGTGTGTATTTGTGTGTGTAGATGCACACACACATGTGCATGCTGGGTCACAACATAAAATTATTTTCTTACTAGGAGGCACAGCCAAACAACATCTGAAAGCCACAGCACTAACTGTGGGTTCCCAGAGGGCAGCGACCAAGTCAGGTTTACCTCTGTGTCCCCAGCACTTAGCATACAGTAGAGACTCAAAAAACATTTATGAAGGGAACTGAAAATCCAGTAATCCAGAAGAGTGCATTTACTAGGGCATTCCAGGTGCCTGAATTCAGCCATAAAGCCCCATGCTTAGCCACAACATCTGAGAGTCCCATTCAGGCATAAGACCCACCCAGCAGAACGGTGGCCCAGTGGGGATTTCAAGATCCAGGTTGTTGGGTGTAGGTGGAAAAGAACAGTACGGCTCAGTCCAGGCTCATCCAGGACCTCCTTTAAGGACTTTACTTTCGTCTTCTGTAAATTGGGAGTAAAGATGACAGCAGTGCCCATCCCATGAGGAGAGAATACAGTGAAGAAAGCCTAGAGTTCAACTGGTCCTCCTCTTCGCATCAAGTTTGCTGACAACAAACACATATGAGCACACACACACACATACACACATTCACAAATATACTCACAGACACGCATGCACGCATGCTACTTTTTACTTCTTAGGTGAGAATATGGAGGCCCAGTGAGGGCAAGTGTCTACTCAAGGTCGCACGGCGTGTTAGTGGCAACCTAGAGCTGGGACTAGAACCAAGTCTCTTGATTCCCAGACCAAAAGTGAGGAGAAGACAAATGAGGCATTAAATAGAAAAGTACTTAGGAAACCACGGATAGTCCCTTTCCAGAATGAGAGGTGATGTCAAGGTCCAGCTGCAGGATCTGCAGGTACAAGAGGCCGCAGTGGCCAGTATGCCTCTCTTCTCCCGTGCTGCCTCTGGGTTTCTGCTCATCCCCAGCCGCCAGTCCCCCAGGGTCACCCGTACCAGGATGGTCCCCTGTCTAACTTTATAGAGCTGGAGGGAGCTGATGTCATGGGAAAGCACAGGCTTGGAGGTGAACGGAATGGCTGTAACTTAGTCCCAACAATCCACGAGCCATTTCCTCTTAACCCCTCAGAGCCCTGAACCCTCATCTGGTAACCAAGGTTATTGCTCTTCACTTCCATGGTTCTTGGGAGGATTAAATGAGACAAGGTAAGTTAAATAACTGGTGAGCGTAAACATTAGTTTCTTCTTTCCCCATCTCCCTTGAAACCCTTTATTTCATCCTCAGAGATTTCTTTCAAATAAAAACAAAATATCTCTGAACTTCTTCTGCTCTAATACCTTTGATGTCCCCCACACTAAGAGAATTAAGTCCAAATTCCCAAGTCCAACACTCACAATCCTTCGTGGATTGGATCCTCTTTTTTTTTTTTTTATCTCTTTAGCCTTTTTGTCCATCAATGGAATGGACCCATCACCTGTAATCTGGGATCACAGAGTCTGCTGAGAATGAACATGAACACACATACAAGCTTGAAATTACACACACATACACACACACACACACACACACACACACACAGCACTCTCCCCTCAGATTTGCCTGCCCTATATCCTCCTTTCAAAACCCCAATTCTGAAAGCAGAACCATGTGATTGGAATTAGTCTGCCTGTATGAGTTTGGTTTTAGAACAAAATGCACTAAGCACATTGTGTAATCGCTCATGTCTGCTTGTCTTTCCCATGAGACCGTGAGTATCTGGGAGGCAGGTCGCAGAACCTGGGGCCCTAGGTAAGGCCAGGCCCTGGCATAGGGGGATCTCACAGGTGACTGCAGCATGGGATTCCCTGAGTGTGCTATGGTCCACGTGCTGATAGACACATTCAGGGCCTGTCACAATCATTTGAGCCACGGCCTAGATAACTCACACGATTGCCCAGGGCATCCAGCAGTCCATTTAAATCTGGACCCAGGGTGGTCACCGGCTTTTACAAAGCTGTGCAGCAGGGCAGCAAGGCCAGTGGGCCAGGCAGCCAGAGGTGGGGACTGTGTGACCTTGAGTAAAGCCTTCCCTTTCTGTTGAAGTCACAGTAAAATTCTAAAATCTATAAATAACACTGAAAATATGGCTAAATACCTTTCTGAGAAGGAACTAAGACAACTGAAGAGCTTTCTCAGGCAATATGAATCCTCTTCAAGGTTCTTAACCTTCCTCCCCCTAATAAATGTATATCAGAACATGAGGTGGTAGAGAAGAAACATAACTGTTATTCTGAAAAGCCTCCCAAGGTAACTCTGATTAGTCATGGCCCCAGCAGCAACCTAATTATGCCCATCATTATACTGTTCACAACCGAATCCCAAGATGTAGTCAGTCCATGGGCAGTCCAAGCCAGGACACAGTGCCTAACCAACCCAAGCCAGAACACGATGTGCTCCAGTCAGAGCGAAGGGCAGTGGATAAAGGGTTCTGCCAGCACAGAATGGAGAAACGGCTCCTGGGACAAGGCTGCTGGGAGGAGGGAGAGAGCCCTGCGTGTCAATTACCCAGCAGGTCTGGCCCACAGTAGGCGTTCTACAAATGGCAGCTTCCCCCACCATCCTCATCTGGGTGATGTTTTGTCTTCCATCAGGCAGTAGGAGGGAGGGCTATGCATCTTCCTTCTGCTTCTCCTCAGAGCCTGAGCCACACACAGCCTCTGGCTCAAAACTGGGCCCATCACGAAGGCTCAGAAAACCTTTCTTATTCCATAATTATCTACTGTGTGGTTGTCCTGCACCAGACCCCCAAGTTAGGGCTTACAGGGAGGAGCAAGACTGGCCTGCACCCCTCAGGAGGCTCCCTGTCCAGGGGCCATGATTGATTCTCTGTCCACCCTGAAAAGGTCAGCATTAGTCTGTCTTGTGACCCTCAAGCCATATGCCAGGTACCTCAGAGAATTCCTGGTTGACTGGGGCCAGGGTTAGCAAGTGAGGCTCTATTAATGACCAAGTAGTGCGTTCTGAGCCAGCATGGGAGCCCTGGGAGGTGGAGGGATCATTTCCCTGGCTGCCTTAAACTTTAAGTCATCCCTCCTGCTTCAGCCAGGAAGGCGTGCAGGGGCACATGCGATGCCTCACCTCTCTCCTCTCAGGCACCCCGCTGCAGAGCCCATCTATTGTATACAGAACCCTCCACCATTCTACCCTCTGGGCATCCAGTGCCTGGTAAATAAGACTCTGTGGGGGGCCAAGCCCCCACCCCACCCGGCTTCCACACACAGAAGCTTTGTCTGAGCTGCTGATGCATAATACATGGGCACAGGCCCGGACCAGCCGCGCGCCCATCTTGGACAACAGGCCCGTCACTGAGAGGCTGTGAGGGGCACAGCCAGGACACAATGTGCTCTAGTCAGAGCTGAGGGCAGTGGATAAAGGGCCCGCTGGGGCTCTGGAACCGGCCCCTTCCCCAGTGCACAGGGTAGGGGTGGAGAGGAAGGCAGTCCCCAGAGGGCCCCAGAGGGCCTGGGTGAGGGAGCTGAAATCCTCCCAGACACTTTCCAGTGCAGTCTCCAGCCATAACCTTGACTCTCAGGCTTAGCTACTTCTCCTCTGTGACCTGTGGAGAATCACCCAGGATTCCCCCTTGTCTTGGTCCCATTGTTCCTTCTTTCAAGAGTTTCTCCAGCAGGTGTTGGCACCTGTCAGGGTCTAGTATGCTCCTTGGGGTCTTGGGCTCCTTGATCTTGACTGGACCCATGCCTGCATGTCAGTGGGAAAACAACATGGGGATAACAGAGGATAAGAGAGGGGCGTTATGAATCACCTGCTACATACGTCCCCAAATAAGCTACGTGCAATTTTTTTTGTGATAAAACAGCACCCTTTCTCTTGCAGGATAAATCCACATGCAACCTGACTCTATATAAGCAGACTGGTGAATTAGGTGCACAGATGCTTTAGCAATTAGGATTTGGGCGATTTGTTTTTGAACCATCATGCAGACACATTAAAGACATGTTCAGAGGTTCTCACTGACACAGAGATGCTTATATTGGAGCCCACTCCCAGAGATTCTGATTTAGGTCTAGATGAGAGCCCAGGAATATGCATGTTAACAAGCATGCAAGAGATTCCAATGCAGGTGGGACACAGATGATACTTTAAGACACAGTGGTTAATGAAAAATTACAGGTTTCAAATATGCAAATAAGTACCGCACACTGGTGGTTCACTAAACAACCCACAACAAACTAAATTAATCATGATGGAGTTAAACTCGCAGCAATTTATCATTAGAAAGCAGCAATAGCAGCAATTAGATATTGGAGCCAACTCAAGATGACACTGAGGACAAAAAGTCCTTACTGAGAATTTCTGGAGTTCCAGCAGTCTATGCAGGTACACACAGTAGGAGATTTGTCAAGGACTGCAAAAGGCACCACCCCTCTTCATAGAATTCTGATTTCAAAGCCCCAATAAATTATAGGGATGTATTGATTTGGGTTTAAAAATACCATGTTTTGATAATCCTTGTTTGATACAAGAGCATATTTATGAGTAACTTTTGGTTGTGTATAAAAATAAAAATCTGTGGAATTGTGCTTCATTGGCTCTTAAAAATCCAAGGAAATGCTTGCAATTCCAAATCTGTTCTCAATCCTTTAGGGAGAGCTTTGCCACCCACCAGTGGACTGAAGGCTGTTCCTTTAAGATTTGCTGTATAGAAAGAAAGGAGAGAAGGCATGTGAGGGTTGAGAAGGGGAAGGAGTCAAGTTCCACCTATTTTGACAAATCTCAATTTAGTAAACCATTTTAGTAAGCTGCTGTTGTCATCATGCAACTATTTGGAGCCCTAAAGCTCTGGGCTTTAAGATCTGTTTTTAAGAAAGATCGATCATTTCCTCCTAAATTCTGTCCTCCTAGACTCAAAGTAATAGGGTCTCAATTTTTAGCAGGGGAAAAGGTCGCATTTCACAGCCACCTTTGCAACTGAGTGTGTGGTCATGTGATGAAGTTGTGGCCAATAGGATGTGAGCAGTAGTAATATGTGGCAGCTCCAGGTCATCTCCAGTAAAGGAAGAAAGTGCACTCCACTTCTTTTCTCCTATCGCATAGGTCGAAACATGGATGGGGATGAGACATCTTCAATGATAGAGCAACAAGAGAGAAGGAACCTGGGCCTCTATCCACTTTGGAAGGAAGAGCCATGTTCATAGTCCGGACATATATCTAGACTGACTGTAATGCGAACAAAAATAAACTTTAATTTTGTTTATGCCACTTTGGGTCTTTATTAGAGCAATTCAAACCATGTGCTAACCAAAGCACTGTTTCTGACCCCTGTTTCTCACTTTCATGACCCTGGGGGGTGGGAGGAAGAGGTCTGCCCCTTGATTTTGAGAGCCCAGTTAAGATAAAGCACACAAGCTAGACTTTAGGGCTTCTGTCATCTGCGTTCTGGAATTCCTGGGGAAGAAGAGAAAGCAGCAGTTTTCTCTGAAGGGTTGTCAGGAGTTTTGGTGAAGTTTGTTTGGGAAGGGAGTCCCACATCAAGCTAAACCTGGCTATTCCAATCTGCTGTGCACTTCCCGGGCTAGTTAATGGTTTTGACTTTTCACCTGGGTAAGAAATACCAAGAAAGTTGTTCCAGGCCCCAATGAACTAGGGGTGAGGGAGGCTTGGGTCAGTTATAAATCAACTATACCATTTGTCTCTCCCTAAATACTGGGAGCTCCTAAGCTATAAATTTGCTGAAGGAAGAATCCTAAAGATCATCTAATTCCACTTCCTTGATGACGGAAGAGAAAACTGAGGCGTGAGGAAGGGAAGTCATGTGTTCAAGGTCAGTTAGAGAGCAAGTTATCAGTAGGCCAAGGCTTGAACCCAGGTCTTCTGGCCCCACCCAGTCCAGTGCTCTTTCTAGACTTTGTGCTCCAACTGGTAGAACTTAAAGGTCTGCAAAATCTTACCAAACAAATTTCCCTCACTCCAACAGCTCTCCTTCCCTCCCCAGACTTTTAGCACCCTCTCCCACACCACCCATTCTTGTATCTGAGGGCTCCTCTAAAGTGTTGGGCATTTCTCATTCCCCTCTTCTCTCCAGCTCTCTCTCTCTCTCTCTCTTCTCTCTCTCTCTCTCTCTCTCTCTCTCTTTCCTCTTCCTCATCATACACACACAAACACACACACACACACATTCATAAATAAATGGAGTTATTCATGGTCGATTTGTCCTTATTATCATCATTTCAAAATCTTCGCACAAAGAACTTCATAGAAAATAAGAATTTCATAAGTGTAATGCCCTCTATAATCACTTTTGGTCCTTGTCAACGTGTACATGTATGTGCATCAAGAGCCTCTAAGATCTTCATTCATTTTTTGTCTCATTATACCTACTCCTGGGAATTCCTAATAAACAATGAGCGATGAGGACACATTTCACATATAAGAATGTTTCTTAAAAGTGGAAAGTTGGACTTATCTAAATATACAATAATAAGAGGCTGATGAAATCAAATATGTTTATGTTCTTATGACAGACTATTATAGAAGCATAAAAATCATGCTTGTGAAGCATATCTATACTTCATCAAATCTTATTCAATCGATTGTAAGACTGACTTTTTTTATGTTCTTCTGAGAAAGAAAAACATGTAATTAACTACACATGCTATCGATTGAAAATATATTCCAATTTCACAGATCACAAAATGTGAAATACTATGATCAATGAAATATCACATAAATAATACCACGGGGAAATGCTCCAGATACAATGTTATAATATTAAACGCAAAAGGCATGATATACTCATATACATTCAGAAAAAAAAAAAAAGGTGAGAGGTAAAGCACAAAAAATGCAAAGCAATCTTAGGAGGCTAAGACGAAGGATGATATTTTATTCCCATCTTCACACTTTTTGATTTTCCAGATTTCCAGAATGAACATATATCATTTTATAACATGAAAAACTATTTACTTAAAAGATAAATATAAAAACGAATACAATGGAACAGGTAAAATTATGGGTAGCATGAGCACATCCACAGAAAGGGCTGGTTCCCACAAGCCTTACTCAGTGGCCGGGGTACATTGCCTCCTGCTGAGGAAATGCAGTTGGCATCGCTTAGTTGGCGTTCAGTATAGGGAACGTTTCTCAGTTTTCTGCTAGCACAAATGGAGCTTTGTACAAAATGCTTTTTAAATTTTTCCCTCTTGGGTTATCTCCTCGGCTACTTCCAGGGCATGGAATGGAAGGTGCTACCTGACATCTCTGGGTGTTTGTGAGTTGGAGTCAGGGACAGGTTAGTGTTCAAGGTGCATTTTCATTCCGATGCTCTGTTTCTATATGTGAACATTCTGGACTGGCCTGAAGCCATGTCGGCCTCCCAGACCCAGTTATCTATTGACAGATATGTTGTTTCTGTATCTTGGCTATTGTGAATAATACTGCAATGAATATGGGGGTACAGATAGCTCTTTGAGATACTGGTTTCATTTCCTCTGGATACACCCAGAGGTGTATTATATGGTAGTTCTAGTTTTATTTTTTTGAGGAACCTCCATACTGATTTCCATAATGGCTGAACAAATTTACATTCCCATCAACAGTGTGCATGGGTTCCCTTTACTCCACACCCTCACCAACACTTTTACTAGCTTTTATTCTTTTGACAATAGCCATCCTAACAGGTGTGTGGAGATATCTCATTGAAGTTTTGATTTGCATTTCCCTGATGATTAGTGATGTTGAGCATCTTTTCATATATCTGTTGGCCATTTGTATATCTTTGGAAAAATTTGTAGTCAGATCCTTTACCTATTCTTTTTTGTTGTTTTTCATTTTTTGCTATTGAGTTGTATGAGTTTTTTTTTATATTTTGGATATTAACCTCTTATTAGATATATGGTTTAGAAATATGTCCTCTATAGGTTGCCTTTTCATTTCATAGATGGTTTCCTTTGCTGTGCAGAACTTTTTAGTTTGATGTAGTCCCACTTGCTTATTTTTGCTTTTGTTGCCTGAGCTTTTGCTGTCATTTCCAAAAAATCATTGCCAAGACTAATGTCAAAGAGCTTTTTCTCTAAGTTTTCTTCTAGAAGTTTTACTGTTTCATGCATTATATTGAAGTCTTCAAAGTCTTCGATCAATTTTGAGTTAATCTTTGTGTGTGCTATAAAGATCCAATTTCATTCTTTTGCATATGGATCTCCATTTTCCCAGCACCATTTATTGAAGAGACTATCGTTCCCCCATTGTGTATTCATGGCGCCTCTATAGAAAATTAGCTGACTGTGTATGCTCAGGTTTATTTCCGATCTCAAGTCACTCATTTCATTCGATAAATAATTATTCAATATATTACCTGTGCAAGGCACAGCATTAGGACCACAGGAGCTGCACAGAGGAATGGGGGGAGGGAACCACGCTTATGGAAGATTTAATACTTATCAGGTATGGGGGTACCTCATCATTAGTGACAATCAGAGGAGGCAGTTATTATCTTTCCTATCCTACAGGTAACACAACTGAGGCTTAGACCTTTTAGGTCATCTGCCCAAGTCACAGAAAGGTAAGTGGTTAAGTGAAGAGCCTAACCCAAGGTAACCCACTATGCTTCATCTTCCCTCTGAGCAAAAAAGCACCATTTTGCCTTCAAAGATTCACAATCCAGTGTCCAAATTAGACAGCTAAGGGCAATGCCAAGCAAGAGGCAGAACAATGTCTGATTGACCCAGACAGAGAGATGGGGAAGGAGTCTAGGAAAATCTGGCATGGGAGCTTGACTCAGATTCCAGATTCCAACTGCAGAACCAGGGGCAAGGGAGGGGAGGAAACAGCACAAACAAAGGCATGAATGGAGAGAGGGTAAAGTTCAAGGACTGTTCACAAAAGACCAAGGAGTCTGTTGTTGCTGGAACAAGGGAGTCTGGGGATCAGTGAGGGAGCCAAGCCCCAGAATATGGGTGGGCCCAGGCAGCACGGGGTCTTGGATGTCAAATTAAGAGCATGCAGTGAACGGGTGCACCCAGGACTTAAGCCAGCCCCCAGTCTTTCCTCCCTGGAGTCATGAGGCAAACGCAGAACTTCAGGGCAGGCAGTGGCTCACCACTTGCTTTGTAAGCAAGGTCTTGGGGACCCCATGCCATTCTGTGGAGCCCTCGCTCCTCTTACAGGCTGCATCCATCCACATTTACTAAGGGTGCTGGCACTTGGGCCAGAGAACTGCAGGCTCCCTGAGGACAGCACCCATTTCCAACAGACAGTCAATACCTACCCTGTAAGAGGTGCTCAATAAACATTCACCTAGTTAATTTTGAATAACAATGGAATAATCACCACAATCATTTTCTGTCTGTGCCTGAGTTTCTGGCCTGGTTTCCACCAAGAAAAGTCAGGGGGTGTGGGAGGCAGGAGGATGGGGAGGGGGTTGGTGGTGGGGGGGAGGAAGCTGGTTGCACAATTACAGGGCCTCCGGGGATGGGCTCACTGGCCAATCTGGATGACTCATTCATGTGGATTCCAGGTCCAGCCAGTGTACTGAATGGAACCTCTTCACACTCCCCCGCCCCATTCCATCCTGTCTGCCATCATTGCCAGTGACGAGGCCCAAAAGGCCCGTCCACATGGCGTGCAGTGAAAAGCAGCTCTCCAATCCCATGTCCTCACCAACTGACCCCAGCTCACCCCTGGGCAGCCAGAGCAGCAGCCTTCTCTCAGTAGCTTCTAAGCCTTTGGTTAAGTTGCACAGGATGCTCTGGGAAAAGAACAGTGGTGAGGGAGCTAATGGCCAGAGAGTGGGCTCCAGCCTGGCATTGGAAGGAGGTGGGAGATCACAGCTAAGAGATGAAGACCCCTCAACTCCACATCTAACCCTCCAACTCCAAACAAACCTTCATCAAAGACAACTCGGCACTTCTTGTGTCAGGCAGGAGGCAAGGCCCGGCCCCAGAGCTCAGTGATGTAACTTCCTTTTCTTCTCTATTGACCTTACTTTGGCTCAGGCTCCCACTATCTCAAGCCTAGATGCCTGATGTGCACCACAAATGGACCCTCTACCCCAAAGCTCATGGCCAGGACTCCATTCTTAAATATAGACCCAGAGGGAGAAGGAAGACACGCCGCTCCTAGTGGCTTGGTGTGACTCAGTTCACCAGATCCTCTTCCTCTCTGGAAGAAAGGGCCAGGGCAGGGAACACTTGAGGGTGAAGACAAGTTCTCTTGACAAAGCAAATATGCCCTGCGGGGTGGCTACATCTGGTCCCAACAAGGCCCTGTACCCGCGTTGCTCTTGTCACTACTGTTTCTTTCCCTTCTTCCTGTCCTAAGTCAGTTTCCTTTCTGCTGCCCTTGAGGACAGGGCCTGAATTTGAGTTCTCTGTACCTGGCATTGAGTAGGAGTTTGAGTACATAAATACTTGTTACAATGCCTGTTGAATGAATGGATGGAGGGCTGGCATGGTGGACACAGGGGAAGTGGATGACGATGACGATGAGGATGAAGAATTCCAAGGCCCCTCCTGGAACCCCATCACTCTAGCTGTGGGAAGTCTGGGAAAGGGCATTCGGAAGTCTGGACAAAGCAATGAGACTCCAATTACCCAGCATTCAAGAATTCTAGTTCCTGAGGGTGTTCTCTCCCTGGGATAGGAGGAACTGGGAAGAAGAGGGGAGTATGTTCCCCGAATCTCAATTTTTACATCCTTCTCCAAAAGATCCCTTCACTGCACAAAAAGCCAAATCTTTAAAAAACTGAAATGCACCTCCATCAACACACACACACACACACACACACACACACACACACACACAAAAAGGTGGAGAGAGCTGCCCCCACCCCCGCCCCACCCCAGCCTGAGGTCAGCATACACAGATTGGCCTGCCCAAGGGAGCTGTCCTCAAGGCCAAAGTCTTCCAGGAACCAGAGCGTGGGGGAGGGAGAACCTGCCTTGCTGGCCTTTTTCCCAGGAGGCCTGGAAACTGTAACTACCACTCCTCGAGTCTGGCCATGGGCAGCCAGCCATAGGAGGCCAGACCTTGATCACCTCCCCTTTGGGCACTGCCCAGTCTCTGACTTCCATCTCTGGGCCTGCAGTGACCAAGATGAGGCCACCAGGTCTGGTTTAGGTTGCTTCGGTCCAAGGAAACGGAAACGCTGGGCCAAAGGTGAGTTGCAGGGAAAGTGTGATAAATCCTCTCACGAGGGCAGCATTGCACAGTCTCCACCACCCTTTGCAAGTCGTAGACCCATAGCTGCAGCTGATCTTAAGAGTGGCCACTGGCCTCGTAGGGTCCCTCACTCCCAAGCCCTTATGCCATGAGATGCTCCCCTGGAGGGCATCTGGTTTTGACTGAAAGATAATAAAAACCCTGGGGTCTTGGAAAAGGCAGGAACATGAACATGGTGTCTGTTTCTGAAAACCGAGTCTGACCCACCTTAGAGAGAGGCTGGGAGTGACAGCCTGAGAAGCGCTTTTTGAAGAAGACTCTAAAGTGGGCCCCATGTCTCCTACCCTTGAATCTGGTGTGGAAATGACACTGTATGATTTTGGGACTAGGTGAAAAGGGGTCATGCTTCTGCCTCGTTCGCTGGAACATTTACTCCCTGAGTCATCATGAAAGAAACCTTACTGCTCTGAGGCTGCCATGCCACCAGGAAGCCCAAGCCACACAGAGACATCATGTGCTGATGCTCCTGTCCACAGTCACAGCTGCACCCAGCCTTCGACTCATCTCGGTCCAGGCACCAGACGTGACAGTCAAGAAACTTCCAGATGATTCCAGCTTCTCGGATGTTTGTCACCTCCTAATTATTTGTGTTTTCCCAGCTGAGACCCCAGACATTGTGGGTCAGAGACAGGTTATACCCTGTGTGCCGTGTCTGAATGTCTGACCCACAGAAGCCATGCAGCCCCTTGCCAGCCCTGCCACATACTCTGGGGACCCAGGGAGAAAGCCAAGAGATGCTTGGGATGTTTGGGGAAGGCTCTTTTATGTCGTGTCCTTTCCGTGACTCTGAATTAATCCAAGGTAATGGAGGACAGACATACTGAACACCTGCAAAATGCCTGCCCCATGCCAGCAGCTCCAGGGGATGCTGAAAGTGCCTCCCATGTCACCCCTCTGTGCTCAAGAAACTTACCCTCTGCCTGGAGCCATCGGAGACTGACCAGAGATATTGGGGAAAATGTAACTCTATCTTCAGTTATGCTCCAGATTTTTCTGTGCCTGTCCCAGTTTCAAATATTCAAAGTACCCAAGAGCTATCAAAACATCCCCATCATTCTGATGTTTCTATATCCAAACTGCATTTTCTACATGGCCTCTTTCACCCAGAAGCAGCTCATAAATCTTGCAGACCATGCGCCAGAATTTGGGTTATGGAAAATGTTTACTTTAAGGAAAAAAGCTGACCAATAACTTGTTGAGTTCAGCAGAAGGGATGCTTACAGCCTGACGCCTGTATGTAAGGCCTTGTGCTAGGCACTGTAGGGCCCATTGATACATGTCTAGATTTATGGAATCCCAGAGCTGGAAGGGCCTCATCCACACTGCTAAGTCCAGAGGCCACGGCCTCATGCTTTGCCCTTTGGATGGTAGTTGGTGTAGGTGACCACTACCTCCTTCTTGACTTTTCTTGGTGACATCTTCTCAGTCACCTCCAAAGGCCTTCTCCCTCCTCAGGGTCAACCCTGCAGAGCTTGAGGCTCAAACCTCTCTCAGTTTAACAACCCAGAGATTCTGATTCACTTGCCTGTAGGGACCCAGGGGACCCTAACAATATCCATGGATGAGATCCATTGCTTCAACCTCTTCCCTGCCTGAGGTCACCCCTACTCAGGGACTTAAGCACCATCTATAAGTTAATGGCTCCTAAATTTCCATCCCTAGCTTAGGCCTCTTTCTTGAGCTTTGGATTCATCCTTTTGGATACCAGACATCTCTGACCTAACATGTCGGGGACTAATGACTGATCTTCTCCTCACCCCAATCTGCTCCTCTGCCACCATGAGTCCCAGGACGTGGGACTTTCATCCACCAAGCTGCTCATTCCACAAACCTGAGACCATCTGTGAATTCCCCCTTCCTCTTTCCCTAGTCCACCTCTAGGTCTTGTCAAGTCTCCCTTCACTTTTCAGTCTAAGAGCATCTGTGCTTTCCAAAGAATTTTTACACAGTTATAAATCATGGTGTGCATATGACTTCGTAAGCCACCTTTTTGCTTCACATAAGCATTTTTTTCCCATTGTCATAGCCATTTTGGTACTAGGAGTTTTAATGGCTGCAGGATGTTCCATTGAATAAATGTTCCATTGAGTGGTTGATTTACTCAGCCAGTCCCAAATTGTGAGGCCTTTTTTTTGCTCCCATGTTTAAGTTGTTATAAATAATGCTGTGATGAGCATCTTGATGCACAGAGCCATTCCCCCCTTTAGGTTATGTTTTTTGGACGCTTTCCCAGAAGTGGGATTACTAGGTCACAGGATATGGACATTTTTATAGTTTATGATGCACGTTGCCAAATTGCTCTCCAAAAGGACAATTTTTATTTACTTTTATGTGTCTTTGATAATGGGCTATACAAGTTTGGACTATGCTGCCTAAGACACCTAGAACAGTCTTGGGCAGCTGGAAGTTTGGAGTTTTTCTTTTTTTCTTTTTTAAGACTTCTCGGAAGTTTGCTTAATTCTCTCCTAATTATCCAAGTAATAAATATACCATAAATAAGGCGAACATAGAAATGTATAACCAAATAAAACAAAAGTACCTGGAATCTCACCTTTCCAGATATTCTTAGAAGACATGATTTCTGAGTGTTGGAATGCTAGGGTGAGGAACTCAGGCTGAATTTGAGGCTGTTATTTCTAATCGTGGCGTGTACACATAGAAGACCACGCCTTTCCATCAATGTCCCCTGGAAAGGACATCGCTGAGATCAAATTCTCCTCAACCACCACCATCTTTTTAAAAAATAACCTTTAATCTCCTGGTGTGAAATCCCATTTAGGACTGGCAAGATATTCTTGGAATGTCCTCAGTGAGAGCATATCTTTGCCCTTCATAAGAGCTCCTCTCCTTAGCTGCAATCTGGATGGACACAAGTTTGGTCCTTTCAAGTTGGGGAAGATGGTTTGGGGATTGGGTGGAGGCTGGCCATGAAGTGTCAAGTTGATTTCTCAACCTTAGAAGCTGGTACCGTTCTCCGGGAGGTCCCAAGATGATCTGGATCATTGCTAGAGGCCCTGGAACGTGTGTTGAGAGAAGGGAGCACCCAGGGCGATGGCACTAATGAGAAAACTGTGAGGATAAAGAGGGGCAGCTTGGGTTTACTGAGTTATACGTACCTGGCCCTGTGCTGAGCACTTCACATATGTAAAAGAACCTTAATGCTCACAATGCTACTTGTACAAATAACTACCATTATTATCCCCATTTAGAGATAAGGAAACTGAGGGTTTAAAACCTGTCCAGGACCTCACAACTAGAGGGTGGGAAGGGCTAGGACTTGGGCCCTGGCAGGCTAACTCCACAGCCCGGGATCTTATTCTGAATCTGCTGGGTGCACATGTTCTATATGAGCTTCCGAAGACCAGCCGCCTTTCTCAATTCTATGAGGCAGCACTCGTCCCTCCATGATCTGCCCACCTTGACCTTCCAACTCAGATCCAGAGTCCCGATGTGTATTAGTCTGCTAGGGCTGCCATAACAGAATGCCACAGCTTGGATGGCTTAAACATCCTCATAGTTCTGGAGGCTGAAAGTCCAAGATCAAGGTTCCAGAGGGTTGGTTTCTGGGGAGGCCTCTCTTGCTGGCTTGCAGATGACCGCCCTCCCACTGGGTGCTCACGTGGCCTTTCCTCTCCATGCCACACCCTCCTAGTTTCTCTTTCGCTTCTTATAAGGACATCAGTCTTATGGGATTAGGGTCCCACCCTTATATGTGGTTTAACCTTAATCACCTCTTTAAAGGCCTAGTATCTAAATGCAGTCACATTGAGGTTATGGCTTCGACATATGAATTTGGAGAAGCCACAATGCAGTCCATAACACCACATCAACCTAACTTTGCTCTGAGAAATGCAGCCTCGTGACATCTGCCAGAGGGCCTCGCACTGTCTCCACAGCTCACCCCCCACAAAGGCCCTTTGTCATCACGCTTCACGTTAGCATTATCTACAAGCATGCTTTTTTTGCTTTTTCTTAGTATATTGCAGGCCAACTTCCACCCATCTGTGCATACCCTCCCATTCATTCATTCAAGTAATTCATTCATTTGGTCAGTCGCTCAACTATCCAGCAACTAGTTTAGGAGCCAGGCGCTGTGTTAGCCCTGGGACTGAAATGGTGCACAAGACATAGCAACAATTCTGCACCTTAATTTAGCCACCCTGCCTACTGCCTAAGCCCAGGCCACCTGACATCTCTCACCTTCTATCCTAACGGACCTTTAACAAACCCCTAGTGGGCAGGGAGCTCTTTAACATCTTCCCGCTCAGGGGAAACAGATAGCATTAATCTAATGGGGCAGCTGTTTCTAGGCAAGGGAATGCAAGACTGTGTTCCCTTCTGGGAAATAAAATTATACATGTCCCAACAAGGAAAATATATATGTGCTTACAAGATTTGTCTAAGCAGTCCCTGTTTGCTCAGGACGCAGATATGCTTTTATGAAATATTTCTATTAGAAAACAGAAAGGACTCACCTCTTGGTGTTCTCGGGTTGCTTGTCTCACTGAACCTTCCTTCACTGGCTTGGAGAACCATGAAACTCACACTAACCATCTTTACCCCAGAGGGGCAATAAAAGGAGGAGAAACCCCATGGCAGGCAAAACCATGGGGCCCCCTCTAACCAGGGCTATCAGAGCCCTGGGAACCAGGGAGATGATGGCTGGATCCTATTTAACTGGTGCATGATAGGAATAGATAAAAGTTAAAGACACACATTAGAAAGGGCAGTCACAGCCATTTTGGCTAATCTCTCTCTTAGGGGTCTGAAATTTCTGTAGCAAGATGAATTAAAACATCGAGGTAAAATGCGTGTGTGTGTCCAGGGTCAGACCCTGACTTGGGCCAAATAGTCCGAATGCAGCGATACCCTCCTTGCCTCTCACTGGTTCCCTTCCACCACACTAAGAGTGGCCTTAAATGAAGACTGTGAATGTTATTTTTCAATGAAAAAAAATACATGCTGACGTGATCTTTTTAAAATATAAATCTGGTTTCACTCCCATGCATAAAGCCAGTAAGCAGTTCCCTCTCCCGCCCACAGGATCAAGTCCATGGTCCTTGTGAATTGGGAGATGGTGGCCCTCTGTAGCCCGGGCCTTAGCCTACCACGGCACATCTATGATCCAACTGCACTCAACCTCCTTCTGGTCCTCAAAGCCTTTGTTTCTCTTCTCTGGGCCTGTGCACCTGCTGCTCTTCCCTCTACTTTGGTCACTTTTTCCAGCTGTTCACTTGGCTAAATCCTCTTCCTCCTTCATGTCTCTGTTTCTGGGCCGCTTCCTCAGGCTGGTCTTCCAATTCCCCTAGACTGTTAGCTGCTCCTGCTCCGGGTCTCCCAGTGCTTCCCTCATCCTAGCTTTCATCACACTGTGTCTGGTCATACTCTGTGTTCCAACAACGCCCTTGACTGTGAGCTCCACGCAGGCTGGGACCTCTGATGCATTTGCCACTTTATCCTCGGTGCACGCAGGAGTGCTCAGGGGGTGCAGGATGCATGAAGCACCTGTGATGGGCAGGCCCCTTGACCTCTCAGTGCCAGCCCATCCTCCAGTCCTGGAGGCCAGGGGCAGTACCTCGTCCATCTCTACTTCTCCAGGGCCTGGCGTAGGGCTTGGCACACAGCGGGTGCTCAAGACATGTTTTCTGCATTAAGGGGAGCGGCTATGGAGAAGTGAGTAAAATATTCAGCTTTCTGGATAGATTTTCAATCTCCACTTCTGTCTGTCAGCCATTCACACACCCACACACCTGCACGCCATCCGTCCTTTTAGATGGTGACACACACACACACACCACAGGGAGTGCCATTGCCTTAAAGGCCAGCTGGGAGGTGTCCCATCTCTTTTAATTAAAAGTCAGACAGGCAGCTTCCTCCCCACTCATTCCTCTCTTTCCAGGTCATTTCTAGAACTGAGACTCAGCAGGACAGCTGAGAGGGAGGTGTGGTGAATGTGGAGACATCGCTGGGTTTGCACCTCTCCATTTTGACCCTCCTCCCGCATTACACAGTTTTCCTGTGGGTGACCAGGCTGAGGGTCTGAAGGGCCAGGGGTCTGGAGGCTCAGCAACCAGGAGGCTGAGGGCTGGGCCAGAATGTCCCCAGCTTTACTGTTTTCACTTCCTCAAGTCTCCTTTTCCTTTCCACTCTGTCCTCGGAGGGCCAGTTTTAGTGCATCCCCTTCATTCTCAGGTGGAGAAGGCAAAGCACCTGCCTCCTGGCATCGCTCACAGTCACAGGAGGCAGAAGGGTCTCGGAAGGCTCCTGGGAGCCACATCGACAGAGAAGCTCTCAGGCCTGGACCCTGATGTAGAACCAAGGTCACAGAGAAGCTGCTGGCAAGGACCCATTTTTCCTTCTGACTGAGCCATGAAGGTCAATATATGGGGCTCCAGAGAGGAAGGCAGGGCGTTACCTGTGCTAGCAGGTTGTTACCTGGTACAAAGCAAGCCTGATATGTAATCATGAAGTCCACTCCTGGGCAGAGTGTAATGAAAAAGTCCCTCAGGCACAAACCCAGCACAGTGGCAGAATGGGGCTGAAAGGGAGACATATTCCAAGAAGACTTCCTGGACAAGGTGACTTTTGAGCCAGGCCTCCAGAAAAGACTGCAACTTCCACATTTTAGAAAAATTTATAAAACGAATGGAACTTAAACCACTGGAATGTGGTGTGGTGTGGTGTGGTGTGGTGTGGTGTGTGTGTGTGTGTGTGTGTGTGTGTGTGTGTGTATCTGAGATGGACTGTTGGTTTATTTGGGGAGGGAAACTCTCTGGCTAGCAGTGAGGCTGTGGGATCATCTGTGAGTATCTTCTATCCCTGCAACACCGGGAGAGATCGTTGCTACAGCACAGGGGTCTCTGTGGCTGCTGCGCAAACTGCCTTCATTCCCTCTCCCCAGCCCCAAGTCTCCTCTGGAGTGGGCCTCCATCAAGCAACAGTCCACATGGAAAGGCGAAGGTGTGCGCAGGGGACCCTGAGCCAGTCTCCACGGACAAAGTTCATTAGGACGCATCCTCTGTTGCCATGGAGACTCCGGGCCCACAGAGCTTGTCTAACAGTCCCTGAATTTACTCAGGCCTCGAGCACAATTAGACAAGATGAATTTTGAGCTGGAGCTTAATGAGACCCGGACGTCCGGAAAGCATATGGTAACCTCCCAGGGGAGGGCAGAGTCCCTAGAGAGCACACTACTATCACAAGGTCACCAGCTTGCTGCCTGCCTTGGGCAGGAGGTCTGGGAGGCACTGAGGACAACTTCCCTCCTTTAGAATTTTTCAAGGGCAGCATAAGCCTCTGTGTGAGCAGCGATGGGGGGATGTGAAAAAAGAAGAATAAACTCTCTATTTTGGTCCCAAGCCCTTCGGGAGAGCCTTCCTTCTGCACCCTCTGATGGATTTGCCAGCAAATGCATCTCACATGGCTGAAGCTGCACTGCACACGTGGAACAGATTCTTATATCCATACAAATATGTCATTCGAAAACCTTACTGGAACATCCATGGGCCAGGCACTAGGGAACAAGCCATGGGATCCATGGCATTGTGTGCTCTCTCCCACACAGGGCATGGGCCTTGCTCTGTCGCTGGGGAGACAGGGCATGTGCAGCTACAACCATCTCAACACAGCAGTGACAAGAAAAGGAAAGATGGAGTGTAGATTGAGTAGAGATCAGAGAAGGCTCCATGGAGGAGGTGGCATTTTGGCTTAGCCTAGAAAGTAGGGATCAGGGGACCTTTTCTGTAGAGAGGGAGTAGAAAAGTATAAGTTGAGTTTGGGGACAGTAAACAGACCAGTGTGGCTGGAGGGCAGGCTCTAGCAGGGGCCAAGGAGGTAAATGGTGGGAAGCCAAAGAATACTGCCACTCAGATAGGCAATGGGCCCCAGGAGTACAGGCTGGTAGGTACCTGCCCCTCAGAACCGTAATCCAAGGCAGGCCCAGGCCCAGGGCAGGCTCACAGCACAGCTGCCCCAGTTCCCGTCCCCAGCAGCTTCCTTCAAGCAGTGTCACTCTTACAGAAGTGCCGGTCAGACTTGACACTTTCTTCTGACAAGACTTTTTCACAAAACCTGCAGTGCTCTAAATACAGTTCAGTTTACAGATTAGCTCCTGGGTGCCCAGCAAAGAGAGAAGGGAGAGTTAGGTCTGCTGTAGAGTGAAAAGTAGGAAGTAAGGAGTTGGGGAGAGAAGACTGCTACAGAGGGGCACCCCAGGCCTGGTGACTCTGGGGGGAGGAAGCTTACTTAGCAGGCAGCAATTTGCCTCTCTAGGGCACTAAACTCCCCCTAGCTTCTCTAAGGTCCAGGTTTTTTGTTTTTTGTTTTTTTGTTTTTTGTTTTTTAAAAAAAACAGGCCTATTCTCCTGAGACAATGGGATTTCTGTCCTTGGATCAATTTTTTTTTTTGTCCCCAGAAGGTCGCTATTAGCAAAAATCATTGACCCTGAATGATAGAGAAGCTAAGATAGCAACACTTCTTGTTTTCTCTTTCTCTCTCTCTCTCTCTCTCTCTCTCTCTCTCTCTCCCTCCCTCTCTCTCTCTCATTAGGAACCCAGTTCAGTTTCCTGAAAGCCAGGACACCCCCGATTTCAGCCACTGGCCGCCACCTCTCTTTAGGGGCTGCCTCTCTTTAGGGGACGGCCTCTGTGGGATCTGATTTTCAAAAACTGAAAATGCTCAAAGAGCCACGTCTATGTAACAAGGTAGATGGTCCAGTTGCAGGGGAGAGGCTGGATCTGATACACAGGGCCCCCGACCAGAGCCAAATCCTCCTCCTAGGTTCCCCATCCTTCTCAACAGCAAGGCCAGAGTCCTTGTCATCCATCGACTTGGTCATACACTGACTTCTTCTACCTCATATGCACCTCCATCAAGTCATCAACCTCCAAAACATCACCCTGCATCCTGTTTCCTCTCCAGCCCCTGCTCTTTCTACTGGTCGGCTTAGGCCTCTTGCCTGGACCACCACAATGGCCCCCTCACTGGTCTGCTGGCCCCAGGCTGGCCAAGAACAATGGGTCTAACTGTGCAGGCCCCAGGAGAGGGGCAGAGACAGAGCCACAGCACAGCCAGAGGCCGGGATGTTAGCCTGTGCCTCCTCCTGCCTCAGTAACTCCAGTATAGTCTCTGTGTCCACAGCTGCAAGGGCTTTTTTGTTTGTTTATTCTTTTTTTTTTTTTTAAGGGAAGGAAATACAAATTAGGGAGAAGCTATTGGCTAAACACAAAGCTTTCAATGGACAAAACAGACCAGCAGTTAAGGGCGAGGGCTCGTAGGACATCAGGGGCAGGACAGCACCCTGGCTGCATTTCAGTTTACTAGCCGTGTGACCTTAGGCAAGTTACTTATCCCCTCTGAGCCTCAGTTTCCTCATCCACAAAACGGAGATAACAGCAGTAGCCCTCTCTCTGTGCCTCACGGGCTGTTGAAAGGGTGATGAGAAACGTGTAAAACAGTTACCACTGTCCCTGGAACATGTTCAGTAACCAGATAAGCATTAATCATTAGTATTGTGTGATTGGTGAATGCAAATCCCACAGCACCTCCCTCCTTGCCCCTCCAAACCCAGCCCAGCCCTCGGCAGATGCGCCCAGCAGCCAGAACTGCGGCTTCCCTCTGTCACTTCTCCTTGACCCAAGAAGGCTGTGCCTCTTAATTGCTCTTTGGTTTTACTCAATTTGAAATGAGCAGGGCATCAATTCCCCGCAGGAAAAAATAAATATGCTTCTGCTCAAAATACTAATGAGGTTGGACTTGAAGTGAGGCTGGCAGGGGAGGGGGCCCCTGAGGACTTCCCTGATCCCTGCCAGCCTTGCAGGAGGACACAGCCCAGTTTGGAGCATCCTTAAGAGGGTAGGGAGCTGTGAGGCTCTGGCTCACCCACAAGCCCAGGTCAGAGGCCAGGTGGGCTCAGAGGCCCCATGGGAGGGGGTGTGGCAAGTCTGCTGTGGTGATCCCCATGGACTCGTGGGTCCAGCTCTTCTCTAGGCAGCTCCAGGACCACCCAAAGCACCTGGCTGTTGTCTTCCTCTCCACCTACCCAGTCATCAAGGCCTGTAGACTCCTCTTCCCTATGCTGTTGTCTCTGCCTGCTCAGATTCCCTTCAGCTCAAACTGGCCACCAGAATCTCAGCCTGCAGCCTCTCCCTACTCTCAAGCAGTCAGTCAACAAACGGAGAGCAGGAAGCAAGCGCCAGCCTGTGGGAGGCAGGAGGACTCAGAGTAACCCAATCCAGCTTCCCCTTCCCTCCGACCCTCTCCCCTAACAGTCCCCAGACAAGCGCCTCATGTCTGCGCCTTCAGCGGCAGGCAGCCTCCTCAGAGCCTGTAAGCGTACTGCTCCCTCAGCCAGAGAGATCTTCCCAGATGCACGTGGCTCCATGCTCCCCTCATTCCACTCTGGGCGCAGATGCCCTTTTTCACAGCCGCCCAATCTAACTGTCCCATCGCTCTGCCCCTTGACCCCACTGCATTTTTCTTAATAGCGCTTACCACCACCTGACATCCTAATATTTATGTATTTGTGTTCTGTCCTGTCTCCCCGCCCTCCAGGGCCAGTCCCCTGAGGGCAGGGACTTTTTCCGTATTGTTCACTGATGTGGATGTGTCCCATCGCCTAGGTTGGTAGCTAGCACAGTCTGTACTTAATGAGTATTTATCATTGCGGAATCTAATGACTCAATCATGTCTCTTTCCCATGAAGATCTCTTTACTGACTTATGGGCTCCTAGCCCCAGCCTCCATCTTCACCTCCCCTCTGGCTACTCCCCAAGCCCCCGCCCCACCTTGCCAGCCTCTGACCCTTCAGATTCAAACCTCTCTGGACAAACTAGAGGCTCTGGAACACCCCTCAAAAGTGCTGCTGCAGTATTCATGCTGCAACCCCCTGCTCCACCCTTTTCCAAATCCTATTTATCCCACAAAGTCAGACTCCAGCCCGCCTCCTCTCAGAGGCCTGGTCCAGTCTCGCAGTGCTCTGGACCTTTAGGACCTGTGTTCAGAACTGCTCTAATCACCGCATCCATATCTGTCTGCCTTCCAGGCAGAACTCAGCTTCCTTAAATGTCGGGGAGATGGGTCCCCTCTGTGTCCCTGGAGCCAGCGCAGGGCCTGGCAGGGAGCAGATGCATAGTAGATGGTAGTTTGTATTAAGATTCAGATTGTCCTAATGTTAATAACTGTTATTAACCATTACCTCTAAAAGGCCTACCATGGGAGACAGGAACAGCAAGCCAGCCATGAAGCTGGAACAGAGCCCCGGCCCTGGGAGAAGGTCTCAAAGCTTTGCACCAGGGGCTGAATTGAGGGCAGGGAGTCCCGGTTCCTTGAGTGCGGACAGTTGATGATCTGAGGCTGGCCACAAGGCTTGGAGCACAGAGCCACAGACTTTCATGTCTGAAGACAAGGTCAGTTCCATTGTCAGGGGGAAGTACTGCCTTGCTCCTTGGTGCCTGAAATTCCCGAGGGATATAAACCGGACACCCGAGTCCTCTTCCTGGGAGGAAATCCTGCCAGCATTCTCAGGGACATGACAGCAGGGCTCAGCCGAAGGAGGAAGGAGGGAAGAGGCCCCACGGTGGGCCTGGGTCCAGGGAGCACTCCCTGTGGCCTGACCCCACAGGCCTCAGCTGAGACTGCCACCTGGGCTGGCCACTCAGTCCTGCTCCCAGTCAGTTCTCTGGCCTTAAACACTTCCTAGCTGGGACTCTGTTCCCTACACCCCTTCATACTCCTTTACTACCTTAGAGCAAAGCTGCTCCACAGCTCGTCTGATTCTCCAAACACTATCGAGGGGGCCCACAGAACTGGATGGATACATCCCTCTTTTCAGAGTCGGCAACAAAGGCCCAGAGAGGTTAAGCAACTTGCTCAAGGTCACACAGCATGTGAGAGACAGAACACAGAATATAAACTCGGCTGAGATTTCAGTTGTTATTATTTGGAGTCACCAGGAAAGCATGTGCTTAAAGGCCTTCCTGGGACTGGTGGCAGGAGGTTGAGAGGGCTTTCTGTCCCCTCCAGAAATTCCACCCCTCTTCCTTCTGCAAGTACACAGGCTCTGTCTGGCTTTAAATTCAAAGAAATTCCATTTCTGCTCACTGGCTCTCAGACACGGGAAGCAGCCCATTCCCTGTGGCTTCTTCCCTGGAGGATGCGTTCAATAAACAGAGATCCTTTCTCGTCTTCCTGCATAAATATTTTAGGAGACGAAGAAATAAACAGATCTTTGTTTGATCTGCTGCTGGCTACTCAGAAATCGGGGCTGCTGTGTCCCAGGCAGGACCCTCATGCCCTCCCCAGGCACCAAAACCATGAGAAATATAAGATGGCAGGGACAGCCACCTTCCTGCAGGGGCTGCTCACCTGGATTGGGGAACCTGGTGGGAGCTAGAGAGCAGAACCCCGTTGTTACCAGAAGCACGCCCCTACCACCACCACTTGCCGTTCCTAGAAATGGGAGAACATGATCTACTCGGTGTCTGTTGTTCTTAGGGACGCTTCAATCACAGTTGCCCAAGACCGCACAGCAGGGGACATGGGGTTCCTGCACAGGCAGGCACTGCCTACGGGGAAGAGGGTGTAGAGCTTCCAAGAACAGGTGGGTCACCGTTCTGACTGGAAACCTTGGCAACTTAGCAGGCTGGTCCTCCCTAAGTCTCTCTCAAACACTCTTTTTATTTATTCATTCAAATGTTTGTTCATGGAGCACATTATTCTTGGACCCAGAATATTCAGCAGCTCCCCACTACCGACAGCATTCTGACTTCTCAGATGGTCATTTCCTGTGCTTCCCGCTCTTGCCCCATCCTGGCTTCCCAACCACATCTCTCTGCTCAAGTCACGCTCACACTCCAGTTAGCCTGGCTCTTCTCTTTCCCCCCTAAATGAGTCCCTCCCTTTCCTAAGTGCTATTCTGCTTTTGTCTTTTCTTCTCTCCTGTTCTTTTCTCTCACCCTTCTCAGGATGGCGCATGCACCACCTCCTCCATGAAGCCTTCCTTAACCATCCCACTCCACAATGATCTCCCTCTCCTCCCTGAGCTCCTTCATGGATCACTGCCACTGGGAACTGCTCCTGTGACACTCTCACGTGTGAGGTCTTATCGTTCCAACTCAGCGACAAGTGTCTAGAGAGCCAGTCTCCAGCTCCTATTTCAGCCAAGTGTGAGAGGATAAGAGCTGCACCTGGAAAGAAACTCAGCTTTGAAGAAATCCTGAGGCCCAGACCTCACCTCCCAGAGATTCTGATTCTATTGTTCCAGGGAAGGGAGTCAGGGAGGACCAACGACATAATTTATAGGGCCCCTTGATCGACAATTATAAAGAATTTCAGGAGAGTGTCAGAACATGAATTCAAGCATTGTCGGGGTCGCACACCCGTGAAACTGGCCCTGGGGACAAGCATTTGAACATCCCCAGGTGATCTGCAGCCAGTATTGAGAATCGTTACTAATGGCAATAGAGAGCCACCCAAGGTTCTGCACCCCTGATCTCCCACAACCATGCACACATCTGCGTTTCCTTCACCTCTGTGTGCTTGGGCTGCCTGGGGCACAAATATTGGTAGAGTGAATAAGTATATGAGTAGATGGAGAGAGATGAATCTTGAATCAGAAAGCTAAGAAGGACTTTTTGTCCAATTAAAAAAAATCAAATATAAATACATTAAATATTAACATTTTATTAATAAATATAATTAAATGATTATTTTATGTAATAAAATAAAATATTAACATTCAGATATTAAATATGTCTGACATGGCTACAGGTGCACAAACCTTAAGTGTTCAGCTTGACAAATTTTTACACATGCACATATTCGCCTAACCACTGTCACTCTAGAAGGGTTTTTTGGTGCCGTATCCCAGTTACTATTATACCCTAGCCCTTATTCAGGTCACCACTGAAAACTGAATAGAATTTTCACCAAAATGTTCCTATGGCTGAAGGAGGCAGAATCAGCAGCACAGGTGGGGTGTATTAAAGAGACGCGGACAAGGCTGACTCACACTTCTTACGTGTGCAAAGGGCTGATGTCTACGCCAAATGAGAGGTTCACACGGGCTGAATGACCTGCTCAAAGTCACTGGGCAAGCTGGTGGCAGAGCCAGGATCCAAACTCTCATCCTCAACTTCCAAGTTTTGTGAACTTTTCACAACCCTGAGCAGTCTGGGTGAGTGTGTGTGTGTGTGTGTGTGTGTGCGCGTGTGTGTGTGTGTACAGCTCAGAAGGAGACTCTGGCTGCAGGTTCTAGAGGAGCTGGGGGAGGGAGGAGGGTGGGCCTGGGCCCGAAGCTGGGCAGCAACAGGAATAAGCTCAGGGTATAAGCACATCCGTAAGCTCACTCCCACACCCAGCCTTGAACCAAGTGATATTATTGTAAGATAGTTAGAGAAACTGAGTCCCAGCTAGAGGGGAAGTAGCCGACCCAAGATCACATACCCACACAACGTCAGAGTTGGGATCTAGGCAGGAGCCTCCAAAATTCCACTGCAGTGGTCACCATGCCATAACCAAGTCTTCTTAGCAGGAGATTTCTGGCCCTCTGCCCCCTCCTTCTATCTTCTCAGTCCCCACACCCAAATTCTCTGACAGCCCCAGGTGGATAGGAAAGGCCAGTGCCGTGGAATGGTCCCAGCCAGGGCTATCTCCTCAATGGAGAGAGGCAGGTGCACTGCCTACTCCCAGACCCAGGGAGATGCTCGCAGGAAATCTGGGCTGGGGCCGGAACCGAACCCCTACCTCATGTACATAGGCTTTGTGAATGACCCATCACCTCTCTGGCTCTAGGGCAACATGGGCTGGGGCTGACCACTGAAGTACAAGTAGGACAATGTCAGCGCTCTGTTTAAAACCCCTCTAGGCTCCCTGAGCACCACAGAATGAAGCTCAAGCTCCCCTGGCTCCTACCTGCCTCTCCAGCCTGTTTAACTATGTGCTGTCCTCCCCTTTCCACCCAGCAGCATCGAACTCCTGTCTGTCCTAGAATAAGCCACGCCGTGTCCTCTTCTATGCCTTTGTTCACACCACCCCCTCTACTTGGAATGCCTTACCCTGCTCATCACCCGCCTCTGCCTACTGATCCTTGAAGACTGAGCTAAGATCTCTGCCTCCAGAAACCTCTCCTGACCTCCCCGCCCGGTCCACCAGGGTTTCAGAGTTCTGTGCACACACCTCTGCCACTGCCCTCCCATACCCCTGCTCGCCAGCTCCCTTCCCCCACATCCCTGTAGCCGTGTGTCCTTCTGAGTGGTCTGTCTTTTCCCCTAGACTAGGATCCCCCTGAGGAGGGGATGGTTTGGGTTCATTCCTGCATTCTTTGTGCCACGTGATCTGGGCCTGGCACACAAGTGCTCAGCAAATGATTTTTGAATGAATCTGAGAGACTTGTTTTATTTGACTGGCGGTGAGGGGTGGGGAGAGCAGTCAATGGTCAGGGGAGCAAGGCGGCCAGGGTGAGGAAGTAAACAAAATAGTGGGCAGCCTCTCCACTCCCATTCCCCTGGCAAAGCTGGCTCATGGCAACCGCTGTCTCCTCTGGCCTCACTTTTCTCCTCAGAAAACTCCCCTGACTCTCATTACTTAGGGTCCTGCTATCAGTGGGCTGGGCCTTGTCAATGATAACTACTTAAGGCATTACCTCTCCCAGTGGAATTTACATTTTAATAACATCTAAAAGGCCCAAAGAATCTAAACTGTATAGTCGTGTACTCTGGGCACGGTGACTGGGAGGGCATTCTTGAACAAGGAAGCACACAGCACCGTCACTCATCCACTGCCAGGCCAGGGGCCCGCTAAGTGTCTACAAAGCTGTGCAATCAGACACAGCAGGGTCAGGTCCCAGGTCACCCTTCCTCACTGTGTGGGTCTGAGGCTCAGTTTTCCCCTCTGTTAAGTGGGGGTACCGGCAGACGCGTGGGGTTATATGAGATGATGGATGTGTCGTGCTCACTGTGCAACTCAGGAGAACTTGCTGCATCATTCCTGCTGCTTTTCCAAAGTGGAGGCCACAGAGCTTGTGGCTCCCACAGGCCGCTCTAGCACTGGTTCTCAGGGGCCCAGGGAGGGCAGCTTTGTTTGTGGCTCCTGAGGCCCCCTTTCCTTCCCTCCGCCCACTCTCCCTCCCTCCCTCTGAGCCAGGGAAAACTTTGCCTGGAGACTTCTCAAACCGTGATAAGGTCTGGCCAGCGGAAAGCTCTTAGCAACCCAGGCTCCCAACCCAGAGGCCCTTCTAATGGTTTCACATAAACAAAGGAGGGAAAGATCGCCTGCAGCCCAGGGTGCCAGGAGGGCTGGCCTGCAGGAGGGAGAGTGGGGTTCACAAGCCACCTTGGAGGACAGGGTGGTGGCCTGGCACGTAGGACAGGCGGCCGCCATATCTCAGTAATCACAGTTCCCTGGCCGAGCAGAAAGAACCTCGGAAGCTGCCCCTTCTGCCTCTGCCAGGGCCACGTCCAGGCCCCAGGGCAGAAAAACCCATTGAACTGAAACTCACCCGACCTGAGCCCACCATTAACCTGAGGGAGCCCCAGGCTCTGCTCGGCCACTTTGCCCCCTTAGGTAAACCTTTGGGGGCCTTGGTTTTCTCTCCTGCAAAATCGAGGATCCCGTTACATCTCTTTAGAGTCCCTTCCGGCTTTGGCAGCTCGCGGAGCTACAGGTGAAAGGCTGTAGCCCAAGCAGCAACATCAGAGAATAGGTTAGGCCTGCTACAAATCCTGCCCGATCTTGTACCCTTACACCAAAGTCTGGACCACATTCTTGACAAGTGCTGTGAAAGGTACTAAAAAGGACCAGACACAACCCCTGGCTTCGGCCAGCTCACAGTGAAGTTAAGGAGTCAAGGTCCATGCTCAGCAAACAACATAACACGTCAGGCCTTTATTTGCAGCTGGTATAGTAGAGACTGGGTGCTACGGGAGCTCCAAGGCACAGAAATTTCCAGATTCTGAAAAGGCCGGTTTAACTGGACAACTCAGGCCCTAAAATAGCTTCAAACTACAATAAGTTGAGTTTGTTCTCAGATATTAAAATGACTATGGCAGGAAGGCAGATCCAGGGCCTTTAGAGGACAGATTTGTGGTAACAAAGTTATTAGATGGACCCTCAGGTACACGGAAATCCCCTTTCCCAGAATTCCAAATTTCTCGGAATCCCAAATTCCCCCTGCATTCCTGCAAACCGACCTTTCACCTGGAGGTCAGTAGGGCAGGCATAAAACAGCATTTTCTTCATGAAACTGAACAAAAAACTCACTAATTAAATCTTTTTGTCCACTTCCACCGACACCTTTCTTTCCATCAGCTGTTCTATGTCCTGGAAATTCCCTCAATTCCAGATCACGAAGCTGTTAGTTTTGAAATCACGCTGGAGATGTTTAAATAGTTTGTCGCAAATACCTTAAGCTAGTAAAGAATATTCCTTTCTATAAACCCAAAGGAAAAGTAGATCTGAGCCTCTGGGGTGTCAGAATGTGTCTGGAGCAAAGGTGAAGGTCATTTGTTAATGAGGTCCTGCTCTCTTTGCCCAGAGACCTGGACAAGACTGTGCCCTGAGACTGATCTTCTCCTACCTTCCACAGGGAGCCAGGATGATACAGATCAAGGTTTTGATGCTTTATTTGGCTCACTTTTCAAATGAAAGCAGGACACCCAATTTTTATAGCCAGATTATTTGTCCCAGGCATATTAAAACAACCAAAATAGAACAGGAAGAGAGAAAAGCAACTCTTCATCCGCACCAAACTAGCCTGACAGTAAGAACACGTAGAGGTTCTTTAGAAGAGATGAACTTGTCTCTTCTACCAACAGAGTGTGAATCAATTCGGAAGTCAGGACCACAGCAGAGGAGAAGTGGGTTTGCTGTTGGATGGAACTGCCTAACAATGAAGGCTGTGAAACACTTGTAGTGGTTGGGGAGGCAGGGCCAGCAAATTCAACATTACAATCAACCATCTCTTTTCCACGACATTTTCAAAAGACCTTACTTACATAGTTCCGTATTACTTACATGTTACAGCACCCTAGTGAGGCTGAGTACTAGCTCTCTTTTCACAGGTGAGAAAACAGAGGCTGAGAGATGCTGAGAGACTAGCCCAAGGCCACACCGTAAGGAGCAGAGGCAAGAGCCTCCCAATCCCCAGCTCTGGCCATATGTTTCAGGGTCATTCCAGCGTGACACTGGGCATGGGGGCTTCTTCTCAGGGATGAGCGTGAGCACTCGCCCATGTGGGCTTCCCTACGCTCCAATCTTTGGGCAGCCAGAACCCCCCGGGGTGTCACCATTTGTCTCACACAGGGGTCAGTAAGTTTATTTAAGCCTGTGGCATGAACTCCACAGAAAATATCCACCTTTTCTGAGTTCGGGCAGGGCAGAAACCAAAATGCAGACAATTAGTGGACTTTTTAACTCTTAAAGTTTTATATATATATATACATACCTATAGTTTTACTTTAAAGACCAAGGCCCCAATCCAGATCATCAGAAAGATTTAAAGAATAAAAATGGTCATAATTGAGCCCAATAAAAGTATAACGTGGAAATTTTCCTGCCAGAGCAAAGTTTCCTTTCAGAAAAGTAAAGGACCCCTCCCCAGAGCCTCTTTCCAGCCAGGAGGGGTCCTGCCTTGCCCTGTACAGCCAGGGAGACTCTGTGAGGGGTGGCAGAGGGCTGGACCACTGAATGTGGCACTTCCACGCCCCTCTTGCCCAGGTTGGTTTCAGTGGCCATGTGACCAGCCATCCACCCTGGGATCATCATATCACAGGGAAGAGGAAGGAGAGTCCCAGAGTTAGGAGGCTGGGGTCCGGACCGGCCTCTATTCTGCCTCGCTGGATGACCTTTTGCAGCTTACTTGGCCTCTCCGTGCCTGTTTCCTCCTACAGAGTGAGGATAGCAATAATAACCTGGACCATGAAGTCATTCCGAGTATTAAATGAGCTCCTACACGTACCAAGCCATCACCATGTACGCATGCAGGAAGCAATCCCGGTGTATTGTTTTCGACGCCACACATTTGCCCATGCTGCCTATCATCCTCTCCTCTGCCCACTCCTTTCACCTGCTCCCTCCTACTCACCCATGATTCGACTTAAAAGTCACTTCCTGACCTCCTTGACTAGGTCAGGCCCCCGCTATTATTCCCCGAGTTCCCTGTGCTTCTCATTTCATAACCCCCAGGACACTTGTTGTCAGCATTTCTTTAATTTTCTGTCTTCCTGATGTTAATAGCTGACACTAACTGCCAGGCATGTGGTAAGTGCTTCAAGTGGATCAGCTCATTTAATCTTTATAACAATTCTTTTAAGTACTACTATTATTAATCCCAATTAATGAATAGGGAAACAGATGTTCAGAAAGGTTAGGCAACTTGCCCGAGAACACATAGCAAGTAAATGATACAGTGCCATCTGTCTGACTCTGAAGCTAGCATTCTTGAGTTGGCACCCCCTGGGAATCAAGGGCCATCCCGAGAAAAGGTCATTTCTGGTAAGGGCTGCAGGCTTGGACCACAGACCTGTGCCTCCTACACAAAGCTTTACGGAAATAGGGAAGGTGTCTCAGTCACACCTGTTCTGGCCCTGGGCTGGCCCGCCCCGCCTAAGCAGCCTTATCTGGTGTCAGATGCCATGTGTAGAGTGCCCTCTTCACCCAGCACCGTTCCCCAAATTATTTACATGATTCCCAGCTCCAGCAAAGGTTATAGGGAAGTCTCTGTAGGACACATCCACAAGTGTCACCTTCAAGGCAAGCAGCATTTGCGAAGCACGCCTCGGTGCCAGGACCACAGACACACAGACAGAGGCCCTCTGCCTTGGGAGAGGTGGGGAGCGGAGGAGAATGGAATGTTGCACAAGACGCCTAGAAGTTAGATGTGTGTGTGCTATGGAGTCACACAGCCCAGGCATAGACCCCCGCACCCCCATCCACTAAACCTGACGCCTTGAGCAACTCACCTACTCTCAGTGAGCCTCAATTTCCTCCTCTGGAAAATGGGATCATCAATGACAGAATAGACCTCATGATTGTACAGAGTAAGCAGGATTATGCATGCCCAATGCCTGCTTAATAACTTATTCTCGTGATGATGGTGATTAATCTTCACTGGACGTGGACGATTATGCGATCGGATTGAGAAGGTTCTGGCTTAAAGTCAGAAGATCTGTGTATGCATCGCAGCTCTGACCCACATTGGCTCTGTGACCAGGGTGTGGCCATCTTTCCACTCAGAGACTGTGTTTATTCATCTGTAAATAAGGGAACCCCCACCACGGGACCATGGAAGGGATTCAGTGCAGTCACCCATGTTTGTAGTCTGTAAACAGGACACAGTCCTGAGCAAACCTGGGCACCTCCCATCACTGTGTTAATTAATTGGAAGGAGGGTGCCAGCCAGGAACCAATTATGAAGTCCCTCCAGGGGCATCTGTGGGGAGCAGGGGAGAGGGGGTGAGGAAGGGCGGGTGGCAGCTCCTCCCCTACTTCCTCCCTCCCCACACTTGTGCCTCCTTCACAGCTGGTCCCACACTCCAGGCCCACAAAGGAGACGCTCATTCTAAACAGCTTCTTTTCATGTGGAAGCCACTGGATTTGCATCTGTCCTTCCCTGGCAGGGCCTGCTCCATGCCAGCTGCTCCAACTCCCCAGGCTGCCGGCTGCTCTGAGCTGGACCTGAGCCTTTGGATGTCCACATGGAGGGAAAAGAAGGCAACCAGAATAAGCTGATCAAGAGAAGAGGGAAGGAAAGCGGGCTGGACAGAGGGAATTTGCACATTCTCTCATCCCCTGGACACCAGACAAATTCTGTGGCCAGCATATCCAAATCAGAATCTGGGCCGCCCCGGTGCCAGGAGTCGGCGGCGGCTGAGGCCATGTCTGCTCCAGGCTAGCCAACCTGGGAAAGAAGTGGAAAAACTCACTCCATCGCTGAGATGCCAGGGCCTGATGCTGCCAGGCCGTTGGTCCAGGCAGTGTCCACACTCCCAAACTGGCCAAGCTCAAGTCTATGCTGACTCTATAGGGCTGGCCAACTGTGGGGTGATTCTGGGGCCCTGGGGAACCTCACGATCCTTCTCAGATGCCTCCAATTGCTATCATAGGTGCCAAGGTAGCAATTCCCCTGGGCAAGGGAACACAGGGTCTCTGGGCACCCTCAAGTAACTCACCAGAACTCTTCTGGAGAGTGAATTTCATTGCCTAGGGGGTGAGACAGTAAGGAAGGAAAAGAGCCTGCATTTCTTGAGCACTTAGGGTTTCGCAGGCAAGATAGACCTTTCATGGCTTGTGTCTCCTGGACCTGGGACTCCTAACTCAGGACTTTGGCACAACTCTTTCTACATCCATCTCCTCAAAGGTACTGGAGTGGTGGTTTATGCATTCTGTTACCCTAATGCCCAACACAGGGCCTGGCCCAAAGTAGAAACTCTGAGGGTGTTGGCTGAGCGAATGAGTGAATGTTAGCCTCATTCCTTCTGCATGAGAATGCTAGTTACCAGGAAGAAGTGAAAGCAAGGAGGAGGTGTAACGAGCGTGTGGAGCAGGACAGGCAGAACCCCCACCCTGCCCCTACATGTCTGGGAGCTGGGTGTGTGCCTTTTAACTGAGGCTCAGTGACATGCTGGCTCTCACACCTCTTCTCTCCATAAGAGCCGGGCAGGAAAGAGGTGCTGCAAAGCGGGATGTCTTGTGGGAGTGGGGGGCGGGGAAGGTTCCAGGCATCTTCTACATAGGCTACATTCTGGATCAGGGAGATGGAGGCAGAGGGGCCTTGTACTCCCCTCCTACCCATCCTGACTTGGGTATAGCAAGGGCTCCCATGCACCTTGAACCCCAGCACTTTGTCTCTAAGGGAAGAGGCTGCCCAAAAGGGAGAAAGCCAGACACCAGTAGTCCAGGCTGGGCCAGTACAGTAGGGTTAATGGAGTGGGGCCAAAACACTTGCCCCTGTTTGGGTCAACTGAAGACACCCTCACAGGGCAGCCAGGTAGAAAGAGCACTGACCAGCAGTCAGGAAAACCCAGGTTCCAGCCCCATCAGCCTCGAACTTGCTGTGTGACTTTAGGCAGGAGACGATTCTGCTCCCTGGGCCCCGGCTCCCTCATCTGTCAAGGGAGAGGGAGGGATGATATGACCACTGAAATATTCTGTCCCCCTGTGAGCCACTCTATGGGGCTCTGGAGACACACACTCTTTGTCAATTAACTGCTATTAGTTACCTGGGAGAGCAACACCATCTTTGGTCCTAACACATTCAGCAAGGGCCAGAGGCTCCCAGCAGTGAGCTGAGCTCTGCCAGACAGGGGCGGGAGAGAGAAGGCTGACCTGCAGAAAGAGGCTCAAGGCATGGCTGACATGCTGCTTGTGGAACTGACTGCTCAGGGCGGGTGCTGGCATCCAGAATCTCCTCTTTGCCTACATTCCTTCTCCTAAGTCCTCCTGAGGTGTAGCAGGCATTTCTGCTGCTTGAGGTACTTTGTTCCTGGACAGCAGACCTGCTAAACTAGCCTTGTAAACTTGGAAAGCACTGAGCTCACTGGCATCTAACCTAACAAGGCATACCAGGGAATAAGGAAGCCTAGACACTATAAACCACCATCTCTTTCTTATCTAGAAGCCCCATCTCTGGTCACATCATGAACAAAACCCAATAAATTACATCAAAGGACATCTGAGTAGCCAAAAGGCGTTCTCAAAGTCCTACATTACAGCTTGCAGGCTTTTCTTATAGCCCATTGACCTGTATTCTGCATGCAACGCTAACGTATTTTGTTTTATTTTCGTGGATGATGGCAGTTTAGAAACAAATATTTGGAACAGATACTAGCATCTGACTGAAATGGAAGAGATAGAAAAATTATTTTAAAAAACAGGCACGAGAAGTCAAAAAATAAAATTATTTGGAGTAAAATCGTCTTATTACCAGGAAAGCGGCCTTACTCCCCCGCACCTGACTTGCCCTGTGGAGGGATATGAAACTAAAATTGGGAAGAGATGGTGCCTTGACCTCCTGCGAATGCTCAAGGTCTGGGAAGCAGCATCTGGTCCTTCCTTTTACTCTCTTTTCTTTTTCTTCCTTTCTTCTCCTCCTCGTTGCATAAAGGAACTAAGGTAGCTTATTAAAACACACACAGTGAAACAGAGTTTAAGATGTCGTAACTAGAAACAAGGCCATCAGTCTAGAAGGTCACAATCCTAGAGATCTGCATGGCTTTGAATCTGTAGCACTAGTCGCTAGTCGGGGCAGGAGTCCCTCCAAGAACCACCCCTCTCTCCAGGCCTTATATGCAGTTTCACTAGCTCTACCCCACAATGAATGGGACTGGGGTACGTACGAGAGGGAGGGTAGTAAAGGGGAAACAGAAGCAGACCTCCTCTAAGGTAATGCAACTTGCCACCTGGCTTCCTCTCCTTCACTTTCCAGGCTCTCTGGGCTAACTAGATCATCCCTTGCAATCCACACCTAGCCCTGGCCTGAGGACTCTGCCCTCCAGGGGCCTGCCACAAAACTCAGGGCATGGGTCTGAGGCTCATCGGAAAGGGGTGACCCTGTGCCTGGAGGCAGAGCAGTTAAAGGCTGTGGTCTCGCCCTCTAAGCTATTCCCTTCCCTGCCTACTGCCCCCTGTTTTTAAACAGTGATATCACCTCCTAGATGCCCTTTAGGGTTCTTCTTCATCTCTGTCTTGTAACCAGGCCACATCCCAGAGAACAAAGGGCCATGCAATCTCCGTGAGATCTGACTTCCTTGCTGAAGCTGAAGATGTCCCAAGGCCCAGCAGAAATAATCTTAGACATCACTGAAACTAATTCTTGCATTTCACAGATGGGAAAATAGAGACCTTGAGATGAAAGTGACTGGCCTAAGGTCGCAGGGCCTGTTAGTGGCTGATCTAGGACTAGAGGCCAGGCACTGTGGTTTCTTCTAAAACTTGTGAAGGTGCCTCTAGCAGGCATTGGGGCAGTGGGACTGCACCCAGGCCCCTCTCCTGCAGCCCTCCTGCTCCTCCATAGGAACCTCCCCCATAGGAATGCTGCTAGTCTGTAAAGAGCTGGCAAAGGGAGAGAAGATAGGGTTAAGATGGGGATTTTACTTAATCCTCTCAGCTGGCTTAAACTGATGCCACGTTGGTTAGAGCAGGAGAGAAACACAGAGGGGGTTAGGTGGCGGAAGGGGGAGGGGGAGCATTAGTGAATAATCACCGAATACCAAGAGGCCAGGCCTGCAAGTGGGTTTAACAGACAAGGGCCCACCTTTATGGACTCCCCAGTCCAGGGCCCAGGCCTCCAAGTAACGTCCCTCTACCACGGAAATAACCGAATCTCCAGGGTACTCGACAGTGCACAGCAATGGAAAGGTCATTGATTACAACAGATCTGAGGGCAAACCCCAGCTCTGCTACTTACTTACTGGCTGTGTGACCTAGGCAAACCATTATACCTCTCTGAGTTTCAGTCTCTTCCTCTGTTAAGGAGGGTTAAACATACCTTTTTTTTTTTTGTAGGCATCCTAAGAAGGAAGACAGCTGAACTCACTATGTAAAGAGACACAGAGGAGGCTAAGTCAAATCTCAGTGCGATTATTACAAATCTCACATCCTTATCTCTCATCCAGGCCTACCCATTACTCTTCTTCCCCAACATCTTTGACGTTAATAACCTTAATGATAATAATCCTTCCCAGACGAATAGCATTTGCATCATTTCAAAAACTCTAAGCAGCCTAACCTTGTGGGTCACAGCAGCCAATAGTAGCCAGAGCTGAGATAGCTCCTCAGCCCCCAAGTTCATCCTCCCACAATGTTTCCAAGTCCCAATTTTGAAATTGAGCAAAGACCGTGAATGACTATGCTGCTTGTGGCAGATGTTAAGGAGGCATGGTTAGCCCCCTGGTTTATCAAAAGGAGCCAGAACCACCCTTCCTGATGCCTCCATAGCTGACCCTCCATCTGGTCCGCTGCTCTGACCAAAAGCAAGCTGCCTTCCCTCTTTGGCCTCTAACTCTCCAATGCTGAAAGCCAGCTGAACAGCTAGTGGAGTCTGGCCTTGGGTACATGGATCACTAAACTCAAGGCCAAGGCCAGACTGTGAGTTCCTTACTCTGACAGAATTCTCTCAAAAATGTGGGTTTGCACCCTTGATCTCATTGGTTTTACAACCGCCCAACATGCCCCTCAGGATCCATATTATCATCTTCACATTCCACAAGAGGAAACTGAGGCCCAAAGCAGAAGGGCCCAGCCAAGTCATTCAGGGGCTTAGGGTAGAGCTGGGGAGTGAACTCAGGTCTCCCTGGTCTCCTAATGCTGGGCACCTTCCAGAACCCTGTCTGCTGTCCTCTTAACTCTTTCCTCCTCTCAACAGGTAAGCCCCGAAGTCTCTCCAGTAAAACTGAGCCCCTGTGGCAAGGTCCCAGAACTTTCCTCTAAGATGGGGGCTGCCAGAATGCCTATCTTAGCCTCCCCTGTGGCATTCCCACCCCATATCTTCAAGCCGGTCACCTCAGAATCTTTCCTATCCTCAGTAGCAACTCCTGGGACTGGGGAGCATCTTCTCCACTGACTGGCGTTGTCGTGGGGCCAGAGTCCCTGAGATGGGCGGCAGAGGCCAGCAGGTGTGGTGGGCTTTGGCCTCTGCTGGCCTCCTCAGGACAGCAAGCCCATTCCTGCACCACTGTCGAGTAACAGTCTCTGCCAGCGACGCTCCTCGCGGCGCGCTCTTAATGGGGGACACCAAAGAGCTGCCCAACACTGCTCTCCAGGGGTTAAAAATGCAGCATCCTAAACAAGGGTTAAAAATGCAGTCCTGGGGTTGGGCCGGTGCGGAGGGATGTTGTCCAAACCACAGTGGCTGCCAAAGCGGCATCCTCCCCCTTCCCTCTGCAGTCCTTGGGGGCCGGAGCGAGTCGAGCGACTGGGGGAGCAAAGGAAGTGCAAGCTGCACGTTCCCAGAAGCAGTGCCCCCTCCCACACCCCCACCCCCGCGGCCCCCCCGCAGCTGAGGCCCGGGGCTGCAAGCGTCGGTGGGTCCCGAGCGCTTACCTTTGTGACAGTCATGCAGGAACTCCGGGGCGCTGCGGGGGCGCGGGCGCGGCGTGCAGGGGCGGCGGCCGGGGTCCGCTCGGGGCCCGGGCGGCGGCGGGAAGGGGTCCCGCGCGGCTCGGCTCGCTCGCAGCCGGGGAGGCTCTGGGCGCTCTCCCCGCGCCCCGCTGGAGGCTCAGCCGAGCCGGGGGACCGCGCTCCAGCCCGGCAGCGCGCAGGGACCGCTCTTCGGCGCTCGCCCGCCGCTGGTCGCTGATGTCAGCCCCGAATGTGCATTTATAATAGATGAGCCTCCTTCGCCGCAGGAAGGCGAGGCAGGAAGAAAGGGAGAGAGGGAGCGGGCCGGGGCTGGGGGGCGGGGGGAGGAAGAGGGGCCGGGAACTCGCTACAAAGGCGGAGGCGGAGGGAGGAGGAGGAGGAGGAGGAGGAAGCTCTTGCCCGCTCGCTGCCTCGCCCCGAGCCTCCCGGCCCGATTGCCTGCCGCTGGGCAGTGCCGCTCCCGGGCCGCGGGCCGGGCGCCCAGGTTGGGCGCCCAGGCCCTAGGCTTTAACCCCTTCAGGCCCGCGGACGCCAGGCGTCTAGGCGAAGCGGGGTCCTGGCACCTGCCGGCTGTGGGAGTGGGAGGCGACCCAGGCTCTCAATGCCGCGCTGGCCCGGGGACGCTGGTGAAGTCACACGCTAGACGGCCGAGGTGCCGCGTGGGCAGAGAAGACCGCCGGGCTCGCCCCCTAGAGGTTCCGAAGTCGGCCCGCGGGCCGTGAGTGCCGCACCGCGGGCGGAGAGGGGCGTGGCAGTCACCAGCCCCGCAGCGTCGCCCGCGTCCCTGCCTGGGGCAGACCCCGGCACAGGGTCACGGGACGGGGTTCTATAAGCGATCGTTGGAATCTAATTCCCGAAGAGGCTGGCCCGTGAGCGATCGTAGCCAATTTTACGGGGGAGGAAATCGAGGGCCAGTGTGGGACGTGACTCAGACAACGGCACGTGGCCAGGCTGGCCCCAGGCGTTTCTCCCGGCGCCCGCGCTTTCTACGGCGCCGCCAGCTTGACACCGAACCCCTTATGATAAAAGCTGCGTGCTAGCGACAGGACAGGCCCTGCCCCAGGTGTGTTTACACTACCCTTGGTGCAGAGCTGATCTGGGAAACACAGGTGCGTCCTGCTCAGTGAACTAATCCTGACCTGGATCACTCCAAATCCTGGAGCTGCTTCAGGGACTTGATGGACAATCACCTGAAAGTGACCTCGCGAGTCTTGAGCAGCAGGCCCCCTCCCAAGTAACTGAGTAGAACCGGTTTCGGCAGATACTGAACCGTTGAGACTGAGCAGGGAGGAGTTAGCCGAAATGAAGGGCTGAGGGCTCTTTGATACATCACCACCTCCCTGCCAGCCCGGAAGCTCTGGCTTCCGGCTGCGCCGAGATTTAACAACACCATTAAGTACACCACGTTGTCGAAGCGGTGGATGAACACCCCTGTGTGCAAGGTGCGGGGCGGCGGGGCACAGTAGAGATCGGATGCCTGCCTTCAAGGAGCACACTATTTACACTACAGCAATAATGATAGAGTAATCGGCATCTGGAGAGCCTTTTGTGGATCATCACACTATTTTTATTTGCATTTCCTCCTATAATTCTAAATGCAATGGTAGGAGGAAGGAATTTCCATCCTCATTTTGCTGTTGAGTGAACAGACAAACAGGGGAGGGGACCTGCTCAAGATCACACAGTGACTTGAACAGAAATCTTTTATGCTTTGGATCTATGAATTCCAGGGCCACTGGACCTGTTGCCTTATTTGAGCTTCACACCTGTCTTAGGAGCTAGATGGACAGCTATTAGTCCTGGTTTCACACGTGAGCGCTTTGAGTGACTTTACTAAATCTCTGGGGTTGCATTGTTGCTGCGGGTCTCAGGCATCTTCTTTGAGCAGACCTTTCCCATGCTGGACCCCATGGCTTTGACCAAATCCCTCACCTGCCAGCAATGCCCTCCTCACTGCATGAATCCAAATAGTCCCCACTTCTCATCATCCCACCTCTTTGTTACACTCCTGACAATACCAGCTCCCCTGACTCTACCTGTTGCATCTAGATCTGAATGTCTGGTCTTGTTTTCATGAGCTTCCTATTGGTATAGACTATGACCCTGGAAGCATCCAGAGCACAAGGGTGTATCTTCTCTGGGCACGCAGTAGGTGCTCAGTGAATAGTTAAAGCCACCGAGAACAAATCAAGCAAAAATAAACCTTTGACTCGCAGCAGAAGAAATTTAAATTAGACTGACCAAAGCATTTCGCCTCAGCAAGATTCCGAGCCTCAGAAGTGGTCACAGGCCCTGTGTGGACTGTTGTAGGTAAGTCAGCCTCAGGACAGAAGGATGTACCCGAAGATTGTTCAAGGACCCTCCATTCCTTGGAAGCCATTAAAGGCAACTCAAGAATTCTAGTCACCCTTCCCCCATGGTTGTGACTTGTCCATGGATGTTTAAAATCCCAGATTGTCAACTTCAGCTACCCGGCATGTCTCTTGGCACCTTCCCCACCATCCACCAGTGTTGTAGGTTCTGGGAATGAGATAAATACTTAATATCAGCTTGAGCCAAATGTAATTAGGAACATCAATCTGCTGCCCACAACCCACATGACATGCTCCAAAGGCAGAAAGAAAATGTTCTGATCCCTCACATGTTGCTGCCTCACCACTTCTGACACATCTCCCCCGTCAGAACCGAGGTCTTTGAGAGGAAGGGCCCTCTCAAAGAATTCTATATCCCCTTGTCAAGTAAAGGGCTTGGCCTGCAGAAGATACTCAGAAATGTGTGTGTTTTCTGCAATGTAATACCTCCCAGTCTGGATCCCCAGCAACATGGCCCATCTCAGTTTGGATTCTCTCCAAAACAGAGCCTGAGGAAGGAGTTGGATGATGGTGGTTTGATTGGAAGATGTCCCAGGAAGCAGGAGTGCGAAAGTGGGCTGGAATAGAGAGATTGGGAAGGAGGGAGAGCCAATATAAAGATTGGCTTTATAGATTGTATTCTCAAGGTCACTGCTGGAGGCAGGGAGGCCAGTTCCCCAGAGACCTCTGGGATGTGTCAGGATTGGTTGCAGGAACCAGTTGGCAGGCATTTACCCACAGGCTCCTCTTCCCCACTGTTTGAGGGCTGCCCCTGAAGGCACCACTTCAGCTTAGAGAATGCCCTGGGGCAGAAAATGGAAAGTCTCCCAGTTCTTACTTGAGATGGGATACAGTCAGCTCAAGTCTCAGCTTTCTCAAACCTTCCCCTGAGCTGCAGGTGATACCAGAGGAAGGCTGAGGAAATGTGTTAACAAATAGCGGAGAAACTAAGAGTATGCGGTAGTAGCTATAGCCTCCTCTAGATGCTTCCATGGCTTAGTGCTTTAGACCGGGCTCTCTCCTCAGCCTCCAATGCCTTTACTCCTCTTTCTCTGTGTGACAAACTCCTGTTCATCTTTCAAAGCCGAGCTGCTCTATGTAGATGAACTCCTGTTCATCTTTCAATGGCAACTGCTCTATGTAGCTCTCCTGACGGTACCTCCACGGTGACCTGATTCACTGTATTACAATTATCAAAATTAAATGCATAATGTCCTGTCTTTTTTGATGGGCTGTGGCCATGTGCTTACTTGCTCTTGTGTGCCTCTCTCTCTCTGTCTCTCCCTCCCCCTCTTTTCATCACAAGTAGTAGTTGGCACATAAGAGAGGCTAGATAGCTGCCCAATCAATTGAACACAGCTTTAACTGCTGCCTTTAACTTCTCCCTTAGCTCATGTCCCAGCATGCTATAGAGAGGCATCAGGCATCTTGACCTCAGGGTCTGCCCTGCCTAGTGCATTCATTCGCCTAGGCCCCGAATTGGGTGCCACTGAACAAAGTGAAGGGGGCTTGCAAGAAGCTTTTCGTCTCCTAGGAAAGACCCACGTACGTGGGCATACAACCCAGAGCCCCGTAGGAGGGAGATGCTCCTTCAGTCCTAACTGGCTGCCTCGTTCATGCCACCCCAGGGCACACGTCCATATTTCACCTGCCCTTAGGTACTCGCTGCCGATCTCGCTGCCCCTCAAATCCTTCCCCTCCTCTCCATCTCTGCTATTACTGCTCTAGTGCAGCATTCTATTTTGTTTGGGGGGCCCTGACTGGTCTTCTTGCCTACTGCCTGTGCTGACCTGTCCATTCTCCCCACTGTGGCTCATCTCCCACCCTCTGATCAAACACACATAGATCTGCTATCTTGAAACCCATCAAGGGCTCCTGCTGTCTTCAGGATGAGACCCAAACAGGGTCTTCCAAGACCCACCAGTGTGGGCTTCTCCACATTCCTCGTCTCATCACACTCTTACCTTTCTAGCCCCATCGGTACCCACCGGACTCTTCCTGATTCTTTCTTCAGCGGTCACCTGCTCCAGGAAGCCTTCCTGAACTGTGACCAGAGTGGTTTAGATGCCCAGCCTCCACAGGACTTTTCTTAAGTCCATGAGCCCCCTTCCCTCTGCACTTGAGCATTGTTTTATTATTTCCAGTTTATGTGTTTGACTTCCTGCTGGAGGATCAGTTGCTTAAGGACGGACAATTGTCCTCCTTAGCTTGGTAATTCCGGCATGTGTGCCTTGTTCAGTCCCCTTCCCTCAATGTAATTGTCTGGTTCTCATTTGTTTTTCTGTCTCTTGTCTTCATTGTCTTCTCAACCCCTCGCCCCTTCGACGTTCTCCGCCCCCAGGTTCCCGCCACCTGTTTCTCTGTTGCTTCCACCTCAACGTGCTTTGAATCTCCATGCCTGCCTTTCCCTCTCTGCCCTCTTTACCTTCACATACCCCCTCCACTGCTCTTCACGACTTGGTATGGGGCTCTCCTCTCTCCTTCTCTCTCCTTGACTTTCACAGTTTCTCTCTTTCTCCTGTCTCTCCTTCAGCTCTGTCCTTCCACCTCATCTGCCTGTTTGTCCCCCTGCCCTTCTCATCTTCCTGTGTGTTTCTGTCTCCATCTTCCTATCTCTATGGATGGCGCTCTCTCTCTCTCTCTCTCTCTCTCTCTCTCTCTCTCTCTCTCTTCTGGCTCACTCTCACTTGCCCTCTCTTTTTTATCCCACACCTCCTTTCTTCATGGCCGCTGTACAACACACATAATGCTGACTCTGGGGGAGTGCTAGGGCGAATGGGGCCCTTCCCTGGGAGTGTCATCTTTCATCCCATACCTGAGGAGTGATGATCAGTGAACTACCTGAAAGCAGGCATGCCCAGGGCCTCCGAAGGCTGTGTCCTTGACTGGAGACACCCTCATGGAGCACCAGGGTCTTTGTCCTTGACCCGTTCTGTGAGCGTGCATGAGCATGTGTGGGATTGTACATATTGATAGGTGGATGTACACATATGCCGATGTATGGAAATGGATGGTGTGGGGAGAAACCATAGAACTGAGCACAGTGAGGGAACTTGAGGCTCAGCCAGATGTCTGCTCTCTCTGGGGCCGGGATGGCACATTCAGCCACAGGAAGGGCAGATGGCTTCCTCTGGGCCAGCTCCCTGTCAGACCTTGCATGTGCAGCCCAGAGACAGATGTGCTCCAGAAACATTGTCCATACAGTGTAGCGTTTAAGCACTGGGCTCTGGAGCCACAACACCTGGGTTCAAATTCCCGTTCCCCCACATGCCATCACACAGAACAGGATGGTTGTTTGATCTCCTTGTGCCTCAGTCTCCTCGTCTCCAACATGCAGGTAATGTAACGCTGGCCTCAGAGTTGTCATGAGATATAAATGGGAGAAAGCACTTGGAGCAGTATATCCACACCACAGATGCTGTTACTACGAGTAGAAATCTACACCTTTCCTCCCATTCAGTTCTTCTGCTTTCTGTTCTGTCCTCACGGTATTTCTAGTCTGGGTAGAATAAACAACTTTTATCATCCCCATTTCTCAGGAAAGGAAACTGAGGCTGGGAGAGACCACATGGCATCTTTACATTCACGGCTAACATGAAGAAGGGTGGGCCCAGGGCCCAGGTCTGACTTCACCTTTGCTGCCCTTTCTACAGCCGGAGCTCTGGTGGATAAGGGCTCTTCCAGGCACAGGGGAGGGAACTCAGAGCCCTGGGTTCTAGCTCAAGCTTTGCCACATATGAGCACGTGACTTCCAAAGCCGCATAGCCTAGCCAACCCATGGCTCACTCATTTGTAGAATGGAATTACAGAAACCAATCTACTTAAGAACTATCAACTGGCAAACATTTTAAGACGAAAAAATGTTTGGGGGAAAAAGAAGAGAAAAAAGTCTGCTGTGCCACCAATCATCAACAGAGGGTGTAAGCCATCCCTTGCATAGAGCCACTAGAGACCCAGACTTCCAGCCTTTGATCTGTTTGGATCTAAATTCGATAGCACCTACATCAGCTGTTCTCAAAGTGTAGGTCTCAAACCAGCATCAGCATCACCTGGGAGCTTGATGTAAATGTAGACTCTTGGGCCCCACACCTGGCTTACTGACTCAGAAACTCTGGAGGCGGTGCCTAGCAATCTGCTTAAATAAGCCTCCCAGGGGATTCTGAGAACCACTGATTGACAGCATAAAGCATAGCAAGCACCCTGCCAGATAACGGATGAGAAAGTGCTTTATAAACCAGCAAAACCAATATGGAGGAGTCGTTTTACCTTCTACCTCCCAGATAGCAAAGTTGAATTTTAACTTGGGCTTCAATATCTTGACTAGAGGTTTTAAAAATCTTTTCTCCAAAGACAAGGAGAGCCCAGGCATGGCAGGGAGCAGAAGGGTGAGGGGAGGTGGCCTGAAACAGCTCCAGCAAGGGACCATAGCTTTGATGTTTGTGTGCTCTGGCTTGAGATTGTGTGCAGACTTAGTAGCTCCAGGTTTGGCTGTACCTGCCCCTCTGAGGCTGGGGCTGAAGATATTAGCAGGAGTGGGAATGGCAAGTGTCCCGATTGCCTCGTGGGACACATGCTCCTCAATTTAGAGAGAAAGGGTGGGGCCTCAGAGACTGGGAGGAAGGTCTCAGAGATCCACTTACAGCCCAGCAGCCCCTCCCCAGATGCCCCTCAGCCACAGCGGTCCCCGGCAATGTCCCCACAGGTCCCGCTGTCTCCGGCCCTTCCGTGCCTGGCCCCCAGGACATTTTTCCTTCAGGCTGGCACATCTGGCTACACTTTGGGGCTCAGCAGAAATTCCTCTTATTCTAGGGAGATCCCCTGTCACCACCCAGGTCACTCTGTCCTCTCCTTTCACTGGGCTCCCAGCGCTTAGAGCTTGTTGGTGTTAGGTACACTGAGAACCTGTCACTGCTGTATTTCAGTCCCTTATCATTTGTAAAGAGCAGGCTTTGGATTAGATGGTTGCCAAGGTCTCCTCTTCCTCCTGTAAGATGTTCTGAACTCTAGTTCGTAAGAACAAGGCTTATCTCCCCAGTCGGGGCTGCCCTTAGTGTGTACAGGGCCTTGGGGAAACTCGTGTGTGCAGGATTCATGTCTATATAAACACTTAGACTTTAGAATGTAGTATAAAACTCTTGGTCTATACGAGGTACTGTGATTTACTGATGAAGATGTAACATGATGGATAGAGAAAAGGTACTAACATTTGTTCATTGTCCAATCGACATATGTGAAGATTCTTTGTCGGATCCCAAGAACTGCCTTTTCTTCTTCAGGTTCAGGAACCACCTCTTCATGTTACTTATTGTCAAATATGTCATTCCTAGTTTATTTTGTATCTACCGCCATGAGAAAAGGTAACAATGCTGTTTTTATTTGTAATGGCATGGCTCTTGGGCACCTGTCTGCATAGAAACGATGTGAACCTTCTTAACCCCTGCAGTTCCTGGCTACTGCTTATCTAATGCTGGCTGCATCGTTTCTCGTGACGCTGTATCATCCACTGTGTCTTCCGTGAATACTGGATTCCAACGATTCTCTCAGAGGGTCTTCATCTGCTTCACCAATGAAGACTATACATTCAAATCTTACTCACTGTGCGGGAGAATGAGAAGAATCATTTGTTTTCTGGTCATAAATTGACCATTCAGAATGTCAGAGTGTAAATGACAAACGCTTTAGGCCATAGAAGACAGTAATGGGGTGGAGAGATGCCACAGATGCTCGTGGAGGTTGGTATCAGAGCAAAAGATGCTTGCTACCACCCCTGCCACTCTTAGCGCCGTGGGCCAGAGGTGATACCATGGTCAGGTGAGATGGACAGGAGCCACCTCACAGATCCTGGAGTGATGGTAGCTCAGAGGCCTGGACTTGCCCTGAGTCTGATGTGGGAATCACTCGACACAAGTGTGTCAGCACCATTCTCGTGGCACAACCTCTCATGCTCTCGATCTTGCAAAAGCAATATGGCACCAGCCAGACTTGGGAACAGCCTGCTCACCAGACCATCCTCTTGGAACTGGGGCCAGTGTGAGTCCCTGAGATGCTTGTGGGGAGTCATCCAGCCAACCTCATGCCTGGGGTAGAGGTCAGAGAGTATCCGAAGGAGAGAAATGAGGGACCAAGGCCCAGGCAGAATCCAGGTCAGGCTCACAGGCACCCTACATAGGTGGCACTGTAGGCCCCAACTGGTCTCAGGTACTGGAAGGGAACTTAAAAATGTTGAAGCGAGCACTCGACTGTAGGGACCCCTGAGGCATAGAAAGTCTGACCGCTGGCAGGTCTTTGCCCTACTGAGAAGGACTTTGCTTTTTACTTTTTCTATCCCTTTCTGCCATGATTGTCTTCTGCGCCCAACAATTATTTGCGGTTTGGTTGGGCCAGGTAAAGGCTAACTGGAGAGTCTCTTCCTGTAAAATATACTGGTAGGCAGGGCTTCTCAAACTTTAATGAATCCCCTGGGCATCCGGCTCCCAGATGCTGCTGCTGGTCTGTGGACCGTACTGTGAGCAGCAAAGTTCCCCCAGATCTGGATTTACCTCTGAGACTGGTGACATTTGCTTTCAAAAAGAGCAGTGGAGATGGCTTGGGTGGTGGAGGGAATGCTGGATGTGGGTCAGAGGACCTGACTTTACCCTGTCTCCCTCACTTAGCAGCCACATGAGTGTGCGTAAGAATCTACCCCATTGTTAGCCAGGGAAGGCTTATTACACGAGGGTCCTGAGGCTGGACTGTGTGGCCTAGACTCTTTCCTCCCAAAATATCACCTTCCCCTTGGGGGTCCCTCTCATTACTGCTACTTCCATCAGGATAGTGGTATTAATTATATGATTCATTTGAAAAATATTTAACAGGTGCCTACTCTGCACCAGTCACTGTGCTGGGAGCTGGGGATGCAGGTGGAAACAAAGCCAAGTCCTTGCCTCTCCATAAGCTTTTGTTCTATAGGTGCAATGAGCAAAGTTATTACCAAGTGAAAAGATCAGGAACGCTAAGTATGACGCAAGATAAGGATTACGGGGAGTAGGGTGAGGGCATTTCTGGGATGGTCAGGAGTGGCCTATTAATAGGTGACCTTTCAGTATTGCCCTGAGGAGGCCAGGACAGGAGTCCTGTGGGTGTCTCGGGACAAGGAGTACAGGCAAAGGATGAGAGTGAGTCTAAATATCCTGGTATAGAGGCCCAAGTGGCTGGACAGGGTGGGAGAGAAGGATTCAGCAACATTGCAAGGCAATCCATCAGAAACTTACAAAGAAGTCAATTTAAACATTCTTGGGCAGCTCTGTAATGAATGTTTACCATCAGATCTCTATCCTCAAACTCGTTTGCAGCCTGGGGCATGGCTTTCAGCTGTCAATCATCCATTATCTCCTCTTCTTCTTCCTCCAAACCTCCTTCCACAAGGACAGAATCCTTCCAGGGGACCCCTTGAGGTGGGAAGATTAATGTTTTCTGCCCTCATCAGAAATGGGGACCCAAGATCAAGAATCGAAAGGTGACCAGTTCCAGAAGCCTTCCCTGAGCTGGATGCTTTAGGTCCATTGTTTCAATCTGTTTTCACCATAGTCTTGGAGGAGGCTTATCTTCATTTTATGGATAAGGAAATTGAGGCTCAGAAAAGTTTAAACCCAAGGTCATCCCAAGAGGCATTGATAAAGACAAGATTAGACGCTGGTCTGGCTCCACCCAGGGCTATGTTATGTGGGGCTCTGCCTGTTTGGATACAGATCCTTCCCTAGTGTTCCCCTCAGCATGGATGAGACAAGTGCAGCTTCCACGATCTTCACTGAACCCTAAGGGAGAACAGAAGGAGAGCTTGAAAGCACCCCTCGTTTCCTACTTGAGATTCTCAAGGCCCTAGGACCAGTCCGTTTTTGTGAGCACTTTGCTTGGTCCCGACATCTTGCCCCCTGGTCTTGCCTCAATGTGAGGACACCAGCTACGAGTCACCACCTAGAAGTTTCCCCCAGTGTCTTACAGTTTCATGATCAAGACTCACAATAGCCCCTTCTCATTCTATGGGGCCAGAATTACCCTGATACCAAATTCAGACAAAGACACAACCAGAAAACTCCAAATCAATGTCCTTTATGACTATAGATGGTCTAATTCTAAATCATTGCTGTGTTACATGCAGGCACTTCATGTGCCGTCTCCTTTGATCCACCCAACGGCCCCATGAAGTTGCGCTCATTTTTCAGGAAGGAAGACTAGGGCTTGGAGGATAAGTACTTGGATGCAGTCACACAGTTAGTGAGTGGCAGAGCTAGGATTCAAACTCATTTCCAACTCCTGCCACAACACCCAGCCGCCCACAGAGGGAAAGAGAAACAAATCCTCTTTGTTTTCGTATCACCTCTGCAGGGCTGCTTGCGCAGGTGACTCACCAGAGCAGCCTCCCCCTGCAGGTGAGACCCTCCCCCAAGCCTGCTGGGAAGGGCACAGACCACACTGGAAGATGGCTCCTTAGCCGAACGAAGAACACACATCAGGCTACGCATTGTAAGAGCTATGTTTGTAGGAAAAAGGTGGAGTGGGAGGGCAATCTGTCACTTTCTGGGCTAAGCCATTACCTCTTGGCACCTCAGTCTCCTTAGCTGCAAAATGGGGGCAAAACTCCAGGACGCTGACGACACCAAACACTAGCAAGGATGAGGAGCCACAGGGACCCTCATTCATTCTTGATGAGAAGGCAAAATGGTACAGCCGCTGTGGAAGACAGCTTGGCAGTTACTTACAAAACTAAACATACTCTCGCCATACAGTCCGCCAATTGCACTCCTTGGGATTTACCCAGAGGAGCTGAAAATTTATATCCACACGAAAATCTACACATGGATATTAATAGTAGTAGGCAGTTTTATTCACAATTGCCCAAACTTGGAAGGAACCAAGATATCCTTCAATAAGCAAATGGATAAATCAACTGTGGTACATCCAGACAATGGGATATTATTCAGCACTAAAAAGCAATGGACTATCAAGCCATGAAAAGACATGGAGAAAATTTAAATGCGTAGTATGAAGTGAAAAAAGCCAATCCTAAAAGGCTACATGCTGTATGATTCCAACTGTATGACATTCTGGAAAAGGCAAAACTCTGAAGACAATAGAAAGGTCAGTGACTTTCGAGGGTCGTGGGGAGGAGGGACGAGTAAGCAGAGCACAGAGGAGTTGTAGGGCAGTGAAACTATTGTGTGTGGTACTGCAATAATGGATACACGTCACTACGCATTTGTCAAAACCCATAGAACATACAACATCAAGAGTCAACCCTGCTGTAAACTATGGACTTCGGGCCATTCTGATGTGTAGGTTCATGGGTTGTGACGAACGTCCCACTTGGTGGGGATGTCGATAGAGGGGGAGGCTGCGTCTGCGCAGGGGCAAGGGTGTATCGGAACTCTGTACTTCCTGCTCAATCTTGCTTTGAATTTAAACCCGATTTAAAAAGAAAAATCATTTTTAAAAATTGGGGGCCAAACTCCTCCCCCTGCCCCTACCCGGGGTCTCAGGCTGAGATAAACAAGCTAATGCCTGTGGAAACGGTTTTAGAGGGCAAGCTGGTTTATTGCCATAAGGGATTGGTGCTATTACATTTTTAAATCCCAGCTATGCCAGAAATCTGCAGTGGGAGTTTAGGTCAGTCATTTTGTCTCAATGTCCTTAGTTACAAACCAAGACAATAATACTAGTTCTTTGTTCCCATCCCCGTGACAACCTCTCAGAGAGTAAGTGACAAGTAGTGATAATGATGATGATAACCACTTTTTATGTCTAGGCACTGTGTTAAGCACTCTATGCACATTATTTCATTTAATCCTTACAACTGATTTCACAGATGAAGCATGGGGTTGGGGGGAGTAGGAGAAGAGGAGGTGGAGTGAGGGGTGGGCAACTTGCCCTGGGTCTCACCATTAGTCAGTGGCAAAGCAGGTTCTGGAAGTCTCAGTGCTTGTACTAAATCTCCAGCTTTACCGCCACACCTCCTAGGCTGACCCTAGAGAGCATCCAGGGGTGGCTCCGTTGCTATCGCTGGGGACTGGCTTCTTAATAACAAATGATGATTGCAGCCAGCATTTCCATAGGATATACTATGAGCCAGGACTATTCTACAGCCTGCATCATACACTATTTCATTTAATTCTTACAATAACTCCCTGAGGTAGTACTGGTGTGATGCTCATTTTATAGATTAAAAAAAAAATTGAAACTTAAAACTCAAAGAACAGATCCAAGAGGGAGTGTGGGGCTTAGCGATTCTGAGTCCTTCATGGGACTTCCCTCCTTCCTCTCTGGTTGGCTTCAGATGCTCCAGTGACTACAAGGCCAGTCTTGTGTGTGTGTGTGTGTGTGTGTGTGTGTGTGTGAGAGAGAGAGAGAGAGAGAGAGAGAGAGAGAGAGAGAGAGAGAGAGAGAGAGAGAGAGAGAGAGAGACTGTGCTGTGCTGTTGTTGCAGCCTTTGGAATCCACCAAATCAGGAGTCAGGAGAGGCCACAACTGGGCCTCTGGAGCTGTGTGTCCTGCCGAGATCACCCAGGAGTACCTGGTGGCACGGGTTTCTTTCTCCACTCAGAATGATTTTTTGTCCCCAGGCCTGGGGAGGCAAGTCAGGAGCATGGAGCCTAATTTGCTTCTTAACCACGAAGGAGGCCTATGGAGCAGGAATGGGCCACAGTGGGGTCAGGAGGCAGACAGCAACTCAGGGAAGAAAAGCATCTTGGGCCAGGGGGCAAGTCCATTCAGCGTCCTGACTCCCAGCAGGTGTGACTGGAAGGGAGGAGAGGGGACTGCATTGCTATAGGTACCTCCACTTGGTCCCCATAGGATAGGAGGCCTGATTTTCAGTGGGAGCCCCTCAGAGAGGATGTTTTGTGTGGTGATCAGAGACATAAAGCTTTAGAATCAGCCAGATCTCTGTTCTCTTCAGCAGCATATACCCTAGAATCAGCCAGACCTGAGTCCAAATCTTGTCTCTGCTGTGCCCTGGTTGTGTGACCTTGTATGAATTACTTAGCATCTCTGGGTCCCCACTTCCTCTATTGAATAGGAGTAAAGTCATCAGTCACTTCACAAGGCGAAGTTTGTACCTGGCCTGTGTCAGGGACTGGCATAGAGTAAGGACTCAGAACATATCAGCCACTTCTGCTCTAAAATGGGATTTCTATTAGTACGTGCCTTGTTTGAAGGTTAAATGACTAACATACATGAAAATTGCTTAGGAAGGATCCTGGCACAGAGAAAGTGCTGACAGCTTTATTATTAACATCCTCTTCCTTCCTACCCCTTCTCTAGGCCAGGCAGGGCACCTAGGGCCTGGGGAAGGAGGCTGCTTGACTTCAGAATGCGAAGTGCAAAGCTGGCATTGTTCTCAGCTGCTTCCCCGCAGTGCTGGGGAAAGATGGGGCTGCAAAGAATTAGTTAGCACCAATTAACACGTGAAGCTCCTGTTCTCACCCCGGTCTGCTTTCCTGCTGGCTGGGGGCCTGGAACCACATGGTTAAGGAAGCAGCCAGGCTGGGGGAGAGGGCGATACTGTGGAACCGTCAGCTAAGGCTGCAGTACCCCAGCAGGGCCTGAGCAGGTATTATTTCTAGCTGCACAGGAAGGATCCAAAAAGGAGTGAGGCAGGCATGGAGCATGGGGTGGGCCTGTTCCTCAGGGCCATAGACAAATGTTTCTCCCAGTCGGTGGCCCTCCCAGTGTGTCTGACACCCAGAATATGGTCACCCCCTACCCACCACCCACCCACACTCACACAACAAACACTTTCAGTTATAATCTTGCAGTGAAAGAAATCATTAAAATGGCTGGAAAAGAAATTGAGACAGTGAAAGTGTTCTTTTTTGACTTCATACATACACACACATATGTATACGTATATATGTATATGTATATATACACACACACTCATGCCAATAATATTTTTAAAAATAAAAATACAAAAAAAGGAGATTAGTACTGTATTAATATTTTTTAATTACATTAATGTGATTTTGAAAACAGGGGAAAACTTTTGTTACTATATTAGTCTGTCACAGTAACAAATAACATTACAGCTTCTGCAAGTCTGTGAATGACATTCACATTGATCTACTTAAATCTATGTTCAATGGACAGTAGCCATATTTGTCTATCTCTTTGCTTATAATTCATTAAATAACACTTTTTATTAATTTTAATTTTGAAAACTTATTTTCAGGTGAAGCAATAGATAAGAGTTAAGAAATCTTAAATATAAGGGTAGAGATTCTAAAAATTTTATTTCACAAAAAATTCCAGAAATTGCATTACTGTTTATATCTTTCTGTAGTATTGATTACAGTGGTTTTCAAATGTTTCTTGTAGTCAAAAATTTTCAGTAAAATATCTTTGCCAGAAATTTTTTCACTTGAGTTAGTAAAATCTTCTGAAGTTCCTTTCCTCCAAAAATCAAGAAAAAAATAGCTGAAAGTAGAGAACATTGACATAATTTGACCCATTGCTCTAGAAGGATGATGGACTTGAGTAACTCAAGTTCTTCATTTTTACAATGACTGTGTAATCACTGATAATTTTGAATTTACTGAGACACAAACTATGCCAGAAGAAGTTTTGAAAGATTTCACTATAATTAAATTGTTCTCCAAACCATCCCTTATAGAAAGCTTAGTTTAGGTGTGTCAAGGCTCACTATATAATTGGGAGTTCTCAAATTGACTCATATGTCGAAAACCATGTTCATTAAAGGGTAAGTAATAAAATGTGCTAACTTATAATACACCCCTTGCCACGCACACATACATTTGACAATACGTAGAGCAATTATTTAAAATTTAGACCATCTAATGTTCATAAGGGATATTTGCCTATAGTTTTCTTTTCTTACAACATCTTCATCTGGATTTGGTATGAGGCTAACGCTGCCCTCATAGAATGAGTTAGGACTCTTCCTTTTTTGGAAGAGTTTGAGAACAAGTGTTGATTCTTCTTTAAATGAATGGTAGAGTTCACCAGTGAAGACATCTGGTCATGGGCTTTTCTTCGTTGGAAGGTTTTTCGCTGTTGATTTGGTCTCTTTACTACTTATAATCTGTTCAGATTTTCTATTTCTTCTTGAGTCAGTTTTGGAAATTTGTGTCTTTCTAGAAATTTGTCTATTTAGGTTATCCAGTTTTTTTGGCATACAATTGCTCATAATTGTCAGTCTTTTCAAAGAATCATCTTTTGGTTTCATTGATTTCTCTATTATCTTTCTAGTCTCTATTTTGTTGATCTGTGCTCCAATCTTTATTATTTCGTTTCTTCTGCTGGACTTGATTCAGTTTGCTCATCTTTCTTCAGTTCTTAAGGCTTAAATTTAGGTTATTGATTTGAGATCTTCTTTCTTTTATAATGTAAGCATTTACAGCTATAAATTTCCCTCTAAACATTGCTTTCGCTGAATTCTAGAAGTTTGGTATGCTCTGTTTTTGTTTTCATTGTCTCAAAGAATTTCCTAATTTTCTTATTTCCCTTGTGATTTCTTTGACCCATTAGTTGTTTAAGAGTGTGTTATTTAATTTTCACACATTTGTGGATTTTTCAGTTGTCCTTGAGTTGTTGGTTTTCAGTTATTATTCTTTGTGAGCAGAGAAGATACTTTGGATAAGTTAAGGTTTTAAATTCATTGAGACTTGTTTTGTAGCCTAACACATGCTCTATCCTGGAAAATGTTCCACATGCACATGAGAAGAATGTGTATTCTATTGTTGTGTGGTGTGTTCTGTATATGCCTGCCAGGTCAATTTGTTTATAGTTCTGTTCAAGTCCTCTATTTTATTATTGATCTTCTTTCTAGTTTTTCTATGCATTATTGAAAGTGGGGTATTGAAATCCCCAACTATTATTGTATAACTGCTACTTCTCCCTTCAATTCTGTCTTCATATATTTTAGGACTCTGTTGTTAGGTGCGTATTTATTTATAATTGTTGTATATAACTGATGGATTGAAATTTTATGAATATATAATGTATTTTGCCTGATATTGGTATAGCCTAGCCCAGCTCTATTTTGGTTAGTATTTGCATGGAATATCTTTTTCAATCCTTTTGCTTTCAACCTATTTTGTGTCTTTGGGGGGCTTCCAGTATAAGATTGCCAGATTTAGCAAATAAAAAATACAGAATGCCCAGTTAAATTTGAATTTCAAGACGCGATGAGTAATTTTTAAGTGTAAGTATATTCTATGCAATTTTTGAGATGCATTTATACTAAAATCATTCACTTCTTTTTTCCTGAAAATAAGTTTTAACCAGGCATCCTGTATTTTATCTGGGAATCTTATTCTGATAAAAATGTGCAGACATATACCCTACACTCTGGGAATTTCTTATGTAAGGGTGAAAATCAGGGTCTACCCTGGAGAGGCTCCCAGTTTAAGAGGGAAATACGATCCTTGCACAGGGAGCTTACAATCTGAGGAGGAAAGAGATGGGTAGAGGTAGCATAATCGTAACGTGAAGGAAAGGAGGTTTAGCTGGGTATCTCAGCAGGGCCCCATTCTTGGGTCTCCAAAGGCTCCCCCACTCACACTTTATTGCCCACCCAGTGCCCAACACCCAAAGTCTACTTTTCCACCCAGTGGGTAGTAGCTAGGGAGTCCCAGCCAGCCTGCTTTTGGGGGGCAAAGTCTGTGGGAGAACAGGACACTCACCCCCCAATTACTCATCCACATTCGTATGCAGATACACAAACTCACAACACATACTCAAGTCACACTCACAGGTACACTTTAATATATATGCATTCCCATGCATTGCTATACGTACGGGCCCACCAAACGCACTAGCAGGATGAACATGGGCTCATATATTCAGACACACTCACATAGACACATGGCCCTGCACACACCAGCATGCTTGTTTATGCTCTCTCGACTCTGTAATCAATAATAGATCACAGTCACAATAAGTCGTATATCTTCTGCTTGTCCGTTCTCAGGCTCTAGTTGTGTGTGTGAATGTGTGTGTCAATCTGTCTGTCCTCCACTCTCCCACCCCGGCTGCATGCCTCTGTCCCTGCGGGAAGGCTGAGGGAGGTTGGGCAGGCCTCCCTGACAGCCAAGGACCCTCTACCCTGGAAGGAGAAGGTGCTGGGAGGTGGTGCTGGCTTTTGCTCAGGTCCTTGCTCTGAGTGGGACCAGGGGGAGGGCAGTGGGGAGAGCAGGGGAGGAACGGATGAGATGACCATCTGGACCTGGGAGAGTGGAGCTGCAGGCACTGCCCAAGTACTCCAAAATGGCAGATGGGCATCATGGTGCCTGAGAGCAATTGGGAGGGGGGGGGGCCACCTGGTGGGGCACATGCAAAAAAACCCGCACTCCACCCCCCACTTACCACCCTGATCCCTGTTAGATCTAAATAATTCTGGGAAAACCCTCTCAAAGCTCCCTTTACTGGAACCCAACCAGTACTGAGAGGTGGTGGTGTACTTGGGGGTGTGGGGGAGAGACAAACCCCTTAAAACCCTCCAGGCTCCTGTATCCTTTGTGCGTGATTCCCTAAGGGGAAATGCGCCCTTTCCTACATTCTCATTTTGGATCCTATCCCTGGGAATGGCGAAGATCACCCTGACTGTGCTGTGGGGAACCCAGAAGTGTGGGTGGTAATTTGTGCAAATCTCACAACAGGGTGAACGAGGCGGGGCTCGGGTTTCTCTTGATGCCTCGGGTTGTCCAGGCTTTTCATGCATGCTGAATGCACTAGTATAAAACCTGCTTGTACTAGTGTAAGATCTGGCACCCTGCCCACGAGGTCTCGAAAGCTGGATCTGAAAGAGAGGGCTTTAGGGAGGGCAGCTAGAGAGGGGCCCCAGCAGCAAGGAGCAGAGAGGAGGAAAAGGGTTGTTTGTGGAGGATGGCGCTGTGAAAGACAGGAGACTGCAGGCTGCCTCAATCCTTTTCAAGAAAAATCTTGCCAATCAGCTTGGGGCGGAGGTACAGTTAGTGGACAGCCTCCCGCACTTTCTGTCTGCGGAATTTGAAGCCCCATCTTCCAAGAGGTCCTCAGCCAATGACTGAAAACAGCGAGTTTCAAGGGTCGGCTGACTGCACCCTATCTCGGGACTCCTCCAACGGACAGTCGAGGCTCCAGAGCTCCCTGTTGGGTGGCCTTGGCAGGGACTTTGTCAGATCTGCATCTGGTTTGAGACTCCCCGGCCAATACCGCTGCCTTCCTCCTTATCATTCACAAGTTTAAACCTCGACTTGCACTTCTAACTCCAGCTCAATGTCTGCTTATCAGAGGACCCAAACTGACACAGATGCCAAGAGAAGTGTGTGTTGGGGGTAAGGGGACGAAAGAGGGAGAGAGCGAGAGAGCGAGAGAGCGAGAGAGCGAGAGAGCGAGAGAGCGAGAGAGCGAGAGAGCGAGAGAGCGAGAGAGCGAGAGAGCGAGAGAGCGAGAGCGAGAGCGAGAGAGAGAGAGAGAGAGAGAGAGAGAGAGAGAGAGAGATGGGTTAACAGAGGGTTCCTCTGAGCCTTCGAGTTTCTAAGACGTGAGCCACCCCGCCCTCTGGTGGAAACTTCTTGGAACTACGCCTCCATAAGGGGAGGCCTGTGGGAACATGGAATGGTCTCATTTCCGCCTCAGGTTCATAGACTGTTTCCTAGGGGAACTTCAGATATCACTGTACCGACTGAGAAGGAAAGGATTAAACATAGAAAAAGCCTTGGGAACATATTGTCACCACCAACGTTTTCCCTGTCCCCTGCCACACACACATCTTGTCCCTTATTGGCCGGATACTACCGACTTTGCCCTCTTCTCCCTCTGTAGCCATTCCCACCCAGGCATTCTTTCTTGCTCTGGCCTTCATCCCCACTCCCCAGAACCACTGCGACTGCCTTCCCACAGACCCCTTTGGTCCCTCCATCTCTCTGCAGCCAAGTGACCTTCCTGAAGCACAAGTCAGATCCAGTTCCTTTAGAGCCTAAAGCCCACCATGGCACCCCGCCCTGCAAGGCCCTCTGCACTGATGCCCTGCCTCCCTTCTGGCTCCTTCCTCACACTTGTCCAGTTGTCGCTAAGCACCTGAGAACTGCAGAAGTCCCCCAGCCCAAGTGAGGCTGTTTCTTCCATGTGGACTGAGCTCACTGCACCCCATGGCCCATATCAGAGGCTGCCTGACCTCTCTCCATCTCTTCCCCTCTTCCTGACCTTTATCCCACATGGAAGGTGTAATTATTTCTTTTTTCTGCTGTAACAAATTACCACAAACCTAATGTGGTCTCCAGGCAGCCTATTCTCCCAGAGCCCCTGGGAGGGACACTGAGTGGCTCAGGCCCCTTGGAGCCAACAGGCCAAGGTCCTCACAGGTGGATGGAAGCCTGGGCCACCTCACGTCTTTAGACCAAGGTATATTTGAAAAACGAAAAATGGCAACTAAAGTTACAAAGACGACAGTTTATTTTAAATGTTTATAATTACACATTAATGTTTTTCACTTACAAAACAGTGACTATAACTGTCTTTGGTTTGGCAGCTAAAGTGCAGACCTGGGCCTCTTCATGAATGGGAGGCCCAGAGACCAATGGGCCTCCTTTCCTCTCCGTCCACAGACCAAGACCGGATGCTGCAGGCCTGGTGGGGGGCAGACAGTGCAGAGATCTGGCTAGGACCTGGGGCCTGGGGTTCTAGAATCACAGAAGGGGCCTTGGCAGTGAGCTGGCCCAAACTCCCCTCTCACAGATGGGGAAACTGAGGACCAGGGAGAAGTCTTTTGCCGGTAACACTTAGCAAGTGAGAGGCAGATCCAGGCCATAGCACTCGTTCTCCTGACCGCCAAGCTGGTGTTCTTCCAGCTTCACTTTAGGAAAAACAGAAAAGGAAAACACCCAGGAAAGATTGAGGTTGAAACACCCCTTGCTCCCTTCTCTTCACCTAGACCACCCGGGTCCTTCTGATGCTGAATCTGCAGTCCCCACAAGTAACCTCTTCCTTCCACTATCCTTGGTGTTAGGACACAAAAAAAATCTGGTTCCACCTACACATGGAAGTAATCCGGGAAGAGCACAAAGCTCCCAAGGGGCAGAAACGGCCATAGGAGGGATGGGGCCTCATTGTTGGGACACCAGACTCGTCTGCTACCTCCATGACAGCCCCATCAAAAGGAGGTTGTGTGTGCACAGTGTGTGCCCATGAGTCTCCAGTCTTTTCCACACAAGCTGGCTGGAGCTGCCCCCTCACGCACACTACAGACTGCCTCCTGCACACATTGAAGGCCCTCCAAACATGTTTAGGACCCTCTCTGCCTCATTTCCAGCCTTCTCCCCCATTCCTCCTCACAGCCTCTCTGATGACAACATCCTTGATCTTGCCTCCAGCCCTTCATTCAAGCAGTTCTCTCAACCTAGTGGCTTGCTGGGGTCACTGGCTCCTGGGAGCAGAGAGCAGGGAAGAGGGAGGCTTGCTGCCCCACCCCAGGCAGGAGTGGAAGCCTTTGCGGTGGAGTTTGCTGCAGCCTTTCCCGGGGAAAATAAAAGCCTTTGGCGAACTTTCACACATGTGAACGCCTGGTTCATCTTTCTTAAAGTGTGGTCCGAAATCCCCTCTGGATCTGAATGACTCGAAGCACATATTTAAGCAGATTCCCAGCCCCAACTCCTACTTTGCTGAAGCAGTATCTCTGGGGGCAGGTCCCAGGAATCTGCGTTTAGCAAACTGGCCACAAGATTTGGAGCATACAGAGGCCTGGCTCGCATGGGACCGAACTCCCTTCCCTGCCTACTGGAGAAAACCTTTCCACCTGCGGCTGGATTTGTTCTAAGACAGCACCACCTGCTGGCCATTATGGGAATGACGCCCATCCTCTCTCAGAGGACGCCAGAATCCCAGAACTCAGCAGTAATGGAAACAGTGGTTGTCAAGATGTACCTGTTGACCCTTACTTTGCACCTGGATCATCTCATTAAAATTTAAAAATAAAGCATATGAGACAGGTGCTACTGTGTTCTAACTTTACAGAATGTGAAACAGAGCTTCAGAGAGGTTAAATAACCTGCCTGTTGGTCAGGGGCGGGGCTAAATTCAGTGCTGCTATTCTGACTCCATAGCCACTGGCATCACTAACTAGCCTCCCTGAAGGGGAGTTTTCAGAAGGAGTCGCGAGGTTCATGCTGAGTGACTTGCCAAGGCCACATGGCAAGTCACTGACAAAGTTGGAAAGAATCTAAATCAACTAAAAAGAGCATTACACCTCCAGAGGGCTCCTCCAAGCTTGCTTTGGGGGCTTGTCTGTTCAGCTCTGGATTCTCATGCTAGCAGGAAATAAGTAGCTCCAAATCTGCCCCCAAGCAAGCAGGTTTCTCCCTAGAGAATCCTCAGCTTCAAGCACATCTGGGCTTGGCAACTCCCCTGTCCACCTTTTGGTAGACTCTACTGTTTCCCAGCTGTGGAAAACCTACTACGTATAGTTTGCATCCTCCAAGAAGCAGAAAGCAAGGAGCTTACCAAAACTGAGAGTAGCTAGGTGACTTGCCAATGCTCACCAGCAGTTTCATGGAGGAGCTGGGACTAGAGTAGAGTGACCCAGTTGCCAGCTCAGGACTTTTCCCATTTCATCCTCCCTGTGGCTCCTTTACCCTGTCCCATAGAAAACCCTAGCTGGTTCAGCCAGAGGCTAGCCAAGGGCCAAAGCAGGAGGAGGAGTGAAGGGAAGGGAAGTCCTTGCTCGAGACAGCAGGAGGTTTTGGTGCCACAAGGACAGACACATTAAAACAACCAACCAACCAACCAGTAAGAAGGCAAAAGGTCCAGATCTAAAATGCTAGGAAGGAAGACTGACAGATTAACAAGTGCTAAACCAAATTCTCAAGAGAGCCGAGCACTACATAGCAAGATACCCTTAATGGGGTGACATCGCTGACCCACAACCAGGGACAGTGTAAACACCATACATATAATGTGTTTGTATATTATATATCTATATATGTTATATATGTACATACATACAATATATAGACCAGGAGGTAACATACCAACATACTGACAGTGCTTATTTCTGAGTAATAGGGTCATAAGTGATTTTTTTTCTCCTTGATTATATGTAGTTTCTAATTTTTTTGCAAAGGTTTTGTATGGCTCATGTAATAAGACAGTAAAGGAATTTGTAAAAAGGAAGCAAGGAGGAGAATATGTTTATAATTTGGGGAAGGGGAGGAACCATCTCTTAAACTACAAAAAGCATAAATCAATAAAGAAAATAAATCTTTCATAAATCGATAGACTAAAAATATTTGCCATTCACATAACCAGACAAGGGATGAGAGTATGATGTAGGAAGAACTCCTATCAATCACTGAGAAAAAGGTAAAAATGGCCTAAGAATGGTGAATAGGCAATTTGTGGAAGAGGGAATCCAAGTCATCAATAAACACATAAGAAGCTGTTCATCCTTACTGATTGTACCATTTCTCGTTCATCATATTGGCAAAAATGCAAGTCCGAACGTATTGAGTATTGGCGAAGCTTTGGAGACACAAATACTCTCCCATGCTGCTGGAAGGAGTGTCAGTTAGGAAGGCCTCTGGAGAGCCATTTGGCAATAGGTGCTAAATTTGAGAATGCCCACAGCAGCTTCGTTTTGAGATATATCCCTAGCGAAACATTTCTGTATGTGCACAAGGTGATGTGTGTGTGTGTGTTGTGGTTTGCTGGAGCTGACTTGTACCAGCTCGCAAGACCTGATTATGTTTGACTCTCCCCAACTCTGTGTTCAGTGACTCATGTCAAGATCTTGAAATCAGTCAAGGTAGAAGCTTTTACACCACGGAAATAAGCAAACACTACAAACTAGGGCTCCCCCCCCCCCCCGCCCCACAGAGAGCTGATAGTTAAACATTTATCAACCCATCACTGCAAATATGTTCTTTACAGCTTTGGTTATAATAGAAAATTGGCCAATCTACATGTCCATTAATAGGATAATAGATTAATAAAATGTGGTGTTAGATGGACTGATCTAAAAAACATAATGTTAAGCTAAATAAAAACAAGAAACAATGAAGTCTTCAGTAAGATATGGCTATGTAGATTAACAACAATACTTAATGTTGTTTATGGAACATATGTCTGTATTTTAAATTGACTAGAAGGATAGACATCAAGTTCATCGTGGTAGTTGCCTTTGGGGAGAGGAAAGTTACAGGAAGGAGATAGAGAACTTCATTTGAGGTGTTTTATTTCTTTTATTTATTAAAGTAATGCTGACAAAATATTAACAACTGTCATTGTAAGTGGCAGGGTTGCGCATATTTGTGATGGCCTCTGTATTTTCTGTATTTTTAAAATAAAGGAAGCAGTACTATGAAATTATTGCTCTTTTTGTGTTTACTGAGGCTATAAATATGGATGCATTCAACTCACAGAACCTCGTTATGAGGAACATAATTTCAGGAGCAGGCGAGTGTCTCCATCTGATTTGTCTTTTTCTTAGGTACAGTAAGAAATCCTACAACTAATCGGGTTTCTCTTTTTGCATTACTTGCTAGGAAACTCAGCGGCAGATAGTTGACCTATCTCTAGCATTTCTGCTGGACATCTTGGTAAGCGTTTATCTCATTCTTTCTTTCCTTCTCCTTCTCCTTCTCCTTCTCTTCTCCTCCTCCTCCTTCTCCTCCTCCTCCTCCTCCTCCTCCTCCTCCTCCTCCTCCTCCTCCTCCTCCTTCTCCTTCTTCTTATCACTTTCCCTTTGCTGTTACTTCTGCATTTATTTGTTTTATAATTCACTTCATTTGTATTATACTTAACCTTATAAACTGATTTGAGTCTTTTCTGGAATGAGGCTGGTTATGCATTAATTTATTTTTTCAAATCCACCAGATAGATAAGATGTTATCGAACAAGGGATGAAGAAAATATCCTGAGTGCTTGCCTAAAATATTAACAAATATTTGTAGCATTTTTTTTTATCCCAATCTAAAAACCAGATGATGAAGTGGACAGGGGGTAAATGCTAGCCAAAGTTAAGGCTAAGGTTACTGGAGGAAAAGGTCAATATAAGACCAGATAAAGGTAGGAACATGCAGGATCAAGAGCATAACAAGGCAACATTTGGTCTTTATCTACCTTCCTTCTTTCCTTCCTTCCTTCCTTCCTTCCTTCCTTCCTTCCTTCCTTCCTTCCTTCCTTCTTCCCTCCCTCCTTCCTTCCTTCCTCCCTCCCTCCCTCCCTCCCTTCTTCACATTCATTCGTTCAATGACTATTGGGTACCAGGCACCAGGTCCAAGGCAAGCAGGCTACAGGGGAAGAAAATGCACTACACTGGGCAGTGAAGGCAGGCCAGGCAGGAGGCCAGCAACAGCTCTTGGTGGCCCATCTAGATACCTCAGGCTCCAGGAAACCAACATAGAGCAGCCAGAGGATCTGGGCTTAAGGCTGCTGATTGTTCCTCTTAGACAGGACTCCCTGCAGGTCCCTGGAAACCTCGGAAGTCCTTGGGGTAGCTGAGTCAAGATCCAGTTCGCAGAAATTCATTCCACACACCCAAATTGGTGCATGGTATTAGAAAGGTGAGGAAACAGAAAAAATTTCAATGGGATGGTAGAATCTTAAACCAAGTACTGAGAGGTCTTGTTGCAAACTGAGCTGGGTTTCCTATCTGCAAAATGAACATGACGATTCCTTGTTTGGTCGACCTCCTGGCAGGAAATGTCAGGGCCGAGAAAACTGAAACAAAAGAGACCATTAACAGAGAGAAGTTCTGTATTCAGAAAAGAGCCTTGAGTCCATTTTCTGCCTAAGGAATGGAGAGTGGCAAGCATAATTCACTGTTGGCATTTTAGAAAATGAGTGACATGAACTGGCAAAAGAGAGAGAGCAGAATGGGGTGAGGTCTAGGGGTTTAGAAGACCCAGTGTTGAGGAAATGAGACCTTTAGGGAGGAAACGCCAACTCTCTGGGTGGCCACTGGCTCTGACAGTCTTTCTGGGCCCTGGTGCAGCTGTGTGCCACCTTCCTAACCACGACCTTGGGCTGGGGACTGGGGACATCTGGACATGAGCCCAGGAGGTGACCTCAGCTCCCGTCACCCCCACGGGGGTGTCCCAGCCTCCCAGACAAGCCTCCTTTACCCTGGATACACCCCCATCCCCTGCCCACCCTTCCAGAATGGGACAACAGGATTTTTCCCTCTTTTTTGAGAAAGGAATGTTTCTGCCAAGGACCTAAGGACAGGAAGCCTCTCAGCCTCTCGGGCTCCTTCAAATATCACTTGGCTGCTGCTCTGTTCCCCTCCCCCAGGATCGCCACCCCTTCCGTCTGTGTCAGGCAGGGCTCCAGGGGGAGGAGGGAGCCAGCACTGGACCTTCCCTCAGGGGGCTTCAGGGATTGTGGGAAAGGCCCATGGGAAACCTCATTCTGTATCTCGACAACTTTAAATGTGGAGAGATGGGACTCAACTCACCAATTCCTCAGAAGGAATGAATTTACCACCTAGTGATCCCCAGGGACCGGGCCGGGTAGGGGAGGAAATCCACAGATGTCCGACTCAGATAAACTGAGACCTAACATTTACAGCAGCAAATGCCTTTTCATATCAATAGGATGAAAAAAGTGAAAATATGTGAATTAAACACTCAAATCGAAAAGTTAGGGGAAAAACCATGAAGGCTCAGAGGCAGGGTTTTTGTTTACTTGTCCCTTCCTCATTTATTGAGTACCCCGTTTGTGTCAGGCTCCATAACTTTTATTTATCGTAACTCCTTTAGTCCTCATAACCCTACACAGAGGGAATTATTAGTTCCATCATTCTATTGGTGCAGAAAACGAGGCACAGAAAAGTCACAGACCTAGAGAGGTCACTTAACCCCTCTGTGCTGGGCCGTCTTAAGGAACGTCGCCCAACTCCTGTAGCACGCAGGGCCCTGTGTCCGCCACTAGAGGGAGCACAGAGATGGCTACGATGTCATCCCCGTTCTCTAAGCATTTAGGGTCAAGTAGGGGTGCGGCACCCTCCCCTTGTCCATCGTGGGAGCCCAGCTCAGGTGTTCTCTGCCCCCCTGCAGAAGGAGCACGCCGCGCTCTCGGCTCCCACTGCACAGACACAGTGCTATACACGAACGTCACCCAGTGTCCAGACTGGTTTACCTGGCTCTCTCCCCTCGTTAAAAGAGGATTCCTGAGGGCGCAGACTGAGTCCGAGGCATATCTGTGTTGCCTGGAACTAGCTCAGAGCCTGGCAGAAATGAGGGACAAGTACATGCGTGCCAGGTGGATGCGTCAATAGATGGATTAAATGATGACTCTTGCCACAGGTCATCAGTTACACACACACACACACACACACACACACACACACTCACTACGTACGGTTACATGTTGTCTCTTAATTACTCCTCCCAGTAATCTTCTGAGAAAAACACCATCGTGATTTCCCTCATACAGTTGGGGAAACTGAGCCACAGAGAGAGACAGCCATTTGCTCAGGAGGGGTAGAGCCAGGGTGTGGCTTCCACGCTCCGGTGCTGGCGTCCGGGCTCTCAAACATTACCTGACACAGTTGACTCTCTACTGACAGCTGGAAGAGTGTGGGGTGGGCTGGCGTGGTCATCAGGGTGGGGCCTGAGATGCTCCTTGGACAAGTAGAGAAAGGGATGGGGAGGATGGTGGAGGAGGAACGCATGTGACTTGTCCAGCAGACTGCTTGTTCTGACTAGAGGGTGGGAGAGGTGAGGGAAAGGACCCAGGGTGCAGTGGGGCTTCATCTCCTGGGCAGCAGACCGCAAAAGTGAAGCCTGCAACACTGACCAGCACACATGCAGGATGGAGGAAGAGGGTGAAGGGGGAAACCAAGGCAGGAAGCAGACGGGAGATTTCTACAGTTGTTGTGGGGGGAGGAGGGGAAGCCCTGAGCTCAGGGGCAGGCATGGGGGCTGGAAAGGAGGCATAACTTCAAGAGAAGGGTCCTTGGAAGCAAACGAGAGGGTCTCTATGGGAACCATCATTTCTGCTCCTGGGAAGTTGGCCTTGCTGGCTTTAGAGTCATATTTTAGTCATTCACACAAACCCCTGGGGTGATAGAGGGAGGAGAAATGGTAGAAATGCGAGGGTGGAGACCCAGCAGCCCCTCAGATGCTTATAGTCTCTGTGTGTCTGCAAAGTTAGGAATGGGCTCAGACACCAAGATAAACAACTTGTTGCCCTGGAGCAGGCCTGTGAGAGATGCTGATAGTGGCTGTGGATCAGCCCCAGGCTCTCATCCAGGAGAGACACTTCCCAGCCAGGGGAACGGAACACGCCAGCCACTGTCCTGGAAATTTCCACCCACACCGTCCCCCTTTTAGGAGGGAGAAAGCTGAGGGCTACAGAGGGGACGTGACTTGGTCAACGTCACCAGGCGGCTGCAGAGTCAGTGTTGGAGGATACCTCTGTGGGACCTAAACCTCAGGTCATGGGGATTCTGGGAATTTTTGGCTCCGAATGCTGCCTCCTGCTGGAAGCCTTCCTGAGTTATCTCCTCCAGTCCAGCCTGATGCCTTTTGGATTTGCATTGCTTTGGTAGTTAAGAGTTTCCTTTGCTGGACAATAAACTCTGACAACTCAGGAGAAGTCTGGAGCATGCATTTTGTGTTAAATGTGCCAGATAGTGGGGTGTCACTCAACAGATCACATATTGACCACTGATTATCAAGTAGGCATTGGGGCTGGTTGAAAACCTCCCCATTTCCCTCCTTTTGGAACATGATAAGATTGTGCATCTCTGCCATCTTTACAAGTTAAATGAAGCCATGTGACTTTCCCTGACCTATGAAATGTGAGCAGAAGTGATGTATGACCCTCTTGGGAAGATTTCAGGGCCAGCGTACAATTTTGGCCATGTTCCCTTCCTGCTTAGCAACAACGAAAGCAGGCATTGAGATGGAACCTCAGATGACCTGGTTGCTGAGTGACTACACTGAGTGAGGTCACCTTTCTTCTTATGCACATTGAGCACGTAGTGTGAGCCAGAAATAAACTCTTGTTCTTTTGGGGTTTGTTGTTAGCACAGCTTAGCTTATCCTATTCTGACAGACTTACATAGAACTTTGTTTTTGGAAGTGGGATGCTGTGGAAACAAACAGACAACTAAAAAATGTGGCATTCTCTTAGAGGCTCAGTTGCAGGCAGTGAGGAGACTGATGTTAGAGGCTTTCGGAAAGATGGTGGACCATTAAGTGGAGACTCATTTGGTAAAACCATTGCCTGTGCTTACTTGCAATGCACTCTAGGGAAAGAAGTTTGAAGACAGAAAGTTAATAGCGTGATTTGCTTAGTGTTGACTGCGTTTAGGAAGGCATTGCAAAAAAGTGATGAGCTCGGAAATTATGTGGTTAAGGATGAGTCAGCCTAATTCATGGGTGAACATGGTAGGATGAAATCTGAAACACTTGAGGTCTTCTAATTCCAGCCAAGAAGAAGTAAGGGATTTACTTGAATTGACTGGCCTACCTGAAACAATTAAAATGTGAAACAATGGTTTTCAAGACCCTGGACCTCAGTCAACAAAGAACATTAATTCCTAAGACACAACAGACAATTGAGGTGAGTTGTATGATTGCCTCATCCTGCTACCTTCCAGAAGGTTCCAAGCCCTAGTGTAGAGATAAGGAACACAGGAAGATCCTAGCAGACTCTCTGAGTTGAGAGCTACATGAGCCCAGGAAAGATCCACCTGAAAGAATTAGAGGGACCAGTAACAGAAGCTCAAACTGGGCCAGTAATAATGCTTATTCTCCAGCCAGACTGAACTATGTCATCATTCACAGGGAGTTGGGCAAAGCACTCAGAAGGGTCTTGCTTCAGGAGTGGGAGGATAATTAGCTCTAAAATACATTATTTTGATGAAACTGAATCACCACTGGCACTATGATTATGTTTCTGATGGCAATGATATAGATTCTGTTAGATTCAGCATATTAATATCTTGTGTAATGATCTAACTTTCTCATCTCTTTTTCTCTATTCAAACTACTATAATATCTTCATTCACGTAGTTTGTCACTGCTTGATGTGAACTCATCATTTATGTGCTATGGCTCCTCCTTGCCTCAATAGCCCTTAAAAATAAAATAGTACTGGTTACAGCCCTCTTCACTAAAAACCCGCTCCTCCCTTGGAGCATACTCTATCTTTTATCTTTTATCTTTTCACCTCCCAAATTCCATAGGGCTGCAGCCTTCCTTAGCGTGACCCATCTCCTCCTAAAATGTACTTTCAATAAATCTTACTTCTTCTAAAATAAACAAATAAACAAACAAATAGATAGATAGATAGATAGATAGATAGATAGATAGATAGATAGATAGGTAAATCAAGCAAGCAAGCAAGCAAGCAAGCAAGCAAGCAAGCTACTTGGTGCCAACAATTCAAATGAAAATTAGAGCTCTGAAATCATATGATGATACCCAGTTATAAAATTTTTAATTAGATTCACAATTTTCAAAGTATTGGCCACTGAATCCTGGAGGTACCTGAGACATTTTGGAGGCTCTCCAAAATAAAAAACATTTTCATAATAATACTGAAACTTTATTTTTCCCTTTTGTTTGTGTTGAAATTTGCACCGACGGTGCAAAAGCAAAGGTGGGTAAAACTGTTAGTGCTTTAGCATGAATTGGGGGCACCAGCTATCCTAGTAGTCATTGATTGTGTTTTTCACCACCAAACACTTGCAGTAAAAAAGAAATCAATTTGGCTTAAGAATGTCCTTGATGAAGCAATAAACAGTATTCACTTTATTAAATATTGACTGTTGAGGATATGCCTTTTTAATATTTGGATTCTGTGTGACAAAGTGCAGAAAATGCATAAAACAGTTCTGCTGCGTACACAGTATGAAGGTTGTCTAGAGGACAGAGACCTGTGCTACTGAATGAGGAGCTAAACTAGGCCTTTTTTTAATGTAATGTCATTTTTACTTCAGAGGCAGATAAACTATAGTTATTCAAATTTGGGTATTTGGCAGACACAATCTTGAAAATGAATGAAATGAGCTTACCAGCTCAAGGAAAAATAACTGACAATAATTGTTACCAATTATAAAATTCAAACCTTCATGTGCAAATTAGAATTTTGGAAAACTTGTATTTGACCCTGAGGTTTACAGTTGCCCGATTCATTGTGATTGATGGTGATATTAAGGAATTTCATTATTTTATATTGTATTAATGAAGTGTATCAATATTTGGGAGCTCTAAATAGCTCAGTGAACCAATATTTTCCCAATGACCAGTGCATGATATTTCAGGATCATGCATAGGCAAAAGATCCATTTAAAGTGCAGCGTTTCCCAGGTGGATTTTGATGTAACTGAGTATGAAAAGTTCATTGACATGATTTCAGATTCCTCATTGCAACTAACCTTTAATAAACTACCACTTGTTGAGCTTTGGTGCACTGTCAAAGAAGAACAGTCACAATCATCTTTAAAAACTCTTAACATACTCCTCTCTTTTCCAACTACATATCTGTGTAAAACCAGATTTTCTTATAAAAAACTTTCAAAAAACCTTTATTGAGATATCGACATATAAAAATTGTATATATTTAAGGTATACGATTTGATGTTTTGTTATATGTATTTATTGTGAAAAGATCACTATAATCAATCTAATTAATATATCCATCACCTCACATAGTTTTCATTGTGTGTGGGAGACGGGGTAAGAAGCAAATTTTCTTCATATACTTCAACCAAAACAACATATCACAATAGTTTGACCGAGGAAGCAGACAGGAGAATCCAGCTGTCTTCTATTAAGTCAAACATCAAAGAGATTTTCAGAAATGTAAAACAATGCTACTTATGTTTTTTTACTAATTTTATTTGTTTTGGAAAATAGTTATTTTTATAAAAATGTATTCTATTCATACATAATGGGTTTATTGTTATTTTAAATGAATAAATGGATGAATATTTAGAAATTTTCTGTTTTTTTTTTTTTTAGCAAGGTAATTACGGATTATTATATAGCCCATATGTGTCAGTTATTGTTATATTGTTTCTCAGTCCTTCACTGCCAGCTCTGCAAAAATGGAGCCGGGCCCTTTAAATTCTTTCTTTGTCAGCCGGCACAATGCTAAGCTTTGTCACTAGGGGGTGCTAGAGAGATATTGCAGGAGGAATGGGGTTTCCTTTGTGGTTCAGTGTGCTCTCTTGGCAGGCCCCTGAAGCTCCTGCTCCTGAAGCTCCCAGTTCTGTTACATTGTGACCAAACATTCTCTTTGGTCCCTGAGCTATCTCCTATGTTGTAGAAGCCTATGAATGTTAGGGAGCATAATATAATTAAAATACAATGCAAACATTTGAATTTAGGCACAAAATATGCAACATAAGTGTGTGATTGCCATCTCGTGATATAATCATTTATAAGAAGTAATAGTTTTCCAAACCATCAATGCATCACGGCTTTAGTCAGCTCACCTAATAGAAATGAGGATCTCAGCCACCTCTCCTCTGATGACCCAGATCTGTGAGAACCTGCAGGCTGCTCTAACGGCACCTAGTCACCCCCTTCGGGGACTCAATACCCTGCCTAGAGAGCAAGAAGTTCTAATGCATCCAGGAATCCTCTTCTTCTCTCTCACTGCATCTAAGATGGTTGGGAGATGACAATAAACCTGACTCTTTTTTTGTTGTATTCACAAACTTCTGAGTTTCCTTTCTCTAGGTAAAGATCTATTCATTTAGACTGAACTTGAAGTCTAAGCTTTAATTAAAGTAATAGTCGGCAAGAATCAAAGTGGAGCCATATCAGCTGGGGTGACATGGGGCCTGACCATGAAGAGGAATAGGGAGCACAATTCATGAGTTATAGCAACTAGACTTCAGCAGTAGATGCCAGGGCCACACCTGAGGCCTCCTCAGAGTCACCGTCCCAAGGAGCACGCAGGACCAGCCCCTCTGCAGCTGAAGCCACAAATTCTGGAGGACTCTGCATAAATCCAATGACCTACCTCTCCCCTAATTGCCACGTCCTATGCCTTTTACCTAATAAAACCAAGCATTGCTTTAAAAAGACTAAATTCTTTTATGCAATTGAAATTTATTGGGGTAGATTAAAGTGTAATGTTTCTTGCCTCTGTTATCCAATGGATAGTGACTTGAAGGAGATCAGATCAATTATTGGGGAAGAAAAATAAAATTATTTATTTTTCTCAACATCTGGAGGTGACATAAATGAGTCTGAGACCCTGCTACCTGCGTATACTTTATTGTTCCCCTTAAATAATACTTACTTTATGAATAAGACTCTCCCTTCTCCCCACACCAGACATCTGATACTCAACACATGCTTATTAAATTGGAATTGCTGAACCCCAACCATGTACTCTATAGTGGGAACTGGCAAACATTTTCTGCACTGGGCCACATAGTAAATACTTTCAGCTCTGCAGGCCATATGTGGTCCCTGTATCAACTATTCAACTCTACTGCTGTAGTGTAAAAGCAACCATAGACAATATGTAAACATAACTGTGTTCCAATAAAACTTTATTTACAAAAGCAAATAGTGGGCCAGTTTGGCCCATGGGTTATAGTTTGCTAAATCTGCCCATGCTTTTGCCTATTACTGTCTCTGGAGACCAATGGCCTCTCCTTTCTACCTTTCAAATCTCACATGAGTGCCCCTCATAGGCCAGCTAATCTAGAACTACACTGAAGAGAATTCTGGAAAATGTAGTTCTTGGCTTTTCCTCTCCAAGAGAGTGGCAGTGATATGTAGTTGGCAACAGATAGTTCAGCCTACCAAGGTATCTAAATCACAAAGGATTCACAGGCCATGGTGCCAGAATTACACACCATGTCTTCAGAATCACCTATTGTTCTTTGGATTAAAATAATGGATTTGTCTTGCTTAAATGAAACAGTTGAATTCTCTCTCATATCATGTAGGGTGAGGATGGCACTCTCCAGTGTCAGGAACTCAGGCTCCTTCCATCTCAATGTTCCGTAATTCATGGCTTCTCTACCAAGGTCATTTTATGGTTCAAGGTGGCTGCTGAAATCAGGTTTATATTTTAGCAGCAAAAAGGAGAATGGGTGGAAGGCATAGCCCCTCCATATATGGACATTTCCTAGGTATGCCACTTCTTTACATATCATTGGCCAGAACTTAGTCATAAGAATAAATTTAGATGCAAAGAGAATGAGAATTTAGTTATTATTTCAGGGGGCCATGTGCCTAGCTAAAAATCAGGTGATCTATAACCAAGGAAGAAAGAAAGAATAGATATTAAAACACAAGCAATGATCTTTGATATATAGTCACACCTTATAAAGACTAATGTTTTGAAACCACACCATGTTGTTACAGGCCAATTAAACAGTCACATTACATTCTTACTGGCCAGAGTTCTGACTTGTTGTATTCTTATATGCCAGGATTCTGAATCACATAAGATTCTCATTGGCCAAACTTCTAGAAGTAGATAAAATTCCTTCAGGCCAAAAGCTAAATTCATATAAATGTCACAAGCCAAGAGTCAGAATCACAAAGTCCAATAAACCAAGCTTCCCAAATCACATGAGATTCTTTTCATTAAGCATCTAGAATTACATGAGTTTCCTACAGAACAAGCTTTCAGATTCATGCAAGATTCCTGTAGGCCAAGATACATGGAGATTGAAATTCCAGAATTACCCTAAATTTCTTATGGCTAGGATTCCAAAATTATATAATACTGTAGAGCAAGTTTCTGAAATAACACAGCATTATTACATAATATTAGGATAGCCAGGATCCTAGATTCAGGCATATTTCTTTCAGGCAATGTTTTCAGAATCACATAATGTTTTAATCAAACAAGTTTCCAGAATCATGTAAGTTTATTATAGGTCAAGTTTTCAGATGAGCACAAGGTTATAAAATGGCATAACAATATTATATATGCAAATCATATAACCTTCTCACAAACTATTTCAGAATCACCCAAAGTTCTTTCAAGTCATTGGATCTAGAATCATGCAGCATATCTAGAGTCTAATGTTCAGTAAATCCATGCAATTCCCAAAGACCAAGTTTCTGGAATCGTATGGTGTTCTTAAACAACCTGAGTTATGAAATTCCAAATAATTCTTGTAGTTGACATTTCTGGTCTCTGGTTCCTAAGTCTCCTACTGAGCTGACATTAAAGTTGACTTTGTCTAATTCAGAAAACATCACCCTCTTCAATGCCAATGGCAGACACCACCAACTGTTGCATAACACTTAACAGATCCTGGAAATATTTATGTATTTCTGAGAGGCAGGAGGACCAGAGAGGTGATATCATCCATGTACGGAGGGTTAATAATAATAATTAGAACAACATTTATTGAATGTACACCATGTACATCGCATTAGTTCTTGGCATATTTCATCTCATTGATTACCCTAGCAACCCTGTGATTCAACTACCGTTATAATTAACATCATTAATAATTATCATCAATACCCTTATTTTTTAGATGATCAAGCTCAGTCTCAGAAAAGTTAAGTAACTTGAATAAAGTCATACAAGTATGAAAGGTTAGGTTTAGAGTTATAAGCCAGGTTTTGGGCCCGAGGGTGATGCCTCTAGCTTTGGGGCAGAGCATAAGGAAAAGATCATCTCACCACTGAGATCAAAACTACTGAATTTCATCAGGAAAATGATCAAAGGAGCCATATATAGAAACTATCCTTCCTAGGAGTGAGTAGAAAGTGAGGAGCCAAGGAGATTTGGGGAGGCATAAATCTAAATAAGGAGCTGGGGTGAAGCGTTAAGTGCATTCCTACGTAGCTAAGAACTATGTAACAAGACTCATGTGCTGACACGTGCAAAAAGAACAGGCGTATTGGAAGAAGGGCTGTAACTGTCGCTGAGTTTTCAAACATAATTTAGAAGTCTTTAATCAGCAGTGAAATCAGTAAGGAAAAAGGATGCTTGGATTGGCTGACATGAGTATTCTGGTCCATGTGGCGCATACGTTCCTAAGGTGGAAGTGAGTACAACATTCAGTAGTGATTGGTTAAACTTCTAACATGTTTCTTGGTCTAGAGATAAAATACTGTAAAAATGTATAAGGCAAAGTCTTTATCTTTAAGAAGTTCCACTTTAACAGGAAAAACAAGTAAACAGAAATCAAACATAAGTGCAGTTGTGGGAGGCCTGTGTGTGTGTGTGTGTGTGTGTGTGTGTGTGTGTGCACGTGCGTGCGTGTGTGCCCACACACAGAGGTGAGTGAAGAAGGCTTCTTGGAGCTGGAGCTGGAGATGCTGGGTTGGATCTATGAGGACAAGATAGAAGAAATCTGGTAGGTGGATGCAATTCCTTCTGGTAGGAGGCCTTCCCATCCAGAGGGCCCACCAAATACACAGGATCCCAGAGGCAAGGACATCTGTACGCATGGAGAACTATGAGGAATTCTGCCTGCCATGGAAATAGAGTTCATGGAAGAAAGTTTAGGGAGTGGGGAGACTAGGGCCAGGCTGGGCCTTGTTTGGATCTAACAATGGCTACCAAAAGCTATTGAATGTAAGGATCTAAGATGGGGGGCTTTACATAAACATGTGTAGGGTGGGGTGTGGTGGGAAAATGATCATAATAAGGTCATCCTTTGACGACCTTCTCTAGACTCTCATATTTTGGGCACAGATATTTCAGCTGAGTATTTCATACTGTTTACCTTAACACTTACTCTATCTATCTATCTATCTATCTATCTATTATCTATCTATCTATCTATCTATCTATCTATCTATCTATCTATCTATTATTTTAATGCTTGTCATGTCAAATGTAACCTTTGAAAATGTTGAAAAGATATGGCCGCTCACCCCCCTGATCTCATTATCTCATGGTCTATGCCTAGGGGAGGACCAGTTCAGGTTTGACCTCTCTTTTTTGCACAAAGGAGTGGCAGTTATCACCAATTGGCCGATACCCAGTGATTCAGCCCCACTGGCTCCAGCTCCACAGTCTTATCTGCTTTATTGGTGAGTCTACTCCAGGTTCCTCGTGGTTTTCTTTATCTGTTTATTTGCTCATGCTTTTGCCAATATTTTTGTATACACATTACATCTATTTTTAATCTAAAAACTTGTTAATCCACCTCTGTTTCCCCCCAGCCTAATTGAGAGTTTCTGAATTAAAATTCAGTATACGGGATTTTCATATTTGACCAGGACAGACTAACAGAGTTCAGACTTAACTTCCTGTGATAATAAACTAGTAAACTGATCAAAATATATTAAACCATTGTTTTCAGACACTGGTTAATAAGTAGCATGGCACTATGATCCATGAAAGAAGGGAAACAAACATCATGAGCCCAATGACATCCACGGGCTTGTGTCTAGAGGCACATTTTGGACTTCAATACAGGGAGGAAATCTCAAGCAGAGCACGATAGCCTCGTTGAGTTGCGAGAACAGAGATCAACTTTCAGGAGTTTTGAAGTAGCTGCAAACGTGGCTACAAATCTGGAGAGGAGGGAGCTATGCAGAAAAAAAATCCAAAAAGTTGCATCAGTGTTTCTTTGAATCTTTGCTGAATTATGAGCAATGCATATGTAGGCTGAAAGTCCATGACTCCAGACAAAGAACAACTGTGGATCCTTAAGTTGAAATTCCCAGTGTTTATACAGGTGAGAAGATATTTAGGATTCAACCAGACAGATTGGATAGTTCTTATTGATCACCCAGGATGGTCAGCTCCAAACCTGCCCTAACAAAGATTTAAACAAGCCTGGAAAGAAGCAAGCTAATCTTTTGGGAATTTAACCTCCTGATATAGATAATGTGACTTAAAACCAGAAAAGAAAATCAAGTCAGTAGAAGCAGATACAGAAATTACAGAGATGACAGAATTAGCAAACAAGATCTTTAAAAAGGCCATTATAAATATACTCATTATGTTCAATGACTTAAAGGAAAATATGAACATAATAATAAAAAATAGAAGATAGAAAAAAAGCATAAAAAAGAACCACATGGAATTTTTACAGGCAAAATCCAACATGTGAAATAAAAAATTCACTGGATGCGGTTAAAAGCAGATTAGAAGAAAGCTTAGTGAACTTTAATACAGTGATAGAAATTATCTAAACTGAAGCACAGAAATAAAAAAGTCTGAAAAATAAATTAACAGAGCCGTAATGACCTATGGGACAGCAAAAAGCAGTCTAATATATACATGTTGCTAAAGTCTCAGAGGAGAGAAGTAAGAACAGAAAAATGTTTAAAGATCTATTAGACAAAACATCTTCCAAATATGATGAAAAATGTAGACCCATAGATCCAAGAACCTCAATAAATCCCAAGCAGAACAACAAAAAAAGAAAACCAGATAAAAGCACACCATGATAAAACTGTTGAAAATCAATAGTGAGACTATTAAAAGCATCTAGAGAAAAAAAAGACTCCAAGTCATAGAATAAAAGATAACAATACCACAGACTTTTTTTTGGCCACAAACTATGAACACCAGAAAATGATGAAAGATATCTTTGAAATACTGAAAGAAAAAGACACTTTGTTCATCTAAAATTCTATATTCATAAAAATGTTATTTTAAAAGGAAGACAAACTAAAGACTTTTCAAGCAAACAAAAGCTGATAAAATTCATTACTGGCAGACCTACAGTACAAAAAAGGTTAAAGAAAATTCTTTAGGAAGAAAATAAATGATACTAGACGAAAACTTGGACCTATTAAAAAAATAAAAAGCATCAAAAATAGTAAGCATGTTAGTAAATTGTTAAAGAGCGACATCACGAAGATGGCAGCATAGGTCTTTCCTGATTTCACTGCCTCTCACAAAAGGAAGAAATGAGAATTCAAGAATAAGAAGTCCCTGAGAGAAATTTATTTTCTCATAGTTCTGGAGAGGAGGGGTCCAGGATCAAGGTGATGGTGAGTTGGTTCCTAGTGAAGCCTGTCTTTGGCTTGCAGATGGCTGCCGTCTTGCTGTGTCCTCATGCGGCTTTTTCTTTGCATATACACATCTTTGGTGGCTTCCTCTTCTTATAAGGACACCAGTTCTCTTAGATTAGGGCCTCACCTTATGACCTCATTTAATCTTAATTACCACCTAAAAGGCCTTGTCTCCAAATACAGTCCCTTAGGGGTTAGAGTTTCAATATATAAATTTTTATATAGACACTATTCAGTCCACAACGGTCTCTATCAAAATTAAAAACTCCTGTTCTTGGAAAAATATCTTTAATAAATGAAAGATAAGCCATAGGCCAGGAGAAAATATTCAAATCACATATATTTAATAAAGGACTTATATCTTGAATATATGAAGAACCTTTAGAACTCGGTAATAACAGAAAACCCAATACAAATGTCCAATAGATTAAAAAAGATACTTCACACAAGAAGATCTCGGAACAGCCAGTAGTTTGTGAAAAGATGTCCAACATCATTAGTCATGGGGTAAATGAAAGTTAAAAACCACAATGAGATATGACTAGTCATTCATTAGCATGGTTAACATTAAAAACTGACAATTCCCAGAGTTAAAAGGATGTAGAACATTGTCAGTGACAGTGTAAAATGGTATAATCCCGTTAGAATTTTGGCAGTTTTATAAAGTTATCTTTATATATATTTATCATATGACCCAGCGATTCTACTTCTGTACCTAAGAGAAATGAAAATATATGTCAACGAAAGACCCATATATTTTTTTAAAAAGCCAAAACTTAAAAATAAACAAAAAGTCCATCAACTAGTGAGTGGATAAATAAATTGTGGTACATAAATGGAATACTACTTGACAATAAAAAGTAATGACTCCTGATACATGCGATCACATGTTTGAATCTCAAAATAATTATGCTACATGAAAAAAAGCCATACTTAGGATTTCATTCATTGAAACTCTAGAAATCTTAGAAGCAACAAATCTATGCTATAGTGATAAAAAGCTGATCAGTGGTTACCTGGGGCTGGTTGTAAGAGACATTGACTGGGGCAGGGCACAAGCATACCTCTGGGGGTGAAGGAAGTGTCCTATATCTTGATTTTGATGTTTATGTGAATGTATACATTTGTTAAAACTCTTTGCACTTTACACTTTTAATAGTATATTCTACTGTATATACACACATACGAGTGTGCACATATATAAATAACACTTCAATAAAGTTGATTAAAACAAATTTAAAAATTCAGCAAACTAAGTTTGACTCTCTCCTCAGGAGTCCATTCTATAAACAATATTGACAGTTTTGACCTTCTTTATGAACTCTGGTTTCTTTTCTGGGGACAGATGTAAATTAGACTTTACTTGAGACAGGAATTTGGAGATCTTCATTGAGTGAACAAGGAACAGAAATTGCATTTCTACTTTTTAGTAAATGACGAATATTTGCCCAAACCCTGCAAGAGGCTCTGTCAAGAGTCAAATTCTTGTCATCTTGGTAACTCATAAAGCCTTGTTGGGTCTGCCCATGACCCAGAGGCAGAGGATGCTAACTTTTTCCAAATTTTGATAAGCTCACCAGTAATTTCCTCCAAATCATCTGTAGTCCTTCCTGACTTCCTCAGTAATGTTTCGTAGACAACTCTTCATTTCTTTTTAAAATGCTTCAGAATTTACTTTGAAAATAAAGGTTGTGTTCCCCTCGCCCCTGGAATTTTGAATGACGTATTTCAGAAATGGCTTCAATTTACGTGCTTGTCATTTTAGATCATAATAGGCCCCATTAACTGTTAAGTGATGTCAGTTTGCTTTATTTTGGGGTTATGGTGGGAGTTTTGCTAGGTTAAGCTTCCTGTCTGAGAGGGGCAGATTTGTCTGATTTAGTTATACTCAGATGTACCTAAATATAAGACAGAGGAGAACAAATACTGAGTAAGACTTTTAGTGAATTTATGTTGTATTTCTCATAAATTCCTGTGGGTTTCTTTTGGCATCAGAATTTCATTTCTTATTCTCAGTTCCTTTTAAATAAAATCTGATGCAATAGTTAAGGGCCAGTGTCAGGCCGGGAGCCTCCACCTCTGTTCAGCTGCTGCGACACAACATAAATTAACTCAGCAAGCATTTCTGGAGTGTTCATTGTGCACGCAGACCTTTGATGAGCAAGATAGAATATTTGGAAGGTTCTGACTTCAGGAAGCCTACAACAAAAAAGAAGCATGAATGGTGGCTAGACTTTGAGCTTGAAATAACTAAATTTTAGTTAGGATTCCTCTACTTCATTAGCAGCAGTCACTCAAGAATTCTTTTAACTTCTTTATTAAATGAATTTTAATGAGCTTCAGTGTCATAATTTTCAAAATAGGAAAAATTATTTCTATTTACTCTATAGGATTGGACTGAAGTTCAAAGAAGATTAATACTTAGGATGTCAGTTTATAAAATATAAATGCAATAAAATTATAAAATTTATTTATTGGAATTTGATTGGGGAGATAACCCTAAGATGACTCAGCAAAAAACCACTTGAACATATTTATGATTTATTTGTTTATGCCCTCATAGAAAAGCAATAAGGCATTAAGGAAAACATAATTTCAACTAACTTGAAAACCATTAAAATAATATTTAAAAAATGAAAAGTGTAGTTTTACTTCTGGCTATGACGAAGTAGCTTGGGTCAGATAAAAATTTTCATTGAGATTAACTGAAATAGCTAGATAAAATATGTATTTTTTAATTCTTAAAAGAGTTATAGTACTCCCAAGGCAGCCCCTATCCAAGGAGCCAAGATTTTGAAGAGAAAAAAACGCTCTCTGAAAGATCCCAACATCAGGTCATCATTTTTCTCCTTGGGACATTTGGTATAGGATGAGAGGCAGAGGGGCCTGGCGGAGGCTACCCACAAAGAGGTAGAGAAGCCAGCAAAGCTTCAGGCTATCTCACAAAGCAGAGAAAACAAATGTATAACTTTGGGCCTCTGAGGCAGCCAGGACTTGAGGTGCCCCATCTAAGAGACAGTGGAGGCCCAGAGAGGTAAGCCTGGCCAATGGCACTTTTCTCCTTCAGGAATTTTCCAGTTCTTAGCTATGCAGGATACGAGGCTAAGAAGATAAGCAACAGGTGGCTGAAAATTTTCCATGGTCCCTGGGAGATGAAAATTTGAATTGAGGATATGTCAAGGATGAAGGACCCAGGAATTACACAGTTCTCGGCTGGGACCACTGGAGGTCCATGGACTAGGAAGAAAGATAAATCAGAGGAAGACCACAGTTATAAAGGCTGAAACCATGCCTCAAGAAAGTGCAGCCCATGATTGAAGGAGGCAGAGAGACACCCCTACTCTAGTTGCTTGCCAGAGGATAAGGGGAATGCTCTATGGAGGATATCCTGCAAAGCCTCCACACATTTTAATGTAAGCTCTCCAGTATTCAGTCAAAAAAACTAGGTGTACCAAGTGATAGGACCAAGAGATATAAGAGGCAAAAACAGACAGGAAAACAGACCCATAGATAACGTAGATATTAAGGTGATCAGGCACTAACTTTAAAATAACTGTGATTAAGGTCCATAAAAGATATAACAAGATGGAGAATTTTACTTGAAACCTGTAACCTATAAAAGAAGAATCAAACAAATTCTAAAACTGAAAAAGGATGTAGTTTGTGAAATTAAGAATTCAATAGGTGGCTCAATAGCAGATTGAAATAGCAGAATAGGGTTAGTTAAGACATTAGGGAATATCCAGTCTGAAGTTTAAAACCAACCAAAATCAAAATCAATTGAAAGGATAATAAGACACATATGAGACATGATGAAAGGTTTAAATATACATTTAAATATACATATAATTGGAGTCCCAGAAGATAAAAAGAGAAGAATAGAAAATGGTATTTAAAGAAATAATTACCAGTGTGCCAGGCCCACTGAGTGGGGTGCCAGGGCCTGAGGGCGCTAGGCCCCAGGTACACACCCCGCCTTCAGAGATCCAGTTCTTAAGGGGAAATGGCAACATCCAGAGGTCAAGGATGAAAGTGTGTGTGGAATTAAAGAGGGAGAAAAAAAAGAAAGAAAAAAATGATGACCAAGAACATTCTAGCAATGATAAGACATCAAGCTAGAGATTTAAGAAGTGCTACAAAGTCCAAACAGGGTAAATATAAAGAAAATCTCACTTAGAAACATCACAGTGAATTTTTGAACACCAAAACAAAGAGAATATTCTTAAAAGTGCTCCAAGTAAAAAGATGCATACCTTCAAAAGCACAATAATAAGATGTAAACCTAAAGAAAATGGAATAATACTTTCAGATTGCCATAATAATAACACTACTAATAATACTACTAATAATAGTCAACCTATAAAGCAATAATGATAATTGTCAACCTCAAATTCTATGCCCAGTGAGAAAGTCTTCCAAAAATGTAGGTAAAATAAAGTTATTTCCAGACAGACAATAACCAAGAAAAATCAGCACCCCTAGACCTGTGCTTAAATAAACACTAAAGCGAGTTCTTTGGGTGAAGTAAAATAACTCCAAATGGAAAAAAGGGACATATAGGAAGGAATAAAGAACAACAGAAAGGGTTAATGTGTGTGTATAGGTGAGTCTAAAGGAATAATGACTTTACAAGACAATGAAATATGAAGTATCAAATATATATAGGATTGAAATGCAAGACAATAACCAAAAAAGAAGGAGGGGGATAAATGGAGTTAAGCTGTTCTAATGCTCTAGTGTTATCTAAGAACTTACAAAAGCATTACTTTATATTAGACTCTAATAGGTTAAATAATCGAAGGCAATCTAAAATAATTAGAATTATTTTAGTAAAAGAATGTAAAACTCACAAACTAATGAGGTAGATGGAATAATGAGAAATATTTTATTAGTTCGAAAGAATGCAAGAAAAAAAAAGAAACATAAAACAGGTAGAAAAACTAGAGAACAAATAGTAAAGGTAGTAGATATAAAACCAAACGTGTCAGGCAAGGAATTAAATACTCCAATTAAATGTAAATCAGGAAAATATTGAGAAATAAAAGACATATGGGGCATGGACAAAATACTCCATTTAAAAGACAAAGATTTTTTCGACTAAAATTAAAAATATACATATGCTGCTTATAAGAAACACCTTAAATATTAAGTTGAACCAAATCAAATAGCCAATATTCAACCATTTTTGACTTATAAAAATGGTAGTTTTGTATGATTCAACTGAAAATAATGGCATAGTGAAACTGAAGGTAAAGGGATAGAAAAATAGACTGTACAAACAGTAACCAAGAAGAAATAGAATTTAAGGTGAGACAAATTGTTAGCATCAAAGGTACATTTCTTAGTGATAAAAGTTACAATCTGTTAGGAAAACACAACGCTCCTAAACTTTTTGCACCTAATGGCATAGTTTCAAAAGATATAAAGCAAAAATTAACAGAGCTAGCAGAAGAAATAGACAAAAGTCACAAATAAAAGGACTCTAATAGAGCTCTTTCAGTACCTGATGAAACAAGCAACAAAAAATCTATAAGGATATAGCTCTGAATGATGCAGTGGACAAAATTTACCTGTCTTATACAGATCCTGCACCTAACATCAATAAAAACACATTTATATCAGGTGCACACAAAACATTTATCAACATTGACCACATACTACCCCATAAACCAAACCTCAACAAATTTCAAATGGTAGAAATGATTCAAAGTATGTCTCTTTCTTATAAGAGACAACTAGCAACTTTCCAGATGTTTGAAAAAAAAATTAGCATTATGCTTCATATAATATACTGATTAAAAAATCACAATTAAAAATCACAATGGAAATTAGAAAATAATTTGAACTGAATGATATCATAAATATGACATATCAAAATTTATAAAGTTGTACTTAAATGAAAATTTATAACCTTAACTATGCCTATGTTAGAAAATAAATAGGGACTGAAATCAGTTTATTTAATATTCATCTGAAGATGCAGCTAATGCTATGCTTAGAGAGAAATGGATACATTCATGTATTAGCAAAGAAGAAAAGCTGGAAATCAGTTATGTAAGTATTCACTTCAAGAAATTAGTAGTACTTCCAAATAGTAGGAAGGGAATGATAAATATAAGAGCAGATATTAATGAAATAGAATATAATCAATAAATGAAAAAGTCAAAAGTTGGTTGTTTAAAAGACCAATGAAATTGATAAACCTCTAGAAAGACAAATCAAGGAACAAAGAGAGAGGGCATAAATTATCAATGTCAGTAATGAAAAAAATAAATAATAAATAAATATTCAAAATGAATTTATGTAGACCATATAGCAGAGCAGTTAAAAGTGCAGTCTCTAAAACCAGACTGCCTAGGTCTTTGAGGTTTAAAACAACTTAACTGTCTATTAATGGATGAATGGGTAAAGAAGATGTGAGATATTATATATATATATTTTTTCACGATATATATATATTTTTCACTATATATATTTTATAATATATATTTCACTATATATATATTTCACTATACATATATATTCCATGATATAGGTATATTGTGGAATATATTTCAGCCATGAGAAAAGGGGACATCCTGCCATTTGCAACAAGATGGATGAATCTTGAGGGCATTCTTCTAAGTGAAATAAGTCAGATAGAAAAAGACAAATACTGTATAATATCACTTATATGTGGAATCTGAAAAAGCTGAACTCACAGAAACAGAGGCTAGAATGGTGGTTACCAGGCCTTGAATGGGGGGTAGGGAAAATGGGAAGATGTTGGTCAAAGGGTGAAAACTTCCAATTATAAGATGAATAGTCCTGGGGATCCAATGTATAGCCTGGTGACTATAGTTAATAACGCTGTAGTGGATCTTAAATGGTAATTATGTGACATGATGCCAGTGTTAGCTAACCCTCTGGCAGTCATCATTTTATAAGATACAAGTGTATCAAATCAACGTACATCTGAAATTTATACAACGTTACATGTCAGTTATGTCATTATATCTCAATAAAGCTTCAAAAAAGAAAAGAGGATAGAATTAACAATATAGAGTTAATAAAGTAGAATTAACTGCCTGATATTTTTTGAAAATTCTTGGTCATTGGTCTTTTCAAATATGGCTTTTGCCCATTTCCTCGTTGATTTCCTTCTGGGACTCCAACCACACGTGTTTATAGGTACTTTTCTCTGTATTTGTATACTTTCTGAAGAGTCAGGTCTCCTTGGCCTCGTCTGTCCTGGCCACATTCTCTGCAGGCTCCTGGGACTGGGTTCTCCTGAGGCTATCCCTGCATCATACATTTTCCCTGGAGTGGGGTACAACCACATAGCAGCAGCCCCTTTGCACACAAGTGTGAGGGCCTCGACAGGCCCCACATGCTCTGCTTTTGTCTCTGTATATGCAGACTGGGGCCTGGAACTGGACAGCCCAGCATGCTGTCTGAAATCAGTGACTGGAGAGCAGAGGCCCAGCCCAGGCTCCTCCTTCTGAATTGAGATCATTCTAGGGTGCTGAACTGGAAATCTGGAGACCCATGGTCTGAGGGATCAAGCACATCTGGCTTTCTTTGTGTCTATAAAGGTCCCTTGACCTCTCGGTATTTACAGCTATAAGAAGACCTCTCTTTCTTCCAGCCAGCCCCTCCCCCCACTATGTCCCCCAACAACCCTATCAGAAAGGAGTGGGACAGGTCATTATGGGGTTACTAGGGAGCCACTGGGAAGCCCTAGGGTGGAGACCAGCCCCAAAGTGTGTCTCCAGCTGCAGCTGAAGCACGTGCTCAGATGGTCCCCATTCTAGCAGCAAGACGGCACAGAATAAAGGGACCAGAGGCTGCTTCCTGGGAGCAAGAGCAGGAGAGCCTCAGGGCGGGCGAGAGAAAAGAAGAAGAAAGACTGACTGGGAAGCTGGGAAGGAGCAGGAAATGCGGCTGGAGGAATGAGGCCAGGGGAGAAGAGAAGCAGAGAAGCAGATGAGGAACAGGGAGGAGAGGAGCCCGTTCCTAGTCACTGCCACCCATGGCATTCACGGCATTCACAAGCTACCTAAAAAGGATTTGCTTGTGGCCAGGGATGGCGCTTCCAGTCCTAAAACAGGAAGCATCAGCGGTGGGATTTCAGGCACAGGGATCTCAAGGGCCCAAGACTCCCTTCAGACTCAAATGCCTCCAACTCCTCACCTCAGATTAGGATTCATCCCAGGAAGCTGGAGCCTAACCCTGGAGACCAAGAGCTGAAATGGGAGAAACTTTTCTTGCGTGTTTTCAAAAAGCCTCTGCTCTTTCAAAACAACGTCTCCTCATTGAGGAGCTTGAAAACCAGAATCACTCACCAAGAATAAAATGGGCTCTCCCAAGCCAGTGTTCTGGTTCACAGAAGCTTCTCTCTCACCCTGGGACTGTGTGCTCAGGCTCCCCATGACCTTGTGAGGACACAGGCACCGTGAGGAATAGCATTTCAAAGCCGGATGGCCAAATCAATAATAAATCATTGTCACCATCTTTGGTTTGGCTCAATGGCCCTTCTGGAATGAAGATTCAGGGCAAAGGAATCTACTCTAATGGTTTTTCCGAAGGCCCAGTCCTGTGCTTTCGTGTTTCTGGCTGTTGGAGGCTCCCTTTTACCTCTGCCTGGACCTTAGCCAGGGCCCTCTCCTCCCTGGGCCCTCTCTAACTCTGGAACTGAGAGCAGCTTGTGGCCTGAGAGGCAGGCCCTCAGCCGTCTGAGAGATGGATGGAGAAGGCGGTCCATTTGGTCAGGAGGGAGGAGGAGCAGTGCAACCAGCTGCAAAACAGAGCGCGGAGCCAGGCCACACCGCTGGCAGGGAAGGTGGCTTTCCAAGTGGAAAGTGGTGAGAAATATGTTGGAATCCGCCTCCAGAGACATGGAATTTTTTTAAATGTCCTTTTCAAACACACACTTTGAAAACATATTTAAAGGCTGGGGAAATTAATTAGGGCCCTTTGTGCTGGAATCTTCATCCAGAAGCTCCTCTAGCAAGAGAAGTAAAAATAGAACCTGCGAGGGGTTGAAAATGCACTGCAAACAAAGATCACATTTAAGAGCCCAAGCAGGCACGACGGTCCAAATAGGAAGAAAGGAGCTAATTATTTCCATCGCTGCAGAGGGAAACGGCGGGGGTCTTCTCAGGGCTGTTGAGAACAGCCTGAAAACTAGAAAACCCCCAGGAGGCTGGGAGGAGAGGCCTTTCCAAGGGACAGACCCTGATTGTTCCCTTCTGATAACCATCACTTTTGTCCTGTCACCAAAGAGGAGCGAGGAAATCAAAAAGGAGAAGTAGAAAAAAGCAAAGAGTTTGGAGGGTATGTAAAAGCTCTTCCACTTTTGCAACAATTTGAAGTCTTAACTCTATTCTTTCACTCATTTGACCCTCGAATGACCCTGCAGGAGGGAGGCTTGGTAGGAGTCCTTATTTTCTCCAAATGAGAATGCTAGACGAGTCTAAAGTGACACAGAGTTGTTGCTGACACGTCACGTAAGGCCCAGAATGTCCCACTCCCAGCCTGGCCATGGTTCAGAGTAACACAGTGGTGGCGAGTGTGGGCTTTGGAGCCAGAGGGGCCGGGGACAAAGTCTTGGTTCGGCCACTTACTGGCAAATCACTCCCACTCTCTGAGCCTCAGTTTCCTTATCTGTAACATTTTCTCTGGGATCTTTGGGTGTGAATAGACCTCCCTTTTAGAGGCTGCCATGAGGATGAAAGATAATGAGGTATCTAAAAGTGTAGCACAATGCCTGGCGAACAGCAAGCACTCGGTCAGATACTGCTATCATTTTTGTCACTGTGCTGTGATGCAGGTGACAGGAGAAGATGCTGAAGAAGGGAAGGATAAAGCAGCCACTGGGAAGAATCACCCCACACCAAGGCAGCCGATGTCATGGTACAAGTCCGAAGATAGGAGTCAAAGATCCTCTGCGTCATGCGACCTCGAGCGAATCACGTAATTTTCAAATCTCAGTATCTTCATCTGTGAAATGGAATAATAATATCTTCTGTGGCTGAGACAACGCTATGTGCTCACCATACAATTTCCTCTTCCCAGGTTCACAGAACTACATTTCCCAGCTCCCTCGCAGTTAGATTGAGGGCCTTCTGACCAAGTTCTTCCCAGTGCAATGTAGGTGGAAGTGATGTAAGCCATTCCGGTGGTGGGTCTTAAAAATATCCAGGTGGTCCCATAGCCCTATTTTCTCCCTCTGAGGAGGTGGAGGTGGTGTAGTTAAAGGATGGAGGAGGCCTGGGTTCCTGGGTCAGGACACAGAGCGAAGCCACCCAAACTGCATCGAATGCTGATGTGAGGGAGAAGAAAGCTTTTGCTGTGCAAAGGCACTAAGATTAGGGGGATGATTGGTTGTCTCAGCACATCTGACTTGTTCCGGCTAATGTGCTTCCCAAAGGAGAGGGGCCATGAAGATCATATGAAATTTTGTGTGTGGCGGGGCTTTGTCAAATATGAATGTCTGCACTTCCAGTTTCGGGACAGAGGGTTTGGTCATAGATTCAGTACCACAAACATCTGGGGCCCACGGACATTTCTCTTGGGATCTTTGGGCTTACACACTAATGATGAAGAAAACTGCTATTTAGTGAGCATGTATGATGTGGCAGATACTGGGTGAGGAGCTTTTTGTTTTCACATGCCTGCCTTTATTTTGTTTTCATTTGTGATTTGATTTAAATAAGTAAAACTGTTCATACCAGTTAATAAAAAATATATGAGTGTTTGCTGAATATCTTTGAAATGACATGCTCTCTGGCGTATACTGATGGCCACATCAGATAATGCCATGGAGTCCTTCTCAGTCCCTGGGCCAGCCCTGGCCAGCGCTTCACCTGCCTAGTATTCCTTTTGTATTCACTTTAGCATGAATCCCCAGAATGACAATGTGGTGGAGGTAGAGGGTGTGCCTTAAAGGGTTAGCAGAGCATGGTAGCCATGAGTAAAGACTCACCCCCTCCCTTAACTCTAGTTACTGTGTGACTTTGAACAGTTTATTTGAACTCTTTGTGCCTCAGTAACCTCACCTGCATAATGTTGTGAAGGTTTAAATGAGTCATTCCATTTAAAAACACTTAGCACGTAATAAATATGGAAATGTTGGCTATTCTGAGCATTTCCCTTTACAGATGATGAGGCTCAGGGAGGTAATGTGCTTTGCCCGTGGACACATGTCTAATAAGAACTCGAGCCTGTATTTGAAGAACGTGTAACTCCAAAGCTGGTGCTCATCTCATCTCTCTATGTTTGCTGTAGCCCCACTAGAAGACTCCAGGAAAATAAACAGTTAACACCCTCCATCACTGTCATCATCATCACCATCATCGTCATCATCATCATCACCACCACCATTGGCATCCCCTACTTTGTAATAGCACTTTACAGTTTTAGCTATTAATGTCAACATTCTATTTCATTTCACCCTCACACAAATTCTGATTCCCATTTTACAAATAAGAAAACCGTTCAGATAGAGTAATAACTTACCCCAAATTGCTTGCTCCGTGGTGGGACAAGCAAGACTTGAATCCAGGACCCTTCTTCTACACAGCAGAGCTGTTGGGTTGCTTGTTAGGCATGTTGCCTTAGGCAGCTACATTTCCTCTGTGGTCTGTTTTCTATCTAGCTTCTCTGGAAGTAGGGCTAGGTGGGCCTGCTCTAGGGGAGCAGGGCAGTGCCATCTCATAGCAGTGTTACCTGGCCTTGTTGGAAGCAGAGTAACAGGTCACCCCCAGGGTTGAGTGGAGCCCCTGTGAGGGGGTGGGACCAAGGGTTGCTGTGGCCCAGGATGCTAAGAAGGATCTGGCCAGAGCACACACTATACAGATATCTAGAGTGGAGGCTGTTTGGCCAAAGCGATCAGGTCTGGGTTCTCGGCAGTACATAGGGTAGTGAGAGCTGCTCATGGGGCCAAGGCCAGAGCTGGCCCCAAGGGGACTGCTCTTTGGTCTATGGCTCCAGTCATACACTGACTTCTAACCCTAGGCAAGATTGACCTCAACTCTGGCCACACAGAGACCCTTAAAACCAGACATGAACCGGATCCAAACCTCGGTCATAGGCTGACCATGAACCTAGCCACAGGGTTACCCCACCTAGAGACTGACTTAGAGATGGACTCTGAGCATGAGCCATACTTGAATACTGACTCCAACCCTCAAAGGATGCCCTTAACTGCCAAGAACTAACCACATAATAACCACAGGTTGACCCCTAACCCCACTTTCAGACTGAACTATTGCACCCTGACCAGACTGACCCTAAAACAGCTAAATCTAAGGTATACGTCATTGGTCATACAAGTAAGAGGAGCAGGTGGGTCAACCCAGCACATCAGCACTAAAATCCCCTTAAGGTTGAGGTGGGAAGTGACTGGGTTATCTCTATAAATGGAAATAATGTAACCAGTATTCTCTGAGGTAAAACCTTGATTTGAGGAAAATGCATGGTGAGATGGCCTCAGGCCTGGGCAGCGCTGGAGTCTACCCTAGTAGAAATGCTAACAGAAAGAGAGAAGCCTGCCTAACTTTTTAAAAGAGACCACAATAACATTGCTTTCAAAATTTAATCATAGTAGGAAAAAAAAGGAAAAGAAAAAATTACTATTTCACTTATTGTCTTAGTTGTAATTCTTCATAAATTATTTTAAAAATAGCACAGCATGACTAAGAAGGGTTTATCCCGGGAATGTGAAGATGGTCCAGTATCAGGAAATCTATCCTTGTATTTTACCACATTAATAAACTAAGGGAAAAAAAATCATATGATGTCTCAACAGATGGATAAAAAGTTTATCATCTCTTTAGAACAAAAATTCTTAGTGACTAAAAAAGGAAAGAAACTTCTTTGACTTTAGAAAGTTTCTCTACTAAAGTCCTACAGCAAATATGCTTAAGAAACTTCTTTTTTTTTAAGTTTAGTTACATCTTCTTATGTTAAGGTTCTAGACAGGGATGCCCACCACGATGGCTATCATTCCATATAGTACTGAAAGTTCTGGTCAGTGCAATAAAATAAGAAAAAGAAATGAGTACCATAATATAACGATGGTAATGGACAAGATGAAACTATCAATTACAGATAATATAATTATCGTTAAGTAAAACTAACATTCAGCTGACAAGCTAATAGAACTAACCCAAATAGTTCTTCAAGATGGCTGGATACAAGATCAACCTACCAAATTCATTAGCATTCCTCTAAAATACCAATGATCTATTAGAAAATACAGTAGAAAATAAACTTGTATTTACAATAGCAGCAAATTTACAAATCATTTAGGGATTAATTTCAATGACCTTATGTTTATTTGATTACATCTACAAAGACCCAATTCCCAAATAAGGTCACATTCATAGATACCAGGGGCTAGGACTTTAACATATTTCTTTGGGGGACACAATTCAGCCCATAGGAGTGTCCCTGCCCCACAGCACAGCGGCACTTGTCACACTGTATTGCAATTGCTTGGCTGCCTGCCTACTCCCCTACCAGAATGAGAGCTCCTCGAGACCAAGGCCACAACAGTCATACTCACCATCATATCCCAGGGCATGGAATACAGTGCATAAAGTATCTCTGAATGACCGAATGCTGACGTAATGAGCAAATGGATCCCTGCACATGCCGTACCTCCTTGCTCCATCTTGCCTTAGTGGCCTGCCTGGATCTGATTGTATCTGCCAGATCACACCCATTTAGCACCATGGAGGTGTCATAGTTTGAAAGGAGTGGGTAGCAGGGGTCACAGAGCCACTCCAGTGACTTCAAACCAGTCCTGCCCGGCAGCAACCCAGGAGCAGAGGGTGCGCCCTCCACCTCAAATAGGCCCACCTGCAAGTTCAGAGACCGCAGCCAGTGCTGCCGGCAGAGCACCAGTGATCCCGGAAACAGGCATCTGGGTCCTTGTCTGAGAGCTTTCTCACTAACATCACAGATGAGGTGGGCGGGAGGAGGTGGAAGGGAAAGAAGGAGAAAAGCAAATTCCTTTGACCAGGTTCTCTCATTTAGAAACCACAAGTCACTCTCATTGATGTTACCTGTGAGCAGTGAAAGGCGTGTTCAGAACAAGGGAGAAGCCGCCTCTGCTCCACATTAACTTGCTACCTAGGTTTGCGTGAGGGGATTTGGGACCCTGCCATGCCACTGCAAATGTCAGCGAAGATAACCTCTCTTGATCTAGAAACATCACTCCCTTTAAATTATGTGGTGGGAGGTGCCGAGGGGATGGCCTCAACTGAATTCTGCACAAAGTATGAAAATAGATCATGGGGAAACTTGAAGGAAAAGAAGCAGAGACTTTTGCAAATAGTTGGGGCAGCAATATTTGACACAGTTACGTAATCTCATCAGTTCATTTGCTCAGTGGCCTAGGGAAGGGGGAGGGCAAAAATCACAGCGTGGGAAGGGGGACGCCGGCCATGCACATCAGGCCAGAAGCCAGGCTGCGCTTGCTGGGCCCTGAGCCTGGGCCCTTGGTGCCTCCTGTCTGGAGGCCTAGTTTATAATAATTGACTTCTTTCCCATCCAGTAAGACACCAGGCCCTGGAAGTTTCTAGGAGGTGGAGAAGGCTTCAAAGAGCTTGGCTCAGGAATTCTGGGACCCACAATGATGGCTGTCAGGAGGCGGAGAGCTGCCGTGCACAGGAGCTGGAAAACAGGCCTTGGGGCCTGCAAATACCATTACCCAGAAGAGACGTGTCTGGCTGTCCAGAACTTTCAAGCCTTTTGATGAAAACCAACCTGTTAACGCTTCAGGAATTTGCTGCTGGCTCTGGAGCAGCCCACTCCCCCTACCTCCTCAGGGATGGAGTTTCCAGCAGAACCAGGCCAGATGTGGGCCAGCTGAAGGAACATGAGGGGTGGTGAGAGCCTGATTCAAGCAGAGCAAGCTGGATGGGGGTTGGGGAGAAACCTCTGAAGTCTGGACAGGCTCCAAGGGCTCAGAGCAGACATTAACATCTACCTGGAAAAGATAAATAAAAACCCTTCACTGACTCTGTCTGACAGGCCTTCCATCCTTCAAGGCACTGCTCAAAAGCTCCTCCTTTTCAATGAGACCTGTCTTCTCTTCAGACTCACTCACAACCACTCTGTGTGGGTCACCTCAAGAGCAAAAAAAACCAGCCGACAGTTCTGTGTGCAGCCCAGGAAGCACCTGTCCAGTCTGACAAGCAGCCTTAGGTACAAACCCACTTTATTCTCAAATCTACAGATTCTGTTTTTTCGAATCCCCGACACCTCGCACCCTCCTCAATCTGCTCAGGACAGCATCACACGCTTCATCCTGTTCCTGCCAAAATGTTAGTCCAGTTCCAAGGGCTCTGGGATCCAATCATGTTATTAAAATCTAAGTCTCTTGGGTGGGTATCTAGTCAAATTGAAGTATTGCTGTCACTGTTCACAGTTCTAACGTCTCTTTAACCCTGAATTGTACTGCCCCCTCTTTTCTGGCTCCAAATCCTTCTGGGGGCACCGTAGTAGCTTCCCTGCAAGATGGCCCTCATGACCCACCTCCTGGTGTTCACATCCTCCTCCCTGTATAGTCTCCACCACCTGGTGCCAGGTTGGTCTGTGTGAATAGAATATGGCAGAAGTAAGGGCGTGACACTTCCAAGATTTGCTTATAAAAGACACTGCAGCTTCTGCCTTAGTGGATTCTCTCTCTCTCTCTCTCTCTCTCTCTCTCTCTCTCTCTACGCACACACACATGCATGTGTATATATGTATATATATACATATATACATATAAATATAATTTATATTTATATATAATCGCTCTGGGGAGGCCAGTTGCCACATCATGAGCAGCTCTAAGGAACTGAGGCCTCCTGCCAACAGCCACATGAGTGAGACTGGAAGCAGGTCCTTCTCAAACAAGCCTTCAGCTGTCTGCAGCTCCCGCTGACAATGTGTAACCTCGTGAGAGGCCCTCAGCACAGCCACACAGCTGAGCTACTCCCAGATTCCCGTCTCTCATGGAAACTGTGTAAGACATTAATGTTTGTTGTTTTAAGCTGCCAAGCTTTGGGGTAATTTGTTATGCAGCCACAGATAGCTAATAAAGGGGCCCTTGGGTGGGTAGGGGAGCTCGGGCTCAGCAGCTGCCAGGAAGTGGAGATATTACTCCCTGGGCTGGAGCTACGTGGGAGGAAGAAGCCTCAGGTCTGGGCTTGTTTTCGTCTAAAGGCAGAGGCCACTTCGAATGGAGAGGCCTGGTTCGGTGGCCATCCCTCTGTGATCAAGGAGCCCTTGTCCCGTGTTTAATCGATGGTGGTCGCGACTGAGTACGCCATCCTCTTGGTTCGGCCCCACTGAGGATTTTCTTTGGAAAGAAGGTGTTCGGGTTTTACAAGTTCCGGAAGGTCCAGCTGTCTGGAGCAAGGCTAGTGTGAACCAACGGAGTCCATCGCTGGGGACAAGCCTGCCACAGGCTGAGCAGGCAGGTGTTGGTTGCACGAGGCACTGCTGGGACAGCCAGGACAGTGCCGGTAGCCTTTCATCCAAGTGAGACTAACGGGTCAGGGAAGAAAGAAGCTGTGGCCCAGTTGATGGGCACACTGGGCTCACCAGGCCTCTGAACACCCAGGACAGCTAGTTCTGGCCCTCGCCCGGGGTGGGAGGGTGAGGATTCTAGAGGACAAACTGCCTGGTCAAAAGTGGCTCACACTATGGGTGAAGGGGCCTGAGGGACTGTAGCCAAGCAGAGACAGAACTGATAGCCAGAGTACCCAGCCCTATGGATAATTCCATAGTGGCAGGGACAATTGTCCAGCATTCCTCTGTAGGACGAGGGTTCCTTTACCACACAGGGGTAGCCACTCGGCTGGGCTTCCTATTTGCTACAATTAGGCAGAAAAAAGCCCAGACCTGGGGCTCTTTTCTCCTAGCCTTAGAGAACATTTCCAACCACTACACCGTGAAGTACTGAGGACTCTTTGAGCTACAAGAGAGAGAGAAAGAAACCAAGCTCCATATTGATAACCAAAACTTATTTAGAGCTTGTATCTGCCTTAGGCATATTGTCACAGAATACTCACCACAACCTGGGACTAAGCATTCTCATCCCCATTTACAGATGGGGAATATGAGGCGGAGGGCAGATTCTCTCAAGTGTCCTCTGTCGGCAAGCAGTAGAGCCAAGATCTGGCCTCGGCAGGCTGGCTACGAAGTCCTTAACCCCCACAGAGAGCGAAATCCCAGAAGAGATCTCCCTTCACACATCCCTGCATCCAGAAAATGAAACAATTTCACCAGTACCCGACTCTTCTTACCACCTCTCAGCTGATTCTCGGTGTTGACTTCAGTCTCAGGCCTCTGCCTGTGGCCACCAGGGGCCCGGGGCTGATACCAGCTCCAGCTAATCAAATGAAAGTCTCAGAAATGAGTCTCATTGGGTTACCTGGGGTCATATGCTCACCTACAAGTCTCCCTCTGTGGCCCAGGGCATCTGATGCTCTAAAAAGCCAGGGTCGGGCCAAAGGCCCTACCTGGAAGCCAGGCCTGGAATCGGTACTCCAGAACCCACCGGCCAAGAGACAGGGGAACAGGCTCTGCACAGGCAAACACACCAAATGTGTCTGAAACAACATTCTCTACTTTCAGCGTTTTCTGATGGGGGGAAAGGGATGTAATCCCACCATTAAAGAGTGTTCGGGAAACACAAACACACACGTATACACACACGCGCGCACATACACCTCTCTGTGCCACGCCCAACTCGACGATTTATTTTACTCTGGCTTATTATCTCCAAGCCTAGTCCTCACACGTACATCTCATGAGGCAGTTACGTGTGGCGGTACAATGCTCCAATCTCCTCTCATAAAGGAATCTTGTTGCCCTGGGCCTCTGACCACAACTCTATTGTTTTTAGAGTGTGTTTTGGTTGCTTAGTCAGTTGGTTGTTTTTCTAATGTTGGAAATTTGCCCTTGTGCCTCTGTGAGAATGAGGGTGGGTTGTTTCTGGGGTGCTGGGGCAGATGAGACAAGGAGATGCCAGGTGGCAACACTCGCTCTGACCTCCCCTCTCCCCATGCCGCATAGAGAGGCCTCACCAGGGTCCTGAAGGAGAGGTGGCCCCTCTACTCGGGCGTACCCTGTGTGAGACCTTTGCCAGCACCTGGGCCTGCAAGCCGATGGTCAGGGTCATTGTTTAAGCCACTGGTCCCAGTCAGAGCAGTAAGCACAGTGCACTTTTGAGCACGCTTTCTCTTCGCCGGGCAAAGCCTTTCTGCACGCGCGTTCACTCTCGTAACAGCGCTGTGATATTCGTACTGTTTTTGTCCCTGTTTTACCCATGGGGTTACATAAATGACTTTGTCAAGGTCACACAGTTAGGGAAGGTAGAGCCCTGATTCAAACCCACTAGCCACACCACATCCACTATGAGAGGGGAAGTGAAAGTTAAAGGGCACGGGCTCGACTCAGACCGTCCAGAGTTAAATCCAGGCTTCACTACTTACTAGCTCTGTGGCTCTGAGCAGGTTACTCAACATCTCTGTGCCTTAGCTTCCTCATCTATGGAGTGGAGTCATTTCAGTACCTATTTTATAGGGCTGCTAGAAGGTACATGAGTTAATGCCCATAAAATACTTAGATTTTGGTCAGGCACATAGTACGTCTTAGTAAATGCAGGATGGGAGGATAGACCAGAGATACGTGGGTGGGATGACAGACATGTACACTAACACCAGGCAGACTGTGATTCGTTCTGACGTACTTTACAGCTGCGGTCAGAGACAGAGGAGAAATTGTTTAATTCTGGGTAGAAATCTGGAAGGGCTTCGAGGAAGTGGCAGCTTTTGACTTAGACCTTAATGGGCAGGTGAGGAGGAGACATTTTAAACAGAAGCAGGGAGGTAAGGACGGTGTGGGGTCCTGGCGCGTGCTGGAAAGTCAGCGCTGGGACACAAGGAAGCAGGGAGGACTGCAGGGAGGAGTGGGTGTGAGAGAGGAACCTGGAGTGCCTGGGAGGGGCCCACAGGAACTTGGAAGTGTTTGCTCAGAGAGGCGATAGCAGAACAGGGCCGTTTGTGATAAAGCCCTACAGCCCGGGCCACGCTCCCTACCATCCTGTCTGTGTGTTCAGGGCCCGTGGCGGTCACAGCCTGGTCCACCACTGCCTGGGTGGGCTGTGCCACTTGGTGCAGGATCACTGGCGCCCGGCTCACACAGACCCCGGGAGGGAACGCAGTCACACCACTCAGACTCCATACCTCTCCCAGGCCCCTTCCCTGAACAAAGCCAGCATTTACAGCTAGGCGCTCTGAGGTAGGGTTACCCACTCGGCTGTTTATAACTCGGGATAGAAGATTTTCCTGGAGAGCAGAAGCCCCTTTCTGTCCTATTTGGAATCCATTTGGGCTTTTGGAAAGGGTCTGGGTGATGGCATTTTGCCCTTAAAAATACGGCGAAGACCAGAAACTGGAAAGAATTCTGATGAAGTCATTCCTTCTTCCAGAGACCATCTTGGGCCCTGATGGGACTCCCAGGTTTCAGAAATTTGGGAAGCCCTCAGAGAGTGGTGATTTTAGTCAGTGGCTGCCTTCGAGAGGGGGGACCCATGGTACCCTAGTGCAGGCCAGCCTGCTGGAAGCAGGGAAAAGACCTCCAGGTCCTTGTTCATGTGCCAGGGCCCATCTCGCTATCTGGCCGAAGTGCTCCAACTGCGGAAGGAGAAAAGGCCAACGGACCAGCTGAGCTCTAAAGCCCTGTGTTGATGTTGTGGCCTTTGCTGAAACCCCTTCAGGCCACCGAGGGGTGGGAGCATGGCTGTCCCTCTGACATGCAGGCCCAGACTTAAGGCCTTCACTCACCACATGTTCCCATGGGCTACCCAAGAATCCAGGCCACGCAGTAAGATGGGTGACCCCTAATCCCCTGGTCATTGCCAGGTTATGGCCCAAGCTATCCCCACCTCCTACTGCTCTGTGTGTTTGAGGAGCTCCAGGAAACCTCTTTCCTTTCCCAAATGGTTCCTCCAAATCCTGCCATGGGCCTGCTGTGGGAACCAGGCATTTCCAGAGTCAGATTCACAACTTGGGGTCCAGGGATCATGCCTCTAGAAGAAGAATCCCCTTCCAAGTAGGCATCACGTGCCAGGAAAGGGAGGTGCGAATTACAGGAAAGGGAGGGAACCGGGGAAAAGAGACAGGGCCTGGGAGGATTTGGCAAACTCAGGAAAGAAAAGGAGTTTTGAAGAAACTTTTTAACCAGAGTTTAAAATCTGGCAGGATGATGAGAAGTAAAAAAGAGGGGGTGGAAGTAAGAAAAGGATCAGGAAGGAAGGGATGGAGAAGTGAGGGGAAAGGAGGAAAGAAAGGCAGAGGGGCTGAGAACAAGAAAGGAGAGAGGTGAGGAGGAGGTGAGGAGAGGTGAGGGAAAGGGTGGCAGTGACAGGAGCGAGGATGAAGCGGGAGAGGGAGGAAGAGACAGAAGAAACGAGGAGGGCGGGTCTTCAGGACCTGCACCTGCCCTGTCCTGAGTGTCCTCGTGGTGCGCCCGAGGGGCAAGCCAGGGCCTCCCAGTGGGAGTTTCTCCTCCAAGATTCTGGGCCAGAAGTGGTCCTTGCCTGCTGTTCGACCCTGGGCTCCTGGGAGCTTTTCATTTCTCCCTCGTTATGCACTAGTTTATGACTTGCAATTAGCCTCTCTTTCCATTGTAAGGGAAAGAGAGGTAGGTATTCCCAGGAAAGTTTATTAACTCTGTGGCAGACCCTTGGTTACCTATCCAATGGACACACACACACACACACACACACACACACACATGAACACATGCACACTCACATACATGCCCCAGACCTGTCGAGCCCCACATGGCAGGCGTACTGTTCCACATTGTACTGCACGGACCAAGAACACTCCCATCACTGTAGAAAATGCTACTGACAGCACTGCTCTAGGTTCTTGCCTGAGCCCACATTCTGGTCAGCTGCTCACCTTCCCATCGGCCCTGGAAGGTGACACCCACGCCCATGCCGCCCCAGGGGTGGGTATTGATCAGCTTAAGCCGCTCTTGATAATTCCTATTCTTTGCCAGGAATGGGTTTAGTCTGGGCCTATGATACAGCCCTGACCAATGAGGAGAAGTCTGCTCAGAGAGGAGGGGTAGCATCGGGAAAATCTTCCTTACTAGTAAGCAGAGACACTTGGCAGGAAACACCCCTCTCCTTCCCTTCACCTCATCCTGCCTGTATGAATCCCCCGGAATAGCCACATCTATTTTGCCACTTGCCGGCAGTGAATTCACCAGCTCTGGGGGTCCCGGACTGCTGGGTACGTGATGTCATATATTTTTCTTGTGTTTTTGTTCTGAATTATTAATTGCGGCCCAAAGCATCCTAATATGCATAACAGCTTTTAATGAAAGGATTTATTAGCTACTCCCTGAAAACTGAGACAAGTAGACTGACCCAGGCACAAGATGGGTATTTACATGGGGAGGCAAATATTTAACTTGTGGCAAGCGAGAGGACATTAAACTTGGAATGGGCAGACCTGAAACCTTTACCTTGGACAATTCAACTACTGTCCCTGAAGTCTAGTATTCCCATCTGTAACATGCGGAGAACGACGCATCTTTCATAGAAAAGGTGTGGGGTCTAAAGCAGTTATCATTAATGTTGAAATTAATAATCTCTTTCTTTTGCACAGTTGGTAAATCACCTTGGTTGTCTGATCTGTGAAACTCTATCAGATCAGAATTATTGCCTCCATTTCAGAGTATAGGACACTGAGACCCAGAATGCTTTAAGGTTTACCCAAGGCCACAGCTGATGAGTTGCAGAGCTAGGGTTTGTACCTACAACAAGTCCCGGGCTCTGTCTGCTCTGACCTGGAAGGGGCTGAGTGGCATTCACTCACCTGTTAGAGTGAGTTAGCTTCAGACTGTCTGACTGGTGGTGGTAGCTGAAACCCGGGCTCTAGGAAAGAGGCTAAGGTTGAGGAGGGAGCAGGTGCCTGAGATGCCTGGAGACCTGACTCCACCCAAGGCAAGGAGACCGGTGAGCTAGCTCAGGTGCTATGCCATGATGAGGATACACGGGCTATCGCATTGGTGCTGGAAGCCGGCCCCTCACGAGGTGCCTGGTGTTGGGCAGAGTTCTGCCCGAGGCCTCAGGAGACCTGGGTTCAATTCCCAACTCTGCCCTTTCTAGCTGTGCAATTATGGGCAAGTCACTTCATCTCTGAGCCTCACTTTCCCCACCTGTAAAATGGAAACAATCCTTGTCCATCCCATGTACTAAGGCACTTTATGAACTGTAAAGTATTAAAGAAATCTAAGCAATTGCTTTCAGGGGGGACAAGAACATTGGAAGGAAGACCTATATATGTCTACAGACAAAGCACAAGACCGCTTGTATGGCAGGGCCTGGGTCCCGCTGTGGGGTCACCAGGGACTTGTCTCAGCACCAGGAGAAATAGCAGTTTGCCTGGAAATGCTGACAAAGAGCCAGAGCATGCTGACGGGCAGCTTGTTAAAAAACCAACCTGGTGAGGCTCAGCCCGTTAACGAGGTGTGATCTTCAAAGTGCAGGACCTGGGTGGGTTCTGCGCAGAGTGTGTCAGCTTTGATCCCCCTCCTCCTATAAAATGTTATTTCTGCTCTCGGCCCCTCAAATTCCTAGACGGACGAATCAGTCTAGGCTGCCGGTGGAATTTGAAAAGAATAAGTTTTCAAAAAACCACGCTTGGGAACAATGGTTACCAGAAGTGTCTGGGTCTCGGAGGAGAAACAAACACCCTCGCCCAGGCTTGCAAGTGTTTCCCAAACATCCTCCCCCGTCAGGCCTTCTTCCCCCAGGCCTCCGCCTCACAGGAGGCCTGCCTTTAATGAGGAGCTAGTTCACCCTGTGGTTCTGAGGCATGAAAATAAAATGTGGCCAGATGTACCAGCTGTGTCCCAGAGATCCCCTTGACACCCCTCCCTGGGGAATGAACGGTTCAGAGGTCCGAGGGCTCGCTTTCTCCAGCGTGTTTCTCCCGGAGCAGTGGAACAGAGGCCGGGTCTGCCATGTGGGAGGAACAGCACTCAGCTTGTCTTTTATCTGCCTTTAACATTTTTTAATTGGAATTTTAATTCTAATCAAAGCAGTATATGTGCTTTGTTTTAAAAAGTCAAGTAATACCATAAAATTTATAACAAAAACAGCAGCATCCTGATTTTGAAAACGAGGCAACCATTTTCAATACTTTTCAGAGTGCGTTTAACCTGCATATTTCTATATAACAAGCTTATAATTCTGATTCTTTTTCAATTTTAGACATTAGTCATGGACTATCGAAGATAACAAATTAGTTCTCTTACACCTCTCTCTCAGCTCTAACACACACATACACACAAACATACACATACACACTCGTACATACATACACATATACACATACATGCATATCCATACATCACACAAAGCACACATACACATACACACATATACACAAATCACACATGCACACACATACATACATACACACATATACACACTTGCATACCTACATACACATACACACACACACTTCTCAAACTCTCTTCCTTTTAATATGCAGTCATATCACAATTTTTACTTAAATCTCTGTTCGGTATTGACATAATTATGATTACAGTGCACATAGTACTGTATTCATAGTACTATGATTACATTTTCTTTCTTTTGAACAGCTTTTGTTTTTTTCAGGAGTTAACAATGGCTTTTCTCCTTTCATTTGTTGACTTTCCATGAACCTAGGTTTAAGTCCTTCCTAACTCTCAGTCAGAACTATAAACGTTTCTCCAGCAAGTTCGACCCACCGTGTAAGCCTCGGCTCTTCCATCCTGAATCTTCCCTTCCCCGGCCTCTGTCCTCTTCCTCTGGTCTGACCTGGTTATTCACTGAGCCTGTGTGACTCTGTCATCAGGGGCAATAATGAGAACAAAGGGGGTAAACAGATTGAAGAACGACTGCCTTGGTCAGTGGACTCAACCCTGGGGGAGCAGTGCGTGAGGGCTGGGGAGACAGTAGCCTATAGCAGTGTGCTCAGTGTTGGGGACAGTGACGAGGGTCTGATTAGAGTGCCAATCAGGCCCGCTGGGAACAAAGAGCAATAAGTATTCATTCTGATCATGGAAATCCAAGAAGGCTTCCTGGTGGAGGTGGCGTGCAAGCTGACCCTTGGGAGAGTAATAAGATTTCACTATACTAAAGATGGAAAATCCCACAATGATTTTGGACAGAGGAAACAGTAACAGGAAGGAAGCAGAGACCTGAACGTGCATTGTAAGGAGCGGTCGTGCGTTGCCAGAGCGTGGAGCCTGTGGAAAAGATGTGCTGGGAATGAGGCTGGAAGGGCAGGAGCTAGCCTGGGTGCGGAGGGTGAGGGGGAAATGTGCGCATCTGATGCCAAGCGGAGTGCAAGCGGGTCACACGGAGACCTAATTTATTCCATTCGCATGACCTTGCCAGCTCCGGCAAGGAATATGCACTCTATTTTTTGCTGAAACGGAGTTACCGAATATCAAAGTTTTGAGCAAGAGAGTGTCTCTCTGCTGTGGGAGAATTCAGGGACAGGAGGAGGATCACAGCCAAGAGCTGGAGGAGCTGGAGGAGCTGGAGGAGAGAGTCTTACTCTATGAAATGGAATGTGCAAGAAATGTGTTGTTGTTGTTGTTTTTAAGTCTGTCTTATTTACCAATATATCCCCAGAACCTGGACTTGTGCAGGCACACAATACATTTTGGTGAACATTTGACGAATGAATGCATGAATGCATGCATCTCCCTAAGCTCATAGTTTGGCCATTGCCCCAGGGAGTGAACCCCGGCCTCCTACCCACAAACCCATCAACTACCAGCCCCTTTCCTGAGGACTGGAAATCTCCACTATCTGTTACCACCTCAACTGTCCAGAGTCACTGCCTGTCCCCTATTCTGGCACCATCTCTTCTATAAGCTTAGGCTTTCTCAGAAGCCCCAAAAAGAGATTGTTCCAAATCCACTTCTTTTTTATTCCTGCAAACATCCGTAAAGAGATAGAGCCCAAAAGCCCAACTTCAGTCTCAGAATAGGAAAAAAACCCGATGTAAAAAATAAAAACCCAAAGAGAGCTCATCCTCTCTATTCTTCCACGGAGCAAAAGTAAACATAGATAGACATCTCTGCACTTAGCCCTGTGCCTGCCATGTGATGGGTGCCGCAGCCTTCTCATTGCTGTTAGTAGCCACTGCTGATTGCTGCCTGAGGTCACTAAAGGGGCCAGCTTTGGGTGGGATGCTGTGAGACTCTCCTTCCCTCCCAGCCCATGGGCAGCAGGACCCTGGGAATGATGCCAGGTCAAGGTCATGCTCCCGGTCACCTTGGCGAAGGCTCCACTGACTCTGAGCTCTCTGCACACTCCACTGCCAGGCTCTGGGGAGGCAGACTGTGAGGTCACCTCTGGCAAACGTGCTCTCCTACTCATCCTCCTTTTCTTGAGTCAAAGTAACCCATGATTTGGCCTCCAGGGAAGAGGAGCATAAAAAACAACCTGAAAGGCACAAGGAAAAGAGGTCTGGGGACAGGGCCGACAGGAGTGGGGACATTGTTTTCAGAAACAGACTAAATCCTTGCTCTCTGCAGCCTACTAATTCTGTGTGAAATTGATAGGTTATAAACCACGCCGAGTCTCAGTTTTCCCATTTGTAAATTGAGAATCATAGTCCCTAACTCTTTGGTAGTTGTGAGGTTTAAAGAGGACAGTCCTTGTCCATTAACTGTGTTTTTACTGGTCTGCAGCGAGATAAAAAATAGAAACAAAGGGTAAATGTTCAGAAACATTTATAGCACTTCGAAATTGCCCAACATCCAGGCATAAGACCAGGAGACTTGTCTTACTGAACAGGGTGTAGACCAAAATATTAATCTTTATTGAACTGAAAATACATTTAGAAAAACAAAAACACCTGGTCCTTAACCACCGATGGTTTGGGAAGCACTGTTGTAAAGAGTCTAGCTACCAGCGCACAACATCGTGATTAGAACAGAGCAGCAGTGGGGTTGGTGCACTTGCCCTGTCCCCAGCTGCCGAGGCTGGTCTATTGCAATCTCACCCTTCCTTTCCTGAGGTCTCCTCCGTGCCCGATACCCAGCTTGGGACTGGACTATCACCTTCGACTTGTGCCTCCAGCTCAGCCCTCACATCCAACCAGTTGGCAAAGCTCTGTCTCGCCCACTGCCTGTGTGTCTCTCGTTTCTGCCCTCTTCCCCCAGCCCCTCGGCCACCAGCAGAACACACATCTGTGCCACCAGGAGAATGCTGTAGCCCTTCCCACTCAAATCTATCCTCCACGCTGCCTGCAGAAGGAGTTGGTTTATATTTATTTAAACAAAGTTTTATTTGAGGGTAGTTTTATATTTACAGAAAAGTTGCATGGGTAGTATCAAGAGTTCCCATATACCCTTCACCCAGTTTCCCCTATTGTTAACATTTTAGGGATATATGTGCCACAAGTAATCAATCAACATTGGTCCATTACTATTCACTCCATACCTATGTAGGCGTCATTAGTTTTTCCCCAATGACCTTTTTCTGCTCCAGGTGCCCATCTAGGCCTCACTGCCTTTAGGTATCATGATCCTTAGCTCCCTCTGGTCTGTGACAGTTTCTCCGCAGAGAGTATTTTAAAACAGGCCTCATGGAATCTCACTCTGCAAAAACCTTCAGTGGCTCCCCATTGCTGAATTCCGTGGCCTACCACGACCTGGCCCACACTAGGCAACCTCTTCCATCCATTGTGCTCCCCAACCAACCGCTGCCGACCAACAGACAGCTCTGGGTGTGGCCTGGCAATCCAAATCTGAAGGGCCTGAGGACCAGGAGAGGTGAGAGTGTAAGTCTCAGTCTGAGGGCAGGAGACCAACAGCTCAGCATGAGAGTGGCTTGGCGACTCTCCAAGGCTTTATTGCCGTCTTTTCCTGCTCAGTCTATGAAAACCCTTCTTGCTCTTTAGGAACCAGCTAGAATAAAATCTGCTTAGTCTTGCTGATCACTCACGCATGGCTCCCCCATGGCCCATTCTGTCTGCCTCTACTTAGTGTCGATTCTATTCAACTTCCATATCTTTCTCCCCACTGCATAGAACCCCGCACAAGCCAGGTGGGTTGTAATGTAGCAGTTAAACAAGCAGGACTGACCCAGTTATGCTGTATTAGACAAGTGTTCAGCCTCTCTGTGACTCAATTCTCCTATCTGTAAATGAGGCCAAAAATTCATATTCTTGGTATTGGGGTAGGGACTTAAGTAAGCAATATATGCAGAGTATGTCGTATAGTTAATGCTCAATAAATGGTAGTTATATCAATGTTACTATTGTTAACTTTGTATCTACCCCAGCCCCACCTCCCATACAGAGGAGGCAATCAAGAATTGAATTTTATTTAAAAGCTCTATCACTCTGTCAAGTTTTTTTAAAACATTTATAAAGAGGATACACACACACAAACAATGCTGAACACAATGGAATAAATCACAATGGTGGAATTTCAAGCACCAGCAGAAAAGGTATTTCGGAAGAGGCATTTCTTGTTTGTGCTGCTTGAGTCACACCGTCTGACTATGAACAGTGGCCACAGAGACCTTAGGCCTGGCGCTGGGGAACATTTACCCACTCCACAACAATTTGCTGCTGGCTCTGGTTCTCATACTAACAGTGTGAGCAATTGTCTCTGGGGAGAAATCACCCAGTCAGCCCAGAAGTCAGCTTGGAGGACTGACACACAGGCCCCATTTGAGCAGAAATGGCAAAGCAGGGTTTCCAACCACATAGGCATGCTGCTGTCACATTAGTCATCAGATGTCAGCAGTGAAGGGGTCCTTAGACAGCATCTCGGTGGACAGGTGGGAAAACCGAGGCCCAGAGAATAGAAGGGGCTTGAGCACTGTCAGTCAGCATTCATTCATTCATTCATTCACTTGTTAATTCATTTATTCAATACATATTTGGGGAACATCTTCTTTAAACCAGATCCCATGCCGTTGGAGACAAAATGATGAATTCGATTTCACATTCAAATGTTTTAAAAAGCAGCCTAGGCTCACTGGTAGAGGGACATCGCCAGAATTTTTTCCAGGCAGCCACATGCCCCACACTAGAGACAGGTGACTTGCTGCGCTATGGACGCCTCCTGAATGGCTCGGACCAATCTGTGTGGAGCCCGAACCCCACTCAGGCACCGTTCTTCCAGGCAAAGCTGTGTCCCTGGGAGCCGCCGTTTCCTCCTTTGCCTCACAAGATCAAATTAGTCAGCACTTTATAAAACACCTGGTTCTTCATGCGCCCGCCACTCAGAGGATCAGCTAATAAAACGATGTGGTTACGTTTATCTTTTGTTGTTTCATTTGTTCTGACCCATGGCAGCTGGATGTTAGGGGAAGGATGGGAGCAGGGAATAGACTCAAAGCAGGGGCTCTCTGAAAAGTCGCCAGTGTCATCAGCCACTCAGAGTTTGGGATTGTTTGTTATCACAGGATTACCTAGTATATCCTGACTCATGCGGGACCCCTTTGGGAACCTGATGAAGGCTTGGATCACAGGAAAACTACACATTCATGCGAAATTAAGAAACTCTCAACTTCAATGTCATAAGATTTTCTCTTTTCTAAGATCCTTGATGACACATGACCTCCTCTTCTCAGCCTTGAAATCTGGGGCATGGGTGTGAGTGATGCTGGGCCAGGGGTCATGAAGGTCACGTAGCTGAGATGTGGCAGAGGGGCATTGACCCTATCACAATGGAGCAAGGCCTAGGGTTGTGCAACTGAGTCAGGAGCTAGGGAGAGAGCCTGAGCCAAAGCTTTATTTTTTGGATGCTTTCTTGAGTCTGAGCTTGTTTTCCAGATGCTTTCATCAGCCTAAACTTGTTTTTTGGATACCTTCTGCTGACAGCTACTTTCTAGCCCCTCCTAGTGTGACGGCATCTTGATATCAAAGGGCTGAGGAAGAAAGGGTGCTTGCTTGTTGCTATTGTGAGCAAACACTGCATAAACAATCAGTTCATATTGTTCCAGAGCATGTGACCAACAGCCTGGTGGGAGTGGAGGGAGGGGCATTTTGAGGTCAAAGAAGCCTTACTTGAGGGGCACATCCATAGATGGGAACAGAGAATCATTGCCAAGGCCACGTGCCCAGGACAGAGGATCACAACTGCCAGGTAGAGCTTTGAACAGGAGGGGCTTCAGCACCTTGAAGAGTCCACGCTCTCAGATTGAGTCACACTTGGAGCCTCTCCTGGGTCACACATTCCCCTTTTGCTGAAAGGCCAAGCTGCTCCAGGGCCAGCTGGTGAGTTCAGATGGCTGCCCAGGGATGTCTCTGGCCACTCAAGGGCGTGTACTTGTGAGTGAACGGTGCGGGGTAAAGGAAGGACCTTGCTCTGGGGGTCAGGACTCTTCGTTCAAATCCTGGTCTCATTATCAGGCTCCTGAGTGACAGGTCTAGGTCACCCCTCTCTGGACACCTGGTTGTCTGGCCACTGAAGGTGTTCTCCCCAGCTTTGAAGAGTCTCACTCAGAGGCCTCTGCCTGCTCAGGATCAGGAATGACTTCCAGGGAGTTGGCAAGTGGCCAGCTGGTGGAGCTGGACCACCTCCTCCTGTGAGATGCTCAGGCCTTAGGCAGGGGCCACAGGAAGCATCCTTCTTCCCAGTATCTCTCCACTGGTTATTATTATTCAATGTAAGACAAGGAGACCACTCAGCTGCAATTGCAAACTCAACTAAAGACCTGAGATTTCTAGAGCTTCACACTTGTAGGATGACGCAATGTTTTCTATTAAAATGCAAATGCCCACAGATAGATATAACTCTTGAAGCCATTATCAGTTATATATACCTTAGTATAGGCCTTCTTAAGAGCCAGCTGGCAGAGAGCAGATTTGGATAAAAGAGGAAGGAAACTTGAGTGTCCAGAGGATGGGAACACATTTGTATGAGAATATAGCAATAATATGGGTGACAGCAAACACTCTACATGATGTGCCCAGCACTGTTCTAAGCAACAGATGTAGATATATAGATGTATTCATTTAATTCTGACAATACTCCTATGGCGCAAGTGTTATTATCATCACCATTTACAAATGAGGAAGCTGAAGCACAGAAAGGCCATGTGTGCTGACCTTTGCCCCTCTAGGTCCACCCTCCACCTGTCTCCCTGTTGCTCTGTGCCTAGAGAGGCTCATCTGCAGTCAGCTTTACTTTCCCGTGTCTTCTGGCTTCTAGCTGGATTCAGCCAAAGGGGCCGCTGGCGGGAGGAGAGGGAGGTCAGAGCATTCTCCTGGCTTCCTCCTCACTGGCCACAGTTTTCTTTTCTGGCCACAGCTCCCATCCTATGGCCCACTCCCAAGGTGACAACTCTCGCCAGTTACCATCACACACTCCCTGCTCTCACCCCTTCCATCCTCGAGGTCGAACACCCTGCTCTGTAGGCTTCCCCATCCTTTGTGGGTTTCCTTACTCCTGTGCACACCTCTGTAAATAGCTCCTTCTTTAAACTTTGCTCAGTTAAACCCCGTGAAGAGCCATCTGTTTCCTGTGGGACCCTGTTCAACATCAATCATCTAATAAGAGGCAGAGCCAGGATTCAAAGCCTGGCAGTCTGCCCTCAGGCTACCAGGAGCCTCTTGTCAATCAAGGCCAGCAACCCACAGACCTGCTGTACAACAGGGTGTGTAGGATGAAATCCCGCAGGCCTGGGCCTGAAGTAGGTGTCTATGGTGAACACAGCCCACTGGATGTGCTTAGCTCAGCAGGATGCTCTCACCAGGTGAAATTCGTAGCCGTGAGACTATCTGAGGGTACGAAATTACTGTCACTCACCTTGCACTCAATCCTGAGTGTTCTTTGAGTGAAATGACAGCCATGATCACCCAACACCATTTAAATTCTCTCCCATCACCAGTTGTTAGAGCATGCGTGATTTAATCCTTGGAAGTTATGAAACCTGTGCTTTATGTGAAAGGGCATGTATAGATGTAGCAAGGTGGTGCAGACCCAGAGGGGAGGGAATATTACTATTAAACATGCCTTGAATCATGGATGGGGTAGAGGTTTCCATAGAGGTCACTGGTATCCACCCCCTGCATCTGGGTACCCTTTCCTGAATCAGCCCACACAGGTGGTCATCTGTCTGATTCTCCAAGCTTGAAACCACTTCAAGAAGCCTCTCTGGCCAGCCAGCCAAGCCCATAGACAGTGTTCTCTTCCTTCTTCAAATTCATAGGATGGATAGATTTTCCCTCAAAGTTCTGCCCATTCTTTTGAATGGGAGCCCCTGCCAGAGTTCAGCATCCTCTCTCTACAGTCTGTTGACAAAAGAATACACCTCTAAAACCTGACAAAATTATCTAAGCACCAAGGAATGGCCATACTGACCTCGGCTGCTCCTCCTACACCAGAGCACAGTAGACCACGTAGAAGCCAGATGGGCCTTGAGACCATTCAGTCCAGCCTCCTCACTTGCAGAGGGGGAAACTGAGATTCTGAAAAGGGCGTGACTTGCACCAGTTCTTCTGGCTCCCTGTCCACTGGTTTTCTCTGGCACCCAGCTGCCAGGAGAGGCATTGGGCTCTGGAAAGGCAGGCTGGCAATTTTTACTGGAAGGAGCCAAACGTGAGGTTGGCAGGAGGGGTCGAAGCTCAGTGTCCTCGCCACTGACATTCCAAGGCTCCTCCGCTGGAGGCTTTCTTTGGAGCCCAAAAGCTGGTAATTGAGAAAAGTCTATGTGTGACTCATGTGACAAATGCTGTTTTTGTTTTTCCTTTCTTAAAAATCTCAACTATTGGCTATTTTTATTTCAGGGCCAGATTCGATTTTATCGGTTTCTTTCTCCATCCTGGGATTCTTTGCCCTGTTGACATGAGAACCCGGGTCTCCCTCCTAAGTGATCATGAAGGTGCTCGACGGTCAGGACGATAACAGAGGGGCGCACAGGCCACCACAGTAGCCACAGCCAAGGCAGGACTGAGGTTCCACGCCCCACCCTCACTCCCAGCCCAGCCCAGAATGCCTGCCTTGCCTGCCCTGTGTTCTTATCCTCGAATGACCCTGCAGTCCCCCAAACTTGAGTCTTCTGGGGACCCAGACCTAGAGCTCCTCACTCGAGTCCCACCTTGGTGCCCCTCCTCCAGAAGCCTTTCTCCACAGGCCCTGTCCTGCGTCCCTGCCACCAGACTTCTCCTGGCATCTTCTGGCCTCCCTGCTTCTAGACTCGGCACCCACACCCATCCCCCACAGAGCTACCAAATCTATCTTTTATTTTTCAGTTTGTATCTAATCAAAGTACCACATACACATTATTTTTTTAATAGTGCTAAAAATCGATGAAAACTCTAGTCCTCTCTGTCCCCTACCCTTGGTTCTTCTCCCTAGTGGCACCAATTTTCAATACTTTTAGCTCTCTTTTCTGGTTTGAATTTCAAATTTTTAAGAAGAATTATATATATATATATTTACACTGCTATTTCTTGAATTGTTTAGTTTCAGCAGAATCTCCTGGTTTCTCATTTCCAAAAGCACGGTTTTTAGTTAAATCGGTGAGCAATGTTCACGTTACTACACCTATGTGGAAACTGTTCCTGGTGGGTCAAGTAGTGACTGTGTTTACTCCCTTCACATGTCACTGTTTCCCTCCTGGATTTCATCCCTTAGACCTGGGCCTTGGAGGCTTCTGCCCTGGGCCCCACACTGCACCTCTTCTGACTGCATTTGTCTGGAAGGACTAAGGAGTTCACAGGTCCAGAGCAATGCCCCTTTCGGGGGCCCACATCCTTCCCCTCTAGACCATGATTTAGGCTCCTGGGACACCAAAATTCCTCGGTCAAGTAACCCCAAGCCCACATGCAGGAAGTCTTCTCTAGAACCATCTCTCTTGAGCCGAGTCTCCACTGCTGTGTGCACACCCCTGGGTCCGGTGGTGGCCAACAAGTAGGTACTTTCTGGAGGGATATGAATCAACTTGGACCTGAAACCTGGTGTGTCCACATGCATGTGCGCAAGCCTCATCATGTGACGGGATGTGGGGGCGGGCCTCACACCAGAGGCAGGATTAGACTTAATAATGGCTTTCTTCCTTTCCCCGCCCCTTCCTCTAAGTACTTGGTTTTCTGTGTTCCTGTAGCCATTGTCCTACAGTGTTCAAAAAATGCTTGTCAATATTTATCGGCAGTTTTACCAAGTGCTTCAATTCTTCAAATCATCTAATCCTTCCATTATATTTTCCCGCCTCTAAAGAAGAAACCCTCAACACCTCCTGGATGCAGGCAGAGTGCTAGGTGATGGGGAAACACACAATGAGCAAGGCACAGTTCCTGCCCTCCAGGAGCTTGCTTCGGTGCAGCTTTCTGAACGCTATGCAGGTCCAGGCACCTGTGGTAGGTGGGGCGGGGGCGGAGGCGAGATCCAGATATACAGAGGAAGACAGGTAGATTGGCCACAGGGTGTGATCTTTCCACCTTATTGATCCATAAACTTCTTAATGTGAAATTTGTTTAAACAAATGGAATGAGAGAAACGTAAAACCAATAAGAGAGGTAGAAACAACTTGTTTACGGAATTTGGGGGTGGCCCAAGGAACAATTTGAGAACCATTTCTCCAGGCTCTTATACCAAGGGTGTTTATGGTCATGTTGCCTTTTTTGCAATTGTAAATGGCAAGTAGAAACATCGCTTGTTGCTACTTGCTCCATACACAAGTTGAAATTAAGCCAAGGACTTTATCCAAGCTGGGGAACAGAGGCTTCTTACTACTACTTTAACTCGAAAGAGTAAATGGCTAATAGGAGATGTGGGGGGGCAGGGGCAGCACCATGCTGGGGAGCGTTTGATTCAACAGAGCTGGATCCCATGCTTTTCTAATCATATCATGGAAATACCTACCTGCTTCAAAATATATGGGAGCCCCCGTCTGCCTGGTATCCATCTCTCCATCCGTTCTTCCATTCACTCATTCATCACACACCAGGTATGCGGGTTCCGTGTTAGGTGTTTGGAGCTACAGTTGGTAACTTGACCCCATCTTGGAGTCAGTAAATGAGATAAGGCATGTGGCACGAGGCAGGTACCAGGCAAGTGTTGGGAGTGGTCCCCCTCAGCTGAAGGGATCAGAAAAGGTTCTCTGTGGAAGATGGCGTTTAAGCTAATCCTCGAAAGCTGGTGAGACCTGGATATGGGGAATCAGAGGGAGTCCGTTTCCGGCCAAGGCTCTGCTTGGGAAGGCATGAAGAAAAGTTCCTTTTGGCCAGAGCGTAGATGGGGTGGAGCAGGTTAGAACAGTGGTGAAATCCACACACCCCCAAACCACCCGGAACCCAGACCCATTTGGACAATAGTAGTTCACATGTGCATCTGTGTCACCTGAGACCCTTTTCTAGCATCTTCCATGTGCATGTCTTGTCCTACCAACTCTAGCATGAGCCCCACAAGTGCCAATGCTATTTCTTCTGTCATGGGACAGGTCAGCTGCATAAAGGGGGCACAAAATAAATGCTTGCCTCCTTCCTACATTCATTCACTCAGTGGATGTTTGTTGAGTACCCACAGGCCCTGTTCTAGGTACCAGGACACAGAAGTAAACAGAACAGATGCTACCCCTTGCAGCATTGACACTTCAATGAAAAGCAGGCGCAGGCGCTTTCATGGCTGGCCAGAAAGTCATTCCCCCACTTACCCTAAAGACTGAGAAAAACAAACAAGGTCTCTGTCTGGACACCCGGTGGGCCTGGATTCTAATCTCAGCTCCTTGCTTAGCTGTGAGACTTAAGGAAAGCCCTGTGCCTCTCTGAGCTTGTATTCCTGTTCATGGAAACGATGTTCATGATCTTACTCCGCAGTGCTGGGGCTAAAATGGGACGACCTGGAGAAGCGTCCAATACGGCGTCCAGGCCTGGGAGTGGCTCAAGCACTAGTTTCACAAGTGTCCGTCCCTTTCCCTTTTCCACCTTGAGCCCTCAGTTTTCTCATATTTATAATGACCTGTTCAGGCCAGATGATTTACTTGCAAAGGTTCTTCTCACAACTATAGCATCTTGGGATTCCAAAAAGGCAGGGGCAGTGGGAGGGCTTGTGTATTATTCTTTGCAGTAAATCAGCACCTGTATGAAGTCACCTCTCCTCCTTGGCGTTCATCAGGCTTTTCCCTTTTTGTGCCGAGAAGTTTGGGACGTGCCAACCCCCCAAAGCCACACTGGCTGCTTCTCTGAGTGTAAATGACTTTACCATCCATGTGCAGTTTAACCATCCCCCGACAATCCCATGGAGAGAAAAACAGCCCCTACTTATGCAATCCTGTCTGGAGAGACAGACGGCTAAAAATATTTCATTTTCGTGTGTGTGGTGGGGGGCTGACAGGGAGGGGCTGTGGGAAGGTGGGTCGCATTCCCAAATGCTCTGGATGTTTCTCTGCGCTTTGCTGGGAATACAAGAAATAACATGAGAGGTGCAGCTCTGGCCACCCCGAGTCTATCTGATGACACTCTCAGTCCAGGATTCTGAAATAACCTCTGCCTTCTCCTTCCTGGATCATATGCCCATTCTCAAGGTGCTATCCCAGGTCTCAGGACTAGACGCATTGATGTGCCCACCCAGATTCTCTCAGCTCCCATCCTCCAGCTTCTTGGAGATTTGCTGCTAGTGGCTAGCACCCATGACCTTTAGCACATTGCTCTTGGACACAGAACGGGCTCACCGCAGGGAGGGCTAGACGTGGCAGGAGTTGATCTCCACACAACTCCCCAACCCCGTAGCCAGTGACTGACTGGTATGGGAGTCCTGAGGTATAATTCCCACTTCAAAACTCCCCTGGAATCAGGCTGAACCTGGGACTTCACTTTCAATTGCCTTCTGCTTGTCTGCGTCCTCTGGCCTACACTGCTTCACCCATGCCGTTACCAATTTTCTGTGGGAGCACACTCTTCACCAGTCCATTGCATTTGACGCCTCAGCTCCAAGTCTGCTCTTGGGAGAACCACACCTACGAAGCCCTCCTGCCAAGAGCTCATCCTGACTCCAGACCAGCTGCCTTTTCCGCACTTTCCTAATGCGCCCTTCTCTGGTCATCAGCAGCAAGCTGTTAAGTGCTCCCTTTCCAAAAACACTTGTCCTTTTTTCTAGTCACTAGTGCAGTGGTTCTCCGAGTGTGACACTGGAATGACCTGGGTGTTTTGGTGAAGGAGATGATCAGCCTGCCCTACTCCTCAGGTTATTCTCATGAGCACTGTATTTTAAGAACGCCTGCCTGGAGGATCTTGGAGTGTTCCCTATCTCTGTTGCCAGACCACAAGCTCATTGTAAGATAATAACTATTTTCTTACATTTTGTGCAAAATGCTTTGATACGCATCTAGCCATTTGATCCTCCCAACGCACCATGTGCTTAAAAAAGTAATTTTTATCCTCAAGAAAGTTAAGTGGGAGGGTAGAAAAGATTCAAATTTTGGATGGGTGGTCTAGATGACCTTTATGGATGACCTCCAACTATGACCTTTTAGTGTATTCTGTTTTAATATCTCTTAATCAAATGATTAAGGGTGGAGGAAAAGAGCAACGATTTATATGCATCTATTTAAGTATAGATCTATTTAAGTACAACCATTCAAATAGATTATTGTTGTTATCACATCTACTTGTGTAATAAATAGGTGAATAAATATATTTATTCATAAATAAATAATAAAACAGGCTCAAAGTATTTAAAGGAAATAATAATCATGGTACTTTTTAAAGATCCAATGACAGAAACCACAGTGAAATTAGCATAATTAGAAAAGGATATTTTTTTCAGTAGCTGGCTTCAAGCCTGGCTGGATCTACAAATTCTAACAATATCAAGTTATTTCTTCTTCCATGTGCCTGGGGAAGAAGCTCCCAAGCAGTTTCCCTGTCATTCTTAAAGTCATGGTCCTAGAGGAGAAGAGAGTGCCCTTTCTGATAGCTCTTGGAGAAGAAGAAAGTGATAAAAAATAAGGAGAAAGAGAAAGAAAAGAAGGTAGCTTAGGGAAGATTCTGACTGGTGCTGCCTTGACCTCAGCCCTGTGCCCAAACCTGGCCAGCAAGGACAGGTCAAACCCATCTGAACCACAGGGAACAGAGGAAAGGATCAGGGCAGACCAAAGGACTGAGTCATAAATGACTTGCCAAAGGACTTAGTAAGTGGTAAAGTTGAGATTTGAACCCAGGTCTTCTATCTCGATGCTGAGGGTTGGTTCCTGTACACCATGGCTATGATCCAAAGTACTTAGCCAGTACCGCAAGCATCATCATGGTCAACATCAGCAGCTGTTAACTCCATAGGCCATCTTTAACTTTTCAAATTACTTTGACCAACACTCCATTTTCCCCTATCCCCAGAAAACTATGGGGCCTGTAGATTAATTGTAGATTCATATGCAGTTGTGAGAAATAGTATAGAGGGATTCCATGTATCTTTTACCCAGTTTCTCTCAATGGTAACATCTTGTAAAACTGTAACTGAACTATACTGACATTGATACAGTCGAGAGACAGGGAATAGTTCCAACCACAAGGATCGCACATGATGTCCTTTCAGAGCCACATACACTTCTTTCCTGTCCCCATTCCTGGGAACCACTGGAAAGCCACATGTTTTCTATTCCTATAATTTTTTCATTTAAAGAATGCTATATAAATGGAATCATACAGTGTAGAGCTTTTTGGGATTGGCTTTTCCACTCAGCATAATTTTCTGGAGATTTGGTACAGTTGTTGTGTGGAGGATCCATAGCTTATCCCCTTTTCCTGCTGAGTAGCACTCCCTGATGTGGATGTACCACAGTTTGTTTAACCATTCACCTGTTAAAGGACACCCGAGTTGGTTCCAGTCTTTGGTTATTGTAAGCAAAACTATTGGTAACATTAATGCACATGTTTTTATATGAACATAATTCTTCATTTCTCTGGAAGAAGCGCCCAAGTGTGCAATTGTTGGGTCATATGATAGTTGCATGTTTAGTCTTTTAAGAAGCTACCAAGCTGTTTTCCAGAGTAGCTGTACCATTATTTTACATTCTCACCAGCAATGTATGAGTGATCCAGTTTCCACGCTGTCACTGTATTTTATTTTAGCCCTCTTAAGAATAGTGACATCTCACTGTAGTTTTAATTTGCATTCCCTTAATGGCTAATGAGGACAATCATCTCTCTGTGTGCTTAATAGCCATCTGTGTATCCTCTCCAGGAAAATGTCTGTGCATGCCATTTGCCCTTTTCCTAATGGGATTGTTTGGGGTTTTAACTGTTGAGTTTTGAGAATGCCTTACATATTCTAAATACTAGTCTTTTGTCAGTGATGTGGTTTGCAAATATTTTCCCTCAATCTGTACCTTGTTTTTCATTCACAGGGTGAAACAAGGTATTTTTCAGAATAAAAGCTTTTAATTTGGACGGGGTCCAACTTATAAAATTTTCCTTTTATAGATCATGCTTTTGGTGTCAAGTCTAAGAGCTCTGTCTAGCCCTAGAGAGCAAAGATTTTCCTCTATGCTTTTTACTATAAGTTTTATAGTTTTATGCTTTACATTTAAGTCAGTAAAATTTTTTGTACAAAGTGTGAGGTTTGGATCATGATTCATTTTCCTGCCCTATGGTTGTTCAATTACTTCAGAACCATTTGTTGCAAATGTTACCCTTTCTCTGTTGAATTGCTTTTGCATCTTTCTTAGAAATAAGTTGGGTACATTTGTGTGGGTCTGTTTCTGAGTTTTCTATGGTGTTCCATTGATCCACATGCCTATCCTGCCACCAAAACTACACAATCTTAACTGCTATAGTTGTTTCGTAAGTCTTCAAGTTGCATAGAGTGGTTTCTTCCAATATTTTTCTTTTTCAAATTTATTTTAATTCTTCTAGTTCTTTTGTCTTTCTGCATAAATTTTAGAATAATCTTGTCTATATCTACAAAGTATCTTGCTGAGATTTTGGTAGGAATTGCGTTAAACCCATATATTATATTGATATCTTTACTACACTGAGTCTTCAATCCATGAGTATATTTATATTATTAATATAGAGCAGCACAATACCACTTTTATAAAAATTAAAAACAAAGCACACTGCAATTAAACACACATCTTTGCTAAACACATTTTTAAAACAAGGAGATAATGAATACAAGATTCAAGACAGTGGTTATCTCAAGGGAGACGGGAGCGCAGGTTACCAGTGTTCTTTTTCTTGGTATTGGGTGGTGATTTGATGGCCTTTATAAGTACCTACGTTAAAAAAAAATAGACAATGACTACAGCAATGACGAATGTGTGTCACGAACCATACAGACATATTCATGTGCAGATCCTGAAGCTTATACAATTTGGGAGAGGGGAGACACTCTGAGAAGAAATATACAAAATACAAATATAAAACCAGGAATAAAAGTGAATGTTTACTTAGATTGGAAATCACAAATTGTAAGTTTTTAAAATATGAAAAATGACACAAAATTCACAAAACATTCTTCTAGTGATTACCATGATATTTTTATTAGTAGTAATAATTAACAATCTAACATACCTCAATGATACTGATACTCTTTCCCCCGATATTTGACCATTTCTGACTGCATTCCTTGTGATCACCTTTTTAAATAATAAGGATTTTATAAAATCTTTTCCTAAAAAGAAGAGAGATAATTCAGCCTTTCCTCTGGCCTGTGTTATCAGAATGCGTTTTGTGGTGTTGATAGCTTGGAACAGTAGGCTTCACAGCTTGGTAATCGTAATATCACATAAAGAACTTCCCCTGAAGTTTCTTGTTCAATTGGTGCTTTATGCTCAGGGGTCATCACCAGGCACCTGGTCCAATTCAGCCCAGCCATCACAGTCACCCCCACCTGCGAGACAGGTATCCAAGGAGCAGAATGATGGTAAAGCTTGGATCGTGGTGGTGTTGCCTTCAGAGTCTTCAACACGGGTGTTGGTAGCAGGGCCAACGCCCTCAACGACGTCCCCCAGGGGCGGGTGTTGGGACCTCCAGGAATGTGAGGTGGTGCTGGCACCACCAGGCCGCTGGTTACGACATCTTCTGCCTTCAGTAGACAATGCTCAGCCTTAGAAGGGCCCTGTAAGAGAGTGACCCTGAGGTTTCATTAGCTCCACTGTCCGCCTCTGGAACCACGGCTTGTGAGTAATGTATTCTGCTCCCCTGCGGTCGCTGTAAGGAGACCTTTCCAGCAGTAAACCAGTGGAGGTTGCTGCAGCTCTCTGCGGCTCCCTCTGGAGGGGAAACTACAGCTTGGTCACATAACCCAAGGCACCAATGGCCTCACCCACATTTACTGCCTGGCTACTCTTTTATTCAACAAATATTTAGTGAGCATCTCCTATGTGCCAGGCTCTGTGCTAGGCACTAAGGTACCACAGTAAAGTTTCTTTGGGAAAGCTTCCTTACAGAGCTGGCATTGGTTTAAGTCTGGGCACGTCTCCCTCTCAGGGTTAAGAGTTCCCAACCTTAGACCTCCTCGACCATCAAGTGTCTCTTTCACAGACGCCGGGCACCTTGGTTCATCTGTGTCTGTGTCCTCAGTGCCCAGAACACTGGTCATCACACAGCTGGAGTCAGTGTTGAATGGAGCTAGGCAACCAGAAAAACCCAGGGCAGGCAGACCTGGAGGCCGTGTTCTGAAGGAGCCTGGTGAGGAAATCAGAACCGAGACTTCAGTACTGACCTTAGACACATACGAGACTGATATGACCTCGGTTTCTGAGGTTCCACAGGAAGCTGGCTACACCAAAGTGGATCTCTCTTCACTCTGCCCCCAGGACAATGGGAAACCTCAGTGGGGAAGCAAGGAGAACTTTCCCAAGGAGAGAGGGTGGGTGAAGGAAGAACATCTGATATTTGGGAGCAGACAGTGCCAAACTCAGATCTCAGCGACGCGGCTCACCTCTCAGTAGACTTGGGGCCTCCCTGAACTCTATACACTCATGAGCTCCTTCTCTGTGAGTGAGGATGACACTGGCCCAGCAGTGTCTTCTGAGAGGGAAGAGGGAAGGCTGTCCATCCACAAAGTCCACAGTAGCTCAGTATAGACTCTCAGCCCTTCTGGTCACCACAAAGCCTCTCACTCCCCAGGCCTGATCTTAGCCTGAGCATGAGCTCCAGAAAGGGCAGAGCTGGTCCTTCTTCCCACTGGTCATCTAGGACGATGCCTGGGGCATAGTGGAACAAGATAAATATTTATCGAAGGATGGAGGAAAAGATTATACTGCGGGACTATAATGAGCATACGTTTGTATTGTCAAAATGACACATCACTAGGCTAGTTGCTTTGGTTAAAACAACTTCCCAACTATAAAAAAATCTGACCTCAAAAATGTGTTTTCCACTCTTCAGGAGGACAAATGCCAATTCAGTGCTATTTGAAGAGCTCTCTCCTTTGTTGATGCTATTATTGCTAACTCACTGTGAAAAGTTCGATTGCAGACTAGGAGCAGTGCAGAGCTGGACCGGAACGAAACTGTCATAGGTCTCTCCTCAGATGTCAGAAAGTACCACATCCTCTTCCCTCCTTTAACCTCTCTGCTTCAGATGTCCCAACTAACCTACCAAAAGCCTTTGTTACCCCAACCTAATCTCCACTCCATACTTAACAATCTTTGTGTAACAAAAGAAGGAAGGTGACCGTGTGCATGTATGCGTGAGTGTGTGAGTGTGTGAGTGTGTGTGTGTGTGTGTGTGTGTACGTGTGTGAGTATGTGTGACGTCCCTTTCCCCTGTCAGGTGTTCAGAACACATGTTTCAGTTGTGCCTTTGGTGAGCCCTGGAGCTAGGCCCTCCATTCTGCCATATCCTATTTGTCAGAAGAGGAGCCAGCACACCATGTTCATAGGTATGGCACCACGTAAGGATCACCAAACTTACAAATTACCTGCTCAGAGGCTCCCCAGCCTTGTCCAGGTTGCCTGGACCCATATAAAAATCTATCTTATCTCCCTGTATACCCGGATCTACAGCTCACTTCCCTAAATATCAGGCTCACACCGTCTCACCCTGATATTCACTTCCCTCTCTGTCTTCCCACCTCACTCCCCCCGCCCCCCAGCTAACAACTACTACCTGTATATTGGCTGTTGCACTACTGCACAGGTCCTGGCCCCCTAGTCTGATATAAGATCCAGTCTCATCTTGGCACAGTCCCTGATCACCTTCAGAGTCCCATGCTTCCCTCACCCATTCTCTACTCTTGGAGTTCTCCTTTGTGACCACCTCCTGAGTCACCTCTCTCTGTTATGCCTCAACCCCATATCGCATTGCAGTTTATTCCCCAAAAGGAGAACTAGCATCACTCACCTGCCGCTTTTGTCTCCTTCTTTGTCTCCTCCTTTTTTGTTCCTATGGGCTTCTTTCTTTTCCATTAGAAAGTAAGCTCTATGAGGGCAGGATATCTGCCTGTTTTTTTCACCAAAATATCTCCAGTGCCCGCCCAAGGTAGGCACTCAATAAGTATTCCTGAACCCAACGCATATTATGGTTGAGCAACTGGCCAGTGGATTTGGAAGTAACTCAATTTATCGGCTTCTGGAAACTCTAGTAGCTCCAGAAATGATGTAACTAGAGCTCCAGGAAAGGAATATTCTATTACATGGTAAACAATTTCCTCTCATTGAAGAAAAAACCCACTTCTGTCCTCCCACCACCAACATCTTCAAGAATTCCATCATTTTTTTTTTTTTTTTTAGACAAATCCAGTCGGGGAGTAAGGGCAATAAAATGTGCAAGGGGTCCCAATTTTATGAGGTGCATCTCAGGTTTCCTTAGAGCTGTGGTTTGCCATTTTAACTGTGCATTATAATTCCTGGGAAGCTTGTTTAAAACACCATTCCTGGATTCTATCCCCAGAGGCTTGGTTTGAGTAGGTCTGAGAGGAAGCCCAGAATCTGCATTTTTATATAATCTCCCTAAACGATTTAGAGGCCAGTGGCTCTCACAGCTCACTTTGAGAGACTGTATCTTAGAGCTTATTATAGCAAATGAAAATTCAGCTGAGTGTGGTCAGATAGGGCTGACGCGAAGGGATGTTAAGGGGAGCTCGTTGATAAATCCAATATGGTAGAATCAGACACACTGTGAGCCACAACTGGAAAAGGACACATATAAAACCTGAAAGGACACACAGACACACCGCCGAGAACAAATTCAGAAGCCTGACATGGAGTTCTCGACAAGGCCGAAGACCGGAATAAACTGAGGGATGTTTCTTAAAGGAACTCAACGTGCGGTTTAGAGGATTTTTTCTGTAAAGGAGAGTTTGGACTTTGGAGGAGCTGTTCCAGAGGTAGAAATTATAGACAGATTTCAGCTCAGCATAATAAAGGACTTTATCACAGACTCACCCTCCAGTGGCATTGGCTCATGATTTGCTAAAAAATTGAAGAAAATTGTGTTTACCATAATTTCCTTTTAGAGAAAGCACTCCATAAAGCTAGAAAGAGGAATAATGACCAGCAGGTGGGCTTAAGAGTGGACTAAACCCCCATAGGGAAAACGTCCACGGTGAAATGTGATTACTGCTGTTAAGTCACTGCTGAGAAAGGCAAATCTGGAAAACTGCGAACTTTTATTTCCCTTCATGGTGAATGTGAGTTTGGGCTGGCGTTGAACTGCTGGACAGAGTAGTTACGAGCTGTATGGAGAAAGGGTAGAGGAGGAGTAGCCCTGCAGCTTGAGGGGAGGGCGAACCTTGGGGACAGCAGATCTTGTGAGATCTTGGGGACTGTCATTGCTTTGTAGCGGAGCGTAACATATGACCCTGCTTTCATCCTTCCTCAAAAATCTTCATTGGGCTTTATGGTTTCTGCTAACGCTCTGGGCAGTGGATTTGCTTTGATGGATATGAAAAAGTCTTGGTTCCTGATCAACAATAACCTGGGACGAAAACCAAAGCTTGCTCACAAAAGAAGAATCAAATATGAGTCTTAGTGATGTTGATGGCTATGAGTAATTAGGTGCCTACTGTGCGGCAAGCACTACAATAAGTACATTAAATGCAGTATTACATTTAATTTTCACTATAATCCCATAATGTAGAAACCGTCATCTCTGTCTTTCAAGGAAGGAAACGAAGCCTCCAAAATGTTAGATGGCTTGTTCAGTGATGAAGCTGGGATTCCAACTCAGGCCTGTCTAACTTCAGGGTTTGTGTTTTTAAATATTACTTCCGCCTGTCACCAGACTGTTCAATCTGAGGCTGGTGGCCCTGTTGGCCATGTGGTAGAAGGACTTCTGCAATAACAGGAGTTTGGGCCATGGAATTATGTCTGCACATAACTACATTGGACATAAACGCGCGCACGCGCACACACACACACACACACGCACACTTTGAGAATGTGTATACGTGTCTTTCCCATACTGAACCAACCACAGCCCCCAACTCTGTCATGTCTTTTTCTCCGAGCCCCGTGAGACCTCCATTAGGAGCTTCAGGGTCATGGGAGTTTGGCGCCAGGAAAAATGAGCATTTGCTTCCCTCACTCTATAAATATTGACTGGGCACTTGTCCTGTTCTGAGCAGGGCACTAGACACTGAGGATAAAGGAGTGAGCAAAAGCAGACAAGCTGCTGTTCTCAAGGAGGAGACAGAGATTAACCAAATAACCACAAAGACAAATGTGCAATTGCACTATGACTCTGCTGTGATGGGGAGGAATTTGGAGCTAGGAGCGGGGACCCTGAAGGACTGAGACTGGGCTGGGCTTGGGAACACATAGACCAAGATCTGAGGACAATCAGGTGTTGTCAGGTAACAGATGGAGAAGAGCACTTCAGGCAGAAGGAACAGCATGTACAAGGGTCCAGTGGTGGGAGACAGTGTGGTCTTGGGAAACTGAAGGCAGACTGTTGCTGCCTGAGCAGCAAAGGAGGAGAAACTAAGCCTGAGAAAAACTGTAAGCAGGCAGACCAGGCAGGATTTGGGAGGCATGACAGTGCCAATTCCTGAAAACAGTGAGGAGCCATTGATGGGCTTCAAAGAGGGGGCACAGAGGAGTCATAATACATTTACATTTCAGAAAGGGAACTCTGGCTTCCTGGTGGGAAGGAGTTGGAGGGGGACTAAGAGGGATGCAGTGAGCCCTGATGGACGGCTTGGTCCAGAGCCGTCACCATCAGATATGGTGGTGACAGATGCCGAGATCTTTCAGGAACGAATACCAGACTTTCACCAGCCCAGAGCCCTCTGCCCCTTCTTTAGGGCATTAGATCCAGAAGGAGATGCTCCACTTCTTGGTCCACCAGGGAACAAAATAAGTACCTGGAGGTAGCAAGAATTCACTGCTTTGTCCTCCTAAGAACCATCTCCTCTTTGGCTTGGCTCAGGCATTCTGTTAAGTGGTGGAGGAATCGGGGAGGGTGAAGAAGGGAGGCTCTCTAATTTCTGGGCCATTTTCCCATTTTTTGTGGGAAAGTGCCCTGCAGTTATCTGTAAAGATTGTCAGATTGTCTGGCAGAAACCCCGGCTGGGGCCCTTTGAGGAGAAGAAATGCATGATTCATTTAGTGGGATGGAGCCAGAAAGGTTTGAGATTAATGAGGGGGGCTAGAGAGAGACTGAGGGTGAGGGGTGAGGAGTGAGGAGCATAGAGTCCCCCAGGCAAGAGAGCTCTGGAGAGCATGGCAGAGACAGTGAGGAGGTAAGAATGAGGCCCAACAGTGCCCCAGGCGTGCCAAAGCAGAAGGCAGGCTCCTGTGTGCCACTTCCCGGAGGCAAAGCTGCTAACCAAGGAGCCAAGAAATAATAAGATAGGTCTGATTGAGTGACTGATTCAGCAGTGGGGTTGCTCTTGGTTCAGGCCCAGCCTGGAAATTACAGGCCTGTGTTGCAGCTTCCGGGACAGCTACTGGAATCAGGGGCCTGCTGGTGACTGTGGTCAATGGCCACATGGCCCTGTCCGCCTTCCTGGGCCATGGTCATCAATTGGGGGAGGGGCTCTGACTCTTGGCCCAGGCTGAAGAGCTACAACCGTGAAGGTTCTGCTAGGCCATGAAGGCCCCCCAGCAGCGCAGATGTCACAGAACACTCCCTCTGCTACCCACTGAAAGGGTTCATCTGGCTTCACCTGAGGGTGAATTCTAAGTCTATTCAAAGTGGTTGTAAAAATGCAGATTTGGTGGATGCCCTCATGGAGCAAAGGAAGATAAGAAGTAGCGTTCTATTCCTAGCCCTGCCATTGTTGTGTTTCTTTGGAAAATCCAATTCCCCTTTCTGAGCCTCAGTTTCCCAACATGAAAATGGAGACAATAGTATCTGCTTTGGCTCACAAGACTACTGTGATGGCCAAAGATAAAAACTTTAAGGAAAAGCAAAATAACATCCCATCTTCCGTTCACCTATGGAAAAAAGAACCATTAGCCCTACATTAGAGATGAGAAAGTAAATGCTCAGGGTGGTTAAGTATCTGACTACGATCCATGGATGGTGAGCAGCTGAGCCAGCACTCCAGCCACATCCACCGACCCTAAAACCAAGGCTTCCTCCTCCATCCCATAGCTGCCTGAGGGTTCATCGGCTCCTAGCTGCCCATGGCCCAGGATCTCCGCTTCTTTCCTGGAAAATATGGATGGTACTCAGAGCAGGCTCATGCCTACTACATAGGAGAAGTGGCATCTCCCAGCTAGCTCCCTGAGCATTTCCCCAGATGGGATGTGATTAGCGTCTCACTGTCACACTGCACTAATGACCACCCGGGCTGCTCTGTGATAACTACATAAGAAGTGTTGTGTGTGGCCTCAGGGACATGCTCCCCAAGAACTTAAATCAGGGCAGTAAGAAGCAAAGTTTCCTTCAGAGACAGTCTGGCTCCCACATCAGCAAGACTGAGTCACAGCCTGATAGAAAGGTCTAAAGAAACAACGCATAGTTCAGGTGGGGAAGGGCCAATCACAGAAGAGTGGAGAAAGGTGACGTGTCAGACTGATATTGACAGTGCCTGGAAATACAGGGAGAGGTGGCCTTGGCCTAAGGGTTGGCATCATTTTCATTCACAGAACAAATTTATTTCATTTAATCTGTAGTCATTCATTTACTCATCAAATACATCTTTGCCAGACACTATTCTAGGGTCTCGGATTCACTGGTGAACAGAACAGATAAGTGTCCATTGCATTTGTCACAATTTGTAGCTTTATTTTTAGCTGTGCGGTTAGTTGGTTATGTCCTGTATTCATGGTTAGGCTTTAAGCTCTGTTCTGTTCATTGCTGTATCCCCAGTACCTGCCACGGGACCTGGTTCATAGAAGTATTTGATAAATATGTGTTGGTTGAATGCCATCCCTGTTGAGACAAAAGGTGCAAGAAATTGTATCAATAGATTATGAGGATTCCAGCCTCATTGGCAAGGCCATTCAGGTGTGAGAGGGATCATCCCCCTGTCATTACTGTGAGCTACTTCCTGCTGGAGAAGAGATTCTCCATTTAGCTCCCCATGTCAGGAATAGAATGTGGGCACACCATGTGAGTACTGCATTCTACTTATTGTAACATATCATGCATACTGGAGTGAACGAGAGGTATGTGTTACCTATATAATCATAAAAATGAATATCATGATGGAAGGAGACTAAATTTTGTGAGATGAATGCACAGTGCAATATACAGATGATGTATTATAATATTATACACTTGAAGTTATTAACCTTATTAACCAATGTCACCCCAGTAAATTTAATTTTTAAAAAATTAAAAATAAAATAAAAATAAAAATAAACACGATGTATACATCATCCAATTAAGAAATAAAATATTACCAATATGTTAGAACTACCCACCCCCATCCCCACCCCCAACACACACATACTAGAGCTAATCACCAGTACAGGTAAACAGGTCTTGATTTGTATACCATAACATTTACCCTTTTAAAGTTAACAACGCAGCGGGTTTTGGGTATTTACATGGTGTGCAACCATCACCATCATCTAATTGCAGAACATTTTTATAACCCCCGCCCCGCCAAGGAAACCCTATACTCATTAGCAGTCATTCCCTATTTTCCCCTCCCCATAATCCCTAGAAACCATTAATCTACTTTCTGCCTCTATAGATTTGCCCATTCTGGATGTTTCAGATAAATGGAATCATACAATAAATAATGTTTATGACTGCCTCCTTTCACTAAGCATAATGTTTTCAAGGCTCATCCATGTTGTAGTTCTTCATTTCTTTTTATGGCTGAATAATACTCAGATGAATGGATACCACATTTTTAAAAATCTACCCATCAGGTGATGATGGATATTTGTGTTGTTTCTACTTTATGTTATTATGAATAATGCTATGAACATTCAGCTACAAATTTTCGTGTGAACATGTTTTCAGTTCTCTTTGATATACACGTAGGACTGGAATTTCTGGGTCATATGGTAACTCTATGTTTAATCATTTGAGGAACTGCCAAATTGTCTTTCGAATTCTCTGCATCATTTTACCACCAATAATATATGTGTTTCAATTTCTCTACATCCTCTCTAATACTTGCTATTGTCTGTCTTTTCGAAATGATATTTTATTATGATTTTGATTTTCATTTCTCTAATGACTAATGAGGTCGAGCATCTTCTCAGGTACTTATTGGCCATTTGCGTATCTTCTTTGGAGACATGTCTATAAAAATCCTGTGCTCATTTTTTAACTGGGCAATATATTTTTAAAAAATAAAGTTATTTTTAAAGAATGAAGTTAAACTCCTGCCTCACACCACATGGAAACATTAACTCAAAATGGACCAGGGACCTAACTGTAAGAGCTAAAACTATAAAATTCTTAGAAAGAGTGTGTGTGGATCTTTATGACCTTGGATTAGAAAATGACATTTTAGGTATGGCACTAAAAGTACAGGTGACAAAAGAAAAAATAAACTGAACATAATCAAAATTAAAACTTTTTGTACCTCATAGGACACCATCAAGAAAGTAAAGTAAAAAGACAATCTACACACGGGAAAAAATTTTTGCAAACATAAAATGGTTTGTAACCTATGATATCCTTAAACACATTTTTTTTGTGTGTATTTATCAACTTTGTCATTTTCTTATTGACTCATATTTATATATTCTGGATGCTATTCAGTTCTATGTTAATTTTATGCTTCACAGTTTTCTTCTGCCCGTTTGTGGTTTGTCTTTTCAGTTTCAGTTTCTTTACTTTTCAATTCTCAATCTGTTTGATTCTGTTTCAAATCTGTTTATTTCTTGCTTATATTTACGATGTACTTTTTATTTCTTTAAATGTATTTCATTTAGTTTTTCTGTCTGCTAATTCCAGAAGATGAAGTCATCATGGATATGCTTTTGCTCTTAGGTGTTCCCATTGACCCTACTTTTTGGTGCCTTATTTCCTTGTGTTTGGTTTCATTTTCTTTTTACTGTGAGCAGCTCATTTTTCTTTGAAAGTTTCCTTTATTTATTTGTGGGAATTTTTCGAGGATGAGTTTAGGTTTAGCTCCTCCAGAGATTATGTGTATTTGCTTCTTCCAACATAGGACAACTTAAAATTAAATTCTTCATTTGAGATTTTTGGGTTACACTGATAGTATAAATTTGGACTACGAACTCACATAAAGATTGCTTATAGTTTTGAATTTTCGGAGTTACTCTTTTTCCTCTCCATTCACACACACACACACACACACACACACACACACACACACACACACAATCTAGAGGCTAGTTTTCCATGCTTTATCCTCTTCGCAGAGTTCACTCCTTATTTACTTAAAGTGAAAATGATGATTGTTAGGAATGCTCTAGTTTTATGCAAAGAGATCTCCTATTAGATTTTTCCACCTTGGGTGGCCCCTAGGCTTGGGTTGTGTTCCCTGATTCTGTAAAACCATAAAACAGAAGCTCAAGATCCCCCACATTTTGATAGAAACCTACAATTCAAAAAAGAGTGCCAATTTACATCACAAGGATTTCTGGTTTTACCTCATTTGTGATTTCTTATCTTTATGCCAGCCAGCATTGCAATTAAAAAATGGTTTTTTCTCCTCTATTCAGCATTGTCCAGGATTTCATTTGGTGGAGTCATTCATAGTATCTAATATTCCATCATACAGGAAAAAGAAGTCTCCATCACTTTGCAAAAGAGGAGACTAAGTTCTAGAGAGAAGAAGCCAGCTCCCAGCTACACAGACGCTGACACTATCATAGCAGTGAAATAAATCTACTGAGAATATTGCTCATAGAAGGATCTCTGGGGTCAGGGCTGACCTGGCAGGTTGTCCACCATGACTGCTGTGGGCAGCATAGACAGGAGAAGTCTCTTATTTATGGCGAAGGAGAGTCAAGCGTCCCCCCAGCACCATTCAATTGTTCCAAGCCTCCTCTTCCCCTCCCATACTTATGTCCCACTGTACATGCCATAACCTTCCACTTCACAAGAAGATGGCATGAAACACAAAGGGAAGACAAGGTCAGTCTTGCTGGAGGTGGAATCATGAGCTTCTTACCAATTATGGTCCACATCAGAAATGGTTCTTTGCCTTTTCTAGCATCCATGGGCATAGACTGGGTTTCAGCTGGCCTCTCTTGGCAACCTGCCTCACACTTAGCAACAGCTACCTGGCTAGCCTCTGGCCCTCTGGTAATCCCCTAGGTATTAACTTGGGTGCCTGGGATGGACATGCCAGCCTTGCGGAGTTAAGAGCTACCTTTGGCTCCTGAACACTTTACAGCATTTGCTTTCCAGTGTCTGCCCCAGGAAGAGCAAGTACAAGAAAACTGAGTACAGCTGAGCACTCAGACTCATTAATTACCCTCATTGTTTTGAAGGCTCATAACTTATTTACTGAATGCTTCCTTTCCATTAGGCCTGTGCTACACTCTTCCATGTGCTAATTCATCTAATTCTCAAGCCAATTCTGAAGATAAGAGAGGTTAAGTCCCTTAGGTGCCCTATTGATAAGAGGTACTGGGATTCAAACTAGTTCTATCTGATCCAAGAGACTATAATCCAACCCTCTCATGTACTTTATAACCTGAAGTGACCTTTTGAATAATCTAATACAATCTGTCCCTTTTGCAAAGGAGGAAACTGAGACTCAGAGAGGTAAAGGAATTGGCCGTGGTCACGTAACTTATCAATGACAGTGCAGAGCTTACATGATTTTCCTCTTGATGCCTCCAGTTGAAAACAGAACTTGGATGCTTTTGTTGATAATAGGGCAGGAGAGAGTCCTACCACACTGCCTCTGCAAAGCCCTGACCCAGCCAGACTCCAGATACACGGGATCAAGAGAGCCTAGGACCAGTGCTCCCCTTCACATCCGAACGCCCCCAGTTGGAGGAAGAAGCAAATTCCCCACCCAATTCTCCAGATCCTACCCCAGCTGCCAACCCAGCTGCCTGCCTGCCACCTACCCCCAGCGCTGTGGCCAGGCCAGCCTGGGAAGTATCGGATGCTGCTGGGTTTCCATCTCCCCAACCAGACTTGGAAGGCCCCCTCTCAGATCTTTGAACAACAAATGGGTTTGGAGAAAACTGTAAAGCTGGCTCTCTTTTCCGAATCTTGTGGAGTATCAAGTATGGAATAAAAAATAAAGCTACCAAGGCATAGCACAGTCTAATTTAAAGATGAGTGCTCCATCTGGGGAAAAGTCAAGCTGTCCAAATGAATGAAATGTGCCAACCTCAAAGACAGTCAAAGAGGCAAGCAACAGTTTTTTCTTATTACTGGGTTTTGTTGTTTGTGTTGCTATTATTTGATATTAGTAAGTTCAATACAGGACTGGAACTCTGTGGTGGGAATGCAAAAATACTGTTTTCCATCGTGATTGGTTGAATCCATGGATATGAAACCTACTGACAGTAATAGCCAGCTGTATTTATTGGAAAAAAAAAAAACCCCACTTATAAATGGACTCACGCAGTTCAAACACCTGTTGTTCAGTGTCATTTGTACTTTCCTCCTGGAAACAATCACCTGAAAAAGCTGGTCACCAGCCTAGAGGGGGGTGTAGCATGGACCAGAGGATGCATGTAGCATTTATATGGCCTGGGGGCGAATAAGGAGGGTCAGTTCAGGGAACAGCAGTGGTTCCATGGAGTAGGGGGTCTCATGAGACACAGAGTTTAAAAACATATCCTCAGGTAGAGAGGGAGGGAACCTCCCAGACCACTTCACCCAATGCTCTTATTAAGTGAATGAAGGCCCAGAGAAGGGAAGGGACCTGCCTAAGATCACACCACCAGTAAGTGGCACCTACATTTTAGGAACCAGAAAGCATGTCTTCATGCTTGGGGAGTCTTGACTTATTCAAAGTCTGTCAATTGTCAGCCAGGAACCCCAATGGGATATTCTCCAGTGTAGGGCACAGGCTGTCAACCTCAACTATCATGGGGGAGGGAACAGGAGATATTTCAATGGGCTGCTCCGAGGCATATTCCCATGGTCTTTCCAGCCCAAATCCTACGTCTGGGGGTTCTTCCCTGGGTTCATTCATGGCACTGACTTTTGGTGGTACAGCACCCACGTCATACCTGTCTTCTCCATCAGACTGTGAGCTTCTAAAGCCTGTCTTTATGGTTCCAGCATCATGCACATAGTAGGTACTCAATAAATGTTTGTTGAATGAATGAACAAATAAGCGTACATGAATGAACAAAGAGATGGACGAATACATTCTCAATGAACAAGATCTCAGTTGCGCGTCATATAAAATTTCAAGTATCCAGAAAAAAAGGCAGCTGGTTAAATCTGAGCTCACTGTTTACCAGCCATATGACCTATGTAAGTCACTCAGCCCATGCCTGGCACTTAGCAATGGCTATACTATTTGTCAGTCCCCATAAGAAATGATTAACTCACATGGCCTCATTCAAAACACAAAAATAACAAGTAAATTAAGCACTATTGTTTCTACTTACAGAAGCAGGAAAAATAGTGCAACAGGGTTAAGAAACAGTGACATAAGTTCTAAAATTAAGGTTCAATATTATGTGCAGCCTTGATATCTCGATATCTGGTAAAATTAAGAGGGCCCCAAATGGCCTAACAGGCAGTTCCCATCTCTAATCTGTTCTTGTGGTTAAGGTTCTCTAGCCGAACAACTCTTTTCAGATGGGCTAGGTGTAGTTCTTGCTTATACCTGAATAGCAGATTTCAGTTCTCTGCCAGCCTGCGGAATTATTCAAATAAGTCAATCACATCCTCCTACAGGAACCAAGAGGCACCACAGCTTCTTGATACTACAAAGTCTGCCTCCTATAACCCCCCGTTGTTCACCCTGTTCCCAAGTGAAACCCCTTGTGGCTCTGCGAGGTGTGTGGTGTCTCCCTCCCCAGGCTGAGTAATAAACTACTGTTTATCTCATCTGTCTAGTGTAGGGTGTTATGTGTTCAGTCATCCCCATAAACAGGGTGGTAATCTCTCCCTCAGCAATGGTATGAAGAGGAGGTGATCAAAACAGACTTGCTCAAGGTTACACAGCCAGGGAACCATGAATTTGGGCCTCGAACCCTAGCATCTGATGCCAAAGGCTACAGCCTTTACTTTTGTGCCAAATTGCTCACAGTAAGCATTCAATAGTCAATATCTTATTGGTCTGTAAGCATCATAAGGTTAAGGACAGGGTCTTGTTCAGAACTGCTTCTCTTGAATCTAGCATAGCACTAGAAATACCAAAGAACTCAATAAAATTTTAAGTGAATAAGTGAATGAATAAGCCTCACATTTTTTGAACATCAGTTTACTCATCTGAAAAATAGAATAAACTTCATTTACTTTGCTAGAGATAATTTATCAAAGTGGTTAAAATCATTAGCTTTGGAACCAGATGAACTGGGTTTAAATCCAGGTACCACTAATCATATAACTTTGGACAATCTCCTCAACACTCTGTGACTCAGTTTTGCCACTCTAAAATGAAAACAATAATAAGACCTACTTTGTCAGACTGTCGTAAAATCTAAATGAGTTTACATATATGAACATTCAATAATGTTAACTATTACTATTGGTTTGTGGGGTTATTGTGAAGAATGTGTTAGAACACATATGTAAAAGATTCTAGGGGAATTGTGGAATGGATGGTTTATTTTGGGTGACACCCCACCTGTATTACCAAGCCCCTGCTGATTGTCCGCTTAACAATCGTTCTGCTCCTTCCTTATTCCTTCCTAAAAGAATCTCAACTTTGTTGAAAAATTGACCTCTTCCCACACATGACTTAAGGAAAGATGGCCCCATTCCCAGTCAGGAAACGATCACGACTACTCCAGTTCATCGTGATAATTTAATCCCTTTGTCAGTGATTAGTATAGAAGAGGGCATGTAACCCAGTTCATCCCAGTGAGAAATGAAGAGAGGTGGCTTCTTGTTTTTCCTCTGGATGTTTCCATGGCTGGACAAGAGAATTGAAACTTCATCTTGTACCAGCCTGAGGACAATAAAAGGGAAGAGGCAAAGGAGAGCTAGAGTCATGATGTTCCTCCACCTCTAGACTTAAAATTTTGCGAGGAATAATAAATTCAGTCATTATTTAAGCCAATTTGGGTCCGGTTTTCTGGAGCTTGCGTTCAAAGCAGCACAACTGACGTAATTCTTTTGGTACTTGGCACTCTCATCTTCTTCCTATTACAATCGATTGTACTCAGTCAATTTTCCTCTCAATTTTTCATCATATTTGTGCATAGCTATTTTTTTTGTCAATACTTTTCTCTCTTTCTCAATGTTAAAGTTTGAAAGATAAGAAAAAGTGTCTGCTTTGCTTACTACGATATTTCCAGGGCCTAGATCAATGCCTGGAACATAGCAGACACTCAACAAATATTTGTTGAAGAAATAAACTAATTTCCTAGTCTTTGAGTTGTTATAAGACTGGATAAAATCACCATCCCGTAAGTACATGCTTTTGAGTAGGAAATTCTAGAAGGTTCACCGGGAAATTCTTGCTGAGTTTTATGAGATATTATGAAAGGTCATCTTGAGGAAATAACATTGTCATATTTTGTATTATATTTCCAATTTTGGCAAATTGAGTAATGTAGACAAATTTTCCCTCTGAAGAGAACTCGAAAAACTGGACAAGGTATTTTCCAAAATCAGTTTGGAAGTATGGAAAAGCTATCAAGGTAGTAAAAAATTACTGGACTAAGGTCTGAAAAAGGAAGGAAGCCTGGAGAAGGAAGGTTGGCATTTGGGGTAGCCTTTGGCCTGGAGGAATTTGCAAATCCAGAAGATGCAGCTGAGAAACTGGGAAACATTTTTGACAATGTTTGTGGATAGGGGAAAAGTTACAGTTCAGAGTCTATAAAAGTGGGGTTCATGGTAAACATCTAGCATTTTAAACCCTAAGAGCAGGGTGAACTGTCAGTAACTCAGCCCTCACATAAACTGCAATCTAGCACCTAGACATCTGAGTACTCAAGAAAGTCTCAATCCCCAAACGTTATTAACATTATTAACAGTGTTGAAGTGATCTGAATGGCTTCGGGGGCCTTGCAGAAGCAAATAATCCTCTATGGAAGATAAAATTCAAGCTCAACTTATTTTTACAAACATTTTTTAAGTACAGTGACCTATGCACAATCAAAGATAACCAGTCCCATGAGAAGAAAAGACATGTGTGAGGATCATGAAAAACAATATACAGTAGCAACAAACCATAACTCTAGTTGATCAGAACCAGACTGTAAAATAATGTTTCCTGTGTTTGAGGAGATAAAAGACAGGATTTAAAATTTTAACAGAGAACTGTAAAGAACCAAATATAAATTCTCAAAGTGAAAAATTACATAACCAAAATTAAGAACTTAAAGAATAGGTTTTGAGTCAGCGGGGGAAAGACTTAATAAATTGGAAGATAAGGCAGAAAAGTATATCCATAATGAACCATACGAAGAACAAATAATTGCAAAATGCAAAGAGAGGATAAGTGGCATGAAGAATACTGTCTTAGTCCATTCGGACTATAGTGTAGTATAACAAAAAAATGTCGTAGACTAGGTGACTTAAGCAACAAACATTTATTTCTCACAGTTCTGGAAGCGGAGGAATCAAGATCAAGGCACCAGCAGATTCGGTGTCTGGCAAGGGCCCGCTTTCTGGTTCAGAGATGACTGTCTTCTCACTATATCTCATGTGCAGAGGGAGTAGGAGAGCTCTCTGAAGTCTCTTTTATAGGGGCACTAATCTCATTCATGAAGGCTCCACAGTCATGACATAATCACCTCCTAAATGCCCTACCTCCTTAAAGATACTAGCACATTGGGGTGGTAGGATCTCAACATATGAATTTTAGGGGGACACAAAATTCAATCAATATCAGATACAGTGATAAATTCTAATAAATGTTTATTGGAGTCCCAGTGGTAGAGGAGAAATAAAATGGGTCAGACACAATGTTTGAAGAGGTAATGGCTAAAACTGATGAGGCTTAAATTCACAGGTAAAAAAAAGCAAAGCTAATCTCAGGAGGCTAAATAAAAATAAACCTACATCATAGCAAAACTTCTTACAGCAAAAATGAAAAAGAAAAATCTTAAATGCAGGTATAGGAAAATTAGACATTTACCTTCGAAGGAGCAATGATTAAACTGACAATTAACTTCTCATCAGAAACAACAAGAATCAGAAGAAAATGGAATGATAATTTTGATGTGATAAAAGAAAAATAATGTCCAGAGTAAATGTCCTTCAGGAATAAAAATAAAATAATATCATTTTTATGTAAACAAGAATTGAGAGAATTCGACACCAGAAAATCCAGTCCTAAAGTAAATACTGAATGGTGTTTTTCTGACAGAAGAAAAAACGATCTCCTATGGAAAGTCAAAAATGCAAGAAAAGCAACAGAAATGGTAAATATGTGGATAAATCTAAATATTGATTGGCTGTAAAAAAATATTGAAGTCTCACAGTGTTTAAAATATAGAGAGAAATAAAATAAAAACAACCGTATATAAATTAGTTGGGTAGTAACTGCAATGAAAATATTCTGAGGCCCCGTGTTTTCTGAGAGAAGATAAAAGCACTTCTTAATATATGGCTTTCATAAATCAAAGATACATGCTGGAAACTCTAGGGAATCATTAACGAATAGCAAATGACTTTATTACTTCCCACCTAACAGAGGGGGAACTAGAGTAATTACAAATCATCTATCCAAAAGAAAGCAAGAAAAAAGAGAGAAAAAAAAAACCATAAATCAGGCAGGACAAATAGGAACAAAATACTAAAATAATATGTTTAAATTCAAGCATAGCAACAATTAAAATGTAACTGGGCTAAGTGCTCCAATTTAAAAAAAGTTTAACAGATTAAATTTAAAAACAAATGCTGCTTATATGAGATAGATCTAAAACACAAAGATACAGAACGATTGAAAGCAAAAGAATGAAAAATGATATTTCATGCAAACACTAACCAAAAAAAAAAAGCTATTATAACTATGTTAATATTAGACAAAGTAGATTTAATGCAGAACACATTACTAAAGATAAAGACATTTTATAATAATGGGAGGTTCAAGTAATGAAGAATTTGTATACACCTGATGACTGAGCCTCAAAAATCTATGAAGAGAAAATCGACAGAACTACAAGGAGAGAGACAGGATTCTACAGTCTTTGCGGGAGATGATTTTTGTTTTTATTTTCGTGTAAGCAAATGTGCCAGATACCTTTCAAATACTTTATATGTGTTGGCTTTTTAATAGCGATAGTCACATGAGGTAAATATTCTCACTAGGTGAGAAGTCTGAAACACTTAAGCAACTTTCCCAAAGTCACAGAATTAAGTAAGTGTCCAGACTGAGAATTGAAACCAAGCATTCTAGCTCCAGAGTCTTACTGAAACTACTGTCAGACGTTAACACTACTCTTAGTAACTGACAAAACACAGGCAAATCTCAACGAGAGTAGGAAATTTTTGTTTTCTTTTGGTTTTGGTTTTGTTTTGTTCTGTCCTTTTTGTTTTTGTTTTGAGTAGGAGATTTAAACATAGTCATATGATTCTCCTTATAGTAGCTCTCCTCAGCCCAAGTTTTATGGCACGATTGCATTGAGGAGTAGATTGTTGGGAGGTTAAAACAAGATCACACTTTTATAAACTGAAAAAATGTACAAACACTTCTATTGTTTGACTCTTGATCTTCTACATTTATGGTTTATTTTTGTGGTCATTTTATACGTGTATAGTATCTGCTTTTACTGTAAGCCCTTCAGATACTTATTATTAAAAGGTATAAAAAATTAATAAAGCATTATTGTTGCATTACAATTTATACAGTTGGGTGTAAAAATGAGTAAATAGAATCTGAGTTGAACATACTAAAGGAGCACATGTTGATGATTCCTTGGCATTTTTCAGCCCACCTGGAATGTAATTTGGGCTCTGTGATATGAATTCGGGCAGGATAGTATGACCAGAGAGCTAGTGTGAGACCTTATGCAAGTCACTGATCTTCGGGCCTCCACATCCTTGTTTATCCAGTAATCATGCCCACTCTAAACTGTCCCACTGACCTCACAGGGCTTTAGGGAGGGATATAGGAGACATAATTGGGAAAACCCTTTGAATTATATACAGGGCTAAACAAATGTTAGGCATTGTTAAGATCTTAAAGGTGCAGATAGCTCGACTAGTCTGTTTTACACTATTTCATATGTTGTTAATAATAAAAGCTAACATTTATTAGAGCTTGCCAACCATTTATAGGCTGCATTTCATCTATTCCTCACAGCAACCCGAGAGGCAGAGTGGTTGAGGATGCTGCACCCAGATTGCCTGAGGCGATCTCCGGGCTCCACCACTTACCAGCTGAGTGTCTTGAGCAAGTTATGGGCGCCTTTGTGCCTCGATTTCCTCATCTTTAAAATGGGAATAATCATAATACTAACTGCATAGAGCCATAGTGATCATTCGATGAGTTAATACATACCAAATGCTTGGAACTATGTATGGCACTTGGTGAGTAGTCAATAAGAGCTTGTTTTATCATTTTCATTTTACAGGTGATGAAATGTTTGTTAGCGCCAAGTCGCCCAGCTGATAAGAGGCCAGGCTGTGGTTTTAACCCAGGTATCTCTGAGCCCAGAGCCCACGTGTCTGCTACCCTTCCTACCCTCATATTCCCACAAGCAACTTCGGGAGCCACCAGTCATTTGCACAGCCTGTTTGGAAGCTCTGCAAAGACCATGGAAGCTGCCGTCTCTATTTCCCTTGCAATAATCCTCCACATGGTGCTTAATTGTTGGCCTTCACTGAGGGAGAAATTCTTAAGAAGGCTTAAGCTCAGCACTCACACCTACATTTTTCTCACTAATGCTAGGAGAGAAAAAATGCTCACAAAAGCATTTGTTACATATTAACTAAAACATCTACCCTCACCATATCTCTCCCGCTATCCCAAACCAACATCACTTGGCCTCTGCCCCCAGCTGAAAATTGCTTGAGAGATGTTTATTTCTGGGACGTGCTTGAGGATGAGCAGCCACAGCTGGGGCAATATGGGGACTACCTCCCTCAGCAACACAGGAGGTCAGTCCTCTTTGCAGAAATAAGTGGAGACAAGCAGATTCGCCAAGCAAGCACCCACTGGGTGCTGCCCCCACATAGCAGGCATTTGATCATGAAAACAAGGCCAGTCCCTCAAGTCTGTGGCAGAAGGAGTGGCAGAGGGAGGTAGCCATCCTATTAAAATTCTAGACACTGGGATTAGCAAGGCAAGCTGGAGGCAGAGATTAGATAGTAGGTTTCGTCATTGGTCATATTGTCACGAATGTTTTTATGGTTTGTCTTGGGCTGGGCTCCCCATCCCTCCTCTTTGACTTCCAAAGTCAGTTATGCAACTTGTGATTCTCAAAAATTTCTGCATGTTCTTCCAGGCTGAGGCCATCAGCCCAGGAAGCTAGGACTGGCTCTCAGTGAAATGGAGAAACAGGACACGCTCATTTTCAACACCCTGTAACTGCCATTCTGAGAGTCTGTTGTCTCCTCTGGGGCCCTCCAGCTGCATGAGGGCTTGTGTTCCTAGCTCACAGTCTCTGAAAAATCGTACCTCTTTCTCTTCTCTATTAAAGCTCCTATTCTGTGGAGAGACCTTGGAGAAGAAAGTGATATGGTAAAAAGTTCATGCTATGGGTGAATGGCTGATATCACCTAAAAGGTTAATCTACTCCCCAAGGGGAGTTTTTCTTTTTCAAAGAGTGTACCTTGAGCCAGAAACTAAAACAGCAAAATTTCTGGCACCTATAGACATATCAGGTGCTTGGACAGATGTGAGAACGTCTGGAGGCAGTATAATTAGAGTGTTGGGAGGCAGCATCTGTGTTCCATCCACATCCTCTGGGTTCAAATCCTGACTCGGACACTTTCCAGCTATGAAACTTGGGGCTAGCTGCTTCACCTGTCTGAACCATCTGCCTATGTTGGGTTCTCCTGGAATCAGATCCTGATACAAGGATTTAAATGCAAGTATTTTGATTGGGAGCAGGCATGATCCCAGGAGGCACTATCAAAGGAATGGGGAAGTAAGACAAGGAAGGAAAGGAAACGGCAGTGAGCAGGTGGCCATTCGGGGGAACTGGGGCTCAATTACAATGAGCTCTCTTGGGAGATGTAAATCGTACCTCGGAGTTGTCCCTCCGGAGGGATGTCTTAGTCTGTTCCTGCTGCTATAACAAAAATACTACAGACCTACCGGGTGGTTTATAAACAACAGAAACGTATTTCTCACAGTTCTGGCATCTGGGACATCCAAGATCAAGGCGCCAGCAGCTTCAGTGTCTGGCGAGAGCCCCCTCTCCGGTCCACAGATGGCTCCTTTTAGCCGTGTCTTCATACGATGGAAAGGGCAAGGGATCTCTCTGGGGCTACTTTTATAAGAATATAATCTCATTTATGAAGGTTCTGCTCTCATGACCTGATTACCTCCCAAAGGCCTCACTTCCTAATACTATCACCTCAGGGGTTAAGATTTGACATGTGAATTTGGCGCGAGGACATAAATATCCAGTCCATAGTAACGGGTGTAGGAGCTGGGGTATGGGCAGGCAGCAGGGTGAGGGGGCGTACAGGGCTCCATGGTGAGCAGAGGAAGCAGCACCCGCCAAGGCCAAGGCGGGAAAAAGACGACGGCTTAAGCAGTGCACGTGGAAGCACACGATGTCTTGGGGGGACCCATGGGGGCATCTGAAAGATGATCCATGAGGAATTGGCACCTCCTCCACAGACCTTCCCTGAACTGCTCAAAGGGCCACAGGCTTCTGTCCTCCGGACTAGTTTGAAGACATACCTCTTCTCCCTCTCCCATCTCACGCAAAAACCACTGAAGCCTTCTCTTTATCTATCAAATGAAGGCCGATTAAAAATCCCCCATAATGTGACCCAAAATTATTTTTCTACCCTTATCTTGTAACCACTCCTACTCCTCCCGCCCCGCAAAAAAAAAAAAAAAAAAAAAAAATAAAGAAAGAAAGAAAGAAAGAAAGAAAGAAAGAAAAAAAGAAATCTGCTGGGATTTACCTCCTTGGAATTTGATCTACCCCTGGGATAGAGAAAAAGCTGGAAAATGTAAATGCTTAATCTGGGCCTTTTTATAGCCAAGGAGCATCCTTGTGGGGTTCTTTCTGTGCCTGGCTTTTGAGACAGGGATGCAATGACTCAGAGCACTTAGGCTTCCTCTGAAAGTGGAAGAAAGAGCCATGAGGAACCAACATTACTCTGAGAAATAATGGAAAATGCTACCTTTACAATGCACAGAGTCATCCGCATGTTTGAGGTTTACCTGAAGGAATGCTTCTCTCCCGTAACAGGAATTTGGGTTGTGCTGGATGGGTTTCCTCTATTCTTACGCTTCTGCCACCTCTGACTGCCTGCCACTCCCAGGGATGGCCTGAACTCTTGCTCTCTTGCACATACCTGTGCATGTTCACAGCTTCCTCTACTTAGAATGCCTTTGCTCACTTTCCCTCCGAAAAACTGCTACTTCCAAGGCCCAACTCAGACGTTACCTCCTTCCTTGACACGGTTCTGGCACTTGATCACATTTCTATTACAGCATTTATCATAGTCCTGTCTACCAATCAGCGCTGCAAAGCAATGAAGCCAAGGGGTTAGGAGCTTGGAATACGGGATCAGACAAGACCAGGTTGAAATCCTAGATCTGCCTTTTACAAGTTCTGAGATCTTGCCTCTCTGAACCTCATTTTTTTCCTCTGTAAAATGCAAATAATAATGATACTACTTCCTGAGGTTGCCATGAGGATTAAAGGAAATGAAATAAGGAAAATGTGCAGCACAGTAAGTGATTGGTGAGAGAGTGCTGTTGTTTTGATTATTGTTGTGCATACTTGCCTCCTCTCCTAGATTAGGAGCTTCATGGGGAGGCATGACCTGCATCTGGTTTGCTACTCCATCCCAGCATGGTACTCAGTAATACACTTATTGAATGGCTCAGCATCATGTCCCTTAAACCTGCCTGTGCTCACTGTGGGAATCCCTTTTTCTGCCCTACATCTTAGTTTAATGTCATGACTCTGCTTCCTGAGAGCCCACCATGAGCCCGTCCAGACCCCTAACTCTCATGGATCCTCTCTGACAAGGCAGTCCAGCCAGGGCCAGGATGAGAGCTCTGGGTGACCACCTGGGCTGTGCTGATGACTAAAGAAGATGACACAGGACTGGCATTTAGTCCATGTTAAGTGTTCAGTCGAAGCAGCTTTTCTTCATACTGCGATGGTTGTTTCTGATGTGGTTGTTCCAATCTGGTCCAATGTCAAGGGTTTAGCTCATCCAAGCTTCATCAGATATGGCGTCTCTACTAGGATGTTGACTGCAGTGCTAGACTTTTAAGGGAATTTGTGTTCTCTCATAGCCTTTGACATACTTTTTCTTCAAAGAATATTTCCGTATCCATGCTGTGTGTCTGTTTGTGCTGTAGCCATACTCCTTCCCTTTGAATTCTTTATTGAGAATGCTGTACATATTTGTGGTTTAAGAAATGGAGATCAGAAAATAACTTTCTGGAACTGGTGCAGGTTGTATACATGGCTTGATCCTAGTAAAAACCCCGGTCACTGACTATCAGCAACAGGATTGAGATCAGGGCTCAGGCACAGGATTTGGAAGAAGGTAACACCAATCTGGCTTCAGCATTTTAGATTAGACTTTCTATTTCAGGTAGACCATGACTGGGGCAAACATAAGCTACAGGTGTAAATGCATTTATTCAAAGCTAATGTCCTTCACTCTGTTGTGGGGGATGAGACCAGGCATGACAAACATAAACCAAGGGAAGCCCTCTAAGCCCCTTCTGCATGACAAATGCAATCATCTCCCCATCATCCACATTACTGGCCCAGAACAGTGGCTCAGGTCACTCACACAGCAGGTAACAAGAAATCTTGTAGCCTTCTTCTCTATTTTTTCTTTTTTACTTTTTTTTTTTTGGCTTTGGAATTTATTATGTTATTTTTGGCAGAAGATGTGCTTTCCTAGTAACTGTAAGTTTGCTTAAGTTTATCTAAAAAAAAAAAAAAGTTTGCATTTCCTGAGCACAAGTCAATGGACAAGGCTCAGGGAGGAGGCCAGATCTGTGAAGGGGTTTCCGGGGGCAGAGAGGAGCCAGGAACCAAGGTGCACTTCAAGGTGGACCCTGCCTACCCCCCACCCCAATGCTGACATGGAGAGTGGCTGGCTGTATTAGAAGCACCTGGGAACAGAGAAGAAAAGGTAGAAAGAACCAGAGAGTGGGAAAGGAATAGAGGATGGAGAAGGGAAGAATATTGAAGAAGAAAGTGAGGCAGAGATAGGGGAGAAGGGGGCCAATCCATCCTATTTGGCCAGGGATTGTTCCAGTTTTGACAATGAAAGTCCAGCAACCCAAGAGACCCCTCAGTCCTGGGCAAACCAGGACAGTTGATCACCCTAGGTCACAGAGGTGAAAATCCAGAGAAAGGGTGGAAAGAGAGAAGCACCCTCCAAAATGGAAGTAGATTGGGCTGCCCCAAGTATATTTCTGGAAGAAGAGTGTGTTAGTTCTAGAAGAACGAGGCTTCTGTCATCAGCACCCAGAAACGGCTGGGCTTCTTTGGAGACAATGGTTTCTCACCTGAGTTTCCCTTCCAGAAAAGCCAGGTAGGTACTTCCCAGAGGAAGGTGCTCAGACCCAAGGCTTGAGAACCACAGGACTGGCCCATAGGATTCTCTGCGTTCACCATGCTCATACAGTCTTGGCCTGAAATACCTGCTTCCCTCATCCAACTGTGATGAGGTGATGAGTTCTGAACCTGCTGTTAGAACACTGCATTGCCATGTAGGTGTGATGGGATCTTGGGTGAAACCTTTGCTGCTTGGCACTTAGATTTCCCATTAGCAACTATGGATTTTGTCTGTCCAGTACATTTTGTTATCCCTCTTTTTCTGTTTCTTTGAAGGAACTTGTCTCCTATAATACGTAGTCTTGGTGGGGCTGTCAGTCATAACGCCCTTCTCTTCCCAACTCCTCATGGCTGGGCGTGTGTCCCAGACTGGGCCAATTATAGTACCATATTCTCTAGACATTGACTGGCTCAGGGGTGGACATGAACCAAAACTCTGGACTTTTCTGCTGGATCCAGGAGGGAAGGCTATCTTCTTTTAGAATCTATAAAGGGTAAGCTTGGGACTGCTGGCTACATCTTTCTAGCAGGTGGAGAAACCCTGATGCAGGAAAGGAGAGCAGAATAAAACTAAGAGAAAACAGAGAAAAAAGACAAGAGTCTCATTTGAGGCTCTTGATCCAGCCATACCTACAGTAACTCACCTTTGCTTTTCCTAGTTACACGAGCTTGTACATTCCCTTCTGATTTAGTCAGTTTGTGTCGAGTTTCTGTTACTTGCAATTGAAAGAATCCTCACCAATACAATCTCTTTATCTATAAAAATGAATACGATTCCTTTCAGGACTCTTGTGAGTATTAAGTAAGATCGGAGATGTGAAAGGGATTTCAATATTAGCAAAATTTCACCTATAGCCCTCACACATTGCTGGTGGGAATGTAAAATGGGACAGCCACTGCGGAAACAGTCTGGTAGTTCCTCAAATAATTATAGAGTTACCATATGCCCCAGAAATTCCACTCTTAAGTATAGACCCAAGAGAATTGAAAACATGTTCACATAAAAACGTGTACACGAATGTTTATAGCAGCATTATTCATAATAGCCAAAAAGTAAGAAGAACCCAACATCCTTCACCTGATGAGTAGAGAAACAAAATATTGTATATACATATGATGGAGTATTATTTGACAATAAAAATAAATGAAATACTGATAGATGTTATAATAAGATGGACCTTGAAAACAATGTGCTAAGTGAGAGAAGCCAGACACAAAAGGCCACATACTCTATGATTTCATTTACATGAAATGTCCAGAATAGACAAATCCATAGAGACACAAAGTAGATTAGTGGTTGCTAGGGACTGGGGTGAGGGAATGGGGAATGGCTGCTCATGGTTACAGAGTTTCTTTTGCTGTTGATAAAAATGTTCCAAAATTAGTAACAATAGTTGCACAACCTTGTGAATACACTGAAAGTTGCTGAATTGCCTGGCAAATTTTATGGCATGTGAATTACATCTCAATAAAAAATAAATAAATACTCTATGTACATGTAAAGGATTATAATTATATTACTGCTTAACTCAACCCCCAGCTTTCATAAAGCCTTTCTCTGAGCTTCTCCAGACTGAATATAGATCATGCATTTGTCGCCCATAGGCTGTCTTGTTTGATTTAAATAGTGTTTAAAAATTACTAAATACTAAATGATTTAAATGAATGATAAATAATAAATAAAGACAAAGCCAATAAATATGAGGCTATGTCTCATCTTCCTAGCTCCATTACTAGTTCCTTGAGCATAGGCACAGTAGGCACTCAAATATTGGTTGAAAGAATAAGTGAGGGCATGCCTCTCCACTCTCTCCACCCACCCGGGTTATACAAAGACACACATACTGGATTCAGGACCCCCCATGCCCTGATGAGGACAATGGGAATTAATCAATGGTAGACTTACTCAAGGACCAGTGGCAGCACACTCACTGTAGAGAGCCCTTACTGCAAGCAGTGTGCAGTCTCAGAGCACTGTCTTCAGCCCACCCACACAGCAGAGTGCCTGTGGTCTCCAACAAGACTCCCTTATCTTCTGGGATTTTGCATTCTTCACAGGTGCTGTAGGCAACTCCCAGGTACCTGCAGTTCGGGAACCACTTGGGAAGGCATGAATATGCAAAACAGGGAAGTGGTTTGCATTCCACTGGACAGCTGTATCAGGATGCTCTAGTTCAAAGCATCCTGACTCAAACCCACTTAAACAATAAAAGGGACTCAATGGCTGCATGATTAAAAAGCTCTCAGGGGAGCAGGCTCAAGGGGTGGCTTGATTTAGGGGCTCAAAGAGACATTCCTGGAACTTGGTTTCTCCATCCTGTCATTTAGCATCTGCCTTATCCCAAGGCCAGACCTCCCTTCCCACCCAGACCCTTATCAATTTCCAGGTCTTTGTCCCATCCTGGGAGGGAATGTAGGAAAAGGGAAGGTGACAACATTAATTCGTTAATTCATTCTAGGAGCTCTTTTAGAAGAATAAGAAAGCTTCTCAGAAAACCTTTTTTACTTTGTCATATTGCTCTTTCTTAAACTATGGCCAGGGGATGGCAATACACTGATTCATTTCAGCCTAAACCACATGCGCCCCCTCCCCCCCACACACACACACCGGGGATGGAATCAGCTTCCCCCAAAGTCTGTGGCTGGTAAGGAGAGGTGAGGATACCAAAATAAACAAGGGTAGCTACCAAGAAAAGAGTGATATTTGGATGGCAGACACAATGCCCACTACTATATTTATGCGAACCTGGGCTTTCTCAAAACCCACCTCACCCTCCAGGACCTGGCCTGTCACTTCTAGCAAGCCCTTCCAATCCCTTCCAGACATAAAACTCCACCCTCTGTGCACCCTCACACCCCTGTGTTCACCCAGCCACCCATCTGTCCACCCACCTACCCATCTACTGTGTTCCTAGTGGTGGGGGCTGAGTGCTTAGTTGTGAACCAAACATTTCTACCCTAATGATGTTTTCAGTCTGGACAAGGAGAGAAAAGCGAATCAAATGATTATACCAATTGTTATGCAGTTTCTCTGCTAAGTACAATGGAGAAAAATGAGAAGAGAGGAAAGGAAGAGAGGGAGAATTAATGACATGTATCTGGGGATGGGACCTGGTAAGGATAGGAAGAAAGGGGGGAGGAAAGGCTATCCTGAAACAGTGATGAGGGGCCTTGCTGGAACTTTCACCACACTTGCCACCCTCCCCTCTGCCTCTGCTTTCCCCCCTGCTGGAAAGGCCAGCCTCCACCCATGGGTTGTGGTCCAGGGCCTGATTTAAAGCTTGTGCAACAACTGTGCGTTGAATTTAATTGTCAGTGGTCAGAAGAGCTGGGAAGGAAGGTGGCTGGGTTCCAAAGCAGAGTTTCACTGTTATGGTAAAAGTGGGCACAGTCCTCCTGGAGGCTTTGGAAAGCCTCAGGTGCAAGGGGTGGGGAGAGTGGATGTGGAGGGGATCTGCATTTCTTCCAGGGTCAGAAGTAGTACTGTGCTTTTATGTTCGTCCCAAGCTCCAGGGTGCAGGGAGGCAAGGGGATGTCTCAGAATAGACTTTTGAGGGACATCCACTCCCTTTGGCTAAGAGAGACCTGAGTCACCACCGCCCGTGTCCTTGGGTCACCTTAGGTACCCCTCTCAGCTTTGTGAAGCTCTTTCCTCTGGGAAGTGGGAATATAAACCACTTTTCCTGAACAGACTCTGAATTGGGTAGTGGTGGTATAGAGGAAGGTGCTACACTGGCGAGGTGGTTCCGAGGAGCGGTTCTCTGGGGTTTTCTCCTAAGGCAGAGGTGCGGTAGAGAGATCTGGAGACGGCGTCAAAGTGGCAGCATCCTGCCTGCCCAGGTGGCAGCATACTGTCTGCCCAGGTGGCAGAGGGGCCGAGACTGGACCTGGACCGGAGCCAGAGACGAGTGGAGTCGCGCGCCCCTCCCTGCCGCTCGAGCCCTCCCACTTCCTCTGAACCAGCCGGCTGTCAGGGAGCCGCGCGCGCGGCGCGCAGTGCAGGCTCAGGCGCCGCGCCCAGGAGGCTGCCGCTCTGGCTCGCCGCCCCCCGCCGCCGCTCCACACCGGGCACCCGCAGCCGCGCCACGGGCCATGGACCTGCACAGGGGACTCCTGATGGCCTGGGCGCTCAGCCTATGGCCAGGTACGTGCTCCTCTTGCTTCCCCTTGCCTCCGGGAACCCTCCCTGGTCCTCCGGGGCCTCTGATCCAGCTGCCAGGAGCGGGACGCGCGCGGTGCGCCTCCCAGGGTCCTATCTTAGCTACTCTTTGGGGACGTGGGTCCCCCAGGAACTGGCTACAATCTAGCGGCCCCGCCAAGTTCCGCAAAAGTGGGAGGCGCGTGGAATCGACTTGGAGCGGGGAGTTTGGTGTGTTTTGGGAAGAGTTGAAGAGGCTCGAGTTGAAAAGCGCTGCGGGCTGGCCCCACCGGACTCCCCACTGGACTCGTTGGACTCCAAGGGCCACGCCGGGGTTTCCGCGTCACCACCAGGGGCACTCGGGCGTCTCAGGAGCGCCGAGGGCTCGGGCTGGGAAGGGGATGGGGCGCGCGGAGCGAGCTCTGCCTCGCTGCCCTAATGCGCGGCGCGGAGGGCGCATCCTGCAGTGTGGAGAGCCGGGCACGGAGGCCCTGGAGGGCTGGGGAGACCTGGGAGCCGAGAGCAGCCCAGAGTCCGTCCCGCCGCGAACCAAGCGAACCCTAGCGCGCCAGCCCCAAGGCGGTGGTGAGCAGTCGCCAGCCAGGCCAAAGGCAGCGGGGCGCAACTCCGCGGTCCAGCGCTCACGCAAGCGTTACCTGACACTCGGGGTAGGGACGGAGCATTGACCCCCACCCTGCGCTCGTTATTATACAATTATTCAATAATCCGGGGAAGCCGCGGTCGCCGAAACCCGCGCCGCCGCCTAATGCACTCCAGGTGTCGGGGCGCTGCGAGGACCTCGGGCCGGCGGGGCGCGCGGCTGGGAGCGAGAGGCCAGCCCTGGGCTCTGCATTGGGGCACCCGGCCCGGGCTTCCCCACGCCGCGCACCCCAGCCGGACCCGCCACGCGGGGGCGGCGGCCAGCAACGCTGTTGAATCCACCGCAAAAGCTTTCAGGGCCCCTCTACCGCGCGGAAACCAGAACCCGCCGCCTCCGGGACTGGCCGCCGGGCCTTGCCTCGCCTGGCCTCCCCTTACGCGTGTACTCCAGACCGGGGCTGCGGCCAGTACTGGAGTCAGATGCGGTGGCAATGGGAGAGGCGCCCTCAGAGGGGCACAGGTGGAGACCACCCCCAGCCCACGCTCGTTCACCCCAGTTCCGGAGTACCACGGAAACAAGTGCACCCTCCTATCAGTCTGTCTATAATGATGCTTCAGGGGTGATCTGTAGTTGAAAGGGCCTCTGACTGGTGGAGTTCAATTTAGGTACTAACGTCATAGTTGAAAACAAACATTGATGCATTAAGTTGCGGTGGTGGGGTGCAGCGGGTAGGTGGAGAAAGCGAGGGAAGAGCTGTGACTGGGCCAGCACACATCTAGAAACCGACTTCAGGAGGAGGTAAAGTGCACTCTGGGTCGCTCAGATGGGAGGAGAAACAACTCTAGGAACTGTCTTCACATCACTAAGAGATCCAGCCACAGGAAAAGAGAGTGCACTCCAGATAGGTGGAACCACACCCCCAAATCCCCAGATCTTAGGATGGAGGGGCTGCAGACAGTCCGGACCTCAGGAAGCTAAGAGTAAAGTCTTGGAAATCAGACCTGGCTTCCAGTTCTGGTTCTGCTGCCCACTAGCTGTACAACCTTGGGTAGGTTATACAATCTCTCCAATAGGTTTGGAGATAGAAATTCTGAGTTAATAACACTGTGGGGATGATTGAGTCACTGTAAGAAAAAAAAAGTCCTTAATCCAAGGTTTGGTGCACAGTAGGACTGTGGCAATGGTTGAGTTGTTGTTACTTATGCAGAGGCAGAGGCGGGTTGGGGAATGGGGCAAAGGATGAGGACAGGATTTGTGACTCAGAGCTCCCTTTATACGGAGGAAACCACTCCTGGTCAGTTTGGATTCTTGAAATATGGGATTCATTAAACATATCAATCAATGTTGGAACGACATCTGCTTGCAAGGAGCTGGGGCTGGGGCCCAATCATGTGTGCAATCTGGGCCCTTCCTAGAGCTGAGGACAAGGCAAGACCAGGGAAAGCTAAGTAAAGACACTAGGGAGTGGACAGCGTAGAGAAGATAAGGGCTGCCGTTCAAACAAGAGAAGTTCAGTTCCACTTGATTAAGCAAGGGAGGCTTCCTGGAGGAGGAAACACCATTTGAACAGTGCCTTGAATGAGTGTGTGGAGTGTGGACAGGCCGTAAAGTGGGACTAGTCATATGTTAAAGTGTGTTTCTGGGACTAGTTCAAGAACAAAAAGGTGAATATTTTAAAACCACAGAGATGACTGTGGTCAGTCTGTACTCTGAAGATTGGAAGAATCTCAGGGGTCATTCGGTCCATTCCCCTGGCTCCAGCACAGGGTTGATGTTGATTTCTCATCACATGGACTCAATGTCAGGATTATTAGGAAGCTTTCCTACTGGTGATGACATAGTTTGGCTGGGCAGGGAACCTGTCACAGACCAGCTTGGGAGTGAGTCCCCACTGAGGCCATTCAGGGCCTCAGTCTTTCCAGGGCTCCTGCTGCAGGCTGGGCAGAGTGATAGGGTGGACAAAACGATCAAGAAAGCCAGAACAAAGAAAAAGAAGACAAGTCCAAAGACTTTTCCAGCTGACATTCAGAGAGAGCAGATCTATTGACCAGGACTTTAATACCATAGCACATCTGTAAGAGGTGATGAGGTGATGATTCTTTAAAAACCTAGTCTTTATTCAGTACCTTTTATCTGCCAGGCCCCATAAAAACAGATGGAGAAATCAGACACAGCGTGGGGTCAAAGGCCCTGAGGTCTCACTGCCTGGGATGGGTCTGGGTTTTGCCAGTTAAAAGTCTGTGCCCTTGGCAAGTTACTAAATGGCTCTGTGCCTCAGTTTCTTCACCTGCAAAATGGGGATGATAATAATAGAACTTACAGGGTTATCCAAAGATTAAATGAGCAAATGTATATAAAGTACTCGGAAAATTGCAGGCACATACTAAGCACTCAAAAAGGTTGAGTTTCTTATTCAGTAGCAGCAGAAGCAGCAGCAGCAGCAGCACTCATGGTACTAAGTAAAGGACCTAAGGATTCACAGAGATATAACTTTCAAACTCAAGTCCATAAGAGAAGTCTAGAGGAAGTGCTGGGGTACTGCTGGAGGCTCAGAGGAGGCCTACGTGTCATGGTTCTAAATAAACTTAAACTTTCCTAGCCCCTGACCTAGAGACCAGACCCAAAGTCTTGATCATGATGGGAACTCAGGTGTTTTTTTGTTTTTTTTTGTTTTTTTTTTTTGTTTTGGCATTGAGTCTGTCTTGAATTCAATATGATTTTAGTGTGATAGTTTTGGAAAGGAGAACCATCCCACTCAGCATGGCTCTTGTGTGTCCTTGTGGATGGATGGGGATCTTATTCAGCAGAAAAACCTCATATGGAGAAAGCACAGTCCTGGGCACCATGGGTTTGCAAAGACTAAAAAGATCCAAACCCCTCTCATCAGCTTTGGAAGAGAAGAGGAGATGAAGTTTGTCACTTTGCCTCCCCCACCGCCACCCTACTGGGAGCTTGTCGGCCAAGCCTCTCAGCTACCATCAGCTGGGTCGCTTCCGGATCCTTCCACATTAGGCTCTGGGGACCTGAAGAGATGGGAGTGGAGTGTCACCCACTGTCTGCTTATTCACCATGCCCCCATCTCTGTCCTACTGTGGAACCCCCAGAGATGGGATGTCTATCTCCTTGCCATTCTCATTGTTTCCGTGTGGGCCCGCAAGGAACTCAGATAGTGATTCACCCTAATTTTGCACTCTCTGAACCTCTTTCTCTCTGCTTTCTGTAGTGGAAGCTTCCTCAAGCAGCAGGGAACTTCCCTTTGGTCCTCTCCTCTCATTACATAGGACAAAACTATGTTCCAAGCTGGCCTGGTTTGGCTCTTGCCAGTCTGGTGTTCAGAGAATTCAAAAGTCCTCTTTTCTCTCCACAATACCAGACTTTAGAGATAACTGTCTCACTATAGGCTCCAAAATCTTACTTTGGGAGTCAAAGTTGAGCAATGTTCTACAATTGCAAAAAGAAAGAATCCATCATAATCCTCCCCAAGTAGTGATGGCCTCTGGCTGACTCAAAGAAGGTACTATAAAACAAGATTTAAAAATGCACTAACACATTTTAAAAATGGTATCTCTGCTTCTCTTTATTTCTTAATGCTCCCTATCGCACTAGCTTCAAACCATGAGCTACCATAAAGATTGTATAGCCATTTGAAACTATTTTCCTCAAAACAATTGTAAGCTCCAAAAATACTCACATGCCCCCAGTGTGGAGTGCTTGCTGTAGGGAGGAGTGACCCAGGTGGGGACCATCCCCAGCCCCCAGCGTGTAATTCCTGACAGTACAAATTTTTAGTTGAATGCCCAGACTGGAGCAGGTCATCTTGTAAACTGAAAATAAATAAGCTCCCAAAAAATTCCCTGAAGGGTTTCCAGACTGTGTACTTATGGCCTGAGTCATGGGATGAATAAAATCGCACCTGGAGGAAAAAGTCAGTGTGGTCCAACCCCCTCCCTGCCTCTGTCTCTCTCTCATTCCCCCTTCACCCACACACTTATTGCACAGCAGTAATCATCAGCATGCCTGGTCTGGGAGCCCCGCTTCCTGGCTTCAAATGCTTTCCACTTGGGTGATCCTAGATAAGCCCTCTGGGCCTCATTTTCGTCAACAGTAAAATGGGGAGAGTAATGACTTCACAGGCTGATGTGTATGTGAGATGATCTTACATGGTTCATTTGTATCAAGTGCTTAGAACAGCATCTGGTACCCAGAAAGCCCTTCATGAACAGCAGCAGTTTTTACCATTCCCATCATTTATTATTTGGCTGATGCCAGCCACTGACTGCATCAAGCATCTTTTCACATGTCAGTTAGGTCTCAAAATGGCTGCATGATTTCACTAACCTGAAATCACCAGGTTACACATGAGAAGTTAAATGGCTAGTCCAAGGTCATGAGGATTGAGTAAAAGATGGTGTCAGGATTTGCCCACAAAGCTGCTATTGTTAATCCATGCATAGTATCTCTTTAGGAATTGGGCCTAAAGGGCATAGAAAGACCAGTAAGATGCCCTTGCTGAAGGAGCAGTCTTCAGGGGAAGTAACATCAGTGCGCACATGGCCATTGTCACAGGGATACCAGCCCCGGGGTGGCAGATCCCTCTTCAGACTCTGCTAGACACTAAGCTAGATGCTGGCTTGGTGAGAAGTGGCCCTCACCTGGTGCCACCTAGCATGGGATCCTCTCTCTTTTACTTGCCTTTCAGCTCAGGGCCAAGTGCGGTTCTACCGCCTGCCCCTCACTACCCAGTGCTCTTGGCCACTCTGCCCTAGGGCTCCCTCTCCAGCCCACCCTCCTGAGACAGGCTGGGCACACTCTTCCTCCCTTCCCACCTTTGCTCTCATTCCCCTAATTAAAGCCTGATCTGAGTTCCAGGCCTAATGAGTTAATTCATGCTGAAAAGCACTAAGGAGTGATGACAACTTCCTGTATCCTCCCTAAAGCGGTTTGCATTTTAACTGGGCTATGCCTTGAGCCAAAGGAATAAAGAACTGATGGGGGAACTTCAGGCATGAGGACCAGCCAGCAGACAAAATAATTGAGGTGGGGGACCTGCCTGGCATGGTTCAACCGCTCAGCCCATTTCCATCACTTGTCAGGTGCGTTCTAACCCAGCTCTTGTGGATGATGGCGGCCTCATCTTATGACACAGAAGAAGCCAGTCTGTGGCTTGGTTGATGTTGTTCTAAAGCAGGCAGAGGTTTTTCCACGTGGCATGTGGGATGAGTTAGGCAACTTGCTATAGCAACGTGCTCTGGATTCCAAACAGGATGACACAGAGAAGGGGTTCCTGCCTCCACAGCTGGGGCTGACAGTTTTCTTCCTCCAGCAGCATCACCCAGCTGGTCCATGCTGCCAGGAATCCTGACCTAGAAGATTTCCAGGGCTGTTCTTTGCAGATCAGGAGAACTGAACCTCAGGAAGGCCAAGGAAAAATCATGAAATGAGCGAGTGTGTGCAGCTCCAGTCTGCGAAGAGCCTGCAAAGAGCTCTCCCATATGTTCGTTCTATCAGTCAGGATAGGCCACATGAGGCCGGAGGACCTACTAAAGCTGGTACGGACTTTAGGTAGATGGGAAAACTGAGGCTCTCAAAGGTTAAGTGATTCCCTATGATTTTCCCAAGATCACATAGGAACTTAGGGGCAGGTCTCCTGGCCAAAGATGATGTTATAAACCTAATCAAAAGAAATTAAGGAGAAAACTACGCTTCAGCTAAAATAATGGTATGTTTTCTATATCTGTAGCAGTCAGGTAGGACTAGATCATTGAAATTATTCTTTGTAGACCTCTGGGTGCATCCCCAATCTCCACAAACCTCTCTCTCACCCCGACCCAACCCCAGGCCCTCAGAACACTGCTGCCTCCTCCTACCAGGAAGAAGGCCACAAAGCGAGGTCCAGCTCCCCTCCTTCTGCCGGAACTGCTCTTTTCCTGGAGCTCATAACCCCTCATATTCAGCGATTGGTGGCAATCCTAAAGTTCCATAAATAATTTGTAGACAGAGCTCTTCTTTGAGTTTTTTCACACCTCTTACTGGCTACACAATCTGTGGGACCCAGTGCAAAATGAAAATGCAGGGCTTCTTGTTTAAAAATTATTCAGAATTTCAAGATGGCCACAGGAAGCATTAAACCAAGCAGGGGCTCTTTTGAGTGTGGTCCCCTGAGTGACTGCACAACTATGAAACAACTCTACTCACATGGTCCTCCCCATATGCCTGTAATTTGGCAAGGAGGCATCATGATCCCACTTTATAGGTGAAGAAACTGAGTCGCTTGTCCATTTGGTCAACATGTACCGAACATTCACTAAACCCCAGGCACCTCCAGGATCTGGGGATTCCAAATAAGAAAAGGTACAGCCTCCTCCTCAAGGAACATGGCAGGGACAGGAGGACACAGATCACACACAGACTGCAAGGCTCATGTGAAGTGCTGGGGCCCATAGATGCAGATGTGTCCATGGAGCAGTTCTAAAGGCAGGGCTGGGGGATGATTTTTAACCCACAAAATTCAGAAGATGCTCTTTCTCTAATCACTGCCCCATGACTACTTTAAGAATCTTTTGGGGGAGACCTTCAAGTATTTGACACTGGGCTCTGGAGTAGTCTCTTTGGCGAATGCAAGAAGCCAAAACTTGAATTCACTGGCTTTTCTTCTGCCACAGGTATTTGTACTGCTGTGGTCCTGTTGTATTAACACTTCTAAATAAGGGGTCCTTCCTCAGGTTCTTTTACCTGCCCACCTCTGTCTCCCCTCTTGGTCAATCATAAGATTGCTGTTAATCAGCAAATTTAGAATCCTCAATCCTGAGTAGACAAGAGAATATCAATGTAAAATAAAACCTTTGCCTAGGCCCCAGAACACATCATCACTCTCCGTGGTGGAGCCCAGCACTGGTGTTTCTTAAAGCTCCCCAATAATTCCAATGGGCAGCCAAGGCTTAGAATCACCAGCGTAATCTAAATCTAATCCCCAATCAAGCAAAAGAGAAAACACCGTCCAGGGAAGAGAAATGACTTGCTCTGGGTCCCACAACCGTCAGTGAGTGGCGAAGCCAAGATTTCGCCAGTTCTCCCGATTCAGTTCTTCCAGTCCTCCTCTCCAGCCTGAAATTGCACAGGATTCATAGCCAGGCTGGGCTAGAGACACAACTTGGAGTCAAAATTTGAGAGGCTAAGGGGTGGGAGTTGGTAATTGAAGGGTTATATATTGGTAACCCAGTCGGTGTCTCTCCAAGGCCATAAAACTGGGTGACCCCAAGCCAGAGACCCAGGGGAAGACAAAGAGGGGCTACAGGAACTAATTTGGCAGAGGATCTGGTCAAAGGTGCCCCCAGACAGATGGAGTGGTACCCGGAGATTGTGGGAAAGTGGGAGATGCCCAGCAGGAGTTAGACGAAGCCCAAGCTATTGTGAGTGTTCAAGTGAAGTAAGTGCCTGACTAGGAATGAGGACCGGCAAAGCAAGACCAGGCTGGGTGGGAAAGGGATACTCCAAAACATTTAGAGGAAGCTGGCCTGGGGGCAGACCAGGAGGATCCTGGGACCTCCCTGAGGCCCAAGCCCAAACTCAGGTGTCATCGTGACTCTTGCTCCCATCCATCCAGACCTTTTTCAACCACAGCCAAAGTGAGACGTAAAAAAAAACAAACTGAGTTGTGTAGTCACTCCCCTGCTTAAAACCCTCAGTGGCTCTTTATTGCCAGTAGGCTGAATCTAGACTCTTTAATAGAGCTAACAGACCCTGAGTGGCTGGCCCTGGCTTGTGCTTGGGGATCACCTCCAGCAGCACCATGTGCATGGGCCCCTGCACACCCCTGCAGCACCCACCAGACAGCGTCTTAGCTTCTCAAACACACCAGCTCACTCTGGACTTCACTGATATTGTTCCCTATACCCTGTTCTGCCACCTTCATTCTCCTGGCTGTCTCCCACTTATTCTTCAGGTCTCCACATGGGCACTAATTCTTCCTGAAAGCCTCACCTGGCCCCCTCAACCAGACCTTGGAGCCCCATTTGTGTGATCTCAAGATAACCCTGTACTTCACTCACCACACAGTATTACAATCGCCTGAACGTCTTCCCCCACTAGACTGAGAGCAGAAGCCACATCTCCTTTCAATCTCTGTGTCCTCAGCTCTCACACAGTGCTAAACATAGTAGGTGCTCACTTAATATGTATGTGTTGAATGCATGTAACAACTGTTTGTCTAAGTAGATGAAAAGATATTTAAGGGCAAGAGAAATGTCTTAAATTTCTTTGCACATGCACCCCCATGGAGTCTCAGCACAGTAGCCTGTATGGGCCAAGACCTGTGCTAAGTGGTTTGGGGTATAAAATCTAAGAGATAATCCTGTCTTACAAGGAGTTTATGGTTTAGTAAGAGAGAGAAGATCCTTAGATACATAAATCTGATATAAGCAGGGGAGTAAGAAAAGGCTATAGGAGAGCTGCGGATAAAGACCCTAGGATTTGAAAGATGAAAAGGAGATTATTGTTTGTAAATACAGGAAGGGTAGATTATATCTGGGCAAAACAGCCTGATGTTTACTCAGCAAGATCCTGAATATGCGCTATGGGGAACTGTAAGAACAGGCTGAGGCCACTAAGAAAGGACCTGAATGCCAACAAAGGCATTTGGGTTTAGCAGCTGGGGAGCCACCAAAGGTTCTTGAGGGAGGGTAGTGGCATATTCTAACCTGTGTTTTGAGAAGAGGGGGTGGGTGCAACAGGGCAACAGCTGGAAGCCCATGGAATAAGAAGGGCACAGCAGTGAACCAGGCAAGATGCCGCCAGAGCCCGAAGTAAACGTGGTAAGCTGAGAGACGTGAACCTGTGAAGGGCAGAACGGAACAGGTCCTGGTCACCAGAGAAGGAAAGGTGTCTGGAGGCCAAAGGGTGGTGGCACTGACCTGAGGACGAGGAGGTTTGAGGAGGAGGAAGTCGAGTCAGTTCTGGTCACGTTGACTTTGCAGGGCTTTTGGGGCAGGTGGAGGTGGCCCTCAGGCAGTTGGAAATGTTGGCCGGGAGGCTGGAAGTAAGTCTGACTCAGAGCGTTTCGACTGGGAGCCCGTCACATATACATACATGCCTGGTGGCATGCAAGCCTGAGTGAGAGGGAGCACTCACAGCATGCGGCTTCCCACCCCTCCATCCCCTTTCCGGGCCCAGAAGAAGTGATTCATGCCCAGACTTAAAGAGAACCCAGGTTCTGATTTTAAAAGCCTTTCAGAGCAAAAGAAACCAATGAGAGGGTCAGGCCAGACCACAAGCCAAACATCAGCTGTGGAATGTGCTTGCTGCTGATGGTGAGGCCAGCCAGGGGCAGAGACACTGGCAGGCTCAGCAAGAGGCCCCACCGATTGTTCCGAACGTGTTGAAATTGTCACCAAGATTGTCCCCACTCTTTCCTCTCTTTTTAATATGGACCTGCCTGTATTCTAGCACATCTTAAAACTAGCCCCTCCCTCCACCCCACCGCCAGTCTGTCAGTTCCCTTGTCCCACATCATCCTTGGTGTGAAAGCTCCGGCCTGCTATCCACCTTCCCACCTCTGCTCAGCCTAGAGGACTAGGGCCAGGAGGCAGGCAGGGGCCTAGGAGCTACTGTGGGGAAGATAACGCATACAGCTTATGGCCACAGTCACCTAACAGACTCACTGAATCTGCCCTTGTCTCCTTGAGGCTTTTCCACCCAGTAGCCAGAGGGATGCTGCTAGAATGTAGGTCCAATCATGGCGTGTCCTTCCTCTGCTTAAACCCTCTAGAGCTCCCCTTCTACTCTGAGTCAGAGAGTCAGTCTGTGCGATCTGGCTCTCCCTGCCTTCTGACCTCACCCTCTTCTCCTCCCCTTGCTCATTCTGTTCCACCCACCCAGTTTCCAGAATGTTCTTCAAAAATACAAGACACCGTGGGCTTTGCACTTGCTGTTTCTTCCGCCTGGAATACTTTTCACCAAAGAGCTTCTCTCACTTCCTCAGGTCTTTGCTCCAACATCACCTTCCCATGGAGGCCTTTCCAGCACCTCCTAACCAAACCTCCAGCCTCTTCCTGCTTCAGTCTCACTGAGGTATTTCTCACGACTAGCATCATTACCTATTTACGTATTCACTTCGTTTATTGGCTGCCTCCTCCAACAGAATGTAATCACAGGAGTAAGGATTCTTGTATGTTAACTTCTACATCCTAGGGTCCAGAGCAGTGCCAGCCAGAGGGAGCAAGGAATAAATAGTTGTGGAATGAATTGACTAGTTAATGAAAATCTCACACAACCTAGCCTGCCGCAGCCTGACTTGCCATTAATTCATCCCTTTTGACATTAACGTCGTCCTCTTTCCAGTCACCTTTCTTGAGATGTGAGTCCCCTAGGTGAGGGCGCGTTCAGTCCTGACACTTCGGCTTTCTTTCCAGACAAGAAGAGGCTACTGGCAGTTGCAGGTGGGCGGGACAAAGAGGGCTGCTGAGGGGAAGGGGCTCTCGAAGGGAGGAGGGCCTTGGCCGGGGCAAATCGGTTTACAGCAGGCAGCCCAGGCTGGCCCAGCTGGCCCCTTGCTGTTCAGTGTTATTTACTGTGACTCAGAGACACAAGGAGACATGGGAAAGGCCTTGTTTTAATACAGTGCAAACCTATATAATGGGACTTCCCAGGAAACAAGGGGGAGGAGGTGGAACAGAAGTTTTAAAAGCCTCTTTTCCCACAAAAGGGTAGTGATTCAGACATATCTATGTACCAAAGAATGTGGCCATGTCATTGAGCACCCCCAAAGAAGCTGGCAGTGCCTAGAGAGGATGGCAGGGGCTGAACAGTTCATGCTACATTATAATCCAAGCCCCGGGAACCGCCAGACCAGACTCTGCCCTGGTGGCTTGGGAGATGACTTGAAACCCACTTGTACAGGTGGAGAGACTGAGTTTGAATCCAGAGAGGTTCATATGAGGAGCATGTGCCGCTGACTTTGAGTTTTAATATTTATTAAATATGTGACCTTGGGCAGATCACTTCCTCTCTTTAGAATGTATGATTAAAATTAGAATGTCTACCTTGTGAGATCGGTACGAATAATTAGAAAAATTACTGACTACCACATGAAATGTCTAGAAGGGATGAGGTACTCAATGAATGTTAGTTTATTACATTTAGCAACAGTAATACTTGCTAACGTTCACTGAGGGCTACTGTGAGTCAGGCTTTGTTCTGAGCACTCATCTCCTAAATAATCATGTAAGAAGGTACTATTTCCCCTACCTTAGAGATGAGGAAACTGAAGCATGTAGAAAGTAAGTAACTTATCCAAGGTCACCCAGGCGATAAAGTCACAGCCTGGTATTTGAACCCAGACGGTCTGACTCCAGAGACTGCAATTCTGAGAGGTTATGTGACTTGCCCAAGGTCACACGGCTACCACTAAACGAAAGGGTCAGAATCCAAATCCAGGTCTGACCGTCTTGAAAGCCTGCCTTCTTTGCTGCTTTTCATGTACCGCCCACACGGCTTTGGACATATCTGTGTAACACATTGACTACTTTCACTTAATAATTTTCTTTAAATTGACTTTAAATCAACTTGGTCTTTTTATTTAACTGCACCTAAGCAATAATTACTGTGAAATCTAAGTTTTGATGTGCTCATAATTTTTTAATACCTATTAAATAAACACAGGAGTAGCCAAGTTTTGATGTTCACTCTTTTCCCACCTAAATCCTCTCACCATTATGCCGTGGGGGACATCGGGTTACACTGTGCAGCCCTCAGGAAGGACAGATACCACTGTCCCTACTTACCCAGAACTGAAGTGCGACTGGGTTCAGGTCTGACTGGGGATTTTTTATGGGCCAGACCTAGACTCTATCCATCTGTGTAAGTGGCATGATTTCTCAGGTGCCCTGGCTCTCTCTCCTTGGAGGTCTGATCAAGCCCTTTTCAAGGGCCAGCTCCCCCTTCGCATTCATTGAAAGTCTAGAGAAGCTGGCAGGTGTCCAGGCAACGGGAGTGGCCATTTTCTCTCACTCTCAGCACACCCCAGGGTGAGGCCCATGAGAGCACTTTCCTGCTGCCTGCTAGCCAAGTCCCTTGCTGTTTCTGCAGTGCTATTTGACTTGGCAGTGGCCTCACTAGACTGGTCTTATTACTTATGGGAACGGGCCAGGGAAGAGGGTTCTGCCCAGGGTGCCCACTCATGAGGGCAGAGGGAACTTTTATATGGAATCAGAGGCCCAGATCAAAGCTTTGCTGAGCATGGGGCTGACCTAGAGCTGGTGGGGTGGGGTGAAGAGGACCCACTGGAGAGATCAGCACAAACAAGTCTGTCGCCCCCATGAAAAAAAAAAGAAACCCCCATCCCCTTTCTACTAAATGTCCTTAGTAGATATAAGTTAAAGTAGAGAAGAGATCTTTGCTATCTCTGAGCCCTAGTGGCTCCAGAAAGACCTACTCTTCCAGAAAGCCCCCCTGGACCACTTTCAAATAAGTGGTCATATTTCTGTGGGCTTCTCTATTTAACCAGCAGACCCCCACGCTCCATTAGGCTGCCTGGCCCCTTGGGCAGTAGGTGCTGTTCGCTTGCTTCCCTCTTACTTTCTTGTCGTCCCTGTAGCATCATGCCATCCTGCCCTGGCTCCAACACACACCCCTTTTAGGGTCTTGACACTGCGTCAGGCAGTTCACACCAGCCAGCACCCCCTCTTCTACAGAACCTGCTTCTGGTCAGATTGCTGGGCAGTAAAACAACTATAAACTAACTCACACAAGAAAGCTCAGGACAGATAGAATATTCGAACTACCCCAGCTCTTACGGATTTTTTAGAAATGGATGCTTTCATGATTTAGCCCAAATGGACTAATCTGGGCCAATTCTGAAAGTTACAGATATGGAAACCAAAGCCTTGGGCCGGATCATGTCTCTCACTAATAATTGAACCCTCCAAACCTAGGGTAATGAAAAAGCCCTGGACTGCAGATCACACAAGCCCTGGGTCGAGTTCAGGCTCTGATACTAAATTTGAGTGAGCTGTATTAAATATAAGACTTATACTTAATCACTTCTAAAATAAATGTTTGGCCTTCATGATTCCAAAAGTTCTTTGAGGCTATGCTTCCAAACTTCTGCGAACATTTCCTGACCCAGAACCTCAACTCTGACTATAAAGCCATATGTAACAAGAAAAATAAGTTGACGACAGGGACTCTTATTGGAAACAACTTCGTCCAGTGCATGGTTGATTCTTCCTCATCCGTAGGTCCATGAGGATTCCTGGGTGTCTGGGGCCTCTTGAGAGGCTTTGGTATCAAATATCTGACTGAGAGGGAATTTAGATCCCTAACATTCTAGACAGGTGGTCATCCTTGGCTTGCATCCCTCCAGTGACAGAGAGCCCACTACCTCACAAGGCAGGCCCTTTTTTTCCAGCAAAGTCACAAGCCCTGGACTCTTCTAAGGACCTAAAAGTAGCAGTGGACATTTGGGATAGTTTTGAAACCATGAGTAACTGACATATACCAAAAACCAAAGAGCTTCTGCATAACCCGCGGGGAACCAAAACACTTTCACTCCTCAGCATCCTTCATTCCTACCAAGCCTAGCCAATAGCATCCAGCTTAACTTAGGTTCTGGTGGATCTGTGTGGAGCTCTGTGCCGCCAGAGAACTTTTCAGATGGGTGTGGGTGTATATACTGCAGGGCGGGCCCTGCAGGCTTGGAAGGGAAGGGCCCCCACAATTCCTTTTTTAGTTTGCATTCAAAGACCAGCGGCAGACAGGCACAGCAGCTCTTCGGGTCCTCACTGCCCTACTTCCTCTCCTCCTCCTCTCCTCCGAGGGGAAGCCCTGCCACAAATTGCATATCCTGAGCTTTGTCTTGCTCTTACTTTGCCCAACACTCCCTGGGCTGGGGCTAACCCCGGATGCACAGGACTCTTGATCCACACACCCATGACAAGCAGGAAATAATCTTAGGAGTTGGAAAACCAAAACCAAACTGTCTGAGCTCTTTGAGCTGGTTAGTATGTCAGGAAAGGGAGGGACTCACTGTCCAACTCGACTCCCTTGAAATGGCTCGTGGCCAGGCTAAGAGTGGGCAGAGCTGCCACGTACAGCTGTGCAGGCTGTGCACCAAGTGACTCAATCAAATGCAATGTAAACAGCGCCCTCTGCAGTTGTGTAGTATAATGCAGTGACCCCAAGAGTCAGAGGTAAAGAAAGTAGCAACAGTGTACATAAAGGGGCTTTATTAAATTTTATGCAGGGACTTAGAGATAGTCCAGTGTGTGCCTTTTACTGTTAAGGAAACAGGCCCAGGAAGAGGAGGAAACTGACCCTAAGTCATAAAACAAGTTAGAAACCATGCTGGGATTAGAACAGGGCTTCTGAAGACAAAGTCAGAATTCTAACTTCCCTCCCTCCCTGAGGCTCAGAGTATCGCATTCCCTTTAACTCCTTGTTGGCAGGTTAGTATGTGAGGCTCCCAGAAGCCTGAATGCTTCTATTCATTTTTTTTTTCTGTCTTTTAAAACAAATGCATATTGAGCGCCTATTGTGTGTTAGGCATTGTTCTAGATACTAAGGATAAAGTAAGGGGACAGACAGATACAGCCCCTTCTAGTGGAGTGATGGTAAATGTTTAGCAACTCATCCTGACTCTTGGGATGGTGTGGGGAGGGTCCTTGTAGCATTGCCAAGTACTGCGGACTAAATCCTCCCACCATGGTTAATTGTAAGCCACTAACATGACATCACAGAATGGAAAGATTGCTCACAGTTGGCTCTGTGAGCAGGGTCCAGCACCCCACAGGTCCCTTCCTTTGAATCTTAGTGTCTAAATGAGCAAATAGCTTATAACCATCTACAATTACCTTTCATTATGAAAGAAATCAAGAAGATGCTTTGAGTAAGAATAATGAGTTCTCCATACACAGACAGGGAAGATTTCTCTGAGGCTGCGATGTTAAAACTGGAAGTTGAGAAGGAGCCGGCTGAGCAAAGATCTTGGGGAAGAGTGTTCCGGGGAAAGGGAAGAGCAGATACAAAGGCCTTGATGTTAAAAGAGCTTTGTGTGTTTGGGGAGCAGGGAGAAAGGCAGTGTGGCCGGAAGTAGAAAAGATGAAGGTCATGGCACAGGAAGAGGCAGATCCTGCAGGGCCTTGTGGGCCCTGGGGAAGGGTCTGGGATCTATTCTAAATGCAATGTGTGAGTTTTAAGCAAAAAGTGCCAGGATCTACTTGGCATTTTTAAATGCTCACTCTGGCTACTGAGAAGAGCATAACTTGATGCTGAGCAAAAGTAGAACCGAGGGACCAGGTGAGAAGGCTCTTGGCAAAAGTCGAGACACAAGAGGATGAGAAGGACTTGATCAGGGTGAGAAGAAATAGAGAAGAGTGGGCGCATATGAGAGAAACCAAAGGAGTGGAACCTGCAGGATTTGCAGGAAGTGAAGGAAAATTCTGTAGAAAGACTTCTACACTTCTGACTCAAGCAGTCGGAGGTCGGTAATGCCAAGTCCTGAGACGGGGAGACTTGGGGAAAGCCAAAGTGGAAGGGAAAACCTAGACACCTTTTGGGTCACGTGAAGAGTGAGATGCTACGAGACATCCGAATGAAAACGTTCCGTGGGCGGCCGGGCATTGGCTGTGCGGCCCAGAGGGCAGGGCTGGGCTGGGATGGGCTGAGTTCCGGGATTGCAGGAGCCTGGGCCGCTTAGAGGTGAATGGAGGAAAGCAGCAGCCCAGGCCTGGTGTGCTCAGCCAGGCCCTACAGGTGTATACGTGGGGTCACATGTCTTGACTCCAGTTTCCACAGTTTGGAGTCTGTGCTTTGAGCATGGAGTGGAGTTTAGTTGATAGAGACGTTATAGCACATTAAAAGAACTTACAGCACAGAGATTCATAATATCAATGTCGATATGTTTTTATATCTTTCATGCCAACTCTTAAAAGCTTAAGAAAAGAGATCTGTTTTGATCACGTTCTCTACCTAGAAAAAAAAGACAAATGATGTAAGGCAGAAAAATGCACTGGCTTTCATAAAATCAGTCTTCTTCCTGAAGGAGGTAATCCATGCATTCTCTGAAGGCATGAGAGGGCTGTCCAAGGCTGGGGACAAAAACAAGGTTGATGACAGCGAATTTCAGCTTCGTGTTTAGTTTTCATTTTTTAGGCCTATTTTCCATGAGGTTGATATCTGCTTACCCACGGTGGCAAATGCCTGATATGTTTAAAAAATTAAAGGGCAGTCCTTGCTCTTGCCAACGCTTGGTCCTTCCTTCCGTCTCCCCTCTGGGAATGCTTACGCAAGTGTCTCTCTTTCAGCTGGCCTCCCACCTGGCTCAGTGAGCATTTGGTCTCCTCCATAACTCCCAGCCATGGGACCCTCGCTGCTCTCTGAGGCCGTCCAGCCTGGGTCTGATTGTTTCCGACTTTGAGAATTCTTCCTTATATAGATAGGGCTGCAGTCGTTTTGGAGAGTTGAAGGGACATTGTGATAAGTCACTCATTAGCAAGCATTTGTTTAGCACAAAATAGGACATGAGGAAACAGACTTCTTTGTTTGTTTTGTTTTTGTTTTTTTTGATGAGACAAGGAGACTGAATGAAGCAGGGGGAGAGGCAGGCCAGCCAGGTCTGGGGGCTGCAAGGACATCATCACCCAGTGTGCATCATGCGAGGATGGCAGAACCTGGCTGGAGGGAACAGAGGGCGAACTGACAAGGCCGTGGGTGAAGAAGGGTGCCTTGTGTGCCATCTGCTCAGGTCCTTCTTGGAGAGATATCTAGTTACTTCGATAAGTTCATCTGTGTGCATTCATTCATTCACTCGTTCATTCATTCATTCATTCATGAGTTTGTTCAGTCAACGTTGTGGAGAGCCTGTTGTGTTCCAGATGCTGTTTAGGGTGCAGGAACGAGGAGGGACAGAACGCCCTCATCTCGGTTACTGGAGCCTCCCTTTTGGCACCACAGATAAGGTTAGCATAGGGTCTGCCATGCTTTCCCTGAAGGAAAGCTTCATAGACAGAGCTATTCCTTGTCCAGCTGGGGGCGTCATCTTTGGGCCTGAGTAGAGAGTCTGATCCAACCCCACCAGGGAGAGCTCCCAGCTGCCCTGCCTGCCCTCTCACAGACACAGCCGGCCTGGATGGGACACTCAGAAGGGGTATTGCCCGGAAGCAGACAGGATGAGGCCTCGGCTCCAGCATCTGTGCCACAGGCTAGTCAGTCCTGGAGCCTCCTTCTCCTCTCCTGTTTGATGGGGATAAAAAGCCCTGATCACTTGTTAGAATCAAATGAAATACGGAACTGAGGCTCCTGGCCCTTCCCTGGCACTTGCTCCAAGAGTGGCAGCTGAATCCCACTAGGAGTGTTGAGAAAAGAGCGGAGTAAAAGTCCTGCCCTGGGGAGGTCTGATCCCTGCTCTGGCCGTGACCCACCAGCTGGAAGACTTTGGTCATAGCAGGTAACCTGCTTAAGCCTCCGTGTTCCCTTGGTGAAAGACACCCCCAGCCCACCCTGTGTGAGTGTTTACTTCATGTTTGTTGAGTGCCTGCTATTTGTAACACTAGGCACCGGGGGATGCAGGTGCAGGACAAGGCATGGGTCCTGTCCCCTGAACTCTCCACCCCGGGTGGGGAGGAACGTCAGGGAGGAGCATAGGATGCGGTGGGGGTGAGGTGGGTAGATGGACAGGGCAAGTGGGACGCGCACTGGGCCCCACGGAGAGGTGGGTGCAGAATGGGGGCCGACAGTAAACAATGGCGGAAGGGAAGAGGCAACAGAGCAAAGGGGCGGAGGCGAGCGTGACAGTGCTCCTTCTGGGTAGACAGTGCTAGAAGCCACCTGTCAGGACCTAATGAGATGGTGAGCGCGAAAGCTCTTTTCCAGTGAACACCTCCGCGCAGGTGTGAGGGCTTCCTCAAGACTCGGTGCTCAAAGTGGGACCTAGAACTCGACTAGTGACGATGTCCCGCCCCCTCATCACACACAGGAAGCGTTCCAATTCTGATGTATTCTTTTTCACACATGGAACATTATAAAGGACATAAAAGTTCATCTTTTTCTGGGGCTCTTCTTCCTGGAAAAGGTGGACATGGGGCCACCGCCACCCATGAACCCGCCGCTGGCGTGCTCAGGGCAGCTCACTGCCAGAGCAACACTGGGTGTGGGCTGGGGACGCGCTGGTTCCCAGATGAGATCATTTCCCTGAGACATTCCCAAAGAAACGAGTGGTGTGCTCATGCCGTGGGGAGATGCCTTTCTGCAGAAGCCTCTGTACTAATTTCCTCTCCCTTCCCATCTCTGTCCAGACTGGGGGTAGAGCTGGCCCTTCAGACGGAAGGCACTTCCATCCCTGAATCCCTCTCCTTCCTCTGGACTCCGCCTGTTGTTACCCCTCCTGACCTGTCCTCTGGCTGATCCCTTGGCTTCGTATATGCGTATGTGCGTGTGCACACATGCGCATGCACACACACACACACACACACACACACAGCCATGTTCTGATCTGCTCAAGGTTGGAGGGAGCCAAGGATGCCAGACTCCATCCAGACACAAGGTTCTATCCAACAGAGGGAAGAAACAGGAAGGGCAGTGGAGGAATGTGAAATGGGCTGGACTCCACCGTGTTTCCTTCAGAGAAAAAGGCATGACCAGTTAGCAGAAACACACGAAGTCACATCTAGAAGGGCAATCATTTATTTTGTAAAGAAATAACACATTGATGAGTTGATTAGATGAGCTAGAAAATAGGGTGGCCTTTTGCAAGAGTAAAGAGAAGAAGCTGTCCTCCTGGGAAGACCAGAGTTTGGGTACGTTTGCTCTAAAGCACAGGGGAGCACCAGAGCCTGGTATAAGAACTGACTCCTGGCTCCCAGTTCTAGCAGGGGCCAGTTTCAGCTGAATGCTGATCCACTGGGGAAGATGGGAAGGTGTCACAGCTCACTTTCATAAGTGGCTTGAAACTGAATGGCACTTTGTTGGACCCTAGTGCTACAAGGGTGAGGGGGAATGGCCTCAGTCCTGAAAGCCAATCTGATAGACCCTTGCAGGGGCAATGGCCATCTGTCTGCTCCTTCCCTCCTCAGGAAGATGGATTTGGTGACGAATTTAGAGAAGAAGGGCACAGAGACCCAGAACGGCCCAACCATAAGGGTTTTTAGACCACCTGGTCTGGCTTCCTCATTTTCTAGAGAGGGAGCTGAGGCCCAGAGAGGAAATGTATCTAGGTTCTACCAGTCCTAAAGGCAGAACCCAGGGGAGAGCCCATGTCTCCTGACACCCAGCCCAGTCCTACACGGCTGCCATAGCATTCCTAGCTCTCGGGAGGCAGACATAATATTTCCATATTCCCTTTTCTGAGTCCTAGAACCAGCTGTTCTAAAGTCAGACGTCCATCCTCTGGCCTTTGACCTTGGTAATGATCCTCAGCCATTTCTCCCCTAGAGAGAGAAGTCTCCATCGTCCCAAGGCCACATAGCTGTGTACTGAGAGAGTCAGTGCACACAGCCTGATGTCCACGATTTTTGAAATAAGAGGGATCTGAAAGGAACCTTGGTTCCTTTTGCCCACTTGCTCTAAATCTCGCTGAGGTTTTAGCAGCACAGTCCAGCTCCAGGGTAGAGCTGGGCTTTCTTGGAAAGGTGACCACATTGCCTGGACCCCCACCAAGGCCTGAGTCCCTCTGACACTGGGGCATGCCCAGAGCCACAGCCAGTGTCCTGGAACCACGTCTCCACGGTTCTAGCTAAAAGAGAGAGAACTGGGCCTGGATAATGCGAAGCAGCAGATGACTGTTTTCTTCAATCCTTCTCTTTGGCCCAGGAATGAAAAATATGATCATTGTTGCCTGGGGAGTTCCCTTCCTAAATGTGTTTGGCTCCAACCAACATTGAGATGAGTTTGCATTCCTCCACGTTGCCCGGCCTCCAATTCTAAATTGTTTGCGGAGACCCAAGACAGATGCTTGCATGCTGACAACTGGAAGCTAGCCGTGAGATTGCCTAAGAGAACCTTTCAGACGTGTGCCGGGGGCTGGGCCTCGGATGGCAGATTGCTGAACCCTCTCGTTTTGCAGATGGGGAAACCGAGGCCCCGTCTGGAGAGGTGTCACGACTCTCCATGGACACAAGGCCAAGCTAGTGACAAAGCTGAGATTAGAACCCGCATCAGTTCGCCCTGGTACAACCTCCTCCGGCTTCACTTGGGACGCTGGTGGCTTGCAAACATGTCTCTTGGCTCGCCCATGCCACGTGGGTTTAGCCTGTAAAGACCACAAGTCATGTCTTATCTGGGTTGGTGTCCCCACTGCCCAGCTTGGATCCTGGAGAACCACAGACCCACATGAGGACTGGTAGTGAATAAAGATGGGCAAGAAGAAAAGCTCGGACAAATCCCACTCCTCTCCTAGCCTTAGTTCTTTCACTTACAGCAACAAGGGTCTTAAACCCAATCAAGTGGTTCTCAAACTATGTTCCAGTACACCCTAGGGTTCCAAGGAAGTGTCTTAGATGCCACTGCAGGTGGGGAGCTACTCTATGTTCCCTATCCCTAACCCCAACCTCAATTTCTCTTGTCTGCTTTCAAACATATAGATTTTGTTCAAAAAAGTGGGATTCACGGCAGAAAAACAAAGTTTGGAGACCACTAGATCATTTGATTTCTTAAGATCCCTGCTTGCTCTTAAAAATAATATCCTAATAAGTTACTCCTCTCTGATAACATATTTGCTGCACATCATCTTTGATCCAGTAGTTAATGTTGGGACGGGGTGGGGAGGTACGGGGAGCTCCTGGCAATTGGGAGGAGAAAAATGAGGCACAGGAGGGCCCTCATGTGATGGAGGCTTCGTTGTTGTACACAGCCTTCCTCAGAGCCCAGAATCAATCCTGACAGTCTGTCTGTATTTCTGTGCTATGTGTCTGCCATTCTGTGTCTTGACAAAGCAGGACAACCCAGCTCTGAGGCTCAGCATGTGGTCATTACCTGTTCGCTGAGCTGCACTGCTCCCTGACAGGCTAGGTCCAAGCCCAGCCCTGCCTCACACTGGGCTTCCCTATGAGTTTTTGAAAAGAGAATGATTGGGTTACTACCCCAGGAACCATGAGTCTCCACAGATCCCCAGCCTCCCTTCCCTTTCATCCTTAACCGCTCTGTGAAATAGTTCCTCCTCCTCCCTGATGATCCATCATTTAAGAGCTAGACTGTATCAGTTACCAAATGCTATAATAATGCCCTGTAACAAATAATCCCCCCAAATCTGAGTGACATACAGTAATTATTTAGTTCACATTTAGTTCACATATCTGGGGTCAGTTAGGAATCAGCTGACCTAAGCTGAGCTCTACTGAATGACTCTGCTGGTCTCATGCACCTGTGGGATAGCTGATCTCGGCTGGTTCTGGGTAGAGTGATTCACTTGGGGCAGTCCTGCTCCAAATGTCCCTCATCCTTTTCCTGGGATCCGTGGGCTAACCTGAGCACATACTTCTCATATCGATGGCAGAAGTGCAGTGAGCAAGCAGAAACAGACAAGACGTTGTAAGACCTAAGCTAGGAACTGGCACACTTTCATTTCTGCCTCATATGGCCCAGCCCAAAGCCAGTTTGGGGTACAGAGGAAGCTACCCCTTTAGTGAGAGGAGCTGTAAAGTCACGTGGCAAAGGGCATGGATGCAGAGGAGTCAAGGATTGGGACCAACAATGCAATCTGGAGCAGAAACCTGTTTTCATATCCCAACTCTGCCACCTACTAGATAGGTGATATGGGGCAAGTTACGGAAGCTCTGTGCCTCAGTTTCTTCACTGAAAAAATAGGCAGCATGATAATACCTACCTCATGGGATCATCCTGAGGAATAAGAGTTACTACATATAACTCTCTTATACATGATGCTTGACAGTATTCTTAGTTGTTTGCAGGCAGAGCTGAATTTGCTACTTTAATGCAACATGTTTTACTGAGCACCTACCGAGTCCCAAACCCTATAGTAGGAATGAAGAGAGAAATGAACCCCAGTCCTGGTCCTCATGTGCTCAGAGTCTTGGGATGGGGAGAAGATGTGTGGAATTCACTCTGCTCAAGGTGTAGGTTTAACCCTGACGCTTAACAGGTTTTCACTAAACCCTTTTGCTAGTGGAGGTACAGGGAGAGAAAAGCTCACCATGCAGTACAATTTCCCCGTTGCCCAAGCAGCTGCCTGCAGGAGAGGGACTGCACATTGCCTCCACCCACCGAGGGCTTCCTTGGGGAACGCGTAGGTACCAGGTCTCTTTGAGGGCAGCAGGCACCAAAGAGCAAGACCCTACTTCTCCCCAGAGTCAGGGAGTTCCCCGTGCTGGGACCATCTCCTCTCCAGTGGAGGTGTTCTTCCTACAACTGGCTAGAAGCTTCTCTAAGAAGGTGGGACCACGTTCTCCTCAACCCCAACTCTCTTTTTATATAGCACTAGTGCCTATTACAGGGGCCTAGACTAGAGCCTCAACAGCAATTACCCCGAACCTACCATTGAAATAATCTTGTCTTTGAAACAAGGGCCTCAGGTCAGAAGGGAGAGGTGGCTGGTGGCAGAGCAAGAACCATCACCTTTTGTAATTTGTGCAAGTAGAAGGGGCAGCAACTGCAAACAATGCATCTAGAGCTCAGGCATCTAAAGCTTATTCTTTCTCACTTTGGAACAAAGTGAGCAGCAGGAGGTGGTCCACTTTACCACTTCTTTTTGCTTAGGCCACTTTCTCCACCTTCACCCCCTATCTGTGATTTGCTTTTAGATAGGAAGATTCTGGGAAGAGGGGGATAATTCCAGAGTATGGGTAGTATTTCAGCCTCCCTCACCCCATCCCAGCGCTCACCATCCAAGGAAAATGAAAGCTTTTGCTTACACAGGTGCGTCTACAGCAGAGAGCTGAGCACAAACAACGAGCTAGGCCTGGGCAGTGGCAGGCTGCTGAGCACCGTTCGCTCTTAGGTTCCCAGAGCGGCTTCCTCTGCTGTTGGTTCAAATCTGGTGCTTCATGCAGACTTTCAAAGCCCTCAAGACTCTGGCTGGTCCTTCTGGAAGACCTTGTCCCCCATGGGGTGGTCAGTTCTCTGTTGATCAGGATCTGGAGGTGTGGGACCCAGGGTGCGGGAGTTTTTAAGAAGGGGCGGGTGCAGGGAACACGAGCCTGGGTGAGACCACCAAAGTGAGGAACTCAAGCGGCTGAACGGTGCGGCGGCTGAAAGGGGAGAGGAGTGCCCGGTGGTGACGGGCAGCGTGGGACAGGACTGACGAAGCCTCAGGACTCATCCCTGCCACTTCCCAGCTCTGTGACCCTGGCCGGTTTCCTGCCTTCTTTGTGCCTCGGTTTCCTTACCTGTAAAATGAGAATAATAATACGCTTCCTTCAAAAGCTTGTTGTGAGGATTAAATAAATTTAGAACAGTGCTTGGTACCTAGTGAGTGTTATGTACGTGTATGCTGTAAGTTTTATTGTTATTATTATCTAAATGGTGGGGGACCGTCAGCACACACGTCAAAGAGCCAGGAGGAAAACTAAGGCAGAAAGACGCCAACAGGTCCTGGTTCTGAGAACAGGTTCTCAGAAAGTGAGAAATCATTCAGGCGGGTCTCTCTGCATCTTCCTGGCACAGGGCAAAGATAAAAAAAATTAAAAAGCCACTGCTGGACGTCGGCCTGGATTTCATACAGTCAATCGAGAGAGCAAGGCAGGTGTGGAAAGTGCTATGATCCGAGGTAGAAAGCAAGAGAAGCTGCGAGCGGCCCAGAGGAGGGACCGCACTGTAGCAGAGGTGCCGTCGGAGCTGGGCCTTGACGTTTGAGAAGGAAAGAAAGGCCATCCGGGCACAGCGCGTAGCAGAGGCAGAGACGCCCAGGCTCCTCGGAGGACAGGACTTTTTTTTTTTTTTTGCTATGTTATCACCTGTATTTTTTCTAATGATTATTATTTTTTATTTGTTATGGTGACACTGATTAACAAAATCCAATAAGTTTCAAGTGTACAATTCAAGAGTAAGTCATATATATATATATACACACACACACATATATATGTATACATATATATGTATACATACATATATACATATATATATACATATATATATATATATATATATGTATATATATATAGTGTGAGAACAGGGAATCTTGATTCGGTTCAATTCAACCGAGATCTCTGGGGTGCCTTCGGCATACCAGGCACTGCCACAGGCCCATGACTGCACTCGGTCTGCTCAAACACCCTTCGAGGTGAGTTTTATTATTCCTGTTTTATAAATGAGTAAACTAAGAACCAGAAAAGAGAAGTAAATGGCACAGGTCCCCCATTAGTGAATGAAGGCTGGAGCCAAGCTTCTAACAAGCCCTCCCTGAAGCCAAGTCCTCCCCGCCCCAGTGCCTGGCCTCACTCTCAAGGAGCCGAGCAAGTCCTGACACCTCCTTCTCAAGCAGGCTGTTTTTCTCTCCTTTCCCTGGCTCCTCATTCGCACTGGAAATTCCTGCCTGCCACCTTTGGGCCACCTCACGATTCTCACGCATTGCCAAGGCTGGGGCGTACCCCCAGAAGCTCCCGGGCAGGCACCCCAGCCCACAGCTGCCCCATCCTTCCCTAACGACCATGACACTCTGGTGACAACATTGCACTTTCTCTCCGCGCAGTTCCCGCGGGCCACCATCCCAAGCTGGTAGGGTCTCTATTCTCTTCCTGTCCTGCTCGCCCCTCAGCAGTGTTGGGAGCTAGTCCGCAGCTCAGTGCTGGATCCAGCAAAGAGTAAACAGACCCTATCTTGCCCTCAGGGAGCCACCATCCTGATGAGGAGATAAGGAGTAACCACATTCGTTGTGTATAATTACCAACTGTGATAAGAAATGGCATCACTAGTGACCTGTTAGTGAGTTATGAGGGCAGATGAGATTAGGCAAGACCTGGTGTAATCGAGGGACAGGGAGGCTGTGTGTGTGTGTGTGTGTGTGTGTGTGTGTGTGTGTGACATGTGTGCTGAGATTTGAAGGCGATGAGGAGTTCATCACAGAGGCTCAGGCAGAGGAAACATCATGTGTAAAGGCCCCAAGGTGAGAGGAAGCAAGGTGCATCTGGGGAGCAGAAAGGGGGCCCTGGTGCCTGGACCAAAGGGAGCCAGAGGAAAACTCACGCAAGATGAGGCTGCGGAGCCTCAGAGAGTCTTGGGACCGCATGGAGGTTTCGGCCTTTCTCCCAAGATCCCTGAAAGTTATTCCATTGTGTGGTAGTCGGGCTGGGGAGTAGGGGGAGATGAGATGCAGTGTGGACGCTCAGCAGGCACTCCTCAGGCTACAGCGAGTGCTCCCCGTGGAGCTGAGGAGCTGACTGTAGCTCTGGACAAGTGTTGGCCAGCTTTCCTCAGCATCTGGAACTGTGACCGCCCCACCTGGTGACATGGCAGTGGCCTCCACCTTAGCCTGGGGTGATGAGTTTGAGAACTGTGGGCCCCAGTAACTCTCAAGCCTCCACATGAGGTTTTGGTGTCTTCTTGGGATTCGGTGAAGTGTTTTAAAAAGACAAATAAGATTCTGAGAAAGGGAGCAGCAGCTGATGTGACTTTGGCTACAGTCCACAGGAGAGCAGCCCAAGAATTGTGGTTTTTCCCCCTCTGTCATCAATATCAAGGGCAGAAAAGTGGCAAGCCGCCCAATCCGGCTCCAGTGTCTCTGCAATCGGCTTGTTGGTTCCCATCAAAAACAACTTTGTTTTGTTTTGTTGGTATTTGGGGTTCATAAATCTCTGAGCAGAGTTCATTCCCCAAGCATGAAAGCCATGCACCATTAGAGGCACAGCAAGAGATCTCGTTGGGGCCGAGGTCAGAGTGGCAGACTTGACATCACTTTTAGGGAATCCATTCTCTGGTTGCTTCAGTTTGGTCAGAAGCAAATGCCAACTGGGAAAGAAACCAGGACTTTGTAACGTAGTGCCCCAGGCCTGAGGGCTCTCGTTCTCTTCCCTGTGGCCAGACTTCACTAATCCTGTCCCCGGGAGGTTGGGAGTGGGGGCACTGGGGGAGACAGGACTGGCCCTAGACCGAGCCCTGAGTGAGGGAAGGAGCACAGGGGCTCTGCCTTGTCTCTCATTTGCTTCTCGCAGTCAAACCCAAAGGAAGAGGACGGGAGCCTGAAGGCAGGAGGGAAGACGTTCTATGAAAAGAAAAAAAAAAATGTCCCTCCCCACTAGTGGGCCCTTCGTAGGAAAGGCTGGTCCCCTGGGGGTAACATCCCCCTAGCATCCCAAGCTAACCTCCTCCCAGCTGAGTGATTTAGGATAAATTATTTAACCTCCAAGAGGTATGATAATATATATTTATTTCACAGGTTTGGTGTGAGATTTAACTAATTAATATAAAATTAATGGTTAAATACCTAGAATAGTGCCTAGAATATGTCAGTATTCAGGAAATATTTTTTCTTTTTCCTCTTCCTCATTAAAAAGAGAAAGCTTCCCAGCCAAATACTGGTCCTCATCTCAGACCATTCACTCAACCAGTATATATAAGCACTACTATGAATGAGATCTTTATTTGAAGCACTAAGGATATAACAGTGAAGAGAAAGCATCCTCTCTTGGCACATAGAGAACATAAGAATATTCTAGAACCATGCGAGAATAAACAGATATGTAATATATCTGTGATAATGTTATGAGAAAAAAATGAGGAATAAGGGGATGAGTGACAGGATGGCCTGGTGATGGACAAGACGGCATTGAAACAGAGACCCTAATGGCTTGAAGGAGCGAGCCATGCAGACAACCAGGGGAAGAACATTTCAGGCAGAGGTAACAGCCCGGGCAAAGATGCTGATCAGAGAATGGGTCTGACTTGTTCTAGGAACAGCAAGGGGGGCAGAGGGATGGAGGGGGGACACAGGAAACGAGGCGCAGAAGGGATGGGGTGGGCTCACGCGGGGCCTTGCAGGTAAGGAGTTTGGCTTTCACCGAGTGGGTGGAGCAGCTGATGGAGGGTATGGAGTTGAGGAGCGATGAGATTTGACAGGTCTTGGAAAAATCCTTCTGGCCGTTTTTGCACAAGAAGCACTGATATCGGGAAGGCCATGAAGACACGATTTATGGCCTCTTCTTCACCTGTTCTTCTCCCCTGTGCAGGCCTGGGAGCGGGGGGCGGGTCTGGGTTCCTGACTACCAGAGCATGCCTTCCTCCTCTACAGGGTCACCTCCCTCTGCTGCGGTCAGATGCCGGAAGGGGAAGACCATGACCTTCCAGGGGGCATCTACAGGAGGTGCCAGGGAGCCAGATAAAGTGTTATCCCATAGACCGGGATTGGGCGTGGCCTGTGCATGTGTGTACATGTATGTGTGTGTGTGTCCATGTGTGTGCATTCATGCATATGGCTCTGTACGTGTGTGTGTGTGTGTGTGTGTGTGTGTGTCCATTCCTGGGGCAGAGTTGGAGAGAGTGAGTTCTCCGTTTACAGTGCCACTTCTTCGTCCACTCTCTGTCCATCTCCCAGCTCTGCACAGTTGACACTGATGTCTCTCTCCTCCATAACATGTCTTCACTGGGAAAGACTTTTGCTCCTTCGTGCAGCCATGCTCACCCGACCAGAGTCCCCAGCGCTGCCAGCTGCTATCCAGGCTAAGTCCATTCATGGTCTGGGCTTTGTAAATAAGGCACTAATGGGCTAATGTACTCTGCTTGCCGCACCTCCTCTTAGGGCCGTGACGCTAATTTCACATGGCAGATTAAGAATCATGAAGACAGGGTTGGCAGCTACATAGCCACTTGCTGCCACTGTCCTCTCCTGTATCCTCAGCAGGGACTGCTCATCGATCACACTAGTCTCGCCCACTAAACCCAAACTTGACTTCAGAATCTTTCTTAAATCAGTGATCCAGGCAGCACTAATAATCAGTTGATAGTGGTAAGTTAGATAATACATATCTAACGTCCCTACTGTAAGGTGTTCTGGCTTTGCCTCTGGGGACTCTAATTCTGTGACTCTAATGATGGAACTTTAGGCTGCTCCATCCATGTGCTGAGCAAAAAAAGAAGTGCGGGAAAAACCGTTAGTTTCTGTACAATAGCCTTATTTAAGTAGGTGCCCGAGGGCATCACCCTTGAACACTCAGACCAGGGGTCCAGTGCCCAGGGGAGGACACTCCCAGTTGCAAGCCTCAAGTTCAGAGTCCCCATTCTGCAGGCCCTGGGACCTTGGGCAGATCATTTCACCTCTCTGATCCTTGGTTTTCCTTTTGCTGCCCGCATCACAGAGTTGACATGGAGATCGAGTGATAACATACACATGGATGTTCTGAGAAGCATAAAGTGTCCTGCACATGGAAGGGGTGGCAATGATAGAATTCTATTCCGCTGGTTGTTTTTCACTCATCTGAAAGTTTTTGGCTTGTGGTAGGATTCCGTCCCTTAAATCCCACAGGTCTAAATTCAGTAGTCCTGTTAGTTGTGACAGCTGGGCAAAGGCGTGACTTAGGCATGTAACAAGGCTGAACATGCCCTGAAAAGGGAGGGAAGGAGTCACTAAGCAGGTACCTGAGGTACTAGTTCTGCTGCTGCTGCTGCTCACCTGCAGTGTAGCCCTGAACAAGCCTTTTGACCTCACTGGGGCTGAACCCCCTCTACCAAATGTGGATGATACTTGCTCATTCTCCCAAGTCCTGTGAGGGTAAATGATGGTGGAAACCCAAACTGCTATACAGATGTGAGTTGTTACTGCTTGTGATTTGGCACAAAAATGCCAAAGGGGAAAAGCATTCGGCTCAACATCAAGGCCTTCCACCAGGTGGAAACTGACATGTGACTTCACCAAACAAGGAAGACCTTTGGGACCAGGGTGAAAGGGTTTGTAACCTTTCTCTCTGCTTTGCCTCAGCTGCCCCAGCCAAAGAGCGGCAGGTGCTGAAGCCAGGCAGAGCTTTGCAGACTGGTTCAGCAGGAGGTAGTCAGGCAGCGGTGTTGGGGCCAGGGCCACTAGGACCCCAGACTTGGGAGGAAGGTCGTAAGCCAGTTCTCTGACTCTTTAGCAGGCAAAGATGAGAGAGGGGAGATGGAAAGGGAGGAGGTGTAAGAGAAGAAGGAGAGAGAGAGAAAAGAGAAAAATGAGAAAGAAGACCAGCAGAAACTGGACGAAGCAGAGCTGGAGAAAGGACGGAGGATGGCAGATGTTTCTCCCCCATGAGACCAGGAGTTCTCTGGGGGAGGGACTGGTCTTCCCGTTCAGACCAGGTGTCCCTAAGAGTAGGATTTTTGCCTCCCCTATCAGATTATGGCCCCCACAGAGCAAAGGCTGGGCCTCTCCCTTCAGACAGTGGGGCCCAGACCTCCACCTGCCTGACGCCTCTGCTCTCCTCTCCTCTTCTCCCCACCCCAGGGTTCACAGACACCTTCAACATGGACACCAGGAGGCCCCAGGTCATCCCTGGCTCCAGGGAAGCCTTCTTTGGCTACACGGTGCAGCAGCATGACATCGGTGGCAAGAAGTGGTGAGTGAGAACTGCCACCCCCTCCCAGCCCTGACCTCCCCTCATCCAGCCCCTCGTCCGGCACCTGAGCCTAGCAGCTGCCAAGCAGACCCTCACGCGTAGTTACCCTCATTTCCAGTGACTTGACTTCTTGTCCTGGTAGATGGAGGCCACATAAGCTTTGCTCCTGACTGTGAAAACGTGAGCCATTTCACAAGCCCTTGATCTTCTCATCTGAAAAGTGGAATGAATACTCTTTCTTCTCCCAGTTATGTGACAGCAGTTGGCAGGCACCCAGGGACCAACAGTTGCCCGCTCCTGTCTCCTGTCAGGGCCTCGGTGTCTCATGGGGGGGGGGGGGCGACTGCTCTGGTCCTGGCTGCTTGGAGAGCTGTTGGGGGTGTCTCTGAGGGGATGGATGTGATCGCTCACAAGTTAAAACACAGGCAATGGTGGGGCCAAGAGAAGGGACAGCAAGAGAGATGGGGGGAGAGGGCCAGAAAGGTCCCAAAGACCCCTCTGAGACAGAGCAGTCAAGAGGACAGGATTCACCTCTGACTTTTTAAAATAACTTTATTGGGTTATATTTTACATATCATAAAATTCACTCATTTATTTTTATTTTTTTAAAATGCCAGGTTATGTTTTTTCATACTATATATACGTATATTTTTTTCAACATTTTATTTTTTTTATTCCCCAACCCCCTTCTGGTAACCACTGGCCTATTGTCCATGTCTATGAGTCTCTGTTTGTTTGTCCTATTCATTTGTTGCTTTTAGGTTTCTATCCCACATATAAGTGATATCATGTGATTTTCAACCTTTTCTGTCTGGCTCATTTCGCTTAGTATGGTTATTTCAAGCTCCATCCACGTCGTTACAAATGGCAGTATTTCATCTCTTCTTATGGCTGAGTAATATTCTATTGTATATATGTACCACAGCTTCGTTAGCCAATCATCTATTGTAGGACACTTCGGTTGCTTCCATGTCCTGGCCACTGTGAATAATGCTACGATGAACATTGGTGTGCAAATATCTTTTTGAATATGAGTTTTCAAGTTTTGGGGTACATACCCAGTAGAGGGATTGCTGAGTCATATGATAGGTCAATTCTTAGTTTTTTGAGGAACCTCCATACCACTTCCTATAGTGGCCGTACCAATTTGCAGTCCCACCAGCAGTGTATGACAGTTCCTATTTCTCCACATCCTCTCTAACATCTGTCATTGTTTGCCCTGTTGATTATAGCCATTCTAACAGGTGTGAGATGGTATCTCATTGTGGTTTTGATTTGCTAGCGATGTTGAACATCTTTTCACATATTTGTTGGCCATTTGTGTGTCCTCTAAAGAGAAGTGTCTGTTCAGGTCCTCTGCCTATTTTTTGATTGGATCATTTGGGTTTTTGTTGTTATTGAGTTGTATGAATTCTTTGTATATTTTGGATATTAGGCCCTTATCGGAGGTGTTGCTTGCAAATATATTTCCCCATTTCGATGATTATCTCTTTACCTTGTTGACAGTTTCTTCTGCTGGGCAGAAGCTTTTTAGTTTGATGTAATCCCATTTATTTATTTTTGCTCTTACTTCCCTTGTCTTTGAGGTCAAATTCATAAAATCTTCTTTAAGCCCAAGGTCCTTGAGTTTAGTTCCTATGTTTTCATCTTTGCATTTTATTGTTTTAAGTCTTATATTCAGGTCCTTAATCCATTTTGAGTTAATTTTGGTGAAAATTCACTCATTTCAAGTGTACAATTCAATGATTTTTAAGTAAATTGACCAAGTTATGCAGCCATCAGTACAAATCAGATGTAGAACATTTTCATCATCCCAATAAGACCCCTCATACACATATACTGTTACTCGTGTTCTCCTACCTCTGATTGGATTTTAGCTGACAGAAGGCAAGGCTTTCCTTCCTCCTGAGAGAAAAAGGGGCAGGCATCTGCTTAGCCCTCTTAGAAGTTCTTGCCGAGTTCAGGGACCACACAAACACCGGCAATTAATGTCTCATGCTGCCCTCTTGCTAATCTGGCTGCTGCTGACCTTCTCCAACTCTTCTTCTTCCACTTTTCCTACCTCTTTTGTTATGCTCAACACTCAGACTAGTCTAATTGCATTATATCAGTTTTTCCAGTTCTCCAGACCTTCTTTGCAGATGCTGTTCCCTTCTCCCATGATACCCTTTCCTACCTTTCACACTTTCACACTCAACTCACCCCGACATTCAGATCTAGCTGACTCTATTTGAGAGAGAGAGAGAGAGAGAGAGAGAGAGAGAGAGAGAGAGAGAGAGAGAGAGAGAGAAGGAGGGAGAGAGAGATTTTTTATAAAGAAGTATCTTACTTGATATCTTTCTATTGAGGTATAACTTAGATACAATAAGTGTAGACATCTAAAGTGTATACAGCTTAGTGAACTTCTGCGTATGTATATGCCATGTAATCACCTCCAAGAACATGACATAGAATATTTCCGTCTCCCTAAAAAGCTCTTTGGTGCCCCCTGACCAATCAGTGCCCCTCTAGGTAACCGCTATTCTGACTCCTGTTACCATAGATTCATTTTGCCTGTTTCTGAACTTTATATAGATGATATCATACAGCAGATACTCATTTGTACCTGACCTATTTTACTCAACATTATGTCTTTGAGGCTTAACATATGGACGAATGTGTTATACTTCATACTTCTTCACTGCTGTGTAATGTTCCACTGTAGCAATACACCGCAATTTATTTCTTTATTCTACTATTAATGGATATTTGAATTGTTTTCAATTTGGCTATTTTGAGTAGAGATGCTATTGACCTTACTATACATGCCTTTTGATGGACATGTGCCCTCGTTTTCATTGGGTATAGACTGCTGCTCTCTGTTAGGACTGCATTTCCCTGTGCTCAACAAGGAAAGTGCCGTCATAGAGAGAGTTGGGGTGAGTGTGGGTTTAGCTCCTATGCTTTTCTTTCTCAACTATTGAGCTCTGCATCACTTGCTGTCCAGTGCCTGGAAATTGTTGTCTTATATATTTTGTCCAGCTTTCATAGTTGCTCGTGGCTGGAATTGAAAGTTCTCTCATATTCTCTTATCGATTTAGATATCACTTCCTCTGAGAAAACATTTACCAAACTGGATAGTAGTTGCCTGTGTCGTTGTTTTTCTTCCTGAAATCAGGGATGCAATCCCTGACATTTAGTAGATGTTCATAAGAACGTACTTTGAAAGACCGAAATAATTATTTGAAACTCTCTCGATCAGCCCAGACATAAGATGCACAGTGTCCATATTCTTTGCATGGTGTGAGAAGGGTTTAAGGTTAAATGGAACTGGCTTTTCTGAGATAGAATTTGTTTTGACCAATATTTGTTTATTAGGCATTTTTAATTAATTTTTCTAGACTCTGCAAAATATTGATTTGAGTAAGACATGGTTTCACTCTCAAATAACTCACAGACCAGTTAAGGAAACAACACTAATACCCTTGAAATAATTTAAAAACAATACAAGACAAAATATGACCTGGTGTTAATTATATTCATCTTTGTAAGACCACTTTCTCCATGAAAATTTTCTGGATTCTTCTCCTTGCCTAAAATGGCCTCATTTCCTCCAAGCCCCCTCTAATGGCACATATCACTTCCTACCTTGCGTTGGGTTTGCTTCAGTCCTGTGGCCCATGCTCTTCCTGCCTCCTGGGAGTGGACCCGGCTTTCAGTCCCTAAGGCGGAGCTGGCACGTCTCGGTTTGTATTCCCTAGGCCTGCCGTGGGGCCAGGGAATCTGGGTTTTTAAAACTTCCCCAGGAGACTGTAGCAGGGAGTCTGGGCTGCTCAGGATCACCATCTGCACTGAGGGTGGGGAGATGCCAGCGGGAAACTGTATCAGTCCCCAGCCCCAACCCAAAACCCAGGTCCCAGCACTGCCCCACAGAAGAACCCACCAGCTGTCTCCCGCCACAGGCACCAGTGAGGTCTGGCTCCGATTTACTAGACTGTGAACCTCCTCAAACATCAAGGGCACCAGACCCTGATGTAAACGGCCAAAGGGGAAGGGACGCAGCTCGTGGTGCTGCCACTTTATTTCTTAACCCTTCACCTTCTGCCCACTGCATCCCCAAGTCAGACCTCAGACTTTGAGAAGCTGACAGTACACCAGTGCCTCAGACATCTTGAACAGTTTTCCACATGCCTGGGTTTTAGCAACAATAACAACACTCACAGTCACCCAAAAAGGAAAAGAGAAAACAAATTCCTCTCAGGCTGAGTATCCTCTGCCCCTGCTTTTTAAGTCCTTGTGTATTTTCAGAGAAATTTAATCCACATGACTCTAATGCACGTACATTGAAATCATTAAGTCAGTTGGTTTTTAAGACCATTTGATGTCCCGGAAGCTCCAGTGTAGGGTTTGCAGAGGGCTTCTCCAAGCAGGAGGCCTCCTGGCTATGAGATAACACAGAGCTGAGCCCCACACGTTTCCAGTTTGTCACTGAAGCTATCTTGCCTGGAGAGAAAAGCCTCAGCTCTTGGCAAGGTGGAACATTTCGTCTCCTGTCCTCGAGGACATTGGGCAGCAGGAGTCTGACAACACCTAAGGGCTCCAACAGGGGACCCTTCTGGAGCTCAGTGGGCTTTAAAATGCCATGGTGAATTACCTGGGGTACAGGCTTAGGAACAAGAGCAGATTGTAAGAGAAGTAGACTTGTCTGCATTTTACAGGCAAGGCAACCGAGACTCTGAAAGAGAGATAACATATTAATAAGTGTTTGAGCCAGTTCTAGAACCCAAGGGGATACAGAACAGAAGCTGCCCCATCCCTAAGGCTGAGAGAGAACCTACAGTCTCCAACTGCCGTGCCCCTCCTCACTTGCTGCACTGCCGGTCCCACCAGAGCCTCAGCTGTGGTATCCCCAGGGCCCAGCGCTCACTCGCAGATTCACATAAATGCGTGTGGGAAAAACGAGTGCTGAGCCCAGCCAGCAACAGAGGGTGTCTGGTCATAGAGCCCGAGTCCTGGGTGATAAATACCAAAGAGGGCACACACAGAAAGGGTTATAGGACTTCATGCAAGGGAGAGTGAATTCCTAACTCAGCAGGACTGGGTGGAAGGAATCTGGAAAGGAAGCCACATTTAGAGAAAAGACACGATTCTTCCAAGGGGCTGGAGGAGAAGGTGCAGAAAGCAGAGCAGTGAGACCACAAGCTGGGAAGGCGAGGATTGTTCTTTGGAAGCTCTTAAATACCAGAGCAAGAGGCTCATATCTGGGAGGCAGTGGGGAGCCATTGGAGGTTTTTGAGCAGGAGAGTGATTTACCAGAGTTGTAATTTTGGGGGCGATCATTTTGGCTACCATATAGAGGATAGAATTGAGAGAAGAGACCCTGGAAGTGGGGAGTGTGGTGGGAAGGCTGTAGAGGTCTTGTTGAATGGAGGGTCTAAAGGATGGGGTCTTGACAAAGGGGCCTGCCTTATAAACATCATTCATTCATTCATTCATTCATTCATTCATTCTTGAGAACCTATGCTAAGTCCTGAGAATTCAGTGGTGAACAAAAGTACAAAGTCCCTACCCTGATGGATTTTTTCTTCTAGTGGGGCAAACATTATTAGTTTGTCCATTGTCTGTCAGATAGTGAGATGTGCATTAGGCAGGGTAAGGGGGCTTGGGAGCAGTGGGTGGGGTGCAGGCTGCTGCTTTATAGAGGCCATCAAGGAAGGCCTCGGTGCTAGAGTGACAGCCATCAGAGACCCGAAGGAAAGGGAGAATCTGAAGCAGTCATGGATATCTGAGAAAAGAGTCTTCTGGGCAGAAGGAATGGCAAGCGCAAAGGCCTTGAGATGAGAAAAAGCTTGATATGTGCAAGGAACGAGTGTGTCTGGAGTAGACTGAGCTAGGGCAAGAATAGAAGGAGGCGAGGTCAGAGACAAAACAGGATGAGGATGACTGAGGACATATGTTTGCTGACTGGGAAAATAATGAAAAACAGAAAAGCAAAATCCAGCAATAGGGGACTGACTGTAGGACAACAGGGGAGCTAAGCTTTGGTCCCATTGGTTTGAAGTATCTGCAGGTCATTGGAGTGCAGATGGCCACCTGGCAGCAGGGGATAGGGGCCTTCGGCTGGGCAGAGACTCAGAGATGCACTGGGAGAACTGCATTCTCAGAGGAGTGGTTAAGAGAGCAGAAGGGCGGGCGGGCACAGAACCCTGGGCTGCCTGTGGGTGTGAGCCTGGAGGAGGGAAAGTGATCAGAACTAGGGGTGAAAGGGGGTGTGGCAGCCCAGAGGGCACAGGAAGGGAGAATTGTGAGGAAGAGGGGGAGGGGCTGTCTGTCCTGAACCAGGAAGACGGGGTACAGTGCTCTGAGTGCTTATCCTCCAGTGTCTCTCCCAGAAGTGGCTAAAGGGGCTGAGCTGGGGAACTCGCAGCGCTGGGCAAATCTCTACAGGCCCAGAGCCGCTGAGATGTGAGGAACTACTTCTAAGTACATCCATGCACACAGAATAAGTCCAATGTTCTTACAATGACGCACTGCAACGTACGTAGAGCATCTGCCATTACTGCTCTAGAGCAGTGGTTCTCAAACCTCAGCTTCGGCTTTGTTATCAGAACCCCCGGGAGTCTTGCTAAACCAGATTGCTGGGCCCTACCTCCAAAATTTCTGATCCAGTAGGTCCGGGTGGGGCCTGAGAATTCACTTTTCTAACAAGTTAGCAGCTGAGGCTGGGGCTGCTGGTCTGGGAGCCATACTCAGAACTACCAGCCTAGAGATTTCCATTCCCAGTATCTTAAGCTGGTGACAACAGGCAGACATAAAACTCCCCAAACCAGTGTAGGTGGCTCCATGAGGGGAAATGGGTACATTGGGAGCCCAGAGACAGCGGAGGTACGGAGCCCTTCCTCTGCCTCTTCCTACTTTTCAACTTTCGCTTTTCTTCTCTGCCCATTTTCTTTTCCCAATTTCTCAGTTTCCCACCCTGTTCCTTACTTTCTCGACTTTTCTTCCCGTTTCCACCTGTAGCCCCCTCCTCCTCCCCATCGCTTCTCTCTTTCCTCCCCTCTTTGCTGCTGCACTTGAGTCTTAGATGGAAATGGGCACGATAGGTGTTTGGGGGCAACCTATCCCTCCTCCAGGCTCACACCCACAGGCAGCCCAGGGTTCTGTGCCCGCCCTTCTTCTGCTCTCTTAACCACTCCTCTGAGAATGCAGTTCTCCCAGTGCATCTCTGAGTCTCTGCCCAGCCGAAGGCCCCTATCCCCTGCTGCCAGGTGGCCATCTGCACTCCCAACCCCCATCGCTGCTTTCGTATGTAGCCACCAACGTCATTAGTCTCACCAGCCTGACTGGTACCCTTGAGGAGAGGAAAAGGAGAAGGAGCCCAGTCCAGGCTTCTCAGCACCCACCCCCTTGCCTGCTTTGCTGCCCTCAGGGTGCTACCTGGCTGCTCCCTCTGCCGGACGCAGAGGAGAGCATGTACACCGAGAAGGGGACAGGAGTCGTTAGAAAGACGGGGCCTCTGGAGGTGGGGAGAAAATGGAGAAAGAGAATCTGGTCGAGTGGGAGACCAGCTCCTACAGAAACATACTAGAGCCCCGGTCTCCTAAATTCTCGGGTGTCCTGGTGAGAAACAGAAGCTTCTTATAGAGAAAAGAAGCCTCTTAAACCTAACGGTCATTACCCTCAGCAATGGAAGGACAGACTTGGCAGCCTGACCCATTCAAAGCCACAAGGAGTCCCAGACATCCTCCCATCTCTTTGAAAGGTCCTTTTGGAATCTTTTTCAGTAACTTAACTCAAGGCTTTTGCGCTCGGATGCTGAAAGGGCTGTGTGATTGGGTGCTCTGTGTATGGACGCTGAGTCAGTGGGGAGCAAACCCTCTACCAGGGCAAAGCACAGATCCTAGCAGCTCCCCACACCACCACCTCCTCCCAAAGGCTTGGCGTCATGCAGGGGATTGGAACCCTTAGCCCCAAAGGTGGACAAAGTTAGAATGCACCTTCCTGACATAGGTAGCCATCCACCTCTCCCAGAAACCTCTCTGCATATGCAGCGTCTTCCACTGGTGGAGACCTCGGGCAGAGGGGCTAATCTCCTTAGCCTAAAGACAAGGCCACCATTGCTATGGTCTTCAGCAGACCCCAATTCTTGGAGGCAGAGGTGGGTTGGGAAGGGGCAAGGTGTCTGAGAGCAGGCCAAGGAGACACAGATGGACAGTAAACGAGGATGGAGCTGGCCTTCAGGGCTGCTGCTGCGGCTTCTGTGGAATCTCCCTCTGCCTGAGGGCAGTCTTAGAAATTGTGTACCCTAACCCCTTTATTTTACAGATCAGGAAACTGAGGCCCAGAGATAGAAAGAAACCACATTAAGGTCACACAGCCAGTCAGTGGGAGAGCCAGGACTAAATCCCAGTATCCCGACTCCCAGTCCCATGGTTTCCACTTCCTGTGATATTTCCACCTAGAGCTTAGGTGAAACGACCAAAGAGTCAGTTCACCCACCATCCCGCATCCCTTGTCTCAGGATTACCAGGTGATATCTACCTAAACTAAACTTTAATTTTGGTAAGGCATTAATTCCATTAGAATGACTTATGTACTGACCTTTCCAGATAGCAAGTTATATTTTCACTAGGGTCTTCTATGTCTAAACGCAGAGGCCCGCTGATGGTGGAATTTGAGATTGACTGGAAAGGTAATCAACTAGGGATAAATCCACAAACATTGGCTCTCAAGCCTAGGCCAACGGCTGAAGCCCTCAGGCCCTGCCATTTTCTCCCCTCCTACCCCCCAAATTTCCTAGCCTCTCATTTGTGGCCCTTTTCTGCAGGGTTATTGCAGTGTCGGGGGCGGCGGTGGGGTGGGGAGCAGTTGCACAGATCTTCAGCCTCAGCAGACAAATGAAAACACGTCACAGTGGCTCCTTACTCAGCAAAAATCTCGGCTTCAGAACCACACAAACCTAAGTGCCCTTCCCCGTGAAGCCATTTTCCAAGTTGTGGGAACTTGAGCACACCACATCCACTTACTACACCAGTTTGTTCATCTGTAAAATGGGCATGGTGATGCAAACCCCAAAGGGTTCTTATAAAGAAGAAACAGGGGATGGTGTGTGAAGTGTCTACTGTGGCAGATGCTGGATAAGTTAGCTCCCTACGCTGGCTCCCCACCAGGAAAGAATAGGGTGTCCCAAGGAGAAAGGCCTCAGGAACTGTTGTTTGGACAGAATGACAGATTTCATCCAAGTCTGTCTCTCCTTCTGGGTGCCTGGGGTGAAGCTTGGGGCAGCCTCAGGCTTTGTTGCTGTGGAAATCTCTGAGAATTTCCCAAGCTCACTCTTTTCCTGGCTCAGACCCCGGTGCAGGCTCCCGACACCACAGCACCTAACTGCCCTCTGCTATTTTCTCTTGGAACAAATAAAATTTGGCACCATGACTCACTCTGGTTAAAGGATAAATCACTACAGAAGTAAAGCCCAGGATAAGACGAAACCACCCAAAGGACAAGAGATACAGAAAAAGAGAGAAAAACTGTACTAAAACTGTACTCGTGAGGAGACATTGGCCCAGGGCCCCAGGCTAAGACGCTGGCAGGCAGCATGGACTGAAAGAGTATGAACGCAGGGGGCTGGAGGAGTGGAAATCCAGACAGAGGTCTTCGCAGGCAAGAGCTGGGGCACCTTCAGGACCTCAGAATCACAGAGCGGCGCTGAGAACAGCCACAGAGCTTGTCAGCCTCAGAACACTCCAAGAATTCTGGGGCATTTAAGATATGGCCTGGAGAAGGCTCCCAAGGCATTTTGTATCTCCAAGCAATTTTTTCCTGGAACTTGAAGAGTATGTCAGTGAGGGTCGCAGGTAACCTCTGACACATGTGCAATGGTCAACTGGAGCCAGAGCTAATTAAGGCCAGTCCGCAGGGCCATAAAAGGGTCAAGGCAGGGGGCCAGCCACCGGGAGTTTGGGGTGTAAAACACATCATCTCAGTAACAAAAACAGCGAAAGGAAAGTCTCCTGGTTATTAACCTTCGCAAAAGAAAATGAATTTAATTTGGGCAGTTCAGGGAAGCCAGGGGGATTTGCCGATTCAGTGTCTTCTCCACCCGCCACCCCTCCCGCCCCGGCGTTCCGCGGGCTCTTCCGCCCCTCTCCCTTCTCTGATGCCAACGCTGTTGGTTTTGTGACCCCAATGTGCTTCCTAAGTCCAGCGAGGTGAGGGATGGGGAGTTCTCCACACGAGGTGAAGAACAAACTAATGCTGAAAATCACTCCATCTTGAGGATGACTTCAAAAAAAGAAAAAAAATAAAGTCTTTTAATTGAATCACACTTGGAGAAGTGCGCAAATCATAAATGACATGGGATATACATGTAATGATCACATTCATATCAATCACTGTGTGCTAAGTGAACAGACCCGTGCGATTGCCACCCCAATCACGATACAGACTTTCATCAGGACCTCGGTGGCCTCCCTTGTGTACTGTCCTCATCAATGTCTCCGCCAAAACTAGTCACTACTCTGACCACGATAAAAATCGATTAGTTTAGCTTGGCTTTGAACTGTCTATAAATGGAATTGTGTACTATTTTGTGACAGACTTTTTCTTTTATTAAGTATAGTTGACCTACGATATTATATTAGTTTCAGGAGTACAACATAGTGAATCAACGTTTATGTACCTTATAATGTGATCACCATGATAAGTCAAGTAACCATCTGTCACCACAGAAAGTTATTATGGTATTGTTGAGTATATGGAAACCATTAACAGAACAGAAGACAACCTACTGAATAGGAAAAGATATTTCTAAATGATATGTCCAATAAGGGATTAACATTCAAAATATATTAAAAAAAACTCATATAACTCAACATTAAAAAAACAATTGATTAAAAAAAATGAACAGATGACCTGAATTGACACTTCTCCAAAGAAGACAGACAGATGGCCAACAGACAGATGAAAAGATGCTCAACATCACTAATCATCAGGGAAATGCAAATTAAAACCATAATGAGATATTACCTCACACCTATCAGAATGGCTATTATCAAAAAGACAATAACAAGTGTTGGAGAAGATGTGGAGAAAAAGGAACCTTCGCACACTGTTGGTGGTATTGTAAATTGGTGCAGCCACTATGGAGAAGTATGGAGGTTCCTCAAAAAATTAAAAATTGAACTACCATATGATTCGGCAATTCCATTTCTAGGTATTTATCTGAAGAAAAAGAAAACAGTAATTAGAAAAGATATATGGATCCCTGTGTTCATTGCAGCATTAAATACAATAGCCAAGATATGGGAGCAATCTAGAGAATGACTTTCTATAGTTTCATAGGTTTGAATTTTCAAAACTAGTACTCAGTTTTTAATTGCTCCTTGGCATTTTATCTGCAACTATTATACCTGATATTAGGGAGAACAAGCTGCCTGGTAATAGCTCCTCTCTCCAATCATCTAAGCTACCCATAGATGTCACAAACTCAGGGCAGCATGAGCTTGCATTCAGTTAGGCTATGAAATGTGAAAAACGGAACTCTTTATTGAAAACCACAAAGTGGCATAAACGTGTGTTAGGGTTATATACAATTGGAAAAACAAATCAATATGCTATAAATGCTTTTTCTCATTAATCTCAACTGTGATCAATGACTACTTTACCTACCCCTTATTTTCTCCAGGGTACTTCCTTCTAACTTCCCCTGACTCCTTTGCGAACAATCAAGGACTCTTCAGGATTTCAAACCCTTTCAAATGGCTTTCTTTTCTCTTTCAGCAACTTCTCTTCCCGCACAGTTGCAACACTCAGATACAATGCCAATGGCAAACGCTTGTTATTGACTAGAGACCATCTTGACAAGTTTCTGTCATTTTCTGTTGAATTCCTAAATCCACCCCCTCTTGAATCGTTTCTTCCTGGTTTAGTTGTAATGAGTTGCCCTGAGCCAATAATGTGGAGAAACATGGAGAGAGAGCTAAAATCCAGTTAAGAGAAATGGAAAATGCCATGGGGAAATGGGAAGAGGAGAGAAGATGAAATGAAGAACAAAGGGCTAAGAGAGATTAACGGGGGAGCTGGGGGATCTTCAGTGATTGGCACAGACCCATAGAAGGAGGAGAGAATGGTTCCAGAAGGCTGGGTATGACTCAAGCTAAATCTCAGGGAAGCTCAAAGCCGGCCGTTCTTATTATAAAGAGCCTGGAACTATGGCCCCATATGGAAGATGTTGAGATTTCCTGTCTTTGTCTTTCTCTTCAAAGGTAGGAAGGTCCCAGCTGAATCAAAGTCAGGTAGAGGGCAGGTGGTGGCCTGGCCCAACCCAGGCAACTGGCCCTGTGACATCAGCTTCTCTCTGCACTGTCACTTCTGACCCTCCCCAACCACTGAGCCAAAGAGTTTGTAACCCAAGGAGGACATTTCCAAAAATGTAATGATAAATTTCTCCCTCCAGTGGTTTAAGTGAGTCCATAGCCTTTGTTTCTTTATGGCTTCGCAAAATAAGAATAATGTAAAAAGAGCCTTTACTCACAATCTGGAAAAAAGAGGAGGGAAACCAGTCTGAGCTTTGAACCAGACGGAGAGAACCCTGAAGGGTTCTGCAGAGCCGATGATTCCCGGGTATGAATAACTCAGGACTCCCAGATGGAACACAGGGCTGGCTTCTGTGTACTCTGCTCTCCTATGCCCCGAGGCAGTGAGAGGACCAGGTAGGAGAGTGAGGCAAAGAGCCGCCCTGAGCCAGCCGAGTGAGTCGGGTGAGTCACCTAGCTTCTCTGTGTTGCAGTTTCCTCAACTTCGAAGTGGGACTGCTCTCTCCCACAGGGTGATGGTAAGGGTTAAGCGTGTCAATGTCAAAGGAAGCAACAAGCACAGTCCCTGACACATAATAAACTCCCCCAAACATTCGTTCATGCCTGCATTAATTTATTTGCTTGTTCATACAAAGTGCTTTGAAGGTAGATGAATGCGTGACCCGGTGTTTGTAAACTGTTTCTTGGTTGGGCATCCTGCCCCTAATTCTCATGTGATCTGTTTTCTATTATTTCGAAGTCTGATGATCATGTGATGATGATATAATCCAGAGGTTCCTAAAGCTGGCAAACAAAGTTTTTTTAAACTTTTGCCTGTGAAAATTAAAAAAAAAAAAGAATATAGATCCTTTAGCCCAGTCCTAGACTTACAAAATCAGAATCTCTGGAGGTAGGACCAGGGAATCTCTATGTTTAAACATCCCAAGGTACGTGCAATGACCAGCCAGGTTCCGGCACCACTGACCTAATCCCTTTTAAGGGGTCCATGTGTCCCCATGGATTCATAGGTTAATGCCATTCCAGGCTTCCATTGAGAGTGACCCTCTCATGCCTGAATCCAAAAGGTTGACCAACAGCAGGGATTTAGAGACCCTAGAAAGCTGTTGGCAGGGGAACCTGATCAGGGGACAATGACTGTCCATGTAGGCATCTAACCATCTGTCCATATTTGACCCGCTTCAGACAGAATCCTCTGGACAAGTGAGGGGAGAAGGGAGAGGATTTGGAATGTCAGGGAGTCGTAGGTGGAGAAGAAGGGGAGGTGAATGGTGTGAATCTAGGTTGAGACCGATTCCACCACAAGCTCCATGAAGGCAGGGAGCTCACCACGGAAGGTGCATTAGAATAACACACATAGCACTGACACCATCAGAACTCAGCTGTCATTCCTCCCTGTGGATCCCACTCCCTTGTCACCTGGATGACACTTATTCACCATGCAAAGCTCCATTCAGGAATTGCCTGCTCCAGGAAGCCTTCCCAAATGGCTGAGCAAGCGTCCTTCCTTTGTGTCCCTGTCACACCTTTCACAGCCTTGCCCTCCACACTGAAATCGTCAGGTGTCAGACTCTCAGGCCCCAGCAGACTAAGGGCATGAGCTATGCTTCATTCATCTTTCAGTCTATAGTGCCCAGCACACAGTAAGTGCTTACTAGCTCCTCCTTTTAACTGAACTTGTCCAAGCCTCTTCTTTTACAGATGAGGAAACTGAGGCTCACCCCAGGTCAGTTAGCCCATCTGAGAGTAGATCAGAGCTAATCCTAAATGTGTCAACAGGCCCAAGATCAAAAAAGATCATCTGTTCTTTCTCCTCGGGGCCTTCTCCTCTTTTTCTACATCATCCGAGTCCACGTGCTAGAGCACTGACCACGGTTGGCATAACGGGTGTCCCAGTTGTGCCTCAGCTTCTACCCAGAAGATCCTGACAGTCTCTGGGCCTTGTTTTCTTCTAGAGTTGAAGAGAATTGCCCTCCTGTCTGGTCCCCTCCCCTGGCTATGAGTCCAATGCAATGAGCTGTTGGGTGCATACACTGGTCAGATGTAAGGTATCCTCGTCCTAATCATGAAACAAAAGAAACAGTCCTGCCAAGAATAAAGAGCAGGGAATGCCAAGGCCCCTTTCCAGCTGAGGAACTGTCACCCTGGCACATACCAAGAAATTAAAACCATATATTCCACTGAGAAACATCTACCCAAACTATTGTTGTGTTTATGTTTCATTTTCAGGGGAAACAGTTGTTATAAAACTGGGAAAGGGGAAGGGGATTCTGAGCATCACTTGGAAAAACACGGAAGAGTTTATCAGACATTTTGAAAAGGAGAAATTTTTACATTGTGAACTCAGCCTCTCTGGGGAGACACCAGACCACAGCCACTGTCCTGGGGAGAGCCGGGCCAAGGGCACCCCAAGGTTAGCGGTCCATCTGCAAATGAGACCCACAAGAGTTCAGCCCAGCTCTGCTCCCAGCTATACCTCATGAAGCACTGTGAAAATTCAGCTTGTCTTCATAAAACAAACTGCCACCTCTATCTGTCCATCAGTTTATTTACTCAACAAGCAAGTATTGGACCTTGACTATGCTCAAGGTGCTTTGACTAGCACTGAGGAGATTTAAAAATGGATCAGTTTCTTTCTCTGCTGTCTAGAGGCAAATTATCTAAAAAAGAGGGAGGGAAAGCAGACGAGGGAGGTACAAACAGAGCATCATGGGAATTGAGGAGGAGAGCTTTTAGCTGAGATGGAGGAGGGCTTCCTGGAGGAAGAGGCGCTGAAGGGCAGATGGAAGGGGGCAAGTCTGAGTTTAGAATGAGGAAACTGCACATGCAGTAACAGGAAGTAGAGTACCAGGTTTGGTGAGAAAAGGACAAGTGGCCTGTGAGGCTGGCATTAGGCTGTGAAAAGGGGAGGCCATGGCACTAAATGGCACATTCTAAGCACTATTCTTCACAGTCAGTGGGTCAGGTTCTCATCTTCCATTCAAATGGGTTGAAAATGTTCTTTGTGGTCATCTTCACTCACTTTCCTCTCTTCTGTTCTAAGTACTTCTGCAACTTAGGAAAAAATAACTTTTTGGATGTAAGCTGAGGTGGACCCAGAAGTTTCCAGGAACAAAGCAGAGAGCCAAGCTTGTGAAATCAACAGCTGTGATGATGCTTGTCAGCAGGCTCTGTGCCCGAGGCGGCAGGGGCCGGCTCCAGGGCAGCCTGCACAGCAACAAGGCTTTGTGCATGCTCCTTGCCTTGCTCCGGGATGCTGCTTGTGCACAAAGGCATTTTTATTCATTAGTATTGATAAAAGGCTGTGCAATGGGAAACATTTTAAAGCACCTAAACAGTTATCAATAGGAAAAGGGTTGAAACAATTTAGATATCCATTAATAGGAGAATGGCTAAAGAGAAAAGAGTAACACTATGCAACCAGTATGAAGGATGAGGCAGAGCTGTATTATCCATCTACATCAGGCCTGCCCCTGACATCTGAGAGGCCTAGGTCAGGAAAGCAAATGGGGGCTCTGGTCCACGGCCCACCATCTTTTCTTCCTACCTGCAGTTCCCTCTTGGTAACTGAGGGGCCTCACAAGTGTGGACACTCCATCCCATATATCCAAGCTCTATCTACAACCCCTCAAGCAGCCACTCCTGCATTAGTGCCATCTGGTGATCCACTACCAAAAAGTCTGATCTAGGGAACAGGCCTGTCCCAGGGTGTTTGGGCAGGAGATTCTGGTGTCCTGGATACCCAGAGTAAGGGGTCGCGGGCTCTAGGGGATTTGTCCCCTTAACCCCTAAGATTCTTCACCCCAAGGAAGGGCACAGCCAAAGAAGGGTCTGAGTGGGACCCAGGGCAGGGGCCCTGGTGACCAAGTCTGAGCGTGGCACTGATATATACTGACATGGAAATTATATAAAATAACTACGTGTAAAAAGCGTGCTGTAGAAGCACATGTGTAGAAGGATTTCATTTTGTACATTCCCTACATACATGCCTAGGAGGTTTCCTGGATCCCTGCTGCGAATGGTAGTTTTCCCTAGAGGGCCGGCTTGCAAAGGGGAGGGAGAGGCCTTGCACATTTTACTTTGCACGCTTCTGCAGTATGAACCTTACACAACATTATTACATTAACAATCTAAAAAATTCAAGTAAGTTAGTCCTTTTTGCACAAGTTAAAATAGGTATGTATTTTCTTGTGACCAAAAGAAACAAACAAAAAAATAATCCTGGACCATGTCTGTACCATTGAAGAGGTTGCTGTGTATTGAGAATTCCTGGGACACGTGTTTTTCTACATGTCCAGAGGGCCTCATATCTGCTTCCTCAGCAGATTCTTCACACAAGGGCTCCCAAGCCTGCCTGCATATGTGGGAGCTTCTAAAAATAGATTTCTGGGCCCTGTCCCTAACGAGCTGAATTAGAACCTTCTTGAAATGGGGCCCAGGAATGTGCATTGATAGCTCTCCAGGTGATTCTGATCTGGGACTCATACACCCTCAAAATCCTGGGTGGTAAGTAGCCTAGGTAGATGAGAACACTGAGGCCAAGGGCAGTTAACAGCCTTGTCTCAGGACATGGTGTTAGTTCTATAATAGAGCATATTCTACTCTCCCAGGTATTGGATGACAAAAGAAGGCCTGCAGGCAGAGGTCCCAAATTGCAGGCTATCAGATTACAGACACCCCACTATGCCAGGAGATTAGCTAATTCATTTAACAATTATATTTCAGAGAACAACTCTGCCAGGCACCGTTCTGGTTGCTGGGGTGTCTAGAACTACAGACCTGACCAACAAAGTCCTAGCTTCCTTGAAACTCAAATTCTATTGGGGGTGGTAAGGATGCTTAAATGTAAATAAAGAAGACAACATCAGAGAGTACAAAGTTTTATGAGGAAGGTGGGGGAGGGTAGTGAGATGAGCAGCTACAGGTGGTCAGGAAAGGCCTCCCGATGGGGAGGTGACATTGGAACTGAGCCCTAAATGATGACCCAGCTGTGAAGGGCAGAATTCCTAGCAGCTGTGGTAAAAGTTGGGACAGACAGGTGAGCAGCAGTGAGATAATACAGAGTCTGGAAGGCATGGTGAAGAGGGTGGATTTTACTGGAATGGATTTGGGGCTTTTAGCCCAGCTGGGGTTCCAGGTCACCATGCCTCTGCTTCCCCCACATAAGTGTGTTTCACAACGCATTAAGATTCTTCTCAAACTTGAGAAGTGCATCAGCATCTCTGGGAGGGCTTGTTAAAACACAGATGCTGGACTCCACCTTCAGTTTCTGATTCTGCCAGTCTGGGTAGGGCACTTCTAACCAGTTCACAGGGGAGGCTGATGCTACTGGTTTGGGACCCACTTTAAGAACCACTGCTGCATTGTAATGGCCTACAGTAGCTGCCCAACTCCTCTGCTAGGCTGGAGGCAGGGGCAACATTACATTTCCCATCATGCCTTCAGTGCCTGGTACATTAGTAGGAGCTCCATAAATGCTCGTGATTCAATGAATGAACAAGAGCATGGATCTTCAGCAACATGAATCAGTGTGCATAAGCCTTTAGAACATAACAAGCACTTTGCAAATGTATTAGTCAGGGTTCTTCAGAGAAACAGAACCAACCTCAGCTTACTATAGGAACACGTCTCAGTAAACCCATTGTAAATTGAAAACATTGTAAATCAAAGGTGCATTTAATCCACCTAAACTACTAAACATCATAGCTTAGCCTAGCCTAACTTAAAACATTCTCAGAACACTTCCATTAGCCTACAGTTGGGCAAAATCATCAAACATAACGAATACACTATTTACCCTCGTGATTGTGTGCCTGACTGGGAGCTGTGGGTCGCCGCCACTGCCCAGCATTGCAAGAAAGTGTCTTTTCATGCCATATATCCCTAGAGTGGGAAAAGATTGAAATTCAAAGTATAGTTTCTACTAAATGTATATCATTTTCATAACATCATAAAAAAAAAATAGTAAGTTGAACCGTCATAAGCCAGAAATCATCTGTATTCAAAGAGATTTATTATAAGGAATTGGCTCACATGATTTTAGAGGCTGGCAAGTCCGAAGATCTGCAGGATAAGTCTGAAAGCTGGAGACCAGGAGAGCCAGTGGTGTAGACCAGAGAGTCTAGTCTGAGGACCAGCAGTCTGGAGACCTTGGAAGAGCCAATGTTTTAATTTGAGTCCAAAGGTAAGAATGAGTCAATGTCCCAGTTTAAAGGTAGTCAGTTAAGAAGGGTTTTCTCTTACTTGGGGAAGGATCAGCCTTTTTGTTCTATTGAGGCCTTGATTGGACTCATCCAATCAAGGGCCATCCATGAGGCCAGGCCCATCCATGTTGGGGAAGGCAATCTGCTTTACTCAGACTTCCAATTAAAATGTTCATCTCATTCAAAAACACCCTCACAGACATACCCAGAATAATGTTGAACCAAATATCTGGCCACCCTGTGGCCAAGCAAGTTGATACATAAAATTGACTATCACAGTATTCATAAATTCCCATCTCTGATGAGGGCTTCACAGAGGTGTAGAGAGTTAAAGATGTGCTGGCAAACAGAGGGGTCCTCATTTTCCAGGTCCCTAGCAGTCCAGGCCCTGCCAGTCATCTGAGCCACAGAGAACCAGAAGCCCCTCCAACAAGCCTGGGAAGATGCGCAGGTGCCGTCATCTCTCCACAGGCAAGACTCAGGGGGCTCTCCCTCTACATCCTGCCCACAGCAAGTGCAGCCCTAGGGCCCCCACCCCCAACACGGGTTTGCTGCACTCAGCACTTCCCCAGCCCCATCTTGAACATATTAGCCACCGTACTCACCCTGGCTGGAGGAGATTACATTTTCCATGGAGAGAGGGAGGGAAAACAGCCCTCTAAGGGAATAATCTCTCCTTTGTTCCCTGGAATTCTCTGCTCTTCAAGTGGTACCCCCTCCCTGATACCGCTATCTGATTTCAGGAAAGGAAAACAAAGCCAGGAGAGAAATAGAATAAAGGGCCTGGAGTAGGTTTGCATGGAGGAGGGGAGCTTAGAGAGGAACAGGTGAAGCAGGGAACGGATTAAAGGGGAAGAGGCAAGAGGCCCCTGGGCGGCAGGCCCAGCTGGCTCCAGGGAGGGCAGCCCTCTTCCCGTGCTGGGCACTGCTCAGTCCCCAGAGCTGGGCTTTCTGAACTTTCTGGTCTTCCACAATACTAAAGAAAAGAACACTGGACATGGAGTCCCAGCTCTGAAAGTGACCAGTGTCTCTCCGCAGGCTTGTCACAGCTACCTTCTGAGCCTTAGATATTAACTTCCCTTCCAGCCCAAAGCTGTCCTGGTGATTGAAATCAAATAAAATTCAATTGAATCAAAAATGATTCATCAATATGAAAAGAATAAGCAGTGGTAATTGGATTTCCTGAGATGTGAGGACCAGATCTCTCAGAGAGGAGCAAAGAGACTGGCCAGGGTGGGTATCAGACCCACATCTTGCCTTTCCTTGGTGGGCCATGCTGACCTCTGAGCTCAGGACCTCCTCCAGGGGCAGGCCCATCAGTTGGAGGTTTCCTCCTTCTTTCTCCAAGCATCCGATGGCCTTTTTCTGCTCATGGACTCTGCTTACCCCATCTACTGGGGAGTAAAGCTGTTCACACCTACCTTCCCAGATAAGCCAGTAAAAGGCCATGCTGTGTCTAGAGCACCGGGTACCGCCTCCAGGCTTTCCACCCCTTGTGGCTTGTGGGAGCACTGCCTCGGGAGTCAGGACACTGCACCAGTCCAGCTCTGCTACCATCTGCTCTGAGACCTCAGACACAGCACTCGCTCACTCCAGGCCTCCCATGCCACATTGGTACTTGATGAGGTTGGCCCGAGGAGTCTCCACATTTCCTCCCAGCTCTGATGGTCTGCGAGGCCAGGTGCCAGGTAACCACAAACTTCTGGACGGCCCAGTCCAAGTGGCCATTGTAGTGGGATGCACACAGAACAAAAGGGTTTCTGTTTCCACAAGGCTGGGCCAGGGGACCGGATTTCTGCATTCGGTTAAATAATCAGAGAGGAATAACATACATGATGTCTGAGAGTCCACCCACCACTCCTGCAGAAAATATATGCCCCAGATGGAGCATGAGATGGGGGCTGCGGATCTGTTCCTCTCTCATTGGCTTTGGATGCCATGTTCCTCTTATAGTATGACGATAGATGGAATTTCTAAGGATAATTTTAACTATGTGGGGGGGGGGATGTTTTTGCCTTATACACTCTAGTTAGTATGTTTTCAGTTATAAATACTGAAAACTCAACTCGAAGGGGCTTATACTGTAAAAAGCAGCTATTGCTTATATGTCGGAAAAGTACAGGCTTCAGGTATTGTTTGATCCAGGGATTCACGGTATCGTCAGGAACTCAGCTCCTCTTCTTGATGCTTCTCTCAGCCCCAGGCCCCAGTGCATCAGCCTACACCTCCGATCATCATAAGGTGTGGCCGCCAGCAGTGCCAGGGCTTGCATCTATATACTTTGGTCCCTGACTCCAAAGTAGAAGTCCTGAGATTCACTCTCGCTGGGATGATTTAAGTCTTTTGCCCACCCTAACTCAATAACTATGGCCAGGAGATAAAAATGGCTTAGCCTGAGGTATATGCTTGGTCCCCAGAACCGGGAATGGAGCCAGGTCCCCCGGACCCCCATACAGACATGAAGACTGTTAAGAAGAAGAAAGTGGAAACCAAGGAAGCAAGCAACGTTCATTTGAAATGGAAGCGGGGTCCCTCCAAGGAACCTCCATGCATAGAAAATGCTCAATTTCTCAGCAACCCTTTTTCCAGGCACTTAATCTGGAGGCTCCTTTTAGACCTGAGGCAAAGCCAAAAGCTCCTAAAGCTGCTGCTGCTGTAGCCTGTCATACAGTAAGCGAGATTAGCCACTGGGTACCTCTTTCCAAGAGTGTTCCAGAGAATCCTATACCAGTGCAGCGGGGCACACAAGGACATCTCAGCCCTCGTGGAAAGACGACACTAAAATACTGGCCACAACAGGCAGCAGGGATTAGATGCTGGTTTATGTGGGAAAGCCTGGGATAATCGGGGGCGGAGGCGGGGGGGTGTTCCTGGAGCAGGTGGAGATTTGTACTGGATTTTAAAGGGATGGTCTTCAAGGTGGGGTGTGCACATCACAGGGGAGGTGCAAGACGGTATACTGGGGCATAGAAACAAAATGAATCAAGTGTTATTTAGGTTTATATTTTATCTGGAAAAAAAGAGATTACAGATATTTAATATACAGATTGACAGTTATACACCGGTTTAATTAACATATAAATTTAAACACATTAGAAGTACATTTTTTTCTGGTAGGACAGAGCTAGGGATCGGCAGAAGACAGCGTGAATCCCCATGGGGCCTTGTTAGAGGGTGTGTGGTAGGGAACCAGAAATCCCTTCTCTTAGCCTGTGTCCTACTGAGCGCCAAGGAGCCCAGTGCCCAAGGCTGCCACATCCTGCTTCCCTCAGGTGGCCAGCTCCACGGCGAGCCTCCTCCCTTGACAAGGTCCTGTTTAGAGGGGGATCGCCAGGGAAGGGTCCCACAGGGCTGCGGCTGAGGCCTGCCACCAAGCCTCCCATCCACAGCAGCCCTGCTCCTCGTGCCTCCACAAGAAGAACGCAGGGAGCCCACAGCCAGTGAGTCACGGCACAGCCCCTGGAAAGGGCCTGATGCTCGCCACGACCTTGGGGTTTGTCGTGCCATGCTAGCGCCCACGCCAGAGGGTGTAGGATGTCCAGTCTCTGAGACCCTGAGGCTGCAGATGGCTATATAAGGCGAAGGCCGCAGGAGGTGGCAGGGGCTGCCAGACCCCAGGAACAATTTGCCTGGTCTCGGTGGTGACGCAAACATTTTCCCTGTGCTTCGGCAGTTCTCCCCTCACAGTGAGACTGAATCATATCCTCAAAACCTCAAGCCCAGCAGGCACACGTAATGCCGAGACTCAAGAATGGCGAGGAGGGCTGACCCAGGCCCTCCCTTCATGGCAAAGAAATATCTGGGGCAACACAGAAAAAGCTGTCCCAGGAGAACCAGTCCCAGTTTTGCCACAAACTAACGGTGGGGCATGGGTCAGCTTCCCTCTCAGAGCCTCAGTTTCTGCATCTGTAATATGGAGACAGTAATCTCTGTTCTGCTCCCTCATGTAGTACCACAGACCTCCAGAGAGATCGGGTTTCAGAGGATTGAAGATGGGACACACGGAGTGGCCCTTGTCCTTTGAGAAGGACAAAGCCCAGTCTTATAGCAGATTTGGGATCAAGGCGACTTGGTGGATTTATTGCCACATTGTCCCATCTTGGCCATTACCAGGATACACAACGTCTAGGGAGCCCCTAGTCTTTGTGTGTCACTTACCATGATATAGCCCCCTTCTGTTTCTCGGTGTCTTTTGACATCTGTGAAAAGTACCTCTGGGAGGCAGGCAGTATAGGAATTGTTAACCCCGTTTCACAGCCAAGAAAACCAAGGTCTGGAAAGTTCAATGACTTCCCAAGCCCACACAGCAAGCTGGTGACCGAACCAGGATGAAGCCCCAGCCCCTGGATTCTCGACCCAAAGATCTTGCCGTGTTGGGGGTCCCTCCAGGCAGGCCATGGGGCCTCAGAGTCCCACTCTATAAAATGGGAAAGGCTGTGATGAGTCCTCCTGGCCAGACTGCTGGGGTTTTTCTAGAGGACACATGGGGGTAGATTTTCTAGAAGATGGCCATGGTTGTTCTAATCTAGAACCTGCTGTGCCTGATTCTCCCAGAGGCATCCTACATGGTAGTCCTCGAAGGCACTCTTTCATAAAGCACTCCACGTCGGGCAGGGTTGTCCTGGAGGGGACTTTCTCTGGACATATCAGGTTGACCTTAAAAACTGGAGCAGCCAGAAAATTAAGCTTGGAGCCTAAGCCTCTTTCATTGACATCTCTTTCTCCTCTCGCTCTCTCTCTCCCCTCACCCCGTCTCCCTCTCCTTCCCTCCCTCTCTCTCTCTCTCTCTGGAAAGAATGGAGCAGCCTTGACCACACAGTCCCTCGCAGAATTAAATAGCCAAAGTCACGTCGTCTAGACAAACAGATTTTATGGGTCCAATTAATTCCTGCCAGTCAAAACTAGGCATGCTTAATAAGCGATATATTTAGAATCTGTCATTATCTGGTCCCCGGGGGAGAAAACTCAGCTCTTATTTCATAGACTCTTAATTTCAGACAGAGCTCTATTAACTAACTCCCAGTTCAGACCTCTCTTTCCTGACAGAACAAAGTCTTACGTAGCGTGAACCTCCAGGCCTGTCCCCTCTCAACCATCTCATGTCAGAAAACAAGTGACTGTTTCTTCCTCGGGCCACATTGCCAGGAGGTGGGAAGCTTCTGGGAGAGCAGGGCTCCAGAGAGGTCACTTGTTCCCAATGTCTCACTTGTCCCCGTGTCCCAAGCCTCACCATCATCTATCCTCTGTCTCACAGGGCCCAGGAGACCCCTCGGGCGGTGCGAGCTGTGGCATCTCCCGCCATTCCAGCACAGCTGTCTTTGAGAGGGTCTCATTTTGAGTCACTCTTAGAACTAGGGCCTGAGCAGAGGAGGCAGTTACTGGCTGAGAGCTGGACTGGCACCCAAAGCCTAGAGGGTTCCAGATGTGCCAGAGAGGCAGGCGGTACTGACAGAGTGGGCAGGTGGGTGCCGAAGGGGAATCCCACCTGCCTTTGAGCTCTCACTTCACATCAGCATTAGGGTTCCAGCTGGAGATGAGTCACAGAGAGCTTTGAGGAGCTCTAAGGAAAGGGTCTGGGGCCATCTAGGCTGAGGTGGGATTCTCCCTGGCCTCAAGAGCAGTGGCACCGCCAGGCTTGGCCAGGTCAGGAAGCAGTAGATGCTCATTTTTTTCCAGAAGCATGTGAGCAAGGTATATTAATTTCCAATGGGTGCAAAACAAATTAGCACAAAGTAGATGGCTTACAAAAACAGAAATTTATTCTTTCTCAGTTATGGTGGCCAGATGTCCAAAATCAAGGTGTCGGTTGGGCTGTGCTCTCTCTAAAGGATCTAGGAGAGAGTCTCCTTTGCCTCTTCCAGCTTCCGGAGGGGCCCAGGCATTCTTAGGCTTGAGCTGGCAACATCACTCCTAGCTCTATTTCCATCTTCACGTGGTTTTCTCTTCTTTGTGTGTCTAAGGACTCTTGTAGTTGGATACAGGGCCCACGTGGGTAATATGGGATAACCTCATCTCAAGATCCCTAATTTTAACTACCAAATAAGGTTGTAAAAGCATAGGTTTAAGGCAGAAGCCCCAAATGAGTGGCTGCCCCTGGCCACTTTTAAGCCCCGCCGTCCTCTAGGCCCATCCTGAGCAAAGACTTAGTGGCTCAGGGAACAGCCATGACCACTGAGCTACATGCCCCACGTCTGGGTCACCAGTTGAAAGACTGTCATATAAAGTGAGGAATGAGGCATCCCTGCAGATAGTGACAGATGGCCAAGACTCTGGCTCCATAATCAATATGGTGCCTGAATGACTACCATTGTCACCCTCCCACCATTTGACAAACTCATATTCAGCTGTTAAGACCCAGCTCAAGTATTACCTCCTCCATGATATCTGCCCTGCCCTCTTCTCCCAGGCTCTGCAGGGCTTCATCTCCATATTTCCACATCCTGACAAGGGCCTGGAGTAGGCAACAGGCCCCTTGACTTTATGTTGAAAGTCCAGCATCCCTCCCCCAGGAAGACAAAAGTCTGAGTCTCAGTGTCTGCATGTGGCCCCTCCTCCTCCCCTCCACCCTCCCCATCCCATTTTTCCCTCAACACCGCCCTCCAGGTTCCAACCTTTCCCAGGAAGGAATACTTCCCTCAGTATCTTCACTGTCTTCTCTTTCTTCCCAGGCTGGTTGTGGGCGCTCCATTGGAAACCAACGGCCACCAGAAGACAGGAGACGTGTACAAGTGTCCGGTGACCCATGGGAACTGCACCAAACTCAACCTGGGTAACTTGGGGTACTGGTTTCTCCACACGAGGCCAACTATTGTCAGGGCAGGGCAGGCTCTAAAGCACAATCCGTGCCCACAGTCACACTGGTTCCTCACAGCTGCCCCAGAGGTGATCGGCTAGTTCTACTGCCCCATTTTACAGATGAGGAAGCTGAGGCCAGAGAGAGGAAACGACTTTCTCACAGTCACGCAGCTTGTCAGGGGCCAGCCAGGATTCAAACCCGAGCCTCTAGTGTCCCAGGCCATTGCTCTCTCTAATCCACTGCCCTTCAAAAGCAAGGTTTTCTCTCCCAGCAAGAGAAAAACACTTCCTGTCATCTTTCTGATTTTGAAGTAATAACTGCTAAAATTTATATATCTTATATAATGTTCACCACATGCCGGGCAGGCACTGTTTTAAGTACTTTTAGGTATTTTGACTCATTTAATCCCCACAACAACTGTAGAAGTTTTAACCATTTAACAAAGGAGGGACTGACTGCAGGCGAGGAGACCTGCCTGGGGTCACCCAGCTAAGGAGCAGCAAGGCTTGGATTCCAATGCAGGCAGTCTACAGCCACCTGTTAGCTACTATGCAACAACGCCCTTCTGAAATGAAGGCTTCTTTCTTCAATGAACATCTTTCAGAAATAGGGAGAATGCTCTGAGCAGCCTTGAGGCCTTCCAAAGCCTTGTAAAATCTACTCCCTGCGAGTGTGTGTACACATGTGTGTCCAATAAAGCACACAGACCAGTCCTCTAAAGCTCTTCCACTTTGTCCTAAAGGTCAGAAAGTGGCCAGGCCATCACCTTACTTATAGAAGGGAGCAAAAGCCCTGATTGGGCTGAGAGGCCAAGATTCCAGGCCTTGCCCTAGAGGACTGGCCCACCCCAGGGCCAAGACCCTCAGCTTCCCCTCTCCCAGGAGGGGAACTACTACCCTAGAGCAGTGGGGTGGGGCTCCCTGGGGAGGTGGAGCCTGGTGGAGGGAGATGGCAGAGCTTCAAGAGATAAACAAGGGATGAAAAGGCCAGCATCAAAGGGAAAGCCCAAAGAACTCACATCCCCAGGGCGGCGGGCTGTCCTGTCACGTGGTGCTGGATGCTCCGGCTGTTCACATCTGCGTCAGCGCCATGGGTGGGAAGTTCAAACCCAGCACAGCCAGGACCCAGATTTCAGGGAGGAAACAGTCTCGGGGAGGTGGGGGCCTCGCTGGTGGCTCACGGGTCCCAGTCATCACCACTCTGAGAACGCAGCTTCCAAAGCAGGCCAAGCTGCGTTTCTCCTTCCAGCCGCACAGTTTCTTCACTGTGTGTTCACAGGGAGCACTTTCTCAGCTTCCGTTTGCTCCTGTGTAAAGTGAGGAGGGTGAGCTCAATGACCCTAGGACCGATTCTGGGTCTAACACGTCCCCCATACTTTAGTGAGCACCTAGTATGTGCCAAGCAGTGTTAGTTACTGAGGATACAGCAGGGAGCAAGACCCTAAGGACTCTGCTGGGAGGGGACAATAAGCAAGTAAACAAACTAGAAAACAGGTCAATCTCCGGTAGGGATAAACTGTGCGACAAACCAGGGTGCTGTGATAAGAGAGGCTGAGGCATGAGAGGGCTTCTACCTTAGCAAAGGAGTCAGGAAGGCCTCTCTGAGCAGATGACTTTTGAGTAAAGCTCTGATGGCAAAAAGGAATTGGGTAGGGCTGCAGCATTCCAGGCAGATGAGGAGCAAGTTCAAAGGCCCTGAGGTGGGAATGAGCTTCCTCTGTGTGAGGATAGAAAGAATGGCTCCGTGCCTTGGACAGAGGGAGAAACGGGGGTAACGGGAGGGGTGGGCACTGGGCTGTGGACCTGGGCCACCAATAGAAGCTCCAGGTCCAGATAGGGACACAGACTCATGAACCAATCACGTAGTTACCTCTATTACTCTGGTTTCCAATGTGGACCCAATTTCCCTCCAAAGAAGGAGCAGCCCCTGCTGGCCGTGAGAGGCATGCAGCCATCAGACCCTGGAAAACATTCCTGAATGGGGGCATTAGCAGGGCAGCAAAGTGAGTTGCGGCAGAGGCAAAGTACTGTCAGGAAGTACTTCATCTAAAGAGTGTTCTTTCTCTACCACTGAGGAGAAAAGGCACGGCAGGAGGACCATTTGTCAGTTTATCCCCATGATGGAAAATGCAAGGCAGGGAAACCTGAGTCCCGGGTTTTCCTATGGCCCGTCCAGGCTTTGAGCCTTGCCGAGCCAAGAATGTTCTTTCCTCTCTCTCCAGGGAAGGCTAATTGGGTGTCAGTCATTCACACCTCAGTGCAAAAGAGTCTAAGGCTGGTGCTTTCTTCCCACTACCTGCTTGAAGTCAAGGGTTTTAATGAGGGGCTCAAAGAGGAGCTGTGATTGTAGAAGGCAGGCCCTGTGTGAGGAGGGGCTTGTGTCCTTGGACCCTCACACAGACTCTCTGAGAAAAGTGTTAGTCTCTCCTGGTCACGAAGCGGACGGGGACGTTAGTGACTGCCCCAAATCCACAAGCAGCAGAAGGAGCAGAAACAGGACTTGAACCTGGGTCTTTCTTACTCCAACACAAGGGTCTTCCCCACCATGCCCCTCTGCTTCTGGACAGGCACAGTTTCACTAAAGACTTGTCACTGGGACAAAGGAGAAAGAGAAGGGGTAGGGAGAGGGCAGAATTCTCTAAGCTGCTGAAGGGCAGAGGTTGCCCAGTCAGGGCTTGGAACTTTCTGGAGCTTTCTCTCTAGTTTCTCACTACCGTCTCATTGCCACCACAGCCCTGCCATCAGATGGGAAACTCAAGCTGTAACCTTGGATAACCTGGGTTCAAGTCCCTGCTCTATCATTTACCAGCAATTGACTTTATAAAAGACACTAACCTTCTGTGTGCCTTGGTTTTCTCACTTGTAAAATAGAAATGGTGACTCCTGGGCCTCCCGGAACCACGAGGGGGGCCTGGGGAGCACATGCGCAAGGTACTTTGTAAATGATAAAAAATGATTTTAAAAAGCAGGGTTAGTACTATTATTTTCTCTCTGGTATGTTTGGGCTGACAAAACAGAAAGCAGTCCCAGTCACCAGCAGTGCGGCCAAGAGGGGCTGGATTTCAAACGGAGCCTGACTACAAACTCAGGGAACCCAAAGGGGAATAAAAACACACACAGCTGCCCCACCCCCAGCCCACAGTGCAGTCAGGGGCTGCAGTTCCGGCCTCTTCTCTTCACAAATGTCAGCCCCGGGCCCTGCAGGCCTGAGCCCAGGCTAACTCCCCTGGGGCTTTGAGTCCCTAGCATTTACTCTCCTCCCTCTAGCAGAGAAGATGCTAGATCCTCACAGCAGATGAGGATAGACTCACTCTGGGCCCAATTCATTTCTCCTAAACTCTCCCAGGACGTGCGCCCATACACATGTGCACTCACACACACATGCACTTACACACCAACACAGGTCTGGGGAGTTCAAACTCACTTTCTTTCAGTGACTTGGCAGAACGATCTAGTAAAACCTTAAACTGATATAATCTGTTTAGTAATTCTAAGCTGTCATCACCTTCTCCCTACACCCAGTTGGCTGATAATCCTGCTCCTCAGTGTCTCTCTTGGCAGCAATCACAGAATGACATTCTTGGGCAAGACCTTGTACCTCTAGAAGGCTCTTGTTAAATTGGCTATTTGCTACCCGTGGGAAAAGAATTACACATCAGTTTATCAGATGAGCAGAGAACTGGGTCCTGAGAGAGCAGGGCAGGGGACTGGTAAACTTTGATGGCAAGTTGGCCTAAAGAAACACGCGGAGGAGACACTACACAGAGGAAGCCAGCCCAGGTGGGGTGCCCTGGTATGTGCGGGGTGGGACACAAGGAGAATTTTGGGACCCACCAGAGGGCTGGAGGAGAAAAAACTCTGGACCAGGGGATGGAGGGCTCTGCCATGTGCTCCCTGTGTGACTTTTTACTTGGCCTCTCTAAGATTCATTTTTCTCGTCTCACAGGGAATTGAGAGGAAATAATTAGATCATGTCTGGGCATGGCCTTAGTAAACCATGAGGGCTACACCAACATGCAGGGAGACTCATGGACTATACCTGCGAACGACCCTGCCACAGGCACCTCTGATGGCCAGCAGCAGCAAGACTCTGGGCAGAGGGTGGCGAGATGGGACTGCAGGCTAACTTCTCCCTCATACTCCCTCTCACCCCAGGAAGAGTCACCCTATCCAACGTATCTGAGCGGAAGGACAACATGCGCCTCGGCCTGAGCCTGGCCACAAACCCCAAGGACAACAGCTTCTTGGTAAGATCCACCCACCCTACTCTCTCTTCAAACCCCAGCCCTGCTGCCCCATGGGAGCAGGAGCATCATGCGGTGATGCAACATGTCCTCGCACACACGCTCTATCCACCAGACTGCCTGTCCGCATGCTCCAGAGTGTACCTCCTCCACCAGCTTCCTGCCTGTGCCATTCTGCCTGCTGTGTCCTAAGTTTTGGAAGGGGGCAGGGGACAGCCCAAGCAGGAGAAAGGACTGAGCCCTCCTGTGCACATGCCATGAGAGTGGGGAACAGTATCCCCGCCTTACTAGTGATTGTATTATTGGCTTATTCCTAAAAAGAACAGGAATAAATAAAGATGACCAACTGTCCGACGAGAACCTAGCCATTCCTTTGGGATGCCAAATGTCCAAGGCAGGGGCTGAATCTCTGCTTGAGGTTTGATCAAAGAAACAAGATGCACCATGCACCATAAGAAGACTTTGAAGGGAAGCCATAAATGAGTAAACACAGATTTACTACAACCAAAGGAAGGGGCTGCAGAGTGACGGCCATCTGGAATGCACGGGGCTAGATGAAAGGCTTCCTGGAGGAGGTTTCTGTTTTGTTTTAAAGAAGAGACAGGCCTTTAGCTATAAAGAGGAGGTGGTAGAGACATCCATTTATCTTAACAACAATTATTTAGGGCACTTGCAATATATTGAGCCCAATGCCGGGCACTGGGGATTCCACAGGCGACAGGGCTCCCACCCCCTGCAGCTTACATTCTGGTTTTGGGGAGAGACTATAAGCAAATGAATCATATAAACATGATGTTGGAACAGCAAGGCAGCAGCAGACTGTGCTCGGAAGTCTCTGCGCCCTGCCCCGGCGAGCACACGGAGGCTTTGCACGCAGTAGGCACATGCGGGCGGCATGACAGAGAGGCACTGCCTGCTCTTTGCCGCCATGTCCCAGGGAACCGCCACGACTTTGGGTGCAGCTGGGTGGTCAAAACAGGATCCTAGAAACAGCTTCGAGAGAATATTCCAGAAATTACTTCAAAAGCCCAATAAAATGCACCACTTCTTCAGGTGAGAGGGCTTGTGTCACCCTTTGTTCATGTCCATCAGTCCATTTCTGTTGACAGATGAGACATCTGGGGTGTGAAGCATCAGATACTAAGACAACCAGATGACTGGGATACTCGGGGACTTGAGGAGAGCAGAGTGGCTCTGCCAGTGGAAGTCCTGAGGTGCTCGATGTGTGGTCAGCCCACAGCTCTTCATCATCCCCAAACAAGGGCAAGCAGGACCCCTGGCCCTCTCCACACACGTGCTTGTCAGGAGCTTCGTTACTACTCTCTCTTCCTTCTGAGGCTCCTTGTCACATTCCTACTAACTTGATTTCACCTACTTCACAAGGTAGGATGAAGGGCCCAGAAGGATGGTGTGATATACCCTCTGGGGGCTCCGTGATAAAAGAACCTGATATACAAAGAGCAACTTTTGTTAACTCATTCACTCACCTATTCATCCATCCACACATCATTCCATCCCCCAACCAGTGGTCCATCATTCCGTCCATCCATCCATCTATCATCCACTCATCCATCCATCCACCCATCATCTTTCTGTCCACCCATCCACCCATCCATCAATCCATCCTCTATCCATCTATCTGTCCATCTATCATTCATCTATCTTTGTAGCCATCATCCATCATCTGTCATCTACCTTCCCATGCTTTATTTCCCCCCTATTTCCAAAAATAATTTACAGAAGCTTCAACATAAGACACCTATAAAACATAACCTTTAAAAATCTAAGTAAAAATAGAAAGCTAATTAAACAAAGGTATTGGAAATGGAATAATTACTCCTCCATACCGAGAGAAATTACAGCACAAAATTTAGTCCTGGGTTTCCCGTAGCAGGAAAAAAAAAAAATGGAAGCATGAAGCCAGACCATCATTCTTATGGACCTGACTCTGAGAGAAACTCATCATTTAATCTTTAAATGAGGGGTTGACATTAATGTTTTTGGTAGCAAATTTCCTAAAAAGAGCAGAGGCATTCTTTTTTCTTTCCCTAGTAAGAGCCGTGAGCATGTTTTCAGAACACAGTCCTGGAATTTTCCCAATAAAGTTATTATGTGACCTGTTTAGGCAGAGGGGCTATTGTAGAGACCTTGAAGAGTCCACTCCCATAGATGAAAAGGCTTTCCAGGATCCTCTGTGGTGTGTGGGGTAGGCAGGTGGGTAAAGAAGAATCACAACACCAGATGATAAGATAGAGAATGGGACCCTTTAAAATATAACAAAAGAGAACTTTAACATTAGCTTTTCTCCATTCTACCTGAAACCAAAGGATCCAGCATGCATTGCAGCAAGAGGTGGGTTGAACAGATTTAAATAAGACCCTCTAAATCCTGGGGATACCAACACTCAGATAGAGGATACCTGTCTTGGGCGATGGAGGTTGGGGCTGGGCCTAAGGTTATTGGGTCTGAGGGCCCCCAAAGACTGGGCTCTGTGCTGTACTTCACAGGCCTGCAGCCCCCTCTGGTCTCATGAGTGTGGGAGCTCCTACTACACCACAGGGATGTGTTCAAGAGTCAACTCCAACTTCAGATTCTCCAAGACCGTGGCCCCAGCTCTACAAAGTAAGTGGCTTCAAATCTTCAGTTCATGTGAGGCTCAGGGCAGTGATCAGTATCCTGCGACTACAAAGCAGCACTTGGACTCTAGCCCTACCCTGCCCTGGCTATCTGGGTAACCTGGGATAACCCACTTGACCTCTCTGGGCCACTGCGGGGTCATAATCTTGGCCCACCCTCACCCACAGAATGGTGGTAAAGGCCAGTGAGCTAAAGTTAGGAAGACAGTCTTGACAACCAGGGAGATTCACTGCAAACCCACCGTGAATGAGGAAGAAGTTGCATGAGTCACCATGTGCAGCAGGCAAGCTGTGCATTGCACAATTCTGGGGATATTGTTCCCTTAGACTATGGGGTCCAAAGACATGAGGTGTGCACAAGGCAATGTCACCCACCCATCCTCAAGGCTGCTATTTCCTCTGGCCACAGACGTGACCATCTCAGCCTCCAGAACTTCCTATAGTGGAGACTTCCCACCCAGCTGACCAGCAGCAGGGCCTTGATTGCTTATCGGATACAGATTTTAGGACATCCTCAATCCCAGGGGGTTTCTAAGGAAGCAGGTCTGGGATTGGCCCCAGGATGTGTGTGTATGCGTGTGTGCGTGCGTGCATGCGTGTGTGTGTGTGTGTTTCGGTGGAATATTCAGTCATATTTAAGAACTATAGACCTAAAGCAAGATTCTTCCTAAGGCATCTCTTTTTTTAAAAATTATAGTTGGCATTCAATATTATTCATTTCAGGTATACAGCATAGTGGTTAGACATTTATATAATTTACGAAGTGATTCCCCCATAAGTCTACTACCCCTCTGACACTATACATTGTTATTACAACAGTATTGACTATATTCCCTATATTGTACTTTACATCCCTGTGACTATTTTGTAACTGCCAATTTGTACCTTTAATCCCTTTACATTTTCACCCACCACCTCCAGCCTCCAATTTGTTTATTCTCTGTATCTGTGAGTTGGTTTTTGTTTTGTTTGTTTGTTTGTTTATTTTGTTTTTTAGATTCCACATATAAGTGAAATCATACGGTATTTGTCTTTCTCTGTCTGACTTATTTTACTTAGTATAATTCCCAAGATACCTTAAAAAGAAAGATTTGAAACTGTAAAAAACATCAGCAATAATAAATGCATTCTAACAATAAAACTTGCTTAAAAATCAAAGAACCCTGATCCCTACCACTAGATTAGAAACCCCTCCTAATGAAGGAGTTTCTGTCTGTCACCTCCGTGGCTGCCCCCATCACACGGCACAGGGCGGGTGTTCAGTCCACGTGTGTTGAGCTAAATGAAACTGGAAAAGGACAAAGCTACCAGGCACTGTCAGCCCAGAAGTGCTGGGCCATCACATGCTGTATACAACATGCAGATGAAACAAGAATGTGAATGTCTCTCACCTTCTCCTAAAGCAAAGGTGACTCTTACCGCCCAAATCACCTAAACGCTCCTCAAATGCTCCTGAAACACAAAGCTTGCGACAGGGACCTGGGGCTCAAAGCCACCACCTTCCCCTCTGTGGAGAGCACGGATTTCAACATACTGCACTGTCATAATGCAGAAATTGCTAGCATGTTCACACACATAAGGCTACTGCTGTATATATTGCTGTAAAGTAAATTTTATAGCAGTGTGTAAATTCTCCAGTAAAAGTAAGCTTATGTCCGATGTTCAATCTGATATAATATGACATAGTATAGTGTATATTAAGTCACATTGTATCATATGATGTCTTATGTGAAAGTAACCCCAAGCATTCAAACAGAAATAAAGTACTTAGATTTTTAAAAAAGTTTTTTACATTTATTATGGTATCGATGTTTCCATAGGGTTGTTTGTTTTTATGATTTGTCACTAATATCACAAAAATATAGAGAAAACTTTATGCTCAGAACAGAGTTACAGGCATGAGAGCTTGAGCCAATGATGTCATTGCCACATTAACAAAGTGGTTTGCTTTAAAAAAAAAAAAAATTACATCAGCTAAGATTTATTGAGCACTTACTTTGTGCTCAGCCTTTTAGAAGCATCATCTCATTAATTCCTCATGGCAATCCTCTACTATCATTATGCCTATTTTATGGAATAACTGATGCCAATATGTTAAGTGATTTGCCCAAGATTAAAGCCAGGAGTCAAACAGACTCCACATTCCTAACCGTTATACCATAACACGCGCCTAAAAAGTGAAACCCATTCATTCAGGCTGAAAGTGGTAAATGCCAGCCTGCACATTATAGCAAAACAAATGATAATAAGGCACTAATTTGGGCAGTGCTGGCTGCCTCAAAACATTGACCCACTGATGGTGGTCAGCCCCTGAGGAGCAGAGCTCCTGAGCAGCAGAGGCGGTCGGGTGTAATTTGAGCTCTGTTCAAATAGCCAGCACAGAGCTGTGGAGCAGATCCAGGAATTCGTGGGCTCCTCATGCACATCGCCCAAATAAATGCCCCACCCACGATGGCTCCCCAGCCCAGGGAATTATGCATGTGAAATTACACACATGTAACCGGGTCCTTCCTCTGTTGTCCTTTGGACAAACATCCGGAGAATCAGAGACAAGCAGCAAGCAGGCACTGGCTCCTTGGGTAGCTGTGACTGTGTTCCTGACTTCCCAGGGTGCCAGACCTACATGGACATCGTCATTGTCCTGGATGGCTCCAACAGCATCTACCCCTGGGTGGAGGTTCAGCACTTCCTCATCAACATCTTGAAGAAGTTTTACATTGGCCCTGGGCAGATCCAGGTGAGCGTCTCCGGAATTCTTTCCTCCTCCAAACGGGCCCAACGCCGTGGCAGATGCGTCCCTGGGATGTGGAGGGAGCATCGCTGCACGCACTAAGAAGGTGTAGCTGAAAGGACCAGCACCAGGGCCCTGCAGCCTAGGACACCCATCTCTTCTGGGCTCATTGCGGGAGAGTTTGGGGAAGACCTCACTTTGAGGGTTAAACATTGGGATAGTCGCCACCTATTAGGAAAGAGTTTAACCAGCGAGAGAGTGAGAAAGAAGGCAGAAAAGGTTGGGTAGCCCTAGAACCCTGCTGAGTGAGGCGCAGGGAGAACCGGACACACTGATGTTGGAGAAAAAACTGGGGAGGAGGCCATGGCTGCCAACACATATTTGAAATGCTGCCTGGCTAAAGACAGGACAGATTTATTATTTTGGCAGGCCAAAAGAGGACCAATGAGTAGAAGTTCCAAGGTGGCAGATTTCAAATCAATCTAAGAAATTATTTTGTAACTATTAGAGCTATTAAAAAGGCAGTGGGCTTTGTCATGAAATAATGAGTTCCCCACCACTAGAAGATCACCTTTTAGGATATCATGGGTGAAAGTCTAGCGTTAGAAATGAACTCATACCAAATAAACTCTAGGCCTATCCAACAGTAACATTTTATCATTCCAGTCTTACTGTAGGTCTTTAAGGTTTTTTATTTATTTTGAGGCTATTAATATTGTCAATATTTTATCAGCCTTGGAATAAAAGAGCCTCTTCTCTTCCAAGGTTTAAGGACTTTGGTGAACAAGGCCATGGCCTTCTGCCCATTCTGTTCCTAATATTTAGACTTCAATTCTATGCTCCACTTTTGTCTTTTTAAGCAAGAAGCTTAAATAGTTGGCCCTTTCTTTAAATTGCAGTCTCCCCTCTCGATAGGCACCTCCTACTTGTCTCACCAAGCCATCCATTTATTCCCAGGACTTTGCAGAACCTGCTTCCCCTCCACTGAGTGACTCTCCCTTAGGAAATTCCCCAGCTCTCCTCACTCCTCAACAGTCACAGACAGGAGCTGACTCCAGGAAGCCTCACCACCAAAAGGATAACTTTCGGGGTCGTTGCCCTCTCTTCTAACTTGCAGGTTGGAGTCGTTCAGTACGGAGAGGACGTGGTGCATGAATTTCACCTCAATGACTACAGGTCTGTAACGGACGTGGTGGAAGCCGCCAGCCACATTGAGCAGAGAGGAGGAACAGAGACACGGACGGCATTTGGCATCGAATTTGCTCGGTAAAAAAAATGAAAATAAAAATGTATTAGTTTTGTTAAAATCTCAGATACCATTCTAGTTATATGTTGCTGTGTAACAAACCCCCACAAAATTTAGTACCTTGAGACAGTATTTTATTAATCCCTCGAAGTTCTGGAGATTGGCTGGACCCAGCGAGTCTGTTCTCTCTTGGGTTCTCTCATGTAGTTGAAGTCATGTAGTTGTCATCTGAAGGTGTGACTGGACTGAACATCCAAAATGGCACATAGTTCTGACTGGCATTTTAGGCTGGCTGTTGGCTGTGGACTCAGCTGAGGCTGGCCACCTGAGCACCCACACATGGCACGTGGCTTCGTTTTCTCATGGTATGGCAGCTGGGCTCTGAGAGGGAGCGTCTTAAGAGCCAGCTTTCCAAGAGACCCATGACTTAGTTACAGAAGTCTCAAAATATAACTTCTGCAATAAGGTGTTGATTGAGCAAGTCACTAAGGCCAGCCCAGATTCAAGGAGACGAGAATTTAATTCTGCCTATCGATGGAGGAACGGCAAGGTCATATTACGGAAGCGCATTTGGGATGGGGGATATCGTTACAGCCAGCATTGGGAAGTACTCTCTGCTACAGTGACCCTATAAAAGGTGTGCAGGTTCTATGAGGGCAGAATCCTCCTGTAGAGTGTCTTTCATCAATGGAACGTGAAGAACACAGTTACATCTAACATCTGAGATTGTAGAGTAATGAGGCTGGTTCCTTCAAAATCACACCAGCACTCACTTAGAATGACAATAAATGCTGCCTCTGGCCATTGTCCACACAGATGGCTACCTGCTTATTCCAGTGATGTCATTACTCAGAACATTGTGCTCACCCCCGCTGAAATCTGTGCGTGGCTTTAAAAGCATATTCTGAAGATCTTTTGAGCCGAGGCCTAAACTCTTAAGATGACTGTGTCCAAGGCATTTAGATTTTAAATGTGAAAATTTGATACCTACAAATATGAATTCTGCTATGTTCATTGAGACCACAGCCCCATTTCCTTATAATCCTACCTCACATAGGATTAGTCAATGTGTTTAACAGAATCCCATAGATTCTGTGAGAGCTATTTAGCAGTTATGTGATTTCATGTGGTCAAAAACATTTTTTCTAACCTGACAACTCTTTATGATTAAGTTACCGCTCCACTAACATTATTTCTATTTGCTGATAAAACTTGCCTAAGCTTTTTCACTCGATGAGTATCCCTCTGTGTGGAAATAGCTCTTGCTCATCGTAACATGGAACAGGCCGTTTTGCTGTTTTTTCATCGTTGGGGTGAGCCCCTGAGACCCCGTGTAAAATGGCTGGGGCAACAGAGGAAGCCTGTGCCCATGGAGTTATCGCTTCATCAGTGTGAAGCTAACCGCCTCATGCAGGGAGGGAGCCCACTCTTCCAGCCTAATTTCACAGCCCACCAACCCCGGGCATTTAGAAGTGTGTGACTCACCAGATAATTTGAACCATTCATGACTCCGGAGACTGGTGAGGTATGTAATCTGTACCTCAAGTGATGTTTGAAATCTGATCTTCCCAGGCTGCCAAGTTTGGGTCCCAAATTACAGCTAGTACCATTGAAGGTAAAAGGTTTTCTCTCTTCACTTATTTATTCATAATGCATTTTTGCTGTGCACCTATTGAAGTATGAAGATCCAAGCCATGGACTTGAGGGGTTACAGAGATGGTAACCTGTGGCTCCTGGACGAGCAGGGGAGCTATGATAACCTTCAGCCTAACTCAGTGAGGTTAAGAGAGGGAGGACTCCAAGAGATGAACCGAGGAGGACTGCTAAGACCAATGGCATTTGATCTGTCCTAGGAATACCCCCACGATTCCAGCAGGGGGAGATGGAGAGAAGACATTCCACAGAAGACATTCTGCCCTGATAAGGACAGAGGAGGAGAGTGGAGGAAAGTTTGCATGCCAATCCATGCTCCAATCATACAATGGGGTTCATATTGAGAGGTGGTGAGGCATGCAGCCGCAAAGATGGCTTGGAGACAAGTTGTGAGGGTGACGATATTGCAGCTAAAACAAGTGTGAATGGCCACTGAAGGTTCTTGAGGATGAGAGTGTAAACATCAGATGCACCTGGGAAGGTGAATCTGGCAGCCATGTATGGCTGGAGGTTGCAGGGGGAGGAACAATGGTGTTTATTCCAACTTGGTTCACACACTTTTTATTGAGCACCTACTTACGTGCCTCACACTGCTTAGGCACTAGGGATAGATCAGTAAATAAAACAGATAAATGTCCTGCCCTGTGGAGCTGACATTCCAGAGGGTGTGGCAGATAATAAATTAACAAATAAATAGCATAATATGCTAGAAGGAGATAAACGCTATAGGAGAAATAGAACATATTAAAGGCAGTTGAGCAAGTTGGAAAGGGCAGATATTTAATGGGCATTAACGGAGTCGTCAGGGAAGGCTTCGTGAGAGCTGAAATTTGAGTGGAGATTTGGAGGAGGTGAGAAAGTTGACCAAGAATGTACCTGGGGTAGCGGGGAGCTGGGGTAAAGGTGCTGACATAGGAGCATGCCTTGTGGTTCCTGGATCACCCAAGAGCCCAATGTGGGTGGAAAAGAGGGAGCAGGAGGAGGGGCTCAGAGGGCTAACGAAGCCAGATCGCAGAGGCTAAGGCAGGCCAGTGTCAGGACCTGAGAGAAATGGAAGCCATTGCAGGTTTTGAGCAGAAAGGAGACCATTCATGACCTACTTTTCCAGGCGACCATTCTGTTTTCAGGTTCAAGGAACCTGTTAGGATTGTAAAGCTCTCACTGCTCTCCAGGAACTTATAATCTGATTTACAAAAAAAACAAATCCGAGACTTTTGCACAATATAAAATCACAATGTAAAATCTAATGATTCATGCCAATATTTACCCTATTACAGATCCGTACAGATGTTCATACTATTCCACTATATGAAAATACAATCCTGAAATTGTTCTTGCCTCCCTATGTAATAAAAACTGTTTTTCCCCTGCCATATATTTTTGCATGGAGTTTTGTCCTTGGGCCTGGCCCTCTAATGAGGTCATAGAAGCATCTAGAATCACCTTTAAGGGGCTAGCAGAGTGCTCCCTCCCCTGGGTTGGACTTAAGCCCAAAATCTGCTTTAGTCACATCAAGTGTGCCTCTGCCCTGCTTTGGTCCACAATTCATACTAAAATTAGAGGGTTTTTTTTTAAGTCAGCATATCCAGAATACCATAGAACTGCTAAGAGAATAGCAGATGGTCTGCTTCTCTTAACTGGTAGCTGGAACATGCTCTGAACTAATTTATTCCAAGTTTTGTGAATTCTTCAACATCTACATCACACACGTCAGCTCATCAGCTTGCCGTGTAACAAGAGACACCTCTGGTTACCAAAGCTTTGGGGCTCGGAGACCGGCTTCCACCTGGCATAGTGCAGCTTAAAACTGTGGGTCAGACCCATAGGGAATCACTGCGGAGTCTGAGAGTAACATTTATTTTTAGATCTTTATTGGAAAATTTACCTGCTGGGCCAGACTCTTGGGCCAAACCATGTCTGTCCTTCCCAGAATCTCGTGGTCTAAAGGAGGGCTGGCCACAAGGGCACCAAGAGCCAGCGACGGTTCAGGGGCCAGTTTTCCATGCTTCGTAGCTGGGTTGCCAGCTACAGGAGCCTTTCAGCAACATCCAGGGTCCGCGTGCCAGCCCTCAACCTCGCCCCATCTCCTGGCTCCATCGCCCACTGGGCAGGCCAAGCGCCTGTTCCTGGCACCGAAATCAAAATAAAAAGTGAGAAAGAGGAATATCTGTCATAGAATTTGATATTTAATCATTCTCAAAATGGAGTCAAAGTTGTCCTTGTGGGAGAAATCAGAACTTTTTCAAGCTTCGTCACTCGGATTTTATGGATTGGTGTTCTTTGGGTGTTAAATTACTCTGACATGACATCTTTGTAGTACTTAGGGAAGTAGTTCTCAACTCTGGTGTTCATTAGAACTTTTGAAAAATACTAATGTCCAGGCCCCACCCAGAGATTCTGATTTTGAGTCTGGGTGAAGCCCGGGCAGAACTTTTTAAAAACTCCCCAGGTGAGTCTAATATGCAGCTGGGTTTTTGAACATTGATTTAGGGCCTCCGAAGGTCTCCATCTGACCCTGAACTCATCCCCCAGGCCCACCCCATCCCTTCTGCTTGCCCCAAATGGCATAATCGAGACCCTAAAGAGGCTTTTAAAAGTCAATTTTTAAAGACAAGCAGATATAAGATTTATTTGAGTGGTCTGGACTCAACCCAGCTAATTCCATGATTCAAGGTCCTAACATCTGTTGGGTTACTGGAGACGGAGGGGCTGGCCCTGGCGCCTGTGGCTGCTCCCTCTAAAGGAACACCGGGGGCTGCCCTATCCCCACCTCCCTCTTGTGACCTCCCCTTGTGTTTGGGTTCCAGCTCAGAGGCTTTCCAGAAGGGCGGAAGGAAAGGGGCCAAGAAGGTGATGATTGTCATCACGGATGGGGAGTCCCACGACAGCCCGGACCTGGAGAAGGTGATCCAGCAAAGCGAGAGAGACAACGTGACCAGATACGCCGTGGCTGTGAGTCCTGTCACGTCTGTCCTGCTCTCTGCCCTTGCCCACAGGCTGCCAGCTGCCCCGTAGAGGCCTTGCCATCAAACCCCTGGGGACCACGAGAGGACATTTTCTGGGCAGTGAACAAGCAATCCAGTCCGTCAGATGGGCCTTTCCTTGCTTCATCCTCTCCTAAAGAGCAAGTTGAAAATCTTCTGTCTGCACTCCCTAGACCTATCCACAGTTGTGGCAGTTTTTTTCCCGCATTTCTAAGGAGGTTCTAAAACCTCAGAAAACTAGAAACCCCTCCAAGCCTCTAGACCCCCAGAACTGTATCTTAAAACAAGGCCTTATCTAGCTCCTCCTAGACAGTCTGTTTCAAAATGCAAATGGGACCTCGAGGGCTACCCCTGGCTCTAGCTCACCCGGAGGCCCAAGGTCAGGGACCACAGGTATGCAGGAAGGTCCGTGCTATGTTCTGGTTTGTCGCCCTGCCCTGTTCCCTGGCAGGTCCTGGGCTACTACAACCGCAGAGGAATCAATCCAGAAGCTTTTCTAAATGAGATCAAATACATCGCCAGTGATCCCGATGATAAGCACTTCTTCAACGTAACCGATGAGGCGGCCCTGAAGGACATTGTTGATGCCCTTGGGGACAGGATCTTCAGCTTGGAAGGTGAGCGATGCACACCCTGAGGGGTCCACGCTCCTGGGTTCACGCCAGGCAAAGCCCCCGGAGTGGGCTCCAACCCTGCAGAATGGAATGGTTTAGCAGGAGTCCTCCCTTTGTGATAAATGCCAACACTCGAGTTACTGCGCTGAACATGAAGCTGTGTGTGCACTTTACCGACAGCCCCGGGAGGTGGTTTTACGGATCACCTCCTCCTTGTACCGCTGCAGAAGCTGAAGCGAGGAGCCGAGTGACTTGCCAAAGCACCCACAGCCTGGGAGGGAGCTGGGGTTTGAATGGGGGTAGCCAGGTTTAACAAATATAAAATACAATATTTGTGGCAGACTTCTACCAAAAAATGATTCGTCGTTTGTCTGAAATTCAATAACTGAGCCTCCTGTATTTTATCTGGCAACCCTAGTTTGAACCCAGCCAGACTGACTCCATAGTCTGAAAAACCTCATCCCTGCCTCCCACTCCACCAAAAGTACTCTTTGCAGGGTTCCTTCAGATCGCCTCTTTGTACAACTTGCCCAAAACTCGTTTGCACCACATATTGCTACAGGGGGCCCCTCTTCGTACTGGCTTTGCCATATGGAAGATTTATCAAGAGGTAGAAGGCAGCGTCCCAAGCCTGTACGCTCTGCAGCTTAACATTAGAACTGATAAGCTACAGACAGACACGCGAAAAGAGACAAAAATGGCCCTCACAAACAAGGATTAAGTGTGAACCTGAGTTTTGATACTCACACTAGAACTTAAATATCCAAATCAGTGTGTTTCTCCTCAAAATGGCCGCCTCTGGTGACAAGAATGATAGCTTCGATGACAAGTTCAGAGGAGCCGCCTGTGGGCTTCTTTCAGCATACGTGGCTTTCTTGCCTAAATCTGTGGTGATGACAAGTCTCCCTCCTGGGGGTCGATTTGATGTTCGAGAATCACCCAGAGGCATCTGGAACCAAATGTGGTGAATAATAGGAATGAACAGAGTAGGAACTTCTATTTCTTGCCCAAAACTCTTTCTTTCCATGCACTTTTCTTGATCCTTCCCTATTTTGACCGTCTTATGGTATACACACCCTGTGATATAAGTTGTCCCAAGCCTTTTCCAGCAGGAAGTCAGCTAGTAATAATAAACCCATATGATTACCTGGAAGGTGCTTGGTGCCTCCCTTGCAGGGTGCCACTGGAGGCAGACGAGGCTGAGCTTAGACTCGGGGCCCCTCTCACCTCCCTGAAGGTGCCCCCCAGGTAACAGGTGCTGAGGGTTGAGCTGCAAGTATGTGCGGCACTAAGCAATCAGGCGTGGAGCTGACCTCTTTCTGTCTCTCTGTTTTAGGCACCAACAAGAATGAAACCTCCTTTGGTCTGGAGATGTCACAGACGGGCTTCTCCTCTCACGTGGTGGAGGTACAGACATGTTCAGAGCCGTCCTGCCACACACTCAGCACTTTGGGTCATCATCCTGCTTTCCTGGGCTGTCTCTTATTTCTCTTTCTGTCTTTTTTGGGGTTCTCGGCCTCCCGCCTTCTGTGGCTGGAAGAGGGAAGTCAAGGACTACAACTTATAAGTTGTCTCACCCTCCCTGATCAAGGTGCTGATGGAGATGTTTCCCCCTGGACCAAGGGTCCCGTTTAGTCCACAGAACCTTGCACGAAATCCAGGCCAACATGGCAAAGCCAGTGGCGCATGCTCTGATAGTGCCCCCGCGTGACCAAGAGAGGCTCGTGCATGCAGGGTCACGGCCCTGCATCTATGTTGGGAGGGCATCCAGATGTGTCAGATGTGCTCCTGTAGGTGGCCCACGTGGGCTACCTCTTGGTGGGAACTCAGTGTCAGATTGCATAGATCCCAAACAGCAAGTGGTATCTGGGGCTTTGTCGTGGGCCCAGAGCCTCAGGCCATCAGTCACCCTCTACACACCTCGCCTGGTTCTGATTCACAAGCTGGGGCTGAGACCTCCCAGGATTGCCAGAGAAGCAGATGAGGCAATACCTGTGAAATGCTTTACAAACTGTTCAGGTATAAGCCCTGCCTGGGACCATGTGGGGAGAGCCTGGATGTGTTGGCATCAGCACGATCCCCATGGACACGCTTGAAAACAGACACGTGTGCCAGGTGCATAAGCGTGTCTGCCTGGGCTGGTGGCCCGTCCCGCACTGCAGCCCATACATCCCCCCAATGCTAAAACTGACAGAAGGAAGTAGTTTTATTAGAGTTGTTCTGTCCACACAAAGACCTCGGTGACTCACCTGAGATAAGACATCGTTTTTCCTGCAACCTTCACCTGGTGATTAATACCCTCCTCCCTCTTCAGCCTGTGCCCTTCCCACAGGCCCTCCTGGGTTCCAACTGGATAGCAAAGGCTAGTAGCTATTATCTAAGGTTCTCAGCTGTTGAAGCCTTAGAGCTACAATCTTTCCTAAGAGTTTTACATTTGAACTAGTTTTGCATATCTGATTCCATCTAAAGTGAGAGAAACTAACCTATAATGGTGAAATGAGGGGTCGAGACCTAGAGGCTGTGATCCTTTTCTGAGTCTCCACAGCCCTAAATGGTAGAGTCCTCTCCCTGCCAGCTAGGGCAGGCTGTAAGTATTGTCTGCGGGCCCTCCCGTGAGGCCAGGACATGGCAGCCAAGGTCAGCCAGCGAGCTGTTCAAGATTGTTTGCAAGTTGACTCCTGGAGTCAACCATTTCTGGCTCACTGGGGTCCTTCTAAGCCCAGCCCTATATCCTCAGGCTGTGCCCTGGTGCCCAGCATCTCACTCCTGGGCCTCTTTCCCAGGAACTCTGGGCAGAGGCACTTACTCTCTGATCTGGAATGAGCAGTCAAGTGCAGTGTACTCCTGCCCCTCCCCCCCCCCACCCCGCACCGCCACCACCACCACCACTGCCCCACCCTCTGGCTTCAGGCAGCACACACGGGGAGGGGCTCCTCTCCACAAAAAGGTTGAGGGCCCGTTTTGGGGTCTTTCTTGTCCCATCCTTCCTCAAACTCCACTTTGAGCTTGTTGAAAACACATCTTCTAATGCCAGAATCCAAGCAACTAGTTAAAGTATAATCCAGCCTCTTAATGATTATATTTTCCTTAGAAAGGGCCCTTGGGAAGAGTCCTGCCCTTCTAACGTCACTCTGACGGTGGATACAAGGGCACTAGGGAGCCCCTGGGGGAGAGCCTAGGGGAGGAGGACAGTGCTCAGAGCCCTCTAGGTGGTCTTCCTGCATGCCAGCACGCTGGACCAGCAGTGACCACCTCCACTGCCTCCACAGTCCCGCCCCTCCAGTGCCAAGAAGAATTGCTAGCATCTGATATTCTAATTTCATTACCTCTGGGCAATAGGAAAGCACCGCCTGGCTGTGTGATCTGGGACAAATTAACCTCTCTAAACCTCATTCTTTGAGTAGATGTCTGAAAAATATTTGTGGAATTGAATCTTGAGGTTTGGAACTGAAGTGTTCATTTTGAGACTTACTAATAAGTCAAGGCAGGTTTTCTTAAATTCCTTTCCTAACTCCACTGTGTACCTACCCCTGCCCTCAGTTGGTCATCGCCTCTCGTTGCCCCCAAAATAGTCTGTCTTTGCCTCCATTGGAGCACTTCTCACAAGTTGCTCTAAGGGCTCACCTGCAGCACCAGCTTGACTGCGAGATCTGATCCTTTGACTCCTACCTCCTGAAAGTGCTTTCTGAATGAATTAATGAATGAGAAGGGCTACTACGTACCAATTCCTTATCATCTGCCACATACCCTGCTAAGAATTAAAAATATTAATTCTCACAGCAAAACAGCTGAGGAACCTGAGGCTCAGAGAGAAAGAAACTTACTCGAGGTCACACACCTGGATGCTTCGGAGGATCTGGAACTGGATCAGGAATGTCTGTCCAGACCAGGGATGCTCAGCTTCGGCCCTATTGACAAGGCAGGCTGGATACTTCTTTGCCGTGGGGCTGTCTTATACACTGTAAGTGTTCAGCAGCATCCTCGGCCTCCACCCACAAGATGCCATAGCAACCCCAACACCACCCGCAGCTGTGAAAACCAAAACTGTATCCAGACGTTACCAAATATTGCCTGGGAGGCTAAACAACCCCCAGTTGTGCACCACAGCCATAGACTACACCGCTTCTAATGCCTGGGGTGTGGCCTGACCATGGCTGGAGCACAGAGCTTTGTAGGGAATGGTCCCAAGCCCAAGGAGCACTCAGTTCGGCTGGGGTGGTGACACTACTGCAGAGGCCACATCAGGGTAGCTAAGAGCTGAGCCGGCAGGATCTGACGTGGGTGCTACGCTCAGGCGAGTTTGGGTACAGGTTGTCCTAAGGGAAGGCACAGACTTGGCCTCAGACCTTCTGAGGGCCACCAAGTCTGCATCCTCATTTCTGCAAAGAGCACCAGGAAAGTCAGCTTGTGCCAAGGGTCCATCTGTGCAAGGCCACCCAGGCATACCCTGGTAATATTTGGTGGGAGTCCCCGTGGCCTGGTAAGAAAGGAGGTCATAAATCAGGAAGCCGGTGCCAGGCCTGGAGCATGAGACTCAGCTCTTCCCCAGAATGTCCCGCTGTTTGTTTTCCAGCTGGGCCTACATGCCTGACTTCCTCTGTCAAGACTGTGGCCCCACCCTTCCAGCTCTTTTCCAAACTCAATATGTCCAAGCTCCCCCAGTTGAAAAAAGATTGTGGCATAATGAAGTTTGCTCTGGTGGCCTTCACATGCTTTCTCAGCCAGCCCTCTCCTCACAGTACACCCTGTCCTCAGTGGAGCTCTCCCTCCCTGACCCCCAGCAGACCCCTCTCAATGAAGGTCCTCCCACTGGGAACACAGACCTGCAGCAGCTACCAAAATAAAATGGCATAAGGTGAGAACCTTATGCTAGCTCTCGCCTTGCCCAACACTGCCAAATCCAGAAGCCCCAGCAGAATGCTCCAGCCCCACATGTGGTCAGTGGACATCAGATCCTCCCAGATGAATCCCAGGCACCTGGGTCAAGCCATCCCTTCTCTACACGTTGCAGAAGCTTCTGGTCCTCTACAAAGCCAAAATTCATTTCAAAGGCCTCTTCGTGAAGCAGAGAAGCCTGGTCTGCAGTTGCAAACTTGAACTTAGCAGGCAGAGAGAGGGAGGAAAGGACCAGAGAGAAGTGAAGCCCAAACCTTGCGCCCCTCCCAGAGGGGGCTCTGATGGAAAAGCGGAAGCAGAATCCAGAGGCTTCCGGCAAGCAGATAGCTATTTTCTCCTCTCCTCATCTCACCTCCCTGATTCAAGTCCCAGCCCTGCCTCTGACTTGCTGTGTGACCTTGGGCAAGTCTCTTTCTCTCTCTGAACCTTGGATGTTCATTTGTCCAGTGCAGATAATGAGCTGGACTCATGCAAACGGGTGACTGGATGAGAAAGTGTTCCACAAAGAATGGAGCACACCCCAAGTTTGAGAATGTGGGTGGTAACTTTCTGGGCAGAGAGTTCTTGTGGTCCCGATAGAAGGTCAGACTCCTCCCGGCTATGGTTCGAATGGAACAGGAAGCAGAAAGGTAATCCGAAGCAGGAGATTAAACACAACCAAGCACATCTCCCAAGACCAACTTACTTATAGTCATGAAACAGTGTCTGAGCAATCAGTTCTATATCCAGAATAGTAGGATTTTTAACCCTTTGGGAAGATCAGCGTGACTCTTTAAAGTGATGCCTTGGAAATTAGAAAAGGAAGTTCAGTTTAAGGTTCACAATCTTGCCTCCTCCACCACCACCAATGACACGTGCAGGGGGCCCCAGAGGGGGCGCTGCCTGAATGTTTAGTTGGCTCCGATTGTCTCAAGGCCAGAATCACATTTTTCTATCAGCACCGTTGCTTTAGGGGTGAGGGGAGATTGAATGTCTTGGGCCCCAACTGGTAGGGGAACCTCAAATCCAGACAATCAGCTGGACTTAGGGAGGCTCAGTGGGAAAGAGAGGTGACTTCACCAGCCAGTCCTTTAACAGCCCAAAGCTGGGGTACAGTCTGCTTCTCCACCCTTCGGCCCATAATCACCAGGCTGGCCCAGGAAATGGCCTCTCCCTGCTTCCACCTCCCACCTCATTGTCCCTACTCCTCTTCTTCTAAGTGCCTGCCATTTGTCTTCTGCGCCCACTGCTTACATGGATTGTTTAAGGGGGTGGAATGGTGATGGATAGGGTCTGGGGGCAGCCCCAAGAGCAGGTGGGCCCAGTCCTCAGGTCAGCAACATGGAGACTTCCCCTCCAGGAGCCAGTGCATCCTGTCTTCCTGCCCAAGAATTGCAGCTTCTGCTTACCCTATAGCTAAAGACAAGCTCTGTCCTCAGGATGTAGGTTGTCACAGATGTAGCCCTGGCTCCTCTGTCCAGCCTCATCTTGAGACACTCTGCCCCCTCTCACTCAACGTTCCAGACCCATCAAACAGCATTTAGGTCCTTGAAACCAAAGACGCTAAACTCTCCCAGCCTCAGGGCCTTTGCATGAGCTGCCCCCGCCCCTTCCAAGTGTCTGGGTAAGCATCACTTATTAAAAAACGCTTTTCCTGACCTCCCCCCCAACACTGTCTCAATCTAAATTAAATCTCATCATGGCACTTATCATATCCCTCATCACATTTATCACAGTTTGCAACCATTACAATTCTTTGCACATTTGTTTAAGGTCTTTGAGCTCTGTGAGGACAATATCCCCAGTACCAAGCAGGTATCTGGCACAAAGTAGACACTCATTGAATTTTCACTGGGAAAAAAAAAAAGTAGTAGGATTTACACACAGGGAAACAACTCAGACAGTGCAAAGGCATGTGGAAGGAGGCTGAGTGCAGGGGCACAGCTCAAAGGCCTGTCAGAAGGGAGGGATAGTGACAAGAGATTTCCTGAAGAGGTTCTGAAGCCCAAAGAGGAATGGAGGTTTTAGAATTTCTTTCTAGAACATTCTTTCTTTCCTAAGTTTCAAACCTTGGGATCGCCTTGACCCATTTTGTGCCAATGATGGGTTGGGGCAAAAAGGTCCTTGACGTCTTTAAAAGCCAAGAATGCTGACTGGAAGTTAGGCCATTAAATAACGAATCCAGGAGGTGCCCAGGGTGGCCGGCAGATGCTTCACGGTGCAGGATCTGGCATGGCCTCAGGGAACACGAGTTGATGTGTGTCCCCTCTCCAATGCCAGGACGGGATTCTGCTGGGTGCTGTGGGTGCCTACGACTGGAATGGAGCTGTGCTGAAGGAGACCACTGGCGGGAAGGTCATTCCTCTGCGAGAGTCCTACCTGAAGGAATTCCCCGAGGAGCTCAAGAACCACGGCGCATACCTGGGTGAGCGCCAAGCGGGGCGGCTGATGGGCAGTGAGTGAAGAGGGAACCCCGGGGAGCCAGAACCCGCCTGCACATGGCACATGGGGTCTGTCTGTGAGCCTTCTCTGCTGATTCGAGCATGGGTCATGGGTCAGGGCCTCTGCTTCTTCCGCCTGGTGTCCACCATGTCTACCACCCTGCCCGGCGCATAATAGGCTCTCGGTAAGTAGGTAGAATAAGTGACAAGCCATGCACCCGCACCTTAAATGTGCTCCAGTGGATGCTTCTAGACGCTCCCCCTCCTCCCAGAAGGCCCTGGTGCGTAGAAGGACCCAGGCTGAAGGACTCTAATGAAGTCCAGCTGTCTGGCCTTAACCAGTCACCACCTTAGGTGGGGACCCCAAGGGAGTGCCCCCTCTCTTCCTCCTCCCTCTAGGGCTCATTCAGTGAGGGCAGTATCTGGGAGAGTTCTCCCTACGTACCCCAAGGAAGTGGGGTTTGGGAGAGGGAAACTGGGAGGCCAGGCTCCTACCTTCACATTGAGGAAGCCGTATTTGTCTTCTGGCCACGGATCCTCTTGTCAGGACTTCGGGGAGGCTGGTTCGGCTTTCAGGGTGGCCCCATCTGCTAGCCAAAGAGCCACATGGGAACTGAAGCTATAGCCAACAGACTGCTGCAAGCAGGAAGTTCTCATTGCTGCTCAGAGCCATGAGAGTCTGCCCACGCCTGCCTCTGAGACATTTGGCCCCCAAGCCTCTCCCACCACCACTCTCCCTCCTTCTGATGAAGCCCAAAAGCCCAGGGCCAGTTGAGAACATTTCCAGTAGTGCCACTGAGGGCTCAGCACAGAAGAAACCTCTGTTCCACAGTGCAAGGCAAATCCCACCCTAACCTCGTGTATTTTTGGTTGGACTTAACACACAGCCACATTAGCCACCCCCATGCGATATTCATGCCTTTACCGACCTTTCAAGCTCTGTTTCCCAAAACACACCTCCAAGGGTCAAAAACGTTGTGTCTGGAACTGTAGTAGGCCACCCATACTCCCAGAACTCGGCTTTGCACACCTGCTGGGGCCCCACCTTCAGGAGAGCTGCCCGAAGATGCTACGTGTTCACATCACAGAGCTGGGCACACAACTCAAGAGTCACAGTGATCAGGACACAGATTGGCACCTTTCCAAAGAGCCCTGGGTTTCCATTTCTTCCTCTTTTGTGTGGCGTGTGTGTGGACTGAGAGGAGCCTGGGGAGCTCCCTCCTTTGAGTCTGCAAAGCTTTGGGGTCGCAAGAATCCCTAAGATCTTTACACCTGCACAGCCAACACTAGTTGGCTTAGCAGGAGTTCACGGTAACAAAGAGGATACTGGTTGGTCCCCGGGAGACAATTGAGAGGCAAGCCTGCTCAATATAAGATGAAATGGCAAGGGTTCACCCTTCTCCCTCCTCCTGCGGGTGAAGGAGAGGTTGTGTGCATTCCAGGTCAGCTATGCCTTTTAGTGGTCCCACTTGGCTTCCTTTATTCCCTCCAGCTGGGAGTGGGGTGCAGGCCTGGGAATGACTGCCTTGCATTATCACATTTGCTCGGCCTGCCCTGAATGCACTCTCCGCACCGAGCTGTCCTCTGGCACAGCCGAGCCATTCGTCGGGCCCTTGCGAGGCCTGCCGAGGATGCGGGGCCAGAGACCAGCCTGTTTCCTCCTGTGGCAGGGTACACAGTCACATCGGTCGTGTCCTCCAGGCAGGGACGGGTGTACGTGGCTGGAGCCCCCCGTTTCAACCACACAGGCAAAGTCATTCTGTTCACCATGCACAACAACCGGAGCCTCACCATCCACCAGTCCCTGCGGGGCGAGCAGGTAACTAAGGGGGAGGCTGGGCTGGGGCCACAGAGGGGCCAGGACAAATGGAAAAGGCTGAGCTGGAGGGTAGCTGGAGCTCAGCTCTTCACTCTCAGTAGGACTGTCCCAAGACCCACAGACACCCTTTCTGGGTGGGGGACATTACCTTCTTCACACCGGCCTTGGAGCTGGATGGTTCCGTCCCCAGAAAGCCAGGCCCTGGTCCCTGCTGCAGCATGGAGAAGCCGGAGAATTTGCTCGCCTCCGTTTCATGGACCTGTCTTCTCTGGCACATCCACCCAACCTCTGTTCTTCACTGCCAGCTTCTCTCTGGTCATGTCTAGAGTTCAAGGCTAGAAGCAACATCTAGGCTGGGCCACCAGGGTCCCTAGGCACCCTGAAGGAACAGTCATGTTCCTCAAGCCACCTTTACGCTGCCAGAAGTGGGAGGAGTTGTGCGTCCATCCACACGAGGCCCCACGGGTTCACAAAGACACCAGCTTCTTTCCTTTTCCTGGAATAGTAGCAATGCAGAGTGGTATAGTCGCCAATGTCACTGCCCAGCCTAGGCTGTGGTGGGCAACCAGACTGCGCTGCTAACAGTCTCGCCTTGCATGGTCATGAATGCAAATCAGAAAGCTATGATAAGTCACTGGCAGTGAAAAGATCAGAAAACAGCGTTCTGATCCAATTCATTTCAATAGCTGAGGAAAACTGTGGTCCTGAGAAGCAACATAGCTTTTCCAAGGTTATAGAGTGGCTTCATGTCTGGGTCAAATTCAGAATCCAGGACTCTTGGTGGGGATCTCTGCCTTATGCCACCTCCCGAACCACATCAATCTTCAAACCAGGCCTCAAACCCTGCTGACTGACAGCATCCAGCATCCAAGGCGCCCTGAGCCCGAGCTGGGCCCTGTCCCAAGCCTTACTGTCATTCTCAGCTCATCCTCCGCTCACCAGAGCCTGGAAACAGCCCTGTCTCCTGCATTGCCCTTGGCCTGTCACCATGAGGACAAGCTCCTCACTGGGTCTAACCAAAACCTCTCCAGCTGCAGAAAGCCATCATTCAACCATTCCTCTTCCCGTCTCAAGGGCACTGTCGGACTGAGGGCACGGCCCTGCCTCCCAGCCTCTACCCTGCCCACCCATACTTCACCCACGGCCCCTCTTTGGGGAATTCGAGGGTAGACCTTGAGAGGTGGGGGGAATTTGCTGATGAATTTATGACATTTTTACTGCCCTGTTCCGCCTCCAGCATCCGAATGAGAAACCGCAGTGCTGAAGGCAGCTAAATTAAGTGGATTCCAAATCACTGTGACCCACATAGCTGAGGCCACATATTTAGACGAATGTCTCGAGCCTTCCCCACCCCTCCTTATTTGCTCTCTGTCTGCCTCTTAATTACTTTAGGCAGGCACATATCTTTCCTCCCTGACCCTGTGTTTATGATTTCCTTTTTCTCTCTTCTGTATTTTTATCTTCTCAGTTAAAAACTATTCATGCTTAAGGATAGATTTCTTCTGAAAGCACCCTAAGCCAGGAAGTGGCTGGGGGAGAGAAAGGCACGGGCTCAGATGTCAGACACACTCAAGTTCCAGCCCAGTTTGGCTATGACCAGCCTTCTGACCTTGGGCAAGTGAATCAAATTCTCTGAGCTTCAGTTCCCTCCTTGTAAGATAAGGATGGTGATCTTTCCTCAGGAAGCATGAGGCTCACGCACGCTAACTCGAAGCTGTAAAGGGTGTCATGCAGGGACCGTCTGTGGTAAGGGCTCTTTCCCTCTCCTAAGTGACCCATTGGTCTAATAAACATTTACTGAGAACCTCCTGTGTACCAGGCAGGGCACCTGGGCCTGGAGGGGACCCAATGGATGCAGCGCATCCCCTCATGAGGCACTCGTGGAGGGAGCAGGTGCTGGTGGGAGTAGTATGGGGCTAGGGGAGCATCAAAGAGGGGCACACACTGGAGGGCGGAGTGGGAAGGGCAGGGAGGCTTGTAACAGGAAGTGACTTGAAGGATGGTAGACATTTAAGGGAAGGGAAGAGGGGAGAGGGGACCTGACAAGAGAAAAGAATGTGCAGAGGGAAGCCTGGAACTCAGCCCAGGCCAGGGACTTTTAGAGAAGAGATATCACTGGGTGTGGCAAGAGGAGATATGGAAGCCAGAAGGTGGGGCTGGAGGCTGGAGACAGAGGGAGGCAGGTGCGTCCTGCAGGATCACACCGAAGAGTTTAGACTTCTTCCCAAAAGCAAGAAAAGGGCATGCTCGGCTGCTCGAGGCCACCCTAGTCACCTGTGGGGACAGAGTAGAGGGGTTAGCCTTAAGTGGGGGAACCCTCTGGATGGTGCCTGTCCTGAGGAAGAAGCAGCAGAGGAGGGATGTAGGTGGGTTTGAGCTGTTTGGCAAACGCCAGGCAGGACGGGCTGGGAGACTACAGGTAGGGAGAGGTGGAAGGGTAGAAGGTGGAGACAGCGAGCACCCTCTGGTTGAGTGATGGATGGCCCTCTCACTGAAGCGGGGAACACGGACCCAAGGTGGCAGAGGAACACAGTGAGTGCTCAGTGCCGGAAAGGAATCATAATTCACTGAACGAGGTGCTAATCCCAGTTATTCGTGACTTAAAGATTGAAGCAAGCTTAATGTCCAACAACAGAAGCCTGATTAAACACATTTGGCACATGCAGGATTCTGGACTATTATAAAATCACCGATGATTGCGTTATAGGAAAAAATAAAATGCTCATGATCCATTGTTTTATTTAAAAATCAGTATATAAATTACCTATGTAGTATAATCTCAGATTAGAAAAATAAAACCATATACGCACACACAAACCAGCCACACACTCTAGAGAAAGCAGACTAGAAGAAAATACGTGAAAATGATCACGGCGGTTATAGTTGGATGTTGGAACTGTGGGTGACTTTTATTTCCTTCTTTATACCTTTTTTTTTAATGTTGCTCTTTTTTTTTTCCATTATAATGTATCAATTATAAACTGAATAAATGGCAATTGATAAAATTAAAGAATGAAAAGAAAGAAGAGTGGTGGTGGGGATGGATAACAGGGGAAAGACAAACCGATTGAGACAAGTCTACTCCATGGGAGGGGCGGGGTAAGAGGGCATGAGATCTTCACCCGATAGTCTAAGTCTAAGGCTGTTCTTGGCTCCCCCGCACCTGGGAGGCAAGGCCTCAGGCAAGGCCTCTCAGCAGCCCAGCCCCACGGCCCCTCCCCATCCCTGTGCCGCAGATAGGCTCTTACTACGGGAGTGAGATCACTTCGGTGGACATCGACGGCGACGGTGTGACTGACGTCCTGCTGGTGGGCGCGCCCATGTACTTCAGTGAGGGCCGAGAGCGGGGCAGGGTGTACGTCTACAACCTGAGACAGGTACTGCTGCACGGGGGCTGGCAGCCTCCCAGGGGCACTCTGGGCTCCACGCGGTAAACTGGGTCACTAGAGAGGCCAGGGCTCACCTGCCGAGCCAGGCCAGGGAAGATAGGAACCTCCTCTGTCGCTGGGCTTATGCGGCCAGAGAGGGGATGCTGCAGATCAGAGGGGATCGTGACTCTGAGGCCCTTGCCAAGTCCCCCTGAGCCTTTGCTTGCCCTTGGTCTTCCAGAATCGGTTCATTTCTAATGGAACACTGAAGGATTCTCACAGTTACCAGAATGCCCGATTCGGGTCCTCCATCGCCGCAGTACAGGACCTCAATCAAGATTCCTACAACGACGTGGTGGTGGGAGCCCCTTTGGAGGACAACCACAAAGGTGCCATCTATGTCTTCCACGGCTTCCAAGGCAGCCTCCTCAAGACTCCCAAGCAGGTAGCGCTGCTCCTGGTCAATGGGCAGAGCTGGGACACAGGGCCCTAGTAGCTCATGCTCTGTCACTGGGCTCAAGGTTGTCTTCTGTGTCATCATCCAGAAAAGGATTCCAATCTGTCCTAGCTCAACTCACCTTGTGTGGAAATTGTGAAATGAGCGCATTTGTCTTTAGGACCTTCCACATCACCCCTTTGGGCACCCTCTCCATGCTTAACTTTATCTCCCCAACAACAACAACAACAAAATCCCAGGGACCCAAATCTCACCCCCTCCACGTGCACCCATGCACTTGGCCACAAATGGAGAAATTCTATCTAGGCTCTCTCTTCTTTAGAAATGCTTCATGCTGGAAACTTTGCTCACCTCAAAAGTGACCCATGCCAGGTCCCATTCCCTCATGGTCACCATTTTTGCTTGTGTATGTTGTTAATAAGACAGTCTAATAGACCACGTTTAGAGATACTGATGGGTTACCTGCCCTGTAATATGGATTTACACTTAAAGGGGAACTCTTTTAAAGACACAATATTTTAGTCCAAAATAATGATAGCAATTTCAGGCGCCAGCACAGACCAGGAGAGGAGATCACTTTGGGCTGGGGAAGCATCCTGATGACTTCAAACAGGCTCCCTCCAGAGCTCCCGATTGTATCCCCCGCTTAGGGTGGCCCTGCCCCTCACTGTGCTAACGAACGGTGCCTCATCCCAGCTTTCTCTTTCCGTTCCCCAGAGAATTGCTGCTTCGGAGCTGGCTCCCGGCCTCCAGTATTTCGGCTGCAGCATCCATGGGGAACTGGACCTCAACGAGGATGGGCTTGTCGACCTGGCAGTGGGCGGCCTCGGCAACGCCGTGATTTTGTGGTTGGTTCCCCTGCTTTTCTTGACTCTTGGGCTCTCCTGAGGGTCATAATGGATACAAGGTTTAAAAGATATGCTTCAGTATCTTTGTCCCTTGTCTTTAATCATTGTCAGCCAAACTCACCCTGTTCTTATCCCATCGTGATTACAAATCTCCTTCTTATGGAATGACTACGTTATTTTGAAGTCCCAATTCCATTTCTCAATGGAGTTCTAAGATTTTCAAGCAATTTAGTATCAAATGCCCCTGTTAGAATTTGTCCTAAAAGTTCTGGCTAATCAGGCATTTCTTCAACTTCAACTTTTCAAGCTACTTAAAGGGACAGGCTAAGCATATTCTTATCCACTAGGAGGATCTCCTTTCTTCCCTAGTGTGAAAGGATACTTGTGTAATACAAAGACTTTTTTCCTCCAAGCCCTTGAGACTTTTTGTTTCCTTTTCCAGGGCCTCATTTCTGTACCAGCCCAACAAATATTTGCTGTACATCTGTACTCAGGGCCTATCCTTAACAATGGCCTACAGCTTTGGAAAAAAAAAAAAAAAAGCTTTCTGAAAGTCTATATATTTTACCATGTGATATGTGTTGGCTAATTCTTGAGCCAAAAAGATGTTTTTTTTAATTTGAACTTTTTTCATATATTTTCCAGATATTTTTCATCATAAATCCAATAACTTAAAGAAAAAACATTTTAGCATATTTCTTTCCAACTTTTTTCTGCCTGCATATAATATTATGTAAATGCAAATCACATCCTTCATACAACTTAGAAAAGGCATTAAACAGAGCTATCCTGTGACTTCACAGGGAGAATAAAGGAGGAGAGGATATGCTCTTGGGCCTCAAGAATATTGCAATCACGTCGAGAAATTTCTTAGTCCAGATTTTCTAGAAAACAGCTAAAATGTATGAATTAATGCTTTTGGGAAGGGGCTGGGGTCTTAAATCCCAGAAGCAGAAGTGAGAGCCAAAGGAAACTAAAACAGAAAAAGGAGTGCAGATGCGAGAGTTGCATTGCTGAACGGGCTGTGGTCCAGCAGGCTGTGATCAGCACAGCTCCTTGCTCACAGCCTCTCCAGAGCGGGGAATGAAACCTCTGCTTCCTGCAATAGCCCACCAAGGAGAGAGGGGGCGGGGCAGTGCATCTGCAGGCCCCATATACCCGCCACTTGCCATTGCCAAAGCTTCAGCTGCTCCGCACCCCAGGTGGTGACCCCTGGCTCTCTAGGCCACATTGGGGAGCAGGGTCTGCCTCTCTCTGAAAGTCTACCCTGCCTGTGGAGGCTCTTAGGACTTCAGTGGTGGTGGCAGCAGCAACGGCAGCCTGGGCAGTTCAGGTCAATGCCAGCCTTCACTGTGTTAGTTCCAGCCAGGAAGCAAGACAGGTGACCAAGATCCAGAGTAGGAGGCAGACATGGCCTAACCAGTCCTCAGGGTGACACATAAACTAAGTCCTAAAGTTTACAGGAAATGAGATATGCACAAACGAGAGTGCACACATCCACCAAGGGAACCCCTCTCACGGAAAGGAGGGAATCAAGCTCCAGCTGCTGAGGGAGGTCTTCACCAAAGTGCTGCCTGCGTAGTAATGAACTTGTGGGCTGAGCCTTCTGGGAAGACTTTATGGTCCAACCCCACGGATCTCACACATGACTGCCCGTTAGGATCACCTGGGGAGCTTTTAAAACTCTCACTGCTTAGGCTTTGCCCAGACCACATAAAGCACAATTTCTGGGGGAGGGGCCAGGAGGCAGTAGTTTTCAAAGACTCCCCAGGTGTTCCTTTCCCAAGTTTGAGAACCACTGGTGTGAGCCATTGCGTTTGCACAGCTCTCTACGCTCTCTCACTTACTAGCTTTGATTCTCACAATTCCCCTTAGGAGAGATCATGTGACCTCCCCAAGCTCCCATAATGAACCAACGGAGCCAAGACTCAAATCCATCCTTTTCACTCCACAGCACTAAGGAGGAGGCAGCACTCCCTTACGCCAAGAAGAGCAGAATATTCACACTGACAATCATGCTGAAACTCTGAAGCATCTAAATCACACTACACTTATTTCTTTTGATATAAAAGCATGCTTTGGAAGGCAACCAGTACTCTTTCTTCCCTAACTACGTTTGGCTTAGACCAATAGAAGAATAAGTTTGCGTTTCCTTGGCTGCCTTGATGGGTGGTGGGACTCTCTAGCACAGGGAGTGGTTCCCTACTGTGTGGCCGCACATCGGACTCACCTGGGGAGTCCATGCTCACCATGGCTCTTCAAAGTGCGGTCCAGGGACCAATGGTAGCAGTATTTCCTTAGGGCTTGCTAGAAATGTAGTATCTGTGCCAGTCTATCAGATGAGGATCTGCATTTTCACAGATCCCCAGAAGATATGCAAACATATTAAAAGCTGAGAAGCACTGCTTTAAGACATGTTGATGCTGATTCAACTTGACCTGGAGTGCAATTTGGGCACCAGGATTTTTTAAGCTCTCCAGATTATTCTAATGCATATCAGGGTTGGAAACCAGGGCTCTAAAAGTGACAGGAGACAGAAGGATGTTGGTGTGGTTTGCAGCAAGGAAAACAACAGAGGCTGCCTCGAGGGGCTAGGAGGTCACTGAGCCCGCCCCTCATCGCCTGTGCACATTTCTATTCAAATCTTTGACATCTGGAGCCCCTCTCTGCTCTCCCATCCCCCAAACCCCAACCCACACTCCAGTGGTGGTTTTGCAGATCCCACTCCCATCCGGCTCCCCGCCTTTCCCCCAGGTCACAGCAGGGCTGCCTTGCTTGCTGCTCCACCCCAGCTACCCCTCCTCCTCCAGGTCCCGCCCTGTGGTTCAGGTCAATGCCAGCCTCCACTTCGAGCCACCCAAGATCAACATCTTCCACAGAGATTGCAAACGCAGCGGCAGAGACGCCACCTGCCTGGCCGCCTTCCTCTGCTTCACACCCATCTTCCTGGCACCCAATTTCGAAGCAGCAACAGTTGGTAAACGAGGCCCCTCCCTCCAGTCTCCTACATGGACTTCGGGATGGTTCTGTTCAAAACCTGGGCTTTTGCTGAGATGGGTTTTAAGTGCCAAGTCATACCTAGAGCCACCTTGGATGACTGCTAGATGCCCATTCAATACTCTAATTTCAAGAGACAGAGAGGGAGTATCATGCCAGGGAGAGCTGGCAGGGAGTGGCGGTGACCGATAAGGAGAAAGAAAGCCCAGGAAATAGATGGGCTATGGAGTTTGGATCAAAACAGGGGACTGGAAGCAGTGGGACAAGCTGGCATGTGGAAGCCATGGGATCAACCTTGGTGCAGAGGAAGAGTCAGACCCAGGAGACGGAGCCAGAGACCAGGGCTCAGGTGGATAAAGACCCCATAGCAGTGGTCACTGCTCAGAGTGGGCATGAGTCTGCCGCAGGGCAGCTTTCTCCTGAGAGTCCATCACTTTCAGCCAAGGCTGGGCTCAGACACCTGCTCAGGGCAGCCCTGGGCCCGGGCAACCCCGGGAAGTGACAGCTGTAGATTCAGGACCAGGCTGGGCCCATGCAGAGAATGGGAACTATGTAGAGCTTCCCAGCCAAGGAGTAGGACCGACCAGATGAAGAAGAAACAGGTGTCTAGGGGGGAAATGAGAACAAAGGCAGGCCCTGGGGGCTGCGACCTTCTTTCAACTTCTATCTATGAAAGGAGAAAGATACAAGAACCTGGTGTATCCTAAAGGCTGCCTAGGGTAATTAGCAAAAGATCAGCCTCCTTGAAGGGGAGGAGGCTGCAGGCATTCAACCCCAGAACAGATTATGAAGTTTGAGGAGCTAGTGGGACGCTGGTGGGAGCCGGCCGGCCCTTTTTAGTGTGATGGGAACTGTCACCTGCGGAGGCTCCGACCCAGACACGATGGGATGGGATCCCGGAGACCTGGGAAGGGGAATGGGGAGAGGCGAGAGGTGCGCCGACTCCGGGACGGGCTCCAGCGGGCGTCGCCCTGATCTCTCGTCCTGTCCCTCTCTTCTGCCTCATCTGCTTTGCCCTCCGTTTTTCCCTCTTTGTCTTCCCCGTCACTGTCTTCCCCATCTTCCTTCCTTCTCCTTCTGCCTCCCTCTTCTCTTCAATTCCTTCCTTTTCCCCTTTCTCACTGTATCACTTGCTTTCTGTGTGGGAGTTTCCTGTCCACACTGGGGCTCATGAGGGTAGAGGAGCAGTTCTTCCCTGACCAGCCTGGAGGGCTTCCTGGTAGAGGCTAACTTGCCAGAGGCTACTTTAAAAGAGAAGCAACAGTCTTGGGTGGAAATGTGGCTCTCCCTTCATGGTCTTGCTCTCTCCTTCCTCTAGGCATCAGGTATAATGCCACCATGGACGAGAAGCGGTACACGCCACGGGCCCACCTGGATGACAGTGGAGACCGATACACCAACAGGGCCGTCCTACTCTCCTCTGGCCAGGAACACTGTGACCGGATCAACTTCCATGTCCTGGTGAGCCTGACCCCCAGCAGGCCCACCAGTGGAGCCCAAGCTCCTATACAAAAGGGACAGAGAGCGGGAGGAGGTGCTGCCATGGGAGAGGCAGAGAGCTCAGCTGGTGCCAGCAGACCTCAGGGAAGCCAGCCAGTGGGCAGTGTCCTGTCCCATACTCATGCCCCAGAGAAGAGGCCACTAGGGTGCACTGCTTCCTGCTTCACAATACTCTCCCCTGAAACCCTTCTTCCCCAGCTTTCCCATGTTCACCATTTCTGTAGCAGGAGATGAAATGTGAGGAGGGGCTCAGGGAGGTTCAGAGGAGAGAACAGTGTCAGCCAGCAGGGACCATGGCTCAAAAGGAAATGATAAGCAGGCATAGGCTAAAAATGAAGATCTGGTACAGCAGGCCAGTGGTGTGGACAGGCTGGGAGGAGGGACAGAGACAGACCAGCCTGCAGAGAGGGAGAACCAGTGGGATCCTGGTGCCCCATTTTATGGCTAAAGAAGATGAGAAGGTCACCTCATCCAGAAATCCCAAGTACCCAAGCCACAGCTCCAATCTCAGAGACGGAAGCAGGGGCACTAAGAGCCTCCTCCCTCCTCCAAGTATGCAATGGGCACAGTCAGAAAAGGGGTGATAAGTCCTCATGTCTGTTAACATAGTGCCCCGTCCGATGTATTGGAACACTGCTTCTCAAGGTGTGGTCCCTGGGACCAGCAGCATCCCCATTATTTGGGAACTTGTTAAAAATGGGCATGTTCAAGCCCCATCTCAGGCCTACTAAATCAGGAACTTTGGAAGTGGGACTCTGTTTTAACAGCCATTCCCCTCCCTGGATTCTGATGCAAGCTCAAATTTGAGAGCCACTGCCTTAATGAAAGAAGCCATTCACGTCAGGATTTGAGTTCCCTAAAGGAGATTTTTAAGGCAGCTCTGAGCATCCTCTCGTACCATCAGTACATAGGATGAACCTAAAACACCCTTATGCTGTTCACGTGTTTGTTCATTCATTGATTTAACACTTATGAAGCCCTGTCACAGTGCTGGGAGGAAGACTGACAATCAGATAGTTTGAATGCCACATGGAAATGGCAGTAACAGCTTTGGACAGTGTGTGGGGGTGGGTGCTGCCTGGCTTCCTGGAAGCCGCGATGTTGGGAAGATGGGTGCCCGGCTTGAGGAATGAGTAGGATCTTGGTGAAACATCCACACAGCTGCGTTGGGAGCCCAGGGCCCCTTTCCAGGAGGCACACTCTTCAACATTCTTACCCGTTCCCCACTGGGAACCTCCATCTGCCCACGACAACTCCTTTATCCTGGGCTCATGCCAAGGGCTGTCAGGACGCCACCCCCCAGCTTAGGGAGGTAAAGTCCTCTCTCAGTGGTCCTGGCCCAGAAATGGATGTTCCCTCTGCCCTGACCCCTGGCCTCATCCCCTCCGACCCAGGACACCGCTGACTATGTGAAGCCAGTGACCTTCTCAGTTGAGTATTCCCTGGAGGACCCCGACTATGGCCCCATGCTGGACGACGGCTGGCCCACTACCCTCAGAGTCTCGGTACGTACTGGCACACACGACACACGAGTCTGGCACATACCTGACCCCTAACTCGTCTCAGAAGCCCTCACTGAGCATGACAAATACAAAGGAATTCCTCCCCTAGCACAGCTTCCCTCCTCCCTTGTGACCCGCGCTGAACAATTTCTTGAGGGTAAGGACCAGGCCTTCTCCTGTTCGAGCACAGGATGAGCACTGAGAGGGGCCACAGTGCTCAGAAAGAGCCTTAGATCTCAATCACTCCTTTCCCTCATTTACAGATGAGGGCACTGTAGGCCAGAGAGAGCCTAGTCTGCTGTTTTTTGAATGACTAACAGGCAATCCTTCCACCTGCTCTTAAGTATTCCAAAAATAGGTGGTTTTAACTTCAACCTTGGCTGAGGCCACACCCTCAACCTGACTGTGGGAGCATAAGAATTTTCTAGTATCTGACATTCAGATGCTCCCTGAATCTGCCATTTCATAAACATCCCACTCAAAGAATATGTCAGACAGTTATCGATTCCCTCAGAGCTGTACGAAAAGAGCAGGCAAACTTTGTATAATGGAATATCTCATACCTGAACCCTGAGGATTCAGGAAACAACTTTAAAATACACCATGGTGCTCTTAAGACCCTGACCTGTGAGGTCCGCTCCCTGAGAATGTCTCCGAGAATTACTATGTAGAGGTTGGTTCCCGACCTTTTTGGCACCAGGGTCTGGCACTCCTATGAGAATCTAATGCCTAATGATCTGAGGTGGAGCTGAGATGCTGATGCTAGCACTGGGAAGCGGCTGCAAATACAGATGAGCTTTGCTCACTTGCCCACCGCTCACCTCCTGCTGTGCGGTCCGGTTCCTAACAGGCCATGGACCAGGGGTTAGGGACCCTTGCTATAGAATCCCGCCAGCAAGCACCAGTTTCAGATACTCACATTCTTACCTGTACTTCTCCAGCATAAAAGGACTCCAAAAGCAATGCTTCTAAAAATCCCCTCTCTGCTTCCATTCAGCCCCGCCAGCTCCTCCAGCATCTCCATTCCCAGACCTCCCACACTCCGCAGCCCAACCCTCGAGCCTTCCCTTTCTCCTCCCGATACTGCACCACAAACACATAAGAGAGGTCCCCTTAAAGTGAAGTTTAAGAGAGGGAGAGAAACGAACTGGCTAAGCTGGATCCTCATTAGCAAGCCAGGAAAGAAGAAAAGCTGGGTGCACTAAGTCATTAATATTTTTCTCCATCACAGTAATTACAAGGCTGTGACAGCAAATGAATGAATGAGTACATGTCACTCATCCTACAAGCATGTGGAAGCCTATGATGCAGATTAACGTGTAGGGTACTCTCTGCTCTGACACTGATGATCTCAATGCAAGGTGGTGACAAGGGTCATAGGCCAGATGGAAATGCTCAGAGGAAGTATAATTGAGTAATGAGATGATAGGACAGGGGGGCTTCCTGGAGGAGGTGGCTTTTGACTAGCCCTTAAAGGATAGACAGGATTCAGATGGGCAGTGATAGAGAAGACAGGCTTTTATTCTAGGAGAGCTGACAGTATAATCAAAATATGGAAGTGGAAAAAAAGCAGGATGAAGGGCTATGTAAAGAAAAGGTGAGAAATAGAGCTGAAAAAGACAGTCCGGGGGCTTTGACTAGGAGCTAAATTTCTAGAAATCTTGTTAATCTGGATGTCCAGCCCCCAGCAATTAGAAACATTCTTCCCATCACTCTTCTACAAATCCTCCTTTAGCATCTACTAAACATCCCGCGCTGCTCTAGTGCTATAAAATCTCACGTCTTGGGGGAATGACCATTCCATATAGGTAAGTGGAATGGTTACTTGTCATGTTAAATTATTCCTTTTAATAAACTGGATAGAAATATCCCCAAAGGTTATTATGTAGTTTTCACACATCTTACAGTATGCTGGGCAGGGGTATGGGGTATTTTATGGGAGATTTTAAATCACCAAGATGACATGAGTACTAGAATACAGTGAAGCCCTCAAGGGCTACCAAAGTATCTTGAACTGTGTCCCTTCACAGAATGGCCTCTCTTTGTCCTGCTTCACATGGCTCTGCTGTCTTCTTTCCTAGCTACTATTATGGTGTGCCTGCTTCCGGCTGCAAATCCACCACGTGATGGGGAAGCTGAAGGGTGGGCTTGATAGAAACGTGTCTAAATTACAAGCACATGGATCCAAAGGCAAGCTAGGGAGCTTGCCTTTGAGAAAAGTTAATGAATTTAAGATGTGTGTGGCCTTCGTGACACCCATTTCCCCTCCCCTGGGTTTGAGCTGCGTTCTTGGTAGTGACGGTTGTGTCTCCTCAGCTCCAGACTTGAGCACCCAACTGCCTGCTGGGCATTTCACCACAGGTGCTTCAAACTCGATATGCCCCCAAAATGAACTCCTCTACTTAATCCCTCCACTTATGAATGAAGGGTGCAGCCATCTTTCCAGACACTAAAAAAGAAACTCAGCCAACATCCCGGACCCTTTCTCCCTTGGCCCTGACGAACTCCAGGACCTATTGATCCCATCTCTGAGGTCCTTGACCTGTCTTCTCCTCTCCACACCCACTGCCAGACTGACGCCATCATCATCTCCTGCATGAACATTGCAGCAGTCTCCTCAGTGGTCTCCCTGCTCCTAGTCTTGACCCTTCAAATTCATCCACCTATGGCAGCCAGAGGGAGCCTTCAATACACAGGTCTGGCAGGACACTCCACTGTCAAAAGCAATCGGTGGTTTCTGTCAGTTGCAAGGCGTGACCTCAAGGCCCTTAAGAATTGGCCCCTGCCCGTCTCTCCATCTCCTCCCCCCTTACTACGGCAACATTAAACTACCTGCCATTTCCCAAACTCACCGTGCTGTTTCATGCCTCAGGACCTTTGCACGGGCTCCTCCTTCCTCCTGGAACTCCCTCTCCCTCTGGTCCATCCAACTAACTTGGTCATCTTTCGGGACTCTGACCTACTGTCACTTCCCTGAAGCCTTCTCTGACTATCTAAAGACCCAAATAACTGTTTCCTCTCCTCTGCCTCTTCTATTCATCATACAGATTTCTATTTTTTTGCACATTTCACACTATCATTATTTGTTCACACACCAATCTTCCCCATGAGCTGAGAGCAGAAGCTGTGCCTTCCTCATCCTATAGCCCCAGTACCAAAGACCTTGCCACCTCCCTACCCCGCCTCCTCCACAGTAGATAATCAATAGATGTTCATTGCAACTGCTCTGCTGGGTAAGTGGATATTTTGTGCGACTGGCTCAGTTAAAAACTAAAAGGGACCTAGGGGGAGTTGAGTTTTGAGCCATGTTTTAAAGAAGGGAGTAACTATGCAAAGCATGAGAAATGACAGCGTGGTGTCTGTGAAAAGGGCAAAAAAGTTGGAGCCCCTGGTCTAGTACGGTGGAGGGTGGAGCTGGCGTGCTGTGGTGGTGAGGGTTGGCCCACAGCAAAGGTGGGGATCCAGGCTGTGCATTCCCTATCCACTGCCCACCGCCGGCTCTCCTTGACCCAGGTGCCCTTCTGGAATGGCTGCAATGAGGATGAGCACTGTGTCCCTGACCTCCTGCTGGATGCCCGCAGTGACCTGCCCACAGCCATGTGAGTTGGTTCCTCCCTGCCCCCACCCTGACTCCTCTTCCTTCCCTGCTGGTGGAGCTGGAGCTGCCTGGGCCCTGGATTATCTCCTGCACATCCTTCTCACAGGCAGTGTAAATCAATACTGAACTTAGAGCCTGGGTCCAGTCCAGGCTCTGCCTCTCACTCCTGTGTGACCTCAGGCAATGCTTCCCTCTCTGGGCCTCAGTTACCTACCCTGTAAAATGAATACTAGTCTAATCCAACCTCTTCCAAATTTGGATTTCTTTCTTTGAAGCTCATCCTACAAAACAGATAAAAGGTGGAGACCAGGGACCTAGAGATCCAGGTAGTCATCCTCCAGCCACCAGATTAGGTGACTTTTAAGGTTCATCGACTGACCACTTGAGCTCCACACTAAGGAGACTAGCAGAGGGTGCCCATAATCACCTGGAAGAAACAAACCAGCATACAAGGAAAAATAAGGAACAATACCCTATTTTATTTTACACTTACATAATAATTTTCAAAAAATTTATGCTTAACTTTTACCCAACTATGAGATGATTTAGATAGAAGACATATATACCATGACATATATAATAAATAGAAATAGCACATCAAACATTATAGAAAGATAAAAAAGCAAATATTCCAATCGCCTAGGCTAATAATCAGAATTATCTCTACGTTTAGCTCTGAGCTTCCTGGCAGCCAAAGCCAAAAGGGAAATAAGTTGAGTCGAGAGGTGATACATGAGTAGTAAGGTCTACCCCTGCATTCCTCATTCCATTGGCCTGATCCTGGTGGTCTCTTTCCCACAGGGAGTACTGCCAGAGGGTGCTGAGGAAGCCTGCTCAGGACTGCTCTGCATACACACTGTCCTTTGACACAACGGTTTTCATCATAGAGAGCACACGCCGGCGGGTGGCAGTGGAGGCCATGCTGGAGAACAGGGGCGAGAACGCCTATAGCACAGTCCTAAATATTTCACAGTCAGCAAACCTGCAATTTGCCAGCTTGATTCAGAAGGTAAGACCACGGAGACCTGCCTGGCAGGCCTGAGGCAAAGGGCAGAGGCAGGAGAGGAGGCGTCCGGACTTCTCCTAGAGATTCTAATTGATCCAGTCTGCAGTGGGGCCTGGATCAGTGTGCTTTTCGAGCTGCCCAGGTGAAATCAGTGGAGCCAGGGCTGAGAACCACTGATAGAGGGGAATCTGAGCCCTCTGGGAACATATGGAGGGATGTCCTTCGGCCTCTGTCCTTGGTCCTCATGTGTACGCACACGCACACGCACACGCACACACACACACCCCACACATGTGCGCACCAATACATTCACATCATCTGCCAATAGTTTATCCTAGGCTTTCTCAGAAGGGTACCTCGAACAAGAGTCAGAACAGGTTTCTTCCACTTTAAAGCCTCCCATAATTCCCAGTTGCTTTCACAATGCATTCCAAACTCCTTATCGTGGTATCCCCCACGCACCACCTGCCACTTCCGCCCTCACTCCCATACCCTTAGCCACACCAGCCCCTGCTGTTTCCTAGCACGACTCCTCTTTCAAACCAAAGTCTTGCCCACCATGGTCCCCTGCCTGGGACTCCCTCCCTATTCTGTCCAACAAGCTCTGGCTTCTTCGAGAGTCCTGAACCAGACAGTGGTGGGAGGGCTTGAAGCGGGTGGAGCCACAGAAAAAGAGGAAAGAGTAAGAAGCACTGCCTGCAAGTCCCGTGGCATCGGAGGCTCTGGGGGGACCCCTGGCTACCACCAAAAGCTTTATTTTCATGGTTCAAAGAGATCCTTTCCCATCCTTCTGATGGAAAGATGTGTGGTCAATCAAAGGGCCACCAGGCCAGAGGGAGGCAAAGCAGCCAGTCTGGAGAGCCTTCGAATCCCAGCTCTGTGCCATTGTCCAGCAGTCTGAGCCAGTACCTTTCCATCTCTGGGCCTCGGCGCCCCCACCTGTAGGCAAGATGATAAGCCCTGCGTCCTAGGTTGATATACAGGGACGGAGAAGCATATGCTGGAGCACCTGCTCACTCTCTTCACAACCCGGCAGCGCTGAGCACGCTGAGCCTCCAGGGTTCCTGTGGTCTCAGCGTCAGAGAGCCTGTGCCGCAGCTTCGGCACGAGCGGTGGGCGGTGAGGGCGACCCCCAGGCCTGGGTCTCAGGCCCTGTCTGACTACTGCCCCCATGTCTCCCACTTGCCCCAGGATGACTCCGATGGCAGCATTGAGTGTGTGAATGAAGAGAAGAGACTCCACAAGAAAGTCTGCAACGTCAGCTACCCCTTCTTCCGGGCCAAAGCCAAGGTTGAGACTGGGGGCAGTTCAGGGAGGGACTAGGGCAGATATTGGGAGGCACTGGGAGGCAAGAGAAATGGAAGTGAACAGAGCAGGGAACTGGAGAGGGATGGAGAGGCCCGAGTGTGGGTTTTAAGTGTGTTGGTTTTTCTCATGCAATGACATTCAAATGACCTAACCAGCCAGGCCCAGGACAACACCCAGGCCCGTTCACCTCGGGGCAGTCCTACCACTCCCATCCTACCACGCTCAGCCAATTATCCCACTGTCCTTTGTCCTGAATGTCCATCTATCATTGTACTGTGCGTGGGGAGAAAAATTAACATTTCCCAGGCACCTACCATGTGCTTAAAAGTACATATGACAAAAGCGTAGGGTGTGTGAAGGGAGAAGCAAATTTGCAGGGGAAAGGAGGTAAACAGCAGATCTTGGGGGCGTTTACCCCAGGCAGTGGGTAACTACCAAAGGTTCTGGAGCAAGAGAAGACTTAACTGAAGCCAAGCTACTTGTAAAGCAGGAGTCAGGTGGAGGGGAGCTTGACGCAAAAGCCAGCCAGAGAGCAGCAGTGTGTGCCCAAGGAGCAGGACCTGCAAGTCTGGGAAAGGGGGAGATCGGGGAGAGAGATTAAGGCTCTTTATAAAAGAACCTCCCCAGTGGGACACAAGTTAAGACTGTAGTTTTGGGGTGAGGCTCTGACAAACCAGCTTTAGAGTGAAGTCCCAGGGCAGGTAGCACACAGCACAAGCTACCCTTTCCACCCCTGCCGTTCCATGGCAGAAGGGGGCCCAGGTCTCCTGGAGAACTCCCAGGGTGTCAGAACTCGGAATAGCAAAGGGGTCTGTGCAAAGCCCCAGTATCACCTCCCAAGTGGGGGAAAAGGCAGCGAGGAGGGTCAGATGTCACAGGGCCACAGTCAGGGAACCAGATCACACTCTAAGGCAAAGGCCAAGGGAAGCAGCAAGCGAGGGCCATCAGAGTGACAGGCGGGCTGCTGGTCAAAGAGGGAGGTGCCTTGTTGACCTGCTGGGTGTCCCTAGGCAGCCATCACCGTTCTCTAGGTCTCACCCCCCAACTAATGCAAGAACAAGGGGCGGATGGTGCTGTCTTACCAGTTGATTCTGGCCCCCACACCCTGTGGCATCCCTGGGAAAAACCTACAGAGAGAGTCAAATTTAGACTTGCTGCATTCTAGTTGCCTTTAGTTAAAAACAAACAAAAGTCGAGGAAGGCAGGGGGCTGCCCCACAGCCAAGAAATCCCATCAGAGGAGCTGTCGTCTGGCTGTGTTCCTCTTAGCAGCCCCAAGCTTAGCTCACTAACACCTGGTCCTCCCTCCCCCAGCTCACTCCTAGCCAGCAGGGCCCACCCTAGTGGGCTGGGGGGCTGAGGGGTTGGCCAGGCCTAGTCTGGACAATACCCATACATGCAGCTCCCAACCGCCTCAGCTTTAGTGACTTCTTCCTTGCAGGTGGCTTTCCGTCTAGATTTCGAGTTCAGCAAATCCATCTTCATGCACCACCTGGAGATCCAGCTCGCAGCCGGCAGGTCAGGACCTTGGCTGCTCCTTCTTCCTCCCAGTTCACTTCTTCTGGGTCCTGTTCTGCTGCTAGGAATTTCCCCTCTCTGAACTGAAACTCTCGCCAAGCCAGTTTCCTAACTGACCTACCTGGGAGGGCCCTTGGTCAGTCCCCAAGCGTGGGCCAACCTGCTGGCTGCTGTGCTGCCATCATTCATCCTTGGGCAGCTTTATATAGTATGTTATGTCACAGCCATTTAAAACCCTATAGTTATAAAGCTCTGTACATAGAATATCTCAGTTATTCCTCACAGCAGCCCCGTAAGATAGGCAAAGCAGGAGTTATTCCCCACTCCTCCTCCCAAGTTATAGATAAGAAAAGGGAGGTTCAGAGGGGTTGAGTGAATTTCCCAGTGAAATACAGCATGTAAATAGTACACCGAGCTGAACTTTTGTTATTCTACTCCTTGTCCAGGGCTCTTTCTGTCCTGGTGACCTCTCTCCCCTTGGAAAATTTTTCATTTTTAAAAGAACTTCTCTTACTCTTTGTAGGTCTGTTAGTCTCCCTCCCAGGGAGTTTGCTATAAGTTGACACAGTGGCCACCCTGTGTCTGTAATAAACACGTACCTTTCTTTTTCACAGAATCACCTCTGTGAGGGAAGAGAGAGAGGCAGGAAGGGATTCTGACTACTCTGGAGCCCTGTAATAAACATTGCAGGCAAACCAAACATCAACACACACACACACACGCACACGCACACACACACGCACACGTCAAGGGTCACCGGAGGCAGCACTATAGATCAACACACCAGCATGTGCCGTAGTTAAACAAATTGTGTGTTTTGGTGGCATTCTCACCTGACGTGAGACAGAGTTTGTAAGATGTATCAGGGGCCCCTAATGCCCTTCCTGCCTGTAGAAATCACAGCTCCATTCTCGCAGGAAAATGCAGGTACTCGCACAGCTGCAGGTGTCTGTGACGCAGGCATGTCTGTGTGCCAGGTGTCCCCTTTCCAACTCAACCCCTGTGCCAGGGTAAGGCTTTCAAAGGGAACGAAATTCAGTGTACATGACGAGAGGGAATCGTATCTTTTTACGTCCGAAATTATTTGCCCTGGTCATTCCTGGTGCTCAGATTTAAAGGGCAGCACATTTGACAAAAATGCCTCCAATGTCTCCTAATTTCACCCTTTGGCCTTTTCAAGGCAGCAAAGCACCCTCGGCTAACCTGCGGGGGCTGCTCCCCCAGTCAGCTCAGGAGGGATGGCTCAAGGATAAATAAACTGCTCTACTAGGAATTCCTCATCGTCTTCTCCTCACGAGGGCAGGGTGGGCAGCCTTTGTCCCACAGGCGTCACCTCCATTTGGGCCCATGGCACAGGATCTGCCCCGCTGACCGCTGAGGGGGCTCAGGGAGGAGGGCGCACAGGCAGCAGTGGCCAAGCCCACACGGTCCTACCAGCTTCCACCTAGTCTTGCCCTGCCCCACCCTGGCCCGGATGTACTGCACCTCAGCAGGCGGCAGGAGAAGCTGAATGAAGGCAGCAGTTCCCCTGCCGCCCTGGCCCTTCCCTCCCTGGGAGAGACTTCAGGCTGCCTCACTGGCAGCCAGGATGCACCTTCCCAGCCTGGCGTAGACGTTTCCTGCTGCAGTGAGCCAGTCCGTGTGCTGGCTGAGCTGGGTGGGGGGAGGGCCAGCTCCTTCCTGACCGTGCTGTCTGGCTCTCCTTGCAGTGACAGTGACGAGGAGGAGAGCACCAAGGAAGACAACACGGTCCTCATGCGCTTCCACCTCAAATATGAGGCCGACATCCTCTTCACCAGGTGGGCCAGGGCCCCAGGGGAGGGGAGGTGTGGGAGGAGTGATACCTACGATGAGGTACCCTCTGGAGGGACCTGATAGGTTCACAGGTTTCAGGGGATGGGCCCTAGTGCCAAGGACTTATGAGATGGAGCCGAAGGTGTCCCTGAGGGATCAGAGAATACAGCTCCCTCATCCATGGCAGGGAGGTGGTGTCAAAAAAGGAGACACAGACCTGGCCCCCAGGAAGCTCTTAGCGGTGGCAAGGGGGAGGGCCAGGGCAGCAGGAGGCATCCGCCCCAGGTGCACGCAATAAGCAGGGCATGATCTCTGGAGAATAACAAAGCCTACTACGTACTTCTGCTTCTCATTACCACTTTGGCCCAGCAATTCTAAACAGTGTCAGTGAGAAAACGTTCCTCCCTGGGCAGACTGCTCCCACTGCCCACACCCCTGGGTGTGCCACTGTCCCCACGTCTATCCTCTGAGAGCTCCCGAGCAGATGGAGACGTCTGGACAAAGCAGCAAACACAGAGAAAGAAAGTTCAGGCCTTCCCTTGAACCTTCTCATCAGAACTTGACCACCGCTGGAAGCTGAAACAGTGCACACTGGGCGAGTCCATGCTCAAAAGAGGCCACACCCCTGGGCAGAGAAGCTAGGGCAGGGATGGCAAATAACTGGCACGTCCGGCTCGTGCCCCTCCCACACACCAGGCAGACATTGCTAATGGATGTCAGCATTTATTCCTGCTGAGCCTCAGAATCCTTCCCAACACAGTGCTCCCAGAGGACTCAAGAGGAAACCTACTTTTTGTGGTGTAGGGGGAGGGAAGGCCCATGCCCTCTCCCTCTTTCATTCATTTATCCATCTAACCAACACTGAGTGAGCTCACGGTGGCCCTGCCCTCTGTCCCTGCAGGAGCAGCAGCCTGAGCCACTATGAGATCAAGCCCAATAGCTCACTGGAGAGATATGATGGCATAGGGCCTCCCTTCAACTGCATTTTCAAGGTAAGCCTGGAGGGGAACCAGACGAAGAGTGTAGGACAAGAGCTGAGGACCCCCATCTACGAAGGGAGGGATCTGAAACCGTGGTTAGTGCTTGGAGTCACCTCGACCCTACCACCCACCCACAGAGAGTACAAGTCACTTCCCTTCTCTGGACCTCTCGGTCCTCATCTGGAAAATAACGGGGCTGGACTGGAAGGACACATCAGTGAAGATTAGGTGTAACTTGGTGCAGGGTTGGGTCTCCCATCTTTTTCTTCCAAGCATCCCCAACATGCAATTACCAGCCTCAAGTTCACCTCACAGTCCAAAAGGGCTGCAACTCGAGCTATCACATTCTCATTCCAGGCAGCAGGAAGAAGGAAGGGATGGAGATCACGTCCTCCCTACTAAGGGATAAACTCTTTGGCAGTGCCTCACACTTACACTGATCTCTCATTGGTAACTGAACGTTGTGATTTAGCTGAAAGGGAGTTTAGAAAACACGGCTTTTCCTCTTGGTTTCTGTCACTAAGAAAGGTGGAGAAGGAGAATTAGGAGGCGGCTAAGCAGTCTGTGCCACGGTGGGCCCCACAATCTCCCCACCCCCTGAACTGCTAAGTGGGCAGCTGCCTAGGGGCGATACAATGAGACCTGATGAGTTCTCCAAGAGAGGTTTAGTAACCTGCCCAAGGCCACACAGCTCAAATGTGGTGGCAGCCCCAGGTTATATTCCTGAGCTGATTCCAAACCCTGCTTGTAATCACCGTGGCCCTGACACCTAATGTGCCACAGCTAGAATGTGAACTTTCACACACTGTTTGCATCTCTCATTAATTAGTGATTATCTCTCATAACAAATTAATTGTAGTCACCATCCCCACCCCCGGGGCGGCCACCAGTATCAGGCATCAAAATCCCCCAGAGCCAAGAGGAGTTAAAAATGGGAGTGACCCTTGGTCTCTAGCCTCATGGCCGCCCCCTGACCCGGCCTCAGCCTGCAGGAGTCCACGCCTTTCAAGATCCCTGCAGCACTGCCCCCCGCCCCACATGATTTAAAGTGTCCACAGTAGTGAAAATGTCAGGGGCCCTGAAAGGGACTGTTTCTCAGGCCTGGCTGGGAAATTGCTGTCCCCAGGGACTGGTTGGCCCCTGCGGTCCTCATTCTCTGCCCTCCTCCTCCAACTGCTGCTGATGCACTGATACCTCCCCGCTCTCGGCCACAGATTCAAAACTTGGGCTTGTTCCCTGTCCACGGGGTGATGATGAAGATCACCGTGCCCATCGCCACCAGGGGCGGCAACCGCCTGCTGATGCTGAGGGACTTCCTCACCGACCAGGTACCGCTGCCCTCAGAGCCCGCTGAGGGGTGGGGACCAGGAGGAGACAGACATACCGCTAGGTGTGTCCGAGTCCTCAGCTCCTCCCAGGGCCAGGCCTGGCCAGGCCTCCTCTGGAAGAGGAGAAAGAAGGGACATCTCTGGATGTCACAATCTGCCGGCGCTGATTGCGAGGCTGGTTGTGTGTGTCCCTTGTGCAGGTGAACACGTCCTGTAACGTGTGGGGAAACAGCACCGAGTACCGGCATGCCCCGATGGAGGAAGACTTAAGTCGTGCCCCACAGCTGGTGAGTGTCCCCCAAACCGAGAACCATGGGGGGCAGGGGAAGAGGAGTGCCGCCTGAGCTCCGGGGGCTATTTCTCTCCTTATCCATAGTTTGTCAATAAGAGTTTGTCAAGCACCTACATGTGCCCAGCCTCGAACCAGAAGGAAGCAGAATAAGGAGAAGATACTTCTTGCCCTTAATGAGCTCACTATTTCTCAGGAGACACAGGAGCGAGGGCCTGAGAAACCAGGATACAAGTCTGGGTGCGATGTCAAGAGAGTGATGGATCTTAATGACATTATGCTGAGTGAAATAAGTTAGACAGAAAAGGACAAATACTGTATGATCTTGCTTATATGTGAAATCTTTTTAAAAATAATAATAAGGTATAGATACAGAGAACAGATTGGGGGTGGCCAGAGGCAGGGGGTGCAGTGGGAGAATGGGCGAGGAAAAAGGAAAAGGAAAAGGGGGTTGGGGGGAACAACAGGGATAATGAACTTGCACCTGAGCCTAAAAGGGCCCTAGGAGACAGATAAGCAGAGAAAAGAGCAGAAAGGCACGTGGAGCTCCGCTGTGAGGGTCCGAACACACATGGCTTCTCCTGGAGACGCTGGCCACATCAACTGGGGCCTCCCTGGCCCTGGAAATGAAAGGCAGCTCAGCTTCGACTCTCGAAGCCCTCCAAGTCACCTGTTAGTTCCCAGGTTTATGTTCTCCGGGCTGCCCCTGTCCCATGACACTAATTTCTGTGCATGCTTTCACTGTTCTTTATCCAGACAAACATCTTACCTGTTTTAGTTTGATTTCCCCAAACAAGTACCTCACGCTAAGCATTTTCTTTGGGTGTAGTGCACTTTACTGAACACTTGGGCTTGGGTGGGTTGAGGTGGCTGCAAGAGAGTGACACAAATAACTTTAACCTATTACCTTCTAATTATTAGTCCGATGATTTGTTCGGGTTTTCTATTAAGATGATATCATCTGCAAATTTTAATAGCTTTGCTTTACCATTCAATCGTTATAAGTTGTTTTTCTTGTCTTAGTGCTCTGGCCAGGACCTCCAGGGTAATGGTAAATAGAAGTGGTGATAGTGTTGTCTCGATCTTCATTTTAAAGAAATTATTTTTAATTTTTTATTATTAAATATTATACTTGCCAAAGGTGAATTCTTATAAATACTCTTTATTCAGGAAATTCTCCAAAAGTTTTTATTGTAAATAGAAGTTGGATTTTATAAAATGCTTTTTCTGCATCTGTTGCAATGATTATCTAATTTTTTCCTTTAATCTGTTGATATGGATATGGCATTTATAGGTTCTCTAACATTGAACCAAAATTCTGTTCCTGGAACACACTCGATTATGCACGACTTGAAACGGAGCATCAGATACACCTTGTCCTCCAGCCATCCCCTGGCAGCCTGAGCCCATGTGTCCCCACCCACCCCCCCCCCCCACCTCTCTCCTTGTCCCCTGTCCTCTGCCCTTGGTCAAGAGCAAAACCCCACTTGGTCAAGCAGTGCAGCTGAGCCACCTCTCTGGCAGCCCAAGCCCCTGCTCACATCTCAGGTCATAGTTAGGCACCTGCCTTCTCTGTCCCAGAGCCTGGTTGCTCACCCCCAAAATCTCCTTTCTCTTTCAGAATCACAGCAACTCTGACATAGTCTCCATCAACTGCAACGTGAGGCTGGCCCCCAACCAGGAAATCAATTTCCATCTGCTGGGGAACCTGTGGTTGCGGTCCCTAAAAGCAGTAAGTAGAGCACCTGGGCTAGGCTAGCACGAAAAAAGGGAAGGAGGTGGGTGCTGGAGCGTCTCCCATCTGGGGAGGGGCCAGCTTCTGACAAGGCCTCTGATTACACAGCTCAAGTACAAGTCGATGAAAATCACGGTCAATGCAGCCTTGCAGAGACAGTTTCACAGTCCTTTCATCTTTCGAGAGGAGGATCCCAGCCGCCAGGTGAGCCCCTGGGACCCCTGCAGACCTGAGCTTGAGCCCGGCCAGCTTGGAAAGGGGTTGCCCCCTTCCCCTACAGTCTTCCTACACCCTCTATTGTTTGTTCCTTCAAGAAAGACATGGACAGACCTGCCAGTAGTTAGTGTAGCATCTGGGGAAGAAAAAAAGCAAGGCAAATAGGCCTTTAGGAGCAAAAGTGGAGAGGGGGACAGAAATAGGCATCCTCCCAGTACCCTGGGGGCACCAGGCTCTGCACCACAACAGCTCAGTGGGGGGCAGAGGAAGGAGGGGAACCTGCATAGTTTACACTTCAAGGAAACTGGAACTGGAGACCAGCCCTGCTTGCCTCCAGAGGCTCAATGAGTGGCTCCAGCAACAGTGAGGCTGTGTCTTGGGTAGCCTGGTGGCCTAGAATGACGATTCCACTCCTGTCCTCCCCATCCATTCACACATCAAATTTAATGAAATGTACGTGACCTGTACTTTAGAAGTCTGGCATAAACTGAATTGGTGAAGGCCAAAGGATGAGAGACGTCTTGGTATTGCAACTCTTTTCAAATCGGGTAAAAACAGACTATCACAGATCACACTGGCTTGAATCAGAGTCTAGGAAAGGGGTGGGGCTCTCTGCAGTGCTCTCCCAGGAAAACGAGAAGTTGGGTTTTAAAGAAAAGCACCGTCCTCTGGAAAGAGATGGACATTTCAGACACAGAACCCTGCTGCCCTCCACTGGTCATGTCCCCAAACTGCCAGCCTGGGCTCCAGGTGAGCATTCCATACCAGATGCCTAACAATCCCCAGCCCCACCCTAGGAGATGCTGGAGAGCAAAACAGACATGGGCTGGAAGCCGGACCTTAATGAAACACACAAGCACCCATAACAAACAGGGCAGGGTGTGCCAGGCAGAGAGCTAGCAGGGGCAAAAGCCCAGAGGCAGCACTCAGGGAACTCAACCAAGGAGCATTTTTGTTCATTCATTCATTCATTCATTCATTCATTCAGTGTTGGTTAGCTGCCCCTCCTTTGACTCAGACTCCCTCAGGGGATACAGAGATAGCTTAGGCAAACAAAGGGACAAGGACAGCAAAGTATAGATGAGGATCTGCAGATGAACACTGGTGCTGGGAGTGGGAGGTGGTCAGACCAGGGAAAGCTTTCTGAAGACAGTCCGCTTGGAATGAATCTTGAGAGATATGTTTGAATTTCCAAGTGACCAAGAGAGAAGAAGAAAGGGACAGGCACCACACCACACCCCACCCCATATACAAACTACCTCTCTCTCCATACGTTTGTCCTTTAAGTGAATTCTCCTTCTCCTTCTACTCCCCACCCCACAAGAAAATCCCTCTTATGCTTTCTAAATGCTTCGCTTCTCTTTCTGAAATCCAGGAACCCGAAACATAAGCCCCTGTTGGCTCAGCTCGAGCTAGGTGCCAGGGGAAGGAAGGCAGAACAAGGTCCAGCCTTTGGGAACAGAAAGAGACCTGCCATTTGTTAAGCCCTAACTATGTGCAGGTACTATAACAGACACTTGATGTGTTATCTGTGAGGTATGATGCACCACCCCCATTTTTCAGATAGGAAAACTGAGGTTGTGTGAGATAAGGCAGAAGGGGACAAGAGACTTGCCTCAAGCTGAATCATGACTCGGTGGCCAAGCCAGGACTCTACCATGCTGTTGCCCAGGTTCAGTCAGTCAGTGTCATTCAGCATGTTGACTGAGCTCCTACCCCGTCCTAGACTCTGTTCTAGGCACTGAGGATAGTGCAGCGAACCAAACAGAAAAAGCTCCTGATCTCCTGTAGTTGACATTCCAGGAGGGAAGAAAGGCAATTAATATAAACATATACAATGTCAAGCCGTGATAAGGTCTGCCCAAAGAGACACAGGCATGTAAGCATGGAGACTCAGTGTGTGCTACTTTACACAGGGAGATTGAGGAGAACCTCTCCAATAAAGGGACAACAGACAGAGACTATGAGCCATGCCAGCAGAGGCCCTATGCAAAGGCCCTACAGCAGGTCTGCGCTTGGCATGTTGGAGGCCAGGTGGCTGGTGAGCTGGAGCAGGGGAGCTAGAGAGAGAGTAAGAGATAAGATCAGTAAGGTAAGTGGGGCCAGAAAGTCTAGGGCCTTGCAGGCCAGTGCAAGGACTCTATTTTTTACTTTGAGTGAGATGGGAAGAAGACATGGGGGATCTGAGCCAAGCAGAGCAAAAATCCGGTGTCCCCTGGCTGCTATGCCGAGAATAGACTGTAGGGGGCGAGGCAGAAGCAGAGAGGCAGTTAGGTGGCTATTGCAGGCTCCAGATGGAAGATGAGTGGTGCTCAGATCCATGAGGTAGACCTGGAGGCAGGAGGAGTGGCCATACTCTGGGTGTTTCAAAGGTAAAAGGGACAGACTTTGCTGATGGAGTCCATGCGCGTGTGAGAAATACAAGGTTTGTGGCCTGAGTGACAGCAAGTAAGATGCTGTCATTTGCTTTGATGAGAAAGACATTGATAGTACAAGTTTGAGGGTGAGGAATGGGATCAAGAGTGTGTTTTGTTCATGGTGCCAGGCAGGCCAAATGACCCGAGTGACCACCCAGGGCTGACTGAGTGACCACCCAGGTCTCAGGGCTGCATTAGAACTTTCATAGCCCTGGGCACTTTTGCTTTCAGGGCCCCTTCCTCCATAAAAACAAAAACAAACAAAACAAACAAACAAACAAAAACATGTATGTGTATATATATATGCTTTTTTAAATTACTATTTTATGATGTCCACATAAAGATAAATATAATCCACACAATATTATGTTCATTTTTTGGTCACATAATTGGAACCTTGTGGCTTAGAATTAGTGAAAGCCCCTAGGACACATGACAACAGATATAGAAAGGGGAAGAATATATGGTAGGAATTTTTCATTGGTATGTAGGCTTCCACTGAGGCTGTTGATGGCAACTTTGGAATACCAGACTGTTCAAAAACAAGCTATTCTAGTCTATCCTATTAAACTTTCTTTTTTTTTTCTCTCTTATCCTTGTAATAGAGACTTTAAAATTAGCAGTTCGACCCTGATAGGAGCCATATTAGAAATTCTTAATACATTTAAAACATAAAAAACAGTTCTTTTTAAACTTTACTCTAACCAAGTATCTTAAGGACCAAAATTAAAGATAAGGGGCCCAGTGCACAATTTTTTTCTCTTAATCCCAATAAGCGTGTCTATAATTGTATTAGATTATATTTATTTTTTTCTTCTAACTTTAAAAGGAGGTAGATTGTGTTCATGGGCCCCTAACAGTGCTGTAGGCCCTGGGCCTGTGCCCACTGTGTAAGTTGGCCCTGAGCTCACCAGGAAGTGACTGTAGTTAAAGGAGAGGTCCAAGGGTGAAATCATGGACATGTCCACATTTAGAAGTTTGGGAGATGATGAGGAAGCAGCAAAGAAGACAAGAGGCAGAAAATGTCTCAAAGAGGAGGTGGGGTCACCTTGATCACTTAAGTCAGGTGTCCACTGTGCAGGAGCTGGGAGCTCTAGGCCTCTGCAGGCTGAGTGCCACCCCTCCCTCCAGCATCTCCCTAAGGAAGGGAATGCAGACCTCCCGGCAGGTGCCAGCTGTCTTCTGTGCTCTGGCCCTGCCCCAGGTTCTCCAAGGGACCCTCTGAACAGTAATGCTATTGACCTGGCCGCCTCCCCCCGCCCCTTACAGGTCACGTTTGAGATCTCCAAGCAAGAAGACTGGCAGATCCCCATCTGGATCATTGTGGGCAGCACACTGGGGGGCCTCCTACTGCTGGCCCTGCTGGTCCTGGCGCTGTGGAAGGTGAGGCCCCCACAGGGTGGCAGTGGGGAGCAAGATGCTGGCTAGTGGGCCCAAGCCTGGGGATCTGGACTCTGGGCTCTGGGGCCACTCCCCCATATTCTTCCCCCATGGGAGCTGGCACTGGCCCAGCCTCTTCCCCAGAATTTGCCTGCAGCCACAGCATCTAGCCCTCATCACAGCAGGCAGGTTGGCCACCAGAGAGCCCTCAACCTATGGCTCTAAAACTTTCGTAGGTCCTTTGAAAAATCTGCTGAAAGCTAGGGTTCCTCTCATCCAACAACAACAAAAAAAGCAAGTACACATATCACAAAATGTCTATAACAAAGTCATGCTGTTAACAAACCCTCTAAATCCCTTCGCTGTCTTTGAGCCTCAGGTTAAGAAGCCTTGGTCTCAATCTCCTCCTGTTATAGATAAGGTGAGGGGGACCCAGAGAGGAATGTTTACTGGGGCAAGGTCACACAGCATGACTTCTTGCCTACTGATCCAGACTTCATTCACTCTGTTCCAGCACCCCCCACCAATTAAGTGGCCCATCATCAGGCCCACAAGGGAGATGGGGGAGAGGGCGTACTGAAAATGAGCTTGGGTATTTGGGGAGCCTTCTCAGGGGAGAAGCCTTCAGAGGGTTAGTGGAGGGAGAGTTGGGAGGGGAGTTAGGCCTTATCCACTGTGCCCACCCCTGAGACTTCTGCCTTTGCCTCCCCACAGCTCGGCTTCTTTAAAAGTGCCAAGCGTAGAAGAGAGCCAGGCCTGGACCCCAACCCGAAAACACTGGAGTGAGGCTCCTGAGGAGGCTGCGAGTTGACGGAGGCCAGGTCCAGGTGGTGTGCAAGCCCAGGCTGGTGGCCCCACTGAGCTGGGGCAGAGAGGATGCCAGCTCGCTTTGCACTTGACCTCATCTGAAAAACAGAGCCTGCTCCCTCTGAAGGGAACTCAAGCCAGTTTTTAGAGGGCCTGCCCTACTGGGAGACCTAGACGCTTCCAACACACATCTCTAGGGATTCGAAGGGACCCCTCCCAAAGCACATGCCAAAGCCTCCCCCAGGCTCTGTGGGGGCATGTGCTGTCCCCAACACTAAGGTGCTAGGAATTCCTAATCATCCCTATCCTCAGAAGAAACCCAAAGAGAAAGACTGCAAATGCAGACCCGCTCTGCACCCTCCAGGCCTCCGGTTCCAACGGGACCCAACGGGACGGCAGATCTGAATTTTGCACTGTCCTGCCACCACCACCCCCCCCACGCTGCCAATGGCTCCCGAGTCACGCCCACCTCTCCCCCAGGCAGGAGTTGGGACCCCAGAGCACACCCTGAATAACCGGAGCCCAAGGTCTTGATGGTGACAGCTGCTGGCCAGGGATAAAGACTCTGGGAAGTGGAGACTGTGACGGACAGGCAGCTGGGACCCAGGATACGAGGCACCCACACGGAGACGGGAGGCACCCACATGCATTCACACTGACCGCCACCCACACTCCCCCACCGTGCTTGTCACGCTTGTCACCCTCCCAGCCACTTTGGTTGCCAGGTACATCCGAAAGTAGAAGTGTGTGGATGAAGCAATCCCTAGGGCTCCACATTCCTACTGTGTCTTCCCAAGCAGCTGCCCCCATGACTCCTGGGCCTGGCTGCAGGCTGGGCAGCAGGGATTAGGGGTGGGGAGCCTCCCCTTCCTGTATTATCCCCTAAGCACACAGCCTCCCATCTCTACCTTCTGTCCACCCGTGCACAGAAGGGCTCGGCCATGGCTGCTGAGGGGTCCTCTCTGGAACGCACTGAGTAAGGCCTCTGCAACCTCGGTGGCAAATTTCTGGTCCACAAGCCCATGGGGACAAGTGGTACCACCAATGCTGGAGCCCAGAGGACAAGAGGCACACCTGGTGCCCAGCCGAGTAATTTATGCCTTAACCTTGTTCTGAGGTAGAAATGAAAGGGGGATACATCAAAGGCATCTGTCTCCCTGTTACACAGTATGACCTTTACTGTCATAAATATTTTTAAGAAATTTTTTAAAAAGTGTTTGAAAACAACCAAGGTGCTGACTTTCATTTCTGTGGGCAGAACATGTCCTAGTGAGGTAGCATTCTTTTCTTGGAGAAGAGGTGGAGGAGGAGGGGCTCCCCGCTTCCTTCCCATTATCTCTAAGTGTTGGGACTTGTCCACCATCTGCTCCCTGCAACATCCCCTCCAAGCGGCTGTCTGGTCCGGGATCAGCATCTCCAATGATAGAGCCCTCCCTCCCTCCCAAGACCACTCATTCCATCTTTGTTCAGTTTGGATGGTCGTAACCCGCTTGTCACTGTGGCCTATACCCCTTAGTTCCAGCTCTTCCCTGTCAGGCCTCCCAGACTTCTCCAAGCTAACATCTCAGTGCTGACCTTACAACCTGAGTTTCTTTACCTTCACGCACAAGCTGCTCTTAGACGAAGTTGTCTCCATCCCGTTCTTGCGCCATTGTAATCCCAAGAAGCCAGAAATAGAAACTCAGAGATTACTTGATCTGGCTCGCCCCATTGATAAGGATCCTAGAACCAGAGAAATTAAGAGGTAGCCCTAGGTTACATGGCAAAATAAACTAATCCCAGGACAGCACTCTCTCTCACACCAGCCTGTCATTCTAGCCCAGCTTCAAAAGGGCTTAGTGAAGGAGAAGAAATTGATACAAAATAACTTTTTATGGGAATATTTTTTTCTCAAGCGGTGAAACCAAAATCAGAAGGAAATATTTTGAAATCATATTTAATTTGAGTCATTACCCATTGAACAGAGTAACCTGGCTGAACTCACACTCAAAAGCGCTTTGTTTGATTTAGCACCATGTCTTCAGTAAAAACCATCAACTCTGAATGTTTTGATGAAAACTTGACTTTTAAAGATTGATATTCACATTTAAAAAAAAAATTACACGTGCAGCCACACTGCAGGCCAAACAAAATGCACCTGCAGGTCAGTGCAGCCCAGGTGTCGTCAAGCCCTTGCATTGTGTTGCTCTCCTCTTCCTCTCATCCAGTCTCCCTGTCCCAGTTATCTGCTCTGGGATATGAATATCCCCAGACTGGCCTTGAGTGCCTGGTAGGGAAAGCGGAGAAGATGCATTTTTGTAGGGAGCGAAGCCTCGTGCTAGAGCTCTTTCTCAGGCCCGGCTACACTTTAGAATCACCCAGGGACTTTGAGAGATACCTATGCAAGGGCCTGCCCCTGGATCTCACATTGATCAGGAAAGGTATCATTTTGTTTCAAAGTTCCTCTGGTGCTGAGAGTTGAGGTCAACAGGCAGGTGACCACACAGGCTAGAAACCAAACAAGAGGTTAACATGGCTCTGGTGACCATCTATAATGAGTAACGGGAACTGTGCTCTCATCGTAACGTTTGAATTAACTCAGCTCCATCATGGCGTCTGGAAGACGTTCTCATGCCTGCAAGTCTCCAGAGTGGGATTTGCTGGAGATTTTTGCTATTGTCTGAAAGGGGAAATGAACAGCAGTCTCTGAATCAATTTTGGTATTTAGTGGCAAGCAACCCAAAATGCAACCTCAAATTGACATTAAAATTCATATTGCAGTTCACAGATGGATATTAGTAATGTTCTATCTTGTAGTTAAGAATAATTATGATGGAGCTAAGAGCTGAACTCATCGAGTATTAACATTAACATGAAGTGTAACCAACTTTAAAATGGTTCAGTCTTTTACAACAGTGGTCCCCAACCTTTTTGGCATGGGACTGATGCTCCTGTGAGAATCTAATGCCTAATGATTTGAGGTGGAGCTGAGGCGGTGATGCTAGTGCTGGGGAGCAGCTGCAAATACAGATGAAGCTTTTTGCCCACTCACCTCCACTCACCTCCTGCTGTGCAGCCAAGTTCCTAACAAGCCAGGTATGGACCAATAAGGGTCTGCAGCCTGGAGGTTGGGGACCCTCATTTTAGAAGCATTACTGGCCCATCCTAGACACTATTCTAAACAAGCTGCTTTGACTTCCAAGCAAGTCTGCAGCAAACAAGTACACAGAAGAAACATGCCGGGGGCAAGGTCTGACTTGTAAACCAAATTACCAACAGACGGCGCTTTTAGAATTTGGTCCACAGATTGTGGGGATTTCTTAAATTTGATGTGCACTGTCAGTAGAGGAGAAAGACCTACAAGAAGTTATGAAATGAGTGTAAGTGCAAGATGTCCTGGGTGGTTTCACTGTTAGTTCTGACATGGTGAGACCCTATGCGGGAAAGGGTAGGCCCTCAGGGAAGCCAAGGAGCTGACCTTGGGGAGATTCAAGAGGGGCCTCAGGCCCTTGTGCCATCATAGTCTCCAGGGAAATGGACATCGATTATGGTGTCTGTCCATTCTGGCCAGGTGAGAGCTGTAAAGGAGAAATCCAGAAAAGAGTGCTGCTTCTCTCTGGCATTAGATAGTGCGGGCATGTAAGCTCATGGGGCAAATTGTGCCTCTTAAACAAGATTATGTATCCAGAGCTGAGCTTCTCGAAGTGGAGTCCCAGAGCCACCTCAATCAGAACCACAGACTAAGTTCCACCCACACCTCCCAGATCCAAGTTCAAGCACATTAAACTTAGAAAACCAGCAATCTAGAGCCATATTATTATGCAGCCTTTCTCAGCCGCCCTTTGGCCTATTTTGGTGGCAGCTCCAACAAAACCCCAGCAAGGCCCCCCAAAGAGTGGAGTTTCTGGGTTTTCCTTTTGTTAAGGAAGGTGGTATTTCTTAACAGGAAAGGTATCAGGTAGAAGGGGCAAAGTGTTAACTCAAACACAATAGAGGGAGAAAGACTCTGCCAGGGGGAACGTGGAAGAGCTTCTGAGGTGTGGGACTAACCTTTCCTAGAGGGCTTTAAAAGACAAGTTGCTGTCTCTATCAGCAGTCATGAGCTTTTAGTGTCAATACTCTCTCAGAATAAGATACTAGACTTGAGTCAGTTACCCTGGCTTCAAGCCCCAAGATGCCAAGCAGCCTGTAATAGAAACAGCTGGCTCACTCATGCTCCTTTTCTGGCCTAATGACTCACTGCAACCACACCTCACTGCAAACAAGTGGCCAGGTCTTTCCACCACCAGATGTGCCTTGGGTGACTTAACTTACTATGGCCATTAGTAGTAAACAATCCCATTTTCATTCAACAACACCCTGGCCTTTGTTTTTACCTTCAGTTAAGGTCATGTCAGCCCTTTATTCTGTACTTCTTACTATTAAAAAGATTCTCCAAATTATCCTTACATTAGTACTAACATCAACCAGGCTCTTCTCAAGGGGCAGTCAAGCCTAATCAACCACAATAAAATTTGCAGAGTGCTTTTGTGTTACTGTCTATTCCATTAGCTTTGATATCACACTAAAGTAGGACACCATGTTCCAAAACACACTGAAACAGAACAGAGGAGCTTGGCTGGAGGCCTGGCACCTGGGCAGCTATGGAACTTTTCAGTAAGATACAGGCTAACACATACCTAGCAAAGGTAGAGTATGAGCAGAAAAATATTTTTTTTTTTATTTTTTTAAAAAAGTGATAGGGTACCATTCCTTAATGGAGTCATTCTTTCTCATTAGTTTTGTATGTCGTTATCCTCCTGGTACTGCCACATTAAAGAAAAAAAGAAAAAGAAAAAGCAAGCAGCAACTCAAATGATGTTTTCTGAAATGTTTCAGAAAGTGGCCCAAACCAGAATCAGAAAGTACCATCATAAAATTTTATTTGGGAAATTAAAGTTTGAAGAAAAACAAAAAATCAGATTTCAAATAAGGGCGGGCACTCAGTTGGACAAGCAGCTTACCAAGGGCAGAAAGTCTTTTTTATTATTGTATGCACATTCCTGGTATAGTACTTGGCACACAGTAGGTGCTTAATAAGCATTGATTTCCAACAGTTAGTTCCCACTGCTTGAGACAGGAGCAAACCCGTCTGCTCTCAGGACTAAGCACACCAATTTTCAAAGCAAAGGTAACTAGAAAAATACAATTTTGTCTAAGCGTGCCAACAAGCTTTGTGAACCAACTGAGGAAGAGGAAAGGAGGAAGAAGGAAAAAAGAGGAAGGAGCCATAAAGGGACTAGAAAACACAGGTAAAAAAGATTTATGCATGACCTTGGAATGGAGACAACCTTATAAACAGCAAAAACGAAACTCAGAATCCATTTAAAAAAAAAAAACAAGTCTAGCTACCTTAAAGTGTGAACTTCTGCTATAAAAACTACTAAAGTCAAAAAACGAACTATAAACTGTCATATGACAGAGAAAATTTCTTTAAACTTTCAAAGAATTTCTAATAAGAAAAAGACCGTAGGCCAAAAGCAAAAAAAGAAATGTAAAGGTCAGTAAATATGAGTGTTAACCTCATTCATAATAAAGAAATGCAAATCAAAACGATGAAATACTATTTTTCATCAATCACCTTGGCAAAAACCAAATGATTAGGTAATATCTGATGGCAATAAGGGTGTAGGGAGATGGAAGTCAATTTGATAACCTCTATCAAGATCTTAGTCACCAGAAATTCCAGTGCTAGGAATGAATTTGTTCTGTGAATATAGTATATTAGAATGTTTACTTAAGCATTATTTGGAGTATCAATGAAAACCTAAAAGTTCATTAATAAGACCTGGTTAAATAAATTTCAGGAACACCCACAGAAATGCTATGGGTTGTTTATACACACACCCACCACCACCACCATCACCGCCACCACCAAAATGGCGGGGGGCGGGGGGGCGGCGGGAACCTAAGATATAGTAAATTAAAAAGATGCAGAAGAAAGGTAAAAGTCCACTTGTATTTTCAAAAAATGAAAAGAATACATGTATGCACAGAAAATTGGGGGAAGCTACTCAAAAAACTAGTAAAGGTGATTACCCTCTGAATAGTCCAAATGGGAGACAGAGATGGATGAAAAGGGAATTTTCTTTTTCCCCTACTATTTGAATTTTTCTTTACTATCTGAATTCTTTCCCCATGCACATGTATAACAATTTTTTTCCCAAATGAATTCAGCCAAAGATCATCTCAGCTAAAGCACACTCAACAATAAAGACACAAACTTCAAGGTAAATTTTTTCAAACATTTACTGAACACAAACACCATTTTTTTCCTTTTACACAGCAATATTGTTAGTTTCAAATTAGCTGGGCTATTAGGACTGTAGACTACCATGAAATTAAAAACAATTCTACATGTCAAACTCAAATAGAAAATGTCATGCAATATATAAATCACTAATAGACCTCTGGTGCAGTCAGCAAGTTTACTAAGTTTATTAAAGTCACGTAAATGGTTTGTTTGACAAAAGTGCACAATAGAATGACATCACTGGTTTGTTATAAATCACAGTGAATTACTATAATACAACCATTTAGTTCCTTTACATGGAGGATTGTGGGATGGGGTGCATATTACAAAGGACAGGATCTTTCAACACGTTAGGCCAGTCAGATTTTACTCCCCAATTATGTACCTCTGAAAAGATTGGTTAGCAAAGCTGAGGGCTTTTCCCCTCATATTTTCTCCTCTACCAGTCACTAAGAAATAACAAAAAAGCCATGCATAGATTTTACAACACTTGATTAAAAAAACAAAAACAAAAACAAAACAAAAAAAAACAACAAAAAAAAGATACAAAACCTTGTTCACTTCATCACTTGGCAAAGCTTGCATCTTTGCTCCTTCATTTTTCTGATTAGGCCATACATCATGTGACTCACCCCCCTAAATGAAAAGTTGTTAATAATTTAGCAATACGCACCCCTGCACACACATCAAGATACACTCCCCATAACCATCAAGTCAGTGTCCCTTCCCTACACGTTAACACAAAGGAACACACCACAAACCTAGGACTAGGGACCACATTTACTTTATAGTTTTAAAAATTAATATATCTATCACCACTATCAGCGTAGTATTTATTTTAGATCCCATACCTGGGGGAGGGAATGCTATATAACCCAGCCCATCTGAAGATTTGGGCAAATCTGCCAGAAATGTATAAGAAAGCCCTGCAATGAACCATACGTAACCGGGAGCTTTCTACTTTCCAGAGAGAGTATCCAAAGCAGAGCTGTGCATTTTCACAGTAGCAATGAGCACACAGCTTAGAATCTTCTGAACTAGTAAATTTTCATAGAGTAAAAACAGAGTTTAGATTTCTTTAACCCATTTTAATGTTATAGTATAGTCGGTAAGGAAAATAGCATAGTCATCTGTATATTGATACATCTGGCTAGCCTGAAAAAGAAGTTAAGATTTTTACAGAAAATCTATCATAAAAACAAGTCCTTTATACTTTTTTCCATCCACTCACTAGTTCAATGTTTCTAAAACCAGCAAACTGTAATCTAAGGTCCAGCAACTCACTCCTCACCCTGCCCCAGTCCAAACAAACAAAATGCTTCTGCTCGAATAATCCAAAATGGTCTTATTTATGAAGGAGCTGCCTTGACTGCAATGGAGACTGGTGACAAGGTGTTGTTCCCTTGGGATTTCAATTTTCAAAAACACTTGCCAAATGCAGAGTTCATTCTCAAGGAGCTGCTGCTTCCAAATCATATTTTATTTTACATAGTGCTATCATATCTAAGTTTCTCATAATTACTAGATATTAATCAATGATTGTATCATGAAACGAACCCTTCCTGGAAACCAGCAAGACCAAAGCTTGCTTTTTGATGTTTGTCTGTTGGAATTGCCCACAGCAAAGAACCTTAGACTGTGGCCTACTAGAGCAATCCAGAGTAGACTAAAAAAAACAATGTTGTGTCAGAGTTCTTATGCCAAAAATGCCCTCCTTCTTTATCAGTTGAGGGGATAGATTCGCTGCCTATTCCTTGAGTTAAGTAGTTACCTAAACTTGAGAACTCAATTTCACAAACTATATCAAAAGCACAAAACCAAGCTAGGTTTCGCATGTTTTACCCAGGGATTCATCCACCTGGGCCTCTAGTTCAACCAAATTTATGACAATTATTGATCAAGACAAAGAAGTTCTGATTGAATTTGTAATGTTATCAAGAAAGACTTACAACCCAAAGCATAATCTTACCGATAAGAAATAAAATGACAAAAAGGCTGGAAAATGGACAGCCTAAAGTTCTCAGAGAGCTGAGATACAAAACTACCACCTTTCTTGCCTATTTTTCTTATAAAAACAAAAAACAACAACAACAAAAAAACTTAAGCTTGGGAAGGGTTTGGCTAAACATTTTAAAATAATTCTACCAAAACAAATAAAAAACAGGCATGTAGATCACTTGTTTCAAGAATGGTTTTATACAGGTGTTTCACAATACAAATTTGGATTTATTTTACAAGACAGAATTAGATCCTAAGCAATATAGTATACAATGTACTACTATACTATCGTAAAAAGAAAAAAAATCTGTTACCATTAGCAGAGTTCGTAGTTTATTCCACTGTCTTCAAATTATTTCTCCAACTTTGTCAACATTTCAGTCAGCAGGTTTACTTTCTCTAGCATTCAGTCCTCCCTTCTCAAAAACACTATTATTAAATTTTGATGTCTAAATATATACATATAATTATTATCCTCATTTTATAAAATATCTAAAACAGTGATGGTCCTGGGTAGCCAACGCAATGAAATGTTTTTTAAAACATGCAACATTATCCAACATTTTAAGTTTTGGTGTTTAAAAATCATATACATTAATAATGGAACCAACTAAATATCAAGAGTCATAGCCATTCCTCAGACTGTCAAATAAGCAGGCCTTTTCTCAAATGTGTATGGTCTGGTCTGAACTGTGGAAAGGCGTGATTCACTCACCTTGAGAAGGTGTATTTTCTCTTTCAGTCCATGAGAGTTGCCAAAAGCAAGGTAAAGCATTTCCTTGACTCACACCAGGAGGATCAAGGCCAATAATTTTCAAATTAGGGCTCAAGTATCTCCCTTTAAAACATCCAAACAATCTTACTTGTAAAAATTGCAGGTTAGGAAAACAGAAATATATTACCATGACATAATTTACCATCAAAACATTCCTAACTGAGGCAAGAAGACACATGAAGTATAACTACGGTAGCTGTAAAAGTATCTTGTACTCTTGAGGGAAAAGTTTTTAAAGTTCCCCCTTCTAGTCCCTCCCACCCTTCAAAGTATTTCATTTTGTGGGGTATCACCATTTTATTTAAGGCCCCTAGGTGCAGATTTTGGCTTGGTCATTATGTTTTACACTGATCTAACTGCAACCTTTCGCTTATACTTCAAAGAGCAATATTCATACATAAAACTGAAACTTTTCAGGTTTTTTTTTTTAAGTTTGTATCTGATGTTGCTACATCATTATGTTTTTCATTAATGGAAAAAAAAAAAAAAGGCTGTAGATCTTCACTTACAGTACCATGCACTAACGAGTAGCTAAGGCATTCATTTGGCACTAGAGAGAAAAATACAGTTATAGCTAATTTTACTTTATCATTTTTAACATTAATAAAAATAGGTGTGTACCCTTTACTTGAATTTCTGTGATGCTTAAAAGATAGTCACAGAATACACTTTTAGTCTGACACTTAAAATGTTGCCATTTAAACAAAAAAACAAAACAAAACAAAAATCATAAAGACCTCTGTACAGCCTGTCAGAATAAGTGACATTTTGTGGTTGAAAAGTCTGCAGCTCTCAGACAGAAATATCTTTCAAAGTGGCATTGCAAATTATTTTCATCATCAAAAACATTAATTTCCTATACCAGACTAGTGATTTTTTTCTACTTCTTATTACAGACTAAGTAAACAAAGTGAAAAAATGAAAAAATATCCTGGTTCTTTTTCATCTGTCATACACACCTTTTTGGGGAGGCAAAAATAATGCCCTCTGGAAAAGGAGTTTCCAAATTTTAAAAGATACCACAGGGAAGGAAAGGGAGAAACAAAAAAATAAAATAAAATGTGGAACTATATATGACAATTTGTTTCACAAAAAGCACAGCATTCATAATTTTTACATGTCTGTGAGATGAGTCAAATGCAGACTGCTGCAATTTAGATAAACTAAACTATATTAAAACAGAGACTTCAAAGAATTTTAGAATTCAAAGCCTAAAGGCAAATAGTCCACCAATATTCTCTGAAAAGTTACTTTAAGATTATTACTACTTTGTATATGTCACCTAACATAATGCAACAATTTCAATGGATTTAACTTTATAAATTTGTAACTATTATTTATTAGCATATTTTTCAGATTAATCTGCAGCTATATTTTATTAAATCCTCCTAGTGTAATGTGTTATCACTCCACATAAATAATGGAAGAATGTAAATTACCTACAGCAGTTTGGCATGTGCAGAACACCTGCATCCCATTACTTTTAGTGTTCTTTTTTAGTCGTTTTTCCTCATGAAATCCTCAAACCTGCTGTAAGGATAACAGGCTGACAAAGGCTTAACAGAAATACTTTTGTAGGCAGTTTTCAACATTATCAACTTCAAATCATAAATGTTCCTTATTGCATAAACAAAATATTTTCTATTCATTCCTTACAAAAAGAAAAAAGAAAATAGTTAAGTAACCAATATTCAAACACCTTAGTTACACCTAAACAATGTGGCTTTGTTTAAAGTGTATCTGCAATCCATTACCATATGAGGCAAAAAGACAAAATACAGAACTAAGGAAGGATGAAAAGAGAGAAAGGTAGTGGAAAGAGAAGTAGAATTTATGAACACATAATTCTATTGTCTGTGATTAAAGTTCTTTACTTTTTAGCACCACATTAAACGATTTTACACATCCAGTCACTTAATGAAATCCAACAAACTCTTCAAGAGTTCTGGGGATCTGGTCTTGGTAGTTAATGTCATTAGCCCGAACTGCTCGGGCAGCCAGGCACTTGAGACTCATCTTCATTTGAGTTTTAAGTAGTATTTCAGATACCCCAGTTGTACTTTTGTCTAGCGGAGTCTTATTCTGTTTATTTGTCATGTCAGTGTGAGCGCCAGCTTCGACTAGGCTAATGATGATAGAGTGCAAGGTCAAAAAATCACTGATGGGCCTGTTGTACTGAACGATAATATGCAGGGCACTGTTCCCCTCATTGTCCACAGCATTCACCTCAGCACCACAGTCCAGCAGGAGTTTGGTGACAAGCGCATTTGGAAAGCTGCAGACATCATTGGTGTGGAAATCATCAACTGGGGTATTTGAATTGACAGCTAGATGCAGCAAGGTGAAACCTTCCCGAGTTCTGGGATCAAGATGAATCAGGTTGTAGATCTGCTTGTTAATTTTGCACTGATCTTCTTCACTGCACTGTGTTTTGGTGGAGATGCACACTAAATACAGAAAGGTATAGAGATTACATTCATAATTGTCCATAGCATTGTGGACATCAGCATCTGAAATATTTCTTACTCTGTTCATACTCTGTTCTATTTCCAAAACACTGCATCTCAAAACACATTCTATGTCTGGGGCCTTCACAGTTTCATTCAAATGTATCATCTGTGAGAAAACTTGAGCAAATCTAAGAAGATCCTTGTGGGTATTCCTGTTACCTTTCTGTCTGAGGTGCAGGGCGTGAAGCCACAACTTGATACACTGTTCAAATTCCATGTTATCTGCATAAACAGCTCCCCTGTAAATGATGGGATGGGAAACATCAATATTGTCGGCACCTAAAATCCGTTCCCGAACTATAAGGCCTTCCATATGAAGAGCATCTCTGTCTTGCCGAATGGATTCCAGTTCCTGAGGATTTCTACATTCAGTTCTATTCCCATAAGCATGGATTGGTGGGAGGACCTCTTTCTCAAGAATATTATCACCATCTTGAAACCTCTCCAACATGGCTAAGTATAAATAGTGGTATGTCTTCATGATGTCATAATTCTCACGGTCATTTGCAAAGGAGGCACCCAAGAGTTCCAAAGCTTCAATCCGACTTCTTCGGTCACAATCAGCGTGAGAGAGCAACAGTTCGACAACATCAGCTTTACAGCTTTCAGCAGCCACTTTTAATGGTGTCATCCCATGGCCGTTCACTACTATAGCAGCACGCCATTTTATCAGCTCTTTTACAATGTCTATGTGCCCAGCTTCAGCTGCAAAGTGCAATGCTGTGGCTCCACAATGTGCTTTAGCATTAGGATCAGCACGTTGTTCTAAAAGGTATCGGACCACATCAGTGTGTCCCTTATATGCTGCAATCATTAGGCAGGTGTTGTCGTACTTGTTGGCAATGCTGATGTTGGCATTATTTTCAACCAAGTATTTCACAATGTCCAGTCGGCCATCAAAGCAAGCTGCCCGCAGGGGAGTTGAGTTAGTTACTGTAGTGTGGTTCACATTGGCTCCATGACTGACAAGAAGTTTAACAACTTCAAAATGTCCTGCTCCTGCTGCACACCAAAGAGCAGTGGCACCATCAATGACATATCTATTTGTGAAAAGAACAAAGAATTAGAAACTGGAAGCCACATACCCTAACATAAGTTTAAAGAATGTATTCATTTGCACTGACCAAAACTTCAAAGTACAGAATATTAACAAAACATTAGTTTTGGTGAAAATAAAATCAAATAGTTAAAGTAAATCACTTTGCATAGTACTTGTACCTAGTATGAGTCCTATAAACATTAGCTATTACTGTTATTACCGAAGTATATAAACCTAAAGAAAAAAAAATTTCTACTAGCAAAAATAAATAAATTTCACGATTTCCAACCCTTCTTCAAATGATCATACACTGGCATTTTCGACATTTCAAAAATTAGACAGTTTTATTTGAAAGCACCTACTAATTATGCCTCATTAATATTCAATCTTAGTAAGTGTACTCCTCAAATAAGGGTTAGCACTTATTATTTTCAGAACTGGTTCCTACCATGCTTTCTTGTGATACATCCTTAATTCCCATATCTGTATCTAATATCTAAATTTTTGACAAAGTTGTGAAGTATTATGATACTGTGAAAACCATTTTATGGCTTCTACATGTCTAGATGTAGAAATAAACTACCAGATTTTTCTGACTTTTATATTTAACTCATTTAAAAAAGGCAATAATGAGATATTTTTGAAATACCATTTAATAATAAACTAAATGTATTTGCCAAAAAAAAAAAAAGTAAATAAATTTCAGAAAACATAGAGGAAATGTATGGAGATGTGTAACTTCTTTACCACCAAGCTGATGCACTGGCTCTTAAGAGAGCACAGCATATTCCTCCTTCTTAGTATTCCTTGGGTACCTGTTTCTCTAGTAAAAATGCCTCCCAATCCCTACATTAACAATGTTAGAAACTGCTTTGAGGAGAAAAGTATTTAAGCAGAACTTTGCCCTAAGATTATCTAAGCTAATCAAATATTATACTTACTCTATACAGCAAAGAGAATGAAACAATTACCACTCCTTCAACAATGTGGATCGCATACACATAATGCTGAGCAAATCAACTGAACATAGTACATATTATATTATATTATTACATTTATATACGTATATGTAGCGTTAGAAGTCAGGATACTGGTTACCTTTGAGGGGAGGCAGTGAATGGCAGAAAAAGGACTTTATTAAACAAACATGTTCTTTGTGAAACATTTGTATATACACTTTTAATTAATGTATTTAAATAATGTCTCTATATGTTATACATCAATTTAAAAGTCTAAAAAATCTATATGTATATGTGTGTATGTGTATACTGTGTGTCTATGTGTGTTCCTCAACTAATTCATTGGGGAAAAAATACTAACAGCAGGAAACAACAAGCGCTTTCCGAAAACCAAGGAGGTATCTTCCTTGAGCTTCAGTCAATGATTGGACTTTGAGGCTTCATAGTCACCACTTACTTACTGAGTGTCTAAGAAGTGCTAGGTTCACCACTTATATAAAATCAGCTTGCTAGGAGGCCAATCTTTCTGACCTTTTCAGTTTTTCCCCAACCTCCATTTCCCAACTTTTCATCCTATTCTTGATCATCAGACCTAAAAGTAGATTTTTGCAGGAGTTGCTCAGATCTACTGTGCTAGAACCAATAAAATAAGTATACATACGTGGAATTATGAAGGAAAAAGGTCAATCAAAAGTAATATTCACTAGAGCAATGAATTACCAAACACCTCACTAGTGAGTTTCTCACTATACAACCTTATAACATAAGTCAAATTAAACCTCCCATGAAGTGGGGGAAAAAAAAAAAAGAGTACAATCTCTCTGGCAAAATATAAACATCATAGTTTAACCCCAATTAACAATACCCCCAAAACAACACTATCTATTATTTCTGCTGAAAGTAAAAAACCCACTTTATAATAACTCAAAAGCAACTACTTATTCACTGTCAATATGACACAAATGTTTATAAGCAAAGCCTTAAAAGTTACATATGTAGTTACCTATGGAGGAAGGGTATAGGATTGACTGGAAATGTCTTATACCTTGATCTAGATAGTGGCTACATGGGTGGATACTTAGGAAAAAACTCATCAAATTGCACACTTAAAGTTGTGCTTTTTACTACAGGGAAGCTATACCTCGAAAAAAATAGAAGCCTACTTAAGTGTCTTTCAAATTTTTATATTTAAAATGCCATTTAACTGCTAATTTTTTAAACTAACGAATGAATCAAGAAAATAAGACATTACATCCATGATACATTTTAGTGGTTGCCAATTATACCTTCTGCAAACAATTCAGTTCAATTAAAATTCACTTTGTACATTTTTGTCATTATATCCACAGTTCAAAATATTTTTTCACTGCCAAAAATACCACTGACAACAGCAACAGAAAATATCAATATTTAGGAATAAATCTATTGAAAAATATATAAGTTCTCTACATTAAAAACTACAAAACATTCCTGAGATGAAGTCCTAAATAAATGGAGAAATATTCCATGTTCGTAGTTTAGAAAAGTCAGTAATTTTAAGATATCAATTCTCCCCCAAAATGATCTATAGATTCTATGCAATCTAAATCGAAATCCAGCAAGTGTGTGTGTGCGCGCGCGCGCGTGCAGACATGTATCCACACATACGTGCAGAAATCGAGAAGTCAATTCTAAAATGTATATAGAAACACAAAGGACTTAGAATCACCAAGATAACTTTGAAAGAAAAAGAAAATTGGAAGACAAACTACAGTGATTAAGATAGTATGGCACCAGCACAAGGATAGACCAATATCTCAGTAGAACAAATAAGAAGATAAAAAACTCCAGAAATAGATTCACACATACAGAGTTACTTGATTTATCACAAAAACTCCAGTGAAATCCTGCTAGAAAGTATGGTTTTAACAAATGGTGTTGAAGCAACTAGATGTCTGTAGGTAAAAAAAAATTAACCTTAACTGTACACAAAAATTAGAGAAGTAGCATAGACCTATGTAATATGAAAAGTTAAACAAAAGCTTCTAAAAAAAATAAGACTACCTTCGTGACCTTGGGATTGATGACAATTTCTAAAACAGAATGCAAAAACCGAACTAACCATAAAAGAAAAAATTTCATTTTATTAAACTTTATTAAAATTTAAAACTTCTATTCATCAAAAGAAATTGTGAAGAAAGTGAATCGGCAATAGATTCACAGGGAGAAGACATTTGCATTGGATATATTTGACACATCAATAAGAAAAGGCAAACAATCTAATTTAAAAAATAGGTGCAAAGACCGAAGAAGTATACTTCACAAAAGAAGATATCCAAATGACCAATAAATGTATGAAAAGATGTTCAAGATAATTACGCATCAAAGGACTGCAAATTAAAACCAGTAGTTACCAATACACACCCACCAGAATAGCTAAAATTAATAGGATTGACATGATTATACTAAGTGTTGACCAGGATGTAGAGCTAAGCAAACTCCCATTGCTGGTGGAAAAGGCCAGTAGAAATGTAATTTAGTTCAACCACTTTAGGAAAACTGTTTGGCAATAACTATGTAAGTTGAACATAGACCAACTCAATGATCCAGAGCAATTCCACTCCTTGGTATACACTGAAGAGAAATGAATACAAATGTACACCAGAAAACCTATACGAAAATATTCATAGCAGCTTTATTCATAATAGCCAAACACTGGAAACAACCAAAATATTCGTCAATGAGATAAGTAATTGCCATATATTCCTCCAATGGAATCATAGCATTAAACAAACAAACAAACAAACAAACAAACAAACAAACTACTGATACATGCGACTACGCGGATGAAACTCTGACAACAGTAAGGGGGAAGGAAACACAGAAAAGAGTATGCTGTTATAATTCCATTCACTGGAAGTTCAAGTATAGGCAAAACTAATCTATGGTGATAGAAGGCAGGATAATCATTATGTCTGGGAGTGGAAAGGAGGGCAACTGACTGAGAAAGAGCACAAGGAAACTTGTATAGTGATAAAAACATTGTAAATATTGATCTAGAAGGTGATTAATTACACACTGTACACTGAAGATTTATTCATCTTATTAAATGCCATATCTTAACTAAAAATAGATAGTTAAAAACAAAAACAAAAAAAGAGGCACAAATCAATTTAAAGTTTAAATAAACACAAATAACTAATAAATATTTCCAACGTGCCAAGTACTAATGCTTAATATGCAATATATCTAATTTAATTCTCATAAGACCCTCCTCCCAATTATCCTATGAAGTAGATACCATTAATATGCCCACTTTACAGATATACAACTAAAAGGTTTACATGAGATTTAAAACACAAAAGTCCTTTAGAAACTATAAAATGCATCAAATATAAGTATTCATAATCCATGTCATTATCAAACATTTGTTTCGATTTAAAAAGCATTTTTCAAACTATTAATATAACCTAAAAATACAGTTACTATTTAATAATATTTACATAGTTACAATGTTTTCTTACACCTTTAAAAACATAAAATTATTATATGCCAGGAACATGAACCTAAACTATCTAAAACTCAAGAAACATTACATTAAAGTAGGCATTCACATACATCATCTGTAACTCTAGAAATAACAATACAAGATAAATATGACCCTCATTTTAAAGATTAAAAAGGAGATGAAAGTAATTAAAATATTTTTCTGACAATCAAATTTCCAAGAATGATGTAAGAGTAAAAATTAAATTACAAGTATATACTTCACTTGGTTTTTATAAGTTTAATATTTTCCCTGATAAAGCCTAATAATTTCCATTTTTCTCTATTTTTGTATGACAGAAGCCTCAAAAAAGTTTCAATTATCTGTTTTCACTGAGGTAATTAAAATTCTTTAGTTTATGACAAATTCACTACAAACTGTATTTTAAAATGACTAGTCCTACAGAAACATTAGCTGTACTGCATTTTTAAATTCTAAGTCTAAACAAAAATATAAAACAGATTAAAGAGGATTATGATCCTAACATCTAAGACATTCCTTTGTCTATAAAATTCAACTAGAATTCGAAGCATATGCTGTCTCAAAACAAAATATAAACATGTTTATAATAGAAAATAAAAATATAAAAAATTAATGCAATTATTTATTTAGTGCCTATAGAAGCACTATAAAACAATGATCTTTCTAGACTCAATCCAAAATTGCAATGCAAACCCTCACCTTAAAAATCAAGAAACTATAATCTGATATTCACCTTTTTAAACTAAATGTATGCATCATATGATGGAGACATTTCACGATAAAAGATATTTCTGATCACAAGACTAAAGCTCAGCTATTTCCTGGTTCAATATGAAATAAAAGTCTGATTCAAGCATTTGAAAGAGAAATTAAAATCTATTACATGTAAATAATCAGCACTTTATTTCAACCAAAGTCCTTAAAATCATTTATTAGATCGAATGTAGTTCCTGGAAAAAGATACTGGCAATGGCTTTCTAAATGAAGTCAAATGATGCCCCTCACGCCTTTCTTCTACCTGGACATTCATTAAAACTGTTAGTACTAACCCTGACTTTAAAAGTAAGAATACGCAACAAAAAGCCTCAGAATTCCCAAAGGTCCTGTTCCCCTTCCCATCCATGTCTGAAAACCTCTTCTATTACAGGGGTTCCCACAAATTCTGGCACAGAGCAGTCAGGCCCTCAAAGCTCAAGCTAGTACAATATTCCATGGTCACATGACACTTCTCCTTTGTTCTGTTCCATTGCTATAACATTCTTAACATCTTCCCATTCTCCAACTAAAGGTTCTTCATTCATTTCCATTCATGTAACCTGTCTTCTTGTCCACTCATCTATGTCAATTTTGCCCTTCATATATTAAGCCATAAGTAAAATATCGAATGTACTCCTAAAAATGTGAACAAGGACTCAAGTATCATTGTGAAGTTTAATCTACCTGGGTGTTCCCTACCCCCCAAAAGCTCTATTATGAATCCATTTTGTTTTCTAAGGTATTACAGATGTTTTCAGGTAGAACATAGACTTTAAATTTTTAATGGTATTTTAATGTTTTAATGTCTCTCTCTCAAACACACGCACACACACCATACCAACCCCACAAGTACTGTTGCTTAAGTGAGACCTTTTAAAATATCTATATTAGGCAAATAACAGGATAGGTTGTGAACAATTTGGCAAAAAAACGTGATGGTACAAAAATGACTAAAAATTGGGAAACATTAATCTACTTCAGCATGCACAGAGAACCAGTTTGGCCTCACCTGGCCATGGGCCTCAAGAGCCAATAAAATCTAAGGATGGGGGGTTGACCAAGTACCTCAAAGCTACCCCAAAGGAATGGGTGAGCTTCATATTGTGAACACCTCATTCAAGCTAACATTTTCACAATGTCTGGAATGAGTACAAAGTGAAATCATGACATTTGCAAATAACACTCTATCTAGTTTTAAAATGCCAAAATGACTGGGATAAATGCAAAAGTAATCTCACAGAGTGGTGTGAGTGGGGAGAAAGGTAGCCGTGAACTCCAATTCTCCTTTGTTATAATTGGTAAGCTCCTCACAAGTAAAACTTTTTCTGTATCTTCCACACAATATGGCACAGGGCTAGGCCCATAATAGTTATTTAATTAATACATACTACACTACTTTAACATAGCAGCTAATAAGTTGATAATTTTAACAATCCATAAACAAAAAAGATTAAAGAATGCTCAGACAAAATCACAAATGACAAATATTTGACTGCAGTCTGACTCTTAATATTTTACACAAGGATCATCAAAATCTGGCCTCCAGCTCTCTCCAGTGTCCCACGATCTTTCTTAATTTCCCCAGCTTGAATCCCTTTCTGCAACTGCACTGACCACTTGTCATTGCAAGTGCACCATACTACTGGCCCTCTTCTTCACTTTCTGCTATCCTTTAAGGCTGTGAAGCCTTCTTTGATTCTCCCAGGAAATGCTGAGCACACTTCCTCTTCCTGTGCCCTCTCAGTAGTCCGAATGATTTCTATAATCCTAAATGGCATGGCATCTGCAAGTTCTCATTGATATACCTATTTCTCCTGCCGCCCCCAACTAGAATGTCTTCCTCCACAGTGAGAACAGTGTATTATTCATCTCTGTATACCCAAAACCTACCACAGAGAAAGTATTCAATAAATGTTTGTTCACTGCACCCCTTAATGTCACTGGCCAGTGCAGATTACTGGGCAAGGTAAGTTACTTTCTAGACTCAATGCTACATTTCTAGTCATTTCAGGTTCTTTTAATTACTACCTCAAAATACCTTTCTCTTTAATAATTAAGAAAGATAAGCAAAGCCTTCCCAAATGCTTTTTAAAACTGTTTTTTGCCACTATTCTCCTCTCTCCAAATAGGGTTCAGCAGGTTCCTTAGCATCACTGTTCCCAGCAACTATTTTTGCAGAGATTCATATCCCCATAGATGTATGGGTTTGGAATGCTGCTGGAAGTTCAGAGGTCATTCTGCTTCATTCCTCTCCTCTGGGTATAAGGCTGTAGGAATGCAGAGAGCAATAGAAAGGACACAGAAGCCAGTATAGGAAAGCAAACTGCATCAGGTTGCCATCTTTGGTCAACATGAAAGACCATCTCCTTAATGTATACAGAAGTGGTACCAGAGATTAACCACTACCATGGGCTATCATGTCATTAAAATGTAATACTCTAAAATATTTTCCTCTAATCTAAAACATAACAAAAAGCCTTTATTATTTAAACCTAAAAAGGAGTCTGTCAAATTTCAACAATGCCTTAGTCATCCTCAAGAAGTGACTTTTTAAATCAGGTTTTAACCAAGCAGTTTTTAATAACTAAAACTAGAGATATATATTTTTACGCTTGGACCACAACCGCCTCAAAAAAAAAATGTCAGAATAACTTGCTTATGTACTGGCACAAGTCAACAAAAACAAGTGCAATCAATCAAGTAAAATCTTTATGCCATTGTAAAATACTTATGATCACCCAGCACATAAAAGAGGATATTAAACCTACAAATTTGGCTCAACATTATCATACCCCAAAAACATGTTCAATTAAAACAAAAGGGCAAATTTTAACTATGTCAATTTAAATTTTTGAACTCCTCACCTCCAGTAACAGTAAATTATCAAGCTTCCCAACATCACAGGACAACATGTAATTTAATAATGGCATCATCTGCTACACCCGGTCCAGTGACATTTTTGCAGTCAACTTATCTACCCCCAGCAATGTGGAAGAGTCGGAATGTCTGGGGATGTATGGTTGCATGACAATTTCTCAAGAGGCTGGAGCTGCTTCTGGTTCTAGGGGCTTATTTTGACCTTAAAGCCCCAGAAACCCACTGAGGGCTTTACAGGACCACTCACTTGCAAGGGTAAAAATTAGCTGGCCAAATAACTCATCAGAGGTCTTCAACGTTAATTGCCGACCTCGTTCATTTCTGATCTCGATTACAACCTCAATACTGATAAAAGTAAAACCTGAAAAGGCAGCCACCTCTTCCATACTGCTTCTTCACAGGCTATCTAAAGAACATCGATCAGGCGTCAAGACAGAGGGTGTGGCCATTTTCCTATAGAGAGAATAGGATGTAGGGGCCGATGAGGATGAGCAGCAAACCATGGGATGGAGTATTTACCCTGGAAGATGAAGTAGGCATTAATGGGGATGGAAGAGGTACAACAAGGGAGAAGTGATACCCCCATGAAGAAGAGTAAGGGTAGGACCCGTAAAGTGGTAGGTCCGCGCGCGTGGGAGAGGAGGCTGGAGTTGGGGTGTACCTACCCGTCGAAGCGGACAGTGCCAGTCTGCTGAGTCTGCACCCGGTAGTGTTCTAACAGCAAGCGCACCACCTTGGCGTGGCCATTGCGAGCTGCGATGATGAGGGGCGTGGAGCGCTGCCCTCCCTGCTGGCTCACATAGCCTAGCAGATAGCGGATATCGCTTTCAGACCGGTTGAGAAGCAAGGCGGCTAGGGTCAGCACCTTGCCCTCACTGGCCGCTTTGTATACATAGCCAGCCAGGCCTTCCATGGCCGCCGCCAACTCCAACACCCGTTTGGTCGCCACCGCTGCTGCTGCCTTGCGCCCCCGGAGGCCGCGTTCGCCAGCGCTTCAAACCTGGGCCCTCACAGCCCATTCAACAGGGCGCCGTCGCCGCCGCCGCCGCCGCGCCCAAGCTGCTGCGCGGCCCGAGGAGGGTAGAGAGGCAGAAGTGGCGGACTGCAGCCGGGGGCACGTCCGCGACTCAGCCCCAGTAGGCAGGAGGGCGGTCAGGGCCACCCCCAAGGCCCCAGGCACGGGCCATGGGCCGAGGGGATCTCCATGGCGGCCGCCGTGCCGGGCCTCAGGCCGGACCCCTCCTTCCTGCGGGCTGCGACAAGCGCGTGCCCGAGCTACGGGTCGCCGGTGAGGTCCTAGTCGAGCCGCGCGCGCCCCGGATGGCGAATGATGGGCGCGTCTCACCCTACAGGGCCCGCCCGGCCTAAGGCCTGAAACTGCCTCCGCCTCCGCCTCCGCCTCCGCCTCCGCTCTGCGTCCTCCCTAGCTGGAGGAAACCTGCAGGCCCTCGCCCACCGGAGCTCAGACGTGCCAGGCGCTGTCGATGGCTTCAGAACTCCACGCGTGGGAGGCCTCAGGAGCGATGCGGAACGCTCCCGCGGCAGCAGCCCCGGACCTCGGGGCGAGGAAGAATGCGAGCCTCTGCAGACATGGCCGGGAGGGGGAGGGTGCAAGCGGGAGGGACGGTTAAGTGGGGTGTCTCTTCCAAAGTCGACCGGCTAGCAAACGAAACCTTGGTAAAGAGAGGTTCTGCTGCGCGAAATTGGCCCATCTCCAATTAGGGCCTGGATGTCCTCAATGCCCTTGACGCCTGGAGCCTCCCCCTCCCCTCACACGGCCCTGGGGGTCCCTAGCTAGGGGCGGAGACAGAGTGAAGGCACTGAACCTTTACTACCGGTGGTTTAGGGAACCCGTCTCATTTTACCATAGATGGTATAGGGACAGCCTCTGTCTCTGCACTCGACTGGAGGCCCAGGGAGGGAGTTTCGGCCACCTGGAGGGGTCCATATTTGGAAAGGGGTGGCTTCTCTTAACTCCTGAAATGTTGGACGACTTTGAGAGCCACTGCACCAGGCTCTGAGAAGGGACTGGAAGTCTGGCCTATCCTGCCTGGAGAGGGGTATTAAGTGTGTGAGAAACGTTGAGGGACAAGTGTAACTCATCCAGGTGGAAAGGGGAGAGGTATCCTGAGAAGGAAGGCGAGGTCTGTGTTCAAATAGACCAGGACTCTAATCCTAAGCCTGACAGAATCTCAGATATTCTCCATAACCTCACAAGATTGTTAAGGTTTGTAAAGATCATTTATCCAACAAACGCTAGAAATCTGTTTTGTACCAGGTTCTGCTTGGCACTAGTGATTCAGTGACAGACCAGATAGATACCATGCCTTCCCTTCAGAGCCTTGTGTTGCTGTGGGGAAAACAGACAATATATAAACAAATGAAAAGATTAGTTAGTATTATTACCATTTGCTATGAAGCAAATGAAATGGAGTGATGGGGGGAGTTAATTTACTGTATGTTGTCAGTCAAGACCTCCATGACATGTAACAAGAATAGAGGGTATTCTAGGGAGCTAGAATACCTGGTACAAAAGCCCTAAGGAGGGAACAGTCTTGAGTTCAGAAACTAAGATAAGCATGGCTGCAGCAGAGGGGGCCATAAATAGGAAATGAAGTCAGCAAGATGCAAGTCATGTTAAGGCCTAATAACCCATGGTTAAGTATTTAAACTCTACTCATAAAAGTTTCATGTGAGCATTTGAAGAGTTTTAAACAGGAGAATGACAAGAGATAATTTGTGTTTTTAAAAAGATCACCCTGGCTGCTGTGTGGAGAATAAACCCTAAGACGAAAGAGTACAAGCAAAGGCCATTTAGGGGGAAGGTCTTGGACTAGGATGGTAGCAGTGGAGGCCATCAAGCTCCTGGAGCAGTCATAAAAACTATAAGCTCGATATGGAAGTTACTTCCAAATCCCCTCAACAGTCCCACTCCCTTAACCGCCCACCCAAAGGACAACATCTACCATAGAGAACGAACAAATACATTTATTTGTCCCCAGGGACTAGGCTAGGCTTAAGTTTACGTAAAGTATTTCATTTGAACTTCACTATTCCAATTCTAATTGACAAAAGCCTCACCTCAGTTTCCCAGCTATTATTGGGAGTTTGGGCCACTTCTCAAATTCTCTCTTTTGTTTTGCAGCACAACCTTACCTATTTGCAGAACCCTACACAAACATACTCTCCCCACCTTACCATATAAAAACAACATTGGAAGTGAGGGCCGAAGATGAGTTTCTTCTGAAATAGCTAGTGGACAAGAGGTGGAAGCTGGTTGGTTTCATTCTGGGGCTTCAGAGTTTGAAGAAAACCTAATTCTGGTCAGGCTAACCAGGTTCTTTTGCCTCTGGGGACTTGGCAGTGATACATTTAGATGTATGACCTGGGGACTCTCTTCCAACTGATTTTCTTCTTCCATCTGACTTTTTGAAGAAAGGGATCCAGGCACTGGCCCCTTCTTCCCTTCAGTTTTGTTTTCTGAAGGAGACCCGATTCATCCAGCTATTCATTCCTCCTCATACCCTTGTGAGATAAAGAGGTTCATCCTAGTGCTAACGCCTCAATTCAGTGATGTAACTGGGTTGGTGCTAGGAGGAATGACTGGATAGAAAGTCATGCCAGAGGACTCAGAACTTGCACTGCATGGCCTCCTCACCCAGATAGGAATACACTTCTGCACCAATAGGCCAAGGTCAGGAGCCTTGAGCTGTTTTTTTCTTCTATAGTTATCATAGTTACCTAGTATAGAGTTCTGGGATCCTTTGGTTGCTCAATAGCCATTGGTTGATCAGGACTATTTGCTTGCCTCTATTTACCTGGGCTTGGCAAGTGACATGTCTGTGGTTGGGTTGTGTAAATCTGAAGAGGGACTGTGTAAACAGAACAAGGCTGCTTTTCCAAAGGCCAAAGCCCAGAAATAGTTACTTGTGTTTCTGACCTATTTCCCTTCTTCTTGACAGAAAGCTACTGAGCAAATGAACAATAATAAAATGTAACTGTGAGTAGTTATGTCCTGATGGAAACTGATTTGCTAATAACAAACAAACAAAAAAAATGCAACCTTTCAACCAGACCAAAGACAGGGCCCACCTCCAGCACTTTGCTTCCTGGGGTTGTTTTTTTCTTGTCACCCCTCTGAATGGCCTCAACCAAGTCTTCTCTCTCTAGCTAGGATCTCACCCAGAGGTACCTAAGGCTTTCTATGGTCATGATCCCTTCACTTGGGCCAAGGTGCCAACTAGCTCATCTGACCAATCATCCCATGCTAATGGGGAAGGGCTAGAAGAAACCCTTCCCCACTACCACCCTACACACACCCTTGACATTTCTCAGTCCTCTGCAGGAACACAGTTCTAAATCCAAACCAAATGCCATCTCATCCTAGAAATCTTCCTTGATTTTGCCCTGAGCTCTCTACCACTTTATACCTCATGGGAGTCTTATCTCTTTATAATAATAACTGATGTCTATATAGCACTTTATGGTCTACAAAGCACTTTCTGATTTATCTATTTCAGCCCCCTCTTCCCAGATTTCTCAACCATCTTCTATAACTGGGAGGCACAGAGCACAGTGGTTCAGCACTCAAGCTCTAGCCTCACCTCTGCCAGCATTCCATTTCCACCACTTGCTAGCTACCTAACTTGGAACAAGTTGCTTATTTAACTTCGCATCTGTCTCATCTGTAAATTGGGGATAATAATAGTGCCTCTCCTATCTAGTTGTTGTGAGAGTTGAATGAGATAGACAAGCTCGGACACACACGCGCGCGCGCACACACACACACACACATACACACACACTAAGCAAGCAACTCAGTCACTGTTCGCTATTGTTATTCACTTATCCCAGACCCTGTGGGAATAAACAAAGCAAATCAGTTCTGTCATCAGTAAAAATGAGTTTAAACCAGATAATCTCTAAGCTCTCTTCCAGCTCCACCAGGTTCTGATTCTACCATGAGTCACAGTTATTTATGGGCACATCTTAGCTTTTCTTGTCTGTAACAACCTCCTAAAGGCCCAGCCCTTAATAGAGAGACAGTAGGCTGTCCTGCCAGGTCGATGTTAGCATGTTACAATAGTCCTTGCCTCAACCAGGCACTGGCATGAATAAACGAGAAATTCCTGAATAGCATTTAGCATTGTGCCTGGCCCTAAATAAGCTCCTAATAAAGCATAGTTACTATTGTCCCATCTTACAGTGAGGCTCTCCAACATGGTCTTTAAAAACAGATTCTGCAGCCACACTGCCTGGTTGACCCTAGTGCTGACCCTGTGAGACCTTGAGTAAGTGAATTAACCACCCTGGGGTTCAGTTTCCTCATCTGTAAGACGGACATGATAATAACAGCACATGCCTGTTAAGGTTGTTGTGTAACTCAAATGAGTTAATAATAGAAAGGCACCTAGAACTGGACTTAGCATATGCTTGGTATATGTAAGTGCTTTTCGTCACTGTGTACAGATGAGGAGACCCAGGCTCAGAGATATCAAGTGACGTCCCCAAGCAGTATGGAAGTTGGGATCCAGATCTAACTAGGTCCCTGGCTGATTCCAGAGCCTAATAGTAGGATTTGGTGCTGGCCCAGGTGATCCATGTACATTTTAACAGGAGCCTTTTCTAATGGTGGAGATCTCAGAAGCGGAGGACAGTGAGTTAACACCAGAGATCACTGGGGTGAGAAAGACCATAGGATGCCCTCAAATCATACCAAAGGAGTGGTTTTTTCCTTACCTGTGTCTAGCCATTTGGCTTTAGCATTCCATCAGGGCCACAGCCCAGAAGCCCATACACATGGTCTATGCCTGCCCTCTAGCCTGGAATCTGCAGTGAAACCCTCACTGTGGACATTGAAGCAACCCTCAGCTTCTCAACACAGACCCTCGCGTTAAGGTGTTTTCCATTTCTGAGGCATGATTCAGCCCTGGAAACAAGACAAGACAGGCACATACCAGAGGAAGGAGGGCTGGGTGGTGGATAAAAGGGAAGAAGAAAAACAAACAGAGGTTAGAGTTGGGTGGGTCTCACAGCTGCTGAGCTGCAGGGGGAGGGGAGCAGGAGCATGCGGATAGAGTGGGCCTGCTGGAGGAACAGCACAAAACGCTGCCCACTGACCAATTTATCTTCCTTGCAGTCAAATTTATTGATTTACACATGAATCCAACTATGCTTCTAAAGTCCCAGAAAAATATTAATAACATTTAACATTCGTGTAGCACAATGATTTTCAAAGCACTTTACACAAATAATCTTAATTTGTTTTTAAGAATAATTTGATTCTCTTATTACAAAGCAACATATAGTTATTGAGGAATACTGAGAAGTTTTTTGATGTAAATTTAAATTTTTCTAATATATTGTACCACTAGCAATGTTTTCAGAAAATTTCCAACTACTCTTTTTTTTCTAATCCCACATATACATATATAGTTCATTAAACAAAAATAGAAGCTTACAACATAAGGAGGTTTTTTGTTTTGTCACTTAACATAAAATCACAAACATTTTCTATGTCACCAATCATTCTGTTATAATAATTCATAATGACTGCATTCATCAGCATAGATGTGCCACAATTTCTTAAGCCATCCATTACCTAAATTGTCAGACATTCAAGATGTTTACAAAAATATGACTATTATAAATAATACTGCCATGAACATCTTCTTACTTACAGTTTTGTCTCTATATCTAATTATGACATAATAATAAATTTATGGTAATAGAATTACTAGCTTGAAAGATTTGAATATTTCTGAGTACACACAGCAAATTACTCTCTAGAAAATATATTCAGTTTACACTCCCACGGACAAGATGTAAGAATGTACATTTCTCACTCTCTGTTTTGAGTCCGTGAGCCAGTGAGTTAGGTAATAGCATCTCGTGTTACAGAGGAGAAAAACTGGGCACAAAGTGATTAGCTGGGGTTCATATAACTGAGACCCAAATTCTAGTTCCTAGAGTTGGTGTCAGGGCCCTTCTCACTCCCCTTCCAGACAAGGAGAGCTCCGAAGAGGTTTTCCTGAGTAATGGAGTTGTATGAAAATTTCTTTTTATATCAATGCTTGTTGGTGAAAATATTTTTAAAAATCTTTAGCTTGTTGACCTTATTTGTGCCATAGACCCCTTTGGCAGTCTGATTCAGCCTACCAACCCCTTCTTGGAATAATGTATTTATATGCATATAATAAAATACGTAAGATTATAAAGGAAACCGGTCACATTAAAATGTAAAAGCAAAATGATGATGTAGTAATACATCTGTTCCTTTATAAATGCATTAGTGACAAGGTCCAATACTACATGTTGGAGAGGCAGTCCACCATGGCTCCTGAATGTCCCTGAACATGCTTGCTGAGTGTGCCAAATTGCAGGGCTTATCCATTGCTCCATACTGAGCAGTTTGGGTAGTTAGTCACTTAGACAACCAGACTAGCCTGTTTGCTGCTTGCTTTATTTGCTGCTTGCTCAAAAAGTGCTAGGACTTTGGTCCTAAATTCCTCTCTTGTGACATAATCTACTACATGTGCTCATGTCACCTGGCTCTCCATGATGCCCTGTGGGAATTAGAGATCAGGGAAATAGCACAATTACGATGAGAAACTCTGGCTACTGCTTTTGCTGTGAGTAATAAAGCCTTTTTATCTGAGATCCAGGAGTTTCGTGTCTTCTGTCATTATCCATGAAACTATGGCAAGCTGACTTGTTAGCATGCAAGCAGGGTAAAATCTCAGAGCCTTCGCAGTTCTGACTCTACAATAATTTCAAAGTGATGGTGAGCATAAATGATATTTTAAGAATATGCAACAGCTATAATGCAGACTGAAAATACTTGTAATTTTTACTGGTGACAAAGTCACCGTGGTTTGTTTCTTACATTCGTAATGAAAGGAAATACTAAGTTTCAGTGAAAGTATTATGAAAATAAGTGTCAGTTTTCTCTCATTCGAGTCCATAGATTTTGTGAGAACTCTTGTCTACTGCCAATTCCCCAAAAGGACACCAGAAAAAACTGTTATTCGGGCAAGTAAGTCTAAGTCTGTTAAGCACTTACTGCATTGAGGGAGAACACCAACTTGATACTATTATCTCAAAAGGGAGATGTCAAGAAAGGGTAGTTATAGAATTTGGGGGTCTAGGCTCAAATGGTTTAAGGTGGTTTTTCAAAGCAAGAAATTGATGGGGACTGGGTACGGTTTGTGACATTTAAGAGAGTTTAGGATTTGTAGACACAGAAAAGTGAGTGTTTTGACTCAAAACTTTATAAATAAACTTAATCACATAAATGAGATCTTGCCTATATAAGAAGTCATGGTCCTGATAGGAGAATAGTCACCTGCCCTGTACTGGATGAGCAAAGTATTTACCCAAATAAATTAATTTTTTGAAGCACGCAATTCATTTATTCATCTTCCTAGGCAAGAATTTCCTGGAACGATTGCGTCATGTTGATAGGGTAGTCTCAGTTCTTACTCAATAAGACCAACATATCCTGAATCCACTTTCTCACAAAAGTAGGTGCCTGCTTATTTTTGTCTATTTTTGCTGTCTGTCCTTTCCATACTGCAAGTTTACTGTGGGCGGGGCATACATCTTAAACTTACGATGTATAACATACACTATTTAATATATTTCAGTTTATTTACTGCTTTTTAAAAAACTTAATACTGCATCATAAACATTTTTCCACATATTATACAATCTTTATAAAAACTATTTCAGTGGTTCTATTATTGAACATTGGTTGTTGGGAATATACCCTTAGCTAGATTCCAAGAAATGGCATTACTAAGACAAAAGGGGAAAATATTTTAAGACCTTAGTAAACATTACCAATTGCTTTTCTAAATCATTTTACCAACTTACACACCTTTCCAGCCACATATGAGAAACCTTACTCCACCAAACTCTCCATAACACTGGATATTAATATTTTTTAAACATTTGCTAATTTGATAGTATAACATTTATCTTGCTTTTATACAGGTTTATATTTGATTCCTTAAAATGTTGGGATTTTGAAATATACTTGTTTCCTAGTTCTATTTAATTTTTGAAATTATTTGTTCATTTGTTTCATAATTGGTACTCAGGTCTGCAGGTGCAGAGAATTAGTAAATCACACTTCTCAGTCCATAGTTTATTGTCCTCAACAGGTTAGTACAATGACTCTCTCAAAATTTTTCTTTTTTCTCCCTTCTTCTCTAATATATATATATTATATATACACGTATATGATATATGTACATATACATGATATATATATACATATATATGCAAAAGAAGCCACACAGAAGAGTAACTGCTATATGATTTGATTTATATGAAGTTCAAAAAGAAGCAAAACTAATTTTTGATGATAGGAGTTATGCTCTATTATTGGTTATATGAGTATACTCATTTGTAAAATTCCTTAAATTTAGTATACTTAATGTTTATGCGTTTCCCTGTATGTAAGTTATACACTAACAAAAATGTTTGCTGAAAAAAAACAATATGATACCTTTTTGTCATACATGGGGATGTTTACTTAATGAGGATTCCTTTTGCTGCACAGTTTTCCATATGTATATAATATTCAAATAATTAAATTTCTTTTTTTTTAAATGCCCTCCTTTTGATCCTCATATCTATTGATTCTTTTTCCTTTTTTGTTCTTTACATCAAAATTCCTGAAGAATTATCTGTACTCATTGTTTCTAACTACTTTCATTTCAGTCTCTCGCTCTTTTTTTAAATAAACTTTTTGATTTGGAAAATTTTAAACATTAACAAAAATAGAGAGAATTGAAGAATATGCATCACTCAGATTCAACATTTACAAGCTTATCGTTATTCCTGGTTCATCCATACCCCATCCTTCACACACTCCCATTGTATTTTTTGGAAGAAAATCTTAGCCATTGTATCACTTCACCAAGAATAATTTTAGTATATATCTTTAAAAGGTAAGATTTTTTTTAACATAACCATAATACTATAAACCTAAAAAACAATACCATAATACCTAAAATATATTATAGAATATCATCATAACACAATATTTTTTTAAAAGTTAACAATGATTTCTTCATATTGTTAAATATTCAATCAGAGTCAAATTCCCAACTGTCTCATAAATGGTATCACCTCTTTTTATTGACTCGACATTTAAATGAGGTCCATAAAATTGCATTTGGTTCTATGTACCTTAAATTTATTTTAATATAGACATTCCCTGCCCTGTCTCTCTTTTTTTTTAATTTTAAATTACTTACTGAAGAAACTAGGCCATTTGTCCTATAGTGTCCTACAGTCTGGATTTTGCTAATTGTGTCCCTTTGATACATTGTTTGACATGTTCTTCTTATCCCTATATTTTCTGTAACTTGATAGTTAGTTGGCAGGTAGACCTGGATATGGACGTTTAGGAAAGAACAATTCAGAGGTAGTGCAGTGGTCTCCTTTCAGGAGACACAGAATGTCTAGTTCTCTCTTTCTCACTTCATCTCTGCCTCTCTTTTGCAACCATTAATGATTGTTGCCAACATCTATGATTTCCTTAGTGGTTGCATTATTCCTTCTTTATTTTATAGCAAGAATATTTTTAAAAAGAGAAACTTCCTCTCATCAATTATTTGGCTATCCGTGAGATACAGTTTACATAGAAAAAGCAGGTCATACTTGATTCTTTCCTTTCGTTTTCCAGTTTTATTGTTTTTAAAATAGTGAATTATTTTCTTAACATCCTCCAAAAGTGAACATTGAAGATTTGGGGGAGGTTTTATCATATCACAAACTCATGGATTTAAATGAACTTTATATATTTCCATTTGTTCTCAATGATGGAAATGCCATTTTAAATCTATCATGTTGTCAAAGATCAAAAAGTTTGAAAACATACAGTGTTGGTTGGTGAGGCTGTGTAGATGGTTCAACCTCTATGGACCACAATTTGGCAATACAAAACAAGTTATAAATACATTTCCTTTGATTCGAAGATTTTAATTTTTGGAATTTATCCTACAGATACACTCAGATATGTGTAAAGTGACATATATACAAAACTATTAATTGTAGCCTTTGTTTATTTTAGCAAAAAATTAGAAAAAGATATTCATTCACCCATGTTCATAGTGGTATTATTCGCAATAGCCAGAAGATTGAAGGAACTCAAATGTCCATGATAGATGAATGAATAAGCAAAATGTGGTATATACATATTCAGTGTTAACAAGGTAGAAAATTCTGTCACAAGCTACAGTGTGGATGAAACTTGAGGACATTATGTTTAATGAAATAAACCATCACAAAAAGACAAACTGTATGATATCAGTGAAACTCATAGAAACAAAAGGTAGAATGGTGGTTACCAGGGGCTAGGGAGGAAGAAATAGGGAGTCGATGTTCAATGGGTGTAGGTTTTAGTTTTGCAAGATGAAAAAGTTCTGGACAGTGGTTGCACAACAATATAAATATACTTAATGCTAGTGAGCTGTACACTTAAAATGGTTAAAGTGGTCAATTTTAGGTTATGTATGTTTTACCACAATTAAAAATTTACAAACTTGCAGGCCATACTAAAATAGGTGTTGGGCTGAATTTGGCTCATGGGTCATAGTTTGGTAATGCCTGACTTAGGGTATTAAACTAAATACAAATATATATGCTTGTCAATGCATAGAATTTGTCAGTACGAATATAGAAGCAGCTGATAACAGCAGTGGCTTCTGGGAGGGAAATTGGATGTTGGCAGAAATGTGAGGGAGAGTGACTTTTCACTGTATATTCTCGTAAATCCTTTTGGGGGCGTTTTTTTTTTGTGGAAAAATACTATAACATTAAATTTGACATTGCAATAATTTTAAAGTATACAATTCAGTGACATTAAGTACATTCACACTGTTGTGTAATTTCAACACTATCTAATTCCAGAACTTCTTCATCGCCCTCAATGAAAACCCTATACCCATTAAGCAGTCACTCCTCCTCTCCCTGTGCCCTTTAGTCACTGGAAACCACCATCCTGCTTTGTGTCTACATGGATTTATCTATTCTGGATATTTTGTATAAATGAAATCATGTGCTATGTGGTATTCTGTGTCTGGCTTCTTTCATTTACTGTAGTGTTTTTAAGATTTAGCCATGTTGTAACTGGTCTCTGTACTTCATTACTTTTATAATTAAATAATATTTCTTTATCTGGATATACCACAATTGCTTATTCATTCATCTGTTTTGGCTATTGCCAATAAAGCTGCTATGAACATTCATGTACGAGTTTTTGTTTGAACACCTGTTTTTAATTATTTTGATTATATACCTAGGAGTGAAATTGGTGGGTCATATGGTCATTCTATGTTTAACTTATTGAGGAAAACTACCAAACTGTTTTTCCACAGTCATGTACCTTTTTAATTGTATATTGCATACATGTGCTACCTATCCAAAATACATTTTAGGATAATCTTTTTTTGAATATTAAAAAGTAAATTAAGTGGTGGTATACAAATTTATGACCTTTACAATCTAACCCAGGGTTTAAACTCACTATGCTATTATAATGTATAACATTTCTCTCTGATTTAACAGAGTTTAATATCTAAAATTAATTTTGTAGTTGTTTGTTAAAGGAGTTAAATTAGTATGTAGTCGATATGTAATAAAGTATTAGAATGCAAGTATGGTGATCAAATAATCATAATTCTGGAAAATTTAATGACTTGACAAAGTTACCTCTCTTCCTACTGCCCTAATAACCCAGGTTGCTCAGAAAATAGATTTGTAGAAACTAAGATGCCTCCTGGAAAGAGAAAGATTAAGATCTACTTTCTTTCCTTATAAGATTTGTAGTAAATTGGAAAAAATGACCACACAGATTTCCCATTCCTGTACAAGAGCCCCTTTGCAGAGTGACTTTGCACCTTCCTCCATTAAGAGGTGGAGTCTCTCTCTCTCTGCCTTTTGAGTCTAGGCTTGGCCAGGTGACATGCTCTGGCCAATGGCACCTTAGCAAATATGACTAAAGCTAAGGCGTGAAAGTACTTACACTCTGGGTTTTACTCTTTGGCTGCTCTTTGAAATCTGGAGACTGTCAGGCCAAGAATCCTGGGGTGCCAAGTGGAAAATCAGAGATTGCGTAGAGAAGAGAGTTGAGTATGACTGGAATTTGCTGTTATCGAATGAGAATCACAAAGGGAAACAAGGGAGTTCACTATTCATGGGAGCGACCATAATAGTGGACAATGATATTAAAAATGGGTAAGAAGGGAAGGCAGGAAGGTAGGGAAGAAAGAACAGAGAAAAGATGGTAAGATCAATCAATTGTAGGTCCTACTGAATCAGTTGTTGGACTTGGGGTGCCAGAGGGAATGAATGGGACAACTAGAAGGAGTGATCATAGTCTAGGATGCTTGAAATTGAGATTATGGAAGCAGGACCGGCTACATAATTTGTGGGTCCAATGCAAAATGAAGACACGGGGCACCCTTGTTCAAAACGCAGGAAAAAGCTTCTTCCTTGCTTCCAGCCATCTCTCTTGACTTGTCATGGTCTTTCTATTTGCTACTTAATGTCTAAGTAAAGAAAATATTTTAATTTTAATTATATTCATAAATTTTACCATACATCTTTATATTGTGCAATCCTGGCTTTAAATGCAAATATCATAGTATTTAACTCGCACGTGAAATAACCAAAATTACAGCATATGCGTGTTATGGCTTGTCCCCAGAGGGAGCCTTGAGCTGTACGGAAGAGACAAACACAGAAAGGCTGAGGAAGTTTCTAAGGAGGAGAGAGAGTATCCCTCACACCCCTGCTCCAAATTCAGAGCCAGACTAGGGCGCGCTGCCATTGGCACGCTGACGCTCTAGGGGTGAGCGCAACCGGCTCTTGGGGTCCGCCTCTCTTTCCCCGGGGGCGCAGATCAGCCCACGCCAGGTACGCGCGAGGGCGCTCAGGGCTGCGTGCTTTTGGGTTCCAGCTCCAGCCGCGGCTGACTGCGGTGTCACGCTCTGGCTGGACACAGTCTGGAGAAGTCAGGCCAGGTGTCTCTCCTTCCCAAGGGTCCGTCGCCCCAACCAGGGCAGACAGGCAACCCCCGACCGTATTGCCAGGTCCGCGCTGGTCGCGCTCTGCCCCTGGACATGGGTGGATGAGAAACCCTGCGCTGCCAGTCAGGGAAAGGGATGGCCACCACCATACCCTGACCCTCACCCTCCACATGACGGCGCCCAGCACCTTGCTGGGGACAGAAAGTGGCAGCATCGCGGGGCGGGGCCCGGGACACCGGGAGGCTCGGGAGCCATCCCTGGGAGGCGGCAGGAGATGGGACAGCGCACCAGCCACGGCTTCTGGCCCCTGTCGCATGCTCTAGTGTCCTATGAGACTTCAGTTCTAAAACTGAAATTCAAAAATAAAAATAAGGATGTGAAGACAATGACAGCGGAGCATCAAACCAAATTCGAGGCCCTATGAACGTGGGGCCCTGTGCCATTGCACTGGCCACACGCCCAGGAAGCTGCCTCCCCCTGTAAGTATCAGAGGTAACATCTAGGCTGGTGTTGTCCGATAGAAGTAAAATATGAGCCAGGCATGAAAGCCACGTATGTCATTTAAAATTTTCTGATTAAAAAAAAAGAAAATTTAAAAAGAAACAGGTAAAATTACTTTTAACAATATGTTTTAATTTAACATCTAAAATATTATTTCGACATGTTATCAGTATTAACAATTATTGAGACCTTTTACTTTTTTTTTCTACCTAGACTTCTAAATCCAGGGTGTATTTTACACTTACAGTACATCTCATTTTAATTCAATTGGTGCATGTGGCTAGTGGCTAATGTAGTGTACAGGGCAGATGTAGAGAATGAAAAAGGAAGTGAGTGGCTGGAGTACTGTGTGTACTGTTGCCACTTGGTGGCTTAACATTGGTGGCTAAAACAGAAATACCTACCAACATGTGTCAATCACATCATATGAATGAGCAATTTAGCACCTGAATTTCTGTGAATGATTTTGATGACTATTGGGCGGCTATTTTAACATTAATTGTTACTAAATTTAAAAAATCTTCCTTTAGGTATTGTAACGGTATCTTCCAGATATTCATTAAATAGTGGTTCTAATGCTAATGCTGAAAAACAGCCATAAATCAATAAACAGAAGGGTAAGTTAGATGTGTTAATTGCCATGAGGGAGGCCAAGTAACCAACCTCATGCTCCATGTTGTTAATTTAAAGAATGAACACCTTGGGAAATATTGGAAAGTTCTGAGAAATAAAAATCAACAATCCAGCAAATACACTAGGTTTGCGAAAATGGTTACATAACAAAGCAGAAAGAAAGAAAGACAAACGAACAAAATTCCTGGTCACATGGCTTCGAGATCCACACCAGAATAATGTGCACTTGAGCTTCCCTGGTTGTACACATAAACACTCTGAGAACACAAATATATGTTCCTATGCAAGAAATTGAATGCTGCTAAAACGCAGCCATTAGGTACATTTCCGTTTTTACAAGCCTTTCCCTGTCAGGAGTTATTTTACTGACGGACTACACTGCCATCTAGTGGTAAAAGGGGGAACTACCGGCCACCTAAAAAGTTTGTAATGCCTAGTGTTTGATACGTCTAAAGAGTAAACGCAACAAAAAATAAACTCCTACAAACCCACCATACAACTTAAGAACTAGAACATTACCTGTTGGTGCACCCACCTGTACACCTCTTTTCTACCTTACCCTGCCACTCCACCAGAGGTAATACTAGCTCGAATTTTATGTTGATGCCATTTTTTTTCTAATTTTCAAAATAATGTTCTTTATTCATAATAAGCAAAAACTAGAAACTGCATATGCTCATTACTTACTGAACTAACACTATCTCTTAATTTTTAAAAATATGTAGTTTTATCATATGCATATGCATATCTAAACAAAATATTGTTTGGCATACTTATTTGAGCTTTATAAGTGGTCTCATAACTTTATGTAGTTTCCCACAACTTGCTTTTTTCATACATTATATTTGACCAGGTTGTGTATGGAGCTGTAGTTTATTCACTGCATGAATAGCTATTTATTCATCCATTCTCCTATCAATAGACATTTAGTAACGCCCAATTTTTTGCTATTTTAACAGTACTGCAATTAATATTTTATGCATGTGCAAGTTCTCTGTGATGTTTCTAGTTCAATTTTATAAAATATTGTCTAAGTATCTTTCAAAGTTATACCAATTTACAGTCCATCTGTGGTGTATAAAAGGTCCCACTGATCTCACCTCCAACAGCACTTGGTATTACTAAATTTTTAAATTTTTGCCAAAAGAGCTAGCAGAAAGTGGTATCTTGTTCCATTGATATATATTTACCTGATTGATTGTCAGTGAGGTTGCATGTATTTTAATTTTTGTTGGCAATTTATTTTTTCTATTTTGTAAAGTGTCTATTAATGTCTTTTGCTCATTTTCATACGAGTTTGTCCTTTTTTTATCTTAAGATTAAGATCTGGATTTTCATATTTTTTCTCAGTTATATATGTCACAAATATCTTCTCCCAGTTTCTGTATTTAGCACATTTGCTGGACTCTCTTATTAATTCTGTAAATTCTTTGGGTTTTTTTTACGTATGCAATGATATTAGCTGCAAATAATGACAATATTGTTTCCTTCTTCCTCCTTATATCTGTCTTTGTCTCGTTGAACAGAAGGGATAATAGACATTGTTGTCTTGTTCTGTTCTTAAAGGAGCAATGTTTTTAATGATTCAGCATTAAGAATGGTGACTACTGTATAGCTTTCTTTTAAAAAGATGACATTTTAACATTAAAAAGTTTTGTTAAATCCCTGCTTTTATCATGAAAGAATGATGACTTTTTCTGAATGCCTTTTCTACATCTATTGAGATAACCATATAACTTCTCCTTTAACCCATTAAAATGAATAATTAAAGTTATAGGGTTTTATCATTAAATCTTCCTAATATTTTCCCAAGAATGACTAAATGACAGCTTAGTCATAATGAATTGTCTTTATTATACGCTGTTGGATTTGATTTACCAGCATGTTCACATTATTTTCACCTATGTTCTTGAGGGATTCTGGTCTGTTATTTTCTTTCTCATACAGTCCTTGATAGATGTTATTTCAAGGTCATACTAACTTCATATAATGAGTTGGGCAGTATTAGTTCTTTCTATATTCTTTGTAAGAGTTTGTATAAAATCAGAATAATTTGTTCTATGAAAATATGCTGGTAATTGTCTAAAAACCAGCTAGACTTGTTTTTTTTTAAGCTATTGATTCAATTTCTTTAACACTATTGGAAACTCAGGTTTTCTTGATAAAGCTTTGATCAGTTATAGTTTTCTAAAAGTGTTTTCCTTTCTAATAAGTTTTTTAATTCACTAGTGTAACGTTATTTGTAGTATACTCATTTCTTCTTTTTAATCTCTTCTGTGTTTGCAGTTTTCTTCAGTTTTTTATTCCTATCATTGCTTATTTGTGCATGCTGCTACCCTGACTCTCACTTTTTTAAATGAATCTTGCCAAAGATTTGTCTATTTTTCCTGGCCCTGGTTTGTTGATCACTTTTGTTGTATGTTTCTTTTCCATTTCATTCATTTTTGCTCTTATCTTTACTATTTTTTCCTTGTACTTTCTTTGGGTTTATTTTATTGTTTTCCTCTTAGACCAGTCCATGGCCTGTTAGGAACTGGGGCACACAAAGGTGAGTGGCGGGCAAAGCTTCATCTGTATTTGCAGCCACTCCCCAGTGCTAGCATCACCGCCTCAGCTCCACCTCAGATCATCAGGCATTAGAGTCTCATAGGAGCCAAAAAGGTTGAGGACCACCGACATATAATATAGTTGTTTCTATGCAACTTTCAGTTTCTCTTATGATTTCTTAATCCATAAATTATGTAGAATTGCATTTTCTAATTTACAAATCTCAGGCTGTGTCATTTACCTTTCTGCTGCAGACTTCTAATTGTATTGCATGTCAGATTTATGATCGTAGATCATAAAACGTGGTTTATGTGAATCAGATGCTTTGAAATTTGTTGAAACTAGTTTTAGAGCCTCTTATAACGTCAATTTTTGGAAATGTTCCATGTGCATTTGAAAAGAATGCCTATTCCTTGATTGTTGGATGCAGAGTCATTTATAAATATTCACTAAATCAAGTTGGTTAATTGTTATTCAAATCTTTCTTGACCCATCAATAATTAAGAGCATTGTTTTGAAGTCTCCAACCATGTTAGTGAATTAATCAATTTTTCTCCATTGTTCTATACATTTTATATTACATATTTGGATGCTATTTTAGTAGGTACCCACAGGTTTAGAATTATTATATCTTTCTAGTGAATTAAGCCTATTATCATTATAATGGCAGATGTCTCTTATAATACTTACTGTCTTAGTCTTTTTTGTCTAATATCATCAGACAAAATATAATTATACCAGCTTTCTTTTAGTTGCTATTTATCTAGTATATCTTTTTTTCATCATTTTACCTTTATCCTTTCTGCGTCCCTTTATTTTAGGTATATTTAGGTCTGAGAATTTGTGTTTTAATTGATTAGCCCATTTATACTTATTGCGATAATATTTAGATTTCTACCACCTTCCTTTTTTACTTTCTGTTTGTTCTCCTTTTCTAAACTTTTTTATTTCTAAGTTGTTTTTATTTTAACCTTCTTATTCTATTTTCTCCTCTACTGGCATGGAAATGATACTTTCTGCTTTTAGTAATTACTTTCGAAATTTTATCATACACATTCAACAAAGTCAAAGTGAATCAAACCTGAATCTTCCCAAAAAGAAAACAAAGAACATAGAACACTCCAACTCTTCCCGCCAGCTTCACCTCTTCTTCCTCAACCTATAAATTACTAGTGTCCAGTATTAGTTCCTGTCCTTTTTTCAGTCCCACAAATTGTATACCATTATCATCTTTCATTAGTAGATTTTTTTTTCAGACAACGTTTGTTTGAAATTATCTACATATTTACTGATTTCTTTGCTCACCATTTCTTTCTCAGTCCTTTCTTCTCAGGCTTTTTAATTTTTTTCTTCCTGAAGCCCGTTTTCTAAAAGATGTTTTAGTGAAGGTTTATTAGTGGTAAATCTCTTTTTTTCTAAACAAGTTTCCTATTTCACTTTAATGTTTCTATGTTACATTCATTCTTAAAAGTTTTGCTGGGCACACAATTCTGGGTTAACAGTTATTTTCTCTTAGTACTTTGAAGATATTTTTCTGTCTAGATTCATTGTTGCTGTCCCCATCACCATCTAATTGCTGTTTCTTTTAGATAACTTTTCTTTCTTCTCTAGCTGCTTTTTAGATCTTTTGCCTTTAGTGCTCTGTGGTTTCTCTACAGTATGTCCATGGGTGAGTTTCTTTTCTTTTTCTTTTAACTTGCTTGATGTATGCTGTGTTTCTTCTATCCACAGATTCATGCTTTCATCAGTTATGGAAATTCTTCGCTTTTCAAATATTGCTTCTCCTTTATTCTCTCTTTTCTCTCCTGGGACTCTGACTGGATATTGTTTAGGCCTTCTCATCCATCTTCTCTTCCCTGAACCTCTCATTCATATTCCTCACCTTCTTGAGTCCCTGTGCTGAATTCTGGGTAATTTTCTCAGATCTGTATTTCAGTTCCCTAATTCACTATTCATCTGTGTATTATCTACTATTTACCGTGTCCACTGAGTTTTTAATTACAACAATTAAATTGTTATATTCTATTTGTTTCATTTTCTGATTAGTCTAGTCATTTGCGATAGTCTCTTTGCCTTGCCTATTTTTAAATAACAGTTTTATTGAGATGCAAGTCACCAACAATAAGATTTACCCTTTGAAAGTATGCAATTCATTGGTTTTTAGTATATTCATAGAAGTTATGAAACCAGTACCACTATATAATTCTAAAACATTCCTATCACCCTCAAAAGAAACTCTGTACCCATTAGCAGTCTCTACCAATTTCCTTCTAACCCCCAACCCCCCCCTCCAAAAAAAAAAAAAAACCATGAATCTATTTTCTGTCTCTATAAATTTGCCTACTCTGGACATTTCATATTAATAAACTCATACAACATACAGCCTTTGTAAATGGCTTTTTTCATTTAGCATAATGTTTCCAAGGTTCATCCATGTTGTAGCAAAGATCAGGACTTCATTCCTTCTTATGGCTAAATAACAGTTCGTTGTATGGAAATGTTACATTTTGTTTATTTATTTACCAGTTGATGGACAGCTGTGTTTTCACTTTTTGGCTATTGTGAATAATGCTGCTGTGAACGTTCGTGTACAAGTCTTTTTGTGGATGTATGTTTTCATTTCTTGTGGTTATACATCTAGAAGTGGAATTGCTGGGTCATGTGGTAACTATGTTTCATAGTTTGAGGAATGGTCAAACTGTTTTCCAAACCATTTTGCAGTCTCACTGGTATAAGGGTTCTAGTTTTTCCACATCCCCCCCCAATGCTTGTTAATGTTTGCCTTTTTTGATCCCTTGATTATTTTTGTGATCCCTTCTTTTATTTCTTTAAGCATTTCCTATCTTATATCCTATTTTTTATCTTCTATCTTCCTTTCTTATTTTATATCTTCTGTCTGATAACTGTAATAATTAAAAACATTAGGAGTCTAAATGTGTGTGTGTGTGTGTGTGTGTGTGTGTGTGTGTGTGTTTTGTCTTCTATTCATGGTAGCTTATTTCCTTCTATGTTTGATGGTACATTTCTGTGAAAATATAAGGTAAGATTTTTGTTACGTTTGTTGCTGTATCTCCCATCATTTAGAACAGTAACTGACAGGTAATAGGTGCTCAACAAATCTCTATTCCATGAATACATGAGTCCTGAGGACCTAAGCAGGAGAGGAAACCCAAAAGAGGATGTGCCTTTGTTTCTGCTGGGTGCCAAGACCTGAAGCTATGTTAGCCCCTATCGGTCAGGGTCTTGTTGGGAAAACAGAAGCCATACACTCTATGTATTCCAAGTATATCCATGTAAAGATGTAAGGTAGGCAGACAATCAGCTGCCCCGGGGTGCAGCTTACCTGTACCCAAGAAAGTTGCTTCTTGCCTTTCCAGAGACTGAGGACAGATAATCAGGAGATGGAAACCACACAGTGATTTTAAACGGGGATTGTTTAATATAAGGAATTATTAAGATATAATAAAATAAATATAAGATGTATAAATAACTCTAGGGCTGAAAATACCCAAGGAAAATAGACCTTCCTTGGGGAAGGGCTCCCACCCCAAGCTGGGGTTCAGATGTCACTGGAGAAGAGTTGGTTGTAGCCCACTGGATAGCAGAAAAGTTTGCAAGGTGCTGGAGGCAGAGCGAAGTGGAACCCCACGTGGCAGAGGATTCTGGGAAATGTAGTTTCTGCTTCTCCTCTGTGATGCAGAAGAGACCTCAGAAGGGAGTCGGGGGGCAGTGACAATATATAATCCCTTAGAGACCCAAGCTAAGATGGAGTCTTGAGTCAGATCCCTCATGTTGCCGTTGACTTAAGGGCAGGCTTTCCAGTAGCAGCTGAAATGGCATTACCCCTCAGGCTACCCAATCTTTCCTTTGCTTTCCAATCAGGGCACCCTACTCCAGTATCAGATCCATGATACTGGATCTAGAGATTTCCCCTACTTCCTGCAACCCAACAATACATTAAAAGTTTTATAAGAAGGGAGCCTGTCAGCAAACCTAGTCTATCACATCGCCAAAAGCAGAGTATCCAGGCCACTTTTTAAAAGAATGATTCCAACTCTGAACACTCCTCTAAAGTCAGCACAATGATTTCAATGCCGCTGCTCACAACAGAAAAACACCTAAGAATGATTGATTCAAACATGTGACTATATCACAGAGGCCTTTGAGGATATGATGAAGGCTAAGAATTCCAGAAAAAAAATAATATCCTCAAAAAATGTTGCATACAGTTTCAGTAGGTTCAAAGACCCCTAATGTCCATCTATGGAGAGTAAGAATCTAATGGTAGAGAAATAAGGTTACATACAAAAGCTCAATCCAGATATTATAAAGAGGCCAAAGCCATCAACATTTTTCTCCCAATGCTTTTCTAAACATAAATAAAAACATTTCTAATTAAATGTACTGCTTACCACTTCTGGCATATTAGTTTTGTAGTATATTGAAGACACAATAAAATTGCAGTGGAATAGGGTACTCGTGTAACTAATACCTACAATGTCTTTTTGCCTGTTTCATAAAGACTGAGAATAGTTTTACTAATGAGCTATTTAAAAGGTTTATATTTGTAATAACTTCGCTCATATGAGATTTCCACCACTTCATTTATGTCAAGACCTTAATCAGGAACAAAGCCTCAACTCGAACGATGTTCTTCTGGGTAAAAGAGTTTTAATTAATGGTCAATTTTATCAACTTCTTCAGGAAAGCCCTAAGTGCAAAAATGGATCGTCATATTTCACACGTGTCACCTTACACATTCCCCAGAGACGGATTGGCATAGGAAAAAGACCTGAGAATCCATCTGGCTTCTTCCAGGTAGCCTTGGGCAAGTTCATTCACATCTTTGTTTCCTTTTAATTGTCTGTTAAGGAGCAATGACAATATCCTTGGAGTAGTCACGCAAGAACAGTAAGGTTTCAAGAAATATCAGTTCATAGTATAGCTCAACGAATGCTTATTGACTGACTGGGTAACTGAGAACTGGCTCTGGTTAATTGTCTAGCTAGGAAAAGGGATCCAGCTTTGTCTGGTGGGTCCATTTATAATTATGACTTGCCCATTGTTAGGTGGAGGATCCTGTAGCCAAACAAATGAATAGTTAATTTAAAGTCAGGCAACTAGGGCATTTTGCTTTGGTTGGAAACTTAATTCCCAGACAGTCCATACATTATGTATAAACTGTCTTGACCTGAACCCACTGCAGAAAGACCAGGGAAGTGCGGGGGAAGATAAGAGATGAGGTGGAGGTGAATGACCTGGTTTAGAGCTTCCCTCTCACATTGCAGGGATAGGGAACCTCCAGGGCCAGAGGAGTTAATTTGTCATCAGGGTGATATTGCTGTGGTTACCTCTGATGCAGTCCTGACTCCTATGGCAACACAGAGCATGGGAAATTTTTAAGATTAAAGGTCACTTGCAATGGTTCAGCTACTTTGGAAGACACTCTGCAGTTTCTTATAAAGTTATATGTATGCTTATCATATGACCTAGTGATCCCATTTACCTAAGAGAGATGAAACATCTATCCACACAAAGACTTCTGGACACGGTTTGAATATACACCTACATGTAGAAGAGAGTGATCTCATCCACTAAGAAAGGAAAGAGCACAGAATCTCCTATTTCAGGGCTTTTGTCCAAGTATGCAAGCCCAAGGTAGCAAGCTGCTCCCTTCTCCGTCCCTTGTCTGTCTGGTCCAAGAGGGAGCAGCCATGACTGTACACCACCTGGCCTCATTGACTTGTCCAGGGTGAGCACCTGCCTCAAGATGGGCCAACCAGATTCCCCCTAGGAAAATTCAGAATCTGGGCTCATTCTGCTTATCCCTTGAAAGGAAGAGAAACTTGGAAGCTGCTGGGTAAGGCCATTTGCTGCCATGCTCCCTAGGACACAGGGAAAGCCAGTCTTTGAGGATGAGAGAAGGATGAAACAGAAACAGAGTTGGAGAAAGGTGACTTCCGGGTTCGGTAAGTCCCTCTGGTTCTTGTCTGCACCCAATGCCCAGCTACATCCTTGTGCTTAGAGTCCTTAAGATACTCCTGTATCCTTATAATACAATATCCCATTTCATCATCAACCTGTCTCCAGTTTCTAGCAGTCACAACCACAAGAATCTTAATGAAAGCAATGTGAGGCAAACACTTCCTTCTGTCTCTTTTCCCCACAGTGTGACTTCAGGGCATCCTCCCAGCTTCCTAAAGGGAGACTTCAGACTGGAGAAGGGTGTCCTATAAGTAACACCAGCCGACAAGGAAAGCCAGTCTCCACCTCCTTTTGTGTACCCTCTCTTCCTCCAGTCCCCTGGGGTCTGTCCTTGTGCAGCCTTCCAAACGTGCATAATTTCCCACATGCAGAGGTCCCTAAATCAAGCCTTTCCTCCAGCATAACTGTCACTTCTTTATCCCATTTCTTCTTTGTCTTCCCTCTTGGGTCCCAGAGTCAGAATTCAGAGGTCAGTGTGCCATACCTCCCAGGTGGTGGCTGCAGTCTAACAGGGGACTTCAAAGCCTTCAGGGGCAGGTCAGTGCAGGAAGATGCTTTAGGAAAAGGAAAATTGTTTTAAGTTCTTAAATTGACTTGATAGAAAGAATGCTGGATTACGAGTAAGGAATTTGGATTCTGGTCTGGCTTTTCTTCTAACTTGCCATGTGACTTTAGGCTTCGGTTTCTTCAGCCGCAGATGACAACTGGATGAGATCAAATGCTTTCAAGGGAGCCCTGTGGCAGTCATCACCTTGGAACCCATAAGGAAAAATGAGATGGCACCCGGGGACCCTGTTTCTCTTCACTCGGAGCAGCCCTACTGTATCTGTTTTATACACTGAGCATCCTTATAAGATGCTGTCTTAGAAGCAGAGTTTGAGGCAGAAGCATATGTGCTAATGTTTTATGAGGGAGTGCAGTACCAAGAGAGCTGAAGTGAAGAAGAGCGGTGGGGTGAGACAGAGAGCACACGAGTACATTGCTGAACGGGCCACCATGAGCATCAACTGATGCTGGGTCTTGTGGCACCTTCTTTAGAGGCTGTGCGAAGCGTAGGGCAATTCATCCAGAAAGAGGAAAATAATTTTTCTCCAACCCCTGTCTCTTGCTGCTCACAGGTTCACCTGATGGAGTGTCCAACGGTCCTGCACTTGAGGCCAGAATTTCAAAGGGGGTGGGGGGTGTCGTTGGCTTGTGCTGGAATGAAACCAGTGGCAAAGACCTAGAAGACAGGTGTGGCTGAGAGGACCTAATGTGGTACATTAAAAAGTATCTGATACAGCTATAATTGAAAAAGAGTGAGAAAATCTGCTAAAATAAAAGTTGAAACCACTGGGCTGGGTAATCCCAAAGGACCTTTACAAGTGAAAACTTCCTTGATGCTATTCATTAAAATGGCAGCTCAGACCTGAGGCCATTTGCCCTTCTAGTGTGCAGGAACCACGTCCCAAGGGAGTTGCAAGCAATACCCCTGAAAATGTGTACCCCTCAGTGCCCAACAGTTGATGCCAACTTTGATCAACCCCCAGTCTCCAGAATTTTCCTGCAACTTGAGAGTAATACAGTTGGTATTTTTAAAGAGCCCAGATGGGACGGGAGAGAGACTCGTATCTCACCAGGCTGGGGGAGCTTTCGTCTTGCTCTTTCAGGAAAGCCTGACCCTCCTGTCAGCCTGGACTCCCCCCACTCAGAGGCCAGCTGCCGACTCCAGACAGGATGCAGATTTGTTGGTATTTAAGGGATTGGAGGATTAAATGGTCCAGAGAAGCCCCCTCCATACAGCCTCATCCTCTAACAGCTGGAAACCCACCCTTGGGTGTTAGTAAATCCATAATTACATCATGGGCACTTCAGGCCCCTTCCTTTGAAGATCCCAGCAGGCTTGCAAAGCCAGCAGAGAATGAGAGATTGGGGTCAGCGCAGGAAGCCTCAATCCTTCTCTGGTATATATAGATCAACGTGCAGATGGATGATCAGATGTACCCAAATTAAACATGGGATCCAGTTTGAGTACTGTCATTGGCTGACCTTGAGTATACAACTTCAGCCCAGAACATTCATTTTCTCTGTGGCAAAACAGGAACATCACCAGCTCTGCTTATGACATGGTGAGAAGCAAATGAGAGAAAGAAAGCTATAAAGCAAACATGTCCTTCAGCGGAGCATGAGGAGTACAACAGCCTGGACTGCTCACTGTGAGCACTCCAGTATGGCCTGTGGGTTGCTGGAGCCCAGGATGAGGCCGATGGGAAATGACTAGATGCAGGCCCCTTCCACAGGCAAGATAGGACAGACAGGCTCTGATCAAAAGGAGGGGGAATAAACCTATTAAAAGCGTCCCAAGAAAAAAGAAAGGAAACAAATAGAATGAAAATAAGCATAGTTCAAACCCCTCACATCACAGAGAGAACATGAGGTCCAGGTACCAGGCTCTGTGCTAAGTGCTTCATGTGCATTACTTCATGTAATCATCACAACTCAGTGCAGTGGATGCCACAGGCCTTCTCTTAGTTACAGAAGAGTAAACTGAGGCTGAGAAGGGTGGAGCAATCTGCCCAAGTGTCACAGCTAATACGGAACAGTACCAGGACTGAAAACCAGGCAATCAGGCTTTGCCATTTGTCTCTCTGCCTTCAGGGATGCTACCTCCCTAGGCAGCCTCTTAGGTTCTGGTTGTCATCTATGTTCCCTTGATGCACAAATCTGTTGACCCAGCTTCCAGGTCTGGCCTAAGCTTTAATGCATCATCTCCCAGGTCTGGTCTGACAGCCTTCCTGACTCACCTCAAGATTAATGTGGCCAAGGATGAATTTTCATTTACCCTAAACCTGCTTCCCACTTCCCCACTTCCCCACTTCCCAGAGGGGGCACCTCCACCTTCCAAACAGCTGCAGAATCTGGCCGCTATAGAAACTCTTCTCTCCTCAGGCCCATTGTCACTCCTAGCAGTCCAGATCCCTCACTAGAACTGGGCTCTTCTTGCTCCATCTCCCAGTCTTCCAGCTCTGCCTCTTCTCATTCATTCCCCACGCTGTGGAGGGAAGGGCCAAAATGCAATACAATGGTGCCATGCCCCTGCCCTAGATCTTTGAACTGTCTCCCATGGTTCTCAGGATAAAGAGTCTCCTCCTCTGCACAGGTCCTTCCCCAGGTCAACTCTGTTGCTCTTCCTCTCTGCACACTGCCGCTCTTGCTGAACTTGATTCTGTTCCTCTGGATGACCCGCCTGCCTCCTGTCTGGCTGTTTCCACTACCTGGAACACTCTTACTCATCCTGTGGTGTCTCGTTGACTCCTGCTTAGGCTTAATTGTCAGCTCATAGGTCCAAAGTCACAGCTAGGCTGTCCGTCCTCCAGAAGCCTTGTCTGACCCCATCCCCTCCAGGTCTTTGCCCACACAATACTCAGTAAGTACTTTCTCGGTACACCCCTTACCAATCCCACCTCCACTCCTGTAAGCCCTGGTTTAGCGAGGTTTGTCCGTTTCTGCCCGCACGGTGCGCTGCTCACAGCAAGGAGTCAGTACATGTTCGACACAGACAGAAGGAAAGTGACTTTCTCAAAGCCACAAAGTCCTAAAGAGTGACAAAACCAGAGCTGGAATCTGCATCACCCCCACTCCGCCCTAACTTGGAAGGAATTCACGCCTCCTCTGCGCGCCAGCCCTCCATCCCACCGATTACTCCTAGCGTCGACAGCCACAGAGTTGACATTATAGGAAGCAACATCCTCCATCTGAAGAAGAATATGACAACCCCCACTCCCACCCCAGCCTTGCTATCCCTAAGGACAAGGAAAACCTGCCTCACCTCCTCCCTAGGGGAGCATTTGGGTCAGGTTAGTCTTTCCCCAGGTCCCTACCCGACTCTACAGCAATATCCCGGCCCCCATCAGCCTAGGCAAAGCTTCGCACCCCACGCAGTGCAAGCGACTGCAGCCCCACCAGGCCACCGGGGTTGCGTGCTCAGGCCTCCGCTCGCGCTCCCCGCCAGAGACGCGTAGACCTGCGCGCCCCTCCCACCCCTTGGGGAGCTTGCCCCGCCTCCCCCGCTCCCTCTCCAGTTCCTCCCTCCAGCTGCCTCCTCTGCCGGCCCCGCCCCCGGGCCCCGGTCTTCCGCGCGCGCCTTGGGGCCTGAGCGCTCTGCCGCCGGCCCGCCCCAGCCTGCCCCCGCGCGCCGTATTTGTTGCCGCCACCAGGCCAGCTGAGCCCTTCTCTGACCCAGGAAAGCAGGGCGGAGAAGCTGGCTGGCTGCGGGGCAGCCATGGAGGCAGCGGCGCGGAGGCGGCAGCACCCGGGAGCGGCGGGCGGCCAGGGCGCGCAGTCCGGCGCCTCCTTCCTGCAGGCCAGGTGGGCTCGCGCTTGCGGTGTGCAGCGGTACCCCGTCCCCGCCACGTGACGGGTGCAGGCTGCCTGGGTTAGACACTAGTGCGGCGGGCCGGATGGAGCGGAGCCCGGCGTGGGCCGGAGGCTGCCTGCCCTGCGCGACCCATGCAGCTGCTCCCTGGACTGAGCCCCGCCTCTGGGTCTGTTCTCTTTTTGGGGGTGCCCAGGGCCCAGTGAAGCTCAGCGGTCACCGCTCGACCCTGGCTGTGTTAGGATAGTTCAACTGGGAAGACATCTCCAGGGGCCTAATAATCTCAGGGTGGGGATGGCAGGCCCCGAGGACACCACCCTTCACTCTGGCCCCCAGAGCACCCGCAAAGCCTGGGCTCCACCTTCAAGTTCTCCGGGTCCCTCCAACCTTGATTTGGACTTAAATTCTCGTGTTAATCAGGAAGCTCATTCCTTGCCCCAGGGCAGCAGTCCCCAACCTTTTTGGCACCAGAGACCTATTTTCCCATGACAATCAGCGGTCTAATGATCTGATGTGGAGCTAAGGCCCTGATCCTAGTGCTGGGGGGTGGCTGCAAATACCGATGAAGTTTTGCTTGCTGGCTGGCAGCTCACCTGCTGTGTAGCAGGTTCTGGACAGACCATGAACCCATATTGGTCTGTGGCCTGGGGTTTGGGGTCCCCTGCCCTAGTCAACCAGGTGGACGAGACAGTGCAAAAGTGTAGACGCTGAGCTCCAGGCAAAGCATGGGGAAGGGCTTTCCTCCCGGAGGGGGGAGATGTTATTGGTTGATATAGTTGGGACCAGGTGGGGCAAAGGAAGAGGCAGGGAAGCTGCCTTTTAATCTTTCCCTCCATTCTGCTTTCATCCTGTTTTACAGACTAGAAACATTGTTGCGTTCGGTGGGCACTCATTAAACATCTCTGGTGTGCCCAGCTCTGTGCCAGGCACTAAGGAGGAGGGCAAGAATCAGGGCCTAAACCCGGTTTCTGACTTCTGGTTTCTGCTCTTCTTACTCCACTTTGGCTGCAAGGAATGATGTCCCTCTTTACTCCTGCTTGAGCTCCCCAACAGCTAGGATGCTCCCTGGGGATGGTGTAAAGGGCTGGCTCTCTCTCAGGATGTATCTGCACCCGTCCTTCACTGGGTGCCTCTGGGTCCCTCCTCAGTATCATTCTTGCTTTTGACAGGCAGAATCATCCTGTCCAGTTCCTAAGGTGCTTGGATTTCCTCTGCTGCATCCATGCTTTGCTTACACACCTCTAATGACAAGATGCCAGTTACCTTGCTTTGTTGACACTTTTTTTGTACTGTAATCAAAGTAATACATGCCTATGAGTAAATAAAATAGCATCGAAGAGCTTAGAGTAAAAAAGCAATCATCCTCTGTTCTCCCTCTTCCTGGCATCAGAGACAACCATGTTAGCATCTTTTAGGTGTTTCTATCCAAGTTAAATGCATATTTCTAAATAATAATAACACTATGTAGCAGTTATGTGGACCAGGCCCTGCTCTAAGTTTTTGCACAGTAATTCAACCACAATTCTTGAAACAGGATCTACTATTATCCCCTATTTTACAGTTGGGAACATTGAGGTCCAGGAGGTTAAGTAACTTGCTCAGGATCTGGTTAGTGGTAGAGCTGGTAGTATGAACCTAGGTGGTCTCCAAAGTCCTTATCTTAAAAGCTATGCTCATCCACTATTTCTTAATTTATTAATTTTACCCTCGAAGCTAATGTTTACTGACTGCCTGTTACGATTTGGCTCACTTATACTGCCCTGATCTTCACAAGATGGTGTTTTTATCACTATTTTTAGTTTTTCTCATTGTTAACTTTGTAGCCTTTTTGATCAATGAGTAGGCAATATCCCTTGATTATTTTTTAAAAGGAGAACATTTGTCACCGACCCTAACCTTTAGCTGTCCTTATCCTTTCCCACAACTCCTGTCATATATAGTTTTACTTTCACACTGTCAGGGTTGATAATATTTGCCTGCTTTTTAACCATAGTTTTCTTCAATGTTTTGTCTATGGATTGATTCTAAACTTTGACAATCAGTGTACGGTATTTACATTGGTTAATCCATGTAAATATTGTTCTCTAGAGATCCAAGTGATGTTTAGCAATCATCATGTAATCATCACAATTTCTTATACTGCTTTCTTCTCCCCTACAGTTTCTAATCGCCTTTCTTTTTTTCTTTCTTATTATTTGCCTTCATGTCCTCATTTTTTGTTCAAACTTTGCATCATGTAAGGTATTTCACCATTCTTTATATAAGAACCCAAATCAGTCTCTCTACAGTCTCCACTCATGGTCCCCGCTTGACTCCACCATGGCGGAGAGCCCTTCCTTTTCTGCTGGGCAGTCTACTTTGAATATTTCAACTGTACGGTATGCACTCCCCTACCATTGTAGTATCAGCTTCCCCATCTGGTAGACTCGTAAAGCTGTGGAGGGGAGAAAACAGCTTTGTTTTGGGTTACCTGCCACTGTGCTTTCACCATTGTTCGCAGTAGTTTCTAATGATAGAGACCTAAAGCTGGCACAGTCAGTATGTGAAGTCTGTAGAGTCAGCGACTTGGCACGAGCCTGAGGTAGTTCATCCCCAGGACAGGGTCTAGGGGAGAGGATGCCTTCACCCTCTATGATCGGCCTCCTGTGGTCAGAGACCCAACAAGAAAACCAGTCAGATACTGATCAACCTTGATTCCCAAATTGAGTGTCTGCCCTTTACCTGACTTTTTTTTTCCTGCCCAGCTGAGCCAGGCTGGACTAATGACAGAGATCTCCATTAACTGAGGTGCCTCCTAAGGTGGAGAAGGGAATAGTTACTGAGCCCCATCTTCCAGAGACCCACGCCTAAGTGCTTTTCCAGGCTTTCAGAATGCCTTTATTCTCTGTATCAAACACCCTTCTCTTTGCCCAGTTGGAGGTTGCCGGAGCAAAATACTGAGGGTTCTTATCCATCTCCTTCCAAGTTCTTTGCCTAAAGTTTATCACTGTCTGCTTTTTGAGGCTTTGCCCTGGTGGTCACTACAGGGTAGGGCAAGGTGGGGCCTCTCTATGCCAGTCACTGGGTTCAGATCCCTGAGCAGTCCTTGCAGTTAGTTTCTGAATATCTACCCAACCTGAAGGCCCAGCCAGCCCCTCCCTTCCCTTCCTCCCCACCATAAGCCAGGGAGTGTCTTTCTCTCTTCCACCCCCAGGCCTTTGATCTTGCTCTGCTGCTTTTCTGCAGGGTTAAATCCACCTATCCATACTTTGAGTCCCCCTTCCTTCTGTACTTTGCCTACTGCTCCAGGCAGCACTGATCCCTCTCTAACTTGATCTCTTAATACGCTGCACAGCTTATTATAATGATCAGAAACAAAATAGCAAGTGTTTCACTTCACAGATACTAAATTCATATAGACCCAGGTTTAAAATCCGTGTTATTCAGGACTCCCTGGTTGCAAGTGATAGGAAGCCAGTGTGAACGGCAGCACCCTCAGCGAAGGTTGGAGGGGAGAAGCGCTCACCCCTCTCCTCTGGCTCTTCCCAGGCACAGCTCTGTCAAGACCGATGAGGCCACAGGCACAGCAACCTTCCACCTTGACCTCTGGTTCTACTTCACCCTGCAGAACTGGGTTCTGGACTTTGGTCGCCCCATTGCCATGGTGAGTGTGAAGCTGTGGACAGACCGTGGCCAGCAGTGAGGAGACTTAGTATGACTTGAATTAGCTGAGTGATCCTAGACAAGTCACTTCTTCTACTGGTAAACTGCAAGAATAGGCCTGGGTGCCTTCATGTCCTTTGGTTCTGTGGCTGTGACCACTAAGGCACTGCCTCAGTGGATCTAGGGGATCTAGGGGGTCTGAGCAGTCATACTGTACCCTGATTTTCATGGGTGAACTGGTGGCTCTGAACAGTTACACTCTTCTCCTCCCCACCCATATCCTTCATCCAGGTTTAACCAAATCACCAAGCCAGAGGGATGTGGGAAAGAAAGCAGAGCATCCCCACCGATCTTCCTCACAGCCTTGGGATAGTATTTATTTTTGGAGGTGAAGCATATAGACTGATATTTTGCATATTATATGACTCTGAGCCTCAGGTAATTTTTAGTGCCAGCTGGTGAAACTGACCCCTTCCCTCCAAGGCTACTTCTTGTGTCAGTGTACACTAGCAGCCTCCATGGAGGAAGTTAATTACTGGAAGAGCACCAAAACCTTTCACTTATAATAAATAAATAGGTAGGTAGGTAGGTAGATAGGTAGAGATGATAGATAGATAGATAGATAGATAGATAGATAGATAGATAGATAGATAGATGATAGATGAATGAGAGAGAGAGAGAGAGAGAGAGAGAGAGAGAGAGAGAACAGAATGTGAAAAAATTGAGTGAGGTACCACCATGTACCAAGTTGTTAATTTTTGTGTAGGAGTGGTAAAAATAACAATATCACTGAAACTGACACCTTGTATATGCTAGTGATAATGCAAATTAACGAAGCCCTTTTGGAAAGTAGTTTGTCAAGGTGATAACTAGTAGCTAGAATAGTGCCTAACACAATAAGTACTTGATACACTTTTTAAAAAAATGAATAATAACAGTGACAATAAGGTAGATACAGCAGTTAACATACATTGAATGCTTACTCTCTTCTAAGCTCTTTACATGTTTAAGCTTATTTAGTTCTCACATCAATACCATTATTAATCTCAGCTTTATAGATGAGAAGGACTTGAGGATGGAGAGAGTAAATAACTGGCTCAAGCTTACCCAACTAGCAGGTGGAGGGGCCAGCATCTGCACCTAGGCACTCTGGCCCCAGAGCCCATCCCCTTCCCATCATGTATATTATCTAGAACCCTGATATGTTCATCTTTTCTGACCCCGTAAGACCCCTTCCAAGAATCTGCCCTGAAGATTTAATCAGCGAGAAGACAACAGCCTCTCTACCCAAAGATGTTCATTGCAGCGTTGCCGACAGTAGCCAAAACTTGGGAGTGGTTTCAGTGTCCAGCAGTAGGGCCTGGGTAAATCAACTTTGCTGTAGCCAGTATAGAGAATGTTACCTGGCCATTAAGCAGGAATTATGGATGCTGTAAAGCAGGGGTCTCCATCCCCCAGACCCCGGACTGGTATTGGTCGTTGGCCTGTTAGGAACGAGACTGCACAGCAGGAGGTGAGTGGCAGGTGATAGAGCAAAGCTTCATCTGTATTTGCAGCTGCTCCCCAGAGCTAGCATCACCGCCTCAGCTCCACCTCAGATCATCAGGCGTTAGATTCTCATAGGAGCACTGGTCCCCAGTACCAAAAGGTTGGGGACCACTGCTGTAGAGCAACCTGGGATATTTAAGGAGAAGAGAGGTGCCTAAGGGGCATGTATATTGACTGATTACAAGTTAGTAACAACTCTAATCTTATATAATGTGGATCAAAGACGAAGGGGATGAAGAAAAGCTTTCAAGGCGGTATGTCACAGAGGAGTTATGAATGCCGATTCTCCTTTCAGCACACATTCTGTTAGGTTTACACGTTTTTTTAATGTAAGAGAAAGAAAAGGGACTGAGCCAGGAGTCAGGGCACCTGGTCTGGTTTTGGGTGACCATGGGCAAGTCACTGTCATTTGAGCTTCAGGTTTCTTGCCTGTAAGAAAACTGGTGAACTAGTTGCTCTCAGCCCCCTTCCAGTGTGAAAGCCCCTCATATTGGGGGACAATGAAACTTCCCATCAAACTGGTGCTCTATCGAGGAGAAATGTGGCCAGGAATAGGCTCGTGGTTCTCATTCACTAGGACTCAGCCTCAAATGGCATAATGGGGGTTTTCTGTTGGGCAAATCACTTCTCCCATCCTGCCCAGAGTTGCTGTAGCCACTCTAATCCCAAGTAGGCTCGTCAGGAGAATATACATTTGAAAGCTTGTGTGTACACTGGAGCTTTTCAAATATATGCATGATAGTCCCGAATGTCTAATAACTGCAAAATAAAATCTTTTACTAGGTATAAAGGCAATCTGTAATAGTTGTACCAAGTCAGTTCATATTCAGTTATATAAGGAAGTGAGATTCTCCCTTTCCAGTCCCACCCCTGACAGTTTGGGGCACATCCTTCCACTCCTTTCTTTACTCTTACAAACATGCATATATTATCTTTTTTTCTTTTTCTTTTTCTAAAAGAAATGAGATTTTACTTTATACCTTATTCTACAACATGCTTGTTTTATTTTATCATGGATATCTCTCCACCTCAGTATGAATAAGGTGTCATTTCTGGTAATGGCTACTTAATTTTCTATAGTAAGTACAGTGTATTCAACTAGTCCTGTTTGGTTGAAAAGTTGGCCTGTATTTGGTATTTTGCTATCGCAAAGAGTGTTTCAGCCACCATATATATCTTGCTATAGATAAAGATATAGAGAAACACACATGAGTAAGAAAGAGAAAGAGAGAGATTGAGATTTCTGTATCCTAGGAGTTGTATTTCTGCAGCTTAGTTTTATCCAATGTAGCATTTTTAAATTAAAAAAAAAAATTTTCAATTTTTGATTAAAAGTTTTTGTCATTATACATGTTTTCAATCAACAGATACTGGAAGTATAATTTGGCTGTGCGTGCGTGTGTGTGTGTGTGTGTGTGCGCGCGTGTGTGTGACATTTTGACCCTGAATAGGGTTTTTCACACTGACCACCAACAAGGCCAGGACTCACTAGGGTAGACCAGGAGTGAGGGTGTTCCAGATGGAAGGTCTGGCCCTCGCCTGCCTCCTCTCAAGGAAGGTAGAAAAGAACTGAAGCTACTTTGTAGAACTCCCTTATTTTCTCCTTCACTTTGTTTCCTAATGCATACGCTTGACCTGATTTGGAAGCAGTCCATCTGCTTAGTGCACAGAGCATTTTTTCCCAACTGGACCTAGTAGGCAAGAGAGCTTGTCATTGTCATAGACCTGGAGTGCCAGATCTCTAAGGATCCATGTAGACCACCTGGGCCACATTTCTTGTGTTGCAGATGAGGAAACCAAGACCTAGAGAGGGGAAGGATTTGCCCAGGGTCACCAAGAAACTCGATGGCACAACTGAGTCCCACGAGAGCCTCCAACTATGAGATGGGTACCCAGAGACACTTATTTAGAATCCACTAGGAGAGAGGCACAGGGTCAGGTCTGGATTTGCATTTACCGTGTACCTGGTGCAATTCCATTTACCTTCTCTGGGAGTCAGTTTCTCTGTCTGGAAACACCTTCACCCCGGGGCTGCTGAGAGTTCACAGAAAGAGTGTGTGTGTGTGTGTGTGTGTGCGCGCGCGCGCGCGCGCACGTGTGTATGAAGGAGGTGGGCGCTAACCCCCCCAGTACCTCGTGGGGCTGATCCTGGTGAACACCGTTCCTCCCCTTGCTCCCCAGCTGGTGTTTCCTCTCGAATGGTTTCCACTCAACAAGCCCAGCGTCGGGGACTACTTCCACATGGCCTACAACATCATCACGCCCTTTCTCCTGCTCAAGGTACAGTCCTAGGCTCCCTGCCCTCCTTTCCCACCCTCAGTCCCTCCTCCAGCCAGCAGGGAACTGGTGCCAAGCCCCAGGAGTGTCCTAAATCAGGCCTTCCCTGCCTGACCCTGGGAGACACAGGCTGTAATAGAGGGACACATCAAGAGCCTAGGGGCCCAAGGACAGGCAAGACTGCCTCTGGCTGGGAGAGATGGAGAAGGCCTCGCCAAGAAGGCGCATTTGATTTGGGCCTCAGCCTGCTGTGCCAGGGGGTGAGGTGGGAGAGGTGTTCAGGCAGAAGGACCTGAAGACGCGCCATGTTTGGGAAACCATAATACAGTTGGGGAGGCTGAAGCGGGAGTGGCTGGGTTGCCCCAGAAGAGGTCAGAGACCAGCTGGGAAGGCAGATTGGGGCCAGGTGACAGGATCGGCAGCATTGGAGGGCGAACTCTATCCTCTGGCCTGGAGATCCCTGACTTTGAGGTGCCACTGGGAGCGAAAAGCTAGCTAGCCAGGGCGGCCAGCTTTGTACTTTGCCAAGTAAGGGCTCTTAAAACAGCTATCACCACCTATTATCCCCATCATTTTAGTTTTAGAAAGATATTTCAAATCTCTAAAAGTTGGAAATGTGTAACCTCAATTCAGATGAGTCTTCAGTTAAATAATTTAGTTTCAGAAACACCCAACCCCATCCCTGTCATTTTCTTTGTGTTTGTCAAGGCCCAATCGCTCTGAAATCAGAGTCTCTTTAGGAGACCAGCCCAGCCGCCCAGGGCACAATGGGAGGAGGGGAGGGCTGTGCCTGGACCTCCAGTGCCTATGTTGTCACTTCCAGAAGGAGGCTTGTGTGTGACTCTGGGCAATGAGCCAGCCCCTCTGAATCTATTTCCTCTCTGAGAAAAGGGGGTGCTGTTTCCTTGGACCTGCTGGGTTCACAGGGATCATGTGAGACTCTGGAGGTCCAGGCTGGCCCACTAAAGGGACCTACCAATTTGCCAGGGACTTTCCGGTTGGTGGCACCCATCCTGTCCCAGGTGCGAAGAGGGATGCAGGGGGTGTCTTGTGTTGTGATGGAGGCAGGGTCATGCTGCTGTACCTCCCTCTGTCCTCAGCTCATCGAGCGGTCCCCCCGCACCCTGCCGCGCTCCATGATCTATGTCAGCATCATCACCTTCATCATGGGCGCCAGCATCCACCTGGTGGGAGACTCAGTGAACCATCGCCTTATCTTCAGTGGCTACCAGCACCACCTGTCAGTCCGTGAGAACCCCATCATCAAGAATCTCAAGCCGGAGACTCTGGTGAGGCCAGCTCCCCCCACCACATGTAAACCCTGCGGGCACAGCCTGTCCTGGAGACTAAAGAGATGCCCAACCTTCTGCTGAAGCAATCTGCTAGTGAGGGCACCGTCCCCCGCCAAGCTAGGACACTCATGTATTATTAGGAGGTGGCATATTGGCTGGCTCCCACCTGGGCTTTCTCCTACAGGCAGGCAGAGAACGAGGGCAGTTGGGGGTAGGCCCCGGGCGTGGGGGAGATGGCCGGGATCCAACCGAAGCACCTCCCTCTAACCCTGTCGATCCTGCGCCCTCAGATCGACTCCTTCGAGTTGCTCTACTACTACGACGAGTACCTGGGCCACTCCATGTGGTGAGTGATGGGGCTAGTGTGTCTACGCAGGGACCCTGGCCAGCTCTGCCACCGGCCTCCGGGGTACAGGACAAGACTCTTTGGGCCTCGGGCCTGCAGATGCCCCCGTGGCGTTCTCTTCATCTGCTGGGGCGCAGTGAGCTCGACTGCCGTGAGGCGCCAGAGCCCTGGCTTCCCTCCGCCTCCTCCCAGCCAGGCAGTACCCGTGGCGGCCACTAGAGGGCAGCGAGCGGCCGTCCCGCCCTCACCCCGCCGGGAGCCTAAAGCAGGTGGGGGAGGAGAAGGCCTTGGCGCTGATAAACAACCCCCGGTGGTGAGGTGGGGATAAAGACCTCCATCACAGCAGGCCACGGCCTTTGAGAATGGAGGGAGGAGGAAGCGGAGGAGGGCCAGCTAGACCAGGTGTGAGTGTGGTAGGGCGCTGTTTGCGCTCTGTCCTCAGAGCTCGCAGATCTCCCCTGCGCTTTCACCTTGCACAAATTAGGGGGCTCGGCCGCAGGAGATTAAGAGCCCAAGTGGGGGTAAGTCATCAGTTACAACCCCCTACTTTACACAGAATAAACTAGAGTCAACTTAGGAGGACCCTAAGTTGACAGCTAGTTAGTGACAGAGCCAGCCCAGGACCTGGGTGGCCTCGCTCCTGAGTGAGGTAAGCTCACTCGTGTCGCATATGCCCTACACTTGTGTTTCCAGGGTCTGTTTTGAGGCAAGGAAAGTGGCATCTGCCTGGCTCGCGGGGCCTGGACAGGCCTCTTGCCAGCCCTGCAGTGATTTTTGCCAGAAGACCCTTCCCATGGAAGGCTGGGGAAGGGAGGAGGAGAGAACAGAGACCTGGACGAAATAGCGGGAGAGGACTTGGGAGTGTGGGGGGACCCCGTGAGGGGAACAAGGAGGCCGGATAAGGAGACAAGAAGGGACGCAGAAGAGGGCTGCATGTATGTAAGAGACAGCACAGGTGTGTGGGGAGGCGAGAGGGCGGGCCTTTTTGCGTGGGATGTGTGCATGGGAAGAGTGCGCGGCTGTGGGCGGAGTGAAGGGGCTTCAGAGTTCCTTGGCGGCCCCTCAGCAGGTGCTGTTCTCCTTTTATTTACCTGGACCTTAGGGCTCTCCCTCCTTAGCCCTGCTGTGCACACCTGTTTCCTAGCCAGTGTGGAGCTGGGGCTGCTGGTGCTGAGGGTTCATGCGTGAGGGAGAGGCAGCCCCCTCACACACGTGGAATGAGTAAGGTGGCCAGAGCAGTGTGGGAGGGACCCCTGCCCCCAGCCCGTCTGCGGGCCTCTGATTTGCTTGTGTCCCGGGAGCAGGCCTCATTTTCCTGCCTCCTCTTGTCCCGCTGGGACCACCAGCACAGGAAAGGCTGGCAGGGACTATGAGTGCCCTCCCCCAAACCAGGCATTGTGTTAACCATAAAGCGACACTGCACATGGTGCAAGGAACCAGTGCGAGGACCAGTCGGGGTCTGGGAGGAGGTAGGTAGCCTGGGCAACTGAGCAGGTCTCAAAGATACTGGTTTTCCTATTACAGGTACATCCCCTTCTTCCTCATCCTTTTCATGTACTTCAGCGGCTGTTTTACTCCTGCCAAAGCTGAGAGCTCCATGCCAGGGGCGGCCCTGCTCTTGGTGGTGCCCAGTGGCCTGTACTACTGGTAAGTGAACACTGGACATGAGGTGGAGAATGGGAGGGGGCACTTAGTAAGCCAAGCAGTAAAATGTGCATGCGACCCCAAGTGAGACTCCCCCTTTTGGGGCCCCTGCTCTCCCCTCTTCTAGTAGAGACTGTGACAGTGGCATGTGGTGGCCTGTCTCTTACCAGGAAGCCAGGCCTGAGTGTGGCCTCTATCCCCATGCCCCTCTACCCTGTGCCCCAGCCCCCAAAACCCCAGTACCACCTTGGGGTCGATGGCATCCATCTCCGGTGCTAGGCCCTGGATAGCCCGGTGGGCTTCCGTTTTCTCCTGCTTGTCTCCCTCTCAGGGGGAGAGAAAGGGGCTTTGTAAACTATGAAGGACCATGGAGATGACAAGGACAGGTAAGGGGAGAATTCCATGGCCTCAGGAGCTCCCCACCTGGTGTCTTTTCCCCTCCAGCTCTCTTCCTGTTACAGAAGATGCAGGCCTCAGCCAGGCTCTTACCCTGCCTCTGTCACTTCTGCCCTGGAGACAAGCTCTCCTAGGGGACTATAGGTATCACAGGACAGGTATCTGATGAGAACCTCTGTCAAAATGGAAGCCTCCTTTCCAGGAACCAGCTGCTGCCCACATCCAGGGTCTGTCCCCTGCCTGGCTGAGAGGATCCACCAGAACAAGTCTGTATGCCCCCAGAGGACAGGATTAAAAGGAAAGGGTGGCAGATACAGCAAGAGGGAAAGAGGTTAGACATAGGAAAGGGCTTCCTGCCCAGTCTCGCCCATAGCACTTTAGTGCAGGCATAGCTCCAACAGTGAGAGGCATACACAGCTCTAGGATTAAGAAAACATAGGCCCCCAAGACATCATGTAAATTCCCCACGATCACAGAGCTGCAGAACTATAGGTCCTTAAGTGGAGTGGGTCAGCATTGCTGTTCTCTCTGGAGGCAGGGGCGTGGATCAGATAAGCTCTCAGAAGTCCTCCAACCAGTGTCACTGAGTTCCTGGCCATGGGCTAGGTGCTGCCTGAGGAGCTGCAGGGAGCCCCGGGAGATCTGAGACTGTGTCCCAGCCTTCACGGAGACATTAATGACAACCCCCATAAATTGCAGCTGCATTCTCAAACTCCAGAGGCCTAGAGGAGCCAAGCTGGTAACAGAAATGCATCAAGTAGACATCAAGTGAGACAATAGGAAACGGTGGGGACTGTGGCAAACTGTAGAACAATCCTCTCTCTAAATGGGTTAGCTGCTCTCTCCTCTCCTCAGTTGTCGTCATGTGGGACTACAGGCCTAACGTGACCAGAGAAACCAGAAATACTTTGTTACTTCAATATTGGCAACAAACCCAACATTTTTAAAAATAGTAACTATCCGAGCCCAGTCAGTATGCCGCAGGTGAGTTGTGTCTCAGAGTGGTGTGGTTCCCTGATCCCTCTCATCAGATGAGCAGTTCCGGCTGAGTGGAGGGCAGCCTGCTACCTGGGTGGAGGGAGGGATGCGGGCCAAGACAGGGCCGCCATGGCCCCCGCCTCCCCTCACTCACTGGCCTTTTCAGGTACCTGGTCACAGAGGGCCAGATCTTCATCCTCTTCATCTTCACCTTCTTCGCCATGCTGGCCCTCGTCCTGCACCAGAAGCGCAAGCGCCTCTTCATGGACAGTAACGGCCTCTTCCTCTTCTACTCCTTCACCCTCACCCTCCTCCTTGTGTCCCTCTGGGTCGCCTGGCTCTGGAACGACCCTGTACTCAGGAAGAAGTACCCCGGTGTCATCTACGTCCCTGAGCCCTGGGCCTTCTACACTCTCCATATCGGCAGCCAACACTGAGTCCCTGGCACCAGCCACCGATGCTGTCGGGTGGGAGGTGGGTGTTCGAGCATGGGGTGTGCCTGCGCTCGTGCGTGTGTGCACGTGTGCATGTTTGTATACAGCCGTGTGCGTCCATGCATACGTGCGCACCCCGTGACTGAAAACGTAGGTGAGAGTATGCATTGTGCACGTGGGTAGGTGTGTGTGGGCGTGGGCGTGTGGCATGCATCACCAGGGGACCTGATCGTTTTGGTCAAGTTTCCGTTTGGTTTGGATCTTTTCAGGATGGGGTTTATTTTTAGGCATTGTGCCCCGGCCAAGATACGGGCACTGCCTTTCTGTGCACCCGACTAGAGCCAGGGCCCTTCTCACTCTCACTGCTCAGGGCCATTCACTTCTTCCTGGGAAGTCTTCTGGTAGCCGTGCGGGAGAGGCCTGCGTGGGACAGAGGAGGGGTCTTGGCCACCACCTGGCCCACTCCACAGACCTGCACTGACCCTGGAGGCCAGATTACATAGGTTACATGAACTTTCTGTGTATTTTTTTGAAACAAAGTATGTCCCTTTTCTGGGCCTCACTTGCACTAGATGTGCCCAGTCCGAAAGTGGGTTAGTAGGCTGGTTACATTCTCCTCTTGGAGCAGCCCGGGGATGGACGAGTAGTACTATCCTGTCACTGCCCTCTCCTACCCTGGGAGGGGTGTGTGTACCCCAGACCCTCATCCCTACCTCAGGCTGCATGGGGTGTTGAGCCACCCACTCCCTAACCAGCAGCCTGATCTTGGGGCCTGGCTACAGTAGCTCTCCCTCTATCTTCCTCTGCCAGAAGCTCTGTCTCCCACCTCTCCCTCCAGAACTGTGGCACCGCCTTCATGCCAGCCAGACTGCAGGTTTTTGAGCTGCAGCTGAAGGCAGAGTCCTCAAACACTTGCACTATTCCTGGAGCTTCTTTTGGCAAGGGGAGTATCGAGGCTCTCTCCAGTCGGCCGTGTCTCACTCCATCTCATGCCTTTGGCCAGGCCCCTGATCCCAGAAAAGGGAGGCCTCATTCCCAGCAGGATGCAACCCCTCCTCGTCCCTGCCTTCTCCCAGGCACTGGGGCCAAGTCTCACACAGCTGCAGGCACCACAGCCTCTCTTCCAGCCAGCGCTGGCCCACATGTGCTCCTGGGTCTCAGGAGGCCGGCCTCACCTTCCCCGGGCCCTGCCTCCTCTCCTATGTTCTCAGGGAGCCCCATGCCTCAGATTTTCTTTTCATCTTGGGGTGCCCCAGCCCCTGGTCAATCCTTGTCTGTTGGCAGCATCAGGTGGTGAGAGGTGAATAAAGGTGATGAAAAGCCAAACCTGGCTAGGGCTGCTGCTTGCTTTGAGTGTGACTTTGGGAGGCAGGAGAGAGGTCCATAGAGGAGGGGAGAGGTCCGGGCAGGAGTGCTGGGCCATCCCCAAAGGCCCACTCAGCCCCATCTAACGCAGAGTGGGTGCTGCCCACTGGACTTCCATGCCACTTTGTAGGATCCTGGGATTAGGGAGGGGGCGGGCAAGAAAGGATTTGGTCAGTCTCAGCCTTCTTCAGAGGAGTCCGGGGGGCTATAGGGAAGGGGAGCTGGGATAGGGCATCTCCAGACCTACCCCTCAGAGATGTCACATCGAGCCTCCCAGCTGTGCTACCAGCCAGTTCCAGAGACTGAAGACAAGAGGGCGCCCTTAGGGGAAAATGGGGAGCCTGATTTGTTGGAAGCTGGTTCTTAGCCTTGGACAACTCACTTGATCTCTGGGAGTGCAGGTGCAGCCACTTGGAACTTACTGGGCTGCTATATCAGACAACGCGGGGGCGGGGGGTGGGGGCTGCTGGCAGGAGACCATGTAGGCCCTGGGCCCTGTTTGATTTCTTCCTTACCTGGAGGACACTGCTTCTCCAATCCCCTGTTCGGAGCCCATTCACAGAAGGACTTAACAGAGATCTTGTGACCAGTCACAGGGCTGTTGTGTGGGGCCTAAAGTTTATACAATTTGGCGGTGGGGCAGGGGATAAAAAAAATAAAAATTAAAAATTAGGTGTGAAAGTGAATACAGTTGACCCTCGAACAACATTGGGGTTAGGGGTACCGACCCCGCTGCGAGGTTGAAAATCCACATATAACTTTTGAATCACCAAAAACTTAACTGCAATAGGCCCTTCACATCCTAGGGTTTCGCATCTGTGGATTCAACCAACTGTGGGTCCAAACAGTATTTCTGATCTGTGACTGGGACTCCGCAGGTGATAATAGGCCCACCGCTAACCGGAAGCCTTGCTAGTAACACGTATTTTGTATGTCATATGTATTATATGCTGTAGTCTTATAATAAAGTAAGCTAGAGGAAATGTCGAGAAAATCATAAGGAAGAAAAAATACATTTACTGTATTGGAAAAAATCTGCGTATAAGTGGACCCACACAGTTCAAAGCCGTGTTGTTCAAGAGTTAACATATTTAGAATGGAAAAGGAATTACAGCAAATTATTGGCACCTCAGAGATTTATGTTGGTTTTGACGGGGATCTCTTTGGGCAGTTTACTGGAAATACTTCTTAATTGTAACCTGGCTTCACTATACCTGGAAAACTCTAGGCTGGTGATTCCCAAAGCGTGGCCTACTGGATGCATCAGGATGGGGGAGGAAAATGCAAATCCTTGCCCCCTTCCACCTGCTGAATCAAACCTGGTGGCTGAGCCCTTCAGGTGAACCAAAGCTTGGCCCCCCGGGTGGTATGGAGGGGGCTCTGATTTTTTCCTATTGAGTTAAGTGTAGCATACACACCACACAGTACAGCATACAGCCTGATGAATTTCTGTATAGCGAAGCCTCATGTAGTCACCACCCTCATGCAGGTGTTTTGATCATATGAGAGACACCAAAGGAAGGAGTTGGCGAGGGTGTGTCGGTCGGGCTGTACACAGCCTCGAGCCCCAGCACACGCTCACGTAAACCCAGGGAGATGTCTCCCCCCAGGAGCCCCTTCTCAAATGCGGGGTGATTCCAAGTGAGCGCTTTGGCTTCGCCCCTCCAGACTCACCCCAAGCCTCAGCCCTGTGTCCCGGACCTTCCAAGGTCCCACCTGACTCCTTCGCCTCTCTCCCACAAGGGTGTTAGTGAGAAGCCCCCATCTCCTGCCTTCTGCATCTCCACCAGCCTCTCCTCTTCTCATCCCTAACAGTGAGGAGTCAGAATCCTCCAGTTGAAAATATCTGGGTGTGAAGAGGTGACTCAATGCAGGATTTGGGGAAAAAAAGAAACTTCCACACACAGGTGGTCAGGATAGGAAGGAGAGAAATGGACCAAAGGGAGACACACCTGTCTATGAGCCTTGTACAAATTAGTCAGAGGTCCCTCTTCCTCTGGACATGTTCAGCACCTCCCCAGGACCCAATTGTCCCCTGGCCAGAAGCAGAACACAAGCTATGTGGCAAGACGTGCCTATTTTGACAAAGTGGGCAGAATCCTGGAGTTGGAGCCCCACTGAGAACTGTGGACAAGGAGCTGGAGGGTGAGAACCCAGCTGTGTCCAGCTCAGCCACTTTAGGGAACTCTCTACCCTGCCCTCACTTCCTGTGCGTGCCTGTGTGTGTGTGTGTGTGTGTGTGTGTGTGTGTGTGTGTGTGGAGGGTGGGGTGGTGGGGAGGAGTGCAAACCACTGAGGAAATGGGGAGTTAGCAGCTTCTGCCGGAAGGAGTGGGGCCTATAGAGAGGAGATAAGGGAAAGGAAGAAAAGGAGGAGCTTTCTGGCTAGAAAAGTCACCTAAGAGGCCTTTCTCTGCGCCCCATGGGAGCCCAGTGTGTAGGGCCTAGACCTCGGAGCTGGCACCATCCCCATCCCCAGGGGCCCTGGAAGGAGTGAAGGGAACTGACACATTGAGACCCAGCTATGTGCTGGCTATTTGGGTCTCTCAATAGTCCTATAATGAGGCTTGGTGAGGAAACTGAGGCACAGAGCAGCGAAAAGACTGGCCAAGGTCACTCAGCAAACGAGCAGGAGCAAAATGATCGGAATCTGGTCCGAGAGCACCGAAACCCATGTCCTCTCTCCATACTGTATCTCAAGGCTTGGGTGGTGGTGGAGGCGGTCACCGGGCTCTGCCACCACGGCCGAGCTTCCTCCCTGCCCACAGTGGTGTGTGATGACCCTCACGTGACACAGTGTGCAATGAGCCCAACACCTCATCAGCTCCCCACGTAGTCCCAGGAGGGAGAGAGCTCTCCAGAGTCAGGCTCAGGGCAGAGTGCAGGTTCAGCCCATCTCAGGCCCCCCTTTCTGTGTGTCACTGACCCCTTCTCCAAAGTCCAGAAAGAGCTCCCAGGAAGAAACATTTGTCTGTTTGTTCCAGAGCCTCAGCTTCTGGATGCAGGCCCGAGGCCGTGGGGCGGGGGCACTTCTGCAGCCCTGTGTTTCTCAAAACCTGCTGCTCTGCCCAGGCCGTGCTGGGCATCAGCTGTGCGAGGGAAGCTGGAATCTGACCCCTGGCGCTGGGCCTGGTCTCCATGGCAGCCGCGGATTTATGACAGGGGCCTCCACCCAGCTTGGCGGACTTTCTGGACTTTCAACTCCAAGCGAGAGGAAGGAAACCAAGAAGTCAGTCGTGGGAGCCCCGAGCCCAGGGCTGCACCCAGAAGCCCCCAGATGGTAAGCGAGGGTCCGAGTTACCTGCCAGGCTGCCTGGGTTGAGAGGGGGATCACTTTCATGGAGTCCTTCCCTGACCGTTTTCCTCTGTCTGCTGCAGGCCAAGTTTCTTTCCCAGGACCAAATTAACGGTAGGTTGGGTTTGCTCTTTAATTAGCAACTCAAAGCAAAATATGGGTCTCATTAGGCAATTTGCTCTGCTCAGTTTTTGTTGGTGGGAAGACGGCTGCTGGGCTGCTGCGGGGGGAGCTGGGCGCCCCCCCCCCTCGCCCACAGGCCAGAGGCCCCTCTGCTAGGGAGCTTGCGGCTCAGTGGAGGTGGGGGCTAAGGCTCAGAGGCAGAGATGTCGGTGTCACATCCGCCAATGTGATTTAGGAGTGGGGGCGATAGGCAAGAGAGCTCACTGGTTTTCTTCCAAAACCTGATGGTCGGATATACGGGAGGAAGGGAAAAGGGGACGGAGAGAGGAGAGGGTGACACTATTTATTGACTAGGGCTGAGGGCCGGACCAGGGACGACCAGGGACGGGGCATTGTGATTGGCTGAGACAGAAAAAAAACGCCCAGGGCTGCATTCTCCGGCAGGATGCTCTCTGGGCCTCCATCTCTGCATCTTTAAGGGGGAAGTTCAGCTTAGGTGGTCTCTGAGGTCTTCCCTGCCCTCACATCGAGCCCAGTTTTGGTGTTTGGAGTGCTTTGTTACCCGGATCCCCTAACCTGCTCGGCACCCAAGCAGGCTTCAGTTTCACATAGCACACAAGGCCAAGGGGAAGAGTTGGGTTACACAGAACCCAGGGGCCCAGACCTGTACCAGAGGAGGTCCAGCATAGCTCAGGTAGAGTCCTGCAGGCCCTGGGGGTGGGCTTAGGGTTACCCGGGCAAGGATTCAGGGTTATGGGTACCCAGAGCTTGGTTTAGAAGACGAATAAGTGGGTAGGTTGTAGGTTCCAGGTGGGCACCTTCCCATAGGCCCCTCGATATCTTCACCCCAAGGGGAGGGGCAGACCAGGGGCTTTTAAAATGCAAGGCCCAGGGCGGCGGCCTCTCTTGTCCTTGTCTCAAGGCAAGATTGTACGGGTCCTGGGGCAGGAGTTCAGCTGTCAGCCTCAGTGTCCCCCACCCGCATCTGGTTCTGAGGCTCCCTTGGGGCCTCTAAGGCTCCCAGACGGGAAGAAGGGAAGCTCCTGTTGTATCACAGTGTCTGACACCAAGAAAGCAGCTGCTAATGTTTAAGGAGTGAATGACAGGCTGGACAGGAGTGGCCTGCTGGAATGGGACAAGCAAGGGCCTCGAAGGCAGCGGACCTGGGGCCCTATCACCTCTGAGCCTCAGCTTTCTCATCTGAGAAGTGGCAATAATGACACCGCCTCACTAGGCTGCTGTGAGGGACAGAGAGGACAATGTCAGTCGTGCACCTGACACTGGGCCTGGTGCAGCCTGGGGGTCACCCAGCCATGTGCTGGGGCCGGCTAGCATGAGCCTGGTGACACCATTTCAGGGGTTCTGCAAGCCGCCTGCTCAAAATCAGCCACTGTTAAGTACTGTGAGATCAAACGATATTCCAACCCCTGCATTTGTACAAAAAATTTAAAGAGGGGGCCCTATGGCAATCAGTAGTGCTGAAGATTTGAAAGAGGTTTTCGTTAATGAATATGATTTGTACAAGGGCAAGAAATAGTAATAGATCACTTGTCACTGGCAAAAAGTTGCATTCATTGGCGTGCGGCCTCACTTGTCAAATCACAGCCCCTCTCCCACCCCCAACCGAGCTCCAGCAGAGGCGCCATCCTTTGGGCCTCAGGGGTTGGGAGTTTTTGACCAATTCTGACGGCAGCCCCACCCCCAGGCCCTGAATCCGAATTCCTGGGGTGGGGGGAGCAGGGATCTTTCTGAGCTCCCAGCTGGCCTCACTTTGCCTCCAGGGCTGAGTTGGGGACAGGGATGTAGGTGGATGCCCTGCTCCACAGAGCTGTGGATTTAGAGGTTTTAGCTCCAGAGAGGCCATTTCGTCTCCACCAAGGGAGAAAGGGCTGAAGAGAGCAGCAAGCGGGATCTGGGCTTGTGCCTGGGAGAACGTCCTATCAGTCAGCACCTTTTGAAGACTTTAAGAACAGGACCAGGACCTACGTCAGAGGGCAGCCTGACAGTTTAGCAGCCGAGGGAGGGGTGCTGGACCAGTGGACTCGGAATAATAATTGTCGCCACATATGAGAGCCACTGTCTTGCTAGGCCTTCCCAGAGGGGATTTCTGGCCCTCTCAGTAACCCAGAGGAACCAGAGGAATGATTATCCCCCTTACCCACATAAGTTGTCTTCACAAAGGTCCCCTGGGTGTCTGGATGCCCTGCTAATGGCTCCTTGTCTCCCTGCACTGGCCGTAGAGGGCGGGAAAGCTTCCCTGTGGTTTTAGTCAGTTGTGGGAGGGATGAAAAGGGAGAGCAGAGGAAGGGGAAGGAAGGGAGGAGGAAGGGGGCAGCAAAGGAGAGAAAAGGAGCAGGCGGAAGGGGAGTCAGGAGAGGGAGGGGATCGGGTTGCCAGATAAGAGGACTCTCAGTTAGATTTGAATGTCAGATAAACAACAGATACTTTTAGTAAAAGTATACTCCACGCAAAAATGGGGGATATATTTATACTAAAAATGTGTTCATTGTTTATCAGAAGTTAAGTTTAACTCGGCAGTCCTGTATTTTTATTTGCTGTCTCTGGGAACCCTCGGAGGGGCAGTGGGGAGGAAGTGGGCGTGAGGGAGAGGACAGAGGGCGTGGGGGTGGAGGGTGAAGGAATGCTCCTGATTCTCCCTTCTGGGCTGTGCACAGAGTACAAGGAATGCTTCTCCCTGTACGACAAGCAGCAGCGGGGGAAGATAAAAGCCTCTGACCTCATGGTGGTGATGAGGTGCCTGGGGGCCAGCCCGACACCGGGGGAGGTACAGCGGCACTTGCAGACTCATGGGATAGGTGAGTGGGCTGGGCCATGGCCAGGGCAGAAGTGTTCTGGGCTGGTGGGTGGGCCTAGAGCCGGGCAGCTGTGGCCTGTGGAGGGGCCTGACAGTTGGGTGCAGATGGCGAAGGAGTAAATAGCTCAGAGGTTTGAGGGGCAGGTGGTAGTCAGAGGTCACCAGCTGGGAGCTGTGGAGGCAGGTGTGCTGGGCACCACTCACACTTTCTTGAGTCCTTACAGCAACTGATAACACCTGCATTTCACAGAGGACCCTGGGATCTTTCTAAGCTTTCCAACAATGTTATCACAAACTTGCAGTCAAGACCGTGCTAACAGTGACCCCAATGTTGTTTTGACAGAACAATTTCCCTTTATTGAATATTTGTCAAGAGTTCATCTCAAACGACCCTATGAAGTAGGCACTGTTTCACAGGTAAAGATCAAGATTCAGGTCACTTGCCCAAGCGCTTAAGGGTCGGAACTCAATGCTTCTAGTTTTGAAGACTGACCTCCTAAAAACTATGCAGTATTGGGAGATAAAAGGTGGAAGAGAAACCACCCAAAACATTGTCAGGTGGTTCTCTCAGGTGATGGGATTATGGATGATTTTCATTTCCTTTATTGCTGTTTCTTGTATTTTTGACGATGGGGACATAGAACTTTTATAACCAGAAACAAATAATTTTGTTTTTTAGAAAAAGAGGGATGTCAAAGAATAGGGTGGCATTGGTAGCTGGACTCTTAGGAAGGAAAGACTGGCCAGAGGAAGGGGCTGGCCAGGAAAGATCACTTGGTCTGCAGCCCATCTGGACCTCAGATTTCTCATTTCTCAGATGGGTTTCCCACCTGCTGCTGGGGTTACCCTGAGAGCACATCAGAATGTGCCTGCAGCAGTATTAGGAGCCATTGTGGGCTGGGCCTGGGGGGGGGGGCCCTAAAGGCCTAGAGCCTGGTGAGGAGGTGCCCAGAGACTGAGATCCCCCGCTTCCACCTCTGAGGTGTGGTGGTTTCCTTTGGTTTCTGTGTCTTCCAAACAGGAAGTTGAGGTCAGGGGAAGTTCCGATTTCCTGCAGTTGTACCCCTGCCAGGGCCAGGTCAAGGCCCCCAGGCATGCTTGGAGGAGGGGTATGGGCGGGGGAACCTGGGGTGGAGGCTGCAGTGAGGGAACAGGCAGGTGACGAGCTCTGGCAGGACTGGGACTTGAGGCCCCAGATGTGGTCACTAGTCATTCTTTGTGGATGTGCAGTGGTGGCTGCTAAAGTGGGGATGGGCACGCAGATGGACTTCCCTCTAGTTCGGGGCAGGAGAGAAGCACCCAGAAGGGAACAGTAGGAGGTGGTACGTCATGCTGGTCCTGCCACTGCTCCGTGAAGTGACTCCCCACTCTGAGCTTCTGTCTCTGTAGTGGACAAAATGGGATGATGACAACCATAGCCCCTGAGGAATGTTGAGAGGATTAAATGAGACATATCCATGGTGGGAACTCAGGAGAAGGGGCTGCATCCATCATGCCACCATCATGCGACTTCCTGAATTATGTGGCCCTTGAGCTGGCCATGAAGGTTTGAACTTCTCTAACAAGAGCCTTTTCCTCCCTGCTTACTCTGCTGTGTTTGGGGTTTTCCTAGACAGAAATGGAGAGCTAGATTTCTCCACTTTCCTGACCATTATGCACATGCAAATAAAACAGGAGGACCCAAAGAAAGAAATTCTCTTGGCCATGTTGATGGCAGACAAGGAGAAGAAAGGCTACATCATGGCATCCGAGCTGCGGTCCAAACTCATGAAACTGGGCGAGAAGCTCACGCACAAGGAAGGTAATAGCCTGGGTCCCTCTTTCCCCATAGTGGGAGAGGATTAGGGAGTTGAGGGGAGATCATGCCACTAGGATTGTGCAGACATGGCCTTTCATGCATGCCTCAGAAGACTGCAGCTAGATGTCAGGGTTGGTACGCTGTGGACTGGAGCCCAGGGGAAGAGCTAGGGAGCCTGGGGGAGAGAAGTCAAGACAGGGTGAAGGGATGGCCTGGGGAAACTCAATTGGGGTCTACTTGGGCCTCACCCTGAGTTTAAGCTTTCACTGTGGACCTTCATTTAGGGCTTACGACATCTCTGGGAGCACTAACGTCCCACATACTGATAAACGAACAGGAAAAGTGAGTGCCTTGTTAGTAGCAGAGCTGGGAGTTGCACACAGGTTTATTAAACACTTGTACCCACCTAACCCCAGCCCATCTCAGGCTCCTTCCCCTTGCCATCGCTGTCTTCTGAAATTGCTGCTGATGCCATTTCCAAATGGAGACACTACTTTGTTCCCTCTCCTTATGACTTAGCCAGCTCTAATAGGTCTTCCAGAGGGTTTTCTGTGGTGGCCTTTCTGGGACTCCTGGTCACAGAACCCCACGAGGGGCCTTTACCTCACACCTAGCAGCAGCCCTGCATGCCATCCTGCCTCAGAGCAGGACAAGGGGCCTGGGTCTTCTGGGAAAGCCCTTCACACATGGTAAAAGGCAACCCCAATACTGGGCCATTTGCCAGCTCGCCCCTCAGTCCTGCCACAGCTGCCCTTTTGAGTCGCCACCAGAGTCCACACCCACCAACCTCAGAGGCTGGGTTAGGACACAAGTGGATGGAGGAGAAGGGCTTCAATACTGTCAGGGCTTTGGTTAAATCACAGCAAACCAATAGAGGGGCTGCAAGGTTGTGGTATGAATTCAACTTGAATCCTAGCTTCCCCTCATTCTGGGGGACCTCAGACAGGTTTCTTAACCTCTCTCACCCTCCTCAGTTTCCTCGTTGAGAAATGAGGTTACAATAGACGATCCCTTAGGTCCCTCCAAGAGCTAACATTCTATAAAGCAGGCTGCTTAGATTTTATCTGCAGTCACAAAGGCGCAGAGCAAAGCATTTAAAAATAGTGCTACAGAAGCCACTCAGCTTTCCCCCACTTTTTCAGGCTAGCAGCTTTCGTAATCTCCTCTCCCATTGTGACTGTTCTAATGTGAACAGGGGGAACATGGGCTCCCCTTCCCTTAGGCTCTGAGGACACTGCTCGGCCTTTTATGTACCAGGTGGAGTGTTAGCAGACAGGGCCAGCTGGGGACTGCCTTAATTTTTATGGTTAATGACCTCTGTCTAAAGCAATACCACAGCCTCAAAACTTGTACACACTTCTCATTTGTCTAACCAGTCAAGAAACATTTCAAAGAAACTGGCAGAGTGTTCCTGACAAAGAGGGAGACTGAAGTCTTTTCCTTTGGTGGTGGGAGACGGGAAAAGATGATACTAGAACTAGGAATCCTTTACTCTGGTGATTAAAAGAAAATCTTCAATTTTATTAAGAAGCATCCTTGGAGCAGCTGGATAAGAGTGGGGAAGGTCTGCATTCTAAGGCCTGGGACAGGCTGACTTCAGCACCCTGGTTCTTTCTGGGTACAGAGTCAACTGCCATACTACCCAGCAGGCAAACCTTAGATGTGTCCCCTTTTCCAGACAGGAGGCTCGGTGTTTGGCTCTGGAACTGGAGTTGGAGCTGTCCACTTGGGATGGTTTAGACCAAGTGGCTGGTGGGTAGAAACTTCTCCAAGAAATAAATTATAGTGTCCTCAACATTCTAAAAATACTCAGCACTACTATCGGCTTAGGCACAGAGCACAGTAATTACATTTTAGAGGAGGCTGTTTAAGCAGAGAATCACGGGGTATTTTCTAACTGCTCAGAATTATGTGTCGGGGGTGTCTAGGGCTGAGGAAGTTGACACAGGGCAGTGAGAAGAGGGTTAGGATGGTTCAAAGAGCCAAAGGTAGGCTGGCCTCGAAGGGCCACTGTAAAGTGTAAGCTGACATTATCTCTTCTTGCCAGCGTCTGGGACACAGCTAGTATTTTGTCTGAAGAATTCAGAACCAGAAGAAACAAGTAAATGAAGTGATTTTTTTTTTTTTTTAGAGCAACATCAGAGAACAATGGCAAGTGTTGTATGCTTTCAGCTTTAGAAACAGTTGAATTTCTTATGCTATCCCTACCCCCAAAAGACACACGTAAAGAGGTGATGGTGATGGTGGCAGACACCACTTGTCAACAAGTCTCCTTTTAGGGTGGGGCATACCAATCTGGAAGGGAAGGCAGGCAGGCCAAAGGCAGGCCAAAGCTTGCCCAGGATGGAGCTGACAGGGGTGTCTGTTCAGTTGGGAGACAGGGAGGGTGGGCCATGGAAGGTAAAATCCATGCCAAAGTGCCAAAGGTTTCTGGAAATATAGGTACAAGGGTCAGACATTTTCTTAACAAAAAAGTACAAGGTGGCTTCAGTGACTGAATCCTCACCAGTATTCCTCCCTACCCTCTCCCCTGGCCCCTGCAGAAACTCCAATGAACTCAAAATTGTATCAGTGGTCTCCAAGGAGTAGGGGGTGACTGTTCTGTTTGCCAGTTTATTTCCTGGTCTATAGGATCAGTCAACTAGATACTCAAGGGAGACCTCTGGGGAGTCCCAACCCCCAAGAACTTGATTTCCTATAACGTATCACTAAAGCCAAACTGAAAAATTAATGTGATTTATTGTAGTGGATGATCTTTTCAAAGAAGCAAATATCGAACCAAATGGCAAAGTGAAGTATGATGAATTTATCCACAAGATCACCATTCCTGTGCGGGACTACTGACTGGAGAGAATGCAAAAGAGCCTCCCCTGCATCTGAAAACTCGGATGAATTTTGAAAAAGAAAAGTGTTCCTTTCACTCTAGGGAGATGGCAAGCACAGTGGCAAGATGACATTACTGAACTGTAGCAGAAGATAACTTAGCAATGGAAATAAGTGAATTCAGTCATTGTTATTAGCATGTCTTTAATAAAAGATTTTTATTGATTTCAGTAACTGCCATTAGTTGTTTCCATTATACCATGGAAAGAGCCAATGGTTTGGAGTTGGGCGTGGGTTCCAATCTTGACTCTGCCGTTTCCCAGCTATCTGACTCTGGGCAAATCATTTCACTCCTCAAAGTCTCAGGATCCTCGCTAAAGTTAGATTCCTGTTTCTTGCCTCATGGAGCCTGTGGATAATGACATGGAGCCTGAGACAATGACTTGAAAATGTCTTTGCAAACTGTAGAGCACTATGCATTCCCAAGTTACCATGGCAGTGCTTCTCCTAAAAAGGGCAATCTACTGAAAGACTATATTCTATATTGAACCATCTTCCCCATTTCCAAGACAAAGCCAATGCTAGGTGAGAAACAGCAACAAGCGAAGAGCCAAAACAAAACAAACTAAGGCAACATTATTAGCAGCTCCACAGCGGCACTTACAAATTCTCATTCCCATCTCCACACACAGTGACACAGTTCAGGATATTCATTCATAAAGAGAGTACAGGGTGAAAACACTCATGGTAAAACAAGGCAGCATCAGCTAAATAGTGGTCTGACTTTACAGCCCACACCAAAGGAAACCAAAAGACATCAGATGTGACACTGAGGACTTGCAGAGAGCTTCGAAGGCCCTTTCTGATGCTCCTGTCACAATTTCCAGCTGTCCCCTGGCTGGAAATCAGGTTTACAGATTAGGACGGTCTGCTCAAGTGGGTCAAATTGAACATGCTTCAAGCCATTCCCCCAGGACTAATGAAAACAAGGGGATGGAATGGGCTGTGGCTATGATGCAGCAACAACCCTGGAAAACAGCAGTAGGGGTACTGGCCCTGCATGGGAAGATTCCAGCTCAAGCAACTTAAGCGAATCACGTAGCCAAGAAGTGCCAGGCTGATGCTGCCCATGTGCTCATCGAACCTGTAGATCCATCGGTAGTGTCAGCACAGCCCTAAAAAGGGTTGGAGTCACAGTGGCATATTGGGGGGTGGGAAACAGGAAATGTAGTAGAGATTTTCATCCTTATATGTATCAAAATTGGGCTGATTGTGGCTTTATCTAATGGTGCTTAGTAGCTAAAGCAGAAGAAAACCACATGAAAATGTCTTTTGGGAGGCTATACAAGACAAATCTGAGGCCAGGCACAAGGGAAACTGCAGGGGACAAAACAATCATAGTCTTGGTGTAATGCTCACAACTGCTGCGTGGCTTCTGACCAAACTGAGGCCCTGAGAGACTCTTTCATTTTCCCAGCAGTGTAATGGCCAACGGGAGTACGAATTCCTGGGAGCTGTAAGAAGGGTTTTGTGGAGGGCAGGCAATCAATGGCCCAAACCACCCAATAGGTGAAGTTACGACTATCAAGCTAGGGGAGCCTAGGTTCACCACAGCAGGGGCAGATCCAGGTTTTGTAGGGTCTGAGTGTTCCATGATTTGGCAGCCTTCTTTAAAAATAGAAATATAGAAATACAGATTTGATACAGCTGTTCCCAGGGCCCCAGAAGAGGCTAGAGCAAATGAGGGGGCTAGGTGCTTAAACTTAAGGATTAAACAGTAGATCCTTATGATTTAGATGGGATAGGACAAGTAAGTTCTGGGCTAAAATAAATGAGGGTACTTTCCTCTCAAAGCCATTTTGTCTCTACCACTGAACAGCCCCAGTGTGGTTTGAAAGCAACTGTTATTAATCTGATTTGCCTAACAGGAGTCTGGAGCATAGCTTGCCAAAATCACATTAAATGGTATGGAGTGATCCTCAGAACCTGAGGCTCATCTCCATTGGCTCAGTGTCCCTAATTAAGGATGTTCAGTGGTTAGGATTCTGATTTAAACCCCTGCCTCAGGAAAGTCTTTTATGCCACTTGGTGTCGGGGGGCTTCATGCTCATTCCTGAAATTCCAGTTGGCTTACCTAGCACCTAGTATTTTTAACAAAAAAGGCGATAGTGCTCTTAGCACAAAAATTGCAATGAAACAGATTTAAAACTAAACAGATGCTATGGTTCATCACAAAGCTAGCCATATTTCAATAAGAAAGGCGAATGATGGCTGTTCATTCATTACTTACCTCAAAGCATGTTGTAAAAGAATTACTTGTCATGCTTTGAAAGTTCTGGAGGAAACATGCAAATGTGCTTTGGAAGCACAAAGCATATCACTTTTCTCATAGGGACTGCCCCTTTTATACCCAGCAGTATATTTTACAGAAGACAAATTAACTGAAGGCTTTTCTTTTATTACATCTAAAGAGCTCTACATAAACAGGTAACATTCAATAGGTAAACAATTTTTTTCCAATGCATGTAATAAATATTTTCACTTGGTACTTTTATACAAACTGACATTGGTCTACTATACATTTTTAAAAGCCATTTTACTGGTTTGGCATGCGGTATGGAAATTCTAAGAGAGAAAGTTTTAAGGCAATGAATCACAGATTTAAGTTCATGGAATTTATGGTTACTTTTATATCTGTTTATATACATTTCCCCCTTTGTTAATTAAACAATTAACAGCAGCACACTCTGGGACCACCAGCTATTCTCCTTCCCTCTTTCTGAAATCTAAACTTTTTTTTTTCTTTAAGTAAAAAACAGAATTCAACATGTATTGATAAATCAAAATTCTTACTAAAATAATTTCAAATGTGCTTGAAAGTCCTGAAGATCTTGAAGTGTTTATGTATTTAAAACTGGATTTTTTTAAAAAAAACAATGTTCCTTCACAATTAGCAATTTAAAATTGGGATATATTTTCATTCGGTTTCAGACATCTTACTCAAAGGAAAATCTGCCAAGAAATCACATTTTCCAGAAGCTTTTGTGAATATTTCCTAAGTCGGTAATGATAAAATTGTGAAAATGTCTAAATTAGAAAAATTTTAATGCTCAAAATAAATTAGTCAACTAAGCGTGGCATGGTTAAGGTTCAAATAGTTTTAAAAAGATGTGTCCAATAATGCCCACAAAAGAACTAAAAGCCACTTCAACCCTGCTAGTCAAACAGCTATTTTACCAAAGTTGTGTGATACACATACAATACTGTACAGCAACCCAAACTTATGCACGCCTATTATGAACGACCAAGGCAAGGGGGGTCTACTTGCCTAAAGATTCTGAGAATCCTTGTTTGTCCACAAACAGCATGTCAAGGTTGGCATGGGTTGGGAGTAAGAGTGGGCTAAAAAATAAAAGAGATGAAATAACTATGTGCTTAAAAAAAAAACAAAACTTTAGACAATAAAAAGATGCAGTGCATGACTCTACTAATAATCACTACAGATCATGAAAGTCTGATTGACTAATATTGACCATGAGACAGAGTGATAGCTACTACTAATGTCAACAATTTGGAAAGTCAATAACTGAAGGGAACAAACTCCTTAGAGTGGAATGAACTAAAATAGACAACTGCATGGTTAGTTTCTCCTGTGGAGACATAACCAAAGCCACTAGACAAACATTTATTTCTCCCTATTACCTATTCTTCCCTTGGGTTGGTATAATGCAGGACACTGAGGGGAAATGAACCCTCTCTAAAACTGGGCTGAAGAAAGTACAGGAACAAGTTTTCAACCGGATCATTCAAAGAGTTTGTAATTCAGCATCGTACACAAAGTTATTGATCAGAATTTTGAGACCCTTAACATCAACAGAAAAAGAAAAAAAAAAAACAGAAATAAAGAGAACTATTCATTTTATCTTAGGTAGCTGAACAAAAATGTTTTCTGTTGCAATGTGAAATAAGAAGCAACTCTCCACAATTTAAGTAATTTATATCCCAATCCAAATTTAGACACAAATTATATTAGGTATTAGCCTAAGTTAATATGGCAACGAGAGTTTTTAAAATATTTACTCACCATAACACCAGATTCATTAAAAAACTTAACTATGTCCTGTTTTAAATGACAACAAATCTCTTTTTTTATTACGAATTGTTTAGTGACTAACTCTGCCATGTATGTGTGGAATACACATGCATAGGGGAAGACTATATAACTCACTTGTCACTCACACACACTTGTCTATAAATACATATATACACACACACATATACATATCAACACCAACTTGTTTTTCAAAATTCAAGTCAACAATTTAGTGGCAGAGATGCTGTAAAAAAACATATTTTTTAGATGCCACATAGTCATGTGAACCATTAATTTTATCATACAACCAAAGATACAGCCATCTTGAATTTATCTGGATTAAAGTAGGTCACTTTGTTACCACTGCAAGGTTTAAAATGACAATTTTATACACAAAGTTGGTCCTTCATCAACTCTGAGAACATTATAGCTGATATAAAAATCCAGTCTGGAAAACTGGTAATCGTTATGCCCCCTCTTTATCTTTTCTGTTAAACCTGCTAAACCTCTCAATCAGTTAAAAAATACTTCCCATATCTTCAGTTATTACCTGAAGAATGTAATACCTTCTCTGATGAGGATTTTGGAATACAAGTAGAACCACTTTTCCTTCTCTCCAGCTCTCAATCATCTCCTGAAAAACAGTTTTCACTATATTTACATGTTTCATTACTAATAAGAATAGATCAGACTGATCCATGAATTCTCAAAAAAATTAACTTTCTCATGTCATGCTTGTCTTTAAAAGATGAAAAATAAAACAATAGCTAAACAAAAAAGTACGCTTAGAACCAGAGTAAAATGCTAAGGATCAGCCCATTTTGAATTTCAACTGTTTATCAGATAGTAGATGTCCACAGATTGACATGTGTGGTGCACTGTATTTTCCAAAGAGAATTTAATTTTAGGATAATTGACTGTCTTCCTTTTTGGAGGTGATGTAATTTTACCTCTGTCAGCTGCACAAGACACCCAACAAGGCTTTCTAAGCTATTTTTACTTCCTACTTTGGTATGAAGATCTTACATGAAAACTTATTACCCTGTGGCCAAAAAAGCAGGTGTTCACAGACTTGGTTTAAATACATAATACTGGCAATCCAAATTTAGAATAAAGAACTAGACTAAAGTGTATTATTCACAGGTCTGCTAAGCCTACTCCTTTCCCAGACAGCTTTACTCCAAACTCTAAAAACATAGTCAGGGGTATCTAGCAAATAAGAGAGAATATGTGATGGAGAACATGCAATTGGGATAGTCAATAAAGATGCTCATATGTGAGTTCAAGACCTTCAAAGCACTTTGAAAGAAGCAGGCAACTGAGTTATCAACTGAATGCAAACTCTGGAGAAGGAACAGTAATGACAGAAAAATACACAGACACACACACACTGAACACACGAGCTATGTCCTGAAAATACACAGGGAATGCAGTGGGACAGATGAGATTTATAATTTAAGGCTGGATAAAATATGCACACACACAAACAGAATCCAAGTCTGTCATTTTTAGAAAATGGAAATTAAAACTGTACCCCTCCCACCCTCCCCACAACAAAGAAAAGCCCACAACTTAAAACTTCAGACATGCAATTCCTTTTCTGTTATTGCAAATAAAATAATGCCATTGAAGTAAAATAAAACCAAAACCATAGGACAAACGATGAAAAAAAAATCTTCAGAATCCAGAAAAAATTGAACTGAAGGTGGGTTGTGGGTACGTTTTTTTTTCTTTTTTTTCTTTTCTTTTCTTTCCTTTTTTTTTTTTTTTTTACAAGTGTTTTATCAGACAGGCAGTCTTAGATTTATATACAAAAGTAAAACTGAAAATATAGTTTTGTTCTCTGTACATTTCTTTTAATTTTTTCCCTAAAAAAAAGGAAAAAAACACACGTGTGTACTTTTCTAAACAGAATAAGGTAAAACATAGCACAAAGTTCTCTTCTCTCTGCCACGCTCTCTTAACCTGGGTAGGGGTGGGAGCAGCAGGGGCAGGGAAGTCAGTCCAATGAAATAATGTCTGGTATGATGCCGAAGATGGACGCTGTGTCTGTGCTGCTCCTGTTTGTGACGGTGTGGCCATGGCTCTCCCTTAGGCTGTTGGAGGACACGAGGCTGCTGTTACTGCCACTACTGCTGCCATTGGTGGTTGGCAGAGAAGTACTGCCTCCTGCACTTAACTGATCAAGAAACATCTGTGAGGAGGCATACGGAAAAAATCGAGACGAGTGTAAGAGGTCTTGATCATCCGAAACTGCTGCCGCTGCAGCAGCAAGGAGGGAGGTGTTGTAATGCTAGGGATGGGGGAAAAAAGACAACACAAATGTTAATTATATTTATAAATTAATAAGCTTTCTTTTCAGTAGAACGAAGTCCTAACTTTAATAGAGTCTGAGGATCCGGTGTTCCTGAAATATTTAATAAAACATTTTGCAAAATCAAATGGCCTTATGAAATAATTGCATTATTGGAGAGAAACTGTTGTATCTGAAATTGGGGAAAAAAATTAATAAAATTTTTATTGTTTTAATTTGTATTGCAAACAATTTTAAAGATTCTATTTTCAAAGAGCTATATGCCCAGATGTGGCAAGAAAAAGGATAGTCTACCCTCTTTCTCTTATGGAGATATTTGGCCAAGAAATTTATCAGTCAATATGATTTACTTCTCTGTTTTTTTATAAATCAGTACTGGAAACCAACAAATAGATATTATTCTTACTATATAGGCACAGCTGACAAATTTTTATTTAAATTCTTAAAACCTTAACAATACAGTAATGGGTATTACTACTCTGAATTTTCTAGAAAAATTTATTTTCTTTCTCTTGGCTTCATACTATACTTTTAAATATTTTAATAGACAATTAAAATGACATATAACATACCTGATTGTCTCCTGATAAGAAAGGAAAGAAATCTAATCCTGTAAGAGATAAAATTATTTCAGTTTTGAAAAAAAAAGTAAAAAAACTGTCCCAAATGTCCCAATACTTCAAAAACGCATGTAAATCTTAAACGCTAATTCTAATCCATTTAGAATTTTAAACATAGTAGAGTTCAGCTGAATGTTTTACATCCCTCTCTTCTCTAGATTACTAAGACTGAAGTCAAAGCTTTAGCAACGATGTGCCCTTCCCGACTCTATTTGTGGGACCTTGGGCTATAGGTGCCCTTGTTAGATCTAGCACTAATCCCTTAAATTGATAGTACTTTTCACCAAATGCTCTGACTCCTCTTAAGTAACCTTTCGATCTACTCTAATTTACTTCTTACAAGTACCTCATGAGGTATGTAATTATTTTTGCTCTCATTTTGTGGATGAGAAAGTTTGAAGTTAAGTTGTAGCATAGATTTTCTTTCTCTTTCTTCAATTTGCTTGCTTGCCACTATCTGTACCAGATTCTAATTCAGAGACTCTCCAGTGTCATAAGGTGGGAAGAGGTGTGAGGGGGTGTCTGCTGGGGTGATGGCTATTACAGAAAGACCAGCTCTGGTCCCTGGCTACAAGGAAGTCATGGCAAGTCTGCCTTTTCTAATTTGCATTCTTGTCCATATTGCTGAACATGTAATGCAACAAAGAACAAGTAAACCAACATGAATAAAATGCCCCATTATTACATCTAAACTTGGGAAAAAGTACAAGCAAATGTAGATAAAAAGATAATAGCAACACAAACACTTAGGGGATCCATCCACCAACTATATTAGAATAAATTATAACATGAGAACCTGCAAAATGTATAGCACCGTGGTTCTTGATAGTGAGATCTGGCAGTGGGCTAAGCGAAAAATAGGACTGCACTGTCCAATAGAGTAGCTACTAAAATCACATGATATGGCCATTTAAATTTACTACTATTAAATAAAATTAGAAATTTAGTTCAGTCATACTAGCCACACTCCAAATGCTCAGTAACCATATGTAGCTAGTGCCTACTATATTGTCCAGTACAGATTATAATATGTCCCTCATTGCAGAAAGCTCTATTGGATAGAGCTGAAATAGGGTTTTCAATATAAATTTTCTACAATGAGCATATATGGTCTTCTGTAATAAAAAAAAAATGCTCTTCAATAATATGGCTAATATACAAACTATTAAATTACAAAGATATGATAATAATTCTTCTTTATAATGTAAATGATTATGAATGTAAAATACACTGTACAAGTGAGCATACTGACATTATCAACTACTTTAAAAAAGAATCAGTTTCATTGGAACAAAAATTAACTTTCCAATGTCTCAATTCAGCATTATCTAAAATATTATACAACATAGTTATCCATAATACCTGTTGCATTATAACTGGATTCAGGGAACAAAAAATAATTTTCATAGATAGCAATATTCAAATCAATATATAAGAAGTCATCCAAAACAACTCTGAAGCCACAAAACCTAAAGATTATCACAGTAGTTTTACCACTGGCAGTAAAACACTGGCTACTGATGAAGGTACAAACAAGTAACGAGATCTGTGCTTACCTATGACCACAGCATATATTTCTCCCAGTTCCCTAAGTCCAAGCCCCTGTTGTCCCATCTTTCAATTCTTCCTTAGACTCACCCAGAAGACGACTATATTAATCAAAGGCATTCATAATGCTATGTGACAATGTAGAAGAACTCACCTTGTAAGTCATAAGGCATGGGTGTCATGTGGAAAGGATGCCTGTAGTCTTGGATGAGGGATGTGTTAATGTAACTTGTGTCTACAGCAGGGAGGCTTGGGGTGCGGGACACTGGAGATGCTTGATGTGGAAGACTTAATATGCTAGAAGAAGGTAAAGTTTGCATTACTTTCATGAGTCAGTTGAACTTTTAAGTTTAACAAACAAGGAAGCTGCATCTCACAATGAGTCCTAGCTTTTGTGCTAGAAATAAAAACAAAAGGAAAGCAATATATAATTTAGACTACCACAAAGGACTGGTTGGTTCCAGGAACTCTCAGATGCTCAAGTCCCTTAGTAGGCCCTCTATGTCCATGGGTTCTGCATCCATGGATTCAACCAACCACAGACCAAGGAAGAGACACAGACCAAGGAAGTGAATGTGAAGATACATAGGGCAGACTGTGTTAGGAAATAACTTGTATACTTACTAGCACTTTGCGGAGAAATAAATGAATGCAATAGCATCCAACATTCATAAATCATATGCTGTCTTTGGATCATAATTATTTATACTTTCTGAATGCAGGCGGAAGGCATGGCTGAGCCACTTCAATGGATAGAAATGAAAGGTATCTATAGCAGCCAAGATTCTGGAACCTTTTAAAAAATAAGCACTGGGCTGTCAGCTAGTAAAAGGTTTATGTGAAGTCCTTGCAAAGAAAACACATACAGCAAGACTGGGGAAATGAAGCAATCTGAGCAGCGAGGAGTTAACAACAGCTGGCGGCAAGACTTGTAAGCTTCAGGAGAACAAAAACTAGGTGCAGTTTATCTTGGTATATCCAATGCCTGCATAGCCACCAGCATGCTGTTTTACATAAAAGGCCTGCTGAATGAACGAAAGCAGAGAAATACAAGGGAAAGAGATGCTCCAAAATGAACAGGTGTGGAGAGGTTTCAAAGGGAGAACAGTATAAATGGAAAACGAAAAACAAAAAGAGGGTCTGGAATAGAGTGAAATGTTTAAGTAGCTGAATAGTCGAACCTTGTTTTCTTGCCAGAAATTAGTCAAAAAGCAAAAAGGAGGGAAAAAAATGAAATGATTTTGAAAAGAAAAAGAATTCTAATAGTCCTGAGTGCAAACATAAGGATCATGTGCTATCCTAACTGTTAGGAAGCTAACAGGTATATAAATCATAGAAAATAAAGTAAAAAAAAAAAAGACATATAGAGGTTGTCTTTTGCTTTTAAAACTTCATGTAGTCTACGGCCATGCCACTCTGAACATGCCCGATCTTGTTAGTTCTCACAAGCTAAGCAGAGTCAGGCCTGGTTAGTACTTGGATGGGAGACAATCTAGGAATACCAGGTGCTGTAGGCATTATTAAAAAAACAAACAAACAAACAAAACAAAAACAACAACAAAACTTCATGTAAAATACTAGGGGTGTGGAGATATAACTTTAATAGTACAGAATATTTTAAAAGGTGCTAAGGTTGGATTTCCAGGAATGGAGTTCTAGTTGTGACCATCTACCACATTTTATGAATGGGAGATGAAGCACGAAGTACACTCTCATCTGCTTCATAAAAATGTTTCATCTAATGGAAACAATTAAACCTCTCACATCTATAAAAAGTGCCATTTTCCATTAGCTGTCTCTTCTGACAATGCCTAAGGGATTACGAGAAAGAAGAAAGTAGTTGAAATGCTAGTCTTTGAAAACATCTTGGTATACCAAATAGCAAAGGAAATTTCTGGATGAATACTAAAAACTCAGCGGCTGAAGACAGCAAAGTGTTTTATATTTACTGATGTTTGCCTCTTTCTAATTCCTGCTTGGCTCCTTTCCTTCCCATTTTGTGACAACATTCTGAAATGCATTTCTACCTTTACAAAACACAATAACAAACAGGATATACTGGGTTTAGGCTTCTATTTATTGACTAGTCATTATTGTAAAATGGCCATTAGTACTGAATATGATGTTATTCTTCTAAAAATGTCAAACTTTCAGGTTGCTTGTTTAGTCTGAAAACACAGAAAGGTCTGCCATTTGCAAATACTATGTCTGGGTTGAATTAAGCACTGGGAAGCTCAGGAAGTAGTTAATGCATCTAATGTAATTTTCCGAATATAATAAACACAGCTCTTTCTGGAGAAACAGCAAAGTCAATATCCAAAGAAGAAATATTACATTTCTAAACACTCAAAAAACTTTCCTTTAAGACAAAATGTATATTCAGACAGTAAAATTATTGCATAGTTTATATATATATGACTATTAATATTCTAAAGAGTAAACTAACACATGTAATTATACATTTAGTCCATAAAGTATTTATATACCCAGAGATTTATGACATAACTTTTAATGTTGCAATTATGGCATTTAAAGAAATAAATATACGTATTTTGTCATGCTATGGTTTGATATTACATATAAAATATCTATAGAATCAAAATTCTATAGATATTTTTTCTAACTATGCCAGCTTCTGATAATTTGATTTTTCTTTTTCTCCCACTCAGATTTATAAAATAAGTATATGAAATAACAAGGTCAGGCTTGCTGGGTAACAGCCATCAAGGTAGGCTTTAATCAGAGGTGAATGTTCATAAAGTAGGATTTAAAGTAGAACGAGTGTTTAAATATTCATTTTGTTTAGAATAATGATACTGCTTTTAATGACTTTAATGCTGTCTGTATGCCGAGATAAGCTACTCTACAGTGAAAATATCAATCTGTGTAATGTGTTTGATTGTATTATGACGATTCCTGAAATAGTCAAAGTCCTCTAACAAGTGAGGAGCTAAATTTATTACGATTGTGCTTCTATTGTTGCAACTTTACCTTTCAAGTAACTACAAATATATTCAAATAGAAAATCTTTTCATCTCATCAAAGAATATCAAACCTGAAAACAATCTGATTCCAAGCACAGAAATGCATGCTCTTGGTCTGGTGCTAACTTTCCCTCTTAAACCTTGAAATCTGTACCAAAGCATTCTAATGACTATCCTTCTCTCATGTACATTCTTTCTCCAGGTGCTAGTTTGCTGGAAGGAGATGTTTTTTAATAACTCCTATTTGGTTACAACGGCCCATGTAATACTCCTGATACATACCTAAAAGGGGGCACATGTATTTCTAGCCTTTAGTGTACTACAACTGTGCTTCAGCAACACGTGAAGTCTTTTTGCTGAGAATCCCCAATGTGTCTCATGAGACTAACAACAGTCTAAGAGTACAACTAGAGTTAGCTATTTGTTTAACCATCTTCTACAAAATGTTAAACTCTTTAAGGTTAGGACTATACTTATTCATTTTATTATCACCCAATATTAACACGGGGTGTTTTACATAAAATAGTTAACAGTGTTTCGTGATTGAGCTAAAGCATAAAGGTACATTATTATTGATACGATACTAATGGGAAATGAGTCTGCAAAACAGAAAGCATGTCTACTGTAACTTAAGTCTTACACTTCTTTCAATGCCTGCCTTACACGTTCTGAGGCAGTTTTAAAGCCTTTATTTGGGCTGCTTCTGCTTTCTACTTGCAACACTCTACTTAGGGTTAATTTTACAGCATACATTTTCTAGTCTGAGTAAATATTCTAAATCCTATGAGCACCATTAGAATCACTTGGGAACTTACTAGAAATACAAATATTCTAAGTCCCTATTCCTGAATCAGATATGGGGTGGGGAACAATGTGTGTTTTAATAAGCCCTCCGGGTGATTCTGATGAACACCAGGTGATTCTGATGAAAACCACTGTATGAGAACCATTTTCTGGTATGATCAATACCATATCCAAGTGACCTTTTAATGCATTATCTTAACTCCTCAAGAATGTCACATACCTAGGGAAAACTCAACTTGTCCTCTGATTGCTAAGATTTACAATATTGAATAATCATTTCATTTGGCAAATCTTTTAATTCTACTTGCAAAATTAACTTTCACAATTTTTTGAGGGCTCTGCACTTACCCTTTATTATTTAGTGGTGATGTGGGAGATAGGGAAGGACAGGTCCTCTTGGCAGATGGCTCTTCCTCCTCTTCATCAGATGAACTGTCTATGGTTAGGTCAATCACCTCTACTTTCTTATTTTTATTTGAGGACTGGTGTTGAGAAGCCACCTGATGCTCCAGGGTAGAGCTCAAGCATCCTGTTTGGGAATGATTAAAACACAAGGCAAAAAAGACCTATGACATTTTTCTTTTTTTTCTCAGTGTGCTAATGGATTAATTTATCAGTTATAGTTTAGACTTACAATATTGCTGGGGTCAGAGAGTGGAAAACCAAGAGTGGCTCTGTTTTCCTAAGCTTAAAATTACCATTTACTATTAGTTGTTAAAGGATTTTTTTTGAAAAACAATCCTGAATTTAGGAAAACAATAAAAATGTATGTCCACTTCAGAATAAAAGCTGTTTCGAGGGCAAAGACTATATAGTACATATGTTTACCAGTACGGTACCTGATATACTTAAGAAATGTTATGGTAACATTTTTTAAAATCATAGCATCTTTCCAGCAAAACCATACTAAAAGCCAGGAAAAAAAATGTAAATGAGGAAACATTCATGATTCTATACCAAATCTGTTAAAAATTTAAAAGGCTACTATTTCAAAAGCCTGACTTTACAAAGACTTATTAGATTATGTTACTTTGAAATTTTATACCATATAATTTTGAAAGCTGGCAAAAAAGTGAGTTTAAAAGAAGTTATACTACTTTTGAACATTTAATCAATAATTTAATAAGAGTTACTGAGCTATCCATAAACTGATGTTTTTTGTTTTTTGTTTTTTTAAATAAAATTTGGGCATTTCAATATTGAAAGCCAAGGCTTTACAACAGCAAAACTGCCCCACCCTTCTGGAAAACTAATACTCACCATCAACTCCATTGTAAGAGGCAGAAACTTCCTGTACTTCCTTTTTTGATCTCATAGGCGCCCAAGAGCCATCCTCCTTAAACTGTATTTCATCACAATCTGTACAGTATTTTAGGATTTCCATAAACAAGCTATAAGAAACAATTTAGCCTTTGAATATCACATTCTACATGCAGATACAATTATTACTGTTCAAAAACATTCAACCTATGTTTTGTGCAAGTATAAATAAGAAAGAATAAGTGGAATGGACAGGTTATTTGTTCTCAAAATCTAGGGCTAAATAGAAAAAGTTATTTTTCTTCTTTATACTTTTTTTACATAGTCCAAATTGCCTACAATAAACATCTTATTTAATAAACTGAAGCAATACATACAAAAATATGTATTGAATGGCGTCTCCTTGATAAATATGCAGATATTAAAAAACACAATTTGCAAAATGTGTGTAAAATTAACGGTCAAATGCTTAAGTTATAATGTTAAATAAAACCAAAGGATAGAAAATATTAATATTTCACAATTATGTGAAAACAAAAATCAGAAAACACCATCATAAAAACTTTCAATTTTCCTACATTTTTCAATTTTTCTTTAAATGTGTATATGTATATATATGTACACATGTGTATATATATGATTTTTAAAATAAGAAAAGTCCCAGTTGATGGAGGAATCTGAAGCAATATAATATAGAGTTGGTAGAATATTACTATTTGATTCAGATTTATTAGTGATCATTGTTATCCCTAAAAAATTAAACATAAAATTCACTCCCCTTCCCCATTAATTTAACATCTTTTAGGCTCTGGGTTACCCTTGTATTGCTAAATGTACTCCATTCCTTATGTCACATCTTCAGACTCCTATATTTTCTTAAATACTATAGATAAGCTGCCTTAAGTGTTTTACTAGAGAGTACAGGAAATTAAGACATTTCCCCCCCATAATTTCTCTTTGTTCTGTGGCAAAAAAACAGGAGAAAGGAGGCTAAAGAATAGTGTAAAATTTAGAAGACATTCCAAGATGTCTGGTAGGACAGATAAAACATAGGGGTATTAAAAATTCTTGCTGTGAAGCTATAGGTGGACAAGAAAGATGGAGACAATTATTTCAGAGGAAATAGAAAAACAAAGTAAGCTGCTATTCATTCAGTGTGCTGATCTGTTTGAGGAGCCCCTACAGCTGGGAAGTATAATGGACCATGACTGAAGCATAAAAAAATCTCCAAAAACAGGCCAATTTCTACAAAAAAGTCCAATTTTTGGTGACCTTAAGTTAACCAGAGGTTTATAACTCTCATTCTTTAAAACGGTCTGCTTGTCTGGGAAAGGTGTAAGCATACCCTGTTTAGAACCATTGTTGTTTTAAATGGTAAATGTCAGGAAGCTCTAACAGTAAAGCATACATTTCCAAAACAAGAAGACATCAAGTTAAAAAGGAAAAATGCTCATAATATTACTTACTTTGGAAAATACTGATTTTCAAAATCATGAAAATCCTAAAAATATATAACTCAGAAAACACAACCTGTAGAATTTTCATCCCAAACCTGATGAATAACTAACTCAGATAATGTCATTTCAAGGCAAAAGGAAAAGCTTTATATTGACATACCCATCAATAATAAGGTGTTCATATGGAGCCTTCTTATCACAAACAGGACAAACCCAAGTTGGTTTTTTCTCATTCATCTGAATATAAAGAGTTGCATCAAAACACTGCAGATGAGAACATGTAAGGGCCCGACATGGAATTGTCAGCCGCATTTTACCAAGCTTTAAAAGAGGGAGACAAAATTAAGTATTAGACAACTGTTGATCAAAATTTAAGTTTTCAAAAAATTTCCTGAAGCATAATGTATATGTGTTCTGATTTTAAGCATATTGTGTTTACTTTTCCTCAATACAGAAGAACATTAAACACATTTTTCTGTGGAAAAACTACAGGTTAAAAACTTACAGTATTTCTTTGAATATTAAACAGTGACTATGAAAAGTCCATAGCAAGGGTTGTTTACCCTCACTCCAAAGCTCACAGATCAGCTTTACGGGGGAAGGTCCATAACTTGAAATAATATTCAAAATTGTGTAAGTGTGTGTATTTTTCTGGAGAGAGTGCTTCTACCACATTCTTAGAGTAGTCCCTGATTCCAAACAGTTAAACATTTTACTAGATTTCAGAAAGGAAAAAAATACCTTATTAAATATTGTAGTACACAAATACAATGACATTTACTATCAAATTGATATCTAAATGAGAGTAGTTTGTAGGTCAAAATGAACTGAATGGCAAGCATCTCCTACAATGTTTGACTTAATTGCTAGCGGCAACTCTGAGAAGAAAGCCAAGTGTGGGTACTGTCTGTATGTCCTCCCTCACTGGGCACCATCACAGGCAATTCAGCAAACACTCCCAGGAAATCAAGACCCTAGACCCCTAGCACCTCCAACATGTTATGAGACTTCATCTTCTTGCTCGGAAAATGTTTCTTAAGCTGACATAGGTTGAGTCTGTACTATGAATAATAAAATCTGCTTCATCTGGTACTTGAACTTCTAGCTTTGATTGAAGGCAGAGAAACTGCCCAGAGGCCTTCCCAGGGGAGCTGCCACGTAACAACCCCCTTCCCTGGAAAAGGTTGGATTACCACTGTGGGGTCTCCAGAGGCTACAATGGCCATACACAGGCAATACCTTGTTTTAGTGCACTTCACTTTATTTTGCTTCACAGATGTTGAGTTTTTTACAAATCGAAGACAAGACCCTACACCAGCAAAAAGATTACAACTCACTTTACTGTGGTGGTTTGGAACTGAACACGCAATATCTCTTACATGCCTGAAGTATAGAAGTTATCTACTTTCGACAACCACATTTGCTAAATACCAGGAAAAGATTTTCCACATATTTGCGAGCTTAGAAAATATAGACTTGAAAAAGATATGAGTAAAATGGGGGGTGGGGGGGGGAAGGAAAATATTCTTGGCTTAGAAGAATTTCAGGAAAATGTGCAATTTCCTAGTCTACCAAGGAAATTAACTGTCATTTGGGGCCCCCTAAATTATTGTTCTGGTACCAATGATTTACTGTGCTTCTAGGAAAGGCCCTTAATTTTCCAGGCCTCCTTTTCTATCTCTAAGGTAACACTGTTTCCTCCTTACTTCAACAGGATGTAGTAATGAAGAATATAAAAGGACACAAAATGTACCATAAACCAGTTTATAGTATAAGTAGTATGGATAAAAGAAGCGCAGAGAAAACTTATAGTTCCCTTCTCTGTGCTCCAAACTATACCCTGCATATGATTATACTATTTATATACATGTCTCTTCCTACTAGAGATTCATTGGACTCATCTCCTTAGCCTCAGCACTTCCTGCAGGAAGATGGTCTGGTGCACTGATAAGGCTTCAGCATGCAAAGTGAGAAGTTTTAGAAGGCATCATTCATGGAGTGTGCACAGGCTGTATGCAGCATTTGAGCAGAAGTTCTGGAGTTAAGACTATCCGGGTTTGGTTCCTGGCCTCACTACTAACTGTGTGAATCCTGAATGTTATTTAGTCTCTCTGAGCCTCAGTTTTGTAAAATGTATATCATATGATTGTAGGATTTAAATTGTTTATTGCATAGTACCTAAAACATAGTAAGTACCCAATATATATGTCACCCATTATTAAAGTACAAGAACATATTTGCTTCAAATCACTTTGTAAACTGCTAGGAGAGCCACCCAAACCTCAGCTCAGTCATTCTTTTATTCTGTGCTCACACAGTATTAAACAATTTCATGACTACCCTTCTATACTTCCATTCAACTTTTATGTTTTGATTTGCATAAGCACCTGATGAAAAGGCAAAAAGAACAAACTAGTATTTATAACAGAAGAGCATCTATTTACCATTAGCCAAGGCATACTTCATTAGTCCAAATAGCACCCTGGTTGGTGGTACTAAATTAATTTTTTATATCCTAAGTCAGACCTTAACTTAGCTGTTAAGTGCAAAATTCCTACTGAGCAGGTAGTTTTGCTACTATCATAATACTAAGTAGAGAAATCAGAGACTAAGAATCCTAGACCAATAAATAGTAGACAAGGTTCATGTACTACCTAACTAGTAGGCTACTTCTGATAATTTATAAAAACAATGGATATGAAAATAAGTTCTTCATCCCACATATCTTCATCTCTATAATCCCCAGTTGTCAGTTCATCTTTTTAATCAGAGAGCAACTCTCAAGTCTTCATGATCTACCAAAGTGACAAGTTTACCCTACAGTATTTTTAAGGAATACTGCTACATGAATGATGCAGAAAGGACATTTATAAGTAGGCATAGAAAAGAAAAAGTTTACTTTCAAATGCATTATTACACAAATGCCTTGCTTCAAAAAATCATAAAGTAAATATTATATGATAATCCTCATATTTCTGATTTTTAAACACAATCACTAAATTCTAAATACTTCTCTCTAAAAAAAAAATGATTTCTCTGATTTGGTTACCAGGAAAGAAGTTGGGCTTTGAATAGCTTCATCTTATTACAAACCTTCCTCTTCTTTTTCTAGGATGTGATGCATATTTGCATCATTTGTGAATGAACACTGCAAACAACTAATGCCATTAACCTTACTATAACATAACAGTGCTATATTAGTAAATGATGATGCTGCAAAAGAGAAAATACCTAAGCTGGATAAATTTAAACTAGCTTCTATCAAAAGAATCCTAATCTTTGTAAAAAGAAATAGTGTGATATTAATAACTTCACTTGTTTCATATCATCATCAATATTTCATAAATGTATTTCCATGGAGATTTTTTTTCTTCATTAATTCCAAGTCATTTGTATTTGAGTTTGTAAGTTTGAGGAATATCTCACAAATCAGGTTCTGAAACATTCTTCTAGCTCTATTTTTAATAAATCAGAATGAAAATTTTCCAAAGAGTAAAAACATTTTTAATTATTTTCATTGCCTTTAGCTAAATAGCACACAAACAGAAACTCATTAATTTTGAGATGTGTACATCACAAGAACAATTTAAATGCACAGTCAGACATCATATTTACATATTTCAAAGAGAACAAATCTCTTTTATTATTCTATAAATTTGACATATAGATGAGTTGTCATTATTTTTATTTTTGGAGTAAAAATACACCTAAAATATATTGCCTTACTATTCCAGAATTGTAAAGGAATTGTCCCTTTAACCAAATAGAAATCTATAAAATTATTATAATTATGGATTATATATAGTTTTTCTATGATCTAAATTTTGAAAGCAGATGTGAATTTAAAATGAACTGCTAATACTATTGAAACTAAAAAAGGGAGGATGGGGGGAATATGAAAAGAAAAATTAAAAAGCTGGCCCACTAAATTAAGAGGTACAAAGAGCAAAATGAGACTAATGTTTTCTAGTAATATAGAGATCACCTGAACTATAAAATTCAAAACTACTTCTATAAATAAAAATGTCAGGATTTATACTGTAGTGCTTATTTATGTTTCGCCTATGTGCTAAATGATAAAAACATCATACACAATAGCACAGCTGTAAACACTTTCAAAATGAGACTGCAGAAAAAAGCAAGACTTCTCCCAGTGATTTAAATGGGAGATGAAACATGCACTTTTCTAAATTTATCATATTCTCTGAACTGGTGTTTTATAATGGAATAGGGTGTCAAGGAATCATATGGAGGGAAGGGTGAATTTAAAAATCAGGATTTTTGGGAAAGAGGGTATATAACTTAATTTTTTTTTTTTTTTTTTTTTTTTTAAATCTTTGTCTTCTTCCTACCCTCCACTTACCTGGTCTCTGAACCATTTTTCTAAATGTTAAAAATACCAGATTCCTTTATATCACAGTCTGTTAAAACATTTATTTGCTTACTTAAAAGTCAACCATACATACCCCCAGCCAATATTTTTATTGTGGTAAAAAACACATAATATTAAATTTATCACTTTAACCATTTTTAGGTGTACAGCTCAGTAGTGTTAAGTATATTCAAACTATTGTACAACAGATCTCTAGAACTTTTTAGTCTTATAATAGTGAAACTCTATACCTACTCAACACTAACTCTCCCTCCCCCCAGTCTACTCTCTTTCTATGATTTTAATCACTTTAAATACTTCATATGAGTGGAATTATACAGTATTTGTGCTTTGGTGACTGGCTTAATTTGCTTATCATAATGTTCTCGAGGTTCATCCATGTTGTGGCAAATGACAGGATTTCCTTCCTTTATATTAATGATGCATAAATGCTGTATGTATATACCACATTTTCTTTATCCATGTATCTCTTGATGGACATTTGCATTGCTTCCACACCTTAGCTACTGTGAATAATGTCATGATGAATAAGGGTGTGCAAATGATCTCTCCAAGATTCTGCTTTGAATTCTTTTGGATATAAACCAAAAGGAACTGCTGAATCATGTGGTAATTCTATTTTTAATTTTTTAAGAAACCACCATACTGTTTTCCATAATGGCTGCAACATTTTACATTCCCACCTATAATGCACGAGGGTTCCAGAGCATCCACATCTTTGCCTACATTTAATATCTTCTGTTCTTTTGATAGTGGCCATCCTGATGGATGTGTAGTGGTATCTCATGTGGTTTTGATTTTCATTTCTTTAATGATTAGTGATGCTGAACATCTTTTCATATGTGTGTTGGCCATTTGTGTATCTTTGGATAAAGTCCTTTGCTCATTTTTTAATTAGGTTGTTTTTTTCTTGAGTTGTAGAAGTTCCTTATATTTTCTGGATATTAACTCCGTATCGGATACATGATTTGTAATTATTTTCTCCCACTCCATAGGTTCTTTTTCTGTTGATTGTTTCCTTTGACAAGTGGAAAAAATTTAAGTTTGTTATAGTCCCACTGGTCTATTTTTGCTTTGTTGCCTGTGCTTTGTTGTTGTATCCAAGAAATCATTGCCGAATTCAATTGAAGCTCTTTTCCCATGTTTTCTTCTAGGAGTTTAATAGTTTAATGTCTCACACTGTAGTTTTTAATACACTTCATTATTTTGTACATGAACATGTAGTTTTCCTAAAACCATTTGTTGAAGAGACCGTTTTTTTCTTCATGGAGTAGTCTTGACATCCTGTTAAAGTCATTTGGACACATATGCAAGAGTTTGTTTCTAGGGTTGCTATTCTGTTCCATTAATGGGTCTATGTTATCCATCTTCATATCAGTACTGCACCATCTTAATTATTGTTGCATTGTAGTATGTTTTGAAATCACAGAGTGTAAGGCCTCAAACTTTGTTCTCATTAAAGGACTGTTTTGGTTATTTTGGGAGTCCCTTGAGATTACATAGGCATTTTAGAATTTTTTTCTCTCTTTTTGTTAAAAAAAAAAAATGCATTGAATCTGTAGCTCACTTTGGGTAGATGGATATTTTAACAATATTAAGTCTCCCAATCCGTGGGTATGATGTTTTGCCAGTTATTTGCATTTTCTTTGATTTTTTTTAGTAATATTCTGTAGTTTTCACTGTAAAAGTCTTTCATTTCCTTGTTTAATTTATTCCTAAATATTTTATCCTTATTGATACTACAGTAAATGGGGCTGTTTCTTAATTTCCTTTTCCAATTGGTTGTTGATAATGTACAGAAATGCAACTAATTTTTGACTGTTGATTTATAACCTGCAGTACTGCTAAATTTATCAGTTTAAAGAGGTTTTTTATACTCTTTAGGACTTTCTACACGAAAGGTCATGTCATCTGCAAACAGCGATATTTTATTTCTTCCTTTCCAATTTGTATGTCTTCTTTCTTTTTCTTGTTGAATTGCTATGGCTAGAACTGCCAGTATTAAGCTGAACAGTAGTGGTGAGAATGGGTATCCTTGCCTTAATTCTGATTTTAGAGAAGGAGCTTTCAGTTTTTCCACATTTAGTATGATGTTTGCTATGGGCTTTCCAGATATGGCTTTTATTATGTTTAGAAAGCTTCCTTCTATTCTAGTTTGTTGAGTGCTTTTATCAGAAAAGGATGTTGAATTTCGTTGAATGCCTTTTCAGTATCAATTGAGATGATCATATGGTTTTTATCATTTTCTTAACATCATATATTATATTGATTGATTTGTGTATGCTGAACCATCCTTACATTCCAGCTGTAAATTTCACTTGGTCATGGTGTATAATCCTTTAAGTGTGCTGATGAATTCAGTTTTTTTGTTTAGGGTTTTTGCATCAATATTCATCAAAAATATTAGTATGCAGTCCTTTCCCTGCCCTTGTTTGTCTTTGGTTTGGGGATCAGGGAAATACTGGCCTCACAGAATGAATTTAGGAATATTACTTCCTCTTCAATTCTTTGGAATAGTAAAAAAAATTGGTGTTGATCCTTCTTTAAATGTTTGGTATGATTTTCCAGTGAAGCCATGAGGTCCTGGGCTTTTCTTTATTGGGAGGTTTTTGATAGCTGCTTCGATCTCCTCACTAGTTATAGATAGTCTGTTCGGATTTCTTATTTCTTCATGATTTAGTGTTGGTAGGTTATATGTCTCTAGACATTCATTTATTTTTCCTAGCTTATCCAATTTGTTGGCATATAATTACTCATAGTAGTCTCTTATAATCCTTTTAATGTCTGTCATGTCAGTTGTCATGTCTCTTTCATTTCTAATTTTAGCCTTTGAGTCTTCCCTCTTTTTATCTTAGACTAGCTAAAGGTTGTCAATTTGTTGATCTTTTCAAAAAACCAATGGTTGGCCTCACTAATGTTTTTTTTCTATTGCTTTTCTATTATCTATTTTGTTTATCTCTGCTCTAATCTTTATTGTTTCCTTCCATTTCATGACTTTGGGTTTACTTTACTTTTTCTAATTTCTTCAGGTGTAAAGTTAGAATGACTTGAGATCTTTCTTCTTTTTCAATATAAGCATTTAGTACTATAAACATCCCTCTTCCTACTGCATTTGCTACATCCCGTAAGTTTTGGTATACTGGGTTTTATTTTCATTTGTCTTCTGATATTTTCTAAATTCCCTTGTGATTTCTTCTTTAACCCATCGGTTAAGAGTATGTTGTTTAATTTCCACACATTTGTGGATTTTCCTGTTTTCCTTGTGCTATTGATTTCTAGTTTCATCCCACTGTGATCAAAGAAGATACTTCGTATAATTTTAATCTTTAATTTGTTAAAACTTGTTTTGTGGTCTAACATGTGCTCTGTTTTGGAGAATGTTCACCTGTACTTGCGAAGAATGTATATCTGCTGTTGTTGGGTGAAGTATTCTGTATAAGTTTGTTAAATCCAATTGGTCTATAATATTGCTTAGTTCCTCTGTTTCCTCAATGACCTTCTGTCTTGTTGTTTTATCCAGAACTGAAAGTGAAGTATTGAAATCTCCTACTGTTATTGAGCTGCTGTCTATCTTGCCCTTCAGTTTTGTCGATGATTACATATTTGGAAAAGAGTTTTTAATAATAATATATAAAGCCTGGAGTCAAAATATTTTCCCTAAGAAATGGCTATAGTAATGAATAAAAAGATAGAAGGATATATACAAAATGATAGGATTTAGTGGTTTTTAATAACTTCATTGTATCTTTTCTATAATATAGAAAAGTTTAATAATGAACAAGAGTTCTCTTAGCAATTATAAAACAGAAAAAAATTTTTTAAAGGAGCTATGTAGCCTTTGCTCCAAGGTGGCCCTGGAGGCTCAGTAGCAGCAGCTCGAGATCTTACAGAAGATGAAGAAAAAGTGGAAGATTCAATAATTGAAGATAAATATGATGAAGCAGAGGTGGAAGAAGATGAACCCACAGATCTGACAGAAGATAAGGAGGAAGAAGATGTATCTAGTGAATCTGAAGTTTCACTAAGTGCAGATACAACTACTGTTTTTGAAAGGAGATTTTCCAGCAAATATGAAATTCCTGGAAGGCTTTACAAACAAGGGTACAGAAGATTTTATTGTTGAATCCCTAGATGCCTCATTCCATTATCCTTACGACTACCAGTTTTATATCCAGAATTTCACAGCTCTTCCTCTGAACACTGTAGTGCCACCCCAGAGACAGGCAACTTTTGAGTATTCATTCCTTCATTCCTGCAGAGTCCATGGATGGATGACCCTTTGGTCTAGTCATCAATATGAACTACAAAGACTTGAAGAGTAATGTCCTCCAAGGTGCTGTCTTCAATCAAACAGTTAGAATTATTAAAAAAGAGGATGAGTCAGATGGAGAAACAATTTTTATGTGTATGTTCCTTGCTGGTCTTGGGCTCTTGGTTGCTGTTGGCCTTCCTCAACTCCTAGAATCTAGAAAGCGCAAGAGACCCATAAAGAAAGTAGAGGGGTACATCAAGTCAGAATGATGCTGACATGAGTTAAATTCCTCAGGAAACTTTGAATCAGATCATTAAAGCATCAACAAAAAGGTTGCCCAAGAAATGGGCACAGAGGAGATCAGTGGGATCTGATTAGTAAATGTTCCTTTGAGGAACATTTCAGTCTTCACTTAACCTGCCCTAATGTTTTTTGGCCTGATGGGAATTAGTACAGAGAAGCTATATCACCACAGAAGGCAACTACTACTTATGTTTGGACTGAGCAATCAGAGTCTATGGTGATAATATTGCTGAAAGTGCACTGCATTCATTTTTCTAAAGTAACAAATCTGTTTTTTTAAAACCATTAAAATCTGTGTGCATGTATATGTATGTGAGCAGTTGGTCTTACCAGAATCATTGATGAACTACCTGAAGTATGCCTTTAGAATACTAAATAAAATGCTATTGTCTCTTCCCCCCCCAAAAGGAGCTATGTACAGTACAAGTATTATAAACTAATTCATGAACTAATTACTTTTTCATATTGTGTTTGAGGTTTTATAAATTACAAAAGGCTAAGATGAAGAACGAACATTTAATTTCTGTTTAAATTCTTTGTTTCTTCATCTTAGATAGTAGGATTTCAACACTAAAACCTTTCAATATCAGGCCTGCCTGAACAATCCAGGCAAATCAGGAAACAGCTGTGTCCTCTTATTCTTCATACTTTCTCCCTCATTTAGATATAATTAATTTGATTAATTATACACAAAAGATAATCAAAATGTCAAAGTAATTTACTCTTAGTTTTTCAAATATTTTTGTATAAAAGCCACATTCAACTCACTCCTACTATTAGCAAGACTAACATAAAACTACTTAAAAAATAAACCTCAAGAACACAATTTTTGGGAAACTTTTTAAATACAAGTTTAATTATTTGGTATGTCTTGGGCATTATGTTGATTCTGTACAAATGATTGATTCTGACCTCATTTTCTGGTTTAAAAATATATCTAGGTTATTTTTATATGCATAACCAATTCAATTTTCAGGCTAAGTAGAATATTTTTTAACTAGTGGATTCTTATAATGTAGTCACTGTTGGCAAATGGTTAAATGGGTAACCATGGCCAGGTTTTTACTGAGAAGGATATTATTTTTTTAACATGAAATTTTATAAACACATTGAAATAAAAAACATTCCTTTTTTGGATATTTTACACTTGAGTCTGAGAGAAAATCATTAATCACAAGCGATATTTAAATATTTAAATATATCTTAATAAGAGTTGAACATTTGTATAGACTTATAAATTTGTTTAGATTACAAATCTTATGACTAAATAATGTTTTTCCACATTTCATAAACTGTAATAAAGGTAGGCATATTTCGAAAGCAGACAACATTTCTCAAAAACTAAAAATACTTAATAAAAAGAAAATATGTATGTTACATCTTCTGGAAAGCAAGTATTAGTTAACACTTACTGGACATAGTAGAGAAACCCTTAGGCTGGTTGTAGCTATTTCACTGTCTGGATCCGCAGTCAGCTTTTCTTTAACTGATTCATTGAAGAGAATACAAACAAACAGAATAAGTTTATGAAACATACATCACTAATGCAACATAAGAAAAAGAAAAAAAAACTTAAAATGAGGAACCTTAAAAAAAGAGAGACTCAAAACAATCTGCTCAATTATTTTTCAATCAATTGAATGGAAAGATAAAAAAAATTATATGGTTTATAATTTCTATAATAAGGAAGAAAAACAACCATATATCTATAGACTGACTAAATTTCCTGTAAGTTTCCTGTTTCTCACCCACAGAGCAAACACTGCATTGTAGTAACATAAAGGAAACTTCTATAGTATGCTAACACATTCAACCAATGGCAGACCCTTTTCCTAACTTTCTTTAAAACTATGGCCAATATTATTTTAAAGGAAATTAATAAACAGTGACTATAAACTAACATTTACAAATATTCCCAAAGCACAGATAATAAACAAAATATTACAAAGCACATTAATTCAAATGTCAAATTATAAAAAGAAAAAAGTTCAGTTGCTTTTTTACTATATTATTATTTGAGTTGTACATTTATTTACCCATGAACTAATTATGCTATGTTGGGCAGGTCAATCCTCCTGGGTGTAATTGTACTTCCAGCAAAATAAGAACCGACACTAGATAATCTCTAAGTTTTTTCAGTTCAAAATTCCTATGGTTCTTAAAAAGGGAATTACTAGTAATTTCACTTTTAATGTTTGTGTTACTCTTCATCAGTCTAATTATAATAAGGACTTTTATACTTCTCATCTAGAAACCTGAGGCATCTGTTATTTCTGAAAATCTCAGCTTAGAACATCAATTACATTTTAACATACAAGTAAGACTGGAAATGCCTAAATGTAATATTCCATTAACTTTAGAACTGTTCCACGGTAACTTTAAAGTCTTTATGTGTGTGTGGGCGGGGCCAAGTGGAGTGGCTGTGTAAATAGCCAATCACAGAATTTCAGAGCTGAGGCACAACTAAGTGTGACCAGGTAAGTAACATAGCATAGTTAAAAAAAAAAAAAAAAAAAACAACAACAACAACAACACACACAGAGGATAAAGGAAGATTTCAGAGCAGATAACTGTTGGGCTGATAACCATTTATAAGAATTAAGACTTTCGCTTTTATTAAACATGGTACCACAGTCTAGATTATTTGATATAGCCCAAATTTTAGATATTCTATTCAACTGTCTCCATTAATCAGTGGATCTCAACTAATATGTACATCAGAACAACCTATAGAGCTTTCTAACTTATAATTGCCCACTTGAGAATGGGGAGGAGAGATACCAAGGGGTCGTTTGTAAAAAGCTGCAGATGTGATTCTGATGCCAGACTAAAGTCATTTCATGGCCTGGAAATTCCAAAATTTTAAAGTCTCATAGGCTGCCACTCAAACCTGAAAAGGTATAAAATCCCTGGGTTTTAGTTTGGAAAACAGTTGTCACACCACTTATGCTAATAAATACCATATGTAAATTTTAAAAAGTATGCCTTTGCCAATAAGACCCAATCTTAGTAAACTCTTTCTTATAAAGATACATATAACAAATAGTATCTTTTTAAAAGTGAAAAATAATTGCCATATAAAATAAATATGCAAATAGAATTCTAATGTAATTACTAACCATTCTGCACACTTTCACGAACCATTCCTCTAGCACCCACCATACACACAGCAATGGGAATAGTAACTGACTTTAGGTTTTGTCTATTTAAACTTCCACTTAACAAAGCAATACCATAGATCATAATATCAATATTATGCAAAACAAAGTTCAGTGTTCAGTACTTCAAAAAGAAATTGAAACAGGAGAGGCAACCTGAGGTTGTGGTTAAGAATTGAGGATCTAGGGACCATCTAGATATTCGTCCTGCTGAATCAACCAAAATGTGGGAAGTCTTCTGGAAATTAAAGTTTATTGAGTTACTGTGAATTTCAGTGGTAACAGTATTTTATCATATGACCTATAATAAAGTTATAGGTAGCTACATTTAAAATTAATCTTTTAAAAAGTCTTGTTGTCACAAGCTATGAGAGTTAGCAACTAGTCACATGTGGCTATATTTAAATTTAAATCAAATAAAATTTAAAATTCAGTTCCTCAGTTGCACTAGCCACATTTCAAGTGCTCAATAGCTACATGTTGCTGGTGGCTACCATATGGGACAGTACAATTGTAGAACGTTTCCAGCTTCACAGATTGTTCTATTAGACAATGCTGTTCTAGGTTTGTTTGTTTTTTAAAAATACTTTCTATCCTTCCTTAATATCATATTATTCTATATTCAGCCTTTTAGAATTTTAAGGGTAGGAACAACTGAACATATTAAATCCAATACTTCATTTTATAGGCAAAGAAACAGAGGCATAGGGATATGATTTTCACTCTAGATCTCTTTTCACAGTTGACTTCAACAAAAATCTGAGGATATACTATGTGCCAGACTCTATGCTAAGCACCAAGAAGTCAAAGAAAAGTAAGATTAAATTTCTGCCCAAAGGAATTCACAGTCCAGCAGAGAGTAAAGATGCTGAGGGAAGTATGCTGAGGAAGCTAGCTGAAAGTCAGGTCGTCTATTCTGGGGGTCCTGTGATGCCTCCTGGAAAAAGTAAAACACTAAAGAAAACTAGATTTAGGCAAAGGAAGCAACAGGGAAGTTCTGAGGCATAGAGAATAGTACTGGCAAAGCACTGAGGAAAAGAAAAGAATTCAGTACTTTTGGAATATAAAGTATAAGAAGACCGAATACAGATAACACTGGAAAGAAATAAGCAGGTGCCACATCATGGAAAGCTGCACATGTCATGCTAACAAAGTTGGGAATTTTTATTCCACTGGTGTTAAGAAGACATGGATTGCGAGAGAATACTAAGATTAGATTTGTATACTAAGATTAGATTGCAACCAGAAGAAAGATAGGAAGAAGGGGCCAAGAAAGGAGGATATATTATTTAAGAAAAAGTTTATAAAATAAAGGCAGGATACGAGAGTTTAAATAAGGACAGTGATGGTAGGAAGAGGGAAAGGACAGATTTGAGAAATATTTAGGGTGTAAATTTGATAGGACTTGGTGAGTTGTTTTAAATACTTGAATCTGAGAAACCAGTAGGTTCTGGTGAAGGCAGTTAGCTACACATATCTTTATCTAAAGTTCAGGAGAAAGTATGGGGTGAAGATACGTATTTGGGAGTTGGTGGGAGTTTAAACTGCAAGAGTAGATATGATTATCTCTAGGGAAAGTATGTACAAAAACTGATCAAGAATAAAACCTCAGGGAAAACAAACATTTAGGATGCTTCCCTTAAGAGAATCTACCGAATGCAAGTGATTGAGAAGTAGTAGTCAGAGAAGAGAATTTCAAGGAGAATGTGACTGGTACAAAACACAGCAAAAATATCCAAGATGAAAACTGAAAAGATAAACTTTTAATTTGGCAATCAGAGTGCTGCTCTGTGACATCTGCAAGAGCAGTTTCAGTGAAACGATGGGAGTTAAAAGATCACAATGGGTTGCAATAAGGAACAAATGTAGACTATTCTTTGAAGAAAGGAGGATGAAAACAATAGGAAGAACACAGAGCTCTCTCTAGGGAATAGCTTGTTTTTGTAGTTTTTTAAATGATGAAAAGGACTTGACAGGGAAGGTTGACAGGAAGAACCTGTAGAAAGGGAGGAACTGAAAATACAGGATAGAAAGCAGATAAATGAGGGATCCAGGTATGATAGTGCTGTTTCTGGGCATCTCCTCCTGGATGTCTCACGGACATCTCAGATACTAAAAGAATGCACTTTGATTTTTCCCCCGCAATCCGATCATTTCAACAGTTTTTCCTTTTGGTAAAGGGCACTACCATGCAACCTGGTGGATATGAAACCTGAGACTTCTCCCTGACCTCTTTTTCTTTATCCCTTACATGTAATCCAGCATCTTTTCTACCCTTCAACACTTTCCAAACTGTCAACCTGGATTTCTATCATTACCTTAGTTCGAGATACCATCATCTCTTATCTGTACAATAGGATCCTAATGGGTTTCACTGCATCAGCTTCACCCTTCAATTTGGTTATCAAAATGATCATTTTATTGCCCAAAACTGATCATGTCACTTGGTTTAAAAATCCTTTGAGGGTTTTCTACCACCTATCTTTCAATCATCTATGTAAATTCCCCCTATGGTTCTCTCTCTGGCCACTCTCCTCCCTTGTTCTCTCCAAGGGAGGAGAGTGGCCAGCTCCACTGGCTTTGTCTCTTGTCATATCTTCCTCCCATCTTGGGGCTTAACTCCTCCTCATTCTTACAATCTTGTCCTCAACATCACAGCAGCAGAGAGGACTATGTTCTCTTGTTACCTCCAGAGTTCCCTGTCTTTCTTCTTTAAGGCACACTTCACAGCTATAATTCATTAATGACTTGTGTAATCATCTAATTGTCTTTCCCACCAGAATGCAAACTTCTGGGGGATGCAGAGACTGTGTGTGTCTTGTTTAATGTTATATTCTCCTATGCCTGGAACACAACAGACTTTTAATGTAATTTCTTACGTGAGAAGAATAAATGAATAAAAAATTAACTTCAAGCAGGAAAAGGGACATTTCCTTCTGAGATTGAAGGGAATAAGGATGAGTATAGGTATAGATAAATTGAAAAGTAGTTATGGTGGCACTAAGTTTAAAGAAGAAATAGGCAGTTTAGAGAATTCACATCTTGTAGACTCAATTTTCTTGCACTGGCAGTGTGCTCAGAGAGGAGGAATAGTGTTTGAATAAAGTACTGCCAAGGTTTAAAGTGACTGATGAAAAGAAGAGGGAGAGGAAATGGGAACTTGACCAAAAATTACTAAAGGACTGTTTTTGTGATAGTTGTTAGGAAATCACAATACAAAATCTACTAAATCAAATAAATCAGAGGATGGATTTCTCTGTGAAAAGTCTACTTTTATTCTTTCAAGAACATAATACTCCCTGACTTGACTACTAGAACTCAGCCGGTAGAATTTATTGATAAGATTAAGAGTAACTCATACTTATAGGTAATTTGATTCTTCAGAAATATCTGAGAAACCTGCCAACATTTTCTATCAAGTTGTTTTACATAATCTTTTAATTGTACGATTTATGTGTTAGGAATGTTATTTCTTTGCAGATAGCATAAAGGCAAACAATCTGTTCTTTAGTCAATTTCCAACAAATGTCTTATTGGTAGAATCCAAATTAATGTTTTGTTGGTTCCCCAAACCAATAAGTTAGATAAGATATAAACTGCCACAAAAATTCTACGCAATCTACAAGTCCTTTTCACCTCCAGCATTGTATCAGAGATGAAATAAACAGCTTTTGAATTAAACAGATTTTGTTGCTTAGTAGTAGCTAACAGTGGTTACTTTCAGAAAATAAAGTAATTCTAGGCTCACCTTCCCACTCTCCCTCCAGATGGTGCTATAGCTACAAGTGGAGAAGAGTTAACAGCTTGAGCAAAAATACTTGCTACTGCTGCATCATCATCATCATCATCATCATCATCATCATCATCATCATCATCATCAGCTTCATCTGCCTTATTTCTTGGTACTACCATTTCCACATAAGCTCACATAATTCCATAACACTCTGATTTAATGAGATTCTAGTACTATGTAGCAAATACAAAGATTGTCAGCAAAATGACCAAGAATAACCAGGAATGAATGGACTTGTGCAAGAGTGTGCAAAAAGAAAAATTCTTCTCTTTGACTCTTCTTCAAAATAGATGTCTACTCATTCTCTTCTTTCAGGTTCCCCACCTATAATCTTGTCCCTGCCAAATGGTGCTTCTGTTCTCCTACACCCCAATCCAGTGCTGTCATTCTAGCTCTCCACTGTCTGTCAAGGAATGGCTACAGGGGCATTAGCCAAAAGTGTGCTCCTCTTGACACAGGATTATTTGCCTTTCTAAAGAGCTCCTTTAATACATAAAAATCCTTCAATGAACTATTGAGGTTATGACTTCAGAGGTAGTGGGATCTTTTACTCTGGCATAGAAACGGGTTAGAAAAAAAGATAAAAGCTGTGCCATAAAGGGAAATGAGAGGAAAGCTAGCCTTACTACTTTAGTTCTTTTCACCAGAGTGTTCCTAACTACAACTCTGATAGTGGACTTCATTAATCGACCCACATCAAGAATCCTTAAAGGGTAGCTATCTAACTCCTGCCAGTAAAAGTTTTGTTCCCTAAGTACCCAACCCCATTCCCAAATCCATCCGTGAGAAATCTATCTTTCACAAGGAAGAGAATGAAGGGAGAACCTCAGTTCACCTCTTTGGAAAGGCTGCCAAACTCTGACCTTTACCCTTAAAAATGAAGCCAGAGCAGTCAATTTGCAGACCTTACCACATCTCAAATTCAATATGACAAAATGAATCTCTAGTTATTCACACCTATGAACCCAGACTTTGGAGGGGTTTTAAATATCATGTGGTAGGAACCTATTGTTATAGATGAGGAGTATGAGACTCAAAAGAGTAGAGTGACTTGTCCAAGGACACATGATTAACAGCAGAAACTATTTCACTATTATTCTACCACCCCACTGACTCTCTTTTTATTTTGTTAATGCAAGGATGTAGTCATCACATATTCCTGTACATTTTTCCTACATAAACCTTAAAAATAAAATAATTCTTGTGAAATACATGCAAAGATTTCCTTTCCATCTCCTAGAATTCCTTAAATGTTTATTTTATGAAGTTCTAGTAAAACATTCTTCCTTGTTCATGTACTGACTTTACAAAGTTAATTTAAGATCAGTAAAATATAGATTACAAAATATAGGTCATGATAAAGATATTAAAATACTCAAATTTTGATTTACTCTAGTTCACAAAACAAGGTTTTCAGTGTTGTTTAATATTCTATGACAAGCTCTAGTGAAAAAACAAACCCTAAAATTTATTCAATTGAGAAACTACTACTCTAACCTTTACCAAAATAGTTCAGCTACACAAATGAAATAAGTTTATCATACGTACTTAAAGCTCTAGAATGATCCGGATTCCTTATTCCCTTTGCTCGTAACCTCTGAAGAAGAACTGTTGAGGACAACTGTTTTACAAGATATACTGCCATGGAATAGTTCTGGAAAAAAAAAAAGATGTAGAAAACAAACAACATATGTAAGTAAACAGTACTATTTTAATCCCACAGCAATAGGGAAAGAAAACTAACACCTGTTAAAACACCAACTGTGTGCCAAGCAAGCTCTATCTTAGGTGTCTTCATGAATGGTCATTCATTTAATCCTAACCAAAAAGCTGCTGCTGTGGTCATAAACCTACTTTTATAGATGAGGAAAATAAAATGTAGAGAAGTAAAATAACTTGCCCTAATTTTACAACTTTGAAATGACAAAGCCAGGACTGTCATACTTCTATATTTCCTGACTATGCTTGAAGCCAATCAATTTAAAGCACTTATATAAAAGAACACTGTTATAATTAAATATAAACCAAGGCCAATAAGATGTCAAAGTCATCATAAACTATGAGTAGGTAATAGACAGATGTAAAATAGTAAATATTAAAAAAATCACAAATTAGACTGGCTTCCTAACCTCTACTATCTAATTTCTCTCTATGCATTGAACTGGTTCTTGAAAAGACCCTACTTGGGCCATTATCACAACAATCAGAGGGAATATTAAAGATTTTCAAAGAAAACCTGCTAGTTTGGCAAATGAATAGATATCTATTACCAGTGGAGGGACTATGAGATGGTAGAAGGAGAAAGGGATAAAGAAAATAGTTAATTAACAAGCCAGTTAATTAATAGTTAATTAACAAGGCAGAGTGAAGGGTACATGATTAGATAAGAGGAAGAAAAAAGCCAGGAGACTGGGGCTGAGTGGGGACATGGCGGAATGGGAGGGAAAAAAAAGGAAGAAAAGAGGGCTCGAGCTTATGAAGGTAAGAGATCTAAATGGAGAAGGCCCACTTTCTATTTAGTGTTGGGATCAAGAGGAAGATCAAGAGATTTGGAAAGAAGCCAAAGGAAAAATAATTACTGCCATCTTCTTACAGCTACATATAGTTTTTGAAGCACTCAACATATACTACCTGCTTCGTTTAAACTTCACAGAAGGCCTATAAGTGATAGGTAGGATAAATATTTTTCTAAGTGAAGGGTTGATAAAACGAAAGCACAAAATGATATGCAATCTGCTCATGACCACGTATCTGCTTGGTGATAGAGCCAGTACTAGAAACCAAGAGTAAAGAGTAGGGAAGTTAGGATAATGGATTTAATGGCCAAGGCCAGTGTATTTCTCTACAGTTCTTGCTTTCACACACCCTGTTTGCTTCGACCCTCCTAACCTAGTTCAATGTACATTTCAACTTTGTTATTTTCACTGTTTTAACCCATTTCCCGTTTTCCCCGAGAATACTTGCTGGCAGTGCTTGTGGCTGCAGCGTTTACTCCAAGATAATTTGCAGATGACAGTCCTAATCTTACTCCCAGAGTGTGCCATGGAATTCTTGCTTTTATTATTATTTTCACATTGCTCTAGTATATTGATAGTCTTTAGAAATAAATGACATCATTCTATTTAGCATTCTATTTTTAGTAGTGGTAATTCCATTTATAAAATCTAGTAATTCTTGGCCACTAAAAATGTCAAATCCTAGAAAATGTAGCATTTCTACACGTGATGTTAACATCATTCTCAAACAGTTAGCCAAAGATTCATTTGATGAATCCGATTTATGTATACATTTGCTACATTAGGATTAGAGATAAGTTCTGTTTAGAAATAACTCCAAGTACAATTTTTATATTTTATTTTCACATTGAAAACCAGTCAGATTTGCTTCAGCCTCAAAGAGTGTGTTTATGTAAAATTAAATTAATGCTGATAGCAAGCTGCACTTTTTTTTTTTTTATAAATGGAAAATGTGTTAAAAATGCATTCTCTTTTTTGGCAACAAGAGAAAATATCCTACAATACCCTCTGGAAGGTCAATTTTTCTTTTAGAGTTCAGAAACCTATCCATGTCCATGTTACACATTTTCTGGGAGAAAAAAAATGAAGTGTCAAAGCTAATTTACTTTCATTAATAAATTGTTAAAGAAACAGTAATCTTAAAACTTGCCTAAATTTTAGAGCATATGACATACCAATCTAATATAAAACAAAAAAGCTTATTTTTTGGGGGGGGGGGACCTTATTCACCTTTATTATTTATTTGATTAATGCTTCAAATATGACAGAGACTGGAGAAATGCTAATTAACACTGTGAAATTATGTACTGACAGCTTGACTCTTCAGAACTAAGAATTACCCTAAGGCTTTTATATAAAATTTTAAAGAAAGATCAAGTAGAAGCCAAAACTACAAGTTCAGTGAAAAGGTCTGCTCACTCTAGTTGAAACATGTAACCAAATAAGAAAAAAGAAATAGCAGCAGCAGCAAAAAATGTCAGATATTCACAAATGCTACCTGTACTGATAATATGAAGTTAAATCTTCTATCTCATGAAAGAGATTCAGTAGCCAAAACTAAACCAAACAAGCAAACAAAAAAACTAAACAAACCAAAAAACAAAACTTACCAGCGGTATAGCGTCTCTTCTAGGTAAATGATATTACATTATTCCTACTGGTCTTTCAAAGTACTACCTAACTCCAATGACTGATACATACTGCATTACACTGATACTTTTATCAAAAGTCTTCAAGACTGTCTATCAAGTTCATAGGACATTTTCTCCACAATTAGGATATAATCTGCTTGGTAAGTGTCCTTTAAACCAGTAACTAAATATCTTCTCTAAAATGAGCATTTACTACATGCAGTGACTACTTGAGGTAAGATAAGAAATTACAATATAATTCACTTATTTCTTGTACTAGCTATTCTTTTTCATAATTATTTTTTCTTTTTTTAGATTATAACTGACTTATAACAATGCATAAATTTAAGGCATACAATGTGTTGATTTGATAAATTTGTACACTGTGTTATAATTACCACCATAGCTTTAGCTAATTACTAGCTCTTCCTTTTATTTCTTTTGAAGACATTTCTAAGATTTCTCAATGGCAGTTAATAAGACAAATTAATCTGCAAAACAAGAGATTCTACACAAACTATGCAGAGTATCTACAAGCTGAATTAAAAGTTATTTAAAAAACAACCTCATAAATTATCTTTTGGGCTTAGAAGAAAAAATTTTTTTCTTTCAATGTTTTATTTCAAAATGAAGGTCTCCAACTTGTAGATGGGGTTGACACAAAGATCTTCCCTTACCTGGCAGACCTTCAAATCACTGAAAATACTGTCTTCTTTCTGAGGGATAGAAGGCTTCCCTTGGGAAGAGTATCTCCCCCCTCCTCTAGTGCTATATATCAGCAACATTCCCCTCCTTTCCCACAGTTCCAGACTTGTTCATAGTTCACTGTAAACACCCTGGTGTTTATCATATTTCCCTAGTAGGCTAAACTTTTCACAGAGACAAAAACCAAAAATTTTCAACACAGTTTTCAAAATGGGGGACAAAAAGGGGAACCTCATGGTACACTACAAGGAAACATTAAAAAGGATTCAGAAAACCTAATTATGACATTAATCAGGCAAAGGAAACAAATATAACCTTGATAGATGTCAAAAAGGATTTGATAAAATTCAAAATCCACTTCTCGCAAAGATAGCCATTAAAAGAAGAATACAACAACATATCATTGAGAGGAATACAACAACATATCATTGATGTAATTAAGTTCTATTGAAAATTAATAGTCATTATAAGACCTAATGTTGGGACACTGGTAGTATTCTCATTAACATAAAGAATAAGTCAGATATGTCCACTGTTACTCATGTTATTTAATATTGTTTTGAAGGTTCTAGCCAGCAAAATATGCATTATCATTATTTGTATAATAATGATATCTCTCAAACTCAAAACTGCCTACCTGGAAATATCAGGAAACCAACTAAAAAGTTATTGAAACCAATATATAAATTTAGGTATTAAGCAAATATTCCATAGTGACTGGCTTTTAAATAAATCAACAATAAATTCTTCAGAAAATATAATAAAAATATCTATAATAGCAATATTATTAATAATAAACAACACAGGAACTAATAAAAATATGGAAGATTTATAAGAAACCTATTAAATTACTGAAGTACACAAAAGAGAATTTCAGTAAATGGAGAAAGATACATTTCCTGGAAATGAAACATTAAATACTATAAATAAGTTAATCATCTTTAATTTAACACACAAATTTAAAGCAATCTCACCAAATTCCCAGAAATATTTGGGGGAGTAATGCAGGGGAACATGTCTCACTCTCCGTATTTATTTTTCTAACATGTCCACTCTCCTCAAAGGCCCCTATTGCTTCCCTCACTCTCAGACTTACCTCACTTCCTATCTCACAGACATAAGTCAGATCAGAACTTACTCATCTGTCCAGTATCAATCATATACACTCATACATTTTTTTTCTTCTTCCATTAAATAGATGCTGTCTCTCCTAGCTATTCTGCGTTACTGTGCAATTCACTACTATTTTTTACAGCTCTTTCTCTTGTATAGTTAAGCTCTTCCTCTAAAGAAGATACCTGCCATCATCTTTAACACATGTTAAAGACTCTCCCTTTAAAATAAACAAATAACTCACACTTCCCTCCAGCTTACCATTATCTCTTCCCAAAGCCGCAATTCTATAACTCACTATCTCTGCCTCTTTGCCTCCAAATGGTCACCATCTGGCTTCTCCTCCCACCATCCACCAAAATGGCTCATGCTAAAGTCACCTTCACATTCTTAATGCAAAGGGTATTTTTTTTAGACTTCAACATACTTGACTTCTCAACATCTGTTAAATACCATTTACCATCTCCATCCTTTTTGAAACTCTTCTGTTGGCTTCTCATACCACACTCTATTCTGCCCCACCTCTCTGGCATTATTTTCCCATGTCCTCTGCAGCTTCATTCTCTTCAACCAAGTATTAAACGTCATAGTTCCTCAAGAATAAGTCTTAGGCACTTTCCTCTTCCTACTTGATACATTTCCCCTAACTAATATCACCTTTGCCTGTGTGGCCCCAATAACCACCAATATGCAGATGACTCACGTTTTTATTTTCCAGCACAAACTAATCCTCTCAGCCTATATACCCAACTGCCTATTCAGAATGTCTCAAAGGTATTTCAAAGTCAGAAGCTTCAAAAGTGAACTCAAGATGTTCTCCATCTAGTCCTCTAACACTCCTTCCTCCTAAGCAAAACAACACACCAAAAGTCAGTCCTTTTTCAGTGTTTCCTCTATGTCAGTAATATTATCATTTACATTGTTACTCAAGTCGGACACCAAGGAGTCATCCTTGATATCTCCCTTTCTCTTAGCCCCTACTTCCAGTTTATCACTTAGCCCTATAGATCCACCTACTTATCGCCATAGTCGCTGCTAATATATCATCTGTCTCACCAATATTTTAGCAATAGCAAAGCCTTGCATGGTTAGGCACTTTCTTACTTCTCCAGCCTCATCTTGTATATTGCTCTTCCCCAGTCTCTACCCTCTTCCCACAGGGGCTCCCTTTCAGTTCCTGCCCAGGGGTTGTTGCGCAGGCTGTTTTCTCTGACCCTTTCTTCTGATTCCTTTTACCCTTCTCTCCGTTCTTGGCTCAGTCACTACTTCATCAGGAAAGCCCTGCCTGACTCCTCTCTAGTTCAGAGTGCCCTTTAATATCCTCTAAAAATCACTACACCTTTCCTTTATAGTACTTAAGATAAATAAGTTTACATTTTTGTGTGTGACCACCTGGCCCCTGGATCTCAAGCTCCAAAAGAGCAAGAATTTTTTTTTTTTACTATGGTACTACCAGCTTTCAGCACAGTGCATGGCATATAATAAGCATTCAATAAATTTCAAATGAATTAATATAGTTCATTTCATAAAGCTGCAATTATCAAAAAAATTCTGAAACTGTCCTGGAAAAAGAATGCTAGACTAAGAAACAATAAAAAAGTTCAGAAACACACTCAGCATAAATAAAAATCAAATATACAATAATGGTGGCTTCTGATTTCAGCATTTATTAATTTAATGATATTAGAACAACTGGCTATTTAAAAAATAAAATTTTTATTTCATATCACACATAAATTTACGATGGATTACATAATTAAAGGTAAAACAAGAAATCTCAAACATCTAGAAAAAAATATAAACAAATATTTATGTAATCTTGGGAAAGGCAGACAGACCAAGGATTGATGGGAGCTGAATGGGGAAAAACTATAAAGGAAAAAACCTGGTTAAGATTTGGCTCCATAATAATTTAAATCTTCTATACATGAAATAACCACATAAATAAAAATAAAATGCAAACAAACTGGAAACAAGTATTTGTCACATGTGAAGGGAGGTTAAGTCTTAATATATTAAAAACTCACAAATCAATACGAAAAACATGAATATAGAAATAAAAAATGATTTTAAAATGTAAATGATCACAAACATAAAATGTTAAATCTCAGTAATAATAAAAGGAGTACTAATTAAAATAATGTGGTGCCATTACTATCTATTAAAATTAGTAAAGGTTTTAAAGAAGATAAAACTCAATGTTGACAGGGTTATGACTCAACAGGCACATAAATAAACACTGAAAGTCAGAGGATAAATTTGTACATCTTTTGGTAAGGCAACTGTCAATGTACATGATATCTCTTAAAATTGTGCATGCTCTTTGACTCAGCAATTCACTTCTAGGAATTTAAGGAAATTATCATGTATATATGCAAAACTATAGCTACTAGGATGGTCTTCAAAACATGTAGATGATTATGTAACGACATAGGAAGACATTTATGATAAATTGCTGAGTGAAAGTATCAGGTTACAAAAAACTGTACTTCACGATTCCATTTTTTACATGGGAACATGGTGAAAACTCATTGAGACAAAAATAAATCCCTTTGCAACTCATTTTACAATATTATTTACATATAAACTCAGCCATGGAAATTAACCCTTCCTTATAATACAAAAACCTGGTAGAAACAAAAATTTACTTACTCTTCCAATTTCTGCAGTCCAAGAAACAACAATGGTGTTTGGTACTGTTGTGGACAATCGGACAAGTGAGGTGATATTAATTGGTCGGCTGGGTCGCTTTGGTTCCACACCATTTTTAGTAGGTGGAAGATAACCCTAAGGATAAAATATAATTTATTTCTACTTATTATTTCCACAATCACTTCAACTTCCATTTTTAAAAAACCCTATGAACTATGTACAGAAAATATGAATATTTCCATTGAAAAGTAGAGAAGCAAACATTTACAAGAGTTTCCAACGTGTTTTTCCAAACAACAAAACAGTCTCATTATAGTAAGCCTGAGAAAAATTCAGGTAACAGAACTTAAAAATCTCTAAATTTTAAGAATCAGAATGAATTATTAAAGAGCTCATATAAGTATATAAGGAATATTTGCAAGCTGACCAACTATAGCCCCCACTCTTGCCCTCTCTGTGTAAGGCACAGCATTCTTCAAGTCTCTATTCTACCACAGGCTTCCATATTCACATGAATACAGTTGAAGTTTTGTTGAAACAACTTTTTTTCTCCCAAACCCAGTACAATACTAGAGCTACCATACCCAACTCCAAGTCTTAGACTTGGTCTCCACAGCTAATTTCACAGCTGTTAATTGTACATAGTTGGTACAAGTGTTTCACTCAGTCACATGAATATATATCCGAAATAAAGATGATTTCTTAATAAAAAACTATAATTAACAACAGCTGTGATGACTTATTTGATAGTTATCTTGGCATGCATTTAAAAAATAGCTTTCCGGACTTACTGGAAGGCTGCAAGGTTTTGTATTCACTTTCACACAAAGATTGGGTGGGAAGTGATCTTCTTGTGGACAGCTGGTTTCTGATAAACAAAACCTAAACAATAAAGAACAAGTTTAATTTGCTTTATTAAACGATGACCTCATTAATATTTTTGTTCAATAGCTACTCTAAAAGATGACCAAAGTTAATAACGAAATAACTATTAAAACTAAATATTTCATTTAATGACATGTTCTTAATTACTTCCTTATTCCCAATATAACAGCTGAGGCTCATTTCACCTTTAAGAATGTTCATACAACCTTTAGAGTATATATGTTAAGAAGACTATCTTGGCAATAGGGCCTTTGCTTTCTAAAGAACTGACCACTAAGATATTTTAAAATATCATTAGCTGGAGCTTCTAACCAACTGAGGGCAACCAAAATGAAGAAATGTGGTTAGCTATATGGTATATGACTTGATGTATTAAAATCTAAACTGGATAAAAATTAGGATATTTCATAAAAGAAAGTTTTACCTCACCCAAACATCTAAACCCAATACTTTCAATTACTTACTGAAAATTACGTGGATTTTTTAAAAAATCTTAAGGAATATTAACTTTTAAACTTTGGATATATACTGTAGTCATCACTGTACCTTAACTGGACCTGAACTGTGAAGTCACATTTGGTCCCAGAAATATCCCTAGAAAAGACAGAGTAAGAACTACAGTTATATTTTAAATATGCACATGAAAGCTGATTCAAAGACACTGTTAAACCAGAAAGCTTTGTAAATGATCAGAAATATAACTGTTTATAAGGCAACTAACACTACGATAGTATTTCCAATACTAGTATTTGCATGACACTAATACTCATCCAACACATTGTTTTACAAAATCACTTACTATAGACAATACTGGATTTAAAGGCAAAACTGCTAGTTATACTTAAAGACAACTTACATTGAACTACTGATCTGCTGCACTTGTTGTGGTGTCAATGCAAATGCAAAACAGGTTTCTCGAAAGCGCTGACTGTTGTCTGATGCTGAAGAAAAAAAGAATTATACTTTCAATTACATTCAAATTCATCAACAGAGAACACAACAACAACAAAATAACCAGTCACATGCCTTTAATTAACTAGGATGTATTTGAGTTTAGATAACAAGGCAATTAAAGCACTGAAAAATAAGAAATGTATCAGTTGTAATATAACAGAGGCACAAAAATGGCTAACATCAGGATTCTGATTCAGAAAATATATAATCAAAAAACATTAATAAAAAATTAACTAATCGTATAAATATTTGCATCTAAAAAGCACACATGTACAAAAAATGCTGATATTAATTTTACTTAAAAAAGAACAGAAACCCATTTAAAGATACAGTACATTGTTTCTGAGCTAAGTAACATACTCGGCTTGAGATCTGCACAGGTGAGACGACACTTAGCCTTTAAAGAAAATTAAGAATTTTATCATTTCCCCTCTTAACTATACCATGCAAGTTTTATCCAATAAACACCATACGTAGTTTATCCTATGCTTAGATGACTTGATGTGAGAAACTGCCTGTGGACGCTCTCAAAGATGGAAAGAGTTACCAGAAGAAGGAAGGAAGGGAATAAAGAGAAGAAAGGAGGGAGGACAAGGTAGGAAGAAAAAAAGAACAAGAAGGCAGGAAGGCAAGCACAGGTCAGTGTAGAGAAAGAATTCCTACAGTACGCTGCTGTGAGCAACGACAGCTCTACTAGATTTGAATACACATTATATATATGAAAAAAATATCAATGGTCAATATCCATTTTGTTCCCAGCAATTCCACTTCTGGGTTTTTATCCGAAGAAATCCAAAACACTAATTCAGAAACATATATGTATCCCTATGTTCATTGCAATATTATTTCTAATAGCTAAGCTATGAAAGCAATCTAAGTGTCCATCAATACACAGCTGGATAAAGATGATGTAGAACATACATACAATGGAACGTTACTCAGCTATAAGAATGAAATCTTATCATTTGTGACAACATGGATGGACCCTAGAGGGTATTATGCTAAGTGAAATAAGTCAGAGAAACACAAATACCATATGATTTCACTTATATGTAGAATCTAAAAAGCAAAATAAATGAACAAACAAAACAGAAACAGACTCATAGACACAAAGAACAAACTGATGGTTGCCAGATGGGAAGGGAGTTGGAGAGGTGGGTGAAAAAGGTCAAGGGATTAAGATGTACAAATTTGCAGTTACAAAACAGTCACGAGGATGTAAAGTACAGCACTAGGAAGACAGTCAATAATATCGTAATAACTATGCATGGTGCCAGGTGAATACTAAACTTATCGAAGGAATCACTTCATAAATTATGTCTAACCACTATGCTGTACACCTGAAACTAATAGAAAATAACACTGAATGTCAATTGTATTTGAAAAAAAAAATAAAAATGTTCCTCTTGTTCACTGTTTCCTTAGTGCTTGGCAGAAAGGAGCACTGAATGACTGTTGAATGAGTAAAAGAATATGAAAATTCAAGAAATACCTCATTAAACTATTTAAACTGTACTTTTCCAGGGTAGTTTTCGACAACAAAAGGATCCCTAGAAGTTATTACCAAGGAACTCTTGGCCTATGGGCCACTTAAACCTGTGTAGTAGGAAAAACAGTTGAACTTGGCCATCTCTTGTTTAAACTGGGTTTGATCCTACTTGCAAGCAACACTTCCACTACACCACCACTAAACTGCAGTTATGTAATGCTGAAAAATCTGCACAAATGTATCACTATGAGTAAAAAATGGAAAAGAGTATGGCTGCTCTTTCATCTAATACAGGATTATCTTTTAAAGGCTAGATTTGTTTCTGCTTTTTTGTGACATGGGAAGGTTTTTTCCTCAAAGAATCTATCCCCAAGAAATAGTTACCAACCAGAAAGCTACCTTAATTGTGAAGTATCAACCTGGCAAATGGCTGATAATCAAAGACTAGAATGTAGAAAATCAGACAGTTTTCTGTCAGGCAAGGCAAGTAACTCCTTCGCTTTTTAGAATATATATCTCTATAAAGATTAAATTTAGTCCAGTGAGCTTAGCATAATTTAGAATTCTGGCTTCATTCTAAGACAGTGCTAAAGTAATTTCCCAAGTACAAAAATTCATATTACTCTCTAGGCAAAATTTCACATTCAATTTGGAATATATGAATACAGTGAGTTTTGGACATGCATGTGCAGATTTAGATAAAGAAGATATGGCTAAAATAATGAGTCTGTTTCTTGTACCACACATACAATCAGGTTTATTACTTAATAATAACCCCTATTTAATTCTTTTATATATAGATTATAATGCTCATGGAGTTACTATTATCTATCTGAAAAAAGGCATCTTTTTATACTATGTCGTTTTCAGGTTTAACTTCTGCTATGAATGCCAGTAAAGAATTTATAGTTTGGGTCTTAGATAGCTAACTAAAAACTTTCCTAAAACTGAGTTAAGCTATCATTATCCTTTTCAGAAAAATTTGGGCCAAACAGAATGACAGAAAAGTCATACTGAAAAGGGAGTCTTAGAAATCACCTAAAACAATCACAAGGGGGTATGCATCTCAGTGGGTACACAAAACAATCTATAGGGATACAGTAAAAAACAACTATCTACCTGTAAAATAGCAGTTTTAACAATATTTTACATAAAATCTAACTTATAAAAATATCTAAAATATTATATAAAATCTTAACTTTAACTTTTTTGTTTTATAACATCTACAATAATTGTTTAATATATAATGTGTATGGTATAATCTCAATTATTTTGCTGAGAGGTGCATGTGATCAAATAAGTTTGTAGGCCATTGATGCGGAGTTCAAACTTCCTTTCAATCCTTCTATTCATATTTTGTTTGAACCCTTTTAGAGATGGGGAAGCGTGGCCATTACCTTGTTAAGAAGAAGATGGCTGGTGATGAACAGTTTAGTTGTAAGAAGTTTGCAGCTCTTTAGAGAGCACCAAAGTTTAGTGGAAAGAGATGAGATCACATGGACCTAGATTCCAAACTGGTTTTACCACATATTTGCCACATGACCTTAGGTACTTATCCATTCTGAGTCTGTTTCCTTCAATATAATAATATAAACACACATATTCACATGAACCCTAACAGGGTTATTTTGAAGAATATAAATGCAGTAAGGTATTTAAAACACCAAGTTTTATTTACTGTCCCCTTTCCTTCTTATGCCCTTACACTGAATCAAAATATATATTATGCTGTAACTTTCACCCATAGATATCATGACGCATATCCAGTAACATCCATTCCTCAAATGTTTTAAACAGTAGTAATGTGCCCCACTCTATCTATTGACTCTTCCCACTATATTTCAGGCAAGATTTCAGAATTACTCACCATTCTGATCTTTCTCCTATGGGTATACCTCCAGGTTGTCATACCATTAAAATGACAGACACAACTGGATGCTCTCTGTCATAGCATATGTAAGTTGTTCAAAATATTTGCAGCCCTTCTGTATTGGCCCATCCCCATGGGAGAATTACACCTCCAGTGCCAATGACATTAGCTTTGGCCAACAAAACATGATTAGAAGTGTACAACTTCCAAGACGACGATTATAAGGGCCATCTTTCTTTACAGTCTGCTTTGATTCTAGAGTGAAGACAACATAGAGGAGACCCATTGTAATAACACAAGCAAGAAATAAACCTTCGTTGTTTGCCATTGGGATTTATGGTTGTTTATAAACTGACTGACATATAATTCCAGATATAATGTGACTAGAACAGTACTTTTATCAACAACTACCATCTAATACTGTTAATCTACACAAAAATCATGAAGAAAAGGTATGTTTCTTTTTCAGATTTAGAAAATGGAAGAGCCAAAACAACTTGAAAAAGAACAAAGCTGGAGAAGTAACACTAGTTGATTTCAAGACTTATTATAAAGCTACAGTAAATATGACAGTGTGATGTTGGTGTTAAGATAGAAAAACAGTTCTACAGGACAGAACAGAGTCCTGAAATGTGTCCACATATACGTGAACAACTCATTTTGACAATGGTGCAAAGGTAATTTAGTTGAAAAGAAGTTTTTTCTTTCTTCTTTTTTTAATTGAGGTAACAATGATTTATAACATGTAAGTTTCCAGTGAATAGTCTTTTCAATGAATGATGCTGGAGCAACTGGATACCTATATGCAAGGAAAAAAAGAGCTTGAATCATGTAGTACACCATACACAAAAATTATCTAGAAATAGATCATAAGTGATATCATGGAAGTGGTAGAATAGGAAACTCTAGGAGTTAGTCCCTCCTCCAAAACAATTAAGCTGGAAAAAAAAAAATCAGAATCAATGATTTCAGAACTCTGGAACCTAATCGGACACAGCAACCAGAGAAGCGCTTGACGAAGAGGGAATGCTGAAATTTACTGAGAGCTGTGTGAGTGCTCTAGCAACTATTCCCCATTCCTTAGCCTCACTGTGGCCCGAGTTCCTAGAGAGGCTGGCTGTCCCTGTGTGGACAATAAAGACCTATCCCTCCAAAATATTGGGGCTGTGGATTTTGTTTGGTCAGGCGGTTGCCTGAGCAATCAAAAAATATTATCTTGTTTCAACAACAGCCATCTATCAAAAGATTTAAAGAGAAGTACATACACACTTTTTGGGGGGATCCAGACATTTAGAGAAATCTGGCAGATCACAGGCTAACTGAAGAGACAATGGAAGAGAAACTTATAGATCACACATAACAAGAAATATGGACTTTGCAAAAACATTGTGGAAAAGTCATTATACAAATGAACAGCTGCAGCCCTCAACAAGTAACAAAAGCAATCCCTGAGGACAGGGAGAATCTTATTTCCAGAGTTTCCAGATTTGCATAGTAAATACTCAAAACAGCTAGTTCTCAACAAAAAATTACAAAGACTGACATATAGACCAATGGAATAAAAGAGCCCAGAAATAAACCCTTGCATCTACGGTAAACTGATTTTTTTCAACAGATATGTTAAGACTATTCAATAGGGAAAGAAGAGTCTTTTCAACAAATGATGCTAGAAAAACTAGATATCCACAGGCAAAAGAATGAAGTTACATACATCCCTAACTTATATGATATATAAAAATTAACTAAAAATAGATCCAAGACTAAATTTAAGAGCTAAAATATAAAAGACTTAGAAGGAAACAATTTTTATGATCTTGGATTTTGTAGTTTCTTCAACAGACACCAAAGGCACAGGCAAAAGAAGAATAGATATACTAGACTTCATTAAAATTCTTTGTGCTTTAAAGAAAACTAAAAAAAAGAGTAAAAAGACAACTGTAATTCAACAACAAAAAGACAACCCAATTTAAAAATTGGCAAAGAAGCTGAATACACATCTCTCTAAATAATATATACAAAAGGTCAACTAAGCACTTAAAAAGATGCTCAACATCATTAATCATTACAAAACATCATTAAAAGATGTTCTACAACTTTAGTCTGTAGGATATACAAATTAAAACCACAATGAGATACATACCTTTAGAATGTCTAAAACTTTTTTAGTGACAATATCAAATGCTGACAAAGATGTACAGTAACTGGAAAGCTGATACGCTAGTAGTGGGAAGGTAAAAAATCCCAACACCATCAAAAAGTTTGGCAGTTGCTTAAAAAGTTATACCTGCATCAATCATATGACACACTTATTCCATTTCTAAGTAATTTACCCAAGAAAAATATAAGCATATAACCAGAGAAAGATTTGGGCCCAAATTTTCATAGCAGCTTTGTTTTCAACAGCCCCAAACTGGAAACAACCCAAATGTCTACCAATCGGTGAATGAAAAAATAGTGTTATATCCATACGATGAAATACTACTCAGCAATAAAGAGGAATAAACTACTGATACACACAACATAATAAATCTTAGACTACAATCTTAAAGTAAAAGAAGCCCGACCTCCCTCCGCCCCCAAAGAGTATATACTCCATGTTTCCATTATAACATTTTAGAAAATGCAAACCAATCTATAGTGATAGAAAGCACATTCATTGAATCTAGGGATTTGGTGGGAATGGAAAGAGTAACAGGGAGGAATTACTAGTGAGATGAGGAAACTTTGCAGAGTGATGGATGTTCATTGTTTTGATTGTGGTAATGTCACATAGTCAAAATATATTCGTACACTTTAAACATGTGCAGTTTATGGTATGTCAAGGATATTTCAATAAAGTTGTTTGAAGAAATAGTGGTTAAAGTAAAATGGGAAAAAAAGAGAGGGTGAGAGGGGATGAACAACAAAACCCTGGGAAACTGTTACCAGCATTTAAGGTTCAAGGAAGAAACAGCTAAAAATTCAGAAAGAAAAGCAGAGAAAAATGGTATCCTTGTTACCTAAGGAAGACAATTTCAAAGCAAGTGTGGACAGTGTTAAATGCTCAGAGGTCAGTTAAGAATTGAGAACTGGACTTAACAACTAGAAAGTCATAGGTGATCTTGGCTGGACCTGTTTCAGTGGCATGGTAGAAGCAAAAGACAGACTGCAGTGAGTTCAGATGTGAATGATTTGTTAAGCCATTGATCTTAACACTTAAACATGAAATCTTTTTTTTTCCTATCTGCAATAGGAAATTATACTAATATCTCAGATTTGTGAATTAATTACCATACTGTTTTTGAATCACTGTAATCAATCTTGAAGGTCTCCAAAGTTCTACAATGTATAGTAATATTTGAAATTTTGCTAAGACAGGAGTTTGGCTGTTTGGGGGATGTAGGATGAGTGTCCTTCAGGTAGCACCTCAGCCTCTCAGTGTGACCTGAATTGTACACTTGTCAGTAGCTCTCATTGAATGTAAAAAGGAAGTCACTCAGATTTTCACTTCTTATGCTCCATTTTAGAGAAAAAAAATGTTCTAGTGCTGTTCATAACTGAGGATACTCATAAAGGTCATGGGGATACCTCTTGTGAGGTATTAAGGGCTTATTTTGCTCATGGAAAAAGATTTTCAAAAGCAATCCCCTTGTAAGTATTAATTAGTAACATTTCTTCTGTAAGAAACAAGCATACTGCCCACAATAGCTAGGATAAAATTATAATTCGAAATATATAAAATATGCTGAGAAAGTTAAGGTTTTAAAAATTTCATCTCGTTTTACATATTGTTCCAGAGAGATGAACTAGGCTAAAATGAGAAAGAGGAATCATGTTGCAATTTACATAAATCCAAAACATTGGAAGGTAAAACCTGGATACATAAAATAAACAAGGTTATTGAGATTCTGATGAAACACTGAGCTAATCTAAGTGACTGTACTTTCAACTGCTCTAAAAATATTCACTATTCCACCTCACCAGCAGAAAGAAAGGCTAAAAATAGTCATCTTTCTGATATAGAATATTTCTTGCTATCTTAAGGAAAGTGAAACTAAAATACCTATCTACAAATTTAAGCCTTAAAATCTTTAATGAGCTCTTTGGTTTATTCACACAAACAAACAAAAACTTGGACAATTATGTAATTTTGTAAAGCACGGCTAGAATGATATAGTTTCATAAAACAGACTATCAACTATTAAGGCAGAAGGTTGCAGAAAATGTTTCCTCCAATAAAAGGCATATACTGAATTATCAACAAATTCACAATGCTTTAACTACTTCATTTTTAAAAATGGGAAGTTTTTTAAAAGCAAACTATATTTAAAGGAATGAGAGCAGTCATACTAATAAAGGAAAAAAGGCAAGATATAAACTTCAAATGAACAGCATATTTATATATATGCATTAAAAGATCAATAAGAGGCAACAAAAACTGATTTCTTTGTAATTTTACTTTTAAAGTTCTTCACATTGAGTATGTATTGCTTTTATACTTTTTGTTTTACATATCTTGTTACATATGTTTCCACTTATACAAAACAAAAATTACCAATACTAAGAAATAGGAAATAACAATTATCACATTATTATTTGGCTCCAGTGTTTCAAAATCCTTCGATTTCATTTTATCACACTTTAATCACGGGTTATTAATAAACTCATTTTCAGTAAACTTGCCTATGCTTTTTATTATCTCTCTCCTCTGGAGTTTAACTCTACCTGTTCTATTTACTTTGTCTTTATTTCTCAGTTTACTGAGTCAGTAGCTGGTCTTCTGATAGACTTCATTAAATAAGTCTATAGACCCCTGGGCAACTTTAAAGCTAAAAGTATGGTAAATATTTTATTTGGCCCATTTATTTTCTCACAGCTGGCAGACTATCAGGCTATTTTAAGTCCAGTGAGGTTAAGAAACAAGCCAGCCAGTTGCGAACCAAGTCTGATGATCAATGTTCAAATGCAAAAATAGAAAAAAGGACAGATTATAATTGGTAAGTTAATTTTCTTTCTTTTGCAAAAATGTCTTTTCATTTTCTTTTTTTGTTGTTGGTAATACAACCATTCCAAGTTAGAAAGAAAAAATCTAAAATTCTGCCACTTAATGATACCAGCTAAACAACATTTTGGCATTTATTCTTCCAGAATGTATAGGCATTTTCCTATACATACATACAACATAAGTATAATATACAGTTTTCCATAAAAATTGCACTGAATAGTTTTCTCAATTAAAAACCTATAATAAAAATCTTTCCATGTCAATAAACTTATCTTTGTCACGATTTTAATTGGCTACATGGTATTCTATTATATAGATGTGCTATAATCTAACCACTCTCCTATTGCTAGATATTTAGGTTATTTTCAAAATTTCCTTCCAGAACACCTTAATGAATCCTTTCCTCCCTCCCTGGGTCTGTGGGTGTGCATTTTTGTGTAATCTTTATTTCCTTAGGACATCCTCTTAGAAAAGGAATGGGTGGGTCAAAAAATATACACATTTTTAAAGCTTTTGTACAAACTGCCAAATTGTTTCCAGAAATGTTGTTTGCTTGAGTAAGTGGTATAGGAGAGTTCTAGATTTCCTTGCCAACACTGGGCAGTGGATAAAAAACATTCTTATTGTCTTAAATTTGCATTTCTCTGGCTACTTTATAAGTTGACTACTTTTTCATATCCGTATTGGTTTTGTGCTGTGAATCATTCCATTCTGCTATATTAGCCATCTTTTAATTTTTTTCTTTTGATGCTTCAAAACTGAGAAATCACCTCTGTTTTCACTGATACTGATGACCTAAATAACAGAAGTTTCTTTGGCATGGATAGATGAAAACCTTCTTGGAAAAAGGTTCACAAGAGAAAAGGAGGAAAGAAACCAGGAACAATGAACCAACACACCTCGGGCAAGGAATTCTGTGGTGAAGGAAAAAAAAAAAGGAGGTACAGCTGGATGGAAATTAGGAGAAAAGTAGTTTGTTTTTCAAAATGAGAAAGTTAACATAAAGTTGTACATTAGTGGGAATAGGCTAGTAAAGAGGCAAAAAATTGATGATGTAGGAGGAAGAAGAATTACTAAGCAATATTCCTGAATAAGAAAGTGAATGGGATCTAATGCACAAGTATAAGTAAGGATTGGCTTTCCCCAGAGACCAAAGATTTCATACAAAGTCACAGAATATTTACGACATAGTGTCAGACATGTAGGTAGGTGAGTATAAAATGCATTTGATGGTGGGAACTTTTAGAAGTTAACTTTTGATTGGTTCCATTTTCTCATTGAATAAGAAATAAGCAAAGTTGTAGGCAAAGAGAATGAAAGAACAGTTGTTTGTGAGGGAACAGTGTGTTGGGTAAAAATAAGACATGAAATAGTCATCTAGAAAAGTGAGCAAGTTTATGAACTAGGTATCATCTGAGAGCTAGGTAGGATTAAAGTACTCTTATTCACAAATTATTTCTAACAGCCTTTCATATATTAAAGATACATGATATGGTCATATATTTTTCCTTGGTTTATTTTGCTATTTAATGTAATAAAGTTCTTTTGAGTCCTTACAATAGAATCTTGTTTTCTTTCCTTAGGGAAAATTCTTTCTTTGCCCCAATATTATTTGAATATTTATGAACTTTAATGCATTACTTAGGCATTTATTTAAATGCAATCAATATCTCCTGATATTATTTTAGTTTCATTTTAAGCATTTAAATCTTAAAACAATTTTGATATTATTCTGATGAATTACATAGTAAGAATCTTACTTTTTAATGGTTAATTAGGTATTCCTAAACATTTAATACTCAATTCAAGCCATTAATTAGAAATTTCACTTTTTCTATTTCATTAAGTGCTTATTCAGGTACCAGTTCCACATTGTGAATTACTGTACCTTTGCCATACATAGAGACAGTATATTTTACATGCAGTATGGCAAATACCCCTCTTTTAGAATTCCTGTATATTCTCATTTTTTCTTCTAAATTATACTGGACATTTTAGTCATGGTAACACCACATCGAAATTCCCTTTCAAGATGAATCTTTCCAGCCCACACTTCCTACCAGGCAAGCAGCTCTAGGCTGCTTTCTGTACTGAACAGCCAATGATAGAACCAGGGAGCATAATTTTCCCAAGGCTGGCCTGGCCTATCCACTGACTTCTGGGCAACCCATTAAATGAGTAGGCCTGAAGGGATCCATCCATTAGCAACTTATTAACTAAGATCAATTCAAACTAGCTTCTTCCAGGAATTAGAGTGTAATATATGGAGGATCTTCAAGAGCTCTTTGTAGTCACAAATATAGAGGTGCTATATAGAAAGAGAGAGAATGTACATAACCAAAGTTCATAATCATAGCTTTCTGATTCTGGTTTTAATTCTCATATTTCTTACAATAAATTTTTCTTAGGTGACCTGAGGTATTAGCTTTCCTTGCAATCAAAAAAGCCTACGACCCAAAGGAATTTTAGAACTTGATAAAGCTATCTTCTTCTCTTCACCTCTCTATTAAATTTAATTCATAATTACAACTACACTAAATTATTGAGAACAGATATCTTCCAAAGGACTGTGTCTTTCTTTAAAAGTTTTGTGGGTCTGTAAACATTTTTTTCCTTCAAATAGTTCCTGTACATTTGATGAGTATTTTTTGTTGTTGTTATATGTGATTTTTCTTCAATTTTCTAATTCTTAGCAAACAATATTTCTCAGAATGTGGTCCATGAGAAAATACCTTGAGGTGATCTAAAAAGATTCTATGTTCAAAGAATTTTGGGAAGTTGCTGCATAAATCATCTCCCACTTAGATATTCGTTGAGCACAATACCATATTTAAAACCCTGAGAAATTCTGCAGTAACAAAATATTTAAATTTAAGTTCCTAAACTTAATGGAACATGGTCAAAGAACATCTATTGGGATCCCATGGAACTAGTATCCAAGGATCACATTTTATAAAAACAGTAATATATAAGCTAGTAGACACTTTTTGTATACCTAATAAGCAGTTTCTATTCCCCCAACAGACTTTTTTTTGTGTGGCTTTACTTCCAGTCTCAGAATGGAGCATATGACCAAAGTTTAGGCTTCATCTCTCTGCCAAGACTGATTGGTCAAGGGCTGGACATGGCATTTAAAGTAGTACAATCATAGTGAACCTTAGGACTTTTCCTGGAAATGTTGGGTCAAAGACTTTTTCTTCTTTTTGGCTAGGTCTGAACCTGGAAGGATTCCAGGAACTGCTGGGAACTACGTAATGTCTAAAAAACTGGAACCGACATCAAGGAAGCAGAATCACAAAATGTCTCAGAAGATGAAACAAATTTGTTATACATTCATTCAACAAATATTTATTGAGCATCTAATATGTATGAGATATTATTCTAGGTGCTTAGGATAATCAATGAACAAGAGACTAAAACCTCTGCCCTATAGTACTTACATTCTAATGGGAAAAGAAAGATAATAAACAATATCTTAATAAATAAAGTACATTAGAAAGTGATAAACATGGAAAACAATAAGGCAGGGTGATTGATGGGGATTCAAAAGAATGAGATGGAATTTTAAATAGGGTAGTTTGGGTAAGTCTCATTAAAAAATATCAATATCTCAAGTTAAAGGAGATAGAGAAGATAGCTTGGGGAATATCTCTGCGAGCATTCCAGGTAAAGAAAACACCCATGCTAATACATAAGGGCACAGAGTGCATGTGAGAAACAGCAAGAAAGACAGTGTGGTTACAGCCAAGCCAACAAAGAGAATACTGGTAGATGATGATATATCAGAAAAGAGGGCTAGATCGTAAGAATTTTGTATTTTACCTTGAGTCACATGGGAGGCCAATGGAGAGTTTTAAACAAAGAAGTAACATGATTAGCATACATTTAAAAGAATCACTCTGCAAATTGAGATTATAAAGGAGGGCAAAGGGAGAAGCAGAGATCAATGTAATAATCCAGGTGAGAGATAATGGTGGCTCATATCAGAGTAGCAGCAGTTGAAAGTTTTGAGAAGTGGTCAGATTCTGGATATTTTAAAGATAGAGCCAACCGGATTTCCTAATTAATTAGGTAGGGACATAATAAAGGAGAAAAATCCATAATGACTCAAAAGATTTTAGCCTGAGCAACTAGAAAAATTAAGATATCCTTATCCAAGAAGGAAAAGGTTGTGGGTAGAAATTTGTTTTGGAAGAAAGAATAAATCTTCACTTCTGGACATATTAAGTTTGAGACGGAACTATGAATGGTGATTTTATATAGGTAGTTGGATGAGACTCTGCAATTCAGGTTTTAGAGATATAAATTTAGGGTTATCAATGTTTAATTATCAAGGCTTTAAACAGTAATATCACCAAAAAAAAAAAAAAAAAAAAAAAAAAGTAAGTATAGAGAGAAAAGAGATCTGGGAGAAGAGGAACAAGCAAAGAGGTCTAAGAAGAAAAGACCAGTGACACAGAAGGAAAATCAAGAGAGAGAGTAGTGTCCTGGAAGTGACAAAGTGCTGCAAGTAGGAGGAACTGATTAACTGTGTCAAAAGCGGCTGACAACAGATCAAGTAAACTGGGGACTGAGAAGGAGCTGCGGGCTTTGCCATCACAGATTTTCTTCACAAGGGAGGTTTCAATGGTTTGATTGCAGCTCATGGAATTTTGCCACAACGTGGAACAAAGCAATGGGGTAAAAGCTGGCAGGGGAAGTGGGGTGGGGGTGGCATTCAATAAAAGGATCTTAGTAATATTTACTTGTGATCATCAGCATCAAGCCTTTCATTATTTGCTTATATAAAATAATGGATTACCTTTTATGTTTATGCCAGTTTTAGGTGAATTTTCTATCATTTGCAATAAAAAAGAATACTGATTCTTTTTTCACATTAACTTTTAATTAGCTCTCATGCTGAACCCTTAATTCCTCACAGTTGATTTTCTAGTAGTTTTTTTTTGTACAAGAGTTCTTGCATAAAAGTATCTGGAGGTTTCAGGCTACATTACAACTTTAGACTAGAAAGGGAAATTATTTTAAACGTTTCACTGTCTACCTGGTATAATATAGACTGAAATGAAATGACTGTGCACTTAGTTTTTTCTTAAATGTGTATTTTCTCTTGCTAAGTATAGATAAAGTATTTACCTTCAACTTTTTTTCCTGTTAATAAATGTTGGCCATTTTATCTTTCATCATACATTACTATTGCATACTTGCATTCAGTATTATTTATTAGCCATTTTCAAATCCATTCTACACTCTCTTAAATGAAGTACAAGAGTAAAATATTAAAATCTGAGTATCGGCTTAAAATTGTGAACTCATTTTTTATATTTACAACAGATGAACTGAACATTCCAGGCATTTGAGTAAATACTGACTTATATTTCTGAAATATACTGGTTAAGAGAACTCAACCTTACAAACTAGTATGTTTACTTTCCCTCAGGAAGAAATGGAATTTCCTTCTGATAAGGATTAGGAGGCCTCAAGAGGTGAAGGTGGTGGCAAGTGAGCCCATATCCAAGCATACTTACTATGAACAGTGATCAGAAGGTAAATAGCTATAAGTTACTGAATAATCTTTGACAAACACCTAAGTTACAAATAAGTAAACATGTACAAATAGCTACTACTATCCTGGATTCCCATCCCTAATTAGAGAACTTATGGTTTCAAAAGCAGAAATGTTGTAAATATTGAAATTAATTTAATGGAGCTGAACCAGAAGAATGCTCATGCAAAAGTGGGCTTCTTAGATTTAGCTCACTGCTCAAAACCATCTTTCCCCTACCGTACCAAATAACCATAAATAATAACAGACATTCTGGCTGACCACAGTCCCCAGGTGGGGAGAATGTGGTTCTCTCAGTCATTCTGTTTCTTTGTACCGCTCCTAACAAGAGCATCTCACCATGCTGAGTATAATAGTAGTCTTTTAAAGATCTAGGAATATTCTTTTTTCATATAACATGCCCTAAACATAAGCCAATCTCATCGGGGTTCAGACAAAAAAACAGCAGTCTGACCTGATGCTGGAGGAAAGCTTACTGTATTGTGTATCTATTTAAACCTAGTACACTACTGTGATTTAAAATTTCAGGGCATTTCAGCAGTCAGGCTAATATGTTGAGTTTCAGAACCAACTCCCTTCACTCTATAGATCTGATGGTTTTCTGATGGTTTTCTTCTATTTTACAGATAATATTAGAAGAAAAATGGAGGAGTTTAGGGAGGTTAATGGTTAATCTGCAGGGCTGGGGAAAATGCCAGTGTGGAGCTATAGACACTAGATGCCAAAGAAGGGGGCAACAGCAGGTGGGAGAAGATGAAAAAAGACAATGAAATCTGGCATAGTCCAGTTCTGCATACAGGTAAGAGAATATTTTCTTTCTGCTCTTAAAGTTTACCTTCCTGTACCACAAAACCCTCCATTCAGAGAATCTAGAAAGTCTAGCAGTAAAGGTTACTTTCTTCATGAACACAAAGACAGGCGTTTTTTAATCATCCTTTTTAGCTTTGATGAAGGGGAATACAAATAGTTGAATATGTTTAATATATACATTCTCATTTTTTTCTCTTCCTCTCTCCAACTCTGGGTTTAAATGAATGTACTCTGTGTCTTATACACACATATTTATGTGCGCAAATGCGTGAAAACACAGAGTTGAGTATACAAAAATCAAAGAAAACATCACCTTTAATTGAATATCTACATTGTAGTTCACTATACAGAAAAAGAAGTATACACTCAGTTGAGGAACTAAATTAAACTGGTAATTATCATTTTTTTAAAATGATAAACTGTTAAACTGTGTGATGTTTTAAAAATTGTTATAGCGCCACTCTCTTGGTTTAACTTTACCTCAATTCTTAACGTAGTCATCAAACTTTCTTATCCCTACATCACTTAACTTGAGTCAAATGACAACTTCTTAGCTTTTAGACTCTACGCACCAGAATTCAAAATAAAGTCCTCTCAAAATAATCAGAAGTAAAGCACTAAGATGAAACCATAATTATTAATCTATTTAGATTTTGATTTTCACCATGCAATGAGGGAAAATGCTTCCTCTGTCAATGACTCTGATGAAAACATTACTTGTTAAAATAAATTTTGAGAAGCTACCCATCAACACATTCCTGATGAAATAAATGAATAAATTAATGAAGTGGCAAAGAAAAGCAAGACACATTGATTACACTGAAAAATTATTGATGTTGAGAGGAAAACTTAAGTTTAAAAATGTTTGGTAAATTTTAAATAGTATCTACTTATATAATAGAAATAGAGGGAGAATTTCCAAACCACTAGAAAATGAAAAGGAAACAAAGAAAGCATAATTTACCTCACTGTGGTCAGGAAAGAAAAATAAATGACAAAAGAAAAAGATGGCTGAACAAAGACTAAATATAAACAGTGATAATATAAAAATGAGAATATGTTACATTTTTAGATTCAGTATTTTAAAAGCAAGCTACATGACTATAAGAGAGAAACATACTACAATGAGGTAATAGTTCACAACCACTAGGTTGGCTATAATCAAAAAGACATTACACAATAACAAGTGTTGGCAAGAATATGGAAAAACAGGAACCCTCCTACATTACTGGTGATAATGTAAAATGGTGTGGCTGCTTTGGAAAACAGTCTGGACATTCCTTAAACGTTAAACATAGAGTTACCATATGACCTAGCAATTCCACTCCTAAGTATACATCCAATATCAATGAAAAAGTATCCATGCAAAAACTTGTACACAAACTTCATAGCATTATTCATAGAAGCCAAAAAGTGATACAACCCAAATATCCATCAACTGATGAATGGATAAACAAAATGTAATATTTATACAGTAGAATATAATTTCACCATAAAAGGAAAGAAGTATTGATATATGCTACAACGTGGATGAACCTTGAAAACATGTTAAGTGACAGAAGCCAGTCACAAAAGGCCACATGTTATATGATACCACTTACATAAAATCGAGAATAAGCAAATCCAGAGGTAGAAACTACACTAGTAGCTCCAAGGGTTGGGGAAGGTGGAAATGGGGAGTTACTGATACAGGGTCTCTTTCTGGGCTGATGAAATGTTCTAAAATTTATAGTAGTGATAATTGCACAACTCTGTGAATATACTAAAACCAGTGAAATATAATCAATAAAGCTATTATTTAAAACACAAAGGACGTCCTTTAAAAAAGTGATGAAAGTTTGAAAAAAAAAAAAAACGAAGAACAAAGTTTCTATCAGGCAAATGCTAACAAAAAGGAAGCTTAAAAATAAAAAACTACAAAACAAGGATGACTTCAACGGAAAAGGTCTGGAAACAGAAAATAATCAGTTTACCTTGAGGAATTCCTGGTAAGATGAAAACAAAGAAAGGATGTTCATTCTTACCACTATTATTCAATACTACACTGGAAGCCTAACTACTGCAATAAGGCAAGGTAAGTAAATGAAAGGGATGGAAGAAGTAATAAAATTGTCCCTATTTGCAGATGACATTTTAGCCAATGTAGAAAATCCCCAAAATTTACAAAAAACTTCCTAGAACTAGTGAGTTCAGCAAGGTCAGAAAATACAAAATCAATAACAAAAAATTAACTGTACATCTATAACAGCAACAAACATTTTAAAATCAAAATTTAAAATAAAATACCACCTATAATCACTCAAAAAAAGTAAAATGCTTAGATATATAACTCTAACAAATAAATGCAATACTTGTATACTGACAACTACAAAATGCTGATGAACAAAATAAAAGATCTAAATAAATGCAAAGACAGACCATATTCATATACTGGTAGAAGACTCAATATAGACAAATTGTTAATTATCCCTAAATTGAAATGCAGGTTTAATGCAATTCCTACCAAAATCTCAGATTTTTTTTGTAAAGATAAACAAGATAATTCTACAATATGTATGGAAAGGCAAAGGAACTAGAATAGCTAAAATTAAAACACTTTTCAAACAAAAGAATACAGTTAGAGAAATTACTCAATTTTACAACTTCTTATATATCATGTGATTAAGTTGGACACATAGATTAAGGGAATAGAACAAAGGACCCAGAAACAGACCCACAAAAGTATGGACAATTGATTTTTGACAAAGGTACAAAAGCAATTCAATGGAGAAAAGATAGCCTTTTTCAACAAGTGGTACTGGTGCAATCAGGCATCTATAAATGAACCTCACCTTATATAAAATGGACCTCGCCTTATATAAAAATAACGACAAATAAGTCATAAATTTAAATGTAAATCATAAAAATATAAATCTTTAGAAAGAAGCACTAGGAAAAAATCTTATAGATATAAGGCTGGGAAAAAGATCTTAGACTTGACAACAAAGCACAGTCTATAAAAAAAGTTTTAATTTTGCTTTGCACAAGACTCTATTAAGAGGATAAAAAAAACTACGAAGTAGGAGAAAATATCTGCAAAAACTTAACGAAGGACGAGTACCTAAAATATACAAAGAACTCTGAAAACTCAATAGCCAAAATAACAAACGCTCTAACTATAAAACGGACAAAAAGGAGAAATATCACTGAAGAGGATTTTCAGATGGTAAATAAGAAATAAATAAAAATGTTTGACTTCATTAGCCATTAAAACAGTTAAGATATTACTACAAAGCTATGAGATGGCTAAAATAAAAACTGGTGATAACATCAAATGCTAGCCAAAGATGCAGAGAAACTGGGTCACTTATACATGGCCAGTAGGGATGTAAAATAGTAGAATCGTTGCGGAAAATGATTTCACAGTTCTTTTTAAAAATAAAAACAAACTTACTACACGGCCCAGCAGTTGAACTCTTGGGCATTTATTCCAAAGAAATTAAAACTTATTTCCACACAGAAACTTGTACATGAATGGTTGTAACAACTTTACTCATAATAGCTTAACACTGAAAACTAACTAAATATCCTTCACTGGGGAAAACGGTTAAATGAATGGTAGAATGATGGAATATACTTACTAAGCCAAAAAAATAAAATAAAATTACTGAGAGATATAAATGACTCAGACAAACCTCAAAGAAATCATACTAGTGAAAAAAGTCAATCTTCGAAGGATATATAAGGCACGTTTCCTTTTATATGACATTGGTGAAATAACATAATTTAGAGCTACAGAACTGATTAGTGGTTGCCATGAGCTAGGGACAGAAGAGGGTGAAAGAGGCTATGAAAGGGTAACAAGTAGTCTTACAGTGTTAGTAAATATTTTGATTGTGGTGGCAGTTACAAGAAGCTACACATGTGATAAAATTGCATAAAACTCACCCCAACTAAACCAAACACAGATGAGTGCATTAAATAACTGGTAAAATTTGAATAAGTTCTGTGAATTATATCAATATTAATTTCCTGGTTTAGATATTGCACTGTAGTTAGGAAAGATGCTGACAATGGGGACGCTAGGTTAAGAGTACACAGGACAATCCTTCCTGTTCACTTCTTTGTGATGTCCTACAAATCTATAATTATTTCAAAATAAAATGTTTTAAAAAAAGAAACAAGCTATAGACTGGAAGAAAATATTTCCAAACAACACATCTGACAAAGGACTAGTATCTACAATGTATAAAGCAATTCTCAATATTCGATAGTATAAAAACAATGTAATTTAAAAATGTGAAAGATGTGTAAAGGCACTTCACCAAGAAGGATATAGAAACGGCAAATAAGCACATGGAAAAATATTCAACCTCATTGGCCATCAGAGAAATGCAAATTAAGAACACAATGAGATGTCCCTACATACCTATTTAAACACCTAAAAAGGAGTTACAATAACAAATATGGTGGCAAGAATGCAGAAAACCTGGATCTCTCAGACATTGAGAGTGGAAATGTAAAATGATACAGATACTTTAGAAAATAGCTTGGTATTTTTCTCAAAAAACTACACATACATTTATACATATGACTCAACAACCTCATTCCTGGGCATTTATCTAGAAAAAAAGGAAACTTATTTCCATACAAAAACCTGTACATGAATGCTCATAACACAATTTGTGGTAGACGAAAACTGGAAACAGCCAAAATGCCCTTCAATAGGTGAAAAGACAGAGAGACTGTGATACAACCCTACTATGAAATACTACTAGCAATAAAAATGAATGGATGGTAAATTCCAACACCAATCATAAATAAAGTCAAAAGATATCACATTGGAAAAAATAGTTGTAACATATCACAAAGTGATAAATTCCTTAATTCCACAAGTCAAGAGAAAAAAGTCCAATAATCCAATTTTTAAATGGCCACAGTTCATGAACAGTTCCAAGAAAAGAAATACGATCATCTCAAAGATAAAAAACAAAACTTCACCCTCCCACTTAAGAGAAATACAAGTTAAAACTATGAGTTACAAATATTCATCTATTAATTTGAAATGATCAAAAAGTTCAATTACACACAATTGCTGAAGGCATAGGGAATAAAACACTCTCTGCATAGCCAGTGGGATTATGAATTAACACAAATCTTCTCTGGAGAGAAATTTGGCAACATCTATTAAAAATTTAAATGTGCACACCAATGATCATGGCAGCATTATACACAGTGGCCAGGACATGGAAGCAACCAGTGTCCTATGTTAGCTGATTGGACAAAGAAGCTGTGGTATATATATATATATACACACAATGGACTATTACTCAGCCATAAGAAGAGATAAAATACTGCCATTTGCAACAACATGGATGGACCTCAAGATAATCCTGCTAAGTGAAATAAGCCAGACAGAAAAGTTGAAAATCACGTTATTACTTACATGTGGGATATAAACCTAAAAGCAACAAATGAACAGGATAAACAAAAAGAAACTCATGGACATAAACTATAAGCTAGTGGTTACCAGAGGGTAAGCAATGGGGGGAGGGGGGGGAGGTAGACAGGGTAAAGGGGGTCAAACATAGGGGGATGGGGGAAGGTGAAGTGGGTAAAGGAAATCAAATATATGGTAGCTGAAGGAAACTGGATTTTGGGTGGTAAACACACAATAGAATATATAGATACCAAATTATAATGTACACCTCAAAATTATATAATTGTATTAACCAATGTTACCCCAATAAACTTAATTTTTAAAAAGAAAAAAAAATTTAAATGCACATTCTACTTCTAGGAATTTATCTTATAAAAAATATTATATTTAGACATGTGTATATATATCACAGAACATTATCTGTTTTCAATAGTAGGAAAATACCTAAATATCAATCAAGAGAAGAATATTTAATAAAGCATAGTCCAATCGTTCACATACTAAGTAGATGCTATAAAAGAATGAGACAAGTATGTTTGTGTATGCATAGAACTCTCTGGAAAGACAAAAAAAGAACTGAAAGTAACACCTGTGGCTCAACTAAAGGTAGGAGAGGGACTTCCTTTCCATGATAAACCCTTTGGTATTTTGATTTTTTTATCAAATGAAATATATTGCCTATTCAAAAATTTTAAGACAATCAAAAAATTAAATAAAATAATTCCATGTTAGTAGAGAATTATATAAACTGATCAGCAGAATAAATTAAGGTCCAGAAAAATATTCATTCAAAAAATGTTTTGGAGAAATTAAAGCCTTACTTATTCTCATACAAATAAAAATAGAATCCAAAATTGAGTTTTAAAAAACCACGAATGTCAGAAATGGAAAATATAGGGGACTTCTAATTTACTCATCCTGGAGATTAGGTCATCAAAAGAAAGACAAAATTCAAAACCCTGTTTACTATATGAAAAGCAATCAATGTAATAGACCATATTAATAGAATAAAAAACAAAAACCACAGCATTATCTCAATAGAGGAAAAGCATTTAATTAAATTCCAAAACACTTTTGTGATTAAAAAAATTTCAACAAAAAGGGCATCTATGAAAAAAATCTCCAGCTAACATCATAACTCAATGGTAAAGAGACTAGATGCTTTCCCTCTAAAGAGCAAGATATGTTCGCTCTTCAAATTCGACAGCATATAAAAAGGATTATACACCATGACCAAGAAGGGTTTATTTGTGAAATGCAAGGATGGTTCAAAATATGAAAATTATCAGTGTAATATACCACTGATAATTGAACACATACAGTAACAGAATAAAAGGAAAAAAAACCCATATAATCATTCCCATTAATGCAGAAAGAGCATTTGACAAATTCAACAACCCTTTCATGATAAAAACACTCTAAACTAGATTAGAAGAAAACTATCTCAACACAATAAAGGCCATATATGAAAAACTTAACTAATATCACACTCAACGGTAAAAGACTGAAAGCTTTTCCTCTAAGATCAGGAAAAAGGCAACTTTCTATTCAATATCATACTAGAAGGCATAGCCAGAACAATTAGTTAATAAGAAAAAGCAATAAAAGGCATCCTAATTTGAAAGGCAGTAAAATTATCTGTTCATAGCCAACATGACTTATATGTAGAAAACTCTAGAGATGCCACAAAAAAAACTATTAGAATTCAGGGAAGTTGAATTTCTATATACTAACAATGACCAATCTGAAAAGGAAATTAACAATCTCATTTTCTATAGCATCAAAAAGGATGAAATACTTAGCAATACTTAACCTTGTACGCTGAAAATGACAAAGCATTGCTGAAAGAAATTTATACAAATAAATGGAAATATGGATGGGAAGGCTTAATAATATTGTTAAAATGTCCATACTAACCAAAGTGATCTATAGATTCAATGCAATCCCTAATAAAATCCCAGTATGAGTTTCAAAATCATCTCAAAATTCAAATGGAATCTCAAGGGACTTGGGAGAGCCAAGAGAACTTAAAAAAAAAAAAGTCAGAGGACTCGTTTCCTAATGTCAAAACACATAACAAAAGCTATTGTAATCGAAACAGTCTGGCAGTACTGGCATAAAGACAGACATATAGATCAATAAAACAGAAAAGAGCCCCAAATAAACCCTCGCATAAAAGGTCAAATAATCTTTGACAAGTGTACCAAGACCACGCAATGAGGAAAGAACAGTCTCTTGAACAAACAGCTCTGGAGAAACTGGATATCCACATACAAAATAGTGAAGTTGGAGTCTCCCCTTACAGCATAAACAAAAACTCGGAATGGATTAAAGATCTGAAACTACAAAACTTCTAGAAGAAAACATCTAAGTAGATGATGCTTCATGATACTGGATTTGGCAACGATTTCTTAGATATGACACCAAAAGCATAGGAAACAAAAGCAAAACTAGACACTTCAGACAACACCGAACTTAAAAAAAATTCTGTGCAGCAAAGGAAACATTCAACAGAAACCTATAGAATGAAAGAAAATAACTGGAAATCGGTTATCTAATCAGGGGTTAATATTCAGAATAAAGGATTCCTATATATATATCCCAAGTAACAAAAAAATGGGCAAAGGACTTGAAGATACATTTCCCCAAAGTTAACAAATGGCCCACAAGCACATAAAAATAATGCTTATCATGAATCATTACAGAAATGCAAGTCAAATACCACAAGAAACCATACTTCAGACCCTTTAGGATGGCCACTATAAAAACAAACAAACAAACAAACAACAACAAAACAAACCCAGAAAATTAGTGGTGGTGAGGATGCAGAGAAGCTGGAACTCTTATGCACTGTCAGTGGGAATTTAAAATGGTGCAGGTGCTTTGCAAACAGTATGGCGGTTCATCAAAAAAAAATTAAAAATAAATTGGACATATCTAGCACTCTCGCTTTTAGATATATATCCTAAAAAACTGAAAGCAGGATATCATAATAGCTGAGAAATAGAAGCAACCTCAATGTCAATCTACGGATGAATGGTGTAACCAAATGTGGTATATATATATATAATGGAATATCGATCAGCCTTAGAAAAGAAGGAAATGCTACAATATGGATAATGCTTGAGGGTACTGTGTTAAATGAAACAGCCAGTCACAAAAAGACAAATATTGTATGACTCCGCTTACACATGACATACTTCTTTGAAAAAGAAAGTGTAATGGTGTTACCAGGGGCTGGGGAAGAGGGGGAAATGGGGAGTTATTTAATGGGTAAAGTTTCAGCCTCTGCGAGATACAGAAGTTCTATAGGTCGTCACACAACAATGTGAATATACTTAACACTACTGAATTGTACACTTAAAAATAATTAAGGTAAATTTTTTTTTTTACCACAAAGACTCCATAAAAGGAAATTAGACACAATCCGTTAAAAATATATATTCACCTCCCCCCCAAAAATGAAGCACTGATGTATGCTATAACATGGATGAACCCTGAAAACATTATATACTAAGTGAAAGAAGCCAGTTAAAAATGGCCATATATTATATGATTCCATTTCTATAATATCCAGGAAAGGCAAATCCATAGAGACAGAAAGAGGATTAGTGGTTTTCAGGGGCTGGGAGGAAGGGGAAATGGGAGTGACTGCTAATCGGTACAGTGTTTCTTTTTGGGGTGATGAAAATGTTTTGACTAGTGGTGATGTACACATGACTCCATGAAAATACTAAAAATCACTGAATTGTACACTTTAACAAGGTAAATTTTAAAGTATGTGAATTAGATCTTAATGAAGCTGTTTTAAAAATCCAAACACCATAAAATAATAACAGCTTCATTGTTTTCAACTTCCACGCAATGAAAGATATTATAAATTACATAACAAGAAAAGTGACAGGCCAAGATAAAATATTTACAATATATAATAGAAGGCTGGCTAGTATACATTATATACAAAATATAAACCAATTAAAAAAAATACAGACTAAGAAAATGAGCAAGGAATAGGAACAAGCAATTCATAGACTACGAATGTTTAATAATACCAGGGTTGCAACTTCAGCTGTAAGCAAAGGTATGTATATTAAAACAAGGCATTTTCATTTTATCAGTTTATAAAATTTTTAAATTATTGCTAAAACTGTGGGTAATGAGTACTCTCATAAAAATATTGGTAGAAGTGTAAACTTCGTTGGGGGAGGATGCAATTTAACAGCAAATTAGGAGTATGCATGTCCTTTGACCTAGTAAAACTATTCTGGATTTAAAGAAATATATAACTACAAAAATATATATTCTCATATATAAGGATGATCAGCGGTATAGTAGCAAAAAAATGGAAACGACCTATATGTTCATGGAAAGGAGAAAATTTATGATTATATTATGATACATTCTGTAGGAGTTCAAAGAAATGAAGTGATCCGTGTGAGAAGATGTATATAATATCTTATAATATGAAATTCAATTCAGAAGATATAGAGTGTGGAAAATCTCTATTTTTAATAAGTACTCTCAGTAATTCTGATTCAACATTCCACAAGACAAAAATGTTAAATTCATGCTCGCTGGTAAATATAATCTCTTTCATTTTTATCCCTAGGTTATATCTTTTTAGTTTATTGTTTTGTTTTTTTTTTAACCTGGTGTTTTCTAAGATGAACTCCTGTTATGTTTCACTCCACTAGAACTCCTTGAATGTCTTATTCTTTCCCAGCAATTAGAAAGGTGCTTGGCACAAAAAGCACTTAATATTAGTTGAATGAATAACCTTTTTAAAAATAAAAAATAAGTTATTTTTATATTTATGTTGTCTGAAAATCACAAATCTCATAGACAGAAGGAATGGAGTAAATTCTACCTCTGAGACCACTGGTTATTTACATAAAAATGAAAACATGCTTTATTAAGATGTTTGTCCTTTTGGAATGTTTTATAGTGGCTTGATCCATATGGAAAGGATAAAAATCAGCAAAAGAGGAATAAATGAAGAAAATAAACAATAAAATAATGAACCCTCTGTAAATCCATTTTATATTTCTCTTTTTTCGAAGTAATTTTAGAACTTAAAATTTTACTTAATTTTTTCGCTTCTTTTTTTGAGGATACTTATAATCGTCATCTTATTTTTAAGGTCTCTCTATATCTTAGTAAATAAATTATTTTAAGGCAAAAAGTTTTGCTCCCCTTAAATATTAGAGAATCACCAACGAGATTTTGACATTAACTACATACAGATGTCATGTCAACAGAATAAATCTTAGCAGAAAGTTAGACTGAAAAAAAAATGTGTTTTTCTTTAAAATATTTAGGTATTGAGTTACGAAAGGTCTATAATTCTAACATAATACGCTTTTTAAAAAAATCCAGAGATGAACAAGTCAGAATTTCATATAGGTCCAAACTGATCTGTTGAAATAAAACTCTATTTCACTTACAGTATGTACTGATAAAGATTATCATGTAAAATTAAAATCTCAAAACTTCTTTCAATGTATGTATGAAATAAAAAGACCTTCAGTAATTTTCTATAAAGTAAATTTCAACAAAGTGATCCCATTTGTAAATCCAATGAATTCTATTGAAAAAAAATCAAGATTTTTCTAAATACAACTAAGAGGGAAAGATGTTATAAATTTGCTAAATTACTTTAAACAATTTTAAAATCTTTTTAATATGCTATATAATAGGAAGAGCATTGGCTTTGGAAGCAAAATTACTTGGGTTCAAATCCTGACCCCTTTACTTACGTTTTATGAATTACCTTCTTCAGGTCAGAGCTACCTCTTTCATAAAATTTAAGCTATTGGTCTAAAGCTTCCAGAGTTGTCTGGAGGGTTAAATAACAGTTATAAAGCTCCTAGCTTACTGCCTGTCAGAGTAGATGCACAATAACTTTTTGTTGTGTATTTTCCCCAACTCATGAATTAAAGACTTCATGATAATCATTTTTAAATGAGCCTTATCACGTAGTACATATTTCACAGGTTATTATTCTATTATTGGATATTTAAGTTATTTCTTATACTAGAAATGATGTTGCAATGAATGTTCTAAGGTTTTGGGTGGAATAAATCAAAAGGTTTTTCTAAGTTCTTGTAACACATTGCCAAACTGTATTCCCAAAGAGATGTATTATAATTTATATTAGCACCAGCAGTAAACATACATTTTAATGTCATTGATACTGAATAGAAATATATATTATTTAAATCTAATACTATAGACAAGATTTAAAACCTCGTTATTTTAAATTTTCTTTAAAAACTAATGAAAGTATCTTTTCATGTTTGCCAGTTTCATTTCCCCTTTAATAACTTACCTATTTAGATATTTTGCCTAATAGAGTCTTAGTACCCTCCTCCATATTGATTTGTGAATTCTTTTCTTAGGCTTATATTTGATTCAAATATTTTTCTATTTGGCATTTACTGTTATGTGTGTGTTACATGCCATTGGGTCTGCTCAGACTCCGGGAAACCCTATGAAAGAATGATGCCCACAATGTCCTGTCTTCAACGGCTCAGCTCAGTTCCTCAACACATGCCTAAGACTTCTTTTATAGAGTCAGCTAGTCTCATACTTGGTCTTCCTCTTTTCTTGCTGCCTTTTGTTTTTCCTAGCATTATTTTCTTTTCCAAAGAACTCTGCCTTCTCATGATGTGCCCGAAGCTGGGCAGCTTCATTTTGTCGTTTTTTTTTTTTTTTTTTTTTTTTGGTCCCTGACAATGTTTCAGGCTTAATTTGCTCTAGAACCCACTTGTTTATTTTTTCTGGCAGTCCAAAGTATCTGTAGAGCTCTCCTCCAAAACTGTATTTCAAATGAATCGGTTTGTTTCCTATCAAGCTTCTTCACTGTCCAAATTTACTTTTAAACTTGGGCTTTAAAAAAAAACTGATACAAAAGAAACCCTGATGCATAGAGGTTTAACATATTTATGCAATCAACTGTATCTATCATTTCCTTTGTGATTTCTTAAATTGTATGTAAATATAAATTGCTAACTTTATATCTGAATTTCACACAAGGTGGTGAAAGAAGCACAAAATGTTATGAATATAAGTGATTTTCCCCTCTAATCTTATATAAATATTAAAAAATATAGCTCTAAAGTAAACATTGAAATAAAATTCTACGAACTGCAGAGAACATGTAGAGGTGATATCTGATTTGTTTTTGAAAAGCAATTCAGTCTTTTTACTTTTATCTACCTTAAAGTGATATAATTCTAATACTACATTCAACATCCAGCTTCTTTTGCACTGCAATATCTCCACCTGAAGTTTATTTACTTTTTTGTTTTAATAAATATAGCTGCAGTAGTTCCAAAGAATTAGAATGACTAATCTCTGCTCAAAGCCATTGGGGGCATCTGCAAGCACTGTCAGAACTGAAGTAGTATGGCTCAAGAAAGGGAATGGCTTAAATTACCTTCCAATCATCCATATGTCTATCAACAAAATTTCTTAAAGGAAAGAAATGAATTGCCAAAATTGGGGTCTACCTTTGTGGCACCATCCTACCTGCTCCATGATTACCACAACCAAGTCCTCTAACAGCTGGCTGGTGTGCAAGTAGCATGCTAACTCAATTTCGATGGGGAGAATGGGCCAAAGTGGTATAGAACCCACTGGCAAATTCTGAAATGCTGCATTTTAAACACTACATATACTACAGATTTGACCTTTAAATTCCATCCCAGTAAAATCTTATATGTTGGATTTCTTCGTTAAATTGTACTTACTTCTGAACCTAAATGGCTGGCTTATTAACCTCACAATTAAAATATTTTAATTTCATATTCACAATTATACAGAGGGGTTCTTTACTGATTCTGATTGTTAAGATTCCTTTCCAACCAAAATGTCTATCATTCTTAAGTTCCCAAGATAACAAGAATACAGGCACCCATTTATTAAAAACACACTAGATTCCTTTTCCTTTAGGCTGCTGGGCCACTAAATATAAACAGTAGTAAAATTATTAAATTTACCAGATAAAAAGAATTTTATCTACAAAGGAGTGTAGATTTAGAAGGTATACCTTAGTTTTTATTTTAAAAGTCAGAAACCAGTGCTACCAAATTAGAAAAAAAAATGTTTCTAGGAAAGAAACCCACCTACGGAAAATATTAGTGCTTTTGACTTTCCAAAATTCAAGTACAGAAAAGCATAGTTTGTGTTGAATTGTTAGAAGGCAAATTTTCTAAAAGCAGAGCAGAGTGAATCATAAAACCTTTGAATGCCCTCTCTAATATTTATCAGAGCTTGTGTCCTTGAATTAGCACCACCTGATCTCCAAGCACTGGCGATTAAGCATGTGGAGGAAGGCAAATTAAATTGTAAAAAATGAGAAAAGGAAACTGAAACATAATCCAATGCCAGAGGAGCCCTTGGCAGAAAACATTGGTAACCAATGTTATTAAGATGTAGCAGAAGCCTCACCTGCACTGCACAAAAGATGGATCATTTTAACTATTTAGGAGTGCTAAAGCAACTACACTTTTTTTTTGCTAAGGTAAAACCCAAGTTTTATTTCTATATATAAACTGAAAGCCCTCCTATAAATTTTTACACATCTTCCAAGCCTAAAATAATTTTAATTTTATACATAGATATATTTTATTTTATTAATAGACAAAGCAACCAACCTAGCTTTCTAAATACTGAGACTATAAATCCAGTACAACTAGGTAGTTGGTAAATATTCCCTAGGAAATATTTATTGGTATACTGTCCCACATCAAGTTAGAACTACCTGTAACAGAGCTTGGGAATCCAAATATTAAACGTGACCCAGACAACAGTTATTCGTTGTGTTTTATGGAAAAAAAAAACCCTGTTTGACAAACATTAAACTTAAATAGAAGCCACCTACCAAGACTTAAAAAAAAAAAGATAAAACAAGTGACTTGTTTAATTGCAAATTGAAAAATGGCATCCATGTGATTAAAATATGTCTCAGTGTTTTAGATTCTTCAGTCTGTAGCATCCAAACACTTTCCAAAAAAATATTAGGACACATTTAGAATTAGGAGGAAAAGAAGAGATCATCTTCACAGATAATTTCTAATTTTTTGTGATAATTTTTAGTAAAAAAATAAATTTAAGAGAAGATGCCTATGAACTGTTTCATTTTATCCTCGTTATTTACTGTTAATGTCCTCAATGAGAAAAAGATTAAGCTGTAATGAGTTTTAAGACTACATAAAACTATTAAATTTGCTTACTTCTCTAATTCTCCCAATCCTTCCCCCTTTATAATCTACCCAAAAAGGTGACAGAGAGCTAAAAGTAGGTTTCTTAAAAAAAAAAAAAAAAGAAAAACATAAAAATTATGATCACATTGTTCCTCCAGAGAAGAAACCACTTATTCTCAGGCAAGAGAACAAATAAACTAATTTCATTGTCTTTGGAGAGTTAAGAACAGTGCAAAAGAAAATCAGTAGAAACCCTCTTAAGCTGATCAACTGATGTTCTCCACTGCCTCTACAGAATATCCTGACTGATGCTCTAGCAAATTTCACTGCTTGTGCCAGTAGATCACTCTCTAGAACTCTGGTGCATTTCTGCTCACACCACTTGAACCAGAGGTGTTCATTCTCAAACCTGTTTATGACAGTCCCATTTGTAATTATCAAACTTAACTGTTACAAAATCAATGAACTGTAAGCACAAAAAGAAAGAATTGCTGTTTTTATGAAAACTAAGTTGAATGCTCTGCAAAGACCCAATAAAAGCAAGTTGCTTTAAAAAATACAGTGGAATTAAGTGACTAACAGATTCTGGACTCAAATTGCTCACAAAAGTCTTTAACTCTCTCTGCTTTAAAGAATCTAAAATCAAGAAATAAGTAATCTCAAAGGAAAGGCCTTCACCTGCATCAAAAGATTGGCAAGTAAATATACATTAACATGTTTTACATTAAAGATGTTTAAGTTATTATGTATTATTTTTATCATTCATCACTCTTATCAATTAACTACTGGTTCCAATTGTATCCTTCAGCAATCAACTAGAAGAACACTGTATTTAGAATACTAGAAATAACACTCTATGTCAACAATTATTACTGCTCGTACCAATCTATGAGAAAACTAATCCATGGATACATGGTGTGAACTTAATTCAGATGTATTGCCTAAGATTTTTAAAAACCTGAAAAGGAAGATGTAATTTGGTTTAAATTTGATATAAAGTAAACCTTGAGATGATTCACCAAACTTTCACATGACTACTCCAAATGAATGCAAAGTTGTCTGCTCTCTACATGTTAGCCTTTGAAATTATTAAAACTATTACCAATATCTAAAGGTACTATGTTAAAAAATGTATTTCTCTTTGAAAATTTACCTGAATCAAAGATAAAATAAGTAAATTAGTAGCAAATATAAAACGGAGTATTAATGGATTTGTTTATTCAATCCTGAATCAAATCAAATACTTCATCCTAAAGAATTATTCCTTCAGTCCCTATGAACATATTTTGTTTTTACCATTATGCTCTAACATAGGCCAACTTAAATAGTAAATATAAACAATAATATTATAAGCAATTTTATTATTCTAAAAAGAATATTAAAGGACTGAGGGGAACTATCTTGCCTCTGAATGGGCAAAACAAAATATTTTAATCCAAAATCATTTGTCCTTTTGACTTTCATAATTTTGTAAATTTCATAGCTCAATAACACCAATAGTGGCACACTATGCAAATAAGGTATTTAAAAGTACACCCTAACACATGGTGCTCAATACATCATGAATATTAAATTTTTCTGTGCCTCTTTATGTTATGGATCTATAATACATGTGGCTAATTCTGCTGGGTTATATCAGTTAGTATTTGAGGCTCTCCTCTTCATTAATGCAGAAATAAACACACAAACACAATGATTGACTAGAACACAACAAGAATATTTTTAAAACTTATCTCTAAATTAAGTAGTGTCAATGGATTCTACATTAAAGATGTGATATCTTTGAATTAGGAAAAAAATTTTAATAGAGTATATTAAATACTCAAGTTATCGATTAACTATAGAAATCAGAGTGGGGATGGGAAAAATAAAGGGCAGGATATTACCCCTTTTATCCCTATTCTATTTCTCATTTCTGTCATAAGCCACTGTTTATGGTATGCCTCAGTTGTGTTTGGATGGTAAAATGGTTAAAATTCACTGAAATTAAAGTAAAAGATGACCTACTGTATTTAAATGAATTGAAGAACTAATATATATTTACTACCATGTAATGGGTTTATAGCTAGCTATGGGAATATACGAATGAATAAGAAGAGCCCTTACCATTTTGAGAAATTAATAAAAAAAAAATTTAGAAGGGCACACAAGAAAGTGAAATGAACTCTGGAAGGAAGAAGGAATAGACATATGTAAGTGGGGAATCTTAGAAAGATTAATGGAGAAGGTTTTAAAAAACATTTGAAATGGGCCTCACAGAACAAACAGGATTTTAATGTCGACAGGCAAAAATACACAATAAATGAAGCATTTTACTTTCCAACCACCTTTATTTCATCTCCCAATTCTCCTAGTTAACTATAGACAATGAAAAGAATGCTCTTTAATATGTGGTTCCAAAATGAACAGATCTTAAAATTACTTACTGTTAAAGAAATAATAATAAATTGATAATAAGAATGGATAAGAATTATCTAATAAAATGGGAGATAACAAAACAAAGTTTTTAGAAACATGAATCATGCATTAAAACATTCAGTTTACATCAGAGTATCTCAAAATCTGTTTAAATCCAGGGCTTAAAGGCTAAAAACAAAGGTGGGGGGGAATGAAAATTTAAATTTACCTGTCACATTCTGGACTCAAGTGATAACTGCAATGAAATAGCTAGCTATAAGTCAAAACTAAACTCTTAAGAGCTTGTAATGATTTTAAATGTATGTTTTAGAAACAGAGAATGCTAGAAGTTATTTAATTATTTTTAGAAAATAGTTTTACTAGATTTAAAATAAATAATCTGCTGGAAAAAATAATCCTTTAGAAAACTGAATTCTAAAGTGATGAAGTAGTCACTTCAATTAATGAAGTACAGAGATAACCTTTTAATAACATTAAAAAAATTTATAGATTTTTTTTTAATAAAAAAGAAGCTTAAAATTCATCCTAAACTCTGCAGATTACTCAGAATCTTTTCTCAATAAATCTTTTTCAGATTCACTGAGCATTCCCTTATGCCAAATATTTACTTTTTGGTAAAACCTTTTTATGCATAACCGAAATGTTTGCTTTATTTTAATTCTATGATAACAATAAGAAATTAGAAATTTACAAACCACCAAGCAATTCTATACCACCCATTCATGTTGTGTGTATATCACAATGAATTGATTCCTGAAAACCGGTTATTCGAATCAAATTATACTTTAGATGTATAGTTGATTTTTACTACTTGTGTTCTATAAAGTCACCACAAACATGCATAAGCACTAAACTGCTAATGAGGAAGGGACATTTTTTAGAATAGCATGTGTAAGTTTCATAAGCATAAGCGGGTTCTCAACAAGTGTTATATTTTATGGCTATTTTAAAAATAAAATAATGTGATATAAAATTCAAGTTGTTTGAAAATGACTCCTAAGTTTTAATTTATTTATGTAAATTCTATAAAATATAATTAATAACAAACATTTCCCAGTTCAAATGATTTTAGTAAATGTTCTCGAAATTCAATATTCAACAATCTCCCAAACTGAAATATCTACTTATTTGTAACAGAGGTTGGCAAAGTTTTTCTGTAAAGGCCACACAGTAAATATTTTCGGTTTTGCAGACATATGTAGTCTCTTTTGCATATTCTTTTTTTTTGTTTTCTTTTACAACCCTTTAGGAATATTTTATGTATACATGTATTTGTGTGTGTAGAAACAAACGCACATTTTTTAAAAATTAGCCCAGATTCACAAAAAACAGGCTACAGGCCAGATCTGCCTTGCTGGCTACAGTTTGCCAACCACTGATTTATAACAACAAACCAGTGTCTGCTATTCTGATATTTTAAATAAATTATACCAAAAGCATGAGAGATCACAATAGGGCCATTTTAATTTTTAATTAATTAAAGTACGGTTGCATTATAGCAATTAAAATTACAAGTTGATTAAAACATTAAATTCTATTAATATGCTCGACATTAATCCAAATGATGGGAAAACACAGTAAATGAAATTTCAAATATTCATATTATATAATCATCATCATGTGTGCACCTGCAAAGCACACATATCCACTTTAAAAAGTGGCATGAAACTGAAATACTACACATCAAAGCTCAAATATCCTTTTATAATAATTAAAACCACTGACTCATTTACATAACCAAAACTAGTTGATCGTTTATTTTAGATGTCATCAACACCTGGAAATTAAGAACTGAATTCAGAGGCTGGTAATAATTACTAGGTTTTAATTTTTTAATTTGTAAGGATTATTGTAAAACATTAATCAGCAATCTAAAATATTAAAGTATAAAAGTATGTCTTCTTAGAAATTTTTTAATATTTGCTGTGTGAGCAACTGCCACTAGAAAGTTGACTATACCTTTTTGTCTAAAAGATAGCTTTTAATATATCTGATTCTGTCTAAAATTGAAATATTATTATCATCCAGATGCTATTACCAAATGTAAATTTCCTTATGAATAATAAACTGGATCAAATTAAAACTCTAAAATGAAAATGAATCTCCCCAAATTAACCAAATAACCATTATAGAATATTCTTACCTAGACTGGTGGGTTTTATCAGTTCATCCAGTAAATCATAAAATGGTAATTTTTGAAGTTTTATATCCGGATGGACTGGGTGAAGAGCTGATGTAAGATGTGGGAGTTCCAGTTCATGTTTAGGTCCCAGAAGAGAAACAGGGAGTAACGGTGATGATGCAGGGTGACCATCATAAGTGAGTTGTGGAATGGTAGATGGAGACAAAGTTGCTGGCATAGGACCTGAATGGACGTTGGGGATGGATAAGTCCGCGGGCGTCATGATTTTCTGGGGGAACCTCCGCCTATAGAGTTCTTTAATTTTCATTTGTACAGCAGGACTGCAGCCAGCCTTTAGCAAATGCAGGGCTTTTGTGAGAAGTTCGTGTTTACGTCCGTGCTTGTTTCTCCCGGCGTAGCCCAACAGTACTTGTAGTTCAGAAACTCTAAGGCTCATAACCATTTGCTTAGAGACAAAACAAAATGTAAAACATTAGTATTCCAATAATATAATTTACAATCATAAATAACAATTTTTTCTTACTGTTTGCTTAAAAGACTATTTACAGTCAATTCTAGTTATTTCAAACTTAAAGTTTAAGCATTTAACCAAAGAAAATTAATATTCATAAATTCGCTGACTTCTGCTCAGGATTATGAAAGATGTAAGATAACCACATCTCACCTCATTCCATTGTTTTGATGAAACTGTCGGGTATTTATCAAGCACTTACTTGAGTCTCCAGGAGAATGCTGAGTGCTATGTGGATGGCAAAAGATAATAATGAGCCCTCAAGAACATTTGTTTTCTTGGGGGTAAATTATATAAGAATATATGAAACACATAAACAGCCCACCTCAAATACCAGTGTATGCAGGATATAAATATGAAGTATTGTATTCTACACTAACTCTGGAATTTGTAGGATTTAAACTATACCTTTTTTGACCCATTACATGCAAAATACATGTGATATATTGTCACTAAATCCTTACAACTCCACTAGGTATTGTCCTTGTTTTATTATGAAGAAACTAGTTAAGAAGGTTTCCATAACTTACCGAAGGCCACAGATATGTATGATTCTAAAGCCCATGCTCATTCCACTAAATCATTAGGAAAAGGACAGTGAAAGAAACATACTGACTCACTCCACTGGCAAGGCCAGGCTAAAAGTCCAGGAATTCAATCCACATGCCATAATATGTAAGGCTGTAGTAAAGAAATCTATTCAATTTTGTTTAACTCTGTGTTCCCAAACTTATTTGGTCAGTTTATCCTTTTCCTCCCAACTACTAAGAGACTACCAACAGGGAATGTCCATCTATATCAAGCCTCTTATTTTAAAGTGGAGGAAAATGGAATTCATAGAGAAGAAATGGCTTACCCAAGAGCATAGATCAACAGCAGTTTCCTGACTTTACCACCACTGACAGGGAGATGTTTGGATAGCAGACACACGTAAGCTTACCATTTGTTATTTCCCCAACTGTTTTATCCCTTCACCTCATACCAAATAACATAAAAATGAAATTGCCTTCCCCAATTCCCTACGACTCCCTGAGATGACACCCTCTCCCAGCCAATCCTCTAGAAGTTCTTTGCAGATTGCAAAACAATAAAGGGGGAAAAAAATAGTGAGGAAAAAAATGTATAAAGAGCTTTAAATGCAGTATAGCTGTCTAATCGAAGAAATATGAGCCCTTCTTCTTCTCTGGCCTGGGAAATGCTTTGTTTCCACAAAGTCCAACTTTTGCCCATTAGGCCTAGCAATACAAATGACTCTCTCCACTACTTTTGCTAACCATTTTTTCTATCTTTATTTTAGTATTTATCTTGTTATATTGTAATTTTCGGTTAATACAAGTTATTCCATTACCAGACTGAGGTGCTCTAGGGCAGCGGTCCCCAACCTTTTTGGCACCAGGGACTAGTGCTTCTATGAGAATCTAATGCCTGATGATATGAGGTGGAGCTGAGGTGGTAATGCTAGTGCTGGGGAGCGACTGCAAATTCAGATAAAGCTTTGCTTACTAGCTTCTTACCTCCTGCTGTGTGGCCCAGTTCCTGCCAGTGGGTTGGGAACCTCTGCTCTAGGGCACAAGGCTAAGTTACCTTCAGCATCTAACACTAGGGCCTGACAACAGCCAGAAACTCTTCAAATGCCTGAAGGGAGGGAGTGGGAGAGAGACAGACAGACTCAGCAGATAAGAAAGTCATACCCGAAAAAAGGGTGGGAATGAAAGGACAGAGATAAGTTATACATGTAACTATAACATAAATGCTAATTAACTCTCAAACTGTTATGTTCTTCTCTAGGAGGCATGCAATGATATAATAGATTTGGGGTAGATTTCAAAACAAAGTCTACCCCAAAATCCTGTAAGTTTGTTTTTTTTAAATAATGTTATCAGAGATTACTAATTACTATGTCAGCAAGATATTCCTCCCTACTATCCAAATGTCCTCAGAGTGCAAAATAAAGATTTTTATTACTTATTTTAAATGGAACAGGAACTTCAACAGAAAAACAATATATTAAGAAATAAGCTTCTGCTTTTAGAGAAATAGAATTATATTTCAAAGATTATAGGTTAAAAATAAATTTTAGCTGGCATTGGTCAAACGTACTTCATTTTACAGAGAAAACTATAAATTTTAGAAAGAGAAGAATGTCTTTCCATTTCAATTCATCTCCATTCTCCTAAGTCAAATACAAACAAAAACTGAAATTCAGTGATTACCATAAACTCTTCATTGGTGACAGCTTTGCCCTTATTCTATAGGTATATAAGGATTTAAATGCAGCAGAAATGTATTATTACTCTATTTTTATGGAAGAACACGTTGACAATTCACATAAAATAAAATCTCTTGCTCGATGGTCAAAAAAAGTTAATGACGTAGGTATAGTTTTTGTTTTACAGGATACACAATTAATCACCACAATTTTGAGGTAGGTATTGTGCTCATTTTAGAAATGGAAAAGCTAAGGCCCAGGAAGGTTAAGAAATTTGTTGAACGTTGCAAAACTAGTTCTACTGCAAATCTTGTGCTTTTACACAATGATACAAACCATGTGCCTTTTAATTAGGAAACAGAAAAATCTTTCACAAGATTAATTTATTTAACATTCGATCTCCATTTCAAGCTTCAACATTTTGGCTTTTAAAAAACTGGTGGTTAAGAAAAGAATGCATCTAGATTCCAATTAACCATTGCACCTTATAGTCGGATATAATAAAAGATGAGGTGCTACCTATTGCTATTACTGAAGCAGTTGTTGCATACTCTTAAGGACTGTAATAAACATGCAGTATCTTTAAAAGCTAAATAAAAGTGGGGCAGAAAACACAAACATCTGAAGCATCCCTCAAATACAAAGCTTCAGAGAATCATGGAGCAGTCAATACACAATGTAAAGTGTTGACAACACACAGGAAAATTAAACATCTCAGATGTTGAAATGTAATATATTTTAACCTGACATGTGTTTAAAATGTCCATTTGTTAGCACTACAACAAAATGAATATTTATAAGTAAGGATAACATCAACCACTGCTACTACTAAAAATCATTACCTACTCCGACAGCATTCTGCTGACTCTACATCCCCACATGATATAGTTCTCAGAATCTCAGGGAATTAAGAATGCCTGAGAGGTGTATATGTTCTGTAGAAAAAGTGTTTTGTGAGAGGTATCTTTTTAAAATTAATTTTAAAAACCAGACAGACATGTGGTTTAAAAAGTCAAATAGTTTTACAAGAAAAACAGACGTCCCCTACCCCACCCCCATTTTCACACCCCTGAGACAAGCACTTTCAAGTCTTTTTAGCTATTTATTCTGGCATTTTTCACTATATTCTTCTATATAGTAGGTCTACATAGCTATTTTTAATTTTTTTCTATGGTGAGAGTGTTACAGGAATAAACTGACTTCCTAATAATGGTTCAGCTCTGTTACATCTCCTTTATCCCCATTTTCCACTCATAAATTTTGGCTGAATCAATTGTCGGTGCTGTAAATATTCACAGCTGAGACAGAAGTATATCATCATTACTCTTCCTTATTTGTATAACCTTACTTTCCTTACAGTTAATAACTGCACCATTTTTGCATTTCCTCAGTTCTCTAATTCATCTACAAATTCTTGCTAAAAATGTCTTTCCTCTTAACATATTCAAAATACATCAGGTAACTTTCTTTCTTAAAAATATTCCTCCTGTACCCCTCCATCAGGTTCCAACTTGGACTGCTTGTTCTCTAGGCCTGGTACACAACTATGGTCATAGAACTTCCCTTTAATTTATCTTGGGAATTCCCTTGCCTCTCTTCCATAATAATCCCCTTTTTCTTTGATCTCACTTCTTCCTCTTCATTGATTTTTTTTTTAGTAGGGTATTTCTACCAATATCTTCCTGAAAATGGCTCATGGGAGGTACATTTGTTTTATGTCCTACATTGTTTAAAAATATCTTCACTTACCCATACTTAACTGAAATTGACTCGGTTTATAATGCTTGACAGAATAACATGTTCTGTCTGAATTCTGAAGGCCTTTCCTCATTGTCTTCTGGCTTCTAGTGTTGCTGTTAAGAAGGCTGGCATCATTCTGGTCCCTAGTCCTTCATGGTTACCTGTATATCCCTCTCAGGAAACTTACAGAAACTTCTCTTTATGTGCTCTGAAATTGCACAGTATGTCTTTGGGTTGGGTTAATTTTTTTGTTTTTGTTTTTCAATTGTTTGCTGGGTCTTTTAGATTTAGAGATGCGTGTCCTTCAGTTCTGGGACGTTTTCTTACAATAATCTTCCTTAGACTTTCTTCTACCCTTTCTCCTATCCCTATTACAGATGTCACTTATCTTCCTGATAAACCCATCATAAACTGAAAATATTGTAAGTCAAAAATGCATTTAATACATTGAACTTACTGGACATCATAGCTACACCTATCCTACCTTTAACATGCTCAGAACACATTATCAAAAAAGGCTGACAACACAGTACACTGAAGAGTATTGATTGTTAACCCTCATGATCTCAGGTCTGATTGGGAGCTGTAGCTAACTCCTGCCACCCAGGATCATAATAAAGTATCTTAACCACATATCACTAGCCTGGGAAAAGATCAATGTGTATATGCCTTTGACACCATCATAAAGTCAAAAAAAAAAAAAAATCATAAGCTAAATCATCCTAAGTCGGGAACCACCTATATTTTAGATACTGGTATTCTTAGATTGCTTCTCCATTTTCCTTTACTCTATTTTCTTTTTCCTCTTGCATTTTATATCTCTTGTCTTTTAGCTGTTTTCTGGGACATCTCTTCAACTTTATCTTCTAACTCTTCTTTAAAATTTGTAATTTCCATGAACTCTTCTCTGTTTGTTGCATATTTCTGTTTCTTTTCTCTTTCCTCTATGTCTTGTTTTTATTTTCCATGAATGCAGTATCTTCTTTTCTCGCTGGGGATATAAATAAATTCGGTGTTTGATGCTGTTGTTTTCTTCTGCTCCCTGCACTGTCTCTGTATCCCTGGGTTCTTTTTTTTTGCTATGTGCTTTGGTCTCTGCCTTTTATGCTTGACATTTTCCTCAAATAAGAGAGAATCCTCAGTTGTACATTTGTATCTGAGAGTAGGACATTAAAAAGATGATCAGAAGATCTCACAGAGCAGATCGGGGTATTTCATTTTAGAATAATCAAGCTATTTTGAGGATTCCCTTTTTTTCCCTTTTGTCTAATCACTTTTGACAGAGAGGAATCCTCCAATCTCCTTTGGCAGTATGAGGTTGGCTTCCAGTGTTCTCAAGACAAAGTAAGGGAATGGGGAGAGAGAAGGGGAAGGTGCTCACGATTTAATAAGAAGACACTTCACATAGGCTCCTTTTTAGAATGTAAAATTTTACACATAGACACACACATATACACAAGAACACTATTCCAACTACATAAGCAGAAACCTTATTCTGAGATAAATACAAGTCAATATTCAAGTAATATCAACAAGTATAGTAGACAGAGTGCCTTTTGCGATTAAATAGAAAGTGCAGGTTTTATTGTCTCATTAGCTATGATCTTACATCATTAAAGGTCATATCTAAATTGTGAATAAGAATTAGATACTTCCTGTTAAACAACATAATTACTCTCATTCACATATCCCACTGCTGTGGTTTAAAGGATTAGTCATCAAGCAGACTCTATACTCTGAATCTTTATCTGGTATATCAATTTATAATCAACTGTAAACCAAAATGAATTCTAAAGATAGACAAAATAGCAAAATAGGCATTTAACAATGTCATCATGTTTGATTTATACTTTTTCTTTCTATCCACAAAAGCAAAAATATCATCATCAAAAATTCTATAATTGCATACAGCACAGCCTGAACTACCGTACAACAAAAGTATTTTATTCATTATTTTCTTCATTCAATGAAACTGGCTTCTGGATTATTTCTAATCCCCTCTAATTTAAATAGTTAATAAGCAGTTGTTAGATCAGCAATTTGTCAACAATGCTCAGTTCAACCAGAAAACCTAGTTATACAGTTTCTACTAAAGCAGCAAATTAGGCTGGCTATGTAGTTCTCCGTAATCTTGTTCCACCCAATTTCTTATTTTTTCTTAATGTAAGATGACTGAAAAATGACCTGTAATTCCTACTCCTCTGACTGATCGTCTTCCTCCTCTCCTGGTCTATTCCATCCTACTGGATGCATTTAGCTCCCACATGACAAAATATGGAGGTCCCATTCTCCTTCACACAAAGTATAAATAAACTTAACACTGATGAAATGGTGTCCCATGGCTTCAATTTTTGATAATTTAAACATCATCTCCATTTATGTACAATCACATGTGATGAAACATGTGGATATATCCTTCAAAAGGCTCCTTTTAAATGATTATTTGAATGCTAACCCAACTAAGAACATTTTAAAATTTGGATAAAATTTTTCTAAAAAAAAAAACAGTTAACCTTAATTTTAAAATTTAGAGTTTAAAAATGTAACACATCACCAAACTTCTTGTGCAGAGGTAGAAAAATATGACTTTTATTTAAGTAAAAAGCTGTTCTACAAACAGACGTTTGATGATTTTTGGACCAACACATGGGTCCTAAATGAGTACGCAGAAAGATAGAATATATGAACAGTGAACAAACAGAGATGTGCTAGTCTTCAGATACAGACACATATAATTATAACACCTACTATGTTCTATGTACATGTACAAAATATAAGATTAGTGTATATAAAATTTGGATTCTAGTACTGACAGCCACTAATTTACTAAATCACAATCTTTCGGGGTCTGTTTTCTCACTTCGAACAATGAAGAGATTAAATAAAGGTTCTCGACAGTTTCTTAAAATGTTTAAATCCTATAATGATATAACTATTAAATGAAATTTTCCTTCTTGTTCTTCTACTCTTTTTTTATTTGAAGAAATACAAACAATCCAAACAGCCAGTAAAATTTTTCTACATTAGCAATGCTTTCAATCAAAATTTTAAGTGTCGTTTATTTGGGTTGATAGAGTAAAAATAATGATAAACTTAATATGTTAAAAGCTTACACTCTGCAAATTACATACAAATTACAGTAAACAGGATTATTTTATTTAAATCTCCTCGCATGAACCCTGGAGACAGATCATAACTATTCCCATTGTATGGAGGAAAAAAGTTTCGTGTAGACAAGAAAACCCACTCAGTTCTCAAATAAAATCTAGAATTAAAGAATAATAAGCACAGCTTTAAGAAATTTTAAGGTTACCAAATTATAAAATAGCACTCTTTCTCAGCTCCTCAACCAAAAAGAAACAAAATCTGCAGTTGCAATCGGAGATACTATCTCATCTAATCCAAGGGTCACACAAGATAAGCAATGAAAGAAATAGAATACTCTGAGACAAAGAAGCCAAAAAGGAAGAAGAGACAAACATTAACAAAACAAAAATTGAGAGAAAAAATGCATTCTATAACTAAACAAAGTCTTTAAATCGCAGCCTTCAATCTGGGTCCCAGAAAAAGATTAAGGAAAAGCCTAGAAAGAATCAAGAGAAGTATTTCAGAATAACAGGTGTAACCTACTCAAGGTTACAGAGCTAGCAAGTACTGGAGCTCAGACTCAAAATGCTCAAGTCCACACAATGCTACAGAGTACTAACAATGACAGACACTATTAGATAATTTAAAAAAGTGATGTTTTTTAGAAATAGGAGAATCATAGGATCTTAACATAAAATAGAAATCTTGTCCAATTCTCCATCTGTAACCTCCTTAATTGCTGGTCTCCCAGTCTCTGCTTAAACACTTTTAAGAGTTCAAAACCTTAATTTTATAGCAGGCTACATTACTGAAAGTCTACACATTAAAATTTTCCATTAACTTCCACTTAATGGTTCTATAAGTTTGTCCTATTGGTGCACCAGAGTCTATTTTTAGTATATGTTAAGAGGGCTCTTTTCCTTCAACTAGCCTAGTTTCTAGACCCCTTTCCCACTTTGATCATTGTTCTCTAAACATTCTGCAGTCTATTCTACTCAGTGAATAAAATAATCCAGATAGCAGTCTGACTAATCTTAAGCATAACAATATTACCACCTCTCTTACTATGAACAGTATTTCTACCTATGTAACCTAAAAAGGCATTTGCATTTTAGGCTGACTGGTTTGTTTTATTTGGGCAAGGGGAAGGATGTGGTATGTATTTTGCTTTTGTTTCAGCAGGAAGAGAGACTAGCATCCACATCATACATTGTTCATAATAAGCCTGAAGTTAACTAAAACATTTATTCAATTTTTTTTTCACATGAACTGCTATTAGGTTAAATCTCCTCATCTTCTAATATAAACTTTTTAAATTTAAAAGTAGAACCTTATATTTAGTGCTGTTAAATCTTTATTGCATTTTTTTTCAGTTCATTTTAACTTTTCATAACCCTTTTGAAGGTTACAGCAGTTGTCACACAGTGTTATAAATCGTTGATTTTCTAATCTATGTCCTCCCTCTAGACTTTGAGCTTTCCAAGGACATGCACTTATCTCTGTATCACCTACACTAAGTATAGTACATGACACCTAGTAAATATCCAAGAGATGATGACGACCAACTAATTCCCCTTGATTCTGTCATCTAACATTTCTTTATGGTTTTGTGCCATCTATAGAATCTGAGAAATTTATCTCTTAAACATTCATACAGGTCATCCTTAAAACTTGAGATATAATAGGGTAAAGACTATACAGTCCTGTGGAACATCATAAGAGAATTCCCTCCAGATAACAATGAAATTTAAAACTACAAATAAGATTATTCAACTACTTAGGATTCAGATAACTTTTTCCTCAGGATTCCTCAATCTTAAGGTGATTGATAAATACTGTCTGGAGTGCACAAGAAAAATAATTAAGGTTATCACACTTCAGTCTTGATTTGTAGATTTCAGAGGAAAAACAAGTTTAGAAAAAGATGTACACAAATGTTCTAAAGCCCTGGGAATGATTCTTCACACACTACAGAAAAATGTTAAAAAGAAAAAAAATAGGTTACATGAAAAAGTTGTTCAAGTCTTGCAATCACAGCTTGCCTAAATATTCCTTAAAATCCCATCAGAAACCTATTAATGATAAAACTCCTTCATCTTCTACACAGAACACTTTCACCCAATTATTCTACTAGTTGTAAACAGGAGAAACCTCACACACAAAAATATAACCTTCTATTCTACATAAAGTAAAACTGCTAACCTACTATAAAACTTACCCAGATCATTATCTTCAGAAAGATGATTATTATTTACATGCAAAGATTTTACAGTAGTGAAAGCAAGTTTAAGAAAATGCTCTTATTCTCTTTAGAAAAAATTCCATTACTGTGTATGAAAATACATTTCAAGGTGAGGACCATGAAAACATACTACACACTCTTTCTGAAATTTATGAAGGAAAAGGAAAATGAGTTAGTCGCAAACCTGACACCAAAAACTGTAACAGCATTCTTTTTAACAAATCTAGAATATTAACAGTAACAAAAACCAATGCTAAAGTTACTGACAAGAAAAATAAAACATTTTTTTAAAGCACAGAAATAGGAAAAAAATGTTTTGCTGTTAAATCTAAAGGATAATTTATAAACTAACCAACAAAAGAAAAAAAATGTACTATGGTTATGCTAAAAGAGTGTTTTTAGCTTTTGTTGCCATTAGAAAGTGAAATAAAATATGAGCTTATCATAATCAATCAAAAAGAATAAGTAGAAACTTAAAACCTTTTCACTGCATTCTAAGTCTAAAATGCTAAGAAGGAAGAAACAAATATAAGCATATTGCCTAGTTTGGACGAAATAACAAAGAAAAGGTCTTTTAAAAATCTGTTCAAAAAATTAGTATTCAATTCTCAAAGTTCCCCAATAACAAAACTGCAATGTTTTTCAGGAAAATGTAATTAAGATCATCTTTTTTAAACTTGTAAATTTTACTTTTTTCAATATAGTTAGCTGCCTAGACATCACTATCAAAATCCCAAAATAAAACTGACAACTAAGAAGCAATCTGACTGGGCTTCATATTAAAGAGTTTTGATATAAATAATAGGATACTCTCAATCAGCATTTTCCAAACTAGGTTCATAATGTTAATAGATATTCGGAGAAATAGGGTTCTATGCAAAACAAGTTCAGGAAAGTCAAAATTCTATAATTTCCCACTATGCCCCCCCTTCTCAAATCATATTGACACATTAAAGATTCCAAGATGTCCAGCAGAAAGAAATGTTAACTTTATATCTAACACTTTGCAAATTTAGTTGGCCATAAAACCCTTCCTTATTATTATCATTGTTTAGTCTACTATCTCATTTCTTAGTGCTTCACAAAAGAATAATTCTAGAAAAAACTACAAGATCTTCAAGTTTTCCAGGAGTTCCATTTTATGCCTGTTGTTCTAGTAAAATTATAAAAAGCACCCCCTTCCACTCTTAAGTGTCTCACTTTAGATGATAAATTATGTGGTCACCCTAAAATTAATACTCTAAACATGTGAACTACCTTTACTAAATGTCAAATTAACACTGACATCTTACTGCATACAATTAAAATCTTATGTAGATGATGATTAATCTTCACTTGTTTTCTCAAACTTCTGAAAGAATTTTCCACTAGCAATCCTACATATATTTTCAAAATACTCTGAACTACTGAATTCTTGCAAACTGAACTTACGAACCAAACAGATTTAGATAGTAAAAGACATCTGTAATTGCATAATTTAAAGGAGTTCATTATATCGAATTGTAAGGAAAGGACAACTCTTAAAACATTAAAACAGTCCATTAAAGATTTTTAAAGTTTTAAAACATAGTTTTATTCCAGGCCTTGTGAGAGTTCCCCAGGATTCCTGACTCTATTTTCATTCAGCCCAGTCTTGCTGGGTGACCTCACGCAACTAATGGCTTCAAAATGCCATTTCTAAGTTAAAAATTCCCAAATCTTTATTTCCAGCCTTTGTCTTCCGAATTACAAATACACTTCTGTAAACACTTCTATGTCCCTGAACATATCTAAACATATCTAAACCTAACATCAAATTGCTCACAAACCTTCCATCCACCTCACCAGTTATTCAAGCCAGAAACTTCTCTTTTACTCACATCTAGTCATGTCAATCCTACCACTTTAAAATGCCCCTACCACTTTAATTCAGACTATCATGATCTCTTCCCTAGATGTCTACAAGAGAGTCAACTATTCTCCCTATCTCCAGTAGTATCCTATCCATGTCATTCTTCACACTAGCAAGCTTTATGAAATATATGCCTAATCCTGTCACTACTTAATACTTTCATGATTACTGACTGCACTCAGAATAAAGGCCAAACTTCTTAGCATGGCCTAAGATATACTTCATGGTCCAGTCTCAGCCATAGCCACTAAACCCCTTAACCAGCTCTCCATGCTCCAGAACTATTATATACATGGTATTCTTTCAGCAAGTGACACTCCTCCCCTCTCCCATCCCAAAATTTTTCTAGTTAACTTCAACTCATCAGGGCTCAACATAGATGTCATCACCTTTGGAATACCTTCCTTAGGCTACCCCCAACATCAGTACATTTACACTCTTATGTGCTTCCCAGTTTAACCTTATACAGCCCTTATTCTACATGTTAGGGAGGCCCAGTTTAGTTTACCTATTCTCTACCAAACAATAAGCTCCATCTATACAGACTATATCTTGTTCACTATCAATGAATATGAGTAATGAAGGTACGGCATCTCTCTTAATTATTATGAACCATATTGGTAATGGAAACCTATTAGAAATTGTACATATTACCTCCCACGAATAAGGATATTATGTAATTCGGCCCAGTGCCTACTCAGCCTGTTATTAGTATCCAAACAATAATTTACTTAGTTTGGTCAGCTAAATTAAAGAATTTTATTCTTAATCCTTCAAAGAATAAATAAGAAATTACAAAAAGTTTTCAAACTGCAGGAAATATAGGGGTGAAGAAGAGACTGAGATAACCAGTCAATCTGACTGGAGTAAATGAATTCAAAAGGGAAATTAATATGAGATCAATTTAGAGGTTGATTAATACTAATATAAAACTATGAGAGTCTGAAATTATGAGGGTGGTAGGTAGGAAGGAAAGGAAGACATAACATTAAGAAAGATTTGATAAGATTTGGAAGTGGAGGAAGTCTGTAGTTCAGATGGTTCAGAAACAGAGAAGCCTTCCTTGAGGACCCAAACTAAGTCAGGCCCCCTTGTTAAATGTGCTTATAGAATTTTGTCCTTTTGCTTTACAGAACTTAGTATAGTTTCAGACTCTCATAATTTTGATATGAAAAGTTCTGATAACAATTTGTCCCCAACTTCCCAGAATTTGCATTACTCTTATATAGCTTCCATAAACATCCTTCGGTGTTTTCCTCTCTTCATTACCTTTGTTTATGCTATTCCCTCTGCTTGAAATAACCTGGGTCTTCTCTTTAAGACCCAGTTTCAAATAAGCTTAGCCAGAAGTGACTACTTTTTCTCGTATGAATACTTTGTTTACATGGGTACTTTTTTTATAATGCTTTCTATTATAGCTATCCTAGACATTTCTCTCCTCCACAAGAATGAGGCATACTCCTTGAGGTCAGCTGTGGGGGAGAGGGATCAGAGGTAGATGTGAATGGGCTGAATAGAAGGTAATTCTAAGCACAAAGAACAGCAGAAGAGAAAGCACCAGAAAATTCAATGTTAAATAAGTTTAAGACATATCCACTCCTTATCCCAAAGGATTCTTATACTGGGTTCTACAGATTCCTATACATGTCTTCTCTCCTAACTAATTCTCATACAATTTATTGGTGATAATATTTCCAGAAAAATCAATGACCGAAAGAAATATAATGCAAGCTTACAAATGTGAGCCACACACAATTTAAAATTTTCTACTAGCCACATTTAAAAAAGTGAAAAGAAACAGGTAAAATTATAATATATTTTACTCAATCCAGTATAGCCAAAATATTATCATTCCAACACATAATCAATATAAATTACTGAGATGTTTTCCATTCTTTTTTTATATGTCTTTGAAATCCAGTGTATATTTTACATTTACAGCACATTTCAATTCCATCTAGCCACATTTCAAAAGCTCAATACCTACATGACTAGTGGCTACAGTACTAGACAGTGCAGCTCTTTAACGACATCCCTGTCATTCACTGAAGGTTTTACACCTGCTTCAATTACCCAGTCTCCAACCCAAGACCCTGGGCTATATTTCTTAACTCCTTATTACTCTCCACCCTTAACCACTCACTCCCATGGGCACACCTTAGACCTTTTCACCAGAATCTTCACCACCTCCAAAATCACTAATTCATACACTCCATTCTCCAACTACTAACTTCTATTTTTATTTGCTTAAGTATCTCTACTGCAACAATTCAACTTCATAAGTATCTCCCATTCACTGATGTTATTACTCGCTATCCACCAGCCCCCTTTAGATTCAGATTAGTAAGATTCCATGGTACATCATTAAACATTGCTTTGGAAAATGCCCTCCCCCTTCTACGCCTGGCACACTCAAATGGCTCCAACTTTACAACTCGGCAGACAGAAGAATGAATACGTACAGGCAAACAGATGTTACTATGCATCCATAGTCATTTATCTCAATGGGCACAGGCATCCCACTAGATTTTTCAGTAAGCCAGCAATCAAAATCCCCACAATTATTATTTCAGATCTTTTCTTTGCTACTCCCACAACTCCTCCCTCCAAAAACTACCTTTAAAAGGCATACATAAAACAAATGACTATTCAACTTTAACAGTGCATTCCACATTGTAATTTGATATTCAGAAATAACTTCTAAAATTAGAAAACAGCATTTTTGCTAATTATAAAAATATGTGCTCTTAAAAAATTCAGATACAGACAGGTGCAAGAGAACCAAACTATTTTTCATATACTTATTGGAATACTAGAATGTAAGTTTCACAAGGGTAAAGACTCACTCTATTTCATTCCCCATCTAATGCAGTATCTGGCACATAAAACAGCTATTTTTATTTTTGGAATGACTAAGAACCCTGCTTTAAGCAACTGTGATATGAAAGGCCAAACATGAAATAGACAAAAAGGAAGAGGGAAGAAAGAATGCTTATTTGTTTTTAAGATTTAGCCCAAAACATACATAGTCCAATAAAGGAATAATTCTTTTTAACTTTACATAAAACTTTTTATGTAATATATCAAACAAAATAATGGATAAAAATACATAATGTAACACATTTTAATGGTTCGTGCTTCCACCAAAAAAGCTAGACTTTTCCAATAACTCTGATTCTACTTCTTAGATTACAGCATGGACACATAAATCTAAGCACTTTTCAATATTTCATCAAGTGTCAATCATTATGATAATTAACCTAAGTCTCTTCTTTTTCCCCAAACATCATTAGACATAACTGCTAGATTCTGTGGGCATTTATATTTGCCACAGTTATGCATATTTTCAAGATGAGATCTCCAAAACTTCCTCTCTACCTTCACTATGAAATCTTCCTCTTCAAAAACTGCTATATCAAATTTGGTCATTTACAAGACTATGATATAATTAAACAGTTCAATTAGAAGTGATGGCTTAAAAACAATCTTACCTGTTCAAAATTATACCATACTTCAAACTGTCTAGAGTTTCATTCATGAGATAAAACTCACCTTTAGAAAAAATTTTCTGAGGAGCTAAGATTTGTCAAAAACTGAACAGTTAAATTAACTTTGAGTAAGATCATTATTAAAGTTCGACGTTATCTTTATTTAAACTCCTTCTGCTTTTAGTAGTTTTGTGTTACTTGAATTTAGCTTGACAAAATAACCAAAAAATGATTACTTTTTAAAAACCATGGCTCAGGAAGGGAGGCGGGAACATGAGAGAGTAGTTAGGGAGACAGGTAGCTGGACAAGAGACAGGAATCTCAGAACAAAAGACTTCATGTAAGTTTTTCTAAAGAATGAAGTATGGTAACTAATTTTTCAATGAATCCAAAACATTCACATGTGCAAGGTAAGGAGGAACAGTTAATTTTATTAAGTATACCAATTCAAGAATATAGAGATTCAAAGTTAAGCAAAAAGTACAGATCAACTACACATATTATTGTTGGTCTTACAGCAGATAATGATGATGATAGTATCTATCTGTCTACAGACAGTGTCTATCTGTCTACAAGACTGAATTCCTTTCTATCAGTAATTATGCTTTAATTATCTGACAACGAGCACAGTATCAGGTACATGGTATACACTCAAATATGTACTGAATAAATCAATGCATGAAAAACTCTCTGTAGAAAGTAAAACAAGTTCGCTTTAATACCATGTTTTAATGAGCTAATAATATAAAAGGGAAACAATGAAAGGATCAAAATTTTTTAAATCAAATGAAAAAAATTACTTTCATATTCATAAGGTATTTACATCTTCAATCAAATGTCCTGATTAGTAAGAACTTGAGTTTATCTATTTGCACTCACATCAATATCGCTTCTCTCTTCGTTAACTTTATTTTGAATTCCAATAGCATTCACAGCATTCTAACCACCACTACAAACACCACCATACACACACAAACACACATCACCCTCAGACCCCCATTCCTTCAAATTAGTAAGGCGGTTAGAATGACAGATGTTTAAACAACAAAAAGGGCCACTTTTACTAAATCTACAAATAAAACTGAAATCTGTTTGCAAAACAAAATGTTCAGTATCACCCTCTACATTCAACAGAATCACCTGTTAAGATCAGCAGTTCCAAAGTAATAACTCAATGAAGTATGAAGTACTTACATATAAGCAAATATGTTCTAAACAATTATCAACCAACCTATAAGTAGCAAAGTTGAACACACTCAACAGAATAAAGTATTCAATACTTATAACACATTTTGTTTAAATGCAGTGCTGCTACAAATTAAAAATGAGTCTTCTCTAATATCCTTTCCATTAAGCATAACAGGGTTGCCACTTGGAAAAACTTTAAAATACTTGCCATATACACCAAGAAATAACTTTGTAAAAACAATCTGGAATTAAAGGTTATTAATTTTCACTGTTCATCCTTACATTAGTATGAACTATTCCTGGGATATCTAAATTCAGGAGTGAAAACTAATGACAACCCTAAAATTCATGTTCTCATCCCTAATAATTCAATTGGACATAAAATACTATACTTAAAAAAAAAAATCTTTCATGTTTAAGATGCCACTTTATTTTGAAATCACATATTATAGCAACTTCTGCAACAAAAATCTTCCTTTTCCAGTCTTGATATTCTGAGGAAAGACACTTGAGGAATAGAGGCTAAAATTTTTCAAATATAACTCTACAGAAGGGTAGAAAAAAAATGAAAACCATTCAGTCTTATAATCGCTACATCCTGTAATCTCAATGTTTCACGTTAATCCCATAAAACAAAAAGGAAGAAAACAAAATAGGTCAAATGTAAATCAATCATCTTATATATTTGGTAAGAGCTAATAAAATCTGAAGAGGAAACTATGGGCTAAAATTAGGTTGAAGGATATCTGTGCAGATTTTTCATTTATCCAAGCTATTTCCATCTCCTACTATAGAAAAAAATGCAACCAAAAACTGAGACGTACCTCAAGAAAAGAAAAAGTTATACCATTTCCACACCATTACTGATTTAAAGTATTTGGAGCACAGTCATTCAATGCAAGCCATTACTGTTTAGCATTTTTACTACAGAGATGCAAGATACAATTAAGCAGCTTCTACTTACCAAACTTGCCTTTTAAATGGATCACTACTATCTATAAGCAAACTATTTTTTCTTTTAAATTATAATACCATGGGTGAGAAGGTAAAAGAGATATTACCATTTTAAAGTACATACTCCTGTACTGTGAATATTATTTAAAAAGCGTGTTCAGGTTCTCAATGTTTTTGCTCTCTGGATTCTTTAGGTCTTGAAAATGTTGTACCCCACAAAACACTGTTGATTGAATCTATCCATATTTACTGTATTAGAAATTAAAACTAAGAAATCTTTAAAGACATTATCATTTAAAAATAATAAATTCATTGTTAACATAAATCATATATCAAATTTTAAAAAGCTATATTCTAAAACAAAGTATTAGCAAGAAAACTGTCATTGTTTTATATTTTTGCAAATCTCTTTACTGCCTGGCTTACAAAAGAGCCTGATTCTCATATCCGCTTTCACATTCAGTTTGCTGCATTAGGTTGTTTTGATTGAAGTACCATATTCAGCCTCCTGCAGATATGTTGGAAAAAGATAGAGTATTTCAACACCCTTTGCAGATAACTGTGGATAGTCTTTGATTCTTCACCCAAACTCAACAAGTGGTAGTTTCTTAAAGGCTGTTGCAATATGGAATCTGAAACCCTATCTATGAATATTTCTTACTTAGACATACTAAAAACCATTTGTCAAGCTTCCATGTTCAATGGCTCTTTTTACTCATGCATAATTTTGTAACGTCATGCACTGGTTATTTAGAAAATAATGATTTACTGAGTTACAAAGTTCTTTTGAATGTTGACACTTTCACTACACAACTTCAATGTATCACACTCATTACTACCATCACTGATTTTATCAAAGTCAAGCACTGAGAAGCTGTCAAGCTCACAGTAGCATACATAAGTCTTCTGGAATTCCATTTTTGCTTGAAAACTTGAATTTTATCAATAGCAACAAATGTAGTCAGTTGTTTTTCTTGCATTGACATGCTCACTTTCTTTACTTTTGAGAAAGTAAAGAGTGTCTGCGAAATACCCAAGTGTGGATGACCACATTTTTGTCAGTCTTGAGAGCTTTCAAGTAAAAATGTTTCATGAAAATGTGGGGAATTCAGTTTACAACTCAAAACAATTATACAAATGCTTCTCCTGGAGGCAACCATTGTTCTTCAGTAATTTTTAGAAGTGCTTAACTAATACTTTCCATTTCATCATACAGACAGCTACTCAAGGGTCACAATTTAACAAAATTAATACTTTTGTTATTTCATGAAGGGCATTCTTAAGTGAATCTATTTTTTTGTTTTGTTGTTGTTGTTTGTTTTTTGAGTGCATAGTGGTGAAGAATGCAGTAACTACCAATATAGTCTGGTGTCACTGCCTTAACCTGTGCTAATGTGCCAGTAGTTTTTACCCCTCACTGTTTTTGCACCATCAGTGCAACTGTCATTCTAAGGGAAAAAGCAAATAATGTCTTGGAGTTATTCAAAATAGTTCTGACAGACCCTTTGAAATGCTTTTGGGAATTAACAAGGGTCTACCAACCATACTTTCTAAGTGCTGGATTAGAAAAAATAAACTGAGAAAACAAGACAAGTCATAACTCAGTGGCTGATGGCTTAGAGGAGGTATTGGAGGAGAAACTACAAGGAGACATGAAGACAGAGTCTCTGGAAGGGACTGTAGAAGACCCCAAGGATTGGCAAATGTCAAAACTAAGGTTCTAGTTATCTTAAGAAATGATGTACCCAGCATATTTGATTCAGGAGCTGACCTTTATATTTTTTAGTAAACTTACTGTTTTAGATTTTTAGGCATTGAAAGTTCTTATATACTACACACCCTGACTCCCTATTATTAATATTTTATGTTAATATAATACACATGTTAAACAATGACTCAATATCGATACATTATTAAAGTCTACTTTATTCAGATTTCCTTAGTTTTTATCTAACATCTTTTCTTCTGTCCCAAGATTCCATCCAAGATATCACATTGCATTTAGTTGTCAAGGTCTCCTTAGGCTCCACTGTCCTGTTTTCAACACTCCTCTTGTCCATATGACAAAAATTCTTTTAAATAACAAATAACTAAATGAAACAAATATTAATGGCCAGAAGAAAGGTAGTCAGTAAAAACGTTCTTTTACTGAACTTCACATATATAATCATGTCAAGTAAAAATGGTATTCCATTAAAAAAGCAGCTAGTTCAGCATGCAACTCCAACAGCTGCAAAAGTTCTTTTCCTTGAGTTAACTACTGGATTTGGTATTCAGTACAAATGCTTTACAGGTACTTTCCATTTCATCACTCAAAATATATTTTAAAATGTATTCAATAATTGAGACATAATAAAATTAAGTTTTATTGTTTCATCAAGGACATTCTGTAACTGGCATTCATATTTTAATTTCAAATGCAAGATGATACACTAACTTGTACAGTTTAGTGCTACTGCCTTAATTCCAAGGCATCAACAATTTTACTCACTATATTGCAAATGTCAATATAGCAAATAATGCCTTACTATGATTGGGAAAATAGCTTTGACCTGGCAGACCCTTCAGAAAGAGTCTGGAGAACCACCACGAGACTGGGAAATAGACTTTGAGAACCACTGTAACAGCTGATGTGTTATTTGTATGATTGAAAAAGTTAATTTTTAGTAAATATTCCATTATAACAAGAGTGTTAAAATACACGCATACTTGGTAATATACTCACACACTGTCAGAACTCAAACATATAATGAATGACAGAGTATGATAGATTCTTCTTGAATAAATAACAAATAATTACCAAGTACCTATCATAAGCTAGGCTCTGAGGTAGTTGCCTCTACATTCCATTTCTTGGGTAACTTCCAGAAGCCCACAGAATGATGATTTTTAAAATGAGAAAAATATTTATCCAGAAATCTTTCAGATCTTTAAGATTAAACCTACATGCCTGTAAGAAAAAGTCTTAAAATTCACCAAAGCATAAGATAGAATGTTAGATTCTATTTTAAGCACTATGCCATGAAGCTAAATACAGGCATGCTCATATTCAGAAACCCAAATACAAAATGAACTGCTTTGGCTATGTCCTGCCAGAACCCTAAAGAGTCTACATTCCATTTTTCCTTAAGCCAAACAACCCTTGTACTATAATATTCATTCCTATTTTTAAGTGTAACTCCAATATTAATATAGGGTTTACATTAAATGAAGCAATTGTTAAAAAACAGTATAACAAAACCACCAAAACAAGAACTTTTAGACATACATACTGATAAGTTCAAAAGGTAAACTTCTATAAACACATTTGAAGTATTCACACTGTTAAAAATAATGAGACCATCTCATTTTGGAACAGGTCATGGAAGGATCTTTAATATATGTTGTAGTTGTGAAATAAAAAAAAGCAAGTCTAAAGATACTATATATAATATGATCTCATTTATGTTTTTAGAAAATATACTTATGTACATGTACATTCATTTAATAAATATTGAGTTCCTTCTATGTTCCTAGTTTGTTCTGCATCTAGATACATACACATACAATAAGTTAAAAATATTATACAAATATGCATAATTACATATTCACAAATAAAAATAGCTCAGGCACAAAAAGCTATATATATGATTCCATTTATATGAAATGTCCAAAATAGGCAAATATACAATAGAGGCGATAGCTGAAGGGTGCATGATTTCCTTTGGTGGTAAGAAAAATATTCCAAAATTGGTTGTGGTGATGGCTACACAACTTGTAAACATATTAAAAACTATTTAATTGTGCACTTTATATGGATGAACTATATGGTATGTAAATTTTCTCTCAATAAAGCTGTTATGCTCTCTCCCACATGCCCAAAAAAGAACTGATACTAAAGTGTTTGCAAGAGGAGAGGCCTGAAGATGATGAAGGCTGCTACAATTTTACACTATTTACTGCTACTTATCATTACAATGAGAAATGTATTCATTTATTATCTATATAAGATAAAGAAATGTAAATAAACCTAGGACAGTCTTTCATAAATTATTGTGGATTTAATGTTATTCAACTTCTCCTTAGGAGCGGCCATTAAAAAATATATATATATGAAGATATGACCCTATCTCAGAACATTTAAAATTTAGACTGACAAACAGACATGTGCAACAGCCTCCTAACAAAAATCTTGAACGTAACTTTTGTTCACTTGACAAACATATCTTAAGCACCTACTATGTTCCACAGGGAAGAGATGGTATACAAAGCAGAACACTAGTCAAAAAAAGAAGCAAACTAACAGCTCTGGCTTTAAGTTAAGTACTTTCGCTATATAGTGAAGGAGACAAAACACACACACAAAGTGGACTGGGGTCAGACTATTGAAAATCTTGAATACCAAACTGAGAGCTAAGACTTTATCCTGTTTTTGATGGAAAGCCACTGGAGTGAAAAGAGTGTTTGGGTGAAATTAACCTGGCAAGGAAAGGAGGGAAATTGAAAGCAGAGAATAGCCAGAAAGGTAAGAAAAAGATGCAGTTTTAAAAAATAGGACATCTACAATAGTCCTGTATTAGTGATATTTCGGTTACTAATTAATGTTCAAAGAGTTGATGTCTGTCATTTTGTAATATAAATATCTAATTACTATGTTTGTTGTACACCTGAAACTAATATATCATATGCCAACTGCAAATAAAATATAAAAAAATTTATTTTAAAAATTTTAAAGAGTTTGTTTTGTTTGCTGGATCTAACGCGAAGCAGAAAATGAAAAAAGGTGATTTCTTCATTTTGATGAATTTTAGAAGTGTACAGTAAAGAATGAAGGTTTACCAAAAAATTCTGAAGGGAAGTGGGATTTGGGCAGTTATCTTTTCATGTGATTGCACTAAAACCAAGAGCAGAGGCAATCAAAAGAAATGGGAGTTCCACAATTTTTAACATGGAAGGAGTAACATTTTGTAGTTAGAGCAGCAAAAAGTGCATGGCAATTAGTACCAATAAAATTGATAGTAAAGGACGACTAAGTACTTTGAAATTTCTCTACCACTTATTTCAAAAAAAGATCCTAATGACAAAATTTGTTACATAAATGCAGGTTTAGGTGATAACCAAATATGACATCAAATTTTTTAAGTGTGATAAATTTCACCCTTAATTTCATGAACTGTTCCTTCTATAATGAAGTATTTTTCAGATACTGCATAAATAATAAGGTTAACTCAGTTCACACATACAATTATTAACCCATAAAGATTCCTTCTTAATACAGAAAAATATTTTTATTGCTTATGTAACCTCCTTTCTATAGCAGCCTCCTGGAAACAATATTACCTACCAATATAATACTATGGCAACACTTTGAGATTAAAATTACGAGTAAGGCAAATTCTCATTTCCACTTTCTCTGCATTAATGTTCAGCACTGCTTTTTTAAAAAATGCCAGTTAAAAAAAAATTAGCATCTAAACAAGGCACGTAATCTTGCAATATCTGATTACTGTGATAATTTCCAAAATCAAACATACTTGACATAAATTATACATTCTATTTTGTAAATCTATTTCATGCTTTATCAAATGTTCTGATTCAGAAGCAATGTTTACTTACATTTTATAAAAATCTGTCTCTGCTATCATTTAATAATCTTATCTGACAGGTTTATAGAAACAGAAACCATAAAGGTATAGATAATGAACAAATAAAGAACTACTTATTTCACTCACACTTCATCTAATCAAAATACCATTAGCTTTGCTCCCTAAAGCACCAAAAGGTCTGTCATATTAATTAGGATATTTAGTTAGGATAAAACATTTACAAACTTATATCAAGACATTATTTAAAACAGCAAAAAAGGAGAAATAATCTAATTGTCCAATGGTAAGAGACTAGCTGAATAAAATGCAATGTTTCCTTTCTAATGCTCACATAGACCTGTATTTACTAACCTGGAAAGGCAGCCCTGAAAATAGCAGATTACAAATTTCTACTGTGATCTCTTTTTGTGATGAATATACAAACAAATATGCTCCCGGGGAGAAAGTCTAATGGACAGATACCCAGATGTTAACCATGATATTTCTAAGTGCTAGGGTTACAGGTGTTTATTTTTCTGCCTACTCTTTAGCATTCTCTGAAATTTTCCCAAGCAAAATGATATTTGCAAGAATTAACATCTATGATTTCAACTAACAAACTCCCAAATCTTCCCTGCAAAAAACCCAACTTATACCCCAATATACCCTGGCATAGTGCAAAAGGGAAAGTATCAGCAATAACATAACTAGAATTCTCAGTGAGGGAGGCACCAGAGAGGGCTCCAGGACTAACATGGCACCTCCAACAGCTTATACAGTACAGGGTTCTGAAATCACAAGACCTACATTCATGACCCTGCCACTTTTATTTATATGACCTTGGGCTAGTCACTTACCCTTTCTGGGCTCTTATCAATAAAAGGAAGGTATTAACCTGTCTTTCCTACCGCAAAGAACTTTTAGAAAGATCAAGTGAAATAAAGTGATATGTTATGTACTGCAAAGTACTACATATTATTCAAATATTTTTTAAAAATTACAAAAAAAAAAAAGTGCTTAATGCCAGAGCAGAATACTTCAGAAAACACTACAACCAATTCTGTGAAGTAATGAACCAGTGGTTTCATCTGTTCTTAAAGGCTACATCTTCATTATAAACGCCCAGTTTTTCAGGAACTTAGATTCTTCATCCTAGTTCCCACTACAACCACGGGCCATTTTATTTTTTTATTCCTTGCTACCAGAAAGAAGGTACCAATTATACTAAACTCTAAAGCCTAAGCAAGAACCCTGGAGCAGCATGTTGGAATTCACCAGGAGAAACCCAAGGTTAATCAGCTATGGACTCACCACTAAGCATTATAGCAATCAACAGGGATTACAAGATACTCTTTGAAAAGAAAGACAATACAATAACCCAGGAAAAGGCAGCATTTCAAAAACAATTATATGAAATAGTTAAAAACTAAAGTGTTTTATAAATTGTTCTTAAATACTGTTCATAGAAATGGTGACTTAAAACAAAAGCCATATAAAAAAACAAGTTATGGAGTTCCAAATCAAATCCATGAATAAACTGTCAGATTTATTTGCTTCAATCTTCAAAGCTTACTGCACCAAAAATTATATATACACATTCTAAAATAACTATGGTAGGAATTCCTATCCCCCTCCTCCAAAAGTAAGAATAGCAAAACTAGTCACAATCAAGTATTAAACATCTTAATACAACTATCAGCAACTAAGGAATTTATCACAGCTCCTCAAAGTACTGGGCACACACAATGACAGACCAGTAATATCAAAACAGTTATAATTTGAAAATAGAAAATAAAAGTAGAAAACTCCTCTGGAAAAGCTCAAGTAGATTTTGGAGGGAGCAAGAAAGGAGATCAATTTTCCAAAAATGTTTCTCCCAAGTGTTTAGCGTTCATCTGAAACAAGTTCATTTTTGTAACAAGAAACTTTAGCTAACAAGACTCACACCAGGGATCTGATCTATTACCAAAGGCACTTTCTTAAAATGAGAAAGAACAAAGGAGGAAATCTCCCAGCATGTGCTTTCCATACCAGTTTCTTTGGACAGCATCAAGAATGACAATATAGCCAGTACAAGCTTTTCAGCTTTACTCTGCGGTCCATGTATAACAGAACTGATTAGCTATCGTTCGAAAGGATTTCTAACAAAATAAATCTTAGAAGGCTAAAGATCACATAGTAACTACATTTTAAAACTACAGAAAACAGTATCTTAAAGTTATGTACTCTTTATTTAAAGAGTTAGTTACCTCCAAATATTCAAATTCCTAAGGCTTTTGCATTTCAGTCAATAGTTTGAAACTGGAAAAAAACGAAACTAACCATTCTAAATCTGCTCTCCCTTAATTTGTAATTAGAAGTAAATTAAAAAAGAATGACACTCAAAGAAGGTGCCTTAATAGACAAATTTTGGAATGTTAACATCGCAAAATTATTGGGGGAAACGAGCTTTCCAGCAAAGCTTTTTCCACAGAAAAACTCTCCAGAAACAAACCTGGTGTTTGGTTGTTCTAGAAGCTGTCGTTTCATTATAAAGGAGGAAAAAAATTTTTAATGATTTTTATTAATTATAAAAAGAGGACCCCTCGAAGATTTGCAACTGTATATCTCAATCCACTGATAGAGATGTCAGTTCTCCAGGTTAGAATATAACCAGCTGCTTGGTTCACACACAGGAAACCACAGAGAAGGGAATATCGCGTTCAGAGCCTTGAAATAATATGCGTTAGTTAAAAACTGCCTGCTACTAAACCAAAATTATTCAAGCAGAGCCCCATTTGTCACAATCCAATCATAAGTGTTCCACCCCCCTCCCCCAACTGCTTGTGTAGTGGTATATTTGCTTCGGTAAAGAAGCCATCATCAGGTAAAGAAGACTGGGGTGGGAGAAAAAGCGGGGAAAGGGGGGCACCCTTTCATCCAATTTCGCGAGGCGTGAGTAATTGGTACAGTTGAGAGGAACGGAGGAACGTTCTATTTATTGGGGGTTGAAGTACGATGAGGGGAGAATTTCGTTCAAATCAATATGGCCAGCAAGATGTCCCTACAAACAAAAGGCAACGGGGGGATATAAACACGAACCATTCACCTCCATCAGCTATAGCATCGCCATCATGGTGTGTGCAAAGACCCCCAAAGGCTCCTCTAACCCTCCACACCAACCGAAGGAAGAGAAGGAAAGAGAGGTGCTTCCCACCACCCACTACTGCTTCCAAATAGGGCTTTCTCCCCATGGTTGCCCAGAATGAGAGAGAGCGCAACGTCCCGCCCAGGCAGACTCCCCCGCTTACCCTCAACCGAACCCCAAAGCCGGCCCTGAGCTCACTAAACTTTACTGGAGCTTCTCCCCACATCCCTACCCCATCGCCCCAGGATCGCGCTGCACACAAGCAGGGCACCCCGGGCGCCTCCTGACAGGCGGGCAGCCGGGGAGAGCCGAGTCCGGGGCGGGGGCAGTAGGGAGCCACGGAGGGGCGGGGCGGCCGGAGCCAAGTTCCCGGGGGTCTGAAGAGAGCGCCTGACAGGAGCCCGGGACTGCAAAGGAGGAAGAGGAAGCGGCGGTGGGGAGCTTTCCCAATCCCCCCTACTAGTACACACTGCCCCAGCCCCCGCTCCCCATGGGGGGCGGGGAGACTGACTGGACAGGGAAGAAGCCGAGCCCCAGGGGCAGCTGCAGTCCCCACCTCCTCACTCCCGATCTCTTCCCCCGCCACCCCCGCCAGAGGCGCACACAACAATAACACGCCGGGGACAACCCGTCAGCGCCCCCGAGGCACCCGGGGCCCGCGGCCCGTCGCTGCCGGGCCCCCTCAGCTAGGGCCGGGTGCGCCGATCTCCCCTACAACTCCAGACCCGGGTAGAGTCTGGCCCGAGCGGCCCCCCAGGGTCGGACCCATCCCCCCCGGCACCAGCGGCGCCGTCTCCGCGGCCGAATATTAGAAGTGAATTCGAGCTGCGCTTTACCTTTAGTTCCGCACTGTCCGCCATCTTGCGTCTGTCAGCGCAAGCGCACTGAACCTCGCCAGGGGCCGCCGCTAGACCCGCCCCCCTAGCCAGCCTGGCCCCGCCCTGGCCCTTCCCCTCTCGTCCCTCCACCTCCCCGGCCCGCCCCCGGCCTCCGCCCTGCTCCTGGAGCTCTAAGCCCCGCCCCGGGCACGTACAGCTGCGAAACGGACACGTACCATTTAAATAATGGCGCCAAGAGGAGAGGTTTGACAGTTACTCCCCCCCTCGGCCTCCCCGCCCCCCATCCTGGCCTGGCTTGGGCCTCCAGAGAAAGGCCGTAGTGAGAGGGCTGCTGGCCTGAGCCCCGCCCCTCTACAGCTTGCAGAACCCTTCAGCAAAGCTTCGATGGCTACACGGTCACATGAAACAATAATGTCCCCCTCCCCAATCGGCAAGCCCTTTTCAGCACCTGCTACCTGCGAGGCTACGCATGGCTAAAAATAACAATCTGTTACATTTAAGGATCACTTGATGAAGCATTACTAGGTTTATTAGCTAAGATTCTTCTCATGATAGCCCAGTGAAGTAGGCAGGGAAGAGATTACAATTCCCGGGGTATACGTTCAGAAGTGAAAGCTCAGAGAGAAAAGATGACCTACCCAAACAAGCAGGTGACCTACCCAAACAAGCACTTAACAGGGGTCGCCTACGACAAAATTCTGAAGACGTTAATTCATTAACTTCTTTGTTTCAGCAAGTTATTATTTAGTGACTATGTGCCGGCACTGTTTCTAAGGGCTATATATATATACCGGAAAATGAAATACAACAAAGTCCCTGCCCCACATATGGTGAACCAGTAATGATACAATTACAAGTGGTGATCAGTACCAGAGAAGAGCAAATGGTCCAGTGAGGAAAAAAAAAGATTGAGAGGAGATGTATTTAATCCTGGGAGGGCTTTCTCCACTAAATTAACATTTAAGTAGACATGATGAAAGAATTATTTCACACCTTTTCTTCTCTACTAAAAGCCTCCTATATATCCTCCCCAATCCTCACTTTTTGCTGCTCAAGTTTGTCTCATACCTCATGTCAGAGAGAGAGAGAGAGAACTCCCTTATCTTTTGACCATCAAAACTACTCTCATAGGCGTTAGTAACATTTGGATTACTATGAATGAACTGTGCCTGTGAAGGCCAGTCCCTCCACCAGTGATCTGGATTCCTTTCACTCCCACATTCTTAAGGATTTTACTCCTACAATTACCTCACCATCCAGCATCATTACTCCCCGACCCCCCCATTAGAGTACCCCTATCAGCATATAAACATAGTGAAATTCCTCCCATCTTAAACAAACCTCCCTTGACTCCAAAATTACCTCCAGAACTGCTCTACTGCATAAATTCTCAAAAAAATTTATCTACAGTGCTTGTTCCCACTTCTTCACTTTCTCACTTCACATTCACTTCTCTGCCTACTCTGATGCAGTTTTGACTTCCCTCATCAAGATCACTAATGATCTCCATGTTTCCAAAGTTAATTACCAATTCTCAATTCTTATCTAAATTGACCTCTCAGCAGAACTGCAAACAAGTGACAAGCTTCCTTATTTTGAAACACTTTTTCCCCTAACTTTCTCAACATCTCACTGTCAGGATTATCCTGTTCTCTCAGAGGGACTCCTTTTCAAATTTCTTTGATTTCTCCCCTTGGGCTCAATCATTAAATGTTGCTGCGTTCCAAAGCTCAGTTCTTATCCTCTTCTTTTCTCTATTTGAACTCTCTCCAAGTGACGTCATCCAACTCCTTGACATTAAGTGTATAAACCGATGATTTTCAAAATTTCTGTCCAGCCCAGACCTCTCCACCAAAACCTAGATTCACAAATACAACTAGCTACTTAATATCTCTACTTCGTGGTTCAGTTATCTCAAAGAGAGCCTTGATTTTATCCCAATCCTGCTTATCACCAGGTATTTTCAGTGAATGGTACCATCATCCACCTAGTTGTTCAAGCTAAAAATCTAGAAATCATCCTCAGTTCCTCTCTTTCATTCACCTCTCGCATCCAATCTGTCAGCCAGTACAGCTGACCGTGCCTCTAAAACATATTCCAAGCCTTTCCATTTCGCTGAACCTGTACTGTTACAAATCACCCTACTCAAACTGCCATAGTTTTACAACGGGACTACTGGGAGGGTTACTCAACTGACAGGACTATGTTCAGATTTCTGTGGCCTTAGACACTCTTGCTTTTTAGAGATTGTGGTATAATAAAAAGTATAATTCAACTTTGTTTCTGGTTTCTGGCACAAAGCTCTAAAAACCCTAGATACTTCCCCATTGGATTGTCTTTTGTTATTAATAATGAGCCCCTTTTCAACACACCTGATTCTGTGCTAATTAGGTGACTCAGGGTGGGGCTCCTTATGAAGTCTGGGTCTGGATGGGAGCTATCAATGGAAAAAGTTGAAAACCAAATGATATTACTTATATGTGGGATATAAACCTAAAAGCAACACAGGAACAAGACAGAGACTCATGGACATGAACTATAGACTAGTGGTTACCAGAGGGTAGAGGATGAGGGGAGGGGAGAGGTCAATGGAGTAAAGGGGGTCAAATATAAGGGGGTAGTGGGAGAGTGAAGTGGATGAAGGGGATCAAATATATGGTAGCTGAAGGGAACTGGACTTCGGGTGATAAATACACAAAAGAATATACAGTGCAACCAGAAAGAGAAGGCCTAAGAAGAATTTTAAATGACTGGCTAAATGTTAAAGGGATACTCCCATCCAGAGCCAATTTGCAAAAATTAGGAAAGGTTTTTTTTTTGTTTTTGTTTTGTTTTGTATTTTAAGTTCCCAGTGTTCAAGGAACTCTCAGGAAAAATACTGGCTGAACGCAAGCTAAGGCTTGAACAATCAAGAACAGCAAACTCTGAGGAAGGGAAAAAAATTTGATTTCCAGAGTTAACACATTATAATATTCAAATGTCAGAAAACATAGAGGATAGAAAGCAATGGGATAACATTTAAGTGCTGCCAAATAGGAATTTGGCAAAACCATCCTTCAGAAATGAATAAGAATGTAAGACATTCCAAGATAAATAAAAGCTAAGAGAGTGTGTTACTAATAAGCCTGCCCTAGAAGAAATGCCAAAGAGAATCCTTTAGGCTGAAATGAAAGGGCAATAACCAGTAACATGAAGCCATATGAAGAAACATAGAACACTGGTAAAAGTAACTACATAGGTAAATATAAAAGTAAGTCAGCATTATTGTACTTTTGGTTTGTAATTTTTCTATTTTTTTTATATGAGACAAATGCACAAAATAACAAATCTATGTTAATGGACATATAATGTATAAGGATGCAATCCGTGACAATAACTATTAAGAGACAGAGATGTATGAGAGTAGAGTGTTTGTATATTGTTGAAATTTAGTTAGTATTATTTAGATCGGGTTGGAGAATCACTAAAACATATACAGAAAAGGAAAGAAGAAGAGAGGGAATCAAAAGAGAACGCTACATTAAAAAAATCAACCAGATACAAAAAAATGCAATAATAGAGGAAGTGAGCAATAAAAAAATATATAAATCATACAGAAAATGGTTAAATGACCAAAGAAAATCCTTTCTTATCACTAATTACTTTAAAGGTAAATGGATTAAACTCTCCAATTAAAAGAAAGATGTCAGATGGATTTAAAAAACATGATCCATTTATATGCTGTCTATAAAGAACACTCCTTAGATACAAAGACAAAAGAGGTTGAAAGTAAAAGAATGGGGAATATAGTCTATGTAAATAGTAATGAAAATTGGGGTGGTTATATCATTAGCAGACAAAATAGATTTTATTTAATTTCTTATTTTAATTTTTTTTATGGTGACATTGGTTAACGAAATCCAATAAGTTTCAGCCGTGCACTTTATCAATAAGGCATATATATATTTACACTATGTGTTCACCTCCCATAGTTAGATTTCTTTCTGTCACCACAGATTTGACCCCCTTTACCCTGTCTACCTCCCCTCACCCCACCCCCAACCTCTGGTAGCCACTAGTCTATAGTCCATGTCCTTGAGTCTCTGTTGGTTTGTCCTGTTCATTTGTTGCTTTTAGGTTTATATCCCACATATAAGTGATATCATGTGATTTTCAACTTTTTCTATCTGGCTTATTTTGCTTAGCATGATTATCTCGAGGTCCATCCATGTCACAAATGGCAGTATTTCATCTCTTATTATGGCTGAGTAATATTCCATTATGTACATGTACCACAGCTTCTTTAGCCAATCATCTATCATAGAACACTTCAGTTGCTTCCATATCCTGGCCACTGTGAATAATGCTGCTATGAACATCAGTGTGAAAATATCTTTTGGGATATGGTTTTTCAAGTCTTTGGGTAAATACCGTATAGAGAGATTGCTAGACCATGTGGTAGATCAATTCTTAGTTTTTTGAGGAACCTCCATACCGCTTTCCATAGTGGCTGTACCAATTTGCAGTCCCACCAGCAGCGTATGAAGGTTCCTTTTTCTCCGTATCTTCTCCAACATTTGTTATTACTTGTCCTGTTGATTATAGCTATTCTAACAGGTGTGAGATGGTATCTCATTGTGGTTTTGATTTACATTTTCCTAATAGCTAATGATGTTGAATATCTTTTCAAATATTTATTGGTCATTTGTATGTCCTATAGGGAGAAGTGTATGTTCAGGTCCTCTGCCCATTTTTTGATTGGATTGTTTGGTTTTTTGTTGTTATTGAGTTGTATGAGTTCTTTGTATATTTTGGATTTTGGCCCTCATTGAAGGCATTGCTTGCAAATATATTTTCCCATTCTGATCGTTGTCTATTTTGTTAATGGTTTCTTTTGCTGAGCAGAAGATTTTTAGTTTGATGTAGTCCCATTCATTTATTTTTACTTTCCTTGCCTTTGAGGTCAAATTCATAAAATCTTCTTTAAGTCCAAGGTCCTTGAGTTTAGTTTCTATGTTTTCTTCTATGCATTTTATTGTTTCATGTCTTATATTCAGGTCCTTAATCCATTTCGAGTTAATTTTAGTGTGTAGCAATAGATGACAATCTAGTTTCATTCTTTTGCAGGTGGTCTTCAAGTTTTCCCAGCACCATTTATTGAAGAGGCTTTCCTTTCTACACTGTTTTTGGCTTTTTTGTTGAAAACTATTTGCCCATAGAAATATGGGTTTACTTTTGAACTCTCGATTTCTGTTCCACTGGTTGGTGTGCCTGTTTTTCTGCGAATATCATGCCATTTTGATTACTATCGTTTTGGAGTATAATTTGAAGTTGGGCAGAGTAATGCCTCCAGCCTCGTTCTTTTTTCTCAGATGGCTTTGGCAATTTGGGGTCTGCAAAATAGATTTTAAAACAAAAAGGTTTATAAGAGACAGAGAAGGGCATCATATATTGATAAAAGCTTTTTTTAAATCCATTCTGCCAATCTTCATCTTTTAACTGGAGAGTTTAATTCATTTACATTTATTTTGATAAAAGGTTTAATCTATAACAAAGATATAACATATACAAACATATATGTACCTAATGACAGAGTCTCAAAATATGTGAAACAAGCACACGTGAACCATTCTCCAGGACAGACTATATCTTAGGCCACAAAACAAGCCTTAATAAAATAAAAAATATTGAAATCACACAAAATATCTTTGCCTAATACAAAAGAATGAAACTAAAAATCAATAACAAGGAAAATTGTAAAATGCACAAATATGTGAAAATTAAACAACACACTCATAAATAGCCATTCGATCAAAGAAGAAACCACGAGAGAAATTTAAAAATACCTTGTGATGAATTTAAACAAAACACAGCATACTGAAACATAGGATATAAGGAAAGCAATACTCATTGGGATATTTATCATTGTAAAGACATACATTTAAAAAGGAGAAAGATTTCTCCTTTTGGACTAGAAAAGGAAAAGCAAACTAACCCCAAAGATAGCTGAAGGAAGGAAATAATAAAGATTAGAATGAAGGTAAATGAAAGAGAGAGTAGAAAAACAATAGAGAAAAATCAACAAACCCAGAAGTTGGCTTCTTGAGGAAATCAACAAAATTTACAAGTCTTTAGCTAGACTAACTAAGGAAAAAGGAGAGAAGACTCAACTTACTAAAATCAGAAATGAAAGAATATATATTACTATCAATTTCATAGAAATAAAAAAGGTTATAAGGAAATAATATAAACAACTGTACTCTAACAAATTGTATAACTTAGACAAAATGGACAAATTCCTAGAAACGATCTACCAAATTGATTCATGAAGAAATAGAAAATCTGAACAAACCTATACCAAGTAAGGAGATTGAATCAGTAATAAAAAAAAATCCTCCCAACAAAGAAATCCCAGGACTAGATGACTTCATTAATGACATCTATCGAACATTTAAAAAAGAATTAACACCAATCCTTATCGAACTCTTCCAAAAATATATTTTCTAACTCATCCTATAAGACCAGCATTAGACAGATACTGAGCCAGACAAAGATGCTCAAGAAAAGAAAACTGCAGACCAATATTCCTTATGAATCCCTTGATTAAGTTTATTCCTAAGAAATTTATTCTTTTTTATACTGTTATAAGTGAAATTATTTTCTTAATTTTTTCAAATTGTTCATTACTAGTGTATATAAATATAACTAATTTTTGTGTGTTGATTTTTTATTTTACACCTTTGCTGTATATGTTTAACTCTTAAGTGGCAACTTTTGTATTATATAATTTACCATAATAAAAAAATAGTTAAACAATTTAACTTAGAAATTTATTGTCATACATGCCTATGTAGGAAAATTAAAAAGTTGAAAATTAATTATATAACTATCCATCTCAGGAAGATATTAGATCAGCAAATCAAACTCAAACTAGCAATAAGAAAATAATAAAAATGAGAACAGAAATAAATTTGAAACAAATATAAAATAGAGAAGATCAATAAAGACAAAAGTTGGCTATTTGAAAATTATAATAAAATGGGTTGCTCCCAATAAAACTGATAAAGAAAAAGGAAATTATCATTATCATGAATGAACCAAGGATCACCAAAGACGTTATAGAATTATAGACAATAAAATAGATAATAAAACACACTATGAACAGCCTGATTCTAATGCAGTCAATGATTTAAATGAAAAGAACAAATTTCACAAATCATATAATTTACCAAAGCTAACTGAAGAAGAAATCGAAAATGAGAATAGTCCTACATCTATTAAAGAAATTGAATCCATTATTTAGAAGCTTCTAAAAAGAAAATTCTAGACAGATGATTTCACTAGTGAATTTACCAGGAGGAAATGATAACTAATCTTATAAAAAGTCTTCCCAAGAACAGAAAAAGATATAACATACTCAACTTTTTTTGAGGCCAGGGTCTTGAAACCTAACAAGGATATTACAAGAAAGAAAAAGTATAGATATTCTCTCTCATTCTCATGAAGGCAAAAAACTTAAGCAAAATGTTAGCAAACTGAATCCAGCGATATATATAAGTATAATAGAATATAACCAATAGACACTTATTTTAGGAACAAAAAAGTTAGACAACCAACCATTTTAATTTACCACATTAATAGAAACAAAGAGAAAAATCATACTGATAGATGCAGAAAAAGTAGTTAATAAAAATTTAACACCTATTTATGATAATAACTTTAGTGAACTAGTAATAAAAAGTAATTCCTCTATATAAGTACAAGAATCTGCCGAAAACCTATAGAAAACATAGTTAATGGTAAAATGTTGAAAATATTCCTTTGATAATGGGAATGAGACAAAGATGACAAGGTAAGTAGAAGAAAATATCAGGATTAGAAAGGAAATAATAAAACTGTCATTCATAGGAAACATGATTGTGCATGGGGAAAATCTAAAAGAATTCTCAGAAGAACTATTAGATATTAGAACTAATAAGTGAATTTATTAAGTTCACTGTATGCAAGGTAGGCTAACAAAAGTCAATTATGTTTCTTTTTCTTTTGTTTTGTTTTCTTTTTTTTTTTTAGGCTAGGTAACCCTTGGTTGCCTTGTCAGTTCACGATCCCTTATTTTTTATTTTTTAAGCCTACAGCATCTGGTCTTCCCATCCAAGTACTAACCAGGTCCAACCCTGCTTAGCTTCCAAGATCGGATAGGATTAGGCTTGTTCAGGGTAGCATGGTCATAAGCAATTACATTGCTATATATCAGCAATAAACAAATAGAAACTATAATTCAGAAAAAATTCCAATTACAATTGCATTTTTAAAATAAAAAAATATCTTGGAACACATCTTTAAAAAAGGGGCTTCTACACTGAAAACTATTAAATTTTTGCTGAAGTTAAATAAGACCTAAATAAATAGCAGCATTATACTCTTTTTATAGGTTTGAATGTAAAGATGTCACTTCTCCCCAAACTGGTATACATTTAGTTGGAACATATTCAATGTAATTGAAATCAAAATTCTGGTAGATTAGTTGTAGATACTAATAAACTGGTTCTAATATTTATAAAAATGCAATGATTCAGAAATAACAAATGCAGTGTTAAGGGAAACAACCTAAGTGGAAGCCTCACACTACTGGATATCAAAACATTATAAATCTAGAGTGATTAAATCATTGTAATATTGGCACAAGGATAGATAAATAGACCAAGGAACAGAAGAAATAGTTCAGGAACAGTTAGAAAAAGCATGATCCTCTCAATAACACATATAGGTCAATTAGATTTCATATAGCAAAAAATAAATCTTACCCCTTCCTCAAACCATACATAGAAAGCAATTCCAGATAGATTATAAATCTAAATATGAAATATAAAATAAATAAATCTCTGTATGTTATCATAGAAGAATATTTTCATGATCTTAAAGTAGTCAGAGATTTCCTAAACAGGACACAAAAAGTGCCAACCACAAAGGAAAACATTAATAAGTTGGAGAATGTTAAAATTAAAACTTTTCTTCATCATAAGATACTAAGGCAAGCCAATAGTGGGAGAAGATATTTGAAATACATGTGTTCAGCAAAAAAGGTCATCTAGAATATTATATTACAAGTTCCTAAAACTCCTTCAACTTAATTTCCCAAAATAAGAAAGAGACAACCCAATAGAGTAAATAGACAGGAGACCTGAATTGGCACTTCACTAAAGAGCATATTCTGAATGACCGATAGATCTATAAAGAAATGCCCGGCTTCATCAGTCATCAAGGAAACACTCATAAAACTATAGGGTGACAAATTTGGGAGAAAGAAAGAAATAAGTTTCGCTCAGCTTACACATAACTTTCTTTGAGATGTCTTCTTATCTAAAGTCAGTACCTGGTAGAGTTTATTTCACCTGTAGTCAACATTTGCCTTATTTTTAGCTGCCCCATATCTACATCACCTCCATTATAAAAAACTTCACAGAGGAAATTTACATTGTGGGAATTTTGGTGGAGGCCCCAAGCTGAGGGAAAACAGTTTCATGATTAAACCAGGAGAACAGGTGTCTGAACCAATCCCAGCTAAGCAAAACCTTACTGCTGACCCTTCAAGCACAACTTCCTGCGGCATGATTTGCTACCCAGTCTCTGGATCTCGCAAGGTTCTAATTCACTTTCCAAGTCTGCTCCTCCAGGCTCCCTTTGATCTTAAGAACTTCCAATTATCTTCCAATGAATTTCCATTTTTTTTTTAAAACTTAAGAGGACTTCTTTGCATGCAATTAAGAATCCTGATAATGCATCATTCTCTTGTTCTTTTTTTTTTATTACACTTATCATAGTGTATAATTATTTTATTCATTTGTTGTTTGTCTACTCGGTGGTGACCTATACCTAAGAATAAGCTCCAGGAGGTCAGGGCTTATATCTGTCTTGTTTTCCACTGTATCCCCTGCACTTAGAACAGAGCCTGACATATAACAGGAACTCAGTAAATGCTAATTGAATGAATGAATGAATGAATGAATGCCTCCTTTGCTTACTACTTTGCTGTCTTATTCATTTCACAGACAAAGGATTTTTATCAGCCATCTTCACTAAAAGGCTTAACTCAACATATTTTCTTGTCAGGACATTTTAAACCAATGATTAAGAAGTCTGTATTTAGTGAGCCTAGCTTCAAGATAGGCCTAGGATCTAATTTCAGGATGAAAGATTAGAAAGCTGCCTCATGTTGCTTCTTTTCAAATATGCCAGATATTTATAAAACCTTTTAGTTGCTAAAAAAAAATTCAATTTTTTTTCTCACTAACATTCTGTCATTCAACAAAGCAGATAACCATTTTAAGAATGTTCATTATTTTAGTGAACTAAATTAAGCCATTTCTTATTTTGAATAAAAACAAAACAAAACTTTTATTGTTAATAAAAACAAACATTTAGACTTTTTCTGAATCAACCCTCTTGGAAAAACACATTAACTGTGCTTTTCAGTCTTTAATAGAATTCCAGAATGAAATATCAGGTAAGAAAGGGAGAATAGAATAAGGAAATATCCCAATTTTAACATATTTTGTGTGTCACTTAGTAGAAGGACATCAATTTCTAGGATTCGGTATTTTTATCCAGCTTTAAAGCAAAATTAAATTTTATTTGAAGGTGATCTCAGAACCTACCCTCAGAACCATAAAAATAGAGTAGTGGAAGCACTACTTGTTAAAAAACTAGACCCAGAGACATGAATAGTAAAAGGTTATTGTTACTTATAGTCTATTTAACTGCAATAAACCCTTGAAACAAACACACACAAAAAACTGTGATAGTCATTAAATTTGTTCAGAAATACCCAGGTGTTTATTTTCTGTGAACCGGATAAAATGAACATCTTCCCACACTGTTTGAAGTTAGGTATACTCATGTGATTTGCTTTGAATAAGAAAATGTTAGGAAAGGGAAGTTCTGTCACTTCTAGGCATCTGTGCCATGGCCCCCTTCTCCTAATGTGATGATTGTGGAAGCACATGTTGAAGTGGAGCTTCCATCAGCCAAGGCTCTTGAGTGACTACAATGTGCAGATGCCCCTGCTGACCCACACTGGACATGGAGCACAGGCGAGAACTTTTATTGTTTTAAGTGGCTGGTATTTGAGGGTTGTTATATGACATAACCTACCTTAATGTGACTGATCCCTAATATAAGGTGCTACCAGAAAGAAACTAACAAAAGTGTCATTGGCTTTGTGGCAGGGTGGGAGTGACAAGATAGTGAGCCATGTTACACAATGATGAAACATGTGGGAAAGCTGTTGCTTGAAACTACTTGGAAGATAGATTACATAGCCAATGAACTTGCAGATCTAGAAGAAGCAATAAGGAAACATAATGTTGGCTGTATTTAACAATGTATTGAGAGAGAGAGAGAGAGAGAGAGAGAGAGAGAGAGAGAGAGAGAGAGAGAGAGAGAGAGATGAGAACAGAAAGAGATAAAACTGGTTTGCAAGTAGGAATGAAAAGGAAAGAAAGAGTCCAGAAATTCAAAGACATGCAGAATTGGGAGACAGACTGCTTCTCAATACAAACTAGATTTTAAAAACCTGAAAACTCTGGGATATATAAGGATATAATCAAGGCTTTGCTCTCATATTCATGTTTAAAACCTCTGAATGGATTAAGGTGTCAGGATTAAAGGTCCAACCAGAATGGAACTTTGGAGTTCACTTTGGGAAAGGGCAAGAGAGGATATTTTGATTGTGGAAAAGGCATCTGGTGACCAGAAATGTGGATTGTAATAGTCCTTATGGCTGTTCACAAATATCTTAGTTCTCTTCTCCCAAGCACATGTAAGATTCCCCCATTCCATTTGAAATTAATTCTGGCCTTGTGACTGAATTTGGTCAATAAAATGTGAAAGAAAATCATGTGCGTCATTTTGGTGCAAAAGCTTAAAGAACCAGTGCTTACTCATCATTTCCTCTTCTTCTTCCCTGTGCCTTGGTGACTACGGAAGTGTGTTTAAGAGTAAGTGAGCTTCTGCAACTTTGTTGGGGCCCCTGGGGACCACTTATACATTTCCCTAACACCTGTGATGCCATTCTTACAGGCCCTTCTGAGAAAGCTGTCTTGTTCTGAGTCAGGTAGCTCTGCAACCCTCCCCACAACTGATTAGATGGAGGATTAGGCCCAAGTCAGTGGTGGTCATCTTTATAGACAGAAAATGAGGAAGTCTACAGAGTGTCAGGCATGAGAACACTAACAACCAGGCACCTTCTCTACTGCAGAGTGACTAGTGTACCTACCAGAACGACGCTTTAAGGAACAGTCAGAAGGAACATGTAGAGGATGTTTTGGTGTGCCACCACATCCCCTTTCAGGACCGAGGTGCTCATTCACCCTGAGGCTGGCATTATTGAGGAGTCTTTTTCCTATAGAAGCCGTTCTAAGACAGAGGGGGAAGCCTAGAGACCATCAGAGAAGACATTGAACAAAAAAGCATGACATAGCAGATACCATGGCCTCATAGAAACCATTCAGAAGTCAGAAATAACAGTTAAAAAGTAAGAAGTAGAGCAAGGTCAAACAGCTTTCCCAACGCATCCTTAAAATCAGTTGAAATAACTGAGTTCTACCCTCCAACCAACCAGAAAGAGCCTCAGGTGGGCATCTCCCTTGTGTTCTTATCCTCTTCCCACTTCCTGCTTGACCCTGGGACCATGTGACTGGGATACTCTGCCCACATTTGTCAGTCTGGACAGCGTTCTCTAAACCCCCAACTTCTGGCTCCAGTGTTGTTCTGAATCAAGTGATGACCCAGAACAAAGGTGCTTCTGCCTGTCTGACTCTGAGAACTGCATGTCCCTTTGGACACTGTCTTGGACCGCTGCCGCTACCCTGGGGGCTAGTCTAATGGCAGAGTCATTTTCTCTAGCTCCATCCCCTCAGGGTCTGGCTCCTCTTCTCTCTCCATTAATCCACGATACTGAGGGTACAGCCAAGTACACTCATGTTCTAATAATCTCCTTTTCCTTTTGGCTTTAGTTTCACCTCTAAAGAAAACACAGACATGACTTACAATTTTAGTTTTTCTCTCCTCATTTCTTGTTCTCTTGGTCTCTTTGTTTTATTCTTTAGCAAGAGACCTTCTCAAATTTCACACATTTGTTACATCAGAACTAAGGGTTACAGAGAACATTTAGCTAGTAGAATAAAGGTTCACGTTGAGTCTGAAATATTAGTTCAAATATTTCATGTCATCATATGAATTGTTAAAAGTTGCTTTTAAAATAGATTTATTTACTTTTTTTAAAGTTATGCAAAATTCTAAACATACACAAAAGAAATTATGTGATGAACTCTCATGTACCCATCATCTAGTCTGATTTATCTAAAATGTACATATTTATTTCTACTGCGTTCAGTTGAGTGAGAACAGTCAACAGATGATGAATCAACCTAGTTTACTTGCAGATAACTAAAGGTCAACTTAAAATTGACGACTACTGATAACATTGATTGACCTGTGTAGTGCTACTTCAGATATGAATTCTGCAACCCCCACCCTGAATTAGTTGGCAAAATTAATGATTCTTTCCTCTATACACCTCTTAAATCCATCTCTTATATCTCCACCCTATTTCTACAGTTTAAAGACCTTAGTCATTTCTTGTCTGTGTAACTAGATTTTGTATTTTGAGATTTTAATGTGTTGTCCTCTCCACCCCCAATATTTGCTCCTCTCTATTCCTCTCATTCAAGCAAAGGGTCAGCTCTGAATTATGAAATCTTCAGAAAGGTCAGAGGCAGAGCAGAAGGCAGAAGCAAGCAAACCCTTCAGGCTTTTGTTTCCCCAAAACGCAAACAGCTTGAGGGAGAATTAGAGGGTTTGCAAAGGAAAGGGGGGAAAACCTGTTTTCAGGTATGATAGTACTGAGAAGCAAAAATAGGGTTCCTTAGTGGGATGGTCCCCCATCAACAGGGACCCTGGTTCTGCTTCCTAGGAGATAGTAAATTCCCAGAGAGGAATGGCTACTGGCTGCATCTAGGCTAGGTGGCTATATGTAGACTCAAGAGAGATGCCCAGATACCAAAAATGGCACAAATAACAGAGATTAGCTGGGCCTAATGGAACCATGTGGGCAGGGTCAACATATGTCTTGGTGGTACCATATGTCTGATGAGGAAACATTTCCTCCCACTCCCATCATAGCACTGGGTGAGACTCGAGCTGTGAGGCACCACCCCTGCTAGGGAAGCTGGAAGAATTCCAGTCTAAGTTCATACAGCTGCTAATGCATGGCAGAGCTGGTATTTCAGGCCAGGTCTGTCAGCTTTAGCACCTGCATACTTAATCACTCTGCAGAATTGCAGAAATTGAGTGCCTAATACCTCTATCAGCTTCCTGAGGAATGATTGATAACTTTTTGCCCGAGAGATATGAGGAAATGTGTATCAGACACCCTTTCAGGTGACCCCTCTCCTGAGGCAGCTGTGAGGAGTGAAGGAGCTAGGCTAACGCTGCCTAGACTTCCTAGCACTCTCTGAGCCATGTGACAATGCCCGGCCTCAGGCTCCTCTTCTGTGAATTGAAGCTGCAACACCTACCTCAGAGAGTTCCTGGTGAGTATGAGATAAGATATTGTAGATGAAATAAACTATAATATACAAGTGTCTGGGTTTACAAGTAATATCAGAAAGAACAATAACTAGCACTTTCACAGGTAATAACCACAGCCCTGAGGCCCTGCTGGACCTTTAAGAGCAGTTCTGTTCCCTGAGGCTGAGCTCTCTGGTGTCTCAGCTCTGTACAGCCTGCTCCCCTTTCCCGGAACATCTTGCTCTTCTATCCCCTCCCCACTTTCCCATTTGCAAACTCTTGTTGATTTTCTGGTCTCAATGAAAGATGTCACGTTCTCTGGAAGACCTTCTTCCTGGACCCCCCCCCCCCAAATATCTAGGTGACGCACCCCTTCTCTGGGCAATCCCACCATGGGTGTGCCATCCCTTTAGTACTAAAATCCTCCATTCATCACCCCATTAGCCCACTTTTCTTCCCTGACAGCCCATCCCTCCAATTTCCAACTAAATTAGAAAGCTCCTGGAGAGTGTGTGTCATATCTTATTTATTATTGTATTTTGAAAGCCTAGAACTGGGCCTCATACCTAACAGACACTTAATATTTAAATATCTGTTAGATGAAGGAAGGTAAAAATATGCCCTCTGAGTCATCAAAGACATTCATTTGTGGCTCCAACAGTTTCAGAGCCAAGTAGGTCTTATTGAATTTCCTGAAAAGTGGTAGTCCAAATACAGCTTAAATATAACAAATCTAGTCACCAACTACCTATAAGCAGATCACAAAGTTCCTTCTTGAAGGGCTTGATAATTCTTTGATTTGCCTCATTGTGCTTGAGAAACATTTGCTGAGTAATTAGTAAACAAACGTAATATACCTTTCCTTGACCAGAAGTGAGGACAGAAGTAACTCATAAATTCTTACTGTTTACCATGACTTAGAGCTGAGCAATGTTCTGTGTTTCATAAAGTATAGAAATTGAGAACAGATCTTTTCCTCTTAAAAAAATATCAAAGTCCTGTATATGTGAGACTTGATGCCAGGAATTATGGGATGGCCGAGATAATCAAGAGTCTACATCCTAGATAATCCTGACTTCGGTTGTATATAGTCTTATACTGAAAGATAATAAACAGTGCACCATCTCCAGCCTTAACTCTGGCTTCTCCTCGAGTCCACAGATTTGTGCTCTGCTCTCATTCTGTACCTCAAGCTGGTCAATGAGAAGTTAATGAACTAAGAAGTCAGTTGAGCCCTTAACATTGACTAGACTGACCAACTACAGATATCCCACAGTGAATGATGGCGGGGGCGGTGTGGGGGGGGGAGGAATTCAGTCTTACAGCAAGTAGTACTAGATGAAATGTCTCCTGCAACACCATGACAAGCAGTTGGGCCATTAAAATTACAAATTGCCACTTACACTAATGTATTTTGTTTGCCTGATGTCCTGGAGCTGTTCATCTCTCTGCCAGAGATGACACAGATATGTGATATCTTGGTTTTATCTTACGCTGGAGTAAGAAAAATAAAGGTTCCTATAAAGTTTTGGATGGCTGGTCCAGGACCCAGCTGTCTTTGTTTATAATACCCAGTGGACTCTGGGCACAAATAATACATTTCCTCCTGAGGAAAAAATGGACATAGAGTTGAAGACATTTTTTCTGTCTGGCTTCCATGTCTTCTTCAGCCTTATTGTAAAGAAGAAGAAACTTTGACTGGTGGGTCCAGGGCTGGGCATCTGGAGTAAAGTGAGCCACTAAGCTCCTTCCCTGGGAATCTAAAATCAAGATTAAGAGATTTTATTGTCAATGTGGTCAGTTTAAGGACAGAATTTATAAACTCAGGATCTGAAAGTGATGATATCTGCCCCACGATCTGTGGAGGAAAGAAAGCCAGAATTAAGTTAGAAAAAAAGGAAAAAAGGAGAGAATAGAAAATGAGAAAGTTCCGACAACATTCCAGTTCTTTTCTGAGATTTGCTACTTATTGTGATTCTATGAGATGCCTCTGTGTCCGCATAATAAATTTCCTCTTTTGCTTAAGTTAGCACAAATTGGCTTCTCTCACTAACTCGTAATTACCAATTACATTTATTCTACTACCAATTTTGTTTAATCTGTTAGTCAGAAGATTCATAAGTAATACACAGGCCACATGGTGGTAAATCTGAATTGTGATAGAAATTTGAAGAGAGGAGACTTCACCAACGTTGCTGGTTAGTGCCAGAGCAGAAATAAAGCCAGGCCTAAAGGTTTGCAGTTCAGTAATTTTCTGACCTCACATTTACATTTAACTTTTATCGTTCTTTGATTTTGTCTAGGTAGCAGATGCCACAGTACTAGGACGTCGTCCAGAAATATGTACTTTCAGAATTAATTAAGATCAGTGGTATACAGGTAAATGTTTAACAGCCGGCTTTGTGTGTGTGTTTTGAAGGTGAGAGCCTTAATGTGTATCATTTGCCAATTCCCGAGATGTAAATATTCATGGCCAGTTTCAAGCTCTCCACATGAAGTCAGCAAATGCACGGTTAGGAAAAGATGCACAGTAGCACACTATTATATAATATTTCTACCACCCACATATAAAAAATGTAAATTACCTCAAGAGCACTGATAATAGTAACATGTAGTAAAATAATTAGGAAGTGACAAGTATTGAATGAGAGTTTATTACTTTTGTTTTAAATATAATGTATTTAATATATTCAAATTTATGCATTTTAATTTTAACAATGGCTGTGTTTAATAACTAACTGGTAAAATTCCTGTAAATTCAACCATTTGCTTTTATAAACTGGCACAATCTGGCTCCAGCACACCACTGATTGAGGTGCATGTTTGTTGGTCAAATGAAATACAGGTTTAATACCGGGTTAATATTATAGCTAATGCAGAGTAATCTCACCTAACCCCTCATTGCTAGTGCTTGATACATACATTCTTTTGTTGTTCTTCCTCATTCAGAAACTTCTCATTTCCCATGGAAGCTGTTCTAAATCTTTATCCATCCTTCTTTCAGACCAAGTGATGCCTCACCTTTTCCAGTGCTCGCTCACCCCACCCCCACACGCCTGCTCTCAGCCTTTTCCTTCCGGACACCAGGCCATTAATTGCAGTCAGCATATCCCAAACCAAACTCATTATTTTCTGCCCGAACTTGCTCTTCTTCCCCTTCTCCACCTATTTTACTGCCTAACCACAAAGAACTATTTGTTCCCTATCTCATTTAATACCACTCCAGTTCACTCTGTTTACCAAGTTGGACCTCTTAGTACGGTGGTTGGCAACTCCAGCTACAATGAAAAATACATGCACCTGGGTAGGGAAGTATAGCAGCAGTTCAGACTTAATTGGTCTGAGGTGCAGCCTGGGTATGGGAGGAGTGGAGGCTTAATGCGAACCACTGCTTTAGTGTCATCTGTAGCATTTATTACTTTTAATTGGCTGCAATAGACCAGTCGATTTCACCTCCAAGATGTCTCTCAAACCCACTGCAGACCTCTATTTCTACTGTCCTTGCTCCATCGCCTCCTCAGCTAGACTACCATGATGGCTTCTTAACTGGTCTCCCCATAGTCAGTCTCTCTTCTTCTAGTATATCCTCTTACAATAACCAGAGTGATCATTCCAAAACACAGGTCTGGTCATGTCTTAACACTCACCGAAAAGCCATTATAGTGGCAAACAATTGCGCCACAATATCTGGATGCCAGAAATATAGCATCTCATTATCTTTCTAAATCAAATTAAATTGACTTTGAGAATCTAGTTCCAGGAGAGTGGCTTATAATTGAGGGTTTTCTTTTCTAGAATGGTACAGGACTCTCAAGGGGCTAAAAAGTCCAGAAAGCGCAGGGAAAGCCCTTCTGGGTCCATCTTCGTCACCAGTGAAGTGCTCTTTATCTAACTTGTGAGGCAGCTCTATTCCCTCAGGTTCAAGCAGGCCACAAAGATCTCTCACCTAGACTTCCGTGCCTCAGAGTCTGGGGTTCAGCTTCTCTGGGTCTAGCACACAGCCACCCTCAATGTGGGTACTGTGCACCAGTGGATGTCCAAGAGTTCACCACTCATGGGCCCCCTACTCTTGAACACTCAGTCCCTTCCCTGTCTTGAGGAAAGTGATGCAGTGGAAGACTTCCTTCTCCCAGAGAAACTAGTTTCAGAGTTCAAGCCCAAATCCTGTTTCCTGAAGGTCCCTTGGACTGGAAAACTGAAACAATCCACTTGGCATAGAGGAGAATCTTGACCCTAGCCTTTTTTGAGCAGGTCGTCTCCCTGGGCTAGGGCTCCCTTTTCCAAAGGTAGAGTCTGGGTGAGCACTGCTAGTGCAACTAGCTAAGACTGTCTGTCCCTTTTCCAGCTTTTATTGTAGACTGATCTGCCATCTCATCAACACAGTCCTCTTTTACTTAACCCTGCAGAGATGCAAACTAAGAGGAGGGAGTGATAGAGTCAGTGATTAAACAATCTTATTGTTAGTTGGTCATGTATTTGCAGAATCCACTATCAACCCAAAAAGAGCTCACGGGAATGGGAGTTTGGGGAGGAGTGTTTCTACTCTATTCACCTGGTCCCTCAGCATCCCTCTTACCTCTTCTAGCCAGTCTCCCTGGGTATGCAGTAGGAACTACCTGTGGTTCTCCAACCATGGACCCTCTTGTGGCCCTAATAACTTTGCTCCTGCTGATCTCTCTGCCTCTAATACCTCCCCTCCCCCTTTCAATACCTGGTCAGCTCATTGTCTTCATTTAACACTCATGTAAATGTCACCTTCTCAAACACTTCCAAAATCATTTCCCAAACACTTGATTCATATCTCCATTTTAGGTCTTATCATGTTCTTATCATTAACATTATACATGTTGCTTCACATACATTCCCCCCACTATTCACATGCACATTTATACAGCAGTCTCCTCTTATCTCTCCCAGTGGATGCCTAAAACTGTGGATACTACTAAATACACACACACACACACACACACACTTATATATTTATATTTATATATACATATATATACACGCATATATACATATATACGTATATATGTGTATATATGTATATACACACATATACACACACTTTATATTTATATATACATATATATACACACATATATATGTATATATGTATATATACACACATATACACACATATATATGTATATATGTATATATACACACACATATATACACACTTTTTTCCCCTATATATATATAATAAAATTTGTAGCTTATCTTTGGCATATCCAAATTGCCAGCATCACTACTCTTCTGCTTTGGGGCCATTATTAAGTAAAATAAGGGTTACTTGAACACAAACACTGTGATACTGTGACAGTCAATCTGATAATTGAGAAGGCTACCAAGTGACTAGCAGGCATTCTCAGGACAGAATGGAACTGAGTGAGATTTTATTACACCACTCAGATTTGCATGCAATTTAAAATTTATGAATTGTTTGTTTCTGGAATTTTCCATTTAATATTTCCAGGCTATGGTTGACCATGGATAACTGGAACCACAGAAAGCAAAACTGTGGATAAGAGGGAGACTAATGCACTAGTGAATTTCTTATAAATAAGAATTGTGTTTTTAAAAATCTTTGTATCTTCAGCAACTTTCACAAATCAAGCATATGTTAGATGGATTCCTAGATTTTAGAGCTGTAAGGGATCTTGGAGGTTATCTAATCCAGTAGTTTTCCAACTCTATTTTAGTTCTGTCATTTCTGTTTTCAAACAAAAGCTTATACAGAAACCCAATATTTAAATGGGTGAGAGCAGAGAAGCTTTAGTTAAAGTGGGTGTCAAAGAGGTCCAAAGACCAACTTCCCAGGTCAAAATTGAAAACCCACAGGTCTCATGCAAGCTTTCATTTTGCTGATGAGACAACCACAGCCAGAGGACATTTCTTTTTCACATAAATCTACCCTACTGAACATTTTAGAAAGTTGTTGCTTTATTCTCTCTAGTCATCTAGGATTATCACAGGCTCACAAAAAGCATCAATGGCCCATTTTTAAAGCTTTCGCGGGATAAACGATTTCTTTTGCCATGTATTATACATCCTATTAATCAATTCTTCAAGGAAGGTGTTTACAGACAAGTTATTACTGTGTCAGGATTGCATAAGCATGTATAGCAATTATTCATGTTTTTTTATTGCTTTAAAATTTTTTCTCCTATAGTATTGTGTGGGTGTTTGTGAAACTAACAGGCTTATATTGGTGCTACGTAGCCCTGCCAGTGTGCCTCAGTGAGCAATTCTGATCTGCAAAAAGACTCTTCCAGGTTGAGGAACCTCAGGAAGTATCATTGGTCTCTTAATACAAGGTCCAATTTGGTTTTGATGTTTTTAAATAATCCAAGAAACTGACCAAAGCACTCCCTTCCTTTAAAAGTCACAGTGCATTGAGATGCAATTCCTTTTGAGGATGGAGGCATTTGCTTATTTTGTCAGATCTGAGGTACTTTGAAATTATAAGGGAAGCCATTGGAAATTCTTAGGGTCAGAATTACCTTGAGGAGTAAATGCATATTGTGAATACTTGCAGAGTGGATAATGTTAATTCTATTACAAATCTTCCTCTTTTTTTTTTTTTTTTTTTGCCATTACTATCACTGATCAGGCCTCACTATCTCTTGCATGGATCATTGATTGCTGTCACCACCTAACAAATTTCTCTGTCATTAGTTTCAACACCCTCTGAACTAGCTTTCCAGCTGCTGCTATAGAAGGCTTCTGCAAACTCATTGTGTCCTTGAGAACGGGTAGTTAGTGACAAAAGGGGGCTTCTGGGTTGCTCATCTTGTTCTGTGTCTCGATTTAGGTTCTTGGTTACATGGATGTGTTTACTTTATGAAAATCCATCAAGCTGTACATTTATGATTGGTACCCTTTTTCTGTTGTTGCGCATTACTCTACTATAGCTGATTTATTTGTCCTGTTAGATTGTGATCCAAGGACACTTCTTTCATCATCTTTGCATCCCAGTATCTAGCACACAGTAGTTATTCTTGTTGAATGCCATAGGAATAAATAATCAAATAAAAAATTTTAAAATAAATGAATAAATAGATGGACAGAATTGAAGATTCAGGTTGCAAGGGCTATAGAATCTTTCCTTGAGCTAAAAGAGTAGATACATAAGAATGGAATTATGAAATTTAGGGGTGGAAGAGGGAGAGCATGTGCTTGACCTGCAAGCAGAAAGGTTGTTTAGAAGTATGGTGTTCGGACAGGAGGAAGGCCGGACTGAAATGAAATGCTTGTGGAGCACCTGCCAGCAGAAACCACACTGAAGTCACCCTGCCCTGCCCACTTTCAGGCCAGCTCCTCTTCTTGACTTCCCTATTTTGGTTTCTGGGGATGCCATCCTCCCATGTTGAATGAACTCAAAAAGAGTCTGGAGGCTTCGGCTAGAAGTAAATGATAAAGAGTTATTCAAAGATCATAAGGTTTGCAAACTGAAAACACAACTAGGCAAAACCCCAGAAGTGTTCTGAGGAAGAAAGAAAAGTTAAGCGTTATTACAGTAAAAAGTGTGTTCTTGAGAATAATCAATCCTGCATTCTTAGCCCTAGAATTGGCCTAGGACAATTATCAGTCAGATATCAGGTGGTCTGAAGGATGAGTGCTAGGTAGTCTTAGAGGCTGGGCACCAGGACATCCGGTCATATCCAGTGGTCTCGATAACTAATGTCGGTAGTCTGGATATGTGAGTCCTTCATGGGGTAATCAGAGGGTTAGCCGGAGGTCTTATGTATATGTAGGCAATGATGCAGGATTGGCAAGTTCAACAGTTTAAGTTCCTAGGCTCATTAAAGCAAGAATAGGATCATTTCCTCATGCCTCAGCCTACTTGATTTTAGTAATTTAGTAGCTTGACTATAGTGTCGCCATTTTATTTCTTCACTCTTTCCTCAGATTTCTGGGGCTGCTGTGCTCCCAGTCACAAAGACATCAAAAGCATTGTTTTTTTTCTCTCTCGTTTATATTTAAGAGAATGTCGGCTGAATAACCAAGTCTGAATAACTATACTTTGCCAGTCTTGAGATCTTTCAAGTAAAAATATTGTTTCAGGAAAAAAGCAGGAAATTCAGTCTGCAACTCAAAACAATTGCACAAGTGCTTCTCCTCTCCTTGAGGCAACCATTGTTCAGTATTTTCTAGAAGAGCTTGACTCGTACTTTCTATTTCATCATACAGGATAGTATTAAATAGACATGTACTCAAGGGTCAAGATTTTAAAAATTAATACTTTTACTGCTTCACAAAGGATATTCTTAAATAAAAATCGCTTTTTTTTTTTTTTAAACTGAGAGTGCACAGTGGTGAAGAATTCAATCACTACCAGTGTAGTTTGGTGCCACTGCCTTAACTCGTGATAATGTGCCAGGAATTTTACCCCTCATTGCTTTTGCACCACCAGTGCAAATGTCAACTTAGGGGAAAAAAAAAATAACATTGTAATCAAGTGAAAGTTCAAACTGCTCACCACATGACAGCCAATAAGTGAGTGACAAGGAGATGGGGCAAGGAGATCAACTTTATTTGGAGAGTCAGCAAGCTGAGAAAATGGCAGACTATCATCCTAAAGAGCCATCTTGAGAAAATACAGAATTTAGGCTTCTTTTATAACAAAGAAAGTGGGGAATGGGAAGGATTTGAGGTCTGGAGACATCTAGATGTTATCAAGGGTCCAAGGCAGATGGTGAAACTTCTTTGCTTTTGGTCAACAAATTCCAGCAGCCACAGTCTCAGTCAGGAGGTTCCTATAAATCTTTTGATAAGCAATCATTATTTTTGTATATACCTTTTTTATCTGCTTGGAGGAAGGGGTAGTTTTGAGCAGGAAGGTCATTTCAATGATTTTTAGGCTACAGATCAGATTTTTTTTTTAATGACTAGCATATCCATGTGCAGAACTAAGCAAAAGTTGCTAACCAACATGTTATGGGAACTGGCTTGAGTAAGATGCAGTCAGAAAGATTGATTATTTTATTCTATTACAACATTTTGGTATTATTATGAAAATGGTTTCGAAAGACCCCCTAGAATAGTCTTGGGGATCAATAGGGGTCCATGAACCACACTGTGTAACAGCTGGACTAGAAGAAAGAAATTGAGAAAACAATAAGATAAGTCATAACTCAACAGCTGATGACCTAGAGTAGGGAGTGGGGGAACTACACGGGAGGCATGAAGACAGAGAGTCCCTGGAAGGAACTGTAGAAGACCCCTAGGGTTGGAACATTTTAAAACTGAAGTTATCTTAAGACATGATGTACCCAGCATATTTGAGTCAGGAGCTGATCTTTTTTTTTTTTAGTAAAATTTTATTTTAAAACTGTATTAGATTAATAGACATTGAGAGTTCCCATATATACCACATCCATTTTTTCCTATTATTAACATATTACATTAGTATAATATATATTACAGATGATGAACCAATATTGATACAATATTATTAAAGTCTCTATTCAGATTTCTTTAGTTTTCTTTTTCATTAAGTTTATTGGAGTAACATCAGTTAATACAATTATATAACGTTCAGGTGTACATTATAATTTGACATCTGTATATTGCACTTTTTTTTTAATGCCTACGGCATCTGGTATTTCTAGGTGGTCTCCCATCTAAGCACTAACAAGGCCTGACCCTGCTTAGTTTCCGCGATCAGATGAGATTGGGCATGTTCAACCCTTAATTCTCATCTAACATCTTTTTTTCTGTTCTAAGATCCCATCCAAGATACCTCATTGCATTTAGTTGTCATGTCTCCTTAGGATCCTCTGGGTTATGACAATTCTGCTCATTTTTTAATACTTTCCTCCTCTACATGACAAGCTTCTTAATAATAATAATTTTTAAAAACTAAATATTAATGGCCAGAGAAAAAGGCAGTCAATAAAAACTTTCTCTTATTGAATTTTGTATATACAATTGTGTCAGGGAAAAATAAATAAATGGTACAATACAAAAAAAGGAAAAACTAATGAGAAATACCTCTTGCTTATGTTAATGTACCCTAAATAGGAAAAACATATATACTTATTAATTTGTTGGAGTAATGAATAATATCATTGTTTCTGTTTTCTTGATTTGTTCTTTAGTTTTTAAATAATCAACAAATTTAAAAAGGTGAAATATTACAAATACCGTATAAGATATTCAAAATCATTAAAATATTTAATATGCAAACTCAATTTCTACTAACTAAAAATATTCTATCTCACAGTTCTTTCTCTATTTCAATTTTTAACTTTTAAGTACAAATAAAACCTTGACATTGTCATATAGAATGGCAGACTTAAAGTAACTCAAGTTCTTACAACCCTGTGCAATCATTATTTATTGCAAATATACTGTTTAAATGCAGGAAATGCAGTACCACAATATTTGGAGACATAAATTGGGTCCTAATGGACTCAAGAAGGATTCTAAACTGAACATATGCTGGGTCTGCCAGAGTGTAGGATGGGGCAACTGTAGAACCAGTTCTCTGAATTAACTTTCATGTAGAATACAATGTTTATTAAGGTGTATGTAATTATAATGCCAATTTTAAGTATTTATTTATTTATGGCTAAAACTTGACAATAAACTACCGCAATTGTTTAGAACTTAGATTATTGACAAAACATTTTTTCAAAGAAGATTATATTATTACCGACATTATTTAGAATTGCCAGCACAGTGTGATAATAAAAAGCAAAGGGATTCTTAGAAGGTTTTTTGTTACTGTTTTTAAGTTCTTGAGAGATAATCCACCCCTTTATTTCCTGTACCTAGGAAGGACTCCTCCCAACACTGGTTCTTGGTCTACCACTGTTTTTAAGAGCCTCTGAAGTGCTGTGACCTGCCTACAATCATTTGCCCTTTACTTCATTTTTACTTTATTATTTTCTACTTTTGATCACGTATGTATTTGGAGGAGGTAGAAATTATTTTTCTATAATTCATCAATTCTGATATGTACATCGTTTTCACTGAATAACATCTCTGAACTTGAGACCCCCTATTGCAATCAGTGGCATCTTATAATTGTTATTAGCCAGATAGATGTCATAGTGCAGTTGGCATTGCTCGCACACATGTGAACTTGGCTTCCTGTGGTATGACCAAACTGCTGCAAACCATCTATGTTTCCATCAACAAACCATTTAAGAATCATGTGAAAAAGAAATATGAGTCCTGCTTGTTTGAAAACCCCTGTTGACACCTTCTGGTGAGATCGACTAATAGAAGAGGAGGCAGGGGCCCGGAGGGAAATTCCAGACACGCCCACGGAGCACCCTGACAGAACAGCGCATCGCTAATGCTCTTGGTGGCAAAGATGACAATATTTTATGGAAAACACAGACATCAATTACTTTCGGTTGAAAAGTAATCTAGGTGAGTTGGCATTGAAATGCAAAGATATTTTAAGATTACCTTAGCCAATTTATTTGTCTATATTTCCCTTTTTATGTTTGAGTGATATGTAATAAAAGCAAGTTGTCTGACCATCTAAGCACTCTTTAAATAAGTATAAAATAAAAAATCTAAGTGATAAGATGGTATTGTGTCATAGATTATTTGGCAGCATTTTTTTTTTCATTCTTAGTGGCACATAAAATGATTATGTATCTTAAAATTGATGGTATCTTAGATTTGATGACTTGTGGTGGTAGTATGTGGATTTAGAGATACCTGAGGTTTTGAAATACAGCCCTCGTGGATAAGAGGACTTTGTTTTTTTCTTTATTGTTTTTTTTCCCAATACTAACATTTGCATATATATCATGAAAGATAAAAAAGATTCAAAAATGAAAAAGAAAGTCCCCCACAAACTTAGTCCCTAGATATATTACGACAAACAGAGTGGTGTATATTCTTTTAAAAACTTACTAAATATATTTTTAAACATATGTTAAATATATTAATTTAATATTTAAATATTTGGTACTTATAAAAGAACATATGTAATGTATATGTAAGTTATAAAGCATAAAACCAATAAGCATGAACTCATGTCCCACTTTAAGAATCAGAGTAACATTCCCATAGCATTGCATTTTCTTACATACTCCCAGCCTCCCCACCAGTGAAACTGATCTTTTTTATTGTTATTTCTCTTGATTTCAGTATAATTTTACTATATATGTGTGAGTCCCTATTTTCTTGCCTTTGAACTTTTAAAAAATAGTGTTATATTGTATATATTCTGCAACTTGCTTTTTGCATTCAACATTTTATTTATGAGATTCATCCATATTAATGCCTATATTTCAGGATTTCTCAACCTTGGCGCTGTTGACTCATTGGACTAGAAAATTGTTGTAGGAGGCTGTCCAGTACATTTTAGTCTCATGTTAAAGCCTGACACATAGTAGCTTCTCATTAAATGTTCTTTCTTTTGTAGCCAATACAGTGACTTGCACATCAAGGTGCTCAATAATATTTGTTGAATGAATGAATGAACTACGCTTTACTTTTTCTGGGAGATCCTATTATGGCTGTACTCTCCTATCTCATCATTCTTGGCTTTTTTTTTTTTTTTCCTGTACCTTTGAATTCTGACTGGATCTGAACTAAATGGTGCCCTTTCACCACAGCTCATCTCCTTGTGAGAAGTCACAAGCAATTAAGGGAGTACTTGACTCATCCAAAGAAGTTAGCTTCTGGTCAGCTCCATCTGAGCATCAAAAGCCAGAATCTTCTGCTCTTCAGGAGAATCCCAAAGTTCTGGATTGAACGGATAGCTTCTGATATTTAAACTTTGGCAAGGAATTACATTTTTTAAACATCAAGCAGGACAATTTGGAAGTGTCTAAGATTGGCTTTGGCCAGCAGGCAGCCAGTTTGCATCCCCTGCTCAGAGCCAGCCACCATGGGCCTGCTTTCATATAACCACGGAGGGAATGGCCCTTGGCCTTGAAAATCAGGCTGTCACAAGGGCTGGTAGGACCACTCTTTCCCTGGAGATTCTCTAGGCTAAAGACTAAGGGAAGGAAAAGAAAGCTAATATTTGTAGATGCACTCACAAAATGCACCCACTATCTCCTTCAGTTCCTATAGCAGCCTTGTGAGGTAGGTGTTATTGCCCCCATTTTGACAGAAACAGACGCTCAGAGAAAGTCCCTCACTTGCTAGAGTTCCACTTTGCTACTAAGTTATAGGACTAGAATTTGAACTAGACTGTTAAACAGTGCCTTATTCCACTCTGTATCCTTCTGTACACAGGCCTGAGCACATAATCGGTGCTCAGTAAGCATTGTTGATTGATGATTAATTGATTAACTGAGTAAAGACATGCTTATGGACATATCTTCTCAACACTTAAACAACAATTTGAAATTCAGTTTGTTTACATCAGATAGACAAAATTTCTATAACAAATAAGAAAAATAGCACGCAGTTACAAATAAATTGAATTATCTGAATTGAGTTATTATTTGAGTTGGTATCTAAGAGATAGAGAGTAAATATTTAAAAGAGTTTCTATTACCTACCAGCTTCTCATAAGCTCTTCCCATTCTCCCTGTTCTTCAGCTTCCAAAAAAGAACATTGATGTGGTAAAAAAAAAAAAAAAAAGTCTCCAATTATCCTTTCACAAGTATATCCCAAATGAATGCCATATACTAGAAACCTTCAGTTAGTGTGACTGGTGATGATGACAATGCTACCTCAACTATGTACTGTGATTAATATCTCAATGTCAGTAGTTCACAATATGAAGCTCAAGTTACAGACTTAATCCAGTGAAAAAATATGAGAGTTATTTATAGTCAAAATACTTGTTGAAAGACTCTCTACCTATAGAAACATACAGGATAGCTCCAGTGGAGGTATATCATCATTTTCCTAGAATTTTGGCAAGAAACTGGTAGAAGTCATGATAGGGCTGGCAACATGGAAAAACATTTCTTCCTCTTGGTGGCATTCAGCCAGCTTCTGACAGTCCTGTGCCAGCTTCCCAGAGCTGCAAATGGCTTGGGGTGATTTTTTTCTTGACTTTATTATCCTAACTCACAGCCTATAGAAGTAATAAAAGAGGAAGCACAATGATGAAATGTGAAGCAATAGCAATGAGCCGTGACCAATTTAAGATGAAGTTCAAAATGCATAACCGAGCAACAGATTTAATCCAAATTCAAGCTGTAGATACTAAGGTGGAAAGGCCTCAAAGAAACTAGTGGCATTAGAAAAATACAAGGAAAAGAACTAGAATATTTCTTTGATTGCAAGTGGGGCCAGACAGACAGGGATTCTTTCTCTTCCCTCTTGGGAGGCTTGAAATGGAAGTCACGGATGATAAAAATTTTTCCGTATAACTCATTGCACTGAAATATTATCTATAGTGATGTCATACAAATATTAAAATATCATGAGACTGAACATAATTTATTCATGCATTCATTTATGAAAATGTCTCGGCACCCATCCTGTCATATTTCTGCCCTCAAATAACTCACAGTCCAGGGAGGGGCTCAGTCATAAAGACAAATAGTTACAAAACAAAACTATAAGTTATAGGAAAAAAGGTGGGGTGCATAGAGGAAGAAACAACCTGACTCCTCCCTTGAGGATGGAAAACTAGGGGAGCACCTGAGAATCTGAGGCTGGGGCATAGTTAGTTGGGCCACCCAAACTAGAAGTTTGGACCAAGTCCAGTATCTATGCAGAAAGCCAAAGTCCAGAGCCAGAATAAAAGTCCTTGGGTGGACAAGACAAAGGGCTCAGTGACAAATCTCAGTGCTGGAGCTCAGGGCCTTGGATCTGGGAAACCAGGGAAGCCAGATTGACCATAATTGCCTAGTATCCCCTGCTGCTCCTACACACCTGTCTCTCCCCTGTGACCTCCCCCAAAATTCAGCAACCAATGGGCCACCAGCATCCCCCAGGATGGAGCTGCATGCTAGGCCTGCTTCTATTTTGATTGCTTTTATATGCTTGTCAGGGGTGTGCTGTGTATGTGGATCAGCCAACTTTGAGGGTTAATGATGTGATAAAGGGAATATTTTGCTCTTTTGTGAGGAGAAGGGAAAATTTTCTCAGAAACATTGATAAGTAGGCAAATGTGAGCTGGTGGAAATAGGGAGTAAAGAGACGAGTGTGCAAAGGCAAGAAGTGTGTGAGGGTCTGGGCTATAGGCTAGAGGGGCCTTGGCTGCCAATGAGCTGAGGCCAGTGGGCTTGAGCCAAGTGAAGGTGTAAGCCACACCACATCCCTATCATCAAATCAAGCAAGTGATAGGTCTTGACCTTCGGATTGTGAGGTTCTTTCAGTGTGAGCAAAAGGAGTTGCCTTGGATAAACTCACTAAGACTTGGGAGAGTGAAGGGGCAGCCACCTTCATTGGCAGCGGAGGGTTTAGGTCAGAGCAACTAGGGTCCCAAATGTTGCAGTAGGAGCCACTCTCCATCCCACGCACTCTTTCTTTCCACAGCCTGGCTGACAAGATTAAACAATCATAGCACTCTTTCCAAACCTAGCCAGTTACTCCCTCACAAGCCTTCTTAGTCCATCATTCTGGGTAGCCACCATGGCTTGAGCAAAGTTGACAATTGTGATGAAACCCAGATTCTGAATTTAACTCTACCATTGACTCACTGGGGCTATCTGGGGCTTAAGCAAGGCTGTTTACCTCTGTAAACGTGTTTCTTCATCTGGTAAATGAAGTGGTTGGGCAGGTAATTAATTGGTTTCCAACCTCATGGCAGGGCTTAGTGGAGTGACAATTTGGGTGAGGAGGGCTGGAAGAGTACAGAAAAAGAAAAGATCCCCGTGAGTCAGTGGCCCTGGAGAGGGTTCTAAGTTAGTAGAATTCATGCTGAAGCTGATGGCTACATTTAGATAAAAAAGCAGGAGGTTGTTCCAAGCAGGCATATTCAGCAAAGGCATGGGAATGAAAATGTGCTGAATAGGGAGAGGGCCCATAAATTAACAATAATCTCATAAATTTCTGTGCTAGATGCATATATTTACTCTCTCAATAAACATTTCCTGTGTCTGACCATGTGTCAGGCATCGTGCTAAGTGCTGAGATCCTACTGTGAATAAAGGACACACACAGAGCCGCCAGTGCTGTAAGCTGCCTCGTTCCCCACACCAAAGCATAAATGGGACTTGGAAGCAGCCTGCCCTGTGGCCCTTCCAGAGGTGATGCATTTTAATGGCTAAGTGAGTACAGCCAAGTCATCTAACGTCTCTCAGCATTTGTGGGGAAGATAAGTGAGGCACTCCATAGAAAAGGCACTTTGTAGACCGGGAACTCCTCCACAGATGTTGTCTATCAATCTTAATTGTAATAATAATGAGAGGATGAGGTTCTGATGGTGGAATTTCAGGTAAGAGCCCTCAAATAGCAGAAAGCACTCAAAGCCCCTGGAAACCAAGGCATCAAAGTAAAGCCAACATTGACCCTTGCTCCCTGACCTGCCACCTTCAATGTTTTGACCCAGTTTTGGCTCCTCCCTTTAAAAGCTCATAGAAATATTGCCTCACTATAATTACAGGCGAGGCTCAGGATCTCTGTTGTAAGAAGAGCTGGTAGAGAAGGGACAATTAACTAAGGCACATAATTGAAGGGTAGATAAATATATCCGGTGGTAGATGAGGCCCCTTCCTATTGGATACTGTTCCCAGTATCTGAGGGCAAAGATAGGAATGTGCTTCATTTAGACCAGAGGATGCTGAGCACTTTATTATTAAAGGCTCCTGTCAAGAAGTGAGGTGCATGTGGATGTGGGCGATAGAGACTTCGGGGTGCCTCCTTCATGGGCTGAGTCAACATGCTCCCTTCCCTACCCTGAGGCTTTCCATGCTGCCAGCAGTGGCTCCATTTAAAACGTCTGCTAATCATGAGATTGGAAGGAACATTTAGGGTAGAGACAGTGTGACTCCTGTCACTGAGCAGAACAATGGAAGGTTCAAAAATAGTAGTATCCGCTTGTGGAAAACCAATAAACATATAATTTCCAGGTAATAACTATCATATAATTAGCTCTCTGCTTTTATATGCCACGGTGGAAATTTGGTCGAGGAGCAACTGTAGCACAGCTTAATAACCACTATACATTCTGCAGCAAAATGAAGATTGTTTTTTTCTAACAAAAAAGGAGGTCCAGAGAGCACCAAGAGTGGCTGAGCCTTGGCCCAATTCATACTGACTGGTGAGCAAGGTTTTCGGGTGAAATAAAAATTCAGAATCTGAAGAGCTGATATTCATTCCAGCTATGCCGTGCCCCATTGTATGAATGCTCCTCTAGCTCTCAGTGTCCTCTAACCCAGCAGTCCCCCAAATTTTTGGCAACAGGGATTGGTGCTTATGAGAATCTAATTAATGCCTGATGATCTGACTGGAGCTGAGGCAGTGATGCTAGCACTGGGGAGAGGCTGCAAACACAGATGAAGCTTTGCTCACTTACCCAGCACTCACTTCCTGCTGTGCGGCCTGGTTCCTAACAGGCCTCAGGCCTTGGACAGACACCGGTCTGTGGCCTTGGAATTGGGGACTCCTGCTGTAACTCATAAATTGATGGTATTGGACTAACTCACGAATTCTCATCACACCCAAGGGGGTGGAAATTGGGGGAGGTGAACAGATCTTAGGTATTACAATGGTTCGTGGCCCTCTAAAGCTCAGTCCTAAGAGGCAAAAATCTTATTCCGTAGTGTTTAATGTAGTTCCCTCATCGGGTTTCCTCCAGTAGCAAATAAACAGCATTGAAAGTAAGTTAATGGAAGATACACAAAACGCTTGCAAGATCAGTGCTGCAAAATGATGACCAATAGAAGGCTGTGATTAAAGGACTTTCTCTTCATTGCTCATTCCATCAAAAAGTCCTATCACCAGAGATGGTTTGTGCCTATCTATCGGTTGACATTTACTGCCTCATTTGTGTTGTTTATGGTTATTTTTCAGTGCTTTTGTGTATAATTGGGCTTTGAGAATTAAATAAAATGGTCTATATTTTATAATTTTATTCTACTAAGTTATTCAATCCATTAATAATTATGTCAAGTGCTGAAAATAAAAATGTCAATGATACCCGAAAGAATATCTAGCCAAACACACGTACACACAGTATATAAATGGACTTATAATATATCTGTGCCATTAAAATTTCATGGGGGCAGTGATTAGTGGGAAAAATGTCTAAAAAGACACTTTGGAAGATAATAATGGGTTGAGAACACCACTCTAAATGACTCTGAGAGTCCTTCCAACTATGAGATTCTGTAGGTCCATGATTGCAAATCATCCTGTGAGTTGGTATCCACTCAGCATAGCAATGTCACTTATTGTCTTGTGAATTTGGGGAGTTTCCTTAACCACTCTGAGCCTTAAATTTCTGATCTGGAATGAATGAATGCACACGTACATGAGTAAATAGCAACATCTCCTTTGCAGAGGAAAAGAAGTAGATTAGTTTGACCAGCATCTTAATTTGTGTTCTCCTTAAAGCAGAGCCTGAGACAAGGACTTGAGTGCTGGTAGTTTTCTGGGTGAGGATCCCAGGAAGCAAGAGTAAGGGAATGGGGAACATAAGACAGAGAATTGAGAAAAGACAGTAAAAGTGTGAGTTGGTTACTGCTGTGGACAGATGGGACTCAATCCTGTTGATGAAACTCCGAAGAATTATATAAAATGCATCCTTTGAAGGATGGGAGATGGGGGCATTTAAGCTCTGATTTTCAGCCTCTTTGGTAGAGGGTTACCCCCAGGGATGCTGTCTCATCTTCACTTCAAGGCTGTCACACATTTAGGCTGAGTGAACTTCTGCAGCTTTGGAGAAAGATTTGTTCTTAATAGACCAGCCATTCCAATACTTTCCTTTTTTTTTTTTTTTTTTCCACTGAAAAGATAGGTGGAGTATGGATTGTCAGCAGCCTGCCCACCATAGCTGGAAAATTGAAGTAAAGGTGTTTTTGTGAGGTTGACTGATTGTCCGGAGGCAGGGCCCTTGTGCAGGTAAGTCCCTCCCTCCAGAGTCTTGTTCTCTGCACCAGAGCTTGGTTATTGAATCTGGGTGTGACTGAGCCCTGCAAATGGAAGTAAAGGTTGTTGGGAAGCTATACCATGGACCTTGATTTAGAATTCCCAAGTTCCTCAAATACATCAGAGGCCAGTTTATTAATATACGATGAGCTATAACTGCAAAGGCTGATCAGCCCATTCTCTCTACAGGTAAGCTACATGAGAAGTCAAATGTGAAACACGAGGGTGTTTGGGGAGTCTGGATTCAGAGCCATGGGAGGGAGACTGAGGTCTTCATGGCAAGAGTCACTAAGCTATGACTGTCTGATGCACCCATTCTTCTTTGGGGGTAGGCTTGCAGGAGGAGTGACCATGAGCCTACCTTCTCCCCTAATAGGGTTGAGGCACATGGTCGGTTTCTGTTCTCTGAGTCCTCACCCCAACTGTCCATACTTCTACTGAGATTTCTTACAGCTGCCAGATTGGGTGCAATTTAACAAAATTTTAGTCAGGTTTCTTAACTGAAATCCCATTCCAGTTCTGCTTCCCAGGAATCACATCCAAAGCACTGTGGCTAGAGTGTGGGGTGAACTCAGTCCTTTTAGTCAAGTGGTTGATGGCATCCACATGCATAGGTTTTTCTAATTTGGCTCTTGGAGCTTATGCTGGCTAGCCATCCCCTGCTCCCTGGCAACACACACACACACACACACACACACACACACACACACCTCCCTAGAAATTTTATCTGCCCTAGCCTCCCTTGCCAGTTTGCTTCTGGTTGACAGGATATAAAGAACAGGAAGAGATATGAGTCATATTTTTTTCTTCCCCCCTATCTCCCTGCCATGATGGCATGTCTTTAACAGTGGCTGCCTCCCTCCACGGCTGTAGCTCCTAACAGGCAGTGCCTTCTTTCAGGTCCAGCTCACACCAGGCTCCATAATACTATTCACTCTTCTTGTCCCTTCAGGCCTGAGGGTGGTAACAGCTTCCTTTTCTCTCTCAGATGCTGATCTCTGAGTGCCCAACATTTCCTGTTGGTTCCCTGAACTCTGCTCACGTCTCTATAAGTAATTCCTTCTGTCATGTGCCTTCATTTGAACCACCTAGGGCAAATTTTACTTATTATAACCCTGATCACTACAGAAGATATCTCTCAAAGTCTTGGTAGGCACGCATGGTAGTTTCCCATAGCTTTATAAGAAGAGTGTTATGTTTTCATGTGACAACATGTGTTAGTGTAAGAGCAAAAAGCAATTGAAACTGACAAGTTTAGAAACCCTGAATAAGTATAACGTGTTTCAAGAAATGTCTCAGTTGGACAGGAGCACACAAATGAGGAGACAATTATGACCATCAGTGACCTTCTCAATGACAAACCAAGGAAGGCGTGCCCATCCGGAAAGTAATCCCATCACATTTCACTTTATGGGAAAATAGAAGTATCAGGTTCAGAAATTAAATAGCTTATCAAATTTTAACTCTCAATCATAGATATTAAAGTTATTAATTATTAAAATTCTAATCATGCATTAAGGTACTTTAAACATTTCAAAATATACTGAGCTTCTAACAAATTAAATTTTACAAAAAGAACATTGGTTGAAACTAATAAAAGTTAATTTCTCTGGGCCTCCTTTTCCCCTTTTGTATGGCAGAACAATTTTTATTATCCTTCTTACTAGTTTAAAAAGTCTAAGTCATTGTATGCCCTCTGCCACTCAGAACAAGGGCAAGTTAATATGTAGTACACATCCATTTGCCAATCATTTATTAAATGCCTACTATGTACCAGGCACAATGCTAGGCTCTGGACATATAAAGATCACTTAGATAAAATCCAGACTCTTGTAAAACTCAGAATCTGGAGAGGACAATAGATTTGTAAATGTAAAATTATAGCATGTCCTGATAAGTGCTCAAATAAAGTTATGATCATGAATAACTTATATTCATGAATAAGGGAGAGCGAAGAAGGTGAAATTTGGTACAGATGTTGAAGAATAGGAAGACCGTTTCAATAAGGGCAGTGGTGTAAGAGCATTCAGTAATGAGGAATTATAGATTTAAAAAACCATGCGTTTGCAGAATAGTAAGCAATGGGGGATTTGAGCCTTAGGGCTTTGAGGGGTGGGGAGGTTTCAATAGTGGGAGATGAGTTGCTGCAGAGGTCCTCTATGGCCTCCTGGAGCTAGAATCCTAAGACATGGGTCTGAATCTTAGTTTTGCTTTTCTTCCTGTGCCCTTAGGCACATCAACCTTTATGAGCCACCACTTCTCTGTCTCTAAAATGAGGACAATAACACACATTTCTTAGTGCTGTTTCAAGGAGTAAATAAGATCATGAATGAGAAGCACCATTTAATTTCCTGCCATACCATTTACTGGTTATGGGATGCTAGGGAAGTTACTTAATCATTCTGAGCTTCAGCTTCCTTCTGAGACAATAATAATGATATTTACATAAAATTATTTTTAGCCTTTCATGGCAAGCTTTTCCCCTCTGCATAATTGGTATGTATCCTTCTTTCTGCTAAGAAGCATTGTGGAAGGAATCAAGTTTTTCTTTCCCCTTGTTGGCTGCAAGGAAGCTCAGAAGCAAGTCTGAAACCCTGTCCCAGTGAAAAAGTGGCCTCTCTTCTGAGTGCGTCCACCATCTCCTCCTTCTGGACTGTACTTGCCATGGTATTGATCTTTAAGTTTGCGCTTTATTTTAAGTATTTATTCTTGATTCTTTTTTCGCTCAACCTACTTCTTTTTCATGAAAATATATATTCTTAAGAGATAGACGTTTTAATGCTTGCAGAATATTCTTATGAATTGAAACACTTTTATTTAACCAATCTCTTGTTGCTAGAAATCTAATAATTTCCTATCATACCCAGACAGAAGATAGAAAGACAGAAAAATGAGAAAATAAAAATAAAGAGGTATACTCATACAGGTATCAAGACCCCAAATTATGGCAGTGTAGCATTAACTATCACCTGGGCCTTTCAATTTATTATTGATTATCATTAATTTTTAATTATATAAATAATATACTGCTACATTCTCCTTATAAAAAATTAAACATTAATGATAAGGCTAAAGTCCTTTTGGAGTCCCTGACCCCAGTATCCTCCCCACCTCCCCAGAGGAAACCATTATCATCAGTTTGATGTGTTTGCAAATGCGTAAGAAAGGTCAAGGAAGTTTACACACCAAACATATATATGTAAGTAAATTCTCTCTCTCTCTCTCTCTCTCTCTCTCTCTCTCTCTCTCTCTCTCTCTCTCTCTCATCTATCTCTCTATCTCTCTATCTCTCTATCTCTCTATCTATCTATCTATCTATCTATCTATCTATCTATTTCCCTCCCTCCCTCCCTCCCTCCCTCCCTATCATCTATCTATCTAATCTATCTATCAATTCCCATAGAAAATGGACTTATCTTTATATTTTACGGTTAATCTGGGCTGTGCCTAGGGTTGCCTTTCACATTCATGATTACTTTTTAAGATTGGCCACATGTATATAAATGTATGTAAGGGAAATAATTTATGAAAGCTACGGGAAAAAATAAATCCATGGGAAATAACTTCACTGAAACTCCACAACCTTCAAGAAAATAGAAAACTTATATCTGCCCAATAGCTTTCAGCTACTTTCTCTTTTTTAATTTAGTCTCTGAGTACAGAGGGCTTTTGGGAGCTACCAAGGCAGTCAACATACTTTGTGCCAGAAAAGTGAAGGTATAAGAAGGAAAGAACCGTGGAGATCACTTCCAACTCTCATTCTACAGATGGATATTTCAAGGCCCAGGGAAGAATAAATGAACTTCCAAGGTCACACAATTCAGTAGCAGCAGGGCTGAGATAGAAACCCAGACTTCTAATACTCTGTCCAGTGCTCTTTTCACACTCACATGCTCAGTTCCTGCTTTCTCTTTGGGAACTTACCCACAGGCCAACCCGTCTGCAATTACTCGGAGGTAATAACACCAACACTTAGACCAATCTTGCACATATACTGCACACATTTCAGAGGATGTGAGAAACTGTGAAATTGAAAGGTATTGTATGGATATGTTCATCCCGATGTTCACAGAGTGCCTTCTCTATGCCAGGATCTGTGGTAGGTGACATAGGGATGCAGAGATGCATCGGACCAGGTGCTGTCCTCTAGGAACTCACAGCCTATTTGAGGACATATGACAAGTACAATAATAGCTGCAGTGCCAAATCTAAAGTGCTAAGTTTCATAGGAGAGGTGGAGTGGGCAGAGAAAGATCAGACACTATTGCATCTAAGAATGGGGAGTTAGAGAAAGCATCTTAGAAGAGGTGGCATTTGAATGGGTCTTAAAGGGTGATTAAGTTAGATGTGGGGCAGTAAATGAAGGAGACTCCAGGCACAGTAAGGCGCAGAGAAAGAAAAGCAAGGAGGGTTTCAGAGAAGGCAGAACTCAGGTTAATGGACAATGCAAGGATGTTCATAAAGGGAGCTGGTGCCAGGCTTAGCTCCTTGCCCTGGAATCATGAGACCCAAATCTTGTTGCCTTCACTAGAGTGTATGTCCCCAGATGAAAGACAGCTGACCTCACACCTCTGAATCCCCTTGATGCCTGGCAAAGTCATACATATATTATCATGGATTATATTATATTGTGTTGTATTCAATTATATTAAAATGATAATATTTAACATTATATTATAAAGCATTAATACATACAAAATACATTAGCTATGCATCCACGTATTTAGAAGGGAGGCGAGAGAGATGTGCAGGGGTAAAGAGGGGAGTAAGTAAACAAACAGGCAAAGAAATTCCTCCTATCTCCCTCTCTTTCCCCTTCCCTGGAGATACTGTGTTTCCTCATTCTAGGACTATAAATAAATTGTCAGTTCAATCTTGTGCAGTAATATGATTGTGTCACAAGTGATTTGACTGCATGCTCTAGTATGATAATCGTTATTTATTACTTCTTAGAAGTTACAAACAGCTTTGCTATTCTCGCCCTCCCAAGGAATGTGTTACTGTAAGGAATCCCTCAGGAACCAAGAAAAAACACTTACCAAATTCACTATTCTTAGGGAAAATACCATCCTCTCTAATGAAGAAGGAAATGTCAATCAAACAATATGAAATATAATTCCTCTCAATTTAGCAAAACTTTTAAACGAATGAGAATATGCACGAACATGATTGGATTATTCCAATTCATATGAATCAAGTATGTATTAAGAACCTTAAAATGTTCATACCCCTGAACAATAATTAATATTTCTACAGATTTATCCAAAAGAAAAAATCTGAAATATTGGTGAGTGTTAAATATAAGGGTGTTCATTTCAGTATTATTCATCATAGAGAAAAATTAGTAATAATAGAAATGTCCAACATGAAGGTTATGATTAAGTAAATTACAGTGTACCCAGCCAGTGGTGTATTATTATGCAGGTCCTACAATGAATATTCATGGGAGAGTTTTTAATGGCATAAAAATATATTCCTGTATGTGTGTGTGTGTGCGCACGTGTGTGTGGTTTGTTTATCCCTAAATACTTTAGTGTGTTTTTTCTAAAAATAAAACCTTTTTTATGTAACAATAATCAAATCAGGAAATTAATAATGATATATCATTATTTGATCCATAGACATAAGCATTTCGTTTAAAACAAAAGGGAAAAAATGTTTCTTCTAGTCAAAGATACAATCTAGGATCACAAGTTACACTTATTTGTCGCGTCTCTTTAGTCTTTAATCTAGAATCCTTTCTTACTCTTTTCTTGTCTTTTATGATTTTTGTACTTTTGAACAGTATAAGTCAGTTATTTTGTAAAAGTTCTTCAATTCGGATTTGTCTGATGTTTCTTCTAGATTAGATTTTGGTTATTCATATATTTTTTTTGTCAGAACTATGACAGAAATACAATGTGTCCTTATCAAATCAGAAGGCACATGATGTCTCCTTATCACATTACTGGTGATGTTAACTTTGATTACTTCGTTCAAGTGGTGACTTGTCAGGTTTCTTCTCTGTAAACTTACTACTTTTCCCTTTATAATTAACAAGCATCTTGTGGGAAGATGCTTGGAGATAATGAAAATATCCTATTTGCTGCAAAATTTTTACCCACTAGTTCTAGCATCTGTTGATGATACTTGTTTGAAACATTTATCACTTTTGTGGTTGCCAAATGGTGGTTTTCTGATTTCATCAATCCTATCTCATTTATTAGTTATAATTCTACCCTAAGGAAGAACTTTTCCTTCTTCCCCATTTATTTATTTATTCATTTTTATATCAGCATAGAGTCTATGAGTTATTATTTATTATATCATTATTTATTTTGATGCTCAAATTGTCTTAGACTTGGCCAATGGGAGCCCTTTCAACTGACCTCTGTGTTCTTTTGATACAATCCCATCATCTTTTCTGGCACTTCCATACTATCTGAAGGAAAAAGATGTTCCAGGCTTATCTTTTACTGTCCATGCCATAGTCTTAGAATCAGTCAGTTCTCCAAATAAGATTGGTTACCTTTACTGGATAATAATGTTTAAGAACCAAGATTTGAGCAATAACTGTTCTCTTTGCTATTAAAATATCATGGCTTCTAGGCCCTAACACAAAAGTTAAGTTCATTCATCATTAGTCTTTCTTGTTTTACACCAAGTTCAGGTAAGTCTATATATTTCCTTGAAAATTAATTGGACTGTATCTTAAAGTAGTATTCCATTCAATTCTAATTTTATTATGATTTTTACCCAACCCAATCATTATTTAGACCTGTGCTTTAATAATTTTAGGTGTGCATAGTTTCTAGCCATCTTTATATTGTCATTGATGCCTACTTTTATTTCTGTATCATCAGTAAATGTTTTGAATTACATTAATTAAAAAAAATTGGCAACTTATTGTGCGGCCTTATAGTCAATTTTTGTCAATGTTCTACTGTGTTTGAAAAATATTCAGAAGACATGGCCAGGAAATACACACACACACATTTATACTCGTTTATCTGAAAATATGTTTTTAATACAATATTAAGTGGAAAAAATACAGAATTATATACATATATATGTATGTATGTATGTTTGTGTGTGTGTACACACACACACACACACACACACACACACACACACACACAGAGTGAGACCATTAGCAACCTTAGAAAAGATAGAGGGATAAGACATATGTTCAAACAAGTAGGGGCTTTCTTTATAGTCCAAAAGTGTGAGAAATCTTTATGAGACTGAAAGCAGACAGATTGGATTAGAGAGGAAAGAAGCAATAGCAGTAGCTGAAATGAAACTTCCAAGATGGGGAAGCAACACCAAGATGTTCCATGTCCAGAGGTCATGGAAGGAAGTGCCCGGGGGAAATCGATAGGGGAATTCATTAGGGAACTGTAGCAGGAACAGCCAGGCCTATTGGGTTTGCATTTCTCCATGTACTTTGTATATAAGAGTTTGGGGGGTAAGTACTTGGATTAATTGGAAAGGGCCATGTACTGAGTGGCTGTAGTCTGGAAGGAATGAAAAACATCCAAGTCTAGAAGACCAGCTGCTGAGGTCCCCACCCAGCAGCAGGTTCTGCCAGTCAAAATAGTACAAAGTACAAGTTCCGGCAGCTGTTTTGCCCCTCCCTAAAAGCAAACTGCTCTATCAGAGGCAGCCATCAGCCAAACGAGACATTACAACTGCAAAAATGCACACAGAGATAAGAATCACCAAATAGTTGAGGTGTGCAATATTATAAAAAGAGATCATAGGTCCAACAAACCAGGTAAATGCACATTTAAGCAGAGTTAGTAGGGTAACTAGAACTAGACTTAAAAATAAAATTATAAACCCTTAGAGATAAAGAAGAGTATTTTATTCATAAAACAGGAATAGCTGGTTGTAAAAACAGAAACAATTAGAGATTTTGTAATGAAAGATATAATTATTGAAATTAAAAACTAGATGGGCTAATAACAAAATGAACACAGTTAAAGAGTGAATCAGGAAACTAGAAGATGAGGTCTATGAATTCTTTTAGAATACAGGACAAAGATTTAGAGACGAATGGTAAAAAGAAAATGTAAAACTATGGGGAATAGATTCAGAAGTGCCAGTATCTATCTAAAAAGAGTTTTAGAAATAAAGGGCAGAGATAATAGAAAGGACAACAATATTTAAAGAAATAATTGCAAAAGATTTCCCAGAATTTAAAAAAAAAAAAAAAAAGCCTTCAGATTGAAAGGGTCCACCAGGTACCAATAAGATAATTTTTTAACCCACATCTGAACTAATCATAGTGAAATTTCAGAATGTCAAGGATAAAAGAAATTTTAAATTAAATGCTCATAGAAAAAATCAGACTTACCTGCTATAAAAAAATGATGTCAACTTTTTTTGAAATATCAGTTCAATATCTTCAAAATAATAACATAAATGGATATTGAAATTTATTACTTAGTAGCCAAATTATTTCTTAAATGTGAAAACGAAATAGAGGAATTTGTGGACATAAAAGTACTCAGAAAGTTGACTCACCTCTCCCTTTCTAAATTCCTTCTGAAAACAAACTAAACAAAACAAAAAACAATTAGATGTTATGCTCCAGTTAAGGAAAAAAATACATCCGAGAAGAAATAGTGTCATACAAAAACCAAAGGTGAACCAAGAATTTAAGAAATCTTGATAAGAAAGTCCTGAAAATTTTACAACATAACAACCTGAAACTAAAATTTCCAATGTCAGCAAAGTAAAATTGTGGAAGGAATATCCCCTCAAAAGTGGAGGGAAATAAAAAAGCTTCTTGTCAATAGTTTTGCCTTGCCATGTGAGAACATGGATACAAATGAATTATTTAAAAAATATATTTGCAAATGTGTATTAAAATCAATTTTAATAAGCACATGAAGAGATGCATAATATCTTTCATTATTAAGAAAATGAAAACCAAAACCATAATGAGATACCACTTCACAATCACTAGAATGGCTATCATAAAAAAAGATAGCTAATAATAAGTATCAGTGTGGATATGGAGAAATTGGAACTCTCATGAGATTGTAAAATGGTACAGCTACTTTGGAAAACAGTTTGGCAATTCCTCAAACTGTTAAATATAGAGTTAGTATATGATCCACCAATTCTGCTCCTGGAATACGCCCAAGAGAAGTGAAAACATATGTCTACACAAAAACTTGTATGCAAATGTTCATAGCAGCATTATTCACAGTAGCTAAAAAAGTAGAAACAATTCAGATGTCCATCAACTGAATGTATAAACAAAATGTGATATACCAGAGAATGGAATATTATTCAACCATAAAAGAAATGAAGTACTGATATATGCTACAACATGAATAAGTGAAAGAAGTTAGACACAAAAGGCCAAATATTGTATTATTTCATTTATATGAAATGAAAGGTTTAGGGGGGCAAAATCATAAAGAGAGAAAGAAGATTAACGGTTGTTAGAGGATAGAGAGAGGGGAGAATGAAGAATTACTGCTAATGGTCATGGGTTTTCTTTCAGGAATGATAAAAATGCTCTGAAGTGAGATACTGGTGATAGTTGGATGACTATGAATACACCAAAAACAGTGAATCGTACAGTAGGAAAGGGTGAATTTAATGGTATATGAATTGTATTTCAATAAACCTGTTGTAAAAAAAATTAGTGTTACAATGGATATTATTCAGGCTATATAAAGGAAAGAAATTCTGACGTATGTTACAACACGGAAGAACCTTGAAGACATTATGCTAAATGAAATAAACCAGTCACAAAAGGAAAGGTATGATTCCACTTAGATGAGGTTCTTAGAGTAGTTGAATTCATAGAGACAGAAAGTAAAGTGCTAGTTGCTAGGAGTTAGGGGACAGGGGAATGCAGAATTAAAGTTAATGGGTACAGAATTTCAGTTGGAGAAGACGAAGTAGTTCTGGAGATGGACAGTGCTGATCTCCATACAATGTGGATGTACTCGATGCCACCTAATTGAAGTCTATTAAATGCTTAAAATGGTAAACTTTATGTACATTTTACCACAATTAAAAAACAAATATTAACAACTAGAATTCTAGAATAGAATATGTAACTTTCAAATTAGTAGATGAAAAAATAGAAGAAATGCAGAAAAAGCATATAAATGAAAAATACAAATAAAATACTCAGGAATAAGGCAAGATTATCGATAATTATTTTAAAAGTGAATGGTTAAACTTACCTATTAAAAGATAGTTTTCATTTTAAATTTAAAAAGTAAAACTATATATCGTTGACAGAAAATAAACTTTTAAAAAATTACACAGAAAATGTGAAAAAAAACACACAGCAAATAATTAACAAAAATATTTTTCAAATACAATAGAACATTGACAAAAAGTGACAGACTGCACAATAAGTTGCCAAATTATTTTTAATTAATGTAATTCAAAACATTTACTGATGATACAGAAATAAAAGTAGGCATCAATGACAATATAAAGATGGCTAAAAACTTACGTACACCTAAAATTTTTAAAGCACAGGTTTAAATAATAAATGAGTTGAAGAAAAATCATAATAAAATTATATATGAATGAAGTACTACTTTGGGATGCAGTCCAATTAATTTTCAAGGAAATATATAGACTTACCTGAACTCGGTGTAAAACAAGAAAGACTAATGATGAATGAACTTAGTTTTTGTGTTAGGGCTTCCATAGCAAATTACCATAAACTAAGCATCTTAAAAAAAAACAAACAGAAATTTGTTGTCTCATAGTTCTGGAGGCTATAAAACTGAAATAAAGGTGACTGCAGGACGATGTTCTCTGGAAAGGCTCTAAGGGGAGGATACTTCCTTGCCTTTTGCTAACTTTTGGTGATTGCAGACAATCACGGCTCTCCTTGGCTTGTAGATGCATCAGTACCATATCCATTATTGTTTTCTATTTGCTACCTTTGTTCTTTGTTCCTATTTGTATGTTTCACTCTTTTTCTGCCTTTTATGGTTTTAATTTAGCATTTTATAAAATTACACTTTTTCTCCTTTCTTCATATATCAGTGAATACTTTTTTTAGTGGTTTCCCTAAAGTTCACAATATGTATTTACAACTAATCCCAGTCCACTTTCAAACAACTTCACAGGTAATATGAGCACTTGTAATACAAAAATAATATGAATTTCTTCATCTTGTCCCTTGTATCATTGCTTATTCATTTCACTTACATATAAGGATACATAAGAATATATATATACACACATATGATATATACATAAGCATACATATCAAAAACATCATTGTTATTATTATTTTGAGTAAACTATTAGTTTAATCTGTTAGATTAGGCAGATCTACTGACAACGAATATCCTCAATTTTTGTTTATCTGAGAAAATCTTCATTTTTTCTTTATTTTTGAAGAATAACTTTGCAAGATACAGAGTTCTATGTTGCTGGGGGTTTTGTTTTTCTCAGCACTTGAAATATTTCACTCCACTCTCTTTTTGCTTGCATGGTTTCTGAGGAAAATTCAGATGTAATTCTTACCTTTGTTCTTCTCTAGGTAAGGTGTTTTTCTCCTCTGGTTTCTTTCAAGTTTTTTCTTTTATCTCTGATTTTCTGTAATTTGAAAGTAATATGCTGAGAGGTAGTTTTTTAATATGTTATTTATCTTGCTTGGTGTTCTCTGAGCTTCTGAGCTCAGTTCTGAGTTTCCTGAATCTTTGGTTTGGTATCTGACATTAATTTGGGGAAATTCTTAGTCATTATTGTTTCAAATATTTTTCTCTTTCTTTCTCTCTTTCTTCTTCTTCTGGTATTCTCATTACCAGTATGTTATGCCTTATGTAGTTGTCCCACAGTCCTTGGATATTCCGTTATGTTTTTTGCAGTCTCTGTTCTCTTTGCTTTTTGGGTTTCAAGGATTCTATTGATATAACCTCTAGCTCAGAGATTCTTTCCTCATTTATGTCCAGTCTACTAATAAGCCCATCAAAGCATTATTCAATTCTGCGGCAGTGTTTTTTTTTTTTTAATCTCTAGCTTTATTTGGGGGTTCAGGGGGGGTGGAATTTGAGGATATCCATCTCTCTGCTTACATTGCCCATCTGTTCTTGTATGCATACTGTCTACTTTATTAGAGTCCTTAGCATATTAATCTTAGCTGTGATAAATTTCCAGTCTGATAATTCCAACATCTCTGCCATGCCTTGTTCTGATACTTGCTTTGTCTCTTCAAGTTGTGCCTTTCGTCTTTATGTATGCTTTGTAATTTTTTCCTAATAGCCAGACATGACATACTGGGTAAAAGGAAATGCTTTATTAAGCATTAAACAAAATTATTTTTTTTAATTAAAACATAATATGCTCTGTACTACAGAAAAAGTATAAAAAAAGACTAAGGGAAATGTACAATAATGTTGAACAATGGTTGCTGCTGGGTGATGTGTTTATGGATGATTTTATTTTCTGCTTTTTTTTTCATTTTCTGTACTTTACACATTTTCTGAAATGGCCATGTGTTACTTTATAATTAGCCATGAAAAATGGAAAAGAAAAATAAAGGGCCTTTTAAAAATCCACTGTCAAATTCAATCTTTAAAGAACATTGTGCTTACTCACCTTCCCCCTAAAGGAGGCCCTGACATTTAGAAACAATATAAAACAGTCTGAAGCACCATTTAATCCTATTACTCTTCTGGACCTCTTACAAACCAGGGATGATCCTTTGGCTTTTAAAATAAATCTCCCAAGGTCATGGGGCTTGTCTGTAACAGAGGGGGATGAAACTCCGAGGCCAGTGCTCCACCCCCTACACCATCTGGCACCTGGGAATTTCATTAAAGAGTGCATGAGCTGGCCAAAGAGCCAAATGTTCAAATTCGTCTTCTTTCTAAGGGAGTATTAGTCCCTCTTAGGATCAGATCACTCCACTAACAAACCACTGCCCCCTCTCTCTGGGCTCAGTCACCTTTTCTGTTAAACCAAGGAGTTGTATTGTTCCTGCAGATCTGGCAACTCAGGTTCCTAAGACAACCTGAACTTCCCCCCCACCCCGACTCCCTTCTCTTCTCTGTTCCCTCAAGGGTTCTGCTTCTTTCTGCTGGCTCTTATGGTCTTGGCAGGCCGTTCCCCATCCTGGTTCTGCCACGAACTCATTTGCTGGATGTCCTTGAGTGAGTCGATGGCTGTCTGGGAACTTCAGTTTGGGCCCAAACCAGAGATTTTCACGTTCTGAGTGGTGCAACCCTAGAGTCTTGAGGAGGGTGGATGGGGCGAGCAGCTTCCTAGGTGTATGTTTTGCATACTGGGGTTCTGGGTAAGATTTCCTTTGAAACAAGCATCTGTTGCTGCAAACCTGCTTGAAAGTCAGTGGGCCAGGAGACTTGGCAAGCCCTTTTCCAGGGCTGACATTCTATTTCTCCCCAGCCATGAACCCTGGATACTGGTAAAGAATGGAAAGATTCCCTGTGCTCAGGACTCCCGCCCGCTTCCAGCAGTAGGGACTGAGCTATTGGAAGCAGAAGCAGCAGACATGGGTGGCGTTAAGATCTGAGAATCTCAGATCAACTCAGCCCACTCAGCCACTTCTCCCTCATCCTCCTCCCCCTCCCCTGTCACCTAGGCAACGGGGCGGGGCACTGGGCCTGCGGTTCCTCTTACCCCTCCCTCTCCACCCACTCAAACTCCAGGACGCGCGTTCTCACCCTTCTGTCTCTGCCCGCAGCTCTTCTGAGTTTTACCTTTAGGGCTGCCTTTTGTGAACATGTAAACCACATTGCAAGCTGGGGGGTAGGGAAAGGTGGAGAGAGAAGCGGGGGACTAACCCCTAAAATAATCCTGGTTTGCAAACCGAATTTGCCTGTTTTCCTGACAGGAATGTTTCAGGCAAAGGGCCTGACCTTGCCAGGGCAGCTTGTGCAGAGTTCTGGGAGGCCTGAATTGGTGCTGGGAAGACCAAGGTCACAGGAGAGTGGGGCGAGCAGAGGAGTTAGGTGCCCCAGTGGTTCTCTGCTCCAGGTGGGAGGGCAGGGGCAAAGGATCTTGGGGTTTAATTTACCTCCAGTTATCTCCATGACCTGGCAGCCAGAGCTGGGGTCCAGGGTAGGGTGGAGTCCCACTGGGCTCACATCAGGGATAAATGGGAGCAAAGGCAAAGGGGATGGGGTAAAGATAGGGAATTTGGAAGGGATGGACAGGGAGTTTTTTGGAAGGAACTCGCTGGAATTTGTGTCTGCAAATGACACAGAAAACCCCCCAATTAAAGGAGTGAGCTCGAGTTCTGAATTTCAAAGGGAAGGCAGGGAGCTGAGCTGAATCTCAGCCTTAAGAGCAGCAAGACCTTGGGCAAGTTTCAGCTACTGGGTTTCTTCAACAATTAAATGGGAGTGGGAAGTGTGTAGACTAGAGTAAGGGTCAAATAAATAAATTCAGCGAAGTTGCAGGGTACAAGAGCAATACACAAAAATCAGTTGTATTTCTATACCCTAGCAATTAAAAACCTTAAAGGAAATTAAGAAAACATTTCCGTTTGTAATAGAACAAAAAGGGATAAATAAGAGGGTGTATGGGAACTCTCTGTACTTTCTGCTCAATTTTTCTGTAAACCTAAAATTTCTCCCTAAAATAGTCTATTAATTTTTTTAAATTTAAAAATAAATTTAACCAAGGAGATGCAACACATACATTGTAGATATTGATGAAAGAAAATAACATTTCATGTTTATGGATTTGAATACACAGTATTGCTAAGATGACAATAGTATGTAAAACAATATATAGATTCAATGCCATTCTTATCAAAATCCTAAAGGCTTTTTTGAAGAAATGAACAAGTTAATCCTAAAATTCATATGAAATTGCAAGGGACTGCAAATAACAAAAACGATCTTGAAAAATAAACGAGTTGCAGGACAAACCCTTCCTCATTTCCAAACTATCATACCATAGTAATCAAAACAGTGGGACTGGCGTAAGGATAGACATATAGATCCATGCAGTAAATTTGAGAGTCCAAGAAGAAACCCATAAACCTACGGTCATTTAATTTTCAAAGGTGTAAAGACCATTTAACACAGAAGGAGTCTCCTCGAAAAATTGTAGTGGGAAACCAAATATCCACATAAAAAACAATAAAGTTTAAACACTGCCTCAGACCATATTTAAAAATTAACTTAATCAACAAAATAATAAGATAACCTGCTGACTGGGAGAAAATATTCACCAATGCTACATGTGATAAGGGGTTAATAGCCAAAATTTATAAAGAATTTATACAACTCAACACCAAAAAGGTAAACAATTCAATTAAAAAATGGGCAGAGGAGCTGACTAAACATTTCTCCAAAGAAGATATTCAGATGGCCAATATACATATGAAAAGATATTCGACATCACTAATTGTCAGAGAAATGCAGATGAAAACGACTATGAGATATCACCTCACATCTGTCAAAATGGCTATCATCAATAAATCAACAAACGACAAGTGCTGGTGAGGATGTGGAGAAAAGGGAACCCTTGTACACTGTTGGTGGGACCGCGAATTGGAATAACCACTATGGAAAACAGTCTGGAGGTCTTTCAAAAAATTAAAAAGAGAACTCTTAAGACTCAGCAATTTCAATTCTGGGTATTTATCTGAAGAAATCCAAAACACTAATTCAAAAAGATATATGTACCCTTATGTTCACTGCAATGCTGTTTACAATAACCAAGCTATGGAAGCATCCTAAGTGCCCACCAATAGATGATTGAATAAAGAAGATGTGTAACACGTATGCAAAGGAATAATACTCACGAACAAAAAAAAGAATGAAATCCTACCATTTGCGACAACACAGATGGCCCTAGAGGGTATTAAGTGAAATATGTTAGAGAAAGACAACTACCTTGTCATTCCACTTATATGTGGAATCTAAAAAGCAAAATAAACAAAGAAACAAAACAGAAACAGATGAATACAGGGAACAAACTGATGGTTGCCAGATGGGAAGGGTGTCGGAGGACTGGGTGGTAAAGGTAAAGAGATTAAGAAGTACAAATTGCCAGTTACAAAATAGTCCTGGGGATGTAAAGTACAGCACAGGGAATATAGTCAATAATATTGTAAAACTATGTATAGTGCCTACTGGGTACTAGACTAACTGGGGGGGGGATCACTTGGCAAATTATATAAATGTTTAATCACTATGCTGTACACCTAAAACAATATGAGAAATATATCTTGGTCATCTGTATGACAAAATATGTATTTCTTATAAATTAGAATATGTATTTCTTATAAATCAGAATATCACAGGAACCAATCTGCCTGGCTTTGATTCCTGCATCTATACTTATTAGCTATTTCCTGGAGGTTAAGTTTTCAAACTGTCTGTCCATTGGGGGTTAATAATACTAATTAATAATACTACTTATGGCATGGTGACGTTGTAAAGATTAAATGCATATATTGGAGTAAAGTGCTTAGAACAATGCCTGGCATATAGAAAGCTCTCAATAATTAATCTTATTGTCATTCTAGAATTACAGCGGCCCCTTTCATCGTCAGATTCAAAACAGTTAACCCTATGTTTACTGAGAATCTCTTATTGAGGAGGGTCCAAGAAACGGCCTTGGATGACAAACATGCCCTTTATCCTGGTTTCTCCTCTCGTACACATGGCTGTGGCAAACCAAGGTTATTCTCTCCAAAATGTCCGCATAATTTGGTTGTCTTGAGTATTTTCCGAACTGCTGGTCTTAAAATTAACTGGATGAGTTGCAAGCAGCTGCAAACATTTTAAACAATGAAAAAGAAAAGTACGTCATAGGTAAAATTTAAGCTAGGCATTCACCACTGTTTGTTAAACTACTGTTTTAGCGTGCATCACTGTGCTCTAGGGAGCACCTATGTACCAGGTTGTGATATAACATCTATTTCTTTGTGAAGGTTGCAGTTTAAAAAGATTGAAGGCCACGACCAGGTAACACCCAGGGACTTTCCGAAGGCCCCTGCACTAAGCCAAGAAGGGCTACCTGCCTTGGAAAAACAGTCTTGATTTGGTGTGCAGTACCGAATGATCTTAAGCAATTTGCCCATCCCCTAGAAAGCTGGGACAGTGGTCTGCTCTGGGGACTGGAGTCAGGGAAGAGGGAAGATTCTTCTCTGGAAAGTGAGGAGATTCAAATGGTGGGATAGATATCATGATACTTGAATCAAGTCATCAGAACTTGGAAGACTCCACTCCATACACATCCACACTAGTATCATTTAAGCACAAACCAAGGGCCTGCCTCAGGTGTTTAGTTGTCTCTTTCACAGTATTTTGTATTTTTCGGGCTGTCTTATTCCCCAGGATTGTTGTGTGGCTCCAGAACACCCTCCCCCCTGCCCCTACTTTTGTAATAAACCATGCAGACTCATTTAAAACTACTGGCTTTCCTGTTCTTCCTACCCTCTCCCAAAGATGTCACCTGCTCCCTTGGTTCTAGCTCCTCCTGGCAGCTTTGGCTCTACAAAGACTCCCCTCTCCTCACCCCCCCACCGCCCCCCCCCCCCACGCCAGTATGAAAGACTAGCACCCCCTCCCCTATACAAAGACTCACCAGAGGTCTAGAGTTATTGCCACCACCCTGGGCAAGGGCTGCCTGCTTTGTGGAAAGGGGGTTCTGGAGATTTCCCAGGTGGAATTATGTCAGAGAAAAAGGTGGCAAAAGAGTTGAAAATGTTGTTGAAAATGTGAGGAGTTGACACACCTGGACAATTACTTGGTCTTGCTTAATCCAGAATAAAGTGAGTGGGAAGTGAAGTTGCCTTCTAGAGCTTGGGACCTCAAGCTCCTACTCTCACTATATCCTCACTTGGGTCCTTTGGCGAGAGTATGGCAATTTTAGGTAGCCAGGACATCAAAAGCCATAGGAAGGGAATTTGACAGCTGGAGAAGGATAGATTGAGACCCAGTATTTAAGGATTATGCATGTATTTCAAAGGGGATTCATCCATTTGGAGGCTTTAAATCTAGTCCTTACAATAAGCTGAGCATCACCTATGTTGACCACATCTTTGCTTCAAATAGCTGATAAGCCATGATCACAGACTCTTCACCTCTTGAAGTCCCATCTGCTTCATCAGCAAAATGGTTCTAATAATATCTTTCATAGGAGGTTGTGAGGATAAAATAAACTAACATGTGGAAATACCCTCGTGCAGTGCCTAAAGCAAAATTGGCACGCCTCAGATGGGTCAGTTATCCCAATATCTCTGCAATGATAGTACATTTTGTAATTGATATCACATTTTATAATTTGGTTGAAAATTAGTGAGAACACATGAGGCAGAATCACTCATGCCCCAACTATGCTTGAAAAGAAAGAACTATATAAAGACTTATAAGACCCTACTTTTCACTTCCCACATTAGCAATTTGCTGCATATTTTTTCTTCAAGTTTAAATGGATCTACCTATTGATCACTCTCTATCTCTTCATGCTTTTTTTTTTAAAGCACAGTAGTTGAATCATGCTATCTATCTGTCTAATTTTTCAACTTGCTTTTTTTCACCTAATAGATCATAAACAATGTATGAATTCAGGCATTTCCTTACTGAGTGTTATCTGTCTTCTTAGTTGTTTTCCTAAACTAAGGTCAATCATCATTTTATTTTGGAAGTTTGTATTTTCTCCTTCGTGAAGTGATGGTTCAATATTTAACTCACTCTTCTTTTGGGCTTTTCATATTTTTCTTATTAAATCATAGAGCACTTTTTGCATAGAAAGGACATTTATTTTTGTTCTGTGACATGTGTTGCAAGTATTTTTCTCTACTCTGTCATTGCCTTCTGACTTTATTTATTTGCCATTCGAAAGTTTTAAATATTTTATGTGTCCGTTTTTCCTTATGGCTTCTGGATTTCTTTTCTGGATTCTTTCAAAAGCCTTTCTTTTCTGCTTTTCCTTAGTCCATTGCTATGTTATTTATCCATTCCTCAGTGACAGTTGGCAATGAATGTCCTCATTGAGTCCGACTTCGTCTCTTAACACCAGCACCTTGGGTTCTTGTCTGTCAATACGATGTAATAATGCCTGGTGCTGGGAAGTATTACACTGTGTCAGAAGAACACAGAGAAAGACAAGTGTGAAGGAGCCAAGACAGTCTGAAAGATGGCAGTGAAAGAAGCCTAGTGAGTCTACGGCCATGCCACCCTGAACATGCCGGATCTTGTCTGATCTCAGAAATTAAGCAGGGTCAGGCCTGGTTAGTACTTGAATGAAAGACCACTAGGAATACCAGGTGCTGTAGGCGTCAAAAAAGAAAGAAAGAAGCGTAGTGGCCCATGGATATAGAGAACAACCTGATGGTTGCCCAGAGGAGAGGGATGAGGGATGGGAATAAAAATTATTTTATTTTAAAAATTGAAATAAAATCCAATTCAATAATTCAACAATTTATGTGGGCATAACTGATGATTAAAATAGGGAAAAATAGACATTGGATCTTGATTCACACCATTCACAAAAAAAAATCTATTTCAAATAGATGAAAAGAAGTATAAGGAAAAAAGCAGAGCGGGAGTTGGAGCTGAAGGGTTGAGAAAGCAGAGGTGAGAAGGGAGAGGAAATCCATGACCTTGAATTAAGCATCTAAAAGTCATGCTACCTGATGCTCTGAGTAAGAACTTTAGAGCCAACATCTTGAAAAAGAATTTTGTTTAACTTTTTTCAAAACTTATTTCATTCTTTATAAGTCCTACAAAGTGGCTGGTCTTCACACCTGAGAGGCAATATAAAAACCTCCTGCCAGACCTGAAAGGAAAGGAAAAGAAATTGGAAAATAGGACCTCAGCTCAAAAGTATGTCTCCTCTAGAGTGAATTTTAATATATATTCCAGGCTCCATAGATCAAATGCTTAAATAAAAAAAAGAAAGAAGAAAGAAAGAAAGAAAGAAAGAAAGAAAGAAAGAAAGAAAGAAAGAAAGAAAGAAAGAAAGAAAGAGAAAGAAAGAATGAAAGAAAGGATACTCTAGTTATAGCAAACCTGAGTTCCTTACCTCTCCACAGTACACCTTCCTAAGCAAACAAAAACAGCCCCATAGCCACAGACACAGGGGCACCTATGCTGATCTATCTCTCTCCCTAAAGCCCTGGAGGTAAATAGGACATGGTTTAGGGGTCTTTTGGGATCACTGCATCTCTGATGTGTGGAGCATTGCCTAATGGCTTCTGGCATCCTTTCCCCTGATTCTGGGGCTTCGCCCTCAGGAAAAAGCTACTCTCTGTCTTTGCTATTACTCTTCCTACAGTCTTGCTCTACCTTGGGACTTCAGCTCACTGCCTTCTCTGTGTACTTCTGCAGGCTTCTTCCTCCTCCCCAGCATCCTCAGTATGGGATGTGCTCTTGAGAATCACGTTTAACTCTCCAAAAGAGAGGGTCTGATTGATTCAGTTAGTTACTGGTGTCCTTTAGGGGCTGTCTCTTTGGCTTTTGGTTGATCTTTAGCCAATTCTTCTTGGGTTTGTTGCCCACTCCCGCTCCTTGATGGCAGGGTCAGACAGCTAGCTTCCCTCAAAAGGAGATCCACATGGGCATTAAGGATCCAAGAATAAAAAAAGCTACTTTCCAAAATTGACTCTTTCCAGCAGCGTACAACAAAATTTGACATCTGGCTACCCAGTTTATAGTAAATTAGAAGCAGGTAAGAATAAAGAGAGGAAATGGAAGATGAGAAAGCATTTACAGTCATTATTAGCCAACCATTATTTTTCTTTATTTATTTTTTAGCTTGACTGTATTGCTGAGAAGCTAGGGAGGAACAGGGTAAGTGAGGGGCTCCACCAAAACTCCTGTTGTTGAACAAGACAGTTAGGTCCCAGGTCTGGAAGTCAGAAGATCAGTGTCCCATCCCTTTTAGGTGAGGCCTTTGCTACTTGGGGCAGAGGTAGGAAATGGCCTTTGCTGTTTTGCCCCAGGGTCTCCAGCTGAGAGCTCAGAGTTGAGGCAAACCTTGTTCGCAGGTCAATGTCAAACAGAACTCCTCCCAGCTTTTTGGAGACTGGAGTGACTACTTCAGAGCAGCTTTCACAGGTATTTCCACAAAGAACGAATGCTTCTTCCAAATCCTGATTCTTGAGCTATGGGGTTGCCTCAGGACCACCTCTAACTCTGACATGAGTGGGCCTCCATACTCTAGACAAATATTATTAATCAACCAATATTAATTAATATTTCAACACATTTTTAATCAACCAATATTAGTTAACATTTCAACACATTTCAACAATATTTCTCACTTTCAAAGTAATAAAATATGGTTGCTAAAAGCCTATACTGAGGAAACAGGCCAAAAATTATAATACAAAAAAAAGTATAATTGAGATATAAGAACTCAAGAAGCTACCAGTTGGGACCATTTAGGGCCAAGGAAAGTCTTGCCCCTTCAGTCACCCCAGGCTAACCCTGTCTTACTGCACCGAATAATAATCGAGATTCAGAATAAATCTGAGCCATGGAAATGTTAAGCTAGGTTCTAAAGACTATACTCAGTGGTTAAGAACAACTTAAGTTTCTGATTATTGATCTGTCAACTCCTCTTTGTTTCATTAACTAAAGTCAACAACAGGCCAACCACTTGTATAATCTCTGTGTGGATATCGGACTTTTAATGCTTTTTCATAGTCTATCACAGACAGTCTTGGGACTGTGCCTTTAGACATGGCATAAATTCCAACTGTAGATGTCAAAACATGTTTATGTTCCACACCCATCATCTTCACCAATAACAACAGCTCTGCTGCTGCTGCTGCTGCTGCTGCTATTAAAAATAGCACCTACTGGGTCCCAGCACTGTTCTAGGCACATTACATAGGTGAATCCTTTTGACAGCTTTATAATAGTATTACACCCAAGCTAGGTGCCCGTGAAGGTATACTGGCGAGGGTATCCAGGCTAAGAATAGAAAATGAAATGACACTTTCTAATCCTCCAGGCTGGTTGGGAAGCAGTTTAACTGAGTGGTTCCTGCTCGAGCTCTCTCATTTTGGTTCTCCTTGAATATTTACAAAGTTGTTTTTGTTGATGTTGTTGAAATTACGGGAGAGAGTATTAAAAAGAAGCAGCAGTGCCTGGGGGCAGGAGGGGTGGGATTAAGAGTAAGAAATGTTCACTTGGGGAACAAACTCAAGGCTGGGCCAGCCTATTCCTCCTACCCTGCCTCTCTGTGCTCTCAATAAGGCTCATTCTAGAGCGGACCTTGTAGGTCCTGGGTTTTACTGTTATGAGGGAAGCAAGGTCCCTCCCATATTTACAGGACACACATTTGCCAGAGAATTCAACTCAGGAAATTCTCAATCACCATTTTTTTTGAGATTTTTCTAAGCTCAATCTTGTATCTATTCAGATTTTTAGCAATCTTTCAGATTTTACCATTTTTTAAATGCAGGATTGTTATTAAAAACAACCATACCTAACAATTCCGCATTGTTTCTAAGCTGTATGTGTCACTTAGGATCCTTGCAAGGGATCGGCGTAATTTGAGGAGAGTTTAATGAAGGACTGTTTACAAAAGTATGAAGGAAGAGTTTAGGGAAACTATCAAGGGATAGCACAGCACCCTGGAGCTAGCAACAGTGAGGAGCAGTTACTAGCCTTGGGCTTGGAAGTGACTAGTACTAAGACAGGGGATGTATGGACAGGGTCCTTTTTTTTTTTTTTTTTTTTTTTTTTTTCCTTAGGTAGAGGCACAAAGGCAAATAAATCATGGTGACCTAGAGAGGAAATCAAGAAAATATGTATCTCTCTTCACTTTCCTTTGACCCTCTTATCTCCTACTATTATTTTCCATTTAACAAACCCCACCAGAAGCCTGAGTGCAAGAGATATATATAGCCCACAGAGGTCAGTCTCCTGAAACAGAATAGAGTGGGAAAAAATGAGGGGCGGATATAGAAGGGCAAATAGTATATGTCCAGTGCTTTTGTTATTATTGACAACAATATTAAAATACGAATATTATGATAGTAATAATGCAATAACAACAATATTAATAACAGCTTCCATTTGAGCCCCTGCTTTATGCCCTTTACACCAATCTTGTCTTATACAGGTAAGAAAATGATGGTTTACAAGCTACTGTGCTTCCCAGTGTCCCTGTAGAGTAGAAGTTAAGATTACCCTCTGAGAATAAAATTCATAAGAATTAAAACAAAAAAGGATGATCTCAGCCATCTAAGATATATTAGTTATCTGTTGCTGCTAATGAATTACCCTAAAACTTAGTAGTGTAAAATCATAAACACTACTGTGAGTCAGGAACAGCTTGGCTGGGTGGTTCTAGCTCAAGGTCTCTTGCCAAGAGGTTGTCCATGGCTGTAGTCATCTGAAGGCTGGGTTTCAGCTGAAGGATCCACTTCCTGTGTGACTCAGTCACCCGCCTTGCAAGTTAGTGCTGGTTTTTAGCATGAGACTTCACTTCTTCCTCATACGGACTTTGCCACAGGACCACAGGACCGGTAAGTAAGTCCTCAGACCATGGCATCCGGCTTTTCCCAAAGTGAGTGATCCAAGAAAGCAAAGCAGGGAGAAACTACAGTGCTTTTATGACCTAGTCTCACAAGTTACACATCATCACTTCTGCCATGTGTTGTTCATTAGAAGTAAGCCACAAAGCCCAGCCTACACTCAAGGGGTAGGGGTGGGAATTAAACTCTATCTTTTAAAGAGAAGATTAATAAAGAATTGGTGGACGTACTTTAAAACCAGCATATATTACGATAACAATAAAAAAGATACTGTGACTCTATGATTGAAGAGTTTGGAGAAGACTTGAAACTACACTGAAACTTGACCATCACCAAACAGAATGAAGTCTTGTGCTCTGTCTGAACAAATAACATGTTAACAGAAGGGGGCTAGTTTCCAAGGTAGCTATGAAAAGATGGCTCAGAGGATAATACTGTGCAGAGAATGGTGAACCCAATGGACACAAATTATCTGATAAAAGAAGAAACATACACAGTTTGGGGACAAACTGAGTATTGTGTAGTATGAAATATGTCAGGATTATCCATTCCCTTGGATGGGAGATGCCTTCTAGGAAGGCAGTATCCTGGCAATAGACCTGAGGATTTCAGTAAATCTAAAGAATCACTTTCATTTAATATCTAATTTAATTAATTGCTAATTTTGGATACCCATCAGTGTCATATTAGTATGGCTAACGTAATGTGGGCCTGAGCATTTTCAGACCTGCAAAGCTAAGGACTGGATAGACTCATGAAAGTAGAGATTCCACCCTGCAGAAAAATCACTGTCTTGAGTGATAGCCTCATCTCACCATTCCTTTAGTTATTGCAGAGTGTCTTCTACAAAAATTCACGTACATTTTGCTTCCTTGTACCCCTGAAAGCCAGATGAGCCATGAGCAGCTTTACAGGAGCCACCTGTGAAAATTCAGGTCTGATCTGGATATACAGCCTCAATATGTGCCACCAGTGTTTCTGTCAATACCTGGAGAATACAGACTTCACCAAACTAGACTAAGTGATCTTCCGTGAATGGATTGACCAAGACATCTACCAGTTGAAAAAAACAATGCTAGCTCTTTATACATAAAAAAATTTTAAACAACTTTCAAAAAATTAGTGTGACAACAGGGCACTGTTTATGACATCAAAAATAGTGCGAACAACCCAAATGTTCAGCAATATGGGACTGGAAGCATAAACTATGTTATAACCACACAGTGGGCTACTATTTAGTTGTAAACAGGAATGAGGAAGATTTTTATAATCAGTATTTTCGAAAAGAACTTCCCGCAACAATGGAAATAGTCTACTCTGTCCAACATGGTAGCCAGCAGTCACATGTAGCTATTGAACACTTGAAATGTGATGAGTTCAGCCAAGAAATTCAATTTTAATTTTATTAATTTTAGTTTAAATAACTGTATGTGGCTAGGAGGCCATCGTATTGGACAGTGCTCCTCAATACACTGATATTACATGATCTCCAGGACAGATTGTTAAGTGAAAAAAACAATGTACAAGAAGTACAGACCAGTGTATAAATGAATGTTATTTTTAAGGAGATAAAAAATGTATTTATATTTACATGAATTTGCACAAAACCACTGAAAAGATAAATAGTAATGATTACTTCTTGGACAAGAAGAATAAGGTAGATGGGCATGGAGTGAAAGTGAGACTTCTCAGTGTATACTGTTTAATATTATTTAGATTTTTAAACCATATGACTGTATGTATCACTTACCAAATAAAATAGAATAAGCTAAAATAAAATTAAAATTTAAAGATAAAGCAGGGGGGAAATTCATGTAAGGAAATACTTAGCATATAAATGTTAAGAATAGATCTTCCTTTTAGGTACTCATTGACTTTCTACATCAGATAAAGGAAGATATATAGATCCGCGCCCCCCCCCCCCTTTTTATTACCTTAGTTGACTGGTAAGGCAGAGCAAAATTTAGTGCTTAACTATCATGTCTTCTATGTATCTAGATTTCTAGTATAACACCCCATCTTCACAGTCCTATTCCTTATCTATCTTTTGTTAATTTATCTCTCTTTTGGACTTTCATTGTAAGCCTACTCTAATTGTTGCTGAGGCAAAATATTCGAAAAAGAAAGAAAAGAATAAACATAAATACTTGATTTAAGAAAACAAGAGAGTAAGCACTTTTGCACATTTCTGATTGGAGTTTAAAACTATAAAATCTTTTTAGAATGTAATTTAGAGTATCTGTCAATTATTTAAGCATACATAGTCTTTGGTTCAACAATTCTAAAAATTTGTCTTACAAAAATAATGGCAAAAATGTGTAAGATGTAAGTACAAGGGAAATTCATTATTGCTTACAAATAATAATGAAAAATTACAACCAATCAAAATGTCCATCAATAAGGGAATCATTAATTATGAAAAAATATGCAATAGCTAAAAAGAGTGAGCTAGACCTGTGTTTATCGGCATGTAATAATGATGAAGTTTGGAACATGTAATAATGATGAAGTTTGGAACAATAAGTATTTCCTCAAACTCTTTGGTCTCAGGACTCTTTTATACTCATTAATTAATGAGGATCCCAAAGAGCTTTTGTTATGTGGGTTATGTCTATTGGTATTTACCATATTAGAAATGAAAATGAAGGCTTTTCAAAAACGTACTTATTAATGTATTTAAAGTAATATAAGAAACTCATTACATGTTTACATAAGTCACATTTTTATGAAAATGAACTACATTAAATCATAATTTATTGTGAATACTGGCATTGCCTCACATTCCTGCAAATATATACAATATCTGGCATAATTGAAGTCAGCTGGATTTTCATATATGCTTCTGCATTCATTCTGTTGTGATATATTGTTTTGGTTGAAGTACAGGAAGAAAATGTAGCCTCATGTACATATGTAGTTGGACAAGGGAGGATTATTCTAATAACCTTTTTCAGATAATTGTGGATATTCTTTATGGCTGGTCACCAAAATTCAACATGTGGTAGTTTCTTAAAGGTTAGGTGCAATGTGGATTCTGAAATTATGTCAATGAACTTTTCCTACTCTGTTACATTAAAATCCATTGGTCTTTCACTTAAATGATTCTTTTTCCCATGCATGATTTTGTAACATCATGCATTGGTCATTTGAAAAATACTGGTTCACTGAATTATATACGTCTTTATAATATTGACACATTTTATTAATAATATTTTTTAAAATCACATTTCTTAATATCACCACCAATCTCATCACTTAAGTCTTTAAGTGTTGGGAAGATATCCAGCTCACAACAGTGAATATAAGTCATAGGGCACCCTTTGAAAACTGATGTGGCATAGAATTTCTTTTTTGTTTGAAAAAATTCTAATTTTTGCTTGAAAGTTTGAATTTCATTACTTGTAATAAATACTGTCGGTTTTCCCTGAAAAGACAGGCTCATTTCATTTACTTTTGAGAAAATGTTTGAAAAATTTCTAAATTTGAGCTACCACAATTTGCCTGTTAGTCATTCTTTCAAGTAAAAATGGTGTTCCATGAAAAAAAGAATAGTTGAATTTAGTTTGCAAGTCAAACAATTTCACAAGTGTTACTCTTCTGGTTGGAATGCAGCTGAAGTGCTCTGAGTGTACTTCTCATCTCATTATACAGAATCTTAAAGACAGGTATTCCAGGGTTGAAATTTAATAAAATGAATCATCGAGGGCATTCTTAGGAAAACCAGTACTTCTGTTATTTTCAGTGTCTGGTGGTGAAGGAGATAATGACCACTAGGACAGTTTGGTGCCAGTACCTTGATGGAAGGCATCAGCAGTTTCACCCACTTTTCATTTTTGTAACATTAGTGCGAATGTCAAAACTGCGGAAAAAAAAATAAAAGCAAATAATGTCTTGCTATTATAAAAATAACTTTGGCTTTGTGGACACTCTGAAATGGTCTCAGGGACCTACAGGAATTCATAAGATCGCCCTTTAGTGTTGACAGTAGCTACCTGTAGCAGTAGCAAGTGATAAAGTGTTTACTTTTACTTTATATTCTTTTCTATTTTTTAAACTTTTACAATGAGTATGTATTTCTTAAGTAATTAAAAACACTAAAGAAAGAAAAAGATTAAATTAAATTTAAATTATAAACAATTTCAATACACTCCAAGAATGTAAAATGCCCTTAGAACTATGTTCACATTGAAAATATGAAGAGATTAGAAACATAAAGCAGGGAGCTTAAATTATTCAAAAACAAAACAAGACAAAACAGAAACCTCACCATGAGAAATACCTCATTTCCCACAGGGCTGGAGGAAGGAAGTGTTGCTGTGCATGAAAGCTAAAGTATCCACCAGACCCAGGTAGCTGAAGTGAATGACCCAGCCGATACCTTTAGATACACTTTGAAAATAAATCTAAAACACATTCTCTCTAGAAGGCAACAGGATTAGACTCGAAGAGTGATTTGACACTTAGAAAGCTCACAACTTCCTTTCCAGAGAAAAGAGAAAATCAGGCACAGGACCTGGGGCCTACGAAGCAGGTATTAAGTTTCTCTTCGGTGCCTTTCCCAGCTCCGTGCCCTCCTCCCTCTAAACTGGGCCCCAGTCACCTCTTGCCTTTGCAGAATCCAGTGCCTTTCTGATCTCCTCTCCTCTGCCTCCCTACTTAAACTTCTTGGTGTCAAAAACCATGATATCAGTCATCTATGCCCTAGCATAAATCAGCCTCCTTTTCTGAGCTCCCTCCCCTGGTGCATTTGCTTGTTAGGCAGATCTCTGATGGTGGAATAAAAGGCTGGGTGCTATGCAAGGCAACTTAGGCATCATTAGCAATTGATGGGGAAGCCTCTGAAATCATGCTCCATGAGTGGGTACCTTAAGCAAAATTTTTTCTTTCTGCTCTGTGACATCAAAGTAGATACTGCCCTTTTCTGGCCTCTGTAAACCGAGTGGGCTGGACTAATGACCTCCAAAGTGGCGCCTGTTCCAGGGCTCTGTGACTGAGCTCCTTTAATGCAGGGTAGTGCTATGGAGGCCTGGGGAACTGGCATCTTGTTTTCAGTTCCCGAATTAAAAGATATTCAGAGGAAGCTCAACACACACTCCCTGCAGTTTGCCCCCCTCCCCTTCTCTTCCTCATGACCTGTGTCTCCAGGGGGAAGATCAAACAAAGAGGTTGCGGAGGGTGGTGGAATGCTGTGTTTGGTTAAGTCCCAGGCTGGATGTGATTACAAAGTTTCTGTGACTGGGGAGACGTGATGGGGAATGTGGTGGGAGGGATTCTGATCTCTGAGAATGTGCTCAGGCACACCCCCACATACCCTGCACATACGCGTGCGTATACACACACACACACGTGCGCGCGCGCACACACACACACACACACACACACACAAACCCTCAGCTAAACTGTGAGTTGTTTAAGTTTATGCTCAAACTCCTACCTCCTCGTGTGTGCCCCCAACTTCTTTTTTTTAAAAAAATTTATTTTAAATTATCGTTGACATATAATATTATATTATATTAGTTTTAGGTATACAGTATAGTAATTAGACATTTATATACCTTACAAAGTTATTCCTCCAAATACTCTAGTATCCATACTTATTACATAGTTATTACAGTTTTATTAACTATATTCCCTATGCTGTACTTCACATCCCGTGACTATTTTGTAACTGCCAATTTGTACTTTTTAATCCCCTTCACCTTTTCCACCTATCCCCATATATCTTTTCAAATTAGTGTTTTGGATATCTTCAGATAAATACTCAGAGGTGGGATTACTCGGTCATACGGTAGTTCTGTTTTTAATTTTTTGAGAAATCTCCATGCTGTTTTCCATAGTGGCTGCAACAGTTTACAATTATACCAACAGTATATGAGAATTTCTTTTTTTCTACATCCTCATCATCACTTATTCTTTGTTGTCTTTTCAATAATAGCCATTCTTACAGATGTGTGTAGGAGAAGCCTCTGATATCATGCTCCACGAGTGGGTACCTTAAGCAAAATTTCTTCTTTCTGTCCTGTGACATCAAAGAAGATACTGCCCCTTTCTGGGCTCTGTAAACCGAGTAGGTTTACCCTTCTAGATTCTTTTTGCTGGTCTTATAATTAATTGGCATGAAACAGAATAATAAGAGAAAAATAACTCGATTTAATTACATATGTACATATGGTAACCCCACCTACATGAGCAAGTCAGTGAGTGACTCCACATACATGAGAGGTTCGGGGAAAGAAGGTTAAATAAGGTATATATGGCGTTCTGACCTAAGAATGAGGTAAGGCACCTGAAGCTTTAGAGGGGAGGAAGGTCACTGCAGTATGGTAAGAAGAGCAGATACTCAGTAAATAGATGTTTACCTTGCCTTGTAGATAGGTCATAAGAAGTTATCTCTGGTAATAACTCTTATTATGGGCAAGGCTCCAATTTAAATTCTTTAAAGGAGAAGTAAGAAGTTTCCCTTGGGCCTATGGGGTCTCATTGCTTTCAGCTCAAAATAATCCTCATGCCAAAGTAGCACACCTCAGGGAGGCCTGTTCTGAACCCCAGGTGGGAGGTGATATCTCACTGTGGTTTTACTTTGCATTTCCCTATGACTAGTGATATTAAGCACCTTTTCATATGTCTATTGGCCATCTGAATGTCTTCTTTGGTGAAATGTCCATTCAGGACCTCTGCCCTTCTAAAAATTGGACTGTTTGTTTTTTGACGTTGAATTGTAGAGTTCTCTATATATTCTGGATATTAATCCCTTATTGAACATATCATTTGCAAATAGCTTTTCCCACTCACTAGATTGCCTTTTCATTTTGTTGACAGTTTCCTTCATGGTACAAAAGTTTTTTAGTTTGATATAGTCTCATTTGTTTATTTTTCCTTTTGTTCCCTTTGCCCTAGGAGACAAAAAAATCATTGCTAAAACAATGTCAAAGTGTTTAATGTTTATGTTTTCTTCTAGGAGTTTTATGGTTTTAGGTCTTGCATTTATGCCTTTAATCCATTTTGAGTTTATTTTTGTATATGATATAAGGAAATGGTCTATTTTCTTTTCTTTTAAAAAAAATTTTTTTAGATGAGGCAACCCATGGTTGAACTCACGGATTGCAAGGATCTTGTCAGCTTACAATCCCTTATTTTTCACCTATTTATTATTATTATTATTTATTATTATTATTATTATTATTATTTTACACTCAAAGCACCTGGTCTTCCTAGGTGGTCCCCCATCCAAGTACTAACCAGGCCCAACACTGCTTAGCTTCCGAGATCAGATGGGATTGGGCTTGTTCAGGGTGGCATGGCTGTAGACAGGAAATGTCTATTTTCTGTTTCTTTGTTTCTTTGTTTCTTTGTTTCTTTGTTTCTTTCTTTTTTCTTTCTTTCTTTCTTTCTTTCTTTCTTTCTTTCTTTCTTTCTTTCTTTCTTTCTCTTTTTGCATTTATCTGTCCAGTTTTCTCAATACCACTTACTGAAGAGATTGTCTTTACCCCCATTGTAGATTCTTACCTCCTTCGTCAAAGATTAATTGACCTTATAAGCATGGGTTTTTTCTTGGGCTCTCTATTCTGTTCCATTGATCTACGTTTTTGTGCCAGTACCATGTTGTTTTGATTACTATAGAAGAGGTCTTCTTATGGGTATTTGTTTTTCCCATAAGAGTTATTGAAAATCTGAAAAACTTTTACAAATTAAAGGAATAAATAAGTGACTTTCTTCTGCAGTTGTGTCTCAATGTGTGTCTTCCTGTATACTGGCAATTTCTCAAGGGCAAGAGTCATAGCTGATACTTTTCTTCATCCCCCACCCCTTTCATCATGTCTAGAACATATCTGATGCCTCACAGAATTTTGTTTGATGTGCAGATACACGAATAAGTGAATAAATGGAGAAATAAATATTTCCACTAAGGTTCAAAACATGTTTTTAAAGGTAAAAAATCACTCTTCTTTAAATGTCATCGTGTCACTCAACATATCATCTTGTCTCTACTCTCTTCACCATAATTCACAAAAGACTGGCCTTGGAGGAGTATTTATGTTAGCTAAAGAAGAGCAAATTAAAGGTCCTGTGCTAGTGCTTTTAGCTGTGTGATCTTAAGAAAGTCACTAGCGCTCTCTAGACCTCAGTTTCAACTCAATATAGTTAAAAATACCTGCCTCAAGTCTATAAGGAAGCTATGAGACTCCAGATGAGTGAACATGCTTTGTAAACTATGAAAGTGAATTGCAGCCATAATGATGACACAATTATATTAATATTAGATGAGCCATCTAAAGCCCAGAGAGGCCAAGTGATTTGTTCAGGGTCACCCAATGAGTTAGTGGCAGACATTGATGTTGACACCCAGGCCAGTGGATACTCTGCCTTCTGGGTGTGCTCTCTGCTTGGTGCCTGACTTCCCCATCTCCTTGAAGATCACAGTAATGTGAGAGGAAGGAATGCTTTATTTTCATCATCTACCAGTCCCTTTGAGCAGTTGGAACCATCAACTCAATGGAGCATTCTGTTTGTAGGGAGATGGCTATCTGGCTAGGATGTGGCTAATGTCACAGATTCAGGCTGTGCCCATTAAATAGCCTTCTAGGCACACTACCTGCAGACAGCCTAGGCTGGTGGTGAGGGAGGGGGGATGACAGTGTAGACATGCCTCTGGCAGACACTGTCAATGTCCCACCCATATCCCCATAACCCATTCTGGAGGTTATCTACAGCTGTGGTGGACAGTTGCTGCATTCACAGGCTTTCTACCTCAAAGCCTGCTTCTCTCTGCCTAAGGGCTTTCTCTAGAGCAGGAGCATAGAGCAGGCTGAAAGCACAGAGAATTAATAGCCCAGATGTAAATGTCACCCAAAGAGGAACAGCTGTTGATGGACAACAGCTTCCTGGCCCCTCAGAGGGCCCCCAGTGAGGTTGAGCCCCAGTTCCCCAGAGGAATAACCTGCTAATTGGTATCCCTTAATAAAGGGGTAACTTTCCTGCCTCCCCTTTCTCAACTTCCTCCACTCCCTTACCTCAGCTGTCTGGGATCACCTCCTAAATAAGTAATTACCACCAAAACCTTGTCTTAGGGTCGGCTTTGGGGAGATCCAAGTGAGGACAAGCGCCTCCATGCTCTCTATCCAAGAAGAAAAATAGCTAGGAGGGCAGAACATTTTATCTACATAACTATTCAACAAAGTCATTCACGGGGCAAACTTCCTCTGTGCATCTTCTCTGCAAAGGCTACCATGTTAGGCAATGGGGACGCTGAGATGTCATTCCAACTGTTGAGGTCACAAGTGGCAACGTGAGGGGCTTAGCTGCCACCCAGGGAGTTGGTTTGGCTTTGATTTCCAGTCAAAGTGGCACTTTGAGAAGTAAGGCAGGGTCAAGGCATGATCACCTAATTGAGAAGCAGGACAACCAGTTCCAGGGTCCGCTTGGTCTGTTCATTCCTTCATCCATTCATTCATCACAAATTATTTGAGAACAAATTATTGGTAAAGCCTGTGATGAACATTCAGCAGTAAGAACATAGACAAAGCTCCTATCTCCGTAGGGCATTTTAACTCAGGCTCAACTGGGCCTGGGTTCTCAGATAAGCCGATCCCCTCTTCAGGCTCAACTAGACCATCCCCAAGGGCCCCAAGTCAGATCATCTGTGCCTCTAAGACAAGGCCCCTGCTCTCCTGCAGCAAGAACTAGTGGTTTCTCGAGGACCTGAATATTCGCCGGTAGCACTCAGTGCACAGCATAAAAGTGGTCCAAGTTACAGTGCACAGTGAAATTTCTTCCCTTAAGAGAAATGTAAGGGAAAGAAAATTTAAAAAAAAAAAATTTTTTTAATTGGCAATCAAGTAGCCAACTCCAGCTTCTCTGCAAAGAGGTTACCAAAATCCAAGATCCCCAGCTGCCAGAGTCCCATGCTCAGAGTCAGAAGGTTCAGGACCTGGACACAAGAAACATCTGTCCTCTTGCACAGTTATCTCCACAGTCAGCTGCACAGGACATCCTGGGAAAAGCTGGGGGAGGGAGACAACACTCCCGCCACCAAAGGCACCTCCGCAAGAAGAAATGACTACTATGGACTCCAACCCAGGAGTCCAGGAAGAGTGTGTTCTGTGGTCCTGGCCCCGTGGTGGGCTCCCAGGTCAGCAGTGTCAGGGCTGAGGCAGGAATACCTGTAGCATGGATGCTTCGGGTCAAGATGAGGTTATGACAACCAGCGGCTAGGCAGCAGGTTCCGCCAGGGTCAGACTGGCAAGCTGGCGCACAGCCTCTTTGCCATCAGCTTTTTTGTAATTTGTAACATTCTGCGGGCCTTTTGGTCAGATGTTGTGGGAGGTATAGCAGCTGCCAATCCTCTTCGTAAAGGCACTGGGAATAGAGTTGGTTTTGAACCTAACTGTGGCCTTGGAGCCTGTGGTTTGTTGGTGGTGGTGGGCTTCTCTCCTTCTGTACCCCCTGTTCTGTCCTTGTCTATACAATGAGTAGGAAAGTGGAGTCTCAAAGCCTAGCTCTGTCCTCAAAGCTCACGATCTAAACCTCTATAGTACAGGGTCATTGGGGGAAATCATCTTCGCCCATCCTCTTCTCTGGGCCTCTCTCCAGCATTCCCAGCCCCAGGTGGCCAGGGTCTTCTTAGCAAGCAGAGGGCTCCCATTGGGAAGAAGGCTGTGAAAATAAACCCATTTGGGGTGAAGTTTTATGAATTTAATGTGTTTCCCATTCAGGCCATGAGTGCAATCTCTAGAGGGGAAATGGAACAAGAATGATAGTTAAGAAAAATGGCTGAATTAGCTGTGTGACCTTGGGTTACTTAATCAACCTTACTGAGCCCAGAATCTTCATCTATACCAGGGGAATAATATTATCTTTGCCTTGTGGTTTAATGATTAAATGTAGAAAATACCCGGAACATAATAAGAATTCATATATTTAGAATCTTAGGCACAACAAAAAAGAGATTTGGGCTTTTTTTTTTTCCCCTGACTTCTTCTCTATTGTAAAACCTGCCACACTGATTTTAAGCTTTCTGCATTTACCCATGGAAGCAGGGGCTATCTTTCCTTGGTGAATGATTTTTTAAAAGGTCGCCCATTTTTAACAGTGTAGCAATAAGGTCTATGAAACGCTGTCATGGATAATAGGACTCTGAGGGGCCCCCTCTTCTAGTCCAACCCTAAAAAGCATCTGAGGGTAGATGGAGGAGGGGACCTGGATTAGGACAGTCTGTATACTGCAGTCAAAGCCCCCAACACTCTTGGTCTGTGTTTTTCTAAATTTCCACCAAAGAACCCTTTATAGTTGCAGAAAAGAACGTATACTGCCAAGAAATTTAGATATGCATATGGAATTGGCTTCCTGCCAGTAGGAAATTTCTTAGAATACACTTGTGTTCTCATAAAAATTCCTGCAGATTCTTATATTCTATGCCAAAATATATATGTATTTAATTTAAAATAAAATTAAAAAAACATGTCTCTCTACTCCCATAAAATCTTCAAATTGGCACTTCTAAAAGATGCAGTCTATGTAGCCTATGACTTCATGCACTGCCTGGATGTGCCACAAGCCCCCTTCCGTGGCTCTGCAATGCCACTTTGATGGCATGAATCTGACTGATCCCACCACATCTCAGCTCCTAACACCCAACCTGGCCTGCACAACTGCTGCTCACACTAACTACATCCACAGCATAAATAAAACATAGCCAGAGTTAGCAAGGCCACACATACACATACAAATTGAAAAGCCTGAACCTTTGTTAGGGGAGAAAATAGGGCTCAAAAGACCTAGGAGGCAGAGGTGCCATATTAGTCAGGGGTCTTAGGTGGTAAGTGACAGAAATGGACTCTGGGTAACTTAATCAGAAAGTACTTTATTGGAGCATCGGAGGCAACAGAGAACTGAAGGAGAAGCTGAAGCTCCAGGCTCTGGAAGAGCAAGCCAGGAGGCAATGCCAGGAACCTGGGAGGCAGACACCAGAGGGTAGTTACTAGAACTAGGATGAAACAGCCCCAAACAGTTTTTGCTTTTGCTTCATCTGCTCAAGATTCAACTTCCTGGAGGAGCGTATCCAATTGGCTTAACTTGGGTGACATGGCCCATCCCTGTCCATGAATGGTGGGGTCCTTTGATGGTCAGGACCACCAAGATTGTCAAATGAAAGAGGATCCAATTATTTGGGCAAACTGTGGTGCTGTCACCAGAAAAGTGGGCATAAATGCTGCACAGAAGCAATTCAAAGCAGTCCATGACAGATCTTATGACTTGTCTCCACAGCCAGCCTGGCTCTCTTCAAGGGACTCGCAAGTCATCTCTAGGGAAAGTTTGCCATCACTGGATCACTAGTATCACCAGCTGTTGCTGAGTGTTCTTTTCTTAGGACACAGAGCCTTTCACCCTGAACAAGAAACTTCAGCATAAAGTGCAAAGGTCCCAGGGGAAAGAAAACCCACCTGGAGAGAGCTTCGTCCTTGGCAGGATGACCCATAATCAGAATCTGAGCCATTCAAGAAAATGGGTTTCAGTGGGAGAGGAGAGAGACATGCCCACAAAGGGAGAACCTAGACAGAGAGACCTGGGTTCCTGTAGACAGTCTGACCACCTCCACAGTTTGGCGAAAAGCAGGTGTTGGCCTAGAGGTCTTTACTCTGAGAAGTCTTGAGCCAGGCCTGATTTGTCAGCCAGAATCTACTTTCTGCAATGCCAAAAAAAAAAAAAAGAGAGATAAACAAGCAAAAACAAAACAAAACAAACAAACAAACAAACAAACAAAAAACGCACAAAGGCAGCAACAGCTAGGCATACAATACACAAATCACATGTGTTATAAAACAGTTAAGTAGTGCAGAAACTGTATAGAGTAAAAAGTCTGTAAAATTACTCTCTTTCCTCCTCCCAAGTCCCCCAAACATGTGCCCCATTTTATGGAGTCTTCAAGTACCTGCTTCCCTCTTCTCAGCTGACAGCAGAAGGAGTCCCCAGAGTGAAGCAACAGAGAAGGTAGGACAGGGAAGTTCCAACTGCTCTTCCAGACCTGAAACCAGAGCTTAGGAGAAAGTAGGGACTGTCTCAGACTCAAGCCGGTAAATACAGCAACTGCACCCAGGTAAAGAAGTGATGGAAAGAAAGGGAGAGAGGGAGATGGAGGGAGAGAGAAGGAGAGAGAGAGAAAGAAGATTAAAGTTCACATTTACTGCTCCATTCCACCCATCTTACTCCCTCCCAGAGGTAACAATTACCAACCATTCCTTACTGGTTAACTTACATGTGATAGATAATCAGATGAGAAATCAACTGTTATTTCCCCCATGGGCATTTCACGAAAAGACAGAGATGTGTTTTTGCTCTTCCTCCTCTCCAGAAGGCCCATCTGCTTGGTGCCCTGCAGGGAAGACGGCTTTCCGATCCATCAGCTTCTTCCATAGATAGGAAACTTTGGGGCAGGAGTTTTGCTATATTCTTCTCGTTTCTGAGGCACTTAGAGCAGAGCTTGGAATTTGGTATGCACTCCATAAATATTTTTGAATGAATGAAATTTGTCTCTCCTCAGATGTCCATGAGATTCCTATTTCATAGCACCTCTCCCTCTCTTTTGAGTTTGAGTGGGTTACTCTTTTTTCCAATCAATGGTACCCAGCAGGAGCTCATGGTCTTTGTTATGCACCATGAGATAAGGGAGCAAATTATGGGGCTGAAAAAAACAGGGCTAACCTAGTTAGGTTTAGAGTCAGAGGACCTACATTTGTGTTCCCACTCAGCCACTAGCAGTGGATACCTAATGAGATGTAGTAGATACTGTGATCTGTCACCTAGAGCCCCCTCCAAGGCTAAAGCTGTTGTTCCTTTAGCAGCTAGAAGTGTTGAAGGCTGATGGCTCTCAGCTGAGTCCCCTGGGGGACCTGCCCTTGAATGAAAAGGGACCACTTTTCTCAAGGTGACTTCCTCTTCTTTGGGCAGCCCAAAGACTGCCTCCATGCAGAAATACAAATGCATAGCCCTCTCTTGCCAGCAGAAGACAACTCTGCAGAGTCACCCCAGCTCCAGAGCAACCTGTGGGATTGTCTGTAATGTAGTGATGCATCACAGCCCAGCCTCTCTGCCCGGTCCTGCCTCTCTCACTGCCCCCATGCTGATTCTGAGAGCATTTCCCAATAAACTTCGCGTACACCAATCTGTCTCAGAGCCTGCTCCCCAAGGAACCCAATACGTAACAAGAGGCCACTTAATCTCTGTTCCCAGGATCCTTAGATATATAACATGGGTACTAAATAATATGGGCTTTGAAATCAGACAGACCTAGATTTTAATGCTAGATCCACTACTTACCAGCTCTTTGTTTGGGGGCAATTTATTTAACCTCTCTGTGACGTAGTTGCCTCATCTGTAAATGGGATATAATAGACACCACTAGTGCCCTGCAGCTGTGGGAAACAGTTTCCTGTAAACTCTGACTCACCTATGCTGGCAATGTCCCACCATTTGACGGAAATGTCTCCAGGCCGCTGGACTTCTATACACTTCACTGATGTATCTGGGCCGCAAACAGGGTAGAACTTATTCCCACTCTTTAGAGTGAATGAATCATACTTGCTACTTCTTGCTCATTTGGCCTTATCAACATGTTGTCATTGATATGGTGAACTAATATAAAGTGCTGCGGAAGTTCCAGATTGTCTAGGTCTCTTCAGACCATATTACATTAGAAAGTGGGAGCGTTAACATAGCAAATTATCCTGTTGTCTGCCCCACATAAATGCGAACTGCTTTTGATTCTCCTTTCTGATAGGAATAGGAAGGGAGGCAATAAACAGATCAAGGGTCATGCACTGGGTATTGGAGGCTGTGGTGGTCAGCTCCAGTAAAGATACATACTTAGCACAAAAGCAACAATTGGGGCTACCACTTGGTGAAGTCTGTGGTAGTTTACTCTCATCAGCTATTTTAACCAGTGAATTAAATGGAAATATGACAGAGGCCACCATCCCTATATTCTTTCATCTTTGAGGGTGGCACTAATTCCTGCCATTCCCCAGGGGATACAGTCCTTATTTGATTTATGATCTTGACCAGGGAAAGGAGACAGTTTTTAGAGACTTCAGCTGGTCTTCCTTACTATACTAGTTCTTATTCCATAAGTTAAGAAACCAATGTTGGGGTCCCACCAATGGCTAAGTATGTCCGTTCAAAGTATAGACTTAGAGACAGTGACATAGCCACAGCGGACCCACGGATCCAATGACCATACTGTGAGCCCATGCAAGGGCAGGGCGCCACCATTACCTGGCTCTCGTATTCCCTCATTCAGTGTCAGTTCAGACCCGGTGGCCAACAATTCTTCAAAGCCCTTGCTATTCCCCCTTTCTCACGCTCATGGATTCTTCTTGAAAAGAACTGGAGGAAGTACAACTGAATAAATTTGCCATGATGTCACAGGTCCTTTAGTCAATGGCTCAGATCCAGAAATGGGGTAAGGGATCATGATATTTGCTGGGGCTGGCTGTCTTCAGCCCCCTGATCATCCATCCTTGATTTCTTTTGATTGTCTAAATTAAGCAATACACTGTTAGCCATCTATTTTGCCTAGGAACACTGTGTTCTATTAACCATATCCATAGCTTTCTGTGGGTGAGGCCCTCCTGAATGCCGCTCCAATTTTGCTGTTCATTGCGATAATTGCACCCACCTGGGTTCTAAAGATTAAGCACCACCACCTGACTTCTATTATTTTTGGGATTTTATAATCCCTGCGAGTATCGGGAGCCTAGTCCTGTAATATCTTCTACTGTCAGTAAAGCTGGTACCCACCCCATCCCACAGCTCATTCCTTATTGCTTTGAGAAATAGAGCTTTCTCCAGGGCCTCCCAGAGAATGGGGTTGGCTGGTGGGTTTTCTGGCCTTGTGTACATTAAAGAACAAAATTCAGCAGAGTAAATGTGAAGATCTAATTGGCTTTATTAAGCAATTTATGAATTGGGCAGCATTCCATCTAGCATCTAGAAGGGTGCTCAGAGGGGTTGTACAAAATGGAAATCGTTTCTAAGCAAAAAAGGGGCAGTACTAAGAAGTTAAAAGAATGGATTATTTCAGAAGGGAATGCTTTTCCTTAAGGCAGTGGTCCCCAACATTTTGGCACCAGGAACCAGTGCTCCTGTGAGAATCTAATGCCTGGTAATCTGAGGTGGAGCTGAGGTGGTGATGCTAGCGCTGGGGAGCGGCTGCAAATACAGATGAAGCTTTGCTCCCTCTCCTGCCCACTGCTCACCTCCTGCTGCTCAGGCAGGGTCCTAACAGGCCACAGACCAATCCATGTCCAGGTCTGACCAGGGGTTTGGGGACTCCTACCTTAGGGGAAAGCAGGGGGTCTTATCAGGTAGATTACTTCACTCTTGATCAGGAAGTTCCAGACTAGTTTAAAATTCCACTCCTGGATGAGGCTGAAACTACAATTAGGTTAAGTATTAAGTTTTGGCCTGATGATATGGCTTAGCAAAAATGACTCCATTTTGGCTTATTGTTTTTTGGGGTTTTTTTAAACATGTTCTAAAACACTCTAGCATGTCCACTCTGAGCCTTTTGATCGTTTTCTCCACTGTTTGTCACAGCAGTTCTGACATTTCCACCTCACTTCATGTGGGCGATTTTTTTTCCTACGCTTCTAAAATCCATCGTTAAAGTATGTTAGCACCATCTCCTGGGTTCCTTGCCAAGGTATTAAATCCTGTATTATAGTAGAGTACTTCCGTATCAACACCTGCTCTTCTCCAACTTTACCTTCCTCCTCTCTTGATCCGGCTCCCTCAGGATTCAGTTCTGTGTGCACTTCCTGCCTGAATGTATTAGCCAGATCCTGGAGCAACTTCAGCGTGCAGTCGCCTCACCCCTCCCTTAGCCGGCTCAGCACAGTTGGGATTTGATTATTATTTTCCATCAGAGTCAGAAAGGAGGTGGAGGCAGGTTCTGAGGAAGATGAGCATTATCCTGTAGGGCACCTGCCTCATTTGAAGCTGTGTGTGATCTTCCTACAAAGGGGATCACTATTCGTCCACAAGAAGTGGGTCACTTCTGCAGGCCCAGTGGGTTCAGAAGACTCTGAGAGTTCAAGGAGTTCAGCTTCATTTTCTCTTAGTTCCCCGACCCAAGGCTCAGGATCCCACCCCTTTCCTAATGGGCTCAGACTTTAGCATATAAAGCCTGTCAGGACTAAGAATCTCACCCTCCTAAGAGCTCTGCTACTCTTCCCATTAAGTCCTAAGCCTGGTCCTCCCTCTGCAGGAAGGATTTCCTTAAATATTGCCCAGAAGACCCTCTGGATTTTTCCTCTTGCTTTGGTAATTTTTCACTTTGAGACTGTCATTACCACTATTTAGCAAATCAATGAGCTCAGCAACAGTCATTCATTTTCATAGTCCTTGTATTCACGGCTTCCTTCAATTGCCAGACATTGCACCAACCGGTGAGACCCTTTCCACCTAAATCCCACGCCAGTTCACCAGCATTGAGCTTTAACAGTCATGAAGTTACGTTTTGCCAGGGATTATTAACCTTTCTATACCAGTGCTGGGGTCTTCACTGATAGCTGGCTGGCAAAGGACTCCTCTCCAAATCCTACTCCTACTTCTCAGGACCATTTCTGGAACCCACTCTCTCGGTCTGGGTTCCCTGAAAGCAAACTCTGAGATGGAAAACTGTCTGCAGGTTTATTAGGCAGTGCTCTTGAGAGATACAACTGTAAGTAAATGACAGGACAAGTTTGGGAAGAGGGAGAAGCCCATCCCAGTGTGGTTGCAACCAAGACCTCTGCTGATACCACAGGGAGCTCTGGACTGGGATGACCCTTTGGATGGCCCCAAGGGCTGAGTTCCATGCGGGCCAGTAAAAAGGCAGAGGCCAGGCCTTTACATTCTTGCATTGGTCAGTGATTGGTAGCAGACTGCCCTCAGGGACCGGGCCTTGCCTTGGCAGCAACTTGTGGCCTAAGATAATCTCCAATGAGGAAAGGACCTGTAAGACATCAGTAGGCAACATTTCCAGCAGCTGGGAATGGGTGCGTGGGCCCTGATGGGGTACCCAGGAGGAGCACTGCTACAATATTCAATATGTACCTTTCTCATCAAATTCTTATGAGAGCTGAATGAGATAAAATGCGTAAAGAGCTTAGCAATATGCCAGACACATAATGTTTTTTTTAAGAGATACCTATGGTTGTTATTATCTATAATAATTATTGTTATAATTATTATTATAATAATATGAGGCTGCTGATATTTAATTACATTTGATCTATAAATATGGAGATTTAAATGGTTCATCCTTATAATTAATAAGAACAATTCATCTAATACCTATCTACATATTTTATAAGATTATTTGAGGATCAACTAGAGATGGGCATATGTAAAAATGTTTTGTCGAAAGTTCTATTAAAATGTTGACATGCAAGATTATTGGTATTATCTATTTTTATTACTACAATAGCTAATAGATTGGCTATGTTGAGGCTTCCCCATTCAACAATAATAAACTGTCTTATCCCCATAAAATATTCAAATTACAATGTTTTTTGAACCATACTGGCCTACAGGGAACTAAGCCCCTGCAGTATGTCCCTAGCTGTTTAGGAGAACTCCCTGGGGTGGGGTCACACCAGCCCCAGAACTTACCCTTTATGTTCTTCCCGTCCAGTTTCCTCAGTATGTCTCCACACCCTCTACAACTTCCATCCTGCTGGACATGGCCATACTCTGTGCGTGGCTGTGCCCACTGAGTCTTCTCTTAAACATGCAACACCAAGCACGGCTGGGGCCCTTTTCTCAATGCATCATACTTAATACAAAACAGGCACAGTTTCCAGCAGGAGCTGACAAAATTTGGGGACCAGGGAAGAAGAGTAAAACCTGAGAAATCCTCACAATCTTGACTAATGTGGTTTTACTCAGAGCCCACAGATCCCAGGCTGGTACCCAGGTAATCTCACAGGGCCACCTATCTGTCAGCTCCAGATTGCTCCATATCACAAAGTTCAGCTCACCTTCACTTATAGGGTTGTTAGAGCATGTCTTCCCTTATAGAGCAGACTCAATTTCCTTAAAAGAGAGAGAGTAAAGGGCCAGGGGATGGGGAGAGATAAGAGAGGAAGAGAGAAGGAGAGAACAAACTTCCCTGTCATCTTAAAAGCCCACATCCTGAGTTCTCAATTTCTGACCAGCACAGTCTTTCTCCCAGGATGACTGACAGTGAGAACTTTCCCTTGGTGTAATTTACTCTCCATCCTATCTTGCTCTTTGAGAACAGCAGGACAATTACAGGAAAACAGAATGGCCCAAGATCAGTACAGTCCAGGATACTGTGTATATAATGTATATGTCCAGTCCAGCCTGGTCCAGGCCCTTTTCACAGTTTTTAATCCAAGTGGTAATAATGTCTGAATGTGCTTTGCATGGTCCTCTGGATTGGAGTTCCAAAAATCTTCCAAAACATCGATTCAAAGCACCCACAATTCCATAAGAACAAGCAACAGTTTATCGCCAAGTGCACTCGTGATTAAGACAGAACTGAGAAACCTTTCTCCACCTTCCATATCCAAAAGAGTATAGTGTTAGCTGAGTGTCAGCTACATGCATCATATACACAAGACCCCTGCTCTCATGAGTTTCCCAACCAGTGGAGGTAAAAGACATAAACTAGGCAACCTATCTGTAGAGCCCTGGTTGAAGGCACAAGGACCTGTCCAATGCTGGAACAGACCAAGCATGCTTTTTATCATGTACTGCTAGAGAATTGTGGTCAGCAGCTTCTGAAATAGCTCTGGTGATCCCTCCTGGTAATGTACATCCTTGTTTAGTGCCCTCCTTATACGTGTGAATGTTTCCATATGTAAATGATGGTTGGTGTTGGAGTGGGGAACAACTGAACCTAATGCCTTCTTCTAACAGCTAGAACACAACAAAAGTGATGGCTGTCATTTCCAAGATTAAGCTCAAAGAGCCTGGGACTTCCAATTTGCTAGCACTCTCTTTTCAACATGCTCACTTTGAAGACGTAAGCTTCTATGTTGAAGAGACCCATTGGCCAGGACCTGAGAGGAGCTAAGCCACTGGTTCCAACAGCTCTCAAGGAACTTGATCCTGCCAACAATCTCATGAGTGAGTTTGGCCTCTGACCCCAGTCAAGCTCAAGGTGCCAACACTTTGATGAGAACCTGGAGAGGCTCTGAGCAGAGGACCCAGTTAAGTGATGCCCAGGTTCCTGACCTATAGAAACTAATTACAAGCCACTAAGTTTTGGGGTTATGCAGTAATAGATAATCAAGACAGAAATAATTTTCAAGATGTATTCTTCAGTAGAAAAGTCAAGGTGCAGAAAAATGTGTCTAATATTATTTGTATAAAAGGGGGAAATATATTTATATTCCATATGTGTGTACAATCCATACGTATATGTGTGTATGTGTGTGTGTGTATATATGTATGTATGTGTATGTGTGTGTGTGTGTGTGTGTGTGTGTGTATACTTCTATATGTGTAAAATATCCCTGGAATGAATACATTAAATTCACAATTTAGGTTGCTTCCAGGGAGAGGACCTGGTGGTTGGGAGAGAGAGAATTTTCACTGCATACCTTTTATATTTTTATTTTGTATCATGTGAAAATGTTGACTATTTAAAAATAATCACAATATATTTTTAAATATATTTTGAAAAGAATCAGCCAATAAACAATCAGCAAAAAGAAAACGAAGATAATTTTTTTGTAAAAAGCAATTAAGCCCTAAACTGAAGCGCTATTATTGATTTGTGCCTGCCTTTTATTCCCCACATCCAAGTGCTGTCAATTCTACTTTCATAATATCTCAGACCTGTTCCACTTGTTTCTCTCCATCTTCACTCCTACTACCCTGGACCAAGCCACAGGCATCTTTTGCCAGGACTAGGCTATTGCAATAGCTTCCTAATCATTCATCCTGCTCCCGCTCCTACCTCCTTTCCTGATTACGTCCCACCTAGCTGCCAATGGGATCTTTAAAAATAAACAATTGGATAATTTCACTCTCTTCTTCAAACTGAAGTTTTCAAGCCAAATTTTTACTTTCTCTTTTACTGTCTTTGGTGTAAGATATAGCTTCCAATTTTAGAAATACTCTTGGAAAAAAAAAAAGAAAGGTACTAATATGTATTAGGTGCTTATATAAAGCAGGCTTTACATATATTATGCTATTTACTCTTCGTAACAGTCCTATGGTGGGGTACAATTACTTGTCCCCATTTTATAGATGAAGAGAGTCAAGATCAAGGAGGCTGCAGTAGGTGGCCATGAGAACTATCTTCTCAGCATCCCGTTCTGGGAATTATCTCCCCTTAGTTCCATCCACTTGCTTATTGTAGGAGCTGCCATCTTCTGCAATTATCTTGCCTCCTGACCACAGGTGATTGATTCAAGGGCAGGCATCGGACCCAATCTGTATAACAGAGCACTTCCTATACTACAAGGACCCCTTATCCAGCTGCTAACAGCTGCAGAGAGAGGAAGTGAGCCAGAACAGGAGAAGAGTCTTTGATAATCATCACTCTCAGCTGAGAAGATTCTGAACTGTGGTGGTCAAAATTCCCTGGATTTGGACCAGGGAACCTAGCCACTCTTCCCCTTTCTACTCTGTAAGGGAGTTTGTCACTTTCTGTGCACTTTAGTATCTGTGTTTGTAAAATATCAGGATGGGGATCCGTGGAACGGTTCGAATTGGAGGGGATGATCTCCATGGACCTTAACTTGCTGTGTGACCTTGGGAACTTTGTTTCCCCACTCTGGGCCTCAGTTTCCTCAACTGTAACAGAAAATTGAAGATGGCAGTGGGGAGGTGGGAAATGGATAAAATGCTCTCTAGAAGGGCTTTCCAGTTCAAAAAATCACGGGGCCATCAGAGATAAGAGGCTGCCTCCCTTCTCAACAGGAGAGACATCTTTCCCCCTAACTTTCCAGCTGAGCCCCTCCTGGAATGTTTAACGACAGGATAGTGAACCTTCTAATCTGGGACTCCTGACTTAGAAGGGGCCGATCTCACCCAGAATAAATGAACCACAGAGACGAAAACCATCTGTGGTGTGGTGGAGACCCTGCCAGCGGCCTCTTAGCAGCCTGCCTCTTGCCAGGACCCAAGCCCCAACCCCCAACCCTCTTAGCAGCCCCCCTCCTTGCAGGTTTGATTAAATGTTTCATTCCCCATCATGCACCAGGGCCTACAGCTCATAGGTTACTAACTGCTCTTAAGAGTTCTTTATACAACTACACTTGGGCTCCCAGCCACCAAATTCTTCCTGCTCGTGCATTACTTAGATTAGCTAAGGATGTTGGCATTTAGAGCCAAACTCCAGCATTTATCTCAGAAGGCGGCCTCATGACTGGCGTGGCTGTTATTTCTGTGAAGCGTTCCTCTACAGGACTGTTCTTTGTAATGTGAGGTGTTATACAGGCTCTCTCTGTATCTATAATTCTGCATAGGTTTACAATTAGTTGGCTAGGAGTATGTTTTACTGTGGGCCTATTGCAGGTCAATCGGTCCAGGAGACCAGGCAGCAGACTCCAACCACTTTTGTTCCCTGGCTCCTCTTCAGATGACCCCAGCTGGCATCTCAGCTGAAAGCGAGCATGTCTAGTGATCTCCATTGCCCTGGATGCTAAGAGTCCCTCACATTTGTTTGTCATTTGATGGTTTATGAAACTTTCACTTACACCCCTGCCATTTTACAGATGAGGAAACTAGGTCTCATAGAGGGAATATCTGTCAACTAATGCAAAGCACAAAAGGTTCATAATTTTTACTAAGCAGACCAATTTCTTAACTTTGAGTCTAGTGCTTTTCCCACTATAGCACAACTGCCTGTCGTTTATTAAAAGAAAACCAGATTTGAGAGATGGTCGCCCTATTCAAGATGGTCCATACCAGATGTTAGGGCAAGGCTCAGCTGCTCCAACAAAGGGATCTGATAAAACCATGCCTTAAGGAGCAAAAGTTTATCTTTCCCAACGTAATAGTCCATGATGGCTGGCAGCTCTGCTGCAAAGTCTGCTGTAAGGGTTCAGAATGAGTCACCCCAAGATGTGCTCCTGTGGTATGCAGATTATTTCAAGCTAAAGGCTTGAATTTATCAGAGATAGCCTTTTTGACATATCTATATGGCAGGGCAAACTACTAATTCCTGAATATTTGCTCTTCTTATCCTACAAATGACTTTTCTTCCCTCAGAAGCTCCAAAGTAATCCTTAGTTCAGAATGTCACATATTCTTTATTTTGCCCTTTTGTCTCTGAACTTCTCATGTATGTGGGGTCTCTGACTCTCTCATATATGTGGGATTCCCATACATACATATGAAATAAAATTTAGTTATATTCTCTTAGTAAATCTCTCTCATATAGATTTAATTATTAGACGAGCTGAAAGAAATTTGAAGGGTAGAGGCAAGTTTCTTCTTCCCCAACACTGTGAAGACTCAGGTTTTTTCCAAGTTGTTGCTCTACCACCTCTAAAGCCCATTTATGATCTCCATGATTGAAGCTGTTTTTGCAGCCACATCTGGTTTGCAGCCAATGGGAAGGAAAAAGAGGAGGAGATATGTTCATGATCTTAAGGCCTGAGCCCCCAAATGTCACATATCATTACCACTCACACTCTATTGGAGAGAATTTTGTCACATGGCCACCCTTAACTGCAAGGAGAACTGGGAAATGTATTCTAATTGGCCAAGAAGGAAAGGGGATAGATTTGGCTGGGTAACTGTCAGAATCTCCTGCACAAAGCTTGGAAAATCTCCAACTATTCTTCATACCCACCTTAACCTTCTTTCAAGAAAATAACTCTCTCTCTCTCTTCCTCCCACCCCCACTCCTTTTTATACCTAAAAACCAACTATTTAAGGGCTACCTTCAGATTTGGAAGGCCCTTTGGTCTTCTAGCAATTACCATCCAACCTCTATACTGAATACCTAGTAACATCTTTAATCCTCAAAATGCCTCATTATGAAAGTGTCTTTATCCTCCTTTTGTAAGTGATAAAATTGAGACTCTGGAAAATTGAGTGTCTGATCAAACGTAGAGTCAGAATTCAAATCCACTTCTGTCTAACTCCAAAGACCAAATTCTTCCTGCCACATCATAATGATGGTAGATGGATATATTTTGTCACTTGAGCCATTCTTTTTATCCAGAAACACCTTCTAAAGATTGGGTGTCGGTCCAAAGGCAAAGTCTGTGGGACCAGAGGAGAGAGGCAGATGGAGGTCTGAGGCTACGTCTTTATAGACCTCCTGCATTGCCATGGGAATGGTGTGGGGTCCCAGGATAGTAGCACATTGGAAGCAGCTTTTATTTTAGGATTGTGTTGCAGTTGCCATCCAGAAACACTCCAGAGCAATGACCCAGACTCTTCAAATTAAAAAACAATTCTTGACAAAATCAGAGCACATATTTTGGTTCCAGATACTGTTTTACAGAAAAGGATAATGTAATAAGAATTTTTTTTCAAAATCCTTGGGAAAGTCTACTTCTCTTATTACACATATGATTTCCAGCTCATGTCCATTATATTTGGACAATCTTGTAATTAACTTCTGGGACCTCGATTTTGGGCCCAATGGCAAGGAGGAGAGACCATGTGTTTAAATGTTTTCGTGTGACAAATTGGTCAGCACAGGCAGAGAGTTCCCAATTCCAGACTAGAGAGGACCTAATGTTTATCTAGAATGAGACCCATACAGGGTTATCTGGGCTGCTCCTGAGGCCTCAACATTTTTCTTTCAACTGAACTCATATCTTTTTCCTGAAAACATTCATCTGCTGGCCCTGGTGTTTCCTCTTGCATCATCTAAAGCAAATCTAATTCTTCCCCTATATGACAGCACTTTACACATCTAAGGACCCGTAGCCCTGTTTCCCAGAGGCTCCTATTCCTCATGGTGAACTTCCCAGGTTCTTTAACCCCTTCCTGGACAATAGCTCTGAGTTTCCTAACCCCACAAGAAGCTTCTCTCAACCTCTTTTCATTTTGTTCATCTCCCTTATGCTGGTCAGGAATCTTTTGGTAGCAGGTGATAGAAATCCAATTCGAATCAAAGTAAGACTAAAAAAACAAATAATGGGGGAGGAGTTGAGAATTTATTGGCTCATAAAGCTGAAAATTCCAGGAAATAGATTTTCGCCTTCGGGCTTAGCTGGATCCAAGAACTCAAACAATGTTATTAGGACTATTTTATTTTGTTCATCTCTTAACTCCACTCTCTTCTATGTTGTCTTCATTCTCAAACATAAGCTTTTAATGCTCTAGGCTAACATTCTCCTGGTTTTGCAGTTTCAGTGGAATGGTTGTATTTCTTTCCCCATGGTTGCAACAAAAGTCCTGGGCCTGGGTCTTCCTTGAAACCAGAGGATAAGATGGATTCCCTCAGAATCACACAGACAGGGGAAGGGAGCCTCACCAAAGGAAAATACCATAGCTATTATTAGAAAAAGAAGAGTAAATGTTGGGAAGTAAAAAAAGACAATGAAAACAGATATCCACCCCATCGCTCTTCCCCTCTCAGCTGCACGGGTTTCATTGTCTTATCTTTCTATCCCCTGGAGTGCTCAGCACAGTGGGAGCTAAAAATTGCTTGCTGAATGGACAAGTCATGCTCAGAGAAGAAGGAGAGCTCTGTGCAAAAGAGGAAATTACTCCAACAGGGGGCAAGTTACTCAACAAATATTAATTGAATGCTTACTCTGTGCCCAGGCTCTGCTCTAGATTGTAGAAGAAAAAGCAGAGCTGTAATAAATCACAAATTCATAACTGGGCAGGTAGGTCATAGTGGGTAGTCACACTCCAGGTCTAGAACTTCTTTAAGTGAAAGATTTTTAAGCAAGCCCCGTTCGTTGTTCTTGTGCATCTAGGTTAACACACCTTTGAAATGCCAGAAGTAATGCCCCTGGAAAGCATACCCACCTTTAAGAAAGCACATAATCTTATAATCTAATCCTTGTTTTGCTTTCTCCCACTCTCATGTAATCTTCCTTAATCTCGAATGCATAAAAGAAACTACAAAACCAATAATTCTCTGGAGCATTTGAGATTTTGCTCCCCAGCATATGTCATCAGTTTGGCTCAAATAAACTCTTATAAAAATTATCTACGGGTTTGAACTTTCTTACATGGACAAGATGAAGAAGCAAAACATACAAGGCTCTTGCCCCCAAGGACCTTACCTTCTAGTAGGTGGTAGGGGGTGGGAAGAAGATAATGATAATAAGCAAATTAACAAATAAATATATAAAATGACAGATGATATGAAATTCTCACAAATGCTGCAACACAGGTGAACTTTGAAGATATTATAATAACTGAAATAAGCCAGACACAAAAGGACAAATACTGTATGATCCCACTTACATGAGGTGTCTAGAGTAGTCAAATTCATAGAGACAGAAAGCAGAGTTTGTTTAGGAGGGGCTGGGGAAGAGAGAATGGGGAGTTAGTGCTTAATAAGTACAGAATTTCAACTGGGGAAGATGAAAAAGTTCTAGAGATGGTTAGTGGTGATGGTTGTACAACATTGTAAATGTGCTTAATGTGACAGAGTTGTACACTTTAAAATGGTTAAAATGGTTAATTTTATGTTATGTATTTTTTACCACAGTTAAAAATAAAGGGAGGGGTCAGGTGATAATAAATGTTATGAAGAAACAAAAGCAAGAAAAGAGGATAGGAAATGCCATGGAGAAAAGAGAGGAAATGTTATTTAAGATAAGCAAGGTCTTTCTGATTGGTTGGCATTGAAGCAGTGTCCTGAATGAGGCAGAGGGGTGGTCAATTGACAACAGGGACATGAGGGGAATGTGCCAGGCAGAGGCAACAGCAAATGCGATGGCCCTGAGGCAGCAGTGATGTTTTCAGCAAGAACAGTGAGGAGGCTAGTGTGGCATTGAGGTCCAGGGGCCAGATCTCTCAAGGCCTTGAAGGCCACAAAAAGAGTTTGGGGTTGTATTTTAAGGTGTTAGGAAGCCATGGAAAGGCTTAATAGCATAATAGTACTCCTTCCCCCTTTTTAAACATTAAACATATGTAAAAGTAGGGACAGTAGGGTAATGCATATTTACCACTTGGATTTAACAATTATTAACATTTTGCCATGTTTGCTTCATCTTTTTTTTTTTTTTCTTGCAGAGGTTTTGAAAGCAAATTTTCAGACATCATGACATTTCATCATAATTAAATATGGATCTCTAGGAAATACATTTACTACATAACCATGATACCATGTTCATCACTAACAAAATTAATGATGTTTTCATATTTATATTCAAATTTTACCAATGGTTTCAAAATGTCTTTTTACAGTTGGTTTGTTTAACTCATGATCACACATTGCAATTTTTAGTATGTCTCCTAAACATTTTAAATCTAGGACAGTCTCTCACCCCATTCCCCACTCCCCTTTTTATCATGCTTTGACTATCAAAGAAGTTTAGGCAGTGTCCTGTGGAATGCCTCCACTCTGATATTGTGACTTCCATGTTTAAAGGACCCCTCTTGCTTATGTGTGGATAATAGACTGTAAAAGGACAAGGATAGAACTCAAGAGGCCAGTTAGGAGACATTGTAATAAGAATAAACTCTAAGCCCACAAGGACAAGAGTACAAGAATGGAAACAATAGAGGGAAAGAGTTGTTATCATGCTGGGAGAATGAAAAACTGATACAGAGATCCATTCTATCATATCAGAGTAGAAGAAGCTGACTCTTAAGAGATTGTATATTGGCGATACCATGAGAAGCAAGCGAGTTCACCCTGTAGAAACCCAGGAAGGCTTGGTAACCAGGGCACCAGGTAATACAGAAGGTGAATAGGAGGCTAAAAACAAGAGGCTTAGTTGATAATGACACAGGGTTTTCCTCTCCAAAATACTCTCCCTGTTCTATCTCCTTCAGTGAGGCCCACCAGTTTACAATCCTCTCTATGAATACAGAACTTCCATAAAGCTTTGCAGTGTCTTACTCTATAATAGAATAGACAAAGATTACTAGTAAATTGAGGAAAGTCTTCAACATTAAAGACAAAATAAAACAAACAGAAAATAAGAACTTGGAGAGAACAAGGACAATTCAGGGAATAGAATAAAACTTACAAATAAAAAATTTCCATCCATACTTAGCATCCTCAGAAGAGTAAGAGAAGATAGTGTAAACCTCTAAAAAGAACACAATGCTATGAAAAGCAACAGAGAACAAGCCAGAGCTCCGAGAAATCAAAAGTATGGTAGCTAGAATACAAATGATTTAAACAGAAGGGTTGGAACATATAGTCTAGGAAATTACCCTAAGTAAATAAAAAAAGATGAAGGCAGAAAATAGAAAAAATTTTAATTAAGGGATCAATCCAAGAGGTTTAAAAGCCAATGAACTGGAGTTTCAGAAAGAAAGAAGAAAGAAAATGGAGGAGAGGAAATTATTATATAATATAAATAAATAGTAAAAAGAAATTTCTCAGAACTGAAAGACATGAATGTCTAAACTGAAAGTGTCCATTGAGTGCCTGGCATAATGACTAGAAACTGGTCCTTGCTAAGTCACATCATTCAGAAATTTTAGGAATAAAGAGAAGAGCATAAAAATTTCTGGAGAAGACAAAACATTGCATCCAAAGAACTAAGATTCAAAAATATATCAGACTTCTAACAACCTGTATGCTTCGAAATATTGAGGGAAAAGAATGATTCTCAGTTGAGAATTCTGCATCCTGCAAAACTATCATTTAAAAGTGATTGTAGATTAAAGCTATTTTCAGATATACCAAACTTCAAAACTTTATGTTTCATGTACTCTTTCTCAGGAAGCTACTAGAGGATATCCTCCAGCAAAATGAGAAAGTAGACAGAGAAGAAACGAGATCTGGAAAAAGGAGATCTAACACAGAAGAGAGATCAGGTGGATCTCTCTCTTCTTCCTAGGAGAAAGGAAGTCCCAAGATAAGAGCTGAGCCCAAGCCCAGGGAGTACCAGTCCACACTGGAGCAAGAGGCTGGAGGGTTCTAGGAAAGAGGATCCAGTAAACAAAGACACTAAAAGGAAAAAAAAAAAAAAAAAGGCACCGACACACTATCTGTTTAACCTTGTAGAAAATTTTCTGAGAGGCTACTGAAGGTCAAAGAAATTATGCAAAAGAAAAAAAAGAACGAGATAGTTATCGACTCCGGATAAAAACAAAAGCTGTATGAGAAAGGAAATGTCACATGGTATACTACTTGACTCTGCAGAGAATAATATCTACTCAGTCATAATAATACATACATTGAATATTAACTTAAATGACAATATAACCCAATTAGGATGACTTAGGAGGATAAACAGCTACAGAGAGGAGAGTTGTTTAAGGAAAATAAATTTTTATCTAGCATAATAGAAAATTAATGGGTAATGCCTAAAATTGCAAATAAAGAAATTAAGAAATGGGAGTTTAAGCAATTAGAACAGGTGTTAACAAACTGTGGTCCACAGGCCAAATGTGTTTTTGAAAATAAATCTGCTTTTATAATAAAGTTGTAGCAGGATATGTCCACTCCCACTCATTTACCTTTTGCCTATGTAGGTTTCTGGCTACAAGCTGAGTTGAATAGTTGCAGCAGAGACTGTATGGTCCACAAAGCCGAAAAAACTACTATGTGGCCCTTTACAGAAAAAGTAAACCCTTAACTTAGAATAATGGAGATAAAAACATAAAGAAGTAGCCAAAAAGGTTAAAAGTGGTTGTTCTGGTATGCTGACTTTTTGTTTTAAGTCTCTAAATAATATTACTGTTTTAATTTATGTGCATTACTACTTTTGATAAAAATTTTAAGTTGTTGTTTTTAAGGAATGGTCTTGATGCCCTGGAGGGCCAGAGAGGGAGACACTGGGCTGACATCAGAGTTCATGCCTGAGCCTTGCCCTGCTGTGTCCTGTTCTTTGCCAGCTGTCCACCACCCGTCTAAATGGGGCTGAGTGAGTCAGAGCTGCCTGGCCAGAGTTTCACAGGAACTGGACTCAGGACTGCAGATATCAGACTGGGGAGGGACCACTCTGGGCCAGCCTCCTACTTTATGCCATCATTCAGTCTTGTCAATATCATCAATAAGTGGCGGGGTGATAGCACAGTGGTTTAAGTGGCTCTGAGCTCTAGTGTTAAACTGCTTAGCTTTATAAACTTCAGGCTCTCCCCCTAATTAGCTCTGATGTGGGCAAGTTATTTAATTTCTCTGTGCCTCAGTTTTGTCATTGATGAATGAGGCTAATAATGCCTCCTTATAGGGTTGTGGGGAGCTTAATTCAACTGATACATGTGAAAACAGCACAGTGGCAGGAACATCTAATCCTAATGAATGTTAATTATTAGTATTGCCATTTTCACAGATGATACAAGTGAGATCTAGAGAGGGAAAGTGGCAGGCACAATGTCACACAGCAATAAGAAGCAGAGCTAGAACGAGTGCCTGGATTTTGTCTCAGCGCAATACTCTCTCCTTGCACTACTCCGTGATGTTCACGGACACATAAAACATCTCTGGAAAAATACATAAGAAATCAACAACAGTGGTTACTGTTGGGCAGGTGGAAACTGGGAGGATGGGGACAGAGTAGAAGGGAGACTTCATTTTCACTTTAAAAATTTAAGACCATGTGACTATATTATTAACACAAAACAAGAAACAGATTAAATAAATTAGATGAATAATGCCTTTCTCTTGGTGGAGATTAAATAAGATAACAGAAGTGAAAGTCTTTTCTACACTAAAATGACATCTAGATGTAAAATGGTTGTTACTAATAATCATGGTGCCTTTTAGTAAAAGCAAACTTTGCTCTGGATTTGCGAAACAAACTGTAAGAAAGGGCATAAATTTCAGGAAGTTCATTAGCCAGGGTCTCCTCTTTGAAGACAGAATAGGTTTCCTTGGCCACAAATGAAGCCATCTTGGAGTGCAGTGGAAATTTCCACCTTGGCACCTTGCGAATGAAAGTTCCCCTCCTCCCAAACTGGCTCTCCCAAGTCCAACACTTTGCATCCAGGCCCCCAGTTGGACAACTCTTCTGGAAAACATGATTAAGGCTGCAAAAACTGGGGGTTTTATTGGGAATGACAGTGAGGGCCACAGTTTGTTTTTCAAGGGAGGGAGCTAAGTCCCAGAAATAGCTGAGCCGAAGCTGGCAGGCGGCTGGCAAAGAGCAGGAGGCCCCAGGGCAACGCTCCCAGGCCATGTTGACTTTGGACAGGCTGCCTGAGCATTGTAAACAATTGCAGAAATGATTTCCTACCCTGGCAAATGTCTTGTTTGGACAAGGGGTCCCCCACCCCCACTTCTTTAAAAGGCAGTTTTATCATTTGTTTGCAAAAATGCTCAATTCCCTCTTTCTTTTCTTGTTCCCTCTGTGGCTCTGGTCTCCTCCAGAGCCAGATGAAAAATCTTTGTATTTCTTTAATGTTAACCAAACCCCCACTCCTTTTCTAAACTGTTCCAGGTCCATTGGACAAATACTACCCAGCAACAGGACTTACAAGAGTCTGTTAAGGATTTTTTAGACCGAAGTCTTTGGCCAGAGTAACCTAAAAAAATTTTTTTCTCCTTGTTTATTACAATTTAAGCTCCTAGCACAATAAAATCTGCACACAAGAATTAGGGAAGCAATAAAAATGCAACTCATAATGCCTTGGCCTGAACCAGCTAATGCTCCATCTAGACACTGATGTAATAGATTTAGTCTCAATCCCTCCAACCCGCTCCGAGATGTCAGACTAGGAAATAAAATGGGTTTTCTATACGGAAGAAAGCATAGGACAGAACTGTGAGCTTTGTCTGCCTACTGGCAAGGGTGGGGCTTCTAGGGCTGGGTGATGGGCCGCACATGCTGAAAATCAGCCAGAATCTTGAACAGAGCAGAAAGAAGGAATACTCTGTTCTTGACCACCCAGGGACAAGGGCAACCACAGACCAGATGAGGAACAAGATATGCTAACCTATATACTTTCCTGTCACCTAACATCAAAAGGGAGAAGAAGAAAGGAGGAAGAATAGGGAGGGGAAGGAATGAGAGATGACGGAAGAGAAAGGGGATAGGAGGCAAGGGGTGCATGGAGGGAAGAGAAGGCAGAGGCTGCATCAGTCATAGTCCTCAGTAGAGACAGAAGCCACCCTCAAGCTGGGTAATTGAGGAGAGTTAATGAAGGGACTATTGACAAAGTGTAGGCAAGAGTCAAGGGAAACCAGAAAGGGATGGGGGTGCTATGCCCCAGAGCTAGTAGCAACAGAGAAGCTGTTCCCATGTCCAGGCTGGAAGGGGCTTCTTTCAAAGACATCGCAAGAGGAATAACATTCTTATCATATATTCTATCTTCAGGAAATCTATTGCTCTATTTGAAGATATGATCAAAACCGCCAAAAGATGAATTCAAATTAAGAACTTACATAGGTATAAAAAAGACTGGTGCTAAGCATTAAATTGATTTAAATATATAATGATGCATGCAAAAGTGCAGTGATTGTGTTTACTAGAAAAATAATACAATTGTTATAGTTATTTTGAAAAACGAACCTATAATTTTGTTGTTGTTGTTCATTATTGTTGATAATAGGTTGTCCCTTTGTGACTGGCTTCTTTCATTTAGCATAATGTCTCAAGGTTTATCCATGTTGTTCTATGTGTCAGAATGTCCTTCATTGTTAAGGCTGAATAATAATCAAATTCCACATTTTGTTGATCCATTTACTTGTCAATAGATTCTTGGGTTGCTTCTACCTTTTGGCTATTGTGAACAATGCTGCTATGAATGCAGATATACAAATAGACTCTATCTGAGTCTCCACTTTCATTTCTTCTGGATATACACCACAACGGGATTGTTGGGTCATATGATAATTCTTTAATTTGAGGAATTGCCGTACCGTTTTCCACAGCAACTGCAGGGTAGGTTGTTTTTAAATCACCAATGTCCTTATATTTTTTAGGAGAGATTAATGATATTGTTTCTTTTCTGAAGATGATGAATTGAGAAATATTGGTTAAACATATTATTTAAAATTACAAAGGTAACCACCAATGGAGCTAAAAAATTCTGGATACCTTCCAAATGGCCAGAAAGCAATAAACACAAAAGACCTCACAGAAACATACAAGCAGAAAGCACAAAATATGACAGAAATAGACTAACTCTATCTTATATAGGGATGAATAAAACTAATATAAACTCATTTTTTAAAAGAAAATGAAAGCCAGTTATATGTTATCAACAAGAAATATACCTCAAACAAACAACTGAGAAAGGCTGAAATTAATGGAGGAACAAATATATTGCAGACAAATAGACAAAAAGTAGTCAAGAGTTCTGTTAATAATAACAAGCTGAATTCAAGCTACTAAAAAATTAAAAAAGACCCCAAATGGCATCATTGTGCTAAAAGCCCATGACACCAAACCTAGATTTAATGCCTGATCTAACTACAATTTTAACCCCTCCCAGAAACGTAATCTTAATCAACCAATACGGAATTTTCTGATCAAGCACCAGTAAGGTTATCTGTCAAATGGGCCCTCTCCATCCCCCATAGAAAGAAGAGGCAATCTACATAATAAAAAGGCTTCCTCGTCTCTCCTCACCCCAGATGTCTTAGCCCCAAAATAATTCTTTTTCTTTCCCTAATAGTGTCCTGTCCCACTCTTCTTCCTGCAAAATCCTTCAATTTTGTACAACTCCTCGCGGTGCCCTTGTAGTTGCTAGATGGGATGCTGCCCAATTCATAAATTGTTTAATAAAGTCAATTAGATCTTCAAATTTACTGGGTTGAATTTTGTTTTTTGAACAAAGCTAAGAAACATTATAATAAATGATAGCATTGAACTACAGAAAGTAAAAATATACGACTTATAAGGATTAACTTACAGAATGCAATGCTGAAATAAATATAGAAATAAAATTATAATAAGGTATTCTAACTCCTCCTCTTATAACTTGGCAAATCAGATTGAGAAAAAAATAAGTTATAATTCTTGAGATTTTGAATAATATATTTAATAAGATTGATGATAGATAGCTATCTAGCTGGGAAGACAGGTGAATAAATAGAGCGTGTTTATGTATATATCCTGAAAATAGAGACTATATCTTATTTGCAAGCCTGCATGAGACAGTTACAAATTGTGATAGTACAATAGACCATAAAGAAATGATTTACAAAAAAATGAAAATAGAATTGTTCATACTTTCTGACTACGGCCCAACAAAACTGATAATGAATAATAAAAGTAAAATGAAAATTAGAAAACAGTCTCCTAAATGCCTTCTGTGTCAAAGAGGAAATTAAAACAGTAACTGCAGAATATTTAGAAAACAAAGAAAATACCACATATAAAGATCTATGACCTTGAAAACATTCTGTGTGATAGATGACAGACACAAAAGGCCATACATATATTGCATGATTCCATTTATATGGAATATCCAGAATAGGCAAATCCATAGAGACGGAAAGCAGATTGGCGGTTGTCAGGGGCTGAGGGGAGAGAAAATGAGGAATGACTGTTTAATGGATCTGGGGTTTCCTTTTGAGGTCCTGAAAATGTCCTGGAACTAGATAGTGATGATGACTGTACAACAATGCCACTAAATTGTACACTTTAACATCTCTTAAATGATATTAATGTGTGTTTAACCACAGGGGGGAAAATTTATGAAAAGAGGGATTTATGTTTTTATTAATGATAGACTAGATGATGCAGACCAAACTGAGGACACAATCTGGACAGAATATGAAAAACATACGACTGGAGGACTGAAGATCTAACAAAGCAATTAAAAATTATAGGGCTAAAATTCAGAAAAAGGAAACCTAGAGAGGTAAGCTTATGACTTAGTGTTACTTTTCCTCAGCAGGTATTTGATGAGTCCACAGAAGTTGAGAGGTTGAGAAACTGAGCAGAGTATTTGTCAGACATCTGGGACTACGGATAAAAATTGGAGTCTGTTCTGACATCAGCTGCTTTATTGTGATACAGTTCTGATGCTAATCATCTGGAGTTAGCATCAAACTCCACAGGTTTAAGGGCACAGTCAGTTCCCAGCAAGACTGTCCTCTTTAGACACCAGCCACACTTCAGGAGTCCCCAGGCCTCCTGCACTTCTGACCAAGTGGCTACAAATTTGAGGGTTCCCATGCATCCCTCAGGTTCAATATTTCATTAGAATGACTCACAGAACTCAGGAAAGCACTATATTTATGATTGCAGTTTTATTATAAAGGAGCAGCCAAATGAACAGACACATAGGGCAAGGTTTGGGAAGTTCCCAAACAGAGCTTCTGTGCCTTCTCCCCGTGGAATCAGGGCATATCACTTTCTTGGAACATCCGTGTGTTCATCGACCAGGAAGCTTCACAGAGCTACGGTGTCTCAAGTTTTTGTTGGAGTTTCATTACATAAACATGCTTGATCAAATCACTCAATCTCCAGGCCCCATTCTCTCTCTAGAGGTTGCGAGATCAGGCTGATATCACGAGGCTCAAATCAGCCCCAGTCCTGAAGCTCATAGCTCAACAGTGACCTCATAGCATAAACTCAGGTGTGATCCAAAGGGCTCACGAATAGTAAAGATACTCTATCATTTGGGAAATCCCAACGGTTTTAGAAGCTCTGTTCTAGAAACCCAGGACAAAGATCAGACAAATTCATTCTTAAAAACACACACTACGCCCTAGTCTTTGGCCACAGTTCCCTTATAACAAAATGATCAACCCTGTCCGAGCATCTAAAATTGGTGGAACATTTATATAGCATGTACGGCAATAGTCCGACATGAGTATGCCTAAACTTTGGAGAAGCCAGTGTGGGATAGGGATAGGAGTCTTTTAACTCAATCTCCTCATACATTTGACCATCACTATCAGTATTATTACCTTGCCAACAATGCTAATGTTATATTATTTTCACATTATAGTAAATATAACCTGAAAAATAAGAGTAAAAAGATATTGACACATTACTAGAGTCCCCTTCAGTTACTGATCATTAGTCTAGTCCATTAGCATATCATATGACCAAAACGTGTCCCAGGCAAGGTCATTCAGCTTTGTAGGTTTCAATTCCATCCTGTCAGGTTCCCAAAACTGCGATGGTCTCAGAAGCATACAGCTTCGCCATTTTGGGTACCTGGTATAATTGAGCCAAGGGACAATATTATATCTCGCTCTGAGCCTCTTTTGAAGTGGTAATGTAATATTGGATTTTCCTCATTGATGAATTATTTATTCATTCCTTTACCCTCAGCTCCGATACCTCTTTCTCTCCATTAACATACAAACCTTTCCACTTTTGGAAGGGATGTCAGGTTGGGCCACTATACTTGGTCTAGATCATAGGCGACAATACTAGTCTAGCAAGTGTCTCGTTTCACTCTCAATTGTATAGGACAGGGTTACATGGGTACAGAACTAGTGGGCTATTTCTACCACTAGGCAATATAGCTGCATTCACAGTTAACTCCAATTTTGCCAGATCAGGTGAAGGAAAAACCTGTTCCATCAGGATTGTTAAATGAACTCAAAAAGTCTGGAAGCCTTGAATAGAAATAAATGATAAAGATTTAGGCAAAGATCTTAGAGTTTGCAAACCAAAAAAACAAATAGGCAAAAACCCAGAAGTGTTCTGAAGAAGAAAGAAAAGTTAAAAGTTCTTATAGTAGAAAGTGCATCCTTGAGAATAATCAGTCTGGCATTCTTAACCCTAGAATTGGTCCAGGACAGTTATCATTCAAGTGGCAGGTGGTCTGGAGGACGGGCTCCAGGAGGTCTGGTCATGTCCTGTGGTCTGGATAATGGAATGCAGGTGGTCTGGATAGGTGAGTCCTTCATGGGGTAATCAGAGGGTTATCTGAAGGTCATATATATATCTAGGCATTGATGCAGGACTGAAAAGTTCAAGAGTTTAAGTTCCCAGGCTCGTTAAAGCAAAAATAAGATCATTTCTTCTTGCCTCAACCTACTTGATTTTAGTAATTTAATAGCTTGATTATAGTGACTCCATTCTATTTCTTCACTCTATTTCTCAGGCCTTTAGGAATTCTGACTATAACCACATTTTTAAAACTTCATGTTTCCTTCTTAGAAATCATTCCTTCTTTTGGCACTTATAGTTTCACCCTTATTCCTAGGACCACTACATCAGGTAGGAAAAAGAAGCTAAGGTGATGTGGGAAAGAAAAAAAGTATAGTCGTATCACCATCTTTCCTCATAGGAAGAATTGTAGAGTCAAACCAGCATCTTCCCCTACCCCACCCCTTCACCAAATCCACCAGAAAAGCAGAGGTCAGTTTTCCATTGCTCTTCTGCCTGACCATATGGCCAGGCCATTGACCACTGCCCATGAGTCAGTAAAATCTCAAACATAGGGGAAAACAGCAGGCAATTTTAGTCCACCAAGCTGACTTGCTTTGACCATTTTTCAATCAGAGTGGCAGCCTTCCAAATAGGATGCTGTCCATTCACTTTGGAACTTTCATCCATAAACCAAGATGCTGTCTGTTGGTCAGTAGAGAGCTGTTCCGAAGGCACCATCCATGTTGCAAAAGGTTCCAGCAGCTCCTCAGGTGGTTCCAAAGCCAATCTTAGGGCCAGAGTCTATCTGCTTGTCAATCTGCTAAGGAATTCTTTGCATTCCCTCGGAACTTTATTAAAGAACTGGAAACCATAAAAGGACATCAAGTAGAAATTCTAGATATAAAAAATACCATAACCAACAAATAAGAACTCAATGTATATAATTAATGGCAGATTAGACAAAGCTGAGGTGAAATGTCTAGATTGCGTGGAGAGTCAAAAAGAATAAAATGTAGAAGTAAAAGCAAATGATCCATTAAGAAGGCCTAACATATGTAATTGGAGTCCCAACTTAAGGGAGAGAGAAATGAAGCAGAAACAATATTGAAAGAGATAATGGCCGAGAATTTTTTTAAATTGATTAAAGATATCAAGTAACAGATATAAGAATCCCTCCACACTCCCAAAGAGGATGTAGAAAAGAAAATCACACCATACAAGTCATAAACTCAACACAAAGAAAATCGTAGAACAGAAAACAGTTTCTCTTCAAAGGAAAAATAATTAAAATGACATAAAATCTCAACAAAACAAAGAAGTCCAAAATTTAATGCGATAATATCGGAGTGCTGAATACTACACTCAGCAGAAACACTCTTCAAGATTGAAGATGAAATAAAAACATTTTCCAACAAATAAAAATTAAGAGAATTCATCACCAGCAGATTTGATTCAAAGGAAACACTAAAGTGTGTTCTTCAGACAAAGAAAGAAAAAGTTAAGATGGAAGTACAGAGATGCAGGAAAAAATGAAGAGCAACAAAATAAGCAGATAGATAGAGATATCTAATTGACTACTGATTGCCAAAAACAATAAGAATATCTCTTGAGGTTTAAAATATTATGGAACTAAAATGCACTTTTTAAAAAATCGCTTATAAGTTGAGGCTGATGATAAATGGAGTTAAAGTGTTTTAAATTCCTTACATTATCTGGGAAGAAGGTAAAACTACCAAGTAATATTAGACTTTGGTAAGTCACAGATCTATTTGTAATCATTAGTGGCAGCCACTAATAAAATAAAAAAGGAGTATATAATTTTCAAGCTAATAGAAGACAGAAATAGAATGATAACATATATTAATCCTAACACAGGCAAATAAACCAATAAATAGAATCAGACTCATAGTTATCTGGTTACCTAATTTACAGCAGAGGTGACCCTGCAGTACATTGGGGAAAGGAATATCTTTTACTATATGGTGCTGGGCTAATTAGATATCCATATGGAAAAAAGAATTTTTTCCCTGCCTCACATCCACATGAGAAATAATTCCAACAGCCTGCAGATATAAATACAAATGAAAAAACAAAAGAGCTTTTAGAAGAAAACATAAGAGAACATCCTTGCAACCTTGTAGTATGCAAAGATTTTAAAAACAAGACCAAAATAATAGGTTAACTATATAGTGAACATGATAAATTGGACTGTATTAAGAATAAAAGTGTTTGCTAGCTGAAAGAGTAAAATGGCAAATCACAGTGTGTAAGAAGGTATTTTCAGTGACCGAAGATGTATTCATGTGGCCAGAATATATTTAAAACTCCTTCAAATCTATAACAAAATGACAAAATGAACAAGTACTTTACAATAAGTCATATCCCAGTGGAGGATAAACAGAAAAGCTACTCAATTTCATTAGTCGTGAAGGAAACACAAATTAAAATCATAAGATATTCTACACTACCTCAAAAACTGACTAAAAAAATGGGGGGAAAATCAGATAATATCAAAATTGACAAAGATGTGGAGAAAACAGAACTCACTCAGTAATTGCTTGAGACTATAAATTGATCTGTAGGAAAATTGCTTATCAGTATTTAGTGCAGCTAAAAATAAGGATATTTAATAAACCTGGCAATTTTTAGGTATATATCCAACAGAAATAGTTAATGTTCACATAAAAGACATGGAATGGAAAGGGAAGAGACATCAGGGATGTTCGCGGACAGAGGGAAGGCCATGTGAGGGCACAGAGAGAAAGGGTCCACCTCCAAGTCAAAGAGACAGAGGCCTCAGGAGAAATCAAAGCTGCCAAATGTTGATTTTGGAATTTCAACCTCCAGAACTGTGAAACAGTAAGTTTCTGTTGTTTAAGTCACTCGGTCTGTAATATTTTGTTATGGCAGCCCTAGCAGGCAAATGCAGTGTGGCTATAACAGCGTGTTTTTCCGTTTATCAGTTGGTGGCATTTGGTTGTTTCCACTTTTTTGGCTATTATGAATAACGCTGCTATGAATATTCATGTAAAGTTTTTGTGTGGACATATATTTCCATTTCTCTTGAGTATATTTATAAGTGGAATCTTGGGTTATATGGTAACTATGTTTCAACAAATTAAAAATTTTAAAGTATAAAAGAATCCATAAAGATAAGAGAAGAAATTAATTGAACAAAAAACAAACTTACAATACAAAGAATGATCAAAGTCAAAAGACTGGTCTGTGAAAATATTAATAAAAGGTAAACCCCTAGGAAAACTGATAAAGAAAAGAGTAAAAGCATGAATTACCAGTATTAGAAATGAAAGGACATTGCTATCGATCCTATTGACATTAGGAAGATAACATGATTATGAACAGCCCGATGTCATCCAATAAATTGAAAATTTAAGTGCTTTAAGAAAGTCCCTAGAAAACTACAACTTACAAAAATCAACAAAAGAAGGAATAGAAAATTGGAAGAGTACTATATCTATTAAAGAAATTGAATTTATAATTTAAATCTTCCAACAAAGAAAACTCCAGATCCAGATGGCTTCACTGACAAATTCTAGTAAACATTTAAGAAAAAAAAATACCATGATTACACATACTTTTCAGAGAACAGAAAAGAAGAAACATACCCAAACTCTAATCATGAGGCCATCATAACCTTGTTACTAAAACCTAAGAAGGATAACAAATGAAAGTGTAATCCTGGGTCCTATTGCAAAAGTGTAAGTGAATCTCGCTAATGAACACAGATGCGAAAAATCCTCAACAACATAACAGTAAAGTGAATTCAACAATATAGACAAAAGAGAATACACCCTAAAAGTTTGTGTTATTCCAAGAATGTACGGTTGATATAAATTTAAAAATCAATCATTGAAACTTACCATATGAACAAGATAAAGAAGAATCATATAATAAATTTTCAATAGAAAAAGTAATAAAACTCCATATCCATCAATGGTGATCCATCATTACCCAGACTCATATGCACATCCCTTAACCTAATCCAATTTCCCACTCTTCCTACTTCTCCCATTCTTCCATGGTGACCCTGGAACTCATGGGCCATCCTCAGCAAAACGCCTTAAATCCTCAACCTCTTCTCCAAAGATTCAGTTCCCCCTCCTCTAGCTTTTACTAAAATCTGCCTGAGGTTCTGCCTGAGGCCATGACTTTTTTTGCAGCCCTCTCATGAAGCAGCTGGTTTTTCTCCTATACTCAATATACCCCAGGCCTTTTCTAGACTAAACGTCCTTCCTTTTCTCTACAAAACTCCTGATCCCTTGAAGTCCATGTCCTTAGATTGGTCCATGTCTATTGTGCAACTTCATCTGTAACCAGTTTCCTTTTGCTCCCTGAGTTCTTGCCACACTGGCTTCTGATAGCATTTAGAACACACCCAAAACCCTCTTTTACCTCTGGGCCTTTGTTCATTCTTGCTGCTAAAATATTCCACACAACTCCTCACATGGCCGGTTCCTCATCCCAGGGTCCTCAGTGTTTCAAAGTCATCTCCTCCAAGGCCCCTCCCTGACAACCCTGACTAAGTAGGCAAGCCTCCACTGCACCTCCTGTATCCATCATGATAGCCTGTATTCCTTTTGCAGCTTATGTCACAAACTGTCATCTGACATTTGCTTGTTGACTTTGTTTCCTGTCTTCCCCACCAGATTATACACTCCCAACTGGTTTTATTTACCTCTCTACTCTTCCAAAACTTAGAGCTGTGCCTGATAAAGATATGCTCCTTAGGAGTTCAGTGAATGGATTTTAATGTAAAGTCTTCACTGGTGTGCCCAGCTAGGAGCCATCACCAGATGCCCTGAATTGTCACAGTTCTTCATCTCCACTTTATTAGGACCCATCTTGCTTTGTATTTTGTATTAGAATTATGTGTAAAGAGAGTCAGGGTAGTGTGATGGTTAGAACCACACCTCTGTACAAACTCCGGCCCTGCTACTACCAGCCTCCAGAACAGTACCTGGCACAGAGAAAAAAAATTAGTATTACTGGGCTTTGTGTTACTCTCCCAGCAGAAGCTGAACCAAAGTTCCTTGTAGGTAAGATTACACATATGATTTAGTCTTCGATAATTTCCACAATGCCTAGCTCAGGTATCCAATAGATAATAAACAATGAGATAAATTTTATGGGTTTATATATGTCAGATTCTAAACACTTTATATGTATCAGCTCATTTAATTCTCACAGTAAGTCAATAATTATTCCCATTTCACAGAAGAGGAACTAAGCCGTAGGGAATTAAAAACTTTGGCCAGGGTCACACAGTAAGTAAATGGGGTATGTGAGATTTAAACACAGGGCTCAGGCAGCAGAGACTTAACTACAAGATAATATCACGTGTAGAACAACTAGTTGGGGCACGTTTACATGGTCAGAATTAGAAACAACAATCTATATGTTCGAGAATAGGGGCTGGTTAAAAAAAACTGTGATAGAATCTTATGTTACCACTGAAATGATTTACGTCTATATTTATAATACTGATAACCATTCATAACATAATTGAAAAAGGCAAACTAGAAGGCAGTATAATAAACTTGCACATGAATGTTTACAGCAGCCTTACTCTTAACTGCCAAAAACTGGAAGCAACCAAGATGTCTTTCCAAAGATGATTGGATAAACAAACTATGGTGGATTCATATAATGGAATATTATTCAGTGATAAAAATAAATGAGCTATTAATTCGTGAGAGGACATTGAGGAACATTAAAAAGCATATTGTTCAATGAAAGAAGCCGGCCTGGAAAGGCTACTTACTGTAGGACTCAAACTATGTGATATTCTGGAAAAGGAAAAACTAGAGAGAGTAAAAAGATGAGTAGTTCCAGGAGTCAGAGAGGGAGGGAATTAATGGGAGGAGAACAGAGGATTTTTAGGGCAGTAAAACCATTGTGTATGATATTATAATAGTGAATACATAATGTCATGCATTTTTCAAAACTGAATTTCACAGCACAAAGAGTGAACCTAAAACTATGGGCTTCAGTTAATAAGGCACTAATATTGGCCTATCATTTGTAACAAAGGTATCACACTAATCCAACATATTAACAGGGAAAACAGTGAGTGGGAACAGGGTGTAAGGAAACCAATATTTCCTCGATTTTCTGTATTCCTAAAACTGCTCTAAAAACTAGTCTATTAAGTTAAAAACAAACTATAGTAGCATGATCTTCTCCTTTCATGTAATTACGCCTGTTTTTGTGTATGGAGAAGTCTGAAAGGCCAAAACCAAAATTGATAGTTCTCAGAGTGGTAGCATTCATGAGATCTTTCTCTTAGTTCTACCTGTCCGTATTTTCTTAACAAACGCATACATTAATTTCATATAAAGACGTGAATGAGGTACTGGGGCTGCGCAAGCCCAACGCACCCAGAGACCTGCACAGGGTCGGGGCCGCCGTAAATGCAGTTTTCTCTGAGTCGGCGGAGCAAACGCCAACGTTGGCATTTGCCCGCCCACCGTGTCCCTCGGCCTTTTCAGTTTTGGGTCGCGGAGGTTAGGAAGGAGAGCGAGAATTCCTCCAATGCAATTGCGTCCGTGCCCGCGGTTGGCGCGGGGGCTGGGAGGGGGCGCAGACACCCTGCGCAGCTTGGGGGGCGTGGCCGCCGCGCCTGCGGGGCCGTCAGTGGGCTGGAATGTTCCCGCGGCGGTGTACTTTGTTCTGGGGATGGGGGAGGGTGGAGCGGGGCAGGGCTCCAGGGGCCCTGGGTCTTGGAGGGCAGCCAGCTTTCCTTTCCCAGGGAGCCTGTGGGGGGAGGGGCGGAGGAGGACTTGTCTAGTTCCCAGGCTGGGCAGCTGCGGGGCAACCAGGGAACCCCTGGATTCTATTGCCAGCTTTGCCACGGACTAGCTGCATGCCCGGTGGATCTGGTCTCTTAATCTCTCTAGACTTTAATTTCCTCATCTACAAAATGGGGATGATGATGATGATAATGATAATAATAACTGCACATAGTTATTGCCAGACACTGTTATAAAGTGCTCTGCAAGTGCTCATTCTTCCTAACCACCCTTTGAGGTAGGTGCTGTTAATGTAATAACATAATTATCCTATTAGTAGACAAGTACTCCCTCATGCCCAGGCCCTTTGGACATCACAGATGATCTGGCCATAGAAAGCCAGGCCCAGCCTCTTTCATGTGTACTATTATTTTCATTTTATAGTTGAGAAAAGAGAAGCTCAGGGAGGTTAAGTAACTTGCCCAAGAGCACACAGCTCCAAAGTGGCCATCCTGGAAGCAAACCCAGGCAGTTAAATGGAGAACCTCCACTGTTAACCCCTCTACTGCCTGCCTCATGAGGCCCTTAAAATCTGTTAATTCAGATATATTGCAAACCATGCAACAATTCTGAGAGAAGTATTAATAATTTTTATTAATGCTAAATAATATTATCACCAATTTAGAACTGTGATTCTTGCAACACCCTATGAGGTAGGTGCTACTGTTATTATTCCCATTTTAAGGATGAGAGATTGAGGCATAGGGAAGTCGTTCAGTTCTACGGGGCAAAACTCATTCATCCTGAAGCCAGAGCCCTCAATGGCTTAGTTGTTGTCTCCTCTCATGGTGCTTTATAGGAAGGCAGATGCCTCCAAAGTCTGATTACAGAGGCTAGCCTGGAAGGACAGGCCTTTCTTCTCCAAACGCTGTCGGAGCCACTTTGCTTGGTAATCTGAGGAGCTTTGGAGGGTGTTATGAGTCTCCCATAGTGTCCAACACCAGCTGGGGAGCTTCTTCTCTCTCTTGAGTCTGCAGCTTCAGGAGCCCAGCTGCCCAGTTCCAGTGGAAGCATCTCCATCCAGAATCTGGGCAGCGGGCAGAGGGCAGATCATTTGCCTTGCCCTAAATTGTGGTGGGTGGAGCACTTTGCCGCAAAATCTCCCTGTCCCAGTATCTATGTCTCCTTCCCTTTACAACCCCTCTAGAAAGCCATTATTGGACTCCCATCACCCTTCTGCTCCCCACCCACTTTGGGATAAGGAGCTGCCTGCTTTTAAAAATGCACATGTTGCTGTTGCTTCTTTGTAACCTATCCTTCACATACCCTCGACCTACCACTTTCTAGGAAAGAAGCACTCTCATTTTTTGCAGAAGGCATTAACTGTTTGTTGAAGATACTTTGGCAAATAGCCACAGATATCTATTGTTATATGGGCATACAGTAGGCACTGAAACTATTTTGCATGTATGTGCCTTCTGCCTGGAATGCTCTTCCTCTGATTACCTGAATGGCTCCCTCCCTTACCGCCTTCAGTTTTTACTCAAGTCACCTTCTTCGTGGGGCCTTCCCTGACCACCAAATTTAATCACACCCTGCAATAGTCCTGATTCCTTTCCCCTTTTTTACTCTTTCCCTAGCACTTACCACTGTCCTATACACTTTATTGTCTTTTATTTATTTTGTTTATTATCTGTCTTACCACACTGGAAGGTAAGTGCCATGAAGGTAGGGATTTCTTTCTGTTTAGTGCATCGCTGTATCCCCAGTGCCTGGAACAGGAACAAAGGAAAGGAAAAGGAGGGAAGAGGGGCTTCCTGGGCCATTCCTACCCATTGTGACTACTGCAGTCCCATCGGAAGAATACATGTTTCTTATTCATGCTGTTTACTCAACATTTGGTATAGCATATCCCCTTGGTGACATCTCTTGTAGTGTTGTCCCATTTTGCTATTGGACTTTGGGGTTGTGTATCTCATCTACCTGAGCAGATAGTAAATTTCTTGCCTCAGGACAGGGGCGAAAAGATCTGATTCTTTGTAAACCGCCCTCAGCAACCCCCCAGTACCAACAGGTTCCAGAGCTGTTTAGATTTCAAAATGAAAACTTTCACTCCTCCCTCCCTTCTTGCCCCCACCTCGCCTTCTTCTCCCCTCTCTCCAGTGGATCTCCATTGATATTAGATGAAACTGCTTAAGTTGGTTAGAAGTTTTTTTCCTTTGTTTTTTTTAATTGAAGAAAAGATTTAAAGTTTGATATGTAATGATTTAAGCTAAATAAATTCACCGTATTTTTGATGAATGGCATTTAATATTTGTTAATGGGGATCAATATGTGACCTATTTAATTTCTTAACACGACACCTATATTTTCTCATTAAACAAAATCAAATAATCCTTACCTTGACTATGTTCTTGCCATAATCTGTGTCTTTGATTTTCTCTCTATTGTTAAGAGGAATTTTTAAAATTTGTCTAAGTGGCCTACGTGAGAAAAAGAGGGAGAAAATGAGTCACATTTCTGGGAGGTAAATCAAGCCTTCTGGCCTCCTTTGGTAGTCACCCCATCTCACCGTAGCCCTTGAGAATAAAGGAAATACACAGCTAGGGATGGCCTTTAGTTTTATAGTATCACAAATGATTAACAAATGCCAGATTCTCTCCCTGCATTTCCCCAGGGTTGTGGTGTGGGCTGGTGTCATATCCAACTCCAGTGGGAGAGAATGCTCAAAAAAGACTATCTAGTGAATTATGTAATAAAAATATATAATTTTTATCATCAAGGAAAATCTAAAAATGTGCACAAGCAAGCATTTATTATGTGTTTTGAACATAAAATTTCATTATTATATTGCACATATGTGATGATCTTGGAATCTGGCAAGATTGGCTTGATTCTAAGAAAAATATATCAGAATGGGTCCTACATAACTCTCTACATAAAAATAACTGCAGGATCCTTATGAGCTATGTGGGACAGAGGAATGACTAGAAGAAAGAATGGGTAGATGATAGATGAATTGATCTGTGGATAAGTGGGTGAATGAATAAATGTGTGAATGGTGACAGCTGCGGAAATGGATAGACAGTTGATAACTGGATATGCTAGGCTCCAAAGGTCCTTGGGCTTACCACAGCACTGATCATATGATTTCAGAGATGTTTGTTTATACAGTGGCCTTTCTTACCAGATTTTGTACTCCTCAGAGGCATAAAGTTTGTCATTTCTCATATCCTGGGCCCCTAGTGCAATGTCTGGCACATTGATGGAGGTATTGGTAAGGATGTAGATCAGCTGCTGTTACATGTATCATCTCATCTGCATGAGGGAGCATCCCAAAGCCCTGTGCACATAACAGGAAGGGGTGGGGCGGAGAAGGCGGCACACATGTCCTGTTCAAAGGCAAAAACTAGAAGTCACACATATCACTCCAATTCTCATTCCATAGGCCAGAACTTTGTCATATGGCCACTTCTTGCTGAAAGGGTGCTTGGAAATTTTGTCTTATTCTGGGTGGCCTTTGTCCATCTAAAAATCAGTGGTTTTAAAAAGAGCAGAAACGGATATTTGAAGGCAATTAGTCTCTGCCACCTAAGTAAGAAATACATTCTTATTTGTTACATGAATATAAACAAATAAATAAATCTAACTGATACTGCAGGTTTGTGTTCTGAGAAGGAAAAGCATGTTGAATTACATAGGTAAGTGAAAAAAAGCCAGGTAGGATCAATGAATATAGTATGCAAATTATTTGCGGCCCTTCTTTACTGAGACATTTTGTCAAGGGTGACAATGGGCCCAGATAAAATGTTCCACTTTCCAGGCTCCCTTCAAGTGGCCTCGTGATGCAAATGGGGCCAATGAGATATAAATGGAAGACAACCAGAGACCTGTGAGAATGTTTCTGCTTTGATACGAGCATCGCTTTCCCTTTTTTCCTACTTCTTCTTTTCTGAAATATAGGTATGAGAGTAAAGGTGAAACAGTCACCTTGTGACCATGAGACAGTGAACAAGAAAGCAGAAGCTAATCATTAAGTTTGACAGAGCGGAAAGATGGAAAGTAGCAGGGACAGTGACGATGTCATGATGATGCTGCCTTCAGACTTCTTGCTAATGAGAAACAGAAGCTTCTTCTTGGTTAAACCAGGATAGTTGTATGAGCCTAACATATATGTATCTTGAAAATCACCGACCACGTAGAATATCTCTGGCAAGGTACAAAAGAAACTATGGCCACGGCGGCATCTCCTGGGAGGAAAAGTCATCAGTGCTTAGAGGACAGGGGTGGACAAAAACTTACTTTTTATTTATAGTCTTATATTTTTGAATGTTGACTTCTTGGCATTTACATAGTCCAAAAAAAAAAAAATGTTGAAATAACATCTTACTATGAGGAAAGTCAAAAGACTATTTTATTCATCAATTTGATGGCTCAAGTAAGACAATGTTCAGCATTGCAACACCTTGTTGTGTTATCATCAGAGGTAAAGTTGTCCCAAGAAATTCACAAATGGTGGGTAAAGAATTGAATTTTGAAAATCACAGATTAAAAATAAATTAGTAGATGCATGCTATACTTCAGTGAAAGTCGGGGCTAAGATTTGTTGCAGGGGCTTATTTTGTTTTACTTAAATTAAAGAGACTTAATTGTCTCAGAGCTTTACTTGTATCTCAAATGTTTTATCTCTTAAGCTAGGTAGAGTGTATACTGTTCTTTGTTTTATTGTTTACTGTATTTTCCTGACTGTAATATTTGCTAATTTGAAATTAATAAATTAACTGTGAAAACTCAGAGTGCATTCAAATATAACAAAGCACTCTCACTCCTTTGAACTCCTTTGAATTACAGTGTGCTTTCTTGAGAAGCAGAGGTGTGGCTGATACAGTGAGCTACTCGAAATTGCACATGACCCACAACTTATCTCAGCCTCAGCTAGTGGTGATTACCCTTGACAATGGCACCACAAATAGTTGTAAAGATTATGAATGATCTCGGTTTCTGTGAGTTGTGATTCTTACATGCATTTTCATTTTCTTGTTTCACCTGTAGAAAAATGTTTAATAGGGAAGGAGGCAGGGGAGATGAATCAAACACAAAGACTACATCTACATCTAGGAGGCAAAGGGAAGAGCATGGCCAGAGGATCATTTATATTAAGAACCACTTGGCGGTGACAATTAGCAAGTCAAAATAAACTGATGGTGCCAGTGCAATTTGTCATAATCATAGTCACATCGATATGTATTTTTGAATCGTTATAATTTTAAATAGTAAATTAAAATTATCTCACATTTAATCTGCAACAATATATACTTATTTCTTTCCTAATATTATCCATGGTATAAAGATGTGGGGAAAATAAAATTTATTAAAAGATAATTTTTAATTCAAATAAAGCTTTATATTGCTGTGATACATATGTAATGGAATATTACTCAGCCATAAAAATGAATGAAATCTTAACATTTGTGACAACATGGACAGACCCAGAGGATGTTATGCTAAGTGAAATAAGTCAGAAAGACAAATGTCATATGCTTTCACTTGTACATGGAATCTAAAAAACGAAATAAACTAAGCAAAAAAAACAAACTCGTAGGCACAGAGAACAAATCGATGTTTGCTAGGTGGGAGGGGGTTTGGGGAGCTGCGTGAAAAAGGGAAAGGGATTAATATCTACAAATTGGCAGTTACAAAATAATCATAAGGATGTAAAGTACAGTTTAGGAAATACAGTCAACAATAACTATTTGTGGTGTCAGGGGGCTATTGGACTTTTGGGGGGTTCACTTTATAGCTTATATAAATGTCTAACCACTACGCTGTGCACCTGAAACTAATGTAATATTGAATGTCGACAGTAATTGAAAACTAAAAAATTTTTAAATAAATAAAGAGTTATACATTAAAATTTAGTTGGTTGTACTTATTTACTTTCCTTATAAAATGACAAGATTTTGAAAAGCCCTTTAAGGGCTGATTTTATCATTCATAGGTTTACAAAATACTTTATAGATATGACAAAAAAAAGTATGAGTGACTATTTATTTTACTTCTTTATAAAATGTTTAATATTCCTCAAAGACAGGTTATGTACATGAGAATGTGGTGTTGTTGGGGTAAAAAAAAAGGTTGAGAAACAAGAAAAATTACCATGTTATCAATAAATTCTAATAAAACTAATAGTAAAATCAGCTGCAATTCAAGGGGTCTCTGAAGGAGAAGGCAGCTGGACTTCTGAGTGACAAATAGTATGTGTGATAAATTTCATATTTTGCATCAAGTCCAAAATCTTTACCACTCTACCCCTGAGCCAAAAAAGGTGGGGATCTGTATCATTTAGAGATGACTTTTTAAAGCACAGATACAAAGAAATATATTTCTTACAAGAACACTGATATTTTGTTAAGCTTTGAATAAGCTTGATAATAAAGATGTGTGGGTCTTTTTGAAATAAATATTTTTAAACATTTAAAATAACCTAGTAAAATTAAAAAATAGAATATCTATCTTCTAAATCACAGCAAGATAAAAGAAAACCAAATACAATCTGCACAATGAAAGACAGGAAAAAGTAATTAGACTCATAAACCAGCATGAATCATAAGCAATATTATCAAATACATAAATTAAATAATACATGTAAATGAGTTAAATCCCCTACTTGAAGACAAAGACTCACAGTTTCTGTTTTTAAAATACCCCAATCATTTGCCTCTTATAAGAGAAATACCAAAACAAAATGAGGTAAAAACGTTCAAAAGAACACATGCTGCAAAAATTGTACCCTAAGTTCATGTGAGTTATGAATGTCACTGTGGTACTTACTTTTCAGTTTTGGGGTGGTAATGGTGGTGAATAACTTCCAGTAGAATGCCAGAATAAAGCGATTCAATATGGACTTGCCTATATTAGCAAACTGTTCATGCTAATTCTCTCACTCCTTCATGGCTGCTTTCTTCTCCTGTATGTGCCCAGGAATTCGATGTGTGTATTTTACATGGATGTGCTGGTAGAGGGGGTGAGTAGGAACCTGCTGCTCACATTTATCTTTTGCATTACAACCAGACCTTGAATATGTACCCTTTGAGGTCAGAGAAGGCCACAAATGCTAATGCAGACTGCTCCAGAATAGATTGGTGGGTGTCCAGGACACCACACCAGGCCAAGAATTATCATAGCCATTAAGAGTGAAGACCATGGGAGGATTGGGTGAGAAAGGTTTTCCAGGAAGGAACAATTCTTGATTTCACTCAGCCCCATTTTATCCTCACTTTGGCAGTTCGCACAGGTCTGATGCAGTCTCACCTTTCAGGAAGGGTGATCTGATCTCCTTAGTGTTATGCTCTGCTCTTCAGAGTCGTGACCATTTCTGATGAGCAGGAAGGCAGAGGAGTGTAGAGTACAGAGCAAGTATTTTTAAGAATATGAAATTGGAAATCGCAAAAAAAAAAAAAAAAAAGAAAAAAGAAATTGCACAGCCACTTCTACTCACCCCCCATTGGTGAGAACTTAATCACATGTAGCAAGTAGCAAGGGCAGGAGCTGAGGGGTCAGTGGAAGGAGGTAGTATTGAGAAACGTAGTTTCTAGCCGAGTTGCCTGGGGCCAAGAAAGAAGGAGAGAAGAGTTTAGTAGTAACCATCAATCTGTCGAAATTATCATCAATCATCTGTGTGAGTCCCCTTTCTTGTTTCCATTTATTCATTCACCTCATCTCTCTTATAGCCTTTCCACATGCCCTCCCATGTATCTTGGCCATCAGTCCTTTGTATTTAAAGTATATATTTTTGTTTATACTTTTAAAAAATAGGTATTTTTAGTTTTTGTGGGCATGTAGGGTTTTTTTTTTTTGAGTCATTTTTATTGAAGTAAAGTATACATTCAGTAACAGTCAATGATCTTTGACAAAGGAGCAAAGTCGATTTAAAAAGATAGTCTTTTCAATAACTGGTGCTGGAATAAACGGATGTTCATAGCAACAACAACAACAAATCTAGACATAAAATGTCCACCTGTCACAAAAATTAACTCAAAATTGGTCTTAGACCTACATGTAAAATGCAAAACCATAAAACTTGTAGCGGAAGACAGGAGAAGTTTTAGGAAAGTTTACATTTAGCAATGAATTTTTAGGCACAACACCGAAAGCCATGATTCATAAAAGAAAAAAATTAGTGGACTTTTTTAAAATTAAAAACTTCTGCTCTGAGAAAGGCACTGTTAAGAGAATGAAAACGTCATAGACTAAGATATTTACAAAACACATATCTGACGAAGGACTTGTATCCAAAATATACAAAGAACTCTTAAAAGTCTACAGTAAAAAACCAAACCACCCAGTTTAAAATTTAAAAAAGGGCAAAAATTTAAGCAGACAGTTCGCCATGAAGATAAACAGATAGCAATAAGCAAACAAAAAGATGCTCAACCTCATTTGTCATTAAGAAACTGCAAATTAAAACAATGAGATGTATTCATAAGCGTATATTTAATTCTGTACAAAATTGCCAAACTGTACTCTAAAGTAATGAACCACTTTGCATTGCATTCCCACCAGCAATGCATAAGAGTGCCTGTTGCTTTGCATCCTTAATGGTAGTTGGTATTAACAGATTTTTTTAACTTGAGACATTTTGTGATGTAGTAGTATCTTATTGTAGTTTTAATTTGCAGTTCCTAATCATATTGAGAATCTTTTTATGTGTTTATCTGCCATCCATATATTTTATTTGGTGAAATGTTTGTTTAAATCTTTTGTTCGTTTTTTAAGTGGGTTCTTTGTTTCATTTATTATTGAGTGTGAGGTTTCTTCAGATATTCTGGAGATAAGTTGGTATCAGTTAGAGTCCCATAAGCAGAATTATTAACAGGAGTTTGGAGTAATGAGGAATTGACTGGTAAGAGTTAAAGACAACTCTGACAAATACAGGAAGAGCAAAGACAGGGACAGCCTCTATTGATAGGGCTGAGATAGAGTGTCTGAGGAGGCACTACAAACCTGATAGGAAGAGCACAATATGACTCACTGGACGGTTAAGACAATGAACCTGCTCACCAGAGGATACTGGAAATCTGCCCTCTGTGGAACTGAAAGTGTTGTCCAGAGGGAGGTGCCATATCATGGAACTCGTTGCACAGTCACCTGAGAGGTGCTGGGAGAAACAGTTCACAGTCAGGTGCTTTGCCAGTGGCACAACACTTTGACAAGGTGCTGAGGGAATCTTCTAGCAGCTGGGGACTGCTGGTTGCTCTGTGCTTCCAGAACTGGGAGCTGGGTGAACTGCCTTCTGCAGGAGCCAGACAATGGAGAAAGCTGCACTTGCAAGAGCCCGGCGCAGTACAACCCATAGTTTGCAGATCACAGGAAACAGGAAAAGAAAATGTCTCTCCAGCACCCTCGACTAATAAAACATCACACCAAATGTCAGAGGTAAAATATTTATCCAGCCCACCTTCATTACCACAGAGCAGGCAAAGAAGGGTGAATTTAGAGATGAGAAGCAAAAAATTGATGACTGGCACAAAATTCTTTGTCATATGTGTGTTTTGCAAATATTTCCTTAGGCTGTGGCTTGCCTTTTCATTTTCTTAAATGTGTCTTTTGAAAAGCAGATGTTTTTAATTTTGATGAGTCTCACTGTATCCATTTTTTCTTTTGCCAGTCATGCTTTTTATATCCTGAAAAGTCTTTGCCTAATCTAAATTCAAAGATTTTCTATTTCTTTTCCTAGAAACTCAATAATTTTAGCTCTTAGATTTAGGTTTAAAATCCATTTCAAGTTGTGTGTATATGCATTCTTTAGATTTTATTTAATTTTTTTTATTTTTGCCTAATTCAAAAATTTTGTTTTTTTCCTAGAAATTCAATAATTTCAGCTCCTAGATTAATGTTTATGATTCATTTCAAGGTCCTGCTGTACTCTGTCATGTGCATCATCCACATTTTATCCAGCTACTCATCTGCAGATGGACAACTGATTGCCTATGATCAGAATTGACACGGCCATGAACAATCTAATCTATAGCCCCTGATGGGCTTGTGTGATCGTTTATGTGATATATCCACACAGGAGTGCATTCTCTGGGTCCCAGGCTATTCATATATCTACTCAGTGTAGTGCCACACTGCTCTTCAGAAAGGCTGACTGTTCTGCATCCCCACCACCAGCACACAAAGAAGCCTATATCTCCACATACCTGCCAGAACTTGGCATTTTCTAGCTTTCCGACTTTTGCCAGTCTAACAGGTGTAAAGTGATTTCATTGTTGTCTTTATTTGAAACTCTCTGATTACCGATGATTTTAATTCTTAATAATTCTCTTCCTATGCCTGATCGGGTTACCATTTTATAAACTGGCAACTAATAACTTTGCTCAATTTTTTTTAGGGCTTGCTACTTTTTGCTTACTTTGGGTTTAATTTGCTCTTCTTTCCTTAGTTTCCTAAGATGGAAGCTTAGATCACTGAATTTAGATCTTTCTTCTTTTCTCACATGTGCATCAATGCTAGAAATTTCTCTCTAAGCATTGTTTTTGCTGCATCACGCAATTTTTCATTAGCTGTATTTTCATTTTCATGTAGTTCTAAATATTTTTAAATTATCTTAAGACTTTTTCTTTGACTCATGTGTCATTTATGAGTGTGCTATTTGATCTCCAAGTGTTTGGGGATTTTCCAGCTATATTTATTATTCATTTCTATTTTAAATCCATTGCCCTCTAAGAGCAGACGCTGTATCAATTCTATTTTTTTTTAAGTTTAATAAGGTGTGTTTTATAACCCAGAATGTGGTCTATCTTGGCAAATATTTTGGATGAGTTTGAGAAAATGTATATTCTTCAGTTGATGGATAAAGTAGACATCAATCATACCCACTTAATTGATGTTGTTGCATTCAACTATGTCCTTATTGATTTTCTGCCTGGTGGATTTGTCCATTTCTGATAGAAGGCTGTTGAAGTTCCCAATTCTCTGACAGGTACAAAAAGAGTCATTTATTTTCAATTTGTTCAGCTTTTTATTTGTGAGGACAGAGTGCAGACTCTCAAGCTCTTTACTTGCTGGACTGAAAAGTGGAAGTCTCTTCTTTACTTATTGGTTTTTCATGAGTCACTTGTATGTTCTATAGATTAATCCCTAATCATTTTTAGCTTTACAAATAACTTGTCCGAGCCTATCACTTATTGTCTGTCCATGGTATTCTTTTGAACAAAACTTCTTAATTTTGACATCATCAAATTAATCTGTTTTTTCCTTCTGGTTTGTGTTTTTGAAGTTTTATATAAGGAGTCCCCCTCCCAACCCAGGGCCCAAAGAAACTTTCTTATATTTTCTTCTATTAACTTTAGAGGTTGTTTTTCACATTGAATTCCTTCATCATGTAGTGTGTATCTTTTTATTTGGTGTCCGGCAGGGATCTTCTTTTATTTTCTTTTTATGGTAAACTGGTTTAATCTGCCCCTTCTGCATTGATCTGTGATCCCTCCTACCCATATAATTATGGTCTGATTTGAGTTTTCTGTTCTCTTCCATAGTCTATTGGTCTTTTTTTGTCCCAGAACAATGTTATTGTTTTGCTTTGTTCAGCTTTTTATGTGTCTTTGTAGTGCGCTGTTCCTTATTCTTCTTTTACCTAAGGTTGACTTAGTCCTGTTCATAAATATTAGAATGAATTTGTCAAGTTCTTGGAACTTTTATTAGGATTTTATTGCCCATATAGATTAATTCATAAAGAATGGACTCCTGTATAATATTAAGTCATTCCATCCAAGAGCTAAAACTTTCCTCCATTTATTCAAGTTAGTTTTTACATCTTTTCTTAGTTTTAAAGTTTTCTCCAAAGATTTGAGTAGGCAATTGAATGAAATAGGTAATTCATTCTTAGACATTATATGTATTTTTTTGTTATTGTGAACAGAAGGTAGTTACTGCTGGTGAAGAAGAATGTTATGGATTTATTTTCTTAGGTTACTCTTCTATATAGTGATTTTACTGAATTCTCATCATAATTTTTAACAGTCTGTTGATTTTTTGTTTTTCAAGGCAAATGAAAATATTATCTTTATATAGTGATAGCTTTATCTCTTCTTTTCTAATCCTATATTTCTTATTCTTTCTTCCCTAATAACTTTGTTTAGAACTTCCGTTATTATATACTGAATGGTAGCAGTGTTGTTGGATTCCTTATTTTTGTTCTAGACTTTAAAGAGAATGCACTTAAAATTTCTTCATTAAGTACAATGCTTGTTTTACGTTTTTGCTATGTAATCTTTACCAAGTTACCATAAATAGCAAAGGATTTTTTTGATAAACTTTAGCAAAGGATTTCTCTTCATCAATTGATATAATAATATGACTTTTGTCCTTTATTAATGAAGTGATTTCTGATGTTGCACCAAGTTGGAATTCTTAGGATAAACCCAAAGTGATCAAAATGTATTTTAAAAAATATATTACTGAGTTAGTTAACTGACATTTTATTTAGGTGGAATGAACATATTCTTTTTATTTGTTACTTTGTCCTTATTGATTTTGTTTTTTTTTTAAATTTTTTGGAAAAACTTACATAAAATGGAAACTAACTGTTCCTTAAAAGTTTGATACAACTCCAGAAATTCATAAACTTTTCACTACTCTGACTCTCCCAGCCCATTATTTTCTGTTTACCACATGTTTTGAAAGATTTGGTTTAAATTAATATGCTCACCTTTTTCTTGCCCCAGGTGGCTACCCACTGTCTAGTAAGTACACACAGCCCTTAAGAATGGTGCCACCACAATGTCAACCACTTCGACCAATTCTCAACCCCCCCTTTTTTTTAGTTTGACCATTTTTATTGTAGTACATATAGTCTGAATATACCATAATTTGTTTATCCATTCCATTATCGATAGATATTTGGGTTGTTTCTGTTTGGACTCTTACAGATAGTGTCGCTGTGAATAAATAGTAAACAGACAAATACATGGTCACTTGAATTATGACAAAGGTCACACTGTAAAAAGTGGGGAACGGGTGGAGTCTGCTCAATAGTGTTGGGTCAGTTAGACCTCCCTTCCCTTCCCCTTCCTTTCCCTCTCCTCCCCTACCTTCTCTTATGTTGATGAGAAAAATAGGCCTATATGATTCCATTCTTATGTCACATTTTAAAAATTTTAATAGACTTTTTTTAAAGCCATTTTATATTTACAGAAAATTGAGCTGAACGTACAGAGTTCTCATAGACCCATTCTCCATGAATACAGTTTTCCCCATTATCATCTCGCATTAGCATGGTATATTTTTACTCTCCTTAAGTAAAGGGTTACATCCCTCTCCACAAATTCTCTCCTTCCATGGCCCTCGCCTTTTACCCTCGAATAGATGACTCAGCCTCCTACTTTCCTGAGAAAAGGGGACCTCTAGGGACTGACCCTCTTAAATCTCGCCTACCCACTTACACTGACTGTATATCCACATCTGATCACATCTCCTTCCACCAGTCCCAGGAAATGAAGTGTCTATTCTCAAGCCCAAGGCAAGCCCTACAAATGGACTCTAAATCCTACTCTCTTTCTCCCAGGCAGCTCACTCCTTTAGACATTCCCCCACTCTCCTGAAATTTCAACTCTCTTTCCCTACAGGATTCCTTCTCCTCAGTCCAACGACACAATCAAATCTCACTCATCCCCCCAAAATCCCTCCTTTGTGTGCTGTGGGACAGGCATTCTCACACACTGCGGGTGGGAGTGCAAATTGGCAAGATCTTTCTGGGAAGCAATTTGGTAACCTGAATCAAAAGCCTGAAAAATATCTGCACTCTTTGTCCCAGTAATCCTACCTCTAGAAATCCATCCAAAGAAGTAATCAGAAATGCTGACAAGGAGAGATGTTGAAGGATGTTAATCTCATTGTTATTTTAACAGCAAAAATTGGAAACAAACTAAAAGTTCAATAGTAAGGAATAGGTTAAATAAGTTGTACTTAAATATGATGAAATTTTGTGCAATCACTAAAAATATAATTTTTAAAGAACAGATGACATGGTCTAAGTGAAAACAGCAGCATATAAATAATATGTACGGTATGGTGCTGATTTTGCTCTATATGAAAATAGCCAACACTTCTGGAATGTTAGCTATTATATACATTCTCTCATCCTTCACAACATTCCTGTACGGTTAATACTGTTATTTACATTTTGTGGGGAAGGAAACCAACTAGAAATAAATAAGGCGATCCCAATGGGGGAAAAACATCGATGATGGATTTTACTTTTTTCATTCTCTTTTGTATTTTCTAATTCTTTAACAGGGTGACATTACTTTTTGTCAAACAGAAATATCAATCATTCTTCTGTCTGGTTTGTGTATGCTAGTAATGCATAATGTGAACAATAAAGAGAAAATGAAAATCCTCTTCCTACTACTACTATTCCAACCACTGGACACAGCCACGTGGACAGTTGGCTTTTCTATTTATATTTTCTTTTGAGATGTGTATATAGACATAAACACTTTAAAAGGCAAACGTATTCATCTTACCATATCAATACATAAAACTCTGCAATCTGAATCCTTTAAGCGGTGCATTTTGGTCTTTGTCCTGAGACATGTCCGGGGTACCTTTCTGCTGGAGTGGCCTCAGGTTAATTTTGCCAAGTAGTGAACCATCTCTGGCTGAGTCATTGACTACCTCAAGGGCTCAGGGTTTGGGGACTGGTGAACTGAGCTCCAGTCCTAATTTTACCATTTACTAGCTGTGTGACCAGAGGCTAATCACTTTTTCTCTAGGAGCCTGTTTTCCCTGTAACAGTTCTCGCCTTGCCCACTTTAAGGGGACATCGTGATGCTCCAAGGGGCTGATGGGTGTGACTGGTTAAGTGCTGTGCGCAAAGCAGTCCTCTTGGGGCTCCTCCCTTCTGCCTCTCCTTTCCATTTCCTGGTTGCCTCAGGAATTCTTCTTGTCTGGAGAAGGAGGCCCGAGGGCCGCAAGAGGGGAAGGGACCTTGTCACCAGATAAGCGCTGGAGGCCCCACCTCGTACACAAGAGTCTTGTGAAGAACATCGGCAGAGGAGGACTATCTGAATGCGGGAGTATGACGGCGGTGCCTGGGGTGCAGCAGAGGGAGCACGGGAAAACAATAGAGGAAGCTAGGAAAAGCCCTGCTGAAAATCCTGCAGGGTGTCCACTTCCAAAGCATATTTTAAAGGCTATGGCAGGAGAGAGCCGGTGCGGAGGCGAAGGCCTTCTTCCGTGGAGCCGCCGCCCTCTGGTGGCAGCGTGCAAAAGCTGCAGCTCCTTGCACCGCCCCGCCTTCCCGCACAGGGGTTGAGCGGCTGTGTTGCCGCTCACACACCCTGTAAGCAAGGGGCTGTTATAGAGCTCTTAAACTACACAAAACCTGCCAGGAAGTGGAAACCAGGCTTGGGTGAGCCAAGAGTGGAACCTGGGACTCTGGATAACTCACCCAATCGATACTTAACAACAAATGATACTTGTGAATGCAAGAGGCACTAGCCAATGAAGAGACGATTTCATTCAGGCTTTGCAATGTGGAGAATGTTAATGAGGAAAGTCTCAAAGAAAAGGAAGAGGACCCAAGGTTTATAGAGACAGGTAAACAAGGGAGTCATCAGCGAGTCTTATGGGAATGGTAAGAAAGAATGGAGAGGGTTTATTTTCTTAGACTATGCAAGAGCAAGGTGGTTTTTTCAGCACTTAAAAATGGAGGAATTTCTTAATCATCTCTGGCTTTTGGGAGCACAGGACTCAGATGAAGTTTAACGTTGTTATAATAAATAGAGAGTGCTGAAGGATGCCCATTTAAGAGATGAGGACAGTGAGGCCTACTTCACCCAATCCTGAGTATCAGTGGCTAAGGCCAGACTCCAATCCGCAGATACCAAGACAGCAAAGAGGCCCCAAGCTGAAGTTTAAAGTTCCCTCTATGAGTAAAATCAGGAAGTCACAGCGCGATGGATTTAGCAATGGAGTGATTTTTCAGAAACAAGTCTTAGGGTTGTTGTGAGGGTTAAATTAGGTACTGCTTAGCACAATTCCTGGGACATTGTATGTGCTCATTATTTCATTATTATTTATATTACTATTATTATATGTCCCCTGTCCCCTTCACTCCCCAGCAGAACTCGCCACTGACCCTAGGGCCTGTGCAGAGGACATGATGTCCCTCTCCGGCCCTTCAAGATCCATAAAATCATCATTATTCTATTAATAAAACAAAGGCTGAGACTTTAGCCTCACTGGACTTCTGTAATAAGTACAATAATTTTAAAATTTTGGGAAAATATAATAAAGAAAAATACCAAGCAGTCTAAACACTTGGGTTTATTTTTCCCAGTCTTCTTTTACATAAGAATGTTACATGTAGTTCTAATCATACTGTACATACATATTTGAATTCTATTATCCATAAGTAGCATTATATCATACCTGCTACATTGTTATAGATAGTGCTGAATACACTGTTTTTCAACTTTTCAAGAAAGAACTGTTAAAGGATAATTTTTTTAAAAAAAGGTAAAATCATGACTCTTACACAGACACAAAAAGAATACATATTAAAGATTTTATTTAACTGAGTATTAACCAGGGACCCAGTAAGATGCTACAACCAGTCCAAAGATGAATGCAAACAGGCACATTTATAAATCAAGAATATCTAAATGAATATGCAAATGGAGACAAAACCAACCTCTTCCATGGTGGGAGTCAATTGAATGTGCACTGTATTGAATTTTTGCAGGTCCCTAAAACATTTCTGCTGTTAGTTGGACTCATCCATTGTATTATGAAAGACTCAAGAATATCCTACACAACTGGTTTGCTATTCAAGGATAAAGGCATCATACAATCTCTGAACAGATCCAGCTGTTCATGCTACTCAAGATTGCCAGGAGGACACACTCATTGATTACTTACAAAAGTGGGTAGAAAGGGAATCACCTCCCCCAACTCTGTTTAAAAACAATATGGATAGTATGATCCCATTTTAGAGTAATATTAGTATATGCTAGGTGGAGCTATGAAGGGCTTTCATTACCTTTGAGGGTTTTGGGGTTTTTTTTGCAATGTTTGAATTATTTTAGATGAACCTATATTATTTTTATGTTTTTTAAAATAAAAAAGACTTTATGGGTGTTTTCAAATATTCACCAATGCAATCTTCCTGAAAGAATTACCTAAATACATACTCCAGCTGCCTGAAATATAAATCAAAACGAAGACTTTATTTAAGGAAATACAATGTGGCAGACTGTATTTTTTAAACATATATGTGTTCATAAACATATACATATATGTGTTTATATATGTTTACATATAAACATACATGTGTATATATATATTATTAAAAATACATAATAAATGGAGTCACTTAAAAATGGAGTTGGAGCTTCCATGCCGGAGGAACTGCCTTGTATGTCTTATGCCTCAAACATTTGGAATGTTAAAACAGGGCGAAATAACCTTTGGACTGGGCCTAAAGCAACCTTGAGTTCTGAAGAACTGTTTGCAGGGCTGACAAGAAAGCAGATATTATGACTACTGGGCTGAACATTAAAAACTTTCTTTAGAATTAGCATCACTATGTTATATTATCTGCACTAATAGAAATGCCTTCCTTCTATTGATGTGATTGTTCCCCTTCCCTTTCTCATAAACACCTATTGCCTTTGTCTCCTAATTGGAATGTTATTTGGGCTTCTGCCTGAATCAATGCTTCTCAAATAGCTATTCTTTTTGATATTAAATAAATGCTTGTTGCCTCCCATTTCGAAAGGCCTTTTATTTTTAGGTTAACAATGTGTACATGTGTGTATTTGGGAGCATCACACCTTTTGATCTTACAGAGTGAAGCTGACATACTTCCACTGAATCTGGGCGGGACTTTGGGTAACTGCCCTACTCAATAGGATGCAACAGAAGTGACACTGAATGGTTTCTGAAGTTAGGACATAAAAGGCAACATGGCTTCTACCTGGCTCTCTCTCTCTCTCTTGGGGGACACTTGCCCTTGGAACTCAGCCTCTACATTGTGAGGCTAGGCTACACAAGAGGTCATATGTGGGAGTTGCAGTTAATAGCCCCAACCAGGCCCCCAATTGGGTGACAGCCAGCACCAACCATAGGTGAACAAACCTTCATATGATTGAAGCCAAGCTAGAGACTCAAGCTTTTGAGTCTTCCCGTTGAGGCCTGAAGACGATGTGGAGGAGAAACAAGCCATCCCTGCTGCACTCTGTCCAAATTCCTGATGCACAGAAACCACGAGAGATAATAAATTATAATTGTTTTAAGCCATTACATTTTGGGTAACTTATGCTATGCAGCCATAGTAACCGGAACATACCATATACATGGAAACCACTTAAACATAGAGAATTCAATGTAAATAATCATAAACATGGTGAAAACTTGAATGTCAAATTCAAAACCAATTTTTGAGAAAAGAAGATCTACATAGTTTTTAAAAAGAGATATGATAACCTAAGCCTTTAATGGAGAGGCATGGAAGTAGAGAGCTGGAAAACTCCTCACCTTACCTTGTAAGGGAGGCAAAAATTATAAATTTATCTGGAATCTGATAGAGAAACATGAGTTCAAAAAAGTATTTTACAATCTTGAAGGTGTCGACAGAATTAAAATAGATTGTACTACTTCCAAATCACATAAGATTTTTTTAAAAACCCTCGTACATATCAAAGAAAGTAAAAAAAACAACAGAAACATAAAAAAGAAAAACCATAGATCAAAACATGAAAATAAACCCCAAACATGAAAATAAGACCAAACATGCCAGAAAAAAATATAAATGTATTGCACTCCCCTACTAAAAGCCAAAGACCCTTTATCTTGGTAAACACAATTTAATTACTATAATGTATCCATGTTACTGTAGTGGATAAGATATAGCTAAATAAAATTCAACTCTTTGCATCTGTAGTATTTGCACATTAAGTGAACACGCCTTCCAGACAGCCCCCTTGCCAGTCCCACTCTGCTCCCTGCTCTGTAAATGTCAAGGACCAGTATTAGTCCATGAAAGTGGACAAACTCAGTCTGATGAAAGGGCTGAGGCCAACAGAAGTGACCACGTCAGATAGCCATCCTTTGGGGTAGGAGGTGCTGCCCCATTTCCTGGCTGAGCAACCCCGAATAGTGAGTGAGAGTGAAATTTTGCTACTATATGCTTCTCGTCTGGAGGTTCTGGGCCAGTTTAGAGGGCAAGGCATGTAGAAGACACCTACTCTGTGACTTTGCCCAGTCCCACAGGCACATCATCAGGGAAAATTTCTCCCAGACTCCTGACAACAATTTATCACTTTTTATGAAAGGTTCTGAGTTTTTGTTTTTTTCTATGTCTTAATTAGCCTTTAAACTGGGAAGCTGGGAAACGGTATATGTCAAGGAAGATTGTTCTAATGTCATCTTAACTCTAAAATCCTGTTATTTGTCATTTTTAATAGGAGATGCTTTTTTTAAATGTGCGTATTAAACATCAGACGCTGTGCTACATGCTAGGAGTATAATAAAGTCTGGCCCCTTGCCCTGGGGAGGTGCTTAGGGTCTGAGCAGGGGGCAGGGGAGGAAAGAAAATAAACAATTTTAATATCAGACAGAAGCAAATAAACACTAAATATAGGTACCAGGTGGCAAGAACAGGGAGGAGGGGGCGATAAATGCTGATGGAGGAATGAGCTTTATGGGCCTCGCCCTGAGCCCAAGGTGTGTGCTGTCAGCATCCAGCGTCTGGGTCATCCCGGGGCAGCTCAGTCACTCTGAGAAGGCCCCTCCTTTGGGGCAGCAAGGTGGTGACTCTTGGTAGGAGTGTGGGGAGGAAGTAGATGACATGCGTCACATTGGGTCCAGGGGAAAGAACAGTGGCCCAGGAAGAGGCGGCATCATGCAGGAGACATCATGAGGACATCAAGGCTTCTGATGTTACCTAAGATGAAATGGTGCTAACGAACAGAGGGGAGAGTGTGGGCATTTTCTCAATGCCAGGTAGGGCAGGTGCTGGTTGGGTCTAGCCCCAGGAAACGTGGGTGGGAGTTTCAGTTACAAGGAGAGGGAAAAACTAGCATTTACTGAGGGCCTTCTCCATGCCAGGCACTCCAGAGAATTCTAATCTTCATAACGCTGAGAATATTTATTGAGCATCTACTATATGCTGAACAGTTTTAGGCACTGGGGATACAGTGGTAAACAAAGCAAAAACCCTGCTTCTTGTGCACAAATAAACAAATATTTGACATAATTTCAATGACAAATACTACCAGTATTAAGTACTATGAAGAAAAACAAAGGGAAAAGGAATGAAAGAAAGTGCTACTGTCAAGAAGTGGTTAGGGAAAGCCTCCTGGAGAAGGTGACATCTGAGCAGAGAAACCTGAATTAGCAAGAGAGAGAACCTTGAAGCATTTTGTGAGGCTTTCCTAGTCTAAAGATAAGAAACAAGCCTCAGAGAAGGGCAGTGGATTTCCCTCAATTCCAAAGTTCCTAAAATGTCTCTAGGAGTCTTCCTCATGAGAGTCTGGGTGCAGGTCGTGTACTCAGAGGCAGCGTCTGCCCCTCAGGCCCTCTGTTTAGACAGTTGTGGTCTCGCAGACCCTTAGACCAACCCACTTGGTACCAGGTCAATGTATTGGTTCCTCCCCTTTCTCTCCCTTTCTTCTCGCCCTCTTCCTCCCTCCTCTCCTTCTCTTTCCTCCCCCACTGCTTTCTCCTTGTTTTTACAACTCTTTATTATAAACAAACATTGGAAAGTTTATTATACATAAATACATAAAGGTTGTTTAATAAATAATTATATGGAGAACACCCGAGTAACCAGTGTGCATGTGAAGAAATGGCATTTTGTGGCCACCCCAGAAGCCTTCACGTGTTCCTTCCCATTTTCTTGTCATTTGTGGCAAACTCTTCCTTGTCTGTCATTTAACTATATATGTGTCCCTAAACAATGTAGTTTAGTTTCGTCTGATATTGAACTTCATATAATTGATATAATTCTGTATATGTTCTTTGTGTCTTTCACTCAACATCATGTTTACAAGATTCATCCATGTTTCTGGTTATATTAGTTTGCACAAGCTGCTATAACAAAGACTGGCTGGCTTAAACAACAGAAATTTATTTTCTCAAAGATCTGGAGGCAGAAAGTCTGAGATCAAGGTGCCAGGAGGGTCAGTTCCTTCTGAAGACCATGAGGAAAGGATCTGTTCCAGGCCTCTCTCCTTGGCTTGTACAGGGCCATCTTCTCCCTGTGTCTTCACATCATCTTTACTCTGTACCTCGCCCAGTACAAATTCCCTCTTTCTGTAAGAATGTCAGTCCTCCTGGATTAAGGCTCACCTGTTTGACCTCATTTTAACTTAATTATCTGTATAAAAACCCTATCTCCAAAAGTGGTCAGACTCCGAAGTATGTAGGGGGTTAGGACTTTAACATTTGGACTGGAGCGGGGTGGGGAGGGGACAGGGGTGGGGGAGGATGAGATACAATTCAACATGTAATACTGGATGTAACTGCAGTTCACTCGTTTTCAGTGCTGCACAGTATTCAGTTGCATGAATACACCACCATGTATTTATCCATTCTCCTGATGGGCACTTGCGTTGTTTCCAGTTTGGGGCCATTACAAATAATGCTGCTTTGAACGTTCTTTTACCTGTAACTCGGCGTACATGTGCATGAGTTTCTCTAGGGTTTGTAACTACAAATGGAACAAATGAGTCGTAGGGTAAGCTTATCTTTGATTTTAAGATATGCAAAGTTTTCCAAAGTGGCTATACCAATTTCTTTTCCCTCCAGCCATACACTCTCATAGCTCCATCACTCTATTTCCTCACCAGCACTTGGAATTATAGACTTCTCAGTGTTAAGTGTGAGGTAGTTTATTTTGCTTTCTCTAATGACTAATGAGGTTGAGCATATTGGCTATCTGGAGCTCCCATTTTGTAAATGCCTGTTCATGTCTTCTGCCCATTTTTCTAATTAGTTATCTTTTTAATTTTTAAATCCCTTCCCTTTCTGCACTCATAGCATTTTTATTTTATTTTATTTTATTTATTTTATTTTATTTTATTTTATTTTATTTTAAGAGCATAGTGTTAACTTTGCCAATGGAATTTGGTCAGTACTGTGTGATCCACCTTGAAAATTTTTAGTAACTTGAATCTCAAAGAACAAGTGTTAGAGGTTTCATTCCTTCATTCCCAAAAGCCCCTGGGCTTCTCATGCAAACATCCCAACTTCCCCTCTCCAACTTCCTACCTCCACATGTGGATAAAGCCTTACCCCCAAGTTACAGCATCCCCTCTTACCTGACCTGCCACTATGCTGCCCACACAGGATTATGACGAATTGAATGAAATAACGTGTAGATGTCCAACTAGTCTCTGGAACCTTGTACGCTATTAGTAAATATTACTTCCCTTCCCCCTTCTTGATGCTCTCCAGAAAAGAAGAGCAATGGCTAAGAGTAACACTGGCCGATTGTTACCTGAGTGCCAGGTGGTATGCCAAGGACCACTCATTCCCCATTTGTTGCCATTTTCTTCTTAGTTACAAATTTTATTCAGCGCAATCATGTGTGCCCTTTGCCTTTGCCACTTCCCTCCGTCCTGATGCCTGGGACTTGGGAGCTCTAACAGCCATCTTGGACCATGAATTATTGCCCTAAAGGATAAAGGAGCCTGGCCCTTTGCCATAGTGAAGCCATCAGATGAGACCTCGAAAGACAACTTGTTTCATGAGAGAAATTAACCTCTGTCATCTTAAAGCCACTGTTATTTAGCTTTCTATTTTATGAGACAGAACCTAATCCTGAAACTTATGGAAAATATATGTTTTCAGTTAAATATAAACAGGTGTTTGCTTTGAAGTAAGTTTTCCTGCTTCCATTAAAATCATTTTTGCAGGTCAGTACATAATAATATATTAAAATCTCCACACTCAAATTTATTTTTTCAAACAGCCCAGTATCAGTATTTTCAAGCTGAGTAATTATGACATGGCATCTTAAATAGCTAAAAAATTAGGATTTCCTATTATAGAAAGTGTTTCTTACCTTTATAAGTTATCTTATTTATGATAGCTACACATAGGTATATGTCAGGATACTCAGTTGGTAATGAATTCATTCTGTTTGAATTCAATTAGCAGCAAATACAAAGAGAATCCCACATAACTCAGCCAGGCTGTGTTCTGTTTAAAGTGAGACTCTCAAGTCATGGTCCCGACTCTCCATGACTAGAATGATTAAAATATAGGTCGTAAGTCACTTGTTAGATAGCAGGTTAATGTGTTTGGTCACTGAATCATTAAAATAGGAAGTGGCGTATATGTACTCACACATTACTGGGGGAGGCCACATGTAAGGGTGAACACTATGGATTCTGATTGTAAAGCCTTGGATGACTCATTTAACCTTTCTGAGCCTCAGTTTCCTCATCTGAAAATGGTGACTTATAACATGGATCTCTTGTGAGGATGAAATAAGAAAATGCATATGAAATGCTTGACGTAAAGGGAGCGCTCAATAAATGTTAAATAAGGTGAGTTTGTTTTTATTTTTAACTTGTCGATAATTTGGGGCAAAGAAGACCAATCTGTCACCAGTAGAAGGCCTTACTCCTTACTCGAGCCATTCGACCCATCCCTTAGCTAGGCCCCAGGGAATAGCAGCTGAAGCCCTAACCCTGACATCTTGTCCTGGGGTGGGTCCCTGGGCCCCCACCTCCCCAAGGCAACAACAGTCCACACCACCAAAACCCTGAAGAACTGTGTGTAAGTACAGATTAAGTTTTGGGTTTTATTTAAAGGTCCTAATTTCTGGATGTTTATTTTGGGGATTACAGTGGTGGCCTGAGCTACTTTAAGACATCATAAGTTGAAGTCTTTCCTTTACTTGCTGCTAAAGTTTAATTCAGTCTAATTATTTCATATGGCATCGACAATAATAGTTTCATAATTTCTAGTATATTAAGCACTTAATATGTTGTGTCATTTGAAATCACATATTAAATTCAGCAAAGTACATTTTAATGAGAGTTAAGTGGTGTGAAAATATTAATACGATGTGATGGTTCATCTTGGTACGCATATTTCATAGGTCTGTTCCTGATGCAAAAATGCCTTGCTCGCCAGGTAAGGGCAGCATTTAACCACCTGAGGCTAAAATGGGTGTTTAACAAGCCAACACTCCTACCCTCTGCCATACGGCACTTCACAGTGGGATTCATCATTGGGTCTCAAGACCCTATAAAGCATGTAGGGAAATTACTTCCATTTTAGAGATGAGGAAACTGAGGCTCATCACTGGGACACAAATATGGCCCTTCTTGGCTCAAAGCCGTTTCAGTATTTCCCTGTACCACAGCTGCTGTCAGTATAACCTGGGGGTGACTGATGACTGGACTCCAGGGCAGTGAGGATTTGGAGGTGTCACACTTCTCCCACACTGTAACCCCATACAGAGAAACTGACAGAGCCACAGAGACCTTGTACTTGTACTTGGACTTGGACTTGGACCCTCTTTCAGACCGTATCTTCCACACCTTAAACCTAAGCATCTTGTGTTCTTAGGCCATCCTGAGATTGTCAGAGTAAAGGGCCTCGAACTAAAATTAGTGAACCCTTAAGATGGCAACAGCTCAAAATAATCATGCAGCACTGGCAGGATTTATGGCAACAGAGAGATTTTAGAGCCTCCCAGAACCCCCAAACTGTACTCTCATATTCCATCTAGGCGCAAAGTTAGCCTTTGGTGTCAGAGAGATCCCAGAGCAAACTCCAGTGTGACTGACTAGCTGTGTCACTTTCTCTCTCTAGATCTAGGTTTTCCCTACCAGTAAAATAGGAATCATACACTCCTCTGTGCTTATCTCTGAAATATTGAAATGAAGAAGAAAAAAAAAATTGTTTTCACTTTTTAAAAAGTTTGTTTCATCCAGGTACTTGAAAAATTAAGATGAAGAGAGTACATTGTTATGTAGTGAGTATTTTTATCCCTACCATGTACTTCCCACATGGCCAGGCCTACTCTAAACATTTCACATGTATCAGATCATCTAATGTACTAGGGCCTTTCACATCCAGTCCTGCATCTAATCTTCAAACAGCCCTGCTTGGCAGGCAGCGGAGTTGCCATCCTACAGGTGGGGAATTGGCCAGATACTTAGGAAGTTCCAGGCACAAAGAAGAGATTTGGGGAATAGTGAAAGGCGTGGCCTGGGCTGTGCACCGCCTCCAAACGCAAGCTGGGGAAGAGGGAGGATTAGCAGGTGCCAGTTTGGTTGGGCACCTGGGATGGATTCAAATTGATGTAACCACAGCAGGGGCCAAGCAGAAGAGCAAGAGCTCCAGGCACGTAGGGGTTAGGACACTGGGAAGGAGGAACTCCAAGAAGTCTGCAGACTACAGCTGACCCTGCCTCTTCCCTGAGGCCACCCTCTGAGCTATGGGCATACAGACCGTGTTTTGCCTGTCCTACCCTCTCTCCCAGCTTTCTTTACAGAGAGGCCAAGGAGGAAACTTTGGAAAGAGTCATTCATACTGAGATGACTGCGGTGAGAAAGTACACTTGAAATGAGATGTTACAAAAACAAGGCTTTAAGACAGTGCATGAGCTGCTCAAAGGGACTTTTGGCAGCCTGAAGTGTCCTCTGTCACACCCAGGTCCCCTCCAGCTATGGTCTATGTCTGGGGCATTTGGAGCTTCTGGGTCAGGCCTGTGAACTCAGCATGTCCCTGTCCCATAATCTAGAGCAACACCTCCTGAAGTCACAAATGCCATTTACTCCCAGAGTGCCCAGAACACAGGTGGCCAAGGCTGCATCTCTCCATATCCTTGCTTCTTCCTCCCTCTGATGAGCTGATAGGAGTCCCTGGACCTTCTCACTTCAAATAAAATGATATATAAAAACCATTCGCTGCTCTCTGGCTGTAGGGGAAATACTACCACTTTAGAGAATCCTAAGATCTCATGTTTCCAATGACATTTTTTCACTATGAAACAGCCCAGTTTTCCATTTTTAGAAATCAAATTTAAGCTGGCTCTGTCCTCTCTCACTCATAGTAGTGGGAAATACTACTTCAGACAAGATTAGGAGAACCACTTCTCATCTCTTGGGGTTCTGCAGCCCAAGACTTTTGGGACTCAGGCCACCTGAGGTCTGTAGAGTGGAGTGAAGCCACAGCCCTGAGGGCTGGCGGGAACGTGGTTTCCACCACAGATCTGAGACTGCTGACCAGTGTCAGTCCTCTCTGGCACCCACACACTCCTTTAGCATCTGTCTCGTCAAGGACTATGAGGGCCTGGACTTCCCCAGAAGTCATGAGCCCCTTAGTTCTCCCTTCCTGAGTCCCTCCATGTGTCTCCTCTGCTTCAACTTCATGCCACATAAGACTCATTTCCTCCCCGCTCCCTTCCTCCACACTGGGCCTTCACTTCAGACTCATGGGCCAAGTGTTACATGGTTAAGCAGGTTCCAGACCCTAGGTCCACAACAGCCACCTTGGACTGTTCCTGGGGTCTTCATGCCCCAAGATAAACAGCATGCCCCGTCTTTCTAAACCTTAAAACAAAAACAGTGTTGAATTTTTTGAGACTAATTACAGTCTCAAAAAAAGTCCTTCAGTTACCCAGTTACGAAAATCACAGCATGTCAAAGCTCAAAGAGATGTTAAAGATCATCTCTGGAGCAGTTTCCTCACTTTGCAGAAAGTGAAATAAAACTAGAGGGGGTAAGGGAGTTTACCAAGGTCACAAAGACAGGTGCAGGGAGGGACAGGAACTACAACTCAGCTCTCTCTCCTGTACCACAAATGCTCAAAAAGAAACAACAACGACAACAAAATCACTTCTGGCTCAAAATAACACACGCTCATGTCCTAGAAATGGTGAACATTCTGGTCCATCTCCTGCTGATTTCCACAATAAAGCAGTTATGAACCCATGAGATGTACCTGTCGCCGTGACACATGTGAGCATCAACTGTGTCGAAAAGGCTCTCCTTCTAAATAAATGAATAAAAATGTGGATGCTAATTGAAGATTAGCATCATCTCCCATCAATGCTAATACACTTTTTCGTTATTTGCAATTCCCTTTTGTAAATCTGAGGGAAAGATCATTGCCCAAATTAGCTCTTTTCGCTCAATAAAGGCCATATTAGCATTTTGAGGTTTGCGTTTGCTTACTGATTATTTAGAAAGAGGTCAGATGAGAAGTTGGGCATCCTGCGCCTGATTTCCATTTCACTCTAGACAAGTTCAGGAATGGGGCTCCAAAGCCCCCAGAAGCCAGACCCACTGCACTCCCTGGCTGTGGCTGAGTAGGTCCCTCCACTCTCACAGTGGCCTCCCCTGAAAAACTGGCCCAAATGGGTAAAATTGACTCAGGTGGCTCCAAAGTCTTCCTCTGCCTAAACTCTCTGATCCTGGCTCCCTATCACCAAGTGACAGCTCAAATACCCCTTCTTCTCCTGTCCAGCCACACAAGTGGCCTTCATGCCCCACTCACTCTCTGTTCCCCATGTTCTTTCTTTCTAGCTGGGCTCAGCACTGACAATGCTCTTCCTGGCTCCATTGCTGGAATGGAAGCCCCATCTCCACGGCCTAGTGCTGATGTCACAGGTGCTGTATTTTTGGTGAAGGAATGAAGGCAGGAAGGAAAGTCTAAGCCGGTAAGACCTTGGGAGTATTGTCTAAGAGGTAAAGGGGAGGAGGTAGTCCTGGTCCCAAATCTTATCACAGTTCCACTGTGAAAAGATCAATCTTTGAAACCAGACTTGCATCCAAATCCCAACCTTCTTCACCAGTGGCAGGATAATTCTGGCCATGATAGTTTAACTTCCCAGAACCTCAATTTTCTAAGCTACAAATTGGGAAATAGGGGGTAGGGGGTACGTGGTTCTGATTGGTTAAGTGCCGAGCCCAGTGCTGGCTCAAAGGGTGGCAATCTTTCCTACACAGCCCCCACCTCTGAGTCACACTATGGAAAGCTTAGGCACCAAAGTGGACACCCACCCTCTTGCCCTTGGCTTCAAGTGCTTGAGAAACCCAGCGGCCCCGGCGACACGCCTTGGCCCATCCACAGGTGGCGTCCAGCCCCGAGCCGCAATTTTCAGCCGCCCATACCCAGGCTCTTCCGAAGGCTCCAGCACTCCCAAGGGTCGTAGGGACCCGCCCGACAAGGGGCTCGCAATCGTTTCGGGGTCCCGGACTGCACTTCTGCGAGGACCTCATAGGCATCACGACCCCTCGCCCCAAATACACATTTGCACCGTGTACAGGCTGCCCCGCGCAGTTTCGAGGTCCACAGCAATGCCACGTTCCAGGTGGAGGCAAAGGACCTACCGCTCCGCACCGGCCTCCCCAGCGCGAGAAAGGAACGCGGCAGCGTGCATCACGTGACGGAGCGCGGCTCCATCCGCTAGCTGCGTGGAGTTTGGGCGGGCAGAGAGCCAATTTCCCATGGTTCCTTCATTTGCATATACGCTGTAAGGGGGGGTCAGAGATGCAATTAAAACTAATGCGGACACGATCGTAAAGATATAATTACGGTATGTGTATTACATAAGGTCATATTTTCTTGAATATTTTGGAATTTAAAGTGGTCGATTTCGTCACCATAACTGTAAAAGTTTTCGTTTTCTTTGCTTTATATACTTTCTGAGACAAGCGTTACACCGTGCTCGCTTCGGCAGCACATATACTAAAATTGGAACGATACAGAGAAGATTAGCATGGCCCCTGCGCAAGGATGACACGCAAATTCGTGAAGCGTTCCATATTTTTGCAAAGGAAGTTTACTCTGGTGCACGGTTTGCATCTCGATGCAAACACTCTTCAGGTACAGGTTCTCTCCTTTTATTGACACAAAGAAAACATACTAGAAGACGGAATAAAAGAAGGTGAGGACAGTAGTCAGATTTATCTGTTGGCTGTGCTTTTTCCATCTGGCCTTTGGGTCCCCAGACTACCATCTTTTCCATCGTACCTCTGCTTCTCTCCGCAGTATCCTGAGTTATATGATACCTTTCACTTAAGGAAATGGCTTTGCCTAACTTAGTCCATTTCGAGTCCAAAACGACAAGAGCTTAGTGCTCTAATAAACATGAAATGATCTATAACATGAATGTGCAACAAGACTGACTCCTCCTGCTGCCTCCGAATCTTAAATAAATTAGCAAATCATGCCCACTCTTTATTGAGTATCTACCACGTCCTAGGGGCTTCACCAATATCTCATTTTAATATTCCTGACAGCCCTGCCCTGTGGGTGTTACTGTCACCATTTTACAAAAGACGCTGAGAAGTAACCTGGGCAAGATTATGTAATTTAGTAAGTGACTGAGGCAAGGCCTGATAAGACGTTTAAAGGCACAGTCCCTGTAAAGATCGAGGCCCTGTTCCCAGGCAATTCAAAAAAAAGAAGAAGAAGAAGAAACACTCCTAACTAGTAAGATAAGAAGCGGGACGGAGGGGTGGAAGTCCAACACAGTTCAGATTTCCTGTGATGACTTTGTCAATGTGTTTTGAAATATCAATTTCTTTCCAGGAGATAATCTGGGTGCGTATGCTTTACTGGTGCCTGAGCATACAGTAGTCCGCCCTGCTGTCCTTGCAGCCTCTGGAAGGCCAGTCCAGTGGTAGCACCGCTCGCAGGCTCTGTGCTGCGGAAGTCGCGGGAGAGAGTCAGAGACTGAGAGCCCCAGCACCGCCCCAGGGCAGCGACTGTTACGCTCCCCGCGGGCGCTGGGAGCTGCAGTGCAGCGTTCCATCAGGGACCCATTTATGTTCTCTTCAGTAGAGGTGAAATGATCCTTTTCAGGTAACAGCCGAGAATAGGAGTCTGTGGGACCACTCGTTGTGCCTTCTCCTTGGCTCACGGTTTCCAATGCATGGAGTTAGAGGACAATATTTGGTTTTCCTTTCTTCTCCCAACGATGCCTGGTTCTTCTTTGGAGGCCACTTCGGCAATTGGGCGAATGGTTTTTTAAATACCTCCTTCTGAGATGCCAAACAAGGAAACTACCAATGCTGGTGTGTCTCCCTCTCCTTCTAAAGAAACTCTTGGCATGACCTTTTATTGCACACCGGAAATTAGGAAAGATAAACAATTCCTACTCTTGGAAAACCCAGAGATCTGGCTGGCTCTCCTGGCTCTGCACATTTCTGTGAATTAGGTACACTTTCCCCACTCATGTTATGGAAGAGGAAGCTGAGGCACAGAGAGATTTAACTATTCGACCAATGTCACACAACTAGTCAGCAGCAGAGAAGAGACTCAGACCTAAGAAATCTGGCTACAGAATTTGTACAGGTAATCAAACACTACGCAAACTTTGAGGGTGAAGAGTAAGAGATAAAGCTGTTTAGAATTAATGGAAAGAGCATTCAGGTCCACTTCTGCCTTTACTGGTGTTCTGACTTCAAGAACAGAGTCTCATTTTTGCAAAGGATCGAGGCTATACTTTAGATCAGGGTGGACAGGTATGTGTTCCAAGACTTGGCAAAATGCAAAGAAGGGGCACCCTCTTTTGCATGAAAGTGGAAGAGGGATAAAGTTTTCCTATTCTAGGCTGGCAATCACTTACCTGACACCTGTCCCCAAAACTAATCTTATTGATGAAGGATTGATTATCTGAGCAGTAACCTTGTGCTTAATTAATGTTAGGAAAATGAGCTGTTGTCCATATAAGCACCTAAGGATTCCTTCCCTCAGACATTTCCAGCACACAGATGAACCACAAAGTTAGAACTCATTCCTCTAGACGACTCTTGAGCACCTGCGATGCACTGGACCTGTGTTGGAGGTCATAAGGGAGAGCAAGATGCTGCCCCTGTTGCCAGTGTACTTAACAGTCCTATGGGAAACAAGACACACACAACCAAGGATAACTCAGAGAGGTGAGTGTCCTACTAACTTCATTGACCAACTGACCAAGTGCTGTGGGGACATAGATATCACTCCCAAGAATCCAGGGGTCTTTCAGGTGTTTTGTTTTGTTTTGTTTTGCCAACAGATTACCCTTATTTACAGAGTAAATGAAGGTTGGGAGCAACCTCCTGGTTTCTCCCAGGGGAGTGAAAAATCTAGCAACCTGATGCTGTCTCCACTAGAACCTGTTTCTCACCCTGGATTTGCTGAGACAGGTGAAGATGGAGACCACCTGTCCCACTGCGGCACCCTATGAGGAAACCAGAGTTCCTCTGTTGAAAAAAGGAGTGGGAGGCTGAAAGCTCATGGTTCACCAGGTTCTTTACCCCAGAGGTTGGACTCCAGAGTCAGACCTCCTGTGGGAACCGCCGGGGGTCAAGGATGCGGAACCAAACACCCGGAAAGAACAGCCGGGAGGACATTCTGTGCCCCACAGCCAGCTCCAGATTCCCCAAGCCTCACTTTTTGTTCTTAAGACAAGGCGACCAAGTTTGGAGCCTTCGGACGCTGGCTGTAATGCCTAAAATGCATCGCAAGGTGGCAACGTTGTGGCGAGAAATTGACTTAAAAAAATCCTGTTTTTCTTTTTTTTCAAAGCATATTTTCCCTATTAATGTTTCATTTAACTTAATTAGAATCTGGTAAACTAATTAAAGTAGCTACGAGCCCTGCAATCAGCAATAATTCGTATAATTATTGATAATTACATCCATACCAATCGTTTGGTTATTAACATTTGGGGGAGAACAAACCACTTCTGAAGGATCGCGGTGCCCAAGAGGGTTTTTGCGACAGAGCTTTCTGGGTCGGATCCGCCTACATCTCCAATCCTCAGAGATTCTGGCCCAGATGGGGCGCCCTTTTCCGCAGGCCCCAGCTGCCTACAGCTTTTTTCTCCACTTGGGGGAATTAGGAAAGGAAAGGTGAAAAGGAATATTCGTGTGGGCCGCAGCCACGGAAATTCCTGTCTGGGTAATAACTATTGCCACATTTTACTAAGAAGGAAAGTGCGGCTTCCAAAGATGCGGTTGTACAAGGGAAGAAAGGCGCGTACACTCTCCAACACCCACGCTGCCCTGCCGGGGCCCAGCTCCGCTCGGCCCCCGCACGCCCTGGGGAGGCAAGTCACTTCTCTCTGGACATCAATTTCACCTTTGGTACAGCCTGCTCGGCCCATAGAAAATATTCCCGCTCCCAGGAGTGTCCCTGCGGAAAGATCTTGCATCTCGAGGTCCCTTCATTCCTCCGCGACCTCGCGGTTCCCCCGGCGCCCTCGGAGCCATTCTCACTCATGTCCCTTCTGTGTCTAGCTTGAGAACTCCGAGGCCCCCGTGCAGGGTGCGCTGGAGACTGGCTTCCGGCCTTGACCGCGTGGTCGGGTCCCGAGCCTGCCCCGCCCTGCTCGCCAGCTCCGTCCCGGTCCCTCTGAACGACCAGCCACCAAACTTCCCGGCCTAAGCTGCTCTTCGGACACCGCGGGACCGCACGCCCGCCTCCACGGTCTATGTGCGTGGGACCCCGCGCAGTCCCGAGACCAACACTTGGGGAAAGCCCAGGTGTATCCGGAGGGCGGGGTCCTCTGGGAGCTGGTTCTAGGCGCGCACTGCTGCTGCCCTGCGCTCTGCTTTCCTCCCAGAGCGCTTCCACACGGCGCGAGGAGAGGGGCCTACAGAGGCCAACGCGGAAGCCTAGGAAGCACAAATGGCGCGACACGGCACTCGGCTACTCAGCCGAGAAGGTGAAACTGGAGACCAGAGCTGCGTGGTTCCGAATATTGTGCACTCTCCCGTTCCATCCACACTTTCCCGCCCCCCAATGCGGGGCAGTTTCTATTCTTTATCTGTAGCTTCCCTAGCAGATGCGTTGTGGAAACTAAGGCTGACCAGAGGCCGGCGGCCAGGTGGGGCCTCAGCAACCGCGGCTCCCGCGCCCCGCCACGCGCTATCTGGGCCTGGCGAGCGCGGCGACTCCGACACCTGCGGCCGGTGGACTTCACCGTCCACCTTGGACTCCTCCATGTCTGCAAACACACTCCAACTAAAATGGACGGAACGTTAAACTTTGCCAGAGCTCCTTCGTGTCGCGGCTGGGCAGGCGAAAGGGCGACAGTGCCCCAGAGTGGAGCCTGGCTCTGCCTTTCCAGGTCTGCCCCGTCCAGGCTCATCCTCTGCACCTTGGCCTGCACCCCGCCCTAGCGCTCCAGGGCCAGGCCCGCGCCGTCTGCGCCTCCTGGCGATTCTGGTTGAACCTGGGATTCTGGGTAGCGCCCCGTCTCTAAGCGCCCTGGAGGTGACTTCTCAGGTGAGATAGGTGTGAAAAATGTCACGAATAAACTTGTCCCCTGCGAGCGCTCGAAGGAAGAGTCAGATACCAGGGTGCCAGGAACCATGCCATCGTAGACCTCTTTACCTGGGTTGCGGTACTAAACGCGGTGGACACGGGGGGTGGCCTGTGGGGCAAGCTGGGTGTGTCTGAAGGACTGGTGGAAAGGTCGGGCGCTCGCTGCTGCACACCTGAGGGGCGCGATTCTCAGCCTTGGCGCCCCGGAACCGTGCTGGGGTCCCTCACACTCCACCTGTTGAGCAGCTCTCAGCCTCCCTCCGTTCCCCTCCCCCTCCAACTCCCGCCTCCACAGCCTCAGGAAGTGACAGATTTTTTTTTTATTATTAAAAACAAAAGTCACGTATACAGGGTGGTCTCCCCAAACAGGCTCAAGGTGGTCTCCATCTCGTGAGTCAATTGTTGCCCTTTTTAAAGTGCTGTTACATCAAGAGGTTACAACAAAAAACAGACAAAGCAAAACCCAAAGGGGACCGCAAAACGGGAAGGGAAGTAGGTTCAGGAAAAGGAAGCAAAATTAACTTATAGCTTAAATAAATTAAAGTGAACCTAATACTGAACCGAGACTCACAGTACACTTATATCCATTGCACATAGCCACTTTGTCATTAGGAACAAGTTTCAGAAGTGGACAGGACAGGGAGCGCAGGGCCAGAGCCAGCGAAGTTGCTACATTTTAATCACAACTAGGGGTCCGAGGCTGAACGGGTTGGGGGAGAGGCCTCCCCCTTCTTATTCCCTCCTGTTCAGTTAACCCCATGAAGTCCCAATGCCCTGGAGTTCAACCGTGGGGCGAAGTGGTATTTACACTTGGAAACGGAGATGGGGCCCCGGACTGGGACGCCCGAAAAGGAACGAGCAAGGCCGAGGCACCCGGGAGGAGGGCGGGCGGGAGGCTGTATTTACATCGGTCCGGTCCAAATGGCTTGTTCCTCGCTCTCGGCCGCCGCGGCCGCGATTATTTACAAGAAGAGAGCAGCATGGCTTGAGGGCGCGTGGGCGCGGACGGGCCGACCCTAGGGCAACAGCGGGGGCTTGAAGGAGCAGTTGCCAGTGCAGTGGCGGGGCGTCAGCATCTTGCAGGAGAAGTGGTGCAGGGCGTCGTGGGCTTCTAGAGAGACAGTCGAGCGGGCCACGTTGGGTGCCTAGCCTGCCTGGCTTCACCGGCGTGGTCCACCCGTTCCCCTCCCCTTCACTTCCAAGTCTCACCCATCCCCTCTGGCTCAGTGGTTCTGAAGCCAGTGAATCAGAAGATGGTAGGAGAGTAGGAGAGAGATCCTGGGGATTCAGAACCACTGCTCTGGTTCAATAGCCCCATTTTACAGAAGAGGAAACTGAGGCACAGAAAGAGGTAGGTCCATCTGCACAAGGCCAGATTTGGACCTTTGGACCCGATGGCAGATTTTCCAATGCCCAGAGCTCAAGGGGCTCTTTCTCCCTAACCCACTCTTCTAGGATCATTTCCCCCATTAAATAATAATAAATAATAAAAATAATAATAAATCCTATTTCCCTCCTCTCAGCTTCTGATCCATGTAGACCTGGCTTTCCTCTCTCACTACCTCTCCCCCATTCATTTATTTATTCAGTCGATCGTTCATTCATTCGCGGACACAGCCCTCGCCTGGAACCCCTCCTATCTTTGTTCCCCGGCTTGCTCACCTTTTAACTTCTGCTGGATGGCATAGCGCGCCTTCCGCTCTTGGTCAAGTTCATTACACAGAGTGTCTGGAAGACATAAGGAGGGGCTGGTGAGGAAATGAGACCACCCCCAGGCTGGCCGGGGTCACATTCCGGGCCTCACCCTCTCCCCAGCTCTCATCATCTAGCAAAAACAAGTTCGGGAACTGAGGGAGGGGGTATCTATGCTCCCAACTGCAGCCTGGTGGAGGGAGGAAATGGCCTGGGATGGCGCTTAAAGGCAGACGGATCTAACCAAAATTAAAGCAAACTTGGGCATTACTTCCCAGGTAATTTTACGCCTCGATTTTTAATTTAGAAACCATGGAAATTGCCGCGATAAGAAGTTCAATCACTCCATGTAATGATGCCTGCAAGCCGTTTGCTGGGCTCGCTTGCCATTCTGAGGCTAATCAGAGTATACAAAGGATATTAAATAAAAAAATAATTGTTAAATTACCTTCAATTTAAATCCAAATGACTGAGCCAACATTGCGGCTCCTGCCAGACGAGAGGCAGTTACGGCCCGTGCACGCGCTCACCTGACTCCCGTCTTACCTCTGACAATTTGCAGCTGTTGCACCATTTCTTCTCGATAAGCCAATTCTCTCTTCATTTGATCCTGAAAATTATCTGTGCAAATTGATTAAGTGAGAGCTGTTATGCACAGCCCCCTCCTCGGCCCCATTTCCCCACTCCTCACCCTCTCCCCACCCTCTCAGTTTTTGGCGTGGCAGGAACCCCCTGGCATGGAGAGTTCAGTGGCTTCGGCAGGGCGCACAGGGCACCTGCCTGACATGGGGTTCTGGAAGGAGGCCGGGAGCGCGGGAAGAAGGTTCAGGCCACGAGGTGGGGAGAGGAGGGGAGAAGTGTGTGAAATGAGGTGGGTCGGGATGGGGGTACCTTTAAGACTCTGAAATTCTCTCTCCAGCTTCTTGCGCAGCTCCATTTGCTCCAGGAGCAGCTTTTGCAATTCGTCTGTGAGAGGGGTGAGAGTGGGAGGTAAAGGAGAGGGGTGTGCAGGAACCAGACAGCCCAGAGTCACCCAGGTTCTGCCCCCGCCAATTACCCTGAGATAAGAATTGGGGCCAGTGGGGTTGGTAGGTAGAAGCTCTTAGCACTCAGTTTTCCCATTTCCTCCCAAAGTATTTGGGTAAGAAAAGGGGTCTGGGAGATAGACTGCCCAAGATAATCAAATTTGGGATGGTAGAATGCATATTGTACTTCTAGGTCCTGGCTCAAGGCATTAAACCAGTGTGACAACTGCTTTAAGTTGTTCCTACTCCCTAACCTTAGAGGTTGGCCCAGGAGGACTGGATTTCCGTTTCAAAAGACAGTCCTAGTCTCTCCTTTCAATGATACAGGACAAGGAGAATCTGGTCAAAGCCTTGGACCCTGATCGTGGAAAAATACATATACTCACAACAATGTGCTTGCAATTTCAGGAGGTACCCAGACCTCAAATTCATGCTAAGAACACTCATATAAAGCACCAGTGATTTTGAAGGTAGTTGCATATCCTGTAAAATCTGTAACTAGGCAGATTAAAAGACTGCCAATGCTTTTCTCTCTCCACATTCCAATTCCCAAGCCCATCCAAGGGCTGGTTTGGGAAGAGGGGAGCAGGAAGGTTTGTAAATCCTGTCAGTGCCCCAGAGACCAGTTCCAGAGAAGTGGGAGGGGGCTGCCCTGACTATGGAGCTATTGGTATCTGGGTCCTCCCTATGGGGAGGCTCTCTGAAAAATCTTTCCCTCGCAGAACACACACACACATACACACACACACACACACAATGGGAGATAGAGGTCAAAAAGTGGGGTTTCCAGCTCCTTTCCTCTGTGCCTCAAGCCCTACTCTCCCCTGTGCAGGCTGAGCAACAACCCCAGGATTCTACTCAGCCAAAAAGTTCCATCCTCACCCCATTTAGGGTAGAGCGAGTGGTTATGCATTAATTCTAGGAAAAATTAACCTCTCAAATATTCCTTAAGTAAATGTCTCTTACAAATCTTGCTATTCAGAAAGTCATGTTTTCCAGTGAGTTTGGGAGACCCAGATTGTCCTGTCTGATTGTCTACATGCATTAAGTTCTGAGGATCATTACCCATTTCTCTTTCTCACTTGGCTGTTCAGACAGGCATGGACTTGGGAACTCAAACTTTCAAGAATGTCTGGGGCTTTAGTTCTCTCTAGCCACCCTCTACCCACATACACACCTGTATCAGGATAATGCAACCTTTTCATTCAGTGAAAACTGATTCTTCAAGAGCTCTGCTTTCTCACTCTTAGACCTACACGAATAACACCCCATCTACAAGAAGGGCCCATCTCCCCCAGGCACATTGTAGTCCCATTTCACAGATTTAACCTCACCTCTGGCCAGGTTCTCGATATCTTTCTCCACTAGCTGAGTTCCCGTGACATCAAGGGTGAGCCCATCTTCGCCTGGGATACAAGGGCAGGTAAGAGGGGTTCTGTCCTGGGAGAGGTCTTGGGAGGGGAGGAGTGAGCTTCCCGGGCACTGCACTAAGTCAGGGACCTACTCCAGGCCCTCTGCCTTTAGAGGAGACAATTGCAGGCATCCAGTACTATCCACCTTCCAAGGCACCATTTTAGGGGTGTGGCCATCATTTTAAAGAGGGACACCTTGTAGGAGAGTGGACCCAAGGAAGACGAGCTATCGTTAGGGCAGGAAGTGTCCTTCGACTTGTTCCATGTTGGTTATGGTGTCCCTCATTTCCTTCTAATATGCCCTCTTCTCTTACCCCAAAGAGCACCAAACTGACCAAGGAGATAAGCAACTCAAAAGTTGGCCTGCATCTTGCCCGCGTTGTTTAAATATTTATCTACCAGTCTCAGGAGGAGACCGGCGGCCGCTTACGCTTGATTGAAAGCCTTCCTCGCAAACCAAAGCCAGTGGGAACCTGGGCAGCCTAGGCCCTAGCCCACGACTGGGGGAGTGCGCGAGGGTCCTACGACTCACCTCGGTCTGTATTTGCAGGACTTGGCTGGGAGATACTCCTTTGGTCTGGATAGGATTTCCTCGTTTCCAAATCGTCGGCGGTCGAGTGATTGTCTTCCTTATCTGGCTCTTAAAGGCAATAAACCGAGTTTCAAGGAGAGGCAAAGAAACCGTGACCCGGATACGGCCAGAGCTGCCGCGGTCGGGGCGCCGGAGCCCTAATTAAAAGCGTCGTGGCTGCGGCTGTTCCCGGCTGTGCGCCTGGGCTCGCACCCTCAGGCTTTGGGCCGGGCACCCCCTCCCCCGCGCACGGTCTGATCTCCTCCGGCTCCATGCCCCCTCCCCAGCCCCTTGAAAAATAGCAATACGAGCAACTGAGCCCACCAGGGACAAGCGACCTACATCGCGCGCTGATACTAGGGCACCACGAGTGCGCGTGGCCGCCGAGTCCGCCTGAGCCGCTCCTGTCGAGAACGCGGCCCAGGCGGTGCCCGTGGGGGTGGTGGCGGCGGGGCAGACGTCTCCTGGACTCTGCCTGCCCGCATTCCCGAGGCTCGAGGCCCCTCCTCTGCGAGCCACTGGGTCCCTCGCGCACCTGTAGGGCTCCCCCACCCTAATGGGGCTGCAGCTACCAAGAAGCATCAGGAGCACCCAAGTGCACAGCCAAGCGCCCCCACCATCCGCTGGACCCGGCCTGAGCACCGGGGACCTTGGGCCAAAATCACTTGCCGAATAAATGAGAGGACTTTAAAGGGGTGCCGGGAGCGATTTTTAAAACATTTTAATCCAGTGTATGAGGTGTACGTGAGCGTGTGTTTGTGTGCTGGCGAGGGAGGCTTGTTGTTGTTAACTAAATGATGGAAGTTGTTGAGAGTTCTCACTTAGCTTCCTCCCCGCCCCCCCCCCCGATTGTTTTTCTTTCCCTCTCCCTCTTTCTCTCCCTTCCTCTGCCTCTTGGCTCCTCTCGTCTTCCCTCGCAGTCTTCCCCTGGCCCCGGCCCTCTGCCTGCTGTCCCCGTGTCACATTGGCCAGCGATCTCCGCAGGGGGGCCTGGGGGCGTTACCATGGGCCTCCGGGGTGCAGAGGTAGGAGGCCGCGGGCCCCAGCGCCGCCGCCGCGCTCTTCACATGCTCGTCCCGCTCTGGCGCGTACACCTGTGCCAGCCAAGAAATGACAGGCGGTTAGAGGGACGCTTGGCGGCGGATGGGAACGGCCTATCCTTGCGCTGCAGCCGGGAGGGAGTGCTGGGGGGTGGCGGAGGTGGCGGAGGTCGGCTCGCGGGTGGGACTGAAGCGCCCCGGGCGGCGGCGACGCACAAGGAGCAGTCTTGCGCCCTCTGAGGCTGCATCACTGTTGTAGACTCGGGGTAATTATTAGCGCCCTAGAGAAAATTATACAACACACAAAGCGGCTCCCAAGCCAAGGGCGGGTCAAAGCAGCCCCTCACCCGCTTCACCCGCCTTCTTTTCCGCATCTTCCCTCTTGCCCGCTCCGGGTTCCCGGCATAAATGACGCCTTTCGCATCTGGCTAACGATTCGTGTTTTAATGGACTGAATGGAAATGTACAAGTGTGCGCACCCACTTTCAAATAGCCAACGATTCGGGCTTAGCTGCACCCCCCCCCCCACCACACACACACACACCCGAACCCGCGACCCCGACAACCCGAGAGCCCCTCTCACGCCTTGCACACGGTCTCGACAGCTTCTCGCCACGAACCCTGTGGTTCTCAAGGTGGGAATTGGAAGAGGCTCGGACAACTACTAGTTGGCGTGGAAGAAGATTCCGGGGCCCGCGTATGGCAGTGGCCCTGCTCGGGGAAGAGGTCGCCCTCTCTTTACCCGTTACTCTTCCCGGAGGCTTTGATCCCTATCCAGGCGATTGTGCTACGGGCCTGGCCTCACGAGCACTTTTCTCTGGTTTTGGGTCCCTTTCTCTCTTCCTCTTTCTCCCTCCAGAACCCTTTTATTTCTCTTTCTGTCTCTGCCTCTCTCCTCATTACTCCCATCACTGAAAAAACCACACGCGTTTCTCAGACCTGCCCCCAGGATCTTCTAAAACCCTCAGCTGGGGGTCCCAGAGAGTACAGCTCCACAGTGCTCCTAAAGCTGGGTCTATCCAGAGAACAGTCGGGGCCTGCTGCTCCAACGCTCGCTCAGATTAAAATTCCCAACCCTCACCCGGCCAGCGCCGGGCTTGCAACCCCGTGGTGCCGAGGGGTAAGCAGGAAGGAGCCACCAACCCGGCGGGCGCGGGGCTCACCTTGGCCGGCGCCGGGCCCCCCAGCGGCCCGCAAGGCTCTCGCAGCTCATAGCCGCCGCTCGGCGGGCTCCTCTCGGGTCTCCGCACCACGTCGTCGGCCGCCAGGTCCCCAAATGCGGACCGGCTGGCTGGGGGCAACACGGGGCGACGCCGGAGGTGAGGACTACCGCCCTCGGGAGAGTCTGTGGGACCGTCGACACCCGAGGAGGTAGTAGACGGGGGCCCGGCGGGCTGCTCGCCATCCGGGCCGCATCCTGCGCTGGGTGCACCCGTCGCGCTGGGCTCGTCCTCGTCCGGGGCGCCCTCGTCGTCGGGGAAGCGGTTGGACTCCACGTCCACCTCGGGCTCATCGGCAGTGTCCACGTCAGGTGAGGCAGAGTGGTAACTGGAGCTGCCTTCGCTCAGAAAGTCCGGACTCACGTAGCCGCCGCTGGCCCCTGCTCCCGGCCCCGGCCCCCGAGCAGGCCCAGAGCCGTATGCGTCACGGGTGCTACCGTAGAGCTTGGCAATGCTCTCTGCGTCCTTGACCACAGGTCGGAAGGCTGACACATAGGAGCCTTTTCGTGCCGCCGGCGGCGGTGGCGGCAGTGGGGCCAGGGGGGGCGGCAGTGCCTCGTCTGCACCTTCCTCGTCCAGCGGCCCGCGGGACAGCACGCTCGGGCAGCGCTCCTCTCCGCCCAGGCCGCCCTCCTTGGCCGGCTCGGCACTGTCCAGGGGTTCCGGGCCGCCGCCTCCTGCAGCCGCCGCCGCCGCCGCCGCTGCCGCTGCTACGGCGGCCGCCACGGCCTTCGCTTGGCTTTGTGCAGCTGGATAGGGCGGCACTGGGAGGCTCCCTGCCGCCGGCCAGAACATGGGAAACGTCGGGTACACGGTGGCTGCGGCGGCCGCTGCAGCCACGGCCGCAGCGTCCTTGGCTGCCCCTGAGGGCTGGTGACCCCAGAACATGGCGCCACCGCCCGGGCCAGCTCCGGCCCCCGGGGGCAGGTGGCCTGTTCCTGGGCCGCCCGCACCTCCTCCAGTGCCCGCGCCCCCGCCGCTCCCGCCTGGGCCGCCTTTGGGTTCGCCTGCGCCTAGCACCGGGTCGTCCTTTTTGGGACAGAGGCCGAAGGCCGTGGGGAAGCCGTAGGGATGAGGGAAAAGAGGCGGGGGTAGCTTCTGCAAGAGACCAAAGCCCTTGCTGGGCACTGGGATCACCGGGTAGCTACGTACGCCGGCGCCGCCACCAGGCCCTCCAGGGCCCGCGGGGCCGCCAGCTCCCGCTGCCAAACCAAGTCCCCGCTGCGGGTGGGGAGGAGGCGGCCCAGGAGGCCCGGCAGCCTCATCTTCGCCACAGCGCAGGCTTTTGTGGGGCGGCGGGCCTGGGGCCATCTCGGCACCGCACCCCGGGCCTCCCCCGCCGCCGCTGCCAGCACCACCTTTCCCTTGCCCACCCGCCCCTCCATTAACGCCACCGCCACCGCCTCCTTGTAGCGAGAAGGTCCGCTTGCGCGTGCCGCCATTGAACATGGCCTTGACGTCCTCCCAAGCGTGGCTCAGTTCGTCTGTGGCCGACTTGTCACTGAGTTTAAGGTGACGGCGCCACGAGTTGAAGTTGGCAGCGTCGGGCTGCGTATACTTGGCGTCAGGTGTGCGGTGCGAGTGGAAAATGAACTTGTTAGGCGAAAAGTACATGCTGCAGTAGCCGCACTTGATGCACTTGGCACGAGAGCTATTGTAACGCGCGGGGATGAAGCTGCCACGCGAGCCCCACGCACACTCATGCACCACATCGAAGGCGAAGTTCTCAGGCAGCTTAGGTGGCTTGTGCTCTCCCAGGAACGACTTGCACAGGCGTTCGGCCTCACGCTTGGTGATCATGCCGCAGCGGCGCGACGAGATGGGCATGGCCCCGGCCCGACGCAGTATCTCCAGCTGCACTGGCGTGCACTGCACACACGTGATGCCCAGGGCCACACGGCGGTTGTGGATCTCATTGTAGCTGTAGTTCTTGAGGAGGGTGTTGGAGATCTGCGCCAGGCACAGGCGCTCCTGGCCGTCGATGACCAGAGACACGATAGGCACTCCGTACAGCGACGTCTCGCCCACCTGATTTGGTTTGAGAGCGCTGGAGCCCGAGTAGGGCTGCAGCTCCTGCTTAGAATTGGGCGAAGAGTTGCCCTCGCGCCCCGGCCCCAGCTGAGTGGTGAGAGCCTCCATGCCGCCGCTCCTGCGAAACAGAGAAATCAGAGAGCAGATGAGCCATTTTCAGCGCCGCCGCGGCTCGGGCCCGCCCAGCGGGGCGCGCCGAGTCGGGCGCGCGGGGGAATCTTGGCAATGGGGAGTCCAAGCTCATTCGCCCCCTGGACGGGCGCCTTTTGTTATTCAGACGCGTGCTGGCGCCGGAACAAAAGCCCCCGGGGTTTGGGGGAGGAGAAGGGGTAATTGAGACCTCAGGAATGCCCCGGCAGCTAGGAACGCAATCCTATTTTCGGAATGGGGTGGAAGTGGAGCCCAGAGACAGAGAGTGACTTGCCCAAGGCCACACAGCAAAGACATTGCTAAAACCAGCCTTCTCGGCGAGGAGATTCCTGCTCCTTCGGCCACCCTCGCAGCCTGCCCTATCCGCCCCGGTCCTGAAGCCCGGACTTTGGGGACCGGCCGCCCCTCTGCTCAGTCGCGCATGCACGCGGGCGGGGGTAGAACTTGAAGGTGTTGGGAGGAGGGGCAGTCACTGCCCAACTCCAGACAGCAGGGGGCGGGGGGGGGGGCGGGAGGGAAAGAGGAGGGTCTCCAGGCTGTGAGGGAGGGTGGAGAGACTGAGGCGACTGCTGTTCGCGGTGCTGAACCCGGCTCTCTCCAAGCAAGCCGTGCGCGCCCAGCTCATCCAGCTTGGTGCAGGGCCGGCTTCCCGGGATAACCGCACTGGTTTCCGCAACCCGAGCTTCTCCTCTCACGCCTGGAGCCCCGCGTTCTTTGAGCAGAGGGATTCCGGCTGGAAATAGAAACCATTTTCTTTCCAGCCATCAGTGAGACCAGGGTCACGCAAGTCCTAAGCACATTTTCCGCATTTTTAGTGGCGTTCCAGACCAAAGCTGGTTTCTATCCAGGTCAGCACGTGAGACGGAGAGGTTATCAAGGAAGTTTCTTAGGAGCCACTTCTCCTTCACTTCTAACTGTCCACTCTCTAAGTTTTCCTCCTTCAGATATTCTGTTTTCGTTCAAGCCAAATGCAGTCTCTCTGGACTTCCTCTTTTTTTGGAGGGGTCTCTTCTCTGAGTACCCGTCATGCCAGGGTGTCCTGCTCATATACTGGCCCGTCTCCGAAGCCACTATAAGGCTCCAGTTCAAAAGTAGCTGCCCGTATCATGCTTTGTTTGCTCGCCGAGGGAGAGAAGTAGCTGGGCCCGTGGACCTCAGCAATGGAAGGACGGGGAGACTGATGCTTGGGGCTCTCTAGGTGGCGGGGCCCAGCCACGTGTCCTCAGACACCGAAGGCTTCCACCAGGCTCATTGCTGCAGGTGCTCCTACGGCCCAGGCAGCCCAAACCTGAGGTCCCCTCCCCTAAACTCGGCAGGAAAAAAAAAAAACAAACCTATTTTCCAGAGGGGATCCAAGTTGAAAAGCCTTCATCAAGAAGACCAGAATCTTCTGTCTGTCTCCCGCTCTCTCTGTCTAGCTGCCCCTCATCTGTCGATCTTATCATCCCTGAGCTGTCTGTCTCTCCCAGCTCTCTCCTCTAGGTTCTTGCATCTGTCTTCATACCTTCTTTAAATATCAAGCTATTTATCTGTTATCTGTCTGTTTCATCTTTATTTCTGCTGATCGAATGGAAACGAGTTGACCCTTCTTTCGCGTTGAAGTCCCTTGTAACAATTTAGGAGCCAAAAACACTGTCCTAACTCCCTGGCGGAAGGGTTAGCAAAACAAGTCCAGCAAACCCCTCAAGGGCTCTCAGGAGGGCTGAAGAGGTGGCTATGGCGGGCGGGAGGGGGGGAGTCGGGGAGGCGGTTGGCTCTGGGGAATAATGTCTTATCGGTTTCCCCAAATCGGCAAGTATGCCCTGCCCGCATACAGTGAAGGGACCACCTCGAACTGAGGGCATTCTCCCCAAGCTAAGAGTCTGCCGTCCCCACAGGGTTTTTCCGAGTGGGAAGAGAGGGCTCCGGGCCCAGGAGCCAGGACAAGGGAGACCCTAGAAAAGGAACCTAATTACGAGGGCCAGAGCGGAAGCCAGGGCAAAGGACTGTACGCAGCGACAAGGACCAGCGGCTAGGACGGCTTGGGGAGCTCTCGCCAGCTCCTGGGGATTGAGGGGTGAGCTTAGAGAGGGCAACGAGGTGGGAGGAGGGCAGCGGTGGGAGTGAGGCGATGGAGTCTTTAATAAGGTATAATAATAAAAACAACAGGCACAAGAACCCACATCCAAACTAAACGAAAGAAGCTGTAGGGGCAGGGCGAAGGGACTGTGGGTGACCGGACGCGGGTACTCACCGTGCGACGGTGGCGGCTGGAGCCGGGCGAGCAGTGAGCGGAGGTGCGCGGCGGGCGGGAGTCCGGGATCCGCCGGGCTCTCCCGGTGACGGCGCGGCCCCTCCCCGCGCGCGCGCACAGCCGCGCTCCCGGGCTCCTGGCGCTCACACCCGCGGCCCCGCCGGCCCCTCCCGCTTGGCGCCCGCTCTTAGCAGGTGCGGGGCGCCAGGGCCCGGGGCGCGGAGACCTGTGCCTTGGGCCGCTGCCCTTGAGGCCCCGGAAGGGCCCGGAGCGGAGGCCGAAGCTTAGAGCGCATGGCGCGGCAACGGGCACGGCGCGGTCACAGCCGGAGTGCGAGGCCCGCGCGGGGCGGGCACGCCTGACAGCTGCGAGCCGGGGCGCCACACCCACCGCCCGCGCAATCGCTTGCACCCTCCCGGGGCCTGCTAGCCCGCGGGCCACACTCCGCGCCCGCTGTCTTCCCACAGCCCCAGGCCTGCGCGCCCCAGGTAAGCGGCCGCACACCTGCGCCCTGTGCCAGGCACCTGCGGCCCGCGCTCGCCAAAGGGGCTAGGAGGGAAGAAGGGCCCAGGGCTGCAAAGTTTGCCCCCAAGAACGAAATGGGGATGTGCTCCCCTCCTAGAGGCCAGGAGTGGTCCAGGCCAAGGCCGGATGGTGAGGCTAAGGACAGATCAGGAGGAAGGGGCGCGGGGAGTGAGTGGTGCCACAGTTTCGGGCCAGAAAGACGGAGCCTGAGAGTGGCCCTAGGGAGCCAGTAAGGTTAGCAGGGCTGGGGCAGAGACCATGCTGGCGGCGAGGTGGGGGTGGGGTGGGGTAGCGGGGCGGGGTGGCAGCTGGGAAGGGGCAGAACCAATTCCCCCACCGCTTCTGACTTGGATGGGAGATGTCAGGACAGCTCCAGCTTGGAAGGAAGCAACCTCCTGCCTCCTCCTCTTAGCAGTGGACTCGGAAACTGGGTTTGGGTCCCCTAAGCCCTCGACCTTGCGCAGGGGCTAAGGCCTCGCTGGGAGATGGCTGGGGGTCAAATGCTTTCTAGTTGACTGCTAGACCACTCTCTAGCTTTCTTGCGAGTTCAGTTTCCTTGCGGTGGGGGTCTAGCCCCTGACGCTGCAGACGCCCCTTGGCATCCTCTTTCTTCCCAAAGCTCCATTTCTCTCCACCCCCGTCCCCTCTCTCTGTCGGTTTCAGTCTTCATCATTCTTTCCCCCCACTTCTCCATTGGGTCCCCGTGTTCTCCCTCTCTCTTAATCTCGGTCTCTACTTCGTTTGCAGTTACCAGTCGCACATCCCTCTTTGCCCGCACCCAGCGCCCCGTCGCAACCCCCCCCCCAAGTGGTATTAAGTGTCCTTAATGGACACGTTAATTAAACTGTAATTAATCATACTGTCCAGCTCAAGTTTGAACAATTACCCTAATCAAACAGAAGTTAATAATGGCAGGGATGGCCCGGGGCGCGGCGGGCGACCCGGGCAGGGGGCGCAGCGGCCACTGCTGCTACTGACGTTGGCAGCAGCAGAGAGCGCAGCCCGTCCTTGGAACCCGGGCGGCGCTATAAATCTTCCGCGGCCAGCGGCGCTAGGTCGCCTTCGCCCCCGCCCCCTCGTTTTCCCTCTTGCTCCAGGTTACAGGCCTTCTTCTCTCCTGCATTCCAGTTCTTCTGGGGTTCGTCTCCCCTTCTCCACCACTTCTCCCTCCTCGCTTTTCTTTTTTCCTCTTGCTCTCAGGGACTTTGGGAAAAGCCTCTAAGGATGCGAGCGGATCACCCGGGCCAACCCCTCAGAGAGAGAGGTGGACAGGACAGGCCCCAGGAATCGTTTGCTACTTCCTTCTCCGCTTGGTTAACGGATTTCTGAGGCCTCGAAAACTACCCCCAAGTTTGAGGGCTCTATCTCTTCTGCAGAGACTCTTCTAGAGTGGGTTCTTGCTTTCGCCTACCTCGGTTTCCGTCCTACTCTCTATTGGGTCTTTCTTCCTATCTCTCTTCTCCCAGAGCCTGCTCAGCTCTTTTCTCTCTCTACCCCTGGCCGCTCGGTCTTCCCCAGGCTCTGACTCTGTCCTGCTCTTACTCTGCCGTTCTCTCTCCCCTGCCACCTTCCCTCTGAGAGAAACAGAAACCTATTTTCCCTCCCAGTCCGAGAGCCGCCCCCAGCCTCCACCTGCTCATCCCCGGCTCCCTCTGCCGGCCTCCCCCACCCCATAATTACAATCCCGTTCGGTAATTATTCTTAGCCTCCTAATGATTTTTTAAAAGGCATCTCAGAATTCGGTGTGGTGGTTGACAACGATCCCGGAGCCAGGACGCCCCTGGGAGTGGTGGGGGGTGGGAGTAGAAAGAGGATGGGAAGGGTTCTGGGAGCAGGGCCTGTCTGTCCTGCTTCTATTTTACTATGAAGGCCAACAACGCCTCCAGGGTCAGTTTCTAGGGCGATCCCAGTAGTTTGGCTGTGGGGCCCCGGAGACTTCCTGAACAAAAGTTCCCTTTCCTGGTTACTGCACCAGGGGCATGCCGGGGCCCCTGAATCTCCGTTCAGCACCAAGCCATGGACAGCTCCCCGCACCCGCCTGCGGCTTCGCGGACCCACTCAACTCTCCGACCCTGGTCTGAGTTGGCTAAGGACTGAAGGCGCGTGGAGAGAGGCGCGGGGCGGGGAGGGGGCGGAGAGCGGATCTTGGGGGTCGGGCCTGGGCTCTGTTCTGGGCCGGCGACTAGTTGATTAGTATCAGCGCGAATGTCGTTTTACAGTTTGCAGAGACGGTTCTCACAATGGCCCTGGCAATAAGTAGGGATCGTTTATTCCCATTTTACAGACAGGAAACTGAAGGTAGTGGAAGCCAACTCAGGTTCCTTGGTCAGTAAAGGACGCAGGCTGGTCTCCCAGACCCCAAATATTGTGCCTTGCACGCTGTCGGGAGGGCTTCGCTTAGTGAAGGAGGGAGAATAAGGAGAAGCTTTTATTACCGCCCTCACAACGCTCCGTGCGGAAGAAACAGGCCTAGCGAAGCCAGACCACTTGCTCAGATTCAGGCAGCCAGCGCCGGGCAGCGCTGGGAATTGAACTCAGGCTCAGACGCGGCAGGGTGGGACCCTTCTTCCTCAGAGGGGACTTTGAGTCTTGCCACTCTGTCCAGCGCCTGGGAAGCCCGTGGACGTCGGTGCCCTTAGCCTTTTCGACCCCTGTTAGCGCGGTTTCTCTTCTATCCACTGCTGGTGGCACTAAGGTCGGAGGGCTGTACTCCGGGTGAGGTGCACCCCCCACCACAGCGGGGTCTGCGGTACCTCCGAGTACCCGGCGCCGCGTCCACACTGTCCCGAGTACCGCGCCCATTCTGGCTCTGGCTTGGGCTGGGGCTGGGCGGCCGCGCCTCCTCCGCAAGCACATATCTTTTACCAGTTGAATTAACGGCAGTTTTCGTCAGTTAATTAGGTTTAATTTACATAATTAGTACAGTATAAAGAGGATTGGGGATAATCATGGGGTACGTAGCACTTACTGTGTAAACACGTATTCTGAATTAAAAATCAGATGTAATTAAGGCGCGCAGGCCCTGTTTAGGCAGGGTTTTAATTGTAATGAATTTCTAATTAACACTCAATGATTGCCAAATGCAAAGGGCTGTAAAATTTTCTTGTAGTTTTGCTAATTTATTGTTTACTTAATATCTGGATATTAATTCAAAGGCCAGATAGACCCGAGGCCCGCGCGGTGGCCGGGCCCAGGAAAGCGAAGACGGCTGGGCGGGGCCTTCTGGGCCGCCCTGAGTAGAGGCGAGTCCTCCACCAAAGGCTCGGAGCTCCTGGCTCACCTCACATCCAGGCCGAGAGGCAGACCAAGGCCCGGAAAGGCTGGAGAGACTCGCCAGGGGCCGCGCACTCCGGTTTCCTGCCAACCAGATGTGCTCTTTGGGATCGGATGTCAAGGCCATGCTCCTCCCAGCGGAGGACTCTCGGTTCCTGGGGACATCAAAAGGAGCAAGTAGAGTCTCGGCCCTGCTCCAGTTCTTCCTTCTACTGACCACCTAAGTGACCATAAACCTTGACTTGGCCTCAGTATCTACATCTGTGGGATGGACACACTGACTGGCATTTTGTGGAGTGAAGAACTGACCTACCCCAAGGCCCAGGAGCACTGCGGATCAACATCTTTCTTCTGGAACACTGAGGGGTGGGGCCTGGTGGGCTCTGGTTGAATGTAGGTCCCTTAAGTTTGGGGAGAGGGGCAGAGTCAGGAGGACTTGGGAGTGGTTTGAAGGCTGTGGGAATTGGCTCTGCCCATTCTAGGGCTCTCTCTCCACTTGGATCTGCAAGTTAGACTGGAAGAGACTGAGGAGGGAGCCCGGGACCATATTTCTCTGCTCCAACCAGACACAGATGCCCCTAAGGCCTGAGCAGAGGTATTTGGGTAAGAGGGTGGGCAAGTAGTTCAGCTGGCCCCAAGACTCCTCCTCCCAGACCTCTAGTTTGGGTCCTTGCCCTATGCCAGATCCACACACTCCACCCTCCCACCCAAAAGCTCCCTTCCTGTTGGGCTCCAGCTTAGCCACAGTCTCTTCTCAAGGTCCTCAGCACAGAGAAGACTTTATGGGCACCTTGAAATTTCCCACCAACTCAAGGAAACACATCAAGAAGATTCAATGCCACCTAGAGGCTTCTGCCCCACAGAGTAAACTGCCTTGACTTCTCTTTCCAGTGCCTGCCTTTCAGAAGCCTCAAAGGCCACTCCTGGACACTACACAGGGCCTCCTCTGGGTCTGCTATTGGCCTGGGCCCCCCATCTCTCTCTGTCTCATGCTGTTTTATTTTCATTATTGGATTGCTCACTGTTTAATGTTTTCTGATTAGTTTTTGTTTTGGAGTGTTCTCTGTCTCTCTCACTGGGATGTGTGGTTTGCTAATGCACAGTAAGTGCTCAACATGTTTGCTGAATGAAGGAGTGAACAACCATTTGAGTGTAAGGGCTGTGAGCTTCAGCCCAGGTCCCAGCTGACTTGCTGGCCATAGTTGTCTTGATATCTAGCATCCAATCTGGTTCTTCAAGAGTAGAAGGTTCTGTCCTTCCCAGCGATGTGTAGGAGGTCTTGGGATTCCTATCTTCCACACAGATTCTGACAAGGCTATTCAGGCAGAGGAACAAAGGCTTATTCTCTTAGGAGCTGGGGATGGGCCCTGGCAGGCTTGCTGAGGTCTCCTTGGTTGCAAGAGCTTCCTTCACAGGGCCTTCTCCCCTCATGGAGAAGGGAAGGGCTGGAAAGAGAACCCACTCTGGAGCCAGCAAGATTTGGGTTAAAATCCCAGTTCAGTTCTGTTTTAGTCTCTAAACCTGCATCGGTAAACTAGTCATATGGGTCTTATCAGGATGTCATAATGAATAAAAAAATGCTGGGTGTACGGCACATAGCCAGGTCTGGGACTAGAGTGAGGTGCCTAGGGTGCAAAACTTAAGGAAATTTTCACTCTCAGGGTCTTGAAAAATTTCCCGCTAGTCAGTCTTGCACAAAGCAGATGGCACGAAGTAGATGCTCAGCATGCGTGAGGTCCCCCTTCCTTGCCAGCCTCAGATCACTTCTGCACAGCTGCCTGAAGATTGGTGGAGTCCAGTCTGCTTGCTGAGAAAGGCTGAGCTTTATTGGGATATAATTCACATACCTCATAATTCATCTATTTAAAGTGTACATTCAGTGGTTTTTTAAAAATTCAAAGAGGTGTACAGCCATCATCACATCACTTTTAGAACATTTTCATTGCCCCAAAGAGACATGCAATACCCATTAGCTATCATCCCCATCTCCCCACCTTCCCCAGAGCTAAGCAACTGCTACCTCTATAGATTCTGCCTCAATAGATTCGCCTATTTTGGACATTTCATATAAATGAAATCATAAAATATGTGGTCTTTTGTGACTGGCTTCTTTCATTCAGCATGTTTTTGAGGTTCATCTATGTTATAGCCTATATTAGTGCCTCATCCCTTTTTTATTGCCACATAATATTCCATTGCATGGGTATCCCACATTTTGCTCATTTGTTCATCCATTGATGTATATTTGGGTTGTATTTACTTTTGGCTATTATGCTGCTATGAACATTTATGTGTAAGTTTTTGTTTGGTTGTATGTTTTAAATTCTCTTGGGTATACAGCTAGGTGTAGAATTGCTGAGTCATATGGGTTATACTTTTAAGGAACTACCAGACTGTTTTCACAAAGCATTGCACCATTTTACATTTTTGCAAGCAATGTATGAGGGTTCCAATTTCTCCATACCCTCAACAACACTTGTTATTATCTGTCTTTTTGATTATAGCCATCATAACGGGTGTGAAATAGTATCTCATTGTGATTTTGTCTTGCATTCTCTGATGACCAATTATTTTGAGCATATTTTCATCTGCTTATTAACAATTTGTACATCTTCTTTGGAGAAGTGGGGTTTTTTTTTTTTTTTTGAAACTCTGCCCACTTTTTCAATTGGGTTATTTGTAGTGTTATTATTGAGTTGAAAGAGTTCTTTACATATTCTAGATAAAAGTTCCTTATCAGATATAGGTTTTGCAAATATGTTCTGTTCTGCAAGTGGTATTTTAATTTTCTTAATAATGTCCTTTGAAGCACAAAAGTTCTTAATTTTGATGACATCCAATTTATCTATTTTTTTGCTGCTTGTGCTTTTGGTGTCATATCAAAGAAGGTTTTGCTGACCCCAAGTCTGTAAGATTTACTCCTATATTTTTTTCTAAGACTTTTATCACTTTAGCTCTTACTTTTAGGTCTGTGATCCATTCTGAGTTAATTTTTGTGCATGATGTGAGATAGGGATTCAGATTCACTCTTCTGTACATGGACATCCAGTTGTCTCAGCAGCATTTGTTGAAAAGATTACTCTCCCAATTAAATTGTCTGGCACCTCACTGTCTTTTCTGGTCTGAATAAATGACCAGCCTCCTTTCCCCAGGAGAGATGGGGATCTCCCTAGAGTAGGGGCACATCTAGCCTCTCCCTCTGCAGATGCAAATGGAAGTTTTCTGTAAGCGCTCGGGAATCTGGAACCAGTCATTCTCTGGCAGATATCATTGAGACTTTTCCCCTTTCATCCTCCCTCAGTGAAAATTCACTTCTCTCTTCTTCCTTTCCAAGTACATGGCACATGCCTCTATTACTATACTAGCCTGGGATGGAGTAACTATGGGATGTTCTGTCTTTCTTACTGGAGTGAGAATCCTAAGAGAACATGGCCTGCATCTTACATGGAGACAGCGGTTGCTAAGGAAACCTTCACTTCAGACAGGTCTGCGTTTGAATCTTAGAGCTACTATTTCCTAGCTGCATGGCTTTGGGTGAATCACTTCACCTCTCTGAACCTCAGCTTCCTTGACCATGAAATGAGAATGCTGGTGTCATAGGACTATTGGGAGAACTAAGATGAGAGATGCCAAGGGCCCAGCACAGCACCTGGCACGTAATGGAGGCTCAAGTTTCCTTAGCTGGTATCAATGGAAATAGGAAAGTGACCCCTCCTCCCAATACCACTGCTGCCACCCCCAGCCCTAATCCTGTTCCTCTCTATCCTTCTACTCTGTTTTATTTTTCACAGCAATTGTCCCCATCTGAAATTACAGTATTCTTTCTTGTCTGTCTCCCCTGCTGGAATATCAGCTCCAGAGCATGGGGACTAGCTTGCCTCAATTGCCACCGTGTCCCCAGCTCCCAGCACATAGGCAGCGCTGAGGAAGTATTTGATGAATAAACAGTGTCTCCAGTGCCTTTGTGGGGCACTGCTGAGGATTTGGAGAGGCTCTGGAAGCATCCCCAGCCCTGGTTGGTATCCAGGGCTGGAGAGGCCCTGTAAGGGCCCAGCCTCCAGGGTTCAAGGAGGCTGAGCTCTGGGGAGGGAGTGGGGAGAGAAGAGAAGCTGGAAGCCAGAGGGAGCCTGACTTTTGAAGAATAGAAATTGTGGTGCTGGGTGCATGGTGCTGGGAGAGAGTGCGTGTGGGTGTGCAGGCTGGTGAGTACGGAGGGCACCTGAGGATGGGGGTCTGGAACATGGGCTTTATAAACTGTAAAGGGATGGACACATGGACGTGTTTGTTCCAAAGGCATTTGAGTAGCCTGGGCTGGGAAATGAAGAGAAAATATTGTTTTAATTGGTTATTGCTACTAAAACAAATTAACACAGTGTTTTAAAACAGCACAAATTTATTATTTGACAATTCTGGAGTCGGAAGTTGGAAACGGGTGTCACTGGGCTAAAATCACGGTGTTAGCAGAGCTGTATTCCTCTTAGAGGCTTTAGGGAGAATGCACTTTATTGTCTTCCAGCTTCTAGAGACTGTCTGCATTCCTTGGCTTCTTCCTTCATCTTCAAAGACGGCAGAGCAGCATCTTCAAATCTCAGACTCTGCCTCTCTTCTCCTGTTTCTCTTTCCCACTTTATGATCCATCTTTGTGATTACACTGGACTGATTTGGGATATCCAGGATAATCTTAAGGTCAGCTGATTAGCAACCTTAATTCCATCTGCAACTATAATTCCCCTTTGCCATGTAACATAATATATTCATACTTTCCGGGTATTAGGATGTGGACATCTTTTTGTCATATTCTGTCTACTACAGCTATCTCTAACAAAAGAGGCCCTTAAAAGCTGGAGTATGTTTGGGGAACTTGATTAAAAGTTTATGGATGAGAGAAGGTGACAGTATCTGCACCCAAATGGAGGGACACTTCGGTCTTGGCCTCCTAAGTCACAGGTGAGTCAGGTGGGGTGTTGAAAAGTCTTCTCCAGAGGGACTGCATTTTAGCTGAGCCTTGGAGGATGAGTAGGAGTTGGGCAGGAGACAAAAGGCTGGTAGGGAAAGGTGTCCCGGGCTAAGGGAACAGCTGGCGCAATGGCTCAGAGGCAGAGAGGACTTGATTTATTCAGGGAGCAGAGCGTCACCCCTGCGATGGGAACGCGGGGTGGGGGACAGAGGTGGGGTAAGCATACCCGCCTTTCGCAGGGGCCTGAGAGGACCAGATGAGACGAGTGTGAAGGGAGTTCTCCATGCCCGGGTACATGATATTGCAAGACAGTGGTATTTCTTTTCTTTCTCAGGTTTAAAGTGGCCTGGACACTGGGACTCTGGGAACCCCCTCTGCTCTTTTTCCATTCTGCTGCCTCACTGCTTTTCCCAGGGTGTGCCCCCATTACTCCTTTCTTCCCCCAAAGAAGGGGGATATAAAAAGCAAATTCTCAGAAAGGACCATAGCAGCATAGCCTGATCTCCTCCAACTCGATGCTTTTAACTAAGTCTGTGAGCAGGAGAGACTTTTTATCCCTTGCAAGTTAATGCAAACTGTTAGGGAGATAAATAAATGACAGAACTGCCGATGGACTGTTGGGCTCAAAGGAGAGAGATTTGTCTCACTTTAGAAGAAGGACCTGGAGGGCTCGGGCCCATCGACTCGTTCATTGTGCTGTTGTCTGCCAGAGAGGTGGCGACACCACAGCAATTAAGACAAACTTTGGTCTCTAAGTTCGCGCCCGCAATCTCGTGGCTTCTGAACGAGACAAATGATACCGCCACGGGAGGAAACAAAGTCTTTTTCAGACTGCCCAAAGTCACAGTGAATATTTGTAGTTGCTCAGCAGAAAATTTGTCATTACAAGGCCTGGGCTCTGCTCCACATTATAATCCATCTCAGTGGCCTGTGCTAGTAGTCCAAGCTGTCTGCAGGGACTCCACCTGGCCTCCCACTGAGGGGTGCCACCCACTGCCAGCCCCACCCGTCTGTGCTCTTGTGGATCAGGGACGCAGTTACTGTCCACCTGAAAGGAGTTAAGACAAGGCTAAGAAGTGCCATTGAAGCCCAGCCCTGCCCTACTGCTCCCCTCACTCACTGCTGGCAGCCGGTGCTCACAAAGGATCAGGCTTGGGGACTTTGTCCTGAGCCATTTAGTGCTTACACCTACCTGGGGGCTCCCTCCACCTCCTCCCCACGTTACCACACCTGCTGGCCTTCGCCACATACCCTTGGGAGCAGATCCGATGCTGGCCTCAGCCTCCCTCATGCCCTTGGATTGAGCTATTTCTGGCTGCTTGAAGTGAAAACACCCTGTCCTCTTGATGCGGAAGTTGGGATCTGGTCAGGTACAGTCTTGGGAGTCCACCTGGCCCCAGTGGAGTCAGAACACTGCCGGCTGCCTGGGCCGTTGTGAGCTGCCAGCACTGCCTCCCTTCTTGCCCCTCTGAAGGCTTGGCCGACCGACACTGCCTCCCTCCCCAACAGCAGGACTCCAGGTCCTGTATTCTCCCTCCCCACCCTCCTTCCACACTGACAGGGAACAGAGGCTCCCATCCTTAGCCAAAAGACGAAGCCTCAGTGGGGAACCTGGGCAGCAGTCAGCTGGGATGGAAGACGTGTTTGAGGCAGAATGGCGGTGTCTCCGGGCTGCCCTGCCCCAGGTGAGGGCAGCTGTCCATCCCCTTCTGACCAAGCGTGTGATGGAGGGGCATGGCCAGCACCAGACTGGGATATCTGAGGTTATACTCTGGCCTTCAGCTCTGAGTGTGCAGGGACCATGAAGCACATGCCTTCCCCAAAAGATGTAGGTCTCTTTGGCTTGAAGCAAGGCCCCAGGTCCTTGGCCTCCAGGCAAGGTACCTGCAGCTTCCCTCAGTCAGGTTACAGCGTTCAGCCCACCCTGCAGACCTGACCACCTCCCCTGACCTGAGCTGGGCCACAAGGACTGTGCTTCTCACCAAGCCTGGGGGAAAGGGGCCCACCTGCCCTCCCTCTGTTCCCATTGCCTTTTAGAAGATCTCCAAAGCTCTGGGATTCTGGAAACTTTTATTTCCCACATGGGAAAACCAAAAGACAGAACCAGGAAGAGACAGTGGCTGAGTGCTGAGGTCCTTCCATACCTCTAAGCCAGGGTGACATCTGATTCTCAATGTGAGCTGGGGGCCCTGTGAGGACACTCCTGTCCCCTCAAAATGCTCCCTTCTAGGCTCCCCTGCAGGTCTGAGACGCCCAAGGCTGTGTGCCATGGGGGTCTGGCCCAGAAGATACATGGGTGTCATTGAGGCTTGGAGTTAGAGATGAGAGCAAGACAGTGACAAGCTCTGGGGAGCGGGGTTTGCCCCAAGAACCTCGGGCCTGAGCGCTCCCTCCTTCCGTCCTGCCAGTGCTTCCATACGTTGGAGCACCTTCCACGTGCCAGTCCAGGCCAGGTCCTGGGGAGAGGAGTGAAACTCTCCCTTGCCTTGGAGTGGCTCACAGTCTGCAGCCAGAGGAGGGAATAAAGCAGTTTTCAAGAGAAAGTGCTGGGAAAGGGGCCTGAAAGGAGGAGTGGGAGTTGGCTGTGTGGATGGGGTGAGGATGGGTGGGGCGGCATTCTGGGCCGAGGGGAGAGCTCATTCCTGCCCCTCGTGTTTCAGGTCTCAGCCTTCCAAAGATGGCTTGGCCTCTGGGCTGCCAAAGGTGATCAAAGGGATGCCCAAGCCTAAACAGGCCAAAGAGGGCCTTGGGCCTACGGCCGGAGGGGGCTTTGCAGACTCTCTGAGGGGTCTCCTAGCTGGCCATCTTCCAAACACTTCAAACAGAAGGAAACGTAGGCTTTGGGGGAGGGCTATCCCAAAGCAGGGGCTCTCAACTTGGGGTCCATGAGTGGGCAGGCTCCATGAACCCTAGTTGAGAACAAACTGTGTGTGCGCATTTGGGTGCACGTCATTCTGGGGCAAGGCTGTTACTTTTGTGGGATGCTAATGGGGGTCCGAGGCCTCCAGGGGTGAGAACTGCTGGGAACATCAGGGCTAAGAGGAGCTCCGGCACTCAGGGAGATCAACCTAGGCTCTGATGGAGACATGCTCTGAGGCCAACCTGGAAGCTAGTCTCTGGGTCCAGGGCTTTGATGCGCTTTCTAGAGCAGTGTTTCACAGTGCTGTTGGAGGGTGCTCACTCTAGGTGTCCCCGGGGGGCTGGTCACAGAGCAGCTCCCTGGGCCCCATTCCCAAAGGTGTATCTTTGCACACCAGGGTTTGTATGCAAACTCCGTGCTAAGTATAGAGGGTGGGACACATGTATGTATGCTTGCATGCACATATGTAGCGTTTGGGGAACTGACTTACGGAGCTGTGGTTAAGGGTGGGCTTCTGAGTTCCAAACCATGCTTTGCTACTGGCTTGCTGGGTGACGTTGGGCAAGTTTCTTGGCCTCTCTGTGCTTCAGTTTGTCCATCTACAAAATGGACAGAATGATATCCCCTTCCTCATGGGATCATTGGGAAGATTAAACAAGTTGATAGCAAGCCCTCAGCACAGTGCTGGCATGGGGTACACGCTTGTTTCCCCGCCTGCCCTGGCTCGCGGTGGGGGGATGACAGGCTTGCTGCATGTCTCTTCTCAAAGCAAGGACGAGCATTAAGTCTGGTTGCTGGCTGGTTCACATTCTGGGGTGGCCAGCCCCTCGGGGGAGCCCCTGAGCATTCCCCACTCACTGGGCGTCTCCTTCAAAAAGCCCACATCTGGGCCCCTCGCAGCTTTCCCCGCCAGAGCGCTGACCCAGGGAGCGGCTGCCTGGATGGCCTGGGCTAAATCCAATTCTGTGGCCTTCCTAGCCCCAGGGGACAGCAGCACTCTGTAAGATGAATGCTCTGTCCAAGGCCCAGGGGCAGCAGGACGCCTTGTACCACCTTGAAAAGTGTTACTGAAATGACTCTGACCCTGCCTGGGGAAACAAAACGATGCCTCACATAGGGTGGCCCCTTCATGGAGGACTGAGCCTGGGCTGGGAATCACAGCTCTGCCACTTCTGGCCACTCAGCCAGCAAAACGTTTATTGGGTGCCTGCTAGGTCAGGCCCTCGGTTCTTGGCACTGGGAATACTGTGTGAAGAAAACAGCAGAATCTCTGCCCTCGTGGGGGTCGGGGTGGAAGCAAGGAAGCTTGGAGACAGAAGATAAAATGTAAAATCAGTGGGTTTGTCACATGGTAACAAATACAATGGAGGAAATGATGCCAAAAAAGGGAGCATGAGTTCCAGGGAGCAGATGTGGGAGGGTTGCCATTTTAAATAGAGTGGTCAGGTCAGAACTCACTGAGGTGCCATCTGAACAAAGATCCGAAGGGTGTAGAAGTGAGCCAGGTAGCTATATGGGGAAGAGTTCTCTCATTCCAGGTTCAAAGGTCTATATTAGTTGGCATAATACAGTTGCCAGTAACACATCAACAAAATGGTTTAGGGTGCGTCATTTACCAGTCCAGTGCAGGTGTTCTCTGGGTGGCCTGTTTCTCCACGTGGTGATTCAAGGACTCAGGCTCCTTCCATTTGCAGCTCGGCCTTTCCACACCTCCTACCACAGGCATTTTATTTAGCAGGAAAATGGAGAAAGGAGTAGTGAAGGAGGCACATCTGCATCTTAAGCTTCTTGGCCAGGAAGCAAGATACCATCTGCTCTCATTTCATTGACAAGCGCTCGTCACATGGCCCCTGTTAAATGCAAGGGGGACTGGGAGATGTCCTGGGCTGGGTCATCCAGGGTTAGGCAGCAGCGTCCCAGTAACAGCCCTGCACTGTGGAGGGAGCACGAACCTTCTGGGGCTGGCTAGCTGCCGCTGCCATGGCCTGACAACAGCGTGCCTGGATTTTCCAGGATGTGAGGAGGCCAGGCGGCTGGATTAGAGTGAGCCAGGGTGATGGGAGTTGCGGTTAGAAATAATGAGGGGAGATTGTCACATAGGCCATTGTTGCGTCTTTGGCTTGTCCTCTGAGTGAGCTGGGAGAACCTAGAGGTTCTGAGGCGGGCAGGGCCATGACCCACCTTGTTTTAACTGGCTTCCTCTAACAGCCCTGTGGAAAACAGGCCTTGTGGAGAAGGGTGGGAGTAGGGCCTGGGGAGCAGTTCCACCGGCCCAGGTGTGGACCCTTTGATGAAGATGGGAAGTGGTGGAATCAATACATTTTGAAGGTAAAGACAAGAGGACTTCCAGGTGGGCTACATGTGTGGGGTGTAAAAGAGAAAAGAATCATGGCTAAATCCCAGTGTGAAGCTCGGGCCCTGGGAGGAAGGAAATGGAAAAGTGGTGGAAATGGTTCTGGTCGTGTTGGGATGACCTCCAAGGGGAAACCTGAGCCTCTCTGAGCTTCAGTTTCTCGCCTGTAAAAGGCAGGTAACCCTGTGGGCAGCTGTTACTTAAGAGGATGGCTGTGAATGGCCAGAGGTGAATGAGGTTTGCTGCATGTGGGGTCAAGGGCAGTGGGGGGCAGCTTGCTGTAAGGAGGAACTGATGGTGGGGAGTGGGGATGCAGGGCAGAAGAAGGACCTCTCAGAACTTCCCAGGCCTTTTTCCAACTCTTGGGCTCCAGCTTCCTCCTCACCCCACTGCCCAGGGACAAATCACTGTATTGGAACTGGTGTTGTATCGAGACAGTCCAACCTTTGCTGTGGGACAAACCCCAGCCCAGCAAGGAGCACAAGACAGGGGGTCTGAAACAGTGCTAGTGCTGGCTCAGCTAACTCCTCACTAAGGAGGAACTTGGTTCGGGGACCTCCTTGCCTTGGTTTCGGGTCTGTCAATGTGCCAGGCTGTTGGCCTCAGGCCAGAATGTCGGGAAGCACTCAGGTGCTTGCGGGCACCTGGGGAAGGGCAGCTCCGGGCCTCGGGGGCTGGTGCCGCCACACACCCCGGCTTAAGCGGGAGCCCCCGCCCCGCCCCAAACCCTGGGTGGGTAACAGGTGCCCTGCACAGCACATCCCTCACGGGGGAGGCAGTCACAAGGCAATAATACTTTTATTCCCATCAGTGATGCTGATGGCGCCTGACCCTTTACAAATGAAAATGTCAGGAAAAAGGAAGAGGGATAGGGGCACAGGAGCCTCCATTCTTGATGCCCCCACGCCTCTCCTCTTCTCCCAGTCGATGCCCCCAGACCGGAGGGGGAGACGACTTGCCCTGGCCGGCGCTGGCCGTCCCTGACGGCTCCCTGGTAAGGCCGTCTGCTAGGAGAGCTGAAGGTGAGGGCAGGGAAGCCCAGGCCAGCAAAGCTCTTGTGGTGCACACAGCAAATGGAAAGGGGGTGCGACAGGTGGGGTCTCCCCTTGGTGACCAGTCTTGGGCTTTCGGCGCCCCACGGAGGCCTCAGGGGGGGCCCTTCTGGCTCCGCCTCTCCTCCAGCGCCCTGCACACCCACATGGACACCACGGCAGCGTTTCCATCGTTGAACTGCATGATGAACGGGTGGCCCTGCGGAGAAGAGGCGCAGGTTGAGACAGGCGCTCCCCGGACTCTGCGCTTCATTACACCTGTGGAGGCCCGTTCTCAGCCCAGATCTTATTTCTTCTCCCCAATAAGCCTGTGAGATAAGGAGGGCGGCGATCAACCCCATTTCACAGCTGGATGACTGAGGCCCACGGCAGGGCAGTGGCAGGCCCGCCTGGAGCACTCACGGCACAACTCAGACTGCCCGGTGCTGGCTACCTTCTCCGGAAAGTCCACCCAGCCTGAACGCTCCCCAAGGCGGAGGGCCTGTCTCAGCTCCACGCTGCCTGCCCCTTCCCCGGCCCTGCATCATTCCAACGCCGGCCGGCCACGGCCCGGCTCTGGGCTGCCAGCGTTCCAGTTCAGTTGCTGCGCAGAAACCAGAGAATCATCTTGTCAGTGGCCACATCAATCCCTTCTAGTTTTCTTTGTCTAAAGCTCACAATCTACGAGTGGAGGGAAGGGAGGAGGGACGTGCTTGTGTGTTCAGGTCTGCTCTGGTTCCTAGTGAGAAGTTGGCGGCTGAATTTTAGAGGGGCTGGGACTGTCTCCGTGGGCCTGTCTCAGGCTCTAACCTACTTAGCTTACAGGCAGGCTGGATTATATTTAGCTAGTCCCCTCCCTCGCTGCCCCGAAGAATCGAGATTCACATTCACAATCTTAGGGCCTCCTGGGAATTCTCCAGGAAGGCTAGAAAAAAGCAGAGGCGGCCATAGGGTCACCCCGGCCATAGGTCAAAGGTGAAAGGAAAATGGAAAAATATTCTCTTGTCATCAAATGGCTTGTCTGCTAAGAAATGAACACCTGCCAGCTCCCTCCCTACCAAAAGGGACAGCCTGAGACTTAGCCACAGTGGGTGAACAGAGAGAAGGGTGCTCCCTCCTGCCTTCCCTTTCCCCAGCTCCTTCTCCCCTCTTCCCAGCCTTCTGGCTCCACTTACCCTGCGCTCTCCTGCTTTCTGCACCCTTCTTGGGCCCCCTCCCTACTCCCAAGCTGGGCTCTCAGGACTGCTTTCTTATACACGCCAGTTGGGGACTACCAACCCCTGGCCACATGCTCAAAGCTCCAAGCTGCCTCCAAATGAGCTTATCATGTGTCTGGGAGGCATGTGGGCCCAGGGCTCAGGTGACCTGGGTACCCAGACCCTAGTGTCTGTGGGAAAAGTTGAGAACTAGGCCAGGAAAGGAAAGGGGCTGCTTGGTCAGACCTGAAATGTCTCTAGCGACAGCAAGGAAGACTGTCCAGGCTTCCTCACCCTAAGCTGATGCTGTGTCCCTTTATCTAGCTTTCCCAATTCAGGCCAGGAAAACTATCCCATGCACATCCTGGATGGTCTAGCTCAGAGGCACACAGAACACATCAGAGGTGCAGAGGGGAGGAAAACCAGCCGAGCAGGTGCTACTAGTCCATGGCAGGGACTCGCGGAGGCCATCATGGAGCTAGTCCTGGAGCCCGGCTGGGCACCTCCTGTGATCTGCATGCAGCACTCTATGGGGGCTCCCAACACACCTGCAGGACCCCAAGGGTGTAGGCTCCTGGTGCAGGCTGCTGCTGAAGAAAGGGAGGTGGAGGCCAGGTTGGGTGGGTGCCCCACGGGCAGCACAGGCCTAGCGGGGGAGCTGAGGCAGGAGAGGCCTAGAAGGAACTCTTACCTTTGCTCCTGTATGTTCTCCCCTCGAATATAAGCCTACCATACACCTGCCTTCCTTACACTGCTGCCTACATAGAGGGAACACTTCCCGAAGTCAGAGAGTGTGCATTTCTTTTTCAGAAGGCTCAGGAGAGGCGACCTTGTGCCCTTGTGAAGAACAAAGGGAGAAGCTGTGCTCAGGAGCTGACAGGCCCCTCCCGCCAAGCCTGGGGTGGCACAGTGTCACTTTCCCAGAATGCCCGATGACTTTGGGGCCCATATGCTCCATCTCTGTTATCATCTGTTCAGGAACAAGCAGAGCAGAACTGCAGGAGGGGAGAGTGGAGGCATTCCTCCAGTTGGGAAGGCTGATGGCCGCACTGCAGGGAAGCATTTTGCCCAAGTGTCCTGGGAGGAGGGAGGAGAGGGTCGGCATCCACTGCTCTGATGGGAGACTTTGCCCTTTTCCTGCTCTCCTCCTCTGGGAGGTGACTCCCATCTCCTGTGTATCCCCGATGCTTTATATCACCTTGCAAGGGAGTGACCTGGACGAGCAGTTCTGTCTTCAGCTAATACTGACTGGTTTGGGAGAGATGGGAAGGGGAATCACATAAGGAGACAGGGAAGAAAGACATGGAGGGGAGGTCCCAGGCTCTCCAGGCATCGGGGGCTGTAACATGCGAATTTCAGAGCTGTTGGCAGTGTGGACCACCACCGAACACACCGAGGAAGCTGGTGTGTGGGGACTGAGGGCACACGGAGCTGCTCAGAGGGAAGCACAGCAGGGCAGAAGGGTGTCAGGACAGCAATCAGACCCCAGGGGCCGTGATACCTGGGCCTGGCAGCATATCTGCCTGCAGGGTCCATGAGCATCTCACAGTCTGGGGTAGGGGCACCAAATTATATAGTCGGGAACTATAATATCCACTTTCCGGATGAGGATGTGGAGGCTGCAGGCTCATGGTTGACCTGACTGGGCTCCCTGAGCTGGGACTGGATCACAAGTTTCTGTAACCCAAACCCACTGCCCGGGGCTCTCCTTGGACTGACCTGGGGTAGACAGACGTGGAAGAATCAACACCCGGATTGCAATCCCTAACCCCCCACCTTGTTTCTATCATGTGATTCAGGCCCGCCTGGTCAGAGGTGGGACTGAGGCTACATACAGGCTTCGAGCCTGACCCATCCCAGGTCCTGACTTCTGTCAGTGAAGTCCCTTGGACGACTAGAAGGGTGCTCTGTCACAGTGGCAGGTCACTTTGACTTAAATCTTGCTCTCCCATCAGCCCATGTGGAAGCAGGGAAAGTATACCATAACCCCACTTTACAGAAGAGGGAAGAGAGGCCTGAGGGGGGGAAGGGACTGGTTAAGTGCTGGGGCTGAACTCAGACCTTCTGGTTTCTACTCTGGTGCATTTCGGACTGGACTGTGTCCCCTGTGACCCTGGCATACGGCTGACACTCCTCCAGCCTTGTCACATGAGATACGGGGATTCCTCATGAGTTTAATGAGCAAATAAAATCTGATGGACAGTTTTGGGGAAAGCATAAAATCCCTCGGCCACCCTGAGAGGCCAGAATTCCGGGTGGCTCCGGAGACGCCTGTGCTGACGCTCGTTCAGCCAGATGCTCTAGGAGTCCTGGCAAGGCCAGATGCCTGGGGATGGAGGAAAATGGCACGGTGAGTAACACACACACTGAGAGCAGCACCACAGGTCGAGTACTGTGGGCCAGGCATTTGCCAGGGGCTTCGTCCTGATTCTTCCACTGAATCCCTATGCTCACTCTGGAAGTGCACATGGCTATGCATCTCCACCCACCAGATGAGGAAACAGACACTCAGGGACCCGTGTGAGGTCAGTGAAGCAAATGGCTGGGCTGGACCCACATCATTGGTCTCCTGACTTGAAATGCTATGCCATGTGTTTTCCTGTACCTGTGACCAGACAGCTGACCTCACAGGCCCCTCTTCAGTGCCTCTGAGGCCCCAGGAGAGCTCTAGCCCCCTGGAGAGCTTGGGTGAAATGCATATCCCTCCAAGAGAGAGGAATCCAGGTGTGGACAAGCTCTTGCAGCCCTGTTGAGCTACAAGAAACAGTGGGAGCATGGCGTGGCCCACCTCCTTGTAGCCAGCACACCCACATACTGCTTATCAAGAGCATCCTCCACCCCAGGTGACTGTATCCAGACACCTAGGCCTCTGTCCTCCATACAGAAAGCATGTTAGGGGACACTCCGCAGAGGCTGGCAGAGTACGTGCTGGGCTAGAGCTGCTGAATGATCTCGCTGGCCTCATCACCAGGCAGTGGGAGCCACTCTCATTTCCTGGATTCTCTCAGGGCCAATTGCAACAATTAAACCGGCACGGGTTGAAGTATTATGGTCCACAAACTTCACCACAGAAGATGAAGACATAATGAAGGGAAAAGGATGGGACTGTAAGAGGCAGGATGGATCCAAAAGTGGGACACGGGGGAGAGTGAGAGAGACAAGTCAACAACCAAAGACGGCTGGCGTCACCCAGTACAGACGCCCCCGCCAGTAAGGGCTGAGAAGCAAATTGTGCTGGTGCAATGAAGAGTGTTAGTGAAAACCCAAGAACTGTAGTTCAATATACTCTCCTTCTGGGCATTAGTGTCCAGTGTTTTGCTAGAGTTTGACTCTCTACTTCTGTCGTATGTCCCTAATTTTTTGCCTACCCATTTCATCTTGACAAGATATCTTCCTGATAACGGACAGCAGGACAATCCCAAGCCCCCTCCACATGGGATTGCTCTACCCTTCTACTGAAGGAGCCGGGGACAGGAGGCGTTAGTGTACCCGCTGTGTGGGCAGGAAATGGGGCTCTGAGCCTGCCCCCGTGGGTAAGCACTGACAGGCTCAGGTATCTAGACTCCTAATCCAGTGCTCATTCACTGACATCTCACTCTATTCTCAGCTGGTTTTCGAGTTTCTTCTCAAATAGGAGTTTACCTGTTTGGGGTCTCTACATTTTCTTCTCTTATATACATTTTAAAGAATATCATGCATTTGAGTCATTTAACAATTTGCTAGTGTGGCTGCAAGGCCTGGCGTGTAGCAGGCCCTCAATTAGTAGTAGGCCTGTGGCATGGCAAAGTGATCTGGATATTCTTCATGTCTACACCTATTACCAAACACCTGCTCTGTGCCTTCTGGCTGTCTTACTTCTGCGCATGGCCTTGAACCCTCCCAGCACCGGTATTTATAGACATAAGAAACTTAGATGCCAAGAAATGTGATATGGGGCAAGTTCCCAGAGCTAAAAAATAGCAATTAGGGTTTGACTACAGAACTCTTTTTCTGCCATGGAAGAACCAGCTACTGTGCTCCCTGAGGTCAGGCATGGTGAATTTTAAATTTCTACTTTTTATAAAGAGTACCCTCTATATTGTAGGTGTTCAGCAAGTACTTTTTAACCAATCAACTAAAGTTAGGGTGGCAAAAAGTTTACATATCTATGCCTTCCCTGTTGAAAGGCGTGTGGCGGGCACTTTAGTAAAATAACTCATTTAATACTCAGCAACTCCATTAAGTATTAACTTTACCCTCATTTTACAGATGAGGAAACTGAAGAACAGAAAGATTACAGAACCTGTCTAAGGCCACAGAGCTTAACCATGCCTAAGCCTCAAGCCACTATGCTGTCCCTTCTCATCAGTGCCTGGACTGGAGGATGGTGGCACCCATCCTACAGGACAGCCTACCCTCGGAGCATAAGCCAGGTGGTCTATCTGATAATCCCAGCACTCCTTCTTCTCCATTCCTACTCTTTGGGTCTAGATGCTAGAGAAACAAGAAAACGGAGGCTCAGGGCCTGGAAGGAACTTTCCAGAGCTACGGAAACCAGAATCTGGAGTGTAGAGCAGAAAGAAGTTAGAAATAGGATGCCCAGCAGCAGACCACACCACAACCTAAAGTCTACCTCTAGGGAGCCTATTCTTTGTTGCCTCCAAACGGAAGCCATCTTTCCCAGATGGAACTGTACAAACACCTTGTCGACCTCCCTAGAGCACACACTTGTTTTACCACATGTCTGTCATTTGAGCCCATCTTATCCTAACTAGACTGGAAGCCACCTGAGGGGTAATTACACAGCAGCTGCCAAGAAAGTTGAGTTAGGCTGACTGGTAAGTGATGGTGCTTCCCCAGAGGCCTGATGTTGGGCTGAGAACCACTGCAGGTTGGAGTGGGCAGGCCTAGGGAGAAAGCTCTACCGGCTGAGGCTGCTCTAGATTCCTGGACAATAGGACCCCCTTCCCTCAGCGCAAGCCCCAGGCCACCAGGCACCTCCTCTCCTACTAAGGACGCTGCAAGGGAGAGAATGGCAAGGACCCAAGAGCCTGTTTAAAGAAGCAGGCCTGGCCCACTTACACCCTGGCCACATCCAAAACAAACAATGAGTCCAACAGGCTGCTCCAGTGAGCTGGTAGGGGTAGTTCTGTAGTTAGGTGGTGACCTAGGAGGCAACCTAAGAGGCGGGAGGGGCCCCAGTGTCAATGCACTGCATGTCACTTAGTGTTTCCATGCGGGCCTGTGAGGCTTTCTGCACGTCCCTTTGAGGCTGTAGCTCTAGTGGCAGAGGTAACGCTTAAGGCCCTTCTCAGAGCCTGGTGGAGCTGGAGGGTGTGAGGTGTGTTTGGGCTTCTACAGATGTTTGATTCAAATAGTTAAGAAATATTTTAAACTATTTATAAAAACCTAATTAAAAAATAATACACACATTTATCTATGTTTAGCTCAAAATGGTGATGTCTCATGGATGACTTTATAAAGAAGTACATGTCTACCATGAATATTAACACATTCATGCTAAAAAAAACCACTTTTTCCTACATTAACATTGAGGTTCTGTATTAATTTACATAATAAAAAGTGTTTCATGGCTAATGGTTTAAAACTACCTATTTAATTCCTACTTATCCAGGAAGTAACGTCAGATTAGAGAAGTTAAATGATTTATGGAAGGATGCACAGATGTCCAATGTCTGCTAAACTGCTGACAAGTGGCAGGGCATTGGGCAGCCCTTACAATATGAATTACACGAACTAATGAGTCAGAATCATACCTGGGGACAACACTTCTTCCAGGTTTGTCATTAAGAGCAGTCCGGAAAGGAGGTGGTTGATGGTTGAGATGGAGGCTGGAGGAAAGTCCCCATGAGTGACTCAGCAGGGAGAAGCTGAGACATCTCAATAAAAACTCTTCTTTCTGCCCCTCTATGGCATGATGCAAGGAGCCAGCAAACCTGCTCTCCCATCCAAGAGTTGGGAAGGCTTGGGGAGGGCCACAACTGCCTCATCTATACAGAGGGAGTCTCCATTCTCTTGGCTTCATCATTCTACATGGAAGAGCTTCTCTTATCACACTCTTGAGTCCTGTCCCCAGTGGGGAAGGACTGAGCAGGCTGGGCTTGGGGGTCACCTGCCCACAAGGAGACCGAGTTCTGCTCTCTAGGAAGGCTCTGAATCTGAGGGGGGCCTGACAGGGACTTGGTGGTAAATCCCTAGCCATTCGGGTCACACAGGTAAGAGCATCCTTCAATCTAGATCTTCATAGAAATGAAGCCGATACTCCCTTTCTGTCATTACCTAAGTCTTCTCTGCTGGTTGTGAACATGCGGAGGCTGTTAGCCTCCTTACCCCCAATGAATATCACTGCTCTCTCTTCTTACTGGGTGGGTCGTGAGGACCAAATGAGGTGCCATCTGCAGACAGTGCTTCACAGACACATGCTGGGCAGTGTGAGGGGTGGTTATCATTCCTTCACACAGAACACATTTGGGGGCATGACAGAAAGGTGAGGGTGGGAGCCTCGTCTCTGTGCAGCTAGTGGGGAATGTGCCTGTCTACCTAGCCCAGCTTACCTGGGCTAGTGTAAAAGCCACAATCACAGAGATTTCCAAGGCAAGATGTCTGTTCTGCCTGTGCTTTCTCAGCCTCTGATTTCTAAGGCTTTTCCATGGCTGGAGGTGGGGTGGGCGGGTCCTTTCCGACCCTTCATTTTCTTTTAAGACTTCAGAAATGGTTTGCAGCTGTGACATGCCATTTCAATCAACCTTCCTGAGTTTATTCTTTACAATTGCTACAGAAATAGATGTTTCTCCCCAAATATTCAATTATTAGCAGCAAATTGCTTACCTCTAGCCATTCTAGACTGTACAGAGGCATCTAAGGGGGTCAAGGAGCTCACCACCTTTCATCTGAGCAGATCTATGTGTTCCTACACAGAGTAATTGGTCAGAAAATGGCTCGCTGAGAGAGCACGATGTTTCCTGAGGTCTCCGAGTCATTCTAGGGCCTGAGCTGACAGGGAAGCCACAGGACCAGTATGGTGTAGTGCAGGAAGGGACACGAGATCACTCCAGTGGGCCATGGTGAGGGGTGTAAACACGTGGATGTTGGCACTCATGAGCTGGTGTCAGAGGGAGCTGGGCCACGTGAGTGGCAGGGTGGTACCTCTGGCCCATTTACCCATTTAAGGGGGGCTGTGGGGACTGCCCTGGCCAGGAACTGAGAAAGTACCAGTAGGATAGCAGGGAAGATGCTGGCTCCCCCAGAAGTCTTCAGCCAGGCAGATGCCCAGAGGATTCAAGATCAGAGGGTCCTGGAGGGAGAGTGGAGGCCTTGCTCTGATGATGTTGGGGGCCTTGCCTAAAAGGCTCAATCTGCAGCACAGTCGAAGCAGTGACTATGGGGCCAGCTACAGGTGTCTGCATGATCAAGGTTTGCCTCTGGGGTGATGGCTTTGTGCTGGTGAGTTTAAAGACACAAAGCTCAGAAGGATAAATTCTCTCCTCTTTTTTCTTCACTTCTTGAGATTTGATGTTTGAGCTCTGAGATCTTGGCTGTGTGTGTGTGTGTGCACGTGCTCACACGTGTGTGCATAAGTGGGCATGGGAGAGCACAGAAGGGCAGCAAAGAGACAATGAGAACCGGCATAAATCCTGGCACACTGTGGGAACTTAGTAAGTTTGTTGAACAGAACAGAATAGAGTGATTCTGACAGGGAGTAAATGAAGTGATGATGAGAGACTAAGATAGCCTAAAAGCCCTCCCTCTACAAAGCCATCACCATGCTAGATAAAATGGAATGTGTTTTTAAAGCATAGCTGAACTAGAAGGGAAATATGCCAGTGCTGATTATTAAGAGAGAACTGAAAACCTGAATTTTAAGCGTGTGAGTTCAAGTCTTGTGGCTCTAAGGAGAACAGAAATGTAGGATCTGGCCAGTATAAAGAACTAAGAACAGGAGACAAGATCCACACGGGGAGTTGACCCTGCGACCCTGAACAAAGCTGGGACTACAGAAGGGGTGAGCTAGAAAAAGTCTGCCCATCAGCAAAGGGGAAGATAAGGGGACTCTAAGGGGAGTCACCCAAGAAATAAAAAAAATGAGGCTGGGCCTTGCGCACCTCTATGGTCTGAGAACCCCAGGCTGATTAACTAATGTATCATTGATCTTGGTCTAGTGATACCCTGCAATGCCTCTCAGAAATGTTAAAAAAAAAAAAAAAAAAAAAAAAAAAAAAAAACCAAACATTCTGGGGCAATACTTCTGAAATTCAAGAATTTCCACAGTAATAAGCCCCACTCAGTATGAGCTCACAGTAAAAATTCTAAAACATGTGAGAAACAATTCACCATGGATAAGAGTCAGCAGACACAACATACAGGAAGATTAGAGGCCTCGAAACTGAGATAATAGAAACAAAATTGGAAAGAATGTAAAAAATGTATATTTGAAAAGATTAAGGACATAAAAGAAGAAACCGAAACACTAAGAACAAGATATTATGAAAAAGAGAACAGATGTGAATAATAAATGTCACATAGAAATAAAACATAGTCACTGGGGGGGGGGGGGGGGAGGAAACTTTGTGGATGAGCCAGGCGGCAGATTGGGCAGAACTGAAGGGAGAGTTAGCTAGCTAGAAGAATGGTCTGAGAAAACTACCCAGATCACAGTAGAGAAAGAAAGAACATGCTTTTTAAATGTTAAAGAGAAAGGCTTGGAGGAAAGACTGAGAAGAGACCACATACAGTGGGGGAGGGGCAATATCCAAAGAGATAATAGCTGGAAATTCTGAGAACCAATGAAAGATGTGAATTCTCAGATTCAAAAATCACAATGATCTCCAAGTTCAATAAATATAATGAAATCTATATTTGGACAAATTTTTGGGAAACTGTAGAATATCAAGACCAAAGATGTTAAAAGCGACCAGAGAGAGAGACATATCGCCTACAAAGAGCAATAATCAAGCACTCGGAAGATCCTTGCCGGTGGGAGTAGAAGCGAGGAAGACAGAACATCTTCCAGGCACTGGGAAAAACTGTCAACCTAAACTTCTAAACCCAGTTAAACTAACAGTCAAGAGTCGGAGCAAAGAGAAAGCAATCACAGAACAAAGACTCAATTTTACCATTCACAGAGTCGCACTGACAGAACTTTTAATGTATGTCTGGAAAAAAAAAGAAACTTCAAAGGAGGAAGTAGGATGCATTAGCAACGAGGAACAAATAACTGACAAACACATGGATAAATCCAAATAAACACTGGTTATAAAAATGACAATAGTGCTAACTAATTTTGGAGATCTGAAAACAAGATGACAATAGAATCCTAGACTATGATGACACATAAGAGCAACGGACTGATCTAGCACGCTTTAGGTCGTCAGACCAGAGGCAGAGGAGCTGTGGCTGAGAAAGTCAGTGCCTCTCAACATGCATTCTCTTCTTCCTTAGTGATACAAATCCTGACTTTATAAAGAAACACTGTCACCTAGCAAAGTAACTGCTTTTCCTGGCTCCCTTGCAGCTACTTTTGGCCAATGCCATGTAAGCATATATGCTGTGCGCCAATTCCTAGAACTGTCTTTAAAAGAAGGGGCAAGCTTTTGCACTTTTTCTCCTTTCTGCTGGCTGGAGCTCAGATGTCCCTTGGCTGGTAAGATAGAAGGAGCTGCCAAACTAGTCCAGGCGCTCTACTTTCTGCTTTCTTTTGCATAACTGGGAAATATCCTGCTGTCTTATTTAAGCTGCTGTTTATTTTTTATCACATGCAGCTGAAGCTAATTCTACCTAATATAAAGGTAAGGGATTGAGCCTAAGGCTGAATATTATTTGGGAGGAGGGTATATTTAGTGATTAAACTTAGGCACTGCTAAATTAAAAATTTAAGTATAATTGATAAGTGGTTGGAATACAATAATTTCTGAACTAATGGAAAGAATAAAAGGGAAGAAAAAAATTAATCTAACAGAGTGAAAAAAAAGTCAAAAGAGTAATGTAGAAAGTATAAAATAGACAGTATAAAAAATATTCAAGTATATCAAAAAGCAATAAATAGGTTTAAACTAATTGATTAAAAGAAAGTCTTAGATAAGATCAACAAAATGCAGAGATTTAAAACGAAAGAACACAGAATGATGATGGCAGAGTGATAGCAAAACACACAGAAGACAAACACTAACCAAAAGAAGATGGCATAGGTATATTAATACCAGAGAAAAATAAAGATTAACATAAAATACGTTGGGGATAAAGAACGTCATCACGTAAAGATAAAAAGAAATGCTCTGAAATAAAGATATGATGTTTCGACACAGGAACCTAATATCACCGCCTTAAAGCTAACGCTGATAGAACTGCAAGGGGAATTCTTTCAACACAGCTCTCGTAGTAATTGATAAATAAAGCAGGCAGAAAATAGGAAGGCCACAAAATACGTGACTAACACAGTTAACACATTTGATCTACGGGATGTAAATGGGACACTGGATTCAACAATTAAGAGAATGCACATTCCTTTCAAGCACAGAAAAAAGAAAAAATCAACTTTGTAGAGTAAGGAACTCTTGACAAATAACAGAGATCTAATATTATGCCAACCATGTTCTCTGACCATGGTGCATGAAAAGTAGACAGCAACCACAAGATAGCAAAAACCTCTAGGTATGCGCAAATAAAAAAATACTTCTAAATAATTCATGGTCAAAAAAGAAATCCTCGCTGAAACTAACAATTACTTAGAATTGAATGACAAGAACACTGCATATAAATATTTGTGGGATGCGGCTAAAGTAATACTAAGAGGTAATTTATAGCTTTGTATAAAATTTTAGGGCAAAAAATAAAATCTGTAAGCTGAGTCAAATTACAAACATAATTATAAACATAACAAAAAGTAAATCCGAAGAAAACATAAGGCAGCAAGTAATAAAGACATACAGTAATTAAACAGATATCAGAGATGATCAATTCGATAAAATGCTTGTTCTTTAAAAAGACTGTAGATTAACGTCCGGCAAAAGTGGTAAAGAGAGGACACAAGAGAACACCATCAGGAATGAAAGAAGAATAGAGAACCGCAAAACCAGTAAAAATAATAAGGACATGCCGTATGAATATGAAGCTAACATACTGGAAAATGCAGTGATGGGGTGGGGATGGGGAGAGGGAGAGGTATATATAGATGGTGGGAGCAGTGAGCAGTGGGAGGGTGATAATGGTCGACTGGGAGGTGCCAAGGAGCACTGACAAAACATCACCGTTGGCAGGCGGGTCACAGGTTTCCAGCTCCAGTATCACACTTTTAACCTTTCAAAGCATTTCATGTCCACTGTCTCATCTTCGAGAAACATGAATTAAGTAAAGGCTGCTACCTCATAAAATCCACCTTCGTAATAGCTTTTCTAGTTCCTTAATAAGGAGAAAGAACCATTCACACAAAGACTGAAGCTAAAGGGGAAATTTTCTGTGGCTATCAAGTCAACAAAAAACAGAGATAAAAAAATTGTTAAAATCTTAAGTTTAAGTGCCATCTTTTTTACTGTTGTGAGCTACGATGTCCTAGTTACGTGAGACTCATTCAGTTCAACGGAATGGGTTACTGCTGGGGTGAGTGTGGCAGGAGGCCAAGAGCCTGGCTGGGACAGCCCTTTTGGAAAATTTGAAACAAGAACATAACCAAGTCCAAAGCTATCCGGCCTACTCTATAAAATACGGGACTGAAAATTACCAGTTACTCTAGAGTTTCTGCTATCAGCAACCAATGTTTTCCATTTGAAGCACCCCTTTCTTCTTCTTCTTTTTTTAAAGAAAATCCTCAAAAAGTAAGTCAACCATTTGGAGATTCTGATCATTTTGTGTCCCAGCAGCAAACAAAAATCATCAACAGAACCCACTTATAGCCTTGAGCAATATTTTCTAAAACAAAACACAAAAATCCTGTGGTATTTAACTATTCTGTTATTGATTCACTGTGGTTTGCAAGGTAATGCTGAATAACATTAAATGTATGGAAGCCTGAAATACGTTTTCTGTGGTGGTGAACGGTGTGTGTGGCCTGTGTTTTTGGAGGCAGTGCTGCTGGTTACATGCACAATGAATAACTAAGGGGGAACATTTCCTGTGGTTACCAATAAGCCGGGCGCCTTACGAAACCAAAGCCCATTTTCCCTGTTCAGGACAGTTATCCAGTTAACAAGCTTGCTTCTTCTGGTGATCATGCTCGGGTTTACAAGGAGGTTTGGAGTCAATCAAATTCAATATCCATACATTGAGAGGCTTCAATGTGCCCAGTTCTATAACTGGGTTTAGAGCCTGAGGACTTCCCTTGGCACATTCATGGCTTATCCCTTCCTCTCAGAAAATAACAAAACTTCAACTTTTTAAAGTCTACCCTAATTATTGATACAAAAGCAAAGTGGTCATACTGTTTCAAACTCGGACATTTATATGCCACATTATCAATCAGTGTACTTAATTAGGGAAACAGCCTGTTTTTAAAACTAGAGGCACTTTACATATCAACAGGTCACTATAATTTCATACCCTTATTTAAGACTAAAAATCTGGAAGTTAAACTAAAACTTGAACACTTTACCCTTAGCTAGTCCCTCAGTTCTTTATTCCAGTCAATTTTCTGGTATTTTAGACTTAATGCTAACAAGCTTAGTATCTGGTTTCCCAATATAAAGCATAAGAGATATGGTCGAATGGAAGAGAAAGAAGGGAGGGCTGTTGGAGAAATAAGGACGGGAGTAAGAAGGGACAGTTATTAGCAAGAGTATACAACAAAAACACAACCAAAAAGCTAGCTTTGGGTCAAGCAGTGTAGGGACAAATAGCCCCACACATATTAGGAGACACTGGTAGAGTGGAATACAGCAAATAGACAATGCTTATGATGAGCTAAAGAAAAGAATTTAAGAAAGCTAAATCCTGATACACATAATCTGTTTACGAGGACAGGGAAGTGTATATAGGAAGACCTCTTGTAATCTTTCTTAAAAAGTTTTGGTTTTAAAAACAATAAATTTCAGTTATCTGAACAATTTCCTTGTATGGAACAGCTCATTCACCGATGACGCTGAATAAAAGGTGTGCTGTCCTGTGAGTTTCAGAATGTTGGTATTAAACAGGGTGAGGGGGTCTCACTCTGCCCAGCTGCCTTTCTGCAGAAAGTGTGATGTCACGGGGGAGACAAACCTTCGGACCCTCTGAATTCAGGAAAGACATATGGGGCCACTTAGGGCCCAAGTTTACCTTGGCTTCCTTTGCAGAGAGTTTGATTACTTCTGAGATTTATGGTCAAAGTAGAAGGAAAAAAGAAATGCTTCACAGAGCAGATTTACAACCTCATCCTGTTTTTTTTTTTTCTTTTCTTTTCTAATAACATTAGGGATGACATCCCATGGCAGAATCTTGGAATGACTGCAGGGCGACTTGGGAACTCAGTGGAAGTTTTATATTTTGGGGTTTGGAGCATTTTGTACTTGCAAAGGTCAGGTAGGAAAGAACCAGGGAAACGAGCCGGGGAGATGGTCAGAGAGTGAGTGTCAGCTGGTTTAATTTTCTGTGTCAACTCTGAAAATTAGATAAACAATGACAAACCTGGCTTTTTAAATGAACTTGTCACTTCTGGTTTTCTTGACACAGGGTAACATTTTTCAAGTCCTCGAAGCCCTTAAAGACAGATTTAACCCCTGAGAGGTTTGCCTTAGTGTTCTAAGTCCCACATCTGAAAACAAAAGATTAAGTCCAACGCTGTAACCCTTAAAAGAATAACCTTTGAAACTCTTTTCCTAACAATGAAGTGGACTTTATCGAGAGCCAAAATGTCCATCCTTTTGCAGGACAGTCACAGCAACTTCCGATTTTTTTCTTTCCATCATCTCGACCGTTCAACATGGTCCCTTATCTTTCAACCACTGTTCTAATCAATATTGCCTGCCTCGAGCAAGTACTGGTTCTCCTCATATCGACTCAGGTGAGCACAGACTCTGTGGTTATGAAGGTGTGGCATGTAACTGCCCTGAATTTTATATGCTTTGTATTATTCTAAGTCTATATTTCGGCTAAGACATGCACTGTGGTGGTGAGGATAACAGATCAATTTTTTAAATAGCTGCCCTAATTGGCTTTGGTATAAGGATATTTATTCAAAGACAACCCTGTTTGAATATGTTGATTTAGAGAGAAACAGATATATTTACAGATATCAGCATTTGAGCAGGGTTTTTCATTCTACAAAGTGCTTTCAAGGTTGATATCTAATTCAAGTGTCGCAACCACCCCCAGAAGTAGCTGGATAGCTTTACTGTTATTACCTCCAATTTGTGGATTTGAAAACTAGGTTAGGAGAACTGATTTGGCTAAGGTAGAGTTGGGATTTAAGCTGGACATCAGCTCCAAAGCCTGTGTCTTTTGTTATGGTAATAACTGATGTAGCGGGCCAACTGAGACCACCTACCCTGTGCTGGGTCCTGATTAGGTGTTTTCATTTACATTATTTCATACAGTCTCTGGCCCTGTCGGAAGTAGACCTCAGCCTATTTCACAAACAAGGACATTGAGCTGCAAGACGGTCAGAGCTGTGCTCAGGCTGACGTCTCAGGGCTGGCTAGAGCCCAGGTTCTTGGACCTCTTTCTTCCCTCTTTTCAGCTGGGAGAGGCAACCCCCTCCCTGCCTGACAAAGCACAGGTACCGTGGTCTGCCCTGGATCAAAGCATGGAAAAGGTGATTTAAAGCCCTCCGATACCATTCTCTGCCACATCCCTAAATTCTGATGCCCCCTTCTCCTTCTTGGTGTAGAGGAGTCTCCTTTTCCAAAGCGTCCCAACCTTCAAAATCAGCTCTCCTGCCAGCAAATTGTTGAGAAGAAAATCTGATTAAACAACTCACAGGAAGGTAGGAGTGACTAATGAGAGCACTGGGGCTGCGTGCATTTGAAAAGTACTTCTCTGATCTCTTCCCAGCTGCATCTCTGATCTCTCAAGTGATCAGAGTTCCTGGTGTGAGGGGCTCCTATGAGCCTGTGGATTTCATGCTCCACAGTGCAGCCTTACCCCCTAGTTCTGTGAACTCTGTCTTCTGCAAAATAAGGAAAACAGCACAAACCTCACAAAAAGGCTGTGTGAGATGTTCCTGGCACAAAGACTATCATGGAAACAGTTCTGTAGTCATAACTATCAATGGCCTAAACTTGGCAGTACTTACGCTCCTTTTCTAAGGGCATTTTTATAAAACCTAATGCATGTTTAGTGCCAAGTGTAGAAGACACTGGACCAGCTCTCCTGACAGCTGCACACTGTGAGGGTGGCTGGGCAGTAGGGAATCAGGGGCTTTGCTCTCCAATGTATTAAGGACCCTCGCCACTCATAGAGCACCCCCTCCCATAAGCCTCAGGCTTAAAGATCCGGCTTGCTTCCCCATTTGAAACAAGAACAGGCAGTCTTCTCTGGGTTCAGAATTCCGTGTAACTAAAACACAAAATAGAAAAAAGGCATCCCAACTGTTGCATTCGTGCACAGCCTATAGACAAGACGTCAGTGCCCTCAGACAGCATTTCAAATACAGTTTATTAGTGTGTGATATGAAAAGGGTATTTTTATTGCATGATATAATGCAATGGGACCTTGGGCGCTCTGTGGAAAGACCTCACACTCAGAAGTGTAATGAACCCATAGTCCCAAAAACATTATACTGTACATTAACCTATCATTAATGGCACATTAGGGCTAGGGGCATTGCACGCTTGCTGGTCAGGGCTCCATCAGGACAGTAGTGAGAAAACCACACAGTCTTCCCAGGCTTAAAACAAATAGAGAAAATAAATATTCCTGATGTCTACAGGCAGCTTTAAAGGAAGTTCAATCCCAGCTCTGCATTGTAATTTCTAAGCCTGTTTTTTTAAGAGAGAGAGGCACAACTAAACAAAAGAAGAAAATGGCCCCCTTGTAGTTTACCCTCTGCTACTGGCTATGCAACCTCAATGCTGTCTCAGCAAGGTCACAAGCAGATGGGCACCCTTGGTAATATAAAACCTGCCACAGGCTAGAGAGGCAGAAAGGGCCTTGGAGATTGTGTGTCTACCTCCCTCGCTTTCTAGGTGGGACAATTAAGGTTCAAAAAGATGGAGAAGGACAACCTGTCCAACAGAAAAATGGGCGAAGTATGTGAAAAATTGCAAAGGACCAATAAACATATAAAAAAAGTATTTGACTTTATCCTTTATAAAAGAATGCAAATTAAAACAACTAGATATCATTTACCACTGATCAAATTGGCAAAAATTAAAGTCTGATAATTTAGCATCAGAAGAGGTGAGTGGATATGGCATTCTCATATCCTGAATACAAAGATGGATATAGATAGAGATGGTCACTGACCATCTTAATAGCAAAGATCTGCAAATGGTCACAATGTTCTATGATAGAATCTTGGTTAATAAATATGTCACATCCATATTATGCAATGCCATACAGCCAATAAAAAGAATGTGGTAGACTTTTATGTGCTACGCAAAGATCTCAAAAATATATTAAGTGAAAAAGCAAGGTGTAGAAAATAACATTTAAAATTCTAGATGGACACACTACTATTAGCAGTGCTTAACTGTGGAGTATGGGGATGGGGCCATTGGGGGGGAGGGGTGAAAGGAGACTAACTTATTGTATCTCCTTTTCTGCTATTTGAATGTTTAACTATAATTTAAAAACTAATTTTAGATAATAAATGATGAGGGCAGGAGCAAACATTTTGGGGGACCTCTTATTTTTCAACTACTGCATGTTAAGTGCTTCCTGTGTATCGTCTTATCCAGAGTGTTAAAAAACAGAAACAGTAAGTTGGACATCATTATCCCCTTTCTACAAAGTGGAAACCGAAGTTTCGAGGGGTGAAATAATTTATTCAAGGTGACCTTCTTACCTATCTACCTTCAGTAATGAAACTGAGTATTTGTAAAATAGAGAAATTCTTTCCAAACTCTGAGGCAGCCCAGAAATACCTTCCTGGGGACAGCTTGCCTAATCCTTCAGGGATAGAGGATGTGGGGGAGAAGGCAAGACAAAAGGCTGAAGGCTGACTATGAGCGAGGTCGAATCAAATTTCTGGAAATATGTCCATACCTCCAATGGGGAGGGGCTTAGGACCCATGGCTACACACTCTTCCAAGTACATAAAGCTTGGTAACCAGGGCTCAAACACATGAAGGGAAGTATTTCCCTAATTAAAAATAAATCAACTTCAAAGGAGACCCAGTTGAGTTCCATGGAGAGGAACTGCTTCACACCAGAATTGCAAGGTGAGAGTGGGGGCCGGAAGCATCTGAGCAGCCCAATGCCTAAGGACCGTCTGTGCCAAATCTCTTGTTGCTGCAGAAAGTTTGCTCTCTTTTTTCCCAATCCTCCATTCTTCTCTATAAGAGTCTTGTGAATTTTGGATAACAGACTTTGCAGTGACATTTTAAAATGCTAGATTTTATTTGTCCTAGGGTCTGCCAGCACATACTGTAATTAAAATGTTGATTAGTAAACAGTTTAAATATATGACAGACAATGCAGTTAAAGCCTACAGTTAGGTCAATATGTGATTTAGATTTGCCATTTAAAAAATCTCATTTAAATTTTGCATACATTAATCACTACCACACTTCAAGGTTCTGATATCCACCTGACTACAATATTAAAATAAAACTTGCTGCCCCAGGGAAATCCTACTTATTCTTAATTGTTTCGAGGCTTTGATGGGCTTTTAATCTAAGATTAATTTATGCAATTTTAAATAACTCTTCTTATGATTAATAAGCTTGAAAATTAAAAGGAGTCTAAAGCAATTATAATGAGCATTTGGTCATAACCTCATTAGAAGAAGGAGTGAAGGATACAGCTCTGGAATTCTTACAAGACTACAATTTAAGGTTACTTTTACAGAAGTCAAACATAGTTCCTGAAATTGCAAAGGCAGGTTAGGAAAGGTCAGTGTTAAAATGACGGCTAGCTAGATTAGCATACTAATGATTTTCCCTGATAGTGACAGAAAGGACACTGAAAAGAAGATGCAGAAGAGAGACAAATGACATGCTGCCAAGAAGCTACAGGCTCTGAATTCAGTTTCCTATTCTTTTGGCTGGAGACTTTCGTGGAATTTCAGAAAGAGCCAGAGGGTTAGGACATCTTTATTCATAGATCGGTTTTGGCCAGAAAGTCTGGTTCACGTAGAGCAGGCAGAGATCAGTCCCTTGTGTCTCCTCTGCCTGTCGTGGTGTACCCTCGTGTAGCCACTGCCCTGCTCAAGGCCCAACAACGGTGCACTGCAGCTGCGGACCTCTCCGGTGCGCAAACCCCTTCTAGGTCCTGGATCTGCCCCACCCAGCTAACTTTACCCCTTTCATTTCCAGGGGTATTCTTTCCTCGCTGTCCCATTTCCTCTGGTCTTGGCTTGTGCTCTTTTCTGGAGCGCCTTCCCTCTTGTTACAGTGATGATGACAATAATGGTTACCATTTATTGAGCACTTATTTATGCCAGACACCATGCTAAATAAGCATGTAACATATCTTTATCTCATTTAAATTACCTACTTAGTGAGACTCCATTTTTATAGGTAAGGAACCTGAGCCTGAAGAGGGTCGATGACATGTTTGAAGATCAGTAGCTAGAAAACAGGGAGTGGAGGAATGGGAGGAACTGGTTCTGCTGAACTATCACTTTGTAATTCACGTATTCAGACAAATTCCAACAATCTTACAGGTCCAGCTGGGGCCGAGCTGCCTCCATGACCACTGAACTCCCCAGCCAGCTATTCCTTGAGCTCTTCCACTGTTCAAGTCAGCAGCACACAGACTTGCCTTCTCTAAATGTGTCTAGTCTGTCCCCTTAGGACCTGGATGTTTCTTGTATTCCTTTTGAAATTATCACAGCACCTCATAGATGCAGACAACAAATAGCAGTCAACTGACTGTTCTACAATAATTCCCTCCAACAAGACACTTGTTACGTTACCAATAACAGAGGACAGACACAAAAAGTTAAGGTTTTCTGGGGAGGAATAACCCAGAGGTCCATCCACCTCTAACAAATTACTAATTCCTTGGACACTAGCCATAAACATCCAACATATAACATATACTTTACTCAAAGTCACATTAAGCTCTACTAAACATATCTGGCTTCTTATGTACGCTACTTATGACCCAAAGATGCTGAATGATTTAGTGTTCCACACATCCAGCTCTTTACAGTTGCAAACACATTTTCAAACATTCTATCTTGTAAAACACAACCATTCAAGGTTGGTATCACCTACTCCCATTTTACAGATGAAAAAGCTGAGGCTCAGATAAGCTAAGTAACTGCTGATTACCCAGTTAAATGCAGAGGATGTATTTGAAATCATGTCTTCTGATACCCAGATCAATGCTCTCTCCAGTTTACCATGTTGTTTCTTGTCTCATTTGCACAACAGAGTCATTTTCAAGTTATAGAGCCTATCTTCAGTCTCCAGACTTCGCGTACAGAGGAGAGAGTATGCCCAGCCACTTGTCTGGACTCAAGCCTTTCACCTCTCCAGTTCTCTCATCATGGTTGCAGAAATGAGCGAGGTCATGGCTTCATGCCTGTGCTCCTACTCTTCCAAGTCCCTGAATGACTATGCTGGCGTGGACACCTGCGGGCTGTCTTCCTGGCCTCAGTCACCCTTCTGGCTGCCTTCCTGACAGATCCTGATCTCTGTCTGGCTCCTCATTCTGTGTGACCCGACTACTGTGTTCACATGTCTCTTAAGGCACTGGCCAATTTGGCTTCTATTCTGCTTATTTTTCCCCTGTTTTATTGAGATACAATTGACATATAGTACAGTTTTAGGTGTACAGCATAATGATTTGACTCAGATATACTGTGAAGTGATTACCACATAAGATTAAAAAAAAAAAAAACAACCTTCCAGGTCATGGAACTCAGGATTTACTCTCAACTTCCAAATATACCACATAGCAGGGTTAACTATGGCCATGGGGTAGGATATATCGCCAGTACTTATTTATAACTTAAAGTTGGTACATTTTGATCAACTTCATCCAATTCCCTCTCCCCTCACGTCTGCCTCTGGTAACTACAAATCTTTTTCTGAGTGGTTTTATTTATTTTTTATAGATTCCACATATAAGTGAGATCACATAGGTGTCGTCTTTCTCTGACTTACTTTACTTAGCATAACGCCCTCAAAGTCCATCCATGCTGTCACTAATGGCGGGATTTCCTTCTTCTTCGGTATGGCTGGATAACAGTTCACTGTGTGTATCTCACGACTTTTTTTATCCATTCATCCCCTGATAGACACTTAGGTTGTTTCACTATCTTGGCTATTATGAATAATGATGTCATGAATGTGGGAGCGCAGGTATCTTTTTAACACAGTGTTTTCATTTCCTTCAGATGTATTCCTAGAAGTGGAATTGCTGGATCATATGGTAGAGTTCTATTTAAAATTAAAATAACTTTTTTATTTAATTTTTTTTTTCTATTTTAATTTTTTTGAGGAAACTCCATACTGTTTTCCATAGTGGCTATATCAGTTTACAACACCACCAACAGTGCATGAGGGTTTCCTTTTCTCCACAACTTCACCAACACTTGTTACTCGATTTTTTGATCATAGGCATTTTGATAGGTGTCAGGCGATATCTCATTGAAGTTTTACTTTGCATTTCCCTTATGATTACTGATGTTGAGCACCTTTTCATACCTGTTGGCCATTCGTATGTTTTCTTTGGGAAAATATTTACTTATGTCCATTACCCATTTTTAAATTAGATTTATTTATTTAATTTTGCTATTGAGTTGTATGAGTTCTTTACATATTTTGGATATTCATCCCTTATCAGATATGTAGTTTGAAAATATTTTTTCCCATTCCATAGGTTGTCTTTCATTTAGTTCTTTTTGATTATACATTCAAAAGAGATTACTGAACAGTTACTTGGTGTCGTGTATCATGACAGCTGCAAGGAGTCAGTGGTTATATGAAGATTTTACTTCCTCACCACACTTGCCCTCCTGGAGGGCGAGACCGGTATCGGATCAGCCTCTGTATTCCCTACAGCTGTGCAACTCAAGAAGTTGGTCCTGGAACTGCTGGCTACTGGTTCGCAATGAGATAAGGAGCTATGCCACAGTGTACATCGGCACACGGCTTCCTTCATTGAGCACGTTTGGCTACAAAAAAAGTCATCTACATTGAAAAGAATGCTTTGAGGCACAACTGATTTATATTCTGGCACAAACTGCTTGTATTCAAGAAACAGTTCAGGTACTACTCCCACTAGTCTATGGTCCATATTTGAGGAGCACTAAACTAAACCACCTAGCAATATACTCTGCACACAGAATGTGCTCAGTAAAGTTTGCTGGGTTAAATTTCTCTCAAACTCAGGAAACAATATCTCTTGGAAATTGCTCATTTCTATAACCACGATGGTAGAATGGGAAAGGAGAAAAGATCTGTGGATAAATGGCATGACATACCGCATCCTCAGTTTTTGCAGAAAGTTGACAAAACCAAAAACCAATAACACTACCAATTCTCACAGCTTCCTCTCAGATAACCAACTAACAGACCAGGTGGAAACTGCTAGTTATTACTTTCTTCTTGTTTGGTTTGTTTGCACCGAGGATCGTAAGGAGTGAGTTGAGCGATCATCCCAGAGGGGCATCTTGGCTTTATAAGCACAAACCACTGAAATACTATTTGTATTAATATTATTTTTGATTGCAAGAAATACTTTGACTTAACTGAAATTCTTGCAACCACAATAATCCCCTGCCCACTATGCACCAATAGGTACAGCTTTGGTATACTACAGAATGGTCCTGTGTTCTTGGCTGTATGACTCCGGGCAAGTCAATTAACCTCTCTGAGCCCCAGATAACACATCAGTAAAATGGGAATAAGAAAAATCCTTGAAGTGATTGTGTGAAGGTCAAATGAGATAACTATTTGAATGAACTCTATAAACTCATGTGTTTAATTTCTTTCTCTATAATAAATCTATTTTTTTTAAAGGTTAAAGAATAGATGCCTTTCTGAATTTATCTGTAGCTCCAAGTTGCAAGCAGTTATTACTCCCAATTTCTTTCAAGTAAGTTCAGAGAAAATAAGTTATAGAATGGATTTTTGGCTAGTGCGAATATTAGAGGGTCTGGTACTTTTCCTTATGATCCAAGCTGTGTTTCGCATTGTGCAGAAAGTAATATACTCACATAAATACCCAAATGTTCTGTGAGGCCTGGCTCACTTATTAACCCATTCACAAAGTCTCTACAGAAAACTCTGGCTGGAAGAAATCTAGAGAAATGAGTTCTCCAGAACTCATTTTACCTGTTAAATTCATATCATTTCAATTTAATAACTATTTCTCGAACATTCTATTTGGGACTAGGGACCAGGCTAGATGCTAAGGCTCCAAAGATAAATGTGATCTCATCTTCTAGGAATTCGCGGTCTTATTTATGGACTGTTACCAGTCACGCAAACAAGTCACTGCCACAAAGTGTGAAACTTGTACTAACAATTTTCTAGGAGGAAAAATGACATACAATAGGAAAACATCAACCCCACTGAAGCGCACCTGGGAAAGCTTCCTCAAGGCTGTGCCAGTGGGTCCTGTAGGCTGAGGAGGAGTTCACCACGTGGATGTGAGGAAAGGGCACTCTTGGCTGAGAAAACAGCACAAGCAAAGACATGACCACGAGAGAATGCCTCACGCGTTTGCGGACTGTTAGAATGGTAGAGCACAGGGTGCGTGTAAAGGGGTGCCACGAAGCAAAGGGGGCAGGTGAAGGTGAGGGACGGTCTTCGCAAGTCTCACGCTCTATCCTGTGCTTGGCTGTTTATATCCTCATCTTCCTTGCTAGACTGTAGATTGGTTGAGGTTGGGACTCAGGGCTTCCTCGGCATCAGGCAGGATGCACAGAGCTCAACAAATAAAAATGGTGAGTGCATATCGAAATGCACATTATGATGTTCAAAGCATGCTCTCTCCTATCTCGCAACATTACAAAAGGCTGAAATAGTAATCTGCATCAGACATGCAGTAGGTTATATAATTCCTCCAGCCCCCTAAAAGCTACCCTTACACCTTACTTTGGTACTTAACCCACTTTCCAGATGATGCGGCATTGCTGTCTGCACAGAGAGCTGGAAAGGGGGCCATTTCCAAAGGCAGGAAGGAGAATGAGCTCAGCCAAAACTCTGCTGACCTCCCTGACAGGTGGAGGAAAAGCTAGTCTTGAAGAAAGTACTTTCCAGCCTCAGGCCCTGCGTACACCAGCATTCCAGGGTGGCCGACCGGCCTTCCTGAGAGTCAGAGCGAGAGTATTCCAGAGGCAAGCTTAAAAAAAAAAAATCATGTTTAATTTAAAAATTAGAAACTGGAGCAGGCTGTGAGCACAGGGGTTGATTGAAACAAAATTTAAATTCCTGTCAAGCCCATTTAAACACGGGGGCCCTTCATAGACAATTAGCTGCTCCCTGTGAATGCTGAATAAACTCAGGCCTGGTCACTGTGAGAAGAGAGGCGCCTACTGTGAGGCACTGAAAAAAAAATTAACTAAAATCAGGCTGTATGAAATATTTAGCCTTCCAGTATATCACAGGGGTTTGAAAGTGTAAACAAGACAAAAATCGATTCCTTGGTGCCCTCGAATCAATCCCCCAAAATGGTTAGGGCATCTGTTTCTGCTAAATTTTGTTTACATCGGCAGATTTGCCTTAATTGCAGTTGTTTATCTCTCATTGTCCCTGGGGCCCTAATCTCCCGATTACTAATACTTAACACTCATTTCACATCTAAAGCTACTTCTAATCCTCAACAGGTTTTGGGGGCTCTTAAAATTATTGAAACCGCAGAGGCGGGAGACACAGCCTCTTTGTGAAAGGAACATTTTCTTATCTACTACCAGCTGGGCCCAATCATCACCAGGGATGGCGACAACAAAGGTGCTAAAAGGCTCTTCCACAATGACTGCTGCTCCACTGGGGATTCAGAGGATAAAAAAGAGCTTTGATGGAAAAATCTGAACAAGAGGCTAAAGCAGTCCAGCCAAATAAAGTTACTGTCATAATCAAATGCTGTCAATCACCATGAAAATCCAATTAAAAACGTTTCAGCACAGCCCTCTTAAGTGGAAAAATGTACCCTATTTATACAAATTTTTGTCAACTCCACACCAATCCCACAATTAGAAAGTCCTGCTATTAATTGAATCCCCCTCCCCCCAAGTTTAAAAAGAGATGCAGGCCATTCAGAAGCCTTTTGAGGGAGCTGAAACACACACACAGGCTATTGGTATACAATTAAGAGTTAATCGGGTTACATTTGAAAATTCCATTTTTATTTGTGCCAAGGGAACCTTTGCACGAATAAATGAATGGTACCTATTCTCCTACTTCAGAATCAGTGACCATTTATATTACGAGAAAAGAGAAACGGTAAACCAGGATACTGGAAAGAACTAGTCCATGCTCTGGCAAATGTCTCTCGGTAGACCAAGGCCTAATGTTTAATTCTAATCTTGAAAATTAAATAGAGAACAGAAGGCCCAAATGTCTCTACTGCCTTTCTGCAGTCTCCAAAAGGCCAAATGAACCTCGAATTATCTGCAGGCAGACCTGGCCCCCCAACTAACTGTGTATCTACAAAAGGCCTCACTGAAACCACAAGACTTGAGATTCCCCAAAGGTCTCTCTCAAAACTGCTACAAATTAAAAAGCAAACAACCCATTAAACAAATCCAGCTGGTTACAACTGTAACTATGAGCCTTCTAAGATTTTTCCAGCCCTTGAAATTCCTGGTTAGACTCATTAATTATTGATAAGAATTGCATCTATTTATTGGCGTGTACTCACAGGAAAACATGTTTGCTGCCTTCAACAGTAATTCCCAAATCAGAGCCCAGCCTTCAAGATCCTTTTCTATTTCCCCCACAAACGGCTAAATGTCTCTGGTCTTCTTCAACCTAATCCTTTATTCCCCAGAGCTGGGGGTGGTGGTGGTGGTGGTGGTGGGGGGGGTGGTGGTATCCATCTGATATGCTGCTAGGATAAAGACCTTGGGGTCCCCTGCCATCAATCTAACCAGAGATGGTGCTGGCCAGGTGGTCCCCTCTAGATCTTGGCTCTCTAATGACTTCCTGATTTGGAATTAACTGTCGGAGGTGAATTCTCCAGTGGTCAGAACCAAAGCCAAAGACCACAGGTGCCGCCGAGCAACACCAGCCTAACACCTTCTTGCTTGTCCTATGTTCTGTTTGGTCAGGCCCATGCTGTACTGATTGATAAATGCTTTAAATATTGTCCCTGCAGACACAGCAACATCCTAGCAATTCCTTTATTTTGGAGCCAAATTATTTTACCCAGATGGCCTTGCCTAGCAGGAAGTCAAACAAAAACATTTAACCATGTACTCTGGGATGGTCGTCCTAACTTAAACTGAATATCACAATGTCCAGAGGTCGCTTCTTCTTTGGTCAGTTTCCTCAATTTTACTCTGTGAGTTCCTGGAGGACAAGGGAGATGTCTTGTTTGTCTTTATCTGTTCAATGTCTAGTATGGTGTTTTTGTTTTTTTATTTGAAATGGATTAGAGAGTGGTACATGGAAAGAGTAATCAATAGTAATTTCTCTTATTTGAATGACAGTAGCACAGGGCCAACTTAGGCACTGAGTTAAAAGATCATGATCCACCTTCATGGACCTTATGATTTAGTTGGAGAAAAAAGGCGTTAAACCAGTGAGTTTTCACCCCTGGCAGTGCCTGGAGAGCTTTCAAGAAAAAAAGGACCAGGTTCCGATTCTTTAATCTGGGTTGGGATCTAGACTCTTTTCCTTTCTTCTTTTTTAAAACCCACTCAGATGGTTCCAATGAGTTGCCCGGGTTAGGAACCACTGTACTACATGAACCCACTTGTGAATGAATATAAGATGAATATGTAATTTATGTAATGAAGTCCTGTTCGAAGTTAGATACAATACGCTCTGGGGGGCTTCAGAGAAGGGAGCAGGCACTGTTGAGGGGAGGGGTGGGGAAAAGCTGCAGGAGGAGCATGGACAACTTCAAAGACAGCCTCCTCTGACTGTGGCCCAACACACTGATTCTCGGTCCAGGAAACATGGTCTTCCAGGTTCCATGTGGCTGGGCGTACCCCTATAACCATGTTTCTGTGCTGTAACTAAGAGGGACCTTTGGACCGGACAGGGACGAATACACCATCAGTCATAGTGGAGGGCATTCTAGGCCTCAATAACAGAAATTGCCGGTGAGCTACTGAGTAGCATCAAATGAGGAACTAATGAACAACACACCTCAAAGACCCAGCTTAGCCTCCTCTGACTGTGGCACAAAACTGAAGAGCAGTCCTATCAATCCATTTTACTGCATTCAAGATAACCAAACTGCTCCTGTGGTCAAGGCTACACAGGCTTACTGTGTCTTGAAACATGATGCTGGTAAGATGACAGTCAGCTCAGAACAACAAGAAAGAAGTATTGCAGGCAGAAGTTCAAAAAACTGCAATCTTAAACAGGCAAATCATCACCATATTAAGAGATCTGACTTGACTGATGGAGGAAAAAAGTTATCCTTAACTGGGAAATTAAAACTGTCAGATCACCATGATCAAGGAATGACAGATTTTATCTATCTGTATATCTCTTGCTATGTGCATGTACATAAATACACACACACACACATTTATCTGCTAAAGTCTCATGAAAAGATTAAGCAGTCACGTCTATGGAAAAACAAAGCTTGTTTTCTGGGGTTATAATCTCTCTGTTCTTGCTGAAGTGCTAACGTGTCATCAAAAATTCAAATTAAAGCTGTCTGATTTAGTGCGATCTCGAGCATCTAGTCAGTGATTCTGCCATTGTAATTATGTGCAATTAAAAAGCTAAAATCAACTTCTTACTAGTAGATTCCTATTTATCAGCAGACATAAACAGATGATTTTAATGGCCTTCAGAACTTGAAAATAATAAAAAATAATCATTACACAATTTTCAACTGGATCCTATGTGCAGCCCCTAGGCTTCTGTGATGCCTTTTGTGCTCTAAGTAAATATTTAGTTGAAGTTACAATCCCAGCCAGGGTTTCTGCCTGCAATTTCTGGGTGCCTTAGCTGATGAGCTGATTTGCATCTCCAAATGAATACCAAAAGCAAAATGTCTTTAAGAGTGGGTGACCAGTCACACACAGGAGTCTGGCCCTAACAGTCTATTTTAAAACATGCTCTATATGACACAGGCAATAGCTAAATGTAGTCAGCTACAACCAAATTAATAATTGCTTATTAAACCATTATTACTACCTTAAAAAGCTTATATTGCAAAGGCAGTGGTCCATGAGCACCAAGCAAGAGACCTGCAGAAATGTGCCTGTCCTCACATTTGTGCTTAGGACACATACAGACCCTGAATTAAAATAAAGTGAAACTCATCTTTGCTCTCTTTAGCAGAATGTGGTGATAATGTTGAACTTTATCTAAGCCCTGTGCTCCCAGAAAACAGTGACAGGTGAGAAATCTCCCCACTTTTTTGTTAACCACAAAGGCTCACCCTGCTCTTACAGAGATAAGACCCTTTTCCTTCCTTCCTCATGACTGGCCGATAACTTCCTTGTTTACCTGCCTCCATAACCTTGGCTCCCACCCTTTTCTCGGAGACATTCCTCATTAATAAATGTTCTCCCTACTGCAATAGCCTGAATAAAATCATTTCCTAATTGTCCAGTTATTTTGTCTTTCACAGTGGTCAAAAGGGTTGGATCTAATAATGATGAACAAAGCCATCTGATGTAAACCCAAGTCACATTGGAATTTGGGTGGAGAGACAAAAATCTAATGTGGCGATTTCTCCAATTTCTAAAAGGGACCATGCAGATGCCCAATTTACCACCAACCAAACTGTCTTAAAATGTAATTATAATCAGTTTTGGATAAGCAGAAAAGCTACCAGTGACAATTTAATTTAGAGGAGTTAAACAAGTTAACATCTCTTTCCAAGTAATTAAACGTTTAAACAGATTTTTCCGGAGCAGTTGGTGTTTATTAGCCCCCAAACAATACCACCTCATATATGTGAAGCCTTCTCTGAGAAATGAGATGCCTTCAAGTTTGCAGCTGCTGGGATTTAGAAAGTAAAAAAACTGAAAAACATTAGTTTGATTGCAACTGACACCCCTCCCCACAAGACCCACACCTGCCTCATGTATTTCCAGCACCACTATTTACTTGCTTTCTAAGTGAAATGTCAAATTTCAACTGCAAACTGCACTGTGTTTCTTCTTAGGGGCCTGAATCGAAAACCAAACTTGAAGAAATGCTAAATGAGGACACCCTGCTCTCGCGTGTACAAGAAAATGCACAAAATAATAGGCATTATTAGAACCTAAGGAGAAAACCCATGTTTTTAAACAATTACTAAAGCAGTATAATAATAGCATAAAGACAATTTCTGCGCCAGCTTGTTTCTCTGAAATTCTCTCTGCCACTGAACAGCTAGAACAGATAATAACTATTAGTAAATCAAACTCCTCTGCAATATCCAGCTGTGCCTCACGCATTTACATACAGATAGAATGGGTATATGTTTTTAATATGTATGTGATACGTACTTTTACCATAGCCAACGTGCATGCTACAAAGGCGGAGGAGAAGGGGAATCGGATCAGCATGAGATAATAAAGTGGCCTAGATAAAGTATTAGCCAGCGATTGATCTCAAACCCGGTGCTGCTTCTTCTGACCTGATTACTTACTATGCATAGATTCCATTAAATAGAGCTTAGACATGGTGAGCTTCTGGAAATACTCTAAATGCATAGGAGGATCTATAGCACTCTGAACCCAAATCGTAACTGCAGAGGTATCATGGCTCACACCCTCCCTGTTGGAGTCAAGGCCCACAGGCTGGGAGGTTAAAGGGCCACCTAACAGCTGGTGGGAAGCCCTACTGAGTCCCGCAGTGTGGGCCTTTCCCTTCCCTTCCCCACATCAAGCAATGGGAAGGGAGTGAATGCCTCCCTCCCAAGCTGCTTGTCTGGTCCTAGCCTCACAACTCTAACTAACAACAGAATGGGAAGGTAGCAAGGGAGCTTAACAATCATTCAGGGTCATGGTCTCCTTTGAAAAACTGATGACAGCCCTGAATCTCTTTTTTCAGAAAAAAAAAAAAAAAATGCAAATCCCCACATGCTTGCACGATTTGGGATGTAATTTCAGGGGCTCTAACAGACTTCTTGAAGTCACAGGCCCGAGGTCAAGGATTGCTGATCTAGCCCAGCCCCTCCGTTTTGCAGATGATGACACGGAAGTGTGGCGGGAACGGGGAGCTGCTAAGGGAAGGGAGGTACCGAGGCTCTCCCTGCTAAGTCACAGCCTGACCTTAGCCGCAAAAAAATCCTAAAGGAAGATTAACTTCGGAGGAGGAATTCTTTGTGGTTTACACAAGCAAACTGCCTATATAATAATGCTTCTCACCACATCTCTCCCCCCGCCCCCCCGCTCCCGCTTTTTAAAAAAGTATTTAAACATATAATTTGAATAGCAAAACCAGACTCACACTTCTCCACCTCCATGCTCCCATCTCAGGCTGTCTCTGTCCCTGAGCTTAGGGGTCTGATTTTTATTATTTTGCTTACCTCAACCTTGTTGACATTTGGGGAAAATTTCTCCACCATCTTTGCATTATTATCCTGCCCTCCCTTGTTATAGTCTCACAGATCTTTTCTGATTGGCTGTTTTTGTTTTTTGTCTTTTCCTTTATATGAGCTGTGATATCTCTGCTTGCTTGTCTGAAGCCTACTGAACATTCTGTCTGTCACCTCCACAGAGAATCTACGGTCTGGAAATTTTTTTTCTAAGTTTGTTGGACCCAGGTCACAGAGCTGGGGCAGCATAGACATAGGTTTTTCCTGCAATGTACATCATGGTGACTTAAAAGTGGGTTGTTTCATAAGGGAATCATCATCACAGGAGCAGAAAGAGGGTGTGTTTGGGGGGCGGGGATGTGTTCCTCTCTGGTTGTACTTGCATGCTGAATGTTCTGCTTGACTGGTTTTCCTTTGCTGGGTTTAAAGCTGACTCCTGATTTGTGCAATAGCTCTTAAAGAAGTGAAAAAAGGTCAGCTCTTCCCAAGGAGGAAGGACTTCTCTATACTTGAATGGGAATCCACTCAAGAAAAAAAGGTATGTGTAGGTGGGTATGCTACTTCTGTGTCAGGTCAAAGTTTTCAGGCCTGGACACTAGGGTTCCTTCTGTAAGTAATGGAATTTCTGAACAGACTGCTCAGCTAATGAATATGGTGCCTATCTGAACTCCTCTGTGGGTATGGGTCTCCACGAGGCCAGTGTCAAAGGGATACCTGTTTCAGCAGGCACCAGAGGCTTGACACACTCATGCTTTGCCTGGCCTGTCTTTTTTTGCTCTTTTCCCCTTGAAACTCTCTACTAAAATTCAATCCCTCCCCCAAAATCCCTTTTCAAATTCTACTTTCTCCATGTAGCTTTTCCCCATTTCTCCAGATGGATCCCCACAGCACTCTGCTGTTCTTTTATACTAGTTATTTTATTCTAGTTATTTGTATACTTGTATCTCCTGCAAGACTGTACGCACCTAGCTTACTCTTTGTATCTTCTGCTGAGTCTAGCACAGGACTTTGCACACAACGGTCCATAAACATCTGCTAAATTCAATTGTTCATCTGGTTCTGAGACCTCCTGAGATGATGTGGATGCTGATGATGAAACTTTTGAGCAAATTCTTTATGTAGCTTAACAGCTACTGCCAGAAAAGGGCACCAGCTCACGTGGACCTTGGCTTCCTCAAAGTGTGAGTGCTGAGGGATTGTCTTGCTCTAGCTTTAAAATACTTCCACTTTGAACATAAAAGCTGATAACCATCTTAGGAACCACACAGTGTAGGTAGAATTAAGTAGTTAAAAAACTAAATAAGTTCCAACACTGGAACTTAATGGCCTCAAGCGTCTGAACTTGAGTTTTACATTTCATCTTTAAGCCTGACATGGTCAAAGATGGCAAAGATAATGATTTTAAGACTTGTGTATTCTGGATATAAGGTGACCTCAACAAATAAAAAGACAAAAACCACCTGAGTGTCCACTTTGTGATGGTCCACTCCTCCCTGCAATTTGGTTTACTTAGGCTGAGACTTGCTGCGTTCACCGGTGGTCAGGGCCATGTCGGAATCCATTTACGAGCTCCCTAGTGGTAAATCTGTAACTCTCAGTATTTCTACCCAACCCATCTCTGACTTTCTTAACTTTGATTTGGAAAATGCAGGCCTGTAGGGAAACCTCGACAATCCTGCAGGCCTCACAGCCAATGCGGCCCAAGCTGGGCAGACCACACTGATACCCTGCTGCTTGGGAGATAAACTGCTCTAGCTGTGAAAGGCAGGCCCCCACCCACAGTGACAAATGCACTCTCCAGTTCGTTTGTGCATTCCAGAGGACGCTTTCAAATAGGTTGTAGGCAGAAAGGAAAAAGGAAAAATTAAGACCATTAATATGCTAGAAAGAATAAAGAGACTGCTTCCTGAAGACTGGGTCTTTGAGATGTGACTCAGGTTCCTCAAGCCAGAGACAATCCGCTTTCTTTCCCATCCCCTACTGGGCCTGATATTTGGCCAAAGGAAGGCAGGGCTCAACTTCTTGGACCACAGGAGCCTTACATGCACTCACTGTTTCCTGCCTCCTCACTGAGCCCTTCCTAAGCCGGGGGGAATCTCATCATTGCTATCAGAGAGAATCCATTCATTTAACTCAAACTGTGAGTAGTACTAGAAAGAATGTTAAATTAAGTATAGGATGGTGCTTCCTGTGACTAAATTTTTCATGTGTTTTACTGATTTATTGATATTTGTTAATTAAAAATGTGAGACAACACTCACCGGGTTATATAGTTATAAACGGATATATCGAAATAGTATTCTTTATCTCTCTCTCTTTACAGACATACACATACAACTTGCTTCCAAGGCACTGAAAACACTCACCTTCACTTTGTTTTTATGACTTGCCACCCTGGAGTAGTGTTCCTTACCAGCACATATGTGTGTGTACTTTTATAGGTGTAGGTACCATCTGTAGATGTTTTATTTTTAAGTGGCCAACTCATTGCAGTATCGAAACATGCATTTACAAACATATCTGCTTTATGAAACCCTACTCCTTTGTTTTAATAGCTGAGCTATCCAGCCATAGCAAAATAATGTACAAGGTAAATGGGTCTCCATCTCTAGAACCTGTTCCAAGTTTTCTCAGACGTGACTAACTGCGAGAATTTCCCAACCATCAAAGAGACACCCCGCCCCCCAATAAAAGGCCAGTTTATTCTAGACATGAAACCTGCACAGCTACAAATCACAGAGGTTTTAGGGGTAAACTTTCTTTAACTTGAAACTATCCCCCAAAATCGAGATTTTGCTCCAGATATATTAAAGAGAAAACTACCTTCCTGAAGGCACTCATGATGCAAAAGGGACAGGAACTGCTATTTTATTTTGAAGATGAAATCTGCATTATACAGAAATTTGAGTGCTTCGAGTGTTTATTAGGATGAAATACAAAGGATGAAAACCTCTGAATGAACCAGTTTCTGTAAAATGCTTATTGTTTTAAAGTGGTAGAAGAAAATTGGTTGGAATTTGCTCTGACTGCAATAATCTAAAGATCGGGAATGGCACGCAAACCATTAGAAAGAGTAGACTATAATTATTATTTACTAATGCTGGATTCTAATGTTATTCTAACAGCTTGTGCGTTGTCAAATCAACAATCTGCACTAAATAAATGACCATTTGGGAATTGTTAGGGAGCGTCTCTGTTCCTCTCCCTGCTTGACTAAAAACTGTCATTTGCAATCAAAGAAAGCGGGCTTGGAGCTGAGAACACAGCACCAGCAGCCTTGTAGTTGTCTCTTTCTGAGGAAAGACCAAAGATTCTCATTAACTTGATCTTTTGCAGCCAATCTAATTTCATTTTACATGAATCCAAGAGGACTCCATGCCACATTCAGAATTTCCTGTAGGATCGCACTAAAAACTTAACATGTGGTCTCCCTTTTTTTGTTACCAATCCTCTGAGTTCTGAGAAGCTGTAATGACAAATAATAACGAGGAGTAGCCTAGATTAACTTGTGACCCTTGAGGGGAAGGCAAAGGAAAAGAGATCTGCATTAAATTTCAAAAACAGTGGCGGGTGTTTAAAAAGTAACAACTATTATTTGAGCATATGAGCTTCAAAAACACCCTCCCAAATTAAGTAAATACTGATGGCTCTCCAGAGCCTGTGAATGTTTTAAATTCCACTGTGGTCCTTTTATCAGAATGTTAAGCATAGATATATAATTGGAGAATTCCCATATAACTTAAAAAATGTTACTTACCATTAATTCCTCAGGTGCTGGCCTTTCTTTTGGCTGTTTGCGCATGCTGCAAGAGAAAAAAGAAACTGCCTGTTACCCACATCGTCTGTAACTTCGTGCGATGATTTCCGCCACTGACTATTTCCCCTGGAACTGGAATGTGTTCAGAACCCGTCCTGTTCAATTCTGCTCCAAGCAAAGGCACAGCTCGTTTCGCTGCACTTCGCTTTATTGCGCTTCGCAGATGTTGCTTTTTTCACAAATTGAAGGCGAGACCCCCCACTAGCCAGAAGGTTATGACTCACTTTATTGCGACGTTTGCTTTATTTGGAGTGGTCTGGAACAAAATCCACAATATCTTTGACGTATGCCTGTATTAGCATATATCCCCTCTTGTTTCATTTGGCTTATAATCGGATTTTGGGAGATCTCACGAATCAGAAACACAAAGACTTTTTTTTTTTTTTTTGGACTTAGTCTTGCAATACAGATAAAGAATGAATTTCAATTTATTCTAATTCTACTTTTGAAACTAATGTGAAAAAAAAAGCAGCAATATTCTCTTCCTGATTCAGTTGTCAATTTATTTCAAACTTAAATTTAGGGAACAATATACTCCTTTTTTGGTGATTGGTATAAGACAATAAAAGGAAACATGACTACCAGATCAAGTGAGAAAACATCTCATTTTTCCATTATTGCTCTGAATAACAATATATGAGATCAGGAATTTAGATAATGCTACAAAATTACAAACAGGTTATTATTACATTATCTTGACTTTCATTTATTTTGGCTTCAAGCTGACAATTCATTAAACAGCTCTGGTAAAATCTAGCGTCTTAAAGAATCAGATTCCTCATGTAAAATAATTTTTGCTTATATGCAAAAGGTGTAATTAATAGCTGTAGCATGTACTCAGGTATGTCACAAAGCACCTACACATGGGACTGAGGTGACTGTATTTGTACGAAACTCAGTGTGGGACGAAGTCATGAAGAGAGAATGCTGCTTTTATTACTTGGAAAATCACACAGATGCTTTTTCTTTACATAAGGTGTCTTCTAACCAGCAAGAAAACTCTTTATATAATCTCTGCATTTACTGACAGTATTTTTTTTTTTAAGTAAGAGAACTTTAATGATCATTTGGTAAACAAGACCCATAGTTATGAACCATTAATAAAATCAAGGACATTTGCCTTCGCTATAAATAACCATATGCACCTCTCAAATACTACATCCATTAGCAAGTAATTCAAGCTGTCTCTCCAGTGGAGTTGGTAACAGTTCTAATCCGACATTCCGAAGTAGCTGTATCTCTTGGGAAAACAAGACTATTACCCACTATCATTTCTGTTTCGGCTTGACATCTGTGGAAATTTCAACGCAGGTTATCCCTCCCGCTGTCTCCATAAAACTTTTATATAACAGCTGCTTAATTTTTTGGACAGGAGGAAGGTAAAACTTTTATCTGCTTTTCTCCATGTCTGCCCAGAAGTAGCCCCACCCCCAGGTTGGTCTCAGGCCACACAGTGAATACGTGTGGTGGTCCAGCACAAATCCAACATCTCTGGAGCCAGTGATGCCCAAAGCAGGTGCTCCAGCAAGCTTAGGAACCACATAGCTTATTTTTCAATTTCCGCATTTTGAAATGGGGCAGTCCCATGATGTGCTTTTGAGCGTTTCTAGGAATTCCACGGAAGGGAAAATTAAGAAGAATTAATACATATTTCTGAATAATGGCTCTAACATTATTAATGCACTCAGGGTTCCCAGGTTTAACCAATATGTATGCTTTTTTCCTAACAGGGGGTGCTTTGGATATAAAATGTTTGCAGAGTGAAAATAGTTTTTAAAAGCTACAAAATATTATGTATTTAAAAGAAAAATAGAGTTAATAAAATTTTAAAAGTCGGGGGAAAAACTTCTCTACATATTTTTCTATGGAATATTAACTGTATGAGACATTTTTATTACGAGGTAACATATCGCACGTAGTCAAAAGGTGCTAAAGCCTGACATTTACATTAAGGAACATCTCTTGGCTTCATTTTAGCATAATCGTCAGATGGATCTAGGGAGAAGAGGGGAAGGGGAGAGTGTACAACCATTTCGCCTTAGCGAGAACTCCTGATCGCACCATTTCATGGCGCCACAGGAATGAAGGGTTTGTTTTCCACCAGTGGACACGACTCTGAAGGGGTGCGATGAAATGAGGAATTCGGCGAAGGAGGGGAAGGTAAGTGAAGGTGGTTATGAAGGAGCTCCAGCATGTACAGAACAGCTTCTAGTTGGTTCTGTCTCCTGTTCTGGGTGGTCGTTCGCCTGCTCCCAATTGCCTTCTCTCTCTCCAAGCTGCAGTGAGGGAGAGGACACAAGGAGGGGGCAGAGCAACTGGGCCTGCCAGGGCCACCCGAGTGCTGCCAAACGAATGGCGGGGAGGTGGATGATGTGAAAGGGCGAATGAAAGAAAAACTCCTTCTACTGGGAGGGAAAATGCAGAAGGCTGAAAAAGAACCCTCGGCAGGAAAATGCCTGTTTCCTCAGGTGTAAAATGACCAGGGTCTGCCTGGGGACTCTGAGGGCCCTGATGATTTAAGTCCTGTGGGTTCTCTCAGTTCTTTAATGGTTAAAGTGGGCCTAACAGAACCATTTCTCCATAGGTCTTTCAAACAACAAAATTCATTGAAATGGGACACCAGTATTGCGCTTAAAATATAACCAAAGATAAAAGTTATTTACTGAAAATCGGATGAATTAATAAACTGTGCTGCGTCCGCTAAGTGACAGACAGTTTTATGGGTAACTTGAGGTTACATTAATAAAAATAAGCTTTGTTTGTTCAATAGGGGCTATAAAATTTGTATTTCTTTAAAAAAATTAGATAGCAACAGTATCTGTGCTCAAAGTAGCCTGATTCTTAGCAGTTTACTAAAACAGGAAAAAGCCTCTAAAGTACATTTATAACCCTTTGTGTAAATAACGTTTACATAATTTAAACAATTTCTTCAGCTTTGCTGCCCCATCTGCCCAAGGCCCTGAAGTCCCTCCTGTCTCCAAAAGGAAGCAGCGAGAGCCATAAGGTCTCACGGAGCCTCCGAGTTAATGGCATGTATCATTTACATTGAGGGCATGGCATGTTTGCAAACGGGCTCACCACTGAGTGATGAAATGTACAAATGGCTCGGAGAACTCTCCAACCGGAAGGACGGGCGAATCCTGGGATGGAGGAAAAACAAGTCACCAAAAGTCACAGTGATTCCTTTTTCTTTCTTCATACCCTTCCTCCCCTGCCAAAGTAACAGTATAAAGATGAATATATAACAAGGATTCATCACCATGTGGAAAGGAAAATAAGGTCTCATTCAATTAGAAAGACTGTCTACACCCTCTTCCACATGTTTACATAAAATGCCAAATTTAAAGCCACACACATTTTCCAACGGTGAGAAACAGAAGAGCAAATAGGGAGGGGAGGTGGAAAAAGGACAATGATAGCCACAGGGTAGGAGAGAAGGTACGGAAGTGTAAATGAGAAATTAATGATTATTTAAGTAACACACAAATGGTCTTGTAATTAACAAAGAGCTGTGAAATTATTCTTGTGTTGACCTTTGTTCTTTTACTGGATTTGTTATTTATTTACACTTTCCTTTTTATTTACATTTATTTGTATATTCAACTGCTCTTAACTATTTGCCCCTAACGGAATCATTTGGGTTAGCTTTTTCTTTCTTTTTTTACGTTAATAGAAAGGCTTATAGAATGAAAACTGTTTCCTGAAAAAGAATTTCAGCCTATTTGTCAGTCTAGGCGACCTTGTCATATGAGGAAGCCAGTGAATTAAGGACACAATGAAAAACTCCCACCTTGACCACCAAACAAAACTGGGCTAGGGGTGGGCGGCACTCTCACGAGCAGAAAACTACACAGCAACAAACGCCAACAACCACCGCATAACACAGGGAGCAAACCCCATTACCATTTGCAAAGGAAGGCTTTAAGAATTTAGGAGTTTTTCCAAGAATGACAGAGAGCGCCACTGTGTTTATAGTGTAACGGCTCAGGATGTAATGAAATTACACTGCAGAGTACTTTAACAGTCATCTCATTAGACCTACAGTTGGAACAAGAGAGCCACATAAAGTAGGCAGCTGCAAATGACTCCATTCTCATCTATTCTCATTTGCTATTAAAAATACCTTTCGGCGGCTTTTTTCCTCCCTGACATCCCTACACAAAGTGCCCTGCAAAGTATGATACATGCACCTATTTAAATTAACAAAGGAATGACTTATTTTAATCTCACTGTGCTTTGGAGTGCTTTGGCCATTTGGATGAGCAATATATCATTACATACAACCTTCCAGCGCTGCAGGCAAGAAACTCAGAGCATGCAGCATTTGGTGGGAGCCAAACAATTTCTCTAGCATACAACTGTGTCAAATGCATGCATGTATTCATTATTGAGAACGAGAGGAAATGGCTTTGATGTAGTGGAAAAAAGAAGATGATAAAAGCACCTCTGCAATATGCGTGTCATTATCAATGGTGGCAGATAGATACAATCGCACAGCCCCCTATGTGATTAGTAAATATACATATAATTGCTGTGGCCAATTATCAGAAAAATGAGATCGGTAATTACAAGAGAGAAAATTAACTAGAACTCTTATTAAGGCTTTGTTTCCAATTCAAACAATTGGAAGCTACTGGAAAACACAATTGATTCAAAAGGAACTGAGGGGGTCAAAACAGCCCCCCCAAAATCTGTAAGAGGTTAAAAGAAAAGGAACGTGAGCAAAATCTTTCTTAGTTTTTGCCTACTTGTCCCCTTCGAACTTACTCTATTTATCCAGGGGAGGGGAAGGTTAGTAATCATAAACTTAAAATTGTCATCAGCAGACACATGCTTCCAAGAGGAAAGGAAAACAAAGGAAAATGGGAGTGAAATAAAATCTTGCCAAGTTCAAAGGATTACATGCAGGCATTATAGAGAGAGGACATGAAAAACGGGGGGCTGATGAAATCGTCTGCTCAAAAGAAACAAGGCACACAATAACATGACAAATCCTCAACGAAGGTACTATAAAATGGTCACAGAAGTCCCATCGGTTTGAAGAGCAAAAATAAAACATGATATCAATTTCAGCCCAGCCTGTTTTAGGAAAGCCATATATATCACCAAGCCTGCAAGGTTCTATAAGGCCCAGTTAAAGAAATGACATTTTACTGTCTCAAAAACGGTTAGTAAAAAGATAGTTCAAAGTCTGAGGTACAAAAATTATGGACTCTGATCAGGCAGTTATTTCTCTAAGTCATTTGTTTCTAAAATTTTTTTGGAGGTTGTAGTACTGTAAGTGTCTGAGTAGCAGTTGTTTTAAAAAGCAATGTTTAGGAAAACAAAAGCCTAGTGTCTTTATGTGGCTGAATATTTACCAAGATGGTTAAAATTCTGGACTGGTTTTCTACAAAGATCCTGGTATAAAACATGATGCTAATGTAGGCCTCATTTCAAAGTATGATATCAAGAGTAAATTAATGAATTATAGACTAGGCAATTTGATGAAGTTGTCATTTTAACATGGATGAGAAAGAAAACGAGGAAATGTGACATCTTTGCATGGATAGTTAATTTTATTTAAGACCTGATATTGTAGCCTGTTAAGTTCCTCATAATATAAAACTAAGGAACACTGGGTGGTACCCATGAATAATTTATTTCACTTGTGAAAATGCCAGCCCAAGTCGACTTTGCAGAACCACAGAGAGTTGATTCTCATCTCAGTGGTGCCTGGAAAGCATCACTCATCAAAGATGCAGGGGGAAATTGTATTCTCACATGCATAATGCCAGATATTTCTTTTCATTTTAAAGTCCATGTCTCTTGCATACCTCAAAGGAGAATTTTCTGAGCTATACAGAAGACTGACTGGCAGGCTGGGGTTGGTGGTGATCAGAGTGCCACACACAAACACAGGGCAAAGGAGTCCTCTGAGAGTCTCCAACCCCACAGAAGCACAAGGCTGTTAACACTCCAGAGGAAATCAAATCAACAGACCAGACAGCGTATATCACACTATAGGATTTTAAAGTGTACTTGCCTCATTTTTAAGTAAAATTAGAAGCTAGCTTAGATCAGGATGTAAAACACCTCCCAGAACCTGTCTATTTTGTGATGTGATTCAAATGCATTTGAAGGAGGGAAGTAGGCTAACTGGAAAGCTGCTCCAGTTTCACTGAGGCTCCCGGGGAGGGGCCGCACCCAGTCACCCCTGGGTGAGGCAGAGACTGAGAACCACGCCACGTGGCTCAGAAGACCAAGTACGAAAGTTGTTGCTACATATCAAAACTGTTCCCAGTGAAATACGGGTTCAAGTCAGATGAAGAAATACATTTCAAACAAACAAACAAACAAACAAACAAACCAAAACAAACAAACAAAAAAAACAACAAAAAAACCAAACACCACCACCACAAACTGGAGAAGCATTTACACTAGTAACACTCAGGACTGGCTGAAACCGACTCTAAATTGTTAATAAAAGTCATTCCCTTTAAGACCTTGGGTACCATTGTTCATCTTAAAGGCTTTTTGGGGGATGCTTTTCAGCTGAGCTTCTAAGCACGGACGTATGGAACGAAGAGTGGACACAACCTTAACCAAAAGCCTTAACCTGAGACTCTAGTCCCAAATCAACTTTAGAGTCCTGCTAAAGGGACATGAGCTGGATCTCGTTATGGAGCAGGCAACTGTTACACAAAAACAGCTGCCATAAACCATTTCAGTAAGCAATTCTGGCCATCAATGAGGACAGTCTCCAAGTCTCAGAGGTTTCAGTAACTACCTGGTCAGCCCCTTTTGCTAAACTGGAACACAAGCAGCCGGCACGCTACAGAACAGCGAAGGACAATGGGAAAAAAGTTTGAGTGATGCCTTTGCCTCGTGAATAATGAACAGTTCAGGAAGGTCAACCCATTACAACTGAAACTGTTTAATTATTAATTATGCACAATCTATGAGCAAAAGGACAAGTTCGGAATGTTTAATGTATGCTAACTTCAACTGGACTCTCTCTGGGTATTTTGTTATTAGCACTTGTCAGCAAGGTACTCAGGCATAAAAAAAGGCAAGTGGCAGAAAATCTGTGCGTGTGTGTGCACGTGTGTACCTGCACACTCAGAGTGGGGAAAGAAGTGAGGGAGGAGGTCCAATTCCAATCACAGGTGCTGCTATTTCACTTGAAGGGTAAGTGTGCCTATAAGTACAATTGTGACCTTGAGAGCAGGCCAGCACACTGGATATTCTAGATACAGAAAGCATAAATGAGAAAAATGCTTTTGAAATGACTTAAAAGGGAGACGACTTTTTTAAAGGCATAGTTTCTTGTTAAACTAAGATGTTTCTTGGCTTTGAAAGGATCTATGTCCTTAACATTAACATATACACGCACGCACACATGGAATCTGTAAGTGCAGTGGGTTGTGTCAATTTCCTGGTTGTGATATTGTACTATACTCGTGAGCTGCTGCCATTGGGGGAAACTGGGTAAAGGATACACAGGATCTCTCAGTATTATTTCTTACAACTGCATGAATCTAAAATGATGTCAAAAAAGAAAGTTTAAAAAAGGTAAGGAGCTAGTTTTAAAATTCTAACGAGGTCCAGATTCTTGGAGAGGCTTGGCTTTGTATTAAGAAGAAAGCTAACATAACTACGCAGCTGGTAAAAGTTAAGAGACCTTTACTTTAAAAACTACACCTGAGATTTAATTTTTGCCTTTAATGCTTAATCAAAGATGACAATGGAACTTGACAATAATGTGGTAATCAATTCAGACACTGATAGGACATAGACAGAAAATACTGTAAAAAATGATACAATCGTCCATTATTTATTTATTGGTTCATTCATTCTACAATTTTCTCAACCACCTACCATGTTAAAGGCACGGAGCCTGGCATTGTGGGGCGACTGATACTTAATTCATATCCTGAAAGAATGTGTATTGCTCAAGGGGACAAGACATGTACCTTAATAAACAGTCCTGCAAGATGGAGGAAATGGCCAAGTAAGAGTGCCAAGGCTGGGCACTCAGGCTGTACTGGGGAGCACTCAGGGTTCCATACAGTTTGGTTGGTACCTGAGTTCAGAGAGGAGACAAAGTCTAAACATCTGGAGGGCTGTAAGACACTTTCCTTGCTTTCCTACTGTCTTCCTTCCTCATTCTAGACGGCACCTGGGGTGTAGGGTCACTGACTACCTTAATCTTGTTCTGTCCCCTTCTCTTTGTGCAAAATGGGCACTCCTTCAAATTAAGATCTCATACTTATTGGCAGTAAAACATAAGGAAGCTAGAAGGGCAACTTCTCAAAATTCTCAAGGTGCCAGTTATACTGGTGAATTCCAAGGTCAGTTGTGCTGTGGTTAGATTAAACCAGCGTGGCAAGTTAAATAATATATGACAAGCCTTCCAACTTAGATTTCTAAGTCTACTTCTAGACTTCATGGTGCCAAAAGGTGGTTACCGTCACAGTCACCTGAAGTCTGACCAGTATTGAGAGTTATGCTCTTAACATTTTAAAAAATAAATCTTTTAATTCAAGCCTCATGTTCCTTTAGCCTGGCCTAACCATTTCTGATCTTACACACTGGGGTTCATACTAACTGGCACAGCTCTCTTATCGCTCTACTTCTATCCACAAAGCTGGGATCAAAGGTCATTTGTGATTCCAGTGGCTTCATGTCAGGCAGAACAGCATTTTGACTGTCAGACTCCAAATTGGCTTTTGATCTTCACTGTTCACTGCCTTAAAGTAATGTCTTTGTGAGACAACTGGCAGAATCCATAGGACAAATCTGCTTTCCACTGGGGAAGAAACCTAGTTTGTTTGGGGGGGGGGGGAAAAGATAAACGTCCCCCCGCCCCCAAAACTGGATCCTCACCTTTAAAGATATACACAGAAATTAATCTATGAACAAAAGTATGATCCAATAGTAGATTCTGGAAAATTAGCTTGGCTTTAATATTCTGAAGGTCCTCAATGTTCATATCTGCATACTTTTGCTGTAAGAGACTACAGTCAGGAAAAATGGCAGACACATCGAGAGAAAGGTGGTCAGTTAGAGAATGAGATAGCTCAGTTTTAGATATGAGTAAAACCAGGATTACACATCAGATTTGTAAAAATTTAGCCAATGCTTATTAAAAACACTTAAAAACGCGGCCACTCTGTGAGGGAACAATCAGTATTTTGACAAATGTGTGTATTTGATTTCACAGTGCAGACAGACCTGACCTAAGCTGTGTGGTGTTATGAGGGGCAGTGCTGGGGCAGGCATAAGGCTTTAAATTTAGGACGGCTTGCAGATGGACATCATCAGAAAAGAAAGCCTCTGACCCTCCTCAGCTGGAGACCAGAAAGCCCTCCTTTTACTCATCCCACTCCACATCAAGCCCTGAGCAGAGAAAGTGAAAGATGATTCAATTTCCGCACTGGGTCACCCATGCTCTGGGTTGCCAGATGTGACAAATTACATATGTGGGCATTTTGGTGTGAAGTTCTATCCACTGGGTCTGGGCTGACAGTAGCAGCTCATTTAACTTGTCTCAGATGGACCTGGAACCAGGGGCAAAGGCCTGAAATTTTCCCCACTGAAACACCCACCTTACTTATAAACTCTTAAATCAAGGGAGAACCAGCTGTTATGCAAGTGAACATCACGACCAGATGGCTTATGAAAAACAAAGTATAAATGAACAGGTCTAAAGGAATCTGTCTCTAGGTAATTGAAATTTGAGATTATAAAGATTTTTCCCATTTTCATTTTTCCCTGAATATGTTTCAGAGGTTCCTCAGTATTGGGATAAGAGGCAAGAGGAACAAACTTTGTCATAATGTCAAAACTAAGCCATCATTTATTCTACTAATTTTTTGTTACTTAAAAGATAAACATTTACTTAGAGATTTTCTAAACATATGGCAAAAGATCTTGGTGTTTTATAAAATTCCTTGAAAATAGATAGGTAGAGAACTGGAAAATACATTAATCTTTCAAACAGTATTGGTAAAATTGCTTCCTTTCTACAGCCAATGAACATCTATTTTTCCCTTTTTATTTTGGGTCTCCTGTCGGTCATAAGCTGGAGTGCACGGTGTGATTTGGAGGTGCCTATGTGAACAGGGCACACACATGCTCACACACGAACTCGCGCGCTGACATCCACACACGTCTCCCTTTTCAGTGGTGCAGGCAGAGCAGCAAAAAAACATGCTTGTCTCATTTACAAAAGTAAAACCCGTTATTGTCCCCTCTCTCTGTAGCCTCCCAATGCATTTCTATTGCTTTTTCATAAAACACTACTGCAAATAATCAAGCATGACCATTGACATCCACGAGATTGAGTTTTAGGAACCATTAAATGAGCTCACCCTCGTGGGAAGCCTCCTGCTCAGGCTGGTCTAAAGGTAATTATTCAGCAATTCCTACCTGTGGTTTTACCTTGTCCCTATATAGCGTTTGAATTTCATACACTGGTAAGGTCAATTTTTTTCCTCAGGAAAAGTCCAGCTACACATGTCTGATCCAGGACCTAAATTATAATGTTAATATACACACGGGTGTTTCACAAGGTTCCATGTGCACGAGTGCTGATTAAAAGCAATCTAGGATTAAAGGCAGATAATAAACTATATTAAAGAAAAATAAAAGAGAAAAACCTGGGAGAGAAAAAAAACCCCTAACAGGTTCCTAAATGAAAGGAATTATTCTTCTTTTCACAGGTAAGGGTTTAACACTGAAACATCTGAACTACATCCACATATACTGTTCAAGGGCAAGAACCTGGCAGGTCCGTGTCCTCAAAAATCAACAAGCCATAACACTATGGAGCCTGACTCTGAAAACTCCCTGAAAGCCCAAGTCCATGTCATCACACTGTACGTCCTCCTGAATGTTCACTCGACTGTTAGTTAAAATAATTACTGCCATTCACCGTTCGCGCTGCGAGCTATGGATTAGGGGAGAAACAACTTCCAGTGGCTGCATGGTATAGAAGTGTTGGTGGTATTTGCTTACACGTTTTTATAAAAAAATTCAAAGGCTATGTCAGCTGCGACTCAAAGACTGAAAATTATATGCGAAATTATGCCCTTACCTGGTCCTCTACAATAAGTGCAGAGAGAAGGGAATTTAAAGCTGGCTAAAGAAGATGTCGAATCAGTTTAAAATTAGTCAATGTGAGAGGAACAAAGAGAGGGAGACAGGGAGGGAGGGAGGGAGAGGAAGTGGAAAAAATAGAACTACATACTGTGAAATGAACAAGTTCAGTTAGAATGTTCATCAGGATTTGGAAAATCATAATGCCATCTGCTACTCTGGACCTCAGAACATCAGGGATCTCATGGGCCCAGACGCTTCCATTTCCAGGAGGAAGGAAGGAACTTACACTCCCTGGAATGCTGCCTCCATTCTGGATGCAGGCAACACCCCAGCCGACCAGTTTGGAATCTCTTTTGAGAACATTCACACTGCTCACAGACGCGTTTTCTCTGGTTTAGGGAAAATTAACGGCAGGCAGAATGATTACAGCAACTAGGCAGTGAGGCAGAGCAGTGCCCCAGCCTGAGCTGCTGGGTAACTGACCCTGGCATCCAACTTGGGCTCAGGGTGTGTAGGTCCCATCATGGTGGATTAAATGAGCATTGTCCTACGGCTGGATGAGACTTCACAATAGAGCAACACATGTTAAATGACAGCAGCCAAAAGTGGCTCCACCAGGCAACTGCCCATTCACAGAATGCTATTCACAGGCCTGCACCACCAAGAAATTAATTCATTAATAATACATCAGGCTTTGTGGACAATTCAAAGAAAACAACACAAAGCTACTTGCTTAACGATTGCCTAAAGATACGGAATTATTCCTGGTTAAAAAAAATTTAACCAAAATCTAATTGACTTACTGAAATCAAAATCATAGGGATGTTTATGTTAATATTTTACTTCTTTTCTTAAAAAAAAAGAAGAAATGGAGAAAACCTATCCACCAAATTCACTCAGTAGCACTAGGAAATAATAGAAATACAGAGTTTTTTCATCAATAGCTAAAAAAAAATCTGATATTATGTAATTGTATTTAAAAATTAGTTTTTCTCACTTTTAAGTCACTTTGTATATCCTTCAGACTTTCAGGATAAATTTTGCTTTTACCTTGTTTCTTCTGTTACATTTTTAAAACTTATTTCTTTCTCCTCCCTCCCAACAACTCATAAATATGAATTAAATATAATTATAAATGAACAGAACATTAACTTTTGGATTACTGCTGTGTTTTGGTAGAATGTTAATGTCATTTCTAAGGAAAGTTATTACCAATAGAAAAAGTAATTACAAAAGGAATCATGGCCTTAATGCTAACCTATTTTCAATCTTCAAACCAGCCAAAGTATGTTAATTTAAACATGCTGAACTTTTTAAAGGAGGTATTACATTTCTAAGGGTTGCCTTACACAAAAGAGGAATATCAGTTTTCCGGCTCCTAGTTATATATTCCCAACACTATGAGACACAGGTCCAGTTAACAATATCACTGGTGGAGAAGACTATTGTGTATCCTCTTGGATTAACTTACCAAATTTCTAATGCCTCAGTCATTAACTCATACAAGTTACAAACATCGTGAAAGCCCACATCATTAATACCTGTTTGTGCAAGTGGTTAGTATTAGTCACTGTGGTCAGAAGCTCTGGGCCTGCACGGGGTGTTGGAGGGCTCAGGCCGGCAAGTCTGGTCTCACTTTAAAACCTGAAGTTGTGTGTCGTGAGAGGAACAGGCTGTCCTTAGGCTGCTAGGAGCTGGAGAGATGGGGACTGTTCCTGTTACTTCATGCTAACTTCAGAAGCCAGAATTATGGCCAAATCCTTAAGGCAAAATATGAGTGACTATTATTTTCTCTGGAGTTGGTTAATACCACTTACTGAATTCCAGGAAAGGTATTATTAGGCAATCATTCTCATGTCCTCACCAGGACCCCGGAGAGCACCTGCTATGTTCACAGCCCAGCAGTTTCTCAGTTAACCAGTTCTCAGTTAAACTGTCTAGGAATGAGTGATTCTGTATGAATTCATTTTTTAAGATAACGGTGGTTTAAGAGCCACATCTTTTGTATATGTAAATTTTTCTAAAGCGAGTCAAGCTCCTCCCTGACAACTTAAACAGAATATGCAGAAGAGAATTTAATTCTTTCTCAAAGACACGAACTCATTCTTATAGACTACAAAACTGAACTGTATTGCAATATACCTATGCCTTTGGGCCATGTCTGCAATGCTTTCTAAGTTGTCTTCTTTTATAGCTTTTAAAATAATCTCTCCCTTTCATGCCAAAATGTTCAGCTGTAACTTTCTGCTTCCATCAAGGTCAATTACAGTACAGCAGACAGAGCCCTACTGTCACAGTTTCCTCATCTGTAAAACGGGGTGTGTGGGAAAGCAACATGACACGGAAAATATCAGGGTAACATTTTTTCCCCCCTAAACATTAAGGTTAAGCCTAGACTTCTGAATTTTGATAAAGGATCATATACCTTTCAAACATGTCAAGACTGTTCTTAATAAAGCCCTCATAATTTCTGATCAGAACTATAGCTTCCTAACTGTCCTTCCTAATAACCCATCTTCCACAAGTCTGTCAGTTATTGTTCTAAAAGATAAATCTGATTTTGTTGATCTCCTGCTTAATACTTTCAGGTACCTCCCCCTCCCCAAAGTGCAAATGCCTTCAGGCACAGTGTATAAAGATCCTTTGAACTATGGCCCTTGCCTCATCTCTAGATACTGTGCCAAGCATTGCAGCCATAGTGAACTTCTAAAGGGGCTTCAAGTATATCTGAGGGTAACTCTTACGGGCCCTTCTGGCTACCCTTCACTGTATAGCCCTCTGGTACATTATCAGCTCTCTTTTCTGTTTCTCCAATACCTTGTCTTTACTTTTATTATAAAATTTACATAGCTGCAAACATCATTAATTAGCTTATCGTAAATAGCCATTTATCTGAGTGGTTAAAATGACAGTCACTGTGCTCCTCTGAGAACTCAGGCCATTAAGTCTCATACCACTTATACAACCTGTAGTTTAGTTTAAAGTGATCTATTTACATATGACCATTTACTGGTCTGCCTCCCAGTCTAGAGTAGAAACTCTTTAATGGTGGCAACTGCATCTTATTCATTCTCTGTCTCCAGTACCTGTTTCTGGGATTAATACATGTTTACAAATGATTATCTGGGCCATAGTCAATGGTTTTTAAACTATAATCTACAGAACTCTAAGGACTTATGTGGGTCCCAGGGGTGGGGTGGGGATAGGGTGGAGATAAGGTGGAGATCTAAGCCTCCTACCCTCTGATCATACTAGAGTGGCTTTAAAGTAAAAAACAAAACAAAGAGACAAACTAAATAACTTGTGTCAAAGGACACCATTAAGAAAATGAATAAAAAAATCCACAGAATGAGAGAAAAAAATTTAGTCTAGTATTCAGAATATATAAAGAATTCTTACAATTGATAAAATAAAAAGACAAATAACCCAGTTTAAAAATGAACAATGGATTCGAATAGATATTTCTCCAAAGAAGATATCCAAACGGCCAATAAAAACATGAAAATATGCTCAACACCATTAATCATAAGGGAAATGTAAATCAAAATCACAAAATCACTACTTCACATCTATTAGGATGGCTATAATCAAATAAACAGAAAATAACAAGTGTTGACAAGAATGCGAAGAGATCCGAACCCTCATAAATTGCTGGTGGAATGTAACATGGTACAGTTGCTGTGCAATAGTTTGGAAGCTAAAAAATTAAACAGAGTTGTCATATGACCCAGCAATTCCACTCCTAGGTATACATCCAAGAGAACTAAAACTATACATTCATATAAAAACTTGTACACAATGTTCATGGCAGCATTATTCATAGTAGTCTAAAACTGGAAACAGCTCACATGTTCATCAACTGATGAGCAGGTAAACAAAATGTGGCATAACTATGTGATGGAATGTTATTCAGCTATAAACAGGAATTAAATTCTAGTAAATGCTATGACATGGAGAAAATTTTAAAGCATTATGCTAAATTAAAGGCACCAAGCACAAAAAGCCAGATGTTGTATGCTCCAATTTATATGAAATGTCCACAACAGGGAAGTCCTTACGAACCAAAAGTAGATTAGTTAATGGTTGTCAGGGATTGACAGAGAGGAATCAGGATTGTTAACAGGTCCTGGGTTTCTTTTTGGAGTGATGGAAATGTTCTGGAACTGAGTTGTGTACTTTAAAAGAGTGAATTTCAGAGTTTTATGAATTATATTTCAATAGAATAATCTCAAAGGGAAAAAAAGGAAACAGAAATGAGTTTCCCTATGATGGCCTCTATACTTAGCTGCTGTGTTACAGGATAGAGGTCCATTTCAGCTGAATGGGATAGGCTGCCATAGAAGAAAAGACAAACTTAGGCCACATTCCATTTGTGGAGGACTAGCCCCGCTAGAAAAATCCACATTTTAATTTACTTGAAGGAGCAATTACTGAGATCCTGCTTGGGCCATAATTGCTACCAGGTGCTGGGATAAATCCCTGTGCTGGATGACTTCATGATCTACTGGAAGACAAACTCACAAACTCAATTTGATTTAGTACGTTAAGAAACTATAATAAAGTTTTGTGAATGATGCTATGCTGAATTCTGCCTAGCAGTGGGTGGGAGTGTGGTTGGATGGGGGAGGTGGAAAGGTAACAGAGACAGCTTCAAAGAGGAGAGTTGGGCCTTAGAGGATGTTTAGGCATTCACAAAGGGAAAAAGGGGAGAAGGTCTTTCCAAGTAGAGGGAGGAACATAACTACAGGTGTTAAAGAGTGGTGAAGCTTTGAAGACTAATGACTGACCCAAAGTGAGGCTGAAAAAAATATGGGTGAGAGTCTCAAACGCCATGCTAAGAAGTTTAGATGTCACCCCATATATAGGGGGATCCCCAGAAGGTTTAATAGCTTGAAATCTATATTTTTAAAAAGATAATTTGGTGGAAGTGGGGAGAAACAAAGCAGAGAGAGAAAAACTTAGAAGCTTTTTAATAATGTGGTCATAACACAGACTCTTCCCTCCTTTTTCTTTTCCTTTTCCCAAACCTCTATTTTTTTCATTCCCTTCTTCATGTGTCATCTTCTTCTAGAATAGAGATGTTAGCCTCCTCCTTGTTTTGCCCAGCTTATGTGGAAGTGTCTAGCTGTGTGATTAACCTCCACCCTTTTCTTCACTGAGCTACCAGGTGGGGCTGGTGCCAAATGCTGCTTCCTTCAAACATGGTATGTTTGTTGGCATTTCTAGGAAACATCAGAGGAACCATGTCAAAGTGAAGAGTCTATTGGAGGTGTCTTGGTGTTGGTTCAGGTGTTTGGTGGGGTAGATGATTGTCTCCATTCATAATGACTCTTTTTAGTACCACTGGAATGATGTGCAGATGCCAGCCAGGCAGATAAGTAAATAGTGAAAACTCTCTTATGTCTTCATTAACCTTTATGATTAAATAGTCATAACTCACAGAAGGCATACACACTTTCATATATTAACTTTTGTAATAAATGGTCTATTAAGTATGTTTTTGGCCAAGAGAGTGTGTTCACATCTTAAGTAAACCTGCTTTACTCGTCTTTGAGGACCCAAGGGCAGGCCCCACAGTAACTCCTCCACCCCACTCCCTCATCTTGCCCATCATCTTTTCCATCGTCTTTCCCCCATCCCTACTGTGGCATTCCTCTCAATCCACTTTTCCAAGCTACAGACACGACAAGGCAGGTCAGCACCTCCCTCACCTCCCACACTGGTTCACAAAGGTCTTTTTAGAGCTGTGGTTTGCATGGCTCTATCCATTGGCCTGGAACACTGGCATTATTACAGTGATTCCACTATTTTGATGGTGTCATATCTAAAAACTGTTACCTAATCTAAGGCCATAAAGATTTATACCTATGTTTCCTTTTAGGAGTTTCATAGCTTTAGTTCTTACATTTAAGTCTCTGATGCATTTTGAGCTAATTTTTGTATATGTGAGGTAGGGCATCCAAATTCATTCTTTTGCCTGTGGATATCCAATTGTCCCAGCATCATTTGTTGAAAAGATTATTCTTTCACCATTGAATGGTCTTGGCATCCTTGTTGAAAAACAACTGACCATGGGTTAGTTTCTGAACTTTCAATTCTATTCCATAAGTCTATCTTTATGTCAGTACCACACTATCTTGATTACTATAACTTTGTAGTGAGTTTTGAAATCAAGAAATTTGAATCTTCCAACTCTGTCCTTTTTTGTTGTTTGTTTTGTTTTCCAAGACTGTTTTCGCTACTCTAAGTCACTTGCGTTTCCATACGAATTTTGGGATCAGCTCATCCGTTTCTGCAAAAAAACCTACTGGGATTTTGACAGGGATTGTCCCAAATCTGTAGATCAGTTTGGGTAGTTCCATTCCATGAACATGAGATGTTTTTTCATTTAATTCTTAAATTTCTTTCAATGATGTTTTATAATTTTCAATGTATAAGTTTTCCGCTTTTGTTAAATTTATTCTTAAGTATTTTATTTTTTTAATGTTGCTGTAACTTGAATTGTTTTTCTTAATTTCACTTCTAGATTGTTCACTTTAGATTACTAGTATATAAAATAAAACTGATTTTTGTGTGTTGACCTTTTATCCTACAATCTTACTGCATCAATAATTTTTTGATGTGGATTTTTCTATGGTTTTGTACATATTATACATCACTTGCAAATACAGTTTTATATCTTCTTCTTTTTCTTGACTAACTGCCCTAGGTAGAACCAGGTAGGTACAATGGTGAGAAGTGGTAAGAGCAAATGTCTTTCTCTTGCTCCTGATCTTAGAGGGAAAGTTATTAATCTTTCACCATTAACAATGATGTTAGCTGTGGATTTTTAGTAGATGTCCTTTATCAAGTTGTGGAAGTCCCCTTCTCTTCCAAGTACATTGAGTGTTTTGACCATGAAAGGGTGTTGAATTCTGTCAAGTGTTTCAGTGTCTACTAAGGTGACCATGGGATTTTTGCCCTTTATTCTATTCTTATGGTGTATTACACTGATTTTCATATGTTGAATCAACCTAATATTTGTGGGATACATAGTACTTGGTCATGATGTATACTTCTTTTATATACTGCTGGATTCAGATTTGCTGGTATTTTCTTGAGGATATTTGCATCTATATTGATAAGGGTAATTGGTCTGTAGCTTTATTTTCTTTTGAAGTCTCTGTCTGGCTTTGGTAATACTAGCCCCATGGAAGAATTTAAAAAGTGATTCCTCTATTTTTTGGAAGAGTTTGAGAAGGATTGGTGTTAAATTTTCTTTGAACATTTGATAGAATTCACTTGCGAAGCCAGATGGTCCTGAACTTTCCTTTGTAGGAATTAAAATTATTTACTTGTTGTAAGTCTACTAAGATTTTACATTTCTTCTTGAGTCAGTATTGCTAGTTTGTGTTTTTCTAGAAAATTTTCCATTTCATTTCGGTTATCTACTTTGTTGGTATACAACTGTTCATAGTATTCTCTTATAATCCTTTTTATTTCTATGTGATTGGTAGTAAGGTGCCTGCTTTCAGTCCTGACTTTAGCCATTTAAGTCTCTCTTTATTTTCTGTCGGTCCAGCTAAAGGCCTGCTAATTTTGTTGACTTTGTCAAAGAACCAACTTTTGGTTTTATTGATTTTCTGTTGTTTCTCTAGTCTCTATTTCGTTTATTTCTGCTTTAATTTTATTATTTCCTTCCTTCTGCTTGCTTTGAGTATAGTTTTTTTTTTCTACTTTAAGGCAGAAGGCTACGTTATTGATTTGAAATCCTTCTTCCTTTTTAATGCAGGCATTTATAGCTAAAAATTTCCCTCTGAGCACTGTTTTTCTGTATCCCATAAGTTTTGTTATGCTGTGTTTTCATTTTTGCTCATCTCAAAAGTATTTCCTAATTTCCCTTGTGATTTCTTCTTTGTTTCATTGGCTCTATGGCAATGAAAATTTGTGAATGTCCCAAATTTCCTTATGTTATTACTTCTGTTTTCTACCTCCTGGACCCTTTGACTCCTTGGCCAGTTGTCCATTCAGTCTACATACTCTGTGTATGCTACTGCCCTCTATCAAAGCCCTGCTCTATGTTCATCTTGCACAGGAGGTTTTCTTAGAGTAAGCAGAAGAGCTAACTCTTCGTCAGATCCACCCAGATGTTCTACAGAGTGCCACGCCGTGCCTATCCTAAGAACATACCCTTCTTCCTTTCTATCCTCATCAGGTAAGAACAATCAGTATAACTTGGAATTATTCAGCTAGCATCTTAAACAATCGAGCCCATGTTTGTCTATACACCTGGTCCAACTGTAGGCCATTACTGATCACTAAAAGTTTGTGCTTATATTTCGGAACCATTGTGGTATTTTACAAATATTATAATTAGTTCTTACTAAGAAATCAAAACTTCCATGTAGAAGATACTTATAATCAGGTATAAAACATGACATATGAAATAAATTTTTACTAGTGAAATGAATAAACAGAAGTATAAATCAGGGATTTGCTAATTGCCTTGCTAAGCACCTACAGATGTTAGACAGAAATTTATTTTTAGCTGTAATATGCTTGAAATATATATATTCAGAGTAATAATCTATTTTTCTGGTTGTCATATTTTAGATAATTTGAATATTCTGAAACACATCTGTGAACTCAAAAATAATTCACAAGAAAGTTTCAAGCCCTTCTTTCTGACACTTACTTTTTTCCTTTCTTGACCTGGTAAACTCTACTCACCCTTTAAGACCTAGCTTAAATGTCACCTCCTCTTAAGGGCATCTCCTAATCCAGCACTAGAACTAACCCTCTCCTGGCAGGACAAACCCTCCTGCCTCAGGATTGTATAGTATACACTCTACAATGAAATAATTACTCATTTTTGTGCCCATATCTTTTCCAAGGCTATGGATTACTTGGGGGTAGGTCAAGGAGGAAGTCCCCACTCAGTCATTCCAATTCCCAGCACCCCGATCCACTGATGGCCCCTACTAGCTGGCTCCAGTCAGCCTGGGATTTGGTGACTTAGTTATCGTTGCTGTATTTCCATCTGCCTTATCACCAGTGTGGCCAGCCCTTTGTTGCCAACCAAACAGGGAGCCCAGACCCTGGAGAGAGTGTTAGATAGCTACATAGCTTCCTGAGTCCTAACACATTATGTTGGCCAAGGATTTGAGACTGTACTTCTGCCTTCCTACCTTGACAAACAGGCCTAGTCTGCAGTTGGCCTGGGTACCTTGCCTAGAAGCCCAGTTCTCTCGAGGCTTGGAGGCTGTCCTGACTGTGGCCTTGTTCAACTTGGGCTAGCATATAGTGAGTGGTTTTGATAACCATCTGCTGACTCAACGAACACAAGTCCACCCATTCTACTTCATTAAATAGGGGGTTCATGCACAATCTCTCTTTTCAGATGAGTGTGTTTGACCTTATACATACCTCTTGGATAACCGATTTCATTTGTCACTTTTAGTTTTGCTAGGATCACTATTAGTGCAAAGACTGAAGACAGATGGTCAGATTGCTGGGGCAGCAGGGAATCACTGACAAGAATGAGGAGTGACCATAGAAAACAGAGGCAATCACAAAAGAGAACACAGGAAAAACACCAAGCAGAACAGCACAGCCATGTAGGGCCATTTAGCCTGGGAGCAAATGGCTCTATACACCTCAAGAGGTCCAAGCGCATCATTGAGTGCCAAGACCAAACACACGGGCAAAATGGTTGATAAAATTCAATGAAAGAACAAGGGAAGCCCCATACAATTCTAAAGCCCTAGAGGGCATCAATATATCAAAGTTAAGTTTGGTACGATGTTCAAAACAAGGACCTGAGTCATCAAGAAAAGGTTAAATGATACTCTCTATACTCTATCAACAGGCTGCCAAGAGCAGATACATTTAGAAAAATTTCTTTCCAGAAATTCAAATTTTCTCATTGATGTCAGAGCTTAAAGCAGTGAATCTCAGTTATCTAGACATAAGGGCTACCTTATTCCCCAAAGATTTCAGATGGCTAAGTCATCACGGCACACACACACATCACTTACAGTGAACCAAAGTACTTTACAACACAGGTATTCGTGGACTTGGAGAGGGTCTGATTAAAACCTGAGGGTTTTAAAGTAAGAAGTTCTTTTGAGAAGCAATTCTGAGGCACCTGATGGTGTCTTTAAGACAACACTCATATTCTGAGTTAGCCAGGTCCAAGCCAGATTGAACTTCATCCAAAATTAAACCAGATTGCTCAGATTTCTGATTGGAGTTTGCTTATCCTGTTGCCTTGGCTACCCTTCCAGTTCTTGTCCTGTGGTCCAAGTTTCATATTTATGATTCTGACTCCTCTGCTTAACTTTTGGTGTCGTCTAGTTAGACCTCTGGTGTCTGGCTCTGGCTTTGTTCCACAACTCCACCTCCTGTCTCCCAGACAGGTTCCCGCATTCACTTTTGGCCACTCCAGGGCTGGCTCCGGCCCCTTACTCTTGTTATACTTTGTCTTCATACTTTGCCAGGCCATGCCAGGAGGTCAAGCTGCATGCACATTATAATAAAGTATGTTACATTGGGTTTTGCCTGACTATTTTGTACACGACTCCAAATATGTTCATCTTGTTTGAATTAGGCTCCCTTAGAGGTGTTACTTTTAAATCTGACTTTTCTCTCTAACAGAAACACAGTACATAGCATCATTGAAAGCCATTTCACAATGGAGTATATCCAACACCCAAGGAGTAAAATGGCTCAAATCTTGTCTGGTTATATTCACTCAGGAATAAGAATGCTAGAAGTCAGGTGTAATGAAGACAGATAGTAAATCACTCTCTGGGATCTGAAAGGGCAGTCCTAAAAAGCTATTATAAAAGAGGTTCCCACACCTTAAAGTGCAAAGAATTACCTGGGAAACTAGTAAAAATGTACATTCCTGGGTTCCACCCCTAGAAATTCTAATTCGATGATCTGGGTGCAAGAATTTGCATTTTTAGTAAGAACTTTAAGTAAATCTGTTGCAGTTAATCCTTGGATTACCGTCTGAGAAAAACCGTATCACAGCAATGAGAAATCTGATAAAAATGGGACAAGTATAGTAATTAAAGGACCCCACCAATCCTTTCTTTCTTAGAAGCTATGAATTGGCACCTTGCCTACGGCAGGTCACCTGACCAATTCTTTCCTAATATTCTTATTACTGAACATTAGATCAGTTCCAAGACCAACTTATATTTGTTTTGGTAATGATGATGTGAATCTCCCAAGTTTTTGTAAAGAAGATACTTTAGTATGTTTTTAGAGTAAATGAGAATAGGTGTCTAAGTTATATATTTCTCTCGACTAAGGAAGAAATGCTATAAAGAAATACATGTGATTTAAGTTACATGCTATTGTCCTTCATCACACAGACCCTCCCTCCTTAGAACATCTCTCTTTGATCATTTCAAGAGGCTCAGGATTTTGCCCAAATCAAAAAAGTATTTTAAATTTAATATCAATCACTGATACTTAAAATAAGGAATGAAAATATCCATTTGATCTAGAAAACTTTCAAATTAGCTCTCCAGCAATACATACATTATTGGTGAAAAATATCTGTACCTGACCGTTCTGAGGCCCGGGAGCCCAGCGAGCATGGCAGGCTGTGTACTTGGGTAGCCCAAGTTTCCCTAGGCACGTCCCTGGGCAATCCTGGAGGGGAACTTCAGGAAAATCAGCTTATTTGGGAGGATTCTGATGGGGATAGGATGCTTTTTGAATCTAAGATGACAGAAGATATTGTTGAGCTATTAGATCCAGGAGGCCTGTCTGATATTTGAGGTAATAGGGCCTCCATTTGTTTCAGGACGATGCCTTCGGTTTTGTACCAACATGGTTTATGGCTTGCAGGGGATATATGGACTGACCGATGCAACCATTAAGGATGTTAGAGCCCCAGTCTTACTATTATTGGGATATGTGCACGCGTTTATTTTTTTCCTAGGAGGATCTTTATTTTTTCCTCCCAAATCTCATAACTGGTTATACAGATGTTTAATTGAGAGGAATAACTATGAATTACAATTTTTTTCTTTCAAACTTTCCTATCTGACTCATTTATAGCCTTCATTATAAGTGTTTTAAATATTGTAAAATTAAAGTTAAAAAAATAAACATTGCTAGTAGGCAAGCAGCCCAACTCCAAAAAAACTCACTTTAAAAAAAAATGTTAATGTTTCTTAAATTGAGAGCTTTGTGTACTATAAGACTGCTATATACAGAAAAAAGAAATTTAAAGTTAGAATAAGAAGTAGAAAAAGTTGATTGAGAGAAAAATGCAGGCGGAATAGCTCTGCAAAGGCAAAGGGACAGTGGAACTCAATGGCTAAGGATGATCAGAGGTAGGATGACGTAAACTTTGAGAATACTAGTTAAAAGCACATGAAGTTAGGAGTAAATTCTGAGAACACGCCTAATTAGGAAATTGAAGCTGAACTGTTAACCTGGAGCTTTTGAACACTTTTATCACTTTGATATGCTTTAGGTAAATATAGCAAGGAAGATCAATTTTATCCAGCTTATGTTTGCTGTTCAACTCTGACCCTTGCCTTACTGAATGACTTTAAATATCTGCTATGGGAAAAAATGATACCACTTTAATTTCCAGCTCCATCCCCATCTGGCCAGGGAGAGGATAAATTAATATTATCGTGTTTTGTCTTCAGGGCTTCTGATACCCCCGAGGACCAGCCTGTGGGGCAGTCTGTTTTGGCAGGGATTCTCGGGCAGAATCAGAAGAGCAGGAATCAGGACAAGGCCAGTTCACGTAACACAGCTCAGAGCCATACAACACAACTTGCTCTGAGGATGTTGGGCATTGTGCTTCATTAGGAAACAAAATATAAGCTTTCCACACCATTAGGAATGACTTTAGGAGTGAAAGCACATAAGACGATGCCTCACCTCATCAACAATGCACTGCAGAAGCTGGAGAGGCTGCAACGGGAAAGAAGAGAGGAAAAAAGTATTAGCCTCTATGCAATATCTTTACAGTGGAGTGGAAAGAAAAAATCATTAATGCAATAAAATATAGCAAGATTAATCAACAACAGCAAACTCTTATAAAAACACTGATGCTCAGGATGTTCTATTATTTCTAATGGTACCTAATCTAATACAGGCAGTTAAAGGTTTGCATTTTCTTCAAAATGCAATTTGCTAAGTTTAAAACAAGGCATTCAAGCATGCAAAGGAAGCAGCCATCAGGAAAAAGAAAAGTGAATTTTTTTCTGAACTCATAAAGCTTACCATTAAAGATCCCTGGTTTTTCTGAATCTGAAAAAAGGCAATATGTAATTAGCATGTCATAATCAAAATGACTCACTTGGACACATTATGATCACTGAGAGAAAATTATTGCATTGCTGGTGGCAATTTGTGGGCATGTGTTAACACAATTTACATAATGAAAATACACAAATGTTAATAGCTCGCTTCTCATTTATAGGCGAAAGTCAGCAGAATGTTAATTTCACACAACACTTTTTAGTACCCTCCAGGTTGTATTAGAATAGGGAGAAAAACCATAATCCATTTCAAAAGGCTGTTTACGATTCAGATATAAATAATGTTTTATATTGCTAGATTGTGAACACTGGGCTTAATGTTGCAATCATTGCTAATGTTATGAAGCTCACTCTTTTTAAATTAAAAACCGATTTATTTAAAATTGAAATTAAATCATAGTCAGAAATTAGAATTTTGGATTCCTGCCAGTGTCTGCTCACAATCCCCTATTTGTGAAGAAAACTTTAATTATGCGGTTGAAGTATTTGCCTTTAACTCAAGAGTAGGGTAAAGACTTCACCTTCTCCAAAGTTCCTTCAGCCCGTTTCCAGGGCAGCAATGCTCTCTGGGAAAATCAAATTCATGCAAGTTTTATACTGTTTTTCAGGGGCTAAAAGCAGAGTGAAGTAAGAAATGCCTGTTCCTGATCAACATTCTATAGGCAGGCTGCTCACATGACTAACACCAATAAACGTCTCTCTTAGAAAGTTACTAAAATGTGACACCAAATTAATAAAACATCTACTTAGTAATTAAAGTATTAAACACTTCGATGTGCACCCTTCCCTCCACCCCCCCCCCCCCCCCGCCCAATGCCTGCAGTTATTATAAACTCAATGGAGTTCCCGGCACTAAATTTCCTAAGAAGGAAATTTTCAGGAACCAAATACGATGATTTGAAGGGTCAGTTGGTTGCTGGGATAACTGGGCTCCAACCAGCTGGTAAAATGTAGGGAAAATAGTCATAGTCTCCAGTATATTTTTAATGGTATTTTTTAAAGTTCTTTCACATACATGTTCTCATTTGATCTGCATAACCACCCTGAGTTTGGCAGGGATGATCATCTCTGTTCTGTGATGAGCAAATGGGCCTCCCAGAGGATGGGGGCAGGCAGAAGTCCACAGGAACAGACTGTGGTTGTGCTGGGGCTTCTTCGACTTTTTCTCTCAAGCATCTCTGTACTCTATCTGCCTACAGTCATAACATTACTTAAAAACAATCAGATTTGCATATATACTGGGAAAGTTGATAAATTATCACTTTTGATATAAGGGTACTTCTGGAATAGACTGTAAGCTTCTCAAGGGCAGAAGTATGTTGTTGCATTCCTTTTGTATCCATATGGCTGATGAGCAGACCCTTCTACCTAGTGCTTGAGCTTTGCCATGTATTACCTCAACTGAATATGGTGCCCACTCATCACTGCTCTTGGCTCCTCAGCACCACCTCCCCAAACACCACTCTCTAAAACCTCTGTCCCAGGCTGAATGGCTTTGAGGCTACTTTGATAGATTCCAGTTAATGTTTTCCTGAGTGACTGCTTCTAGTTCCTACAGTCTTGGGGGCATCTGGATAAGCCTTTGCAGGTAAAGATTTACATTAAAAAAGAAGACAGAGCTGCTAACTACCACTCCGGAGGGGTTAAGGATTTTATTGATAAGCCATACCACCTTTAAAAGATCTTGAAAAGTCCAGGTAACTTTTCCTATGAGATACCTTTGTTAGTGCACATGGATACGCTACAGCCCCTTCCACTCTTAGTAAGATATATCTACTTCATTCAACAGGAGAGTTACTTGTAATGAACAAAAAATCAGAAACCCATTTTTGACATCCAAGAGAGTATTTTTTCACCATTTTCCAACAGTCCATAGAGATTACAACATTCTGAGGAAAACATGCAGCAAAATTCTAAGTGAGATGTTTTAAATAAATAAAGGAATGGATTGTAACACTATTCCTAGTAACATGAGTGATGTGAACCAAATGAGGTGATGGGAGGGCATTTCTTTAGGAATTGAGATCTTAGAGAATATCTACACTTTGCCTTATTTTGCGGGCTAAAAGCATGGTTTAAGATAAGTTAAAATGATACTATTTTAACGCTGGCTCTTTACTACAAGAAAGGGAGAAACAGCAACATGCAAGTCTCTTTTTTTTATGATCTTATAACTATACGGTTTTGCCCAGGTTTTTAAAGAGAGTCATTGTTGATAGCAACATACTATATAAAATTATCTTCATGAATTTTGTATTAATGTAGCAGTGCCAGTACCTGAAATTGATTCAAAATCCTTAAGATACTCAATTACTTTTTAACACTGTTACACAATGTGGTGACTTATATCTTCTATTTTCACACGAATCTGATGATGCAACATCATTGTAATTGATTCATTTTCTCAATTAAATAAAGCTACTGTGCTTTTCTTTATATGAATGCCACATAGGCCATAGAGTTAGATGTATTATCTCCTTTCTCTGTGTCAGATATATGGCTTTAAAGGCTATATTCTGCTCCTCTGTTAATTCCACCAGAAAATTTAATGCCACAGTCATATTTTTCAAATTCTGAACTGCCATGTACTCGACTGTATTTATATTAGGCATATTTTTCACTGCTAAACTCTTTGTTGCTTACCTTTTTCAAGACCACATTACTGCAGCAACCATAAAACAGATCCAAACAAAGTCAACCTCTAGTCACTGCCTCTGCTTTTGCACACAGTTCATGAAAAAGTGAAACCCCTAGTTTTATAGCACATTAAAAGTGGTACTCAGGGTACTCAATATAACATGTTAGCTTTGTGAATGCCTCTCTTTATTCTGGGTCTGCTTTCCAAATGCTTAGCTGTGAGAGCAGAGTTCAGAGGAACACAATAATATTGTTAGGGGTGATGTATTGCCTGTACCTCACAATGTATGAAATGCTGTTTATAACTAACTTGTCCAAGTCCACATTCCTGCTTGTACATTTTGCTTGTGTTGGGTTTTCTATGTCTAACTAGTACTTTGGGACAATGAACAGAACAATAATTGCTCCAGTTATATACTTTGCTAATCAGTCTCTAGAACTAGTAGCTTTTTGATACACTCATTAGATGAACCTCTTCTCTTTTCTGAACATAGCTTTTGTCTTTTTCCAGCCCTTAGCTCCAAGACTTTAAGCTATACTAATAAGGAATAGATAGATATGTCTCATTCTGATATAAGACAGATCCTTATGTGTTTAAATGAGGAAGAATGACTTCATAACAGACAAGCATAAGTATCAGGTCTTACTGTATTACAGCAATAACATTTATCATATATTTCCTTGCAAGGACTATATAGCTGGTAATTCAAAAAGCTCCTATAACACGACTTAAGACTTTGGAAAATGATCCTGGAAAGGAAATTGCCAATGCAAAAGTTTGCTTGTAGGGCTTCAACTATTTAGTCAATGACTCTGGTAATAAAGAGCAACACTGGAAGTTTCACATTATGCTTCTACGTCTGTAGAGGTACTTTTTACATACAGTGGTAAAACTGACTTGGTTACCAGTGCCCTTTTATGCAGAAGCACAATCGGAACACTAAAATGAACCCACCTACGTAACTTAGAGAAGACACCAGCTACAGCTTTCATTTTCTCTTTTACTCTCTGAAATTATGGCTTGCCCTGCAGCTCTTGTCTGAGAAATTTATGTGTGACCTAGGTCAGATCTTCCAATATCAGTTGACAAATTTTCTCTCTACATATTTACTGTTTTTCAAGCTTGTGTTATTTTCCTCTTAAACAGAGAAAAGAAATATAAAATTAAATCAGATGGTTGGAAGTTTTAAAGAATATCATTTTCATTTGTTGTGCTACTGGCATCACATTCTAGCTTTTGGTGTTGAATTCTTCTTTATTCTTTTATTAAACTTCAAATTCCAGGAAGTTTAGCAATTTTATAAAGACTCTCCTTTCAAATCAGATGCATTAAGCTAAATATAAACAGGGATTACAATAAAACAAGAATTTCATACTCTAAATGAAGAATGACCTAAAGAATTTTTGAAATGGAAGGGACTTTAGAGATGATCTATTTCAATCTACTCATTTTGCCGTTAGTGAAATTGAGGCTCAGAGCGGAACACTGCCCAAGGTCACAGACAGAACCTGGCCTAGAACTGCTGACTCAGGAGGTGGCCTCGTATGGGGAAAATGTATAAACTTTGGAGTCAGAAAGACCTCCTGGAATTCCAGTCAGGTCCCCATGGCCTCAGAAGCTCCCTCCCTTCACTGGGCTCAGGGTTCTTGTCTATGAAGTGAAGGGTAAATTAGAGGGGGCCCAAAGATTCCTCAAAGGCAGCTCTTCCCATTCAAGCACCATGATTTTTTTCCCTACCTGAGGGAAAACTGGTACAGGCATTCAATCTAATTTTATCTGGCTCTGTGCTGGGTGCTAAAACTCAGGGATACACAAACTCCAATCCATTATAACTTGGAAAAAAAAGTTCCTGAATCTCAAAAGACTTCAATGATAGAGAAAACAAAACAAAACAAAACAAAAAACACTTCCACAAATCCACAAGCTGAATATACAATATTGCTTAGTACCACTAATTTAAAGAGCTCTCAAAAAAAAGGAGTTTTTTTTTTTAAAAAAATAACAAAATTTACACTAGTTAACTACAAATTTTTGCAAACGGACATTTTTAGATATGATTATAAAACAAAATAAATGAATACTATATATTTATTATTTCTAATATAAAGTGAACAAGCATAATTCAGTTGTGCCATCCTACCTCCCATTCATCATCGACTATCAGATTAAACTCATTTTTTCCTTTGTGTATTTAAAACTGACACAGCTCATGTCCTACTCCACATACGTGTACAGGAGCCATGATAAATCATCCTCTGGGCAAATACAAGTTTTAGTACTTAGAACATAAATTTTGTGAGAAAAGCAGGAGCTTAGAACCACAATTCAAAATGATCAATGTGAATTTACAAAATCAACATTTCCCCTAATGGTACAAGGTCTGGCCAAGGAGTCTATTAAGCACTTTTCTTTGGAAGATTTTACACTTTTTGCTTTATCAAATTCTTCTCTTTTCTTTGTTCTCCAAAATGGTGGTCTTATTTCAGAATCTAGTTTAAGAGGGTGATGGTTGGGGGAGGAGGTGTTGTTTCTTCTGCTGACCATTCCACTCCCCATGGTCAAATAAGTCTACACTAGCAAAAGTTTTTCTTTTCTTTCTTTTTTTTTCAATGTGTCAAAATGTTTGAAAGGGTTTTTCTGGAGTTATTTGGTTTGCATCTCTATTGGCTTAAATCCTCCACAGCCCACAGAATCCAGAATGATGCTAGTGATCACCTAGTCCAATTCCTTGCCCCATAAGGAAATCTGCTTTATAATATTCCTGACCGACAGGCATCCTGTCTTTTCCTAGAAGATACTAGAAGACATCCAATGATGAGATTCCAATGATACTATGTTGCATAGCTTAAATTTTTTTTAAAAAAGTTCTTTCTTATTCTGAGTCTAAACATGTCTCCCTGTAAGACAGAGCAGTAGTGATTAAGCCTAATGACAGTTCTTCACATATTTGAAGATAGTTGTCATATCTCCACAATGTTTTCTTTCCCGAAAGAACATCCCATTTTCTTTCTATGATCATTTGCTATGTTTGATTGCCTTCTATCCTACACCCTCATATTAGTAATGACACCCTAACAACATTCCTCTGCTCCCAAGCAGCCCATGTGCTTCATGGGAAGATGGCTTCACTTCCAGCTTTAGGGGTTGGGTATGTGGTTCAGGGTTAACTATTCAGCATTATCTAAGTCCCCTGGGCTCAGGGAGTTAAACGGGTCCAATCAAACATCAGTCTAGGGTCCTCGATCACTTGTGGGAAAGAGATCTGCTCTTTTCCACTAAACTAGGAAGCAGGTAGCACTGAAACCCCAACAGCCATTCTTGGTCTGTGAAGGGAGCAGCCTACTAAGAATATAGTCAAAAGTGACTTGTTGAATCAAGCTCTATGAAAAATCAGCAATTCTTGGGCTTTTCCGTCACACAATTCAATAAATTCCCTCTTTTGTTGAGGTAGCTCTGAGTTAGGTTTTTTGCTCCCTGAACTAGAAAACTGCCTAGAAGGGCCCAGGCATGATTTCATTTTCTCTACCACTGTGGTCATCTTTCTCTAAATGTGGTGCCATATGTTCATGGTCCTCATAAATGATGACACCCACACCTGAACACACCGTGGACTGACTGGTTTAGATCACCTTGTTCTGGACACTATACACTACTTAGCAGAAAGTTGTGGAGGCTGCTAGTACATTCACATTTTTGATAGGCATATCACATAGTTGGCTCAGCTGAGAGAAAGAGAAGTCCATAAGTCTTAGACTGAAAAGAATCACTTCTTTCTTGTACTCTTCTATTTCTTATGGGTTTCTTACTGACGGTATGTGGGAGTCAAAGTAAGTGAATGATTAAACCAATTACAGAATCTAGACAAGTCTAATGAAATTTCCACCTGTTGCCTCTCCCTTGCAACAGAAACTGCATCAGCCCTTTACTTGTCTGGCTGAGAGGCCTGCCCAACACCGAATCAGAATCATACTCTTGGGGCCTGGAAGGACCTTAAAGGTTTAAAATCTAACCTAGCTCTCTGCCCTGGTCTGATCCTTGAGTCCCCTCATTACAACCCTGATGACAGGGTCTCCTGCTTGAATGCATCAGTGATGAGGAGCTTAAGTCTTATGAATGTCCATTCTACCTCTTGTTCCAGTTCTACCTTCCCGACAGTATGAGTCCGTGTCTTTTCTTCAATGGGAACCCTCAAATATCTGAAGACAACTATTATATCTCCTTGGAAGCTTTTATCCTTCAGGTATTAATGCTGGCAGGGTAAAGCGGGAATATGAACGTGGAAGAAAAGAAAGGGGACTAAATAATGAAAGTCTAAGGATGTGTACTGATTCTTAGTTTCTCCTGATTCTAAAATCTGCTGTGCCAACAACATGCAAACATAAGTAAAGTTAGACCAAACCATTAATTAATTGACACATATATGTTTATCAAGTACTTACTCTATGCCAGGACCTGTACCAGACTCTAGGACCCAGAAGATGAATAAGATACAATAGTTGTTCTGCAAAAACTATGTAACTTATTTAAGGTCACTGAAACTTAATGTCAGAGCTAAGACTTAAGCACAGGGCTGCACTCTCCTCTAAATGCCACTCAATATATGGATCAAATACAATTCCCTGGATTCAGGGCACTGTATTTCTGACAGTTTCCCCCAACAGGTGACGTTTCTGGGCATTGCTAGGAAGATTTTCTTTTTTTCTTTCAGAGCTAAGACTCCACATATCACTGCATTTATTATTATTATTGTTATTATTATTATTTACCATGTTGTGTTTGACAACATTGTTTGGCCTGAGATTTTGAGATAAACTGCAATTGCAGCCAATATGTGGTTCGTCTGGGACCAGGATGGAAAGGATCGTGAAATACATCACATGTAACCATGTTAATTAACAAGTCTTACTAGCTGGACTGTAAATGAAATTCAAAACAGATTTAAAGAAGTCATGGGTCTAAAATAACCTGAATAAAGTTTGACTTCTGTTTCAGAGTTTTAGTTCATATCTCTAATATTTTGATACAGGTAAAATTAGGTTTTAGTACACCCCAATTGGTGACAAGAAAGGTGGGTGAATGTATGGAAAAGAGGAAGAAATTGCTCAAATAAGATGAAAGGAGACCACAGAAATATCTGGTCCAGCATTTTCAGACTCCACTTACCAAACAACTCTTAGTTCCTAGAAGGTATTACTTAGATATATTTTTAAAATTAACAGATAAAAGCAGAAATACTCCTATGTTTGTGTGTGTATGCACGTATGCATGTGTTGAGGAAGTGGTTTCCCACCTACTCTATGTCCTATCTTTCCATGATTTTGCAAGTTACTGACCTAGAACACCTCCATCATTTTCCGGATGAGGAAACTGATGTCTGAAAAAAACATAAGGTCAAACAACTAGAAATGCCAGGGCGAGAACTTGGGTTAGCTCTATATGTCTGTTTGGGGCAGAAGCCATATATTGACAATATTTTAACTTGTGACTTGTTGAGCGTGCCATTTGCTGCCTCCTGGTCCCCTCTTCCCTGAGCCATTGACTGTTTCCCACTGCCTGGCTATAAAGAAGGCATAGGGTTGTCCAAAGAGCAGGGGCTGGACTGAGGCCTTTGGCTGGAAGTCTTCTTTTGTTTACTGTATTTTACCAAACTAGAAGTAAGACCACAGCAAAAGTCTTTTCATGCCCATAATGGTGCTCTCTATGACCTGTTTCTAAATAGAAAACAAGAGATTATTCTATCCCTCAGCTTTTCTTGCCTTCTCTCCATGGCGGCCACCGTCTGTAGACCTGACAGTATACAGCACAAGAGTCCACACTTGGTTCTTCTAATTGGTTGCTTTAGTTTCCTACAATTCCTTGGAGATGACACTTTTGGCTCTGTGCATAAATGGACAACTGCCTCTTTTCTTAGCTCCTTCCTAGTTAAACATCTAAAAAGCAATCTGTGTTCAAATAAAGCTTGGCCAGGTCTGCCCCTTTTTAACTTAGATGCCAATGAGCTCCTAGCCCTAAATCTATCCAAGTTTTCTATACTGAATGGTGATAAGTGAAACACTGGAATACAATAAAAGTCTATTGCTGCTGCTACTACCACTGTTGACTACTTCAAAATTGTAAAAGAATCATGGTCCCCAGTTACTGGACTGAAAATGACTAGATTCTGTATATAATTCTATATACTATGATTGTGATTGTGAATGATAAATTATAATTCAAAAAAGAAAGGCTGTAAAGGAAGGCTCTTATGGGATTAGAAAAGTAATTTATTTCAGTCCTATCCTGTGTGAGACACGGTCATATATTTTCAGAGTTACAATGGTAAATCCCTAAAGTACTTTACGGAAATATAAATACTAATATTACCTTGCTCTTGTTTACCACCTTATATTTTTCAAAGTGCTTTCTTAGGCATTATCTTATTTGATCATGACAATTCCGCCCTTTCCCTCACCCCTAAGTAGTCTAGAAAATGTCCTGTAAAGTGCCAAGTCAAATTCAGAGCATAACAGGGAACCTCTCAAAGGTTTCTCTTTTACCTGATGATTCTCCTTTGGATTAAAATGCCTGGAAAGTTCTTTCCCATGCTTCTAGCCTCCGAGCCTTAGCTCAAGCATCACCTACTCTGTGAGACCTTCATGACTTCTTGAAGTGAGCTGACCTCTTCCTCTTAAGGGCAGAGCATAACACCTCTTGAAGGGTTCCTTTCACACTGACTGCCGTTTGTCTAGGGTTTTCTTCCCACTGGATTAAACTCTTTGAGAGCAAGGGCATCTGTTTCATTTCTGTACTCCCAGTGTCAGGCACAGAGTACATGCTCAATGAAAAATATATGTTAAATTAAACTGAAATGTATGTCATACAATAGTTCAGAAGGTGATATAAAATCAAGCCCTTGGGGTTATCCTTTGAAGAAAAAAACAAAACAAAAAACAAAAAGAAAAGATAGGAATCGCTAACACTTAGCTAGCTAACTAAATATACCTCAATTGGGGTATTAACAAGTAACTAACCTTTAATAGAAAATTCCACATTTCTAAGCTACCCACACTTTGAGGATGATTTCTCTTCTATTTCTGCTCTATTTTAAAGATATACTAGGTACAAACAAACAGAGACTCATGGACATGGACAATAGACTAGTGGTTACCAAAGGGTGGTGGTGTGGGGAGGAGGGATGTAGATGGGGTAAAAGAGGTCGAATATGTGGTGACAGAATGAAATTTAACTATGGGTGATGAACACACAATGCAATATATATATGCCTTACTGTTGAATTGTACACCTGAAAATTATTGGATTTTGTTAATCAATGTCATCCTATCTTTGGCATAGGCTAAGCAAATACATTTATGAGACCTTTTGACAAGTATGACATAGATACTGGGAGAAGAATTTGACACAGGCAATTAAAAACTCCCTAGTAAGATGCAAATGTGTGTAAGTAAACATCTTCGTATCACTTAAATTTCACCTTTGCACATTATATAACATAAAATCTGATTTTATGGCTTGAAATATCAGTATATTTTAAACATTTACATCCTAAATAATGAAGAGAAAAATAAATAATGAATTAAAACATGTAGGCCAGAAATCTGTTCAGGGAAAAAACTGCCTGCATATTGCTTTTTTGGTGTTTTATCAAGTAAAGATGAGCATCTGAAGTTTGGGGTAATTACCCATTGCTGTTTTTATTCTTTGATTAGAGAAATTACACAAAAAATTGGATACTTAGAATTTACTAAAATCCTTGATGTTCTGAATTGCAAAAAGTTCATGCAACAAAGAATAGATTCCAAACACCTCTTTACAAAGAAGGCAAACTTTTTAGGAATTACTGAGCAATCTATTGTCTAAATTTAATAAAATAGAAAATTATGTTAAACTATCAAAATTAGAATTAGTAACAATGTAGTCAAAGGTTTTTACAACATGAATAAAATTAGGTGTAAAAATTCTATAATTAAAAAAAATTCTAGAATTTGACACCAGCTTTTAAAAAGTGTTTAATATTTTAAAAAGGTTCTCAGAACATATGTTTTCTACTCTATTATGGGACAAATACTCTATCCAGAGCACAATTTATTACTACAAAATAAATGAATGTTTAAAAGACAGTCTGTCAATTAAAAAAAACCCCACACATTAAAATAGCAGGTTTCTAAGCCAAGTTAAACAAAATATTTTCTCCTTGACAAGCTGCTTACATTTAAATGAAAACAGGGTAAATTTGGTCAATAATATGGATTGCATATAATAAAAAGAACCTTAGATCATGTTAATACAAGGATCAGAAAGCAGTAACTTCAATTAAAACCACCCAATTATTTAGCAAACTTTCAGATACAGCAAATAAATTAATCTGTTTTAAATGAAAGTGCTCAGATAAGTAGCTTGTTGACCTATGAGTCTCACTAGTAGCAATCACAGCAAAGTGAGAATCTGCTGAAGCAAGGCAAAGCCCTCAAATCAAACAAATGATATTAGTAATCAAAAAGCATCTGCAAAACATACTTCCTTGGTTAGTGGCAGAGGATTCTGACCAAATGCCACCTACAGCTTCCCTCAGATTTTGATGTATAGTGTGAAGGGGGTAAACATATTTCTCTTACGAACGACTGGGGTATTTTGCTTTTAACAGGATATTTTTATTTCAGTACTATCTTGTGAAAAAGACCAGTCGTTATACTATTAAGAATGCTCGTCTTTCACTTAAAATCCTCTATTATCCACTTACGTTTAACTTGTATTGGGATTTACGAATGCCTCTTTGAGACAAGTAATATGTCATCATTTTGTTCAGCTAACAGGCCTGACAGACTCTGTCTCCTTGAGTTAAGAACAGTAGATCTCTATTTCGTACATTGGTGGCAAAAGCTGGCTGAATAAATGAGAATTAGCCAATTGGTAGTAAAGGTTTTTAATTCTAAAGATCCAGACTTTCCTTTTACCTTAGCCTTAATTATTCTATTTTCCCAGATGATAGTATATTTTTTCAATAAAAGTGATCTCTATGTATTGTAATAATTTGAATGTCATTCTTATGTATTTTAATAAATAACATCACTATTCACTATATGTCTTGTTTTTGATCCTTCTTACTACTTATCATCTTCTTTATTTGAAACAGATTTTTAACAGATAATCTTGATCTTACAACAATATCTTGCTTGCATTTTATTCAAATAATTCTTAAAAACAGCTTAAAAAGCCGTTTGGAATAACATCAAGCTTGCCATCAATCAAACGAAAAAATTCCGCTGGCGGTTGTATAAACATCAGATCAAGTCTGATGTCTTCAAGGATTTCAGAGTGAACCATAAAAAACTCCATTAACTTCTGACAAAGAATGCAAATTAATCACAACATGGGGTGAAATGAAATTAAAGGCTCTTTTCTAATCAATGACAAGGCAGGATGAAATATTTGTTACTCTCTCTGCACTCAGACTGCCTAGGATGTTTGCACTTCCCTTGCAAAGCCCCAAATGTAAGGTGTGAGTACAGATTCACCCACAGTCACTGTTTAGCCCTCCCATCACCTACCCCCCAACCCCCAGAGCTATCTGCTTACAAGTCGTGGAGATTCACAAAACACACTAATCATCTGAATCTCAGGTGCATCCAATTTGTTATTCACACTCTCCCATGCCAGTGAAAAGCCTGGCGCAGACAGATGCACCAGGAACCCTAAATGACAGTTTTGGCCTCCGGAAGTACGATCACTACAGCAAAATCTAGTACAGCCTCCAGGTGAAATGTCTGGAGCTCCATATGGAGCAGGGAAAATTAACAACAAGATGAAAATCACTGCAGCAGCAGGGAGCCGGAATTTTTGAAAAAAAAAAAAAATGAAATTTAAAGATGAAGAAAGAGAAGTAATAAATTAATGGAGTGTGAAAACATTCAAAGCTTTACAATACCAGGGGCACTATTTGCTCAGATTTTTTTTCCTTTTTTTTTTAACTTCAGGTCATTTTGATGTAATTTATTAACCAAGATCAGGAAATGTAGCCAAAAGAAGAACAGCATTTTTATACATGCAAAAGTATTTTAAATACATTTGTGTCTGCATTATCTTCACTTTCCTGTGGCGTCCTGCTTTTACCAAATTTCCAAACGCCAGAGCTGGTGCATCCCGAGAAGTCGCCCTAATGGATTTACTATCATCCTAATGCAAGGCACTACTGTAAAGTTTGAATGAAGGATGACAATTTTTACGAGGCAATCTTTTTCATTTCTCCTAAATTGTGGTGTCATTAAACAAACCATTGCCCACCATCATGTTTTTAAGTCAACTAAATTTAGATGTACATGATTAACTATACACAGCTCCAGTCCTTGTCCAGACCTGCACATCTTTTCAGATTACTATTAAAGCTAAATTGTTCAAGAAATTGAGATACTATCTGTTTGTAAAATATTTAAAAACACAAATTCTCATTATCCTATCACAGAATATGCTTCATAGGCACCCAGAATTTAATGGCACTGATGTCAGTGAGAGCTCTGCGGCCCTGCAGATCCCCCTGTCACTTTGCTAAACACATAGTAAGAACAGCAAAAGGGCTCTAGGGAATGGTCCTGTCACCATCTACAATGGCACAGCCCTCCTATGTTGAGCATTTTTCATTTACACAGAGGCCTCCCTGGGGCAAACAAGGCAAACCAAGAGAAGTGCTTGGTTGGGCTAACTGGGAACAGCGGTGGTATGAACAGCCAACTGATTTGAAGTACACGGAGCCAGTCATTGAGTTTAGTTGTCTCCAAGGCCTAGATCTAACTGTCCCCATTCTTCCCTAAGGCAAGGTGCCTCGCCTCTCTGAGACTCGGTCTGCTCATCTGGAGGCTGGGAATAATAGTCCCGGGGGGATGTACTGCCTGAGTCAGATAACAGAAAGTGCTCTGGAACTCAAAGTCGGAAAAGTGCTAGATGAATCCAAGACATCATTGTTCTTCCTATTATTAAGTTACAGTAATAAGGCTCTGCATTTTTAGTGGCTTCCCGCCTGAACAGCATGGCAATGAGGCTCTGCAATTTTTAAGGCCTCAAGGAAACTAAAATAGGTAGTACTTTCAAATACCAAATAAAAACCCAACCCACAAAACAATGAAATTCATATGAAATGATTATTTCAACAAAAATCCAGTGCTTTAACCTTTATGTTGGTCCCAGGCCACTGACTCTGATATCTTCCCAACATCCCTCCCTCATCTGCATCCCCATGGGGTACACACTGTGTCATGAGCAGGAAGAGGTGCTGCTAACGATGCTGTCAGCAGCACTGATGCTAGGTTGGGGGAAGGACGAGTCTTGAAGCTAGCCTTTCCTCTCACTTTCCCCTCTGCTCATTTTATTCTGTTCCAGTTCCAGCTGGAAGGTTGCTGAGAACATCTTTTTGCAATCTTTGTTGACAACTGGAAATTTTGTTTTGTGCTACACCGCAACATCAAGGCCAGTGGGGTGGCCCCTTGTACTTTTCCGAGTGGTTTCATATCCATCTCATTTCATCTGCATACTTCCTCTAATCAGGTAGGAGAGGTTAAGTATCAGGACCTTCACTTTAGAGATAAGAAAACAGGTCTCCAAGGGGTCCAGAGCAAGAATTAAGGCCTGTGGTGACCACAGTTTATGGTAGAGTTCGTTCTAATTCTCATCTCTTGGCTCCTGATTTAGATCTCTTTCCACTAGGCCACTCTTCTTCTCAACTTGCCATTAGTGAAGAGGGCTCAGATCTGGTGCCCTGACTCTGAGTTTAGAGCAGCAATGCCCTGGCACCGTCCCCAGCCATGGGTATAGAAGGGATTCAAAGCTGTAATCTTAAGGATAGATGAAAGGTTTTCATGTTTTCAGGGACCAAACCAGTGACTGTGACAACTGGGATGAGGCAGTCCTCAGCGTGATAATAGGACACTGCTTTGACTCTATGGCTGCTTTGTAAGGTGGCGAGTTTCTTATCACCAGGGGTGTTCAAGCAGCACGTGGATGTTTGGTTTCCAGATACTGTAGAGGCTTGATTCAATGACGTCTAAGATCCCATCTAATCCTGAGAGTTCATGATTCATTCCTGACTACTCCACTTGGGGTTCAGTGGCATCAAACCAGCTGTAGTTCAATAGTGAGCAAATCGGCCATTCTGTTTGCCTAATTTATGAGGGGAGGCTATCTTACTGAAGCAATACGGGCTAAAGAGAAGGTATTATTTCATAATCCACTCTCTGTTATACTATAAACATTTTTCTTCATGTGCTTTATTTGAGGGCAAAAGGGAAGGGGCAAGAAAGGAATTTATAAAGTATTCTTTTCCGATCTTCAGCCTTTAGTACACAGCCTGTAAAATAAATGCCAACTCTACTAAAAGTCATTATTGATTTGCGACAAAGCTCACAAATTTCTGTTGAAAAACCTAGGAAATAGACTTGATGGCAGCAAAGCTGCTTCTACTTGAGGAAAAGTCCTAATTTGGTAAGAGTATTCCATCATAATGCAAGGAGTACAGTTTCCCCCCAACTCTATCATTAAGGAGGAAGTTTGGCATTAGAATTCTCCAACTTCCACTAGACTGACCAAGTAAACATATATTCAGTCAAAACAACAACACTGCAAAGTTATAAAGTCTCTTCCCAAATCTGAGTAGAGCCTTCAAATGCTTTATCTGTCAAATGCAATGGCAATCCATTTCTTAGACTTAATCACTTACCCGATCTCACTGATTAACTACCCCACACATTAGGAATCTCAAGAATATAGCTATATTCTCAATCTCTGGCATTTTTATTAGATGGTTTACAAGTGTTTTTTTTTTCTTTTTACCACAACTTGTTTGAGAGATATAGTATATAGGGCTTCTTCTCTTCATTTAAAAAATTCTAGGGGACTGCATAAATTGGTTAAACAATGAATTGTTTAAAAATTACTGACAGAATAAGATCTTACTGAGATAAATATTCTAATAAGCTATAAATCCTGAAAATGTGATTTTAATTTGATAGGCTACCTAGAGCTAAGCAGTCAGGCTATGTACACTAAAATCTCACTAAATGTTAGCATGTATGCCAAGCAATATATTACATTTTAGATTTTCTCTTTAAAAAAAGATTATGTTTAAACAAAGAAAGCTACGAATTTAAAAAGACTAATACTCTTGAACCTAACAACTTGGACAATTTCTCTTCCACTTATCTGATGGCTTTAACTGTAAAAGAAAAAGGATACAAAAGAGACATTTCAATGAATGAAGTATCTTTAAATGTCCACATGGGTACCAGGAGGATTTGCTTAAAACTGCTTATAAATATGGTAGAGAGAATGAGCTCCGTCCTATTATTCAATAACCATGTTTGTGATGCATCTGCATAATCTAACCATGCATAAATTAGTATGTGTAATACAACACTTATTTGCATAATAATAGCAAGTTAATAGATGCTTAAAGAGCAGAGACCAACACCACCTTTAAATCAGACATGCCTCCAGGCACTTTGGCCTGTACAGACCAAGATGCCAGAAAAACAGTGAGCATCAAACCAGAGGAAAACAGTCAAACCATTCATTTTTTATCCCTCTAGACATTTCACTTATTTCCCCACACACACTGGGGAATCATTTTCAAACTACAAAACAGCTTTACATTTTAAGTGCTAGCACTCATCTATAACAAACACCTTAAAGAAATTATAAAGATTATCATCAATAATGTAATATAATGGATAGTTTGTTTTCTTAGAAATGTAAATAGGAAGGGACAAATTTTTTAAAAAGAGTATATTCGAAATCATACATAAAATTGGTGGCCAGTTTATTTGCTTAGCAAAAATAATGACTTATTTAGATATTTTTACCCTTCATCTCAATCCTTTAGTTCGAATAATTTTAATGAATCCAAAGCTCAAACAGTGTACCAAGGAAAGGCTGTGCCTCTCCCTCGGTCTCAATATGAGCACATGGTACTGGGCTAGGATAAGGGAAACCATCACCAATGTCACACAAAGGAAGAGCGCGATGATGGGCTTTCAACCTTTAACAAAGAGGAAAAAAATCTGGAGTTTAAAAAAATCAAAAATCAATAGAGACTTCTAAATGACTCCTTTAAGATATCACTTTTCAATTTAACAGGACAGATTTATTTGTATGTGGCTCAAATGTTCACAATTGCTCCCTGCACCTTCATACATAGGAATGAATGTCACAGTGGCAAACGGAGGTAATGAACAATCTTACCTGAGGATATGGAAACCTCCCAAGAGCAAGCTGGGAAAGGAAATAATATTTGTCTAGTTATAGATTTGCATGCAGGGCAGATCTCCTTAAGACAGACAAGTACTAAATTTCAGAACTGCATCCAGCAAATATAAAAAGCTCACAACCTCGAAAGCACAAATTAAATGATTACTGTAATTACATTAAGAGTTGTATTTAGAATGGACATTTTCAGTGGACAATGTTACATCCCCAATAAAATATTCTAATTTCAACAACTAAACATTATCCTTATGTGATTTCTCTTAGGAATATTCTCAGCTCTATGGGCATTATTCACATTTACACGTGTGTGAGTTTCTTCTAGACAGAGATGTAAACTATAGATGGAAACCGCTGGCTTTTCCTCTTGTCAAATGGGAACACCTAATTGTTTCTAGCCCACAGCTCTGTAAAGTTTTAATTACAAGTATATAGGAAGGGCTGTAGGAAATGGGGAATGAAACAGATGAAATAAAAAATTTTGCCATTATTTCCATGTATTTGTTTGTTTTTTTTTCATTCATTTTCTATCCATAGCTAGAAGAAAAGAGCTACTACTGAGAAAATGGCGATTTCATAACTGTGAAGTTAGAATTGTAGGTCTAAGTCTGAAACTGTGAAAGCAAATCCTTAGAGCTTCCAATTTTGCTTGATTTGTAAACTGCTATGTGTTTTCCAGATCAGTCACTTAATTTTGGTCTTTGGATCCTCACCTGTAAAAACAAAATGATCTGATCAGGAATAGTACTGATATAAAGTAATAAGACCAAATTTACCAAACATAACATAACTTATTAAAAGAAAATAGTGGCAAAATTTTGCAACTGCATAATGTGGTCCATCCTTAGGCATAAAATTCTTTAATGTATTTGTAACTATTTTCGAAGTAAAGTTGCTATATCAGGGAACTCTGAGCTAGAATGGATGCTAGAGATCATCAATCCATTTTACAGATTAGAACCCCAGAGTCCCACTGAAGAAGTTCCCACACAGTTCATGAAAGCCTAGGGACTAACCCCAAAATGTGCAACTCAGTCCAGTATTCTTTCCAAAGAGTTACACTGCTTTCTAGATCTTGAGAAATTGTGCATTTACTTCAAAGACAATGATACTGCTAAACATTTGTGAAGTCTTCTTTTTGGAATTATGTTTAAAATCACTTTAATGGGAGAATACCTACTTTATTTTATTAGAATTGCATCTTATCTTGGACTCACAATTATACTCTGTGGCTTTTTGATTGTGTAAATTATTTGTTGATTCAGGTTTAAACAGCCTATGGGTTACCCAAACCCACCGCCACTTTCAAAGAATATTGTTCCTTACTAAGGATAGACATGAAAATGCTGAGGTTAATTTTCTAAGTTCTAAAACTAGTTTTGAGCAAAAGCAATACACCATATAACCATGTAAGGTGACTGCTCTGAAAGGGCCGACACTCATTTGGATGTATATATATATATATATGTTTGGAATACCTGGTTAAGTTTCATTACCTGGTCCTCATTTTTGTATATTCAGAGTTCGTTGATTTTCAAGATATAAAGTTGTATTATCACAGTTTCATTTGGTGGATATTGTTAAATCCTTTGAGTATAAATAGCAAAAACATCACATGATGCAGTGAAAGAAAGAATGTGAATGCTAATCAAACTCCCTTTCAGTTTTGTGTGATTGTGTTTGTTGTCCATATAACCACTAATAATTAGGAAGGAGAGAGACTCAGTTCTCATGGCCCTCACTCTACCCCCACCCAATATAGGCCTTTGATTTGCCTTACATTCTGTAAATACAGTACATCTCTGGCTAGTGAGAGTGTGCACATGGTTTCAGGAGGAGTCACCATGCTCTACTGTGGTGGTAATAGGTGAACTGGGTGTTGGCACTATTCTGTATTGAACTGACATGCAGTGGCAGCTCACTAAAAGCTGTCAGCTATTATCACACTGATTTGTGGATTAAGAGTTTTGCATATTCTTCCATTTAGACTTAGACAACTACCAAAAAGAGGGTCCCTCATCTAAAAAGGTTAACAGCTTCATAACTACTAGAAAACATTTAGAACATTCTATCTCAAGCCCTTCTATGGGTACTGTGCCATTTACTTGGGTACATGTTGAACATGTCCTTAGGGTCTACAGAAGAATTCTGCCTACATGGCTTACCAGCAGAACAAACTTGCCCACCATATATACAGTTAAAATCTAAACCAGTTTGCAGGTGCCAACACTGACCATTGGTTCCTGCAGATTAAAGAACTAAATAAGCTATGATAACTGAATGGCTTAAAAAAAGTGGGATAAGGTGAGATATGTAAATTCTTCCCACTTCAATATAAAACCTCAAATTCTTAAGTCATCACTGTTGGACTTAAGTCTCACTGCTGGAGAGGCCAGGCTACCGCTGACTTGGAAACATGCTCTCATCTACTTGGACTCCCCTGTCATGACTGGTGCAAGGTAATGAGCATAGCTGTTGTCATTCATTTACTCTGTGATATACTATCATGCAGAAGAACACAGAGAAAATTCAGTACAGGCTGGCCAGCTGGGAGCCTCTGTGCCAGTCTTCTTGGGAACAGGTGGCAGTCCTTGAACTAGTGAACTCATGATTCTTGGGACTGGCTTTGCTTTGTGCGTACTTTCGTGACATCCTGTGGAATCTCAGTACTACCTGTGAGCTACATTCCTGAGAGAACTGCTTCTAAACATCTTGCAGGTCTGACTTCTTTTAAGTCAGAAGAGAGAGAATGGTTCCTCATCCTTGACCAGAGCATCTCAACAATCACTTCCTCTCTCACACAGTGTCACCACTGGGTTGCTCCAGCAGCAGAACAAGGATTCCAATTCTGCACCAGTGAAAACTGGCAGTGCCACTTTTAGGTTGGCACCAAAAGTGGTCATTTTAAGGCCCCAGGAGAGGGAGCTGCCTTCCATGCATGTCCCTGTCCTTCCAGGTTTCATGCAGCTGCAGTGTTTATGTTCCACACCATTTGTCCTGTGGCAAAATAGGAAGAAATATATAGCTAGGTCCTAGAATCCTTTTACCAAATTCAATTAGAAGGTGAAAAAGGAAAAGGCTCTTACCAGATATGGCTGCATGAAGAACAGATTCTTTATGAGGCTGCCGAAAGTTAAAATAAACATGGAACCCTCATGGGGAAAAGGGAGCACATATGCTATGAGTGAATATTTCAGAGACAGGCAAACTGGGGGCCATTCTGTCTTTTACCCCTACTGGTCTATTAATCTACTTGTATTTCCTCAGTTTTTATTGTCAAGGTATTATAAATTAGGAAACTTACAAAAGAGAGTATGTAATCTTCTCTGAAATGGCCTGCAGATATGTCACTGTACTAAATGTGTTTCAGATTTAATGAAGCTTTAATGTCCTTTTTAATTTTGCCTGTTTCTGTATCACCAGGGGTCGGGCAAGGCAATCAGCACTCAAGAGGGTGGTTTGGTTTAAAACTAGGAAAAAACTCATTTGCTTATGAGTTGCACTGTATTTTCTTAATTAAATTTACTGAGTAAAATGGTTTAAGTTCAGCCAACCAATGACCTCTGTATGTAGATTTAGATTTATAAATAGGTTAACAGTTAAAGGAAAAAAAAAAAAAAGAATCACAACAAAGCAAACAGATTAGGGCTAAGCCAATAGAAATCTTTGCTCTCTTTATCATCTTTACAAAAGAAGCATTTAAATATAGGCAGCTTAAGTCCAGTTAAAAAAAAAAAGTATATTGAAAAATTGGACTCACATAAGCGCCAGCAATTCATCAAATGACTCTCATATCCTTGTCATTCCCAGGAGGAGATTGGCTCACTTCTAAAAGATTTGGAAAAGTTTTATTATTTTTTTTTTTGGGGGGGGGGCGGGGAGGGTTAGAGGTAGGGCTATGGGAGGGAAAGAATTCTGTTTAATGTTAAATAAAAAAGTGCATTTTAATTTCAAATACTTAAGATTCAGCAAACTGCTAAATACTCTGTTGTGGGAGATTTACTATGTAAAAGGAAGAAAAGCCTGCTCTGAAAACATTTACCAGTTGGGAATACATTTAAATAACAGTAAACCACTAACATTACACTGTAAACTAGGACTGTTCCTAAGTGTCATTTTATTGATCTTTGATTTGTCCAAGCATAATCTATGAAATACTCTTGGGTTAGTAGCATTTGAGTACGTTGGGTTTTCTAATTTAAATAACAAATGTAAGTGTATGTGAGTATGATCATAATATTTGCCAAATATATAACAACTGCATGATAGAAACCTTAGTATATTAATAAAAAGTTAGAAGATATTTATTTACAAAGCAATAAAAATGGCTTCTGTTGGTGATAAGAATAATTATCACCATGAAGTCAAAAATCATAAAGAGGGAAAAAAAAAAACCATACACTCTAGCCAGAAAGTAAATTCAGGACACAAATTCAGGATATGTTTTTGGTGATCAAGTCTCCCACTTAGAATATCAACAATGTGGGAGTAGTTTCAAATTTACAGTTATGCCGAAGAGCACAGGATTTTTTTTACTCTTAATTTAGGCATATCGTATGTTTCTCGGCATAACTGCAAATTGAAAATAAGCATTTTCAATATAGCCAGTCATCTAGCCGAAGGAGGACTTTATAGTCTGAAATGTTCCAAAATTTGTTCTTAATTACCTTGTATACATTTTACACAATTAAACTGCCATCTACGGATTTTGCATTTAGACTGTGCACTGCAGTTAAACCTTCATTTTCTAGAAATGCAGTAGCCACTTTGGAACATTCAGACACAGGGAAACTTTAAAAAATCAGACTTAACTACCAGATTACATAAAATTCCCTAGGTGAGACTTCATCCCAAGACCAATTTACACAGTCCTAGAGAGAGAGTTTAAATCATGTGAAACTATGCTGGTGAAGAACCATAATAAATATTAAATACCTCAAAATCTACCCTAAGATTTTACTTTTCTTTCCATGTATCAATTTCACTGTCCTCTTACTGAAAGGTTTAAAAACAATCCAAAGGATATAACAGCAATTTACCAGTGTTAAAGTGCTTCGGAGGTTAAACTGACAACAAAGAACACAGAAACACAAAGCGTCTTGAAGTAGGGTTTCAATTAAATGTGGAGGATTTAGTAACGCAGGACCCAAAAAAAAAAAAAAGAGTTACAAATTAATTTAATCTTCTGCCTATAGTTTGCAGCTGCACTCCAAAGTGTCTAGGGCTTAAGAACAAAGCCTTGAAAGGCCTCGGAGTGAGGAAAGCTTCAATTTTTAATGTATAACGCCATTAGCTGATAACTTGTGGAATCTGCAACCCCTGTGGAGGGGCATAAGTGCGAGTAACAGAGACTGATGAAGTGACATATTTGTTCATGTCTAGAACTATGAGGAAGAGGGTTATTACTAACACCATCAGGCCCAACAGAAATATGCCCTAATAACCTTTGGGACCTTCCACGTTATCAGTCCTCACTACATCAAATATATTAAAGTCAAAACCTAATTCGCTTTAATTAAAGACAATTAGTTTGTTTTACTATTATTGTTTTAACTTGTATGATATTATAATACGTTGCAAATTAAAGATGGGATAATAAATATAACAAAAGCATCAAACTGTGTACACCTTTCCACCCATGCTTGGTGAAATTAGCTTATTACTGGTTTCTATTTTAAAAAAATCAAGGACATCATCATAAAAAGCGGTGTAGAAACATTTCACTCTGAAAAGAACACAGTGAAACCATGCATGTCCTTCTCTTATTCAATTTATACTTCTTTTCACATAACACTTTCCTATAAGCTCTCAGGATTTCTTTAACACAAACAGAATTATGGCCCAGTGGAGGCACCAGAAGCTTAATTAATTTGCCCAAGGTCATACTACAGGTTGGTGGCAAAGCTTGTTAAATTACTAGGAACTCTGGGCTCTACAGATATTTTGGCAATGGCAAAGGACCCTGGCCACAAAGGCCCCAGAGACTTCTAGTGCAGTGGGTGCAAAAAGCACCAAGTGCTCCCGAGAGCTCGCAAATAACTTTTTCTTTGAGTGGAAGGAGCCTAAATGTGAGGTTCCAATCAGGAGTGCTTCTTAGCATGTGCTAATATTTAAAAAAGAACTACTTGTCCTCACCAGAGTCCACTGACAAAAAGAAAATTTATTTAACTTAAGGACCCTAAACACAGTGGCATAATGAAATAAATCAAGTAATTCTCCATCATTTAGAAGGTCCTGCATTCTATCTCACAGATTACAAATAATAACAGTGAAAAGACAGCATTACAAATAAATGTTTCTAATAGTTTTTTTTTTTTTTTTAAATCAGCAATGGGCTTATTACAGTGGACACTTAAATGGGGGAGAGGGCAACAGTAATTCACACATACAATATCCTAAGCTGTTCCTTTAATTGCTTTATTTGTTTCACTGTTAAAAATGATTGCTTGCTATAGCCTAACCATGAATGCTGAAAAGCATGATACATTGAGGTCTCAACCTGGGCAAACTGTACCTAAACTTACACTTTATTGCAGCTTAGTTCACAATCTTCACCTAATATAGGGTTATATCCCAGTGCAGCAGGAGGATAAATCATCCTGGAATATTACTCTGGCAAAGTTTAGCTGTGACTGGAGCATATGTGCTTTCGAGCCACTGAAGCAAAGGCCCATAAAATACACTAATTACTGGAAGTTATGGTCACTGAGTGATTGATAGCGCTCTGCACGGCAACTTCCTCATTTTCAGCTCTTCTGACGGGGCTCATCCGCCACACAGCAATTATTAATTCATGACCCACCCCTCAGGCACTGGTACCTTTACTTCTAATTCTCCTGCTACCAAACTACTGCTACAGCTGGACACTGTCTTTCTTCATTCTGATGGCTGGGTAAGGATGATAAAAAGTAGATTTCATGCTAAATGCTATTGTTTGAATCTTTAAACATTGCTTGGTCTAATCCTGCTGTCCCCAAACACAATTCTCCTTCCTCTCCTATTTCATTTGCATTGTTTTCTTTTTTTCCTTTAAAAACAGCTACATATGTATATGTATATACATGCATATGTGTATATATGTATATGTGTGTTTGTATGTATGTGTGTGTATATCACTCTATATACTACATTAGACCAAAAACTCTGACTGAATAATTTTTGGTTCAATACTATGGTTTAAATGCGATATATAATTTCAACTAGGTGATAGTAAATATGAAGTGGCTAATTAATTTTTAAAAAAAGAAAGAAAAAAACCCCTCCATTTAAAGAGGCCCACTTTGTCAAAAGCTTTGAAGACACTCTAATCATTCTGAGTTGATTTCCATTAGTGGCTCTACTCCGAGCAATACTAATTAAAATATTTGCTTATAAAACTAAAAGTCTAAAAGTCACTTAAAAACAACTACAAAGGTCCCTTTTTCATGGTGTTCTGTGCATTTAGAAGAAATTCAGTAAGAAGCTCTGAATTAAAATGAGACAAAGTTCAGTCATGACAGATAAAAACATCCTACTTTTCTAACAGAAAAAAAATTAAAATTCTTCAAATTTTTGCACAACTCAAAATACAATACTGAGGGTAGTCTTCCTATCTGGAATCTGAGATGGTGTAACAGATGAATAAATGGGACTCCAAGCTACCTATCTTTTCAGGACTTAGTTCAAATTGTTCCTCTTCTGTTGGGAATCAGTCCCAGAAGATGATTTTGAAGACAATTCACACCACTCCCTGTCTATACCATTCACTGAACAGTGTATGACATCCTACACCTGGTGACAGTTCCTAGTGTTTTACATCTTCCTGTGTCTCTAACTTGTTGAAGGGCAAGCTCTTAAGTCATAAACTTTTATATATTCTCCATGACAGCAGAAATAGTATTCTGCAGTAGGTTGACACCAAGAATTTGTTGATTATGATAACTCCCTGATGATGATGTCTCCTAGAGCATGGAGGTGCACGGTTTGACTGTTTCTAAGCTGCAATAATTTAATGAACATACTATACAAAACTCTTCAGTATAAGTGGTTGATAGGCTGTCTTAACTGGCAAGACCCTCACTGTCAGATATTTAGGCATTATGATTAATTTAGGAGGCTTATTTCTTATTAAAGACTAAAGGGTTGCAAGAAGGAAAAAGATTAGTGTTAACCATCCCCAAATCCATCTCATGTGCTTAATAACCATTTTGATCTTTATCGTAAGAATTGATACCCTTTCAATGTTTATGTGATGCTGACCTGTGTCTTGACAGTGGATAACTTTAATCATAACAGTCCCTAGATACCTGGCTTGAGGGGGTAGAGGAAAGATGTCTCCACAGCGTAACCCAGTCTACGCTTCTTTTTCTAGACATTTCAAAATCAAGGGAGTATAATCAGGTAATGTTCTCATACTTCTGGTGCGTGCGCGCACGCGTGAGAGAGAGAGAGAAGAAAGACACTGATGTCAGCCCTCCCTCTCATCTGCCCAGTCCTATGCATTTCCATTGCATGTTTCCTTTCCTTTCTCCCTAGTCAAGGAGCTCCCGAGGGCAACGTTTATATCTTTACTGCCAGCACAGGGTAGCACTACATAATGTTTACTGATTAGATGTGTTTTTATGTACCCGTTTCCTATTACAGCAGAAGTACTAGAGATTAGGTTGATTTTTGTGTTTTTTTCTTTTTTTTTTTTTTTTAAATAAACTAGGCCTTAGTTTCTGAAAAACAATGGCGATTCTACATTTCAAAATATGGTAAACTGAACCAGCTATAGGGATAGTATAGGTAGTAATCCTGTGAAAAGCAGTCTTGACTAATGAGCAGAGTCACAATAAACTAGTCTTTTCCTTTCTCTAACTTCCTGCTCATTTATATTTATCATTCATCTTTTTTTTTTTTTTTCAAACTACTTGATCTACTTTTCTATAACATAATGGAAGAAGTAGACTTTAATCCAAAGTGAGGATGCATGACTTCTGCTATCTGGTCTAGTCACTTAGACTTTCCTGAAAAAGTCCTTTAATTTCTCTGGATCTCAGTTTCCTTATCTGCCATATGAGAACACTGATGTTATACAGTGGAGCAATCCTGGGTGCCTTAAATTACTGACTTTTCAGTCATGTCCCATCATTGCGGGGAGAAGCTTACATGAGATAACGAATATCAAATGGCTTTAAGTGTTATGTATACATAATGTGTTATGTTATTGCCCTTCTTGTCAGAATGGTACTGAGCAAGATGTTAACAGCTGGGAATAAGAGGAAAGAGCGCTAGACTTCATGTGAGAAGTCCCAGATTCCAGGCTCCCCTGCACAGTGCTGGCTCTGTGCTGTGGGCACATTCCCTCCTGCCTCCGGACTGGGCTTCTTCATTGGTAAGAGGAGGAATCTGATTAACAAGTTCTAAAGTCTCTCTTCTAGTTAAGAAATATTTTGGTCTCTAAATACAATATAAGGTGTGTAAAAGAGTTTCTAAATAAATGCTATGGAAATGGTAAAGTTATTATTATTCAGTTCAGAACCAAAGTATGTAATATGGTCTGTAAGATCTTTGAGAGGATTTTTAAAGCCAATATAGGTCGATAGATTTGAGTATTGACAGAATTCTAGGAGCAGTGGTTTTTATCACTAGATATCTCAAAGATAGGAGCAGTGCTTCCCTAAATTATCACACTCAAACAAGAGTTGACAGGTATCACTAGCAGACTGGCCCCTTCTTATCTTTTAGATCCCGATTCAAAAGTAACTTCACACTGCTCAGTTACCATGATGATATAACACTGTTTATTTCTAACAAGTACCCTTCTTTAAAATGTAGGCTCCATGAAAGCAGGGATTTTGTCAGATTCATTCCCCAAGTGACCGGCAATGTCCCCCAGTGACTAGCACAGTGCTGCCACATAACAGGCACTTGACAAAAATTTTCTGAGTGACTAATGGAAAAAAAAATGTATCTTGTCAAACCTTACACCTGTCTCTTCTAAAAAGCACTTTTTTTTCTTTCCATGAAAACAAAACAAAAAGCTCCAGGACAAGTGGTTATTCAGTCACTACTTAAATGCTCCCAAGAGTTGGGGCACTTTACTCTTAAAGGCAATGATTCCACTGTTGAAGAGGAAGGGTGTAGGGGTCTATCCACTGGAAAGTTTGTCTTTATACTGAATAGAAAACCATGAGATTTTTTTTTGTTAGCTTCACAAAGTTCAGCCTGCCAGTCATAAGGCAGCAGCTTGCCTCTTCTCTGCTGACAATCCTTCAAACATCTGAATATGGGTTGTCAAATGCTTGCTTTGTCTTCTCTTTACTTCTTTATTCTTCATATCAAGACTTTGCCGATTTAATGGTTTTTTTTTTTAAAAGACCAAATTATGTGTGTTTGTGTGCATACACAATTTGGACATGTGCTGCTGTTGGAAAAACTTTAAAAATCGGTCTGAAATCCATCAAAATAATAAAATGGTTAGCTGGGACTGCTAGCACCTGTTCCATCTTGTTTTGTCCATCTCATGGTTGTTCACGACAGTTCTGAACACAAAGCAAGCTCGACAATGCCTCATTCAGTGGGAAACGCTTCACTTTGTCCGCCAGTTTCACATTCACTACAATCACTGACAACCTTGGAAAATGCACATTTAAGCATGGTAATCTGAGACAGCTGGATCCCTTCACAAACCTTGCAAAGGGCTGAACTAGTCAATCCATCATATGCCAAAGGTCATTTAAACAGCTCCCTCTTGCAATAAGTTACAAAAAATTTTAGACCAAAAAAAAAAAAAAGGACAATGGAAAAAATCAAGTTAATTACAGAAAGGGGCGTAAGAACAGAGGAATGAATGGCAGCAACTGTTACATGTTCTTTCCTAAACATTCTTCAACGACGAGGAGGCCCATGACCAGGACTCTAGAATCACACTCCTGCTCACTTTCCTATGCACCCTTCCACTGTAATTTCCTTGGTGTTTGGGTGCTTTCAACTCTGATCCTTTTGCTTCTGATGGTTTTCAGTATAAACTTCGGATCAACAGGTAAGATGTTTCACTAGATGGAGCAGCAGACTAATAATAAGATCCAACTTCCACTCATGTGCGTGACAATAATTGTAAAAAGGAAGAGGAGAAAAGTATCAGTATTTAAGTGGATCATACCAAATGCCAAGTTTTTATGGTCTAGACAGTCTGATAGCAGCTGCTCATAGGGCATCCAAAGCCATCCGTCACCCCTCAGCCCAGGTTCACAATCACCAAGGGCTAGAAAGGCAAACAAAGCCGCAGCTGTAGACCACTAGAGACAGCTGTGTCTCTGGGTGTGTTGTGTGTGTATGTATGTGGTGTGTATGGGGGGGGGTATCGGTTGGGGAATGGGTTCTCCTGTATATTTAGAAGCAGGAACCAAGTCTAGGTAATGTTTCATAATTCTTGTCATCTGGTAACACCCAATACATAAATGAGGGTGTTATTTCAAAGAGAAGCTTACTTCTCAAAGTAACTTCATGGGGTTGTTAATGTTAAATGAAAGGGTTTATAAAAGAGCTGAGAATATTGAAAGTGCCTACTTTCAAAAAAATATGTGTTTACTATTATTATCATCTACCTCCTTCATTGCTATTATCATCATCTACCGCCTTCATTATATTCTTGTAGGTTCAACAAGAAAAGGAAACATGCCTATTTTATTTATCACTGTATCCTCAGGACTTAAAGTGTTTGGCACAAAAAAGGTGCCCAATAAGTATTGAAGAAATGAATGAATTCTAATGTTATCTTCATTTTACAGGTAAGAAACTGACAGTTGGGAGTGGCCAAACGACTTGGCCAAGATCACACTGATTGTTAGGTGGTGGTGCCAACGTATGTGGCTAATCCAAAGTCTGAGCGCTTTAACAGTTCAAGAATTAAAATGACAGCCCTTGAATATGGAAATGATATCATCGAAAGATTTATATACTCTTCATCAAAATTCTTCAGAAGATTCTGTCACGTGTACTGGGCTGGGTGATCCCTGCTACTTTTAATACCTTTATTTTCATTTCACACCTCTTTGTTTGCTTGTAAATGTAGAAGATCACACTTCATTTTCTTGGTATCTAATGAGTCTTATCTGGCACCTATTAAACAACATATGTAAAGGCAAATAGAAAAAGAAGAGATATATTCACGGCTTTTAATATTTCCATAAGATAAGGTAGTTATATTCAACTATGTACTTTTTATGCTAAATTTTCCTTAGGAAAAATTCTATTATAAATATCTATAGAAAAATTTTAAAAAATTACTATTCTCCAATAAAATCTCACTTTTTCTGGGCCAAACCATTAATATAGGTCATTTAGGAAAAAAATAGGTTTTGTTTTTTGTTTTTGCTGAAGGAATACTATGATAGCAATCTCAAATGACATGTAAATATTTCTCGTTATAAAATTAAAACAAAAAGATTTTTCTTGGTGGTTTCCTCTCCTCTGTTTTCTCTATTCTTGTTTTCCATATGTTAGAATTCCTGACCTAGGTCCCTAATTTTCATTTCTCTATTTGGTATTGCTCTTTGAAAATTCCTTTGTTATAGCAGCCTGTTCTTGTTTCCCGGATGCAATATTTTCTCTTACCTCTCTGAGAGTAGTTCATTTGAATTTGTCTCCCCAAGGCCCTCCAAGTTACTTTTTTTTTTTTTTTTTTTTACTTTATTTTAGGTCTCGGTTCTCACCATAAAGGCCTTCCTCAAATATCTTAAGAGTAAGGCACTAAAAATCTGACTGGAAGCATTGTGCTCATTGTGGAGCCTGCTGACTGAGATAACATGATCTGAGTGGGCTGTTTCCTTGGGGAACCCCCAATGCCTGGATCTTTAAGCCTTATTGGTCAGATTTCCCTAGAGAAAGTCTCTTCCAATCTCTTGCCTGAGAGGCTTTCTTGGTTGTCAGTGTCCTAGGAAGCCTGGGAGGTCTCAACATTCAAAATCCGAACTTTCACTCAATGCCTCTGGACTCAGTAATGAGACGCGGTCTTCTACAGTGCCAGGTATCACGTGCTTTATTCTTTCCAAAAACTCTCTACCCAGTCTTGTATTAGGGTTAGGGAGGGCAACTGTCTGCTGTGCTGAGTTAGGGAAAGAATCTGTGAGTCAATTAGCTTAACTGCTTGTCAAACAGACTTTAAAATAATTCTCTTCTCTTTGGTCCCACTTTCGCTCCTAGGTCCAGGTATCTGGTACCACCATTTCCTTAGCCTTTTGGGTGTTTTGCAGTAAATCAGGGTGCTTCTTACTTTCTTTACTGCTGGCTTAAGATTTCAGCGTTCTCAGCTCTAAGTTGGCTGTTCATTGTTGTCCATTTGCTTTCCCACCTTCAAAATTTGGTTGCTCTTATCTCCTTTCCCTTTCATGTTTCTATCTTATGCCTTAAGAAAATCCTTTTACGGTTATTCTTAGTGGAGTCTGAGGTGAGAGTAGCAGCTAAAGTACATATTCCATGCTGTCACCAAATTACTAGCCTTTTTGAACCAAGTAAAAACATTTCAAAAGATAATAACTTTTAAAAGGAGGAGATAATAGCTTAATTTTCTCATTGTGACCTTTGTCCAGAAGCTCTGAAGCAGAGCTTCCATCTAAAGATAAGGAAACAGGCCCGGAGAGATTAAATGACTTATCTAAGAATGTATGGTTTATACTGGTAGAGGTGACATTTGAATCTAGTTCTGATACTCTGGCAAACAGAAAGTCCTTCAAATGCAAAAAATTTGTGATCTATTCAGCAAACATTTACAAGCACTTATGTTAAGGGCTCCATTTGAACTTTAAACTCTGATCTTTATTTTCAGAATCTACTTTAAATCCATTGTAAAAGTATGAAAAAACTGAGCAAAAAGATTTCTTGAATACCCGATAGAGCAGTGGAATTGTGCTAGAGAGAGTAGGGGAATCAACTTGAATCCTATCATAAGGAACCTATGACATTATAATACAAAGTGGAAAATCCACATGCCACAATCAAGATGTAGATGAAGGTCAGAAGAAGTTATTACTTTCCAGCTGGAGAAATCAGAATCAGAGTAATGAAGGACAGATATTTAAATCTTGGGGCAATGAAGAAAAATGAAAGTCCATGTAGAGCAAACAGCATAGTATTTATCCTATGTATTTGTTTTTAACTTGGTAAAGGTAATTCTAAAACTCACAAGAAAAACTCTCTTTGTTAAAACAATAGCACCCATAAAAATCTTCAGAAGATGGTGTTACTTTGATGACGCTGACCTTGTGCGGCTCTCTGAATATGTTCTTCACCTATCTAGAGACATTTTTTCTAAGTCATGGACTTTACTTTCATCATTTAACACATCATTCAAACCACTTCAATAAAACAGTGATCGTGCTGAAGAGGGGTCTCTGAGGACCAGATGACACTCCAATTACCCAACACATTGAGCCAGATTGTTCTATGCCTCGGACTCAAGAGACTGGCAGAGAGAGGAGGCAAACAAAGGCAGAAAGAGTAAGGACCCAAGTGAAAAGAGCAAAATGCATGCGCTAAACATGGGGCTTTCAGTAAGACTCCTGCAGAAAAGCCTGTCAGAAGATTATTTACCACAACCTTACTAAGATTAATAACCCACCAGATAGAACCACAAACTAGAACCTATACTTGTAGTGCAAACTCTGTGAGAATAAGAATATTACAAGACTGGCCTGGTGCCTTTTTAAATGCATATGCATCGTCGTGGGTACTGCAAATGCAAGGAGGAGGGTGTATGTGGACTTATCTTGACCCAAGAAGGGCCAACTGAAAATCCAGCTTTTGCAAATATGACTGTTTACCTCTCACCTACAGTTTTATATTGTGACTCAAATGACACAAAAATATAAATGGAGTAACTAATTAGTGAAAAACAACAGTGGGACTTTCTCTTCAAGCTATTATGTGGGAGAAGAGATAAGCACTGAGCAGCCTGTGAAATTAAGAAATTGTGCCCTACAATGTTTTAGTTACTCCCCACCCTTAAGGATGAAATAAAATCATCAAACTTGGTAAGAAAAAAAAAAAAAAGAAAAGAAAAGCCCTTATTATGTACCACACTCTTTTTAATTTTAAAGTTTCACTCTGACGTCTTGAATAGCAACCACCAGAGGGAACAGACCCAGCCAACTGAACCATTACAAGCTTTCTAGAAGAGTTCAAACAAATATTCTGAGGGCAGGATTATTATTCCCAGTTTATCCTAGTTTAGGAAATTTGTACCCTTATTAATGAGTCTTGCTTTTTTCTTTTCTTTGCTTTTTCCTACTGATTTCTGTTATGAAGGCTCAATGGGGAAGTGCATTTTCATATGGGTTGGTTTCCTCATTATGAAGTGAGCCCACTCAATGCCTACATATGGCAGTGATCTTTATTTGGTTCCATACTAATCCATATAAGAACAAGACATTTAAAGATATGAATTGAAAACCATAAACCAAAAACACAGAAAGGGGACAAATGCTTTCCATTTAGTAAAATTGCTGTGTTCTAGTCAAGCTGAATAATCTCATTTTTTCCCTTAAGGGATATTTCCACCTTTATATTACTTCTGCCACCTCCAAATATTATAGGCAGCTGACAAGATTCTGGAAGAGACCCACTTTATCCCACAGAGGGATGCTGAACTGAGAAGGGGGCAGTTTTGTCCCTAGATAAAAGGTAGTCTGATATTAAAGATTCTTTGCTTAAGGCACAAATGTACCTGTCTATGACTTTTTAAATGGCACATTTTAGTGGCATGTCGCATCATCTTTCATGAAAGAATGTGGCGAGAGGCCTCTTATGACTCCCCATGGGGACAGTGACAGCACATTAACAAGGGAAGGGGCAGCATGCAGCAGGCAAGCAAGGGTGAGATAAGCACATTATTTTAGGAGTTAAAAACAATGATGGCAACCGCATGATTCCTGCATCACCAAACCTCAGGGATGAATCAGGAGTTTACGGGGCAGGGGGTGCTAGGAGGAGGTAGAAAATTCTAGTTCCCATTTTGTCTCTATTTGATTTTTGTGTAATTTCAGGACTTCCTTTGCTCAGTTACCTAAATTTTATCTCATTTGTTTCTTTACCCCTAGCATCCTAGGGGAATAAACTGGTTGAGTCACAACCTTGGAGGAAGGTATTCACACAAACAGGTAGTGAAATGGCCTAGCTGAGAGTTTTCATATTTTGATATATAATCTCTCCTGAAGGGTTTACAGAGATCCACTTTAGAGTGTGCTAGGGGATGGGAAGGGGCTCCTCTATTTTTTCCTCCTTTCACCCAGCAGCAAACTCCCTTCAAGACCAACCCAGCTTAATTGTCAACTCTTGAGAATGGCCCTACCTACCCACACTGTGGTTCAGAGTCCTTCAAAAACATTTTACTAAAGATTTCATGACACTGTTCCAGGCTTTATGGGTCTGTCTTCTCTATCAGAGGCAGGCTTTTCACAGCTTTGAATGCCCTGCTCTCCAAGGCCTAGCACATGATATGTGCTAAAATAATAATTACTGAATGGATGAAAGTTTCGACTCCTCAGAGCACACAACTAGAAAGGGAGTCTTGTTTTGAAAAGTAAAGATAAACAGAAGAGAAGTAATTCTTAAAAGACATTGACTATGTTTCAGAACACAATTCATTACTCAGAATTTAAAAATGTTATTGAGATTCACATTTATATATATATAGTGATTTTAAACAGCATTTATCACATCTACTCCAAGCTTACTGTGGTGAAAAAAAAAAAGAATCTTCACTTTCAGGTGCTTATTTTGCACTAACTTCCCAAACTCTCCAGGTAATATTCTCATTATATCTACCCTCCGGAAGAACCTTCAGTTCTCTTTATTACTGAAACACTCTCAATTTCTCATCCATGGACTCAAGATCTCTCACTCTCCTCCTCTATCACGTATTTTTTGTTATCTTGTACCCGAAGCGAATTTGGTATAAAACACAGGACTTATCACAACCTGACAAGTTATCTGTTTAGTTATCCTTCTGTTTTCTGTCTTTCTCCTCACATTCCACCCCTCACCAAATGCAACTCCATGAGAGTCAAGACTAGAGTGTCCTTTCACTACTATATCCCCACTGTCTACCTAGCAGGCACAGCAGGACCTCAATTTATGAATAAAAAATAAATGTGGAAGAAATGAATGAGGAATATTTATATGTGCTCTAAATCTTAAACTTATCAGTTATGCTCTCTCACAATTTGCTATACCTCTGCCATGCTAGGGAATATCACTGTCTAAGTCACACAACTCTAGAGTTGCTGCAGAAAATTAAGGACAATAACAGACTGTTTAGAGCCATTGACTATTAAGTCTGGAAAAGAGCTTAGAGATCATTATTTTACAGATGAGGAAGCTGAGGCCCAAGGTGAGAGACAGCAGCTCACACAGGGATGCCCAGAAAACCAGTGGCAAATCTAGGTCTTTCGCTTCTAATCTAGGATTCTTAGCTCTACATCATGTAACTTATCAAATGTTCTACACTCTATTGGGTCATTTATTAAATATATCCAATAACAATGATTTGAAACATGCAAAGGGAAATCATATAACAGCAAAGCCTGAACCCTACAAATCAAAAGCACTAGTTCCCCCTCAAACAGGCTAACTCGAAAATCCTTCAGGATTTTGTTGGGAGCATGTGTCTACTACCATTATGGCTAACCTCTCAGCTGATGCACACATATCGTATTTCCTCTTAGATTTCCTTTTATGAAGAAACAGAAGAATATGGTTTAATAAACACTGACTACTTTATTGTTGCTTTCTTTCCAAAGTATGGGTGAATGAAGTCTGAAGATAGTTCCTAACAAATTCAAATGCAGTCATGCATTACAAGCATCACAGAAAAAGTATTTGACCAAAAAAAAAAAGGTTATAAAATTTTGATTGCAACTCTATCTATGAGCTCCTTTCTACTTTTTAAAAAGTCCTCCTTTATCTGAATCAATGTATGTGAAAAACAATTCTTGAAGCACTGATGAGTAACCAGAATATAATATGGTAATTCACATTGATCCAAATGGCCTTCTAATATAAATCGTATGCATTTTTTTTTTATAGATCATGGGTCACTATATAGAAACTGTAGTGCAGAGTTCTATGGGGCTACAGTTAGCATACTAAGATAAAGTCCATGCTATATATAGCTATAAAGAGTAAAGACATTATGTTAAATACATAATTTTACATAATATCCCTTGTCCTCCCCTAGATCATCACACCTTTTCCCCTGACATGTGATATGAGTATATTGGAACAAGGTGGCTGTTTTTTTCCGAAACAAACATATAGAACTTATACATCCAAATGAGTAGGGCTGTACTCTTTAAAGTAATCACCTTTGGAAGTTATATAGGCATTCCAACCTGGCTACCATCACGCAAAATTTTTCTGAAATCTCTCTTTTAGAGCATAGGTTCTCCAGATTCGTGTACATAAGGATCACCCAGGGAACATGTTAATAATACAGATTCTTAGAGATATGAACTTAATTGGTCTTGGATGGAGTTGGGAACCTGTATTTTTAAGAAGCACTCTAGGTTAAGTTTTATACAGGTGATGTGTGAGAAATAGCATTTTAGAATAGTTGGTTCACAAGCCATGTAAGGATGTCAAAGTAATGATTTTAGACTCTGTGTACACATACACATAACACACTGGAGGTTTAATTTTTTCAAAATATTCATTCTTCCTGACAGAACATATTATTGCAGATATGCATAGAAGTACCTATTTACAAAAGACAACATACCTCCATGAAAGAGATTCCTAAGCTCCAGACATCAGAGTGGATTCCATACTGCTCTCCTGAAATTCTTTCAGGCTGTAAGAAAACAGAAGGCTGCTTGTGAGCTGGTGTGAGCTACCCTGGGAAACATATACACTAAGATGAGCTCAGCTAAGGCAAAGAAAAGGAACTGGCAATATCTGCATAGCCCTTTATGAAGAACAAAGCAATTTTTTATGTATATGTGTGTGTATTATGTTGATAATACACAGAAATTATACAGGTAATATTGATATATGTAACCTCGTTGAATCCTTACAAAGTTCCTGTGAAGAAAACTTTATCTTTATTTTACAGATGAAGAAAATGCAGACTCAGATTAGTGAAATAATTTAGATAAAGTCCTACACTGACAAACGAATTGAGACTTGAACCTGGGTCTTCCCTTTACAAATCTAGTGATCTTAGTCGTGGAGTGACAAATTACACAACATTATATGTTATCACTTATTCATACTTTGGGTTCCAGATCACTAGAGATTCTTTCATTTTTAATCTATCTTTTCATTTGGAAATAATTTCAAACTTTAGGGAAGTTGAAAGATTAAGACAAGTACAAAGAACATCCATATTTCCGTTGCCCAGATTCGCCTGCTATTCAATATATTATTCCACTTATCAGAATTTCTGTTGATATGAACCGAGGAACAATTTGAAAGGTCCACTTGGTTCTATTAGTCCTTCAGTCAAAATGTGTGGCAAATACTTAGTCTAAAGAGCTAGTACATGCATATTCTCTACTTCGACAGAATGACTTCATACTGAAGTGGTGCTGCCTGGTCTCTCTGTGCCCCCAGGATCTGGCATTCAGTAGGGTACTCCCTAGAGGTCTTTTGAATGCACACAGGACCAAATGGATAAGAGGTCTCACAGAAGTTTAGAATGGTTGCTCAGTGTTTCAGAGCTAGTCAGGGCAGGGCTGACCTCATAAGCGATCCCTCTTTGCCCCCAGGACACATTCTTTGTATCATCCCTGGAGTTCTGGCAACCGCCATGATCATCATCCTTCAGGAGTTCCCGTGTAAGTCCTTGAGAGCAACCGGGGTCAGGGCCAACCTGGCCCACTGCAGATGGAGTAAGTGGGTATCCATTGTTCACCAGCAAGAGATACACCAGTGGAAGGTGTGGGCCAGATACCCTCAGGTGAGTTGACTCCAGTCCTACATCTTGGGGATTTAGCTTAGCAGAGACCCAGAACTTTGTAACCTCCTTCCTGTTCCCACAAAGCTATCCCAATGTACTTGCTGCCTTCTCCTGGGACTATTTTCCATAAAATTACAGAAAGCCCTGCCCTGAGATAGAAGGATGGACTGTCTTATTTTCCTTCCTTTATTTATTTTTTTAATTTGTAAAACCCCATTCCTACCAAGAATAATTCTTCCCAAGGGCCAAGTGTCATGTGACCATTGCTCCCAGATGCTAACAGACATGGTCATTCCAATCTTCTAATACTTTTTATGTTCTAATCCTTCACACCATTATTTCTCAAATTTCTTGTTCATACATGAATAAACCCATTATCCAACTCTTGCTAGTTCTATAGGTACTAGGATGGATTCATAAAGAACTTGTCAGCTAGTTAGAGGAGTAATGCCATCATCATCATTAACAACATTACTGTGTGCATTTACTGGAGAATTTCTATGTGCCAGGCTTTGTTTTAAGTGCTTTTCATGTATGCCTTATTTTAGATTCATAAATACCCATATTAGATTGGTACAATTATCATCCCCATTTAACAGATGAGGAAAATGAGGCACAGAGAGGTTTAGTTTGCAGCCATTATACAAGGATAGTAACAGCTATCATTTAATGATCACCTAGGATGTGCCAGACATGGCTGGATACTTTACATACTCTATATTTCATAACAATCTTGCAAAATTAGATAAACTGCCCTTGTTTTACAGATGTAAAAACTGAGTTAGTAAGATTAAGTAACTAGTTGAAGTCTAGAGCTATGAATTAGCATTAAGTGTACTGTTCAGCAACTCAGCCTGAATTCAAACCCAGGCATGCCTGCCTACAAAATCAGGGTTCTTCCCGGTGTGTCAAACTGCCCCTAGAATTAGGAGTCAGAAGAGCCAAAATCCAGTATGGATCTAGTCAGTATTTCTTAAAATGCAGTCCTCAGACTAGCCATCACAGACCTGCCCGAGGTGCTTATTACAAATGAAACTCCTGAATCAGAATCTCTGGGGTGGCTCTGGGGATCTTCATTTTAAAAAATAATTTCTCTGGGTGATTCCCTGGCACACTCAGCCCCAGTCACTAAACATGTCCATGTTCCCTACAGAGGCAATGACCTACCTTCCTCCTGTTTAGTGAATGTTTCTTTTAGAGACCCTGTTCAAGGGCCACTTTTTTTTTTTTTTTGGTGAGATCTTCCTTTACTTCTCAGGGAGAACTACTAATTCCTGCCTCTGTATTTCATTAAAATGTTGTTTATAACTTTCATATTAATTTATTGCACTGTGTTGTAATAATCCATTTGCTGGTCTGTATCTCCTAGAGGCAAAGAGAGCATCTTATTCATCTTATACCTAGCACCATGCCTGGCACATAGCTGATATGCAGTCAATGTGTGCTCAATGAAAGCATTGAAAACATGCTTACTGCACGTTGGGTTTAAGCATGAACTAATTATTTAGTTCCCTGGAGCGTTATACTAATATAATTTCCCCACCTATTGCCATTCACATCCATTAAGAACTTCCAGCAAACATGAAAATCCTAAAATCCTCTAGAACTATTAAAGAAATAACCAAATGTTGCCTTCCTCCCTGTCTCTTCTCCCCTGCCTCTCTCCTTCCTTCATTCCACTACCCGACAGTTATCAATATACAACACTTCACATAGAGTGCAGACAAAACAAATAAAAGTGGAACCCACATGCACAATATTTTGGCAGGACCAACAATAAGATTAAATACATTCATAACATTTGCCCACTAAACTACCAAAACAAATGCAAACTGTAAGCTGAAAACAAAGCATAAAAAATTAAATTAAAAAAGAAAAAAATAGAAAAAGTGATAATGGTCACAGATATCAGGTGGCAAATAAGAGAACTCCTTAAGGACAAGATTCTGACAGCCTCTCACTGGAGAAATTATTCTTGCAATAAGCTAACAAAACGAGATTACTGTTGTGATGTAGTGCTTAAGCATGAATGCGCAGCAAAATCAGGTAGCCAGCTCTGTGGGTCTATCCTAAAGAATTCATGTGGTAGATATGTTGTAGTGTATTGTTCAGGAACAATGTACCCAGACCCCTAAATCTGACAGAAGCACAAGATAAGCCCCAATTCATTCTGGATTTGTGGAGCCAGGACTTGATGGCCTGGGGCTGGAAAATTCAAAGCTGTTCTCACAGTGGAAGCCAAGGTGGCCTGCTCTGTCCTCTCCCCTTTGAAACAAAACAAAATCAACCATCAAATACTACACTACTAACAGAATATCTGTGATGGACATTCTGCAGTTAAAAAGCTAAAGCCAGGTTACTTTCTGACATGACAGCTGTCACTACTTATAGAAAGCTAAAAAATAGGGAAAACACAGCTCTCATCTTGTACTGAAGTATAAGTGTAAGGAGAAAAAGCGCTGGTCTGTTCTTAACAATAACAGTAGGGCATGGGGATGATATAAAAAGCAAAGTTTATAGAAGATCTTAAAGGGCATACTCCATTCCTTCCAGCTACCCTCTGTGACTTGGCACTTACGCATGATCCACATTTAGTTAACTCATTCCAGAATTATCTTTATTTATTACATAATACCCTAGGGTTTACTTGTCAAAACCAGGAAGATACCAAGGTATGTCCCTTCTCTCTTCTGATATGAAATTTCTGTTCCAATAGGCTACTCAAAAAACAGAGAAAGTATGCATGAATACTTTAGGTTACTATGTAATCAAAATATATATCACAAACAATGGAGCTTTTCATTTTTTTAGTAGGCAAGATTCTTATGTGGGTAACAGGGCACACTGGTTAGACAAGGGTTCTGGAGTCAGACTGTTCTAATTCAATCTATCTACCAGTTCACTAATTCTCTCTTCTGCTATGTCCAATATGCACCCAAACATTAACTTTTTAATTTTAATCTAGTAGTTTTGTTTGGGATTTTCTCAGACCTACTATGCTACTTTTAATTTGAGATATGACATCTGTGTGCAGCTGTTTCTGCTGCCTCCTGCTCCTGCTTTGTTTTCATGCATGCCTGGTTTTCTTTGACTAATTGCTAGTGTTTGCTCTTGAAAAAAAATATTGAAGAGGTTCTCTGAGGCCTAAGGTTGATGTGCCCACATCAAATTAGTTTTTAACATGAAGCTCCTTTTCTAATTCAGGTCATGTATACAAATACCCAGGGTACAAATCCATGCCAGAGTTCGTCTAAGGCCACAACTTTCCCTATTTGCTTTTACTACTGCTTCTCTAGCTCCAAGAAGCCTTCTGCTCTATTCTCTGGGACTGAGGGAGGAGAAGAAGCTTTAGCTCTTGTTTGCTCTTAAACTGAGAGTTAGCCTCTCAGACTTCCAGCATGATATGAGAAAGACCTCCTCTGAGACCGTTGCCTTAAAGGTACAGCTGCGGTATGGGCAAATGCCTCAGGAATAAGCAGCTTTGGTGTTCCGACATTCTGCTTTCCCCTCTGTTGTGAGATTCTATCTGAAAATTGTCCTGAGAGCTCATCTTTTTAGCTCTTCAGTGCATTTGAGGTGGTTTAAAAAATATTTTAACTAGTGTTTTTCAGCAGGAGAGTTGTCCTAAATAACTTAACCTGCTATTACCAGAAACTAGAAGCTGGTATTCTAATCAAATTTTGACTCTTACTACTTCCTGCTCTGAGACTCTGGGCTAGTTTAAGTTACTTCGCCTTTGGTTTCCACATTTGCAAAATGAAGACAGTTATAATAATACGCATATTTCATGGAGTTATGTGAAGATTAAATGAATCCGTGTGCTTGATTCAGTACATGCCACATGGAAATGCTCAATAAAGGTTAGCCTCCTTCCCATCATCACCACCACAATTACCATCACTGCATGAGCATGGCTAATTAAATTGCATCATGTAGTCTGTATAGGTTTTATTTACGTAAAGATAATTTCCAAGGATAGGAATAGCTTGGGTACAAAAAAATGTCCAGGAGGTAAAAAAAAAAAAAAAAAAAAAAAAAAAAAAAACGTAATTTAGATTGACTTTCTGATCCCAAGGGTCAAGTATTTGAGTAAGAATTTTTCAAAACTTCAGTTAAGCATAATAATCATGTCAAATTTTTATATTTGATCTAAAAAAATACTATAAACAAACCACAATAACAACTGAACAATGGGTTAAAGTTTTAGGGACTTGTATTTTAAAACAGAGTAACATTTTTAGTAAGTAGAATTTTTGAGAAATGGTTTCCTATAAGCCCCCTAAGTCTTCTGAACCCCATTTGTAATCCTTCTGGATAAAATCCTTTCAAAATATAGTTGAAAATCTTTCTTGCTTTGGATTAAAATGTCTGTTGAACTTAATTACCTTTTCCTAAAATGTAATGTGTCCTTGAACATGCCACTTCACTCTCCAGGTCTATCTCCTCATAAGTCCATGATGAGATTTGACAAGATGACTTTCCAAGTATGCTTCCTACATGCTCTATGGCTTAGTGTGCCATTAAGTTGCTATTATTTTTTAATGGCTTAGGGTCTTGGAAGAGCCTTCCTGTCTTTTTCTTAATTATCATTTGCTTGTACCTTACACTTGTTATAGGAGACTGAAGTAAGATTATTTGCATATGCAAGACTATTTCTTTGATTTATTTTCTTTTCAAAATTTGAGCAGCCTGGCTAACTGTATCTGAGTAATCTGGAGGTCTTCTATACCCTACAATAAAATTAAGATACTTAGTATGAAAAAAAATGCTCTCTTATAATTAGTGAATAAATCACATTTGGAATGTGGTTTTTATGAATTCATTCATTTATTTAATACTGCATGAGAAGCGAGATAGACAGAATAAGCAGAATAAACCTTGCCCTGTGAGGTTCACCATCTAGATCTGGAGCAACACAGAACTAATCTGGATATAGTGAGAGGCACAGCAGGAAAGAGTTTAGTCTCTGGAGACAGATTATTTAGGTTTGAATAATGACTTTGGCACTTACTAGCTTTATGAACTTGGGTAAGTCACATAACTTCTCTATCCCACCATTTCCTCACCTGTAAAGTGAGAACATTACCTACCTCATAGGGTTGTTGTGAGAATTTAAAGAGTTAACATGGGTAAGTTTTTATAAGAGTAACTGGCACATAGTGTAAACTGTTAGCTATTATTCTTGTTATCACTGTACAGAAGTATGTATGAATATAAAATGAAGGAAATGGATGTAAAAGGAGGGTGTCACATAATATGACCTTTAATTACATATTCCCACTATTATTTGCCCTCTACCTCACCCCTCCACCACTACCCATGTCACGTAACCTTCTATTTCTAAATTGCTGCTCATCTTTCCACAGTGATATCTCACTTTTAAGTGACCTTTTCACATACTGTTTGAATCATCAAATTCATACATGGTAAGCCTTCTTATTCTCTAAATATATGTTTGGTACAACTTACGTCTTCATTATGTCACACATAATATGGCCATATAAAACATCATGCTTCCTACTTTGCCCATCTCTTATGAAGATTACAGAGTGGTTACACTGTACCTGGTTAACAGCATGGAACATGCTCAGTAAACACTGGTTGATTAATTGAAGGTACTCAGTTTCGGATATAGCTTTCACTGGAATAGATCAGAGGTTGGCATTTTTTTTTCTCTAAAGGGCCAGATACTAAATATTTGTCACTTTGTGGGCCATATGGTCTCTGCTGCAACTGTCATGACTACTCCGCTCTGGCACTGTGGTGCTAAAGCTACCACAGACAATATGTGAACAAGTGGGTATGGCCATGTCCAATAAAACTTTCTTTTTTTAAATTAATTTTTTGTTTTAAAATACTTATTGATTCACAAGAAGTCAAAAAAATTACATATATACTGGGAGGTTTTGTGCATCTTTCATCCAGTTCCCCCCAAGGGTTGCACTACGACACAGTATCATCACCAGGAAACTGACACTGCTACAATCTACAGTTTATTCAGATTTCGGCTTTACATGTACTTGTTCGTACGTGTTTGTATACCACTATGTCATTTTAAAACTTCTTTACAAACAAAGGCAGTAAGTTGAATTTGCCCGGAGAGCTGTAAGTCACTGACGCTTGGCACAGATCCTCACGTAGAACTCAGAGTTACAAAATAGACCAGCTAAAATGAGAAACAACTGCGGTTAACAAAAACAAAACGCCAGACTCAGCAGATAGAAGTCAGGGATGAATACTTATAACGGAATAATAATTTTATTTCCATCTTCCCTCTTTCAACCTCTGACCTCACACGAGTTAGGTAAGGAACATGGCCAATGACAGCCTGCTGAATTGAGCAAAGCTCACTATCAAGGTTGTCACTCTTCGCTTCCTAGGTAACTTAGGCTTTTTACATCCTGAACTATAAAGTTGATGACTAGAAGTCACTCACCCAAGAAATAAAGCAAATTTACCTTTGCTAAATTTCTGAGCTAACATTTTATTATTTTAATCCTCACATTTTCAATTAACAGATGGACGCATCACATTCATCTATAAACAAAAAGGAAAAAAGTAATTTCTTTAATGTACACCTGGGAAAGACAATTGTAATCTGGATTTGTACATTCAGACATAATGCAATTTAATTATTAGAGCAATTTAAAGCTACTAAGAACATGATGGGTAATTGAGAAATTGTTTTATTTATGATTTTTTTTTTTTTTAATCCCAGTGTTCCATATTCTTTCTAAGACTGAAATTATGGCATTTGGCTCACCAATCTTAGCTAACTTTGTAGGACCATGATGATGATTAAGTTTTATAAAAACAGATATGATAACTTCAGAGGTGTGTGTGTGTGTGTGTGTGTGTGCGCGCGCGCGCGTGCATGCACACGCGTATAACATTACCTAGAAAAATGAGAAAGAATGATTTTCTTTAAAAACAATATAAGACCAAAATTATCTATTCTGGTATCTCAATTAAAAAAAATGCTTTGCACTGTTCTGAGAATAAGATACAGGGTTCCACACACAGTAGCATTGTTTAACTTCACGCTATATAAAGACTACTGGAAATGAAATGTACCACCTGAATAAATCTAAAACTCCCAATAAAAAAATCAACTTTAGGATGTTAAAACAAAACTTTGCTCCAAAAATGATACTAGATAAGCTTCATGCTTGTCTCCTTCTCTCCCCAACTCTTGAAGTGACTATGGAAACCAATAAACAAAACGTTTTTATGAACACAATAAATTCTCTTACCTAAAAGGTAGGAAAAGAAAAGGTTAAAGCTAAGTCCATGTTGGTCTTTGAAATAGTTCCATGCTTCTGCTTTTTATTCTTGGTAAATTTATTTCAGTGGAACTAAATAAGTTATCTTACAATAGGCATGATCTAACGAGTAAACAGAATATAGATGTACAAATTTTAAAGAGAATTGCCTGCTAAATCCTTACACTCAGAGATCCATTAGTAAGAGCTGGTCACATAAATAATTTAATTTTGATCTGGTGACAAACCACGTTTGTAGTCCTAGGAAAAAATGACCAATTTTATTGACTGACAATTTGGTATACTTGAGGGGTAATTAAATAAACAATGTAGCAAAGTAACCAATATGCTATAAGTGCAATTTTTCTGTTGGATTAAACTTCAAAACTCAGAATTTCACACTTGAGCCAACCAGTTAGATCAACAAAGTCGTATAAGCTGGTAGCTCCTGTGTAAACCCTAATGTCTTTTAGAAAGATTTAAGAATTGAATCATGACTGAATTGACTTTGTAATTTATGATCTGTTAGGCTAAAGCTTTTGGAATTAATTCAAGAATTATACATTACCAAGTACATAAAGATGTCGGTTTTAAATGTTATTTTTGCATAAGTTTACTTACCGCCATATAAGCATTTGTTCCAACATACGTCTTGGCTATAGAATTCACCAGCTATGAGACAAAACAGTCTGTTAGAACAATATAAAGATAATGTGGAAATAAAATGGGCAATTATTCCTCATTTAACCTACAATCATCATTTCTATAAATCAACTAAAAATTATGTAAAAGGGAACAAATTTATCTACAAAGGCATTAAAAATGATTAAATCTCTTTTCTTTTGAATGTGATTTCTAATTTAAACAAGCACAGCACTACAGTTTATAGCAGATAACCTTAAACAAATTCACTTAAGCAGGATGCTTATCTCTTTAGTATCCCAAACCCGCCTGATATAAAAAGTCAATTTGAAGTAGAATTTGAACATACTCATTTTTTAGTCAAATGGCTGAAGATGTGAATGAAGCCCCATGCGTTACTAGAATGAAACGAACACTAAATACGCTGGAGGGATAACAGACTTTGACAACTCTTAATACAACGATGACCTTCGCTTTGGTCTTCGTGTTTGGCTGGGAGTAAAGGTGGCTGCAATTCAAATCAACATCACAGCATGCTCATAGGTCACTATCACCGGGGTTCTCAGGGGAGGCCCAAAATGGAAATTAATTAAAATTTGTGCTGCACATTGTAATGGCCCTCCACCATTGTTGCTCCCAATATTAATTTTTATTGTGGGCCAGTTGGGCTCCCCAGGCACAGCTCCCACTTTGCCCTCCCTTTTGTCTGGCCAAAACGCTTTCATATCAAAGCTGCATATCAATGAAGTTTGCTATTCGTAAGTAGTAATTACAATATCAGCAGTTTTTACTGTCATTAAACAATGAACAATCATATTCTGATGAAGGAAACTCTCTCGGAGATTAAAAATGAATAACACGCTCCCAGCCGAGGAGAGGATGCAGAGTTCTGTTTGTCTGGCAGCTAGGTGATTTTTCAATCCAGAGAGCAAATTGAAAATAAAAAGATGTTGCAGAGAGGAAAGCAGGCAGAGAGGTAAAAAGAGACCTACCTGAGTGCTAACTCCAAAATCACATAGCTTGACTTGTCCTCTTGTGTTTACCAGCATATTGGAGGGCTTCACATCTAAAAAGGAATGAGAAAAGTCCACGTAACTATTCCATATTTTACAGTGCTTGTTCTAAAATAAAGCGCGCACACACATACCATACCATATTGCAGAAATGACATCATCTGTTCAACCTGGAGGTCTAATCACAGATTTAATGCAAAGAATTTTATCTGGAGGTAAATGTAAGGTCCTAACTCCTTCACTTCCAACCATTCTGATTTCTATAGAAGCAAGAGTTTATTTCGAGCAAAAGTCAAGTAAAACCTTGGCTTCCAACAATCGTAAATACACCTATCATCCTATCCCCAGCTGCTGAGGAAAAGTAGGTAGAAAAGAAAGTGTAATTTTGCAAAGAATTTGCATAAAAGGTTTAGTTTTGCTCTTAGTATGAAACTACTACTCCCAACTAATAAACAGTAAGGCCAAAATGAAGCAAACAAAAAAATTATTCATATGTTGCTGGTTACCGGTCACATCTGAATAAAACAATGAGGAAATGAATGCTGTAATGCTTTTTCTTGATTTTATGTGACAAATGCTACTTTAGATGATACTCAGAAATTGATCTAACAGATGTGTATGTGTGTGTGCATGCATGCACATATCAGTCTTTGTTTCATTTATCCTTCTCTTCCCTCACATCATTTTTGACTGTGTTATAGTTAACAAAAGAATTGACATAGCTTTTGCCAAGGCAGTCAGTCGCTAAATAATGACACAAAGGGTTCCTGTGAAGCATCATCAGTGACAACAATGAGCCTTTCAGGAATTCAGGGAGCCCACAGAAAACACCCAAGCAGGAAGAAAGCACACCATTTTAGATGGTACAGACCAGCACCTGCTTCAGCGTTGCATCATCAATGGTAAAAGTGGTCTGGAATACATAACTTGTTGTACTTAATATAGCATATAATCTTAATTACCCCCAAACTGAACAAGGGACTCTTAATTTTTTATGTAACTTAAAAAGTATATAAATGAATTCATCTTCCCCTTTCCTTTCACTCTGTGAAAGGCTACCCCAACAAAGTATCTTGCACAAGAGTAGGTACTTAATCAAACTTCAAGTTCAAACTTAACAATTATTGAACCCTATGTACTAGATAGGCAACATGCTCAGCACTTTCTCATACGCTAGCTGTTTAGTGTTGCCTGACTGACAGTAGAGTGTAAACTCCATGAAGGGACTTTGTCTCTTCCCAGCCCCTGGAAGAGTGCCGGGTATATCATAAATGCTTAATAATTATTTTTTGAATGGACGAGAAAATGAATGGAAACCATGAACAAACAGTATGATTTCACGTTGATGATTCTGTTTCAGTGATCAAGGGGTAGCTGTAGAACATGTTTCTGGAGCACACTCTTCAGATAACACACATTCCTTTGAACGGGAGCAGGGGGGTGTCTCTTTTTGAATACAAGTTTGTAGGCCTAAGCAGGTGTAAGGTCTTATACCAACTCATCTCTTTGCCTTCAGTTTCCCCAATTTCAATACAAATCTTACACTACCAACATATTAAATGTAGCACTTTCACTAAACCATGTCTCTTCTTGAGGAGGAAGTTAAATATTCTCTGACACCTCCCCTTACCACCAAAATATGAACTCCTTTAGAGTTGTGCTTTCAAATGTGCCCCAGTATTTAGTACAATACATACACATCATAGATAGATGCAGGAGACAGACACTCAATGTTTGCTGAACTGAAAGAAATATTAGACTCTACATAGCCTGGTCTAATTATAGGACCTCAACTTTGAATGTTTGTCTTTTCAATGATCTGCTTTTATGTACTGACACCCTTAAACCACTTTTAAGCTACCACATCAGATGGAGAAGTTAATGAACAAATATTTTGAGCTCCTAAAGGAGCTGCCTGGAAATCACAAGGCGTGTTAAATTGAACAAATTTTTAGCTTTAATCAGACATGCATTTGATTAAGTGGATCAATAGAGAGAAAAAATAAAACCACAAAATTGCTAGATTATATTCTAAAAGTCAAGGTATAAGAACTTTACTGAATTTTTCAGCTCTCTAATAATACCTCTAACTTACGTGTAAGCCTACTGTGAGATTTATGCACATTTACCTTTCAGTCTAATTTTCAGTAATACTTTATGCATGAAAATAGTAGTCTTTCAGTCATCTTAAAACCAACCTTTGTATTCAAACTAGACTGTTTTAATTATTGTCTTGTGGGGAAAAAAACCCAACCCAAACAACCCCATCACTAAGCCTTTGTTCAGGCTATATGTTCTCTTCTCCCTCCTCACCGCAGGCTATAAACCTTTCCTTAGTATTCTGACTGAATCCTGCCCATTTTCAGCTCAGGTACCCTGCCTCCCTATTGCCCTAACTACTCAGGCCATCAAAGTCACTGCTCTCTTCGAAATGCTAAATCATTTACTATTTATTATCTGTACTATTTGTTTGAAACTGAGCATATAACATTTTTCTACTAGTAGTTACTTACTGTTATAGGTATCACCACCCCAACTAATAAGTTTACAGGGTAGGAATATGCTTTATACATCTTTGAATGTACTCCTTCCGAGCACAGTATCTTGCTCACTAGGTGGTTTTTTAAATAACATACTAAATTTGCGATTAAGTACCCCTTTCCCTATCAACATATAGAGACATCATTTGAACATAACAGATCCCTTTAAATAAAACCAGTAGAATGAGGTTAGGAGACAAGAGATCTGAGTTTTAGTCGTTTTTGTCCTGCCACAAACTTGGTATGTGATTTTTAAGTTTCCACCTCTGTAGAGAAATAATAGTAGCCACTGTGTTGACCTTAAAGAACTGTGAGTATTAGATGATATAATGAATACAAATTCACTTTTTTAAACTGTCAAACACTCTAATTATAAAGTGTTATTATTATCAATTTTGTGTAGCTTGAAAATCAACCAAGTTACAAAAAATGGTATATTTTATTATATACCACTATTGCAGAGGGAATTATTTCTATCACTATTATACAAATTTAAGTTGAATTTGAGAAAATACTAGCTGAAAGAAAATAATTTCCAAAGCTCAATAATTAGAACTAGAAAACCAATTTGGAGGCATTTTTGCCAGACCATATGGCCTCATTCCTCAACAAAGCTACTGAACTGGTCTTATTTTTATGTTTGCTCTGCTATTGTCTGTGTTGAACACAGCAGCTAATGTGATCCTTTTAAAACTTAAATCAGACTATGTCACTTCTCTCCCTAAAACCTCCATGGGCTTCCCAACTCAGTGAAAAATACGAAGTCCTCATAATAATCTTTACGACCTTCTACGAGCTGGCCCCCTACTACCTTGTGCTCTCCTTCCTACCCCGCTCTCTGCCCATTCTGTTTCATCTTATATCCCAGGAATGCTCCTGCTTTGGAGCCTCATATCTCTGGAACACTCTGCTCTGATATATGTGCATGGCTTGCTCCTTGACTTCTTTTAGGCTTCTGCTTAAATATTACCTTCTTAAGAGAAGCCTTCCCAACCACCCAGTATGAACAGTAGTACCTTCTCATCCCAGCTATCTCTTCCTTCTGCCTTGTTTCAATGTTCTTAACATTTAGCACCACCAACATACTGTATCTGCGAAAGTAAATCTGTTCCCTCACAGTTCTCCCCACGTGAAGGGAAGCTCCGTGACGCAGAGACTTTGTTTTGTTATAAAATGGCTTTCTAGGATTTACAATATATTTCTTTAATTTCTTAAAGCCTAATTTCAAATAATAATTAGGATTTTCATTTATAATTTAAGAACCTTACAATAGCGTAGTTTTCCTCCAATCCTTTGTGCTACTGTTTATTATATCTTACCTCTACATGTCTTTTAAGTTCCACAATACACTGTCATTATTTCTGCTTTAAATAATTATCTTTTCGAGAAATTTAAAAGTAAGAAAAAAAGCCTTTTATATGTCAATATGTTTACCATTGCTGGTGCTATTGTGCAGGTCTAACCATCTATCTGGTTATCAATTTCTTTCTGCTCTAAATAATTTTCTTTAATATTTTTTATAATGTTCGTCTATTAATAATTCACTCTGCTTTGGTTGCCTGAAAAAGTCTTTATTTAGTGGTTATTTTTGAAAAACATATTTACTAAATATAGGAATCTGGGTTGACAGGATTTTCCCCCAATATTTCAAAGATGTCTTTCTTGTATCTCCTGGCATGTATAGCTTTTTGTTATTTGTATTTTTGTTTCTTTTTCTGTATTGTTTTCTTTATTAAAAATGTTTTAAATCACTTGCTTTCAAATTTTTTATTTTGATATGCTTTGGCATGGTTTTGCGTTTATCCTGGTTAGGGTTTGTGGACCTTCTTAGATCTATGGGTTTTGGTTTCATCAAATTTGAAAAGTTGGGGGCCATTGTTCCTTAAAATTATTTTTTGTTCCCTTTTCTCACTCAATTTCTTCCAAGACTCTAGTTACACATATACCTAGACTTCTTGATACTGTCTCAAAGGTCCCTGAGGCTTTGCTCATTTTTTTAGTCTCTTTTTTCCTTTGTAGTAATTTTGGATAATTTGTTATTTCTAAAATCAACATTATTGATCATTTCTTCTGTAGTATCTAATCTATTGTTAATTTTATTAAGTGATATTTTAATTTCAGATGTTTACATCTCTAGATATTTCTTTTTTTTATGTCTTCCATTTCTCTCCTCATGATACTCATGTTTTCCTTAAAATCCTTGAGTATACATATGTTATATATAATAACTACTTTAAAATCCTTGTCTGCTAAGTCCATTATCTCGGGGTGGGAGGTCCTATTTCTACTGACTGATTTCACTCCTAACTCCTAGTAATAAATTTTCATCTGTCTTAGAACAATAATTCTCTGTTCACCTACTAATTTTTATTTGGATGCCAAATATAAATCTTATGTTTGCTGGGTGCTGAATTTTGTTATCGTCCTTTAATGAGGATTTGATACTGACAGGTAGTTAACTTACTTGCAGATAACCAGATTATTTTGAGGCTTAGAGTTTTTATTTATAGAGAGCCTAGAGTAACCCTCTTCTCTAGGGTTTAGTGCCATTATTAAAGAATGGCCTTTCTAAAGTCTCAATGAATGCTCCAATGTATTCGACGAGGTCCCTCTACTCTGGCTGGTTGGAATTTTTAAATTCCCAACCTGTGTAAACTTTGGGAATTGTTTAGCTTATAGCTCTCCAGAAATTTTCTTTCCCAGTGGTTCGTTGTCTAGCTTTATAAGATGTCACCCTCTGAATGTGGACGTTGATACCTGGCGAAACACTCAAGGAGGTTCTTATACAATTTCTCGAGTCCTTTTCCTGCAGAGTTTCTGCCTCTCTAGGACTCTGCCCTATACATTCTAGCCATTTTGGCCTTCTTTATCTCCAAACTCTGTCTCTTCACTTCAGGTCAGTAAGAACTTTGGGGTCCTGTACTGCTTATCTAACATCTGAAAACAGATGGTTCATAAAAATTCATTGTTTTCCAGTAGTTTTAAATGAAGGGTAAGTCTCATAGCAGTGATTCCTTTCTAGGCAGAAGTGGAAATAGCCCTTTATTTTAAAATTCTTGTTTTTTTGTCATTTGTTCATTGTTTTGATTTTATACCATAAGCTGCCTCAAATTCTTTTTTGATATTAAGGTTTTATTTAGTTAGGCTAAATGTGAATTCATGTGGCACAATTTTAAGCAAATGAAATTTCTTTAAACATTGGAATGAGGAAAGCTCCTGTGATTCGTTTCACTTCATCTGAATAAAATACTCCAGTTATGTGAGGTATAAACAATCTTAGTACACACTGTACTTAGTACTTTCAAGTCTTCATTTAAAACATGTAAACACTACAACTCTCAAGAATAGCTCCAGGAATACTAAAATTATTTCATTTCTTTTCTTTTCTTTTTGGTTTGTTTTCAGTGTCACTAAAGCCATAAACAATAGTGCAATAGATTAGGGAGAAAAATTACTTTTAAGTAGATAGTTATATTTGTGCTTATTTTAATGCAAAATCACGTTATAGAAAACAAGCAACAACTGAAGGCATACAGCTTTTCATTCAGCTCACTTAAAAATGTTATAGCCTTTCTTCTGTAAGCAAAGCACAGAAAAGATGAGTCATTAAAGTGACTGATTATAAATGGCAATCATCAGGGCAGATGTAAGTCATTTTGGTTTAATCAGGCCATTAATTATTAGGGTTTATCAATTAGTTTTATTGAAGGCAAGGGAGCTTAAATGAATACTAGGGCATTGATTTTAACTAAGACATTTTCTTAAAGAAAATACAAATGAGGTGTGCAGAATCCTGAAATTACAGATTCTTTTCAGACCACTGAAAAGAAATAAGCTTTGTCTAATGTAAAACATAAGTCTATAATGAAAAACCAAATTAACTCTAATTCCCTTTGTATTACATATAAATATCATGTTTTGGTGTTTCCTAATTTGAAGTTTGGTTTTAATCTATTTTGTCCGAGAGGTCGATATCACATTGGAGAAAGTGAGATAAAGGTACAATGCAAAGTGATCCATTTTTAATATCAGAATATCAGATATCTCTTATCTTCTGTTATTTTAGGGAAAAAAAAATCAGTCATTTTATGTAGAGAGACTTTTATAAGAGTTAGAATAGATTCTTGGTCTGATCCTTTTCAGAGGAAGCAGTAGAAACGATGTGAGAAGCGAGAGAGAGAGAGAGAGAGAGAGAGAGAGAGAGAGAGAGAGAGAGAGAGAGAGAGAGAGATAGATACAAGATCGAGGGTGATATCTAATCTTCCTACACTGATAAGGTTGTCATGAGAATTAAGTGAAACTGTGTGCTTAGCAGTGCCTGTCACAGAGCTGGAACTCAATGAATTGTTGAATGAATAAAATTAATGGGAGAAACATTTTGTAAACTTAGATGTACTATACATATTGGAAGCTACTGCTTTGTTGAACTGGAAATGACAAGGACTCTCACCCTAGAAAATCAAGATGTGGATAATCTAACATACTGGACCAGACCCAAATGCTAAATAAAGTTCACTTTCATTCTATGAGTTCCAGTGTGAAGGCAGGCTTCTTCTAGAATGTTACATACTATTCAAAGAAGAGTGAACAATTACCCATTCCCAACATGTGTCTCCTGTTACAATATTTTGCCACTCCTTCAGTGAGATTTCAGAGTAAGCTGGGTTTATTAATGATGATGTAATGAATATCTGAGTTGTAGAGTAAGAGCCCATATAGATAATAGGTAGTTATGATGCAGTTCTCTTTAATGATTTGAGATGCTTAGAAGGTTAGAAAAATATCAGAGTGGGAAAAATGAAGGAACTTACAAATAGGGTCTTACGTAATACAGAAGATAATAGGTTTTCTACAGGAGCCTGTAACTGAATAAAAATCAGCCTTAAAGTGCCTTTAAACTTATCATATAAACTTTGTCATCAGTTTCCTATTCTATCTTTAACAAAATATGAAATATCGGGTAATTATGCTGATCATATACTATGTATCAATGGTAAATGGTTATTTCTTCTCAAACTGATGTGTACTTAATGACCTGATTCACTGTGGTTACAAATAATTAAAGGAAGATGTCAACAACCCCCAGTTATCTACTCAAGAGAAATGAAAATGTAGAACCAAATAAAGACTTGTTCATGAACAGCAGCATTATTAATAATAGCTCCAAACTGGATATGATCTAAATGTCCCTCTATTAAAATGAATGGACAAAATGTGACATATCCATAGAATAGACTATTATTTCACAATAAAGAGGAATGGAAAGACTGTAATAAAGACAAAAAATGCCATTACGTATTAATAAATGGGTCAATCCAACAAGAAGGTATAAGATTTAAAAATATTTATGCACTCAAAATAGGAACACTTAAATAAAGGAAATATTAATAGACCTAAAGGGAAAAATAGACACCACTACAATAAAAGTAGGAAACTTTACTATCCCACTTACACCAATAAATAGATAATCCAGAAAGAAAATCAGTAAAGTAAAAATAGCTTTAAATGACACATTAGAGCAAGTGGACTTAACAGGTATATATATATACAGAACATCCCATCCAAAAGCAACATTATACATTCTACAAAACAAGTCTTAACAAATTTAAAAAGACTGAAATCATAATAAGCATTTTTTCTGAGCAATGGTATGAAACTATACACCGGATACAAGAAAACTGGAAAATTCACAAATATGTGGAGACTAAACAACATGCTACTAACAACCAATAAGTTCATGAAGAAATCAAAAGAGAAATAAAAAAAATACCTTGAGACAAATTAAAATGGAAATACAAAATACCAAAACTTACGGGATGTAGCAAAAGCAGCTCTCAGAGGGAAGTTCATAGCACAAATGCCTACTTCAAGAAACAAATAAACAAAAATCTCAAATAACCTAATTTTATTCCTTAAGTAACTAGAAAAAGAACAAAGTCAAAAGTTAGTAGAAAGGAGGTAATAACAAAGATCAGAGCAGAAATAAATAAAATAGAAACTAAAAAGACAACAGAAAAGATCAGTGAAACCAAGAGCTGGTTCTTTAAAAAAATAAACAAAATTGAAAAACCTTTAGCAAGACTTACCCATAAAAAAGAAAGGGGGCTCAAGTAAATAAAATCAGAAATGAAAGAGATGTTAAAACTGATACACAGAAATACAAAAGATCATAAGAGACTATTACAAACAATTAAATGACAATGAAACAGACAATATATTACAAATGGATAAATTCCTAGAAACCTACAATCTTCCAAGAATGAAACATGAAGAAACAGAAAATTTAAACTCAACAATTACTAGTAGCATGATTGAATCAGTAATTTAAAAACTCTACAAACAAAAGTCCAGGATCTGACAGCTTTAGATAGTGAATTCTACTAAACATTCAAAGAAAATATCAATCCATTTCAAACTCTTTCAAAAAACAGAAGAGGAGGAAACACTTCCAAACTCATTTCATTAAGGTAGGATTACCTTGATACCAAAACCAGACAAGGATGCTGAGAAAAGAAAATTACAGCCAAATGTCATCGATGAACATAGATACAAAAATCCTCAACAAAATATTAACAAACCTAATTCAACAATACATTAAAAAGATCATACACTATGATCAAGTGGGATTTATTCCAGGGGTGCAGGGATGGTTCAACATCCATAAATCAGCCAATATGAAACACAACAGTCATAAAATGAAAGATAAAAATCCTATGATCATATCAATAGATGCAGGAAAAGCATTTGACAAAATTAGACATCCATTTATGATTGAAAAAAACTCTCAACAAAGTGGGTACAGAGGGGACAGGCCTCGACATAATAAAGATTATATATAAGTCTACAAGTAACATCATACTTAATGGTGAAACACTGAAAGTTTTGCCCTAAGATCAGAAAGAATACCAGGATGCCCACTTTCACCACTTTTATTCAACGCAGTATTGGAAATCGTAGGCAGAGTAATTAAGGAAGGAAAAAAAAAAAAAAGAACCAAATTGAAAATGAGTAAGTAAAACTGTTACCATTTGCAGATAACATGATACTATGAAGAGAAAACCCTAAAGACCAAAAAACTGTAGAACTTAATAAATGAATTCAGTAAAGTTGCAAAATAAGAAATCACTATACAGAATCTCCCGCATTTCTAAACACTAAACACAAACTATCGGAAAGAGAAATTTTTAAAAATTTTCAATTGTATCAAAAAAAAAAAAAAAACCTAGGAGTCAATTTAACCAAGGTAGTGAAAGACCTATACCATAAAAACTGTAAGCCACTGATAGAATAAACTGAAGAACACAAATAAATGGAAAGATATTCTGTGCTCATGGACTGAAAGAATTAATACTGTTAAAATGTCCTTACTACTTAAAGTAACCTACAGATTCAATGTAATCCTTACCAAAATTCCAATGTCATTTTTCACAGAAATAAAACAAATACTAAAACGTGTATGAAACCACAAACAGCCAAAGTAATATCAAGAAAGAAAAACAAATCTGAAGGCATCATGCTCCCTGATTTCAAACTATATTAAAAATTAGTAATATAAACAGTAGAGTATTGGCATAAAAACAGATGCATAGATAGATCAAAGGAACAGAATAGAGAGCCCAAATATAAACCCATGCATATATGGTCAATTAATTTGTGACAAAGAAGCCAAGAATACGCAGTGAGGAAGAAGAGTCTCTTCAAAAATGGTGTTGCGAAAACTGGACAGCCACATGCAAAAGAATGAAATTGGAGCACTATCTTACCATACACAAAAATTAACTCAAAATAGATTAAAGACTTGAAAGCAAGACCTTAAAGTATAAAATTCCTAGAAGAAAACGTAGGCAGTAATAAGTTCCTTGATAGGAGGTCTTGGCAATAGTATTTTGGATTCGACACTAAAAGCAAAGGCAACAAAAGCAAAAATAAAAAAATGAGACTACATCAAACTAAGGTTTCTGCACAGCAAAGGAAACCATCAACAAAATGGAAAGGGAATCTACTGAAGGGGAGAAAATATTTGCAGAATGTATATCTAACAAGTGCTTAATATCTAAAATATATAAAGAACTCAGACAACTTAATAGTAAAAACAAACAAACAATCCCAAGCAGTCCAATTAAAAAATGGGCAGAGGATCGATCTGAATAAGATATTTTTCTAAAGAAGACATACAGATAGCCAACAGGTACATGGAAAGATGCTCACTATCACTAATTATCAGGGAAATACAAATAAAATCCACATTGAGATATCACTTCAGACCTGTTAGAATGGCTATTATATATATAAAAGAAAAGAAATAACAAGTGTTGGCGAAGATGTGAAGAAAAGAATCTTTGTGCACTGGTGGGAATATAAATTGGTGCAGCCACCATAGGCAAGAGTGTGAAGTTTCCACAAAAAAATTAAAAATACAAGTGCCACATGATCCAGTAATCTCACTTTTGGGTATTTAGCCAAAGAAAGTGAAAACCTTAACTCAAAAGATATATGCACCCCCAAGTTCACTGCAGCATTATTTATAATATCCAAGATATGGAAACAACCTTACATGTCCATTGAGAGATGAATGAACAAAGAAGATGCAGTATATACACACACAAGAATATTATTCAGCTATAAAAAAGAATGAAGTCTTGTCGTTTAAGACAACATTGATGGACCAACCTAGAAGGTTTTATGCTAAGTGAAATAAGTCAACCAGAGAAAGACAAATAACTATATGTAAACTCCCCCATAAAAAACCAAACCAAACCAAAAAAAAATACACCATCAAGCTCATAGACAGAGAGAGCAGACTGGTGGTTGCCAGAGGTGAGAGGTTGAAGTGTGTGAGTGTGTGTGTGTGTGTGTGTGTGTGTGTGTGTGTGTGTAAAACTTCTAGTATAAGATAAATTAAGTCACAGGGATGTAATGTACAGCATGGTGACTATAGTTATCACCTGTCTGAAAGTTTCTAAGGGGGTAAATCTTAAAATTTCTCATCACAGTAAAAACATTCTGTACCTATATATGGCAAACTAGATTTATTGTGGTGATCATTTTGCAATATGTACAAATATCAAATCACCATGGTGCACACCTGAAACCAATATAATATGTATCAATTATATCTCAATAAAAAAATAGATATTTGAAAAATAAGGAATCGACTGCTGAGACTTGCTATAACATGGGTGAAACTCAAAGACATGCTAAATGAAAGAAGTAAAATAGAGAAGGCAAATCTATAAAGTCAGGAAATAGATTAGCAGTCCCTGGGGATAGGGCTGGGAACAGGAACTGACTGCAAATGGGCATGAGGACATTTTTCGGGGGTGATGGAAATGTTCTAAAATGGATTATGATGATGGTTGTACAAATCTTTAACTAAAATTCTTTGAATCACAAACTTAAAATGAGTTTTAAGATGTTAGTTACATATTAATAAAGCTATTTAAAAAAATCTGCCTCAAACGCAATTTGACTTATTAATTTGTCCATAATTTTTCAGGTGCTTTATGGTCACTGAGGGGCCACCTTCTCACTCTATTTATAACAAAATGCGAAAAATCAATTAATTACATTGATCACATATATCAATGGTAAATTAGTTATTCCCTCTCAAAAATGATATACACTAGGAAGCCTGATTATGCTATTTAAAGAAATACTGATTTTTAGATGTCACTTTTGTGTTTTTAAATGTTTTCCCCAAAATGACTAAGGCGATGTATATAAAATGCAAAAGCAACTGATTCAAACATGAAAAATCTGGTCAAGCAACCACAGTTGTCTCAATAACCTCTGGTAACTGTTCTAACTGATTTTCAGGCTGGACTGACTTTTTTTTTTCACTGAATTGACCAAATTGACTGTGGAAATTGGTATCATGTTGAGACAACCCATGTTGCCACCCATAACTGCCTCATGCCGGAAACTGTATCTTCACGCATGCTGCATCAATTAGCCATTAAACAATCCACATAAACAGCATCAAGCTGAAGCTTGCTAATAAAGGCCAGAGCCCACCAGAGCATGTGGTTTCTGCTGCTCTTCACAAAAGGGGCCTCCGCCCACTGCCCAAGCCCCACCCCCGACACAATCCGGGTCAGAGTGGGAAGCTATCCTCTGTTAGGCTGGGTGCCCAGGAGGCCTTTCTAAATAGACAAATAAAAGCTCTTTCACAAAACTACAGTTGGAGTTACCCAACGTGCTTTGCATAGGGACCTATACATCAATTTCCTGGTAAGATTAGTTCTAAAGAAAATTGTGACTTTGTAAGGCATGCTTCTGCTTGTCAGAAAAGGAAAAACAGGCAAATTGAAGATTCCCTTTTTATTGTGATCTATTCATATTAGGTGTTGGTAGTATCTCCCCCTTCTCCCTTTTGGTCTGTCTTGTTTTATACTTAAAATATTTAATTTGCTCTGTGCTTCCATGTGTTAAGCCTCTGAATGCTTTTAGAAATAGGCATAGTACAGTTCTTAAGGAAACATGAGTTCAGTTTTAAAATATGGCATGCGCCTCTGTTGTGAGAGGATCACAGAAGCAGAAATAAACTTCTCTTCAACTCCTTCCCTAAACAAAGCAATCACACTGTTTTGCTTGAATGTCGGAAGCCACTCACTCAGATTACCAGGAGCCAGAGGACACATTATCAGGTTTCCATTCTTAGCAACCTCTCCTAACACTGTGCCAGGGTGCTTCAGCAACCTTCTTTCATTATGCTTAATTGTCTTATGAAAAGACAATAACTAATATATCTATCTAGTTATTTCTTGGGGACTGCATTCTAATGAATGAGAACAGCAGGTACAATTAAATATAGACTATGCTGACATTCTGCATTACGAATTCATCTGTGCACAACAGGAACACACTTAAGAGAAAACCACAATGCAATATAAAAGTTATTCTAATCATTTCATCACATAATAAAGGGTAGGTCATCCAAATATTCTTGCAAAAGCCTTAAATAAAATTAAGTAGCATAATTAGCCATCCTAAATAGCAGCAATTGTTTACAGTCTCATGATTCTGCTGAGAATGGAGGTATCAAACATGTATGATAAAGGCAGGAGACATGCACATTTTGAAGGCTAACCCCAAGGGCAAAAAGGCCTGGGTTTCTTAATTCTGCCTTTCCTCAATCTTTTCACTGTAAATAAAGGAGATTCTCTTCTAATGTGGGGGATCTTAAGAGTCCTACTTGGCAACATGTACATATTCTGGTCTGTGTATGGAAAACTCCAGGTATGAAGAAACACATTCCTGGGAGTCAGAAGGAATCTGTACTCTGCCCCAGTTCTAAAATAACCTACTTTCTAAATATCACCAATTTAAGACTCTTACTGACTACAAAAGCCTTTCAAAGAGAAAGACAAAAAAAGTGGACTACTACATTAAATGCATGAAAAAGTTTAAGATACATTTAAGATACATTTTGATTGTAGACTTGATTTGGAGCCATAGGTGCAGAAGACCAACTCTGGTAAATTGTTCTAAACAAACAAAAATTATAGCAGATAACCTTTCTTTGGCACTTGCTACAGGCCAAGCACCAGGCTAGATGCCTTACTGTCTCATTTAATTTTCATTATAACCCTTGAGTTAGGTACTGTTATTAAATCCATTTTACAGATGAATAAGTCGAGGTGCAAATTAATAAAAGTAGCTGTCCAAAGCCACACGACTAGAGTCTACATTATTAACTCTTAAGCCTTAACAAACTGCATTATATTTATGAGATAAAGCTCATCTGAATTAATGGGCTGGATTATTATCCTAGCTTTAGCATTGAAGCTGGCTGAGGAGTATATTTTTCTGCTTCTCACAGAAAAATAGATATAGGAGGGAAGTTTGGGGAAGGTTCTAACAATTCTCTCAATCTCTTGCTGTTTCTCTTGAGAAGCACGTATTTAAACTATAATAACAGCTATTATGTGCCAGCTACAGTACTCTGACCTCAGAGGTTAAGGAACTCACACAAGGTCATAAAGTTGAGTTGAATAAAGAGGCAGAAGCAGGACTTAAGCCTGGGTCTGACCGTAAAACTAGAGCTCTTCCATTAGACTACCAACAACTTACTGCCTTTCTTATCACTAGGTTTTTTAGCTTTTTTCCAATTAGAGTTGACGTTCAATATTATTTTAATTAGTTTCAGGTGTACAGTATAGTGGTTACACATTTATATCATTTACAAAGTGACCCTCCCCCTCGCTCCCGGATTAGTCTAGTACCCGTCTGGCATTCTACAAAGTTATTACAATATTATTGACTATATTTCCTATTCTGTACTTCACATCCCATGACTATTTTGTAACTACCAATTTGTATTTCTTAATCCCTACACCTTTTTCACCCAGCCCTCCAACTCCTCCCATCTGGAAACCATCAGTCTGTTCTCTGTATCTATGAGTATGTTTTGTTTTTTTTGTTGTTTATTTTGTTCTTTAGATTTCATAGTTAAGTGAGATCATATGGTATTTGTCTTTCTCTGTCTAACTTATTTCACTTAGCATAACCCTCTCAGTCCATCCATGTTGTTGTAAATGGTAAGATTCATTGATTTTATGGTATTTCATTGGCATCACCTCACACCTCTCAGAATGGCTATCATCAATACATCCAGAAACAGGTGTTGGCGAGGATCTGGAGAAAAGAGAACACGTGCACACTGTCGGTGGCACTGCAAATTGATATAGCCACTAAGGAAAACAGTTTGAAGGTTCCGCAAAAAAATTATGACCCAGCAATTCACTTCTGGGTACTTATCCAAAGACATCCAAAACACTAATTTAAAAAGATATATGCACTCCTATGCTTTTTTGCCTTTTTGAACCTTAGTTTTCTCATCTAAAATGGGAATACAATGATACTTTCTTTGCAAGGTTATCATGAAGCTTAAATAATATACAAAAAAGATCTAATGCAGTGGTACAGAGGAGGCACTTAATGACTGATAAGAACAATTATTATTGCACCCAATATAGAACTTGAACTTCCAACAGCAAAAGAATGGATTTGATTTCCATGGTGCTCACCACCTTAAACCTTGCCTTTGAATAAGGGGACAGATGTGGAGAAGTCTTCTAACTGCTAAACATTCTTGGTAGAGTGCTCTATCTGAGGATAAATATTTTACTTTACTACCAAGAAAGGAGAACAAAGGATAATTTTCAATTAAGACACATTACAAAAAAAATATGCATTTGGCCTACAATCAGTGTCATAAACTAACTGTGGCCTCCAACCTCTACCAACAGAAATGACTCATCATATAGCTATTCTCCCTCTTCCTCTGATGAGCTCCCACACTGCATGATCTGCTTAAGAGACAAAGCCATAATCAGAGCTATCTGTGGGGCCTGGTGAATGAAACATTCATCAGATCACATGCAGAGTGCATCTTGCTGGGTGGTTGGACAGGGGGTCACCATAAAGGTAAGAGGCTCACTTTAGGGTACCATAAAGACCTGTGAGTCAAACACACAGTGATCACATGATCTGCTTTAATCCCAATACCCAGCAAGGCAGAGGATCTTAGGGGAGGTTATAGAGGGACTAACTACCCTCTCCCATTTGTATTCCTTCCCTGGATGGCACATGACCTCTTTTTTTCTCCTTCCTCTACGGCTTCCACTGACACTCATTTTCAGAATGGGAAAAGGAGGTGGCCTGCAGAGTAATTCTCCTGGGTTCCTCTTCTTCTTAGAGATTTCCTAAAAGGGGTGACTCTGTCTATGACAAACCCTATCAGGGATTCATGGGAGAAGGAAAAACTAAGTCCAGGACAACCCTCCCTAATTAAGTCATCACCAAATACAGATAATTATAGAAAGATCGCATATTCTTTTTAAATTAAGCTTTCTATTTTGAGATAACTGTAGACTCACATGCAGCTGCAAGAAATAATATAGACACTCCGTATATCCTCTATCCATTTTCTCCCAGTGGTAACTAACATCCTGTAATCCTATAGTACAATATCACAAACAGCACATTGACACTAATACAGTCGACAGAGTTTGTGGCTATCACCAGACCTTTTTATAGCCACATCCACTTCCCTCCTGCTCCCACAACCTCTCATTAGCCCCTGGAAACCACTAATTTGCTCTACATTTCTATAGTTACTAATTCAAGAATGTTATAAAAATAGAATCATATAGTATGTAACCTTTTTGATTGGCTTTTTTCACTCAGCATAATTCTCTAGAGATGCATCCAGGTTATGATTATCAACAGTTCATTCCTTTTTATTGATGAGTAATATTATATGGCATAAATGTACCACAGCTTATTTAACCATTTACTCATTAAGGACATCTGGGTCATTTCTAGTTTTTGGACATTATGAATAAAGCCATAAACATTTGTGTACAAATTTTGTGTGACCCTAAGTCTTTATTTCTTTAGGATAAATGCCCAGGTGTGCAAATGCTGAGTTTTATGATAGATGCATATTTAGATTTCTAAGAAATGCCAAACTGTTTTCCAGTGAGGCTGTATCACTGTATCACTAATATATGATATTAGTGACCTAATTTCTCTGTATCCTCACCATCATTTGGGGTGGTCACTTTTTTTTTTTTTTTTTAGCCATTCTGATAGGTGTATAGTAATACCTCGTTGTGGTTTTAATTTCCATTTCCTTAATGGTTAATGATACTGAACATCTTTTCATGTGCTTATCTGCCATTTGTATGTATTTTCAATGGAATGTGTCTACATGTTTTTTGCTTGTTTTCTGATTGGATTTTTTGTTTGTTTGTTTACTGTTGAGTTTTGAGAGTTTTTATTTCTAGACACATAATCCTTAAAAGAACAATAGTAAAGTAATGCCATACGGGATTTCTTGTCTTTTGAAAATCATTACTACAAACACAGAAATCTCCAGTGATTACCCGAGGCAAAGAGAATGAATGACCAACATGAAGAAGGAGGCTTAATTTCTAGAGATGTTCATTTGTGTGGATAGTCAGAGCTGGAGAAAAACCAACAACTCAGAGTCATTAAACGAGTTTGTTTATTTCAGTTAATGGGCTAAGTCTATTTTTTTTTTTTTTCAAAAACACAATGTTCGTGAGATCTACTATAGCATTGGCATGCGATTAACACTTACATTTAAAGAATAATATTTAAAGAATGCAAAACAGGAGCTAAGGTGTAATTGTGCTCCTATCACTAGCATCTACTTAACCTAAGTGCCCCACTTCTGACACATTTGACTAAGCAGTCACACAGCTCTGGGAAGGAGCTCCCACACCTCAGCTCTCTTGTGCTGCAACATAAAACCAACTGGGGATGTTTCCTTTTAAAATGACTTCGGTTGCTCAAACACTAACCAGTTCTATTTAAAAAAAAAACTGTGTCTGGTACTCCAGATAGCAAAAATATGGCTTAGGTTATTTCAAAAATCACTATAACCTATGAATAAGCATAAACTGTGTAAATCTCTGCAGAATATACTGTTATGAAAGTTTTGTGCAAATTACATTTCTTCATAAGTTACTTAAAATTAATCATATTACTATTGAGAGCAATGCTTTCCAACAATGCTCTCCCTAAAAAATCACTTTATCCAGCAAATAATTTTTCCCTAATTTACTTTTGCCACAAACTGAACTTTTATATACACTAAGGCATTTTTTTAAACACTATTACCTTGACATCAAAATTTCCTTCTTAAGTAATTCAAAGGTTTTACTTCTACCATCACATTCCTCTTCTCTCATTTAATAAATATAACATAATATTTTGGGAAGTAATACAAATGTTCTTGTAACATTTTTTAAATCTTAAAATCTCCGCTGACCTCATTTAAAAGGTATTAACAAATATATATATATATATATATGACATTTATCTGCCTATTGTCTTTTGGATTATCAGCCTCCAATTTTCTTCCAAATTCTTGTCTTAAAAAGGATGTCCTTGCATGGGGCCTTCTTGTACCTTTTTTTGGCAACTTCCTATGGATCTACAATCGTTTCGAAATAAAAAGATTTTTTAAAAACAATGCTTTTGCTTTCCATCTAAGTTGTGACTCTACACATCCTTTTAAAAATTCTTTGTTAATGATAATACTTTACTTTCAGTATACTTTAAAGTTTAAAACCCTTTACCCTTAAACATGTCTTTTGATTTGATTACATGAGATTTCTGGCTTAGAAAGCAATCATCATCTTAGCTAAATCACATTGCTTCAATTCTCAATTATTTGTTTGCATTTCAATCTCTTATCTCCAGTTCTAAAATATTTCATATTTCCTATAATTCCCCAATTTGAAGGAACACAAAATAGTTTATACATGTTAGACATTTAGAGCAGTGCCTGGTATAGAGTAAATGCTTAATAAATATTATTATTACTGTTATTATTTTCATACTAAAATCTACTTTCAGGATTCTCAATCTCTTTTTCTTCTTCCATATTCCTCTCTGATTTGTTTTGTTCGCCATACCTTGCCAACACGTCATACTTCCTTTACTCATGAATCACATGATCCAGAATCCTGGTGCTTGAGGGAATGTGTGACTATTTAGCCATCCCTTCACTGTATATGAGGAAACCGAGGCACAGAGAGAAGGAATGACCTGCTCTTCCAGGGTCACACATGAGGCTGTCAGTGGGACTGAATTGGAAATTCAGGTAAAGCTTTATTCCTTCTTAGAAACAGAGCTTTTTAAGTTGTCCAAGTCAGGACAAGTCACTGCTGTGCCTCTCTGTAGCTCTTTAATAATATCTGAGGGGAAAAAAAGCTTAACTAAGAAAATTTTGTGTAATTTCCAGATGCTCCAATTTGGTGGCCAATGACAACAGCAACTTTTAAGGTTCTTTTCCCCTCACTTACCTCTTTCTCTTTTTGGCTTTGCAAATGTCCTTTAAATCATGTACGATTTTTTTTTTTTTCAAACTACCGAGTTGCTACACCAAACCTATATAAGATTTTTCAGGACTGTGAAATATGGTAGTAATGATAGAAACACCAAAACCCTTTGAAAGAACAGTCTTTTTGGCAAGAAAATTTTCTAAAGCACAGTTTCTACCATACTGCTAAGAAGTAAAAGAATGGCTTCTTTCTCTTCCTTTTTTTTTTTTAAGCCCGATTTGCTGAGGAATAATAAACAGTAAAATTCACCCTTTCTAGGTGCTCAGGTCTATGTGGTCTAACAAATGTGAACAGTGGTGTAACCATCACCAAAATCAAAATATAGAATATTTCCAACATCCTCCAAATTCTCTCTGCTCTACAGTCAACCTTTCCTCTACCCTTTGGCAGCCACTGATGTATTTTCCATTCTTATAGTTTTGCCTTTTCCAGAATGTCATGTAAGTGGAATGACACAAGAAGTAGCCCTTTGAGCCTAGCTTCTTTCGCTTAGCATAAACTATTTGATATTCATCCATGTTGTATGTATCAGTACTTTTTGTTTCCTATCACTGCTGAGTAGTATTCGTTGTACAAATGTACTACCCTGGGTTGTTTCCTTTTGGATTACGATGAACAAAGCCACTATGAGTGGGATTCCTGGATCATATTGCAGAAAAAGCACCAACTATTTTCCAAAATGGCTCTACCAGCTTGTAGTCCTACCAGCAATGGATGAGAGTTTCAGCTGCTCTGTATTCATGTCAGCACTTAACACTGAGTTATTTCTTTCATTAAAAGACCTTTAGTAAAGGTCTCTCTTTTAACAGAAAAAAGGTAGCAAGAAACATTTTTTAGCACACTGAACTACTACTGAAAGTTTAAGTAAACTTGTCTCTTCTCTTCCTCTTAAAACTCACAAGCAATCCATCAGGAAATCCTATTGATTCTACATTAAGAATACATCTAGAATCTGACCACTTCTCCCCAACTTCATGACTGTCTCTATAACTTACCTGGATTTACTGACTGCAACAGTTCCTCATAGCTGACTCTACCCTCACCCCTACTCTTGGCCACAGGTACACTGGCCTCCTTGCTGTTCCATGAACATTCCAGGTACATCCCCACCTGATGTCTTCTGCTTTCCAACTGGACCCCAAATACCTACTTGACTAGCAACTCTGCTCCTGCGAGCCTTTGCTCCAATCTCGCATTCTTTGAGGCCTACCTAATGAACAATGTAATCTATACTGTGCCTCTCTGAAGCCTTATCTACTTTTTCTTTTCTCCACATTACCGACAACCTTCTAACACATTCTGTATTTACTTTGTTATTATGTTTATTATTTATGGATTGTTTCCCAACCCTGCCTCGCCCTGCTATAAGATAATTTCCATGAGTGTAGGAATCTTTTGTTTTGTATACTGATGTATTCCAAGTATTGAGATCAGTGTTTGGGACAGAGTAGGTATACAATAAATAACTGCTGAATGAACTAAGAATATTGGCTTTGGCATTTAACTTAGCACCAATTGGAAGATCTGAGGCCAGATTTATAAAAAATAAAGCCAAGAGTAGAAAATAAAATTTCAAACATTCATGTTGAAATCACAGGACTTAGTTTCTCTAAACACAAATCTATTTGGGCTCTTTTGCCTTCAGAATAATATAAAAATTTAAAATATATATATAAAAAAACATTAAAAAGCTCTCTTATTAGAGAAAATAAGTAAAACTAACCAGGTTCAAAAATACAAAAAATGTGCTGGGACACCAACTATGTAGGTTGTTTCTTTCTATACACTCCATCTGAGTAAGACTGCCCCAGCCTGATTGCCAATTTTATTTTCTTAATCTAAGTTCTATTCTCATTACCCTTCAATTTCTATTTTTTATCCTCAGGGAAAGAGAGAGCAGTTACTGCCAGGGCATTCTCACATCTTCCAAAGAAATGGCATAGGTGTTAATCTTGTATTTATGTTTGATGTGGGTAATGATGGCTATGACTGGAGCTGTAGGTTTATTAATATGCAGGGCTCTCACCTCATTAGTGGCGATGTATGTTTTGAAGTTAAGCTGCAATGTTTGCTGTAATGTCAGATATGGCCTAACAGACTTTCTCACTGTTCATTTTCTTTGTTTTTACTCAGTCAGTACATGCTATGCTTATAGGGCTCACACACATGCTTTTTAATAAAGATAATTTTCCCACAGTAGTTAATCTTGGTAGAAGTTTCAAACATTTTTAATAATTATGTCCTTATCTGATATCACATATTTATCTTAGAGAAAAGATTTTCATAATTTTTGACCCAGTAATACAAGTATAATAAACTCTCTCCCTGGTTTGATTTGGGAGTAAGGTATGCTTACTAAGTAGATAAAGGGGCTATTTCATAGTTATTAGATAATAAAAATGTACCTAAGTATTAGCATTTGATAGTTTATAAAGTACTTTCACATATACCATCTCAACCAATTCTTAAAAAGAACAAAATAAGCAACACTAAAATTTGACTGAATATAATATCTGATGATACATTATGAATGGCAACTGTTGTGCTTCAATTTCAAAAAAAATTTCCAGTTGCCATAATATGCTACCAAATAAACTAACCTGTACCAGATTAACAAGTCACATGGAACGAGTGGTTTTCCACTGCTTGGTGCTCAGATTTCATTCTATTCTACAGTCCTCACTGAATATGCACTATAGAAAAGATTTGATTTTCAGCAGCTTGTTTAGAAGTCAGTAACAATGTTTTATAAATCCCACAATATGCTATATATGTTACATATTAAAATATGTCATATCCATATTTTAAACAACTAAAAGTACAGGAACACTGTACTCCAAGAAGCTACTTAAAGGTGAGCAATAGGTTGTACTCTTTTTTCATTAACTGAATACATCTCCATTTCTTAATATTTTAAAATTTGTGTTCATAAAGTACAAGGCCCTGGTTTTTAGGGGCAGTATTTGGTAGAGAAGAAAATGATGATCAGAGGAGAACACAGGTACTTAGAGACAAAGGAGAAAGAAAATTAATCATTCATTAGTGATTCTCTTTACTATCTTCCTTTCACTCCCTATCTTCTCATGGCATCTGTACCAGGCTCCCCTTTCTACACAGGGACATTTGTCTTTGATTTGACAATGTGACACATATTCAGCTATAATTCCCATCATCATTCATTTACAGAAAGCAAAAATGAGTATATGGGCTTTTAAGAAGGTACAGCAATGAGCTTATACAGCAAAAGTGTATAAACAAGTATATTACCTATTTAATTGCCTTAGCTGAACTTAAAAGCTCTGATCTTTAATTGCCTGATTGAACTGATCTAAAAAGCTACAATTTTTTTAATCAAGGAGAAAATTAAATAGCTTTTTGGTAAATAAAAAGGCATCTTTAATCTTATTTTCATGGAATCCAAGTTATTAAATATGGATAAAACCTCTAAAATATTAAGTTAACAACTACTCAATCTAGAGTAAATTTCTCATTACAAAAGCCTTTAGGGACACCTGGCTTCTTCCACTCTTCAATAAAAACTTGTGCTTTTAAATCCAGAAGGTAAAAGTGTCCAAGAATAACTAAGGAAACTGAAAAGCTAAATGTAAAAATGCATTCAATGAGGCGTATTACCACCATATATTTCTATAGTTGAGTACCCATAATTACTGGGGAATAACTGTTCATCTGCACTGTAATTTACTGGTCTTTCCATCTATACCAATGCAACTGCACATCCCTTGAAAGAGTTTGTATGGCCCACTACCACTGCCTCCACTCAGCCCCTCGCATATAACCTCTTCCCAGGACTAGTGATACTTTATCGTGGGTCACTCTCTGTGGGAAGCACAGACTGATAGAAGTACACCCTCAGGATTCCTTTTTCATATTTCTATGCCCTCAATCAGTCAAATCATTAAGGCCCTCATAAGTCACTGATCAAAGAACCTTTCTTAGCCCAAGCTGTATCCAGAACTAGGAAGAAGGACCCACCTGCCTCTGAGAGGCTCTGGCCAACAACACTTGCCCACAGTGACCATAGGATGGTTGTACTGGGAATCTGACCAACACCTTAAATTTTACTTTTAGATCCAGACATAAATCCATCTGAAACGTGTCTATCACGACATCATTTCAAATGAAAAATTCAATTATTTCTCTGAAACAGAGTAAAACTAAAACCAAATAATTTAGATACAGGAACTCCTAGAGGTATATCTATTTATCCGCATGATTTTTGATTTTAAAAGAAAAATAAAGATAACTGCAGAATAACTAAGTAGTATTTCCCTGTCCACCATACTTCTCAATGCTACCAAGATCCCTCATGAAAGTTATGGCTAGTAAGAATTCATTATAAGTCAGAATTATGCTCTATGCCCAGAGTATAGGATGATCCTAAGTATCACTTTAATAGTAACACTTGCATTTCCCTGGCAAGGTCCCTTTAATGAGGCTTTGTTATTGAGAATTGATGACTTCCTTGAGTTCCTTTGTCAAAATGAAGACCAGATGTCCATAAAAATCAATAAAATGACAAGAATCGACCACTGTGTTAATTCCTATCAAAATGGCGATAAACAGTATGCGTTGGTGAGTGTGTGGATGTGGGAGTACAGGGAATAGAAGCAACACAAATCATATCGTGTTAAATACCATGTCTCTCATTCCTGGTAATGAAAAACGCTCCATTTCTGTCTCACCCACCAGAGGTGTTTACATGCTTATTTATACCCAGTAAGAGAAATACTAACGCTCCCTATATTTACATTTTGCACAAACTACAATCTAGAAATAGAGTGGGTTAGTTTTAAAGAAAATTTTGGTTTATGATCCATTTAATCAGCATAAATACCTTCAAGAATTGAACTGATATTTTACTTGACAAAATCTACATACCCTACTCAAAAAAGGAAGGAGGATATAAAAAAAAATTGGAATCACTAGGACATGAAAACCATAACAAAAAACAACCCTTAGTGACAGATGTGCTACCACAACTGAAGACATCAGTTGTTTCTCTCATAGTTTATACCTTTTTCTTAAAACAAAAAAACAAAAAACAAAAAAAAACCCTTTCCTTTAATCACATCTAATGTGTATGCTGTTGCATTCCCCAAATATACATAAAGCTAGGCTGAGCAGATGTGGAAAATTAAACAGTACTGTTAGTAACATTAGGCCCTGAAGTTGCTTTGTTATAGTCTGTTTCTCACTTAATAATTTGTTTCAAATGAATTCAGACATTTTGGGAACTTTAAAAAATGGAAAGGGAGGTTCTTTTTGCAACATTCAATAGTTAATCTGATTATTCTTCTCATGTGTTCTGTTAATAGACTAGGAGACTAATTTCTGATGCTTTCACCAATTCCTTATTTAAAGTTTTACTTTCAATGTATGTGAAGCAATCTCTTAAGAAACAGTGTATGATAATATCTGAAATATTTTAATATAAAGAGGTACAATTATATAGAAGTGAAGGTTTTGCATTAACTAAAGTAAGAAAAAATCAGATCCTCTCATTTTCAAATACTTATGAAATACCTTTTTACATACTTAGTAAATATTTTTCACAAAATATAATACCAAGTTTATAATCTAAATCAGAGCAGTTGTGAGGGGAGGGAAAAGGCAGAAAAGGGTAAAGGAAATCAAATATATGGTGACAGAAGGATATCTGACTTTGGGTGGTGAATATGCAATGCAATATAAAGATAATGTTATAGAATTGTACCCTTGAAAACCTATATAATTTTATTAACCAATGTCACCCCGATAAATTTAATAAAAAAACTATGAGCAGTTGAGGGAGAGAATAAGAAAACAAAAATTATAAAGCGGCCACTGTTTTAACTACCAAATATATCAGCTGGCTTAATTATCACATCACTCATTACTTTAAAAATCAAGTGATCTGGACAGCTCCCCACCCCGCCCCAAATTAAATCAGAGCTTGTAAGCTTAGTACGTACCTCTATGTAAAATCTTTAAACTCCACAAATAGGTAAGGCCTTTAACAACCTAAATTTAAAAAAGAGAAAACAGTACAATGATGGTTTTTATATGAAACTTTCCACATTTAAACATATAATCATATCAACCATAATTCTTCCTTTAAAACTCTCAATCAATAAACATCTCCCATTTCTGGACCAGGCTCTGTGGGGATGCCAAGTGTATAAGCTTCAGGTTCCCTCCTTTAATGGACCAAAAATGTTCTGAAGATAAGGTATGAAAGATGAAAGAACTAAGTGTATGCACATAAAATGACCTTTGTGGTGGTGTGAACAGGGAGAAGGACAGGAAAAAGGGACAAAGGTCTTCAATTTTTGTTTTTCTATACTCTCTTATGTGAAAATTTTTAAAAAGTCATGACATTAATGACCAAGTAGAAATGTTTTTAAAAAGTTAGCTAATAAAGGCAATGGGTGGAAAAGAGAACTTTTCCTGCCAGTAGTCAGGCAGGCTTTACCAAAGTGCTGGGCCGGATTCAACTACGTGAAAAAAAGAGAAGAAAGCATTTAGGCCAAGGTAAGAATATGTCAGCAAAGTGTTGGGGCAGTGTACTCTTCAAAAAGACAAACACTGAGACACACTGTTCCAGATTAAGGGAGACTAAAAAGACATCACAACTAAATGCAATGCATAAGGCTAGACTGAACCAGAAATTTTTTTTCTTTTGGTCTATAGGGTATTATTGGACAATTGGCAAAATCTGAATAAGAACTGTTGATTAAATAGTAATCTATCAATTCTAATTTCCTGATTTTGATCAGTACACAGTGGTAACATAAGAGACTGTCCTTGTTCTTAGGAAATATGCACTTGAAATAAAGGTAAAAGGTCATGATGTCCACAATTTATTCTCAAATGTTTCAGGAAAAAAGTATGTAGTATTTTCGACATGCAGTTGGGAATCCATGTACACGAAGGGCCAAATTATACACAGATTTTCGACTATGCAGGTGGTTGGTGCCCCAACTCCCCGAATTGTTCAGGGGTCAACTATATATATAAATTTTAACAAAATGTAGTTAACTGTTAACAGATGTGGAATCTGGGTGAAGCATCTGTGTGAATTCTTTGCATTATCCTTCTCACAACTTTTCTGTTAGTATAAAATAATTTCAAAATGGAGTAAGAAAGAATGAAGTATATAAAGATAATGATCCTCTCAGGCTCGTCTGGCTAGTACAAATGTAAGTGTGGAGTCGTGTAAATAATACTGAAAGGGCAAGTCAAGGAAATAAAGTAAGAAGATACGAACATCTGAACTAGATTTGGATTTCAGCATTCCACAGCTGAGTCAAGAATGGTCAAATAAGATACTGAAAAAAGGATATTTCTAAAACCCTGAGTACATGGACTACAAGTGCTACCTTCTACGTTGAAAATTTAATCATTAAAAGCTTTAAAAATCTTTATATACAAATTGTTGTAAAAGGAGATGCACATATTTTTACACTCATTGACTCTATGCACTGAGTGTGGACTGAACCAATTTCAGGGTTGATTATTCATAATTAGATATCAGATAATATGAATGAACCCCTATCACTCAAATTTACTATAAGAATTTAAAAGTACCCACATTATAGAAAATTTTAGTTGGCATAGGACTATAAGAACGAGAAAAGCTACCATTATGAGAAGTAACCGAGTGAGTTACATATTTTGAAAATGATGAAAAGAGGATTAGGGGCTAAACAGGCAAAGACTTTAGTTGATCAAGAAAGACTACGAGTAATATTAACAGAAATGCAAAGAAAGAAACCCAATTTCCAAATACTAAAGATAAAGAAGATAAAATCTAAATTAATGCTGAGCAGAGGTTAACACATCTTAATTATTCTCATAAAATGGAATGTACTCCTGATAGATTTGCTAACATAGTATAATCAATTACATAATATATGTGTCTATTTTAAGGAAACGGAATGCATTTTTAAGCAAATGATTTCTTCCAGGGTTTGGAATAAGTGGCATTACAATAAAACACACATTTTCTGGATAGCAAGATAGTAACGAAAAGAAAGAAAATATTAAAATAGTGATAATGATAACTTTAACATAAAAAGAGGAAATGGGACAAAAATATCTCCTTAAATGCTTATAAAAAATAATATCAATAATGAAAACGATTTTCTCTTTGAATAGTAGGACAAAGTCATCTTATTTAGCATGGAGTAATCATCTTCTGAGTTCTGGAAATAAGGCCAAATTTCTCAATGTATAAGCTTAGTTGCATATTATAAAACCTTCACATTAAAAAGGAACATGCCACTAAAAACTGGCCCTTTAGAAAATGAATAATCAGAAAACACACAGGGGAAGGCAATTCATCATATTCAGATTATCAGGCAGAAAAAAATAAAATGAACACTAATTTTATGATACTAAAATTATAAAACTTATTTAAGAGATTCAAAAAATTATTACTCTTCCAATTTTGTCAAAATAGACTACATTTTCCTTTATAAGCATATAAGAATCAATGTAGATAGAGCTAGAAATCTGTCGGTTGAAAATCTACCAGGTATTATTGGTATTCAGAAGGCTAAGTTTCACTATGACTCGACAAAGCCTTGACACTAAAAGTACTTATATCTATCTGCTATCAATCACTCACTCCCTGACAGGTCAAGTACACATCCTTTCAGGGACAACTTCAATCAACATTAGCACTCAAAATACAGTACGCAGTGTCACTGCTTCAGAAATGAGAGGAAAAATGTGTTAAATGGCAGGGAAAGGCAGAAAGGCACTCCTCTTTATAGGAGACCAGATTCAAATGGAAAGTAGATAAATATCATTGAGCAAGTTGGAAGGCTGAAATCAGGCAGTTTACATGAATTTCTTTTTCGGGGACAGATATTCTCTTCCCATACATCCTACAAGAGAGACTTTGAACAACATTATCATAAAGTCGGACAGGGATCCATCCTCTAATGAACCTTGGATCTTTGGACCTGCACTGCATGCCAGATTATTAGAACCCAGAAGGTAAAGTTAATATAGGGAGGGAGAGATGCTTACATGTGGTTCTAAGAGATGAAAAGAATCTGAAGTGATCATATGTGCTACTCCATTATTCTGATTCATATGTCTATTTTTTTCTTTTTAACTTGTTCTCCCTTTCACTTTTTCTTCCTTTCTTCTAATTCTCTCAGGAAAGCAGAGTTAAAGATCATGGGGGCTGGAGTCAAACAACTCTGGGTTCAAATTATTACTGACTAGTTATATGATAACTATAGGCAGGTTATTTAACTTTTCTAAACCTCATCTTGCACATGTATAAAATATGTACGATAATCTATACTTTACAGAGTTGCTGTAAAGACTAAATGGCAATATCTGTACATAAAACATTTAGCAATGATTGGCACAAGAAAGTATTCACTATACATCTATTTTTCTCCACTCTCCTGATTCTGTTGTTTCTGATTTAGCCGTAGTTCTTTTATGCTTTCTTGGTCTCACTGAAAGAACTCAAGGGAATGATGCTGATGTTGTCTTCAGAACACCAGAGGAGAGACAATCAAGGATACTGGGAATCCGGTCAGGCTGTGAGAACATGTACTATAAAAACCATGACATACAACCCATTAATTTGCTAGTCTTATTTTGACGGGTAGAATCCTTCCACTGTGTTTGTCAGCTGCAACAAAGATTATCCAAGTTTGTAGCTTACTCAAATTACATTAAAAAAATACACTTTGGAAGCATTACACAAGCTTAGGACCTAGCAGAGTTTATGAAAAGTGGCAGATGAAGGGCAAAATTATCAAAAGCCTTTCTTCTACTCTAGCCACAGGCAGTTTTCATTACTATGACCTGATGAGCCATAAAAGCTGGAGAAATTGGACACATTCCAGAAAAAAAAAAACCCAAATTTTTAAAAATGTAAGAGCAAATGTAAACAATGCTTTGGGCTAGCACTTATTTTAAATGCTTTTCACTAAAATAATTTTTGTCATATTTTCAATAACTCAATAGGTTAGCCCTGTATTTGAAGCTGGGTTATGGTTATTACTATTTTTTTTGCTGACTCCATTCACTTCACAAGCTTCCCACTCCAGCAGAATTGAAAAGACCAGTGGCCTTGTGTGGATGCCCTACACAAGAGAGAGGTAAGATTTATGAAGTCCATGCTTCTCTACTGAAGAAGGCGGATTCCTATTTTAGTCAAGTTCAATAGATAACATTGAGTATATAAAACTCATATACTTTTTTCTTTTTCATTTGATATCCTTGCCTTTTTTTTTGCCCTTTATAATACATGTTATTAAACTTTAGAGCCAAGAACTGCCAAAAGCCACAAAGCATTCATTCCCCCAAGATTAAAAAAGGAAATGAAACATTTTTATTTTCATCTAAAATAGTGATTTAAGTACTCAAATTTCATACTAATCTACCTAAATATGTAGATTAGAAGCTACTTAACAGCAATAGCATCAGAAAAGAAAGTTCTCATCACCCTGGGCTGTTCACACTAATAATTAGAAAGAAAAAAAGGAAAGCTGTGAATTACAATGAACTAAAACTAAATAAGTGTCCATGTCGGATTAAAGGATTTGAGTTGTCAGTTTGATGTATAATGAATGTGAAAAACAGCCATTTAATTAAATGGTACATGGTATACTCTCTTTGTTCTGCATTAAACTGCTTAAGTTATCAGAATGCCTTTAGTTTAGCAATTGTTTAGTATTATACCACCCTGTGACTTCTCCTAGACACTATTTAACCTATGTTATTCCAAATTTGAAATCTGGGGCTTAAAAAGTAGCTTGGCTTATTTGATATATTTCATTAGTTTATAAGTGAATATAGGAAATAGGAAAATTGCTTTTAATCACGAAGGGAATAAATCCTAGATGTAGTAGGTGAAAAAAATTAAAACTCAAGAATGTAAAAAGTCCGCAAAAATCTTGAAGAATATTTAGTAGTGTTTTCTTATAGGCTATTTTATTTCAATAATTTAGACCTTAAAAATATTTTCTAATATGTCTATAATTACAAAATGCCCCCAAACCAGCTTTCTTTTTGAAGAAACTAGAAATTTTACTGGTAAACAAGAGCATTAAGTTCCCTGCAAACACATGAAACTAGAACAAGTCAGAGTACCCATAGCCTGAAAGATGTCATGTGACTATGTAGTCATTGTGGGTTGGTCTATGAAAAGAAGAGAGCACAAAAATGATAAGAAAGTTAAGAAAGCCCTGGTCAATAGGGATCGAAGAAAAGAAAAAAATCAGCCTGAGGATATAAGAAGAATATGGCTTGACTAGAGGTAAAAACCACTCAGATTTCATAAAGTTGAAGCCATATACTCACTGCTACTGCAATCCTTCCAAGGACATGCTCTGGAATTTTTCTATATACATCCAAAGACCCCCCTGTAGAGACAAACGTGTTGTGTTACTACAAATAAAACTACTAGCCGTGAACACGCAATGCAATATATATATACCTTACTGTTGAATTGTACACCTGAAACTTACTGGATTTCATTAACCAATGTCACTATCATAAAAATAATTTTAAAAATATATAAATAAAACTACTAGAACAGTGTACTGTGCTCCCCACTGCCCTGGCTATTCACTGTGAGAAAATTTTTTTTTCTCCTATCATTCATAAACTGCTAGGGTAAAATTTTAGTTCAATTTTATTTGACATGATACTTCCAGATAAACCATAATTAGATACTTACATTTTATTCCCAAATGTGCAATCACATATACATAAAAAATGAAGAAAACTAGTCAAGGGCAGGTTAAGAAGATGTATGTAAACTTAATACATACACAAAACTGAGGAGCCAAAGGACAATCACATTTAGGTATCTGCTCTGTGTAGCAGTTTTCTCAAATGTAAGTTAGGAGGACCCCATCTTATAAGTTTTGTTTTCTTAAAATTATTTTAAATAAAATATAGCTAACATACAATATATAATAGTTTCAGGTGTACAGCACAGTTATTCAACATTTATATACCTGAAGAAGTGATCACCATGTTAAACCTAGTAACCACTGACACTACACCTTTCAAAAACATTATTGACTATATTTTTTAAGCTGTCAGTACATCTCCAAGACTTATTTACTTTATAACTGGAAATTTGAACTTCTTGTTGAGATTCAATAAAAATATGAAACACATCACGAATTTGCATGTCATCCTTGCACAGAGGCCATGCCAATCTTTGTATCATTCCAAGTTTAGTATATGTGCTGCCGAAGTGAGCACTTACAATTTCCATGTTAACCAAACAAAGCTCGTAAATATAAGGTCCAAAATACACACAAAAACTAATAAAGTAAAACAGCAGTGTTAACATCTCTCTAAACAAATGTTACTCTTCCATTTAGGTAACAACAAAGCAATCGTTCTATTCCAAAGATACTTAGTTCAAAATGTTTTGTTTTTAATTCTTTTTGATAACACTTTGAAAATCATTTTATGGGGGTAAAAAGGAAAATCAACCTCCTATACCATAACATTTTTCACTAAAATGCTATTCATTAACTCCCTTCACCTTTACCAGTTCAGCTTTCAGCAGTTTCTAAAAGCCAAAAACACTAGACTGTGAACATAATCAAAGCATGACCATGTTGTTGGTTTGTTTTTAATTTTCATCAACCTAGAAGTTAGCACAGCTAGCAGATAGTAGATATTCAATAAATATGTCATATGAATAAATAGATGAATTAAAATCACCATGAATATCATCAGAGACGTATAGTTCTCTGAAAGCCGTTTCAAAAGAAGGGACTTTAAACCATTTACAGCACCAATAACATTGTTGAATAACTGTATAGCTTTCCTAGGTAACTATTTCAAGGAACTAGAATTTACTTAGAAGTATAAATTTGGGTATGCTTATTAAAATTTTAATCTCATACAAGTGGTATAAGAATTTCTGAAAGACTGAATGTCAAATGTAATTAAAAAATAAAAAAATAATAAAATAATGGAAAGGAGAAAAGAAAATGAAACACACAACCAAAAAAAAGTCAGAAAGATATGCAAAGAACTACTACTTTATTCATATTAATGATATGATTATGTGAGAACTGTTTGAACAATATGTAATAAACTTTCTTTGAATCAAGTTGAGGTGTACAGTCTATCAGTTCTACAATGGAATTATTCAGGATATTTGAGAAATAGAGGCTAAAATTCATATTTAACCACTTTACTACTAGATGATTTATAAGTATACTTCATAAGAGATTAACATGGTGCATGCTATTCTTCTGAAATGCAATGAAGTCTATTTTGCAAAAAGAAAATTTTTATGTCAGGTTTTCTTAAAGTTGAACATCGAAGAAAAACATTAAATAATTCTTCCTGTAAAAAACTGGATTACAGCATAGGAAATGTAGTCAGTAGTATTATAATGACTATGCGTAGAGCCAAATGGTTGATAATTGGGGGGATCATTTTGTGTAAAACATATAAATGTCTAATCAATGTACTGTATACCTGAAACTAATAATAAATTTTCTTTTTTTATAAAGCAACTCGTTGTATATTTATACTGTTTAAAGCAGGAAAATGATCACTTCTTTAGCTAACTTTGCCTTGCAGTTTTTAGATTCTGACAAGAAGCTTGGAAACTATGGCGTGACTAAAACTTATGTTTTGGCTCTGGGTGGTACTGGGAAGATTATGAAAAAAAGAAACACTTCTGAAGTGAGCTGAACCATCTTTATTTACTAAAACAGAATTTTTATTATAGATGCAATAAAAGTAAATGTATGGTAGAAAACATTTTACGTTCTCATTGATCTTGCAGATGAACTGGCAGTTAGAAGGATGATCAGTCTCAAGATCAAGCTTCATACGGAATGCTGATAAATGCAGGTTATTGCACCAATCCTTTATGATGTGAACAGCTTGAGTGATTCAAAACCAGGAGGTGCAAATTCAGTCACATATACGAATAAGAAGTCCTAAGACAAGATTTAGTTTTACATAGGATATATATCGGGGCTTAATTTGTGGAATGGATAATAGTCTATGAGCTAAATCAAAAAGACAAAGATTTTATTACTACAATTATCAGTAAAAGAAGCCAAAAAAGAATCCCATTTTGAGGTAGTTCACTAGTTTTTATAAATATCCATTTAATCTTGGTTATATCTCACTTTCCTTAGCCATCCATAGGAGTAAATCTTTACATAGTTGGCTTTGTGTCATCAGATTCATCCTGTCCTTGACACAGTCATTAAAGGTAATTGTCAGAGACACACACGCATACACACACAAAAAGATGTGACCACTCAGAATCAAGAGTTCCTATTAAGCCTGATGAGTTCCCTTTGTGCAGTTAAATAATTCTTATTAGGCTAAAAATGGCAAATTGTTTTCAGTTTAATTTTTACTAAGTTTATTCTCATTTCTATTCTATAAGCTCATCCCCAAAAGGCAATTTTTAGACCATCAAATCATCAGACATTAGTGCTAGAGAGACATTAAAGATTAATGCAATGACTTTATTTGACAGATGGGGGAAACTAAGTCCCAGAGAAATGAGTGTTCTTTATGACCACGAGTCAGTTAAAGGCAGAGCTCAGAAAAGATCTGAGCCTTTGATCTCCAAGAACTGCAAAGGTCTAAAAGGTTTCCCTGTAACATCACATAGTCGAAAATCACATGTGATCTTTTTACAGTTTAAAAAGTCTCACACAACGTGATATTACTATGACACATACTCAGCGAGATGATTTAATCTTAGCTAAAATGTTGGCATTCTAGGCATTTAAAAACCTCTTTATCTGTCCATGGTTAGTCTGAACTGTTTGCTAATGATTCCAAGGTCACTGGTTTGCTCTCTGTGACCTCGCTTCCCTATGTTCCCTAGCCTCAGATCATTCCTAGCCATTTTATTGCATACCACTACCCACCAGAAAGAAAAGTGTTAAGAGATTAGCAAAAACCCATATCAGCTGCCAAACAACTATATATTTCTATTGATGAATCAGAGCTGTCATCTTCATGTCACTAGGACAAAAGGACTCATGGGGTAAGGCGTGTTCTAATCCTAATTACAGGGTCTAAAAAGAAAGCAGTATCTTGCATGTAGAATAAAAACAAATATGTAGTAATGAAATAAGAAGCAATATTACTGTCATATCCATTTCAACATTTTCCTTAAAATGACCATGATTATTATTAACAAAACTGAAGTCCTGGAGTCATAAGCAAAAACTTAAGGAACTCTCTCAGCCTCTGCTAGGTGAAAAAGTAAAAAGCCCTTTCTTTCTTTCTTTGCAACATGGGCTTTTGGGAAAACAGTTTATTCCCATGATAGTAATCCAAATACATCTGGATATATTCTGAGATGCATCTGGGTGTTTCTTAGCAGACTTAATTTTGACTTAATAAGACGGCACGTCACATCATTCCCCTGGAAGATCCCGCTTGCAATGCTGTCTTTACTCAACCTGACTTGGAGCTTGCCTAGTACAAAAAGCCTTTTTCTTAGGGGCATTCGTTGAAACTAATTAGAAGCAACTGAGTAGCTTTGTAACTGACTAAGGTGGTAGATAACAGGTAAGGTAAATGATAAGCTAACCATAAGCACTGAAAGGAAACACTGGGGAATGAGATGTCCATAGAGGCTTCGAAAAGCTCCGACATAGTCTTGGCGATCTGGGACATATACATGCATAAGGCTGTGTGCATGCTCAGGAAGGCCCTGAGGAGGCTTTAAGCAGTTACCTCGGGCTGAACATGAGGATCAGCACAAGCAGGAAGCAAAGACTAAGGCAGAGTTATCAACTGCCTGGGTGACTGCTGAAGGTGCCCCAACACACACACACAGCTCCTGAGCTAAGACTGGGGATTTATCTGGTCCAAGCACTTAAGAAAAACCCTGTCTAATCTTTAGCTAATCAATAAGCTAACTAAAAAGAGGCTTCAGTGGCCATACACTAAAAAGGAAAGCATTACAGAATAGTTCAGAAAAGTCACTAAACAAACGTATAACAACAATAACAAATATCATCACCAACAAACCCTGGGGAGAAGGAGGAGGCAGATTTCCAGAGTTAACATATTATATTATTAAAAATGCACAGCATTCAACAACAACAAAAAAATGAGACATGTGAAGAAACAAAAAGGTATGATCCATACAGGAATAAAAGCAATCAATAGAAAGTGTCCTTAAAAAAGCTCGGATGTTGGACTTAATGATAAAAAAAAAAAAAAAAATTAATCCAAATAACTAATAAAAACCATGTGTAAGGAACTAAAGTAAAATATGAGAATGTCTATCCAATAGAGGATATCAATAAAGAGACAGAAATTACACACAGACACATATATACACATACATACATATATAAATTCTAAAGTTGAAAGGAAAATAACTGAAATAAAAAATTCACCAGAGCATATTTGCGTATGCAGAAGAAAGAATCAGGGAATGTAAAGACTAGTGAAATGAGATTATCTAGTCTGAGGAACAGAAAGTAGAGAATGAAGAAAATGAACACATTCTTAGAGACCTGTAAGACACTATCAAGCACACCAACATAAGTATAATGGAGGACCTGAAAGAGGAGACGGAAAAAGGCAGAAAGAATATTTAAAGAAATAATGAGCAACAATTCCCCAAATTGCTGAAAATCATTAATCTACACATCTAAGAGGCTCAATAAACTTCAGGTAGAATAAATTTAAAAAGACCTACACTATCAAACTATCCACAGACAAAGACGAAAAGAGAATCTTGAAAGCAGCAAAAGAAGCAATGCATCAAGTACAAGGAATTATCAAAAAGATTAACTGCAAAGAGTGTAGAGGCTTTGTTCATCTCCTCTTGTGACTACACCAAAACTGTGATGAAACTATGGAGCAAAAAGCAGCAGAGTCACCTGGGGTCTGGATGAACAGGAGCCCTACAACTAGGGAAAGAATTAAGAAATCACCTTGGAATGAAAGGAAGAGGCAGACACACAGGGCCACCTGGTCGCACACAGGCTGAGCGAAACAGAGGCTATGGCAGCTGCAACCAGCAGGTACAGACGTTTCTCTTGAAGGGATCCACCACCGCAACCAGATTTTTGTGGGAATGGACTTGCTCACCTTGAGCTCCAGTGCTAGGGTGGCTACTGGGGGTACCACCAGGGACATACGGGAGTATACTGAGTTGCGGGGCTTTGGGGCAAGGACCAGAGGGGCTTTTTTTCCCAGTCAGAAGTGCTGGTGGTATCCACTGATCTTTGGTTGAGCCCTCCCCTCCCCCCACTCAGCATGCAGACTCAGGCACCAACATAGGTAAGATGTCATCGAACTGGATAACAGAGGTTGCTCTGCCCAGAAGATTCCCTGAAACTCCGCCTCTCCCAACTTATAGCCCTACCCAAGCCATATCCAGGGGTGTGCGCACTGTGCCCTGTGCCACTTGCTGAGCAGCTACAAGCCCCACACTGGCGGCAGCCAGCCTTGGTTTCTGGCATGGCCTCTTGAAGCAACTTTAAGCACAGCACAGCTGGCAGCCATCTGTGGATTGCTTGCTGACTCTTACCAGTGGCCCAGAGGGGCACAGGCTGAAGCTGAACTTGGCCTGCAGCTGGAACCCTCTCAGGACTGTGCCACTGGGCTCCACAAAGCCATGCTACTAAGACCAGGAAACTTAGCAGCTTTACATAGAAGTATGTAGAAACAGGCACAGAAAGGCAGCCAAAGGGGGGAGAAAAGGAAGCATGTCCCACATGAAAAAACTGAGTAGAGGTCCAGAAAAAAATCTAAGCAAAGTTGAGTCAAACATTTTAACAGATGCAGAGTTCAAAACACTGGTTGTAAGGATGCTCAATGAACTTAGGGGAAGAGTAGATGAACTGAGTGAGAACTTTAACAAAGAGACAGAAAACATAAAAATGGAGATGGAAATTATAATAGAGAACCAGTCAGAAATGAAGAATACAATACCTGAGCTGAAGAGCACATATAGGGAATCGACAGGGTGAATGAAGAGGAGGACTGAATCACTGATATAGAGGATGGGGCAGCAGAGGACACCAAATCAGAATGGTAATGAGAACAAAGAACCCTCCAAAATGAAGATAATTTAAGGAGTCTATTGGACAATATCAAGCGTAATACCATTCACATCACAGGGATACTAGAAGGAGAAGAGAGAGAACAAGAAGTTGAAAACCTATTCAAAGAAATAATAATGGAAAACTTCCCTAATCTGGCGAAGGAAATAAACATACAAACCCAGGAAACTCAGAGTCTCAAAAAAGATGAATCCACAGAGGTATATGCCAAGATAAAACATAATTAAAATGCTGAAGGTTAAATACAAAGAGAGAATCTTAAAAGTAGCAAGAGAAAAGCAGTTTGTTACCTACAAGGGAGCTCCCATAATATTGGCAGCCAATTTCTCAATAGAAACTTTGCAGGACTGAAGAGCTTGCACAAAATAATCAAAGTAATGAAAACCCAGAATCTACTACTAAGATTACTTATCCAGCAAAACTATCATTCAGAGTCGAAGGACAAGAAAAAGCTAAAAGAATTCATTACCACCAAGCTTGTATTATAGGAAATGCTGAAGGGACTTCTTAAAGAAGAAAAAAATATGTATCAAAAATATGAATAAAGAATGGCAATAACTACATATCTATCAACAAATTCTTTAAATGAAAAAGAATTAAGTGCTCCAATCAAAAGACAGGGTGAATAAATGGATAAGAAAACAAGATCCTTACATATGCTGCTTACGAGAGACTCACTGCAGATTAATAGACATACACAGACTAAAAGTAAAGGGATGGAAAAAGATACTGCACAATGGACCTAGAATGCACTGTGCTGAATGGAGTAAGTCAGATAGAGAACAACAAATGCCATATTTCATGTACATCTGGAATCTAAACAAAAAACAGACAACAAAAAAACTAGAAACAAATTCATAGGTACAGAGAACATTTTGAGGGTCACCAGATGAGAAAGAGATTGGAGGGGTCACTGAAAAAGGGGAAAGAGATTAAGGACAAGTGGGTAGTTACAAAACAATCATGGAGATACAAAGTATAGCATAAGGAATACAGTCAATAATATGTAATAAATATGTGTGGGGCAGAGTGGTACTAGGTTTATTGAGTTGATCACTTTGTGAGTTATATAGATCTCTAATCACTATGCTGTACACCTAAAACTAATATAATATTGTATCTAACTATAACTGAAAAATAAAAATTTTATTACAAAAAGATTAACTGCTAATTAGTCATCAGAAACTATGGTGATCAGAGGCAGCTGGATGGCATATTCAAATAGCTGAGAGAAAAAGACTGTCAACCCAAAATTCTATATCCAGCAAAACTATCCTACAAAAAACCCGAAGAGAAATTAAGACATCCTCAAATAAGTAAAAACCAAGGGATCATCACTAGCTGAGGGACCATACAAGAAATAAAAGGGAGTCCTTCAGATTGAAGAAACTTCAGATTGAAGTTACTAGCCAGTAATTCAAATCCACATGAAGAAATAAAGAGCACTGGTAAAGGTAACTTACTATATTGGTAAATATAAAAGACAGAATAACTGTATTTTTTTGTTTGCAAATCTTCTGTTCTATCTGATTTAAAAGATGACTACATAAAGCAATATATGAGCACAAATCATATAAGGATGTAACTTATATGACAATAACAGCACAGAGGAGGGGGAAGGAATGAAGCTACTTAGGAAAAAAGTTTTTGTACACTATTGAAAGGAAGTTGGTATTAACCTGAACTATGTTGTTACAAGTTAAGATGTTAACAGCAATCTCTAGAAAACCCTAGAACATAGCTCAAAAAAACATAGTAAAAGAAAACACCAAAGGATTTAAATGGCACACTAGAAATATCTATTTAACATAAAAGAGGGCAGTAACGGGGAACTAGAGGAACATAAAAGACCTAAGACTTACAGAAAACACTCTAATTTGAATTAAATGCTCTAATTAAATGAGATTGTAGAATGGATAAAAAATGATACAACTATACACATAAAATGATACGACTCTTGCAGACGCAGAGATGCACTTTAGATTCAAAGACCCAAATAGGTAAGCACACAGTAATCAATGAGGAGCAGGAATGACTACAGACAAAACAGACTTTTAGATAAATATTTTGACAAAGAAACACATTTTTAATAATAAAAGCCAATCTATCAAGAAGGTATAACAATTATAAACATTTAAGCACCTAACAACAGAATGCCAAAATATATAAAGCATAATCAATCAAAAAATGTTAGTTGAAGATTTCGATGCCCCATTTCAATAATGAACAGTTATAACAAAAATTAACACAGAAAATAGTTAAATGACACTATAAACCAGTTAGACCTAACAAATGTCTAAAAAACGTTCTACCCAACAATAGCAGAATACATTCTTCTTAGGTGCATATGAAACATTCTGCAGAAAAGATAATATATTAGGGCATAAAACAAATCTCAATACATTTAAAGACTGAAAGCATACAAAGTATGTTCACTGACCTCAAAGCAATATCAGAAATCAACAACAGAAGGACAATTCAATGTGGAAAATGATATATTCCTAAATAAAAATGGATCAAAAAAGAAATCACAAGAGATTTCCCTTGTGGGGAATTAGGAAATATTTTGATGAATGAAAAAAATTCACAACATAGCAAAACGTTTAGGATGCAGCTAAAGCAGTGCTTAGAGAGAAATGTATAGCTGCAAATGCTTACATTAAAGAAGATCTCAAATTGATATCTTGTTTCCACCTTAAAAAAAAAGAAGAGCAAACTAAACCCAATGGTTGAAGAAATTACTATATACTAGAACAGTGGTGAATGAATAAGGATAGAAAAACTATAGAGAAAATCAAAGAAACAAAAAGTTGATTTTTTTTGAAAAAGCAAAGAAACTGACTAACCTTTAGGTACACTGATCTAGAAAAAAGAAAAAAGGAAGCATTAATACTGACTTCACAGAAATAAAAATGATTATGAAGGAATACTATGAACTACTGGACACCAACAATTATCTAGATGAAATATACAAATTCCTAGAAAGCCATGAACCACTAAAATTGACTCAAGAAGAAACAGAAATTCTGAAAAATACTACTTATAATTATAGAGAGACTGACTGGTAATCCTCATCCCGATAACTCCCCCCAAAAAAGGAAGAAATTTTCAGCCTTAAAAGGGAAGGAAATTCTGACACATGCCACAACATGAATGAACCTTGAGGACATTACACAAAGTGAAATAAGGCAGTCCCCAAAATCTGTATGATCCCACTTAAATGAGGTACTGAGGGTAGTCTAATTTGTAAAGACAGAAAGTAGAATGGTAATTGACAGAGGCTGGGCATAGGAGGCAATGGGGAGTTATTGTTTAATGGGTATAGAGTTTTAGTTTTGCAAGATGAAAAGAGTTCTAGAGATAAATGGTGGTGGCAGGTACACAGCAATGAGAATGTATTTAATGCTGCTGAACTTCCACTTAAAAATGGCTAATGTGGTAAATTATATGTTATGAAAGACAGTTTTTCAAACCCTAACAGGCCACATAAGAATGAGCCTTGGGCCTGGAGCACTTGCTTACCAAGAGATAAAGAGCCCATACAGCCTGTGCTGAGCTTATCTCCTTGTTTGGGAACATCTTTCCCTGTTTTGGGTCAATGTGTACTGCTTTGTCCTGCTTAAGTATATATGTCAATGATCCTCAGGCATGCCTCCACCTTTTAGCATTTCTTACTCCACAGTAGTAGGGTGGGAAATAAATGGGGGCAGCAGGTCTTTTTGCTGAAGCACAAAAAGGGTATGGAAAGGCCCATTGCCCTGCATAGGCTATCAGGAAGGACTAGCTGCTGGCCATGGGGAAGTGACTCCCACTACTGAAGCTCATCTTCCTCTATCTATCTCCTTCTTTTATGTGAGGAAAGCACTGTTCAATCAAGTGCTTGATTGTGTTGTGTTTTCCTTGGTGACTCTGATACCAAGATGCAGTGAGAAAAAGTGGGCTTGGACTTTTCCTGTTAATAGGCAACAGATGTCACTTGACTACAAAAACTACCCACAAAAACAAAACAAAACAAAACAAACAAAAAAAACAAAACAAAACCCCAGAACCAGATGGCTTCACTGGTAAATTGTACCAATAATTAACATCAATCCTTCAAAAACTCTTTCAAAAAATAGAAGAGGAAACACTTTTCAACTCACACTTTGAAGATGGTATTATCTTGATACCAAAACCAGACAATGACATTACAAAAAAAAGAAAATTACAGACCAATATCCCTTAACAATACGAATGTAAAAATCCCCAACAACGTATTAACAAATCTAATCCAGCAGTACATAAAAAGGATTATATATCATGACCAAGTAAAATTATCCTAGGAAGGCAAGACTGATTCCACATGCAAAAAGTAATTAATAGAATACACCATAATTATGGAATAGAGGACAAAAAAATACATGTTCATTTGAAAATTCTAATACCCTTTCATAATAAAAATACTCAATGAAGTTGGAAGACCAGCAGAGACTTCCACAACCTGGTAAACATCTACCAAAAACCCACATTATACTTAACGGTGAAAGACTAAAAGTTTTCCTTCTAAGATCAGGAATGAGGGAAGGATGGCTGCTCTCATGAACTGTATGCAACACTGTCCTGAAGATTCTGGACAGGGTAATAAGAAAAAGAAATAAAAGGCATCCAGATTGGAAAGAAAGAAGTAAAACTAACTCTATTTACATGCTCTTCTACATAGAAAACCCTAAGAATCCTCAAAAAACTACTAGCTCTATGAATCCACTTTTTCTAGTTAGTCTTTTTGAATGGTAATTGTCATACTACCCATTATGATTGTAAGACTTAATTCTTAGCATCTACTATAACTAATTTAGAACACATTATATCCTTTATCATATCAAGGTATCAGTGTTGGCTCATTAAGAAGTCTTGCAGTGCATGAACTAATTGCTTCAGTTCTATACTATGAACTACCAGAATGAACTAAGTATATTTTAAAATATTGAATTTGAATGGGTTAAACACTGTAAAACTGAATATGTAATATTTAAAGACTGCTTTGATTTTAAATGGGTAAACAATAACAATGATGACATAATTCCGCTGATATGTAATATTTAAAGACTGCTTTGATTTTAAATGGGTAAACAATAACAATGATGACATAATTCCGCTGATAAAGTATCAAGAAATCTGAATTTTGCCATAATATTCAGATCAAGAAAGAGTTACTAAAATGGAAATGAATGAAAAATAAAGAAGAGAAAGAGCTAGAATCCAAAGAAAACTTAACACATCTTAGCTAAACAACTGTGTTGAAAACAATTTCTTATCTGGCAATTAAGAACCATTTTCTTTCTAAAAGAAACAGGACATTGGGTTAATAGAAAATCTGTTTTGGCTATTGAAACATTAAAAGAACAGAACATCTGTTTTGCAAGTAAAGACAGATTGTATGGAATCAAATATCAAACCACTGATCAGACTAGCATTTAATTTGTTCCATTTAAATTTTCAATAAAAGTAAATGAAATTACATTCTTGAAATTACAGGTCAGCTACAAATATTTAACACCAAGAACTCCCAACACTAAGATATTTTAGAGTATAAAGAAAGTAAATATTATTATATTTTAATTATTTTTTATTCTACTTGACATCTATATCAAAACCAGGTTATAAAGTGCTCTCCCACAAAAAGCATTTTCAAGTATTATAAAAGGGAAAACTCACCATCCATGAATTCTGTACATATTGAAATCCTGTTTTCTACGAAAAATGCACCATAAAACCCTATGATATATGATGAATCACACTGAAACAAAAATAAGACAAAAGTAGTTAAAAACCTGCAAGCCAAGACCATAGTCAAGCTTTATACAGAAAAATGACCAAGAAAAAATTACCTTATAAAGAATCTCTAATTCAGACATAATTTGCTTCTGAAGTTCCAGTGTAATATCTAGTAGTATGACCTAAATATGAAAAAAAATCAACATTCATACATTTATTCACCTTTAAAATAAATACAGCTATACTCACTATGAAATATAAAAATCAAAAATATGGTGTTTCCTCTATTCACTCCCCCTTTCTCCTCCCCACCATTATAACCCCCAGTCATACAAACTGTATCCGCATCTATCTATCCCTTTGTATTGGGGGAGGTGGTACAGAAGTGATTGATGGGACCAGGAAAAAAGCCAGGTCTCAAAGGTCAGTATTAATGGCTTTAAAAGTCAGTTAAGTTATAACGCCCTTAATTTATACACCCTATTTTGGCCACATTGGTTATTTTCAGGAGAGGAAGATAGGAATGACCCTGAAACCATTAAAAAGAATTGCCTTGTAATTCAGATACTAGGCGATAAGAGGAAGAGGGTGATGAGTAAAACTGACATTTAAAGCAGGGTTTTTAGTTATAAGAGAGATAAGGAGTTTTTAAAATATATTATCTTTTTTAAATTCTTCTAGCTGCATAATGCTTCTCTGCTAATAATTTCATAAAGTGTTGGAGCTTGATGAAACCTCAGAAATTATTTCATCTAATTCTCTTCTTTTAGAGGAGGAAACCAAGGTTCTGAGGAACCGCTCAGCCTAGCAATATCAGGGCCCCTCCCTGACTCCAAAGACCATGTACTTCCCAGTATATACTGATGCTTTATGGTTTTCTTAACAATATCAACCACTGATTCAGATTTGTAATGTATAAATGTAAAATATTTGTAAAGTTACCTAAAATAAACTCTACTTTATTTCAAACACTATTTTTTAAAAAAAAGAATATCAAATATTCAAATTTATTTAGCACTTCAGTAAAGCCAACTGAAGAGAAATTATTTTTTACTTAAAAAAGACAGTGATGAGAATAAAATAATTGGAAGACATTTTTCTTTTTAAAGATTTGTGGCAGAGTTTCTGACTTTAGACATTTCTAGATTAAAAACTTAACATTCAGGATTACCATGTAGTGTAGTTATATACCATCCAACAATGAACTACATTTTGTATTAAAACTGCAGAATATAATTAGACTGGAGGAAAAACTCTATAAATTATGAATTGCAAACTGCTGATGGAGCAAGGAAAGAAAAGGATAATTCTAAAACACATTTTACAGTAATGACATCCATTTGGGGGAAGGGAAAGTGAGGGAGGAAAAGGGACAGCCAGTTTATCGTGAATTTGTTTTAGAGTTATTTATAAAAGCTCTCACTAAATTAGACTTTAAATATAATACAAAACTGCCAAGAAACATTCAAACATTTCTCACAATCAGTAATCATTTTGCCAACAATATTCACTTGTATTTTTGTTCCTATATAAAACTTAGCAACACAATAAGTTCATCTAGTGTTGTTTCAATTCTATGCCCTAAAATATTAGAGCTATCCACAATCCATGTCAAACACAGAGAATCTTTCATCCTAAAAAATCTACTACAAGGAATGAAGTCATTATTTACCTTTAAGCAATGGTTCTCGACCTTGGCCTCATATTATAATTACCTTTATATAAAGGTATTTATATAAATATATCAGGACACTTTTAAACAAATCCTGATGCATGAGACTTACCTTAAAATAATGGAATCAGAATCTCTGAGATTGGGCCTACCTCTTAAAAAACTTGTCAGCTGATTTACCCACAGTAAAGTTAGAACCACTTATTTAAGATTTCAAGAATACATTTACTCAGTGCTTAGTATGACTAAGCTATACTGTATATCCAGACCCATAATCTAGAAATGACATGATCTCACATGGTTAGTCAACACATTGGAATTAATCCCAAACTACCAGGTATAAACATATCATTCCCTTGATCAAGAACCTTAAGTGGGTTCCTACGGCCTAACATAAAGTTAAAACTCTATTGTGACAATCAAGGAATTCTTCACAATTTAGCTCTAACCCACTATTCTAGCTCCCCTCGCTATTCCCCACCCACCCAAAGCCAATCCTCATGTGAAACCAGATGATTTTTACTGATCCATACAAATGTCCTGTGCTTTCCCCTACTTCCAGTCTTTGCTCCTGCTGTTACCTCCCATTGAGTTGTCTTTCCCCTCTCCACTCCACCATCATTGACCATAAAACCTTTTCTATTTTTTTAGACCCAGCTTGAATGCTACCACTACCTTCAGAATGCCAGCCCCAAAGCCCTTCATCAGAATTTATCCCTAGCTCTGGCCCTTTATCTTTCTCCCTTTCAAACTGCCTTTAGCATCCATGCCTCACCTCTGAAAAACAGAAGGCTAAAGAGTAAAGAGTGGTTGTGAGCACCTCAAGGACAAGGGCAAGTCTTGCGCATCTTTCTCCAGCCCCCTTCCCCAACCCACACACACACCCAGCACTCAGCATAGGGGCTTACTCACAGTAGTGCCCATTAAGTGATGTGGAATTTAATTAAAGTGTTCCTTACAATCACAATCCTTTAAATAAGAAGCTGATTCTAGACAGGGTGGAAATGGATTGCTTGATTTCTACAACTGAATTAAAAACCAAAGATACGAACACTAAAATAAATAGAAGTGTAGCAAATAATACTGTATGTATGGAGCCAATCAGCTGCACTCTAACAGGCCTTGATCATTTTGGTATTTGCTATAGTCCAGAACAGTAGAGATTCCATAATGGTAGAAAAATGAATAAAGTAATTTCCGGGAACTTGAGAGAGAAAGTAAAATCCACCTGAAAATAACTCTACTGAAATGCTCTTCTATTTTCTGGGAGACCTGGCACTCTAGGTGGAAGGTTAATTCTCTTTCCCTTGGGCATTCCTGTGAGTGAGCTTTAAAACTGCTAAAAATAAACAAGTCCGATTTCTTATTTGAAGGTAATGAAAAAAAGCATGGCAAATACTAATTTTCTTTTCGAAGTACAGGAAAGTACGGACTCCCTGGGTCTTCATTATTATTGTTGCTGTTATTACTATTATTATTAAGAAGAGCTAAATTTTTCACACTGAAGAGAATCTGAACATGAAGCATTTCATGGAGAAAGGGTTAAGTGAGAAACTGAAATACCTGAGTGCATTTCCGCTGCTCTCTGCTACACCTCCAGGACAAATAAGGATGAGTTGTCAGGTTAAATATAAGCAGTCAAGTGACTGAATTATAATTTACTTTGTGCTCAATTTAAATTAGTGTGAGGCTATTAAAATATACAGTATAAATACGGCAATTCATCACAACCTGTCATGGATGACTTCATTTATTTGCTGGAGTGGCACGCGCTCCACTAAAGGGAAGGAGAGCAAAATCACAGGTCAAATTAAGCCGCTATTCTGTTTTAATTCGCGTATTTAATCTGTGGCAACATAATTGTCTTTTACAGTATGTACAACTCAGAAAGGAAATTTGGGAGGATTACAGTCAGTATACAAATGATTAATCAAATGGTCCATTTAAATGCTAGTTTAAAAGCAGCAGAAACCCCAAACAGTCAAAGAATGATAATCAGCACATGTTGTATACAACGCTAAGAAATTTCCTGTTAGGTGGATTTTTCCCAATTAAAAATTAAATAATACTGGGAAATTTATTAAGCTGAAAGGTTGATAGATTTGAAGGGTTTAATAGAATACATTAATGGTTATAAAAAGGTTCTGTTTGCAAGATGGCTATTTTTGTTTTTTTTGCTTTATTTGTTAGCAATTGTCTTGTTTACCTATACCACTCCCTGACAAAAAAAGCTAGTTAGAAACACATTTCATGAGTTTACAGTCATCATCAAATAGTTATCATTAAAATGTGATTAGTATCATTTTTAAAGTGCTTTGAGGGAGAAATTTTTCTAAATTCATTAGTATAAGATAAAAATTCAAAGTACTTCTTCTCAAAATTCATCTTGCTTTTAAAAACATCTGAAGTGATATTTTCCCCCCTTTGAAGTCTGAAAAAAGAAACATTAGAATGATTGTCTAAAATAAAAATGTTTAGAAGTATAAAAATTAAAAATACTTTGAGTGGGAAGAGAAAAGTAACAGATTTTCAAGGACGTTCATCTAATTGCTCCCACAGACATTCAAGTGGGTCCAACTGACCACTTGACTTGGGAAATTAAATTTTCCTCATCATTCTATGCAGGCATTAGAGGCCTTTAGGTGATTCTGTTTAGACAAGGACTGTGATTTGCTGCTCTTTGCAATCCCTCTGTGACACCAGGCAGCCCCGTTTCACAGCTGAGGTCACTGAGAGGTTCAAGTGACATGCTTGAAGTCACACAAAGTCAGGAGAGGGTCAGGAAAAGATCAAATGTGCTTCTAACTCTTAACCTTTCATTTCACCCTTTACTATATAAAAAAGCTAAGAAATACTCTGGCTGAGAGCAATGGTCCATACAAAGAACACTATGGGATATTTTGTATGTGAGCTGAACCTGCTTTTAAGATGTTACCTCAAACGATGAATGAGTAAACTGAAAAAAGAAAGAACACAATTTATTTATTCAGTCAGTCATTCAAAAAATTATGTGTTGAACATCTAGTCATTACACAGTGACATGCACTAGGCCTTCCACGCAAGGCACTGCATGAATCAATGAGTAAAACAAGAAGATAAGTAAAATCTGTTCCCCACTTAAAGAGAGATTTCAAAATAATAGGGGAAACATACACATACACTAAAAGCAAACTACAAGGAAGTATGTGATAACACTCAAAAGAGACACAGAATTCTAGAGAGGTTTAAAGAAGAAAGTGAGTGAGTGACAGATATACCACATCTGACAGTAAGTTCAGCTTTGGAGCTGACTCTTGAAGGGTGTTAGAGATTTTGATAGGTGGAGATACGGGTGAAGGCATTTTAATTAGAGAGAAATATGTGAATCAAAGTTTTGAAGAAAGTACCTGGGTGGGATCAGATAAGGCAACAAGTTCAACTTACAAAGCAGCACAGGATTCAGTCATATAAGATAATGCTATAAAGGTAGGCTGACAACATATTGTGGAAGATCTTGAGTTCCAATCCACAGAGTTTTTAGTTTATTGAGAAGTAATGTGGAAACTTTGAAGACTTTTGAGTGGGAAAGAAATGTTACCAGAACTATACTTTAGGAAGCCAAATCCAAGGGTAGTGAGGGGCAACACAGAGGTTAAGAGCATAGAATTGGGGCAAGACTTGCCTAGGTTCAAATCCTGATTCCGTTAATTATTAGTTGTGGGACCTGAGGCAAGCTATTTAACTTTTCTGTGTCTCAGCGTCTACATTTGTAAAATGGGGATCAATAATGGTAACAACAATAAAAGATTGTTGTGAGTATTAAATGAGGAAAATGTATGTAAAGTGCTTAGCACTGTATAAATGGTCAATAAATGGTAGCTTCTGTTTCTGAATGAAAAGTTTAAAAGCTGGTCAACATTTCTGACAAGAGACCAAACAAAGCATCTGGATTAGAGTGGTGATAACAAAGGAAGATACACTAAAAACAAAAGCAGAAAAATCAACATTTGACATTAGCCAAAACAGGACAGCGATCGATCCTTGAGAGATGGGAAATAAAAGAGATAAGCCCTATGATGGTCCAGCTGACTGACTAGAGAGTTTCTAGGCCCCAGTGCGGGGAGGAGAGCACAGGTAGAGCTCAGCCACCTCCCTAAGTTGAAGAAACACATCTGGGAGTCTGAGGAGGCCAATGCAGCTAGAGGTTAGTAGCAGAGCATCAAAGGGAGAGAACTCCAGAGATCTGGAAAGGGGTCCTAGAGTCCAGATGAGTAATGATCAGCACATGGATGTCAGGAAACTGAGATCAGGGAAAGAATGGACCAGAGGAAACAATCCCCAGACCTCACACTAAGCAGAGAGAATTTGTGTTCCTACCAGCCAGGGTGGAAAACCCTGTCATTGCCAGGACACTGGGTAGAGTATCCAAAAGGCTACTGCCTCAGCTGAGTGGGGAAAATTAGTTATAGACTAACCACTGGGCTGGTCCCATCTCATAAAGCTTAAAAGCAAGTCCTGAAGGGATCAAGCTGTTTCAAAGGCACTAAACAGCATCTCAGAATAAAGGTCTAGAATATTTATAGGAAAGCAAAAATATCTAGCACCTATGCCATATGACTGGTATCCAATAAAAAATTATAAGTTATTTTAAAAAAAGAAAATACAACCCAAAATGAAGAGAAAAAGCAATCAGTCAAAACTTACCCCAAATGACACATATGATAGGATAGACAAGAACGTTAATTCAGTTATCCTAACTGTATTTCATATATTCAAGAAGGTAAAAGGAAGGTTGAACATATTAAATAGAGACATGAAAGATGTAAAAATGGTCCACATAAACTACTACAAATAAAAAGTACAGTATCTGAAAGGAAAAATATACTGAACATGATTAATCGCAGATTAGACTATGCAGATGAAAAGATGAAACTTGATTATCTAACAACAGATACTATCCAAAAATGAAACATTAGAGAGAAAAAAAAAGACTAAAATAAATAACAGGGCATCATTTTGCTGTGAGACAACTTCAAGTGATCCAATACATGCAATTTAACTTACCAAAGTAGGGGGAGGGAATATTTGAAGAAATAATGACTAAAATTTTTCCAAATTTGATAAGAGCTAAAAGTACACAGATCCAACAATCTCAACAAATCCTAAGTACAATCATGAAGAAAATTTCATAAAAGCTCATCATAATCAAATTGCGTAAGACTACATACAATGAAATACTACTCATCCATAAAAAAAAAAAATAAACCTGAAATCTTAGTATTTGCAACAGCATGGACGAACCCTTGGAGGGTATTATGCTAAATGAAATAAATAAGACAGAAAAAGACAAATACCATATGATCTCACTTACCTATGGAATCTAAAGAACAAAATAAATTAACAAACCAAACAGAAACAGACTCATAAACACAGAGAATAAACTGATGGGTGCCAGACGGGAGGGAGGCTGGGGAGATAGTTGAAAAAGGTGAAAGATAAAGAAGTACAAATTGATAGTTACAAAACAGTCACCTGGATGTGAAATGTAGCATAGGGAAGATAGTCACTTTGAAATTAGATAAATGTCTAACCACTGTGCTGTACACCTGAAACTAATATAATACTGAATGTCAACTCTAATTGAAAAACAAAAATTTTTTAAAATTGCATAAAACAAGTGATAATGAAAACAGTCCTAAAAGCAGCTAGAGAAGTCAGTTCTAATGCACAGAAGAATAAAGATTTAAATGACGGTAAGCTTTTCATTTGAAAGAATGCAAGCCAGAAGACAGTAAAATAATATCTTTAAAATATTGAAAGAAAAGAGCAACCCTATGGGCTTATATGTATATACATACGTATATATACACATATTACATACATACACATATATGTGCATGTAAATAATTTGCCTTACTGTTGAATTATATACCTAAAACTTACAAAAGAAAGAAAGAAAGAAAGAAAGAAAGAAAGAAAGAAAGAAAGAAAGAAAGAAAGAAAGAAAGAAAGAAAGAAAGAAAGAAAGAAAAAGAAAGGAGGGAGGGAGGGAGGGAGGGAAGGAAAGAGGGAGGAAGGAAGGAAGGAAGGAAGGAAGGAAGGGAGGGAGGGAGGGAGGGAGGGAGGGAGGAAGGAAAGAACCTAGAATTCTCATAAGTGGTGAAAATACTTTCCAAAAATGAAAGTCAAATATACACTTTTCAGACATGCAAAGGCTGAAAGAATTCATTACCAGAAGACTCATGCACCATAAGAAATGTAAAAGAAATAAGTCCTTCAGACAGAAAGGAAATGATACCATATGGAAATGTGGACCTACACAAAGGAATGAAGGGCACTGTAATTGGTGAAAATGTGAGTAAACATAAATCTTTTCCTTTTCGATGTCTTCAAAAGACAACTCTCTAAAGCAAAATAGTAACGTTTTAGGATTTATAACATGAGTAAGTAAAATGCATAAATAATAACAACAAAGTCAGGATGAAGGAAATGAAAGTATACTATGTAAACTGTGTTAAGTTTTCATTCTCATGCTATAAAGTAGTACCACATTACTTGAATGTAATATAAGTACGTTTAAGTTCTTTTAAGTTAAAGATGTACACTATAAACTCTAAAATAACTGCTAAGGACAGACAGAATAGATAAGAGCAAAATGATAGATTTGAAGCCAACCATATCAATAATCACATGAAATGTAAATGATCTAAATACCCCAAATAAAAAGCAGAGATTTTCAGACTGGATTAAAATAAATGACCCAACTACAGGCTGTCTATAAGAAATCCGTCTCAAATATAAAGACACTGAAGGTTAAAAGTAAAAGCATATCATGCTAACACTATTCAAAGCACTATATGATTATCAGACACTGTAGATTTCAGAGTGGAGAACAATACCATGGATAAAGAAGGTGACTCTGTAACCATAAAGGGACCAATTCATCAGGAGCACATAATAATTCCAAATGCACCTGATAGATCTTCAAAAAATAGTAAATAAAAAAAAAATGCTAGAACTACAAGTAAAAAAACAGACAAATCCACAATTATTGCTGGAGACTTCAAAATCCCTCTTTTAATGATTGATAAATAAGTAGATAAAAATCAGTAAGGATACAAAAATTTTGAACACTATCAGCTGACTTGATCTAACTGACATTTATACGATACCCTATACAACAGACTGTATATGCTTTTCACATGCACAGGAAACATCAAGATTAATTCATATTCTGGGCCATTAAACAAATCTCAATAAATTTAAAATAATTCCAATTACACAAAGTATGTTCTCAGATCACAACTGATTTAAACTAGAAATCAATAACAGAAAGGTATCTGGAAAATCCCCACATATTTGGAAACTAATACACTTCTAAGATTTAATGAAAAACTGCCTCTTTGATGAAATAGTACAATTCTTTCTCTTAGATTATGACTAATATATAAGCCACATGGTTTTTGCCTTCACTGACAAGAAGCTCGGGGCTAAACAAAAAGTTTAAACATAATAATCATATCTACTCTTAAATCATTCATTCATTCAACTCAGTTTGAGCATCTAGTATGTTATTTTATACAATTTAGGGATGCAAAGTGAATATAATACAGTCCTTGCTCTAAAGCTCAGTTTTATGGTCAGGTCTAATGAACAGTATATTTGTAAACCTCTACTGTTTTCATTTATTGAAAGTCTCTGCTTTAACAGATTCTCTTAAGTGTTTTCTTTAAAATTGCTTTTAATCCTTTCCAGAAACAACTATTAGCCCCTTACCATAAGCAACTAAATAGTCATGCACAAGAATTTTAATATCAGCCTAGGTTAAACATAATTCAAAATGGATGAAATTATGAAAAATTATAATGCACTTGCGAGGCCAAATAATAAGTTTTTGGATGATTTATAGCAGTACTCATCTCTCTTGGAGTGAATAACCTAAGGTTGACTGTCTTTAAATATATCACTGGCAGAAATCTAAGAGTTTTGACATTAAAGGAACAAATAACTAACTTGATAGGAAAGAAAATAGTGCTTAATTTGGTGAAGGTTTCCTCTGAGTGGAGGGGGAGCTCAGGAGGTATAGAAAAGACAACTCAGTGCCAAGGTGGTATGACACAGCTATACTCACTGAACCTGGGAAGAGTGGAATGGGGAATAGCTCTGAAGTACCTATGCTGGGAACTCTCTGGACCTCAGGTTCCTCCCCTGTAAAATGCTGGGCTTCAGAGATGATCTCTAAAGCCTCTTTTAGTTCTACAATTCTGTGAACCTAGTTTAGCTAGAATACAACAGGGAGCTCTGTTTTATCTCCTCGCCAAAAGCTATTTATTAAAATTAGACTTGATATTGTTACATAACACATTCTAGGTGCTGTATTAGTTGTGGACTATACACCAGTTAGAAGACCTGAGTCTTAGCTTTGGTTTAACCTTACTAAAAGGCATAACCAACTGCAATTTATTTAGATTTTTAGATTCCTAGATAAAAGATATAGAAATGTATACTATTCAAGTGTTATGGAAGAAGACTGAATTCTCACTGGGGATAGCTAAGAAAGCATCTTGGAAATGAACCTTGAAAGGATAGATAGAAATTAGAAAGAGGAGCAATGATAATAATTTGTAAGAAAGGCTGCATGGTAAGGCAGAGGACATGCACTTTGGAGTCAGATGGATTTTGTTTTAAATCTTGGCTCTGGCTCTTCCAATTGTGTGACCTTGGACAATTCAGCTTTCTGAGTCTCGGTTTCCTCAAATCTAAAACACATACGCTTGCTTTGTAGTTTTAAATATTAAAGATAATATTTATATGACATCTAGCATAATACTCGGCATATAGGAGTCACTCAGAAAATAAAAGCTCTCAATATTAAGGGCCCAGATGGCATGATGGAAAGTAAGAGACAAGTAAAGCAGAGGATGTGGCTGTAAAGGTAGGTACGGGCCAATCCATCGAGAGTCTGACCAATTTGTAGAGAGGGTGAAGAACGAAGCAGCCTGACAAGTTTGTTAGCTAAGAACCCAGAATTGAAAGTGGGGTTCTGTGGGGTTGGACTTGAGACAGCCTCAGGTTCAGTCAGAGGTACAATTCAAGAGAGCCCATTAGGGAAATCTGAGGCAAAATGATGGGAAGATCAAACACCAATAGCCAATGCCGGAGATTAAACCCAAAGTCCCATGGCAGGACTGGCACCTTGGAATATGGAAGGGATGAGGTATGGATTCCAAACAGGATGGCCAACAAGTGAGGAGTGTCTTAGGTAACTGTCTAGAACACCCAAGAGTTAATGCGCAGTTTGACTATTGGTGGGTGTGGTTCTGGGGTATTTCAGAATGCCCTATGTAAAGGGCCAGAAGCAAGGCAGACAACTTAGGCTTTATGTTGTACATTATGTAGTACACTACTGGGATTGGCAAATGAGGGAATGCCAAGACAGTGATGTGGTCGGATCTGAATTTAACTTCTCAACTCTGGGGATAGAGTTAGGGACATGGGAGAAGAAGAAGATTCAAGGTACAGTGATGAAGTTATTACAAAAAGTCCAGGTAGGAGGTATGTGAGTCTGATGGGAGGGCAAGGCAATAAGGATGAGAAAGTGACAAATGGATCCATTTCAAGGAAAATTTCTGACAGTGTCTGGTGACTTACAGGATGTCAGAGATAGGGGCAGGACGGGGTGTGGGGAGGAGGAATGACTAACTGCTAAGGTTTTGAGCTGAAAGACCAGGGAGATAGTGATGCCACTTAAGCAGAGATCACAGACAGAAGTGGAGATAACAGTGACGAGAAGAATCACAACGCAAGGAAAGAGCTTACACCTGACCATTCTAAGGCATACTTCAAATACCTTCAGAAGCCTTAACGCCAAAGTGCCACAGTTTCCACCACCTACCATCCAAACCGTAAACCATTTCCTTTCCTCTTTGACAATGCCTGTGACTCAAGCTAACAGGTGGAAGAAAAAGTGGCGAACATCAAGAATTTCATGAATTTTATAAAATTTATCTAGCACTTACCTTTACAGCTAGTATTTTCCCACTTGGGACATGATATGCTCTATGGGAAAAAGAAAAATAAAATCATTTGGGATCACTGAACAACCTACAGAATGTTTAAGGACATGAATGTAAATCTGAACACAAATGCAGCAATGGGATATATCATACTTTCAAAGAACACTAATGAAAGTAGTAATTTACATTTCTATTGAGCTTAATGACTTACAAAATGATTCACTATACATATCTTAAAATGACTGTATGAGGTAATGCCGGCATTATCCTTTTATAGACAAGAACTTCCGAAGCACAGAGAAGTTAAGTAGTTTGCATAATAGCACGAAGTCAGTAAGTGGCATAACTAGACCTCAAACTCAGGTCTTCTATCTCCAGATCCCTAACGATATACTGTCAGTGTGTGGGGGAAGGTCTTCTACTGCTCTCCGCTGGGCACTAAACAGAGCCATATAAAACAGGTTTTCCTTTTATTTCAATTATGTATACAGATATTAACTATATCCCTACATTTCATCAAAATAATCTCAAAAAAAATGGAATTAACTATGGTTAAGTCATATAAGAAGTCATAGGCTTATAAGATTCAGCTAAGCAGTTCATCTTTTCCTAAAGCTGGCATCTTTCAATATTAAATAAGCTTCAAAAAAGAGACAAGTTCAAATGACCAGATATAGTGAAACAACTACAAATCAAGTCAAGGAAAATGAATACATTCATTTACGAAAAAGAGTAAGAATAAAGTTTGCAGAAATAATATATCATTATCTCATCAAGACTTTTTGTGGGCCAAGGTTAAGACATGAATGGGGTAGGGAGGATGTGGAGGAATGGAATTGAGCTTCTCAGGAATTCCTTGCCCTCACCTGACAAGTTGCAAAATTGACCAGGCTCCCAATTCTTACCTGGGAATGACCTACTAATAAAGATTGTTCATTAATTTTATTTTTATTTTTTGAGATATCACTGACATGTAACTACATTAATTTCAGGTATATAACATGGTGATTTGATATTTATATATATTGCAAAAGGAACACCCCAGTAAAACTCGTTAACATCCATCACCACATAGTTACAAAAACTGCTCATTTCTTAAAACAAAAATAAAATATGCATTCTACTACTATCAAATGAGAACATCATTTTCTGTTGTTTTGGCAGAAATATTTGTGTGGTTGGTCTGAAAAAATTTTTTAACAGCTTTATTAAGGTGTAATTATACATGAAAAAATTCATTTGCTTTAAGTGTATGAAAAAATTCATTTGCTTTAACTGTACAATTCAATGATTTTTAGTAAATTTACAGAGCTGTGCAATTGCTTATAAGTGTTTTTAAAGAGATGAATTTATAGATACAATTTAGTTAAGAACCTACAAGTATTGGTCATAACTTGTCACATATAAAAAGTTACAAAATCAGGTAAGATTAGGAAAAAAATACATGTAAATGTATTTATATATCCATGCATATGAGTGTTATAAGAAATTCATTCTGCTTTTTCTACTAGAGTAAACAAAGGTTGAGCCACTTATGGAAGGTAAACAGCCTTTATTTTATTGATTACAGAGAAATTCAGGTATATCTCATTTAAAGAACAGGCAAGATTAACAGAATTGGCAGTTGTTCACTTCAACAAAGAGTTCTTTAATTTGTAGTGTCTAAAGGCTTCTCTAAATATCAACCTCCTAAATATATATAAATAGTATTAAGTTTATAAAACTTAAATTATTTTAAAATGTTTTATACTTTCTTATTTTCTTTGTATATAGTGATATACATTTTATAATCCTATATCATACTGGTTTTAAAACAAATTACCACTTACTTTACTATATATGTCACTATAAGACTTTTACAATGTGAAATTACATTTCAGGTCACGATATGATTCATGATATATCTTAACTCATGGGTAAATTGATATATAAAGACTCACACTGTATTTTCCTCAATGCCTAACAGAGTTGTTAGACTAAGCTAACCTGAAATGTGATTTGAAGGGATTTAGTAACTTTATTCCATGTAAATACAGGTAATATAATTGTAAAATGTAATAATGATATATTATTTTTCTTCTTGTATGCCACAGGTTCTTTTAATTTCAACTTTCAAAAATACTGTATATTAGAATCACTAACTAAAGACTAAAATGTGAGAACAGTTGAATGTATATATAAGGATTCAAAAATTATAAAAAGAATAGTGCTGATACTTTGGACAACAAGCAGCACCTGGACTTTTGAGACCAACAGCAGCGATAAAGAAATGATTAGCAGATAGTCTAACATATATACCATATCGGACGGTTTGGCAACTTAATTAGCTTGTAAAGAAAGCCGATCTATTTTCCAAAGGAAAGGTTTCCTATTTCCAAGTGAATTAAAAGGGGGAGGCTTGATGATTTAATTATGACATTCATCCATGGAAGTTTGGGTTCGATTTCGAGCAATAAAGATGCTGTGTGGTTTGGTTTACAATGCAATGACAGGACCAATTTAACATTTAATCATCAAGGAGAAGTGGATGACAAAGGTAATGCCAGGTATGAGTGGAGTGTGCCCCTTAACTTTGCAAATGGCATTCTACCCAGAGAAAAGGAACTTGTTTACTTTCAGCGGATACTGCATCTCAATTGTCTTGACCTTCCTCAACACATTAACTGTAAAGTGATTAATGAAGTTTGAATGGAGGCTCTGGTTACACCAAAAGATAACTGTACAGCTCTGCAGCGTTTTAATTAACAGCTAACACTTCAAATTAGTTTGTTGTTGCCACAGTAATTACCTATTCCAATGAGTATGTGGAGGAAGGACTTTTATGAGATATTTTTAGTGCTTAGTCTTGAGTGTTCCATTTTGTTTGTGTCCAGCATAGACCTTCAGGGACTATTCTTACCCCTTAAAACTGAGCACACAACAGATACACTTTAAGATGGCAAAAGCTAGCACCCCGGCATAAATTTTTTGGAGTATTTAAAATAACAAAGAGCCCAGCAAAGGAGAACACTTACTAACCATACTTTCTTATTTTCTTTTTTTCATTTGGAACAATAGGTTCTAGACGATTGGACAAAAAAGTTGATATCAATCTTTAATTCTGGTACAGCACAGAATCAGATAAGTTATTGAGCTAGTAGAGAATACAGGGAATTGTTTAGTCTAACCCTTTCCTTTTACAGTGGACACACCCAAAACCCAGGTTAAAAAGCTTATCCAAGTTCACACAGTAGTCAAGGGCAAAGCCAAAACTGGAACTATGGCAGAATGTACACATTTTTGGACCTAAGGCAATATGTGACGTTTAAATATTCTTCACTGCATTCTAAAATAGGGAAACTCATAATTCAAAATTTACAAAGGTGGTGACCTATTCCAATCAGGCTAAGGACCACTGCGTCTGAATCTCTCCAGATAAGGAAGCATTCTGCAATCACCGCTAATCTATCTTGGCAGGCAGAGAGTGAGGGTGAAGGCTCTGAAGTTGGGTTCTGATCCCAGGTCCAGTTCTGTCACTTAACAACAGTATGAACCTGGACTGTTAGTAAACCTCACTGTGTCTCAGCTGTCTCAAGTTTGGAATGGAGAAATTGGTCCCTACCTTATAGAGTCGTGAAGATTCAATGAGAAAACATAGGTAAAGCACTGAGGACAGGGCCTGGCATGCATTACATCTAGAAAACTAGGAAGTTTTCAGAGTAGCTAGGTGTTTTGAGAGTGGAACCTGCTAAAATAGACTAAAATAGCAAGAGTTAGCTTTAACAATGAAGACTGGCAAAAGGTTGCAATACATCATTTATTAAGAAAAACAAGAAGCATTACAATGAACCAACTTTGACAATATAGAATTTAAAAAGCCACCTGAAATGCTATGGCTATACTGTGATTCAAATTCTAGACTTCTCTTTTTTAAAAAATTTATCTCTCACCCACTACTGTAACTTAATTATACTACAGATAGATATGGTAAGTGCCACATTCAGGTATTCATCTCAGCAGAAGCACCATTTGACAATCACCATGGTTAAATGAGAAGCCTACTTTTAAAATTCTTCTTGGGTTAATAAATAGAAAAATAAAAGCCACTCTAAAAAGAACACTTGGGGGTCACGGGTGCTTATTCATAGTGCAATTGAAAATCCACATACAATTTTGACTCTCGAAAATTTATCTACCCTCAGTATCCGAGGAAGACTGATTCCAGGACCCCCCTGTGGACACTGAAGTCGTGGACGCTCAAATTCCCTATATAAAATGGTGAAGATCAATGCATACAGTCAGTCCTCCACATCTGCAGACTCCCAATTAAGGATCAAAAACAGTAGAGGTGTTTATTGGGAAAAAATCTATATACAAGTGGACCCGCACAGTTCAAACCTGAGTTGTTCAAGGTTTAGGTGTACATGCTCATAGACTATAAAATGCTGAGGCTTCTCCTAGTCTTCAGACTTTGGTAGCTGTTATAGCTCCTAGAGACAGTGCAGAAAAATTGTTTATATGTCTGTTTCCCATACCAGGCGGTGAACACTACCATGTCTTTAATCATCTTTGCATTGTTTACACTTTGTACAAATGCTGGCACATGGAAGGTTCTCTATATTTAACAAATGTTCAATGAATTGATTATTACTTCTGGATGACACAAAAATCTATTACTTGGATGGCGTTTTACAAAAAAAAAAATTCTATATACATTTAATTCATTCCATAATCTTATCATCACCATCACTCCCCATTTGGGTATATTTCTAACTGCTGAATCAAAAGTCCTTACAAAGATTTCACAATCTGGACCTTGGTCACCTCACCAACCCCTGCTTCTGCCAATGCCCTTTGCGCACGATATTCACTCCACTTCACCAGACATGCTCCTGCCTCAGGTCCTTTACACCTACTCCTCAGGTCTGGCCCACTATCCCGCCAACATCTACTTGGCTTGCTCTGTCATTTATTCAGGTCCGATGTTACTTCTTTGACTATCCTATACAAAACACCCCATTCTTCCTTTCTTTATTCTTCAATAAAATTCATCAATTCCTAATTTATTAATTTATTATCTCTCTCCCACCACTAGAAAGCAAGCTCCGTGAAACAGAGATTTGTTTTCTTTGTTGTTGTTGTTTACTACTGAATCTCCAGTGCCTAAAATTGTGCTGGGCACATTTTATAAATATTTATGGAATTAATAATTTTTTAAAATTGCTATGGTGTGTTTGACATTTCTGTGGAAGTGGAATAAGCAAGAGGGCTAGTTGTGGGAGATGGGGTCAGAAAGGTAGTAAGAAGACAGATTGTGTAGTACCATTTAGACCGTGGTGAGGAATCTGACTATTATTCTGCATGATATGAGAAGGCATGGTGGGAGGGGAGAGCGCTTGCATTTTAGAAAGATCCTTTTGGCTGCTAGGTAGAGAGAACACATTGCAGGATAGAACATAGGAGACTAGTTGGAAAGCTAATAATCCTAGCAAAAGCTAATGGCTTGGAATAGCAAGGTAGAAAAGGGGTGGTGAGATGAGGCTGGTTTCTTAAAATAGCTTTGAGGAAGGGCCGACAGATTTGAAGGTAAATCTAGTGGATGGTCTGAGAGAAAAAGAAGGATTAAGGATGACTACAAAGTTTCTGTCACGATCGACTTGTAGAACAGAGTTTCCATTTACTGACACTGGAAAAACTAAAGAAGGAGCAGGTTTCAGAGGAAATCAAGGGTTCAGTTTTGGGTAAGTTGGAAATGCCTTGAAGACATCCAATCAGATATGACAGGACAAGGCTGAAAATACAGATTTAGGCTTCATCAACACAAGATGGTATGTAAAGCCACAGAACTACACACATTGTCAGGAATTCAAATTAAACAGAGACAAAGTCTGAGAATTGGCCCCAACGCACTCAAAATTCAAAGTCAAAAAGATGAGAAGAAACCAGTAAAGGAGATGAGAAGGTGCAGACAATAACCTAGCAATGGAACCTAGAGAATCATGTCCCTGAGGCCTTGAATGTTGGTGTTACAGCTCCCACACTAAGTGCAATACCCTGCCCAGAAAAGGTATTCAAAAAAACATGTGACTGATTTCAAAAGTAATACTTGGGGACAAATGCAATTAATTCTAATATCTGTTCTCTAAAATGTCAAAGATGGGTGTAGTACAATACATACATGGCTAGAGGTATGCTCACCTTCATCTAAATCCTAATGAGAATTTATTAAAAGATACATCAGTCCAAAGAACAAACTGAATTTCTCTAAGAAACTTTAAAATTGAGAAAGGAAGGAAAAGAAACTGTTGAAAACAAAATGTTAAAAGTCCTATATTCACACAGGACATAAGGGAGAAAAAAACCTGTCTGTGTTCACATTCCAACATCTGGACTCCCACACAAGTTTGTCATGCGTAAATCAAATGCATCTTTATTTTACAATGTTTACTGAAATTATTTATGCTTAGAATTTCAAATTCTAGGAGAACCAAAAAATTATGAATCATCCCAGCTGACTCCTGTTCACAAAATAAATAACCTAGAGCTGATCATATATTTTCTGATAAAACTTGTACAATCTCATACAATTAAAGTAGGCATCTAATTTCTATGACACTATTCTGCATGTTAATTTCTAAACACACTCTATCTAATCAAATTATTTTAAATTATGAGCAGAAAGAATTTATAATAGGGAGTACCTATGCTTCACTATATAATTTAAGAATGGAGGGGCTGACCAATGATCCAGCTATAAATATTTCATATTTTAGCATAACTGATACTGTTATAAATGTCAATTTGTTAGCAAAATGGCCAACAAAATGAGTAGGAACGCCCCCCTTTTTTTGCCTCTAGGGGTAAGGATCTCAAGAACAACTGTATATATGATGACTTTTAATTGCAATGGCAAAACAAGAACACTAAAATGACAGTACTGCCACTGTCCTGTGAAGGGGGAGAGCAATTCTTTCATACAACATGTGGAATAAATGCCACTGACTTCGGTTCTACTTCTCACATAACATACTTCAGAGAAGCTTAGTGAAAAGAGGGACACAATTACTCTGTGAATTATTTACAGAGCGCTATCAATTGCTGGAAATTTCTCTAAATGGATGGGAAACCTAAGAAAATAATCCAGTCACTAAAATGGTGAAAGCAATAGTTAGGAGTTGGCTTAAGAAATAACCAGTAGTTTGAAGGGAATGCCCTTATTCTAAGTAAACAGGAAAGAATGGGATCTTTATTTATTTTGCTCCCTGGGTCTCTTGAAGGATAGGTAGGAAGCAAGAAAGAAGGAGAGCAAAAGCTATTTAAAAATAAAGTAAGTTACAAATGCATTTGTGTTATTAGCTCATTTCAGACGTAGTTAATGACTTTTCTAAATGATAAAATTGGTTGTTTTTCAAGCAAAGATTTAACAGTTTGTAGGATTATAATGGATTCTCTGTTCTTTGAATGCCATTCCAAGATGTCCATCGGAGGCAGAGCAAAGGAAAGGAGACCAGGTGAAAGACAAATCATTCTGAGATTCGATTTGTTAAGACAAAAAGTTTGATTGGGAGAAGACAAACCATTGTCTAAAATAAGATTTTTGATTAGTTATCCATTTTAATTATCTATGTAATGCTTAATTCTTGTTAGCATAGAAAGTTGAGTTGGCCATACTGAGACCTAATTAAATATACTTCCTTATCAAAAACAAAACAAAATACATGGTAATCCACCTAGATAATCCAAGATAATCATCCCTTCTTAGACTGCACCTGAGAAATCCCTTTTGTAAGGTTAACACTCACAGATTCCAGAAGAAAAATACATGGTATCTGTTAAAGCCAATATGATGTAAGATCACTGGTTTCCATAGTTACAGATGCTATTTTCTTGCTCTTTAGATAACATTTTATTTATTGACCACCTCCCCCAAAAAACAAAGTAACTCTGATTTTGTGTAAACTTAGAATAACAAATAGAAGTTTTCTCACACTTAGAAGTTTTTCTATTCCAAGACTTTGTAGCTCTGGCACAAAAGATAATTAAAACAGAAAGGAGATGATGGAAATTAAAAGGTTAAATGCACCACTAGGAAATAGATAACTCAGCTTGAGGTGATATACTTTGAGTCTATTTAAAATAAGGAACATGAGAGTTTGTTGCATTACATCATGCCAAAAAAGCAGAAGGCCAAAAAATTTTGAAGCCAACACCAAACAAGTAGACTCCTTCCTTGCCTTAAAAAAGTCAAGTGCAGAAATGCATGTGAGTATATACATACATACAGAAACAAAATAAAAATCTTTTGTTATCTTGTGAGACTGATTTAAAACCCTCTGGATGTCATCTTTTAATGCAACAATACGTTTTCAGCCACCAAATGTAAACTAGCTGTGGTTCAGTTAACGAAAAACTTGCTTTATTGCTTGATCTTTTCAGAGATTTGTCCTCTTGGCAGGTTTCTTTGGGGGTGGATGTTACCAATATGTCACATACTAAAATAGCCATCCACAGAAAAAAATTCAAATAGTTTCAGGGAAATCAACACTGACAGTTGTTGCCTTCCATAATAGATAAGCACATTAGGCAGGCTCTAGCTGTTAAAATAGAAAATCCAAAGTAAACAGCAGTTGTAAAAAGAAGCTTTTTATGTAAGCTGTACTAGTTCAATAACGGTCTATGCCAACCTTCCTTCTGCCTAAAAACCCATTACAGATGCTTAACTATTGATTGCAAAATAATTTGTACTTAAGCAATAGCCTCTCTTCGCGGATTGTTTAAGTCAAATCAAACATGGTATCAGGTTACAGATTTTAACAACTCTTTCAAGATGGTGATCACACACAGGGCTCACAAACCAACTTAACATATATAAGATAGGGAATCTGGTTGAGTTAGAAAGATTTCCAGAGAAAAACAATAACTATATATTTTATCATGTCTTCTTTCTATTTACTCTGGTTACATACCATTTTTTTACTCCTATACCTGCCTCAAAGTTAATGTGGTCATCACTGCCTCCATATTTCTTCCATAAGTTGATGAGGCCTGACTCAAGCCTTTAACACTCCCCCATCAACTAGAGTAATGTCTTTTAACATATGGCTTAAATACCTTTGAGATGAAAGAAGCTACTATCATAGCGGTCTCTTGATCAAAGGTTCTGAAAGAATATAATGGGCAAAACAGAAGGGGGCAAGAGAAATAAAGCCTAATATTAAGAATGAAATAAAGAAATGGAGTAGCTTGGCAATACATATGGGGTAAATAGGAATACCTTGAGGATTAACTAGCTAGGCACCTTCTCTCCTGAAATGGTTTCATTACGGTATAATCTCTGCTCACAGTTTTTTGGTGGAAAGCTAATAATAAATCACTTTCCAAAATCAGATACAAAAATGGCTATTTCAGAAAACTTCCTTCTGCTAATAATATTCTATTGTGCTTTACAGTTTATAAAAAGTTTTTATATAGAGAAGCTACTTGATTTGCACAAACATCCGTAAGGTAGGTATTATTATTCCTGCTTTATAGATAGGGGAAAAAAGGTTTGGTGAGGTTGACAACTCCTTCACGATTCTTATCTGGTAAGCACTGGAATGGGGAGTGGAGTCAAGTTCTCTGAAGCCAAACCCAATGCTTGCCCCAACAAACCTGTGTGAACATAAACTGGCTGCCTCTAGACCCTCTAACTCCAGTTGTCTCCAAGGTTCTCTGGATATGGTCAGTGTTGATTTTTTAAAAAGCAATAGGGAAAATCGATTGAATGACTCACTTTTCAGAGGTGCATTAACTTTTTCAGGCCACTAGAGTACAATTTACTAAATTACCTCTCCTAGAACACTAAATAGGACCCTAGTGGGTCAAAGAGTAAATGCACCTCTGAAAAGCGAGCCATTTATTCCCATCTTCTCTGTAGTACCAGATGTAATATGTCCCCTATGACAGAAATATTAACCCGTTTCCATTAAAAACTCAAGAAATTGTTCCACACTAGAGAAAATGAGTATGGGGAAACTTCCCTGGGCGGGCGGTGGGGGAAGGGGCGGGGAGGGAAAAGAATCTCTCTTCTATAACCTAACCACAATATTGTTGAAAAGTTAACATGTACTTATAAGAAAATATTTTTCATTCATTGGAGATTGATTTTAAATCAGGCCTCAATACATAATAAAATTATAAATTCAAAGCTGATGAGAGAGGCACAAGATATCACAATGGCCAGTTTCATCCTGTACTGCAGTATTTAAAAAATAAGCTCAAGGATTCATCTTGCTCATGAAATAAGACATATATCACAAATAGCGTTCTTTCATATATCTCATTATACTACAGGTTATCCCTTTGCCTAAAAAAAAAAAATTCCTTGGCTAGCAAGCAAGTATATTATTACTTTTAATCTCTATAAAGGTAAAATACTCTGAATACATTTCTGAGCTGCCTTTGGAATAGCTATGGAGGTAACATTTGTGAGATACCTTAACAAAGCCACACTAAGTTTTCAGCATTGTTAGTCCCTTACTCTTCTGGAAGATGGCTATGCAATGAAAATAAGACAACTTTAATTTAAGAATCATCCAGCTTCTAATTAAACTGCCATAGGCAGCTGGTTGGATAAGTTTTAATCAGTTTCAATCACCTATTGATTGGTATACTGAAGCCTAAAAAATTAAAAGTAAAAGATGATTGGGGAATTGTCCCATCTCAGAACAACAGTAGAGGCCTCTGTAAATAACTCCTCTTTTAACCATCAGCTAAATGAACACTTCAATACTGCAGTACAAAGTCTTCTGCAAAATTACTTTAACTAACAAGCAGAAATTTATCAGCTTCAGCCAAAATCAATGTTGAAATCAATTTGAACACTGGTTGTGTCTAAAGGGGCTCATTGGCAATTTAGGGAAATTACACCATGTAAATGCCTGTGCTTTAATTGAACAGTTTCATCAACTAGGCTGTGATTGCTGTCCATTCATTTATTTACTTTCACTGCAGCTACCATTCTGCAAAGGAATAGCTTTTGTCAGGCTGAAGAGAGGCACTTTATCTTCATTTTGTGCACTTTTGTGCATAACGGACTTCATGAAATGGGAGTATCATGACTAGGGTCAAAACAAACCAGGAAGGACTATTTTTTTTACCATAAAAACTGAACACCATTCAAACTACCATCATGCCTTCCACCATTTGGGAACAGTCATATTTAAACACCCAAACGAGATGAAATTTGAGTGGCACCATGCCTCTATGTTGAGGTGCTATGTTTTAGACAACAGAAGGAAAGTCTTTGGATTCTAAACTCAATTCCATAATGTTTTTGGATTTTTTTTTTTTTTGGAGATATCTTTAGTTCCAAAGATATATAAACTGTACTATCTTCAAAAATTAAGCAACGTTTTGTTTTATAACCTCTGAGATCAGTCAAGAAAAGGTGCTATTCGCCAATCTATTTATGAGATTAAGGCTTAAAGATGTCATATATGTTGTTAAAGATTAATAGAAGGAGAGAGGAAGCAGGTTCTGTGTGGGAGGAGGAAAACTAACTTCCTTATAAAGACCAGTGGCCAAAATACCAACAAGATTTCAAAGATGATTTAAATACAGACAAAAATGCACTCACAAAATCAGGGGCAATGATAAAACCCAAAAATATAATTTCTGGAGAATCATGCTGAAAGTGACTGAAGTTAACATTCTGGACACTAGATTGATCAGTTACTTCAAAGATTACAAGTCACAGGGAAGGAGGAAGACAGGTCTTTGTTCATATGGGTCATCTGCAAGGTATGTGTCTGATACAAAAAATAAAAAAATACCACTATAGTGTATTTGCTAAAAAATGCCAGCAGAAATCCCTAGGCTTGCACACAGTCTGCTTACTTTAGCTCTTCATAGAAACAAAATGTAATTATTTATTAGAAAAGGGCACTGGGAAGGGACTAAGAAATAAGAAAGTATGAGTTTCAGTGGTGACACCCACTCTACCCAGCGACATTCCGATGCTGCTGGGGGGGTAATCCTGGATGTGTAATGGTGGCCCAGTTGGGAAATGGAAATGCAGCCATGATTCTGAGCACCTCTTGCATTTTTGGTGTATGCAGAAAGGCAGGGCCTTAAAACATTTGATGTGGCCTCCCAGGGAAGCGGGGAAACTTCTCATTTGCCCCTTCAGTTACCCTAGCTCTTATATCTGCAACACTGAGAGTTACCTTCAAAAAAGTTAAAAGGGAGAATAAATAAATACTGTACAGAAACTTAACTCAGTATATGTGTTTATGGTGAAAATTCATTGTGTAATTCCATCCTATATATCATTTTTTCTACCATTATAAAGTTTCATTAGCTATATATTTTGTTGCTGAAACAATGTACAGATATATTTTATTCTTATATTTTAGATAACTTTTCTGAAAACTCAATTATGGTTTAATTAGAGCTTTACATTTATTAAGTAGATTGTTACATTTTGCTGCTACAGTGAGCTGCTGTAATAAAATCAGTATGTTTGAAAATCTTACACAATACATATTTTCCAAATACACTAAGCTTGTTAAAATGCTATATTGATTATGCCCTAAAGGAAGTTCTAATTTTGTCTTAACATTTTTCATTTCATTATTTGAATTTAAAAAACAAAAACCACGAACTCTGCTTTTAGCAATAATACTGTAGATTCTTTTTCTTTCTTTTGTAATATAAACAAGGGAAAGTATGGAAATTTTAAAGTCCAGAGGATAACATAATACAGTCACACTTAAAAACCAAATTGTTTAAAAAAATTTTATGATTAATATCCATAGTCTAAGTCTCTATTGCCATTTCCTCTCTAATTTTGTGATCTGCTCCTCCAATTCAGCATTAGTGCACAAATCAGAACCTAAACATATATCACTCCAGTAAGGCAGCAATTTAACGGAAACATGGTCTCTTATATCAAAGTAACCAACAACAGAGCAATAAAAAAAAAACTGTGGCAGAAAGTTATACACAGTAAATGCCTTTTGGACTTTCCAGTGAATTATTTTCCAAAAAAGCAATTTAAGTAAATACCCTAGATGCTATGGTATACAAATATTTGCTTGTGTTATATGCCAACCAAGAGACTACAATTTTCTAACACATCAGATACTGTAAAACAGCTGAAAAAAAAATTAATGTATCTTATAAATCAAGAAATGCACGACTTCCACTAGCATAACCATACAATTAATCTAGGGATTTAATTATTAAATTCTAAGTTTTTGATAAGTAAAGAGACCAAAAGGATAAACCAAATAAGTTATGTTACAATAATTCTGTCAGCCATGGAAAGCTTGTTTTAACATGTACTAAAAAGGTTCTAAAATTAACAACTAGAGAGTGTACGTTCTGACTTTCTGAATTATATATTTATATCTTACATCCAAAATAATTTGGATTAAAAATTAGGAAACTCAAGAGAGTGACTGGCAAACAGAAAAACCCAAGTATTGATCTAGGTGTCAGCAGATCTAAGTCCTAGTATTATTTTTTTCCTCCAGTTTTTATATTCGGGTATGACTGACAAATAAAAATTGTATATATTTAAGGGGTACAACTTGATGTTCGCTACTGAGTTCTAGTCTTGATTTGACGTTGGGGGTGCCATTTAACCCTTCCAAGCTTTATTTTCTCACTGGTAAAAAAAAAAAAAAGGTGTGTGGGGTTGGTAACTATACTGACCATGCCTTCTTATCATGGACTTAGCAAGATCTAAAAGATCCAGGGTGACTGGGCTGTCCCCACCTTTCTACTTGCCCCTGAGCTCACACTACTCCAATCACAGTGGCCTAGACCCAGCACGTTTACATCCATCTAAGGGCTTTTGCCAGGAATGGTTCCTTCTGCCTGGAAGGTTCTTCTCCCAGACTTCCCTGAGACTGGGTCCTTCTTGTCTTTCAGGTCTCACTCAGTTCAAATACCACCTCCTCAGATAAGCCTTACTAAGCACCTATTTTAGTCTTACAGCACTTGCAAAGCCTGATATCATCTTAGTTTGGTATTCCTGTCCTTATTGCCTGTTTGCCCCACTAGTGTGAGTACAGAAGCACAGGGAACTTATCTATCTTGTTCACTTCTGGGTCGCATGTGCTTAGAACAGTCCTTGGCACAGAGTAACCCACATTAAGTTTTGTTCAATAACTGAATGACTCTACAATAAGTCAAAATTTAAAAGAACAAAACCAAGTAATACGTGACATATTTTTATGGTAACTGATGCTGAATTTAGTTCTGGAACTCCAGACTTGGGAGTAACTTCTGCAGTCGTATCATGTACAGGTCTAAGTGGGAATTCTTAGGGGTTCTGAACAACAGCCATGTCGTTCTGACAAAGTAAGGTAGGAGAGTTCACATCTCCCAGAATCACTTGGCAGTGGACAATACTTTGTGTCCATCCCTAAATTGTGAAGAATCTGCCTCTGCAGATTAATTGCTAAAAATACGAACCTAAAGTGGCTACAGTAGAAAAGGCACGGTGCTGGGCCTGTGAGGATGCCCACCCAGATTACCTGGACATGACCCATACTTACCTGTGCACAGATCTTCTCCATCCCTCTGGACACAGGCCCAACGAGAGCCAGGCTGTCCCCGACAAACAGCACACTGTACTCCACACAGCACACGCTCAGAAACACAACTGTTCAACAAATGATTGAAGGAGGATTGGACAGGCACAATTCCCAGACCCTTTATTATTCTCTCCATGCTCCTTTGGGTGACTGCCTCTGAACTATCCACATTTCTCTGTAAACTTAATACCCAGAATCAGACACTTTTGAATCCAAAAGTGGCAAACAGTAAGATGAAGTCAAACCCAGATGTTATACACTCCTAATGTAGCCAGATAACAGATTTCAAAAGAAAACTAGATCTCTTCCACCCTTTTAAAAACAGAAGTGTGCTAATGTTTATCTGCTCCCAACCACTTCTGCTGGAGACTTTAAATTTCTTTATAAAGAAAGTATTTTTAATGAAATAAAATATTTGAAAGAAGTCTTGCCACTTTAAAACTATTTTTCCCTGAAAGGAGATGGTACTGAAATACTTAGATTCAGCAAATTCTTACTTGAAATATTACCATAATGTATTGATTTTTACTAGACTCAATTGACTGAAAAGTTGTTTGTATAGCAATACTGGCCAAACCAATATACTAGAACAATTTTGTTACCCATAGTAATCAAGTGCATTTCTGAAGTATAATTATACTGTCATAAAAATAAAGTCAAGATACACTTTTCCAAGCAATAAAACAATAGAGGCTATAAAATAGAATAGGAAAAGGCTAAATAAATGAGATTTTTAAAAATAAAATTTAGTGTCTTTCAGAAACATCCCACCTCCTCTTTCTTCCCTTAAGCCAAGGTTAGCAGAAAATGATCAATACTTCAATCTCAATAAACTATTTCAATAATAGTTAATTCGGGTGGAAACAGGGTCTGAAAATCTCTGCTCAGCGACCTGTGACATTCTGTCATGTTGGTTGGATGCCAATAATCCATCATTGCCATAATGGATATGAGCATGTGTGAAGTTACAGGAATGTGGAGGGGGGAAGCAAAGGTGGGAAAGGTATAGAGAACCACAAGCTCAGGTTCATTCTTTAGATTCTAATCAATACAATACACATTACTGTATGAAACAAACCTATAACGGTGAATGCTGAAAGAGGAGGAAACATACATAATTAATTTTATTTGACAAATACTTATTGATTTTTCTGAAAATATTAATATCCTTGCTTTTCACATACTATAATGCAATCCAGCCATATACAAGTATTTAAGTTTGCATTAAGATCATGTCTTGTTTCCTTGTTAAAAATATGATCTTGGCTACAAGGAAAATGCTCCAGATTGGTTTAGAAATTTAAAGTTAAAATAAATCAAACCATCATCCTACTCCTGGGTCAATATCAAAACCATTTAAAAACTACTCTTAATTTACAAGATGCACTTTAAGGAAAACATATAAAAGAATGGGGTTCTGATGCAGTTAGGAGAGAAGCTGCTGTTCAGGTTTGGCACCTTCATGTCAGCTGGTGAAAGAGGTACGAGTTCTCTGGGTGCTGTGTGCATACCAATATTTTCATCAAGGATTCTTTATTATATTTTTTCCTCAGGAATTCCATGATTTGAAATATTTTGTTTACTAAACAGTATTTTAATTAGCCAGTTTACATACTTTCTCATTTTATATAACTGACCACCAAAGCTTCTAATTTTCATGAAATAAATCATAACTATAATGAGCTGATATAATTCCAGTTCCAAAACACAAATGTAATGTTTTAGTCGGCCTGTACAGCCATATCACAAGGGCTGAATATAACTTAATTGTTCATGTGATCTCAGTTACCATCTCCAAGGACCATCCTCTCACCCTGCTGCCCAACAAATAACCATAAAATAGGTAAGACAACATAAAACTGGAGAGATCAACACCTTTGAGAATTATTACTCCTTCCCTCTTCTTGTTGTCTCCAGATATGGTCAAATTAATTCTTAAATAATGGTATATATCCAATTTTCAAAACACCATGTAGGCAGCATATATGCTACTGATTACATCACTGTGAAAATTCTACCCCAAATCCAAGTTAGACCCATACTGCACTGTAGGAAGCAGCTGGAGGTAGAAAATTCGCTACTATTTTCAAGAGACTAGAATACATGACCAAAAAGCCGACAACTTGTTTTAGCTTGAATAATTTGTATTAAGAAAAAATAATGTAAAAGATGATCCTTAAGATCTTGTTAGCTAACTGACTTACTATGACTTAAGTCTAAAGAGTTAAATATTACTTCATCTTTGGTAATGAAGTTAGCCTAAAGCTTAAGTGACTCCATCAAACTGAGGAAGAAACAAGGAACCTGAGTGACTGGCCTTCATTATAAGAATGTTTCCAAAGTAACCGGGGTTATTTATTACCTTCATTTCAATGTGACGTACTATCCAAGAAAAGAGGACAGTAACTAGTCTGTTGGGTTAATGGATGCTAAGCACTCAAAGTTTTAACATTTGAAAGAAATTAATCATTCAAATATATACCTTTAGTTTAGCGATTCCTATTCTTCTAGGTTAATATTCTAAAACAATCATGCAGCCTCTAAATTACGCGGGCTCTAAAATTAGCTAGATTTGGGAAGGACCCAATTAAAGAGCCCTACTAAAACCTGCCTGGAAAAAACAAAAAACAAAAAACCTCCACTTGCCTTATTCTCATTTCAGCCAACGTGTATAATGCATCTATTCTATCCTAGGACTCTATTGGGTACACCAGAAAATACAAGAAAGCCAAGGGACTCTGCTTGACCTTGAAAAACAGCACTTGCTGGGGAAAAACACACAGTGAAAGGAAGAGGTGCTGTGCAGAGTTCTGGCTTTGCCACTAAATGGCCACAGGACTGCGAGCCCTAGCTTTCTCCAGTGGTAAAATGGATTTAACATTATACCAGCAATTACAAAATAAACTATGATAAAAGATACTTTGAAGCTTTAAAAAAATCATTGTGTGAGATAATATATTGTATTCATGAGAAAACTAAAGGATAGGAGGAAACAGATGTATACTGTAGATCATTTTATAATGTGGAATTTCTCAAATTCAATGCAATTCTAATTCTGCAAGATGTTTACAGGTGTATCTAAATACAAACAAACAAACAAAAGAATCCAATGGCCAAATAAGCACAGGAAGCACAGGGCTTGAGTTAATTTATCTATACTACCATTACCAGTAGCTAACATTTAGTGTCAGCCACAGTGGTAAGCCACTTCTATGGAACATCCTGTTTAACCTCACAACAACTTTATGAGACAGATATTATTATTATTCCCATTTTACACATGTGGAAACGGAGGCAGAAGACATTATATAACTCTCCCAAGGTCACACAGCTATTTAGCAGCAGATACAGGATTCAAACTCAGAGCAACTCCTACACTTACCTGCAACATATACTGTTTCTCTGTTTTCTCAAAGGTTTTGAAATTCATTGTAAATCTCTCAGAGGGGAACAGAATATCTATCTTTCCCAAATAAACTTTTTTGGAGCAATGTGCACTTTGGGAAATGGAGCAATAATGAAAGTGCATGCATTACATCCTACAACATGCACATTGAGCCCAAGCAATGGTAGCTAAATGAATTCTTAAGATAAGCTGTAACGTCATTTCAGCATTCCAGCAAATTAAAGAACTTGTGCTAAGAACATGTGGGATATTCCCTTGGATATTGCGGCCCTAATAAAAAAGTTCTAGTCATGCTTCTTGCTAAAAACATCAACCGGGCAAATGGGAAATTATTATATAATGGGTACAGGGTTTCAGGTTTGCAAGATGAAAAGAGTTATGGAGATGAATGTTGTTGATGGTTGCACAACAATGTGAATACACTGAGTAACACTAAATTGTAGACTTAAAATGATTGAGATAGTAAATTTTATGTTATATATATTTTATTATAATTAAAATATTTTAAAAAATACTAACGTAATTTCGTTGTAACTTTTCCTTGCAGGATGGGCATGTTACTTCCATTTCCCTGTATTCCCCTCTTCCTTTAACAAACCTACACTTTAAAATAATAGATCAAAATGTTAACATCTAGGGTATTATTTCTACTAAAAATTATCTGCTGAGATTTGGTGGTCTATATTTTCCCCCTTCTGGAATAAACCTGAATTAAAAAATACAAACATGCTTGAGAGTTACACATTTGGTGAAATAGCACAATAAGAAAGGGGTTAGGAGTCCAAAGAAATGTTTTTGGATTCCATTTGAAGCCAATAAAAGGAATCCAGAGTTGCTAGAAATCTTTCCCATATTAGTATATCTGGCTATCAGCATAAAAGCATAAAGAAGAAAGGCTGAGGCTTTGAAAACTGCTCCTCCAAGGAACTCAAGAGAAGCAAATTGGAGTGTACATGTTCCTTCTTCTTTCCTTTCTAAGGGTACCTGACCCAAAAACCTTCAGAAGAGGGCAAAAATTCAAGTCACGCAAGAGTAAGGAGAAGACTAAAATGAAGAGATGCTATTTATATAGTACTGGGAGCTGCATGGGAAGGAATGCTAGTATGCTCCAGGGAAGGCCAATAGTAGCCTTAAACTCATTAGACATACAAGGCATCAAACATTTTAAGGGCAAGACCCAAGGATTGTGTAAGAAATATGTCATTACTTAATTCTCTCAATTATCAGAGTAGAAGCACTTAACACTCAGATCAACTATGCGAATGTGTAAACACAAGTTCTTAAAGGAGAGAAGAGTCACACCCTGGCTCTGCCTGCTGAGAAGATTGAAGCTGTGGGCTAGGGGGCTGGAGTGATAACTCTGAAGGAGCTTCTAACCCGAGAAATCTAATTCTATGCCAAGGCTGCAACTAAGCATGGAGGTTGTTCTGGGGTTTTAAAATGTGACCTTTCATGATCATAGGGCAACAGGGCAATTTTTATCTGTATTTATGTGGTTAGTTAAAACTTAAAATTCTAAGAACATTAGTAACATTAGTAAAACAAATTATTTTACAACTTTGAAAATATATATTAATATCAATGTTAAAATATCTAAGGTGAAAACACAATTATACTGTGATGCAGGGTTAGCGTATGTATGGAAAACAGCTCTCCGGAGGAAAGCTTTATTGCTCCCTCAGGGCTTTCTTACAGAGTATGGATTTTTTAATTCCTAGTGGAATATTTTTCATACACCATTGCAGACTATTAAGTACCAGATATTACATTATGTAGTTTAAACTTTGCACTACTGCATGAGAAAGACTTTCCTGTCAAGAGAACTATTTTTTATAGTTAGCATTTTTTAATATGAAAATGAACACTCCTTTAGGGTAAGATCACTGCAACTGGAATTTGGGGGAATTTTATAACTTAACATATTCATCAATGTGTAGAAATTCTCTCAGGGGAGTAGGGTGAGGAGAGAAGGAAATACAACAGGAAGAAGGCATTTTAATAACTTATAGTATCAACAATGGGCAAAGTAATGTATTTATACAGTTTGTCTTCCACTGGGCATAGCTGTAAACAGGCAGGGGACTAGCACAGGGTGCTAGAAAGTTAAAAAAAAAAAAAATCATGGTGTTAAAGAGCAAAGGAAAAAAAATGCATTAAACTTCAGGCCCACTAAAGGTACCCTTGCTAATGGTGGACTATTAATGGCTCGCCCAGGAGAGGTACATACTCAGAAATATTAAAAAGGCTATATAAATGCACTTTTCCAAGCAATTCCTGAGAAAAATAGATGCCTAGCAGAATTTTGTCAAATGTAGAAATAAAATCTAAGCATTGACGATCATTTAAAAATCTTTGCCACGGAGATCAGGGATACCAACATGTGGCAAAAGTGAATAGAAAGTTTAAACAAAATTGACTACTCACTTGTAGACTGTACCTCCGTTGCCATGACCAAGAGTGTCTCGATACCGTATGTCTTGTTCATTCATCTCCACAAGAAAGAAAGAAAAACAAAAAGGGTGTCATGCTGTGGATGGAAATGTCAAGGAAAAGCAACTCTGGGCCATAAACAACAAGCAGTCTGGGTCATTTCAAGTTCAGCTGCAAGAACGAGAAGATCAATACAACATTTGCTGTCCAATTTATAAAAGACGATACCAAGGGACAAAGTGATGGAAAGTTTAATGACAATTTGTTTGCCTGGGTCATTTCATTAAAGTTTGATAAAAGGTGTCAAAATGGAATGATATAACATAGCTCAAAAGGGTCAGGTCAGAGATACCGATAAGAACACAGTTTCTAGCACTACAGATAACCAATGCCAAATAGGACTGCACATAACCAAAGTCAAACTTGCGAAGACAGACAGACACACACACACACACACACACACACACACACACACACACACACACACATTCATGGTCTGTAAATAAATCAGCCCCCGAAACCTCCTCAGGTGACCCTATAATTAACATTAAACAAACTGAATAATGTTAATGATTTTCCTAGAGTAAATATACCTTTTCTTTAGAAATTACAAATTAGTACAGAGCAATAACTGGGTAGAAATCATATTATGTTGATGGAAAAGTGCCATATCGATGCACTTTAAAATGCACATATAGTCAAATATTACAATACATAAAAGGAAAACACAAAATTGTGTAATTCTTATAGTTATTTTTATAATTTAATATATAAAACAATATATACATTTTCCCAGGTTTCGTAAAACTATTATACTACAAATACTAGTCTCATTTGTATCATAAATAGTACTGATTTTAGTGCCCACAAAATAATGTTTTAGAGTTTTAAAGAACTCCCTAAATAATTATTTATCAAATGACTTTAAGACTAGTCAGACTATATTTGATACACTCAGTAATTTTCTACACACTGGTCCAGCTGCTTAAATATTAACTGCCAACTTTGTTCACTAAGTGGCTTCAATAAAGGTGTTATTTTTCATATAGCTAAAGCTTGAGAAAAGCCATACTAAGCCCTGAAAAAAAATCAATTTCCGGGGAATTGCACTGCCTTGCATGCACAGAAAATGGATGAAGTTTTTAATTCAATATCACCTGGAAATAAAATAGTTTACTTTCAGACCATTATAGGAAAGCTTTAAGTATTTTGCTCTACTCTAAACTTCTACCAATTGAATAAAGCAAGCCTTCATTTATCAAGGGAAATATTTTCTTCTACACATTTCTGAAGCTGAAGCTTCAGAGAGCTGTGATAATTAGGAGTACAGTGCAGGTAACAGAAACAGCTTCCTTTCCAACCTGTTTTGCCAGTCTCTAAAAGAGTATTGACAGATTAATGTGTAAAGGCCAATTCCGCACACAACGTAACTACAGTACAACCTGATTGATGCAATGTGCAATTAGCTAATTACTATATTTACGGTCAGTGGAGAAATGAGAGACAGGTCAGAAAAACTGGCAACTATTTCCCTTTACATTACTAATACAGAAAAAAAAAAAAACCCTTATATTTTAACCTATATAAAATATGTGGTATGAAGAAAAGAAAACCTCATTATTCTGGACCAAATGATAAATTTTAAGACAGCATGAAAAAAAAAAAAAAGGAACACATAAAGTAACTTGAGATGCTAAACTGGCATAGTTGCCATTGGGTTTACTTTGATCGATGGGTATGAAGGATACATACGTAAATAGCGGTATCTAGTGGCAGGTACAAATAGGCTAATTCCTTTAAAATACTTCTTTAGGTAGTCTAAACATAACTTTAACAACCTAATTTGTACCATTTACTTTTCTAACAAGCTGTACCCTCATCATGGCTTGAAGTAAATTTCTAGAAGAGAGCTATTTCACTCAAGTCCACAAATTAGTGGCATTGAGATTTAAGGGTAAGCAAGAAGTAGTTATGGAGTATATTGGAGCTGGGCCCTGGAGGGGCACAATCTGTAATCGAATCCCCCTCCACCTCCACCACTATGTCAGGGCCTTCAAAGTAACAGGACCAGAAGTTTCCTCTTAGAAAAATATACACGCCAAGACATATTGATATTATATATTCCAAGAATACACTGGGACAGACCTAGGACTTTGGAGGGACCTTGATTTTGTCGTATTTTGTTGGAGGAAAAGAAGGTAAAGGGCTAAGTATGGCATGTCTCCAAGTAGCTTTAACCATTCTAATTCCAACATCACAGTCTTTTTACCTCTACTGCCCGCTAGGTTGAAAAGAGAAGTGGAGCAGCCATCCACCCGGCATTCCCAGCACTTCAACCTAAGCAGGCGTGATGGGCATATTAAATAGTCAGAAGATAAGAAATGTGTGTGTGCGCACACGCATGTACACGTGTGAGCACCTACGTGTGTGAGAGCAACTGCATACACACTAAGCATTATGCAAACAGATTCAAGAACGGAAATTTGGAATCCCTCAGATGATAAGGAAGATTTTAAGTGTCTCATAAAGATAAAAATGGTTTTGAAGAATAAGTTCTAGAACCGTGTCCTTAAAAAGACAGTATCCATTACAAAATGGCTAAAGTATTTGTACGGTGATTTAAAGTTTTATAGACCTTTGCTTAGCTTAGCATATAAGCTCATTGAGAAATTTTTATGATTACAAATTCAGATTCTTTTTTTTAAGTGTATTTTCTCATCTGTATGTGGTGTATAAATATAATTCATGTAAAAAATGTTTTACAAAGGAAAATTATTAGAGCTAATCTCATGAATTGATTAAAAACAAAATTTTCATAATTTCATATCTCTGATCAAAATGTGTTACTTTAGTTGATCTCAACTATGAAAAAAAAATCATTAAGAGGATCAACAATAACCTTTTTGCCTTTTTAGTTTACATAAGCATATTAATCCAACTTTTCAAAATGAAGCACAGAGAGAGTGCTCATTATGACACAAAAGTGAGGTTTGAAAGCCACAGAGTACAACACTTAAATATTATAGTTAGGATCAGGTATCATAAAAGTCACAAAATTTTAAGCATTTGGCCCAATTCATTTAGGTCACATAACTAGTCAATAACAACTAGACAAGGCTAGAACTCAGTCTTGCAGTATACTCCACTCGATGCTATATATCTCAGCACCTGACCTCATGTGTACGTATGAAGGGGCATCTTCTCCATCCATGGTTACCAGCCCACAGTAAGGAAAGGAAAACAATCAACTGAAGGGCACTCGAAAGTGAAAAGCAATTTCATGAGCTATGGTATTGGTTTTTAAGAAGAGAATTATTTTTAAAATCCTATAGCTCTTTCTATAGAAAAGAGGTAAAAAGGTTTTTATTCAATAAAGATACCAAAATAAATTTTAAATATAACTTAAGTTCCTTGTTTGGACTAAAAAAAAAAAAAAAAAAAAAAAAAGCAAATAAAAGGCAAGACAACAGACGAGAGGGTGGAGAAAGAAAAAGCCATGAGAGTTACAATTACGTGTCAACTGCCAAGACAGCAAATGATCTGGGAGAAATGACTGGCACTGGGCTCAGCACCTACTGAGAGGCAGGGGCTGTGAAAGAAATGTAGACAGGACAATCCAGGGCAGAAGGTTGTGTTTGTGAAGGTAGAGGAGGGTGTCATGTAGTCTGCACTTACATACACAGTCTCATTTATGTTTCAGTCTTCATATGGGATCTAAGATGAATCGTAAGAATATAAGAGTTTTATATACTGGTGATAATACAGTCCTTAAAGCTAATTTTACAGGAGAATACCTATTTCCCTAAACATGCCTACTTAGGTTGAAGTTCTCAAAATACTAGCCAAATATGCATCAGGATCAGAATTAGTTATAGATCTGTGACTTCTCAAGACATTTATACTTGATTTATTTTTAAGAAAATACTGTTACAGAATCTCCTATAAAATCTAAACTACAGAAAAAGGAGAAACATCTTTAGAGATGCAAAGGTCAAAGTTACACATCCTTGGAGTAACTGTGTAGTTTTTAAATCCTATAAATTGACCCAGTGGACCATTTTTAATCAGTTTCAAATCAAGGGCCAATGTTAAACAGATGATACCGCACTCTAAAACTGAATTGAGAAAAAACAGAACCAGAAAACACATCAGTGCTACTGATTTATAGTTATAAATAAAACATGTCCCAAACACCTTATAATTCTTTTAAGATGGAAAAGAATCTTCCATCATAAAGCAATAACAGAAAAACAATGTCTCCATTCCGAAGACTAAATGTTAAATTTTTTAAAAAGTGCTTGATTTACTATAATATTAATGAAATTAATGGGAAAAATGAAATGGAATTCAATTATGGATCAGCAAAAAAAACCATTCTTTATTATCTGCCTATGTTAAGAAGAATCAGTACCTATCGTTTATAAATCATTAAAATAAAAATGCTCAATTAATCCTTATTTTATATGTAAAGGTCTGACAGAAACTATTCCTATCACTAGACCTTTGCTTTACAAATCGAAGCAATAATGGTTTCAGAAAGCAGTCACACTCTATGAGCAGACAATTGGAGAGATTTAGTAAATCCCACTTTATAGAGCAGAGACTAATCGGAAAACACAAGCCAGTCAAATGTTTCTTATGAACTGTTGACATTATATCAATGCTGAATCAATTGGTGGCATTTACTCTGAGTGACAGAAAAGAAATAAATATTTATATCACATAACCTATATCAATGAACCCAGGCAGAAAGCTATTTCTAACCTGTCAATATTTGATTATCTTGAAGAATCATGTCCCTTTCTTTTAATGATTAATATGAATTCCTTATTAAATCTAAGTGGAGGCTAGTGGAAAGGCAAATCATTATTAATGCTTGAGAGCATAAACCACTAAAATAAAAAACTACGTTCAAGTGTTAAAGTATCGTTAAATGTGACTTACATCTTCCATATCAAGTGGTGTCAGTATTCAGCTCAGAAATTTATTGATGCCACAACGGAGCACATTACCTTACTGCAATGCAATCTCCCTCACTCTTTAGTTACCCTATGGCACCAAGCAATTGAGGAATTAGTAGAAGGAAGAATTTTGAAGACTTCCAAAGGTGGTTGGTTTCTTATGAATGAAAGTAAATATAAAAAAGGCCAATCCCTAAGAGAAAGAAAATGCCATATTGTTTTAATGTGAGGTTATCACATTCTCAAGGGAAAGCAATAAACAATCTTTAGGTGTCAAAAACCATTGCTATGACAATCTTCCACCACAGAGAAACTCATAACTGAGACTGCTAAGATATTTATGGTACTAGGTTTGTTGTCAAAACATTAGGAACATTTCAGAATGTTTATTTTTGCAGTAGAAATAAACTGTTTTTCATTTTTGAAAGATAAATCTATGACAGGTTATTTTCTATTGCCTGGATTGAACAAATGTAGTTAAAGCTTCTTAATTTATGTCAATTTTGAAATATATTTTCCAGATGAAGAATGTAAGTGACTCATACATAAATTACAACTAGATGTTGAACATAAATATCGTAGGCCTAATATTGCTGCTTTTAGTCAGGTTTTATTTCATAATGGTTCTGAACGTATACAGGGCACTAGAGGGACATATGTGTGGACCTCAATCGAAACAAACCTTGGCTGCTTAAAGTTAAAAGTATGAGATAACTATGGTCTAAAATTCTGAGACCATCAAGATTATATAGATAACAACAAATTCTCTTTGGCTGTATATATTTTTAAAGACTAGGATTCACATACTCTGGATGACAATGAGATGTCAGAACCAGATCAACTTTTTTCTAACTGTATTCAAGGGATTGTATAATAAATGAGTAAGGCTTCCAGAAGCACCACCATACAGGCACCGTTTTAAGGCATACACATTTATTAAGCCACAAAGTTACAGGTGATATTAAAGGACAAGCACGAGGACCTAGCTTTGTCTTCCTGACATGCTCCACTACAAGTACTTGATTCATGAAATGCCAACGAGGCTTGGAGAGGTCAGCATGTGAAGGCACTGAATAAGCATCTGAGATAATTAAGATTTCAGCCTTCGAAACATGGACGGGAAGTGAACAGCAGTTAAGAAAATCAATAAGAGTCTTTTATTTGCAGTGACACAGATGTCTCAGTCAATAGAGCCTAATAGGCAGGCTTAATCGCAATGGACAGGCGCCTGCCTCCAAGGCTATCAAAGGGCTTCCTCTATAACAAACATTAAAACACATTTATGTTGCTATTGAAGAATCGAGGACCCTGTAGGTAGCTTAATTTACCAGTGTATGTTTAAAAGCACTATACTATTTCAGATGTGTCCATTTACTTGAATCAAAATTAGTGAGAAATAACTGGCCTGCAGGCCCGTTTGTCCCTCTCTGTGGCTGGATTAGGTCATGCAGCTTTTAGATGGCTAGGCAACCAGGCAAACCAGGGCTCCTAAAGCCCAGGAATTTTAAATGCCAAAGATCTGCTGTTACCTTTTCCCTGAAAAGACAGTGTTAGTTTCAGTACAAAAGAACGTGCTAAGGTGAGAAAGTAAGTTTTTTTATTTTTTTTCCTCACCGAAGATAATGAAAGAAATAGTCACCTCAGGATATAGGGCCATTTCGACAACCTATGGGTTGACACACTTGTTCAGAACTGATTAACTTTTTTTAAACTGAGATGGCAGCAGGGTGTGTGCATGGTACTTCAATCTACTGGGAGTGAAACCCATTAGCACAGTTTGAAAAACGTGCTGCAAATTGTTCTGCCAATCAAATTAAGCCATGTAATTCATTTATGACAAGAAGACACGCACAGACTCTTTATCTGCTTATTAAGTTTATAGACACAAAAACTAGACAGTAATAAGTTACTACTATCTGAAAACATTAATATGTAGACACCTACCTGGCCATTGGCTAATATTTTTTTCAGTTCAGCAGAAGACTTCTTTAAGCTGAAAAGGGAAGACATAATTTTGAATGGCAAGATCACTAACACCTTTGAACACCATTGAAAATTCCAGACCAAAACACACCTTTGTTTTGGGTAGAGATATGGACTACACACATTTTACGACCTTCTCCCTACATATTTTTTCAAAAGTAACTGGCCAAATGGCAAAGGTATTAATAAAGAGATTAAAACCCATTAGTAATTTAAACAATAATGAAGCCTATAGTCAAAATGAAGCTAGACTATTGTATGGACTACTTCAGTGACTTTTTTGGGGAGTAATTAGTTCTGCTGCCTTTGGGTGGCCTTTCAGTGGCTATTTTATGTGGACTCTTCATCTGCTAAATACAAAGTACTTAACGATACACTCTTAGAATGTTCATAGCAAACAAAGATTATGAAACTTCAAAAGATAAAATGGTTTAAATCCTGATCTCTTACTGTACTTGAGTTACAATTTGGCTTCCTAGGAAGCAAATGTACAGTAGAAATAAAGCCTGGTACTCACTAGCTGTGTGCTCTGGGGCAAGTTACTTATCCTCTCTGAATTTCAATTATTCTCTTTCTATAAAATGTGGGAAATAACTTTGTAGGGTAACCAAGAAAATTAAATATTATAAATAGTCCTTGTTTTTCTGTAGGGCTACTATATGTCTTGCACATAATAGGTGTTAAATAAATGTCAGCTGCCTTTTCTTTCCTTTCCTGTAGGTATGAGACCTAGAGTTATTTAAGGAATATGAAAATGTTATTTTCTGCACACATGATTATGTAAACATCTATGTATGTGAGTTTAGTGGCCAAGGGTCATGCTGAAGTCCTTCTAGCTTCAAAATGAGTTATATCTGTATATAACCAACCAGTTAGTAGAGTGGCATATAAAATAGTACCTCCTCCTGTCGATGTTCTAATTTTAAATTTAAAGCTTGTTAATTCTATTCTTTATTCTGACCCTTTACATCCACCAAATTAACTCTCCTCCCTGTGTTAGTCATCTGTGTAGATGTCTTTCATGCCACCACACCCTTCCCCAGAACCAAAAGCTTCCTAAGAACACAGATCACATCTTACCTATCTACATATTCCATTACCTTCCCACCCAGTGCCCTAGCATGTAAACCTAGCCCAGTGCCCTTGGCATGTGCTAAGTGTTCGATAAATGGTAATCATTGTTCTAGTTGTTACTACATGGTGGTTACACACACACACATTTATTTGGTACCTTTAATAAGTTATATTTGAAAAAATCTCAGACTTTAAGTTTGTTCACAATCATCATTCCAAGTTATAATTACTCTTTGTTCTAAATACTTCTTAAATTTACACTTAGGCCAAATACAGACTACTGAGCCTTAGTCCTTACTTTCTCCAGATTTTATAAAACCAAGGGTTCTAAACTTTAATCGTGTCCTCCCAAGTCTAAGAATTCATGTACTAAAGTGGCAGTTAAGAATTCTGTAGAATGGAGCTAAAGCTGGAACGCACAATGTCACAATACATCAAAAAATAAACTGCTCAAAATCAGTCCAGTTAAAAAAATAGTAATAGCAGTGACCATTTACTAAGTGACGAGCATGTGCCAACCACTGTGCTAAATGCTATTACTTATTACCTTGATTTAATCCTCAAAGTAACTATACCCTGTGGTGGTTTACTTATTTCTAATTTACAAAGGAAACTAAAGTACAGACCTTGCTCAAAGTCAGAGTCTCTCTCTCTCAACATACACACATACTTTTTTTTTCCCTGAGAAACATTTAGATCCTTCTATTGCCATAGATGACTCCCAATTGAATAGTTGCAATTATTATAAAAACAGAAATTACCAAACAATGACCAGGCAATGTTTCTCCACAGATATTCCATTATGTCATACAACTTGAAATAATAACATTTTGATTCATTGCATTTACAAAACACCTTTCTTCCAAGAAACGAAACGTGATTCCTTAATACAGCTTCATCAATCTTCTAACACCAGAGGAAGAGAGATGGAAAGTTTAATTATCCTAATTTTACAGAAACAGAAAGCTAAGATGTTTAGAAAAGGCCTTGCCTTGGCAGTGGGACTTGAATTCAGTAATTATGGCCAAGGAACACTATATGGATTAGTAAACTCAGTTTAATAAATGGTCATTCACCTAAGGCAATGCTTGGAGTAACAGAAAAAAAGTAGATTCATTATGCCAATATCTAACTACCAATTTGGTCTGGTAAAAAAACATATATCTACGCATTCTGGCATTTTCTTTGTGCCCCAGTTTACTCAATATTTGTTTATCTGCATGGTCACAGTGACTTGAGCGATCCAAAAATCACTTTTAAAACTTTTAAAAAATTTAAATGATACAATCGTAACCTGGGTATGACACTTCAAGAGGGACATTGTAACATCTAAAGAAGAGCAAAAGGGTGAGAGGACTAGAAATAATGTTATATCAGAAAAACTAAATGAATTGAAAAAATTTAATCCAGAGATCAGACTTAAAGGGAATATAAGTTCATTCGTTCATTCATTCATTCGAGCATTACTATCTCCAATGTACTAAGCATCATACTGGGAATTGGAAATTCAACAATGTACATACTATAGTCACTGCTCTCACAGAGCACAGAACCTACTGGGGACAGAAGTGATTATAATAAAACTTACAACTGCTACAGTAAGGCAAGCCCAGGGGGAGTTTATAAGAATTCATAGAAGGGGCACCTGGTGTAGACTGGGAAGTAGGTAATAATCAGGGGTGGGGTTTATTTATTTTATTATTTATTATAATTTATGCCAACAGCATCTGGTCTTAAGTGGTCTCCCATCCAAGTACTAACCAGGCCCAACCCTGCTTAGCTTCAGAGATCAGACATCAGGCTTGTTAAGGGTGGCATGGCCACAGACCATGGTCTGTGGCTCCACTGGGGCATGAACCCAGGACCTTCTGCATGTAAAGCAGACGTGCTAACCACTACACTATGGAACCACATCCAGGGGTGGGGTTAGAAGAAAATAATAGCTTTGTTCCTCAAAGATCAGGCAGACTAAACACAGAAGAAGGGATTAAAAGAGGAGGAAAGCAGGAAAGAGGCGGCAGCAGATGCGAAGGCCCAGTAGTGAAAGGAAATGTGATCCATTAAGAGCACCACGTGTTCATCAGCAGACCCTGAAGGTCAGGCAGGAAAGGGTGCAGTGACAGACCAGAGGCCTGGAGTGGGCAGAGGACCCACGAGTGAAAGACCATTGCTTACCTGCTGTGGAGGGTACACTCTGCCCAGGGTTGTGAGAAGCAGTAAAGGGGGAATGATGGGAAGATCATGCTGGTTGCAGTATGGAGGAGAGACTGCAGAGGGGCAAGACTGGAAGGAGGAAACAATTAGGAAACTATGGCAGTGATTCAGAGCTTGAATGACCTTTGCATTAACAGAGGTGCTGGGAAGCAGACAGACTCAAGAGTGATTTGAAAGGCAGAACCTACAAATGTAGGCACTGACTGGATATGTAGTTGAGGAAGGCCCAGGAGGTACGGTAGGATGACTGGCTGGTCATGTGGAATAAGCAACTGGGTGGATATGGGAGAATTTACTGAGACAGGAAATGTAGGAGAAGGAGTATGTTTGGAGGAAAGACGATTAGAAGAGAGAACATCCCTGCTCTAAGGGCTAAACCAAATCTTCATGAGCAGGTGCTAAAGGGAGACAAATCGCAGCTCACGAAAAAGAACCAGTATTTAGCTACATGAAAATGGAAGGGGCTGCCTTAACTGATAAAATGCATTCCTGCCACAGAGATGTTCAGGGAGAGCAAGGATGGCCGTTTGGCAAGGAGTGGGGATGTCAAGCATCTAAGGAGAGCATGGTTAGATTAGTGCTTCTGCTTCTCATTCTCCACACCACAGGCCAAACCTTTTATAAACACAGAGCTGGCCCTGGCACTTTCCTGCTCAAAGTTATCTAATGCCTTGCCAATACACTAAAAGAAAAATTCAAACACAAGGCCCTGCATGATCTGGCTCCTGTCCGTCTCCTTTTCTCATATCGCTCTCCTCCCCTCTCTCCATACATTCCCCTAACTCAGCACCCCACCTTGTGCTCCAGCCAAACTGGTCTTCTTACAAGTATGCTGAGCTCCTTCTCCACAGCAGGGCCTTCACATATGCCACCCCTACCCCCCCGCCCCCGAAATGGCTTTCTCTGACTCTTGATGTAGCTGGGTCCTTCTCAACCTTCAGGCCTAGTGGAATGTCACCCTCCCCCAAAGAGTCTTCCCTAAGCACCCAGTCTAAATCTAAACATTCCTGCCTAGTGTGCTCTCTCTTTATAACCTGCTTATTTCCTTTATAACATTAACAATAAAATAATTACTTATACATTTTGTTTTTTCATCTGTGTGCTCCAAAGGATAGGGACCATATTGTATTCCTAGTGCGCAGCACAGCACAGCACCTAGTAAATAGGAGGCACTCAATAAATACTCTTGATTAATTATCAATATGGGGCACAGAACAGGCCAACCCAGGGTAGCGTATTAAAATTATCTGTCATTCTTTTTCAAATTGTATTCCTCTCATAACAGAAATCACTACTGGAGCAAACCACCATTATTATTTGAGAAGCTGTCACACACTAAGAATGGATGCTGTAACAAAAGGCCGAGAACCACTAAATCAGACAGTTTCAGTCTAGTCATAAGATTTTACAGCAGTCTGTGAGTGTAATTAATTTTTTTAAATCCAAGTTAATTCATTCATATTGTTAAACCCAAATCTGAGAGAACTGAAAAGATATCCTGCTTCTTTTCTGTCTTACCATTTTTTTCATCTCTATTCTCTTTTTATACCATGATAAAAATTTGACCTAAAACACCAGGGAAAGTCCTTGTTTTTCCTCAAGGCTCATGGTCAGTCTGTCTGAACAACATCTGTTTTGGAAGCAGTAATAACTAAATGCCCAGCCTTCTTTGAACTGAGAGTAACAAGTGACCTTCAGTCTCCATGCCTCCACTCAGTTGACTCATGGCTCACAGGTCCAATGAGCAGGAAGAGAGAAGCTACAAAGCATTGCCTGGCAGGACCAAGCCCTTGGATGAGAACTAAAAGACTTGAACCTCTCTCTCGTGACCACGAGACAGATGATCCACTGGTAAATAACCAGGCTGCATTTTAAGGCAGAATAAATTGTTTAAGAAGGAGACACATTTTAAGAGTAATGCGTTCATAACAGGAAAGCTGGTGGGTAGATATACTGACACTACTATAAAGCAATCAAGGAAGTGACTTTTGGGGAGGAGACAGGATACAAGTAGAGATTTTAAATTACAGAAAAATCCTCTGGCAAAAGAGCCAAGATTCAGGGTTAAGAGGGGAAGAAGAGGTATGAAAGGGAAAGTAGAAGCCTAAACTGATAAAGAGCTGTGCAAATACTGGCTACAGTCCTAAAGCCAAATAAAACTGGGCATAGAATGGAAGGGTTTTCTGGGATGATGTTGGTTTTCCAGTCACTAATGTGAATACATACATGCAGAATGATCATCTTCACAGGTCACCTTCAACTACAGGCATACTTTGTTTGATTGTGCTTTGCTTTATTGCACTTGGCAGATATTCTGTTTTTCACAAAGTGAAGTTTGTGGCAACCCTGAGTTAAGCAAATCTATTGGTGCCATTTTTCCAACAGTATTTGCTCACTGAGTGTCTCTGTGTCACATTTTGTTAATTCTCGAAATATTTCAAACTTTTTCATTACTATTGTATTTGTTATAGTGATCTGTGATCAGTGATCTTTGTGTTACTTTTGGAACTGGTTTGGGGTGCCACATAAGATGCCCATGTAAGACAGCAAACCTAATCGATAAATGCTGTATGTGTTCTGACTGCTCCATTGACTAGTCATTCCCACCTCTCTCCCTCTCCCCCAGTCTCCCTATTCCCTGACATACAACAATGTTGAATTTAGACCAATTAATAACTCTACAAGTTTTCAAGAGATAGATAGAGAGGAGAAGTCAATGACTGGCTTTAAAGCTTCAAAGGTTAGGCTGCCTCTCTTGTTAGGGGCTAATGCAGTTGGTGACTTTAACTGAATCCAGTGCTCATTTATCACTCCAAAAATCCTAGCGCCCTTAAGAATTAGGCTAAATCTATTTTGCCTGTGCTCCACAAATAGAACAACAAAGCCTGAGGGGCAGCACATCTATTTACAGCATGGTTTACTTAACACTTTAAGCCCACTGTTGAGACCTATTACTCAGAAAAAAAGATTTCTTTCCAAATATTACTGCTCATTGACAATGAGCCTGGTCACCCAAGAGCTCTGATGAAGATGTACAATGAGATTAATGTTGTTTTCATGCTGCTAACACAAGAACCTTTCTGCAGCTCATAGATCAAGGAGAAATTTCAACTTTCAAGTCTTATTACTTAAGAAATACATTTTATAAGGCTACAGCTGCCAAAGATACTGATCCCTTGATGGATTTGGGCAAAGTAAATTGAAAAGCTTCCAGAAAAAATTCATCATTACAGATGCCATTAAGAACATTCATGTTCATGGGAAGAGATCAAAATACCAACATTAACAGAAGTTTGAAAGATGTTGAATCCAACCCTCATGGGTAATTTTTAGGAGTTCAAGACTTCAGTGGAATAAGTAACTGCAGATGTGATGGAAACAGCAAAAGAATTAGAACTAGAATTAGAACTTGAGCCTGAAGAAGTGACTGAAATGCTGCATGACAAAATTTCAACAGATAAGGAGTTGTTTCTTATGGATGAGCAAAGGGAGTAGTTTCTTGAGATGGAATCTACTCCTGGTGAAGATAGATAATGTGAATACTGTTGAAATTACAACATAGGATTTACAATATTACATAAACATAGTTGATAAAGCAGAAGCATGGTTTGAGAGGACTACCTCCAACTCTGAAAGTTCTACTGTGAGTAAAATGCTGTCAAGCAGCATTGCATGCTACAGAGAAATTATTCATGAGAGGAAGAGTCCATCGATGCGGCAAATTTCATTGTTGTCTTATTTTTAAAAATTGCCAGTCAACCCAACCTTCAGCAACTACCACTCTGATCAGTCAGCAGCCATCAACATGGAGGCAAGACTCTCTATTTGCAAAAAGATTATGACTTGCTTAAGGCTCAGATGATGGTTAGCATTTTTTAGCAATGAAATATTTTTTAATAAAGGTATGTACATTTTTTTGACATAATACTACTGCACACTCAAGCAACTACCATATAGTGTAAACATAACTTTTATATGCACTGGGGAACCAAAAAATTTGTATGGCTCACTTTATTGTGATGTTTGCTTTATTGTGGGGGTCTGGAACTGAACCTTCAATATCTCCAAGGTATGCATGTACAGTAATATGATGCTTACTAGCTGAATACCTGAATGTCTAACCAAGATGACCTAGAATTCTATTAGCTTAAGCAGGTTGCTCCTTGCACTTGAGCGCTGTGATAGTATGGAAGTAAGCTCACAAGCCCGTCAGAAAAAAGACCTTGAAAAGGCTCAAGTCTCTAGAATCTAACTCAGTGTGGGGCAATGTTAGAGTGAACTAATGGAAATTATCTTCCTTCTGTAATAGCTTCATTCTCCTGTGAAACCAAAGATACAAAAATGAGCAACATGGCTGGTCAGTTTCAATTTTACCACTTTACTCTTTCCTCGCATCTTTCTGGTAAAGATGTCAGTATATGGACACGCAAGAAAAAAATTATACTGCTAAAGATGGACAAGCAAGAAAAAAATAATAAGCATCAAACAATTTACAAACCAGGTAATTAAGGCATTAAATAATCAAAGGCACTGAATTTTCTGTATAATTTCGAGATGAAAAGAAAACGATTCCACGAACTAAAATTAATACTTTAACATGTCAAATTTCATCTTTCTCTATAAGGTCCTTTCTCTTTAGTCAGTCAATAAATAGCTAGGGTTACCTAACTGGTCAAATTTCTTCTTAGCCACATACAGTTTTTTTGGTTTTACAGAAAAGAGGTGTCATCCCACGCACCTCTCCTCCACTCCCAACTTTGTAGATAATTATGCTTATGGGCACACTTCACTTGCTCTCACCTACTGCTTGGAAGTGAATCCGAGACTGCTGGGCTGCTGTGTTGAGAGGGTCCGGCCCGGGTATTCACCTATAAATAAAGAATCTTGATCAGTCTTGTGTTCTGAGGACACAGTTCTAATTAACCTATAATTTGCCACAAATTTCTCATTTCACTATGAAGGTTAATTAGTTTGTTGTTAGACTCATGGTTGGAGTCTATTCAGTATATAGGTTACAGAGCTATACAACCTGTATATTATATAATACTCTGTTACTGTCATTATTCAAATACTTAAACAGTGCTGAAAACAGAGAGAAACATAGAGGAAATTTTTCGTTCATTGTCTACTTTAGAGAAAAATTCTATTCATGCCAATACACTATATTGGTATATTTTGTATACCAATATACAAAAATGGTATTTTCAAAAAAGTACATTAAGAATACACCCAGGGGTCTGCAGCGAACCTCAAGTTGTCATATCCTTCCAGCTCTAATACTGAGAACATTGCAGAATGTTTCTTATTCACTGAAAAATGAGGTCCAACTAATTATAAAATGCTTGAATCTAATACAATACCCAGCTTTCCTTTCAAACATAAAGCCTTGAGCAGACATGCAGAAATCAAAATAGAACAATGAAAAGACATTAAATAGATATATGTTTCTAGCATAAATATGTCAAAAGAAGAGGCAGGTACTCTGTATACAATATGCTTATGTGCTTAATTAACCACTGAAATGAAGTCTATATTTTCACTCAAATAAATCTCTGTGGAGACCACTACTCACGATCATCCTGAAAAAACGGACCAACAAAACAATTCCAAATAAATAAATGGCACCAAAACCCTGTATCCAAATATATATACATATTTAGCAAATACTACAGATTACTCCCCTCTACCTCCCATTTTTTAAAAAAGAAAAAAAAAAAAGTATCGCTTGTCAGAGCTTGAGAAAGTGCAGTTTTATTTGACATTTCAATAAGTGGAACACAGCATTACAAATCCATCTAACTTTACTGAAACAATTATTGAAATTCGTACCTTCAGGCCATGTATGTTCCGTTCCCCAGGAGGCTTGCAGGCTGAAACAGTAATTGACTAAATTGTAGAACACATCAGGGCCATTTACAAATTTGCTCAAAATGAATCGTTTAAAAAGAAATGAGGGTGACACCAAAATTAGCAGAGAGAAATGATTGAAAAGTGGCTCCCAAGACCCAAAGTGGGAATTATGAACCAGGGTTTTTAACGTGCAGGAGTGAGCATTTATAAATGCAAAGAGCTTTCCTGACACCACCTCATATAAATTCCAATTTCTGCTTAAAACATAAAAATCAAGTTAACTGAGCTAAAATGATTAGATTCCTTTCATAATTCAAATTTCTGCAATCTTTTCTCACTCTATTACATTGTGTATCTGTTGTCACTTAAACTACTTTGAAAATAGCTAGGTTTTTAGGGGAGTTGGGGGTGGGGGTGGGTTGGAGGAGTGGGAGAAAGGTCTTTTAATGCCAAAAAAGACTGTTAGAGTCTAAGAAGGAATATTTAAGTTTGAATAGTACTAGTGCACAGCAATAAGCAAATTTATTAAAATACAGAAATATCACTAATTTTATTACATTTCTTGCAAATCTTGACATCTACTAATATCTAAGTCTAAAGATAAACCAGTGACAGGAAAAATAATATTAATTTCCTGACACCATCCTGAGATAGAGGTTAGTATTTTTCCAATTCAGTAAATGCTTCTCCATCAAATGTTAAAAATACAAAAGCTTTCTGACAATGTTATAGGCTGTTTCCATCTGAAAACTACAGTGCCCTACATATTATATGTTAAGGGTCTGTCAATTTTGATTGATTGTTTAGGGTGGGATGAATTTGATTTTTTTTTTTTTTTTGCCCTTCTCTCAGATGTACATGTATTTTTCCTCTGTTTCTGACAACAAGAAATTGAGCTGTTTAGTAATAGAAAGATGTGAGTCATAATTACAAAACACAGCAGTTGCTTTAATTTTGTATATTTGAAGTATATTCAGATATATTATGTTTTTTCTTAGAAAATATATCTAAACCATAATAAAGGATTTTTATTTGTTTTTCTAAAATACATTAAAATTAAGACTCCAAATCTTCTTTCCTTAAAATGAAAATTAACTTTTTGAACAAAACAACAGTCACATACATTTGATGTCTGGTCCTTGAGGGACCATTAATACTTCCTAAGACATTTCAGAGTATTTCTACCTAAGTACCCAGTGCATTCATAAACTTCATTTAATAAGAAAGTAGCTAATCAAGGAATTAAAAACTGGCATCAATTCTTAACTCTTAACATTTGTGTCATTCCTCAATTGGCTTCTCAAACCTTTATGACTGAAAATCTACACAGTATTCAAAAAACCTACTAACCTCATATTTCCTAAAATTACGGAGTTAGAAGTTATAATAAAGCTAGTAAATTTTCATGTGTATTAACATTTAACACAGCTTTTAACAACACAGAGGACTTAGCCATGAGCTGAGAGTCACGTTCCAATCAATTGTCCTAATTGGAATGAGAACACCTGGTATTAGAAAAGAATAGTTTTCTCCTGTTTTTCTCACTTGGGCCTGACCACAGAATCTAAGTCTGTGAGCCTCTAACCAACTAGGTAGACTCGGTTAATATACTCAATATATCTATATTCTAATCGTACAAGTTAGCATAATTTCACTTACCTACACGTGTAGATATATAAGTAAAAAGCAAAAGACTACAAAAACTAAAAAGTTGTTTAATAGCATGCAAAAAAAAAAAAAACCTATAAGGGTAAGGAGACTAAGTCTCAACTTTTAAAAACTTTAAATTTGGCTTGGAAGAGCTTTATTTAATAATTTATTGGAGCCTAGTAAGTTCTATGCTAGAACTGCATGTGACACATTTCACTGATTCTTCTAAGTATTTTCTTCGTACATCATATTCTTCTCCATACTTCTACCAATCCCTCCAAACTACGCCATGCACACTCCAATAATATTTTAATTTATATATCCTTTTAAGTAAATTATAAATTAAACAAAATTCTTACTCGAACGGTATATTAACCACTTATAAGCTGTGTGACACTAAAAAATTATCTAACCTTTCTGAACCCCAATATTCTCATCTATACCATGAAAGCAATAATACCTAGTAGGTAAAACGATTGGGAGAATTATAAATGATAATATTTAAAGCAATATTAGCGCCTGTACAGAGCAGATATCTAAAAATAATTATTACTGTGGGAGGGCGCACACTGATGTGGACAGTAAGACGACAGGGACTGTTCACAAAATAAAGCAAACAAAACTTGAAAGGATTTTGAATGAGAAGAAGTAAATAGTACATTAAAAACATACACACACACAAAGGCTCACAGTATTGGAAATATAATCATCCAGGATAGTATACTAGGATTTGCTACAACAGAGCTATAATGTCATCAAATGGAGAAGTAATTAATAGAAATTTTTAGCTGGTAAATAAATATTCCTTATGGAGAAACAACTCTGAAACGTGACCAAATCCTTGACCAAATTCTCCGCTCATTGAAAATATTAAGAAACAATCTGCATCCTTGCAACTAGCATAATACACGGAAATAGCAACATTTGTTCTTGTTTTTTTTTTTTTCTGTTTTAGTTTTTAGTCTTCAAGTGCAACAGAGTTGAATTAAATCATAATCTTTCTTTCAGATACACACTTCTTTCAAATGGCCTGATTTTATTTACTTAGCCTTTTAAAAAGTTATTAATAATGTACTAGGTACTCCTGATCCCTCCCACTGCCTATATTACTTTTGAACCCAGATCTTCTCATGGGGTGACTGAGCCGAGTCAGTTATCTTTGGAGACTTTATCAGTGCAAATAAGAGTCTACTGGTTAATTGAGCCATTCAAACTTCAGAGAGTTACAGGTAATAAAAGTCTATAATGTTTAATTGGAAAACTCATACCATGATTATTTGTACAGTACCAGTTAACGAAGCTAAGTTTAACTTTTAATTATTTCAATTAAATTATTTCTAAAAGAGGTCTCTGAATTCTCTTAGAAAATTTCTGTATCTGTTCCATCCGTTAGAAAACATGGATTCCAAAAGGGAAAAGGTATAATGGGTGAAAGACTTAATGGTTTATATAATTAAACTGTTCTTTTTCTCCATTATTCAAAATTTGAGGGAATGTTTATATACAACTGAACAATCATATCTGCTATAAGGCTAGTGGGTGCCAGGCCTTCAAAAGAAAAACAAATTATTTGACCAGATAATTTACCAAGACTTACCCTCATCAGATTATATTTTTTGGAGACTTAACAATCAATTTCTCATTTATGAGGACGTCCCATTATTTAGAAAATGCCACTCCAAAAAGTCAAGCACCAAACATTTCACCAAAATTTCTCTCCTAAAACCCCTCGGTAAACCTAAGCTTCTGTACTAGCTGAAAGCTTCCTTTTCAACAGTAACTTTGGCTACCATCATGAGCCACAATTTATAAATATCCAAAATTAAAGTCATTCATTTGCCTTGGTTTAGAAATCATGTGGACCCCCAAAGAGTTCTTTAAGCAAATGTAAGTATGTACTTCAAAAACAAAAAACAATCTAGTTAGTTTAATTTACTCTAGTAAATTAGATATTTTATCTGCCATAACTATAATATAGCTTACAATCCCCACGATAATGAATACTTCTTTTGCTTTTTTCAAATTAAGAGCTAAACATCATATTATGTGCATCTAAACCTTTGGAAAACATAACTGTTGATGAAACCGTTTACTGAAATAATTACTGTTGATTAGAATTTGTTCAACATTACCTCTTGGAAATATCTGCAGAGGTTCTATTAACTGTCCATTTACTTGCTGTTCCATTACTGTGGAATAATACTGCAAAGAGATTATAAAAAGAGATTACTCAGTAATGTATGAACACTGGAACAGACACTTATGGGTTGTTTAATTCATAGTACTTTTGTAAATTGCTGGTATATACATATCAGCCTCAAGAATACTTTTTCCCCATTTGCACATTAAAATGACATACTGACTACTCAGGATTGAAAGTCCACTATAGTGTTATCCTCCACACTGTCATTTATCTGTAAAAGTAAAATTGTTAATTAAGACTTTAGCTTAGTATTTGATCTGTAGAAATATTTTTTAAATGATTTTAGAAGAAATTTTAGAGGAAATTTCTCAACTGGCTTTTTGTTCTTTCCCCCTGAACTACGCAAAGCAAAATGACAATACCCTCACATTTATCCTGGACCTCTATGCCAGTTAATCAAACATTATTAATATTTGAGTATAAAAATGCACAGATTACGGAAATCTAAATCATAGAGACTGTGGAATGAGCAAATAAGATATGATCCATCCAAAGACGACAGGATTAATATGATAAAAAGGCAACTCAGTTTCAAGCAAACATATCTTTTATGCTTTAGTATTAAGAACACTTCAATATAGATCAAATTTCACTTTAAAATTCTGAGCACAAAAAGTAAAGTTTCGAGTAAAAAAGCATTCGCACTCCTTTAGAAACACAGATTCATTCAGTAGGCTGTATGATGGTCTGATTGCTATTTTCCTTAGTATGCTAATCGATGATCCTATGTCCACCTGACTTAGGGATGGCTTCTGTGCCCTCAATTCCTTAACACTTAACAACACAAAGTGATGTTCTTGGTGGCAAAATAGCAATGATGAAAACTGCTGATTTTGTGTCTTAAGGGGCTTTCACAGAGCAGCCCTTTTATCTTTGCTGTTTCTATGTGAAAAACACACATATGTTATTTAACTACCACGTTTTCAGGAAATTCTTCCTTGACAATCATTATTTGCTGACATTCTTAAGAGGTTTCTTTTTAGAAGATACACATATATATCTTCTTGTTTTAATGTACATTATATTATTACAAAATCAAATGGTTCTTTTGCCCTTAGAAATAAAGGGAGCTATGAAATTCTACATCATCTTGGGAATCACAAGTTAAAAGTCTAAGCCTTTTTGCCCTAAAACCAAAATGAAGGTGGATTTTGATAGCTATAGACTGATAAAAGTGTACCCTTCTCTCCAAGGCTTTCAAACTGTAAAAGTAACTCTCCTATGTACCTAAAAACTTATATACATACAGCATAAACATGTGTGACACATTCTCTGGAATACATACTAAGGCAAATGTCTTTCAGGAGAATATATTCCTTAAAACCACAGAAATACGGTGCTTGCCATTACTCAAACAGTGATGACAAGTAAATGAAATATCAATCATGTAGGCTGTCAACCTTTTGGGACAGCAATAACTGTTAACAAGTAGTCTGGAAAAATTGTCCGAAAATGACTTGTCCTCAGCACACAAGTATTTGAGGTTTCTACGGAAAATTAAGATGCCAGTGGCTATTTGGAACATTGCTCAGGTATTCTTTTTAATGGGAAATTTGCCGGTTATTGATCCACAGCATGTACCCCCTTGCTTCTGGAAGGTTGCAAGCAACTTTCCAATCAGTGGCTGTCAAAAAAATTACTGCCTTTTTATACTGATACAAGACAACAGCAGTGGTTGTGTTCTCCTATGGTTAATGCTTTTCTTTAATTAACTGGTATGTACAATAGGTAATTTGTTACTACTTCACCGCAGTCCTAGAAATCAAAATAAATAAAACATCCTTATGCTTTATCTAACAAATTAATTATGGAGTTGTCTGAAACTGGTACTTGGGGTCAAGTTTGAAAACAAATATAACCTCAAAAGTAAAGGGTCAGAACAGGTGCAATGCATTTTTTTTCCTACTATAAAACCTTGCATGCATGAAATTGACCTGTTTTCTAACTTTATTTATTTACTTCACAAAATAAATAAATAAAAATGATTTCCCTTCCATTTCAGATTTGTGCCAAGTCAACTGGTAAACTATATATCCTTTTATAATCATTGTTAAGAATTTTTTAGCAAGCTATAAGCATCTCCTTGTACTATGATTAACATAGTCACAACAATGACATTAAGTATGTTACTTGCCAGTTTCTCTAAAGCAAGTAGTATTTTTTTTGTTTTCTACAATTCTTCCAAACCCAGGGAACATTTTCTACTGCTGAAATACTGGGTTTGATCTGTGTTTGTATTAACAGGGAATCTGTGTTCCACACAACAAAGTAATTCACCACCAAGGAAAACTATAAAGGGCGGTAATTAAATCCGTGGTGTGGGCCCACTCTAGGCAACTGACCTCTGAGGAACAGGCCTGGTAAGGGCCAAGGGGCTACCAATAAGGTACCAGGCCTAGGAGCCTAGGCCACTGCTTACATGGCATTCCCGAAGACAGGGGTCCCTAATCCTTGGACCATAGACCAGTGACCAATACTGGTCCATGGTCTGTTAGGAACAGGACTGCACAGCAGGAGGTAAGTGGAGACTGAGTGAGCAAAGGTTCATCTGTGTTTGCAGCCACTCCCTAGCACTGGCATCACCGCCTCAGCTCCGCCCCAGATCATCAGGCATTAGATTATCATAGGAGCACCGGTCCCTGGTGTCAAAAAGATTGGGGACCGCTGCCCTAAAAATAAAATGCAGGGCCACACATAGTCTCTTCTGGCACAGAGCAGTCCTGATGGGTCGGTCACAAGGCCTATGCTGCCCTGTGAGATGAGCAAGGCACCTGAAGGAGTTAAAGGACTCAAACCCAGGAGTCTCAATACTGGCCATTTCTTAGCACAGGACCTCAGTGAGGATTAATGAGACACTCACATAAGAAAATGTAAGATAGCACTTAATAAACTAACTGCGAAGCAAGTTGTTTTTAGATCTTGATGCTCTCTAAGTATTTTTATATATTTTCCCTGTAAAAGGGATTCTTTTCAATTTTATTCCAAATAGCGATAAAATAAATGATGACAAAGATTTCTACTAGACAAAACTAATTAAGAAATAAACCAAACAAAATCCTAAATCTTGTATGCCAAATTTAACATAGTTTGTACAGAAAAGTAACAAAGCAACCGTTATAACATTAATAGAGCTGTAATCTGAAGTTATCCAAATAACCTCCTGAGCTTAATCTCTATAATCCTATCCTGGCTTTCGTCACTACTAACATAAAGCCCTGCACATAGTAGATGTTAGATAAATATGTACTGACTGAAATGGGATACAATTCTGATTCTGCCACTTATTAACTTGTGTATTCTTCAGGAAGTCATTTAACCTCACTGAACCTTAGTTTCCTTCAAATGGAAATAAAGAGATCTACTCTATGATACAGACTACTGTGAAGCTCAAAATTAAATTGCAGCAACAGAATTAGTGAAGGCACTTTGTAAACTGTAAGGCTTTATTAGTAGTTGGAAAATTAAAAAGTGAACCTCCTAATATTTAAACCACATTAAGCACATTACTTACTGAGTAGAAATGTTCCAGCAATTAAAAATACAAAACAGTTATGTATAAAAAGTACAAAATATTGTGGTCAAACTGAATACCTCAGCAGCAGTTATAAAATGTGTTTTCTGCTGGTATACCTTGAAGAATCTGTTACACGCTGTAATTGCAGCAATAATCAATAAGCTAACAGAGTAAAAGATTAATCAGTTTTGTGATTGCTAATGGAATCTCCAGTACCAGACTCAGATTAGTTTCAGAGTCCCTCTGAGATGTTCTTCAAAATCCTTAAACAATTTTAATAAGGATGTGACAAAGTTTAGCATAGTTATCCAAAAATCTAATTAATTTGAAACAGAGGGCCAGATTCAACAAGGGGATAGCAAGTACAATTTTTGGCTTTGTTTTCCTTGCGAGTTTATCAAACAGTGTCCTATTTGTTATGAACCTAATTCTAATTCTAACAGCACAATTCAATCAATAATTACAACATTTTTTTTTCTTCATGGAACTCTGCCATATAAAAAAACCTGAGTTCCAAAACAGCGCGGTTTAATTTTACAAGGCACAAGTTCTCTATTAAAAGAGAGAGAAGAGGACAGAGACAGAGAGAGAGTGAGATAAACACACAGAAGCGACTAGCACTCACTGAACACCTAGTGTATGTTGGGCCCAGTACTACGTCTTTATATTCCTTCATTTAATTTCTCGTAATTCTGTGTCATCGCCCCTATTTCACAGATGAAGCAAATGGTTTATCACTGAATCAAAAAATACTTCATTCCAATCCATGCACTCAGATCATAAAATGTATGCTTACTATTTAAGAGTCAAAAGGTAAGTTATCTCATCATATTTCTCACATCTCAAAACATTTAACTACACAAACTGGGCTACTTGGGTAGAGCGCCGAGCTGATGTAGAGCTTGGCTTCTTCATTCATACCCTGTGTGGGTTAGGCCATGTCACCTAATCTTTCAGAGACTGGAGAAGTGTGAGGCAGCATGGTACAGTGCAAAGATTCCTGTATTAAAGAGTGACCTCTCCCTCTTTCTTTAGTAACCCCCTCTGGTTTTCCTCCTACCTCTCTAACCACTCTATTCAGGTTCCTGTAAGAGGTTCTTTCCTTATCACTCCTTTAAATGCTGGAGTCCCCCCTGGTTTTTCATCAACCTTGTCTTCTTATTTTATAATCTCCTTGAGTTAACTTCAGCCACTTCAAAGATTTCAATTACCAGAGGAGTCATTGAGACTAATTAGGAGCTGATGAATCACAAATCTTTACTTCCAGCCCAAATTTCTCTCCTAAGATTCGGAGTATACCCAATTGGTTGTCCACAGGCTCCTCAAATTCAACAGGTCCTTTACCTCTCCCACACCTCTCTCCCTCATGCCCTAGACCTGTCTTCTGCCACCTGGGTTCACTATCTCAATGGGTGACATCACGATGACCTAGTTTCCCAAACCAGATACCTGGAAGTAATCCAAAGCATCTCTCTTTCCTTCTTCTCCACACTCAATCAACCAGTCTTAGTAACTCTGCATCTTCTCCTCATGTCAAATCTCTTAAGCTAGAACCCTCCATGATCTAGTCCACTTTCCTTCCCAACCTCATCTCATACCCTGCTCCCCACTCCCTCCCTGTCCATACCACACTGAATGACAGGTAGCTCCTTCTGAATGCACCAGATATCCTTTCACTGAGCCTTTAAACACATTTTCTCTCTGCCCCAACACCCTTCCCAGTCCCCTTGTCCTAGCTTATTTCATCTAGACATCATCCTCTTCAGGAAGCCTTCTCTATCCCCAAAGCTGGATGAGGTGCTCCTTCTTTATGCTCACAGAGCACCCAATGCTCAAGCATATTATAGCATTTATCACTCTGCCTGGTAATTATGAGTTTTTCTTGTCCTTCCACACTGAATACTGTTTCCTTTTCTGTTAATCTCCCTGACTTGACCAAGAGTTCCTTGAATTCCTTTAAGGAATAAACTATACGTTCACTGTACCTCCACTACCTAGCACTGCACTTGGCCAGATAGCTACTATTCATAAATATTTAGTGTATGAAAAACTGGCTACATGAATAAGTGAACAAATCAGTGAGTAAGTGATCTCAGGTCCCAGCTCTACATTTACTAGCTGTGTGACCTTGAGAAAGGCATGCAATTCATTTGTGCCTCAGTATCCTCAGCTTTATAAATGGGGAAAATATCAGCCTTGCTCACTTCACAGTGTTAAGGAAGATCAAAATCAAAGGAGCTGGTATATGGGGAACCTTATAAAGTACTTGAAAAAAAATCTTGAAACAGGGCACAGTGCTGTGAATCTCCCACTTCCAAGTACACAGTACATAGAATAACATTTATAATAATAGGGTGACACAGAAACCATTAAACGAGATCACTGAAATTTTTAGACCAAGTACAGATGTAGAATTTAACTAATTGGTTTATCAAGGCTGAGTCAGTATCCCCTTCCCTTTCCTCAATTACTACAGTACTCTAATAATAAGTAAAAGGGTATTAGAAGGAACACTGTGTTTCTCTTCTGGAAGTTCGTCAAGGACAGGGACCATGTCTTGTGTGTTTTATTATCTCTTAATGCAGAGGTATTAACCTGGGGTCTATCTATATAGGCCTTAGGATATCCTTGAAGTTCCTGAAATTATATGTGAACTGTCACACTGTGTGCATTTTCTGGGAAAAGAATAAACAACTTTCTCAGATTTTCAAAAAGGTCTGTGCCCCCCAAAACCTAAGAAGCTGCTGCCATACAATGCCTAGCACTGTGCCTTACACCTAACAGGTGCTCCACAAATACTTAAAGGAAGGAGGCAGACAGGAGCTAATACAGACATGGCAACTACTCTCGTTGGTTGTACCTTTTAACTTACTCCTGGCAAGTCTTATACATCAAATGAGGTTTATTTATTATTCTTCTATACGTTTATAACAGAGCAGTTTCCTAAATCTCTCCTTAGCATGCCATCTAACAGACAACATAACTGGTACAGTATTTCAACTTATAAAGAATAGCGTGCTGGTTTTTTCCTACTAATGATAAAATTTTCAAATTCCTGTTTTGTCAATACTGCAAGCATACCCCATTATATGTAGCTCAGTCAGTAATTACAGCAATAATCAATAAACTAACCAGCTATCTGCAGTCCACAGTCAATTTATTAGTTTTCTCAGTGAAGAATCCAACAATCTTAACTCTGTCAAATGACTACAAATTCAATTACAACATTACTCAGGTGTGTCATCTATTATACCTTCTTTCAATTATTTCTCATACTTTAAGAGGCTTTCCCTCTGTGACACTGACCTATTAGGAAGTACAAAACTGCTTCAGCAGTCAAAAATAACATGAAGTCAATCTACTTTGGATACCAAATTAAGAGCTACATTTACTTACCTGGCTTCCAGTCCCCCCGCTACTCCCCATTCACCTCACTGCCCTTGCCTTACGGTGACTACAATGCGCACATGCTCTTCCTTAAATGACTCTGGACTAAGGGTCCATGTATAGTGATGGATTGATTAGATGATGAGAAAGAACACAATGAAAAGTGTTCCAGTGAAAGGTCAACAGCAAACAACTCTGGGGCCTGTTTATAGGCTAATGTTATTGGATAGATGTACTTATTAATGATTTGGAAGTGAAAAAGACAGTACGTTGGCCAAGTTTAATGATAACACTATTTGTTTTGGATAGTAAAACCGTAAAGGATGTTAGGGAGCTCCAGATGGTCTTAATAGAGGTTTGGGCAGCCAATAGCAGATGAAATGCAACTTAGCCAAGTTTAAGGTAATGTGCGTTGGCATGGGTTTAAATTTGTATTCAGCGATGGTTCCAAAACCTGTATGATCCTTTCGGCTGAAGCTTTCAGAGTCTTTACTATGGTTAGCTTGAGGCAGTGACTATACAAACCTTTTACTTGATTTCTAGGCTGCAGCAATTCTGCTATACTTCTAAAGGAGGAGATGTTTCAATAGTAGCTTCAGGGAACCTGCCATTTAAATAAAACAGGCCCATCGGCCCATGCAGATAGCAAGCCAAATGGGACATTCTTTTATAAATAGACTGCTTTATTTGACCAGTTCCCATAGTGCTTTGATAAAGATCCGGCCTGCTGTTCAACTGCTATTAAAAACTAAATAAATCAAACAAAAAATGTTGGCAAGGATGTGGAGGAAAAAAAAAACACATGCAATGTTGGTAGGACTGTAAACTGGTACAGCCACTATAGAAAACAGAATGAAAATTCTTAAAAAAAAATAAAATAAAAAATATAGCTACCATACAACCCTCCAATTCCACTTGTGGGTATTCATCTGAAGAAAATGAAAACACTAATTTGAAAGATATATGCACCCCTATATTCGCTGCGGCACTATTTACAATAGCCAATATATGGAAGCAACCTAGGTGTCCATCGATAGATGAAGAATGGATGAGAAGATGTGGTATATCTATACACAATGGAATCTTGCTCAAAAGAATGAAATCTTGCCAATTGTGACAACATGGATGGACCTAAAGAGTATTATACTAAGTGAAATAAGTCAGAGAAACACAAATACCATATTATTTCACTTATATGTGGAATCTAAAAAACAAAGTAAATGAACAAACAAAAATAGAAACAGACTCATAGATACAGAGAACAAACTAATGGTTGCCAGAGGGGAGTGGGGTGTTGAAATTACAGAAAAGGTAAAGGAGTTTAAGAGGTACAAATCTCCAGATATAAAATATATAAGTCACAGGGATGGAATGTACAGCACAGGGAATACAGTCAATAATACCATAATAACTTTATACAATGACAGACGGTTACTAGACTTATAGTGGTAAACACATCATAAGTTATACAAATGTTGAATCACTATGTTATACATCTGAAACTAATATAATATTGTATGTTGACTATACTTAAATAAATGGCAGTAGAAAAGAAGGAACATATATAATAGAGAAACATTTAGAGAGCAACAACTTGTTTTGAAATTTTTAGTTACCTCAATTTATACCTTTTTTGGACAAATTTCCTAGTTCTTCTAACTTTATTGTAGCAAAGTTACATTCACCTTTCAGATATATGTGAAAACTACCCCTCCTGTTTCAAATAAAACTGGCCCTGAGAGCACAGAGGTTCATTAGGAGCTGCCAAAAAGAGGGGTAACACCTTAGTATGTGCCACAGCAATCCTACTGCTAGAGGTCCATCATTTCCTTTGAAGAGAAGCTCCTAGCCATAGCTCCTAAAGGGGCTAATTGACATAATATGGTTCTGCCCCCTCGTGCCAGCTATCACAACACAGGACCCAAGAGGAACCAATCTACAGGCTACACTGAGCCCTCCACAGAGATGGAGCTGAACTGTGAGCAGAGCCACATTAATGAAAAAATACAGGTGGTGGAAAGCTCCTGTGCCCATGGTCCCCAGAGTGCTCTGCCCTGGCGCCACTCTGGCTGAGGCCTGCTTGTGCTCATTTTTTCCTTTGCTACCATGAGCCACATAATAAACTCCTGGTTTGGATGTAAATTTGAGACCGCTTCTGGTCCTTGCAAGCAAAGATGTCTCAAGATATTTCACAATAGGGGCTAAATAAGGGACCACTACATTTTTTATTACTATTTCATGGTCATCCAAATGTCCCAGATGAAATAGACAAGGGAGTTAAAATAATCTGCCTCTGAAAAAAATGCTTTATTCATTGACTAGAATGAGAAAACAAGAGAAAAACTTTACTTACAACTTAGGGTATGATATTATTTGAGAAAAAAATAGAATATTTCTATAACAACTCATTTATTTCATTCAATTTTTCACCATTTCCCTACCCCACCAGGAGAATATACTGTATTATGCATTGTTTGGATGAATTGCTTTGAATTAGAGGATTAACCACTTATCGAAGATGGAGCTGATTTTGACTGAGCTAATTTTCCATATATAAAGTATGTTCAAAGTAGGACCTACTTAACATGGAGAATATCTGAAAGCACCGTGTGCAAAAATGAGCTTCCAATCTCTTCGCTCTTTGAAGGCAACTTCCTAACAGCAAAGTCCCTGAGGCTATTAAATGTTCAACTCCTAACAAGGCAAGAAACTTTGTGGTAACATTCAGCCTTATAGATAAGGACAAAATCTTTAAAACTTCAAAAGCCCACAAAGTATTTTTTATATTCAATGGTATTAATAATATTACCTCAACAGATGTCAAAACAAAAACATCACTTAAATCACCAGGAGTGAAGAGACTGGGAGTCAAAAGACCTGGGTCTGTGTCCACGCCTTCCCATTCATTAGCAATGTGACCGTCAACTGAATCCGACCTCACTGGGTCTCAGTTTCCTTCTCTATAAAATGAAAGTGTTGGACATGACCTATAAGCCTCCTTTCTAACTCTACTTGAGTAACTGGTTTTAGAGGCAATCTCCACGTTATGCATACTAGTATAAAGCTAATCATATTGCAATTTACAAGATGCTACAGAAGTCAGAAAGTATTTTCCCTCATAGTACCCAACATCTAACAAGGTATACTATAGTCAAGTATACTAAAGGTAATACTTACACTCTACTGAAACACAAAGCCTTGGCCATAATGGGAGGCATTACAGTTAAACTCATCCCATACTTTAATGGCAGTGTGGGGGAAAAAAAGGTATAAAAAAAAAGAGAATGGGCAAAATGAAGAAATTCTTGTTACTATTGTGCTGTACTCCTACAAGTGCCTGAATATCAAGAGAACCAGGTGTAATAAATCCTTTACTAGACACGGGATTTAGCAAAACAAATATGAATCCATTTATACAAGCAAGATGTACTGCTGAGTTTCTTAATGAAAGGTCACACAAAAGCAGAGGTTAACATTTAAATAACCACCTCCTATCAGTGGGTCTCTATGATAAAGTTTATGATAAATCAATAAACAAGGCCCAGCACTGTTTGATGTTGTAAGGAAATGAAGCCCTACCAGACAACAAATACAAAAAGATAGAAGGAGAAAAGCAACATGCTATCTTCAATCTTTCTAGAAAATGAGAGGAAAAACAAAGCAGAAAGATTTCAACTACATTAAAGGAATATTTAACAAGGTTCTTTAAATAATTAGCAATGATCAGGTAGTTTTCAGAATACATAGGGTGAGTGTATTTTTTATTCTAATAAAGCATTTCAAATTCTAATTAAAAAAATACTTTATGGAGGAATTAAAAAGATACAATAGTGTCAAAGAAAAAGCCATGATCCCAGAAGTAGAATATTCTAACAACATAACTTACAAGAAACTATGCCATAAAAACAGATTGTTGATTAACACAAACTCATAACGAAAACGCAGAGAGCTATCACAATGGTGCTGTAATAACACTTGGCTGCTGAATTCTCTCAATACATTAAATATCTCCTTGGAGACCAAATTACTTTACATTTTCTTAAAAGACAATTTATTATAGCTTTGTTTTCTCCTCATTATCTCTTAAAAATATATCTAATGGAAAAAAGAATACAACTTCTAAATAAACAAAACAGTACTAATGTATGACAACAGACATTGGTTTAATATGTTGGTTATTATTTAACAGCACACAACAACCTATTGTCATGACAAATCCTTACCACCATGTGATATTGCCCTGAGAAATCCTTATCACAATGTGTCATATATATCAAAAAACACTGTATGCCATTATTATGGCACACATAAAATTAACAGCCTAAGGCTGCTAGCAATTTAAATAATTGATAAATTTTCAATTAAAAAGGCAACATTTTCAGGTCTAATACAAAAATCTATTTAAATTACTGATAAAAACATGCTTCTGTTGGCCCAAAGCCAGAAAATGCTTGCATCTAAGGGATTAAAAAATAATAATTCTGCAAGTCACACCTCGATGTTGAAAATTTTTTTATAACTTTATGCAGAGATTTAGGCCATTTAATCATTTAACCTTTGTAATCAATGGAAAAGAATAATTAAAGAATTTATGGTAAAATTTGTCTCTATTTTTGCTTTCCCTATATGGCTTTTAAAGAAATACTAAGGTGACTGCAAATTCATTGAATTCCATATGAAAAACTAAGTTGTTTTTTTTTTTTTTAACAACAATATGTGGTTATCTGTTAGTATCTTCCTTATATCACCACCCAAATGCTGGAATCAACATTTTTCAGAGCCAAACTGAACCTAAAACGTAAAGACCAATGCAGATTTTTAATAACAGGTTGGCAACTGAAGACAATCAACCAAAAGCTCCTGTGAAATTAGGTCCAAATGATTCTTTATGGCAAAACTGGAATGCAAAGGAATTGTAACCATAAGAACCGACGCAGATCAAAATGACAGTCAACCAATTTTGTTAGCACTTTTAGAAAAAGAATTCCTTACTCCGCTTTTTAAAATGTTTATTTGGTGACTGACCCTCCATAAACAAAGAGTATGTGATGGTAGAGGCTACTGCAACAAATAAGAGGAAAAGGAAATCCATTTAGGTTTTAAATGACTTAAAACTTTCTCTCTCAGGGATATTTCCATTTTAAAATATTCTGCTTAAGCAATGAGAATCAGAAAAGTGGAACTCTACCTTAAGTTAAAATTCCTTGGAGGCTTCAGGTTCCCATCTAATTGTTAAATGAATTAATGAGAAAATCTAGACCTGATCAGCCTGACCACAATCCATGGACCATGGCCAATTCATAAAAAAAGTTTTCAACATCCACAGCAAATTTTAAAAAATGCGAAAAATATAATGACTTTTAACATTAAAACTAATTTACTCACTTTAATGGCCATCTTTACTTTGAGATTATTTACTGCTCAATGTTTTAATCTTTAAATGACTCCCATTATTTTCTTAATAAAATGATGGTTAACGGTAGATAACTTTATTAATTTACATATTAATGTTTTTATTTGACAAAATTAAATGTTACCATCCTATTTCTGTCCTCTAATCTAAAAATGAAAAATCGATTAGTTCATGAAATCCAAATAATTGGGGATCAATGAGGTAGATGACTTCTTTTCAGGCTAAGAAGTAGCTCTCAAGAAATTTCAGGAACTTTTAAATTTAAAGACAATTACATAACTAATATTTTCCTACACAAAATAAACAATGCATTTGAGAAAATAAGCAAGCACAAATCATAAGGGATATATGATTTGTGCTTATCTCAACTATGGTATTTATATAAACACGAATCATTCAGAATTTAATAGTGATGACAACATAAAAAGACCCCAAACCTAATGTGCAAGGAGATAGAGAGGAGAGAAACAATATAAAACAGTAAAGGAGCCCGGGCTTTGGCATTAGGAGAAAGTGAACTTAAATTCCACATTCACGTTCATACTAGCTCGAAGACCTTGGGCATGTCATGTCTCTTAAGTATAGCTTCCTCATCTAAAAAACAGGGATGATAATATCTACCTCAAGGAGTGATTATTAAAGCCAAAGAAATTTAATACCATAAGCATCTAGTACATAGAGTAGGTACTTAAAAAACAGCAATGATTATTATCATTATGATCACACGCAGCAACATTCTTAAAAGGCACAATCTGTCAGATCTTCTCTAAAGAACATTTTTGAAAGCACACCTTTGTGTATGGTTATGTCACAGACTGAATGACAGTACACTGATGTCAGTAATGTACTCTCTGCAATAGATGTATGTGAAAATACTAGAACCCATCTGTGTTTGTGTTTTCTAAAAATAAGCATGTCACATTCTCAGGAGAGTTAGCCAATCAATCAATACTAGTGCTAGACCTTTCAGCAGACCATCCTATTCTTCCTTTCAAGGTGATGATGGGCTCTGCTCTAAATTCTCAGTGCACAAAGACTCTCAAATAAGTTAATGGGAAGTCAATGGGAAATTGACTTTTCCTACTCTGTGCAGCTCTGCATGCGACGCTCTGTTAATCATGCCATCCTTCTTGTTCTCTTTCCTCCTACTCTAAATTAAAACTATTGGCAGAAACCCATACAGATATTTTACAGTTTTCATTACAATTAAACAGTATCCTGGGTTAAAGTTGAGGTCTATCAAAAACCTACAACCTAACTGTTGGCTAAATATTAGTTTCACTGAAAAGCAAGGACCCTGATGCCATCTTTTCCACCAAAATACCACTTTGCATTTGTATAGAACTTTCAAGTTTTTAAAGGGCTCTCCCTGTCTATTCTCCCATTTGATCATTACAATGACCCTGTGCAGTAAAAAGGACAAGTATTATTATCTACAATTGACAGATGAGGCAACTACAGCACGGAAAGGTTAAGTGATTTCTGCCCAAGGCCAGGAAGCCAGAGGAGAGCAGTGGTCTCTGGACTTCGAGTCCAGTGCTCTTTCTACCGGGCCACTAGAGAAGGTTTTGTAAACAGATTACAAACTCAATTAAAATAAAATAAAATAAATAAGAGGAAACAAAACAAAATAAGAGGAAAGCACAAAGCAGGGCTCAGGAAAACTGTATCTCTTCATCATGGTTGAATTTTTCAAGTTTAGTATTAAAATTTTAGAAATATACTCGTCTCTTATTTATCTATTTTAGCTTTGAGACAAACATTAATGCAAATTTTTACTGAAATTTGAAACACAAAAAGAAAGTCATTTCAGGATATATTCAAATCACTTTGATTCAGTAAGTAACCCTGCAGTTCATCTTGGGATGGGGGTAGGGGGGTGCTTAGTGCATAAAATAATAGAGTACATCTTTAAATTGTGTATCCATATTAAGCCTGCAGCTACATTATAACTGTAGTCTGTTTGGAAGGGTGAAGAGATCTCCAGTTGAAAGTAGATTTTGAAAAATTTTTTAGAGCCCAGGGGTTCATTTTTAATGAGCCGTTACTTTAAGTACTGCATAAAAAATACAGGAAATTGATAGTCCATTTAGTCTGCACCATACCTAATGCAAAAGTCATTAAGATGCATTATTCTTAATGTTCATGATATGATTAGTAAGTGTCTTTTGAAAAGAATGCCCTTAACTTTCATATAAGGAAATCTTTGAAAACCTTATACACTATACAGGAAAATGTTAATGGCAACTAATTTACATCTTCACTATGCCAAACAACAGCATCCTCAATTACAGTAACATTTTAAACATAGCCCTCATTTGTAATACACTTACATATGACAGCATTGCCTTCATTTCTTCATCACTCCTCACTGTAATTCGATCACCATCTTCATCTTCATCTGTTTAAAAAGCAACATAATGTAAGTGGTAAGTTTTGCATTTTTTAATGTACAAAAAGCACATCAGCTGGGGATACAATACAACTGGTTTTTACGACTTGATATCCAAATCGTCAACGCTTTATTTTTGGAGGTGTTGAGGATTGTTGTTTTTTCATTCAGAATACAACCAGAATATCAACAAAGAATTAAAAATTTTAGGGACAGCTGAAAATTAAAATATTGCTCATGCCATTCATGACATGTATCTTGTTTAAAATAAGTATACCAGGAATATGACTAAACAGGTTTGGTTTAGAGAACTTAAAAACCAAAGACAGATCAGTCCTGTTCTACTATTGGTACTTTTTTTCTGTCCCACACAAAACCCTATCCCTCTATATTTCCACTCTTCCAGGCAACCCATCATGTCACAACAGCATGATAAAAATGGCTAACGTTATTGAACACCACTATACACAAGGCACCATGATTTGTGCTTCACATGTGGTACCCGCTTGAAAACCTCACAGCAACCTACAATATGGAGTGTGACTTGATTATTATTAGTCTTTCCTTTCTTACAAAAAAAAAAAATTACAAAAAACATACAAACAAAACTGGGAACCTAGTGTAAGGTTACCTTGCAAAGCAACTTTAACACAATTCTCCCCACACCCCTCCTATCTAGTAGTAACCTTTCTTTCTGAAAGTTTTCATTTGTGTTGGGAACTCTCTGACTATAGTAAGCTTCAAATAGTGATTCATGCTATTTTGAAATATGGTCTTAAAATTAGAAGGTAATAAGACTACAAAATGCATAACCAGAATGTATACATTTGACTATCATCAAAGTGGCCACAACTAGAAACAATGTATTTATTTCAACTATGTTTCTCTTATGCAAAATAGTTTTGAAATATCTCTTCACAAACTGCTTTAAGAACCTGAAGACAGACCATGTGAAACAAGGTCTCATTTTTAAACCCAAATGGAATTGTCCATCAGATCACTCACCTACGCTACCTGCCAAGCAGAACTCAGAATTATTTTTGGCTATTTCTAAATACTTAGTTAGCTACTTCATCTTTCTAAAAATTAATCTGTCAACACCCTATATGGTAGACTCTAAGTGTACAGTTGAAAGAAAAATGCCAAAAACATTTTGAGCAAGAGCAGCATTGCTGAAGGAAGTACAAAGGTTCCCAGGAGAAAAACTGGAAAGGGGCCTGCTCTCCCTCATTTGGATATCTTGGCTCTGGTGCATTTATTAAACAATCAGTGGTGTTATTTAATTTTATTTTTTGGTCACTCCTGGGCAACTAACTGTTGATTTGATCAGATATGGAGAACCTGATCCCAGCCCTGGGGAAACAGACACATCTTCTGTCATGAAGAGAATAAGCTTACATGACACGCTCTGGGGACTCTTACTGAAAATACAGGACGAGTTCAGATCATCATATGGATCTTTGCCCACCGCCCTCTCTCCTGTCCAGATGCAGTTTTGAAGATATACCCCTGCTCGGTGACCAGACCATGGGAACCCTAGGAGAGAGCTTGTGTTGTCTCCCAATTAGCCTATTTCAGAGCAAAACGCTACTATCTTTTTCTCCTCACTAGCCAGTAGTAATGTGACATCATGATGGAAACCAGCACTTGAGCCAGCCTGGCTCTGTGATCAAGCCAACAGCTCTCACTGGGGTTCTCTCTCTAAAGCATTTTTTCCCCGATCCTGGTTCATTCCCAAAGAGTTCTCCAATCTGATGGAAATCAGTATCATCAAGTCTCACTGTTTAAATATCTATGTAGCTAGGAGTTGTCTAAAGTTACTATTGGTATTATGCTTTCAAGAGCTGCCTGTTTTTTGTATAAAAGACATACAGTGGTCTCTTTCAGTGACAAAGAAGGTGCATTCATAGAGATGTTACATATATAAAGGACTGTATAGGAATCTAACACTTTGATTCTTTCTCTTTTTTTAATTCTAGCTACAGAATCTATAAAGATGAATTGGGGGGAGAAATGCCATTCTATTTTTGGAAACAAGGAATTTCTACATAGGTTCTAGAAACTAATATTTTCAAGGTTAAGTAAAAAGATTTTCTTACAAATGAAGGAAACAAAGGAGAAAAAAAACAGATATAATATAAAGGAATATAATGTTGTACATTATCACACATGAAAGCACTTTATATTTTTGTTTTAAAACCAAGTCAAATTCTCTGTTTAGATGTCGACTAAACTGATTTGTTCTCAATAAAAGTCCCAAACTTGGTAAAATTTCCAGCCTGAACAGAGTGGCTTTTTGTAAATCTTGGTTCTACACCACAGCTTGCTACAGAGATAGGAATTACAAAGGGGCTGCTTATATTCAAACTTTAATCTACACAAGACCTCAAAAAATACTATTCGCGTGGGATGAAAAAGTGCTTGGAGTTTTGTGAACAGGTAAAAAACCTTTTTATAATTTGTAAAAAGAGGACACAGATTCCAGAAAAGTCCTTTACATCACAGTCTCTCTAAATCAGTAACAACAACAAGAGTTCTCTAAACTCTCAAAACCAGAGCTTGAACCTTTATAGGTATAGAACAAGAGGTTCTGGAATTCTAGAATTCTATGAAATCTCTTAGGGATTATTTCAGCAAAAAACTGTGAGGGAAGTCAGCCACCAGAATAATTTCTTGTTTGACAGTTCCACAAAAAGCAGCTATGAAACACAAGGATACTTTGCTTTAAGTGGGCCATAAAACTGAGACCAAAAGGCCAGAAGAGCCAACTTAGTGGTAGTGTGTTAAGCAGTGTCCCATAAAAGGTCTGTCTCCAAGAGAAAGATTTCAGATAAGTTGAAAGAGGCATTCTAATAAAGCCTGAGGATTAAATCAGGCTTACATGGCAGTGATTAACAGTTCTTACAGATTAATAAGTGACCCCATTATGTGTACATATTGGTTTTCTTTACAAATTGCACTTTGGATACTATCTGATTCACCCTAAATATTGACTGGTAGTTTTAATGACTTCTTGTTATTGTCAAAAAAAGAGACAGTTGGAAAAGTGTGTGTGTGTATGTAATGGGATATTACAGCCATGAAAAATAAAGCTATCCTGCCATTTGTGACAACTTGGATGAAACTTTAGGGCATTATGTTAAGAGAATAAGTTGAACAGAGAAAGATAAATACAGTATGATATCACTTATATGTGGAATCTAAAAAAGTCAAACTTAGAGAAACAGGGTAGAGTGATTACCAGGGGCTGGGGAGTGGGGGAAATGGAGAGATACTTATCGAAAGGTACAAACTTTCAGTTATAAGTATAATGAGGTCTGGAGGTTTAATGTACAGCATGGATTATAGCTAATAATACTGTATCATATACTTGAATTCTGCTAAGAGAGTAAATTTTAAATGTTCTCATCAGAAAAAAGAGGAAATATGTGACAGGATAGAGATGGTAGCTAATGCTATAGTAGTAAGCATCCTGCAACTTACAAGTGTATCAAATCAGAACACTGTACACCTTAAACTTACACGATGTTATATGTCAATTATATCTCAATAAAGCTAGGAAAAAAACGAAAAAATAATTATAATGCACTGACAGGTGTGATAAATTAATTAAGTATAAGACAGTAGAAACAGATTTAGTATGACATACCAAGCAATTTAGTATGACAATAACTTAAAACACTTTTCTCAACAAAAAGTTGAACTTATACAGACCATCTAGCAAAGACTGTGGCTATCTACCTATCAAAATGGACTATAAATCATACAAATTTACTAAAATGCCACAAAGAGTTTGAAAAGTATAAATATGTTGGTGAAGAACACTAGAAAATAGTGTAAGTAGAGAGAAGTGGAAAAAATAAGTCAAACTCTTGTCTCATATGTGGAGGCTCTTTGCCATCTGACCAAAAATACATTACTAGATATGACCAAGAGGGGGGTGGGTGCAATAGATCTGATACACTGATTCACAATGAGAATTCCAGGCTTCTCTAGTTGCCTGGAGCATAGTAATATGATTTTCCAGCACATTAGGGAAGCAAAAGTAGAACTAGAAAGTCTATGTACTGGCTGGATTTTGTTAATGTCACTTAAAATGGAGGCAAAAATCCTAGCAAGATACCAAATAGAGTGCAGCAGATGGTAAACAAATATTATGAAGCAATCTTCACAAAATCTGCAGTGTGTCACAAATATACAAAATGGCAGAGTTTGGGAAAAGAGAATCATAACAGGCCATATGTTGTTAGCAATTTTATTTGAGGCAACATGCAATCCAGAAACCAAGAGAAGGAACATAAAGGCCCAATAGAAGAAGAGAGGCAGCCTCAGGTAAGGGCGGTCAGAATGGCAAGCACAGTGCCTACCAAGTAAACAGCAGAAAAACAGCAGACGCTGGGGAGGCCTCAGCCAAACAGCACCCACTGCAGTGACAGGACACAAGTGGGCTTTCAAGAGAAGCAATCTAGCTTCTACAGAGAGCAACGGAAAGTTAGAGCAATATATTATATGTCATTTGTCACAGTCCTTCAGTGCCAAGTGAGTCAATTAGAACTACAGCAAAAGCATTTTTCCAAGGCAAGAGGAAAGAAATGAAAACATAATTGCAGAGGTTAGAAAGACATCAACAGGAAATTACCAGAAAAGTTGTCGAGTTCAGAGCCCTTTTCAGGTATGGAATCTAAGATCTGCACAGGACTAAAGGCCACAGTTTCTATGGCCAAATCTTCATAGCCACGAGTGAGTTTTAATTTAGCTCCATGCCTCCCACTTCCTGATTACTTTTTTACTTCCTTTCTCTCTTCCTTCCAACAAATATGTAAGTGCCTACTATGTAGCTGGCAATTTCCTAAGCACCGGGAATAGTAACAGTTGAAAAAGAAAAAAAAAAAAAACCTGCTCTCACAGAGCTTACTTACACTCTCGGTGAGAAACTATAGGGAATACAGGAGTTTGGGCTAATGGGTATCTGGGAAAAGAGTGTTCCAGGCAGAGGCAAGAGCTAATACAAAGGCCCTGAGGCAGAAGAATACCTGGCATATTTGAGAGACTGAAAGCCACAGAGGCTAGAATAAAAAGAGAGGAGAGAAATAGATGAGTTCAGAGAAGTAATGGTGGAGCAGGGTTGGGTGCGGATGAGAAAATATAGGGTCCTATAGGACATTTTAAGGACTTGGCCTTTACTCCTGAGTAAGATGAGATCACTGGAAGGTTTTGAGTGTTATAATTTCACTTACCTTCTAAAAGGATCATTTTGGCTGCTGTGCGGAGGCAAAAGCAGAAACAAGAAGGCCATTCAGGAGACCACTGTCCTAGTTCAGGTGAGATTTAATGGTGGCCTACAGCACGCTGAGACTTTGAGCTGTCGTCAAACGCTGAATATATTTTAAAGATATAGCTAGTAGGATCTGCTGATGGATGAGATTTAAAGGCTTGTCCTTATTACTTCATTCCTTCAACCATCCATGCATTCCAGAAATACATAGAGTTTGTACTATGTGCCAGGTGCTATGCTAGGCTTTCCAGGGATACAAAATGAGCAGTACTGTCTGTTGCCTTTAAGGTGTTAGGGTAAAGGACTTAAGCTTCTTAATTCTCATGCAAAATAGCAAGACTACTAATAAGCAACTACTCTCAGAAAACTAACAAAAATTTGGACTTTTTGTATCAATGATATTTGGAACCAAAATTCCAATAAATTAAAGCTCTCTTCCAATCTTTTCAAATTCTAAGATGCACAATTAACTGTTACCTGTTAAATAATTTTAGACTCAGTGTAGGTCTGTTGGGAATTACAATTTTTCATTAACCTACCTAGTTTTATTTATAAGCAACCACTTATCTTTTACATATATTATAGTTTTAAAAATAAACTTTTTTCCAACTATTTTATCATTTCCGCATATTTTATGACTTAAACTTTTCTCCAAAGCAAAAAGGGGTTTCCATTCAACTATTCTTAATGATACTGCCTTTGCTGTTTGGACATGAAAAGTGTTTTTCCAGTAACGAGCTATAGCTGTTTTCTTTACTCTAAGAATTTACAACTTATATAACTGCAATTTTGCTTTAAATCATCACATTATGCCAAATTTAAAATGAGATATGATGGACTGGTTTTAAAATTTCTACCGCAAATAATCTTCCAGAAATTCATAAAACAACTAAAAAATATCCTATTCAATGAGAAGTGAGTATAAAATGATCATAGTTGAAGAAAAACATAAGTACAGATTTAGAAAAATAATCATATTTTCTGAACCAAAACTCAGATGTATGGTTTGACAAGTTTGAAATATTTATGAGGGTTGCAGACCAAGATATGTGAAGTCAGAGTGTCATGGAAAAGTGGTGCCATAGGGTATTTATAGGTAAAAGTCAGCATATGCCAACATATGCAAACATATAAGATTTTTTACAGTTATGAAATTTAGCTTCATCTCAGAAGTGTTCTCATTTTTTGGAAAAGGCAAATTATTCAATAGCTGGGATGGAATCAACAGTTTATCTGCTTAAAAAATAAAATTGGATCCCCATCTGACTCCTTCTTTCGTCAAAATAAATGGGAGATGGTACAAAAAACAACACCTCTGTAATAAAAATGCACAGTTTTACAAAAAGAAGAAACACACCAAAACACATAGGAACGTACGTGTGTATGTGTTTAGCCCCATTAAAGTAGAGGAAAATACTAATATGAAATGTTTTTTCAATATCCTGGAATGTAGTAGACCTTTCTAAGCTTTATATAAATCCAGATGTCACAATGAAAATTATGATAAATCTGACCATCTAAAAATGTAAACTTCTCCATGGAAAAAAAAGAAGACAAAAAAAATGACCAAAACCAGTTGAAACCAATAAATTAAACAAAATATTTGTAATGTATAAGACAAAGGGTCAATCTTCTTAGTATTTGAATACTTTAAATCAATTTAAAAAATGACAAATAATCTAATAGAAAAATGAGCAAAGTTGACAAACATCTCAAAGAAATTAAACACATATTACCAAAATACATATGAAAAGATGCTCAAGCTCATTTACAATTGAGGAAATACAAAATAAAACAATAATACAGTAATCTTTTCTATCTATCAAATTGACATTGATTAAAAGTTTGCTAATACCAAGAGTTGGTGAGGATAGAGAGAAATAGACATTCTCAAACATTGTTGGTGGGAAAATAAATTGGTTCTACCTTTTGGACAGCAACATGGTAATAGCTATTAATATGTAAAATATGGGTACTCTTTCTCTCAGTAGTACCAACTCCTATGAATTTAGCCTACAAACATATGTCCACAATGTGGGAAGATATAAGACAATATTGCTGACTGTAGCATTTTTTCTAATACTAAAAACTTAAAACTAGTCCATCAATAAGTAAAATAAATTAAGCCACACTCATAAAATTAAGTATAATGTAGTTATCCAAAAGAATGAAGTTGATCTGTATACAATGGTGTTGGAAAGAGACCAAGTGCAAGATACTAGTTCTGGTATAGTATATAACATGTACAGAGAGAATTTCTGTAAGGATAAAGAAGAAACTGTTAACTAGTGACTTAGGGAAAATAGAGACTTTTACATTTTGCTTTATTCTATGCTGCTTGAATGCTTTTTAAAGGTCATCTATACCTTCATTTTAATAATTTATTTTTAATTTTTACTTTTCAACTAGAGTTGACATTCAATATCATTTTATTTTAGTTTCAGATGTATAGCGTAATGGTTAGACATTTACATAATTTACAATGTGATCCCCCAGAAAAGTCTAGTACCCACCTGGCACTACACATAGTTATTACAATGTTATTGACTATATATCCTATGTTGTACTTTACATCCCCGTGACTATTTTTTCAGCTACTAATTTGTACTTCTTAATCCCTTCACCTTTTTCATCTATCCCATCCTCCCTTCTATCTGACAATCACCAGTTTGTTCTCTGTATCTATGAGTCTGTTTTCATTTTGTTTGTTCATTTTTGTTCCTTAGATTCCACATATAAGTGAAATCATATGGTATTTGCTTTCTCTGTCTATCCATATTGTTGCAAATGGTAAGATTTCTTTTCTTATGGCTAAGTAATATTCCATTGTATAAATGTACAACTTCTTTATCCAATCGTCTATTTTGATGGGCGCTTAGGTTGCTTCTATAGTTTGGCTATTGTAAATAGTGCTGCAGTAAACACAGGGTTGCATATATATTTTCAAATTAAGTGTTCTGGTTTCCTCTGGATATACCTTTTTAATTAAAAAAAAAAAGTCAAACATTAGCTATTGAAAAGTACTTTCATTTGTTTTCTTGTAAGGAAGAAAGGACCTTGAAAGAGTGAGGAAAAAAAGAGGTTGAGGGCAGTGGTCCCCAACCTTTTTGGCACCAGGGACCGGTTCTCCTATGAGAATCTAATCCCTGATGATATAAGGTGGAGCTGAGGCAGTGATGCTAGTGCTGGAGAGTGGCTGCAAATACAGATGAAGCTTTTCTAGTGAGCCTGCCTACTGCTCACCTCCTGCTGTGCAGCCAGGTCCTTATAGGCCAGGACCATTACCTATCCATGGCCCAGGGGTTAGAAATCCCTGGTTTAGGCCCATCAGTCCAAGAGGTGAATTCAGCACAAATGGGCCTCCTTCTCCTCATCCAGCTCTAATGCCCCTCAAAAACACCATCCCTAGGGACAGAAGTCAGAAACAATATGGCCACTGCAGACCCTCTACCTCCTCACATCATCGGGCCCAGTCAAGTGTAAGAATTTGAATCTGGAGTCTGAACAGTCCACCACCAATCAATTATATCTTGTGCCTGGGCAATAGCACAAATAATCCAAAAAAGCTTTAGGTTAATGCATTTTATAATTTCCATTTGAATATGGACACAAGTAACACTCCATTTTATTCAACAAGGGTGTTTCTTCAAGGCACTAAGCTACATACTAAGAAGAGAGCAAGAATGAAATAAATCATGGTCTCTGTCACCGACTTATTCAAAATCGAGTAAGGAAGGAAAACACATACAACCAACCAGAAGGCAGGCCCAAAATGTCACCTGCTCCTGTAAAGCTACACAGGGAGATTAACCACATCTAGGGAGACTAGAGATTCAGTAAAGAGAAGGCATTTCTCAAAAATGAGGACTCTAAGATTACCTGACCTTTCTTCTCTTTTCCACTTACTGAAATCCTTTTCTCTACATTTATGTAAAACAGGTAAATATGATGGTACTCATTCATATCACTAAATATAATACCATCTTTTTTGTATAAGAAATCAATTGGTGTTTAGGTATACTTTCTAGTATTAAATATATTACCATAAATATCTTTGATTGAAGTTTTATGTATTCAAGAGTTGTTCTATTATACCCATAAACCACTGAAACTGCTCAAAAATATCAGTAAATTAGCTTACAAACTATATCTTTCCAACTGTTTCTTATATATAAATTCTATTTATTAGTTCAGACCTTTGGTTCTGAACATAAGGTCACCTTAGGACAATCGTGAAAAAAAACTAAACTAAGAGTTTGTTTATAACAGAAAGTACACAATAATCTAAACATAAAAACTATAATTATTTTGTCTGTGTGTGTTTCACCTAAAACTTGTCCAGATGCAGTTGGATGTAGAGCTACTGCCCTTATTGGGGAAAGAAGGAATGAGATGTCTAAGAACTTAATCTAGAAGTTTAAACTTTTTTCCTGTGTTAGGTATACTTTTCAGTATTAAATATATAACATAAATGTTTGATCAAAATTTAATTTTTCAAGAGCTGTTCCATCATACCTGTAAAGCATAAAATCATAAACCACATAAAACATACTTAACACATTTCAAAGGCTTTCAACATGCTTCGTTAAAAGAGTGCAAGTTTTACACCCAAAAGGCCTGTGTTTGAATCAGGGCTCCACCACTTCCAAGTTATCACCTTTGGCAATTATTTCATATCTCTGAGCTTCAGTTTCCTCAAAGGTATAATGTTCCTACATCGGAGAGTTGTGGTAAATATTAGCAACACTCTAATACCAGCTAGATATTAGAGCAGACCACCAATAAATGATAGTGAAAGTGATCAGTATTTATACTATGAACCTAACTCTGGAAGCCTGAGGAACACAGGTACATTGAACCACTTCGGGGAATCTAGAAAGCAAAAAGTAGGAAGTACAAAGCTTCTTTTCTGCACACTTAAGAACAATCAGAATATATGATTTCAAGAATTATGGCATCTCTCAGAACAAATCTCAGCAGTGGTTGAAAAAATACATATGCTCTGGAGTCTATTCCATAAATTCCACTGCACCACTTACTAGCTATAAGACTGAACAGGTTGCTTAGAGGAGATGTCCTTTCCTCGACGAAAGCAGAGCTAATAACAACAGTCTGTCAAAGCACTTCATGGGAATCTCGTGAAGGTTAAATTAAATGAGATAACCCATGGAATGCTCTTAGCACAGTAACTGGCAATAGTTAAGTACTCCAAATGTTAACTATCAGACTGTCCACGAACTCCCTGGCACCCCCAAGGAGTTACTGCAAGGGGCCCGAAGAGCTTGCAACACTAATATGTATTTCAGATATGTACTGTTTTTCAGTAGCATATAGAGTCCAGTGTGGCTAATAAAATACTAATTGTTTTAAGTGTTCTATTCAAGTAGTTTTTAGAAACATGTAATGATTGTTGAAAAATATTCAAATGCTAGAGAAATATATAAAGTAAAAAGTGTGCTCATTCGGCCAACCCTTCCCCCACTCCGGCCTCAAGTCCTCTTTCCAGGGGAGACCACTGGAAAGCACTGTTGTGGATACCTTCGTAACCTTGCCTCTCAATACATACATGAAATTGGGAGGAGGCGAGATCTGCTTTTTAACCAAAAAAAAAAAAAAAAAAGGAAGAATCATACCATATATATTATTTGTTTTTTCAATAATATATCATATCTTTACACATCAAAGCACGAAATCCTAACTCATTTCGTACAGCCACTGCTTAATGCTTCAGATTATGAATAATTTATTAATCTATTATCCTAGGCATTTAGCTTACTTCTAACTTTTTGTTATTAAAAATAATTCCACAACGAACACTTCATTTGAAGGGCATTCAAAACACATGTAGGTATTTCTGTTGGACAGCTTCCTAAAAGTAGATCTGCTGAGTCAAAAGTTTTGCACATTTTATATTTTGGTAAGTATTGCCAAATTGTCCTCCAAAGTAAATATAAATAAAAGAGAGGTCATTGTACACTGTCATTAACCATCTACTTAAAAGACAAGAACAAAAAGGATACTATCATACTATCATGCAAAGAAACCATACATTTTTCTACATGGAAGCAAGGCCCTCATCTTCACAACAAGATGAGAACGACAATTACAAATGCTTTATCCTTCTCAATGCCAGAGCCCCAGTGCTACTGACTAAACTCTCATCTTAACATTACGCAGTCACTGACCTCTCCTGCAATGACCTGACTCATGTCAAACCCAGTTTTATAGTATACCCTGCCCCTGTCCCCAGTCCCTAAGCCATTTGGTTTGGTGTGGGGGCAGCAGAGGGAAGGATGCAAGACCTGAAGTGTTGCTGTCATCATCTAGCGGCCATGCCAAGCCCCACTAAAACAGAAATATTCCATTCAATGTTCACTTAAAAGCTCTACTCTGCTGTTGTTTTAAAGCAACAATGGATTAAAAGCTCTTAATAAATAATCATTGGTCTATAGGTAGTTTACACGTTTCATTTTATCCCACAATATTATTACTGTGAGGAGCAAGAGCAGATAAAGGTCATGCTGGTAATTAAAGCTATATTATAGAAATATGCACACCCAAGATATGATTAAATAAGAAAATATTACTTGGTTAAGTATGATCATTAAACTTGCATTAATTTATAAATATTTAAGTGTACTATATGATGATCATAAATAATCTGTTTTTGTCAGTTTCTAAAGTAATATAACCCATAAACCCTTTGAAAAATTACTGCAGAAAGAAATAGTCAAGAAAGTATACAAGCCAGACTTACATTCAAATGCTGTGGTTGTTGCTTCAGGCAGAACCTGGCCTATCACATCCTGAACAAAGAAAGAATAAAGAAACACAATTAGCCATCTTCTTTATTGCTAACATGTGGCAAATCCTAGAGGAAATATGAGAACCTAGAAAAGATTTTTGAAATGTGGGCATAAACTATAAAAACATTTGCTCATAATCACACTTAGCCCAGTAATGTAAGCCCAGAGTTTAAATCTCTATTTAGGAAGTGGAGTGAGGATCGGCTGGAATTGTTACAAAATCGTTTCTACTTTATATTAGTAATTTAACCTTTCACTCTTGATTCAACAGTGTATACAAATACACTGTTGTGTATTTACAAATAAAATTGGTTTCTTCTATGGGAAGCTGTGGAATGTACCGTAGCAGAAAAAGTAAGGGGTTTAGAAGCCAAACTGGTCTAGGCTTGAATCTCAGCTCTGTACTTATTAGCTGTGTGACTGGGAACAAATTATTTAAGCTCTCTGAGCCTCAATTTGATTATCCTCCAATACTGGTCTAGTAATACCTATATAGGTAATGTAAAAATTAAACAATGTCATAAACATACACTAGACATTCAACAAATGTACTTCCTGATTTGTAACAAGTAGCACCTTGCCTTGCATAGTGGGAAAAATTCAGAAAACAAGTTTCCGTGATGATATTAACCTATAAGCTACATTTAATACAAACAATTCTTATCAACCTTTACTCTTAAGCAACTGAAAGACATATTTAATGATACTGATATAAAGTTAATCTAGCCTACAAAAAAATTTTAAGTGTATATAATCTGATATCAATGTTTAAAGTTGAAAACACTTGAAAATTAAGTCTACAGAAACAGCTTAATTAAAGAGGCACAGAACACCTTATAGAAATAGTCAGTTCTGGGAAAAGTCACCCTTTCTTACGTACAGTCCAAACCAAATGGCCTGCAAAATTTCACTGCTCTCAGGGAACTCTGTCACAATGTCCCTCCTGGGCTGTGACAAAACTGGTACCAGGTAGCAGGCTGACAAGACTCTGGAAGTATTTCTCAGTAGGGGGCCCACAATTCTTCCAAGCAGGGCACTTAACAGAGTTGGGGCTGCAACTTCCTTCTAAAGGCAGTTCTTTAAAAGCTTTTACTGCAGGGGTAATTTGCATAATAGCCTTGCTTCCACAGTGCCTTTTTTTTTTTTTTTCCAAAAATAAATCTGTGCATATAGAATTGATCAAAGGGAACTACCTTAGGCAGCCCTCACTCGTTAGGGCCAAAGGAGATTATTTTTCCCTCTGACTCATCTTAGCAAGGGAAATATCAATTTTTCAAGGAAACATTTGTCAAAGTTTGTAGTGCTAAAAAAAAATTCTTTCTACACACTTGTAGGTAGAAAGTATTTATTGACAGGTATATAGAAACTGTAGACTGAGCATGAAAGAAACTATACAGGCAGCCAGTGCAAAGCCTGAGAGCGTGGACTGAAGCCAAACTGCTAAGGTTGGACCTTGGTTCTGCCACTCACTAGCTGAATGACTAAGCCTCAGTTTCCTTCTGTGTCAAATGAAATCATAACTGTAGCTACCTTGTCAAACTAAATAAGTTAATATTTTTAAAGTGCTTGGAAGTGTGTCTAGCACGTGCTCATACTAGTGTCTGTTAAATAAACGAGTCTGATGACTGATGACTGGAACATTACTTCACAATGAAACTTTAACTTTCAGCACACAATTGGTGGAGGATGGTCATTTGTTCACTTACTTCATCGTTCCACAGTATTTATTGAGGACCTTTTCTAGCCAGTATTGGTTTTTTCAAAAAAGGGCAAGGGACTCCATCCCCAACCCTCCATGTCTAGGTTATCACAGGTTACTTCCAGGAACTACAATCATTCAAACAACCTATATTGACATATGAACTCTATAGTATTAGCAAACTCATTTAGGATATTTTCTATTTATGAACAGCAGACCCTACCAAACAGCACATTTCTAATAACCAGCTGAAAACCCTTTAGGGCACGACAGCATCCTTTGCTCATCAACATAAACATGGAGCCACACATGCTTTACATCTATAGTGAGTAAAAAGGAGAAAGAAAAAAGCAAAGTTGCCTGAGAGAGTTATGTGCACACACTGGCCATCATGTTTGACTAAAGCAATTATGGGGGAGGGACTATCATAATTACAAAAGGGTAAAAAGTCTGAAAATTAGTCAATATTGACCAGCCATTTCTAAGCAAGGTGCATTTAATAATTTCATGTATATTTTCCAGTTATATTTTAAGTGACTTATTTCAAAGAGACCCAGTCTTCTCAACATAATATTTACCTAACATAAATAAGGTTTCAAAAGAAAACCTAAGTCTAAATATCCTGATGTTGATCATTTCTTCATCCCTTTCTTTCAATAAATCAGTCAAAAATCTGACAAGCCAAAAAATATAATCGAGCATCTACAATGTGCCAGAAGCATAAAGATCACAAAGCTATACCTCATAGAATAAGATTTAGAAAGGTTATAATCTAGTCACAGAGATAAAGGTCAATCTAAAAGACTAACAATACAGAGCACTTATAATATGATAAAAGCCAAACAAAAAATATAAGTATAAAGTGGTATTTGCTAATTCAGGAGGCAGGAAAAATCACAGCCTTGTATAAACAAAAATTTCACAGATGAAGAGAAATCTGAGCTAGGACTTGGGAGATAGGATTCAAACAGTAAGGTGAAAGGAGGAACATTCTTTCCGACCACTCACTAATTCAGGAGATTTAGATCTCTTGCACAATGGTCCCAAAACTGGGGACTATGTCTCCAAGGAAAAAGAGAAACGCAGAAAGCTGAAAAACAGATAACACGAATGTCTCTGCCCTAGAGCACCAGCTAGGCCTGTTTCACACTGCAATAAGTCCCTAATTAATTCAGACAAAGGACATAGGCCCAAAAAGGCTAAGTGACTTGTCCAGGGTCTCCCAGTTATTTGATAGAGCTGTGACTAGCTCCAAAATATTCTGTTTCAGTGGACTCAGTGACTACAAACTGTTCTGACTTCTGTGCCTGGTTCCACGAATATCTAGCTATGTGGCTTCAGCATTTTCCCTCTAGGGTTCATCTTTCTTCATTTAAAAACTGAGGTGAAGAGAGTTATGTTAGATGGAGATACTTCCAGGTTTCATTTGACTTTAATTTTTAAGAATCAATTTTTAAGATTTTAAGCCAGAGATGCTGATGTATCTGTTGGCATTTTGCCAATTTCTTGATGAAGAGATGAGAAGAAGCTGGAAGAGATTGCAGGAGTTCTCCAGGTTCTGGGCTTCCAGTTCTAAGAACTTTAAGGTGCACTAGAAGAGAGTGCACCCTTTGCTACAAGCCCTTCATTAGGCCTTCCCAACAAAACATGCTGCGCCTGGGCTTATCTGTGCAAGCATGTGTGAGGACACATGGCACTCTGCACTCTAGATGGTGGGATCATTTGTGCTAAGTTTACTTTTAGGCCTGTAAGCCTTGAGCCACGGTACGACTGAGAGATGTTTAAAAAGCAGAAGACCCAGGCCCTATCCCTTATGCAGTAACACCACCACCACTATTTGTATAGAGTACTTACTATGTTCCAGATTGTTCTAAGTGCTTCATATGTATCAACTCCAGTAGTCCTCAAAATTGTGAGCTAGGCACTGTTTTTGTCCGTACCCCCTCCCCCTTTTTAAACAGAAGAAGAAACAGACACAAAAGACACCTTCCCAAGTGAGTCTCGTGGGGCCTGCAATACAAACCCAGGCAGTATGGCTATAGAGTTTAATATTGTACTAGTCTACTTAAAGTAATATCTTCTGTTATCTCAAACAAGTAAAGTGAAAGAAAGCTTATTATCTCCCTCATCATCATAGGCTCATGTAATCTTCACAAGTCTTTGAGGTAGGTATCCTTATCCCTATTTTATACATAAGGAAACTGAGGCTTAAAGAGGTAGAGTGATTTTTCCTAGTTAGTGAGACTGCTTGCCATTAAACTCATGTTGCTTGATTCAAAACCTAGTACACTGCCCATAAAACCATAATTGCATGCATCCTCTTTGAAGCTCCCTTCATTAAACAGGGTCCTATGAAGCACCAGAAACAGGGGAAACAGAGATGGCTATCTCCTCCAGAAGTTTACCATCTAGTGGAAGGCACAGACAAATTTATGACCAAAACTCATGTAATTTGCCTAAACAAAGCCATGAGAACCCAGAGGAGGGCAAGTAACCAAGATTAATGTCGAGGAAAAGTGAAGGTGGGCTTCGAGGGACAGCTGAAGAAGGGCTGAGTGGGCATGTGGGAGAACTTGAGGTTAATTCTATATACCTGAGCACAGGATGCTCACTGAGGTGTGGTGAGAGATGAAGCTGGTGACAGATAGGCATAAGCCAACTGACATGGGCCCAGTGGCCCACGGTAGGGAGTTTAGGCCTTATCATGTGACTGTGTGGAGAACTCCAGATGCAAAAAGAAGGATAATATTTGGTGTACAAGACTGGAGGCTGCTGGTTTACTCCAGTCTCTGCACTCCTAGCCTGGACATTTGAAAATCTACATGGCCTGAATGGTCGGTAACATCCAGAACTCAAAACAAAAGTATGGGAATCAAATTTTGATTGAGTAACCCATGACAACCAAAAACCACATCACAGATCCTCTTCCTCCCAAGCCCCATCTTCGCTTGCAGGAAAGTTCCACTATAGAACTGGTACCTGCAATGTGCTTCTTGGAATGTCAGCTCTGCCTTTGATATGTTATTCAATATATAAAATGGGCACAATGCATTCTGTCTACCTCAAATAAATGCTTCAAGATAAGAAGTGGCACTGTAGTATGTGGAAATGAATAATAAGTAAAAGTAAGGAAATCTGAGTTCTGGTACCGAACTCCCCCACTCACAAATGGCTTTGGAAAACTCATTTCACCTCACTGCTCCTCAGTAACTACCTGCAAAAAAGATAAGAGGGCTCAAACAGGCCAACTCCTAGCAGGTTACACTGTGCTCTCACATTCCATGATTTTATTTCATATACATTCGGAATACTTATTATGAAAGTAAAAATACATCACTGATTCTAAGTGCATTTTCCTATTTTAACAAATCAAGCTGTTTTTGTACAATGTGTGGCGTGTCAGTTTAATGGGCATTTTTTCTTAGTGGTACATAAAATAATATCTTAACACCAATGACACTTTAGGTTTGCTGAAACATGATAGTTTACAGTTGCCTTGTTGCCCTTTCCCACTGGTCACCAAGTTCAGGGAACTCAGTGGGAAAACTTAGTTGGAATCTGGCCAGGGACATTCCACGAAACACTTGAGAAAAAAACTCTTCTAGACTCAGCTTTTTGCATCCCAGTTGGTTACTTCTATGCCTGTCTCCCCGTCCCAGGCGTGAGCTCCTCGAGGGCAGGGTTCAATCTGATCATCTCAGTTTTCCCAGGGTTCTGCACATTTGCCAGATTTCGGTCCATGCAATTAATCAGTGGTTGTGGTTGAAGCAATAAAACTCTCCCTACACGAGGCCAGCAGTGGCCACCGCCACTAGCTCAGGCCACCAGAGTTAAGATTCAGTGGTCAGGTGCTGACTACCCCCACAAATCCCTGTGCCCCCTCGCTGGGATTTGGACACAGATTAGCACTCACCAGCACATCCCTGAAGAGTAACTGCGGCACGGAGTGCACTGTCCAGTCCACCGCGCCACTATTTGGAATCTTGATGCGAATCACCAGCACCTGGCTCTCCATGGCATAGAAGGGGCCAATGGCCAGCCACAGCATTACAGGTTAAAGGGGCTCACATCCTGGGGTAGGGAGTATCCACTGGCCCCTGGTTGGGTGCGGGCGCCAAGGGGACCGAAGGGAAGAGGACAAGTGAGGGGTATCAGAGAGGAGGGGTGATCAGAGCCCGCGGGCACTGACCCAGGCCCAGGCTGTATGGGGTTGAGGGATGTCCCCCTGAGAGCGTGGACGGGGCAAGTGGTGGGGTCCAGTAGAAACTAGCGGAGATCGGAAGGTTCTAGAGTTGGAAGAGGGCAAAAAGGGATCGCGCAGCTGTCGACCGTCTGTGTGGCTGTAAGACGGCGGAGAGAAGCCCCTATTTTAGAAAATACAGAGGCAAGTGTCCATTCCTCCTTAGAGGACATGGGGAGAGTCTCAGACTAGAGAGAATTCAGTCCGGAGCCGTTTGGAAGGAGTCCAGGGACCACCAGACCACGAGAAAGCCAAGGGGGCCCTCCGCAGAAGGTCAGGGGGCGAGTCCTCTGCCCCACCCCAAGCTGGAGGGCGTGGCGCACGCAGGCTCAGGCCCTGCCGCCCGAGGTCCTGCGTCCCGGCGGCGGCGGCAGTAGCGGCGGGAGGAGAAGGAGGAAGGCGGCGACGAGGATACAGTTACTCCGGAACCAAAATGCACGGCGCCGGAACAACGGGAGCCGGCAAGCGGGACCCGCCTCCCGGGGCGCCATGTTGGAAGAGGGCAGATTGCGGACGGCCCCGCCCCCGAGCCCCGGAGGGCGGGACCCGAAGAGGGAGTGAGCGGTGCTGCGGCGATGGGGGCCGGACTGGTCGTCCCGCCCACTCGCGTGACCCCAGTCGCCGGGGGACTTCCCGCGGCTACTGAATGACGGCCTTTCCTTTCCCGACCCTCGTTAAAGGCAGCGAAGTAAAAACCTCTAACAAACGAAGGAGGAAACTGAACCAGCGCTGGAGTCCGCCAAAAGCCAACGAGACGGAGAAAACTGATTGCCTTTACAGACGCCTCAGAAAAACCAGGACTGCAGCTTTCTTTTCTTTGTCAAGCCGTGTACCTAAACATTCGTGGAGGGGTCGGCACCAAATCAGGAAGAGCAAGGCAAGAACTTTAAAAACCAAAGTCTTTTTCTTTCCCTTCTTTCCAGTCACAGATCCAGAAGCTCTTCATGTTTCTCCCACATTAGCAAAACGTATACGACTTTTCGAATGAAGTTGTTTACCCCACGATTGACGGGAAATAACAAATAGACCCCTGTTCAAAAGCAACAGAGAAGAAATTAAGTGAAGAGTTTTAACTTCTTAGGGACAGCTGCAGTAGTGGCATCATCTTCTCTTTTAAAACCATTGCCAAAAGATACCCGGTTTAGTCCATAAAATTTCAGCTAGGTAGGAATGTTTACGCAATCGGTGATGTCAGAAGCAGTAGCAATAGCACTCGGTTATTTTAAAATGCCTGTTAACCTCAGATTTTGAAGTGCATGATTTTGTTGATCTGTGGTGCCTGTTCAAACGTTTGTTTACAAATTGCAGCGTGTGGGTTTGCCCTTTATCTCTTTCTAATGAAGTTACACATATCGCTTTACTTTGGGGGCTGAATTTTGTAGAAACCCATAAGGGAGGATTGTCAGTTTCCCCTCTAACAGACAGTTAATCAATGCAAGAGAAAAAATATTTTAAATATTGGTTAGTTTAAGTATACCAAAAATTTTTCTGCATATATTTTCTCTGCTTGAGTTTCTCATATTTAATTTGAAAGTCCATCGTAAGAGATAAATGATCTCTTTTCAGTTATTGTAAATTAATAGCTTAGGTAGGAATTTATTTCCTCAGATCATCCAGATATTCTACCTTTCCACCTCCACTTCAGTCCAGTGAAAAAAATTATTTGCTCAAGGTCCCCATGTACTTTTTTATTGAAAGTTCATTTCCCATTATTAGAGAAAATAGACCACAAAACAAAAATTTTCTGTGCACCTATGATTTGTTAAAACGGCTTTTTTATTCATAGTATTATGGAGAAAACCAACTCAATTTGTACTTTCGATTCTTTTGGATATATACCCAGAAGTGGAATTAGTAGATCATATGGTAATTCTGGTTTGTTTTATTTTTTAAGAACTACCATATCATTTTCAAGTGACTGCACCATTTTATAGTCCCACAAACAGTGTACAGTGGTTGCAGTTTTTCCACATCTTCTCAAACATTTATTTTGTGTTTTTGATAGTAGCCATTCTAATAGGTGTGAGGTTTTGATTTGCATTTTCCTAGTGATTAGTGACGTTGAGCATCTTTTCATATGCTTGTTGGTCATTTGTATATCTTCTTTGGAAAATTGTTTATTCAAGTCCTTTCCCCATTTTTTAATCTGGTTATCTTTTTGATGTTGTAAATTAATTATTTAAATAAGGAAAATTATATTTTACTACTATAAATTCAGAGAGGTTTTCTTTCATCTCTTTTTACATTACTGTCAATCTTGAATCGTCCCTCACCCAGAATCTGACCCCTTCCCACCACTGCATTGCTAGAGTCCAAACTACCATATTTCTCTCCCTATTTTCTGTTTCCACCCTTACCCCTGCTACCAAGTCTATTCTCAACCCATTTGCCAGCGTTACATCAGGTCACTCCTTTGGTTAAAACTCCTCAGATTGCTTCCTAACTTGAGCAGGGTAAAAACTGAAGTCCTTTCCTTGACCTGTGAAACTCTGCTCATTCTGCACTCCACAACTTCTGAACTCTCAAACCCCATCTCCTACCGCTCGCCCTCTTTCTCACTATTCCTTGAACATATCAGGCATCCCACCTCAGGGCTTTTGCATTTGCCATTTCCTCTGCCTGGATTGCTGTTACTCCCAATATCCACATGGCTCACTCCCTCACATTCTGTAGGTCTTGACTTAACTGTCACCTTCTTGCTAAGGCCATCCCTTAGCCCACTACTACAAATTGCAAAACAGCCCCAAACCCACTTCACTCATAAGTACAAGCACACAGGTGTGTATGATTCCTACGCCCCTTCCCTAGTTTATTTTTCTCCTGGCAGTCATTACTGTCTTACGTCACATATTTTACTCATTTGTGTCTCCCCATGAATCTATAACTTCCTGAAGAGAGGGAACTATATGTATTTTATTCACTGCCATTATCCCAAGTACCTAAAATAGTGCCTGGCATACAGTGGGCACTTTAATAAGTTTTGTTGAATTAATGAGTGGCTTTTGATGGTAAAATGGATTAATAGGAATGCCTCACTTCTTCATTTGCTTTTCCACCACCACCACCACCACAGACAACAATCATTATAGACTCTTATTGAACCGCAAATTTCATAACAAAGTGTTGATTGCCTCCTATGTTCAAGAATCCCATTTGTCTTCTTTAGTGCCTAATGTGGGCCCATGCATATAACACTCAAATACGTGTTGATTAATTTTGATTTAAAAGAATATAATAAAAATAGAGGATGAAAACAATCATTTTCTAGTGGAGAAACCTGGCAGACACCATCCCATCCAAGTGATCAAGGTTAATATCACCAGTCATAAGTCATGTTGATAGCATGTACTCTCTGTTATGAATATAATAAGGGCATTTTATCTCTGTTGTCTTCTTCCTCAAACTGATAACCCCAATCCAATCATGACAAAAATGTTAGACAAACCCAAATTGAGGGACATTCTATAGAATACTTGACAAATTCAAATCAAAACTGTCAAGGTCATGAAAACAAAACAAACTCACAGACTGAAGGAGACTAAGGAGACATGACAATTATATGGAATGTAGGATCCTCAACAGAATCCTGGAACAGAAAAAGGACAAGTAATGAAAAACTGGTGAATTCTAAATAAAGTCTGGAGTTTAATTAGTAATAATGTACCAATATTGACTTTTTGGTTTTGACGTATATACAATGATTATGTAAAATACCAACATTAGGAGAATCTAGGAATATGGGAACTCTATTATATTTGCAACTTTTCTGTAAATCTACAATTATTCCCAAATAAAAATTTTTTAAACTAAATTGCATTTCTATACACAAACAGTAATATCTCAGAAATTAATTTTAAAAAGATATAACTTACAATAGCAATAACTAAACAATAAACATAAGCATTTTCATTGTGCTTAGTTATCTATTGTCTTTTAAAAAAAACATGAAGAAACATGGACAAAAATGATCAGTTACAAACTCCTGAAAGTGTGACAGGAAAGTCTGCTCTCTTCTGTTTGGGCAGGAATGGAGAAAACAAAACAAAACAGTGGGACCAATTTTAGCACTCTTGCAGAAGCAAAAACAACAGTTAAACTTATATTCATGGAGCACTTACTATGTGCCAAGTACTATGGATTTTAGATGCTCTAAAATGAATTAGTTCATTAATTTAAAATGTCATTAGATTTAATTTCCACATAAATTTTCCTTTAGATTGGGGTAGGCTGGTAAACTTATAAATCACTTAAGCATTATTATTTCCCTCTTTTCATTGTTTAAGCATATCTATTTCCTTTATATTAACTAACAAAATATATCTCACATTTTTGTGACACTTTTCAGCTTGCAGAGCACACCTGTTATCTGACAATTATCCTCTGCATCGTAGAAAAGTATAGAGTAGTAGTTAAGAACATGGACTCACTCTGTAGACACACTATAAGGATTGAAATAACACTCACCATGTGTGACCTTGGGAAGGACTTCTTAGTTTCCACACCTAAAAAATAGACATAAAAATAGTACCTAATTCATTGGTTTGTTATGAGAGGATTAAATGAGTTAGCATGTGTAAAGTGCTTATCGTCTAGGACCTGGCATGAATAAATGTTATGTAAGTGTTAGATAAACTCCTTATTGTATACATGAACACACTAAGACTTAGAAAGCTCTAATTTTTCTGAAATTTATTCAACCAGTAATGAATGCTATAGCAAGAGACCTTAAGCCATATTTTTTTTATTTTCAAATCAAGGCTCTTTAGATGACACCATAGTAGAATACCAATAAATACCAAACTAAATAGCATGACTGGGAATCAGACATAAGCATTCAAAAATTATAATAAAATTGCAGTTTCAGGGAACTTACAAAATCACCAGTCTAATCCTATGATCAATTCAAGAATTCTCTCCACATCTACCGAAGGATTTGTCCTGATGCCTCTCTGAACATCTCCAAAAGCAGAACTCGCTGCGTTAAGAAGTAACTCGTTCCAATTTTTTGCCAACTCAATTAATTAAAATGTTCTTGTCTCCTAGTTACTAATGCATTTTTTCTAGTTCTACTTAAAAAGAATAATCTAACTGATCCTAGTACTTTCTGTTTAATGTTTCACCTCATTTACTTCTACGCATCATTCTGTTTGACTTTAGAAAGCAAAATTCCCATTTGAGAAAGGAGATGGCACCTTTTGAAATGCAACAAGTTTCCAATCTTTTATTTTTTAGAATGCATAGAACAGAGTAAATCAATTCATTACATCTGAGATAGTATTTCAAAACTTGTTGCTTTTCTTGTAAAGAATCCATATGATCTCCAATTAAAGTATCCCTTTCTTAAATCTCCTAAAGATAAAGGCAAATTTTCTTTTAACTTGAATCATCACGGATTCATTTGACATAGAGCCTTCATTATATGACAAGTACTGGAAAGAAAAATTAGTAACTCATAGTTCTCATCCAGATGTGTATAGAAGCAATCTTTTTAGTATGGCTTAAATGGACCCTTTATGTAGGTTCAGAACTGCAAGATTTTGTTGACAGGTAAAATTACTAAAATTTGCCTTCGACATGGTCAGTGCAAAACTACCTGTAGGATGAATGAATGAATGAATGAATGTTAATTTTAAAATGTAATCTAAAATTAAGTGACACTATTTAGATTTTTATTCTAACTTGCAAATTGTTTGTTCTTTCATTTTATGAAATTTGGAGATTTGAAAGCACAAGAAACTAAAATTTTGGCTTTGCCCCACAGTAAAGGCCTTAATACCACGTACAAAGAAGAGTTATTTTCATCCAATTATTAAACATCTACTTTTTAAAAAATAAAAATATCTACTTTCATTAAATAAAGTTTTAAATTTATATCTATTAGAGTATTAATTTTTATATTTTTATTCCTTTAGGGTTTAGGTAAACAACTCTTTAGGTATGATTTTAAATTATGCACTTAAAGGAAAATAGAGTTACATGAATCACTTTGTGTTTAACGAATTCAATGTTCTGTTTACAGACAGATCGTTATAAAATTACTGATATATTCTAGCAGAAGCCATAAAGGTTATGTCAAGTAACTACTAAAAAAATCATACTATGTAGCATTAATGATGTTACCTTAACACACGAGCTTCAGGGTCTGCATAATTGTTTCTACCAACCCATAAATTTTTGAGTAACAACAAAATTATTGTGATTTTTCTTACTAAATAATTCATACATTACAAAGCATGTATGTAACAAGGCCCATGAATCACTAAAGCATATAATGATCATATATCTAATGACATATCTCTTTTCATAAGGTGAATTCAAATAGATTTATGTATTTAGGTTAACTAAAAAATACTGAGTTTATAAGGTTCATAATCCTATCATCATCAACAACAAAAACTTAAAATCTTTAAGAAGTACAGTTTCCGTGATTTTCTTTTAAAAATTGAAAGCCTTTGTTTATCAAAATCCTTGTATTGAAGCTACTTTTCATGAAGTTTTACAGCTTTTAAATTGATACTATAAATATCACTGAAGATAAATTAATAATATAATGGAATAGTACAATCTTCATAAACTGTATTTAAAATGATATAAATGCAACTAAAAGAGCTATAAGCAATCCTATATAAAATCTCATTCTGGTAGTAGCTGATATTCTTTATCCAACAACTAGGATCTAAAACTAGATATTTTCATTTACTAACATTTTTCATGCATTTCTTTGGTTTTATCTTAAGTAATCTCACACCAAAATATATCCTTTTCTTAATGCTACTAAAAATAATCCCAAATGAGATTTCTTCTACTTAATTAAAACTAGGTTTCATAACTAAAATTTTTTAAATTCCAAGACTGGAACATATAAAATGTTAATGTTTTATTTCTTTCGATTTCTACCATTTTTCCAAACTTGTTATTTTTTATAGAAATCAAAAAGTTAATTTTATCATAGTTCTATTGAATCTTTTACTCACTTTAAAATTTTTTGTTTGTGGTAAGATACACAGAACATAAAATTGATGATGTGAACCATTTTAAAGTGCACCATTCAGTGCTATCACATACATTCACATCACTGTGCAACCATCGGTGCCATCCATTGCCAGAATTTTCATCTTGCAAAATTGAAACTATACCCTGTTAAACAGTAACTACCCAATTTCCCTCCCTACTTACTAATTTTTAACTGCTTTATCAAGAGATAATTAACATGCCATACAGTACTTCCATTCAAAGTGTACAATTCAGTGATTTGAGTGTGGTCAGAGTTGTGCAACCATCACTGCAGTCGATTTTAGAATAGTTTCATCACTCCAAAAAGAAATCCCATTCCTATTAAGTTACTCCCCATTTCCTCCCAGCCTCTCCAGCCCTAGGCAATCACCAATCCACCACTCTATAGATTTGCCTATTCTGGACATTTCATAAGTCGAATCATACAATATGTGGTTTTCTTATGACTGATTTCTTTCACTTAGCATGTTTTCAAGCTTCATCAGTGCTATAGCATGTATCAATACTTCGTTCCTTTTTTTGTTTTTTGGCCGAATAATATTTCATTGTGCGAACATGCCATATTTTATTTATCCATTCATCAATTGATGGATATTTGAGTGGTTTCCACTTTGGGGCTAGAAGGAATAATTCTGCTGTGGACATCTGCGTACAAGTTTTTGTGTGAACATGTTTTCAATTCTCTATACATCTAGGAATAGAATTGTTAGATCATATGGTTACTCCATGTTTAATATTTAACTCCCAAATTTTTGCAAAGTGGCTGCACCATCTTACATTCCTACTAGCAATGTATAAAGATTCGAGTTTCTCCACATCCTTATCAATACCTATTATCTGTCTTTTTGATAGCAATCCTGGTGGGTTTGAAATTGTATCCCAATGTGGTTTTGATTTGTATTTCTCTAATAGTAAATAGTTTGCAAATATTTTCTCCCATTCTGTCAGTTTTTTCATTTTCTTGATAGTGTCTTTTGAACCGTAAAAGTTTTAAATTTTGATTAAGTCCAATTTATCTATTTATTCTTATATCATTTGCCTTTATGAACGCTCAGGCTTTCCCAAAAAAGGATTTTATAGTAGGCTCTAGATGAAATCTTTACTGAAAAGCTAACCGAACTTTTAGAAATACACTAACTAAAATCAATTTAGGTTTATTTTATCCCAGTTGTATTAAGTGTACTCTCAATTAGTAGAACAGAGTTCTGAGAAGTAGCTGGAGGGCCAAGTTTGTGTCAGTGGAAACTATTTTAGTCAGTTTCATATAAAGAAAAAAAATTTTTCTCAACATCTGATTCCCACTTTATATTTGAAAAATACTCTGTGGAATGTAGTCACTACCAATAACACTTCTTACTGTTGGGAAAGCTCTTGTGAAACATTTGTAAAGCACATAAAATGGTAAAAAGTGAAATATAGTAATTAAGATTTGTGTTCTATTGATTGTGTAGCTAAAGTAATTTTTCATTACTAACATAAGATTTAATAAGTGTAAGTAGTTAAAGATTCTGACTTGGCACTAGTCATTAGCATGTAATTGAACTAGTAAAAAAGATCAGTTAAAGCTGTGTTGATTACCACCTTATCTTTGAAAGGCAATTAAAGACCTCAATCATTGCAACAAGATTTGATTGTGCAGCCTTTATTGGACATTGATCTTTCAGCAAAGTGCAGTTACATTTTCCATTAATTTACAGTAACACAGTTTAACTCTGATATCCTAGACTGTTGACCCAGGTGAGATGTAATGCTAAGTACTTGTTTAGGTTAAGATGCCCCAAACGTCATTACTGTCTGAATGGTAAGGCCTGAAAAAAAGTAGATACCTGATCTAGTAGCTTTAGGATAAGGTTTCTGTTATCTGCATTACCTTTTAAATGAAATGAAACCAAGATCCTTGTCTTTATGTCACCCTGCTCATTCAAGTATCATTCATTCTTTAAGAGCTGAGTTATTTTATGAATTACAGATGTTCTGTGATTATAGTTTTGAGTGAATATAAACGACACGAAATGTACATTAAAATACTTCAATTTTACTAACATCAATAATTAAAATATTAGTGACTAAATATGTGATGAAAAATTATGACTATATTTAATTTGGTATGTTAAGACATTAGCACTGCGAAACTATAGATTTTTATATTAGCAACTTTATGCTCCCATCTGTATTACTGCACTTTTATGGTGGTTCACAACACAACGTATACAGGAACTAAGAATTTTGATGAGAAATTTCTTCTAATACTGAATAATTGATTTGTATAGAAATAACAATAGAAGAGATGCAAGATTTTATACTAAAACCGCACCTTCATTAAAAAATAGTTTTGCCTGGATTATTTTAAAGACAAAATCTCATTAAAGTAGTATAAGCAGAAAAGCTGTTTTTGGTTGTTTCATTACAAAAACTCTTGATATTCAGATGGGTAGGGTCGTCTTGGAACCCTGCTTGCCATCTCAAGCATAACCAGCATGTGCACAGACACACTCACAAGATGCCTTCAATGTGTCTGTCCTCTTTCTTCCTCTCACATTGTTTTTAAATTTTTATTAATGAAGTCTTTTAGATATTAATATATATGGAACAAAAGGATGAGAATTACAAAAACAGCTTTTCTAAAATAAAAGTAAAACTGACATTTGCTTACAAGCATATTCATGATACATTTTAAGGTAGAAAGGTTCCTTGTTTTGCCCTTCTCAGCTTACAGGTGGAAAAATAAGACACAAAGGAGTAGAGTTATTAGCCTGAGGTCAAAGAGTAAGACAGCTCTGATACTAAAAATAGAATCAATCTCTTGAGTTTCAGCATTTATGCTCTACCTCTTTTAGGCCATAATGCTTCGATGTAATATCCAACTTGGAAAAAAAAATAAACAAACCATGACTATTCAACAATGAACATTTTTTTCAGACTAAAAGGTTCATAAGACTTAATAAGTCCAATGAATGATATTTTAATATTTGAACCATACCCTTAGCCATCACTGAGTTCATTCTTCACCATGATCAACTCCATGAGAGCAAGAGGTCTATTGATTTTCATGTAATACAAGAAAATATTACATTTGCTTAATTGTTACACAGCACATCAGACAAGAAATCAAGGTTCTATTTAATGCTGCAAGCAGCAGAGAATTACAGAGATCAATAGGGTTGTTTGTCAAAGATGTTCTCCAAGGAGACTTACCTATCACTATATGAACATGAAGTCACACTGACGATAGCTATTGAAAAACAGGTAAGCAGAGTCAGCAGTACAAATTATCAGAAATCAAATGGGCCAGTGTGGAAAGAAGTGCAACTCTACTGAAAAGCTGTGTTTAGTCTGGTAATTAAAAACCATTTTATCAGCCTTGTGTTGAGACCAAACCTTTACAATAAGAAGTATTGACAAGACCAGCAATGAATGAGCAGTATTTGACTTAAAATTTATGAGCTATAGTTATTTAACTTTGTCCATTACAGAGGAAATCAGTTCTAGCCTTCTTTGCAAAATGCTAATAGTCAGTTTTATTATTAATGAAGCTTAATGTAACACTGTCTCCTTTGTGTAAGCCATTCATTTAACTAGTGTCAAGTATATTCTTCTGGACTAAATATATTGGCATAAGTACTTCTTTGATTAAAGTGTTACTTAGAATTGGTTTTAGACAAGTGAACACTACATATGTTTGAAGAACAGTTCACTCTTCACTCTCTGTAGCTTATTTAAAATGACTACCTTTAACAAAGCCAGTTTGTATTGCTTCATGATTCTGTGCTTTCACCTCAGTCACTTCCACTCATTCTCTACTGATTTGCCAGAAGCAAGCACTCAAATGCTGGTTAGATTGAATTTTATATTTTGCTACAAAAATGTGTAAATGTTATAGAGTATCAACAGCACATTAACATAAAATGATATATAATGTATGTTTGTAATTATGGGAGAGGTCATAAATCTTAAACACCCATTGGTTTAGAAATTAAATAGTTCTACTTAGTTCTCCCTAAATTACTCCAAATTTCTGAAATTTACCATTCGTCTGGGTATTTTGTAACTACCCCCAAGGATAATTTTTTTTAATGACTTTGCTTTCAAAAATGCAATTAACTTAATAAAATTCTAATGCAAAAATGCCATCAGGTCTTTAAAATTTCAGCCCACTTCGCATTGCCAATAAGTCTATGGATATGTACCATTTCAGCTAATTGCTTTTATAAACAGTTATCAAATTTATTTTTCTGGGTCTTTCTAGATGGTATTCTTACAGCTTTGTGAGCATGCTATTTTAACTTTTAATAAGTCTTAACTTCATCTTGTTGCATTTACATTAACCACTTATTATTGTACTTTAAAAAGTAGTTGGTATTGGATTCTTTATGCAATAAGAAGTTTCCACATCATACCCAGACCTGTCGTCCAGGTAAATGGCACAAGGGCTTTAACACATTTCCATTTAAAATCTTAGCAACTGAATGGTTTAGGTTTCGGATTGCAGTTAGAATTAGCATCAGTTTTGGATCTGTCAATGATATATATTCTCTCTACCATATATCCTAAAATCCTTCACTTTTTCCAGTGTTATATAAAAGATTTTCCCCTTTCTTCTTTGTGTGGGTTTTATAGTTTCTTTAAAGATAATTTGTTAATACCTAACTGTAGGATCTATATATATTATAATCAATTTTTATTTGTAATCTACTTCTAGGAAAAAATTGGTATAAGTTTCATGTGTTTTGAGTTACCATAGGCTGAAGAGAATATGTAATCTATAACGATGTATGAAAAGCTTTGCCTCTTGAGGGTAATGATTCATCCTAAAATATCAGACATCATAAAAAGAACAAGGTGTTTACAGAAGTTTTATTTTAAAGGATCAAAAATAAATATTGCATGTACACACTAGAGAAAATCCACTAATATTTATGCTCTCCAATGCACACTATCAATACATGGCACCTTCATCTTCTTTATTTAGAAAATAAACTGTTATTGGTCCGTAACTGGTATGCACAGTCTCTGTGACTCGAGCAAATAACCAGGAGCCAAGTCCATATAACAAAGTTGGAATACCTAAAAAACAAATGAATTTGTTACTTATGAACATCGGTATTTATTAATCATGCACTCATATATTTGTCATGGTACGACTTACATAGCATTCTTTAGCAATGTCAACAAATTATAAAGTTATAAAAATATTAGTAAATATTGACTCAAAGATCTCGATTTCATCTGTTTGTGGAATATAGTAACAACTGTGTGACCCTAGAGATTTTTAAAACTATAGATATGACTGGTACAAATTTTACTTCAAAGCAATTTATAAGCACTAATTCATTACCTCCAAGTTATTATGTAATAATTCTATATTTTTTCACAAATAAGCAAACAGAATACTCATTAATTTAGTTGTAGATACTCCTGGTTATTGGGCTTAAATTATTAGGTCAACTTTACTATACTTTACGTTAGACAGTAACACTGATGGCTAAAGTAATTTTTTTGTACAATTTAAACTGGGTCAAATAGCTGTCTTCAAAATGAAGGCAAAGCCTAACTCTAAGGAAGATTTTAGTACAACAGTCAGGAGAAAGAAACAATCCCATTAGTATTTTCACAACTGATTTGAAAACGAATAGGTATAAAGTGGACTCCAAAAACATGTTTCTTCCTTGGAATATTTCCATTTGATTTTGCTATTATATTTGAGATTGTCATTTGTGACACATGAAACTAAACATATACTACCCTGAGACATGGATTAAGCCTACATATGCGTATGATACTATGTTGGAAATAAACTTTAACAATTTTTATCTTTAAAATACTTATTTAAAAGTAACCATTAACATAATAAAAGCATATAAAACCAAAGGCACATGAATCAATAACATATATGCTCTACAGAAGTATTTTATTGCTGCTGTGTAGGAGTTAGACAGAAAATAACAACTGAAAAGAGTCGTCCATTTGGAATATCACTTTCTAGTTAACAGGGAAATCAGTACGAACTCAGGACTAATCACATTGCTAATTTTTTTCTTATTTTTCTGCAAAAGTATATCTGCTATGTTATGGTCTTTTTGAGTGAATAAGTGCAGTGAACTACTTTGTACTTATTCCCTGAAGCTGCATTCCAGCCACTGTGATGCCAAAGATTAATCAGGATAAGCATCACTAGCTGGCAATGAGAAGAGGCAAAAATGCCCATTCAGGCTGGCACATCTCTATTTTTAGGAATATACTGGGTCAAAGCTTGTCACTATCACAGGGTTCCTTAGAACTCCTATGAAACCTTTTACAGTTTATTACCTTTTTTGCGCTGGTAATACCCCCAAAGAATCTCTAAATGCCCAAGGGGATGTCACGCAAAAAAAAAAACAAAAAAAAAATCCATAAAAGTAACAACATAAAGCTATTTATAAATCATTTAACCAAAAAGGGAAAAAAAGGCAAGTAGGGCCTGGGGTGAGGGAGTGGACAAGAACAAGACAGGTAGAAGTGAGTGAAGAGTAGAGGGAACAGTTGAAATAAAAAATAAATTTAAAATACGATATCACAGTTTCAAAAGCTGAAAATCCGTGGAGTGAGGAAAACAGGCTCTAGAAATCATTATTACTTTTCTAAATATACTGAGAGTAAAGTATACCAGATATGCCAATTAAACCAATTCTAAAACAAATTTAAGGAATAGCTGGTGACAATAAAAATTTTGTTTGCTTTACAGTATTTATCAATTTTCAGTTAAATATTGATACTTTTTAAATCAAACAAATGGTCAATATTTATTCAGCTAAAATGGAGGACTGATCAAAGATCACTAGCTTAATAATTATATTATCTCTTATTAAGAAACAACTAAGAACCAGTAATGCTGTTTGATAGGGGATGGAGTTGGGATATAGGCATCAGAAAGTCTATTCTTCTGCAGTCACTTTAATGGAGTCAGGCTAATACACTATATGGGATTTGCCACTTATATAATTCACACATTTTTTAAAAAATATAATTTTCTTTATTGCACATATGCTTTGAAGTCTTTAAGAATCCATGAAAAATTAAACTTTTTCCAGACTGAAACATAACATCAAAATGAAAATGAAAGTCAGTTCTTTGGATATTAATTCATTTTGAGTCATCTGAACAGTAGGTAAACCACTGTCAAATTAAGTACTTAAAAAAAAAAATTAGAACTTTGTAGCAAGTCTCCAATTACTCATTCATTCTATGGTGGGTTGCTTTTCTTAAATCTCTCTACTTCCCAGCAGGATTCTCAGACTGATAAACCATCAGTAAAATGTCAGCTGCCATTGAAGAAAAGGCAGAGGAGAAAGAACAAATGGGTAAGAGAGAAATTTTTATTATTTACAAAATTGAAAAATGAATTATTCTGATCATTTCTAATTTGGAAGGAAAGAAGACAAATAAAATCCTGAGTATTTTTATTAATGGAACATGTACTTCAGCATCCAGAAGGGCAACAGTACACTACGGAATAGGAAACAATTCTATTATCTAATTCACATTCTCTACCTTCAGACAAAAATGCAAAGTAAACATTACCAAACTGGTGAATATACTCTTAAATAAGTCCAAAAATAAATTCCCTTTATCAGTATAAGCTAAGTTATATTAAAGCATGCATGAGCAGGACATTTTCCGTTTTGTTTAACTTAAAACACTTGGTCCCATCTAAGCAAGATTTTTAGAATTTCTAAAAAACCACAAAAACCAATCACTCTTCACCTTCTCTTCCACATTAAAAAAAACTACAACTGTTGTTTCTTTCAGCAAAAGGTTTTACTTTTCTTTGTGAGAATGTTTTGGGATCCTACTTTGGATTTCTATTTAAAAGAGAAGCCCCTAACCATCAGGTGTTCCTAAAGTATTAGGTTTCAAATGGTGAAAACTTTTTTAAAGAATGCATTTGGCTCATGTTATACTTTCTGTCTGGTTATATTTTTCCCAACGTATCACTCTTTACATTTGGGAAGAATGATTTTTTCCCCCTGATTTGGAAAAATGTTAAAATAAACTTTAAAAAAAACCTTATTCTTGAATCTAGTCATCACTCCAGTCTTTCCAAATAATTTTGAATTGAATTTTCTAAGTCACCTTACCCTCTCAACTTTGTATCAACCTCAAAATTAGTGGGCATGCTCCATATCAGAGGTCCCCTGGACCAGTACCTGTCTGTGGCCTGTTAGGAACCTGGCCACACAGCAGTAGATGAACAAGCAAAGCTTCATCTGTATCTGCAGTCGCTCCCCAGCATTCGCTAGCATCAATGCCTCACTCCACTTCACATTATCAGGCATTAGTTTCTCATAGGAGCACCAGTCCCTGGTGCCAAAAAGGTTGGGACCACTGCTCTATACAGTCCATCAGCCACATAATAAGACATTTTTTTAAAAGGATTACACATTGCTAAATGATCTTCCCCTTATTGGACTGAACCCAGGACAGTCTCAGTGGAGCAATGGTTCAAAAGCCCCATGACTGACATATGTGAGTTATTATAAGCAAAAATACACATATTTAAATTTAATGAGCTATCAGACTATATAACACTAGTACAGCTGCTTTAGCTTTAACTCTGGTCTTAACTGGTTAGGTAACATGATTCAGCTCCCACGTTTAGATTTTGAATTACTGAAATCCGGATTAATTTGATATCAGCTAGTAACAGGTTAAAAACATCTTGAGGTCTATTTTTCACTGACCTATATATAAAAGATACACCCATGTCAATGTTCATCCCTCTTTTGTCATTAATCAAAAGAAAATAAACATCCAGCAAGAATAAATACTCTCGGAATATTTCCATGAAAACCTACAAATATTAGAGGCAGAGTCTTTTAAGTATCTTTTAGTCTTAGCACTTGAGGCAGCTAATATGACTGGTGAAAATCTTTAGTGCTTTTAGTAAAAGGAACTTGCTGGGATTTCATATAAAGAAAACAAACTTAAAAAATGGTTCCAGTTTTTAGAATAGGAACGTACACACAAAGTGATGTTTATGAGAAAGAATCCTGTCCTGCGATAACGCATTTTTTTAACTTCAGAGCCACTTTGCGCTTACACCCTCCTTACTGCCCAATGCAGGGTCCTCCCATGCCAGTTCAGGGCCGCAAGAAGTGAGCATGTAATGCTCCCTCCACAGGGGTAATGCAGTATAGGCTTGTGGGTAGATCCCACTTTCCGGGGCGGGGGACAAGGGGACAATTCAGTAGCAACAACTTGGCTTTGATAAGCACCTACTGGGTGGTGAATACAAAAGATCAGAGCCAAGGCCAGTGTTAGAAGGGTGCAGCGTGGCAGTGTCTGGGAAATCCGACAGCAAGGGGCGAACTGTGTGTAGCCCGAGCACCGAGGCCAACCTGCACTGGGAGCCACGTGGTCTGACCATGGGCCGGGGTCTTGATCTCCAAGCGAAAACGTTTGTCAGGGTGCTTTCAAAACTGGGACCATTGGTGGGCCATGCTTCACCGGCCCGGGCCACTCACCGAGGTTGACGACCTTGAGCGCCGTGAAGAACCGGTCCTGCCGGGCCAGGTCCTGCCAGGGAGCCTTGGAGCAGTGGTATTTGATGAAGGGGAAGCAGCCGGTGCGCAGAACGTGGTAGTTGGCGCCCTGCACGGGCCAGTTGAAGTGCGAGAGGCCGAACTGGTCGTTGCGGACGGCGCTGTAGGGCACGCAGAAGGAGGTCCAGTACGGCAGGCGCCGCTGCAGCAGGTGCCGCGTCAGCACCTCGGAGGCACGGGGCTTTGGGTGGGAGGCGGCGCCCGAGGCCCAGGGCCCGCACAGCAGCAGTCGGAGCGCGGCCTCGTGGGCCCTCCGCAGGGCCTCCATGGCCGGCCCGGGCCGCGTCCTCCGCCCGTCGGCCGCCGTGGGGGCGCGCGCCGCTGGGGGCGGGGTCGCCAGAGCGCGCGCGCGCGCCCGTTCCAAGGAGCTAACAGCGGGGACGCCCAACGGGCGCCGCGTGGGCGCGCGAGAGCCCCACCGGGCGCAGCGGCGCGTGCGCACGAAGATCCCGCGGCCTCCCGCGGAGCGAGCGGAGGGGGTCGCATCAGAGATTCGCGCAGGGTGCGCAGAGGAGGTGGTTAAATCATCATGCGTGACCTCGTGTAGTAGCAGTTAACCGTGGGGCTGGTCTTAAAAAACTGGTTGGGTAACATGGTTCAGGTTTTATCACTTTGAGTATCAGGAAAATTAAGGCTTAAAATAACCGCCCCTAGTAAGTGGCAGAACTCATACCCAGGTCTGTCTTCTAAGTCCTGGCTTAACTGAAATCTTTAGGTTGGTCTTGTTGAGATGCTTGAGGTGTCTTCAGAAAATGAGTTAAAAGCCAAGCCCCAGATTTACATTGGCTAGTAAAGTCAGGGAGAATTATTATGTTAGGTCATCACTGTCGTGTTCCCTCTTTAAGTCTCAGACATTTCGAGATAAAAAGTTTATTTTTTAAAAAGTCCCACTTTTCTCTGTGCAGTGCCTAGATGGGTACCACAACCTCTCTCCTAAAAGCCTCGTGAATGCCGGACCAGAAGTGTTTTAGTTAGAAATCCTTATAATCCTCAGTCTCCTTTATCAATCCATTACATATCAATCTATGTATAATGTGTCTGGAAAGCACTGGATGTAAATGAGATAATTATGTGTAAGCAGCATATAACAATTACTATTATTGCTGTTGAAACTCATGAGGAATGTAAGATAGTGTGACACTATCTAGTGTAAGATAGTCACACTATCTTACATTCTTACATTCTCCAGTTTTTATTGATTAATTCAACAAACAATGATTAAGCACCTGCTACCATGTGCCAAATCTTGAGGGGCCTTGTAGTCATGCAAATAATTTGAGCTTTATCTTTTGGGATTCCCTATCAGATAATAGTTTTAAAAAGCTTTTAGATGGAGCCATTTAGGTAGTTAGATTGGCACAGAAGTGCCTGGACAGGAGTCAGGGAGGTGATTCAGTACTTTGATTTTCAAATTAAATTTTAGAAAGCTTTGGAGTCCTTTGTCACAGAACCTCAACATATAAAGTGAATGAAAATGTGTTTTATTACTAAGCATTTATAAGTTCAAATTTTTAACGTTAGTTTTAGGTAAATAAAACAAAGAGTCTGGTTTAGCCAAAAAATAAAAATTTAAAAAATTTTAAAAAAAGGAATTTATTTGAAAGGAATGGGTAGCTAAAATGATAAATAAGAAGTCTGCAGAACCAAGCTCAGAATGTATTTTCTGGCCCCACTGCCACTGGATTCTTGACCCTGCTTTCTGTGCTAGAAAAATTTTGAAGTTGGGGGTTATGGACAACAGTTGCAGTTATAGCAGCCTCGGGACAATTTATTTCTTTTTTTCTCTGTTTTGGTTGTATACTACCAAGAATATCCTAATACCTCCAGAGAAGTAGATGCTAATAAGAGTGATTTTCAAATGATTCACCTTGAAATCTTGAAATCAATTACAAAGATTGTAGGAGGAGATTAATTTTGAGATCCACACTGAAATGACAATCTCAAATCAGTGTTAGGGCAGTTTTGCAATATGTTAAATTTTGGCATTTATCTCTTTTAGCAATATAAAAATCTTTTTTTAAAAAAATGAAATTTGAATCAAACATTTGTGGAGCCTCTGAAGTATGTCTCAGAAACCCTAGGTTCTATAGCATCAAAGGTCAAAGTCACTGATAAAGAGAAACAGGGATTTAGATTTAGACAAGTTTCACTACATTCTCTCATGAAGCCTTGGGAAAAGGGCTAAGGCTGGGGTCCCCAACCCTTGGGCCGCAGACTGGTACCAGTCCATGGCCTGTTAGGAACTGGGCCGCACAGCAGGAGGTGAGTGAGCACAGGTTCATCTATATTTGCAGCTGCTCCCCAGTGCTAGCATTACTTCCTCAGCTCCACCGCAGGTCATCAGGTGTTAGATTCTCATAGGTGCACCAGTTCCTGATGCCAAAAAGATTGGGGACCATAGGCTAGGGAACTGAAGGATTTCTGTTGGAAGATGCCCTCTTGGAAAAGCCTCATCAGTGATGGGGGTTCCCCTAATCCAAGGCCCTTTGAGTATCTCCCTCTCTTTTCTGAGGTGGGAAATTCCTCCAAAGAGAGCAGATATTTGGTGGACCACACCCAAGTATTCAAAAGTGTTTGAATGAAATATTACCCTAATCTAAAGATACAGAGCTGGAGAACGTGACTCCTAGGTATCTCTTCTGACTAAGATTATATGGTGGCACTTCCATAATAGAAATGACATAATTTATCAAAACTTCACAACTCAGATCAGATACTTGATTTTCTTTTCAGTTCTACTTCTTTATGGCCTTGAAACAAAGAGAAGTTGATATTCAAAAGCCTAAGTCAAAGTTTAAAAAATATTGTGTCCAATAAATAAGAGTTAAATACATGAATATCTAGTTTTCCACAAAGCAAGGAGAAGTGCATATCCCTTAGAATCCCTTTAAATAACTACAATGAGTGATACTGTGTACAGCACTTAGCATGTGCCTGGATAATATCATGCTGCTCCTTAGAAAGAAGGTATTTAGCCTTCTTGTTTTTGTTTTAAAGGCACCTAAGACATTGCAGATGTTCAGAACATGTTAAAAATGAGTTCTACAAAATTGATAAATTGGAATATACTAAAATTAAGAATTATTGTTCATATAAAGGCACTATTAAGACAGTAAAAAAGTAATCCACGGAGTGGGAGAAGTATTTGTGATACATATATCCATCAAGACACTTGAATCTAGAACAAATCATTAAAAAAAGACAATCCAGTAGAAAGATGGACAAAGTATATGAATGGACTTCATAAAGAAGAACATCTAGATGTCCAATAAACATGTGAAATAGTGCTTAATTTCAATTATCATCTAATAAATGGAAATTAAAACTATAATGCAATAACATCATACACCCACCAAAGTGGCTAAAGCAGAAAAGATGGAAAGTACTAAGTGTCGGTGAGGATATGCAGCAGCTAGAACTTTTATACACTGTTGGCAACCACTTTGGAAAAATTTTTGGTAGTATATATCACTGCTGAATATACAGGCATACCTTATTGTTTCATACTTCACTTTGTTGCACTTCACACGAGTTGCTTTTTTACACATTGAAGGCAAGACCTTCTACCAGCAAAGAGATTACGACTCCCAGATTGTAGTGATCTGGAACCAAACCCACAATATCTCTGAGGTATGCCTGTATGTATACCGTATGATGCAGCCATACCACTCCTAGGTATATATTTGTACCAGTGTGCTTAGGCTGCCATAACAAAATCCACAGAGATTTATTTCTCACAGTCTAGAAACTGCAAAGTCCAAGATCTAGATGCCAGCTGACTGGGTTGTTGGTGAGAGTTCTCTTTCTGGCTCGCAGCTCCATCTTGCTATATTCTTCCATAGCAGAGAGAGCTAGTTCTGGTGTCTGTCTCTTCCTCTTCTATTTAGGGCACCAGCCCTACCAGATTAGGGCCCCACCCTTATGACCTCATTCAACCTTTATCACTTCTTCATGTACTCTACCTCCAAATACAGGACTGCCTGCCCCGGCAGAGGTTACCTGTAACGCCCTGAGAAATAAACATGCAATGGTGTACAGGCAAAAAAAAAAAAAAATTAAGACTTCAACATATTAGGACTTCAACATATGAATTTTGAGGGGACACAAACATTCAGTCCATAACAATACCCAACAGAAATTGTGTGCATGTGTTTTCCAAAAGACATGTACTAAACTATTCAAAGCAGCACTACTCATATTTGTAATATTCAACCTGGAAATTTCTCAAATGCCTATCAATGATAGAGTAGATAGACAAATTGTGGCATGTTCACATGATGGAATGCTGTACAGCAATGAGAAGGAATGACCTAGAATCATGCGTAACAAGCGTGAATCTCACAAACATAAGAGTGAAAGAAGCCAGAAATTAAAGTTCTTACTACATGATTTCATTTCATTTCTATAAACTAAAAAACTGGCCACAACTTACTTATGCTATTAAGAGGCAGGATAGTGGTAACCAGAGCAGTATGAGGAGACTTCTGGGGGACTAGGATTATTCCCTCTTCTCTCTCTGTCTCTCTCTCCCCCTTTCCCTCTCCCTCCCCTTTTATTTCTTTAGCTTTAAAAAAAAATAGAAACTTTGTGTTTTTTAGAGTAGTTTTAGGCTCACAACAAAACTAAGAGGAAGGTAATAGAGATTTCTCATACATCCCCTGCCTCTTGCATGCCTCCTTCATTATCAACCAACATTTCCCATCAGAGTGATACATTTGTTAGAATTGATGAACCAACAAATTATTCTTTCTTGATCTGGATTCTAGTTAAATGGATGTGTTCAGTTTGTGAAAATTATTTTTACTGAGCACATATGACATGTGTTCTATATGTATATAATACTTCAATGAAAAGTTTGAAAAAGACATTGAGTTCTACAGATACAATCATATATTAACACATCCTATTATTAGTGTTTAGGAAGAAGTATGTACAGAGAACATATATAGTGGATATTACCCAAACATGATCAAACACACACAGAGTACGTATTCTCATGTTGTTTTTATAGCCTTACTGTGAGATCCTGATTTACTCGCATGTTTATAATAGTGTGATTTAAGAGAGAATAGAGTAGTAGGCTTTTAGATTTTAATTCAATGCTTGTCTGGGGAGAATTATGGGCAACATACTGGCTGCATATGTCAACATGCTGGTAAAAGATAAAGAACTTATGAAAAAGGGATAGAAATGTTTATATTTGGGATTTTATTTCCAATTTGAGGCTTAGGGACTTTTGGTTAAAAGAAAGAAAGACTATGGAGATGATTTATATTACAGCATGCTTTGGAACTTAAAAACAGATACCCAAAAGAGCCACCCAAATCTACTAGGAACCCAAGGCTGCTTAATGGCTCAGTGCCCTCTAAGCCAAGTTCAACACCAGAGGAGGTGGTGGCGAGTTACCCCTGCAGCTGGATGAATGTTCATTAATTCTCTCCACTCTCAAAAGTGGCAAACACTGCTTGCTGCTCCATTTGTATATCCTTGTGTCTGTCCTGTCAAAGACGATGTACATTGGTTTTATGCAAAATTATCCTCATAGACGTTCTGAGTTATGGCAGAAGTCATTAGGAAAGGAAAGAACCGTGTATTCTTTTCTAGATCTTCTTGAGTCCTTCTGTGGAACTGACTGATATTTTGACAGCCCCTCAAGGAGTTGGCTGGCAGCTTGGGATTGCTATTAAAATGAGTGGCAAGAAGAATTACTCTGGTAAAACATTTTACCATGAACATGGTGCAGAATCTAATTTAAAAGCATCTTGTGTCTAAACTACTCTCAAGTTTTACCCCCACTGGAATGTAAACTTCCTAAGGCCAGAGATTTATGTCTGTTTTGTTAACCTTTGTGATCTACCTAGGATAGTATTTGGTACATGGTAGGTGTTCTGCTCGTTGAATAACTGAAAAAAAAAAAAGTGCGTAAAGTGAATAGAGGTAGTATGTTTGAGGGATGTTAGAGAAAGAAATTATAGTATGTAGGGTCAATGGTTTTAATTTAATTAAAATTTTAATTTTGGTAGTTGGAGAAATTAAACTACAGAATAGGTAAAAAACATATTCAAAATTGTATGCCAGAATCAAGAATCAAAATTCTAGTCTCGTAGCTTTCAGTGAACTTTTCATTAGGAAACATTTTTATTCCCTTCTACTATGGGTGCTAGAATCTGATGGCAAGGAGACATTTTCATGAGTTTTTGAAACTAGGTAATGGTTTATGCTGGTAGAGAACACAATCTATTTTATGGGCATGTTTTCAATATTACAAGTCTTTGTAATATGTAGTCAGCATTTCAGGAAGCATTTGAAAACACAGCCAAGTAAACTCACCTTGTCACATGGGTTATAGTTATGTTTCCAGCTTTGTAAAGTGAGCCTTATTTTACCAACGGATACATCCATGAGATGCATATGACATTTTATAGCAAAAATCATATTTTCATATCAAATTCTTAAGATGTGTTGGTTTTATTGCTGATCTTAAAACAACAGTGGCTCTTAGTATCTTAGCTGTAAGTCTTTATGCCCCCTTCCCAGTCTCACTGTCAAGTAGTTAATGATCTATAAACAAATATGGAGATGCCCTAAGGGAGCTCTCCATTTAAAGGGGCCTCGAATCATTATGTAATAGAAATACCGTAGTCCAACCTGATTTATGAATTGTCAGTTTAGGTTTTTGAAGTGATGTTCCACTGCTATTTGCAAATGGGACAGATTTTTAATTTACTGTGTAATAGTATTAAATTTTGTATGATTTTTCCTTTCAGGAGAAGACTTTGAAAAGTGTTCATCTACATTTGCAAATTCCATGGTATGAAATAGCTTTATAGTTTTCTATTTGTGTGTGAATAAACAAGCACATTTTAGTTTCTTAAGCTGAAAGTGGCTACAGAGGGTAATGCCATCAACATAACAATATCTACTAGTTACTGAGTGTTTATTCCTGCTAGATAGTTTACATCTATTGTTTCATTTAAACAACACTCCCAAGCCACATTTAATCTTCCTCATTTTCAAGATGAGAAAACTGATTATCAGAAGTTAGAGAGGTTAAAATAGTTACCTACAGTCACAGAGCAGGCCGGTGATGGAGCTGAGATTTGAACTTAACATTGGCAGGACTCAAAACTCCATGCTTTGACTAGAGTTAAAAAGAGTCACATGATGCCAGGCTTATGTGTAAATGTAGCTGACAAAATTTAACATTCTTTAGATGTTACACAGTCAGTAGGGACACGGGAAATAGTATTCAAGACCCAAAATATGGCCCATCTAGCTCAGAAGTTTGTCTGGGTCAAAGGAAATTTTGGGACCTACATGATGACTCTCAAAAAAAAAAAAAAAAACATGGCAAGAAAAATATTATTTTTCACAACTGAATCACTTGCAAAATTTGTTATAAAAACAAACTATTTCTATGTATATTGAAAGTACTTTAAAAATGTTTTTAAAATTGAGAGCCATGCATTGAGGAGTTTGGGCACCACCAACAAAGACCCAAATCTAAGTGATCAAGCCCTAAAACTTGGGTTTTATTTGAGGAACCTGAATAAAGAGTATATGGGAATTCTTTTCCATAAGTCTAAATTTTTATTCGAATTTAAAAGTTTGGTTTTAAAACTTGGGTTTTGATAGAGAGAGCATCTGGCCATAATTTGCCTGCTATGGATAAGAGGCACATTTAGTCCAAACCAGCATTTCAGTGCACTACAACTTGTGGTTCAGCTCTTTCTTTTTATTCTTTATTGCTATTCCTATTAAAGCAAGATGTTAAAGCTAACTACATGCTCTATTAATTATATGAAGGTGAACTTGAGTCATATTTGTTACTGAAGATGATTAATAATTACCAGTTCTGCACATGTTTCTGGTGCATTTCAGTAAATAAACAGGGTCCATTGTTGGGTAGTAATTGATTAATTAGCACATTCATCCTACACAGCCCAGTGGTCTAAGGATGCTGAGTTTGAGATATTGTTCATAATTATTACAAGAAACAAATCTGTTCCATTTCTCAGTTTATTCTTCCGTATGCTAAGTTTTTTTCTAAATCGAATGTTTAATGGTTCAAAACCTTATAGGTTTTATTCAGATAAATCAACTTATGAAAAATTGCTAGTCATAATCTCAGAATCTTGTTTTTGTGTGAACTAGGGTAAAAACTTTTACAAGGCTAATTTTAACATTAGATCTTGCTGTTAACTGGATCAAATACTGTAAATATAGGGCACTTCCCCACCATGCAGGAAATGCTCATTGAGCACCTATGCGCAACAGGGGCACTGGAATCTCATTTGCTTCCCAGCCACATCCAATAAGCTTAGGATTGCAAGTGTCATCAGGTAGGCATTTTGCAGCACCAAGCACATATGCCGTGTAATCTTCAGAGAAGTATAACAGCATGCTTTGGTCGCTGTTTTGACTATGCGGTAATTTAGGATTTTTTTTTTTTCTAATTTATTGAGCCAGCATGTAGTTGAAAGATAGTGTGGTTGACAGAGCTTTGGATAGGGAGTCAGTAGTCCTGGGTTCTACTTTATCTGTATTCTTTCTTAAGAAGCTATATGACTCTGGGCACATTACAACCCCCACCCCCCCCTTCTAAGAATGGATCTCTCATTTGCAAAATGAAGTCCTCAACCAGGAACAATGAGGTACAGGGAAGAACCATGGCTGCAGAGACAGAAAGACCTAGGTTTGAGTCTGAACTCCCTAGTATAGGTTTTATTATCTTAGGGGAATTAGTTAACTAACCTCTCTGTGTTTCTGCTCTGCTTACTTAAGTTTATCACAAGAATCAAGTAAAATGTGAAAATAATATGTGAACTGTAAAGTATCACTTGAATATAAGGCATTGTTAATATTATTAGTATCTTGATTGGTTGACATTAACATGGTATGTATTTGAAGGATTCATCGAAATGCCCATGTACTGGTATAACAATACAAGATTATTAACATCCTTTATGCTGTTATTAAAATCACATTGGGTAAGAATTTCTGATGTGTCTTCAGAATTTCTTGCTAAATGACAAACACAGTCTGCAAAACTGTATGTCTTATATGACCCTATTAAAAATTATATACACAAAGATAAAAGACCACATATAGGAACTAATATATGGTAAAAGAACAAATGCAATATATATTAATTGAGCAACTCCTACTACTGATAGGTACAGTTCTAGGAGCTAGGGTTACATCTTTATACTTGCAGTCCACTGGGTGAAATAGATAATAAAAAAATAAATCTATTATGTAATATCACATTTTATTTATCGCTCTGAAAAAAATAAAGCAGAGTAAGGGGATGGAGAGTAAGGGTGTTGCTACATTAGAGAGGATGATCAGCAAGGGATTCTTTGATCTAGTGATGGTTGAGCAGAGACTGAATGCAGTGAATGAGTGAGCTGGGCAGACTTCTGGGAGAAGGCCGTATCGTGCAGAAGGAATGGCAAATGCAGAGGTCCTCAATAAGAATAATAGCAGATGTATCCCAAAACCTTAGGTATCACCAGGTGGTAAAATGTTGATTTTAAAATTTCTTCCTGGTGCTTTCCTGTTTTTCAAAAAAAATTTTTTCTTTGTATGTATGTATGTATTTTTTTTTTTGAAGAAGCTGTGTGATCCTATTTGTTTCTTATTATAAGCATAATTAGAAAAAATTTTAAAACTCTCAGATATACTGAAAGACAAAGTAATCTTATGTCATCTATAAGTTTTTGTTTTCATGGATTTAATGCCAAGGATCTATAAGTTGATAGTGAGAATTAAGGAAGCAGGGAGATTTCTGTCCTGGCATTGAAGTTTCAAGTGTTTTAGCCATAACAGTCAGTATGAGCTTTACAGAGGGATATAGAATCATCCTACTTTCAGCTCCTGGTTCAAGTCTTGCCACTAGGATGTCAGAATACTTTCTAGAAAAGGCTGTGCCTGCCCGTGTATAGATGTGACCCAGGAAACGCTGCATTTTAGGAGGTCTTTAAAAACATGGGATTAAAGATGCCAGGTAAAGCTAGTTTCACTATCTTATGTCTCATTTATGCAGCTGTAAGGACACATCTGCAACATAGCACAATGGAGTGTTACAAAATATATCTTCCACCTCTTTTTGAGGTCAGGTACAAATTAAAGAAAAGCTTGGAGATAGCACTCCAGCAATCCATCCTGTCACTGCAAAGCGGATATAAAAAGGAGACATCCTCTGGCTTATACAGGGACAAAAATGCACATTTAAAGCTTTTATTCTCATTTTTATCCCATCTCTTTGCGTCAAGATCTTCTATTATAGAAGGTACACATTATATTAGTTTAGATAAAAATCTTTTCAAAATGAAATGTTTTCATTACTTTAGGTGAATTAGCAGTACCTAAGAGCTCAGTGCAAGAAAGTGAAAACCCAAAAAAATGAAAGACGTGATCTTAATCTAAAGGATGTATTTAGCTTGCTAATATCATCAGTCAAAATAATTCTTGTAAGAGAAAACTGTTTGCATGTCAGTAAACTATTTAAAAATTATAAAATATTTTGTAAACAGTTAAAATCATAGCCATTTAAGATAGTAGATGGGGGAGCTTAAGAGGCTGCACAAAGTTGCAAAATATTTTCATCCATTATTTCCAATAAATCAAAGGGAAAGCCAGAAAAAAAGAATCTCTTTGTGTGAATATGAAATTTTATTCTTTTGATACTTTGATGATGGTGGCATAGACTCATAGAATATTAAAGCTAAGAGGAAGTTTGCTATCAGTTCCACTTCCTTATTTTACAAACCAGAAAACTGGGGCTAGGATGGAAAAATTACTTGTCCATTAAGGAAAGAGTTAGAACTAAAATCCATTTAAAACATTTAAATCTAAAGCAGCTGTTGTATACATTACATACCCATTTAGAATAACTAATGCCACTTAATCACCATCTGTTCCTCCAAATATTTGCAGGTGACCGGAAGCATTTACTCTTTTATGAATCTCTTTTTGCATGACTAGGTATGGCACTAAGGACACTGTCTCATGTGGATTCTAGAATATTCAGACTAAGGGCATTAAGCTCAGAATAAAACATTCAATCATTGGTGCTAGGAAACATGCCATTACAAGCTGGTGGCAGTTTTGGGAACTTGAAGCAGGGAGGTGGTTATGATATTCCCAGGCCATGTTCCTAAGTTTATTATCATTTGGATAGCAGAACTTACAATGAAGACATTCATATATTTTTCTTTCCCCACTTCCCCAAATTAGAGTTTTATTTCACTTGGTCCATTAATTAAAAACTCATTCTTTATAAAACAGAAAATCCAGAAAGAGAAAAAGCCACCATTAAGAAGTGAGCACTGTTAACATTTTGTGGGTTCATTTTTATAGTCTTGTATGTGTGTGTGTATGTTTATATATATGCACACATTTTTAAAAAGTCATGCTGTTTTTAAATATGCTTATTCACTTAATAATTAAATATAATTTCATTTTATTCTAATGGAACATATTCTCCTAATACATAATATTTTAAAAAACAGCTCTTTTTGAAGTATTGATGTATAATAGACATTCAAACACTGAATATATTTAAAGTGTACAGTTTGACAAGTTTCGACATATGTATACATCCATTAGATCATTTTCACAATCAACAGTGAAGCTATTCATCATTCCCAGAATTTTTCTCTTGCTCCTCCTCACGCACCTGCCCCATGTCCCATACCTGGGCAATAACTGACCTCCTTTTTAATTGTAGTGTGTATTTTCTAGAATGTTATATAAATGGATATGTCCTCTTTTTGGTCTGGATTTTTTCAGTCAGCATATTATTTTGTAATTCATCCATGTCTTTGAGTTTTATCAACAGTTCATTCCTTTTCATTGCTCAGTAGTATTCCATTATAAGGATATCTCACGATTTGTTTATCCATCCATCTGTTGACAGACATTTGGGTTGTTTCCAGTTTTTGGCTATTACAGATAAAGCTGTTGTGAATGTTCATGTACAAGTCTTTTGTATATGCTTTCTTTTCTCATGGGTAAATGACTAGGAGTGAACTGGTTGGATCATAGAGTAGGTATAGTAAAATGATTTTTAAATGACTGTATAATATACTTATTCCACAATTTTTAAGCAATGCCCTGTCGTTGAACATTTGGACCTTTCTGGTTTTTCACTATTATTGCAAACGGTCTATAATTTTTTGACTCAGGATATAGATATAGATATAGAAATAGATATTTGGCTGTCGATATTCAACTTGAAAAATAAAACCAAGAAATGAGTAGAAAAGTGTTGTAAAGGGAACCTGGAAATAAAGAGTATGTTAGACACTTTTGAGTTTTTCCATAATTATAAAGTATTTTGTGTCCTCTGCTGGGAAGCAAAGTGGCATGAATCTTTAAATGAACCAAAATTTGAATTTGAATTTGAAGTTTATTTTGCAACCAATAGGTTTGCTGTTTTGTTGTCAAGTTTATGGGGCCATGATGTCATCTTAACATTCCTTATGAAGCAACTGCAATAAACTTGGGTGTGGCCTTTTGTTTCCAGGAGCTATAATTAGCCATCTGGTATACTTTATAACATGTTGTTAAATAAAAATATCTTAAAATGTAGCATTTTACTCACTTCTTTCTCTCTCAATATATGCATACTTGCATATATATGATATAAATGATGACAACTGTGGAAGTGAAACAGAATGTTAATAGAATGGTAAAGAAATGCTTGGGGAAACTACAATCAAAAGACCCCTAAACCAAAAACACTACTTTAGGCATAGATGCCAAAGCTATATTTTTCTGTGCTATGTTTAGGGTCTTATAATAAAACACAGTTTTGTTTTGTTTTGTCTTGTTTTGTTTTTTACCAACAGATTTTTAAACAGCAGGGACATGCTTATTATTTACTGTTTTGGTATCTTTCCCTCATTTACATAAATACCCCAGAAACCAGCAGTTTAAAACTAATAAAAGCCAGAGCCCTCCATCAAGTGCAATAAAGTTTCACAACCATGAGTTAGACTGTTAGAGTGAAAAATAAACCTATATATGTGGTTATCAAGGGGTTTTGGGGGAAAGTGTATAATCACATTTCAAAGTTAGAACTTCCATTTGAAGAAGCAATGTAATAATAATACTTAAACATTTATGTAGAACACTTTATCTTTGAAACAGTCTTTCAACATTGGCCAATTAATCTCTACTGCTTCCCTAAGGAGCAGGTATTACTATCTGCCATTTTTCTAGTTAGAAAATTGAGGAAGGTATGACCAGCCCACAGAGAGGCAGGGCTGGGAGACAAGTTTCTGGCCCTTATTATTCTATGACTCCTTGAGATGTGACTCTTAATAGAATGCATCAGATTTCTGTCCCACATTGATGAAATCATTAACAAAACAAAGATAGAAATAGTAGGTCTATCTGCCTCAGGCTTTCAGATACAGTTTTACCCTCCTGAGGTCACCATTTGGAAAGAACGGAATATGGAAGTGGTACAGAAGAGCCACAGCACATTTCATCCGCACTTGCAATGGATTGGATCAGACTTCTTCCACTGAACAAAGCAAAGTCAAATGCTTCCTTCCTTCCTGCAACCTCCACCTTCACATTATCTTGGCAACTTAATTTATAGTCTTCCAAATCATATTTACTATGATTAGTACATGTACAGAGTTGAACAAATTCGTTATACACATTAAAGCCAGAGGAACAGTAAAATAAAACTAATGAACATTTACATTTTTGGAAATAGAATTAATGTAAGCTTGGGAAAGTCTGAAAGATAAACATTTAAATGTTAAAATACTTATTACCTTCCCCACAGGGACAGTGTTGGGAATTAATGAGATAACAAATGTAAAGTGCTTTGAGCTCTTTAGAAGAAAGGTGCCAGATGAATACAAGTTTTCAGATCATTACTAATATATTATTTATGATACAATACGTCTTTTTATACTTGAAAAATAGGATGCTTGCAATTCTTAGGATATCATTGAAATAATGCTCCCCGAACTTCTCCCATGTCACTCTACATCTTGTTGGAAGTCTTTCTTAACCCTTTCCCAGTTTGTGACCTCATACCCATTTTTCAAATTAAAGTGCAGGGCATGGTTTCCCAGCTTCCAAACTTTGTTGCAACTTCCCATTATCAGTCCTCCACCAAAGCCTTAGAGATCCATCACCACAGAAGAATTCCACTGACACTACTTTCTCTTCTCCCGATGTTTTTGATCACATAATTGTGATGCTTCACAATGCTGTCAATTGTGCATGTTTATTTTATTAGCAGTTAGTGTGTGTGTAAGTTAAGCTGTACTATACTTTAAGCAACATAAGCGCATTTGTTATAAAAGAGTACAGGACCCTTGCATGATCTGAGACAAGTGACGTTGAACTTTCTACTTTCCATGACATACTAAACTTTGTGATAAAAGAGGGAAAATCCCAAATTTCTTTTTATTTAGCTTGAGATATGGGGTGAGATACCCTCGCTAAATCTCATTTTTTCTCTATGTAAAACGAAGACAGTAGTAGTACCTACTCACAGGGGCTGTTGGAAAGATGCAATAAAATAATGTATATGAAGCTTCTAGTACAGTACACACCTAGCCCATAATAAGTGTTCAATAAAAAGTAAATCTTAGTAGATAATGGAAGGTAGGTAAGTAGATAGCACAGTTTATCATTAAATATCATCTATTTGGTTTCTTTAAAACCAATTTAGAGTGGGTGATATGTAAAGGGAGATAGTTATCATCATCCAATAAGACACTCATAAACGGTTAGTGCAATTTGCTTCTTGAACCACTGCAAATACTTAGTGTAAACAATGGGTCATTTGTCATACAAAGATAGCTCTACTGTTAAATGTATGCCTCTCCTGAAAACTTCCTGAAAAATGGCACATGTTGACAAAAATTTCAGTTTCCTGTTTGGAGCAGTAAAAACTAAGTCATTCATCTTGGTTAATTAAGGTTTAGGATACATTGTACACATACATATGATTTTTTTCCCAAACTCAGTTTACCAATAGCACAGTGTCTTTGCTGCATGTATGTGCTAAAAGATAATAGACTATGCTTCTTTTCAAAAATTCTGTAATTAAAACATTTCATTAATTTAATCTGGTCCTCTGGCTTCTTCCACTTAATTACTTGAAGTGATTGTTTTATTATACCAATTTTTCTCCTTTCATTTTGAAGCTGTAGGTTTTTAGGTAGAGAACCTTATTCTCAATCACTTTCTAGTGAGACCTGAATCTGAATAGAAGGCCTGAATTTGGAAACAGGCATTCATTCTGTGGTCTTTGCCAATGATAAATGCAAAGAAGGAAAGCGCATTGTTTGAAAAACCAATCATGTGAGTTAAAAAAAAAAAAAAGAAAGAAAGGTACCGGAGAGTGAACTCAATTGACTATTGCCAGCAGCTTGAGGCTTAAGAGTGCTAATCAAAATTCACACACAAAACTTCCCCGGTGGATTTCACAGTTTTGTACTGTTAAGAGGGGATCTCGCTGTGTGAAAGATCCACTGCTGTGCTGAACAAAACAGAGACAGTTTTCTTTTAAAGTCCAGAGCAGATGAGAGCCATAAGGAGACAGAGGGTTTCATTTACTCTCAGGACACGATTGTGCCAGTGAACTAATGAGTCTCTTGGACCTTATGTTGCTCTGGCTTCAATCGAGGCGAGACTCTAATGGGCATGTAGTACTTCCTATCCGTCAAGTGTCTGGACAATGGGCCTCTCATATGGATTAGAGCGATCTGGCAAGAAAAAGAGGTCATCGTAGTACCTAGCACAGGCAGGAAACCTGGCTAATTAATGTATTTCCAACTATAGCAAGACAAAAGCTCACACACACACTAATGTTAATTTTATCGTAGAAACTCAGCCTGTGGCTGATGCATAGTTTAAAAATTATTGAAATTCCATGGATCAAAAATACCCCTCATTTCCCCAACATGCGCAAATATTTTAAAAGATATTCTTTAAAACAAGTATGTGATTTTGCTGTTGTGACTTAGTTCTTTCATCCTTTGTTAAAGCTGGATGATGTATAAATATTTGAACGATTACGAAGCAAATGCTGAGTTAGTGTCAGCACTGCATGGTTTTAACAATCTGCCCTTTAAAAGGTACTGTTGAATTAAGCTTGTAAAAATCCTACTGCTGTATTCAATGGAGAGCTGAGAATATAAATGTTTGTTCAAGCTAGAAGTCTTGAGTTACACTATTTCTTAAACTAAGAGCAGATACTGCCACCTAGATACATTCTGATGCTTTAGTTAACTAGATGTTGGCTCACCTTACTTTTGGAGAATGGCAACAACAAACAATAGTGGCTCCATGCAATAAAAACACAGTGATAAAGGATCACTTTAAAAATCTAAATAAATGTAATTTTCTTATAAAAAAGACATTTGTGTTTTGCCAAATATCAATGATTAAGCCTTTATTTTTTTTTAAATGCAGAAGACAAATTACTATTAGAAATAGGAGGAGAAAACTTCATAAAACATTAACGACAAAATCTCCATTATCCTGAAGTTTATAAAGAGGTAGATACAGAATTGATATCAGTAAGAATTGTAACTTTCTTGTTAGATTATTTCTTCCTGAGTTTGGGAAAAGTGAAAACACAAATAAGTTTTGGTTTAATAGTTAAAATAAGATGGCTTAATAAACAGTGTTTTAAAAAGATCATTACGTTATAATCTGTTCTGATATACCTCCTAGCAAACAAAGCAAACTAACTCCTCGCATTCCTTTTATTCCTATTAATAGAAGAAACGTTGCCCTTTTTTGGATCCAAATTGGAATCTAAAATCAGTAATGTATTCTAGGATCATTCATTTATCATGTTTAGAGAGTTTTTTATCATCTTTGGACTGTAGCTCTTCTTCAAATCTAATTTTGTTTTCCTCTGTTACTCCTAGAATGACTTCGATATCATTAATGGTGGCCTGTAAATGAACAATAAAAATAATCTTCATTATTTAAACACCCCTTATCACCCTTCTTCCCAACCTCCTAAGCATTTGCCCCTTTTTTTGGTGTTAAGTATGGTTTAGACCTCCTCTACTCATTGTGCTCCGCCAACCAGCATCCATCTACAAATTGTTGGTTATCAGTCTTGATGAAATGAGTATGGAAACTGAGAGTACGAACTTGAAAACATTTATAGAAATTTTGATGTCCACTAAATGTAATAATGAAAAAAATGGGCTTCTATTTTATACTAATTTTGATTTTTTTCTTTCATTTTTCTAGTAATTCATTTTTATTGTTTTTTTTTTTTTTTACAAAATATTGATCTACGATCGGTCATAAAAAACAAAACAAATAGGTCCTTCACGACAGATAATTCGAGAAGCATTGGTCTAGTCACCCTAAAATGATGGCTAGTAGGATGATGAGGGGTATTTGTTTCTACTAGTTTCTAGGAAGAAAAATGGCACCTTTCCATTTTATTTTATTTAGCTACTTTTTATTGAGGTAGAATTTACATACCATAAAATCCACTCCTATAAAGGGTACGATTCAGTGGTTTTTAGTATATTCACAAGCAACCATCACTACTATGTAATTCCAAAACATTTTTATCTTTCCACATAAAAACTCTATACACGTTAGCAGCCATTCCCCATTTTTCCCTCCCCCAGCTCCTTAGCAACCACTATCTGTCTCTATGGATTTGCCTACTCTGGATATTTCATATAAATGGAATCATACAGTACGTGGCCTTTTGTATCTGGCTTCTTTCACTTAGCATATTGCTTTCAAGATTCATCAATGTTGTAGCATGGGTCAGAACCTCATTTTTTTTTTTTTGATGGCTGAATTGCTTTCCATTGTCTCTATTATCTATTTTTGCTTTGGTTGCTTGCACTGTAGGTATTATATTTAAGAAACTATTGCTAACCACAAGGTTATGAAGATTTATAACTACATATTCACTGTGTGGAATGTTATCCATATAATATAATGAAATTCACCCATTTATCAGCTGATTGACATTTGGATTTCTACCTTTTGGGCATTATGAATTAATACTTCTATGAACATTAATGTACAAGTTTTTGTGTGAACATATATTTTCAGTACTCTTGGATATATTACTAGGTGTGGGATTTCTGAGTCACATGGTAATTTTATGTTAACTTTTTGAGGAACTGTGAAACGATACACAGCAGTGACACCATTTTACATTCCTATTAGCAACATAGAAGTGTTCCAGTTTCTCCATATCCTTGTCAACAGTTGCTATTGTCTGTCTTTTTTATTGCATCCATCTTAGGTGTGAAACAGTATCTTATTACGTTTTTAGCTTGCATTTTCCTAACGGCTAATGATGTTGAGCATTTCTTCATGTGCTTATTGGCCATTTGTATATCTTCTTTGCTCACTTTTAAATTGGGTTATTTATCTTCCTATAGTTGAATTGTAAGTGTAATTTATGTCCCATTCTGTAAGTTTTCTCTTTTTTGCTTTCTTGATAGTGTCCTTTGATGCACAAAAGTTTTTAATGTGATCATGTCCATGTTTTTACTTCGGTTGCTTGCACTTAAGGCAGGGGTCCCCAACCCCTAGGCCTCGGAGTGGTATCTGTCCATGGCCTGATAGGAGCCAGGCTGCACAGCAGGAGGTGAGTGGCAGGTGAGCAAGTGAAGCTTCATTTCTATTTGCAGCCGCTCCCCAGTGCTCCCCAGTGCTTCAGCTCCACCTCAGATCATCAGGCATTAGATTCTCATAGGAGCACCGGTTCCTGGTGCCTAAAAGGTTGGGGAATGCTGACTTAAGGTATCATATCTAAGAAACTATTGTTAATCATAAGGTCATGAAGATTTATACCTATGTTTTCTTCTAAGAGTTTTATAGTTTGGCACGTACATTTAGATGTTTGACTTAATTTTTTACATGCTGTGTAATAGAAGTGAAACTTCCTATAGCTGGATATCCATTTATCCCAGCACTATTTGTTGAATAGACTATTCTTTACCCATCGAATTGTTTTGACACCCTTTTTGAAAATCAATTGACTATAAGTGTATGGGTTTATTTTGGACTCTCAATTCTCTTCCCTTGATCTATATCTCTACTCTTATGCTAGTACTGTCCTGCGTTGATTACTATAGCTTTGTAAGTTTTAAAATCAAGAAGTGTGAGTCCACTGCCTTTGTTCTTTTTTTCAAGATTATTTTGACTATTCCCTGTTGCTTCATTTCTCCATGAATGTTAGGATTATATTATACATTTCTGCAATGAAGCCAGCTGGGATTTTGATGGGAATTGCATTAAATCTATAGATCAATTTAAGGAGTATTGCCATCTTAACAATATTAAGTCTTCCACTTTATAAACACAGAATATCTTTCCATTTATTTAGGTCTTTCTTTTATAATGTTTTGTAGTTTTCACTGGACAAATCTTGTACTTCTTCTGTTAAATTTATTCCTAAGTATTTTATTCTTGTTGATGCTATTGTAAATGAATTAAATATTTTTAATTTTTGGATTGTTCATTGCTAATGTATAGAAATACAACAGATTTTTGAATATTGATCTTGAGTCCTGTAACTTTGCTAATCTTATTAGTTCTGATAGGTTGTTTCTGAGTTCTTTAGGATTTTCCATGTATAAGATTATGTCATCTGTAAATAGAGATAGTTGTATTTCTTTCTTTGCATTCTGAATCAGATGCCTTTTATTTCTTTTTCTTGCCTAACTGTCCTGGCTAGAACCTCCAATACAGTGAGTGATGAATAGAATTGGAGAGAGCAGACATCTTGTCTTGCTCCTGATCTGAGGGGGAAGGCTTTCATTTCAGTCTTTCACCATTAAATACGATGACAGCTTTTGGGTTTTTTTTTTCTAGATGGTCTTAGCAGGCATGAGGAAGTTATTTTTTATTGTTAATTTGTTTGAGCATTTTTTTTTTCAAGAAAGGTTGTTAGATTTTATTAATTCTTTTTCTGCATTATCTTCCATTTTTATTCAGCCTTTACTTTGCTGATAAATCCTTGCTGATAAACTGAAATTAAAATACTTATTAAAATATCACAAGGATAGTAAATAGAAAATATTATCCAAAATGAATCTATTCCACTTTTCAAGTTTTTATTATTCTCATTTTGTTGAGATTTAATGTTTTTACCTTTAGACTTTCTAGCAAGAATAAAAATATCAAGATAGCAATGATTAACCTGAGAAGGCTAGACACCATGAGATATTTAAATTCTGCTTAAGAACATCAGACTTTTGATAATTTTGAAAATCAGACAAAGGGCAGAGAAACGGCCTTCATTTTGTCAATTGCAGTTGGCTCTGCCAACCTCCATTCCAAGCTTGTAGTCTACTAAATCTGTGTGGTTTTGGGGGCTAAGCCAGCTGTCATAGTCTGCCCAGGCTGCTGTAACAAAATGCCATAGACTGAGTGGTTTAAACTACAAAAATTTATTTCTCACAGTTCTGGAGGCTGGCAAGTCCAAGCTCAAGGAGCTAGCCAATTTATTTCTTAGTGAGAGCTCTCTTTCTGGCTTGCAGACAACCATATTTTTGCTGTATCCTCACATGGTGGCAGATATGTGGGAGAGAGAGAGAGAAAGAGAGAGGGGGAGGGGGGGAGAGAGAGAGAGAGAGAGAGAGAGAAGGAAGAGGAGGAGGAGGAGGAGGAGGAGGAGGAGGAGGAGGAGAAGAAGAAGAAGAAGAAGAAGAAGAAGAAGAAGAAGAAGAAGCAGCAGAAGCAGCAGCAGCAGCAGCTCTCTGATCTCTTATAAGGCCACTAATACCATCTTGCAGACCCTACCCTGATGACCTCATTTAAACTTAACTACCTCCCAAAGGCTCATCTCTATATACTGTACATTGGGGCTTAAGGCTTCAGCAGGTGAACTTTGGGAGGATACAGTTAAGGCCATTGCACCATCTGATTCTGATTATTAGCTGTATTTTGACAGACTAAACTGATCACATGCAGACAGGCTCAGAATTTTGTACATAGCAGTAACAGATGAAATAACGCTAGCTGGAAGGAGCTTAGAATATAAATGATGAACATACATCCTTTATGACCTGTGAAAGCTGATGTAACACTGGACCTATTTTTTACTGAATCTTCTCAATCATGTTGTGGGAAAAGCAATGGTCAATCTTGTGATTCATAAAAATTATACTGAAGAATAAAGCATTATTATAATTATTACCGTTACTAGAGGGACCATGTCCTAGCTCAAAGAAAAAAAATGTATTCAGAAATTTTATTTTTATCAAGCAGAGGTATTTTCAGCCCTTGTATAGAAATTAACCAGGATCGTTAGTTAATTAACACCTCACCTTAAAATTGGTCTCGCCTTGCATATTAGGTGCTGATATTTCTTGATGGATGATGAAGAGATTGCGAGCAAAGGTCATGAGGACCCCCTGGAGATCCTCACCGATTGTTCTGTTAATGATATCCAAACAAATGAGTTTACCAATGATTCCCCTCACATGCTTAAAAACAATCACCCTCTCATTTGTGCCTGTCTGGTGACGGAATTTAATGAGTATTTTCAATCGCACAAGGTGGCAATCTTCAGGGAGATATGAACGATGAGGCTCTGTTTTAACTTGTCAACGAAAAGGATTTGTGTAATAAATATTTTTTATTAATCACCTTAGCAGAATATAAGAATAGGTTCAGTCATCCCTAGCAAAGGGTACCCCTGAGCTAGGACAGTAGTATTAGTTTATTTTAAAAACTGTTTAAGTTAAAGAGAATGGTTGCTAAGTGTAATTCATGCCTAACAATTTCCTTATCTAAAGAGACATTTGCACCTTAGTATTATTTTCTGTTTCATATATACAAGCGATTCCTGTTACTTATAAATGAGCCCTATCCACCATGTTCAGAGGAAAATGTGGCCCCATTCATGGACAGCTATCTTTATAAAGCTGAACACACACTTTCAGAAGATTTCAGATGATTTATTTGCAAACTCTCCTATAGAATTATACTGTGGTCAGTGAACATTCTCAAACAACTAGATCATTGCAAGTTTAAGTTGGAAACAAAACTCCAGGGTATTTTTTAAAAGCTATTTTTAGAACTTTCTTTATCAAAGGAAAAGAATAGATTAAATGAATGGATTCATTTTTAAAAAATTGTTCTGTCCTGAGGGGTGAACCTAAAGAGGTAGCTGGCCTGTAAGGCAGCTGCAAAAAACTTTGAGTTTACTTCTTTCCTAGTTGTTACCTGTAAAATAAGTCACCTTAAGAGTCTAAGGCTTAGACCTTTTGGAATGGTTACCTTCCAGACTGATTGGGCTTTCCCTTGGGTCAGGTGGGAGTAGAAAGCTTCTCTGGTCCTAAGACAGGAGTCCAGGGCTCTTTGTACTGACACTAACTTGTGTGACTTTGGGGGAAGTTACTTAATCTCTCTGGGTCTTCATTTCTTCGTCTCTGAAATGAAGGAATTGGACTAGATTGGTGTTTCCAAACTTTTTGAGTTACATTTCCCAAGTTCAAGGACTGCCTACCCACACTCCTTGTAGCTACTGAATATTAGTATCTCTTCTTTTAAGAGAATAAATAACAGCCAAAGTCAACTTCAGAGTCAATAATTTAAAAATGAGATTTGTATTTTATTGCTACAGGGTCAGACCCTGGATGCTTTTAAAACAGCAGACTCCTGGGCTCTACCCTAGATCAACAAAATCAGAATCTTTGGGTTTGGGATTCAGGAATGTGTAATTTAATCAAGTCCCACCCTGAGGTGATTCATTCTTGTATATACTAAAGATTAAGACCCATAAATTATAGGTGTGTGTTCATGCGGATGTGTGTGTGTGTGTGTGTGTGTGTGTGTGTGTGTGTGTGTGTGTGTGATACAGGGGTCCATCCACACATGCATTCATGCCCCTCTCATCATCCATTCTCAGCCTGCTAGGGTTCATGGTTCCCAGGCTGAGGACCAAGAGGCTGGATAGACTTTAAGTCCCTTTCCTTATTAATTCATTTCCAGAATTTTCTTCACTTTCCCTTCCCCTAAATTCTCCTCAAATTCTATTATTCCAAGAAATATCCCATTATAAATGGATCTGGTATGAAGTTATCCTGGCAAAGCTAAACCAGAAAATTCTGATCTGTAAGGTCATCCTGTTCTGGAGCTCTCACCTTTCCTAAAGAGGTAGCCAGCTAACATTCTTTGCCCAATGTGACCTGATTGCAGTACAGCCAAACAAAGCCAGTCATTTCATGAAAAGCCTCTCCTTCAAGCTCCAGAGAAAACTAAGCAAGATAAAGAAAAAAAAAAAAAAGCTTATATCTAATCATATTTTCTTTTTCAAAATGACTTCTAGAATATAAAGACTGTCTCCTGGCCATCACCTATTAAATGATCTATTCTCAACCTCCACATCCACGCCTTAGTGCAATTCTTGATATACTGCTGTAATTCTACCCTCTTATCTTACACTCAGGAAAACACAACGAGATGCAAGAGAGAATTTCAGGGATGATCTCAAATCTTATCTAATATTCAGAAAAAGTGAATTAGCAAACTTGATGCAAACTTGTACAAATAGTGATGTACTTTACAATAGGCTGAGAATCTTTATATTCCATAAAAGGGCTCCCTACACAAGGTGCCACACAATACAGTCATTGTGCTATAGTGAAAAGAACACTAGATTCGGGATCAGGAGATATAACCCACTGCGTGAACCCAGCAATCACATCTTCTCTCTAAGCCTCAGTTTCCCTTCTATACTCTGAGGGTCAGTTGAGCCCCACAATCCTTCCTTGCTTTAATGTTCTCTGTTTCTATAACTGCAGTAAGGGATGAGAATAGGATGGGAGAGAAAACAGTAGACAGAGCCCTAGAGAGTCTTCCAAGAGGCCTTCTCCATAGAATGTGTGAGTAGCAATAACCATCTAGAAGGCACACCACCAAAGCTAGTTTGTAGACCAAGGTACCCTTGCCTAAAATCTCAGGTGCAGGTGTATGGACAGCTGGGAAAGTTCCTCTTTGTCTAATTAATCGTTTTGTAGGTTTCAGCATCAAGTCAACCTTGCTGCTCAGTTTGATGATTGGGAATTGTTTTTTTTTTGTTGTTGTTTTTTGTTTTTTGTTTTTTGATAAAACCAGTCTCCTTCTGTCTCCAAAATTCAGTGATGATTTTCCGCTTGCCTGCTTCCTCTGTGCCCTAGTACCCGCCTGGATAAAGCCTCTGCCCTATTGACGCTATCCTTGTCTCATCCCTTCAATTTTAGGACACTGGTCCTGCTCTGAGTTTCGGCTTCTGTCGAACTTTGTAACCTGCCGATGGCCTTACTTCCTGCCATCCTCTTGCCATCCTGGGTCTCTAAAAGCAGCCTCCCCTCTGGGCTCCTATGGTTGTGCTCCCTCCATCTCGCTCTCAGGTTGTCATTTTACTCCTCGTAGTTGGAACTTTCCTGACGCTGTAGCCTTCTTGCTTCTTGGGATGACCTCTAGGCACCTGAACCTCCTTGTTTTTGCTTGCCTGGCTACTCTTCTCCCCTCCTGAAGGGCACTCAGCCCTCCCAGCCTCAAACCCCATGCATGAGGGTTTTTCTAGTTTCGATACCAGCCCATCCTGTCCTTTGCAGTCTGCCTTTCATGCCAGCCAATGCCTGGTAAGGCAGAGTTTATATCTCTCTTCCAATTTCTAGTTCTTGTACTTAACTAACCATTGTCCGAATTCCTGGAATTACAAATGTACTTGAACCTTGAACCTTGTCTGCTTAATTGGAATCATAATTCTGGAAAATACAAATTTCTTATTCCCCAGCTTGCCAACTTCTAATCCAGTTGACTGCTTGGTTCTCCCAGTCCTAGTAACTTCCTGGTAGCCTCTGTCCTGCCATAGCTCTGACATCAAAGTGACAGGTTTTGAGGGAGTGGTATAGGAAATACGTCACCTCTGGTGTTCTGGTTACCAGTAAGCTGCCACTCTTCTTTCCTGGCTTATCAGCAGTTGACACACTGCACCATATTTACTTGTTTACTGATTTACTGAGTGTCTTCCCCATCACCATTTCAGCTTCATGAGGGCAAGGACTCGTCTTTTGATTCACTGCTATATGCCCATCACCTAGAACTGTGCCTGGCACAGTTGGTTAAATGCTTTTGAACTTTCTCAGAGACAGGGCGAGGAGGAAGTTGAAGGATGGAACATCACTGGGAAGCAAAGGCAGCTCCTTCCTTGCACATGAGCAGAAGTATTCGTGGCTCCATGATCATTCCGGACATGAATATCTGGGTGGATAAGATGATGCGTGCTTACTGTAAATTTGTGGATTGAGGTCTCATTTCTGTTGCTATCATGGCAGTGTAACAAAAAGGTGGGAAAGAGAGCCTAAAATGAATATGGAAGGGGCGCTTTCAGGGTGACCCAGTAAGTTTTGCATGTTTGTGGGGACTTTGGGGAAAGGTTGAGACTGCAGGGGAGAACTCAGCCAGCCAGCCTCTTCTCTGCCCAGGTGATCAGAAGCATGTAAGATGGTAAGGGCTAGATTAAATGCAGCCACATTCTAGCTCTGAAGGGGGAAGAAACCAAAGCATCTCATAAATTCAGAGGAATCGATGAGGATGAATATCACTGCGCTGATAATGGCCTGCTATAACTGAGAATGCTGCGGTAAAATAAAGGGCCATAATTTGGATAGGGTGTTGAGACCTGTCCTGTGCTCATCTTTGCCTGTTTTTGTGTGTACCTCTTGGGACCAGGGCGTAGGGTACTGAGCACCTGGGGGAAAACTGAGGCTGTTTGCAAACATTACTGCTTAATAGAGGAATTGGCTCTTAAGTTTTTTGAGACCAAGTCCTAGTGTGTGTGTGTGTTTCAATGTGAAGCCATGATAGCTTTGCTGCTGTAGGTGTTATAAGAAAGAGAAATATGGGGCAGAAACAGTTTCCCAATAAATTAGGATAACTTAAAGGCACCAAATAACCATTTTCTAAGCTATGGTGTAAGACACAACTCAATATTGTGGCTCTGAAGTTCTGAGTCCTAGATGAGGAGACAACCTGGCTAGCTCTCCAAGATACCCTGGGGAGAAATTTGTAGGAAACAGAAAAGTATAGAGATGCCTCCTGGGTGCTGCTAGCAAGACTCTTCTCAGCAGACATGTATCTTGAGAAGACTGCATCAGGACTGACACTAGATCTGAGGAGGGGCTGCAGACCCTGTCTTTTTGGGGGAGCATCTTGCCAAAGTCACCAGAACTCTTTTCTAAGCACGCCATGCCAGCATGACGACTGCCCTTCCACAATCACGGCACCTGAGCTGGTTCATCATCGGGTCAGTTTTGGTGTGCGGGGTGTGTGTGTGTGTGTGTGTGTGTGTGTGTGTGTGTGTGTGTGTTTGAGTGTAATATGTTGTTGAAACTAGACTCTTACTCATCAATTTGGATAATTAATCAATTATATTTATGAATCCCCAATGACACATCTAAAGTCATTTTATGAAATACTTGAAGGTGTTAATAAAATAAGATAGACTTCCAATAAATCAGCATGCTGATTAAGATGTATGAGAAGCATCATTCTTGTTTTCTTAGCTTATTACATCTCATAGATACACTTCATACTCACAATATTCCCAACCTGTCTCTCTTCAGGTGTTCATAGAATATAAAAACAGTTCCTTGTCTGTCCTATAAAATTTGAATGGAGAAAAGAGAAATAATAGTATATTATGTTAGAAACAAAGTAAAAAAAAATGTGCTGCACTAAAACCACTCAGACTGATTTGAATTGAAATCTAGAGCTACCTGTAAATATTGTGAGAAGCACATTTAGAAAGGCTGTTTCCAGAATATGGAGTAGATACATTATAGGATAGTGATTTTTTTTTTTAAATTGAGATGTCATTTACATATAACATTTTGTAAATTTAAGATATACAACATGTTAATTTGATATATCTGTATATTGTGATATGATTACCACTGTGGCTTTAGCTACTAACTCTATCACATCACATACTTATTCCTTTTTTCGTGGTGAGATGAGAATATTTAAGATCTAGTCTTTCAGCAATTTTGAAGTATCTTTGTCTGGCTTATTTAATTTAGCATAATGTGCTCAAGGTCCATACATGTTATCACAAATAGCAGGATTTCATTCTTACTCATGGCTGAATAATATTCCATTGTGTGTGTGTGTGTGTGTGTGTGTGTGTGTATGTGTGTGTCCCATTTCGTTATCCATTCATCCATTGATAGACACCTAGGTTGTTTCCATATCTTGGGTATTTTGCATAATGCTGCAGTGAACATGGGGGTACAGATATCTCTTCGAGATAGTGATTTTATTTCCTTTGGAAATACATGCAGAAATGGAATTGCTGGATCATATGGTATTTGTATTTTTAATTTTTGAAGAACCTCCATACTGTTTTACCATAGTGGCTGAACCAACTTACATTCCCACCAGTGGTACACAAGTTTCCCCTTTCTCCACATCCTCGCCAACACTTCTTATCCTTTGTTTAGGATGAGGTGTTTTTTGAAGTCAGATCCTCAGAATACCCACATCAGGATCATCTAGTGTGCTTGTTTAAAAGGCATTTTCATGGGCATCATCCAAGCTCAGGATCGTTGAGAGGGAATCTGCCTTTTATCTTACTTCCTAAGTGATTTTCATGCATATCAAAAGTTGAAAACCACTGTTCTAAGAGCAATTTGCTGTGTGGAAAATAATTTGTGCTAAAATGGAAAATCGTGTGTTGTCTATGGCACACTATATTTCTTTGATTCTATGGGAGATATTTTTCGACTCTGTAAGTTCTTGACTGAGAGACAAGCAAATTCTGTCTACTCTGGTAGAGATTCAGTTGATTTCCTCTCCTGCTGCTCTGTGGGAAACCAGTTTTATATTTATTTACATATTCATTTCAATATTCCTGATCTTTAAAGAAGTCTGGGTTGTTTTTGTTTTTTGTTTTTTAGATTGTTTTGTACTGCTTCTAACATCGGCCTAACTATTCTCTGTTAAATAATATCTTTATCACATGTTTAATTTTTTATCTGTATGAGAGGCATGCTTTTATTCTTGTTTGAAACTTTTTTTTGTGTGTGTGTGTGTGACAATTTTCTCCTAGTAAATACGAGTTAACACTGGAGTTGTCCAATAGTGGAAGTGCTTCCCTGTGAAATTGGAACTTCCTATCTCTGGAAGTACAAAAAAGAATATGACATTTGGGGAGATTTGGTAACAGATATCACATGCCAGAATTATGACTGACCACTGACTCCCCATTTTATCAGGACATTTGGGTATTAGGACAGATATTAGACTAGCAAAACGGCTCAGTGACAGCTGCACATTAAAATCATCTGAGTGATTTAGAACACATATGCCTGAACCCTACCTCCAGAAATACTGATCTTATTGGTTTGGAGTGGACCTTCGGTATGTCATGCTGAGCCATATTGGAATCTGAGGCAAAGGAAAAAACTAGTATGTTTTTATATAAATTTTGATATTTTGTTTATAATTTTTGCATTAATTTTTATTTTTGATATTGCATTACAGTATTGTCTTTATTACTGAGGGTGTGTGTGTGTGTGTGTGTGTGTGTGTGTGTGTGTTTTCCCTTAAATTTTGTGCTCTGGGTAAGTGCCTCACTTGCCTCACCCTAATCCCAGCCCTACCTGGGTGGACATCTGCATTTTGTAAAGCTCTTCACTCAGCCAGTGTTGAGAACCACTGACCAGTTGCTCTATAAGGTGTCTTACATTCTTTACTGTGCTGTCCAATGTGATAGCCTAGCCACATGGGACTACTGAGAACTTGAAATATTAGTAGTCATAAATTAGTACCTTTCCTTGGTACTAATTTATGAAACAATTAGGCAGGCTATGTTATGCTACAGTAATTTAAACAAACAAACAAACAAACAATTCTTAGTTGTTTATAACAATAAAAGTGTGGTTCATGCTCATGCTCCATTTCCCAAATGGGTTGGCCTGGGTCTCTGGTCACCGTTGGTATACTCAGGGACCCAGGCTGAAGGAGGCTCCTTCTCATTGTGCTTCCATGATTTCCAAGGCAGGAACAGGATATGGCAACTCATGGAGTGGCTCTTAAAGGCTTCTACATAGAAAGGACGTACTTCACTTCTGTTCATATTTCACTGGCCAAACCAAAGGACTTGGCCATGCCTGGCTTCAGAGAGAGGGCTGAGGAAGTATAATTTTGTTATGTGCCTGGAAGGAGGAGAATCAGAATATTTTGAACAGCAGTAATGATTGCCACCATGGCAATATCCTGGCCTGAGGAAATGCTAGCTGGCAGTTATGGAGCTATTTGGGACCATGGCACACTGCCTGTGTATGTGTGAGACCAGCCCTGCCCCACACTGTCACAGGCAGTAAACATGACACTTTCCTCCATATGGCTTTCATTGCAACTTCATTTCATTAGGAAATCAGTGGGGGTATTTTGCAGCATTACACAAATACCAGGAATGAGACCTACCAAGTTGGTTACAAACTCAGCAATGCTTTCTTCCAATATTCAGCAAGGAAGAATAAACTCATACAGCGATCTCATTTCGCTTTTTGTTTTTCCTTGAGATTTTGGACAAGAAACATCATTTGAAATTCTGTGATAATAATGGGAAGAAAAACATAATTTCGAGAATAAGGACTTTTAAGGACTCCCTTTTTGATAGCTTTGACAGTGATGTATTATTAACGGTGCTTCTTTTTCTGGAAAGAGCACCCATGTTAAATTTAATCAAGAGTGGGAGCAGGTAGCAGAGGTAACACTGATCTTTCTTTTAGGTCAGCATAACCCAAGGAGGCAATAAATGTTTAGAGAAGTTAATTGTTAAACTAGCTTTGTTTTTTCTTTTGCAAGGTAGAGCTCATGGGGCTATGGAGAAATTTGTACCTCTTTAGCTAAGGAATACATAAGGGGTAACTAGATGAAATATTTTATTTGAAATGGTTCCCAGAATTTTTAGATTGGTTTGGTAATAATAATTTAGAATATAGATGGCCCTTTGGAGGGAAAAAAGCACATAGGGGAGAGCTTGGTGGAAGAGAAAGAATCATGTTTGATTTTATGGACAGTTATGGATTCAAATGTCCGTTACACAGAATGTCTGGCTGTGTGATCTTGGGAAAGTTCTTAAACAATTTGAGCCTAATTTCCTCAGTAAGATACTGTTGAAATAATACCTTCTTATAGGAAAGATAAGAAGATTAAAGAGATTATGAAATAGCAGTGCTTTGTTCAGTGCCTGTAATAATGGGTGCTCTGTAAATGCTGGTTCATCACTTGCCACTTTAAGGTAGGTAATTAAGAGGTCAAGTGGGTGGTTCTGACCAGGGATGGACCCTAGGGTCTGAAAAGATGAGATCCTATCTCAGGATAACCAGAGCAAAGTACTGGTGAAGAACCTCCAAATTTTCCAAGTAGTCACATGGTTTCTTTTTCTCACCTCAGATTTTTAGGACTCCATATTTTCTTTTTCCCTTTCTTTCTTTCTTTCTTTCTTTCTTTCTTTCTTTCTTTCTTTCTTTCTTTCTTCTTATATGTCTGTTTATTATTTGCTCTTTTTGCTCTCTCTCCATTTATCTCCTCCTCAGTTTTAAAATGGATTCTTCCAGTCTCTGGATTTTATCTTCTCTTTTTTCTTCTGTTATCTTTTTCTTCTTCATATCATTCTAGCACTCCATTGCCCCCGATCCATATTTCTCTTTCTCTCCTATTTCATCTCTCATCTTTATAAGTTGTTCAGCACACACAGGTGACCTGGAGGCAGAGTTGCATCTTCAGTGCCCCTTGGCCCCTTTCTGTAGTTGTCCTCATCCTCAGTGAAAGTCCTCCCTCTGCACCATTCACTGTTTCTCCTGGGCCATGGCCATCTGTTTCCAGTACTAAAATTTGTTCTTAGACATGAATCTGATCAACTCAGAACCACAAAGGTATAAATAACTTATGAAATTTGGTGCTTTACTTTTTCCAGGAGTAGTAGAACGTCAATCAAGTACAAAGCCTTTAGCCAAAGAAATAAATCTCTAATAATAATTTCAGGCAATAGAAAGTTATGGAGTACATTTTCTTTTAGGCAGGAGACTTCCCCTGCTACTTATGCTTATTCGCAGAGCTTGTTCTGCTTTGATATTTTAGAGGAAAATAAAATAAATAGATTCAGATAAAGCTAGAGTTAGATTTAGCCACCTTCTGGTACATGGCAATGTTTTAGTTGGTTTGGGGCTAAAAACTATTTAATTCCAAAGGGATCGTATTGAGCAGATGCAACAATTAATTTCAGGTAAATCAGTCGAATCTGGCTTTTTAAATTCTTTCTATATTTTACCAATTTTATTGAAATTTGCAAGGGAATATGAGCTCTATTATACATGTTTACAAACAGCATGAACCATTCTAACCAAAGGACATGATGAACTCTGACAGTACCCTGCAGTGTGGTGGGGATTGCCAAGTGTCAGTCAGGCCCTTCTATTCGCTGCTGGCCTTGTGCCTAAGGCATGTATGTTTTTCAAGGGCATATAAAAAGATTTGACCCCTAAAAAAAGTTGTATTCGTTCTCAAGTACAAAAAATAAAAATTGATAAGTGTAAAACTGAATATCTTCAAATCAAAGTGCTTAATCAATTGGTTATTGCCCAATTCTTATGCCATTATCTATAAATTACACTAAATGTCAGAAGTGAATATATTTTAGAATGTTCGATGTAATGTGGGATGGGTTTTCCAGAAGTAAGAATTCACGGGTCACTCAGGTCTTAGAATAGCCATCAGTGTCAGAGATTTGAAAGTCTGAATCAAAGTACAAAAACATGAAACTATTTCTCGGAGTAACATGAGTCTCTAGGCACAAAATGGAGGTTCTAGCTTAGGTAGGAGATATTATAGCCTACTTGCTCCCATCCAGCTACATTAGGGATGAAGCAGCTGGGCAGAAGCCATCAGTACCACTGGAAATAGACTAAAAATGGGAGAAATAATTTTTAATTAAAACACCTTCTAGAAAGAAACTGCTATGCAAGTAGAAGGAAGTTATGGACTGAATTGCGTGTCCCCCCAAATTCATGTGTTGAAGCCCTTCCCCGCCCCTCCCTCCAATGTGACTATATTAGAAATAGGGCCTTTAAGGTGGTGATTAAGGTTAAATGAGATCATAAGGTAGAACCCTGTTCTGGTAGAACTGGTGTCCTTTTAAAAGGGGTTTCAGAGACACCAGAGCGTGCTCTCTCTCTCTTTCTCTCTCCAATGTTAGGACAATGAGAAGGCTGCCTTCTGCAAGCCAGGAAGAGAGTCCTCACTAGGAACTGAATTGGTCAGTATCTTCTCCTTGGACTTCCCAGTCTTCAGAATAGTGAGGAATAAATTTCTGTTGTTTAAGCTGTCCGGAGCCATTTTCACCCCCCTCTTTCAGGTACTGATTGACTTTAGCCGGCTGGCTCCGGCATTAAGCCACCCGGTCTGTGATGTTTATTATGGCAGCCGGAGCAGACTAAGACAGAGGATAGTCATGTTAAGCAGCTTTGGGTAGGGTCAGGGAGCTGAGGGCATGCTTCAGGAATAAGAGATGGACTCCCAAATTCCTCGTTAAGTCTAGTGAGCTACAAGGTTTTTGCTTTACCAAGATGGGTGTGCAAGTTTGGGGACAGAGCTCAACTTTCCATGACAAAGTGCCACCCCCTGTGGAGCTGCCTTTCTACTCTTCCCCAAGCAGTGTTTCAACTTCCTCTAAATACACGTCAAACTAATGTTTAAAGAATGTCTGTTTGAAGAGGCCCCGAACTGTTAGCTGCCTGAGGACCCAGCGGCCTATATTGGTCCAGCCTTGGACAACTGTTACCCTTCATACCTCAATGTCATAGCCGATGCCATGGGCTTTACATAGCTGGAGAAAAACATAGTGGAAAACCAGCGAGAGATTGTTATGTCTCAGCTGGGTGGTCATCACTGCATAGCGATCAGTTGCCTGCGACTGAAAAAGACCACAATTGAATGTAAGACTCTTTACAAAATATTTAAATACACTTTTGACTTTAGAATAGTTGTAGATTAACAGAAAAGCTGCCAAGATAATACAATGAGTTCCTGTACACCCCATATCCGGTTCCCTTATTAACATCTTACATTTATGTGGTACATTTGTCACAAATAAGGAACCAAATTGCTACATTACTATTAACTTAAGTCTATACTATGTTCCAGTTTCATTAGTTTTCCCTTAAACCCACCCCCTGCCCCTTTTTTGTTCCAGGGTCCCATCTAGGATACTGCATTATATTTAGTTGTTGCGTGTCCTTAGGTTCTTCTGGGCTGTGACAGTTTTTTAGACTTTCCTTGTTTTTGACAATCTTGATAGTTTTAGGGAGTACTGACCAGTATTTTGTAAAATGTCCCTCAATTTGAGTTTGTCTAATTTAGTTTTCCTCATGATTAGACTGGAATAATATGTTTTTGAGAGAAGGACAACATAGGCAAACTGCCATTTTAATTCCCTTGTATCAAGGGTACAGGTTTCAACATGACTGATGAGGCCAATCTTGATCTCCTGGTTAAGGCACTTTTTTGCTAGGTTTCTCTCCCTTTCTGTACTGTACTCTTTGGAAGCAAGTCACTAAGCATAGTCTAACTCCTTCAGAAGACCAATGTTAGAATTTTTATTCCAACTGCTTTCATTGTTTGGGAAACAGCTATTCTTTATCTTGCTTGTCTATCGGTGAGATATTGGATCCTGGTAGTTTTGCAGCATGTCTTTTGTGAGAGGTGATATTTGCCTTTGCCAATCAGCTAAGTTTGTCCTTGGATAACTTGGAACTTTGGAAAATGGCATATAGGGCCATGGACAACCTCGGGGCATAGAAAATGATGGTGCCTGGCCCCGATTTTGAACTTTGGGGAACCTCAGGTGCTAGGCAACCAGGTCACTGCCCTCATGTAGTGACTTGGATTAGGAGAAGGAAAAGGAAGTGGTGTTGGTCCCCACTGACTGCAAGGATCATAAGATCTGACACTATCTATTGTGACACCCCAGGCTCTTTCTCCATTTCTTAGATCACATAGGGAAACTGAGGCTCAGTGCCCAGTGGAGAATGAACATCTTATCTCTGCATTTCCTGTTTACTTTTTGTGATGTATTTTCCCCACCTATATTGTCTCTTCCTCCAACATTTACATAAAGTACTGTCTCTGATGGTCACATTATCAGTACTATTAATTAAGTCTATATTCTTCCTGTGTGTAAGTAGCATCCACATCTATAAAACTATTAGGCTAATACATCTTGAATTGAGCACATCCATTAGTATTGTCCCATTTGTAGCCACTGGGAATTTTATTTTTACAAAAGAAAACCCGTTTGAGCCTCATCTGCCTCACAACTATATTTTATTATCACCTGACCTATCACGAGTTGTTCACAACGCTGATCGTCTCCCTTACACAACTGGGGGCTTTCTGAGGGCAGACTGTTTAGATTTCTGAATCCACAGGCTGCGTGTGATATACATTAAAGGTGTCTGGTGTTTCTTGAGTGAAAGAAAGAATGGATACATAAACTAGAGTAAATGGATAGCACTTCTCTCTGACTTAAGAGACTCTTCAAAGAATATAATTCAGAGAACTTTCAGTTAATAGGTGCTTTGGGGCAGAGGCAGATAATTTACAAAGCACAGAAGACAGTTGTACTATCCTTAGAGAATGACAGTTCAGGGCAATCACTCCAGGCCTTGACCCCAGAAGACATCCTTTGAAGGACTGTGGCTCTGGTGGGCTTTGCAGGAATCCTTAGTGGGGTAATAAGAACCAGCTAAGAGAAGTTCTGGCTCAGCTTTTTAGTCAGTCTGGAAGAGCGTGGTCACCAGGTTGGTTTGCCCTGTCATGCCAGGCTGTGCCAGCTCCTGCCTTCACAATGAAGGCCCAGAAGCCTGAGCTTTTGTGTACGGAAGTGAACTGTAAATACTCTGGAATTCCATTGTGATTACTGAGCATGTAATTGCATGGTAATTACCATGAATTCACAAGATAATTCCAAGGTTATTTTGTCTTCTAAACTTGTCTTATGCTGCCATAGTATATAAACTAGCAAAGCCCCAATCAGGCCCAGTCAGTGAGGGAGAGAGAGGTAGGCAGGCATCTGGTAGCGGGATCTAGCTCAATGCTTCGTATCTTGGCTCCAAGACATGCAGAAGAGCTCACTGTCCATTACTACTGGACAACATGTATGGAGACCTGAGGTTTCTTTCTCTCAATAGACAGATTGCAATTTCTCCTCCTCCTGGACCTCAGCTTGTGATTCATAAAGAATCTGAGAGAAAAGCCAGGATATTTGAAATATATTTCTAAGCTGTCTCTTTTCCATTTCCATCACCATCTTAGTCCAGACCTTTATCACCTGGAGAGCTGCTCCTCTTTCCTACCTGAGAGGTGAAGATACCAGCAGAATTTTGTAGGAGAGAGTTTATATGGAGTCAGACAGACGGAGAAGCAAAACCTGACTAGGCCGCTTGGTATATGTGTGATCTTGAATATGCCATTTAACTTCTCTGACTTCTCACAGTTAAATAAGCACCTAGCACAGTGCCTGGTACCTGATTAATGGTTGCTACTATTTTTGTTGCTGTTTCTTTGAAAAGAAGAAACAGGGCCTGGAGCATTTTGGACCTACGCTAAATGTAATTTCCCAGGCTGTTCCTTCCCCCACCGGTTCCTGGACTTTGAGCATCACCGCCAGATTAATCACTTCCTGAACCCAGGTTGGTCAGTGCTCAGAACTCTTCAGCATCTCCTCCATGTCTTCAAGATGGAATCCACACAGCTGGCTCGCTCAGTTGCACTTCTCCTCCTCGCCCTTCCCAGATTCTCTGCCTCCACCCAGCTGACTCATTGCCATCTCCTAACAGACCACAGGCTCTCTTGGGTCTCTGTCCCTCCTGCAGGGGGAGGTCTTCCTCTCTTTGCCGCTCAGTGACTGGGCCAAGTTCTGTGTTGTTAATAATGTGTACCCTGTGCTCACCAGCCCACAGTCATTTTTCCTGAGAATGCCAGAAGTAGGTTGCGGGGCTGTTGTCTAAATGGCACTTAAATGAGGCCTTGTGGTTTTCTCCTTGTGCATGTGCTATCCTATGATTCCTTTCAACTCCTTGAGGACAAGGACTTTGTCAGATATCTTTGTATCCCTGATGCTGGCGAAATCCCTGGCATATGTTATCTGCTTAATAATTGTGTAATTATAACACTAATAAGATGAACATACCAACACACCTACTTTTTTAGACTTAACCAACCCCGTGGTTTCTCCAGGAAAAAGCTGTCAATAATCTATGGTTGTTTCTGATCCAGCCCAATAGCACCGGCAAAAACGTGGTCATGAGGATTAGATTAGAACGTAAAGACCTTGGAACAGTGTCTGGCACAGAGTAAGCATGCAAAAAAATGTTAGTTCTTATTATGAGTTGTTAATTAAAATAATTTCACAAATAGGAAAAATTATTTAAAATTAAAAATCAACCAACCAACCAACCAACCAACCAATAAGCCGTTTCATCAGAAAGAGACTTGAATCAGAAGACCTGGGCTTTGCTTAGCTTTATGACCTTGGGCAGCTCGTTTAACTTTGCATAGCCTCAGTTTCCTAATCTGTAAAATGGGTAGATAACCTGTGTTCTTAATTTCTTGAGGTTATCATGGGGATCAAATATTTAAAGTATAAAATGTCATACAAATAGAAAACATTGTTTTTAAAAGGTTGACTTGTATAATCTACTCTCTTCTGATGCTTCAAAGTCTATTTATGTTTGCCAAGGACATCACAACCTATATAGATTTTATAGCATCAGAAGACTCCTCCATGACCACCTGGCCTGTTCAGTGTTCTCTGAGTCCTGGCCTAGCTCGGAGCAGATTAGAAGCCAGTGGATAAAATGGCAATATGCCTGGAAACAACTTCATCACACAGGGAGATGAAGCCCCCTTTGGAACAAGAGCTTTCTCTGTGACCTCAACTAGAGACTTCTTAGAGATGAGTTTAAGGTCTATTCTGGGGCTGGATCATTGACTCTCGGCCAATGCAAGGCAAGTTGAATAGTACAATGGTCAGACACAGGCTTTAAAGTGTGACAGACTTGGGCTTAAATCCTGGCTTCCACACTTGTTTGCTGAATGACTTTCCAGAAGTATTTTTTTTCAGATTTCTTAACCTGTATTCTTATCTTAAAACAAGCGTAATAATAGCACCTGCTTACTATATTGGGTTGTATAAAGATTCATGTAAAGCGCTTAGTGAAAGTACCTGGTGTGGAGTCAACGCTTGATACATTTTGGATGTTGTTATCATGTTATTATATGCATTATAGTTATCCCCTGGTCTATCCGTGCCCTTTAATAAACTTAGAGCTCTTTGCTATTTATCCATATATCCTCTGGGCTTAATAGAGTGTCTGGCAGAAAGTAGGTATTAAGTAGAAACATGCTGAATTTGATTCTTGGTAAAAAGTATTAATTGATAGCTAAGATGATGGCTCATGAGGATTTGGGATGTGACCTGTCACAACAATATTGCTCCTATCTAAAATATTCTGCAAGAAAAAGACCTTTGAATGGAAGTTTATAGTATGGAGGGATGGGCCCTTCCTGTGTTTCTTTACTGTACATCCCGCTCCCCCGCCAGCACCCCCTGGACATAAGGCTTCTTGGGACAGGCTTGGCACAGAGCCCCATTCTATGGACCCCATAAAATCGAATCCCTCGAGAGACCTTCAGGGGCTCATTTCACTCTCTTATTTTACAAATGAGGAAACCGGGGCAGAGAGAGGATCGGAATTCATGACCCCTGACTTCTAGACCAGTGCTCTTCACTCCAAATTCCCACTGGCCACATTCGGAAGGTGTGGGAATTTCAGAGGTTAGCCTTTTCTAGTAAAAAAAGGAGGAAAAAAATAGGAGAGAAAAATATTATCAGTAGAAGTCTAGTTTTATTAAACTACCTTTCTAAATCACAATCTAACAAGAATGCTTCAAGCCAAATAAAGGAAGCTCAAAATACTCCTTTTCACTGGAGAATATAATTTTGCTTCAGCCACGATTTAAATTGATTTAGTTCTGAGCACCAGCACTTGAAGTGTGGAGTATATTCTATTTTCGCCATGATACTTGTTTTGACAGTGATGCATTTCAGTTGACATAGTTGAAATCCTTATGTAATAAATCTCTGCCTGAAAATTAATCATGTTTATAATATTCTGAGAATTAATAACACCCATTGCTCAAATCATTAACTTAAAAAAGGAGCTTCCAAAATCTGTTCTCGGCAGTAAGGGACTACAAATAAATGAATGTTTGATAAAATAATCCAAGTAGCAGTTTAACAAGCGTAAACTTGAATGTGGTTGCAATAATACAGAACTATTGTTTAAGGGTTGGCAGAGGCTGATGAGGTTCTTATTTCAGTTACGAAGCAGGCATCCACATGCATAATGAACTGCTCTCTGAATTATTAATGTGTTGCTTATTTAGCCTCATCTGTCTAGAAGATAATGTATCCTAACTCTAATGAGTGATTGGTTTTGTACATAATTACAGTAGCAGCAGTAGCGGGGGAAATGTGTGCCTTCAAAGAAGGAGTTCTAAAAATAAAGTCATCACATAAACTTCGTTGTTGTTGCATTCTATCAAAATCAAACCCGAAGCATTTGAGAATTCATAATAAATTACAGGAGACAGAATCATTATTAACATCATAATTTAACACAAAAGGTTTTACTTAATCATTCATTACAGATCATGTGCTGTTAAAAATGCTTATAAATGACTTGAGTTGTTTTAAGATGTTTGCAAAGATGGTCCCTTTTGACCACTCACCAACTGTGGTATGGAGGGGCCACAAAGAGACAGGAGGAGGAGTAAGAATGGATAAAAAAGGGTAATGATTTATGTCCATTCTGACTGGATGTTATTTAAAGTTCAAAAGTTGTTAGGTGACTCTTTTTCACTTCTAAAGCATGCATGCCTGGACCTCATCCAGTCTTACTTTTGCCTTCGAGTGGTTGTTTGTGGAGGACACTGGATCGGAAGCCCTCATATTTGGTCTAAATGGGTCTAAATGACAGTTCCTTGCCACCTGTTTCTGCACGGGACAACAGCTCTTCTTAGAGTCCAGAAAAGCGTTTGCTTTTCCCCTATGTAGCATATTATTTAAAGGAATAGGCCCAAACGAAGCATTTTATAGGTGTTAGTTCTGGATGCGCCCTCATTACCATTGTGATTTTATCTGTGCGGTTCCTTTTTCTTCAGTCTTCAAAGGGGGCTGTCAGCTGACTGATCGTAAACCTGAGGACATCATAGTCCTTTCACACTTGTTCAGGAAGCTTCCCTTTGGTTGTAAATTGTATTGTGCTTGCAAGTGTGTGTGCTTCTTTTCAAAATCGCCTGTCACATGTGTACACGTGCACAGGAGCACGTGCATTCACACACGCACAGTGGCGCCAGGGTGAGAACATCCATTTATCTTTCTACAACCAAAAGCACTTTCAATTTATCCCTACATCAGAAAACTGCACAGCTTTTCTTCGGTGATTGTAGAGACATTTGAATTATTGAAGATCAGAATGCTTCCCTCTTGAGTGCAGGCAATTCCTAAAAGTGTTTAAGACTCTTGATCACAGGAGGATTTCCATATGTTGCCTATAGCTAGGATTGAAACCTATAGGCAAGATGGGGGAAATGGGAGAGTGCTTCTAATTCTAAGTACAACTTCTGCTTACAGCCTTCTGAAGCAATGTACTTAAATGCAGCAAACTGTCTTTGGAAGTTGTGTTGAATACTAACTCAGCTTCCAGCTTCCTTTCAGAGATGGCATGGAATTAGGTTTGCTAAGCCCAAAGGGCTCAAGTTTTACTGCTGTTCTTCCCTCTAACATTGAACTCAGGGTCCTGTAGGTCCCTTTGGTGAGGATGGAGACCATAGGTGGGGTCAGACTTGGGAGACTCTCAGCAAGGTCCTGGGACTTAATTAAAAAGGGTCTGTTTCTTTTCCCCAGTCCAGCTCTGTATCTCTTCTTAATAAGCAAAAAGATCAGATTTCTGTGATCAAAGGTACCTTACAGGACAGGTGGATTAAAAAGGAGGAAAATTACTACTGCCTGAGTCCCTCCCCTAGACATCATGCACCCTTTCCAGGCTACCCATCCCACTGTACTCTGAGTTCCTGCCAAGGAAGGTGACTGGGGACTCTGGGCAGAGTCAAACGAGGGTTCTTTAAATCCAGAGACATTTCCTGACCCAAAGAGGCTCAGCAGAGAGGCAGGAGATACTGCTAGGGAACCAGTGTGGAGTCTTATTAACCACTGGAATTTCTCTTTTATCTGGTTGATATATTTGGATCTCAAGTAGAGCTTCATTTGCAAAAAACAAACACACACACACACACACAAAACAAAACAAAACAAAACAAAACAAAGGGTATGAAGCCCACTGTTGCAAAAGGCAGAAGAAACCCTGTGGCAGCTGTCAGAGCAGCTGTGGCCGGAGAGCTCCATCCACTCTCACATCCCACCTACACTGGGGGCCATCTGGTCCTCTTGACCTTTGTTCTCCTTCAACATGATTGACCTAGCCCACTGTCCCCATGGAGATTTACCCTTTGTGATCCAGGGTTCTGAGATTGGTAAACCTCAGCCAGCCTCAGGATAGCTGGCCTCAGCCACCCGAGCAGTGGGCTAGAAATGAGATGGGAGATTGGGGCCACGGGAAGAGGCAGGTCATGAGCGTCTCCATTTGCCCAGCTGGGAAGTCAGAGTTTTCCTGAAGATGACAGGAGTCATTTTAAAATCATAAGTAGGAAGGAGAGCAACATATGCTTAGATTTACTTTTCACCTTGACCATGTTGACTGTGTGTGTGTTTAGGCTGAAGGAGAGACAGGAGGCAGGGAATCTTAGTGAGGAGCTATTACAGTACTAGTGTGAGATGATGAAAGTTGAAACTAAGGTAGTATCTTCAAGGAGGGGGTGGAGAGGGTCAAAGTTATGGGATTTTAGCAGCTCGCACCAACATGAGCTGGCTGCCAAAGCGGTGTGGGGATAGGGGGTAGCTCAGCCTCTAGCCTGACCTACCAAGTGGAAGGATAGAGAAGGGAGATGATGAATTTGGTTTTGTATAGTTTGACGCTGAGAAGTTCCATAGAATATTGGGTATAGGAGTCTGAACCTAAAAAAAAAAAAAAAAAAAAGGTAGGGGCTAGAAAAATATGGGTTTTGTCAGAAGTGGCTGGTAACTGAACTAGTGGGTGTAGATGTGCTTGCCCAGGGAAGTGAGTTGAGAAGAGAACTGAGGGGGAACACCAAAGAGATCTACCCTGGAAAACCCCGTGCTATCTTATTGTGCCAACTAGGGCTTCCTCCTTCTGGAATGCCCTCTTCCCTTTTCCCTGACCAATGCATTCATATTCCAGAGAACCATTTCGAAGTGGTTAAGGGACTTTCCTGAGCTGCTTTCCTCTCTGTACTCAAAGAGCCTGGCACATCGCCAGAACCCAGAAGGTGGTGGCCGAGTGCTGCCACTGTGGAGAACCAGGAAGCCTCTGCTGCTTACCGGCACTGACAGGGCATCGAGGCGGCCTGCTTTCTTCTCTTTGTTGGGAACGAGGCGGGGCACTTTGAGTGTGCTACAACTGCAATCCAGATGGCCGTTGGTCAGGTATAAGGTGAGCTGAGTCAGAGCCAGCTGGTCACTGTACGCGATGTCGAGGCCTGTTGCCCACACCTGATTAAAACAGAAGCCGCAGAAGTGCAGGTGAGATTGACGACCAGGAGAGAAAGCCCCAACCACGCCGACCAGCTCAAACCACACCAGACCCAACTGAACCAGGAAACATGTGACTTCACGGAGTAGATGTTTTTGCTTCTGTTTCTACTTTGTTCAGCTGAGGAACGGAGCCTCCAGTCTGTTTGTAAGCAGAGGATTCAAGGTTTTTGTGGGGCGTTATACAGGTGAAAACACCTAGCCAAGACAGTCTAATGGTGGTGCCCAATTCCGAAAGGCTCCTGTGGGCTTCAATTTTTCTGCCTGTGGTTTGAAATTTGTTAAGATGGTCAGTGCAATGTTTTCTACTGAGAAATAAAAGTGGACAAAAGTTTCAGAGGATGGAGAACTAAAGGGGAGAAAACAGGGAGAAGAGTGAGTAGTATGAGGAAAGGGCAGTTTGCTCTGATTTCGCAAAAAGCAGTGCTGGACTCAGGGAATTTCAATATACTACGTAAGGGAAATTTATGGTTGGCATGTAAGTCTTAGCTCTACATGTAAGTCTCTGGCATGAGAATGCAGGAAAGTCACTTCCCCACCCAACAATGTCACAGTATCCTCAACTGAAAAACAGCGATAACACCTACCCAAACCGAATCACAGGGTTATTAGAAGAATACTATGATGCGAGAAAAATCAAAATGCTTTGAAATAGACGTATGCAAACTATAAGTTCCTATAAGCTACTAGATAACTGAGTGATGTCCATTAATTCCTTCAACGGATATTTACCGAGCATCTACTATGTGCTAAACCAGTGATAGCAAAAGTGGGTCACGTGCTACTTCTCCCCTCTCCTGTGGCACACTATCCTCATTTGCCCTTGTTACATCCCACCCCACACTGAATCTAGAAGCACCCTAGGATCCTCCTCAGTTTAATGCTCAAAGCTAGTCACCGGAGTGTCCAAGGTATATACGCACAGGTGCTGCCATCCACAAGGGGAAGACAGAGACATATGTATCCAAGTAATTACAAAACAGTGCAATACGTGATATAATAAAGGGATGGAACAAACTACTACTGAAGCAGAAAGGAAGGACAGACTGAGTTTGCCTAGGGAAGTAAGTGCTGCTTCATGGAGAAGGTAACATTTGAGCTTCGACAAGCAACGCAGACATGACTGACTCCCATGTTCAAGTCCCTACAATGTACCAGGTGCTTCTCAAACATCCCAGATCTGTATAATAACCTGAAAAATAAGAATCCATGTCATAGATGGAGATACAGAGGTTCATAGAGGTACCCAAGTCCACACAGCTAGAAAGTGGTGGTGCTGGAGATGGTACTGATCTTGGCCCAGCCAGTCCTTGCCCTGTACCAGTTTCCCAGTCAAATTAAAAGCTAAAGTTGCAGAGGATCAAAACATGTTCTTGTTTAATATATAATCCTCGCCATGGAAATGTCTTGTGGAGAAAATATGAAATATTGTATTTCTGGAGTATGCTGTAATTAGCAGTAATGCATTTTCACTGTAGGAAGTTGGAAACACATTTTCACGAAGACGTGATTAAGCATTTTTTTCCTCTTAGAAGGCTTGCGTGTGCCCCACACACCAACTCGGTATGTTAAAATACATAATACATCTGCCCTAGAGTGGACTCCTCTCAAACAAATCTAGCAGTGAGTGACTTGAGTAAGCATTGAATGTAAATGGCATCATTATAAGGATATTAAGAGGTCAAGCTGTCAAGGCCCCTTGCTAAACTGAAGCTAATTTCAGGAGTCATATTCTCACAGTAATACCCTTTTATAATAGCAAATAAATCACATTTGCAACAATTGTTAAAAACTAACTGCCAAGTATCTGTTGCAGATGTAAATATCCTATTTGTCAACTTAAATATTTCCTGCTGCATGGCATAAAATGCAAATCAGATGGGGACAGCTACTTTCCTGTAAGACAAGAGTGTGAACTTGCTGTTCTCACGTGCCCGACGTTTGTTTTAGAGTTTCTAGTTGGGTGTTTTGGTGTTTTGATCAAAGGGAAATGTATATAACAAACATGTTTAATATTTATGTTAACAATCTTAGTGTTTTAGTGATAAGGATTTTCATGGCCAAGCAGCACTGTGTAGGGGAAAGAGTGAGAACCAAGGAGTCTGAAGGCCTGAATCTGGCCCTCACAGATAGCGTTGACTTGAACAACCTATCTAAGCTCCCTCCATCTCTGTATCCTTAAGTGTAAAAGGAGCAAATGATAATACCTACCATAGGAGATTTTGAAAACAAGATAAAATAAATGCACATAAAATTGCCTCACACATGATGAAGTTTGATACGAATGTTATTTATGATTATTGAACATTTTCTTTAGGATCTAAGGGAGACACATTTTCAGTTGCCTGTGTAGCTATGAGATTGCCCCATATAATAACTTTTCCCTATTTACAAGCATGGTGTTCAACTCCATGATGACTCAGTCCAGTAGCGGGTTAGGTTTGTGCAAAGTTGGTATTACTCTCTCTTCATTTTGACAACTGATGATACTGAGATCAAAAAGAGGCTTCAGGGTTTTACTTAAGGCCCTAGCGCACATGCCAGAACTCTGGTCTCCTAGAGCCAAAGTACTTTTGGTTCCCCAGGCAGCTCTAACCCCTTGGTTCACAAAATAAATAGAACAAATTTCTTTAAGTCTTTTCCTCAACAGCAGGCTTGCCTGAATGGCTCAGATAATTGTTCTGTTCTCCATCTGGTTTTTCCATTGAAGACATCGCCCGAGGCATGCTTGTTTTATGTACAGGGGTTCCTGTCTCCCCCTCTAGACTCTCAGCTCTTTAAGGGAAGCTGCCTAGTCTTTGTCTTCCCACAGCACCCAGGTTCTGGCGCAGGGCTTGGCTCGCAACACTTCTCTGATGCTTCACTGTGAACTCCTCCATGACCTTTTGGGAACAGGTTCTAGATGGGCCTCCTGAAGCCGGTTTCAGATTCAAAAGCAGCAAATATTCTTTGAGCATCTCCTCTGTACCAGAACATATGCTTTCGCACATATCTCGTTTAATTTTATTCTTGATTTTTGGACTTCAATGTTAACTTCAGAACCTAATCTCTCTCTGCACTGGACTCGCCCATCACAATTTAGATGAGTGATGATGGTGGCCAGTACAAAGCCACTATGAGTGGGGATGGGGAGAAGTAGATGGATTTTTAAATGTTTAGGAGGTGGCTTTGATATGACTTGCAGGACTTGTAATGACTAGCTTGACAGGTTAATTGATTAGATGTGAGCCTAAGGAGAAAATATCACTGAAAGTTAGAGCTGGAAAGACTCTTAATAATCATCTGATACAATCAGTTTACTTTATAAATGGAGCAACTCTGGAATGAGAGTGAAGTGGTTTGCCCTAGGTTACGAAGCCAGGTATCAGAGGTGTGGGATGAGAAACCAAGGTGTTTCAGCTCCCAATCATAAGTCATTTGTTGATAGTTGTTTGAATGATTGATGATATTCAAAAATCATTTTGTTAAAAATGACTAGAATACTAGAGAGCTTTACATCAAGGCCTTAAGAAGCACGAGCAACATAAAAATATTCATCTCAGCATTACTTATATGTAATATTGAAAAACTGCAGCTGTCCAACATTTGGGCATTGGCTAAGAAGATTATGACACATCCAAGTGATAGGACAGTCTATGATATTATCACTAAAGGTAACGATTATGAATAACTTTTGATGATGTAGGAAGATATACAAAACAGCAAGAGAAGGATATAAAGTCATATGGGCGATATAACTTCAACTTTGCAAAAATAATATTATGCATAGAAAAGACTAGATGAGCATGCAACAAAATGTTATCCATTGTTAAGATTAGCAGAATTCCGGTAAGTACAATTTTATAGACTTTCATGTATATTCTAGATCTGCACTATCTAATATGGCTGCTGTTAGCCACTTGTGGTTATTGAGCCCTTGAAATGTGGCCGGTTTACATTGAGATGTACTATGAATGTGAAATACACACCAAATTTTGAAGACTGAGGTGATAAAAAGAATGCAAAATGTCTCAATATTATTTTATATCGATTACATGTTGAATGATAATATTTTGGTTCTGTCGGATTAAATAACACACATCGTTTACATTATGTTCATCTGTTTTTCAGTTACATTTTTAAACGAAACTACTAGAAAATTTAAAATGACACATGTGGTTTATATTCTATTTCTATTGGCGGGGTTGCAAAAAAGTCCATTACAGCCTCAGGGGTGGAGCCCATAGGAATGGGGCGGGGAGTACTGCAGAGGCCCCAGCCCTCCACTACCCTAACCAGCACTGCGCTGCCTGCAGCACTCATGCAGCTGCCACTCATGCAGCTGCCTCGGAGGACCTGCGGGCAGGATGGGCAGGACACAGGGCAGAAGGCAAAAGCAAGAAACTCCGACCACCTCGTTACTTTTGAACTAGAGTGTGAGAACCAGAAGATAGAGTCAGGCAGAGGCAAGCTTGCCCAGAATTGTTCTGTTCCCAGGCTCTGGGCCTTGTTTGGGCTGCAAGCTTTGGAATGAAAAGCTAATAGCATACTTCTGTGCAGGGAGGTGTGGGAAAGAGGCCTAATATAGAGCCCTTTTTTCCTTAGGTGTTCCAGGCAGGTGGAGGCTGCCTACTCTCCCCTGCTGCTTATGCCTCTTTCCTATGACAGGCCAGATGGATGGATGGCAGAGCATGCAGATGTGGACAGATGTGCTCAAAATAAAGTTATGTAGCTAAGAGTTTGGTCTTGCCAACGTTCTCTTATGGGCATCAGGGACTGATGAGACTAGTTTATAAATCAATAACATTCATTGAAGACTCATAGAATTTCAGAGCTTTAAGAATCCATAGATGTTTTGCAGACCCATCTCTAGGCTTTCTCTCCTCCTCATGCTCCTCCTCCCTTTTTGATAAGAAGATGCCGAGACTCCAGAAGAATTAGTGACTTGCTAAAGCCTCGAGCTGCTGGTACCAGGGTCTGAGACAAATATTTGTGATCCTTGGCAAGTCACCTCTTTGAACCGCAGTTTCCTCAACTGGGGTCGATGAGGCTAACTGGCAATTGTGAAGATGTCTCACTCGTGGAGACGTTTTTAAGATACAGATACTCAAACAAAGGCAACTAAGAGACGCCGCACTGAGAACTCGTCCATCACAGTGACAGCATCAGGGTGTAGAGTGTGCTGCACAGCCCACCCTCCTCAGCAGCCCATGTTAGCTGAGGGAAGTGTGCACCACTTCCCTGCCCATGTTCATGTCTTTATTCACAGTTCCAGTCAGACAGGAAATCTAGCATTGGACCACTTGATTCTTTCTAGAGCAAGATCAGGTCCTCAGGCAGACACATGGGTCTCCACCATTATGGTCGGGCCACCTGCCCAGCTCTAGAGTTATAAGACCCACTGGGGGAGTTCGCCTTGCTCTTCACTGTCTCCACGATCTTAACTTCCTTCTCTGGGCCTCTGCTTCCTCGTCTGTTAAAACAGACCTATCCGTGATGATCTTTATATCTTAGGACTGTTATGAGGGTCAGTGACTACATGAGATACTGTGTCAGACTAGTATTGTAGGGTCTGGCAGACACAAACCTGTTTGGATCCTGACTTCTCTGTGTGACTGTCAGGAGCAGAGTCTGAGGCGGATGTAAGAACTCCCTTGATTGGCTCTTGACTTTGGTCTTCTTGCCTGCTTCTCAAAGGCTGGGAGCACATTTGCCTCTTCTCAGATACTATTTAAAAACAGGTTCCAGAATCCTGGCTATCATACAGGGAACATACTTTCTTAGGTTGCTACTAAGTGATAGATAGCTCTTCTTATTTTAATCATTGAATCACCAGATAGCATCGAGCTCTCCATTGTGAACAACACACCCGATACTTTATTTCAAAGAAAGTGGTACAGTGCACTGTAAGACTTTTCAGTTAATAAAATATTAATGTGATTATGATATTTGTTAAGAATTGTTTGTATTATGTAAAAAAATCAATAGGCAGAGAGGATTGCAGCCTCTTGGCATGTTGCCACCTAGTGGTGGCTGCTGGGATGGCCCAGTCTCTCGGAGAGACAAAAGACAACTGCTGTTGGCAGGGTATCCGGCAGTGCCCTGGCCCTGGTCAACAGTGGAGACTCTTAGTGTGCATCTTGTAGGCCTTTCCCTCTGTCTCTATTAATCCTATTTATCTTCTGAGCATGATTTAAATCACAGCTCCACGAGGCTGTCTCTGAGCAACTTGAGGAACCATTCTCTTGCATCACTCACACTGGACATTGCCTTATATTGAGCCTTTGGAGTTGTGGGGCCAGAGGCAGCAAAAATTCTGAGCCTTGCCACTTAGCACTCAGGGCCTGGTAGTCAGTCCACTATGCCTGGAGCACCACGATTTTCAAAGGTCTTCAAAACGATGTTTAGAGTCTGAAAAAAAAGTTACTGACTTCCAAATAAGAAAACTGCAAAATAACAATAAACGATTTAAAAAGATTAACCAAATTGACACGTGAGTTAAATGCAACACAGATCTTACGCAGTTATGTTTATTCCATGAAAGTGTACATAATGCATTTGATGTGATGTAGAGTGATGGAATCTCTAAACTAAGAAAACTCATGGCTCAGAGAGGTCTTAAACAGCTCTGTCCTGCAGACTTGAAATGGCCTTCATCATTCCCACCTCCTTATTCTATAGATGAGGACTCTGGGAGGTGAACTGACTCACTCAGGTCCCTCAATAAAGGAAGAGCTGGAATCAAAGCCCAAGTTTCCTGTCTCCTGGTCCAGCACTTTCCATGACACCAAATAACCAGCATTAATAGCCTAATTTTTTTGTAGTTCTAGGAGATTCTCTTTTACTTTGGAAATTCTTTCAGGATGCGCAGGAACTGTATTTAAAAATAATCTGGGTTTCTAAATTATTTCACTTTTGTAAAAAAAAAAAAGTCACAAATCATTTAATATATCATTGCCTTACCTGTTTCCTGTCCCAAGTTTTTTTCTACTACCTCTATAAATTTATGATCCTCCCTCTCTTACTTTCAAGACTGATGGCCATTATATGTATTCTTAATGTATAGACTTACTCACTTCTTTTTTCTTTTTAAGTATTTCCTTACTTTTTTATTATGAATTTTGGAAAGACCATTTTCTTATTTTGATATTAAACACTAAACTATAATAAACATAAAAACCCAATTTTTATAACCTATTACAGGTTTTTAGGACTAGCAATTGTATATGCTTCTTCAACGGCAATTCAATATAATAATCCCATGCTATAGACGATTGTTCTTTAATTTTCATGCTATAAATGTCAGGGTTGGTGAATGATTTGCTTCATTGAAAAATATTCCTTTAAAATTACTACAAATAATCTCTAAAAGGCTTTTATGTGAATCTTCAAAGCAGAAAGCTCTTGTTTCATAATTTCTGTTGGGGAGGATTGCTGTGCCCAGTCCTTGTGGATGTGGAAGACTGTTGTGCCAATGAAGATGAGGATGAGCACTCAGCACTGGTCCCATCAGTGCAATGAATTTGGCCAAATCCAGAAGAGCAGCATGGCTGATCAGTGGGCTCATGGCACAGAAAAGCTTTTTCTTGGGCATGTCTGTTTCTTCTTCCCTCCCGTTGCTCACTCCAGGGTCCCCCCCAGCACTTCAGCCTGGCTTCTGTGGCTCGAGGAATCCCTCCGCCCAAACCCTATGCTCTATCTACAGGCACACTTCCCCATCGCCATCAAGTCAATCCCGTAATTCAATAAATCCTGATTAATTTGGTGATGGTAGAGAGTTGTTTACCATAATGGAATCTTTTGGAGTTGATTATCTGAGAAATGAATCTGGATCCCACAACTGTACCTTTGTTGTCCGTAGACTCTGGTGTTTGAAAGATTCAGCACTCTATGGAGCCAATCAGTGTGCTATCTTTTTTGATGGCAGCAATATTTACAAAGCTGCTAATTTGACCAAATGGAAGACAGAGTTTAGGAGGGAGACTTGGGGAAGGTAAGAGGAAGGGAAATTAGTGTATGTTAAGGATCTATTATGTACAAGGCACTCTGGTAAGTATTTTCTCATGTCATCCTTACAACCTTGTGAGGTAGATATTAATCTATCCCCATTTTACAGAAGTGGAGGTGGAAACATGCCCAAGTTCCACAGCTAAGTGGCAAGGCTGGGATTAAGATCCAAGTGTGCCTGACTCTGAAGTCTAGGCTTTTTCTCCTGTGCTTGACCTTGGATATTACTCTCCACCTGCTAAGTGAAACAGATGCTTGGTAGAATATGAGCAAGCATTGTGATGCTGGCCGTCACATCCAGAAGCTCCACCAATTACTAGATGGTTCTGAAGCCAGAGAAAGGCTTGTGATTTATGGTGGGACTTTGTGCAACTCATTTAACACCTTTCTTCCTCACCTCCCCATTATTTGTTTGTAAAGCGCTTTAAGGACCTATAATAAAAGAGCTATATAAAGACAAAGAAATATTATCCTTCAGTGTAGTCAAAAAGCCAAGTTTCCTACCTGTGATAGTGGAAGTCCTGTGGCACTTTCCAGAAATGTACGTACTGATGGAGCTATAGGGCCCAGGGAAAATTCCAATAGAGTAGCTGCTGACTGAAAATCACCCTGTAGTTTCACCGGAAAGTGTGTTTCTCAGTCCGGGCTTACTGCTGTTATGTTAGGTCTCTGTCCCTCTGAACTTCACCCCAGAGGCTGCCTTCAACTAACTAACCCCCTCTAATACCATTTGTTCCGAGGTTCAGTTTCTAGCAAATGAAAGAAACAGCATTAAGGAAGGTATTTCCTTCCTCCCTTCCTCCCTCCTTCTCTCCCTCTCTTCTTAAAATTCAATGCACTGTTTTTTTTAATATATAGCTTACTCTCAGGAGAATGCATTAGAAGGCTTTTAAGTCATGGCAGATAAGTGTAAATTCTTAGTTCTAGCTCTACTTGTATTTGATAAATATTTTGTAAGTCTCTTCAAGGTAACTTGTAGAAAATCGTGAAATTATTTCCTTCATAACAAGTGAATAAAAAATTCAAAGTACACACATTGATATTTTCCCCCTCAAATCTGAGGTAGCATGTTCTTTGATATACGATGTCTTAATATGAATAGAAGTTTTATAGTTGCTTCTTTGAAAAGTGTTTTCTTATATTGAGAATCTTTAGAGAGGTCTTCTCATCCTGTACTCTCCTGTTTATGGAGGGTAGGGCAGTTCGTTGCTGCTACATGGGGTTCAAAAATTCAAAACCTATTTTTCCAGTTCAGGGAAGGGCTTCAGGAGAACCCAGTCGTCCTTGGTGGTGACTGCGACTCTTCTCTGTAATTCCTTCCTATTTCCCACCTATGTTCTCCCTATGGGAGATGCATTTTGTTATTTTATTTGGGCTTGTATTATGTACTGGTTTCTGTCTTAGCTTGATCAAGTTTCAATGGGTGGGTTCAATATCACTTACATATTGATATCATTTCCACAAATGTTTCAAAAGGAAATTTTTAAAAATGTGAAAATAGACATAAATAAGCAGATACTCTAGAGTGGGCTAGCAATGTGGCATGTTAGGGGATAACCGACTCCCTCAGAAAGGGAAGCCATTTCATTTATTTATTTATAAAGGCCTGGAACAATAGGCAAACACAGTGGATCTTATGGTTAAGAAAGCAAAATATATGTTTAAAGGAAAATACATATTGTTAAAGCAGTTCTATTTATGCAAAAGATTCATGTAACTTTATAAAGGTTTTCAGGGATTTTAAAGGATTTTAAGTGCTGTGTTAGACTATACTAGTAACAGATGTTCAATGGCATGTTTAAGTTTTTGTTTTACTGAATAAGCAATGGATTACTTGATATTTTCTTTTTAAAAAATCATACCAAAACCACTACATTTTAAGTATAGCTCAAATTCATTACTTCTAAAAAAACATGTGATTTAAAATAACATAAGGGCTCCTAAAAATAAATATCACTATAGTGGAGCTAGAAGATTATGTTTGCTAAGTATTCCCTTCAGAATTCTAGTCTTTTGTGTTACTTCTTGTGCTTTTTCTATGAAGACAGATGGTGTCAGTAATTGTCTATATATTTAATTAAGTTAAAAAGCTACATAGTAAGGTTTTAGCAAAAAGTAGGAAATTTCACGCTATGAGCAAAGAAAGCAAAAGGAAACAGAGACTGATAGCATAAGACACTATTCCTCACCAAATACACATTTTGATATCCATATGTGTTGGAATGTGAGCCTGTATTTCATCAGTCTAATGATAAGAACAAAGGCATTTACTCTGAAAGATAAAGACCATATTGAAATCTAGATGGCAGTTCTCTTACATTTTTGACTAGCTAGATGGGAATTTGTTCACATCACTTCTAATCTTGGCCTAATAGTTAGTGGTTATTCTAAATTCGTCTGGCGCTCTCTCTCTCTCTCTCTCTCTCTCTCTCTCTCTTTTATTTTTTTGGCTGGGATTTCTCATCTAGCAGGCTAACTATTGTGAAATTATTATGGGGGAAAAAGCAGTAGCTACTTGTAGAAAGTGGTTTGGAAAACTAACTTAACCATTCTTGTGCTGTCTGATTTCAATGTTCCCATCCCGTGAATCCACCTTCTGGCTTAATGGCAATATGGCACTCCCAGCTGTAGTGCTGTGTATGGGCTTGCTCATTTAAACTCTTAAAGCTTAAAAATGGCTACCACAATGCTGATTTTATTCCATTTTGCTTAGTCATTAACATTTAATGATTACCTTATGTGCTGAGCACAAGGATGGAATATATTTAAAAAAATAGGAGATGTGCTTTCTGGCTTTAAGCGGTTCAACTCAATTCAACAAGCATATTGAGGATATACAAGAAAGACATGCATTTCTTTGGTGATGGTAGTTGAGGAAGGGGGAGAGGCTTACAAAGGAAGTCACCATCAATTCAATGCAGTACCACGAGTATGTGCTATGGGAGAAGGAGCACAGGTTTGGCAGCCAGCTTGGTTTGAACCCTGTCATGGTTTGAACACTGGACTTGTCACTTAATAGCCATGTGACCTTAAACACATCGCTCTAGCCCTAGTTTCCTCATTCGTAAATTAGGTAGGGATAATAATACCACTTCTCAGGGTGTAAGGATTAGGAATACTGTATGTAAAATAGATAACGGAGTGCCTGGTACTTGACAAAAATTCAGTAAATCATTAGTGTTATCATTAATAATTACTCTGCCATCAATACTACCCCTCAGCTCTGAAAGGCTAGAGAATGAAGTGGCAGTTGGAGTGGGATTAAGGTGGGTTTCCATGAGCAGTTGGATTGTGAAACATGTTTTGAAAGAAGGGAAGCTGTGTACTGACAGAAAAGAAAAGAGAGGCGAATTGTAGGAATGAAAGCGGCATGTGGGAGGTGGAATAAGAATGCATTTATTGAACACGGGAGCCACCAAGCAGGTCAGCTTGCTTGTCCTGGAGGGTACTTTGGACATGATCGGTGAGAAAAGCAGTTAGTGTCACGTGGTAGGAGGGGATAGTTGAGAGCTGTTTTAAGAAATAGGTAAGGCCTCGCACAAATTACCCTGTCCTTTGTCACCCCAACGTTATGGTACAGGTAAAATTAAGTTAAAATGAATGTTAAGGACAACTTTGCAAGGCAAAATTTATCACACAAAACCTCTTGACCACAGGTGACAGCTGCAAGTAGGAAAGGGCCACTCAGCATTTTTTTGTGTGTGATGATGGGGGACCAGCTGTAAACACATATATGTGGAGAAACTTCTGGTCGTTCTTAGCATTAGCAGGGAGCCTTTTCTTTTTCCCTAGCTGCTGCCCTCCTAAGTCTGGTAGGAGTGTAGCACCTCTTGAAAAGCACAGGATGCAGTGTGAGTGCCTAAATTCACTCACCTGGCAATGTTTCTGGTGATTAAAGTTCATTAGAGACATCAAAGTCCAGAGAGAAGTGTCAAGGTTTCATTCAAATGAAAGCAAGGATCGACATGATGAGAGTGGGTATCTGAAGTCCTGGGTGGGATGGCATGTTATAAACAGAGGACTGGGTCTATTATATACGTAGGCCGGCCAAAGTTCTACCTGAGAGCTGATGTTTAGGCTTGACCTATCATCTTTCTGAAGGTCAATGTTTATAACATAAGGGGGTTAACCAAACATTTAAGGACAGATACACATGGTAATATTGTTCATAACAACATTGGCCACTAGTTTACCTGCATTATCAGTGTTAAGAAACAAAATTGTAATTGTCACTGTAAAATTTATTGTCATCATTACCTTTGTGTTTATTGTAGAAATCATCACCACCACCATCATCATTCCTATTACTTGTATATTACAGGTCTCTTTCATGACACAAAGATGTAGACCTTTTAAAGGAACAGGTCTTTTACTTTAATACTTCAAAATCCTTTGATATCTATTTTTCCCTTTACTAGGTGTTAACTTGTGATTAACAATGTGCCTATTATAGCATTTAAAAACACTGAATAATAGCCACTTCTGTTTATGCCAAAGTCCTATTAAATTTTAATTTAGATATACACTGTTAACTTTCATATATATCAATAAAATACCTTCCCTAAAGAGAAAAAGTAAATCTCATTGAGCTCCCTTGGTGAATGCCTAGTATATCTTGGAAACAGGGATAGGGAGATCTTGCAAATGAGAGTACAAGAGGGGGACTCAGAGAGAAGTATTCATTTATTCATTTAATAAATATTTATTGTGAATCTTTTATATGCTAGACATGGTGCTAGGTGCTGGGTATAAAGTAATGAATAAGAAGGAATTATGATATTTCTATAGACCTTGGTTTTACCACTCTCTGAAATAAATATATTCATTTTTGATGCTTATATATCACTTTATGATGATGAAAATGCTCACTGACTTTTAAAAATAATGCTAATTCAATTCAGATTCCACTCACAGTTTGAGAACCTGCTGAGGGCTCGAGTGACAGCTTTACATGTGATTATGCCTTTTGATTTAATAAGAACAGCACCTTATATCTGCTCAGCCTCTCAGAACATCCTGTGAGAAGGAGGGGAGAAATCCACCATTTGTCAATGAAAAAACTAGGCTCAGAGAGGTCCAGTGAGTTGTCAAAAGTATCACAACTAGTAAGTGGAAAGACTGGGTCCAGAATCTATTACTCATCATGATGAAAATATTTTCAGCTATTTCCTTTTTTCTATTCTAGGCTGATATATTTGTATATCGAAACTCATAGAAACAGTTTTCGGAATTATAGGATATTCTCTGATATATATTAGGGTTTCCATTTTTGTTTTTCCTCACAATTTGTACTTTATAACAAGTCTCACTTCCTTTTGTATGCAGTAGTTTTTCATCTAAACTCTTCTTAAAGATAATATTTCCTTTCCTTTTTCTAAATAAAAGTAATAACTATTAATGCTCGTAACAGAGATTTGTTTCAAAAGTCTACAACTATTAGGGAATTTCAACAGAAAGCATCTTTGCCAATCTATTTGTTTAGTGACTTTTACATAAAGAAAAGGAACTGGAGAATGATATATAAATGCATATTTACATGAGGTAAATTGGATATAATGTTTGTATATCTCCGATAATCATTTTACCCATATGTATTTTGTGCTTTTCTACCACTACCCTTCACAGCATCTTTACCTCTTTCTTACCCTCCTTCGAATCCTAATTATCTTTCAACTCAAATCCCACCTACTCTGCAAAGACCTTTCTTGACTGCTCCAAACAGAAGGCAGTTAAACTGATATTACCTTTGTGATATCTCTTTGTATTGTTCTATGCAGTTGTCACTTAGGCTTTTTCTTGTAATTCACTTTTCAAGTCTGTCTCCCCAGATAGATTGTGATCTCCCTAAAGGCAGGCACCTCTACATCTTTTGCATCTTTGCAGCCTCTCTAGCACCTACCACAATGGCATGTACATAATAGATGCTCAATAAATACTTGTTTTTTTCTTTTAGAAATTTCTGGAAGTGAATGAGTAAGCTCAACAGATTTGGATCTTCCAAAATTTTCGAAAGTTCATTAACCAGTTGTCTATTATGTTACTATCACTATTAGACATCATAAAGAGGTAAAAAAAAAATGCAAGTTCCAGTGCTTTCTGGAAGATTTAGAAATCTCATAGAGGCAAAATGTATATCTAAGAACCAGTAAGACGACAAAACAATTGTGTGCATGTGTATCAAATAAAATTGGATGACAGATATGAAATGACCTTCCTCATGATAGGGAACATGTCCTGTGTTTAATTTCTGTCCCTTAAGCATCTAGCAAGGGGTAGACTAGGCTCTTGGAAGGTATTTGTTCAATGAATATGTCAGCCTCTTCTCAATCTAAGGCATTTGGTAGGTTCTTCATGGCCCTTCTGGAACCCACTAGGTACTGCTATGAAGGGACCTGGCTCTTGGCTCCAGGACACACTGGGGTATGGAAATAGCTTGTGCTACTTTTTATTTAAGGATTAGATCCCTCCACAGTCACTTGGGGCGGAGCCCCTTCCCACATCCTCGTGGGAAGCCAGATCTCTAAAACGGCCACCTTGTCATTCATGTATCTGCATGGATTCTCAGGAAGCCTGGAGTTTCTCTCTTCCTAGGATATTGGCATCTTGGACATAAGTCCACTGGCTGGAATGATTTTGTACTATGTGCCTACCAGTTCCATTTCCCAGGAATGGCCCTTTTCCTCTTATTCCCTGGTTCTGCCTGATGTTCTCAATATTTAAACCCTACATTTACAAAACTGTTTCTCCATTCTGCTACCCTAGAACCTCACTCTCATCTCCTGAAGTCTGGACAGAACTTTTCATACTCTTATCTGGAGTTGTGGGGCTGTCCTTGGTGTACCACTATCATTTTATCTACCTTTCTTTGGCTCCTACTCCCCTCTTCTCTTATCATGCCACTATGGTAAGTTATGGGGTCAAATAGCAAGAATTTGAGATGGATACAGTCACCTCTGTTCCCTGCCTCCCATGTCTACTGTGAGACATGTTTGTATGTAGGATTATATCTGTGAAAGTGCTTTGTAAACTATAACATTCTATACAACTTTATGGTTTTCATTATTCAAACTTTTTTTTCTGTTTACATGAATGCTTATAATATAATGAATGCTTACTTTTGAAAATAGAAACACAGAAAGAACAAAGAACAAAACAGAATTCTCTATAGTAGTTTCCCATTGCTGCTGTAACAAATTGCCATAAACTTTGCATCTAAAAGGGTCAAATGTCAGAAGTCTCATAGGGCTAAAATCAAGGTGTCAGAGGACATCACTCCTTCTAATGGTTCTCGAGGAGAATCTGTTTCCTTGCCCTTTTCAGCTTCTAGAGGCTGTCTGCTTTCCTTGGCTTGTAGTCACTTCATTCATTTTCAAAACCATCAGGATCTTTGTGACTATCCAGGATAATCTTCCCATTGCAACAGCCTTAAGTTAATGCCATATACATGCTGACATGTATGATCACATCACGGGTTTCAGGGATTAGGACATGGACATCTTTGGGGTGATGGGAGTATTACTCTGCCTATCACACCTTCAATTCTCCAATCCAGAAGTAATGACTTGTAGTATCTTTTATTTCTTTAGGTTCTTTTTGCTCTGTGTATGTGTGCGAGTGTGTGTGTGTGTGTGTGTGTGTGTACACACACACACACATACATACATACATACTGAGAGAGACCAGAAACAATGACACTCCAGTAGCAGTGACAACAGTAAGAACCCTAATTCTTTTTTTTAGTATACAGGCTGCTGAAGTGAGCATGAGCCCAGATCCAATAAAAGGATCCAAGGCTCTTAGGTTGATCCTAGGTCTTGGGCAGGGAGAGTGTAGGATGAACCTGAAATATTTCATTGTTCTAGAAAGTAAGACAATGCTTAAAGAATAATAGGAACACGTCAAAAGGACATGAGACCCATCACTAGCCAAATGTGTAATAATTTGAACATAAAAATGGTGAAAGTAATACTGTAATTGACCCAAGAAGTAGAAATTCAAGTTTAAACTGGTATAAATTTATACATGCATACACATATGTATACATACATGCATAACTTACATGCACGCATGGCTACATACATAAGTGAAAGATGGAGAAGGAAAAACTCTTCCTTGCAATATACTGCCAATGAATATCTGCAGAAAGAATGATGGAAATATAAAAGTACTAGTGGTGGCTGACTCAGGAGAAAGTTGGTAATGGACGCTAAGTTTCGTGGGCGGAAACTGATGAGGTGTACTCTTGGAAAACTTTTCCACAAAAACACTACTAATCGATTACGAAGGAAAAAGAAATGATTTTATGGTGGAGAAACATGAGTGAAAAAAAAAGAAAAGTCACCAATAAATCCGGGAGAAGATATTTACAACAAGTGCAGAAGTCAAAGGATAAGAGTTCCTCATATACAGAAAGCTTCTACAAGTCAATATAGAAAGCCGTAATGCAAATGGCCATATACTCAGGTATTACCAGGAAGGGATAAGAAGTCATAGTATGATAAAATCAGAGAACCCTGGGTTAATATTTACTTTCTCATCCATCAACTGATGCCTGAGCTCCTTCTCTAAAAGCCTTGGCACCACCATCTACTAGAATATCCGTTGTTTATCCACTCATTTTTTCAACAAATATTTACTGAACCCTTGCTTTGCACAGAGGTAGTGCTGAGAACTGAGTGGGGAGCAAAATTACAGGAGGGGACCGATTTAATCAGATAACATGTAAATAAGTTTAAAATTCTAACTATGGTAAGTGGTATGAAGAAGAGGTGAGTGGTATGAGAACTCAAAACGGGTGAATTTGACTTTGTCATGGAAGTCTTCTTTAAGAAAGTGGGAGGCTTGTGCCAAAATATGGTGGATGGGAAGGGGGTTAACTAGGTAAAGAAGAGAAAGCAAAAGCATTTCAGGCAGAGGGGCAGCATGTGTAAGGGCCCTGTTGTAAGAGGTAGTGTGACGAATAAGGGGGACAGAGGGAAGCCAGTGTGGTTGGAAGAGAAAGAAAAAGAAGGTGAGTTAGGGTGAGAAAATCTGGCGAGGTACATGGGACCAGTCAGGTGACGGGTGGAACCTTTAGCCCGAAATGCTAGAAGGGCGGTAAGCCTAGGGAAAGGACTAGCTGTCTGGAGAAGATCCCTCTCCCTGCCATGTGCAATTCTCCCTGTGCCAAATGCGAGTATATAAAAACCACCAGTCAACTGTCCCCATCGTTCCATCCCTTCTACTGCCCAAAGGATCCCAGGTTTAAGGCTTCTTTCTCTTGACAGATGTTTAGGGAAAAACATTCTTTCCTCCCTGTTTCTCTGCCACCCAGCTCTTCCCCCACAGGCACTGTTTCCGTCCTCCCTCGGCCCAGGGTAGAATTATCTCTGAAGGCCCTTCAGTTTGTTCTCTTCTCTCCCAATCTGCGGGCCTGAGAAAAGAATGTAAAACCACTGGAGGGCCCAGGAAGGCGAATGGAAAATGATTAGCAAACAAGCTGAAAACTGCCAAAAACATAAACTCTCACTTTGAAACCATCATCTGACTGAAATGTAGAATCATAAAACTGAGAATAATGAATATAAAACAACTAGAGTATTTTTTACAATGCCGAATGGCCACAGGATAACAGGCGAGGGAGGGTGGGAGGCCATTTCATACTTTAGACAGAAGCCTGGTCACCCAACACTAACAGAGAGGAACTCAGTATTTAAAAAAAAAAACAAATCCTGTGGAGGAGTAGTGAATTTAAACATTATAATCTAGAATATTATACATCAGAGCCACACATGTGCACATGAAGGACCTTGTAGATGAAATATTGAATAAATAAAAGCATGTTATAGAATGATATATAGGAGGTTACAATCTACACAAAGTTGATGAAACTATATAGTATTTATAGGTACATTCATGTACAGTAAAAGAGTAAAGATATGAAAAGGAATCAAAGTCTCAAATGTAAGATCATGGCTACTTCTGGGAGGAGAAAGGGCCAGGTGAGGAGGGTTGACAAGAGGTACACAGGGCTGGAGGTGGTATTGGCACCACTTTATTTCTTAAGCTAGTAAAGCATGTGATGTTCATTATATTATTATCCAGACCTTATCTACCAACATATTTTTTAGATAATATTGACAACATATAGTGAACAGAAACAAGGACTCTTAACTCCTTTCTAATGATTGATGTTCTCTTTAAGAACAGGCTCTAGCCAGGTTTGATCCCTGGAAGGCATTGTCTCACATCAAGACACAGGTAGAGAATTGAGGCCCAGTCAACAGAATTTTACAAGATGAGCTGTAGTCATTTAAACTCCAATGGTACCCGAAGGAAAAGACCCTGCTCATGTATTTCCAGACATAAAGTCCAGTCCCACACAGATTGACATGGACTGTGTAAATGCTGAATTTATAGGGTCAGCTCACCTGACAAATAATGAATCTTAGAAGCTCCCTTATATGCCCTGTTGCATGGTGTGGACAGTATGGGGTCTAGATATTTTAGTATTTCACGTAGCATCAAGTCTACTTACCTGTTGTTCCAAGGTGCTTGGATCAATAAAAGTCACCAGGTCTATAGAAAAGTAGCCAACCACACTTCTCCTTTTACAAGCCTTTCCAATTTGGAGGCACAAAGAACTGAGAACTTGGGGATCCACTGAGGTTTGAGGCACAGTGGTACCGGAGGAGATGAAGGGGCCTTCCGCATGGAACTGGTCTCCCGTTGACAGCACCCTGATTTCTCCACTGGGCTCTATCAGCATGTCCACTGTCAGGTTGGTGACACTTTCTGCAGGTGGGTATGCTTCGACCACGCCTCCTGGTGAAAAAAGCGTGGAGTAGGTGAAAGGAACCTTCACATAGATTTGGCTCACTTCAACAGGAGGAACGCAGCCAGGCTATGGCAAATGGACTGAGTTTCAGATCCTGCATCTGCCACGTCTTGTGAGACTTTGGACAAGTAGCTTCAATTCTCTGAACTTCCTTTTCCTCATCTGTACAACGGGCATAATAAAATCTACCTCACCAGATTGTCATGAGTCTTAGAAATACAGTATTAATAGTGTTTAACAACAAGGCTTGGCATACAGTAGGACTCAGTGGATGGTAGGTTTGATTCTGATCAAATTAGGAAGACACCACAAAGACTAACAAGTCTATGCCCATTCATTATATAAATGATGAACCTAAGGCTTATAGGCAAATACCTTAGGGAAAATTAACTGTGCATAGTCCACAGTTCAAACCTCGATGACAAGAGTGCTGTTTCTGTTCACTACTTTTTGAAGTTTTGACAGGTTAAGGCTTTTATCAGGTATAAGAAAACACTGATCATTACATCAGCAAAAGGACCCCTATAGACAGCCAGTTGTAAAACACTTTTTTAAAATATGCAAACAGGAGGTGCTGCTGTTCTTGAGGAGCCAGTATGCTTCCTCCTTGCTGATAACGAAAGCTTTATAATTTATCATATTTTACTTTTCGCTTTGAATAAAAAAAAAAAATCATAAAGGCAAATTCGATGCCGAATCACAGCGACAATATTAGACCTGGGTAATGTGTGGGCTAGCTCAGCGGTGGTTGTCTACAAAAATTACTTGGCCCTAATTTTCTGTTTTCGGGCCTAACATAGATCTTACTGTGTATATCATATATATATATATATAAAATTGTAACATTATTTGTAAACAATTAGATAACATAATTTTAAAGTAAAAACAGCTCCACAACCCCTGGACATAGTGGGCTCCAAAGCCTAACAGTGTTAAGACAAACTTGGCTTGTTATTTCACAAATTTGCTGGGAGATGACCTCTACCCACAGGCTTTAAACAGCATATATGGCTAAATCCTGAGATTTTAGCAGTTCTCAAATGCAGCCATCTGTTACTTTATACAAAAGTCACTTTCCTTAAATGTCTATAAATGTGGCTGGAGCTGGCCCTAAATAAAGCTGAGTTTCAGAAGGAAAATTGATTTATCTTTTTTGGTTAGTTTGAGATGTGCTTTTCCCAAATGAGGCCTGCTAGTGTGTGTTGTACCTAGATACCAGTTATTGGGAATTTAGCAAGGTTAATACAGCAAAAAAACAACAACGAAAACTACAGAAAATCTCTCTGATTCAGGCAACTTTGTGGCTTTAGCTGTCCCCTATATTTTGAAAGACAGTGCTTCAATGGAAGCACATTGTCCTTTATACTTACAAGATCATTTTTACTTCAAAGTAGCTATATCGTATTGTGTTCTCAACATCATAACTACATCTTTTCACTATTAATTATTTTTCTTTCAAAGCAATTAATTCTTCTTTTTAAAAAATGTATTGCCTTTGATAGAAGACTATGGTAATTCAGAAATCAATTGTGTAGCACTTTTTGTGACCAGAAGCACATTGGAGAGAGCAGAAATGAAATGAAAGAGGCAATGGTGGAAGATGACAGAGGATGTGGCCTTAGAGCCAGGAAACCTGGCGTGATAGCCTGTTTCACTCCGTAAACATTTATGTAGGCCTGATGTGTGCGCTAGGCTCAGAATTGGGCAGAGGTCTGAAAACACATGACTGACTAGAACCTGATTTTTGAGATGTGTTAAAATTGTAGGATCTAACTGTGTTCCCACTCACTATGCATTTGTTGTATGATTTTGCCAGAATCACTTCCTAGCTTTGAGCCTGTTTTTTTTTTTTTCCCCCCATCTATAAAATTGGCTCAATAAAGCTAGTTCTGCCTCCCATAAACAGGCACTGTGTTTGCAACATTTCTGTAGGGGAGACAGTGGCTGGGAAAATCCTTTCTAATCTACAAAGATCCCATGAAAATACATAGATTAGAGGAAGGTTTACAGGGTGGCTTTGGAAGATCTGGAAAATTCCTGTCCTGGATGGACCTGGAGATCTTAATGGTCTTTCCTTCCTAACTTAAAAAGAATCCCTATTCTTGACCATTTTTGTTGTTGTTGTGGGTACTTTATTTTTGTTCACTTATGCTTGGAGTTGTTTTAGTTTTAGTTTTACTTTTCTGTCAGTGGGTACATGTGAAAATTTTTGGATCATAGAAATTTAGATTAGAGAGAACATTGGAGATCATGAAGCATTATCTTTCCCTTCTGTGAAAACCCCTTTTCGGCATTCTTGTTAGATGTCTGGCCATCCAAATCCTTGCTTAAATAATTCATTGACAGAGCGTTCATTATGGCCTCCCATCCTACCCTGCCCATACTGTGTATTCCAATAACCAATACTCTCTCATACACGGAGCTAAGGTGTGTTCCTTGATAAATACACCCCCAGCTCTGGCCAAGACTCCTTTATCAGCTCTGCTACATATCAACAGAGTGATATGGGGTGAGTTAGTTAATCTTTTGTACCTTAGTTTTCTCTATAAAACAAAGGTGATAATGGCAACCACCTCACAGGTTTATTAGGAGGATCAAATAAATCAATAGATGGAATCATGCCTGGCTCACACTAAGCATTATTGGTGCTTATTCTGTTATTGTCACTGCTGTTATCATCATTGTTCTGTTGCTACTGCTGTTGTTATCATATAATATATTATCATATATTAACGTTAATATAATATTATCACCTGATAGCAGCAAATAGAGTGGAAAGGTAGCTTCTGTAGTATGCTATCCTAAGCTATCGTTCTTGTGGGTAAGCATGTAAGAATATGTCTTACACTGTAACCACCTAAAGAGTGAGGGGCATAGCACTCCCACAGGGACCTCTGACACTGGGGATAAATATCATTTGCTTCATTTGTTCCCACATTCAGGGACCGTCTAATGTCCTCAGATAATGGGGATGAGTTAGGAGGAGGATGAAAAGAATGGAGGCTTCCTTTGTTCTGGGACTATAGAGGATTCTTATTCAGAAATGCTACCTTCAGAGCTGGAGGTGCGACCATTTCTACTCTCCTAGAAAACGGAAAAGGAAATTAACATTTATTAAAGACCTATTTGGGATCAGGCTCTGTGGTAGAAACTTTCAAGTCTATGTTTCATTGAATCCTCCCAACAATGCTGTGAAGTAGAGGAGTGAAGAAACTGGGCCTCTGAGGGTTTGAGAGCCTTGTTCATAGTCATGGATGAGATCCAGATCCGGGTTATCTGACTCCAAAGCCCAGCCCTCAGGAGAAGTCTGTGGTACAAAAAAAGGGGCAGGAATCTTGAGCTGTGCACACCATACCTGGCATACTCAGCAATTATTTACTTACGAGGCTGGTGCAAGATGGATATTTAGGCAAAAAATGAAAAAGACTCTGCTTATAGAAACACTTTTCTAAATCAACGTAAGAGATATGAGGTGTTTAAATTGGTCCCGGGTTGACCCAAAACTAGAATTCAAGGTTGTGGAGATGGATGCTCAGTAGAAACTTCACAGTCTTATTTACCTTGAGTGAGAAATGTGTAGAGGAATTTCCTCCACGTCGGGAAGCGTTTCTCATTGACTGGCTGAGCGTGCTGTGCTAAAATGCCCGCCAGCTCCTCGGAGATCTTCACCAAAGCTGGCTCCTGCAGAAACAAATTAAATAGAACCACAAGCAATTTTACAACAGAAATGAAAACTGCTTGTGGAGTGATTAAAAACCAGGCCTCCAACAGGCAAAAAAAAAAAAAAAAAAAAAAAAAAAAAAAAATGTGGTTACTGTTTATCCAGAGTCAGAAAGCCATTTTGAAAATTTTCTCTATTTTTTCAGCCACTTTACTTTTTATATTTCAAAATTATTTGGTCCCTAAATACTGCTGCTCATCGTGCCTGTTTTCTCTGAAAGACAGCCTTCCTTCTGGGCATCAGGTGATCCCAGTTTCAGATCTGCTACAGCCTGACCAGCTAAGTGTCCTTGGGCAATGTGCCTCACCACTCTGTGCCTTGGTTTCCCTTTATGTAAAACATTGGGTTAACTAATTTGTCCATAAGATTGTTTAGACCGGAATGGTTTTTCATGTTTGACCTTGCCAGGGACAGACCCTGGGAGAAATTATGGAGTGGGCAGGGTCTTTCTTTGGTACCTTCATTTTAAGCTGTGCCCTTTCCCCCCTTGTTGGTGGGCTTCCACACTCTACAACCTTGGGATCAAAGCCTTAAACTTCATGCTGATGCTGTAAAGGTGGGGTTTTAGGTGGAGGCAGGTTAGAAGAGTGGGGTGGGGAGGGGAGCAAGCCTCAGCCTCCGCCTCCCATTCCCCACTAGGTCACAGCCTCATCTGACTAGACATTAAGCTGGCCCCATACCATCATAAAACCACCCTGAACTACAGAGCCTCCTGTTAAAATGAAAATAGTAGGAAACCCTCTAATGAATAAGAGGCCTGACTTTTTTTTATATATATAAAAAGCATCAATTTATCAGAACTATTTTTCTTTTGGACAGTCTTAAACTATCTGAAAATTTTCAAATAGAAGAGACTACCTAAAATTTTTCAAATAGAAGCCGCCTCTTCAGATTTTATTTATGCCAGAAGTAGGGCAGGACCGTAGATACAAAACCATTTGATGGCCAATATTTATATTTAAAATGTGGGACACTGGCGGGAAAAATTCAGACTGGCTTTGGGCTGCCGGGAACTTCCAAATCTATGAGTAAATGCTCAGTAATTCGTAGGAATCAGAAAAGAATCAGTTTTGGCACGTGACGATAGAAGAAATCTTAGAAATAATCTGTATACCCATTTACTTCTAAGTTCCTCAGCATTAAATGTGATTGTTGTCCCCCCTTCCCCTCTACTCCTAGCTTCTTAGAACATCTGGTTTATTCTGGGTCCAGTGCTCTCTGAAAATCTACAGTAGAAGACAAATATCTAATAGTATATATATTCTAGGAAGTTTGAAATAACATTAATAATCTCTCAGATATCCAGAAAATCCTGGTGGGAAAGTCTCATTAGTTAGTTTAGTAGGTGCTTAACATATAAAAGAAAAACGTCAAGAGAAAGGGTGGTCAGCCCACACTGCTTCAGGATGACTTGCTGCAAAGTGCAGGGAGGTCTGTTACTGAGGGCGGGGGAAGCCAGCTCATGGAGCCAGCCTCTGCCTTGGGAGGTGGAGGCAGGGAAATTGCTGTCAAACAGTGGGCCTTTCCCCTTTCATATCCTGCACAACGTACACGTCTTCTCTGCTCTTTACTGTACATTCCCTCGTCTTCCCAAAGCCCTGTGTCTAAATCATAAACAAGCACATAAGACACACAGTTCCAACAACCTGAACACCCTCTTTGTTCCTTCTTTGAGCACTATCCTCCAAACCTATCTTTCTTTTTGGTTTACACTTGTTTCTTTTAAAACCATTCTACTCTGTGGAAGCTGGGTCAAGAAAGCATGGCTGTGGATTCCCACCCTGCCTGGGAAAATCGAGTAACAGGAAGCCTCTCTCCCAGGACAGTAGAGACTTCCTTTTGGTTCTGCCTTCTGCCCTGCTGCTGAAAGGTGTTGAACCATCTACCCAGTGATCTGCTATGTGGCCATTCATTCAAGACACCGAAAAGAAAAAATTTATTCATTCACTTGTCTACATATCAAATAATTATAGGTACATGGAATATCAAAGTTATGGAGAAAGACAGTAGAGTGATGACTGTCAGGGCTGGCGGGAGGAAGATTGGAAGCTAGTGTTTAATGTGTAAAGAATTTCAATTTTACATGATGAAAAGGTGGTGGTGATGGTTGCACAACAATCTGAACATATTTAATACTACCAAACTTTACACTTAAAATGGCTAAGATGGTATTTTACTACAATAAAAAAAATGTTGGGGAAAATTACAGACTATCAGGACTTTTAAGTAATTCAACTAGGGGGGAAACATTTGTGTTTTGGGGTAGAGATGGAGAGGAGGCAGTAAAGGAGTTGGTGAAAGCCTTGCTACCTAAATCCTGAAACTAGATTTCCATCCGCCTGAGGATCAAGCCAAAATTCCCCATCAGGATGCATGAGGAGGGGGCCTCAGTGGCCTGACCTCTGGTTCCTACTGTAGCTTCACTTCTCTCCAGCTCACAACCTCACCCCAAACCGCCCTGGCCCCAGCTCAATCTCTGCCTGCCTTCCTCCTCTTCTTCCCCTGACTGACTCATGCTTTGTGAGTGAGTTCTCATCACACTTCCTCCAGGAAGCCTTCTCTGTCACCCCAGTGCGGTGTCCTTTCTCCATGCTCTCCAGCTCCCTGTTCCCTCCTTAATGGTGTGGTCTGCGGTTCTGAGGTCAGTGTCCCCTAGTGCTTGGTACAGGGAGCACTAAATATGGAATGAATCATGGCAGTGGCAGACACAGGGACTTGGCCCTGAACAGCTGAAGTTACAACATAAAAGAAAATGCGAAACAGGTTCCCCGCCCTTACTGCCCAGGAACCACCTGGGTGATGACCACTTAAGAACCACTAATCCTTCCAGGGTGGATTTTATGTGATTCCCTGCCTTTGAGGGGCATTGGAAAGATAAACGAGGTGACATTTATAAAGTGTCATGTACCATGCCATGTGAGGGCCAATAATTAACGAGGCTGCAGCATGTATGAGGCATCTGGACAGTGTGCCAGGCTACTGCCGCTGCCACTGCTTACAAAGCCAGCCATTTGGCTTCGACCCGCAGGATTTGTGCTGTGCACAAAGCCATAGAACGGGGGTACATTTCCTAGAGGAAAGTCTGCTGCAGGAATCGGAGACTGACTCATGTCCCATCATGAGAAGAACGCAGCTGAAGACCCCGGTGGGGTGATGTGTAATAGGGGATGCCGGCGCACACCGAGGCAGCGTGGGGCCATGATTAACTCTCTAAGAAAAAGACACAGACATGAATAGTAGGGATATAGTAACTATTCAACTATTTATTTGGAAAGCATCTGATTGAAAACATAAGGAACCCACTATGAGTGGCCTTAGTAGCAATGAAAAGAGAATTGTCCTTCTGTCCCTGCCAAAAAAAAAAAAAAAAAAAAGAAAAGAAAAGAAAGAAAAAAGAAAAAAAAAGGACATAGCAGGACTTGCAACTCATATATTCAAGAAAGGGCAGCAAAATGGCATTCTGTGTAAGAGCCTCAATTTATGCCCCCGCTGCCCCCATCTTCCAAATAGCCCTCAATAGCACACTGACGGCTGGGGACTCAGAAGCTGCTTGTGAACTGGAGGGTGAGATCAGAGCTCAGATCCAGGTGCAAATGATGCCATCGCAGCAGTGACATGACAAACTGAGAACACCCTCTTCCTTAGGAGCGACAAGGGCTCAGCGGCCACAAAGGGCCCACTGATGTCAGCTGCGAGCTCTCGGTCATGTGAGGAGTTTCTGTTCTCTAGTGTGTATCATTCTGCATAGTTCAAACATAATTACTACAACTTTAAGGGCAGATGCTGAAAATGGAAGATCTGTAGTTATTCAGGCTCATTCTGTTTAGAATAAACTTGAGTAACACACAGACACACACACACACACACACACACACACACACGCACCAAACCCCTAAATTCATGTGAACCATCAGAACAGTATTTGTAAAATACTTTCTCTCGTCACAGCAGGCTCACATTCATAATCTCATTCGGTCCTTATAGCAACACTCTGGTGTCAGCCAGGACAGTATTATGTCCCCTGCTTTACAAATGGAGAGAGGCTTGTGTCAGGTCACTTGCTGAGTGAGATTCTGTTATTGGATGATTTTCGACACGTGACTGAAGACACAAACAATGGAGTTGGTGGAACAATTACTTTCTGCTCTGCTTTTTCACTCTCCCAAAGTGTGTATGTGTGTGTGTGTGTGTGTGTGTGTGTGTGTGTGTGTAGTCTGTTATCGGCCAAGTGGGCACATCTTCTCTGTTTTACAAACTTGTGAATTAGTAAGAAAGTTTCCTTTTAGTGAGTCACATCTACGTGATGGACCACTGACTCAGCATTTCAGAGAGCCTATCACCCACATGGAGCAGACCATTTAGACCTAACAACTCTATGGCTGTAGAAAGGAAAGTATATGCCTTGTGGACAATACACAAATTTTAGAAAAATAACTGGGTTTTCACTCCATGAGGATTATACTGGTTCTGGCCACGCACATTAGCCGTTGGCCTCTGTGAAGCTGGTAGCTCTATAGCTATTCCCATCCAAGAGAAACTTCAGCCTCATCTGTGCGGCTGCACAGCCTAGTCATGCCTTGTCCAGTACTCACATTTACCCTTTAGAGTGTGACAATAGTCATGACCTTGGAGGGTTCCAGGATATCTGCAGAAGGCACAGGGCCTCCATCAACCTGACCAAATGCATCCTAGAGATTCCTGCCTATCAAGCATGAACCTTGCCTTTCAGCACTCTCTCTTTTTCTATCAAGAAAGTATAAATTTGAAGGAAGAGATATTTGACTGAGGGAAATTCAGGATATCTCAGGGGAAGCTCCTAGCATATCCAATTTAATACTGCCCTCAATGACTAAAGTTACTTCAAACTCTAGAGAGTTAACTTTCTCAAGTAAATTCTGTGAGTGTGAGTGTGTGTGTGTGTGTGTGTGTGTGTGTGTTGAGGAGGATAGGAGAGGAGCAAGAAGGAATACAAATTAGAATGCTCTAAATATCAATCCTACCAAAACTAATTTTCTTTTAGAAGCTTTTTTTGCTGGCTTTGTAGTGGCAAATTAAGTAAAATAACTCCTTGGCTTATCATCTCCAATCCCCCACCTCAGACATTATGTGGTGGTGTTCAAAAGAGAAACCAAGGTACCTACCGAGATAGTTCTGCTTTATAGAGGTTTCTGATATCCTTAAATGGGTGAATGGATGGTGGCATAAAGCCAAAAGGACAAGACAGTGACCTGGAAAACTAAGCAAGACTGTCAGGGTTGAAAGGGGCCATATGGACTATCCAGGCAAATGCCTCATGTAATGGAAGAGGAACTGGGGCCTCTACACTCGAGTACAGTGAAACTGTGGAAGCGTTCTAGCTGCCTTCAGATCCTAGGTGAGTGCTCTGCACCTTCTACTTCCTCTTTCAGAGGGAAAAGTGTGGGGTACATTAAAAGGTGCTCAGACTTCAGTCAGCTAGTGGCACCAGGATGGAGAGAAGGGACAAATTCCAAAATCAAGGTTATTCTGCTCTTCATGAGTTACTTTTTTACCACTGTAGTCACCTATTGAAAGCTTACCAAGTGGTGGGCTTGTACCAGGGGGTTTATATTTATTATCTCAAAACCACTCTCTGAGGTGGTTACTACCATTCCTGTTTCATGTCACACAGACATGCAGTAGCAAAACTGGGATCCAAATCCAGTTGCTACCAGGATGCCACACTGCAGTGGGGCTGTAATGGCCATCGGTGGGCTTAAATGATCACTCTGAGGGAGATTGGATCATCTATATATGATGCTAAGTCTGTGCTGTCAAATAGACAAAAAAATGCTGTCATTAGCTACCCAGCATCTTTGTCCCTCTTTCAGGGTAATAATGTCCCAAATTTCCTTTCATGAACTGCTACTACTCCATTCTTAGCTATGCAAGTGGATTGAGAGTGACTCCATCCTCAACTCCAATGGTGGGCCGGCCCTTCGTTAGCAAAGCCACGATCATTGGTTCAGGATGGGCACATGACCATCCTGACATCTGGCCAATCAGATGTTAGAAAGCACTTGCTGGGGCCTTCTGAGAAGGAAGCTTTATGTTCTTTAGAGAATGCTACCAAGTGATATGTTCTCTCTTCCTATTGCCTTGACCAAGGACAAGCTCCAGGAGCTACTGGCAGTCATCTTTTAACCCTGAGGACAGTCAGCCGGAGGAAGGAGCAGATATTATGTGTAGCACAGAAGACAGGTGAAGAGTTAACTGGGCCCTCGGTGATGTTAAGCCTTGTCCGAAGCCAGACCAATCTTTGGAATTTCAGTTATCTGAGATAATAAATTCTCTCTATATTTAAAGCTGTTTTGAGTTGGGTTTGCTGTTACTTTAAGCTTAAACATTTTAAACGGATACAAGTGAGTGGGTCAAGCCATGTACCCACAATCTTTGATGGATGTTAGAAGCCAGCAAATGCTCTGATTGCACTATGGGTTGGTTATTCTCATTCGGCAATTGGTAGTGACGTTTTCACTCATTCCTTTCCATTAGGATCATTAGAAATAGTCCCTCTTTAGAGTGCAAAAATATGCTGAGAGGATGAAGAAAAAAATGAAAATGTCTCTAGCAAGTCATAAACCACTTCCCACACCTACTTAAAGTTTAAGGACTGCTTTAATACTCCATGTTTAATTGTTAATTGAGAATTTAAAAATCAAAAATGCCAACTTTGCCTTCGATGAGATGGAAAATTATGCTGCTGTAGAAGGTAACATAATGTAAAACAGCCAACATTACCAAGGCACACAAATGTTTTTGGTATGTAAAATTGCTTTGTAAAATATTTGCTCCATCTGCTGAAAGCGGCAAAGACAATTTTCCCTTGATAGCTAATGGCCCATTTCGGCTGTGTGGCAAGCGATTCGCTGCGGTGGCGGCTCTCATTAAACAGAATGGTGAAAATGCGGTATATAATTCCATACTTATGTGGCATTATCCACTCGCTGCTTCTTGAGGAGTCTGCCCCTCATTATCTAGGCCTCCACCTTCTACCAACGTGCAGGCCTAGCAGTTGATTTGACTTGGGAAGCGCTTTGTCCAACTGAGGCACATATGTCGTGCCTCCATTCCAAAGCTCAGCACAACTGCTTTGCCCCAACCAGAAACTCTAGAAAGGTTCATTCCCATTCAACTTTCCAGCACTTAAACTGCTGTTTCTTTTTTCCCTTCCCCACAGGGGTCCGTGGTTTTCTTTCTCGGCTCACCCAGTCACGCTGCATGCTGGAGTTTCGATAGATAAAGATTAAGCATTTCTTGAAATTCGTAATTGAATTCTGCACATACACAAAAGCAGAAAAAATTGGCCATCGTAAAGCCTGACAAACACCGTCCGTGGTTCATGGTGTATTTGGTGGTCTGTGAGAACTCTCTTTAAAGGAATTGTTCACTCTACACCCTGAATTACTTCAACATCTGCTAAAGGAACAATTAAAAATAAATAATCTAGGGTGGTTTTAAAAAAGAATATATTCATTTTGGGGGAATGATATTAAAAAGTAGTTACAGCAGCAAGTGGCAGATTTTTAAAAAAACATTTTTAATGCTAGAAAATGGGTTTAAAGGAAATTATATTAAATATGAGTGACATCACATAAATATATATGACTTTTAAAAATGACATAATATTTTATAGCAGAAACCATGCGGTTTAAAAATCAACTATAAGTGGAAGTAGCTATAATTATTATTATTGGTAATTGGGGTTTCTTTCTAGTTAGAGAAATATCGCTGGTTGAAAAATTGCATATGCTGAAAAAGCTCTTTAGTTGAAAATTAAAAACAAAAGAAAATACACGTGCTCTTTGGACTTGATTTGTCATTCAAGTGGTGGGGGAGAAGGGTAAATTTGTGGAATGAAATGAGAGACTGACAAAAGAAATTACATTTTAATTTTTATACAAAAGGAATGGGCAGGCATTTACTTCTCTTAACCAGAGTGAAGAGCCGTATCTTCTTTGATTTTCCCATATGTACAGATGTGTATACTTAAGGCAGATGTAATAGCATTATATATTCATTATTGTTTTCTTTCTACAGACCATGCTGATTAAAATACCTGGGTAATAAATCAGTGAATTCCAAAAGTGAGGATTTTTGTTTGATCTGTCACAATTACATGAAAGTCCCAGTCTTTTCAAGGGCATCCCTCTCTCCCTGAGGGGCACAGGGGACAGACGACCAGAAGCAAATGGCTCAGTGGCCGGCAAAGGAAAGCAAAACTCATTCTGAATCGGGTCCAAATACCCGTGCCTGCTTCGTGGTTTTCAGCAAAGCAGATATTTCTAAAAGAACTCCAACGGGGACTTCTGGATGTGAAAACACTAACCAATTCTCGTTCCTCTCATCTTTTGCTTTATTCCTTCCTTCCACGCTGTTATTGCGAAAAACTGGCAGTTAAATTCAATTGATTCAGAATATTCCGGATCCATATGGCCGCCAACCCTGGAGCTGAGGCGGCAATAGCGCCTCACTGCTGTTCTTAAGCATTTGCCTCTCCCCTAGTCCCCAGATGGTGAGAGTAACATTTAAACCTCCTTTTCTCTGCCTTGTACAATAGACCTTGGCACCATTTCAACTGTTTACTCCGGTAATTAACAGCTCTGATACCACAACAATTACAACTCCTCCACTCTCACCACAATAATGCTATGAATTAGTGAGAGCTAATGGCTGGAAGGTAGAGTGTTTCCAGACTGCGAGATCTGTGCATTTTTAGAATAAAATAAAAGGTACAAACAGCACGCTTGCAGTAGACAATGATTACCTAGTAATTAGTTTACACAAAGCTTCCTATTTAATGGCAAAACGCTGTAATTAACGTGTGACAGAAAATCAAAGGGTACTTTGTAAGCATATGAAAAATTAACACTGCAGGCCCATAGCTTTATGTACTGATTAGAAGCATATTAAATCAATAGGACACACAAACCAACAGCTTGTATAGCTGATTATTATAGGTCCTTGGAAGGGGAACCCGGCTTTCATTTAACTTGGGGAGGCAATTTTCCCTCTCCCGTCATCTTCCTCAGGCACAGAGAAACACCTCAAACCCTGGCAGCTTCATGAAAATAACCACTGAACTGGAAGAAAACATTCTAAGTCATTTTCAGAGATAAGGAAAAATATGTAAATGATTAAGGCTTTCCAATGATTGTGGTGACGTGCTGCTACACTAATTAGAAAAGACACCAACTGGAACAAGAAAAATGAAGCGACCGGGTCTCAATCTTGTGGTCAGAATAATCTCCATTTTATCAGGTCAATGCCCCTTTACTCGATATGTAGAAAGTTCAAGGAACTGGAATTATTTTCTCTTTTCAAATGATAAGAAACTAGAAGGCACTGTCAAGGTTTATTTTTTTTTTAAAGCATTATCTGAGTAAATCACTGGTTAGGTGCAATTAGTTCACCATTCTGTATCTTCCTTCAACCACCACAATTCTACATAATGATAATTGATGCATAGAAAAATTTTCTGGAAGCCTGTAAGACCCTAAAAGGTCTTCTAAATCACCAAAGAAAGATCAAATTCGTCATATTTGTTTAATGTGATTTAATTGTAATACAATTTGATGGTGATAATAGTAACGTTTTTGAAGGCGTATTATGTGTTAGGTATATTGCTAGCTGATGTGCAACGGCTATCTCATTTAATTCTTTCCACTTCTATGTGAGGTAGATACCCATGTTATCTCTCTTTACGAATAAAGAGACAGAGCCCGGGGTCCCCTGCTAGTAACCTTGGTGTGCCTGGGCTATGCAAATTTAACAGCAACGGCCGCTGCATTCCAGGGACCTTTGTGTTTCCCACAAGTCTCTGTAGAAAGCCTGCCTCAAGGACTGTGAGTCACAATCACAGGGACCTGAGAAAGAACACTACATAGGGATTTTTCAAATAAGGCGTCTTTTCTAAACGGACTCAGCTTGGAGTGGCAAGGGCACTGGGCCAGGAGGGTATGTGCGCTCCAAGCTAGCACAGCCATTTATTAGCTATTTAAATTTGGGCAAGTCACTTAACTTTCCATGTATCAGTTTCTCCATCTGTAAACAGAATAATAATAGCTTCCTTATCAAAGAGGTGTGGAGGTAAATAAGTAAAAATCTCAAGGTTTTTCTGAAATTGAGACAATTCACATAAAGTGATGAAATGCCTGACACCCAGCAGGTATTTCACAATGCTGTTATTATTTCTACTATTATTATTAAGAACTACAGGGAAATGCTAAGACCGCAACAGTGTATTCTACAAAGAAGTCAAGTTTTAAGACATAAAAATAAGCAAATATAAAAAAAACAAATGACTAATTATTGATCTGTAGCTTAATGATTAGGGAAAAATGGTATCCTAGATTCTTCTTGACCTAAAAACCTATATTCTCTTGATACCAGGAGGTTGTGTTGTTGATTTAAGATACAAATAATAAATAAGGACATGAAAAAGGATATCTTGCTAGTAATTTAATAGCAATTATAAGATGCATTTGACATCTAAACTGTTTATAATATTTGATGTTCGTAAGGTAATAAGACTAGTATGCTTATTTTCTGCTAGTAGTTTTGGAAATTGGTACTACCTTCCTGGAAAGTCATGTGGCAATATGTAACAAGAGCCATAGAGCATTCTACCCTTAGGTTTTTCTCCTAGGGAAATAATTCAACAAGGGCAAAAAGAAGTGAATACAAAAACTAAAAATAAAAACAAACAAATCTTTCCTTCTAGGCCTTTCTCTTCCCTCCATTTCCCACATCACCATTACCAAAATAATAATAAGAAATAAGTAATAAGAAAAAAAGACAAGAAAAAGAAAAAGCAAGCTGGAAATAATGTAAATTTCTGACTTAATTGAATGCTTTAGCATGTTAGAGTAAATCAATATGAGGGACTATTGACACAGCCATTAATTGTGACAACTACATGTAAACGTGGAGAATGTTTAAGACTCGATGTTTAAATTAGCATATACACTATTATTGTAGCAATAAAAAAGTAAATGCAGCACATGTGGAAATTAATACACAAAAATTAAAACAACTATGTTTGGGAAAAGTGATTATGTACTTTAATTGGTTAAATATATCTTTAATCTTATTATATTACCTTTTAACTTTTCTAAAAAGATTATGTGGTTATAGTGCAATGGTTCTTTGGGAGCACTTAATAAATACCTACTAAATTCCACACAAGGTGCCAAGCTCAGCTATTCTATAGTGGCTCATATGGCTCAGTTACATGGCCATCCGAATGGACAGAGGTCTTCACAACGAAGACAGAAATTTCTAAGGCACTGGTTGGTTGTTGGTTCTCTTTTGTAATAGTGTATTTTGTTTGCTCACTTAGTTCTACAAGGAAGCAAAACAACTATTGTGGTTTATTCTGTTTTTTGTAGGCTTGGATGCCTTGAATTAGTGTGTGTGCATATATATATTTATATGTATATATTTACATATGTATATGTATTTGTGTGTGTGTGTGTGTGTGTGTGTGTGTGTATCCCTCCTGAGCTATCCCCAAATAAAATTAATATGTCTAATGAAGTACACCAAGGTATAAGTAAAGGTAAAACTGTTCTTGCGAAGGGCTAAAACAGCGATATAGTATAGTAGCTTAGAGCCAGTTTAATTTCCTTTTTGTTCTTTTTCTTATAATTTGTTAAAGAACTCTACATCCTACACTCTCCATCCAAGGGAACAGAGGCCCACAGAAGGGCTGCACAGAGAAACCCCAAAGTGAGCTGGCTTAGCTCTTCACATGGACAAACTGTCCTGCAAAGCAGCGTCACTGCCACTAAGCCAATCTCTCGGGCATGAGGGAGGGAAAATGTACCCTTTAAAAAGAAGAAGAAAATGCCACAAGAAGGACCAGGTACCACAGCAAATGCCTATCTGGATCTCCCTACACTGTCTTAGGTGAATGTGTCTGGGAAGGCTTTTCCACTACAACCATTCCTTCCTTGGCTTAAGCCTTCATTCCTAATAAATGAAAAGAAATACCCTCAACTGGGGATGAAGAGTCTGGAGTGTGCCCAAGTGTGTGGACTCATTAAACCTTAACAAGCATTGAGTACTTAAATGAGTGAGTTTACTGGAGCCTCTTGGGGGAATCAGGTTTCGTTACCTGGTAGGATGGAGAGAATAAGATTGGTACCAAGCCACCACGGGGGTGGAGAGGAGGCGGGGGAGGGGAAGAGATTTGTGCTCTGTTTTCATTGTGGTCTTCATCTAACATTCTGCTTTTCCTAAAATCACCTACATATCTATACTGACTTTTTACATGTGACTACAGCTTTTCATCATTTGTTGACTCCATGACTTTGTTTCAAGTGTCAGCTGCCACCAGTCAAATAACTCTGGTTCTAAATTAGATAGGTTAGAAAAAAAGATGATCTTTATATTAGATCTTTGCATCTATACTGTATCACGCCTACATCTAAAACCAATATCTGCATAAGATGCAAGAGAATCTCAAAACAGTTCCAATACCCATAAACAGCCCTGCTTTTAATCTGTTGCCTACAACATACCAATGAGAAAAATCATGGTATCGTGTCATAAACTGCTATGCAAATGATGCTATTTGTAAGTATTAACATAATTTAGTGCTTACAGTCATAATCTCATTTCTAATAATTCTCCCAGAATAGAGTCTTTCTCTGGACTCTTAGCCTGCAGGATAGTCTTTCATCAAGAAGCTGAAATTTTTAATAACCTGCCAGCATATGTTTTGTATGTACTAGGCTAGGCTTGATGACACAACATCTTCATTATCAAAAGAAACAGGTCTACAAACTGTAATAGGACATTAAAACATGCCTGTGCTCATAAAGTAATGCTTTGATGTCTAAATGGGCACCATTATGGTGGTCTTCTGGAACAAAAGATAATTCTAACCCTAAATTCTCAATAGCTACTTTCCGAGGAGACTGCAGTTCACTTCTGCTCTGAATAGGATTTCACTTTGAAGGTAAAAGGTAAAAGAAAGTCAATAGTTTCTTACAAAAAAAAAAAAAAAAAAAAAAAAAAAAAAGCTCTTCAGAACCATTTAATTTTTAATTTTTATTTTTGACTTCTAACCACACCATAGCTAAGCACAGGTCTCAGAGCATAAAATGATTTCTGAATGATTATTTTTCTCTTAAGTTTTAAAAAATGATTTAGATCGATTATTAATTATTTAAGAGTTTCACATTTAATAACATTAATAATAATGCCAAATGTATTTGGTGATAATTTAAAATAGTATAGTTTAAAATGATTGAAATTAAATAATGTATAGTCAGGCTTCTAAATGCAATTCAGCCAAGGTCAATATTTTAAGTATTTTTAAAATTTAGAGTCAAATGTTTCAAATTTACCATAGTTTGGTGTCACTCCTGAATTCTTTAAAAATTTTTCATTTTAAATATTGAAGACCAGCAAATACTTTGTACACTAACATTTCTATTTTTTTAAATAAATTTTAAAAAGGCATATTTTCATCATTGAATCTCAACAGTTTTGTTTTAAAAAGAAAATTCTATTCAATATGGCATAACATCCAGTTCAAAGAGAACACAAGAAAAACCTCTATGGGCCTTAAAATTAAATACACTTTCCTTGTTTTATTATTTTTTTTCTAGAAGAGTAATTCACTTTGGTATCCTTTAAATAATATGTAAAAAGCTGGCCATGACAGGTACTGCATTTAGTCCATTTACTGACGGAAGGGAGAAGGAAAGCCCAGAATAGATCATGGGGAGAACAGCAACATTTGTCAAAGGGAACTCTCTCTTCTGACTGTTCTCTAGATTTATTCATCGTTTCGCTTTCACAAGAATAATGCAGTCCTCTCTTGTATGCCCCTCCCTATCACTTGTGTCTTGATTCATATACTTCTGCAGTGGGATGCTCAAAGGAGATGCAAATCACTGCACAGCCCACTGCTATGCACGTTGGTAGAGAAGGAATCAGTGAAGGGAATTTGTGTCTGAACTTTCCTCATCAGTTATGCTGTCACCAGTAGGTCGGCCAAGACAGAGATTTGGGATTAAGAGAAGCCAGGAGAGTCTAGGTCTCTGGATGCAAAGTGAGGCAGCTTTTAGAATGGTGGGTTAAATTTATATATTAAGCCATACAAAGTTACTTTAATTATTAAGCAAGTTTGGAACAGATTAAGAAGTTGTATAAATCATCTTTCCACCAATACACATGGAAAATTCTATACACATCCATTTATATGCTAAGACTTCTTACCTATTATTTAGCTTCGGCCAGGAGATTTTATGGCTAGGATGTATTATTTTCTCAACATCTTACAGGGCCCAGCAGTTACATAAATTTCCTTGAATTGTCTTCAAAAACATATGACTGCTAACAGAATGCTATTATACATTAGCTTCCAGGTGACAACCATTCACTAATGGAATTTCTCTTTCATAATAAAATACAGCTAGCATAATAATGTCAGTTGTTAGAAGCACATGATCAAGACCCACTTAGAGTAAATGATGATATTTTGTAATGTTACCTGAATATGGTAAAAAAATTACTTCCTAATTATCATAATCAATTTGAAGAAGTAAATGCAGACTGTTATGGTGCAATGAAGGGAAGTTTAAAATAATCTAATCAACCCCACTGCCCAAGAAAGGCAAAATAATTTCACTAAGGTCTCACTGATGGTAAGTGACACAGCTGAGCCTAGAAGAAAGTGCTTTCATCTACTAGCCAAGCCTTTTGCTTCATCTCCTAGCAGTTCACAGACACTGTGGATTTATATCACCATTGAACACTCACCTGTGCCCATTTCTTGTTCCAGTCTCTGCGGCCATATTTCCTATTCTCCTGTAGGACCCACTTGCGGCAATTCAGGTGGGAAAGAATGTCACAAAATGCAGTCCCGTTTCCTCCAAACTCATAGTCCATTTTGAAGAGCCAGCGTTGGATTTCTAGGTGATCGGTGACCAGCTGACTCAGCTGCTCTATCATCTGTGAGGATGAAGACATAGTGACATTGAATATAGCTGGTTTTGTGGATTCCTTTTTATTGTATTAACTTAGTTATTATACTTCTCACATGTCTTTATTTCAAATGTTCTGTTCTTCAGTTATCTTCTAGTTATTAAGGTAGATTAGAAGAAGTTTTAAGTGATGTATATATGATGTGCAGAAACCGCTAACTAATGGGACCAAACGAATGTTTGAAAGTATAGCCTTACTTATGAGATACTCTGCAATTATCATTTTGTCTGCTTTTGAAGGTAAAATCAAGAATCCTTTAATATCTATAATTGAATCTAGGTATTGTTTTCTTTCTTTTTCAGAGAATTACATGTTTACTTATTGATTCTTTGAATAATTTTTTTTTTTTTTAGTTTTAAGACTATAAAGAGTTGTAGTCTTAAACACTTTAACTATTTGGTGCTTTGTTGAGCTTTTGAATGTTATAACCTATAAAACATTTAATTCTTCGCTCATTAATGTAGATGAAATACGTATATCATATTATAGGTATTAAATGAACAATTCAGATAAAGGAGATAAAACATTCATGAAAGCATCTTTCCTGGAGTACACATCTATCTTACATTTTATTTGGAACAGTATTCTCTCAAAAACGGATGAATCACATGAAAGTTTAAAGGATTAAAGTTCGAGTTCTAATATCATGATGATGATAATGATAATATCTAACATTACTGGACTCAGTAGGAGCCAGGCCATTGACTAAGTTCTTCACATGAGCTTTATCATTTTATACTCACAAAAACTCACCATTATTCATTTCATTTTGCATTTAAACAACTGAGACTCCTAATTTGAATAACATGCCCACTATCACACAAGTTATTGAATGGAAGAACAGAGACTCCATCCATGTTGCTCTGACTCCAATACCCAAGCTCATTCTCTTCCCACTGTGCTACCTGTTTTAAGCTGCAGAGAGATGGAGAAGGGTGAGGTGGCGAAAAGTCAGAAGAGGAGTAAGAGAAGCAACTTTCCTTACAATCAATAAGCCTTTTGGGATAAGTATGAATCAGGCAAAAGTCTATAGCAAGATTACTTAATTATAAGTAATACTGTTCTAGTAGAGCCTTGGAGAAAAATAATTCATTAGATCACAAAATGATATTTTTTATCTGGTCTTCTCATCAGACTTTCCAGTCCATACTTCCCAGAGAGAAATAAAAGAGTACTGAGCACTCTTTCTCCTGAGCCTGTCACTGGTGTTCTTAGCTATGGTCTTCTGTACTTAAGGAGGTCTCTGCAATCTTATTCTTTTCTTTTGATGACTTTTTGCTATCAAATGGATTTTTTTTTTTTTTTTTAGGCAAGGCAACCTTTGGTTGACCTCACAGATTGCAAGGACCTTATCAGCTTATAATCCCTTTTTTATTTTATTATTTTATTTTATTTATTTTATTTTATTTTATTTTATTTATTTTATTCCTATAGCACCTGGTCTTCCTAGGTGGTCTCCCATTCAAGTACTAACCAGGTCCAACCCTGCTTAGCTTCTAGTATCAGATGGGATCAGGCTTGTTCAGGGTGGCATGGCCGTAGTCAAATGGATTTTTAATTTTTATCAGCTAAAGTGTGTGAAAGGACTGAAGATTATAGGTCCTGCTAAAGTCTAGAGTTGGAAGATTACAATTATTTTGATTAAAGGCACCTTCCATTCACTTGAGTTCTTGTCTTTTCAGCAAATCTTCCTGGGGATGTTACGCCACACAGCAATGTGGAAGTGATATCAAAATGGGCATTCTTGGGATCCCTGGAAGCCCCATGCGACCAATTATCAAGTAGTGTCTGTGGATAATTTGAGTATTTAAAGGACAAGTACTCTGGTCTACACACCATATGGCTATGAGCATAGCCTACGAGGGTTTTTTAATATGCCTTCAAAGTTATATCTCTTCTTTCTCTCATGTTGTGTTGAGAAGATAGGTTCTATATTTAATCATATTTTGCTGTATTATGATCATACTTTGCAGAAGTAGAAATGGTCTTCAGCATGTTAATATCCAATAAAATTCTTTTGCTAATGTAAGGAGAAGTGTTCTGGCATAGCATTTTTTATTGTATATTTGGATATATTGTATATTCAGAGATTCAACTACTAACAGAATTATTATCTGTCTTCCAAATCCTATTATTTGTTGCTTCTGAGAATTCTATAAATGGGTGTCTGTTGATGGATCTCCTATAGTAATGAAAAGAATCAATAGTATTGTAAAGACTGCACCATGTGAAAGAATTATGTGCTATCTGTAAGTGAAAATTGAACAGTGCTTTAAAATAGCATTGCCATTTTTGATTATTTAACCAAAGCTGTCAATATTTCATATGAAGCACATTCCAGAAAGAGAACTTACATGGTTACTTTATGGATCAAAACAGAAAATGTTCGCTGTGCTCACACGAGATTTAAATAAATAAGTAAATAAATAAACTTAATCATAGACCAAATAAATGACTTTATGCTATTTCCAAACATTTATCATTTTCTGTTTGAGTCCATCTGCTTAAAAAATGTAATATAGTTTTAAATTGCCATTTATTTTACACTGGTATAGAGTAGAAAGAGAAAAATGACTTCTGAAATCCAACTGATAGTCAGGAATATTTATTAATCTAAATTAAAATAATCACAGCTTTCTTTTATCAGCTTTAAGTTTATGATGTACATCGATAAAAAGTCAGTGCTATTGATTCACTACCATCTGCAAATTCAAAACACTGACACATTCAAACAGATTAGGTAGGATAGTCACTATCTGGAAAAATCTCAGTGGACTACTTCAATTCTTGATGACTTCAGACGTATGTTTTCAGAACAAGTAGAGTAGAACTCAGTTATAGCCTGGTTTATTGTGACACAATTTGCATATGCCATAGGTGAAATGACATCCCTCAAATCCAACGTGTATACAAGAAAGTTTTAAATCCTACTCCAAATACCAGCATTACAAGGAGGTTTTCTTGTATTAAAAGTGCCGGAATCTTTAACCACAATCAACATAAAAAGTTCTAAAATACTTAATGACAAAGATTGTCTGAGTTCTCACCAGTGAAGATGATGAAAGCAAGGCTCAATATCAATATTCCATATAGATCTTAAAGTTTTGAAGATTGTTTAATGTAATGTGTCCATGTGAAATTCTCTCATTTTAAAATGCCTTTCACTTGTATTGTCTATCTGCCAAGTATTCTACTGGGAGGCAGAGAGAGTCAAGCAATCCACTTTGCCATTTTCAAATTCTCATGGAGGCTAATGATAATGGAAGGGACATACCAGTTCAGGGGGAGCCTCTCTCTTCCACTCCTACTAAAACTTCCTGTGTCTTTTCCAGACTCTGCCACCTTTAAGAGCAACTTCCTTTATGAACCCATATATTTCCCAAGGACACTCTGGCAAGACTGAAACATTTTAGGCAATATAATAAACAAATATATCTTCGAATTAGTCTCTGAAAAGTATGATTTATTGAAAAGCTTGATTTGGGGGTTCAGCATCTATGTCATACAGAGCATCATGATCAGGCATCGAGAGGAGATTTCTATATATTGTCTCTCACAAAGTGCTTCATTGTACACGGTTGTTTAGTCTCCCAAGAAGTGCGTGCCTGGGAGCAGTTAGACTGGCTTAAAGTATTGATCAAGAGATGTATTGAAACAGAGGTTAGAAAACGTTAACAGCCATTTGTCTTTTTGTTTTCTTTATTGTGAAAAAGATGGCAGTTAAATGGGCAAACACCTGCCAGAGTTAACTCAAAGATCATTTCTACTGGCTAATATCATAGGTCTCCAAATAGTTTGGGCCCTAACTATCTGCTGGAAGAATGCATAACCATAGACCTAGCCAAAGACAAAACTCAGAAGCAGATAGTTTTATTCCTGGAGCCGTCTCACCTTCCCCTTTCTAAGGTTGTCCCCCTCTTCCCTTAATGCCCCCTTCCTGAAGAACAAAAGGATTTTTGTACAGAGCCAAGGATGTCTGCAGCTCTCTGCTATAGGCCCTCTGCAACCTGACTCGGCAGAGAGGCTCACTCCCTGGAGCTTTCCAAACCTGCTTCTTTTAGCCCAAACTGACTCTCACATTTCTCAGGCTCCTGCTCAATGATGGGCTAACTACTATGACAATGAACTAGACTTCGTTGAGGCAATAAATATTAAAATAGTAGATGGGTACATTAACAGGATCTTCGATGTCTTAATCCAAATGAGTAATATGTTGGGAATTCTAACAATTTCTGCAAGGACAATACTTTGAAACATGCAGGCCTAAAGTAGATCCCATCAAATCAACTCAAGTATTCCACATGGTCTTCATTGGGTAGGGCTGGCTCCAGAAGACCTGAAGTTCCTGCAAGGTCAAGAGGATGTGATAATATATTTGAACAGAGCCTCTCTTGTCCACCTCACATACCTGCTGTTGACTATAGATGTCATATATTCCCGGAGGGATTGGCACATTGGCGCTGTTAAAGACCTGTTTACTTCCGGACTTGGTGCTATAAAGATGAGCTAGGCCAGGCTCCGGGCCCAGGATGGGTATGTCTAACATATCCGCCACAGCCAAATCATCTCTGTGGAGAAGCCCGCTGACAATGTAGGCCTCTTTTCCTTGGATGAGATTTTTTATTCTTTTGATTGCCTTGGGACTGTACATGAGATGAGTGGCCAGGCACATATGATGTTTCTGTGGGGAGAGCATATTATTCTTGTTAAAAAGGTGTTCTTTTTCTAGTCCATACACCTAATTTATAATGTTGCACACAATAAATGCATTATTAATAGCAGGCTGGGTTATGACCTATCCTGTTGTTTAGCAGTTTAAATTGATAAAAGCTGTTGGGGTGAGGCTCTATAATCGCTCACATCTTTAGTGTGTTGGAAATAGGCTCACTGGGAATAGAACTAATTACTACACATCTGTATTTATTTGATCCACGTGGAATTATCCTTCTGTCAGAAGGAAAAGAGGCTGGCGGCCTTTGGATAATAGTGATTCATCTCTGCAACACTTCTGGCATGGTTTAACACTAAAGTGTCTGGAAAATCAATACAAAAAAATGAAGAGAAACGCCCCATAGTATTCTTCACTATACAGGACTCCTAATCTGGCAACTCTTAAGTGATTCAGTAGAAAATAAACATTTGGCTTCATACTCTCTTTGCAAAGTTCTGCCACAAAGTCCATTTCAGAGACAATGTACTGTTATAATGATTATCATAGTTCTTGGCCAACAACTCTGGAGGATTCATGAATGAAAAGTATTTGAAAAGTTCAGCAAGACTCGACCTCACTTTCCAATGGAAAACTCTTTTTATTTTATTTTCGATCATTTAGACCCAGCTCAGCAATACAGCGACTGTCTCGTTCTATTAAATAAATAATTCTGGCATGCTTTATAGGGGCTGAGAACAGAGAGCCAGATGGTCAGCACACACCAAAATGAATTACAACCATGTTTCTATGTTCAAGGAGTGAGGACATGAATGAATACCATTAATGCAAAACTAATGCAAAGCAGAGTAGGACCATAAAAAACTCTGGAGGGCCTCGGAGGAATGGAGGAGGGAAGCAGAGGCCACGTGCTGGGGAGAGATGAAAGGAAAATTACTCATCTTCCTTGAGCCTCAGTTTTCTCACCTGTAAAATGAGTATAATAATAGTATAATCTCATAGGGATGCTGTGAAGATTAAGTGAGAGAATGCATATAAAGATATCACAGTGCCTTGAACATAATAAGTACTTTATGAATGTTAGCTAGTTTTATCACTGTGTAAGAGGTTGAGGTTGAAATAAACTTTGAAGGATGGGTAGGATTTTCTCAGGTGAAAGTGGGCATAGGAAAGACATTAGTCAAGGATGAAATACGAGAACCCAGGATTGTGTTCACTTCCTTGGTTGGGGCTTAGGAGTCAAACAGTATTTGACATGTGTTCTGGCTTTGAATCCAGCTCTATTGTTCATAAGCTACTTGAACTGGGGCAAGTGACTTAGACTTCCTGAGCCTAAGTTTTTCCATTTGTTAAATAGGAATAAAAACACTCGTTTACTGGGTTGCTCTGAGGATAAGGCAAGATCATGGATGAAAAAAGCTATTATAATGCATTGGCATTGAGTTGCTATTCAGTAAACTGTAATACTTATGATTACAGAGAAAACTCTTCTTAAAGTCATTAAAATGTCATGCAAATAATCTAAGGCAAGGTGCTGGAATCTTAAGGAATTCAAGGGATTTTGTAGACTATCACCTACTTCCCCAGTTCTAGTCAAAATTATCTACTCAACACAGCGTTAAAATGTGGAGAAATATCAAGCAGCAGTTTCTCGGAATATCAGCAGAATATCAGTGTGCAAAATGTTGGTAAGTACAATAACTGCTGAGTATGGAAGAAAGAGACTGAGGAGAGAGAGCCCTGGGATTTCAGTCCTGCCTGAATTTGCAGCTTGCAAGGTGATTTTGCAAACTCGACCTTTCTGAGCCTTGGTTCTCCATATTCAAATGAAGGGCTGTATTAGATGTCTCTAGGGTGCTTTCAGCTCTGAAATAACTTTCTCTTTAAAACCAGAGCTCTTCTAGACTTAGTGTTTAATGGATACAGAGTTTCTGCTTGAGATGTTGAAAAAGTTTTGAAAGTGGATAATATGATGGTTGCACGATAATGTAAATGTACTTAATGCCACTGTACTGTGCAATTAAAATGGTTTAAATGGTAAGTTTTACATCCTCCCCCTCCCCCGCAAAAAAAAAAACTACACAAAAAACAAAAGAGTCCTCTGAGAAGACAATTTATTGATTTACCCTATCGGGCCCTTCCTCCAGAGTAAGTGTTCTATTCTAAGCTCCTTAGATATATGTAATATGCCTTATCTGCCATAATTGAGATCCATTTTTCACACCTACTTCTGAAAAAGTGTCCTAAAAAACCCAATGTTCCATTAGACAATGGCTGGTAATAGTACCTTGTGAATTTGTGTTTCCCATCTGATTGATCGCTATCTTTCTTTCTCATTTATTTCATTCCTTTCCTTTCCCCACAAATTATTCTAATGAGGAAAGGTAAAAAAGAGAACTAGTAACTTGAGTCACGATGTACATGGAGGGCTTTTCGAATACCTAGAAGAGTGTTTTAAGGTAGCAATTCTCTCAAGTTCACAAGGTCCAAGCATTGTGACACATATTCTATCATCTGATCCAAATAACACTGTACCAATTCATAGTCCCTCTTTTAGAGATAAGGAAACTGAAGCTCAATTGATTTGCCCAAAGTCACACAGTTAGCAAACAGCAGGGGCAGAATTTCAGCCCAGGTGTTAGCACAGTTGTCACGCCACAGCTGCCACAATTTCTCTCGTTTTACAAACTGAGTAGTGAGTGTCTGGTGAGTTTATGAGGTGTGATGAGGTGAGGGCAGATGCAGCTATAGAACCTAATGTTAAAGTTCTGAGCACATCTCCAGCCGAAATGGATGTCTGTCTCCTCTAGGTTTGCTTATCTTTATTGGCAAGTACTGTACCCGACTCTGTATTACAATCATCTGTGGGCATGCCTTATTCTTCAGACGAGATGGTACCCTAGTATTGTATTCAATATGTGTTTAATAAAGATTTGAATATGAGTGAGTGGCAGAGGACACATTACTGACCGAGGGTCTTGAATGATGATTTAAGAAAAATCAGTATTATCAGATCCAGCTGACAAACATCTAAAATGTTCCTAATTCCACAGCATTATAACTACATTTAATTTATTACCACTGTGGCTTTTTTTCTAACCTGGGACAAAAGATAGTTGTTTAGGATGTCTTCATAAACATTAGAATTGTTCAAAATAGACACGACTTTATAATAGCACTTTGTACCCATTACAAATTCAAACATTGTGTAGTAATTTGGAGAGATGTACAGATTTTTGGCACACTTTAAAAAAATCTTCTCAAAGCTATTCATCTGAATGAAAATCAGCACTGATACAATCTCTCTAACCCATTAAAAAGAAATCAAGCAATAACTAAACATGCGCGGGAAGTGATTTGAAAGTGAGTTTAATTTTTGTATTCTAAAAAGTTGATGATTGCCTATGAGTGACTACTCAGATAATTTAAACTTAAAGTATGAGGAGAAGTATTAAGTACTTAACATATTCCCTACTTGATTCCACTCACCAAGATGCAAACCTAAATTGAGTGTACTTCAGTGCATCTGTGAGTGTCAATTGCCTCCTTGAAAGTTGGCAAGGGTACCTTTCTCAGGACTTTGAAATAATCTAACCCTTCACCTCATTCTATAGATGAAGAACAAAGAACAGAGAGGTAAAGGGCTTGCCCAAGGCCACAAGGTCAGCCAGGAGCAAAGCAGTCATTCCAATTCATGACTGTGTTCTGAGGTCAGAGAGATTTTGATTCATATTCTGGCTCCACTAGTAACTTTGGACTAGATAATGAGTCTTGGTTTCTTCTCCTATAGAAGGAGATTGATAATTTCTGTCTTATTCGTTGTTCTGAGGATCAAAGGAGAAGATATATGCTAAGTATTTGATATACATTAGTTCACTCACTTTCCTTTTCCTAAACTGGTGGCTCTTCCCATTTCCCCTTTCTCTTCAGCGTGTATGAGCATTTCAGATGTGCAGAAACTCTTTATTAGCAGCTATCATGCATTACCTCTGGAGAAAATTAGGAAACTAATTACACACTAATGACAGTTTTTTCTTCCTTGTTTCCTCATGTCCACAGTAACTGCCATTGAGGTCAGGGGATAGCTAGGAAGCCCCAAAGTAAACTTTGCATTGGTGGAGGATATTGAGAGGCTCCTAAGAATATAAGTGGCAATGATTTATCCCCTGTCTTTTCTCTTGCTTGTCCCACCCCGGCTTTTGCTGTCCTCCTCTACAGCCAAGTGGTACCAATGAAACAAGAGAGCTTTGCAGGGAACATTGAGGTATCCAGTTATGAAAAAACTTGATCCTGGTGGAAGAGAGTAAAACCTAATGACAAGTCACTGAATATACCAGCAAAATAGAATTGTTATAGCAACTCTCCCCAGCCCTGACATGTCTTTTTTTTTTTTTTTTTTGGCAGGGGTGGGGGCGTTAAATAATGGTGCATCTAAAGAGTTAATGGGTAGTAACTCAGCACATAGATACTTCCTATGTAAAGCAGGCAATCAGTTTCTCTAGCAATACAGAGTTGACTTTGGTGCAACCTGCTTGATCCTGCTTGTGAATGGAGAGAGCTATCTTGATCAGCAAGTTCAGACCCTTGAATATACCAAAAAAAGAGTCTTCTCAAAATTACATAGTCCATTAGGTATTAAAATGTTGGAAAGTTTAACATGGAAAGTTTCAATTTTTTAAAAAATATAGAGAAATTCATTTCAAGCCATCCCACTACCTTATTCTGGAATGATGCTCTTGTGGTTCCATGAATTTCCCAAAGGCTCTTGTCTAGGGATGAAATTTCGCTCACAATTCTTTCTATTTGTTAAAAAGCAGTACAAGTTTTTTTTTTTAAAAAACAATCTGAACCTTGTTTATTATGAACCGTGTGAAAGAATACCAGTATGGAAATCAGAGAAAAAGGACCGTGGTCTAGATTCTGTCCCTAAGTACCTTTGTGACTATGGGCAGGCCCAGCATTTCTCTGCCTTGGTCTCCAAGCAAAATGAAGAAAAAGAAACCATAGATGTTATAAATTTACCTACTTGATGGTACCACCCAATAACCTCAATTAGGCTTCAGCTACAGAGGTACTGGGCAGGGATAGCTCAACTAAGTCTGAAAGTTAAACTGGGATATTTACATCCTACAGTCCAACTAGTAGTCTAATCAGTAAAGTTGTTAAACTTGCAATAATATTTCACTGATGTGTACCAGAGCGTTGCAAGTTATAAAATTTCCAATTTAATTTTACTGCATCCCTGAAGCCATAGTAATTAGAAGACAAACTCACAGTGAAGATGTTTATAGCTTCAGGGGTGATAATTTTGAACCTGTCCTGCAGGTCACTTCTGTCCTCAAGGTTCCCCGATTTGACAGCTGCCTGTAGACTCAGGATTTTATGGTAATACAGCAGTAACTCGTCATTCATTTGATGGGAGCAGATGTAGATGACGCTCACATTGGCATCTAAAAACAACAGGCACAGTGTTAATTACTGGTATAAAGGTAAATGACATTATGAACTCTGGCATCAGATTGATGTTGCACAGCTTAAAATAAAGAGTATATCCGAAAGCCACAGCGAAGTTAATTTAGATTGGTTTTGTACACATCTTAGCAGTATAACGGGCTTTTTTGCACTTTAGCATTTCTCTAAAGAAAAGATAAATAACACCACCACCAAAAAGTAGACACAATGATTTCTTCAGGAGGGCAGTGAGGTACTATGGAAGTGTACTTTCAAATACTACTTAGGGAGTCAGTCCCAGAACTCCCATTGACATCAATGGGAATTGCATACTGCTTTAAGAATTTATCCCATTAACTTCAGTAAATTATGAAACAGAGCTATTAACTTTAAAAAGCTGATAAAATGGCAATTTCTTATTCTGCCTGGACTTGGCAGGGCCAATTCAGGGAACGTCCTGTTCAAATAAATGGTCTGATTATGACCACAGCATTGGTTATTTCAGGAAACTAACATTTTCCCTGCTCTGTTCCCAAAGAGGAAGAGATTAATTATATAGGACTTCTAGCGATTCTTAGTTCAAAGGAAACGCTGTTGTCAATGGCTATGCCACCCTGAACATGCCCTATCTTGTCTGATCTCGGAAGCTAAGCAGGGTCAGGCCTGGTTAGTACTTGGATGGGAGACCACCTAGGAATACTAGGTGCTGTAGGCATTCAAAATAAATTAACAAATAAACAAATAAAATAACGGAAACATCATCTTAACTGTTCTCCTTCTTAAGGTGCGCTTCTTATTATGTACCTAGAAATAAATCCTAATGAAATATCCCATCCAAGTAGAATAGTGAAATTAGATTACCCACTCCAGGCTGCAGAATATTTTAGGGCATATGAACAGGAAGTCCGCAGCCAATGCAGTCATTCATTTATTTATTCATTCATTCATAATATCAGTAGGGGTAAAGCTTGCTTAGACATGGAGGGAAATACAGAAATCAACGGAGACGCAGCCTGTGAAGAGCAGCCATTTACATGCACGAATAGCCATGAAGCATGGTGAAGAGTACCAGGCTCCGTGAAACACCCAGAACAGGTGCTTAAGGAGTTTCAGAGGAAGAAGCCCCATAAATGTTTCCTTGGTCAAGTAGGGCCGAGAGGAGATTGAAAAATTCCTCTATTCAGTTTGGCAAAGTATACAGAGCGTAGACTGATTAAATTCTACCTCGGCTGCCTAGGAACACTGGGCATATTATTTAATCTTTGTAAGCATTGGTTTCTTCATCTGTAAAATGGGGATAAAATCACCTGGAGCACAAAGCTTTGGAGAGTATTAAATGAGAGTATATGTATATGGCACCTGGTGCCATATCTGGCACATAGCAGGTGCCCGACCAACAGTACAAATGCACGAATCTGCCGCACAGCTTCCTCTGCCTAGGCCAGCCAACAGTGACTCCCCACCCTGCCCTCCACACCTGTGCTCTTTTTAATCGGCGCCTCAAGATTTAACATGATGAAGTCCTGTCCTCTGTTGTTCCATCTTTCTGATCTTGTCTCTCCAAACTCCTAAAAGGTGAGGTGTATACTCTTATATTCCCCCAAGTTCTGGTACAGTGTGGAGTATGCAGGAGGCGCTCACTAAATACTTGTGGGTCAACTAAAGGGATCTAGGGGAATTAAGAGATTTAGGAAGTGGAAAGTCTTATACAATTAATGCACTCCATGGCACACAGGAGAAATCTCTCTTTCCAGAGACAAGCATCTTACGACTGGAAGGAATGAACCGGCCTGGTGAGGGCCCAGAGTAGGTGCTCCATAAATATAAATGTGTAAGCGGCACCTATTTAGTTTTGGAACCAAATTGCCACCTAAACCTCAAAATAAATTAACTGAGGAGACAGTAGTTAAATAACTTACATCCCATTGCTGAATAATCAGATTAGTTATCCCAAATCTTGTATTTTCAGGAAGAGACTAATGTCTTGCCTAACTAGTGGTTTTGAAAATCAAACTAGTATTTTTTTAAGCATAGATTTTTAAAAGGACATAAAAACAAATAAAAATAACTTAGATACTCCATAACAGAAAACTTAATTTTTCTTGGAAAGATATTTCTAGGTTACAAATAATAAAAAATCATGTCACTAATTTCACTTTTTTTGTTCATTTATGGCAAAGTAATACATGACATTAATACTAATATTCAGCATTAGTGTGGCTTGATTGTGAATCTATAAATGTTTAAAATTAATTGACAGGTAATTTTGTAAAGGAATTAATATGAAAATGAAGATTGCTTTGATTGCTAGTCAATAGTCAATATCAGTCACTCTCTAACTTAACTCATCTAGGAATTGAAAATACTAGCCATTGAGTCTCCACCTAACACTCTGACTTCATAGCCAATATGTGAATGACAAGTCTTTCCAAAGTGATCAGATTATCTTTGTTTCCCCTGAATAAACAAAAAAGCAACACCCTTTACTAGGAATTAATGGAATAAAAAAAGATAATCACGTAAAGTACAGCACAAGAAACATAGTCAATAGTAATAACAGTGTATGGTGTCAGATAGGTACTAGATTTATCAGGATGATCACTTCATAAGGGATATAAATGTCTAAACACTGCGTTGTACACCTGAAACCGATATAATTGAAAAATAAATTTTAAAATAGATAATCACTTTCACAAAATTATTACTAATTTTCCTAGTTCCTTGATATTTTTATTTCACAAGAAAGCACTTTTTCTATCTTCTAGCTACTATTTTTAAACTTTCATTACTCCTTTTGAAGAGGTTTTAGGATTGCTTTGCCATTTTATAAAAATAGTGTACTAAGAAAAGGTGTTTGGTTCATAATCTCTCAGAAATGTTCACGTTAGCAATATTTTCCATTGCAGGTAGACATAGACTGAATTATTTAAAATAGAAACCTAATACTTTCAAGTCTTTCCTAATGATGAGAATATTCTGTAAAAGAATTCTTTTAGTTTGTACTAAATATAGTACTTGAATATATAGAAGGGTATATAAAAATCTAAGAAAAAATTAATTCGAGTAAATTAGAGCAAAGTCTGCCCTCTGCTGCACTTCAGTGGTTTTCAACCAGTCAGGCTTTTAGTTGAAATAGCTCAGCACTAACAAATCAATCTCCAGTCATTAAATTTTTTTTTTTTGTAATGCTAAAAAACAATATTAGTGCCTAGATAATAGATTAAAGCAATTACACTATTATTATTTTAGGACACTGTAAATTTCTAGTACTGATGTATTTTTTTGTTGCCAAATGGCATTTATAAAATAATAATGACGCTGAAATATATATGAATTATGTAAAGTATGTCATTCCAGGAAGCTAGCTAAGTTGGTCATTGAAAATTTAAAATTCTTCCTGTTTTGCTTAAATAAGGGCCAAAGCAATTATTTTTTAGCAAAACAAAGAAGTTCTTATTTGGTAACTAATAAAAACCTAGTGTTTATTTAACCCTGAATTTTTGGCCAGTATACCTCAAACCGATTCAATATTGTTGCTTAGACTTTGCAACCTTTATTCTTTTGGCTTAACTTGAACCCTAGTTTTGAATCAAAGCCATCTCATTCTTGTACCCTTCCCTCCTGGCTCCAAGTGCGGTCTGATTTAGAACTGACCAAACTGGTATTAGAATTTGACTTTTACAAAGATGTATCTATCACACCAAGTCTGTATTTCTAAAAATTTTCTCCACTAAACAACTACTGTTTTCTAATAACTAGATGATATATATTTAAATAAAAGCTTCTTTTTTTAAAAAAAAAAATCTGTATTTCCTTCTTACTTGTATAATGAAGACAATGCTTTTCATTTCTGAAACCACCTTCCACTCATTCCCAAATAATATAATAGACAGTATTGAGATAAAAATGTTTACTTCACTCACTACGAAATTCAGTAAATGAAGATTTGGTACTATAGAAGAAATATCCTTAGCTAAACCTACAGCAAAGAGAATTGAGAAAACTACCTAAGTAAATTGGTTAAAATGTCATTTAAAAAATCAAGTTGACTTCATTATAAATCTGTTCTTTAAAACAAAACATTCAATTGCCCTGCTAGTAAATTAGAAATCCAAGCTTTTTTCTCGTAGAGGAAAAAAAAATAAGTAAAAGTGAACATTTTATCAACATCCACTGATAAACATTCCAAAGAGTCATTTCTGTAAAAGTATTTACCGTACCTAAGATGTCACACAGCCGCCCCAGCTGCATGTTCTGCTGTGTGTCGAAGTTAGCAATATTTTCTCGCACAGGCTGGGAATATCCTACAAGGCAAACCCAGAAAGAGCAAGTCAATAAGGCAAAATGGCACATGAGGATTTCCAAGTGTCTCAATTCACATTTCCAGGAAAGAATTTTCTCTGAAGCATCTTGCAGAAACAACCTAACTCCTAAGAATGAGGTCCTTGCTTCTCAGGGGATTGAGCATTATTCCGGAGGATGTGATAAACAGCATATTTTTCAACACCAGCAAAGCTGCTGGGAATAAAGATTATAAAAACATGGGGAAATTTTCTGACACTTGACATGAATGTTCAAAACAGCATGCAAGAAAATTATGCTCAGGTTTCAAAAAACCATTTTGGCTTTTTAATTTATGTTTCCTATGGGGCATTTTAAAGATGAGTCCCAGGATCATTCTAAACCAACACACAGACTCCAGAGAAACCTCTTGCCGTCAGGAATATGTATTTAAGTGATTCTAAATCCTAGAGAAATATGCTTCTGCTCACAGAGTCTAAAGAACTTCTAACCTTTAAAGGGCAATAAAGGTCATCACAGGTGGGACAGTTCTGTACCAGTACTAAAGAAGGTCCTGCCAGTTGTCTTTGTGTCCATTGGAAACAGAGCAAAAGGAAAACACACGTGGATTACTGTTGTCCAAAAATCTTCTCTAGAAAGAAACAACAGCAATGACACTTTCTGCTGATGTTTCAGGGGTTAAAAAAAATAAGCGAATGAAAATATAAACTTAAAAGACATGCACGCTCACAAGCAGATATAATTGCTTATATGAGATTCAGCAACTGTCGGTAAAACTTTTTTAAAAAAATAAAATTGCTTTACACATTTTGGAGAGATGCTTCAATGCCTCCTTGTGGTTAGTGAGCCCAAACACATGTTTCAAGTTAAAGTGCTATAGATAAAGTGATTTTAAATACTACATCTTCAAGATGTGACACAGATCCTTTTCAGCATAAGGAAAACTATATCAATTTAGGCAACAGGGCTTCAGATCAAATGAACTCTGATAATTGGCTCTTTGCTTTGATGTCAGTGTTTAAACACTAGACATCGTCTGGAAATTAAATGAGTTTACAATTCATCGAAAAGTCTCCCTTTTGCCTTATGCAGATGAACTTAACTAAAGAGGCAGAAGGACAAAAAAATAATTCCTAAAATAATTTGGGGAACCATTCTTCATATGGAAGTTAATAGAGAGAGCTACAGACAATGCTGTCTTGATGTGTGGTTGCAATATTGTAACTCTTGGGATTTTGCATATGTATAATTCTATCTATAGTCAGATAAATGTTTAAAATGATGTATTGTAAATAACATATACCAAGACTATATGAAGGCAGGAAAAATGCCTAAAGAATAAAGTATGATTAAGAAAAGTGCCTGAAAGCATCCCATGAACACCTTTCCTTTGAAAAGTAAAGATAAAAGACAGTGTGAGATGTCTCATTAAGATGATGTCCAATTTAAATATAAAGGATGTCTGATCACTTTGTTGCCGCATTTGCAGCACAGGAGTGAATAAGTCTGTGCTTCAATCAAGTGCTTGAGGTTAATTTTCCAACAAATTACTTGGTACCTCTGTTACCACTGATCAAGGATGCATATAAAATGTCTATGCAGAATTACGATAGAAATGATTACTCAGTTAACCCTAGAAATACGCCCATTTTAAAGAACTGTACGTTAACAATTTCAGTACTTTGTTGTAGAGGATCATATGCATTAACAGGTGTGAAAACGTTTTGTAAACCGTAAAGTGCTGTGTAAATATAAGGTATTTTAATGTACATGCACTTCTAAAGTTCATAGCAACAACAACAACAACAAATTCTGTGTATGTTGCAACAAAGGCAACAGACCATTCAACGTGGGCAAGATACAATGCAATGCACCTTGCCATCAGCAGAGTAGATGCTGGGAGTCAATTTTTTAAAAATCAGTTTTATTCTTGTGTATATCCACAAAGTACATGTGTTGATATCTACGTGAAAAGAACTCATCAATGTTGAGAGCATATGTTAAATACAATAGTGACTTAGCCAGGAAACTATCAGCAAGGATGTTGCAGCTTTGGGGAGTTCAGCAGACATTCTCAGTGGCAATGAAACATCACATTTTGGAATATGATCTACAAAGACAGGGCACTTTGAAGGTCAGATTAGAAACACTGGAGGAGTTTTGAGTGACCACCTACTTCCACCTGTCATGTTATAGATAGGAAAACTCAGAGTAAGGGCCTTAACTCTTGTCCAAGATCACATAAACCTAAAATTTATTATATAGTTCAGATGCTACAGATTTAGTTCTTGTGACAAGTGTGGTTACATAAAATAAGAGAGAAGAGAAGACTCTCCAAGTGTGAGCAGAGAACTCCCAAAGGGACAAAGAGCCTTTTTGCCTCTTTTTTCACTTTTATTTTGAATTGTGAGAGGCAGAAAAATGGTTCCTCAAAGATGTCCACGTCTCCATCCTTGAAACCTGTAAACACGTTAGGTTACATGGTAAAGGGAAAATAAATTTGCAAATGGAATTAAGTTTGCTAATCAGCTGACCCTAAAATAAGATTATCCTGGATTATTTGGCTGGGCCCAATATAATGACAAACATCTTTAAAAGCGGAAGAGGGAGGCAAAAGAGTAAGAGAGTCAGAGAGGACGTGACTGCAGAAGAAAGGCACAGAGATGCACCGTTGCTGCCTTTGAAGATGGAGGAAGAGGGGCAAACGCTTCCCTTGCTCATTCCTTTAATGAGTGGTTTCTGTAAGCTGCAAAGGGGAAGGAAACAGATTCCCCCCTAGAGCCTCCAGAAAGGAACACAGCCTACTAAGTTTTTAGCCTCTTTTGGACTTTCAAACTACAGAACTTTAAGGTAATAAACTTGTGCTGTTTTCGCCATTAAGCTTGTAGTAACTTGTTACAGGGTGATAGAAAACTAATATGGTTGTCTTTCTTTTCCTTACCCCTAGTAAGTGCTACTCCCCTCAGACACCCGGCTTCTTTTTCACCTCTAATTGAAAGATCCCTAATAAGAGCTCATAATAAGTATTAGGTAAGTGTTGTTGTTGTTATTATTATTTTTTTTAACTTCAGCTGAGCCAGAGGGAAATTTTCCAAAGGAACCTCATTAAAATATAGGGAAATTATTATTATTATAAACATAAATTCTATTTGAGCTATCAAAGTACAGTTCTTGTAATCGCTAGCAAGTGTGTCTGGATACCCTTTCCTAAGAAGGTTCTCAGTCTCCTCCTCCTGTCATTCCCTTGCACCCTTTCTCCACTACACTTTTCTCATTTGTCATTACACACTTCTTTCCTTCTGTGTTTATCTGTGCATGTCTCTCTTTCTCCCTTGCACTACTCTGGCTCTTGTAACCAGCTCTTGTAAGGTCCACTAAAGCAGAGACAGAGTGATAGCCCTAGTCAAATGAATGAACGAAGTGTGTCTTAAGATCCTACTCAAACCATGTGTCTTTTAAATTCCTACCCCTTTCTGCTATGTCGTTCCGTGCCCTTCTTTCAACTTTTACAAAATTGAGTTCGCTGATCTGGAGAAGTTCTGGGTTATTCAAAGAACTGTCAGTGGGATGTGTAGTTTTTTCTAGGTCCTCATCCATGTAGAATAAAACAGCACTGGTGTAAGAGGGGCACTCTCTCTCTCACCATAGAGAGGAACACAGCCTCTTTCCTTATGGCCAGCTCCATCGCCTGCAAAATATTCCTAGTTTGATAGAGTATTCCATCTTTTTAAAAATTGTTATTTCCTCTGTTTTACATCAAAGAAAGGTACCAGAGAGCTGCCACTCTGAAGCTATACACTTTGGGTCCTCTACTGACCCAAGGATGCCCATTAGTGGTTATGGGCTATCACTTCTCCATCTTCATTTATACCTTCATCTCTTTTCCTATCCCCATCTTCACTTCCATATAAACTTCTATCAGATGATGCTAACTGACTCTTTGCATCCAGTAAACTAGTTCTGCTAAGATTGGCTTTTCCTTCAAATAAACTCACGAACATGAGCAAGTGATTAAGCCTTCTTAGGACTGGTGCACGCTTCTGTGACACATCTCTGCCCTTTTAGTAGAATCGCATATTCTTGAACCCCTGCTCATTATCCTGTGGTTGACTCCTAGTTTCTTTTGTCTCCAAGTTCTATTCTTTACAATGGTACCTCAGGCAGACAAGGGGTTAAAAGCTGACTTCCAGTTACTAAGTAGTTCTCTTTTATCTGATCACCCTGGCCTGAGATGGTAGTCAAGCATGCCTCAGTTCGATGGCCTGGAGCAGTAATCCTCAACCTTTTCCTCATCTTGAAACACATGATGGGAGGTGTTCAAATGTATCACATGCTTCTGGGGGTGCACACAGTAGAGCAGTAATAGTCACTCTCCCTTTCTCTTCCACTCAGGAAAGCATACTGGATGCAAGCTGAGCAAGAGTGACATTATTATAGAGATGATCTTGAATTGCTCCAATTCATTAAAAAAGTTAACCATTAGCCAACTTTGGTACTCTAATAGCAAGAATTTAGGAGAACACTGCACATCAGCATATTGCAATGATCTAGAGAAATGTGATCTAGGCATTGTGGTTACATCCAGGTTTTAATTACTTGTGTAAGTGTGAAAGCATAAGATACTGAGATAGGAGATAAGATATAGCAAGAGAGAAGCCTATTAGGGTTATTTATGTAGTAAATCTAGTGCCAGTTTGATGAAAATAAAACTGAGCTGTTTTCAGGATTGCAACAGAGTGGGGGTAGGTGGAAATTTTGTTAGGAAATTTTGTGATGAGGATGTAGAAGACACAGGATTTGTTGAGTTTTGAAAACATTCTCAAGCCAAACTGGCCAAATGGATTCTGTGTGGTTTTGAAGACTTTCCTGTCAAGAGGATGAGGACCTGTTCAAACTTTTTGTCAGCGTCTAGTACAGCATTGCATGCAACTAAAGCCAGTGATTCTAAGTGTGGTCTGGGGACCCTAAGGGCTTCTGTGACCCTTTCAGGAGGTCTGCGAGGTCAAAATACTTACAAAATAATACTAAGATGATATTTGGCTTTTAAAAATATCATCATTTTCTCATAAAATACAAAACTTCATTGGTATGATTTTAGATTCCATGTTGCCATTAACATTTAAGAATTATCTTTGTTGAGTTTTGATATAAAATCAAAGAATATACATAATTATCTTAAAAGGCTGTAAAAAACATAAAATATTATTTCCTTTTCTAAATACTTTTCTATGTAGGGCTAGGTATTCTTCATATGCTTCAATCAAAACAACATGTTGCAAAAAATTGAATACAGAAATAGATATGAGAATCCAACTACATTCTATAAAGAGATTCACGAACATGTCAGCTACTCTTCTCATTAATTTTTTTTGCTTTGGAAAATAAAGCATTTTTTAAAAAATAAAAGTATGTTATTTAGATTAACATTGGTAATGGATTTATTATTGTTACTTTAAGATAAATTAAATATTTTTGAAGTTTCTCAGTTTTAGTTTCTAATATGGTAAATATCAGTAGATAAACCAATGCTCTTTGGGATCCTGAATAGTCATTACAAGTATAAGTTTGAGAACCGCTGAAAAAACATCTTAATATTTTTTATGAGGATGAAGGAGATGACAAAGATTATAGTTCTATCTTCGTATTTGCAAGACTCTTTTTAGAGCACATCCTAATATTAATCCATTTCATGAAAAGCCAATGAGCTGGTGTCACTTGATACCCAGTTCAATGCTGCCGTTTCTGTACTTCATGGTACAACATCAGATAGGTTCAGACCAACTGGCTTATTTAATTTTACAGGGTGATGGAGCCAACTCTGATCTAACCAGTGAATGACTGTTGATTTGGATAACTTGGATAAATATATAACATGGATGAGTACAAATATATTTTAATTTTAATTTGGACTATAAATAAATATGAAAGTTTAAGTGTACTTTGTTCCTGATTCCAAAAGATCTGGATATTTCTGGGAAACGCTGTCTGGGAGATCTTGGCAGTACATCTGTCTCAAGGATTTAGTGTGGAACGCCATAGCTAAACAATGGATTCCATACTACCTGCCAAAATACATGTTGAAGACTGCAAAGATTTGATTGAAGGTCCTGATTTCCCAGCCCCGAGATGGAGGGAACAGACTCTATCTCGTGTTTGAGTTGTCGACTCGAAAATGAGAAAGTAGAGAGGTGCCAATGTGCTTGAAGGCACTCTAAAAATGTGATTTCAGATATAACACTCTTGGCTGTGGTCTTCTGCCCTGCCCCTGTTCACAAATGGAGGTGAGCACAAGTTCTTATCTTCTGGCTGAAGGGAGGGAAATTAGGAAGCAATCATCTTATGAGCATTTGGGGTTTTCTCAGTTCGATATGGACAGTTGTACACAAAAGTAACTTTTCTATTGTTTAGGCATTCATGACAGTACAGAACAGCAGAAACTGTTTCTCATGATTCTCACAATAGCAGGATCCATAATTTTATGAAATGAAATACCGTGGAGACCACTAATTGTGTTAGCTTATGGGAAAATTTGCTGAAATAATGGGGCAGGGCAGGAAATAAGCTGAACTATATACATTGCTTTTAGCTGTTAAGTCAGTTGGCAATGAAATAAAATAGTACATAGAGAAAAGAGAAAATCTCACCTCAATATATCCCCTATTTTTATTTTAAAGGAGGAAGAGAAGTGAGAGAAGAAACTCAACACTGGGTTTTAATTGCCTGGCAGCTGCCTCGTATACCTGCTCATGCCATCAGAGCCCCACACTTGGCATATCTCATTTAATGTCAATATATTTTAAAATGTCACTGAGTTTAAGTGTAGCACCAATGGATGCACTGTAATAAAGAAGCACAGGGGTTAATTTAAAAGTGGAGGAGATAACTTGGCCAAAGAAACTGGAAGCAGAATTAGTTTGCAGGTTTTGTTTGGATCTCTGAGTTTTCTAGAGGAATTAGGATTCTTTGCAGTTCTTTCTTATTTGACTGATAGATGTTGCTTAAAATAGACACCAGTATTCTATTCCTGCTATGAACCATAATGATTATTTTGTTATAATTATATTTAATTAATAAAAATGATAAAGATACGCAATATCCAATTAAGAGATCAGCCTATATAATCTGTAAAAGATGGCTTTCTTTTTATTATCTTATAAAATCATAGGGCCAATTTATTTCTTTGGACAATTAATCAACAGTATCCCACCTCTCCTTTGGTTAAAAACAGCTAAAACTCTTTGTTACATTTAGGGGCATTACCCACAATACATAACAGTCAATTGTGCTTCATCACTCCTCCTTTCAAAAAGGTGAATCCGCAATGTGTTATTTGTGATCATATTACCAAACGGTAGATTTTAAAGTACGTGATGAATATTTGGTGGTCAAAAACTTTACTGAAAGGGCCTCTTTTCTGTGATCATGGGTTTGGAGAGGGCAATTATTCCTGTGTTTGCCAAACTCCAAAAACAAATAATCAAATGCCTATAATGCAATAACTATTATGCGATAAAAGCTACTAAGCTTTTATTTTGGGGGTTCAAGCAAGTTAACACGGCCTCAATTGGCTAACAGCATGGTATAATAATTTCCAAGGCTAATTCTACACCAGATTTGATCGCAAATTTCCTATGGAAAGAGAAAAAGAGGACAAGGCTGCAACTTGTATTAAATGCCTACATTCGAACCTTACACTCCTACCAACAGATTTTGATCAGTGAATCCCTCTCAATTCAGGAAACAGAATTACCATATTAAGTAGATTTGGGGGGCATATGTTTGGAGAAAAAAATTGCTTCACTTTCATCCACTTCTATTTTTTGAATTGTGTGGGGGAAGTCCCTGGTGCAGGACAAAGTAGCCAGGTTATGACTAGCTGAAATCTTCTTCAAGTGTTCCCAGGGAAAGTGGTAGACAAGAAAAAGGTACACCATAATTTTTGTTTTTTTTTTTTTTGGTTTGAACATTATGTCTATGGGATAGGTACAAGATGGCAGTTTAATGCTACTTAAACTTAATTTAGCATCCACAGTCATTTTATAAAACCCAAAGCAGGTTGTGGAAACAAATACTATTTGATCAAAGACCAGTATTACTCTCTTGTGAAATGTGTAATTGGGCTTTTTAAATGCTCAATTGAGAAAAATATCTGAGCTTGTTCTTGTCTCTCAGAAAATCCATGATTAGCATTTTTTCTTTAAAATGGGTTATTATGTTGTTAACAAACAAAAAATCACCGCAACAGGGAAGACTTTCAGATTTATTATATATTTATTTAAACCGAGTTATGTGTAATCCAGAAGAAAATTAGTTTTAATATCGGCTTTAAAATAATGCTTTCCAATTCTAGTTTCTGATCAGGTTATTTTTCTACTTAATTCGTATTCACCAAGCCCTTTTGGAATTTTAAGATATTTTCATTTAAAATTATTTTTTATTACCCAATTTTGATTACTGACCATTTCTTTCATAATTTTACCTCTTTGGAGGCTCCTTTCTATCAGGCTTCTCTGCAGGACTGATTGCATGGGTTTTTTGAAGAGATGGAGGTGGAGGTATAGGAGGGAGGAAGTTTGTGGAAATTGTGTATATAATACATTTGTGTGTATCAACACTGCAAAGTGGGGGGGGGGTCTTGTTTTTATTTCTATTTTTGAAAAAAAATAGAACACAAAATTTTTCACATAATATCAGGTTGGGTCCACAATTCGTTGCAGCAGCAAAAGGCTCTTGCACCTTATTCTAAGGACTCAAGTCAGTTAATTGGGTCTGCAATTAGCCTCTCCGGTTGCAATCAATTACAAGTGCAATTTCTGTGTGTGAACTAATTTTGTGTGCAAAAGTAGTCCCACCAAAACAAAAGCCTATATTAAAATGAATTCAGATCTATCTTGCCTCACATCCTAAGAAGAAACTAATTTCTTCTGTGAGCCATAAAAAACAAAACAAAACCAAAAGGCCCTGTGTAACTTAAAAATTTTTAAAAACTATTTGATAAGTACTTAGATATAAGTACTGAAACATTTGCATGATTTTATTACTATGAATATTTTACTATTTAAAATATAATCTTAATTATATTTACATAATAATTTAAATATTTTTGCTTTTCATATTACTGTTCAAGTATGTTATGTTTCTATACTACATATAAGTACACGAACACGTATACTTACACAGGAGCACAAATAAATTGCAGTTCAGAATTCTATTACAATAGGTCACTTAATGCACTGCTGTATTAAAAGGCCTTAAAAAAGAGCTAAAATGTGAGAAATATGCGAGAAATAACTGAATTTTACTGTTTGTCAAAAACTCTACCAAGTCAGCAGGGAAATTTGGCCTCAGCAAGAAAATTTAGCACACTAGGTAGATAAAAATCAAAACAAAACAAACAAGCCAGCAAACAAATCTCAAACATTCTGACAGCAAGCAGTTCATGTTTTAGAAGAACTTCCAATGCAAATTTCTGAAATTCCCCATGTCATTTTGGCTTACCTATTTTACCACTCCGTTGTAGACAACAGCTTTTAAGTTCCCCAATTCATAAATGTAATTAAATAATTACATTAGTGCTAATTAACATGAAACTGCAGATTATTTAAGCGCAAAAAACACTATTCAACTTCTTAATTATTCTTGTTCACACAGCATTTCCTTTTGCTCAGGCGCCCTAGGTGCAAATAAAGCATCCCATCTGCTCGTAATTAGAACTAAATAATTTCAGAGAATGTAGCTTATCATTTTGACTGCACATTTGATTAAAAACAGTGTACAAGCAATATCCTGGCTTATTGGCGTAACAGCAACAACACACACAAGCCTGTGTTCTTCTATCATTAAAGAAGATCGAAAACATTATCTGTTATTTCAGGGGGAAAAATACAACTTTTTAGTTCATTTCATACAGATGAAAGCGAATTACAGCAAATCACCTCTCCACTGAATAGCAGCCCCCACATAATGACTTTATTTGCTTAATCCCCAAATTAAACGCCGTTTCGAGCGAGGGCCCTGTGTTATTACTCTCATCATGTCGAGAACATTTTCCTGCCGAGACCAATTTGAATAAAACAAGGGGCCTTCCTTGAACTCAATCAAGGAGCCATAATGTGGTGGGTAATAGAGGTTGCTGATAGATTTGCAGGCAAAAGTGTTATACCTAATGATGGGATATGGATAATAGTCCTCCTGGAGGTCCTGATGCGATTCCAGTTGGCTGCCAGATGCTAAAAATCAAGAAGAGCATTGATCAGTGACAGGAAGCTGTAGTGGATTCATCTAGTCAAACTTCAGCTGTTTTTTCCACTGTACAGTTAAGCCAGGCATAAATTATATTAATTGATTTAATTACATACTTAAAACATCTTCCCCAATTAATTTAATTAGGTGGCTACATGATGCTACTGGCAGGGGAAGATTAGAGGCAGCTCACTTAATTAACAGAATATGAATGAAAAAAAGAGAAAGCAAACATAAATGAAATTGTGAGCACTAATTAAAAGGCTGTCTGCAAACTTAAATACTTTCTGACAAAGTGGTGACAGCAATGTAGACAAGACAGGATTTTTTTTTTCCTAGCAAATTAAAGTGCCAGAAGGTATATATAGGGAGAAAAGGTAATGCAGTCTAAACATTGATTTTCTGACAGAACTACCATAGTCAGAGTAAAGGGATATTTTTTCTGGAGAAAAAAAAACCACAACAGATTTGCAGATTCCTGATTAGGGCTAAAATATAATGTATAATACAAACAAATGTAGGGTTTGTGTATCGTACATTGAGGAGAGTGGTAAGTGAGGGAGACTGAAGGGGAGGGCTGCTGGAGAGAGAAAGGGAAGACAGAGAGACAACTTATTGCAATCGTTCAAGCAAGAAATATTTAGAAAAAGAGGTCTGCTTTAACAGCTGGCAGCCTTGTGTACCTTGGCTCGGATGCGGAAATTCTGCAGGTGTCTTTCACGTGATTCCTTCAGGATCTTCTTCAGTCGGGCCTTATGGCAATGTAAGAGCCATGCAATGGCGATTACACCTGACGCCCACTTGTGCTGGCGAAACAGGAGGAATAATTTTCTTGCTCTGTAGCATTTCCACGTGGCTTGGATCTTGCTGGCAGCCTTATCTAGTCCATCTTGGCCCTTGTACCTTTGCCCTGGAAGGTTTAACATCTTTTGGAGGTGAATTGGGTTCTCTGACACTGAGAGAAGGTCATATCTGGTAAGTTTATTCTTCAGCTCAAACTCTGGAAGAAGGGCTACCAGATTGTTCCCTTTTATTTTGACTTCTGGTATTGCATAGTCCCTGAGAAACTTCTCGATGTGTTCCAAGAGAGAGAAAATACTTCCCCAAGATAAACTAAAATGTTTCTTGAATGCTAAGAAGTCCGGGGCTGTTTTGTCTATAACGCCATTATAAATAACAAAGTCATGGTCCCACGGTGATTTCAGAGCTCCAGAAGGGGGTGTGGCTTTTGTGGACTATGGAAAGAAAATATCACCAGAGGTGAAACAGAATTATGATCTACTTTAAACAAGTGAGTGAAATATACTGGAGAGAAAGAGCAGTTAGGGGGATTGTTTTATAAATTTTATAAATGTATTCTTGAAACTAATAATAAAATAAAAATTAAAATCACACTTAAAAAAACACACTATCACATTATCATTTATTACCCAATGGTGGGAAAATATGGATCCTAGTTTTATTTAATACACACATGTCATAATATGAAAGTCTGGCCAGTATATATTACAAAACTCATTACCAAAAGAATGTCTTAGAGGCCACTTAAAGCTATTATCATTTTTATAAAAGTGTTATAAAATTGCTCAGGGAAATTGATCATATGAAAGTTGTGCACTTTGATGAGGTCTACTGACCCTATAATCTCTGTGATTTATTTTTTACATATGCATGGATGGAAGCATGTCACGGCTTTCTTGTACATAAGTTATCTGCCAATCCTGAAAACCTAGAGGAAGCCTTTCTTTGTAGATAATTTCTTTATAATAATTCAGGATACTCTCATCAAAGCTTTCCTGTCTCGTCTGACATTCTAACAGGTCATCAGGTTTTAGTGCTTTTGGAGTTCTGCCACCTCATTTTAACATCCTGGAGTGATTTTTACAAGTAGCATTATGTTGTGTGTTATTATTATTGCCACTTTCTAAGTTTCTCTTGACATTTTCTTTTATTCTTAAATCTGATATCTTATTAGGGACGTATCTGGAGCTGTCCTCAGGTAGATAGAATCTGAGACTGCAAAACGAGGAAGCATTTGCTTTTCATTTGTTCCTATCCGTACTGATTGAAGTTTTAAGTCATGAAAATATACTACTTTTATTTTAAATGTCAAGAGAGGTTTTTCTTTATACTTTTTGTATGAAAGAAAAAACTGAATAAATGCTATTAAAAATAAAACCAGAAGAGGTTTGGATGACAACAGCAATATATGTTATGCACACCCTTTTTTTAAAAAAAGGAAATTTTGTTGTCTGTGTCCACTGTGAAACCACTATATTTTATTCCTGAAACCTGTTGCACTAGAAAAATGGACACTGGCCTCTGTGTTGCAAATATTCCTAATGGCTTGGGTGCGGGTGAGAGGGCACAGATGTTTCAGGCCCTGCCTTTTCCCCTGTAAGGCAGGTATCAACTTACCCTGCCGAATGCTTCTTGCCTAGGGACTTAATGAGCACGTTGTCTTCGATATGGCAACATTGTCAGATGTATAATGCTATCTTTACCAAGTTGTAAAATTATATCACTTTCTGCATTTTGAAGAGTTTTCACCAAACTCAAAGAAAAAATGACCCAGTTAATTTATCAATAACTTATTATGCCACAGCTCTGTGTTGAGTATTACTGTTAGATATTTCATGCTTTATCTTTATTAAATAAATATTAACTGATATTAACTCACAGATTTAGGACAGAAAGCTATCTATGAGAAAAGAAAGCCAAGAGCTATATTTACAATAAAAGAACAATAAGCAAACACTAAACATTTTAAAAAAACTCTTCACATTCTTTTTCTTTCTTAGATTCCAGGCAGAGGAATTATGTCATTGCAAGTAAAAACACCAAAAAGCAAGTGCTAAGCCCAAAAGAGGTAATTTCTTTGAGGTATAGAAGCAGACTTTAAATAACAGCAAGCTTTAAATACCTTTAAGAGTTGTTATAGGCATAAGAATGATGGAAAAAGCCTTCTTTCCAAGACTCCAGTCCTTTCTGATCTAATCAAGGTGCCAAGAGAGAATGCAGCCTGTTTGGTAAATAGAATGAAGTACTTTCTTTTTGGATGGAAAGAGAGAATTAGAGAAGTAACACCTCCTTTAGCATAAGTGCTAGTAGGAGGAACTGCGAGTCCTTGTAGAAGACAAGTGGCACATGCTCCAACAGAAATGGCCCGTGGCTACACTTCTGCCTGCTTTCAAGAATGGATTCTGATGCTGGGAAGGTCAGAATTCAGAGAAGGATGACAGTGCTTCATCAGCGAGAAACAGATACACAATATAATCACAGATGGACATGTATGGATCTGGCTGGTTCTGCCAGTCACATGTTTGATTCTGTCGACAAGACCTTGAGACTCCTATAAGAAGTACGGCTATGGACAGGAGATTTGCCAAAGACTCTGGGGTCCTTGGAAATGTTAAAATATTTTTGAAATTCCTTTCCTTATAAAGTCATATGGAATTGGAACCATCTATGAAATCGGAGCAATCTTGGAGACGTTTTTGATAGGGGAGGACTCTTAAGTCTCTCCTGGACAGTGTCTTTCCATGGAGTAGGTCTAGGGCATTTACATATATCAGCAAATGCATTTAAGACTTTTTGACAGAATAAAAGTGAGGTGAGTGTGGGGCTACAGAATGTAACAGTGGCTCTTTTAGAACAAAGGGATTATACTCTCTTACCTTCCTGGATAATATTCTAGTAAAGACCAGCTCTCAAAGGAAACACACTCTTGGACATCAAATAGACCACTCAGGCACAGGGAAGCTATGGGTTGGAGTCAGCTAAAGCATAACTGTAGTACATCTGTCATGGAGAATGCCACACTTGGGAGCACTTTAGACTTAGAGCAAGAAAAGACATGTCTCTCAAGAGAAAGGCTTCCCAAATTAAAGCAGTGCATCAGCATTGTGAGATCCATTGAGCAGGTAGAGACAAAGCTGTTTCACAGCCTGCTAGGAATAAGAGCCCTGATTAAAGGTCATGCCATGTTTCAGATTCTGGTTCCTTCTGTTATTCTTCCTTTACCATTTATCTCCATGAACTTGTCTACAATTATTTCTTTTTTTCCTTCCTTCCTTTCCTTCCTTCCTTCCTTCCTTCCTTCCTTCCTTCCTTCCTTCCTTCCTTCCTTCCTCCCTCCCCCCCTCCCTCCCTCCTCCCATCTTTCCTTTCCTTCCCTCTTTCCTTTTCCCTCCTTCCTCCCTTTCTCCCACCCTCCTTCCCTCCAATCTTTTTGTTTAAGATGTGCTGTACTCCCAATGTGATGTCACTGGCTCAGCAGTCACATTGTTTCCTTCTGTTTGGCCCACACAGAGCCCCAACCTGCGGCCACGGCCTAATTATTAGCAACCTGCTCTAACTAACCGAGTCAACTAGCTGAGAAATGCTCTTCTTCATTTGCAAAGTGTAATCACTAATTAGGTAACTTTGAGAGTTTCTAGAGCAGTTATTTAGGGAAAATTCTAAATCTACCAAAAAAAAAAAAAAAGAAAGAAAAAAGAAAAATTCCAGAAAATAAAAGAAATGTATTTCTAACTTGAATGTCATTATGAAAAATGTTATTTTTATTCATGTGGACAGTGTGTGGATATAGGATGAAACCATAGCCAAGGATCTCCAAATTGGATATAACCAAGATCTCCTGGTGGTGACTCCAAGTATTCCAGATAATCCAACATGGATTTAGATTTGATTTAAAGAATGACTTACCTAGAAGGATAGACTACATCACTTTTGAATCTATAAACTGATGTTCAGTTTCTCAGACTCCCAACCGTATGCATTATTAATTAGTGTAGGCAATTCTTTTGTGTGAAAAAGACAAAGTTCCTAATGCCATTATAGCTCTAAGTGAGAGCTTAGTTCAAAGTGTAAGTGGAATGACTCTCAGAGACGAGTCTTCATTATTCTCTAAATACCAGGGGTATCATCTGTCAGGTCTGTTCTTTAATATTTGTTGAGGATTCACAACGTGTTAAGCTTTGTACAGATGTCAAGATCTCGGCTTGCTAAAATAGTTAGAAAGATATATACAATATTTAGAGATATTAGCTGACCTAAGCAGGATTCAGGGACTCAGCATAACCATGGTCCTGAATTTTAAAGCATGAAGGATCTTGAAGGTCACTGGCCTCGTCTTTTACTCAATAGGCTGTAATGGGCCCAGAGAAATGAGCCTTGGCCCTGAAGTCTTACTAACCTTGGATCGTCTATGCTCTGTCACTATCTGCTACATATATGGCAAATTATCATCTGCCACGCACTGAATGTATACCCATGAAATTCATATGCTGAAGCCCTAATCCCCAGTGTGATGATATTTGGAGGTGGGGCCTTTGAGAGGTAATTAAATCGTGAGAGTGGAACCTTCATGATGAGATCAGTGTCCTTATAAGAAGAGATAAAAGAGAGATGATCTCCCTCTCTCTACCATGTGAAGAAACAGCAAGAAGGTGGCCATTTGCAAACCAGGAAGAGAGTTCTCACCAAAACTCAACCACACTGGCATTTTGACCTTGGACTTCTTCCAGTTTCCAGAATCATGAGATATAAATATTTGTTATTTGGCCACCCATTCTACGGTATTTTGCTATGGCAGCCTGAGCTAACATACAACATCCTCTCTGAACCAAAATGTTTCTCATCTGTAAAAATGAGAGGTCCCTGTAGAGTTGCTGTGACGAGCATAATATGTGTAAAAAATCTTTCACAATGACTCATCTCCAGTCCATACGGTTATTACCATGGGCGAGGAAACTGAGGCTCAGAGAGGTTAAGTGACTTGCCCAAAGTCATAGAGCTAGCTGCTATTCCTTATATGCATACCACCAATGCCCATTGCCCTAATTGTCCAGAACTTCCCACATGGCCCCTCACCAAACTGTGTTCTCCTTGCTCAGCCTTCCTTTCACTATCTCCTACATCAGAGCCAATGTGGCCTTGACCTGTTGCCCCTTTTTTATTTGGAAAGCAATCTGTTAAACTAACCTCTATGAACATACTAATGAGCCATGGCCTGGTAGAAAAGTGATGGATTTGAAGTGAGAAGCCCTGGGACCTACTCCGTCACCACCTCCCTCTGTGGCCTTGGGAAATCACTTCCGTGAGGTTTCAGTTTCCATTAGGGGGTCACTCAGGGCGCTTCTAATTTTGACATCCTCTGTCCCTTTGACTTAAAGTATCACCCCTCCAGGAGTATCTGCTATTTAATAAACTGCTGGAGCTAGTCAAGCCATCAAATCAAAGGGCAAATATCTCTTTATATACCATGAAAAGGACCTAGATTTTTTGTCTTATTCTATTTTTTAGATAGGAAGCTCTTTCTAGCAACTTACAAACCACAATAGAGGAAGAACTGTAAAGGTGTTCAGGGGGAGAGAGCCCCGAAGAGTGATATTCCAGCATTTTGGGGTGTGCAATTCAGCAAGACCGTTCTCAGTTCATAGGACCTAGAAACTGCATAAGCCTTAAGTGCCCATTAAAAGTGAGAGTTGGAGCCCTTAACCTTTATAAAGAGACTAACAGGCAAAAATAGAGAACTCATTGAGTAGAGACCATATAATAGAAAAGAACTGAGTGTGCAGGCCGCCCACATCAGCAGCAATTTTCTAGGGATAATTTCTACAATTGCTTTGAAAGGTATCTTTATTCAAATGAATCTTTCTGAACTCTGAAAAACTTCTTGAGAAGAAAAAATTCCCACCCTCAATGCATTCTTGCAGAACAAAAATATTCAATGGATCCCATTCTGGTTGAAGATCAAACGGAACAAAATCAGAGATTTTTTAAATAAATGGAGTATATTTTCAGTCAAATGTGAAATTTCCTTTTCTAGAGACACATTTAATTTTACTGCTGCATTGATTTCATCTTTTCTGCTACTCTTCTAATATTCTTTGAGAGAACGTGACAAAGTTAAAGACCACTTGGGACAATTATAATTGATGGGTGGAACCTGCTGGGGATATGTACAGAACACCTGACAGGATGGGCATCAAGAGCAGCCTGGATTCCTAGTTTCCTGAGAAAAGACACATTATCATTTTCTCTATAGGCAAAGGAAAAAGAGCAAGTTTTGAAAAGCACCTCCAATATTACCAAAGTAAAACTTGAGATACAATTTTTCTGAGGAAAATTGTGTGTATAGCAAGTCTGCCGATCACAGATCACAGACACTTACAGATAAGAACACTTATAGATTATAAGAAGACTTACAGATTCTTACAATACCCAAACTTATTATACTCTCTATCTACATATGTATTCTACTTTATTTTTATTTATAGCACTTGCTACTACCTGACATTATATTAAGTATCTGTTTATTTTCTGCTTCCCTCACTAGAATGTAAGTCCCAAGAGGGCAAAGACTTGCTTTGTTCTGTTCACTGCTGTATCCCTAGTGCCTAGAACACTGCCTGGCACATGGTCAAATCTCAATAAAGATTAGTCGAATGAATGAACGAATGAGTGAATAGTAAAATTCAAGCTCATAGCCACTTTGGGCTGGGTTTACAGCACAAAGCTGTTCTATGAACATACAACTCATTTGCAGACTCACAGCTTGAATTTTGGAGTACTAACAGAAAGTCTGGCTACTTGGATCTGCAAATGTTTATACCCTTTGACCAAGAAGTTCTATCACCAAGCCTTAGCCTAAATACAAAAATTTATGTCCAAATGTGAAAGATGTTCAAGGTAGTTTTATTTACGGCAGAAAAACCAGAAGTGACTTCATTACTTAATAATAATGATAATAGTAATAATAATTTGTCATTTATAATTTAATGTCAAACAATGTGAAAATAGCTAAGAAAATTATGGTTTATCTTTAAGACAGAATTTACATAGTCATTAATATGTTTTTTAAAGAGTTTCAAATCATATAGGTAAAGACTTATAATAAACTGTTAGATGAAAAGAGTAAAATCACAGTTGAATATATAGTATGACCCCAACCAAGCAATATGCAAAAGCTTAAATAATGCTTAACAGTTATGATATTATGGGTTTTTTTTTTTGCATACTTTGGCATTTTTTCCTCTTTTCTGAAATTTCCAACTGTTCTATGAATGATCAGATCATAATTTGATAAACAAAAGATATGTTAAAAATGTAAAGATTTCATTTTGTGGCTTACTAATAATTTAAGCTTTTTTTCTAGTGTATGTACATAAAATTGTTAATCACATGCAATAAAAATGTACAGTTAGATGATGCTATGAAGAGAATTAAAACCAATTTTATAAATTTTTCTTTGTTAATTACTTCATGCAAGAGAAGCATATTTTACAAATAAAACTGTATGATTTTAATTCACTTCAAAAGTTTCATGTCAAAACAGCATAGGTAAGGGCGACAATTTCTAATGAATTAGAGAAAATGGAAAATGGTTTTAAGAGATTCCATATGTTTTCTTGTTTTCAGAGTTTTTTCTATTCTTACTTTAAGATGATAAATTAAATGAGGTTTCATGAGGGAAAGTAAGTTTAAAAGAGAAAAAAATAGCCTCGGATTTCCTTTTGAATCTCATCTTGTATCTCAGGTTGCAGAGCTCTAATTCTTGTCATAGTGTGACCTTATTCTGTTGAACGCTATGGAGCAAGACAAGAAAGAAGACTGGGTTGTGCTGGAAGCACAAAGCCCACCGTGGAGGCGCTCTGCACTCTTCGAGAGGTAGCTTATTCCTCCACTAGACGTGACATCCTGAAGCCAAAGCTGCTGCTAGAAATCACGTGGTGCCTTTCAAGATATATGTTTTTAAGCCTGGAACACTGTTCAGAAACAATATAATTTGATGGTAAGGAGGTAAAACAGTTAACACAGCAGCTGTGGGTGTGAGGGGCCTAGAGTTTCAGCTGTTGAGAACTTCTGCTTTTCCCCTTACCCTGAGGGAGTTGGGGTGAGCCTTGTAGGCCATGTGTAAGCTCCTTAAAAACATTGATCTGGTCTAAGCTCTTTATGCAGGTGGGAGAGTGAGGCTAGATAGGGGCAGTGATATGTTCAACGTCTCACATGTTGCTTGATGAAAATAGTTCAGCTGACTTACCAACAAAATAATCACAGTTTTCTAACAGGAAGATTAAGAATATATGTTGGGAAAAATACTAAAGAAAGCAACAATTTAACAAAATGACTAAGAGAAGCAAGACCCCAAATTTGACATTTAAATGTAATCACCCAAATCTTTGGTCTATCTATACCAAAGAAAATTTTACAATAGAGGTATGGCTTAGGAAATAAGATTTTCTTTTATCTTTTATTTTTTTTTATTTGGAAAAAGTCTTGAAAATACAGAAAAATATAGACAATATAAAAAAAAACTACCATGAACACATGTTAATCTTTTATCCTTTTTGTTATTTATACATATGTGTGTGTCTGTGTATGTGTGTGTGTGTGTGTGTGTATACACATATCTGTGATCATAAACATAAGAAAGCAAGCTACAAAGTCTAGCACCTTTAAACCAGGAGGATCTCTATAAGCATGAATTATGTTATACTGTGAGGTCCTAATGTTAGATAATACAGAATATGTATCTCATATATATATCATATATATGATATATATGAAGCAAAGAAGACAAAAATATATATTTAAAATTTTAATATTAAAACTATAGTACACAATATATTTATAATTATATTTATACTATAATATAAAATTTAAATGCATTTAAATTATTCATCTATTCATATATTTAAATAAAAGGAACAACACATTATGTACAATTGAAGTCCTCTATATTTTTTTCTATATTTCTTGTTAGCCCATTCCTCTCTCTCCCCCATCCCCAGAAGTAAACACACTCATGAATTTAACCTGAATCTCTATATCTAATAAGTATATTTGTTTGTTTGCTTGTTTTACCCATAAGAGATTTTTTATTATCCAAATATTCATTAAATGGATCTTAACATAGTTGTTAACATGCCTGCCTTGAGGTAATAAAAAGATTTATTTGCTGAGAGAGGCCACATTAGTGAATTCAAACCTTTAAACTGAGTTTCTGCGAATAAAGGTCTTGGATGTCTTGAAATTACTACAAACTCTACTATGATATACTAGCTCATTCCTTAAATCCTGTGCAGATCCTGACTGTCTCAGATTTATCATTCCACTTCCTGAGTTTTGGTTATTTGTTTAACTGATCTAGCAGACAGGAAAGGCTGTTAAAATCAGAGCCAAAAAAAAAAAAAAGCAGATGTGATAGCAGAGGTGACACCTGCTGGTCCCGATATCGAAGGAAACAAACAAAAAAAGGCCACCGGAAACTGGTTATATGCATACATAAATACTGGATAGAGCAAATGTCAAATTACATCAGGAAAGCAGAGATATCTTTTAGAAAGATTCCTATCGAAAATGATTGAAATTTTTCAAAATTTCTACCGCTTTGGGGCTCTGTCAGTCACATAGTCCAGTTTTGTATTCTTACTAGTTGAATGACCTTCACCTCTCTGTATCCAAGTTCTCCCAGTAAAATGGGACTAATAGCACCTGCTGCCTAAAGATGTTGTGAAAATGAGATATGCTATGTAAAGTGTTAGGAACAATGCCCTAAATGTGTGAGAATTGTTTATCATCTGGGATGTGGAGAGGGCACAGACTTTGAAACTTCACTCTGTCATCTGGTTCCTCCACAGCCCTTTCCCTGCTGTGGGGGCCTGGGGACAATGACAGCACAAGAGGTTCGGGAGCTGCTATGAGCATTCAGTGGTTATGAAAGGTGTTTAGTGCCGTGCTCTAGAAACATGCTCATTCAAAATTAGCTGTTACCAACATTCCAGATAAATAATGCCTTAGTATATCTAAAGTATATTTTATTTAAAATGCAGGAGCAAGCTCACGATTTCCTCACGGCAAGAAGTCAAGGGAAGCTAAAGGAAGGATCTAATGGTATTGATTACTTTATCTAGGAGAATTTGTCTGGGTTCAGCACTGTATGCAATCATTGCTGTAAATACAGCCCTGCTTAGTCACAGCTATTCAAAAGTATAAGGAGACCCCAAAGGTGGGTTCTCTTTCCTTGAAAAAGGAAAACTCCCTCTGAAATTCTTACTAAAGGATCATCGAAAAAAGGATGCCTAGAAGATGCTCTTAAAACTAAATCAATGAATTATAACAAGTGCTTTATAGTTCCAAAGCACTTTCACATGTGACATTAACTCCTCCGACACTCACAGCAACCCTATGAGAAAGGTGGTGTCATTCCCATTTGTCAGAGGAAGAAAGGGAAGCACAGAGAATCTAAGTGACTTGTTCAAAGGTCTTCTATTAGTAAGAGGGGAATCTAGCTCTTTCCTACTTCAAGTTCAGAGCTTTCATTTCCCCGTGCATGGCCCCATGGGATGTTTCTGACGGGCATGTACTTGCTGCATCATAGAGACTATTTCATTTTTCCATGTTTTGTTACCTTATTTGTTTTAGTCATCTTGGCTCTAAATCTCATATCCTTACCTATTATGTCATACATACAATGTGTGTGTGCACATGTGCATGTGTGTATGAATGCACACTCACATACCCATGCATACACATGCTGGGGAACAACTGCATTTTTTTACATTTAATTTCACTTGAAGTGTACTTTTAAAAGATGAAAATCTTAGAGTGAGGTTGAAGACTGATGTGATTCAGCCAAATTTTTGAGTATGCGAAATCACTTTTTTGGACCAAAGCCCGAGAAGTAATTCAGTCCCAAAAGAGGAAAAAAAAAAAAAGGTTTTCCACTTTAAATGAACCATACTTTTTTCCTGAAAATATGATGCAACTTCTTTTATAAAAGAAGAGAATAAGAACTTTTGTTGCTGTGTCCAGCTGCAAATCTGCCTCCCATACTTTTACCCTGCAGCAAAAGGAAGGGACGTCAGGTGACAGATCCCAAATTTCAACTAGTCACACACATTACAGACCTTCTTATCACGATGTCCTCTTGACCTTTTGCCCTTTCCCTACAATGAAGAATGAAACACAGTTTAAATAGAAATGATTCTTATGGGCAATTTTACAAAACAAATAGAAGGCCCAGGCTCCCACCCTCTACGCCCCCACCCCACTTCCCCAGCTTTTCCCGCTGGGCCAGCCTGTTCCCTCTTTCCATGCAGGCAGCAGCTAATAATTAGACCTTTCCCACCCCAGATAATGAGTGTCTGCTTGCCAAAGGCCCTGTTTACTTTAGAGAAAGAGTTTGACAAAGTAAATATTTACCAAAATAACTATAATCAGATTCCCCTTCTAAGAGACCCTTGGAGAAATATTTACGAGAAAGGGCTTCTCAGTGTGGCACCATACTGCCCTGTGGTAGGTAGGGGCTGATCCAAGGTCTGTTCTGGCTCTATTATGAGACCAGGCATATGGCAGTCTTACTCTTAGCCTTTTCGCTTTCATGCTAGGGCACTTTTCACAGAGTACATGAATAATTACATTTACTAGTGAAGCGTCAATTCAAAAATGTGCCAATTTGGGACCACAGAAAAGACTCTTTAAATATTACTGCCTCTAGGAGTAGGAAAAAGCTTTGTGAAGTCAATAAAGAAGAAATTAAAGGCAGGGTTAATTAGCACTCAGAAAATATCATTATTTACAAAAAAAAAATTTTAAGCTTTTAATTAATTAAGCGTTCTGCTTAAAACTAAGTTGCCCTTATATTACCTGTAGATCTGTTATCTGTAAAACTGGGATCTCAGAGCTCAAACACGGTGAGAATCTAAACAGGTGCCCCTGCTTGTTCCCATTATGCACATTAGCCCATGGCCTTCGCACAGCCTGTTAAACAGCTGAATTTGAAACAATAATGGTGCAGGCCAAACGCTAGCCTGAAGGCCTGTCTGTCTTGGGATTTAGCCATTTACATTGATTTTTTTTTTTTACCCACATTTTTTATGAAACACAAATATTTGCCATGGCAACTGGGGTGTCACATGACATGCTGCTACATAAACAGCTTGGAAATCTCTTAAGAGGAATCAGCCCACCAGCGCTGCAAATACAGTGAAAACACCTTGAGGAAGATTCGGGTATTAAAAGATGAAGCTCTTGGAAGAACAGGTAACAGTCTATGAGGTAGACACAGTAGAATTAATTTCTTCTGTGCCACTCTTCAATTCCTCTGTCTTTTTTTTTTTTTTTTTTTTAAATGGGAGCAGCTGTAAACATGACCACATAGGGAAAGCCCAGAAAAAGACACTGCCAGCTGTCTCCTTTCTGTGGTGAAAAGTTTCAATTATCACAAGTCTGTCTGTGGCTCATAAACATAAGAAAGCAAGCTATGAAAATCCAGCATCTTTAAACCAGGAGAATCTCTCAATGAGGATGAACATATTGTACTGTGAGGTCTTAATATTAGAGAATATGAAATTCCTTCTCCTTCCCTATCCAAAGCTGGAGAGCTTGCTTTTTCATCTTATACTTAAAGACAAATGAAATACAACAAACCTCACAATAACATACCCTATGCAACACAAATTTGGGCATAAAGCAATAGCTGTTATATTCCGGACTCTTGGACTCTAGTGGTATAGGTTAACCCAATCATTTAATCTCTCAATAATTTGGCATGATTGAATTTTTTAGACCCCACTGATAATGTCATAGTGGAGTTTACTTGTATAACAATCCCCGCTTTGTGAAATCAAATGCATTCCAGCAATGGCTGAGGAAGTATTTATTTCTATGTGAAATGTTCAATACTATAACGTGTGTATAACCAAAAATCTCGCTGAGAATATTATGAAAAAGAACAATTGGCTAGGAATATGAATACCTTTGATTTTTGTTTCTTGGGACGGAGCTTCACGTCTTCTGGAGTCAGCTGTGGTTTCTCAGTTGTAGCAAAAGGGGCTGTGGATGGAGATGGTGGAAAGTTACTTCTTCCAGAAAGAGAGGCTGAGTCATTGGGTTAGCACTATTGGATTTGCATCCTTGAAAGTCAAATGGCTTTGTCACCCATTGACTATTTGCTACAAGTCTTCTCTGTAACAATTAAGTGAAACATTTGTGATCATTGGCTTCAGGAAAAAAGCAAAAAGCATGGGAGAACAATAACTGTGAGAATATAAGGTCAGCTTTGCAAACTGTTGAAGTGAAAAGACAAATTTTAAAAGCAGGAAAATTAGAGAGTAATATGTGTCTTCTAAAATATTTCATTGTAGGACTCCTTCAAATAGCCATATTCCCCAAGTTCATTTAAAAGGTAAATTAATATAACTAAGTATGATGGACTATTCTATCATATAGTCATTAAAAAAGATGATTCTAAAGAATTTAAATGGCTTGGAGAAATAATACAAGTGAAAAACACAGTAAATATTTTTTTAAAAATTAATTAAATCTATAGGCAAAAAAAATTTTGGAGAACATATCTAGTCTATAGCATCTCGTCCATGTGTAGCATGTAGCCTACATGCTAGACAATTCTTGGGAGAAAAATCACATCCCTCCTGATGCCTGGCATAAAACCCAACTGCCCTTTACAAACAGCCTAAGTCTGACATTCTCAGGGCTGAAAAATCTTTACACTACTCTTTCCGAGAAAGAGAACAAATAATTTATTTGAGTCAACAAATAATTAATTGAGTCAAAGAAATGAGGCTTTTTCAACTGACTTCCTTTTCCACCCCTTTTCTGTTAGTTCTATAGAAATAATCCTAAAATCGTCAGATCAAATACAGCAGCACATTAGTATACAATTTAGAATCTCACCTAAGGGCTTAGTTCACTCACATTGGCCTCAAGTGGGCTATAAGAAATATCTTTAGCCATCTCTTAAAAAGTAGCAGGAATTCCAGATTCTTATCACAAAAAATCACCTCCATAAAGGGGATTTGTTCCTTGTATCTGACTAACCCAGTTTTACCACTTTTCTGGTTTCCCTGGCTTCCAGCTAGCCTCCCTGACTCCGAGAGTGCCCACCACCTTCTCTGAGTGTAGGCAGTTTGGCAATAGTGTATGAAGACTCCATTTTAAGCCTTCATTGTTTTGCCTTGACTTCTGTGCTCTTCTGATCTGTGGTCCACTTGGACTTGGCTCTACCACTTCTGAAAGCCAGTCCACACCTTGTACCCAGGGCTGCTTTGAATACACAGTCACCCATAAAGCCTGTTGTTCCTGTATCTGCAGGCTCAGTACATTTTAAATTTCAGGTTCCTGCAGCCAAATGATATGGTTACGTTCTTATGTTGAAACAAAATAGCAGCTGACAAGTTTTTAAGTGGGCATAATTTACAAAGGATTTTAGTAAAATTGTAATGAAATTTGGTAGGATAAAGATCTCAAAGATTTATAATTTCACATGGATAATCCATAGTTAATAGGATCTCTAAAAATATATATATTTAAGTTTTTCTTAGCTACCTGCAAAAATTCTATTACTAAATTATAACTTCACATAGTCTTGGATTTATGCGATATAGGTCTTTAAAGAATATATCTGCGTCTTTAACAAAACTATATTCAAAGGCACTGCAAATTTTGCCACTCAATTTCCCTTCTGGAAAAATCTGTATAAATTTTGCTAAAGTTAATGTCAGGGGGAAAAAAATTCTTGTCTTTCTGGACAAACCTGTATGCTTCTGTGGCAGTTATTGATATGTGCCTGCCAAGTAGCCATTCCCTTTCCTTCCTTGCTAATGTTAGGACCCCAAAAATACACCCAGCCTCAAGGGGTGCCAGATTTAGCTAAAAAAAAATTTTAAAGGACACATAGTTAAATTGTAATTTTAGATTAACAAGAAATAACATTTTAGTTTAAGTATACACTGAATGTTAAATATGTTTAATAGCCAACAGAGGATAGTTTTCATGAAAGGCTTAGAGCAAGCATAACTTTAACTAAATATGTTTAAGTTAGTATAAATATGTCTCAGATCTTAACCCTAACCCTATCTCTGGACATTCACTTTTTCAGCCTTTCTTGTAGTTAATGGTAGTTCTGTGACCAGTGAGTTGTAAGGGGAAGTCCATCCAGGAGCTTCTGGGAAGAGACTGGTACTACTACTTTCCCCTCTTCTTGCCTACAATATGTACATTAGGGCCTAGATCTGCAGGAGACATCTTAGAGCCAAAGGTGGGAAGCATGAGGATGAAATCAAACAAAATTAGGAGTGTGAAGCAGGAAGAGAGCCCTACAACCCTGTTGATCAGCACCACCAGCCCTGGACTGTCTACTTCTTAATGTGTTATGTGTGAGACAAATGAACCTCATCGTTTAAGCCATTGGTAGTTAGGGTTGCTGATATTTGCAGTCGCGTTTGCATTCCTGACTGGGACCCCTCCCTCTCTCCATTCTTGTTTTATTGCATGTGCTAGGGCCGCAAGGACAGTGTTCCATAGTGGTGGCAGCAGTGGTCATCCTTGAACTGTCTCTGCTTTCAGTGGAGAAACAATGCTTCTAAAGTTTCTCTACTAAGAATATTGTTAACTCAGGGGTTTTAGTCGAAGATAATAATCAGGTTCAGAAAATTCACTTCTACTCTACCCAGAGGTGTTTTCCCCCCTTATCATTAATGTTGAACTGTATTGAATTATTTTTTTCTCATTTTGGCACATATTGAAATGACCATTTTTTCTTTTTTAATCTGTTACTGTGGTGAAATACATTATTAGATTTCTTTAATATTGAACTGCATTACATTCTTCCTTGATCATGATAAATGTAAAAAATAAATACCTCTAACTTTTATTTAGAATGTTTGCCTCTATGTTCCTGAGATTGATCTCCATTTTTTTTTTTTGCACTGTTCTCATCTAGTTTGATATCTAAGTTATAGTAGTTTCATAAAATTAGTTGGTAAGCTTTCCTCCTTTTCTCTTCCTATGGAATAGTATAAAATAAGAATTACCTGATCCTTTAAAGTTGATAAAACTTGCCTATAATAGGCCTGAAGCCTTTTTCCCTCTATCATATTTTTGCGTGTGTGCATGTGTGCACGTCTGTGTGTCTGTTTACAACAGATATTTTTGATTACCAATTCAAATTATCTAATGAAATTATTTTCTTTACATTTCTTATTTTTTCTTGAGTTAATGTTGGCAATTTAGATTTTTCTAGGAAAATTTCATTTCATTAAAAAAAATGTTGGTATAAAGTTACTGTACTACTATTTTTAAAATAGTCTACATATCTGTAGTATCTCTCTTTCTTCATGTAATTAAGTTCTACTATCTTAGAAAATTTCAATATACAATACAGTGTTATCAACTATAAACTATAGTCATTATGTTTTACATGAGATCCTCAGACATTATTCATCTTATAGTTGAAAGTTTGCACCCTTTTTCCAACTTTGTACCTATGTCTCCCTCTACTGTAAGCCCCTGGCAACCTCTTATCTACTCTCTTGTTTCTATGAGTTTGACTTTTTTTTTTTTTTAGTGATACAATGCAGTATTTGTCTTTCTCTGTCTGGCTTATTTCACTTAGCATAATGCCCTCTAGGTCTAGCTATGTTATTGCAAATGGTAGGATCTCCTTTTATTAAGGCTAAATAATATTCCATTACATATATCAATATTTATGCCTATATCTATGTATATCACATTTTCTTTATCCATTCATCTATCGTCAGACACTTAAGTTGTGCCCATATCTTGGCTACTGTGAATCATGCTCCAGTGAACATAGGGTCAGATATCCCTCAGGATAATATATTATTTTTCTTTATATATATTTCAGAAGTGGAATTGCTAGATTTTTATGGTAGTTCTCCTTTTAATTTCTTGAGGACCCTCCATAGAGTTTTCCATAGTGGCTTTACCAGTTTACATTTCCACTATCGGTGTGCAGTAATTCCCTTTTCACCATATCTTTGCTGTCTTTTTGATGACAGCATTTCTAACAGGCATGAGGTGTTATTCCATTGTGGTTTTAATTTGCAATTCCTCGATGATTAGTGATGCCGAGTACTTTTTCATGTTCCTATTGGCTATTTGTTTGTATTCTTTGGAGAAAAATGTCTGTTCAGGTTATTGGACCATTTTTTAAATTATGATATTTATTATTTTGCTATTGAGTTGTGTGAGATTTTTGTATATTTTGTATATTAACCCTTTATCGGATAGTAGTCTGCACATATTTTATTCCATCCATAGGTTGCCTTTTCATTTTGTTGATGGTTTCCTTTTGCTGTGCCTCAGTGTTTTAGTCTGATGTAGGCTCACCTGTTTATTTCTATTTTTGTTGCCAAATCCAAAAAAGTTATTACCAAGACCAATGTCAAAAAATCATTGCCAAGAACTTACCTCTTACACTTTCTTCTAGGAATTTTATAGTTCGGATCTTATGTTCAACTCTTTAATAAATTTTGAATTAATATTTGTGTATGATATAGGATGGGGTCCAGTTTCATCCTTTTTAATGTGGCTGTCCTATTTTTCCAACATCATTTATTGAAGAGAGTAGTCTTTTCATATGGTATATTCTTGGATCCTTTGTTGAAAATCAATTGATCATAAAAATATGGGTTTATTTCTAGGCTTTCTATTATGTTCTATGGATATATGTGTCTGTTTTTGTGCCAATACCATACTATTTCAATTACTATAGTTTTGTAATATAGTTTGGAATCAAGAAATGTGATGCGTCCAGCTTTGTCCTTCTTTCTCAAGACTGCTTTTGTTATTTAGGGTCTCTTGTGGTTCCATATGAATATTAGGATTTTTTTTCTGTTTCCGTGAAAAAAAAAAAGCCTTTGGAATTATAACAGGGATTGTACTGAGTCAGTAGATTGCTTTGGGTAGTATAGCCATTTTAACAATAGTAAGTCTTCCAACATGGAACATCTTTCAATTTATTTGTGTCTTCTTCAATTTCTTTCATTAATATTTTGTTGTTTTCAGTTACAGACCTTTCATCTCCTTTGTTAAACTTATTCCTAAATATTTTGCTCTTTTCAATGTTATTGTAAATGGGATTATTTCCTTAATTTCTCCAATAATTCATTGTTAGTGTAAAGAAATGCAATTTCTGTATATTAATTTTGTATCCTGCAACTTTACTGAATTCATATATTCTAACCATTTTTTTGGTGGTGTCTTTAAGGTTTTCTATATATAAAATAATGTCATCTGAATAGACAATTTTACTGCTTCCTTTCTGATTTAAATGCCTTTTTCTTGCCTAATTGCTCTGGCTAGGACTTTCAGACTTTATTCACTTTTATGTGGAACAAAAGTGGCAAGAATGGGCATCCTTGTCTTGTTTCTGATCCTTGAGAAAAAGTTTTTAGTTTTTCATCACTGAGTATAATGTTAGCTGTAGGCTATCATGTTATGTTGAAGTACTTTCCTTCTATATCCAATTTGTTAAGTTTTTATCATGAAAGTATGTTGAATTTTGCCAAATGCTTTTTCTGCATCTATTGAGATGATATGATTTTCGTCCTTAATTTTTTTAATGTGTATTGTATTTATTGATTTGCATACATTGAACCATCCTTGAATCCCAGGAATAAATCCCACTTGGTCATGGTGTATAATCCTTTTAATGTGCTGTCAAATTCAGTTTGCAAGTATTTTGTTGAGGATTTTTGCATCTATGTTCATCAGGTATATTGGCCTGCAATTTTCTTTGCTTGTAGTGTCCTTGTCTGACTTTAATATGAGGGTAATGCTTGTCTTATTAAATGAGTTTTGAAGTGTTCCTCCTTTTCCATTTTTTTGGAGAAATTTGAGAAAGATTGGTATTAACTTTTCTTTAAATGTTTTAGTATGCCGAGTTTCATTGGTCAAAAGGAAAATTTGATTTATCCTTTGACTCATTGGTTTTTCAGGAGCATGTTGTTTAATCTGCACACATTTGTGAATTTTCCAGTTTTCTTTTTACAATTGATTTCTAGTTTCATACCACTGCGATCAGAAAACAAGGTTGGTATGATTTCAATTGTCTTAAAAATTTATTAAAATTTGTCTTAATTTATATTTCTCTAGTGACTAATGATGTTAAACATTCATGTATCTATTAACCATCCACATATATTTTTTGGTAAAATGTATGTTCAAATCTTTTGTCCATTATGTTATTGTATTGCTTATTTTCTTATTATTGAGTTTTGAGAATTCTTTATATTTTCTGGATAAAAATTATTTGTTAAGTATATGCTTTGAAATATTAACTTCCAACTTGTAGCTTTTCTTTTCATATTTTTTAATATTGGCTTTCAAATGGGAGAATTTTAAATTTGATGAAGTTCAATATGTTTTTTTCCTCATAAATTATGCTTTTGGTGTAGTATATAAGGAATCTTTGCCTAACCCAAGGAAAGATTTACCCCTCTTTGTTTTATTCTAAAAGTTTTATAGTTTTAGGCTTTATATTTATTTCTACTATCCATTTTGGATAAATTTTTGTATATGGTGCAAGGTTTGGGTCAAGATTCTATATACATCTATCTTTAATTGCTCTAGCACCATTGGTTGAAAAGATTATCTTTTCTCCATTAAATTACCTTGGTACCTTTGTCAAAAATTATCTGACTATGTTTGACAAAATCCAGTATCTTCTTATGATAAAAACTCTCAGTAAAGTGGTAATAGAAAGAACATAACTCAATATTATAAAGGCCATATATGACAAACCCACAGCTAACATCATACTCAACAGTGAAAAGCAAAAAGCATTTTCCTGAAGATCAGGAACAAGTCAAGACTATTCACTTTTACCACTTTTATTCAACATACTGTTGGAAGTCTTAGTCACAGTAATCAGCATAAAAGTCGAGGCAAAACTAACCTTGATACTAAAACCTAATGAAAACATTACAGAAAAGGAAAATTTAGGCCAACTTCACACATGAACAAAAATGGTCAACAAAATATTTGCCAATGAAATTCAATAAACATAACCAGGGTGATATGTCACAGCTAATTGACTTATCTCTCAAATTCATAGAGAATAAATAGAGGTTTGGTGGGAGTGGCTAAACCAGATTTAAATGAGAATTAGAGTCTCATAACATAATGCAAAATGTCAGAGTTTCTACTGAATATCACTAACCATGCCAAGAACCAGGAAAATCTCAGACTGAATGAAAAAAGACAATAAATAGATACCAACACTGAGATGATAGAGATTTTAGAATTATCTGATATGATTTTAAAGCAGCCATCAAAATGCTTTCCCAATTACAGACACACTTGAAACAAATGACAAATATAAAATCTCAGCAAAGAAAAAGAAAGTCTCCACAAAGAAATAAACATATAAAAAAGAGCCAAACTGAAATTTTAGAACTCGAAAATACAATCCCCTAAATACAAAACTCAGTGTACGAGCTCACCAGCAGAATGAAGGGGACAAAGGAATCAGTGAACCATGAGATAGAAAAAAAATAGAAATTACCCCATCTGAACAAGAGAGAAAACAAAAGGAAAAAAAAAGTAAATGAAACCTAAAGGACCTGTGGGATTATAACAAAAGAACTAAAATTTATATCATAGTAGTCATAGAAGGAGAGGGAATAGAAGGCAAAGCTGAAAAAAGCTACTCAAAGAAATAATGGCTGAAAGCTCCCAAAATTTGGCAGAAAAGAAACCTATAGATTCAAGAAGCTGACGCAAACCCAAACAGGATAAAACCAAATAAAGCTATACCAAGACATAGTTAAATTTCTGGACATTAAAGAAAAAGAGAAAAAATTTTGAAAGCAAGCAAGAGAAAAATAACTGGATTTCTCATCGGAAAACATGGAGGCCAAAAGGAAGTGGCACAACTTTTTAGGGCTAAAAGAACCATCAACCCAGAGTTTTCCATCTAGTGAAAATGTCCCTTAGGAATAAAAGAGGATATCAAGACATTATAAGATTAAAAAAAAAAATGAAGACTATTTGTCACTAGTATACTGACACTAAAAGAATGGCTTAAGAAAAGTCTTTAAATAGAAAGGAAATAATAAAAGAAGGAATCTTAGAACATCATGAAGGAAGAACATAGTAAGCAAAAATATGGGTAAAAACAATAGGCTCCCATTTTCCTCTTGAGTTTTCTAAATTATATTTGATAGTTGAAACAAAAATTATAACACTGTCTGATGTGGTTCTAAACATATGTAGAGGGAATTAAACATGCAAGTACCATAAGTTCTAGCAATTATACTCCTAGGCATTTATGTTTATAGAAATTTTATACATAGTAGCCAAAAATGGAAACAATCTATATGTCCTTCAACAGGTGAATGGTTTAATAATTGTGGTACATTCATACAATGGAATAATAGTCAGCAATAAAAATGAACAAACTACCAATATAAGGAACAACCTAGATGATTCTCTAGAGAATTTTACTGAGTATAAAAAGCCAATCCCAGAGGTTATGCCTCCATTTATCTAACATGCTTGAAATGATAAAATTATGGAAATGGAGAACATATTATTGGCTGCCAGGGATTAAAGGAGTGTGGGGGGAAAGGGGAGTGGGCATAATTATAAAAGGACAACATGAGAAATCCTTATGGCAAAGAAATGTTTTGTATCTTGATTGTATCACTACCCTGGTTGTGATATTGAACTAGAGCTTCGCAATGGGTTATTTTGGGGAAACCAAGTAAAGAGTGCAAGGGGTCTCTCTATTTCTTAGAACTGTATGTAAATCTATAATTATCTCAAATTCAAAGGTTTAATTTAAAAAAAGACACAGTAGGAATATGAAATGCCAATCCACTGACTAGGAAAAATTATTTGCAATTCATATAACTGATAAAAGATTAGTATCCAGAATATATAGCGAATTCCTATAAATAACTAAGAAAAAGAAAGACAATGTACTTTAAAAAAAACAGGTTAAAGTCTTAACTCACTTTAAAAAGAAGATAATCAAATGACCAATACACATCAGAAAAACAGCTCAAATTTATTGGTAATCATGGAAATAGAAATTAAACCCACAAAGAAATACCACAACAGACCTGTTAGCATAACTAAAATTAAAAAACAAACTAACTTGAAATATCAAGTGATGACAAAAATATATTTTATCTGTAATTTTCATCTACTGCTAGCAGGAAAATAAATCAGTATAACCACCTTGGAGAACTGTTTGGCAATATCTATTAAATCTGAGCATATGTATACCCTAGGTCTCAGTAATTCTACTTTTTGATATGTATCCAATAGCAATGCATACAACGTGCATTAAAAGATGTACAAGAATGTTCATAGTAGTATCATTCCTAATAGTTCTATAACATAAACCACTGAAATTCCCACCAACAGTAGAATGAATACAAAACTGCAGCACATTCATATTCATTCCTACAGTCATATGTATTTTTCCTTGATGCCTGTCTTTCCCTCGCTCCTATCCAACAGCCAGTCCTCATGGCTCCACCTCCAAAACATAACCTGAATTTGTTCACTTCTCTTCATGTCCACTGATACCATCCTCTTCAAATCCACCATCATTTTTCACCTGATTTACCACAATAGCCTTTTAACTAGTCTTCTTGCTTCCACTCACGCTCCCCTATGATTCATTATCTGTAAAGCAGTCAGAATGATCTTATTAAAACAGAAATCAGATCACCTTATCCTCCTGTTTAAACCTTTCGGTGTGTTCTCATTATAATTAAGATTAAATCCAACTCCTTATCATGGTTTGAAAGGCTGCCATGCTGGTTCTGGTGTAGCCTAAGATGTTTAAAAAGAAAGAACCTAAGATATACTGAATGGGTTAAACAAATTAAGAGCTTATTTTCCTCTCACACAAGAGTCAAAAAGAAGATAGTTCCAGGTTGTCAGGGTACCTTTGCCAGACTCAACATGGAGTTCTATTTCCAGCATTTAGAGTGCTTGCCCATCATGTCCACATTCCAGCTAGTAAGAGAGAGGAAAGGAAAAGGGGAGACCATGCTCCTTCCTTCTTAAGGACACAGCCAAGAAGTTTCCTTTTCCACTTCTGCTTACATTCTTACTGTCCAGAATCTGCTCATATGGCACAATGAGCTGAAAGGAATCCTGGGAAATGTATGTAGTCTTTAGCCAAGCTGACATGTGCCCAACCATGACTGTGATTACTGTGGAAGTAGGGAAGAATGAATTATGAGGACAACAACTCATAGTGTCTGCTCTAGCCTACATCATGTTACCTCTCTCTACCTCTCCAGCCTCATTTCCTCCCTCTCTCTCCCTTGCTCTTGGCCCTCCAGCCATGCTAGCCTTCAGGCTCATTCCCTTCTTAGTCCTCAAGGCTTTTATACTTGTGCTATCCTATGTCTGGAAAGCTCTTTCCTAGATCTTTAAGTAATTGGCTTCTTCTTATCATTTAGGTCTAAACTCAAGCCTCATACATCTTCTGAGAGGTATTCACTGACCCTTCTCTCATAAGCGAAGTAACCACCTACTTATCACTCTCTAACCCATTTTGTTTTATTTTATTTCTAGGGCCTATCACTAGCTGAAATTCTCATTTGCTTACCTGGGATGTTAAGTACCATGAGAGCATGTTATCTGATTTATTCTCTATTGGATCCCCAGCACCTAAATGCTACCTCGGATAAAGCAAGCATTCAACAGATTTCTGTTGAACAGATGAACTAATTTAACCAAAACCCCTCATTTATAACTGGAAAGCTGAGACCCAAAGAAAATAAATGACTTGCCGCTAGGCAGTGGATTCCCTGATCGGTGCTTTTCTTGAATTCCCTGTTTTATTCATCCAGTGTCCTCCTCTCTGAAGTCTTCTTCTATTATTTCACCCTTCAGTAATCATTATTACGAACTCCTATAGCACTAGACTTTAACATTCATTTGGTTTTTAGTCTATGCTACTTTGTATTGTTATTTATCTTTATCATATCTAGTTCTCCCAACCAAGCTGCAAGCCCCTTAAAAGTCCTAACCTTCTAATGCACAGAGAACACTGGCCCCCAGTAGGTATTCTACAAAGAGACTAACATTATTTCATTCAGTAAAGTGAAACTCAGAATCATTATGACTTTCCTCTTGTCCTATTATTGAAGATAAGAATTGGATACTAGAAGACTAGATTTGTGTGGGAGGTGATTTCTGTGTATTCTCAACTAAGCATCAGGCAACACTGTCTTACCAGCAGTTGGAACCTTATGTGCTTCATCAAAATTATGCAGAGGAGCCGCTTTGGGTATAATGGGTGGATTCTGAAAGGCAATCTTTGCTGTTGGTGGAATCAATCCTCGTTCTATCATACTTAAAATCCCTTAAAAAGAAGGTTAGAAGAATATGAGTCTAACACCAAGCATTTCCCCAAAGACTGAGCTCTATAAATTTCACAAGTGCAACTTATTCTATTCATTATCTTATTTGTGAGAGTACATCTAGTGCCTTAATTCTTTGCAGGAAAAATAGCTACAGTGCCTGTTCATTTAAGCCTAATGCTCTAACCTGAGAATAAATGGCATTTCCACGGCAGTAATATGAAATAAACTTGTACTATGATCATTTCATTTTAAGGTAGAAATATAATTTCAAGGCAAACTAAAACTTCTTTATACTTATAACATTTTCAGTTATCGATACTATTGTTGTTCCTTTTAAAATTCAGAGAAATCAGGTACATTGTCTTAATAACTGAGATCTTTTGTTAAGAAAGAAAGTCTGTGTGCTTGAAACCATGCCTCTTGTTATAATGAGTCATATTTTATAAAAGTTATTTTTAGACATTTCTCATGTCACCAGAAGATGTGAAGGCCTAAATAGTTTACTTTAGTGTAACATGGTTAGTATTAATGCAACTAATTTACAATTCCTAGAACTCATACTGTGTTAGCATGGCTGGTGCCAAGGCTTTTTAAGGACAAGAGACATTGTTAAATAAATAAGCAAATGAATAAATCAATGAATAAATGAATAATTGAACAATGCTTGCTGTTAGGGGCAAAACTTCCATTAAGGTGGATCTATTGTATTAAAGCCAGAAGCCCAGAAACTCAGGAGGTACTTGACATAAACTTATGATAGGGCTTTAGCTTCTTGTTGCTCTCATATAATAAGAAGAAAAGTAAAGAACTCTGGGTCTCAGTGAAATCCTAGAATGCAAACTGTACCAAGCTGGATTAAGCTGAGGAGGTTGGCATACGTTCTAAGAGGGACAAATATTGCTTCCATTTGCCGTATGACCTCTAATGACTAGAGTATGTTGTTATCTAATAGTATTAAAGGAATTCAGAAGAATGACCACTGAGGGACTGGTGAGCTGAAGAAGACTTCACTTGTAAAATGATTCCACAGAGAAATTTTCAGCTTATTTACTGCAGAATCACCGGGAGCATGGGGTGGGGTGGGGTAGGGCGGGGGGACACTATTTCTTATTATAAATAGCAATTCCTGGGCCCCATCCCAGATCTGTTCAAGTTTCTGAGGTCAGGGCCTGGGAATCTGCATTATTGAAGCCTCCAGGAGATACTTATTATGTGCCTAAAGTTTGAGAACCACTAGAATTGAGGTCCAGTAATTTACATTTTAAATAAGTGCTCTAGATCCATTTTTTGTAACCATGAAATTTAAGAACTGCTGATCCAGGGTATAACTCTTCAAGTCCTTTTTGAAATCAGTACTTCAATTTTAATTTTTATAACATCAGATTTAACTGCTTTAAAATATTAAGACTAATTCTTTGTCCTTACAAATATTTTCCACCTATAAATATCAAATTCCACTTCTAAGAACTATGCCAGTTTTTCAGATATGTAAAATACGGCTCCTTCTCATTCAGTATATTTTTATTACTAGAGTGACTTTCATTCTCTGAAAATCCCAAAGAATATAAGCATGATTTTAACCCTTGCTTTAACGTAGATTGAAGCAATTCACTTAATTTTAGACAAAACACATATGTATATGCATTTACCATTGGAAGGAAAAAGTTAAGATTTTGGAATAAGCAAGAGAGACTAATAGATACATTTTCATCGAAATGCTGGAACTTAGGGAGATTATCTGACCCTATATTCACCTTTGCTTTGGTTAGACTATTTTATAATTCTATAGAGATTAAAGTTAGTTTATAGAAAACTGAAAGCAATGCAAATAATTCTTGTTCATACACATGCCGATAAATTCTGTCACATGGAGGAACAATTCTTTTCCCAACCCCCAAAAGCCAGTTTTGCATCTATTTGTAAATTTATTACAGCACCTCACAGCGAACCAAGCCCAAGCATTTATTTTCTTGTCTTCCACAGTTGAAGTCAAAGTGGAAACATAACTTCCTTGACTGTTTTTCTAATTTTAATATTACTCCCTATTAACTTTGTGTTTCGTTTTTCCCTTTGGTTCATTTCTGGCTGGTAAGTTAGTTATTCTTTGTTGGTAGCTAAAATGATGATCTATGTAAATGGATTAATGTCTTATAGAAATCTCTACTCCCTGTTGAGGGAGAGACAATAGAGAATATAGTTCGTTAGCCTTTTGTTTGTCTATTTGTGTATTTTGAGTTCAAATCATTAGGAATTTCATGCCCATAAGGAAGGAGAATAACTCTTTGATATGTGGATCATTAAGTTTTTGTGTTGTCATGTTTATTTTTTGTCTGTGGCTGAAATTGTAGAATGGAAACTATAAGCTTTCTCTGTAGCTATATGTGTATCTGTAACTCAGAAAGGCCTTTATTTCTCACTGTGAGTGAATATAGAATGTTTTTCTGTCTCCAAATGGTATTAATGAATTAGATTGTAAAGTTTCTTAAAGAAATTCTATTCTAATTGACTTATAGAGAAAAATAAGTGCTTACAGAAATGGAATACTGCTAAAATTCCTGGAAAATAAGGAAATCAAATTTCTAATACTTTAAATGTGCCTGGTCTCACCTCCCAAACTCAGAAACTCTCATTGAGTCTTCTTACTTTTAACTGGAAATATTGTTATTTGCATAGTTCCAAAAGAATCTGTTCTCCTTTTACTAGGATATAATTGGAAAAATCACTTATGCGACCAAGACCTGGAATTTCATATTTAAGAATAATGCTTATTAATCAGATATGATAAGTCACTTTTAAAGAACTAAGGTTTACTTTATGGTGCACTACCGACAAAGCCCTCCCAGAAAAGCTGGCCATGCACACAGTTCACAGGATTTCCACCCTTATAGTGATAAGGAAGGTTACTTCCTGGCAGGCCCAAAACTTCAGTATATTTTTCTAATACTTAGAAGAGAGGAATTTATCCAAATTTATAGGTCCTGCAGTTGAAATCTGGTTGACAGAGTTTTTTGGGCTTGATTTCCTAGCCTTCAGACAGTAAATAACAGAGGATTTTTAAAGTTCAATCTGACACTCCTTATGAAAATTTCCAGTAGAGCCAATTTGAAATGGCCTATATGGTCAATTAACATTCTTGCTGCCCCTATGTACAGAATCAGGCCAAACCTAATGAGACCAACTTTATTTTGTGAATAAGTTTTTGAGATAGTTTTGATCATAATGAAAGAAGATTGTAAGAAAAAAAAATTTTAAGTTTTGGAATAAGCAAGAGTTTACTAGATACTTTTTCAATAGAATGCTGGAGCTACCTGCCAAGGATTATCTGAACCTAGTGACTGACTAGGCTATTTTATAACTATAGAGATTCAGTTTAACTTGTAAAAAATTGATAATAATGCAAATAATTATATCTACAGACATGTCTTGTGTAGGAACACCCCTTTCTCTCATGGAAAAGCCAGTTTTGCATCCATTTACAAGTTTATTTCAATATTCTGGATTTACAAATGTGTGTTCTCTTTGGAGTCTCCTGTAAACAAGTTGTGACATCTTACAGACGCCCTCTTTTAATTGGTAAGTTAAAATCTTTGACATGTATTCATTTTACATTTGTATGAGTAATAATTTTATATGTTTTAAAAAAATCATTCTTTAATACCATCATCTTATTAAACTTTCATAACACGCTTACTTTATTGTTGAGTAGATTAGGAATTGACAGTTTATTCCGTCTCTTATTCAGCCAATATTTTTTAAGTGCCTAATATGTATCAGGAACTCTTCTGGGGGTTAGGGACACAGTGGTGAACCAGCGAGGCCTCACGGAGCCTCCAGTAGTGGAGAAGGCATTAAATAAATTCACAAATAAATATGTAATTACAAACTGTGATAATCTATGAAGGAACAAGACAGATGCTTGAAGAAATGACTTTTACAAGCAGAGGTAACGGCACTGGTGAGGGCCTGACATGAAGATGTGGTTGTTCTGATAAAGAAGAGAGAGAAGACCCATGTGGCTGGAGCGTAGAGAAACCGAAGTGAGATGAGAATGGAGGTGACAGCCAGGTCAGGTAAGCCCTGTTAGTAGAGTTTAGATTTTATTCTAGATCAGAAAACAACTTGCCAGAGGTCACGAAGAGCCTGAATTAAAAATGTGGCTTGCATACTATAAGACTTATATTCTTAATCATTTTTTAAAAAGCTTTCTTTTTGCATTTAGCAAGATAATTCAAGAAAGAGTGGACAAGTTTGCCCTGCATTTTCCAAAATGATTCTTTCTTCTGGATATAGTTAATCTTTCACCCCATGCCGAACTTGTATAGACCTAAGAAAAGGCTTAAATGACATTTAGAGCATCAGGAATACGTTAAAAATCTAAACGCTGTGTCCACATTTCTTTGGCGTGAGCTTTCCTAACATATGAATTACCTTGAACAATACCAGGCATATGGCAAATATTCAATGAATATATGTTGATTAATTGGCTGATTAATTACAAATATTATGGTAGCCATATATTCTCTGGCAGATAATTGAAAGATGAAAATGTAATTTTTTTTGGTCTGGACCAAGCTGCCATGTTTCTAGATTTACCTCTGCTTTGTAGCAATTTTTTTGTTGTCTATTGCTGAAACAAGCATTGATTGATTCATTCATTCAGTAACTATTTCATTCACACTAATTGATCCAGGAAGAACATAAGGTGGTACTAAAGCAAGAAACAGAAACTGCTGATATTCTTCAGTATTCTCAGAGAATAAATATTATGTAAACTAACTAAAAGCATACATGGCAAAGATTTCTGAACAATGATGGTTCATTCATAACTCGGAAAGTAATAGTCACAGTTGTAGAAAGATTAACAAGCTAAGAGACTTATAATGATGCTGGATTCTCTCAAGTTTTGCTATCCCTCCAGTGCCAAGTCATCACACAGAGGACACAGGAGCTATAAAATGAAGGACTCTGAATCTCCAGGTGCCAATAGAACCCTTGGGAACCAACTCTAAGTCCAAAATACCTCTAGACAACAGGTAGAAAGTGATATAGAAATAATTAAACACCAGCTCACTTGGTTATATTTTAGATATGAAAGGAGATCCACTTAGGCATTCTTTAATACTTCAGCTAGTTAAATTAAGTAGCAGGGATAAGTAAAGAGGTTATACTTATGATAGTCCTTAGTTATTCATTCACATTCATTCTTTTATTTGCTTATTTGTTCAACCAACATTTAGTATCCACAAAATGCCATATACAGTTCTAGGCACTGGGGACACTAAAATAAAGATAATATAATCTTTTGTTTAAAAACTGGATATCTACTAGCTTCACAAAGACTAGAATTCACACTAAGACATGCATAGTTTAAATGCTAACTACATCAATTTTGGCTTCATATTTCTGCATAACAATATTTTGAAATAAAAAAAATTTAAATGTTACCAGAGATAGCATAGGAAACTATCTGCTCAGAAGCTTAAACCTTTCTAATAATATCACTTAAGCACAATACTTTTAATATATAATAACACCAACATCTAAATCAATATTAAATCTGTAGAATGATAGATTTTAGAAGTGGAAGGGACTCTAGCGATCATCTAGTCCAATCTTCTTATTTACAGAGGAGGAAACTCAGGCCAGAGAGAGCATTTGACTCATCTGAGGTCACCCAGGAGAATTAGTGGCTGAACCAGAATTCAAACTCAGGCCACCAATCCCACCTCAATGCTCTTCCCCTTACATTCCTAGACACATGAAATGATTATTGAATCACTAACCTTTACTGGCATCCGATTGTAAGACTGGTAAGGGGGTAAAATAGGGATTTGTGCGATGAGAAGCAGGCAGAACTGTGAGGTTGGTTATGGTGGACCCTTTAATTAACTTCTGAAACTTCACCTAGATGATCAAAAATTTGTTTTCAGCAGATATTTTTGCTTTCAAAATGAACAGTTTTCTTGTAAACAATAAATAAGGTTATGAATACTTTCATTAAGTTTTAATAAAGTAGCAATATCAGCTCTAATTTTATTGCTCATGAGTACCCTGTGCTATTGTCTACTGTCAGGAGTTCGTGTAATTTAAAATAGTTAATTAAATCCAATTAACATGTTGTGATTTCCTCTATGCAAAGTCAGTACAGTAGTTAATAAAGGAACATTAAGATTTTGTTCAATTTTAATGACTACAATATAAAAGTGCTAAATCCTGGCAGAAGAGGTTTTGAATACAGCAAAGTTTTGTACAGGAAAATTTCCTAGGAAATACATATTAGAGTTTTGAGGATTAAAAAAGAAAAACTTGGGAGAATTTAAAGATAATGTAGCAGTCAACATTAACAGGTTAAAGATGAACTCTGAGTAGACTCTTGCAGATTTCAGAAATGGTTAAAAAGACATGATGTCTAGATCAGTTACAATAGATGATTACTTTTCTTAAAGTCATAAAATACTTTTATTATAGTTATGAAATATGAATTGTTGCTTATTAAATGCTTTCTAGGTTTTAAAGATTACATGTATTGCATATAAATCACATTTAATTATATAGCCCAAGTACAATATTTTTTACCTTTATTATTGGAGGTTATGAATTACCTGGGCCCTCTCAGCAGGGAAGATGCAATTGTTTGGTATTTCTAGACTGATTTAAATTTTCAAGTCACTTTGCAAACATTAATTAATTTGCATAGCTTCCAAGGGAACTAGGTAATGGTTTGCTGTTTAACTAATAAAGAACCAAGACAGAAAGGTCAGTAGATTTGTTTCAGGTCATACAGTATAATAGATATACACAGACACATACACTTAAAAGTATACTAATATACAATTGTTATTCAGTTTTAAAATCATTCTGTTTGAAGATTAATCTTATTTCACATTGGTGAAATTTGCCACTGGAATTGGTTGTACTGTGTCTTATTGCTCATTGAAGTCATGATGATCTTAAAGAAGTAGAAAGAGAAAGTTCCATCAAGCTGGGGGAAGAAAATCACTTGACGAAATAAATATCTATTGGCTGAAAAACGTCTGCGAGAACAAAGCTTTTCAGTCCCTGCTGCCAGGATGTAATACTTAAGGAAAATTATAAGACACTACTGTCCCACGGACACTGAACCATTTGGTGACATTTGGTGAGGACAGTTTAAAATGACTATAAATAGGATTTTGAACAGGAAAGAGAAGACTGTAAGTACAATCTGCTTCCTTCCAGGTGAGTTGGAAGAGGAAAGGGGATGCTAGAGGCCCTGTCTTGCTGAGAGTAGGCTGATAAGCACGTGATGCTGTCATGGAACTTGGGTCTTGCTGATCTGCCTTGGTCTCTTCATCTTCAGCTCTCCCCTCCCTGCCTCACCTTCAGACAAGAGTAGCTTCTGAGATCCCCTCCTAATCAAAGAGGCTGAGATAATCACTCAATGTGCTGTACTCCAAATGCAGTACATATATAGCTGAGGATATTCAGTATCAAAAATGGCGGGGTTTCCACTTATCTGATTGATATCAGGGTCAGAGAGGCAAAGGTAAATTGGAGGAAGAAAAATTCAACTTAAGTAAAATTGTCAAGCACTGTAAAGATGTAAAATATAGGTTTTGGCAGTGTCAGGGCATACAGTATAATTCATCAGGATTTTCTGAAAGCCTTTGACAAACTACACCTGACAAGCTGCTCTTGAAAGCTAAAAGTAGCAGCATCCAATATAAAACACCATGTAAAATATGACACAAAGGACAGGGCAGAAGGCAGATGATATTCGGATTCTGTCAGGCAGTCAGCACATTCATAATGCTTGTTTTTAAATTTTTTATATTGCATCAGTCTCAACAACGTAAAAACCAGACCCAAAGGCTATGTCAAGAAAGGTAGTGTGTGTGTGTGTGTGTGTGTAGAGGTGTGGAGGGTTGTACTTGGGAGGTGACATCCTGGTGACAGTGTCGCTGGATGTGAAACCTGAGCTCTCTCTCCTGTCCCATTCCCATGGTAAGGATAACCACTTCTGCACACACTTGGCTGGAAGGAGAAGGAATGAAACGACCTTCAGCATTTACTGAGCACTTACTATATCACACTAACTTTAATACAATAAGCATTAAATTTCACGAGCAATGAAAAAGCTGAGGGCTATGAGAGTACAGAAGAGGGATTAATTAACTCTGCCTCTTGGTATGGCAGAAGGCTTTGCAATAACACTCAACCCTGGCTGCATGTTAGAATCACTCAGGGAGCTTTTTAAAAATACTGCTGCCTGGGCCCCAACCCCAGGCCATTAAATCCAAATGGCTGGGCTGCAGCCTGGGCCTTGGTATTTTTATAAAGCTCCCCAGGTGCTTCTGATGTGCAGCCAAGGTTGAGATGTACTGCAGGAAGTGATCTTTAAATCGCGCCTTAAAAGAAGCATTGAATTATGTCACGTGGAGAAGAGGATGCAATTACAAGTAGAAATGGTGGCGACAAAGAAAAGAGCGTACAAACGCGTGAAGATTTCATGGAAGGTGAGGAGCTCTGTGTGGCTAGAGTGTAGTGCATGTATCAGGAAGACGGGGTGGGGGATAAGACTGGAGGGAGAGGTTGAGATTAATGAAATTAAAGATGCCAGCTTTATGAATGTTTTGATTGTCTAAAAGAAATCGAATATCATCTGCTTCTGTCTACTCCTCTATGTCATGCTATATTTTACACTGGAACCATGTTTTGGAGTTCGTATAATATGGAATATCATATTATAAAAGAAATCATATTTTAAGTAGAACAATGTTTCTTATATCTAGTACTTTATTACTATTTCCAAAGCTATAATTCAGAATTCTATCACTTTATGCCTAGATCTATAATAGCTTAAATTTTTTTCAATATTTAAAAAATACAGAAACGCTTAAAGAAGAAAACAGCAATTACATTCCTGTCAACCAGAATTAATCATTGTTAATATCTTGGTGTATTTGCTTCCAGTGTTCTCAAACAGGAAAAACATTTTACTTTATTGTTCTGGTAAAAATGATATATGTTCATTATAAAGATTCCAAATAATGCAGAAAAAGACAAAGATAAAAGTTTAAGAAACTATGCTAAATATTACATGACCTATTATTATCCCTGACATCTCTGGAATGATTGATAGATAGCTTTACAAAAATAAGGTTTATATTACATTATTAAACTTAATTTGACATGAATTTAATAGGAGGGGAAATGGCTGAATGAAACCCAACATTATTATTAAACCTCAATAAATATTTCTTTACCACAAGATTTCTGTGAGCTAAAAAAAAAAAAAAAGATTCTTCTGCAAGGGCTGTCCAGTTTTTTCTTTAGGGGCCAGATAGTAAATATTTTAGGCTATTCAGGTCCACTGTGGTAGCTGGAAAGTAGCACAAACAATATGTAAACAAACAGGTGCAGTTATGTTTTGAGTAAAACTTTACTTTAAAAATACCAGGTAGCCCTCCGGCAGTAGTTTGTGGACCCCTCGTCCTTAGTAATATAAAGGTGATTATGAACAGTTAGATTTTTTTTTACCACGTTTTATCATAAATAACATATTCCAGCTTCAAAAGATGAGAACATTAGAACTCTCTTGCTACTCCCGTCTTCTCTCCCTCATGTCTTAATTCTTGATACTATTGATTTTACATTGTCCTGACTTATAATAGTCACATTCAATTTTGAAACCTTAATTACTATGATATTTTTAGTATTAGTTCTACATGTAAATGGATCCAATGCATACCAACAGTCCTTTTGTCCTGGCTTCTCTATGCTTGAGCTCTTTATTTTGACTGATTTCTTAAGAGCCTCGCTTTGGTTATCAAGCCGTTTTTAAAAAGTGTTTATGGGTATTTTACTTCTCTGCAAGAAGTGCACCATTGCAAGCAATGCACCATTGTCTTATACAGTGAATATTGTGAAATTGATGCCAACCTGATTTTTTACTCTTTGTAGGTGATTTTTCTTTCTGCCTGGAGGTCTGAGGTATTCTTTGTCTTTGAAGTTCAGGTGTTCAATTTAGGAAGCACCTGTATGTTGAATATTCTAAATCAAATTTTCCTGGATTTCAGTATTGAGTATTTTGTTTTGTTTTGTTTGTTTTTGTTTTATTTTGTTTTTCGTTTTTTGGGTTTTTTTTCACCTACAGATTTAGTTCTTCGCTTCTGAAAAAATTTTCTTACATTATATCATCTGATACATATTCTCTTCGATTTGCTGGGTTCTTTGTTTTAGAGACACCAGATGCCATTAAATGTTGGCTCCTCCTTATCGTTTATATTGTGATACCTTACTATTCATTCTCTCCTGGTTCCTTTTAGAACAGATCACCCTGAATTTTAACTGAGCACATGACTATCCAGTTATAGACTACATGTACCCTGCAGCAAAATGTGGACATGTGACCAAATTCAGCCCAATAAAATGTGAGCAAAAGTGATAAATGTAACCTCTGGGCCATCTGAGCCATCTCCTTAGATTGCTTGCCCTATCTTTATCCTTCCTATGGGCTGAAACATGGGTGTGGAGAGGAGCCAGCATCAATCATTAAAATGAAATAGTAACCACAGGAATGAGGAGATGATGGAGCACCAAGATAGAAGAATCCATATCCTGGATAACTTCATGGAGCAGATCTATCCTGCCAGCCTTGGACTTCTTACCTGTGGACTGTTTTGTGTGTGAGAATTAAACTAATTTATTTCAGGTATTATATTTTCGGATTTCTTTGTTACAGCAGCTTAGCCTGTACCAAACTAATATGCGTGTCTATTAGCTTCTAATTAATTTCCTTTATCTTTTTTCTCTGCATTTACTGAGCTTAGGGTCTTTTCTCCATGCCAATATTTTAATATTCAGCTGTGTTTGTCCAGTTCTTTCTATTAAAGTTTATTTATCAGTTCCACAAAATATTTTGGTATTCCATTTATTTCCTTATGTCTCCAGGCTCCATTTTTTTTCTGATTCTGCTATTTTATCATCTCATGGTTGACTGTAGTCTTACTTAATTAATGCTCTTATCAAGCTGTGCTATAATGTGAAGAAATTGTGAGAAAATTCCTTTTGTTCCTTAAGTTATGTTTTTTTCTAGGTTAGGCTTTGTCTTTTGCAGCCCATGATCCTCCTACCCTCTCCCCCTCCCTTTTTTGTTAGCTGTGAAATACTGACATTTATATAATAAATCAGTATAGTGAACCTATCATTTCTTTTCCCCTTGTACATACTTAGGCAGCGCTGCCCAGACATTCTACTTGCACTGATGTAGTATCTCCTCCCCCACTGTCTGGCACAGTGTGTTTTTTCTCCTAGCAATACACGAGAACTAGGTAATCTGGGTTTTCCCTACCTTTCGGTTACTTTAGGGTTTGGGTGGAGGAAGCCTCTGTTTTAGAATGTATGCAGTCTTTGTTGAAATATGTAGGCTCTCCTGCCTCTCCTGAGATTTCGATGAACATCTATATGAGAGTTTGTTCTACCTAGTTGAGGATGATCCCTCTCTACCCTGACCTCCAGGGTCTTTGGAACATATTGTGGAATTCTGAAGACTTCACTTCTCTCAAGAAGAATCAGACACATTATTTACTTTCCAATTTCACCTGTTTCTTCCAAGTCCCCTTGTCAGAAGAGAAAAAAAGATAAGGATGGCTGCCTGATTGTCTTCTTTCCAGATTCTGTAGTGATTCTGAGAATCTCAATATTTTGATAATTTACCGATAGAATTTCTGAGGGGTAAGGAAGGATTAGGATTGGAGCTATGCTGTACCCTCTGCTCTGCTCCAGAATCTTCTGCTTGGTAAACATTAAAAATTGTGCACAACCTGCATGACCATATTCAGCAACCCTGCCCCAACTCTCCTCCCCTTATTATGAATGGGGAAACTAAAGATCAGGAAGGGAAAATAGCTAGGGCACACATTTAATCTGCCTTTTAATATATATGCAGAACATAAAATGCATTCTACTGCTTCATGGCCCAATACTTTTTACTATATTTTCTTACATCCTCAGTTATTGAAACTTTAGAGCCAAACACAGCTTAGGTCACCAGCTCTGCCCCTCTGTCCTCATAGTAAAAATAACCTCTCTGTCCCCTTCCTCATTCCTTTCCCAGTTGCATAGAACTTAGATACAAAGAATCTCACTTTCTCTCAGAATAAGGTTTACTGGCATCCTTGAGGTAGCAGAAAAACTCCCTGAGTCTCAGTTTTATCTTCTATAAAATAGGAATATTCTTATCTATAGGGCAGCTGTATTTTATGTAAAGTATCTATTCCTGGAGGCTTTTCATAATTCTCAACTCACATAATTCAAGATAGCCAGACAAAGAATGGCGAGTATGGTTAAGACTGCTGGCAGAAAGAACTTCCGTGTGCTACATAGCTAGGAATTACGTTCCCCAGCCTTCCTTGTAGCTTCATATGTCTTTGTGATGAGAGACTGGCCAGCAGTATAGAAATTGCACCAATTCTATTGGTTAAATAGAGACATTTTCACAAAGTGGACACTGCGGGTAACAAGCCTTCAGAACAAGAAGTAGAGCTTGAAAACACCCTAGAGGCTCCTCTCATGCTCCCTCCCAGTCACCACTATTACCTAAAAGCAACTACTATTTTGGATTCTATCACCAACTATTATTTTTCTGTTTTTAAACTTTATATAAGTGGATTATTACAGTATATATTTTTCATATTTGGCTTTTTTTTTCTTTTAAAGCTGCTGTGAGAATTATACACATTGTTGTATATAGCAGTATGTTCACACCATGGCTTGTAAGTATTGATTTTGAGTTATTAATTATATTTATGGCTGTTACCAGTAAGACTTGAGCCTCCAAGCTACCACTTTTTTGCATTGCTTATAATTTTCCTTCTAGAATATTCTCTCTCTCTCTCTCAGCTCTGGCTACTAAATTCCCATCACATTTTAACCTCTAACTTAAAGGTAACCTCCTCTAGAAAATCATCTCTGATTTTTCCTCCTTTTACTTCCTATATCATTTTTAATACATTTACAATATATATCATAAGTATTTGTATAGTATCCTGAATGTATTGCATAATTCAGAACTCATCTAAATTTGTCTTATCTTATCTGAAGAAGGATAGAACAAAGTATGTTCATGAGAATATAACCATTTAAGGTTTATTGGAAAGGGGCAATTAACAAAGATATATTAATAGCAAATATTTTCCTTTTTGATAAAGGTAATATAATGCAAGATTAAATAATGGCCTAGTTACCTTTGTGGTAATGGTGGAGTAGCTTATAACAGACTAACCTTCCTGAAGATAACCATTAAAAGCTCTGGATAAAATATTTTTTAAAAAACAACTATTTGAAGGTACTGAGATTGGATAAATTGAAAATAGGCAGAAATTAGAAGGGAGTTGATCTTGAAAGAAGGGAATTGCAACAGTTGAGATTTATGTGTGTGACTTCTGTCCTGAAAGTTTTTCTCAGTCCATGAATTGATATAATTCAAGAAAAAAGGCATAGTTGTACTTCTAGAGAAGTAAGAATACGGTGTAGGGCTGACGTAAAGGCTAAAAATGAAGGAGAATACCAGAAAGGAGATCCAAAGGCAGGGATCCAAAAAGTGCAAATAAATGCCATACAAATCCTTGGTTGACCTTTGAGCTACACATATATTGGACAGATTCTTTGGAGCCCAGCAAAAACGCAACAGTTAACAATTTGAAAAACAAAAACAAAAACAAAAAAACCAGTGAGCTGAGATTTCAGCTGCTACCTACCAAGGATAGAGTTTGTAATTTGAGTCTAGCCAAATTAAATGCCTACTTAAATAAGAATCAACACAGTAGAGAGCATAGTAACAGAATTCAGTCTCTATAACACATAATTTATAATGTCTATAACAATAAAAAGTTTCCGTATATACAAAGAAAATGTCCACACAAGAGAAATAGTCCTTAATAGAAACAGATCCTGGAGGTGATGAACAGGTTTATATTATAGACTATGGTGATGGTTTCACCGGTGCATACTTATCTCCAAACTCATCAAGTTGTACACATTAAATATGTACAGTTTTTCGTTGGTCACTTATATCTTAATAAAGTAGTTTTTTAAAAAATAAATACATTTAGATGATCCCAAAAATAGAATTGCAGCATAAAATCTTTAAAGTTGTTATACATATTTTAAAGAACTTAAAGGAAAATATAATCATAATGAATTAACAGATGGAAAATCTTGGCAGAAAAATGAAAACTTTAAAAAAAAGAGAACCAAATAGAAATTCTAGAACTGAAAAGTAAAATATCTGGAATGAAAAGTTCATTGGATAGTGCTGACAGCAGATTGGAGTGAGTGGAAGAAAGGGTAGTGAATTTTAAGAGAGATCAATAGATAGTATCTAATCTGAAGAAGAGAAAGAAAAATATTTTTAAAAGAATAGATCCTCAGTAACCTATGGGACAATATTATATTGTATAATTTGTATGTAACTGAAGTCCCAGAAAGAGAAGAGAGACAAATGTGGAGGAAAATGTTTAAAGAAATAATGGCCTCAGGGTTCCTCAATTTTCTGGAAAACATGAACTTACAGGTCAGTCCTAAAAGCTCAATGAATCCCAAGCAGTATAAACACAAACAAAACCACACATGGATACATCACAATCAAACCTTGGAGGCCAAAGACTAAGAGAAAAACTTGAAAGCAGACAAAAAAAAAAAAAAAAAAAAAAAAGACTCATTCTATACAGGGAATCAATGATCTGAATGATGGCTGACTTTTCAATGGAAACAATGGAACTATAAAGCATTGAACAATAACAACAGCAACAAACCCGAGCAACCCCCAGTTTTACATAAAGGTAACATAAAGACTTCTTTTTTCTTTGACAAAAGAAGACAATGTGTTATAAGAAATGGTTAAAGGAAATTCTTTAGGCTGACAGAAAATGGCACAGGATGGAAATCCAGATTTCTATGGTAGATATAAAAGACTATATTTTTCTTCTCTTAATTTCTTTCAAAGATAATTGACTGTATGTGAACTGCAATATTAACTCTAAGAAAACTCTAATAAGTTAAGGATGCATATTGTAAACCCTAGAGCAGCCACTAAAAATACTACAAAGAGGTACAATTTAAAATATAATAAAACCGAATATTTAAAAAAATTAGACCACATAACCCTAAATCAGGCAGGAAAAACAAAGGAACAACAACAAAAAGATTGGAAAAATATAAAACAAGTAGAAACTGGTCGTTCTAAATCTAATGATGTCAATAATTACTAAATGAAAATGGACTAAACACTAAAAAGCAGGGATTATCAGACTGGATTTTAAAATGAAATAAAATTATATGTTATCTGTAAGAGGTAAATTTTAATTTTAAAAACACAAGTTGAAGTAACAACAGAAAAGACCGATACGCCATGTAAATAGTAAGCAAAAGAAAGAAGACGTAGCTATATTAATGTCAGAAAAGGCAGACTTTAAGACAAGGAGTATTATCCAAGAGAAAGAAGGATAAAATGGTCAATTAGTCAAGAAAACAAAAATCATAAACATACATGCCTCTGATAACATTAACACAAATTAAATGAAACAAAAATGATCAGAACTAAAGGAAGAAATAGATAAATCTTCAGTTTAAGATTTTTAAATTCCACCCCTCAATAATTTGTAGAACAAATAAATTTTAAAAATCAGTGAGGATATAGAAGACCTGAACATTATCATTAATATTTGGTCAGTAGGATACACATTCTTTTCAATTGCATATGGAACATTCACCAAAATATATTCTGGACCATAAAATAAGTCTCAATTAACTTCAAAAGATTTAAATCTTACAGAATATATTCTATGACCCTAATGAAATTAAATTAGAATTCAATAAGGATGAGAAAAGTAGAACTATTCCAAAATATTTGGGAATTAAACAACATACTTCCTAAATAACTTTACTAGTCAAAGAAAAAAATTAGGGTGAATTTTGAAGTGAATGATAATGAAACGCAACATATCATAATTTGTGCAATGCAGCTAAAACACTGCTTAGAGGGAAATTTACCAGTCTAAATGCTTATATTAAAAAGAAAAAAAGATCTAAGGTCAATAATCTAAGATTCTACCTTACAACAATTTTAAAGAGTAAAATAAACTCAAAATAAAAAGTAAAAGGAAGAGAATAAAAAAGCAGAGAAATCAATGACATATAAAATAAATAATAGAGAAAATTAATGAAGACAAAAATGACTCTTAGAAAAGATTAATAAAATTGATAAACTTCAGCAAGAGTGATTAAGAACAAAAGAAAGCGTAACCAGTATAAGAAATAAAGGAGGTTTGGGAGAGAGAAGGGGAAAGGAGGGAAAGGGAAGAGAAAAGAGAAAGGAAAGGAGGAGGAAGAAAGAAGGAGCAAGAGAAACGGTATATACAGGGTCACAGTTTTCAGAATGGCAATAGGTCTTAGGGTAATAAAAGGGGTAATTAGTAGCAGAAGTGCCCATGGATTGCAAACAGACTCAAAGAATGTGGTGAGTAGAGATGACTATGGAGGAGACTCGAGGAATTATTTTGAACCCATAGAAGTCTGAGGTCTGAGCGTCTGCACACCTCATAAGCCCTGTACAGCATATTACATTTTTTAAAACTGGAGTTTGTTATGATGTGCCAAAGCCCCCAAGAAAATATTAAATTCCAGTAAAATGTGACTAAAGAAGGAAAAAATGTAATATCTTCTCAAAATTTTTCCATGAAAGGTAGTTAAATAAAATCCAGCACTTAAGCAACATTCCCCAAAGTGTGTTCTGAATATGGTTCTGTGAGCTACTCTGCAAAACAGGCTGCTGGGGAAGTTTGGGAAACATTGCTGACTGCATTGGCCACCTTCCTGCTAATGATTTATCATATATATCAATGTGTTAATGATTCCAGGTGGCCTAATGGTATAAAAATTAGTCTGACTCTCTTTAACCTTATGTTTCCCAATTTTGTGGGCCCACAAAACTTTCCTTTCATGGAATATCTATTAACATTCTAAGGAACCAATATTCTTTGGAATATATTTTGGGAAAAACTGATTAAAGGATTACTACATAGCCAACAACTATTGTTGCTATTATTGGTTAACATTAGACCAGTCTGCAAAGTTAAAGGAGGTGATAACTTGATTTTAGATAAAACTTTTCTTCAAAGGAGCTTGAAACACACTGGACTCAGGATTTTTTGATGGATTCAGACAGAAATAGAAATCTATTTCCTGTTGCTCTTTTTCTCTATATGTTTAATAGCATTTATTTGTAGTATTCCAATATAAATTCTAAAAATTCTGAAAAAGGAATCACTATAGAATAATAAAGTACTGGCATTTCATCTATATATTACATCTCATAAAAAAAAAAAGGACCAAAGTGCTTACACTTGTGATTTTTGCATAATGGCAAATATTACACCACACCACCACTCACACATTGTCACAAGATACAGAAGAGAAAGCAACTGGTGTACCTCTGCCTTCTATATAATTTTTCTTTTGTAAACTTAGGGCTATAAATAAAAAATTGCTGCTCAGACTGAGACTACTATCTCAACTTTCACTAGGGACTGCAGAAAGGAAATAAGTTTAAATGGTAGTTTTTCAGTTAAAATCTAAGAAAGACTTTGTGAATGGGTTTATCACTTATTATAATTATTTTTGCTATTGCTATTTATCCTCTTATTAAAGAACAGTGTGCCAGTCTCTAGGCATTTTTGTTTAAATACTGGCTAGGGTCATAAGTGAAATGAAGTTTGGTCCTCATTTACCTCATACCAGCAGTTGGGTTGGCATGCAGCTGCAGAACTGCTGGGGCTCTTTTTATTTAATTTGGCATCCCTTCCTTAGCAGTATTGAGACTTTTACTTCAATGACTCCACTGGGCTTTGCTATAATTTCTACGCTGTATCAGTACGGTCTGCAGAAGAGAAGCTTAAACGAACCTGAAAGGCAGCTAGGAGTGCTTCTAGTTCAGGTATTGTTGCTTAAATCAGTGAAGACATTAAACCCCAAATACAAATTAAGTCCATTTAAAAAATACAACATTATTAATTTACTAAAGAAACTGATTTGTGAGAAACATCAGCTCATCTTAATACTGTGTGGGTGAGTGCATGCATGCGTAAGCATTTGTCCTTTTTTGCATAATTTCTCTTGGAATAATTTTCCTAGACTTTGAATCAGATTGCCATAAGAAAATATAGGTTCAAATTCTTAGTGAGCCAATATTAATTATATGACTTGGTCATACATCTTAACCTCTACACTCTTGAGTTTCTTGTCTGTAAAATGGGAGTAATAATATTTCTGAGATGCTCTGAGTATTAAAAGTGATAACACAGTGTTACTAGGACACTGTAATAGGTACACATCACTGTAATAACTAAGTACATAATAAATGCTTCACTAAATGCATCAATGGAAAATGAAAAATATTAATACCATTTGTGCATTTATTTCCACAATCAAAATAGAAAACAGTTTAACCTGGTCTTCTTCTCTGTTTTACATATCATATGTTGGTTATCATAGATAGGAAAGGATGGGAAGAGGAAATTGATTTGGATCCAATTCAGAAATATGGGTTGTCGGAACTGGAAGAGTTCTTAGAGATGATTTGATCCAATGCCCTAAATTTACAAATAAACAAACTAAAACCCAAGAAGTATAAGTGATTTGCCCCCAAATCACATGAAAGTTAAGGACAGATTCAGGCATGGAGCCCAACATAAACATAGACGTTTCATGTGATGAGGAGTGTTACTATTTATTGTATGAGGTGACGGCGTTTAGAAAATCTTCCTTCCACTAACTTGAAAAATAGTTCTCTTTTTATAGTTTGCTTATTTCTTTTCTTTTTAATATCTTACTTTAATTTAACCCATCTGGAGTTTTCTTTGGTATAGAATGTAAGGTTATGATTTAACTTAATGCTTTCCCCCAAAATCATTAGCCAAATGACTCAGCACCATTTATCTAACAAGTTCTCCCTGTCCTATTGATTTATAATGTCACTTTTATGACATTCTAAGTTCTTTTATTCTAAGGTCAATATCTGTGCTCATTTTTTTATTCCATTGATCGGTTTCTGTCTTTACTCATAGGATGCTGTTATAATTATATCATGTGCTTTTATAACTAGTATGAAAAGTTCACCCTCACTCATCTTCAGGAAAAAAAAATGAAGCCTTTGCCCATTTATTCCTCAAGATGATGAACTCTAGAGTTGAAAAAAGTTAATATTCCACACAAACCAAATAAAACTCTAAGAATTTTTATTGGAATTACATTTAGATATAAAGATTAATTAGGAAAGAACTGGTATTCTTATTATCATAATTTTTCCTTTTTGGGCACATATCTTTTTATTTATGCAACTGTTCTTTGATATCACTCAGTACATTCAAGGCATAGCATATAAAAGCTTTAAAAACATGCAATGATGATCTAAGGAAGGGAAAATTAATTCTATCGAAAGATCTGGAAAGACATTTTTATGGGCAAAGAAGAGTTCTCTACAAATGTAGTCAAATGAGATACAAGGTATTTCATTACTTAAATTAACTTGACAAAGCCTAACTCAATTACACAGGTCCTTAACAGGTTGTGATTCAAAGTCATTAACCACATGCACACTAATTGACAATAAACGTAATTGGATTCTGACCAGATTGGACACTATGCTTGATATTACGGATATGGTTCCTGCCCTTAAAAAGGTTTACAGTCAAGTTGGGGGAAGTTTCCATTTTAAAAGTATCAGCTCTAGAGTATAGATCTTAAATGTCCTCACTACACACACATCAACACACACACACACACACACACACACACACACTTGCACGAAAGGTAATTATGTGAGGTGATGCAGATGTTAACTAACCTCATTGTGCTAATCATTTCACAATATACATGTGTATCTAATCATCACGTTGTACACGTTAAATTTACACAACATTATACGTTAATTATATCTCAATAAAGCTGGTGTGTGTGGGGGAGGAAGTACCAGCTCCTCTTGTTCTAATCCTTGAGTTAACGTAGCCTCTTACCAAGTATTTTGACTTTTTACTTCTATTCCCAGACCAAGGCAGAGAAATTTCTCCCCAAATTCCTTGGTCATTGAGGAAGCAATTTTTGCCTGGGTCCCAGATCTATCCCTCAGATACAGGTCATGCAGGTCAAATCACCATCCCCCAAAACTCCCTGGAGGTAATATAGAATAAGGATTAAGAAATCAGACAAGCTAAATTGGATTTTTGACCTTTTGACCTTTAGCTGTATGACTTTGGGCAAGTTATTTAACCACTCTGCCTCAGTTTCTCCAATATAAAATGAAAGTAGTCAGAGTACTTCACTTGTGGGGTTACTGTGAAGATTACATGAGATAATCTGTGATACTGTACTTAACACCATACCAAACACCAAAAAACACTCACAAGTGCTGGCTATTACTCCACATGCAGTCTCCTGAGCAGGTAATGCGTTGCAGTTTAAAACGCAACGTGGAGTAGAGGCACAGCTAGGTGTCCTGCAGGTGTTCGAAATTAGAAAATGGAGGTGGTTGGGGAATTATCTTTTAGTAAAGTCTAGGTCCTACACTTGAAACTATGGTTAAATGAAATAATAAACTCAAGATCGTGGGAAGATGGTGGCAGGTACTTCTCCCAGAATTTTGATGTTTTAGATTAAATAATAATTCCATAATAAGAGGGTTACATTTTGAAAATCTTATGCTCAGAGTCAATCTTCTTTCCTTCTAAATTATCGTTATGTAAAATAATCCAAAATTAGTTACCTATTACACCTTTAAATGGGTAGAAAAGAGTATGTCAGGGTAATATTTTCTTGGTGGTCAGCTAGCTACCTCTCTTGGGTAAGTGCCTGTTTTCAATTTACAACTTCTCCTGACAACCTTCTACAGTGCCCTTCTATAGAAAAGGGCACTTTGAAACTCATTGAAGAGTAGAGTTTTCTTAGGAACATCTTAAATCAGGTGGTTAAATCCCCAGGCAAGTTCATGTGAGATATTGGTACAGCAGGTTCTCGAATAATGTTTTGTTCAACACGGTTTTTTCATAATGTCGATGAGATGCTGTAGGAACTTAACTCTTGTTTATATCAATTAGACTATGGTACACTTGGTTTTGTTATACGTGTTTCACTTAAAGTCACAGAAGCTATCAATGACATTAAGTGAGGACTTACTGTAAAATTGAACCTAATCATCAGTCACATCTAGGCCTCTCCCCAGCCAGGCATGGGGAAAGAAGTATTCTTTTGTTCTAAGTGGCTCCAGTGGTTTGAAAAACATGGGGAGATAAGGGAAACAGAGTATCTCGCTAAGAAATCCCCAAAGAATACTTTTCATTATGGACTGGTTCCTTCTCATATATTATCTTTTTCTTTCTCCTCCTGAGGTATCCTGTTTCTTCCAGCCAGGGTTTCTCTCCTCCTCTGGGTAGTACAATTACTTAGGTAAATATAGAGTAGTGACAAGGAGCTATGTTCCCCAACCCCTGTCCCCATCTGAGTGTTAAACAAGATCAATGCGGTCAGCAACATGTTCAAGTTGATTTAAAAGACCAGGGCCGCAAATGTAGTCTAATGAGTGTTATCAAAGAAACAAGATGTAAGCTGAAGGTGAGTGGTTTTTGGTAGTAGACAAAATGAGATTGATCCCCTCCAAATAAATATCTTCTGGTTTTACACTACACATTCTGATTCAGAGACTATGCTTTTATAGAAAGCATAGGGTGAATCGCTCTCATCTATGGGAAGTTACTTCTATTCCACTAAAGAGGTTTTAAAAGGCTAAGAATGTATACTTGAATTCAAGTACAGTTTAAGGTACAATGGGTTAGAATATTGGAAAACACAGCAATAGTATTTATTCATTTCAAGTACCTCTCAGTAGATAATTAACCTGGGCCATGATAAAAACAGTTCTATTAGGCCCATTTCTCTTGTGGCTAATGCTATTGTGCTATTTGCTAAACTATTTCTCCTTTGCTTCACTTTAAATGAAACATTTACTATAATATTGCAAGCATGGCCACTTTTGTTGCTGTTCCATTTTCCTCCTTACAATAGAAAAGCAACAGTAGTTAGATGAAAGCATGTTATATATTTTCAGTCATGAAGATGTAATTCTTATGAAAATCTGGAGTGGTGGTCTAGATACATCCACTCTGTGGGAGGTTTTCTGCACCATCCACTAAGAGGAGTGGCTCTTTCATCCATAAGGAATACAGAGTTTTTAAGCTACTTCTCCTTTCTGATACATACTTTGCCCCACATTGGATATTTGTGTGAATTAAAATAAGATCTATCAGAGAAGTTTAACTTTTAGGAGGTCATGAACCCCTTCGGCATCTGGTAAGGCCTATGGACCTTTTCTCAGAATAATGGTTTTTTTTTGTAAATGTATAAAATCATAATCATATATAAATGTATAGAATAATAACCAATTATATTGAAAGTACAGTTCTACCCACAGATCCCTTTGTGCCTTCAACCTATCATAGAGCTGACTCGGGCTCCTTCATCTACCTAATTTTTGACTCATCAAAGTGGAATTATGAGGTTAGAAACATAACCTCTTAGTATGAAGTCAACCAAATATCAAACTCAAGTCCAAAGCTCAAGTCACGAAGAGCAAAGGCTCTGGATCACACCAGGGAGCACAGCTGGCTAGTGAGCAGGTGGCTGCTGACCTAGGATGATTCCAGGGCAGTGCAAAGTCTCTCTTCCTGCATTTCCCAAAGCCCTCTTCTCCCTGTCGATTCATGCTTGAAATCCCTTAATAGAGTCTAACTCTTTGGTTTAATTAAATAGAGGATTTACTCTTGTTAAAAACAAAAGCCCATGGGAGAGGTAATATTCTAATGCCAAAGGTTTTTAAATTTATTTTCAGTAGTAGAATCTATTTTTCAAATGCAACTTTAAATAAAATCCTGAAATGTAAATAAATGCAAGTTTTATAAGAATCTAGTACAATTTTATATGCTGAATTTTATATATATAAACAAGTAAATGTATTAGTTATATACATATATAGGTATATATAAATTAGCATTAGAAACAATGAGGCTGTTTTGATGAAGGCAAATTATGAAATCAAGAGTTATAATAGGTAATAACTGCAATCTTACATTCATCACAGCATGCGATTTATTTTATTTTGCCTGCACAAGATGGAGAAAATCCTCATGTAAATATATAAGTAGTTTCGAATAGCTAACGATTTGTTACAGTACTTATAATCTCATGATTTTCTTCAATTAAAGGAATTCAGAAGCTTTAAGGAAGAGTAGGAATTTTTTGTTTCAAAATAGAGTCACTAACAATATCTAGCAACTGCTCATATTCCTTAATAATTAAGGAGTAGTTGTGAAGGACTCAGTTTGGGGTGATTTGATACATAGATTTTGTAAATAATTTGAATCCTGACTCCCTTATTTCATAACTTTAGGCAAGTAGCTAAATCTTAGTCTCAGTTTCCTTAAGTATAAAATGGTTATAAAAACTGCATCTATTTTATAGGTGTAAGGGTTAAATAGGATAGTGTACATAAAGCACTTAGCATAGTGTCTGACACTTTTCATGCTATTATTGTTGAAGGGTTGAATGACCAAAAGTACTTTTCAAATGTGTTTTATAACATTTTAAGATGCTCCATCATGTCCCATTTAAATTTCTTTTCAGGTATCTCAGCACTCTTGTCTTTCAGATCTTTACTCAGTTTCAAAACACCCTAATTTTATTTCCTCTGTTGAGCCCAAATTTTAGGATGATGCTTTTTTGCTGAACTTACACCTGCATGTGCAGGTGTAAACAAAATAACATTGTAACCCCGAAATGACAAATGAAGCTTGTACAGCACATTTCAAATCAGGTGAGAATCAACCCAAACTTAAAATGAGCAACGAAAGAATCTATAAGGTTATATTATCATGATGTAACATGTACTATTGTAATTGTACAGTTGACTATTATGCTGTACCAAATGTGTGCACCAGAGAACTTGCCTGGCTTTTAATGAATAGCAACACACATATGTTGTAATACTAATACTGGTTAACATTTATGGAATGCTTACTAGGGGCTAGGCCCTTCTATCAGACCATGATAGTATTAGCTCATTTAATCTTCACTTATTCATTTGTATGATTATTATAGGAGTTTATATGAGCAGATTTGAATTTAAAAATATGACTAGTACAAAGATGCACCCTATCTAACTCTTCATAAAAAATTCAAATGTACATGTGCAAGCAAGCACACACATGCGCACATACACGCGTGCCCATGTGCTCAGTGTGTTAAACTGACAGCACAAATTAACCTGCTGATTGTATCTAATGCATTAAAAATTGGTATCTAACTTAAGTATAGATGCATTGTTCTTTATTACACTTTAAAATATTTTAAATATTTATCATAAAAATAAAATATTAATTAAATGCTTGCAGCCTCCCTGGAACTCATTGGAGTTCTCTGTGACAATTTGAAAATCAGAGCATTAAGTTTTATTACTCATTTTTACTGGAGTGTAAAAGAAAAAAGGCCAAATCAGATCCTTTTCTGAGTGCACAGGTTTTCAAAGAAGGGAGAAGAAAGTATGAGATTTTTAATACTAATTCATTCTTCAGAAAAGTAGGGACCTTATTAGGCATCTATTATGTGCCAACAATGTTAATATTTTATCTATAATCCCCATAACACCTTTGCCTAGTAGGCACCATTGTCTTGATTTTTTAGAAGAAACTGAGGACCCAAGATGTTAATTTGCTTACCTCGGGTTACACACCTGGAAAATAGCAGATAGGACCCAAACTCTGACCTACTCAACTCCAAACCCTTCCTACCACACCAGCCTGCCACCCATCTAGCCTCCTTATTTTATAAAGCAGGACAATGAGAATGAACAAGGTATTGTTGCTCCTGGAAACAGCTAGTTAGTGACAAGGCTGTTACAGGAATCCAGGAGCAAGGGTGTTTCACTACACTCTATCAGATGGCCCAGTGGAAGGGTGTCCTGTGCAACAAGGACTACCAGGGGCCAGAAGAATTATTACTTCACTTCTAGACTCAGCATAGGGTTATGCAGTTTCAATGCAGATGTTGGACAAATGAATCCTCTCCTGAATTCCTGTTATGTGCAAAACACTGCTTGGTGCAGTGGATGACTTGAAAAACAGACAAGGTCCTCATATCTGTGTGGGGAAAAAAGGCATCAGCATAGGAAATATTAAATATTAAATAGAATCCCTGGAGGGACCTCAGTAGTGTTCTGGTTCTTTCCCTCAACTCCTTCAATAAATGTATCTTTTAGTGGAGAGTATAAAACATGTGACAATATATGTCGAAAATTGTCAATAATTATATCTAATATTTTCAGAGCACTTACTTGTACCACGACCTTAAAGTGCTTTGAATGATCTCATTTAAATCTCGATTCTCAATACAACCCTATGAGATTGTCTTATTATGAACATTTTACACATGAGGAAATGGAAGCTGTTTCTGGGACATTTTCCATCTAGCTAGAATTCACCCCGGGTAGTCTGACCCAGAATGACTATGGTTAGAGCTAACAACAAAATGTTTGGAGTTCGGCATAGAGTGGGTTTGGGAATGAGTGCAGGATCTTAGCACAGAAACTCAAGATACACAGCATTTTTGAGAAGTCGGAGAACTTACTACAACTAGATATTTTTATGAACTTTCTTTGATGAGGGTCTAGCCTCTGATTGCCTCTCTCCACTCCCAGAGTCGTGGGCTTTGGTGAGAGGGCCAGACACCAGTCAATGACAATTGTCATATCGCTCTCTTCAGCTTTCCCAGCACTCCAAATGCAGAACTCAAATTCTAAAAAGCAACAACATACAAAAGCAACACACCACTACTTCCGCCACCACCACCATGGTGGTGAAGTACATTTCATAGGCTGTGAATCAAGAACATGAGAAGCCATTGTTTCCTTGAAGACTCTAAGCAGCCTGAAGGAAAAACTCTCTTTCAATGACAGAATAGGGGAGGTCCCGTGCATACCATCATAGTCCTTGGGCAATGACTGTGTGTCATAAACAGGACGTGGTATTTCTGAATGTCTTTAAAGCTATTTCTTTTTGTTCAACTAATTTAATTTACCAAATGCTCCTGGGGGAACAAAGGGGGACCAAGATGCTGACTTCACGTTTCCTGAAAAATCGACATTTTCTTTTTAAACTACTCTTAAAGAAACTACATCTGATCGTTGTCTGCTGGCTCCCTTAAACTCTACCTCTGTCAAAATTCTGCCCTGGCAGGTGTGAGCGAGCATAGATGCCGAACTTGAGTGAATACCCACATCTGTTTTTGGAAAAAGGGAACAGAAGCAGCACAGAAGGAAGTAAAAGAGATAATTGCTGGCTTGAACTACAATACATTTTACTTGTGGGCAGAGGGCCAGCTTACAGCAGGCGGAATATGCAGGCCCATCTTATTGGAATTCAGGGGTGGGCCTCCATTCTTGTCCGGAGACAGCTGTAAACCAGCAGCCCATAGCATCCCAATCAGGCACCGAGTTTTGTCAAGGAGTGCTGATATGTACAGAAGCAGCTTTGTCTGCTTCAACTGCACCCCTGCCTAGTGAAATGACAGTCAATCTCTGATTCCAGATGACAAGAACTGGATAAAAACTTAAAACAAATGGCGACCTTTCAAAAGATTAATTTGTTTACCAACAAAATGTTCCCTCTTTGTCATCTGAGATGGGGGTGACCTTCACTTTCCCATATCTAGGCTGAAAGGATGCTGACTATAGTCATCTGTTAAGTTAACTCCGTCTCAGCAATTATTCCCTTTTTTATTTTTAGTGACAAGAAGGGTTTATTAATTCACTCTGCTTCTTGTTATGGTTTATAAATGCAACAAGCTCATTCTGAATTACTGCAGTGTAACATCAATTTGTTTAAATCTAATTCTGCTACCGTTGCCAAATTATGTTGTGACTGTAATTGTGGCCATATGCATGGGCTTAAAACACAATCATGTTTTGAAATTGCCCTTCTTTCTCCCCCACCCTCTTTACCCCCGCCCTTTACTTCTGGTGCTTCTAAGCATTTGACATTAACACAATTGTCTCACTTTCCATTACTTTATCATCTCAGAAATGAATGTGCTTTCAGTGAGAGGGCTTACTATGTACACCCCAAGTGAAACAGTAAAGAATGAAACTATGATTTGTGAAGTGTGGTTGCTACCCAACTAAGTCAGTGAAAAACACTGCATAACATATGACTCATAAAATCTAGAAGTCATAATAATATTAAATTCAGCCTCATGAATAAATAAAAGATTCTAAGTTTACATTGCATTATATATTTATTTATTTGGAAAGTGGGACCGAAGAACTAGTATAATTCTACAGCAAGTCATATCTTGCCAAAAAGAAAAATGTTTTTATGATTCTTTTCTAGGTCATAACAGTTATAATCAGAGTTATTTGTGCAGCAATTCAAAGCAATGTTTTGTTTGGCTATTTTGTTATGCATTCATAATCGTTCTTTTAAAATTCATGTTAACAGATACATGTTTCAAGCCTTTTAAAAAACACTTTTTATTTAAGAAAAATTAATCAAAGTCAAATTTTCTGTAGAACTTTCCATGCATTTCACTAGAAAGTCTAACCAGAACTAAACATCGGTGAGTAAGCATAAAGTGTCGGTGACCTCTTCTTGTCTCCACACACCCAAAAGGCCCTATTCGAAAACCTGCTGGAGGGTTTATTATTATTATTATTATCATTATTACTATTATTATTAATTTGCCAATTTTAAGATATTGGAAAAATCATCAGTGAGTTTCACTTTTAATATTTTATTGTAAATTGATTCTACTAAGGGTTATAGGATATAACAGCCTGCAGGCAGTTTTTTAGGGGAGAGAGTGAGTGTGTGTATGTGTACGTGTGTCTGGGGTATATATATGTGTTTTCAATGTGCTAAAATCTTTGCACCAGCCCCTTATTATCAGGAAGGATATACCTCTTCACAAAATGAAAAAAATACCAGTTTCTAGAAACTAATAATGTAAATTAGCTACATACTCAAATTTGCTCCATCAAAAATGTCTAAGATTATTTACAGGCTTTTGACAAGCTGTTCAAGTTTCAGAAGTAAGGAAACACATGGCCCTCAGCAGCCAAATAATAATCCCCTTTGAGTGTTTCAAGTAGTTCTAAAAAGCGATTAGCCTTGATGCTGCTTTTCTAATTAACTGTACATCACAACACTAAACACTTTGCTTCAGTTTGAGTAAGAGCGTTCAAAAACATTTTTATAAGTGGTAGATCACAACTGTATTTATTCCCAAGTACTCTAAATGATTGTTAAAACCAAACATCTGAATATTTCTTTTGGAGGACTTTTTGCACAATGCTTCTGTTTTACAAATACAAAATGAAAATACTTTTTTTCAGTTAGTACATCATATATTGATATATCAACATAAAACAATAGGGCCAACTATTTTGGCTGAAATGCTAACAGTCAATTTGAGTAAAATGTACCTAATGTACATATATTTTAAAGTGCTCTGGTGTAGAGTTTTATGGAGTCAAGTTTTATGGGAGAAAAAAACGATCTTTAATACAATAAATGAATATGCATTATCTATATGTCAGACGAGGCAAAGAGCTTGCCCCTATCGTCTGTGTTCAAAGTACACAGCACAATATCCAAGGCACTCAGCCTATCGGGAAATTAGAAAAAAAATATAATAAATGACTGAAATTCTATCCCAAATGTTGGTTATAATTTTGAATTCTAATTTGTTTGAATCTTCACTTAGATTCATAAAGCAAAACATAATCCTCTCTGAATCTAGAGTTATGCCTTTTTAAACTTCAATACTCATCAGAAGTTTGCATGAGATGCAGCAGTTGCCTTGGGCTACAAATCTTCAGCTCTCCACCAGCTAAGCCAATATTAATTCTAGATTGAAGGGGGAAAACCAACAACAAAAGAGAAATCTGCTTCTGTCTCTACAGCCAGAGAAATAATATTTTTATTTCAAGGGTTGTAGGCTCATGGGAGCAGATAAAAATCCTTTCACATTATTCACAGTGACATTTTAAATAAAGTTTCAGCAGGAATAAAAATACCTAACTTTCTGGTTATTTCTTAGGCTATAAAAGTATTTCTGTGATAAAGTGCTCTTAAACTAAACCTGTTAGGATAAAATAAAGCACGTATAAAGAACATAAAAATATTTTGCAGACTTACATGAATGAAGTAGGCAACTGAAATTATCTATGTAGGAAATATGGAAGGTTAATCTAAGAGACTACTATGCTGGTTAAAAATGGCTTGGCAATTTAATTCTAAAATCTGGTTTTTGGTTTTGGTTTCACCAAAATATTCATTTAAGAGCTTTTGAGAGAAGCCAAAGGTTAAAACATATTTAAAAATGTATAACTGTCACCTCAACAATTGTTTTCAGTATTAGAAATGACCTCAAATAAAATAATTTCCCAATTAAAATGAAGAATCACTCTTAATTCTCCTAAGAAAACACCACAACACAGAGTCCAATCCTTGCTTTGGGACACTTACCAGCAAGGAAGTCACTGGCAAAAACAGGCAGATTCTGAGATCCCTTAATATTCATTTGATTATCTTCCCTCTCATTAATCTCTGATTACTTCAGATTTAGAATAATTTTCTTAAATTTTGTATATTACATGTATATATCCTTGAAATTGATAGTAGGCTGTTGTTTATTTTTGGCTTTTCTAGTGGTAAGCCTACTATCAAAGAAATATTTAACATTTCTCTATTAATTCTCTTTATTGTTATCTCATCTTTGTTAAAATTATAGTACTAGATTGTCTGGAAACATCAAATAAAACAGAAATTTGAATGAGCTACCATGGATTTTTAAAAAGAGGTTTACATGTTTTAATCATTTCCAATTATAAGCAGAATGAAAGCCTCTTCATTTCATCTTCAAAAAATTCTAAGGACAAAGGATCAAAATCTTTACTTAAAACCCACATTATATCTTATACTACTAATATATGACTTTTAATTCTTAAAAAACTTAAGAGCTCATTAAAACAACTCATTACTTACACGTGCTTTCCTCTCATTAATATATGGCAAACTGATTCCATAGTTCGCATTTACAGCAGCTCTGTGGTGGATGTTTTCAGGATCCTGCATTATTTTTACATTCAATCCTATCTTTCGCTGAAACAAAGAAACAATGAAACTTTCATGCTAGATGAACAGAAATGCTTACTAACATTTTATATCCTCAAAGGAGTATAAAGGTCTCTGAAAATAATTATGTGAATGTAATTCTCACTGGGGAGGGAGGGAATATATATATATATATATATGTATATAGGGTTTTTATTTATATTGTTAATTGTCCTCTTTATTCACAGAAAAGGAACTTTCTGCAGATTTTCCTCCATTTACTCTACTTATTACACAAACACATCCCCAGACAGCATTTGTTTTTTTCTCAAAAATAATGCTAGAAACCAACAAAGGTAGACAAAAGACTAGAATACCTGGTCTTGATTTATTTTTAGCTTTCCAGGTCAAGGATTTTGCCAATGAAATCTATACTACGAACACACAGGTAGAGGGCTCCCTCGGCCAGTTAATGTGACACTTTCCTTGAGGGATAATTTACAGGTACACCCAGTTTGGTCTTGGTAAATTTATACAACAAATGTATTTACTCCTTCACAGAGATTTTGCTATCTATAGGAAAAACGTATGCTTTCGTTAGAAAAAAATAAAAGCACCTGATTTGAACCCCGTGATCCTCATTTTAAATAATTCAAATTAGTTACAGTTGAGATGCTTAAATAGCAACTACCAGTGCAGGCAGCACTGGTGGAAAGGGACATAGGGTAGGTGTTTGGAGACTGGGGTTCCGATCTTGCTTTACCCTGAATGGCCTGCGTGTGACCTTGGCTAAGTCACCTCTCCTCTTTAGAGGTCAATTTCTTTATTTGCAATATGTGGCAGTTGGACTTGATAGTCTCTTGAGGAACTATTGACCCTCCCCTGCTTTGGCATTCTATGATTTGAAGCTAACAGGCAAGTTGACACTTAAGGAATATAGTGTTAACCAGTAGTTTCTGAAGTCTTGTGACATTTTTATTGTGGTATAATTCATATACTATAAAATCCACCCCTTTAAAAGTATGTCATTTGGTGGTTTTTATCCTATTCACAAAGTTGTACAACCACCACCCCTCTTTAATTCTAGAACATTTTCATCACCCTAAAAAAAAACCTCATGCCCATTAACAGTCACTCCCCATTCCCTCCTCCTCCTAGCACCTGACAACTAATCTATTACTTTCTGTCTTTTGGATGTGCCCATTTTGATGTGTCCATCATAAGTGGAATTGTAAATATGAGGCTTTTGTGACTTTTTAAAAAGGAGGTGTTGTAAGCAATTAAAACACCTGATTCTCTTTCAGTTGAGTGTCTTGGTTCTAAGGATGATCTGATACAATTGTTAAAATGGTCGTAAAAAACAGAAAGATTAGTTCTTGATCCAGTTATCTCATTGATCATAACCCTTCATAAATGGGCTGTGCCTAAGGTCGGAGTGAAGGGGAAGACTACAAAAAACCTACAGAATGTATGTTGTCTAGTTATTTCTTAACAGGCTCCAAACCTTGCTTTTATTTTTCAACAGAAGTATTTAAACCAAATCTCCAAAAACCTGCAGTCAACTGTCCACTTTATTTAACCCATGCAAGGAAACAGATTGTAAATAAGGCCTATTTTTCCTCTACTCATTGAAGTACATGTGATGACAAAAATGGCTTTCCTTCTATGGGTAACCCATACTCACAGCACTACTGATTTTTTGCATGGAAGCTGAGCGCCTCTTTTATAGAAATTAATACTTGAACATAATTTTTTCCTCCTTAATTAAACTTTCAGAATAATTTCCATTCTACCAAGGATCAGGAAATTGCTAATGTGTATTATATTGAGTTGGTATTGTTTCTATAATTAGGGTGTTTTTTAAATGTGTATTCTGGATACAATTGATGGTAATAGCTTCATCTATCATGTCTAAGCTTTGTTAGAACTTTTTAATTCTTGGATCATTGGCTCAGTGGACCACAGCGGTTTATTTAGTTTCCTCCATCAACTTTTTGTGGCTATAGGACTGGTGTAGGAAAGAAATGATCAAATACAGAATTATTGTTAAAACTGGCATTAAAATCTAGCTGTTTTCTTCCCATTTCTACATTTCTGTGGCTTTGGACACAGGTATTTCTGGTAAGAAATTGAAATGTAAATAGAAATTCAACAGAAATGACAGGTTGTAATATCAGTTCTTTATTAGTTGGCTTCTAAAGCAATGTGAAAGGCCCTTTAAAAGTATTAATATTCTACTATTTACTATTTTTGCACTAAAGCTTGTGTATATATAATAATATATAGTAGACATAATTTAATTTTCCTTTAAAAAACATATTAAAGGATTCTACATTTTGTTGTCGTTGTTCAAAATGTAGTAAACATTTTCAGAGAGCAACACCGGGGCTTTAAACCCAGTACGGGACCCTTCCAAGCACATGCATATGTTGCGCACCCATGAAGCCAGCACTGCTTTAAACATCCCACGTGTCTCCTCATCTTCTTTTGTAGTCATCTTTCTGCTACTTTTGCCCCCCAAAGCCTGGCAGAAAGTGTTTCTCTCTTCCTTGATCTTTGTATTAAACTTTCTTTGCATTCTGGAATCCAACTACCTGAATTCAAATTTGGATTCTATCCCTTATAGCCTGTTTGACTATAGGCATGATCATTATGATCCTTAACTTCCCTTTACCTCTATTCGCCTCAAACTGAAAGTTGAGGACAATGATAACAGTAACCTTATAGACCAATAATGACAATTGAATGAACTAATAATTTAAAAGATTTAATATAGTATCTGACACAGTGGTTCTCAACCCTGGCTGCACATTAGGATCACCTGGCAGCTGTTAAAAATGCATTGCCTGGGCCCCATCCATGACCCTTTAAATCAGAGCCTTTGGGGATAAGGCCAAGACAACAGTAAAGGATTCGATATTTAAATAATATTAATATAGCAAATGGTTTCACTGAAAATCACTATCAAATACATTCATATCCTAAATTTGTCATATAAACCGTTTATAGAAATATGCAAGAAAATATTTATAAGTATGAGTTGCATTATCAAACTAAGTAATAAGATTTTTTTCAGAAAAACAATTGTAGATTAAAAAAAATAAAAACAAAATTCATCATTCCATTAAGTAGAAAAGCATGCTCTAGGAGAGGATCATTTTTTACCAACAGTAAGATAAATACCATAAATTTCAGAATTTTTTCTTGGTCAAGAAAAGATAGCGATTTATTTAACCTATGTTGAGTCACTAAACAATGTAAACTTTGCATTCCCTCCTTTTGATAGTAATTACAAGCAGATATATCAAATGTGACTCTCATTTAGACTTTGGTTTGTAAGAACAAAAGTTATTATCAGAGCCAATTACTGTTTTACCTACATGGCTGCACAGAAGCAGGGAGCTCAATTTTCATCTCATCAGTGATTTTGTGGTATTTATTTTATTACTATGCCCACAAAGCTATATAAGAAGGAAATAGCTTATGCTATTAAAACTAGGGTTTGAACATAAGAGGCTAAGATTTCTTTTTGAAAAAGTTCTGAATTAAAAACACTAGGCAGCATGTAATACCAGCTCCCTAGACACGGGCAGACCATAAAATGACATACATCTGAGCAGTAGATCCCACACAGAGTAATCAAAATTGAAATGCTTCACAAGCAAAGTTGAGACAGGCTATTTACTAAGTTACAGTATTATCAGCATAACATTATTCTCAACAGTGTTTGCTACAAGTAATGCCTTCTAAAGTGTATATTGCTTAATATCATATTCCCACAGGTTAAAGACATCTGCTGTTTAATCTTAAAACCAGAAGAAAAAAAAAAAAAAGAATCCAGTCTTCTTTAACACTGTGATTCTTTCAACTACTATTACATTTAATGGAAGAACAAAAGACTCCAAGTCCTGGTTCAAACCATATGCTCTAGATTTGCAAAACTGAGTCATTGTACTTCCCTTTACAGAGCTGTTTGTAAGGTTTAAATGACTAATATATGTTAAGTATCTTGCAAATTATAAAGTACTGTTTAGGAGCCAACTTGAAAGGGGCTCTTACTGATCAAAAAATGACTGCAATGGATTGAAACACTTCAAGTATATAAAAATCTTAAGTTCTTAATATTTCCCCATCTCCCAAAAAACTTTAAATTGATAAATTAATGTTAAAGTTGATGAATAAAAGAAAGAATCAAGCATTCATCCTGCTTTTATTTGAGTATTTTTAAGATTCACCAAAGAGTTGATCAGGGAAAGTTCTTCATAGAAGCTAATAAATGCAGAAGGAAAGAGAGAATTACAAAATCACCACTTCACAATCCCTAATGAAATAATATATTTAGGTAAACGTCAATGGTTGCTAATACTACTAGGTGAAATGTTGTGGGGAACTATAAAGGATAGATCAATACTTGGACTCACTGATCAGTCTATACATCATTAAAAGAGAAAAAATTTGCCTCTTGATATGCTATAAAAGGAACTACACAGCACCACCTATGAAGTATTCCTGCCATAAAGATGTTACCTGAATTTGATCAAGCTTCTAGATAAAACTATTAGTTTACAAGAAATACTAGAGACAGAGGAACATGTAAAATGATACCATGAGAATGCCGTCAGCCAAATCCAGACTGTGGAAAAAACCTATATGAAAAATGGCGTGGTTTATTCAAACAATACATGATTTTTTTTCCAATGGGGAAAACTTGTAGAGAAATAAGCTACAAGTGTAATGTGTGGGCCTTGCTTACATTCTGATTCAAACAAATAGGAGTACAAAGACCATTTTAAAATAGGGAAAACTGAACATGGACTTGGAATTATGTAATATTAATGCATTATTGAATTTTTAAATGTGATAATATGCTTTTTAAGTCCTTATTTGAAGTATTTAAGGGTAAAGTTATATGATGCCTGGGATTTGCTTTAAAAGACTTTACCAAAAAGAGTAGAGGGAATAGATGAAATAAGAATGGTAAAATTACGGTAACTGCTACAGCTGGGTGATGGTTACATGAATTTCGTTTTATTTCTGTGTCTATTCAAAAATAAATTTCTTTAATGAAAAGTCGTATTTGAAATTACCATGTTATGAAAATGTAATTATCTATATTTTGTTATCATTTCAATTCTAACATTCTATAATCTATGATATTCCCTATTACCTCCCTGCTCAGGGCTAGAGGGATCAACAATCACAACATCACTTAACTTCAAGCCGCTTCTAAGTAGTCCAGCTGTTACCTCTCTGCCTCAAGTTGACAAAGCCTTAAGACTACTATTCAGAGGTGCCCACCTGTTTTCTGATTCCTATACGAGTTAAATTAAAGAATAAGGGAAAGGTTGGGGGCAGAGCTAACATTTATTCAGCTCCCATTTGGGGCCAGGCATCATACTAGGTGGATCATAATCCACCTGATTTATTTTAGTTCATAAAATGACAAAAAGGAGTATGTGATATTACCAATGAGGATAACTGGTTAAGTGACTTCTCAAGGTTACATAACCCAAAAGTGGGGAGTCACATTTATGATTTGTGTCTCTGACTCCAAAGTCTCTTTTGATAACATGATGCCACATTATAAAGAAATGTTATTTGATACACTCTTGATTCAACTTCCTATATCTCCATCAGATCCCTTATTCTCTCTCTAATCCCCACAGCCACTGCTTTGTTCCGTGGCATGATTAATTATTTTGTAGACCTCTGTAATGGCCCCGAAGATGGGTTTCCTTGCCTCCAATCCATCCTCTGCATGACCTCCAGAATGACTGAACCTCTGATCACTAATTTAAATGTCTCTCGCCTCTTTAAAATCCTCTAATAGTTTCCCTTAGGGTGGCATAATCTGGCTCCTTCCTACATTACAGATTTCCGTAAGTGCTCTAAATAAAATATACTAGGATAATGAGATAGAGAATATCTTTGATATGGTGGTCAAAAACAGCCTTTTTGAGGAGATGTCAATTATACTAAAACCTGTGTGAAAAAACTGAGCTAGTCATGCAAAGATCTGAGAATGACTGAAGAGTGAGAAGTTGATAATTAACGAGCTGCAAAACCTAAGGTCTTAATAAGATGCTGACCTTAACATGGGCCACTTCTTCCATTATGACAAGGGAGAAGTCATAATATATAAACCCAGACAAAACAATTGATAAACTTGATAATGAAAAGTTTAAGCTTTTCTATATATGACAGGAAACAGGAAGAATATCACTTAAATAAGACAAAATGTGTTGCCTTCATGTATATAAAGTCCAGAGATAGGCTGTTCAGGGCTGCTTTGGAAGTCCATGAAGTTGCTAGAAACCAGGCTCCTTCCAGCTTAGTGCTCTGCTATCTCTAATGTACAGGCCTCCTCCTTCTGGTCTAAGATGATTGCTAGAGTTCTAGTCATCACGGCCTCATTCCAGGGAACTAACAATTTCTTCCATAAGCATGTAGACTAATCTAGCTAAGGAGAAAAAATATAATAGACAAAATTGACAGTGAAATAATGAGGCCAATGGGTTGAAAGTCGTTACAGTGTTGAAGAATTGTTAGAAGAGCACACTATATGAGCTGGCCAACTAGGTCATGGAGGTCAGAGACCGCTGCGCTTGAAACGGGTTTTAGAGATGATGTACTTATTAGTTACAACAAAGCCCAGGCATTAGGTATACACCCCTAGCCCCACCTGAGAATTTTTTTCCAAATTGCTATTATAGCACTCACTATACTGTCTGTAGAATGTCTGCCTACAGACTGATCTCTCACAGAACTGAGATTTACATCTCCAGCACTTAGCACTTAGTAGCATTAAAATCAAAATATGTGAGGAAATGAAATAACACACCAGTGATGAGACATTTTTTTTTTAGTTTCATCATGTTTGTGTTATTCTTACAATATGCCACAATGACACAATTATGAGATTTATAGCAGTAGTGTGACAAAGGAGGCATTCTGTCCAAATTTTATGGCACCTGGGCCAGTGACTAACTCTATGACTTCTCTTCCTTTGCTGCCACTAATCTCATGAGTTGATAGGGAATAATGGCTCCTCTGAATGCCCAGAAGTTAGCATCTCCTGGTGAACCACACAGAAAGGCATGAAAAATTTGGGATGCCATTTTTGAAATGTTACTGAAGCATGGAAAATGATAATTCTAGTAATCTTTGCACTTGTAGCAAGTAGCTTATATTTCTGGAAAAGGTGTTATGAGTCAAAAATATGTAGCTAGTTGAATCTTATAGAAACAATGTTATTAGAATATATTGTCCTAAGGGCCTATTTTTGATGATATATATATTATATATATATATATATAATATATATATATATAATGGCAAATACCATCTTAATCATCTGTTCCATTATCTATAACTTATGTACACTATAAAGTATAAACCTCTTTAAAGTGTATATGTAGACCAATTGAATTGAATGGGAACCAATTACAGTAAAATAGTATTGCATATGATAGAGTATCATAATGTATTATTCATAACTCTAGTGTGGCTCCCTAACTGCTATGTTAGTATTACTGCAACAAATCATAAAAAAAAAAGTCACCTTTATCAGGAGCATTGCTTTGAGAAATTTCGCTGGGAAAGTTTAGAGGGATAGATCTGAGGATAACTGTGTGGAGATAGTCAAGGTCATTTGTGGGTAAACTCAGAAATCTATTCTGCTTTTTTTTTTTTTTCAGTCATAAATTTCTTTGTGGCAAACACAGGAAGGGAGCTATTTTTAACAGTGGTGAAGAAAAGTCAAGACTTTGAGGTCAAATAGACATGAGTTTGAATCCCAGTTCTCCCATTTCTCAGCTTTAAATTACTACCATCTCTCATCTCAGTTTCTTCATCTGTAAAATGGGAATAACAACAATTCCTTTCCTCGAAATGTTGTGAGGATGAGATATTATGTTATCCTCATGGCTAACATGGGATCCCAAATGGTCTCCCTATTTCTGCCCTTGTCCTTTGACATCATATTCTCACCATGGCAGCCAGAGTGACCCTTTCAAATTGCAACTCAGATTATATCAGTTCTCTGGTGAAAAGCCTCCACTGGCTTCCCATCTCAGTCAGAGTAATATCCACAGTCTTTACAGTGGATATTACAAGATCTGGCCCCCTCCTACTTTTCCTACTCTCTCCCCCGTGACCATCCCTCTCCAGCTTCCTTGCTGTTCACACTCCTAATTCAGGATCTTTGCATAGTCTGTTTCTTGTACCTGGAGTGCTCTTCTTCCAAACAGCCAAATGACTTGCTCCCTCCCATCCGTCAAATTTCTGTTCAAGTGTCACCTTACAAGTGAGACCATCCCAACACCCCTTCTTTTCCCCAGCTGTTATCTCACTAACTAATACACTAGATATTTACTTTTCAAATTGTTTTTTGTTTTCCTGATGCCTACCCCACACTTATAGAATGTAAGCTCCATGAGAACAGAGGAGTTTGGCTGATGCCTAAAGTAGTGCTTGACACTTATTAGGTATATAATAGAGGTTGGCCAGTATTCATCAACAAATCATAAGAAGAATGAACACTTATATAGTACTCACCATATATGGGGCACTGTTATAAAGCAATTACATATGTTACATATGTTAACTCATTTATCCTTACAATGGCCCTATGATAGGTATGCACTATCATTACGTCCATTGCCGGTGAGGAATTGAGGTGCAGAGAGGTTAAGTGACTTGCCATGGTGCGGGTAGTAAGTGGTAAAGTACTTCTAATAATTATGTTGTTATCTATTGAGAGCCTACTCCAGGCTAGGCACTATCTATGTACTAGTTATAGCAATGAACAGAGTCTCTCTGCTTTAGGTTAATAGAGATTTAAGAAATAAAATAATCAAATGCAATGGACAAATATTAGCATATCCAGGTTTGGATAAAAGAGCAGTAGAAGCCATTTGGGGGATAATTGGGGAAATATGAATATAAGCTGGGTATTATATTCAAGAATTATTGTTAATTTTTTTAGGTCTGATAATAGTATTACGGGTAAGTAGGAATATGTTCATTTTTAAAGGTGCATGTTAAAGCATTAAGAGATGAAATAGTCATCAGGTCTGTATTTTAAAACACTTCAACAAAAAGTAGGTTAACAATTGTTAAATCTAAGTGAAGGAGAAATGGTTATTCATATACTATTCTTGGTTTGTTTGAATCTTGCCATAATAAAAAAGGTTTTTAAGAAGTCATGGAAAAGGAAAAAAATGCTTTTAAAAAGTCACTGCTCTTGTGGAGCTTACATTCTAATGAGAAAACAGAGCTCACAGTGGTTGGCTCATTGCAGGCCTTCTTTTCTCCCCACTCTACTCTGTAAAATCCAACTGCCATCTCATCAACAAAATTTCCTCCCTGATGTTAAGTGAGGTATAACTCACAGTGAAAATCTGTAAAGTGACCCTTACTTGTCGGGATTTTTTCCTTCTTTGATCTCTCAACATGTTATTCCTAATGTCAAAACTTTAATTCTGATCAAATTTTGAAAATTACTTTCTCAATTAGATGACAATTCACAAAATTAAAGATTCTTTCCATCTAAGACACAGGTGTTGTACATGGCTACATCATACTAGAGCACAATATATTTTTGTTTGACTGATACAGCTTCCATTTTATGAAATTAATATAGGGAATAACTCTCAAGCAATAAGATGGCTTTATTTTCCCTGCTCTCCAAATATTCCAACAATATCATGCTTCTAAGTTGGTCCTTTGAGCTAAACAGTTAAATTTCTATTTTGAAATTGCCTTCAGACTCAGCTTGCCAGACACAACAAAGAAATCAAATATTCTCTTAATCTATAAGGGTTTTTTTTCCTTCTCTTCCTCCCTCCACCTTATCTGTGGTTGTTTTTAATTCAAACCCTTAACTGTTATGAATACATACGCCCAAGGTGCCCCCAAAAGGAGCTGAGCTGGTGTTGATTGAGAGCTAAGTTATGTTATGTTATAAAGAAAAGCCATCAGAATATGGCTTTATCAAATGTAAAAGAAAATTAACAAACAATTCCTAATTATAATTCTCAATTACAATTGAGCAACTCCTAACTTTGTCTTTTAAGTTTTTTTGGGTGAAATGAAATTCCAAAAACAGCTATCCACTTTGGAGAAAGAGAGCTTACAGAAGCAACAGGGTTTTACCTAGATTAAAAGGTTGGCAGTGGGCAATTAAAAGTGGTAATATCCCAGTTGGATTTTACAACTACTTAATAATACAAGCTTTTAAGTTGGTGTGGTAGGCTTGCCAGAACAGCTGGCAAAACAGCACTATTTGTCATTGACTTTACAATGCAGAATTAGGGCTATCTTTTGTATCAGCAGTTATGCATTTTTAAGCAGATGTCATTTATATTAGAAATAAAACAACAATAGGGATCCAGGCCCTGAAGGTAAAATCAGGATGGGAAACAGTCCTTGCCCCTTTCTAAATGAAGCTCACCCATGTTCACAACACTTAAAAGAACCCAGGGTTATGCACTCTCAGCACATAAAATTCCTTATCTTTATAATCATTTGTCAGGATTCAAAAAACTTTTGGGAAAATAAATTTCTGGCCACAGTTTTATTTTGTTCTGGAATAACAATAGCAACTATACATTCCGTACCAGTCCTAACTTCAGACATTTTATTTATTGTTTTTATAAACCAGAGATCTCCAATCTTCCACTGTGGACCAACTGTGGCCTTTCTGAGACTCCTGGCAAAATAATAAAAATCTAACTGAAATAGATACTTAATAGTAAGGAAGATGAGAAGTTTAAGCTCCATGTATCACAACATTCTCTTTTATCTTCATCAAAGCCTTTATTATTATCTGGTATATTTTTATTGATAGTCTGCCTTCCCCCACTAGAATGTAAACTCTATGAGACCAGAGACCAGGTCTGAATTCTTCATCCCAGTCTTTGGCATGCAGTAAGTACTCCAGAGAAAGTGGATGAACAAACCTAACGTAGCAAGTACAATGACAAAAGTAGGAGCAGGCTGCTTTGGGAGTGCAGAGGAGCTTGGACTGATATTTTACATGGGGATGAGAAATCACTGTGGTGGTTTCATTTATTCATTCAACAAACATTTATTGAGAGTCCCCTGGCATTATATAGCTGTGAACAAACTAACATGGACCTTGCTCTCATTAAGCTTATAATTTAGTGGATGACAGACATTTAAAAAACAAATTATACAGCTCAATATCTAATTACAAATTGTAGCAAGTGTGATGAAGGAAGAATATAGGCTAATATAAACAATTATAAAAAGGGTACCATGTGTTGGCTGCACAACTCTGAATATACTAAAAACCAGTGAATCAAATGCTTTTTAAAAGGGTGAATGTTATGGTATATAAGTTATAAAGCTATTAAGAAGGGTACCACAGTGGTTAAGAGAACAACTCTGGATCCCTACCTTTCTAGGTTCACAATCTTGGCTTTAATGCTTACTAGCTATGTTATTTTGGCCAATTTCTTTAACATTCTATACCTTAGTTTCTTCATTAATAAAATGAAGATAATAATAATGCTTCCTACTAGGACTGTTCTGAAGGTTTAAACAAATTAGTATTCCCAAAACACTGACAAGAGTACCTGTCAATGTACTGAGGTGAGTTATTACTAGTTTTGGGGAATTAGGGAGGGATCCGGAATCAAACTGAAAGAACACTTCCCCAAGGAGGCAAAATCTGGAACTTCTTGAGCTCTATTTCTTGCCACCTGGAAACTTTCCTTCTAGGGCTCTGTTTAAAAAGTTGAAGGCATCTTCTTTTGATTTATTTTGCTTTCTGAAGAAAGATCTTTTGTCATAGCAATTGACCATGCCATGAACGTATCTGAAAAAACAGTGATATGTTTTCTCATTTAGACATAAAGCAAGTATCCTACCTTTACTCTTAAATTTTTTTCTAACAGCTTTATTGAGATTATAATTCTATACCTTAAATTCACCCTTGTCAAGTGTATAACTCAATGGTGTTTACTAGATTCACAGAGTTGTGCGGCTATCACAGCTCTCTAATTCCAGTACATTTTCATCATCCCTGAAGAAACTCGACATTCATTAGAGGTCACTCCCCAATTTGTCCCCTCTTCCCAGCCTCTGGCAACCACTAATCCACTCTCTGTCTCTATGGATTTCTCTATTACTACCTTTATTCTTGGAAAGTCGTGTGGAAATGTATGACGCTGGGATTGCCAAAGTTTACCCTCAGATTCCAGAGGGAAAATAAATGTTTTCTGATCGATTACAGCTGGAAGCAACCTAAAGGGAGTGGGGGAGAATTTAAAATCAAATTTGCTATCTTAAAAGCTTTACAACTTATAATTTAAAAATAATGTGTCCTAGTTAAATTAGATTTTACAGAAAAGTCTATTTGTAATGATGAAAATTATATCAATCTTTAACAATTCTACCACTATAAAACTGCAGTTGTTTATTAAGCATAAGAATTTCCAAATCTGATAAAAACCATTAAGGCATGAATAGAGAGCTCTATCTCTGGCCAAATTTATATGACTTAAAGTTAACAGAATTATTACACTATAAAATCTTTCTTGGTAAAGGGAAATATTTTGTTTAATAAAATAAACAAAATAGTTCACTCTATTTTGTTTAATAAAATCAAATCACAGGATAGTCGATGTTAAATATATTCAAAATGCTGGTCCCTAAGCAGTTCATACTTACATTTTTTAAACCTCTACTATTTTATATAATTGTAGAGACTTAAGGATCAAAGGTGGTTAAAAGTCTTCCTTATTAACCAGTGGGTAGTTTCATGGGAGAGCGATACAAAACAAAATAAAGTTGTAAGAATGACTATATGTATATCTTAAAATTTGTAGTTTGAAAGCAGGTTCCAGTTCTTTAAAATGGCCAACATAATTAAGATCAATAAAACTCAACCACCAATGACTCAATCTCTTGATTCTACTGTGATGCCCACTTTTATAAAGTTATTGAAGAGCAATGTATGGACTTCTGGTTTCACCCCAACATATAAAGAGCTGAGATGTTATCACTCCCAACCTTACAAGAAGAAAAAAGTTCTCCTAGGATCCGTAAGAGAATTTAGATCACAGGGAGAACTGCTCTCCTGAAAACTGGAGAGAGAGAGAGACAGATAAAATTCAAGAGCAGAAGCTTGCTGCTGGAGCCAGCACTGGCTAAAGCACTTGAATGCCAATTGAGGAGCCACTGGAGGCTCAATGCAGACTAGTTTGAGATTTAAATACTTTGAGGGGCCAAGTCTTAGGGGAACCCCTTATTTTCATGAGTTTACTTCCAATGGCTCCACCTCATTCCCACGGTAAAGGTCAGAGAAAAAAATCCCCTCCTGTTACTGACAGAGAGAAGGGAAAAGAAACCATTTTAATATACTCCCAGAGAGTTCTGTTCTTTGTCCTCTCTAACGAAGGCAAGCTCTCAAAGAAAATTATTTTACCAAAGCCTTATCTGACCTGAAGAAGGGCAATGAACTGACTTCAGCCCCCTCTAGTCTTCCTGTCTCACCTAAGGGGGTAAATGCTGAGAAAAACTTGTGAAGGTAACAGTCCACCGGTACAGACCCACTAAAAAACTGAGACCTAACCATAGGATTATCAAATGCTTCCCCCCAACATACTGCACCTATAGAGCCTCTACATAAGGAGGACTACAAATGAAAGAACTGCAAGGCTCAGACTCTCTTTAGGAAAGAGTTTCTAGGGAAACCCAAAGACAACAAGGGAGAAAAAGCAGACAGTGGAGGAAATTAAAGCCTCAGACACCTACAGTTACAGCAAACAGTAAACATAGCATAACTCTGAGCCAGATGAAGGCCTACTTACCTCAGTTCCTATTACTTTATACAGTAATAAAAAAGGACAAGTCATACTAAAAGTTAAGAAAATAATATTCTAAAGAGACAAAGCAAGCATCAGAATCAAATTTGGATATAATAGAGATTTTGGAATTATCATACCAAGCTAACTATGATTAATATGCTAAGGGCTCAATGGCAAAAGTAAACAGCATGCATGAACGGATGGTTAATATAAATGGAGAGATGGACATTGTAAGAAAACAAAACAAAACAAAACAAAATGCTAGAAATCAAAAACACTGTAAGAAATAAAGAATGCCTTTGATGGGCTTATCAAAAGATTGGGCATGGCCAATGAGAGAATCAGTGAGCTTTAAGAAATATCAATATAAACTCTAAAACTGAAATGCAAAGAGAAAAAAGAATGAACAAAACAGAACAGAATATTTAGGAACTGTGGGACAATTACAAAAGGTATAACATTCATATAGCAAGAATAACAGAGAAAGAAGAAAGGAAGGATCAGAAGAAATATTTGAGTGATCATGGCCAAAAATATTCCAAAACTAATGACAGCACTATACCACAGATCCAGGAAGCTCAGAGACTACCAAGTGGGATAAATGCCTAAAAAACTATACTGAGACATGTCATATTCAAATTATTGAACCAAAGATAAAATAAAATCTTGAGAGAAGATAGAGAAAAAAACAACTTACCTATGGAGGAACCAGGATAAGAATTATATTAAACTTCTCTTCATAAATCGTGCAAGCAAGAAGAGACTAGAGTGAAATATTTGAAGTGGGGAAAGAAAACACCACTAACCTGGAATTCTGTATCCACTAAAACTAACTTTCAAACGTGAAGGGGAACTAAAGCTGTCCTCAAACAAAAACTGAGGGAATTTGTCATCAGAGACCTGTCTTGCAAGAACTGTTAAAAAAAATTCTTCAGAGAAAAGGAAAATAATGCAGATCACTTATGAGGCAAAAAAGAAAATCCAGGGGACTCATCACCATGTTCTTCCTGTGTCCCAAGGTCCCTAACTGGTTTACTTCCTCCTCTCCACCCTTTAAAGTCTTCTTAGATTTGTTTTATATATAATGTCCTGGGTTTTTAGATGTGCTTAGCAGAAGGAATATGGTATATCTGTACCATCTTCCTAGAAATGAAATTCTTAGTATACATTTTATAAAGACTTTTACCTCCATGAATGATGTATTTGGGAGTGAATTTGAATTGAAATATAATGTTGTATACTTCTTCCTGCCTCCCTCAACATATACTGTGAGAATTTTTCCATATCATTAAAACTTCTTAGACAACATCGATTGGTATTAGATATAACATTGAAATGACCAAACTTATACAGAGATTCCAGAATATTGTTCTTCATTTCCTAGGATAAATTCCTAGAGGTACAACTAATGAATTAAAACATAATTTAAAAAAATCTCACGTGTTGAAAAATTACCTTTAAAAACTTAGTGCTGATACCAGTAGTATTAAAATATGTCAATCCTGCTGCCCACTCATGAGCCCTGAGTACTAGCATGGTTTAAATGATCTGTTTTGCTAATTTGTAAAGAAAAAGTAGTAATATATTGTTTAATTTACATTTTTCTTGTTTACTGGTGAGATTAAACATTTTAAATATGTTTAATATTTTTAATATTTTTCAAATATTTACTCATTTCTTGCATTTCTCTTTTGATGTTCTTTTGTCTACGTCAAGTTTTTTATTGTTAAGAGTTCTTTGTATTTAAGAATATTAGTAATTTTTGATTCATATCTGCTGCAAATGATTTTCCAGTTATTTTTTACCTTATGATATTTTTTCAAATTTATTTTTTGTTTTAAAATTTTCAAATCCACAGAAAAACAGAAAGATCAGTGACTATTTGAATATTCTTCACCTAGATTGCCAAATGTTAACATCTCAGTACCTGTGCTTCATCTCTCTCTGTGACTAGAATGTAATCATATTCTCTGTAAATGGGATTTGGGTACTACTTTGTAAATAACCCAGAAGAGATTGGCTCCAAGGTACTTCAATAACTGAGTGAAAATGTACCCTCTAATCTACCTTCACCATTTAACAGAAACCTTTTATTTCCGTATGTTTCTCACTATTATTTGTTTTGTTCTTGTTTTTTCCCCCCTCAAACACTAGCACGACAGAATATAAAGTGAAGATTTCTTTGCAGTTCTGATAGTGTGGGTACAGATGGTAGTCACCCTCCTAGTGTCAATAAGCAAAACGTGGTCATTAAGAACAGTGTGAACAGATATCACAAGCAATAAAATCTGTGAAAGCCGGCAATGATAAGAGAAAGAACCACACTTTGACACAGAAGAAGAATCATTGCCAAAGTGGAGATAATAGTGAAAACCTATTTTGAAAACAACACAAAAGCACTTTGAGCTCTCTGGAGAAAATATGCCACTTTTGATAATGTCCTTGTCGTTATTTTCTGAATGACTGCTAGCAAAATCTTGTACTTGCTGGCATCCATTATTATCACTTTGTATACCTACTGGTTTTTGTTTCTACTAGACAAAACTACCAGATTTTTCCCTTGAGCAATACTTGCTAAAAATGAAAACTGTCTTTTGTGAAAATTAGGCTTCCTGTCTTTCAGGCAGCTCTGGTGTAGGAGAAGGTTATAGATGGCAGACATTTGACTGAACTTAAATCTGGACGTCACCATTGGTCACCTGTATGACCTGGGACTGCTGGGAGCCTCGGTTTTCACATCTTTAATAGGAAAGGGTAAATATCTACCTCGTGGGTTAAAAAAAAATCCACTGCAAATTGTCAAGTGTTATGAAGACATTAATGCAGATGAAATTCATGATAACGATGATAATGATGATGATTATTGTATGTCTGTTCTCAATCATTTTTAAAGGTATATCCAGGGATAGTAGTCATTAGGAATGAACTCTCCCAATTTCCTAGGTTTTCATGGATGAAATGAAACCGCATATATCTGAACAATGTTGATTCTCATTTACTCATAGAAACTATGCTCTGTTGTTGAAAGAGCAACAGAGATCCACAGTCCTTATTAAATGCCACTCTTCTCAGGAGTTGCTGTTCTCATCTTTTGGCCTCTGACACTCCATCAGACTCACATTGGCAGTCCTACCAGCCTGCCTGCCAGGCCCCACTTCTGGCTCAATCCCAGTGCCAGAGGCTTACTCCTTCATAGCATCTGGGTAGCAGAGTTTCCAGGACCAGGCTCTTGATCATACTAAGGTAAATCCTCTATGTGGCTAAAGAATATTGATTCTAGGGAGTCCTGCTTGCCCAACGGATTCCAAGCATGCATTGTCTACATTGGGAATACCAAGAGGGTTTGTTAAAATGCAGACTTCGGGACCCCATCTTGGAGCCAGTGAAAGATGACTGCAAACCACAGTTTAAGAGCCATCACTCTTGACTTGTGGTCTCTCAAAGTAGTGTGCCCACATTTTAGATGACACACAAGACATTGCCATTGGTCATGTGAAGGGAGTATAAGAATTTCTATTTATGTAAAATAAAAAATGTATAAAAGAAATTACTTTGTATTTGTCACTGGATCCCTCAATATTTAGTTATGTCACTGGCAGTTCTGGAAGCCCCGTGAGAGTGGAAGCTCCAAACCATAAAGGCATGAGCTATGAGTCCAGCATTGGCACATTTGCTTTCAAAGTATTAGAATGTACTGCAGTTCACTCATGCAGTGAGTTCATGGATTATATTATTTAGTTTTAACTAAACTGAGCTTGAAAAAAAATGGACAGGTATCTTTAAAAGATATTTACAAAAAATCATATGGTATTTTGGAAGATAAGAATAGCAAGCATTAGTGAAAAACAAGAAAATGACAAAACCAACATGTTTACTCCTAACATTAGCTTTTCTTCAGCCACATTTGAAAGTAAAAATTATGGTAACCCAATTGAATTTGTGAAAAGTTAGCCCACCCAAAAAACTCCAAACTTAAAGATCATCCAGAAGACTAATTGAAATGTGGTCTTACATCTAACCAGCATCAATGCTGAATCTCACCTCAGTGCAGAGTAAGTTTTGAGATATTTGTTACAGTCTGTATAAAGTCACCATGATTAATAAGATTAAATAAGTAAAACATAATTAATAACCTTTTTAAGCAAGAGAATAAAATTTTGTGCTGCTAACAAAGTAAAATTAAACAAAGTAAAATTATTATTTGAAAGTATTCATTTCATCTTTATTTCATTAAAAAAATTCTGTGTTGGTGTATTTTATAATCACGCTATATGATAAGTACGTAATTGATAAATAAATAAATATAAAAGTCTTATGAATGCTTGCCCAAATTCTTTGATGGATGGCCATGTGGGATAAAGGGCCAGGTCCAGCATCTGTACCAGCTTAAAACTGCATAAAGCTAAACTCCTCTCAACACTGAGACTAAGCGTTAACCTGCTCCTCAGTGAATCGTGCCATTCATAATGAAAAACATACCCTTTACTTGAATATTATAAAGACTTTGTCATGGAACCTCACAAGAAAAATGCAATGAACTGGCCAGTCCTGCTCTTCCCAGGCATGAGACCCTGAAGAAATTCTGCATTCTGTTTACTGCTTTGCATATAATCTCCCAGCAGGTCATAGACTCTGAATCCAAAGTCTATTCATGACAGTCTCTTGGGGCACACCTGTAAGTACAGGACCAGGTATGACTATCTGCTTGGGAAAATGTCAGTCACGGGTAATGGTCTCTGATCTCCTGGGTCTCCCATTTTCCATTTCCATCAACTGCTGCTCCTTCTTTTCCTCCCAGAGTCATTCCTTGTGACTCACACTTTGACCCCAAGAGTCTGCCTCAGGCCTGTTTACTTTGAAAACTTAGTTTGGACTTTGCTCCAGTTTATTACCTTGGCCCATCTTATTCAGTTTTCAAATCGCATGCCACATCAGCACCCACATGCACAGCTATGACTGAGATGCTCCTGCCATCTTAAGGCACATATAAACTTACCAGGCTTTCCATCTTCCTGATAGGAGGCCTCTTGATTATATTATTATATTAAGTAGGAAAGATAGGATCCAAAGACCACTTTTGGGGGGGAGCTCATGCCCCAATTAATGTCTTCCTTAATTCTTCCAGATCCTAATAACAGTCAAGGGCACTCACTGATAAGGGAGAACTGTATTAAAAAAAAAAGTCTCTGCCAGAACTTTTCTGTTTGCTGCAATTGCTACCTAGTTTGCTCTTTTCAGATACCCTAACCTACACATCTACAGCCAGTGCTCAAGGTGAGAGGGCAAAGAGAAAGCTGGAGACAAGAGAACTTCCATTAGAGCTGGTGAAAAGTCTCTTCTGTTAACTTTCCCACCCCCTCCATTCTGAGGCTTTCTTATTTGCTGTTTGCATATTTTATCTTTTGGCCACACACTTTCTCCACCTACTACAGATCTCCTAGCTGCCATCTATGTAGGCCTCCACTAACGTCCAATATTTTCTTCTCCAAGAATCCCTTTTATTATCTTCCTTACAGTTTCCTCATTTTAAAACATTATGTATATTAACCTATTTACAGGTCATATTTTTATTCCCAAATTTAAAAGTCAAAAATATAAATGACTGAAAACTAGACCAGGGAAGGGTGGCCTCTACCAAGGGATGGTGGATGCCTGTGGCACTACCTTCACATGGGGGAAAGGGAGACAGGTGCAGTGTAACTCTGCTCCCACTACTGAGTGCTGGGACTCGTCTACATCTACAGATTTCCACAATTCTTTTGCATTATTTCTGAAACTTGACCTCACTGTCTGATATTATTCACTGATGCTTGATACAGCAGGTCCTCAGATAACGTCATTTTGTTCAGTGTTGTTTTATTATAGCATTGATGAGAAAATAAAAACTGGTTCTCGGTCAGAGCCACTGTTGGTGTGGAGTTTGCACGTCCTCCCCATGTCTGCGTGGGTTTTCTCCAGTCTGCGGTTTTCTCCCACGTTAGGTGAGTTAGTGTGTCTAAATTTGTCCCAGTCTCATTGAGTGTGGGTGTGAGTGGCCCTGCGATGGAAGGGCATCCTGTCCAGGGTGTGTTCCGCCTAGCACCCTGAGGTGCTGGGATAGGCTGTGGCCACCAGTGACCCTGAACTGGAATGAGCGGGTTTCTAGTTTTGATTACTCTTCCATAAATATATATAGAGCTCACATTTATCTCAATGTTTAATATTAGTAGTGTTTGGGTCTTTATTTAAAAGCTGGTGATGCTTTTGTGACCAGAAATATACTGTAGATACTTAAATCTTCTTTATATCAATTAGTCTATGGTCAAATTGTTTTCACTGCTGTATGTCTTTGCTTCGCTTAAAGTTGTAGTTTCTAAAAACCTATAAATGTTAAGTGAGGACTTACTGTATATATTTACAATACAAATAAGAGCCATAGATTTTTTAAGCTTAGTACAAAACCTTAATCTACAAGCAATGAAATTCAGGAGGCTGATGTGTAAGACTGTCTAAGGTGAGGCAAGGTCATTTCTCTTTAACTCAATTCTAATTTCAATAAATCATCTCTTAGAAGGTATTACATAATGAATATTTCAAGCAAGTTTGATTTTTATTTTTTATGCTGTATATCAAAATTATCTTTATAATAAAGCACATATTCTAAAAACTGTAAAGAAAGAGCCATGTGATCCAAAGAACATAAAAACTGATTTCCTTTAGAAGTTGAACTTTGGATACATTTTATGAAAAATAAAAAAACAGAATGAATATGAAAAGAGCCAAGAAAATTTTGTCTTTGCAGTCATCTCACCTGAGTGAGAAGTTATTTTTTGTACTTATTTTGGATCCTAAAGTGGCTATTTTACTTACCATTTGGAAGTGTGAGGGATATATGACTTATCATCATTAACAGGAGTCGTTAACACACGATTGCTTACAACATTTAAATACTTCTCAATGTGAATCTGTTACAGAAAAGTTAAAGTTTAGGCCATTATAGTGGACTTAAGATACCCAGCTAATTTACTTCATTTCATTAGGTTAACACTCTGAATCGTGTAATTAAGCCAAAAGACACAACATGCTATGTATTTATTATATGCCTAAGGTATAATTAGGGATCTCAAGGCCAAATTACTTTATCCCAAAAAGCATAATAAAAATTGAAACTCAAAGCTTGAGTAACCTGTAGTACTCTTCACAAATGAAATTATGCTCAATAGTCAGCAAGTCGCTTAGCCATGCAAATTTATTAGGCAATAGAAACATGGAGAAATGTCTTTCTCTTACAGGGACCTCAAGCAAGCATCTGAGGGAAGAATTTGGCCTTTAGATAGCAGATTATTTAAAATGGCCAACCAGAAGACTCCAGCCGGGTCTAGACCTCTAACCATCAGGTAATACAGGACAATGGGATGCTAGTTTGATGAGGCTAGAAAATAAATCACATCTCTCACAGCCTCAGGAGCTAAGCGATAAAGCTGATAACACAGTAGTGAAAGTCTGAGGCAAGAGCAAAGATACGGACAGAGGTCTAGAAGATAGAGATGGTCCTTATTTGGACCCATGCGCTAATACATTTTTATTTTAGTTTATAAGATATAACATTATTATAACATTAGTGTCAGGTATATAACATAATGGTTGAGATTTGTATATATTACAAAATTGTCACCATGATAACTAGTTAACATCTACCACAACAGTTACAAAAGTTTTTCTTGTGACGAGAACTTTTAAGATCAAATCTCTTAGAAACATTCAAATATACAATACCGTATTTTAAACTATAGCCATCATGCTGTACATTACATCCCCAGGACTTATTTTTTTTTTTTAATTAATGGAAGTCTGAATACTTAAGCTATTTAGGAAAAGTCAACTGTTATTCTTTTAGAATCCCAGTGAACCCAATAGATACTCTCTATGACGTATTGGTATGAATCCTTTTTGGTCAGGCATAATGTTGGGCCAATAGTGATTATTTTTTAAATTCTAAACTCTTTTTCTCAAACCACATTTTAGTGGTTATCATTGCATAGTCTTACATTATCAATATCTTAAATTCTTTACAAAATACGACAGGATATCAATCAATCAGTTAATAATCATCATTATCAGTAAAAAAAAAAAAAAAAAAAAAAACATGGAACAGAATGAGAAAGTTAATGACCACTCCAAATCCACCTCTGTTATAGGAATACACAGGGTCCTGTGAGAACCACAATTCAATTCTTCTAGAAGAATCTTTGTCTCTTCCTGATATTTTATTTAATATTAAAGTTCTACTTACTCTTAACCCCATTTCAGTCCTTTTGATTGCTGTTTCAAGATTCTGAATGTCTAGTGTTGCTCCTCCTTCTTCGAGTGGGAATTTTGCTAATTTCTCCTTTAATTGATAAAGGTCTTCGTGGACCTGTAGGTACAAAAAAATATGAAATATTAAAAGAATATATACACAGTCCACCTAAAACATTTATTTTAAAGGTTTGCAACTTGCTTGAATTGCTAGAGACAATAAAGTTGATTTTATGGTGTTCGTTGAAAAGAACTATTTTTATGGTTCTAAGGTATTCTTTATTAAAATGTGCCATTATTGTCTTTCAGATTTTGAAAAACTAAGCTTTCATACAATTTTCTATTTTTCTTTCCCCATTAAAAAGTCCAAACTAAAATTGCAACTCAAATGGTTTCTGCTCTCTCAGACGGTAAAGCACTTCAGTCAGTGATGATAAGTTTGTACAAAATTCTGATTTCTACTAATTGGTTATAAAAGGTAAGAAAACTGCCAGTAGAGAGAGGTTCTTGTGAAAGCCATGTTTGGTTTTCTGTTCTAGCTGGACTGTCCCCATGAACTGTTCTGAAGATGCAGTTCTTTAGGTGTCTGGCTTTTATTTTATTTTTTGTAGTCAGAAATGATCCATGAAGAAAAAGCAACATATGTTTTTATGTTAACATTTTCCTTCAATTTGTATTTTCCTTAGAAATGATCAATCTCTCTCCAATGTCAAACACCCTCAGCATAAAATGGGCACTATGAAATTAGCATAAGATTCTCTGTGCATTCATATTAGAAATGAAACTTCAACAGATAAATACAGATGGCACCAATTATTGTATGGGCTGCTGCCACAAGAAAACCATTTTGTTATGCAAATTTATGAGCCTAACACCTGTTTCAGCAATAGTCACACCAATAACAATCTGCAGACTGGGTTGCTAAAGGCATTTTGAAATGGTTACCTTTCTCCGTTAGTCTAACTGGACTTACACATCCAGCCTATGTTATCGATTACTCTTGAATATTCCCACTGAGCCAAATATTCAAAATATCAGAATTTGCATCTTTTCACTGATGGGCATCATAGTCTGGCAGACACATCTGGTCATTTGTACTCTGCACAAATTGTCATGTAAAGCCTTCAGGGCTCACAGATTGAGATTTAAACACACCTACTGCTTGCTTGTAGGCACTAAGGTGAAGATGTACTTCTTTCAATTGTTTTGTCCAAATTACTGCTGCAAGCTGATTTATCATCTATTGTCTAAAAACGTTTAGAAAGTACAAAGAGGCAGTTCAAGGGCAAGACCCACTTCCAGACTCCTTTGAGTGAACTAAATATTCTTCTTGTAGTTCTAGTATTGTAGCTTCATGTATCATTCTGTAATTATGCCTGTCAAGTGCAGGAAAGAGTGAAAACCACACTGGATTACTATCAGGAAATCACAGGTCTGGCTTCTTCATCTGCCTCATGTGGTCAATTAACTTTTTGATGAAGTCATGAGATAATATGTATAAGTCTAGTACATAGTAAAAATCAGTAAAAGACAGATGAACATAATTTCTTGTTCTATCACTAGTCACACAATATCCATGCATACCATCCACATTTTGTCTAGTTTCTTCATCAAGAAAAAAAAAAGATTCTATTTCATAGAGTTGTTGAATGAAAATGAGGTAATGCATGTGACGAATGAATATAGGTTTTGGAACCAGACAGATATAAACAAGAATCCTATTTTCTCCCTTACTAAACTGAGCTTGGCAAATTCACCTACCTTTTTAGAGCCCTTAGTGTTCTTGTCTATAAAATGGAGATAAATAGCTACCTCTCAGAATAGTGGCAAGATTAAAATCAGTTAAAGTAAGTACAGTGTGTTGTATAGGGCCAGCCACATAGGAGGGCATTGAACTAATGTTAATTCTCCTCTCCTGAATTGTAAAACCTAGTGAAACTCCTTGCACATAACTGGTACCTGGTAAATGTTCACTGATTTGAATTGCTCTCTTAATCTTTCTCAAGAGCTTTTCACTTTACCGTCTTGCCAGATAGTTTCTTTTCCCCTCTTAATAACTGCACATCTGTTTGTACAATTGCAATAGAGACAAGTATTATAGAAAATTTTTCACCATACTAGGGTAGGGAAAGAGATTAAGTTTTACATCTCTGTTCTTTCTTCAAATAGATCTGATCCACCATGTTTTACATGTTTTACTCCTCATCTCTGTGATCATTAAATGTATTGCTTTCCATATATTTCTTACTTGGAGGAAGATTATCATTTTAACAGTTTGGGAACAGGGTTGCTTAATAAGAAGCTCTTGAAATATTTAATGAAGTAAAGATCTGCTCTAGAATTTAAAAGAGCCAGGCAGCCAGACTCCATATTGTCAAAAGCAGTCTCATAATTCCATTTTATTCATTTTTGCTAAAGATAGAGTTGGCTGAGTCATTCTCATCACTCCTCAATTCATTTTTATGCTTTATGCTCCTGGCAAACTAGACAGAGGGATTGGTAAGAAAGACAGTGATAATGTCAAAGTGTTAGTTAGCTCCAATATTTCCAAAGTTGGTGTTAACATACAACTGTTGGATTTTTGGAATATGATATCCAAAACCAATTAAAAAGATAATTTTCATAGCAAGACTAGGTAATCCTTGTTGCACAAACATATGTTTAATATTTGGGTCAAGTAAGCATTTATAAAGATATATTAAAAAGGTACCACAGTTTTATTAATAAAGTATAAAAAGAAAGCCTCTAAGAGTGACTAATAAAAGAAAGCATTTGAAAACATCCTAGAATCACAACCACACTTCTTTAAGATTGTTTCACAAACATGCCATTACCTATTTAAGATTTATCACCTTGGTGGGCAAGTTACTTTATCTCTTTTACTTTGGTTTCTTTTTCTGTAAACTGGCGGTAAAATAATACTTGCCTAACAGAATTGAGTGTCTAGCTCTCAATAAGTGTTGACTACTATTTTAATTGTAATGATGATTATTATTGCCATAGTGAAAATCTCACTATGCTGATTAGTTGAGGAAAGATCCAGCTAAAATTGCAAAAAAATCTGATTTTAGTCTTAAAAGTGAAAGAAGTTAAAAGTAGTTCACAAAATGCTGCCTAGTAGAACTCTATGTGGAGATAATACTCCTATTCCCTGAACCAAAACAGAAAACATGGACTTTAACATATGATCTGACAATGCAACAGAATATTCACAACCAGAACTATCCTGGAAAATCTAAATATCTAAGGTACATGTTTTCATCATAAGTTGCACAGAGTTTATAATTAGAGGACTATTTGTATTTAAAGATTTTTCTCTTAAGTATTTTATATATTTTATTAAAATATTACTTTTACTATCAATTTGTACCTTCTATTATGTTTTCTAAATTATTGTAAATGTTAGCCCAACTCCATTCGTTTTTAATAGAACATAAATTATTGGGAAATGAATTAATGAGTAGATCATTATCCAATCATCCAGGATGAATGGGCCCAATCCTGTACTAAGTAAAATGGAATATTCAAAAAATTAGTTTGTAACAGAAATAAGGCATACCTTGTTTGCCAATGGCAACACCCATAGAGTTCTAGTTAAGAATGGCCTAGTCCTGGTTTAAAAGACAGTCTAAAATTAATTTTCCCTTTCTTCCAGCAACTTAAAAAACAGATTAATCTTCAAAAGACACAGAAATGTACACAAAACTAAGTTATATTAAATAGTAAGAGACCAGAGTAAATAATAACTAGTATTTATTGACTATTATACTTTATGTTACCTTATATTTTAATCATTTAAAAACTCCTAAGAGGGAGTTCATATTATTATAGTCATTTTATACTTGAGGGAATCTGAGGTTTAAATTGGTTAAGTAATCTGTGCAAGGTAACACAGCTGGTTAATTGGTGGGACTATTCAAATCCAAGCAGTCTGAATCCAGAGCCTTTATGCCTAACCATTAACCAGTACATGCAAAATCTACCAGTATACAAAATGTATGTTTGTAAACATACAAAGCTAGAGGTTGGTGAAAAGTCAGTGGAAAAGTCAGAGTTTAAATATCTAGAGGAGCAAAAAGAGCCAAGACAAGACTTCCTTTTTATACAAGGATTGATGGATTAAAAACACTTGGGAAGATTGCTTGCATTTTCTACGTATATGAGTTTACCCACAATACTTATCTTTCAATAAGATGAAATGACCACAGTACTTATCTGAGAACCTTGTTGTAAGGGTTAAATGAGTTAAAAATATATACAGCAGAGAACTGTGCATGAAACCTGGTAAAAAGAAACTACGTTAGCTTTGATTATTGTGATTTTTCTTTGAAATTGTATTAACAGTTTATATTTTATAATACAATTTAAATAGTAGCTCTCATACTTGTGCATTCATCAAAGTTGTCTGAAAGGCTTGTGAAAAACAGATCACTTTGCCCCATTCCCAGAACTTCTGATTTACCAGGTCTAGGGGCTGAGAATTTGCATTTCTCACAAGTCCTCAATTGGTGCTGATGATGCTGGTCCTCAGATCACATTTTGAGAACTGGTCTAAGAGTTGCTTAATGTATCTGATTGAGACACAGACACCCTCTCTCTACACACACACACACACACACACACAATGTTGACAGAAATAATTTGATTGCCTAAGATAATGGTGAAGGAAGTCTACAATAAAGAGAAATTATATAGCTTTGGGGAAATTTAATCAATTTATTTAGAGAGAGATCCAAACCAAGCTATATTTCCTACAGAAGAAAAAACTGAGGCCTGGAAAGGTGAACTGACTAGCCCAAAGTTACCTACCTGGAAGAACGTGATTGCTAGAGTTGGACCTCAGTGTTCTGACTCCCAACCAAGTGTTCTTTCCACTAGAGGTACTGTTTATTGGAAAGAAATCACAGCCCCAGGCAGAAGTGGAATCCATGTTTCATGTCTGAAAGTGGTGCTGTATGCTCACAAATAGTCAGGACTCAGTAGGAAAGTAGGAAAGGTCTTCCTCATTTTCTTCATTATACATATTCTATATATTACTGGGGAGAATTTTACATTGTATCTAGAGATCAGCCTCAATAATCAGATTAACATGTGGGCTCTTTCTCTACACAGCCTCTACTTAAAATAATTCTTTAAGCAAGTAGGGGTGCAAATCAGCATGGTTATGACTGCTTGTTCTATTTTACAATTTGAAGACAAGAGACATTGATAGTGTAATGTTGTATTCTAGATCAAACAGCTACTTCTGAATCCCACTCTGAAGTGAAAAGGCTTCTGCCTTTTCAGTCAATACATTATTCTCCACTATTCCAAACCACAAGGGGAGCAGCCCTGGGAAGAAGAATTATCTCAAGGGAAAGTGGTGAAATTAGGCATGAGAATTCTCCCTGGAATATGGTCTCATTTTTAGAGTTGTCCCAGGTCTGGAGAAATTGAGACACTAGAGAGAAACTTAATTGTTCCTGTAGTCAAATAAAGTATACTGTGGGGAAGAACTGACTATTTCTGGATAGGAGGCTCCATTAGTGTTCCAATTGTTTGGAGTCTGTAAAACTGGGCCCTGGATTTGGAAGGCGGTATGTAGTGACTAATTAACCTTACCTAAAGAGAGGTCCGGCCTTTGTCCTTAGATACTGGGAGGTGATCTCTAGGCCCCTGAAATGTTGTGCTTGGTAGGAGTGTCTTTGCTTGGAGGCTTTGGCCATTAGACAGTCTAACACTGCGATTTATGATGGGGTTTTGATCCATGCTGTATCAATTCCGATCTCTAGAGAAACTGAAGACTAAAAGCATTAGTTTGACCTATGGAAAGGGCTGGCAATGATAGGTCAGTCATGGGGCAGTGTGATTGAGCCCCAATAAAAACTCTGGACACCAAAGTCTTGGGTAAGCTTCCCTAGTTGGCAGTACTGTGTATACATTGCTATACATTGTCGGTGGGAGGAGGTAATGCTGTCCATGATTCCACAGGGAGAGGATGACTGGGAAGCCTGTTTAGACCCCTCTTGGACTCTGCCTCACACCTCTCTTCCCTTAGCTGATTTTTATTTGTATCCTTTTGCTATAATAACACCATAGTTGTAAGCATGGCACTTTCCTGAATTCTGAGTTACTCTAGCAAGTTAGCTAATGTGAGGGTGGTAAGGCTTGCCAAATTACAGATAGCTGGTCTGAAGTGAGGATGATTCCAGGGAATCCTGAACTTGATGTAGAAGTGAGGGCAGTCTTGTGGAGACTCTTCCCTCAGAATTTGCAGTTTGGCTAAACTCATTCTAGGGTGATAGTGAGAGGATAATAGAAAGTGAAGTAAAAAGATTTGAATATGATTCATAATGGTGAAGTCTATGAAATTGGTTAAGTTTTAGGGGTTTGTATTTGGAAAAAGGTTAATTTAAAGAAGTCTCACCTAGATGAGAGATAGATAAAAATCCTGGCAGGAAGAAAAATTAGACCCATTGTAGATTTGAGCGAGAGTCCTAACAGAGTGAACTTAGGCAAATTATAGTCAAACGGAACTAAATATACGAGTTAAAAGTGATGATATATGTAGAAACATTTTAAAGCTACAACAGGTAAATGTGGGGGAAAAAAATCAAGCAGATTTACTAGTTCAGAAAAATCTTAGTGGAACCATTACAAACTGTGTTATACTGGAGAAGTTAAGAGTTTCTTGATATTTCCCCCTTCAGATTAGAAAAAATTATTCCTCTGCTTTTTAAATTTGTCGTATTTTTATATTCAAAACTTTAACTTGATTTGCAACCCAAATTGCCATTTATATATTTTCCTATGTGTGCTTTCCCAAGCAAGGGGCTTTTGTTTTAGTGAGATAATTGACATAGTATACTAGTTTCAGGTGTACAATATAATAACTTCATCTTTGTATGTATTGCAAAATGATCACATTAGGTCTAGTTAACATCCATCGTCACACAGTTATCTTTTTTTTCTTGTAAACAATTAAGATTTACTCTTAGCATCTTTCAAATATACAATATGGTATTATTAATTATAGTCGCTATGCTACACATTACATGCCCAGGACTTATTTGCAAGGGATTTTTAGATCCAAAAAATTGGGGTGCTTAAGAAAAGCAGTTCACACCACCTCCCCAATGTGTCTGTATCATCCCCACGCCCCTATATCTTGGGTTTAAGTGTTTCAGAACCTAATGCTTTAAAATAGTGCCTCAATGTACAGTAGAGTTTTCCAAAGTAAAGGTTATGGGGTAAGGTGGTCTTGAAGTTTTAACAGAGGCAGCATGATCATGCTTCACGGCACGCAACGTCCAGGGCACGGGGCACTGGGAGTGTGGTAAACTCATGAGAGAGGTGTGGGTTGGCATATTTGGAAGCTCTCTGGAGGCAGTTTGGGGGCGGCACTGTTGGGCTCGTTCAGAAGTTTCTTAGCTGGGCAGAGCCGGGAGAGGCCAAGTTCCCCACCTGGATTAAGATGGTTCCGATGGGGTCGTAGTTTTCTATATCCTGAGCCATGGCTAAGACCTGGAAGAGCTACCTCCTCCCAGAGTCCGGGTGTGCAGGAGCAGAAACCTCCTGCGGGAGGAGCTGGTCCCCATGGCAACACCACGCGCGGCCCGGCCTGTCCTACGCTGGGAGCGGAAGAGGGGGAGTGGGAGGAGTCAGGGTAGCCCGACCATTTCGAGAACGCTCCCTTCCCGGCTCATCCCCCCCGCGCGTCGGCAGCCGTGGTGCAGCCCAAGGCGGAAGCGGCTTCTTGACGGAACCGGCTCGAGAGCGTCGTTATGGCTGCTGGCGTCCCTTGTGCTCTAATCACCAGCTGCTCCTCCACCTTCACCGGAGACCGGCTGGTCCAACGTAAGTAGCTAGGCTCCTGGACCGACCTCGCAGCTTTTCGAACTCGGCGGGCGACAGCCCCAGCATCGCGGTTTCCCTCTGGGCCTTTGTCCCCGCCGCGGGCCTTAGGCCCCTTGTGTGCCCCTCAGATTCGTTGAAGGTGCCCTGTCCCCGCAGGTGTTTGCACTAGCTTTCACACTCGTTGCGTTTCTGTCTTCCTGGGCCACTGTTGCAGTTCTTCCTGCTTTTTTTGGTAAAGTAGGAGTAATCCCTGTCCCGCCTAGCCCGCAGGTTTTTGCGGGAATCCTCCAAAGGCACTCTCAAAATTGTACGGAGTTACGCGAGTGTAAGTGCAGGAACTTAGATTTTTGTTGCTATCCCTGCTCCTGAGATAGTTACCCCTTGACTACTTTAATGTATATATTGTGAGACTTGTTAGCCTTCTCCCCGCCACTCTAGTTAATTCACTGCCTTCTCTCCTGAGGCGTAGGCTCTCCACCAACGTTAGTATTACTGTGCCTAGTCCCGTTGCCTCTGGACCTTCATAATGACCAACAAACTAAGTAATTCTGAAAAGAAACTGTAGGCGAGGAGACCAGTGTAGTAGAGAGGGCATAGGACTGGGTGGTAGGCTCTTCTACTAAAGGACTCTGGGAAGTTGATCATAACTCAGGACTCCTGTTTTTAACGTGTGGCCTCGAGTCAGAGCACTGTTCTCAGTTGAAAGTTAAGCACAATTAACCTTTGCTCTTCAGTTTCTTATCTGTAAAATGGTGATAATTTTCACAGGATTTTGTGCTTAACTCAGAGGCTGGCACATAGTAAACATTCAAATTTGTATAGTACGTATATTTACATAAAATATATTTTATATATAACGTTTTATATATAATTTTTGTTCTGATATTTTTCATTTAACATTACATCATAAATTGGTTTCCATCATTTATTATTACATCTAGTGAATGTATCAGAATTTGCTTAAGATTTTTGGCATATTTAACTTTCCAAAAGAATTACAGTTGACCCTTGAACAACATGGGTTTGAACTGCCCAGGTTTAGTTATATGTGGATTTTTTTTTTTCAATAAATACTATGAATGTATTGTCACTTCCTTATGATTTTCTTAACATTTTTTCTCTCTACCTTTATTGTAAGAATACAGCACATAATACAAGTAACATACAAAATATGTTAATCACCTGTTTATGTTAGTGGTAAGGCTGTATGTTACATATAGTTGGCCCATAGTAACACTATTTTTCTTCAAAGTATAATGGCATCATTGGGAGAAAATTAATTCTATAAAATGATCCACTTTATATGTGAAAATACCTCTTCGATAACTCAAAAGCCAACTTTTTTGTTGTTTTAATTAGATGACCTTTCCTTTATGATTCCATTAATGTTATGTAGTGAAAAATAAGAGCAAATAGTGAACCAATTACTTCAGTAAGGAAAAGTGAACTGTAAAAGAGCTTTATCTTTTCCAGGTTAATGAGTAGGCTAATGGCAATGGTATTGGAATGCAGCATTTGCTGAGCATTCATTACATTTTATCGTAATTAAAGAGTGAATTAAATTAATTACAAATTGAGTCTAATTTTGGCATAAGAGATGGAGACTACCTTAATAAATGACTTTTGTCAAGTGGTCAGTGGTAGTTGACCATAGTATGATTTTGGATCGAAATCTGATCTTTTTTTGAGAAGGGTTTCATTCCATGCATCAGAAAGAGGAGCCTTTATGGTTTCTCTGGTTTCTCTTTCCTTTGACATTTGGTCCATTTTACTGCTTTTAGCCAGTCAACAGTGGAAAATATTTCATAACCAAATAAGCAAGTTTGTTATGAATATACATTAAGTAAAAATTCATAGCCCTCTACTGTGGATAAAATGCATGCATGGGCTTTGTGAGAAACTCTTCATTTTGTCACTCAAGAATCTTATTTACAGTATTCTGGGTGGACGTCTGGCATCAGCTAAAAGGGGCATTACAGACTTACAATGTAGATATTTAAAGGAAAATGAAGGCTCAGGACTCTTGAGGAACTTGGCAAGGCTATATGTGGTGCGAGAGCAGGTGTTTGTACTTCAGGGCCAGACGTCTTCCCACTTATATGAACATTTACTTTTATTCTGGAGAAGTGTATTCTGATATTAAGCATGGAGCTAGTCTCTGTGCCAGTTACTGTAACTGAAATAATGACTGAAATACTATTCCTGCCCTCAAGAGGGATATAGCTAAAGTGTGTGCTTCACCTGTGAAAATATTAAAATGTCGATACCTAAGTTTTAACTTCTTGCTCTACTTGCTTGGAAGGAACTTTAGATAGAAAAGTCCCTGGAGACTTGTTTGGTTTTAAAGTACATTATGCCAACTCAGCAACTATAAGCCATTCAGGTTCTACATCTTAACATTTGGAGCCAAATTCTTTTAATGAAATGTGGGAATTTGGAGATCTTATATTAAGCACTTCTGTGTATGTCAGTACTCTTTCAGAACATGCTTTTACGTTGTTTAATTTGGTTCTTATTTCCCTGTGAAGTTAGTTATAAAGTCAGTTCTCTCCATTTAATAAATGAAGAATTCAAGGTTTGAAAATACTAGCTGACTTGCCCAAAGTGTTCTTCAAGTAGTAAGTGCTGGAGCATAGGTTCACATTCAGGATTTGTATGCATGGGGCATGTGAATGAAATGTTTTGGAATTCCTTAGCAATCAGAACTATTTAAGGTGTCATTGGTGTGAGAAATGGTAGAGAAGATTAACCCTAAAATAAGGTATTAAAATAATTCCACAGGCAAAGCTAGTCAACATTTATGACATTGTTTCTTTGGGAAACATTCATTCTTCTGCAAGACTGAGAGTTTGTTTCTAGGTCTGTCAGACTCCTACACTTACAAAAGGATCTTAAAGTAATTTACTGGGGCAAACATTCTTATTTCGTAGACAGACTGTTGTGCAGCTTAGGCAACATTATCTAGCAAGAGAATAGGGAGAAGAGCTTGGGTCTTTAATTTGTATTTTTCTGTAGCTGTTTTATGAGGTATTCTAAGTGGAGCCTTTGGTTTACTCTGGAAATAAGTAATTTTGCTTAAGCAAAGTTGCTTATTTTGTTATGGTAGGAGGACTCTGCCTTTGATTGGATTGTATATCTCCAAGTATTTTCTTCAAAGGAAGAAAGATTGGGTCATCAAGATCTACCACACGAGCCTAGAGTTGTCACTACAGAGTGATTCAGTAAGTGGTCAGTGATTTCAACTGGTTATGGGGGTGGTGGTACTTTGGTTTCTTTTTAGTTGTGACAGTATATTTAAATTTTTTCATTTAACATTAAAAAAGGCTTAGATTTTTATCTTTATTAAAAGAAGAATGGTAAGTCATCACCTGAGGAGGAGGGAAAGATTAAATACAAGTTCATATTCCCTGCAGACCAAAGGGACTCAAAAAGCACATATTGTTTTCCAGTGTGCATGCGCAAGCGTGTGTGTGTGTGTGTGTGTGTGAAATTAAAGCTCAAAGAAATTATGATTTTCTAGGTTTACAGCTCAAAAGTCGAGGAGTCAAGATTCAAGTATTCAGTGTAGAGCTAGGGAGGTGAGAAATTACAATAGAAGGTTTTACTACTAAAATGAGAAGTTTTATGGCTTATAATGAATTTATACTTTTTCTTTTATGGTAATTGGAGCCTTAGCACATAAACTATGATATATTTAATGATAAATTAAAATGCCTCTATTGGTGCCCAATATGCTCGCTTACTTGTGGAGTAAGGAATTTGACTTTTTGTGTTCTAAAACTTGAAGTTTTAGACTAATCCCTTAGTTGATGAGTTAAATGATTATAAGATGTGTGTCTTCCTAGTAAATGGCATTCCAGTAAATGGGGGTGGAGAGTAGGAGGAGAAACACCAGTGGAAGAGTATTAAGAATCAGCCCATGTTGCACAAAACCATTAGGGTTACAAATTTGTTGTATCATCATGGAAGATTGAGTGTATCTAGACTCAGACCTTTACTTCAGGGCCATCTAACTGCTTGTTTTTGTATAGAAAAGGTAAAAACACCTAGAAAGTAGTCACTGGTCATTTGGTTTAAACAACTTGCTGCCTTTTGACCTGTATAACTCCTCAACAAATAATGACACTCAGTAGCTAATGAAATCTGATATAAAACCATTTTTTTTAAAGTATGAAAATAATTTTGTTTTAAATATGCCTGGCAAGAACAATAATCTGGATACGACATTATATTTATGTTGGAGCCGGTGCACACAGATACCACAAACACATCTCTAATAATTGCTTATCCAAGAAGTAAGATTGATGTAGGTGAAGACAGGATAGTTGTGAAACTCTAAAAGAGTCTTTATATTTTAGGTTCAGTAACAAATGACCTATTTAGGGTTTAATTTTCGACGCAGACCTGAAGGCTGGTTCTACACAGAGGTGGGGAAAAGTATTATTGTGCTTGGGTCAAATCAGCTTGCTCTGAGCAAGAAAATGTATGTTCATTTGGTAATGCAGAGTACTGTTATGCTGACGGAATTGTCATTCTGTCTGAATTTTGCTGGGGTTTTTCAGGATTTTTGTGGGGGAAAATGTGTGAATTGAGCCTTGAGTGCTACGCTCTACCTCGCTGACTTTAAGCAAGTTAACGTTTTCATTCCACAGATGTTTACTGAGTGTCTTTCCATGTGCAGTAAATATTCTCCATATCTCAAACATTGCCTCATTCACCTAGTTCATAAGTTAAATGAGGGCGTTATCTTCCAGCTTACACTATTTTTTTAGCAGCTTTATTGAAGTATAATTTAGACACCATAAAATCCACCCGTTTTAAGTGTAGACCATTTCTATCCTAGAAGGAAACCTTGCGTTTGTTTGTAGTCACTCCACATTCCCACGCCCAGCTCTAGGCAACCACTAATGTACTTTCCATCTTCACAAATTAACCTTTTTTTGGGATATTTTATAGAAAAGAAATCATATAGTATGTGGTCTCTTGTGTCTGGCTTCTTTTACTTAGCTTAATGTTTTTGAGATCCATGTTGATTGTTTTTCATATTCCATTATATAGATATACAGTTTATCAGTTCATCAGTGAATAAACATTTGGGTTGTTTCCATTTTGGGGTTATTATGAATAATGCTGTTATGGGCATCCTAAGAAACTATTGTATTATTTTAAGAAACTGCCAAACTGTTTTCCAGAGCAGCTAGCTGTACCATTTTACATTCCCGTCAGCATTGTGTGAGAGTTTCAATTTGTCCACATTTTTGACACTTGTTATTGTTTGTATTTTTTATTTTAGCCATTCTAGTGGGTATGAGGTAATATCTCATTGTGGTTTTGATTTGCATTTCCTTAATAACAATTATGTTGAGAATCGTTTCACATGCATATAGTCCATTCATACATCTTTGGTGAAATGTCTATTCAAATATTTTGCCTATTTTTAAATTGGGCTTTTTGTCTTAATGAGTTGTAAGAGAACTTTAGATATAGCATTCTGGATACAAATCTCTCATCACATATATAATTTGCAAATATTTCCTCCCATTCTGTGGCTTGTCTCTTTTGGTTTTCTTGATGGCATCTTTTGAAATGCAAAAGTTTTTAATTATGATGAAGTCCAATTTATCAGTGTTTTCTTTTTTCCAAGTTCTTTTGACCATATATTGCCCAATCATGATTTTATCCTTCTTGAAGGACCTTGGAAACTGGGATGTTTGATCTTTTAGCTTGTGATGTTTTCCAAAGGATCAAACTTATTTTCAATATTTGAATACAGAAGCTAGAGAGTAAATTTTCATGAAACTTATTCTGTTTGGGAAATTTATCTAGACACGTTTACCTTCTTTCACAGTAAGTTAGTGTCTGCTGCAGATACTATTGTTCTCCTGAGCAGACATTAACATCTTTTGTGAGGTTTTATTACTCGATGCTGAATTGTTTTTGAAAAATTACCATTTGAATATAAATATATTTTCATCTCATAATTGTCCTATTTAGGCTTATGTATCCTTTCTTCCAGAAAACCACCATTCATAAATTATTTTCAAAGCACCTAAGATTAATTGCCAGATAGTTTTTGTGGTTAAAATAAGTAAAGGAGATAGTCGAGATATATTTTATGAGAGATAGGTTTTATCAAATACAAATGAAAGGCATTAATATATGTGGTGGGACATTATGATGCCTGGCTGTAAAGGCTAGTTTCAGTTCTATGAGAAAGAATAAAACCAACTTTACATTCCAGAATTTTTATTTTATTTCATGAACGGTTATGTCAGCTTCACAAGTTCTTGTGTTTTAGATCAGGGTTTCTCAACCTTAGCACTGTTGACATTTTGGACTGGGTCATTCTTTGTTGTGCAGGCCATCCTCTGCATTGTAGGATGTTCATCAGTACTCTTGGCCTCTGCCCACTAGATGACAAGTTAATGTCTCCCCACTTGTGACAACCAAAAATGTCTTCAGATATTGATATATGTTCCCTGAGGAGCAAAATCACCTCTCCATAAAGAATCACTTCTTTAGATATATATCTAGAACTATGACTTTGAACAAATAACAGTGATGAAATTCAAAGAAGTCCTCCTCACCCCCAAATACGGGTAGGAATTTATCCATCATTTGTGCCATTGGTCTTTGCATACAGTCCATAAAACTTAAAGGCTGATGGTTCCTCTTTAGTCCTCGTAAAACACTTCTCCATCTCCTCTTTCTCCTTCCTGCCAGCTTTATGTTTTGTGTGTGTATGTGTTGTCTTTCACTGCATTGTAAAGTCTAAGGGCGAGCAGAGACCGTGTATCTTCCTGGGCCCCCTCCGTTATTTTAAGTCGAAGCTGTGGTATCCAGTTCCAGATGGCTACTGGGAAAAAGTAAACTTGAGGAAAAGGAGGAAGACCGAGTTGGATTTCCTCTGCTTCAACTTTTAAAACTTTTCCACTGTGATATAAAAAGCCCCAGAGCACGTGGAAATGTGATGAATTTAGAGTGTGACCAAAGAGAAGAGGTGTTTGAGGGAAAGGTAATTAAGTGTTGTAAACAAACCAGAATTGCTATACTCTTGTTAAAGCAGTGGTATGTTGCTTTAACTCAATCCAGTTATTCTTTCAGCAACTTAATACTGCTCCAGTGATTGATCTGCCATATAGACTGAAACAAGTTCTGCTTATGCAGTTGATCCTTAAACAATGCAGGGATTAGGGGCACTGACCTCCCCTCCCCTCCCTCCCCAGTCAAAAATCCATGTATAACTTTTGACTCCCCCAAAACTTAACTATTGTGCTTGCACCAGGAGGCTGCAGGGTGATTACTCAGAGAATCACATATATGAATTTCTTGATATTTGCCTGTATAAAGTCTCAAATTTAACATTGCACAGTTTTAATCTTTATTAAATGACACACAGGCTCCATTGCAGCAGTATCATCTACTCCTAGTAGGTGAGGAATAACTTGTTAGTTATTAACTGCTACAAAGTATTTGACAGAGCAACACCCACCTTGTTTGACTTCCTCAGGAAATTGGGCTATGAAATTATATAACCAGTTGCAACAATATGAACCTTTACAATTTTTAAGTCTCTTTCTGCCTGTCCTTGCAGGTTAAGGAAAACTTGGGCTTTCATATTTTTTCCCAAATCACATTTTGCTCAATTCTTTGCTTTTATAATGGCTACTTTTCCCTTCAACAGATGTCAGACTCTGCTGCCTCATATAATTTTCCTAATTCTTTCTCTTCCGTCTCAGTTTATGCCTTAATAATGGAAAAGAAAAATATGAGAAGGCATATTTTGAAAAGGGAGGGACCAGAACAGGTTAAAGGAGATGATTATTTCCTAATCTTAATGTTTCTTACTCTCCTCAGTGCATCTTTAACCCATCCTCCTGTCAATAGTGTTGTCACATGTGCAAAAAACTGAGCTGGGAAGGAGGAAGTGAACATTTACTGAGGGCCTACTGTGTGTGTACTTTCTTATGTGTTGTTTCACTTAATCTTCAAGAAGCCATTTGGGAAATGTTTTCGTCCCCTTTTGCAGGTAAGGAAATGAGACGATGAAGGTTATTTTCTTGGTCATATGGAAGGCTAGCATTCAGATGCTGGTCTGTCCGACCCCAGGTCTGTGCTGTTTGTTTTGGACTTTTCTGGTCTGGTTAGTACTGCCATGATGGAGAGAAGGGAAAGGAACTTTGGATCCCAGAAGAGTGAATACCGTAAAAGACACTTGTATCTGGAGTTGAGCTTATGATACCTAGTTGTAAAGGAAGGTTCAGTTCTGTGAGAATGAATAAAAACAACTGGATTCTCAGAAGAGTGTTAATTTCTGGAAGGATTATCTTGATTTGAGGTGGCAGCTATTTTCTTAGGGCATGGATTATATGATTTAACCACTGGACAACTTTTCTTTACAAAGAATGTGATGATTGGCTAAGTGTATATTAGTTCTACTGATATTAAAAGTGTCCTTAATTCTACTAAAGGAGATTTAAGTAATCCAAAACACTATCAATGCACTCAGTTTGGAATGCACTTAATTTTGTCTTTTTTTTGGCATGGGTGGATAGGTGAGGGGGCAGGTAGGGGCAATATATGTGTGCATGCATGTTTTAGCATATTTGTGTGAAACTAAATGAATATTTGTGGTGGTTTGAGAATTCACCTTGGAACTTCAGTTGGCTTCCTAATTTATGCTAAAGAGAGTATCACCTCTTATTGATCTGAACCATAGAAAGCTAGCTGCCTCCTTTCTTCCCAAATGTATACTTTCTCTGAAGGAAGGAACATTAGGATAGATGGGGAATAGTGGGAAGCAGGGCCAGAGGAAGAGGGAGTTGTTGGATTACTGAACCGAAATGCTTCCTTGGCACACAGCTTTCTTCCTCTCTCCCGAATTTTTCTTTTCACTAACTTGCCACGTGGGACTCTAGGGAAAATAAGTTCCCCAAGGAAGTGAGAAAGTAAGTAGGAGTAGCTGAAGAATTGTTGGCTATGTAAAACAGTTTCTCAAACAGGGAAAGAGATTTATACTTGCACTTAAAACTGGGGGAAAGGTTTACACTTGCTACTGGATCTGGGTCAACATTTAACTTCTCATCTGAAAACACTATAAATTAACTATTTTAAGCTGCGAAACCAAGTTTGTAGTAACAGATCCAGCAATTAATCACCTAGTGTTTGTTAAAAAAAAAAAAAAATGATGTATTACAGCTCCACCAGGTGGCTGCCAACAGTGTGAATGAGACAGGCTGACGTCCACCAGGAGGAGGGGAAAGCGGCTCTTGATTTTATTTGCGCATCATTTTGACTACATCAAATTCAGTTTAGTGAAGGGCAAAGAAAAGAGACCATTGCAGTTTTTTCTAGGAATTTTGTCTGGCAACAGCCCCTCCCCCCCGCCCCTCCCTGTGCCCCCCGCCACACACACACACACACACAAGATCATTATACATTATGACTCACTTTTGACATATAAATACCCAAAACCCATGGACAGTTTTCTGATGGGTAATTGTGCTGCAGGCTCATGTATTATGGTGCCCTCATTCTGACTATTTTTGGTTTTCATGAAAGGGTAAAGGGTACTGTAGGGCCCATAGGTTAGTTTTGGCTTGTGACCATTAGACACTTGAGTTTGATCTGGCTCAGATGCTATATATCATAACATGTAATGCTTCATAGTGTAGTAAGAAAGAATGCTGGTGACCTGAATTCTATTTTAGGCTGTGCTCCTTTTAGGTATGTGGCGTCTCCTTTCTGGCTCTCAGTTTTATCATCTGTGAAATGAGTGAGTTATACTGGCTGATCTCCAGAAACTCTTAGCCATATGCATAAGCATTTGAGTGATTTTTGTTTTAATTTGGAAAAGAATAAACTTGTTAAACATTTGAAATCAAACAGAAAAGAGGAAGAAAAGCTAAATTAGTATAGACATTTATATCTTGAAAATTAAACTACGTTGTATTGATGATAAAAACTAGAATGAGACCGTCTTCACTATTCTCTCTCAAGTTGTTATATGGCACTGATGTGATAAAGTCAATATGCAGCCTTGCTGAAAGTATATGATTAGACAAAATGTTAAAAACAAGTAAATTGAATTATCAAATCATTTTAGGCAGCACAAAGAATAAAAAAAACATAGCTACTAAAACACTGAAAGGTGAAATTCATTGTCCCAATTTATTGGTTCTATTGTCATCTAGGTTTAGGGAAAAGAGAAGTAGCTTCTTTCTATGTGTTAAGTAAATATCTTATCATTTGAAAATCAAAGGTAGTATAAAATTGAAATTTTAAGTGCTCTAAGTAACACTCATTGGTTTGTTTGTTTGTATTCTAAACATTGATTAATAAAATGAACTATCCTTAATAGACCCAGATATTCTAAATTGCTGTTAGTTAAGTATATGACATTCTAATTGATTTTATTTTTAATATTAGTTAAAGGCACTGTCTTGAAAAAAAAAACATAACCCAAATTTTATTTCAGTTTTTAGGAACACAACCTGTTTAGGAAATACCAAGAACAGATTGTGGACTGGTAGGAGAACCAGCCCCATGTTCCTTGTACTTTCTCCATTAACAAATGATTTCATTATTTTGCTCTTTCTGCTGCTCCCTTAAAAAAAGTCTTTTTTTTTTTAATTTTAAAAAATTACCCATGAATGAAGATGGATCCATATGGTGGTTCCTCCTACCCTTTCAAAGTAATCAGTTTATACATTTTTTGCTACTCTCCTTGGTTTAGTTTGTCTTCTTCCATATGTGCTTTTATTGGCATATTGCTGTGCCACCTGCTTAGAGTTTGGAGTATTAGCTTTGAATGCAACATAGACTTTGATCTAGGAGTTTTTTTCCTGTGAGACGGTTAGATGAAAACAGTCTTTGATTTTAATAACTTATGTGTTCTTCTTGCTTATTTCCTACCTGAACTTGTCATAAAACTCCATGAGGGACATCACAGCTGGTTGCTATGAAATTGATTGATAATTAAGATTATGATTTTAGGTAGAAATGAAGTAGAACTGCCTTTTTAAAGAAACTGGGTAAACTGAGATTTTCAGTATTGGCACAGACCTATTTAGAGTAATAATTCTGATTCTGGTGAAAATTTTTTAAAAGCTTCAGAGTCCGCCTTATGTCAAAAGTAAAGTCTTTATTTTAAATTTAATTTTTTTATTTAAGAAGTTTCATTTTCAGTTCTTCCTAATAACTACATGATGAAAGTTTACCAGTGAAAAGAATGCACGTATACACATACATGCTTTACATATTATTAATAATTCCTAGCAGTTGTTTGGACTACATAATTTCCCCATATCTTTTTGCTGAGCAAAAAACTATGGCAATGTTCCAAAAACATAATCTTAGCTCTGGAATTTAAAATTTAATTCCTACTTTTCACTGGTCTTCTAATTGTGAGTTTGAGAAATATTCTACATATTCATTATATTAGGCATTGAAAAGGAGTTTGGCCATTTTGCTGTACATTTTTTTATAATAACCCAATTAGTGGCATGTCATTTTACTCCTCTAAGTTCATTTTCCACATCTGTATAAAATGGAGGTTGTGGGTATGGCCATGAGAAACAGGAGTGTAGGTTAGAACAATTTGTAATGTTTCTTCCAATTCTAAATATTTTATGACATTATGGAGGCAAAATGCTTCAATGGCTCCATGACTACATATATTTTTGGTTATCATATATAGCTTTTCCTATATGAATTTCATTAGTCATATCATGCTGCACATGGGTTTCTGAAAGATTTAGTTGTATTTTAAATCATTTAATTTGCTCGGCTATTATGCATTTAAAATTTCCCAGAAGTATCTTTGTCAAAGAAGAATTCGAGTTGGCTTTCAGAAAATCTGAACAAGGCCGAATATAAATGGAATTGGGGTTATTTATCAGTATCCATTCTTTTTATTTTATTAGTTGAATTAATGTGTAAGCTTTTGGACCAAGGATATGTGTAGCTTTTCATTTTATTAATGGTTTAGCCTTAATGCTACCTTCTTTTTAGCACTCAATAAATACAAAATAGTTACAAATTCTAACAGTTGTCATCATTTCTCTTTTACTCACTTTTATCTAGGCATTTGGTTAGATAACTATTTTGTTCTTTACTACTGTCTAATCTAGTCATAATACTTTTTGTGTTCTTAAGGAAAAAAAGCCAGTGAGTTAAATTTTGTCACTGTTACTTTTACAATCAAATGACCAGAGAAGAAAATACTCTAATAAATGTGAGATCCTTTGAAATCCTTGCATGAAGGAAATCAGCTGAATTACCATATTAATCTAGTATCTTATTGAGAAAATTGACCAATGTATATTGGTTTTGCACTTTCCATGGTAATATTGTGTCATTTATTAAGATATCCTTGGAACAGAAGATCTTATTGTGGAAGCGACATCCACTGATGCTGTGAGATTTTATCCTTGGACCATTGATAATAAATACTATTCGGCGGATATCAATCTATGTGTAGTGCCAAACAAGTTTCTCATCACTGCAGAGATTGCAGAGTCTGTCCAAGCATTTGTGGTTTACTTTGACAGCACACAAGTAAGATTTTGTTTTTCATGGAATCTTGAATAAGAAATTATTTCATGCTTTCTTTTTTTCCCCCTGCCTTTTCTATGTGTTCTCCTAATGTGTCTTTTTCTGTTTCTGTTTGTTTATTTTCCCTCCCTCTAGAAATCTGGTCTTGATAGTGTCTCCGCGTGGCTTCCACTGGTAGAAGGATGGTTACCTGAGGTGATGATCTTGGTCTGTGATAGAGTGTCTGAAAATGGTAAGATACTTTGATGGGACCGTAGTTGGCACATAAGTTTGCCATTCCTTGATAAACAGAGTACATTTGTTTCATTAACTTATAAGAGTACCTCTCATGTTGCTTTATTACTTTACATAAATATTTTCAGCTATTTCTCTTTGGAATCTTGCAGCATTTTCTTTTCTTTCTTGACACTTTGGGTTTAGGAAATTATTTTCTTTATATTACTTTATGCTGGATACCTTTAAATAACATTGACATGAATGGAAACACATTGAGATTTGTGGAGAGTGTTGCAGCAATATTCGTTTTTGTTTGGTTTTTTATTTAGAAAGACTTTTTTTTTTTTTTTTTGCATGTTATTTTAGGTGTAAACCGACAAAAAGCTCAAGAATGGTGTATCAAACATGGCTTTGAATTGGTAGAACTTAGTCCAGAAGAGTTGCCTGAGGACGATGGTAAGTGTTGATGTCGGGAGAAAACGTGGCATTTGGATTCAGATATGAGATTATTTAATTCAGGGAAGAAGAATCACAGTGAAATTCAAAAAACAATGTTTTTCCCTTAGCTATTTAAAAGATTTGTGTGAAACTTAGTCTTAACATTAATCAAATAATCCATTTATATGGTTTCACTACCCATTTTAGGACTTTTGAGATGTTATTTTTATGGATAAAGTTGGAGGATTTCTACCTTAAATCTGTCATTTCCCCAATCTCTTATCCTTTCTCCATGGCCAAAAATGAAGAGTTCTACCTATATTCATAAATAGGTAAAGTTTATGCTCCTTATTTTGAATTCTTAATAACTTAAGACTGAATTCGCAGAAACCATAGAGGTATGTCAGTTCTATTTGTATGTCTTGTGGACATTTAAAACAAAAGTAGACCCAGGATGCTCTCTTGGGGTAGCTCTGCACTTAACTGCCTCTACTATAGTCTGACCTTCTATTTCTCCCCCTTCTTCCTGTACCCTCTTTCATTTTTCTTTTCATCTTTACTCCTTTCAAGTTCACCTATGCTAGCTACTGTGGGATCTACCAAGATAAGACCCATTTTGGCCTCACAAAACCTTATAACCTGGTACAAGAGATAAAACATGAATATAAATAATTGAAGTGGGATGTTATAAGTATTATAAAAAAATATATTGGTACTGTGATACTTCAGAGACAGAAGAGAGCATTTCAAACAATGAATTGGCACTATGAACTCTTAAATGTCAACTGTTCCATGGGGAAGAAATTGAAAGTGTACTGGAATTGTATTTAGAGGACTAGTAGGGAGATGGCATTGAGAAAATGCCAGTTTTTCCAAAAGACATTCCAGGCAGGGGCAACCAATACAAGTTAAAGTACATGGATAGGTTATAAGTAATCATTACATGAAAGCTTATTTTAAAAATAAGAAATGTCTTTCTTTATTATGGCTCGTTTAGAATTTTTCCAAAATGTTACCTTTGAGAATAAAACCCTGCCAGAGAAGAGAACAAAAATGAAATAAAAAGGCTGGTTTTTCTCCCTATACATTTTTAAGGATATTGAAAATTAGCAAGTACAATTTCTTCTTCCACGTTTTTCTATGTCCCCTAAAACTTGCACCCTCCGTTGTGTATGTGAGCCTGAGTATAATCACTTATTTCTTACACTAGAATTTTCTCTTCTTCCTATTGTCCTTGAGAGTCAACATTTGAGTCCTTTATTTAAATTTGATTTCATTTTCGAATCTCTGTTACTTTAAACCCTTACACTTGTTCTTGCTCCTTGTCTGAACATGTTCTTGTATTAATCTTGAGATAGATTTTTGGCATATCATCTTTTGGTAACATAAATAAAACCTTGTTAGAATTTTTTTAATACAGTTACCAAGCCATATATATTCTCATCCCTTATTTGCATATATTATTCAAACATCAATATGAGACTTTATGCTTGTTGGTATTAGATTTGATCTTATTGTTGGCTCTTTATTTCAGATCATATTTTTACTTCCTGGTTATATCATCTAAAGTATTAGTTATTCTTTCAAAAATTAGATAATAGGCAGGCTAATGCGTCTTTCTTTTAGGGGAGATGTGCACAGAGTGGTGTCATGCCTATTTTTTTTTTTTTTTTTTTTGAGAATAGCATAAGTGATTTGCCCTTGATCAAAAGCTAGTAAGTTGCAGAGCCTGAGTTCAAATTCAGATCTTTTGACTTCTGATACTGTGCTCTTCTTGTTAAACTACCCAGAGCCAGGCCAGACCAGGCCACTGGAGACAGGTTCTATGTGGAGTGTGCACTGTAGACTTGTAGGAGACATTTCTCTTTCAGTCTTAAATACTCATTTGCTGATGGATCTCCATTTTCTTTGGCTAAGAATACCACCTTATTAATGGTATGCTGACTAGGGTTACCTCCTGTTGTTTAGAGGAGTACCAATTAAATTTCAGAAGTATAGTAATACCAATAACTAAATTGTTGGGATTTTTTAAATGACACTTTGCCTGTCTCTTACGCTCTGCATGTAGTAATTTCACTTCTCACTCTTAAACTATCTTTCTCTGATCAAGAAATTGTTCTCTATTTTATGATTCCCAGGAGAAGACAGGGCATTTACAGGATTATTTAGCATACTAAGAGAACCATTCCTGCCTTCAGGAAACGTGTTCTCTATAAATAACCAAAATTGGTATCTCTAGTACTCTCCCAGGATTGTGTAATTAATGCAAAGTAACATTTTCAGGAGAATATAAGAAGATGACACTGGTGAGGCAATGAGTACGATGTTCTTATATAAACCCATTATATTGGGTGTTTTTCTTAATTGTTTTAGTTTTATAATCTTGTCAGGAGCTCTAAGTTCTGTATTTGCTTTATTTTTTTCCTTATTATATAAGTTACAATGTGAAGTAACTAAGCAAAATAATTGAGCAACAGTTATTAAAAAATATGGCTTGGGCAATATATAGATATACATATAGGTATGTATGTATAAGTGCATGCATAAAAATACATATATATATTTATCTTCCTAATTAGATGACTTCCCAGAATCTACAGGAGTAAAGCGAATTGTTCAAGCCTTGAATGCCAATGTGTGGTCCAATGTAGTGATGAAGAATGGTAAGTAACTTGGGACTAAAAGTCCTAAGGAATTTTTCCTCCTGTTCCTTGTAAGTTTTAAATTATTCGGCTATATATGAAACCATTAAGATTACGTGAAATCTGTAGATTTGTTAAATTTTAAGTCTCTAGTTAAAGAACCAAAAAGAATAGTTCTAAGAATTTTTAATATATGTCTAATAGTTAATTCAACAAGAATTTAGAGCTTTCCTATAATATGCCTAGCATTGTCGTTAGCTTTGAGAAGTACCCCCAATATTGTAAAACATGAACTCTCTTCTTAAGGAACTCATAGTTCACCTGCGGAATCAAAGTGTGCACTTCTAAAATGCTGGGTAACTATGCAAGGCAGTCTGAGGTGAGTGCAGAATGACTTATACAGCAGCAAATACCTAGAGGTCAGAGAAGTGTCCTTTTTGTGGGATTGGGTATATAACAGAAAGTCAAGGAGAAAGCGGATCTTGGTAGTAGTCTTGATGGGATGGTCCAGGTTTGGGTTGGTAAAGGGGGAGAATGACAACCAGGGAAGGAAGTAGGGGAAGAAGTATGGTATCTGTAATAATGGTTTTATTTTCTAGGGCCACTAGCAGAATCTCACCTAACAGTTAATAGAGAGGGGCCTGAATGCTAGACAGGAGAATCAGGCTTTTTCCTGTAGGCATTGATGAGCCATTTAGAGATTTTTTAACAAGAGAATGATGCAGAGAAGTTGACATCTTTGAAAGGTGGTATGCAGGTGGGCTTGGCAGTTGAAACCACTGGACATAGAGTCTGGAGTTAGGGAAACCAGGCCGCTATTGCAGCAGATCATGCGTGAGGTCTTAGGGCCTAGGCGAATGTGGTAGAAAGCTGGATCTGAAATGCAGTCTGAAGCTGGTAGGCTGGTTAGTGCACATGAACCTCTTATTATCTGTATCATATTGCTGGGGCTGCAGTAACAAAGTACCACAAACTGGATGGCTTAGAACAATAGGTATTTATTGTCTCAAAGTTTTAGATGCTAGAAGTCCAAAATCAAGGTGCCGTGTTCCCAGTGACAGAGAATCTGTTCCAGGACTCTCTTCTAGCTTCTAATCATTCTTTGGCTTGTGTCAGCATAATTCCAGTCTTCACGTTACATTCTTCCTGTGTGCTTGTCTATCTGTGTCTAGATTTCTTATTATAAGGACAATAGTCATACTGAATAAAGGGCCCGCCCAACTCCAGAATGACTTCATCTTAACTAATTGCATTGGTAATGACCCATTCTGTCGTTTTGGCGCTAGGGTTTCAGCAAATGAATGTGGGGGATATAATTTAACTCATTACATGGTCCTTTAGGAACTGCTGCCCGAGTAGTGTTTTTTTGTCTTGTAAAACTGATCCTCAACAAGTGTGCTTTGCTAGGTGAAACACTGCAGACGGGAAGGAAAAAAATCTTCTTTTTAGTGAGCTTACTCCATCTTCCCTGAGATAAAGGGTCAAGTGGCTGATTAGTTTTATAGAAGTCAAATATTTCACCTCAATTTTTTGTTAGCACTTGAATGTTAAGTGAGACTTAACATTCAGATCACTTGAGGTCTGATCTAACCCATGCCATCATTGGAGAAGCTCCTTCTGAAGAAAAGTACTCCTTCTTCCTTCCCACTTTATTTTGTCTAGAGGAGATCTAATGTGTCCATTGCATTGAATTACAAATGTATGAGGTACTGTTTTTTTTGCAGTAGCGTTCAAAATAAGGCCCTGATAGATCTAGAAAAAATAAGAAGATTTTAGTCTCTGTGTTCATCTCCCTGTTACCAAAACAAACTCAAATTGAGGCTAGGTCCTTCTAATTCATTTATTCAGCAAATTCTTACTGAGCATTTATCATTAGTGAAGCATTGTTGTAGACAATATCTTCACTATAAAAATATGTTTAAGGTATGGTACATAAACTGGATCAATTTGGAATAAAATTTTTTTTAGTGGTGCTTATGATATTTATGAGAACTATTTTTAGAAAAGCTTATTCAATTTCAACCACTTTTTGAAACATCTGCCCCCCCAAGTTCATACATTAAAGAAGTACTGCCTCATAATTTACATTTATGGCTATAAATTTGAAGCTGAACTGAACACGCTTTAATGAAATGATGGTCGAAAGTGTCTTCTGAAAAAATGTCATTCTGGTTGTTTTAGACATTAAACATCCTTAAGAGAACTGCACAGCAATGAGGCACACTGTGGATTTTTCTTGGTTCTTTGCCTTGAAATACCTTTGCTTGCTTTTCTTGACAGTATTGGTACTTCATCTATTGGTTTGCCGTTAACCAGAAACCAAAATATTGCCTTTAGCTTAATTCCACATTTAAGAGGATCCTGGCTTAGGTGGTATGAGAGAAACTTAACTGTCTTCTCTCTAAGAAGAGCCCTAGATAGGGAAGTACAGTGATATTTGGATGTAGCCCAGGTCCTAGGAAGTGTGAAGGACATTCTTATATAGCCCCACATCTTAGACTAGAGACAAAGCTCTATGAATATAAGGTGGGTCATATTACTCTTCCAAGATGACCTACTTGCTGTGCTCTTTGCCGAGTCTGGCTTTGCTGGTGGTCTGTCTGAGGGCCCAGTGAACTTGACCTTCCTTTCAGCAGGCTTTTCTTGAATGTTGTCTGCCAGCAAGTACTCAGACTGGTTTATTTGTTTTTGGGGGGGTTTCCATCTTCTCTACTTTTTCTCTTTCATCCCTCTTCTCTTTTTCTCTCCTTTTTTTTTCTTTTGAAAAATTGTGGTTAAATATACATAAAATTTATTATGTTAACCATTTTTAAGTGTACAGTTTAGAGGCATTAAATATATTCACATTGTTGTGCAGCTATCACCACTCAAAGCTTTTTTAAACCCAAAAATTTTTCAATCAAAGAGTTGGTTGGCAAAGTAAAGAAAGTCATTAGAGGTATTAGAGGAAATACAAACAATTATTTAATGAAGGAATATATTTTTACATAGATTTTAGAGAGTAGTAAGAGAAGTAGCATACCTAATTCATTCTAAGGCTAATTTAACATGATCCAAACCCCTATATAGTATCAGTAAAGAAAATTTTTTGAGGCCATCTCATTTGTGAACACAATATTCTTAATATATGAAAAAGCTATTTAAATCATCATGTGAACAGGAGGATACAGGAAGCAAAATCATCCAATTATAGCAATCAATGAAAAAAGCATTTAAAAAATTCAAAATCTGTACGGGGGGCGTGGGGCTGGGGGGTGGGAATAAACCGAACAAATTAGAAATGGACTTCTGTGGCAGAAATTGATAATATATCATATAGTAAATACATATTGAATGTGAAGTAGAGAAATGTAGACAGTTTTGCCACCTCTCACTTTTAGGACACTAGTTTGTTTTTGTTAGAAAAAATTACTATAATTACGATTGCTTTTTGGGATAATTACATTGCAAATTATATAATCCAAGTAATTATTTGGGATTATGTATTACCTATTTAGTATTATTTATCAAACAGTAATGGAACAGTGAGGTTATGCCAGTCTTTAATTTTGTGCTGATTGAGAAAAATGTTAGTTTGAAACTCTTGAAAGAAAAAAAAATGCATTTTAAATGTGCTCAGTTTGAAAAAACAATTCTAGTTCTAGTAAAAACTATGAAAACTTAGATATTATGGCTAATAGCCCTGAAAAATATACAAATCTGACTCAGGTTTTATGGTTTTGCATTTTATTATCTACTTGGTATATACTTAATATGAAAATCTAGTTAATTAAAAACTTGGAAATGGGTAGCTTCCTTCCTACACTTCACCAAGATAAAGTGGTTGTGTTTCCTAAATGGGAATTCATAATATAAATGACTAGCCAGTTCTCTGCTTATTACAAGTCTGAACAACTTACCTGGTTATAGAATATTCTAACTTTTGTCTCTAGTCTTGTCCCTAAAAGTTAATACACAACCAAAGAAAATATAGGCAAATTGGACTTCATCAAAATTAAAAATTTATGTACTTCAAAGGACGCTCAGGAAGAGATAACCCTCAGAATGGGAGTATTTGTAAACCATATATCTGATAAGGATCTAGTATCTAGAATGTATAAGGAATTCTTATAACTCAATAATAAAAAGACAACCCAATTTAAAAATGGTGAAGGAGTTAATAGACATTTTTTCAAATGGATACACAAATGGCCAGTAAACACATGATTCTTAACATCATTAGCCACTGAGGAAATCACAGCCACCTCACACCCACTAACTTGCAGATACAGAGAACATTTTTATGGTTGCCAGATGGGAGGTGGATAAATGAAAAAGGGGAAGGGATTAATAAGTACAAATTGGTAGTTACAAAATAGTCATGGGGAATATAATAATCAAAAAATACAAATTAGTCATGCATAGGGAATATAATCAGTAATATTGTAATAAATATGTACAGCGCCAGGTGGGTGCTAGTTAATTTGGGGACCACTTCGTAAATTCTATAAATGTCTAAGCACTATGCTCTACACCTGGAGCTAATATACAATAATATTGAATGTCAACTCTAATTGAAAAATAAAAATAAATTAAAGGTCAAATTAGGCTTATATTTTGAGGTAGAGCCAGCATGATTTCCTGAGACTTTGAATGTGAGGTATGAGAAAAAGAGAGCAGTTGAGGAGGACTCCAGGATTTGGGCCTGTGAGTTTTGGAGGATAGGGTGCCATCAAATGCAATGCGGGAACTACAGATGAAGCGGACTTTGAGGAGCAGGGGGATATATCGATAATTCAGTTTTGGACATGTTGACTTTAAGATGGCTACTAGACTTCCAAGTAGAGATGTCAAGTAGCCATTTGGGTAAATGCGTGGAGTTTGATATATAATGGCATTTAAAATCTTGATGAGATCAGCAAAAGAGTAAGTGTAGTAAGTAAAGAGGACCAAGGACTCAGCCCAGGGACATTCTAACATCAAGAGGATAGGGAGAAGAGAAGGAACCAGCAAAGGAGACTGAGAAAGAATGATCAGTGAGGTAAGAAAACCAAGAGTTTAGAGTTCCAAGCAAAAATGGAATGTCAAGGTGGAAAGAGTAATAAGCCATGCCATGTGCTGTTAATAGATCAAGTAAGATGAGAACTGAGAATTCACCTTTGGGTTTAGCAGTGTGGAGGTTGTTAATGCCATTTGAAGAGAGCAATTTCAGTGAAGTAGGTTTAAGAGAGATTAGAAGGAGAGAAATTGAGATGGTGACTATAAACTATTTTGAAAATTTTTGCAGCAAATAGAAGCAAAGAAATAGTTGGGAGTTAGAAGAGTGTGGTTGAATTTTATTATTTTTTTTAGGTAAGAACAAGAGCAGGATGTTTGTAGGCTGAAGTAAAAGATCCAGTAGAGTGAAAAACTGATGAAGTAGAGAGAAGGGAGAATTGCTGGAGTGATATCCTTGAATAGGTGAGATTGGGTGGGCTCTACAGATAGAGGGATTGGCTTTGGATAGGAGGAGGAAAGTAAATCTGTAGAAAGAGGAAGGTAGTACATGCATGCAGATGTTGCTAGGTGGAGAGATGTGATACATCTGTGTAGTTTTTTTCTGATTGCTTCAGTTTCCTCAGTGAAATAGAGAGTCAGGTTATCAACTGAGGCCAGAAGGGAGGTAGTGTTAGGATTTGAGAAAAGAGAAGAAAATGTGAACGTCCCTGGGGAGGCGGGAGGGAGAGAGAGAGAGAAGATAAACTTAGGGTTGTAAAGTATGATTCCCAGGCAACATGAAGGGGCCCACTTGAAATTGGTATGATAAATTTGAAGTGAAAACAGGTAACAACCTCTATTGGGGGGGGGGGGGGAGGGGGTGTGTGTGTGTGTGTGTGTGTGTGTGTGTGTGTGTGTGTGTGTGTGTTTTCCCCAGCTACATTAAGCTGTATCAGTGCAGGTGTGGAGTAATCAGTTTTTCTTTTACCAAGCAAGGGTATCACAGCAAGAGAGAGGCAAAGGATTGGGTAATATGTATACATAAGGGAATAATTGTAATGATTGACCATGGAATTGAAGCTGGGCAAGAAAGGTATAGAAAATCAGTGGAGAGAGGTTCAGTGAAAAGGTGTTAGTTTTGAGGTCTCAGTGGAGTTGGAGGATAGTTGGGTTGAGATACCATAGGGAGGGATAGGTGGTGGTTAGTGATGGAATGCATGAAATTGAGATTATGGAGAGATTGTAGGTAGTGGTAATAATAAATTCTTAGGGTATGACCATGGGATTACATGATTTAAGTGGAGTAGAGAACAACATTGGTCAAACAGAAATTCAGTGAGCTAAGAGTCAGATTGTTAGAAGGGTCATCTATATTAATATTGAACTTTCTAAGAATTCAGATGAAGTAGTGTTGGAGGAAATGGCAGTGAGTCACTAACTAAAATTGTGAAGAAATAAGGGAAATGGTTGACTGATGGTAGCAAAGTTTCTTAGACATTGGCCTTGAAATAAAGATAGTCTATGAGAATATTAGTAGGCTTTTATATTCAGAGGAGATTTTAGGAGTAATTTAATCCAATGATTCTCAGCTGAGACCCACTTGGGGTATGGGAGTGCATATCAAATGCTATACACACTGTGACAATCACTTTAACTAGTAAGCCAGTATTAGCAGTTGGTTGGTAGGATGATGTATCTCTCAACTGTATTGGGATAGAAAACCGTTAGGAACTTTTGAGCTAATTTGTTCTTTTCAATACAGGAATGACATCTGTAGCCTACTTGACAGGAGATCATTCACCCTTTTTGTTCGAATACTTCAAATAACAGGTGTCTCAGTACTTTGTAAAGCAGTCTTAGAAGCAGTTAATTGCACATAGAAATTAAAGAACCGTCCTGTTAATTCTCAACAGATAGAATATCTTTTTATGCTGGTCATTTGGGAAAGGGATATTTATTTTGCTTTGTGTCATGGAACTGAGAACAGTGGTGAAAATTTTCCCTCTCAGACGTATTTTCTATGCTTCTCCCTGTTACTGGCTTTAATTTTGATCATTCTTTTCCTAGTCTTCCTAGGAGATGAAGAAAGTTCCAATGGAATTGGAAAAGATTTAGCTCAGGGCTACTGAAGTGATGAAGGGAATGGGAAGAATGCAGATTGTCTAATAAGTTTGAAAAAACCAAGGCTGAGAAGGGATTTAATTGGAATCTGTAGTATAGAGTATGTATTGGTAAATATGGACTTGCTTTCTCAAATCCTAGACTGCTATAACTCAGGGATATCTCTAGAGTTTAAAATGGTTTACCAATTACAAATAAAGCAAAGGCATTATTGAACATAGCAGGAGATAATTTATGGGTACTATACTAATAGATGATTCAGACATTAAATAAATATGGTTTAAAAAGGGGCTACAAGTTCTTATGGATGACACGTGTACCTAATTCAAGTTAGGAAAGTTACGTGGCCTAAACTTTTAAGACTATTATCTTGGACAGCAATTATATTTTTCTTCCAATATTTTTCTATGCAATATTTTTTCTATTAAGTCTAGTACTGACTGGGCTGACTCAGATTACATGTTCTTGAATTTTATAGAATTTAATAAGGGGCATTGTTTTGTTTGGTATTGCTAGTATATGTGAATTAGCCAGGTGCAGGCCTTTAGAACGTACAATCTCCATGCATGCATCTGGTATGACGTCTTCCTTATACAGTTGGAAAAATGAGGCCTGAGAAAGGGGAGGTGACTTGCCCATTTCACACAGTGAGTCAGTAGCTAAAGTGGGACCAGAGGGCAGGTCTCCTGACCTGGAGTGTTGTATATTTTTCCATTACTGTGTGTTGATTTACATTATTGGCTGAGAAATGGTTAGAGAAATGAACACAGAGTGGTTAAATAACTTACCCAGGCTGCATGGGAAATTATTGGCAGAGCCAGATGAGTTCATTCCCTATAGAACCCCCTCAGTGTAGGTGTTCTGGCATGAGTAAGATTTTAATGAGACAGACTAGAAGTAATGATCTTATCTAAGATTTTGACTTTTTTGCTATTGCATTTTAAATCCTTTTTGAAAGGCTGTCTGAAATGGTATTGATACTAACTCTATCCCATTGTTCTGCATTTAATCCAAAGTACAGATAAGTCTCCTGGATAGTTAGTGTAATAAATACTTACATAATACTTAAAAGATAGCTCATTTTAAATTATTTACTTAGTGTCATAATCTCTTAAGTTTAAGGCTTTATTTGTATGTAGTATATACTCAGTGTGTTTTTGTTGTTTAATTTTGCATTGTAAAAACAAAGAGGTTATAGTACTACAATTGTAGGCAGCTGGTTATTCTAGAAAGAGATTTATAAATTTTCCTGATATGGAGACACAACTTCTGGGCTAACTTATAATAACCTAGTTTTTTATTCTTGGATTTACCAATGTCTTTTTTCATAAGTTAAGGCATGTATTCTTAATAGGCACTATTGCCCCTAAAGGAGTGAAAATTGATTCTTGGGGAGAGGTAAAAAATACTTCTCTTTTTATGTGTAAAGCATAGATATACATATAATATGTAAACATATGTGCAGTATGTCTGTAGTATTAATATTTCAATAGAGTGGGTATGTCATTATTAGGGGAAAAAATGTCTAAAGAGGCCCAGCAGGCAGTGTATCTTCAATTCCTGGCACAGAACTCCTAATGTAATATAATAAATTAATATTTGGTTTTTGACCTGGATCCTGAAACTGCTCCAGAGCAATAAAGGTATAAGGTGCACCTTTTGTTCTTCAATAACAAGCCCCTTTCACCTACACCTGAGGTTTATGTTAATGAAGAGACTTTTGGAATACCTCTGGTTGCTAGGGGCACCAGCCATGTGATTAGGGGGTAGAAACCTTCAGCCCAACTCCCCTGACCTGGGAGGGGAGATGGGTTGTCAGTTGAGTTAATCACCAAGGTGATTAATTTAGTCATGATGCCTACTTATAGGAATTTTCCATAAAACCCTAAGCAATGGCTTTGGAGAGTTTCTAGGTTGGTGAACACATCAAGGTGCTGGGAGGGTGTTGTGCCCATACTTTCTTGCTTAGCAAATCTCTTAGGTCTGGCTGTTCCTGAGTTATATTCTTTTATAATAAATTGCTAATCTAGTAAGTAACTGTTTTCCAAGTTCTGTGAGCCGTTCTAGGAAGTATTGAATTTGAGGGGGTTGTGGGAACACCGGATTTATTACCAGTTGGTCAGAAGTACAGGTGAAAATCTAAAACTTGAAGTTGGTGTCTGAAGGGGGTGGGGAAGGGTAGCCTTGTGGGACTGAGCCCTTAACCTGGGGAGCCTGTGCTAACTCTGGGCAGTTGGTGACAGAATTGAATTAAATTGTCGAACACCCAGTTGGTGTCCTCCGAGAACTGGAAAGTTGCTTGGTGTGGCAACAAAACCACACATCTGGTGTCAGACTATTGGTTATGAGTAGAGAAGGAAACAGAAGTGTTTCCTTTAGGGGCCGTGATGAAAATGGTTGAGAAACACTGGATCCGGTTGTATTTTTACTAAGCTCTGCTTTAGAGAAAATCCCAGATATCATTATATTTATTCATTGTAAAGATCAAACTTCTAGAGAAGTCAGAGTTTCTACTATATAGGAGTTAAAGACATGACATCAGAATGGTCCAGAAAATGAAGTGAATAGGGCTGCCTTTACAGTTGGGCTATGCTTTTTAGATGTCTCCATCCACATCAGTTTGCTCACTATATAACATTTCCTATGCTGTCTTGCCTTATATTTCCTTGACCTGAAAGCAAAGGAAATGAGATGTAAATAAGAATCTCAGTTGCCTTCTTGAGTTACCCTTAGCTCCTATCAAAGCCAGGTTTATGGATGTAGAGACCTGCTGTTTGGGTCTATCTTATATAATTTGATAATGTCCCCTATTATCATCATGAAAGGAGAAACTGTGGGTCAGTGCTTCATGCCAAATGTGACAGATTTTAAAAGTTGATTCTCCCCAACCTTTTGGTCTCCAGTGAGATTGCCTTCTCTTTCTATTTGTCTGGTACATCAGAAAGCCTATCTGTAAAATATTTTGTCATCATTAGATGATCTAGGGATCATGCTCAGTACTGTGGCTTGAACTTGGAAGGCACTTGGTAAATAAGACTTGGTTTTAAGGGCAAAGAAAAGATGGTTAGTTAAAGCTTGGTGAGTTGTTTTTCAGATGAAGTTGTCACTTACTGTTTCCCATAGGAAGGTAGCATTATACATGATGTCCTCGTTTATAAAGTGTCAGTTTAATTTACCCCAAAGATCCCATGCTGGGATTTGTCACCTGAGCTCTTAAGAGGGCTGTGGAGGGTTTAGTTAGTCTGTACTCTGTGTCTCTTGGGTATTCACTGGGCCTTTCTACAAATACCACCACTGAGTGAAGGTCAAGGCAGAGAAATTCTATGATCTTTTATTTCTAATCAGTAAAGGAGGGTTTAGACTAAACAAATATTACAGTTGTGACTTTGATCCCCCAGTGGTAAACAATAATTGTAGAGATTGGATTTCAAAAGCCCAGAGATTGTTTATTTTTATAGTTTAATCTCCAGTGACACAGGTGAGTAAGGATTAAGTGGAATTTTAATAGTAGAAACAACAGTTCTTTCATATGGAGTTTTCTCATTATAAATGAAAAGAATTGATTATCTATTAATTTATGTTCCTCTGAATTTACTTAATAACAAGATACCATGGGAGAAATCCCTGATTACAGTTTAGGGAATCATTTGCAGCTAATATACAGAGTGGTGGCAAGAAATGAGTACCAAAAACACAAGATCTCTTCAGCTACCTGACACCTGGGCTACTCTCCTGAGAAAGTAGATGGCTAATGCCTATAATATAAATTTTAAAAACAGAGAAAAATGATTAAAACTTTGAATTTAATGTTACAGAAAATAAAACCTCAAATTAATGAGAGGAAGCATGGTTAATGAAAAGGGTTCTAAGTGGGGTCTATCTCTGCCTAGGTGATGTTGCGAAGATGACGTTAGGTCTCTGGACCCCAGTTTCCTAATCCGTAAGATAAGGTAGAACTATACCAACATTAGATTCTATGGAACTGAGTTTCTTGAGTCAGAGCGAGTTGCTCTTTTTTTTTTATCCCCCACACCTGATGTTGTGGAACTAAAGAAATGATTTTAGTAACCTCTGATAGTTATCTGAATGTTGTCAGAAATAAGATGTATATTGATTTCTTGCTCTCCTCCTCACTCTCTCTCTTTCTGTCCCTGTCTGTCTCTCCTCTGTCTCTTTCTCTCCCTCCTCTGTGTGTGCGTGCGTGTGTGTGTGTGTGTGTGTGTGTGTGTGTGTAGAAGGCATAATTTGGTAGAGGGGAATGTATTATAAGAAAAAAAGAGAAGAAGGAATTGTGAAAAATTAGAGAAGATGGAAGGGAGTAAATGTGTGAGTAAAATGGTGAGACTTTGTTTTAAGAAGTCATGCCCCAAATTGTCCATAAGCAAATGAATGGTGGGAAATCACTTCAGATTAGTCACCCTAGAAGCACTGCAGGCCGCCTCCTGTGGCCACCTTGCAAAACATTTTTGGTATTCATGCTTTGGAATTATTTTTAGAGCTGGTTATGAACCACATAAGAAAAGTCATCTTTTTCTTCATGTTAAAGTTTTTGTTTCATTGTTCTCATAATTCTCCGCACTCGGTTTTAAATGATAGTTTGACTCTATTCTGAACATTCCTTTGGGGATTTTCAAGAGTGTGCTTCAAGAGATAAGACTTTACAATGAAAACATTATTGGAATTACTGTAAAGTTTCCTTTACAAGAACTTTAGAAAAGACAGTACTTGTTCTGATGTTTGGTTCAGTTTAAGAATTTGTGTATATGTGTGCATAGAAAAAAAGACTAGGAGAACATATACCAAAGTATCGATTGGCATCTTTGGTGATTGAATTTTCTTTATACTTTTCCCTATTTTGAAGATTTTCCGCAATGAACATATTGTTTACTATGGTCATGAAAATACACTGTCAGGTTCCTTTCTGGTCAGGTTCATTATATATTCAAGGATTAGCAGAAACTGTTGACTTTTGAGTAGGTGTCATGGGGAGAGCATAGATTCACTTTTCCTTAATGCAGAGCCAATGTTGGAGCCAGATACAGTGCTTAAGCCTATTTCTCTAAGTGCTATTTTAATTAAATAATATACGTGAAAGTTTTACCCTTTTCAATCACTAGTTTAGTAAAAGAGAATAAATCAACTCTTTATTCTTTGTTGATTTCAAAAAACATTTCAGTTTGTCAAGCAGAAGTGGAATGTGATCTGAAAGTGTAGACTTATTTCCCGAATACTAGTGAAATCATTTCTGGTGGAGTACTGCTTAAAATAAGTTTTTATGTAAATATGGTGTGATTATGTACTATGGTGTGATTCAAAGATAGATATAGTTTCTCTATATAAGTTGACGTATCTTAGTTGTGGTTATGTTAAGTTTGGGCATGTTTATCACATACAGATGGAAAAGGAAATATTTTGTGGAGAGAGAAGTTTTAAAGAAAACTTAAAATATGATAGAAACTTAAACTTAAGATGATGCCAAATAATTGCTGCTTTATTTTTTTTTAATTTTTTTTTTTTTTAAATTAAGTTTGTTGGGGTAACATTGGTTAATACGATCATATAACTTTCAGGTATACATTATCATTTGACATCTGTATATGCTATTGGGTGATCACCACCCAGAGTCCAGTTTCCTTCAGCCACCATATATTTGATCCCCTTTACCCACTTCACCCAATAATTGCCACTTTAAAGAAAAAAAGCTGAAATATGAACACAGAAAATATATAACAGATCATCTAAGGCATTTTGTGGTTTTTTCCATGGAAATTCTTTCTTAATACTGTGAGTGGTATATATCAATTTGAATTAAAAAAAAAACTTCTCTAGCTAATTCTCGCAGCCTCTGACAGTCCTATGAGGCAGTCAGTGGACATTTCAGCATCCCCACTGTATACTTAGCAGTATTCTGGGAGCCGTGAAAAGTAGAAGAATCTTTAGTTATTGTCCGTGTCTGCCAGGAGTTTATAATCCAGTTAAGGATGGCAGATAGACTTCAGACAAGTATTAATATTAGCATGTTCTCTAAAGGGCTAATTGAACAGTAAGGGCAACAAAGGCAAGTGGTGCTGAGGGAGAAGTGATTAAGAGCTAGAGTCATCTAGGGAAGTTTGCCAGAGTAGGGAGAGGATATTTATAATGCTGACAAGAGATGATATGGAATCTTTTAAATGTTTCTATTCTCTTTTTACATTGAAAATATTTTGAAGAAATGACTTAAAACCTGGCAATTTTAACCAAAAATTTCCTGTCCTAATTACTAAATCTATATCAGTGGTTTTCAAATTGGAGGTGATTTTTGCGCCCCCAACTCCCACCTCTGGAGACATTTGGCAGTGCTATAGGCATCTGGCGGGTATAGGCAGAGATGCACAGGACCCATCCCCATACACAAAGAAGCCTCAAATGTCAATAGTGCTGAGATCGAGAAGCCCTTGTCTACATGTACTTGAGGGATAGCAAAGGGACAGTAGGGCCTAACCACCTGTCTGCCACTAGTTTTATGTAATAAATGCCCCCAGGAGTTATGGGGCTAGGCTGGGATTAGTTAATGAGAAGCATTAAAGTATATGATTAATTATTCAGTTCTGAGTTGTTTAGCTCAGTTCAGTTGAAATCAGTCTAAATTGGGGACATAATGAAGGATTACTGATAAAAGAACTATATGTGAATAAAGACATCTCTTTGCATTTGTCCCAAGTTTATGTTGTTTCTAGTATTTGTATATTAAGCATTAACAGTCTCAACTTTTGCTCTTTACATGATACCTCTGGGCTTAAATCCAGACTTCTGGATTTCATGTTCAGGTTCTAGCTATGTGACTTTGGACAAGTTACTTAGTCTCTAGTTTACTCTGTAAAATATAATAAAATAAATCCTCTGTAAAAGAAGATAATAAAGGAAATAATGTTTTCTATTTGTGTATATTTGTGTATAGAGGCATATTTTGGTTGTGAGGATTAAAGAAGCATTGTATGTTTAGTACTGAGAATGTTCCCTTGCACAGTTAGCACTCAGTAAATGTGAGCTGTTATTATTAACTCTTACAGTAGTTCTACAAGGTAAGTACTGTTAAATTCTCTGTATAAATGTAGAAACTGAGGTACAGAGAGGGCATAACTTGTGTAAGACCACACAGTAAGTCGGAGAGCTAAGATTCATATCCAAGCCTTTGTCTCCAAATTTATATGCTTATTATATTGCCTTAAAATAGTGGAGAAGAGCAGAAAAATTAGGAGGAAAAAAAATAATTTTTTTAGAATGACTTTCCCCTTTCTCCATATTAAAATTTCCATTTTTGCCTAGGTTTTTAATTCTCTGTCTCATGGAATGTATGTCAAAATTGCTATGTGAAATGAATTTGTTTCTGAAATAACAGTGTGCCTTTAGATTTGTAAAATGATATCCATATAATTCATATATTTCAAGTTTTCTTGAAACATTTTATTAAAAATGAAATAAATAAAAGCTCCTCCCCAAAGCTTGAGAATTTTCCATTTCAGATCTTTATTCTAGAGGCTATAGTTTTGTTTCTGACACCACCTGGAAGACTTCTCTGCTAATGACCAGCACCACTGGATCTTTTTTTCATGATACTGTCATTTTTATCTATTATTCCAGTGGCGCCAATTTTTTGGTCTACTGAAAAGGAATTAGAAGTTTTTAGAACCAGAGTTTATTATATTTACTGTGCCATCCAGAATTACATATTTTATATCACTTTACTTTCCCTTTCTGGAGCTCTGAAGTTCCAGAAGAATCAGTTGAATGGGTAGATTAATTTATTCCTTCCTAGTTTAGTATTTTGTGGCATCAATAAAACCAGAGATGCTAAAGCCAGTTGACATTTCCATTCCCTGAATCATGGGGAGAAAAATCTGGCAAATAAGATTTATGTAATCCTTTCCTATAAGGGTAGTTTTACAGTGGGTGCACATGGGGATTTTGCTAAACATTGAATTAAGCAAAACGAAGAGTTTCTTTAAAACTATAGATGTATAAAGTAAAATCCAATATTTTTAAGCAACATTAATGAGCAAACAGTTTGGATAAACTAAAATGAATTGTTTTCTAATTGTGAAAACTTATGTTTCTAACTTCTTTTAAATATAAGCAGTAGAACTTAGTGATCTCTCTTGTTAGTTGACTAAATCCTCTTTTGTTTATAAGAAAATAATGAGGAAGAAAAAGTCCTTCCAGCTTATTATAAGTAGCCTGAAACCTAATTATAAACTCAGTCATCTGTGAACCTCAAAAGGATTCTGAAATTTAAGGTTCTTGTTTTTCTCTCTAGCTGCAATTTTAAAAAATATCTAAGCCCAGCTGATTCTAAGTTATTGTCAAGAGAGCATATAGAATGCCTCTTTACTTTATAAAATCACAAACTTCTAGAACAGACTGGATCTTAACCACATATAGCAACCCTCTTATTTTACAGAATAGAAAATCGAGGCACAGAAAGGTTGATTAGTTTGTCTGAGATCACACTGGTAGCAGAGATAGGAATAAAATCCAGACTTTCTGACCAGTAGCCTAGTTCTCTTCCCACCATCCTGACTTTTTTTTTTTTTTAATAATATTATCCATTATTAAAATTGGGGCATTCAAGTTTTTTTATTATGACAAAATACACATATAATCATTAAATTAAAACAGATCTCTTTAAATAGGTAAACACGTGAACATGGAGCAAAAGTCAAAAGGTACATGGTATACAGTGGAGAGTCTGGCTCCCTCTAACTCTTGTCCATCCCAGATCCTCTCCTTGGAGGCAGCCACTGTAAAGAATGAGGCATTTTAAACAGACTGCTTTGGTATAATAACATGCCCAAGCTGACATTGTATTGCATTATTCTTCATGGACCTGCAGTATGGCCTGCCGAGTTTAGGTAATAGCCAACAGAGGAAAAATACAAGTAGAATATAGAGAGATTTGTGAATTGGATTTGAAAATTACTCAAAGCCCAAGTTATTTCCAGTAATAAAAGTAAGTGTTCTCTTATAGCAGTACTCTATTATACAGATAATGCCTTTTGTAAAAAGAGCCTAAAGTATAAGAACCCTCCTGTATCCTTATGACATGTGAAATCCCTCTCTTAGTATTGCATAACTGCATACAGGTGCTGTAAAATCTGTAGCACCCTGGCCAAAAAGAATTATGTTGATGTTTGGACAAACATCCCCAGGCTCTGAAACCATCAGTGTGGGGCATCATCACATGGATCTGCTTCTCTGAGCCTCCACAGCCTACCTCGATGAAACCTTGGCACCTAGTCCTTGGATGGGGCACACCCAAGCATTTGGCCTGGAGAGTCTTTTGCAGAATGAACAAGTTAGATGAGGAGGTGAAAGGGATCTCCAGGAGTGCATGAGCACCTTTGGCCCTGCTGCCGTAGTTGAGGTTGTGGAGCAGGAAAAGCAGCAGGGCAGCAGCAGGCTGTTGGACTGAAACCTTCAAACCTGGGTACTAGGTTGATAGCTGCATGCAGTAGGTCAGGCAACTGCCCATGTGGTGAGAGCTCAGACGGTAACAAGGTGCAGATCTAGACGCAGCTTGCCTCTGTAGGGGCTTCATCCAGTTTAAAAGGGAAATCATCAGGTGCAAGAAAGGATGACAGAGACTGCACGTGGTTCCCCTTCTTTGCCACCTCTGTGTGACTGAGCATCTGACAACAGGTTTCAGCTAGCAGGGAAGAGGACATAAGTTGGTAGGTGGTGTAAAGAAGGATGAGAATGGTTTTAGGAAAGGATAGGGAGAGGAAAGGCAAGGGGAGAAGAAGCTATCTTTTTGAAAAAGAAGTTCTTTGACTTCCACACTGTTAGACTCTTGAAATGTGGGTTTCATGTTCAACTCAGTATCTTATTTTCAGTTTCCTGATCCTAAGACTTTCCTAAAGTTCTTGCTAAAAGTTCATATTCCTTGGCCTCTATCCTAGAGATTCTACCTCAGTCTAAAGTATACTGCCTATTGAATACTGGGGTATTTTATAAAGTGCCCAGGTGATTCTGGGAACACTCAGCTCAGGTCTGGGCTGTTACTTTCATCTGTTCAGATGTTCTGCTCAAGATTTGTCCTCCATTGTAAATACAAATTTCGAGGGTATTGGGAGCCTTAATTGCAAATGATCTACTCATATCAAAATTAAGAACATTATTTTTAAAAAGCATGTATATTCCTTTTTACCTGCTAATAATACCTTGGTGTTGATTTTCTAAAAATGTTTTTTTTTCCCTATTGTATTTTTTTTTATTTCATTAATTTCCAGCTTTTCTCCTTTCTGCATTTTTTTAAGTTAAAAGCAGAATCTAAGTATAAGGATACTGGGTTATCTCCCAGTTTCCAAGGACAAGATAAAAATGTTTTTGATTGTTTAAAACACTGGAATATTAGTTCATAGTGACTATTAAAACATAAGTGCTGTTAATTTTTGCAAACAGAACTGCCAAGTGGCCTTTTGTTGTAATGGCCCTGCCATTATAGTTGACCTAGACTAATACTCTCTGATTTTAAAAAATTGTTTAGAATTTAGAGAGTGTGGTAATTGATAGTAACCTTTTTGTAGTTAGAACTTTTATAATGAGGATATAACCATTGTTTCATTATCACAGCTATTTTAACAATTTAAAATGTAAATTTAAAATTTCAGTGATTGTATTTTTTCTTTTCAGATAGGAACCAAGGCTTTAGCCTTCTCAGCTCATTGGCTGGAGCAAACCATAGCATTGGATCAGCAGAGACCTGTCACTCAGAGGTAAAGATTTTTCCTGGATCTTTTCTCCTCTTTGGCAAATTTCTCCTTGTCACTGTGATTCTTTATACCAGTTATTATTTTTTCTACTTAAGAAGTGGCAGAGAATATTGAAAATAGATAAGAGAATCTAAAATGGTCCTCTGTGCCTGGTACCTGTTCAGAGAAGGCTAGTTCACCATGAGAACAGTAAGCCCTTTCAGGGCAATTTGGGCTGTTCCATGTTTTCTTGCTAGAGCTATTTTTAAAATGTGCTAGGATTTTCTTGAACCAAAATTTTCTTCATATCTTCAAGAATAAAATAAAATAAAATTGATGGTTCTTTTTAAGTACTTCCTCTGAAGAAATCTGAAGACCAGGTCCTTACCCTTGATGAGCCTAATAGACTGATTTCAGCCCTCTTTTTTCAAGGGTTTTGGTTCGTGTTTTCCATCAGTCAGAGCATTAGACAGTGCCACATTGTCTTTCCAGGCATCTTTTTCATCAGTTTCTGAGCTGTTTGTGATATGATCATGTACTTTTTCACATTTTGGATAAAACATGGATCTTGAACAAAACAAACAATGTTTTTATAGTCCATAGCAAAATCATAACACTTCCTGATTTTTCCTTGAGGGAAAATACTCCTGAGTCAGTGAATTTTTAGCCGTTTATTTTTTTTATGTAACATTGATCCTTCTTCCTTTTCTCCTTATCTCTAGCTTCTATTACTGCTTTTCGAAAGCCAACCAGCAAGTAGAAGTGTGAACCTTTAGGATTTAGTTCTGAAGTAGCCTACTATTAAATTATTGCTTGTATGTATTTTCCTCTACAGCAGCCTTGTTTACCAGCAGCAGATAGGACTGAATCTCTCTTGGATCATCGGGGTGGTGCATCTAACACAGCAGGTGCTCAGGTTGATAACATTGTGGGTAAGTTCCTCTTTGGGCTGCCAAGAGACAGCTCTGTGGAACTTGGAATGGCCAGTGTATCAGGGCATCAATCATTTAGGGGGAAATTGGCCCCAAACATGGACAAGGGAAGAAAATTGATAGTGTACCCCCAAGCGAATGTGAACCTTGGTAATGGCTGTCAGAAAAAGGAGGTAGAATAAATTGGATACAAATTTGTGGGTACCATTTTCTCTCTAATTCTCTTAGCAGGATTTTGATTCATATCATCTTAGCTAAAACAGGACCAGGAGGTGAAACAAGCTTTCTCTCTTCATATTCCATTGTTTTTCATAGTATTTAACAGTAGTTAGAATTAATGGTAACAAGAATAATGCAACCTTTTAAGCTCTTTCATGTTCTTTTAAAGTTCTTTTATATTCACTTTCTCATTTGGTTAATGAAGTTTGGCAGAGAAGTTATGAAGGTGAGGCCCAGAGCAGTTCGATAACTTGTCTGAGGGTATCTTAACAAAAAGGTCTTGAAACTGAAACTAGAATCCAGTCTGCTGTCCAAAAGCCAGAAAGCTGAGGCACTTAGTTGAAATAACTATAAATGGTCTTTTGTTAGGGAGCTGCTGACATCTCTATTTTCTTTTATGCCATAGAGGGCCCATGTGCAGTGATAAATTTTTTAAACAATTTTTTTTTTATTATAAAATAATCCATGTAGAAAACTGAAGTGATTGGTTATAAAACATTAAGAAGGAAAATTACATATAATCTTTTTTCTCTATAGTTTATTCAGTCTTCTTTGAATTGAATGCTTCCTATTGTTTTTTTTTATTGAACTGTAATTGACCTAAAATATTATATTAGGTTCAGCTGGCTTTTAAACCTACTGAAGTCTCTGCCATGAAAACAAACCATTAATCACAATGAAGGAGGTAGGGAAGATAAGAACTAACCTAAGTAACTTGGGCAAACAGTATTCTGACTGGATATCATAAGGCTAAAAAAAAGAAAAGAATAGAAATACTGAACTTCACTTAATAAATTTGATTCTCACAGGGGTATGAGTTAGAAATTCTGAAATTATATATATTTTACATATATTATGGTTGAAGAAAATAAGAAAATACAGTGGAGTTAAAGAGCTAGGTTTCTCACTGTCAGAGAAGTTACAGATAAGGAAAGGGGAAGACTGTAATGAGCCCTTTGACGCTGGGCTGAAATTAAAGGTATCAGTATGTACTCATGATTTTTAAAAGTATATTTATAGTTAGAGTGATAGAAAAATATACGTGTGTGTATGCATGTGTTAGTATATAGATATATATAAAGATATGAAATGTATATGAAATATATATAGATATATTTTTTTCCCAGCTCTATCCACTGAGAAGGCCTAGATGCAACAATACTTCAATAGCAATGGATACACTTAGCACTTAGATCTTGGTTTCTAAATACCATTCTCCAGTAAAAGGTACCAGGGTCGGGCAGGAAAAATGCAAGGTAAACCTGGAACATTGCATGGTGCCAGAAAATAAGAAAGTGCTCAAAAAAAGAAAGGGGACACACTGGAAGGGCAGAGGAACCAACTTGAAAGAGCTTCCAGTGGCTACAGCTGGAAAATAAATATATATAGTATTGGATTATAACCCATTGAATAGAATAAATATTCATGAATCCATACTGATATAAATAAATAATTAAACAAACAAAACAACTGGGAAAGAAAGGGCTGTTCCTCCTTATGGAAAAATTCCAATTAATGTAGAAAGAATGAGGGAAATAGAAAATCACCATTAGCCACACACCACAGTAATAGTTGTTGCAGGCCAGATCTACTGATGGATGTTAAAATTAGTAGATAAAAGTTTGAAAAGAAACATGACATATGCATAGTCTAAAAGTATCTCTTTCAGGATATTTATAACAAAGGGGAAAATAGTAACTTAAAACTGGAACAACCTGGCAGATACCACTTTAAATTGCGAAGGTTCTACCACCAGTAATAGAACATATCGCTATCTTCTCCCCATTATGATGCGCTGAGTGAACGCTCACTTCTGTGGTGTTCTTGCCAAAGGTGCGTAACCTCAATCTAATAATATAAGACAAACTAAAATTGACGGACATTATACAAAATAACTGACCAGGACTTTTCAAAAGTGTCAAAGTCATAAAAGATGAGGAAAGACTTAGGAACTGTCACAAATTGGAGAAGACTAAGGAAATTCGACAGCTCAGTTCTATATAGGAACCTTGATTGGATCTTAGGACAAAAAAAGAATATTAGTGGAAAAACTGATGAAATTTGAAGTCTGTGGTTTAGTTAATAGCACTGTACCATTAACAACTTCTTATGTTTATAATGTGGCAATATAAGATGTTAACTCTAAGGGAAGGTGAGCGAAGGGCATATTTGGAACTCTACTATTTTTGCAACCTTTATATAAGACTAAAATTATTTCCAAAAATATTTTTTTAATGTAAAACCAAACTAACAGAAGTAAAACCAAACTAACACTTCCTCAACTCCATGTTTCTTTCTTTACTAAAATTATTTCCATTCCTCACCTCCCATTTACTCCTCAACACACTCCCATCTAGCTTTTGTCTCCATTTCCCGCTAAAACAGTTCACCATGGACTCCCATACCACTGAATGTAATAAATGCCTTCCAGTCCTCATCTTGGCAGCATTCAATGTTATGGATCAATCCCTTTTCAAAACAATATCTTTCCTTGACTCAACCAACACATATCCTAATTTTCTTCCTACTCTGTGATTATTCCTTTTCTTTCTTTGGAAAATTACCCTCCTTTACCTCCTTTAAATATTACCATTCCTCAGTGTTCCATCTAAACTCCTATTCCAAATCTATATTTAAGCACGAAATGATCTATCCACATCCACAGTTCAGTTATCATATATACACATAAATCACAAATTTTTATATCTAGCCCCAAGTACCAACTGCCAACATGACATGCCCATTGAACTAAAGCAAATTTGTTAACCAGTTTTTTAACACCAAATTGTCTGTATGGCATTGTAGTAAGTGCAAAGAATTTTAAGTTACCATCCTTTTCTTCAAGAAACTTACAGTCTAAAAAATGCAGAGACAGACCTTGTAATGTAACTGTTAAGGTTGTGGGCTTAGAGTCCTGGACAACCGGATTCATGCCATGGCTCTACTGCTGTAGTGAGACAACCTCGAGTAAGTTATTTAGCCTCCTTTGGCCTTAGTATCCCCTTCCGTAAAATAAGGGTTAACAAATCTTCCCTCACAATGCTGTTTCAAAATGAATTGGAATGGTGTGAGTAGTAGTGATGCAGGCACAAAGTAAACTGTCTTACTGTAGTAGTATTTATTATAGTAATGGTGGAGAGATGTCAGAGTACATAGTAGCATATGTCAGGGCTGAAATAGTTCTGTAAACACTAAGTGTGGAATGAATTCAAAGAAAGGAGACATATAGGCCAGGATAGTCAGGGAGGACATCCTATAGATGGTTGGCCTGGAGTGGAGAATGAGTTAAAATTCTGGTTAAAAATAAACTTTGATAAGGAGGCAACATGCTGAGGTAGACATAGTAAAGGATTTGTAGTAGGAAAACAGGAATTTAAATTGGTTCTACCTCCAAATAGCTGTAATTTTGGATGAGTTCATTTTTAAACCCAGGGTTTTTCATGTGTAAATCGTAGACAGTGACATCTGTCTTAACCAACCTATATGGTCGTCAGTGATAGATGTAAAAATATTTGTTGTACAATAAAATCTGGTATAAATTTCAGGCATTTATTGTTGAATCATTGTCCGTCAGTGGAGAGTGTGGCCTATAGAGTTGGGAACACCTAAGTCTAAATGCAAGATCACTCTTACTAGCCGTAACCTTGAGCAGGTCACTTCATCTCAGAGCTGTAGTTTTCGCATCTCTAAAATGGGAAGCATATGCCTTACCTCATTACAGTATTGTAAGGATAAAATAAGTTACTGTTAATTTGTGAGGGCCCACTAGCAGCCAAGCAGGGTGAAGCTGTAAAGCTGGTACACATTGGGCACTCATTCAGTGGTGACTTTTATCAAAGCCAGGATTGCCTTAGGATTCTGTGTATTTATCACATATATAAATAACATGTGACAATGTGATGAATACTTATTTCAGATCCCATGTTAGATCTGGATATTCAAGAATTAGCCAGCCTTACTACGGGTGGAGGAGATTTGGAGAATTTTGAAAGACTATTTTCCAAGTTAAAGGAAATGAAAGGTAAGTGAATCCATTGTGTCTAACATGTTCCCATATTGATGCTCCTTAGTTTTATATAGGATTTTATTTTGTAATTGCGGATTGGATTTCATGCCCTGGTCTCAGCTATTTCAAGAAACTTAGCTCCTGGGGGACTTTGCCATCCTCTATTGGTAAAAATTCCCTGAGAAAAATGTTCCTTTTCATTCTCTTATTCTCCCTTCTTCTCTTGCCTTTTTTCCTTTTAGTGTGTCTCATTAACATGGAATCAGTAAGATCCTTACTAATTTACATCATTCTCATCTGGAAAATCTGGGAAGACTTAAACTTCTTAACAGCTGTAATGAGTACACTATGAGCATATGTCTTGAAACCCATCTCCCATCTTCTAGTGTTAGAATATCCATACACTCCAGATTCTCCTGTGCTGTTAGACAAGTTTCTTAAGATATATTTTCCCCCTAGACAAGGCTGCGACGCTTCCTCACGAGCAAAGAAAGTTGCATGCAGAAAAGGTGAGACAATCAGTCAGGTATTTATTGAGTACATACGAAAGGTCCAGTGCTATTAGAGTAATAGCACTTGTTTTTTAATTATACTTGTTTACTTCTAAAGTGTCTTAGTGTGAACTTTTCATTGGATTTTAACATAACTAATTGAATGTGTATACAATAGTAATTTAGTTGCTGCAGTCAAACCAAGATTTTTCAGATGTATGTTGAGTGACATGGAACTTTCATCGAGACTCAGGATGTTTGCCTTCCCAACTGTTGGGCTGGAAAACTCTTAGCTATTTTGTTATGTTTTGTTATTACCAACGCAACACATATTCTTGGCAGGAAATATATATGGTTTACGATATTCTATTGTATGAATGTTTCATAATTTATCCAGTTCCCTTTTAGACAATTAGATCATGTGAATTTTTTGCTTCTATAAATAGTGGAGCTGCACATATTCTTGTATATCACCATTGTATGCAACTGATTACATCCCGAGTATAAATTTCTAGAAGTGGAAATCCTGGGTCAGGGTATTCAAGGGTTTCGATATGTGTTGCCAGAGGGTGAAAGGGGCAAGGTGTAGAATTTTAGGTTTTGATCAGTTCAAAGTATGACATATGAAATGAGCTGAAATTAGCTGTTGCCTGAAATTTGTTGCCCACTTCTCCCCACAGGTGGCCAAAGCATTCTGGATGGCAATTGGGGGAGACAGAGATGAAATTGAAGGCCTTTCATCTGATGAAGAACACTAACTTATTCACACTAGGGCCTGACTAACAGAGATGGTAACTCTCTCAGCCTGAGATACTTCCCTACTGAACCCAGTTAGCTTTTGCTGAATTTCCCATCATCATGTGGGCTGTCTGACTTGTTTATAACATCTCCTTAATTTTAGTTTTAAGTAGAAGGTTAAAGAGAAAGTTTTTCTTCCTCAGTATATTGTAGTAGTGAGGAGTATGAAGACAGTAAGGAGTGAGAAGTTTTCAAATACACTTTTTTTGTTCTAGGAATGGGAGTGAATGAGAGGCTCAGATGTCTGTGATTTGCCCAAGTTGAAGAAAACCACCAAGCCATTCGTAGTCAACCTTTTAAGTAGCCTTCCTTGCACTTATACTTGATTACCGTAGTCCAGGAGCTTGTGCCACCTTCCCTGGGTGTTCTGGATTTTTTGCTTCCAAGGAACTTGCTGCTCTTAACTTTGATGCTTTTGGTGGGAAGAAAGGAAGCAGCTGCAGATTTCAGTTGTGCTGTAGTATAGATGGGACCAAGGATAGTGGCTGTCAGGTTAGTCTCTAGCTTAAAGAATGCTTCTGGGCATTTCAATGAAAATAGTGTCTGAGCTCATGCTAGAAAGTATTGGAAAGCCAATGTGAATTTTTAGACTGTAATCAATGAGGCAAAGATTTTCTACTCTGGTAGGGATAAAACAGACCCCTTTACCATGCGTGTGTGCATGCGTGTGTGTGTTTGCGCGTGTGCATGAAACAGAGAGAAACTTAAGGAATTCCCTGTATGGGCCATTAGAAAGTATGTGACCATATACTGAGATTTTTGCATTAGTATTACTGTGAAGAAACTCTTCTTCCTTAGAATTCTCCTCGGTACTTGAAATGTCAGAGCTGTGTTGTCACACTTTATACCCTCAACACAAGGCAAGTTTCCCCCTCCTCCTCTGAAAGACAAGCAGAGATCTTTGCCAAAATAGTAACAGTAAGGGATGGGAGAGGTGGGAAAGGATGTGAAACATGAGGTAATTAATGCCTGAATACCTTGTGTCACTTCCAGGGCTGAGTGGGTCAGCCCCAGGGAACTGATCACCAAAGGGAAATTTTCCAAAGGAAGAGGAGGAAACACAGCAAATAAAAATCCTTATTTCTGTTTTGTGTAGACATTGAAATGCATATTATGAACCTTCACTGAGAGTCACTGCAATGGCTAGAAATGGCACAGGCACCAGGGCTGGATGGTGCCGGCACATGGGCTGAGAACTGCTTCTTGGTCTAGTGTGCTTAGTAGTAGAAACAAGTTTCAGACCCCTGTGTGCACCATCTTCTAAGCACTGCAGAATGTGAAACAGATGGCAGGGGGAATAGAGGGCTCAAAGTGCCAGGCCAGGGTGATCACCAGAGGGAGGTTTCAGTGATTGGAGCATTCAGGAAGAGCCATTCCAGGCAACTTTGGAGACTGTCTTCCTTGGTGACCTTTTTTTCCCCTTCCTTTTTACTATTTGGAAGAGTCTTTGAGATGATAGTTTATCACCATGCCGTTAGTGTCTCTTTGAGGCGACTGGATTAGCCATTCATAGGAATGTAAGGGAAATTGAATCTGTGTTGCAAAATGAAAGGTGGAACATGTATTTCTTAAAACATAAAAGGTTTCATATAATGAGATCACGTGGTTAGGGAAAACAGGCTAGAAAAAGCTGTGAACTTGATTTTGTGGATTAAACAAAGCCAGATGATTAAAATGTGACTTATTTATAAAGTCTGCTAATACGTATTGTTATGATTTTGTTGTTTTTTAGTAGGGGATGTCAGATTAGGCATAAATAGTGAATAATCTAGGAATCTAAGAATTTGTCAAACTCACCGTCTTGGAATCCATCATGCATATGTATAATATCAAGTCATGTTTTCAAGACCTCGACTACCTGGGGATATCAGCACCTTCTAGGGGACATGTGGTATAAAAATGTGTAGTGATGGACAAAGGCCCATGTTAAGTAGTGGTCATGAGCTAATGGTGCAATAACAGTTGCAGTCTATCTAAAGTGACTTAGGTACATGCCATCATAAGTTATGGACTGTCCATCTGGGATTTAAAAGGAGAAACTTGATTTTTCCCCTTAAGCATTTCTCTGTTTGTGTAACACTGACACATAGTAGGCCCTTAATTTTGGTCTGGATTCATATTTGATAGTTTGTTGAATGTGATCACAAAGTTTGAAAGTCTATGCGTGTTAGAAGATAAGGAGAGACGAGAATAAACTTGTATTCCACAAGAAAATCATGTGTTATGTAATAATTTTAGAGTGATGAAGACATAGATATTTTTATAATTTTCAAATTTGTTATCCTGCCAGAGTATGAGAAGATTGACAGAACCAGTTTGTGTGCTCTCTATTAATAGAACTTGGCCACATCTAATTCAGAGAAGCTGGAGATTCAGGGAAGCTAGACTTAGATGGCTGAGTAATATGGGATGTGGTTCAAGGACTATAGAGCATGTCAGGCCATTACTGCAAATTACTTATAACACGTGAAATGTGAGATACAGCTAACTTTTAAGTCCCCACTCTGGAGAAGTGGGGATAAGCATGTTTGCATGGCTGATGTCGGATTCCCTTAACCTTGGGCCAGTCTCTTAACAGTGGCCATCTAGAGAGTACGTGGAGTGCCCCTTGCCCTGCCTTGGCCTGCCCTGGAAAAACAATCTTAAAAGAATCACTGTCTCAGGGTAAGATGAGAGCTCCGCGAACTATTCTGAGCTTGAGTGTTTGCTGATGCAAAGCTATATTTAGCAAACATGTGTCTAGTGTGGTCAGAGGTTCTGATTCATTGAACGTTCTGATTGATGGGGACAGAGTTCCAGAGAATGCTGTAATGAGTTAGAGTTGTCCTTCACCCTCCCAAAATTTAAAAATAGATAAGACAGTTTAGCTATAGCATTCTGTCATAAATACCAAATCTTATTAGAGGTTTGTAGGTGGAGAAAGCGTAGAAAATCTGTTCACATATACCCTTAGTACAGGGTTGGCTTGCAAACAACACCCTGTTAACTTTCCCATGATTTGTATGTCTCATAAAAGTAGTATACTGACTGCAGGACAGAGTTCTAGTTTTGATTTAGATTCCACCTGGGGTTTAGTTTAGTGATCCATGCTTGCATCTTTGGCATGTAAGCTCTTGCAGAAAAGGTCTTAGAAATTCTCTAAGTTTCATATTTTGGGCATTACGCATACCTGTAACTAACATCACAAGTCCTTCTCTTGAGATATCTTTATTCAGAGTCAAGTGTGTGTGTGACAATTCTAGTATAGGAAGTGTCTTGCTTGATTCTGAGGTGTGTCTGATTTGCAGAATGAGGAATTAAGAAGACGTAATAGCGACAGTGTGGGCCTTTTGTTGGAACATCAGTGAGCCCCATTCCAGCTCTTAATGAATTACAGTTCTGTGTTTCCTGTTGGAAAAATATTGATTCAAAATGTGGACTTAATGGTTATTACTGCATCTTTGGAATACAGTCTTGGTAAGAAAAACTTTCTTCCTCTAGATTCCTTTAATATCTGTATGTATCTGTTCATAGGCTCAAATACTCTCTCCCCATAACTATAAATCTGGGAGGGACAAACAGGTCAAATACAGCAGTTCATGCCCAGCCTCCCTGGTTCTCTCCTATAAAGGATGTGACCAATTATTCCTCTCCCCTTTCTTATCAACCAGATGGCTTTAATGCTATAAAAACATGAGCTAAAGTGAATCCTGGGGCAGGAACTTTATGAAAACAGCAGCGTAATTTGAAAAAGAAGATTCTCTTTGTCTGAGCCCAAGGACTTGGTGTGTATCAATCCTGCTGCTCCAGGAAATTCTCAGGAAGTTATAAATGATGAAGTTAGAACGTCTCAAAATTAAAGGTGAGAAAAAGCAACTGTAACCTGATCCTTTACCCTGGTGAGAGCTGAAATAAGAATCCAGGGTCCAGCCAACACTGACTAGGAACCTTCTTGTGCCAAACTGCAGCAGGTACGGCAGAGGCTGCAGACCTGTTAAGGCTGCAGGCTCTTCCCTAGGAGATCACTGTCTAGCTCAGGGAGCCGTAGGGGACACAGAAGGTAGAGTGTTGAGCGGACTGTGAAGAGCGCCATGACCAGCCTTAATTGCTGTGAGAAGGAGAGAGCAGAGTTGGCGAGAGCATAAAGTGCACCATGGAGCAGTGGTTCCGAGACTTGAGCCTGGCGGGCCCCACTCCAGAGTTCGATTCAGTGGGTCCAAGGTGGGGCCTGAGGATGTGCGTTTCTAACATCCTAGGTGTTACCGATACTGCTGGTCAGAGACCACACTTGAGACCCTCTGACTTAGAGGAAATGATGATTATATTGAGCTGGAAGGATAAGAATTTGGGCAGGTAAGGTGGGTGGAGGCAGCAAAATTCTTAGTGGAAGTTACGGTATAAACAAAGGTATGGAGATAAGAAAGCGAGGGGTTACGTTGGGAAAACCCCAGTAGATGAATTAGAGAAATGGTAGTAGAGACATTGGAGAGAACCTTGAAATCCTATTTTGTGGAGCCTGTGCTTTACTCTGGAGGCAGTCAAGGTGCCAAAAGGTTTAGAGTAGAAAAGATGTCTAACCGTAATTACATGCCAGGAAAATCTGGCAGTAGTATTAGCCAAGTCTAATTGATGAGCACTGTTTGCCTGGAGAGCTGTGTTGAGGATTCTGAGGATGGACCCAGTACTGTGATTAGTAAGTTTTCGCCATGGATAGAGAATTTAGAGAATAGTGGTAAATTAGCCGCATAATCTGTCATCCCTGGACTAGAAGAGGACAAATTAAGAGAATGTTGGAATGAGTAGCTGTGATAAGATAATCAGGAACTATATTCTGATGGCATTCATTCCGTCAACCACATAAAGGACTCACTAAAGGCTAGCACAGTGGAAATGGATGCAAAAGATAGTGCTAAGGTACAATCTACTAGATACGGGCTCTAATTGATTCATTCATTGAACAAAAATATGTGGCAGCCAAGAGAAGCTGGGGATAATAAAATATAAGCTCTGCTCTCAAGGAACAGAGAGGCGAGAGCCATACAGTTAACTCAAGTTGAGAATGTGGTAATCAATTCATGAACGGCTTCCTAGAGATGTCCGAACTGAGTCTCAAAGCATTAGTGAAAGTTAAGTGAACTGGTAGTGCATGCCAGAAAGGTCGCGACAGGGGTTATAGGTTTGGAAGAGGGGTTCATGTTCCAAGCAGAGTCTAAGGAACATGTTGCTTGGTTGCAGAGTTTAAGGCAGCCAGCTGTGAGAGCTACGTAGAGGCTGAATGAGGGTCAAGTGGTCCACGTTCAAGACCTTAGAATTCATGCCGTGGACTGGGGAAAGAGGGTGCACCTAGGGTCAGGCAGGTTAATGGGGGTGATGTGGATGATGCATTTACAGGAAAACAGACTGCAGTTATCCAGGTGCTAGAGGACCTGCTGCATAGGGCCGTGAGAGCAGGGAAACAGGACTGATTGGATGTGGGGAACGAAGGAGGGTGGATGACCATGACATCTCTGGCTGTAGGGTGAGTAAATCGTTGAGCCTAAAATGGGGCTTGAAGACCAGACGAAAGAGATGGTTTAATAAGGGCAATGTGAATTCCACTTTTTAAATTGAGTTTCAGATAGTTGTGGCACACCTCCATGTACCAGTAGCCAGCAGGTTATTGGCTACAAGTTCGAAGTTTGGGATTGATGTCTGGGCTGTAAATACTGATTTGGGAGTCATTAGCATTTATGTGGCTTGAAATCACACAAGTAGATCGATCACTCAGGAGGAATTTCAAGACTACATACAGTGGTCCGGGAACACCAACCCAGAAGGAGTAGGCAGGAAGAGCAGGTTTAGGTCCAAGAAAGAGAGGAGATGGTATGAGAGGGCCAAGGAGAACCAGGCCATTTGGGGAATAGGGCCTTTCCAAAAGGGAGGTTTGATCAACGGGCAGCTGGTGATGAGAGCAAGGAAAAATTCATCAAGTTGCTCAGGACTTGGAAAATGGGGAGTCAAAAAAAGGAGCTAGCTCGAGCAAGGTGGAAGATGATCCAGTTTGGGAGGTGTTATGTTCCAGATCATGTTTAACAGGCAGCTGGTATTTAAAGTTGTGGAGCTCAAGGAACAGGTTGGGTTAGAGGTGCAGATTTGAGAGTGTTTCTGAGAAATACAGACTGGATAAAACCTTGGGGAATATTAAGGGCAGGAGGGTAGATCTGGCCAAATCAAAGTTAGGAATTTGATGCCATTCTATTTTGTGAAATCTGTGCCTCCCTCCTAGTATGGGGGGTGTTTGGACTCTGGTGAGTTCCTTAGGAGATTGCTGTAAAAGTGGCCCTGCTAAAGGACTGTTGCAGTCTCATTCTGTCACCACTCCCTCAAATTCTGCTTATTCACTTTAATCATCCTGTTTCTTAATCCACATCATCTTGGGTCAATATAAGAGGGTCAATATAAGAGTCAGCCAAGGAAGTAATCTTGAAGTCTCTTTCTCCTTGGGAGTTTCAAATTTAAGATGAATTTTCACAGGAGCTAATAGGAAAAGTCACCTCAGCTGGAAAGTGGAAACCTACTTTTTCATGAATCTAAAACTGCCTCCATGCCTGGGGGAAGATTAGTCTGGTGGCATCTGATCATTTGCCAAAGGCCTTCAAGTACAGGGAAAATGAATACAAAATGACACTGCAGAGACAGCATGGATGGGACTAGTGCCGTGCTTCGATGTGGGGAGCAAGGGAGCTGAACTACATGGGGGACTTTTGACCTTTGCTTGGCTGACCCAGGGGCTCCTGCTGTCACTGAAAGATTGGCTGGCACTACATGGTACCCTTGGTAAGTGAATGAGGGCAGTGGGGTATTACATAAGGCTATGGCAGAAGGTGGCCTGGCAAACCCGTGGTCAAAGTGCACTTAGGCTTAGAGGCTTCTTTCTCCAGTGCCCTGCGTTTTGGGGCTCCCTTGTAAATCTCCCCACCCAGACATGGCAGCAAAAATGAAACTGAGCTCCTGGCACAGGAGCTTTTCAATGGGAAGTTTATTAGAAGGGTACTTGGAGGGGGAGAGAGGACACAACTCTTTTAACAATAGTACAATGCTTAAACAGGTGCTCTGCTCTTAAGATACAAAAGTTAGAAAAATCTAAAACACTATAAATACATACATGCTTTTTACAAAGGTATTAAAAGGTCAAGCTGGCTGAGATGTGAAGGTAATCAATATCATCCACGTTCTAGTCGCCCACCAAACACGCGCCAAGAGCGTCCCAAACAGAACAGCCAAGTTGCAACAGCAGCAAGGGTGAGTGAAGGCATCTGGGAGAAAGGGGGCTCCAGCCCTCCGGGTAAAGTTCTCACCCCTAGGAAGGGCCTGTCTTTGACTCAGCTGCCTGTTCTTACACGCTGTGACATGCTTGGTGAGCCTGGGCTGGTGTTTCGGATGCTGAGCCAAAATGCCACTGTGCCCTCAAGCCACATTCTTCCAGCCACTGCGCTTGGGAGAGGCCTTTCCAGCTTTTTTCAAAAAATTAAATAGTTGTCCATCTTGAATGGTTTTAAGAATTATATAAATATAAAACACCAGGATGCGAGAGTGTACATTACTTGAGCATAAAAAATAAGAATCAATTATTGAATCAGAGAATTTCTCAATCCAGTTTACACAACAGGTGAGTTTTCTTGGTTTCTGCAAAGTTGCCTGTATGTTATCTCCCCACTGACCGACACCAGTCAGAGATGTGTCTTCATTTGTGATCCATGCCCTCTGTGTACATTTTCCTACTTTCCCACCTACTTGAGAAATAGCTGATACTCCATAAAAGGGTGGCATACATTGTGAAGACTGGTCCTTGAAGAGGTTCTAGAAGGGAACATTTATGCCACACCAAGAAAAATGGTACAACTGAGCAGGCTGAGGTTTTCTTCTAGGAAAGTGGAGACGTGTAGATTTCTGGGAGCTCTCCCAACTCTGCCACTTAAAAGTCACACAGTAAATCACAGGGTCCAGAACTAAACTCGTGCCCTCTTGCTACTGGTAACCCAGCCCATGAGCAGTCTGCAGCTTCCTTTCCCTCCTTCTCCTTTTAAGGACTAAGGAGAGCTGCCTAATATGAGCTCTTGCCCTGCAGGGAGCCTCTGAAATGGCAGCTTGGAGCTAAGGATGCAATCAGATGCCTGTCTGCCTTCTCACATACATGCATGACGTGCACACACTACTTAAAGAAACCTTTTTCTGCGGTTTGAGTAAAAGCACTTAGCCCTGGAATATGTCCAAGCTCTAGGAAGCCAAGGGGAGATGGAGAAAAACAAAACAAGCAGAAGTAATGGGCTACAGCTCATTCCAATACATTAACAATGATTTAAAAAAATAATCACGGTCAATAAAAAAATACAACAGACAACATAAGGACAATGGAAAAGTCTGCCAGCAGCCTTGCCCTCATGTGTGCTCTTCCTAAGAGTCAAAGTCCCCGCTCCTGACTCTAGGCTTGTCTTAAAATGTCAGCTCTTCTACAGCCTGCCAGGAAGGTGGCCAACTGAGATGATGTTCCAGCACAGGCCCGTAACCGGAACCTGCTGGGGCGGCTACCTACCGTTTGCGCTGGAAGGATCTAAGTTACTAAATAAAGTTCGGAAGGGGGAGGAGAGGAAAGGGAATGGAAGTTGGCTCCAGGGGAGGTGCTGTGGGGCAGGGGAACGGCACATCGGTGCATCCTGGACAACTACGTGTAAAACCACTATCCAACAGCTACTGTTGCCCCTTTCAACTGTCCTTTAAAAAAGTTTTTAAATGTATAAATGCCTTTCATACAATAGGATTTAAAAAATAAATTTCATGACAAAGTAAGGACACTAAAGTTACACATGCCCCAAAGCACCTACACAGCCTCTATGATGAGAATGGCGCCAGGTCCTCACCTCTAGGTGCGAGCCCACCTACAATTTTCCTTATGCTGCCTCCTCCAGCAGTCTAGTCTATAAGGAAAAAAGATGAAGTAGCTTTTGGAAAAACTAAAACTTCTGCCTCCTAGCAGTAGCCTTCAGCTCTGAGTATCAAGAGTTCTAAGACATCATCCAAACGTAGCCAGACATGATCATTCAATCACCAAAACTGAGCTGTACCTGAAGCTAGTTGCCAAGTACCTGGAGGACAGCTGTGTGCCACAGGATGGAAGCCCTCATGGGATCATGGAGTAGGTGGAGAATGCAGGCCCTCAGAGGCCAAAACGGAATCATGCAAACCGTGAGTCTTAGATCTGACCAGAAACATGAATGCACATTCAGGAGGTTCAGATGGCTTCCTGTATCTGTAAGAAGCAGTCCACAGATCATTTCATGCCAGGCACAAACTTCAGACACAGTACTTGGCCCTCTCAGGTGGCACAAAGGGTTTGCATGGTCTCTGAGTTCTGTGTCAACATCCCTGTGAGAAGACTAGCACAGTTCTAGCAAGGCGCTCTCTCTTCCTGTGTCCTCGGGAGGCTTGGGAAGCAACTCCTACCTGGAAACCTTAAGGATAGAGCTTCGGAGGCATGGCTTCCTGCAGGTGAGGCACCAGGAAGTCCCCAACATCTCCATATAGCATCGGAAATGTCATCACATTTGAGGTTGATACCTGCCAAAAGTATACTTTCTTCCCTTCACCTGGAATAAGGACTTCCATAGGAAATCCCTTTATTTTTCCTGGTAGAAATCCATGCAAAAATATGGGATAAGTCATTTCATACAAAAACAGCAGCAAAGAATAAAGTACCAATTGCAAGTGGCAATTCTGTCTGCTGTATTCTGCAAAAGACCAGTAAAAGGGCTTTTTTTTTTTCCCCCCAAGTTGAAATAATTTATAATAGTTTTCTCACTAATTGCCACTGGGAGCAGTACTTATTACACAATATAACTGCTAGAGTTGTCACTGATAATCCTCTACTGTGAACTAGATAATCTTATATCCCAGGGGAAAGATGACAGACTTCTTTGCACCAAGCCTGCAATTTTCAAAGGTGTAAAAAATTTTAATAGCCCTTTCATTTGCCTATATTGGCCTGAGATTTTTCCCTTCTGGTGAATTTGCTTCTGTTAATTTCAGCTTCCAAAAGTGCTGGCAGGTGTCTTCTCAACAAAACCTGCAAAGCTTCACCTTGGGAGAGAAGTTGCTGGGTTCCACTCTGGTTTCCCAGTGAATGTGCCAAACCCAGTATTTTCTTAAAGTATAAAACAGACATTTAAAAGAGCATATGATAAAGTTCATTTAATTAACGCAACTGACTACATAAACCTATGTAGCCGAATGCATGAGAATACGAAATGAGCTCTTATGACTGAGACCAATGCAATGTAGCGCTGCCTTAGCCTGAACACCATCATTCCACAATGCCGCTTGCTTTGTGTGAACACGTCACGTAATTAAATCTCTTTGAGATTACGTGCTAATAGAAACTATGCATATGCACTGAGTCTCAGCAGATCCTTCTAAATGTTCAAAGTGAGAAAGGACAAATTTAAGCACTTTTCAAGAGGTGTCTCACTGTCCACCTTTTCCCATTGTCCCTGCCTGGTCTGAATACACTAGCTCACAGCCATCAGTATGATCTGAGGGGGAGGAAAAAGACAAACCCCTCAGCACCCCAAGTCAGTCCAGTTCCCTCCAGGACAGGGTCTGTGGAGGGAGTGCTGGGGCTCTCCATGCTCAGCTGTAGAGGCTTTTGTCAAAAGTGCCAGAAGCCTGGGCATGAAGTTTACACCCCTGCAGGCTTTTCCCTACCTAGAACACCCAGAGTGAACGCCACTCTCCAGTCCAGAACACATGGCCATTTCCTGTTGGACAGTGACATCTCAGATCGCTGTCACTGAAAAAGAAAGGAGCTGGGGAGGAAGGGGCAGGTGGTGACATACTACCTGTTTGCTCAAGCCACCAAAGCAGAAGACGTTTCTTGCTCTTCAAACTGAGGCAAGGGCAAATGCGTTCAGCAGACACAGCTGTTCATGAGACCATCTCTGGGTTTGCTTTTATGCTTTGGAGAACAGGTTGGTGCCACTCTGAGGGAGAAATATTTCTTCTTCCTTGATGACAGTGAGTTGAGTTCCAATTTTCTCCACTTCCTACATGGCCATTTTCCCCCAACCCGCCCTCCCCCACCCTCCCCCTTCACACCCAACGTCTCTAGGACACACTGGAACAGCGGATGCTTGGGGAGCCCATCTGGGTGAGGACCTTGTCAAGCCATTGCAAAGGCCCGTTCAGGTGCAGCTCGATCCAGCAGGGGGTGCTGGTCACTGTCTGTCTCCTACAAGACATAGGAAAAGGGGTAGGGGACTTTAAAAATGTTTAGAAGGTCACACCTATAAGTGAGATCACCTTTTTCTGCTTTGGTGACAGTCTTTCCCAGAGCCAGCGATAGGTCCTGCCTTGCTCTACCCTGAGTGCCTTAGAGGAGGTGCCAATAACTGGCTGAAACTTCCAGGCCACGTGCCTCCAACCAGGAAGAACTTGGAGCAAATCGGTTTCTCCTGATGGGGAACAAGGTGGCTCTTAAAGTGCTGAACATGTAAAGCAGATTCCAGGGTACCCTGGAGGCCCACCCAATGCTGTGGCAGGCCCCCGACAGAGCTTCCAGCCTGAACAAAGGTCTCCTTGGATCCCATCTGTCCTGAATGGGCACCTCGGCTCCCCCGTCTCCAGACCCGAGCCCAGCCCCAGCAGGCCACGATGACGTGTGTCTGTCTGATTGAGGGGTGTTTTTTACAAAGTGCCGACAGAGTCCACATGCCGTCGGTTCCCAATGTGCTGATATAATTCCCATCTATGGCCTTATTTTGGAAAATCTTACGAGCAGAGCGAGCCATGAAACAATTACTGGAAAAAACCAAGGCACACCACACGTTTCTTTTCCCCAAAGCACTTTGTCTAAATTCGGGCTGGTTGATGACGCAGCTCACAGGCGAGCGCCCAAAGGCCTACACCAAGCAAAGGCTATCTGCCTAGGCCGGAGGTGCTGGTGCCAGCTGGAGGTGAGAGGCCTGGGCCCTGGGCCCTGCTTTGGGCCATCTCACCGAGAGAAGGGATGAAACCCTACTCTGCTTGGCCCGAGAGGCAGAAGGAGGGCAAAACTGTTCTGGGAAGGGGCCGCACCCACCAGTTAGGCTGCTCTGTGCTGCTGCCAGGTGGCAGTGACGTGGTGGGCCGCACAGCACTGGGTGTGCTGGCACTATGTCCTGCACGGTGATACAGTGCCCCCGGGGAGAGGCTTCCACTGCCATGGGGCCTCTTCCCAGGGCTTGAAGCTGGAGGGCTGTGGTGCCACACCAGGTCGAGGGCCGCTGGCCCGAGGGCGGTGCCCTCTTTGCCTTGCCCCAGTAGAGGGCCAGAAATCGGGGTGCAGACTCAGGCCTGGGGTTCCCGCCTGATCTGGGTGCCTGAGCATGGCCCTCTCGACTGCATTCTGAGTGTCAGAAGAGCAAATGGATCTCCCTCTGGCTCTTTTCCGTTGGTCTATCTTTTAATATTTCCCTTCCCACATACAAAAAAATATTAATTTTCTAACCTTTCAACTCCTGTTCCCTAAGTGATTTCAGCCAGAGCTAAAAGGTGGGCTAAACCATCCCTTGGGCCCGGCATTTGGGCCTGGGCTAATCTCCTTGGGCCAATATAACTGGGTTGTATGTTCTGAGGTCTGACCACGTTGATGGCTCAATTGGTCACTCATCCCAGATTTCAGAGAGACGCCCACAGACCAAGGTGCTTTGTACCCTGGCACTGTGGGGCAGACACTGGGAACAGCAGCTCAAATACGGTAAATAGAAGAGGATTTTACGGACCGAAATTCTCTAATGAGAATCTGACTTTCCATAAGTCATGCTCATCTGGATTTCATTATAAACGGTGGCCCAGAGCCAATATTGAAATGGGTTTGGCTTGGGTGCAGAATGACTGCAAAACAAAATGGATTCCAAACATCTGGAAAAATGAAGAGAAGGGGAGAGTAACTTGCAAGGCGCTGGCTCCCGCTGACGTGTGGGTACCTCTGTGTCTGCCTGGGGGGCTGGGGGCTGGGTGGGGGTGGGGGGCTGCGGAGCAGGAGGAGGGACACACAGCTCTGCCTCAGGAAACTCCTGTCCAGGTGCGAAAGAGAAGGGACCAGATTCTCTAAGCCCAAACCAGAGTGGTCTGAGAGAGTCAACAGAGCAGACCAGGTTGACCCCCTGGCCAGTGTCGGGTTTAAACCAATATCTGAAATTCTGAAAGACATCGTTTCTTTTCTGAGCAAGTAAACTTTGTTCCTTCATGACTATCCAAATCTCCTCCTCCCTTCCCTGCTCCTCGGTTATTTAACATTCTAGATACTCAGGGGCCCCAGAGTTAGAGATGGAACCACAGAGGAGGAAAGGAACAAGGAAATGAAAACTTAACTGCGTGGAGAGGGTCGTCCAGACACATCTGCCTGAAGTGAACAATCAGGAAGAGGCCAAGAAGGCGCAGTTCCAAGCTCAGCCTTTCCATTAACAATGTGACTTTGGGCAAGTCACTTTCCCTCCCTGGACCTTAGTTCCCTCACCCATACAATAGGGATGACGCAATGTCCCTAACCCAGGGTTGAGGTGAGGGTGCGTGTGTGTTTACAGCACGTGACAAACTGTGAGGCCTGTCAGCACTGGGCCAGCTCTTCCTTATCTGGTGTGACTCGCCCCCACCCCCAGCCTGCCAGGCCATGGCCTCTCTCCGATCCCTGGTCTCTGGTCTTCAGGCGAGGGCTGCCTAGCTTGTCTCTGAGGAGCCCCTGCCCTGCTGTTCTGACCCCTGGACCCTGGGACATGCGGCCCCCAGGACTGACCTGTACTCTGCGCCCCAGCCCTTGACGAAGCTCATGCGGATGGTGCACATGCGCGTCAGCTGGTAGACGGCCTCGAAACCTTGGTTGACAGACTGAGCCAGGAGGGCAGCGAACTCCTGGTTGTTGAAGATCTTCAGGTTGCATCCTGCCAACAGAACAAAAACAGTGCTCGTAGGGAAAAAGGGCAAACATGCCTGATGCTCCGCTCCTGGCTAAAGCCACCCCTGGGTCACCCAGAACAGCATAATTGACAGAGCTGAACTGGTACACACACTCTATGCTCAGCACCATGCTAGAGACAGGCCCACTTGGTCCCTGCCCTTAAAGCCATTGCCACATAAAGCCACTGCAACTGACATACGCGAGTGGGGAGAATTAAATACTGGCAAGCTCTCCAGCTCTTAGAGCTGTGGGAGTGCTGGAGAGGGCGGTAAAGTGGGCTACCAAGAACGCGGAGATGGTTTCGATAAAGGGGCGCTGCCCTGGGCAGAGGGGACAAGGCAGGGCTCCAGGCAACAGAGATAAGAAACCTAAACCAGAACGCTCATAGCCACCTGGGAAAGAATGACCAGTCTGCCATTCGATAGAGGAAGTGCTGGCGGAGACAGGCCAGCTGAAAGGCTGCTCAGCCCATGCCATTCCATCAGGACGCTCAGCACGGGCTCCCAGAACACCTCCCACCCGGCTCCTCTGATGAATCTACCGCGTGTTAGGGCCAGGAGGGAGGGAGAGATCTGGGCACAAAGCTGGGTAGAGGTGACATTCACAGCAAAGTGAAGGTGTGTGTCTCACACTCCAGGCAGTAAAACTGGAGACAGGCACAAATAAAGTTTATAATAAATCTTTTGTTTGAAGTTCTACCACCTGAGTGCCAAGAATGTGTCAACCAGAAAAATAAAGTCAAAAGCACATGCTGAAAATGCCCAAAAGGTGAGCTGAGGTGACACTTATTAATGGGACAACACTGGGCTCCTCATCTTGCTGTGTGACTCTGGGCTGGTCACTTTCTCTTTGTAAACCTGTGTCTCCTCTATGAAATGAGGGAGGGGCTGGCCTCGGAGGACCCCAAGCACTGACATTCTATGAGCTAACAGACACCACCACAGCCAATTTGGCCCTCACTGAAAGATGAGGGGGGGCTGGGGAAGGGAGAGGGCCAAATGCTAAGAATGCAACCCGGCTTCCCCTTCTCACTCTCTCCATGGGGAGTGTGGTGAGGTACGGCTGAAAGTGGGCTCCGGCCCCCAGATGGGCCAAGAACAGAGGAGCACAAGACTCAGGAGTCACACAGTCTGAAGCTCATTCCCGGCTCTGCCACTAGCTGTGTGTCCTTGGGCAGATGGCTTAACCTCTCTGAACTCGTCTCATCAACATGCCTCCTCACCTGAAGAGCCTGAATAACTGGAGAGGACTAAGCCAGAGCAGAGATGTAAATGTACTCTGTAGACACAACCACACAATGCTGTGAAAATGTAGAGCACTGTTATCATTTCAAACTGCCTGCATTCTTAACAAGACTCTCCCCATGGCCCACTGCTTCACTATCAACTGCTTTTCGATGGGCAGGAAAAGACATGCCACATGTACACCACAGTCCACGGCCCGACCTGGGCCACACACTCATCAGCCAGTCAGTCCACGCTCTGCAGGCTGCATGTCCAGCGGCTCCACGCCATGTGAGTGAGAAGTGGGCTTTGGCTGAAACTTTCTACCTCAGATTTCTAAGAAAAGAAGGCTAGATGGGATCGGCCTCCTGCCTGGTCTCACTGTCTAGGCCACCCTCTGGGGTAGAGCCCGACACCCCTTCTTGAAGTACATGTGGAATTCATCAGCTCTGCTAAGAAAACCGTTGACAGTTCCCCAGAATGAAAGTGAATCTTTGTCACATCCTTCTGTGGCCTGGTCCCATCATGCTTTCTAAACATCTCCCCTGTCTTCTACATGGCCTCTCCTCTAGACAAGAGTGCTGCCCATAGGTACCCTGCCCTCCATCATCGCAGGGCTTTTGCCTATATTCCCCCCGCATCCAGAATGCCCTCACGGTCCCCGCCCCACCATCTCCCTGCACCTAATGCCACTCCTCCAGGAACTCTTCCCTGATCCATCCCGGTAGTTTTTTCCCACTGGATCTAGGAACACCTTATCTGTGCTTAGCACACTCCCTTGTATTAAACCCATTCATGTTTTCGTGCTGTACACTCGGCAGGTATGTAAGGCCTGTGGGGACAGCAACAGGGCTTCCTGTACCCCTCCGTTCCCAGTAGCAATGCATGGTGTGCGTGTTTGTGGAAGGAAGGAAGGAAGGAAGGAAGGAAGGAAGGAAGGAAGGAAGGAAGGAAGGAAGGAAGGAAGGAAGGAGCGTGCCTGAGCATCTGTGCACACACAGGTCAAAGGCAGAGCTGTCACATGCTGCTTCTGTTCCCTGCACAGGTTCAGGGAGAGCACCGTGAGGCAGTAAGGCACTGAGAAAACCCAAACAAAGCCCTCCAGGTTGGCAATGAAAACCACGATGAAGGGATGTCAGGGGGAAAAAAAACCTCTCCAGGTCCCACGCACACTCCACAGGAGAGAGGATGCCAGGGAAGGGGTGGATGTGGACGTGACATTACCAGGTGGGATCTTGCAGACGGTGGCCGGGTGCCAACCATAGCGCTGGTTACAGTTGGGGGACTGCACGAAGATAGCGCTGTCGCTGAGGCACTCTGCGAAGACCTCCCCTCCGATGTAGTACAGCCGCACGCCTCGCCCTAGAGAGATTGGGGTCAGACAGGATCAGGATGCCTGGCCCCGCACAGTGGCCCCAGGGTCAGCTGTGGCTAGCGAAGGGGGTAGATGCTCCAAGTGACTGGTTCTTTGCCAGCTTCACCAGGCATAAGGGACCCAGAGCCCAAACCTAAACCCACACAGAGAATGACAGCCAATGCTGGGTTCCTAAAACCGGAGGAGGCAGGTGACAAAAGAACATGGGGTAAGTCTCAATGACAGCCTCTGCCACTGACCAGCTATGGGCCTCAGCCAAGTTACTCTACCTCTGAACCTCAGTTAAGACGGGGACAATAATAATACCTCACAGGGTTGTTGTGAGACACACACAGTAAGCGCCTGCTAAGTGTCAGCTGCTAGTGCTGCTTCTGCTAGGGCCCTTCCCCTCAGAGATTCAGAACTTTGTTCAGTAAACCTGTACAGCTCCTCCTGAGGCAGCACATACCCCAGGAGCCCTTCGCTGCAGGGATGGCTTAGTGCCACCCCCTGTACCTTTCTCCCCTCAATGCATTTTCCTAAAACATTCCATAGGCTTATATCACTTCTCCTTCATCTCTTAAATCCACTCCAGATGGACAATTATTTTTAAATTGGCTCTGCAATTCAAGCAGTTACGTAAACACCCTGAGCGCTCCACGCAGCCAGGGGATGCTCCTTTCTCCTCCACGGGAAGGGCTCTGTTCCCACTCCTGGGGAAGAGGCCCCGAGAGCCGGAAAATGGGGCCAGATTTTACAGGCGCAACGTCAAGTGGGATGAAAACCAGGCGACGGACCTACAGACCACGGGAGGTTCCCCTGTCTCCTAGTCCCACTACCGTCCCATCCCCCACCCACGCACCCCATTTCTTCTAGGGTCAGTGTTACAGGACTTGTGTCTCAGACGTGCAAAGTGATGGTGGACTCGTGGTTCACAAGAGCGGGGGAACAAAAATGGGGGTTTTTTTGTTATGGTAATTTTTGAAATATTTTTAAAATATACAAAAGTATAGAGACTCGGTGACACTTATGTACACCACCTAGAATCAGTACCTTTTTTAAAGTTAAAAAAAAAAAATTAGGGAGGCCATCCGGGAAGGACGCAGGCTCAGTAGCGGGGGGGGGGGGTGTTTGTCACCAACTATGTCACGTTGTGTGGCCCCTACAGGGCTCTGTCCCTTCCTGGGCATCAGATTATTCCCTGGAAAATGGGCACACCAGCCCAGCCCCATGGCTTTCAAACTTTTCTTCTCTTAACTATCAAATCCTGCCTTTGAGTGAAATCTTCTGTGAAAGTCCAAAACACAGTCCGAACGTGCAGAGATGCTCTGGTTCATGAGGGCCAGACCTGCTGCCCTGCCTCGCTCCTGACTTCACCCTGGACCAGCCCTGGGGGCTCGGGATGATGTCTGAGAACCCCCAGACGACATCTGTGATCTAGAGTCACCCCTTCGAAGTGACTCTAGGTCACAGAATCAGGCATATCCTCAGCATGAGAATTTTGTGAGCAAAGCAAGTGATACATCTCAAGGCTTCATCTTCTCTACACTAAATGATTTACTACGTTCTGGGTGTTAGAAGACAGAAAGACAGCAGCAGTGGTGATCCTGCAGTAGGCAATTCTCAATTTTCTACCTTTTCTAAATTTTCTAGAACAATCGTACAGGAAATTAACAAATAAAAGATCACTCCTCCGAGACCGATGACCTACTTATCCACCTATCAGCAATTAAGGGCATATTTATTGAGAATCACATATATTGCCTTTCTTATAGATTTCCCTTTCTTGTCTCCTTAAGTGTTTTCTTCTGTGGCTTTCAAATTTTCAGAGATGATTTGTGTCTCTGAGTGGGAAACCTGAACTCTACCTGTCAGGCCCCTAAACAAGACAATACAGAATGTGGGGGGTGGGGATGGAGGTGTGAGTCCCCTCCCTGGTTTTCAGCAGGGAGTGGGTCGGGCTTTGTGCAGAGCCTGGGCTGGGGCCATGGTGGGGGGTGGGGACAACGTGGCTGCCCCTTGCCCCTTACCGATATGCCTCCGCGTGAGTTCCACAGCCGCATTCCTGTTGACATTGGAGAGCAGCCCCAGGCAGAAGCGCTCCGAGTTGGAGGGGTCGGTGAAGCCATCCACCGTCATGGAGGGCTGCGAGGCGTGGAATGTCTCCCCAACGCGCTGGTTCAGCTCGTAGTAGGAGATGGAGCACCAGAAGGCTGGCTCGCAGTAGGTGACGGGCTGCAGGTCTAGGAGACAGGCCAGGCTGCTGGGTCAGTGGGGCTCCCAGGCCCCGTGCTCCCCCGTGGGGTCCCTGGATGCCCCAGAACACCATTTCTCCACCTCTCAGAGAGTACTAGAATTCCCACCCTCAGGCCTTCTATTGTGTAACACTTGCAGGATCCAATGGGACGAACTGTTCAGGGTTTTGGAGAAGCATTCCACCAGCCCTGCCGCACTTCATTTAGTTTTAGCTTGTAAAGGCCCTGCCCCACCCGGCCTAGCCTTGGGTTGAAGCAGTCTTTAGGGAAGTGCTGGACCTAATCTGACGAGGGCCAGGCTCCAAGCAGAACCTGGGCAAATCTACCAGATAGGCCTGTTGTGCTCACTGCTGTTGGGCCACCTACGCAGTCGCCTTCCAGCCTCTCTTCCAAGGTCCTCGCAGTAACCCATGCTGATCTCCGCCCCAAAAAGGGCTTTTGGCTTTTGGCTCTGCCTTATCATGGGCAAACACCTGGCCTGTCAAGCAGCAGGGTCCAAGCCTGTGAAATAACGAGGCTGGCACGGCCTAGGGGGTCTACGGCTCTTATCACAGAAACTATCTTCCAGATGTATCCAGATGCCATCTGTTGGAGTGTCTAAGACACAAACTCATCTAAAAGAAATTCTGAATTTGTCCTAGCTGGCAGTCTGTAGTCTCAAAACAAGGGCTCCTCAGAGCAAAACTGCCATCTTGTGAATGGTTGGTTCTCTTTCTCAGAAGAGTTGGGAACCCCTAAAATACAGGTTTCACATGATCCCACACCACCTTTCCTGTGACTTCCTAGACTTCCTGTCACTTCCAGCTATTCTGGGCTCCACAGCTGTCCAGGCGCCCCTGCCCTCCTCCTGGCCACCTTGACATCATCTCTCACCTCCGCGGGCCAGTGCACTTAGGCTTGGGCCAGCCCTCATCACTCCTTACTTGAATCAGTGCCCCATGTTCTAACAGAACTCCCAGCATTCCAGACTCTTCCAGCTGCTTCTCTACACTGCTATCACCTGGGCTGGGAGCGCCAAGTTCCGCCACGCCTTGCCCTCTGCCTGCGTGAATCCCACCCATTTGTTGGAGAATCATGGAATGTCCTGCTCATTCTTATACTTCCATCTGGGACCTCCAGCCTGGATCACTCGCTCTGACTCTTACATATATTTGGAACCACCTGGTTACTTAGGGTACGACTTTGTGGGACCTAGAGAGAGGGACGGCAAGGGCTTACTGGGCCAAGTCTCAGCACTGACCCAAGACTCCTGTTCACTGCCTTTTAGGCAACACCTCAGGGCAAGAACCCCCAAGAACCTCTGCTCACCAGACCTCTGTAAGTGTGTAAAGCCCAAGAGAGAAAAATCAGAAGCTGTTCTGAGAGAGGCCTGGGTGACTCCTGCAGGGCAGTGTGGCCCTGATCTCCTTCTGGGCTCTGCACCCATGATCTCTGCTTTAGGTAAAGAAACCACAACCACACATAGGAGGAGTTACAGACTGGTAACATCCCTGCCCTCAACACATACCCAGAAAGTGCCAGCTGGGGGGTTAAGACACCTAGATCAGCTTTATCGGCCTTGGCATTATTGACAGTTTGGCCAGATAGTTCTTTGTTTGGGGGAAGGGGCCTCTACCCACAAGGTGCCGGTAGCATCCCTCCATCTCATCCTCCCAAGCTGTGACAAGGAGATGTCTCCAGATGTTGCAAGATGTCTTCTGGAGGACAAATAGCCCCTGGATGAAAACTACTGCCCTAGATGTTAACCAAGCCATGGAGCACAAGCTTTAAAGCCAGGTGGACTGGAGTTCACTCCACTCCAGCACGGACAGCTGTGTGACTGTGAGCAAAGGAGTTACATTCCGAGTTTTAGTTTCCATATCCTCCACCTCCCAGCTACCTGAGTAGAGCACCTTCTTTACCTTTAGGCTTTATTTGTGGATGGGCTGAGGGAACTCGCATGAAGTGCAGGGTACACATCAAGCACTCAAGAAAGTGTTAATAATTACGACTTTCATTACTTGAACTTGAGAACATCCTGCTCCTGCCCCAACCTCCATCACAAGAGAGGCAGTGTCCTTGCCCCTTTCTCTCTTCCCAAGGTAGAGCAAGGGAAGATGAGGGAAGGCAGATCTAAGTTACTCAACAGAGACGGGGGAGGTGCAGGGCAGCGCTGACTGTGGCCTGTGCCCGAGGTTCGGATGAGCCACGTCAGCCATATCCGGCTCAGGCTTTGCTGGATGCTTCAACATTCCAGTGAGATAAGCTATATTCTAAACAATGTGGTCACTAAAATGTGAGCAATGTTGCTCTGGAAACCTTAAAAATAAATAAATAAATCCAAGTGTCGTCCATGCACTCGAAGTGGTCAGGCAGCATGTCAAAGAAAGAGGTCCTGGGGAAGGGCTGCTAGCCACCACTGCCCACAGGCAGGCTCTGTTCACTTCACTGTGTGACCTCCCTCTCTGGCCTCAGTTTCCCAGTGTGAACAGTGTCTGCAGTGTACTAGAAGACATCTAAAGCAGACTGTCTAAGTCACTGTGCTTTTGGCATGGGTCAGCCTGAACAGGCAGCTGTGGCTGGACCTGGCTTCCCTAGCAAAGTACAGAACAGCAGAGTCCTCATCCTCAAGTTATAAAGCCTTGTCCAGAAGCCCCTGGGCTTTGTCCAGGCAGAAGAAAGAGAGCTAGGCTCTGGCTCCCAGGAACACTGACACGGCTCACCTGCCAAAAAGAAGAAAAGCCAGCAGGCCACCCATCTGGTGACAGGGTGCCGAAACCTCACTCTGGGGACATATGGGCTTCTAGATGTCTCAGGATCAGAGTGGGACTTGGGGTCCAAGCCCAAGAGACCCTTCCAGGCAGATCTGAGCCTTTAACCAAACATCTCTATAATTGCAGACACAAACTGGACAGTGTTGTGAAAACACTGGATGCAGGAGCCTGACACGTAATTAAGAAGTTTGGGGGAGCAATGTAGTCAGGCCAAGACAGTTTTTGAAGGCTGCCACTTCAGAAAGGGCTGTTTGGACAAGCTGACCTGCATTCAAACCGGAGTAGCATTTATTATTCTCTGCAAACAATTAAAAGCGGCCCTGTCTTCCACCTCTCTCCCTTCCATCGCCCCTCGGCTGCTTCCTCAAGGCACTTCTGCAAGAGGAGTGCATCGTCACCTCTGGGTTCTGCCTTGAATGGCACTGTATTTTCGAACTGCACATATGCCTTCATTTCTTTCCCACCAAAGGACTTATCCACAAAATGGTTAAGTACAAGAGAAACAAAAAGTCAGAACCCTGGAAAAGAGAAGACTATATATAAATGGTATAACCATGAGATTATAGCTACTAAAAAACATTCAGTTTGGCTTTGAGCTTCCTAGCAGACAAGGCAAAAAAAACAGAATATCCTACAAGGCTCTGGCTGGTGGACAGATAATTCTTACTAGTTCTGCAGGGGAAACAAAGCTTGTCCTAGCACTAAATCTTAAAAGAAGTCTGTCAGGTAGTAAACCCTCCCCCACATCAATCAAGCTAGCCAACCAGCCTTGGTTTCAAGAGTTTCCTCACAAATACAGAAGTGATTTCACATAAGGTTGCATCTTGAAAATGACCTGAAGACATGCCATTCCAAGGCTCTTCTGAGAGGACAGCTTTACAGGGGTAAGGTGACTTGCCCCAGTGGAGAGTGGTGTTGCATCTCCAGGCCAAGGACTTGGCACACCTGGAATGGTAGAGGATGGCATGTGCCCAAGTCCTTTCCTTCAAACCGCCCTGCTCCCAGCCAGACTGCTGAGTCTGTGCTAATCTCTGTTCCTGGAGAAGAGGTGTTGGAGACGCAGGAACCTCCAGCTCCAGCCATTCTCGGCCCCCCTGCCCCCACCAGTGCAGTGTCGGCCAGACTTCTCGAGTGGCATGGGGCACTTAATTCATGACTGGCCCCCTGCCAGCCTTACACATTGGCTGGCTTCAGTTTTGAGCCCTATTCCAAGCTGGCATAGACTTTCTGTTTTGTTTAAGGAAAAGAAAACAGAATAAAACCCAGAAGGCAACACTTGGATTAAGGGATGCCTATTAAAAACATGTGCAAGAAATCCAAATCCGGTAAAGGGAGGGGGTAGGGGGAGGCCAGAGGGGAAATTAACTTTCTACTATAAATCGAAAGCAGGGAACAGGCAAAGGCCAGGAGCGCCAAGGCTGGAAGGCTAAAGGGCAGACTTGAATGAACCGGCTTCCTCCGGGCCCTCCTCACTGTGGATGCAGTCCTACCTCAGACCGGGAGGCTCCATGCTCTGATCCCCATGTGCCTTCACGCTACCATCTCTCAGTCCTTACTATTCCCTCTGCCTGGGCTGCCCCTTTCCAACCTTCAAGGCCCAGCTCACGCGGCTGTGAAACACTGCCTCGGTGCAGGACGGACCCCTCCTCTGGGCCACCTGCGAGAGTTAGTTCCTACGGCACCAGGCCAGCTGTGTCCCAGCATCCGAGGCACCAGTTCCAACCTATCTCACTAAAGATGAGGGCGACACACCAAGGTGTACACAGAAAGAACCCGTCATGCTTTCAGCTTAAGATTAGTTTACCAAAACCAAGCATAGTGGCAAATTCTCAGAGCCGGACCCTTGGGAGTGTGAGGATACAGCTGGCAGCTAAATCTCTGTCATTAAGACGCCTGTGATTTCCCAAGTTTACAGACGATCAGAGCCTGAGACCTTAAAACAGGCCTTGCGCAGCAGCATGAACACACCTGGAACCACACCCGCCCTCTGTCAGGGGCCGGCATCTTCCCGCTGCTTTGCCACCTTGGCCCGTCTCTCTTGGCAGGAGAGGAAGGTACCCTCTGCCTGAGGCACTGTGGGAAACTGTCACCTCCTCACACTGTAGCTCAGGGCACTCCCTAGAACCTTGTTTCCCTTGGTCAAGGCCCACCCCGAAATGTCTCACTTTAAAGCAGAGAACAACTTACTCACCGGCAGGATCCAGCTCGTTATCTTTTTCCTCTCTCTCCACCTCCCTTCTCTTTCCCCTCCATTTGCCCCAATCCTCTGACTTAAATGCTTAGGAAATTCCAGGTGACTCATTCAGCACCATGTGTAATAACAGGAACATCACCTGCTCACATCCCTTCCCTGAAAAACAAAGCCCTGGGGTCTCCCAGAGCCTCTGGCGGGAGGCTGAGCTGGCTCTCAATCACACACTGGGGCTCCCACGAGTCACCGCAAGTGGCTTTACTGTGGCAGAAGGCCCAACCTTTTGCCCAGAGTGGGGAGGAAATGAAGAAGGAGCCAGATGTCCTATGCTTTATTTCTTTTTGTATAACAATTTTTTTTTGCCGAGAAATAATCAGATGTCCTGAGATGTCCCCATCTTTCTCTAGGAAGAACTCACTGTGTGCCTGTCATCGCCCTACCATTTGAGACATACTGGTAGGAGGAAGAAATGCAAAGGCTGCTGCTGTGTGCTCCCTCCCCGCCTCCACCCTTTATTTGCCCTTCAGCCCACTGCTGACCTACTTCAGCCCCCACCTTTCCCCATATCTGCTCTCCAAAGGATGTCCCTGAACTCCCGTTGTCAAGCTCAAGGCCTTTTCTTACACCTCATTTTGCATCTCTGCAGGACCTGCCCTAGTGCCTCCCTCTCCTCCTGGCTGCTGTGGCCCCATCCTCTACCTGACCCCCAGCCTCTTCCCCAACCCTGTCCCTCCCTGAGGGGAGCCCCCATAGGTCTGTCTTTGACTCTCTTTCCTTCTTGAGTTGGGTTTTCCTTTCCTCTGAACTCATCCACTCCCACGACTTCAGCTGAACCTTCGTCAATGTTTCCAAAGTGAGATCTATGGGTGGTCAATAGGGCTGTACGAGAAAAGTGTTCCAACAGTGGTCAGATCCATGGGAGAAATGCTGATCAAACAGGCCTCCTTTCTGCAGGACTTCTCAGAGGCTTTACTATGCTAGTGCCCTAGGAGCCCCGCAAGAGGGTACAGTACAGGCTCTCTAAACTCACTTGATGACAGAATCCTGTTCCTCTGACCCCACTTTGGGAAGGCTGTCAGATGTGCTGCTGGCTTCCAAATCTGTACCTCCAGCCCAGGCCTCTCTCCTGTCAGCTGCCTCCTGGACACAGTTAAGCAAAGACAACTCACCGCCATCTTCCAACCCAAACCCGCTCCATCTCCTGTTTGTCCTGCCTCAGTTTAAGAGGCCTCACCAGCTAAAACTGGTCAATAAACCCTGCTGATTCATGGTTCTCTCTCGAATGCCCTCTCCTAGCCCTGCTATCATTTTTCTAAAGCATTTCTCTCAGCCTCCTTTAGCGCGACAGATTCCTGAGTGTTGTTTTTTTTCCTCTAGTAATTTTCCCTAGAACTTAAGTTTCATACAGTGGCCAGATCAATCTTTATAAAGCTGCCATCAGATAATAACCCTCCAAAAACAAAAACAAAAAAACAAAACAAAAAACAAAAAACCCTCACTGACAACTTTACTCCGTAAGCAGGACGGGACTAAATGAGCACGGCGCTCAGGGCTCCTTTCTCAGCGGCCCAGAGGCCGTCTCAGCCTCATCCGCTCGACTGCCCCTCTCAGCCTGCGCCTCTCAGCCTGCCAACCACCACAGTGCCAGCTGTCCTCGGAGCTCGCCCTGACCTTTCATGCCACTCTTCCCATCTGCAATGTCCTGCCCTCCCTCTCTGCCTCACGGTACCCTACCTGCCCTTCGGGATCCAGCTCACACATGTCACCACAACTGTGACGTCTTCCCACCCCACCCAGCACCATCCTCCTTGGCACATACGGTTCCTCCCTGTGCTGTGCTTGCTCCCTTGGCATCCAGCACAATGCACCACAGGTGAAAAGAGACACCTTCAGCCACTCCACCAGACTGTGAATCCTAAGTGCCCTCCCCAGCTCTGGACCCCCAGCATCAGTACATACTGGAAACTCAGCCAATGCCGAGTGAATGAATACATACATAGGAACTCCAGCAAGCCTGAATGCATGCCCCTACTGGAATGCCATCATTACCTCCTTTGACCTCCTTCATCTGCACCAACTTCTTGTTTTATAATTAGGTATAGTCCTGCCTTATTTATCCCAACGAGGCCATAAGCACCTTGATGGCACGAGTATGTGAGTTATCTCTGAATTCCCCCCAACTGCCCCCACACCTGGACTGGCACACAGCAACCGGGCAGGAAATGCCTTGTGAAAGAATAAGGAAGAGACAGACAAGCAGGCAGGGCTTCTGCCCAGAGATCACATGGGACACAGGGTGCTCAACCTGACATCTGTCCCCAACTATAAGCTACTGAACACCCTCCTTGAGCCTTGTTCTTCTGGGTGAGGGGAGTGGGGTGGAGGGAACTGGTCTAATTGGCCCAGCAAGGCAGTGAGCCTTGTGCAGACAGGAGCAGAGTCTCTGGATCCTGAGTTCAGAGCCAGCTTCTCCATTTGCTAGCTGCATGACCTGGGACAAGTTAGTTAGGCAGTGTGTCCCCTTAGTTTCCTAATCTGTAGAATGAAAACCTGCGATACCACTACCCCATGTAGTTGTTATGAGGATTGGCATGAAGCACTCTGTACAACACTCAGTCCATAGTAAGTTCTCAGGAAATGTTGGCCATCATCATCACCATCCTCTCCTCCCCTTCCAGCTACGAGGCCAAGAGTCAGAGATTTTATGGGCAGGATGAAACCAATAGGTCTGAACAGGTGGAGGTGGGGGCGTGAGGGCTTATCAAGCAGAGAGGAAGCTGGGCCTGTCAGCCCCTGTGTCTCGCCATGAGTCCTTCCCCTGACTCGTCAGCTGACTCGTTCCCCCATTTAAATCCTCCCAGAAGAGGGGCACCCACTCTCTGCCTGCCAGGCTCATGGCGTGTACCTTCCTTTGGAATAAATGACCCAAGAATTCTCGATCTCAAACAAGGGGCATGAGGATCAGGGCAGCAGGGAGGAAGAACTGTGCCAAGAGGGCACTTTGCCTAGGGTCGAAGTTCAAGAACTGTCCTGGTCCCCATGATCCAGAGGGGAATTCACAGTAAGCTAGCTCCTGGGGCAACTGTCAGTCTGACCAGAGTCAGGCATCAGGGCTCCAAAGCCTATCAACTGAAAGTGTTGCTGTGGACGTGGTGGGGTAAATTGGTGGGGTACAATTAAATCCAAGCCAGCTAACCTCAAAAGCCGAAAGCCCAGAGTCAAGTTCACAGTCATGGCCTTTAGTTTCTCAAGTGTTAACATAGCTTCCAGCCTTCGGAGTTTGTTTTTAATAACTCAATCAGTCCTTTCACATCAGGAATTTGACCTTCGCTCAGCAAAGCCCAACACTCACACTGATATTATTTTACAAAGATGTTAAAACAGATCCCCCAAAGTCACATTTCACACTGCCCACTTGTCAGCCTGCATTAAAAGGTTTTCAAGCATCTCCCAATGTTCCAAAGGATGACTTTCCTCATCTGATGCTATCAGTCAAGGACTGGAAACAACTGGGAACAAAAGCCAGGCCAATCCCTTCTGATTCACCAAGCTTGGATATTAACTATTTCATCTCCTGAGCAGCACATTAAGACACAGCAATAAAGGCTGAAACAAAGCCAAGCTCATATTTTTCTAAAACTACCAGACCAGAACATAAATCCCCCTCAATAAAAACAGAACGGATATTTCATTTGTTCTGAGACCTTCTGCAGGTCCACCACATCAGAGTTGAAATCTGCTCTGGAGTGAAAAACAAATCTCAGAAAAACTGACCCAGAAGTCCAACGGAGGGAAGGTCATGGAAATGATGGTCTTGCTGTTCCAAAACATCATGAGATAATGCAAAATGATAAACAAAGTATCAAAATATGAAAATGTGTTTACAAAATAATATAAAGAGAAGAAAGAATGGAGAAATGGATATGCACTATGATGATCTCAATGGCAAGGTACCACTGTACATGCCTGATCCACAAATATCAAGACTGTGATAAAACAATGACTGTGTTTGCGTAAAAGAGGCTGTGGGAAATTTTGCTTTTGTTTTCAAAATCTTTCTATGTTGCCATTTTAAATAAAAACTACATCATTGTAAGATGAGATGCTCGGATAAAATCTAAATAAGTGGATCTGAAACAAGTCTACAAAAGTCGGGGGCTGGAGTCTGCGCCGATGCCCGTGGCTTTGCAACCAACCACACACGTGGGCTTGGCTGACCACAGACCCTTGTCTCCCGAGCGCAAAGTTTGGGAGACTTTCACTCACTCATATCTAACCACCACCCAGGGAAACACAAACCTGGCGTATGCGTGCCTTTCCTGCCAGCACTGTTCTCAGGGTTCCAGTTCTGTGGGTGACCCCAGAATCCCTGTAACCAGAAACCTGATGGGATGTGCTGAGCTGGCCAGTGATGGGGGTTTGGGGGTGGAGCCTCACCTTCAGGGACCCTCTCCCCACACTGGGACAGGACTGCAGCCAGAGAAAGTCCCAGTCATACAGACCGAGGAGACACTTACCTAAGTTACTGTGTGCTGGGGACATCGGATTCGGGGATAGGTTTGGAGAACCTGTAAGGTGAGACACAGGCATGAGACTTCATAAGAGAATCTTGGCAGGAGGGCCCAATTACTAAACACTTAAATCGAGGTGGGGCAGCTCAACACAGCAGGAAGAAACCCTGGGCCCAGGACGAGGCCTAGCTCCATATCCTTGCCCATACTCTCCCTCCCTGGGGTCCAGGTTCTTCATCTGCAGAATGAATGGACAAGTGGGTGATCTCAAGGTCTCTGCCACCACTCGATGGTTTGACGCTCTTCACCAGGACCCACAGTGCAGGGCTGCTGTGTTCCCAACTAGGGTACAACACCCTGCACCACACTGACCCTCCCTGATAACTATGCCCGCAGGAAAACAAGAGGGGCAAGGAAGGGCCCCCTCCCCAGCTTCTCAAAGACCCAAGCGGTGACCTCTCACACAGGTGGGGCAACAGCTACCCAGACATCACCCGTCAGTTCTCTCAACAACTCATGCACCTGGAAATACCAATCTAACCCTTTCCCCAGGTTTCAGGAAACTCACCAGGCTGCCTTAGAAATCCCACGACTCAGCAACCAGACTGACTTTTTTGTAAGACATAATGCTGCACGTGGGGAAAAGCACAAACCTACCCAATTCTTCCTACTCTATCACCGTCTCTCCACCCCTCACCCCCAGAAGTTTGATGTTTTTTTTTTTTTTAAAGCCCACATGGCATCGACCTTCCAAAAAACCAAGTGGCTGCCTTTCACGGAGCAACACTGGGCACGTCCCTCCTTTGTCCCTGCACCCATGGGGCTACGAGAGTTATTTACTTATTAACGACCCTGTGAGGTTGGCCCCACCCTGAAATCTACCAGTTCTAGGGGCTGGGCCTCCTGCATACGCCTCCCTCAGCTGTTGGTGGGGGGTTCTGTTCCAGCTCCCACCATGGGCTTCTTTTCCTCCCCCAGCAGCCAATTCATCAGGGGATGTGGAAGAGTTCCAGAAGGAGCAGAGGTTCCGAAGCAGCATGGGTTCCGGACATGTGGGCTTTGGCAAAGAGGTTTAACCTCTGTAAGCCTTGACTTTTTCCCTCAGGTATAAAATGGGGATAATACCATCTACTATGTGACTTATGGAAATGAACTGAAAGCATGCAGAGAAAAATGCCTACACCAAGACTGGTACGTAGTAGATTCTCAATAAATGTGATTTCCTATTCTGTGGTGGCTCATGAAGACCCAGGAAAGCTGTGGGACCTTCTCACTGATCTGAACAGGCATGTGTATGCAAGTTAGGGGAGACACAGGGCTGGCTGGATAGTGACCCTCAGGCTCCAGCTGGGACGCCGCCACGTTTCAGCTATCCATGAGCAACTGGACTGGTTTCCAAACAGACGACTTTGAATGAAGAACAGAATAAATAGGAGACCCCACCAACTCAGCCACCAATGGGCTGGCTGCAGTCCGCAAAGCCCAGTGTCCACTTTCAATAAATCACTTATGTTACCACGAGGGCCCTGCAAAGTACACTTATGGGAGGAGAAGAAGAATAGAGAGGGGACAGAGAAAATGGCGCAGAAAGGAACAGGAGGAGAGGGAAGAACTGAGACCTGAGGCGGCAAAAAAGGCAGCTGCTCAGCCCATACACAGAACCTTCCTCTTTGGTCTGTTTTCTTTTATAACAATAATCATTCCACACCATGAAGAGCAGTGAGGAGGAAAGAAAGAAGGGAGAGTGAGAAGAAATATAGCATCTGGAGAGATGCTACTTAGCTGGCCTGCATCCCATGCCAACGTTTAATAGCTGCGAGCTTGCCACGGCCACTTGGCATCGAACACAGGAAGGTCTTCAGTGTGTTCCAGCTGGGTTCACACTGTCAGCCACTCACAGGAGGTTGGGGGCAGGGGGTGTTGGGGGATGCTAAACCCCAAAGTACCACCATGCCCAGGCTAGGTACCAAGCAACTACGTTTACAATGAACATGTGAGTGTCTTTTGTCTCTTTTGGGCTGTGTGCAAGGCAGGTGGCTCTGTTGTGTCTGGCGGTACTGTGGGCACGATGCATGCCCACCATCATCAGAGCAGGACATCTGCTTGGCTCCCTCCTCCTCCTCCTCACCCAACCGCGCACAACACAGTGCACATTCCATGTGGCAGCTGGGGTTCAATTCTAGAAGCCACTGGTCTGGAGCCAATTTGGTCTCATAATAAATGATGTAGGAACATCTGGAGATGTGGCTGAAGACAACTGGGCTGGGTCCCTCACGGTAGGAACACACAGATCACATTTGGTCACCACACAAAAATAGATGCTTCAGGGGCCTCCACTGGCCGTTGGCACAGACCTTGTCTTCATTCGGGCTCTAAGGAGCTGTTTCTGGTGATCAAGCCCATGCCCCAGCCTACTGCCAGCAACATCTCACTGAGGCACAGATTCACTCAAAGCCTACGGTGGCTCCCCATCAGCCCCCCGCCACACTCGAAGGCTTGAGCGACATATCCTCCTGTCTCTCCCCCACCTCTAGAAGAGCAGGCTCTGGTCACGCTGAGTCCTTACCATCCCCAGAATGCACCATGCTCTCCTGCCCTTTTTCCATCAACTCTGACTGGCACGCCCTCTGCCTGCCCTGACGGCTTGGTGAACACATCACTAAAATTCAACTCAAGAAAAACTTCCTCTACGCTGTTCTGCTGCACCCCCAAGACCTCCTCCCCAGGCTGGGTGTAAGTGGCCCTACTCTGTGCTCCTGATCCCACGTGGCATCTTCCACCAGGGCACATGTAAGATGCACAGTAACCGACACTTGTTTGGTTGGTCTCTCCCACAGGCTGTGAGCAGCTCAGGCTCCTCCTCTGTCCCTAGCGGCTGGCCCAGTGCCTGGCACAGAGTGGTTGCTCTATAAATACTGAACAGAGGAAGAGAGGGAGGGGGTGAGGAGGGAGGAAAGGAAGGCACTCAGGATTAAGGGCGCACCCCTCCAAGACTCTGACCTGCGTCCATGCTGTGGTTCATCTGGTGGTCACTGGTCTCTCCATCTTCACTCAGGTAGCCAGGGGGTGGGGTTTCTGGGAATCAGAAAGAAAACAGTTCATTAAATGGCCTCCATAGCTTGGCTCTTGAGAGACCTTTAGCAAACTCTGTCACACATTCACACCACTGTGCCTGTAGCAGGTGCTGGAGGAGCTCTGAGTCTTGACTCAAGGGTGTGGCCCCTGGATCCTGCTGTCCTCATGCCCTTGACCTCGGGGCTCCCCACCTCATCATTAGTGCCTTTGTTCATAAGTCTGACATGCCTGTTCCTACAGCCTCTGCCAGGCTAACTTCTCCTCATCATTCGACATCAGGTTTAACCCTACCCCTCCAAGGGAAGCTGTGGTCAGCCTTACCCACCTCTGTTCTCTGAAGGGCAACAGCTTCGAGCCCCACTGTGGCTCTGTCATCTACTCCTGTGCAAGTGCCGTGCTATCTGTCATCTCCTTAGGGGATGTCCTAGCTTCCCAAGTGGGCTGCACATTCAGTGACAGCAGAGACTATGATCTATTTCTTTGCATCTACCGCCCAGACAGACTTAGCTCTCCAAAATTTGCTGAATGAACAAAGTAGGGGGCCTGCCCCCTGGAGACCAGCGCTACCTAGACAGGATCTGAAAAGGCTGGATCGGTACAGTGGGTCTCTCCTTAATGCAGTGATCCATGCACACAGGCCTGTGGTCACTCTCAACACAATACACTCACTCAGGATGAAGGCTCATCCAAATCAGAATGCCCTGAAAGGAAAGCGGCAAGGTTACTGCCCAGCGGCCCGGCCTCGGTCCCTGCACCTTAACTAGCCCAACGCTGCCAAGCTGTTTTCCAGGACTTCAAGAGTGCTGCCGATTCACACATTATTTGCATGTAAATGAAGGGCTTCTAAAAACATCTGCACTCTTTGACAGTGGAGCCCACTTCTTCCTGTGGAGCCCAAACCAAATTGGGCCTGAACCCCTACCCAGGCTGTAACCGCTCAGCAGGCTGACCGACAGGCCAGCTCTCTGCTCGCCACCTGACCAGCGGTGCACCCACTGCCTCTGCAGCCCCCAGACCATCAGGGGTTCTGCCTGAACTCCAGCCCCAGCCTCAAGGCGGTGAGAGGAACACAGCGTCACTATTTCCGCTTCCAAAATAAATGACTGCACCGAGGCCAGGCGGAAGGGTCACACTGCCACTTCTCCGTGCCAAGAAAAGCATCGTTAGTGAGCAGAGAGCCAAGGCCACGGGTCCTCTCCCAACAGGGATGGGGTTCTGAGTCAGGGGCCAGCCCTGTGTGCAGACAGGGTTGCCGGGGGTGGGGGCAGGAGCGGAGCTGCGGGCCATGTCCCCAGGCTCCCTGCACTGCCAGGTACCTACCTGGAATATTGCTCTGCGGCTCAATGCCCGCAGGGAAGTTAGTGTTCTCGGGGATGGAATGGCTGTAGTCGTCCAGTGGGGGGAACTCGGCCGGGATCTCCGTGTGGCGCGGCACCAACACAGGAGGTAGAACTGTCAAGAGACAGAACAGAGGTGTGTTGGCACCGATGCCAGGCTGGCACCAAAGCCCCTGTACTCCCTCAGCAGGGGTAGGAAGAGGAGGGAGGGGAGAGGAAGAGCGGGTGGGGGAGGCGATGGTATGGGCAGCTGCAGGCCCCGTGGAGAGGAGGGGAGCATACCTGGGGTCTCTACCCTCTGATAGTGGTAGGGATTCACGCAGACCTCGTCCTTCTTCATGTTGAAGGCAAACTCGCACAGCTCCATGGCCCGCAGCTCGTGGTGGCTATGCAGGTCAGGCCACCGCCACAAGCGGCAGTAGATGACATGGGGGAGCCCTTTCCTATGGGACACCTGCAGTCGGCCATCCAGGGACCTGCCGGGACAGGGAGGGGCAAAGAGAGACCGTGAAGTGGACTTGGCCTGCCTTCTTCAAAGTCCTGCCTGCTGCAGCTCCTGGCAAGTTTGCTGGAAGAGGCACAGAAAGCTCTCCCCTCCCCTCCTTTCTTTCAGACTCAGAGGGCCCAGAGATCAGAGAACCACTAACTGTTAGTGCTGGAAGATATCCCAGGAGAAGAACACAGGCCCACCAAGGAAGGCCGAGGCCTCCCCAGGCTGGCGGAGTCGTCCCTGAGGCAAGTTCTCCACATTCTCCAAGCTCCCCGCTGCTACCCCTCCCCACCCCCCATATGATGGCACTTGAATGGTGCTCTGAAAAGGTTGGGAGCCAGGCAAAGGTGAGCAGTTGGGGGAAAGGCTGAGCAAGAAAATGAGTTCTTTCAGTAGGAATATGAAGACCACAGTGATGCTGAGGTGACAACGCACACGGGTCATCCCTAATGTCTTTCAACACTCACCTAGCCCCTCCCTTACACCTTAGAAAACAAAGAGAAAGAAGCTTTTTTTAGGTGGTGTTTGTGATGAGGCAGGGAGGGAAAGGAGGACATTTAAGGGGTTTTTAAACTGTAAGAGCCTACACTGCAGACTTCTCCGGAGTCTCTTTCGGTTTGAGGGTTGTTTGCAGGTTGACGCAGGTATCACCCATCCTTGCCTCTAGCTCGGAGCTAAGGCCCACGGGGTCATGCGCGGGCTGAGCAGGGGCGGAGTCTGCGGCTCCACGCCACGCTTAGTTCTACAACTGTCCTCAGCCTGGCTGGGCCAAACACACTCAACGGCAGAGCCCTATCCCTATGCAAACCACATATTCTGTAGTGACTGGGGCTTTGAGCAGCTATGACGCCCCCACCTCTCAGGCCAGGCCAAAGTATAGTTCCCGGACCAGCAAAATGGATCCGTGGAAGCTTGTTGAAAAGGCAAGGCCTACCCCAAGCTACTAAATCAGAATCTTCCTCTTTGTAAAACCTCCAGGTGATATGCAGGCAAGCGATTTGTAGCAGCACTACAGACATAACTGGGAAGCTCCGAAGTGGTGGAAGCACTGTCGGCCGTGAGTAAGGTGGGGAGCCAGCGGGCTCCTGAAGGGATGTGAGATTTCAGATGGCAACCAGTATTAGGCCAGTGAGGAGATTCTATTCACACATAAAAGAGTGACAAGTATTTCACAAGAGCCTACTATGGGTGGTAACAGGGACAGAGTAGTGGGCATGATTTTTCTAACAGTTGCGCAGAGCTGGTGGAGAAAAGTTTCCATGTTCCCTCTCCCTGGCTCCATATGACTGAGGGTACCCATTTGCCTGAATAAACAGGATTTAGGGGCACTCTGTGAAGAAGGGGCTAGCCAGATACAATCAGAAGCACTAAAGAGAGAGAAATGAAGGAATTCGATCACACCATCCAGGCCACAGGCCTGGGGATGAGGAAGGATAGAAAAAGGCCAGAGCTGGGCTTGGTCACAGGGACAACAGGGAGCTGCTGACTTAGGGTATCTCAAAGAATATAATTACCCCTCACATAGGGCCTCAGACAAAAGAACCCCTACAGCCAAAAACAGTGATTACCAGGCAGAAGGCAGAGGACAGCCTTGGACTGGCCCCGAGGTATGGAAGGAAGACTGCCAGATACAGAGTCAGGGGACCTGGGTCAAAATAGGGTTCTAGACTCCTGGCTGTGAGACGCTGGGTGAGTTATGAGGTCTCTGGGACCCTCAGTTACTTCACCTGTAAAATGTGAACATCCTCTCATCCCCCTGGCCTCCTGCAGCTCGGTATTCAATTAAAAGTGTTTTGTGAAATGCCAACCAATATTATTATTCTACATGACGATTCACTCTCTCCAAACCCAGCTCTGGATAAATGGTGTGAGCGTGGGGCTGAGGAGGAGAGACAGGGAGAGTGGGAAGTGGAGAGTGGGGACTGACAATTATCCAGCTGTTCCCATTCTCTTGCAAAGCCACTGAGTGCTCAGAGATCAGGGAAGTGGCCACATTTGCTCTTCAGTGTCTGACAAAAGCCCCAACAAAGGGCCAGCTGGACATCTGTAGCTACTTCTGCAGGGGGAGGCCCAGGAGAAAGGCTCCAGCCAGCAGCGAGGGAGGAATGGGGCTGTGGACAGAGCCCCTTGTCCCTGCCTGGTTGACGGAAGTGGGTGCCCTCTTGCTTAAAAAATAATAATACACAGCAGGAGGAGGGGTGGTGATGGACAACACAGGAGAAGGCTCACAGCTTCCCTGGGGCAGGCAGCCTGAGGGAGTGAGGGAAAGGCCAAGTTCCTATCAGCCCTATACCTGGGCCTTGAGCCTTTAGGAAGGATGGTAGAGGGGACAGGATGCTGTGTGTGTGGAGACTCTGGGCACTCCTAAGGAGGAGGGACACTAATATACAGCCCTCACATGCCGAACCCCCAGAACCAGGACACCTGAACTAGGCACCTCACTTGACAGGGATCCACAGTGGACCCAGGGCCTCACACCTACTCAGGAACCTACAACAACAACAAAAAAAAATGGCATAGACCAGAAAGCAATGGGGCAGCCAGTGGGACGCGACCTGAAGCAGGTGAGGCATGAGGTGGGGCTGTGCTGTGGTTGTGATGTGGTCATCATGGATTTGGAGATGGGAAGGAGAGTCGGGGGTGCGGGGAGGACAGAGGTTTATCGCATCTGTAGATAGAGAACTTCAGTTTCCTGATTCCTCGTCCAATTCTTTCTATATTACGTGGGCTGTTTCCTCTCAGGGCCTGAAGAACTTGGCTATCTATGGGAACAACTATGGCACAGAAAGCTCCAGGCAAAGAAGAAGGAAGAGGGAGAAAATTGGAGGAGGGGTATGAAGGAAAGGACAGAAGAAGGTGGTGGAGGGGGAAAAGGGAGGGGAGAGGGAGGGGCAAAAGAGAGATGGTGGAGAAGGAGGGGGTGGTGGAAGGAGCGGGGAGGGGTACGAAACCTCCTTTGGTCAAATAAAACAGACTGAATGGATACGTTTATCTCTGTCCTGCCGAAGACAATGAGTAGGAGAACAGAGCAAACAAAAGTAGAAAGCGGATGGCAGAATGGAAACGGACTTAGCAGACTGGAGTGAGCTGAAACCAAGCATCTATCAGAGGAAACCAACAAAAGTGATTCCATTTGTCCCTCAGAAGCCAGGAAAGACTCGGGAATTGGAGGCGCCACACATTTCTCAAGGTGAAGCTGAAAACAAGGTGGGTTGAAAGTCTATAGAAGAGGCATTCAGATCCCAGGCCCTTTCTCTGAGCCTCAGCAAACAGGGTCTCCCCGATCCTGCAAGAGACAGGCTTGCTCTCTACAAAAAATAAACCGGAGGGCTCTGAAAGGGCCACCAGGTCACAGCAGGAGTGAGGGTCGGATGAGGGCTAGATTCCACGGAGGCTCCCTTGCTCACTTGCTACCCAGGGCAGTGACAAATGGCCCGTGCTCCCACTCTTTCCTGTGGAGAAATTAAACAGCACAGCCCACAAGACCTGCAGTCCTGACATTTGGGGATCCCCCGACAAAATGGCCCTGTTCCTGCCAGCTTATCCTAGACTACAGGGCAGAGCCCACCAGCCAACAAGCCTCTTCCACCTTCATACATGGAGCATTTAATCAGCTTTTTATTGCCTCACTCTCGAATAGGAATGCACGGCCCGAATCTCCAGCCATTTAAAGAAAACCTCTAACAGGAGGCGCAGAGAAAGAAACAAGAAAGGGGAAAAAGGGAAGTCTGAGACAATGTAGGGAGAAAAAACTTCCAAGCTAAATAAAACAAAACCAACACTACTCTCACGGAGATAAGATATTGCAATCCTAAAATAGGAACATTTACAGGCTATAAAAAAAAAAAAAAAAAACTCTTGGAAACAAAAAATAAAAATATAAATTAAAAATTCAAGAGAGAATCAAGTCAAGGACTTCTTGAGTTCTTAAACTATTATGTACATGAATTACTTTGATAATATGATTAAATTTTAAAAAAGCAAGTGAGCTACAGTAATCAAGGCAATGTGATAATGGCAAAAAGACTGGTAAACAGATGGTGAAAGCCAAGAGAGTCCAGAAATCATCAAATATATATGGACAACTCATTCTTGTCAAAGGACCAAAGATAATTTAGTAGAGAAAAGATAGTCTTTTCAATGAATGGTGCTAGAACTTCAATCTACACCTGGTACCCAATATAAAAATTAGCTGAAATGGGTCACAATATAAAACCTAAAATAATACAACTTCTAAAAGAAAACATAGGAGAAACTCTTTGTGACCTTGGGATAGGCAAACATTGCTTAGATACCACACCAGAAGCACATTCCATTAAAAAAGGGGGGGAAAAAGTTGACAAATTGCACTTCATCACAACAAGCTTTTGGTCTTTGAAAGTTATTGTTAAAAGAATAAAAAGACAAGACACAAATTAGGAGAAAATACTTGCAAAGCATGTATCTAAAAAAGGACCTATGTCCAGACTATACAGAGAATCCTGTAAACTCAATATGGTAAGAAAAACAACCCAACTATAAAAACATATATATTTAAACAGACACTGCACAAAAAGATATAAAGATGGCAAATAAGCACGTGAAAAGATGTTTGACGCCATTAGTCTTTAGAGAAGTGCAAACTAAAACTGCAGTGAGACACCACCGCATTATTATTAGAATACCCTAAATGAAAAGACTGCGCCCCCCATTGGCAAGGATGTGGAGCAACTAAAACTTCGAACGTTGTGGGCGGGAATGTAAAATGGTACAACTACTTTGAAAAAAACAGTTTGGAAGTTTCCTAAACAGCTGAAAACTAACGTACCATATCATCTACCCATTTTACTCCTAAGCTTAACCAAAAGAAATCAAAGTACCTGTCCATTCATGAACATTCACAGCTGCTCCGTTTGTAACAGCCCCAAACTGGAAATCACCCAATGTGTATCGACAGGGAAATGGCTAAACAAACCATGACATAGCCATACAAAGACTACTACTCGGCAATAAAAAAGAAAATGAACTACTGACACACGCGACGAGATGGATCAATCTAAAAATAATTATGCTGAGTGAAAGAAGCCAGACATGATTCCATTCAGATAAAATTACAGAGTAATTCAAAGTAAAGCAAAGTTGCAAACTAATCTAGAGTGACAGCGAGTAGATCAGCGGTGACATGGGGATGTGAGGAGACGGGAGCGGGGGGAGCTTGTTAAGGGGTAAAGGCTATGTTTACTATCTTGATGGTAGTGATGATTTCACAGGTGTAAACATGTGTCAAAACTGATCAATTTGTACACTTTAAATATGTGCTGTTTGCTGCACATCGATTACATCGCAATTAAAAAAAGAGGCAAGGGCTTTGGGGCTTTAGATTCAGGATTAACCTGAATCCAAATACAGACTCTGTGCTCGATAAATGCGTAAACTTAATCAAAGTGGCCTTAATTTTTTTCATCTGAAATATATCAGCCCTTTGGTTGAACTATTGGAAAGACTCAATGATATCCTGTGCAGAAAACCTTTGGTATAGAGTAAAAACACAATAAATGGCAGCAATCTATTATTATTGTTCAACTATCACTACCTTTGTTACTATGACGATGACTGACAAAGTAAGGTATATACTAGGAGCTCAAAAACACCAGCCCCTCCCTTGCTTTGGCCATCTGGGTGCCCAGCTAGGTGGGCCACAACGAAAACCTCAGTAGGCTTAGTGCTTTGAATATTTGCAAGGCTCTGTGCTCCTTCTCTCAGGTCAGCCTCACCTATGCTAAACAGGTAACAACACATGTCTCATAGGGGCCCTGCCTCACTGTGCACCTAGGATCACACAGCAGTCCGCAGCAGGGCTGCAGGTGAAGGTCAGCTCTCCTGGCTGCCAGGCTGGGCCTGAGGACAGGGAGACAAGCAAGCTCTCCAGCACATGAGCATGTGACCACCGGTGTGGATTGGCAGTATTTTCCGGAAGTCATCTGGTCCATGCCCCTGTTTCTGGGAGATACAATTCCCTGACTCATGATAGCGATGGCCTCTCATTCACTTTTTATGCATCAGTGGTGACTTCTCTTGGTTTAGTCTGGGCTGCTAGGAGCCAGCCCTGGTATTCCTTCCTTCTCCCTCCCACTCAAAATACACACCAATGCTTACCAAAATAATAATAGTGAACTGGGAGTTTCAGCTGCTGGATTTAATTTAGCTGATGCGTCCGGTACACACCCTCCCAAGCTTCACAGGGCACCAGGCCCATTTTAAGTAAATCCAATAAATAGGTCTTAATTCTGAGCTGATGTTACCATAAACATGCTTGGTTGCAGAAAAGAATCTATTTATGACCTACTCTCCTGACCCAGCCCTTGTAGCCCAAGACCAGCTGCTGGGGGCTATGAGGACAGCCCCAGAAACTGGGCTTCAGGTCTCCTCCTCCCCATTTATGACTGCCATCTCTTCCCAGACCCAGTGGCTTCCTCATGAGAGACCCCCCAAGTCTTTTTCAGCAACTCTCTCCAGCTCCTTTGACAGAGGTTTAATCCTTAAATATGTTCTTCACTAGCTAAACCATTTCCTGTGGCAGGAAATTAGGTTTCCTCCCATTGGCTCCAATGGGACCCATAAAGTGTCCCAAAATGGTGGTAGGAGCCACAGCCAAGGATGTGGACATGCCAGAGTCCAAAGCCGATGGTGAGGAGAAGCCTGCCAGAATGCTCCCAAGGGGGGAGGGTGGGGCTGGACCCCACCTCCTGCCACATGCCGCTAGAGTCCTGTTACCAGTGACCAGCTACCCACAGCTATCTGGGGGCCGACATGAATACCAGTGGACCTGGACATGGGGTTTAGGGAGAAGATTAAAAGCAGAGAACATAAGCCCTAGAAATATGCCAAGATCTACTGAGCACAAACCATGTGCCAGGCATATTGCTACTATGTGAGAATACAAAAACGGTAAAACCCAGTGTACTCTGCCTTCACCAGACACAGAGAACTCAAGGGGCTTGCCCAAGGTCAGATAACGCGTGAAAGCCAGGGTCAGAATTTGAACCCAGACCAGTCCTGAGAAATGGGGGGTGAGGGGTAAGGTGAACAGGGTTTGTTCTGCTATCCTATGCTGCATCCCTATTGGGGAAATTAACCTCTTATCAATCATCAGGTGGTTACTGAACACGCATCATATCCCAGGCACTTGTACTGGTTACCTGAGTCAAAGAAGTGAGCAAAAAGTAAATTTCTTAGCACTATCATATTTCAGTAGAAACTGATTTTATTTAACACACATCCAATGCTAAATTTTCTAGCTTAAGATTCAAACTTTCTCTTTTGACTCGCCTATATTGAGTAATAACAATAGTTAGAGAAGTTACCACCACAATGTGCCAGGCATTGTGCTGATCACTTGATGATGGTGGTAGATTGAATTAGTCACCCCGTCTGTCTGTACCCATGCCCTTTGCTAGAAGGCTTTGCTGCTCTCCCTTCTATGGGTGAAGTGTCATGTCCTTGTCTCTTGACTTTGGGCTAGGCTATTAACTTGCTTTAGCTCACGGAACGTGAGTAGAAGTAGTAAAGTGCCATCGTGTGTTTCTGCTTGCCCTCTTGTACCTCTACCCTTGCCATGGGAAGAGCTTTCTCAGGCAGCTGCTGCCCCTCAGCGTGGAACAGTCTGAGCTGAATCTGCGGCAAAGTGCCAAGCCCAGGTGAACCACAGAAGCAAGAGTCTGTGCAAACAATGGTTATTTTAAGCTGCTGAGCTCTTGGAGTGGTTTGTTACACAACACTAGCTGACTGATACACTGACTCGACCACCAATCTTTCCAATAAACTTACAAGTATCATTATCTTTGTATTCTGGTGGAAAATCAGACTGCCTGAGAGATTACACAACTTTGCAAAGGCCCAGAGTTAATCTAAAGTGAAGCCAGGCTATGTGACTCACTCTTATCTAATTGTAAATAGACAACAGTATTTCCTGATGTTGAGTACAATATCACAATAAGACTAAACCATTTCAGAAGGACTTAGTTTTTGTTTATGGAGAACAACCTATCTACATAGGCTTTTGGAGTCAATTTGCATAAAATGTAAACTTACCCCAAATACTCAACTTATTTTTTGAAATGACCCAAGTAGTATATTGATAACTCAATATTACTATTATCAAAACAAAGTTCTGTCCAGCATTTATGATAAAAACTCTCAGCAAAGTGGGAATAGAGGGAACATACTTCAACATAATAAAGGCCATATATGACAAACCTACAGCTAACATCATAATCAATGGGGAAAGATTAAAAGCATTTTCCTTAAGATCAGGAACAAGACAAGGATGTCCACTTTCACCACTCCTCTTCGAAACTATATTGGAAGTCTTACTCACAGCAATAAGACAAGAAAGAAAAATAAAAGGCATCCAAATTGGAAAGGAAGAAGTAAAACTCTCGTTATGTGCCAATGACATGATACTATAGAGAGAGAATCCTAAAGATTCCACCAAAAAACTGTTAGAACTGATCAATGAATTCAGTAAAGTGGTGGGTTACAAAATAAATATTGTGAAGTCAGTGGCACATTTATACACCAATGACGAACTTTTGGAAAGAGAAATTAAGAAAACAATCCCATTTACAATTATGGAAACTATAAAATACCTGGGAATTGAATTAACCAAGAAGGTAGAAGACCTATCTTCAGAAATTATAAGTCATTGAAAAAAGAAATTGTAAGCATATACCCTGTTCATGGGTAGGAAGAATCAACATTGTTAAAATGGCCATACTACTCAAAGCAACCTATAGATTCAATACAATTCCTATTAATATACCAAACAATCCTAAAATTTATATAGAGCCATAAAAAAAAAAACCAAAAGCCATGGCAATCTTGAGAAAGAAGAACAAAGTTGGAGGTATCACACTACCTGATATCAAACTGTACTACAAGGCTACAGTAATCAAAACAGCATGGTACTGGCATAAAAACAGATACATTGATCAATGGAACAAAATAGAGAGCCCAGAAATAAATCCATGCTTATATGCTCACTATATGACAAAGGAGGTAAGAATATACAATGGAATAAAGACAGTCTCTTCAATAAATGGTGTTGGGAAAACTGGACAGATTCACACCACAAAAAAAGAAGCTGAACCATCTTCTTACACCATATACAAGAATAGACTCAAAATGTATTAAAGATTTAAATGTAAGACCCGAAACCACAAAACATTTAGAAGAAAATATGGCTCTCTGATATTAGTAACAGAAATTTCTTTTCCTATATATCTCCTCAGGCAAGGGAAACAAACAAACAAAATAAACAAACGGGACTACATCAAACTAAAAAGTTTTTGTACAGCAAAGGAAACCATCAACAAAACAAAAAGACAACTGACTGAGAGAAGATATTTGCTAATGATACATCTGATAAGGGGTTAATAGCCAAAATTTATAAAGAACTTATACAACTCAACGACAACAACAAAAACCCAAACAACCCAATTAAAAAATGGGCAGAAGACTTGAAGATACTTCTCCAAAGAGAAAATACAGGTGGCTAACAGACATATGAAAAGATGCTCAAGGTCACTAATCAATAGAGAAATGCAAATTAAAACCCCAATGAGATATCACTTCACCCCTGTCAGAATGGCTATCATCAATAAATCGAAAAACAAGTGTTGGCAAGGATGAGGAGAAAAGGGAATTCTCATACATTGTTGATGGGATTGCAAATTGGTATAGTCACTATGGAAAACAGTATGGAGGTTCCTCAAAGAATTTAAAATGCATATACCTTTTGACCCAGCAACTGCACTTCCGGGTATTTATCCAAAGAAAACCAAAACGATAATCCATAAAGATCTATGCACTCCAATATTCATGGCAACACAATTTACAATAGCCAAGATACAGAAGCAACCTAAATACCCATCAACAGAAGACTGGATAAAGAAATTATGGTTCATGTACACAAAGGAATATTACTCAGCCATTAAACAAAATAATAAAATCCTACCATTTGCAACGACACGGATGGACCCAGAGGTTATTATGCTGACTGAAATAAGTTAGACAGAGAAAGACAGATACCATATGATTTCACTTATATGCAGTTATCTAAGGAACAAAAAGAACAAACTAATCAAAAACAAACTCACATATACAGTGGACAATTTGGTGACAGAGGGGAGGGGGTGTTGAGAGGCTGGAAGAATTGGGTGAAGGGTTAAAGTACAAATTAGTAGTTGATAGCTGGGCACAGGAGCATGGCAGAGGGAATGCAGTTAGCATTAATATGATGACTAAGTGGAGGGCTAGGGGAGGAAGGGAGCAATTGGGGGGATCATTTTATGAACATTATCGATGTCTAACTAATATACTGTATACTTAAAACTAATTTAAATGAAGAAATTTATTTTTAAAAAAGTCTGGCATCCATTTCAACTCAACTTATTCTTTATATTTTTCTCCTACTATCTGCTATGTGTCAGTGTAAGAAAAAGGAGTTATTTCCCTTCTTGGGGTTACTAATTAATACTACAAACCCATACTCATATACACACTTCCTGGAACATACATGTTGCAGTTGATAGGTCCATGTGCTCTGGATGTTAATACATTCCCCTCCCACACTAATGCAGTGAGTCCTCATCTCTCCCCCTTAAGACAACAATCAAGCCAGTCCACTATCCTGTGTTCACTCGTCTGTAATAAAGTCTTTATACTCCACTCTTCTTGAGATTTGCATTATATGTAAGTTTTACTTTTGTTTCTTTCTCTGGTTCAAAATCAAGCAAGGCTTGAATGACTTCAAGAGTTAAGTGCTCACTCATCAAACCTTTTAAGAAGGCAGAAAAAATTCTGCTGGAGATTTTAAAAGGCCCTTTGCATTGGTTACACTTGGCCTTTCAGCAATAGTGATCTGTCCTGAGCTCTCTCTCTCCCTGCTGCTCTTTAATATGCAAGTATCAAAACGTGCCTTTCTCTCTTCCATGTCATGGATAGTCCAGCACAGCTATTTGATAGAGTAGCAAATACCAAGTCCTGAAAACTCTCCTGCTGAAAATGTCACTTGATTTTGGGGTTCACCCAGGATCCTTTCCCTTAGGTAAATACAGCTAAAACCAAAGAATCCTTTGTTTGGGGGAAGTTCTGCCAGGAACTATGTGCTGGGTTCTCCTGGCTATAGATGACAAACCACAAAGGCCTAACATTTGGGGGACGGCGTGTCCTGGTCAGTTGAAGCTCAAACTAAATGTCCCCCTGAAAAGCCACTTTGGAAAATGACAGACAGCTAGTATTTGTGGATTCTTGGGAGCATCTTCCTTTTGTGGCTGAGGAAACAGACTCAAGGTCACCCAGTGAACCAATGTAGAGAGAGAAAGTGGTCTCCCACATGCTATTTTACTGTAGCCAAGCCTCACTGCTGACAAGTCTAAAATGTATGTGATCGACTGATTAATTGATTGATTGACTGATAGATAGATAGATAGATAGATAGATAGATAAAATGTATGTGAGTCTACTTTCCTGCCTTGGTAAATCAAGTACAACAAAATATAATATTTTCTTTCCTGCCTTGAATCTTAAGTTATCTAAAGATCTCACATTTCAGAATGACAAGAAGTTTTTCAAAAAAGGGACTGACAATTGGCAACTTTGGGTGAATGATGTATACTCTAATTCCTGTCTTATCATTGCAACTGAGATTCAAAATTGTATTTAAAAAGTTACCAACACAAAGAAATTGAGCTGTACATGGAAGATACCATTCCCAGACACTTTTGAAGTTTTCTTTGGTTGTTGGTATTTAAATAAAAAGCAACATTTCCATCATCAGCCTGTTCTTGTCACTTGGTGCCACCAAGAAGGAATCTGGCTAGGTGAGGTCTGTGGGATAAGTTGTGGATAATTGAGATTTCGTTGAAAGCTCTGGCGCAGTGACCACATGCTCTAGTCCAGTTTCCTAAGTGTTCTCAGCAAGTTTTGTAAGTTTGCTAAGCACATTTTTAATGCTCCAACTTAGACTGGCCAGTGAGGAGCTGAAACCAGCATTTCACAACCCTCGATACCAGTCACCGAATAATTTCCACCAAGAACAACTCAATTCCCATCTGAACTGGATAATAATATCCAGTGCTTCAGGCTGCCAAATTGAGGGAACACCCAATAAAATGCCAGGCTGAAGCCCCTTGTGCTATGCTCCGAAGCAGCAGCAGCTTTTTCTTCATTCTTCCCCACTGTATTTAGTTCTCCCCCCGCCCCTCTGCTAATTTTCCAGAGCAGCCGGCTCATGTCCGCAACAAGTCAAAGTTGATAGGGCCTGACTGAGTGTGAGCCCCAGAGGTCACAGGAGCGTCCTGGTCAGACCCTCAGGGAAGAAGCCAAGGACCGCCTTGCCCTGCCCTCTGCAGCAGGCTGAACCCCACAGGAAACACACGATGATCATCTGGACCTTAGGGCTTCCTTCCTCCCAAGGGGCTAAAGGTGGACAAAGAAAGTGTACTTTTTGAAAAAGGAGGCTGATTTATGGAGAAAGTTCAGCTTAATGATAATCATCTGTAAAGCACATGTACATTGGGAAATTTTCAACATCCAGCTACGAGCAAGTCGAGCCCCACTGTTTCTCAACCTCAACTCTCCCAACATTTGGGGCCAGAAAATTCTTTAGGGAAGAGGGGGATGCCCTGTTTATTTATACTTCAGAGAAAATGTTTACTCAGCACTTCTCACAAGACACGGGGATCCTATGGGCTGGGTACCGTCATTTCCATTTCACAGGTGAAAGAGTCATTTGATGTTGGGTGACTTGCCCAAAGTTGCCCAGAACGGCAAGAAGTAGTGCCTGGCCTTGAACCTGGGTGTTACACCCTAAACCTGGTTCTCAATGACAGCAAAACAGTGCTCTCTGTGTTAGAATCATCATAGTGTCTCCCTGGGCTCTGGGGAGACAACTGTCCTTGTACCCTCCCTTCCTCCAAGCAAAGAAAGTAGTGAAATCTTGAAGGAGAAGGGGGAGGGAAAAGCAAGGAGGGTAGATTCGTTTGAAATCTATTTAACAGCTCCATTTCCACAAACTTTTTTTTCTCAAAGCACCAACTTGATGGGAATTACTTTTTCTCAAGTATCAGTCAGATCAGAGAGATTTCAAGTCTCAAATGGAAGATGCTACAGAGATCTGGGTTGGTCTTTAGTAACTGAAAGAAGGGGAAAGAAGAGATGCCGGGCTTCACAAAGCTTTCTGGATGGCTATTTCACTCTGCCAGCTAGCACTCACTGGAGTGGAATTAAGCCTGAACATCATCTATTCATTTGTTTTTAAAGAGATAGCTCATGGCCCCTTCTGGATTCTGACAGCCCTTGGCAATGTTCTTATGGGCTTAAAGCAAAAAGCACACTTCACCCCAGCTTTTATTACAACCCCATACCCCAAAGCTGTTCTCAAAATACAGGAAGGCTGAAATGGAATCATGGATCCAGGTGCATTTAGACACCTCTTTTCATTCTCCGGGGTGCTTCTGGCCACCTATGGTCCTGCTGGGTAGCAGGGCGGCTCACACAGCCAGCACTTAGAGGCTCTGTTTCCAAGCTGCTTTGGGAAAATTGATTAATTTGTATTAATTTGGGTAAAAACAGAATAAAATGTCAAACTGAAGCCTACTGGACAGAAGAACACAGGCAGGACAGCAGGATAGCATCATCTCTACGACATGATGCTGCGTGGGGAAACACAGTGAGCAGTTAGGGAAAGACATTTCCTAGCATCGGAAGTCTTAAGTTTTGAGGGAAAGGTAAAAAGGAAGAAGAAAGAGCTTTTGGAGACTATTAGATAATCTTGGCTTAGAACCTTTTCTCTGCAGAAGAGAAAACTGGGGCTTAGAGGTAGTGGGGGGGGGGCGGGTGGAATTAGCAACCTTCCCCTCATAAATACCTTAAGACTTAGAAATATGTTTGCTCTCTTGAAAAATAAAAAGGTCAGAGTACTGAAAAGTCACCTCCCCTGACAAGTGCTATTCCTCTTGTCTTATCTGCCAGCAAGCTGCAATATTAGCTCACTTCACTACACAAACAATTCTTATTACAGGACTCTTAGTCATTCTGTTTTTCACTTTCTTCCACGAAGCAGAAACCATTAAGGTCTGAGTATCCTCTCTGGGCCGTCTCTTCCCAGACCCAGTTCCCAGCCTCCCACCGCCTGCCCCATCAGGTTTGCAGAAATCCAGCACCATGAATCACTTCCTGTGGGCAGACTGCACGTTTGGGGGTGAGGTATTCTTTTTTTTGGAGATTCTCACTGACATTTGGGGTTAAACAAGTGGAACCAGGCTATGATGATGATGATGACTGGCTGCCTCGTCCTATCAAAACACATCAAAGTTTCCAAAGACATAGAAAATGTCAGACAGGCATTCGTGACTTGAGGAGCTGAGGGGTGGGGGGACGGGGGGTGAGTAGGTGAAGAGGGCAAATAAAGAGGTTTTCTGTTAACTGCATAGTTTTGACTTCCTTCATGATGAGTCACTGGCCAGGGAGATAAAACAGTGTCACAAGCGTTACAGAGCAGGCAAAGAGTAAATGGGCAACTCAGTGACATTCGGATTAAGAGGTAGTGAGTGCTTCCGGACAAGTTATAGCTCAAGCTCCAACTTTACAACAATTCCTAGCAAAATACCATACGCTATGGGTTTGGAAAGGAACATTCCCTCATTTCATTCTTAACCACATTTACAACTCTCCCTATTTTTAAAAGAGGCCCCAAAGCTTTTGGAATCCTCCAACCTTTCAGTGCAGCCTCTGCGAGAGAGCTGGAAGTAAGGGAGGGGTGGGAAATGACCACATTTCTAGAAAACGTTAGTTTAAGAACCATGAAGTTAAATAGCTACCTTTGTACGCAGAAAATACAGCATTTGCAGGACACCCATCTCTGACATTCCACAAACACTCTACTTCTTTCTGGGCCAAAGCTTTACAAGCTTATGTAAGCAGTTTCCATCTAAGTGTAACAAAGAACGGGTGTCCTGTATATTCTGGGCACCGGTATTCTGAGGACAGTTAAGCAGCCAATTAGCATTCCTTTCAGTCTAAGAGGACAGACTTCCTATTGTACCTACACAAAAGGTTCTGCTTCATTGGGGGCAATTTCACCTAAGGCAGCAAAGAACTCCTATGGGCAGGAAGGTAGGAATTCCAAACAAACAACGAGAGGACCTCGGAGGAGCCAGGCAAGCACTTACAACGTCAGGGTGGCAAGAGCCACTGCTTCCCTGACCTCATCAGCTAAACACTCTTGGCCAAAAGCTGTGTGCGAAAGTAGCTCCCATCAGGAGCACTGAAAGGCTCGTCTCCAGGTGAGGCTCCTTCCTCCGGGTCCTGGACACTTACGACTCTCTCCCATAGCCAGCCCACCCAGTCCCAGCCAAGATTCACACAGTACCTGCCCACCCACCACTTCATCAGACCACCACTTCCCAAACAGCAGTCATGTTTCTCGAGGCCTGATTTACAGGTACGGAAATTCAAAATGCTTAATTTGCTCAAGCAGCAGAGGTAACATGCCGCAGCCACAGCAGTGAACATGGGGCTTCTGCCTCCCCTGGCTAAACGTCTGCAGCCCATAGAGCCATGCTGAGATGATCTGTGGGTCCAGAGGCTCTCTTCTGCCCTATGACAGACTCGATTATGCCTCCGGCACAAAAATCATCCCATTCTGCGGCTTTTTCTGCAGAATGACCTCTCTCTGCCCTCCCCTCCTCAAAGTCTTACAGTCCCCATCATCCTACACTCACCATACTCATCATCACTTAGAACCAAAGGCCTGCTGCAATTAAGTAACTTCTGACTGACAGAAGCTCCCTGAGGACAAGGAAACCCAACTTCACTTTCCCTGTACCTTGGATGGCGCACAGGAACACAGGGCTTGCATATCACATTTGCTCACAAGTAGGTCGTGATAATGGAGCTTTTCTGTGCACCAGTCAGAAGATGTAGGAAACAAAAACCTCAGGCTGCACCCCAGCCTTATAACCCAACCAAGACATCAAGCGTCATAGCAGAGGGACCCACAGATGTATGTACATCACTGCCCGAGACCCAGGACCAGACATGTTAACTTTAAGTAATCAGTTGGTCTTGAGAGGTGCAATTAAAAACAGCAGGGGAATAGCAACCTCAGGTGCCAGTTAGTTATGCTAAAGCACTACCCAGCGGTCCCCAACCTTTTTGGCACCAGGAACTGGTGCTCCTATGAGACTCTGATACCTGAGGATCTGAAGTGGAGCTGAGGTGGTGATGCTAGCACTGGGGAGGGGCTGCAATACAGATGAAGCTTTGCCCGCTTACTTGCCTACCACTTACCTCCTGTTGTGCGGCCTGGCTCCTCCTAACAGGCCATGGCCCAGGGGTTCGGGACCCCTGCACTAGCCAATAGGGAAATGCAGAAAGCTAAAATCCTTTTGAATGAGGAAGTTTGCCCACTTCACTTGCCATACCAGAGTGAAACAAAGTCATCTGTGGTTTAGGTTATAGGCAGACATTAGATAGAAGGCGTCGCAATAAATGTGCTCAATAAATATTTGTTGAATGGAGATTTTTATCAGTGCTGGATTTACCAGAACACATGCTGCTGACATCTGGGGCAACACTGGGGAGTGGACTAGAGCTGTGCTGCTAAAGGGGGACTCTCTAGGTGTAGGTCATCCCATCTATAAAATGATGGGTTCAACCATCGCTAGTGTCTCCTTGCCTTCTAGCATGGGCATTCCACACACCTGTGAAATACTCTTGCATGAAAAGCAGCTTAACGGTGGCTGTGCCTACACTTTCCATCCCTTTACTGCCTTTAGGCTCCTATGGCTCTGGAGAAAACGAACCTGCATCAATGGCAACAGAGCAAATATATGATCTAGAGATTACCAACAAAAATTCCTTTCTTCTCTGCTATACATAGCAGAGAACAAACAGCATGAGAAAGAAAACTTCAGAACTCTAGCTCTTTCTGCAGGTTAGAAGCAAAACAAAAACCCAAACCCAGTAGCCATATCAGCAAAACAAGAGGAAGTCACAGCCGTGATGTGATACGAAGAAATTAAATTGATATCAAACAACTTCCTGAGAGAAGATCGCTTCAAACCAGAAAGGGGAGGGAGGCTGCAGAACTGCTGATCTCGAAAGCCAGAGGTCCTACAGTGCAAGTGATGGCTCACAGACGTGCTCACATCTGTGGCTAGTTTTGATGGAATTCCACCTGGACAGGAGTGAACACACATGACCTCTTGTGGCATCTTCCAGGCTCAGGGACCAGGGGACTTCAGGGATGGGGGAGGGTTGAGATGGGGGTGGGAGGCTCTGAAGATCAGGCATTTCATTGCCACCTATTTTTCCCCCACCATGCATAAGGAAACTGAGGCCCAGGAAGGGACATTATCTACCCAAAGTTCCTTCTGGTTTTTTTTCCTACCCAAGGAAACCAAGATCCCCAAACTCTGTGACCCAAAAATGGAAAATTCAGCTGCTAGCTAACAAAGAAGCTAGGGCCACAACAGAGAGCAAGGGCTCCCATCCGCAGCAGGAAGACCAGAGTGGTTTCTGTGAAGGAGGGTCGCATTCTGGCATTTCCCAACCTCCACACACCCAGCTGTTGGGCCCCAGAGCCATTTTGGTCTTTCGAGTAAGCCAGGCCCATCTCCTGGCTCTGTAAACAGTGCCTGCTCTCTCCTGCCTTTTCAGCTAGAGCAGCAGAACACTCCACGCCACTGGGGCCTGGATTGTTTGGTAACAATAGAGGGAACATTAAACAAGGTTGAAGACGGGAAGTGAATCACCGCATTCTCAAAAGGCTCCTTAGAAGGAGCAGAAGTTGGGGCCGGGGGAGGCTCGGGAGGTTGGGACTACTCGCAGGGCCTGGCAGAATGGAAGAAAGGGTTCCCGGGTGTTCCCTTCTTACCCCACAACAGGGAGCCCACAAACTGCCTGGCTGTGACCAGGGAGCCTCTTTATGAGTCAGGCAAGATCAAGTTCCTGAGTCACCCGGCCACTTCTGGAGATCTCTCGGGTGTTTCTGTTCCCTGCGTCAGGCAGGAGGGGGATGGGGTGGGAAAGGAGTAGTTCTCCCCCAAACACTGACCCAACTCTGTCTCCTCACCCCTTAAAATGTCTGAACTTGAGACTAGGTGGCTGCTGGCTCTCACCACAGAAGGAATGGGCTTATTCTCTCTCCCTGACTCAGAGCATCACTTGCTTAAATGCAGATGTTCCAACAACAGCAAGGCAGATCATAGCTGGGCATGACTAGAGGTTGCAGCTAAGTGTCTGAAAGAAGTGTCCTCCCCTGCCTCATCCCTAGTCTACCCTGGCTACCCTGGTGTCATGGCCCAGACACCTCCAGCAGCACACTTACCTCCATGCATTAGTTCTACTGACTGGCCACCTGCCCCAAGCCTGAACAGCATCTCTAAAATATAATCTCTGCAAGGACTTTGTCCTGTTTTACTCGAGTAGTGTGTGGGGTACGTGCAGGAGCACACGCTCTGCCACTCCAAGCATCTGCAAGGACAGTGCTTGATCAGCCGGCCGGTATTTATTGAGGGCCTACGATATGCCAGGCACTTGGTGAGTACCTCAGTTTTCGTAACTTTGCAAAGGATCAAAGACTAATGAACCAAACTAGGAAACATGTGAGGTTCTGTGTGCGAGAAGAGCAGGGCCTAGGGCACCCCACGGTTTGTGTGGATCTGTCCTAATTCCTGCTTTACAGGCTCTTTTCACAATGCTATAGCTTTTCCCGCACCTGCCTCACCTTCATGAAGGAGGTTAACATCAACCAGTTGCTTCCTATAAGCGAGTTCTTTGCTAAGCACTTTATATTTATATACTTTGATCCTATAGGACAGAGCCTCGTTTTCCAAAAGAAGACAATGAAACTCAGAGAGGTTAAGATTATTCCATGAGGTCACACAGCAAGCAGGAGAGAAGAGTTAAACTCTGTACTCCAAGCACAAAAGCCCAGGGTCGTCCCAGGGTTGTGCTGTTGCCCTGCACACCCACGTGCCTTGAGAACAAGGTGGAAACAAGGTGCTTCATCCCCCAGGCCCATTTTCCTCACCGGGAAAAACTGGGAAGACTGTCACAAGGGTAATGTGAGATGTGACATGTGAAGGTCCTTCATACATGGAGAAGTGCCACACAAATGTAAGGCATCATCTATCACCTTCCATTCATGTGCTGGAAAATACTGCCCAACAAAGCTGCTGATCGCCCATCCCTGAATTTTTAATTTATTTCTGGAACAAGTCGCTGTGAGATGTGAGAACATTCTGGAAACATCACCTGGGGACAAAGTATGGTATCTTTTTTTTTTTTAATGGTACAAGCAGCTTTGCGTACAGGCAGAGACAGTAACAATTTCCTTCTCAAGCTTACCAAATTTTTGACAAGTCTTCTTGACACTCCCATCCTCACAGATTATGAAAGTGAAGGTCTAAAGCAGTTACCTGGGTTTCCCAAGTCCCAGTTCTGCTACTAGTGACTGTACGTGAGTGACTCCCACTCTCTGAGCCTCAGTCCTCATCTGTGACATGGGCAGACTGGACTAGATATGCCTGAGATCCCTTCTCTGACAATGTGACCATTTATCGGGCTCACTGGTTTTTCTCAGAGAGTTCTTTCAGGAGAATGTCACCGAACAATCGAAAAGGGAGCACATTTCCAAGCCCCCAGCAACACCACTCCTTCCTGGTGGCAAATGCCCAAACGCCAGCAACATAACTCGCGTGGTAAATTCCCATCCCCCTTGTGCGCATGGTTTCATGAGGATGAGGAATCCACGAGGTTAACTTCCTGCCTGCACTCCACCCCCTCTCACGCAATGCTGTGAGCAGGAATCACGGTTCTGCAGAAATGCAGCTCTGAGATCCCATCTCCACACCTGGCCACGGAAGAATCAAGGGTAGGGAAGGCATATCTGCTGTCATTCTCTACAGAGTCAAAAACAGCATCAGGCCCTGAAAAGACTGTGGAAGGCGAGACTTCAACATATTTGCAAAGAAGGCAGAGTTCCAAAAGCACCACATCTCTACCATGCAGGATGGGGTGCCAATACCTGACAGAATCACATGAGCAAATCAACTCCTGGCTGTGACCCAAAGTACATCCTGTACAATTCCATTAATACAAAATTTTAAGAAATATGAACTAACATATAGTGACAGAAAGCAGATGAGAGATTGTCTGGGGACTGGGAGCAGGAGGCAAACAGGAGGGCATAATTATAAAGGGTCAGGAGAAACTTTTGAGGATGATGGATATGTTCATTCTCTTGGTTGTGGTGATAGTCTCATGGAGTATACATATGTCAAACCCATGAAACTGTACACTTTCAATTGCACCATTTATTGTACGTTGATTATACCTCAAAAAAAAAAAAAAAAAAAAAGACCTCCCTAAACTCTGATGGAAAAGTTATCAGAAGTCTGATTTTGAAATGCAGCAAAGCAAGCAAAAGGCCCAGACATATATTTCTCTAACAGACTATTCAAAGGTGACTTCCTCTGGCTCACTGCATGACAAACTCTAAAAAAAAAAAAAAAAAGCCAATATTAAAACATGAATGGTTGCATTATTATGTTCCAAAAATCTTTAGTGTGACAAAGACACACATTAAAGATTTCACTGAAAAAGTAGTTACGGCCTATCTGCTGCATTGGCTTAGCCATTTAGTTATGTGAAAACACGTGAATATCCTTTACTTGACATGAAAAGTACCACTCTGGCCTCACACTGCTTATAACAACTGCTTGTCAATGAATAGTCCTGAAGGGCAAAGCACCCCAGAGTGGATCACCGAATTTCAACTTGTCATTAGAAATTATCTTGTACACACAGAGGCCTCTGGCCCTTCTGCAGTGGCACCGGGACTGGGCCACAGGCTGCTGTGCCCGGAGATCTGGTCTGGCCAAGAATGATCCACTGAGCAAAGGGACATGGCGTGGAGAGTGAGGAGGGTGTTCAAACCCAGGAGAGAACTGCTGGCTGTGCCAGATCCTGAGCTCTCGCCTGCACACGAGTGCATGCCCTTGTGTTGCATTTCGACACGGTGGGCCCACCTGGTGAACCCCATGTGCCCATTCAGAGCATCGTAAGACTATTCTGTACGCTTTTTCATTGCCCTTAAATTTCGAGGTCATTACAGCTCGTTATTTTGCACAGTGGTTTTCAAATGTCTTAAAATGCCGGCAGCTTCTGAAGTCGCACAGGCCTCCGGATTTCCCTATTCTAGCCTCTGATTCCGAAACAAACCAGATGTCAATTCTTTGTCCATCACGAAGCCTAAATTTGGGGTAGAAGTGTGAGTATCGGGGGACATCATTTGAAAACCTCTTATCTAGGACATGGTACAGAAAAAAGCACTTAACATACTTAAGACTGACACTGAGGGAAGCAAAGGTCAGGGGCAGCATTAACAAGGTAAAAAATAGGGTGTCGCCATTCCTGACGAAAATTCTTTCTAACCCATGGTGATTTGTCCTCCAAAGTACTGCAAAAAGACCTAGCTTATTGCCAACCTAGCCCCGGGGTCCAGTGTTTCGAGTACAATTCTACACAAACCATGAAGGTTCAGTAAACATTTACAGATGGTGATGAATTCCTACTTCTGGCTGGGTACATGGGGGAGGGGGGAACCCTAGCTATTTAACATTTGAATGCTGATAGTCCTGAACAATGAGGGGGAAAAGGGACACAGAAGAAAACATACAAGAGGAAATTAAAAATTGAACAGTTTAGGATAGTGGATAAGAGAGCTTCGGAAGCTAACTACCTCATTGCCCAGCTGTGTGGCTTTGAGCAACTTACTCAAGCTCCCTGTGCCTGAGTGGCCTCAAACCACCTTACAGGCAAGTATCATTATCCCTAATTTAAAATTCATGGTGCAGGAGACCAGAAAATGTGACATTTCACAGCATCAAGAGCAGACCATTTAAGAGCTACTGGCCCTCCCACTCCCCCCAGGCAAACTGAGTCTGTTTAATCAGAGTTGTACTGGCTTTTCTGGGGGTACCTGACCCCAAGTTCAGCTGCCAGAGGATACAAATAAGCTAGTATCTGCTGGGAGCCCATCAGAAATAAGAGCCATGGACTGGAAAAGGTTTAAGGCCCAGGAGTCTAGTGGGTGTGCAGGAGGCAGCCTCAAGGGAATTGGACTTTCTAGATAATGAAGACCAGCTTAGAGGTCATCTAACCCGACAACCACAAGATGCAGAGTGCGATTAGGAAGTTCTGCGATGTACACAGCTGAATGTAGTCTGTTCCTCAGTGACTTCCGCCTTCCAATCCTAGTGACCTTACAGAACAAGTGTCTCTAGCTGGGATCCCTCTGCTCCAGCTTCGATGTCCCCGGTTCTTTCCTTAATTGAGGGCAATCTCTTGGGGATTTCTGCTGTGTTAAGCCGATATCGAGCTAAATTTTCAGGGCCTTAAGAACTGGACCCTAGGTCCTCTCCCCCCATATTCCCTCTTGATATTCCTCTTATTGCATCTTTCTTGGTAATAATCCCAGGGAAGAGAGTGTGGAACCACAATAGCACGAAATGGAGTCTATCAGCTCATCCTAAAAATGTACACAGAAAACACAGCATAACAGTGAAAGTGCTTTGAACATAACAGGTGCTTAATAAATATTTATTGTACGATTGAGTGCTCAATTGAAGCCAAGTCAGGCTCCTCTCTCCTCTTTCCCACCTCATTCGTGGTCAATCTGGGCAACTTCCGTAAGGAACTTCCCGTTGCCGGAATTCGGAGACACAGAAGACAGTCACCAATTAATGTGGTCTGGGCCGGAGGTCAAAAACAGGCAGCGGCCCACAGATGTTGTGCTTGGCCAGCACGGTGTTTTTAAATTTTTTAAATCAGTTGCCAACTTTTAAAAGCTGGGAGATTTCATATGTAAATCGAGATGTTTGGCTTCTCTTGTAAAAAAAAAAAAAAATCAGAAGATCTGGCAACAGTTGGCCACCAGCTGATGCCGAGTTGCCCCTTTAGAATGGGAGCAAATCCTCGGTCCTGCTCTTCCCACACTCCGCCTGTCCCTGTGAGCATCTGAGCTTGCACCTCGAGCCTACGCTTCCAGTGATGACACAAAATGGAACCCGAAGGACCAGGGACTGGCCTTTATAGGGCAGCCACACGTCCGTTTGTGTAGAATGGTTCAATTCACACGGATCGTCCTGGTGTCATCATTAATGGCATCCCCATTTCACTCTCAGAGTCCTGGTTGTCATGGAGAATTGTACAGATGCTCTGACCCTCTGCCGGCTCCAGTCCCACCTGGCTGACCCCAAGGGTCCTATACCCAAAGCCCTCAGAAAGAAGGCCACCTGCTCTCTACACAGCTTCCCAACCTGCGGATTTCAAACTTCTAGTCGAGTTCACTCCACAAAGAACACCTTCAAACACTGCAGAATAGCCAGGACTGCCTGGAACACTTGACGTAGGCAGAGGTCCAGAGAGAAAGAGGGCTGGGGAGAAGGAAGAACAGAGAGAAAGGAGTCTAATTCCTAATCCTACCTCCAGGTACATTTCTCCTGTCTGAAGTCAAAGAGAGAACTAAGGCTACCCTACCCTTTACCCTTGCTTTCAGTGGGGACTAGGGAAGAAGAGAGGGTGGTGGCTTTTATGGTGAAACAAGTCATCAATTTGTATTTATTGTTTCTTCCAGAACCTTCCACCCGCTTGGATCAAACACATTCACTTGTCAGACCCATGCCTGCAGACCGACAGATTTACTGAAACTTTAACTGAGTGAAGATGGGTCAGGGTTAATAACAACAACAACAACAAATCTAGATGGCCAACATTTTGGGAGTCTTTTCAGCATAGCCAGGGCAGTACCTCGCTTGAGAGGAGATGCTGGGCAAAAGCACAGCCAAGGGAAGGAAAACAGGTAATGCAGCTGCTTTTCATACCAAATGCCAACAATTCTTAAGGATTCCCTAATGCTCCTGAATTCGAACCTGGACCAATAGGAGAGCTTTACACTTAACCCTACAGAGTATTCCCTTCTGAATCTTTAAAGAGTTAAAGGCCAGGCAGGCAATGACTGAGAGAATGGCCCCTTTCCCTAATAAAAATCTAGCAAGGGCAGACAGTGTGCAAGAGGAGAAAGGCGAGGCAGGAAATCGAGTATTGCTGTCCTGACATTTTATAAGAAAATCTGACATAACTGGATATCATAGGGCAACTGAGGCTTATTTTTTTCCCTCTAATGTGAGCAAACAAGAAAATCTGCTTTTTCAAATCTTTAAGGTGCATGTGAACTTCAGTCTCTAACCTTCCTCTTCTCCAAAGTGAGCACGTCACACAAGAATCGCTGTAGCCACAATCTGTTTTTAAGTTTCCTTTGGTAGCTGCCTCAGATATGTCCAAGCCCATTTCATTGGGCAATAGAGAGCTAATATAACGCACAATCTGTGTCTAAATGGGTTCCCAGCACTTCAGTCTCTCGAAGGTAATTTTGTAAACAGTCACAGGGAAGGGCTTTTGCTTTGAAGTGGGCAGGGAATAAACTGCAGTTGCTTAATCACTGATTAAATTCCACAAAAGGGATGAAGAGAAAATACATCAAAAGAAGTTACATTTTATATCTTTCTGATCAAGTCAACCAACAGCTCTGGTTAGAAGAGTTAATGGGATGGAGTTTTAATGTCTTGGAGGGAGGGGAGGAGTTGAAGGGTATTTATAAATTCTTAGCTGGCCTTTGGCCAGGGCTGCTTTTATTGATCTAGACAAACAAATTATGATGGCCTGACATGACTTGTATATACAAACAGCCATGTGAAAACAGTCATAGGCCTAACTGAGGGAGACTAAGAAATCAAAGGACAGGACAGGACAGCCAGTGCTAACGAAAACACCCTGACCCACAGAGCAGCATTCCAGCAGCTGCCCGAGAGGCTGAGCAGGGGCTTTTCCTTGGGGGGGGGGGGGGGTGTTTACTTACACAGATGAGTTTAGCTCCCCTGGGAGCCAATTGTCCCAGGGAACCACTCGGTGCAGCCCTGATTGGAAAGAACTTACAGTGACCCTTGCCAGCAAGCTCTCCCTGCACACTCTGCTGCAAAGGCAGGCTGGACCCTGATGTCAGGTGGGGGAAGCAAGGTCCCAGGGACAAAAACTGAGGAGAGGCCATGAGCAACACCTCGGCTTCACCCATACAAGGGGTTCCCTATGGGAACAATGACTTCCTGACACCCCAGCCATCCACATATCCTCACCGAGAGAAGGACGAAGCCTAACAACTTTTAATAACTCTTTGGCCAGCAACACCATGGACAGACGGGGAGACCAGCCATAGAGAAGGGACGTGTTCCTAATGTGGGGCTTCTGAGGCCCCATCAACTCTGCTTCCTAGCATACCAGCTCGGAGCTGCCTTTTCTGACATTTGCCCAGGCTGCAGGCACTTTGTGTTTGTGAATTTGGGAGTTCACAGAGCAGATGGCAGATGACAGAGACAACACAGTCCTTCCTAGGAGAGTCCTGACCCCTAACAGCTCCCGTATTCTGTCACACAGAGAGGAAAGCCCTGGCAATATCCAGAGAGGAGAAATCCAAAGGGAGAATAGTATTTTACAAGCTTGTTCCAAACTCTTCGACAAAGACGACATTTTGACCCATCTTTCTGATCTCCACTGGCATTCTGGCCAGATTACCAAGAAAAATTAGACTTGAGAGAAATAATCAACCCCAAATAAAACTCGTCATGGCTAAAATCGCACACCTGAAACATGTTGAAGATAAAAAGCAGACTGAAGAATCCCATTTTCTTGGCAACATTAAAAACTGCAAAACTGACCCGGGGGAAAAATAAACCTCGGAGAAAGAAGTTCAACACACACAAAAAAACTGAAGCAGCTAAAATTGCAGGCAATGAAAGTCACTGACTAAAAATTGATAGAAAAAAACCCCCAGTAACTCAGATATGTAAAATTTACCCAGGAAAATTGAGCTTGGTGGAAATAATGGCATGAAGGAAAATTTCAAAAGGACAGAAGTTAAAATCAGTGCCACCAGAAAGCAAGCAAACAAAAGCAGAAGCAAGTTTTGTTGCAAAGTAAACATGTAAAACAACTGGTGTTAATGAAAACTTCAGTTCAAAGAAAATGAAATAGGAAAAACACAGGAAGGGTTTAACTGTGTGGTACCCAGAAAACGGCTGAGGTATTAAATTGACTTGCAGTTTAAAATAGTAAAAACTAAAAATGTCCTAGAGTTTTTCAGAAAAGGTAGTCAAAGGTCAAGCCCAGGAAACTGCCACAAAAGCAGTCAGATTTGTCACTTTACCTCTCAGTTTCCCTGAAAAGGGCACAGGAACACTACCTTCTATTGGGCACTTGTGATGGGCACCATGGACAGCTAGGACCTAGTATGAGGAGCAGACGAGGTGCGAAAAATGTCCCCCGGTTCCAGCTGGGGCACTGAATTGAACTTAGGTAGGTGGCTGCCTCTCTCACTTTGGGAACACACACGATATTGTAAAATGGAAAATGTACCAGACAGGCTGGGGAACCCTATGAGACCACAGTGCTGGGCCCACGTGGAGGACATGGTGACCTCCAATTCTCTGCCCTGAAGGGGAAGTGGAAGGCTGGGGAAGGAAGGCAGTGAAGGATTTTCGCCTTTCTCTGTATGTTCCAAATTCTCTACAATAAGCATACATTTGTGATCTAGGTGTGTGTGTGTGTTGGGGAGGGGGGAGCATTAAAGAAAAAAGTCAAAATACTTGCTCTGAATATGGAATATGGAAAAATAACTGCTCTGGAATGTATTTACTCACATGAAAGGTCCAGATGCCCCGGGTAGCTCAAGGTGCACAAACTTGACTATTTATTTGCAATTAAGCATGGGGGTGGGGTCGACTTTTAAGTCAAAGGAAATAATTTGTAATCCTGGAATTTCAGTTTGGGCACGCAGGTGGGTTTGCTTCCTCTGAAGTCACTCCCCCGACTATTCAGGCTTCTCCCAAATGTTGATCATTTACTTTGATGATTCAAACACATTCCAAAGGGGTTGTTTGGTTTTGTGAACAATACACTACAAAATCCTGACTGGGGAGGACACAAACAGATTTTTAAAAGAGTAAATATCTGTGAGAAGGAAGAGAGAAGAATAGGAAGGGGCAGGGGTAACAAACAGGAGGCCTTCAACAGTCTTTTTTTTTTTTTTTTTTTTTTGGTAAAGAAATAAGACATTACAGATATCTGAAGTGAATATGGAAAAATACTAACATTTATTAAATTTGTGGAAGGTCTGTGGGCAAGTTACAATTTACCTGTAACATATATGTTTCGAATGTTTATAATACAATAAAAACACACACAAGATCCCAACGAGGATAGCCCAGGGCAGGGAACTGCTTCTGGCATCTTGGAGAAGAAGGGTGTCTGAATCAGCAGAGCCAGCTGAGAAAATCAAATTCTAAAGTTCTTTGGTATGTAAATACATAGGAAATTCCTAGCCTAAGAGTATATACAGCAACATATTAACTTGTTACTGTAGGGGGGAAAAAAGTCATTAAAAAAAAAAAAAATGAGGGGAAGGGAAAATAAAAACTTTTAGCGAGGGCCTACTTAGTCCCAGATACTTTACAAGGAGCTTCTGTTATTACATCAGCCCATCTAATCTTAACAATGAATAAAGGTGTTGTGACCCCCTCCTTTTCCAGAGGAGGATAGTGAATTTCTAAGAGGCAAAGCCACTGGCAAGGTCACACGGCCAGTCAGGAGGGCTGTGAGAGAGGCAGTGGGGGGCCTGGGGGCTGCCTCCTGGACTTCCAACATAGGGAGGGAGCCCCGGAGTGAGAGGAACCCACTGAGGTCAATCTTTCTTACCCTCAGTGGCTTCACGCCCTCTTCCATACCAATCTGTCTGCCACCATCACAGAGCCAGAGTCCAGACTGCCAAGCCAGGAGACAGACAAGGAACCTTCCCAAAACACAGCACGTCTCTTCCGTCTCATTTCCTACTGCTGTAAAACCAGGCCAGCTCTGTGGCCAGAACCTCTCCGGCTTCCATGCCACTCTCTTAGGACAGTGCCACCTAGGACACATCTCCCCCAGCAGGAAACTGGGAGGCTCTGAAGGGCAGGTGGCTTGGGTTCCAATCTCATCACCATGCCTCACGGGCTCATGGGCTCATTAAACTTAACCTCTTTAAACCTCAGTTTCCTCGTCTGCAAAATAAAGGTATTACTATTCCATCTCACATGGTTACTATGAGTGTTCGGTGCAATCACACACCCACAGCTCTTAGAGCAGGGCCTGGCATAGTCACTCGCAAATATTTATCATCAGTTCTTAACAACTCCATGTAAATACAGCTCTTCTCACTACCTGGACTTCAGATCCTTTGACAGCAGTCATGCCTTTCGTAGTTTCAGCCCACTTCCGCCACAGCACCAGCACGTGGTGTCAGAGAGGGAAGAAAAGAAGCCAAGAGGCTGGGGTTGTGTCCACCCAAGAAAGAGTTGTGCTATTTGAGGGAAGGGTCGCTACGAGTCCTTTAAGAGACCCTGTTAGTAAGGAAAACATGGAGGCAAGGGCTAGGAACTCTCAGTAGTGGGTTTTCTTAGTGCTGTTTTGCCAGCTTGGAGTCTGTGTGCCACATGGGGAACTGACGCCACGAGGCTTCACCCCAAATGGGTCAGAGACAACAGCATCTCAAAGGCCTCTGACGGCTCAGTGACATCTTAAAGCCCCAGTTCCTCTGAGCTGAGGGAGTCACAGGAAGAGCTCCTGCTGCAAACATCTAAACACTGACACACATTCACTGCTAATTAACCACAGGCCGATTTCACTCACAGAACAGCAGATCCTAAATATGCTGGGGCTTGGCTTGGGGTGAGCTTTGGGAATAACCACGCTCCTTAACGGGAGGGAGAAACCACTGCTTTCTCCTTTAACCAGCATGACATGCGGTACCCACCAACACATCGGAACCCGGAGCGCACGGAAAAGGCCGACTCTGACCAGATTGTTCCCTTTCCCTTCTCTTAAAAGGAGCAGCACTTTAGACATGAGCACAGCTCAAGTACTAAACGCGAAAGGCTCAAGCAGACAAGCGGCACCAGGAGGCAGGGGCAGTGGCAGCCTGAGCACTGAGGCATGGGCTCTGGCCCCAGCTCTGGACTCCCTGGCTGTGTGACTGTGCAAGGCGCTTACTCTCCCTGAACCTCTCTGTTGCCTCATTCAGAAAATGAGGTTAGAAGAGATCATTCCAGAGGTCACTGGCAGTTTTTAAGTTGTTGGGAAAGTGCTCTCTTCTGGGAGATATTTGAGTCTGTCTTACTCTCCCAAAATCGCAGGCTTGAGTTAAAACTAAAGCAACTCTTGGGTGCCCCCTCCCCATCCATCTGCTTCTGCTAGAATTTTGTGTGCTGGTCCCCGAAAAGTCCTCTCAACCCTTTTCTAATTTGTAGTTAATTACAAGAAACTGCACTTACATTCATTTTGGGGTTCATAAATGGAAAATACTAATGACTTTGTAAATTAATTTCAGATTTGGCTCCATAATTTCTGGCAGTAAGACTATATTTTGTTTTCCTTCTCATTGTTTTTAGAGGCAAATGGAAACACAGCCCACCCCCAAAAAATGCATTAAAAATTCCAATTAAGTTTTTCTGGAAAAAAAAATATATAATATTGGCATCTGGGGCAAACTTATATTAGTGTAGATTATAACTATAAGCCTGAAAGTGCCAAAATGGGCCCATTGGGACACAGTTTTCCTCTGGCAAGAAGACAGATAAAAGGTCTGGAAGGGCTTTTCCCATTTCTACCGGCAGCTCAGCAATGCCACCAAGTTCACCCTTCCATAAAGTCCGACCGTCAGGGACGTGCCAGGAGAGGAAGTGCAGACCCCTCACCAGTGACGCTATCCATGGTCTCCGCTACCGTGCCTAGGCAACTGCACTCTATCCTGGGTGTGACACTGGATAGGCCATAAATGAGTTGGATCAGCATTTAGAGGCGAGTAACCAAGAGCGGGAGGAGGTGTAATATCTAGGTCAGAGAAGAAACAGATGAGGAAGCTGATGATGCTTTGTAGGGAGGAGAAAAGTTTGAGGAGATACGGCAGCATGTCCCAAAGGACAGAAGACTGAATGGTGAGCTGTTCTAAAAGGTGGACCGGAAGTTATAGGGAGGCTGATTTTCGAGGAGTTTATCAGAAAGGAGAGAAAATTACAATGGGCTGCCTCAGGGTGGCGAGTGGAAAGTGTTGGCAGCTTTTTGATGATGGAAAAAAAGCCTGTCTTACATCAAAGTCATGCTTCTCGGTTATTCAGTACTATTAAGCATGACGCCTCAGTTGATTCACACAACATTTCTGCAAGTACAACAACCCAAACCTATTTGTGAGTTAATTTTCCTCAATATGGTCACAGAGGCTCAGATAGTTGGTGCCATCCCCCAAGTCACACGGCTAATAAATGCAGGTGCAGGGACTTGAATCCAGGCCTTCTACTCAGGGTTTTTCCCCCATAATTTCTCTCACTCCAGAGCCACAGAACCCCTGTCTCTCAAATTAGAAGGCAGGGCTCAGGAGTCTACCTTCTCAATCACTCGCAAGGAGCACAAAGTTTAGCACAAGGTCCATCCTAGTCCAGCTCCATTTTGCCTATGAAGAGGCATGCAGGTTCCCAGAGGGTGGGGCTGGAGCAAACACCAAGCAGTGTAAATGTGCCTTGATCTTCCATCTCAGGAAAGGGTGAACAGTGAAGCTGTGTTTCTCAAAGCCTCCTGGCAGGGCTGGCAGGGACAGAGTCATTCACTCAGCAAGTGTTTAATTTCAGTATCCACTTCCTGTGAAGTACTGTGAGGTCAGGCTGAGGTTCCCAGCATGGGAACTTGACGTTCAGACAGGGAGATGAGATGTACCCTCAAGGAGACATAGTCTATACAGCTGACCTCTCTGGGACTCGGTTTCCCCTCTATAAAGTGAATGGTTTGCTATTCTCCAGGATACTTTCCTGTCATGAAGTCCTATGTCTCCACAGTGTAGGACCTCTCAGAAGATCATCAATTTAGACTGGATTCTCTGCAGGTTGGCTTAGGCTGTCAGTTTCATGGAGGATGACAACTCCAACTTAGGGAGGACCACATACTGAGCTTGCCCCACATAATGAGGGAAGAAAAGCAGATAGGAGGGAAAAGAGACGCCTGGATGGGGCTCACACACATTTCATCTCTCTTAGCCAGGCAGTCTCCTACAGACGCTCTGTCTCCTGGACAGGGGGCGGGTTTCTGAAAAGTGTGGGCTGGCAGCCCCTTTCCCCATTTTACAGTTGGTAAAACTGAAGACCAGACAAGGCCTCATAAGAAGGTACTAGGGCAAACTGGGCTTCATTTGGGGACCAGTACTGGACTCCTGTCACAGGCCATGCATGAGGTATAGCGGTTAAGCCAGGGCTCTGGAGAAACAAGCCAGGATTGAAATCCCAGCTCTACCCAAGTTGTGCGACTTCAGAAAGTTAACATGTCTCTGTGTTTGTTTCCTCCCTTTACGACAGGACTGGGAGGGATCCCTGAAGTAGACTGCGACTAGCATCCCATGCAGTGCCCGGCATGCAGACGTCAGCCACTATTCAACATCCGGTAGCATTGTGATTACGCTTAAATATAAACTAAAGCAAACACACTGCAAACAAAACCAAAAACATCTAAGAATGTAGCTCAATCCCTAGCAAATAGAAGGAGCTCAACGACTGGCTACTGACTAGACAGACAAATGAGTCAAAACACTTAGTTCTAAGGTCCTTTATCTCCCATTTAGTAGTCATTTGACCTCTTGCAAGAGATCTCCACTCTGAGCCTCAGCTTCCTACTATGTAAAATGCAGAAAATGCTCATACTTCAGAGGGCTGAGCAGAATCCTCAGAGTTAAAAGGTAATAGCACACAGGACAAGGAAACACAAATCATTTTTGCCCAAAGCACGTATTCAATAAACATTTGGTGAGTGCATGCACGTATGCGTCCAAGGACTTGCTCAATCCCAGCCTCCCCGAATTCTTGGGTTTTCCCCCAGCAGAAAGTCTCGGCAGCTCGGAGCCCCATGAAGTACGTAACATTCCCAGGTGGCAGGGGGAGCAGGGCTCAGCTCACTAGCCTCTACAATTGTCATTCGTCACTGGCTCCCCACCCCCACCACGTACTTCCACTAGCTATCACTAGCCTGGCCTCCTGATGGCTCAGAGTCCGACTTTCAGAAAAAAATCTATGATCAGAAGGAATGTTATTTTTACACACACATTGCCTCGACCAAGGCGGGCCCAGGCCTTCTGTCCCAAGCCTTTGTTGAACAGGCCTGCCACTGTGCCCCTCTTGTACCCTGAAGCTTTCCTTGAGTACTTGGCTTAAGTACTCAAGTTTTCAAATTTTCTTTCCCTGTGTAGAGTCATCTGGCCCTACTCCAAATTCCAACCTTACCTCTGACTTTGTGGTTTTGGGAAAGTTACTTGGCCACTCTGAGCCTCTTCTACCTCATTTTCTGTTGAAGCTATTGTGAGAATTTGATGCAATAACAAAGACAGAATGTCTGGCACAGTGCCTGGAACACAACAGACCTCTGGCAAATGCAAGACCTCCCCTGTTCCTAGTGGCGAGAGGTCCCGGACCCTAGTCCCACTCTGCTCCTCACTGGCTATGTAACCCAAACTGTAATGGCTGAAAAATAACTGCTAGAAATTTACTACTGGCAGAAAAATTACTGCTTGGCTATGCCCATGAAATCATGGCTATGTCCATAGAAATATAGGCTGTTACCCATAAGAATATAACATTCTAAACAAGCTTTCTGCTTCTGTAATTTGCTTACGCACCTGACCTGTGAGTTGACAGGTAATGAATAAAAGAAAGATAGACTTTGTGTTTAGACAGAATCAAGAATGGGATTTTGGGCTTAAAAACCCTGTACCTCTACATTTCGGGGCTGCTTAATTTGGGGTCTGCTTACCCCTGGCAGACCCGGCTGGCTAAATAAAGAGTGCTTCCTATAACTCGTGGAGTTCCGGTGGTCCGTGTGTCTTTCAGGGGCTGGCGGCTACAACAAAACGAGTCAAAGTCCCTGTGAGCACAAGTATTCCTCCTCTGAAATGCAGATGCCATTAGTCGACCTAACAAATAAATCCTAGAACTGTGTTGTCCAATATGGCAGCCACCAGTTACATGTGACTACTGAGCTATTGAAATGTGGCCGGTCCGAATGCAAGTCTAGAGAGCACACTGATTTCAAAGACTTCTGATGAAAGCAGGATGTAAAATATCTCATTAACAACTTTCATATTGAGTACATGCTATACGATAATGTTTGAGGGTATAGTGTGTTAAATAAAATATACTAAAAGTTAATTTCACTTTTTTTTTTTTTTTTTTTACATTTTAACATGACAAGCAGAAAATTTCAAATATATACGGAGCTTGCATAATATTTCTATCAGGCAACACTGCTCTAGGATAGCAAATAATCAAGTTCCTGTGGGCATTGACCTCTCCCCATGTAGACTTCAGCTCCTAAGAGAGGATTCATGTCTTTTTCCCCCTTAGTACTTAACACACACAGTGCTAAAGGTGCATAACAAAATACTCTTAGGGATCTCATGAATAAAACCTTAAGGTTTTAGATGTGATCAAGTAGTCACTATGCACCAGGATCCATGTTGGTCTGTAAAAATATACACCAGCTCATTTAATCCTTCCAAGACCCCAGGAGGTATATTTCACTCCCTGAATTTTACAGAGAAGAAAACTGAGGTTCAGAATGGTTGAATGACTAGCCCAAGGCTACTAGATGGTCAGAAGCAATGGCTGGGATCCAAACCCAGGCCATTCTGATTCCAATTCCAGAAGACAAAGCATGCAGCTCAGACCACACTCCTTGTTCACTTGAAGCCTCTAAATCAGACATCCTAGAAGATCGCCAGCCCCAGCAGGCTCTGCTTCCTACCCCTGCCCCACCAACACCACCAAAGGATTTCCCAGCAAGTCAGAAATGACACACCACAAAAGGGAGTCCATGTATAACCCTATCCACATCTGGCCCAGGCTCAGTCAGCTCAGAATTAGTCACATTTTAAAAAGGGTATGTGAGAGGGAAGGTGAATTCTATTTTCTTGCCTATGAACTTGGCCAGGGTGCATGCAGGCAGGAACCTGGAAATAAGGAACCAGTGAACAGCAAAAGGCCTGATAAGATTCTACCCCCTTCACCCTTCCCCCCACCACACACCCCCAGAGGAACTCAGCAAGGATAAGTATTACCAAGTTTCCAGAAGCTCAGCTTTTCCTGACTTTTAAAAATTGCTTCCATGCCGCTCCCAGCCCACACTGTTCCTTGGGCTCTGGCTGTCCACTCCAGCATAGGCGCAGAGTGCTTTAGCATCGTGTGGAGAAGGCCCTGAGCTCAACACAGAATAGGCTGACCATAGTAGGTATTGCTGGATGGGTGGATGAGTAGAGAGATGTACAAACAAGTGAAACCTTAAAGGAACAGAAGACACAGCCAGGCATCTTAAGGACTCACCAGTCAGGGTACAAAGAATGTGAAAAAGGAAAGGACAGTGCAAGAATTACTTGCCAAATGAGTATCATCTGTGAAAAGGAGAAAGGAGACAGAAGTGAAGGACCCTCCCTTTTGTCTAACCCATCCAAGTTTTCAGGTAGAAGAAGGCTGCCTGCACATTGAGCTCGGCCAAAGGACAAGTCAGGGTGGGCTTCAAGGAGGAGGACAAGCCTGTAGGAGCAACAGGATTCAGACAGGGATGGTGGACATTCTGATGGTTGCTTGTCTCAAGCCAGTCATTAACCTCTCAACCTCTTAGTTTCCCTTCTTAAAAGGGGGAAGGACAGCAGGCAGAGAGGGAGGAGACAGAGAAAAACAAAACGCCTGGTAGACAGTTCACATTCGACCTCAGACAGGGTAAATATTTGTTCATCCATTCATGGCCTGGCTCTGGTGATTGCCCTCAGTTTGGGCCACCTGGGTTTATGCTGGTGTCTGGTCTTGATTTGAGGCCCGAGGCAGCCAGTATTTAGCCCATGGCACAGAGTCCAGCCCTACACCTTGTCTGTCTGGGAACTAAATGGATCCCAATTGATGGCAGTGGAAAAACTGACCACCATGATGACCCTGCTGCTCATGCCAAGACACCAGAGAGTCTCAGTATGAGCCGCCCGCTAATGAGTGCCCACCCCGTGCAGGGACATCCGAGTGTGTGTGCCTGTGTGGGGCATGTTTACCTGAACCCCACCAAGAAGCTAAAACAGAGGCATGCTGGGCCCCCATTTCACGAATGAGGACACTGAGGCTCAGCAAGGCCCCACAATTTACACACAGCTACACAAAAGGCAAACTGGAACCAGACCTGCCACATTCGATCTTGCACTCTCCCACACTAACACAGAGCTGAGGAAAATACTTTTATCCAACAAAGATTTACTGAAGGCCTACTGGGTGCCAGGAACTGCCCGAGGCACTGGGGATCTAGCCACGGACAGGACAGTCCCCATCCTCTGGGAGCTGGCATTCCATGTCAGGAGACTGGCCCTAAACACACAATCTAAAATGAATATGAAAGTTCAGTGGGTGATACAGGTTTAACGTCTGAGGTGGGAAGTTTGAGCAGGGTCAGACACTACGGCCACTTTAGTGAAGGTCTGTAGTCACCGTCAGGAAGCATATTTAAAATGCATGTTCCCAGACCACACCCTGGATTTCCGTTAGGAGTCTGGGGAGAAGCCGGGAAATCTACATCTAGTATTGGGCTAGATCCGCAGCCTTGAGTCCAGGCACAGAGCTCTGGCCTTGCCTTATATATGAAGCGATAATGGACAAGAATCTCAACTCGCCTCAAATCCTTTCATCCAGGAAATGGGCATGACACCTGGCCTGACCTACCTCGCAGGGTGGTGCTGAGATGCCAAGGAAGCTATGAAGGTAAACTGTAAAGGGCTGAACAATTGGGAGTCGTGTATATTCTTAAACCATACTGCTGCTAAGAGTGAAGTGAGCAAAAGAAAACCAAGCAACCCACTAGGGACCCAGTGGCTGCCCGTCCAGTGAACAGCTGCTCAGTGACAAATACCGCCTCCCTCCCCCACACACAGAACCCACGCTGCCAAATAAGATAACTCTTGCTCAAGCGTGGTTGCAAGGGCCTGTGTGTGGGTTTCCATGCAGTCGTCCATCCTGTGGGAACCCAGTGTGTGGGGTTCCTGGTTAGGCGAGCGGCTGCAATAAATTACCCCACCGCCAGCCGCTCCAGCCCACATGTTGCTCTTATGGTCAGCGCACTTCATCCCAGCAGTGACCTAACCCCAGCGCTAGTCAAGTCAGCAGCAGCCTCTGCTGTTATCCTCCTCACAGGCACCAGCTCACATTTCAGGCCGTTTGTTCCCCTGGGCATGACTCAGAGAGTCAGTTGTCCTAAAAAATGCTTTTCATATTTCAAATCAAAAATAAATACCACGCACTTTGGATGCAAGCCATCACAGATGTCTCTGTTGAGCTATTAAAGTGAAAAGGCCCAAGGAAGTCGAAAAAGAGGTTAATTCTGATCATCCTGTCCCTATTTCCTTAATCTATGGTGAGCTGGAAGAGGGGGCCAAGGTCAGGTCACAGGGCTCATTTCAGGTTTGAGTACTATCAGTGATGTCAGGGGTTCATGCATTCACTGGAACCAGAGAAGGTGAAAAGCAAACGCCCGAAAGGGTGATCCCACTAGAAGACATCGTGAATCTAGGAAGAGATGGGCTGTTAATAGTACCTCAGAGAAGCTCTCTGAACACAGAATGGAGCATGTCTTAATCCCTAAAGAAGGAAGATGGTTGGTTAGCAACAGAAACTACAAGGCTGAGAGGTCCAGTGGCAACCACAGCAGCATCCATGCAAGCACTGTCCAGCAGGGAGGGAGGGGCCTGTCCAGTGCACAGGGATGCACCCAGCTATTGGGGCCCAGGCCACTTAACACATTTGCTTCCCATGACTCCCTCTGCCCCTTATCCTGACCCACCCACACCTCTGACCATTTAGCTTCTTGGGTGGGGTGCCCACAAGGAGAGAACGCCCTGGTTATAACCTCACAGTGGTTATACTTTTCAATAAATAAACTAGTGGCTTGATGTGCTTTAGCTTTTTGCTAGTTAGTAGGAGCCAGCAGTTCTAACTCCGGGGCTGGCAAAATGAGGTTTCTAAATTGGTAAGGCCAGGCCCAGCTCCCAGGTAAATTCACCAAGGTCAAGGCCATCTTCTGGCCACCAGCCTTCCCCTGGCTGCCCAGATGTCACATCTTTCCTTCCAATCCCACCAGATGCACTCTCATATGGGAATAGCACTGAGAGGATTTTCAAGGTGCTCCAAAGTCACACCTAGAGGTATACTGTGAAAAACTGACATTAAAAGCTGCAACTTCACCGTTAGCCATGTTTAATTTCTATTCAAACAGGTCACGGGTAGAGGCCCTGAGCAACTATGATATTTTATAATGAGCCATTCTGATTTACAAATATTCTCATCAACCAAAAATAACCAGTAACCTTTTCTTTTTCAAATTCCCTGTGAAAGTACTCTTGTGAAAGTATTTGTCCACTTATCTTCCCCAACCGTCTAAAGATAATAGATTATTTTTTTTAAAGACAAAGGCCTCATTATGAAGTGAATTCTCACTGAAGAGATCAACAAGCTGTGTAAGCTACAAAGATGGACATTCGGTCTGGTCACTTAGACACCCCAGGACTGCCATTGCAATGTCTCCTGCAGGAGAACTAAAATCTCAAAATGGCAACAATCTATTTTCCAGTGACTTTTTTCAGTCTTATTCCACGGGGCGTCTAAAAAGTTAGAAAACAGGATATGCTATTTTCCCTGTTTCTAGACTTTTGGGACACTCTGGGATTTATTTATTATACCTTCTCACATCAGCAGTTAGATCTATCTGTTTAAATTTAGAGGTCCTCTGCCTAAAAAGAAGTCTAAGGATTATAGAAACCCACTGAGCATATTATTTGAAAACATAACTAAAAGACTGTTTCAAATGAACTTTATCCTATTTCCCAACTTTGGGGCATCCTGTATTTGAGTGCCTTATGTGCTGGACAATGAAATTACAATACTGGAAGGAGGTGATGATACCATCATAATATTAATGGCTACCGTTTAATGAGTACTTACAGTATGCCAGGACTTGTCAGTCTCTTACACATGTTACAATTTAACCTTTAAAACAAATCCAGTGAGATACTTCATCCCTCTTTTACAAATAAAGACACTAAGTCTCTGAAAGTTTAATTTTTTTCTGAAGTCCCATAATTTCCATGTGATGTGCCAGGATTTGAACCCTGGTCTGTATGACCCTAGAACCCTGTTCTTCTCTACCCCATGGTGCTGCATCTCAGGCCACAGGGAACATCACTGCTGTGTTATTCTCTCCATGAAAAAACTATATTTGTCCATGGAGCAGTTGCTTTCGTAAGACTATCAGATAAATTCTGGCTTGAAAACAAAAGTTTAAAGGCCAACTCTGCTCCTAGCTAGCTGCATGACCCTCAAAGTGCCCTCATCTCTCTAGACCTCGGTATTTTTTGACTATAACACTAGTATATATTTCCTGAGACCTCCTTTGGCTCTAAGATAAGACAAAACAACAACAACAACAAAACGACCAAGAGATCACCAACATCCATAAACCCTTAAATAGGAAGCAGCCCAAAGGATTACTGTGAGGAAAGCAGTCCTAGCTTGCTCACTCCTGAACTCTGGTAAGGAAACCATCAGAAACCAGATGCCACAGCAGGATGGAGTACAGGTAGAAGAGTGGGAAGCAATCCTCACAGCACCCCCCACCCAGGATACCTGAAGCATCCCCAAAGCCTATAGACTACTTTCTCTTCTCTAAGAAAAAAAAAAAAAGTACAACCTTCAGTTTCCTTATTTGTAAAATGAAAACGCTTCATTTTCTCATTCAACAAAGGAATGGTATATAAATCCACTAAAAGGTTAATCATTAAAAGCTTTGTAAAAAAGAAAAAGGGCATAAAGACTCTGAGATAAGGCAGATTTGGGTTAAAACTCCAGCTCAGCCACTTACTGGCTATAAGTGGTCGACTCTACTCAATCTCTGTGGGACTATGTTTCCTCACCTATAAACTTCAGACCTTAAACCAGTGCTAGAGTCTTCTGTAATGATCAAAATGTCCTCCTCTGTGATGGCTAACGTGGTAGCCACTAGCCACATGTAGCTTACTGAGGACATGAAACATGGTTAGTCTGAATGAGGAACCGGATTCTAAATTTTATTTAATTTTAACTACTTGAAATTTGAACAGCCACATGTCTATAGTAGCTATGATATTACATAACACAGCCTTCTATTGTAGGGAAAAGAGCTAAATAAGATAACATTTGTGAACTGCCTAGCATAGTAAATTCTGGAGGAAAAAATACATGAAGAGGTGGAATTCCTATCAGTGGTGATATATATGGACACATATATATGTATATACACACACACATATACATACATATATATAATTTTTAAAGCAGAATATCCTCACATCAAGGAATGGAAGCACTAGAAGCTAACAAAGAGATACATAGATATTTTAGAAAGATCTACAGAAATCAAATATTTGGGAATCATTCCCTTAAGTGCATAAACTGAATGGCTGAAAGTTTGCTGTTTTATTTTCCTCATAAATGCTATTGTCAGCAGATAAAGAGGGGCATTTTAGGCCAGGCTAGATTTTTATAACCCTAAATGCCCAGCATAAACTGCCCCATGAGCAAGCTCTCACTCCTTAACAAAACCTTCTGTTTGAGGGCAGCTTCCCGAGGCCTCCAGGGAGCTGCACACCAGCACCCAGCACGACAGAGACAGAGGCACACCCTGCCGGGGACACACTCCCAGTGGGGTGAGAGCCGCCCACGGTGCCTGGGTTTCCACGGGGTGGGTGGGCTGGCAGCAGAGGGGTCAGGAGTGCCCACCGGCTCCTGCTGGCAGCCCGCCTGCATCATACCCTGACAGGAAACGAGGAGAAGACAGCACGGGCCGTGTGGAAATCCCCACCGGGCTCCATGCCAGAGTGTGACTCAGGGGGGCTGGCCGGCCAGCTCCCTCCCACCTTCAGCCAGGACCCAGGGGGCCCGGCTGCAGGAAACAGCACAGCCTCTCTGCACATACTGACACAAAAGTCCTTAAGTATTCTGATGTTACAGATACAATCTAAAAACATGCAAGACAGAGTCCCAACACATCAAGGTAGGGGTTCAAAACCCTTGTACAACAAAACATACTTCCTCTGAAAGGAGGTCTGAGTCAAGTCCTCAAGTTGCCATTAAGTCTAAGAAATCCATTTTACCTTTCCAGGCCCAACTCCTTGCCTACAGGATACAGGGGCACATTTGGGAGAGACTCTCATCCTCTCCAGGAGGTGCTCCCAGGCAATCCCAGTCCGTAGTACCTCCTGCCTCCTCTCTGCCTATCTGCCCTTTCTATACCACCGTGTGACAAGTACTAGTCTTAGCCCTGCCTGTGATGTGAACCATCCTAAACACAGACATTTTGCCAGTTCCCCTACCCCCAATTCTAATGTCACCAGGACAGAGGCCGTGCCTTATATCTCAAAGTGAATTTGGGAGGCACATAGAGGGGTCCCTCAAATTGCTCATGTTTTGACCCAAAGAGAGTGTGAAATGCTTGTAAGACATTATCCCTGACACTTGCCCAACTCCGAATCGCAGCTGGGCTGCCAGAGGCTCCTGCCACCTCCGCCTCTCACTGTCACAGTCAGTAGCTCAGGGCAAAGTCCTCCTCTGCGCTTTTTCTTTCCCCCAGAAAGTACCCAGTACACTCTAGGGGTTCTTGGCTAATACTGAGCAAAAAAAAGGCAACAAAGTTAAAACAATAACAACAAAAACAAAAATATTCCTGGAGAGATCCAAGAGATTTACTAAATCCAAAGTCTTTCCCTTTGAAATTACTAGAAAAATCTGACACGTGTTATTTCATTTTAATACCAAGTTGCCTTGACTTTTTACTTTCAGGAGCTCTCTTAGGCCATTTTACCTTTGGACTACAAACTTCTTACAAAATAATCCATTTGCCCCATTCCCAAGTGTGTATTGGTCTGAACTTAATGGATGTCTTTGGCAAATCTGAGATACAACTTGGCCAGGGTTTCACGTGTCTACTTAATAAACAATTCCATTCGGTTGGCCCATGAGACATTCACAGCCCCCCTGCCACCACTCAAGGGTCACCCCTTACCCAGGGCCCTCTCTGCTTCCTTACTTCCCATTCACTGTGGGACTCACTGCATGGGCATTAGACCCTGGCGCTCCACCCCAATTACCCTTACTAAGGTCACTAGCAGCCTCAGGTTACAAAATCCAAAACACATGATTTTCACGCCTTCTCATTCTGGATTCTCTGCGACATTTAGCACTGCTGAATTCTTCCTCTTGCTGCAGGGTCTCAGCACTCTAAGCGTCAGTGTCACCGTGCCCCGTCTTATTCCTTCCATCTCCTAAATGTGACTGTGCCTCAGGTGCCGGCCCGAACCTGCTCGTCCCACCCACACATGCTCCCCAACCTAACCTCATCCACGTGAAAACTCACAAATGCATATCTCAGCTCGTGCCTCTTTCCCAAACTCCACACTCATCCACCAAGCCACCTCATTTATGTCACACATAACTGGAGCTCCGTACACTAGCATTTAGGACCTACTCTGTGCAGGATACTATGCTAAGCACAAAAGGAGATGTGTGTCCCTGGGCTCACGGTGGACACAATGAGAAAATGCTATGGAATCCCAGGATGGGCATACCTCATTTGCCTGGAGCTCCTAAGGAAGCCACTGCCAAGAGGCGGGCATTTAGGTTGTCTTGAAAGATAGCTCAAGAAACAAACATTTTATCAGGTGAGGTATTCAGGATTCAGCAACCACACATCATGTTAGGAGAGCATGCAGCCTTACCTGGCTCTTTTAACCTGGTGTTTTGCACGCCATATTGGATGAAAACCTCCGAGAGAAAGGCATTTTCTAAGCAGAGCTCTTTGGGGCATTTTTGTAAGAACTTGATATCCACCTCCCCAACCTCCCCCCCCCCAAAAAAAAAAAAATTCTAGCCTGTTATAAAAGCGACAGACCCTTGGACCAGAGTTGGCTGGCCAAGTCCCACCCTCATTCAATGACAGGGTATTACCTTTTCAGCAAATATCAAAGACCACCAGAAATCAAGCAAAACAAGAACAGCCATTTATTAGCAGAAAATACATGAGATTTGCTTTACTCTGGTAAGGAATGCTTTGAAGAGGAAAGCTCGATACACATTTTCATTTATTAGCCTTCTCTCAGGCCCCTCTCAGCTGGACAGCCAGCCCCTCACTGGGTTTCCCCAGTGCAGTCCTCACACCAGATGACATGCGATGTGCTCATCCCCCACACTGTGAGTTAGAGGGTACCCGACACTGTGCCAGGCGCATGGTCAGCACCGCCACATGTATGCTGAAAAAATGAATTTCAGACTCTTGCTAAGGAGTTTTGACCATAAATTACCTATATGCTGGGCTTAGTATTATTTGCTTCCATACTACCACTAAAGCATCACCACTTGATCATGTTTCCAGGCACTTATAAGCCAACAAGAGCTCTCTAAAGAAAGTTGAAAAATCTGCGCTCAACAAACCACATCTCTTTCACATAGGCTTGGAGGGGTTCCCAGCAGGAAGGGAAACCTTGCACCCACAGAGGTCTCAAGCCCGCTCCACCTGTTCAAACTCTACTTGAGGACCTGGTGACTTCCTAATGATCAAAAGGGGATAGCCTCTCTACATAGCATGGGGCTGGGACTTGGGGGACCTGAACCTGAGGGCTGGTCCCACCACCGCTTCTGCTTTGGGGCAGATGGCTTCCTCCCCTGATAAAGTGGAGGACTGAAACCTAGGAGGTCTGAGGCCCCCACTGGTTCTGACAGCGGCTCTCTCCTGCCTTTCCAGTCTGAACAAAACCATGCCACCCAGTTCCCCAGGGTCACCACAGGAATGAGGCCACTGTGGTGGGAAAGCAAAGGTCCTGAGTTTGTGTCCTAATCAGAATTCTTGGTCTGTAAGGCCTCCACAACATTTGTGAATTCAAAATGGATTATTACTCTTATTACTCTTCCCAGATTGGCTGCTACACAGGCAGCCACGGCCTCACACTCAAAGAGCCAACCCTCCAAAAGGGGAGGCAGACATGTCTCACAGTGTATGTTTGGGTGCTGGGGAGATGGAGGGCCCAGGAGAACTGGGTGGGGCAGCCTAGAATGGCTTCCTGGAGGAAGCGAGCATGGGGATTTCCAAGCAGTTTACAAGTTTTTTCAAGATAAACATTGCATGTATCTGCTTTCTCACCTCCTAACCTTCGCCTTCTAAATCAAACATGCCATTGTCTCCAGTCACAAGGTTTTTCTATGACCACAAAGCAGAAAGCTGGCAGGACTGTTTCCCCATGGCTGAGAAGCCATCGGCCCAGTTTACTAAACATACATCCACTGCCTCCACATCTAATGGACACCCCCGTCACCAAGGGTCTTCCTCATTACTGCTGCTCATGTCTCCTGCCTTCACTCATGAGCCTCTACCTGGAGCTTCCTCCTCTCTGGTCATCCAGCTCTCATGGGCTCTGAAGTACTCCCAGCACCAGTGGCCTCTCCTGCTCTGATTTCCTGTGACACCTACTTTCAAGACTAACTGTAAGACCACTAGGAATAAGAACCATTATTATTGTGGCAGATCCCATTTACCATGCACTCCTCCAGCCAGACACTTGCTTGGCACGTCACAGCCATGATGGCAGCGATGCCCACACAACCCCAGGAGATGGAGACTACCATAATCCCATAGGGATTTGAGATTGGAAGCTTAGGTCCCTTGCCTGAGGCCACATGGTTGCCTGCACGGAAGATTTCTAAACTCCCTTGAATGGGTAGGTACAAATCTGTATCCTACGGCCACATGTCCAGTGGTCCTTTCCACGCACTCTGGGCCAGGTGCTGTGGATGGGGGGAGGCAAATGATAGGGCTATGCCTTCCAGGCCTATATATCAACTAACATGCCCTGACTCCTCAGGGAGCTTCCCCCAGCACCTGCTAATTGCTCCAAAGCCTGCTGAATTAAACTGACTAGGACATGCTAGAGAACAATGGCCACAGTCCTCCAGATAGGCTTCTCTCTGCTGTTAAATGTTCCTACACTTGCTTTTCCCTCTGCCCAAGCTGCTCATCACCCACCTCTTCTCCTGACTCCTATTCACCCTTTGAATTTCAGCTCAAATGTTACTTCCTCAGGGAAGCCTTCCCTGACCACCACTCCTTCCCCAAAGGGAATAGGGACTCTCTCTGCCTACAGCCCCCAGGCTCCTTCTCTGCCCTTCACATTCACGTCCCCACCATCTACACTGTGACATTTGTGACTGCTGGGCTCCCCAGGCTACAAAGTCTTGTTTCAAGGTAGGCACTGCCTTTGTTCACCACTGAATAGAGCCTGGCAAGGCGGAAGTTGTTAAGATGTGCTGAACAGAGGAATGCATTCACGCCACTGAGTCTTATTTCAGCTGTACCATCACTTCAGGAGGGAAGCCAACTAGATATCATCACCTTCCTTTACTGATGAGAAAATTGGGTGAGACACATATGTCCTCTGAGCCACAAAGTCAGGGACATGGTTAAAACTATGGCAAAAATGCCCCAAAGGGGATCATGAATCTTTCTTGTTGGATTTTTTGGCAACTAACACAGCTCCCAGCAAACAGTACATTTAGACACCCAAGCAGATGGAAACAACAAGAATGACCTGAGAGGTGGAGCCAAGGCATGTTTTGGAGCGGTCGTTGAGCATTACTCGTACATCACAGCAGATTTGGGCGGAAGGCCACATTCTGTTTGCTTTTGATTCTATTCTACCTGCTCTATTCTGAGAACACAGCCAGGTGCTGGAGAGATACAAAGAAATTTGAGGGTGTGGGTGAGACTTCACTTCCAGGGAGAAAAGACTTTCCTATTGTCTCATCTTGTAGGTGATGAAGTGCTAAGGTGCTCCTGGAGGCTCTCAGACGGCTAGACTTCCAGGAATCGTTTGTTGGTGCAGCTTAGCACACATTTTCTCAAAGGCTGGTGCAAAGCACTGAACCAGGAGTCAGAGACCTGGATTTTAAGCCTATCTTTCACCCTGATCACCTGGTGACCCTGAGCAATTCAGTGTCCCTATAGCAGCACCATACCACCTATATCACAGGGCTGTGGCCAGGCTCAAATGAGACGGCAAATGTGGAACATTCTTTGTAAGTGATAGGCAGTAATCAGATGATCATATTACTCCTATGCTCCTGGCGCAGGGTTGATGGTACAGAAGGCGATCTTTAAGGGGTTGCTTATTGGTTGCCTCCTCCATGGAGGCAAATGAAACTTTAAAGGAAACTGCACTTTACCTGTCCAAAGGTGCCCAAGGCAGAAAGAATGCTAGCCTCTCACCTTCTATATTAAAGACTGGAGGCCAGCTAGTAGAAAAGGAAGGAGAGGATGAACTCAAAGTCAGGATTCCCTTGGCTGGAGTCACATCTTTGCACGTCACTTGCAGTGTGACTTAGAGCTTATACATGCTGAGACTCCATTTCCATATCTGTAAATTGTGAAATAATGATAACCTCCTAAGAGGTTGGTGTTCAAATCTATTTAAAAAAAAAAAAAAAAAAAAAGGATGCTACTGAAAAATAGTAAAGCCCTTTACTGGGGATGGGATGGAGAGGGCCACCCAATGTGGCATATGTAGTTAAAGGCAGCTTGTTCTTTCCCCTGGTGAGGGAGCCTGTCTGGGTGGGCCTCTTTGTAGAGTGGCCATCCCTGTGCCAAGCACAACCATAGGTGGCGGTGGCCACAATTCTATGAGAAACTGTCCAGTTTAGGCCAGGACCTCCCTCACACATGTGGGATTTTTCCATTAGGCAGGGAAGCTGAAATGCATGTTGGAGAGTCTGAACAGATAGGACCCTCAGCACTTAGGAGGTGGAAAGGTGTGTGGGCTTCAAGGCCACTGGTGAAGCAATGCCGCATCCCTTCTAAGGTACTGCCATCTCTCAGAGCAAAGGTGCACACACTCGTCAGCCCAACATTTACTGCTTAGCCAGCTCTCTGGCAGCTGAACGCGAAAAATAACTTTAAAATGCGGCCAGAAGGGCACTCACTGCCACTTCTTTACCTCCGAATTAGTCTCAGCTAATCCTAACCTGATCACAAAAATGTCACCAAAGGATGTAATAAACATTGAGTTTTAGAAAGAATTCAATCTAGATTTTTAAAGCATCTCCATGTCCTGTCTTAGGCACCAGGAAGAAATGTGAGGGAAATAAGATGGTTCTCCTGCCGTTAAAGTAGGAGTCCCCGACTCCCAGACTACAGACCAGTCCTGGTCCATGGACTGTTAGGAACTGGGCCGCACAGAAGGTGAGCAGTGGGCAGGTTAGCAAAGCTTCATCTGTATTTGCAGCTGCTCCCCAGCACTAGCATCACCGCCTCAGCTCCACCTCAGATCATCAGGCATTAGATTATCACAGGAGCACCAGTCTCTGATGCCAAAAAGGACGGAGACCACTGCTTTAAAGAACTATCAATCTAGAGCGACAGAACCAACACAAATGTAACAATTATGTGCTTAAAAGCTCTGGTTCCTAGAACTCACAGAAGAAATCCTCTCATGTTGCATTCTCTAAAAATACTGGGTTTATCCTTAGGAAATTTTTTTTTTTTTTAATTTTATGAACATGTTACTCTTGTCAGAGGTCACATTTCCATTTTATCTTTGGCTGCTAGGAAGCTCAGAGCCAATTTGTAAGCCACATCTACCGATCTCAAAAAAATTTATAATATACAATACAGTGCACCGACATAGCCTTTAATCTCATCTTATTTTCCAATCTTTTTCTCCTCTTCCCCTAATTTCCTTGTCTATATCTTTTTTCATTCACTGCATTTGAGAGTTACTTTAAGTTCTTTTTCAGGACAATGTAAATTATGAAAAAAAATACATTTTAAAAGTTGACTAATACTACAAAACTACAGTAATCAAGACTAGTATGAGTATGGATGTTTACATTGATGAAATAGAAAGTCCAGAAATAAACCCTTACATTTATGGTCACTGATTTTTGACAATAATGCCAGGACCAGTCAGTGGGGGAAAGAAGAGTTTTCTCAGATAGTGCATGAGTAACTGGATATCCATATGCAAAGGGATGACACTGGACCCTTACCTAATATTGTATACAAAAAAATCGAAATTGATTGAAGACCTAAATATACGAGCTAAAATTATAAAACTCTTAGAAGAAAACAAGTAAATCTTTGTGACCTCGAGTAAAACAATGGTCTCTTAGCTATGACACTAAAAGCAAGAGCGACAAAAGTAAAAAACAAATTTAGCTTCGTCAAAATTAAAAACTTCTGTGTTTCAAAGGACACCACCATGAAAGTGAGAAGGCAACTCACAGAATGGAAGAAAACACTTTCTAACCAGCTATCTGTTAAAGGAACTTGTATCCATAATAGGTAAGGAACTCTTACAACAAGACGACCCAATTTAACAAATAGGCAAAAAGTCTGAACAGACATTTCTTTAAAGGAGATACACAAATAGTCGATAAGCACATGAAAAGATGCTCAAAATCATTAACCATAAGGGAAATACAAATCAAAACCACAATGAGAAACTACTTCGCACCCAGTAGGGGTAGTGACACTTAATGGTCCATGGATCCTCGCAATATACATTGAATTGAGTCGAACTCTGGAGATCTCTGCATGTTGAAGTCTTATCTCCCAAAACTAGCAGAGATCCAAGGGCAGAGACAGTATTTTATTCACTCTTATACCCACAGGGTCTTACAGATCTACACCCAAGCAATGAATGAGTCCATTCATTTATTCACTAATGGATGACTCAGAAGAGTTGAGAAAGCCCAAGGTAACACCATCCCTAAAGGAAATCTGATTTCATGCAGAGAATCCCTGAAAAGCAAAAATCCTTCTTGGTCCTCTTTCGTACATGGACATCACTGATGGGTCGGAGTTTTATTTTTTGAGAAGCCCTGGATAGGTTTCTAACTCCGACGAGGCTGGGAGTGATAGTTTCTTGTTAGATACACAGGTGGGTAGGAACTGGGCCGCGGAGGGGGACAGGCTTCTCATGCTCCACCAGGCTGATGGCAGTCCTGCTTCCCGCGGGGCCGTGGCCCACTGACATCATTGAGAGGCAGTGTGTGCAGGGGGCACGCAGGTGTCGCAACTGCAGGCAGCACGCGGGGTCATGTGAAGTTCAGCACTGGGGCTGTCTCAGTCCATTGGGTTTTACTCATCCCCTGTCCATTAAGTGTGTTTCTCCCCACCACCCCCTTTTCTTTGTGCGCGTGTGTGCTTTAATTATTCGATGGCTCTTGGCTTACTTTCCTAACTCCACTTTAACATTTCTCTCTGCTACTGAGAAACTAGGCATTCCACCCACTGGAAAACAGTCAAAGAGGCCAAGGAGAATTCCAGCTCTGCGCACAAACCCTTCGGGACACAGTCCGTGTCCAGTCACACATACACACGCACAAAGGAGGATGTGAGAATTACACGCAGCATATAAGCAGAAGGCTATATCAGAAGTCACGTGGTCCACTTCCAACTCTGCCCATTTTACAGATGAGGGTCACAAATCCCGGACGGTTACAGTGACGTACTTACACTAGCTCACTCAGGTTCCATCAGAGCAAAATGATGCAATTTTTTCAAAGCTGCTACCACAAGGCATTTTGCAGTCTAGGCAAGCATTCTGCACAAAAAGTATCCCCACGCACAAAGAATTTACAATAGAAATGGTGCCTTACAAATTAAAAGCCATGAGAATTGTCTAATCATCAAGCACAAAAAAATACCTAAGTGTATATTCATCCCATGCATTCATTCGACAAATATTAAGAGACCACTGCCTATCAGGCACAGTGCTAGGCTCAGAGGATATGAGTGAACCCATAGAAAATAAATCTATTTCAAATGAGCCTTGATTTATGTAACATTCACAGTAATACCTTCTTTGATAGTCATAATTTTATCTTAACCTCCATATCAGTGAAATTTTTTCCTTTTTCCCAAATGAAAATGAAGCACAACTATTTCAATATATTAAGTTATTAAACACGAGGCGAAAAGCTCAACTGAGAACCAGTGCTGTCCAGGGATCAGAGCTCACTCACACAGCAAGGCAAGACTACCCTATGGTCCAGATGAGTGACATGCACTGAGTGACCTGAGTGCCAGCACCCTGCCAGCCTCTGCCCTCTGCCCTCAAGGAGCTCGCTGTCTGAGAATGAAAAGAAAGACCCAAAAGCCAAAGATTTTGACATATCCTGGAGGGCGCTAAGACCTAGGTGCTCTCAGCAGCCACAGGGGCACAAGGGAAGGAAGGACCCATCACAGTGGTCGGGAGGAGGGGGTATCCAAAGGCTGCTTTCTGGAGATCAAGATGGAACTACATTTAGGAGGAAATGTAATTTCCTCCATTTCCTCCTGAAAATGTAATTTCTTCCTGGTTGATAAGCTTGGAATATTCCAGGCTGGGCATGAGGCAAAGCAAGGAGGCAAGAAATGTCATTAGGCAGGGTGGGGAAGGCACGCAGAACTCAAGTATCATCAGAATGGGGATTCTTGACCTTTTGGGGTGAAGAGTGATCATTCTGAATTCCAACTTTCACAGACCTCTCGAGGATGGTCGTTGTACTTGAAATTATTCACTCCACAGACAATGCTAGTGACCTGCATTTGCGGCAAATATGCAACTTCGCAGCGTCTTCAGCTGCCATGTTGGAGCGCTCCTTACCAGAACCACCAAGGATGAGGCTGAGAGAGATGAAAAACACCTCACAGATCCTGAGGGACAAGCCAAGTTATCCCTAAAGCACAGGGGCTACAGAAGGATTCTAAGCAGGGAGATGCCAGGACAAGATGTGTCCTTAAGTAAGATGACCCCGGGCATATGGAGAGAGCAGATCCAAGGGGGTAGGAGGGGAGGCTACAGGGGGAGTGCCCGGGAGGCTCAGTCATCAGGTGAGGGAGGACAATTCTTCATACCAGATGTCGGCGTCACGAAGTCTCACACTCCAGATCATCCCCCCTTCCAAAAACTAAACTAAGCCCAAATTACCCATTTTAAACAGCACTCTCTTTGCACCCAACAATAAAACAAATCAGAAAAAGAGGGTTTTCTTAGAACAAAGCCGAATGGCTTCTCCTTTCTTCCTGCTTTCCCAGGCCACATCCACAGATGGGAAAAGACGACAGTGTGGCAGGGGTGAAAGTAGAGAGAAAGAGGCCCTATTGGGGTCACCACCACCAGATGGGCAGTGATTGGGCTGCGCAAACTCAAGTGACCTTGGCAGCGCCTGGAGGGGCAGGAGGGGCTGGGGAAGCCACTCTCCTCTCAGGGGGTGTCCCTAGCCCTTTCTGCTTATTGGCCACAACCTGAAAATGACCACAAATTGCGTCAGTCAGAGGAGGATGTGGTGACAAGACTCTCTCCCCTCCTCTGGCACCTTGGAAGGGAGAATTGAGAAATCTCATCCTGGGCTGAAAGATTAGTACTTAAGTAATGTGACTGGTGTGATAGGTAGGGGAGAGATCTGGATTCAGGGACTCTGAAAGGCTGGCCCCCACTCCTCACCCCCCCACACACCCAGATAAAATTACGTCTCTCCTGGTCTCTTGGCACTATCATGGTCACTGTGCCTGGAATTCCCACCATTTGTCATCCCTCTGGCATCCAAGGCCCAAAGACTGACTAACTACACCAAAAGCTTTGGTTAAAGCATGAGTCATTAAAATCTACTTCTTATAAATTCATGTAGTAAACATTTATTGAGGGCTTGCCCATGCCAGGTACTGTGCTGGGTGCTGGGTGGGAGAGAGGGAGATGACTAAGGCTTGGGGACCTGAAGCTGCAGAAGTACATGAAAGCCAAATTATGCAGACAGAGCCTTATAAACCTGGCTAAGGAGACTAGACTCTCCTGGACTCACTGGGAAGTTACAGAAGGGTTTTAAACCCCACGAGGAATGATATGTTTTGATACCATCATTTTGCATCCCTTGGGGTAATAAACACTATGTCATTAGCGCCATTAACACCTTAGTGTGAATTAGGTAATCAGATGAAGTGTCACCTTGCAGAAGACTGAGATGTGGGACTGATAAGTTTTGACGCCAGAGGAGCAAAGCCAGGTGCACGGTAGCCACTCAGTGGGGACTGAAGAGTAACAGAGCCCAAGAAGACTGGGGTGCCAAGGGCGACGGCACAAGCAGACACATCCTCCACATACGATTCATGCCTGTAAATATTTACTGAGCTTCTCAGTCTTGCGACCTGGGCAAGTGGAGAACAAAAGAGATGGTGCGGGGAAGACAGACAGTAAACAAATGACCACACAGACCTGGACAGGCAGGCTAGGGCCAGACCCCGAAGCCTCTGAGGGATTTGGACCCTTACCCTCAAGGCAACAGGAAGCCCCCGAATGATTTTCATCCAATGTGCCAGATGACAGAATGTACTTTTTTTTGGAGATCTCCCCCTATCTGTCTGTGGAGAACGGGCCTGGTAGAGAAGTGGGTGCAGGCAAATAGACCAGCTAGGAGGAAGGCTAGCCCCGAAAGACCCTGAATTGGATGAGGAAACCACAGTCAAGATAGGGGAGCAGATGGACATGGATATTCTGGAGGCACAACGGACAGGGTGTGGTGGTGACCCAGACGAGAAATGGGAGAAAGAAGGCAACAAGTATGACTTGCTGAGGTCTGGCTCAGATAACTCAGGGAATGGTGGGTCTTGCTCTGAGAAGACTGGAGAAAGGGCGAAGCAGAGGTGGAGAGGTGAGGAGGAGGAGGGCAGATCAAGGCTTCAGTATTCAGGAATACTGACGGCTTATACAGACTCGAGTGAGGCAGGCCCAGAGAGGTGGCCCTGCAGAGGTGTCAACAGGGGGCATTAACAGGCCCTGTGCAGCTTCAGGGAGATATGGGTCACTAGTGGTGGAAAATCCCATGGGATCTCCAGCCAGGGCATCAGGGTAAGAGAATTTCTTGGCACCTGAGCCCAGAGAGGCACATTCCTGTTTCTCCCTCTTATGCCGTCAAGGAGGAAGGCTTTCCCTTTTCTGGAAGTGTCAAAAATGCAGCACAGGAAACTCCTTCAGCTGCCAGGGTGACTAATATTTATCGCTGGTATATACAGTAGCATACTTCAAGGCCTGAAATTCTGCCCACAGTTATAGCCACAAGCCTCTCGGAGGCCCTACCCAGGCTCAGCCAGGCCTCAGCATTCCACAGGCCTGAATAATATCATTTGCTTTCCATAGGGGCTCTACTTACCCTGCACTTCAGCAATTTCTCAGCGTCCTAGACTCACTGCCTACAGGTCAGGGTCCAGAGTCTCTGCCGTGGCCATGGAGGTACACCATGACCTCACCCAACCTGCCCCTCCAGCCTGGGTTCCCCTGGCAGAACAGAAGCAGTGCCTCCCTCCACACAGACAGCAGAGGAGGAACAGAGATGACAGAAACTTTGGAGAGCACCTCGGCCAGCCTTTTTGTTTTCCGAGCAGCCAGCTGAGGACCAGAGAAATCAAGCACTTTTTCCAAGGTCAAACAGTAGAGCTGAGACAAAACCTCCAGGCCAGGGCTCACCCTTTGGGGCCCTGGCCATTGCATCAAAGGTCGCCAGGCTTAGGTCAGTGAGATGGAGCTGCGAGCAGCTTGATACTCAGACCCCTGGGAGAAAACAGGAAGCAGATCAGAAAAGTGGCCACTGGGATACCCCACAAGATCGAACTCTCAAAGATGTTTTGCATGTGGGATGTTACACAGTCTGTCCTCCCCGTACAATTCTCAAATGAGAAACAGGCAGCAATACTAAAAGTGGGGGAAGAACTTGTCCTCAGGGGACTGATAAAAGGTTTCTGGGGGCACATGGGGGTGCTTCCCAAAGGCGGCTTTAAGCAAGACCCCAGCTCTGAACAGAAATGGTTTCATACACACAATGCAGTTTATGAAATTATCTATGCCCAAAAGTCTCTGTGAAAGGATGTCCACAGAGGAGGTACTTTCTTGTGTAACAATGACTATCAAGGAAACGAGATAACAGGATAGTATGGAATATGGCGACTGGTGGTGTAAACTTTGCCGTTTGTGCCAAGCCCCTTGCCAAGGCTATCTGCCTACTCCCAGCCAGAATAGGAAAGGAATGGGAAATCCACTAGGAAAAGGGCACTGCCCCAAAATTAGTATGACTTTTTACCACTTAGTGTGTGCCAAACATAATAAAGTCCCTACTGGGTACCGAGCAAAAGTGAGTCTTCACTCCTTTCCAGTCATAGACATTCCTAAATTCAGGAACACTGAAGGGTGATCACAAAATGCAGAAGAATGGGGGACACAGAGGACAGCTCCAAAGAGCAAGCCTATTTTTCTAGAAATCCCATCGTCTTCTATAATCAGACACATGGGTTAGTATTTAAACCATCAAATTTGTTACCAACCCTGACTTTAAGTACAGTGACATTCGATTGTGATGAGAACTGGTCGTTCATTCATCCATTGAGCAAGCTGAAACACCAAGCATGGCGCTAAGCACAGGAGTTACAAAAGTAGAAAAGTACCCAGGCCCTGCCCTGCTTGCCCTGGAAAAGCTCTCAGCCCTCAAAAGTTGGTAGTGGGAGGGTAAAAATCCTGAAATCTGATCTTATCTATCTTCCTGCCTTTGAACACCACCACCACTAAACCAGCAGAGGCAGGCATTTCTGAAAGTAGGGGCCTGTTATACATACTTTCTCAGCTACTGGCCCCTTTCCTTCCTCCAGGTTTCCTGCCTCCCCTTTTGTACCATCGCCCCAACCACCTTTAAATGTCAACACCTCTGGAAAGGTCGAAGTAATTCTGCCACTTTAAATAATGCAAACAGTCAAAGTGAGTGTTCGTGGAGATCTAGCAATAAGCTATGCACAAAAAAAGAGGTCTAGGGTAGCCACTCGAATTGACATCAAAGCTGCAGTGGCTAACCCAGGAGCACTCATGGTTAGAGGGAGGCCTCCTAGTTGTTTCAGCTGAGTTCCAGCCACATAGGAGTTGGAGTACTACACCCATCATCCCTTCTCCAACACAGGTCATGACTACCAGTATCAGAGCTGGTCGAGCTGAGGAAACTGAGGCCCGGGAATGGTGAATAGAACTCGGGGGTCCTGGACACCACATCAATGGCATACACCAGCTCTTTACCACCAGAGGCCCCGAGCTGGACCCGGCATTAGTGTCAGGTCACAGTTATTGATAGCCTAGCCACAAGACCACTACTAACTCAAGTGCATAGTGCTTTGCAGCTTTCCAAAACTCTCTCCCATCCCTCACTCTCCTAATCATCATGATAACCTTCGATATGGGCAGGGTGATCTTACTACCCATAATTTGTTTGATATAAAGTCAGCCCAAGGGAGCTGCGTGATTCATCTGAAGCCATACGGAACAGGGAGAAGTGTCTAGGCCTTGCAAGACCCCGCCTACTACTCTTCCATTAGGGTGGTGAGAGATGGGTTGGAGGTGTTAAATAAAAAAACAAGCCTAAGATACAACTCTTGCGCAAGGGAAGTTGGCAATCACATTTGGGTGGATGAATGACACACAAACAAGTTACCTACCATGGAGAAGGGCCAGATTAATACATACAGAAATATTTATTGAGTAGGTACTCTGTGCCAGACCCAGGAAGTGATTCAGAAGGCCATTTAGAGAAAGAGGAGGTAGTCACAGTGAGCTGGAATAGTCCAGGAAAATGCAACAGAGGAGGTAGGACTCACTCTGGATTTTAAAGATAGAAAGGTATAAAGGAATCCAGGAAAGTGTCCCAGGAAATGTAAGTGTGAACCAAAGCAAGGCAGTAAGAGTGGATACACAAGGGAAGAAGCTATAACGAACTCGTCATCTGGCAGGAGCAGAGGGCCCATGCAGAAGCTAAATCCACAAAGTGGCTGGTTCTGGGGAACTGGATACTCTGTCTACAGGAACGTGGGGTATTCGGTTCTTCCCAGCCCATCCTAAGTTACTACCTGCTACATGCCAACCAGGAACACCAAGAGTTTCAGAATTCCACTTATTTGACAGAATTTCCTGCGGCTTTGCTCCCATCACACACAGCCTATCTCTATACACCACACACAAGTCAGCCTGGGCTGACTCTAAACTGTATACGCCACATGCAAGTCAGCCGGGGCTGCACCTTGGGCAGACAAAATTCCTGCAGATGAGGAAAGATCTGAACATTTACCAATCCATTCTTGCTCAAGAGAATGTAGGTGTAAGGCATACTTTCAAAAGGGCCACATTTAACACATTTTAAGTGGTTTTCACACATTTCTGAGCAAGTGTATTACTGCTGTGTGTGTGTATGAGCATAACGAGTTTCAAAAGGGAAAAAACAGTGGGTAAATCTGACTCATTCTACTCTCCCGGCTTTTTTCTCTCAACACAATCAATCAATTGCTCTCTCCCTCCCTCACCACCACACCACATGCTCACTCACTCTTTCACGCACATACGCACGCAGCACGCACGCAGTCAAAGGTCTTTCTCCGGCACTCTGACTTGAACAGCACAGTGGGCCTGGAGGATTCATGAGGTCAACTGGCTCACACTCAGTGTGCTCCCCTTCCAGGTGACCCATAAAAAAAAACACAATTAAACTGTGAACTCCTAGAGGGCAGGAACTAGGTTGTATTCACACTGACTTAGAGCAAGTGCCTTATAACCCTGTTGACCTTTTGGCAGAAATAAACATCCATGCATTCTGAGTCCTGCTCCCCATGATTTCCGGCGTTCCTGAAAATGAAGGCAAATTCTGCTCCACAACGCCCAACACATACCAGTTTACATTAGTTCTTCATTATTTCTCTCAGTTACCCCTGCTCTTCGGTTTCACAAATCATCTCAGTAAAAGCCTCAACAGCTAACAAAGCACTTTAATGCCCATCCTTTCACTCAGGTGCTCAAACCAACTCCATGACATAGAAAAAGCCAAGGTATTATTCACATTCCAAGATGAAGAAGCCACAGCATAGAAACTTTAGGCCACATTGCTAAGGTCATGTTGCTAATAAAACTCAGGTCTTGTCATTCCTTGTTCATGGATCTTAACAAGAGTACAACTTCCAAGAGTCTGAAACTTCATTTGCCTTTTCCTAAGGATTAATTGTACATTTAATTCAATTAAAGCTCAACCTCTTTAGATGTCATCATTATCATCATAGCACTAGACGATCACCCACCAGAACAGTATGCTAGAGCTTTACTGGAGAGAGAAGTGGGCCTAGCTTCTAAATAACCAGAGGGTGGGAGAGCCAGGGGGCTTACTAAAATTGAAACCTTTTCTGACATCCAAGCATTTAAACAGCTCATTGCCTCCCCTACATAAACATTACTATAAGCTACAGTTTCATTTACCCTGTGCTGGGGCCAAGAGGGTTTGAACGTAGAGTGCAAATTAGGTACTGGAAAGTTTCTTATTTCCTGTAGTGTCAGATGTTCATAGTCAAAAAGAAAAGAAAAGAAGAAGCAGTGTCACATGGTTAAGTCTCCCATCAAACACTAAATGTGTTTACACATAATTGGTTCCTTTTGCTAAATGCCGAAACTGAGTGGCACAATTAGAAATTGTTCTAGACACGGGCATGGGAGACAGCCCAGGTCTTTGGCTATTTCTAAACAGCCCCCTCAAAGCCTCCTGGCCATTGAGTTCATCCAGGAGTTGTTCCACCAGTGACAGACAGTTTCCTCAGATACCCAAGAAAGGCACAAAACACAAGGTAGAACAGAGCTCAGCCTCTGCGGCCCAAAATTTACTCAGCAACATAAAGGAGCTAAAACAAAACACACACACACACACACACACACACACACACACACACACACACACATACATATATATACTTTTCCGCTGTAATTTCCTAATGGAAAGTGAGAAGGCTAGAATCCCAATCTCAACTCCGGTACCTTGCTCTGTGCTGTTGAGCAAGTCACTATTCCTCTCTGGGTCTCTGGTTCCTCATAAAGGTAGAACCCGAATGGGAAAGCCCCAAGCTTGCCTTGGCCTCAGCACACACATACTCAACCCCTTCTCTTTCTCTCCCATTCAACACAAGCATATCGGAGTCCAAGTCAGTGAGAGGGACACCAGGAGAGGAACGAATACACTTCTAAAAAGTATATATTGCGATAAACCGCACATAACACAAAAATTTACCATTTTAACGACTTTAATGCACGCAATTCAATGGCATTCAGCTCATGTACAATGCTGTACAACCACCACATTTATTTAGTTCCAGAACTTTTTCATCATCTCCAAAGGAAACCCTATACCCATTAAGCAGTCACTCCCAATCCCCCATCTTGACCCCCTTACAACACCTAATCTACCTTGTCTCTATAAATTTGCTCATTTCAGATCTTTCATGTAAATGGAATTATATGTGGCCTTTTGAGTTAAATCTAACTCAACTGATTTTACTTCAGCATAATGTTTTCAGGGTTTAATCCATGTTGTAGTATGTACTACATTTCTCGGCTGAAAAATATTCCACTGTATAGAATATGTCTTTGAAACAACTGGTAAGTAGATCATTCACAAACTTCAATATTATCAATTATTAGTAATAATTAAATATGATGATCTATGTAAGTCCTAGGCACATGAGTACTCAATTAGCAATAGCCTCATTATCATTGTTGGTTATCAACAAAAACTCTTCACAGCACACCTCACTTGTGAATCACTGGCCTGGATGCCCTCTCAGGCCCCATCTCGGCCCCAATTTCTCTGAATATATGACTCAAAACATTGGGCACATGCACTTATCTCTCTTTTCTCCAGTTTTCTGGCACGTGTGAACCTCTCTGGGCACCTGAGTGAACCATAACAGTCATAAGCTAGCCAAACAGGGGGGACCCCCCTTTTAAGCGATCTTGCCACCTGAACTTTACCAAAATAAGGAATAGGGAGATAGTGTAATTCTTCATTTTTCAAAATGACTCACAATGAGATTCCTTTAAATGGTTTTCCTGATACAATTAAGACAATTGAATTTACACAATCAATGCTTCAGCAATATACCTTCTCCATAAAACAGTATGTGGATGTTGGAATTGGGCTCTGATCCTGGAGGACAGTGGCAGTTACAAGAGAGGAGGAACTGACGTTTGCTTCCTGACGTTTGCTTCCTCTCTCCATAATTAGCATACTCCATCTGGAGACAGAAATCGTTGAGTCCTCTTCCCACTTTCCAGCCCTGAACAGCCACCTCTCTGAGGGTCAGTTTACCCTCAGGGAATCCAGAAGTCACACCCACTTTTGCAAAGGCTGGTGTGAGATTCAAAACTGCCACAAAGATGTGAATTATCCTTACTCACAGAACCCCCCGACACAGGCTCTGTCCACAATTTGGGGCAAAAGCTCAAATTTGTGAAGCATTTTACAAAGCACTAATGTGTAGCTTAAACTTCTTCCACCTGATCCCTCACAAAACAAGATCACCCTCCCATTCTACTTAAGCTCTTCCACTGTCTCCTTCCAGGTCTCCCAGCTAAGCAGCAGTGGGTCCTCGGAGCTCCACTGGGAATGCATGGGACCCCACTGCCCACTTCCACCTGCCTTCCGGGGGCTGTGGAGGCCTCCACAACCAAAGCAATCCTCCCCAAGTGCTCTGTGGCCAGTTCACTCCCAACTCCCAAAGCTTGTTTTCTTTAATTAGCTCACTGTGGCAGGAGAAAAACGCAGCCCCACCCTCAAAATGAGCAGATCTGGGCCTCAAATGTACTCTGTGGTTTGCCTCTGTGCTGCCAAGCTGTTGGTCAGGGAGTAACAAGCTACCGGGCCTTAGGAGGCAGGACTGGTAAGAAACCTCCGCTACATTAAGATTGGCCTTTCTCTTCCCAACATCTGACGTTTCTCAACCACAAGGCTGGGCTGCACCCCTTCCTGAGTCCCTGAAACCTGCGATTGTGGTTCCAGTTGGGGGACAATTCCAAATTCTGCTGCTTTTCTTTCTTGCTTTCCCTTTCCCTCCCTTTCCTTCTTTTTTAACCTGCTCATGGGCAGTTTATGCTACATCAAAGTCCTGCTCTCTGACCTCACAGATAAAGAACTGAGGCCCAAGGAAAGTAACTGCTTCTTAGTCTCTCACAATAGTGAGCAAGATTTAAATAAATACTGAATTTAAGTTCATGAAAGAGTTCTACAAATGTCATCTCATCCTATAAGGCAGGCAGACCCATCGTCACTCTATTTTACAGATAAAGAAAGTGAGGCTTGGAGGGGAAGGGACTGTCAAATGTCACATGACTGAGGGTGACAGGAGGTGAGAAGACAAGAACTCAGACCTTTAAACTCTGAGCACTACAATTTTTCTCTCATTCCAGTTGCTTTTAAAACACAGCCTGAAAGGGTGGCTCCATAGTATAGAGGTTAGCATGTCTGCTTTACACACAGAAGGTCCTGGGTTCACACCCCAGGTGGAGCCGGGGACCATACCCCAGGTGCCGCAGGCCCCACACACCTTGAGTGCTGGGAGGAGAGGCTCCACCTTCAGAGATCTAGTTCTTAAGGGAAGATGGCAACATCCCTGGGTCAAGGGTGTAAGGGGGTGGTGATGGGGGGATGGAATCAAGGAGGAGGAGGGGAAACACACAGTCTGAAGAGCTGCTTAAAAGTCTGAGTCAGGTTCTCTAAGCATTCCTACTCACAGAATCTCTGAAGTTAGACCTCAAAGGCTGGGGTCCTCACATGATACTGGTTTGGTCCTAGCACCTCTAGGGACTATTTCTTCCTTCTTCATCATCGTGACCATTCCTTTTATTCAGTACCATGTACCAGACACAATGTTAAGCCCCTTCCCCTTTACTCATTTAATACCCTATTAGGTAGTTACCATTATCCCCATTTTATAGATGGGGAAATCAAGGCTCAAACAACCTGCCCAAAGTCCAACAATTAGTTAAGAGAAGAGAAGAGGGAGATGATTTGACCCAAGGTTTCGGCCTCCAAGTAGCTCACACTCTTCACAACTAACTACATTACAACTGAGATGCTTAGGTTCACCGTTTAAGGCAACTGATCCAAAAAGAAATGGCTTGCCCAAGAAGGCCAAGCCAGATCTGGGATTCCAACTGGGGCCTCTCAGCACATTGCTGACTCATACCTCTCCATACCAGGCTGCTCAAAAATTCACAAGATTGAATGCACAGTAGACCCCAAAATATTTCCCAAAAGGGTACACTTGTAGCCTTTGAATTTCCTGCACTGTGATCAATCCACAGACCCACTGCCATCTGGAACAGCCTGGAATCTCCAGAACAAGTGTCAATGCTCGCTTGTCTATATGTTGTTTCTTGGAGCTGCAACCCAGAAGAGTGTGTGAGAAGACAAAGGATGTGAAATGGGCCTGCATGTGCAGGGCCAGCCTGACCTCCAGCCCCAGACTTGGCTATGGAATTTGTGGGGCCCCGTGCAAAGTGAAATATTGAGCCCTTTTGCAACAAGCAGTAAAAGAAGTATCATTAATGGAATTAAAAGACAAAACTTTTCCCTTTCTTCTACAGTCTCTTGCTTGACTTGTAAAGGTGCTTGCTTATTTACCATCTAAGAAAAATTTAAAATGTAAATTATTAGCATATATTTTACCATTCATGGTTATACTGTGCAGTGCCAGTTTTTAAAGAGCACTTAACTAATATGTGAAATCACCAAAATCACACACCCGTATTTTGTAGCTTGGAGACACGTATACTTTATGACTTACCAGAACAGCAGCCACACTGCATAAACCTAACTTGACTGATTTTACTTCACTTCTTGATATGTACACAATCTACCAACACACTCTACCTCCTGCTCACTGAAGGGCTTGGAGGAAAAGGCATTATGGGTTGCCTTATCTTTCCTTTTCCATGGATGTCATCACTTTCAGTGTGAGTGGTTGGCTAATATGGGGAAGGAACACAAGAAAGCATATGATAGGGTTCTTTGGTCACTGACATTTCTAAGAATGACATCACCTTCTTTCTGCATCCAAAACAAGTTCTGGTTCAAATGGAAAGCATCAGGACTGTCAGGGCAGAAAGGAACAGTGTGTGTATCTCTTCCACTCCCGCAGGCTTCGCTTACAAAACGCCAGCTCAAAAAAAAAAAAAAAAAAACTAAGAATTTCAAGATGCTGACCACAGACATTAAACCAAGCATAGGGTTCTCCTGAGTGCAGGGCTCTGAGTGACTGCACAAGTCACGTGCCTGTGAAACTGGCCCTGATGCAGCCACTCCCCTGTCAAGGACAGGTTCATGACACCCTCCCACGGCTGTCCTCTCCTTTATTGGCTAGCTGGTCTAAAGCCAAATTAGCTCAAGTCCCCACATTCAGAGGCCCTGGGTCTCTTAGAGATATGTTGACTTCAATACTGAAACATGAAAAGGATATGAATTAAAATGCTGATTCACCTCCACACCTGATGGGCTGGAAGGTTTCACCGGCTGTTTAACCTAAGGCTGCCATACTGTATGACAGTTCCTTTATCAACACAGTGGAGCACATTAGGTGAGCAACCAGCCATCTTCTGATCTGGTTAACTCAAGGGAAAGGAAAGAAGGGACCAACCATTTACCAGCTCTGAGCGAAGGGACAAACACTGAGCTAAGCTTCGTATATCCATTAACTCCATCTGACAACCCTAAGAGACAGTTATTATCCCCACTTTACTGCCCAAGAAACTGAGGCTCAGAGAAGTGACATGACTTGAAGACTTCTCTGAACTTATCACCACCCCGCTGAGGCACCTTGTGAAATTGTGATTTATAATAAGAAATACATGTTTGGTCTCTGTCCATGGTTCCTGGTATACAACTACTAAAATCCTTGCAATTTCCTACATAAGAGCCATAGAGGCATCTTTGTTATAGTTTTGTTTCCAGTTCCTGAAATATCTCCAGAGCAATAAATATGAAATGGGTATCTTTTGCTATTCATAACAAGCCCCTTTCAACCGCACCTGAGATTTTGTAAATGAGGAGACTTTTGGAAAGATAGTGGGGCTGGTTGCCAAGGAAACCAACCATTGATTAGAAGGCTGTAACTTTCACACTCTGCCCCCCATCTCCACCCCTACCTCCAGGACACTGAATCAAGCACCTATGGCCAATGATGCAATCAATTGTGCCTAAGTAATGAAGCCTCCATAAAAACTCAAAAGGACAGGGTTCAAAGAACTTCTGGGCGGATGAACATGTGGAAATGTGGAGAGAGCTGTGCATCCAGAGATAGCATAGAAGCTCTAAGTGCCTTCTCACATACCTCGCCCTATACATTTCTTCCATCTTGCTGTTCCTGAGTTATATCCTTCTATAATAATCTGGTAAAATGTTTTCCCGAGTTCTGTGAGCAGCTCTAGCAAATTAACTAAACCCTAGGAGGGGCTGGTGGGAACTTCTGATCAACAGCCAGTGGGTCAGAAGCTCAGGTGACAACCTGGACTCGCAACTGGCACCTGAAGTGGAATGGGGGCGGTCTTGTGGGACTGAGCCCATAACCCGTGGGAGCTGACACCAGGTAGACAGTGTCAAAATTGAGTTGAATTGTAGAATACTCAGCCAGTTTGCAGAGATTCTGAGAATTCTTCAGTGTAGAGAAATCTCAATCGATCTCTGTCTGTCTCTGTCTCTTCTGCGTGCGCGCGCGCACACACACACACACACACACACACACAGTTACCAGAAGCATCAGAAGTGTTCTGAGAGTACTGAGAATAGCAGACATGCACAAAAGTGTTTTCAGACACCCCTCATGCAGCCCAGCCGTACGCCAGAGGCTTGGTGGCACAGCTGGGTTAAAACTCAAAGTGCACTTTAGTCCACGAAAGGAAAGAAAAAAGAGGGCAACCCTGACTCCAAAAGTTCTGCTAGGTCAAGGCAGCCGCAACCTGCCAAGGCTCACGAAGACTCAAGGCAAAGGCTTCTCTGACACGCCTCTGAACTGGGAGTGGCCACATCCTTACCCAGGTTAGGTTAGTGCAGCCCTGTGTTTCCCCAAATGCCTATAAAGCAGACTCGGGTAATTAAGAGCCTCCTATCTTCCTGGCTCCATTAGAAATAATGTGTATTTATCAAGTGAAAAGCTCAGGTCCTGCCTCCAGCACAGTTATTTACAGTCACTGGGACCTGCCCCAGCAGGCAGAGTTCCATGTTATCATGCCCTGCCCTGCCACAGCCTTCTCCTCAGGATAGCAATTTTGAGTAGAGCTTGAACAATAAGATTGTTTTGTGCTGAGTCTGCCTTAGAAGGTGGCCAGGTAAATGCCCTCAACCCTGCCTGGGAGGAGCCACCGGTAGGATGATGGAGCCCACTGATGCCCAAATGCAGGGTGAATGGGTGCAACTGGTGCTCTCATCCCAGAAGCTTCACCTCCCATCCTGCTGTCACTTCTAGTTGCAACTCCAACAGCGGAATGATGTTGGCTGGAGGATGACATGCCTTCTGAACTGCCCAAGGCTCAGGCTGACGTTGCTGAACTTGGCATACCACAGACCACCCCATACCAGCCACCTCATGCAATCCTACCCAACCCCATTGTTCCCCACCCCAGGGCACTCCCCACAGGGTGAGTGGGAAAGCATTTAGAAAACTGCTAAGTGTTGGCTGTGCCTGGGTCTAGGAAGCACCTTGGGGTCATGAAAAAAAGCAATGAACTGGATAATGTGATCTAAGCTCAAATTCCTTGCCTGTGTAATATCTGGTAAACCACTGACTTCTGTGAGCCTCAGCGTCCTCAGTCCTCAGCCATTAAATGGGGAAGGCACAGAAGTCTGCAGGGGGACAGTGGCTCATCCTCTGGTCGGTCCAAAAAATTTCTGAGATGCTGCCAGAGGCAGGAAGATGAGAACCACTGGGGCCTTTGTTTCTTTCAGGTAGCCAGTCTCCCAATCAGCTTTAACCAGCTCCTATATTCCACCCACAAGACTTGTGAACCCGACATATCACCAAAGTCAGCAGGAGCCTTTACCCAGTTCCGCTTTCCCTTCTTAGCAGCAGCTACTCTGTGGATGCCTCTGAGGCACAGTGTGCCTCTGTCTGTCCCTTAAGGACCGGTTTGCTCACATCCTTCCTCTTAAGCTATCTGAGTCTTGGTTACTTGTTGTAAGACTCCCTACCAAATAGGGTTGCTGGAAGGATTGAAATATGTGTGGAAGACCCCTGCCCTGGTGCCCTCTGACAGGTTGCTGTTAGGATGATGATGCACCCAGATGACTGCCTTTGTTGATAAACACGGATTAAGTACCTCCTGCACTGGGAGTAGAATGAGAGGCTTGTAGAGGTGGCCAGGCTGGTGATGTGTCCCAGCGGAGGTGTGGACCCTACAGGCTTCCTATTCAGGGGGCTCACTAAGGTATTCAAGACAGATTTAATGTCCATCAATCCACCTGATCTACACAACGGTCAGCAAGGAAGGCAAGGTAGAGGTTTTATAGATAAAGAAAGTGGCTCAGAAAGGTTAAGTGACCTAAGCCCAGGAATACACAGCCAGCATGGGAAGCCAGGGGTTCAAAGAATTCTGCTGAGGCCAGGATTCTTCCCACTCCACCAAGTGGCCATACAAGAAAGAGTGACAAGATAGTGGTAATCACAAAGTCATGTTACAACACTAATAAAAACATGGTGGGGAGGGAAAGCTTGGCTGTGGATACCAAGCTCAGTCCAAGATGCCTATTGACTCAAAGCTCACTTGTCAGCCTCCTAAGTACTCTTGACTTTCAGGTCACACGCCTCAGGTACTGTCACCAGAGCCAGTTTTGCATGGCCTAGAAGCTGGCTGCTATTGCCACATTTCCTTCCCCAATGCTCCAGAAGACCTAACATGTATGAAACAGCGTGCCCATTATTTCATTTAATTCTCATACCATTACAATGGTTTGATATCTTTCATTGTTCAACAAGAACCCACAGGAGGTTAAAAATGGAGGAGTCTTGCCCCTAGAGGTATACAGCCTCAGAGTCTTGTGCCTTTTCCACTATACCACACGGCTCTGGACAAAGACCCTTGCCCACCAGCACCCTCAGCATCCTGTCCTCCCCTTCAACAGGTGCAGCATCACCTGTACCAGTGGTCCTCAAACTTCGATGTATCCCCCAGAGGGCTTTTAAAACAGATTGCCATGCCCCACCCCAGGGTTTCTGAGTGGGGCCTCAAACTCCGCATTCCTAACAAGTTCCCTGGTGATGCTGACACTGCTGGTCAGGGACCACACTGCGAGAACTGCCGATTTATCATTATTTTAAGTACTCACCCAGCAGTTGGAGAATGGTTAACTAAATGCCACATCCACTTGAGATAACATGTATAATTATACAGACCATGTGGAAACATGGGGGAAATGCTTATGGCAACATCAAATTAGAACAGTAGGCTGGCACCCTGTGCTGGTCCAGATTCTGTTTGCCCTCCAGTCCATTCCTCACTCTCTTGTGCCCAGCTCTGTATCCCCAGGGCTGACCCCAGATGCTCCAGGGCCCACGTCAGGGTGCATCTGGCAGGATTTGAAAAGCAGCAGAAACTCCCAGGAGAACAGAGGTGGGGAAAGGGGAAAGGCCAGGGCGATTCTCTCCTCTCGCCCTTTCTGCCGTGCGTGGGCATTTTAGAAGCAGCTCCATCTCTTCTATACAGGCCCACTGGTGACCCCAACCCTGAGTCCTGGGAACATCACCTCTTCCCTCTGTCCCCACAGCCTAAAGGTGGCAGTGCTTTCTGCCACTAAGTCTAGGTCACCTCACCTTGCCACGTTTGGCTTCTCAACTCCTATACCGCCTTGTGTAACCAAATCTTGTATTCAAGTCTCTTCGTGGTAAATACTTGGAGTTCCTGCTTTCCTGCTTAGATGAATGCACTCTGATTACAGCCACACAAAAACACTTATGTGAACAAACAATTCTAGAAGGTAAAATGGAAAAATTAAAAGGTAAAAATATGAAGTTTTCTTTTAAATGGTAGGAAAGAGTAGGTTATTTATTAATATATAACATTGGTACCAAGCATTTGATTTAAGAGAAAACAAAGTAAGCCTTTATGAGGAAAAGGTTGGGAGCCATGAATCCATGACAACAAGTTAAAAAAAAAAAAAAAAACCAATCCCTGTACTTTCATTTCTAAAAACACCTTATTTTGGAGAAACCATGGCCACAGCCACAATGATACCAGCAGTTCCCCCTGAAAGTACCAGTGGTTACCTGGGAGTGACTCACTTGCTGAAGAGGTCACATAATGTATCATCACAATGTTGGATCACCAGCATCTGGTGCAGGGCAGGTCACTGGGCAATAAATACCTCATACCACCTGCAGCCCTTGTCACTGCAGAGGCAGCTCCCATCTCAGTTCAGGCTCTGGCCTGGAACCAATCTGGAAGTCCCCTCAGAGAAAACTGGGGCCCCGAGACTGCTGGGGGAGCAGGAATAATAAATGAGGATGTTCAAAAACTGAGAGGATTCCGTTCAGCCACACTCACCAATCATCATGGCAGCCATGCGTATATGCGTGGGTGCTGGAGAGAGGAGGGACTGTCTTATTTTCCCACCATTTTTAGGGTTCTTCCTTCCCAAGAGGAACAATTTAAATCAAAAGAAACTGACTCCATGAAAGCAGATGGTAACAATACGAGAAATTACGCTGGATTCCTGCACTGGAACTCAGTCTCCTGCACCAAACTCAGCACTGAAGCAGATGCTCAAATGCTCAAGTGGGGAAGGAGGGTCTTAGCCTTGGACCAAACACAGTTTGGTGGTCTGTTCATAATATTTTGGCCTGACGAGACTGCATGAAATAGACCATGAGGCTTACCACTGTAATGGGTACTTTCAACTTCAAGCCAAAGATGATTTAAAGCCCTAGAGAAATGGGGGTGGAGAATGCCGTAAAGAGAGAAGCATTGAGAACTTTAAAAAGAATATATATCTACTTCGCAAACCCCTGCATGGAACATCTCAGGGTCTGCACCACACTTACCATCAAGCATACTTGGAAAACTAGGATTTGACTTACAGTGGTTCACATCACACAAGCTCTGAAATGTTTGCAACCCTGCCCTGTTCTCCCACCCATTTTCCTCTCCATAAAGTTGACGTTACAGGGCTTAAACTTTCATCCCTGGGTGCTAGCTGACTTTACCTCATAAGACAACTGCTCATGGAAATGGCTACTGGCCAGAGTGTGAACAAGAAAAACTACCCCAGATTCATGCACAACACACGCGAGCAAACAAACCAGGCTGGCATGAGATCAAGAGAGCTGATCCTGACTCTGGCTTTGCCACTAATTCACTATGATCTCGGGCAAGTCACTGTACCCCTCAGGGTCTATTTCCCCATCTGTTAAAGGGGTCAGACTAGATGACCCGTCAAGTATTCTGACCAGAGGAATAACCATACTGCGGCAGGAACGCCAAGCTTCTGAAGGACATACTGACAACACCCAAGTTGAGGATCAAGTGTTGAAAGGACTGTCCCGCGGCTACTAAGATCTGGAATTTCCAAATCTGTCAGATGCCAGACTCCCTGATCTTCCTCCTGCACCAGGAGAGACACCATGATTCTGAAGTGCTGCACTCCTGACTCACCCTTTCAAGTCCACCTCTCCGTGAAGCGAAATAGGAAGGCCCCACCCGGAGCAGGGTGAACCCTGACTCCAGTCACTTCCATGCAGCCAGTCACCACTCCCTCAGGGTGGCCTTGCACTTGACCTGGGTGTGCCCCCTCCTCGCACACTGGTCCAGGCTTCCATGCTGGGCAAGGCAAGCACAAGCAGGCCCTTTGGGAGGAGGTCATGCTCGGGAATCAGGGACTTCGTGTGGCTGGAGAAGCAAGAACAGCAAAACAAAACGCTTCTGCTTGCTGGTCACACCACTGATTGCTCCACTGGACTTGCACTTCCCCATCCACAGCATCCAGCCAGTGCCGCCCTCACCACTGAGCCGCTTACGAGGTGGGTGCCCGAGGCCAAGTCACTCGGCATCCCCAGGTCTCCATTTGCTCATCTCCTTCCAGGGACTGTCACGGAGATGAAATCACATGTGAGAAAGTGCTCTGTAAAACGTAGAGTGTTATACCTAGGAAAGGTCATGGTGGTGCTGTTCCCGCCAACCCCAGGTGACAGCAGTTGAAAAAGAGTCCATTAGCTTTTGAGGGATATACTGATGACACTCGTGTATACACACATCATGTGTGTTTATTTTTGAGGCAACACAGGGTAGCAAAAGAACTACTCTGTTGAAGAAAAGGGAGAATGACCTCAGTCCCTGCTCTTCCACTAACGTCCAAATTGTCCTGGTCACCAACAAAAAAGGGGTAAGACCACTTGCCCTGCCTCCATCCATGGCTGCTATAAAGATAGAGGAGTGGGAAACTGCTCTGCCAAACCATCATCCCACCATGAGGCTGAAGATGAAGAATGTCATAGACAGAAGGAAAATTGGCTCATTTTCCTGCTGTTCGAAACCACCAAGAGGCTCCAAGGGGAAAGAAAAAGAGGGGTAAGGATAGTTCACTGAAAAAACAGCAAGGTAGCAATGGTCATCTGGCAGGGAGAGTCAAGGGGATGGGGCGGGGGAAGCGAGGTCAGGTTTTCGGGGCATCTCTCATTCCTCTGAGGTCTCCAAGCCTGGCCTCTTCGAACTAAAAAAAAAAAAAAAAAAAAAAAAAAAAATGTAGCCATCTCCTCCCCTCACTACCAAAAGCCCCCTCTGCAAGTGAAAGCTGTTGGGCATGCTCACACTCAGGACCGTTTGCTCTATGTCAAACGTTTTATTTGGGGGTTATCCTGGGAATTCTGCAGGCCAGGGTGCCAAAGTTCCTGGGGAAGGGTTCTCTCTTCTCAGGGTTCACTGGGTTTTGCCAAGAGAAAGGTGGCCCTGACAAAGGAATAAGGTCAGCCCCATCCAGGCCACACGCTCCTGCGCTGATGGACTCCAGGTGTGAAGAGCTTCAGGCAGCTGCTTTCCTTCTCGGCCTAGGACAGCTGCTCCCTCCGGTCAGTGCAGGGTTCTGAAAAGCCTTCCTCGCAGCAATGACGTGAAAGCGGTGTGAAAAGGCAGCAAAACGCCACTGTGTTTCCTTCACTGCCGCCCCTACCACACGGCCGGACAGCTTCGCTGCTTTCAAGAGGTTTTCTCCCCCAGCTTTTCAGGCTCCCCTCCCTCTCCTCCAGGTGTTTTCACTCACCTAGCCTGGGCCTTATTCTCCACCCCACTGTTGCTAATAGTGGCTTCCCCAGCCCCTGTCCACCCCACCTGACAAGTAAAGCCAAGAAAGAACAGCAGCATGACCCACCAAGTCTGTCAGGAGAGGCCACTTCCACTTAGAAACAACTGAATCTAGTGTGTGCCTGACTTTCTAGCCACATTCTCCAAAGTTAGTTCCAGGTTAGGGCTCTGGGCACTTCTGATTTTCAGACCAGAGGCATTAACACTTGGCAAACACGGGGACAGAGAAAACAAACCCCAGACTAGAATTACACACAGATGATTCCTCCAGTGATAAAGGTGATAATGGGGATAAACACATGCAGATCCCCTCCCTCCTGGAGCTCCAGATTTCTATTTTTATGCTCCTAGATGAGCTCCAGTAATCTCGTCAGAGCTGTCAATCAGCTGGGCCTGAGTCACTCTAAGAACTGATCTAAACCATGGCTTCCAAAGGGCCTGGCTTGCTCCGCCTGTTTCGGTCAGGGCTGGCATCACAGCAAAACAATTTCAAAGCACAGAGACCATAAACACAAAATTAAAAGGTAAAGTAAAAAGGGAGGAGATGTTTACTGGAAACTTAAGTTCTGCTGCCCAGAAAATATAGGTCTTTTTTTAAACACACAAACACACACACATATATAATGCCTCTGCCGCCCACCTTAAGAAATATGTACTTTGCTCTATATATGGCTTTCTTATCTGCCCCTGATTACTCTCAGCTTGTGCCGTGAAGCCTGGAATAATTACCCACAGAGAAATAACAACAGCCTTGGCAACAGCCAGGACCTAAGAAAGCCAGTCCCGCATTTACTGATGATCACCCAACTTGCTCGCAAGACAAACCTGAGTTTTCTGATGCACAGATAATCATTTCCATCCATACCTGAAATGCAGCCACTGCTGCAAGGGTGCCAGGTGGCTACTGGAACCAAGAACATATTACACTGTATTTCTGGGTCCAGAAAGAAAGGCTTTCCAACTGAAACTATGCAGGAAATAGAGGTGGGCAGATGGTAATCTTCAAAGCAGGGGTCTGGCAAAGACCACCCCTCCTTTGCAGGAAAGAAAAAGCTAGAGGAAAATTTACTCCTGAAAGCAGAGAATTTTGATGGGGCAAGAACATAAAGTCACTCCTGCTAACAATGGTGGGGGGGGGGTGCCCACTAGGGTTACTCCCTAAAGACAATCAATATCATGTTAGAAGCGGGAAGACATACTCTGTTGGCTTGCAGACTGGTGTGTCTCCTTTTCACTAGCTCAGGCCCACATTCCTTGATGCACCTCTCCAATCCCACCCTGCATCGCCCCCCCTCCTTCTGAACCCCTAGCTACTCACCATGTGACTGCAGTAGAGGCCTTCATTACTATTGTCTCATATTTGTTCAACCCCGAAGTAAGACTGTATGCTCCGAGGGCAGGGCCATATTTTCTATCTGAGTGCCTTGCTCTCAGCTTCATCAGTATTTAACTGATGGATTCCTCATTTGTCTGAAAAATAGTAACTTACGATCTGGTGTATGTGTCTACACCTGCATCTAAAGCCTGCAACCCATTTTCAAAGCTCCCCAAACCCCATCCCCTACCTCGCCATCTGCGAAACCCTTCTGGGTTGATCAGAATTGACAAGTCCTCTTCCCTCCTGCAGCCCATGTCACATCAATTAAGTATCCACCTTTGCATTCCTCCGACCACAATGTGCCCTCCCCTCCACCTGAAAGAGATATTTGAAGTCAGCTGTCCTTTCCCTTGATGTTTAATCTGGACAGCTGTGCCCATCAGATTTCTTAGGCTGTAGGGATGGATTCCCTGCAGGGAACCTCCAACAACTGGGCACAAACAGGAGTGTTTAGACACAGCTAAAGTGGCAGGATGCTCTCAGCCCAAGGCAGGGACTTTCACTGAACCCCAGGGAGCAGCATACTTACTCTTGCAGCCCCTAGATTCCACCGGGCATTGCCAAGGATCTGACATCAAGGTGTGCCAGCATTGGCCGAAGCCTCTGACTTAGTTTCATGAAAAATGTGTGGGTGTGTGTAAGGGCCTGTTTAAATCATTCCTGCTCCACTCCTACCCTTGCTCCACCCCCAACTTAGTACTGAGTTTGCTGAGCAGAAATAACCAACTATAGAGGCTTCCACTACTTCAGAGATATTGAGAAACCACTGACCCAGAGATTGGAGAGACTGGGGCTCCAAACCTCAGGGCAACTATTCACCAGCGGCAGCTATGACTACCAAATCTGCACTCTTCTAGAATCCAGAATGTTTTTTCTTTCTGTGTGCATGCACTTTTTCTCTCTCTCTTTTTAAAACCAACCACTATCACTTTTTCCCAAGAACAGATGCCTGTAATAACAAACCACAGCTTCACATAAGATTTGGAGCTGTGACCCCCCAATCCTGGCTACACACCAGAATCACCTGGAGAACTTTAAAAATACTAATTTCCCAGGACCTACCCACAGAAATTCTGAATTAATTGGTCTGAGGTGTGTTCTGGGCATCAGAATTCTTATAAGCAGTCAGAGTGGAGAACTTTCTATGGTAGTTCTGACAATCAAATGCCAATCATTAGGAAGCATGAGTTCCAGCTGCCACAGCCTACCTTGAACCTTAAGCCTCTTTCCATCCTGTCTTCAACTGTGGGCCCCAGTCTCCGGCCCCCAGTGATTGTACAGTGATCCTGAAACTATCTGAATGAGTAACAGAGTCAGTCATTTCTTTGAATACAAGCTCAAGAATTAGAATTTTTAAGCTGGCAGACACTTTAAAATCCTGCTAAGCCAATGCCTTTGGTTTGTAAAAAAGGAAACCAGGGGCCTGGGGTAACAAAGTGACTCACCCAAGGTCATGAAGCTGGTTCACGATGAGCCAAGCCTAGAACCCGGGTCTTCCACCTCTATCCTCTGCACACCAGAGAGAAGCCCCTATAGTGACAGAGCCCAACCAAAGCAGTGGAGGTTGTTTACTTATTGTATGCTTTCAGCAGCCATCCTCCAGTTGCTTTATCTCTAAAAGGCACCCTCTCCTCGCTGGCCTTAAAACGGCAGAGGGCACAGATAGATCTTTAAAAGATTTCTGAGCGAGCTGGTCAGATCGTAATCCTCAAAGACTATACTTGCTAGCTGGCTGAGGTTCATGGAAAAAGCCATTAGCAAAGAGAGCTTACCCAGCTTTGAAAGGGTACTCTGTTGAGCTGCGGGTCTGAGTGACCAAAAGCCAGCAATGAATTCTGGTTTCTCGCGGATAAGAGAGTTGATTGTTGGTTTCAAAATCTCTAACCAACCTGTGAACACGTTTCCCTTCCTTCCTGTATTTTTACGGCACCACCACGGTTGGAATGCAGCTGGTGCCTACAAGCACAGGGTTCCTATGCTTCAGGCTAAATGAGAATTCCCCTTTGCTTGCAGACTGATTTCCCCAAGCCCGGGAGTAGGGAACAGATTCTCATTAGGTAAGCCTCGTTTCAACACAAGCTTGAAAGCTCCAGGTGGGCAGGAGTATGTATGACTGTCCAAGTCAGCAGTGTATTTGTAGCTCCTGGACCACAGTGTCTGGTGGCACCACCTCCAACTAAAGATGCTCAGTAAATATCTGATGAGTTAAACCATGAAAATAATAGAATTAAATGTCCTTATGGAATGGGCCACCTCTGAAGGGAGAGCATCAGATGAAAATTAGATTTGTTCCCTAGGAAAATATGGGCATCAAGACAAGGGCAGAAGGCAAGAACCAAGGAATAGAGGACAGAGAGGTGTCATGAAATATTAGATCCTATATAGACATGTGAGATTCTCTCTGAGCTTGTCATTTTGTGGATGCAAAGGCCAATGCCCAGGGAAGTCAAGCCAACTTTCCCAGTCATAAGGACGATCTCCACCAGAGCGACCAAGGGGCCTCAGCCTCACCAGAGAAACAGGATGCTAAGATCCCAGTGCCTTCATGTGCACATTTGTTTGTTCACTCGCTGATTCTACACTTCACTGAACCTGGGAGCTCTGACAGTGATGAAGATGAAGGCCAGTGTAAGTTGTAGGAGGAGGATAGGAAGCAATGGCACAAGTTTGGTCCTAGGTGTTGTTGGGATTTCCAGTATCGATGCCTAAAGAGAAGCTGCAGCTGAGGGTCTCCAACTGTGGAGAAGTACAGACCTGGAAGTCATCCCCACAGTGAAACCCAGGGAGAGGAGTAATCTGAACTGCAGTTCTGATTCAGCCCAGCTGGGTAGAACGAGGTCCAGCACGTGGCTCCATTTTCTCACCCTAAAGTGAAGGCCAATAGGCAATAAGTAAAAATAAAAAACACAGTGGCCAAAAGATGACATTCAAACAGATTCTTGGATCAAAGTCCCTTTGTAAGCACTGTTATTTCACCCTCCTCCTGACGGTAACCACTTCCCACATGAGCCCCAGTAAGGCAACCGTGCAGCCCACAAGAGAGATAGAAATATGACCACACTTCCCTCTTATAAACAGGCAATGGTAAACATCTGAGACCACTGGTCCACAGCCGTGGTTAAACAAAGGGCTGGGGGCACCCTGGAATGGCCGTCAGGGCCTCCATCTCCCTGCATGCTAACTTCCCTCTGAGTGGTAAACTCGGGCCATTAATTTCAGAACCAAAGCTGATCAAACAGAACCAGCCTCACACTGAGACAACTTAGTTCGGTTTCACGGCCAGGCTCACCTAGCCACTACTTTGGAAACTGAAGAGTTTTCAAGGAAAGTAGCTACTTTGGTTGTAGGCCCATGCTCAAAGGTGCCTTCCTAGGGGGGACCTCACGAGGAGGGCAGGAGGAGACTGTCACATGTTTACTGAAGTGTGCAACCCTTCCCCTCAACCCCACTTCCTAGGTCAGCGGTGGTGATCCTCTTTTTTTTTCAACGATGTAAGTAAAAAGTCCGACTCTTTCAAGCAGGTAAGAAAAATAGGCAAACCTCAAACATCTTTAATTAGCTTTGAGATATTCCCCAGGGTCCCAAGTCATCCCAGCTCCTAGATCAGTAGGAAATAAAAACACGAGACCTCGGGGCAGGCTCCGTTTTCTCTGAATTGAAATGAAAAAGTATTTGCAGACGTAAAGTAAGTTATTAGCGGACTATGACAGGAAGACTCCAGGGTATTCCATGTGTACAGAAAGTTCCATCAGAAAACAACAAATTATATAAATCAGCCAGCACTTTGTTTTCAACCACTGAACATTTATAGAATTCTTATTTCTTCATCTATATGCTTTCAGAGAAAGTTTCCAGTAGATTCAAAGCCAGCGAGACACACAAAGGCGCTAAACATGCAATTAAATTGCATATGGTTTTGAAGCCAGAATACCGCAAGCACCTTTAGAAAATTTCCCCTGGGGGAAGGAGGCTCTTGGCTCTGTACCCTACCCCCACTCCATGCTCACAGGCAAGTTTTTATCTTCATTTTGTCAACAGGAAAATAAGACTGGTAGAGGGGTAGAAACAGAAAGCTGAACGGCCTGAAAGGACCTGGCTTAGGTCACAAATATGTCACCCTCAGGTATATCCATTTGTCTCCCTGAGCCCCTGTTTCACGCCTCTCCCTAAGCTGCCCCATGACAGACTGCTACAATCCACCCTGTTAGATGCTCCAAACACAACTACATAATTATTTCTACATCGCAACTATAATTTCCATGAGGGCAAGAACTGGTCTCTGGTTTATCATATCCTCAGAAATTAGCAAGACATCAGATAAGTATCAGAGAAGAAGGAAATCGACAAATATTAATTAAAATTTACTAAGTGCCTGGCACTGTCCTAAGTACCTAATGAGTTAAAGAAATAACCTGGATCTTTGACTTCAAGAGGCTTATTCCAATCCATTATTTCAGCCATTGACTGCAAGTGACACAATATTAGCCAATGAAATACCTACCAGGAGGTTTCTAGGAAAGGTTTTCTTCTTAGATGCAGACACACACACACACACACACACACACACACAACCACACACAGGAGTAGTCTTTTCTGCCCTTGATGCAACTGTGTAAAAAGGGTGTAATGCCTGAAGCAGCTGTGGCCATCACTGGACCATGAGGGGTCAAGTTTGAAGACAAAAGGCATTCAGGCTGAAGATGGCAGAGCAGAGAGATGGAAGGCTCCCAGTCCTTGCTGATGCCTGAAACCTCTCTGTCCCAGACTTCTCAGGGCACATAAGACCCCGCACTATTGAAGCTGTTAGTTGGATTTCAGGTTACTCACAGCCAAAAGCATCCTAATACAGTGAGTCTGGCCCCTGACGAAGAATATTGGCTGAATCAGAGAGGGAAGGGGCCAACTGGCTTACTACTGTACCCAAGCATGAGAGACCGAGGACCTCCACGATGGAGAAGGTGGCAATGATGAAAAGAGCTGGAACTTCAGACACAAAAGCAGATTCCAGCCTTACCCACAAGATGGCCTGGTCATCTCCATGAAGCCCTGGGCCCAGTTTCCACATGGACTATCTGATGAAGAGGAACATAATTAATACTCCCTACTCATACTTACCCACGCACACATGCCTCCTTGCATGTGAGTGTGGGAGGCAGGTAAGAAATAGGGGTGGGGTGAGGAGAATGCATCTTGTTCTATTTACAAGACATGGAGCAACCACAAAAGATGACAACCAGAGCACCAAAGGATCAGCTGAAGTTCTCCAAGCAAATGTCAAGTTTGGTTTAAATTTACATTTCAATTTTCTCAGCCTGTAACCGGTCCTCTTTGTCACTCCAGCTGCTCTCCTTGGAGCTCATCAGACAGGGCCTCACTCACAGTAACAGTTTGGATGGAGAGCATAGAGGACTCAAGTCCCTCTTGAAACTTGCAACAAATCACTTGGGGCAAGAGAAGAAGGGTGAGGCTTGGACGATCGAAGAACAAATCCTGAGAGCTTAAGTATGAGTGAAACGGCACAGTCTTTCCGCGTTCTCTACAGAATTCCATTGGCAGGGGGGTTATTTGGGGCCACGTGCTCCACAGAGGCCCTGGCACATTCCATGCATTTACCACAATCAAAGAGAGAGAGGGAAAAAAAGGCATGCTCGCTGTTATTTTTAATTCCTTCCTCAAAGCCTTCCAAAATTCTTCGGCAGAAGGATTATCCACTAACTCCCACCAGCTCCCAGCCAGTAGTATCTTTGAGGCCTCAGCTAAATTGGAGCAGGGGAGCAGGAGAGGTCAGCTCACAGAAGAAGTCTTTGCTTCTGGTCATTAAATATCATCTAAATTGCACTGGGCCTAGCGGCATCTCCTGGGTTTCAAAGGGACATAGCCTGATGAGGATGCAGACATTCTAGTGCCAGGTGAATGCCTTACCATGCCCTCACCAGCACTCTGCTTCCCTGAGACACACCCCACCTCTACCTTCCACTCATCCTCCTTCTCTTAGCCACTAATATGGCCAAATGTTCCCTAAATCCTACTTCAATTAAATAAGCTGTATTGCTAACTTTACTATGTTATATTATCCCCAGGGTCCCATCTAGTTTTAAAATATTATGTTGCCAACTTGCTGAATGACCTTAGGCAAATCATTTCACTTAAAATAGCAGTAAAGAATTCTGACAGTCCCTTATACTTTATCAGTGGCATACAAACTGGCTGATTTAATCCTCCCGGTTACTTTGGTGCCTGGCATAGAGGCAGGGTGACTTATGGTGACTATTTACCTACATTTGTCTAGCAGTCCAACTTTATGCCCACTTTCTAGCCACAATTAATATAGCACTGCCCCTTTTCACTCTTACAATTGTCCTGGTTTGTTCAATAAATCATATAGTGAGTGACCCTAGATTGGATAAAAGGTAGGTAGAGCTTCAGAGGCAAATCCAGCTGTCTCTCATCATGAGATCTAAAGCAACTTGCTTAAGCAGTTTCATGGATTTTCTTATGAGGATGAGAATGATAACCTTTTCTTGGTGAGTGTGGGGGCAAACAACCAGGGTCAGAAACCAGTGACCTGAGTTCGGGTCCCTTTTCTACTGCTGATCTCTCAAAGCCTGGGTCTCCTCTACAAACAGGGATGATGCCTCCTTCCCAGAGCACTACAGATGGCTAAAGAACCACAACCTGTTGCTCGACGGCCCACCGTGGTGTCTGGCAGACAGCCAACACTCAGTCCGTGCCATGTGTTCTCGGACCAGTCCAGGTGAGAGGGCTCAGGTGCTGAGCTGCAAGTCAGCACAGCGGACCCAAATCCTTGCTTAGACAAGGCGGAAAACATCAGCTCTCCTAAACTTCTGTTACCGAGCCCTAGAGCAGGCATGGCCTGAGTTCATATTTCTATTGAATTTCGTGCATCTTTTATGATCTTCTCTATAAAAATCTCGGTGTGCACGTGGAAGCCTTAACTCCATCTCTGTCAGAAAAAGATTTTAGCAATACTACGGACCTGTGCTTCATAAAGAAATAGGAGGTGACACTGCAGAATATTTTACAGTCTGCAAAGTGCTTTCAATGAATGCAGAGCTCATTAAGAATCCTACAGAGGGAGGTATTGTTTCCCGCATTGTACTAGTAAAGAAAGGGAGGCTCAAACAAGTTAAGTGACTTGTCCGGTAACCAAAGCAGTAAGTGAGGGAGCTGGGATTTGAACTTGGGTCTCCTGAATGTGAACCCAGAGCTCTTCACTGCAGGAAGATTCCCCTACAGCAGCAGGTCTCGATCAGTGTTTTCAAAAATGGTTCGTGGACAAGAATCAGTCTGCAGACACAAAATTTTATCTCCTAAAATCCTATAAACTTAAATGAACAACAATTAAAGCTGACTTTAACCAGATAAAGTAAATTGTACCCAATCTCTAAATAGTCAACATAATTTCTGTTTACTCTCAGTGATAAAATAAATGAATAACAACAACTTAGACTGTTTTCTTATTAAGGAATACAATCTGTTATTAACACACTTACGGCACTCTCTGAGCCTTCAGGAGAGAATTTAGGAATTTTTCTGATTGCAGTGCGGTCTGGAATTGGAAAGCCTGGCCTAGATGTTCATCAGTGAAGAAGTTAAAACACTGACCAGAGACATTCCACATAGAGGCGCTGTGCCAGCCACAGGGAAGACCCAGAGAGAGGCCAAGATCTGATCTAGAGGCCTTTGCCTGGGGAGACCGGGCATCTGCATGAAGCCCAGCAACATTCCGTTAATTTCCCAAGAATGCATGTCAAGAGGCTGGCATGACTCACTGACTAATTACCTGAGCACTGGGGCTCCCAGGGTCCTCCTGGCTGTACAACTCGTCTTTTCTCCTGATGGCGAACACAACACTATTTTCACCCTGCTCCAGACATAGCCTAAAGCTGTCCACATGGTGGTGTAAGGGATTATGACTCTGACCTGGATAACTCAGGCAGAAAACCTGCTGTTACTGGCCATGGGTGGGGGAGAAAATGAAACACGAACAGAATGGTGGCTTCAGCCATGCCACTCCCTACTTTAAAATCTCCTAGGCGCTTACAGAGCAGGCAGGGTCCAAATGCCAAGGTTGGCCGACCAAAGCCCTTGGCAACATCCTTCTCCAACTCCTCTCTGGCCACTCCCTCTTCTACATTCTGGCCACCCCAAACTGTCCTGCCTGCCCCAGACACCAGGCCCTTCATGTTGTCTGGCCAGTGCTCCATGCAGCCTTCCATAACTCCCACACTCCTATCCATCCTTTAAGGTCCTGCTTCGAAGTCCTCTATGAAGCCTTCTGACTCTCCCAGAAAGAGGGCTGCTCTTCCCCTAGGCTCCCAAACAACTGTGTTCAACCATACTACAGTCTTTGCCACGAGCCCACCGGAACTGTGGTCATTGTGTCCCCTTTTGCCTCTGTACAGTTCAGACACAGGCCTCCATTTCAGCATCTCTAAACCACGTGAGGCACAGGATAAAGTCAGTGCCCTATAAATGTATCCAACAAACAAATGTACTATCAGCTGTCCAGCTCTGTTCCACTTCAGATAGGCAGGGTGGCTGCAATATATGTCACCTTCTCTCTCATCTGCATGTAATTCACTCTGATCTGGGTTCAAGGTGAAGGGAAGCAATCCTGTCCGTATGACGGTACCGCAACTGAGAGGATGATGCTAAAAACAGGCCTGCCTCTCTCTACCATTGGTGGGTCCTGGAGTAAGAGTGCATACGAAGGCCCACATACCACATATCACATTTAAAAAATAGAAGTCAAGGTAACAAACTGTTAAATAGAATGTGTTCTATCCCCCTACCTTGAAAGATACCTTAATACAACCTGAAAGGCCAGGTTTGGAATTTAGAATTCTCTGACCCCTTGTTCACACAATGGAATGTGGACACTCAGGGAGAGCTGGCCCTGAATCCCTGCTCGCCCCTAGTGCCATCTCACATTTAGAAGGACTTCAGGCACACCCATGTAGTAGACACCATAAAGCTGAATTCCGTCTGATCCCTCTGGGCCCCTGTCTCCCTTGTCAGCCGTTGGGCCCATGAGAACACACGCTGTCCATGGCCAACAGAGTCTTCCCTCAGGCAGATGGACCTAGGGAAGAGGCCCATGCAGGACTCGAAAGCAGGCTCCAGACCACTGGAGCAGGGAACTGAAGGGTCAGGACCCGGAATATGGTCTAGAAGGAAGTGGTGCAGCTCTAGATGGGCCACCCCTCAGTTCTACAGGTCTGCCCCATGAAAAGGAGCACATCCGGAGGACAGCCAAAGCATGGCCCTCTCAGCCTGAGTCCCCGCTTGTACACAGGTAGGGGCAGTCAAGGGGACCACCACCCGTCTCTAAGTTATTTTGGAGCCATGAGATTTCTGGTGCTGACCGTTCTCCCTTGCCAGCCAAGCCAACTGGTAAGGTGGTACTTCAGGGAAAACCAGAACTGCCTTCCAACTGGGCCTCAAAAAACACCAGAAACAATAAACATCATACACTTCCACACACTTACGGGCAGGCTATCGGTGACAACTGCGTGAGTCACAGCGTTTCTTCTTCAGGATCTTACCCATCCCCCGCCCAGGAGCACTGATTCATCAAAGTTTGTTTTCAATACTATTATTTTTAGTCAACCAAACAATTTTTAAAATGACGGTAGAGAAGGGGGGGGGCAGAACCACCTAAGAATATGAATTGTTTCTCTTTCAATAGCCTGCCAAGCCCTAAATCAACAAGTAGCATGGTTTGTGCTCTTGATAGTAGATTCTGTTACTACATAAACCAAGATTCTCCAAATGGAGAGCTCTGAGAACAAAAAGGGGGCAGTGTCCCCTACTGGGATCGATTAACACATCAGTCAAATTTCCCCCTTGAAAGGGAAAATGAGTGTTTACTGGACACCTACTATCCACTGTGAGCTACAGATAACAGCCAAGTGCTTGATGTATCTTATCTCGTTTGGATTGATTTATATGAAATAGGTGGTCCCATTTCCATTTTACAGATGAGGAAAGTGGGGTTCAGTAAACCGAAGGAAGTGTTCCCAAGGTTGCCACAGAGCTGGTAACTGGCAAACCCAAACCAAGGTCTGGCAGACTCCAGAGTCCCCTGCTCCTTCTTCACTACTGTGCTCTTCCTGTCCACCAGCCCCTGCCCCCTGCTCCTCAGGTGATATTTTAAGAATCTAAGTAGAGATAAATGGCACCACACAAAATTTAAAGGGTAGCAGAACAAACTAACTCACCCTGCCCTTCCATGCAGAGAAATGAGGCTCACCTTGAGTCCGAATACAACAAGGGTGAGAGAAAATATACAATGGGGGAGATTTGAAGCAAAAGGAAAAACCCAATTTCCACCATCAGCGCCTGCTTTCAGCCACTTGTAAGTACTCAAAAAGTCCTTTCTGAATCCATTACTCCACATTTGGGCTTAGCCCAGAGGTGATTTTTTAAGGAAAAAATGCCTTTTGGCATTTTTGAGCTGTGACAGTGTAAAAACAGACCTTTAAAAAACACACACCCAAAACGCATTACTATTTTCAAAAGTCCAGTCGAAGAGAAAAAGATGGTGACACCTCAGAGCTACAACTTGGCTTGGCAGTTTGTGATGCAACACTTAGCAGCAAAAGTAACCAGATTTGTGACTCTGTAGGTTTCAAAAGCAAAACCTTACGCAGTGTTTCTTAAACAATACTCTCGTCCTAAACCCCTAGCAAAGCATTCAGGAGAAAAACTTGCCAGATGTAAGTGGGGAGAGAGCCATGTGATACAAAAAAGTACTATTTCGGGAGAAACTCACTTTTCATTTCCTAGCTAGGGTTTAAACTTGTAACCTTCACGCTGCCTAACAAAAGGCACATGCTTATGCAATCAAGTATAGCCTTTCTTTATATAGATGCTTGAAAATAAATAAAGGAAGCTTTCTGGGTAAACTCTGACATATGAGCAAACATTTTCCACAGGTATCCTCTATAATGCCTACCTCTTACATTTAACCATTTTTAGGCATTTGTGGTCATTAGTTTAAGTAAACTTCCTGCTCTGAGAATAGCCAAAAATAACAACAAAAGAAGAAAAATTGCTCACTGCATCTCAAGACACACAGCCTCCACATCTTTATCCTAGTGTTCAGTTATTTTTAAACTCCTTTGTAGTTAAATTTCACTGATTTTGACTCATAAGGTAAGGAAGAGGCAGGGAGGAGAAGGGAAAATAACTAAAAAACTAAATTATAATTTTATTACTTTCATTTAAATAAACGAATTGACACCAGACTGATAGGGTCTTAGGACATCAACAATTAAGAAAGATCTGCAATTCAGGGATCAGCTGGATTCATGAAAATGGCAGCTTCTAAAATGATTGCATGAAAACTAGAGTTAGGCCTCCAATAGAGATTACCTAGCCTATTTTCTAGTTGAGAACATCTGAGGCCCAGAGATATAAAGTGACTTGCCCCAGCTCACACAGCTAATAAGAAACAGAGCTAAGTCTAGAAATTATCTAGGTCTGCTGACTCTTGCCTCCAAAATGACCCCAAAAGCCTTGTTTATAGCAAATATTTTTTGACAGCATTTATGGGGAGAAAAAGCCTGCTAAACAAAATTTAGCCTAGTCCGGAATTAGCCAACCTCTTAATTAATAGCCTTCTACTGTGTTTTCATTTTAAACTGAGTCTGTCAAAACATTCTACAGCAGTGTGCCACTGTGGCAGGCTGCTGTTTACAGCAGAGGCCTCGGATAATCAACAGCAGATAGTTTGACTTGTGCTATAGATTTGTTATTTCTAAAACTGTTAATTAAGTCAAAACAAAGAGTAATGTTACACTCACACTCACACACACACACCCCTCATCAGGCGTCAATAAACTGCAGAGCTTGGGGGATCTGGATCTCTGGCATCAAGAAAACAGTATTTACAAATTAACTAGAGTGAACACATACACCATTATTACAATTCCACAGAACTTGTTTTGGCAGCCAGTAAACTAGAAGCTACAGGAGGACAGGGACAGTGGCTGCCTTCCTCACAATTTGTCCCTGCCACCTAGCCCAGGGTTTGGTATCTGCTGGGTGTACTGAAAGAAAACGTAAAAATGAAGCAGACAAATTCTCCTGGTATCTTTGTTCTAAAACTGGGAATGGAGTAAAATTAGAAACCAAACTTCTGCAGAATGGGTTAATAGAGCAGTTTTGACTGTTTCCAGGAATCTTTGTGCTTGAAGATGGGATGATTGAAGGCTCATGGCCCTGGGAACCTATCAGCGGTCAACGGATGATTCCTGGCCCTCCTCAGTCCCATCCAACAGTGCACCAGTCATTCTGGTGTCTTCAAAAGACAAGAAACCCTCTCCATGCCCTGCATGCTCAGCAGGCTGCCTTCAAGAGCAGCCTTTCTGGGTAGTTCTCTTCCCACACAACCAATACTATCAGATGTGGATCTGGGGAAGAGGGCCAGTTGATTTTTTTTTTTAATAGGTCAATATATCAAAGGAGACCAGGACAAATGTTAATTAGGATTATTCATGAGTCTGGGTTGACTGAGAAAGCTGCATTCCATCTCAGAGAACATAATTGTACTTACAGGAAGCTGGGGGAGAGGTGGATAAGGAAGGTGGGTGAATAAGGTAATGGGAATAAAATCTGATTTCAATTTTTAAAGCAAGCACCTTTGATCCTATTTATATTCATAAAGAAGCGAATACAAAATAATGGCTGTATTGTGCATCGAATGGCATTGAAATCTCCTAATAAATTAATGAGTGAAAATTAATGGTCGCTCAGTCCATTAAATCGTGTTAATTTTATTTCCATTATAATAACAGCAATTACAAGTTTACATGATTAAACCAATATTTATTTTTCAAAAACTCACTTTAATTAGATTCCTGATAGGATAAGCCTGAGACAAGTTCTCTGTTTCATCAACTTTTTGCATTTCTCATCGGAACTAAATGACTACTATATTCATTAACTTTTTTCTATTATTAGAATTGTCATTTAAAACTTTACATCCTTACAAATACTTTTAAAAATATATTATTAAAAGCTCTAATGTCCATACAGAAACTCAGACTTAAAAGATTTGTTGTCAGCAAGTGCTAAGCAAAGAAATGAAAGGTCATACCGAAACTCTAAAATGCTAAGCACCCACGATCATCTCCAAGTTGTCCACTTTTTATCGACACACACTGTTATACTCTGAGCTAATATAACTCAAGATGCTGTTCCCACAGAGGAAACCTGAATTTCAGGTTTGCAATACTAACTTACTTTTTACTTCAAAGAGAGAACACTTGACAGTGGAGTGAAATACTGCACAGAGGTCACTAGCCCTCTGGTACAAGCCATGAGGTAACATGTTCATAGCAGTGCCGAGTTTCGTAAAAGGCAGAAGATAAAGATGTCATTGCCTCATTCTTTCAGGCAACTATCACCATGTACCCAAAAGATCGCAAGATCATACTGCAGTCTAGAAACTTCCTTCGGATAATAACTCCTGTCCTCCTTTTGGTTTTCCACCTCACATCGATCCCTTCCTCCTCTCCTCATCTCCTCCCATGGTCTGTCCCCCATGTTCCTGGGCATTCTGTACATTCCTTGGATGCGGCTCGTGTCCTATATTTTTGGGTATGTCTGTCGTCCACTCTAGACAAGGAGATTCTTGGGAACAGGTGCCCTACCTTGCTTATCATAGTAGGCATTTAAGAAATGACTAGATAATTTAGTAATGGATGAATAACATGCACAGAAGCCTAAACATTAACTCTTACAGCTGTCAAATTCTCTGGTTTACCAAAACTTCTATAAGCTTCATCTCATCCTGATTTTATAGTACAGACCTGAAGCCTCTGAGAGATTCAGTGAACTCTTAAATCCATCCAGGTATTAAAATGGCAAGATCCAGAACCTGAATTCTGTGCTTTCTTTCTAGAGAAAACAGATGGCTGTCATTATTTTGTTTTCAAACATAGTGATTTCTACGGTATTAAAAAAATCATCATAGTCCCCTCCCCTGCACAAAAATACCACTCCATACTATAGTTCTTATTTCTTTTGATGGCTGAGAATAAGAAAGGACACTCAGATAATGCCCTATTAATGTTTCCCTTACTGAAGTAAAAGCTCCTCACAGGCAGGGGTCATCTCAAATTTACCTCTGCATCCTCCCCTCTTGCCTGGAATACTAACTCAGACATGGGAGAGCCAATAAATAACAATGAATTGACAAACCCCAACTCTGTAACATATATTTAGGAACTGTAAGCAAGAGGCTGCCTGCAAATGCATTGGCCCAAACATTTGACTCCTGAGTGCGACAGCAAGTTCCAAGGTTCCAAATGTCAAGGGAATAATCAAGTGGTCCGTGGGTTCGGCCATGGCTCTGAACCCATCCCAAAGTCAGCTACTCCTTGCCCTGCAGGCCCCTCCTCTTCCCAGCCCCTATGTGCAACTCCCCTAATCAAGGTTAACAAGCAGCCCTAGCAATAGGCCCCCAGAAGGCTGAGAAAGAAGTGTTAAAGATGAGGATCTTTTTCCTTTCTCCCTAGGGTGAAGTAGCCTGGGAAAGACCAGGCAGGTAACAGGAGGAGGCTGTGCTAAAACAAGAGAAGCACAGAAAAGAGATAGGGTGTATCAGAAAATTCTCCCATTTTTCCCTGGGCTTGCTGCTTTGACACGAGAAAGCCCAATTTCCCTTCCAAACAAATCAGGCCATCAGCTTGATCCAGCTCCCAACAACTGGGCAAAGGATCCCACTGCCCAGTCCATCAGAACAGCCATGTTTGAGCGGACGTAACATGCACATACCTTATCCATTCCTCTGTGACAAATGCTATGACTCCAATCTTATAAACTGGCCAGAAAGATACCTGCAGCTTTACTCAAGTATTCAGGCAGGAGAGGAGAGAGATACTGTTATTATACAACTGTCTAAGTTCTGCCCATCCTGCCAGACCTCAGTGTATCCTGATAGCCCCTGTGTCAGTGTATTTAAATCAAGCTCTCACCACTTCTTTGGCACAAGTCTCTTTTACATTCTTGATATCAGTCAGCCTGTATCACTCCAGCTCTCCTGATCACTGAGACAGGTTAGAGCTGGTGTAACTGAGAAGCAAGCACGCAGTCTGGAAGGCCCTAGTATACAGCTATAATTGCCAAATGTTACTGTTGAGGCTCATGATTACGTATCAGCCAAAACACGCTTGTCAAAATCTCCTTAGGCTGAGGGGTCCTTAAACCCCAACATCCAGATCTCCGCAGAGTATTTTTAAGCACCCAGTGCCCCACCCCACCACGCAGTAGGATAACTCATAAAAGGCAGTGTGGAGAGAACAGACAATTTGTGGAGAGCAACACAAACAATCTATGGGGCTTAACAGACACATTGATATCACTAGCGTGAGGCCAGCTAGCCACCTCCCCAAGACATGGCCTTTAGTTTTCTGCCCACGACCAAAACAGCAGCAGCTGTTGCCAAGGGAGACAAGGTGACCCAGAGGCGTGGGCACAAAATCCGCGGATGGAAATCCATTTTGTCTGGATCCACCCAAGCAACTGGGTATCCCTAACTGAGAAAAGATGAAAAAAGAAGAAAAGATGAAAAAAGCCTTAGCAGTAAGTCCTTGCCAGGCAGATGGAAGATGTCCCCAGTCCCAAAAGGATCGTGAGAAGGCCAGGGGGCAACAGAGCTTCAACTCTCAGAAACATCCAAAGCGTTCATATGCCTCAAGCTGCAGGGAACTCTGGAAGAGGAAAAGCAGGACAGAGCTATGTTCTCCCAGAGGGCAAACTTTTACCAAGGCAGAGGGAAGCAAGGCCTCTCCTCCATGCTGTCACCAGCCCACACACTGAACAGTAGCAAACTTCTAACAAAGATCCACACTGCCCTCCATCCCTTGGCTCCACCCCAGTTAACAGTCCTTCAGCATTCAGCAAAGAATGTATTCAGAACCTTCAGAGTAAACAGCAGCATGGTGTAGGAAAAGGAGCACACTGGGTCAGAATCTCATGTCCATGACAGCAAGATTTTTCACCTCCTTCCTCCAAAGTTTTCTCAACTTTAAAAATGAGATAAATCTTAATCCTAACTGCTCTGTTTTCTGGGAGTTTCTTTCTTGATTTCATAAAACCATGTGAAAGTGCTCTGTAAACTATAAAACACTTTACACAGCCGATCGTTTTATCATCGATAACTTTTTTTTTTTTCTGTTTCAAGGCATAAAGCATTTGTCTTCAATATACCTGGGCAGGTGAGATGGCAGGTTTTGCAAACCCCTCCCCACGTGGGAAAAGTAGGACACTCATTCATCCACCCATCCACCCCACTCCCCACCAAAGGAATAAGAATAGTTAAGAACCAGAGCTGGGACCAGAACCCAGGGCTCACTGACCATCACATCACACCACCTCCTCTGAAGTCAGTTCTGGCTCTGGATCACACACCCAGAGCGCACTTCCCAGACAGCGCACCGCCTTCCCTCCCCCTTTATTGACTGGATCCACCCAGTTAAAAAAAAAATTATGATTTTTTAAGTCAGCGCTCCCACCATATGTGGCATTTATTTCCAGAGGAGGCCTGCGCTGGGTTCCCAGGGACAGATGTTGCTTTGTGCCTGCCTGACATGGCTGGCAGCCCTTGTACAGCTGCCCCAAGCAGGTGGCCAAGGATGGAGTCCACTCCTGGCCCAGGAGCAAAGATGACAATCTCTGTGGGGCTCAGGCCCTGAGGATACTCTACTCATTCCTCTGCAGCCTGGGACCCCAGGGACATTCCACACACACACACACACACACACACACACACACACACACACACACACCCTTCCTCCCTTGGTGCAGAGTCAGGCTTTAGAGGGGGCTGAGAGGGAGAGACAGGAGGCCAAGGTGCCTCCATGCCCCAATTTTCAGCCAAACACGGCTAAGAGAAGGCCCTGGGAGTGGCGAGAAGTCACTGACCCCTTCTATTAGCCATCTGTGAGCTCTTCCCTGACCTAGCTAGTACGATGTGGAGGATAAAGGAGGTCCAGACAGATGGCAAAGCGCTTTGGGAAGGAGGGCTCTGCAGGAATGCAAGGGCCGCTGCGAGGCCCACTTTGGGGTGCGTTTTGTTATCTCACCAGCTCTGAGCCCTCTGCTCTTCGTCAACTCGCAATCTCAAACTGAAAGGAGGGCACAAAACGATCGGAGGAGAAGACCCTACTCTCTGCCACTTGTCTCTCATTTGAAAGTCAGAGCATTGCACTGCAACCAAAGTGAGTGTGTGTGGAGGGGGCGGGAGACTGGCACAACCGAGTCTAAAAATACTCGATAAAAATGCTAATCCCGAAGGCAAAGAGAGAACGAAGAAGGAATCTGTCAATCACGAGGCTCCCGCTCCTCACCCACAGCCCCAGCTGTACGGACTGCATTCCTGTTGAGGAAAGACGTGGGGGACAGGGCTGAAGAAAAGAAAGGGAGAGACACCACCACCTCCACGAGCGCGGGCCGCGGGGGCGGGAGGCGGCGGCGGAGGAGGGGCTCCGGCCCGCTGAGCTGAACAAAGCGGGCCTCAACTTTGAGCCTGCAGCTCCCCGGAGTGGGGGTGGCCAATTCCAGCAGCACCCCCCTTTCCCGGAGGTGAAAAGCGAATGTGAGGTCTGGAAGTGAGAATGCCGCGTGGAAGCCCCAGGCTCTGAATCTACAAATCCAATGAAGGTTTTGTTTGGGGTCCCCTTTCTGCCCGCGCTCCCACCCAACGAACCCCATCCCCGTCCCCCTCCCGCTCGCCCCCCCCCCGCGAGCGCGCGTACACACACACACACACACACACACACACACACACACACAATCCCTCGAGCTCCAATCCCACCCGGCCGGCCCTGCCGCGCCAGGGGGCTGGGCCAGAAAGCCGCCGGGGTCGCTCGGGCCCCCACCTTGGGATAGTGATGCACTTGGTGTTGACATTCTGCGTGGTGATGGCCTTCTCCAGCTCATCCAGCTGCCCCGTCTTCTTGAGCTTCTTGACCAAACTCTTGACCGCCTTCTCGCACCACTTCTCCTCCTGCCCGTTCTGCTCGCCCTTCTTCCAGCCCAGGAGGCGCTTCACGATCGGAGGAGTAAAGGGCAGGATGGACGACATGGCTAGGAAGGGCGCGCGGGCGGCGAGGGGGCGCCCCCGGCGGGGCTGGGCACGGCGGGACGCCGGGGGCGCGGAGGGGAGCTGGGCCGGGGCCGCCCAAACTTCGCCTCAACTCTGCGCGAACTTGCCCGTGCTCCGGGCCGGGCCGCGGCGCTGCAGCCTGCGGAGCTCCCACAGCGTAGAGGAGGGCGGCGGGGAAGGCGGGCGGGCGGGCGATAACGGCGCCGGGTCGGGCAGACCCCGAACGCGGGCCGGAGGTGGCGGCCGCGAGCCTCGGAGTGGCAGAAGAAAGTTTGGGTTTCCGCACGGGGTGGCTGTTTGGGTGCCGCCTCCAGGAAGGAAAGTCCAACCCCCACCCAAACTTCGCTCGCCTCGATCGCTTTGATGCGCAGATCCCTCCGCCTCGGCAGCCTCGCCTCGCCTCGCCTCGCCTCGCCTCGCCTCGCCGCTGCCCTCCGCCTTCCCGGCTCGCTCGCTCGCTCGCTGGGCCGGCCCGGGCCGTGCGCCGCGCTCCCGCTCCCGCCCGCTCCCAGTCTGTGTTTCATGCAAATCCGCGTGCAGCCTCCTTTCCAAGCGCTGTCACCGCCCCCTTGCCGCTGGGGCTCCCCGCCTCCTCCCCCGCGCCCCGCCGCCTCCTCCCCCGGGCGCCCTGCCCGCCCCCCGCCTCCGGGAGGGCGCCGGGCCTCCCCCGCCCGGCGCGGAGCACGCCCACGTGGGCGACCGGGGACAGCGGCGGCCCCGACTGGAGCGCGCAGGACCCCGCGCAGCCCCGACCTCAGCCTGGCGGGCGCCTGGAGGAAGTCGTGGGAAAGAAGCGGCGAGAGGGGCCCCCAGGCGCGGAACCCACACTCAGGAAGCTCGGTTGGAGTGCGGACCGGAGAGGGTTAGATTCGAAGCGTAGAAGCGCCGTCCGGCCAGAGGCTGGCGGTGCACCGCTGGGTGGACCCCGGACATAGAGGGGGCTCACGGAAGGCTGAGGCCCAGGAAGTTGGGGCGCACACTTGGACGTGCGCGCGCTGATCCGGGTCAGGGGCCTTGGCCCGCAACGGCGACCTGGGGGCTGCTTTTATTCTCGTCGTTGAGATCACAACGGCTGAAAGACTGGAGACTGTGTGTGGAGGGAGGTGGGAGGGGGGGAGAAGGGAGCTTTCAAAAGTGTTAATTTGGGGACCTCAGTGACTCCCTGGATAATAGCTGGAGCTAGGGCTCCCTTGTGAATCAAGTGCCCGGTGAAAAATGGGCCTCGAAGACATCTCGAGTTCGTAAAGGAATGAATGGGAGCGCTGTAGAATTTATCTTTGGGAGGAAAAAGCATTATAGGATGTTTGGAATCTTATGATACAGAAAGGTCCAAAATTCGACTCCCAATAAATAGGAGAGAGACCTTTGTTTCCAAAGCTATGAACTCTCTAAAAGTAGGGCAAAGGGGAGTACTTAGGTAATTTATCTATTCAAAGTGAGCCTTCGTGGGAAGCAAAGAAACACCAGAGTACTGGGCGGTTTTCTCCCCAGCAGCAGAATTCAAGGGCATCTGCGCACAAAGCCCGCAACTGCTTTCAGGAGTTAGTTACCCCAGGCCCCTAGGGCCTTTCTCCTGCTGCCCCTCCCCTATCAGGCGGGCAGCCTGGTGTCTTAGGTCTTTGTTTGTTTTTCACAGCAGGAAAAACCCGTGGTGAGAAAGAAGTTATCTGCAAACCTTCAAGCGTAAGGAGTTACAAAGCCCTGTGAGGTAGGGCCGAATCCACACAGTCCGCCCAGAAGCTGCAGGGGTTCCTGCCTTGTGGGAAAGAATGGCCTCCCACAAGCCTGTCAGCTGCTGCCGTTTAGCCCTGGCGCTTGTCCCGCCCCTCTTTCTAAGTCGTGACCTGCATGGACCTTAAAAGAGGGTCCCCGAACCCCAAGTGGGGCTTAAGGACCTGGTTCCCATTCCTGGCTGGTCCTCTGGCTAAACCGTAGCCACTATAAGCCTTAGGTTTCACTCCCATCTTCCCAACCCTCATCAAAAAGCAAAGGAAGGCGATCAACAGATGAATGGCTTTCTTCATTCCGGGTAACCCAAGTGCTGTTCTCTGATTTAATCCTCACAGTGGCCCTTCAGGTAGATGTCTCTATGCCTCCCAATTACAGAGAGCTTACAATACTTACTCGGGAGTTCAAGCTGCAGAGCTGGGATCTGAATCCAGTGCTCTGTGAGGCCTCAGTCTGCATTCTTGCCACTGCACCCAGCCTTATAGTTGTGGAAGGCAAAGATGACATCATTGACAGAGCTCTTTGCATGCTATTGTGACACTACAAGAAATGTTTGCTCACCTGTAAAATGGGGCTAGAAATTACTTTCCTCTAACCTCCCATGGTAGTTGTGGGAATCTAATGTGAAAAGCTTTGCAAACAATCAAATATTGTACTAGAGGAGAACCATACCTTGGGGCTACTGCTAAGGCCTTGAAGAGAGGTGTGGATGAGGGAGCTCAGTTCAGTTAGACACACTCATTTCTGAGACCGCTGAAATGAAAAATGAAGTTGCCAAACCTCAAGTAGCTCACGGCCTAGGGAAGCTTGAAGGGGTGGAAGGTGTGTGCCTGGGAGAAAGGGGCCTTTCTAGTCATCATCTCCCAGGAAAACATTAATTTTAACCTGAATCAAATCAAGCAGGTACAACTGTTGAGAGGAGGTCAGATAAAATAAAAGGACCTTCAAGCTTAATCAGTGACTGACCTGGATTTCAATCCTGGCTTTCTCCCTCCCTTCACCCCACTGAGCATCTGTTCTCTCAACTGTAAAAATGAGAGAAATGGTTCTTATTGTGCAGAGTGATGAATCTAGAAACAGCATTAAGATTGTTCTCCAATGCAAGCCCTTATTTTACACAGGCAGAAGTGATGCCTGGTGAAGGGAGGCAATTTGCACTGTGAAGGAAAAGAGCCTAAGAGAGATCTTTGGGTTAAATATTCTGAAAGGACTTGTCGTGTACCTTACCCTCTAAAGCCATGACACTGGAAGGGCACCTCTGTCAGTCCTCTCACTGTCTTGAGGAGAGGAAATAACTAGTCAGCAACTAGTAAGTGTAACTACACATGCTTTCCTGAACTTCTTTCACAGGGTGGCATCTATGTGATAGGGACAACTGTCCATGCAGAACAACAGTGCTGGACCCACAAGTGCCATTGCTGAGCTAGTTCTTTCTCCTCTGGCCTCAGTTTCTCCATGGGAAGAGTTGAGGGAATAAGCCTGGTTTCACAAAGCAGGGAGGGAGTAGGGCTGAGGAATGGATTTCTGCGGGTGCCAGGAGGCCCCTGCATGCTCCCTTGACTTGGGCGGTGAATGGGTGGGCGGCTCCAGATGGAGAGAAACTGTTCTGGCGCCTGCTCTCCTGGGGCCCAGGCAGGCCGCCTTTGGCAGAGGTTGTCCTTGGAAGGGAAACATTAGCCCGGTTAATTTTTCATCATGGTAAGTGCAAAGTTCACGAGAGGTGGGATGAGGCCGGAGGCAGCGACTCTGTTCCACTGGGAATAGTCCTGTCAGGGAGGAACCGCACAAACGATTTGCCAAAGGGTTTTCATGTGTTTGGAGTGGCTCCCAGGTGGAACACTGGAAGGAAACAAACACCTGACTTCAATTCCGATTATTTTTCCATTAGCTAAAGGGTGTTTCATCAACAAGTGGTGAATCTAGAAAAAGCATTGCAATTGTTCTGTCCTCATTTGACACAAACATAAAGTGACATGTGGTAAAGGGAAATATTTGTAATATGGAGGTAAGTCAGGACCTAGTCAGGACTAGACCTCTCATCAGAGTGCCCTCACCTAAGAGAGTGCCTCAGCCTCAGTTAGGCCTCTTCCTATAGCTCTTTGTAGCACCTAACACATGAGCTCTCTCAAGGCACCAGGCAGACCTGAGTTAAACTAGCTCTACCACTTCCAGCTGTGTGACTTATGGCAAGTCCCTTAACTGTGTCAGTTTCCTCATCCATATAAGAGGAATAATAACACCTACTTCTTAGGATTGTTGTCGGGAATCAGATAACCCATGTAGACAACTTACCACAAACACATAGTACGTTTTCAGTATACATGGATATGGCTGATGCTCACCATGGAGTAGATCCAAAAGCTAGAAGCAATGAGTTCTGTGTACACCAAACAAATGGGCTGATCTTAAAAACAGTTCCAAGTGAAAATAGTAACAGAATGAAATAAATAGAATAATGCTACTTATGTAAAAAGTTACATATATACAAAATTACATTTTGAAACGTCATACAAATAAAAAGAGACACATTGAACCACTTTACACCCATTAGGATGACTATTCCTAAAAAAGTAACAAAATAACAAGTGAGGATTTAGAGAAATTGGAGCCCTTGGGCATTGCTGATGGGAACCTAAAATGATGCAGCCACTGTGGAAAATGACATGGTGGTTCCCCCAAAAATTAAACATAGAATTACCACTTGCTCAGCTATTCTGCTTCTGGGTATATACCCCAAAGCAGCAAAAGCAGGGACTCAAACAGATATTTGTACATCCATGTTCATAGCAGTATTATTTACGATAGTCAAAAGGTGGAAGCAACAGTGTCATTGATACATGAATGAATAAACAACACATGGCATATGCACACAATGGAATATTATTCAGTCTTAAAAAGAAGGAAGTCCTGTCATATGCTACAACATGGATGAATCTTGAAGACACTGTGCTAAGTAAAATAAGCCGGTCACAAAAAAAAATAAATCCTATATATCTCGTTTATGTGAGGGATCTAATATAAATTCATAGAGGCAGGAAATAGGATAGTGGTTGCCAGGGGGCTGGGGAAAGGAAAGAATGGGGAGTTAGTGTTTAGTGGATAGAGAGTTTTAATTGGGGAAGATAAAAAATTCTGTAGATGGATGGTGCTGATGGTAGCACAGCAATGTGAATCTATTTACTGAAACAGAATTATATACTTAAAAATGGTTAAAATGGTAAGCTTTATGTTATGTGTGTTTTACTACAACAAAAATATATATACTGAAAAAAAGACACGTTGAACACAATAGAATAGGTTTTCGAGGGTGGGAGTATGAGAATGGGGATGAGGCTGAAGGAGGGAGATAACTAAGTGAATTCCTGGCTCTGTAATGATAAAGTCCTATGTGATGAGGGGTATGATTAACCTCACGCTCTGCTCCCGAGCTGCAGTAGTCCAAAGTGCTCAACACATAGTAGTCAATATACCAACTGTTCTCCAGTTTACTTAAAAGACAGAGCCTTCAGTTTCTAGCACCTTCTAGTCCATTGATCATGATATCTCACAGTTGGAGAGCTTAAACAAAATTATTTAAAATGCCTGCCCTATGGGAACATGTAGGCTTAGGTGTTGCCCCATCTGACAGTTTAGGCAGCTGAGGGCCAGGGGACTCACACGCCAATTGTGGGTCTGCTCTAAGCCAGGCTCTGGGCCTGGGACCGCAAGGGTAGAGTATTATTTGTTCTCACACTCACAAGATGGTTAATGTTGTTGTTGCTACACAGAACAGAGACCAGAGATGCAAGGAGTTCAGCTACTATTGTCCAAACTGGATGACCCCAGACTGCCAGCCCAGCATGGGCCACTCTGTTCCCAGAGTCCCCCAGCAGGGCTCCTGGTGAAGGTTACAGAGTGTCCCTGGGAGAAAAGGGCTGGGTGTAGGCATTGAGAGGGCAGGTCTGACTAGGGCGCAGGGGACTAGACTTGGGGTTAGGGACAGCCACCCACTGCTGTGTTCAGAGCGACGCACAGGGCCAGGGCTGTGGGGGAGGAAAGGATGGGCCTGCGGGCAGGCAGCTGGAACCCAGGGCAGGGTTCACAGTGCTATTTTGAGTTCTCCTGCAGGAGCTCCGTCCCAAAGTTCAGGAATCGAAGTTAGATCTGGGAGTTGGGGGCCAGGGGAGAATCCTGGTAGATGCATGGTATGTGTGCACGTGTATATATGTGAGTGTGTCTGTTTGATTTTACCATTTGTGTATGTCCTGGTGTGTTGGTCACTCTCCCTGTATTCACAGGTTGAGATTCAGGTATTTGTGTTTGATGTCTCCATCTGCCCATGCCTCTGAGATCTGCCTTGTTCAGATCACAGTACTTCACAGGGTCCAGGCCTATATGTTTAAGTAAAATGATACATGTCGTGTGAGTTTCCTCCATGACTTTACATATTTTTGTGTTTTTGTCTTTGCACCATATATCTTCATAGAGGTCACTGTGTTTTCCATTTTCTGGGACAATAAGAGTTACAAACGAAGCCTTGGCTCAGGCCCAGGATCTCCTTCAGTCCAGGTTCAGTTTGCAATATGGACCTAAAAAATAGTAGTTGGAAAACTTAGTTCATTATAATTGCATTTATTTTTAAAAGCACATGTGCATATGGACAGCCACCAAAGAGTGGTGTGTTGAAATGAAAATCTAGTTCTATAAAGGCACTGAGATTAAATGTCTTTAAAGTGTCTTTAATATATTGACATGCTATTTTTACATTAAAAATGAATACTGTATACCAGGAGACCTCAATCTCAGGCTGCAGACCAGCATTGGTCTGTGGCCTGTTAGGAACCGGGCCCCACAGCAGGAAGTGAGTGGCAGGTGAGCAAGCAAAGCTCCATCTGTATTTGCGGCCGCTCCCCAGCTCTAGCACCGCCAGCTCAGCTCTACCTCAGATCATCAGTCATTAGATTCTCATAGGAGCACTGGTCCCTGGTGCCAAAAAGGTTAGGGACTGCTGGTGTTTACTATATCAAAGTTACACCTCAATTAAAAAAAAAAAAAAAGATTTTAAAGAAAGATTAAAAAAAAAAAGTGTAGGATGAAAGTGAAATGGGGTCTCTCCAGTGTGAGGAAGTGGACTCTGGAGAGTGGAAGAGCCAAGGCAGTGGCTACTTGGACCATCTGGTCAGCTCTGAGAGAGTTGCTGATGCTCCAGGAGGCCCATCAGTGCTTCTGTGTAGTCAGTCACTGAGTGTGCACAAGCAGTAGGCCTCCTCCCCTCTTAATAGCATACACATCTAGAATACTCTGCACCTTATATACAACCCAGCATCCGGAAACTTCCTGAGGTTGACTCAGACTTTAAAGGGATGAAATTAAAGAGAAACAAGGAAAAGCTGACCCTCTCTCAACCTAAGCAAAAAGAGGGATACCAGTTTAAAGATAGATGAGTTTACTGGTGGTTGTTTTTGTTATAAAAATAACATGTTTTCATTGTAGGGACATTTAAACCATAATGCTAAATGAAAGAACGAGTCACAAAGACCACATATTGTATGCTTCCATTTCTAGGAAGTTCCCAGAACTAACTAATCTATTGAGACAAAAAGTAGATTTCTGGTTGCCAGGGCTGGGCGGGAAGTAGGGTGGGGAGCAGTAATAGAGGAGTTACTGCTAATGGGTACAGGGTTTCTGGGGGTAATAAAAATGCTCTAACATTGATGCTGGTGATGGTTGCATAACTCTGAATATACTAAACACCACTGAATTGTTCATTTAAAATGGGCGAATTGTATGATATGTGAATTTTCTTTCAATAAAGATGTTTTTTATAATAATAATAGCTAACACATATTGAGGTCTTAGGAGTGCTAGGCCCTGTTCTAAACACTTTACGTGGATTAGATTAACTAATTTAATTTTTATAACTGCCTGTGGTAAGTGTTATTATTATCCCCTTTCCAGAAGAAGACACTGAGGCACGGTGAGGTGACATCAGTGAGCGACCTCGCTCAGATGATCCTGCTAGACAGTTCTTGCTCTTAACCATGATTAAGAAAAACAGAAACCAGTAACTAGAAATGATCATACTGCAGTAACCTGCCTTTTTGTTGAACATATTGTGAACATCTTTGTCAATAAATACACATTTACTGCCTTATTTTGAACAACTGCGGAACATTCTGTCACATGGATCTAACATCATTTACTAAACCAATTTTCCATAACTGGACATGTAGGTTGCTCCCAGTCTTATTTGGTATCTTCAAAGTGCTACTTTAAACATTTTTGTGTATATGCATTCGTGTACATCTCTAATTATTTTCTTAGATTAAGTCCCTAAAAAAATTGTTACTTTTTAGGCCATTACCAAATGGCCCCCTGAAAAGCTATGGTACCAACTTATCCTCACCACATCAGCTGTATACAGTGAGACCACATCTGCAGCAGAATCTTTTCTTATTGTTTCGGTTAGTCATCAATAGCTCCCTCCAAGGAAAAGCTTTGTTTGTTTGTTTTCTTCTTAAATCAACAAACGAAAAAGGGTCTGTGCTGAAAGACCTCCCAGCGTGGAGCTGAGAGCTAGCTGCCTGCCCTAAGGTTAGGAATAGGGTGTTATCGTTAGCAGACAATACGAGCGAGGATGCATTTGATGCATTTTTCAGACCTCTTCTCTTGCCCTCCCATAGGTGTTGGGGTTCCCCAGAACTAGGTACTTGCCTCTTTTCTTTTACATCCTCTCCCTGGGTGATCTTTTACCCTCAAGTCTCACCTAACCTTTATAAACTGACTCCCAAATCTAATCGTCCAGCCAAACTCATCTCTAGAGCTCCAATCTCAAGTTGTTGCCTGGATGTGAGAGGCCTACAGTCATTTCAAGTTGGTGTTCAGACCTCATCGGCTTCCTCCATAAACCTCGTTCATCCTCCATGGGCAGCACCATTGTCTCCCGTCACCCAACCAGCAACCTAAGAAACTCCTCCCTTCTCTCACTCTCATACACAGTCTGTCATCAAACCCTATAGAATCTGCCTCCTCATCACCAAGCCTCCAACTTAATTTAAGCCTCTATCACTGCTTACCACCAATTATTACAATAACTTTCAAATTGTCTCCATTCTCTACTTGTCGCCAGAGTGAGAATTCTAAAGCACAAATTTAACCTTCCCTGCTGTTTAAAAAAATGCTTTCAATGATTTGCCATTGTTTACAGCAATGGGAATATAATGAGAGTGATATATATAATTAAATGTTCTTGAGTCCACTTTGAAAAAAGGAAAGAGTAACAGGTGAAGTTTAATAATATATCTTCTTTAACCCAACAGTATATATCATTTCTACATGTAATCAATATAAAAGTTATCTCTATCTTACATTCTTTTTTGTACAAAGTCTTTGAAATCCATTTATGTTTTACACTTCCATCTCACTTTGGACTCACCACATTTCCAATGCTCAAGAGCCACACGTGCTAGTGGCTACCTGTTGAACAGCACAGGTCTACAAAGTAGCATCCATAGCCCTTCATATGGCTTAGATGGTACTGAGTGATGTGACCCCGCCTATCTCTGCCTCATCTTTCTTGCTGTGCCCATATCATATCTTCTCTCCAGCAAATCGCAAATATTCCCGATTCTTTTGTGCAACTGTACCTTTGCTCATGCCACTCCTTCTTGCCTTCCATGTCCTTTCCATCCCCTTCAATTTCTACATCCCAGCTCTTCAACTAGATGAACACACCTTCATCAAGCATCATCTCCGCCCCCCCCCCCCCCACCAAACCCATAAAGTCTTTCCTTCTCTATCTTCCAGGGTGGGACTGAGTTATCACTCTACCCTCCTCACACCTCTATGCTAATACCTAGAACCCATTCATGTACTTATTTAACTGATTCATTACACTAGATTTTTAAGTCTCTTAAGGTCAAGGAGCTTGTCTTATTTTTCTATCACCAACACCCGTGGCCCATCGAAGGTACTTAAAAATGTTTTGCAGATAAATGAATTAATAATTAGGAAACTGAAGCCCAGAAAGATTATTTGTCCAAGATCTGATAACTAAAATCTGGCATCCTGACTACATGGCAGGCTCTCAGCCCAGTGCTCATTCAGCCGCTGGATCAGGGGATGTCACAAAGCCTCATCTGCAGTGTGTGCATAGAAGGAACTATGTGAAGATCGGTTTGAGGTGGTAATTGCTAAAATCAACGCAACCTAGACCACACTGTTTCTGGTGTGGATTCCATTTTAGTTGCACTATATTTTAGTGCTCTCAATAACTACGAGGAGATGACAGGGGCCAAAAGAAAGATGGGAGCATGGTGCAGGATGATACTCAGGTCTCGATCAGGGCTGACCTCACTCACTCAGAGGATAGCTGTGACAGGGGAGAATTTCCCCTGCCTACAAAATATCTGAGGTGCTTGAAGCCTAGTTAAGTGGCAGAAGAACAGACTGACTGAAGCCAGGAGTCTGGAGGGTTTGGTTCTATCAATGCACATGTTCCCAACATGCATGTCATTTATACTCCTAGGCTCAGTTTCTTCATTTGCAAAATTGAAAGTCTGGACTGGCCTTGGGTACTGTAAATACACAACTCATGTATCTGCCTTAGCGTTATCCATGGCGCACACTGCAAGTGAATTACTCAGTTTCCTGCCTTGGAATCCTTCTTTACACTCTGCCATAGATCTGTCATTATTCTATTTGAAGCCTGTTTGCCTTTGTGCCTCTTCTAGCTCTGACCTTCTAATTCCATTCTAGAGATACATTCCTCTGGTCTTTGGGATTCCCCTAACTAGATGTAAATGACTGTGGGAGAGTAACACCTCAGGTTCTTGTCAGTTTTAATGAACTGCTAAACTCTGAGGGCTTGATCTTGCCAAGGCCACCCAGGAAGCCCAGGAGAGAAGCTGAGAGAGGAGGTGGTAGAGAAAGGAAGTCCAGCACCTACTGGGCATCGGGACACACAATTTTTACTTTCATTTGTGAGCCGTTGGGCCCATTGCCTGAGCATTTATTGTGGGCAAACTTGCTCAGGGTACTTTGTAGAAGAAAATGCCACAAGAAAAGAGCTTGGCCTCCTGGCTTCAGGTAGCATGCAGTTCAATTTGGGAGCCAGAAAATAAGAATTCTGTTTCTACTGACTTAAATAAGCAGAGCAGGAGCTCATCTACATAATTAATGAGTGTGTCATCAAGTGTCCAAGACAGCACTCGGCACAAAGCAATCTCTCAATACATATTTGAATGAATGAATGAAAAAGGAACATATACACACTAACGAAGAAACACTCCATCTTTGAAGCTTAGCTGTGTAAGGTGGAGTTGAGCTCCCAGACAGCATGAACTCATATTTTCACAGCTCTCTTTCTCCTCCCCTCAGATTTTTCCAAGTAAGGCCACATTACCTTAACTTACTGTCAAAAGCACATAAAATTATATACTCCCCCTCAAACTCAAACCCCGCTTTCCATGGTTTTGTGGTGCGTGACACCTTCATTAAGTATATTTTTGCCATCGTTGTTATTTTTCAAGCAGACCCAGGCTGGTTTTAAGTGGGAATGTATTACCCATACCACGCATCTACTTGAGGCTGCACCAGGAAATTCTAAAATCCCTTTGTGGAATTGCATCTTCTGTGAAGTTGGGGGTTCCAGACCCAGCATACCACTTGGTTCAAGGCTAGGAACCGATCATTCTGTAGGAAACGTGTCCAGAAGGGTCAGTCAGCATTTGGGGTCAGTCCACACCTGGTCAGATGTGGTAACTCCAAACATGAATATTAAGTAGGGGAGGGAACAATACATTTTCTTTTACTGTCCCTTCAAACCGGAACTAAAGAAGGCGCTGAGCCCGCACATACTCTCCTCCCCTCCCCTCTGCGTGTGTGCACGTGTCTGCATGCATGCGAGTGCACGTGCGCGTGCTGGGCTGGCACAGACCCTGCTCACACCCCGACGCAGTACTGCTTGACCTTAGTCTTCTCCTGGGAAGTGGGTACACTTCATTCAATTTAGAAGATGTGGACTGAGCACTCACTATGTGCGAGGCCCCCTTCGCAATCTAGGTGACTCAGGAAGCAGAGCAAGTAGGCACTTAGGCCAACTGCAAACCCATATCTCCACCGCTCCGCCCCTCTGCCAGCCCAAGGAGAAAAGTTCAGCTTTCTTGCATTCATCTAGGGTTTTGCAATCAGAATCTCTAGAAGGAAGCTATTTTGAATTTAACACACATGAATGGGTGGCACTTTTTCAGGTTTCAAACTGTTTTCGTTTGAATTTCCTATGAGAGGCCAGATCTCTTAGGCCGTCTCAGGGTCTTCCCCCAGCCCTGTCCCAGTGGCAGTCCCCTGTGGGAGTACAAAGATGAATCAGATACGGTCTCCAGGGCATGGCCCACACAGTGAAATAATCAAGCTCTCCAAGCTTGAGCCTATCAGCCTAAAGCTGATAAAGAGGAGCAAGGGATCCCTGTGACCACACAGGCTGGACACCAGAGTTTCAGAGCCTTGAACAGAAGTTATATGTAGTGCCCATGTTCCTTGGGACCAACACAATTACATCCAAGAACCAGAGGTGTCATCCTAGGAACATTCTGCTAAACCAGAATCTGCTGATCTAGGAGTCAAGGTCTAAGGTTCTTTCCCCAGCTCTGCCAGGAATTCTGTTGAGATCTTGTGTCCAGGAGTCCTTTGCAAAAGCAGACAACATGATCCATGGTTTATGATCTACTCCCATTGCTACCTCAAGAGCGTCTTTGAGAGCCAGGTCCTCACCTATAAAATGATGTAATAAACACAGCTGAGAGAGTAGCTGTGAAAGCCTTTAAAAAGCTATGTGGTGGTGGCCAAGATAAATTGCTTTTAGCATCATCTCTCTTTCCCACCACCCACTTAACTCCCTGCCTCCTCGAAAGTAATAATAACAACAGTACAGCGCCAGGCACTGAGCTAAATTATGCACATCCTCATTTATATAACAGTTCCTTAAACCTGATCCCAGGTCCTTCCTCTGAAAGACCCAGCTCCAGAAGTTGAAGAAATTTAGTTAAACGTGGCAAATACAAACCAGGCATTGATCCAGCACCCATTTCCCAAATGACCTGAGGATAAAGCAAAGTGCCTCTATAGTGTATCGTCCCCTGTCCTCAAGAGAGCCAGGGGGAAGAGACAGAGGCCATGGAAGACAGAATTCCTCCCCTTGAAGCTCACTCATCCTCTCCCCCAGGCATAGGTGGATTCTGCCTGTCCTCTAGGGGCACTCACTGACCAGGAGCAAAAGTATTCCCAGGCGTGAGATGGAGGGTGGGATGTCCAGGAAAGTAGGTTTGGGATTTTGCTGACCTGGGTCTGAAACTCCACTTCTGCGTTCATTTTACCAGGTTAAGACACAGTTTTAGCGTGAACTAATTTCCCTATCTCTGGGCTACGCTGTGGCAAATAACTTACTCATGAGTAATGTGGCCATGTTTGTGCAGAGTTTATTTAGATAAGAAAAACAACCCAGGCCTCATGGGAGGGGCTGCTTAGCAGCGCAGAGCCAACCCCATTTCCTGGGCCTGCCTGGGAGGGCCAGGCCCTCAGGTTGCTGAGGGTGGACTTGGACGGCTGCTGAAAAGCCTGTCTGCCCCAGACCTCTCTGGGCCCTGCCGCTGGGAGTAAAGGTTAGGGAAAGAGCAGAGGAGGGGGAAGCTAGGAGTTGGATACCAAGTGCAGTTGTGTCCCTCCACAGTTGTGTGGCCTTGGGTAAGACACTTCTACCCTCTGAGCACTAGCTGCCCCTCTTTGAAAAGGGGTAGGTTTTGGAGTCATAATAATAGTATCTACCTCACAGAAGGGTTGTGGAGATTGAAAGAGACCACGTAAGGGAAAACACCTTGTAAACTGCAGGGGGCAGGGCACAGGTTAGTCATTAATTAATGCCTGGATTAAGGCCACGTTTTCAGGCCACACACACCAGCGGAATGGGCCCAATGCTGGAATTCAAAGGCCCGGGTCCAAGGGTCCAAGTCCTACCAGTCATGTGCCCTTGATCCTCTTTGCCTCCCTGAGCCTCAATATTCTCTTCTGTGAAGTGGGAATAGTCAGTCATCCTTCTACTGTGTAATCCTCAAGGTTCTAACATTGCCTGGCTTGAAGGGAAGCTAGATGTGAAAACAGTTTGCAAACTGCAATACATACAAATGTGAGATGACTACAGTGCCAAGTTATTCAAAAGGTTATTCATCAACCAACCCATCAACAAATGCTTAGTGAGCCGTACACCAGGGACACAGAAATCAAGACTCTAGCGGGAAGAAAGAAAAAGGAGGGCTGCATGTGAAGAGGCAACTAACAATGCACATGAGCTAGCTTGGGCTGAAGGGGGTGTTACTCAGCTCCTCCCATGTGACACAGTCCTATTTTACCTATAACACTTTGTGAACAATGCCTTAACTCAGTTTGTTTTCAAACTTTTTTTAAAAAAAGCAGAATCGATTTTTTAAACAAAGAGTTAAACGGAATGCCAGGCCATAAAGCAGGGAAGCAAATCTGCTGTGGCTGAGATGGGTGGAGTCCCAGAGCCAGGACTGCTCGGCCCCGCCCCGCAGCCAGCCCCCCTGCCCCAGTCCTGTCCCTCAGTGAGCCTGAGGCACTTCCTCCACGTGCTGAGTCTCTGTATCTCTAAAAACGTCTGTGCACCCCACAGACACCCTCACACCAGGAGGCACCTGCCCACATGTTCATTGAAGCATTATTCATGATGATGAACATTGAAACACCCTAAGCATCCATCAGCAGGACAAGGGGTAAACAGATGGTGATCTACATGTGCAGTAATTAACTTCGGTCAGTGATAGTGAATGAAAGAGGTACACATATCAATAAAAATTCATTTCATAAATGTATCATTGAACACAAAAAGCAAGTTGCAGAATATGTTACCGTATTGTTCTGTTATTAATATGTTATTATATATTATTTGCATAAAATCTACAGATCTACAAAGCAATATTGTATATGCTTAATGATATATAAACATGTAGTTAGAGCATAAAGATGTGCATGGGCTGCTTGCTATCTTTAACTCAGCTGACACCTCAAGGCCTGAGAATAGCTTCATGACCTGGGGGCGGACAAAGATTTCTTAAAAAGCATACAGAGGACTAAACAAAAAAATTTGATAAAATTGAAAAATTGTTAAATTAGACTTCATTAAAATTAAGAACTGTTCATGAAAAGATATTTAAAAGTGACACAGAGAGTAGGAAAAGATATTTACAAAATAAATATCTAAGAACCTTATTCAAAATACATAACAAACTCCTACAAATGAAGAAGAAACAGATGATTCAATTTTTTAAAAATCGAACTTGAATAAGCACTTTATAAAAGAGGATATCCAAAGACTAATAAACATATAAAAAGGTGTTTAACATAATTAATTATCAGGAAAAACAAATTAAAATATAATGCCATACCACTGCACACCCATCAGATGGCTACAATTTTAAAGACTGACAACATCAAGTATTACCGAGGATATGGATCCACCAGAGCTCCCACACACTGCTGGTAGGACTGTAAATTGGTGCAATCATTTTATAAAACTGTTTGACAGTATCTATTACAGAATGTTACATAAACATCCCCCAGAAATTCTATTCCTGGTTATATACCCATGAGTTATTAAGTCCATCGAAAGACACATACAGGAATGTTTATATATTCGTAATATCCTCAAACTGAAAATAACCCAAATGTCCATCATCAGTAGAACGGATGACTTATGGCATAGACACAATGGAATAATACACAGCAGTAAAAATAAATAAATAAAAAATTTGAACTGTTGCTAAACACGACAATCTTTTAGGTGAATTACACAGGGGAAACAAACCAGATCAAAAGAGGATATATTGTATATCAGTCACATGGAGGGCAAAAGCTGGCAAAACTGAACTATGTGATAGAAGTCAGACCAGTGGTACTTTGAGGGAAGTATTGACTGTAGGGGGACATGAAAGAGCCTTCTGGAGTTCTAGAAATGTTTCAAATCTTGATCCAAGTGGTGGTTACACATATATATTCATTTGCAAAATTTATCAAGCTGTATATGCTTAAGATTTGAGCACTTAACACATGCAATACATTGACTAAAAACTTACAAAAGCAGAAGATGTATATGGGAATGAAAATTACTAAGTTCGGGATAAGTACTACGTTCAAAAGTGTTTCTTATGCAGGGAGGGAAAAATCACCTTAAACAGCTTCATGGAGAAGATGGGCTTTTAATTGGACCTTAAAGAATACAGATGGGGCAGGGGTCCCTCCAGGAGCATAGACTGGACAGTAAAAAAGCACTAAAGGTGCTTAGCATAGATAAAGAGGTTGTGGCTAGAGCAGAGGATTCAGGTCATGTCTGGCAGAGAGGAGAGAAATAGCCTGGTGTGGTGGACAGAGCTGGGACTTGGGTCTGAGAGTCTTAAGTTCAAATCTTAACTCCATTACTGACAAGCTCTGTGATGCTGGGGATAGTCACGTCACCTCTCTGAGTCTCAGTTCCTCCTTTTTAAAGATGTGAATTGCTATGAAATAGTGTATATAAGCTGCCTAGTATAGTGGCTGGCACGCAGTACTCAAGAAACAGAAATGCCCCATCACGATCATTACATTAGGAAACCCTCTTAACCAGATGCTACGATGGGGTACTTGGCTGTCTTTAACTCAGCTGACACCTAAAAGCCTGAAAAAAAAAATAGAGTAGGTGCCAAGAACCCCCACATCGCAAAGGGCCTGGGCCACCTGTATGGGACGAGCTAAGAGATCATGCAACATTCTGCCAGCACTTACAGGATAACAAAGAGTGGAAATGAAAGAGGACAGTGTGAGAAATTCCTAGAATAGAGCTGCAAGTGTGTCATATGTGCCCCGACACAGAGGGAGGGGGCGCTTCAAGAGGACACTTGAAGAGCTAGATATGTGACCCCAGAGTTTGGAGGACACAGGGACATATGCTTCAGTGATCTAAAGGTGAGGAGCCAGAGGGACAGGCTGGAGCAGGGAGAAAGGCAGCTGCTCTGGGAGTGAGCACCCCACTGTTGTTCAGTCAAGGGCAGTTTGGCTGGAGTCTCCTCAGCTGGATTCCACTGCAGACGACACCTGAAAGGAAAAGGGACTCTAACAGAGTGGTGGTCAGCTGACAGCCCAGGGCTGTGGGAGGAGTAAGCTGCAGAGGGGAGAGAGGCAGGGTGCCACAAAAGAGGGTGGACACCAGTCATGGGTGACTTTTCCTGCCCCTCACCTCTCCTCCACCCGTGACTGCCCTGCAGTCAGGAGCCAAAACAGCAATGGGGGGGTGGGGGGCAGAGGTGGAGTGAAGAAAAGCCAGTAGTGGTCATGGCTTCTAGTGCCATCTAAGTCTAGAGTAGGTGTACGTGACAGGAGGATTAATTAGATAAAAGCCTGGGGTTTTGATATTAAATTAGATTAGGTTTTCTATTTACTGAACTAAGATGGTCTTAAAGACTGAAAGGGCCCAGGAAAGTTACAAGGCCTGCTTGAGATTTTATATAGAGGTGGGAAGAAAGAGAATAGTCTAAGAAAGAGAATAGTCTAAGAAAGACAGGAGAAAAAGTAAAATTGACTTCTGTTTGCATGTTGAATCCAGCTGGAACCATACAATAGTTACATCTGTGTAAAAGTGCCTGGCACATACTAGATGCACCTACCACTGCCCCTAGACCCTGGGAGTAGCCGCTTCCCAGGCCATCCTGGACTTCTTCCAAGCCCAAGAAGTACCTCCCACTCCCAGGAAGGCCTTGTTGTAGCCTGGAGGCTGACAGGCAAAAAATTCCTCTCTAAAATATTGCTCAGCCTCTGGAATTTACACTTGCCCCACTGCTGTCTGCTGAACATTCCTGCCTGAAATTCCAGCCGAACCATGAAACAACTGCTCTGCAAAGGCCCCAGGACAGGCAGGGGCTGGCAGGCCTCCCCTGACTTCCGAATTGCTGTCAGAGGCTGTGACCTCACTTCCTTAGCCTGCTCCAAGGTGGGTTTCCTAGGCCATCCTGAATGCTCTGTGGATGGGAGGCAGCAGCTTGAGCTCCTCAGGGCCTGGCTTGGACCACCGTGGGCTGCTGAGTGGGGCTTGGTTAGGCCCCTGGAAAGGCGCACACCTGTGTCCTTATTCCAGGTGAAAGTCCCCATTCCAGGAGAGTTGGGGAAAGTGGATGTTCTATTAGTTCAGTTTTATGAATAAGTAAAAAGGAGAAAAGGAGGTGCCATTTATTGAGTGCTTACTGTATACCAGGTCCTGTGCTAGGGGTTTTACAGAGGTTTGTCAGACTCCTGAAAACAGCCATGTGAGATGGATAATATTAATTTCCACTTTAAAGATCAGAAGGAAAGATGCCCCAGAAGTTAAAAAACCAGCAAAGATGGGACTGCACTTTCCACTTGTTCTTCCCTAGGCATTATACTACTTTGGAGATGGTAACCTCACATTGATATACTCCACAGCAGCTATAAATTCATTGGCTTCAAATATTTTTTTTTTCTGGACTATAATACTGAATGGAGTATTAGTGTTAAGAGATGAGGGCTGGGTTCAGTCTGCCTGAGTTCTACCGTTTAGGAGCTGTGTACTCATAGAAGAGTTATTTAACTTCTCTGAACCTTAGTTCCTTATCTGTAAGGAATAATACTAATAATGTACCTTCTTTGTTGAATTGTGAAAGTGATATGTGATCATGCACGGGAAGCCCTTAGTCCCGACTCAGTGTGTTCTCTGTGCTCAGTCATTATTAGTTGACATTATTCTTATCACAACCTCGTGAGGGGATGGGACAGGCTGTGGTGACCTAATGTGGACAGAAGATTAGGACTCTGAGGTTCAAAGGTTAGATAATAACCAAGGTCACGCATGGTCACCGAAATGGCCCAAATCCACAGCCTATGTCTTGGCAGGGTGCCAGCCCCCTCACCTCTGGAGACCTCCCATGGATTTTCAGGCATTTGCCAACACTCTCCCCTCACAGCCTGCACACAGGGGAAAAGGCACTGAGCCCTGTGCAAAGACAGAGGATGCATAGGTGGTCAGCGCTGCAGGCTACCAGAGAATGCTGGTTCTATTCACTCTGTACTCTGGGGAGCTGTTTGCAGGGGTGGGAAGACATGTCTGCTTAGAATAGACAAAAAGTACAGAAGCCCCTGTAGACAAAAGTTCTTCCCAACTCCTCTGCTGTAAGCCCTGTGAAGCTCCCTTTGCCCTCAGGATAAAGTCCTTAATGTAGTTCCCTGGCATGTCAAATTTTATCTTGCTCCTCACCTATTTGATCCCTTGAAGCATTATATCGAGCTTCTCTATTCTTTTCTCCCTGGTCACCCCCTCAACACACTCATACTTGCACAGTGAAAACCCAGTTCTTGCCAGGTTAGGCTGGGGACCTCCCTCTCATCCTCAACTCCACACATCTGGGCGTCTGGACAATTGCCGGCCTGGACTCTGGGCAAACAATAGCAAATCTACAAGCCAGCAGAGGAGCCCAGCTCATTCTGAGTAAAAATAACCTGTCAAATCAATTATAGTGGCAGAACCAATTAGGGTGACCGCAGGGGAATAAATATGCATTGTTCAACTTAATCATTTTTTCTGTTGTAACGGCACTCAGGCAGGGATGCGTGACTAAGGCAAACAACTATTACATAACTGATATTTTATTCTTTGCCCCTTCTCATCAGAAAGAAAAGCCATTAAATTTAATTTTCCTTCGAGGTGGAAAAGAAAGACAAAGAATAAAAAGAAAATTGCTTCTTAACACAAATAAGAAAGTCTAGAACCCTCAATTGTGAATAAATACACATAAAACTACTTGTTAGCTATGTGACCTCAAGCAAGGCACTTTTCTTCTATGATTCACCATCTGTAAAGGAAGAGATTTGGACTCCATGATCTTCAAGGGCCATCCTCACAAATTCTAACTTGCTATAACCTAAAACAACTTTGACTTCTAAATCCTGCACAGTCACAATGGGGTTTTATTTATCTCCGAGTTATCTCATTGTTCCTTGTATAGTGTCTGTACACTGAGATGCTCCATAAATACTTGCTGAACTGATAATTGATTCACTCTTTATTTCAACATTCACTATCTCTAGGACACTTGCCGGGCACTGGAAGATAAATAGCCAAGTGATACAAAGAAGAATGTCCTCCATTTGAGGGAAGCTAGGTATGTCTCTGAGAAGTGCCATTGTCTTAATGCAATAAGGTTAGATGAGTGTTATAGGTAGTAGGTGCTCAGAGAAGAGGGGTATTTCTAACTCTAAGGTGGTCATGAAGCACTTCATGGAGGCGGTGAAATTTGGGTTGGGCCTTGAATTCTGACAGATCAATTAGATTAAAGATACTTTAGAGGTATCTATAGGAATGGCCTGTGCAGAAGTAGGGAGGGAGAAAGTTTGACAGCATTGAGCATTTGTGTCGGAAAGCAGAGGAAGATAATGTATCTTGGAACCAGACCATGAAAACCTTTGGAAACTGGGGTGCGGAGGGTGGTGTCAATATCCTGGATGAAAGGGGAGATGATGGTGGGATGGAGTCTGTAAGAACATTGTCTTCTTCTCTGGCCAGTGGATAAACTTGTCACTGTGAATAGTTAGAGACAGACTCTGATATTAGTCTCTGGGAACAGTCTAGAGGTCTAGCATCATGGAGAAGAGGCCAGGAGATTGTTGTTGATTGCAGAAGGATAGTCCTTTTGCTTTGCCCTAAATTCACCTACTTTGCCCACGTGTATGCTCAGAGCTTTTTGGTGCTGGAGGAGATTGAAAGGTCAATTATTAAAGCAGAGGCTGTCAGTGCCCTCCCCTACCTTCTCAGCACTCACTCCTACACTGAAGGCTGCCTTCCAATACTTGCAAGCACCGTGGGCTAGTGTGGGGCAAGCCCAAAGTTCCCAAGAACTAATGTTCCTGGAAACAGCCCTCTACCAATAAAAGATGAGGATGAGGTGGGTAAATCCCCAGCTTCCTCACCCCTTGGGCAGGCGGTTTTGCAGTGTACTCCCACTCTGTCTCCCAGAGGCCCCATTGGGACTGAATCCTAGCTGCTCATGGTGATGACCTGCTCAACAACATACCTTTTAGCAGCTTCCTTCCCCCTCTGCCATACTTCTTGGGTTTCCAGGGATCCTCCCAAGATAAACGAGGCTGCTGCCCTGGTTACCATAGAGACAAAAGAACACTTCAGTCAGCCCTCTGTATCTGTGGGTTCCGCATCCACAAATTCAACCAACCACAGGTGGAATACATACTTTTTTAAATGTTATGTTGTTGCTGACGTGTAATATGTTCTTAGGCCTATGATAGTTACATCTGTATTGAACATGTACAGACATTTCTTTATTGTCATTACCCTCTACATAACACAGTATAATAATTATTTGCATAGCATTTACATTATATTAGGTATTGTAAGTAACCTAGGGATGATTTAAAGTATATGGGCAGATACGCACATGTTATATGCAAATACTACGTCATTCTATATAAGAAACTTGAGCATCCTTGGATTTGGGTATCTGCAGGTCCTGGAACCAACCCCTAGCAATATGGAGGGACAACTATACTTACATTTGAATCCTTAACTCAAGGTCAGCTTCTAGGGAAACCCAAACCAAGACAATCAAAGAAACTTTCTCATTTTATAGCTGGGGAAACTGAGGCTCAGGAAGGAGAGGTGATTTGCTTACAATCACCAAACAGCTGGTTGAGTTAGGGCAGGAGCCTGTGCCTGAAGGCCCCAGCCCAGTGTCCCCCTCCCCCCACTCATTGTACCAGACCATCTTAGATAAGTGCTCCCTCTCTTCTGCTCCCCACTGAGGTTCCCAAAGTCAGGAGTCAGCAGTAGAAACTATTCTTCTGTTCCTATTTGGACAGAAAGCAAGAGGCCTCAGCAAGGGGAAAGAGGTGAGGGTCTGAGGCTCCCAGATGTGGCCCTCATTATCCTGGGAAGTGTGCTTTCGTCTCTATGGTAACCAGGGCAGCAGCCCTATTTATCTGATTTCAGTAAAGCGGCCACATCCTTTGGTTCCAACTGCTGGGGCCTAAATGGAGTGTTTGCAAAATAGAGTTAATAGCCCTGTAAAAAAAAAAAGAAAAAAGAAAGAAAAAGAAGAAGAAGAAAAAGAGGAAGGTGAGTTTTGCCCCCCTCCAGGAAAGGGACAAGAAGCTTGGGGTCTTTCTATATCAATATTAAAGAAGTATGGTATCCACAGAAACAGATTTAGGGGAGCCAGAGCAATTCCATGTAGAGATAGCAATCAGAAAATGGAGTATATATAGATAGAGTGGTGTCCTTTTAAAAGCAAGCAAATACTTCTTAAAATAGTGAAGCCGTTTATTGTCAGTGAAAGGAATCCAAAAGGAATATCACTGAGGAACAAAGACATGTTCTGTCTCTTTAAATAACTCAAGGCAGCTTGACATCTTAGTCAACAGAAGGAACAAAGATATTGTGTGTTCAGGGAAAGGAAACTATTTTTCTCTTGAAAAGAAAGCAGATGTTATCACCCAGCTTTGGAGAAGATTGAGGAACCTAAGCACAATTTGTCACTTTTCCAGGTTCAATAAACACTGCTTTCATGTACTAACAACCCCTAATGAAGCTGGTCAGTCAAATGGGCTAACCTTTAGGCTACTAATAGATTGTTATGACAGTTGGCCTTTCTGCATATGAAGCATTGAACTGCAGACTCCTTGAGCAAATTGTTATGTTTCTGCCTTGACCATGGAGGGCTGATTGCAAAATCCATTCATTCATTCATTTATTCAGAAAATTTATTATTTGTACTATATATGGTTGAAGAAATAAGATATATGCATATATTGGATTAACCTGGTAATATTTGTAGAAGAAATAAGAAAGAAAGAAAGAAAGAAAGAAAGAAAGAAAGAAAGAAAGAAAGAAAGAAAGAAAGAAAGAAAGAAAGAGTGCCCCAGGGTGTGATAGGCAGGGCAAGAAAGTGTCTCTGTCACCAAGGGAAGGAAAGAAAAGACTTCACTGAGATTAAATCTCTTTTCTCTGACCCTCATATGGGAAGAATGTGAATAAGGTAGCCAAGGCCAAAGCCGAGGTAGTTTGACTGGGACAGATGGTATGTGATATGGAGTTGTTGGAGAGGAGGCTGAAATGATGACGAGGATCCCGATTTGGAAGACCTGAGATGTCATATAAAGAAGTCTAAGCTCTTTCCTAAAGGCAATAGGGAGCCACTGAATGCTCAGGATTACACTGGGGAGGAAAACTGAGCTCAAGTTGTGGGGTTGATATGAGTCTATTACAAAGTCCATTCACACATATGGCTAACTTTTGGGGGCAGGGGTTGAGGAGAGAGAGGAAGGAAGGGAGTGGGCTATTAAAGATTTCAAAATACAAAGTGGAAGAAAATTTTCTTAGTTGGATCAGACAGCAAGGATGTACTCTCCTTGCTGGGAACCAAGACCCAGTTGCTACATAGGTCTGGCACACACCATGGAATTATAGCAGCACCTATTTGAGCTGCTGGTTAAAATTCTACTAGGTGTTCCAGGATAAACCCTTAAACACATAACATTTATATAGCTGGTCTACAAAATTTTTGCTTTAAGCTGGACCTCAGACTTAAATTATTTGCTTAATTAATTTGTATTTTTTCCAGCATCCCTCCAAAATCTATCTGGGGGAGTAAAACTCGCTTGCATCTCTGAATTTTTTTGGTTTTCTCTCTTCTACTTCTCTGAGACCAGACTTTGGAAGTGTATGTTTCAGTCAGAACTCTATTAAGCAGAAAGCTCAGGGAGTAGGAAATGCAGGATAATAAAATTTTCCAGGTAATAGAGAGATCTGTTGCTAAAACTCAATTTGTTTCAGTCTTCTTTGTGACTGCTAGTTATCAAAAAATGTCAGTCTGCTTTCTCTGCCTTCCAATCATGATTAAATGGATCCTTGCTGAAGAGGGTTCTTGCAGGTCACCGAGGAGTAGTGTGGTCATCAATAACTACAGGTCAGGGCTAGAGAACGGGATGGAAAAGGAGAAGGAAACGGGTCACTGCCTCCGACCGTGTGGCAGAAAGGCACCATGGGAACTGAAGGTCAGGGGTCGCCACATCCCTCACTCTTCTCCATCACTTCCCTCGCCTCACACAACCCAGCAAAGGAAACAGGGTCAGAATTGCGGCACAATGTCTTTTCTTGCTTAATCTTTACCCGACTTTCATGAGGAAAAGACAAATGTTGGGAGAAATACTGTTAAGAGGATTTGTTTTAAATGGCAACTTCCAGGGGTAGTCCTAAGGGTTTGGACATCCTGGATCAAATAGGGTATTAGCAAGTTCATTTCTTGTCCTGGCTCTGCTATTCATTACCTGTGTGGCCTTGGGCAAGTGGTTTCTCTTCTCTGGGCTGCCTCTGTAAAGGGAGGGGGCTGGGCTGTGGTCTCTCTTCCATGAACTGTAAAATCGGAATAATAATGCTTTCCAGCTCACCTCAAGGAAGTGTGAGGAGATCAAAATAAAAAATGATTGGAACTACTTGGTTAGCCGTAAAGCCTTACGTAATTGGGAAGTAAGGAAGAGGTAAGTCTCTAAGAGAGGCTCCCCTCAGCAGTCAGGAACTTCTTGATGCAAACCAGGTGCTGGTATGATTAGATTTGAAGGAAGCGGGCCTTGGGAGACCCGTGGACTGGGGAAGGGGGGACGGAAGTAAGGTGGGCAGCCTGGCCTCTCAGAGTCTTCCTTCAGGCAGGCTCCCCATTCTACTCTCAGTCTCTGTACCCCCTTTGGTCCTGCTGTGAGCACCTCCCGCACCCCTGTGATTTTTCTGCCTGAGTACTCAGGACATCCCTGGCAGGAAGCAGGTAGATATCTTTTTCATGCCCTTTCCCAGATGAGAAACTAAGCCACTTCCAGAGAGAGGTTAGGTAACGGGCCCCAAGTCCCCTGGCAAGTCAGAGCCCTAATGAGACCCAGGTCCACAGTATTGTGGGAAAAAGCACAGGCTCTGAAAGCAGAGGGTGCTGACCCCGCTGGGCTGACTCCCTCCCCAGCTGTGTGACCGTGGGCAAGCTATTGAACTTCACTTTCAGACAAATCAGGGAGGACTTCTGTATGCTTCTCAGGAGATTATGGCTGAGTTGAGCGCCACCCCCCGCCCCCCGTCCCCCGCCTTTGCCCACGCAATGAGCTCAACAGTATCCCCTTATATTGGGCAATGCCTGCCACTAGGGAGGTGCTTACAATGCCAGATGCAGCTGAAGCTGCGAACTGCACGGTTTCTGAGATGGTTTCCATAGAAAGCCTGAAAACCTAACCCCTTCCACCCCACCGGCCACCGGCAGACCCTGTGTGTAGAACCAGGGCCTCACTTAAGTCCAGCCTGACTCCTACGCAGCAGCTTCTCTTCACTCCCCCAGGCTTTGACCTTGAGGCTCCCTTAGATCTCATGAGGAGGCTGGGGCAGGTCCACAACTCTGGTACATTATTCCTCCTCAAAGGTGCAGAGAAGTTTTGGGGAAGGAAGACTCGGGAGGGAGCCTCACTTTGGCCAAGAGGTTGTGGTTTTGTGCCTTGAGCTCAGGGTTTAACTGAACCTTAAGAATATTTGGCATCTGTGTGTAATCTCTGCTGTGTCCCCAGCTGCAGGACAATGGGGGCCATTTATAACTTTGCACATGGAATGAGAACATCTGGTTCAAATCACACACACACACACACACACACACACACACACGCACACAGGACTATATTACAATGGAGACAATCACTCTTAAACTGAATATACTCTCCAGCCTCTCAATTCAGGGACAACAGGAAACAATAAATAAGACATAATCCTATCCTGGAGGAACATAGAGATCATCTTATCTACACTGCTCCCTTTAAAGTTAGGAAATCTGAAGTGGTGACTATTTAAGGTCACACAGCAAACTAGAGACAGCAGTGGGACCAGAATCCTAGAGGCTCAACTTGCAAGTTAAAGCCTTTCCCCAGCTCTGCCTGCACGTTTTACTTCGCCCAGAGAGAAGAAAGCAGGCCCTCTGCCCTTTGGAGTCTTGAGGACCCAAAGAGTCACCCTCTCCCACCAAGAGGTCAGAAGACTCAGGGTCCCCAGGCGGCATATGGCCTTTTATCACATGCAGCAAGGCCATCTGTGAAGCCAGTCCTGACACTGCAGAGGGAGACCCCAGAGTCATTGAATCTGCAGGAGGAGCTCCACGACCAGCCAGGCGCTGATCACAAACCCCAGGGCGTCCAGGGGCAGCACAGGTACAGGTGTGCAGCTGGGTGGGCCCAGGTGAGCCCAGTGGGGAGCAGCTAGTCGTGCCATCTGCTCACACTGTGGGAACTCTCTCATAAGCGCATGCTTCCTCTACGAAAAATAGCTGCAGAGGCCCGGCTGTCTTTTCTCTATTTTGTTCTTCCTACTTGCTTTCTCTCTTCTCCCTCTTTCCAGGGTCCCTCCATCGTGATTCTGCTACCCCACATCCCCACATGGATTTTCCCCAGGGAGTGGACTGGGGTGAAGCTGTGAAGACCCCTATCCCACCTTGCCCTTTTTCTTTATTGGGGAATCAGTGATATCTGAGGTCCTGAGGGATGATAAATATTTCCCTCATAGTTAACCCTTTCCTATCTTCCCAGAAGACTGTCCCCTACCCCCGTGATGTCACAGACAGCTCCATTAAAACCAGCGTACCACACAGCAAGTAGAGCAAGGTTGAAGTATACGGGGTTTGAGAGCTACAGAGGAGTCAAAGATGATGCCTACATTTTTAAAAACGTAAACAGCTAGATGAATGTCACCGCCAATCACCAAGATGGGGAAGATGTGGGTGACATAGGTTGGGACGGTGAAGATCAAGAGTTCCAGTTTAGGAAAATTTTATTTGTGGTCTCTGTTGGGCATCCGAATGGGAATTCTCAGAAGGAAAAAATATATAAATATATAATTCTCAGTTGGATATATAAGCTTGGAGTTCAGAAGAGAGGTCAGATTGGAGAAGGAAATATAGATGATATATAAAGTCATGGGACTTGATAAAATGACCTAGGAATGGAGTGTTGTCGCTTTACCCCTTTTCTCTGAAGTGGGGTAACCAGAGGCTTCTTCACAGGGCTGTCATGGGGTGAAATGGGATGATGAATGTTAGGTGCTTAGCATGACAGGTTTAGGTGCCTGGCACCTGATTCTTAGCTATTTCAGATGATGAGTACAGGGAGGCTTAAGAAGACAGGGGGCCATAGTAAAGATCTTGGGAAGGGGAACTTGCAGATTATTAATGGTAAAACCTAACCCACCCCCTCAAAGGGTAGGGTCATCCTCTCTGTAGAGATAAGATTCCCAGGTGCCCTCTGGACCCTGATCCTTTAATCCAGGCTCTCTTTACTGATGGGTACTCCTTGGAGCCAGCAGCTAGCAAGAGGGATGTCTGGACGTCTCAGCCCTATCAAGACAAAACCCAGGCCTCATGTTCACCTCACTCGAGCTATAGTCTGGTAGTTCTCTCGCTTCTGACTGCTGGGGGCTTTCTATTTCCCTGCCTGACACGTTCCCTTCAGACCTGGCCACGGATCTGATGTCTTCCACCCCCTGCACCATCCATTTTATCCCTACAACGATCCTATGAACACAGTCCTCTTGTTACTGCTCCAAAAGGACAATGCTCACTCTTCAGGTCATCTCACTCAGTCCCATGGCCTCAAACACCATCTATACCAAGGACTCCCAAACTTTTCTCTCAACCAGACCTCTCTCCTGAACGTCAAACCTCCTATATCTGACTAACTGCCTTCTTGGTTCTGCTGAGCACTCTAGAGGAATCAGAGCACCAGAAAGAGATCTAGTAACCTCATTGTCTCCCCTTGGATGGATCTTTTTTTTTTTTTTTTTTTTTTTCCTTAGGATGTAAGAGTTGGAAAGGATCTCAATAGCCATCTGGTCAACCTCTTCAGTTTTTACAGCTAAGAAAACTGAGTTCCAAAAGAGGAAGTGACTTGCCTAAGGTCACATTCAGAATTAAGCATCAGGGTTCCATGTGTTATCCACAATGTCATGGCTGCTTTTTTTGAAAGTAAGGAGAACAGTGCTCAACTCAAATAGAGTCTGACCTCATCCTCCTCCTGTTTAAAATTCTTTGGTTTTTCCCTATTGCTACATCACAGTAAAGTCAAAATTCCTTAGAAAGACGGATAAGTCCCTGCTACCTCCACCAGCTATATCTCCTACCACTTCTAGGGGTTCACCAAACCAAATTGCTAGACTGTCCCTGGAAAAGGCCTAGTATCCCACACCTCCAGACTTTAGACAGACTCTTATCTCTACCTAAATACCTTCCACTTTCTTTACTTGGTCAGCTCTTACTCATCCTTTTTTTCAGCTTAGATGTTCCATCTTTCAAGACATGTCCTCTACACTCCTCCCCTCAAACTGGACCAGGTACCCTCTCAGAGTCCCCATAGCACCCCATAGTCCCCATGTCACTACATAGCATTCTGTTTTTGTTTTGTTTTGTTTTTTGTTTTTTATTTTGGATTTTTCTACATCTCTAGATTTGGTAAAGTTCATACCTTAAAATACAAAGGCAACAATGGGGTAAATCACAACAGGTGGTGCTTCAGTATTAAACCAGGAAAGACAATGCCACACCCCACCTCCTGCCTAGCCCCCAGAGAGGACTTTGGAGCAAGAGATTCAGAATCAGGCAGGCCTGGGCTCAAATGCCAGCTCAGGCAATTCCTAGCTATGTGACTCATGATTCCAATCTGTAAAATGAATTAATAATCATACTCACTTCATGGGATTGTTGTGAGAATTAGTTGAGACCAGTCCTGGAAACAGAGCAAGGCTCAAAAAATGGTAGAAGCAGTTGCTGTTATTCATGATTAACACTCTTCCCTTTGGGGTGGGGTGGGGGAGGGAAACAACATCACAGTGCCAGTTGCAGAATGAGCATAATGTGGAACCCAGGGAGTGCTCACCAGAAAAGAGATTGAGAACAGCAAGTGGAAAGGCAAAGCTTTGTTTACAAAGGGTCTGAGTCTCTCCTCAGAAGGGCAGTGACATTACTTTCTAGCACAGAACCTGAACAAAACCATCAGACCTTTGACAAGCATGACTTGGAGAACTGGCTTTAGGAAGAGGTGATACTAACTTCCCAGGAAGACCTCTATTCCAATAAACAGCTGCTTGCAAAGCATCTTCCCATCCATTTTCTGGACTCTGCCTCTTTCGTTCCCTCTATGTCCATCTTTCAGTCTCTTCTCATGACATCCTTGCTCACCTCTCAGTCTTTGGCTCCCTGGAATAAGTATCTCACCCTATTTGGTGACCTGAATCATAAAGCCGGGCAGAGTGGCACCCACATGGGTAGGAGCTGTGAATTTTAGGAGAGGAGCTTTATGACTATGAGAGGGAAGCTCCATGAAAGTCCCCTGTGGTATCTTCCCCCATTTCCCTTATTCCCACACCTGGCTGCCTGGTCAAATGCCCGCTGGATGTGTCTCTGGCTCCAGATCCTAGAGTCCTCCTTGCTCTGATTTATCATCTCCTGGATAGAACTCATTTGTAACATTGGTTGGGCCCTCTGGTTGGGCCTTGGCCTTCGTCCTCTTCTCCTTGGCAGTAGAACCCACCCCAGACCCCATTTCAGCCTTCCTAGTCTTAACAGGGAGCTGACAGCTTATAGGGAACCTCTTGCCTCACCACTTGCTCAAGGTAGGACAGGCCCTCACCTGCCAGTCTTCAGGGTTCAGGACAGCCTCACCTGTTCTGTGAAGGCTTCTCGATACTCTCGAGACCTCACTGAATCCCCCTCTTTGAACTCTTAAAGGCTTGCCATTTTCTGTCCTAAGTATAATTTGCACTCATCATTTTAGCCTTTAGTTATATACTTTCAAAATCAATCATTTTTGCACAGTGTGGTGAAAAAGCAGGCATTCGTTATAGTCACCAGATCCTGGCTCTGGTGAGGGACTTAGGCAAATGACTTCACCGTTTTTAGGTTATCATATCAAGTACCCAGCTTAGAGCTTGCCACATAATAAATGATCAATAAATGGCAGTGTTATTATTTAGGGAGACAGAGACTCAGACACATATACTCTAGGGCCAGACTATTTGCTTTAAATGTGCTCTGCCACTTACCAGCTTTGGGATCTTGGGCAAACTTCTTAACCTTTATGAGCTTTGATTTCCTGATCTGTGAAATGGGACTAATAATTTCTATGTTTATAGGTGAGGAAACTGAGGCACAGATAGATTAAGAGACTTGCCCCAGATTACACAGCTTGCAGATGTCAAATACAGGTTACGAAGACTCAGAGCTTGCTCACTTGACCACTACCACAGAATGACATGAGTGAAACACAGAGGTTCCTGAAATGAGGAAGTGGAGAGGAAGGAGCCATCATTTCCGCTACGGGAGTGTGGCAAGATGGGGAAAGCTTTAAACGGAAGGAGAAAATTGCTCTAATTCTGGCAAGATAGTGTGCATGGCTAAGCCAAGAATATTAGAAGTCATCCCAGACAGCTGAACAACAATGTGAATGTACTTAATGCCACAGAACTGTACACTTTAAAATGACTGAAAGAATTAATTTAAAAAATTTTAAATTAAAAACAAAAATTTAACTTATAATTTTCTTAAAAATAACAATTTACTAGAGTAATATGTATTTTCTGTCAACATTCAGGAAATAGGGATCATCAAGAAAAAATGAATAAAATTATTTTCTATTCCACCATTCAGAAATAGATAATGTTATTTTAAAGCGTAACTCTCTGGGGTGGTTTTCATACATGTATTCCTATACATGTAGCTTTGTAACTTACTCTGCCCGCTCACTAAATTATAAAATTTCCGTGTCATAAGTTAAAATTAAAAAAGAAAAGACAGTCATCCCAGGTAGGAGGACTGGGATGAGCAAAAGGAAGACTGAGAAAAGTGAAGAGTTTAGAATAACCGGAACACAAACTACAAAGAGGAGCCTAGTGAGAAGACAGCCTGGATTGGTTGTTTAAATCTAGAGAATAGAGAGCTGTAAAGGAAAAAAGTAATTATAGCAAAATATATGAGAAAAGGAAGATAGTACACTTAATCACAAAACTTAGCTGAGGCTCTTAGTGGCCAAGATAAACAAAAAAGAAAGAACCACAAAAAGGAAAAGAGCTTTCGTTGTTACAAAGGAATAAAGAGCACACGTTCTGGTGCCCGACTTCCACGACGAGTCCTGGCCCTGCCGCTGACTAGCTATGTCGTTCTGACAAATTAGTTCACCTTTTTGTGATTAGGTTCCTCTATTTATAAAATAGGACAAATAATAGCGCCTACTTCATACAGTTGTCGTGAGAATTAAATAAGCTAATACATGTAAGGACCTTCGAACAGAGACTGACACATTGTGCATTCTAAGATGACGTTATCTTGAGGTTTCCTTATGCAAAGAGCTCTGAGCAAACCAAGGGATAGTATTCTCAACAAAAATGTGACAGTAACCATGGCCGCATTCTCAGTAAGTCTGTGTGACATCTCCTGGAAAGAAGCCAAGAGCAAGCAAAGGACTGTGAGAGCCAGTGCTCACTTCCAGGCCCAGAGCTTCCTGAGTGCCTGACATGTGCCAGGAGAGCACTTGGAAAACGCTGAGAAAGGAAAGATTTTCACTCCCTCCCAGCTTGCCCTCTCTCTCCCTATTCAGGTCATCCTCTCAGCCTGGCTTTATGCCCAAGCCGTTTCCTGTTTCCTGAACATTTATCTTCTGCACATTCATGCTTTTTTCTCATATCATCCTTCTGCCTGGACTACTTCTTCCTTCCAGAATCCTCCTGGCAAACTCCTACATGTCCTTCAAAACTCACTTCCTTTCTCTGGCATTCCCTAACTCTCCAAGTTCTTCTCTGCTCCTGGCGGACCCTGGACCTTCCTCTCTTCTGTGATGTGTAATGGTGATAAAGATGGTGATGAAGATGATGGTGATGATGGTGATGATGGTAGTGGTGATGAAAATGATGGTAGCTTACCTTTATTGGCCTCTAGGCACTATAGTAAGTGCTCTGCAAGTATTATTTAGAGTAATAACAACAACCCTATAAGGAAGTTGCTATTTGTACCCCCATCATACAGGAAAAGAAACTAAGACATGAGAGTGGTTAAATAACTTGCTCCAGCCATACAGCTGGAAGCAAAAGAGCTGGGATTTATACACAGGGTATCTGTTTTCAGAACCTGCACCCACAAATTATGCCAAACTGTTTCCCTATATGATTATCTCTATTTTTATTGTTACAATTATTACTAATTGATGATAAGTTTGCTTCCTTTGTCCTTGCTTCCTCAAGGCCTGGCACCGGGCCTGACACCCAGTGAACACTGGAGAAATACCTGCCACTGTTCAGAATGGCAGTTCAGCTCAGTTGAAATGAGTCGAAGCTCATTTCAAAGGCCTATTCCTCCCCACTGGGCCTCCCAACCACCCTGACCAGATTTGAGAGCACCTTTCATTGAGTCCCCAGATGGCTTTACAATTGGTTTTGTAGTGTACATACATGCGCGTGTGTGTGCGCACACGTGCACGCACACACACAGGCTGATAATCTTTCAGAATATGCATGAGCAGCTGCCATATGGTAAAGTCCTACTATGTGCTAATCCGCATGCTGGGACTAACACACCTTATCTCATTTAACCCTTCCTTACACAATGTAATGGGGTAGGCGTTGCTGTCCCCACTTCATAGCCAAGGAAACTGAAGCTGGGAGCTGATAAGGAACCTCATAGTATCTCCTTTTATCTTTGTACTTCCCATTCCCAAATCCTTAGCACAGAGTTTAGCACACAGTAGGCCTGCAATAAATATTTGCTGAATTGAAGTTAACTGAATCAGGGTGTGGGTGGTCCAAGAAAAATGTGCCACGACTCAGGCATTTCAAGTGAAATGCATAGTTTCCAACCCAAGCATGGAGGAGCCCGCTATTTTTGGATGGCCTCACACAAATGTTGTGTGGGCTTCCTTTTTGCTACTAAATGTCACTGCATTAGTTTCCTAGTTTCATTCTCCTGCCTGGGCTGGGGAGGATTATGCAACCAGAGCCTGGAATGAGTCATCTCTGGCTCAGCTGCCAAACTGTCCACAATTGCCATGATATGGTACAGTCTTTTTCTTTTCCAGGCTATTTGTGGGTGGTTTTGTTTAACTTTTACAGTCTTTCTTTCTTTCCTTCTAATTTTGCTTCTCCCTGTCTTTTTCTTTTTCTTTGAGGGGATGGGCTAGGGGTACTGAAGGCCTTCAGAACTCTGGCCACTCTGTGTCTATAAGTGCACATTCATCTACCTTCTATGAAATCCACAGGGGGAAGAAAGCCCTTCTGGTGATGATATTCTGAGCAGCTGACCCACAAAGAAAGTTAGAAACGCTCTTCGTGGCAGATGGGGGTTTCCCTCTACTGGGCAGGCTTCTGCCACCACCCCTTATCCCGTAAGCCTGCTGGGAAACAACCTCAAACTATGGCTGTGCCCTTCTCACTCCTTACATGGGCCTGTTTCCAAGATCTGTTGAGGCCCCTGTTTACCCATAGCAGGATCTAGTGACCTTGATCAGGATAAGCAAGGCCGACCCAGCTGCAGAGGCCAGCAGCTGTGGGCCACACAGGAAGGCAAGCCCCAGTGCTCAAGGCAACTAACTAGGTATGTGGCACTTTTTTTTTTTTTTTGCCAGGTACACTGCTGGGCAGCCCAACAGAAAGGGTGGTTTAATGTGCTACTATATAAGTATTTCTTTACACAAGCTGATGAGTCTATGAACCTGGGTGAGATTGGACCTGTAGGTGAAATCAGCAGCCCCACATGTGCAGGGAGAGAAAGATGGAAATAGGAGCTAGCACTGGAACCTTCCTAGATGAATAACAGCTACCAGCAATGCTCAACCCAAAGCCCAGATGGAGGCTCGTCAGGCACTGGGCACCTGGGTTCAGGAGGACTCCGCGGAATCTTCTCAATAAGCTCCCATAACACTTGCCGTATGTGCAATACTTCATCATTTCTCAAGCACTTTTCATACATAATCTCAAATGAAGCTGTCAAACATGTGCTCAGCAATCTAGATTTAAGACGAGCCAGCCTTGTCTGCCCCTTTCCCAGCCCTTGCAGGCAGAAGCAGAGGTCAGCCTATTTGGAAACTATACTTAAGAGTGGAAAGAGTGCTGGATTAGAAGGAAGAGGAGTCGGGTTTAGAGTCCTGGCAGCTCGGGCTGTGTGAATGTGGGCAACTCAGTCTTTCTGAACCTCAGTTTCCTCACCTTTAATGTGGGTGTAATAATACAACTGAGAAATGAGCTAACAGCATGGTGCTATTCTTCGGCTTTGCACTCTCCACTGGCTTTTCCTTCCACTGGGAAAAAAATCCAGAGGCCCAGGAGGCCCTGCATGACCTGCCCCACCTCCCACTACTCCTCTGAACTGATCTCCCACCTCTACCCTGTCCCACCCCTGGTTTCCAAACACACCAGGCTCATGCTCACCTCAGGGCCTTTACACTGGCTAACCGGTTATTTGCTTTGCCTGGAGCGCCTTTCCCTAAGTATCTGCACAGCACCCACTCATCTCTCTAGTCTTTGCTCAAACATTAGCATCTCAGTGAGGCCTTCTAAGAACTCCCTAAAATGGCATCACCCCTTCCCCACACACTCATCACCCTTCCACTAAAATATTAGCTCCATGAGCACAGGACTTTTTTCATTTTGCTCTCTGCTGTATGCATAGGAGCACATAGTAGATGCTCAGTAAATATTTCCTGAATGAGTTAAGTACCAAATGAACAAAGAAGTCTTTAGTACTATAATCCTAGAGTCAAAAGAGCCAGGCCTAGTTCTACTACACTGACCCAAGGTCTTGGGATCTTTGAAGCTGTGATTTTTAGGGAAAAGCTACAGCCTCCTCCCTCTCACAGCTATTCTAAAACCCCAGTTTGATAAAACAGAGCATCAGTGTATCATGTAGTGGATGACTGCATTTTGAACATCATGCTAATGGCTTGCTAGTGAGAAAATGGGCAGTTTGCCTGTCATCAGAATCAAATGGGGTGAGAGAAGCTTCTTCAAATGCCCAATTTCCTAAAGAAAGGAGTAATCAGTTTGCAAGAAACAAGGCCAGTCTTTTATGACTGGCAGAGGTAGCAAGCCCAGTCATCCTCCTATCTGTCTGTCAAACAGAAGAGCAGGTTTGGAGTAAGACTACGTCTTGCTCCTTAAACTTGGCTGCCAAGTACTTCAGCACTGCAGCCGGCTGGGAGAATGCCGGCTGACTCCTCCACCACAAGAGTCCCAAGAGTGAGTTCCTCTGGGATCCTTTTAAAATATGATTGTTCCCTAAGTGATAGCGCATTTTAATCTCTTCCCTTTGAAGACAGATCTTCTTCCTTAAAAGGAAATGCCTTTTAAAAACCAAATCTCTCACAAGAACATTGGTTTTCCTTTTATACGAATTCAAGATTTTTAAATATTTTCTTTTTTTTCCCTGCCTCCCGTACCAACCTTTATTCCTGAATAAAGAATGTTGCAGGGTGTGTGTCTGTGTGTGAGTATATCTTGGTAATCAATACACTTCGCCACAATGTTTTATATATATGAAGTAAGCTGGATATATTTATAACTTTTATAATGCTTCTATCATCTCTCTTCTCATCCTCACAACCTTCCACCACTGCTATCTTTGTTGGGTATTATAAAGATTGCAGGTACAGGTCAGGTATACCTGAAAACTAAAAAAATAGATACGTACCACTCCCCCATGTTTCCCAGCGCCTCTGCTGTACAGAAAGCCAGCTTAGGTGCCAGCAGCAATACTGGGGTGAGCTGAGGCCAGCCAGAGAGTGGGCAGGGATCCCAGACCTGGTTGTCCAGCAAAAGCTGCGTCCAAGCAGTCTGGGACTTGGCCAGGATTGGGGGAGCCCTGGTAGCTTGGGAAAACTGGGTCTGGAGAGGCTGAGGAGGAAGCAAGTCCAGGTAGATGAGCTACTAAATCCACCCAGGTAGAAGGCCTGAGCGTCTTGCCCTGTAGGTCTCAGCAACCTGAAAATCAGCAAGCTGAACACCATGTGTCAGTCAGAGACCAAGCCCGACGGTGGCATGGGACATGTTGATTCTGCCACATGTGATGACAAGATGCAAATGTTACTATATATCTGAATGGACTGGCACCTATGCTGCTCTGAAAAGTGGCACAGTTAAGGCCATGTCATCAACCCACAAATGATAACTGTCATAATAATACATTGAGTGCTTTATTGTGGAACAAGCATGGTTCCAAGTGCTTTACAAGTTCGATCATTCATTCTTTACTACAACGCTATGGGTAGATATAAATACTACGCTCATTTTAAAGCTGGGGAAACTGAACCAGTTGGAAGGTGGGTGAGTTGCTCCAGGTAAAGGTGGACTATGAAGTCTGACTTTATAGTAAGGTTTCCCAACTTTGGCACTACAGACATGTTTCAAACAGATAATTCTTTGTTGTGGGACTATCCTATGCATTGTAGGATGTTTAGCAGCATCACTGGCCTCTAACCACTTGATATCAGTGGCACCCCCAGACCGTCAAGATGTGACAATCAAAAGTGCCTTTAGACATCACTTAAGATCTCCTTCCCTGTTGCAAACCACTACTCTATAGCCAGAGCTGTTTGCTGTTAAGCTCTGCCTATCAGCTGAGCTGGATGGCACCAGATGTGATATTTTAGACGCATCTAGGAGGGAGACTCAAGGTGGATGCTCATAGCAGGTCTCCCAAGGGGGTCCTCACAAGGATCCTTGGCTTTTAGATTTGAAAACCCCATTTATTAGGTCATCTAGAATCAACTGTAAACAAACTCCTTCTACTACAGCTTGCAAGCCAGTTTTCATAACGCCAATTCTGACTCACGTATTACAGGGTGGGGATGGAGATGGGTTATCTGGCTGGCTGACTACATAGGACATTCCCTTGGGCAGGTGACCAAAGTCTAGAGTGGTGAGAGAGCATGGATGAGGGGCTAGATTTCTTTGATGTGTTTTGGTTCTAAGTCCTAGACTTTTTCCTAGTTTTCCACTGTGAAATCTCTCACGGGATCTTGCCTTTTTCCCTGCCTTTTGAGGCAGGTAGGTGAGGTAGGTAGTCTGGTGGCTGGTTTGGCCCAAGACAGAGCAGGACTATTTGTCCCTACATCCAGCATGTTTCTCCCACCATCTGCTACCCTGTGAGGCGCCTACGCCCCCTGTAGGCTTCCCCTCCCTGTGAAGAAATCCATTCCCCAACCTCCATTTTACTTTTTGTAAACTGAGGCTGAGCAACACATAATTTGTGGCTTTTTCGGAGTCACATAGATAATTAGCAATAATAGAACAGGACGAAATCCCAGTTCTCTGAATCACCCCCTGCCATCCCCCACTGGTGGTTCTTCTCAGAATGTTGCATAAAGGGGTCTCCAGAATCTGACCCTAACCTCCCATAAGGATCAAGTTACACATGTTTATTGAGGTCCCACTGTGCCCCTGTGCCAGGCTGTTTGAGGGATGCCAAGGGTTGCAATTCACAAACCCTGACCTCGGGGAGAGTATATTCTAGTTATGGAGATGAGACGAAAGCTAAGCAATTACTCTATAGGTAAAATGAGAGGCTGTAGGGGTGGGAGGTACTATGGGGAGCCCCCTAGTTGGTTTCAGCACTTTGGGACACAGGTGAGAAGGTGGGGTTCTAGGGAAGGTAATGACTCCCTTTGAGCCCTGCTGATTCAAAAGCTCTGTGGGATATCCAGGGGAGAGCCAGGTGGCTAGATCAGAAGCCCTGATGGAACTCTGGGCCTGAGATAGAGGCCGGAGGCCATCATTGTAAAGAAAGGGATTGCGCTATGGTAGCGAGTGAGGTAGCATAGAGAAGGTGTGCAGAAGGAGGAACTGCCAGAGAAAGGCAAAGCCAAAAGGATGACTGAAGAACTAACCGGAGAGGAAGGGTAAAAGCCAAGGGTGGGCAGTGACCCCAAAGCCAAAGCATCCTTCCAGGAGGGCCGCTGAGATGAGAACAGAAGAGGACCGACTATCATTAGCAACAAAGAGGTGCTCAGGACCTTCTGGAGAACAAGTCGGGATGGGTGCTAGCTAGGTCCAGAAGTTAGACAATGGCATGTGGAGGAGTGGAAAGGACTTGTGTATAGACCTTCAAGAAACTTTTCTGTAAAGGAGAGAAGAAAGGGCTAGAGCATGAGGAAAATGCAGACTCTCACTTTCAAATTCCTGCCATTTGATGACCATCAGAGGAACTGGAAGATGGGGGAAGCCCCGAGATATTTCCCCACAAAGCTGCCAGAGACTGCTTCCTCCAGTGGTTAATGCTACTTCCTCCTCTGCCGCACCATTTGTGCACCTCTTCTCCCAGCCACAATGGTTCTGATTTGGCACAGACCTCTCACCCTGGCTTGGCCGTTGAGTGTTGGCCATTCACTATCGAAGAGGCGGCTCAAACCAGGTGATGAATTGAAGACACCTCAGAGCTCTCAGTGCCTTGGAGGGAGTTCAGATGCAAAGCTCTATGGGCTCTGAACTAGAATATCTTTGCTAACACCTGGTCCAAATCATCTCAAATTTTTCCAACAAAGAACCCATAATGACACGTGGGAAAAAGCTCGTATCAGGGGGCAAAGTGGCGTATGAAACGGTGTTTCTCTAAAGCCTCATGTTTTAGTTTAAAAATTCATCAGTTTTGCATTCCACTCTGTGATGTAATTGTGTGTTTTGGAGTTTTAAAATTATATTCTAAATTGCTTACTTTTGTGTGAAACTAACACTCAAGGAAGATGCGCCGGCTTTGTCTGATGGTGCTCCAGTTAGAGCAATGGAATTGGACCTGTCTGCCTCCAGCTCCCCACATCTGTATGCACGCGCAGACACGTGCGCGTGTGCGCGCGCGTACACACACACACACACACACACACACACATTTTACAACTGAGGGGACTAAGGTTCAGAGAGGGGACACCCAAGCTCAAAGAGCAAATGCATAAACTAAAATCCAGGTCCGCAGATTCCGTATCCAGTGCTCCTTCTATTGCCAAGGGAATTGAGAAGGGCAGAGCTTTATTGGGGGATCTCAGATTTCACCTTTGATTCTGGCAGGTGAAATTAGGAATGGGGAACTGGAGAATTATAGTGGAAAATATGTAACTTAATTTTGGGGGCTCCATAACTAGATTCTAATGCTTTTAAGACTCGATGCTATTATTAGAATTAACAGCTGCATTCCAGGAAAGATTTGAAAAGCTTCAAGAAGGACTTTTCCCTCCAAATGACCTTTTTTATTTTGGTGTTTAAGATTTGAAATACACTTTTAAGTTAAGCATTGCCTTTTCCCCTGAGGTCATTGTTATGGGCAAAATTGTGTTGTCCCAAAATTCATATGTTAAAGTCCCAACCCCCAGAACCTCAGTTAAAATGAAGCCTTTGAGGTGGGCCCTAATCCACTGCTGTCCTGATAAGAAGAAAATAGGATGCAGAGATACACATAGAGGGAAAATGATGTGCAGAGACCCAGTGGGAAAAAGGCCATCTATAAGCTGAGAATGTCTTGGAACAGTTTCTTCCCTCACAGTCTTCAGTAGGAACCAACTCTGCTGATACCTTGATTGCAGACTTCTAGCCTCCAGAGCTGTGAAACAATGCATTTCTGTTTTAAGCCTCTAGGAAACTAATACAGTCAGTCATCTTTGCGGAGGCTTGTGTTCCTGGAAGAAAAGCAGCTGGATTCCTGCAGCAGAAAAGCGTGATAATGCCTTAGCAAAGGGAGCTTCTCTTTTTGAGCTAGACTCTTTGCTGGGTACCTCACACATGGCAGCTCATTCCTTCTTCACTGGAGAAATAACAACAAACATTGTTGCTGATATTTATCAAGCATCTACTATGTGTCGGGGTGTTTTTAATGCTTTACATTTAATACCCCCTACCAGGAGGTTTGAGGCACTATTAGTCCTACTTTATAGATGAGGAAATTAAGTCCCACAGAGGTCAAGTGCCTAGCCCAAGGCACTCAGCTAACAGTTAAGTGGCTAGACCAGAATCAGAATCTACTTTCCACCCATCTTTCTACCTATTTGCAGGATGAATGAGCTTCCACAGGGCTTTTCTACTGAGTGGATGGATGGAGAGTTGACTGCAGGTGCTGTGGGTTAGTGTGGGAAGAAGGGGAAGGAAGGGACTGCCTCTCTGGTGCCTGAAACCCTACACCTTTTAACCCCACTGCAGGTCAACGGGCTTGGCGCAAGTCAGAGCTGACGTTAGTCCGCTGGAAATTCCTCTGCTCAGCGATCAAGGCTTGTAGAACAAAAGCTCTCATCACAGGAAAAAACTTCCTGCTCAGCCCCTAGCGAGAGGGCTCAGATTTCAACCACACAGCCGGTGAAGTCATCAGTCGTAGGCCTGCGGCAGAGGGGCTCCCGAGGGCATGGAGCAGCTGGGCGGAAGGCCTCTGGTGCTCTTCGCCTTAAGGTCTTTGGGGCCTGCTCCACAGCATCGAGATTCCCCTGCAGGTGGTTGGAGAAGGACTGCGGCTGGCCCTTGTTAGAGCCCTGTCCCACGTCTGACCTCAGCCAGTCCTCTCATCATGTTCATGTCCATACCCATTTGCCAGTGGGGAAGCTGAGGCCCAGAGAGAGAAAGTCAGTGGCTCAATGGTATTCAGCAAATTACACTCAGGATGGGAGGACTTGAACCCTGTTTTTTATTTCTTCCTCAAATTCTTAAGAGAAGCTAGGTTCCTGGTCCTTTGGATACTAAGCAAAGGGGGAAAGAAAGGTCCTCCAACGACAAAGATCTAGAAAGACAAATTCCATAAACACCTCTCCTCCCCAGCCATCTGTTCTGCCCCCAGTGGAACACTGAGGGCTAAATGGGAGCATATTCACTTATTCACTCACTCATTCATTCACCCATTCAGCATATCAGGCACCTGCTAATTGTGCTGGGCTGGGTGTTGAGCCGTGAGTGCAAGCCAGCCTGCATACCATGTGTACTCAGCTAACTTACTTAAGTCAACTCAGCAAGGTAGGACCCATGATCAAGGCAAAGGGAGGAAGTAACTGAGAAAATGGACAAAAAGCAACTGGAAACATGAAAAACATTATTATTAATGACGGTGTTTCCTCACGGTCAAGTACACAGCAAGGTAACACGGTGTTCCATCTATAGTCACCAGGCTCTGGACCAGCCGCTTTCCATGGACTCTTAATCTTCACAACTACTCTATGAGGCTGTAGAGTAGATACTGGGATCCAAAATCTCCCTCCTTCCTTGGATCTGGACCGCTCCTCCATCCACATGAGGGAGTCCTTGATGCTTTATTTGTCCTAAGTGGCTCTACCCCATGGTCATAGATGATTGGAATTAGAAGTGGACACATGGCCAAAGCTGAGCCAATCAGATTCTCTTTTTTGAGAATTTGGAATTGGAATGTCATCAACCGAAGCTAACAGGAATCAGTTCTAGAAGGAGAGGGCGGGAGGCAGAAGGGAGAAGGGAGGGAGGGAGATGGGAGGAGAGAGAGAGAGAGAGGGATGTCCCCGTCTGGCTTCATTCCACCCTGGAGTCCCCAGACTTGCCTGCATCTTAATAACACATTTTGTTGAGGCCGGCTGTTCTGTCACTTACATCCAGGAGCCTTAAATAGACAGTGAGTTTCATAATGGCAAGGACCAGGTCTTATTCACCACCAGTATGTCCCTGAGACCTGGCACATAAAAAGGGCTGGGTAAATATTTGTTGAATTAATTTAACATGTAGAGGTTCAGAGAAATTAATTGATATGGACTCAAGTCACACACTAACGAACAGCTGAAATTTCAACCGGGTCTTCCAGTGTCAGAGCATGTTTTTTTCTATGAAACCACTGCCTTTTACATATTGTTATTAAATCACAGGCAGTGAGAGCTGGCTGGGGTGGATCTGAAAGATCAGTAAGTCTGACTTCTTTGTTTTATAGATGGGAAGTTGGGGCCTAGGGAAGTGAAGTGACAGAAGTCTCTTGATTCCCATGCAACCTCCTAACTCCTAACATGACTTAGTCATTGTGTTTGTGTGTGATACAGCCCTGCTGGTTGTTGTAATGCGGAAGTCCTTTCATACCTGTTGGGGAAGAGCAGCTGTCGGGAGCCCTCAGGCACCCCTCTCTCCCTATCCCCTCTCTTGGGGACCCTGGGCCTCCCCTTAGCCTAGCAGGCATCTCCAGGCCAATGGTCCATACTTGTGCTGTTCTGCCTGTGAACTACTTTGGATATCAGCCCTGTATCTACTTAGTATGATCTGAGTTCTGGTCACTTTGTCTTCCCATTGAGAGCCTTCCAAGGCAGCTGAAACTCTACCAATCAGGAACAGTTTATATATCCATTCATTCTTTTATTCCACCAGTATTTACTGAGTGCCACTTGTGTGCCCGGCTTTCAGTCCCCAGGAACTCTTGCTCTCTGCTATCTAAAATATGGGTGGCATCATGTGCTTCAGGACTTGGGGCCCCTGAAGATCTTAATCTGGTGAAGTTGGCAGATAGCTGACAGCAAATTCCATGACCATGATATGGCCTGGGTTGAAGTTCTAGGAGGAGGAGTGAGGAATCAAAGGTGTGTTAGGACTTCTAATGCCAGGCCCTATCCTCGGTACTATATTGTGCAGTACTGCTCATTAGACCTCAACCTAGACTAGGCAGATTTTGTTATTCCATTTCACATATAGAAGAAACTGAGATTCAGTATCGCTAAGCAATTTCACAAGGTGATATTACTAATAATTAACGGAACTTGGATTTGTACTTGGGCATGCCATTTGGTAAATAATCTGTTAAACACATGACCTTCTGGCTTCAAAGCCCATGCCCTTTCTACCACAATTGAGGGAAAATGATAGCAATATCATAACCCCCCCCCCCCCAAATAATAATAGCCAACACTTACATAGCACTTACTATGTGCTAGGCAATGTTCCAAGAAATTTATACATATCGACTCATTTAAATCTCATTTGACAGATGAGTAAACTAAGGATTGTCACACAGTGATTGTCACTTGTTGAAAGTCTCAGAAGTGGCCCATGGTGGAGCCAATATTTAATCCAGTAGTCTGACGCCTAAGCCCCTGCTCTGAATTTCTCTATTCCGTCCTGCCTGTTACACAGCACAGGGTTTTGCCATTTTCTTTTATTTTGACTAGCTGGATAAGTGTGTGCTGATACCTCAGAGCTGGTTTGTTTGCATTTCTCTCATTTCTGATGGAGTTTTGTACCTTTTGATGTTTTGATTTACCATCTGTACTTCCTGTGTAAACTGTCTGTTCATCTCTTTTGCTGTTTACTGAGTGGAATATGGGCACTGAAAAGCCATGATTTTGGCTTTTTATGAGAAAGACAAATTAATATATTTTAGATGTATTGGTGGCTTATGCTTTCCAGGCTGTTATTTTCCTCTCGTGATTGTCCTATATTTTATTCAACAAAAGGTTTCTATTCTTTAATTTGAAAATCTAATCTTTTTTGTCTCTGGTGAAAGATTCTTTTCCAATGTGATAAATGTGGAATTGTACTTTGTCTTTTTATGGTTTTTCAGATATGCACAAAATCTCATCTGCAATTTATTGCAGAAAATGATATGTTATAACTCTTCTCTGTATTAGTTATAGTTCACTTCAAACATTTATTATATAGTAATTACTTTCCTCATTATTGAATTATTTCTCGTTTTACTCTATATTGAATTAATTTGGGATTGTTTAGTCTCTTCCACTGATCATTTTTTTCCATCGTTACCATATGGTTTGGATAATTCTTGTTTTGTAATATGTTATGAAATCTGGTAGGTTAAACTTACTATCACACCCTTTAAAAAGAAGCTTAGTCTTTTTAACCACATAATTCATTTATCAAACTCTTACAAAGTATTGCTTGGGAGCCTTACTAGAAACTCAAGGAAAATCATTGCCTTCACTAATTCTAATCTAGTCCAAAGTAGGTGGGCTCTCCATTTATTTTCATCTTCTTTTATTTCTTCCAGAAGGGTTCTATAACTTTTGAAGAAATCTTATGACTTAAAGTAAACTAATGTCCAAGTATTGAATGTCTGATGTTTAAATGAAAGTGACAGCCTTTCCTGTGTATTTTCTTTCAATGTAATATGGGTATGTGAGTCGGAATGGGTGCTCTTGGCTCACAGGAAGCTTGCAATGATTGGAAAACCAGGCACTCTCCTCAGAGTGCAGCAAATGTCTGAACAGCTGCACACAGTGGGAGGAAGGGTCCCTGGGGAAATGAGACTTGATGTGGGCTGATCCTTGAGGCCTGCAAGAGGGAGGCACCCACTGGAGAATGAGACCACATGAATGATAAATGGGCATGGCCTATCACAGAGGGTCCACATGGGGCATTGGGGTGAGAAGCAGGAGGGCTGTTTGGTCCAGGCCTTGCATTTTGACTCCTGACATTAGCTCCCAATGAGATTATTCGCACAGTCAATGGGTTCTTTTGAGAAGCCATTGGCTAAAGGTATGACATCTTCAGAATCTTTGTGACACTCTTAACCCAAAATATTCTCCAGTATCTGAAAGCTTGCTTTGGAAGGAGGCAGGAGTCTGTAATTTCTGTTGAATGCCTGCTCTACATACCAAACCCTGTGCTCACAGCTCTATTCTTGCTATCTTGTTTAATCTTTACTACCGCCTGATGAGGTTAACTATCATTACACTCATTTTAAGATGAGGAAATTAAGGCTGAAAGAGGTTAAAAATAAAGCCTAAAGAACTAGTAAGTTTCAGATCCTGCAGTTGAACTCTGTGTTGCCTTCAAAGCCCGTATTCTTTCCATTAGCCATTATGCTTTTTCATAGTGTAGGGCCTCAATGAGTGGCTTTGTCACTTGGGAAGGAGTGAGACACGGGCAATCACCAGGACTTGGCCAGGTCATTCACTCATTTTCTCATTTATTCACTTATTTATCTAACAAGCATTTTTCAAGTGTCAATTGTACGCTCCACTTCTCCCAGGGAGAAATCATCCACTCTCTGGTTTCAACCACCAACATGCTGAAGATTCTCACATCTTTCCTTCCAGCCCAGAGAAAGAATTCTTTCCGTAAGAAAATTTTAGTTTCTTTCCTAAACTTCCCACTTGAACACTCAACTTCCTGTTGGTAAATTGAGTAGGATGTCTCATGTTTCAACACGTCAGAACAGAACTGGCCATTTCTTTTATCTCCCAAACCTGGTCTGTGTTTTTTCTCAGTGAACAATGCCATCATCTATCCTCCCTCTTGTTCATTCCTTATATCCAGTTTTTCACCAAGGCTTATAGATTTTCTTTTGAAATATGAGTAAGTCTGTGTCTTCTCTCTGCCTCAAGAACTACCTTCTTGGGCTGAATCCTGCCTATTTGGTGTGAGTCCACCCCTTGGTTGTCCCCTCAGAGCCTGACTTGTATATATATCATAGGTGGACCTTCGTGAGCCACAACTCTTGGCACCTTCCTAGACTGAGAAATGCAAATCCAATATTGCTGCAAAGCCTCCAAACTGGATTTTTGTGCCAGCAATGTCAATCATAGCACCTGCCTTTCAAGTCCCTTTCCAAAGGAACTGGCCCCACTCTTTCCAACTGCTCAAAGGGCAATGGTGTTTTGGGCCATGTCAGCTGATTGAAACAGTGGTGGCCACCTGGCCCAAAGGCGGCTGGCTGATTGGCTAGCCAGCAACACATGATAAAGTTTGGCATAAAAGAGGCATATTAAGTCAATCGTATTCTCCTGAGAGAATGTGGGCACAGAAATAGTGAGGGAATGAAGCAGTGAGCCGTGGAAATTAAGACTGAAAAGTCATGAAGCAGAGTTGTGGCTGGAGAAGCCACTATTGGGGCCTTGTGCAATACAGAGTATGAAGTAGAAGAGGAAGCTGGTAAGTACCGAGATGAAGATGGAACTAACACAGAGCACAGGAGCCATGGAAAGGAAGCTGTGTATCATAAATAGTGTTCTCTAAATGGAAACATTTAGCTTTAGAAAAAACTTTCCACAATGCCCTTATTTTCTTGTTTTGCTATAGATGAGTAAACATCACAGTGGGATGTCCAGGTCCCCCAGTTCGGCTTACATCAAACAAGCCCTCTTTAAGACTAGGGGCTCACAAGAGGCGGCAGAAGTCTTGTAGGACTAGAGAAACAGCCTCAGATCTTCCCTCTGGGAAATCTAGACAATAGCAACTGCTGACTTTTTTTCCACTGAAATATCACCACACGTGGTGAGGCACGGATGCTCCACTTCAATATTTAGACTTCAGTGCTGTGGAAGTCAGCAGTGTTTGTTATTCTGGTGGCTGGTGTTTGGAGAAGCACATTGTCTCTGCCATGATGCTTGGTGCTCACCAGTTGTTCCATTGTCTGGAGGCCCCACCAGCATAAGATCACAGGGCTGGTCTAGCATACGTTGTTTCTGATAAGGCCCCAGAAGGTTTGGGGTTGATCTGATTTCCTAAGGAAAGCTGGTTCTCTAATGCTAGGGGTCAGTGTGGGGTACAGGTGCCGGCGCCAGTACCCTATAGCAATTGCTCCTTTTCACTTCTCAGCTCTTAGTCTGTCACTTACTTGTTTGCCACTTGCAAATTAACAGCTCCAGGACCTAGTCTCACATTTGTCCCCGGGTTACCATTATGTCAAGATAGCTTGCATAGCCTCAATAGCTTGTGACAACAATTAAGGCCAGAGTTCCTTTTGTTGCCCAAATTATAGTTTAGGCCACATTTAGCTCTATTATAAGACATATAGGCTTTTTCACTTCACCTTCCTAAATAATAACAACTCCCACTAATTTATCACAGTCTACATATCGGACATTGTTCTAAGTGCTTACATGTATTAAGCCATTTAAACCTCACAACAACTTCATAAAGTATGTCTTGTGATTTCCATCTTACTGCTGAGGAAACTGAGGACAAAGCATCCTACCCAAGGTCACATAGCCAATAAGTGGCAGAAATGGCATTTAAACCAGAGTTCATGTTCTTAGCTACAAATTCTACTCTCTTGGTAGTCTCTGGAAATTCCCACCTGTTCCACACAACAGTGAAAATCTCAGGACCCAATGGCTACACTGATGACTGGTGCAAACATTAAAAAAAAAAAAAATTAATTCCAAAAAATCAAAGAGAAGGGAACACTTCAAAACTCATTTTATGAGGTCAGCATTACTCTCATACCAAAATCAGACAAGGGCACTACAAGAAAAAAATAGATGTAAATATGATGAAAATAGATGTAAAAATCCTCAACAAAATATTAGCAAATTGAATTCAATACACATGAAAACACATTAACAGAATGAAAGATAAAAATTATATGATTATTTCAATATATGCAAAAAAAAAGCATTTGACAAAATTCGGTAACCTTTCAAAATAAAAACTTTCAACAAATCAGGTATGGAAGGAATGTACCTCAACATAATAAAGTCCATCTATGACAAGCCCATGGCAAACGCCATACTTAAAGGTGAAACACTAAAAGCTTTACTTCTAAGAACAAAAACAAGACAAAGGTGACCACTCTCACTACTTTTATTCGAGATAATACTAGATGTCCTAGCCAGAACAGGTAGGCAAGAAAAAGAAATAAAAGACATCCAAATTTGAAAGAACAAAGTAAAATTATCTCTGCAGATAACATGGTCTTATATATGGAAAACTCTATAGACTCCATCAAAGAACTGTTAGAACTTATAAACGAATTCAGTACAGTTACAGATATAAAATCAACATACAAAAATAAGTTGTGTTTCTACACACTAACAACAAACAACTCAAAAAAAGAAATAAAAAAAAAACCATTTATAATAGCATCAAAAAAATAAAATATCTAGCAATAAATTTAACTGAGGTGAAAGATCTAGATACTGAAAACTATAAAACACTGATGAAAGAAATTAAAGACAAAAATAAATGAAAATATATTCCATGTATATGGATTAGAAGATTTAATATCGTTAAAATGTACAAACTACCCAAAGCAATCTATGAATTCAATGTAATCTCTATCAAAATTCCGATCACGTTTTTTACAGAAATAGAAAAATAATCCTAAATAATCCTAAAATTAATATGAAACCCCAAAAGACCACAAATAGAAAAGACCAAGCAATGTTGGGCAAAAAAACTGAAGCTGATCTCAAAATAGACCACTACTTGGTTTCAAAATATAATAGAAAGCAATAGTAATCAAAACAGCATGGTACTGGCATGAAAATAGACCTACAGATCAATGAAACAGAATAGAAAATCCAGAAGTAAGTCCATGTATTTATGGCCAATTGATCTTTGACAAAAGGGCCAAGAGACACAAAAGGGAAAGGACAGTCTCTTCGTTAAGTAGTGTTGGGAAACTAGTTAATTATCCATGTGTGGAAGAATAAAGTTGAATCCTTAACTTAACTCCATATGCAAAAGTGAACTTAAAATGGATCAAAGACTTAAATGTAAGGCCTGAAACTGTAAAACCACTATTAGAAAACATAGGGAAAAGGCTTCTTGACACTGAGCTGGGCAAAGATTTTTTGAATATGAGGCAACGAAAGCAAAAATGGACAAGTAAGACTGTATCAAACTAGAGAGTTTTGGCACAGCAAAGGAAACATCAATAAAGAAATAACTAACAGAATGGGAAAAAATATTTGCAAACCATACATCCGTTAAGAGGTTACTATCCAAAATATACAAGGAACTCAAAGAACTCAACAGCAAGAAAATAAATAACCCAGTTTAAAAATGGGCAAAGGGTCTGAACAGACATTTCCCAAAAGAAGACATACAAAAGGTCCAAAGATATATGAAAATATGCTCAATATCACTAATCATCAGGGAAATGCAAATCAAAAGCACAATGAGATATCACCTCACACCTATTAAGATGGCTATCATAAAAAAAAAAAGATAACATTAACAAGGATGTAGAGAAAGGGAATCCTTGTACCCTGTTAATGGGATTGTAAATTGGTACAACCATTATGGAAAATACTATGGATATTCCTCAAAAAATTAATAGAATTTTCGTATGATTCAGCACTCTCAGTTCTGGGTATATATCCAAAAGAAATGAAATCAGTAGTGTGGAAGAAGTACCTGTACTCCCATATTCAATGTAGCATTATTCACAATAGCCAAAATATGGAATCGACCTAAGTGTCTATTGATGGATAAATGGATAATGATGTGATATAAGACAATGGAATATTATTTAGCTGTAAAAAGGGGAAATCTCATCATTTGCAACAACATGAATAAAACTGGAGGATATTATACTAAGTGAAATAAGCCAAACATGGAAAGACAAATATTGCATGATCTCACTATCTCTGGAATATAAAAATGTCTAACACATAGAAGCAGAGAGAAGGGTGGTTACTAGGGACAGGGAGGTGGGGGAAGTGGGGAGATGGGGGGAAGTGCGGAAGTGTTGGTCAAAGGGTACAAAGTTATAGCGGTGTAGGATAAATAAACCTAGAGATCCAATTCAGAGCATGATGACTTTAGTTTGAATATTGGAAATTTGCTTCAAAAGTAGATTTCGGTGTTCTCGCCACACACACAAAAAATAGTAACTATGAGAGGGGATGATATGTTAACTAGTTTGATTGCAGTAATTATGTAACTATATGCAAGTGTATCAAATCATCATGTTGTATTCCTCAAATATACATAATTATTAACAAATAAAATTCAAAATAAAACTGATTCACAGTGAAGTAAAAACAAAAAGTTAAACACATTTCTATCATATAGTGTAGTTTTTCTACTCCTAGGTATTTGCCAAAGGGAAACAGAAGCATATGTCCACTCAAAGACATGTACATGAATGTTCATTATAAACATAAGGTATAATTATCGTGGAATCTATTTCAACAATGGTTAATAAGGTCATTCTTAAATAACATCATTTATTAGACATTTGTGAATTCACTGTTCAGTGAGTCAAATATAAGTAGCTGTGTTTTGATGGCTCCTTAGCTTAACATGGATGGCTATTTTATTCAACCTATAATTGCTAGATGAAAATCACAGATTACTTTAAAGTATTATTTGAGTAAAAACAATATAACTACTCTGAAAAATCAAAATGAAATGGAAAATTCAATCATGATCCACTTTTTTTAGACAAATCAACTCATTTCTTTTTCCTTGTTCCCATCTGGTACTTGTCTGCATGCATAAAACATTTTTACATAGTTGTAAAATTCCAATTTTGTATTCAGCTTTGAAAAACAATTGTAATATGGTAAGTCATTTTCTGTATTGCTACTTAGTCTTCACAACTGTTTTTAATGACCATGTTCTTCGTGGATCTACCACTCTAATATTTCCCCTATTGCTGCACATCTATAGATTTTTTTAAAAATTTTTAATTAGAAAAAATATTTTAGTTAATACTTTCATGTATAAAACATTTTCTTTCTTTTGGATTACTTCCCTGGGATAAATTCCTTGGAGTAGAATTATTGGATTAAAATATATGAACATTTCTATAGCTCTCAAAATATAGTTAAATGGATTTCCATCCATTCATTCGCCAAATATGTATTGAGCACTTTGTTCTTTCCAGACACTGATTAAGTGTTGAGCTTACAATGGTGAAGAAGAACATGCAGTCTACATTCATAGACCCTACTGTCTAGTCGAGGAGACAGACTCAATCAGGTCATCACACAGATGGATAAAATTGTAACTATGCTAAGCATTCCTAAGGAGAAAGAGACATGAAACAATAAAAGAACATCATGGTAGAACTTGGCCTGGTGGTTAATGAAAAGATTTTTAAGGAAAAAGTGATTGAGCTGGGGACTAAAAGATAATTAGACCAACAAGGAGGAAAGAACAGCATTCTAGACAGAGGGAATAGCATTTACAAATGCCTTTTGGCAGAGTTAGGACAACTACAAAAACTGGGGCTCGAAAAGCTGGAGGAGCCTGGAGCAAGGCCAGGCAGGGACTACGGGCCACAGAAAGGGTATCTCTTCATTTTGAGAGCAAAGCTGGATGTGTGCTTTGAAACACTCACTCTGGCTGCAGTATGCAGCGGGGAGGGAGAATTTGAAGGGAGTTTGAGGGATACCAATGGACAGCTGTTGCAGTGGTCAAGATCAAAGACGATTGCTTAGATGACAAGAGTTGGGAAATAAATAGAGATAAGTGGACCCATTTAGGAAATATTGAAGAGGTAAAATCGACCAAGTCTTGGTAGTGGATTTAAGATGTGTGGGGGAAGAGGAAGGAGAGGAACTATGAAAGACAACTACTAGATTTCTGGTGTAAGGAACAGGATGAATAGTGGTGCTATTCACAGATATAGGGAACCATGGAAGAAGACCAGGATTGGGGTGGTTTTCTTTGTAAGGAGTTCAAGGTGTATTTGAGATAGGATAGAGATGTCAGATAGGCAGTTGGACTATGGGTCTGAAATTCAGCAGAGTTTGGGTTAGAGCCGTGAACTAACGAGTCGTCAATGTATGGATGATAACTAAAGGCATAGATGGGCTTACCGAAGGAGAACAGGTGAGGGTGGACACAGTCTAGACCAGGTGAGTGAGGAACTCCCACTTACAGGTGAAGAAAGACAGCTGGCCAAGGAACTGAAAGAGATATGGGAAGAGAACCAGGAGGACTTTGTTAACAAGGGAAGTGTTACAGGAAGGAGAGAGTGGTCACCAGTGTAGAATGCTACCAAGAGGTCCCAGCAAATGGATTTAGATCAATGGTGACCTTGGCAAGACCCATAAGGATGGAGAGACAAATAGGGTGAAGAAATGAGAAATAAGGACACTGGGCTGGCATGTCTACAAAGCCCTTTCCAGAAGCATGGCTGAGAAGGGGAAGTGCGAGAATAGCTAGAAAAGATGAGGCGAGGGCTTGAGGGAAGAATTTTGTTTTCTAATTTTTATTTTCAGAAAGGAAGTCTTGTATATATATTGAATGCTAACGGGAAAACTTGGGTGAAGAGCAGGTAGGTGAATGTCAAGAAATGACAATAGATAATAAGATTTCTGAGCAGGTGGGAGAAGATGAGGTTCTGGAACACCAGTGAAGGGATCAGCTTTGCATAGGAAAAAAAAAAAACACCTCCTCTCCGGTAGTAGGGCTGTACTTATTTATATGACCCCCAACAAAGACTTAGAAGAATGCAGCATTTTGTTTAATGCTCTGCTGTTGCCGTCTTGAAATTCTTAATTTTTGAACAAGAGACCCTGTACTTTCACTTTGCACTGGGCCCTGCAGATCCTATAGCTGGTCCTGCCTTCAACTACATCAAACCAATTTCTTTCCCCTAGACCTCACCAAAATTGACTATAATCATCTAAACCTTTGTGTTATGGCTAATAATTTAATAGGCGGAAATATGCACCTCAGTTTTCATTTGCGTTTCTTTGATTCCCAACCAGGTTGACTGTGTTTCCTTATGTCTGTTTACTAACCATATTTCCTTTTGTGTAAACTGCTGTGTCCTTTGCCTATTTGTGATGTTTTCAAATGCCAAAAGCCAGTTTCCTCTGTAGGAATGAATCACCAATTTGTTGAAATGGATGGAAGGAGTGTTTTCTGCAGAAACAGTATAGAGTTTGAGGAAGGAAGGCCCAGGCCAGGACTGCCTTGGGAAGCAAAGCCTCTTTATGCCGAGGGACTCCCTCTGGTACATGTGCAGGGCAGTCTTTCAACCAAGCACCTTCTCTTCTATGTGCTCCTTTAATCCTGTCTGAATGCAGAAACTTGCACTCTGTGATTTGCCTAGACTGTTCCTCCTTCCTGGAAAGCCCTTTATCCCTTGACTTCCCCATGACCAGACCCGCAGAATCCTATTCATATTGAGATATAATTTTAAAGTCTATATACACACATGTGTGTATAATTTTGTATATATTTATTTATGTATATTTATATACACACACATTTATCACATTTTATCGTAATTATTGATTTCGCATCTTTTCTCCATCACATTACAAACTAAATCTCCTCTCTTACTATCACTCTTTCTTCATCCCCAGTGCCTCACGTGGTATCTGTACATACCAGATGATAAACTTCAGTTGACAAGTGAATGAAATCAACTGATGAGTGATTTGTATATGAAGCTCTCTGGACTTCTCGTTTCTCCTGCTGCACAATTCTTTGACTCTCGACCACATCTGAGTGACATGTTCCATCTGGGCCACCAAATTTAAGGAGCGAAGGTCTCTGAGAGCAAGGTCCCTGGAGAGCAAGGGAATTGGGACACTGTCATCAGATATTTAAAAGGCTGTTGGTGCCTCATCATGGTGGAGGAATAAATGGGTGGGACAAAGATTGATGTGTGCTAAAATCCAGCTCGGCCACTAATTAGCTGTGTAATCAGGAGAAGTGGCTTAACTCCCAAGTTTCTGTATCTATCAAAAGAGACTGAACTTATTTTATAGGGTGCTGGGGGATGAAATGAGACGAACAATGAAAAAGCACATAGCCCAGTGCCTGTTATGTAGTAGATGCTTATTCATCTGGAGTTGGTTTAGAAAACTGCCCTAGAGATACCTCTAGTTAGCACTGGAAACAATGAGTGGAAGATACAAAAACAAAAAAAAAACAAAAAAAAAAAAACAAAGGCTTCATCTAGAACTTTCTAACAGTCAGAGCTGAACAAAGATGGCACAAGCTCTTTGAAACAAAGTGAGTTCCCTGTCAGTAGACATATGTACACAAAGAGGATTTAAGCATCATATCACAGGTTGGACTAAGTGATCCTTAGGGTCCCATCCAGATTTGAGGAGCTTGGATTCTGTGACTGATACTGCAAAGTGTACTGTAGTGGACATTTATTGGGTGCCCCCCCCCCCACCAAGTATCACATTCCTCTTCTACTTTCTCAAAAGGCCTCTGGCCTCCTTACCATGCAAATCAGTTCATCTTATCCACCAGCCACAGAAATGGATTTGGAAATAAGACAAAAGGAGGTGTTTGCTTGTGGTTTTGGAAAAAGAACTTGAGGTGCTATCAGAGAGAGAAAGAATGACCAAGCTAGTCTTAGGATAGGGCTGTCTGATAAAATACCAGACACCTTATAAAATTTGAATTTTAGATAAACAAATAATTTTTTAGTATATGTCCCAAATATTGTACAAGATATATTTACACTAAAAAAAAATACTGTTAATCTGAAATTCAAATTTAACTAGAAATCTTATATTTTTTTTCTTGCTCACTCTGGCAACCGAATGATTTCACGGAGGACAGAGAAGACAGAAACTAGATTCTTGGCGATATACTTGAACCACTGCATCAAGCCTTGCCTGACACTCAACCTTTTGAAACTTTCATATACAAAAACCAATAAATTCTCTTCATTATTTACTAGATTTAAGGCTAGTTTTCAGTTCCTGAGAACCTTCCTTATCCTGAAAGCTTTGATCTTATTGTGATACAGGATTCATTAGGAGAAAGTTCACTCAGCACCCTTTTCTTAGCCTGGCTGCCCTGCTCAGGAACTTCTGCATGGCTCCATCCCCTCCTGTGATGGTTAATTTTATGTGTCAATTGTTCTGGGCCAGAGTATTTGTTTAAACACTATTCTAGGTATGTCTGTGAGGGTGTTTCCGGATGAGATTGACATTTGAATTAGTAGACTAAGTAAAGTAGATTGCCCTCCCCAATATGGATGGACCTCACAAAATCCATCAGAAGCCTGGATAGAATAAAAAAGCAGGGTAAGGGAGAATTTGCTCTTTCTTCCTGTATTTAAGCTGGACATCAATCATATCCTATCTTGGGTCTCAGACTCAATATGTAGCTTACACCATTGGCTCCCCTGGTTCTCAGGCTGTGAACTCATACTGGAACTATACCAGAGGCTCTCCTTAGTCTCCAGCTTGTTGACTGCAGATTGTAGCTTCTAAAACCATGTGAGCCAATTCCTTATTTTTTATATGTGTGTGTGTGTGTATGTGTGTGTATTTGTGTGTGTGTATATATATATGTATATGTATATCTATCTATCTATCTAGCTAGCTAGCTATCTCCTGTGAGTTCTGTTTATCTGCAGAATCCAGACTAATAAACTTCTCTACTCAGGCAAGCATCTCTGCAGACACTCACTAGCTAACTCCATCTTTATTTTTAGAATGAGACCTTTATGAGAAGCGCAGTTTTGTCTTCAGCTTCCTCTCCCCCCACCCAGAGCGGTCTGAGCACAGGCCAGCTCCCTTCGAGAAGTCATTACTGGCCAGTGAGAGCTGCAGCCTCAGCCCTGCACACAGACTGGCTAGTGTCTGCTTGGCTTCTGGGCAGTGAGGATCTGCCTTGGGACTGACAGAAAATTGACCAGCTTGTTTTTCTTTGGGACCAGAAACCAGCTCCATTTAATTCTCAATGGCCAGGTTTGGAAATCTAGCTTGCCAGAGAGAGAGAGGTAGGAGAGAAGCAGTCCTTTGGGGGAGGCTCTGGCCAGGGCATTAAAGAGGCAGGACTTTGCTGGAAATTGTACTCCCTGGCCAAAACCAGGTGGAAAGATCAATTTGGGCTTTATGAATTAGTCCCTTCATTTTTCTGGATCTGCATTTCTTCATCTGTTAAACAGGTCGAGCCATTAGGCTGCAATGCAGACATCAGTCATGGCCCAGAGAAATGACATGCAATCCCAGTTACCAAGCTTTGGGCTTGAGGCAGGGGCTGGGTATAAGGCAGGAGGTGAAAGCCAGATGTGAAGCAGGCCCAACTATGAGGGCAATGGCTCCAACCTTCAAATCAGCTTGACTCATGAGAACAAGCTGGACACTACTACACATCTTCCAACCACCCCTATGACCCATCTCCCTCAATTTCTGACCTGACTTTGCCTAGCTCCTAACCCTCAACTCCATTGGCCCTTCCTGCTTTGGTCCTCCTTAGGTAGGGCACCCCTTCTCTGGTGTCTGTTAGGTATTGCTATAAAAAGTAGACCCAAACATATAATAGGTAAACATGATGGAAGTTTATATTGTGCCTCATTTACCACTCCAGAGAGGTTCTAGGTTGAGGTTCAGGTGCAGTAAATGTAGGGCATCCTTCTCCATGCAGCCAGTCAGAGACTTTGGCTAATGACAGCTGTGCCATCTTTAAACTGGCTTCCAAAATCATGTTGGTGGATCACTGACAGTTGGCCAAGAGAGTATGGAAGGGTTTTATTAGGCAGGCCTGAAGAGAGCACACATCTATCACTTTTCATTGATTAAAACTATTTTGCATGACCTCATCCAACTACAAGGATGGAGTCTAGCTGTGAGCTCAGAAAGAAGAGGAGGTGGGCTGGGTAAACAGCTATGAAGTCTCTTCCATGTCTAACTGCAGCTCAGTGGCATCTCTGGCAGCCTGGGCTCTTGGTCCACTCTGGCTCAGACACTTGTCTCAGTCTAGGGTTCCTGAAAGTCCTCTGACTGGGAATGGGAGTGGTTTGGGATTTGGAGAAGTGTCATTTTTATCCCAGATGGATTAAGCAGAAAGGTGCAGAGCGGTGAGCCAGGCAGGATGTGGCACTATTACGATCACCACTGTCACCAATCACCACCGTTAACCACATGCCCTCCCGGCCTAGGGAATCTACTTTTCCACTGCAGAGGGAGAATAGTGGCGAGGATGAGCTTGCTGGTGAGCTCACCAGAACCTCAGGAGGTGTTTCTCAATCCCATCTGTTTCTCCGTCTCTGAGATTTCCCGGGAAATATACATACATACGTGTGTGTGTGTGTGTGTGTGTGTGTGTGTGTGTGTCTATACAAAATAATCATAGCAATGCAAAGGTATTATTATCCCTCAGATGAGAACACCGAGTCTCAGAGAAACTATGACTTTTCTAGGTACAAATAGTAGGCCATGATTTGGAAATAGGTCCTTTGACTCCGTATTCCATAAGTCTTTCCCTATATGATGCTTTTCCCCTCCTTCTTTCTCCCATGTTCTTCACTCTATTCAAATACCACCTCCCCACAAAGCCTAGCACAGCTGTCTCAGAATCCCCATTGTCCTTCATCTATGTCTCCTTTAAGTCTGCCTTGCAGGATTTTGTTGGTGGACTCGTTTTCCTACAAGCCTCTTGAGGGCAGAGACAATATCAAATTCACCTTTAAACCTCTCCCTCCTAAAAACTACCTATGTATAAATGTCCATTCAGTGAATGAATACTTTAGTCAGAGAATTCTTGAATTTGGTGAAATGGAAAATCTAAGCCAAACATGAAAGAAAGATCAAAGGACAATTTATAGTAAACTACACACTCGCTCCTGTATTTTTTCTTCACACCCTGTTCCCTTCTCTCATCTCCTGGTTTTCCCAGGCGGGCTTCCATGGGGTTTGGCTCATTCACTCTGGCTAGAGAATTTCCTAACATTTTGTTTATTATTAATAGTAGTAGTGGTAGTGCTATTACTATGAATAGCTACAATTTATAGAGCCTCTAAATGGTATCCTCCTTGAGTGCAAGGTCTGCATAGCTCCTAGGCCTCAGCACAGGTCTGGCCTACTGTATACTTTCAATATGTGTATTTTTAATAAATGAATAGACCTGTTTAGTTTCAGGCATTGGGTCAGACTCTCTAAATACATTATGTTTAATTTTTAAAACCACCTAGCAAGGAAATTATTATAATCATTACTTTACAGATGAAGAAACCAAGGCTCAATAAGGTTAAGTAACTGGCACAAGGTCACACAGAATACCATTGGGCCCAAGTGCAAGTCATGGACCATCTGACCCCAGGGCACCCTCTTCTTATTCAATCACACTGCCTTCTGATTCCCTTTGCCTATTGCATGCCAGTCTCTCTTTCCTTTACCTACTCACTTACTCACTCAGAAAATATTTTTAAGATTTGATTATATGTGTGATGCCACATAGGGACGTAGTTTTCGCCCCAATGGTGATCATAGTCCAGTGGTCAAGCCACATATTAAACAAGCAAATGCCCAATTAGATACCTGCCTTAAAACATGGGAAGTACCATGAGGGGGAAAGAGAAGAATGTCATGCAAAACTTTCTTGGCCCTGATGATCAGAGAAAGCCTCTCTGAAGCTTGAACTTGGTGGATAAAGATAAACAAAGAACATACTTGGTAAGAAGAGGGTGTTCCAGCAGTGGGAACAACACTGAGGTAGGCCCTGAGGCAGAAAAATGGTGAGCACAAAGAGAAACAGAGAGAAGGCCAGTGTGAAAAGCATCGATACAGAGGATTGCAGATGAATATGAGCAGCAAGAAACAGAAAGATGGCAGGGCCATTGGGTGAGGAGCCTGGAGTGTATTCTGAGTGCAATGGCAGACCATGGAAGAGTTTTAAGCAGGAGAACTACTGTGCAGTGAGTGGATTGGACGGAGACTAGAGTGAGAAGATGAAGGAAGCTACTGCAGTAATCCAGGAAAAGAGATTAAGGTGGCTCGAACCAGGGAGAGGCAGTAAAGGTGGAGAATGAGGGACAGATCGGCAATGGAATCAACAGGGCTCCGTGATGGAGCTTTTGCAGAGGAGTCAGGATTTTCATACATTCCGGGAATTGGGTTGAATTCAGTCCATATAAAGAGGGAAGCCCTGTACTAGGTTTTCCAAAAACTTCTGGTGAATAGGATCAAGTTTATCCCGTCAAGTCAGAGCCATTGTGTCTTCATTTTGAGCATCTCGGATAGGTGCTGTGATAGCACTCAAATGAGTGCTGGTTCTGCCTGGGAAGGTATGATAATTGCAGAATAAAGGCATGACACTGAAATGAATAAAGCCACCATGTCCCATCAGAGAGAAAGTCAGGTCAGTGAGTCTGTACCACAGAGCCGCCAGCTGGCTCATGGTGAGCCAAACCAGGATGAAGTATTGGAAGAAGGTATTTTTTCCCTGGTCCAGGGGAAGGGTCCAGATAGCCAAGCAGAATGGCTACGTGTCAGGATGCAGGCTATGCCTGCAATGTAGCAGCGAGCTAGGGGACTGAAAGCTTAGCTGACAGGTCATTGGCTAAACAGGGTTAAGATGGTGTTCAGTGGAATCCAAGGAATTGGAAAGGTTTTATGATTTCGTTTTGTAGCTTGAGGGAGGTTTGGGGTTATTCTCCCCTCTAATTTCTTTCCCAGAAATTCTCCAGTGAACCCCCCAAAATGCCAGTTATAGTTGAAGGAGGAATTGTTAGGAATGCCTTCATTTAATTTCTGGTTTTAGCCAAATCCACTGGATTTGCCCTGCTGCTGGGTAAGATTGGCTTTCTGCGGCTTGCTAGTCTTTGGTTTCCGGTTCAATGAAAATAATGGGAGCACTTCGATTAAAATCTGACCTCAACCTCCCTCTCCACTCCTGACCCCTACACTGTTCCCTGACTCTAGTCGCACCCACAACCCCAGCTCTGGGTGGGCTATGGTCTCCTTTCCAGGTTCCTTCCCAGCCCTGCCCTGCCCTAGCCTCCCACCAGGAAAGGGGCTTGGACACTCATCACACCACTCTGAGTCCTCCACAGTCAAGAAGGCAGGTCCTGCTGCCCCACACTCTCTCTCCTGAGGAAGCCAGGCCCTTTGAGCAAACCTGAGAGGGGCCACATATTTCCCTCTCCTTTTAAAAATAAGCACTCCCTGTGGCTCAAGTTGGCCCTCACCCTGGTGAGGTGAGTCTTTTCCAAAAACCCATGTCAGAGCATCCTTTGTAACACTCAAGGAAGAGAGAAGGTGGAAAAAAAAGGCTTCTATTTATCCGGATGTTTGACATCCAGAGAAGGAATATTATTGTTTCTCCAGTCAAATACTGGGGCTGCACAAAAAAATATTTTCAACTTGCCAGACTGAAGTCTGCGTCTTTGTGAACCTCCACCAAATATATGCAGACCTGGGGTGTTGGGTCAGGGCCTGTTCCTCTCAGGCAGCCACATTCCTGTTAGATACCCTAAATATGGTCTTGGTCATGAAGGCAGCTGCTGCGACATTCTCCCAATCTATCAGTAGGTAGGGTAAGGGAGTCCTCTCTCTGCCATTACAGGCCTGGCATCCTGGGGGCTGAGAGGCAGGGATGGAGTCATGCCCACAAAGGGCCATGACCTGCAGGTCATAGAAATAATGTGGCTGAAATCTCCTTCTGGCCAGCCAATATCCTCCCACATGCAGAAGAAGGCTGCCTTGGTTTGCTCAAAGGGCCTGCTTACCTCATTTCTCCTGCCTCTCTACACTAAAAACATTGGTTTTGGAGGGGTTTCTCTTTGTTTACATTACAAATGCAATACAGTCATTAAAGCAAATTCGGAAAACATGAACAAGCAAAAGGACAAAATGGAAATCAACTAATTTCCCATCTCCCAGAGAGAATAACTGCGTTCATGATATTTTATATCATTCAAGCTTTAGTTTTATGCACAATATAGGTCTTTTTTAAAAACATTAAAATTATATGGTTATATTATTTCATAACTTGATTTTTCACCTGACAGTATATCATGAATATTCCTCGCTTTTATTAAATCCTCCTCTAAAACATTAATAGCTACACAGTATTTTATTTAACTGATACATAATTTTTAAGGCAATTCTTAATGGATATTTAAGTAGTTTTCAATATTTTACTACTCTAGGAGGTATTTTTTAAATTTTCTTATTCAATTTATTGGGATGACATTGGTTAATAAAATTATATAGGTTTCAAGTGTACAATTCAATAATACATCATATACATACTGCGTTGTATGTTCACCAAAGTTCAATTTCCTTCCATTACCATATATTTGACACCCTTTACCATTATCTACCTCCCCCTCTCAATATTTTACTACTCTAAACAACACTATGATGAACACCCATGAGGCTCTTTGGGAGCACCTATCATTATTAAGAGTGATAATAGCTACTATATTTTAGTGTGCACTCTTATTTTATCTGGAAACACACACTTACTTTGCCCAATGTACACAACTGTACATATCAGAGGCAGAATTCATACCCAGGTTTGACTCCAAATCCAGATCTCCAAATTGCCATTCCCTCTGTTCTATTCAGCTGATGCTTTAAAATGATGGGGAACATGATAAGACCAGTGACTTCCATGAGCGCAAGCCCATTGATGCACTTCATTAGCTGTGAAATGAGTTCCCTAGTCAGAAGCAATGCTGTGTGGAATACCATGACAGTAAATAAGATATTCTGTAAGTCCGTAGATGGCGATGTGGGCAGGGAAGACAAACTGATATGCAGAATACCTACCTACTCCAGTGGGGAAAAAATGTGCTTCCAAAATGAAAGTGATCCAATGTAATAGACCTGCAACCAGGTGCTTGGCTGGTCTCCTCAAAGAGTGGTATCATATTGGGAGCTCTGTGTTGATAGGGAGGTTTGGTATTCAGCAGTGACCGTAGCCAAATTGGCCTTGGTGAGTCCATGTCACTGGGACTACGCAAAATCTCCATCCATGCTGCCATGTTGCTTTGTTTATAAGCCCATGGACATACATAGAATGGATCATCTTGTCAACCCAATTATTAAGATCACACTGTGTTGAGATTTCTCTTTGATGAGCATTCACTCGGGACACAAATATCTTCACCACTGAGCCCATTTGGAGAGGTCTATCCAAATACCTCTTTTTCAGTCCTTCTTGTCATCAAATTTCCAATTGTGTTCCTTCCAAGTCCCTGACCAAACCATTAGCCATGGCCATGAATGAATATGAATCCAAACCTCTAGCCATATTTCCTTCCAAGCAAGATAAACATCCACGTACTCAGAGTTCTGCCCACTGGGATATCCCTTCACCGCTGTCCTTCAGGGGTGTCCCTGAGTGGAGCAATAGTGCTAAAGTACGCCCCTCTCCCACGGATCTCTCTCCACGTGCCCTCAGAATGTGATTCCTAATAAATTCCTAATGGTAATTGTGATGCTGCTGAGTTATTTTGTAGAAAAGTGCCCAAATCTCTCACATTTGTATCTGGGAACAGCCGCTCAATGACTGCTTTCTCAGTTTTATCTTGGTAGTCCCGAGGCAGCGGCCATGTCTACTAACCCCCTTTACCTAAGAGTGAACACTTTTTTCACAAATCTAACTTTCTGTCCTGGCAGTGTTCAGTATCCGATACCCAGAGCATGCCAGCACAAAGCCAGGGATCCTCTTCACCTGTCCTTCGCCCTAGGGCACAGAAGCCTCTGAGTAGGCAGTGCCACAAATAAGACCACTAATTTCACCTTGGAGTACGGGGTTATTTGGGTTAATATGGCATAGGAAGTTGCCAGAATATTTCAGATTATCTCAGTTCTGAGCACAAGTCCCACTCACCCACTCCCCACTTCAACAATTATGAAACTGAGGTATGTTTTACAGTCAATGTTTCCATTTACTGTGGGTCCCCCTACCCGTAAACCAAATCAAAACCAAAAACAAAAGCAAAAGCAAAAGCAAAAAACCAAACTATTATGTTGTTTATTCTTGGCACTGAGGTATTAAGAAAAGTGATAACCAAAGCCACATGAATGGGTATTACCTAAGGAGAAGATGTGGGGTAGGAGGAGAACTAGGAAATAAAGTTACAAATTATTATCATATCAGTTAACAATTATTGAATGCTAACTCTGTAGTAGGTACTATTCTAAGGGTTTTTGCATTTATTAACTACTTTAATTCTGATTATAATCTTATGAGCTAGGCAGCATCCTTTCTATCAGCAGCAGTATCTCCATTTTACAGATGAGAAACTGAGGAAAGTTGCCTGGCTAGAGCATACAGCTGGTCAGTGGTAAAGGCAGAACCTCACCTCGGGTAGTTCTGGCTCCAGAGTCCTCCCTCTTAACCTCCATGCTATGCCCATCTCAGGGGTAGGCACTTAATCAGGCTGAGTTAATAAAGCTCCAGACTATACACCCAGGATTTATCAGAGCTCCTAGTTGTAAGCAACAGAAACAGACTTCTCTAAGAAGGAAATGGATTTATTAAGAGGCTATCAGTCTAGGCATCAATCAGCGGCTACTACTAAGCTCATGAGGAGAAACACTGATGACATGTCAACCTCTGATCAGTCTCAGCTCCATGAAAATAGGGACATTTGGCCATTTATGTGTCATGTGATGCACCACCTCTGATGTATTTTTGCCAAAATAATGGAGCTGAATTTGATCAAGCCTCTGATATTAACTACCAGTTTCCAGGTAAAGCAGAGGTCAAAGGACATGTTAAATAATGCTATAAAACGCAATCAGCCAAGACCAGATGGTAGAAAATTCTCTGTGAGAAATAACCCCAAATCTTCAAGAAATAAGAGGCACAAAACCAAAAAAAAATTAAAAAAAAAAATGGAGGGGAGATTTTTATAGATAGAAAGATATTTAAGAGCATGTTAGCCAAATACAATGGGTAGATAATGCTTGGATTCTGATCTGTATAAACCAACCATAGAAATACTTTTTTCAGACAATTAGGGGAAACTGAACATGGTTTGGATATTAAATAATACTGAAGAATCGTTGGTGGTGGTGTTGGGCGGCAGAGTGGTAATGTAGCTGTATGCGTGGTTCTCACGTCTGTGTCTGTCAGAGACATATACTGAAGTACTTACAGGAGACATGAAAGGATACATGGCACTTGGTTTGAAATAAGTTATGTAGACCTTCCACCCTAGAGGAGGGGGAGCGCAACTCCCCACTCTCTAAGTGTGGACTACGCATGTCACTTCCTTCCAAAGAGTATGATACAGAAAGTGGGGGAAATGAGTGACTCTACCTGACAAACACTACTTCAGTCAGGTATCAAGGTCAACAACAACAACAAATACTGTTGATGATATGTACCCTTAATGTGGTGTGATGCAAATAGCACTTCACTTCTTCCTCCCCCAAACCCATAACCAGTCTAACCATAAGGAAAACAGTTGACAAATACCCATTGTGGGGCATCCTACAATATGTCTGGCCAGGACGCCTCAAAATTGTCAAGGTCGTCAAATACAAGGAAAGTCTGAAATTGCATCAAAAATCAGAGAAGCCTAAGAAGATGTAACAATTAAATGCAATGTGGCCTCCTGGATGGAAATCTGGAACAGGAAAAAAGGGCACTGGAGAAAAATTAAGGAAATACGAATAAAGTATGGACTTTAATTAACAATAAGGTATCAATATTGGTTTATAACTTGTAATAAATATACCATGCTAATATAAGATGTTAATAGGGGAAACTGAGTGTGGGATGGGATCTATGAGAACTCATTACTATCTGCTCTTTCTAAAAAGGTTCTGAAAAATAAAGTCTTAATTAAAAATTTTTTTGAGGAAAAAATTGTTTATGGGGTTCTATAGGAGGAATGATAAATAAGAATAGCAAAATGCTGATGAGTTTTGAAGCTTGGTAATGGGTACGTGAGGGTTCTTTGAACTATTTTCTCTACTTGGGTATATGTTTGAAGGTTTCCAAAATAAAGTTTGCTTGTTCAGGATACTGAGAGCCTCCCATGTCCTGTAGGTGGACTGGGGCATCCTCCCAGAGGTACAACAGCATAGAAACCACCCACATGAAGTCCCAGAACCAGTCAGGAGGACATCTCTTGGATAGCGCAGAACACTGGACACTGTGGCCTGCATCACCAATGCCACGGGCATCACCTCTGTGTGTTTTCTCTTGCTGCAACTGCCCCAGCCCTGTGCCCACAGAGAATACCCTCATCCCCTCTTTCCTCCTGTCACAAGCTTGAGTCTAAACCAGAATGGGACTATCTAATTGGCCAAATCTTGGTCACATGTCTCAAAGAAAGCTTGGATGATAGGTTACTTGCCTTTTCAGCTTCTGAAGTAGGAGGTGGGCTCGGCCCTCAATCAAGATTCACTACAGGAGAAATCCCCCAAACACAAGGAGGGGTTCCACTGTTGGGGCCAACACATTTCCTTCACAGCCTCAGCACACTGGGCTGTGATAGCCCGGCCACTTCTCTGTCTGGTCCACTGTTCTATCCTCCAAGCCTAACACCAAGCCTGGCTCCTGGGAGGCACCCAAAATTGAATGAATGAGAAGATCTGGTCGTGGAAATGATCTTGCCTCTTCGGGAGATAATGAAATCCTGGAGTTGTAAAGCTAAAATTCTAGCTATGACTCTGCATCCCACTGGCTATGTACCTTATGGGGAAATCACTCCCCTTCTATGAGCCTTTCTTCCTTCCTTCTGCAATGAGGAAGGGGGACCAAATCATCTTTTAGCTTGTCCATTCCTCACCCTTAGTCAAGGTCACTGCCTGGACAAACAGTCCAGTCCATTGGGTCCTGCCTCCAGGAAGCCTGGTTTAACAGCTGACCTGGTGACTCCCCACGCAGACTGGGGAGGCAGGAACCTGCCATGAACTGGTGACAGACCTTTAAAAGGGTCTTGAGGACCCAGAGAATGCTCTCTATGCCTCAGTTTCCCCATCCATAAGATGGGACAGTTGGTGACCAATCCGAAGGATTTTTTCCTGCCCTGGGGTTCTCTTGATTATTACTGAGACCACCTGTGGAGGCCTCACTCACAAATGTTCTGTCTCAATTCCCAGAGAGAAAACCTAGGAGAAAGGGCCAGGTCATGGGCATTGTTTGCTCAGGACCTAGGGCATATCCAAGGCTGGCCCAGGGACTGGCTCTGTGGGATCACTGGAAAGCCAGGATGGGTGACAAACACTGTCTCCGCAGAGGGAGGGAGCCTCTGAAAGAAGAGCAAATCCTGGAACATAAATCAAATGAGGTGTAAAATTGTCCTGAGCCACGCTTCGTAAAGCTGCTGCAACATGTCGTTAATAGCAGCCCCAGAGCTGGAGACACACTGGTGGGCACCTGGCACGCGGGTGGGGTGGCAATTAGTCCAGGAGTGATGATGGGGGGCTCACAGCCCATCTGGGGGGTGCTGTTGACCCATCCTGGCCCTCGTTATCCCTCTGGCGGAACCTGAGGAAAGAGGCTGAGGAGCAGGTACCTAAGGCCTGCTTGTCCTTACCAGCACCTCCTCCTTGAATTCTCCTCTGAGAATTTCACCACGGGCACCTTAGGGTCTGAAGGGCACCTGAGGTCACCCCCACCTACAGCCCAATCTACAGAGGGGTCCGACTCAAAGAAGGGTAGTCAGCAAATTATCTCCTGCCTGAAAAATGGCTAGGGCCCAGGGTGCCCAGCTAGTCTGCCGGGCCGAAGTCAGCAGTTTGCTAATCCTCCCTTGTAGTCAGGGGGCAACCTGCTCGGAGTGGTCTTCAGACCTAGATTTCCAGGGTACAGTGGGGCTTAGAGAGGAGTTAGGCTGGTGCTCTAGGTGCGGGCAGGGTGGTAGAAGAGTGCGAAAGAGAGATATCTCTGAGGCAGGGAATACTCTGGACTGGGGGCCAAGAAGCTTCAGGCCAAGGCCTCCCCTGGCTGTGTGACCCAGAACAAGTCCCTCCCATTCAAAAGCTCTGGGAAAAATGAGGGTCTAGCCTCTGTGAATTCTGAAGGCTCTTCCCTAGAACTTCTGACTACCTGGGTTTTTACTTTGGACTCATATCTGGCGCCCCAGGGCTTATAGATCTGCTTCTGTAGGAAACTCCTTGGGTGGCCTGGGCTCTGTAGATTATATCTGGTCCTGGACAACAACAACAAGCTGCTTTCTGTGCTTTGCCATCTCTGCCTTCTCTGTCCTACTTGTCATCTACAAAGCACAATCGACCCTTTCTCTTTAAGGAATGGAGGGTGACAGCGAACACCACCTTCCCTAGCCCTTCCTCCTGAGCCTGGGGAGGTACAGGGAGGACTCCTGGAGAGACAAAGCTGGGGGAGGAGGAGGGGCAAAGAGGAAGCAGGGAATGGGATGTGTGGGGAGAGGTGGGACGGGGCGGGGTAACAGGTTGGGGGTCTGCAGGGGCTCCACATTCCTCAGGGAACCTCCTCTAAGAAACTTCATGCTTCGGCAAGAACCCATAAAATCAAAGATGTGCTTCCATATGCAACAATTTACCCAGAACAAGGGATGAAAGCTTTCCTCCCATTAATCATTGGGCGAGAGGCTAATTGATTTACAGGCCTGTGGTCTGTGCAGTACTTCTGGAGGGTTATGTGTGGTGCGAATGTGAATATGACATCATATGCTCTCCAGCTTGGCATTCAAGGCTTGCCCAGGTGGGGCCAGGCCTAGATCTCACTATCCCACTTGCCTACTCGGTCATGCTCATGTAAAACCAGAGCCAGGGGTTATGACCATGCCAGACAGGTTTGGCTGTTTCAAACCAGGAATGACAGGTTCAGACCACTTCTAACCAGTCCAAGCCAGTTCTAGCTAATTCTAGTTCTGACCAGATCAGGATGAAAACTGGTTCTAACATGATCTGAGAGGACTGCACCAATTCAGACCTTTTAAAACAGATGCTGGCTAAATCTAACTGGATCCAAATGCTATCATCCAGATCAAAGCCTCAGTTTCCTCCTCTGAAAATGAGATAATAATAGTGTCTAGTTCATTGTTGTGTTAAAAATTGAGAAAGACAACCTACACTAAAGCACTTACATTAGCCCACAGCAGCAAGTGCACAATGAATATTAGCTTTTTCTGATTATGATGATTAGCATTGTGACTGTACAATCATTACTGTCATCATGCAAATAGGAAACTACTGAGACTTGGCCTGGCTTTCAGGGTCACTTGAACCCTAATGTCACCTGCTTCCTCTCCTGGAGGGTTTATAGGAAGTTAGAGAATTGATCACCATAGTGCTCTACACTCTTCTCCTGCCAGGTAAAACCCAGGGCTGTCCCAGAATATCTTCCAATACTGCTCCTGGGAATTCATCACTTCTAAATTGCTTTGACAACTGTCAGAGGTTTCCTCTTTACTGAGAGCTTCCTATGGTTGAGTGCACTCCCCTGGGACCAAATGGAGCGAACTTGTGAGCTACATCTGTCAGGGCAGGCAGAGCCAAACACCCCATGTGGGCAGTGGGCCATGAGAGGGCTCTGCTTGGGCCGAGGAGAGAACCCTGGCATGAAGACTGGGGTCCTGGGGTGTCCCTGCTCTCCTCCAGGCCCCTGTTCTGGGAAGGAGGACTAGCTGAAAGGGGGGGGAGGTTAGGGTCCTTTGGGGCTTCCCAGGGGTTCTGAGGAGCGGGGTGTTTAGGCTTCTTGACCTTGTTCTGACTGGGTTGGTGGCTGGGGGTGGGGGTTAGAAAGACAGAGTGTGGAAGACACCTGGCCCAGGAAGGATCCAGTTCCTGAGCTTAGGCCTGAACTCCCCTCTCCGTCCCCACCCCCTTTTCTGTCCCCCTCCCTCTCTCTCAAAAACAAATTACCCACACATCACTAAACACTCCAAAACAAACAATTTACGTGCATTACTATTTCTCGAGGGTTTTCTGTGTTTCACGTATTGTCATTTACTATCACAATGACCCTATGAAAGAGGTGCTGTTGTCACCCACCTCATCATGGAGGAAGAAACCCACTCAGAGAAGGGAAGGCAGATCCAGCCAGCATCTAAGCACCCCCTCCCAGACCTTGCCCTTAACCCTCCTCTGCTGTTCTTTCATCTTGTCCCACCCCCCTCACCCCATCCGGGGGCTACAGGGGCCTGGGATGTGGTCAAATGGTAAAACGTGGCAGCTTGTCGTCTGTCTTGACATCTTGTCTAAATGGTGGCAGGACAGGGCTCAGAAACTGCCCAAATCCTTAGTCAAGACGGGGGCTCTGAGCCGCCCCACAGCGGCACTCTGCCACTGACCTCCACTCGCACACACCTCTACCAGAAGCTCACCACCTCCCACAACGGGACTGCCACCCTTAGGCAGGTCCAGTGGCTACAGCTGTCATCGAACTCACTGCAGCTTCAGCCACAGAGACCTCCCTTCTTAGGAAAAGGGACCGCGAGGATTTATTAAGTGTCCTTTCCACTTCGCACATACAGAGTGATTGAGGAGATTCTCTCATTTAACCCTCGAACAACCCTGTGAGGTAAATGCTCTTACTAGCTCCATTTGTTTTTAGAGTAAAAATAAATTTAATTGTGGTAAAATACACATGAAGTAAAATTTACCATTCTAACCATTTTTTAGCATGTGGTTCAGAAGGGTCATGTACTTTGACACCGTCGTGCATCCAATCTCTAGGACTCTTCATCTTACAAAACTGACACGTGGTGCCCATTAAACAATTTCCCACCCCCCTTCCCTCTGCCCCTGGCAACCATCCCCCTTACTGTCTCTATGAATTCGACTACTCTAGGTACCTCATGTTAATGGAATCATCCAGCATTTGTCTTTCTGTGGTTACTAGTTCCATTTAAAGCAAAGAAATAGAGGCTCAGAGAGACTAAGCCACCTACCTGCCGTCACCAACTAGTAAGTGACACAGTCAGGATTTGAGCCCAGAGTTTTTCTGCACAGGCCCACACAGCCCTGCTAAATTAGCAGGCGTCTTCATGAGCCATCCCCACTCCAGGTAGAACAGCACGAGGTCCTTCGGGGTCACAGGTGTGAGTGTGGCGTAGGCAAGCCTGCACACCTGGCTTCAGGGCTTGTGATAATCCAAGGAAGGTTTGGTTTTGATTATCACTCCCTTGAATTCAGCATGAAGGTATTCAGCCCATAGGGGCAGAGGAGGGTGTTCAAGTCTTTCTCAGCTGCTCCCTGAGGCCCAGCTTGCTTTCCCAGGTCCTTTTCCTCAGGAGGTAGGGTAGGGGTTAGACCACCCTTCAGAAAAGCACATTGTGTGACCTGTTCTTCCAAGTGTCCACTTACTAACTGGCATTCATTATTCATTCTGAACAACACATACCCACCTGTATGTCTAGGCCCAGGAGAGACAGGGAGGCTTAGAAACAGATCACTGCCTTAAAGACCTCCCTGAACTAGGAAGGCCTATATCACCTGAACACAAGTGACTGCAGAGAGGGTGGCGCTAGATGAACACTCCTTGAGAAGCACAACTAAAGGGCTAAGGGAGTCTGCAAGTAGAGGTCATTTCCAGGTGGAGCAGTCAGGGAAGCCTTCTAGGAGGAGGTATCACTGATCTGGGAGAATCTAGAAGAGGTTGAGGGGAGGGAGTGGAAGTGTGCATGAATAATGAGGGTTCCCGGAGAGGGGCAAAAAGAGATGGGGAGCCTTGTCACCTGATTGGCCTCACTGCTTCATTCCCCCTCCCCATACTCACCAGAACACAGACTCTACAAAGGTGGTCCCCATTTAGAACTGAAGCCACCACTCTAATACCTGTACCCCTCCCAAAGAATAAAGAACAACCAAGGGTGCCAAGAGCCCTGCCAGGTGGCCCCCTTGGCACCTTGATTGTAGCAGGTCTCAGAAAGTGCCTGTATTGTGACTTCTGTTTGGAAGGAAGGGGGACAGACTTGGCAATGTTCCTGTTTGTTGCACAGAGAGCTAACTGTGAGTCACCTGGAATTTCCTGAGTAAGTCAGGTTGAGGGAAGGACAGGGATAGGCATGTGGAAAAAGAAAAAAAAAATGATGCACTAAAATTTATAGGAGGCAGAGAGCAACCCCTATTGTGGGGAATCTATGAAGTCTTCCAGGACATTGCAGCATTGGCTAAAATGGCTTTTGAAGATGGAAAATATTTTGAGAAGTTGAAATGGAGAGTCGTGGTGAAGGCAGGCACCCCAGGCAGAGGGAACCACATGGGCAAAGGCCCAGGGGTGGGACAGTGTGCACCACACACAAAGCCAAAAAAATGTTCGTCTTGGCTAAAACCTAAGGGGAATGAAAAAGAGTCTGAGAATTGAGTTTGGGTCAGGATCAGATCATGGACACTCTGTCATTGGACTTCTTGAGGAGGTCGTGAAGAGTCTTTGGAAGTTTTTGAGCAGAGAAATTTAGGAAGGGCATGGGTGCGATTTCCAAAACATCCTGGAGCTTAGAAAGGAGACAATATGGGGTCCCTGCAGAGGAAGCAAGAGACAGAGCTACAAGAGTGCTGAAGCCAGCAGAGAAGGATGACACAGGACCTGTCAACAGACCATTCCATAGAAACACTAGTCCACCTTCCTGTTCTTCAGAGGGAAAACTGACAAGAATTGCCCAGGTTACTCAGCTGGTTAGGTAACTGACCTGCATCCGCTACACCAGGGATGGCGATGACTGATAGTGACTGCCAGAGGACTGTGCAGAGAAAGATTCTGAACAGAAAAGAGTGATCTGATTGATTAATAATGTCTGCCATGAGCAGGGACTGGAGAAGAATGGTCTAAGCTCAGACTGTTCGCGCTCTCTGCACTCTGATGCTCAGGGTGAATGGTTCTGCCCTCCTTAACTTACAAAGTAGTTGCAGGGATTAACAAGATCGTGTGTACAAAAATGTTTTGAAAACTATCAAGACTGCATAAGTAGGAGGGGTTGTTCCTATGGTTATGCAGGCCTCTCTTAGTCACCCTGATCCTGCTGCCAGAAAAAACACACAGCCCCCCAATATCCTCGACAGCTTTCACCCACCAAATGTCCCGGCATGTCAACTTGCTGTTGACTAAAGCAGGCTTAGTCACAGGTGGCTGCACGGGGGCTGAGTTAGGGACCATGTGGAGAGAAGGCATATTTAATAACCACAGACCAAGGGCCCTGTGAGTCACCAGCTCCTTGGCACATGGAATTGAGGGCAAGGTCCCTTTTGTGATCAGCAAGAGCCTGAATTTACTGGAAGGTGCAGCCAAGTTAACTGTTTCGACCACATCTTGTCAGATTTCAGCTTCGGCTCATTGTAGACTTTTCTCTGTCCTCTGACTCCTCCTGTTTGCACTTCTGGGTGATGTCCCCTTACCTGATCATTTGCTCCCAGAACAGTGGACCACCAGGGGCTAGGGAAGTCTTTTCCAGTAGGGTAGAATCCAGGGAGATTTTCTTTTCTTGGAGATTTTGTAGAGAAGTGACTTAGTGAAGCAGAGACTAGATTCAGACTCACAGGATTGTGACCCTGTCTCTGCCACTCTCTGTTTGTGGGACCTCGGGCAAATCACTTAACTTCTCTATGTCTTCTTCCTCATCTATAAAATGGGGAGACAATGATCTGCTCTGCTCAGCTCCCTGAGAAGGGTAAGAGTTAACTCTGAAATAAACTTTGCTCTTAAAGGACTGCTGAGTGTAGAAAGGCCTTTCCTACCCACTTTCACGTTTGAGCCTCACAGGGCTCCTTTGGGGTAGGCAGGACAAGTGTTTGTATCATCTCCATTTTACATGTGATTTTGAGGCCTAAAATAGCAGTGAAGCCTGGGCTTAATTCCAGGTCATCCTGCTCTGTTCATAGTGATGCCAGGAGAAGGACAGACATCGAGATGCAGTCACAGGTAAGAAAAGGCATTGCAAAGACAACCCAACTAGAAAATGGGAAACAAAATCAAATGAGAGCACCTAGTTCCTTAGGAAGAAGAAACTGGAGGGTCTTGTATCTCTGTCAAGCTCAGAAATTACATACATTTCTGCTCATACATCATAAACCACTCATAACACGGGTATCGAAAAACACCTGGAAACAGGAGGGAATCGGCACTAGTCATCCCCATCTTACATTTACAAGTAGCCTACCCAAGGCCATGCAAGGGAGCAGCCAGGCTGGGTGCTCATGTAGTCATGATCACTCTGAAGCTGAGCTCCTTCTTTGGTACCATTCTACCTCTGAGAGAGGCTACCTAGAGTCTGGGAGCAGCCTGGAGCTGGTCGAAGGATCTTCAGGGGCAGGATGAGGTCAACAGGCCCTTGGGATCGAAGTACTGGTGGGGCCACCATAATTTTTTGAGTGTTGAATGAGCGGCGGATGGCGAGGTGTCACAGACCCCTTCCTGGCCAGATGCTTGGCAGAAAGGACATATCTGCCCGTCAAAGGTACACTGAGTTTCTCCCAGATGTCTAGCTAGAGCCTCACAGTTCAGCAGGCAAGACGGGATAAACACAGATGACAGCTGAAAAGTTAATCTGTCGTAGAACAAGTGGAATGAACCAAGAGAGCTGACTAGATACCCACTGCTACTTTTGCTGCCTCCTCAGTCCATGAAAACCAAAAAGATGACTTTAAAATAAAAAGTATTAAGATTGGGAGGACAGGGAACAAACAAACAAACAATGGCAACAAAATATTGGAAGACAGAAATCCAAGACAATGGAATACTGATACAGTAGTGGGGAAAGCCAAGAGCCAACCTGGCTTAATTGAGGGAGCTCTAGACAGTTCAGTCATAAAGCATATTTCTGATATGGATGTTTTGCTACAAAGAACATCAGTACAAAAATTGGAAAAATATGAATGGGTACTGATTCTAGTTCTGGCTTTGAACAAAAATGATGTATGTGGTTTCTGAGCTTAATCAGGAACTGGAAGTTCCAGATTCTTGGAGGAGGTAGTGAAGTGAGGGCTAAAATAAGAACTGATGGACCCAGCTTCTCTTGCTGCATCTCTAAACAGCTGGGTATCTCTCACTCACCCCTCCCCTCAACCTCACCAACCAAAGTGAAGGAAGGGGTTATATATCATCTGCTGGAAAACTGAGTGAGTGTATCATAGTGATGCCCATACCACATCCACCAGAGCCCTCTGCCCTAATCAGCCCCTTGAGCCCTGGCAGCCAGGCTTCCCCTCTAGGCAGAGACTGGAAAAGCATTTTCTGCAGAATCTGAGTTACTCACAAAGAGTGACATACACATCCTGATATCAGGAGTTCCCCAATTAAACGATCCAGGTGGCTCTCCCCACCAGGGCATCTCACAGTTAACAAGCCCACCACACTCTCAGAACTTCCAGTTAGCTGGTTAGTTTCTCATCATGACACGTGAGCCTGTTGGCAGGGATTTCTGGACAGCAGGAGAGAGACTCTAACCTGAAAGATATCTGTGTCCAAAGCAAACAAAAAAGCAATTCGGAGGAATCAAGGAGAAGAAATTACAAAACAAACAAGCAAAACCTGTCACTAATATTCTCATAAATGTACAAAATAAGACTACAGTCATGAAACAAGGAAAGGATACTATAGAAAAATAAGAGTTACTTAGATAGAAAGATAACTCTTCCTTTTCATTCTCCTCTCTTCTTCTTCTCAACGGTTCAAAAGCCATCAGATGGAGCTGCATAATGGGTGTCCTATTGAAGCTGGGGAACTTGGGTAGCCCAGAGAGAGGGCTTGGAGTCTGTCTGGTGTGAGGGGTGCACCCATGTGGGGAGTGGCAGCTGCACATGTGAGGTGAGGTGGGCAATCCCACTGAGGGGCAGCCTGGTGAGCAGCGACAACATCCCTATGTAGGAAAGTGGCTGCGGGATCTGAAGAGGGGTGTCAAAGCCTGAGTGGGATGAGAGGGGCATCCTCAGTGGGAGCGTGGCAGAGGTCGGAGATGGTTATATGCAGGAGGATTAATCAGATAAGTAAATATATTAAAGATAACGGTAGGCAGGTCATTGCTGTTAGAAAAGTGAGTAAAAAATATGGAAAGGGAAAGAACAAGATGGAATTGAAAGTTTTAGCTTAAACTCAAAGATAGATAGATAGATAGATAGATAGATAGATAGATAGATAGGAATATGTATGTATTGATACAGATGTACAAACATGTCTATAAATACATATATATTCGTTAGCTCTAACCACTGAGAGGGCCTGAGAATGGGAAAATCCCAATAGCAACAAACTGCATTAGCACCCAGATCTTGGCTTCTAAGTACCATTCTCCACTTGGGGAACCAGGGCTCCTTGGAAGAATAGCAGGTCCCAGAACTGGGGCAGAGAGAGTACAAATAAACTTGAAACATCTTGAGATGCCAGAAAGCAAGGAAATGCTTAAAGAATGATGGGGATGTGTCAAAAGGACATGGGTACCACCCTGAAGGGGCTCTCACTAGGCAAATCTGGGACAATTTGACCAGCAAAATATATGATATTGGTAATAGCTTAAAACCCACGGAGTAAGATAAGATACTCCAAGTCCATGCTCAGGTGAATAAAGAAATGAATAAATTGAACAGAATAGTTACATTATATCAAAGTACCTCCCACAAAATACTTATCAATTACAGAGGACGAAAGTATACTAATATTCAAGTGATCAAAGTGAACATCATCAGGAATGGGACATTAAAATCATACCTCACCTGGCAGGATTCAATGAGAGACAGCATCACAAAATAGCACTGTGAAATTCCTGTCAATGATGAAGGACTTGAATCTAGTCATGAGAAATATTGGACAACCACAAACTGAGGAACATCCTCCAACAGTGTGGGGAGGGAGTGGGGAGAATGGGTCATAAAAGTCAAAGAAATACCAAGGAACTGGTCTAGACGAAAAGAGACTACAGAGACTTGACAACTAAGTGGGAGCATGTTTCTGATCTGGATGCTTTTCTACAAGAAAAAATCATGAAGAAAATTGGCAAAACATGAATGAGGGCTGAAGATTAGATGGCAATGATGTTTCAACATTAATTTCCTGATTTTGATGGTTGAAGTGTGGTTAGAGTATGTCCTTGTTTGTAGAAAATACACACTAAAGAATTTGGTGGAGTTGGGAAACCTTGTCAGCAATTTACTGGTAATGGTTCAGGGGAAAAACTACTTGTATTGCATTTGCAACTTTATATATGACATTGTTTCAAAATGCAAAAAAAAAAAAAAAGAAAGAAAGAAAAGAAATTAAAGCACACAAAAAGTGAAAGGTTTTTCTTGCCTTCGTGAGAACTTTTCAAAGCATCTGTCTTTATTGGTGTGAGGGTGCTCTCTTGTGGTTTTTGTAGCATAATGCAGCACTCAGCACCAAGTGGGGTCTGGGCTTGTTATTCCTCCTCCCCAGCTGAAGATGTCGGTGGTCAATTCATCCAGCTCCCTGACTCCAGCCAGGGTTTTTCCTCACATAGGCTATAAAGATACCTGTGTTCTCTGCCTTTGGAGTTCTAGAAGTGTCACTTTCTGGCGTTAATACTGGTAACCCCCTGAGAACTGGACACTTTGGAGGTTCTCTGGACAGACAGAGAATTGTGAGCCAGCATGAAAGGAGGCAGGGCCAGTGACAAGGGCTGTAGAGGACGGAGCCCAGCTGGAAGGCCAGTGGCTGCCCCTAACTATCTGCCTGGCCTTGGGCCCATCACCTCCCTGATCTCGACCTCAGTTTTCATCATCTCCATGAGAGACCACAAAAGTAGCCCAGATTTTCACAGGAGCTAATGAGATCAAAATTATAGATCCCAATCGCCAACAAATGGTGACCACATGTCCGAGGCTGCCTAGGAAAAGCCCGATTTAACCTGCTGCCTGGCGTAACAACCCCTCTTTCTCTCTCACAAGCATCCCACTTTGGAAGAGAGATCATTTGGTCACTTTACCAAGTATAGATAATCTACCAACTGAATGATAAATTGTATAGTCCTTTGTCACCCGTGGACTCACTTCTTAACAGATTTTTGAAAATCCTCAGGATTCTCAGCCTCTGTGGTTTCTTTCCATCCCTTCCACTTTGGGCATGACACTTGTGGGAGCAATGGGTGCAAACTCATTTTAGTACCTCCCTTAGCAAATCACAGAGAGCAAATCCTTTTTCAAGGTAAGCCCACCTTAGATGTCTGGGCACCTGGTGCTGGCTAGCAAGGAATGGGCTTCTTCAGAAATCCAGGAGGCTGGGCAGGTGGGTGATTCCCAGGGGCCTGAGCAGTTAGGTTATAGGTGACTTGTTGAAAACAATATTTAATATCATATTTGTGGTGGAGGAAAATGAGGGCATCTCTCTCCCTCTCCCTGGGAAGGGAAGCCTCAGCCTTTGAGTTACAGGGTCAGGAAAAGGTGGGCAGAGTAATAGCCTTTATATTTTGGTGGGGCTGTCACCAGGTTTGATCTATCCTGGGGTTGAGTCTGGCTTTCCCTGAAGGGTGGGGAAAGGGTGGGGGCTGGACAGGGGTCTTCAGTGGTTCTGGGTGCAGCCAGCTGAGTAGAGCGTGTTAGCAGCCAGCCCCATGCAGCAGGAGACAGAGGACAGAGAGACCAGGCCTCGCACTGTCTTCTGCAGAGGAAGGGGTAGCAGCAATGTCAACAGTGACAGCCCTGACTGCAGGCACCTTTGTGTGTGTTTGCCACTGGCCAGACCCCAAGCCAGACCTCACCAGCCTGCAGTCAGGATTGGCGCGAGAAGGGGCACAGCCCCTGGCACAGTGCTGGGCTCATGGCAGACGCACAATAAAGTAGTCGGCATTGTTTGAGAAAAAATGCACCAAGGGCCGGGTGAGAGAAAGTTTGCTGAGGAAGATAAGATTGAAATGCTTCTCATGGGAAAGAGTAGTGGCCGTTCCTGTGAGGACCGTGGCAGAAGTAAAGGTACAAAAAGAGCCATGAAAAGATGCTCTGGGTGAAAGGGCAAGTCAGGGAGCATTCAGGGAAATATGCAGCAGAAAAGCAGACTATTAGAAGTTAATACACAATAAATGTTAAGTGAAAAGTGAAGTTCTGGGCTCTGGAAGGGGAGAGGGTACCTAAGGGCAGTGAAAAGCCTCAAAAGAGAAGCTGAAGCTGGGAAGACAAAAGATAAATAATAGTGACCAATTAGTATTGATTAGTATTGCATGTTGTCACTTATAAACACATGCACAGGTATATATACACACACACACACACACACACACACACACACACACACACACAGACGATTTTCCCCCCTCAGCTAATCTTCACTACCTTATGAAGTGAGTCTGGTCATCTTCATCTCCACTCTCAAGACTATATGTTACAAAGCCCTCCTTTTATAGAGGAGGAATTAAAGCTCAGAGCGGAAGTGATTTCCCCAAGGCCCCACATGGCAGTGGGAGGACTCCACTACTCAATTGGACCTTGTGATTTGGAGAACCCAGCACAGGAGAACTGCACTAAGTTTTGAAGGCTTGGCTGATAAGGCTGGAGCAGAGGGTCTGCCCTGGGGACTCTGGCAATCCCTGAGGAATATAGAGAGGTGGGTTGGGAGGCAAGGCGAACCTGACAAAAAGGAAATGTAAAAGCAATCCTGCTCAACTTCTGCTAAAAAGCTCAGGTGTGTAGCCTTCTGCAGGGAGTGGGGGTTAGGCTGGATACAGCTCAGCTTAGACAATGCCTCCAATATTGGGTGAGCAGTTTCTCTGTGTCAGACTTTTTCACATACCTCCTCTTGCCCAAGTGGACATTGTAATCTCCTTACTACATTTCAGAACAGGAAGGCTCTGAGTAGTGAAGTCACTTCTGGAGGGTCTCAGAAAAAAGTGGTAGAACCATTTACTCAAGTCAGGGTCTTCTGTCACTAATGCCATATTCTTTTCAAACATTATCTGTAGTTAATGAGAATTGCTGATAACCGACTAGGAATCAGGTACAAGGTGCCAGGTGCTTTACCTGGACTATCTTTAATCTGTATGACCCTTCCTCATTGTATGGAGTAGGAGTCTCAGGCTCAGCAAGGTTACCTGTCATGCTTGAAGCCACATAGCGTTCAGCCCAGATCTTCTTTGACTCCATAGCCCAAACTCTTTCCTCTATAACTTGTTTCCCAAAGTGTGTTCAATGAATTAACCTTTGATGTTAGGAGGGATGGGGGCTGTTGGTAGACAAACATTTTGGAAAATATTGGGGTAAATAGTTATCTTGACATTAGATTTCTCAGAGCTTTAATAATCGAATATATTTTGTGACTCTCTAATAGTGGAAACTGGTATACCCAAACATATTTGGTCCATAGTCCCCTTTTATTATAAAACATCCTGTTGTTAGGAGTATGTTGAGCTATGAGTTAAGAACCATCTTCCCTAACAGTGGTCAAGAGACACTGTAGAAATATGCAATTCTGGGCCTACGTGGTGGCTCAGACATGGCATTGGGAACCCAGGCTCCTTCCAGCTTCCTGCTCTGCCATCCTTAACATGTAGCCTCCATCGCCATGGTTGCAAAATGACTGCAGCCTTTTCAGGCACCACAGCTACATTCCAGGCTGAAAGAAGGAAAAAAGGCTAAGAGCAAAGGTGAGTCTGAACTTTTATGTCCTGGAATTCCTCCGACCCCCACCCCTCACCCTCCACCCCCAGCCCCAGGAGACTTCTGCTTACATCTCACTGGCTAAAAGTGGGTCACATGAGCACCCTAGCCTCAAAAGAGCCTGGGATATTGAATAATTTTAAGGGGCACATTATGACCTGAATGAAATTGGAGATCTGTGGGTAAGGAAGAGTGGAAACCATAAAATCCCTATAGAGATGGGTGTTCTATGAACCTGATTTGGAAAATGCTGCTCTAAACTTCTGCCACCTCCCCTTCTTTTTCTGTCAAGTGAAAGTCGATTCATTCTCCAAGGCCTACATATGGCGCCTCCCCTGCCAAGGCGCTCAGCTTCCCCCACCTCCTGATCCCCACCCCACATTATTGCTCCTTAGTATCGCACTGCAGGATGTGCTGGGTGAGGACCGGGATATCGCTCTCCCGTACAGATGTGTTTTATATCAGCTACTGAAGGGCAAGGACATAGCCCACTCATGTCTATGTCTACCACAGGGCAAGCCCTGGCACGAATGTCAAATAATTGCATGAACGACATACAGAGGTAGAGGGTGGTTCAGAATGCCTTGCTTGGTTAGTTGAAGCAGGTACCAACTTGAGCCAGTATAAACAGAAAAGCAGACTTTTAAATAAGGATCTGAGGGATTTTAGGGAACATGGGGCTGGGATGTAGTCAGGGCTCAGGAAGGGACAGGGCAAAGTCTAGAAGGGCACTGGACACCAGGCAGCCTTTCTCCACATGGGCTGTTTCATCTGTATGCTCTACAGCCTGGCCTTTTCTGCTTCTCTGTTGTGGGGGGTGGGGTGGGGAAGCAGGGGGAGGCAGGAGACAGATGCCACCCTAGTGCAGTCATCCCCAGATGCAAACTAACCTTCTTAGCCTAATTCCCCAGTCAGAAAAAGACTCTGAGTAGCCAGATTGGGTCAGTTGTCACGCTGGTCCAATCAATTGTGCTCCTGGGGGGCTTTGGGAAAGACAGGTAGGGCTCATATAGTACAATGGGTGGGAGATAATACAGTTTAGGCGGATACTCCGAGATGTGACCACCTCAATTTAGGGTGTTGAAGTGTAGCAGGGGTCAGCAAATTATGACCCATGGGCTAAATTCGACCCATCACCATTTTCATAAATAAAATTTTATTAGAATGCAGCTATGCTCATTCATTTACATATCACATGTCATTTACATATTTTTCCATGGCTGCTTTTGTGCTGACTGCAGACATGAATAGTTGTGACAGAGACCATGTGGCCTGCAAAGCCAGACATTTCTATCTGGCCCCTTACAAAACAAGTTTTGCCAACACCTATATTAAAGGGAGGAAGGGTATGCCTAGGAGCTTGTGGGCCACTTGAGAACAAGGATGTGTCATGCAGATCTGTATCCCCAAAGGCCACAGCACAAGCAGCTGGGTAGAGAAAGGGACGAAGGGAGGGATAGAAGGAGGGAAGGGCAAAGGCAGAAGCCGGCGTCATTGCTAGCTCTCAGACCACTGCTCCGGCTTTAAGCGGAGCACAGGGACGTTGAGGAAGGGGGTTTCTCCCTCCTCGTTCACTCGGCCCCGCATCTGCTCTTAATCGAGGCGTAGTGGTACAAGCCTGATTGGGAATAGCAGGTGCTGGGACGTGGTGAACATTCGGGAATAGTCACTTGGCGGGCTCCGGAGCCGCCAAAAACAAAAGTGTGCCGATGGGCCAGATGTTCGCTCATTACCATCCGCTCTTCCTCAGAAATGTTTTAAGGGAACATTTGTTTGTTGAGGAAACACAGCTGTTCCCAGGAAAATGGGTTTCCCTCCTTTGGGCAGAGGAGCGGGGGAGGGGGCTATTGGGGAAGGGACACAGGGTGCCTTGGGTGGGCGGCAGCTAAGACTCTGTCAACGGCAGGGGTCTGTGAGGACCGCTCTTCAGAGACTGGGAAGTCCTGGTACACCTATCATGACTTTATCCATATTCGTGTCAAAGAGATCATTAGTCCCACTTCTCAGAGAAGGAAGCAGCCCTGAGAGGCCATGTGACTCAGCCAAGATCACACCGCTAGTGGCCTAGCCCAGCCCAGAACCTGGCCTCTGTTCATTCTCCAAGACCATTGTTCTGGAGACCACCTCTGGTCCTCTTCAGCTGTCACATCACAGGTTCCTGGACACAGACATATCAGCCCAGTCCAGGCTCTTGGAGAGGTGGGGCCCAGAGTCATAGTCTCTCTACCATTTGCAACCTTGAGGCCTTGAACTCTGAACTGCAGTGTCCTCATCTGCCAAACAGAAAACTGAATGGATAACTGATGCACAAGACCTGGGAAATATCAGAAGGCAACATGTTTTCCTAGTGTTTCTTGTCCTTAAGAGCAAAAGCGAGTTGACTTTTCCCACCCACTCCACAGGGAATTGCAGCTTTTTTGGAAACTGGGCTAAGAGTAAGTTACTGCCCCTCAACTCCACCTAGTGTCTCACAGCGCCCCAAGTTTCCCCACACATAGGACTCTGGCAATAATCCTCATGGTCCAGGTAAAGTGATCGAAGTATATCCATTCATTCATTTAACAAATATTGGTTGAACATCTGTTATATGCCTGTCAGGAACTGTTCCAGGCCCTTGGGATTCATCGGTGACAAGACAAACATACTTTACCTTAATGGAGCTGACATGTAGCAGAGAGAGGTTAAGTGATCATCCAAGGCCATATGGCGCTAAATGACCAGACCAGGCCCAGCACGGGGTCCCCCTGGTGTTCACCAGTGTTTGGATCAGTTGTCTTCTAGGAACGTCAGTGGAAGTGATTAGATAAGGGCAACAATGTTAGGTGGGTGAATAATAAAGAATTTGGCTAGCCTCCGTCCTGTCCCTGGGAGTTAACTTCTATCCCCTTGGAATTTCCCAGGTGATAGGGGTGTCTTCCTTGTTCACAGTGGGCTCCTCAGACCACTCTAATAGTTTACGCTAATGAGGTGATTTGTGGTTGGTCTCTCCAGGTTTATGCTAATGAGATGGCCTAAAATAAGAGGCTGCCTGTGTCAGAAAGAAGAACCATGTGATTACAGGGTTGGGGCTTTGAGTCATGTGGTATTACCCTGACCTTGGGGAGAAGCTGGAGGAAGCCAATGATTCAATCAATCACATCTGTGTAATTAAGCCTCAGTAAAAACTCTGGACACCAAGCTCAGGTGAGCCACTCTAGTTGTCAATACATTTTGATTCTGTCACCCTTCAGTGCTGAGAGGGCACTGGATACCTGGGGACGACAGAAGCTTTGCACTTGGAATCCTCCCAGACCTAGCCCTGTGTGTCTCTCCCTTTCACTGGTTCAGATTTGTAACTTTTTTCTGTAACAAAATTGTAATCATCAAAAAGGCAAATACTGTATGATTCCATTTATATGAGGTACATAGAGTAGTCCAATTTATAGAGATAGAAAGTGAAGAATGGCTGCCAGGGGCTGAGGCAAGGGGGAAATAGGGAGTATTGCTTTTAATAGGTACAGTTTCAGTTTTATAAGATAAAAAGAGTTCTGGAGATGGGTGTCACAACAATGTGAATGTACTTAACAGTACTGAACTGGTATACGTAAAAATGGTTAAGATGGTGAATTTTATGTTGTATGCATTTCACCACAATTAAAAAACTTATAAATACAGCACTTTCCTGAGTCCTGTGAGTCTTTCTAGCAAAGTATCAACCTGTGGGTGGTCATAGGAACTCCTGAATTTGTCGACAGCTGGTTAGACCAAGAGTGGACCTGAGGACCCTTAGGCTTTTGCAGCTGGTATCTAGAGGGAAAGTCTTGTCAAGGACAGTGCCCTTATCTGTGAAGTTTGGCCCAACTCCAGGAAGATGGGGCCAGAGGAGCCAGAAACTGGGAGCTGGCAGGTGGATCAAATGGCTTTTGGAATCCCACCCAGCCCTGAGTTTCTGTGATTCCTTCATGAAGACCCCCAGCCCCAGAGTGCACACGTGCATACCCTCCCCATCAAGACTGTGTGCTCCTCTGAGCCTGGAATCACATTTTCTACTATTTTGTTGCTTCCACCACCAAAGGGTTTCTTTGTGGACGAATCGAATAGCCTTTCCGTCTTCTCGCTCTGTGAGGCACCTATGGTGGGCATTCATTGCTGGGGTTCTATCTTGAGAGTTTGATTCTTTGGGTTTGTGCTTCATTGTTCTTTGATGATATCTCTAGTTATAGACCACAGGAAGAAGGAAGAGAGTTGCCAGGGCTGCACCCCAAGCTCATCACCCCTAACCCTGGTCCTGAGGCCATTGGAAGGGATCAGACCCTCCTTCTCAAGGATGACCTAGCTGCCCTGGGGATGTGGACTGTTTAATTAGAACACCGTCAGTTGGAAACACTCATGCATTTATGGAGAAAATAGCAATAGGCTTTTAAGGACATGCCATAAGTTTTACAGTTATTGGATTTTCAACTTGTTTACAAAAGCAATATTGTTAAATGGCCAACGGCCAGGCCCAGTTGTTTTTCCTCCTGTGCCTTCTGACGACAGGAAAGCATATTATCTCCCCCAGCCAGCTCCCATGAGGTGTGTGGAACTGCATTCCATTTTGCTATCTGTTTAATTATCCATTTAGCTGGGCTTATGCTAAAGCTCTTTCTCGTTTGTTCACAGCCAGATCTGTTCTGGAATGCAGTAAGAGCTCCTTCCCCATTCCTCTACCCCCTGCAGAAGCTCCTGCAAAGCAGCTTCACTAGGAGAAAATGCCAACCCCCTAAGAACCTGTCCCTTCGGAACAATGAATCCAAAAGGGATTCAGATAGTCTGGGTGACTTTGACACTGACTTCACACCTGTGTCATAGGCTCCTCCTTGTTCAGAGAAAGAAGATTGCTTTAGAAGAGTGGTTTCCAAACCAGGCTGCCAGGCATGAGAAGCCCTTGAGGATGATTTTAAAATAAAGCTTGCCTTGCCTTGCCCTTTCAGATTCTGATTTCGAGGGTCCGGATCCTCAAATCTGGATTTTTAAAAGCTCCCCAGATGATTCTGATAACCTAGCAGCCGGATTTCAAGTCCTTCAGACTTGATAGTCTCTGCTTGCCTTTGACCCTGGCAGGTCTATGACACTCTGTCCTGATAGAGAGGAGCGGGGAGACTAGGCCTTCATACAGCACCAAGTGGGAACACACCTACTCAGTTGGCTGAAAGTGAATAAGCTCATGCCTGGTGAAAAGTCATCTTGGGGAAACATCCAAGTAGACAGGGCTCCTAAATCATCAAGTAGCTGTAAATAAACTGGGAAGTGCATCTGAGCTGATGCAAGAGTTCTGCAAATGTTGTCGTCATGAAACACCTGCGCTGGCTCAGCCGGGCCTGGGAACACGCATCCCTCCCGAACTTTCACTGGGAAAGTGCCTCCAAAAGGAAGTGGACTTGATAACTGCTGCTGGCTTGGCCCAGGGATGTAGAGAGGAGAGTGAGGGGCAGACAGCTCGAGGAGGAAGCCCCTGCTCCTAGTAGCCCTGGTTTGTCCCCGGAGAAGCAGGCTAGGGGAGAGAGGACAGGGGCTCCTGCATTCAAACTCCCCCACTTCACGCCCCCTGCAGTAGTGGGAGTAGCACAATAACAATCACACTGTGGGTGAAAACGGGCCGCTGTAATAAATCTAACCAGAGTAGTAACCTCAGAGGGTGATCTGATCACAAATTCCTAACTGGGCACATCATGGAAGGCAGTCATTCCCCAGGCCTACAGCTTCTTTAGGAAAAGATTTTTAAGCCAGTCCTGCCCATTGTTCTTGTGCATCTAAGTTAATGCGCCTTTAACGTGCTAGAAGTAATACCCCTCGAAACTTTGACCACCCTCAACAGAGCATACGATCTTGTTAACTATCCTGTAATCCAATCCTCACCTTGCTTTCTCTCACTCTCCTATAATCTTCCTTAAATTCTCTCCTTAATTCCAAATGCATAAAAGAAACTGCATATTGTCATTCTCTGGAGCATTTATGATTTTGCATCTTGGCATTGTCATCAGTTTTGGCTCGAATAAACTCATAAAAATTTTCTACAGCTTTGGACATTTCTTACCTCTACAACACTAAGGCTTAAACTCTCTATAACACTTGCCAGTCTACAACACACTTGCACATCCATTACCTCATTCCATCTATACAATGGCTCTGTGATGTAGTCAGAGCAAGCCCATTTGACTGTTAAGGGTTCAAGATAGGACTGGGTGTCTTGAAAAAGGTCACAGGGCTGCTAAGTGGTAGAGGCAGAATTTGCCCTCAAAACTAATTCCATGTCCATATCCCCATGGACCTCCTTTATTACAATACACTTACGTGTGCATGAGGCTTTCACCTTTCTCAGGTGCTCCCATATATATGACTCTATTTGACTAATAAGGGTTAGCAGGGAAGGCTTAATTGATAACTGAGGAAACCGAAGCTCTGAGAAGTAAAGTGACCAAACAACTGTATCCCTTGTAAACCAGGAGCTATAAGGAGAAAAGCTGTAAAGCTGGGTATGGGGGTGGGCAGCAGAAAGATTATAAGGTTTGGAATTAGACTGTAGCTATTACAAGCTGTGACCTTGGGCAAAGTATTTAAATGTTAAGTTTTGTCATGTATGTTAAAGGATAATTTTTTAAATGTTAAATAACCACTTTAACAAAAGTATAAAGATGAACGAGTGTCAGAAAGATTTCATTTAACTCATTAATTAATGAGGGAACCAGTACAGTGTTAAAAACCCAAAGAGCTTACAAAGTTACAAGCAATCCAAAATGAATTTAAAAATAGTTGCAAAACTGGTCAATATCCTCAAGGCAATAGTCATTTGCATTCCAACAGATAAATTTACTTGCATCTCTATAAACAAGAATCATTTGCATTGTTATTAGTTTTCTACAATTTATAGAGTTGTAAAATAGCTCAAAGACAAATGAAATGTACAGATTACCCAGAAAGGTACACTATTCAAGACACACAGCACACAGTAATCTTTTTTTTTTCTTCCTTTCAAAGACTTACACAATTTTTCCTAACATTGTAAAATGAGGATGATCCAAAAGGCCGTTAGGAGGATTAAGTGAGATGGCCTATGTTTTCTGCCTGGCATGAAGCAAATGCCCAGTGTTAAAAAAGAGACAATGGGCTCAAAATGGAGTCACTTGTGCTAAGCCCACATCACCAAACCAAGACAATACCTACCTAACTTAATTATAGTTTCAGCCTTTCCCAAGAATGGAATCTTAAAGTAGTCAACCTGGAATTACCTGGTAAGCACTAGCAATCTGCCTGATAAGACTCCTGTCATTCCCTAAAGAAAGGTGACCTTGTCACCATCAGCTCTTTGCTAGTATAACATCCTTGTGCCACCCCCTTCTGCCTATAAAGGTTTTCAGTTGTACAGCTCTTCAGAATTTCTTTCTACTAGCTAGATGGGATGCTGCTCAATTTATGAATCATTGAATGAAACCAATAAGATCTTCAAAATTTACTCAGTTGAATTTTGTTGTTTGACGCATTTGGCAGCAGCAACAAGATCCAAGAGAAAATTCTGACAATTTTGGAGACAAGGAGAAACACAGGAACTGGTACCTGCGAACCCTTTAAGTTCTCTACGTTTCTTGCCATTTCCAAGGGCCGTGGGTAAGTTCTCTTGGTTCTGAGCTTCGCTCTCTTTGCATCGACCTGCCAATCTAATTGGCTTTCCAGTTTAGGGTTAACAGGTCAGTCTAGACTGACAGGAGGCTCTAACAGAGTGCCAGTCTTTAGCCCTTGGTTAGTCCCTGGTCCCAGTAAGGGACTTAGCAGATCGGCTTGAGATAGCAGATGGATGGTTCCATCAAGAACCTTATAACTCTTAGCCCTTGGTTAGTCTGTAGTCCCCATTTGTTGGGGTCTGCTGGTCTAGCCCATAGTTCCATGTTGGGAACTGCTAGTGGTATGAACCCAACACCTTCTCTTGGCCAGTCTGTAGTAACATCTCTGGTTATGACTGATGTGTTAATGTGCACATGAGGCAAAGACTATTGCTAATGGGAATCTTGGAAGCCAAAAGCCATAAAATTGGTGGGCATGAATCAAGCACTTAAAAGCTTTTAGAGCACTTGAAACCTAACTCAAAGATTCCCATGTTAGGATTAGTCAGTCACAAAATGGATTAAATGGACATTAGGTCACCCACTAACCTCAAGAAAATTTCTGTGTAACAAGGTACACTTTAAAACATCGCACAATCCCCAACCCAGCGGCACATCCCTCTTAGGTATTAATTTGGCTCTGAGAGACCCAAGGCTTAGCTAAAATGAGATCCTTTAGTTCCAAAGAGTGGAGTGTGCCACCTTCAGGTACACTGGCTTATTTTATGTAGAACTATGGTCTTGGAAGCTATAAATACCCACAAAAACAGTAATACCTTCCTTTTGTATTATTGTTATTTATTATTATTTATGCCTACAGCACCTGGTCTTCCTAGGTGGTCTCCCATCCAAGTACTAACCAGGCCCAACCCTGCTTAGCTTCCAAGATCAGATATTGGTTTGTTCAGAGTGGCATGGTTGTAGACCATGGATGGTAGCTCCACTGGGGCACGAACCCAGGACCTTCTGTGTGTAAAGCAGACGTGCTAACCACTACAATATGAAACCACATCCAGTAATACCTTATATTAGCCTAGAATTACAATGGCCATTGTGGGGACCATTCCAATTAGACAAGTTTGTTCGTTGAAGAAATGTATTTTAAGGGTTCCCTAAATCAAACAAACAGAATGGGATACTTATTTTAATTTGCAGGCAGAAGCTTCCAAAAGGCTTCGAGTTCCCAAAATAGTTTCATTGAAAGATTCATAGCAAATGACTGGTGAAAAATTAAAGACACGAGAGGCACCTAAAAAAAAGACTATAAGGCTGACACGAGAACTACTGTCCCCCTCTATAATCCTCTACCTGAGTACTCAGTTTTCTAATCCCCTACCTGAATTGTCTTTCCACTCTGAAGAGACTATATGACCATAAACAAAAGTCTTCCAAATTAGTGGCCTTACAGACACCCCATATCTACCCTAGAAGAAAAGCCCCCATATGGGCCTCTCCCAGGGTTGACAGGACTCTGAGGGAGTTTCTAGTAAACTGTCATGTTATTCCCTTAAATAGCCAAGGGAAACTAAAATTAAAATTAATGGAAAACCTTGCCAAACTCTAGTAGATACCAGAGCCTGCAAATGGAATCCTGGAAAAATTAACAGAAGCCACAGAAGGTTGAAAATTTTTACCAGAGTTAGTGCTTCAGAATCTGTGTGTAGTTCTCACTAGAGGAAGGAAAAGAAAATTTCACCTCGCCCTTTGTTTCCAAATCTGGACCCATTAGTTATTGATGATCCTTTCTCTCCCAGGAATAGCTGTTACTTCCTTGTTTGTCCTCTTTTTGTGTCCTGAGAACCTGGCTTGATAACCATTAGGTTGGGAATCCCAAAATATACCTGGACATAAATGTGGGTTGAACTCCATTTGTGGCTAGGGTCCTGTCAAACTGCTGCCAGCCCTCCAGGGAATTATCTAAGTTTTTCTTGCTCTTGGCTATCTTTGGGAGTGGCTTTGGATCTTGAGAGGGTAATATCTTTTGTACCCTCTTTGGGAACACCTCTTGGGTCCATGGGGTTCAATACTACCAGAAATACCTATTATTCATCTTGGTTGAAAACTGACAAGGTACTTTAAAGGATTTTTTTTTTTTCCAAAGTAACCATGTGGTCAGAAATTGGCCAGATTGGACGCTTATATTCAGAGTCTTATAAGAACTTCTTCCCCTAAGCTAAATGTACCCAGACAGAGGGAAAGAAAAACCTTCAGAAGTCTTTGTGGAAGGATTTGTTGAAACATTCTAAAGACACACAGCTCTAAATCCAGAACATAGAGATATTTGATTTTTATCTTAAAGATCTCACTGATATAAAGAAGCAAACTGAGAATAATGTAAGCTGGATGGATGGATCAACTTAAGATGTCCTCTAAATTGAAACCTAATTCCTTGCTGAGTTAAAAGCAACTGTCCTTATCACACAAACCTTTGCAAAACCAAAAACAATTCAAAGTCTCCTTATTCTTTTTACCAATCCCAAAACCTCCTCTGTTCATCCCCAAAAGCTTGTAAGTATTGTGAAACTTCTGGCCTCAGGAAACAAAAGTCCTTCTTGGAGGAACTTTATTCTTCTCCTGTCCCTACGATATGTAAATGTTCTACCTGGTCTTCTCCAGGAACTCTTATCTAGGCGATCTCTAAGAAACACAAATTCCAAAAAGGTAATTTTTATCAGAAGAAAAAATAAAGTGGGGGTTAAGTTATTTGGAACTTGGACAAATGAAAATCATAAGTATGTTTTCCACAAATATTTTTTAAAAGCTTTTGCCGTCTGAACAGGTAACCTTAATTTATTCTATAGGTCAGAAACACAATTTGGACTTAACTTTTTTTATATAGCTAATGAATTCTGTATTATTGTACCTGATCCATGGCTAAAATTTTAGAATGGAAGCTATCAAGTTTCTGTTTGCATCTGTCTGTATGTTTACATGTACCTATATATTTTGTAGATTTATGGTATTTTTCTACCTCTGTATGGTATGGCTAAAATTAATTTGTAAAAGAACCCTATTTAATGGCTTAAAGAAAATTAAGTGCTTATATGAATTAAGTATTCCTAAAACTCTCAGAAATACAATAAAAACGTAACCCAAATGTTTTCAAGTTCACGTGATCTAGGATTAATCTTTAGCAAATAAAACAATTTTAAGTTTGTTGGTTTAATTAAAACAGACTTGCCCTTAGAGTAATGAGCATTAAATATAATACTTTCAACCTAGGTTTACAGGGTCAGATAAGTCATGTTATCTCTTATATAATATTTGTCAGCAAGAAAAATACCTGGAGATGATGGCTGACTTTGTCTAATGTTTCATGAAGTCTTCGTGGGTAGTCTAAACATAATTGTTAAGAACAAGTGAATTAAATAAATGTTAGTGGAATAAGAATTTCTAGGTGAAATTCTCAGCAATAATTGTTTTGCGGTATGTCAACTTAAATAAGTTTTCCCAAATCTTGTCGGAAACTTCTTGATGGAAACTCATTGAATAATTAGGCTCAGAGTTTGATCAAAAGTGGGGAACTATTAAAAAAGAGACAGCAGGCCCACAATGGAGTCACTTGTACTAAGCCCCACATCACCAACTGAGACTTAATATCTAATTAATTATAGTTTCAGCTTCCCCTAGGAATAGAATTTTAAACCAGTCAATCTGGAATTACCTGGTTAGCACTAGAGAGGTAATCTTCCTGATAGGTCCCTACTGCCCCCTAAAGAAATGTGACCTTGTCACAAACAATCAGCTTTTTTCTAATATAATTTCCTTGTCCTAGCCCCTTCTGCCTCTAAAGTAATTTTGCACAACTTTCAGAACTCCTTTCTATTTACCAGATGAGATGCTGCACAGTTTATGAATGGTGAATAAAGTCAATAAGATTTTAAAAGTTTACTCAGTTGATTTTTGTTTTTAACACCAGTAAAGCTCTCTTCCCTTTCCCGCCCAAGTCAAGGATCTTCCCTTCTAGGATGGCTTCCTTATTATCCAAGGCCATGGACTTTCTCAGGCCCCTGAGTCTGACACAGAGGAAAGACTGGGTTTTGATGTCACATGGACCCGGGGTCTGATCCTGGCTCTGCCACATCCTTGAACAAGTTATTTCTCTGCTCCTTGGGCCGCAATTTACCACCAGTAAAGAGAAGCTGGACTAGATGATCTCAAGATTATCTTTAGCTTGATAAATCTTGGCTTTACATTGACTTATATAGCACATCAGAACTGTGGATTTTCTGACACTGATTCACAGCATGGTGAACAAACATGGACTTTGGAGCCAGACAGATGGATGTCTGAAACCCAGCTCAATGACTTAGTGTCTGTGTGACCCTTGATAAGTGGCTTAACCTCCCTGAATCTACATTGCTTATCTGTTAGAGGAGGTTACAATAGAAACCCCAAAAAGTTACTCTGAGGACAAAGCTGAATAACATGCTACATGCCTATCACATAGTTAAGATTCAGTAAGTGTCAGTTTCTATTCTCCATTTTCCCTCACCCTACATGCCCTCCTTTGGGTCAATGAATCAAATATCCCCTGCCTTTGTCCATGGTAAATCTATCGTTCAGTGAACAAACTCTCACTGAGCTCTCCGGCTGCATGTTGAGGATGCGATTGCACTTGGCTCTTGCATTCGGGCAGTTTCAGTGTTGCCATGAGCATAGGCAGAGGATACAGGTACAGAAAGGAGAAGAGAGAGAGAGAATTCAGTCCCTAAAGAGGGGCAGACAATGGTCTGAGAGAAGTCACAAGAGATGGAGCTCACTTTGGCAGCAGCACTAGAATGGGCTTTCAGAAGGAGGTGACCCTTTAGTGGGCATCACAAGATTTAGGCTTAGGAAGGTGTTTTACAGGTACAGGGACCACTCAGACAAGGACTGCGAGTCTGAAAGGCGAAGCATGCACTGGGAAACTACTTGTTGTTCAACCTAGCAAGGGCCCAAGCTACCTGGAGGGGAATCTTGGAGGAAGGGTCTGAAAAGGGATGTGACGTTTTAATTGCCAAGGGCTTTGAGTGATGGGCAAAGGAATTTGGACTTCACCCTTTAGATGGTGGGCTGCCAAGGAAGAGACGATGGGACTCTGTCTCCAGGCCGGCAGGTAATACCACGGGGTGGGGGGAGTGCACCTGCTCCACTTTGTATTCTTCCCAATGCCTACCCCAGGGAGGGTCACATAAGTGGCTTCCCTAAATAAATATGGATTTCTTGTTTTCTAGAACAGTGCTTCCCAAACTTGATAGCGTACACGAGTCCTTGGGGATCATGTTAACATGGACATTCTGATTAAATAGGCTTGTGACTTTGCAATTCTAGCCAGCTTCCTGGTGATGCCAATGCTTCTGGTCCATGGGCCACATTTTGAGTAACGACAACTGGATCAAGGGTGTCCTCAAAGCCTGTGAGTACCCTCAGGATCAACAAGAGACAACACCGTCAGGAAGATGGGGTTTAGATGATCTGCCTTTCTCTTCTCTTTCCTCCTGTCTCCAGCTCCCTAAAGCCAGATTTCCTGTGTACAGCTGCTTAGGACTCAGCCCCCAATACACTGCCTCACTGGGCTGCCCCTTCTAAGCACTAAAGGTGCTGCAGGTCTTTCTTTCTGCTACTCTCACCATAATTTATGAGTCTATAGGAGGTGAGAAGGGGAAGGTCATCTTTTGCTAAACCTTCCACGGAAGTTCATGGAGCAGGTGGCCATTCAGCTAAGCTGGGAGGGATGCCACCAAGTGGCAGGGTGGCCCGCTGAACTAGCCTGGGCCAGCATGTGAATGCTAACAGGAGCCTATTGCCCATGACTCCCAGAACACATTCTTGAGTTCTCACCGGGACTTCAAGTATCTCAAAGCAAAGGAGTTAACCTAATGTTGGATATCATGGAAGCTTTAGGACGAGATCTGGGACTTCTCACTTCACATCATGTAGGCACCTCTCGCCAGGGCTCAGCTCAAGTCATCCTGCTCCAGGTCCTTCTTCTCAGTTCCCAGAGCACCCCATGCTCATCCACCATCAATCTCCCAATGATCCGCTTCCCCACTAAACCATGAACTTAGTGAGGAGAAGCACCATGAAGAATGTGACTTTGCATCCCAGTGCCTGGCACATGGCAGTACTTCACAGTGTTGGAGAAATGAACAAGGAGCCATACCCAGAGCCCATCTATGCATAGATCAGTGGTTCTCAATTAGGGAGATTTTGCCCCTAGGGACATTTAGCAATGTCTTCAGATATCTGTGATTGTCACATATAGGAGATAGTTGCTGGCATTTGGAAGCCAAGGATGTTGCTAAATACCCTCCAGTCCACAGGACAGCACATACACCTAAGGTTATCCAGCCCCAAATGCCAATAGTGTCAAGGTTGAAAAGTCTTGGTGTGGGGGAACGGTGAGTAAGGAGAGACATGGTACTTCCAGGGGATATTTGTGGGGACACCGATAGCATCCACTAAAGAAATCGAGACCCAAAAGTGACTTCCTCCAAGTCACACTGAGTTAACAAAAGCCTATAAAGAGAAGATGGCCTTTGAACTCATCAACTAGAGATTTTTCTGCCACCATGCTCCTCACAGTTTCTTCACCCATATTTTCATGTCTCAAAATCATCCTTGCCCACCTCCCTGACACGGTTTAATAGGTATACTTTAGTAGCAGAGGTGAACATGTCTTGAAAAACGCCGAATGGTTCAAATCTATGAGACTTTGAGCCCTTCATTGATGGAAAGCCTCTGAATCCTTTTCTCAGAACTGTGTTTGTGGAAACAGCTCCACTCAAGAATTAATTTAAGAAAAATTTAAATGTTAACAAATAAGTAAAGGCAAGCAACAGTGAGCCTGTAATAAGACACCTTGGGATGTTCATTATGCTGGATTTACGGACAGTTAAATTGGTTAATGCATTTCCTTTTGGCTTGCAGATCAATTTCAGTGACTGTCAGGGACACTGTGGCCACCTTGTTATACATTACAGATTGAATGCTTCTGTGATACCAGCAAAGTCCTTCTCTCCAGGTAAGGGCTTGATTCAAGGACAGCAGAGTGGAGCAAACAGATGACTGTGCCCACCATTCAAGCTCCTGGGGGGCCTCACTCTGGCTCTCTCACATCCTCTCATATGCACGCGGAGCCACGCAAATGAGCAGCTATATACATGCATGTGAAAGTAATTTATATACTCAATTAACTATATCCTGTAATTAATTAATTCCTGTAATCAATTATTTCTTGTAATACAATGGCAGGGGGAAAATCACAGTGTAGGAGAGTTTGGGATACTGTCACTGGGCAGAATCTCTACAGCAGACATCCAAAGAGGGTGATTTCCACTCTGGTGGCCAGTCATGAGGCTCAGAGCTCAGTGAGCACCATGAAAACCCAGCTAGGCCGCAGTTCTGTGGAATGAACTCTAATTACTCTTTCAGTTTCCTTGTCTGTTAAATGCTAACACCCATCCTTCCATCCATCCTTTCTCTCTTCCTTCACTCATTAAGGTCCTGGTGTGTGCTTACTGAGCTAGGCACTGGGAATATAACTGGAGAAGAGTGAGGAAAAAGAAAGGATAGGGAGGAGCCAAAGACGGCAAGACAATGGAGAAAGGGTGCAAGCCGGGTAAGAATTAGGTGGGAATATTATTCATTTGGGACAGGCCCCCAGGTCCAGACTCCACCTGTGAATTCATGGCTTTCCCAAAGGCCTACAACACCCATGACATGCCCCACCCAGCCCCCGGTCCTCCTCCCTAGGCAGTAACCAAGGCCAGGCTTTCCCTGAGGTCCCTGCCTCCTTGGATGTCACGTTCTCCTGTATCTAAGGCATCTTTCCCATTTTACACAGTTTTCTTTTCCACAACCTGTGTGGTCCCTGCCTTCTCCTTATGGCTATTGATGTTTCCATTGTGTTATTATTGGTAAATTTTTACATGGGTGCCTTGACTCAAAAGCTAAGCTGTTGCACTTCACACCTATTAGGATGGCCATTACAAACAACAAAAACAACAACGACAAACAGTAAACAAATAGTGGTGAGAAGGTGGAGAGATTGGAATCCTTGTGCACTGCTGGTGGAAATGTAAAATGGCGTAGCTGCTCTGGAAAATAGTAGGGCAGTTCTTTAAAAACTTAAACACAGAACTACCGTTTGATCTAGCAATTCCACATGTGCATATATACATAAAACAGAAGTGAAAGCCAGGACTCAAATGAATATTTGTACATCCATGTTCATTGTAGCATTATTCACTATCGGCAAAAGGTATAAAAACTCAAATGTCCATCAATAGATGAGGGATAAACAAAATGTGATATATACATATAATCAAATATTACTCAGCCTTAAAAAGGAATGAAGTTCTGATATATGCTGCAGTACAGATGAACTTTGAAGACTGTTAAATGAAATAAGCTAGTCACAAATATTATACGATTCCATTTATATGAGTACATGGAATAGTCAAATACATAGAGATAGAAAGTATAATGGCTTCCAGGGACTGGGAGGAGTCGGAATTGGGGTTACTATTTAATGGGTACAGGGTTTCAGTTTGGGAACATGAAAAAGTTCTGGAGACGGATGGTGGTAACGGTTGCACAACAATGTGACTGTACTTAATGCCACTTAACCGTACACTTAAAAGTTTCAATATTTAAATTTTTTAAAATTTGTCTTCTCAGGTAAAGGCAACAAACAAACAAACAAACAAAAAATGGGACTACATCAAACTAAAAAGCATTTGCCCAGCACAGAAAACATCAGCAAGATGAAAAGGCATCTACTGAATGAAAGAAGTTGTTTGCAAATGATATAGCCAATAAAGGGTCAGGAATCATACCAGTTGTGCTGACTAGGTATGAAGAATGTTAACTAGGTAACTAGGGCCGGAAAACAAAAGAAAAAAGTTGGAATTATTAACACTTACTTAGAGATTGGGTCCCATGGAGCGGAAAAGGGAACCTCTGAGAAGCAGGTGCTGCATGGCTGGTGCTGGCATCTCTGAACTTGGAGTACAAGTGCACTGGGGTCTAGACTCGGACTCTGAGGAGGGGGTGCAATGAGGCCGTATCTGGAGGAAAAAACAGCAAATACATTCAGTCTTGCTACCAGGAAGAATAGCCTCTGCCAGGGTGAAGTGGGGCTGCAGGGCTGATGCTAACAGGAGCAGGAAGACTTGGAAAGGAAACAGGAAGACGCGCCTCCAGCCTCGCAGCCTTCCTCTAGCGCCCCCTATAGGCTGATTTTGACAGAGAGCATCTGGCAAAACGGAAATAATGTGTGTAGGTTTCCAGCTCGCATATGTATCACAAAGGAGGGTGTAGAAGGGTGGGTTTGGAGCCAAAATGGTAGCCTAATAACTCATACAGGTGGAGAGCACTCGAATTTTGGAAGACATCAATAAGACACCAAAGTGAAAAAGCCGTGGACCTGCCTCACCTCGGATTTCCTGTCTTTGAAGAAAATCAATATCTCCATGCATAAGTTGCTCCTGGTCAGCTTTTCTGTTATTGACCCAGCACCTGTACTGCCACAGCCTTGTCTTAGTTAGCTCTGTTGCTCCACAAAGCCCGGCCCAGAGCTGCCATATTGGTAAACATCAATGAGATTGAACTGAAACACCACCACCTGCAGCTAGTGTGGTAGTGAGGGCCAGGGATTCTGACTCCTGGGTTGAATCTCTGCTCCTCACTCAAAATGCCATCTCAGGCCCATTTTCACTTTTCTTAGCTTCCATTTCCAAAACTGGAGCATTAGGAACAAGTTATCTCATTGGATCGTGGTGAGAACTAAGTGAGAGGGTGTGCATAGAGTGCTGAAGTCCCCGTCTCCCCTACAGTAGGCACTGTTAGCTACTGTTCTTGGTCATCAGCTTGCATGGGCTTCAGATTGGCTTCCAAAGAACCCATTTCCACCCTGTGTGCCTCACCGGTAGAACCAGACTCTGTGCCTTACCCCCCTGGGCACTGATCACTGGCTCAGTAACCTGCCTAGTACCTGCCCTCAGGCCCATAGAACTCCTTCCTGTTTCTCTGCATCAGTTCATCTCGACAACTTCTAGTTGCTATGGATCTATAGCATGTGCTACATGTGCTGTAGATACCATGTCTGCCATCGGCCTGGACTTCCTTTCCCTGCAGCCGGGTCTGGTTCTGGTTCTGCATTATGCCTCATTCCCAGCAATCTTGTCCCTCTCCTTCCTCCCTAGACCCTCTCATGGTCCTCACAAGACAGGTCAGGGATGCTCATTTAAATGGTGCTGCTTTTCAGCAGCGTTGGCTTCTTAGGGCTGTTATAATAAATAACCACGCATTTGGTGGCTTAAAACAATAGAAATGTATTCTTTCACAGTTTGGAGGCCAGAAGTTGGAAATCAAGGTGTCAGCATGGCCACAGTCCCTCTGAAGGCTCTTCTAGCTCCTGGTGGCCCTGGTCATTCCCTGGCTTGCTGAAGCATCACTCTGGTCTCTGCCTCTGTCTCCTCCTGGCCTGCTCTTCTCTGTGTCTGTGGTCTTTTCTGTCTCTTATAAAGATGCTCTCCTTGGATTTAGGGCCCACTGTAATGCCATATGCTCTCACCTCAGGATCCTTACCTTAATACATTTACAAAGATCCTATTTCCAAATAAGGTCTCAGGTGACTGTGAGTTTTTAGGGGGGGTCACTATTTAACCCACTACAAATAGAAAAATCCAGATACAGACAGGAAAGCTGAAGAAGTAGCTAGCTGTCTCCATCCAGACATAGGGGTTCCTTCTTCTGGAGCCAGCTGTCACATGTGAGGCAACCCCAAAATTTCAGCCCCTGTAACCATCTAGCTCCTGGCAGTCATCACTGCTAGACTGTCTCAGTAGGTTACATTATGCCCACCCCCCTTGCATCTCATCTACAGGTTGTTGGTAAGATCTGTCTGTCAAAGCACATACTGTAAATAAAGCCATTTCCATTTGGGAACTGACGGTAGAGTAAGGGGAAAAGGAAAAGAATTAAATAAAGGCAAAATCTTCATCATCCACAAAACAATATGCAAAAACCAGGGCATTCCCCTGAACCATCAATAAATAATCCAGACCACAAAAATAATACATTAGACAGCTTGTATAACAGTAGCATGTGAAAGACTGGAACTTTCTAAAATTAATTTTCTTCATTTTGGTTTATTAAAATTGCACTCATCTATCTCCCCTGTTAAATATTTTATTTTTTCATATTAATGGCTGCAATTTCAGCTTGTGCCTGTTTCTGTCATTAACACTGTACAAACTTAATATCATTAGTAGTTTTTCCCTTAATTATGTGACTAGAGAAGAAAAACATCAAAGTTTCCGTGAAATTGGAATAGTATATCTAAATTGCCTCATGTTTATTTTAACATTAACAGTAAATGAAGCTAATGGGCTTTTATATTATTAAAAGCACTCATTTGTGTCCTGCCTGTTCTAATATATAACAAAGCTTTAACAGATGTTAAATAATTAGTTATTTAATAACGATAGGTGGAATACATCAAACAAAAGGAAAAGTTGAAGGTAATGCACACAGTTGAGGGGTCTATCCTTTTTAGGGCTTTCAAACAGGATTTCCTCTCCCCAGGTGCCCTCTCCACCATCTATGTGAGAGTTCTAATTTATAATGACCCTGGAGAGTAAAAGCAACAAAACCTATTGCTGCTGTCCTGCAGAGGACATGCATGTGTGGGGTGGGCAATAAAGTTTGCAATTATTTCTGGGCAACTTCCATTCATAATTCAATACCTGCGCAAAGTCCATGTTAGGCTGGGGCTCAGAGGGCCTCTGCAGGAGGGAGGCCCTGCAGCTGTTGCTACTGGCCCACCTCCTTCCTTAAAGGCTCCTTGCTTCCTCATAGCATGGTTTCCTCGGCTTTAGAGGATGCTGATGAATGAAGGCGTTATTCTGTGCTAGGAGTCCAGTGAGACCTAGGGAAGGACTCTGGTATGTGAGTCTAAAAGAGGTGCCAGATTGTCATCACTCTCCTGCTCAAAGACCTGCAAGGGCTCCCTGTGGCTTGCTCTGTCAAGGCCAACCTCCTTGCTTATTGCTTGAGGCTCTACCTATCCAACCTTAGCTCCTGTTCTTCCCGAAATTTGTAATCTGTTCCATCTAGCTGGTTTCCTGCCCAGGCCCAGCACATGCCAAATTGTCCTGTCTCCTCACTTTTATCCATGCTCTTGCTCTCACTTTAAACCACTTTCTCCCTTCTTCTGCCTATCCAAATTCTAGACATTTCTAATAACTCAAATTCCAGATCCTCCATTAGGCCACTCTTGGTCCCTCTGTCTCCTGAATTCTGGGCTACTTCTCTATCTATATCCTTCAAAACACCAATAGCTCAAGGATAGGCTTATGGTGTTTGAGCCAATGACTTCTGATGAACTGATTGACTAGTTGCCATGGAGTTTCATTCACTCCTTAGAAAAATCTCTATTTTTTAGCAGAAGCTGAGGCTTAGAGAGATGAAGTAAATTGCTGAAGATCACATAGCTATTAAGTGACTGACAAGATTTGAACTTAGGCTCATTTCCAGAGCCTGGACCAATGCTTTTTAATTAAGTAATTTCAGACATGAAAACTTGGGAGGACAAGGCACCTATGTTGGGAGGAGACTGGCTGCTTTTGTCACTGCTATGCTAAGGAACTTGGTCTTCTTGAAAAGTTAGGTCTAGAAAGGGGGGAAATTTGAGATGCTTTCTTTCTATAGATTTAGTGATCCTTTGGGATAACAAATTATCCCAAACTCAACAGCTTAAAACAACAAACATTTATTAACTCACAGTTTTTGTGTGACATGAATTTGGGAGCAGCTTAGCTGAGTGGTCTGGGCTCAGGGTCTCTCATGTGGTTGCAGTCAGGATGTTGGTAGGAGTTTTAGTCCTTTAGGTGTTGACTGTGCTTGGGCGACCTGCTTCCAAAGAGCTAAATCACTTAGCTGTTGGCTGGAGGCCCAAGTTCTTCATCACATGAGCCTCTCCACAGACTTATTGAGGATCCTAATGACATGGCATTCCCCCGAGCAAAAGAACCAAAGGAAAACAATGGAGGCAGTTACAGTGCCTTTTATGATCTGATCTCTGAAGTCATACATCCATCATTGCTTCCACTTTACTCTATTTGTGAGAAACAAGTCACTGAGTCTAGTCCACATTCAAGGGGAGGAGAATTATGTTCCAACACTTGAAAGGAGGAATATCGAAGATTTGATGGACATCACATGATGGAATAGAGTTGGAAATAAATCATGCAAACATACATTAAAGATACATATGCTGATTTCAACTGCTTTCCCCCAAAAGTGTAACTATTGTCCTGACTTCTGTGATTTTTGTTTTCTTGTCTTTCTTTATAATTTTACCACCAATTGTGAACCACTAAACAATACAGATTGTTTTTTTTCTGTTTTTTGAACTTCATGTAAATGGAATTGTATTGTAATGATTCTTTCATGTTTTGCTTCTTTTGTTCATTATATGAATTTCATCCATGTTTTTGCATGTAGCTATATTTTTATCTTTTGTTGTATAAAGGCCATTTATCTTTATCTTTAATAATTCTTTTTGCCTGAAAGATTATACTGTTTGACATTTATATGGCCATACAAATTTCCTTCAGTATTTGCATATTTTTTTCTCATCTATTTAGACATATCTTTGCACTTTAAATGTTTTTCTAACATTTTCATTTTTTTAAATTTTCTTAGTATTTCTAAATAGTCTAATATTTAGTTTTTAAATGAAACATTTATTCCATTTATATTTAATGTGATTTCTGACATATTTGGATTTATTACTACTAATTATTTTGTGCTTTCTATTTGCTCTACCTTTTCTTTCTTTCACTCTCTTTTCTTGACATTTTTTGGATTAATGGAATATTTTTGATCATTTATAATTGTTCCTTGAATTGGTTTGAAAGGTATATTCTGTTTCTATTCTTTTAATAGTTAACCTAGAAATTACAAAAACATGTATTAAAAACTTACCAATAGCTAACATTAACCGATACCTTTACCCTCTTTCTGGCCTGTCCAAGGGCCTTAGAACACTTTAAATCCATTTAACCTCTGATTTATATGTTGGTGTTTTCATATTTTACATTCTAACTTTTCTTTTAATCCCACATAACACTATTATTATAGCTTAAAGTAGTTAATGTTTATTTAGCTTTGTCTGCATAGTACAAGTTTCTGTGCTCTTTATTTATTTGTACACTTGAGTTACTCATCTGGGATAACCTTCCTTCTCCCTTTAGTACAACCTTTGGCATTGCCTTTAGTGAGGCACTGCAAATGGCAATTTTCTTTCCTTCTCTTCTATCTGAAAAGCCTTAACTTTATTCTTGAAAGACATTTTCACTGACTAAAGAATTCTAGCTCAGTGGTTATTTTTTACAAGCATATGTTAACAAATTCTGCTAACTTCTGGCTCCCACTGTTGCTATTGAAAGTCAGTTACTAATCTAGATTTTTCTTTTAAATAGACTAACCTGTTTTTCCCCTCCTCTGGCTGTTTGAAAAATCTTTTATTTATCCCTGGTCTTCTCCAGTTTCACTCTGATGAATCTACATATGAATCTTATTTATCTAATCTTTTAAGGCTTCTTAAAACTATGGGTCAATATCTTTTTATCAAATTTGGAAATTCTTAGCCATTATTTCCTGAATTATTGCCTCTGCCCCATTCTCTCACTCTCCTACTTCTGAGACTCTGATTTGATGTATATTAGATCTTTTCATTTTATCTCCCATGTGTCTTAACTTCTCTTACATTCACCATCTCCATTTCTCTCTTTGCTACATTTATATAGTTCACTAAATCTCTCTTCAACTACATCTAACCTGCTATTATACACATCTGCTGAGTGTTTACTTCAGTTATGTTTTCATTTCTAAATATAATATTTCCTTCTTTTTAGAATCTGTTATGTCTCTTTCTCTTTTTTAACATTCTCCTGTTCCCTGCAGATATTATCAACTTTGCCTTTTTACTCCTTTCAAATGGTAAGCATCACTGTTTTATATTCCATATCTGATAATTCCAATATCTGAAATCTTATAGGTCAGTTTCTGCTCTTCAGATTCTCATTCTCAGAGCTGTGCTTCCTTGTGCACTTGGTTATTTTTTGTCTGAGTTGATTTTTTTGGCAAATTATTTTTGGTAACTCCTTGAGGTCTGGGATAAAATGATCTGTGTTGACTTCTGCCAGCTACCTTAAAGTCATTATAAGTCCAACACCACGTTAAATTAAATACATGACTATGGTTATTCTGTCCATTCAGTTTATGTGGATTCAGGTGTTGCCTCCTTTTAATCCACTCTTCTCACCATCTTCCTCTCCAGGGCCTTCTGAGACATAGCTCTGATGCAGTCTCTCCACATCTCCCAGCCCTTTGCTGGCACTAGGCACCCAGGACTGATTCAAGCTGGCTTTCTCAGCCCCACTATCCCCTCCAGCCTCTCCTGCAGGGTTTCCTATCAGACCCAGGCATTACCTGGATCTTTAGGACCCCTCACTAGGATCATTAGGACCCCACAACCCAGCCTCAAGTTCTTGGCCAGTGGAGTTGACAGGAAGACCAAGTTCCCCCAGTGTTTAAGGAAAAATTCTAACGTTGGCTGCTGCTTCTGCCTTGTAATTGTCTCCCTATAAACCTATGAGGACACTTCAGCCTCTATCCTATAAGAATGTGGACATGACCCCATCTCCCTTCGGGCTCCTAGAGATGAAACAAGTTCTACTTCTTCCTCTACTCTTCCATGAAAGTCCTTTTCTGCTTCCTTCCAGGCGCCCCTGGTGGTAGGCTGTAGGCTGCAGGAGTCTCTGAGAGAGCCTGAAAGACTCTGAAAGTCTTTCTAGTCCCTTCAGCTATAACTTTTGACCTGATGGAGGCCTTCTAGGCCAAGTCAGTCCTGCCTTGGGAGACATAGGAGGCCCCTTCCTAAAGGAGGGAGAATGGTTACCTGAAAGAAGCCGGAGACGGAATGGAGCCTCATGGGCTGTGAAGTTCAAGTTCTAGAATGACTGCACTGACCCCACCATTCATTCATTCATTCATTCCTTCATTCAACAAACAGTTACTGGGGGCTGCTCTGTGCCAGGCACTGGTTGGACACTGGGAGGAAATAGGTAGACATGATATTTTATCTAATGTAGCATATAGTATAGGGGAAGGGCCAACAGACAATAAGACACTGAGCAATCACAAACTGTATGGTCAGGGTTTGGGCCAAACCTCTCCTTCCTGAATCTCAGTTCCTCATCTGTAACTACTATCCACCTCCTGGGGCAGATGGGGTGGTCAAATGAGACCACACATATAAAGTCTCCCACAGGTGACAGGCACTTGAGATATTTTTCAAACTGAGAGTTGAGTCACAAGAATGGGATGCAAAGAACTTAGTGAGTCATGAATAATTTCTTCTACAAAGGAAATGGAATAAAAACATATGCATTATATGTAATAAGGGTATTATTTTGTCAAACTTCTACCTTTGTTAAAAGGGGGTGGGTGTGTGTATACACACTAAGTCATGTGGAAATTTTTTGTTTTGAAGAAAGTTGAAGGCCACTGACCCAGTGGTTCAGAGTAGGGTCTTGGGAGTCACACAGGTTTATGTCAACTTCAACAAGATCTAATATACATCTCACTCCCACCCTATTACATTGTGTGACATGGAGGCTTCCCTTCACCTCTGAGCCTCACCAGCTGCTGTGAGAACTCACGAGACACCGAACGTGGACGAGTTGCTCAGAACAGCACCTGGGGCATCACAGGGCTCCAAAATTATTTCCTGCTCATGTTAGTTTTGTTTATATGTAGCAGGACCTCAAGTAAGAGCAAATTGTCTCTGATTTAAGACATAAATAGAAAGCTATTATTGTCGTTTCTGTTTTTTTTTCTATAACAATAACACTTTTAGGCATTTGCGCACTAGGCAGCAATCCCATTTAATCCTCACAGCAGCTCTGTGAGGTAAATTCTATCATTATTCCCATTTTACAGCTGAGGAAACTGAGATAATGGGAGGTTAAGACTTAAAGTGGGTCTCTCAAGGGGACCATCCAAACTCACACTCCTGCCTCAGCACCAGTAGCATGCCCTGCCTTATTCAGGCACCAAGATCCCTAATAGCTCCAGTTTAAAGCCTTCTGGGCTGGCCCTAGTTCTCCACCACCCTGTCTGCCTGACACTCTGCTCCAGGTTCCCCAGGTATTAGTTTGTCCTCTTGCTGTTACATTCTAGCTGTTTCTTATTTAAAACCCTGGCACCTCAGGGCTCCCAGAAACCGCCTTGACCCTGGCAGCAGCCAGGGATCTGGTCCCAGTTGCCCAGGCAACTGACGGGACTCTGATCTTTGAGGCTGTGGCCTTGTCCTGAATAGCCAGGGGAATGAGGCTCAGCTTCTGCCACAGTCTCCGGGACTGAGAATGCAGCTAAATAGGAGGATTTCCCTTCTGGAGCCCCAGCTCAGGAGATGACCCCTGGCCCGGAAGTGGAGAGCCTCCACAGAGGCCCACTGGGTAGGCCGGAGGTAGCAACATCACTGAAGCAGAGAGCGCAGGCGGCACACCAGCGCAGTGTCAGCCGCCAGCTCTTAGCACATCGATCATCCAGTCCTTAAGACATATTAAAATGGATTTAAAAAGACATTTTGCATTTTCTCTCCTTAACACCCACATTATTGCCACACATCGGCTTTTGTTTTAATTAAAATCGGTTTTGAAATCCTCCATGAAACTTCAGTGGGATTGTTAAAGGCAGCAATTTCCTTATCGGCAGTGCGTCCCCACAACATACTGTAATAGTTATTTTGCAACAAAGCACAAGTCTTATTAATTTAGCTCAATCAAATCAGCGCCACATTAATTTATGGGGCTCTAAAAATCTGGCAGTGCCGCTCTAGATCAAGGAACTTAGGGCAGGCAAGACACCAAGTGGGATGTTTATTTTGTACAATGGTCCCTAACTGCATTTCTGTGATTTAAAAGCTTTCCGAGGCGTGCGATGATAATATTACATGCATATAGAATTGTGCGTTTGCTATGCCTCATTACTCCCCGCAGAGACCCAAAATCATTTGGTATTCAACTCCTACCTAAAATATTTCCTTTTACATACAAATATTTTTTCTACTTTAAATGGCTTCTCTATGTTAAATTTTTTTTTTTTTTTTCTTCCCCAGGGCTGTGAAACAAGATCGTTTCCTACGCCAAGGTTCTATTTTGGTCCAATATTGATCCTTAGTGGTGGATCCTAAGTGGGTAGTTGCCTTTCCTCCATCTTCTTCTCTGGCCAGTCCCTCCAAATATGAAGCAGGTAAAGTTTTCTGTGGGGTCAATTTTGCATTTTCCCCTCGCTTCCAGATTCCTGCTTCCTGGTTTACTTTTACTGATGTCTTCTTCAGAGACTAGGAATGCTTCTCTCACTCATGTCTTAATAACAAAGCTTCGCAATAACACTTAGAACGACCTGCCAGGAGATACAGCTTGGCAGCTAGCAGATTTGAAAGGCAGTTTGGGATGGGGAATGGTAGCAGATATGGGGTGGAAATGGGGGAGGGGTCGGTGCTCAGAGAGAGCAAGTGACTTGCTTGAGGTCACGCGGGTTACAAAGAGTGTTGGACTCAGATCTTGTAAGCCCCAATTCTCCCATTAGTAGAATGAGAACCATAAGAATTGGAGGGAGGTCACACACATGAAGGGCCAAGCACAAGGCCTGGCACACGTGGGCGCTCAGCTATATTATATACAGTATGATCACATTGCTCTTCCTCAGCAAGTTCAGGCCCAGTTTTTCAAGAGCCTGACCCTGAACTGCAAAGCTGGACTATGCTCTGGTGCAAACAAGAACAACTGGCATCTCAAATGATACACCTGCAGAGCTTCTCCAGTGCACAAAGATGCTTCCATCTGCTCCAGGAGGGCACATGCCTTCTCTGGGGATATAGACTGGGCACTGAAATATTATGTATGTATTAACTAATGGACTCAACATAACCTGTCTGAGGATAGGCAGGCATGAAACCCCATTTAACGGATGAGAAAAACTGAAATTAACAGAGTTTCAGTGACTGCCCTAGGGTCACACAGTCAATAGCAGAGGAGCAATTCCAACCCTGGGCTATCAATTCCAAGGTCACTGCCCTTTCTAGCACACTGACCACCTCTGGCACCCTTGCCAATCCATCAGAGCTCAGGGAGACAGTGGCTGAGGTTTGGGTTGGAAGCATATTTCCTGTTGGTGGTATGAGCAGCTGCTGGTGTGACAGCATTTAAGAGGCCCCAGAAAGCATCCCTTGCTCCCTTATTGACTGTGGCCAAGCCTTAGAATTGTTGTCTGGGTTAAGTCTTGCCTTTTCCCCACATACATCTTTATTTATTTTAATGATGTAAGCCACACTATCCGTGAATGTTCCTCCTCTGTCCTGTTAGTGAGAATGAGTTTAGTCTAGATAGCAGGAGAGCTCTCAGTACTCGGCAGGGGCCTTTGTGTTAGGGGTGGATATTCTGATGTGTGTGACTCCCAGATGCCATCACATCTTTAGTGTTGATGACGTGGGACTCACTAACTCCAAAAACAGTCCACACCATTGTTAGACAATGCTCTTATTTGAAATTCACCTTTCCTATGTGGAACCTAGCATCTTCAGTAAAGCATCATCACTTCATTATAAATGGCCAGCATGCTCTCTGATCTCCCCAATGCCAGGAAATTCCAGAGCCACCTAGAGATGGCAGGTGTGACAGCTATGCCAAGCGCCAACTCAAAACCACATAGTAGAGGCCAAGAAAGCTGTCTCTGTGATCCTGGACAAGCGTGGTTCCAACTACTGGGAGGGCAGAGAAGCAGAGGTGAAGTTACAAGAAGACAGGGGGCGTGTTCCAGGCCTAGGGCAGATGCAGCATTTTGCCATGCTAGGGGTCATGAGGCCTCTAGTGAGAGATGGAGCCAGAAAAGTTGCAAGCCAAGGGCCTCAATTCTAAGCCAATCCAAACCCTTTGACCAAGTTCCAGAAAATGACCACGAAATTGTAAAAGTGAGGTGTGAGCTAAGAACCCGCTAGAGAAAATTTCACAGGAGGCTTCACAACAGACTGTGATATTAAGACCAAAAGCTTCACTGTCGACTTAATTCAACAAGTACTTTGGGAAGCCTGCTGTGTGCTCAGCACTGGGTGGGCTCTGAAAAGAAGCAGCAGAAAGCATGCCATCAGCCATGAGTTTGCAGGCTTTAGGTCTTTACCCTTAGTCATGGTGAGAGAGTCAGTCCCCATTTCCTGCCACATTTGATTTCTCCTTACTCAAGTTTGTGCTGGCTTTTGGTGCTGGATCCATTAGAAAATGGAAATGTTTCTGAAGGAGGCTGCTCTTTGGACATCCTAGCTCAGCCTCTGCAAATAAATGCTAAGCCTGGCAAGACCAGGTCCTATGGTTGAACCAGTCAGGAGGCATCCATTGACAGAAAAGAGGCAGCAACTTGCTTGGTTTCAAAATGGCTTCTCTCAGATAACGCTGAGCTAGGTCACAGAGTGTCTTTCAGTGAATTAGAAGAAGGTGCCGCCATCTTGGGGTACAGACAAGTCCACAGGACCTCAGATTGGCATGTGGATCACAAGATGGACTTCAGCATTCATGGCCTCCTGGCTGGGCACACTTGAGCAGTGAACATGTACAATTGTAGTTGGTAGCTCTGCTCCAGTCCCCAAACCCTTTTCAGTCACTATCTGTGAGAGGATGCCGGCCCAGACTCCCCCTAGACAAATGGATTACCTCAGATCTAACCCAAGACCCCCCACAAAAATGAAAAAAGGTGTGCCTTAACATTCCCACCCACACACAACCAGCTTGCTCAGAAACCCAGCATCGCACACACGGCCTCGTCTATCATTCCATCATTCCTTTTGTGGAGGGACAGGTGGACATGGCGGGAGGAGGGGAAAAGAGCCCTGAAACTCCTTTCTGCAGACGGTGCCAAGCCTTCCCCTCTTCTTGCTGCTCTTTAAGAAGGCTTTCTAAAGAAGAGGAACCTTCCGTGGGAGCAGATGGCGGATAAGTAGGAATGGTAAATAGTTTTAATTACTGCATAATGTAAGTGAGACAATAAAGGGGAGACAGTGGAAGCAAGCTGCTGCCGCCGAGGCCCTGAAACTGTTGTGGGGCCCAATTTGTCTGGCATGTGCTGTTCTCAGTCTTGGGAGGGCTTTAAAGAGAACGCCGAAAATATTAATTGCCCGCCTCACTGGCCCATCCATCTTCACAACCGAGTAACACGCTTTTTTAATTTCAGGGGAATCGTTTTCAAATGGGAATCATGCAAATGAGTATTTTAGCTATTCATTTGTTTTACTGCGAGCGCTTTGTGAGCAAATGGCCTACAGCTTGCAATGAATTAAAAGACATGGGCACTGGAGACCGATTTTTAATACAAAGTCTTGACTCGGAGACGACCCCGACCAGCAGCACAGAAAATGTTGGCATAGCAACTTTGGGCATTTTCATGCAAATTGGCTTCTATATAGATGATACGAATGCAATGTTTTCCTTCAACTAATCATCATAAAATTAGTTTCACTATATTTAAATGCCTCCACTTAATGCATTATATCCATATGCATGAAATTGCCTCCGCTAATGCAGTACATAAAATGCCAAAGATACAATGAATAGCCAAATTGCAAGCAGTTATGTTATCTCCCATAAAAATGATGCCCCTCCCCCGTCTTCTTTTTTTGTGTGTGTGAGTGTGGGTGTTATTGAATGTGTGGACGCCAAAGGCATCTATTACAAATTGCTATTAACACATGCACAGACACACACACACACACACACACACACACACACACACACACACACACACACATCCTAAAGTCCCCTTCAGTTAAGTAACGTTAAGGTTGTAACACAATCTAACAAAAGCCAGACAAGTCAGGGGCTGGGCTGATGGTGCTCACCTGCGCTGGGCAACCTCCCCTCACAGAGAGTGCATAGCCAGAGGAGATAGCAGAGCAAAGAGCACCTGCCTGGCTTTGGAATTAGCTGCATTAGGGGGAGTGGTTTCGTGTCCCCTCCCCAGGCCTTGATTTGGGAGGACCAAGAAAGATGCATCTGAGCTACCTAGGGTCCAATAACCCAACTGAAATAATCAAAGGTGGAGCCACGATTGGTGAGAACAACCCCTGAAGATTGGCCCTGGCAGTCTGGAGAGATGAGAACTCTGGAGAAACATGATCAAAGTCAATACCTGAGAAAGGGAATGTCCATGGAACCCCTCCATTCTGGAGGCAGTGCTTGGCTTTATTTGTCTTCCATGTCATGTCATCTTTACAAACAACAGTGAAAATGTCTACAAAACCATCACTGGTCTTGTGGACTATGAAATGAGTCTCAAAGGAATTGAAGAACATGTTCAAGGTCATGTGACCAGGAAGCAGCAGAGGAGGGATTTAAACTCAGCTCTCTGATTTCAAAGCTGCACTTTTTCCTGTGCCAGGTTGACCTCTGCAAGTGACATTGAGTAACAGCAGGAATGGGTTCCATTAGGAACCTCTTTTTGCTCCAAGAAGAGCTGTCCTCTCTCCAGCAAGGCAGGGGCTATGAGGGTAGCAGGAGATAATGGTTTTGTGAGTCTTTCCTTTAACATTTAGGTTTGATTCTCTCAATTCACTCTCTGGGCCTCTATGTCCTCCAATCCTGCCAAAGAAGTCAAGGTTTTTCTCTGCTTCAGCCTTGGTGGATTTTAAATTTGGCTTAAACATACAGGTGCTATTTGTGTGCAGGATAGGAGTTAATAGGGAGAGAAAAAAAAACAGGTGAACTTGAGAAAATACAAGTCCTTCCTTTCTACCTGAAGATGGAGTTCTATTTCAGGAACTCTCCAATTTTTATTCCTTGGAGGACTTTGTGTTTGGCTTAAATAGAGGTGCATTTCCTCGCAAGAATTCATGAGGTAGCTATGGAAACAGTATGGCAGTTCCTCAAAAAATTAAAAATACAATTACCATATGATCCAGCAAATTCACTTTTGAGTGTACACCTAAAAGAAATTAAAGCAGGGACTCAAACAGATATTGATTGGCCTGTGTTCATGGCACCATTACTTATGACAGCCAAGATGTGGGTAGAATCCGGCCAACTGTCCATCGGGGGATGAATAGATAAACAAAATGTGATATATACATAGGATGGAATATTATTCAGCCTTAAAAAGGAAGGAAATTCTGACACATGCTACAATATGGCTGAATCTTGTGGACATTATGCTGAGCAAAATAAGCAAGTCACAAAAAGACAAATGCTATATGATTACACTTAAATGAAGTACCTAAGAGTAGTCAAATTCATAGAGACAGAAAGTAGAATGGTGCTTGCCAGAGGCTAAAAGAAGGGGGAATGGGGAGTTAGTGTTTGAAAGTACTAAGTTTCAGTTTGGGAAGATGAAAAGAGTTCTGGAGACGGATGGTAGTGATGGTTGCACAAAAACATGAATGTACTTAATATTACTTAAAAATGGTTAAAGTGGTACATTTTTATCATAGTTAAAAATTAAAGAAAAAGAAGAGAACGTATGAGATAGGAAGATGTCTTCCCCAAGATCCCAAGCATGTCACAGAATTCAGGGGACAAACTCTCTGGGCAGCTTAAGAGGTGAGAATAGCTCCTTCTGATTGTTGAGGACTGGGCACCTCTCAAGAAGCAGTTCTGTGTTCAATACAGACAGCCTCACTGATGTAAATGAAGTGCTAAAGTGAGAGAGACCCCTAAGGGTCAGGATTAGCTGAGGTCTAGGGCATAGAGCAGTAACTCCTCCAGTCTCATTAAATTGATTCATTTTCATTTCCTTCTAAATTTCCCTTTCTCATCTTCTATCTTGTCTGAACAACCCATTTCCAACATACAAATACTCCTATTAAATTTTTTTCCTTTGGTCTTTTTTCTTAGTTCCCCCTCACAAGTGGTCAACTCACCGCCTAGGATTGTTTTTGGCTACTGTGACTTACAAACACTAACGTAAGTTGGCATGCTCTCCTGCAAATTGTATGATTTATCTTATACATTGATATCCTCACCGATCCTTTTCCTTAATTGGACCTGTGATTCCAATAGCAGCCACCAGGTGACATGTTTTGGAAAACCTAACCTCTATCAATTATGGCAAATACTGCCTCTGGTGGCTGTAGTGAGATTTGCAGGCTGCAGGGAGATTTGTAGTGAGATTTAATGCCTCCGTGACAATTAACCAGGACTTAGAGGACACACCTATATTAAAAAGCCAGCCCTGTTCAGTAACTCCAAGTGCTCTTGCCCCACAGCTCCAGCTGCTGTCATGTTCCCTCTTGTACCTTTAGCTCCAGGAGAACCAGTGCTATGTCTTCTCGTGTATAACCTGCCTCTAGTAAAAGACGTAGCAGTGCTGGACAGGCCATTCTCTCCTATGGCCTCAGTCTGGAGGTGAGACCAAACATTCCAGCTCACTCTGTTTTACCATCTTTTCCAGATTCTGTTTCGAAATCACTCTCTCACAGAAAACCTCTCCTGGTTTTGTTCCTAGCATCCCCTCCCTGATGCAGCTTCCTTTGCTTCTTTCTTCCATGTCTGCTGTGTGGGGAGCTGGGTCTCCTGCTGAAACGGAATCTGAAATCCTTGACCTCCAAAGTTGTTGCTTTCCTTTGTAGAACTTTCTTTTGCAGCTGACAGTTTATAAGCAGTTAGAAAAAGATGAAATGGTGACTGCTAGGAATTAGTAGAGATTCGCTAAGAAAAGTCATGCCAAATTCACCCAGTTTTCCTTCTGATGGAATACTGTATACATAACACATTTTGACTTTGCAAAGCATTTTGTAAGTCTCTCTTCTAAGCCCTGTGAACAAAATGGAAAGATGGGACAAGACGAGGGTTTAGCTATGCAGATTCACATCAACTTCACACAAATAATATGGAGTAATTGATTGGAAGGAGATTACTGGGGAAGTGCCGCAGGACCCAGCTTTATTTCTATTCTAGGCTGCATTTCACTGCCTTGAATGAAAATTCTCAAAGCAGACTTTCTGCATTTCTGAGCATCGCACAAGCACTTGAATGACAAAATAGAGATTGCAAAATATAGGCTACCAAAAATAGGATGAATGAAATAAAGTAGAATTTAGCAGACAAAAAAAAAAATGTAGTTTCCCATTTATGTTCAGTCAGTTAGCCGAGCATATAAGATGGGGAATGCTTGGCTTGACAGTGTGTTCTTATTTAAAATTCCTGGGGTTTTAATCACCCATAAACTGATTCCCCAATAAAGGTAAGGCATGACTGCTAAAAGAACGAATGCCAGCTTAGATGGTATTGATGCAAGTGTGCACTTAAGATGGTGATGGTGTTAAATCCACTGAGGGCACTGGGATGAGTGACCAAGGTCATCAGGATAGCACAGTCATTTGATATGAGTAATGTTTGAGCTGCAGAAGGAAACAGGAGCAGATCTAGTCCCTGGGGGATAATTCTAAGGAAAGGTTTCCTTTTACTTTTTAGCCCCAATATCTACTTTAGCACCTGAGAGAAGAGAAGGTGTTGTTCATGTTTGTCAAAAGAATGAATGCATGAATGATTGGAGGGGTCAGGCAACTCTCTGTGAACATTGGAAGGGCTTTCACATAAAAGAGGAAGCCAGTATCCAACTCTGATGGGATCCTGGGGTATCTTTGGTATCCTGAACCTTCTTTACCTGTGAGCCCACCCATGAACCTATCCATGAAAGTCCATTCCTAGGGCTCCAATTATAAGTAATTTACATGCCCTATAGTAGAAGGAGACATCCATTTCTGGATTCAAATTAAATTCTCTGCACCTCTTTCTCTAACTGCCGAATGGAAGTAAAACTACTGTCTCCTTTATAAGGTTGTGAGGATTCAAACAAATAGCATATATAAGAAATGTAGCACATAATAAGGGCTCCAAAAAATTGTAGAATGAATGAATTTCCTCTGAACACTTCTCATGCACCCTGGTCACTCATGCACCTCAGGGTCATTGATAAAAAAGAAATACACCTCTGCCCACTAAATTCTGCTCTTTCTTTGGGTATAGAGTCTTCCCTCCTATATGAAGAAACTCCCTGACCACAGCCAGCCATGAGTCTTCCTGCCTCTTCTGGTTCCCAAACTCACTGTATGTTCCACACCTTGTTCCTTGATTCCCCTTTGGGGAACAAGAGGGCATCTGCAAGAACGGCCTCTGGGTCTGCCCTCGCTGCCTCTCAGATTGACATTCCAGTTTTGTGAGCTAGACTGGGCAGTGTGAAGTGGGGAATAGCACCCTAACCAGGAACTCTAGACACCTGGACTCTAGTCCTAGTTGCTAGAAAACTGAGCAATTCCCTCTCTAGGCCTCACAGAAGGTTCTCTGCACTGTCCCTCACATGTGGTGATTCTCTGGAATGCACCAGCTCCATGACATTCTCAGTAACTACAAGATAAAGATGGGTCCCTGGCAGCCATTTTTATCTTGCAAGGAAGACTCCGGTGCCTGGCGACAATGATATACTGCCTCATCTCATAATATTTGTCCAAGTATTTTCTTACCTGCTGAGAAGTTTTGGTTCTTCAGGCCCCTTCAGGATACACTGGTGGCCCATGTCAGGATGTTCCCTGAGACCCCCTGAACCTCTTGTTTTTTTTTTCTCAAAAGTAGAAGCCTGTAATTGGGATCCTCTAATCCCTGGGGGTCTCGGGGAACATTTTTCCCCATCTGAGTTTCATTTTCTCCATCTATAAAACAGAAGGATTCAGGTAGAGGAGCTCTGAGGTCCCTATCAGCAACAATATCAAAACTATTCATTTTAGTGTGGTCATACCCCCTACAATTGAGGCAGAAATATCAGAATAAGATCAAGGGTTAATAAACAAAGCTTATTAAATGGAACCCTCAAACAATTATTCTTCCAATCTTAATCAAGAGACCCAAATAATCTGGCTTCTCAATTTGCTCCAGCAATTTCCTTGAATTTCTGCTGTTGATTAGTTCGGGTAGCCAGTTAATGGAGTCTGGCACACCAAACCTATTCATTTTGTTTTCTTAGAGGCAGGCTCCATCTTGGAAATCAGAACCAGGAGGTAATGGCTTTTGATGTATTGTCAATGAGAGAGTCAGGGAGTTTTCACACAGTGTCATGACCGCCTGAGATCCCGCAAGGATGATGACATTGAGAATGAGGATGGTGAAGGATGTCCCAGACAGAGGGAGCCCAGCCATCATTGGGCATGGGGTGGGTATGTGGCAAGACAGGACTGGTAGTGGCAGAGCCCTCAGGTAAGCTGGTTGGGATCTGGGGTATCCAGTGGTGTCCTTTGGTGGGAGCAGAGAGGTCAATAATGGGAATTTCCAATTGGGTACTGAGAGGAAGCAGAAGTCCTAATTCCAGAGACCAAGTGTCAGAGGTAGGAGCAAAGGCTCAGGACTTGACTGGTTCAGAGTATGTCCATTCATTCGACAATGTTTATTGAGGAACTCCTATATGCCAACCGCTGCTCAAGAAACTGGGGAGATAGCCATGAAACAAGACAGAAGAGCCTTGCCTACATGGAACTAATTCCAGTGGAGAAAGCAAATAACGAACAAATAATTATATAACCTAATGTCATGTAGTGATTGATAAGGGCCATAAAAAATGATGAAGGATAAAAGGAATAAAGAGTGATGGGAGCTGCTGTTTTAGACAAGGTGGTTGGGAAATGTTTCTCTGAGGAGTAAAGACCTGAATGAAGCAGGGAGTGAGCCATGTGAATATCAAATGAATCTCACCTAAAGCTGCTCTTGTCATCATGAGTGACAGAGCTACTAGGGTTGCATTCAAGATCTGAGTGTCAGAAAATCCAGATAATCATGGCTTGAACAAAGAGCATTAATTTAACTCACTGAAAAAGGTGAGGAGTAGGCACCCAGGGCTGGAACAGAGGGTTAAAGAGGCGCTCGGGGCCCAGGCTCCTCTTCTCTTTCTGTTCTACTATCCTTAGTGCTCTTGTCCTCAAGGTCATGAAACAGCTGCCCACCTCCAGGGGCAGAGGGCAACTTCAAGACACAAAAGAAGAAGAGGAACAGACACGCAGGCCAAAGAGACATCAGCTGAGTCTGTTTCTGTAAGGCCCACCCAATGACTTTTGCTATGTCTTAATGGCCAGAACTGGGTCACGTGGCCACCTCAGTACCAGGCACTGGAAGAGAGGAGGAGGCTGTGTGTGGGGACTAGGTCAATACCATCCACTGAGGGTCATTTATTAGGGCCTCCCCTCTCGTAGGGCGCCTCTGCTCTGGCTTTCACACTGGGTCATCTGAAACCCTTCTCTCCTCTGATGAGTAATAGCCTTGTAGGGAATTAGAACAACCCAGTTCCTGCTCTAGCTCTGCCACAAACCTGCTGTGTGACCTCAGGTCAATTGCTTCTGGTCTCTGTGTCTTGCTGGAGCAATTATGAGACCGCTCTCTGCTTTAATGGTCTAAGGTTCCAAGTGCTACCCCCATCTCAGCCACTACAAAGTCTGCCACCTAGAGACCCTAAGTACCCAGCTGGGGCCTGGAGGAGCACACAGAATGATCACTTTACCAAAGAGGACACAAACTCTAAGAGGCGGCCCCAGCCAGCAGGGCCAGAATGGGGGTTAGGAAAGTGAAGTACTCGCCTATGAGAACACAGTTTAAGGGCGCACCAAAAAACACAGTAATCAAGATACATAATATTGTCATGCAATTTTTCCAAAAATAAAAATTAATGCCAAAAAGAATCCATGATGAACAAGATATCAGAATTTTAAATGGTAACAAGATCAATATTACTGATTTTTCCTTTTGGTTCAGACTCCAATATAGCTCAGTACCATATGGCATTGTTACTGACCCTGTCTTTACTTAAAATATTGAAATTTTATTTATCATCAATTTTTTGCATTAATTTTAATTTATAAAACATATTGCATAAAATATTATTTGATTGCTGAGTATTTTGGTGCTCATTTAAATTCTGCATCTTGCTTAAATGCCTCACCCATCTTACCCGGTCCCAGTCCTGCCGGCTGGAGGCCTGCAGGAAGCCCCTCGCTGGACAGCGGCCAACCTGCCTAGCCAGGCAGGCAGGCACTTACCATGTCTGGAGACCTCAGGGTCACACAGTGGACACATGTAATTTTTAGCTCTGTCCCATAAAGTGTTTGGATTAAAGACCCTAGTATTCCTTTAATAAGAAAAACAGGCTGTAGCCATTAAAAATTTAGTCCCACAGATTCGTAGCTCTTCTCTAAAGTGCTGTATTTATTTAATTATAGTTAATTTGGGCCATATCCTCTCTTGGGACTCCCAGCACCTGCCTTCATACTCCTGAGGAGTTTGTCACTAGGACCATGCTATTTGCACAAAATCCCTCCGCCTGTGGCTCCCCTGGCCCACTGGCTCACAGGGAGATAAACACCTTAGCCTCATTACTCAGATGGCTAATTGCGAACTGATTTAATTAAAGTATACAGATATTTCCCCAAGTTAGTTACATTTCATATCACTCCATTAGGAGTAATTGGCTGGAATGAGGAGCCGCAGAGAGGGAGGTTGGCCAGGTGGGTGGGGAGCTGAAAGCCCCCTCAGTCTGTGCAAGGCTTGCTGCCTATTGGGTTGGTATGCAGGCATTCTTGATAGTACAGGGTCACCAGGAGACCCACCTCGACACAGTAGCTTACTGGGATGTCCTTGGGTCCTTTTAATCACATGCACTGAATTACTTGCTCACAGGCTGGGTTGGGAACCTGGGTTTCCAGCCCACTCCAACACTTACAAGCGCTGTGACCTGGAGCAGTCACTTCATTTAGCTGAGCCTTGGCTTCTCCCTCTGTAAAATGGAAATAATAGTAATATCTGTCTCAAATGGTTAGTACCAGATTAGATGGGACAAGCCTGAAAAGCCTTTAGCATAGTACCAGGCACATAATTAATGCTTGAAAAATAATCATAACATTCTTATTTGTGAACAGAAATGAAGCAGTATAGACAGTTGAAGGAGCATCTTTCTCAGAGTCAGAAATTTCAAGGTCTGGTCTCAGGTATGCGCCTAACTTTCTGTGCAGTCTTGGGCAACTTGCTTCATTCCCTAGGCCTTAGTTTACTCACCTGGCAAATTAGGGGAAGGGAGATAAAGAGACTGAGGTTGGCCCACCCTATATCCATTCTCTCTTCTTTCCTTACTAGCATGGCCCTGATTGGGACAGCAACGTCCACATTCCCCAACCTCCCTAACAGATAGGGCTCACCCTATGACCAATTCTGGTCAATGAGATGAAAGCTAACATCATTTCTCTCTTGGTTTGGGTTCCCAAGAAGTCTTCTTTGAAAGGGAGCTGATTTAGCCGACAGGCACCCCTTCCATCCCTCCCCTTAACTTCTTTCTCCCAAACAGGATGTGAGCATGATGTTTAGAGCTCCACTGGCCATCTTGGGAATGTGAGGTAACCTTAAAGGTGGAAGGCACTTGCAGAGCCACTTGGCCAAGCAGAAAGATAGGAAATTCCAGAGCCTTGGATGACATCTTAGAGTTGTTGCCCCAGCTCTGACCACCTTGGATTCCACAAGCAAAAACCTGGCCTCTTCTCGTGTGCTTGGGTTTTTGTTGGGGGTGGTGAGTTTGTTTGTTTGTTTGTATGTTTGTTTGTTTCATTAAGCTTTACCTTTTGGGGTCATGGTTAGTTGTTGCCAAATAGAATCCCTAACTGACACAGGTTTTCCTGCTGCATCAGAATATTATAAACTTGATCCCTGATTTGGTCCAAACTGCCTGCCCATCCTTTTTCTATACCTGAAGAGACCCCTCTCTCAGCCTGTAGCAATGTCACCCCCCACCCTCACCCCGACTCTAGCCAAAATCTTCTCACCTAGTTAAATGTCTTCACTATGGAGCCAAGATCCCCATATTTCTAACCTGTAAGTCTCAAAACTCAAAGAGGTAAGAAGTAGTCCCCTCTCACAGAGAAATCAGGCCCCTGATCTACATACTTTCCAAGTACCTTCACAGCCAGTCAATTTGTTGATTGCCCATAGCAAGGTCGACAGACTTGGGAGCAGGTTTATTTATGACAGCTCTGGTGTAGTGGAAAATGGGAAGATTCACTGCTGAAATATCTGGTTTTAATTCCTGTTCTGTCCTGTACTGATGGTTTGACTGCTATAGATTGAATGTTTGTGTCCCCAGAAATTCATATGTTGAACTCCTAGTGCCTAATGTTTTGATATTAGGAGGTAAGGCCTTTGGGAGGTGATTAAGTCATGAGGGCAGAACCCCCTAAATAGGATTAGTGCCCTTATGAAAGAAGTCTCAGAGAGCTCCATTGCCCCTTCCGCCTTGTAAGGTTACAGTAAAAAGACAGCCATCTGTGAGGAAGTGAGCTCTCACCAGACACTTAACCTGCTAGCACCTTGATCTTAGACTTTCCAGCCACTAGATCTGTGAGAAATAGATTTCTGTTGTTCATAAGCCACACCATCTATGATATTTTGTTACAGCAGCGCAGATGGACTAAGACAGTTACCTTTGGAAAGTATCTAAGTTTCTCTGGATTTTGTTTTTTCTCATCTGTAAAGTACGCATAATAATACCAAACCCATTCTATAGGGGATGGGGTGAGGAAATGAGATGTATGTGAAATGCACTGTAAATCAAAAAGCACACTTCACTCACCAGGAATTGTTATTGCCAGAGACCATTTTTTGAGCCAATCTGCAAGTCTTTTCTGAGCCTATTCTCTGAGCCCAGTCCTATAGGCAAGGTGGACGGTCAGAGAGGGTAAGTCATTTGTCTAAGGTTCCACAGCTAAAGAGTAAAGGTTCTGGGATTTGAGTCCAAAGATGACCATGGCCTCACTACACAGAAGTGAAGAGCTGTGGCCAAGGGTCAAATCCAGCCACCCCCTAATTTTATAAAAAGTCTTATTGGATGACAGGTACAGTCTTTTATTTATACCTTGTCTAGGACTGCTTTACACTACAGGAGCAGAATTGAATAGTTGCAACAGAGATTGTGTGGCTCACAAAACTTAAAATATTTCCTATCTGGCTTATTCCAGCAAAAGTTTTCTGAACCTGATGTACAGCATCTAGTCTATTTGCCCATCGTCTAGCCAGCAGTGAGCATCTCTTGCATGCTTGACACTGTGCCGGGCACTGGTGATTCAGAGACAAATTGGTTGTGGACCTGCTGCTTCCCTGAGTCCCAGAGAAGCTGGCCCCACTTCACAGATGAGGAGACTGACATCTGGAACCACTAAGCATCCCCAGATCCCCTCCCCCACCTCCAGAGATTTGTGGTTGAAATGGACCACAATCCAGTCTGGCACCTCATTCTGTCCCATTTCACATCATGGGAACTCTGCAGCCTCCATCGGAAGGGCCCCCAGGTTCACAACAGGACCCCAAAAGGGGAAAAGGATGGAGAAGGTAGAGAGAATCAGTCTCTCTTTCCCTCTGTCTTTTTCAGTCTACTCCATCAATTCTCACTTATTGGGAAGCCAGTAAATTGCAGTATATCACTGGGAATGAAACACAATAATACCGATGAGCACTAATTTATGCACAGCTACCAAGCACTATATATGCGCTAAGGACATTAGATACCTTTCTCCTTTTAATCTTACAGTGACACGGACAGGTGGGTGTTATAATTTCACAGGGATTAAATGACTTTTCCAAGGCCTCGAAGGTCACAGAACTAGGAAAGAGTAGACCCAGAATTAGAACCCAGGTCTGTCTGATTCTGATTTCCAGATAGTATGCCCTCTCATCTTTGTGTTCAGGCATTTGGGGTTGGGGACTATAGGACCGGGTTTGCTCACGTGAAAAAAATTATGCAGAAGGAAAAGTTTGTTCCTAGGGCTCTCAGTCATACTATTCTGGGAGTTTTGACCCTCAACCTTGAACTCTCCTGCTTCCCTCCATCTCTCTCACGTCATTTCTACATCCTGAGGTACCAATGACCAAGAACTAGGCCCCTTTTAGGAGCTCTGCTCTTGAAAGGGGATTAACTAACTACAAAGATATCTCATTTTAAGAATGGAAATGCAGTGCTTTGCTGGTCAGGCACAGGGGGCAAAGCTTTCCTGGGTCCCTGAAGCTACATCCTAGATATATACTCTGCAATTTCTTATAAGGCAGACCTCAGGTGTAAAGCCTCAGGAAGGCCACAGGGGTGTCAAGAACTAGGGTTCTGGTTTCCCCCTACCTCCAAGACCTTGGCCAAGTCCTTCTACTTCTATGAACCTCAGATTCTTCTTCTAAAACAAAAGAATGTTGAGTTAGTGAGTGTTTGCATCCCAGATGGTGCGGCCTACCCACAAACTGGGGATGGAGAGAGGAGCTGGCTTTCAAAGCTGCTACAGGTGACAGTATTAGAAGAGGAACAGGCTCTAGGTGGTAACCTGGTCTCCCAGGTCCCATCATCATCCTTGCCCAAGCATCCTCCCTCCCTACCCTTAGGCTGCAGACTTGGGCCATCCTTCTCAAGACACAGAAGTAGTCCAGGAAAATCCTTGGGGAAATGGCGGCTCACAAACCTGGTTTTCTCCCTCTCTTCTCCTTCCTCCATCAACAGAAGACCCCTCCACTCAACAAACAGGCTGGGAATGGGCCCTGCATGGCAGGTCTGACCCCACAGCCCCCATGACCTCCTGCTCCTTCCAGATCAGATCAAAGTACCTAGTGGCTCACCTTGCTCACCCCTCAAAGCCCAAGAGCCCTTCCAGCTCCTCTGCCCCCAGACACCTTGCTGGTGTATTTACTTAAAGCTGAATGCTATATCTGGAAGTTCATTAATTTTTTGTGGGTGCCAAAATGCGGATCATTTGTGCTTATCCTCAACTAAATAAGTAAGGTCATAAGAGGTAATGCCATGGGTAGTGGAATGTAAACAAACACATTCTACCTCAATAAACATGCTAATTTCCAGCTATAATATTCACAAGTAAAAGATCCATCACGCCGACCCTATTTGGCAAAGGCAGCGGGCCTCATCCGTCAACGAGGGAGGCTCCCGCCAGTTCGCTGCGGGAGGGAAATAGTACAACTTAACTTGCTTGATGATGCCCTCGGGGGGAAACATGAGCCTCATAAATGAGTCTGGAAATGTGATAAAAGGATAATCTTGCATAAATGAGCCTATATCATCATTACCTGCACCGACCAAGGCCAGGCGCAGGCTTTGAGTGATGGAGTCACATTTCATATAAATTAAGGCCGAGGAGTCGATGCACCAGGCCAGCGGGAGCTCTCCGTCCTTGCCGTGTCCCACTGGCCACTCTCGCCTGAGGCTGCCAAACAGGAGTGGTGTGAGGCCGAGTGGAGGCTTCAGCCCCGACTGTGGTTGGGGTGCCGGGGTGGGAAGAGCGAGGGCAGCCCGGGCCCTACCCGAACACGAGCACAGCCTTGGCAAAAAGGGTAACATCAGAGGGGTCTTGGCCGCCTCACAGAAAAATTAAGGAATCTACTATTTTATTAAGTCAATACTATTTATTGGTCACATATTAAATGTCAAGACACTCAGATAAGCACTCAGAAAATCAAAATAAGATGAAGCCCTTGCTTTAAGAATTCACAGTGGGCCCAAGGAGGCAAAGCAAGTCCTCACAGCCTGCTTGGTCTGCGATCAAGTGTAGAAGGTGCTCAGAGGATGGAAAGACTCCCTGGGCCTGGGTATGGCAGTGAAGGTCAGGTCCACCAGTGCATTAGAAACAACTGGCTCCTTCCTCTCCTCTTGGCCCTCTCAGGCCCCTCCCCATCCTGAAGGCCCTCTAAATGATACTGGCCCTGCCCCCACCCATAGGCCTGCAGTTTCTGCTGAGTTCCTTTGTCCCTGCCTGTGAGTCCCTTTAGCGAAAGACAGAAAGATGGATGCCAAATTCATAGAACGTCTACACCATCAGGGAAAAGACCTGGTGGAGACCCGGATGCCCCTTCTGACCCTTCCTTGCCCCACCTGTGCCTCATCGCTTGCGTGCTGACAGCTGCAGCTCACAACCACCCTCTTCTGCAGAGGTCTGCCTCTGGCAGAAAAGGAGGTTATCCTCTGATATCAGACTAGGTGACTGAAGGTGTCAGGGGTCATGCTCTAAGGTACAGTTCCCACCCAGTGCTCCCTGTGGATCAGGCTGAGGCTAGACTCCAGCTGAGACCACGGCCTTGCTGCCCCAAACTCCTTCCCTCACTAGGCACTCCTGAGAGCACCCCCTGCCCCCGCAATTAACCCCATGCATCTAAATCTCATCTCAGGCTCTCCTTTTAGGGAGCCTGACCTAGGCACCCAATTTTCTCTTTTGGGACCCAACTCTTGCGTGCTGCCTCAAAGGCAGACATGGAAACAGGCCATCACAGAGTAGTGTGGTGGGGGCAGTACCCCCGTTAAGACCAATCTGCTGAAGGGCCCAGAGAGGGAGCAGCTAAATATGCCTCAGGGGATTGGGGGGGGGGGTGCCTCAGAGAAGGGGTGCCTATCTTCTTTGGGCTGGGGCCTGTGACTTCCAGGCGGGGGAGGTGGGAAGGGTGTTCTAGGCAGTGGGAACAGCATGCCCTTTAATTTCCCAAGTACTTTCATATATCACTTCAGAGCAAATAGAATACGAGGTATAAAGTAGAAAGGGCTTCCTTTAAGTGCCCCGGAACCTTCACCAGGGTTGAGGTGTGGCCAGGCCCTCCTCCTGCAATAAATGCTTGCTACAAAAATGAGTGGATGTATATAAGCGACTAAGCAAAATCATTGTGAATATTCCTCCAGGGAACAACATTTTATCTATTTTGTCATTTTTCCTGTGGTGCCTGATCCCTCTCTACATCAGAAAATTCTTTACATCAGGGACTGTGGCCTGGGCATCGGGGTATCTCCATGAAGGCCCTCTAAAGGATACTGGCCCTGCCCCCACCCAATTCTCTGCTCTTTGCAGAGAATTGATGCTCAGTATATATTTGTTCCATGGCTTTGAACAGTTGACTTGAGACAAGGAGGGGATTACCAAAAACGGAGAGTGTTTAGGTGTAAAAAACCTTCATTTTTTTATTCGGCAAACATCTTTGCGATGTTTGTAGAATCAACGACCAAGAAACAAAGAAGAGAGGAAACAATGGCGCACCTACTCTGCGCAGGAATTGTATTAGGCGCTTTTATACACTACGTTTAAACCTCACAATAACTTAGACGTGGGTATTATCATTGCCACTTCACAGATGATGAAACAAGGGAGAGCAGATGTGCAGTGGCCATCTAGGTATACAAAGATACAGAGCCCACTGGTCTTTCCATCCTCTCTCCCTTCATCCCATGGGAGGATATTTTTAAATCATCAGAGTTGCAGAGGCCTGGAAGGAGTTAACCAGAATTTCCCGGAGACAGAAAATCTGGAAGACCTCCAGGAACCCCTTTCAGCAGAGAATCCTCTGATTCATGCTGCTTGGGCCCAAGGATCCCTGATGGGCTGTAACTCCCCATCCCAGGCCAAAGGCAGCTCTCCTGAGTTGCATCCCAAACCATGCCTCTAACAGAGAGAGAACCAGGCTTCCAGGCTTATTTGATTCAGAACCTACTTTAGGGTCAATATTCTGAAGGGGTGGGGGGAGGTATAAACGCCGTTGAAAAACTGAGCTGACGAGCTCGTGGGAAACCTGAGCAGCAGAAGTCTCAGTCTGAGCGCTGGCTGAGAAATTGCTGGCCCCCGCCAAGCCAGGCGAATGGATGCTTGCACATTCCTGGGGCTGCGCGTTTCAAATACTTTCCGCGGTTTCACCAGTGGAGGGCCAGGAGAGAAGAATCTGTCATTACCAACTTGGGTCTGCAAAACAGCTTGGCTGGCAGGGAGCTGTGAAATTGCAGGAGGCGGAAAACCTGACTCATGAGCTACAGTGGGGAGCTAGGAGAAAGGCAACCGACCTCAGACCCACAGGGGAAGGCGTGGATCCTTTGACTCAATACATTCTCGCCAGTTAACCACTGTTACTGCCCCTTCCTCTGGGGTGAGAGTCTCACACAGTTTCCATCAGGGCAAATATTTGTTGAGCACCTACTAGGTGCTATGCATCATGCTGAATATCTGATTCGACAACACAAGGAAGTTAGCAGAGTGGACATAATATGCTTATTTTTCAAAGAGGAAACAGAGCCAAAAAGGTGTAGGAACTGCCCCATGCCACACAGCAAATGACCAAAACATCAGTTCATCCTTTGTACATTGAGGGCCTGCCATGTGCAGGCACTGGATCAAGGACAGAGGTGCAAAGACGGAGATGATACAGCCTTTTTCAGTGACGGGCTCAAAATATCAGAGTTGAAACATGTGGTGTTTTTTTAAGGCATGTTCATATCTACTACCAAAGATTTCTTATTAAGCCATGTGAGAGAGAATGGGCAAGGATGATTTGGAGACCTGACAACCTGGAGGTAGGGGAGAGGAAGGATATGGTGACAGAAGGAGCCGAGTGACGAGTCAGGGGACTTGGCTTCTCTGTTCAGCCTTCCGATAACTAGTTTAGCTGTATGACTCAGGTCTCAGTTTCTGAAAAATACTCTCTTCATCTCAGCCAAGCACCCTTTGGAAGTACCGTTCCCTACACCCCACTGCCTTCATGCCAGTGATACACCTCTGCCCCTCTCTGCCTGAAGACCCACTCTGGCTGCAGGAGGATGCTGTACCCATAGGTGGGACAGGCGAGATGTTGGGAAGCTCTTGGTCCAGGAGCAGCCCTCAGAAGACAGACAGGAGTTGGAGATGAAGACCTAGCTTCCCGTCCCCTTGAACAGAACAAAGCATGTGTGTCTCAGCCTCCCAGAGCTCCCCAGTGGCATGGAGTCCCCACTGCCACAGGTGCATTCTGCTCACCAAGCATCTTGTGTTCTTCCTCTTCTTTCCTCTTCTCGCATCCCCGCTGGTGCTTCTTGCGATCACTTTCCAAAGGACTACTTGTACTCAAATCCTATTTCAGGCTTCGCTTCTAGGGGGAGCCAAAATAAAAATAGAGTCCTTGCCTGTAAAGGAAGAATCCAGCCCAGAAGGGGCTTTAGCCATCATCTGTGGCAACTCCACTAATGCATGGAAAGCGTGAGTGGGGCCCCCAAAGGAGAAGCTGCTCTCTCACTAGTTGTGACTTTCCCGCCTCGTCCTAGATCTTGGGAAAGCAGCTACCGAGCCCCGCTGGCCCTGCCCTCAGCCAGGAACAGGGCCTAGCAGATAAGGCGCAGGGTAGGGGAGAGCACAAAATGGGGGCCTCAATGTGGGCATGCCCCTGGGCTGTGAATCCCCTGTTAACCCCTTCTCATAGCTCTAACGGCCCCTTGGGGTATCCTGAGTAGAGGGCCCTGTGAAGGGACCTGCAGAGAAGAGTGGGCAGAAGTGAGGCCTAAAGTCTACAGCCCCTTGCTAAGATCCTCATCCCGGATGCCACCTGCCTGCCCAGGTCCCACTCTTCTAGTTTGTATCATACACGTGCCCTCTGCTGTCCTGCTCTGAGCCCTTTAGCTAGAATGTGCTTCCCTCCCTCCACCGGGACCATCTCTTCCCCTGCAACATTTTGTTGTCTCTTTGTCTTTGGATGGTCATAGAGACGGCAGAGCTAAAGAGAAGCTGTTACAGAGCAGCAAGAAGGCTGGTGGCAGGGGGCAGGGGTGGGGAACTAGAGGGGTTGGGCAGAGGCAGGTCCTGGGCTTAACCTGCAGGGAGCTTGATGTGGAGACCAAGGGCCAAGGATGTGGAACCCCAGACCAGAGCCTCAGCGGGTTAGTTCTGCTGCATGGCGCAGCTTCGGGAGCCTTCATTCACAGCTGGAGACATGCAATGAAGTAGCCCTGTGACAAGTCCCATCTTGGGACAATTTCATACAAGGCCAGTGGTTTTAAAAGCTTTTCTAGCTGTGGAATCCAAACGAAATCCTACCTAGAAGTCCACCTTGTAAATTAACCGCCCTGGTCAAAGTGAAGGGCAGATGAGGGTGGACTTACCAGGCCTTTCAACAACTCCTTATCCTTGAAGCAAACCATTCCGAGAGGCCCCTGAGACTCCACAGAGCCATTTAGAAAACACTGGCCAAGTAGGGAGAGCTGGATCATGTCTGAGGCCCCAAGGTCTACTTCTACACTTCTACTTCCAGGCTATGTGACCTTGGGCAAGTCACTTCACCTCTCTGGTCCTCAGTTTCCTCATCCCCACAATGGAGAAGATACATCTTCCTCACAGGGCTGCTGAGAAGCTCTAAGGTGATAACCAGGATAGCTTTGCACCTTATTATGGTCATACATGTAATTTATTGCCAGGAGGCCCAGAAGGACGTGAAAAACTTTGTATCATTTGGAGGCACTACGCACTGGGCTGCAGAACAGACACATGGCTGGGAGACTTCACAGTTGCCTATCTTCCTGGGGTTTCAGGCCCCAAGTGCTCAGGAGGCACCTCTTTGCCCCAGACCTCATTACCCAGCCAGCTGGGGCCCTCGCACAGTCACTGTTTCTCTTCCCTGGGTGCAAAGCTGGGACATGTGAGCTCAGAAAATTTCTTCCCTCACTGCTCCACCAGCCAAATCCCAGTCCCAGCCCGGGACCTGAACCCCTAAAGGGAGATGAAGGCAGAGTGTTCTGGCTCCAGGAATCAGCTAATGGAACCTTGTTAATTACTATGTAAATTACTTTAATAGCCTGGATGCCCCTCAGACAATTGTTTAAGGGCCTGAGGCCCTAGACTGGGGAGATGGGGTCTCCATGAGGGGAAGGAACAGCCTTTCCTTGGCCCAAGGGCTCCCACGTATGGTTTCCCATGGGGCAGGAGTAGATGCACAGATGGGGAGCTGAAGGAAGGGATGGCTTTCGCATCTGACCTTGGCCCATGAGGATCCTGAAGTGACACTGAAATACAGGAATCAAGTCCATTCTTGAAGGTTGAAACTCAAAAGGACCTCAGACGACCTCTAGTTTACCCCCATTCCCTCACTGCATCCAGAGAGAAACAGAAGCCCAGAAAGGGCGTGTGACTTGTCCGAAGTCACACAGCAAGGTGATGGCCAGGCAAGGGCTGGAATGACAGTCTCCCATCTCTAGCCCAGGGGTTCTCAAACTGGCACCTCCAGAATAAGCTGGACCTGCATGGCCTAGCTGAAATACCTTACAGTGAGACTTTCTGAATTTACAGAGAAAAAAATCAAGTTCGATTTTAACTCCTGCACATACACTATTAAAGATACGCTGTCCTACAGATGTGATACGTAGTTATATTTGCTTCCAGAAATGCACTGTTGGACTATGGAATTAAAGATGTCAGAATGTCATAGCATTCCATGACAGACACCTAGACGTCAAGATTCTCTGACCTATAGGAGACTCTCAGTCCTGAAGCACTTATTTTTATCTCAATTTTCCAGATAGGAGACACAGACTTGCCTTGGGACTTCCCCTTGGATTGGAGTTCTTTCGGCAGGCCAGTTATTAGGAGTGTGTGTAAACTAAGAGTGAATGCCTTCTGAAAGTGGTCAGCGCTGGGAGGGGGTGGGGAGGAGTGAGGATAATAGCAGCATGGGGCTGTTGCCAGGACGATGAGCTTGTGAGGCTCGTGAGCTGTATCGGGCAGGTATCCTGACCTCTCTTGACTGCTCAGGAGTACACTGCTCCCTCCTTATGTAACGTGGAGGCTCTGTGGCCACTTCCTACCTCTGTGAGCTTGGACATAGGGCATCACCTCTCTGAGTCTTCATTTCATCATTCGAAAATGAGAACAAGAAGACTCGCCTTACAGGAGAGCTGAAACAATGAAATGAGATGGTGCTAGGCACCTGGCACAGTGCCTGGTACGAAGTAATCCTTCACCTCCTCCTTCTTTGTCTCTGTCTCTCTGTCTAGGATGTAGATATAAATGTTTTTTAAATCAGGGTCAGGTACACAGACCTGAGGTGTGTCACTGGATAAATGTGGCAGGACATCAAAGCTCCCCATGGAGCCCAGTGCCTTCCTTGTACCCCCAGTGCAATATATCTAATCAGAGGCCGTCAGTGCCCAGAAAGTCTCCCCAGCGCTCCCCACTCACTGCTCTGCAGTCCCAGTTCTGCCCTTTGCTCAGGCACTGGCTTCTTCCTCCCCATCTGAGCACTTCCCACAGGGAGCTGTTGTGGCCTGTTTGCCTGCCTGTCCTTGCACTGCACTGAGCTCTAGAAAGAAAGGAGCCACATCATGTTCACCTGGCTCTGGACAGGTTTTGGTTGCAAGTAACAGGATCCAACAAAAGCTACTTAATCAAAAAGGGGAAATTGCTGGAAGGCCATGAATGTGGCTTAAAAGGGGGCCAAAAAGATTCAGAGGGCCTCAGGAAGGGCTGAGACAGATCACCCTCCGGACTTCCCCTTTGTCTCTCACCCCTGCTATTTTCTCCTATCTCTGCAGGATTTTATAATGTAAATTTTTGCCAAGCCCCCAAAATGATATGCCATTACCAAAGTGAGAAATTAACAGTACACTGCATACAATTTTAAAGTAAGTGATCAAAAGCTGCTTAGATGACCCGAAGGCCTTCACATGGAGATTATGAAAGGGTTGGGAGTCAGAGATTAAGGAGTTTGAGCTGCAGGATATCTATGGAGCTAGTCTGCATGTTATTTGTCCTTACCATCAATAATGAGAAATGATAAAATCAAACACTGATGGAGTGCTTACTAGGTACCAGGCCCCATGCTAAGTACCGTGCATGGATGATCTCACTCAACCCTCTCACACAGACATCTGAGGAAGATTCTATTATTCTCCCCCATTTTACAGATGAGAAAACTGAGGCTTGGGAAGCTTAAGTAACTTGCCTAGTAGGTTGCGGAGTGGGATCCAAACTGGCTGCCTGACTCCCAAGCCCTGGGTGTGGCTTATGGCATTCCTGTGTGTGTTATACACTACACATCCATCTGACCGTGTGGACATCCCCTGCGGGGGTGCTATGCACACATGCATGTGTGCAGGCCAGTGCACTGCCCACAGCAGGAGACTGAGAAGGGAGGCACCATCACACTTCTGTGTCTGGCTTGTTCATCTCCCACACAGTGCTGGTGAAACTTTACCCAGCCATGCTCTTTGGTGACCATTTTTCTTAATGAAAAATTTAGTGAACAGCAAAATGTTTTTTGAGTACCTGGGAGGCCTGCACGCTTGCCCCAGGGAGAAGAGAAGCGCCCATGGTGCTTGCTGTTCCTGCCCGTGTCACTGGGCTCTCGGGGCAAACCATGCTCAAACACAGGGAGAAATATGTGGCTTCAAAAGACCCTGAGACCTTGGCAGCTACTTTCCCTAGGCCTTCCCCACCCACCAGGCAGGCTCCCCTTCCCCTTATTTCTAGCCCCCTCTTCCATGCTGCTGCCAGAGCTGTCTTCTGAGCACCCACCCCATCCTGATCATGTCCTGCTCCACAACTGTCCACGCTCCTTTTTACCCTAAACACAAACTCCAAAGCCTGCACTCAGCTTTCCTCCACCACCTGGGCCAGCCTGCCTTTCCAGACAACCCTTTGAGGTAGGTGTCAGCGCTAGCAACAGGTTAAGGGGAGAGATGCCTAGAGCACAAAATTCAAGGAGACCCTTACTCTTGGGGTCCGTCCCACCCCACTTGCCCTCAGTATCTTCTGCCAGCCCTGGCACAGGAATGTGCAAATCCACAGACTCCTCCAAAAGGAACTAAAAGTGCTGCAGGAAATTCAACTGAGATTCAACAAACACGCCGAGCACCAGCTCCATGTTGGGCTTTCGTGTACATCCTGTCACACGGCCTCAGAGCACCCCGTTTAGAAAGCGATACCTCACCACCCTGAGAGTCCAACGTGCTCAAGTCACAGAACTAGCAAGTCGCAGAACAATAGTAACAACTCCCACAGATTGAGAAGCTACTTCGGGCAAATGGCTAAAGGGCTTCCAACTATTACCTGGTTAACCCTCGAGACAACTCAGGGAGGTTGGTACTACAGTTGGCCCTCATTGTTCACGGGATTCCGAATTTGCCTATTCAACAGAACATATTTTAACCCCCAATCAATACTCACTGTGCCTTCAGGGTCATTCGCGGACATGTATAGAATGGCAAAAATTTGAATCATCCTACGCGCACATTCCCAGCTGAAGTCCGAGGAGGCAGACGCTCTGGCCTCCTGTTTCAGTTCATGCTGTAAACAAGTGTCCTTTTCGTGGTCTATTTAGTGCCAGGCTTCACATTTTTGTGCTTTCTTGTTGGTGATTTGGGTATTACAAATGGCCACAAACATAGTACTGAAATGCTTTCTAGTATTCCTAATTTCAAAAGGCTGTGATGTACCTTACAGAGAGAATATGGGTGTTTGTTTTGTTAATGAATCAACAATATGTATTAAATAAGATATCTAAACAGAAATGCACAAAAAACAAGGTTTAAGTATTGATCGGTGGACAAAATATGTCGCCAGAGGTTCATGGAAACCTAACCATGTGTTTTCCCTAAGAATAATGGCTCAGTATTTGCTAATTCAGTGCTTCCTACTACTTTACAGAACATGACTACTGCAAATAACGAGAATCAGCTGTATTTTCCTCCGCTGCCCTTGAAGAAACTTTGGCTCAGAGAGGTGAAATCATCCACCTGGGTTTGCACAGCTAGTGAGTTGCAGGATACCCTGAGAGGGATCAGAAACAAGCCCCCTGCTTTTTTGTGCGGTGTGGCCTGGGACATAAGTGTGGGGGCGGACGCGGACTTAGTATTAAATAGCATTATCTAAAGTTCTTTTACATATTCTTCAATTCTTACTCTTGGATACAAGTGAAAGCCTGGGCTTGGTACTAGTCAGTTCTTAGCACCGCTCAAAACTCCTCCTACTAATTCCCCTGTTTAACATAGAAAGAGTAGCCCTGGGGTCAGAGCCTCCAAGCCCTGGGGTCAGAGCCTCCAGCAGGTAGCGTCTAGCTGAAACTCAATAACAATTATTTTTATACTTCAAATAGAATACCTGTCATAAATAATGGCCCATAATAATGGTTTTTAACTTTCAATAAAGTGATAGAGTTTCTTTTCAAATAGATATAGTTAAGTAAAGGTGTAAATATTTACAGAAAAATGTTAAGTAAATAATTATAAGAAAAATCCAAAGATGGCATTTAATGGGATGTGGATGAAGCAAAAATCAGGAAGTGACTGATGTTTGGGGGTGCTAACAACTTTCTGTTTCTTGATCAGCAAAGGTGTATTAAAACTTTTAATGGCTTAAAAACCATAGTAGGTCAGCAGTCCAGAATGCTGTGCCCTGGGGACTCCAGAGGAGAATCTGTTCCCTTGCCGTTTCCAGCGTCTAGAGGCTGCCTGCACTCCGTGACTTGGGGCCTCTTCAGCCATCTTCAGTGCCAACATCGAATGTCTCCAATGCCTCACTCTTCCCCTTATAAGGACTCTGTGATTACATTAGGCCCATCCAGATAATCCTGGAGAATCTTCCCATGTCAAGATCCATAACAATCACATCTGCAAAGTCTCTTTTGCAACATAAAGTAATGAACGTTCTCAGGTTCTGCCATTAGGACGTGGTGATCTTTGGGGGCCATTATTCTGCCTACCACACATGTCAGTGTGAGTGCATGAAAGCGTTTTTGTGAATGAGGGTGTATTAATGCACGTGCCCAAAGCTACGTGTGCATACGTGGTGTGTGCAGAGCCTATGGAGCTGGGCACTTGATGACTAAGCCTCCTCCATGCTCACAGTATTTCAACTCAGCCAAGAATTCAGCTGCCATCTGCTGCTGTCCCTTCAAAGCCTCCCTGTACAACCCAGCTGCAGCCATCAAAGTCACTTTTTCCATCTCAGCTGGGACCAGAGTAGAGGGGAGGGCTGCGATCCCCATGCTGGGGCCAAGCCCAGGTGCTGAAAGTGCCCAGGGCCCCTGCTGAAGAGATGGATGGTCTGGGTGGGGAAGGCAGCCCAGCCACCTCCTTTCAATTGCTTTTTAATGGGCTCCCCCAGCAAACCTATGTCAGATTCGTTGTCTGTATTCACAGGGAGCCATTTGGTCACATTTCTGGGTTCCCTCGGCATCCCCCATTGTGGTTTGACTAGGTTTGAGGCACTTACAAACTGCAAATCCATCTGCCTTCATGATTGCACCATTTGTTTTCAATACTGAGGGGTTCCTTGGAAAGAGTTTCTTATTAATAATAAAACACAGTTACAATCGGCTATTGTTTATATACTGCATACCTTCATGTCAGCATGCTAAGCACTTTACACATATGATCTCCTTTAACTCTCATGCCAACCTCATGGGGAGGTAATATTACCATCCAAATTTCACAGATAAGAAAGCTGAAGCTCAGAAAGCCTGACTTGCACAAGGGCCTGAAGCAAGTGACTAGGGAAGCTCGGGTTGAACGCAGGTCTGCCTGGCTCCAGAATCCCCCTAAAGGCCACCCACACCGGCTCTGAGCACAGTTCTGGAAAGGAAGGCCTGGGTGAAGCTGTGACTGGAGATCCATTCCTTTGCTTAGGCCTGGCTCTCCTGAGATTTGTCCTCTAGGATTCCCCTTGTCCTGGGGATTGGGAAGAAGAGTGGCTCAGGTTTGGAGCTGTTCACGTTCAGTTTGAGTGTAAGTTTTATGATGTAATGGATGGCTTTAGGAAGACCTGTCTGGGTGCTTGAGAACTGGACCGTGTGACCCTGGGGAAGTAACTTGTTCCCTTGGGCCTCAGCTCCTTATCTCTAAAATGGGAGAGCTGGTCAAGATGATCCCTCAGGGCCTTCTAGGGCTGACTCTGTAGGGCTCTGGCCAGAGGCCCTTGGGGTAGTTTCAGAACCTTGGTGACATGTATTATCTTCTTCAAGCCATGAGCCCAAGGCCCTGGAGAGGGGACTAGCTCGAAAGATTGATGTCCAGCCATTTTCCAAGGATAAGGATAAAATCTGAGGCTAGAGATTTTTACGTCTAATATTCTTTCCTTAAAAACGAATAAATCAATATATAAAACATAATTGCCAGGCTCCCTAAAATGCTATAATCCAAATGCTCCTACAGCCTTACTGATATTTTGTCCTAAATAAAGACTATGGTTTCCATTTGCTTAAAGGCTCTTTAAGTTTTTGAAAGCCTTTCTGTATAAAGACAGCAATTACATCTAGGGAGGGAGATTGGAAGTGATCTTACACATTTGACCCTTTGGTTCCATTTGAAATATTTTTTTAAACACAAGAATATGTTATTCATATAATAATAAGAAAGATGACACTTTGAGTAGTCTGTTAACAATGACCAGATTACTTTGGGCTAAAGTGTCTGTTACACACTGAAATTTTGTGTTTCTCCTAAATTCACATGTTGAAGCCTTAACCCCAATGTGAAGGTATCTGGAGATGGGGCTCTGGAAGATAATTAGGGTTAGATGAGGTCATGAAGGTGGGACCCTCATGACAGGATTAGTGTCCTTATAAGATGAGCACATACCAAGAATGCAAGGCTCCGGCTGCTCTGTGCCAGAGCCAGTTCTCAAGGCTGTGTTGGCAGCCAGTATGTTGAGGGATGAGGTAACAGTGTACAAACATGGCCAAACTCAGCCAGGCCTCCCTCTGACCAGAGGTGACTGGGCCAGGAGTGGACACCCGACACACTGGGTGTTAGGGCTTCAGCATATGAATATGGTGGGGGAGGGAGGGACGTAATTCAGTCCATAACACCATGTTCCAAGAGCGTCCACACTGGAATCGGATCCTAGCTGGAATCCTAGAATTCCTAATAGGATGACCTTAGTATCTTCATTTGCTCCACCCAGAAGTAGACGCTGGGACTAAGACTGAAGGGCAGGAGTTTATCTGAGAGGAGACCTAGAGCACTGGTGGAGGAGAGAGGACAGGAGGCAGGGCAGGGAAGGCAGCTGATACCGAGTGTGTTATTGAGCAGCTTACTACTGTGGACAACTGCAGCACAGACTGGCAGATGTTTGCATGGGGTGTTCTGGACATGGATTGTAATGAAGAGGAGGAACAAGGGGACTCAGCAGTTGCTACAGAGGCCCATTGTTTCCTGCCCTGCAAAGGTTAGGGTCCTATGAGACACTAGGGAGGAAAAAGTCCATTAGGAATATAGAGGTCTGGAAATGAGTTACTGGTTTAACTTGGATCAAGGCCCTATATCATACATGATTTGGGATTAGGCAGGAAGAGCCATGGACCCAAAAGGGTGGTCTGTTCAAGAGTTAGGCTGATGGTGGTAGTGGCCTACTGCCTCTCCCACTGAGATCCAACAGAGGATGCAGAGCAAACCTCGGCTTCATGTTATCCGGAAGGGGCAGGGCCTGCCAAACCAGCTAATTAGAACTTACAACAGGACAGACATCTGGCACCCTTGACCCTCCCAACTTCTTGCCATCTACCACAGGCTGTACGGGAAATGCCAGGCTGGACCTGCTCTCAGACCCACCTCCACAATGTGATGATCATATAATTTATTTTCCAAGCCAGATACTTTTTATACTGAAAGAGAGTGCTAAAGATAATTTAAATTATATGATTTTTGAGATACCTCCACAATGTGATGATCATACAATTTATTTTCCAAGCCAGATACTTTTCATACTGAAAGAGAGTGCTAAAGATAATTTACATTATATGATTTTTGAAATATATACCATTGACTGACAAATTATTTTTGTGTTTGTGGATCTATAAAATACTTTTACTCAGGAACTACTTTTGCAAATAAAATTATTTTCAAAAAAACAATATATATCTCTGAAAAAGATACTGTTAATAAAATAAAAAGAAAATTCACAAACTAAAAGAAAATATTTATAAAACACATCTCATAAAGAATTTGTATCTAAAATATACAAAGAATTCTTAAAGCTCAACAATAAAAATAAACAACCCAACAAAAATGGGTAAGAATATAAAATAATATTGAATGTCAACTCTAATAGAAAAATAAAAAATTTTAAAAATGAGTAAGAAATCTGAACAGCTCACCAAAGAAGATATACAAATGATAAATAAGCATATGAAAAGATATTCAGCGTCACGTGTCATTAAGGAATTGCAAATTAAAATGACAATGAGATATCACTGATACCTATTAAAATGACTAAAATAAAAAAAAACTGGTAATATCAATTGCTGGAGAAGATGTGGAGCAACAAGAACTCACATTCAATACAGGTGGAAATGCAAACTAGTACACTCACTTTGGAAGACATTTTTGCAGTTTCTGACAAAGTTTAACATAGCTTTACCATGTGATTCATCAATTATGCTCCTAGGCATTTACCTAACTGATTTTAAAAACATCTGCCTGAAAACCTGCATGGGAATATTTATAGAAGCTTTAACCATAATCACCAAAGACCGGAAGCAACCAAGATGCCCTTCAATAGGTACATGAATAAGCAAACTGTGAAGTATCTATGCAATGAAATATTATTCAATGATTTTTTAAAAAGAATGAGGTAAAGACATGGATGAATATTAAATGCTTATTGTTAAGTGAAAGATGCCAGTCTGTAAAGGCTACAATACTGTATGGTTCTATTATTATGATATTCTAGAAAAGGCAAAACTAAAGAGTTGGTAAATAGACAGAATGCCAGGTGTTTGGGGGAGAGGCATTGAATAATAAAGCACAGGGGGATGGGTTTTTCAGGGAAGTAAAACTATTCTATATAATATTTGAATGGCGGATGCATCACACTGTGCGTTCGTCAAGCCCCATAGAACTTTGCAGCATAAAGAATGAAAAATGTATATAAACTATGAAAAAATAATTTAGGAGGTTGAGGAATCACAGGATTAAATGCAGATTGTGACAAAAAAAAAAACTGTACTACAAATGAATGAAACAGCTTCACTGAAGAGCGAAGGGAAAGAAGTGCTGAACTAAGTAACTTTGGAAATGAGTAGAGTCTGTAAGACTTAAGGCAAAAGGAGCTGTACACGAGGACAGTATTTCAGTTGATAAAGTGGTTTCTCACAGGGGTACACATTAATGATTCTAAAACCATTAGATACAGCCTGGAATTGAATAAAGTAAATCAATGGTGGATGGTGGGAGCCAGATATTCACCATCGGAGTGGGAGGTTACCAAAAAGCAAGAGGAATAGGCTAGAAAGACCCGTGTAGTAATGGAATAGAGTTGGAGGCATTAGTGTGAACTCATGTTTGACTTAATACGAATGGTTACATATAGAAATGTTTATAGATATGTGTGTATAAATGGATTAGTATACACATGTTTCCTTGTTCTGTCAGCTGAAAAGGCTGGGAGCTCACATCTAGGTTTCCACCCCAATAAAAAAAAAAAAAAAAAAAAAAAACTATGGTTCCCTGAAGTAATGGCTGATTCTAGAACTGGAAAGGAAATATATGAGACGGGCCTGAAGCATCTTGTAGCACCAGAAAGTAAGGAAGTGCTCAAGAAACAAACAAAAGCCCCATAATGAGAGTTATGTCAAAAGGACACAGGAGCCAACTGAAAAAGCTTTGAGTGGCTTGAGCTAGAACAATCTAAGCAACAAAACAAAGAAGTGTTGGATTATAACCCAAAGTATACAATACATATCCATGAATCCATAGCACTATGAAATAATGATTGAATAAATACATAAATAAGGGAGACAAGACAAATCTCTGTTGCAAAAGAATTTCAAATAATTTCATGGATACACCCCACTCAAGGCAGGGGAGTCTAAGTCCCCAAGTCTTAAGTGTGCCATGCATAGTGACTTCCTCTCAAAGAGTACAGTATGGCAAGAGGGAAAAGAGTAACTTTCCAGCGGAGACGCCTGACAGGCACTACCTCCGCCAGATGATTAAGGCCGACGGCAGCAGTTATCAGTGATGTTGATACTACATGTGCATCTACATCCAGTGTGATAAAATGGCACTGGACCCTCGTGGTCTTTCTCCCCAAACCTCATACCCCCAGTCTAATCATGAGAAAAACAGCGAAGTCCAATAGCAAGTGTATACCTGAATAGTACTCAAAATTGGCAAAGTCATCAAAAACAAGAAAAGTCTGAAAAATTGTTACAGCTAAAAGGAACCTGAGGTGACATGACAACTAAATGTAGTATGATAGTCCGGATGAGATCCTGGAACAGAAAAGAGAGAGGAGTTAAAGGCTTTAAAAAATCTGAATACTTTATGAATTTTAGTTAATAAGAATGTATCAATATTGGTTTATTAATTATAACTAATACACTAAAGTAATGTAAGATGTTAATAGTGGAAGCTGTGGTGCCGGGTAGGTAGCAGTCTTATGGAGGGGATCATTTCTTCTCAAGTTATGTAAATCTCTAACCACTATGCTGTATACCCGAAACTAATGTAAAATAATATTGAATATCAACTGTAATTGAAAAATAAAAATTAATTTTCAAATAGTGGAAGCTAGGTGTGGAGCATATCAAAGCTCCCTTCCACCCTTCCATCAGGGGTGAGTTCCTCTGTGCTCTCAGCTTTAGCCAGTAGGGGCTACTTTTATGGAAGGAGGTCTGATGGCAGAGGAGAAAGACATGAACCTTGGGCCAGACTCCTGTTGAGTCCTGTCCTTTGGCAGGCAAATGGCTGCCTAGAACATAGGCTCCAGCTGCTGAGTTGTGTGTAGGAGCTGGTCTCTGGGTGCCCAGAGTGAAGAGTCAGACCCAGGCCACTGCCTGGCTCTTTCCTTCAAGGACAGAAGTAATAACTGCAGGCCTAACAGAAATAACCTTGGCTATTTGGAGAAGTCTGCAATTGTCAGTTTGTTGTCCTCTGTATCATGGAATTCTCATCTACCCCATTTATAAATGAGGAAATGGGATCAGAGAGGCTAAGTGACTTGCTCGAAGTCACACAGCTCTGAGTGGGAACAATCAAACTCAGTCCCTCCTTTTCAAGTGTATCCAAATCTTGTACAGTTTCTGGAGTACTCTGCTGTCACTGTGTCTTGCACACAGTAGGTGCTTGATGATATCCTGGATAATAAAACACAGACATAAATGAATATATAACTATCCCTTTCTGCTAGATTTCCGGTCTACCTTAGGCCCACACTCTCTTCTCTGTGTTTGGGGAGAGTCCCAGAACTGGGATTGTCTGAGAAGGGAATGGCTCCAGGGGCTGAAGGGGAGGAGGTGCCTGGGTCCCAGCAGGGGTGAGTTCCCTGAGTCTAGGTGTTAGGGGGCAATGCGTCCTGGGCACGATGAGGACCGGCACCCGCTGGCCCACTGTCCCAGTTGGTATGTGGACCGTGGATGTCCCATGACTTCAGGAGCCACAGAGTGTTCCCATAGCCAGGACTGGCCTGCAGGGTTAGGACTGGAATGGATCCTAATTCTCTGAGAAGCAGATGCTAAGAAGGGATTAGATGTGCGAGAGGTTTATTAGAGAACATATATGTGAAAGGAGATGAGGAGGGATCTGGGGAGGCTGAGAGAGCGTCAGACCTAGATGCTGATCTGAACCAGGTGAAGGCGAGCGGGAAGGGAAGAAGGCAGGCTGAGCGGAAGCACTTGTGACTGTAGAGCAGTTCTAAGAAGGTTCGGCAAAGCCAGCGGGGAGTCCTCTAGCCAAGGTGCCGGTCAGAAGAGTCTCACTTCCCTTGGGAATGAGTCTGGTTTCTGTTCCTGCCATGCCCCGTCACTGACTAGAAGGATCTTGTGGGAGATGTAGCCTTTGCAGACACAGGACTCGGTGGTGTGCTGAATGATGGAAAGGCAGGCATTGTGACTGATGATGAGAAAACCCTCTCTGGAATAGCGGTGATGTGAATGCTATATGTGTTGGCACGGGGGAGTGTGCCTCTTTTGCAGTCTTAATTACGTGAACTTTCAAATTGCAGTTTAGAACCATCTGCTCAAGTCCAACTATTGAGGTGGCCACTTCATCCTCCTCCACCTTGACCACATAACTCCCTCTCGGAGCCTCAGTTTCCCCACGTGTAAAATGAAGCAAGCAGACTTATTTATCTTTAAGGCCCAGAGCGCAGCCACTGAAGCTGTTGGTCAGTTCTGCTCCCCACAATCAGGGATCTGAGGGGGTCCTCCCACAGCCACCACAGGTCTCCCCTCACCCGCCTGGTCTGGAGGATGAATACTAGGCCCACGGCTGGAGGGAAGGAAAATCTGGGCTTCTGTAAAATCAAAAGAGAATGAAGTTGATTGGCTCAGCCTGGATCAGGCGTCTAGCTCTGGTCCAACCAACTATGGCTGGAAGGCAGAGCCACTTGCTTGTCCTTAAGCCTGCTCGCTGAAGTGCAGGTGAGCATGGTGGGGTGTGGTCACTGGCAGGTAAGGTGAGGTAGTGTGAGGTGGGGGTGGCACTCTCTTGTGGAATGTGTCCTCTCAGTGTGACACGCCTGGTAAATCCTTGAGGCCAGGAGCTGGATTCTTATTTATCTCCATGCCTGGGTGTGCACACTGCCTGGCCCTGAGGAGTGTCCACATGGGTCTGCCCTGCTATTGCTCACCTGGAAAGGCTGACCTCTGCTGGCCAGGGCAGAAACATCCAGATCTGCCTTCCCATTAGCCTAGAAGCCCCTGGTAGACAGGGACCACTGAGGTTAAACAGCCCAAGTGCTAGTATTGGGTCTGGGTCCAGTTCTTGTACTAACTTGAGTAAGTTCTTCCCCTCCTCTGGCCTCAGTTCCCTCATCTGTCAAGTGAGTATCATCATATGGAGCTGGTGGAGCAGAGGCCATGTGGTGTAGAGGTTTGGGGCTCCACTTTAGAGCTGATTTGAATCTAGCTTCTTTAGTTGCTTGCTGTGTGAATTTGGGCAAATTACACAATCTCTTGAAGTATTAATTTCCCCATTTATAAAATGGAAACAAAGAAGAATTTCTCTTTCATTCCCCAAAAAGGTAATGTGAGGAGCCACGTGGACAGTTCCGAGCACGGTATCCAGCATCACATCGTTGTCCTGTGGTCGTGCTATGCAGCCTGCTGGGGCACACGCATTCATCTCGTACCCTCCCTCTCGTTCCCAGCCCCACCCTTCACAGCTCCCTGGCTAATGGGTCAAGCAGTGATTTGGGTCAGGCCCACAGTAGGAACTCAACCATACGTGAAAAGTAGGAATGCATCGGGGACCTCCTCCTGGGTGGCCTCAACCTTATCCATTAGTGGTTATCCAATATTTCCTACCTGGCACTTCTGCACAGGTAAATCTTTGCCCAAGGGGTTCCCTGGCACTTCTGCACAGGAAAGGATGTGTCCTGCTGTGCAAATGCTCACTGCAAGCTTGGGAGGAGACTGTCTTGCATGTCTAGACATCTGGATTTGAATCCAGTCTTTGCTACTCACTATGTGGCCTCCAAAATGGAAAGAAAGAAAAAAAAAAAGATTCCATGGGCTAGAAAGGGAGGAGATTCATAGGAGAAGTGGGAGGAAAGGATGGATTTCCTAGAATGGCCTGGAGATCCAAGCATGGAGGGGCAATGCACCCCTGTTGCAGCCAAGGAGGTAGGAGGAACTTGACATCTTTGTGCTGTGATAGGTACCATAGCAGAAATGGAAGTCGTCCAGTGGGCACATCTAGGCAGACAGTCTTAATGTGACCTCACAGAGCTCCCAGGAGCAACAGAAGGCTCCTGTGTGCCTGAGAGGGTTTTCTACAGCCTGGAGTTGGGTGAACTCAGCAGTGTGTTTGTAATGTACCCAAGAGGATGGCACAGACAAGACACAGAGGGCTGGAGGACTCAGAGAGGCTGAGGTGGAGCCCAGAAGGAGGCTGTGAGTAGTCAGTGGGCGTCAGTGTCTGATGTCTAGACATCTTGAAGGAGGACAGCATGGCAGAGGACCAAGGACTGGAATCTCCTTGTGCGCCCCCTCCCGCCCCTGAGTACTACATAACACTCTCCCTCCAAGAACTGAGATGCACCCTTGACTAAGACTAGGTATTCTCCATCTAAGTGAAATGAAGGCTCAAAATAGAAATACAATTCAGTTACATAAGGAAAGTTTTATTTCTCATATACCTCAGTTTGTGGTCTGAGATTTGTACCTGCCACCCAAATGTAAAAGGGACATCATACATACAGTTTCAGACAGGTACAAAGAGATGGCTTGCAAAGAACCAAATAACATTATCTTTACATCTGCAGTACTGGACAACAAAACTTCCACAGACTATTGCGGAAAGGATTTGTGAGCTAAGAGTCTTAATCCCAGTCAAGATACCGTTAATTCTGTCAGAGTATTTTGGAGAGCATGCAAGGGCTGAACAAAGTACTCAAGGAAATACTTAAACCAAATGAAAACTGAGTTAGAAGAGAGATCTCAAGATAGGGATAAAAAAAAAGTATATAGGAAACAGTAGGAAGAAACGGATACATATAGTTAAGTCTAAATAAATGGTGACAGTGTAATTAATAATTCATAGTTTTAACTAGGGATTCTCGAAACAAAGAAAGCAGTGTTGTAAAGGAAAACCTGTTAAGAGTCAAAAATTAAATAATCAAAGTCTGCACTGTCCAGTATGGTAGCCACTAGTCACATGTGTTTCCTTACATTTAAATTAATGAAAATAAAATAGAATATTCAGTTCCTCAGTTGCACTAGTCACTTTTCATGTATTTAATGGTTACATGTGGCTGGTGGCTCCTATATTGGACAGAACAGATACAGAACATTTCTATCATCGCAGACAGTTCTTCTGGACAGTGCTGGTCTAAATTATCAACAAATTCATGGAGGGGGAAGTATGTTCTAGAGAGAAGAGAAAAAAAGTATTGTAAATATCTTATAAAGGGTAGGGGAGAAGTGAACAGGCAAAATGAGCAGCAAACCTGAAAAGCAGAGTAGAATTTCTAAATAATCAAGTAATGATGGTGGTGGTGATGGGATTTTAAATAAAGAATAAAGAGAAACTTGACCAACCCAGAAGAGGAAAAGGAGAAAGAGGAAGGAAAATAATACAAATATAAATATAAATATAGGTGAGAGAAAGAAAACTAAGTTTATTAGTTGTAACAATAACTGTAATCTGAATGAACTCCCCTATCAGAAGTCAAAGATGCTATATCCAATAAATTTATATAGAGATATGTATTTATATGTTTATATATCCCCTGGGACAGAACACCTAAAATGCTGGATAAGTCTTCCAAAAAATATTTTTAAAACATAGCTTAGATGTTAGAAAATAAGAGGAATGTCAATGTTCAGAAGCATTGAGAAATCTTGATTCCATAGAGGTAAATAAGCTTTGGAGCCAGTGTTTACTCAAAAGATATCTACCTATCTCTGGTGATCCCGAAGTTGAGTTTAACAGGCTACACAGCTCATGGTACAGAACAGAATTCCTGGGGTCCAAACAAGGTAGAAAATAAGTTGGAAGACCACTGCATAAAGCTAGGACCCCAAAAAATTAGAGAGAGAGAGAAAAAAAGTAGAGATTGGTCTGCCTTTCTCTTCACCAGACTTGGAACAAAGGAAAGAAAGGTCTTCCCTGAGAATTTCTGGGACAAGCCCAGTTTTGAGTGGGTGTGGCACCAGAATTCACCCTGCTCGTATTGCTTCCCTTGCCCCCTCTTCCAAAAAGCTAACTAAAAATGCAGTTTAAAGTGTTCCCCAGATGCCTGATGAAGCAATTGCAAATGCTCTTGGAGGAACACACTTTAAATCTAAGCTTCAAAGAATTTTCATAGATAAACTTCCAAGGAACAGGAGGTCATACTAAAAAAACATAATAATAATTAAACAGAAGAGGAAATTAGCTACATGAAGTGAGAGTCAGCAGAAACAATGTTGCTGAATCAGTCCAACAACAAATAGAGATATTGGAATTATCTGTTATAAAATATAAAATAATTATGTGTGGTTTCTTAAAGAAATTAAAAACATGATTGAACGTATGACAAAAGAATGACAGTATCGAACTGAGCAGAAGGATTTGAAAAAGAACCAAATACAATTTCTAGATATAACAAATATAGTTGAAATAAAACCCAGTGGATGAAGTATTGGTTTTTGGGAAAATGAAGTAAACACATGTGCCTCCTACTGAATGCATTTATGAACTCCGGACAGAATGTATGGACCAGCTATCTAATCACTTAAAAAGTAAGTAGTAGCCAATATGTTGGAGAAAGAAACAAGAATTTAAAATACAACTGAACCGGGATGAGTTTCCCTTTTTTCCCCATCAGTATGGTTCGGCCTGGACTCAAAGGCAGCCTAACATCTGGAAGAGTCCCCCAAATACGGACAAAAGGAGTTTCAAAGGAGCAGAAGGAGCTCTCTTTCTGGCATGAAGAGAAAGACAGGGGCTCTTAAGTATCAGAAGGACGTTTTCATGTTTATTTTTTCTTTTTTTCTGTCACCTCCCATCCCAGCCTCCAGGTAGTCTTGCAGTGGTGGCAGTAGCAATGGCGACAGTGATCAGCCAAGTAGGTGCCTAAAATTCTGAGGAAAAGGCTATGTCCTCTCCTACCCGAGAGCATGAGGGAGATTCGAGCTATTTGTTCCCTTTTCTGTCCTCCCACTGCTTAGCCCTTGTCACAGATGCAGTCGTAAGAAGTGCATAGCAAAGGTGAAAAGCTAAAGCCCCTGATTTCTGGCTAGGAGACTGGAAAAGGAGACTTCGGGGAGCCTGGAAGTGTTGGGATTATTGTGGAGAGGAGAGAGCATGAGAGTGACCCCATAACTGTGTGTGAACTTTGGGGATCACTTCCACACTGTAAATGCATGGATCTAACCCAAAACAGAATATGAAAGGCTTTGAGAACCACGGGGCAGACCACCGCCCAGGTCCCAGAATGGCCACTGGTGTTGCACATGTAGGTCACATTTAAATAGCACCACAAAAGCCTTTGAAAACAGAACTGATATTGGAAGCAGTCCCCACAGAAAGTGGGTTGAAACTTGTGAACTATATGTAGCCTAGGGCAATTGTCTGCTAACATAAAACACAAACAAAAACCTTTTTTTTTTTTTTAGCATTTAAACAAGACCTAGAGTCATATGACATGAGAGTCAAAATGTACAGGATACAATCTAAGATGACTTGGGATATGAAAAACTAGAAAAATCTCAACTCTCAATAAAAAAAAAAGGCAATCAATAAATGTGAACCCTTTGATATTATAGATGTTGAAATTACCAGGAAAAAAAAATACTTTAAAGGTGATATTATAACTACAATCCAAGAAGTAAGGGTGAGCATGCTTCCAATGAATGAGAAAATAAAAAGTCTCAACAAAGAAATAGAAGATCCAAATAGAAATTATATAACTAAAAAAATACAATAACCAAAAATAAAAAATAACCGTATGGAGAATGGAGATGCCAGAAATAAGAGTCAGTAAACTTGCAGATAGATCAATAGAAATCATTTACCGAACAATAGTAGGAAAAGAAGATTGAAAAAATTGAACTGAGCCTTGGATCTGTGGGATGGTAACAAAATGTCTAACGTTCATGTCAGCAAAGCCCTAGGAGAGAAGAAAGAGTGCAGTTTAGGCAATAGTAATTGAAAAATAATGACTGAAAACTTCCCAAATTTATAGGTTCAAGAATCTCAACAAACCCCAAACAGGATAAACATAAATAAATTGCCTCTCAGATACATGATACTCATAATTCTTTAAACTTTGTCTTTAAAGACAAAAACAATAATCTGCAAAGTAGTCAAAGAAAAAAATATATAGGAGAACATTTATTTGAAAGACTGTCGATCTCTTATCAGAAACCATGGAGGTTCAAAGGAAGTGAAACATTGCTTTTGAAGTGTTGAAAGAAAAGTGCCTCCAACCCAGAGTCCTGCATACAGTGAAAACACAGGCATACCTCATTCTACTGTGCTACACTTTATTGCGCGTTGCAGAGAGTGTTTTGTTTGTTTTTAAAAATTGAAGGTTTGTGGCAACCCTGTGTTGAGCAAGTCTATGGCACCATTTTTTCCTGGTGAAGATGCTGTGAAGATTGTTGCAATGACAACGATGGTTTTAGAATACTATGTACACTTAATTGACGAAGCAGTAGCAGGGGCGGAGAGGATCGACTCCGGTTTTGAAAGAACGTCTACTGTGGGTAGAATGCTACTAAACAGCATCACGTGCTACAGAGAAACTGTTCACGAAACGAAGAGTCAGTGATGTGGTAGACTTCATTGCTGTCTTATTTTGAGAAATTGCCACAGCCACCCCCAACCTTCAGCAACTACCGCCCTGATCAGTCAGCAGCCATGGAGGCAGGACTCTTCACTAGCAAAAAAGATTACAACACACAGAAGGCGCAAATGATGGTGTGCATTTTTAGCAATAAAATAGTTTTTGATTAAGGTATGGACAGTGTTTTTTTTAGACATAATGCTATTGCACACTTAATAGACTACAGTATAGTATAAACATATCTTGTACTTTCACTGGAAAACCAAAAAATTGTGTGACTCGCTTTATTGTGGTGGTCTGGAACCAAACCTATAATCTCTCTGAGGTATGGCTGTATCCTTTAGGAATGAAGGTGAAATAAAAATATCCTCGGATGAAGGAAAGCTAAGAGACTTTGTTGCTAGTACTCCTGTTCTAAAATAAATGCTAAAGGAAGTTTTTCAGATGGAAAGGATATGATATCATAGGGAAATTTGGCACATCAGGAATAAAGAATGAACAACAGAAATGGTAAATATCTGGGTAAATAGAATGTTCAACTTCTCTTGAGTTCTCTAAAATATGATTGACGTTTGAAAGCAAAAAATTATAACATCGTTTGATGGTGTTTTAATGTAGACCTAATAATATCAAGACATCCTGGGCAGAGGATAAGACGCACGAATGGAGGGTTCTGTGGTAAGAGGAAGCACAAACCTTTGAGGGCGAGGTGGCAGAAACAAATGGCCAAATGATGTGGGAGAGATCAAGGTCCCAGGGCAAGGATGTGGTCTGTCTATAATAGCAGTGGGAACACACTGAAGGGTTTGAAACAGAAGCACAATTAGAAGCATGTATTAAAAGGATTGTTCTGACTGCATTGGAGAGAATGACTAAGCTAGGAGGGCAGGCAAGAAGGGATGTGGGCAGATCAGATCTTTGCTGTGTGGCTTGGCTTGTATGTCACTGAATTTCTCTGAGCTTTAATCTCCTCACCTGCAACACTGGAATAATAATGCTAAAGTACAGGACTGCTGTGCGGATAAGAGAAAATCAAGGGTGCAAAGTGCCTGGGATAAAAGCAATAACTCTAACTCCATTTTATATTACCTTAGACAATGTGAAGTCTCTAAAAACAGTTTATAGTGTCTTCTTTTCCTCTCCTCTCCCTCCCAGTTTAGGCCTTCTGCTCCCCATCTCACTTGTGATGGGAATTGAATATAATTTGAGTTTTAATATGGCAAATTTAGGTTCTGAATCAGAAACACATGTGGGGAGCCAGGAGGCCCTATGAATTGAATAGGAGGACGATGAAGCGAATGGGATCCGTTGTCCGCACCCCGCTCTTTCCCTTATCAATAGTTTTGAGGCTGTAGCTCAGGGCTGTCCAGGTCTTTTAGAACAAGAATAAAAACCTTCCTTGCAGGATTATCATTTCTAAAGGAAGCATAAAACACAACAGGGATCCTCTCTCTCTCTCTCTCTCTCTCTCTCTCTCTCTCTCTCTCTCTCTCTCGCTTCTTTTTCTTTTTTACTGTGAGATTCAGTCATATTATTGCATATACTTGTAGATTGTTTATTCTCATTGCATGGTTTGGATATATCACATTTATTTATTGTTGATGGATGTTTGGGTTGTTTCCATTTGGGGCTGTTAGGAATAGAGCTGCTTGGAATACTCTCTAACACAAGTGTTTAGGATACACACACCCTCATTTCTGGTGGGCGTATGCTGAAGGATGGAATTGCTGGTTTATAGACTATGCACATGTTCGTTCACCTTTCATAGATGCTACTAAATAGTTTTCCTAAGTGGTTGAACCATATTACTTTCCCACTAAGAGTTAAGTGTCAGAAATCCAATTCAAAGTAGCTTAGTCAGAAAGTGTATAGGCTCACACAATCAACCCATGGGACAAGTGAAGGCGAAGTTGCCTCAGGGGTGGAGGAGACTCTGCAAGGCTCTGCAGGTCAACACCATTTCCTCTGACTAAAGACTGGCTTCCCCCATGTGTCATCCTGACCTCACCTTTTGCAGCTCCACCAGCTGCTCCAGCTTGGATTCTGCACCAACTCTTAAGGGCCTGTGCTTGGCAGTCCCCATCAGAACCACAGAGTTGGAGGGGGAGATAAGCAGTTCTCCCAGGAGATAGGCAGTGCTGTCCCTAGACTGCATGGGAGCTGTTGGCCGCAAGGGTAGTACAGTGCAGTGGAGAGAGCAGAGTGGTGACAGCAGATATCTGGACTCCTTTCCCAGCTCTACGGCGTCCTCTTCCTAGTGGCATGACCCTGGGCGACTGCTATAGACTGAATGTTTGTGTCCCCCCAAAATTCAGATGCTGAAAACTAATCCCCAATGTTATTGTATTTGGAGGTAGTTAGGTCATGAGGGTGGAATGCTCATGAATGGGATCAGTGCCCTTATAAAAGAGACCCCAGAGATCTACCCTCACCCCTTCCACCACGTGAGCACACAGCGAGAAGTCACCGTATATGCACTAGGAAGTGGACTTTAACATAAACACCAAATCTGCTGGTGCCTTAATCTTGGACTTCCCTGCCTCCAAAACTCAAAATTGAATATTCGTTATTTATAAGCCATTCAGTCTATGATATATTGTTATAGCAGCCAGAATGGACTAAGACAGCAATTTATTTAGTTTCTCAGAACCTCGTGGATAAAATGGAACAAACACCTTGTAAGGTTCTTCTGCATATTAAATAAGTCATAATAGCTAAAGCCTCTTGCCTGTAATAGATGCTTTCTTGAATGTCTCATCAGATCAGGAGTTCCTGAGGGTTGGGATGTGAGTCCTCCCTCCTTACAATTCCTAGAACTGTGTTCTGTATTAAAGGCTGCTGCTCCTTGTAGCTGGCTGAGAAAACAATGCCTGGGGACAGGGGACATGTCACCATCCCGAACTGTATACTGTATGTGCTTCCAGGTAGCTCCATCCAATTATCCTGGGAAAGGAGAGATTGGATGCTGAATCAGTTAGGAATGATGTTCTGGGAGATCCTCCAAACAACAACTTAAATTAGAGTCTCATTTCCTTCATTTGAGTAAAAGAAATATGGAGACAGGAAACCCAGTACTTGTAGAGTGGGTCCTTGATGCCATCAGAGGCCCAGAATCCTTCTTGGACGAGCTGGCCACACTACTGCTTTTCCTGTGCTCTTTCAGTCCTGGAGAGGGAAGGGTCCAAAGGCATGTGAAAGCTAAGTCTGCCTCATTTTTAGGGGCTTTCTTAAAAATGTCACTCAACAATCTGCCCTCACATCTCATTGACTGTGTCACATGACCACCGTGTGAATGGTACAAGGGAAGCTGGAAATACTCTGAAAGGGCTCAGTAAAATTTTTCTGTTACGGTCCTGAGGTGGTGTCAAGACCACACGGGCAGAGACAGCTTCCTCTGGGTAATTTTGGGAATGTGGTCTCAGGGCGGAGAAGAGCGATCACTATGGAGGGTATAGTTTCCTTTCCAGGATGTCTAGCTAAGTGGACATAGGGAGCAGCTTTCAGTAATGGAGGTGAGGGCATCCATGTCAGGTGGGCAATCAGTAGAGAGAAGAGCTGCCTGGAGGAGGAGTCACTGATGCCTGACAGCAGCTGTGTGCTGACTAGGCCAGGGCCACCAGTCAGTGTCCACTGAGACCATAGCCACAGCCCCTCCTAAGAAAAGTGCCCATGTGCTGCAGGAGGCCATGTTCTGTCCCAAGTGACCATGTGCCACCACTTGTTCCTTGGTTTCAGCTGATTGGACTAAAGGCTGGCACCGAACTCATGAACGGCCAATTCATAGGCTGGTCAGCCACCCATGTCATTGCTCAAATAATGACCTATCCATTCAGATTGTTTGGCTCGCGAACCTGACCTGACAGTATGGAAAGAACTTGCAGGTGAGAGCAGAACAAAAGGGAGCATGCATTGGGGAAACGTACTGCTATTAGGTGCCTGGGCTTGTCCTGGATGCCACGTGACTTCTCAGTAGCCTGGTCCGAGGGGGCTCCCGCCTAGATCTCCATGAGCTTCCCTCCGAGCTCCTGGCGGAATCATCCCCATTACAAAGTCCCCCAATATGAGCTAATTCGAGCTAATTCCTTGCAATCAAACATACCGGCCCTCAGCAGTTTTAAACCAAGGTCATCAGGTGCTTCACAGCGGAAATTCAGTTGATTTTAATAAGGAATCAAAGTCAAGCTTTTGAAAGATCATTCTGGTGAGGGTGAAACTTCCAACATTGTTGTAAATATTCTGGCAAATTTACTTACGGAGTTGAGTGTTGAAGATAGAATTATTTGTGCTGGCAAATATGAATATCAATTTTATTAGAACACAGCAGCATGGTAAAAACAGTATTCATATTCAGTTAGGAAATCCATGGAGCAGAAATGAACTTCGAATTGGTGGTGGTGGTGCAAATATAATTGAAAGTCGAGATAAAACAAGCTGTGATGGTATGCCGATTGAAATAGAAACTAGTTATCTGTACATACGTACACTTATAAACAAAGAGTAATTACACTACAGTATTTTTGTGGCAAAAATGATGTTGAACATAAAACATATTTCAGTACGGCAGCGGGGCTAGGGCCGGGGTGAGGGGAGTGAGGCACCCATCTCAGGTGCAAGGTTTAAGGAGGCACCAGAAAACTCAGTAATTAAGACAAATAGTATTTTAATGGAGTATTTTTTAAAAAAACAAAGTTAACGAAAAAGTCCATGATGAAACAAAATTTTGAATAAAGACTAGACCAGTTTTATCAATTTTTCTTTTTGCCTCAGGCTCCAATATGATTTGGCATAACACTGCATAGCAATATGTTTTCCTTTTTTTCTTGTCTGCCATCAATGGAATTTTTTAAATGTTTGAGCCTTTGAAGAATTACTTGGTAAATTATTTTGAGTGTTTACAATGGAATTGAACATTTTGTAAATGAGTCCTTTAAACTTTTTTCAAAAGCAACTGAAAGTCTTTAATCACAGTGTTCAACAAATATGCCAAAATAAACTTTAACTTTTGAAATTTTATCAAATTTTAGGTAGTATAAACAAAGCTTTTAGCAAATGTCATTTATTTCACACTGGAAATCATTCAGATTTATCACTTAAAAACAAGGGAGTTGCTGAACAAATTAAGCAATGAAAGCTCAAATGGTGGCCAAGATTTAATTTAGAAATTCTGTAATTTTTCTTTGGAATGCCTCAACTTGCAGGAGGACTATTTTGATGGAACTCCCATTTTTAATTGAGCAAATTATATTTTATTCTTAAATCGAAGGAAAGTCAAAAGACTTATGATTTTTCAGGATCTTTAATTGACAAAATATTAAAAAGAAAGTCAACTTTTATGAGTTTTATTTTCTCATATATTTTAAAGCAAGATATTCTAAATGGAAATAAAAACAAACTACCAGTGAAAATATTTGGGCTGAAATAGTTAACCATTTCTATTTAAAGAAATTAGAATGGAAAATATCCTCTGTCTAGCATAATTTGCTCTGAGCTCGTCAGGTACCCCTGCAGAGAAACCATATTCTCATTAAAAATATTATGATCTACAAAGAAGAGTCTATGAAGGGTGTCAACAATTTCCATTTTATTAATCATAAGGGTAACTTTGAAGATGATTGCACGTAATTATTGGGGGAAAAAAGATCACATTTTCTAAAAATCAAACATACTTTAGAAAAATATAAGTGACAGTATTAGAAACAAATATGGCAAAGACGTTGATTTAAGTACAGAAATATATACCAAAATTACTATTTTTTGCTACTTTTCATGCTCAGATAATAGTTTTCCAGTTTAATGTACATATTAAATAAAGATTTAATGTTATTTTTAAGATAAACTTTTAGAATAGTGGGAGTCAGGTCCCTGCAGAAAACCTCCTGGACACCAATGGCAAGGGCTCAGTGTTTGGAAGGACTTAGATATGAAGCAGACATAGAACCAGTCCCTAGGGGCAGGCTGTGGAACTGAACATCTTTCACTCAAGTTACCTGGATAAATTCTATAAACTCTCTATGCCCCCAAGAAACAGATGTAGACAAAGTTACCGGGAGATTCAGGGATAGGGGAGCTCAGACCCAAACGAAAAATTCAAGTATGTCTTCCTGGAGCAGGTGACATTTAGCCAAGTCTTGAAAGATACTGCAGGGACTAGAAGAGAAGGTAGGGCACTTTGGGAAAAAGAACCAGCATGAGCATTCTCCTAAGATGCAAAAAGATGGGATAGTGTTCCCCTGGAGTGGGACAGAAAAGAAGAGTTAAAAGAAGAGTTATTAGGGGGACCAAGCAGAGAGCCCTGGCCAGAAGTTTGATATTTACCCTGTTCAGCAGAAGGACAAAAAGGATAACATATTTTGAGCAAAGGAATGATGCTCTCAACGTGTATTAGCAAGATGAGTGACCCAGAGAATTTTGCAACCCTGGGTGCCCCAGGCAGACCCTCAAAAAGTTTTGCCAGCCTTTGCCTTTGTTTTAAACAGAGAGGCCTCGCCTCTCTGTCTGTGTTTGAATCGTGGGATGAGGGTTAGGGAAGGTATGCATTCTGCATGTCATGAGCATGTAACCACTCCCAATGCACAGGCGTGCTCACACACACGCACCTTTAAACACGCTCTCCGAGAGCCACGCAGGTTGCCAAGCCCATCCCCGGGGTGCATTGCCAATGCTGGCCACCAGAGGGCGCGTCCAACATCCCGGCAAAGAAAGAGCCTGACACTAGGCTAAGAACAGGCCCTAAGCAGAAGGGGCCCTAGAGAGCAAAAAGTCCACCTGCCTGATTTCACATGGGGGGAAACTGAGGCACAGCGAGCAGAGTGACATGGTCATTGTGAGGGAGAAGGGAGCGGTCACCTCAACAGATGAAAGTGAGCAGGTGACTCTTAAACTGCAACTTGAAAGTCAACAGAATTAAAACTGAGGAGGCATCCGGCGCCGGCCTCTCCCACCCCCACCCCTGCATGCCAGCCCATACAGCAGTCACATCAGCACTATTCCACAGACGGTTTTCCTTATCAGCTGTCACAGCGCCTGACTTTCTACCATTAGATGGTGACTCTTTAAATTAAAGCACACCATGTCCAATGGACCTCTGTGAAAATGTATGTGTCCCTATAAGGGTGATAGATTGCATCCTCAGACCCTGAGGTCTGCACTGATACTTGGGTCCTACAGCCCCTGGGGAACCCACTGCAAGCTGGCAGTGGGAGAAATCCTCCTTCTCCCGGTCATTGCCCTTGCTCTTCCTCATTCCTGGAACACCCCTTCTCAATGTCTCCTAATAGTGGTGTCCCCACACCCTTCATCCTCCTATATAACTCCCTCTAGAAACTTTTGGATGTTTCTCTTCCACCCTGTTCTCCACAGCTCTCTGGGCCCGCTCCTGCCAACCCTCCACCCATCCCAATTCAGATGAGTGCCTGTTCCCATGTCCTCAGCCTCAGCCTCTGGGATCCCCACAGGGATAGAGACTGTGACCCCTGGTGCCTGGCTCCAAGCCGGGCCTTCTCTGGCTCCTGCTAAATGTCTCCTCACTGCTCTTAGATGGAAAAAGACAACATGGTCCCAGAGAGTTGGGGCTGAAATCAGAAGACCTGTTTTCTAGTCCCAGTTTGGCCACAAACTGGTAGAGATACATCCCTCTCCCTCTCCAGGATCTCCCTACATTCTTTCTGCCCCTAGACGCTTCTTGGATCCCTTCCCGCTCATATGTTCTGCATCTTAGGTTAAACTTACAATGGCCCTTCAGAGAAATGTCAGCTCTTGCTAGTGGGAAACTGCCGAGGCCTGGAGCGTGGCCCTCCCACCAGAGTGGGACTGCCATCTCCCATTCCCTTGAACTATCTTCTGTAAACAGCAGGGGGCAGGAGCTCTTCAGCATGTGAAATGAGAATTACAGGTAAGTGTTTGGACTAGAGCAGCGGTGAGACTGCTATTGCAGACAATGCTCTCAAATTCAGGCCCATAATTCCAAGAATTATTCATGTGAATTTTTTGATGCTTAGAAAGCCTTCGAGAGTCTATAGAAACCATTTTAATTGTGGGCCTTGGATGGTAACCGGCAGCAGGGAAGATTTCGAAAGACTTTCAGAAGCCCTCAAACTTTGCTCGTCAGCACCTATACTTCAGGTTTTTAAGGTCCCCAACTCCCATGATGCTCACGCCCCCAACTCTTTCTAGGCCTTCTCAGCACTGGAAGCACTGGTGCCATGGTCACACTCCTTTTTAAAACAAACACAGGGCAAGCCACTGCCTAATTATGTGCTCTGGATGGAAACTGAAAACGGGCCCATGGCTTTCCAGTCTTTGTCTGCCAGGGGCTGGGGGAAAGGGGTGGGAGGTGAGCATGGGGCCGCAGGAGACCTGCCAGCCACCAGCCTGAGGGTCTGCATTTGGGAGGCCTCAGGGAGAAGACTTGAAGGCATGTGGGGCTAAGTCTGAATCTGACCTTTTTGCAGGATAGCTAAGCCTTGGCTAGGCAGAGGCTCACAGGTATGAGGGCTTCACAAGCCCCAAATTCTCCCTCCTCCTCCTCCTCCTCTTCTCACCTCCTGCTCCTCCTCCCATTAAGCACACAAATGCTTTTCAGGAGAGCAGAGCACTGACCTGGTAATCAGGAGGTACAAAGCTGGATCCCACCCTGTCATCAGACAAATCACTTCCTTTTCCTGGGCCTCAACTACTCCATTGGTAAAATAGGGGCAAAAACTGTTGACTCGCCAAACAACATCAGAGCTCTCATGCTCTTCCAAGCTTCTGAGCCTTTGCAGATGCTGTTCCCCTGCCTGGACAGCCCTCTCCCCAGGCCTCCCATGACAAACACCTGCTGCCTAACTCAGCCAAGGGATCTCTTTAGCACACCTTGTTCACTCTGTTGTCAATGTGCTTGGTTTGGGGGTAGGAGTGAAACAATTCCTCTGATGCCCCCACAAAACTCCCCTTAGCAGAGAGGTTCATTGCAGCGTTGTTGGCAATAGAATAAAGTAATAATTGTGACAATGTCGAGCATTCACTGAGTGCTTCCCATACATATGATTCACAAGTAACCTTCACAAGGAACTTCTAAGGAAATACTTATTATCTCCATTTTACATATGAGGCAACTGAGGCACAGAGAAGTTAAGTGGTAGGGCTAGGATATGATACATTCATTTCATGGCATATTATAAGGTCATTTAAAATCATGATGATGTGCTGAAATTTAATACCATAAGGAAATATGCATGTAATAATGTTAAGAGGTGTGCATGTGTCTACGTATATATAAAATAGAATATATAAAAATAAAATACTTTTAAAAAGAAAATTGAATAAAAATACACCAATATGTCCATGGGTTATTTGTAGTTTTTCTTTGTACCTCTCTTTATTTTCCACATTTCCTGCAATGAGCAGACACCCACTTACACTGTGAAATGAAGCAGGCATCATATCTTGAATGCAAGCAATTTGAAGGAGCAATTCTCATTGGAGTGAGGTCTGAAGAGAATGCAAGGGGCGAAGAAACCTTGATCCTGAAGGGGCTTTTCCAAGCTCCCCTCTGACTTGGCTTCCCAGGGCAAGATGCTGTTTTATCCTCACAAGATTCATTCATTCATTCATTCATTCACTCACTCATCAGGGACCGGGAATGTAGGATGAGATACAAAGATAATCAGACTTATTTCTGTCCCCCACTGAGCTCAGACTGAGAGAAGGTCACCGAGAGGCAGAAGAGGGGTCAGGGGAAGAAAGGGCAGCACAGAGAAGTGTGGGGAGTGTCCAGGATCAGTCCAAGGCAGTGGAGCCACCCTGTCCATAGATGTATTTCCAGCATCCGGTGGCCTGACATGAATGAGTAAATAAATAAATGAACAAACAAATAAATAAGACAAATGACCAACTGAGGGAATACACCTGAACCTTTATCACAGACAAGGAATTAATGTCTCTAATTTATAAAGAGCTTCCAAAAATGGGGAAGGATATAACCACCAACCTCCTAGAAAAATAGGCTAAAAATATTACCAGACAATTCACAGAAAAAGAAATGTAAATGGACCTCAAACCATATGAAAGATGATCAACATTGCTCAAATAAAAGAAATGCAAATTGAAACTACCTGGAGATACCATTTCCTACTTATCAGATTGGCAAAAATCCAAAGGTCTGGCAACAGCCACAACTCTTCTATGTAGCTGATGGGAATGCAAAATGGTACAATCCCTGTGCAAGGGAATTTGGCAAAAGCCAGCAGAATTGCTGGTATAGTCAACCTGCGACTCGGGAATCCCATTGCTGGAAATCAGCTCCAGCAGGTACACTAAAAGATGTAAGCACAAGGCTTTTTATTGCAACTTGATTAGTAATAGCAAAAGACCGGGAACAAGGAACACGTTCATCAGTAGGGACTATGGTTAGCAGCACAGTGGAGGATTCTGTCTGTAAAGGAGAACGAGGAATATCTCAACAGATTGCTGCAGGCGAGATCACAGAGGGAGGATGTACCATGCATGAAGCAAGGTGGAGAAAAGTGAGATTGTATGTTAACATCTATCTAAGAAAAAAATGGAGCAATACAAGTATATATGCATACATATATATGTATATGTAACACATATGTGTATATGTAACATGTATTATATATAAATAAATCAATGGAAGGATAAAGCATAATTTTTAAAAATAAATAGTTATGGAGAGGGAGGATTGGATGAGGGGAACACAAAAGTTAGATCTTTCTAAATTACTTTATTTTGTATGCTAGACCTTGGAACCATAAATAAAAATAAAAATTTTAAGTAAATTCATAAAACCCGCAAGCAAAATGAAGCAAATAAATCTATGCATTGAGTGAGTGATAGAATATAAAGAACTGTTCCAAATGACTTCCAAGCAAAGTCAAAGACACACGAACCAATCACAATGTGTGGACCTTATTTGCATCCTGATTTAAATGGGACACGCAGAGAAATGTGAGCACTGACAGATATTTGATTATATTAGCTGTGATAATGGCACACAGTTTAGGTGTGATAAGGGAAGTGTAGTTTCCAGGAAAAGAATCCTTATGTTTTAGAGATAATATTGGATATTTATGAATGAAACGACATGATAGCTGAGATTTGCTTCAAAAAGAATTTGGTCATTGTGTGAGAGGGCGGTGATGAAACAAGTTAAGCCAGGAGGGGGTGATTGCCGAAGCCTGCTCACTGGCGGGAAGAGCCCAGAGCCACCTCTTCCAACTCACTGCTCCGGTCATTGCTCTGAAGGACCTAGTCCGGGGGAGGCGGGTCGTGGGGAAACACAGTCCCTTTCCTGGAAGACACTTAGTCATCTCTGATGGGGTAACACTGACCTCACCCCAAGGGTTCCCAGGCTGGCGGAAACCAAGACTCATTATGTGGTTCTCAAGCTTCACAACCTCCCCAATTTGTTGAGTCTTAATAATACAGTTTCTTAAAGACAAAGTTACAGAAGCAAACGTGTTGTAACTATTGCTAAATATGTGCAGCAAGGAGGGACAGAATAAGTCCAAACTTGTGAGGGGAAGGCCTAGATGTGGCAACCGAAGGAGGTATTGGATTAAAAAAGGAAAGAACATTTTCCAAGAAAAACTTTCTAAATGACCTAGTAGGGTGATGAAAATGTCATTGAAGGACTGCAGGGGGCGCTAGAAGAACGTAAGCATCTGTGGGCTGCTGAAGGGAGGACTCCAGCCTTGGGAAAGTTTCAGGAAGTTTCGAAACACTGTCGCCCCAGGGGCATGTGTGGCACTTCACGTGTAAAAGCCGAAAGGTCGTCATACCTGCCTCCCATGGTTATTAGAAAGATCAAGTGTATCACGTAGGTGAAACAAGACGGAGGAGCTATGTGCAAAGAAGGATGCCTGAAGCCAGGATGACCAAATGGCACTGGGTCATTAGGCATGTTACAGCTTTTCTAAGCCACTTCTTGCAACATAGTGGAAGGAGCACCTGGAGTCACAGATCTCTGGTTTCAACCCTGTCTTCCTCACTGCAGAGCTGTGTGGCATTGGGCAGTTTCCACATCTGTAAAATGGGCATAGCACTTCGCTCAGCTGCTGGGAGGAGTAAATGAGAGAAATGCACTGGTGTGTCTGGTGCCCACTCAGCCCAGCCCATGGGAGAGCCTCAGTGTGTGAAAGTCAACGGAATAGGAAGGCGAGCCGGCCTCCCAGAGCTATGGTAAGGCTTTGAGGTGCTCCAGACTTCAGCAGGCTCTAAGGCAGGAGAGTGGCTGGAATCTGGAGTGCATTGGCAGGACTGGGCCTGCTGAGGGGGGCCTTGCCTGGACGGATGGGGCCTCAAAAACCATGGAGATATCTGGGCACCAATGCTGAGGATTCGGCCTTGGACTCAAGTCCTGGCTGCACTGCCTACAAACTAGGGGACCCTAATCAAGTGTCTTTATATGTCCGTACCTTGCTTTCCTCTTCTGTAAAGTGGGGTACTGTGCTTGCATCATGGTGATCAGTGTGAGGGTGTGGCTGGGTCAGAAGTTAGCAGGTTTCCAGCAGCGTTTCCCCAGTCCAGCTTTGCCCCTCAGCTCCTCCCACCCCAGGAACTTTGAGGAGGCAGAATCTGAGAGGAGGGGGAGCTGACAGATGCCTTGTGCGACCAGGCCCAGAGAGCAGAAGGGACCTATCCAAAGTCTCCCAGTAAATTAGAGGCAGAGCCAGGCTGCTTCCTGGACGGGGTGCCCTTCTGGAAAGCAAAGAGCCTCTTTGTATTTATTAGGGTTTTTGTGTCTGAATCTGTGTCCTCGAACCTTGTTCTGTGACTTGCCTCACACTTCCCTCACGTTCCCCCAGGGAACCTGCATTTCCTGAGTTCCCAGGGAGTGATGGTCTTTGAAGGGCTAGGGAGTCTCTATGCCAGACACTGGACAAATGCTATTATCAAGAGACCAGAAATAGGAGAGGTTTTAGGCTGCTGTGAGGTCTGGGGAGATGGCATGAGTGTCCAGCAGGGAGTCCATGCCAGCGTTTCCAAGGCCCCAGTCTGAGGAGCATCGCACTAAAAGAGTATGCAGACAGGGGATGGGAGAAAGGGAGCCCAAGGAGGAAAACACTAGAAAGCTTCAAGATGGGTGGTCCTAGGACTAGGGAACTTACTGCACAGCAATGGGCTTCGTGAGGTCAATGGCCCCTTCTTTCTTAATCGCTGCTTGAATCTTTCGGGCACATTCTTGGTGTGATATGGAAGAGGCTCCTATCTTTTAGTGACACCTATGGAAATATTTATGAATGATAGCTAGGATTCGCTTTAAAATAAATTAATGTGATAGCTAGGATTTGCTTTAAAATTACCTGGTCTCCAGAAGGGGTGAACGATATTGGCTATGAGCTGATGATGGTTGAGGTGGGTGATGGGGACACAGAAGTTCCTTATACTATCTGTACGTGTTTAACATTTTCTATAATAAAACGTTCATCTATCCAGAACCAGCCATTTCTCTCCAGCTGCATGCCCACTGCCCTGGTCCTCTGGCCTAGATGGCTGCAGGGACCTCGTAGGTCTGCCAACTTGGGCCATGCCCCTACAGCCTATTCTTGACACGGACACCAGAGGGAGCCTGTTACAGCACGAGTCCTGGGCTCAAAGTCTCTGGAGGCCCCATCTCAGAGCACCCTGGCCTCCAACTCCACTCATTTTACCTCTCGGGCTCACTTCAGCCTCCCTCAGCCTCCTCCAGGGCCCCTAGGGCCCTTCGTGCTGGGGAGCATGGGGGTGGAGAGAGGTCCGATTTAACCAGACCTCATCCACCCCTCATGACCCTCAGACATTGCAGTATAGCACGGGACATAATTATTCATTTTAAAATTGTCATTGTTTATCTGAATTCAAATCCAGCTGAGCCTCCTGTATTATATCTAGCAACTTACCACTAACAGACTCTGAGCACCTCCCAAAAGAACCTGTTGCATCTTAATGTCCCCAGTGCCCACCACACAAAGGTGTCACCTCCTAGGAGACAGTTGCAAAAAAGCAACCTCTGGGCTGATGAAGCTCCTTGCCCAGTTGCAAGGATCTCAGGCCCACTTACTTCAGTGGCAAGGTGACTTTTATAGTGTACGACCTTCCCAATCATCCATGGCAGCCCTGCAGGAAGCCAGAGAAGCAGGTGCTTCCAGAATGAGAGATTAAGCCAGCCTTCCCGGCTCCTTCTCTCCCTGACGGTGGGCAGGGACTGGGAGGGAGTGACCAAGGTCTCAGCTGGCAGTCCCTTCTGGGTGCTTTTGGATTTGTGCCCATCTGGGTTAGGTCTGAATCCTTGCAGTTCCCTGTGGTGGTGGGTAGAGAGGGGCCTTATGCCAGGCGCCAGCTGCCCCCGTGGCCTGAGGGTGCCCACTCAAACCATTCCAAGTAAACATTTGACCAGCCTGGCCCCAGCCCTCATCCCACACCAACACTTGGCCCTTGTTCCTAGACAGGCCCTTCTGTGTCCCGTCCTTTGTGGCTGACATTTCAGCCAGACCCTGGAGGGGCTGGGGTGACCCGGTGCCCTATCCTCATTCTGCAGACAGGCCCCAGGGAGGTGGTTCCTGCAGCGACGGGCACTCAGCGGGGGAGTCCCAGCAGACGGGCAGTCGCCAAGCTGGGCTAGCCACCCCCCTGAACACCCCACGTGGGCCCTGGGGCTGCGGAGCCCACAGTCTGAACTGTGGAGCCATGGGGCTGCCAGCTGACTCGGCTGCTTTGTTCTAGGTCTGGAGTGGTCTGAGGGTGGTTGAGGACTGTGGCTGCTCTTTGCTGAGAAGCCACAGATAACGCCTGCGACAGGACCTGATAAAGCGCCTGTTGGAGGCTCCCTCCCAGACAAGCCCGGCTGTTCCCACCAGCCCCAAGGGCCCCGGAAGCCCAAGCCTGTCTCCAGAGGTCAGCCCCTCCCAGGGTTTTCAGCTCTTCTCTTCCAGAGGCTGGGGAACAAGTTGGCAGACCCCTCTCAAAAGTTCCTCAGGCCTCTGGGCCCAAGAGTGGAATAAACTAATCCTGATTTATTTCCTAGAAGAGAATGTCAAAGAATGTGCCTCTCTCAGTGGAATTCCAGACTGTGGCTCCCGGGGACTTGGGAGGGGAGGGTGGGAATCTCTTCCTAGAGCCCCTCAAATGACATCCTGAGTCACCTCTTTCATATCACAAGAGCACACTCTATGCCAGGCTTTAGCATGGGCACAGGGGACACAGGAACAAATAAAACATGGTCCATGACCTCAGCAGCTTCCAGGAAGAGGGTGCTGAAGATCTACCTGTCCTGACCAGACCCAGGCCACCACCCCCAGTCTACAGATGGCCTGGCCTGGAGTAGGAGGTGTATAAGGCAGTACCTAGCCAGCCGTGGGGGTCCTTGGGTGAGACTCAATACCAAAGGGCTGCAGAGCTGAAAGCCAAAAGCAAAGAGTCTCTAATCTGATGGAAGAGGCACAGGCCCTGCCCTGGGGAAGATCCATCTTTGGGAGCAGGTAGGCGGGGGTAGAGGGTGGAGGTGGGGTTCTGTCAGAAGACACCTTTGCCAATGCCCAGAGAACAGGCATCATTTCCGAAGTCAGGCCTCACAGCATCCTGAGCACGGTTCAGGTGAGCAAATATGGGCCGCAGGCACTGCCAAACGAAGATTCCCCCTCCACCAATAGCCACAACCCTGCTCCCCCCGCCCCCTGACTTCACGGGCTCCCAGTTTAACCACATTGAGAGTACAGGATCCAGAGTTGGGGCTATCTGCATTTTGCCAACCAGCCTGAATAAATCCTTTACATATAGTAGACTGGGTTGGCGGAGAGGAGAGGGGAGGCCCTGGGCCTGGAGTGAGTCCCAACTCTGTTTCTCCTCGCTGTGAGACCCAGGGCAGGCCTCTGGCCCTCTCTGAAGCCTGGGTTAGAGGCTCTCTCTGGCCTCCTGGGCATAGAAGCCCCAGTGAGAGTCCCTGTCTGAGAGACAGTGTGCCCAGAAGGAGAAAGCCAGGGCTGCCTCCCTCCCCAAGACAAGGAATGTGACTCCTAGCTCTACTTGGAATACTGTAGAAAGTGGAGACCTAGGTTTCCCATGTCTGTGGACCCAGGAGCTAACTGCCTTTCAGCCATGCAGGGACCCAACACAGTTTCACAGATAGGCCTCTGGCTCATAAAGGAAGAGCCTGAGTTCCCAGGTGTACAGGCTTCAGGAGAGGCCTCCTGCCTCCACTGCCCTCCACTGCTCTCCAGCCAGCTCCCTCTGAAACCTATGCAACCACACAGCCTGAGCCCAAGTGGTCCTCATTAACACACAACACACACACACACACACACACACACACACACACACACACACACACACACAATGTCTTCAACCCTGCCAGAGAAGTTGAGAAGTTCTTATTCATTCATTCTTCCCTTGAAGATCTACTATTCTTTGTGCCAGGCACCAGGGCCCAGGGATAAATAAAACAGACCCAGTTCCTGTCCTCAAGACACTTACAGTCTTGAGGGGAAAGGCAGACCAATAAACTGACAACTACAAGTGAGAGTGAGTGATGCAGGCATCGAAAAAAAAACAGGCTGTGAGAGAGGATCTAGGGTGGGGGACATAAGGTCAGCCATGGGAGGTCTTTCTATGGAGGTGACATTGAAACTGACACCTGAAAGCTGGTGAGAAGGAAGAGATCAGTGTCTATACTAGTCCTGGGCTGGGCCACATTCGCCTTTGGAATCTCCCTCAGGCCACCCCCACCTCACACCTAGCATGGTGCCAAGCCAAGATAGTGCAGGTTGAAAACAGGGGCATCCAGTGATACTTCTATGGGGAGCAAGGGAAGGATGGCACAAAGGAAAGATGGATCTTAGATCGTGACCCCAAGATAGGAGGGGCTGAGGTGGCGGGGTTCGCCCTGCACAGTACCCGGCAGGGAAGCCCTGCCCCCCATGCCAAGTTGACAATAAAAGTGCTCTCCCCTTTAATACTATTGATGTCCTCCCTCTTCAGAGCAGAAGGGAACACACGTCTAAGTCTTTGCTCAGGAGGGGTCTTGCCCCCATGAGCATGTGTGTGGGGAAGGGTGCTTGGCTGCAGCCCAGACCTGCAACCTCTAACTTTGCCCTCCACTCATGGTCTGGCCTGGCTCTGCAGCAGACTTCCTATATGGCTTTTGGGAAGTCACTCCTCTCTGGGCTTGGGACAGTGACTTTGGGACAGGGTGGAAAGGTGGAAGTGGTGTAATTGCCCTCAGCCAGTTGATCCTGGGAGCATTTCGAATGTGGGATCATGGGAGGTAGATGGGTGGGTCTCTGCCACTCCATTGATGAGTGAATCTCATGTCAACAAGCCTCTCTTTGGGGAATCTTGCCCATCTGCAAAGAGAGGAGGTTGCTGTCAATACCATCTTATGTTGCACATCACTATGGGATCTCCATTGCACACCAGGCCTGTAGACCTGAGCACCAGCAAGTTGCCACATTTAATAATAAAAACAATAATTTTTTTTGTTGTTATCACAAAGCAAAGCAACCAAAAACATAAGCCAAAAAATAATGTACTGAGATAAAGTTCCTGCCAAGGTCTAGAGCCCTTAGGTGGGGTGAGGTGGTAACCGGCCTGACCACGGTGGCCTCTAGGCACTGCTGCAACTCAGCCATCACAGCTGGCTGTCAATGAAGCCAGACAAACAAGGACACCAATGTGCATCTGGATACATGCTAGGCTGGCCCTTCAGAATGGGGGAAATTTCGAATTCCTGGGTAAGGAGGGGGAGCCTATGCCCACAGATCTCCCCAAATGATTTTTCCCTCGAGGGATCTGAGGATCATTTTCAAAACATGTGGGCCTAGGAATGATTAGATGGGTCCAGGAAGATTCCCACCTCCACTCCATCCCTGCTTAGAATACATTCTTCATTCCCCACTGCCACTTGCTAGTCTCGGAAACCTTTGCTGATTCATTTTACATCTCTGGGCCTCAGTTTTTTCCTTCTGTAAAATGGATAGAACCTGACCATGATGTATAGTGAAGAAACGGCCCTAGAACAAAGGTTTGCTGGCATGAATTATCATACCCCAGGACTGCAGTGTGTTCTCTGGCAAAGTCCTGCCTTCTTTGGGCTTCAGATTCCCCATGTGTCAAATGAGCGAGTATGGCAGAACTATCTTCAAGGACTGAAACCTTTCCTCAAGTGCAAGTGAAGTGGCCCCCTGTCCTTTCCCAAGGAAGGGAAGTTTAGCCAGGAAGGCAGACGGGAGGAACCAAGGGATAGGAAGAGGGTTAAGGACATGAAATGTGAACTTCACCAATGTCATAGCTTTGCCTTGACCTGGACTAGCTAGAAGTTTCCTCTCAACCCCCACGAAATGCCTGGCTGACTCTTGAACAGTTCGGGCTGGTGGAAGGGGAGCGGAGGGAGCTGCGTACCACTTCTTCTCTCTTATAAATAGGGCTCTGAATCCCAGAGGGTGACCAACACCAGACCACAACTAGGAACCGTTTCCCAGAGTTTGTCCAAGCTGTTCGGAGGTCTGCCACTTGTCTCCCCACCACCACCAAGATGGGGGCGGTTAAGTCCACTTTTCACTCCAAGTCAGAGATAAACCCAATTTTCAGATGAAGGAAACCAAGGTCTTCTTAGGGATCCCACAGACCATTCATTTGGGCACATAAGTACACCCAAGTCTGAGCTTACAACCTGTCAGTGCCACTTCATTGAGGTCTCACACAAACCTATGAGGAACATACAATTATTCTCCCGATTGACAGACAGAAGAACTATCAGAGAGGTTAAGTGACTTGAGCAAGGTCAAGCAGCTAGGAGGTAGCAGGGCCAAGATTTAAAACCAAGTCTGTCTGACTCCAGTTCTGTTCTTTATGCTTCCTTCCTGGGATTGGTGGGAAAAGGGGAATGATCTTGAACTTTAGGAGCCCAGGAGCCTGAGAGATTAATTCTGCCAGCAAGGGTTGGGGAGGAGGAGCCAGGGCCTTTGCACCTGCCATTTGCTTTATCTAAAAGACTTTCCCCTAGATAATTGCCTTACTCACTGCCACACTTCATCCAGAAGGTCTTAGCTCAAAGGACACTTTTCTGTGGATCACTGAGTCTAAAATAAAACCACCTCTCCCTCTCCCTTTTCCTTAACTCTTTATTTTTCTCGATAAACCTATCGCCATCTGAAGCACTATCTTATCTGGTGTATTTATTTGTTTATTGTTGGTCTCCTCTTAGAATGTAATGTTTTACATGTCTTATTCATCACGATAACCCGAGGCCTAACACAGTGCCTGGCACACAGGTGTGCAACCAATGTTTATAGACAGAAAGCATGAATGACTAAATGTCTTTTTCCCTCGTAAGTGAAAGTAGCCACGGAGAGGGCTGACCCAAGCACATCTCATTTCATCTGTAGCTGTTATTAACCAATTTCACAGATGGGGAACTGAGGCTCCCTGTAGCATCAAGGGCCCATGGATGGTGAGTGACAGATTAATCCCTTCATTAGGGCTGGGGCACTCAACCCCATAGCAGTGTGGCTCCAAGCCCAGTGCGCCTGTAAGAGTAGGAGCAGGGTCCAGAAAGGGGAAGGGGTGCCGAAGGCCTCCAGGACCCCCGCAGCACACGCTCTGTCCGCGGCCGCACCCTGGGCCACGCCAGCCCCAAACGCCACCCGCCCCGCCCTGCGTCCGGCGCCTCCTCGCGGTCCCACCCGCCGAGCACGGCCCCTGCGGCCACGGCTCCTGCCCCCGCAGGGCCGGCCGCGTGGTAATGACCGACGAACCGGCCACGGGTCGCTCGTGACCCCCAGACTCCGGGCGCCCGCAGGCCCCGCGGGTCAGCGGGAACCGGCAATTTCCCGGCTGCCCGGCCCGCGCCCGCTCTGTACTTAGCCTGATGACGGGTTCCCGCGGCCCTAATGGCGGGGCGGGCGGCGGGCGAAGCCGGCCCAGCCGGTCCCGTGCTCGGCTCTCAGGCGGCCGCCGGGCCTGTGTCATCCACCAGGAATTTCTGTTTTCCCCTCCGCGGGGCTGGAAGAAAAAACAATAATTAGGTCACTGGGCAGGCGGCAGAGAGGGTGTGGGACAGCCCAGTGGCGCCCTGTTGGGCAGGGAAAGGGTCTGGAAGGATGATGGGGAAGGAGAGGCCCCCTCAATGCTCCTTGTCCCCTTGCTGCCCTCCCCACCATGCCAGCTGATGAAAACAAAGGCATCCTTGACCCTGCCCGCCGTTCAGTCATGGGTCCATTCATCCCAAGCACTTATTGGGTACCTCTTGTGTGCCAAATTCTGTGCGAGGCACTGGGGACTGAGCATTGAACAAAAGAGAAGGAAGCACTTGGTAGAAAAGACCTGACAGCTGATACACAGTGGGAAGACCATTGCATGGGACAGAGGAATTTCAGGGGACTGCTTGCCCAGAGAAGGGGTGAGGAGGAGTTAGGGAAGGCTTCCTGAAGGAAGTGGCACCTGCCCAGAGGCCTGAAAGAGGAATGAGGATTGATCAGGCCACGTGGAGGAGGCAGGAAGTGTGTGGGGTGTGGAAGGAGCAGCATGTGCAAAGGCTTGGAAGTAAGAGGACCGTGCATATTACAAGAACTGAAAGTAGAGAAGCGTCACGTGAACTTTTAATTCCGAATGAAACTCCACTGATTAAAGACACATATTTTTGATCTCATGAATCCCCTAAACATGAACCAGCTACTTTATCTGGTGCTCAACTGAAAATACAGCCACTTGTTTCTACACTGGAGAAACACTGTTTTGGACTTACTGAGAGGTCCTAGGTCTGAATACTGTACCTAACTAGCAGTTTAAGGGATTTTCAAGAGCCATTTGTACTTAGCATATTTCTTGCCTTTCACTCTGACCTTAGGACAACTCCCTGGGAAAGACAGGAGGCTGGAGCAACTGTATCTGGCTGCATTACTCAAAGTATGAGCTGTAAGACTATGGGGGTAGGCAGGTTTGGAACCTAAAGGATCTTATGAGTCCCCATAGGGAGTTTAGACTCTATCTTAAGAGACTAAGCAATGGCTTAAAGCTCCTATTATGTGCAAGCACAGAACTAAGTGTTTTACGTACAATATCTCACTAAGCTTGGTGACAATCTAGTTAGAATGTTTCTTAGTTCCATTTTATACGAAAGGCCAGGGGGTTTATTTGCCCCCGGTCATCTGCTACTAAGGCATAATAATAACCAGAACTGAAAAGTGCTAGACCCTATCCTGGGACCTGTAGTGAGAAAGAGGGCAGGTCTGTCCCTACTCTCAAAGAGCTCTTTGCCTGCTGGAGGACATGCATGTGTGATATATGTGGGTCAGAGCCATGTCAAAGTAGAGTTTATTTCTCGCCCCTCTGACAACCCAGGGGTAGATTGCTCAGGACTGGAATGGTGATCCCACTCCATGATGTTGTCCAGACACCCAGGCACCTTCCCCTTGTTGCTCTGCTGTCTCAGTATGTCCAGGTTGGCCCACCTCCACGTCCTCATTCTGGAAGAGGAAACGGGAGTGAGGGAGCCTGTGTGTTCTCCGTAGGGAACATCACTTCTACATCTTCATCCGTATCTGTATCTGCAGCTTTCTCTGTATCTGTACCCGAATTTACATCCACATACGAGTCTATGCCTGTATCGATAGATCCACCAATCGCTCAGTACCCAAACCATCAGTTTTAAGGATAGAAGCTTTAGTGCCAAAAGGTAAAATACAATAATGGGTGAAACCAGCCCCTGGTGGCAAAGCCTGGAAACAAAACATTACAGCAGAGATAATCATTTCACTTCCTATTAGCATCCTATTGGTAGTTTTCTTAACAAAAATATTCCTGCATGTAATACTTGATTTACCTGAATAAAATAAAATACTTTAAGTATGGTTATGATAAAAAAAGAAATTAATTTTTTTCAAAAACTGTTTCCTTGTAAAACTGAGGTGTGTCAATTTATATCTCTGGTTTTTATGGGTCAGCAAATATGGGAGCTGCTGGGCAAATAGTTGCAAAGATGAACAAGACAGGGCAGTGTCCTCCATGGCTCTTTCAACCACACCTCACTCCCTCAAAGGAGACCGTGCCTACACAGGCATTTGGGGACACTGCAAATTGCCCTCGGTTCATGCTTTGGGGACCATCAGGAGAGTGATGGTAGTCTAGAGCACGGATTCTCAAAGTGTGGTCCTCTACCAGCCACCTCAGCAACACCCGGAAATTATCTGAAATGCAAATTCTCAGGCCCCACCCAGGCCTACAAAATCAGAAACTCCGAGGGTGGGGCCCAGCGACCTGTGTTTTCACAAGCCCTCCAAATGATTCTCATATAAGCTGAAGTTTAAGGAGCACGGGCCTAGAGCCCCGCACACTGGGCTGAGAGTCAGAAAACCTTGGGTTCTAATCCTGGACCTGGCAGTCCCAGGCTCTGTGACCTTGGACAAGTCAGGCCCCTCCCTGGACCTCTGAATGTTTAGGTATAAACTAGCAGAGTTGGCTCTAGAAGTTTGAGGGGAGCCTCCCTGGCTCAGACAGTCCATGATCTTCCTACCCGATTGCTGGGAGTGGGGCCTGGCCCTTGAAGCAGGAAATGGTGCCTTCTTTGGAGGGTGATACTCTCGTTCCAATGGATTCTGGTGACAAGAATGTGGGAAGGGCAGTCACATCGGACTCCCTTGAGTGTCTTGGCCTGGGGTGAGGCCCCAGCAATCCTGCCCATTCATGGGCTCTCTGCAGTCTGAGAAGAATGAGGGTTCTCTGTGCGCATCTGGGCCAGCCACACATCTGGATCTGGTAAGTGTTCTGTGAGGTTATGTCACCCATCTTTCTGCCTGGGCCCTAGCCCCAAAAAGCTGCCAGTCCTAGGTCCTAGTTAGAAGTGGAAACTGCTCAACCTCTAAGCTCACCTGGGGATAGATCTGCATCCAGGCTCACTCACATGCGTGTTGCCAGGATTTGGTACCTCACGCGTGCTGGACTGCATATTTCAATACCTCACTAGCCTTGCTGGCCTTACTAGCTGTTGGCCAGAGGCCTCCCTCAGCTCCTTGCCACATGGGCCTCTCTATTGAGCGCTCACAACATGACAGCTTGGCTTCACTCAAAGAGAGCAAAAGGGTACCTAAGATGAAAGCCAGAGTCTTTTTGTACCTTAATATGAGAAGTGACATTCCATCACTTTTAACACATGCTGTATTACATTTGTTAGAAGTGGTCACTAAGTCCAGCCCACATTGACAAGAGGGGATTACACAAGGACATTAATACCAGGAGGCAGGGATCAGGAATGAAGGTAGGGGGATGGGGGGAGGGTTATTTCAGAAGCTTCCTACCACACCTGCAAAGCCTAGTTCCAAGGAAAGCCCTAAGATGGAAGGAGCTCTAAATGGAGGGAGATCCTGAGAGAGGCAAGAAAAATGTGTGGCCTTATGGACAATCTCCTAAGATAGGGTCCCCAGAGCCTGCCCACCCTGATTTTTATCTTTACCGCAGGGCCTGTCTGATGGTGGGGGGGGGGGGCGTTATTTGCAGCCAGCAAGAGCTGCATTCCAGGGCTGGGTACTTAACATTCCAGAGGAGCTCTCAGCTAATTATTGCCTTGCCTTGCCCAGGCCTGGACCACCCTGCTCCCCTGAGCTCCCATGCTTTGGCCAGAGGATTCGCATGGTTTTGTTCCTGGTCATATGGAAAGGCCCAGGTCACACAGCAAGGAGTTGATTGCATTGTAGGAGCTGGAGTCCAGGTCCTTTTACCCACTGCTGTGGTCAAGTGACAGATGTAGCAGAAGCCTTGGAGCTGAGCCTCCTGGGGGTAAGGTGGACTAAAGCAGACCTCAGCAAATGGCTGCTTCTCTGACCCGCCATTTCCTCACCTGCAATAAGGGGAACTTTCCCAACATCTTATAACACGTGACAAAGATTCTCTCTGATCATACTTCACACAGGCTCCCCTGAGCCCATTGTTCAACTAGACCTAGTCCTTGGGCCTTGTCTTGGGCCTACATAGCCCAGTTTTAGCAAGAATCCTGTCAGTTTAGTGAGAATCCCCACACCTTGATATCTTATCACCCTGGCCTGCCTTCAGCAAGAATCCTGTTAAGTTGGTTTAGTAAGAATCCCCCTTACCCTTGAGGTTACCTCTTAGTAATTTTCCATCCACTGACCCCCTCATTCTGCTTGTAGGCTATAAATCCCCAACTGTCTTTGCTGTATCCAGAGCCCAATCTCTCCCCACTATTGTGATAATCTTGACATCTATCGCAATAGTACTGAATTAAGTCTTTCTTATATACTATTCTAACAAGTGTCAGGATAATTTTTTCTTTAACATATGCATCCTAGTACATATATTTCAGTCCCTTCACTGTGCAAAGGAATCCCAGGAGGCACAATATTTCCACTGCTCTTTGGGTGGTGAAAGGGGAGTGAGTGTAAGCTTGGGATGGGCAGCCCTTTGTCCCAACACCAGGACTTGTACCGCCCGCAGGCAGCCTTGGCCCTGAGAAAGTCCAGTGGGGCCAGAATTCTCAAGACGCCCTTCCAGCTTACTCCTGCTCTCATGGTTGGGCCCACTCAGCTCTAAGACCTTTAGAGCAAGCACTGAGGGCTAAGGGAGCAAGATGGCATGAGAGAGGCTCTCTGACACACGTCAGGGGAATAGTGGAGCAGAAGCAGGAATTGTATAGGGCCTTGAAAGCCAAGTAGCACTGAGCACATGAAAATGGAGGCAGGGAATTTCCAGTGAAGGCACAAGCCTGACAGAGGCATGGTAGCATGAGGAGATTCAGGGCCCGAAGGATGGGACAGAACATAAGTGGGAGATGCCTGTGGTGCTGAGGATTGTGGGAGGCTGCTGCATCCCTCTGCCGCCTGGGACTCAGTGTCAGGGTCCTGTAGCAAGAGCCATAGGCAGAATCCCAGGCTTTCCTCCACCCAGGGATGATGCTCACCTGCTTCTTCCCTTTCCTAAACGCCCAATTTCTGGGTTTTCCACAACCTCCCCCAAAGATTTGGACCTATTATAAATATAAATCATGTAACTTGTTAAAATAGGTTCACATACACATAGCACTAGCTCAAAAATTCTCCCTCCTTTCCCATTCCCCTAGCCCCCGCCCCCCATCCTCCTCCTCTGAGGAAACCTTTGCTGGTTCAAGTACACATGCCTTTTCTTCTTACACAAATAGTAGTTCACTGCATTTACAGTAGTACATCTTGCTTCTTTCACTTATTGTTTTATCTTTTGACACCTGCGTAATATTCTATTACACGAATATAACAACAGTTATTTAGTCTCCAAAATAGCAACATATTCATATTGCCACCTAAATTTCTGTCAACAAACATATGTAGAATGTCTACTATGGCTCAGGCATGCAGTATAACCTAGAGATACAGGGGCAGTTGTGACCTGGTCTGTGTGAATGGGAGCTTCCAGGTTCACGGAGGCAACAGAAAGACTAGTGCATTGCAGAGTGGAACAAGGGTTAAGGTTTCCAGGAAAGGATGCTTCTTCCATGAGCTTGAAGAGCGGTAGGTCTTTGAGCACTAAAGTGGGTTTTCTTAGAAGGGTATGTTGCATTAGTGACAGGAAAGGGAAGGATGGTGTTCTAGGCCAAGGGAACTATGTGACAGATTAGAGGACGGGGACAACCTATGTGTCTTGTGTAATGAATGAGGGTCCAGGGCAGGTGGACAGAGGTAGGGATGAGGCTGTTTGGAGCATGAGTCTATGGGAGTCTTAAACTTCAGGGAGATGGCTGTGGCCTGATTCCTGCTTTTCTCCCGTGTCCTTCCCCACATCCACCTCCTATGGGATAAGGGGCTCAGGAGATGGGTTGGAAGAAAAAGGAGTCCTCTAGGGAGGAGGCAGGGAAGAGGCAGCTCTAGGCCAGAAGGAGTAGTGGCTTGTGATTATTCAGGTCTGTCCTATGCTGGATATTTAATTTAATTTAATTTAGTTTGGTTTTTGTTACATTTACTTTATTTCTAAACCATTGGAAAGTTAGTTGTAGACACCATGGTATTTTCCCCTCAGTATTTCAGAAACTCTCTTTTTAAAATGAGCACACTATCTATGGCTATGCTACCCTGAACAAGCCTAATCCTGTCTGATCTTGGAAGCTAAGTAGGGCCAGGCCTGGTTAGTACCTGGATGGGAGACCACCTAGGAAGACCAGGTGCTATAGGAGTAAAAAATTAAAAAAATAAGAGATTGGAAGCTGACAAGGTCCTTGCAATCTGTGAGGTCAGCCAAGGGTCGCCTTGCCTAAAAAATAAAAAAATAAAAATAAGTAAATAAATATATAAGTGAATAAAAATGAGGACACTTTCCTACACAATCTCTATACAGTGATGACATTCAGGAAATTTAACACATTCATGCTATTATCTCATAGTCTGTCCATATGCAAATTTTCTTGATTTTCTCAATTGTGTCCTTTAGCACGTCCTCATCCTGCTCAGGATCCAATCAAGGATCATTCTTTGCATCTCCTTTAATATAGAATCGTTCTCCAGACTTTTTCTTTCTTGTTTCATGCCATTGGCATTTTTGAAAAGTCCAGGCCATGTGATCTGTACACTGTCACTCTGTTTGATTTATTTCCTTGTGACTAGATTCAGGTTCAATGTCTTCAGCAAGAACCTTGGTGCAGTGTTTTTCTCAGATGGGTTTTCCCTACTACTAGTGACATTAAATTGGGGGAAGGGTGTCTGACAGTTTTTTTTTTTTTTCATTGTAATGTATAAGTCTTTTAATATTCACCTCCACTTCATTTTTACAGATGAATGGCCAGGTCCCCTGCTATTTCCCCTGGCACCCCACAGCTTCCCATGGCTCAGCCAATGTTAGGTCTTCTCCCTCCATCTGACCCTCCAGGGCTAATTGCCTACCCCTAGAGGGGATGAAGGCCAAACTTATCCCAGGTCTCAGCTTTGTCCTGCATGGGCTAGTCAACAGAGAACCTATCCAAGGGCTCCAGCCAGAGTTCTGAGGAGGGACCGTGGCAAAGTGGGTGTCAGGGAGATAGAGGAAAGAGGGTTACAGCCACCGGAGCCCTGAAAGTCTCCTGGAGGGGGCAGTTTATGTTTGGGGCCTGGGGGAGCACCATTTCTGCTTCAGGCCGTCCGGACCCATGACTCATAGGCAGGCCTCAGAGCTGTGGCAGGACATGATGTCAGCCTTCTCTACCAGCCAGCCTGGTCTAGGGGCTCGGCCAGGCCCTGGCTGGGCTCCCCAAAGAGACGACCTCCAGCCCAGTACTGAAAACATAAAGCCCAACCAGCTTCGCTCTTTCTCAAGATGTACAAACCTATTTAATAGAACAGAGTCAAATAAGGCCAGAGATTCATGGGCTCTGGGCAAGACCTAAGAGATCCCCCAGGCCAATGACTTTCCAATGCAGCCCCTAAAGCAAGGTGGGTAAGTGCACAGAAGACTGCTACTCAGCCTCCAGAATCAGCCAGCCCAGGCACAATTTCTCATCACCTGTGTAACTCTAGGCAAGTTGCTTCTCCTCTCTGGGCCTCGGTTTTCTCATCTGTCGAATGGAAATAATAATAATACTTACCATACAGAGTCACCATAAAGATTGAATGAAATAATGCAGGTAAAGCTACTGGCTCAGGGAGTGGCAGTCATACAAAATTAAATCTCACTGTGCTTTTCTTTATATCAGGTACGACTATTTTAGTTACAGCACAAACTTACCTAAAGTATCTATAGCAAATAAAAGTAAATGTTGTGGAAAGTGGAGAAAAGGGAGTTATTGAAAGGAGTCTAGGGGACTTCCTAGAATTCCAGACCGGGACCCAGTTGGCCTCAGGAAAGGGTGCAGTCAGGGCTGTGAGCCCTGGGGGTGCCCGGCTGGGCTCCCTCTTTCTCTTACCTTGCTGCTCTCTGCCGTCTCTTTCTCCTGCTCTCACAGGCCCAGTTCCATCCATTCCTCCAGTCAGCGGTGGAAAGCATGGCTGTCAACAGCTCCTGGGTTGGCGTGGCCTCTGCATGTGAAGACAGCCAGCCTTAGCTGAAGTCTTTCGGTTCCAAGTCCAAATTCTTTACAGAAGACACTGATTGGCTCAGCTTGGGTCAGGTGCTCACCACCTGGAAAGAATAAATGTGGTAAATCCTACTGAAAGCCTGTGGCTAGTGACGGTGGGGAGCAGTTCCCACAAACGGGGTGATGCTGTGCAAAAAAAAAACAATAGGCATCTCTTTCACGTTTTTGGTTCTACCCATCCAATCAGACCCTGGACCACCACCACTCCTCCACCTTCCATCACAGAAGAAAAGCAGAAGGGCATTCCTCTTTTCCAGGCTGCCCGATTTTATACACTTGTAGAAAAATTTACCCTCCTTTCCCCATCCAGAGCAGACATTTATTATTGGGAAACCAAATCACAAAGCTTCTAATGTGTAGTTCTGCTTCTTAGTACGGGTGCTCTGAGTACAGTGTGTAAAAACACTGCATCTGAATTAGCCGGGCACACACACACCTGAAAGCTGCCACCCCCTGAGCCACTCTCCACATCGATTGCCTGCCTGGTATCTGCGAGTGTGTGGACAGTGGGTCCTCCATGGATGAGTATTCATTCTAGCACTTGGGCCTTCTAGCCAACCAGGCTCACGAAGTACTGGCCTGGTTGCGGAGGCCAGGCTGCTGGCTAGAATCTGCTAGAAGCTCTGACCAAGGCCTGGGCCTACTGAAGCCAAAGGACATGAAAGTCTGGGAGGTGAGGGAAGGGGTCGCAAGCAGTCAAGGGCAGCTCTCTGAGAAGCTAAGGCCCCCACAGAGCCTCGCAGGCCAGGCACTACTTACTGCCTGTTGAAAGCCCAGAGCTGTGAAGATTCAGAAGAGATATCACCCCGTGGGAGTCCCTTCTTTCAGAAGTCTCTACAGTAACAGGTATGTGTGCACAGCACCTGAGCTCTTGCAAAGGCCTTTCCCATCCATCATCTGTAATCCTCGGTATGCCCGTAAGAAGCAGACTGCCACTTCACGGATGGGGAAAACTGAGGCTTCAAGTCACACAGCATGTCCAAAGCTGAGCTGGAGTTCCGTGCCAAGACCTTGCGCCGGGTGAATCTCCCACTCTTCTGCCTCCAAACCCAGAGTGGGGGCTCAGAGTGCGGCCTTGCTTTCCATTGCGAGCTCCAAGATCCCTTTTCCTCACCACCAGCTTTGACTGCATGGTCCCAGTCCACCACAACCAGCTTATTCATGTGATATGATCTGTAGGTGCACATGGGCTCTCATCCCTCAAGCATCTAGCTGTCAGGCCTCAGACCCCCAGAACTGGCAGGACAGCTCTTTTCAAAGGCCCGCTAAGAGCCCCACCTCCTGGCCTTTGTTTCAGCATTCCCCTGGCCTGGGATGCCCTCTCAGACCCCTGCTCCGGCTGTCTAGACCTAGGTCAGAAACCTGATGATAGCTCTGACCCTTCTCTCTGTGGCGCCCCGACTCAGCAGCCCCATCTCCTTAGCAATCACCAGCTCCTCAAGGTCAGAGAGCCACCCCAGGATTTCATTTTCTCCCATAAGGGCAGAACTAGTAGGACAGAGTTGCCAAAGCAACAGGAGAGTTAGGAATGGGACATGTCTGCCTGGTGAGAGGCTGGTCTAAAGGCAAGTCTATAGAAGTAGCCAAGCTGACCCTCAAGGGAGAAGAGTGAAGATCCTTGAAGGCTGTGTGGAGACAGAACCAGCCATTCCAGATGCTTCAAGTCCACGAGCTGTTCCTTATACAGGAAACACCTTTCCTAGCATCTATCTTTAGCGTCTATACTTGGCCAGTTATGACCTCCAGTGTCTGTTCCCCAAGTCCTCCTCAGTAATGGAACCCCCAAATCTTAGCTAGCTGGTCACATGGCCACCCGAAATAAAGAATATGCTTCCCAGTCCCATTTGCAGTTCAGTTGGCCATGGGATGAAGCCTTGACAATAGCTTATAAGTACAGTATACAACCTTCAGGAGTATCCTTAAAAAGACAGGGTTGCTGGAGCTCTGGCAACTACCTTGCACCAGGAAGAAGCATAGATGGAGGCCATACATCAAGATGGGAGGCCTCCTATCTTGGGGCAACAAGGTAGGGACAGCCTGGGTGCCTGTCACCGTGGATCACCTTATGAGCCTTAGGCCCATAAGAAATCACCACCAGATTTCTACTTGAGCTAGAAATAAGCTTCTATCTTGTTTAAGTGAATGTTGTTATTCTATTTATGTTTTCTTGTTTTGTGGTGGTGGTGGTTGTTTTTACTCAGAGCCCAATATAAACCTAACTGAAAAAGCCAGCAAACACCTTGTCAATCTTGAAAACTCAGCTCAGTTGTCGCCTCCCTCAGGAAGCCTTCCTAATTCCCAGGCATAAAAACTACTCCCAGCCTTGACCATTCGCCTATTTTTGTTTAGATCCCTCTGTATTATACCTTACCTACTTAGGTGCCAGCTATACTTCTAGTTTGTGATACTGTGAGCTCCTTCAGGTCAAGAGCACTGAAACATCCAGCTCAGAACCCCTGGGATCTAGTAATGGTTAGTGGTAGAGGAAGAGGAGGAGAAAGAGGAATGGAACAATTTTATGAATTTTGTATGTATTATCTCATTTAATCCTCATAGGAACTCTACACCATAACCACAAGCGTTAACTTCATTTTACAGATGAGGAAAGTGAGGCACAGAGTAAGTAAGTTGTTTAAGGTCAAATGGCTAGAAATTGGCAGAGCTGGAATTTAAATCCCAGGAGTCTGACCCCAGAGTCCAAGCTCTTAAAGGCCTGTCATTCTTTTCATAGGAGCTTCAATAGCTTGTCTTAGGAGTGCCTTCAAAATAGGATGTGGAGGGACCACACAACTTTCTTTTTCCTCAGCAAGAATGAAAGAGGAGGAAAGCCCTTGCCAGTTGTCTGGCAACCACAGGAACCAGGGCTCAGGGCCTTCAAAGAGATTAGCGGTCCCAGGGACTCAGAACCTAGGCATCTGCCAGGCCCCCTGTTTCAGTTATCTATGCTGTGTAACAAACCAACATACAACTTAGTGGCTTGAAATAATGGTGATTTACTACTTCTCATAGTTCTATGGGCCAGCTGGGTGGACCCCCTGCTCCAGGTGGGATCAGCGTGACTGTGTCCAGCTGGGAGCTCAGCTGGGCTGAACCATCCAAGGGAACCCCTCACATGCCTGCATTATTGCTCCTTAATGCTCCTCCCTGTGGCCTGTCTTTCCACATGGTTCCTCATCAGTTTCTAGTCCATCCAAGCTTTTTCCATGACAGCTAGCTGGAAGAGAGAGAAAAAGAGAACGGGGGGGGGGGGAGAGAGAGAGAGAGAGAGAGAGAGAGAGAGAGAGAGAGAGAGAGAGAGAGTGAGCAGAAGGCCCTAGCCCTTTAAGACTAGACCTGGAATGGCACAGAATTACTTCTGCCTCATTTTCTTCTTCAAAGATAGTCACAAGGCCAATCAAGATTCAAGGGGAGGGGAAACAGGTTCTCCTCTTGCTGGGAGGATCATCATGTGGGTTCAGGTAGAGAGAAATTGTTGGCAACTACCTTTGGAGAAAATGTGCTATCCTACCTCACAAGATTTTAGGAATGGCTCCAGAAGGACATGGCACCTGGACAGATTGGTGCAGGATAGATAAGATTCCCTTGTGTCAGAGAGACTGGTTTCCATCCTGCCTGGGCCACGTTCTAACTATGTGACCCTAGAAAGGTAGCTCCACCTCTCTGAGTCTCCAAGTTTCAGGGATACTGACCTCACAGGGCATAGTAAGGATTTAAGGCAGTGAAGGATGGGAGGTCTCTGAGAGGGGACCTGGCATCCCAAGGCCACAGCCTCAGTACATGGTGACATGGCTTTGGAACCTAATCAGGTTCCAAAGGTCATGGCCTCCCCCGCTTCAAAGGCCTATCCTAGAGAAGCGTTAGAAATGGGTTCCTTGAATGTAATGCTAGGAAAAGCTCTGGTGATACACAAGTTCTAACCATCCTTATTCTAAAGAAAAACTGTTGAGGTGGGTCTGGATTTCCATGTGGATGATGAGCAAAACCTCCACGGAAGTCGGAATAGAGCAGGGAAGCGGGAGTGGAGCCCAAAGGATGGACCAAATGTGCAGAACTTGGCACACGATTAGATGGGCAAAATTAAAGAACGAAAATCAACCATCCTTGTCTCAGTTGGTCCGAGCTGTTATAATGAAATATCACAGACTAGGGGACTTAAAACCAAAAGAAATCCATTTCTCAGTTTCGAAGGCTGCAAGTCTGAGATCAGGGTGCCAGCATGGCCAGGCTCTGGTGAGGGCCTTCTTCTGGGTTACAGACCGTCAACTTCTGATTGTATCCACATATGGCAGAGAGTGAAACAGCTCTCTGGGGCCACTTTTATTAGGACACTAATCCCATTTATCAGGGCTCTACCACCATGACCTAATGACCTCCCAAAGGTTCCACCTCTTAATACCATCACAGTGAAAATCAGGAATTCAGTATATGAATTTGGAGGGAATATGAACATTAAGTATATTCTAAGTACATTATACTCCCTCATAGCTTACCAGCTTTCAGTAGCTCCCTGTTGCCCACTTGGAGACCCGAAGCTCTTGAGCCTGGCCCTCAGGCCTTGCCATCATCAGGGTCCTTGATGGAGCAGTCTAGTCTCATTTCCCACATTGCCCTCTCACCATGCACTGGTCGTACATGCCTTGTGGTAGTTCACCTCCATGCCCGTGCCTGCTTCATCTGCCTGCAACACCTCTGACTTCTCCTTCAAGATTCAGCTCTGTGTTACTCTGTGTTCCCTGACTCCCAGCTCAGAATGCATTGCTCCTCCCTGCTTTGTGCGGACCTCCCACAGAGCCCTCATCACCTGAAATCTGCTGTCAGATTGGCTGCGTACATGTCTGCTTCTGCCATCGACTGCCACAATCATGCCACATAACAAATAAGCCAAGTTCAGTGGCAAATATTGATCTATCTTGTAAGTTTGTGGAGTTCAGTTGATCTGCATTGGGGTCTCTCACTGGGATATGATGAGGGTGACTCAGCTCAGGACCACATGTCTAGTCATTCAGCAAGCTGGCTGGTGTGTTCTCATGACAATGGCAGAAGAGAAAGAGCAAAAAGGGAAATGTGTGAGTGCTTTGTCTGCTTGTATCTTATCAGCCAAAACAAATTACAGAGCTGAGCCTAGAGTCTAGGGTTAGACAGAATATTCTACCTTAGGTAGGAAGGCATTGCAGTTACTGGGAAAGGATGTGGCTACAGGGAGGGTGACAATTGTGGGGCCACGAGTACAACTGATCTTCCATAATGCTCACTTTTTGTACTAGATCACGTGTTCATTCCTCAACGACTGATTTGTCTTCCTTGGGATAAAAGTTCCGTCCCCGGTTGGTTAGATTTTAGTAGAAGGGCCAGGGAACTCAGCCATTCTTATCTCTGTGACCTTGAGAAAAACACTGACTTCCCCCCAAAGTTTCACTTTCCTCATTTGTGAAAAAAGGGAGAGAGAAGCCTGCCCTTCCATGACACAGAATTAGAGGGAACAATTAAGATCTGAGCTCTGCCCATTTTCCTCATCCGTAAAGTGGAGATGTGATAGGTCCACCCCAAGGGACCTATAGGGATCTGGCAAGGATCCAGCTAGCAACATCAAGGGTTTAAGGACACTGCCAGACGCATAGAAGTACCGGCCTTCAGGAGGGGTTGGCCCTTGTTATACACTCTTGCAATACCTCATTCTTTTCTTCCTGGACTTTGTTAAATGTTGTAATTTTGTAATAATGTGTGCAGCTGTTTATGTAAGATCTTCCTCACCCACGTGAAGTGAAAGCTCCACAAGGGCAGGCATCATGCTCAGCACTGTATCCCCAGTGCCTGACACAAAGAAAGTGCTTATGAAGTACTTGTGGAAAGACTGGCTGCGTGAATAAACAAATGGACGAGAGGAAGGATGAGAGAGGGCACGGCTGGAGACCCTGTGGGGCATTTGGCAGGAGTCGAAAAAGCTTCATTATCTTTGGCTATGGTGACCTGACTATTTCAAAGTCCATTACCAAATCCAATCTCTTTCTAACCACAAATCTTAAATTTACAGGGAATCTACTCCAGCCACTCTCAGACCCAATGCCAACAGATGTACCCTTCTCCTAGGGGTTGATCATGGAGGGCAGCAGCCTGCTCTGCATTCCCATACTTTGGAGTCCTGAAGCCAGAGGCCTCTCAGCCCCCAGCGGTGGGAAGGATCACATAACCGATCCCACTGTGACTTCTCCTACCTCTCACAGCACCCCACCCGGGAGCCAACATGGTTGCTGTTTCCATTTCATAGAGAGGAAACTGAGGCTGCTAAGCGACCAAGCATGTCAGTTCTGCACCCAACAGAAATAGCCAAATAACCAGTTGAGAGTACCCCATGTGAATGGACACTGAGCAGAACCAAAGCCTGGAGATCTATTGCTCTTCCTAAGCCTTCACCTCAAACTGGAAGGACCAGCAGAGATGGTCTCAGCACTAGTTTCTGCCCTCAAGAGTCATGTCAGCTACATGAAAATTAACTCAGAATGGATTTGAGTTGAATGTAAGACCAGAAACCACAAAATATATAGGTAGTAAGTTCCTTGACATTGGTCTTAGCAACATTTTTTTTTTTTTAATTTAGCTCCAACAGCAATGGAAATAAAAGCAAAATAAGCAAATGGGACTCTATCAAACTAAAAGGCCCAAACAGCAAAGGAAACCATCAACAAAACAAAAAGGCAACCCACCGAATGGGAAAAGGTATTTGCAAATTATAAATCCAATTAGGGGTTAATATGCAAAATATAAAAGAATCATGCAACTCAATAACAATAAAAATTACTACTGGATTTAAAAATAGGCAGAGAATCTGAGTAGACATTTTTCTAAAGCAGACATACAGATGGCCAAGAAGAACATGAAAAGATTCTCAACATCACTAATCATCAGGGAAATACAAATCAAAACCACAGTGAGTTATCACCTCACACCTGTTAGAATGGCTATTATCAAAAAGACATGGAATAACAGTGTTGAAGATGTGGAGAAAAGGAAACCCTTGTGCACTGTTGGTGGGAATATAAATTGGTGCAGGCACTATAGAAAACAGAATGGAGTTTCCTCAAAAAATTAAGAAGATAACTACCATATGATCCAGCAATTCCACTTCTGGGTATTTATTAGAAGAAAACAAAAACACTATATGCACCTTTATGCTCATTGCAGCAATATTTACAATAGCCAAGATGTGGGAATAACCTAGGTGTCCATTGACAGAAGAATGGAAAAAGAAGATGCGGTATACATATATACAAAGAAATACTACTTAGACATAAAAAAGAAAGATGAAATCTGTGATAACATAGACGAACCTTGAGGGTATTATGCTAAGCGAAGTAAGTCAGGTAGAGAAAGACAAATAGCACATGATTTCACTCCTATATAAAATCTAAAAACAAAACAAAACAAAACAAACACAGATGTAGACAACAGATCGGTGGTTACCAGAGGGGAAGCAGAGGTGGAGAGAGGGCAAAATGGGTAAAAGGGGTCAATTATATGGCAATGGATAGAAACTTGACGTTTGATGGTGAGCACAATGTAGTAAATAGATGTCAAATTACAATATTGCACACCTGAAACTTATATAATGTTATAAACCAGTGTTATCTCAATTAAAAAATAAAAGTCATGTCAGCAGTGATCAAAGTGTCCGCCCGACCATCACTCAAACCCAGAGGTGCTGCGCTCATGAAACAAGCTGACTGGCCATCCCCAAGGGGGGATCTCAGTAATTTTTCTGACCACAGTGCTGATGGGCAGTTATGATGGTCTTGGATTGTTTAGAAATGGGAACTAAGGGTTTAATCAATGTCATTTGAGAGTAACACTGACTTGCTTCTACTGAGTCTTGCTCTGGCCCTTTTATGTGAGTCTTTAGCACGCCCCCAGGTGAGGCTTATTATTTCCACTGGACAGATGGGAACCCGAGTCTGTAATTATTAAATTATTGGTCCAAAATTATCCAATGGTAAGTGACAGAAGCTGAGATATCTTAAATGGCAGTGACTTTGGGTTCATCTCCCACTCATTTATGCCAACTTAGTTGCTTAGTCTGCCCTGGGGATGGGGGTGGGCAAGGTGTTGTTCTTTTTCCTATGGACTTTTTCTTCAAGGACTTGTCTGGCAGACATAAAACTTTCAAAATATGTGATCACATTAGGGGGAAGGTAGCATGGCTCCTTGGTGGATGTTCAGTTCTCATATGGGGTTCCAGTCTCCTCTCTATAGGCCCCTGGCCTTTGCGCCCATTCTCTGGTATTAGAAAGCCCACTGCCTCTGAGTTCACTTCTCCATTCCAGATGAGCATGCTGGACTTGCCTTCCTTGAGGATCCCAGGCAAAAGTGTTTTTTACAGAGCAGAGACCTTCAACTTGCCTCTCATTTTCTGAGGCCGCTCGTCTCTCTCCTCCCAGGGAGATCATATGTGCTCACGTAATGGAGCTGTGGTTTCCACTCGGGCTCTGAAGCCAAACTCCATGGAGTTTCAAATATCCTCAAGGCTTCTGAGGAGGAAGACTGCTGAACATGTCCGGGGAAAGGGGCTGCATCTGGTCTGCGTTAACCAGTAGCAGTCACCGCCTCGAGGATCAGGGCTGGACCACGGGGACCTCAAGGGAGAACCCTGTAGGAAAGGGCTCAGCTCCCTGCTGGCCTTTCTCTATCCATCCTAGGCCCTTCCCTCAAGACCACAATGCTGAGAAGGCTCTTCAAGACATTCAGTCCGGATGTCCTGTTTCTTAGAGCAGAAGCTGAAGTGAGGTGGCACAGGCAAGTTTAGTGGCAGGACCATGAAGCATTCAGGGCTTCTGACACCAATCAAGAGTTCTTTCCACTGACCCTTGCCAGATGCTTAAAATCTGGCAAGTCCAGGGCACGGCCTTCTCCCAGGGGGCAAACACTGCCCTGTGGCTTCTTCCTCTGTCCCTCAAGCTTCCTCAAGATGCCACAGACAGGCGGCTGATGGCAGCCAGCCCAGAAGGACGCAGAAACCGGCACTGGGGATTCACGTGACTTTGAGATGAGGCGGGGAAAACACCAATGCTGCAAGGAGAAGAAATGATTCACAGAAGGCATGAATTCCCAAGCCAAGGACAGAATGAGCGTTTCTCAGAACGCATGCTTTTCGACCTGTAAAAGCTTCCCTACGCCCCAGGCCCGTCTTTGCACACTGGGTTCAGCCTGCGTTGCCTGAGCTCCTGGCCTGAGCCTGGTGCTTCTCCCACCCGGCCTATGTGTCATTCCAGTGGGCCCTCACCGCAGTTCCACTTTATCAAGGAGAGCACTGGGCCTCCCTCCTCTCAACTCAAACCCTATGCTGGGGTGGGGAGTCTGGCCACTTCTCTACACTTCTGAGCCTGAGCCAGGGCATATGGAGCCCCTCTCCTGAGATATGCTGGTCCTGCTTCCTGGTACCCCCCACCTCAGACATTTGTCCTGGGGCTCCATCCAGGGTTCAGCTGGGCTAGGGGCAGAGATCAGAATGGTTATGATCTGATTTTGTTTTCGTGCTTGTTCTTTGGCCCCCAAGAAGCCTTCACAAGGAAGTATTATATAAACAAGAAAGAAAACAGGTATATTTTAAGAGCTGAGTCTTCTCCCACTTCCCCAAGTACACCCAAAAAAAAAGTGAGAAGAAGAAAGAAAAAGAGAGAGAATGAGGAAGGAAGGAAGGAAGGAAGGAAGGAAGGAAGGAAGGAAGGAAGGAAGGAAGGAAGGAAAGGAGGGAGGGAGGGAGGGAGGAAAGAGAACGAAGGAAGGAAAAATCAAATGAAAATTTTCCAAAACTCATGAAAGCACAGAATAGAGAATAGGGAATCAGGAAATATTGATATTACTCAGTTCAAATTGCATCTCAGGAGTATAAAATGTTGGGGGCTCCCTGCTCCAACACAAGATCTTTTTTAAAAAGTCCTTGGGGCACATAACCCAGCCTAACATTAATTCTCTAAACTTTTGGCTATGTATTTTTAATTTTTTATTTATTATGCTTCTGAAACAAAGTTAGAAATATTAAGAAAATTGAAAAAAAAGTAAATTGCCAATACTCCTACAATCATACTGCAATCAAACATGCACATACACACATGTACACATGCACACATACACACACAATCATATATACACAATTCAGTATATTTCTTTTGTCACTTTGCAACAGACCTACAGACCTGCTCTTTCTGTTATTGATTTCTAGTTTTATTTGTTTGTGATCTGAGAACATATTTTGTACAACTTTTGTTTAATTTGTTAAGATGGGTTGTATGTCCCAGTATGTGATCTATCTTGGCGAATGTTCCATGAGAACTTGAAAAGAAATGTGCATTTTGCTGTTGGATGATGTATTCTATAAATTAGTTCCAGTGGATTGATGGAGCTGTTTAGTTCAACTACGCCCTTACTGATTTTCTGCCGGCAGAATCTGTCAATTACTGGTAGGGGGATGTTGAAGTCTTCAAATATAATAATGATTTTATCTATTTTTCTTTGCAGTTTTGTCAGTGTTTGGCCTCATGTGCTTTAATGTTCTCTTATTAGATGCATACACATTAAGGATTGTGATATCTTCTTGGAGATTTCATCCTTTTATCATTATGTAATGCCCCACTTTATCCCTGAGCTTTATCCCTGATAACTTTCCTTCTTTTGAATTCTGCCTTTTCTGAAATCGGTGTAGTTACTCAAGCCTTCTCTGATTAGTATTAGCATGGTATATCTTTCTCCATACATTTACTTTTAATCTATCTGTGCCATTTTTTAAGTGGGCTTCTTATAAATGACAGATAGTTGAGTGCTGTTTTTAAGTCTCTCTGGTAGCCTCTGTTTTTTAATTGGCGTATTTACACCATTCACATTTAAGCTGATTACTAATATAGTTGGATTTATACCTATCATATTTGTAACTGTTTTTTATATGTTGCACTTGTTTTTTTTCTCCTCATTTCCTGTCTCACCTGGTTTCATATGATTCCATTTTCTCTCCTCTCTTAGTATGTCAATTAAATTTCTTTAAAAAAATTTTTTTGAGTTGTTGCCCTAATGTTTGCAATATATAACTAATCTAAGTCCACTTTAATTAACACTATATGTTTCATGGTACCTTAGAGTAAAATTTTTCCAAATCCTCCTTCTCATTGCTTATAACATTGCTGGTAGTCATTTCACTTTTATCCACATGCAATAATCATCAAGTACTTTTTAATTATATTTTTGCTATTATTATTTGATCAGTTATCTATTAGATCAATTAAAAATAAGAAAAATAAAAGATTTTATCTTTATTAATCCTCCTCTGATATTCTTCCTTTCTTTATGTACATCCAAGTTCCTGATCTACATCATTTTCTTTCCCTCCAAAGAATTCTTTTTAACATTTCTTGGAAGTCAGGCCTACTAATGACAAATTCTCTCAACTTTTGTTTGTTTGAGAAAGACTTTATTTCATTTTCAAGTACAATTTTGCAGGGTACAGAATACTAGGGTGATGGGTACTCTTCTTTCAATACTTTAAAATTTTCATTCCATTATCTTCTTTACATGATTTCTGATGAGCTATCATATATAATTCTTATTTTTATTCCCCTATGGGTAAAATGTGTTTTTCCTCTGACTTCTTTCAAAATTTTCTTTGCTTTTGGTTTTCTGAGGTTTGAACATGATGTGCTTAGTAGTAGATATTTTTGTATTCATCCTGATCGGTATCAATGAGCTTCCTAAATCTATGGTTTGATGTCTGTTGTTGATTTTTTTTTAAATTCCCAGCCATTATTACTTTAAATATTTCTTCTGCTTCTTATTCTCATTCTTCTTCCTCTGATATTCCCATTATACATATACTATAACTTTTGTATTGTCCTACACTTCGTGGATATTCTGTTCTTTTTTTAAAATTATTTTTTTCTTTTTGCATTTCAGTTTGGAAAGTTTATTGATATACCTTCATGTTCACTGATTCTTTCCTTGGCCATATCCAGTCTACCAATGAGCCCAATAAAGACATTCTTCACTTTTGTTACAATGTTTTTGATTTTTCACATTTCAATTTGATTTTTTGAGTTTGCCTCTCTCTGTTTATACTTATAACCCTTGTGTTTTTGCATATTATTTACTTTTTCCATTAGAATAGTAATCATAGTTATTTTAAATCACTTATTTAATTCCAAAATCTTTGGATATTTGAATCTGGTTTTAATGATTACTTTGTCTCTTTAGACTGTGTTTTTTCTTGCCTTTTAGCATGATTTTTAATTTTTTGTTGAAAGTTAGGCATGATATACCCGGTTATGGGAACCGAGGTAATCAGACTTTTAGCGTAAGTTTTTAGGTTAATTTGGCTAGCAGCTGAGCTGTGTTTAAGGTTTGCTGTAGCTGTAGGTGACAGAGGTTTCAGTTTCCTAGAATTTCCCTGTTTGTTTTTCCCCCCTTTTATCTTTGGGTTTCCCTAAGAACTCCTTCTTAAAAAGAGTCTGCATCTTACAGCTCTTTCAGTTGTAATCCACTGTTATTATACTAAAGACCTGCTATTGGTGGTAAGATGTTGGAGAGGGGAAGCTTTCTATACTTATTAAATCACAGAGTTTCAGGTGGCCTGAATCCCTAGGCTGTGATCTTCAGAAGCATAGCTTAGCTCATTTTTAACTCCCTTTCCATGAGACAGGAAGGCTAGAGAGGGCTGGAATTGTCTAATGGCCCTTCTCCAGGTCAGACAAGGCTTGGGTAAAGTCGTTTCTCCTGAAGGGTAGGACCTTATTATGGAGAAAGCTCTGGACATATTTCGAAATGTTTATTTTTCCTCTCTTCCTGCCCAAAACAGAAGGGGTTTTTCTCTGATCTTTACCATGTGAACCTGGCAGGATTCCTGGACATAAAACCCATGAAAGCATGGGGGAGCTTGAATTTTCAAGCTCATCCACACTCAGTTTCCAGAATTTCATCAAAATTACTATTTAATAATAATAATAATAATAATAATAAGAAGAAGAAGAAGAAGAAGAAGAAGAAGAAGAAGAAGAAGAAGAAGAAGAAGAAGAAGAAGAAGAAGAAGAAGTAGTAGTAGTAGTAGTAGTATGGGACGAAACTTTTAGAAGTGATGGATATATTTGTGACATAAATTGTAATGATGACTTCACAGGTATATACTGATGTGTAACTTCAAGTTATAAACACATTAAATAGGTACAGCTTTTTGTATGTCAATCATACTTCAATAACGTAGTTTTTAAAATGACCATTTAAGTATTCCTAACAGTTACTGGTTCTGGCGGCTTCTGCTTCAGGTAAGCTGATCTTGGCTGATTCTCTGTATTCATTCATTTCTCCAGATTTCAGAGTGCCAATGTACCCTGTGACTTTAATTCTCTTGTAGAGCTAAGAAAAGTATTTGACTTTCAAGTTGTTCAACTTTTTCTTGTTGTGAGTATGGAGTGACAACTTCCAAGATCTGTATGCATCAGAGCTAAAATGAGAGGTCCTCCTTGCTGGGGTTTTAACACATCTGCTAAAGGCCTGCCCTCCAGTCATAGGCAAACTTTGTTGGGGGAGCAAAGCCAGGAGCAGCTAAACCCACTACAGGTCCCTTCTGCCCTGCATCCTGTAGGAAGGAAGCATCTCCCAAAGGAAACTGAGGCCCTAGGGGAAAGGCCATGAATCACATTCCTACTCCTTTGCCAGCTTTGGCCTCTGGATCCCCCTGTCTCTTTAGGGACAGGGTTGGGCTATAATGAAGGCAAAAGCATGGGGTCATGTGAAGTGGGTATGGGAATGAGGTCAGGCTGGCCAGACGGACCCAGCAAGCTCTACACTTCATGAAACTGTGACCTTGGGCCAGTCATGGCAATTCTGAGACTTCAATCCTCATCTGTAAACTCTGAAAATAACAATAGTTTCCTAGTACAACTGTAGAAAGGAGGAAAATGACTGACACTGAGGCTGGCATATTATAGGTACCATGTAAACACATTTCCATCTTTCCCACGATAGGAGTCCCTGTCACCTCCGGGATCCAATTCAGTAGCCTCACCTTGGCACTAACTCTTCACAGGTCAGGACCACCTTTTCTCTATCCTGCCCCAGCCCAAGGGACACCCAGAAGAGGAAAAGAAGGAAGGCCGAAAACAAGTAGCTAATGTTAATGGAGTTATGTGTCAACCACTGTTCTGAGTACTTTATATGTATTCACTGATTCACTCTGCCCCAAAAATGTATGATCCAGGAAATATTGTTACCCTATTTTACAGAAAAGAAAAATCGAGGCACCAAGAGGTTTACATGAATCAATCAATAAGTGGCAGAGCTCGAGTTTGATCCCAGAGCCCACGTTCTAGGAAGAGGGTAAAGAAAGAGAAGATTCTTGACCTTGGGAAGAGGGGACCTGGCAAAGGGAGAGTCTCTCCCACTACATTAGTTTGGCTGTGGAGTTTAAGGGCTGGAGGCTCCCTCCAGGGCCTTTGGGCTCCAGAGTTTACTGAGGGGATGTTTGTGCCAATGTGGGAGTTGGAGCCCCAGAGGAGCTGGGCTGAGGCTGGTGAAAATCCCAGGTCCAATGACCTTGCCCTCCTCTGAGGCAAGAAGGAGCTCAGGGATGTGCCCATCTGCCCCACCTTGTACTTCCCGAACTTAAAAGTACACATGATCGATCTTGTTAAAATGCACATTCAGATTTATTCTGTCCGGTGGGGCCCAAGATCCTGAATTTCTAATAGGCTCCTGGCTAATATGGATGCTGATGGTCCAGGGGCCATGTTTGGAGAAAAGCGTCTACAGGCCCCTGTGTTTCTCAGGCTCAGCTTCTTTTGGTCTCTTCTTTATCTCTGGCTATACCTGCCTGATTGCCTCTGTACTCTCCATTTCTGGAGTGAGAGCCCTCTCAACTACCACCTCTCGGTGGGCAGGGCAGCCTCTGAAGGACGTTTAAGAAAAGCCGCCCAGGAAAGGGTCAGCCATATAAACCAGTTAACCAGCACGGGCCAGATCTATCGGTTGAGCCCAGCATCTCCATTCACCTCCAAGGTGCCAGAATGTTGGCTTCTGACCAAAAAACAGCACTTACATCACCCATAAAATGGAGAAATTATCACATAACCCAACCTCAGGATGGATGTAAGAATTAAATGAATTAGCATGTGTAAAGCAGTTAGTCCAGTCCCCAGCACACAGTGAGTACAACTTAAACATTACCTCCCAATTTTTTGAATGAATAACCAGCAGATGTGGGTTTGAAGTTGACTTACAGATCATTAAGTACAGTGGTTCTCAAACTTGGATGTGCATCAAAATGGCCTGGAGGGCCTGTTAAAACACAGATCTCTAGACTCCACCCTCAGAGTTTCTGGTTTAGTAGGTCTGGGGTGGAGGCCTGAGAATCTTCATTTCTAACCACTTCCCAGCTGATGCTGATGCTGCTGGTCCAAGGACCACTTCTGAGAACCACTTATCTAGGGAACCACTGTCTCTGTCCCATGAGGAGGAGCCTAAAGGGAGGCCAGAGCTGGCAGTGCTAGGCCAGGTCATGATGTGAGATAGGAACCTTCCCAGCAGCCCAGACTCCAAGAACACCAGAGAGGGGCCTGTCTGAGAGTCAAGGCCCCTCTGCAGGCCTCTTCCTCCAGGCCTGCTCCCTCCCGCCTGGCCCGGTGCCCCGGCCCTCAGAAGGCCCCTCCACCCAGCTTTGTTTGCATTCCTGGAGCCTGCGTCAGCCTGGGCAGCAGGCATGTCTATGCGGGCAGGCCCGGCGCAGTCCTGCCAGCAGGCCCTGTGCTCCAGGCCTCCTGGGCCAGGGCTGCAGTGGCCACGCAGGGCTCACTTAGCAGACTGGTGACTCACACTTCCTCCCAGATTCCGGGAAACGCTTTCCTGCTGCTGTTGCTGCTGCTTTTTTCTTGTTTAATGAGAAGTTCCCTGTAGACTTCCATGGCAACCTCTGGATGGGAAGGCAGGAGAAGGTGGACAAATCCATTCCCAAGAGGGGACTCAATAATTCCCATCTCACACAAACTCTCTCTCTTTCACACACACACACACACACACACACACACACACACACACACACTTGCACATACACTCCCACCCTTTTACCAGCCTCAGGGCCTGAGCCCCCAACCCACCATGGAGCTTTGGTCCAGGAGGGCCAGCCCCAGAAATGCTTGCTTTTATTAAAAAGGAATGGCCTCACAAAGGCACGACTGTAGGAAAGGTTGTAATTTGCCCAAATAAAACTTAATTTGATCCATGAAATAGCTGTGGTTTATTGTGTAATAGATGTGCTATGTGTTTCAATTTAATAGAAGCCAATATAATAGGAGGCCAGCTGGGGTCTCCAGAGGCTGGCCTCTTCCCCACCATGCACAGTAGGGCCACATAGTCCACCCTGATGGTAGGACCCTCTACCAGGAGAGGACAGAGAAGGGCTGGCCTCAGACTCCCAGCCCAGACCATGCAGCCCGTGGAAGAGACAGCCCAGGGGCAGATAAGTAAGAGTGCTTGAAGTGTGTGTGTCGGGGCAGGAGGGGCGGGTGTGGGGGGTGGGCGGGGAGATAAAAACCACCCTTTTCCAAAGCAAGCCTGTGAGTATGTGAGTCTGAGAAGGGGGTTGTAAGGACTGAGGCACTTTCCCATCCCCTGCTGGAGTGGGAAAGCAACTACAAGGGGCTGTGGGAGAAAGAAGGATGGGTCTGTCACCTGGAATGTTTTGAGGAGGAACCCTCTGGAGACGCCTGCAGGAACAGTCCCTGGGTTAGTGGACAGTGGCCTCAGCCCCAGAGCTTTTTTGGGCAGGTTCAGCAGGAAGGCAGTATAGGCTAAGGGAGAGAGAGCCAGTGGGTAGAGGGTTCGTGTGGGTATGGCGAGGTCCAGTAGGCACCCCCTGCTTCCAGCCCACCCAAGCAGTCCAGTCTAAGGCCCAGAGAAGGTAAGTGAACTGCACAAGGTCACACAGCCAGGGAACAGCTTATGGCACACTGGTGCTGGATCAGGGATAGAGAGGACAAGGATAGAATGCCAGACTGGTTCTACAGACCCCTGGGGAGAGTTGACCAACTGACAGAGAGCAGTAGGGAAGGGAAAGTGGGTAGGAGGAGACATTCGTCAGACATCTCCTGTGAACCTGATATTGCTCTAAGAATGTCATGTGTATCCTCCCATTTAATCCTCATGACAACCCTGCACAGTAGGTATTGGTGGCCCCATTTTTCAGACTAGGAAATTGAGGCTGGGGTGGTGGCTTGTCCAAAATCATAATTACCCCTGGACCTTTTGCTGTCTCCTGTGGGTGGAAACAGTATCCGCCCAGTCGCCCTATCTCTTCCCTAGTACTTTCTGGCTCTGGGGCTCTAATCTTGGTTCCAGGTTGTTCTGAATTCATTCTCTGCATTAGTGCTTCTCTAAAAAGGGCTTTATTTGGCTCAGGGTGACCTTAAAAAACTTCTGAGCCTCGATTTCCTCATTTATTAAATGAGAATAATTACACATATCGAAAAAGGCTGTTCCAAAGATTAAATGAGGTACTACATAAAAATCGCCGAAGCCAAGGCTTAGCATTCAGTAGGTGCTCATTAAATCCATCCATTTCAAACAACTCACGCTGAGAATACTATATGCCAGGTAAGTTCTGGACATTAATTTGGAAGGGAGAACCATCTCTCCCATTTGAATTCTAACCCTGCCATTTACTTGCCAAGTATCTGGACAGGTTATTTCACTTGTCTGAGTCTCAGCTTTATCATCTATAAAATGGACCTAATATTACCGACTTCACAGGGATGATGGAATAGTTAAAGAAGATAATAGATGACATGCAATAAGTGCTCAATAAATGATAGTTGTTATTTTATTATTATTGCTATTGTTATTATTCTCTCTCCAAACTCTCTCCTATGGCCTGGCCTCCACTGTCTATGATCAATATGTCCAGTGCAGTGCTGTCCCATGATTTTGCTTGTGCTGCCCGCCTTTCTCCCTAAGGATTTCTTAGTCCCACTGTGAACCTGGGTTTCTGCACTGAGGTTCAGAGAACCCTCTGTAACCTGAGTGCCCCAGAAACAAGTCACATGTGAATCCATTGACTGAAAGAATGGAAAGCAGTTCTGTAGAACATAGTCTTCTCTCCTTTTAAGGAAAGGTCATCTCTTTGTCAAACCCACCTTTGGGCTGAGAAGGGCAGGTCTATGGGCCACAGGAAGGGCAGGAGCTTCATTAGTCAAGGTGGGGTCTTCCAAGGACAGCAGGCGGGAGGCCTTTTCTGAAAACTGAAGGAGACATGAGATGTACCCTGTCACCTTTTGCCTTTTGAGGACTTTGAGTAGGCTCCTCTTCTCCCCTCCTGCCCTGCGACTCTTACCTGTAACTACCCAACCCTGGAGAGGTCAGGAAGCCTCATTAGAAAGACGCGCTGTGGCTTGGTCATCTAATATGATTGGAGCCTTCCAGGACTGTGACTCACCCAAGGTCATAACAGGTGCATGTGTATGCATGTCTGTGTGTGTGTGCGTGTGTGTGTGCGCACGCGTGCGCGCGCGCGTGTGTGTGTACACTTTTTCTAATATGTCTTGTTGAGTTTCCTTAATCTCAGTACTTTGCAGGGGTGCTACAGAGGTCAAGGAAGGCAGTCAAGTGGGGAAGTATACTATTAAATGATAGAAATGTGAGGATTTATTTATTGTCATTTAATATAGTCAAACTTCACTTAACTAGAACACTGGCAGTTATAAATGCTTAACTGAGGTTTAATACCAGATCCCTTTTGGTTCAATATTTATTGTGGAGAATTTTGTTTTTTTAATTATAATTAATAATAAAATTTAATATAATACAGTAAGGATATTACATACTCATTGTAAAACTTTTGAAAAATATGAGAAAGTTGTTTTAAAATGTGAAAATCATTCCTAACTCCATAACCTAGAAATATTCACTGGTTATATTCTGCATACATGCATATGCATTACCATCATAATATCAATATGTATGTATACATACAGCACTTTATATGTGCCAGGTATTGAATACTGTGCTTACTGCATTATCTAGAAGATAGATAGATAGATAGATAGATAGATAGATAGATAGATAGATAGAAATTAAGTATTATATCACATATATGTAGGTTTATCGCCTGCTTTTTTTTCCCATTCAGCATTGTCATGATAACTTTTCTAAATGCAGGTACCCCCTGCTTTTTAAAAGTTTGCTTCATGCCATTTGTTTTTATGAAAGACCGACATTAGTACCTGTTTTCGCTAACTGAAAGAAATCTGAAGATTTTCACTTTCATGAACAAAGGGAGAAAGTGAACGGCATTTGTTTTGCGGTGTTATAAAAGCATCGGCATCCAGAGCAGCAAGAGTGGCCTCACCAAGCTCCTTCCCCAGGAACTACACTCAGCATCTCAGCATCAGGCACATGGCTTTGAACTGGGTCTGTGAGTATCTGTGCTTTATCTCGATTTATTTTGTGCATTTTTTAGCGAGATGTGTCCCAAGGTATCAGAACAACCTAAAAGAGCTCGTAAGGGTGTTATGCTCAGCATAAAACTGAATATAATTGTTTTAATCATGGAGAATAAAATAAAGACATTGTGCCTATCCTGAATTTCGGGTTGAGAAAGTTCGAAAAATTTTCCATATAAATTAATTGCTTCTTTGCTTTATGCCATTTTGGCTAATGCAAGTTTTTCATGGGAACTCTCTACTTTCAAATAGTGGGGGAAGCCAGCAATTTAAAATATACCAAAACATGATATTTTCCTTTATAAAAATAATACTTTCTTATGGTAAGATAAACAGTTCAGAAAAATAGAAAGTGGAAAGAAAAAAAAAACCAGTTGTACCTTGATATCCTCTCCCATTCTCCAAGGAGCAATTGCCATTAACAATTAAACACGATTTTGAAGGCTGCATAACATGTTATCACATAAATGTGCCAGCATTTATGAAATTCACCAGAATTTCTGAGATTATCTCAGAATTTTGCTGTTATAAAAAATAAATATGTCTCAGGAAAGATCCCCCGAGGTAGACTTGCTGGAATAAAGGGCATAAACATTTTTAAGGCTTTTAATCCACATTGACAAATTGACTTCCCGAAAGCTGCCCTCGTTTATAGAGCCATCAGCATAGAAGAACACTATCTTGCTCATCTCACTTTATCTCAGCCCCACTGAGCACCACTTTAAAAAGAAAAATAGTTCGACCAAAGTAATAAGTGAGAAATAACATCTCATTATTTTAAATGAATCTTTTGTTTTCTAATGAGGTTAAACATGTTTCCATATACTTACACACTTACATTTCCCTCATTGTTAATTTTCTTTTCATGTCCACTGCCCATTTTTCTCTACTGAGGTTTTTAGATTTTTTTTCTTTTTGATTCGCAAGTGCTCTTTACATATTTGTTTTTATTTAATTCTACTTATGATTAAATAAGTATGTTTTGATGTACAGGTGTTTCCACTCTTAAATATACAAATATATACATCCTTTCCTTTAAAATTTCTATTATTATCGCTGTGCTTAGAGAGGCTCTTCCCATCCAGAAATCAAAATTATGAACATTTTATTCTAGTTATTTCATGGTTTCATTGTTTTCACATTTCTACAGTCTCATCCATCTGGAATTTGTTCTGTTCTATAGTATGAGGTCAAGATGTAGCTATTCTCTCCCTACCCCCATCCCCCACCATCTACTTGGTTTCCCCAGCATCACTCATTAAACAAACTTTCCCTTCTAGGGGACTTTATGATATGCAGCAGCCTCAGGCACTATGCCATCACCATCAGAAGACACTCCCAGTCTTCCATCAATACCTTTAACTTATATTCACCATGCACCAGGGCCCTCTGTCTCCCATTGGGGACATAGAAACCAACGCAGTAGTGACCACCAAGCTAGAGAGAAAATAGGTCAACAGACAATTTTAATAAATGCGCCAAAGGAATGTACAAGCAAAGACATCTTGGTGCCATGTGAGAGTGGGCAGGGTTTGTCTGGACCAGGTGAGGGGATAGCCATTAGAGGATGAGTCCCAGAAGAAAGGACAAGTGAGCTGGAGCATTGAGAAGTGAACATATTAAAGGATACAAAGGCAGACAACGCATAGAGAATGCAAGGCAGTCTGGGTATCGGGGACCTAGATGGGAGGGGACAATCGTCACTATGTGTCGTTTTGTACCACATGCATGTATCTCCTGATAAATACTTTAAATATTCGTAGTAATCACTACCTTAAATGAACAAAAAGGAGTTTGACGATTAAGCAATGGAGTGGATGAAGGGCATCTAGGAAGAGGTCACAGCATACGCAAAAGCTTGGTAGAGCCACAAATCAGTTGGGCTCATTTAAGGAACATTGTTGGTTTAGCCTAGGGAGAGTGAGGAAATGCAGACTAAGGAAGGCCTTATATGTCCCATAAGGGGCTTGGATTTTGATGGGCAGCCAACCGGTAGCTTTATACAGGGGAATGACTTGGCCGGGGCTGCATTTTGGGAAGATCCATCTGGCTGCAGCATAGAGAGAACAAAAGTTGCTCCTGGAGGCAGGTGGAGGAGCCCATTATGAGGTGGCTACAGCAAAGTTACAGGAAGATTATGATGTACCCAGAGCCATGGTGGTCTGGGGATGTCCCTTCCAATCTAGAGGCCTTTCCTTGAAGAAGGTCAGCCTGTGGGCATTTGGCCTTCGGTCACCTTGGGATCCCACAGGGAAGGATTCTGGGGTCCCTCTGCCCAGGTCCCAGCCTCAGCATGCTTGACTTCTCTGAGGTGAAAGCCAAAGGTATAAAAAACAAAACAAAACAAGGAACCCAAAGGCAACCAGACTGTGAAGCAAGAGCGATCTCAGTCCAAACCCTGGTTCTGTTCTTTATCTCCCATGAGAGCGTCAGCAAATTACTGAGCTCCTCTGAGTCTCATTTTTTCATATCTGTAAAATGGGACCAAAAGAGTTAGCGTGAGTGTCCAGTGTGAGTATACCATTAGATAATATACGTAAGGTTTCTGGCACACGGGAGGGGCTCAGAATATGCAGAGTACAATAGCACTACTCTAAAGAGGATGAGTGTATTAAAAGGGTAGTCTAGAAAAGGCATTGCCGAACCCAAAGGAATGTCCAGGCATGGGGAGGCAGCTAACACCACATCTGACAAACAACTCAAAAGGGAGCTCTAGCCCAGGCTGTGTCTGACTGGCCTTCGCCACTCTGCTTTCTTTCCATCCCAGGCCCTGTACCAAGCCCTTCATTCTCTCCTCCTGGGCCATACCCCAGACCACATCACTAGTCACAGCAGAACCTCTGGTTTTCTCAAGCACTTCCCTGCTCCTAAGTTCATCTGTTCCTTACAACCACTCTGTGGAAGCAGCTCTTAGATACATTTCACAGATGAAGAAACTGAGATCCCACCTATGGGAAGGTATTAGGGAGCCCACCGGCTGCTCTATGCTCCCCCAGCCTTTAAGCCTCCCATCCACAGTGTCTAGAGGCAGGGCATGTGCTGAAAGGCATAGAATGCTATGGGCCAGGGTTCGTGAGACACGTGGAAGAATCCAGCACCTTGGATGAGGGAAAGCTAGTGAAGTGGAACTTAAAGAGTCTGGCAGACCTGGTTACAACTTAGTACCACCACTTTTCTGTATGACCTTGAGCCATTGATCGGCTTCTCTGAGATTTCGCTTCTCATCGGTAAGGCAGGCATCATCCCACAGATGCCGAAGCATTGCTGTGAGCATGAAAAAAGAGAACTCATGGTATATTAGTTATCTGATGCTGCGTAACAAATTATCTCGTTTTGGGAGGGACTACCTCCAAAAACCAATCAGTCCAATCTGTCCTGTTTGTTGACACTGCTGTTTAGGTAGCATTCGTTAGCCCCACAAGATGCCTGAGCAATGGTCGTGAGGTGGGACAGCCATCCTAAGGTGCTGACAGGTGTTTTGCATGGGAGGCACAGGATCTGGAGTCATCTCATGCCGTTTCCCATAGCTTCTTGGTTTGCGGGGGAAGGTTAAGGGAAATGGCGATCAAATCATGGTCAGAGCTGTCTGGCAGGGGATGGCTAAGTCAGCAGTCAGCTAAATTTGAGGCACTTGCACCAGTGTGGGAGGGTTGCACAGGACTCTGTTACTTGTGAGGAAGGTCCTGCATCTAAGATGTTCCCTCCCCAGATGCTGGGTCATTGCTCTTAAACTGCCACAAAAGCAGTGCATTCTGTTCCTGTGGCTAAACTTCTTCAATCAACCCCTACTTGCACCCAGTCCTTTTTCCTGGAAGGGTCTGATACAAGAGTGGCAGGGCATTTTTATAAAATTTATCCAGAATTCAGTTTGAATCCTCCTTTGGCCAGACTACCAAGCACAGATTGCATGTACTAAGCTGGCCATTGAGGAAGAAAGAAGCAGCATGCCCAGAAATGGTTAGGGCAGAATCTCAAATTTTCAGAATTGGTCTATATAAACCCCTATCCCTTTCACCTTGGTCATTAACCATACCCTTACCCTCAGAGACCTGTACCAGTAAAGGACTCCCTGTTTCTGTACTGCTTATGACTCCTGCCAAAAGTTGACCCGGCTGTCTGGCCCGGGGCATGGTTCTTGCCTGCTTAAAGCAGATTGACTGCCTTGGACCTTTGACTCTATCTGTGGCTAGGGGTGGGTGCCTGGCTTCTGCTGACACGTTTTCAGGTTATGGTGTTGCTGTTCCAGTCTGGGCCAGGAGGTGGCCCAGAATAGATGATTCCTTTCCAGGAACAGCCACAATCAATGACCAAACTGCCTTACTCAGGTGTATGGACCAAGAGCTGGTGCGGGAGAGAGAGTCGAGATCTCTGACATGAAAAGGCCAGCCCTGGAGATGGCTGGGAGCAGGGAAGGTTGTTGAACAACCTCGACTGTCAGCCAATTGTGGACTGCCTTTTGTGACAAAAGGCACACCATGTCAGACTGTAAATGGCCCATAAAGCTGAAAACATGACCCAGATTAGTTTCAAGGGCCACAATATTGTGGCTAGAATTGGCTGAACAGACTGGAACAGCAACACCATAACCTGAAAACGTTATCAACAGCAGCGAGGCATCCACCCCCTAGCCACAGATAAGATCAAAAGTCTAAGGCAGTCAGTCTGCTTTAAGCAGGCAGGGACCATGTCCCCGGCCAGACAGCCGGGTCAACTTTTGGCAGGAGTCATAAGCAGTATAGAAACATGGAGTCCTTTACTGATACAGGTCTCCGAGGGTAGGGGTATGGCTACATCTGCCCTGACGAGAGGTCCAGGCAGCAACGGGGGCAGTCCGGGCAGGGCGAGCATGCCAGTTAGGCTCATCAAAGAACAGACCCTTACCATGGGTATCCTCAGGAGTGACACACACAGTTCAGTCAGCAGCCTCAACTTATCCCCACAGCTTGTGGCCCTATAGAAGGGTATCTTCAATTTGCCAGCCCGTTTTCCAAGTGGCAGATGCAACAGCCAAGTCATTGACTGTACCCAAGAGACAGTGAAAGTATAACAAGTTGCATCAAGGGTACTGTTGGCTAGAGCTGCAAATACAGTTTTGACTTCCCTCAAAATCCCATTAATTGGCCTTTGAGGTCCCCATCTTTTCTCTTCCAGAAAGCCATGTCTCTGTCAGAATCCCATCCTTATCACCAAATCTGTCAAGAACTGTGAAGGATCTGAGATTGTACCCAATTGCAAGATAGCAAGTTAGCTTGCCCTGTTTCCTTGCTGGCAAAACACGCAGCTCCTGGGACAGAGACGACGACCCCTGTGACTCGTGGCACAGCTGGCAGCTTGAGCATCATGTCTGCATTGGTGTCCTTGCAGTGCAAAGAGAGGTAGGTGATGCCAGCGTGCTCAGTGGGGGTGTTTTGTAGGAAAAGAACCTTGAGCTCAGGGAACCCAAACCTGCTGTAATGGGCAGTAAACATGCCTGTCTTTCATACCAGAGAGAAACACACTATCTGTCTCCTAAGGCTGTGGGCCATTGTATATCCTGGAAGAGAGAGTCCAGAGCAAAGGCAGTCAGTACCTCTGCTTGTAAGAGTTGCAGAGAGGCCCATGGAGAATTGTGCCCCAACACAGCATGCTTTCTCATTTGATCCCTCCATGGTAGAGGATGCCACCCCCATTTTATATAAGAGAACACCAAGGCCCAGAGGAAACATATAAAATGCACAAGTTCACACAGTGTGGAAAATGGTGGAGCCAGGATTCAAACCTATGTCTACAGGTTTTCACTTCTCTCTAGAGCTGGCCCCTTCATCCTCAGCAGCAGCAGCTCAGACATAAGGCCTGATGGAGCAAGTGGGGAAATCTTTCTGTTCAAAAACGGTTTTCAGTGGCTCTGTGGACTTTATTTCCTCATTATCCTCTCTCTCCCTAACCATGGCAAATTCAAGAGCAGAATCACCTCAAAGGAATTTGGGTTCTCATGGTCACTTGGGAGCCCACCCCTAAGGCCTAGAAATTGTCACGGAAGACTCCGATGACATTGCCTACTTGGTTAGGGCCAGGCCAGCCAGAGCCCTCACCCTTCGTGGAGTTCCCTGGGAATTGCCAGACTGACTCAGAACAGGAACCCAAACATGTGGACTGAGAACTCCTCACTTTAAACCCCGGTGTGGCTCAAGCTGGATCTTCTTCCCTGTAAGCCACAGTAGGGATTCCCCTCAACATGACTGGCCAGGCCAAGACAAGGACCCTGGCTGTGAGCCCTGATAGAGCCAAATGGCTTAAGGGGTCAGACCCAGAGCCCCCGAGTGAGGAGAGCCCAGGAGCCAGCCGAGGCCTGTCACCAAGGCAGACCTGGTGCCACTCGGTGTGCCAGGGATCTGATGTGGTTTTTGACAGTCATTGATATATTTGGGGCAGCACAAAGCATGGGATTCTTAAAGAGTCAAAATAGTTGTCATCAGGGCCAAGAATGACAACCATCCTCATTCCATGGGTAGAGCAGGAAGGGAAAGGAGAAAGGGTGGGGGTGATGTAGACATTTCCGAAGGGTCCTTTTCTAATACATACACTTAGAAAACACGAAAACGCTGCTCATTTTAGACAGCTTAAAGGATTTTGCCAGCACGGAATGGCCTACCAAAAAGACGTTTTTCTCCCCTCTACAAAATCTTGTCGATAGATACGTTTCTGTTAAAATGTTTCTGTTAAAATGTAAAGAAAAGAGCATCTCTGACTGCAAGAATGTATGCAATGCTGTTTGTGTGTGTTTCCAGGTATTTCTAAGGCTCCATTTTGTTCGCTGCTCCATGATGAGAAATAGAAAGCGAAACTTTTATTTTAAATTTCCAATTAATTTGCTGGTTCAAACAAAGTCTACCAGAACGAAATAAAATAAAGCTGTCAACAATGTAATATTTTTTTTAAGTTCAACAAATGCTAAATGTTACCACTAGCCAGGCCTTGTTCAAACTGCTTCACAAATATAAACTCATTTAATTTAATGTTACTAACTACCTTATTCTTATACCCATTCTAACGAATGAGGAAACTGAGGCTCAGAGACCTTAAGTAATTTGCCCAGGGTCACTTAGCTGAAGGCAGAGCTGGGCCTGTAACCCCTGGAGTTGCCTCCAAAGCCTGCATGCTTGGCAGCTGTGGAAAGTCAAGTTCAGAAATGCTGTCACCAGTAGGGTCGGAGTCAGGGGGATGGGTGGAACACCAGCTCTGGAACCACAAAGATCCGGGTGGGAATCCTAGTTCTGATACTTAATAGCTGTGTGACCGTGGACAACTTGCTTAACTTCTCTGAGCCTCATCTATAAAACAGGGGCAAAGATTAAATAAGATGACACAAAGTGCCTAGTATAGTAGTCCCCCCTTATCTACAGGGGATATGTTCCAAGACCCCGAGAGATGCATGAAACTGCAGATAGTACCAAATCTTATGTTTATGTCTTTTCCCTATATATACATACCGATAATAAAGTTTAATTTATACATTAGGAACAGTAAGAGATTTACGTAAGAAAATAGAAGAATTATAATATACTGTAATAAAAGTTATGTGAACGTGGTCCCTCTCTCTCAAAAAATCTTATTGTACTGTACTCACCCTTCTTGTGACGGTGTGAGATGACACAATGGCTATGTGATGAAACGAAGGGAGGTGAGCGTGCAGCATTGAGAGGTGACATGTTAGGCTACTATCAACCTTCTGACGATAGGTAACAAGCACTTTATAGCTTCTACTTTGCATATCTAAATTGCCAGCACCACCACCTTGAACTTGGAGGCCATAATTAAGTAAAATAGGGATTACTTAAACACACGCACAGCGACAGCAGGCAACATTAATCTGATAACCAAGATGGCAACGAGGTGCCTAAGGGGTGGGGAGCCTCCACGGCGTAGAATCACTTCCCGGCAGGGCAGAGCGGGACTGGCGAGATTTCACCTCCCTACTGAAAATAGCTTGTATTTAAGCATATAAATTGTTTATTCTGGAATTTTCTATGTAATAGAAATAGACCACGGTTTTCCATGGGTTATGAAAACCATGGAAAGTGAAACTGTGGGTAAGGACTACTGTATACAACAAGTCCCTCAGTAAATAACTGTTATTATTTTTGCTAAACAAAGTAAGAGTTCTATTACTAGTGATTGTCCCAACTCCTCTCGGCAGGTCCAATAGGAAAATCCACTCTAGCTGCCACTACGGAGACAAAGATTTTTCATTTTCGAGGGGAAATTGAGGCCCAGAGAGGGAGGGGCCTTCCTCAGCGTCACTTAGCCAGGTCTCCCATGGTGACCCCACGGAGTCTGAGGAAGTCACATTAATAACCATCTGTCCTGTGCTCAGCCCATGGGCTCCCTCCTGCTCTCACGTTCAGAAATTCTGGACATTTTATCTACACTCCACTAGGCTTCCTGTGACCTACTCTAAAAACAGTCAGTGAGGCTATGAGGCTATTCCAGCCTATACCCCTACTGATGGTCATCCTAAACTGGACATCCCCCTCCCCAGAACCCTCTGCCAACCCCCAGCTGTGCCAGGGTGATACATAGCTTTCTCTGGGCTATCAGGGCTTCTGGATGTCAGCAGAGATCTCAAAATCCTAGGGCAAAGAATTTTAAAACTTTGTCTTCATTTGCCTTTTATTAAAAAAAAGAATAAGGAAAACAAAATGAGAAAGTACTTAATGCCACAAGACTGTACCCTTACAAATGATTAAAATGGCAAATTTTATATGGTGTATATTTGATCACAATAACATAAAAAAAGCATACAGAAAATGAAAATGTTCTAGCGATGGATGGTAGTAATAGTTGTACAACAATGTGAGTGTAATTAATGCCATTAAACTATACACTTTAAAGTGGTTAAGCCAGTCAATTTTATGTTACATGCATTTTACCACAATTAAAAACAAAAAACAAAAAGTGATCTGGACTCCTACCCCTATTGCTTTTCAATTGTTTTACTCAGGTCACTGATTGCTTCACAGAGGCCTTTGCAGCGTTAATGAGAGGCTGGATCTGGAAGGAGCCCCAGGTCATGGGTTTAGCTCCCATCTGCCACTGCCTTGCTGTGTGACCCTGGTTAGCAGCTGCTGTCTCTGGGCCTCCATTCTACAATAGTGATAGAACTAGATGCATGAGTCTGTGTTCTAAATTATCAAAAAGACAACCACATACACACACACCCCCGCCAAAAAGAAAAAAAAAAAAACTAAACAAAAAACAGTACTTCTTGCTACCACATTCTTGAGAAGGTAGAATAAGACCGCAGGACATAAGCCCCCAAACCCAGGGCCTGAAGATAGGGGAAGGGCCGAGGGTTCTTAGGGGCCAGTACAAAGAAGCCAGCTGGGGATTGTCATGGAGACACATGATACTAATAAACACACACCCCCTCTAGATGCCTGCTTAGTCCTTCAGCGTTTATAAAACACACCCACATCCATTACCTCCTTGACCCTTTCGTTCTACAAACATTCAGGGGCCCAGGACCATGGGAGCGAATGGGACTTGAGACATCTCTGTTTTCCAGGAGACTCCCCAAGAGGAAAGAAGAGCAGCGTGGTCAGAGCTTGGAATGGGCAGGCTGGGGCATGGTCTGGAGTAGGGGTATCTTGGACAAAGACCTGGGAGACAGAGAGAGAGACAGAGAGACAGAGAGGTCTGGAGTGTAGTATTTGAAGGGGGTTGACTTGGTAGAGATGGGGCAGAGCCAGATCTCTTGCGGCCTTACAGGCCACTCTAATAAGAGGTAGTTTTTTTATCCTGAAGGCACAGGTAGTCATCAGAGAGGTCCTAATCACACAGAGGAGGCTCACTGTCAGATTTGGGTGCAAACCATCATTCTGAGTGGAGGAGAGTGGATTGGAGGGGGCAGGAGGTGGGGGGCAAGAGGGCCAGTTAAGAAGCCATAGCAGCTGTCAGGGGAGGCCCTGGTGTCCCAGACTGGGGACATCCCACTGGATCACAGGCTCTACTTCCCTGAGGAAACAGCTTTATGCAGATCAGGTGATTGCTCAAAGTCGTCAGCGAGTTAAGGGATCTGGATTTGAGTCCTCATACTTGGGAGTCCCTAACCAAAGCTTTTCTCACCTCCCTGAGCTGCCTTCCAGGCCCCAAAATAATACTAGTGAGCTCCTGCTGAGCGTTTACTTCATGCCAGTTCTGAGGACCCAGCATGCATTAATTCCATTAATCTTCCCAATAAACTTAGGAAGTAGACTCCTATTATTATTCAAATGAGAAAATTGAGGCACAGAGAGGTTAAGTAACTTACCTAAAATCATATAAGTGGCAGAATCGAGATTAGAACAAGGAAGCTGCAGCCAGAGGTGGCCGGAACGTGTGTGTGGTATGGGAGCTTCTAAGACAGGGAGAAGGGGATGGGGGAGTCCCCAGAGGTGAACAGAGGTATGTGCATATCCTCCAGAGTCCTGATGGAATCTTTGCCCAGACAGAGGAAGCAGTTAGACCAGAAAACCTGATAGCTGAGTTTTTGGCTATCAGCTCTGCCCTGAACTTGGTATGTGATCTTGGGCTACTCATACTCCTCTCTGGGCCCAGTGTCATCTCATCTGACACATGAATGAATACAGAAGATCTGCAGAGTCCTCTCCTTCTCCAGTTCTATTCCTCTCTCTCCTAGGTCATACCCCTCCACCCTTATACCACTAGACTCTCCCAGACACTAAGGCAGAGGAGGGGCTGGAGATGGGATGGGCTGTGGAACGAAGAGGAGGGGGCAATAGAGGGACTAACCCGTCTCCAAAATCCTAGTCAATTGCAGGAAATCCCACCCCCTGCCACCTTCCCCCACCTCCAGACCTGGAGCTTGGGTTTGGGGTCAGTAAGCCCCACCCACCACGCTTTCCAGGGCCTGCAGGGACCAGGCCCCCATCAAGCTCTATGGACACCAGGCTTTGTTTAGAAAGTGTCTCTTTTGGAGCCTGAGTCACCAGATCCCTGGGTGGTCTGGGGGAAACCACAGTCCCTGGGGCACCATGACTGGGAAAGAGGGGAATACAGCATGTCCTGCCACCACTTGTGACAGCGATTCAATCTCTCCTGTCTGGGGCTTGGTTTCCCCATCCGTCAACTGAGGGGCTGGAACTGGATTTCAGACCCTCATGAATAAAGGCAGCCACAGGACCTCTCCCTGACACTTAAGGCCATGCAAAGACCTTAAGGAGGTCCTCGGCCTCAGGACAGGGCAGGTCTGAGAGGTAGAGTTCAGCCCTTCAGGCTCAACTGTCCCTGAGGGACAGGCTAACTGAAACAGAGACAATCATAGCCAACACACTGGTGGAGCCCCCAGCTGGCATCTGAGACAGAGGGCGTGTTCCTTCTCCCAGAGAGCTGAGCGCAGGACAGCATTCATGTATCAGATTCTCCACTTGAAAAAGGGGGAGAACTGAACATTGTACAGAGGTTCTCATGAGGATCCAATAATGACTCTTAGTGCATAGGAAGGACTCAAAAACGGTGAGTTAGTGTTTTATTTACCGACTTGAAAAAAAGAAAAAGCTGAGAGGCACTGGTGATGAACCAGGTACTGTGTGATATGTTGAATTCCTCCAACCCATACTTATTTCAATGGCGGGAACAATTTTATCCTCTTAACACTGAGGCACATTAAGAAGTCTCTGAAGTCACTGTTAGTGCAGAGCTGGGATTTGAATGCAGGAAGTCTGGCTCCAGAATATGAGTCCGAAGACTCCCCTCTCCTGTCTCCTGGGTATTCCACACAATGAATACCTCCTGGTTTCTGCCACTCCCCTGACATAGCCCCTTTGCTCCTGCCCACTCTGCCACTCCTAGTCTGTCAGCTTGCCACTCATCCTGTGAGGACCAGAGCTGAAGCACTGAGCCTTCACGTAAGGACTCCAGATTCCTCTTCAGTACTTCCGTAGAACTGACTTCTTATTTCATCTTGCTTGGGCACCCCACTGTCTGAGCCCAAGGTGCCTCCACACTGACCCCATACCAAGAACACACAAATGAGGCAGGCACCCCAGATAAGCATCCTTGGGGCAGAGCCTCAGTGCGAGGTGCCCTGGCATGTCCAGCAGTCAGCAGTGGCCAACCCAGAGACACCAGCATGCCTTGGTATTGGGAATTAGCAGGGGTGGGGAGTCTACTGGCAAATGACTTTGGGAAACAAAGTGAAATGATGTATTTCTTGGAGTACATGATGGCTATGATCCCTACCTCCTGGCATTCACACTCTTGTGTAGTCTCTCCCACATTGTAGCAAGAATGGTTTGTGTGATCATCAGAATACGGCAGAAGTGATGGCGTGTCACTTCGGGGGTAAGGTTATATAAGGTTAGCAGCTTTACTCTTGGTCCCTCTATTTTGGATCACACGCTCTTGGAGAAGCCACGTCATGAGTAGCCCAGTAAAGAGGCCTGCATGGTGAGGCACGAAGGCCTCCAGCCAACAGTCCCATGAGTGAGCTTGGAAGTGGGTCCTGCAGCTCCTGTTAAGCCTCAGATGACTGCAGCCCTGGCTGATGGCTTGATTGCAACCTCATAAAACCCTGAACCAGAACCACCCAGCTAAGCTGCTCCCGCATTCCTGAACACAGAAACTGTGTGAGATAATGTTAGTTGTTTCAGGCTGCTAAGTTTTAGGATAATTTATTATGCAGCAATAGATAATCCATAGGACTTCTCAGAGCGCTTACTATGCTGATGTAAATCTTCAAGAAAGTAGATATATAATGTAATATTGCCCTTAGTTATTTGACCAAGCAGGCATTCTTTTTTGAGTTTTCTCAAGAAAACTGATTTAATATGGCTCTGGTTCTATAATTAGATATAACTTCTTACCTAGATCTGTCTCATGAGCTAGCCATTTACCCTTCCAGAACCTCAACTTTTTCCTTTTATAAAGTAGAAAGAAACCATCTGCCTTTGCATACATCACGAATGCAGCCCCGGATGGGCAGGTTCTGAGATATCCAGAGCAGGGTGGGAGGGTAGCCCCTAAGAGGAGCTTCACCCTGGGGCTCAGGTGGGTTCTACACCATGGTAGGTGAGCCTAAGGCCCACCATCTCAGTCTTTCTTCCTCAGGCCATCTCCCCAAAGTGGTGAGAAATAGTGTCTTCTTTTGGCTTGTGCATTTCTTAGAGATGGGAGGGACGAACCTGTGTCTCTACTGTTAGACTGAGAGTTCCTTCAGGCCAGAGCATGAGCCATCCCCATCAGACTGAGAGCGCTTGCCCAGGGTGAATGGCTCATGTACTCGCCCTCCTCCTCTCCATCCTGCAGACACACCACAGCCATGGGCAAGAAAGAACAACAGAACCCTCCTCTGGCCTTAAGAGTAAACATATGTTCCTCCTCCCTTTTCAATTTATCCCCTCTACTCTTTATCTGGTAAAGGACTGAAATCAAGTTTCAGGATGCCAGATGGGTCGGAAACCCACTAAAGCCCTGTATGTCCCTCTTTGTTAAAAAGAAGACAGTTTAAAAAAAAAAAAAACTATAATGCGAATACTTTATTATCAACGAGTGACTGGTATTAGCTTTTTGTCTGGGCATTAATATTTCAAAAACCATACACCAAACCTAGGCTTTTCCACCTAGCTCTGCTGTATCATTTTCTTTTAAAAAAAAAACAAACAAACAAACAAAAACAAAACATAAGGAGGGAAGAAAAGAAAGAAAATATATCTGTATTGAAAGAATTATAAGCCAAAGTGCGTCTTTCTTGTTTTGTCCATATACACACATTGCACCATACATAAATAATTACATTGTAAAAATGACTCCATAATTACAAGTATAATATATATTTCCATATAATATATAAAACTTTATATTAAATCTAGGTAGATGATATTTGGGGGGTCTCGTCCATGGGGGCTGTGTCTCTGGGCACTGGCACCCTGGCGGTGGGGGCGGATGGCAGGCGCTGCCTGGGCAGCCGCCGCTATCTGTGATTATTGAGCAGGATCTCCAGCCAGCAGGGACAGGAGGTGATGAACTGCCGGGAGTAGCAGGGGCCCCAGCCCTTGGCGAAGCTGATGCGGACGCTGTTGGGGTCATAGGGGCCATCGGCGGCGTCGGCCTCAGGCCCATGCTGGAGCAGGCCCGAGCGCTCGAAGTCGAACACTTTGATGGAGTAGCCGGGTGGCACCTTGCGCACGACGAGGGTGCGACCGCCGGGCGCGTCCAGCGTCGGGGAGTTGACGAAGATGGGGTGCTCGCCTCGGTTGTAGGCCCACACGCCGTCGGGCTCCTTGCTGAGCAGGATGCCGAAGCCGATCTTGCTGCGCGTCCGCCGCACTGACTCGCTGCGCTGTTCCAGGTTGAGCTGGCCCAGGCAGAAGCCGCTGCCCTGAGGTAGGTCGTAGAAGATGCTGACGGCCTGGTCGTACACCGCATAGAGGCGGCCCACACGCGTCCGGTGCTCCCAGTATGCCACACTGCACCAGTGGCTCGGCTTGGTGGCATCCGGAGACATGCTGGCGTCTGCGGGGCAAGCACAGAGCAGGGATGTTATTCAGGGCGGAGAGGCAGATGGCTGAGCGGAGTGGAGGTGGCACTCCTACCTGGACGGTGGGAGATGGGTGGCGTTTCTAGCAGTCAACAGACGTGCCAGCACCTACTGCGTGCCAGGCTGCCTTCGGGAAATTTAACACCCAGCAGGACACACACACCCTCACACACATACACACAAAGGAGAAAACAGACTATGAACCTACGGAGAAGGCAAGGTACCTACTGTGTGCTAGGTGCTGTGGAAACACAAACGAACTACACCTGGCTCCTGGCAAAAGAATTTCACAACCTAGCAAGATGTGGACAAGCACCCACACACCCAAAAGAGGGCCAAAGATGAGCACCTCCAAAGTTCCAGGTGCTACGCAGCACTGCATTTCTTACTCTGTATGTGACCTCACTGGGTCCTCCACTCACTTACTCTGTGAGATGACCTTTTCCTTTAACAGGAGGACCCAAGACCTGGCAGACACCAAGACTTGAACTGAGTCAGTCCAAGCCTCCACCTGAACAGAGCAGGGTTAAGCTATTAGGGGACATAGTCACAATTCAGGGGCATTCAGGCATAGGAAGCAGGGCTGGGGTGGGGGAACTGGCCCCTGGGATCCCTCTAGCCCAGAATCATAGCTGCCCAACTGCTCCTAGCCTCAGTCTTGAGCATTATGCCAAGTACCCCCAGTGGCCCCTACCCCCTGAGCTGGCTCTCTTGGATGAAAGTGCAGGTTTTCTCCAGAACTGCAGCAAACCCTGTGAGAAAGAGAAGCTGAAGGTTTGTAAGTGCTAAAGAAAATCACTCCTCAAGGGGTTCAGAGTTTGCCAGTATGTGTCGCGCCTCTACAGGCCTCTATTTCTCTACAGACAGCAAAGGGGTGTCCTGGAGGATGACTGGAATTCCTTCTCACTCCAGCTTGGGGCTTCTCTGTGTGGATGAATCTAACAATTTTCTGAGACCAGACCTAAGACCACTCACACAGGCTGGGGCTTGTCTTGAAGGGCAGCCCCGTGCTTACTGCTCTCCTATGTGTGTAGCTTCTCAGATCCTGAAACCTTTTGATATCTGCTCTTTCCTTTGGGCACTCATGACTGCCCAGCCAGGTGACATGTTCCCATACGGGCCATGGCTAGAGCTTCTGCACAGAGGGAGAATTGTGCTGGAGGCCTGATGAGAACACAGCAAGGTACTTTATGGTTCTTATTCTCCAAGAGAAAGTGATCAAAGTCCAACCTAACCTGAGGGAAAAAAACACTGCTAACAGCTTCATTTAGGAGCCCAGGTGAGGTCAGCTCTGTCTGCCTTCAGCTCAAACCCACCTAGAAGCCCCAGAGCAGCAGGGTGAGAGGTCCCCTAACATCCTCTTATGTGCTGGGAAGCCCACCTAGCCACCTAGCAGGAAACTGCCTAAGGTACCTCCTACAGGCTGCCAGTTCTGCTGTGGCCTTGGGCTAGGCACAGCCCCAAATGGGTTCCAGCCACAGGTCTCCAAGGCCACCTCCTAAGGACATATCATTTTGCTTCACAGTCTCTATCCAGGGCCCTCATGGCTCTAGCTGATCCATCAGGTTGGGAGAGAAGAGGCCCTACTCCCTGCTCTCACTCACCTGCCCCTTAGCCAGTGGGCAGCCAGGAACACCCAAGCTATTGCCCATCCATCCATCCATCCATCCATCCATCCATCCATCTGGCACTGGTCTGGGAGTTCCCGAGAGCCAGGAAAGCACCATCCCAGTCTGGCCATAAAACTCCAGCACCAACTGTCTCACCAAGCAGAAAGAATTCCCATAGTGCTCTCCGGCACAGAGAGGTAGGAAGCAAAAAAGCTGTGCCTGAGGAATGCTGGGCAACAGGATAGGGAACAGGCATCCCTGAGAATCTTCCATGAACTAGATGCCTTCTTCACAACAGCCTTGGTTCACCTCTGTTATCACCCCATTTTACAGGTGCAGAAACTGAGGCCTAGGGAGGTGCCCTAACTGACTGAGGGTGCACACTAGTGAGTACTGAAGCCAGCATCAGTGCCAGGCCATACTCCAGAGGGGAGCGCTTCTCTATACTCTGGGCAGACTCTCTCCTAAAATCCATGCACAGAACAAGTCCTTCCCCTTCTCTAAGTCTCGGTTTCCCTATCTGTAACTATGACTGCTGTCATGGTCTGTGAGTCCTAGAGGCGCTTACCTACAAGTTGGTGAATCACTCCCACCCCCTAAACAAAAGGCCTTCTTCACACCCTGAGGACTCACTGTACAGTGTCACCAAATGAGGTATTACTGCTATCCTTCTTTCACAGATAAAGTTCAGAGAGGGCCACCCACTCTGAAAGTGGCAGCTCTGCCCTAGGGTATAGCCACTCTGTTGTAAAGGGAAAAAAGCAGTCACAGTCAGAGTGCAGAGGGTGAAAGTAATGGGCCTGGGGTAGAGGGATACTTCCTCTCTCCCAGCTCCCCTAAAACTTTCAATCTAAGGCCAGGTAGAACTTCTTGTCCCTTTCCCCAGCTAAGCCAAATGCCCCCTCATCATCTACCCACCCCCAACAAGATCAACATCTCCAGCCTTACCCCAATAGCCCTTCCCGGGATGGTATTCTGTGCTTGGGAGTGAACCCCACAGAGCTGCCCTAGGTCCCTAGTCTGGGCTAGGCCTCACCTCCTGCATCTTCTTTGATTAAGCAGACTAGGAAGCACATCAGGCCTGGGCTCCTGGCCAAGTCCTCCAAATTCAGGAGATGGACTGCCTCTTTAGAAATGCCCTTTCAGACTCCTCCCTCCAGTGTGCCTACAGCCTTAAATGCAGCCCCTCCCTTGGCCTAAGCAGGTGTCCCACCCATGCTGTTGGTTAGTGCCCCAGGCTGGGCTAGACTGTAGAGTAGAAAGGGGTAGGTCTCAGTCCTTTCTAAGTCTGTCCCAATGCTGCATGTATCCCTAAGGTGCTAAAAGGGAAGGTGGAAGGAAATAAAATACATCCCAAGTGCTGGCACACTGTCCTCACACCCACCTCTCATCAGAATCCTGCCCAGCAGGTGGGGCCAATGGCCTCGGGCCAAAGGGGATGATGGACAAGGATTTAGGTCTCAGGTCTCATCCCCAGAGCATGACAGCAGGTAAGAGCCATCACCATGCTCCAGGGGTTCCAGTGTCTCAGGGTTCCAGAGCTTGAAGGACCCCCTGACAGCATGCTCCAGGGGTTCCAGTGTCTCAGGGTTCCAGAGCTTGAAGGACCCCCTGACAGCATCTCATCCAGGGAACCCCAACACTTTGGGCTTTTGCAAACCAATATACACTGTTTAACAGAGAGGCTGGTAATGTCACAGGCTTACCACTGTTTTGTCATTTATGATCTTATTAAAACCCTCAAGACCATCTACTATCACTAGCACAAAAGTGTAATTTGATCCTATAACAAAATCAGAAATTTTAAAGTTAATACATTTAGATTATAAGAAATTTTCTTATTTCTTTCACCATGCGCCAACGAAAACAGTCCTGAGACTGGCCTGTGGGAATCACTAATTGAATCCAATGTCCTTGTGCCCCCAAGATGGCACCGTGGGAGTGACTCACCCCGGTGACTCACCCGAGAACGCACAGCAGTGCGTGGCAGAACAGGGACAAGAACTCGAGACCCCGGAATTCTAATCTAATGCTTGTCACATGATCTAAAGGTTTGAGTTGAGACAGACCTAAGGCTCAAACACCAGTGACTGGATGTGTGGCTGTAGACAAGCTGCTGAATGTCCTGAAGCCTCAGTCTCCCCGTTTATAAAATGGGCTTAGTCATAATAGAGAGCCTCACTTACACAGTCTATCTTTGGGTTTACTGGAAATTCCGGCAGCAGATCAACTGAGTGCAGAAAGAAGCTGTTGTCTATTTATTGGTCCCAGCACTGTCCTGACACTTCTAAGGCCAGGGCTCCTTAGAGGTGTTGGGGGTCATGACCCAGGGTCACCACCATGGGAAGTTACAATAGGACAGTGGATGGAGTGCCCTTTGCAAACCGTAAAGTGCTTTACAAATGTTAAGGTTTAGCTCCTCGCCTGGTACCTGAGGTGGAAGAGGTGTTCAATAAGTGAAGGAATGAAGGATGAAGCAAAGAATAACCAAATGTCTGGACCAAAGACAAGTAACTGCTGTGGCGCTATTTACACACACACACACACACACACCCACACACACACACACACACACAGACCCCCAGATCTCAGGCAGTGTCTGACACAAGCTGACACACTGTAAGAAAGCAGAAGGCAGCACGTAAGAAGGCAGGCACTCCAAAACCCAGGGTCCCCTCTGTACTCCCCACAGTTGCAAAGCCCCATTCCTCCTACCACCCCTCTCGTCTGCAGCCTGTGCTGCCACTCAGGGTTTGAGGGGACAGTCTCTTGCAGAAGATCTTGTTCTCCTCAGTGGCTCCAAGGCTGTGGTCCCGCCATCAGCCTAATTAGGAACCAGCTCCTTAATTGCAAATAAATGCCGGTGCGTCAGACCCGAATGAACAACATCAAAGATGACCGCGCTCTGACCGAAACTCCTGCTCACTGCCCCCTGCTTGGGGCCTGGCCTAGTTCCCAGCCGGACTCTGGGTCCCAGCTGGGAGGGTTCCGGGGGGAGGAGGCAAGGAGGCACAGTCTGGTGCTGATCTGGCAGGACTCCTGCAGTCAGGTGTCCTGCCTTCTGGCCTTTATCAGGCCAGTCGCCTCCCTTCTCCCAGCCTTAGTCTTCCCATCTGAACAATGAGCTCTAAATTTTTGTGATTTAGTGAATGTTCGAAGCAGCTCTACTCACAATCCCTCAGTCTTGGAAAACCACCCATATGTCCATCAACAGGTGAATGGATGTTACAGACTGAATGTTTGTGTAGCCTTCAAATTCATATGTTGAAATCCTAACCCACATTGTGGTGGTATTAGGAGAGGTGGCGGCTTTGGATGGTGACTAGGTCTTGAGGTTAGAATTCTCCTGAATGAAATTAGTGCCCTTATAAAAGAGACCTCAGAGAACTCTCTAACCCTTCCAACATGTGAGGACAGAGCAAGAAGATGCCATCTACAAACTAGAAATGGGCTCTCACTAGACACAAAATTCACCAGTGTCTTGATCTTGGACTTACCAGACTTGAGAACTGTGAGAAATGTGTTTATGCCACCCAATCTAAGGTATTTTGTTATAGCAGCCCAAATGGAGTGAGATAATGGATAAACAAAAATAAGGTACACCCATACAATGGAACACAACTCACCAACGAAAAGGAACAAAGTACTGAAACGCACAATTAGCATCGTGCTGAATGAAAACAACCTGGGCTACCGAGAGGCCCACAGAAGATATGCTGTTTCTATGAAATTCTTGAGTAGCCAAAACTAACCTACGGTGACAGAAATCAGAACAGGAATTAGCTCTGCGGAGTGGGGGTGACTGGGAAGGGTCACAAGGGAACTTTCTGGGGGGGGGGGGGGATGATGTTCGATATCCAGATTGGTACAATGGGGCTCAGGTATATACATTGTCAAAAATCATGACCTATACACTTAAGAGCTGTGGATTTCATTGTAGGTGTGAGGGCCTGGAAGAATTAAAATGAAAAAAGCAGGAATGTGCTGCCAGGCCAACTCCCTGTGGCTGTCCTGGAGTGGCCTCAGCAGGGCTCGTGGTGACCCAGGGGCCAGCCCCTGTGCTGCCAGGCTGAGCAGGAGTAGCTGGGCCTCCCCGTGGTGCCCACATTCCTGCCACCAGAGGGAGGTGGGTGCCTGCGGTGGGCTGGCGGAGACGGGCTCACAACAGGCCCCCTCCCCTAGCACTGGAGCCAGCCCCTCCGATGGCTGGCATTCCTTCCTCTTGGCCTCTGCCCAGGAAGGGTACTATGAGCCCAACGTGTAATTTTGTGGGGGTACTGGGGCACCAAGGGGGCCAACAGCAGTCTGGGGGAGGCGGGGAGAGCTGAAATCCCAAGAAAAGCCTTTAGCTTCTTCGAATCAGCAGTTTTCTGTCAAAACAAAGGGCAGGAACGTTCCTGTGTGCTCCCCCGTGGGCTGCACGCTCCAAAAGCCTGAGCACACGCAATGCGGCTTGTTTTCCTCGTGATTCCCCACTTTCCATTTGGCCAGACGGCCTTGGACTCAGCCATCCTGTGAAGAAAACCGGAGGTGTGCCCAGATTAAAAGTCTCTGATCTCTTAGACTCTAAGACAGCTGGACATGAAGACTCAGAACATTCGCAGGAGGCTAGCCTAGAGTCCTCTTGGTCTCCAGGGGCTTGGCCAGTTTGCCTGTGTTCCTCTGTGTTCAAAGCCTTTGCTGCTGCTTCACACCCCCTTGGGGCCACAGCAGCCCTGCCTTTCCTAGGGTTGGATGGAAATGATTGGCCCAGCCAAACCTCAATGAGCAGGAAGTAAGAGCAGATAGACCCAGACGCCACTGAGACCTGGGAAGGGAGACTCAGAGACACAGAGGCCCAGAGAGGTTAAGTGAGTTGTCCAGGGCCACCCAGCAAGATGGTGGCAGAGTTGAAGAGGAGCCCAGGGCTGGCTTTTCCAATACCCTTTTCACAGGGCCATGCTGGGGCCTCTGACCCTCCTGGAAAACGCCTTTCTTCTGTCCCATGTCATTCCTGTGGCTTCAAGTTCCCGTCCAACGGGCAGCTTTTTCATCTGCAGCTCCCAGGCCTGGGAATAATTATGTGGCCCTGCATCTGGTTAACCTAACACTCCTTTAAAAACCTTGTTTGCCCATTAGATAAGTAGTTTTTGTTATCAAACTTAAGGGGGGAAAAAGGAGTTTCCACTTAACCTCCCTTTGTCATTTTAAGCTGCAGAAATAACTCCAGGTTTTGCAGCAAGTCCAGAGACGCAGCATTAATTAGAGGCTCTTTTTTTTTTTTTTTTCTTTGTTAAGGGAGGGGGAGAACAACACTTTATCCACTGGGCTGGGGCAGTAAAAGCAGAGAAGGAATGTGCACGGGCCATGTTAATAGCCAACAGCTTAGACCGAGCCTCTCTGCTGAACTCTTTCCAAAAGCAGGACCCAGCTGACAGGAGTTTCCTCTTATTTGCTCCCACCCACCTCTCCCCAGCCCCCACCTCAGCTCCAGCACCTTTGGCTCCTAGAGGAAGCCAGGCTTCCAAGAGGAAGTTCCTAATCGGTCATTACATCACAGGCGGTCTGGCCACCACCAAGGCCTGCACAGGGTCCATCTCATGGGCTCATCTGGCCGCTAGTCTTTGGGGCCAAGGACTGTGCTTACCGGACAGACAACAACCAGCCAATCTGCGGGGGCGGGGGTGGGGAGGGCAGGGGAAGTTACCCCCAAGACAAGGAGTTGTCAAGAATGCAATGGGAGAATGATAGTAAGTAGAGAAGATAGGCCAGGAAACATGCAGTCCATGTGGTCCAAATTCATAATTTTGCAAATGCAAAAACCGAGGCCCAAAGAGCTAAAGTGACTTGCCAAAGTCACAGTAGAAATCGGTTGTCTCCTGCACAGGGCTGGATTAAGGGCATAGGCCCAGGAGCAAAGCTGCCTGCATATGAACTTCAGCTCTGCCACTCACCAGCTATGAAACCTTGGTCAAGTGACTTTACCCCCCTGGGCCTCAGTTTCTTAACCTGTAAAATGAGGATTGAAGTAAACAATTAATGTTTACTTCATCGGGCTGCTGGGATTGATTTCAAGTGTGTCCAATAATGCCTGGTTCAAAATAAGCACTCCCTAAGTAACGGCTATTATTATTTTTACTAACATTATTACCACTGTCTTACCTCTACATATTATTTATACAAATTATTTAATAGATTGACTAATCCTGTATAGTTAGTTACATAAGAGTATTCATATTAGGTAATAATACTTGCAAAGATAAGATGTGCCAATGGAGTTGAGAATCAAGGGGAAATCATAATGGCAGTAGTACTGATAGTGATAATTATAATCGTAATAAATCGGCCAACATTTAAGGAAACTTTACCAAATTCCAGGCAGAATATGAAACACTTCACATGCACTATCTCGACATACTGTTAATCCTCTCAGTCGTTCCCATTTTAAGATGAAGGAGCTGAGGCCCGAAATGTGCCCACAGTCCTCGGCTAGGAAGTGGCAAACGTGTGATTCCAGCTCACGTCTATCTAGGCTTAGAGACAGCTGGACTTTGCATTATTCCAGTGGGTGCAACCTGTGGGGCTACAAACCCCTATAGGACTGCAGGGTAAGGGCACAGAGACTGTGCTACATTGACCCAGCAAGTCCACTCTACACCAGCATGTGGAGGCTCGACTGTATAGACCGGACATTAAAAGGGGTCTTTGGAGGTGGCAATGTGGGGGCCACTGCCCATCTTCCCCGGGAGGGCAGTGGGGTTTTCAAATAGCATGCCTTATCACAGATATCTATGGCCCCCTACGGAGCTCCGCTAACCCATTTTTTTGTTGTTGTTTTTTCAGTTTCTGCTATACACTCCCACCACCGCTCCAAAACACAATGAGTAGTTTTTTTAGATGTGCTGTAATAGCAAACAGTGATCTTAAGACAGGGCTGCTAATCCTGGCTGAGTTGCTGGAGGGTGAGAGGCGCTCGGCGCTCTGTGCTCTTCATAGGTTTGCCCTTCCAAACTCCTGGAGACCAGGAGGTGGAATCATCCCCATTCTGAGGACAAAACCTAGGTTGGAGGCCACGCGGCAATGCAGACGGGAGTCCTGACTGGCTGGCCTGACTCTGAGCCCACCCTCTCTCCACCGGGCCATTTGTGCTGCCTCCTCTGCAACTGCTGCTCTTCTGGGGAGTCCTCAGAACCCCGGGCCTGGAGAGGTTTAAGAAGGATACAGGTATAAGGATAGTCAGTGGCCATAACTGGCCTTCTCTAGGGGGAGGCCTGCTGGGCCCTGCAGGAAGGCCTTCCTTTCAACCTTGGCGCCCTGACCCCAGCCTGCTCGGCCCCATGTCTCCAGCAGAACAAAGTGGTACCTTGGGCTGAGGTGGGTAAGGTTTTTATTTTGTGTAGTATTCAAATGAATCCTGAAAAGATGAACTCATCTTGCACCCTGACATAAAACAAGCATTTGCCTAGGCCCTAATACACAGGCTTGCTCAGCATCTCTTCCACACACACAGTTTCCATAGGACCTACTGTGCTGGTGGGCAGGGGGACCTGCCTGAGGAAGAAACCCGGGGACCCGCTTCCATCAGCATCCATCTCGCCCTACTACCCTGGCAAAATAGATTGTTCCAGGTTCCCTAGGCCCAGAAAGCAGTGGCTTTTCTCCCCAGGCCTCAATGCTCCCTCGTAACAACACTCTGCAGGCAGTTATAGCTTCTGAGCCACGGGGAGGCTGATCTGCCCCATCAGAGCTGATGACGACGCCACACCAGGAACACTGGCGTGCCTCTCTGGCCCGGGCCTCCTAAAAGAAACTCAACAACCTAAGACAGAAGGAACAAGGCTCCAGGGACGCTTCTGGAAAGGGAGGTGAGTTGGGTGGGAGATTTCTGATTACTGTGCCCTGGGAGGGAAGGATGGTAACAAATATCTGTGAGGGGAGAGAGCGCAATAAGCAGCTTATAAAATTAGCCTATGTTTTTGAGAAGGAACTAGTTTTTGCAACAAAAGGCTCTGAACTTTGTTCCCCCTCCAAGTCCTCTTTTGTTTTATCATAAAGTCAGACTCAGTATGTTTGTTTTCTTATCCAGAGAGATCCTCTCTTCCCCCCCAGGGGTGGGAAAGCCTGGCTTTTCATATTGGTCCTGGAAAGATTCTGAAACAACACTGTTTGTGCAAGATAACGAAGCTGGGTACCTGGGACCCCAGGAAAGAGCTCACAGTTGTGAGAAGGGAAGGGGCCCCCAGCTCTTCTCTACCTGCAGATATGCACTGTTGATGGCCAAATTCCTGAATTCACACACAAATCAGGCTGCTGGTCTTCTGGGTTCTTGTCTTAGTCAGCTGAGTCTGGGTTTGCTTCTTAGGCTTTAAGGGCCAAAGTTCGCTGTTCAACCCAGCCTTGACTTGCCTGTTGACTCCAAGACCACGGAGAACAAAACTGGCCCTTTGGGGGTTCAGCTAGGAACAGCCTAGACGTGCATCAGAGGGGCAAGGATGTGGGTCTGTGGCAGAAGGCAGTGCGCTTCAAGGAACATTTCTGCCCTGCAGGTTCCCACAACTGGGAGAATTTGCAGCACCTCCATTTTCCTTTTATTTCTCAAATACGATTTGAGTTTTATTGGTAAACCTCCTACTTGGACCCAATAAAAAGCCATGTAAGTAAAGTACCTCGAAATTGCCCTCAATCAGCTTATCTAAACTCTCAGGGGCAGGAGCCCACACTGGTGCTTCCGGTCCTTTGAACACCTCACTCTGTGTACTTTGTCCGTCCCACTCTCTCTTGATCGCGATGGCTCCCTGAGACCACAGAACAGGTGCACATCCTAACAGCTCTGTTACGATGAGCAGGTGACTCCATCTCTGAGGGCCAGGACCAGCTATTAATGTTGGGGGCTCAATACACAATGAAAATGCAGGGCTCCTTGTTCAGAAATTATTCAGAATTTCAGTGGTGAAAGCAGAGCATTACACTGAGCAGAGGCCTCTTCTGAGCACAGGCCTGACAGAGACACATGTCACACACCCACGAAGTCAGCCCTGCTCAGCGCTGGTTTCACCCCATTTCATACCCCACTCAGAGGGAGGGAGGGGGTTCGTGAAGGGCCTAAAGCAGCAAGTGGTGCTCAGCGAATATGAGTTTCCTCCTCTGTTCCCCAGTATTTTTGGTCTTGTCCAACTGTCAAGACCTCAAAGTCATCTCCTTTGAAAAGCCTTCCCCAGTCCTTGGATCTGAACGGCTTCTGTGACACTCTAATTGATTCTCTCATCAGGAAGGTGTCTGTCTCCACCCCACCCACCGATGAACAGGCTGGCCTAGGATTAGGCTGCACTCATCCCCGCCCTTCCTTCCCTGGGACCCGGCACTGTGCCACCAAGGCATGGGTGCTCGCAACATTGGGGTGCTAATGGAATTTCACATTCAAGAGCTGGGAGGGCAGTTGGGAAATCATTGGGATTTCCCTGGGTCTGAAAAAGGTGTAGCAGCAGTACTGTTCCCATTTAACAGATGACATCACTGATGCTCAGGAGCCAGGACACTGAGGAGGTAAGGGAGAAGCATTGTCCCTACTTGCTGATCCTCATGGCGCAGCCTGGCCAATGGGATGCCAGATGAGCTCACTATGTGCATTGCTTATTTCAGTGGCTCAAAAAACAATCACCTAAAGCCTACAGTCATCTCGTCTGACAATGGGGTGGATTTAATTTCCTTGGCCTGCTAAGTCTATGAGGGTGAAGAGAACAGAGGACATGGCTCTGAATGGAAAAGCCAAAGAATAGTACATGGTGGTGTGTGTTGGGGGGGCAGGGAGGGGGGAGTGGCGCTGGCTTTCTTATTTACAAAGTTCTCAAAAATAAGCCTCAGCTAATACCAGCCTGTTGTTATTTACCAAGAGACAGCATGTGACCTTTGCAAGTCAAATACACCTGCTTTATTTACATTCAAGATGCACTCTGGGATAAACATCCCCAAATTAAAGTCCCAGAGGTGAGGACATTTAATATTTAAGTAATCTTTGTGTTAAATCCTTTCCTTTAAAATATCCTTTTATAACACAAAGGTACATAATCCAGGCCACTTTAGAGAAGGCCGAGTCCTACATACCGTATTTTCATAAAGTAAAGGTTGCCTAGATCATTCTTGTATATTTCTAGAACAAACAGCAGTGCTTTATAATACAAAAAAAGCTAATATTAACTGGAGAGATCATTAAGCCACAATCAAATACTAATATTTGCTGTAAAAAATGCAGTCACATGAGATTTAAATGTTCCCTGCAAAACTGTTCCAAAATGACCCACTGGCTTGGCAGAAGCTCACCCCTGTGACCTGGCCTCCTATTTGTGCCTGCGCCACACAGCTGTACACAGTTGAAGCAGCTAAAAGCTGCTCAGAACCATCCTTGCCCAAGCTCCAGGATGTCTGGAAAGGGATGGCTTGTTTGATCTGGGGCAGAAGGTGCCAAGGAGGGAGGGAGTTAGTCCATTTATCCCATCAGGCTAGCAGGTAGACACAACCCCCCAGACCTGGGCCCCATGCCTCAACCCCAAGTCCAAGACTGGTTTCCCAAGCAGAAGGAGGCCAAGCTTGGAAATTAGAGTCCCTATAGCCCAAGCCAAGAAGGTGGTCTTGTCACCATCAGTGATGATGGTAGGATGCTGTTTTTAACTGTGGAGTGTTTTCTAATTCTCCAATCCATTCATAAATGACCCCATATTAGGTTATGGTACATAAAGCTCAGAGAGGCTGGGTGACTGCCCCATGGTCCATAGGGTTAACGGGAGCAGGGGCCCACCCATGTCTTCTGAGGTAAAAGAGGTCCTTCCACTGTCACGCCTCCTGCCAAGAATCTTGGTGAGATCATCAAGGTGAGCCATCACCTCAGTAACAGTTTCATATTTCTCAAAGTAATTCTTTAGCTTGTGTCCAGGTACACTCAGGCACACACTGCATGACTCAAGTCGATGCAGCAATAATGCGAGAGTGACGGTCACAACTGTCAGCTGTGCTTCTATGTGGTCTTCTATCCCCAAGGGTAACTTTTCAGCAACAAGGGGCACACAGCTTGTTTTCTGTGATCGGTTTATAATACTTGATTTCTTCTAGAAAAGACAGGGCCCCAGGGAGATATCTGGGCTGGACCCAACTAATGGCAACGTCCAAGTGCCTTCTAGAACTGCCTCCCCCTCTAGAGGGCTGTTTGCACCCACAGGGCCCTATGTGGTAGAGGAAAACACCAGAAAGCCTGAAGGAGCTCTTGGGAAAGGGTTGAACAATCGTGTCCACCCTAGCAAGCAGCATACACCTGACACGCATGGGCTTAGCAAACATTAGCAGAGATTCACTAAGTAATAACTCTGTACAGAGTTCCTACAGGAGCCCTTTCCAGTCATTCTATGGAAACCCAACTGCTACTGAGCACCAATTGTCCATACACCCTAACTCATACACTGAAAACAATCCTGGGAGGCAAGAACAATCCTCCAGAGGAGGAAATGAAGGCTCAGGGAGGTTAATCAGCTTGCCCAAGGTCACACAGCCAATTATGCAGAATTTGAACCCAGGGCGGCCAGACTCCACACCCACTCTTCCTTCCATTCCTCCTTGCAGAGTGTATCCCGGTGGGCACTCAACTTCTAGGCTATACATAATTCCAACAGGCAGTCAATGCGGGCTCCTCTCCCAGCCATCTCCCACGGGTGTGACTTGAACCTCCTCCACTTGGCTGGCGCCTGCCATGCTGCCCCCCACCCTTTCTCCTCCCTTCCCCATGGGTACAAATGGCCCTGCAGGCTGCCAGTCTGCATTCCTGGAGCACATGCCCAAGTTGGGCCCACTAAGGAGGATCCCAAGTAATTTAGCTCATAAATCATGGCCATTGTGAATTTCCCTTTTGGCCACAGGCAAAGTCAAACTCTTCCTTCCCCCACTGTAGTTAACCACTCCTTGTTCACTGTATCTCTCGAGCAGCTCCGCCTGGCAGGGGGCCAGCTCTCAATTATTAATTAATCTGGGAGGTGCAGGTTGCATTCCTGGCCACCTAACCACTTCCTCCTCTGTTGGGAACTCATAGGCCAGGCCCTTTTGGTTACATCAAGCGTCTCACAACATCCCAGCCCTATCTTGTGGCCATAGCTGCAATAAAGGACACTTAAAACCAAGTTTAAAATAACAGCAGAAAACCCAAACACCTGAAGCTTCCTTTCCCAACTTCATCGCATAACACCAGTCCAACCTGTGTGCCACCATCATCATAAAACCTAACATTCCTCAGTTTCTCATCAGTGAAATGGAAATACGTTACCCCTCCCTACGCGCATGCACACACACTCTCAAAGCTGGTGTGTGTGTGTGTGGGTGTGTGTGTGTGTGTGTGTGTGTGTGTGTGTGTGAGAGAGAGAGAGAGAGAGAGAGAGACAGAGAGAGAGAGACAGAGAGAGAGAGACAGAGAGAGAGAGACAGAGAGAGAGAGACAGAGAGAGAGAGAGAGAGAAGAGGGGTATCAGGTGAGCTCTGCCCTCTGATAATTCTCACTAGCCAGAAAGGGTGACACCAAGACTTAAAACAAAGCTAAGAAACAATCCGGAGGCCGGGCTGGGGAAGGTGCCGTCTCTAATTTCATCTGTTCACTTTATCCTCACTGGATGAGGACAATGACAAGTAGCTGCTGGGTGAGCAGGGGACAGGAGAGGCTATAGTTGAGTTCAGGTTTATTAGAGCCATTCAGACATCTTCAGAGGTGGTGAGGAAGAGAATGGAAGCGTGAGCCCCCTCTTCGTCTGGCTTGCATTAACAATCTAAGAAATTTGGGGATCGACAGAACAAGGTGACCGACCTCAGTGTGAAAGGTAGCCCCCATGACAGTGAGATCCAATTGTGAAATCTGAGCACAGTTCTAACATCTGTGCCGAACCCTTGGGCTAAGTAGGATCTTTAATTCCCAACTAGAAGTAATGCTGAACGGTTGATGCCAGTGCTAGCCAAATGAATGTCAAAGGTAAGCCACAGACCAGTGGAGGGCCAAAATGATAGAGGGAACATATCAGATCATAAAAAAGGATAAACAGTTGTTGTTGCTGGAAATTGCCATTAAATATCCTTTGGTCATCTTCCTCCTCTCCTCCTTCCTCCACTGCCCCCATATGCACCCCACAGTATGTCGGCCTCACCCAGAGAATCCACTGAACCAGTGGTGGACTATACCCTAGAGTACAGTCCAGGAAAGACCTTGGAAATCTCTGGCTTTATCTACTCCACAACATGTCTCCTTTTGATCTGATAACACAAATGACGTCTCTCCCAAATCTTCACATAACTTTGACACTCTGGGGAGGTAGGGACAGTTCTGGCTTCCCTTACCCTAAGCACTGAGGCTTTTGGGTAAAGCATGTATATGGCCAAGATAAATTATTGTGCACATACAATAAAGTACTCTTAATTAGGACTCATAAATCCAGAGTTTGTAATAATTCTGAGAGCAGCTGGGTTGAAGTTAAAAAAAAAAAAAGTTTTGATAAACAAATGCAAAATATAAATAAGGTTCAGAAGAACTGTTTATCCTACTAGCACTGTATAAACAACTGGCATACCAATTACAAATCACTCTTATCTGTTCGCTAAAGCAGATCTCCGAGTGACCTCTAACAGGAAACATTATCTGGTTAGTATCGAAGTCTATGGTAGTTAAAAATCAGAAAACTCGGTTTCTTAGACACTGTTCTTTCCACACACCCACTCAATTTGCCTGAATTGGTGAGGAGTCTTGAAGTTGTCAGTGCTCCCTTTCAGTGTATCCGGAAATGAAGCCACCTGGATGGTTAAACCTCCAGCGCCCCCAGGGCCCCCAGATCCTTCGGTGGCCGCCCAGGAAAGAGTAAAGAGTGCTAGCCCATGGCTCCAGCACACTGTCATGCCATTCAGTTATCTCCATGCCCACCTTAAAGAAACAGTGTTTCCTAGGGCCTTCGGCCAGGGGACTCAGCCAACTGGAGTGTATCCATGTGAGAGCCCCCTCAGGCGTCAACTGCAGTAGGTGAACCAAGGATGTTTATGGCCTCATTGGTGATTTACAAATTAGCCAGGCCCCATGTTTTCTCCCAGGGAGGAAGAGACACTTTCAACTAACTCCAGGGGGTCAGTAATGTTTTTGGAAGAGCAGGCAAGGTGAGGGGCCCACATATAAGCATGGGGAGTGCTGGGTGGCAGGAAGAGACCCTGGAGCAAGGTTGAGAAGCCAACCATCAAGCTGAGAGGATGTGTTGGTCCTGGCCTGTGAGGGACAGACTGTAAGGCCCCAGAGAGGCAGGCGGCGGGCCAAGCTGGAAATACCGAGGGCTGCTCCAGCTAGAGGAGACAGCCGTGCCAAGTCAGGGAGGCAGCACTGACAAGGGAATGGCGGGTTCTGGCGGGGCGGGTCCCCAAGGCCACCGAGTAGGGAGCAACCGCCTGTTTCTGGGCACGTGGGGGCTGGAGCCATGCCAGGGAGACCCAGAGCCGCCAGCCTCCCCGGGGTGCCTCTGTCCCGGCACAACTCTGCAGCCTGCCTGCCTAAGGACCTCTGAGGAATGCAGAGCCCCTCCAAGTGGTGCTGACCTTGGGCAGGGAGTCAGGCGCAGTCTCCAGACCAAAAGATTGTTCTCCCTCTATCTTCTGTGTCTCCTAGTTTCAGAGGTGCTCAGTATCCTGCCCCCCAAGACCACTGCCCACATGGGACCTGCTGCTACTGCCCTCATAGGCATTTCAGACATCTCCTGGATTACCAAGACCCTGAGAGTACCCACAGGGTGATAGAACCAGCCTCAGAAGTGCTCCCAAGGCTAGAAGGGGCTCTCTGCTATGTCCCTTGGGGGAGATGCATCTCTAGAGGCAGGAAAGCGAGGTGTCCTGGCAGATGATTTCTCCCTCCCCTACCAAATCCTTTGCGCCTCCCCCGTGGGCTTCAAAAATTGCTCTCAGGGGAGACCAACAAAAACACTGAGACTGGAGCTTGCCAAATGCATGCATCCTGCTATGGGATGGATGTTCTGCCATAGACACCATGGATGGGTTCTATAGTTAACCTGCAGTTTAATCAAAAGGATTTTCTTCATACATATGGAGTCTGAGAGTATGTTGGTTCAACCTTCTTCCACCTCATGGTCTTTACCATAAAACAGCCAGATTGACTCATTTATAAAGACCTACCAAGAAACATATCCTAGCAGGTCATTCATGTCGGAGTCTGACCACCTCTACTTTCCCAAAAAGCCCCCTCCTAACTGCTCCCATCCACCCATGAGAACTGCCCTGCCCCGGCCTCACAACACGTGGAGCTCCACCCTGAAACCCTGAAAGCAAATTCCCTAAAGGAAAAGAGTGGGTAGGATGTTTTCAAGAACCACTCATTGTGGGTTTGGGGTCCAGCCAGCAGACGTGACACTGAGATGTGAAAACATTTGCTTAGGAATTCTCTCTCTCACTCACTAAATGCCTACTGTGTGCAAGGATGCACCAACACAGGCTTTATGGAGGAATCACTCCTGTGGCAAGGGAATTGCTAGAGGCTGAAGCCAGGAGAAAGTAATGGAGATGTCAAAGGAAATCAGAGAGACTTTTGTTTTTGTAAACATTATCCCTTCTGGCCAGTTCCAAGTTCTTCAGTGGGCTATACACACATATTTTCTCCCTCAAACCAAAATAGCCCTCCCCAAGACTTCCAGTCTGAGGGGAATAAAAGAAACAGCATAAACATTTTTTGCAGCTGGCCTATAGGTGAGCATTAGCCTGGGCCTGCAGCTAACTGCAAGCCTGTAGAAAGTCCCACTCCCTTTGAGTTCTGAAGGTCACTTCCCTACTCCCAATTCAAAATGGACTCTGTCATCTAGGGAATCTACCCCCCACCCCAATGGGTCATGTGAATGTCTCAGAGTTGAGGGTGAAGGTGGAATGCCACTTCGGGATTGGTGGAAACTTTGAAATTTATAGGATGCTATGGAACATACTACCAGCGAGATCATTCCTATTTCTAAGAGAAACTTAGAGGAAGCCAGGGGAATCTAAAGGATTCTTGTGTACTTGCTAACTGTCAGGGCTAGAGATCATTTAGCTCAAACTCCTCTCTTTAAAGGAAAGGAAACTGAGGCTCAGAGAGCAGAAACCACTTGCCAGAGCTTAGGTAGCAGAGCCAGGCCTCACAGCTAGAGCGCTCGTCTCCGAAAAGTGACTTGGTCCTCGATACCACTGGGCTCAAGGAACAAATAATCCTGATGAGTCTGGCCAACATGAATTATTTTTGCAAAAGGGTCTGTTTGTTTGTTCTTGTGGGTAGCAGGGAGAGAGTCCTTCCTCCATCACTGTCGGAACAACTCCCTGCCTCTGCCTGAGAAGTGACCCGCCCTGGCTGGCCGGCACCACCACAGACTCTCAGGCAAAGGATGTGCGTTGCAAAAATGGGGCAAAGTTTCCTATTCTGAAGATAACATTGTAAGACACAGGAAGTCTGCGAGCAGAGCCTGCGTTTCCAGAAGGTCTCTGCACACCCATTCGCAGCCATTTCCATTGTACAGGGTTTCTAGCAATTGGAGGCTGGGGTGGGGGGGAGGGTGTGGAGAGGGAGGAGAGGGGACAAGGCTGGGAAGGGGCACCGGCCATTGCCCAGGTAAGAGTCCAGGAAGGGCTTTCCAGTCCCCCACACTCACAGGACCTTTGTGCAAAGCAGACACCTCTCCAAGGCTGGGCTTCTTCAATGGAAAGATGAAAGGGTAAAAAGAACCAGTGATTCCCTTGCTTAGGGCTCTTGAGTTCAGGTTCCCAGGCCCCGCCCCTGGAGATTCTGATTCATGAGTCCTGGGTGGAGCCCAGGAATCTCTGTTTTTAACAAGATTTAAGAGGCCCCTTTTCTGGCTCTGTCTGTCATGATCCCATGAGTGGAAGGTTCAACAGCCTGGCACGTTAGTGAGAGAGTTGACTTCCTTGAGGGAGGAATGACAGGGGCAGGAAGCAGACCAAACCAAATCGACTTCCTAGTATGAGACGGACGTGGCGGTCCCAGCGCCAGGCCAGGAGACCAGCAGGAAAGGCGACATGCTGGAGCCACCGCGGATGGCCCTGACTCAGTGTATCTGGGTGTATTTGAGGTCAGGCCCTTGGGACAATGTGTACTTCTGCATGGGATTTGGAATCAAGGGCCTCAGTTCAAATCCTGGCTCTGCCATTTTCTAGCTGTGTGTCTAGGAAGAATAGCTTTAGCCTCTCTGGGCCTCACGTTTTCCATCTGTTGAATGGATCAAAGCACCCATAACAAAGAATCCTTGAATAGAGACGACTTTGCTAATAGCTGGCATGTCCTACAAAAGCTCACCATGTACTAGGCACATCTAGTTCTCATAACAACCCTAGGAGGTAGATGTTATTAACTGTCCCGTTTTACAGATGAGGAAAATTGAGGACTTCTGACCAATCCAAGGTCACCCAAATGTGAAACGGCGGTGCTAGCATTCTCAACATTCAGTCTGACCTCTCTATTCCCGATGCGTGTGCAGTAGTCAGGAGGCTCCCCACAGACACCGCCTGTCTTCCATATGCACTGTCTAGAGCCTACGCTGCACACAATACTGTTTACCTGAGGTGCCAGGAGATCAGACACACCTCTGCCCTCAGAGCTCCAAGTCCAGGGGAAGAAAGGATGCAACTACAAAAAAAAGCATTACAAATGAGAGGCAGTGAGACAAGGAAGAGGGGGACACCAAATCCATCTCGGGGAGGAGGACAACTGAGTGCCCTTACAGAGGGGGTGGAAGAGATGGAGAGGGAAAGTGGCACTCCGGGAACGGCATCGGCAAAGGCACACAGGCAAGAGAAGACAAGACAAAAACAGTCTCCAGGTTGCAAAACAGGAAAGGACTATGGAGAAAGAAGTCTACAGAGGTTGGCTAGGGCCTGATCATGCAAGACCTTGACTATCCGACTGTGGCTGAGCACTTGGGCTGTGTTGTGGGCACAGGGAGCAGAGAAAGGTGGTGGGCAAGGAATGTGAGGGCCAAAAACGTTCTCCACTATTTCATGGGTGGATACCCCACACCCCTACTGACCATTAGCTCATTCAGGGTGGGGACCCTGCCTGCAGCTGGATGTGATTAACACTAGATGACAGGTGGATCTTAGAAGTAGGAACTCTAGGACAATGCAAAGCACTCAACACTAAAGATACAGTTTTTTCCTCCTTGATCTCTGTCAAGCCCTAGGGGTGACCAAAGCTCTGACACAATACTGTGGGACAAGCATGCGTAAATATATATGTATCGACAAATTTACAGTGTTGTTCCTAATTCTGTCTCTCTGTGCCTACTGTCAAGTTCTGAAAGCATCATGTCATAAAGTCCAATTCTTCTGAGAGTTTCTCAAGTTTTTTTTTTATTTCTATCTATCTGATTTACATATTTCAAAGCTATGTTGTTAGATCCTTGATTATTATATCATGCTGATAGTTTTAAGCTTTAATCTATGGCAAGGGTCAGCAAATCTAAATTTGGCCTGCCACCTGTTCTTGTAAATAAAGTTTTATTGGAACACAGTCATGCTCATTGTTTCACAAGTTGTCTGTGAATACCATAAAGGCAGTGTTGAGCAGTTGGGACAGACCATACAGCCTGCAAAGCAGAAAATGTTTACTACCTGGCCCTTTACGGAAAAGTCTGCCATCCCTGATCTATGTAAAATTTGTCTTTATACCTTTTAATGCTCTATTGCCTGGATTTATTTTACCACCTATTAATATTGCTGCATTTGCTTTCTTTTTGTTTGGCATTGATGAATATCTATTTTTCCCATTCTTTTAGTTTTGACCTCCTTATATAACTTTGTTTAGGTGTCTCTCTTCTACAAATCCAGCATGTAGCTGCATTTATAAAAACACTGTCTGCAAGCTTTTGTCACAAATATTGTCACTAGCGTTTGGACTTGCCATTTGTTATATATTTTTATATATAAATATATATACACACATTTTTTTAAAATCTGCCATATTTTGTTGTTTTCATCTTGCCAAGTTTTAGAGTATTTAACTCTCAAAATGAAGAGTGGGATGGATTAAGAAAAGACTTCTGCTTATCAGTATATTTAGAATTTTATAGAAAGACTATAACTGTATTATTTGTATAATGACATATTACTTTATATTTAATTTAAAAAATGGGAATTTTAAAGAATCAAGACTCATGAATATACAAAGATCCGTGTGATAAATTCTTCTGTCAACAAAAGTTCTAGTCACACTTTCCTTCCCACCACCTCCACCCGCAGACACACACAAAGACAACAACTTTATATAAATAGAGTTTATATAATGTGGAGTTTGCTTCAAGGAGTGTCCCCGGCCCTCTCTGTCAGACTAACCAGAAACCACCCCCCCTGGCCACGGGAAACTGCTCCCTGAGGTCACCAACAGCCCCCAGGCAGTCGTCCTCCCTCCCTGACCCGGGCCAGGCCAGCTCCACGTTTACAGAGGGCCTAATCCCCAGTGCTCAGGCCCATCTCGTTCCACCCGAGGCTCTGTTGTCCTGCCAGCACTTCCTTCACAGCTCCTTGGACATTCCAGCATCCAGGGCGTGTGTGCGGAATGCAGCACTCAGGGCAGGCCCGGCTGGGGGCCCTCCAGCACCAAACTGCTGTCCCACCTCCCTGCTGGCCCCACCTCCAGAATTTCCTTTAGCCCTTTCCAGAATGTCGGAGCCAGGCATGACCTCCAAGAGACTGAGGGAGAGGCCCTAAAAGGGGCCAGAATCAAGATGGACCGGCCCCCCAACCTGAGGAATCAAGGACAGACCCTTCCTTAGGGGTAGGACCCCCACCTTAGGGGCCATCGGGAGTGATACCTCAGGTCCCCTGCCCCATGAAGCTAAATAATCTGTCCACCCATTCCTGACTCCACTCCAGTCCCTGTCATTCTGAGTGACTCCTCATTAAGGAAAGGGTGGCAGGAAGAGACAGGAGGTAGGTTCCTTACTGAAAGGGAAGGGGCATTTCCTGCTATGTCTGACTCACATCTAGGGCACCGATAGACACCAAATTCTCTCCCATGTCACACCTTTCCTCCTGTATCCCACCCTGGGTGTCAGAATTAGAAGTTTGTGAGGATTTTATGAAAGCATTCCCTGTATGCCCGCTGTGCTCAATGCTAGCCCTTCTCACACCTCCTTCATTAATTAGATCCTTACAACAGACAAGGACTATCACCTATGCTGTACAGATGGGGAAAGTGAGGCTCAGAGAGATCACACAATTTATCAAGGTCAGCAGCAGAAGCCCTTCCCTACAGCACCAAGTCTCAGGACTCTCAGTGGGTTTTTTTTGTTTTTTGTTTTTTGTTTTCCATTATGCCATAGCTGCCTTAGGTAGACATGAAACAGAACTTCCCTCCCAACACAGGAGGGTCAAGCTAAAAGCTCCCTGGGAGGAGGAAAAAGATCTCTCCCTAGGGGGAAAAAAAAATAGCCAAAATAGCCAGAAAGAAAGAAGCTGCCACCCCTGCCTTTTGCCTCAATTCAGAGGACCCAGTTTATTATGCCTTAAACTGTTCTGCTCCTAATTTGCTGTGTGACCTCAGGCAAGTCACTTCTCCACTCTGATCCTCCATTTCCAAAACAAAGGGTTGGATTATAAGAAGCTCTGGTGTCCCTTCCAGCTCCATCAGCCCGGTTCTACTGGTTACTAAACCTGATTGATTCTCTATTAGAAGATTCTGCCATGTATGGGAACCCTACCCCTGTGGGTATGTGGGATGGAGGGGAAGGCAGACAGAGCAATGGAAAACAAATATTTTCAAGGGATAGGAGTAAACACCGCTGTTGGCATGGCAGAGCCGGTGGAGTTGCTGAACTAGAATCCTGAAACCGTTAAAAATAGGAAAAGAAACGGTACAGTTCACATATTTTGCAAAGCTAAGTTAAATCAACATCTGCAAAAAATATCCCCGTTAAACGGAATAGCAGGATTTCATTAAGTAAATTGCAAGTTGGCAAAAATTCTGAAAGAAAGGGGAAAAGCCACGGGCTGGCCTGTAATTTAAACCTTATTTTAACTGTGACAGCATGACTGCAAAGAGCTCCATTTCCAAACGAAAGGAAAAAAATAAATCCTAAAAAAAAGTTTTTTTTTAAAAAAAAAGGGGCCTCCTGCACTCCCAGGCACGCCCCACCCCCTTGCTTCCACGGACCCGCAATATTTTCAGTAATTATAATGTTACCTAGTTTTCCCATGAATATAACAAATGAGGGACAGAGAGAAGGGGGAGGTGTGGGGAAGAGGGAGGAAAAAGTGAGCACACAGACAAAGTCACCATTGTCACCTCTAATTAGGTTTTTTTCACCAAAATGGCTTGAAGCACAGAACTCTGGGAATCTTTTCCTTCCTCCAGGACGCCTTTCTGTTTAACCCCACTGTGGGTTCCTCTGGCTTGAAGCCCCATTTGGAGGTAGGGGCCAAACCCAGCTTACTCAGGGATGGGGGAGATTACCCCCAACCCCTAACCACTTTACCGTACTGCATGGCCCTTCCACATGCCCAGCTCCTCACCTGGGGCAGGGCTCCTCCTTCTCTGAGCCTCAGTTCCTCATTCTTAAATTGGGATGATAACAGCGGCTGCCCTACCCAGGCAGTGCTGGAAGATCAGTAGTGAGCACCTTGTAAAATGCAGAGTACCCGCAAAGCCCAGGGACATCTCCCCCATCCCTGAGTAAGCTGTGAGCTCTTCCTCCCGGAGTCCAGGTAGGGCCATGTCTGCATATGGCTACAGTGGTAACTTCATGGACCAGTAAGTAATCACAGACATAGCCTTCAATACTCAGAATCCTGCCCTATATCCTTTACCCAGCACCCCATCTTCCCCCTCTGGGGTTTCCTGGGGATCATCCAACGATGACCTTGCCTAATAATGTCCTCATCATAAAAGAGACTTGAGCAGGAAGGGATCATCTACTCAGTTATTGAAATTTGTTCTCATTTAGCAACAGAATACCCACTCTGTTTCTCCCCCATATAGAATCTGTTAGTCCCAGGATCTAAAATAGGGAAAAGTACAGCTACCCCATTTGTTTTCCATTGCTCTGTCTACTTCCTGGTTTGTAGAGTGAAAACCACAGATCCAAGTTGTCTCCTCTCCTCTCCTGCTACAAAAGGGGAAACCGAGGCCCAGCAACAGGGAGTGACCATGGTTTGTTGGTTTCTGGGCGGGGCCGGGGGTAGGATCTGGGAAGCATGGCCCTATACTCATGCTGATGGAGTCTGCCTGGGACCTTCCTGTGAGCAAAGGGGAATTGTTGTCAGATCCCCAGCTTGCTGGTGACTGCTCAACAGGAAGGTAACCCTTATGGCTGGGCCATGACCCTCATATCCCTAAGAAGCTTTTGAAGAGTAGGACAGTGCTGGAACCAATAAAGAGACAGCTTCTTTCTGCACACATCTGATCCACTCCTGGAGTTTACAGAAAATCCGAAGATGGACTGAATGAGTGTGCAGTCCTTATAAACCCAGAGAGGGAAAGGGGTTTGCCTAAGGTCACACAGCAAAGGAGTGGCAGAGGCGGGTACTAAGGACAAGAATAAAGCAGCCTGTCTCTACCCCCAAATAAAGTCTCACCTCCTCGGTGAGTGAGATACACTATACACCCAAATTAGAGAGCCTTCCCCTGCCTCCCAGTTCCCCATGCTGCTTTTGCAGGGAGACAAAAGGCCTCATCTGGCGCCTTGCACTGTTGTCTTAAATGGAATTTGAAGCCCTGCTCTGTTAACCTCAAGTTGATATGTGCCTTTTCTCTGAGCCTCAGTGAACCAACCTGGGGAACCTAGCTGTAAATGGGAATTATCCTTAACTATACACCCCAACACCTCCCATGGTTATAAGGATTATGGGGGACAATCTTTGCAAAATGCCCAATTCTGTGCTGAACAGCTAGTAGGCACTCACTGTGTACCACCCTATAATGCCCAGCACACAAGGCATCCACTTGGTAACATCCCTGCAGAGGGGCAGAAAATAAAATGGGCACATGCATTTACTGGGCCCCTACCAAGTGCCATCAGTCGTACTGCACGAGGGACCTGGGTGAACCATGTGTGTTCACGTGCAAGCGGAAGGTGGTCAGGGGGAGAAATGGGATCCCTACGAACTGCGAACTGCAGCCAAGTCCTTCTGCAGCACAATGAGAACCTGCCCACTCCCCAGGCAGTGTCACCTGGAGCCGGGCAAACTCTGACTCTTTGCAAATATGAGTTTGAGCTTGAGCCCTGACTTTAATTTGAGGGGAGCACAAGTCAGCAGCAAGCCCGCTTAGCAAGAGTGGTGGTGGCTGAGGGTGTCCGGAGAATATAGAGTCAGATGGAGAGAGAGGAGGGATGAGAAGTACCCCCTTGTCCCTGAGGACCAGACAACAACATCACCCATTTATGGAACATTAGCCATGTGCAGTATTAACTCACTCCCCTGAGGTAGCCCTATCATTATCCCCACTTTTACAGAAGAGTACAGATGAGCCTATGCCCACCCACAGTGAGTATAGCGGAGCTGACATTTGACCATAGAGCTTGAGCCTCCAAGCCCCCCACATGCTACCTTTTGGGACCTCTGATGGCGAAGGCAGGCAGTGCCAGGAAACTGAGCCAAAAAATGAAGCCTCAATGTCACCCAGCTGGAGCTCCTACCCTCAGTAAGACCCTGTCCCCACAAATCTCCAAAAGAGTGATGAAGCCCTTGCAGGAAGAGAAAAAGTGTTTTTATAAATTCCTCCTCGAGTTTATGAGGATCTTTGGGGTGGGGCAAGTTGTGCAGGGCAGGGGGCAAGTACTGGATCCTATTAACTATCCTGCCATGACACAGGGCTAGAGGGACCACCATGGTCATTCCTAGCCAAGGATCACCAAGAGTTCTTGCCCACTCCCTAACATAGTGTGACTATGAGCAAGTCATTTCTCTTCTCAGAGGGAATGAAAACCTGCCTGTGGAATGAAAACTTGAGCTGAGTGACCCCTGATGTCTCAGGCCCATAAAGCAGGACCCTTAGAAAAGGATGCCTAGAGATGTGGGAGAAGAGGAGGCATGCCAGGCCACCCTGGCCACACTTGAGGGCCCTCGGGGCATGTTGGAGGCCTCCCAAGGGAGCCAAGGCAGGAGGAGGGGAGAAGAGAAGAGATGGTGCCTAAACGACAGTACTCAGGACTCTGGGAGCAAGAAAGAGCCTTGGAGACATCCAACTCATGAAAAGCCCAGATCCCACAGCTGGAATGACAGGAGGGCAGGCTAGGGGACAAGGCTGCTGGCAATGAAGTGAGCATTGGGACCACCCATTCCCACCCTGGGCACACCCTCTTATAGTACTGCTCAGCTTCATTATTGCAGATCTCAGATCCTAGAAGTGCTGGAAAGGTCCACTCAGGCCTTGGGGCCTTTGTGGCAGTGACATGGGAGCCCACAGAGTGGTGGAAGGAAGACAAGGACTTTAAAACCAGATCCATGAGACCCTAAACAAGCCATCTGCCCTCTCTGGTGCCCAGTGACCTAAATGGCAATATTAAACAACCTTCCCAAGACTGTTTGCTGTGAAAACTCAGTAAGACAACATATGTAAAGCACAGCACATGTGGTACATATTTGGCAAATGCTACTGTCATCCCCTGAACCTTCTTCCTGAGTGTCCCTCACTGGCCCCTGCCCAGGGCTACACATCACCTCCTCCATGAAGCCTTCCCACACTCACCTAGGTGACCCCTGCTGGGATCACATAGCAATCTGTCCAGATCTTTATTATAGGCTTCTGTATATAATTTTTAATTAGGTGTCTGCTTCCATTAAACAGAGCATTCTGAGAGAAGAGGCTTGAGCTGGCGGGGTGATGTGAGACCATCTATCCTAGTAAGAGAACTCAAAGCACAGAGGTGATGTAACTTCCCGTAGTGACCAGCAAGCCACAGCCAGAGGCAGCCTCGAATGACCCATGAGCATCCCCTGTACAGCAGAGAGATCATTGCTCTGAAAGTTCCAAAATTTGTGGAACTGAGACCTTCCTGGGCCTCACTTACTCCAGCTTGAAAACAGACTATACTCCTATTCCCCTCAATGGTTTTCCTAAGGAATAAGTAAAAAGCTGGGTTGTACAGCTTTTTTAAAAAGGCACCATTAACCCAAGGGGATTTTTATTATGTTTATAAGCAACTGTAATAAAATGTACTCTATATAGCAGCCTCCTACAGAAAGAGGAGGAAGAAAAGCAAGCTGGCCATCAGCGGCCTGGCTGCAGTTCTGACTGTCAATAAGTCACTGTGTGACTTGGGGAAGTCACTGCTGTCTCTGGGACTGTTTCCTCTTCTCAGCAAAACAAAGGTTTGGGCTGGCTGACCGCCAAAGCACCACTAACGCTGATATCCTGCTCCATGCCCAGCACCGTCTAGGCACTAAGGATACAGAGCACAAACCAGGAGCTCAAGTTCTAGAGCGTAAATGTCTCAATGCAACAACATGCTCAAGGCAGGTGAGTTCCACAGCCGGAGAGCCTGGCCCATCTACCCCACGCTGGTAGGGCTTCCCCTCCTCCCCACCCCAGGCTGGCTTTGCAATTTGCTTTGCCCTTTACATACACCTGTCATGTCAGGAAAGCAGTATGGCCTAGTTGCTAAGGAGACCCGGGTTCTGGTCTTAGTTCCTGTGAGGCTCAGTTTCCTACTGTGAAAGAGGCAGTGCTAGACCCTGTTCTGCCTGTTACCAAAGAGCCTGTCAGGAAGGTAACAGAAGGGCATGCATGATCAGCCTATAAGGGCTGGGTGTGGGAGTGGCCATTTCTTGAGCATCTGAGTGTCAGGCACCTGGCTAAGCCCTGCACTTGGACTATCATTTAAGAGTCACGATAACCCAGCAAGCTAGGTTCGGTGGCTTTCCCAAGGCCACAGGCCCTTGAAGACTGGCCCTGTCTTCTGATTCTGGAGTAAGATGGTAAAAGTCTCCAGGTCAGAGCCCTCTGTGCAGAGCTGTGGTCACCATCCTCTGATTACCCATAGAAAAGAACTCAATAACTAGCAAAGCCCTTTCACCCAGAACACCTCAAACACAGGGCCTGTCTCAGGCTTGTTCTACAAAGGGCAGGGGCTTGTCAGGTTCTCCTTTGCTTAGAACAAACCACTGCTTTAGGAGGCTAGTGGCAGGGTCTCTGGGCCACCTGTGGTCTTTTGGCACATGGAGGGGTGCTTAATAAATACTGGTTGAGTGAAAAAAAGAAAAAAACAGAGGTTAAGTTAATTGAACAAACACCTCTGTTGGTGCTCTACCCACATCCCCTTGGCCCTCGCCAATTCAGCTTCCAAATGCCAACACCTGCTTTTGCCCGAGGACATGCCCTGAGCACCGGGAAGGGCCAGGAATGAACGCCCAGGGGGGATGGATTAACACCCAGCTCCCCCGCCCCTCAGGTGGGACAACTCTGAAGTGAGCTTGATATTGTTTCTCAAAGTTCCAAGCAGGGTTCAGCTCCAAGTGCCCACTGAGGTAACTATCTTCGTAATGGTCCATGCACTGGCCTCCCCCCAACTTCCCTTGCCCATTCTCCCCATGCCTTTTCCTGAATCAACCCCTGCCCCAGTAGGCTGTGCACCTGAATTTTTGTCTCAGGGCCTGCTTCCGGGAACACCCAAACTAAGAACACCTTGCCTTGGCACCAAGCCCAAACTCCTAGAGAGACAGGAAATGCTGCAAAGCAGGAGTTGGGTCTTCTCTGCCTGTGCCTCTGTACCAGTCACATGCCAGCTCCTGGGAGGTGCCGTAAATGGAGCAAAATGAACTTAAGATGTTTCATCCACTGGGTAGTCACTGGCCACATGGAACACTCATCCTCATCTTGAAGAGTCCCTAATCTAGCTGAGAGATAAGAAATAAAACAGCTCATGAAGATACTTACAAAAGAAGAGATATTTGGTACCAGAGGTTTTTCCTAGGCATCTAGATAAAGGTCATGAGTCTTACTGAGAGATGATGCACCTAAGGTCACATGGCTCTTCTGACTTACCTGTGAAAACAGATTAAAAGCCTCTCAAGGCACAGTTAAGCAGAGTCCCTCTGTGTCCACCATGTCAGCTCATAGTGTGCCCTGGATGTGGCAGGCAATCAATAAAGGGCTACTGGTTAATCTTTGAGGAAAGACCTGGAGCCCTGGCCTCCATGAACCTTCAAGGGAGTGTCTGTCTGTGTATGTGCTTCCCATGTGTATACATTAACCTTGAAGAACAGCACCTGGCCAAGTCTGGAAGAAACGCTACAGAGCCACGATCTTCCCTTCCTCTCTCAGATGCCAAACCCAATCTATCAGCGAGCCCTCACAGGCTCCACAGTCCCAGCAGCTTAGAACCACTGTCCATAAACACAGACTCAACTCCAGGACATGGCGTGGAACAGGCCCCCTTCAACAAGTATCACAGTCCACCTCCCGGGACTAGAATCACAATATCCCCAGACCCAAGAGGATTCAATGAGGCAACTTGCGGGAAACCTGGAGCACACAGCCTGGCCCCCAGGAGGTGCCCAGTGGTCACTGTATCCCTGCCCTCTGGACTCCTAGACCCGGAAGAGCCCTCAGGAGCACCCACTCCGGTAATTTTTAACCAGGAAGGCATAACACTGGCACCTGGGGAACCTACTGAATCAGAGTGGACACCAGGCATGTGTACTGTGACCAAGTTATCCTGAGACTCTCCTACAGGCCCCTCATTTACCAGAGGAGAAACTGAGTCTCAGGGAGGGTCAGTGCCTGACGCGAGGCTCCAAAGCTAATACCACATCCTGGCAAATATAGCATTTGGAAAAGCACATCTCATACAGGCCTCTCCAGATAGCTTTACAAGGAAACTCCAGTCCAGTCGCCTTTTCCTGACATTGCAGGCAAAAGTGAGTTAGGTCGCAGCAGGGAAGGGGAAAAACCTGGGGAGGGGCAGGAGTGTGACCCCTCCTCCAAGGAGCCTTGGGGTCTAATGAAGCGAAGAGAGGGATTCAGGTGGCAGTTCAAACGATCACATTTTAAAGATGAAAGTATGCGATTCAATTAAATGTTTAAGTAGTGTTTTCTCATACTAAATCACTGAAACGTTTGTGCATTCCTTGAATTTCTCAGGGCACTGTTCATTTTTATTTATTGTTGTAACCCAATGCCCTTAGCAGCGTGAATGGTGCTATTCGAAGGAAACTTGTTTTGCAACGGGGAAAGTTGTCCCAGGTCTCTTAAAAGGTTCATTATGTGTACGGTAACGCCGTTCTATTAATAATCCTGGACTGTAGAGGCAGGGCTTACTTTCCATTTAGCATTATATTTTCCACAATTCTGTAAACAGCTCCTCCACACAAATCCTTTTGATATTCAATTCCTCCCTGTTTTTTTCCTAACCATTCCTCTCTCTGGGCCTACTCCTTATATTAAAAAAAAAAAAAAAAGGAAAGGAAAGAAATCACCAAGCACACATATTTTTTCAATTAAGCCATGTTTGGTGCCAAAATATATGGATCCCACTAATAGCCATAAGTAATCTTAAGGTCTTTTCCCAAATATTTTGATTATTTTACAAATCCCCCAAGGAATGTACTCTTAGGGTGATTTATGGAGCCCAGGCAGGATTTATCATTTGGGGGAGGGGTATGGCTGCAGTAGGGCAAGTTAGGATATGGGGGTGGCTGTGTACCCACCAAACACTACCTCATGCTAGGGCAAAAGGGAAGGGGATCCAAAGAGCTCTCAGGGAAAACATTAGGCCACCTCTGCAGAAGTGAGAAGGGTGAGGTAGTGGTTCCTGCAGTCAGCCCTCTGAGGAAATGGTGTCCGGAGCAGGAGTGGCCATACCAGATAACTCCCGATGTCTGGTGATCTCCAAGTCACCTGCTTTTGCCTTGCATTCCAAGGTGGGGTGTTTTGTTCAACCTCTATCAAAATTACACAGCACACTTTCCAACCTTTCATAAATATATGTGATAAAGGGGAAACCATAGTGTCAGGGGAAAGCTAACCCGGAATTAAGAACTATCCGTGAACAATCTTCAGGTAAAGAAGCAACGCTGGTGGACAGATGGGGAGGCGCTGATGGCCTGGTGGGCTTTATAAACAGCGTCTCCAAACTCCTAACCATGAAGTCCCTCAATCCCCTAGGGAACACCCAAGAGACCCTCAAAGACCAGCTGAAAATGGTAGGCTGGGTTCCCCACAGGAGAACTGAGCAGCTGACCAAGTGTACCCAAATCAAGGGCGGGCTTGTTAGTGAGGGCAGATGAAGCTCTTAAGTGAAAGGCAGCTATGAATGGCATCAGGCCTCTGAAGCCAGAGGCTGAAGGCCCATCTGCACTCCAGGGGCTCATGGCCTTGGCAAACCATAAAACCTCAGCCAAGCCTCAGTATCCCCACCTGCCAAGTGGAGCTAAGAATGTCTGTCTTCCTGGCTGGATCCTCCTGTGGAATATCAAATGGATCAATTGGATTGTTTTTTGTAAACTGAAAATCAGGTCAGAAGGAATGTGTATCGGTATTGTTACACCAATAACTAAAATACTAAATGTCCAAATGCATAGCATCTCCTGGCAAGTAGCTTAAATACACCCTTCCCTTATTAGTGATTTAAAACAAGATTAACCCTCAGAGCCAGTGTCCTTGCATTCCAGGATCATCCCCACAATTCTGGGGAATTGAATTCTTCACACTTTACTATGATTCAAATGTCCTGTGAACCTACAGTGGCGGGACTTCCTGGATCCACTAGGAGGTCATCATAAACATTCCCATCGGAAGTGAGCCCTCTCTGTATTACCTCTGTCACTTGAACTTCTGTTCCTTGACTGGCCACCTGAGCAGTTTAATTATCATGCCCACCAAGGGCATGAAATCAGCCACAGCCAGAAGTGGCAGTCACTGTCTCTGCCTCTCAGATAGCAAGAGAGATCCCAAAATGACATTTTCCCTGAATGAGCGAATAACTTTTCATAAACAGGTATGTGCAGCCTCCCACCATCGACACCAGGAACTCCCACCCCCATGCGAGTGCAAATCCAGAGAGGAACTGGGAGCCTCTGTGTCAGCAGTGGGAACAATAGACTGAAGTCAGGATCCTTGAGGATATGCAACAAAGAGCTGGCTCGCATAGAAGGGAGACCTTTAACTTCCAGAAACCACACATGTTCCATCCCACACATCCCTCACACCAGGAGAGAGCCTCTAGGTCACATGGCCTCTTGAAGGTCCCAGGTTTGCTGCAGCAAGAAAACCCCTAGCCTTGCAAATACATAATAGGACAGGAGTCACCAAAGTTGCACAACTGCTGCGTCCCTTTCTACAAGTTATGTGCACGAGAGAGCTTGGCGAGGTTCCTGAGGGGGTGGGCAGAGGCTGGTGAGACTGGTGCTGGCCTGCCCTACTTCCCCCTGCCCCTAGTACTTCCAGCTGATTCACGAGGAGCCTCAGGCTCTTATCAGGGCCCGCCAGCCAGGCACCAACACACATCCCCGCTGGCCGTACCTTCCACCCAGAGCAGGCCTTTGTCTCTGGCTCCAAACTGGCTACAGAAGTGGGGCACAAGGGAGGGGTAGGGGTGCCACAGGGCCCTAGAGGCACTGCAAGGGGCCACCCCACCTGATGTCATACGATCCTCTCTGAGAGAGAGAAGAAGAAGAGATAGAAAGGAACACAAAAGATCATCTACTACCCACCCATCACTCCATAGATGAGCAAGCTGAGGCCCAGAGAGGAAATGGGACATGTCCAAGGTCACACAGCAAGCAGGAGGCAGAGGCTGCACTGGAATCCCAGCTTTCCTAAGGTAGACCGCTGCTACACCATGAGCCCTGAGCAAGGAACTTCACTTTTTTGGTGGTTAGTGTCCTCATTGACAAAACAGATTCAGCACTCAAATCTTAAGGATATTAAGTCCAAGACTGGAAAGTATTTTGACAAAGTAAAATTACCCTGCCGGAGTAGGAAGCCCTTATCCTTTTAGCCTAAGCAGAGGGGATGTTTAGGGAAATGAGTAGAAGGGAACAGGACAGAAGGGAGAAGGGAGCCATCAAGAGCTGTTTTACCATGGGGCCCGAAAAGTGGGGTAGAGGGTAAGGGAGTCAAGCTGAGGGGCAGAAAGTATGCCAGCCCTAAAGCTTCAAAAGAGGGGCCCTCCCACAGGTGAAGAGTGGGGAATGGTGGGGGAAGGGCAGAAGGAAGAGGCTGGAGCTCTGGATTTTAAAAGCAGGATGTTTGGCTGGGGACTCTCCTCTCAAATAAACAATCTACAACCTTATTCAAAGCAGATTTGCCCCTGGGGAAGGGATGGATCACCTTATTTCCATATCTCCTCCCCAGAGGAGAGCCACCAGCCACCTCTAAGGACCCTGCTGAGGGGTGGGATGAGGGGCAGTAGCAGTGACCAGGGCTGGGCAGCAGCTGCTCTTGGTCCAGGTCACCTGCGGGGCCACCATCTTGCTGGATATGTCGGGCCAGAGTCTTGCCAACTGACACCCTCCCTGGCCCCATCCTGATGAAAGGCACCCAGATTCTTATCCTGAGAGCCAGAAGAGGGCTCTGAGAACAAAAGTTAGTCCCTTAATAAAACTGAGGCTCAGATAGTGAGGCAGCTCCCCCGGTCACACAGTAGGAACACGAAATCAGCACTCAGATTCCCTGTCCAATGAACTCTAACACCTACGAGAAGGGTGGGAGATGTACGAGCAGCACAAAGGCTCATCCCATTTTCTTGTGGTGATCTGGACCACTGCTTTATCACTTCCTTGGATTCCTTTGTCCCACGGAGCCTATATTCTCCCAGCCAATATTTATGGAGAAGGGACACTGCACAGCTGTGAATAATACTCAGACCCCTACTTCAAAGAGCTCACTTAAACTTCTACTGGTAACAAGCTGCTTTTTGTTATTCAACAAAAATTCACTGCACTTCTAGTCCTTCGAGCGCTGAACCAGATGCCAGGGGCAGAGGTGCTCAAGGTGCTCAAGTGACATAGCCCTGCCCATCGCCTGACCTCGTCGCATATCCTGGACTCACACTTCTGTTGCCTTTCAGGTGTCCACCATCCTTCCCATTCAAGCGGGTGGGAAGTCAGTGACGTGGGCCAGGTCTCGGCTCTCCTGTATGTTCCCATGGCCTGGCCCAAAGCAGGCTGCAGAGCATCCACTCAGAAACTGGGAGTGGACTATTTACCAAATGCCTCCCTTCCTCTGGCAGGAAGTCGCTCCCAGCACGGTGGTTTTTATTTTTTATTTTTTTCCAACTCTTTCTGGGCTCGTGGTTTGGAAATAGCTAAGGGTTGTGAGTTGCAAGATCCGGGCCCTCTCCTGCGTGGCTGCTGGGAGAGAAATCGGATATGGCCTTTCCGGAGGGCATTCTTACCTTAAGTGTGCATGGCCTTTGACCTAGCAGTACACTTCTAGGAATTTATCCTAAGGAAATAACCAGTGATCTGCACAAAGATGTAAGCAGGAGGATACTCATCAAGAGAACAAAAGAGTTCATTAAAGTTAAAGCCTAAATGTCCAGGCCTAAGGGATTGGTAAGTAAATATGGCACATCCATGGAACGGAATACTAAGGAGCCATTAAATAGCACACAGAATATTTCTTGAATTGAGGAATGTTCTCATTATTGCTAAGAGAGAGAAAAAAAAAAAGGAAGCCATATACAGCTATATGTAATTTTTTATAACTCCCTTATTTTCATCTGGCAAAGTACATACATATACAGCAGAATTCTACTTCTCATTTTTTGTTAAGAAAGTGAATGACAAGAAAATAAATGTTCTAGGCTAACTAAAAAATAATAATGATTTCCTTTCAGGGTGGTAAAGAGTAATTTGTTTTTCCTTTATGCTTTGCTTATTTTCTAAATGTTCCGTATTAATCACGTATTACTTTAAAAAAAAAAAAAAGACAAAATACAATTGGGACAAGGTTTGGCTCCTTCACCAACAAGCAATTGTATCAAAAAGCAATTTAATGTCTTCGAGAGTCCCCTTTACTCATCTGTACGATGAGATCGGTAATGCTGACAGCTAGAAAGATAATATCTGCACAGGTATTAGCATACATCATCTCATCTCACAGTCACAAAAGCCCTTTCAGGTAGATACCCATTTTAGAGATGCAGACTGACTCCATGCCAACCCAGAGGCCTCTATTCAGCATCCGAGCACCACTACCAGACATCTCAAGGGAATGAAGCCCAAGTCAACCTGTGCAATTGACTGGGAGCAGGAAACAGGGGCGGGGCAGGGGGGAGGCGGGGTTAGGTGGGACCCTGAGAGAAAACTGCCCCACCAGCCCCTGACCCTTCTAAGCAAACTCTCAGCTGCTACATTCTCACTGCAAATTGCAGGAGACTCTCAGAATCCCTCAGGAATGAGCAACCGCAGGGTCTCTGGCTGGTAGGTACACCCGTCCATTCACTTGGCCTTCCCTCCAGGGCAGGGGTGATTCATGCAAGTACGGGGCTAGGAATGACAGTTATGTCTTGGTGTGGGAACTGAGACCCGAAGAGGGAAAGGCTACACAGTTGGGGTGCAGCCAGCCACATGCTGACCATGGAGGGGAAGCTGATCTGAAATGCCAGAGCTCCAGGTCGGGGATCCAGGGAAAAGAATCTGAGGACCAAAGATTCAAGCAAGAACTCAGTTAAAACACCTGAGCCAAAAAAAGCAAAGGCAGGTCTCAGTCCAGGGAACCCAGTGGGCAGTCCAAAGCAAAAGTCATGTCCACTGTACCACTGGGCTTCATAAGTAAGGCTGGAGTCTTGGGAAGGGGTGCTGACTGTGGACAGGATCAGAAATGCCTATGGTAACCCTGAGAGCCAAGAGCTACATCAGAAGGGGACAGAGAGCCAACCAGCCACCCCCTTCCAGGGGGGAGGGACAACCAGCAAGAGCATTATGGCTGGGTCCCATTCTTGCAGCTACCAATTACTGTCCAGGGACTGCTGGACAACCCGTGGGACCCAAGACCACAAACATCAAGGCTGCAGAGGACCTTGTGCAGGGTCTTACTGCCTGAGGAGACCCGAAGATGAGTGACCTGCTTAAGACCACCAGACATACCCTCCACCAGAGCTATCTGCAGGGAGCTGAGGAAGCACCAAGGAAGAACTTGTCCCTTTATTGACAAGGTGGAAACTAAAGTAACTTGCCCCTCCCTCTCAGACTCTGTGACCCTCACGAGGTCCTTTCTGGAGAGGGCGAAGTTTCCAGGTGCCCCAAGTGGCTTGAAGGGGAATTTGCAGAGGGTGTGACACTGGTAGGATTACAAGGACCTCGCCTGTAGTGGCTGGAGCAGGAATGCTGGATCAGGGCAGCGAAAGGGCACTGCCACCCACCAGGAGTGAGCTGAGAAAGGGGAGAAGGATGTCCCTGAGGGTGGCAGGAGCCCCGGGGGCCATCACTGAGCATATGTCCTGGCTGTGAGCCCAAAGCTGCTGGAGCTGCCTCCAGAATCCCAGGCTGGGAGCTACAGGGTCACGAGATCTGAGTAAGTGACCATTAACTGGCTTGCAGGGTATGGGGTGTACTGCACAGGGATGGGAGAGAGCCTCTGCTCCCCCTGGAAAGTTGTGGGGGGAAAAGACCACCTCTCCTACAATCTGGTCTCCTCCTTTCAAGAGACCTTCCTTCCAACTCACAGAGGTCCTGAATATTTGATTCTCTCAGCAGCGAATTCAAGCAGGGAGCAGCCTCACTGTCTAGGACCCACAGGTCCACCCCAATTAATGCCTCAGAGATACTCTCTTACAGAGGTCCCCAGAGGGATGGCATTGGAATCTCTTGGGGTACTTTCCTTCTGGAAATCCATAGTGGTGGTAGGTACATAACACAGAATGTACCAAGAACCACCAAAATGTACACTTTAAAATGGTGAATTCTATGTTATGTGAATTTAACTTCAATTTTACAAACTGTCTCCCAAATGCTCACTGCTATGCCCTGCCCTAAAGATTGTAATTCAGTAGGCTTGGGCCTGGGTATTTGCATTTAATACGTGGCTCCTGGCGAGGACTAGAAACTCCCAACCACAGATCCTGGTTTCCACACAATGCTGGGAAAGTTATACATATTGTCACCAATCTCCTCCCTCATTCTGTAGGTGGGAAAACTGAGACCCAGAATAGGAAAAGGATCCAAAGCTTTTTCAGGATCCTAAAATCCAAAAATCCTTCTCCAACTAAGAACAGTGTCTACTATGGAAGGTCCCTGCAAGGTGAAGCCCCTTGGCCACCCCACAGACTGGGTGGAGTGGCCCAACCTTCTAGTAGATAGGGAGGGGGGACCCTTCCTGTCTGACTGCCACACAGAGTTCACAGGGCAAAGACATCCACCATCTTTCCCCACCTGGGCTCAAAGGAACAAGAAGGCCAGAGGAGATGGAGAATTTTTTTTTTATTATTGTTATTTTTTAAATACGAATTATTTCCAGCCGGAAGGCAGAGGGATGAGGGCCTTTGGAGGCCTCCGGCCGCCGGCACCCAGCCAGCCTCGTAAATGTCTGGCAGCTGGAGGGAGACTCAGCTCATTGCTATCGAAATGAGCTCGTTACTGCTAATTTCCTTGGCTCACCAACTGATATATCCAGTGTGTTCCTGAATCTCCAAAGGCGTTTCCTACGCCACCTCAAGGGATCTGCCAAGAGTCACGGAGTGTAGGCGGAACTTCAGGGTGGCCTCAGTTTCCCCAACCAAAGTGTGGGCAGAAGAAAAGGGAGCAAAGATAGTTCATTCAGCTAGCTGAGTCAACTGTAGTTAGTTCAGGTCAACCATTCCCCATTGGGCTGCTCATTTCTTTGAGTGAAAGGGGAGACGAGAGGATGGTACAATCTCGCTATTAGGACTCAGAATAACCCCTACCATTTATCGAGCACCCACCATGTCCTTGGACAGTCCTAGGCACCTGGCATATATTATCTCTTCTCATTTATACAACAAACCAGCACACAGAAATTATCACTCTCATTTTATAGAAACCAAGATTCAGAGAGGTTAAGGAACTTGCTTGCCCAAATTCATAAGGCTAATAAATGGCAAGGACTTCCTTTAAAGCCAGTACTCTGTAAAGCAAGCAAGAAAAAGAAGCCAAATGTGGCAGGGATGATGCCCACCCTGTAAGCACACACATTCTAGGCAGTACGTGTGAAGGCTCCTCCTAAATGGGAGTTCAGAGAGGAGGGCAAACACCCAGTTGCCACTCCAAGCTGGGGTGACCAGAGCAGGCTTCCTGGAAGAGGCATCCCATTCATGCCCAAGGCTGCCAAAGTGCAAAGGAGGGAGTGGTTAATGCCACCCACACTGAGTGTTCACCTCCATGGACCAGGCTTGGGCAGGGAACAATACAGCCAGGAGAGGTCAGGGAGGTCTGAAGGAGCCAGAGCCACTGCCGGCCCAGGGCAGAGCCCGCCTCACGGCTGGGGTTCATCTTCCCATCTGGAAGGCCAGATGTCCAACTTAGGAGTTAGTAAGTCAGCCCTGGTAGATCCATAGGCCGGAATAGAACGCAGCCATCAAAAACAATGTTTATGAAGAGTGTTAATGACATAGGAAAATATTTATGTAATGCTGAGAGGGAAAAGCAGGATACAAAATTGTACTTTTTAACAGAAAAAAAAATTTTTAAACAGAATAAGCCAAAATGTTAACAGTGGTTCTCTCTGGAGGGTCGGATTATGGGAGTTTCCTCCATGCATCTTTTTGCACTTTTCTATGCTTTCCAAATTTTCCATAATGCACCATATGCTTCTTTGAGAAACAAAAGCAAATGGGTGTGTTTTAAGCTCACCAAAATGATGCCACTGCTGGCGCCCCATCTCTCCACGGGCCCTTAAGCATTGCACACCTGCATCCCCGAGCAGCTCCCACCAGCTTTCTCCACCATCTGTGCAGAGGATGAGGCAGCTGCACTGGGAAACAGACAGCCTAGGTAAGGCTCTACCTTCATGAGGCCCTGGGAGTGGCAATACGAGGCCCAAGGAAGATGGACAGAGACATGCACTGTCCACCTCTAGTGTCCGGAAGGCTGCCAGGTTGAGCGATCATACTTCGGCTCCATCTGTAGCCAGGTGAGAAACCTGGCTCCCACAGGTGATACAGGACCAAGAGAGGGATGCCTGTGAATTCAGTGCACGGATTCAAAGATGCCACATAAATATGTCCAGTGTCCACTGTCCATGACTTTGCTCAAAAAAGGAGGTGCCCCACAAGCTGCCAAAGTGTCTGGCCTACAGCTTCTACATGTCAGCCCATCTATCTGAGCCTGTTCTCTGGCCTCCAGTGCAGCCAGCACTCCCATGCCCACCCCGCCCCTTGGAGGGGGTTAATGGTAGGACTGCTCCCTGGACAAAGCAGGTTGTTTGTAAAGACTAGAAGCCTAAGGGTACAACATGGAGCAATGGTTTAATACAGTATTAGTGAGGAGGGAAAAAAGGAAACTGTTATCTTCTACGCCACTGCACTGTGACGACGTGAAAATATGCACGAGACAAGATCCTGAAGGACAGAGAGGAAACTGAGCATGGCAGTCAGTGTGTAATGGGCAATTTTTTTTCTATTTTCTGAACTTCCTGGATCATTGTGACACTCATTTCATGCACCACGACTGCCAGTTTTCATGCTGACATGAACAGATAGATTTATAAAGTGGCCTGTATATACCAGCATCCCTAGTCCTGTTAGGAGCCGGGGCCCAGCAATGTTCTGCCACTGCACACATCCAGCTGTGTCCTCTCCATTCTCTCACGTCCATCCTTCCTTAGCTCCTTGGTCCTATTTGCCCTCAGAAGAATAAGAGCTCCCTAAGGGCAGGGGGCTGTTTTATTCATCCCCAGACAGGGATGTAAAAATAACATCTAATTGTACGTTTTCAACAGAATTTAATACAAGGCTTTAAAAAGCCATTCTTCTTTTGCAAGATGAAGAAAGTTCTATGGATGGATGGTGGTGATGGTTACACAACAATGTGAATGTACTTGATGCCATTGAACTAATGGTTAAAGTGGTCAATTTTATGTTATGTGTATTTTACCACAATTTTTTAAAATTCCATTCCTTAAATACTCAGAGAACAAGAGCCTGGGTGCCCTGTCCTCCTCCCCAGTCCCTAGGCCTCCTTCTGGGCCATGGCCCTTTTCAAAAGGGGGAAGGCTTTGCTCCTCACTTCCATGTTTATCCAGAGTGGAGTTCTGGGAACGGAGGATCATCCCAGGCTGGCTGGGGCCTAACTCCACGGCTCCGGGTTTGCCACAGGGGCCTCCTTCCGCTACCCAGGCTCAGAGCTGGCCCTGCACAACTTCCTGGCTCACTAGCTGTTTTCTTCCCTCAAGTCGCTTTAAACCTGTTTACCTTTGGGCTGCACAGGAGCGGTGGGAATGAGGCACCCTTCTGGGGATAACAGGGTGAGGAGGAAAGATGGGATCCCACTCTTGCAACAAAACCTTTCCTTCTCCCTCTAATTCAATTTACATTTACCGTGCCTCACCATGCCAGGCACCACCTTAGGACAGGGAGGAGTACTAAGGGAGCAATGTCGGGGGCCAGCAGGCCCTTCACTCATCCCCACCAAAAAGTGAACTGCTGTTGCTGAATCTGTGCCATGAGTCAATGGGGGATGGCGTGGCCAGTTCTGCTGTGGGGGTCAAGGCAGGCTCCGAAGAAGAGGTGACATGAGTTGGAGCTCCAGAAGGAATAGCAATTGGCCAGGTAAACAAAACAGCCTGACAGCATTCCAAGCAGAGAGGACAGCAAAGGCTTGGGGGCTGTGAAAGAGTCAAGCATACTGGCAATTTGGGGCAAGACCTGAATGCCAGGCTGGATTTTCTCCTGCCATGGTAGGATGCTGAATTGGAGAGGGTAACAAAAGGGGTCCTGCTCCTCCCTACCTATTCCTAGACCTGAGCCAGGACAAAGGCTCTGGGTACTTTTCAGTTACCAGAGGGTTCCCTCTTGGTCTCTGGTGGGCTTCTTCCCACATTCATGGACAATGAGAGCTGGCAACCCAGGCCAATGATCCTTGGCCCTGGTTGCACGTTAGAATCACCTGCAGAGTCTTAAAAAACTACTCGGAGTGGAAGAGAGTGGGATGGTCCAATAGAGACTCTGATTTCATTGGTATGGGATAGGGCCCAGGCATAAGCATTTTTCAAAGCTACCCTGATGATTCTAATAGACTCTGCTCTCAGGCCCTGGCAAGATACTGCCTCCAAAAACCTCATGTTAGTGCTGTACCTATTGGGGTTGAAAAACATAAGCTTTGGAGTCAGCCCCAATTGAGTATGAACCTCAGCTCCACCGTTTACAAGACAAGTCCCCTAGGTTGAGTTGTCAGGTAAAATATAAATTGTCCAGTTAAAAATCGCAATTTCAGATAAACAGTGAATAACATTTTAGTATAAGTATTTACTGTGTGGGACATGCGTAGAATAAAATTTGTTGTTGTTGTTGTTGTTGATCTGAAATGCAAATATAACTGAATATCCTGTGTTTTTATTTGCTAAATCTGGCAACCCTAGACCTAGGCCTAGTTACTTCTGAGTCTCAACTTTTCCGTTTTTCTCAGGGAAATGACCCAGGTGAAAGAAGGCAATGAGCTGCTTGGCATGAAGCCAGCACTCAGTGGGTGGAAGTTACCTTTTCCTTCCTTCCTCCTCAGAACCTTGTTTTCAGTAGAAGTTTTTTTCATTATGAAAAATTTCAAGCATACACGAAAAATAAAAAGAATAGTAACAATAAATTATAGATCTATTAGTAGTGGGTGCTGTTACATGTCCCGCGTGGGTCCCCTTTATCCTAGCTGCTAGGAGGAGATTTGGCTGTCAACAGGTCATAGATACCCTTTACAGGGAGAAGTGTCCTGTGTCAGGAGACTATATCCCGCCCACAACATGGTGTGTGTGTGTGTGTGTGCGCGCGCGCACGTGCACGCGCATACGTGTGCGCACATGCACAGCAACAGCCAATGACTGACTGACATGGGAACAAAAGGCCGACCCTTGTCTCAAGGTGTGACCCACTCTGGTACAGTTCCCATCCCAGAGCTCCCAGTGGATAAGGCTGAGGCTAGGCTCCAAGTGAAACCACATCCTTACTGCCCTATCCTGCTTCCCTCATTCACTTCTCCTGAGAACATCCTCCCACCCAGAAAAAAACATGTGTCAAAACCCATTCTCAGGCTCTGCTTCACTAGTTCAACAATTATCAAGATTGCTTCATTTAGCCCCTTGTCTTTAGTTATTTGCTTGTTTGTTTTAGCTAAAGACCTCATATCATTTCCCCTTACATTCTTCATTATGCATCTCTAAAAAAATATGGGCAGTTAGGTTTTGACTTCCTTCCCTGATTTCTCTCCCAAAGGGGAAGGCTCTTGTCGGGGAAAGAGTCATAACTCGCAGCAGTGCCAAGGGACAGAGACCAGAGGCCAACCAGGCAGGCACCAGGCCATCTACTCTGGCTCTGGCCCAGCCCTGGACTATGGTGTGGCTCTGGTGGCCAGAAGGTCGTGGTCACCTCAAGTCTACCTCTTTTGTGTGGATCAAGAGCTCTGGGACAGTGTCCCAGCATCCTCTTAGGGATGCTGCCAGGGTCTAAGGTTCTCTCTACTCTGAAAGAGGGGGATGATGTGGAAAGGCCACCCCTACTGTGGCTAACCACTGGCCAAAGCCCTTGCCTGTCCTCCTGCCTGGACCCTGAGCAGTCCCACCAACCAGGAAGCACAACGGCAAGGGCCTGCACTCTTCATGCCAAAGAGCCTGCCACGGATGGGGGGAAAGCAGTGACTAGAGGGAGAGGCAAAGCAACTGGAACGAGCACGAACGGGTTCCAGTGTTTTCCCCTAGCCATGCCTAGACCCTGTTCCAAACCAAAGAGTTACAAAGGCCTTTAAACTCCACACTCAGGGTGAGGTCAGCCAAAACCCTCATTTCCAAGCACAGTGTTTTTATACTTCGAAAACAGCCAAATGTGAACAGGCCACTTCTGAGGGTCACAGCTGAGCCGATGGCCACCTCTTCGGCCTCTCTCTCCCTCCCGCTGTGGCAGTGGTATCAGCTCCCAGGCACCATGCTAGGCTGTCATTCCCTGTCCAAATCAGGGGTCCTGCCTTCTCATTAGCTATCATGCAAGCACGGGCAAGTATCCTGACCTCTCAGTCCTTATCCCCCTAAGATAAGGACTCAGCTCTCTTCCAAATCTCCATCCCATAGTTTATATGAATATTATCGGGCTCAGAGCAGGAGGGATCTCACCAGGTCATCTGATCCAGTTCTTTCCATTGTGTTCCATTGTACAGACAGAAAACTGACACACAAAGGCCTACTCAACTTGCCCAAGATGTCACATTTGTCTCAGTAGAATGAATAAATTCACACTTGACTATCTTAGGGAATGCCATGGGGCAGAGGTAATGTTTCTGAGAGTCCAGAAGAAAAAAATTCTCCACTTTGCAACATTTCCTTTGAAACATGGCACCTACTATCAAGGACCAGAGCCATTAAAATCTTATGCATACAAGGTCATTACATAAAAATTAATTGTATTTCTATATACTGGTAATAATTGCAAAATGTTTGACAACTTACAATAGAACCAAGAAACATAAACTACACTGGTATACATTTAACAATAATGCGCAAGATCTGTTTTCTCTGATGAGAGAAATCAAAGACCTAAATATATAGAGATATACCATATTCATTGATTGGAAGACTCAATATTGTCAAGATGTTAGCTCTGTTCAAACTGATCTATAGATTCAATGCAATCCCAATTAAAATCCCAGCAGGCCTTTTTGTAAACATCAACAGCTGATTCTAAAATTAATATGGAAATGCGAATGCCTAGAATAGCCAAAACAACTTTGCAAAAGACCAAAGTCAGAGGACTCACTCACACTACCAGATTTCAAAACTATGAAGCTATAGTAATCAAGACAGTGTAGTATTGGTAAAAGGATAGACACACAGACAATGAAACAGAATAGAATCCAGAAAGAGAATACACATATATGATCAATTGATTTTTGACAAAGGGACCAACATAACTCAAAAAAGAAAGGGTTAGAGAGAGAGAGAGAGAGAGAGAGAACCTAGATCCTTATATAAAGATTAACTCAAACCTAAAAGTAAATCCTAAAACTATAGAAGTTCTGGAAGAAAGGAGAAAACTTTTGTGACCCTGGCTTTTGCAGTTCTTTATACAACTCAAAAAGCATGAAAAGAAAAAACTGATGAAATGGGCTTCAGAAAAATGAAAAACCTCTGTTTTTCCAAAGATTCTATTATGAGAATGAAATAACAAGCCAAAGACTGAGAGAAAATAGTTATAAAATACATCTTTTAAAGGACTGATAGCCAGAATATATAAAGAACTCTTAAAATTCAGTAAGAAAGCAACCAACCCGACACGAAAAATGTGCAAAGATCTGAACAGACACTTTACCAAAAAGACATACAGCACAGATGCCAAATAAGCACATAAAAAAACATTCAACATCATTACTCACTAGGAAAATGTGGATTAAAACCACAATGAAATACCACTACACATCTATTAGAATAACTCAAAGAAAAATAAACTGACCATACCAAGTGCTGGTGAGGATGTGGAATAACTGGAACTCTCATACACTGCTGGAGAGATTGCAAAATAGTAAAACTTTGGAAAACCATTTTTGACAGTTTTTTATAAAGTCAAGCATACTTTTAACTATACACCCAGCAATCCAACTCATAGGTACTTACCACCCAAATGAACTGAAAAGTTATGTTCACACAAAAATTTGAACACAAATGTCTTTAGCCAAAATCACTGGAAATAACCCAAATGTCCACTCATGCAAGAGCATAGATAAATTTCAAAGCATTATTCTGAATTAAAGAAAATGATACAAAATGTTACTTGCTGTATGATTATATTTGTAGGATAGTTTGGAAGAGGCAAAACTATATAGAAATCGGATGAGTGGCTGCCAGCATATAGGGTTTAGCTTAAGGGCTGACCTTAAAGGGGGCACCAAGGAAATTTTGGGGGCAATGAAAATGTTCTATGCCTTGATTGTATGATAAAGGTTAGCCCAACTGTCAAAATTCATAGAACATACCAGAGGTTAGGGGGAGGTAGATGGGGTAAAGGGGGTCAAATATGTGATGACAGAAAGAAATCTCACTAAGGGAGGTGAACATACAGTGTACACACACACACACACACACACACACACACACACACATGCGCCTTACTGTTAAAGTGTACAGCTGAAACCTATTGGATTTCGTTAACCAATGTCACCATACAACTAATTAATTAATTCAAAAAAATTTATAGAACAGTGCACTTTCAAAAAGTATTACTGTATGTAGATTATGTCTTAATAAAACAAAATAAACAACAAACCCTAAGCATGAGGGCTTGTCTTGTTTCTCCAACCAGTCTGTGAACTCACTGACAGAATGTGGGGGTGATTTTGGTCCAGACAGGTAAAGTGACTTGTCCAAGGACACAAGCTCTGGAGTCAGGTAGATCTGGATTCAAACCCCACCTCTTCCACTTACTAGCTTCTTGCCTCTGGGCAAATTACTTCTCCTCCTTTGGGCCTCAGTTTTCTCATATGAAAAATGGGGTTAAGTAATAACAGAACCTACTTTATTTGGACTGAATGAACTTAAGGAATAAGAAACAGTATCTGCCACATGTTTTACACTCAAATTTTTGCAATTATTATTACTTCTTCTACTGCTATTGTGATTATTACTGTGCAAGAATCAGGATTAAGTTGCAGAGACCAAATCCAATCCACGTCTTCCTGCACAAGATGGGCAATGTCAGGCGCCAGGGCCACCAGTTTCCCCGAGGAGCAAAGGCAGACCAAGGTCCTTCCTAGACAGTATTCATTCACAGTCTGGGGGCAGTTTGGGGAGAGTGGATAAACTGAATGCTAAGTCAACTCACTGCAAGGGAGTAGCAGAAAAATGAAAACTACTAAAAGTTCAGAAAAAAGAGAAGCCACTGTGGGCTGCTCAATGCCTGAATGCTTCCTGGAAAAAGAAGGCTCTTAGTGAGCTTCAAAGGATAAATCAGATGTGATTAAATCAAAGGAAAGAGCTATCTGGAAGGCCCAGGGAACCAGAAAATCCCTCTACCTCTAACTTCCCCAACTCATCCCTGGCAAAAGGCAGCAGGCAGCCCAAAGCCCTAATTCCTTCCAAGGAACAGCCCTGAGCTGAGGGGAGGAGCAGGCATGACAGCACAAAGCCAGGCACATGCATCGGCTGGGCACCCACATGTTCCCACCTCTGGGTAGGAAGGTCCGATAGGAGGGCTGGCCTGAGATACTGGGCTTTTACTTTTCCCCTTTTTTCCCATGGACCTGAGTTTGGGTTTGTCTGAGGAGTATTTTCTTAAGCCCAAGTGTTTTTCCTGCTGCCCAGGCCCGCCCCCTCCTTGCCCCTCCTGGTCATGTCTGAGTGCCAGGCCAGGGAACCGCTGCCTGGCTGGGCTGTGGGCCGCCTTTGATGCGCTCCCCTCCCCAGACTTCAATGTCGCTGTGTGCACGGCCCCTTTAATAAGTTATTTCCGTGGAAAACCCTGGTAACTCGGTTGTGAATCAAGCCTATAAACACCTCAAACCCATCAAAGCACCCAAGAAAGGGAGGGGGTGGGCAAGTGAAGAAAATCTCTTACGGTAACTCATACACTGCTCCCTCAGAAGGGCCTCGGAGGCCCGTTGTCAGAGGACCTGAAGGGGCTGAGCCAGCCCACTGAAAAAATGACATGCCACCCCAAAGTCCAGGGATCCAAAACCCCGAAGGACACTGCCTGTCTGTGTGTCCTGTGGATGATGCGAGAGTCCCGACCGAACGCCTGGCAAGATTTACAGCCCAGAGAGGCAAACCCAGCCGGCTGCTCCCGGGGTCCAGGAATGTAATGTTTTGGCTACCGGTGAAAGGCCCAGTTTATTGGAAACACACTTCTTTTCCAATGTTTGGTTTCCTTTCACTCTTTACTTCTTTTTTGTTTTTCCCAGAGTGCATTGCCCAGGGCCTTTGAAAAGGATACAGAACTAAAATCCTGCCTCAAGGGTGAAGGGTATGGGACCTGAATTCCTCTGTGTGGCAGGTGAGGCACTACTTCCATGTGGGCAGAAGCTCTGGACAGATAGGGAAGACCCCAGGTCTAAACCAAGCTCTACAACTTGGAGGCTATGGGTCCAAGTATGCACAGTCCCTCTTAGGGGGGGGGGGCGAGGAGGGGGAGTCTCAGCAAAATGAGTGGAATGAACCAAAATCCCCCTAAAAGTGTTTCTGAGTGAATGCCATAGACTTGGACAACAGTCGGGCAGAGCATGGAATAAAGCTGACCACAGATTAATGTAGAGCCCAGCAATTCCACTCCCAGGTACATACTCAAGAGAAGTGTGTCCCTATGTCCACAGAAAAAGTTGTCCAAGAATATTTATTGTAACATCATGGGTAGAAGCTAGAAACTGGGAACTACCCAAGTGCCCATCGGTAGTGGAATAAATACATTAGACTGGGAGACCTGCGGTCTGTGCCCAGAGAATATTATCCAGCAATGAATGAGCGATCACAGGTGTCATAACAATATAGAAGGGCCTCACAAACATTCTGTTGAGTTAAAGAAGAGCCCACAGGATTGGTAGTTGCCAGAGGTCAAGGGGAGTCAAAAGGCACAAACTTCCAGTTATGAGATAAATAAGTCCTGGGGATAATATGCAGCATGGTGACTGTAGTTAACACTGATGTATGGTATATAGAAAAGTTGTTAAGAGTAAATCCTAAGAGTTCTCATCACAAGGAAAAAAATGTTTTTAAGTACATGTAGTGATGGATGTTAACTAGACTTACTGTGGTAATTATTTCACAGTATATTTATATATCCAATCATGATGTTGTACATCTTAAGTTAATATGATGTTATATATCAGTTATATGTCAATTAAAAGAAAAAAGATGAGCTACTTCCATCTGCAGCAGGTTCAAAAACAGGAAAACGAGTCTGGTATTCCAAGTCAGGACAGAGCTTAGCTGCCAGTTGGGGAAAGGGAGTGACTGGAAGGGAAGCTAAGAGGGAATTTTTGATGTCATTTTATTTCTTGATCTGGGCAGTAGTTACACAAATACATTTGATTTGAAAATATTGTTCCCTTGTATGTGCTTTTTTGCACAAGTCAATAAGACGTTTATATTAAACAAACGAAACTCTACATTCTTGGGCCATACAAATCTATTCTCGAAAGCCGCAGTCAATCCATCTATCAATCAGGAGTATTTCTGGGACATGCAGCCATGGCCCACCACGGAGTAAAGTCCAGCTCTCCCTTAGTTGACATTCAAGACTCTCCTCGTGGGCCTCACTTCTTACTGTCCTATGGGATCACTTTCCTTCCCAGAACAAGCATCCTCACATTGCTTTGACTTTGCCCAGAGGTTCCCTGGGCCTGGGGTGCCCTTTCCCCCTCAGCCTGGTGAAACCCTCTGCCTCCTAAGCCCAGCTCTGCTCTCAGCATCCCTTGCAGCGGCCCTGGGCAGCACTGTCTCCCAGCTCACACTGTTCACTCAGGAAACAGAACTCACACTGCCTTTTTAGGATTAGATTAGATTCCAAGTTCTCTGAGAAGGCTCTACCTTGGCTATCTTCTTCTTCACGCAGTCCTATCTCTCATGCAAATACTTGGTTATCAATACACTTCATTACTATTTACTGAAGATTAAATGTGTCAGCACTGTACTACCTACAGTACATATGGGATCTCCATGGCATCCGTGAGGTGTTGCTCAGCCCACCTGCCAGAAATGGAGCAAAGTAAGGCTGAAAAAGGCTATGTGATTTAGACCCCAAAGCCTGGGCTTTTCACCTCTGCTCTCTTGGTCCCCAACATCCTCCTGTCATGTACATACCTCTTACTCCACACCCTACTCTGAAGTCTAGAAGAAGGCTTGGGAAGAGCCGAGTGGCTCATTTTATTTTTAGGTAAATCTGTTGAAACCCAAGGGAGGCATCAAGGTAACAAGGAAGGCATCAAGGCCTAGGTGGGGCTGCCCCCAGCTTTCCTGAGCAATCACAGAGAACTCACCTTCCTGTGGAAGATGAAAGCTACAACATCTGCATGAAGGAGCTGATCAGATGCTTGCCTTCCGCTGAGTGTCTTTGAGCAAGTCACTTTAACCACCTCCCAAACCTAGCTTTCTCACCTGACAACTGGAAGTTACAACACACACTTCACCAGACTGTGGTGAGAACCTGACGTGTAAACACCCGGTGACCCCAGAGGGACATTCAGATGTGACCTCGCTGGTGTTCTCATACTGCTAACCCTCAGAACACACATCAACGCTGAAGGGACCGGAGCCAGGGCAGTTCACAAACATGACGGGCTGTTTTAAAATGCCATGTGTGTCTGTCCCCAGAAGTCACCAAGTACAGGCTGGGGGCCCAGATACAGAAAAGGTTCCTGCCTTAAGGGGAAATGGCTGGATGGTCTAGGTCTCTTCTAGGTCCATCTGGACCTGGGTTCTTTTCCCTGGCTGCATATTAGAATCACCTCGTGAATTTTTTAAAATCCTATGCCTAGACCCCTCCCCTCTGGAATGGGGTCCTAGCTATTTAAAAAGTCTTCATGGAACTCTGTGAAAAGAGGGTTGAGAACCAATGAGTTTGAACACTGTCCCATTTTACAGATGGAGAAGCTGAGTGGAAGCAGTTTAAGACTACCAAGAGACGTGGAATAGAGCCAGGACTGGGACCTGGGTCTCCTGGCCCCTAAGCCAGGTGTGGCATGACCTTTAGACTTAGAGGAAGCCCCTGGAGTTCTTTCTAGCCTTTACCTTGTGAGGAAGAGGGCTGGCAGCTATGCTACAACACAACTGGGCAGCCAGGTAGGAGACAGGGTCTGTCTCCCCAGGAGCCTAGGCTCTCTCTGTCCTCCTTAGTTCCCCTCTCAGGCCAAACAGCAGCAGAGGCCCTAGAGGCAGGGTTTCTCTACCCCAAATCAGGGTCTCTCTGAGCCTGAGAAAGACAATATGAGCTGCCAGAGTCCAGGGGTATAGAGAAGCCATGGCATCTCTGTGAATCACAAACACAAACCCATTATTTACTGCACGCCAGGCTCTGAGCTGGGCACTAGGTGGAGAAGATCCAGGCCCTGCCCTTAGAGTCAAGCCCCCCAAGCCACATTCCAACATCTGCCCTCTGAGAGAAGCTGAGAGTCCTTGCCTTAGAAATGTTCTTCTTCTCCTGTGACCCTGTGGACAGGTGGGCTGAGCAGGTGAGTAGAGACAGGCAGAGGGGTAGAGGAGACATAGTCTGGGACTTCTTGGGGTATGTATATCCTGGGCTGGCGCAGCCTGTCTAGGGGGTGCATGCTGGATTTCACACCAATCAGCTCAAGAGGCCAGAGCTGGAGCTGGAGCCAGAACAGCTGCCCTCAGCCCTTGTCCCTCCCCCAGCACACCCCACTGACCACATCTACCAGCAAAGTCTCTCCCCATAGCTGTTTCCCAGGGCTGCCGAGGAACCATACATCCCCCAGCCCTGCCACACTCCTCTTGATTTCAGGCTGTGTGACAGAACCCATCTCTCTACTTTGTTCCCCAACCTGGCACAGAAGGCCCAACAGCCAGGCTTCTCACAGCTCTGTTTGGTGCTGACACTACCCTGGCTGACTCAGAGGTCAAAATGGTTTCCAGGCTCCTATCTCTGAATTCCCACCTCTCCTTTTAAAGTCTCAGCAACAATTCACCTTGCAGTCTGGGACAGTAGCTTGAATGTCTGCTGCAGACCGGAGACTTCTACTTTTCCAAACCCAGAAACTTATACCTCAGGGTGAGAACAGTGTCCTTCCCTCAGGACAGGAAGGCCCCTGCTTTGCAGAAGTGCCAGTCCCCAAGGCCTGACCCTCTGTGGCTGAGGGTGCCAGGCCCTGACTTGGGGGGCAGGGGGTTGCAGAAAGGCCTGTAAACCCCAGGAATTCTTTCCACAAGGGCAACTGGAAAAGCCATGCATCTCTGCTTCCCTTGGCGACCAAGGGCCACAGAAGGAGAATGTTTAATACAAAACATCTGATAAAGTACCTTCAGGATATATTTTTTTGCATCAGAGGAGCTCTTGGCAACAGCCACTCTACCCTGACAAGAAAACTTTCAAGTGCGGCTCCCGATTGTTACAGACACCCAAGGAAAGCCTGCCAGCAGGGACAGGAGGAAGGCGAGCCATGGGACCTGGCAGACAGAGGGCTGCGATTAGACTGGATGCAACCAAGTGCATTTTCTGGAATTTCAGGTCTCCTGAGAAAACCTGCCTGTTCTGCCTGGTGATGCAGGCCCCTCGAGGCATAGCAGAGGTTAGGGGCTGTCTGCTCCAGCTCAAAGTCAAGCAGCTCCGGACAGGCACAGACTTTCCCTCAGCCCAACATCTCCTCTCAGAAGCCTACCCACCCACCATCTCACTGGTCTTTCATTTACTCATCCAGGAACCATCCAATGAGCAAAGCTGCTTTGGGGCCTAGTGAGTTGTTCATGCCAAATCTCGGGTACCCAGGGACACAGGAGCCCCCAAGGAGCCAGAACTATGTGAGTCCTACATCTCCCATGGGGCAGAGAGGGCACTGCGCCAGATACTGAGGAACCCAACAAGGGCCAGACTGCCTGGGTTCTGATCCCAGTTCTACTGCTTTCCAGCTGTGTGACTTATGCAAGTTACTTAACCTCTCTGAGCCTCAGTACATCTCCTTTAACTTGACTAATAAAAGTGGTTACCTCATAAGAGTTGTGGGGAAGAGTCCATGAATGAATTGAATATGTGCATGGCACTTAGAAAGTACCTAGCACATAGCTCTGTGTTAGCTGTGATTCTTAAATCTATGTTATGATCTTTCTGTCTTTCTGTGTTCTCATTCTCTCTCTCTCTCTCTCTCTCTCTCTCTCTCTCTCTCTCTCTCTGTGCCCTAGGCAAAAATTAATTAATTAATTAATTAGTTTCACAACGACCTCTGGCTATAGCCTAAGTTCTATGCTCGGTGCCAGACAGGGTCCAAAGCCCTTTTCAGACCAAGTATATCCCAGGGTTCCCCTTGCCTAGTGATGGCAGGCCCTTTTCCAGCCCACTTCTTCGGATTCAAGAAACCTTCTCCGGATTTACCTTTCTGACAGGCTGTCTAGATCCTGCTGTCTTCTTGGTGAACTCCTAGTCATTTTACAAAATCCAATTCAGAATCGGGTTTTCCTTGAAGCTTTCCCTGAACACCCCGTTCCCACTACAACAGAGTCCCCTGTTTCTAAGCCAGTGCTAAGCCGTGCCCATAGCACCACAGCACTTAGCACAATCACTCCCCATTCTTTGCTTGTTGCCTTCCTCTCCTTCTAGACCATCTGCTCCTCAAGTGGAAGCTACAGGTTTTCTTCACTTTGTGTCACCTGATACTGGCATGCAGAAGGGTCTTAGTGAATGTTCAATATATTGACTTGTCACCCTAAAGCCTATAGTCAGGAAACATACCAGCAGCCCTAGGGTCCTTTGCTGACAATCTCTGGCAAGTCAGTCACCCTTTCTGGGCCTTGGATTCTTTATTATTCAAGTGTACACCCACCCGAGTCCCTAAGCTTTAGTGCTCTGGGATGGGGAAGGGGAGCCATCCAGGGCACTGACCACCTCTCTCTACATGGTCTTGTCCCAGGCCTTAGTTTTGCTTTGGGACAATCATGAGAAGCTCAGAAGCTGTAGGCCACAACCCCAAGGCCTAGAAGCTGGTACCCTCTGCCTAGAACACATTAGTATCAAGGGGCCCCGAGTATCAGTATCAAGGGGCCCCAAGATCAGTGGCCCAATGGCCCCAATGTACAGCTGAGCTGAGAATGAAGAGGTAAGGAGCTTACCTGAGGTAAGCAGGATAAAGGGTAAGCCAAGCCTGGAACCCACTCTGGCTTCCTGGCAAACCAGGTAGCCCAGAACCCTTCCAACACTGCCTGGTACTTCCAGGACTGCTGAAGTGACCTCTGTCACTTCTGCCCTTTTCCCCTCACTACCTCTACTCCAGTCTCAAAAACCAGCCCAGGAAAAATGGGTCCCTTTCTGAGATACCGAGGAGGTTTTAAGAAGGGACGAAGGCTCTTTTTCTCTTTGGTTGGTCAAATCTAAAAAAATAAAAGTGTAAGGCAGAGGCTTGCTGTAACTTCCAAATGCTGCTGATTTTGGAACCGGGGGGAGAGTACTCTTTCCCTCCCACCCCAGCCCTGAGAGAAGGCAAGGAGTGTGAGGCCACTTCTGAATGAGAAATGGCAAGCTGGTCTGGCCCGGGAGCTCAGGGTCAGTCTGAAACCTGCTCACCACCTCCAGGCTGGAGTCTGACTTGGGGGATAGGCAGACCGGGTATGGGTCACACCCAAAGGCCAACTCTTATCCCATGGGGACCATTCTAGGTTCAAGTCTAATTGTGTCAGGACACTGGATGTCTCAAACTCCAGGCAAAACATCCTTCCTACTCTCCAAAGACAAATGAAACCCTCTTTTCAGCTAAAACTTTACCCCTCTGGCTTTTTACTAGGCATGCAGCAGCCCTGGACCCACAGGCAATGAGTACTATCGTATGTCAGGATTAAGCACCATCATGTACAGCAATGTCACCCTGGCCCTGCCTGTCAACCCAGTGTGATCAGTGTGAAAAAATTCACCAATCTGGACACTTACCTGGGTACTCTGTATATTACAGCAAAAAGTTTTTGAAAATATTGTTCAGACCTTAGCCTCCTGGCCTTATCTCACACCAAAACCTGGTTCTTCGCTTCCCTACCCCTCTGACATCCTTTGGCTTCTCAACATCAGGCTGTTTTCACACTTCCGAGCCTTTGCACCTGCTATTCTTTGTACCTGAAACATGTTTCTCACCCCCACATCTTGTCTCTTTGGTAGATTCTTATTCATCCTGTAAAACCCAACTTGGATATCACCTCTGCCAGGGAGTCTCCCTAGGTCACCTCTTAACCACACCAAGAACTGATCACTAATCTCTTCTTTCTCTGGACTGACTCTTACACTACTTCTCATTGCTACTGTTTGTGTCTTTACCTGTCTGTGAGTACCTTGAGGGCAGAAATGATATAATTTTTATCTCTGTGCTCCCAGACCTAAGCACAGAGTCTGGTACACTGTAATAGCCTTGGCTAATTTACAAGTATCATTTAATTTAACCCTCACCATAAGATATGTGGTGTTATAATCATCCCCATTTTACAGGTAAGGAAACTAATGAACAGAGTAGTTAAGTGGCTGCACTTGAGTCCCACAACTAGGAAATGACACAGCTGGGACTTGAACCCAGAACCCACTGGTACACAGCCGATGCTCTTCAGCCCATCTTGCTACAGAAGCTCAGCACACACTGAATGACCTGAACAGAGCACTTTGGAGAACAAGACTCTCAAGGGTCTGTGCTAGATGAGGGCATCTGAGGACAGCATGCTTGGGACCTAGAATCGGGAAGCAGCAGATGGTAGTGCACCAGCACACTCCTCTTCCAGCTTCTGTAGGCACTGACGATGCACATGGACAGCAGTGACCCCAAAAAGTACCCCCTTCAGAGACCAATGAGAGGAAAGGTGGTAGGTGGGTGGGAAACACGGAGCCACATGGGTTGTGAACTGGCTCTATTTGCTTATGCTTGCTGAGTGGCCCTCAGCCACTCTCCTAACTTCTCTGGGCCTCTCTTCCCAAACTCTGTCAATCTACAAAATGCAAAGACCCTACAGAAGGATCTGTATCTACAGAGCTTAGAACCTGGTTGATGGAGAAAAAACACCCACATCCAGCTGAACCCCTAACTCTCCACATGGTCCTGTGTAGCTCCCTTCTTTCCCTGGGTCCTCTCCTCTTTAAAATATGGGGCTTGCCCTCACTGACACAGCTCTAAAGAAACCAGCATGCTGCAAGGACTGAGTTACCAGTATACACATCCGAGGTCGGCAAAACGGGCAACCTGGTCCCTGTAACAGGCAGCTTATATCGTGCCTTGCATACAGTGGGTACTTAATAAAGCATTTGAACAGATATCCAATAGGCACTAGAATCGGATACCCGAAAGGAATCACTGGTTCCTGAGGAAGCCTAGTCAGTGCTGCGTCCTCCAGCCCCACAGCATGGAGTCAGGCAGACCTAGCTTCTAAAGCAATTCCATCACTTCGGGCTCCCGTTAAATGGTCTAGGGCTCACTCAGCACCCAGCACCAAGCCTTGCCTGGATGCTCCTTCTACCACCTAGGACAAGGGCACAAAGCTCCTTGTGTCTTGCTCATTCTGTTCTTCCAGCCTAGAGTACCCCAAGGCTGAGAGAACCCTGCCCTCCTCCCTCAGCCCTCCTCAGAATAGCCATTCCCATGTGGCCCTTCATCCTGCAACTCTTTGAATTAAGGCAGAGACTGCTTTTAAATTGCCAAGGGTTACCTACCAACTACTCTCACCTTAGTATGAATTTAACTGGCTAATCTGGCTTTCCCCACAAGCAAACTAAACCAAACCCAACTGTTGCGGAAGGGAAGAGAATGGCTTGAGGGGGCTTTAGACAATTGGAAGACAGTGCCCAGGCCCCGAGTTAGGTAAGAAACCCAGTGTCAAGGCTCTGCTCCTCACTGAGTGATCTTGGTGAAGTCACTTGCCCCTCCGAGCTTGTTTTCTGATCTGTTTGGTGGAGATCATATATCTAAATTCGGAGCTGATGTAGAGATCAGATGGAAGTGTTATGTCAACCATTCAGCAGAGAGCTGAAAGAAGACATTCTACTATCTGCTACCCCCCTGCCCTGCCCACCCCATTGATATGTTCTTGCCTGCTCAGCTGTGACTGAGTCTCAAAATTCCCACCATTCCTTCTGAAGTGGCCTCAACAACAAGACAGGAAAGTGAAGCAGAGACCTTGGAGCTGGATAAAAATAGACAGCCCCAGGCCAGGAGCTGGGGCTGTCATTGTGCAAGACAAACAAGGGCAGTCTCCATCCTGGGGCCGCAGATACCCTGCTCCTGCAGGACACCCATCCCAAGACACAGAAGGGGAAGACTCTCAGGACATAAGGAGACAGAGGGGGCTGTGGTAGGTGGCTGGTGTGGTCTCTGGGTGGTCTGCAAGGTTTGCCTGGTGGTGACTTAGATGAGCACAGAGCCTGGTGCCTCTTGCCAGCTCCCCACCTCTAACCTTGGTATTTAAATTGAGAGCGGCTGCCCCCAGGCTCCTTTTGATCATTCTTTGTTGCCCCACAGGGTGTGTCTCAAAGTGAGAGATGGGAACCCTTGCTGCGAAATGCTAGACAGGACCCTCAGGGTGGGAAAGCTGGGCAGTCACACTGCTCACCTCCCATTCCCAACCAGCTATTTACAATTTGTGAATTTGGGCAGTTGGCCCAGCAATGAGCCTCAGTTTCCTCACCTATAAAATAGGGGGAATCACAGCTATGTCACTAGGTTGTGATAAGGAGCCAGTGAGATGGAGAATGACTAGCACTTAGCAAAGTGCTAAGTAGCGAGTGGCAATAAATGCCAACTGTTGTCATCAATGGCAGCTTTACTATCTGTCCTTGAACATCCAATGCCTTGACCTGGCCTAACACATTCTGGCCCATGCCTTTCTGACCTCACCTCCCACCCTTACCTCCAGCATAATCCTGCATTCCATGTTTACGGGATGACTCCTGCCCTCATCACCCACAGAGACCTTCACCCATCTGGGCTTTTCTCTACCCTAGAGGGCCTTACTACCTAAGCCTGTCCTGCAGCATGACAGCCACCACAGCCCCAAGTCTATGAGCTCCCAGGAGGCAGGGACAGTGCCAGCCCATTGGTATTCAGACCCCCCACAGCACAAGTAAAGTGGAAAAGTTGAAGAGTAAGCCCCTGGAATAGGAGATGCATGTCATTCTTGGAAGGCACCTGGATGACCACAATGAGGAATACCACTCACGTAACCAGGACCACCTGGAACTCAGACTGAAGCCCACTAGACTCCATTCAATCTCCTCCCCATTGGAAATCCCAAACTTCCTCCCACTTCCTTCAGCCCCTTAGAATTTCAAGCCACTAGATGCCAAATTTTCTCATGAGAACCACACAGTCCACAGTAAAAAGCAGCAGGGGCCTTCTCAGTGGCCAGGACCAAAGACTGCTCTGAGGTAACTGGGCAGGAATCTCAAATGCAGGCCCAATGAGCCCCAAAGGCAGCCAAACCCAATGGCTTTCAGCCTCCAGAGGGCGACTTCCCCTGAGAGCCGGACAGGGGCAGGGCCTCCTGCAGGTGTTCTGGAATCTGCTCCTTGCTGCCTGAGCCACACACCACACCTGCTCTGGGAGGACAGAGATCAAAGAGACTATGTCTGCGAACACACCATGAAACTGTAAGTCCCCTCCATACACTGGAGTCGCACCATTAACGATGGGGGAAAGAGGATGTCAAAAAATTACCCATCCAACCAAGCAACCAGTGTTCACAGAAACACAGAATTGTACATTCAGAAATACTTTTAACCCTCTTCTTCAAAATTATATGTGGCTGCCATCCCCATAGGCACAGAAGAAAAAGAATAGATTAACATGTTAACTTCTTGTGTTCATCTGGTTAGGTCTTTCAGGAAAAGATACTATAACCAAGTAGGGCCAAAAAGCAGAGAAGAAAACAAGGTGGTCCGACTAGAGGGACCATCAGAGACCAAAAAGCAAGTAGGACCCAGAAGACCTGGACCCCGGTACCAGCAGCCATGAGAAGCCAGCATCGTGTAGTCATGGGGAGAGACGGCAAGAGTGACAGTCAGAACTTTGTCCAAAATAAGGTTATAGGAGGTACATTCAGCCCCTACAGCAGAAAAGTGGAGGGCAGGACAGTGGTTAAGAGCACAGTGGCAAATGGTTCTGCTACTACGTGCCCCTGGGCAAGTTCCTTTACTGCTGTTCTGAGATGATGCATGTAAAGGGGCCCAAGTACAGGACATGGCCCAAAGTAAACACTCAATAGCTCTGATCACTGTTGTTGCTATTATGACATGTGCATGGGGGTAGAGGAAATCCAGCTCTGATCCAGACAGAGGCCTTCACACCGAGATCTAGCCATGCCCACTTGGGAAGCAGCTCCAGCCAGAGGGGCTGTCACCACACATAGCACAGGGCCAGGCCACAAACCCCAGCTGTCCTCACTGCACGCCACCTGCCATGCTCCCAAAGGGCCCTACAGACCGCAGCACCTAAGTCCCTCCTGACCATCAACACCCCCAAGTCATGACCAAATTCTCATTTCTTAAGGAAAGCTGGATTTAGGTATTCCTGGAATGTCCCTATAGTTAACTCTTATTTGCAAGGGGTGGGAGCTCCAAACCAGGGTTCTCTCTGCTCCCTAGCCCAGCATCTACTGCTCAGGGAGAGGCATGGAAACCACTGGCCTCTTGCAAACTCCCTGCTTACCAATCCACCCACTCCATTTCCTCCTCCTCTAACCCTTCATATAGGTCCTTCCCCAGAGTGGAGACAGGAGAAGAAACTCATGAAGAGAAATGTATACAAGCACATCCATTTGCTGCCTCTCGGCAGCTGGAAGAAGAGGATCCCTTGCTAAAAGGAGAGATAAAGAGTTGTGCTGGGCTTTACTCATTTCCACGAGAAACAAGGTAGAGATGACTGGTTAAAACGTAAACCAACCGGCTCTTTGTTATCATCTTTTGGTCTCATTACACAAACTGGTCTTAACCCCCAAAACATCAGCAATGATGACATGGGAAGTCTTCCCCCCAACCAATGGGGTAGGAGGAAAAGGGAAAGAAAAGAAGTGGGTATATCAAAAAGGCCTCTATCAAGCACCACCCCCACCTGTCCCTTTCTGTAAAGTTCAAAACAACAGCCACGTGCAAAGAAAAAAAATGCCAACCTGAGAATTCACCCGGAGCAGTGATGAGGGAGTTGGTGGCCTCCGTTTCAGTGTAAGACAATGTGGAATCAGATAGATCTACGGGAGGAAAGAGAAAGAGAACTTAGTTGGCTGGGGTGGGGTGGAGGGTGCTCTCTTTATTGCTTTCTCATGTATCTGTGTGTGTGCGTGCACGTGTGTGTGCACGTGCATGTGTGTGCCAGCTAGTGCTTGCAAAGGGCAGCATGGCCTTCCCAAATTTCTGAGGACACTCTGTAACCCCGTCCCATGATTGCACGAGACCAGGCCAGCAGGCCCTGGAACTCTTCTGGAAAATGCTGACTGCTACAGCCCTGGCACCTGAAAAAGTTGCAATTGCTCTGACCACAGAAATAACCCAAGTTCAGGGGACTGAGCAAGTAGCAACTTGGAGCTTCCTTGGGTAAGGTTAAATTAAGCCCCTAAACAATTCATAGTTGCTGTACTTAATTACAACCATTAAAATTCTTGAAGTTGTTCCTTCTTGCTTCCTTCCTTCCTTCCTTCCTCCCGCTGGAGCTGGGGAAACTCTGTTTTAACAAGTTACCAGCCATCCTCACTCTGTCCCGCTTACACCCCTCTAATTAAGGGCTCAAGCATTTGCTCTCAGATTAACTTTTTTTTCCTCTCTCCCCTCCTCCACTCTCTAACATCAAAACCTGTTCACAGAGCAACTTTTAATGCCTGGACTGTTTTAATTTTTAAAGCATTCATTTTTTGTAAGTAGTTTTAAGTACTTCACATGGCGTGCATTATTTGTTTTCTTCTGTCAGCAGTACAGTTAGATGGAGAAAGGAAAAGCTTTTGCATGTTTTTTCCTTGAACACTGAGCTGAAGCTTGACAACCCGATGCCTTTTGGGGCAGGCAGACTTGGAAATTTTTTCCTGGGCCTGTGCCTCCTGCTACCAGCAATGTGGTGTTGTCCCTCTGAAGGGACAGGCCTGTCCAGGAATCAGAAGACAAGTTCTTTGAGGCCTGAAGCACTTTCCTGATCTTCTCACCCAGAACAACCCAGGTCTAGCTCAGTTGGTCCCACCTGGCTAAGGAGAGGCACCCCAAGCTGGGATTCCTGAGGCAAAAACCGTTAGGCTAGGCCGTAGCTAGCTAGAACTCCATCTGATCTTACAGGATTTTTTCCCCCCTTTTACCACATGGCTTGCGGAGCGGGAAGATGAAACATTAACCAATTTGGCCTTTTTTTTTTTTTTTCGTTTCCCACTTGCCAGATGCTGACTGGGTGTTCTGGGTTTTATTTTGTTTTTTGGTCTCATGTGATCACAGAGGCTTAGGAGTGAACGGACCTTTTGTTTATGAAAAAGCAACAATGCAAGGAAAAGAAAATAATACAAAAAATAACTTGGACTATTTATCAGGGCATGAAAAAGTTATCTCCTGGTAAAATGTGTTTGGAGGAAAATAAGGACAGATGGAAAAATCTTTGAAAAAAATAATAACCTCAATGCCTCAGTGGGAACTTCTTAAAAGGTTGTTGCTTTTAATGCCTAATGTTCCCAAAGTATTCAGTCCCCCAAGTGTCACTGCTATTTCTCTTTTGAAGTAGCAACATCACAGGCTGAACCCTATTTCTCAGTAAACCACTGTGGAGCCAACACAGACAGCTCTGCAAGGTTTCCAGGAGTGGAAACAATGGGTAGTCTCCACCTTTCCCAACAAGTAAGTCCTCATCATGCACTCTCCACACCCTCACCTCTGGGGCTTCTAGAGAGGCCCTCAAAGTCTCAAGTGCCTTGGGGCTATCATAGAAAAAGGACACTCTCCACCTTGATCACTACTCAAGCTCCAAGGAGGGACCCCATCTGGAAGTTGGAGCCCACCTTCACTCTTAGCAAAATCAGGATCACCAACTTTTTTTTTTTTTTTTGCAAAGGGCCCAATAGTTAGTATTTTCAGCCTCGCAGGCCATTCGATCTCTGTTGCAACTATTAAACTCTGCCACAGTAGTGTAGAATCAGCCACAGGCAATATGGAAATGAGTGACTGTGGCTATGTTCCTGGAGAACTTTATTATGGACACTGAAATGTGAATTTCATACAATGTTCGAATGTCATGAAATATTTTTATTTTAACCATCTAACAGAGTAAAAATTCTTAGCTCATGAGCCATACAAAAACAGATGGTGGGCTGTAGTTTTGCAGACCCCTGAACTATATGACCACCGGCAAGTGTCACTTCCCCTTTCTAGGCCTCAGTTGTCTCATTTGTTAAATAACCAGGACACCTGTTGATTTCCAAAAGGTCACAGTGTCTGGATTTTTGCTGTTTTATCACAGGCTGACCCACAATTCCTCAGGGCAATGATCCTTGACATTCAAACTGAGGTGCCACATTTACTAAGAACGTTTAACAGTGTTTTATTTATTTATTTATTTATGTTTTTCCTCTAATGGAACTAGGGATGTTCTTAGTGACCGGTACCACTATGTCGACTTAGGAATGCTGAGACAGGCGTGTGAGGAAAGGACAGGGAAACAGCAAGCTGAATAAGAGGCTGCTCTGGATTCTCACCTCAGCCTTGCTGCTCATTAGCTGGGGGGCCCTCCCTGTCCCTCCGACTGATTCCTCATCTATGAAGTGACGAGCTCCCACTAGATGACCTCTCCAATTCCCCCAGAGAACTAAATGAAGCTCCTCCACCCTTGGGCTGACCATACATCAGGAAAAACAATGAGGAAGTTGCCATCGTTAAGCCACTGACTCACACACCATCCTAGGACAGCCTTTGTCCTCCTAAACTAAAGAGGTCAAACTCCTGGAGGGACCTGGTGGGCACCTCTGACCCCACAGCAGGGTCTAGAAGGAAAACTGGACTGGACACTTTAAAGTCGACATCACTTAGAAGGGACCTCCCAGATGATGCTGACACACGCTACTGGGAAGAGGCCTTTACCAAAACAAAACAAAACCCACTTTTTGTGGTCACTTGGTGGAATGTGTTAGCATCACTGCCACGCCATCTGACTTTTAAAGCTTGACTCCCACGGGAACTGCCTGGGTCACAAAAAAGCTCTCCTGGTACTATTAACTCCAAACTACCTCATCCCATCACTAGGATTCTCTCCACTAAACAGGAGGGCCAGGAAACAAGCTATCTCTACTTTTAAAACCACATGCATCTATTCCAGAAGATGAGCTGATCATCCAGCCCCAAGGAAACACGTTCCATCTCTGAATGGGACCTGTCTAAATTAATAACATTACCACCTCAACTAAATGTTCCAACTGTTCCCACCCAGGTGAACTTCTTGGCTTAAAAGGGGGAAAAACATACAGCCCCTCTCAACAGTGACTTCTTGTTCAACCTATTTGTCAGAATAATTATTAGTACACACTAAAGATGAACAGTCTAAGACTGGAGAGAGAGAGAAAAGAAAAAAGACAAATACTAACCTACCTCCAATGAGATGCTTAAGTTAAAAAACCCATTCATCTCCCACAGGCCCATGTTTAAAGGTCATAGAGAGGTTAATGATGAGCCAAGGAATTTCAAGATGTAAATAGCCCACTGCAGAGGCTGAGTCTGCTTTGGCCCAACTGAGGGTATGTTTGTAAAACTTCACCCCATTTCAAAGGCAACCAGGCTAGCTTTCTCCCCTCCCCTCCAGCCCTTCAGCGCTGAGGCTGGGCACTAGAAAGGGGAGCCTGGGATAGACACACTTCTCCAAGGGAAGAAAGGAGAAAACACTTACCCAGTGGCTTGTACTCGTCGCGAGGAGACAGCCGAGAATACGGGGGTGGTGGTGATTCTGGAAGACAGGAAACAGCATGTCACTGCTAGGGTGGAACAGTTCATACCTGGGGGTGCTATGTGCTTTTGATTATTGGTTTTCTCCAATAATAACCCTAGTCCCCAAGAAGCCCTCCTTTTCTTCCACCATCTCTGCTGCCCGAATCCACTAGAACATCATTTTCCAACAGTAAGGTCATAGGCTTGGGGTCCAGACCTGGAATCAATCCCTGCTCTGCCACCTTTGGCTGTTCGACTTCAGGCAAGTTACTTCACCTCTCCAAGCCTATTATCTCAGCTCTAAAATGGGGACAATAATCACATAGACCTCCCAGGTTTGCCAAGAGGGCAAAAGAAGATAATACCAGTAAAATGCTTAGTACAGCTCTTGGGACTATGGAAAAATACTTCCACAAACAGTAACTATTATTAATATAACAAGAGAAATACAGGTGCAGGGCAAGTCAGAGCCAGGGTTGCCTAATAAAATACCAGATGCTCAGGTAAATTTGAATTTTGGATATATGTGGCATGATTTTTTGGCATAAGTATGTCCCTTGCAATATTTAGAATATACAAAAAAAAAAAGTATGTGTTGTTTTACCTGAAATTCAAACGTAACCAGGCAGTCTGTATTTTTATTTGCTAAATCTGGCAACTCTTGTCATAACTGTGAGTACAGAGGCCCAAACAGAGAAGCTCATTTCCAAACAAGCTGCATCATAACTAGCATTTTTTGTGGCAAGGAGGACAAGATGAGCTGGGACCCAGGAAGCCAAACCCAGCTACTGAGATGGGAGACCTTAAACCAGTCACTGAGGGCCCTGGGCCTTAGTCTCCCTCTTTGTATAGAGAAGGGGATGGGACACAACCTCTCTACTGCCTTCCAGCTTAGACCCTCTGTGATTCCTTATTGTCTATGGTATTTTTCTTTTGGTTTCCTTTCATTTGCCTAAAATACTCCTCCTTAAAAACATATACTTTATCTTCTGAAGAATTCCTTAGCCTCTTGCTTTAGGGGAAGTAACAATTTGCTAAACTAAATAACAATTTGCATGAATGAAATGACCCTTCATTTTCCCTAAATGAAACTAAACAGTATCACATCTCAAACTAAAACAAACTCTCTGTGGTAGTAAAGTGGTAATAACTATTATTAGGCAAGTATCAGTAATGACACAAGGGGTAATAAGTGTTTTTTTGCAATTATAATAAGGCGCAATTAGCTATAGGAGCATTTGTTTTGCTCCATACACCCAATGTAGCTTCAGCACTTCCCCACCCTGGCTTTTTCAGCCAGAAATTACTTCAACAAAGTGAAGAAGGCTCTGAGGTGCAGAAACAGGGAATCTTTTGTGGACAGTATTTAGGGAGAAGGAAAAGTGAATCATGGAGTAGCCACTGGGAAAGAAGTAAACGTTTGCTGAATGCCTACCCTGTATATCTCTCCATGTCAGGCATTTTCAATTTCATTTGTTACATTTTATTCTCTTGGACCTTAGGTAGTTAATTATGCTCATTGGGCACCTATTTTTATTTCATCCTTTCTCAAAAACAAACAAAATGGCCAATATTATTCCCATTTTACAGATGAGAAAAGTGACTTGCCCAATATCCCCCAGCCAATCATAGTAGAGCTAGGATTTCAGACCAGGCCTGACTGCTCTATACCCCAACAAGACAGACAATCAAGAGACACCCCATCTTTCACCCCTTCATCCCAGCTGCATCTAGTACATCACGTGCACAGAAAGGATTCAGTAAATATTTGTGGACAGACAATAGTGATGAGAATAATGGTAAACATGGGAGCATCTGTGGACAAAGGTGTGGAGAAAGAGGACCTAAGGGGCCAAACAGGTGATTCACAAGAGACCTCAAACAAAACTCAAGGAGGGGAGCTATCTGCCTTCAGAAGGAATAACTTATTTACTAGTCCTCGGGAAGGGCTAGAGACCAGACTTGAATGATTAGTCTCTCAGGACAAAAGGCAAAACAGGTAGGGCTAGAGCTCCACAGGAAAGGAGAATTGAAGCTGGTGCTCCCACTGTACAGAGAAGACTGAGGCCTGAACAGTGGAGGTGACTCCCTCAGGGCCAGACAGGGAACTGGTAATAGAGCCAGAACCAAAAGCCAGGTCTCCTAACCCGCTACCTCATGCTCTTTCCACTCCCCCATTAACTTATCAGAAAGCTTACAATTCCTATGTTAGGGTTCCTTTGGAAAAGTCTGATTGGCTGAGACACAGGCCACAAAAGGTGGGGACTTCTGGACATCTGCCCCCCAGATCTGTCCTAAAAAGTGAAACTTGGCAGCGATGGGCAGTGGTGGCTGGAGTCAGGCCACTGTAATCAACCCCAGCATCTCTTCCAGAGGCCATTTACTGGGAACCTTAAAGGTGAAGGCGAGGAAGGGTTCATGAAGTGTCCTCTAACATGTGCCACCTGGGCCTTAAACTGTGACACCCACCAGCCATGGCCACACCGGAGCTGGGCTGGGGTGGGGGTGTCAGGTGTTCCAATGTCACGAGTGACACAGAAAGCAAATCTACAAGCTTGAAATGTCAGACACACAAGGTAGTGAGGAACTGCAAAGCTCTCAGGAGAGGCTTTCCCAGGCCCCCATCTGCTCCAGTGAAACTGTTTGCACAGAACTATTTAACAACCATGGAGACTGGAAACTAATCACTGACTTCCATTTTAGGCAAGTAAAAAAGTATGAAGGTCTATAGACTTTACCACTAACATGTGGATTTAGAGCGTCAAAGGTTTATCCTATTAAACTTCTTAGGGTTTACCCAACTCAACTTATTTTAACTGATGGGACATCTGAGAGCCAGCCAGGTAAAGGACCTGCCCAAGGCCACACAGAAAAGTAGAAAATGTTATTCTATTTCAACTAAACAAAAGGGGAAGCCAGTTGAGGACCAGTACTACGTTACCTTTTCTTTAAAAATTGAGTTACCAGTCACATACTCTTTTGAAATAAATTTTAGTAAATTTAGAGTTGTGAGACCAACACTACCATTTAATTTTATAGGACATTTTCATCATCTCAAAAGAAACCCTGTCCCCAGTTCCTATCCCTCCAACCCCCAAACCCTAGGCAAGATTTTCAAGATTCATCCATATTGCAGCATATATTGGAGTGTCATTCCTTATTATGGCTAAATGATATCCCATTGTGTGGATATACCACATTTGGTTTATCCATTCATCAGCTAATGGCCATGTGAGTTGTTTCCACTTTGGGGCTAATAGGAATAATGCTGCTATAAACAATACCGGATGACCTTTAACTGGTACCTCTACTCTACTCCCACACATCCGGGCCCCATGGATCCTGAGAATGGAGCCCAAAGACATTAAATAAGTTGGGCAAGGTGGGCACTTAGGTGAGACACTCAGTGCTGTGAATGAGGCGAAAGGTCAGATGAGAAAGTGCAAGCTGCCTCCAGGCCCTCTGTTCACTCCCCTCTTAGAAGCTATCTTAGTGCTTGCAAACGTTGTGTTAACTTCAAAATAACACGTGCTCTAAACTTTCAGAGGACAACTCCTAGAGCCCTGCAGGTCCCTCTAAAATAAATGAACATGGGGAGAAAGAGAAAAGGAAAGAGAGAATGGGCGAGAAAGGGAGAGAGAGGGACATCAGAAACTCCCTTACCCTCAGACATCCAGCCTCAGGCATCAACTTCAGGAATCTCCTCCAACTTCCTCCAGAAGTAAGAGCAGTCAGCCAGGGGCCGAGTGTACCAGAAGGCTAATGCTCAGCTCAGCCCAGACTGCCTCTGGTTAGCCCCCAGGGGGTACTTAGCCTTTTGGGATCTAGACCCTAATTCTAAAGCCAGAAAAAGTTCACAGCCTTTCTCATTGCCCGGTAAAGTTTCAGTTTGGGACATTACCTCCCATCCCCATTCTTGCAGCTCAGCATTTTGTTTAAGAAAAGCTCCACTCACCAACTTGGGCCTCCCAGTTTCCACTCTCCTAAGGAGTGGCTGTGGGTGGGGAGGGGGCCTCCTGGGGACCTGTCCCCTCCACTCCCAGAACCTAAAGGCTCAATCCCAAGCCCCAGGGTGGGAGACACAGAAAAGGAGCTCCTGGCACTTTAAGGCCGGCTGAGCCTAATTGCCCAGATTCCTCCGGCAGCCAGATAAACAGCGCAGCCGGCTGGCGCCAGCAAGAGGCAAACTGCACATTATCACCCCTTCCTCACCTCCAAGGAGGAGCTCGGAAGAGCAGGGCGGCCAGGCCGGCGGAGGGGCCGCCAGAGGGGCGGGACGGGGGCTTGGAAGCCCAATGTGAAATTGATCTCATTTCAAAGGGATAATGCCAGGCCAAATAAAAGGAAAACTTTCTAGTCCATTCTAATTCCTATAGTCCTGGCCTGGGAACCCTGTGTTTTCCTAGGCAGCCTCCTCCAGTCATTTAGAAGTTCTCTCTCTCACTCTTTCTCTTTCCCTGGCCCAATTTGGATAATAGTAATTTACTGAATATAATTACAGAAAAAAAAAAGTGGTGAAGCAAAGAGCAGGAGATTTATTCCAAAGTTAATGGATACTTTCAGGAGAATGGAGCTCTATAAACACAGGTTAGAACTGTGATTAAAGTATTTCTCCACATTTCCGTCCACATAGGCACCAAGCTCAGTGAACTGGCTTTTCCTGGGACAGAAAGACCCATGACAGGGAGGGAGCACAGGCAGTGGGAAGGCAGAGCTAGAACAGAGAGAGGACCTCACTTTCTGAGACAAGCATGGGAGAGAGGGCAGGGGAGGCAGGTCTGTATCTATCATCTGGAATCTGCTCGTCAGACCTCAAGGATTCTGTCCACCTCCTTCAATTTACAGATGGGAAAAGAAGCCCAAAGAGGGGAACTGGCCTGAATGCTTCAAAGCAAATTATGGATGGAGCAGGGTTTGCTCTGAGCAGCAAGGGTCTGCACTACCCAGAAAAGGCTCTTCTGTCACTGGAGCTCCACGTGGGGGTTAGGAGGCACTGGAGTGACTGGTGCTAGGTGGGTGTCCCTCAGTTGGCCTGCTGGGTGTTCCTGTGCACTCTCTAGCTGTGTGCTGTTCCATGTCTCTCTGTCTGCCCCAGTGCCCAGTCTTCCTCCCAGGGGCCCTGGAAGAAGCAGTCTCCTTATCAGGACTCGCACTGCTGAACTCAAGCTATGCACCCGCCCAGCTCTGAGAGCCAGGCTGGCGGCCAGAAGGCAGGGGTGGGATGGGCAGCAAAGGGCTCCCCTAGTTCTTAGTCCTAGTCCTCACAGCCCAAGCCATCAGGCAGGGGAATGAAGAAAGAGGGTCAACCTGGAGCCTACTGGAAACTGTTCACCGACGACCACCAGTCCTCCCAACAGCCCCCAGGGTGGCTTGAAAGGAGGACCCCTTGGGCTGGTGAAGGGGAAGGAGAATAAATACATCCTGCAATAGTGCCTCCTTCTGGGAGCAGGAAGGGAATCAAGTACCAATGCTTAGTCCAGAATTAGGCATGGAGAATGTTCCTGGAGCCACCCCCACTGACCAATAGGGAGACTAAGAGAGGATACTCATCCAAGGTCAAGCTGTGTTACTGGCCAGGCAGAGCCTAGGACCAAGTTTGCAGTTAAACATCATCCCACTGCAAACTGCCCCTCAAATTGTACCTGCCCAAGTCCACCAAATGCATATCAACACCCAAGCTAACTTCTCATCCAAGGAGTAGGACAACTCACCCATCCTAGGCAAAGGTGGGTCCTATCTGTTGTCTCCAACTTTTTTCCCCCCACTCTTTTCCACCCACACATCTGAGCTTGCCTGGCACTTGACTCTCAGATGGTCCTCTCCTCAACACCCAACTTCCCTTACCCATCCTCCAAAGCCTTATTCCAGGTTAGGGTTCTGGAGCTCCTGGAGGCAACCCTGTCACATACACACCTCACAGTGCTCTGAGAGTTCACACCCCCTAACCTGGCCTTCCCCCTCCTCCCCCAATCTCTGCCCCATTTTCCCTGGAAGATTATATTTCTGAAGGGCAGGAATCCCACTCATATTTCTATTCTCTACTACGGCACCCAGCACAGTGCCTGGCACAGAATAAGTGCTCAACAAATGCTTGTGGGAAAACTGACATGAAAGGAAAATGCCTGCCAGGGCTTTCTAAAATAGCAGAGTGGGCCCCACCAATTATCTCTCACGAGACAGAAATGACCAGGGACAGGGCCACCACAGACAGGGCCTCCTTCTCCAGAAGCAAAGAGGAGACAGGGTGGCAGAGGGGAGGAAGCCATTTCTAAGGGAAGCTGTCAGGAAGAAGAACAAGGGGCACAGAAAGCATGCCATGGGACACAGGTCAGGGACTGCCAAAAACTCCTGAACCGTAACCATGTGGGGAGCAGGGCAGGCAGATCATCGCTGCTTCTCTTCACCATCCCCCACAAGTGAACCACCACTGAGGCACCTTCCTTTCCCTTCCAGCCATTACCCCCAGACATACTTCTAGGCCCACCCTCCCCTTTCACACTGGGAGTCGGGTGACCTGTGATCTGACCCTCTGTGGACCCTCCGGCTCAGACTGGAGAAACTCAGAACCCTCCCACACCCAAACAGCCTATAACAATGACAGTCACACCCCTGCAGAACCCCCAATATCATCATCTAAGATGCATACACCTTGAAGATGCTACAGACTAAAATGGGTGTTCCTGCAAGCTTCTAGCCTGCCAGGAACCGTCCTTGTCCTCACTTCTGCTCCAGCGCCTAGGGCATCCTCAGGTAAGCAGGGCTGGGGATGGGGTGTGTGCAGAAGTCCCAGAAGGAAAACAAAGGAGAGTGCTCAGATGTAATAAAATACCTGGCTTCCTCACCCACTCACAGATGCCCCCAGGACCCTCAACTCTATACAAAAGCTAAACAGAGTTGAGAACGACGATGATGGAGGGCCCTAGCATTTGCCACTCAAGGGATGCTGGCAGCAATCAAGGCAAGAGGGTAGTCTCCACTTTAAAGAGGGATTACCCTGCAAAATTTGCTTTGCTCTAAAGTCTACAAAGGAACAAGTGGGACAATTTACAAACATTTCGACTCTAGCCGGGAACTGTCTACATCCAATTTCACAACTTGTATGGTCTTGGATAGAAAGTGCATACAGTATATAGGCATATGCCCACAAATGTTACAGGCCTGGGCACACACTGGGGGTAAATAGTAGGGGCACGCCAGTCTTTGGCTTCTTGTAGACTTGCCCTCCCCTTTCACTGTCTATGAAGTGGGTGCCTACATTCCGTCCCTGAAGCTGCAGGGACATGTAACCTTTTAAGTCTGCGGGAGCGTTGATGAAGTTGCCATTTGATGTATGTGCCCAGATCCCCACTGCCCGGCAGAGTGAGGCGTTTCCACTGGGAGCTCCCACGCTCAGGGGCACCTGTGGGAGCCCGAGGTGTCTGGGATAACAAGGATATGGAATGGGGCAGGAGGGGGACGCCCCGAGGCCCCCCGCGGGAGCAGTGCTCACCTGGCCCGCAGAGCCGGCTGAAGTGGTAGGGGTTGCAGCACACGGTGGGGCCGTCGGCAGCGGCGGCGAAGCTGTGGCAGCCGCACAGGGGCTTCAGCTCCACGGCGTGCTGCAGGTCTGGCCAGCGAAAGAGGCGGCCGAGCAGCAGCTGCGGCGGCGCGGGCTGGCCGCCCAAGCGGAGGTCGGCGCGCGGCACCAGCACACAGCCGCCCGGCACGCCACCGCGGGACTCCACCGCCTCCAGCAGCGTGTCCAGAGAGCGCTCCTTGAGCCGCTTCAGCAGCGAGTACGTGACCGTCTTGAGTTCCTGCTCCAGCAACAGCAGCCGTGAGCGGGCTTCGCGACTCCGTCCGCCGCCCGTCGGCTCCAGGTCCGCCCCGGCCAGTGGGTCGCCGGCGTCCCGGGGTGCGCCCGTGGCGTCTCGCTCCGAGAAGAGACAGCAAGTCACCGTCTCACAGTCACTTTCGGGCAGCCAGCCCGGGCCTCCTGGCTCCGCCACATCCAGCGGGGAGTCCCCAGCGCCGGCCCCTGGCTCCGACATGGGCCTCGGGAGGCCCCCTGCGCGCCGGCGCCTCCCCGCGCCCTGGGCGCCTCGCTGTCCTACCGCGTCCCGGGGCCGCCGCGGGGCTACCGGGCGGACTTCGAAGCGGCTGCAGCCTCCGCCTTCTCGTGCCCGCGGGGCCGGCTCAGCTCGGCTGCCCAAGCTCCCATCCTCGTCGTCGCCGCCACCGCCGCCGCCGCCGCCGCCGCCGCCGCCGATGCTGCCGCCGCCTTCCTCCCGGTCGGGGACCACACGACTTCGCCAAAGTCGCCGCACCAGCCCCGAGCGTTTGGACCTGAACATACGATATCCTTTGGCGCCAGGGGTGGGGGGGAGGCGGTCTCCGGTTACCGGGGGTCCGTTCCCTCAGCGAGGCGCCGGCTGCGCGGGCCGCAGCCCCACATGAAGCTCCACCGCCGGGCGCCGTGCAGACCGCGCACAGCCTGTCGTCGAAGGGGCGCCGCAGGGCTGCAACATGAGGGAGCTCGCCGGGGCGGGCCGGCAGGGAACACGCGCACGCCGAGTCGCAGTCCGCGCCGGGCCAAAGACTACATGGACCCCGGCAGCCGGGCTGCTCAGCAACTCCAGCCCCGGAGCTCGAGAGGGACCGTGGGCGGCGCGCCGCCAGAAAGTCCCCGCATGGGCCGGTGAGCCTTCAGAAGTTGCGTAGCTGGCCCATGAGCACAAAGCGCTCGGCCGAACTCCCCAAATGTGTCTGGGAATCCCTGTCTGTAAAACCCAAGCGCTTAACTACATGGGCTTTTCCTGCAGCATTCGAAAAGCAGGCTTGTTGATACCCTCGACTTCCTTCTTATTCCCTGCAAAAAGAAAAAAAGAAAATAAAAAGAAAAGAAACCCCACACAAAACCAAAATCCCTGGAATTGCATGCACGAAAGGCCAACTCCGTCTCAAGTCCTAGGCGCTAGATGCACTTGGAGAGAGTTTCTCCCGAACGCGGGTGTCAACACATCAGTGGAGACTGTAAAAATCCCAAAGAGCTGCTGGGAATCCTTAATTAAAAATGCAATCCACCGAGGCAGAGGTCGCAGCCCTCTCCACGCTGCGCTCGGACGCCCGGAGCGCCGCGGCTGCAGAGGTCGTCCCCCCTCCCCCCTTCACAAAAAGTGCCTCCCGGTGGCCCCGCGGTCCCGGCAAGGTCTGGCGAGGCAGCGCCCGGCGGCTCTTTCTCTGTGTTCGGCTCCCTCGCTCGCTCCCCCGCTCGGCTCTCTCTCTTTTTTGTTCTCCTCAAACGCACACTGAGGGCCCCCGGAGGAGCGCCGTGGAGTCATTGGCTGCCTCCCATCATATGCCAGTCTAGACACTTTGGCGGCTCCGCGGCGCTGATTGTTGCGCAAACAAGGTTTCAAGTTTCTTAACTCTTAAAGGAGAACACGTCCCATTGCAGGGCCCGCGGCTCGGAGGGGCCGGCTCCCGGGGCGGGCCAAGCCACGGCCCCCGCCCCGCGCTCGCCCAGACACCCCCGCCCCTAACCTGACAGCGCCCACAGCCCGCTCTTCGGGCTTGCGTTGCGCCGCGGGCACAGATGCGAGAGAGCACACGAGCGCGCGCGCGCGCACACACACAGCACACAGTTACACAAACCACGGGTGGGCGGTGCGAGGGCTCCGCGGACTGAGTCTCGGAGACAAACGGGGCGCTTTGCCTCTCCCTTGGGCACAAACTTACACACACTGCACTTCAGAATTAGTCCAAACTCCTATCCCAGGGAAAGCTAATAAAAATGGGTGTGCGTGTGAGCCTTCCTGGCTTGCATCTCTTGGGAACAGGGGGCGGTTGGTTTGTTGGGGTAGTGGGATCTTCCGTGATGGCACGAGGTCTCCACATCTGCGCAAAGTCAGGGGTATCTCTGCTGGGCGGAACAGGGAGCATGGGACGCTTTGCACATGGAGATTGCAGGATTGCCGGAGGAAGCGAATTGCAGAGAATGGGGTATAGGCAGGGAGTGTCTTCTACTCTCGGGCTCCTCTTAGTCGCCACAGCCCTCCCTCGCGCCAGGCGGGCCGCCAGCCGTCCCGGGCCCCCTCAAGGCCGATGTTTCCTCCTCCCTCTTCCCCAATTTATTCTCTGCACCACGGAAAGGGATGTGGATCGGAGGTCGTGCTTTCTCCAGGGACGTTTCACCACAGAAGTGAGAGTGGGCTTGGGGATGGGGTCCCGCCGGGTTCGGGACAAGCTGGGGGGCGCGGCGGCGGCAGTGGGCTGTCCCGCGCGTAAAGGGTTAAGACCGCTCCTGCCCCTGGAGCCGGCGCGGCGGGGTACCTCCTCGGGCGCGCTAGCTCGTCCGAGGGTGGCAAAAGTTCAAGCTTGTAAAGTCCGGATTGGTCCCGCGCGGAGGGAAAAAAGGCCTGGTTCCCCCTCCCCCCCCAGGCGCGGCGCCGATTGGCCGGGCTGCAGGGCCGGCACCGCCCTCTCCTAGGCGCGCGGCAGCCCCGCCCCCGGCACGGCGCCCCGCCCCTTTCCGGGCAGCAGCCGAAGTCCGTCCCCTCTCTGAATGAAAGAAATTCCGCTACTCCCATTGGCCCGGGGCTGGGCGCCATTCCCCCGCGGGGGACGCAAGGGCTTGGACTCGTGGGTCTCCATCCCGGTTGCCCACGTGTGAGGCTAGCCTTGTGAGTATGTGGCGGTGCAAGTCCTCGTCCCCGAGTTGTGTGTGCACAGGGGGAAGGGCGGTATTTGCCGGAAAAACTCAGAACCATTTGCTGAGCTTTACCTGGAACCAGGTACTGTTCGCGCCGCGCTCTCTGGGAGAGTCAGTGTCCCCGAAAAGAACGTCGGGCTGAGAGGTTTGCCCCACCCTCATCCCCTAGTGCTTCGGCCAAATCAAAATAGTTGTCTTCGCCTAAGTTTCGCGTTTGAAAAATAGGAACGACGATACCTGCCCTGCGTTCTTCACAAAACGATATAGACCCCAGGAGATAGTGCATTTTAAGTGTACAGATCACAAGTGATCAGCAGGATAAATTTTCACAAGTGAACACACCTGTGTAACCGGAAGACATCGTGACCTGCACCCCAGAAGCCTCTCTTCTGGCTCCTTTCAGTCACTTCTCTCCTTAAGGAAATTAATGTATCTTAAAATACAAAGAGAAAGTCAATGTAATGTAAAGTGTTTCCTTTTATCAGAGTATTTGCTGGTTGGCTGTCGATTACAATAATAGCTTGTGTTGTTGAGTCTTTGGGCAAGGCACTGTTACAAGTATTACAAAGATTGTAGTCATTAAGTTCTCACAACAACTCTGATAGGTCCTATTATCTCCATTTTACAGCTGAGGAAACTGAGGCACAGGAACTTGCCCTTTCAATTTGCTATTGAAATGATGATAGTGTTGAAAGTGGTGTATGGGTTTGTGTTGCCATAGCACACCCTTCAAGGACAGCAATTTTTGAAAATGTGGTCCATTGGTACTGCTGAACCAAAGTGTTATGGGCTGAAGCCCTGGACTCCATATAACAGCACTTGGGGATAAGTATGGTTGTTACCACCAGTTTACAGATAAGGATACTGAAGTACAAAGACATTAACTTGCACAAGCTTGTGGTTAGTGGCAGAGGCAGAATTTGAATGCAGCCACTTTGGGGGAAAGAGTATATGTGTGTAATGGGAAGCAAAGAGAATGGGAGCCTGGGCAGGATATAGGTTACCCCACAGGGCTTCCACAAATGCTCGGCACCTACCCCTGGGGGTAACTATGAACTGTGGCTCCTTCTCTTTCATCCCCCACATCTCCCTGAGGTACAATGGCATCTCTATCTGCAGTGTTCCTGGGGGAGTACCTTCAGATGTCTGGCCTGTGTTGGGGCTTCGGCTTCGGCTCTTGCTCACCTAGAAATGTGGTATTGGGGATAATACCAACCAGATGACTGACCCAAGAGTCTGCTAGGCCTGAGTTCAAAACTGATCCTACTTAACTTTTCTTGGCTCTGTAAGCCTTGAGGTTCTCATCTGTGAAATGGGAATAGGAATTTTGCTCAAGGTGGTTGCCAAAATTAGGACAGGAAGACCCAGAGTCATCCCTTTGCGTGGGAAGACTGCTTCTGAGGGGAGATAGTGTCAGGAAGAGAAGGATGGTGTCAGTCCCACTGTCCTGGGATTCCCAGGGCCAATCCAGCAGAGCACCAGCCTGTATTGTGACCACTAGAGGGTGTATGCAGTGGGACCCAGCAAGGCAAGGCCGTGGAGCTACATATAGCTTATATCACTCTGGAAAACAAGCTCCAGTTCCCTGGGGGTGTAGGGAAGGTGAAAGGTGGAGTTTCAGCTGCTGCTCCTCAGGTCTCTGAAACTATGTCACTCACAAAGTTAACTCACAAAGAAGTAACTCTAACCTCTTAGATTCAAACCTCCCCGTTATTCCAATTTTCCCCCAAAGCGCCCAGTGTTTCATCTTTATAGCACTTCTCACAATTCCTAAAGTACACAACTACTTGTCATTCTCCTCTGCCTCTGGAATGTAAGCCCCACGTGGGTATAGGTGGTGAAACTCAGGCACAGGCCACCCACAGCAGCACAAAGGGAGTAGGGTCAGAGCAGGCCATTTGATGCATTCTGTCTGTGCTCTCAAAGAAGCTAATTTGCACATCACAGCACCTGCCTCCATTTCTCCTGTCCCGTCCCCAGCACAACACTTGTCACATAGTGGGTGCTCAATAAATATTTGTCACATGGTAGAACTGCAGTCGCTCTCTTCACCAAGTTCCATGTTCATCATCATTCTGTACCAAACACTTACATACACTATCTCATCAAATCCATCCCCAAAAACCACAATGAAGAAGTTATTCTTACTAGACCTGTTTTTTAGAAAGGAAATGGAGAGGTTAAGTAATCTGTCGCTGGTCACAAAGCTGGTAGGTGTCAGAGTTGGGATTTGAACCCAGGGCTGCTCAAAACGTGGTTCTAAGAAAGAAAACGTGATCCTTTGCCCTGGGAAGTTTCCACCTTAGATGAGAAGATACAAGGCATGAATCAGAAATCATACAAGGCAGAGATTGCTTCTTGGTGGTGGGAAGAGGCAGCTCTAGAGGGCCACTGCTTATGCATCACAGAGGGAGTCTGAGCCACCTCTCTCCCTGTAGTCAGATGGGTTAGCAGGAAGACTATTTCTTCCTAATCTACTTCACAGGAAACTGATGGATAAACCAAGGTCCCACTTATTAATTCTCAGAGAGAATACCTATAAGCCCAACTGCTTAAGTGGTATTGTCTGCCCTTAGGAAGGTAAATCTACTTGGCCAACATGTTCCCAGATGGGGAAGCTGGGACACCCTTGAGTGGTAGACAACCTTTCATATGCTTTGATGACTGCTATGGACCCCTTCTCTCTTGAAAAATGCACGTGAATGGAACTTTGTTCATTCATTTGCCACATATTTATTGAGCTCCTATGGGTGCCAGGCCATGTTCTAGGTGCTAGGGATCGTGCAGTTAGCAAAACACAAAAATTTCTGAGCTCAAGGGAATCTAGTGGGAGGACAGACAGACCATAAACAAAATAATCAGGTATACAGTGTTTTGGAAGGTAAAGCTGCCAAGGTCAAAAATAAAGCAGAGGAGAGAGGAATGCCAAGAGAGGGTAGATGTGGTTCAGAGAAAGTAATCAAGGAAGCCTTCCCAGAGAAGGTGACATTTGGGCAAAATCTTAATGGTAGTTGAGGAACCACTATGACATCTGGGAGAAGAATGTTCTGGGCACAGAAGACAGTAAGAGCAAGGGTCCTAAGGTGGGAGCATGCCTGGCATGTTCCAGGACCATCAAAGAGATAATGAAATGGGAGAAATTCTGGGAGGCAGATTGTAGGTTTATACAGACCATTGCTGAGTTTTTAGCTTGTCATCTGAGTGAGCTGGAAGAGAACCTAGAGGTTCTGATGGGAGCAGGGCCATAATCCACCTTGTTTTAACTGGCTCCCTCTGGTGGCCTTGTGAAGAATAAACTGCAGGGGGCAGGGTGGCAGGGGCCTGGTAGGAGGCTGTTGCTGTGATTCAGGAGAGGCCTGGGGAGAAGTGGTCAGTTTCTGGACATACTTGAAAATAGAACCAGCATGATTTGCTGTTACATATCTGAGAGGGTGAGAGAACATCTGAACAATGTACACGTTATTGACGCTTATTTACTTAAATTTAAAATCAATTCACCATTTGTATTTAGTCTTATCATAAGCAGTAATATCCATGAAGTCACAATGTGCCAGTTATATTTATCACTTTAAAATGAATACATATAATATGTTCATCTGTGTGTCACCTGAAATTATCCTGGAAATGACCAGGATATATGCAATGCTGAGAACATCGGTTTAACCAATTCCTCATCTAACCCACTTTTAGGCATTTTGTTTGTTTATTTATTAGCTTTTTACTACTTTTCCTCAGGGAGTATGATTTTCTTCATCCTGTCTATAATAATGGCCCCTCTCTAAATCGACTGCTGGTTTTACTATTACCACTCCAGGCAGCCTGTGCTTGGGCAATACAGAGCAATAGTTCTTAACTATTACTTAGTTTAATCCAACAGACCTGAGTTCAAAACCTGTTCAGCTATCTCTTAGCTGTGTGGACTTGGACAATTTCTTTTAACTCTGCAACAACCTTCCATAGAGCACTATTATTCTTCCCAGATTATAAATTACAGATGGGGAGCCTGAGGCTTAACTGGTAATAATAATACTGGGAGGTTGTTTTAAAGATTAAAATGCTTAGCGCAGTGTCTGGCATCTAATAAGTGCTTAATAAGTGGTAGTTTTTATTAGTGAAATGAACACAGGGTCCAATATTACCAGTTTAAGCCACTGAACTAACCCTTCAAACCGCTTAATCTCTAGGAAACTCAATTTCCTCATCTATAAAATGGACCTACTTGACTGAGGTGGGAGTAAAAAGGGTAAAGTCCTAACACACTGTGGGACTCAGCAGCTCATTGGGGGTAGTGACCTAGAGAAGGAAGATGGGCTGCGTAAGGGAACCAAGAGAAACTTCCCCTCCCTATTGCAACTGGTCACACTCCCCTAGGCTGCACTTAACCCTCCACTATCTATACAGCCTTTTACAGTGCAGAGCAGAATGGAGTAGAGACGGGGAGCCTGGGGAGATTCTAGGACCAGGAAAGGAGACTGGCTTGCCCAAGATCACAGGCCAAAAGGAGAGAGTGGACCTGAGCCAAGGTTTACTGACTCCCAAGGCTCCTTGTCCGTTAGTGCTTAAGACTTCCTGCCCCCCAGTTGGGCAATGTGTGTAGTGCAGGAGGTAAGAGGGCAGGCACCGGGAGAGGCTCACTCCACTCCACCTTTAGATGTTGTGGTAAGAAGTTGTCTTCTGGACTAGTCATAGTCCAGAAGACAACTTCTTACCACAACATCTAAAACCATGATTTCTCAGTGAGTGCCAAAGGTGGATTGAAAATAGGGCAAATGTCACTTGTAGAGGTCCCTTCCAAGGCCCTGCACCCAACAAAGTATTCTTTCTCTTAAAGATGGCCTCACAAATTGTGTAGCCTCAGGCTGCACCCAGCCTAGACCCATCGATATAGGTGCCAATCTTAGCCCAGAACCTTCCTGGACCCTGAGATAAAGGGACTAGAACATGCCCCTACCAAAGGAGGGATAATGAAGAAGACACAGGACCTACACCAGCAAGCAGTTAGTGGGTTTCTCCAAGGGTGGCTGCAGGCCCCTTGACCTGAAGACCTGGGTACAGTTAACCTGCCCTCCTGGACCATCTCAGACCCACTGACCCAGCTTTTCTGGGTTAAACTAGAAGCTGCATTTTTCATGTACTTCCAAGAGGATTCTCATGTACAGGAACCTTTTCAAGTAAAGACAGGACCCATGTCCTACATCTTGCTTAGGGAGGAGGTTACACAATATACACATATGTCAAAAATCATCATTTACAATGTGTACTTTATGTACCTGACTGAAAAAAGAGAGAGAGAGAGAGAACAAGCCTACCATGTATCTGGAACTTGAGGAAGGAAAATCAGGGAAGGCTGCCTGGAAGAGGGGCTCTTTGAGCTGAGCCTAGACAGGAAGAGAAGCAGGAAATAGGGGAGAGGGAGTTGAGAGGCCCACAGGTAAGAGACTTTTGTAGCCACAGCAGCGAGAAGGCAGGCGAGAATGGAGAGAGGTTGGTTCTGAGGCCTCATCAGGCCACTACCTCATTCCCACCGGAAACAGAGTGTCCTCAGAGGCCCGCAAGCTGCTGTGGTCAGCATAGGTAGCCCATGTAAACTCCCCACTTGCCTCCAAGTGCATCCAGGTCATTCTCCCCAACAAGACAGCATTGTTTAGGGTTCCAATGCTGGGCAAGAAAAACAGAGAGCCCAATTGTCCCTGCCATAATGGGTATATAATTTATAATAATGTCAGCTATTAAAGGATTTTAGTAATTAACTGACAGTGGTGTGCTATTTCACTGCATTTTTGCTTGCTATAATGATCTTGAACTTTGTGAGGCGGTTTTGAACTTGCTCAAAATAAGCCCTGAATACAAAGAAGGGCAAAATCATTCCAAATGAGGGGTAAGAGAGGTTGGACAAAATGAGACTGTTCTCCTCCCAGAAAGAGTGGTGAGCTATACAGAACCAGGGAGATCTGAGATCCACTGTCTTCCCAGGGAACTACACAACCAGTAAAATGCCTGCCAGACCAGAGTGGTGAGTACACCAAGTGAGCTCTTTCATATTGGTGTGTTAAATTGCATTTTTTTTCAACACACCTTGTTTGCATGATACACAGTTAGGAATATTTTTCTCTTTCCCAAAGAAATATGTTTCTGCTCTCATTTTTCTTAAAAGACATGATAATTTGGTATATCTTTTGCTCTTTTGATTTTTAATAGAAACATAGATATAGAAAAAATTTGTCTCCTCTCATTCCACTAAGGAAAAAAAATGCCAGCACAAGCTCAATGATAAATAGAAACTGACACTGAGTGCTGGAGAGGCATTAGGGAGTGGTGGGGTCTGTGGCAAATTGGTGAGCTCAGGCCCAATGTGAGCATATCATCTACTACTCCATTCCAGACAATCAGAACTGCAGACCCCTCCACAGAGAGTGTTAGGTGCCTATGAAACTTCAGTTCTCCCTCTTCCTCTTTAATAGCAGAATGATGATTTGTTTTTAGCTGGGCATGTTATAATCTGGAAATAAGGACTAACTTGGCCTGAGTCTGACATATGACTATCCCTACCCTCTGTTATACTTGGTATAATCATGTGACTATTTCTGGCCAATAAAATATAAGTAGAAGCTTTGTGTAGGAATTGTGGGAAGGCTGCATAAGGAAAGCTGACTCAGCTGGGAGATAGCTTTTATGCCTTCAACTTTTCCTTCTCCTAGAGTATGAATGTAATGGCGGGAGGCCTGGAAGCCATTATGGACCATGAAGCAAACTTTGCAAATGGGAGCTATATGCTGAAGACAACAGGGTAGAAAGAGAGAGGAGCCTAAGTCCCTGATGACTTTTTTAATCCACCACCCCAGGCCTGGGCTGCCTATTTATCTCTTAGATACTTTTATATGAAAAGGAAGCATCTATCTTTGTTAAGCTACTTTTATTTTGCATTTTTTTGTTTTCCTCTGCCCAGCTTAATCCTAATTAATACAACTTGGCTCACCATCACCAGATTGTCCAACCTTTCAAATTTAGCCAGATCATACGGATTTGTAGATGACATATCTTAATGTCATAAATGTTGGAAACCTTACAAAGATATTTAAAATACTGAACAGGCCAAACAAACCATGTCTAAGCTACATTCGGCCCAAGCCCCACTCTGGCCTATACGACCAATGGTTGTTATCAGGGCTGTTGACAAACAACCAGCCCTATCTTTTCTGGAACATAGTAGGATTCTATGTGCTTCTCTAACCCCTTGAACTCAGTGTGTCCATGTGACTTGCTTTGGTCAACGCAATATCAACAGAAGTTGTGTGAAACACTTCAGGGTAGGAGATTTAAGAGCCGGTGCAGGGCAATTGCCATATTCTTTTTCCTGCCTCCGATATAGAAGCATGTCAACATGGAGCTTCCTTCAACTGGATCTTTGACTTTGAAGAACAAAGCACCCTGATAACCCACCGAGTATTGTATAAACAAAAAATAAAGATGGTTGTAAAGCCACTGGGACTTGGGGTTGTTTGTTACTATAGCAACGCCTAGCCTATTCTGATTGATCTGCCATCTGCACCCTGGCTGTTGATCATCGGAATTTTACAAAGCCCTCCTTCAGTCTTTTTCTTTGGCATGAAAATTTTCCGTCATTCTAGCCCTTTTACTCACTTATTCTTTTATTCATTTATCTATCTATCTATCTATTTATTTATTTATTCTTTCATTTATTTATTTATCAAACACATGAAGGGTCCTTCTTTGTGTCAAGTCAAATCACTGCTATCTGGGAACTCACATCCTTCCTTTGATTGGATTGTTTCTCTTTCTGATATCACTTTAGACCCTTTCCAACCTCCTTCACATCCAACCCAGCAGTGGAAAGGGATGAGAGAAGGATTAAGTCCTTTAAAGGAAGCCTCTTAGGGCTAGGATTTGTGTCAGGGTTTGTTTGTTTGTTTTATCTAATTCAACCCTTACTACCTCCAGTAAGAAAACCAAGCCTGAGAGAGGTTAACTAACTTGCCCAAAGTCACACAGTTGGACAGCAGCACACCTAGACTTGAGGCTATTTCTGACAAAGCCTGTGCCACCTGCCTCTATGGAAGTCTCTTTACTGTGGTCAGTGTCACCACCAGAAGCCATCTAGAACTATGGGGCAACCTAGCAGAGGACCTATCTCCCACTCTGACTCTTTCTTTCATCATAACTAGAAAAAGTATTTGAAATTGCACTGAATTTGATGCGGTCAGTGCAAGCCTATGGTCAGCAGAGGAAAACAGGAGGGCCTGGTCTGCAGTCTGTAGGTGCCAAGAATGCTTGCACATGGGCCTAGAGATGGTGAATGGCAGCCGTATCCATTAGGAAGCTTTGGGCTGCAAGTAATCTGACTCAAAGTGGTTCAAACATTATGAACCTTTATTATTTCATGAAAAAAAAAAAAACTTGGAGGTAGGACAGTTCTCAGATATATTCCACAAAGAAATTGGGGACATAGTTCTTTTGTTTGTTTGTTTGTTTGTTTTTCATCTCTTTGCTTATTCATCCTCAATGGGTCAGTTTTGCCTTAGGCTATTTTCACTTAACAGTTGCAAAATGGCTGCTGCAGGTCCAGGTATCACATCACACACAATAAAGAACATCTCTTCTGCTGTCTCCTTCATAAGAGTATAAAACCTTTCCCAGAAACTCCCTAGCAGATTTACCCTCAAATCTCATTTGCCAGGATGGGGGGGGTCATTGATTAACTTAATCTTGAAAGTTGTCATTTGTTAGGGGGCTGGATATCTTTTATTCATCCCTCCCCTTCTCTGTGTCCTGTGAGGCTGATGTGCATGGGCTGCATCGACAGGCAACCTTGCTCTCTGACTTCAGGCTGGACACCAGAAAATTCTCTCAGAATAGGGAGAAGTCAGGGCATTTATTCCTCTATGTCTTCCTTGTTAGGTTGCCATGGGTTATCTGCATCTTCTACCAAAGGCCACGGCTCCTATAAGGCAGCCTTCTCCATACCATATCCTCTCCTGGTTCTAGTTTCTATTCCCTCCTGTGGGACCTCCTCAGACCTAGAGGGTGATATCACCTCACCATTGCTAGTCCCACACTATTTCACCATCCCTCCTGCAATGCCCAAACCCATCACACACCTTTGTAAGTAGTCCTTTATTCACTCCTCTTAATTGCCCAATCTGAATGTGCTATTCTCTACCCTTCCCCAGACCTGACTGATACACCAGGCTGGGGATAAAGCTCCCTTTGCAGTCTTGAATCACTGTCTCCTGGGCCTCTTCCCAGAAGGTTTCTTTGCACTTAACCCTCAGTCTGTCCCAAATACCATGCATCTCCCTACCTCCTTAGATGCTGACTTACCCATCTCTGTCAACGATACCACTAACCATTTAGCCTCAAAATGATCAAAATTTAAGTGTCAGCTTCTGTCTCCCACTGCCCTGTCCTCAACTCAATCCAGAACAAGTCCCACTGATTCCACCTCTACTCTCTGTCTCCCATTCCTCAACCCTTATCCAGTTTCAGGCCTCTGTCACTGTTTATCTGCCTCATGGCAGTAGCCTCCTAAATAATCTTCCCTCTGCTGCCTCTGATTCATGATACTCCCTGCTACCACAAGAAACTTCCTTAACCGCAGCTCTGATCATGATTTTATTCTCCTGTTCAAAATCCTACTCCTATTTCCTGAAAATTAAACTCCAAATGCCTTAATCCGACATCAAAACCCTTCACATTAAGGTCTCTACACTGCTTCCCAGGCTCAGTTACTACTGCACGTATAACACTCTGGCTATGCTGGTTATGTCAGCTATTTCTGGATTAAAAAAAAAAATCACCCCACATCTCAGTAGCTTTAAACAACAACTTATAGTATTGCTAACAAGTCTAAGGTCAGCCAGAAGTTCTGCTGATCTGGGCCAGGCTCAGCTGATCTTGGCTTGGCTCACTCATATGTCTGCAAGCAGCTAACAGCTTGGCTGGGTTTGGCTGGTCTAGGATGGCCTCATTCACATGTCTAGTGGTTGTCTGGCTGTTAGCTGGATGAAAGAAAGTGACTGGGACTCATGTCATTCATCATCCAGCAGACTAGTCTGGTGATGTATTAGTTATCTATTGCTGCATAACAAATTACAGAGCTAAGAACAAGCTTTTATTTTCTCACAGTTTCTGTGGGTCAGGAATCCAAGTGCCATTTAGCTGGATATCTTTGGGTCGGGGCCTCTACAAGACTACAGTCAAGGAAATAACTAGGGCTTCAGTCATCTCAAGGCTCAAATAGGGGAAGATCTTGCTTCTAAAGCTCACTCATGTGGTTTTTGGCAGGGCTCAGGTTTTCACTGGTTGTTGACAAGAAGCACCATATCCCTGCCACCGCTGGCTTCTTATGACATGGCAGCTAGAGTCCCTCAAAGTTTGCCAGCAAGAGAGCAAGAAAGGGAGAGCAAAATGGAAGTTACAAAGTCTTTTCGTGACCTAATATCAGAAGTGCCAGCCCATGTCTTTTGTTGTATTCTAGTCATTGGAAGCAAGGCACTAGGTCCAGCCAATACTAGGTGGGAGGAGGTGACAAAGGACATTAATCCTAGGAAGTAAGGCTCATCAGAGCCATTTTAAAGGCTTTCTGTCATGCCAGAGCTTGTTCATATATCGGTGACAAGGTTATAAGAACAGCAGGAATAAGTGCAGAAGCGCGCAATGCCTCTTGAGGCCCAGCTGTGGAACTTGTAGGTTGTGTGGTCAAAGCAAGTCATAGGACCAAGTGCAAATTCAAGGGATGGGGAAATAGACTCTCTCTCTTGACTGGAAAAGCTCCCTAGTTACATTGCAAAAGGAACACTGGCAAGAGTGGAGAATCATGTCTATATTTTGTAAAGAACCACACAGGTTTTCCCTCAGTCCCTCAAAATGCCTTATGCTTTCTAGCCTAAGGGGCCTTTAGGTGCACAGTTTCCTCTTCATGTGTATCCCAGCCCCCACCTCTACCTGTTACCAGTCTCACACCCTATATTAGTTTCCTTTTGCTGTTATAACAAATTACCACAAACTTAATGGCTTAAAACAACTGAAATTGTATTACCTTATAGTTCTGGAAGTCTAAAGTTCAAAATGGGTATCACTGGACTAAAATGAAAGTACTGGTAACACTGCATACCTTTCTGAAGACTCTGGGGAGAATCCATTTCCTTCCCTTTTCCAGCTTCTAGAGGCAGCCCACATTTCTTGACTTATGGCCCCTTCGTCCATCTTCAAAGTCAGGAATAACTGACTGGTGGATTCCTTCTCACTCACATCACTCTGACACTGACTCTCTCATCCTCCTTCTTCCACTTCTAAGGATGCTTGTGATTACATTGGGCCCACCTCGATAATACAGGATAATCTCCCATCTCAAGGTCAGCTGATTATCAACCTTAATTCCCCTTTAGCATGCAACCTAACACAGTCACAGGGACTAGGGACTAAGACATGGACATCTCGAAAGGTGGGCATTATTCTGTCAACCACAGCCCTACTCCCATCCCCATGAACAATGATGGCAGCAGCATTTATTGAGCGCTTATTATATGCTTGTCAGAATGCCCATTGTTCCTTTCCCTGAATGATATGATCTATTCTTTACAACCTAATGAGAAGGTTTTATTAGTATTCTCATTTTGCAAACTCACAAGAGTTAAGCAATTCTCTAAGGCCACCCAGCAAGTTATGGGTTTTGCAATTTGAACTCAAGTCTGTCCAACAATGAAGCCATCCAAACCCTAGATATCACCCAACCTCTGTGCCCCCAAAGCTGAGTGATTGAGACTCTCTTTTAAGAAATACACTTCTGAAGTCTCCATTTTGGCAAGCCACCTCCCCAACTCAGCTGGTTAAGTAATTGTTGTGATTTGTTAATGAAAATCTACCTTGTGCCAGTCTCTTCCCATACATCTCTCACAGCCATAGCTGAGGCTGGTGCTATTTCCGCTTTTCAGAAGAAACTGAGGCTCAGAGAGGGGAGGGTCAGCCTCAGAGCTTATTAGCATCAGTGCTAGGAATTGAATCCAAGCTGAATTCCAAAGCCTGTTCTTCCCCTTGGTTCAGCTGCCTCTGCAGTTATAAGCAAAGTAGACACATATATATCATCATCTAACTTTAAGTTGGCAATGTAGCATAATGGTTAAGATGAAGATTTTTGGAGTCTTATTGCTGAGGTTCATGTCCCAGCCGTCCCATTTTCTGTCTGTATGATTTAGGCAAGTTACTTAACCTGTGGCTGCCTCAATTTCTTCACCTGTAAAATGGATATAATGACTAATGGTTGGGAGGAGGGAGAGGGAAGGTAGATGAGGGGGGAAATTTTTAAATCATTTATTCAATTAAAACATTAATTAATTAAATAATAAAAAATAAATTAAAAAGAAAAGATTTTTAAAAATTTTTTTAAATGTATATAATGATATCACTTACCTCAGAAGGACTATAGTGAAGATTAAATGAGCTAGTATATCTAAAGTGCTTTGGCAGTCATTGCCACATGGTAAGCACTCTGTAAATGTTAGCTATTACTGTGGGTTGGCCTGGTCAGCTGAGGGTCATTCAGGGCCCCTGCTCTTTGTCTGGCTATGGCATTGGCCTGTGCTCCAGCCTTGCTAGGCATCTCTCTTGCATGAAACTTAAATAGACTGCCTAAATGGAAGGTTATCTAGAAGTGCAAAAAAGATAAATATTGAGAAAATGCTTTGTAAACTCTAGAGTGAAGTGCCCATGTTGGCCATTAATGACCTTTATGAATGCTTAACAGTCAATTCGGAAAACCATAAACCCCTTAGAGGACCCAGTGCCGGCCTTCTCAGTGTGGGCCCCAGGGAAACCAAGGGCCAGCAGCTGTCATATTTCCTCCTCCTCTCGCATCTCCACCCCCGCCCTCCACCCCATCCATCCTGGGGTGGCGTGGCTGCAGGAATGCGATGGTATCTCAGCAAACAGACAGTTTGTTCCCAGAGGAGACTGGACCGCCCCCAGGAGGCCCCACTCTTCCAGCCACAGTAAACACAAGGGTCTGTCCTCTTTATCAGCTTGGCTCAGCAGCAGCGGAGACAGTCTGCCCGCTGGAGAGTCTCTGTGTAGAGATAAGCCGCTGGGCCCCTTGTTGGCTGCCCTCCTGGGGCTGCATCTGAGCTACTCCGGAATAGGAATCTCGGGGCAGGCCTGGCTTGGAGCCTAAACACCTCATCCAAGGGCTGGGGGGCTGAGGGTGAAGGCTGGCTGTTTGTGCTCTGAGAATGTTGGCCATTCTGCTGAAATAAGCTAAGGCCCAGAGTTGTGCCAAGGGGCCAGAGTGCACAGTCTGAAAAGCCTGGAGCTGCTCTCAAAGACTTGTGAATCCTTTAATTACATTGCTTTGCAAGACATCTTTATCATCATCATCTTTACAGACCATATATATTGATGATCATTTTCCTTTCAATATTTTTCAATTTGTACTCCATTCAATGAATTAATGCACATAGAGCATTTAGCACTAGGCCTGGTCAGTGAAAGTTAGCTTGCAGTAGGCACAGCGTAGTAGTATCTGTCATCATTCTAGTGGTGCAGGCAAGCCCCAGTTCCTTAAAATGATAACAGCGAACTTCTGTGTGGGAGGGTAGGGCCCATTATGTCCTCAGTTTCTCAACTGACTGGAGGAAGGGAATACTGGAGTGCAGTGTTTTCATTTGACAGAGGAGGAAACTGAAGACCACAGAGAGATGAAGTATTCTGCCCAAGGCTGCACAACCAAGACATGTACAGCTGGGACAAGCCCCTAGCCTTCAGACTCAAAGACGGATGCATCCTTTTCCACCTTGGCCACTGCATGCCCTCAGCCAATCACTAAGGAGCTTGGGCTGGGTCACTGGTCCATGTCCTGGATCTTCTCAGGGGTTAGGCAGGGGCAGATTAAGATCCCAAGGGTTGGGAATTAGCTACCAGCTCCTTCACAGAACCCTAGAAAATAGCAGTGAATGGAACTCCAAAATAACCAGTGGCAAGCCCGCAGGAGGAGCACTTGGCTGGGAGTCCGACAGCCCTGGGCTCCTGTCCCAACTCCGCTGTTTTTAAGCTGGTTATCTAGGGCTGGGCATTTACTCTCTCTGGGCTTGGTCCCAAGATCTTTATTTTCTTATCTGTAAAATGTCACCTCCTCTGACTTGGCTACCTTCTCTGAGAGTTGCTGGGTGAATTAAATGAAATAGTACATGTTGAAACCCCCTGGTTTGGAGCTTCTGAGTAAACCTTCCTCTCCTCCTGAATGGCTAATTTTCAAACCCCTGACCATCATTCAGTGCCCAGCTCATAAGCCTCCTCTTCCAGGAAGCCCTCTCTGGTCTCCCAGCTGGGTACAAGTGTACCTCCCTGAAGCTGGCACATCTCTTTGGAAGTACATTCTCTTCACACGGGGTCAAAGTTCAAGACTGATTCCTCGTTGCATCCCCAGATCCCAGTATAGAGTCCAGCGCACATTAAATGATTAATAAAGTGAATGAGTAAACGAATGAACTACCAAAGTGAAATAGCCACTCTATTCACCTTGTCTGTCTACAAGACTTAGAAAACATAGCTCTTCTTCCCCTTTGGGCACCTAGCACTGGTAAAGACCCCTGAGTGGCAATTCCTTCTGAATATAGAACTTCCTTGCTTTACCACCTCCTACTCTCAGCTCCAGATCCTTGTGTGTTCCCTGGGACCCTGAAGATTCTACCTTGCTTGACCTGGCCTTTGAGGCTCTTTCCAGCCAGACTTGGGTGTGTCCTCAGCCTCTTCTCTGACCCCTGGTCCCAAAAGTGCCCTCTGAACCTTGCTATCTGTTCTCTAAACCTCACAGAAACATCTCTGTTCAGCCACCACCATCACAGGGACTTCTGCCGGCTTCTCCCTCCTAAATGCCCCACCACCACCATGCACACACACACCACAGGTACTCTTTCCCAGCCAGGGACCTTAAGGTAGTCTTTGGTTCTCATGAATGGGTCCGCAATCACTTACCCCAAAAGAGCAACAAGGCCACTGAATCTCCCTCCCTCATATCAACAGTCTCTGATTCTCAGAGTATCAGAGGGAAGGGATAACCACTGAAGTGGAATTTCAGAGAGAATGTTCCCCCAAATGTCTCAGGTTTTCTTTAGACCACATCCTCCTCCCTGCTTACTGGACTTTTCCTCCCTCCATATCTCATTCAGATCCTACATCATGGGGTACCCCTCCAGCCCACTACTGCAGCCACGGACCTCTGGCCATCTCCCCAGGCATGGCCATGGCCTTCCATTTGCCCCTGGACCTTATCACCACCATATGTGCAAATATTTACTCAGTGTCTACTCTGTGCCAGGTACTATTCTAGGCACTAGGGACACAGTAGTGAACATAACAGACATGGTCCCTACCTCATGGAGCTTTCATTCTAATGAAGGAAAATGAGGGAAACAGACAAGCAAATATATAGCATTTTAAGTTAATTTTATTATAGGTTAACTACTATCATTTAAACTAGGGGCTTTGGCCTAAATTAAAGCAGGGATGTTTAGGATTATGGAGTAGAGCTGCTATTTATTATTATGGAGTGGTTAAGTAGGCCTCTTTGAGAAGGTGGCATTTGTTCAGAGTTGAAGGAAGCAAGGGGGTGGGCCTTGAGGATCTGGGGGAACAGCATTCCAAGCAGAGGGAACAGCCAGTGCACAGGCTCTCATTTCAATCCATAGTCCCTTCTCTGTGGACTTATTTTTCATTCCTTTATTTGGCTCTTAGCAGAATTCTAGCGTGTTAGAGGAAGTTGCTCACTTGGCCACCTGTCCTGCTGCACCAGGAGCTTCTAGGGGAGAGGTCCCTGTAATGGTCAGCTTTGTAGTCTCCCCACACCCCACCCTGACATGTCCAAACACATACACACCCAGACCTACACATACACACCCACACTTGTACAGAGACCCACATGCTATGGACAATAGAGAGAACTCAGTTATTGTCTACTGAAATGAACTGAATGAAGAGTAAATAATAATTAAGTGTACCCAGCCCTGTCTAGTTTACAAAGCTCTCCCTTGTGCCTACTCTTTGAGCTTGAGAACTGGGTGGTTATTAAAGTGAGGTTCAGAGAGACCAAGGTAAGAGGACTTGTAATTGGTATTTACAACACTGGAACCCAATTCTTCTGATTACCATCCGATATATGTTTTCATTTCAAAAAAAAAAAAAAAAAGTAGGTCAGATATGAACATAGTACAAAATTCAAAATGTCTATAGAGGTAAATGTCCCTTCTCCCCCACCTCCAACCCTTCCCCAGGCACCCATCTCTCTCTCCCTGGAGTCTGGCACAGTTTATTTCCAACTTACTTAAATGGAGACTTAGACTACCCTCACTCTGTGAAGAGAATCTGCTTTGCAAATACATCTGTCTGACAGGATGAAAACAGGCTGGGAGCCCCAGCTCTGGATGCACTTTCTCTTTGTTCCTAGAACCTAGCCTGTCTGGGGCCAGGCTTGGCATCCACTTGGTTTCCCCAAAACCACAAGCCTCTCGTATCTATGACATGGCCACTCCCTGTCCTACATCATAGTCCCTGGGGAATAGCCAGTCATCATGAGGAACCTATTGTCCTCAGAAGAGATAGGGACAAAGAGAGAAGGGGAAAAGTTCAAAGGGGCTTGGGAGGGGGAAGCTGGGCAACTGGAGGAAGTCACTCTGTGCTAAGGTGTCTTTCAAATGAGGACCCCATTTAATGACCTTTGGATTCTTACCCAGCAGTATCACAGCTGATGAACTGTGAGTTCTCCATGAAGAGAATTGTGCAGAAGTCTCTGGGTAACTACAGATCACATCCAGCACAGTGCCCCAAAAACACTCAACTACAACTGTGTGTTGACTACCTTGCCTTTAATAGGAGCAGATGAAAATGAGTCAGCCATGGGTCTGCTGTCAGGGAAGGATATGGACACATGGACACACACACACACACACACACACACACACACTCTACTGGAATGGTGCTCAGGGAGCCTTGGGAACCCAAAGGATGGTGCTCCTTTGGAGTGAGTGAAGGAGAGAAAAGAATAGCCAGGACCATGGGCAGAGGGGTGACATATGCAAAGAGCAAGATTGCTTAAGAAATGTTAAGGGGAACTTTAGTCTTGGGAAGCAGAGACCAAACAGGAAGAATCAGTGGGGGTCAGAGTGAAGGGCCTGAATGTTCAAGGGGGTATGTTTGACCTTAACTTATAGGTGGAGGTTTTTGTGCAGGGTTATTGCAGGATCCAATCTGTGTTTTATTTGGATCTTTCACAGACTGTAAGCACAAGAGAAAATTGGTCAGAGGCAGGAAATTCTGGAGGCTTCCAGGGCACAGGGTATAAAGGCCTGACTAAAGTCAGAGAGAATATGCCTATAGCAATGCTACCCTAAACGAAGCAGGGTTGGACCTGGTTAGTACTTGGATGGGAGACCACCTAGGAAATCCAGGTGCATTAAAAATAAAAAATAAAAAAAAATAAAGGATTGTAAGCTGACAAGTTCCTTGCCAAAATCTGTGAGGTCGGCCAAGGGTTGCCTTGCAATAAATAAATAAAATAATAATAAAGTCGGAGAAAATGTATTCATAGTACTTATTTCTTAAATAGGGTGATGAGGACAGTGATTTTGTTCCTTTTTATGTATCGGATAGTTCATAATGAGAAAGAAATTTGAAAAGAAATGTCTGTGAACATACGTTCCAAGGTGAAGATAATAATAATAGTTAATACTGAGACTTATTACGCACTTAAAAATAGTACTTAATAGGAACTATTCCTAGTCTTTACAAGTATACATTATTTAATCCTCACAACACTGTGAGGTAGGTACTTTACTCCCAAATTACAGATGAGGTCAATGAAGCACAGAGAAGTTGAGTTATCTTGCCCATCATCACCCAGTCAGTAGGCTGGAAAGCTGGGACTTGGGGTTGTGCTCTTAACCAGGACTTGTACTGCAACGTGGGTCCTGTTCACTACTGCATCCCCAGCACTTGGCACACGCGAAACTTACAGTAAGTTTTCAATAAATGAAGCCCAGAGAGGTTTAGCAAGTTCCCTTAGGTTACACAGCCCTTCAAGATTAGGGAGCCACATTGGCCAGTTCCTGTTCCAGTGCTCCTTCCCCAACCTGGCCGCACCCTTTCTCCCTCTCCTGTTCCTCTCACTGTCTCCATTCCCGGCTGTTCCCAGTCACTATGCCAGCAACGGGAACCTGACTCAGGCAGACCGGAGCCAGGCTGCCGGCCCACACGCGGGCCGCATCGGCGGAAGACAATATGCTGCGGGGAGGCGGGATTGGCACACGGGGTGCGGCTAGATTGGGCGGAGCCTTGATGGGGCGGGGCTAGGAGCGGCTGCCGACACACGCAGAAGCAACTGACCTAGTGTTTGCTTGATTTCCTTGTCTGTTGCAGGCTTTGAGAGACCCGGCTCTTGGGAGCCTGTTTTCCAACCAAAACGGCAGTGCCCTCGCAAGGGCGTAGGCCAGGTGGACTTGGGAGGAGGTCCAAGGAGCTTTCCTCGTGGGGGGCACCAGATGCCATGGTGACTCAGACCCAGGATTCTAGGCTCAAGGCCTGGAAACGTCTCCTACTATGGTCATCGCTTTCCGGGCTTCAGTTTTCTTGTTTGTAAAATATGGCAGTTGCTGTATCTTTCCACTACTAGTGCCTGGAGGGCTTCAGGAGGTGCCCACCCCCCACCCCGACTCTTTTCCTCTAGCAAAGCTTGACTGGTTTTCCAATTGTAATAGTACTTAACAGACCAGCGTTTGCAGGATCCCCTGAGAACTTGTCAGAAATGCAAATTCTTGGGCTCCATCTCAGACTCACTGAATTAGGAACTCTAGGGGCAGCATCCAGCAATTGGGTTTAACCAGACCTCCAGGTGATTACGATGTGGGATCAAATTTGAAAGCTATTGTTCTCGCCTCTAATTTCTGGCCTAAAGCACAGCTGCCATCTTTCTTGTGCTCAAGATATCATCAGTGGCTCCCTACTGTGATAGAACCAAGCCCAAGCCCTTCTCCTGCCATCCAAGGCCTTTCATAACTTAACTTCCCTTTTCACTCCACCCCACCCCCAGCCAGCCTCTATGACTCTTCCGGAGTCTAGACAGCTAAGTAACTTGTCTTCCACGAACCATATTCTGCACGTATTTCCAGCCCTTGTTAATGCTGTTCCCTGTGCCTGGAATGCCCTTTCTTTTGATCAAACTTCAAGTTTCTCTCTTTCAGGAAACCTTCCCAAAATGCTCAATTCTTGATGCTTCCATCCTGGGAGTCCTTAGCATTTGCACTCCTGCCCAGGTCTAAGCGTTGTTTGGGGCTTGGTTTTGTTATGTGCTAAATCGTGTCCCCTAAAAACTCACTGTTGAAGCCCCAACCCCTAGTATCAAAGAATGTGACTCTATTCAGAAACAGGGCCTTTAAAGAGGTCATTAAGTTAAAATGAGGCTGTTAGTGTGAGCTCTAATCATTCTGATTAGTATCCTTATAAAGGAGGAAATCTGCACACACACAGACACAAGGGATGCGTACCCACAAAGAAAATGCAAAAAGGCAGCAAGAAGGAGGCTGTCTGTAAACCAAAGAGAGGAAACAACCCCCTGGCACCTTGACTTGGGACTTCCAGCCTCTAGAACTCTGAGAAAATAAATTTCTGTTGTTCAAGCCAGTCTGTGGTATTTTGTTATGACAGCCCTAGTAGACAATATAGATTTCCAGGGTTAATTGTATTTTTCCTGAGATCTCTCCCTCCCCTTTCTAAATGTCACTCTTCCTTAGGCCACTGTGGCAGTCTCTGCCATTGCTCCCTAGCATGACCCTGGGGCCTGAACAACAGTCATTTATCAGATGGGGATGCCCAGCTCTCTTAGGATAGGAGTGGATAGACTCAAGCAAAGGCAGATGGGCACTGTCTACTCCCTCATGTTTCAGCCTTGCAAATAAATGGTTTCTCTCTGAGGAACAGTGGGATTGGCATTAAAGGGGAAGAATAAGTCATTTCCAGTTAATGGATTCCACCTCCCTCATTCCCACCTTCCTCATCCCTCTTTTCTCAACTCAAGTCGCACTATGATACAAGCAACCTCAGCTGAAAGGACCCACCTAGGAAACTATAAGCCCTAGAATACAGAGACATGAAAACCATGGCTCCAGACTTGGCCCCTAACCTGCTATGTGGCTTAATCTCGTCTCTTTCTGGGCTCCGGATTTCTCTGTGAAAGGAAGAGCCTGGATGAGCAGATGCCAAGCAGGTCTAGGTAAAGGGGAGAGGCTCCAAATGATCATAGCAGAATGTGGGGTTGGAGGCAGGCCAATCGGGTTGGAGGAAAAAAAAAAAAGAAGCTGGGCTATGGAGATCCTGGAAAATCACACCAAGAAGTAGGAGTTACGGAGCTAGGCAGTGGGGAGCCAGAGCGGGCTTCTGAGCTATGGAGGGGGCACACGCATGTGGACGATGACTGGTTATACACAGGGGTACAGGAAGCTGCTTCAGCCTACCACACCCTTGCCTTCCTAGTTCCATCCCTTGCCTCACTCCCCATGTTTACTCCTAACCTCCCTGGAACATTCCGAGCCCTATCCCGTCTGACTGCTTTACCCTTGCTATTTTCTTTGCTAGAAAAGAGGGAGAAGCAGACCTTGCTAGCCCTTGCTAATGTGCCAGGCACTGTGCAAGCACTTCGCATATGTTTACTCATTTAATCCTCTCCACAACCCTATAGGTGGATACTATTATTACCCCTATTGTGCAGATGAGCAAGCTAAGGCATAGAGAGAAATGACAGAGTCATGAAAACCTCATAATAGTGGAAGAACTAAGGTTCAGCTCTTCCCTATGTGAATGGCTTGCCCCTCCCTTCACTATCCAGCATAAGACCCCTCACCATGCACACCTCCCGCCACCCCTTACCATCCGTGCTTTTCATTAGAGCTTGGTGTCCCCCTGACATTTCGCTTTTTCATTTTTGGTTTCTGTTATCTGAGTTGTCCATCAGGTTGTGAACTCTGCGAAGGCAAGATTTTCTCTTGTTTACATCCGTATCCCTAGTTTCCAGCACAGGGCCTGGCACACAGTAGGAGCTCAATAAAGTTTGTTGAATGATTGACTAAAGGAACAAGAATGTGGATGTGAGATGGGAAAACAGCCCAAGCCTCACTGGACCTCTATCCTTTCCTAACCCCAAAGCCCAAGAGAAAAGATACCCCTCCTGCTTTGTGCTCCCTATCCCATCCCTGTACTTATTAGCCCAGCCAAGTGTGTCTCCCCACTAAATTGTTCACCACCTAATGACAGCAACTATGTCACGGTCATCTTAATACAAAATATACTAATTATAACACAATTTTGAGCATTTGTTATGTGTCAGGCACTGTTCTAGGCATTTTACATGAACCCATTTACTCTTTCCAACAATATTGTGAGGCATATACAACTATCTCCATTTTACAGATTAGGAAACTGAGGCACAATTAGGTTAAGTATCTTGCCCACAGTCATAAATCTAGCAAAGGGCAAAACCAGGATTTGAATTCAGGCCCTCCAGATTGCAGTCAGTGCTTTGTTTCCCCATTGGAGCCCTGGGTGGGACTGAGGCCTGGATTGAACTCTGGCTTCCTCATGGGCTGGCCAGCATCTCTCTTCCTGACTACAAACACGGGCCTGCAGGGCCTCGGGGCCAGACACAGAGCCTCGGTGGACCCGAAGCCTGACATACACAGGCCGTGCCTCTGAATCTACTGGGGTTTCCAGTGTAGGGGAGAGAGCTGGTAGGGCAGCAGCTTCTGGGCTATACTAGTTTCTTGTAGCTGCTACAGACTTGGTGGCTTAAAATAACACAAATTTATTATCTTACAGTTCTGTAAGTCAGAAGTCAGACACGGGTCTCTAAAATCAAGGTGTCAGCAGGGTACGTGAGGAGTGAATTCGTTCCCTTGCCTGTTCCAGCTTTTAGTGGCCTCCTGCATTCCTGGGCTCCTGGCCTCTTCCTCAATTTTCAAAAACAGCGGTTGTGGATCCAGTGCCTCACACTGCCATCACTCTAACTCTGCTTCCTTCCTCATCTCCGCTTCTCTAGTCCCCTTCTTCTGCCTCCCTCTTCCACTTTTACAAACTCTTGTGATTACATTGGCCCCATCCAAACCATTGAGAATAATCTTCCCACCTTAAGGTCAGCTGATAGTAACCTTCGATCCATCTCCAAACTTACTTCCCCATTTCTATGTAAGCTAACAGAATCTGGGCATTAGGAGGTAGACATCTTGGGAAGAGGGACATGATTCTGCTTACCACACAAGTATTTCTCAGATTGTTCCTCAACCCTCTTCAGCCCTAACTATCTGTGAAATCACTGGAGCAGCCCCAAAGACCTGCTCAATAGGGACAGCCCGGATCCCAGTTCCCTCAAGGTCTCCTTTGTTGGGGCAGGTTCTGGGCACTGGCCTCCCTCAGAGAAGCCTCTCACAACCTACAAGGAAGAATATACATGGAGGGCAGCCAAGGACTTGCAACTGACCACTTGGGAAGAAGAGATTGGCCCCCTCAGAGCATTTTCGCCTGTTATCAATATCTTACTAATCCTGAGCAGGAGGCCATGAAGAGACAGATTCTCATCACCATTTTAAAGGACAGGAAAGTGAGGCTTGAAGAAATGAGGTCACTTGCCCAACATCTTGATGAAGCTTACATGCACGTGCTCTGAATCATGGGCTCATTTTCCTGCAACCTTGTTTCTCACAGTGAGGGATTTGCATTGAACAAGGTAGCCAGGATCCTGGAACTCAGAGAAAAATAACCCATGCCCCTTCTTGCCCCATGGTAATGCTTTATTGAGCAAAAGTTATCTAAAATATTCCTTCTTTATTAAAATAGCACAAATACTATAAAGTGCAAAAGCTGTTTGAATTAAAAAAGAAAAAAAGCCTGAGACCTAAGAGAACATGGGGGAGGGGATTACATGTACCATATATGTTCATCTTAGAGGTACATTTTTCCATCCCCCCATCTTGAAGGACATTTCAAAGCTAAGGTACCACAGCACCAAAACAGCACTGTAGGCACATATATGTGTATGTGCGCACACACACACACACACACACACACACGCGCGCGCACACACACACATTACCATTCTCCCCAGAGACCCAGAAAAACCCATGGTCCAGCTGCAGCTGACTCAGTTCTTCCTTTCCAATATGCTTGGTTTTCCCCCCTTACTTGACTGCACTAGCCAGAAACTCTAGTTCAACATTGAATAGAAATAATGAGAGTGGACCTGATATTAAGGAGGAAACATTCAGTCTTTTACCAGTAAGATGTTAGCTGTGGATTTTTCATAGATGCCCTTAATCAAGCTGACAAGTTTCCTTCTATGCCTAATTTATCAAGAATTTTTATCAGGAATGAATGTCAGATTTTGTCAAATGCTTTGTCTGCCCTTACTGAAATGATCACATGGTTTTTCACTTCTAGTCTGTTAATGTGGTGCATTACATTGATTATTTGAATAGTACACTAACTTTGCATTCCTGGGATAAACCACATTTGATGTGAAACATTATCCTTTTCATATATTGCTAAGTTCAATTCACTAAAATTTTGCTATTAATTTTAGCATCTACGTACATGAGAGATATTGGCCTGTAATTTTCTTTTCTTGTAATATCTTTGAATGGTTTTGGTATGAAAGTAATCCCAGCCTAATAGAATGGATTAGGAAGTATGATCTCATTTCTAATTTTCCAGAAGATTTTGGGCATAATGGTATGCTTTCTTCCTTAAATGTCTGGTAGAATTCTTCGGTGAATCCATCTGGGCTTAGAGTTTTCTTTGTGGGGAGATTTTTCACTATAGATTTAATGTCTTTAATAGACATTAGGCTATTCAGGTTATCTATTTCTTCTTCAGTGAGTATGGAAGTTTGAGTCTTTCAAGGAATTGTCCACTTTATCTAAATCATCAAGTGTATTTGCACATCTTGTATGTAACATTCTGTTATTATTCTAATAGCCATAGACTCTGCATTGATAATTTTTAACCTATATTTTTTTTGTTTTTATTCCAGTAGTTTTTGTTCCGATCTTTATTATTTTTCTTCTACTACTTACTCTGGGTTTCATTGCTCTTCTAATTCTTTAAGGTAAACACTGAGGTAACAGATTGAGGGTATTGTTTAATACAGGCAGTTGAGTGTTATAATTATTCCTCTACATACTGTTTTAGATGCATCCCACGAATTTGGATATGTTTTATTTTAATTTACATTCAGTTACAAATACTTTTTAATTTACCTTTAATTTCTTCTTTGGCATATAATTTATTTAAAAGTATGTTGCATAATTTCCAAATACTTGGGGATTTTCCAGAGAGCTTTCTGTGGTTAATTTCTGATTATTTCCACTGTAATCATAGAACATACTTTGTATGACTTGAATCATTTTAAATTCATTGAAACTTGTTTAATGGCCCAGAGTATAATTTGTCTTGATAAATTGATGATTGTCCTGTATGCACTTGAAAAGAATGTGCATTCTTCAGTTGCTGGATATAGTGTTCTAGAAATGCCAATTAGATCAAATTCATCGGTAGTGCCTTTGAAATCTTCTATATCATTCTATATCACTGATTTTTCTGGTTATTTGTTTTATGAATTATTGAGAGAAGAGCATTGAAATATGTCTTTAATTGTAGATTTGTCTATTTCTTCTTGCAGTTCTATTACTTTTTGCTTCACGTATTTTGAAGTGTGGTTAATAAGTATATAAACATTTAAGATTGTTATGTCACTTTGATGAATTAACCTATCTTTATAAAATAAATTCCTTTATCCCTGGTATTGGCTTTGCTCTGATATCTGCTTTGTCTGATATTAGCATGGCCACTTCACCTTTCTCTTGATTAGTATTAGTATAGTATATCTTTTTCTATCATTTTACTCCTAATTTTTTTTCTTTGTATTTAAAGTGAGTTTCTTATAGGCAGCACATAGTTGGGTTTTGCTCTTAAAAAAAAAATAAACTTTCAACAGCGAAACTTTGTTTAAATTGAATAATGAAAGTAGTTTGGATGAGAAACATAATTTAGGGGGTTCATACTTTTATCCAATCTGACAATCTCTGGCTTTTACTTTGGGCATTCACAATTAATCACATTTAATATGACTATTGATAGGGCTGGGTTTAAATCTGTCATTTTGCTATTGGCTTTCTATTTATCCCATTTGTCATTTGTTCCTTTTTTCATCTTTTTCTGCCTTTAAAAAATTAACTGAGTAGTTTCTTATGATTCTATTTTATCTCCTTTCTTAGTTTATTAGCTGTAACTCTTCTTGTACGTGTTGTTTTAGTTGTTCTTTAGTATATTTCTTTAATTTATTACAATCTACCTTCAAATGATACTATACCATTTCACAGAATGTAAGAATGTAATCGTAGTCTTAAATTTGTCTCCTCAAAGCTTTTGTGTATTATTGTCAGGCATTTTACATTTACATTTGTTATAAATTCAACAATACACTGTTATTATTCTTCTTTTTACCAGTCAATTCTATTTTAAATATATTAAGTAATTAGAAAAATCATCTTAACATTATCTATGTAGTTACCATTCCCAGAACTCTTTATCCTTTGTGTAGACCTAGGTTTCCATCAGGAATCATTTTCCTTCTACTTGAATTTAAAATTTCCTTCAGTTTGAATGTTCTTCTACTTGAATCCTTCAAGAATTTTAAAAATTTTATAGAGCAGATATGCTGGTGATGAATCCTTTCAACTTTCATATGTCAAAAGAAATATTTCCTTCACTTTTATTTTTGAAAGATGTTTTCGTTGGTTAGAAATTTTTCATTTTTTTTCTCTTTTAATACTTTGGGAATGTTTCAATCTTTTATGTTGCATTTTTTACAATGAGAAATCTGCTGCTATCCTTAGCTTTGTATTTCAGTATGTAATGTGTCTTTTTTCCCTCTGGCTACTTACAGATTTTTCTTTTGCTCACTAGTTTTAAGCAATTTGATTATGATGTGTTTTGGTTTAGTTCTTTATGTTTCTTTTGCTGGATTTTGTTGCATTTCATGGATCTGTGTGTTTATAGTTTTCACCAAATTTGGAAATTTTTTCACCCATTATTTCTTTAAATCTTTTATCTATGCTGCTCTCTCTTCCTTCACGGATTTCAGTTACACATATATTTGACCTCTTGAAGTTGTCCTACAGTTGACTAACGCTCTGTTCATTTTTCTTAAGCCATTTTTCTTGCCGTGTTTCATTTTGGGGAGTTTCTTTAACTGTGTCTTCAAATTCACTATTTTTTTCCTTCTATAACATTCAATCCGTCATTAAGCCTATTCAATATATTTTTCATTTGAGACATTGTGGCTTTCATGGTTAGAAGTTTGATTTAGATCTTTTTATGTCTATATATCTCCACTTAACATGTTAAATCTTTAGCTTCTTGAACTTATGGTATACAGTTAAAATAGTCACTCTTTATTTATTACACACTAATGACCTTCTCTTTATTGAGTGTTGCATTTTCCTTTTTCTTTGCGTGCCTGGTAATGGTGATTAGATGCTAAGCATTGTGACCTTTTGGGTAAGTCCTTTTGTATTACTAAAATTATTCTTGAAATTAGTTCTGGGACATGGTTAAGCTACTTGGAAGAGTGTGATCCTTTTAGGTTCTGATATTAAGCTTCATTAGGCAGAATATGAGTAGCATTTAGTTTAGGGTTAAGTATCCCCACCAGTGAGATGAGCTCTTTCATAATATTCTAATTGATGGCCAATAAGGTATGATGTTTTACACTCTGGTTATTGGGAACAGGCACTATTCTGAGCTTTGTAGAGTTCCAGGTACTATTTATTCTAATCTTTTGAGGTTTTTACCCCTGGCCTTGGATAGATTTCTCACACACATGTGCTGATCGGTACTCAGCTCAATACTAGAGAGAACTCTGCCTTGCCCAATGTAGCTCTCTCCTACCCAATATTCTTTCCTATGTGTAGCTACCTCGGCTTCCTTGAACTCTCAGCTTCATCTTCGCAGCTCAAGGCGATTGCTGGGCTCTTCCTGGGTCACTGTCCCTTTGCTATGGCCTGGAAACACCCTTCAGGCAGCAATCTGGGTGATTCATAGCTCATCTCATTTGTTTTCCATCACTGTCCTTTGTTGCCTAATATCCAATGTCTTGAGGGTCGCTTCTTATATTTTGTCTTGTTTTTAAGTTGTTTTCAGGTAGCAGGGTAAATCTAGGTCCTACTACCAGAAAGTATCAATAATTGGAATTCGAAATTTAAAACAAAAACAGTACTATTTAAAATAGCATTTCAAATATTAAATACAGCTATATTAGACAAAAGATGCACAAAACCTGTACAATAAAAGCTACAAAACATTGCTAAGAGGAAATTAAAGCATACTTAAATAAATGGAGAGATATGCCATCTTCATGTATCAGAAGACTCACTATTGTTAAGATGTCAATTCTATCCAAATTGACATATAGATTCAGTGCAATGCCAATCAAAGGCCCAGCAGGCATTTTTTTGTTGAAATTGACAAGCTGATTCTAAAATCCAAATGGAAATGCAAAGGACTTAAAACAGCCAAAACAATTTTGAAAACAAAAATCAAAGTTGGAGAACTTACACTACCTGCCCTCAAGACTTGTTATAAAGCTACAGTAATCAAGACAGTGTGGTGTTGCCCTCAAAATAGGCAAATAGATCAATGAAACAGAACAGAGTTCAGAAATAGATCCACAAGTAAACAGTGGATTGATTTTTGACAAATATTCCAAGATAATTCAATGGGGGAAACAAGAGTCTTTTTAACAAATAGTGCCGGGACAATTGAATCTCTACATGCCAAAAAAAAAAAAAAAAAAAAAAATCATACCTTGCACTATATATAAAAAAAATAACTCAAAATGGATCATAAACCTAAATGTAAAATATAATACTATAAAACTTTAGAAGAAAACAGGAGAAAACCTTTGTGACCTTGGATTAGGTAAAAATTTCTTAGCTACACACCAAAAATACAATTAAGATAAGAAAAAAATGATAAATTAGACTTCATCAACATTAGAACTTCTGCTCTAGTAAGAGAATGAAAAGGTCAGCCACAGACTGGGGGAAATACTTGCAAGTCAGGTATATAGTAAAGGACTCATACCCAGAACATATATAAACTCTAAAAACTCAATAATGAGAAAATAAATGACCCAATTTTTAAAAATGGGCAAATGATTTGAATAAACACTTCTCCTAAGAAGGTATACAGATAGCAAATAAGCAAATAAAAAGATGCACAATAACATTAGTCATCAGGGAAAAGTAAATTAAAAACCACAATAAGATATCACTGCACACCTATTAGAATGTCTAACACCAAAAAGACTGTACCAAGGGTTGGCAAGGATATGGAACAACTGAAATTCTCTTACACTGGTGATAGGAATGAAAATGGTAGAGCCAAAGTGGAAGACAGTTTAGCAGTTTCTTTTAAGAGTTAAACGTGTATGACTCAGCTTCCCATTACTAGATATTTCCCCAAGAACAGTGAAAGCTTATGTTCATACAAAGACTTGTATGTGAATGTTCAAAGCAGATTTATTTGTAATAGTAAAAAACTAGAAGCATCCTAAATGCCCATCAATAGGAGAATGGATAAACAACTTGTGGGACAGCCATTCAATGGGATACTACTCAGCAATAAAAAATAAACAATTCACACATGAATGATATAATTGTGCTGGGTGAAAGAAGCCTTACACACAAGAATACATACTGTCTGATTCCATTTATATAAAATTCTTGAAAATGCAAACTAATGTATAGTAACCTAAAGCAGATCAGTAGTTGCCTGGGGACTGCAGTGTGGGCTGGGGAGAGAGGAAGAGAGAGAAGTATTACAGAATGGCACAGGAAACTTGGCAGTGATGGACATGTTCGTTTTCTTGATTATGGTGATGTTTTCATGAGCATAAACATATGTCAGAACTTATCACATTGTACACTGTAAATACATGCAATTTATTGTATGTCAACCACATCTTAACAGAGCTGTTTTTAAAACATGAAAGAAAGAAACACAGAGATAAATCCGACCTGGACTCTGCTTCCAGCACCCTCGTGGGGAGGAGGCAGAGGGCGGTGCATTGTAACCTAATCAAAGCCTGAGGCTGGAAGGGTGAAGCTGAAGGGCGGAGTTTGGGCACACAGTGTGGGTGAGAATAGTGCTGAAGTTCCTGAAGTCACCCTCCCACATGAGAGACTGGCTCTGCCTTATCTCGAATAGCCTTCTCTCTCCAACATTCTTTCGTCCTAAGAAGTTTCAAGCCAAAAAAAGACTTCCTGAAATTGGTCAGGGCAGACTAAGGAGGCAAAAACAATAGTAAAGCCCCAACTATGGGGCCAGGCTCCCTGCACGCATTATTGTATTTAACCCTCCCATCACCTTATAAGTGAGCAATTATCGTGGTCTCATTTCACTAAGAAAGAAACTGAAGATGGGGTTGGAGGGGACAAAAAAAAATGGAGGCTGCGAAAGGTGACATAACTGATCCAAGGACAATGGCTGAGTTAGCCTCCCAACCACAGCACACCCCTGGGGATGTTCAGGAGGCTAGAGGACTAACGGTTGGCAGGGCAGTTTCTCAACCCTGGGTACTCTTATTTTAGAGATCCGACCCCACTCTGCATGAGGTATATTAAAAACACAGATTCTATAGTGAATATGATTTTTACTGTGATTATTTATTTTATTGCAGTGTCCTTGTTGTATGCGAGAGCCAAGGCATGTATTTTTTCCCGGTTTCAAACATTTGCTTAAGCTCTAAGTTCTAATGGCAAAGTAGCCTTATTTGCTGAGGGTCTTTTTAGGAGGTGTGATGAGAATCCTGGCTTTGTAGATAAGGATGTGAAGGCTCAGTAAGTGGCCCTGGGCTCAAATATAGGCACTGAGGAGCAATGATGCTGGGAAACTTAGCTTTGCATGCAAGCTTAAGTCAAAGTTGTCTGGTGCATATCCTGGCTGCACTGCCATTCCTGCATGACCTTGGACACAGTTACTTTACCTCTCCGAGCCTTGCTTTCTTCTTCTGTAAAGTTGGGATCTTAATACCTACTTGACAGGGTCAGTGACTATAGCATGTCTGGTTGGATGGTATTTCAGGACCTTTGCTGTGCAGAAATATGTGAAGACTCAAGAACTAATGTCTGAACAGATGTCGGAAATCACGTCCTATCGGCCACTTCGGTGCACCCCCTGGACTTGGGCTGTTTTCCTACAGAGTCATCTTACCTTATCAAGTCACAAGTCCCTGAGTCACCCCCAGCCCTGGTGCCAGCTCCCCGGCTGTCCCCGCCATACTTCCTGTGGCCCTCCTCCACCCGCCCCCATATTGTTCCCTGCCCCACCACATTCAGGAACGTTTTGTCTCCCTGGGACTGGCGACTGCGAGCCGCTGGGAACAGGAACTGCATAGAGGCCCCTAGCCATTTCCAGGAAGTCCATGTGGAATGGAAGGGAACGTGTCAAGTGGCAGGCCTGTCTGCCTAGCCTGGACTCCAGCTTGCAGCCAGTTACCGCCCACTCCCTCCACCCCTGCCCAGCCATGACTGAGGGCAGTAACAAGATCAGAACAAGGAACATCAGGCAAACTTGGGCCCCTCCTGTGCCTTTTATAGTCACAAAGTCCACCCACCACTCTATCAGGGTCCTGGATATGCCATTAAAGTTTCTGGATATGGGGAGGTCCAGGAGCCCTAGGGTAGAAGCAGGACAACCTGAGCACTGGAGAGGGGAGGGGAGCATTGGCATTAGTTACTTATAACACATATATAACTGCATAAATATTTTAACCACTGGTATGGAGATGCCCATGCATCCCAGCTGAGGGTCAGCCATGCAGGTTTAGCCTCTTCTACCTACTCAGGTGCCTTCCTTCCAGGAAGTGCTGCCTGATCCCAAAGTATAAGGGACATTTCCTAGTGGCTGTTCTTAGCCTTGTCACATATCCCCTTATCTGTCCATCTCTTGAGATATTCTGGGGAGAGAGGCTCAGGCGGTCTTTTCCATCTCTACCTCCGTGAAAGGGGCTGCACTTTTTTGCCAAATGAGTAAATGGCATTATATAGGTTCAGAACCCGTCAGGCCTGGATTTAAATCTCTGCTTCCCCTCTCATAGTTATGTGATTTGGGGTATGTTTGTAAACCCCCTCATGCCTCAGTTTCTTCCTCTTCCAAATGAATTAACAATGGCTGCCTAAGGCTTCAGTTGGAACCGTTTGGGCAGTGCCTTCTCTCTCTTTTCACCAGCCCTTAGATGAAGCTTGAGCCGCTACCTTCCACAGGCCCAGACAGAGGGGTAGCTTTGGGTTTCTGGTTGGAGGGAGACAGATCTCCTGAGAGACCTCATCTGAACTTGGCTGCTGCCCACGCCCTCCCAACTCTGCTAAATGCAACACCCATCCCCCCTTGTGAAGTCCCAAGCCTTGAATCGTGCATCGACATACATAATACATGTGAAACGGTCCCTGTCAACATAATGGGAACGACTTACATTTACAAAAAAAAAAAAAAAAACCTTTGGGAGTCACACACCTGATCTTAATTAACCTCCCTGTTATAAGCACCCTATAGCATCAAAAACAGGAGCTACCCTTTGTAGAGATGAGAAAACTGAGGTTCCAAGCGTCTCACAGTACGCCCGCTAATGGTGGGATTTCAGGCAGCAGTCAATGGGGTGTAAGAGGAAATCAAGGGAGGGCAAAGGGGCTTTCCCCAGGCTTTTGAAATCTGATCCCACAGGTGATCATGCCCCTTCTACCTACTAGTTAGACCTGGAAAAGCAAACAAATCCTGATCCCTTGCGACTCCCTAACCAAGGGAGGATCCAGGGAGAAACTTGGCCCAAGGAATGTACCGAGCTGGCTCTCCACCCTTCATTTTTATAAGTTCAGGCAGGAGAAAAGGCTGGGAGAAAATCTGCTACTAATAAGGAAATCAATTAGTTGGTGTGCGTGTCACGAAATGCTTCAATAAAGATCTGCCTTTCGGGGACTTTTTTCCTCCCCCTTTAATTTTTTCCCCCAAAGAGACATGGCTGGGGCCAGAAGGCGTTTCCAGCATCCTCCCATCTGAGTGGGGCGTCGTAGCTGCGTCTGGAGCTGATTACCAGAGGGATATGCTCCATTGCCCTGCTGGCATCATGGGCAGCTACAGGGTCCCCTCCTCTGCCTGGCCCAGCCACACCCATGGGGGCGGGGGCAAGGAGGTGGGGTTGTGCCCACTGCAGGTTCCAATCAACCAGGCTAAGAAGCAGCTTTATGGCCCTCCAACATGCACAATGATACACATACACACAGTTACAAATCACGTCCCCCCGCATAATCACACACGCATCCCACAAACACACATATAAACTCACAATAACATACTCACAAACAACCCAAATTGCCCACAGACTACATATCACAACCCATACATGCACACACACAATTACACACATACTCACTCACCTCCAACACACACATATATACAACCACCCTTCTCCATTCACATATACACACACACACACACACACACTCCAATCATATATACTCACATATACAATCACCACCACATAATCTACACACATATACTCTCACACATGCAATTACACCACATACCATCCCCCAAACAGAATCACACACCTAATCGTACAGTCATTCACATAATCACAAATACATACCTAATTGCCTACAGTTGTACATACAATCACACACATATATTTGATGTGGGAATCCAAGAATATCTAAGCTAGAAGGGATCTTCAAAGTCTTCAATTCCAAACTCCCTTCATATTAACAATGGGAAACTGAGACACAGAGAGATGACTTAAATTTCACAAATGGCAACTCTCTATCCTAACCCACCCAGTTAAAGATATCTTGGGATGAGAAATATTGACCAGGGTATCTGGGGCTGATGGAAGGTGAGAGAGAGGGACTCAACTGGATCTCAGCCCCCGAAAGAACTTCAGCCAAATCTTCTAATGAGGAAATGTAAAAAATAATAATCAGGAAGGACCCCACAGAGTCTAATAATTCCCCGAGTCCCTGCCCAGCCTTGAGAGCAGCACAGTCTAAATGCAGAGGCCTTACTGGGGATCAGGCTTCCTGAAACTTGGCTCTGCCATTTACCTGCTGGGTGACCTAGGGCAAGGTACTTCATCTCTCTGAGCCTCAATTTTCTCAACTGTAAAATGGGAGTAAAACTGACTTCACAGGATTGTGGGGAGAGAGAACAAGTTAATGTCTCCAGAGCATCCCGCGCTGTGGCCAGTAGGTAGCAGGTACTCAACCAATCCTACTTTCATCTCTAGGTTTGGCCTCCCCATCTAAAGAGATCTCTAATGCCAAATAGCAATGAGTTTCTCGGCTGAGGGCTGGTGAGCAGAGTGTACTCAGGTGGTAACCAAGGCGATGGCCTGGAACTTGCCCCTGAGACTCTGGGCCTTTAGGTTAGAGGGGAGCAGAGCTATCGCCCCTCAGAGTGAAAACTTTGAGGGGAACTCAGCCTTTGTCAGCCACTGCCTGGTGAGGCTGGTATTTGAAATATTCTTCTGAGCGGTTGAGAGACGCTGGGAGGTCTCAGGGCAAGCTGGGAGGAGGGATGGGGTTGCCTAGGAAACCATGTGTTTTCACTTTTCTGAGAGAGGGGGAGCCTGAAGAGGAAGGGCCTGGGGTGCATACAAGTGGAGGGGAGTAGAGGGGGAATGTATGCCCTTGAGGGGCAAGCTGAGGGGGAAGGGAGGAAGCCAGCTGGGAAGGGGCTCAGTGAGAGGCTTGAGGGAAAAGTTTACGGGCCTCAAATGATTGAGGGCAAACAGCAGACTCAGAACCACCAAAATGCTTGCCAAAACTACAGATTCCCAGGCCCTGCCTGGGGCCCACTAAGTGGGAGGGCAGGAGGCTGAATGGGGGATAAAAATCTATTAGTAACCAGCTCCTGGCCTGGGAATATGGAAAGGACAACAGGGGTATCAAATTAGGATGAAGGAAAATGAGGCCAAACCTGGCCTCTCTTGGGACCAAGGTATCTTCATCCATAAAAATAGGGCTGGGGGAGGGTGGAGCAAATGGCACCAAAGGCCTTGCCACAAGTCCAACCCCCAGTGGCTGTGGCAGGAAGGTAGCAGCATGGGCCTTCTGCAACAGGATGATCTGGGCTCAAATTTCAGTTCTCCTAGTTACTGTCTTGACCAAGTCCAAGTCATTTCCATGAGCTTCAGTTTGCTTGACTGTCAGATGGATATAACAACTATTATTTTTTTTATCATATTATTAATGTGGTAAAGTAACATGTAATATGAAAACTGTTCTTCTGCCCTTGGCTTGGAGTATATTGCTTCTCAAATCTGGCCCCAGCTTACCTTTCTATTCCCCCTCCCCAGCCCCACTATGTCCTTCAGATTCTACACGGGACCCCAAACAAGCCTTTGACTATGCTGAGCTCTCTGCCTTCTTCCTTTTAACCACCCAGACCAGTTCAAGCAACGCTTTCTGGGTGTTGCCTGGCTTCTCTTTTCCCCCATGACTTCTCGATGCCTGCTCCATTCCTGTCAAAGCTCTTCACCACACTGCCTCTCAGCTCGGCAGGCCCCTAGCTGACTCATGGCACTGGCAGAGGGCAGGGCAGCTGTTGTGTAGCTGCATGAACTCTGGACTGAGACTCACCTGCAGGACTGACCTGCCTTAGATCCCCAAAGAGGTTATACTACCTCCTCACATCCCAGGTGTCTTCACCTGCAACTTCCAGGGTTCCTTCAGACCACCTGAAGCTGGAAGGGAGTGGAAAGATGACTCTCCCTTTTTTTTCATGTATAGGTTCTGGTCTCTTCATCACCTAGGGGCTGAAGGTGGTGTTTGGGTGGCAGTTCAGAGAGGAAGATTCCTATAAGCTGAGGTGAAGAAGGTAATCATTCTAAGGGAGCAACCTGAGCAAAGGCGGTCCATGTGACTGACAACAGAGAGACTGCTAGAAAAGGGGACTCAGCTGTCTTCATCCCCATTGCGAAGGAATCCAGCTATTTTTGCTGGGTCAGGCCTAGGCCCCCACAGGCCTCACTGGAGGTTGGCACATTCTGGGACTCCGCTGGCCCTGCCTCTTTGTCACTGGCACCTAAACCCAGAATGGGGAAAATCTCGATGGGAGGTTGGCGGCAGGGTGGCTTTGGTTAGTTATGTCCTCTTCTGGGCCCCAAGTATCTCTTCTATAAAATGGGAATGGGGCAATCTCCCACAAAGGCCCTCCGGGCTCCAGGTTGGCCAGTTCCTCCCACATCGCCTGCCAAGAGGGTGGTTAGGGCCTCCCTGCCCCCTCGGTGGGCCTTCGCAGGCCCCTCCACCAGCCAGCAGCCCCACCTCTCCCACACCCTCCCCAGGCCCAAGGGACGAGAGGCAGGCTCAGCCTCCCCTCTGCTCTGCGGGACAGCCCCCGCCTCAGCTTTGCCCTAGGGGAGCCCTGAGGGACCAGCCCGCCAGCGTGGAGCCGGAGCGGGAGCCGGGTGGGGGGAGTGGCCGGCCCGCCTGGGAGGCTGGCGGCGGGAGACAGCACGGAGACAGGCGCGATAAGCCGGCGGCTCCACGGGCGGCCCCTCCCGCCCTGCTGGGTCACAAAAAACCCGAACTCAAACATCCGGTGCTGGGAGGGGCGGGGCAAGGCGGGAAGCGGGGGACCCACCATGGCCCCACCCTGTTAGGACCCTGCCCCTGCTTCTGGTAGTTGGGGGTTGGGGAGGTCAACCCTACTGTACCCCTCTCAGACAGGCCGTGGACGGCGGGCTCAGCTCCTCGCTCTCACCCTTGCGGTCTGTAGGGCACAGGAGCTGGAGTGGACAGTGGTCTCTAGCAACTTGGGAATGGAGCATTCTGAAGTCCCAGGCCCTACAACCCCACTGCCAGCAGTCTCTCCTCATCCTGGCTAGAGAGAGTCTTCTGATCGGGGTGGGGGTCAGGAGTGGGCACTTCCTGCCCTGGGGGACCACCCATCCTGAGATAATGGTACATGGGAACTAACCCCCAGCCCAACTGGGGCTGCACTTTAAGACTCCGGAAGTGGGTGAGGTCTAGTTACCAGCATTTACTGACCACACATACTGTGTGCCTAACAATTATTATCATTATTTTCCTTTAAAATAGAAAGACTGAGAAAGACTGGCTGGGCTTGGCTAAGGCCCCTGTCCCCTCTAAATATCACACTCTCGTCCTCTTACAACTAACTTCTCACTCAAACTTCTCAATAGCCTGCACTTGCTCCATACACTTTCTTTAATATTTTTGTATCCGTGTTTTCATTCATTAACACTTATTCATTCAAATTCACTAGGCCCTTACTCTATGCCAGGTGCCAAGCCTGGTGCTGCAATCTATGGAGGACACAGCATTACCAGCCCCTGCTCCTCACAGCACTTCATGGAGAAATATAAGGAGCACTCAAAACATATTGACAGCAGTGAGTATTTAGCAGTTGATACAATGCATGCAAAACAAGAGAATTGGCCTACTTTGGAGTGGGGAGTGGGATTCAGGGACCTTCCTTTAGAAGGCAGTGTACCCCAGGGGTCTGACAGGCAAGTAGACCCAGGTGAAGGGGGTGAGGATGTGGACTATGGGGGGGGGGGTCTCCCATGTGGAGGTGCTCAAGCCAGAGGGGACCCCCGCAAGAAGCTTGAAACAGGCACCTTGTTCAAAGCTGGGACCCAAATTATGAATGGGAATGGGGCAGAAACCAGAAGATGTCAAGAGTGGTGGTCCCTGGTAAGGATAGTGGTGGGAAGGCAAGAGAGTGTTAGAAATCTGGGTGCACTGTGACCTGCGTGTGTTTTTAAGAACCTCCTAGCCACTGTGTGGTGAATGGACTCGAGGGATAAGGACAGAGCAGGGAGACCAGACAGAAGGCTGTGGCATATGACCACGAAAGAGATTCCAGAGGCTTGGCCTCATCTGGCTTCTGCGTAGTCACTCCGCTGAACTACATTTGACAGGTTCACGTGTGATCTCCATGTGGCCAAAAATCCACATGTCGGGGCTGATGGCTGCTTCCTCACTGAACTGCCCCTGTCTATGGCATCCTGGGGCCCATGGTCTCTGGTACCTCCCCCCTCTACCTTCCTACCACTTCTGCTCAGGCTCCTAAAGAGGGTCCTGTCCTTCTACTCTACCTCTAATGTCAGGACACACTGGCTTTAGGCTCACCTGCCTGCCCTGAGTCTCTCATGACAGCCTTACCCATACTGCCTGGACACAAATGACTTTCAAATATCTTCACCCTCTGCTCCAAACGCCTTTGTCTGCTGTACTCTGGATACCCCACCTGTTTTTCTTTGAGCACCTGAAAACAACCTGTCCCCTAAGGACATATTTAGATTCCTCTGCACTTCTCCAACCAGAAACTGAGAGCTCTCCTTTACCCTTCCTACTCTCTGACGCACCTGACCCCACCAGTCCCTTTTCATATCTCAAACTCATCTGCTCCTCTCCCTCCCCATAGCAACTGCTTTTCTAAAACACAGATCTGCCTCAGCTCTCCTCTATGCTGGTTCTCTGATTTGCAATCAGCCTCAGAACAAGCCCAGGTTTCCTGGCACAGCTTCCATGGCCTCCAAGGTCCAAGATTTACAGCCTTACCTCCCACCAGTCCTCCTGCCTCACCTTGCCATTCTCTAGATACACTTTTGCAGAGGCATTTCTGCAGAATCTGCTCAGAGACCCTCTCCTTCAGGAAACCTCCCCTGACTCCTGGTTCTGCTTGCTCCCTGTATTTCTTCCACTCGGTGTTGGTGATGGATGGAGAAGACAGACTTTGCCCTTCCTATAGGGTCAGGACTTCCTGGAGAAGACGTCTGGCCTAACAGACCTGGCTCCAGGAATCAGGGCCACAGAAATATGGGACATCAGGGACAGACAGAGAATAAGTCCAGCTCCAGGATGGACCATCAAGATGATTTCAGAGGGGAGCCTGTTTAAAAAGATCATCCCCAATGGCCCAGAATCCTTCATAGCAACTAGACTCAGTGTACACGGAGGTGTTGTGGGAGGCCTCAGGAAGACATCTCACATCGCCCATCTCCTATCCTGAAAATCCACTTATATCTCCACTCCTTTCTGATAAGCATTATCCTCTGATCTTCCCCGATCAACTGCAAACTCCCCAAGAAGGGATATGCACATTGAACAGTGACTTCTTGCTAGATTCCTCTTAGAGCTCAACCATCCAAACCCGATAAGCCAGCAGGCAGTCTAGGGCTATGTTATAGAAGGGTACTTATGTTTCAACACTCTGTGTACACAAAGCAGAACCCTGATGAACTCTGTGTTCACAAACGCACATTGGAGGGATTACCTAGAGGGCTGTTTCCCAGAGTGGGTGGCCTGCTTTGCTCTGCTGATAGCTTGGCGGGTAAAGTTATTTGAAATTCCTACTGTCATAGAGACGTGAGCTAATGAACCCTGGGTGCTTTCATCTCTACCTTAGCCCTGCGGTTTACAGAACACTCTTGCAAACAAGACTATGAGGGCAGGAAGGATCCTCAGAGCTTACCTGGTAGAACCCCTCATTGACGGATGGAGAAACTGAGCCCCAGAGGTGGGCAGGGGCTTGCTCAGGTCTGTAGAGCAGGGCGTGGGTCAGACCTCAAGATCCCAGATCCCCAGGCCAGTGGTCTCCGTGTTGCTTTGATGCCTCAGCATGAAAACAGTCTGAATTTAGCGGGGGGGGGGGGGGGGGCTTTGTTTTCTAAAGGAACCAGTGACTTTGCAGTTCATTAAGTTGTGGGGAGGGAAGACTGAGTGGGCCTCTCTTAATAATTTTCGGAGGGTGGCTGCTGCTTAAAGAACGACACAGCTGGCTTGAGGGAGGGTGTACAAAAGTGCCTAGACACACTTAGAGCTGCATAAATTCCACGCAATTAGTTTAAAATCACTAAAACACAGTTATACATACAGACTCATATACAAATGCTGTTTTCATTTAGCTGATTTTACTATACAAGTGTTCTATAGTCTCTGAAGAAAAATTTTAAAAAGACGATAAACAAAAATCAAGCAATGTAACTCATCCACAAGTCTACCTTGAGAGAAAAAGAGACAGCATTGCTGAGCGGTCAGGAGTGCAAGCACGAGTGACTGCCTTGACCTCAACTCAGTCCTCATTGTACTGCTTAGCAGCTTAGAAACCTTCAAAAGGATGATTAACTTCTCTGAGCCACAGTTTCCTAATTTATAAGATGGGTGCTATTCTGGAAGTGGAACACTTAGCCTCATATCTGACATATAACAACCACAAGACTCACTTGGTGTGTGGCCTTCCAGAAACCACCCCCATTTTCAGGGACAAACATAGACAAAAATAATTCATAGAATTGGACTAAGTAACCTTTGCATTCTTATCCCACTCAGCTTCTATGATTCTAGCATGTTGAACATGGGCTCTGGGGCAGGGGCCTTTTTGCCTCCAGGCCTCAGTTTCCCTGTCTATATTCTAGGCTCATGGCTGAAACAGTTACTCTCAGGAGTCATTTCTGTCTGCTTGCCAGGCCTGGTAGTATCCAGTACTACCATGGCTGCATCATCTCTCTCTGTGCCCTGGCCCCTGGACATGTGCCCGTGACCAGGAGGCTGGTCCAGGTGGCTAATGACCTGAGCGGCCGGGTGCAATCAGAATCTCTAGACCCTTGCAAGCCTTCCCCATCCCACTTCCCCATGGTCCCTTTGAGCTTCCCCAGACTAAGGCAGCATTGTGTACCACAGCAGGCCAACTAAGCCAAATAAACAGGTGCATGCACGTCACCAAGCCTTCCCAGCTGAGCCACATCAAATACCAATTACACCCAGATGCTGAGACATAGGCAGTGGGGGAGGCGTTCCAGGCCACTGACCCTTAGGGATGTGGAAGGAGGTACATAGAGATTCATCCACTCACTGACTCACTTACTTACTCATTCACTGGTTCGTTCATTCAATAAAATCACAGAGCATTGTCTAAATGTCATGCATTGTGCTAGTGTTGAGGATTCGGACTGAGCAAAACAGCCCTTGCTTTCAGATTGCTCTAAGACTGGCAAGGACATAATTCCCAGAGGTGCTGTCAATATGCAAATACTGAAAGGGTGAGATCCAGAATAAAGGATGAGCCCTTCTAGTTTGTGAGATCAGGGAAGACTTCCCAGAAGCGGTGGCCTTTGAAGCAGGCCTTGAAGAGTAGGTTCAGACAGAAAAGACAGGACATCTTGGCAGAGGGTACAGCACGAACTAAAGCTATGATTGGTGAGCTGATGATGAAAATCACAGTGAGCATTTGAAAAAGCCAAAGAGATCAACTTGTCCCATCCACTCATGTTACAGATGGGAAGACTGTGGCCTCAGTAGAGGCCAAGTACGACCAGCATGGCCTTGTAGGAGGAGGGACCTGAAAACTTTGCTACAGATGATGAGAGTCACCAGGCTTAGCTGTCCCAAGGCTTGAGGTTCAGGGGCAACTGAAAGACAAATATCCTAGGCAAAGCCTGTTTCTTCCCAAGGGGCCTGCAAAGAGTGGTTTATATGCTTATTTTTTTATGACCCACCTTTATTTGGTTAGTTAGTTACCACTACTAATATAATATGCTGGTAAGAACCTAGAGCTCTTTCTACTTTTAGATAGCACAGAGAGCAAGATAAAATACGCTTGAGCTTCTGCGAGAGAGCTTTAGGGTAGATGTGAACCAAGGAACTAAGGCCAAAGAAGAGGCGCCATAGGACCCAGTTCTCTCCTTGCTCTAAGCTCCCTCTTCTGTCTCACAGCGGTGCCCACCCTGGAACCCCCAAGGGAACTGTGTGTGTATCTGATTCTCCCTTGATAAGGGCCCTGAGCTCTGGGGCTCTTTCAGGGCCCACAGTGCTTCAGATTTGGGGCATGGATCTACTTGGGAGTCTAACAAAGACTGTCAACCTGTCCCAGATAAACTCTCCACCTATCCAGATTTCACTGAAGTGTCAGCAGTTCCTGGAGCCCCTGACGTCTATCTGTGGACCCCAGTATGGTGGGAGGAGGCTCAGAAGACCAACAGGCCCAACATCCAAGGCAGGCCCCACCACTCGCCAGATATGTGACTTTGAGTCTCTTAACAGCTCTGGGCCTCACTTTCCCAGGCCTTTCATGTTATTGAGCCTCAGTTTCCTTTCTCCTAAAGTGAGGAGGGGGTCTCGGTGTATCCTAAGAACTCCTAAGGCTTCCAGTCTCTGAAAAGAGTCTTGGGTGGCCTTCCCCATGCTGGGAGAGGACCTGATTGCCAGACTAGAGCTGCTGGGGTCAGGTGGAGGGAGGGGATGGCTAAGCCACCAGCTCCAGCGACTGAGCCGTCTGCTCCCAGCTGGCGGCCTCCCAGGGGTGCTCGGCTGGGAGCCTGGCTGGCCCCGGCTTTCCCTAGGGCCTGATAAACCAGAAAAAAGAAAGCATGCTGTGAAGGGAAGGAAGCACCAGCAGACAAAGGAGGGAAGGGCATACTGATTCCATCGGCTCCAAAGCCCTCAGCCACCCTGGCGGGCTGGGCAGGGCAGGACGTGCAGACGGGTAGCCTGGGGAGCTGGCGGCAGGATGCTGGGAGCCTGCTGCCTGGTGATCGCTGTGCCCGCCGATCCCAGTGCCCAGGCTGGCTGGGGTGGGGGCTGGGACTGGGGCAAGCAGAGACAGGCTGGAGCACACTGGCCCTACCATCTCACCAGAGCCTCCCCACCATTATCCCCATGTACAGGGGTGTCTTGGAGCCTCTTATGGGGCTAAAGTCACGCAGGCAGTCAGTGGCAAAGCCAGGTTGGAACCTGGGCGTTTGGCTCCAAACTCCAGGCTCTTTCCCACCCCATACATCACCATGTCTGTCAAAACCTGATTCTGCTGTCTGAGGAGGCAGAGAAACATTCAGAACATAGAAATTGAATAGACTTAGCCCACAATGTACCAAGCATTGACTTAATCTTCACAAAGGCCCTGTGAGGTCAGCTATTTATTATTTCTACTTTACAGATGAGGAAACTTAGACCTAGAGAGGTTAAGTAAGATGCTCTAGGAAATGGGGTTGGAATCAGAGCCCATGCTCCTAATGGCTGAGGCTCTCTAGGGCAGCCATATTTTACCTTGTCTGGGGGGTTCCAGGGCTCCAGGGTGGGGGCAGGAAGCCGCTTAAGCCTCTTAGGCTCCAGAGCAGAGCTCCGGGGCCTTCCCCGAGGGCTCGGCGGGGAGGGCTGAGAGCTGGGGAAAAACAGCTAGACTTGTTTTCTAAAATTAGGAACGAGAAAAGATAATCTAAAACTTGCAAACAGAAGGAGAAAAGGAATGAAGCCTAGCTTGGCTCTGGCCCTTCCTTGGAGAGTACCAGTGGGACGAATGACACTCGAGTGGGCAGGAAATATGTAAATGTGTAGATGGGAGTTCAGCTCCCAGCTCCGCCACTACATCCAGCTGTTCCATCTACAAGACAAGAATATCCATCCCTACCTAGCAGGACTGGTGAGGGGAGCAGAGAGAATATGGGCAGAGGCTCTCCCTTGGGCTGGGCTCTGTCTCCAGGCCCCAGCCCCAGCCAGCTGGGCTCCACCTGAAGTTTTCAGGCATGCCAGCTACAGCTCACATACTGACCATGACCTCTGGGGACCTCCCTCAAAGACTCATCTCTCCCAGATGCGCCCCCACCAGTCAGAAATGAGGATCAGGATGAGTGGAACATGGGAGGGAGGAAGGAAAGGCAGCCTGAGGGCGTTAACAAGCTAGTCACTGCTGTGGGCCACAGGGGCTCCATCCAGCTGGGGCCCTGCGAGGAACAGTGTAGAATGTGCTCGGAATGGGTCCCCTGCAGGTTGAAAAGGGAACTTTACCTACCGATGCTCATCACCTGGGGCAGAAAGCCAGCACTAAGCAAGGCTGCAAGGCCATGGGCCGTCAGCAGGCACCTGTGCAGAGCTAGTTGCCTTAGCAAGAGCTGGAGTACAAAGGCGAGCTGAGGGGATGTGAAGTGGGCTTGAGAGGTGCTTGACTCCATGTCCCACTGAGGTACCTCTTTTCTCAGTCAATGGTCCAGGAGTACCCCAAATGGGTCAGAGCTGATGCCTCCCCCTCTAGGAGCTCATGGCCAGTGAGGAGCCCTCATGTACATTCTCCCACCAGGAGCTAATGACAGCCAGACCCACCATTCGCTCAGCACCTCCTATGCGCCTGGCACCAACAGCAGCCCTACAAGACAGATATTATCTTCATTTGACAGAGGAGTACACTGAGGCTCAGAGAAGTTAAGGATCTTCTCAGGGTCTCACTCCAAGCCCGAAGCCATCCCAGTGTTTCTGGCAGGGGCAGGAAGTCCTGAAGGGCCTTAGAGAAGGGAGGCTGCCTGGAGAGGGTGGCGCTGAGTCTGCACCTTGAAGCCAAGCACATTTTACCCCATGCCCGCTCTCTGTCCTCTGTGTCTTCCACAATCACCCCATCTGGAGTCCCCAAAAGCATCTCACCAAAACCTTAAATCACAGCTCATCAGGCTGGAAGGCTCTCAGGTTCCTCAGGCACCTTCCTGTGAGAAAACAGGCCCAGAGAGGGACATGATGTGCCCAGGCTCACACAGTGTGGGGTAGAAAGCCAAGACGGAAGCCCAGATCTCCTGAATGCCGGTTCAGTGCTCTCTCCCGTGTAGGTAGTGTGTGCAAGGTTCTCTAGGGTCCCGTCTCTACTCAAGGGTCGAGTTCATCAGGGTGACTCATTCACCCAATTCTATGGCTGAATCTCCTTCCTGGGGTGTGCTGGGTTCAAGCAGAGTGCTGCAGGGAGCCCGGAGACCCTCAGTTTGGGCCTGGGTGGCAGAGGGACCATGGGTAGGGCAGGGCTAAGAGACCTTGGATATAACAGTCAAGGAAAAAGTGACAAGCTCCTCCCTCCTTCCCTGTTACCCAAGTATCCCTGCCAGAGCACTGGGCAGAGAGGACCCCTCATTTATTCAGGCACTGGGGTACTGAGAACGGGTTGGTGCTAAGCTTGGATGACCTAAAGTGCCAGAGATAGGGGCTGGGGTGGGGGGGAATCCAAAACACGAAACAAACACATAACTGCCCCCAAAGGAAAAGTCCAGAGTCTGAATTTTAAACAGGAAGAACTAGGCGTCAGACTCAGAGGAAGATAACAGGACCTGGCTGAGCAAAGAAACAACAGAAAAAGAACTGAGGAAAGCTGGAGGTGGGGGGTTGGGGGGAGGGTGTTCTTACCCAGAGCCTGAGACCTTCCCAGCCCTCCCTTGTCCCCAGGGTACAGAAGTGCTGGGGTGCCGGCTGCCCCACGGTGACAAGGGCACAGGCTCACCTGAGGCACTGTGGAAGGCCTGCTTGGAGAGGTACCAGTGTATTCAGGAAAGAGCCTGGGTTGGGGACCAGGCAGTCCCAGGCTGGAATCCTTGGGCAGGTGACTTTCTGAACCTCTGTTTCCCCCTCTGAAAAATGTGACTAAGAATACCTACCTTGAAGTGTAGTGAGGACTAAGGGAGACAGGAATAACCAGGGCTGGGCCATTTTATTAACCACAGTAGGACTGATTTTTACTATCCCAAGACCCCAAGATCCACAGGCCTGACGATTAAGGCCTCTCCTCTTTTGGAAGCACTGGGGACACACGAGTTCTTACCTTCAGCGGGTTCTGGCAGCCTGGTGAATCACAGACGGTCCTTCCAGGACCAGAAAGGCAACATCTAACTCATTAGTCTGCTAGGGCTGCTGTAACAAAGAACCACTGGGTGGCTTAAACAACAAAGACTTATTCTCTCACAGTTCTGGAGGTTAGAAGTACAAGATCAAAGTGTCAACAGGGTTGACTTCTTTCGAGACCTCTCTCCTTGGCTTGCAGATGGCCATCTTCTCCCTGTGCCTTCATGTGGTCTTTCCTTTATGGTCTTTTTTAATGGCTTCTTCTTTAAAAGACACCAGTAATATTGGATTAGTGCCCACCCTAATGACTTCATTTTAACTAAGTTACCTATTTAAAGACCCTGTCTCCAAATACAGTCACATTCTAAGGTACTGGGGATTAGGACTTTATCATATGAATTTTGGTGGGGACACAATTCAGTCCATAACACCTGCCAAGTTCCATCTGCCAAGCAGCTCTGTTCCGTATTCCATCCCAGAATCTTCCCCTTCAGCACTGGAAGGAGCTATACTGGTCCGGAAGTCCAACTCCTATTTTTCAAGAGAGAGTTTATAATCCTCTCAGGTTCACAAAGAAAAATACCCATAAAATCCAGGTTCCTGGCAGTTGGCACACCCAGAGAGAAGACAATGTGAAGAGGACAACCTGAGTCCCTCAGCTGAGGGCACTCAAAAGTGACATCCTCATGTCTCTGTGCTATGCCATCTCAGAAAACTTTGGGATTGAAGACTTCGATGAGGGCAGGAAGGGGGACACAAGTCAGCCTACAACTTTTCCAGAGTCCCTAAAAGAAAATAGCTGGCGCTTATGAGCACCTACTGTGTGCGGGCACTGTTCAAAGCACTTTATATGTGTTAACTTGTTTAAGCCACAGAGCAATCCTATAATATATGTGACAATTTGTATAACCACTTTAGAGAAGAGGAAACTGAAGCATGGAGAAGTTAAGTGACTTGCCCATTGTCACCTATCTGACAATGACTGTGTATGGCAGTGCCAGGATTCAATCCCAAGAAGTCTGGCTCCAGAGACTGTGATCTCATCGGCAATGCTTTACTGCAGGTGAGGTGGCATGGAACAAACCCTAGGTTGGTCATCTAGCCTGGTACTTCTGTCACTTGCAGTGGGACCTTGGCTTTCAGTATCCTCATCTGCCATAGGACAAGTAAGAGCAGATGACCCTTGAGTCCAAGGCAAGGTACCCCTTCCCTCTTCCTTGCCCCTCTGAGGGCTCCCTCAGGTACAAAAGAGCCATCTTTGGCCTCACTGCCATGGAACGAAGTTACCTCTCAGGGACTCAGGGTCTGGAGAGCAGAGCAGGGAACAAGGCAAGTTCTAGGCTACATTTGCCTCTGTACATCCTCCACAGCTGCTTTGCCCACATTGGAGTGGCCCCAAGGGGCAGCCCACTGCTGGCTCAGCAAAGTAGTAAAACCTATTTTGGGGAAGCCATCCCCAACTCTGTAAGAGGCCTCCTGAGCAAGCAGAGGAGGGCTCAGGTGCAAGAGAATCTGCGCCTGTCTCCTGGAGAGCTGGCCCTTCTCCCTCCCCAGCCACAATGTGAGTCCCCTCCCAGCCTGAGTTGTCAGGAAAAAGACCTCACCACCAGGAGGCCCCGCAGGCCTCTCATTCCACTCCCAGCATTGCCACCCAAGGCAGATGCCTGGAAGTAGGAACCTTGGAGTGTTACAGTTTCTATCCCTTAAACCACTAGGGCTTCACCAAACCACACTGTATCTGGCCAAAACTCTCTACAGAGAAGAGTGCTATAGAGAAGGGAAAGGGTGTTATAGATGAACACTCGGCAAGGCAAAGCGCTATGGAAATGTTGGTAAGTGAAAAAAAGGAGAAAGCTTTATGAAACAATATGTAAAATATTACTCTATAGACTTTAACACACATACACATACATATATTTTGAAACACATGCATAGAAAAAAGGGGCTCCACCAAAATGCTAATAGGGGTTCCCTGGGAATTTGCACTATAGATTCTTTTCCCTTCCTTCCTTCCTTCCTTCCTTCCTTCCTTCCTTCCTTCCTTCCTTCCTTCCTTCCTTCCTTCTTTCTCTCCCTCCCTCCCTCCCTTCTCTTCCTTTCTCTGTCTCTCTCCCTCCCTCCCTCCCCTTTCTTTCTGCTTCTTTCTACTTCCTTACACTGTGGTAAAATCTGTTTTGGAAGCAATAAAAATACAAAATTAACCATACAAGCAAATATGAAAAATATAGTAGTAATGTTAAAAACATACACAGAGTTTGGACGCCTCCTGTAATAACTCTTCTCTTTGGATGGTTGTAATCTGTCTGCTCCCAGCCGTCTAGTTTTTTTGAGTTCTCTTCATAAACTCACACATGCCCTTCATTTTATACTTTTCAAAGAAAATCATATCCGTCCACTATATCCATCTTGGGAGGTGAGTGAGGCCAGTGACCACCAGGAACACATTGTGCAGAGGAGGAAACTGAGGCTCAGAGAAGAGCTGTGACTTGTGCCAAAGTCATCTTGCAAGTGAGAGGCAGAGTGAGCTTTACTCTTTGCTTCAAGATCCCTCCTGTCTGGGGGTGCCCTTGGGGATTTGGGGTACCTGAGCCAGAGATTTGGAAGTCAGGGGGCTGTGAGCAGAAGGTGTTGGTATGAACTCTTCTTGACCCAAATGAACCACTTTTTTTTTTTTTTTTGAGAGGCAGGGGAGACTTGGATGCAAAAGAAACACAGTTGAGACAAAGGAAAAAAAGTAAGTGTGACTTAAGCAAAGAAAATGTCTTGGGGTGTGGTGAAGCTGAGAGGAAAGGACTACAAAGTTAAGCAAGAGCCAGTCAGTTAGGAAAATTGGGTCACACGAAGGAGTTTGGATTTTATCCAAAGACTGGTGGGAAACCACTAGCAGGGAAGTTGCACGACTAGTTTTGACTTTTAGAAGGGTCATTCTGTCCAGAAGGTGGACAGTTGATTGGCGGCATGGAGAACAGCGGGAGTGTGTTGCCTTACATCAGGTGAAAGATGACCGTGGTGGTGTGCTGTAAGGCCATTGCAGTGGTAGTGGGGGCAAGTGAATGAGTTGACAGCCCAGCGTAAGTGACAGAAAAGGGACTATCAGGGTTGACATTTAGGTTTCTGGCTTCAGCAACTAGCTAGATCATGGTGTGATTCACTGAGCTAGAGGAAGAATATAATGGATTCTGTTTTGTAAACTAAGTTCAAAATGTACAACATGCATGTGGACACATGGTTTTGTTGCTCTGCCAGAAATACCTATTTGAGACTCAGCAGCAGCATTAAGAGTAGTGATCAGAGACATGGGTATGAGTAAGTTAACAGGAGGAAATTTTGGAGAGGAGATTGCTTAGAATATAAATCACTAACTTGCTCTGAAATGTTCTGCCTCAGTTTCCCCAACTGTAGAAGAGCAAGCAGTTCTTCAATAGCAGGAAGAACAAGCCTGGAGTTCTCTCTGTCTACTCCTCCAACCTACAGTGGCTGGAGGGACCCCCTCCTGGAATATGGTCTGGGGCTGAGCCATATCCTGTTGTTGATCCTATGCCTCAGGCCTAGCCCTGAGATCCATCCTCCTCCACCCCTCTTCTTGGTTCCCACACATTCCCCATAGGGCCCCGGCTCCTTCAGGAAGGTGCTCGGCAAGTGCACTAACTGAATGGGAAGGCAGGGAGGGAAATGGGCACGGCACTGGCCTAGGGACCAGGCTCTGCTCCCTGCCCCCACCCGCCACTGTCCTGGCTTACCATGTGCCCTAAATTAGCAAACCGGTCCTCCTCTCTGGGCCTCGTTCAAGAAGAGAGTGAAAGATGTACTTCTGTGGTCCTTGCAAAGGAAGCATTAACTGAGCACAGAGTAGTGATCAGAGACACTACTTAGTGTCCATGGCTGCACCATGGACAAAAAGACAAGTCTCAGGCAGATCACTGCCCAGGGTCTGGAAAAGAGCTCTGAGCGTGCACTTAGAGGCACAACTCACCACTTAACAGTGGGTGACAGTGCTTTACTTCTCTGGGCTTTGGGTTTCCTCTATGTAAAATGGGAGGTCAGTTGAGAGAGCCCTGAATGGCCAGTTTTTAAAAATCCGTCATGACAAGAACAACAGTTTCTCTGGCTCTGTGTCTGGCCTGGAGGATGGAAAGCCAGAGGTGGCCAAGAATAACAGTGGTCTTACATGGGCCCAGGGCTTTACAGGTTATACTGTATTCCCAAATACCCAATGTGATCGCTGCCTCCCCAGATTTGCTAAAGGGTGGGTACTTCTGGTGAACAGATCCAGAGATGGCAAGTTGCAAGGAGGGAGGGGCAGGGTCATAAGGGAGCACAGAGCACCTGGCCCCAGCCCAGTTTGGCCCCTGTGGCCCTGGCACTGCCCTCTGGCTCCACAGACTGAGCAATGTGACCACAGAATAATAATAGTGGCATTAATAACAATCAGCACTTAAGAATCACTCACCTTGTGCTAGGAATGATAAGAGCTTTACTTGAATTAACTTGTCTAAACTGCAGGCAACCCTATGAGGGAGGTTCTATTAGCATCCCCTGGTTTACAAATGAGGAAATTGAGGCATAGGGAGATCAAGTGACATGTCTAAGCTGAGGCAGCTAGCAAGCAGCAGGGCTGGGAGCTGAACCTAGGCAGCCGGGCACCAGCATTGACTCTCTTTAACCACTGTGTTGCACTGGCTCTGAGGAGAATGGTCCCCGATACATGAGACCCTCAGGCCCTGTCTCAGCTGCGAGTCTTCCTGCTGCCTCTTGTCTCCCCGTGAGCACAAAGCACTTCCCAGCCGCTGACTGTGACTACAACAGAGAGGGTGACACATTAGGAATACAAGACCAGCATTCCTTTATTAACCCCTGCAATGGCCCCATGATGAAGTTGATACTATCCATCTCCACTTTACTGCTCTACGGTGGCTTTGTGAGGCTGAATTAGGCAGGTGCCATGACACGTCATGCAAATAGCATCTATTATGTGATCCTGTCCACATGAACATGAATAAACGCACACATCTATCTGTGTAGAGACACAACCGGAAGGGCGCTCCCCAGTGAGGTAACCATGGCTACCTCTGGATGGTAGTGTGCACATTTCTCTTTATAGTCTTCTACACTTAAAAAAAATTTTTTTACGGTCACATCATTTCTATGAAAATAATGCAAAATCTTTTATAAAGCATCTTAGGGCCAAAGCCAGGTCGAAATCCAGGGCTGTGGGTCTTCAAAGCCTTAATTCTTTGCTTTTTTCCATCACACCTCGGTGAAATTCTGCTGGAAGGTGGCCCAGGCAGGCCATTCCTTCAGGCCGTGGCTGGGGGTCCTCCTGAGGCGGAGCCACATTCCAATATCACCAAGTCTAGTGTCAGCGCCCCCAAGCCCTCCTGCCAAGAAGGATGGTAGCTTATACAATCAGCCTAAGTAGAATAATTTGAGGCACTCTGAGAATATTTAGGCCATCAGTCCACATCCACCTCCAGTGCCTTAAATCCCACCACCAACACTTAATAATAATAAATAACAATAATCAATAGTAATTGGCAAGGGAACTACCAGTGGCTTTTTTGCTTATCTCTATATACTAAAATTTCGGCAATGATTCATATCTTGCTTTATAGTAAGAAAAATAATTTTTTCAAAATTATAAAATTAGCAGAACTTCAAGCTTTGATTCTTGCCCCAGGACTTAAAGGTTTTCTTTTTTTATATCCCCTATGTAAAATCTCTAAGTTAAACACTTTGTATACATTAACCACAGTCTTCAGGGATATACACACATAATGTCCTTGCAAGAAAGAAACTCCTGTCTCCATTTGGGAGTGGAGGAGCTGAGACACAGGGAGGCTGCAAGGAAAGGTGAACTGCCCAAGGTCACATAGGCAGAAAGATACCCAGTCAGGGTTCAAGCTCAGGTCTGTCCAAAGTCCAGATCTGTCCCTGCGGCTGTTCCTTCCACCCTCCCCACTCTCCTCCACATCACAGCACCACCTTGCTTCCTCCTTGCTTTCCCTTCCAATCTGGCCATCAGCATCTGCCAGTCCACCCCGACCGACCACCGTAGGAGGAATTGGTTAGCATGCCTTCCACTAGGATCCTGTAAAGCACTTGGGTCCAGCCGGCTGCATCCACACTGTAATTAGAAACATATTTCTTTGGCTCAATGATGCCCACACCAGACCTAGGGCCAGCATCACATTCTCGTGTGCCTGCCAGGAATACCTACCATGTAATTTCTTCCCTGTTGACAAAAGGTGCTCTTTCTCCTCAGCCCACACAAAAACCCCCTCCAGGGGGCAGGGCTCAAGCCCCAAAGTTTAAGGTCAATCTCCTACAAATGGGAAAGATGGGTCCATGGAAAGGAGTCAGAGTCTAGTGGCCCAGGGCTGGGCTCAGAACCTGAAACAGAGTATGTAGGAGTAGGGCAGAGACCCAGACCCTTCCTCACTGGAAGCCAGGAAAGGGGAAGGAGGCCAAGGCCATATACTTTTCAGGGCCCAGTGGGGGTTCCAGCTCTCCTGACCTTCAAGACAGGAAATCTCCACGACCCCATTCTGTGGGAAGAACAGGCCATTTCCCGAGCCCACGCTGGGTACTGGGAATACTGAGATGAAAGACCCTGCCTTCAAAAAACACCCAGTCCCACAGAGGAGACAGACACGCACTCACAAATCGGAGCCCTTCCACGTTGCCTCGCTATGTATGCTTACACGTGCAGACCCAGAGCTGTGGAGGAGTCATGTGGGAGCAACCAGGGGCTGGGGACAGTGTCAAGAGTGGGGCAAGGAGGGGCTCCAGCGGCAGGATCAGCAGGGGCAAAGCCATGAGGTTCCCAAGAGCCACCTCCCACCACCAGCAGGTCAAATAGCATCAGCAAGAATAAGGGGTGTGGGGGGCGGTGCTGACAGAGTTGATGAGACAGCAGGGGGGCCTCAAAGGCCATGCTGGGGACTTTAGACAGTCCCTCTAGGCAGTGCGAGGCTTTTAAAGGGTTTAAAACAGGGGTATAAATGGGTCACATTTGCATTTTGGAGCTGGATCTTAGGGGAATTCTGGGGAAGAGAAGAGTAAATGAGTGTGGGGGGAAGGGTGGGCAAGTCTGGGGCCATGAGAGGCCTGTTGGGGACTAGGGTTGGGGTCCTAAGAAGGAAAAGAGGCTGCGCCCCTCAGGGAAAGGAAAGCAGGCCAGTGTTAGAGAGATAGATACTGGGGAAGCAGGACTCACAAGGCCTGGTGACCGACTGTCCCTGGGGAGTAAGGGGCTGGCTAGCAGCACACTCACATGTTAGTCTGGGTCCAGTGGATGGTGCGCCCCCACAGAGCTGAGACAGTCTGGAGAGAGGTGATGAGTATGGTGTTGGACCAGCCTCATGGGGGTGCCTATGGGAGCTCTTCAAGTGGTAGGGCCCAGCCCTAGCCTTCCTCTCTGCCCTGACTCTATCCCTGCAACCCTACTCCCCCACCTCCTACTTCCAGCCTCCAACAGTCTCTGTTCAAAATATCCCACAGCTATAGAGGGGGCTTTGAAGGCGTCCCCTCCTTCCCTCCCTCCCCGTCCCAGCACTCCCTCCCCCCACCCCCAGAGAAGTGGGTTTGGGCCAGCCAAGCCAGCTAGGCCACAGTCTGGTCTCCCTGGGCAAGAAGCCAGAGGGTAGCTGGGGGAGGCCAGGCGTCCTGTGTCTGGGGACCAAACCCAGTGGGGGTTGACAGGCCTTTTGTGACAAAAGCAGTGGTTGTAGGGCAACCCTATCCCCTCCGATCCTGGCTGAGACCCCAGGGAAACAGGGAAAAAAGGTAAACAGGGAAGGAGCCCCCACCCCCTCCTCTCTCTGCACGCGGACACTCAAGTTCCTGTCCCATCCTCACATCTACCCTGAGGGCAGGGCCAGAAAGTCTGACCCCATTGCTGAGACAGGACACTAAGCCCCAGAGAGGTCAGATGATGCTTTCTGATCATGTCTCCCTCTGGCCTCTGTGTCTCCACCTCTCAATGAAGAGGCACTGTGGAGTTCCATGAGAGAATGGGACGACATCTCAGAGATAGCTCTGCTGCTCCCTTGTCCCCAGGTCTAGGACAAACCTTCACCTACCCGGGCCTCGGTTTATCCATCTAGAAAATGAGCACCGTGGTACCCACCTCCTCAGTAGTCGTGAGGACTGAATGAAGACATGGACATTACAAAGTACAGCCCGAACCCTCACCCAAATGGTCTGTCTCCAGAGAGGAGGAACTTAAAATTCACATACTGTTTATGTTATAAGGAGAATGCATTTTTTAATCACTTGTATAATTTTAAAACAACATCGAAAATCATTCTTTAAAATCCCATAGCAAGTTTGTGGCAGAGCAACTCCCGGGCCCCAGGCCTGGCTTTACCCACTCACCAGACACCCCCACCCAAGCCTGACCCCTGGGAAAACACCCCCACTGGTTCCCCACCCTGGGCCATGCTGTCTCTGGCAAAGGGCTGGGGGCCGCTTTCCCAGCAGTGAGCCCAGCTCAGCCGGGTGGGACACAGTGGCGACAGCTGATAAGACAGCCTGTTTAGTTCTGTCTGCCGCAGGCCTGGGGGGAGGCCCCGGCGGCAGACAGTGTGGCTGTGGCCTCTTCCCCTTCCTGGGCCAGCGTGGTGCCCCCCAGGCTGGGACAGCCCTTACCAAGGGGTCCTACAGACACTGTCTCCAGGCCCCTGAATGGAATGAACTGGGTGCAGGGGTGAGCATAGGCATACATGGCTGTTGGTTTCGGTTATTTTATCTTTTGGTGTAGGTATTACATTCTCTCAGTTCAAAAAGCTGCATACGGTTTCCATCCCTTATCTCCAGCACCTCCCCCGCCCCAGTGCTCTCTCTAGAAGCCACCACTGCAGAAAGACTCGTGGATCTACAAAAACACACATATGTGTATATACCTGCCTTGCTTCCCCATGCTTCCTCCCCGCAGCCTTTGCACAAGGGTGTCCTGGGTGCATGTGCTCACTGTCTGTGGACAAGTCTTGGTTCATGTGTGCCACATTCTCACTGGCCACCAGCTCTGCCCACGTGCCATTCCACTCCCTGACACACTCTCCTCCACTCCCGTTCCCCCTCATCTCCCGCCCTCCTCCTTTCCTTCTTTGCTCAGCTTATTCTTTCTCATCTTCCAAGTGTCAACTTAAATGTCGTTCCTCTGGAAGCCTGCCCTGATCCCCAGGCTTCAGTCCTCCCCTGCTCGGTGCTTCCATGACACCCCAGAACTTTTTACTGTGCCTACCCGGAGTAGCTTGTTTAATTTTCTGTCTCCCACTAGATATCAGTGTGAAAAACTTGTCCCAATTTACCATAGATATTCCCAGTGTAGGCGATGATAAGCCCACATTTCAGGAAAATCCCCAGGCCCTGCCAAATGAGGACAGTTGGTCACCCTGGTAGATGAGCCCCATGAGGGCCAGGAGGGACTCTGCCTTATTCATCCCAGCTTCTCTAGCACCTACAGGCTCTATAAGTATTTGTGGCATCCTAAAAACAGCCCCATGTACAGAGCAATCACTCTATGCCAGGCACTGTTCTAAGCACCCTACACGTATTAACTCATCTAATCTGCACAATAACACAATGAAGCAAATAAAGGCTAAGACAATGGCCCAAGGGCACACAGTGAGGGTTGGAGTCAGGATTCCAGGCTCTTTACCCAGGCCACTCTGGGGTGCACATCTATTCTCAGGTCTCCCACCCTGACCTACCGAGCTCCTATAGGAGAGCTGGGCAGGAAGAAGCCCCCATGCTCCCACAGCCCTGCAAGGGGCAGTACTGCCAGACACAGGGCTGGCTGGGACCTGGGGCCTGCACTGCTGGAGTGAAGGCACTCCTGGGAACAAGCCCTCCACCCCTGATGCCCCAGAGCTTTGCTACAAAGCTGAGGTTCTCTGCTGTCTACAGAGGGGGCAGGCTCAAAAATGGAAATTAGAGGAATAATAATCTTTGTCCTCATTTTACAAGCATGCTCACAAAGGATTAATGACCTGGATTCTGAAGGCCTAAGAACTCTGCATAGCTGCCCTTCAACACAAGGATCACTTTTGGAGAGAGAGAGAGAGAGAGAGAGAGAGAGAGAGAGAGAGAGAGAGAGAGAGAGAGAGAGAGAGAGAGAGAAACCTCCTCTTTAGCATGGAATCCTGGGGCCTCAGCCCTGGCTCAGCCTCCTTTTCACTCTGGCTATGTGTCCTTGGGCAGGTTTTGAACCCCTCTGAGCCTCTTTCTCATCTTTAAAGTGAGACTAACAATATAGTTGAGTATCTACCTCATTAAGTTGTGGATTCAATGCATTAACATATATAAAGTGCTTAGCAGAGTCAAGATGCAGAGTAAACACTCAAGTGCCAATTGATGTTATTTCATTTTTATGCTGTTCATCTTCCTAGAAGCCCCTTCCCCACCACACGGTGAAATTCCACATTCTTCAAGGCTTTCCTGCCCCAGGGACTCGTACCCACCTCTGCGTGCCTGAGATCAGGGGATACTTTGCAACTTGGAACTACAGCCTCATCTATCATTTGTAGTAAAAAGATGTCAAGTAACACAATTGGACTTTAACCTATTCAATTACAATAAACTGGCTATTGGGAATACCATCACAAGGATTGTGGAGTGGCTTCCCTCCGGAGGTTTTAGGGGTAGGAATGGTTGAGCAGAGCCTGGGGCAGTGTGTGATTAAAAGCCACATTACAGTTGGATCCCAGTTCCTTTATTAGCTAACTCTGTAACCCTGGGTTGGAGCCACCTGGTCCTCATCTGGGAAAATGAGGAAATGAGTACCACCCTCTTTATGCTGTTAGGAGGGTATGTTTAGGTACTTCCTCAGGACTGTGAAGGACCCAAAATGCAGCTGCATAGCTTCGGGCAAGTACTAGTCCAGGAAACATCAGTGTCCTCATCTACTGATCCACAGATGAGGACATGGAGGCAGTAAACCTAGCTCACACCATGGTTGAGAGCAAAGTTCCTAGCAAGGAGCCCTACAATAGTAGGTGTTGCAAACATGGAGCTTCTCAACTTCCTTTCCTCTCCTCCCTAGGGGGAGAGACAAAGGTCAGGAGGACTGGGTTTTCTGTCACTGCTAAGTTGCTTTAAGCAAATCATCCAGTTCAGCTGGGCTCAAAGGTGGAAAGAAGGAGAGAAGGAAAGAAATAAGGGAATGAGGAAGGGCGTGGGGGAGAGATGGTAGGGGGAAAGGAAGGAAGGAAGAAGGGAGATATAAAGAGGGGAAAGAAAGGAAAGAAGAAAAGGAGAAGGAAAGGAAAGAAGGAAATGAAGGAAGAAAAAGAGAATGTAACAACACTCCCATCAGCCAGCCAACATGGGGCTGGCGCAACCTGAGCAGACCAAGAGGGACAATGGTGGAGAGTTGGTTGGGAAACAGTGTCGTCTACTCAGTCCATGCTAACAGGAGCTTCCCGGGGTGGGAATTCAATCCCATCTTCTCCCCCTGGATCTTCCCAGCCTGCCACCCAGGGATACCAGTTCAAAATCTACTTGATGGAACCCTGCCACATTAAAATATGGGGGAGAAAAAAGAACAACATTGGAGGACTCAGAACATATTACAAAGCTACACTGATCAAAACAATATGGTACTGGCATAAGATGGACATACATACATACACACCAATAGAACGGAATAGAGAGCCCAAAAATAAACCCTCATGTATATGATCAAATGATCTTGGACAAGGATGCCACGACTACATAATAGGGAAAGGATAGTGTCTTCAACAAAAAGTGCTGGGAAAACTGAATAATCACATGCAAAAAAACAAATAAATTAAATAAAGTTAAAATCTTTACCTTATACCACATATAAACATTAATTCAAAATGGATGGAAGACCTAAATGTAAGACCTGAAAATATAAAACTACTAGTAGAAAACATAAGGAAGATGCTTCATAACATTAAATTCGGCAATAATGTCTTGGATATGACACCAAAAGCGTAGGCAACAAAAGTAAAATTAGACTGTAAGTGGACTGTATCAAACTTAAAAACTTCTACAGAGCAAAAGAAAAAATCAATAGAGTGAAAAGGCAACCTACAGAATGAGAGAAAATATTTACAAACCATATATCTAATAAAGGGTTAATACTTTATATATTCTTATGAAGAACTCCTATAACTCAATAGCATATGCACGCGTGCGCGCGCGCGTGCGCGCACACACACACACACACACACACATTCACATAACCCAATTAAAAAATGGGCAAAAGACTTCAATAGACATTTCTCTAAAGAAGATATACAAATGGCCAACAAGCATATGAGAAGATGTTCAACATTGTTAATCATCAGAGAAAGACAAACCAAAACTACAATGAAATGTCACTTTATATCCATTAGGATGGTCACTATCAAAAAAAAAAAAAAAAAAAAAACAGAAAATAACGAGTGCCAGTGAGGATGTGGAGAAACTGGAACCCTTGTGTATTGTTGCTGGGAATATAAAAGGATGTACTGCTAGGAAAATGGTTTGGTGGATCTTTAAAAAATTAAAAATAAAATTATCATATGATCCAGCAATTCCACTTCTTGGTATTTGCTTTTGTCCATTCAGGCCGCTATGACAACATATCATAGACTGAGTGGCCTATAAACAACAGAAGTTTATTTCTCACAGTTCTAAAGTCTGGGTGTCTGAGATCAGGGTGTCAGCATGATCATTCCTGGTGAGAGCCCACTTCTGGGTTATAGACTGTTGGCTTCTTGGTAGATCCATAGTGGAAAGCAGAGAGCTGGCTAGTGGTCTGATCGCTTCTTAAAAGAGCATTAAAAACATTTATGCGGGCTCCACTCATGATCTAATTACCACACAAAGGCCCCACCTCTGAATACCATCACATTAAGATTAGGGTTTCGACATATTAATTTGGAGGACATGAACATTCAGTCCATAGCAGTATTTATCCAAAAGAACTGAAAACAAGATCTTGGAGCTATATTTCCTTATCCATGTTCACTGTAGCACTAATTACAATTGCCAAGAGGTGAAAGCAACCTAAATGTCCATTAAAGGATGAATGATCGACAAAATGTAGTATACACATGCAGTGGACTGTTAATAAACCTTGAAAAAAAATAAAAAGGAAATTTTGTCCTAAACTATAAGCATGGATGAACCTCGAAGACATTGTGTTAAGTGAAATGTCAGAAACAAAAAGACAAATACTGCATGATTCCACTTATATAAGGTATCTAAAGTAGTTAAAATCATAACAACAGGAAGAAGAATGTGGTTTCCAGGGGACGAGGGGAGGCAGAGCTGGAGAGTCATTCAATGCATACAGAGTTTCAGTCGTACGAGATGAAAAGTTCTAGAGATGTGCTGTACAACAATATGCATACAGTTAACACCACTGTACTGTACACCTGAAATCATTATGATAGTAAATTTTACGTTATGTGTTTCTTACTACAATAAAAAAAAAATCACACATCTAAAGAAAAAAAATACTAGGTAGGGAGTCTCACCATCCTGACCCAGTTTCTAGTTCTCATCCACCTTTCCTCCTTGCAACCACAGTACACAAACACCACTGTATACTTCGGGGGGGAAATATTCTATCGTTTTGTCATTGCAAAAGTAAAAACGCTCATTGTAAACAATGCAAACAATTGAGATACGTAAAAATAAAACCCTCCTTCAGCCTACCCCATGGCTCAAGAGCGACCTCCAATAGTCGGCCATGTCCTTTCCCAGCCTTCTTTTACTTAATTACAAACATGGGCTCTTCCTTTAACACAAATGGAACCACAAGGTTTAGTTACTACCTTGCATCTTTTCTTCTTTTTGTGTGTGATCAAACTAATTGCATTTTCTCCAGACTACAACATATGTGCCTCAATAAGCCAACAGTCACAGAGATGGAGACCAAGAAAAGGTTGCCCCTCTCTCTTCCCACCACCAGTAAATTCATGGAACTATCCAGAACAGACTGGCAGAAACCTTTCCTCAGGTTCATATGAAGGGAAAGAAGGGTTTATATCTCTCATATGTGGAATACCTACAAATGAAATGGAAAAAGTCAAATTATGGGCAAAGAAAAATGGGCAAACAGATTAGTGGTTACCAGAGGTGGGGGTTGGTGGTAGGAGAAGTTGGTGAAGGGGGTCAAAAGACACAAATATCCAGCTGTGAGATAAATAAGTCCTGGGGATCTAATGTGTGACAGTGACTGTAGTTAACAATACCATATTGTACATTTGAAAGTTGCTAAGAAAGTAAATCTTAAAAGTTCTCATCACAAGAAAAACAACTGTAGCTATAAGAGGTAATAGATGTTAACTATCAAGTCATTAGGTTGTATACCTGAAACTTATAGAATGTTCTATGTCAATTATATCTCAATAAAGCCAGGGGAAAAAGAAAAATGGGCAAAACCTCTTGCCACTTTCTTTGAATACATGCACCCACTTTTCTTTAGAGTCATACAAACATAACCAACATATCTGCCCTGGTGAAGACTTGGAGGTTTGCTTCTCTCTCTCTCTCTCTCTCTCTCTCTCTCTCTCTCTCTCTCTCTCTCTCTCTCTCTCTCTCTCTCTCTCTCACACACACACACACACACACACACACACACATTTTTTAAAAAACACAAAAGTGTAACATACTTTACAAACTACTGCACAACCACCTTTTGTCACCTAACAATATCACAGACAACCCGCAACTCACAGGGTGTAGATTCGAAGAGCTCACTCTTAGTAGTCCACAATATTTCCCAGTGTGGATATAACCAGATTTATCCACCCATACCCTTAGAGGTGGACCTTCAGATTGTCACTATGAAGAACACCAATTTTAAAAAATCTTTTTAGGGATAGATTTTATGGATAGAGTTCTGAAAGTGGGATTGGCGGGACAAATGGCATGCTCTTTCCTATTTTAGTAGTTAGTACTTGGTGAAAAATGTTATTTTATTTACATTTTTATTTGCATTTCCCCAGCAACTGGGGAGATCATGTGCCTTTCTCGTGTTTGCATTTCCTCTTCTGTAAAGTGTGTTTTGTTTCACTTTTTCTAATTAATTTGTAGGAATTCTATATGAGGAATTATGAGAGTTATGAGACATGAACCCTTTATCTATTTTATACACAACAAATATTTCCTCCCATCTGCTATTGTCTCTAGACTTATTTGTGGAGTCTCTTACCATGTAGACATTTAAATATCTTATGTGGTCTAATCTGCCTTGTCTTTTATAGTCCTGGCTTCCTGGCTTGCTTAAGATCTTCTCTACTTCCAAGATTATGCAAGACTTTTCCTAAATATTTATCTTATATTTTTACTTCTAATTTTTCATATTTACATCATTTACCCAGATAGATACAACTTTCTTTTTCTACTTATTGTGTGCAAAAATATGTTCATCCTTCCTCATTAGCTTACATTAATTAAATGCTACATTGTATTCCACTGAAAAGTCCACTAACTTATTTAACTTGGACTATTTTTGGATGTTGAAGTTATTTCCAGTTTTGAATACTATTTAATAATAGCTACCAATTATTGAGTTCTTATTACATGCCAGGCCCAGACTAAACACTGCACATACTAGCTCGTTTAACCCTCAAAATAGTCATGGAGTAGGTTCTATTATCTTTTTTAACAAATGAGGAAATATTTCTTGTCAAGATTACACCGCTAGGAAATAAGTGGTGAAGCTAGGATTCTGATCCGATCTAAAGTGGAAAGACTCAAAAATCCCAAGCTCTTAACCGCCATATGTACTTTCTATCTCTATTATTCACAAATGTAACTTGAAACATCCCATACTTTTGTTTCCGTAAAAATGGAAAAGGGGGAAAATAAACATTTCTTAGGTCCTTCCTCTACCTCAAATTTTGTACTAGATGCTTTCACAGGCTGTCTTCTGGAATTCTTAATAAAAGTCTTCTCAGTGGTAGAGCTATCTGCTTTCCAAACACAAAATTCAGTGAGGTTAAGCCACTCACTCAAGGGCTGTAGATAACTATGGCGAGTTTAAGTCCAGTTTCCTATGACTTGTGCATTCCAATTTTTCACTTAAAAAGATATGTTCACTAGCTTTACAAATAACACATTGATAAACTCATAGTTTGGGTTTTTTTTTTTTTTTTCTTTTGCTGCTGTTGGACTATTTCCTTGGGATACATTCCCAGAGTGAGTCAAAGAGTATGAATACTTTTATGGCTTTCCATCTATATTGCCAAATTGTTATTACAATTTGGCTACATCCACGTTCCCTGCCCACCAGCAAGCACTATGGTGAGTTTCATGTCCTACAGATCCAAACATTCAGGTGGGGAAACCGAGCTTCCAAAGGGGGGGGGGCGGGTGTGCCACATTTAACTCATTAAGTTCAGAGAAGTATTTTAGAGAGATCTGGTGGGTATGCTCGTCTTTTAAGGAAAGGACAAATCGGACACCCCCGCCCCTCAAAAACAAAACAAAACAAAACCAATAACAACAACAACAAAAAACACCCTTTTCTGATGTGGTCCTTCTTGGGGAAAGTACTCCCATCAGCCAGGAGGGGTGAAATCCCGGGGAGGGGACAGCCCGGGAGCGTTAGGCCGGGTTGTGGACAGGGGAAGCGGGGGAGTGGGCGGGCCCGCCTCTGCCCCATCCCGGCGCCCGCGGGGCCCTAGCCCCTGGCGGGGGCGGTCGATAAGGCAGGAGCGGCCGGTCACCGAGGCGGCCCCGGCGGGGCGGGAAGGTGGGAAGGGTCCCAGCCGGGCGAGAGCAGATAACGCTCCGCGCTCGAGCCGCCGAGACTCGGAGACGCCGCGGCCGCGGGTGATAGAGGCGCCCTAGCCGGGGCGCGGCTCCTGGCCCCCGGCTCCCGGCGCCCTCAGAGGACCGGCCTGCGGGCGGAGGGGCGGCGGGCGCGCCCACGTCCAGGAGGCTTCAGGGACGCGCATGGCCCTGGCCGCCTCACGACCTCAGCCTGCCTGCAGCGCCGCAGCCCGGCAGGACAACCAACAGCCCCCCATCAGTGCCGGGGTCTTGGCCCTGGCCCATGTCTGCCCTAGTCACCCCAGGCAGATGTCTTCCCCTTAAACTCCAGTTTCCTCCTCTGTAAAATGGGGCATTGAGGAATTGTCAGTAACCCCTCAGCACCGGGCGTGTGGCAGGCGCTTTGCAGTGTACAAGGACCCTCCTCTGGTACCGAGCTTGGCTCTCCAGCAGCTCTAGAGGAAGGTGGTGGTGACATTGCCCCTTTCCCCCAGTGACATCGCAACCTGGCCACCTGGCCACCGAGCATTGAGACAGGGTCCAGAATCCAGAATGCCATACTTCTCTTCTACTGCCCCCAAAAGAGGGACTTCTCGCTCTTAGAGGCATGAGGAAATCTCCAGCAGTGGCATTTGCATTCTGCCTTTTCAAATTCCTCAAATTCCCCACATAAAATTCAGTTGGCTGCCAGACAGCCAGGGAGGAGGAGGGCTGGGAGAGGCAGCACAGGGGCAGCCAGGAGCCATAAACTGGCCCCAGACCTCCGACAGAGAGACAACTTTTGGGGTGGGTAGAAATTCACACACACGCACACACAGGGAACTTCCCTTTAATCCTCCCACTGCCAAAACCAAACATCTCCAGACAGCAGCAAGCTGTCCTAACTTCTCAGCCTGGCATTCAAGGCCTGCCGATCTTGGCACCGGCCCTCCTGTACCTGCCAGGCCTCCATAGCGCTCCTTCCACTGTACACAGTTTGACTGCTGCAATGTCTCACTCGCTCCTTTTTGACTTCTTGGCAATAGTAAGCCTTTCTCTTTCTCCTCCAGTCACCCCACAAGGATTTAACTCTTCGTGGTACTTTCCCTAGAGATTTTTTTTTTTTCCATTAAAGTGCCTTAAGAACTATGCTCCAAGTAAGATTTGACTCCTCTATTACACAGCTATGGTTAACTGCATGCCTACTGTGTGCCAGGCCCTCTCATACAGTATCAAATACTATCAACAAGCCCCGGAGATAGGTGATATCACTCCCATTTTACAGATGAGGAAAACTGAGCTCAGAGAGATTCATTAACTTGTCCAGGGTCACAGAGCCAGGAATTGGATCAGCTAACCTTTAGATTAAGGCAGAACATAAGTAAAAAGTAATTGACTAGAAGGCCTTGGTTCTGCTAGGCATTCTGGCACTAACTTAGTGTGACTGCTCGTGGGAAAGTTCCTTCCTTTTTCCGGGGCTGGGATAGCAATGAACATGATAAGAGGGCCTCCTTCTCAGGGCAGTTGTGGGGCTCTGCAAAGAAATAGACATGAGGCTGTGCCCAGAGGTCAGCATCTTCTTCTAGAGAAATCTGGTTTAAAGGTATGGCCCTTTTCTCCTAGGTTATAAGAACTGACTCAAGGAAACTGAGTTATCTATGCCCCCTGCAACCCAAGCAGGCCTCTCCTGGAAACAAGTCTCCCATTTCCTTCTGGAGCATGGGCAATACCATCGATCTCTAGGGCCCTTGGCTTTCATTCTCTGTGCACGCTTCTATTTCTCCTTCCATTCCACTGCCAGGCTCTCAGGGCCCTGTTTCCTCTCTCTTTCCCCATTTAAACTTGATAAAGGATAAGCCACACCATCAATCAGTTATAGCTGAGTATGAATGAGTTCAAGTTACTAGCATGCTCTTCCCAAAATATACATGTTATCAGGCTGGGATTCTGGACAGTTAATAATCTGGGGTAGTAAGCCTCTCCCTCTCCCTAGGCAGGAAGGCTGGTCCTACCCGGTGCATCTGGAATTCCATATTTTTATATTTTTATTGGCTTTTTCCCCCTTCCCCCCGTATATCCTATGCTGGGAGAGAGAGTTTATATGAGCCCACTAATTAGCAGAGAACAGAAGCCTTTTTATTTCATAAATAAAAGCATAGATACACTATATGAGTAGAAATGCAGAATGTTCCCTGGAGAGTGTTTAAACTTTTAAAAATATTCCCCCCAGGGTCTGGCCAGGTGGGTCCTGAGGGGCTTTTTCATGGAAGACTTTGGGGGTGTGAGGGTGGAGGGGTTGTCCCTCAGGAGAAGGAAGGTTCTCTGGGCTCCGAGCTGGACCCTTTCACAGCATGGCCTCCAGCTCATGGTGGCTCCCTGTGTGCTCATTCCTGCCCAGCTGTACCAGTCCTTTCCCACATGGGCTTCTTTACCAGTCTTTGGGCAGCTATGAGAGAAGAGTTAATGACAGCTGTCTTAAGGGTCAGTGGACCTGGGTTCTGGCATGATCAGGTAGGGCTGTGAGACCTTGGGTAAATCATTGCCCTCTCTGGACTTTCTTCCATTTGAGAAAGGAAGGTTTGGATGAGATGAGCTCTGGAGTCTCTTCCCGCTCCAATGTCCTGTGCTGCAGTTCAGAGGCTGGTCCGAGAGCTGAAGGCAGAATTAGAGCTCACCTGGAAGTGGACGGACTTTGGCCTGCAGGCTTAATGCCTCAAATCACTTCATATGTGGGCTCTGAGCTGGAAACTGAGGTCTAGAGAAATCTAGCATCTCTGTCACAGTCCCGGGTCCTTGCTCAACCAAGGTAACAAACCTCGGGAAGCACAAAGTGCAAGCTGAGTGACTGTGCTCCTGGGCTCAGTTTCCCTGGCTGTGACCTGAAGCTAATGGGATAGTGGTGTGGACAATGCTTGGAGGAGAGAGGCCACTCTAAAACACACAGGAAGAAACCAGCTCCTCTTCTTTGAGAGTACGGAGATCTGCGTGTGGCCATCTGGTGGCCAGGTCTCATCACTGCAGAAACCCCAAAGGCTGGAAGGCTCTGGATCTTCTAGTCAGATTTCCCAGAGTTTCCAGAAACAGTCTGCAAGAGTTGTGAGCCCAGACCATGATGCAGCCGGAAGAATTCGGAGGAAGGCAGTTTGGCCGCTGGAGCAGCTTCCACTCTGACCCTGACACAGGAAGGGTTCCTTCCTACCTGGTCTCCAGGGACCTAGAGTGTAGGCTGCTGTGGAAGCATCTCGAATCCCATTCCAGGGATTTCTGTACCCACAAAGGGGAGATTGAGGCCCCTAGAAAGCCCGGCCCCTGAATGCAATCACACAGCAAACAGAGAAGAGGACAGGCTCCAGAAGTCATTCAGTGCATACTGTGTGCGGCAAAGCCTAACTTGCTATGTGAGCTTGTACAAATGACACACCATCTCTGAGGCCCGGTTCCATTAGAAAAGGAAGGACATTGTGCAGCTCAAATGACATAATGTGTGCAAGTTGCTTTGCACATGATAATGAGCTGTGCTTATCATTATTATTCCAGCAGATGTTTCCACTGTTACTTCTCATCCTCTCTACAGTAAGGGGCTCTCGTAGCACCACTTCACAGAGAAGGACCAGGACTTGAACAGCTGCCCTGGAATACACTTAGTAAGTGGCCAGTCAGGAATACAAACGCTGGCCGTGTCAGGAAATGCACACTGAAGACATAAGGGACATGGAGGTGCGATGCCGGAAGGCTACTTTCAGCTGGTTCCAGAAAAAAGAAATTATAGGGAAGAAAGAACAATAAAGCTAAATGGACAGAATGTAAGCAACTGATGAATCTGGTTATAAGTTATACAAGAGTTCTGTTCTAGTTTTGCAAGTTTTCCATAAATTTGAAATTATATTTAAAAAAAGTTTTAAAGCCCAGTTATTTCAAAATTCTGCTGAATTTCCTCTACACACTCCTGGGAAGCAGATGAAAATCCACTCTCAGAGTCCTTTGCTCCAGACCAGTGGCCCAATTCCCGAGTCCTCTGGTGGAAAACGTGACTGCTAGCAAGAGCCCTGCAATTTCTCCATGGAAAGCCAGAGGCACCCTGCCCAGCAGCCAGTATCGCCCAGTTCCCCGGGTTTCCTCAGGGACTCTCCTCAGCCTCCCTGTTTCCCAGCTCCCCTCCCCCACAACTCCTGCCCAGGTCCCAGCCAGGCTGTGGTGCGAGGTTGAGGTGGGGTTTATTTATAAGTTCCCGCTGATTATGAATCACTAGAGGAACTGCTTGCAGACTGGAGACAAAAGTCTGGGGCCGCCTGGCTAGGAGGAAACACTCTTTACATTCGACTTTCCCCTTGGCACAGGCCTCCCTGCGCCTGGCCCGGCCAGGCTCTGCCAGCCCCTTCTGTTCTCAGAGGCAGAAGCGCATTTGCCGCCAAGTCCTGTCGGCCTGTCCGCCTTGCTGTGTAAACAGGACCCAGGGCAGGCGGCCGGGCCGCACTGGAAATGAGACTGCCTTCCGCAGCCCGGCTACTTCCTCCTCACATCCGGAGACTCCTCAGAGTTCAGATGAGGGCTCTTGGGCAGGAACAAGGAGAAGCTGAGGTTTTGCCCACTATGGTATTCATCAACAGACTAATGAAGAAGAGGACTCTTAGGCAGCTGTCTAGGCCCAGTGTAAATGACACCTTCTCTGGGAAACCACCCCAACCTGACTCTTCTCCTTATTATAGTTCATAGTTTAGTTACATTCAGTGAACATGTACTGGGCACCTGCTATGCACCAGGCTCTGAGTAAGGTGCCTGTGAGGCGTGGGGCATGGAGATATAGTATTTATATCATTATTCATTCTTTTCACTTGACTGGAGCAACTTGGTTTCCCTTTATGAATACCTGAACCAGATATCTGAGTAACTGATCATATAGTTGATTTTATTTTAGGAGGTGCTAGAAACCCTCACCTCACCTCACCCTGAAATATCTTCCCCACTACTCTAGACATCAGCAACTTCAAGGCATCCCTTTGGGTTGAGTGTTGCCTTCTCTCCATAGAGTCATTGATTTGAAGGTGAATCTCCCCTCTGATGCGTAGCACCTCTGGGTGAATGAGGGAGTTCACTCTGAGTGGTTGGCCTTATATGCTCATTTTACAGATGAGAAAACTGTGGCTTAGAGAACTGACATGCTTCATCAGGGCTGATACAAGAGTCAGGTTTTGAGCTCAGCTCTCTGCAGCTGAAGCCTATTAGTCTTCGCACAGAGTCAAACCATCTCCCCTTCATCTGATGCCAACTTCGAGCAGGAGAAAAGGAGGAAAGTTGTGTCTCCTCAGAGGGAGGGAAGAATAAAAGTGAAGTCCGAAAGCTCACTGTGCTAGCCATTCCAGGCTGTGCCTAGTGCAATCTTCCCTTCACTCCATTTATTGATGTCCTCATTTAACAGAGGGCAAAATTGAGGCTTGGAGAGGTTGGAATGGTTTCAAGGTCATCGAGCTAGTGATGACAGCTAGGACCTTTACCAGGCCCCCAGCACTGTCTGTACAGCCTAGAGTTGGTGTAGTTCCATGGAAAAGCCAGACTGTTGGCCAGGGGCACCTGGGCAGAATGATCGTCAACCCAGGCAGGGTAGATGTAATGCAGGGCTTTCTTACAATGGGGGTTGTGGGAGAGGAGCAAACATGTAAAGAATTTTTTCTACCAGTGGCTTCTATTTTACTTGCCTCAAGACTTTTGCAAGAGTCCTGCACTGATGCAAAAAGCAAGGCCTTCTCCATTACTCAATAGGAGCTTACTCCCTCAGCTGCCTGGCTCTGAAAGCCTCTCCCAGAGGAGTCGGGGTTACCAGCTGAAGTCTAAATCTCACTCACGTGCTAGCTCAGGGGCCTCTGGTAAAATTGACCAAGGGTCAGTTTCCTTACCTGGTCATCTGCAGAATGGGAATAATAGTAGCAACTCACAAAGCTGTCTTTGGGATAAAATGGGTTAAGACATGAGATATCTTCATAAAGAGAAGTATGAGCAAAGAGATGGTCATTATGGTGGCCTTCGCTGGTCTCATTATTTCACCCAGGATGGCCCTTCCTTACCCCAAGATCCTAAAGTAACTGAGGGAGGACAGGAAGACTGACAGACGTGCCATGTCTTGTTCATCATCTGTACCTTTCCCTCCTCTCATTCTCTCCCACCTCTCCTTGTCCAGTATGCCAAAATGATATGTACCCTATCAATTCTTGCTGATAACCTAGAGTGATTAGACCTGAAGGTAGAAGAATAAGCTCAGGACTTCTCTAAGTCTGTCTTACCAGAGCATTTTGGGAGATGAAACCCCCCTGAGCAAGTATCCCGAAGCCTCCTGCCTCAGCCTGTGGGCAGAGATTTTTATATTCAGTGCCCCACTTTTATCTTCACAGAAATCCTACCAATTAGATACTGTGAGCCCCATTTCACAGATGAGAAAACCAAGGCTCAGAGAGGCTAAGAGACTTTCCTGAAGCCATTAGGCTAGTAGGTGTTTCCAAACTGAGGACACACTGAGGGACTTAGCTGTACCAGTTTCAGTATCTGAGGTCTTGGTGCCCGAGAAAGAACGGGGTCTGAATCCTGGCCTTGCTTTTATGAACTGTGTGGCCTGGTGCAAGTTCACTCCCCTGAGACTGTGTCTCTGTAAATGAGAATGACAACACCCTTTTGTTGTTGAGAAACTTAGACGAGACAATAGATGCAGACCCAGTGCATTATCTGGCATACATGAGGCCAGATCAATGTTCATGGGTCGTTCCACCCACCCCCATCCGTGGGGTTCACCTGCTCTAGGGATTCTTCTTCATCAACAATGACCGCAGTGTCCCAACCGAAAGAGCAGTAAAAAGGTTTGCACCAGCTTCAGGCGCAAGGGTCTGGCTAGAAACCACCGACCAAATAGCCTCTGAGCTCCGGAGTTTCTCTCTGTGGGCCAGTGCTTGGCATGGTGCCCACACCAAGTGGGTGCTCAGTAAACATTGTTGAACGAATGGATGTTTGGATGCCAAAAGTTTGGCACGGCCACCCATTTGCTGTTACAGGGGACAATGGGATGGCCTATTTGGAATGGGGGGCTGTCCCAGAATATCTGAGGGGTGAGGTCACAGGGCTTGTGTGCACTGCTTACAGGAAGCATGCGAGCTCAAGAACGCCTGATGCCAGCCGGCAGACATTTCCTGGCTGGCAGCAGTCCCCTATCTCTTTTTCCTCCTCCTCCTCCCCTCAAGCCCCAGGCCTGGCCCTAGGTGGTCTCTCTCCTTGCCTCATGTCCCACCAGAGGATCGGACAACCTCTGGGTCACCTGAGATCCTCACCTCCCTCCACCCTCCTAAGGTCCCAGGGCTACCTTGTCCTTAGAAAAGTGAGAGGAGACAAAACTTCCTCCCATAGGGGTCCTGGGATCCCACTGGGGGGAGGCTTCCCAACTGGACCCCTTCCACATCATCGGGCCCAGACAAGCCTGGTCCTGGGGTACCACCTCAATGGACTCTTGGGTCATCCCATGAGACAAGGGGGCCATGTCATACAAACAATGCCCAGGTGCTTCAGAAGCACGGCACCCCCAGCAGCCCTCGATGTGATTGACAGAGGGCGAAACTGAGGCCCAAAGAGGTTAAAACAGCTTTCCAGGACTGCCCGGAAGTCCAGACTGTGGACTCATGCCAAAAACTAGAACTGGCTCCTGCTCTTCCACAATCTTTGGGCAAAACTCTCCTCCCAGCCTCTTTTTCCTCCTTTGAAAAATTAGCAGAAAGTGTTGGACAAGGCTTCTGCCCCTTCCAGCAATCTGACTAGAAGTTTATCCTCCCTCCGCCCAAAATCCACCCATACCCTTTCTCGTGTACTCAACAAAGTCCCTCAGCCTTTTTTTTCTGTACTTTTTCTGCTTCAGTGACAGAGACTTGGGTATAACTGAGCAGTACACACACTCACTTGCACACACCAGTACAGTTTTCAAAATAACTTTCACACACAAAAATTTTCCTTATACCTCCTTTTAAAGATAAGGAAATTGAAGACCAGAGGAGATATGCCTGTAGCTGGCCAGTGGCAGCGCTGGGATCTGAACCTGTGTCTGTGCAGGTGCTGCGCCTAACTCATCCTCCTTGCTTTCTTGGAATGGGCACAAGACCAGACACAAACCAGATGTCCAATAAACCTATGTGGGCGTGTATTGGCCCTTCCAGGGTCTGATGTGCCCATTTAAATGAGAGGCTTCTGGAGATGAAGCCCCTTCCAGGGAATGGGTTGGACCATCAGACCCACAATAGGACCAAATCAGAAGGCACTTTTGCCTTCCCATCTGCTTATCAGAGCTGGGGAGCAATTCCCTTAATTTCTCCATTTATAAAATGGGAATAACAATCATGCCTAAGTCTTAGGGATGATATGAGTACCTACTGGTGCCAAATCATCTCCCTCCACTTAGCCCCAGGCAGCCAGGCCCTGCCAGGTTCTGTGGTTTAAGAGTAGGAGCTGGCCCTGAGCCACCGAAGCAGGCTGGGAGCCCACACCCCCATCTTCCAGCTTCAGCATCACTCACATCAAAGCCCAGCCACTCGCCCTTCCCACCAACCCAAACCTGGCTGGCAGGAGGGGATGCGGCCAAGAAAAAGCTGGGCCTAATGGGATATTTGCTGTCCAGCGCTCAGCAATTGTGGTATAATGACCTCAGTGGCTGCCAGAGTCAAAAGGGACTCTGTTCTCTGAAGCCAGGATGCCCCCAGGGTGGGAGGGAGCCAGCTACCCAAAGCCTGAACTCAGGCTGACAGAGCCTCCGGCTCTGGGCCTGGCACAGGCCTCCACGCTTCACACGCATGACCTCATTTAATCCAGTGACAACCTTGCCAAAGTAGTTTGACTATCTTCATTGAACAGACAAGCTAACTGAGCTGCAGGAAGATGAAATGACTCATCTATGGTCCCGCTATTAGTGAGGGGCAAACCAGGTCGGTTTGACTTTACTAGGCGCAACGAATGACCCCGGCACCAAGATCTGACCACAACCTGCTTCATAGTAAGCTCACACTGAAGGTTAGATTGGATTAATTTGAGCATGTACTATGTGCCAGGCTAGCTGCTTTGTTTGAATGTTAACTTGGCCTACAATTGAATAACTTAGAGAAGGAGTCATCACTAGCCTTATTGTACAGATGAGTAAACTGAGGCTCACACAAGATCCACTTCAAATATTCAAAGGTTCAGGGAACTTTTTAGTAGCTGAGCTGGATCCCTTCACCCTCTTCTTCCTTCCATGCTGGAAAGAGAACAAAAGCACTCAATAGCATTATTCTCCTGACTCCCCAATAATACTCCTATGTGCAAAAGTGCAGCTATATAGTGACTCCTCATTCTTTTGGTGCCTAGGAGAACCTGGTCCTGTCCCTTTTTCCTTGGTAAGATCAGAAGTGTACAGCTCAATGAATTATCATTTGGAAATGAACATAAACAAATATTTAAAAATTAAGAAAAAATATTGCCAATAATTACAACAAGCCAAAGATTAATTTGACAGTGTCTTTCATACGTAAAGCACTTTCATAATCAATAAGAAACACACCTCAAAAGTGAGCAATGGATATCAGAAAATTATAAAAGGCCTATAAATATAAGAAAAGGCATTCAATTTCACTTACAGTTGAAGAATGCAAATTAAAACACTGGGATACAAGCCTCACCCATCAGGTAAAGAAAGATTTAAAAAATGTCTTGGTCATGATGTGGGGAAATAGGCAATTAATTGCACAGATAGTCTGTGAACATATAAATGTACAAAATTTGATTTTGGCAGTTTGGTGATTATCTATGAACATTTTAAACTTGTATATTCTTTGACTCAGTACTTCTCCTTCTAGAAAGTTACCTAGTAGATAAATTTATGCAAGTGCACAAGGATTAGGTACAAAGTGTCATATCAGCACTGTTAGCAATAATGGAAAACTAGAAATGACCCAGATGCCCATTAGTGTAGTCAAACAATGAAAGAGAGTCACGTGTTCCAACCTGGAAGGGTATTTGTGTTGCAAAACGGTATGTGTTATAATTTTGTTTGTATAAAAAATATATATATATATATAAATGTTTACACAATTCATATATGCAGAGAAATGTCTGGAATGATACATGACACTTTATATTAAACAATAAGATGAAGGAGAGAGCTTTCATTTTTCATAAAATCTCATATAATTCTGCAACATTCACCCGAAAGCACATACTACTTTTGTTATAAGTAATTTTTTAATGCAATTGGGTTGTACTTCATGCTCATTCAATGGTTGCTGGGACAGTGCTGGTTTGAGATGGAGGGCAACATGCTAGAATTTTCTCAGAAGGACACATGGAAGTCTCATTTTAATAGTCATCAGTCACCAATACAACAAAATACATGCTATGTTGCTGGTAAAATCTATTGTTTAAATTAAGTGACAAAATATGCTTAATTGTATTTCTAGAGATGTCTTTATATCAGGCTATAGGATAAAATTATCAGCCCACTCCTAGAAGAAATTCAGGGATAGAAGAAAGAGAAAGGGTCATGGTCATGAGTTTCTATTTAATGGCTTAGGATAACACAAAGCTACATGAAAAGTTCCATTGTGTCAACCATTGTCTTCCCAGGGTGTGAGGGGAGGTGTGTGTGAAGGGCCCAATGGGTGGAGCAGGGTCCTAGCTAGAGGTGGGACCTCTTTATGCCAGAGCTTGGAACAGGACAGCATCTTGGTGTTTGCTTAATTCGCTCCCTCCGCTGAGCAAGTGAAGGGCTGGGGCAAGGGGGAGGGGTTGGTAGGGAATGCTCGCTCCTGTGAATGGCAGCAGAAAGTTGACCATAGCACCCAGCTGACAAAGTCTGGGTCTAGGTCTCACTATGGAATGAGTGCTCACCTGCCACGCCCCAATGACGTGATAGCCCCCCCTGGTCTCCTTCAGGCCTCCTTGACTTCTCATGCCCATCCCTCTCTCCTCTATCAAATCTTGTTCTCAAGGTGTGGGAGGGAGAGGTCATGCTTCCCACCCACGCACAGGGGATCAGAGCTGGATAGAGCCTGGAGACTCCTTGGGAAAATTTCCTCATGTTATAGCTGGGAAAACAGGCCCAGAGAGAAGAGACTTGCCCAAGGTCATCCAGAAAGTTGGTGGGAGAGCTAAAACTGAGCCTTTGAGTGAGAAAATGTCACAGCCCTTCCCCCTACACTTTTCTGGATATGTCTGGCTGCTTTTCTCCATGGCCCATCTGTTATTCAGCAAATACTTACTAAACAGCTGCTATGTGCCAGATAATGTTCTAGGTCCCAAGAATGCAGCAGCGAACAAAACAGACAAAACTGCTACCCTCGTGAAGTTTATCTTCAAGCTTAATTACATTACCCACCTGTTATATTTTAGGGGGTGCATCTGAGAAGACCTGGTCAGCAAAAAACGCTCTGCCTGTGTCTCTGCTCTGCAGAACAGAGGGCCTCATTCCTAGAGGAAAAGGATCACCACCCAAGAGTGGCCCCAAGGACCCCCAGGGCCCAGCTCTGCAGGGATAACACACCCTACTCATAAGAATTATCTCCTTTGATTCTCAGAACCACCCTATGAACTAGGTATTCAAATCCTATTTTACAAGTGAAGAAACTGAGGCCCAGAAAGTGAACATACCAGACAAGTAAGGGGCAGGCCTGGGCTTTCTTCTGCCCACAGACAGGGGTTCTGGACACTGCCCAGCCTCAGGCAGGGTGGGAAGGGTAGTGGGAACAGGGTGTGTGTTCTGTCTGGCTCCCACTTTTGGAGAGGAGAGTGAGGGGCTCTGTTGGCATTTTCTCGGGGTGCTCAGAGAAGTTGCCTGCCCTGCCTGAGACATGACAAAGTGGTTCAGGAGGTAGCACTCCTGTCCTGGGACTCTGGTACCCAGAGCAAAGTTCCTAACCATGAGGGGGCACCAGCCTTTTTTGTGGTACTTAATAAAAACAATGGTCCCTCTCCCAGAAATATTCTAAGCGTTGCCGTCACATCATTTTGCACATAAATTCCCTAAAGCCCTCCTGGCACCACTCTGGGGAGGGTGGGAGCTCTCTCAATGAGGGGATGGATCATACCATAGAGTTGAAAGTTCAGTCTCCCCACCAACATATCTCCCGCCCCTCCAGAGCGTCACTAACCCAGAGACCTGCAGACCATCCTGGGAGGTATTTCTGGCCAGACCATACGGCCCAGATGGGGCATGAGTGCCCCCTGGGGGCAGCTCATCCAAGTATCCCAAGAAATACGTAGCCACCCCCTTCCCTACTATCATTTAATTTGATGCCAAGATATGGTCAAGAAAAGTTGTTATTTAAAACACTGTTTTTAAATTAAAATTGTCAAAGGTGGGTGTTAGAAGGCAGACTGTGCTTTAAATGTAGGACAAAACCTTTCAAGCTGCTTCGTTTCCTGGGAATAGGAACTTGCCCTGCCGTCTTCGGCGGTGTGATCATGTGATGGTATCTACCTCTCTCTGCCAAGTTTTCTCAGCTGTAAAATGGTCTAATAATACTCCCTCTCCCGCAGGGCTTCTATGAGAGTTAAATGGATGCAAAGCACTCAGAACAGAGCCCAGAACGGAGCTAGTTCCCAATACTTAGAATCTTTTATTACTGTTGCTGTTATCGTTATTATTGAAGGTCTTAGGTATTAAAGTCTGAGAACCTCTGCTGGAGCCATGCCCCTGCTAAACAGAAGGACATGAGTTCAAACCCCACGCCCATTAGGAACCCGAGCTCCACACACCTCCAGTTTCCCCAGCCCTTCCTTCCTTCCCGACTTCCCCACTCTATCACAACACAGCTCCTCCAGTAGCTCAGAGGTGAGCCACAGACTATCACAACCCCCATGTTTGTGGGGTCCAGCCAGATCTGAGGGTCTTAACTTGGTCACCCAGCTGCTGTGTAACTCTGGGCAATTCACTTTCTCTTTCTGGGCCTTGGTTTGCTTCTGGCAGTGAGGAAGGTTGGACTCACTGGATGAATCCAAGTCCTAGGGAGGCCCTGTCTCTAGCCACCTGATACAGAAATAATTTATTTCTTTGCCCAGATCTGTAGGACAGTGTCCTTGGCCTGCACTTCCCAAAGCCTAACAGTTCAAGCCTTTGGGCTCCTGCTGGGCTTTCAAGGGCTTAATATGGGAGAAGTGTCAGGGTTCTCATCTGTGTGGGCTCGAACAAGTTTTGAGAGCTGCAGGGGGCTCAGTAGATGCTCTAAATCCAACTCTCCATTTCATAGCCAAGGATACTGGGGGTGAGAGGAAAGTGTAATTCACTGCCCAAGGTCACAGAGCGAGATAGGATGGGCCCAGGGGCTCTACCTCCTGGCCCTATTTATTCATAAGCTCCTAGGACCACCTTCAACAGCAGGTCAGCTTGGCAGCAGCCCAGCATGAAGACAGAAGGCACCAAAAATAATCCTTACTCCTTTCCTGGGGGTGGGGACAATAGTGAGGGCTGGAGCTGGTCTCCTCTGTTCCCAGAGAGATCTCAGAACATGCAGAATGATTTTCAGGCTCCTGCAGGGGCACTAAGTCAGGAGAGAGCTGACCAACTGAATTGAGACCATCCTTTGGGGATAAGGGAAAGAATTCAAACTGCCTGAGATTAAGTTTGTTCCTCTTCCCTCTCCGCTTCCCCTCCCCAAGGAGGCTTAAAATGGATAGTAAGTGGAACGACGGAAAAAATTCATTTCTATTGCTCCTCATCTGAATGACTGGCCTGAGACTTACTCCTGCTACATTGCCCCATTCACACCCTGAAATCCTCTGTCCCTGTCCCCAACCTCCTTGAACAAAGCCAGAAGGAAGGATAGAGAAGCTGATGGAAACATGAAGCCCCATCAGAAGGCACAGATGCATCAGTGTCCTGGGGTTCAAATACTGGCACTGCCACTTACTAGCCCCAAGCTTCTGAACCTTGATTTTCCCATCTATAAAATAGGGATAATGAGCCCCGCATCTAGGCCTTATGAACGAGCTAATTCACATAGATTGACCCTGAATCAGTATTCATTTCCTCCTTCCACCTGGGGCCTCGGTTTGCCCCTCTGTACCATGAGCAGGCTACACCAGCTGATCACCAGGTGACCTTCTGGATCTTGGGTCAGTTGGCTTAGGCTGGCTGTCTGTTACCCACAGAGGGTTCCAGCATGAAACAGCAATCTCTGCCAGATGACAACTCCAGCATTCGGGAGGGAGGGGCCCACCTCAGCCCTGATTAAATCCTGCTGACAGATCTGGCTTGCCCTGGCCAGGCCCAACACCCAGCACACACCTGTCAGGAATGAATATCCTTTATACCACACCCATCCTCGAGACCTCAGGCATCAACCCTATGCCTCAGATAGACACTATGCCGCCCTCTGTCTGGGAGTCCCCTTTCACACACTCGCACATTTCGTGACGTGACTCTGAGTGGAAGAAGTGTTTGAAGCCACAGACAGGTGGGCTGGGCTACTAGCCTAGTCACAATGCAAAGATGGGGTGAGTTCAGGCCTCCAGGTGGACAGAATCAGGCATTCATAGGTCTCTGTTCCCAGAATGCCCCTTTGGAGCCAAGGGAGCCTGGGCATTCAAAGAACTGGGTGAATACAGCCTTTTCCTTGGACACCCACCTCATTAGCTCTGGGGCGAGGGGAGGAAGGGGCATGAGAGAGAAAGGAATGGATGGAGGTGCTGAAAGAAGGGAAGAGATGCCGCTCAGACGCTGCCCTCTTCTAGAAACGCTCCCTGCTGCCCACAGCAGGAAGTGGCCACCCCAGCCGGGACTCCACAGAGATCCAAAGCTTGGCCCTAACCTCTCGGGTAATGAACTGCTCACAGCAACTCCCACCCCTGCCCCAGTGCAGCCACCTGGTTCTCTTCTGGGGACCCACATCTCAGTTTCTCCTTTTGACCTTCACGAAGGTCTGCCCATTTCTTCCCCGCTTCCTGGACAAGACTTGGTTGTCCCCTATGGGACCCATGACACTGAGATGCACACAAAGCTTCCAACAGGTGTGATTCCTCTTTGCAAAGGCACCACTTACGTCTTCCATGAGAAATCAAAGCAAAAAAAAAAGCAAAGAAACCCCAACAAGTTTAATCTTCAACAGTGCTTTCTATTACATTTGCCTTGTAGTTATTCTTTTAGCTTTTAGGACGTACAGTTGAGGGTTTGGGTTAGGTTAGGCCTGAGCGATCCAGTGTGGGGGCCACCTGCCCCGTGTGGCTAATGAGAACCTGTACTGTGGCCAGTCTGAGGTGAGATGTGCTGTGAGTATGAAATGCATGTGAGATCTCAAAGACTTAGTAGAAAAGAAAAAAACAAAAAAAATCTCATTAACAATTTTTATATTGATTACATATTGAAATGATAACATTTTGGACAGAACGTCTTAAAGAAAATATATTATTAAAATTATTTCTACCTGCTTCTTTTTACTATTTTAATGTGGCTGCTAAAACAAATCATTCTTGTGGCTCATATTACGTTTCTATTGGATGGCATTGGGTCGAGCAATTCTTCCCTGCCAGGCTGTGTGCTCTCTGAAGGCGGCAAAGGCAGCACAGGTGGGAACAAATGTAGAAAAGAATTCAGTAAAAGTCTGACGCCCAGCCAGCAAGTTCTCTGTCCTGGAAGCAAATGGCCTCCTGTGTCCTTCTAAAGATATTCTATACATTCATAAGCAAATAAAAAAAATACACATATATATTTAGGTAGATAGCTATGCAGAGATATCCTCCCCCCCCCCATTTTTGTTCTTTACCCAAATGGTAATAAACTATATACACTGGTCTATGTACTGCTTTTATCACTTCTAACATATCTTCGAGATCTTTTCATGTTAATACATAGAGAATAATTTCATTCCGTTTCACATAATATGGCATTGGATAAATACATCATAATTTATTTATTCAATCCTGTAATGATGGGCATTTGGGTTATTTTCAATCTTTTGCAATTACGAAAATATATAATGCTAAAATGAATAGCCTTATATATTTGTTGCTTCATACATGTGTGAATATATCTGTAGGATAAATTCCTAGTAGAATTGCTGGGTTAAGGGGTAGGTGTGTTTGCGGTTTTGATAGATAATATCAAATAGTCTGCAATAGAGATTGATCCAAGTTATGATTCCACCTGCAACATGTGAGCACAGAGTCGGATCTGAATTCAGGTCCATCTGATTCCAAAGCCAGCACCTGTTCTGTTGCACCATGACTATCACTGCCATCGCAAGAAGGTTTTTCCTGATAATTTAGGCCACCCCCTGAGTCCTACCTCCTCACCTGGAATGCTTGCCTCCTCCTCTAGGAGCGGTCAGCCCTACCAAATGTCCCATGCCTGCAGGTGGACTGTGCTTCCCCTGAAATTCTGTTCACCCACTATCAGTCCTAACTGGTTTCCAAGCATCTAACATCTCTCTCCTTGTGTCCTGGGGGTTACTGTTTCCCCTCCAATGCCCCTGCGAGGACAGACGTGCTGCTCCATGTCTCCAGGCATGGTACCTCCCATACGGGATTTATTCGATAAACGTTGGCTGAATAAATGAACCTGATTTTTATATGGGATACACAGAAGTTGTCCCTGACTCCTCCTTCTCCTCACCCTCAATGCTTAACTAATACCAAATCCTGTTGGTTCTACCTCTTAAATAGTTCTTAAATTCTTCCACTTGTCTTATCCTAGCTGCCATTTCTCAGTCCTGACCATCAAAGCTCTCCAGTGGCTTCTTACCTGGTCTCCCTACCTCCTTGTTCAGGCCTTCCAATCCACTCTCCACATCTCCTGCTTTGTGGATAAAACCACTAACTGTTCTCCAATATCCAGCCTCCTCTTCTTTATTAACAGAAACCCTGTGTTTCGGCTGGGCACCTTTCTCAGCCTGCAGAGTAGTGAAGTGGGACCATGTGACCGAGCTTTGGTTTCCAGGTGTGAGCACTTAAAGGGGAAGAGTACACTTTCTATCCCCCTCAACACTTCTCACTGATGAACAGTCAGCTTAGACCTTGAAATGGAGGCTGGGCATTGAGGATGGCAGAGCTACAAACTAAAAGGAGCCTAGAGAGGCCTCTGGGCAAAGGGCAGGGTTCCTGGCAGGGACACTCCAAGCAGGATCTCAGTGGCATTGACTAGCCTGCCTCCAGGCAGCCAGCCGGGAGTATGGCAGGAAGCAAGACCTGCCATTAAGTGTCTTTTAATTTAAAAATTTCTTGGGAATTGACTTGGAGCTCAGCCATTGAAATGTCATTCTCCTGGGTTCCTGCTACACGCACACACACTCGTGCTTCATGCCTGGCAGCTCTCTGCTAGGAAAGAATGCAGCCTTTTCCCTTTCGTCCATCATCACTATGCTCTCAGACAGCCTGCATTCCTCCCCCCTGAAGTCAGCAGGCTCTCACTCTGGGAAGTCACAGAGAACCTACACATACTCAGTGATCCATTCTTCTGGGCCAGCTCTCTGCTATCTGGGCCAAAGGAAAAGTGGCAGAAACAGTCCCCCAAAATGTGATCAGCACACACATATAGTATGCATGTACATATATCCCCTTTATCTATAACAAGGAATGTCTGCTATGGGCTATGTGCTTGCTTAGCTGGATCTTACAGGATCCATGAATAGAGAGAAGCAGCAGCCCTGCTCTTCAGAGAAAGGAAGCCAGTATTGGTGACATCATGTCATTCAGAGCTCAGATACATGTATAACCCATCTATGTTTCGCAGGTTGTGGTCTCCACCTGCCAAGGCCACCTGTATGATCCCCTGCCAAGTTCTTCTATGTCTTAGATTTTCAAAGCATATTTTATGTGATCTCACAGGAAAGAACAGTTAACAAACATGGGTTTTCTACTTTTTTCCTACTATAGCTTTATAGTTAAGTTTTGAAAATAGGTAGTATGAATCTTCCAACTTTGTCTTCTTCAAAACTGTTCTGGCTCTTCTAGTTTCTCTGATTTTCTGTATGAATTTTAGAATCAGCTCATCAATTTCTCCTGAAAATGTACTTTTCAGAACTTTAATTGGAATCGTATTTAACATATAGATCAGTTTGGGAAAATTTGACTTCGTATCAACCTTGAGCTCAACAATTCATGAACATAGTATATCTCTCCATCTGTTAAGGTCTTCTTTGATTTTGTTGTTGTTATTTTGTAGTTTTCAGCATACAGATCTGGTACCTAAGTATTTCATGGATTTTGGTGCTTTCTAAAAATTTATTTTAACCAATTGTCTATTGCTACTATACAGCATTAGGATGGATTTTTTTTCTTTGTAATAGTAACCTTTTATCCCGTGATCTTACTAAACTTACTTATTACTACTAATAGCTTTTTTTTGTAGATGATGTGGGGATTTTCTATGTAGCCAATATTAAATGTGAATTGTGCTACTCTTCCCTTTCCAATCTGTGAACCTTTTTTTTTTTTTTCTTGCCTTATTGCTTTTCCTGAAAGCGTCACTACAATGTTGAAAAGAATGAGAAGAGTGGACATCCTTGTTTTAGGTCTTCCCTTTGTGCTTCATCTCAGAGTGTCTCTCCTCCAGTAGTTTACTGCTGACTTTGGTTATTCATTGCTCGCTAGCTCAGTGATGAGAGGTAGAAGTACTCACATCTTCTGTTCTCAGCAATCTTGCCCCTCGCTCAGCAGTAAGGGGTCTCTAAAGATCTGGCCCCACTCCTTCTGTCTCTCCCCTATGGAGATGGGCTTTTTCTATTCCCTTTCTCTAGTTGCACTAGGTCTTCCCCTGTACCCTGAATATTCCCTTTTCTTTTCTAAGCAGCTTAAGGCTTTTGTTTTGTTGTGGAGAAAATGTAGAAGCACCTAGGGCGGGACTTTGTTTCTATCCTAAGTGGCTACTATACATTTCCCCCAGGTCTCCCTTTTTTAGAGAGTTTTCTACTCTTTTAAAATCTTTTCTTCTTCTATAACCTCTATTGGCGAAAATTAAGAAGTCCCCTCACCCAGTGATTCCTGTTATACCCAGATGATCTCTTCTCTCTGAGAGCTAAGCTCTGTCCTGGGCCATGTCCCTCAGTCTGACTCCTGTCCAGGAGCCTCCTCTGACCTCACATAAGTATCCCCCAGTGCCCCCTCCATAGCTCTGCATTTCAACACATCTGTGTCACAGGGCTGCACCAGCTTATTCTCAGGACCCTACCACAATGAAGACAACCTTCCCCATTTTATCCATGAGGAAATGAGCTCAGAGCAACTGACTTCCCCACAGTCACATAGCCAGGTGGTGCAAAACCCCACGGTGCTCAACAACCACCATCAATTATTCATTCAGACATCTGTGAGGTAGGATAGAGGGAAGAATTTTTAGAACTGGGGAAACGGAGAGGGTCCTCGAGTTTGGGTGATAACAGGGAGTGGAATAGGACTGGGATTGGAGATTAAAGAGAGATGATCTGTGGGGTGTAGTGGGGGGAGGCAGAAGTGAATTAAGGAGTCATTTCAGTTCGAGTAGCAGAGAGAGAAAAAGAACTCAGGGCCTTAGAACCACAACTCCAAAGTAGAAGCCTCCAATTTGGCCTCTATTTTCTCCAGTGTTGGAGGGTGCAGGGGCCAAGGCTGGAAATTACAGAACTTCAATCAGTTGCCTCCTCTGGCAACTTTCCCTAGCAGTCCTCCTGGCTTTCCAGCAGCCCTCCCAGCCAGGAAGCAGGAATGGAGATAAGATATGGACCCCCAGTGGGGCAGAGTAGGGAACCAGAGAGCTGCAAGAGAGAGGCAGGTTGCACTGTGGGTGCCCAGAGGGATCGTGCCTGGTACAGCCAGTCAGGGAAGGCTGCGTGCAGGGAGTAGACCCAGCACATAGTGGGCGGTCAGTAAATGTTTTTTTTAAATTGCTTTAAATGTCCCAGGGGACATCTGTAGATGAATTCTCTGAATTCCTGGGTGGAGCTGATAGTGGAGACACTGCCGCTGCCATCACTTTGCGTGCCTGAGCTCAGCGAAGGCAACTGTGTCCTCACGGCAGTAGGAAGCTGTCTGCTCCTGGGCCTGAGAGAAGGCTCAGAAGGCTGTTTGTGCCAGGCGGCAGGGGAGGAGGGGTGGTGCAGGCATGGGGACCAGGGGAGCGACATGGCCTCAGTAAGAGCGCCTTAAACATCAGGCTAAATCCGATGACGCTGCACAACTGCCCAAGCCCAAGCTGGATGTCAGAGGTGCTGCAGTGGCCCTTCATGCACATGTCATCTTTGCCTGTGTGTTTGTGGCTGTATCTTAAGAATGATCCCCAATGACCCTTGACCTTGTGGGATCCCCTCTTCTTTGCAGGTAGGTGGTATTTGTGAATATGAAGAGATTTCATTCTCATTATGTTATATGACAAAAGGGAGATCTGGGTGGGCCTAATCTGATCACTCAAGCACTTTAAAGGCAGTTTTCTCCAGCTGACAGCAGCAGGAGAATTCAGAGAGATTTAAAGCACCAGAAGCATTCAATGCACCTTTGCTAACTTTGAAGATGGAAGGGCCAGATACAAGGACCAGAGAGTGGCTTCCAGGAGCTGACAGGGACCCCTAGTTGACAGCCAGCAAGGAAACAAGACCTCAGTGCTGTAAACACAGGAACTGAATTCTACCAACAACCTGAATGAGATTGGAAGTCAATTCTTTCCCGAAGCCTTCAGAGAAGAGGTCAGTCGCAACTTGATTTTGACCTTGCAAGACCTAAGGCAGAAAATCCAACCACCCCACCTGGACTTCTGACCTACAGAACTGTGAGCTAATCAATGCATGTTGATTTAGCTGCTAAGTTTGTGATAATTTGTTACACAGCAATAGAAAATGAATACAGCCCTGTACACAAACATATACAGAGCACACGAATGCCACATCACATATGTGCACACTCCACACTCGCCGTAGCTCCCCATTCAATCCAGCCTTCTCTTGCATCAGAGCCCCTCAGGGCCTCAGAGGTGCCCCACACCTCACTGTTCCCCCATCAGCCTTCAGTGCTCATAAGAAATGTGTAGATAAAGTACCTACCACAAAGGCACATCATTAGCAATGATGATGATAGTGATCAGCCAAAATGACTTTAAGGTAAACACGTGACCCGTGTGACACTCCGAGAGAAGTTTTAAAAGCAAAGCCTTTATTGGGAGCGCTCTCCCAGGCGAGGTTCTCTGGTCCAGAGAGGAGAGGAGCCAGAGAAATTGCTCCCTGGGGCGGGAGGGCGTAGTTTTTATAGGGTTGTGTGGGGGTAGGGTTTAGAATGGGGAATGTCAGTTGAGCATCCGGAATAGGGTGGTGGAGGATTAGGGCGGTGCCGGGCCCTTCTCTGGATTCCGAAGTCAAGCTGGGAAGCCCCCAGGCAGGCTCCCCACCACCACCACCCCGCCCCCGCCCCAGACCTAACAATGACCTCTAAGTCTCAGACTATAAAGTCCTACCTATCCTTCATGATGGCACAAAGCCCACCTACTGTAGGGGACCTGTCATGGTTAATTTTATGTGTCAGCTTGCTTGGGCTAAAGGATGCTAAAATAGCTGAAAAAGATTATTTCAGGGTGTGTATATAAGGCGTGTCCAGAGAGATTAGCATTTGAATCAGGAGATTGAGAGAAGATCTCACCAATGAGGGTGGGCATCATCCAATCCACTGAGGGTCTGAATAGAACAAAAGTCAAAGGGCATGCAGTTAGCATTAATATGATGGCTAAGTGGAGGGTCAAGAGAGGGAAGGACATTATAGATGTCTAACCAAAGTACTGAATACTTGAAACTAATTTAAATAAATAAATTTATTTTTTTAAATCTAAATTTAAAAAAAGTCAAAGGAAGGGCGAATCTGGCAGCGCGAATCTGTTCTGCACTTAAGCTGAGACATCCATCTTCCTCTGCCCTTTGACTTCAGAGCTCCTGGTTCTCTGGCCCTTGGACTCAGACTGGGACTTACACCATTGGCTCCCCTAGTTCTCAGGCTTGGAGATTTAGACTGAAACTACACCCAACACTGGCTTTCCTGGGCCCTCCAGCTTGCAGATGGCAAATCATGGGACCTTTTAGCCTCCATAATTGCATGAGCCAATTCCTCAGAATAAATCTCTTTCCATAGAGCTATAAATTTCCTACTGGTTCCTTTTCTCTGAAAAACCCTGACTAATGCAGGGCCCTCCCAAATGCTCCCAGCAAGCGTGAGCCCTTCTTTCCAGCACTTGGGTCACACGATTCACCAACATTGCCCATGGCACATCAACCACATGTCACAGGTTGGGTTCTCAGAGAAGACTCTAAGGTAAAATTTAAGGTACGGAGTGTTTATTAAGGAGGCCCTTGGGATCAATGCCTGTGGAAAGGAGAGAACAGAAGCAGGAGCGGACAGAGGGAAAAGCTGAGCTGTGGTGCAGGTCCAACCCCATACGAGCTCTGGAGTACATGTGCCCTTTAGAGATGTCCTGAGTGAGGCTGAGATAGCCGGGCCTTTCTATTCCTGCCTCAGTAAGTCGGTGGATGTGGGCCACCCAGGGAAGGGATGTGACCTTAGTGAAGCAGCTTTTGGCAGGAAGAGCCATCCCTAAAGGCCTGACAGCACTCCCAACATCTGGGGCAGCAAGTCCTTCCTAGAAGAGGGATCTGGCCAGACCTCCCTGTCCATCACAATTTGTCATGTGGCTGTCACTTCCTCCACCTGCTCCAGAAAGGGAGTCCCTGAAGGGGAGGGAACCTAGAGGCTGAGTCAATTCTGTATCCTTTGCCTCCCTCCTCCCACCTCGAACAACTGCTAGGCTGTCATCTATGGAACAGACCCAAGCTCTAGCTGAGTTCAGAGGGTGTCTATGATCTAGGGGCGGCTAAGCCCAGGCTGTGGTGCAGGGGGCCAACCTGGAAGCCAGGAGCTCTGGGTCCCCTGTGTAGCCTACTAATGCTGATCCTCAGAGAGCAGATACTGCCCCCAGGACATGTTTTATAGAGTTGTGGGTATGTATGTTGGTTGTCACAGTGATGGGGGATAGGCCACTATTGCTGGTGAAAGAATTGTCCCAGCTCCCATACTGGTGAAAAACCTGCTTATAAATCTCCAGTTCTAGAACCTAACTCTGTTTTATGTATAAACACAAAGTATTTTGTTGTATGATTTTAAAAGCATATACTGGAATGCAACCACTCTGTAAATCAAGGAAAGATAGGTACTTTGTTTAGTTTGGAATTTTATCAAGAAATATTTCTCTTTTAGAAAATCACGTCAGGTATTTGGCTCACCAGAACAACACCCCTGTATCCATCTGCATTTTACTAGGCATGTTCTTAGTGCTTCTATTTATAGCTAAGTGGTACCAAAACATCACAAGGTTTTCCTAGCGTGTTGATGCTTAAATATTTACAGATTGAAATATATTGTATTTTATTCTCAACTTCTTTCTTTTTATTTCTCTTTTATATTACAATTAAGGCAGTATATTTGTTTTTTCATTATGTCTCTAGATTGGTGGCAATATCTGTGAATTTCATTTCAGGATGGTAAAAGGGGCATCCACAATATTTTATATTAGAAGGAGGGTGATAGGTCTGACGGGGTAATAACCTCTAATGTGGATTAGTGTCTTCCTTGTGGGCCTGACCTAGCTCTGAAACTCATCCCATCACCCACACTACCATCACCGCTACTGAGAAGGTGGGCTCTGAAACCCGTGGCAGGAGGGTGCCCTCTGCAGCCCTGGCCCCCTTCATGGGTGCACCTTCCAGGATTTATTCAGATTGTTCAAGCCTTCTCTGGATATTTCAGCCAGTGATACTGGGTCCAGGCAGCAGGGAACCTCCTAGAGTAAAGACAGAGATGAGCCCACCTAACAGAGCTTATGGCATCAGTGAGTATATATAGGGAGCCTGAGTGTCCCAACAACCAGGAAGCTAGCTGCCTTGGGACTAAGGAGCAGGGTTACCAGGTAAAACACAGGATGCCAAGTTCACTTGGATTTCAGGTAAACAACGCATAATTTTAGTATAAGTATGTCTCATGCAATCCTCGAAACATACTTATACTAAAAAAGTGTAAGTTGCTCATCTGAAATTGAAATTTAACTGGGGGTTCTGTATTTTTATTTGCTAAATCTGGCAACTCTGTTCAGAACCATGTCCACATGTGCATCACACAACCTTGTCAGTGTGACTGAGTGAATATGGAGACACTCTGTGTATGGGAGGGAGGGAGCTGTCCACGAACCCCAAAGGAACCATAGAAAGGCTGACCTGGAGAATGACTCTACAATGAATGCCAGGCCTAGGTGTGCACCTGTCAAGAAAAGATGATGGGTCAGGAGCAGCCTATGTAGACACGGCCTTGAGTCCTGAACTCAGTTGTTCTCAATCCTAGTGGGGTTCCAGGTCCCCCGGGGTTCAGATTCTCAGAACTACCCCTTCACACATACATACCCCATCCCCAGATTCTGGTTCATTGGGTCTAGACTAGACCCTGGCTCCTGTTTCTCACATACCCTTCACTGGGTTGGTGACAGCTTTGTCTTCAGTGTAAGTTAAGGCCTAGATCTGGGCCTTGAGGCATTGGAGGAAGGAAGGGGACTTCCTCAAAGGGGAGTAGATTCAGACCCTTAATGGATGCACTGGCTGGAGCCTGGCTTACCTTCTGATGATAGCAGTCCAGCCTCATGGACACGGTACATCCTTCCTGCCCTCCCAGCGTTCTCTTGCATCCCTGTGGAGAAGAAGGTTCTAATATGGATGATAAAGGTTCAGATGATAAAACTGAGGTCACAAGATCAGGCCAGGGCTGAACCCAGACTGCCTGACTCCAGGCTTATTGAAGGATCAGGCTCCAAAGTGATCCCCACCAGCCAGCCTCAGCCCAGGTGTCTTCGCCTCCCCACCAAGGGCCCTCAGGCATGGCAACCATTCATTCATGTTTCCCACCCTGGACCAGTCCAATTGCAAAGAGTTCACATGCTATCCCTCCTCAGCCCATGTGTTCCAAGTTCCTATCCACTCCTTCCTACCCTCTCTCCTCTATGCTCAAAAGATACCATGCACAACCGGCTATTCCTGCTCATACCTGCACCATATCATGCTTATCTGTGGCTCCCCCTACAGGTGAGCGCCTTGAGGGTACAGACCCAGCGCTATTCACCACTGTGTCCTTTAGTAGGGCATTCTAGAAGAACTTGAAGAATGAATGGGGGTAGGGTGGGGATTATCTCATCAGTGGCCTACAAAACTGACTTCTACAACTACCCCCAGTTGCCTGAATATCATCAGAAAGTCCAGTAGCTGCAAACAACACCTAAGAATCTAGGACTGTCGGCCGTAGAATGTGAATACTCTCTGACGAGAAACAAATCAAAACGCTCACACATCAGTAAGTCCTCACGTAGCCACGCAGAAGGCGGAATTGTGAGGAATATAACGCCACGTCGTCAGTGCAGTGTGCTGCGCAAACACAGCTGCATGCGCAGCCTGGAGCTTCCACTTATTCAGTAATTTTATTGTTGCAGTCATTGGAAAGTCTTTAAGGTTCAATGGAATGGATATTTACATATCTTAAGATCACACATTATTCAGAAGTCTTAGGGTTAAGTGAAAAATTATATTTATATAGTATACTAATTTCCTATTGTTGCAGTAACAAATTACCACACATTTAGTGGCTTAAAACAACACGAGTTTATCATCTTACAGTCCTAGAGAACAGAAGTCCCAAGTGGGTCTCACTTGGCTAAAATCAAGGTGTGGGTAGGGCTGCATTCCTGCTGGAGGCTCTAGGGAAAATCGGTTTCCTTACCTTCTCCGGCTTCTAGAAGCTGCTCTCATTTCTTGGCTCGTGGCTCCTTTTCAGCCAGCAATCACATCATTGCAACCTCTGCTTCTGTTATCACACCTCTCTCTCTCTCTCTCTCTCTCTCTCTCTCTCTCTCTCTCTCTCTCCCTTCCTCCTTCCTTCTTTCTCTCTCTCATTCCTTTCTCTCTGTCTCCTACCTCCCTCTTTCCCTAAGGGCTCTGTGATTACATTGGGCCCACCTAGATAATACAGGATAATTTTTCTTTTTCATGACCCTTAATCACATCTGCAAAATTCTTTTTGCCACAGGTAACATATTCACAGGTTCTAGGGATTAGAATGTAGACATTATTGGGGGGATATTATTTTGCCAATGACACCTAGTTTAAGAGTCAAAATCCAATCAGATTATTAGTCTGAGAGGGAGCTGCACAAGAAGAACTGAAAAGTGTGTAGAAAATATGATACCAAGGATATGGGCGACTAAACCGTGACATTGATATTTTTCTATTAAGAGATAATCTGTACATATTTGGTAATCTATAATGCTTATAATGTATTGGATAATTTGATCTTGTAGAGTGATGGCTTTTTAACTAATAATTAAAAGTGTATAATTGAATAATTTAAACTGAGAGGTTTAGGTTGAACTCTTCCCAAGCTCATACGCAATATTAGAACATATGTGAGAACTTTAAATTCACCATGTTTTAATTCTTACTGTTATTTAATTTAGATTTTTACTTTTTATAAGTCTAACTTACTGATTTTTATAAATATTATTTAGTTCTCAGGAAGGAAACTCTCGTTGATTGTCAGAAATCGGAGTACTGAAATAGGAAGTTTAATTTTTTTAAAAGTTTAAAGTATTTTAAGGTATTTGATTAAGTTTATAAACTGAACCAAACATTAGTCAAAGAGCTCTCAAAGGAGAGGGTCAAAATGTACATAAATAGGATAGTAAGATTTGCAAGCTGAATTTAAAGTCAGGAAGGCAACCCTGGTTTTATTCCCCTGGTAGCATTAGCCTAGAGGGGGAAGGTGTTGTCCGAGGCAGCTAGGGCAGCCTGAGGAAAGACTGGAGTGAGGTCCCGAAGACCGCACAGACCCGGGACGAATCGCAATCAGACTGATGCTGGATGGATGCCTCTTGCTGGGTTTTGTTATTGTTCATATTGGTATTGCATTTTGAACTTTTTTTTTTACACTGTCAGAAAAAGAACATATATTTTTTTTTAGATATTGTGTTTTCAATTTAAAAGAAAAAGGGGTACAGTTATAGCATCCAAAATTAAGTAGGAATACTATTATGTTAGAATCAAATTGGAGAAGACAGATTTAGATGACTCAGATCAACCTTGCTACTGCAGGCAACTTACAAAACTGGTCACAATATTTTAACAATCTTAAAAGCATCAAAAAGGTGATAAGCTACAAAGAAATTGCCCAGCCAGAGCGCCCAGCATTGAGAGGCTCCTCTGCAGTGATGTGGTTGGCCAATCACAGAAAGGCAGCAGAGAAGCTGAACAGAACCTCTGAGAGGCTTGAGGGGGTCAAGAAACAGAACTTAGGATATAGAATTGAAAAGCCAACACCTACCCAGGACTGGGAAATTCAAGAGGCTGCATTCTAAGGGTAAGGGTGAACCAGAAGCAAACTGGCCTTTGCAAGGTCTATGCTCTGGTTTTGAATTATCTGGGTAAGCCACAAAGTCTTAAGCCTTGAAATTGTACTAAGGTGATCCTGCACTGCTAGTGCAGAAGTTAACTAAATTTCTAACTGAAGGGAGATAGCAACATTTTAGGCCTCAAGTAATTTCTAAAGGTAGTGTCTCAAACAATGTCCATCCTACAACTAAAAATAACCAGCATGCAAGGCGACAAGATCCCATAACCAAGGGCCAGCTGAAAGAAGAGATATCAAAAAGATCCACGTGATATGGAATGATCAGATCACACTGCAAAAACAAATGTGTTTGTAGTTTTTCATAAACAGAATCATACAGTATGTACTCATATGCTTGTTCTCAAGGGGAAGAACTGGAGGAGAATGCTGGCCTCTGCATATTGGCCTCCTGCCCATCCCATCGCCCCTACTCACAACTCACACCCCCAGGTGACCCTGGGAAGTCTTGATTGCTCTTTTCTTCCCATGTTTATGCCTTCATTCCAGGGGTTCCCAGATCCTACTGGAGCCCCCCGCAATGGAGGCCAGTTCCTGCAGAAAGCCTTCCCTACTCCCTCCAGCCAGAACCCATCTCTTTCTCCCCAATTATCTTTGTCTCTTGGTACCCTACTGTCCCTCTGCCTTGTATTTTAAGTTGTTGTATTCCTGACTCCACCCCTGATGGACCAAGAGCAACCTGGGGCCTGAGCCTGGGGTGACTCCTGTTGTTTTCACCTTACACTTCCTCTGCTCAGAGCTGGGCACTTTGGAGGATGACCACGGGGGGACAGTAGACAGGCTTGCCAATCAACACCATGTCCACGTCCCACCACTATCATCTTGACCTGGGTTCTAAAGGCCAAGGGAACCCTCTTACCATACTTCCACCCAAGCCCTCACAGGTGGACATATGAGACCTATTACACTAGTGCTTACATTTTTAATGTGCCTGAACACACCCAGGATCTCAATTTTTTCCCAGTAGCTGTGGAGAGTAGGGAGGCATCATTAGCCCCACTTGATAGGTGAGAGACCGAGGCTTAGGGAGTGACTAGCCCAGTGGTTCTCAAACCCAGATGCTCTTTGGAATCACCTGGGAGCTTTTAAAACTTAAGTCCGAATTGCTTGGAGTAGAGCCCAGGTGTCAGTATTTTTCAAAGCTGTCCAGGCAATTCTAATATATTACCATGCTTGAGAACCATTGGACGAGCTCAAGGCCCACAGCTGGTGAAAAGCAGAGCCAACTCTAGAATTCCAAATCTTAAGGTAGTGCTCTTCCTTTTATCTCAAGAAGAATGTGGGGAGTTCCTGTACTGTTGGCTATTTGAGATCCCACAAGCTGGAAGACAGTGTTGGAAGAATAGGCTTCGCAGACAGTCTTGGATTCCGTGAGGCCGACCTCTTCCCTCCTTGTCCTTCCCTGACTCCAGAACTAAGGCCCAGACAGCCAAGGCCCAGGGGACAATGGGTGACTCAGATGCTTCCTGTTTTCTTGGCCACAGTGACAAGGGGGATGGAAACAGCCGGGGCTGGGGTTCATGGCCTAAGCAAGGGGCCCTGGAGAGAGGACGAGGCTGAGCTGCAGGGTCAGCCTGCCCTGAGATGCAGAAGGAGCAAGCTACACAGGGTGGTTTTCTGGCCTTGATAAATGGAGATGAGGGGTGGTTTGTTGGGTGGCCATGTCAGAAAAGGGAAGGAAGATGTGGGGCCAGATTTTCTTGAAATGCAGGGATTTTCTGAGTCCTCAGGAGTTGAAGGAGAGACCTGCAGCGTCTGAATATTTGGTTCAAGCAAAGCTGGCAAGCTGGGCGGCTGTTTGGGTCAGAGGGAGGAACTCTGCACTGGAGGCAAAGGATCTACTCTACCTTGTCCAAGCTCTGCCACGAGTTACTGTGTGAGCCTGAGCAAACCCCTACTCATCTCTGAGCCCCTGCATCGTATCCTATGAGACAGGGAGGGGCTGGGATCAACTGAGCTCTGAGAAGCCCTGGGATTCTAAGAAAAACCCTCCCAGCTTTACAGAGCACAATGCAGCCTCTAGGGGACTTTTCATTTATATGATTTTGATCTCAAGCCAGACAATAACCCTGAGAGATAAGCAGGAAAACTACTATAATTACCTGATTGCTATTGTAGGCACTAATAATCAGAGAGACTAAGAAAACTAGATGCCGGTCAAGGGTATGTGGAAATGGGGACGGGACTCTCCCGGGTCACTCCTTTCCTCGGAGGACAGGAACTTGGAGATGTTTATGAAAAATCGTATGTGCTTGAATCTTGACCTCAATCATCTCCCTGTTGAGATCACCCTCAGGAAATGACCCTAACTTCAGAAAAGGCTTGTTGGACAAAAGGATGTTCACTAAATGAATTTCGTATTAAGGAAAATTTAAACATCGTACAGACATTCAGCAATTAAAAAATGTTGACCATAGAACCATGTATCAGCTACCTATTTCTCAGTAACAAATTACCCTCAAACTTAGTGGCTTAACAAGCGTTATTATTATTTCCCAATTTCTCTAGGTCAGGAAGCCAGGCACAGGGTCTGGCTGAGGGTCTCTCTGGAGGCTACAATCTAGGTGTGGGCTGGGGCTGCAGTCATTTCAAGTTTGACTGGGAGAGGATCCACTTCCAAGTCACTCACATGACTGCTGGCAGTCTTGACGTTGGTCTTTGTTGGTCTTTGTTGGTCTTTGAGATAGACATCAGTTCCTCAACTTGTGGGGTCCTTCATAGATCACCCACAACATGGCAGCTGGCTTCCCTCAGAGCAAGCGAATGAACTGAAGGCACAAAGTCCTTCTGTAACCTTGTCTTGGAAGAGACCTTCCCTCATTTTATCCTAACAGTCATCTCTCAGTATCTTTGGGGAATTGATTCCAAGACCCTTGAAGGTACCAAAATCTAAGGATGCTCAAGTCTCTTATATAAAATGGCAAAAGAACAATGCACATAGTCAGCCCTCTGCATCTATGGATTCCTAGCCACGACTGAAAATACTGTTGAATCCGCAGATGTGGAACCCTCAGCTAAGGAGAACTGACTGAGTTCTATTCATTTTAAGTGAGTCACAAGGTCTAGCCCAGGTTCAAGGGGAGGGGATTACATAAATCAGGAGCCTGGGCCTGTATGGGAGGGAAAAGATCCCTAGCTGGGTCTGACAAGTAAACTGACAAAGACAGATTAACAGGAGAAAAGCACACAAACTTATTTAATAGAAATTTTACATGACACAGGAGCCTGCAAAATGAAATGAAGACCCGAGAAATAGACCTGAGTATTTTTATACTAGGTTTGATGAGGAGTAGGGGATCATGTAGAAATATGATGGCAGAGAATATGACTCAAGTGTAGTAAGCTGGGGGAAACATAGCAAGCCCTGTTTGTTTGGATTCTTCTTGGCATCCCTTTGTCTTCAGAGTTAAGGATGCTCCTATTCTCCTGGTATGGGGAGAGCACCTCTCATAAGTTTATGACCTGCTTCAGCAGAGAAGGGCAGGGGAAGATCAAAGTAAACTTCCAGCTTCTGCTGTTGTCTCATATCCCTTCAGTCGAAAATATTCACTGTGCCAAGGTGCCGTATTTGGGGGCAGTATGTCTCGATCCCTATCAAGACCATCGAGGGCCATCTTAGAAACTGCCCACCATATAGCATATGTGAAATGTTTATTGTCTTAAGTGAAATGAAGACAATAGAATGATCACTTCTGAGTAAGAATACAATAGGGAAAAAATTATTAAAAACACATGTATGCACCTAAAAAGTAAATGGGATCTGGATGATAAAACGCTTTTAAAAATTGGATCTTTTGCTTTGCCACACTGTATTCATTTATGCTTCCCCCGCCCTCAATTATTTATTCTTCAAACTTAAGTAACTACTTTTCTGGCCCTGGGGGCCAAGAGGCTGGGTAGGAAGGAGCTCAGGCCCCACCTTCCTTCGGTCTTGAGCCTGCGGAGCAATAGGAAGCTACACATTCTGACACTGGGACAGCCTCAGGGAATGTATTCCAGGAAAATGCTGAGGGCCTCTAATCTAATGACCTATTCCTGGGTTTATTGCAACCTGAGGAGTTAGCTTTGGGGTGATCCTGAGGGTAGCATTGCTGGGGGAGGAGTTGGTTGTAGAGGGGGTGGCAAGGAGTGGAGAGACAGAGAAAGTGACCCAGAGAGAAAGGGGGGAAGCAGCGGACATAGTGGAAAAACACTTGACAGTTGAAGTTTGGGCCTGCCAGTCACTTGAGTATGTGACTCATTCAGGCCTTAGATTCCTCATTGATAGAACTGGATGAAAATAAATAATCTTATCCTTCCTCATTCAATAGGATTAAATGAGATAGATTATGCACAGAAATACACTCTGTAAACTGTAAAGCTCTGGACCCGTGTTGGTTTCTTCAGGCGTTAACTAGAGCAAATATAACCAACCCCCTCTTGCCCCTGAGCTCCCAGCAGGAGTCCAGCCCTTCCCCAACCACCTGCAGGCAGGGGGCTTTGTTGGCTCCCAAATCCTGAGTCACAGTTCTGTTTTCATCTCTAACAGGTTATGTTGGTTAAATGTTGACTTTGAATACAATTCAGTTAAAAAGAATGAAGTTACCTCTAATGAAAGATGATTTCTCATCATCCATCAAAATCACAATTGATTCAGCTATTCCACTTTTAGGACTAGATATACATTCACACAGAGATATGAAATTACACGTACAGGCATATTCATTGCAGCATTCTTTGTCAGAGCAAAGCATGGTAAAAAAAAAAAAAGTCCATTCACAGGGAAGTGGTGAGGTCAATTATGGAACATCTATGCAATGGAATCTGTGAAGTCATTAAAACTAATAAGGCAGCATTGGATGCACTGATCCAGAAAGATCTCCAACATATATTATAAAATGATAAAAAGCAAATTGCCAAACAATATCACCCATTTGTCTCCACTAAGGTAGAAAATCAAACCAAACAACTACCTTATTTACATGAAAATACTGAGGAAATGCAGCGAATGGCTCACCCTGTGGTCAGAAGTGGCCATCTGGGAAGGGAAGGTGGGAGAGGGGATAAGGAGAAGGGCCTCACCCTTTTTTATTCCAGATACCTCAGGAAGGGTTGCCATTTCTTTTTCCTTTCCTTCTCCCTTCCTTCCTTCCTTTCCTCCTCCTCCCACCCCATCCCTCCCCCAGAAACTGTTTATTGTCTGTTTTTGTTGAAGAGTCTGGAAGAATGACTTAAGACGATGCAGTAGTGTTCCTACCCGTCCAGTGGCCTGAGCAGTGGGGCTTCAGTAGGGGACTGCTGAGCAGGCACGGGGGGCACCTGCACACCTCCAGACCAGTCTGGAACCTCAGGTTGAGTGGCAGTAAATTGGGGAGCTGGAGAGGTCCATTCACCTTGAAATTCCTCATCAGTCACAGCCCTTTCAGCAGCAGCCTGCTCTTCAGGGTCTCTGTGGAAGTAGAGAATGGGGTGGCCTCCCGCGGGTGCTCATGGGAGATGGCGCTGTGCATGCACAGAGCTTCCAGGGCCAGCATGCACCACCTTGGACCTGACTGGTGAGTTTCCTTATTGCTTGGGGATGGCCACGTCCACGTAGCGCAGAGAAGAGTCTGTGTTACACAGAACGATGGTAGGCAGGTTAATATAAGATGCTTCTGTGAGAGGCCGGTAGTCAGCCCAAGGATCAGTAACCACCAAAAGTCACATCTCCGGGAAGGCTGCCTGGAGCTGATTAGAAAAGGTTACAGGAGTAAAGCACTAGCAATAGGAGTGGCTCGAGGGCCACAGCAAACTTCGGCACAGCTCTGGCTGGTAATCCTGAAGGATATGACACTGATATCAGCCCGGTTTTCTATGGCAACTATAGCACAAGCTGCCAGCAGAAGCTGCTCCCAGGTTCTCCTCGTATTTGCGATGTAGATGTCCTCACTTTTCCTTTTGTGGATACGCTGTTCCATTTGGAAGTCAAAATTGGTATCATCTAAGTGGGTTCCTGTTGCAAGAAATTGGAGGACATCCTCCTCCTTCATTTTCAGGAACTCAGGGACTTAGTCACTGTGAAAGTTTCCCTTTAAGTTACAATAGGAAAGCAGAAAAATGCATTGTGGACAACTTCTCTGGGTAGCATGGAAAGGAGTCGCCAATTTTTGTGATGTGAATATGTTCATAGATTTTCTGTGTACCTTTTTAATTTTAAAATTTATATATTTTTAATTTTTAATATATTAATTGTGTATTTTAAATTTTATAGTTTTCTATTATTGAATTTTATATAATTATATAAAATCTTTCACTGTCTTTAAAATGTTTAATTCCAAGCTATTGTTTTAGAAAACTTCTGAGATCATCACTGGGCACTTATTTAAGATGAAGTCACTTCTCTGTAGAAAGACCTAAGTTCCCCTCTTCTAAGATAGCATCTCTTCCCAGGTGAGGTATCTATGTACCTCTGAGGTTTGTCAGACCAGACCCCAGAACCCCTACCCCAGGCCTGCTTCCTGCCCAGGGATGTTCCTGTGAGCTAGTTCTCACACCATCTGTGCAGGAATGAAGGCAAAAAAAAAAAAAAAAAAAAAAAAAAATTTTTAACCATTCATCTCTTCCTTAAACAAATAATATATATTGCCCTGAGCAAAGGCACAGGGATTCAGTGGTGAATAACAGCAGACAAGGTTAGAGTATAGTGAGGACATAATCTAATCAAACAGCTTCCTAAATAAAAGTGAAATGAGTTTTGCAATGGACTTCTAAAAGCAAGATCCAGAGAATGTCCTGAGGAGAGAAAAACTAAAGAGGCTCTTCCCCCTCATTTTCACTGAGACTCTCTCGCTCTCCAGACCCCACATCTTCATCCTTTCCACCCTTCATGAACCAGAACCTGAAGACATGGTGGAGTCTTCAGCAGCTGCCCCATGGACTCCCCACAAGTGGAGATGAAGGAAAAATGCAAGGCAGAACCCAGAAAATCACCAGCAGATGACTCAGACCAAAGAGCCCTGGTGGCGATGTGCTGTCCAGAGGGACAGGCTGTTTCCAGACCTATCACCACCATCATCTCTTGTTAGCAGGTGCTGACCTCGGGCCATCAAAGGCCACAGTCTAACCACCATCTCCTTTCCATCCTCAGCCCTCAGAGGTCCTGGGCAGCAATGCCATTGCTAAGTGAGATCTTTTAGTTTGAAAGCAATAGTTTCACTACCAATGCCAGTGTCTAGAGCAAGAAAAGAATTCTTTGTGTTTGTGTGTTTGTGTGTGTGTGTGTGTGTGTGTGTGTGGACATGCACACGCACTGCATACTATACACACAAGTTCATACTCCACGGATACGGTGTCAATTCATTCCAGATTGACTGGAACGGCCTCAATTTTCACATATTTGGATACCACAAACCATTGAAATATCCTGAAAATTCCAATATGATTATTTATGTAGCACTCCTTCAGTCTCGTTCCAAAGAAAAGGATTTGAGAACCAGCTTGCAAAGTTGTATACACTTCAGAGGATTTAAACAGACAAGGGAATTAGGGAGAAGGGAGAGTAAGATGATACATCGAAATGCGTAACTCAAGTCCTGTGCATCTGCAGGAGGCAGGCCATGCATGTATCTTGAAATTTCCAAGTGGCCAGAGCTAAGAAGGAAACAAGATGGCATGGATTCCCACCCTTGAGACCTGCAGGAATTTCCCCAAAAAGTTCTCAGAAAGATGCGGTGTGACTCGGAGTTAGAAAGGAACAAATTCGTGTTCCATATCTTAATAGTAGTTTGGTTACACAGATGACTGCATTTGCCAAAACTCACAGAATAGTACACTTAAGATTTGTGCATTTTACTGTCAGCAAACTTTATCTCAAAAAGAAAAGAATTATAAACAAACGTAGTTAATGATATGCCTGCTAAAGTGTTTAGGGATGAAGTGAACCGACCTTCACAGCTTACTTTGAAATGCATCAAAAAAAAAAAAAAAAAAAGCTGAATTGCTGGGTGAAAGGAGGAATGGAGAGATTGACGTGCGATAAAGCAAATGTAGTAAAACGGAGTCTCAGTGGTGGGCATACCGTGTGGACCGTATGTTTCTTTCAACTTGTCTGTGTGTTTGAACATTTTTGTAATAAAAGGTCAGAGGCTTTGGAAGTTACCATCAACACCCAGAAAGTAAAAGCCCTCAGTTTTGTTCACAGAGCCAGAGCTAGCAGCTGACTACCTGGGTATTTGGCCCATGGTCAGTGACTGGCGCTCTCGGGTGAAGAGCTCTGGCCTCAGCAGGCACAGAGAGGCCTGTCTCCTGCAGAGCCCCGCAGCACGGTGAAATTTTGGCATTTCTCAGACAGAGTACTCAGATCACGGAAACCCCTTGTCCAGCCATCAAGGAGCAGCTCCCCTTGGAGGCATTGTGCCTTGCCCAGAACACCCTTTTAAGATTTCAGCCTTGACTATATGATGGCATTGATGACAAGGATTATTTATTGGGGCTTTTCTCTCCGCCAGCACCACATAAAGCATTTTCATGTCATTTAATGTTTAAATGACCCTATAAAGCAGGCACTATCTTCATTCCTATTCATATGTGAAAAATGACTCAGAAAAGTTCAGTAACTTAAATGCAGCTCTCAGCTGGTAAAGGCTGAACTGGGATTCAAAGTTCTTTTTGACTGTGGAGGCTTCAGTCCTAACCCAGCCCTTTTCTGCTCCACGACCTGCTCTCCCTATCCTTTCCACTTTCTTTCCTGACCCCTACCCTAAAGGCCTGTCACAGACTTGTCTCTGCTCTGGCCTCAGAAGAAAGCTCAGGAGAAATTCTGATTCAGGCCCAGAATGTTCCTTACAAATCAAGCACCCCACTCCTGCCCCTGTGCTTCTGCTCCCCAGGAAGCCGCTCTGACCGGCTTCCTTGCCTACTATAAAATCAAAACCTAGAAATTGAAAACAGCCTGCCACCTTTTTAATAGAATCTCAGAGCTAGGGAAGACTTCAGACAGCTGATAGCCAGGCTCCTTAGCTTTTACAACAGAGGAAATAAAAGCCCAGAGAGAGGCAGTGGCTGGCCCAATGTCACCCAGAATACCAGTACTGAGCCTTGTCTCTTGGGGCTTGTCCCTTTAGCCCAGGGCTGGGCAGAGATGAATTGGGCTACAGGGCTGTTTAGGTGGTGGTGGTAGGGGATGGATGGGGCCTCAAGACTCCCCAGGGGACAGAAAGACTAGTTCTTAAGACCAGGGAAGAGAATTGCTGGGCCCTGCATTATTAACCGAGAGGACCTTGAAAGAATGACTCTCATTTCGTAGATGGAGAGCCTCAGTTCCAGAGAAAGAAACTACCTGTCACTGGATCCTACAGCCAGTTCCCAGCTACATGGAAGCAGGTATCTGTTTCCTGAACCCCAGCGTCCTTCTCATGTTGCCCCTGAAATTGCCCTGAAGGATTCGGAGACACAAAGCAAAATGGGGTGGTCTAGCCCAATGAATCCCTGAGCTGTACCTCCCCCATATCCATACCCATCACACCTCATGCCTGGGACTCATCAGTGCTCCCCAGGACCCAAGATCAGACCTTCGGTTTTTACCAAGTCCCTTCTTAAATGTCACAGAGCTTGGGCTACAGCCTGGGCTCTGTGGGGGCAATTGAGAGAGGAGCCTCCACCTCTGTAGCCCCTGGAAAGAAGGCAAGAGGAGGAAGTTACAGGGACCCAAAAGCTAACCTGCCCCCAACACACCTGCTGTTTAGCCAGACCAGGCCTCTAGGGCTTCAGATCCTGCCCAAGGTTAGGGTCCTGTCTCAGTTGCTACAGGCCTCAGTGCCCAAGCAGCATCTGAAGGGTGTGTACATGTGTGAGGGAGTCTTTAGGGGGCTCATCCAGCTGTGAGGCCCACATCTGTCCAGCCAGAGCCAGGCTTAGAGCTACAGGAAGAGAGCGGGATCAAGCAGTGGAGACTGGGTCCACAGACAGATCCCAGGCCACCCTGGCCACGTCTGGCCAACCAGCAGAACCTCCAACACAAACACAGGGCCCCTGGCTCTGTGGGCATTTTTCAGAAATGACATCAGCTCTTAAAGTTTTATGTTTCCTGCCTACCTCAGCCCAGAGAGCAGAGTACCCAGAGCCCATGAGCCTAGAGAGGCAGGTACCAGCTCCAGTGCAAACGGCACATCACTGACCTTGGACACTTTCAGCAGGTCACCCATGAGAGAGAGAGCTGTGACAGTAGCTGTCCAGTGGTAGCTGCTCATTCTGAGGACACAGCCCTGCCTCTGCAGGATAGATGCAAGGGGAGAGGAGATCTCCCAGGTACCCAAACATGCCTCGGGGCCTTTGCTCACGCTGTTTCCATTCCCTCCCCTTCTCTATACCATCTAGCAAACACCTCCCTATCCTTCAAGTATCCAGTCTAGTGTCCCCTCCCCTGTGCAGCCAGCCCTACTTCCCAGATCCTCCACAGTGTCCTGTCCATCCTTCCACCAGAGATCTGGTCACTCTGAACCATGTTGGGAACCATCTTCCTTTCCCCTCTCCTCCCATCGGACTAGAGTCCCTGGAGGGCACAGGCCAACTCCTATTTCACTCTGGTTCCCAGGGCACTTGCTAGAGACTCAGGAAGTGTTTACGGAGGAAAGGATGGAGAGCAGACAATGGGGAGATAGCATTACTCAGCATCCTCCATCCCTTTACCAGGTATTTGCTGAGGAACCAGGCCTGGCAACCACTGAGAAGTAGTCATGCCTCATGAATGCTGCCTGGGGGGTCTCAGAGCCTAGAGGGAGAGAGCCTTAGTCCCCTTCCCACAGGCTTTGCCAGTGAAAGCCCAAGGGAGTCATCTGCAGCCCCCAGCTGAGCCGCTGGGGTAGGGAAAGCAGTCCCTGCCTTTGTCCAGGTACCTGCTCCCAGGCCTCCCTCTGCGAATCTCTGGACAAGTGCTGGGGCAGCAAGGCGTGGAGGAGTTCGGGATGGTCCAGTAGTGGTGCCAGCCTCAGAGCAGGGCCACCTTCAGCCTGGAATGAAGTCCGAAGGGGGCACTTCTGTTTGCATAGCAGTACAAACCTGCCCTTGCTGGGGGCCCAGAAATCCACACCCTCTTTCCCCAACCATACTGAAGCTGCTTCTGCCACAGGAAGTGCTGGGAGGATTAAAAAGATCAATATGTGAAAACACCTGGACTTCGGGAAGCACCCAATAAATGTTAGCCATTTTTAGGGTAATTACTGTGAGTGTTATTTAGATTCAACTCACGTAACTGAGTGCCAACTCAGTGCTGGCTCTGGGAAAGCTGGGTGAGCAAAGCAGACATGCCTCTTACTCCCAGGCACCTACAGGTAGGCAGGGAGCTCACACACAAAAATAGGTGACATGGATGTGCAGGGCTGGAGGGGTAACCTCTAACCTGGTCCTGGAAGGCTTCCTGGAGGAGGTGCTGCTGCCCGTAAAAGACCTGAAAGATGAATAGAAAGAAATTAATTAACTACAGAGAGATAAACCCTTCCCAGTTGAGAGCGCTACAGTGAGGGCTCAGCTGAAGGCAAGAAGGATGCGGGTTGAGTAAGGCGAAGGTAGCTGTGAGAGAGGAAGGGGGTAGGTAGCGGGCACTGCACCCTGGTGGGGAACTTGAACAATGAGGGTGGGGAGGAGAGGCTGAGCCTCCAGGGAGGGTGTGTTACAACAGGCAGACCTGGTTGAATGAATGAGCGAAGGAATAAATGAGGGGTCTAAAGAGAGGAGGGCGAGGTGGAAAAATCAACGTCACCTTCCACAGTGAATTCTCTCTGGCAGCAGGGAGGGGTAGACACGGAGACGGATGCCCACATTTGCTGATCCCCGCCCTCCACCCGCACCTTAAGCTTAGCCAACAAAGGTGTGGCACACGCATCAGGCCTACAAAGGGTCAGGGCGACTGGGTCACTGCCCCTCTGCCCTGGGAGGGGGCTGACTGCATGCCCGAGGCCTGGGGCTAAGCTGCTGGCTGCTGACTCAGGCCCCACAGGCCAGCTCAGCATTCCTGCCCGCCCCACTGAATGGGGCTATTGAAGCACTTTTTAGGTCGAGGTTAGGCCACTGACCACGCCTCCAACCGAGAGCCTTCGGCTGGGCTGTGGGCTCTGCTCTCAGGGGGCGGCACAAGCCCTGGGGGTCAGTCTGAGAGCCCTCTGGCCACTAGCTGCTGCTCTGCCAGTGTCTGGGACTGAGGACAATCCTAGGTAAGCTGGCTAGGCTGGCATTAGAGAGGGGATCCCAGTGGGAGGGAATCACCCTGACTCTCAGGACTGGGGGTCCCCAGCTTGGGGAGGAGTCTGTCCCTCCACACATACCACAGTGTGTAGGTGGGGGTGCTTCAGGAACCCTGTGGTTGTCCCACCTCCCCCATCAGACTGGAGCTTTCCTAAGGCAGAGGTCATTTCCCCATTAGATTGGGGCTTCTCGCAGGATATGAGCTGGGTCTCTTCCAACACGCAAGGGCTGGGAGTGGTTCGGAGCCTTTCCCATAAGACTTGGAGCTCCCCAAGCCCAGCGTTCATCTCCTTCTTAGTGTTTTACACAGGACTTGTAGCTGGTCCCCAGCCTCAGCCTCTGCTGGTGGGTCCCAGCATCTAGACCCATGGACCAGCTGCCCCCAGTAGAGCCAATGCTTCTCTAAATAAAGCACCCCCACCTCGTCCCATCCTCCGCTCCTCCTGGCCTTGCCCCAAGCTGTGATCAGGACCCCCAGCCCTGGCTGTGTGGACCTGTACCTGTTAGGTGTACTTTTCCAGGAATGGGGGAGGGCCGGGTGCCATGAAGTCAGTCCTGGCTGTCACCCTTTGGTGGGTACTACTGCTGGTATCCAGGCTGGGAGCCACCAGGAAAGGGTCCCCAGAAGAGGCCTCCTTCTACTACGGAACCTTCCCACTTGGTATGTCCATTCTTCTGTTTGTCCGTCTGTCAGCTTGCACACCTTGACTGGCTTGCCAAGGAGTTCGGTGCTTTAACTTCCGGACAGGTAGAATGTGGAATATAACTCCATGCAGTTGTCCTAAAATAAAAGAAGTTCCTAACAGATTTTTTTTTTAAGTTGTTATACAGTTAGTATCTTAATCAGAGCTAACTGTGCAAAAAAATGTTTTTAATGTATTATGTCTTCACTCATGCTGCCACACATGCTCCCACTCCTGGGGAGACAGGGACAGGCTACTGGGGAGGGGACTGCCCTGTGCCCAGGAGGCACGAACCGGAGTCCCAAGGCTGGGTGGGAAGTGGGAGGGCCCAGAGCTCAGCTTGGGGTCTCTGCTTGCAGGCTTCTCTTGGGGTGTGGGCAGCTCTGCCTTCCAGACAGAGGGTGCCTGGGATCAGGATGGGAAAGGGCCCAGCATCTGGGATGCCTTCACGCACAGCGGGAAGGGGAAGGTGCTTGGTGATGAGACAGCAGATGTGGCGTGTGATGGCTACTACAAGGTCCAGGTGAGTGAAGGATGTGTGTGTGTTTGAGCACTCGCCTAGCTGAGTGGTGGGCAGCGACATAGTGGGGAAGCCCAGGTGACAATGTCAATCCAGTGCTCTGCTAAATACCCCCACCAAAGGATGCGGGGTCAGTGGGGACTGGGGACTGGGGGTGTGTACAGGCTGTGGGAAGGTAAAAGGAAAGCAGGGCGGGTCCCACTTGAGCCAGGGCCTTGGTCCGAATGATGGGACCGAGGGGCAATGTCATGGTTCCAGAGCCTATAGCCACAGTAACCTGAAACCCAGGTCCCTGCAAGTGAATTGACCCCCTGTGGAGTGGGGCCAGCTCATCCTCAATCCCTCTGCTCAGCACCTACTTTCTTCTCTGGATTAACTTCTTGGGGCATTCACCCCCGAGTTCATTAGAAACACCCAAACGGAGTTCTCAAAGTGCCCCCACCTCTGTATCATGCATTTTATTTGACTCTTGGCACATCACTGGGAGGAAGCTGGGGCAGGTGGTATTGCACCTATCGTATAAATGAGGAAATAGCTGCTTCCTCACTCACTAGAGGTATGGACAGTGTGACCCTACCTGCCTACCCCAGGGTCCCCAGTGACCCTGCCTGCCTCCCACCCTGTCTACACAGGAAGACATCATTCTGCTGAAGGAGCTGCACGTGAACCATTACCGATTCTCCCTGTCTTGGCCCCGGCTCCTACCTACTGGTGTGCGAGGTGAGCTAGGGCAACCCCTCCCCAGTATAAGTGTGACCCTTTTGGCTATGTTGGCTTTGTAGGGACAACAGAGTCCTGCAGAGAGAGACCACAGACATGGTATTTTCTAGCAACTCTGCAGGTAGCTAGGCTCCCAGGAGTACCTATAGCACCCCTCTGAGCCCCAGGTGCTAGTGGGCTGAGGTGCCTTCAGTCCTTCTGAATGCTGCATTTCAGAAGGCCAACGTCATGGTCCTTTCTTGTCAAGTCCCCTTTCATCTCACCTTCAGCTGACCAAGTGAATGAGAAAGGAATCAAGTTCTACAGCGACCTCATCGATGCCCTTCTGAAGAGCAACATCACGCCCATCGTGACCTTGCACCACTGGGATCTCCCACAGGTGAGGGCTGTGCAGGCTCAGAGGCCCATGGGGGACTCAGCAGGAGGGAGCCTGCTCCGGGGACCTGGGGTAGCCAAAATGGGGGCAAAGACCGGGGTCTGGATTGAAATGTGGGTGGGAGTAAAGAAGAAATCTGACTCACCCACGGCAGGGAGATCATGCTATTTTAACCGACATATGTGATAAGTGATAAGTGAGAATTTTGAGGTTTTCTAAAACATGTGCCCTAAAAACAAGACATCAAACTCTAAAGAAAGAAACATCTCTTGAGTAAAATCCGATGACAGGGCATAATTAACACGTTTGTTTAGCCTTTTTTTCCAGTTTGTTTGAGCCAGCACCATACATGCTCGTGTGTGAGCTGCACCCTCTCCCCAAGCAATTTCTATTAAGTCTCAATATGCTTAAGAACATCATCATTCGAGTGATTTTCATTCATTCATCAAGGCCCCATGGAGATCACGGCCTAACCGGGACGAGAGCTGTGTATGGAACTCTGTGACACAGGGTGGCAGGCGGGAGGTGAGAGGATAGAGACATGGCTGCAGGGAGCTGCCGGGAAGATGGAGTCCTAAGAGCACTTCGAAGGGTCGGGGCATGAGGCGGAAGGAAGGGATCTTCCAGCTGGAGGGAGCGCGCAAGGAGGCAGCAGAGGGCTGGGCAAGTGATTCAGTTAGAATGTGGGGAGCAGGCAGCAGGGAAGGAGACTGAACAAGTAACTTGGAAGGCTCCAGCTGCTAAGTTGACCGCGGTTTGTTCTGTGGTAAGGGGAGTCACCAGAGGCCTCTAAAACTGGGGCTGAGGCCATAGAGCAGACTTTAGGGAGATGAACTGGGAACTTCCTCCCATGTTCTTCCTTGGTTAACTGCTTTCACTAACCTAACCCTTGAGCATCCCCTCAAAACCACCCAGGAGAGCTTGGTAGGTAACATTGATGGAATGGTGAATCTTGAGAAATACACCCTTTGGCAGATAGATGCCTTTGGGTTGGGGAGAGCCCTCTGCTGAAGAAAGCAGATCCCGCTCTCATTTCCGGGAGGTTTCTGACATCTATCTACACGGCCCTCAAAATCCTAATCAGAGCTTCCATGCCCAATATCATACCTTATTTCTTCAAAACTTATATTCAGGGGTTTCCCCCCATTATCGAACCTCTTTCCCTTAGCAAATTTTTAAAAATATTCGATCTATCCAGTTCCTCCATCTTGTCTGTATAAGGCATGTCACACAGCTCATCTCCACATTTATGTTGTTTCACGGTTCATCACTGCTGCCGTCTTCAAGTCTTAATGCCCAAGACCCTGCATCTTTGCTCTCCTTTCCTGTAAACATCCTCTGTAGCCGTACTCGCCCATATTTTTCCCACAAACTTGGCCAATTGGCTCCAAAGGTCTTTTCTGAAGATGGACACTTGGGGCACCTGCTTCTCTCTCCACTTCTCTATTTGCAGCTGCTCCAGGTCAAGTATGGCGGGTGGCAGAACGTGAGCATGACCAAGTACTTCAGTGATTACGCCAACATGTGCTTTGAGGCCTTTGGGGACCGGGTGAAGCACTGGGTCACTTTCAGTGATCCTCGGGTAAGCGGGGCCCCTCTCCAGGAGGGAAACTCACTTCCCAGACTGGAGCATACCCTGCCACTTCTCATGGTCCTGTGGTCCCCATTTGCCATCCATGTAGACAATGGCAGAAAAAGGCTATGAGACCGGCCACCACGCACCTGGCCTGAAGCTCCACGGCACGGGCCTGTACAAGGCAGCACACCACATTATTAAGGTGAAGTGGGTCCTTCTGGGAGGGAAGGCTGGGTTTAATGTGGGAGGCATAAGCTTCAGTGTCAACTCAGCCTGCCCCAGGTCCAAGACTGAGCTCAGTCCTCTGCCATTCTCCTTCAAAACCAACATGTTCCATAGCACTTTTGCACTGTCCACTTCCCTTCCATTAGGATTTATGTGGATGTCTTGTCATGCAGTGCTCTGCTGGACACTGCAACTAAGACAATATGGTGGCTGCCATCTACAGCTTAGAATCTAGCTAGCCAAGGGATGGAGCACATGCATGTGAAAACTTGCCACCTATAGGTCTAAACTGTCTTGTGTGGAATGGCGACAGGAGGAGAGGGCATGACAGTGAACTAGGGCTAAAATCCTCAGTGAATGAGATGTAACTGGAGGTTGGTGAAGGACAGCAGTAAGAAGGGGTTAGGAGTGCTCATCTGATACCATGGACTTCAAGAGACCTGGGGTTTTTGAAGAAGGAGGAACAGTTTGGAGGCAGCAATGAAGAGCAAGGCAGACACTTCTGTAAGGTATGTGTGATGTGAGAAAAAAAATGGCCTGTGCCAGAAGAAGCTGCAGTAGAGGTGGTCTTAAGGGGCAGCCAGGCTCAGGTAGGGCACAAAAGTGAAGGAGACATTCAAAGACGATGGTGACTCACCATGAGTTATAGACCTACTGGAAAGGCTTGAGAAGGGAGGGAGAGAATTGGGTCACATTATAGGACACACACACATGAGGGTATGGGTGATGATGACTGGAGAACGAGAAGGCCTCAACAAACTCTGAGCAGAAGGTGGACAATCTGATCAAGCAGGAAGGCGACGGGTCACTGGGTGACATACTAGACCCTCAGATTCATGTTAGGAAGAGAACTTTCTAAATTTAGTTTATAACTTAGTAAACTGTGAATATTTGAAGAGCAGAGCTCTGAAGACATCAGTGGATCACTGGTAGGGAATAGAGAGAGAAGGCAGGTCGGCACATTTTGAATTCCATTTCTCAAGATTTTTCCAGATGCTTGGTATTTTCCTAACTTCCTGAGCTCATTATGGAAAAAGTACTATGTAATTGCTGTAGAAGACGATTAGGAATACAAGAAACTTTAGAAGAAATCTTAGAAATAGGAAGTAGCACAAAGTGGTACTTTATGTGTTTATGGCAGATTTAGACCAATTTTCCTCTATCGTACAAAGAAAGTAAGTGCCCCTGGAGGTCAAGGCTGGATTCATGAATGTGACAGGACTTCAACTGGATCTCTAGAGTTAGGAAGGAAAGGCCACCTCAGATGGAAGGTGAGGAGAGAAGTGGACAGGTCAGGCATCTCCGATGATCATTCCTCTTTCAGGCCCATGCCCAAGCCTGGCATTCTTACAACAGCACATGGCGCAGCAAGCAGAAAGGTGAGCTTTACCACCACACATGTACTGAGAACAAACGAGTGCCCAGAAGAGCGATGTCATTTCTACCTGCCACCCCTTTTCTTTCTTTTCTTGTAAGGGCTGGTGGGGATTTCATTAAACTGCGATTGGGGGGAACCCGTGGACATTAGTAACCCCAAGGACATAGAAGCAGCTGAGAGATACCTACAATTCTGCCTGGGCTGGTTTGCCAACCCCATTTATGCTGGTGACTACCCCCAAGTCATGAAGGAGCGTATCGGTGAGCCAAGCCCCATTTTTAAACTCCAGATGCCATAGCAACGGTATTGAACTCAAGTGAAATGACCAAAAGGCAGGGATGGAAGGACACACTAGGCTTGGGTGAGGCACTCAAGGGGATAACCCAGCCCCCAAGGATTCAAGAACCGGTCATTTGAATTGGGGTGGGGCTGGTGAGGGGGAACACCCAGACCCCTAGACATGGAAATTGAGTTCAGAACCCAGGAGAAAAACAGCAGGTCTCTGGGCTGCTTGCTTTTGTCTCCTGCTGTCCAGTCTCCTCTGCCCTGGTCCACTCTGTTTTAACTGCAGTGAAGTGGGAGAGACATAGGCAGTGTCATTTGAGAAATACTTTCCAAGCTCTGTCTTCCAGTGTCAGAGAAGAGAATAATGACCAGTAGAGCTCACAAGGTTGTTTCAGTCTGGATGCTGCTTAGTGCCACGTAACAGAAAACTACAACTAAAATCTCTTGGAAAGTAGGGAATTTATCATCTTGCTTGAGTCCAGAAAAGGATAGTCTAGGGCTACTTAGTTAAATCAGCCTTCAGGGATGTTTTGGAGGACCCAGGCTCATTCCATCTTTCCACTCAGGCACTTTTAGCTAGCCTGTCACTACTCCCTATGGTCACAAGATAGCTGCAGCAGCTCTAGGCGTCACATCAACACCCACTCAGAGGCAGACAAAAGGAAATAACCCTGTCACATCTGTTTTTAAGAACAAGAAAAATCTTCCCAGAAAACAGCTTTCACTTGAAGCTGCCTTCCTTTTGTGCCTGAGGGACAGAACTGTCACATGCCCTGGAATGCCCTAGACCATTAGGACTAGGTTTTCAAAGGCTGGGGAGGAACCAGGACTCATACAAAAGAGACAGCCCCTTGGAAGAGGGTGAGGAAGAGGGTATGGAAGAAGACAGTATGGGACTACTAGACAGGCAACTAGCAGTGTTTGGCTTTAGGAATCTAAATGCATTATCTGTGTTTAGATGTACCAGCATGCACGCTACTAATAAAGAAACAAGGATGACATTGAAATAGGTTACAGCCTCACACAAGGCTACCTTGGATGTTTGACTAAGAGAGACTGTCAACATTTCAAAACTTTCCCTTTTTAAAGCATCATTTATCAGACTGATCTGGAATAGTAGCAGCAACTTCTGATTCCAACTCTGCCACTGACCAATGAGTGACTGGACAAGGTGCTTCATTCATCTCTTTGGATGTCAGTCTTATCATCTGAATATGAAGAATTAGACAAAATAACCTCTAACAATCTTTTGGCAATAACCAGTTCTGTGACACTCAAAAAATTGAGAACGATTTCCTCAATATGCACAAGGAAAAAACCCTCATGGCCAGACAGCGCCCGGGTTTCTGTAGGCCCATCTCTTCATCCACACAGTACATTCACTCTCTCAGGACCCCCAGAGGCCATTGCAGGAGGCAGAACAGGATTGCATTAAAAAAGCCAAAATGATTAGTTGTCACAGAGAAGTTCTTGGGCTTAAGGCCAATCAACTTCAACTCCCAGACCCCACCAACTTTGTGATAACTCAAGTGGAAACTGGCTGAATTTTTCCTTTGTACCATGTGAAAAGAAGAATCCTCCAAGCAGTTAATATTTTCTTTAGTAGTGAAAGCATTTGCTTGAAATCTTGTTCACAAATTACTTCCAGGCATCTCAAGCACCTTTTTATTTGCGATAAATATATGTATGAAAGTAATTCTAGACGAGTGCTGACCAACAGAACTTTTGGTGATGATGGAAATGCTATATATGATGTGCATTTGTATATATACATATATATAGATATGAAATATATGGATATACATTATATGGATGTATATCTGTGATGTCCAATATGATAGCCTGTAGCTATTTGTCTATTTAAATTAAAAGTTTAAAGAATTAAAAATTCAGTCCTTCGAGATGACTAAATTAAAGATGCAGTTACCTTAGCCATATTCCAATAGCCACATGATGAATGGCTACTATATTAGGATAGTACAGTGACAATAACTTGCAGTTTTTCTCAAGTTACTAAAAGTAATAAAATGTTAATATTTTAAAGGTATTTAATAATACTAACTTTTCACTCATTTAATTTAAACCGATAGCCTCTGTGTAAACATTTTTATGGTTATATTTTTATCAGCTCATAAAATGTTACTTTTATTTAAAACTTTTTTTCTGCATAGATTACACAAAAGGACATGCACATTGCAAACTTTGAAAGTGAAAGGTGAAAAGTCAGGTTTCTGACCCTCCTCCTCCCCACTGCTCCCATCCTCCTCAGGAGGAGGCACACTTCTAGACATGGATTGTCTACATGTGAGCAGGAACACTGCTGCTAGGTGGTACCTGTTATTATATGCAATACTCTGCATCTTTGTTCCACTTAAAAGTGTATCTTGGCATTCTTTTCATGTTGGTGTACAAAGTGCTGCTCATTCATTCTAATAGCTGCATAGTGTTGCACTAATGGATATCCCATCATTTTTTAACCAGTCTCTCCTGATGGACATGTAGATTGTTTCTAACCTCTTGCTATTCAATCTATAATGAATATCCTTGTACATATATTCTTTCACATGTGAAACATGTAGGATAAACAGATTTAGAACTGGTCAGTGAAAGGACATATATGTTTACAATTTTGAAAGCGAGGACAAAATTTCCCAACAATCAGCTTACACTTACAACGCTGCATGAATGTGACCATATCCTCCCCCCACTCACTGGGGCTTCTCGTTCCCTTCCCAAAGGCAACCAAAATTACCAATTTTGATAGAAGGAATAATATAGGAATCCGATTCTACTTTTTTCCAGACGGCTATACATTGGTACACATACCACTTACTGAATAATCTGTGAAAGTATTACTTTTAAGCAATGTAAACTTTTAAATTTGGGATAGTACTCAAAAGTCAACATTCCTGTTTTAAAAGCTCAGGTTACACTTTCCATACAAATTAATCCTAAAGCCCAGGATTTAGATAACAGGTTATATGTCAACATGCTTAATCATCATGGTACATAAAATGATTATGAGAAAATAAAACTTTGTTAAATTCGATTTTTCTCTCTCAATAGGAAGAAAGAGTGCAGAGCAAGGCCTGGACCTGTCACGGTTACCAGTGTTCACACTCCAGGAAAAGAGCTACATTAAAGGCACATCTGATTTCTTGGGATTAGGTCATTTTACGACTCGGTACATCACAGAAAGGAACTATCCTTCCCGCCAGGGTCCCAGCTACCAGAATGATCGTGACTTAGTAGAATTGGTTGACCCAAATTGGCCTGATCTGGGGTCTAAGTGGCTATATTCTGTGCCATGGGGATTTAGAAGACTCCTCAACTTTGCTCAGGTGATTACACATTAAGCTATTTAAAAGGCATTTTTTGACCTGAATTCATGATCTTAGAGCTTAAGCACAGGTGCTTACATTTTAAAGTTAATAATACAAAATAAATCTAGTTATTCATACTCTAGAAGCTACCAGATATAGACCTAACAGACTAATGCCTACTATAAATAACCATTTCAATGTATACAACTATAGCTAAAAGCCTTATCCGCCATTTTGTTATTTTGCTGCCCTTTTCATCTGAAATGGAATATGTGGGAAAGAACAAGACCTGAAATACATTTTCTCTACAATGATGCTAATTTGTTAACAAAACATATTCTTTCATATGAATTTGCCTCTTACCTACATGCCTATCTAAATAAATGTGCAAACTGGCATCTACTAAACACTAAAGACACTCAATTAGAATATGGAAAGCCTGACTCAGAAACCCACCTGTAAGTTGGAATTTTTAAGATATTTGTTACTATGACTTCCAGACTCAATATGGTGATCCTCCCATATATGTGATGGAAAATGGAGCATCTCAAAAATTACACTGTACTCAATTATGTGATGAGTGGAGAATTCAATACCTTAAAGGATATATAAATGAAATGCTAAAAGGTAAGATACAAACCAAGACTGTCTTCGTGAATTTTTCTATCTAACTTGGACAAAATTTGATAATACACATGATTGACTAAAACTTGTTTCTAAATCTCATAAAACATTTATCTTCACAATATTATTTTTCCAAGTAAATAAAATATATTAAATATGCCCCCAAAATGTCTTTGCAGCCATAAAAGATGGTGCTAATATAAAAGGGTATACTTCCTGGTCTCTGTTGGATAAGTTTGAATGGGAGAAAGGATACTCAGATAGATATGGATTCTACTACGTCGAATTTAACAACAGAAATAAGCCACGCTACCCAAAGGCTTCAGTTCAATATTATAAGAAGATTATCACTGCCAATGGGTTTCCCAGTCCAAGAGAGGTAGGACTTATTATCCATGTTACTCATTCTGGATTTTGGAAGAGCTAGGCAGCTAGGGTGCAGTTTGGCAAGAACCTGTCCTCTTTCCACCCCGAAAGAAGACAGGGGTATGTGGGAGCATGATCCTTTGTCTCTTCCCCCAATTTGTACAACCTCTTTGCTTATTTGCTTAGAATGGGGTAAATACACATTAAAATTCAATCTCGACATGCAGAATATTAAGGGCAGACGAGGGTTATGCAGGAGTCCTGTTTGCTTTTGGTTATACTAGAGACTTTTATTCTAACTGTTGTATCTGACCACAAATACTGCCTATTCTCCAACATATATGAAAAGTAAATAGAATATATAATGACCATATAGTTTTCATTTCTTTTCCCATCAAATGGCAAAGTCACACAAATGGTTCGCAAATGAGATTAAAAAATAATCAAACTTAATCCTTTAAAACCTACCAAACATTTTCAGTGACTTATATTTTTCTATCAGCTCTCTATATTGCTGCACCTAATAGCAGGGAATCAAACTATAATTTGGAGTGTATTAATAAAAATAATTTTTAAAAATAAATCTCACTTGTTTACCAACATTCTTTTAGAGTGAGCCCAGTGGGACTATACATGGAAGCAGTGACTGATAGCTGTCAGGCATTCACGAGTTTTGCATTACTAGAAAAGCCCTAGATTATAAGCTCCTCAAGAATACTGTTTTTTTTGACCCCCTCATAATGATGCACATTGGTGTTCAATAAACATTAACTAAACTACAAGCATATTAACTTTTTTTTATTCTACATTATTCTAAAAATAACTTCAATAGCAAAAAATTAGTATAAGACAACATTACTTATCAGTGGCTTTTTATTAGGTGGAAAGTTGGTACTTCCAAGCCTTGGAAACTTGCTCTATCAATAACCAGATGCTTGCTGCAGGTGAGTATATTTTAATTCTTTCCTTTGATGATTAAACCACATAATTATACAGATAATGACATTACCCAAGTCTCAAAATGTTGATCTACCCTAAGTCAATCTTCCAAAACCACGATTAAAAATGGCTTTTTATTCACTTTGAAGCAATGTCAAGTTTCTACCTTACGAGCATTTTAAATATTATTTTAAAAACCTTCCAGAAAAAAATATTTTATCCACTCTAGATTTATTCTTTCTGATTCATACTGTAAACTTATAAATCTACTATTTTATTATAGCGGGCTGTTGAAAGGTGGAGAAAATTCAACTATTATATCAAATGGAATGAAAAAAAATGGTCAAAGAAAACTTCAGATATTATATTCATTAAGCACGTAATTGTTAAACACTATTAGCCAGGGGGTGTTTTAAGCCCTAGGGATATGGCAATGAACAAAACAAGGTCCCTGACCTCATAGAAAGCATCATTTCTTATGCAATAGGATCTAAAATGCTATAATGTAGAATAACAAAGATGCGATTATACATCAAGAAATGCCAACAGCATATCATTTGTTTCTTTGAATTTTGTCCTTCTCTCTCTAGGACAGTCAGAGAAACACACTTCTTGTTTGAACAAAGTCATCTTTAATGTGGTATCAGAGGTGGAAAGTGCTAGACCAAATCCTATCAATTCAGCTATTTTTATAGGCCAATATACCACTGTGACCATTCCCCTGTCTCATCTAAATAACCACTAAGGACGTACATTCCATTAAACTAAAAAAAAAAACTTATTTTATCATGTAGAAACATCATAGAGAATTTATTACTAAGCCTATGAACTCCATGAAAGCAGGGCTTAAGTCTTATTTCTGTTGGTAACCATGTCTGACACAAAACCTAAAAGAGGGTATTACATCAATGTGCACTACCTTATTCATGTACATGGTATATGTTTAACATTCAACTCTTTAAGACTCTTACCTAACTATTTAAGAACATACAAAATTGCAATATAGAAATTCCTATATCTATTAAGATACACAATAATATCTTTGAAAGGTTGGAAATGTTTCCCACGGATTTTTCTTTCACAAATCCCCCCAGTGAAAATTACAGAAACCATAGAATATAGCTGCTAATATTCTGAGGTTAATTATGGTAAGCACAAGTATTAATTTACATGTAGATTTTATTACAGTAGCTGTGGAAGAGCCAAATTCTGGCATTTCTTTATCCCATATTTTCTGAATTATTTTCCAAAGTGCTCAATATTATAATTTTTTTATAATATTTAATTCACCAGGTTTTCTTTTATAGGAAATGAGAATTAGAAAGTGAAGCCATTTCCCAAGTTTCTTCAATACAGTAAAGCTTTCAGGATGAAGCTAGACTCGCAAAAATGATCACATTCCCATTTGTGGTGGTGTTCTCACTCCCGTTTCAGAGCCTTTGCTAAGTCACATGCAGATGGCGACGGAGATCATGGTACCTACGGTCTGCACCCTCTGTGTACTAATTGCTGCGGTTCTCCTAATGCTTCTCCTGCGGAGCCAGAACTGAGACAGGGTTACTACCATTTTGCAGCTTCATCTTTCAGAGAGAATCTTCCAGATATTCCTCCTCTTTCTGCTTCAAAGGTTTACATACATTTTTGTTTTCAGGCTCTGTAATAATTTTTTTTTCTTTTGGGAGCTTATGCTGGGATGTAAGAATTAGAAAATAAAAACAAACATTTAATAAATAAAATGAAAATCACCTGTTATCTCACCCCTCTCAAAGTTAATATTCCGCTGTATATTATGCATCTAGTTTCATTTTGCAAAAAGGGATCATATTGTCTTATGACTTGATTTTTTTCATTTTTAAATCTATCTGGAAACATTACTTTAATGTAGCAATGAATGCCATCTCAGCCATCTTCTACACATGATAGTTAAAGTTAATCATCTGTAGATAACAATTCTTTCAGGTTGTAAATTTTATCAGGCAACCAGGGAACAGCATTAGGTGAGTACCAAGCAAATGAGCACACAACACTTTTTTGAATTCATTTCACTCTGAGAAAAATCTCGAAGAAATATTATATATTTAATTTATATCTTTTCTGTAACTAGATATTTTGTTTTTAAAATAAGTATTCATTTTATTCTTAACTATGCTAAAATTAACTAATCTCCATTTATTTGGGAACAAAACACGGCTTAAGATGGAATAATGTCAGGTGTTTCACTCATCTGATTCTATTTAATATTGTTTTTGAAACACAAAAATAGTAAAGATAGTAGAAAATGCTACTCCATTAATCTTTTTGGTTAATCTTATTTCAGATTAAACATTTTAAAAGAGTATTTCCATTGGGGGCTTAGTCCTACAACTGGGCTGGGATAAAACTGCTTTTAACAAACCTTTGCTTTCAATGTCACATTGATATGTCTGTTTATGGTTTTTCTCTTCCATTAATGTTTTTGAAATCAAACTCTTTAGTCTCTATCCAGATTTAAAGTACAAAGATATTACCACTCAAAAAAAAGTTTTTGTTTCTCTGGTTTTATGATTAAACTGACCTATTAAGTTGACTACAGAAGGTAGAAAGGAAATTAAAGATTTGCACTGTCAGTAACATCGGGTGAGCCTTTTATGTGATTAGTGATGAATAATCCATATTCCCAATGTATTAAGTTGGTATTTATAGAAAGAACTAAAACTTAAGGTACTTAACACATTACAAAGTATTTGAAGAGAACAAAAAGTGAACATATTACCTGATAGAGGAACTCCCTTCAGCACATATCACTTGAAATGCACCTGGCTGCAGGTAACCATGTTAGTAAAGGATGTCCTTTCTTCCAAGCTACTGTTTAATGTTAATTCGGAAAAATCTGTAACCAGAAAGATAGTGAGATCAGCACTGCTTACACCCTGATGGCTTTTCTACTATGTATACTGTTGAATTTTATAATTGATAGTCTGAATGATTATGTGTTTTCTACTTTAAGAGAATTTGTTAGACAAAAATCAGCAAGGATGATTCCTTTAAATAGCAAACCCTCTTGGTGCATTGAAAACAGGACTAAACAAACTAAACAAACTAAAATATAAAGCAGATTTTTTAAAAAATTAAATATTTTAAATTTGGAAACCTACTGCTTTATTTTTTTGTGCCTCATCCACTATGGTCAGCAATCATCTTTTTTTCAATCTTAATATATATTTCAGAAAACATTATCTCCTTAGGATTTTCAGTCTTAGGGCTAGACATATATCCATTTTTTTTTTCTTCTGATGACTGTTGTATTTCAAAATAAATGGTACTATTAGCACTTAGATGAAATTATATCCACTTTAATTGTGGGCCAACATTTTGGTTTCCATATTCCCACCATTATCAACAATCATTTGCTGAACAACCACTGGGTGAGCAGCACTCTACTGGATACTGTTTTTCTTCCCTATGACACCAAATCATTATTCTTTCTTCCCAAAGCAAAGGTACACTTTTCTCTCTTAAGTCTTCCTGCCTTTGATATCAATTGCTTTACTTAAGAGTGTCATACCATAAATATTCTGAAAAAACTAGTATTTGACCAACACTCAGGCCAATGAAATAGTCTAATTTCTTAAACATATATGATATTTAGCCCCCCCCCCCCCGCCCCATGCACAAACAAAGTCATCATTGGGCTCTAATATTTACAACCAGGGCTTTGTTTGAATACAAATGAGGTCCTCCTTGAACAGTGAGTCTTGCTTTGGGCCAAAAGTCACTGAAAAATTTCTAGACAAAACACACAAAGAATATATGATGGGTAGAAAAGGTTATAAAATTCAAGGCAAAATGGAGTTTGAGTGTGTTTCTAAGCACACAAATATACAATTTCATAAAAATTCTTTATTGTCATAAAAGGAGTCATTGGACCAATGCATCAGTAAATTGTTTTAACTCTAACATTCAAAATCGCTTTCACTCTTTTTGAAGCAAACTGCATTAAAAAGACTGAAAGATATGTTCAGTATATTTCACTTATTCAGCATCATTGGAAAAAGGTGTTTAATCTTGCCTGAATTTCTTCAAGGGAGAGGTTTAATCTTTATGTAATAAAATTTTAAAACAGCATTTTTCAAAAATGTATCTCATATGTTCATGTCTTTAAAACTTTCTTTTAATCATAAAATACATGTCTTTAAAAAAAAAACACTTGAAACAACATATGTGGATAAAATAAAATGTTTAAGTTGATGGTTCTTAACCTTAGTTGCACAATGGAATGACCTAGAGAACTTAAACATTACTGACGTTCAGGCTCTACTTCCAGAGATTCTGATTTACTTTATTTGGGTATCAGAACTTTAACAGCTTCCCAGATGATTCTAATATTCAGCCAAAGCTGAAAACCACTCCTGCCCTCACCATTCCACACTTGGGAATTTGGCTGTATCCTTCCTGACCTTTTTCTCCATGTTTTTTCCCAATATTTTGCTGCTGCAAATAATACATCAATTAATAACCTTGTTCATAGGTCTTTTTGCACATCTGGTTATATGTGTGGAATAAATTCCTCTTAGTGAAATGAAACTGCTGGGCCAAAAAACATATTCTTGTAAAATTTTGGTGGATATCGTTCTCCACAGAAGCTGTACAACTTTACATTCCAACCAGCAATGGGTGAGGTTGACTGCCTGTTTTCCATGTCCTTGCCAGCACTGTCACATCAAACTTTTTGATCTTTGCTAAACTGACAGGTGGAAGATAATATAAAACATAACATATAACACAAATTTGCATTTCTCTTCTTGTAGGTGGGGCAAGCACTTTTTAAGATGACATTTGACTTTCCTTTCTGGTAAACTATTCATATTAAATGATCATTTTTCTCTTGAGTTATTAGTATTTTTCTTAGTGATGTGAAATTTCTTTACTAAAGAATATAGCCCCTTTTCTGAACCTGAGCTGCAAATTTCTTTTCCTAGCTTACTATATGTCTTTTGTTTTGCCTCTGGTATTTTTTGCCATACAGAAAATTTTCTATTTTTATATAGTTGATTTTCAATCTTTTATAGCTTCCATGTTTTGTATCACACTTAGAAAAGACAGCATGATTTTAACTGATGATTCTCAGGAAAATTCTTCCTGTTTCTTTAGGACTTATACAGTTCAGTCATATGAATAGAGAAGTTTCCACTCTAGTTGAGAGAAGTTTCATCATGCCTGAATAAAAATATATTTGGGGGGGAAGGATAAACATTTTCTGGAAATGATTTTGCAAAGTATCAATCATTTAAATAAGACAATGTATTTGTATTCCCAGCAGTGGTTAACTACAGGCTTTTGAAATCTTCTTGGGTTCTCTCTTAAAACCAACAGATTTTATTTTGGATAATCTTTGCAATATTTGAATGCATCCATTTAAGACCTACACAAATAAGAGACGACAGCACCATACAATCCACATATGTGAAGATAACAATTTTATAGGTGCTTACTGAAGGAGGAAGACTTGGTGGACCAGCTAATTACACTGGGGGCTGAAAGACATTCTTTGACCAATGTGAACCATCTTTGACAGAATACTAGAAATCTCAACCCTTATTCCAAACACAGAGAAGACATTAGGGCAAAAATATCATTACTATTTTAAACAGTGCACAGAAAAGTAAAGTATGGCATTTTAATCTTATAGCCTATTTTTATTCCTATGTCCCTATCACTTCATCTCCTTTAAAAAAAGTTTCTCTATCTAGGATAATGAAAAAAAGCACCCCTCTTCAAGATTTTTTCAGAATAAATGTTTTACATCTATAGTTCAGGAAAATTATTTAAAATTGAACACAAGAGCTATTATAATGATCTCTATCAGTAAAACTTTGTTTATTTTCATTTTCAATTTACTTAAATAGATTACAAACTATATTTACCAGGTTTGTGGCAATTCAGATGGTCTACAGGTGGACTGTCACTCAGTTGCCAAATTGTTTTCACTTTCTTTTGACCACTATTTATTTCCACTCTCCATTTCTGTGGCTTCTCACTAAGGAAAGAAAAAACATCGAAGGAAAAAAAATAGTTATTTCCTTTCTTCCTTTATAGTCATTTAATGAAGTCCTAATGTGACAAGCACTACGGAAGAATAGATGAACAGGTCACAATTTTAAATTTTGGATTTTAGAGTTCGAACTACCTACACAGGACACTGAAATTGGGAAGTCATATCTAATAGGCATTTATAAACATGAGTCTGAAGCTCAGGAGAAGCTGGAGAGATGGGTTATAAATTATCATTAGCCCAGAGGAACTGAAGCCTTGACTATGAATGCAATCACTCACGGAAGATAGAAAGTAAGAAAAAAAGAGGGCAGAGGGTAGACTTCTAGTAAAAAATTCATACATAAGAAGCAGGGAGAGGAAGACAGGGAATCATTCTCAGTCTTGGAGGTGGGCCAGAGAGGTAAATTAAAATTAAGACAGAATGCTATGTCGGTTACAGAAACGAAGAAGGCAATTGTGTTTAATGCCAAACCACCTTGTAAGTGTTATGGAAAGAGAAAGAATTGGTGGGTCTGCTAATTACACAAGGGGCTAAAAAACACTGTTTTACTGGAAACTGTCCACTGAATTTGGCAAGTAGAAGGCCACTGGCAACCTTTGCCAGAGCAGTTTCATGGGAGTGCTGGGGTTTGGATTAGAGAGAACTAAATAGAGGGAGGGTATAAATAGAGTGACTTGACTATGAGAGAAAGTTCAAGTATATATGCTGAGGGAAGACCATCATTTGAGGCAAGCTTAGTGTCCATGTGGATGGCCAATCTGTCGTCTTGGCCTCTACCTCCCCAATCCCAAATTCTTCTCTCACTTCTACTGCCATACCTTTGACTTTGTCATTACCTTGATCACTTTTTTCCCAATCTGTCATTTCCCTTCTACGCTGTTTGCCAAAGGAATAACAAATTGAGAGAAAAATGAAAGACACCGAGGCCCAAAAGTCTAAAGAGAGTAGACAGAAGGTCTGGGAGAAAGCAGGAGAACTCTACCAGAGTATGGCCAGAGAGGGGGTAAAAAAATTAAGATTTCAGAGGTGAAGCAGCTTGGGTCATGAGGTCCCCACGGAAAAGACACCAAAACTGCCTGAAATCATGACAAGACTTAAGTATAATTTAATTATGAAGTTGCTTACCTTTGATATAAGTTTTTTACAGCAGTTGGTCTGACTGGCAGCTGAAAAATGTGTTGCTCGTCAAGGGGATTTTGTTTATAATATTTTATGCAAGATCTAAAAAAAATAAAAATGAACTCTTTTGGGAAAAAAACGTCACTTAAACATAAAGTCTTTCTGTTAGCCTAAAACTCCTAAGGGAAATATTTTATTGAATACCTCTAACCACAACATCAACAACAATACTTTCAGGGACACAAAAGTAAAAAACAAACACATAATACCCACCTCCCAACAAAACTTAAGTTGTTTTTTTTCTTTCTTTGAAAGGAAATATTCACTTTTAAAAAATTAATAGACACATTTCTCATAAATGTAAATATATTTAAGTTCAGCCCAAATAAAGGCTTAAGTGGGGAGAAAGAGATTTCAGAAAAAGAAAAACAAAGAAGCAAAAGAGAAAGATACAGCCTCCATGGTTTTCAGAGTCTAGGGAATTAAAATGTTAACTTACGTATACTATTTATGGAAAAAATAATAATGATGATTGCTGAAATATCCCTCTATAACTGAGGCAAATTCTTATTTTGGTAAAGACAGTGGTGGTACATTTCCTTCCACAGGGAAAAAGAAGCCCAGTCCTTCCACTGGATGGTTCGCCAATTTCCAGTTTGAGGCCTCCAATACACATGAGATACCACCAATCCAAGCATGAGGATTATTCCAAACCGATTTTAGTCAAACTCATTGGCAGAAATCTCTTAAAATCACAGCAATACTATTAACAGAGGTCTAGTAAAACATTTAATTTAATTCCATTCAGTTACCATATAGATGGCTGGCAATTAGTTTGGCCTAAATTTTTAAGTATGTAAAAAAAGAGAAGGAATTAATATTTATTAAGCACTGAATAAGTATCAGGTATTTTATACACATTATATCATTTAATCCTGATATCAAAAACATGAAGTTTTTAGATCCTTTTTATAGATAAGAAAACAAAATGCAATTAAGGGAAACTTTTCTGTACGTTAGGAAGTGCTAGAACCAAGTGTCAAACCAGATTCCTTCAGAATCCAAAGAATTGCCTTCCTATGAGAGTGACTTAGAACTGTTCTGCTATTGTGAAGACAAGATGCATAGATTCTATCCTGATAATAAAAAAAGTATATATTTTGGCTGCAACTACTTCAGAAGGGAATACATTTTTAAGTAATAAACCACAGAGAAATACTTACTGTGTTAAAGAAAAGAGGAGCTCATGTTGAGGTTTAATGAAAAGCTTGCAACTGACTAATATTTCTAGGATATGGTGGAGTTTTTGAACATGGTATACTTGTTCTTGTATATCTACTGATGGAGAAATGAAATATTCCTGGAATGAAAAAAGTATAAGCAAAATAGAGAGTTAAAGAAGTGGAATCTTTGGAAATAATATAGCTATGCTTGCTAAACCTGAGTCTGGATGCTTCATTCATGGTGGTGGGGGCAGGGGGAAGACACAGAAGGCATAGCTAGATAGATTTACCACCTTTCAATGCTATTCCTCTAACTAATCCATAAGTACAGCCTTCACTAAGAATGTTCTAAGCAAACCGTTACACGTATTTTCTGGTAAAGGCAAATCACAGAACTGCTTCATGAAGGAGACTCAATGGGTGATTAATGTCACCCACCAACTCCTCTAGATGTAATAAATGACAAATCCGCAACAAAATTCTTAATTTCAATACTCTTGCTAGATTGATGACAATGTCCACCTCTGAAAACAGGTAGTAAACTTGTAGTACCAAGAAATTAAGCAAGTGTATTGATAAGATTTCACCAAAATATATTACTGGTAAATTGGTACGACCTTGTAAAAAATAAATTTGGCAATGTATGCCAAGCACCATAAAATGCTCAGATCTTCTAATCTTATTTCTGAGAACCCATCCTAAGGAAATAATCCATGGTAAATATGGCAGGTGAAATTTGATGGTGGCCCCCAATATTCCCACCCCCGGAGTATACATCTTGTATAATCCTTTCCCCTTGAGTAAGGCCAGAGCCTCTGAATAAAATAGGATGTCAGTCCCATGATTAGGATACTGTTTGACTTTGAATTAATCGGAAGGGAGATTATGGTCATTACTATGACCTCATCAGGTAAGCCCATTAAAAGAAGATGAAGCATTATAGATGCTTTCCTACTGGTGCTGAAAAAACAAACTGCTTGTCATGTTGTAGAGAGGGTCACACGGCAAGGACCAACAAGCAACTTCTAGGACCAGACTGATCCTGGTCCAAGATCAGAATCTTGAAAACCTTTGTCGTAGGGCCACAAGCCATTGAATTATACCAACAACAAATGAGGGAACTTCAAAGTGGATCTTTCCCTAGGTAGGCTTCCAGATGAATACACAGCCAGCTGATACCTTGATTTTAGCTTTGTGAAACCCTGAGCAAAGAGGACCCAGCTAAAACATGCCCAACTTCTGGCCCCTTGAAACTGTAAGATAATAAACTTATGTTCATTTAAGCTTTTAGGTTTGTAGTAATTTGTTATGCTGTAACAGAAAACTAATACAGTAAGAAAAAAACATCAGAATCATTTGGAGTAGGAGATGGCTTATTTCAAAAGACATATTCCTGAGCCCTTGACCTACAAAGTCACTGGGGCCTAGGAATTAGCATTTCAATAAACCTTCTGGAGATTCTCAACTTTAAGAACTGCTGTGACAAAAGTTTGGAGTCAACCATACTAGAAGCAAAAACAAGAGGCAAATAAAATGACTAGGGGGGAATTCATAGTTTGGTGATAAGATTAAAGGACTATTTCCCCTATTCGGTAGTCTAACTTTCAAAAATGTTATTAGTTTTCTAAATTTAAAAAAAGAGCAAGTTTCCACTAAAAAGACATATCCTTAATAAATGTTTAAAATTTGAATAGCAAAAAGAATCCAGTTGTCTTATCTTGGACAACAGACACAGCAAGAATGTTCTATCTCGCATTTTTATGAGACAAACAACAAACAAGTTGATACTACAAAACTATTTCTAAAAGGATCTTCTAATGAATGTTAAGGGTCAGTACAGATGCTGTTCAATCTCCTAAACTTTCTAAATCAAAACACTAGAAAAATACATAATTTTGTAATCATGACCCTGAAACCTAGAAATCTCTTTTGAATCACTATATTAAAGACCATCACAAATTCTTTGAAATTTGTGCATAACAGAAATTTATGTGTAATAGTAATGGGTCAAGAGAATATTAAGCAAAAATTCCTTTATAGAGCCTATCAAAGAAAGGCATTCCCTAACCATTTTAGATAAAAAAGAGTTGTGGGAGTAAATTGGTTTTTGTCAACATCGTAAATTATAAAGAATGAGAAATGACACTAAGTTGGATACCTTTTTGTCTGTCTTACTAGACAGTAGTAATTAAGGGTGCTCACTGTCTCATTTATCTGTTTCCTAGGACCAAGGACAGAGGCTGACACAGATTAAGCACTTAATAATATATACAGAATGAATAAAAGAAAAATCAACTTTTGAAGAAAAAAATAAACTTACCAAATGATTCAAAGAAGCAAGTTCCTGACCTATTTATGAAAAATAATATACAAATGAGCTTTAGATATTGTCTGCTAAGGAATTTAAGTAAAAATTTTCATAGTTCATATACAAAAGAGATGCTCAAGCTGAATAGTTCCTCAGAAATGGCCAAGTTTTCTGGCACATTATACCATAAATATATATATCAGTACTTATTCTAAAAGTGATCATAGCTTGCCCTGATAAAAACAATCAAGTGTTAGATATTAAAACAACATCTTATAAAAGCCTTCATATTTACTAAATTAACCTTATAGAATTTCAAAAGATTTTAACTAAATACAAACAAAAGCTATAATTATCTTTAATATTTTTATCAAGGGGGAAACTAAGAACCTACAGAATGAAAATGTTTGTCTCACCGTGAATCAAGAGCAAAGCCAGGACTACAAATGACTAGGGACAAGTAGAAAGATAAAATCTGAGAATACCTATGGGCTGACAAATGTGATGCACTTTTTAATTTTTTGAGCTGGGAAAGGAACTTACCTATGAAAAAACTGATATAATCTCTTTTTAGTTTGTCCAAACCAATTTCCAAAAGCATCTGAACTGGAATAGTGCCATTGAGAGAAACTGTGTCCATGGTCCCATGGTAAGACTGATGAATGAGCTTACTTAGTAAACTGTTACTTCCACTATGGAGCTAGAAAATTATATAAAACCACAAATAAATCCAATAAGGAAAAGAAGTAAACTGTATTAGCTACAAGCTAAAAATTATAAGCTCGCATTAGTCTACAGATATAAATAGTTTGAATAAAAGCCCAGAAGTTACGAACAGTTTCTAAAGTGCCATTCTTGCCTCATTTGTTCAAGTCCTAAGCAATTAAGAAAGGGTTTAAACTTATCACTCCCAGATGTATTCCACCAAAGGGAGGGCAGAGTTCGTCCTCTGACGCTTGACAACTAGGAATTCTCTTCTCCTAGCTAAGCATTATTGAGCATCTTTACCCAAACGGAACACCTTCAACTACACTGAAAATCTGCTGCTGTGGGAAAACGCTTCTTCAACGGTCCATGTGTGTTTTATAAGGAACTCCTTACTGGTTACAATATCCAAAATATTAACTCGATCATTTGCAAATTAAAAAGAGCTCTGAATTTACAGATCTAACATGTGCTCCAAATGTTAAACAATTAATGTTAAACATACCTACAATATTTGATATTTTTTCATTACTGTCTTCCTATCTCTAATTTTCACATCACAATCTTTTGTATTGTCTTTTTTTAAAACTATTTTCACTGCATTTGCACTCATTACACATGGTAGGGACATACTTGTAAAATTTCACAAACACAGAAACTCAAGAAAAAAATTAAATGGCCAAGGCTACAATGCCTAGAATGACTTATGCCCAACTAGGGGCAGAGTGTGCACCCCCCCTCCCCCTGCTCTGGATTGTAGCTTTGTTCACACCTGTGAAAGTGTCAAAGCTTTGTATCCATCAATTGGCAGCCACATTATTGAAAATAATTCCTATTAAATGACGAATCTTTTTGTTCTAGCTTTTTTTTAGCTTTTTCCTGAATATACAAGCATAAATTCATTTCGGAAAATTCATAAAGTACAGAAATATATAATGCAGTTGAAAAACTCATTTGTAACCCTCCACTAGAGGCGACTGCTAAATCATTTTAGTATATTTGCTTCCATGTTCTTTTCTCCAAAATTTATTTTTAAATAAAAGTGTATACTCCTTTCTTTTTACCGATCTTTATAAGCATTCTCCACATCATCTGTCAGCATCATTTTTAGCAACTATCATATGAACCATTATGTGAATATATTATTATTTAGCTATTCCATTAATAGTGGAAATTTAGGCCATTTACAATGTTTTGCTACCATAAATAAGACTGTAATGACTATTCTGATACATAAAATCTTGAAACATATTTCTGTGTATGAGTTTAGGATGGATTCTGACAAGAGAATTGATTCAAAGGTCATGACAATTTGAGGATCATTATCAAAATTACTTTTTAGAGAGTGTTCCAATTTGTACCCTGATCAGTAGTATATGAGAATTATCATTTATAGCAATAATAACAATGAGAATATTAGTAGCTTACAAGTACTGAGCATTGAACTATGAGCTAGGTGCTTTGTATGAATTAAATTATTTAATCTTCAAATAACACTATGAGAAAGCTATTATTCCTACTTCTACTTTACAGATGAGGAATTTGGGGCATACGGAAATGAAGGAATCTGTCGAAGTTTACACAGCTAGTAAGCAGCAGGGCTGTAACTCAGACTCAGGCAGTCTGCTCCAGAAACCGTGTCCTTAATTGTCATTCTATGCTGCTGAGAAAATGTTCAACATACACTACTAAACCTACCCATGGCTGTATATCGCCATGTTGTAGACTCTGGATGATCAATGTGAAACACTTCACCAAGTCTTGATATGAAATCACACCTTGAAAAACAAGTCAGTCTAACGTTATTTTCATGGTATTTCTGCAAATCAAATATGTCATTAATCTTAGGGACATACAAATGAAAAGGAAAAGAAGCATCTGTACTTTATAGATGGAGGAAGAGGAAAGAAAAAGGCAAAAAAACCCCAAAAAACAATACATTTCTAAAGAAAGAAATTAAACTGATTGCCACAAAATAACACACCTAGTAAAATATTAAGAAATATCTTTTCCTTTTTCTAATAATTGCAATTTTACTAAGGTACATGTTTCGGTTCACACAAACAGAGTATAATCTAAGTCTTATACTTAAGGCAGGAGAAAGGAATAGAGTCTATGAACTGCTTTGTCTTAGTATAATTCTTGAGTAAAATATGCCAGTATATTATTAGAAATGAATATGTAAAACTAAGGAAGCAGACTTCCACACAGAACTTGTAGTACACACTGTATTATTTCCAAAGACTTAGTAAACCTAAGAAGAGGAAAAATTTTGTTTTACAATCATGATGGACACCTACTGCTACTCATTTTGCACCACAGCTGCTCAGCAAAATCAAGATCACACCGGACTGTGAAAAGACACTCAATGGAACGATCAAATGCAGCACTGTCATGCTTCACTGTCTGAAAAAGAAGTGTCAGAGAATACTCAGTTTAACTTTTTAAAAAAGTGAAATAATTTAAGGCCAATGATCTTTCAAATGCTGCTCTAAGAAAATGTGGATCCATGAATGTAAACAAAGAAAAGATATACAAATCGACAGATCATGAAAAGCTGGGCCCCTGAAATTGTTTTAAAACTGTGATGCCTAAAAACAAGCATCAACTTTCCTTCATGTAAAAATATTTAATTAACTTACTGTTTTCTCCATTTTCCTATTTGTCAAATGACAACACAATTAGCTTAATTTAATAATACCAACACTGGAATATTAACACACCATCTTATATTAGTATACTAATGTAATACCATGTTATAGTATATTAAAATTCATTTCTACTTCTCTGCAGTTAAGCAATTAATAATACATACATATTAGTTCTCTTTAAACATATTTATCAGCTCTTAAGGGCAAAAAAATCACCAGTGCTGACATTAAAGACCAAGAAAAATCTAACCTCAAAGCAATGCTTTTGCTGTACCAGATCCATTTGATCCATGGACAGTAAAACATGAAAGATAATCATACAACCACATTTTAAAAGCTATTTCGGTGTATATTTCTAACTGATAATAATCACTTACCTCTGTGTCTTTTTTTGTAGAATCACCAAATCCATCCAGCTTATTTAAGTCTAGAAAGTGGCAAAAGCTTATTAATTCTGGATTTAATTTTTCTGCTTTCCAAATTATTTCCAACCTGATCTTTTTAAAAAATGGCAAATGAGAACAGTAAAAGTATAACTAGGAATTTTAGCAAATTACTTAACTCTCCAATGGAAGTCATTTAGGTACCCAACAGGTAGGGGTGGGAGGATGAACTGAGGTACAGTGAAAGCCCCTAACGTACAATGTCAGGTACATGACAGGCACTTGAAGGATACTGTTCCAATCCACCTTCTCCTACAACAATATAGTTGTAGTGTATAAATTTTAAATTAAATCTTATTTTTAAAATTACTTAGGTCATTCCATCAGCAATTCAGAATGAAAGTTATTCTTCTGATCATGACAGACCTCATAGCTTTATACATCTCAACTACAAATACCAAGACTAAAAAGACAACTTATTTGAATATTGTAAGTATAAATTCCCAATTAAGAAAAATAAGGTAGAAGCATAAATTAGGAAAACAAACACCATTCAGAAATTCCTGCACAAGTTCAACAGCAGATTTTGCTTCCAGAGGTGCAGGCCATTCAGTTACACCAGTCCTCAAACCATCAGCCAAAACCTATGCGAGATTGAAAAAACCCAAAAGCGTGTTAGCAAAAAACATTGTTTAATCAATAAGGATATATTTAGTAACAATATTAGTTACAATACAATTTCCTGAATGTTTAATCTCATGCCAGGAACTGCTGTCTCATATTAGCACATCATTTAATCCTCACAAAAACTCTATAAAGCAGATAGATATTAATATTTACTTCCATTTTATTTGAAGCTAAGAGAGGCTAAGTAACTTGCTTAAGGTCACATGATTAGTAACTGACAGTATCGGGACATATATTCAAAGATGGTGTTCTGAACTGAGATGCCACATGCAAAGATGTCACGGGATTCAAGACTGATGAGCTTTCCCTGAAGATGCTTTTAATTTGGGTTAAGAAGGACCAATACAGACAACATAACTAAATGGAAGCTTATATAAAAACAATACAAATGCATATGCCTATACTCACAATATCTAAACCAAAGTATTATGGAAAGGGGTCAAGTTAGGCTGGAATAGCCAGAGGAACAATGTGAAGCCTCAGCTCAACTTCAACTCAGTTGTGGAAACCATCAGCTACAGAGCAGGGAAGGAGCATGGAATGTGATGAAGAGGGGGGTGATTCCAACCAAGGTGGAGAAAATACCTAGGGAATACTGGGAAAGAAGATTATAAGGACTAGAAGCCAGACAGGAATAGCAATCTTAAAACTTAAAAATGTTTTTTATTTCACATGGAAGACAACAGCCACTATTGACTTTTTGACAAGAAAAATGACATGATCAAGTAGTTCAGAAATTCTTCATCAGAAATACCCAGGATGGATTCTAAGGAAAAAAGAAAGTACTATGTTTCTCAAAAGAAGTGATCTCATCCTCTACCTCCAAGAGGTCTTTGGGAAACTGCGCAGATAATTTTTGATGTCGCAATGGCTGAGCGTAAGGGTCACTTAGAGCATTTAATTTGGTAGAGGGCAAGGATGCTAAACATTTTGAAATGTGTACAATGGTCCCAACCAAAAAGCATGGTCCTGCCCAAAATGCCAACAGTCTCCTGTTGAGAAACAATGAATAACCATTAAAGTGGTCCAAGAAGGAGATGAAAAGGCTTTGACTAAGATGGGCACAGGGAGAGAAACTTCAAAGGAACAACAATAGATTCCTCTTATCCATTTATAAAAATATAGAGGATTGAACTTGGAGAGACTATGGCCCTGTGCACATCTAAGATTTGGTGAATTTATAAGGGGGATTATAACAAAGCAAGGACTTTCAAGTTAGAAAGACACACATGTATTTGAAAGAGTTTTGAACCAGCTCTTGCACTTATAAGTTGCTGATGCCTCAGGCAAAAAAACAGCCATCTAGCACCACATGGCACCTTCTAGCTGTGGTAGTAAGTGGTGGTGACAGAAATAATTCTTATTAAAGTAAAATACAGTTGACTTTTGAACAATATGGGTTTGAACCATGTGGGTCCACTTATATGCATACGTTCTCAATAAATACAGCAAATGTGTTTTTTTCTTATGATTTTATTAATATTTTCTTTTCCTAGCTTATTTTATTGTAATATAATACATATAATATGCAAAATATGTGTTAATCCACTGTTTATGTTGTCAGCAAGGCTTCCAGTCAACAGTAGGCTATTAGCAGTTAAGTTTTGGAGGAGTTGAAAGTCATACTTGGATTGTCGAGTGTTTGGGTGGGGTGAGGATGGGTAAGTGCCCCTAACCCCTGTGTTGTTCGAGGGTCAACTATATAAGGGAACTCAAAGGAATGGTGGAACCAAACAGGGATTCCTGATCTGGAGATCTAGTCTGGAGAAGATTTCATGTTTCGTTTTGGACATAATGAGTTTGAGGCAATAGCACTCTACTCAAATTAGACATAACTTGGTGGAAGTAGGAAAAATGAGAACTTAAAGATGGGACTAATGCCCTCAAAGGCATTAGTCAAATCACTGAATGTATAAGCTCTCTGCCAGGGTGAAGAGAGAAGGGCAGAGACATTAGGATAGAAGTATTATGGCAGCGTACCACAATGATCCTGAAAGAGGAGCTTTCAAGAAGGTGAGAAAGGTAGAAAAAGTATTAAGTTTTGTACGAACGTAGAAATAATAATAATAGGAGGGAAAATATTAAGAATGCTTGGTACTACACTAATTGCTATGAGCACAGTAGGGTAACTGGCACTGAAGTCTAGTAAGAGAGCTGGATAAATAAACAAATTACTGTTTGATAAACACTCTGACAAGAGGTATGTGTGGAATGCTACAGCAGCTCAAAGCACAGGTAGTAGCATAAGCCATTCTGGGGGATCAATGCAATCATCCGAGGTGAAGATGTCACAGAGAGCTCACAGAGCAAAGAGGCTAGAGAAGGGTACACCAGGCAGATCAAGACACACACGCCAAAAAGTGACACAGTACGACAGGATCGGAGCTATAAAAGCAGGAACCTCAATATAGCCAGGGTTGAGGATTCATTGCGAGTGGAAGTAGGGTGTTAGATTAAGCTAAAAAAATAAGTAGGCACCAACAGAAACCTGAAAAGATGCTAAATGTTACTAGCGATCAGGAAAATGCCACATAACGAGATATTACTTAATCCCCACTAGGATGGCTATAACAAAATACAAAACAAAACAAAAACAGATAAAATTAAGCATTTGCAAGACTGTAGAAAATGAACCCTCACGTGTGGCTGATAGGAATATAGAATGGCACAGCAACTTTAGAAAAGTTACAATTTAGCAGTTCCTCAAAAGGTTAAACATAAAGTTACCATATGAACCAGCAACTCCACCCAAGAGATGTGAAAAAATATGTCACACAAATACATGTACATTCATGACTGTTTATGGCAGCATTACTCAGAATAGGCAAAAAGTTGGAACAACTGAAATGTCCATTAGTTGATGAACTAATAAACAAAATGAGGTGTATCCATACCACGGAATGCTATTTGGCAATAAAAAGGAACAAAGTACTACAGAAAGTACATTAGTGGTTGCCAGAGGCAATGAGGGTGGGAGGTGACTGCTAATGAGAATGGGGTTTCTTTCTGGGGTGATGAAAATACTCTAAAATTAAATATGGTCATGGCTGTACAACTCAGTATAAGTATACTAAAAACCATGGAACAAGTGAACTTTGTGGGATGTAATTTATATTTCAAGAAAGTTGTTAGAAAGAGAAAAAAGAAAGAAAAAGAAAGAAAAGAAAGAGATAAAGGAAAGAAAAGAAAAAAAAAGAAAAAGAAAAAAAAAGAAAGAAAAAGAAAAAAAGCAAGCAAGCAAGCAAACAAGCAGACAAGCAGTGGCTGGATATAACTGAGTTTGTATACCAGGCTAAGACATTTGGAACTTCTACTGCATTAAAATGAGGCACCCCCTTGAGATTCAATTTGTAGAGTAGAGCTAAAATTATTGAAATGTAAGATTCTTGAGGCACGTGCTCATTAATCTTTACCATTAATCAAAACCTAAGTTATTAACAAGCAGATTATATATGCATTTGAAATAAATTGCCAGCTAACCCACCTGGAAAGAAAGGAATCCACTGTATAAATAAAAACCAAACACTCAGTAGAAAACGCTGAAGAACTGTAGTTATTAACTGTCTAACGAATGCTCCCTTTAAATGTAAGGACGACCACCATGTAAGATTAAACTGTCTAAATTGTCAAGAGTATCCAATGCACAATAACATTTGGAACTAATTTCGAAAGACACAAAACTAAATAACAATTTTAGCAAACATTTTTATGGAAACAAAAGATTTAATGCAAGTTACAAATTCCAGAAGCATACTCACAAGAAGAAATTTCAGTTCTCTGTGAAGATGATTCAAAGGACTTCTGGGATCACCCGATTCCACTTTAATATTCTAAAAAGTTCCCAAAGTCAGTTTTCACTGATAATCTCATTTTCTTGGCATAAGAGTCATAGTTACTTGAATTTCAAACTGCCCATACATTAAAAATATATTTTATAAAGCACACTTTTCCTTTTCTTTGATTAATAATATGCAATTCCTACTTTATTAAAAGACGCTTTAAACAATGATTTTCAAGAAATATATCATACTTCATCATGAACATCTATTTTCATCATGGAAATCATTTCCCTATTGAATACCCAGGTTTTATTTTTACTATTTTGGAAACACAGCTATATTATTGTGAATATCTTCATACATATTTTTTTGTTAGCAATTCTGATTAATTTTTTAAGACAGATACCTAGAAATGTAAATACAGGGTGAAAAGGCTTAATAGTATAATGATTTTTGATGTGTTGCCATTTTCTTTCTGTCCTTTTAAGAATAGCAGAGATAACTCACTTTAAGGATTTCACTTGTGTCCCAATTCGAGCCTTTATCACTGGAAAATTCTTAAGTTACATAATTGCAGCATTGTGGGCAACTGATAAATAAGATCACCTGGCAAAACCTGATTGCCCTGGTGAGACTTCAGGGGCCAGCTGAGCCTTTCAGAGCTTAGGAAGGGTTGCGACTGGAAGCATGCAGCATCAGCAACAAGCAAGTTAAAAGGAAACCTACATTGAGTAAATGCAACAGAAAATAGGGTTCATTCCTACCAGAGTTGTATTCGAAGAGAGTGGAGGAATTTGAAGAATCTCATCCACAGGACTCCAAGAAATATCCAGAGTGATTGTAGTTTGCGATGCTGGGACTGAATCATCCAAGGCAGTGGACTTCAAGAGCTCATACTGGGCAAAGCCCCTGGCTGTAACCTGAAAAGAGTGCATCCAGCAGGCCATTAGCCATGCTTTCACATGACCAAAGGCTCATTATAAAAACAACTTTGATTCTTTTCCCAAAAGAAAAAGCACCATACTTTTATCCCAAATGGAAAAATTAGACAATTATTTTTAATCGCAAATATAAGCTAAAGGCAAGAAGGCATATATATAAACTTTAGTCAATAGTTGATATGAAAATACGAATATTTTAATACTACAGAAAAATATCTAGTCATATTATGAGTGAAAAAAACTTTAAACTAAGGCAGGCAGTTCAATAACAATTTAAAGAAAATAATACTGTAAAATACTTACAGTAGACAAGTGATGTCTTTTCTTATGTGAATTTTTTAAGTCTTCAAGATTTACAGAATAATTTTTATCAGCTATGGGACATGAAAGAAAGAAAAAAATTTAAGATATAATTCAAAATGACATCTTAGCACTAGAAAAGTCAAATTCTGAGGGTACCGCAACTTAACATTAATAATAGTTGAAATTAAATTTTAAATCATAGATAAATGAAATATTTATAAAAGAATGAAAGTGGAACAAAGATCAATACCATCCAAAATATAATTATATATCTACTTTGAAATTGGAATTATATTGTCATTATATTCAATTTTCTATCCTGTAATGAAAATTTCCAAAAAATACACACATACAAATTAAATGAAACCCAAACAAACAGCCATAAACTCCTGTACGGACTTTTGCAGATCTGTTTCTGGTGTTTCTGGAATATCGCCTACATGCTACAAGCTACACACCTAGAGAAGATTCATGGTGGCTAACACAAGTTCCATTTTGTGCACTTCCCTCTTAACAATATCCACAAAACAATAACTATTAAATAAATACACCCATAAAAGTAGTAAGAGTGAGCTCTCACCTTTACAACTGACCACATATAAGACAATTCCTATAATGCTGTTATTTGTTGTGATAAGCTCAGCTCCCAGCCAACAGGTCCCTTCAGGATCTGAGCTGTCACACCTTACCCAAAGGGGAGGAAGGGCAGTAACTGGCTGATTAATCTTCAAATGAGTCATATTAGGATTGTGAGCCATGGTGTAAAGTCCAATTAACTGCCTTAAAAACAAGAGTAAGAAGAATAAATTATAGGTAGAGGTTGCTAATCAGTCAAGAATTTTTTTCTCCCAAAGGTATCATCAAGTATTTCCCAGAAACAAAAATCTAGAAATTAGTGGCAAAATGCACATAAATAGTTCACCCAGTGAAGAAGTGAGAGAAGGGTACACCATGGAGGTCACACACCTGAAAGTGAAAGGATTAGAGTGACTACCAGCAGAAAGCTCAATGTGGCAAAAGTAGAGGTTCAGTGGGAGTGGAAGTAGGGTGTGAGATTAAGCTAAGGAAATAGGGATATATCAATCATATCTCAGTAAAGCTGGGGGAAAAAGAAAGAAGTAGAAGCCAATAAGCACATGAAAAGATGTTCGAAGTTATTGGGACACTTGAAGAAATCTGAATATGGAATGTGAATTAAATAATAGTATTGTAACAATGTTAAATTTCTAGACTCTGAGCATCGTTCTGTGGTTATATAAGAGAATGTACTTAGGAAATACTTAATGAAGTATTTAGAAGTAAAGAAGTACAGTATCACCAACATTCTGTCAATATTTCATAAAAAATTTGTGTGTGTGAGATATGTATATTATATAGATGACAGGAGTGGGGGAAGAGGAGGAGGAGGAAGAGAAGGAATAAGAGAAAGAATGACAAAGCTGATGCAGCAAAATGTAAACAAGTGTTGAATCTCTTAAGAATATACAGAAGTTCCTATACTATTCTTGTAGCTGTTCTGTAAATTTGAAAGTATATCAAAATTAAAAGTTACCCAAAAATGTGACCTAATTTTTTTCCAAAGAGATGAAAACTGAATTTATTACCAACAGATGTTCAGGAAAGGAATTTCTAAGGGATTGTACTTCAAAAAGGAAATACAATAATCCCAGAAGGAAGGTCTGAAACACAAGAAGAAATGGAGAGCAAAGAAATGATAAGCATATGGGTAAATCCCAGCAAACACTGGCTGGAGAAAACAATACAAATAATTAATGTTTAAGTTGTGGGAGAGAAAAGAAAAAATGCCAAATAGGACTTAAAATTAAAAAGCCATGAAAGAAAATGTTAATTTAACTACATAAAAATGTTAGAAGCTTCTATATACCAAAACAAACAAAAATTACCATGGAGAGTCACTTTATGATTATTGTTATTACAGTTATTATTTTCTGTTATTATTTATATGACTATATCCTCCAGAACTTGTTGATGGCAAGGACTTTTTGGTTTTGGAGGTCGGGGAGTCTGGGCATGGCTACACAGGGAGAAGGCAGGAAGTGAAGCTGGCAAGGAAGACAGAGGCGACAGGGTTTCTAACAGGATGGGATCATTCTTCATTGGGCAGGAGAGCCTCATGCCTTGCAGGGCATTTATGGCCCAGGCTCATAGTTTCCCTCAGTTATCATGAGGATCAAAATGTACCCTGCAATTTCCAAATGCCTGCTGGGCATAGTACCCCTGGTGGAGGACCACTGGCCTAGACAAGAGAGGCTCCTATATGTCACTCAAAAGGAATTTGGATGTTATCATGAGGCAGAGAGAACAGCACTGAGGGATTTATAAGCAGGGAAAGAACACGATCAGGCTTTCTGGCAGCAGTGAGGAAGAAAGATTGGAGGGGAACCTGATTAGACACAGGGAAAGCATTTAAGAAGCAAAGACAACACATGGTATGGGGGACTAAAGAAAGGGAAGATCACCACCACCTTTCGGGTCATGTTTGGGATACCTAGTGAAGCTATCCTTAGAGAGGTGGGTATATATATCTAGGGGTGAGGGGATGGAGCAGGGAGAAGGAATCTAAGCTAGACACATATTTTTTCCCCATGCTTCAATTTAAATTCCTACCCTCCACCCTTATTCTTATCCTAATACTAAGAAAAAACTTACCTTGCCCTCCCAATTGGTAAAGCAAGTGGTCCAATATTCTCACCAGTAGAGAAGTCAGAAATAGCAGTTTCTTCAGATTGTAGCTCTTCAACATTGCTTGTTTCTTCCTTTTCTAAAGGCTTTAAAAATGTTTTTAAAGTATTTAATCAAGTAAAAGCACACTTAAGAAAACAGTCAACTCTTCAGTATTCTAGAACATAATATACTGATTTCTAAAACTTTAAACACAAATGATTGGGTTATGGCAAGAATCATAGCTATAGATATCAGTTTAGTACCAACAAATCTTGCTGTCAGAAGTATCCCCACTGTCCTATCAAAAGATATTGTTGTAAATTGCATCTGACGCCATTAGAAAAGCAAGTTCTCTAACACACACAAAATGATGCGTTAAAGACAAAATACCAAGGGAAGCCCATGGGAGACTCCCTGATTTTGTTAGATTCCTCATGACTAAAATGTGAAGATCCATAGCCCTTACTCCTTAAAGCTCTTCTTCTCGGGGCTATCAACTCTCATTTGTGTTACATGGTTCTCATATCTATGTGTTTAAGTAATTAACTAGCTCAGCCTTGCCAATAACAATAATTATGAGTTAACATTTCCTGAGGATTACTAGGTACCAGCTACTGTTCTAAATTTTCTTTTATTCTTCATTAAAGCCCTGTTTTAGAGATGGAGAAACTGAGGTAGTGAATGGCCAAAAAATTTACCTAGGATAACATGGCTGCTGAGTACAAAGCTAACATTTGAATCTAGGTCATCTATTCTAGCAGTAAATCCTCTGCTGACTTAATAGGTATGAGACCTAGGTGTTTCTTCAATTTTGAATTTCTATTGCCAGATTCCAGATTTCATTCCCTTCCAGGTCTGGCTTTCCAAAAAGTTCCTAAAACTAGAGGTATTCAAGAAATATCATTTTTTCCTCATTTCCACTTTTCAATAGTCATGTACCTAAAACTCATGCCTTAAGCTCTACTAGTCTTTGAAAAAAGAAAGGCCATTTTAATTGTTTACCATCCAAAAATTCCAGGCCTCACTAAATTCCAGGCAACTCCTCACAACTCCAAGCCACATTCTTACTGGTATCCTAACCCAGATTTGCACAAATGCTCCCTGTCATCTTTACCTTTCCCAAGATAACTCATTTTCATCCGACTATCTTCATTTTTTCAGCTTTTGCTCTACATACATTTCTCTCCCCATCAAAGTCTAAACTCAACCACATAATTCACCTATATTTTCCAAGCATCTGTCCACCATATATAAGCACAAATAACACTCATTCATTAACATAAAAGACAAGCAGCTCCCCTCCTCAGAAAGTAGTTTTCATGTGTGTATTTAAAAAGAAGAGCTCCCTGTCCATTTGTCATGATCCTTGTCCAGACAGCCTAAGAGTCCTAAACCAAATAGGTACTTTGCTTCTAAAGGAACTTCCACTTTCCCCTATTAGATCCTCTTCCTATCTACTTCAGGAAACAATGTAACCAAAGGAATGGATGCTGGCCCTAAGCAACTGGTATCATGTGACAGCATTATCAGCACTCAATAAAAACCACACACCAAAACAGTTACCATAATTAAAACACAAATGTTTAAGGTGGTAATTATAAAGTGATACAAAAAGTAAGAAGTGCCCTTATGTTACATTTACCAAACAAAAATTAAAGTAGAACTTCATGAGTCATAGCTATTGAGCACTTGAAATGTGGCCAAAACAATAGAGATTTTAAAGACATAGTATGGAAAAAAGAACTTAAAATATCTCATTAATGACTTTTATATTAATCAGGCATTGAAATAATAATAGTAGATATAATCGATTCAACAAAACACATTATCTAACCTAATTTCAGTCTCAGAAATCCCACTCCTGGGTATTTATTGTAAAGAAAAAATAAAGTTATGCTCATACAAAAATCTGAACAAAAATTATTACAGTAGCTCTATTCATGATTGTTGAAGATGGAAAACAACCCAAATGTTCTATATAGAGCAAAAGGGTGAATGAGTAAATAAACTGAGACACTACTGAACAATTAAAAGAAATGAACCCTGATACTCAACTTGGATGACTCTCAAAGGCTGAAAGGAGCCATATTCAAAAGATTACACACTGTATGATTCCATTCATGACATTCGTAAAAGACAAAACTACAGTGAGGGAAAAGAGTCTAGTGGTTGCTAAGCAGTAGCAGCTGGGAGAGGGTATGATTTTAAAGGGGTAGCACAAGGGAGTTTTTTGAGGTGATCGAACTGTTTTGTGTGATTATACAGAATGTGTTAAAATTCACAGGACTGGAATAACAAAAGAAAAAAAAATCAATTTTAGTGAATGATAATTTCACTTATTTCTTTTTTTTAATGAGAAAATTTTAAATTATATGTGGTTCACCTTATATTTCTATTGGATAGCACTGTACTTATTCCTAAAAGAATTGAATCTTCTTTCAAAAATATGATTTAAAAAATGTATACATTTGAGATTATTACCACAAAACCAAATTTGGCAATTAAGAATTAAACAACCACAAAGCCCAAGTACTACTTACCACTTTTTCCAAGATGAATACTATATCACTTTCATTTAGAATATTTTTCAAAGGGTTTGGTTGACCTTTGCTGATCAACTGCACCTGGACATCAGCCTATTAAAAACAGATGTTAAATAATATTTTTTACATATATACACATATATATTTACACAAATATTTAAACATATAAAGACAAATTCTATGCAAGTAACTGAAAAGGAGAGTTTGAACAAAACATGTTTTAAAAGTAAGATTTCATTTATTTTTTGTCCATGTTGTTTTTCATGTTTAGAAAATCTAGCTCATATCTATATCTATACATGTTTTGAGACCTACCTAAAGTGGACTCTGCCTTGTAAAGCCTTCTTTCGATTAGGATCATACTGACATCTTTTCCTTTAATGTTGTGTTTATTGTTATGTATCAAAATTAATCCTTTACTAAACATTATCCTTCTTCTGATTATACTATGGAATTTAGAAATTTATCAGTTTAGAGGAAATGAATATTCTTTCATTCCGATTACAACACACATTTATTGTAGAAGAGTTTGGAAACAGATAATTAAGAGAGATTTCTTAAAACACCTATAATTCTACTAGCCAGAGTAATCACTACTGCTATTAGTCTCGGTGTATATTTTGCCAAATCTTTTTCCAGGCATATATCTATTTAAATCAAACTGTATCTATTATTTAGATACCCAAATAGGATTTTGCTTAATAAAATAAGATATTCTAATAGTTTTATGTCATGAACTTTTCATGCCATTAAATTTCTTTGGCTATGTGGTATAGTACTATGGTTCTATCATCATACTGTTCAACATTTATGTAGTTTCAAGTTATTTGCTATAATATACATCTTGAATTACTTTCTTAAGATGTATGAAATAATATTGATATTGTCAAATTGCCTTTCAAATATCAGACCCACACATCTACATTTCCAACACTTATGTAAACACACTATTTTCAGAATCTATTTTTACCATTTCACAGCAAAAAATAAATGCCCTGTTATTGTTTTAGTTTTCATTTATTTGATCATTAATGAAGGTGAACACTCTAATATACTTATTATTGACAAATACCTAATTATTTAAATCTATTTAATTTCTTATTTTGGATATTGAAGCATTAGATACCAAGTTCAGAGAACAAAGGATGCTGGGTTATTCTAATCTACTAGGTTCCTGAGTTCCAAATAGTGTTGTGGGTTGAATATGTCCCCCCAAAAGATATACTGAAGTCCTAACCCCTGGTTCCTTTGAAAGTGACCTTATTTGGAAATAGGGTGTTTGTAAATGTAATCAAGATGAGGATTAATGTGGATTATAGGGGCCCTAAATCTAAAGACTGGTGTACTTATAAGGAGTGAGAGATTTTAGAGACAAATATACAGGGAGAAGACCTCATGTTGACAAATGCAGAAATTAGAGATTAACATGTGTCTATAAACCAAAATACACCAAGGATTGTTGGACACCACCAGAAACTAGGAGGAGGCAAGGAAGGATCTTTTTCTAGAGCCTTCAGTGAGAACAAGGCCCTGTTGACACCTTGATTTCAGACTTAGCCTTCAAAATGGTGAGAGAATAAATTCCTGATGTTTTAAGCAAACCAATCTGTGGTACTTTGTTACAGTAGTTACAATACAGGTATCAAATGGCAAGAATTCAGATAGGGAGAAAGTAATACATTTACCTGTATATACTTGATTCCTGAGTATTCAGATAGTAAAATATAACTATATTTGTTTTTTTTTTTTCCTGTGATTACTTATTTGTGTCCTATTATGGCTTCTTTTTTCTTACTGATTTTAAATAGTTTATATATTTTATATATCTGGGTATTATACTTATCACTTATGACTATTTTTCCCCAGATTATTAGCCTTTTTGCAAATAATTTACTTTTGTTCTGGGGAATTTACCTATGGAACAATTGACATATATTAGATGCTTAATACATACATGAATGTTTATAGCAGCTTTATTCATAACTATCAAAAACTGGAAACAACCCAACTGGTGAATAAATAATGGAATTGTAGTGCATCCATACAATGGAATACTATTCAGCAATGAAAAGAAATGAACTACCGATACACACAACAACATAGATGAATCTCAAATGCATTACACTCATTGCTGGAAGCCAAACCCAAAAGGCTACATAGTGTATGATTTCATTTATATGACATTCTGGAAAAAGCATAACAGAAGACAGAAAACAAAGATAGAAAACAGATTAATGGTTGCCAGAGACTGGGAGCAGGGAAAGGTGTTGACTATGAAGCAACATGAGGAGATTTTTAGAGGTGATAGAAATGTTCTATATCTTCACTATGGAGGTGGTTATATGAGTCAATCTGTAAAAATTCATAGAACTGTGCTTATAGAAACTAACTCTATATAAACTAACTTCCATAAATCCAACTTTTTAAAATTCACATTTTAGGATTATAGAGTTGTATTTGAAAAACAAGTGAGTTTTTCATACCTCATAGATAAATGGATCTTTATAGATTCCTTTCTTTTCTTCATCAAATACCCTGAAATGTAGAACCATATGTGAAAAACAGTGCTATAGTGTTCTGTCATTTAAACTCAGGAGTTAGTCATCATTTCATCTCTGCATGACACAGGTGAGAAAAGCAAAATGCAAAGTAGTCATGGCAGCTCTAAGGCATAGTTGGGAAGAGGGGAAAAGACAGAAAAAGAGTATTAGGTTAAGAAGAGAACAAAGAAATGTAGTGGAAATTAATAGATTGCTACCCACAATTAGGTACAACCACTTCTCAGAGGCAGTAGGAAATTAGAGTATCTACCTCTACTCTTATGCCTTTTAAAACATATTACTAGCTACTATTAAAATGTAATTTACCACATGACTTTTGGAAAGTAAAAAAGGACTGGATTCTAATCTGGCACTGAAAAGTGAGCAACTATAGAGAAGTTATTTAAGGGTCCCAGGCCTTAGATTTCTATGGGTAAAATGGAAGCATCTATCCTTCCTCTACTTCTATGAGATGTTACTAAATAATTAGTAAATTTGATGCTAAACCATTTCCTTTTGAAAATGTAAGCATAAACTCTTGGATATCATTTAATAATTATCATTTCAGCCCAGAAAGTTTTAAAATAGTAATCCCCGAGCATGTAAACTAACATACCAAAATGCACATCAGCCTGATCTACACTCTGAAAGAGGAAAGAATCTTTAGACAAAGGAATTGTTTCAGGATGCCATTATTTTATCTACTCTATGACTTACTGAAATAACTGGAGAGATAGGCCTGTGAGTGATTCACTTTTGCCATTTTGGACAAGATCTTAAAGATGTCTATTTGATGTATATCTCAGGGATGTTATTCAATCAATCATTCAACAATCATTTCTGAAACGTGTGTATTTCTCAAGACATAGAATTAAATATTACGTAGCAGTTAATAAAAACAATGAGACTGATCTATAAAGTCTTATGCTGAAAGCTATCCAAGGCATTGTTAATTTTAAAAAGCTAGTGCTCTTTCTATAGATTAAAAAAATTGACAGGAATTACCACTTTTGTAAGCAGAAAAAAGCAATAAAGAGTAATCATGAAAAATTATGACATTTAGAAAATAAGGGGTTAATTATATCAGTGGTTCTCAAAGGGTGGTGTCAGGCCAAAAGAATGCGCTTTACCTGTAAACTGTGAAAAAGGCAAATTCTTCGGCCCCACTCAGACCTACTCAATCGAAAACCCTGGAGGTGGGGCCCAGTAATCTGTGTTTTAACAGCCCCCGCCCCGCGCCAAGTGATGCTGTGATGCACGCTCAAATCTGAGAACTACCGGATTCGATTTTTACAATGGATGCAGAACCAGATGGAATCCTCTTTGGTACTAGTACTAGTACTAGAATGAAATGAAGTCTTAGTGTACAGTGAAATAGAAGTATTTCAAAAAACCAACACACCATCACGTTATCATTACAACTGTAGCTCATATGATAACTATCTTGAATAGACTATAACAATACGTTTCAGCAAGGCTTGAAACAAATGAAGGATGCTAACATCTAGTTTTCCATATCCTGGAAGGTATAGCTTATTGCAAATTGTGTGCATTATCCGAATGAATAAAGTGCTTCTTGGAAAACTTACCACCTTCCACCTCGATTGATAACGTATGGCTATTTTTTCCTAAACTAGACTACAACAAAGCCCCCACAGGGCCAATTCTACTCTAATCAGCAGATAACCGTCCTTTCCTCAACTCCCGGACCCCAAGAAAGCTAACTTAGTCTATAACGTACTCGCCTCTGAGAACTGACAAGGTGCTAACCCCCAAAGCTGCAAGCAAGAGGCTGGGGGAGAGGACTGTGAAACCCCGAGTTAGTAATGCAGCGGCCGCAACCTAGGCAACAAGAGGGGATACAACTCACTGCAGGAGACGAGTGTAAAACTCCTCAGCAGCTCGGTTCATCCGCGACCACATCCCACCTCTGCCTAACAGCATATCCTAAACCGCCAAACTGAACTTCGCGCTGGACGCTGACGTCCGAATTCAGGACCCTCCCCGTCGGGACTACTTTTACTTCGCCCCACCCCCTACAATAGGTCCCGTTTGTCTACAAGTTAAACTTCTGTTTTAGAGCACACAGCGATTCTTTCTGTCCCACTAATTTTCTACTTCCGTACGAAAAAGTTAAAACACGCTATAGTAGTTGAAGGAAAGACACCGCGACTCGCGAGAGTTGGTCACGCCTACTTGTGAATTATTCCGCGAAAAGGAGTCCCCCTCTTCTAGGCGCTAATATTGGCTTTAGAAATCAGTAGATACCGTAATTTGACGCATATAGAAAAATAATACACTACTTTAAAATTTTTTAGAGGGGTAGAGAGATATTTTGTGTCTCTGGATTGGTTCTGAGGCGGGGCATGGTGGGGGACGAGTTGAAGGTTACATATAGAACGCGGGAGTGCTAAGCACTTCCTTTTCCTGTGGGAGCCACGGGGTTGAGAGGAGCGCGGCCTTCTCCTCTCCCCACCATGGTGAGTGGAAGTTCTGTCGACCGGATTTTCCCCAGCTCCCGGGCTGTCAGGAATGAATTGGGGGGTTCAGGGTATAAGATCTTCAGGAGGGAAAGCAGGGAAAAGGAGATGGGGACCAAGGGCCTCTATTGCGGAGATTTGTGTAGTGCGGCTTATAGGGCAGCCATCTTAGAGGCAACGTGGGCGACCGGCATAAGGCACGCTTGGAAGCAACACAGTAGGACACCAGATTGCTCTCAGGCGCAGAGTGACCTTTGGGATTCTAAACCTCCTTAATCATAGAAGGCTTGGGCTCTACTGAAAACTTGAAAGTTCTTGGGGCCTTAGAGAATTGTGAAAGTGAGTTTTAGGCCTTGCGTTTCCATGTGCTGATTAGTTTATATATTTTTTTGTTTTGAATTCTGGTCTGTTCACCTTAATACCCTCTATAAAAAGCTCTCTTAGCTTCTAATTTTTCTTTTTGATGTCCTCTAAGTCTTAACTCTCAGCCAGGTTTAAGTGTGGCTTATGTTTAATGTACTGCATTTCCAGAAATGTTTGTTTGTGTACTGTGTAGTGTACTTAGCCATCGGGAGTTTAGTGAACAAAATAGTCAAAAAACTGCTTGGATCGTTAATAGGTAAAACGCACAGTAATGTTTGATGGTAGTGAGTGCTGTGGACGTAGGGAATTGGAAGAGAGGCACTAGTAAGACTTTAAATGCTCTAAGGAGAAGACGACTTTGTTTTGAAAAAAGACTGCAGCTACCATGAAACCAGCAGCTGAGGAGGCAGTGGTTGGGCTTTAAAACAGTGATCAGGGAAACTTAGAGAATGCCCTGAAGGAGGTAAGGGAGCAGGCTAAGAGTCTTTCAGAAGACCAGGTACCTCTGAAGGGGATGTCTTGTGTGTGGAGAGTGTATCTGGAAGAGTATGAGAATTGAGGTTGAACAGATTGTGTAGGCCGTCCTTGGGACTAAAATTTTACTTTGAGGCGGTCTTTGGAGAGGTTGGGCAAAATAACATGACTGGTGTTTTTACTAATAACTTTGGAAGATGTGTTTAGACTGGGGGATGAAGGGCGAGGTGGGAAGTTTGGAGTAATAGTGCTTTGGTAGACAAGATTTGCCGACATTGGAGTGAAAGAGTTATATATAGATGGTGGCTTTAAACAGCATTCTCAAACCTTAACAGTATGGTTTTGATCATCTTGATTTGTAAGCACCAGTTTGAAAGTTTAACGATAAACCATTCTCTTAGAAAATAATGAAAATTACGTGGCAGAACTTTATTATGTTGGTAGCAGCCTTTGTTTTAGCTTTAAGCATTGTCTACCTTACCAAAATAAATTCTTGTAACTGAGAGTTTAATGATATTGCTGGCACATGAGTAGAATGCCTCCAGCATTGCTTGTCAATATAATTGTCTTTTCCTTTTTCCCAGGCGTGTGCTCGTCCACTGATATCAGTGTACTCCGAAAAGGGGGAATCATCTGGCAAAAATGTCACTTTGCCAGCTGTGTTCAAGGCTCCCATTCGACCAGATATCGTGAACTTTGTTCACACCAACTTGCGCAAAAACAATAGACAGCCTTATGCTGTCAGTGAATTAGCAGGTATGGACGTAGATCTTTTTGTGGGCTGATGTTTTAAGAGCTGCTTAACAGCAGTGATGAAAGTCTACTCCATTGGTCCGTGTTTCTGAATCTGATGATTTTCTTGGATGTTCTGATGCTGTTTGCTACCATGCATACTAGTCATATTGGTATGATTGGGTAGCTAAAACTTGTATTTCTTCCCCTTTCAGGTCATCAAACCAGCGCTGAGTCGTGGGGTACTGGCAGAGCTGTGGCTCGAATTCCCAGAGTTCGAGGTGGTGGGACTCATCGTTCTGGCCAGGGCGCTTTTGGCAATGTATCCTTTGTGTCACTACCTAGATGGTCAGCCATCATGGAATTTGGCAGACCTGGTTTATTCATGGTAGTAGTTTGAAAATATGTCCAAAATAGTTTCCAGGTTGTAGGCAGATTTGGAATTTGGAAGGTTTTTTTTTTTTTTTTTTTTGGTCAAATGTTAAAAGACAATGGAAGCTTGACATTGTTTTGCTTGCAATGATGTCGTAATTTGCGTCTTACTCTGTTCTCAGTGACAGTTGCCTGCTGTCAGTAAGCTGGTTCAGAAGAGTGACGAAAATTCTTACTGAGCAAGACATAACCTTTTTAAATTCCTAATATTTGAGAAATGTGATTCTTAACTGGGAAAATAGATGTGCCGTGGAGGCCGCATGTTTGCACCAACCAAAACCTGGCGCCGTTGGCACCGCAGAGTGAACACAACACAGAAGCGATATGCTATCTGCTCTGCCCTGGCTGCCTCAGCCTTACCAGCACTGGTTATGTCTAAAGGTTTGTAAAATTTTGTATTACAACATAATCCATTTTCTTCCTTTCAGCTGAACCTTTCATTTATGTTCCTAGGCATTCATCCTAGAATTCCTAGTTAAATTTCCTTCTAAATAATAATTTCAGTCTAACAAATCAGTCATCAGTGATTCAAATACAGTGGTTTAGTATGTTGTTTGAAAGCTTTCCCGTTAAACATCATGTTCCCTGTTCTGTCAAAATGATGAAATTCCACCTCATTGGTCCGTGTTTCTGAAACATGATATATGTGGAAGTTCTGATTTGGCAAGTTGTATACCATTTTGCTTTTGTGGGTTATATAAAATGCTTCTCACTTTTTCAAAAGGTTCAGGGTTACCAGGTTAGTGTTAATTGGCTTTGCCAGGTCATCGAATTGAGGAAGTTCCTGAACTTCCTTTGGTGGTTGAAGATAAAGTTGAAGGCTACAAGAAGACCAAGGAGGCTGTTTTGCTTCTTAAGAAACTTAAGGCCTGGAATGATATAAAAAAGGTAGGTTTAATGGACACATACAATTTGGTAGCCTTCATAAATTTGTTGGAATTTTCAAAAGATTACTGAAAGTGACATTATTAACTAAACCTTAGTGGGTATGAGAGCAAGGACTCTAACCATATTACAGTTTTACACGGATTAACAAGGATATGTTCTAAAAAATGCAATGTTGGACGATTTCATTTTGCCTAACAGTCCTTACACAAACCTAAATGGTATAGCTTGCTACACCCCTAGACCGTATGGTATATCGTTGTCTGTGTATATAGTTCATTGACCAAAATATCCTGTTACTGCAACACATAACTATCTCAGTTTGAATCCTGGTTGTAATTATGGTTGTGTTTCAATGTTAGGGAAGTAATTTGTGTGTGTTTCATCTGTAAAGTGGAGTTTTTAAACTGAAGATTTATTATAGGGTTCATATCTTAATCAGAAGGCCTAAATGCCTAAACCTCACTTTCTAGGTGTATGCTTCTCAACGAATGAGAGCTGGCAAGGGCAAAATGAGAAACCGTCGTCGTATCCAGCGCAAGGGACCTTGCATCATCTATAATGAGGACAATGGCATCATCAAAGCCTTCAGAAATATCCCTGGTAATTCTCTTATTGCCTATGTATTTTAATCGCCCATACTATGAAAGTTTACTCAGCTTTTATTATGATGAGATTCCACTTTATGGTCCGTGTTTCTGAAACACATGATTTTGTGGAACTTCTGATTCTTGGCTGAATGAGTGTCCCGTTAATGGTTCAAATTGCATGATTAATGATAGTTTTAAGGTACCTTATGTAGCACATAGCCATAAAAATGATTTGTGTTTCTTCTGTTGAAATATTCCCTCATTTTCCTTTCCCTTTAAAAGGAATTACTCTGCTTAATGTAAGCAAACTGAACATTTTGAAACTTGCTCCTGGTGGGCATGTGGGCCGTTTCTGCATTTGGACTGAAAGTGCTTTCCGCAAATTAGATGATCTGTATGGCACTTGGCGTAAAGCTGCCTCTCTCAAGAGTAACTACAAGTAAGTATTCATATACTGGACGTAGATGTTTATACTGTGGATATTAATATTCACAATTGGTTTGCATGTTTTCTAAGTAATAGATTGTGGTTCGTTGCCATTTCCCCTTACATACAGATGCAATATGCTGAAATGGTGGGAGGGTCTGAGAAATGATAGTATAGTTGGAAATTGAATTCCGAAGAGCTTTAAATGGTTAAAAATTTATCTTCTGTTGAGGTTCATATTTAGTCAGTCACATGAGAAATAAGAATTGAGTACCAATAGTCAACAGTTCTTATTTTTTCTCTCAGCCTTCCCATGCACAAGATGCTCAATACAGACCTTAGCAGAATCTTGAAAAGCCCAGAGATCCAGAGAGCCCTCCGAGCACCACGGTAAAGTTGTAATATTTACAGTAATTCTTGCCCCAATCTCATGGAACTGATTATTTTTAAAATGTGGAAAATGTAAATGTTAATACAGTGTCTACTTTATATAGAAAGAAGATTCATCGCAGAGTCCTAAAGAAGAATCCACTGAAAAATCTGAGAATCATGTTGAAGCTAAACCCATATGCAAAGACCATGCGTCGGAACACCATTCTTCGCCAGGCCAAGAATGTAAGCAAGAATTTGTTTTTTTTGCAGATAATGCTAAGCTTTTAGAAAGATTTGGTCCTAAGATTTTCTTCCTAATTTGTTGCAGCACAAGCTCCGGGTAGATAAAGTAGCAGCAGCGCTAGAAGCCAAATCAGATGAAAAGAAGGGGGTTCCAGGCAAGAAGCCCGTGGCAGGGAAGAAAGGAAAGAAGGCTGTTGGTGTTGTGAAGCAGAAGAAGCCTTTGGCGGGAAAAAAGGCTGCAGCTACCAAGAAACCAGCAACTGAGAAGAAGCCCGTGGAAAAGAAACCCACCACAGAAGAAAAGAAGCCTGTGGCATAAACTGAAATTAGTTTATTCCTTAAAAGTCAAATGACTTTAGGACAGCTAATTTTGAATAAAAACCTGATTAAAGAGGCAATGAGAAACATGGCTCATTGGATGTGTTGTGTGAATCATTTTTTAATGTCCAGTACAAAATGGAGCATTGGATTCATGTTAAATCCATGCTGTTGAATTAGGTAAGAGGATGCTCCACAAATTCAGATAAAAAATTCATTTTATAAATGTCTTAAAGACTTGTTTCACAAATACAGAAGCTATTAAAATTTATCTACCTTTCCTTATCCCACCCCCACCCCCAAAAAAAAGTCTTGGAAAATTTTGTAAAGAGTTGGCATTTTCAGTAACCACAAGAGGGCAGAATCAATACATACATTGAGCAGCTATAAGAAACAGTTCTGAGAAGTGTTTGTTACAACTTGCTGTACACTTGGAGGAAATGCGGGCCATCAATATTTTGGCCTTCAAAAGTGCCAGAAGCATTAAGAACCACTTGTGTACTTTACATTTTATACTCCCTATAAAGCTGCCCAAGTGTGGTGCAGAGAAATGCGCCCACCATGGTTCTAAAGCTTTATTATGTCTGTCTGAACACCCTATATTTGACCTATTAACGCACTCATCTCATGCCAGAATATATTTTTTTCTCGGTCCGAAATTTCACAGCCAACATGATGTATAAATCGCATTTGTAGTCAAGAGATCTCAGTTCTCTGGCATATGAAAATATCTCCCAAGTTGGTAAAAGCTTTCTTTTCATGCTCTTAATTTCACCGATCTTGGTAAATGTTTTCAAGTGGCTGGGAATACTTGCCTACAAAAACTTTAAACGGTGCTGTGCACTGGAAGGTGTTAGTTCCTGCTTTCAAATGCGTCTGCAGGTTTTATGGTGTTAAAATAGCTATTTGCAGGAACGATTGGAAATAAGCAAGTAGTTTAACTGAAGCATCTGACACTTTCTACATCATTTTTATCTACAGATTATTCACGGCTTCAACACCCTGTGCTTCAGGAATTTAGATCTTTCTGATTCAAAACTGAGTTCGTGCTGCAACGAAAGGCAGGAAGTATCCCGTCCCACATGTCGCCAGCCGCGCCCAGCCCACTTCCGTTTCCGAGAACGCGGAGGCTGTGGCGTCATCACCCAGCGCCTGGCCGACTGGGCTGCTTGAAAGGCCGCGGGAGTGAGAAGCGATGCTGAGCCGGCTCCAAGAGCTGCGCAAGGAGGAGGAGACGCTTCTCCGGTTGAAGGCAGCTCTGCACGACCAGCTGAACCGGCTCAAGGTGAACCCGCGGCGTACCGCCCCGCCCCCCGCCACACCCCTGCCCCTATCCCCGGGCTCCTGGCTTTCCGCTAACCCCAACCGTCTGTGGTGCCCCCATGCTGCGGGTGACCTCTCCCTCATCTAGCTGTCTGTCTGCTGCCTCTTGGGGAGCTTGTTTTGAGGTCTTGAGCCCACCTTAGAATCCTGAAACTTCAGGTCTAGATTGAGGCCCAGCAATCAGCACGTTTGGCGAGTTCACTTCCACATCCGACACCCGGAAATGCAGCTGTTCCTCCCACTTCACAGTGGAGAAGTGCGACCTCCCTAAGGCTTGGCTAGACCTTCCCCTTTCACCGATCTCTTCCCTCCGAGCTCCTACAGCATTTAGTAGCCACTGTTTCCTAGCTTGTATTGCTGATTCAAACAGCTTTAGTATTGCAAAGACAGAAGACTCACGTTCTCTTGTGGTGGTGATAAAGACAGGCCCGTGAGAAGAGACTCTTCGCAGAGTTCCCCGTAGCTTCTCTTCCCGGAGCGGTTACTGACTCCACGGCCTTGAGAAGTAGAAATTTAGGCCCACTAGGACCATTTCCCGTACCCGTGCGAATTCAGCCCCAGTGTGATAATTCTGATAATCCCTGCTCAGCACCCTTCTTAAATTACATGAGGGTTATGAACGCCCTTTGTAAACTGAAGAGCACTGTACAACTGTGACATTTCAAAATAAGTGGCTTTTCCTCAGGACAGTTGTGGTGGCCTACACTTACAGATACATGTATGTGTGTTGATCATGACCTCCAAAGCCTAGATTCCTTTATGCTCTTGGAAACACTTCCATTTTTCATTTTTCCTGTGTTCGGTTCCTTATTACTGGATGGACAAGCTCAAGCATAGGGAATCTGCCCTCCATAGAATCAGAAGATACCTAGCTTTTTTTATGGGTTTCTTCCTGGAGATGCTAGGTCTGGGGGAGTGCAATCCTTGGCTCAGCACAAACACCTGTACACCCCAGGGGAAAGGGGCCAGCCATGTTCTTTGTTCATTTCCTTAAAAGGCAGGGAAAGCTCGAGAGACCCACCCTTTCCTCTAGGGCTGCACCTGTATTAAACTGTTCTCACTTTCCCTCGTGATGCCAACCTTTTACAATGTGGACAGTAAATTTTCTCACATCAGTAGACCAGTGAAATAGTAAGGAAATGTACTTAACTCTTTTCTAGGTTGAAGAATTGGCTCTCCAATCAATGATTAGTTCTAGAAGAGGGGATGAAATGCTGTCTTCTCAACCTGTACCTGAACAGTCACATGATGTAAGCTAATCAAGTGTGGGCCTAGGGAGAGAATACAAAGTCCATTCTACTCTCAGGCTGCATGGAAGTCAAAAATTGTAAATCACATTATCAAACTCAAAGGACTTGGGAAGTGCTGATAAGAATTTTTTAGTTTGATAAACTGGCTATTCCATAATACTCTTTTAGAGAGGGGACAACCCATGTTTTACCAGCTGGTTACACTTTAATTGATTAACTAGGTAGTTATATTACCTCCACTATTCTAGTCATCAATCTTTTCTAGTTACTCCAATGAAACTAGAGAGAGTGTGGATATCTTTGCAGGAACATGTCAAAACTCTTGCTCTGAATAAGTTTGGAATTCAAAAACTGAGTAGCTTCGTGCTAAAAAGTGAGTTCTAGTCTTCATCACATTCTTTTTATCAAATGTAAATCAGTAAAATCGTCTTCTAGGTATACCATATATGAGCACCACTTCTTCTAGGTGTGTGTGAAGTCATTTAAACCCATTTGAAATCAGCTCACATCTAAGCATAATTCTTATGTAAGAACCATGTTTGTAAATCATGTAATATTCTTATCAAATCTAGGGCATTTATCCTCCTATTTTGGCAATGGGGGTTTAGGGGGAGGGTAGAATTTGGAAATAGGAAAGTGGCCATACCTCTTAGTAATAAATATTGAGAATGAATATGCAGTTAAGTATTTTTAAAGTATTTTTAAGAATTTGCTGTTTTGAGGCCAGTGTCTTTTCTACTAATCCATAATGTCCTTGGCTAAAGCAGATGTTGGTGCATGTAGACAATGAAGCATCAATCAATCAAACTGCACTGGAGTTGAGCACAAGGAGCCATGTGCCAGAAGAGGAGGAGGAAGAGGAGGAAGAAGAATCAGATTCCTGAAGGGGAAGAAAGAGACAGGGTTAGTTATACAAATTAAATTTTAAAGTCTCAGGAACTTTCACTCTTCAAAGAAATCTTGCCATGGGCCCTAAGGCTTCCTTTAAAAGAAAGCAAGAACTTTAGGAAGATGTGTACTTATAAAAATGATTCCATAAGTAATTCAAGTTTCAGAATGCTTTCAAAAATTAGTGACATAGTAGAGAAGCAAAGATGCAGTGTCTTATCATTGAGCAGTATGGATGGTACTCTGTATTCTGGTCAGATACAGCAATTGTGTTTAAAACAGAAAATGTCCTCTGAAATGCTATTGAGAAAGCCTGACATTTGCAAAAAGGGCAGTGTAAATGCAAGCCAGCCTTTCCAGTCAACAAAGCCTCTTTTAAGAAAACCAATTAAAGGCTATTTGCATACCATTGAACCCTTGTAAGCGGAGCCACTTGAGAGCTTAAGCTCTTCCCACCTCTCAGTGACATGGCAACACACTGCCCACTGTAGACTGTGTGGTTGTCATCACATTTAGGTCGAGACATCTCTATGGTTAAATGTACTTAGAAATCAGTTATAGATGAAAAACCATCAGCTTGCTGGGTTCCAGTAGCAACAGGGAAACAAATCAGTTCCTCCTCTGGAGAAAACAATACAACAAGATGGTTTAAAACCTACTTTTGGACTTAGAAGGGAAATGTGCCATTAAAGAAGGACTCACTATGCTTGGGAGATTCCATTTTTATAATAAACAGATGACAGTTGTGGAATAAGTGTTGTTAAAACTTGGCATTTGAAGGTGAGATTCATGTCTGCATACTTTCCCTTTCCCACTGAATATACAGTTAAGTAGTTGTTTATTTGCCTTGTCCAAGCAACAGAAAAGCTAAACAAAACACAAAGAACCTCTTTAAGCAGAACTTATGTAACTATTCCAGAAGAGAACATGGATATTTTTGTTCATCAACGTTTTATTAAAGTTACTTTGAGCTACTCTTACATGAAATAGCCAAAAATTTAACTGAGCATGTTTCTTGGAAAGTACAATGTGAAGATAATTTTGCAATGAAAAGCATCAAGATATACATTTAGGGGGTCTTATTCAAAATATGAACATGGGTTTTTAAGAGCTAGAAAACTGGCTTTGAATTCTAGCTCTACCACTAACTGATCACTTGTCCTCTCACCTCTGCAACTCTTTCCCATATGTAAAATGAGGGTATTCATATCTGCTTAAGCCGTTTTTACAGGTTACTGTGAGGTGCTAATGATTGAAAAATCCTACTACTGTTGGTGTCTCAGAAATTTGAGAGGAAAAAAACTGGCATGGGGAACTCAAAACAGCATCAGTCAGGGAACATTATTCTTGAGAATGAGCTCATTCTTAGTAATTACTAGATAAAAATATTTTGCCTTTGGATACCTTTGCATGTAAATAGAGATTTTAAAAACACTCCTCAAAAGATACTGAACATGAAAGTGTTCAGATCCAAGCTTTAGACTCCAGGTTACACCATTTCTTCTTCCTCAGATGCAAGTTGCATATTTTAATGAGAGATCTTTGGTAGTGGTGGCATCTTCTCTGTTAGCAAAAGATACAGTCTGAATGCACTGGGGGTATGTGGGAGGAAACACCCCGCCTTCAGAGATCCAGTTCTTAAGGGGAAATGGCAACATCCATAGGTCAGGGGTGGAAGCGGAGGGGGGGGGGGTTAATTAAAGGGTGTGTGTGTAAGTTAGTCTGTTGACTTAGAACAGACACTAGCCTTACAGCAAGAAAAAATGATTGACTAACTGAAGCAACAGTACATACTGACCAGTTTTTAAAATCTTGGCTGTTCCAAGCTCTGGTGATCCACAGTAGAATTACCTGCTCAGGAGATTTACCCAAGTTCTGTTTTTAATTTTAAAACAAAATTGGCCTTTTATTTTTAAATATATACTTTCTATGGCTTTCTATAACCTCTCTCAAAGAAAATGAGGGAAGAGGTGCTGACCAGGCAGCCACACACGTACCAACGTTTCAAAAAGGAAAGGGTACCAGTGGCCAGCTGAGACATGACTGTTTTCTGTGACCTCACTGCAGGCATGACAAAGCCAGTACCAGGCACATTTCCTCCCCTCTAGGAAGGTATAGTACTGGTATAAGGGGAAACTTGCTCAGTGAAACAAAATAGCACAGACAGACAGTCCTGGGTAGAGGCTCCAATGCTAGCCGGGCACCACTGGCCACCAGCAAGGCACTCCTGTGAGCATGCTGACCCCCATCAACTGCTTTTCTCTTATATAAAGAGATGGAAGAAGTAGATGGAATCTGTTTGCAGGTCCACAGGAAAAGTTGTTGGAACATTTACAGTTAAGGCTGTTTGCTAAAAAGAGGTCGGACCAAGTCCAAAGACTGGAATTACAGGAAGCCCCATTAGTCCAAAGCACTGGAACTTGTCCTCAGGGTAGCATTCCCACCCTTCAGCCTCCTTCCTGTATTTATCTTTCCCTTCACAATAATGCCTGGCCAAATCATCTGATTTCTTGTGTACCAGAGACATTGATCATTCTATCACAAAAGTAGAAATATCTTTCAAAGGCTTTTAACTTGATAGTATATTTATTAGAATAAGATTATTTGTTAAACATCTGGATTAAAGTGGTTAAAAGGATTTTCATACAATTTTTAGGCACTATACACACTGTTGGTTACAATAGCATCAGTACTGGGATTTGGGGAAAAATAAATCTCATACATTTTAATGCCTTGATTCATTTGTAACATTAAAAGTAACTCCACCACTTTAGAAATACTAATCCAAACTTAAAGAGACATATACCACTAAATATCCCACACAGTATATTTAAAAATAAATATAGAAATACAACCAGAAGTCTACAAATCATCAGAGTAGACAGACTGGTGAAGCCCCAATTATCATGGCAGTGAAGGGCTCTGGGTAGATTTTGATGGAAATTGCTTAATTCTACACCAAAAGCAAAAACATAATAAAATAACATGATATACACTTTCTGATGCTCATTTTCATAGCAGCAAAGCATGCTTCACATGCACTGCCTGTGAAGGATCTTACAAGGCTCCTTAAGTAGAAACAAGGTACGCCCAGCAAGAATGAAGTACCACCAAGTGTCAAAAAATCCGCAAAATACAGATGGCCAGCCAGTCACGGTGAGGGAAGAGCAGTGCAATTTTCAGTAAGAATGACACCCACAGTCACCAGTTTCACTGTAATTCAGTGTTGTACATGTTTTGATCATCAACATACACAAAAATAGCCCCAAGCACAAAGCCAATCCACTTTGGGGAATAACAATAGTAACAAGAATAAAGACGGTAATATTAAAAATGACACAAATAGAATTTTGGCACATGCTGTGTTCTTCATCCTTTGTCATAGGTGAAATGCTTCTATGAACAGACACACATGGGAAAGGCCCAAAAGCAACATGGCATGCCACTGGGCAGGGGACTTGCTCTTGGCTGTTTCCCAAATGCTTAGACACCAGCTGCATGGGTTGGTGTGCTGGGCTGGTTAAGGCCAATTGTAGAGCAGAGCCAACCTGCAAAATCTACTTCCTCAGCATCAGATCTCTTGATAAAAGCATGAACCTGTGTGGAAAGAAACGGAGAGGAAGTGGTGTTAAAAAAAACACCAAGAAGGAAAATTCAAGAGCCACACTTGGAGGGAGCTCCTGGAGTCTGTGCCCTTGAGCAGCAGTGAATGGCAGGAAAGCAGAGCCAGCTGCCAGCTCAAAGACTAGCTCTGCCTGGCTCTGCCAGTTAAGGCCTTAGGCAACTCACTTCCCTGAGCCTGCTTTTGCAGCACTGAAATGAGGATAGCAGCTCTGCCATCGGTGCCTCACAGGGTTGTTAGAAGTAACAAAGGAAATGATAGATGTGAAAGTCTGTTATACTATACAGGCTTTACGAGGCATGGAAGCTCAGACATGTACAGTATTACTTCTTAACTCCCCCTACCACTACCACCAAAAACAAGATGAGGCAAGTGGAGAGTGGCTTGTGGGGGGCGAGGGGGGGGGTGGGATGCTGAATATAAGGTAAGCCAGTCAGTAATAGAAAAAGACCCTGTCCCTGTGAAGGGATAGGCTGGCCCCTTTTTCCCCCTGGATTCCCTGGGCTGCAGGGCCACCCCAGCTTTTCCTTTAAACTGATAGGAGGACAGAAGAGACTGATATCTGGTATCCTGAACTGTAGTAGTCAAGGCAGAACAGGGAATGGGCTCAGGAGGTACTGAATGGATGACTGACAGAGAACATGAATAAACAAGTAGTGTAAGAATCTGAAATGGACTTACCATGAGTTGCTTCAAATCTGCTCTCTCTGCGGGGTTTTTTATTAAGCTTAAAGGAAGAAAGATAATGTGAGAACTATTGCCTGGAGCTGGTTCTTACTCCAATTATGTTTGCCTGCCTGTCCTCCCCATACCCTACAGGCTCTGAGGATTGCCTGAGCCTTATTCACCTTCCTGTTCTTAGCACAATGTCATGCCCACAGTAGGTTAATAAATGTCCACAGTAGGTTAATAAGTGCTTGCTGAATTAAACTAAGGTCAAAAGGCAATATGCCAGTACCTGTACAGCAAGTGCCAAAAGCAGGAGCTATTTTGCCCACTGCTGTTGTCAGGTCAATTAAGTCCTAGCACTCTGGAAGAAGAGCAGCAGTCAAAGGGGTCACAGGAGACATGAAAGGGTGAAGCTGTGCTCCCCAAGATGGAGTGGGGAGCCTGACAAAACCAGTGTACTCTTCCAGAGAACAAGGAGCCAACTTACCATTTATTCACAAAATCTTGAAATTCCAGACTGAATACACCACTGGGTAGTTTTGGAGGAGGCTGCAAACACACGTCAACATGTAAAAAATGCCTGGCTTCCTGCCCCAGCCATCTCTCCCCTCCCCAGCCTCCACCACTGGGCAGTGCTGCCCTCATCCAGCCAAAGAAAGGCAGGGGTGAGAGGTCAATTGCTGCCTGCTGGGTCACTCTGGTGGAACCATCAGTCTCAAACCGCGGAACTGGGTCAGGTCAGTATTCTACCACTCACTTGTCTACTGACTGAACAAATCACTGTTCTCTTGAGCCTCAGTTTACCCTTCTATGAAAGAAGGGGGGCCAAATGGCTCTCTGGGGCCCTTTCCAGCTCACTTTCTATAATTGTGAATCTTGGAGTGTGGCATGGAAACAAATGGCAATTACTAATAGCAGCAGCTAGGGGCATATGCAAACCATCAAGCATGGTCCAGCCCAGACAGCACCTGTGGAAATCATAGGAGGCTAACTAATAAAATGTATGTACCTTTTCTGAGCCCTGAAGGAATAGAGAAAGGTTAATAAAACATTAACTAGAAGAGGGCTGTGTCTGGAAGAATGTTAGCTGCACACTCAATCCAGAACTAAGGCTGTTTACAGGCATTAGAACAAGAACACAGGCCACAGCTTTCATTTTCCCAGGGTGCATGGTGAAGGTCACACGGGGGTACATAAAAAAAGCCCCTGAAGCACCTGGCTCTTGTGCTCCATACAGCTCAGGAAACAAGACCCATCCTCATGTGACCTGTGCTGGGGGTATGTGCAGCTTCCTTGTGAGCTGACCACCAGACACTGCTCAGGATGCCAATGCTCTGATGCGCTGCCCAAATCAACAAGTGATTCAGGACTAAATTAAATATTGACACCACCAAAAAAGTCCAGCCTAGCCCTCTTACCCTGAATGCCTTACCAGAACAGCAGGTGAATAAGCCTGATCTGAGGTCAGGGACTAAAACCCAACTTAGGCCCAACATATAGACTATCTCTGCTGCTGAGGGGGACAGGAAGAGAACAGTCAAGGGAGAAACCAGCAGCTTGGCCTCCAGAGGCCAGTCCCGTCCCAAGTAGAAGGGGGCTAGGAAATTGAAAGACTGTATTCCAGAACAGTGTGAGGTGCATGTACCTGTGACCATGCAATCCATCCTCAGTGAGGAGGGAGTAGGGATTTGGGAGGGCTGTGGGATAGGAGTATGTGGTAAGGAAGGAAAAGCACAAGTGGGAAGAACTTGAGCCTTAGTTTCCTCACCTGTATGAAGAAGATAACAAAACCAATTTGACCCGCCCGAACAGTGTTTGGAGAACTGAGAAGGAAAATATGGAAGAAAGCAGTGCACACTAGGCAACTGGCAGCGCTGCATATTTAGCCTCAGGCCATCTCTTAATGTGGCTCCCACCCAGTACCACTCAGCTTAGGTCCCAGCTGTAGATGATGGCTTTCAAACTACCACAAATGCAATGTGCAAGGCATTCCCCAAGTTCTTACGCAGCCAAGATCAGATCCTGAACTTTAAAATGTCCCATGGTTCTTAGTTTAAAGTTGTGCAGACAACAAAGAGAGGCCAATTAACCTCCCTAGTAGACTATGAACCAGTGATTTATTAACTGCTAGAGTGAACTAGGATATTCCCTGATGAGTCTGTAATAGATAAGGAGATCTTTTTGAGCTTTTGGGGACCTGGTTTTACAGAGTAGTAAGAAAGTATGAAAAGTTATTCTGCTAATCTCTGAGGAAGAGGAAGAGACTAGGGTGATGCCCTTTACCATATACCCCAACTGAGTGGAGGCCTCCGGCCATCTCCCAAACATGCCAGAGCCTGTCCCTTGTTGTCCACTACCTATGCTACTCCTGAGGCTGGGCATGCTGGCCCAATTATCTAAAATCCTAGCCTGACCCCCAGCTCAACAACTCCAGCACTGCGTCACCCCCTCCAAGCAACCGTGGTGCTAGTCAATAGCATCTCACACCACCCCGCAACCCACCCAAATTTGATGAACGCTTATCAGTGTCTTCCTTCCTTGATCCCTTTTTTTCATTTAAATATGCTGGTACATATATTTACAAATAATATATGTTCCTTGTATTAAAGTCAGCTAATGGCAATAAGCAAAAAGTAACCTTTACTCACCTGTAATTCTCTCTCTTTCCAGACTTTATATGTACATATATGTATACATAGATGTTTTTTAAAAAACTGATAATATACAAACCATTTTATAACCTTTTTTAATGCAACAATTTATAGTGAATATTTTTCATATCTATTTCTACACTGTCATTTTTAAATGTTCATCTCTTTTTAATGGCACTTAAAAGACAAAACTTATACTGCAGTTATATTTGCAATCCAGTGACTAGATTTTCCATTTTTGGATCCCTACCTCATTCCTACCACCACCCCACAATGCTTAGCACACAGTAAGTACACGAGAAATGCTTGGCAAATGAAGGAATGATAATGTAAGTAGGTAAAGTGGAGGCTCCTGAATCTAGGAGGAGGGACTCATAGAATTACCTGAAGATGTTCCCTGGGGAAGGGACTCCTGCAGCCTCTAAATCAGGCACTCAATTACAAGAGCGTGATGCACAAAGCAGAACCCATGAATCCTGGGGCCCAGTAGCCCATACTGTGGGAACACTCAAATCAACTGAGTTTTTTTCTTAAGAACAGTAAATAAATTCCAAGGTTAAGGAAGCCATACAGTACTTACCTCATTGACTATATAATCCAACAATTCAAAAATTGCCATGGGAGGTCTGCTATCCATTCCATAAGCTACAGATTTAAATTTAAAATAAAGAAAGAGAAAACACTTCTCAGAAACAGACAGGAAGTTATTTGCAAATAAGAGGCTAGGGGTTGGAAATGGATCCCAGGGGCCAGAACAGGGCAGTAGATAATAAAGAGAAGGAGTGGCCACAGATCAGGCCTGAACACAGGATCAGCAAAGGCCACAGAGTCAGCCAACTAGGGTATGAGTCTAGTCTCTGCCACATCCAAGGTCTGTGAACCTCACTTTGGCAAATCAACTGAATGCTAAGCCCAGCTTTGAGTGTTATAAAGTAGGGAGATACATAATAATTACATCTGCCCTTCCTCCCTCCCTTATATTGAGAGGAGCAAATGAAATAATAATAAACAACTCAAAGACTTAGTTTTAATTCTCCCTTGGACTTGGATTTCTCCCTTTTATACCCAAGTCACACGCCAGCCTCAGGGCCATAGCCACCAGCCCCTCCAATGACCTACCATCAGCTACTCCTAGCCCCAGTGCTTCTCTTTTCACGAATGCCCTCTCCCATGTGGACCTCATGAGGGTAAAGACTAGGTCTTTTTGGTCAAATGGGAACATCCTGGCATGAACTACATTAGAACATGGCTAGGCCAGGATCTCATGAGTACCAGCTTTATGTCACAGTATTCATGTTCAAAGAGGCGGGCAGTGCTGCACAGTGCTTACCATCTCAGAGTCAGACTTAGCCACTTACAAGTGGTCTTGGCATGTCAAACACTGTGCCTCAGTGTCCTCACATCTAAAATGGAGATTATAATAGTGCTCACATGGAATTGCTTTTAAAATTAAATAATGCTAGGCAAATCCATGGAGATAGAAAGTAGATTAAGCAATTGTCAGGGGCTTGGGTCAGGGGAGTTAGGAGTAAATGCTAATGAAGATGGGGTTTTCTTTTCGGGGTAATAGAAATGTTCTGGAATTACATAGTTGTGATAGCTACACTACACATTTAGTAATATACTAAAACCCACTGATCTGAACACTTTAAACATGCATTTCATGTGTATTTTAGCTCAGTAAAAAAATTTTTTAAAAAGTCATGATTTTTAAAAATTAGGTAATAATGCACATAAGTACTAAGTGCAATGCGGAACATAACAGTCACTCAACAAATAGTTGAGTGGAAACCCCTGCTGTTTCTCCCTAGCCCCAGCCTGACATTCAGAGACAGGGAATCAGTCTTGGGGAAGTGGACAGATAATCAGCTCTCTAGAAATGCCCAATAGTAAGAGACTCCCACAGTCTAAGCTGGAGACACATAGGAAACTCACAGCTCAGTGGCCTCCCAGGGGTCCTTGGCCTAGGCGGTGTCTCAGCTGCATCTCCTTCCACGTGGCACCCAAACATCAGTTCTAGCTCCTTGGCATCTGGAGGAGGGATGGGATACCTCCCAACTGCCATCTCAACCAGAGAGAGCCCCATACTCCAAATGTCCGACTGCACCGAGTAGTGAGTCCCCTGGAGTCTTTCTGGCTGCAGGAGAGACAGACACAGTTATGATCATCTGTGTGAACTAACCCAGGCCCACACAAAAGAGGGGTGGGCGAGTCCCCATGTTGTTCCAGGGGGCCTCAGGACTTGCTGCCCCTTTGAGAATTGCTTGCACTGCAAGAGGGTGGGCTGCCCTGGCTGGTCCCAGCTCTAGGTCTACTGATACAGTTTATCTTCTTCTGCCTCTTTCTCTCCAGAGCTCACATCACATTTCAAGACCTGCACTTAACTCTTAGATTGAGCCTCCAGCCTGCCCCCAAATACTGTGCTTACCAAATCCTAGCCACCTCCCATGGCTCTGACCCCTCCTCAATGCTCTGTTTCCCCTGTAAACTGCCCTGAACAGCATTCAACCTGGTGGAACTCTGGTGGCCACTTCAGCTGTGGTCCAGCTTTGCTCAGCCTGATCACTGTCTTGCGTGGATACAGCAGCCTATCCAGAACCCAGCATGAGAGGTTTATCTTGTTACCTGAGTCTGAAACATGAAAATTCTGGAACATGGGTCATGAATGAAGTAGTGCAGTCAGTAAAAACACTAGCCATAAGAGTCAGTAAAACTGAGTTCTAAGTACACCTCTGCCACTGACTCACTGTTCTTAGACAATAGAGAATTGTAGAAAAGGCAAAGGATATGAGGTTAGGAGACCTGGGTTCAAATTGCAACTCTGGGACTTCTAAGTCCTGAGCCTCTTGTTTCCTCATCTATAAAATGGGGCTGATGATGATGATAACAGCAGTAACAACATAACAAAGTACTTACTCTACTTACTAGGGTTAAGAAGGTCAAAGCAAATGAAAATTGATGTTGCAAAATGCTATACAAATGAGATGTTATTGGGAGGAAAAGTCAAAGAAAAAAGTATATAGTGCTATATAAAAGCATTTTTATTGAGCATCATTTAAACTAGCACATTTCAAAGATACTACAAAAAATCTTTATTCTGACCATCACATTTATTTAGACATCAAATTAACTTCTCCCATAGGATTTTCCCCTAATTCTAACCCTGAACTATTTTGGAACTGGCCATATAACCACAAAAATCCAAACCATTAACCCTGGATCAATAAATCCCAGGATCTGTTAATTGATTTTGAATTTGAGAGTTAGCAGTGAGTGGCACAGGGTGCTAGCTGCTCAGTTTTTAGACATGTAGGGAAGAAGCAATGAGGGGGATGACAGAGAATGGAAGAGAGTTTTGAAGGACCCATGGGTTTCATGTTTCTTAAGACTGTGGGTCACTGGAATGGAGGGTGGAGATATGGGTTAGCACCAGCTGAATAGGGCTGACGGTGACTGGAACTGCGGTGGAGGAGGGACCAAACAAGAAGCAATGAGGACATGGACTTGAACTTCCACACAGGAAGGCCAGGAGCAACTGACAAATCCTACATAAGAGGCTAGTGAGGGCATTCTGTGCAAAGGGAGACTGGCAAGGAGACCTAGATTTCAATCTCGGCTCTGCAAGGTTAGGTGAGCAGGTCACTTAAATTCCCTCAATCTAGATTTCCTCATCTCTAAAATGGGAATAATAATCTTTATTTCCAGGAACAACCATACAGATCAAATGAGATCACTCAAAAATAAAGTACTTGAAAGAGAACACATAACACACTCTAGATGCTAAGATGCCCTGAGCCTCTGTGCCTGCCCCACTCCAATCCAGGCCTGCACTCGCAGACACTCAACCTCTATAGAGATCTTTTGCACACTCTAATGCTCCCCTACCCTGTGCCACTCAGCATTCAATCATATTTCCCTCTTCTGAATCATTCTCAGGAGCATGCAAGCCATATATTCACCCATTCACTCAAACAAACACCCACTCACCAAGCATTCCCTGAGCACCCACCATGTGTGTCAGGCCCCAAGCCAGACCCTAGGGACAACAGAGACACCTACAGCCCTATCGCTGCACCTAAGGAGCTTGCTGTATAGAGGAGGGAGAACAAGCTGATGCTGCCATGGGCGTGGGCACAGCTGCACAAAGAGCTCTGGTAACAGTGGGAACCACTGAAGTTAGAAGCAGAAGGGAAGACCTCTGTGATGGGGTGTTGGTTAAATTAGAGCAGAGACTCCAGCCAAGGGGCCAGGTTGGTATGCAGTGGTGAGAGGCGGGGCAGTTAACTGGGAGACATGCAGTAAGGAAGGAGAGAAGAGGCTGAATGGGAAACAATTCTGAATAGACTCACAAGAGTTGGGGGCCACTAGATGATGAAAGGATGGGGAGCTGGGAAGGGAGGTTAAAGGCTGATGCTCAGGTCCCTACCTTGGGAAACTAAAAATGTGATGCCACTTACTGCTAATGGAAAAGAAAAGGTGGAGCAACTTGGGTTGGGGTCATGTCTGGGCATGTTGGGTTTGAAGTTCTGAAAACAATCAGGTAGAGGTGTCCAGAGGGTACATGGAGTTCACGAACTCTTCAGAATTTAAACCGAGCTCTGGAAAACATCCGAGTGCTGGCAATAGCTGGAGATGTGATCACACAATCTCTTCCAGTAAGAAGAGGCTCAGTACCCCAATTATGCCCCAAGGCCTATGAAAGGCCGAAACCATTTCCCCATTAGACTGCAATCTCTTCAGGGAGGAACCACAATACCTTGACCCTCATTTCTCCCCTCACCCCCATTACCAGGCTCTGGCTCCACAGGGAAAGGCACCCACTTGGCTCGTATCCCTAACCAGACAAGAAGCTCGAGAAATGGAACCCACTGCTCATACCGACATGTAGGACCTTGTGCCCACGAAGGAGTTGGCCATGGAGTCGATGAGCTGCCCACTGACCCCAAAGTCACAGAGCTTGATCTCCCCACGAGAGTTCACTAGGATGTTAGAAGGCTTGACATCTGGAAGAAAATAAAACAGAAAACTAGGAAATTGATACAAGTAGGCTGGGAAGGGAAAAGGTCAGCGCTCCATAGACCAGCCCTGACCATGAGTCCTAGGACATACCCTTACCCCCACCAGAGAGCCAGCCCTCAGCTTCCAAACACTGGACACCAAAGGCCCTATTCCCCCTTATTCAGGGTTCAAGGAAGGACTGTCAGGAAAGGAAACAATAAGCTGCTGGAGAAGCAGGACAGAAAGCCAGTAGATTTGGCCAGATGATCCACAAGAAGGAATCAGTTACCATGAATAATCAAAATTTCAAAGTCTATTGCTTCAACCACCCTATTAGCAAGACACAATATCTATGGCTGGATCATAACGGAGGAAGAAAAACACGAATCATAAAACCTGTATGCTTGCTGAGGCTATAGACCAAAGACTAAAGATGGGTGGGGTGGGGGTAGGACTTACTGTTCTTGATCTCAGTTCTAAGCACAAAGCATGTAAATTTTATGAACGTGTAGCAGGAGTTAGGAGCTGACATGATTCTTTTTCACTGAGGTCATTTTCCTAACAGTCTATACACCTGCATCTACGTGTTAATCAAGAAGACCCCCTCACTTCTGAAGAACTAGGGAGGCCTGAAAAACTGCTCCTCAGGGTGGTCAAGGCAATGCTCTTAGTACCTACCAGTCCTGATCCCTCTGATCGAATCAGCTGCCACTATAAAGTGGGCAGACCAGAGCCAAGTAGTCTCATTTACACCTGGGAAAAATGAGGCAGGGGGTTGGTAAAAGTCCCCAGGCCAGGGCTTTGTGGGCAGAGATCGGCAAACATGAGATCCACTCAAGAACAGGCCACATCCAGAGGCAAAATCATAAACCACGACAGGGAATCTTTGATGGAAGTAGTAAAGACACTACATAGGACATCTGGAGAATCTGAGAAAAAAACCCAATTCCCCATAATTCCAACCTACCAGAACCACTATTAGCATTTTATTTTTCCCTTCAATACTGTCATGTGAATGCATTTATTTATTCTTAAACAGAGTCTAACAGGTCTATTTAACTATCTTTCCACAAGTAAATTGAAAAAAAAATCACCCTTTTATATCCCGGTAAGTCCTTCCCTGTTCAACCTCCATCTAGCCTCTCATCATTTCCAGGCCAGGTAGCACAACCACAGCCCCTAGCCAGCTCTAGCCCCTCTCCACCCACCAGCAGCTCCACAAGAGAGGGATGTTGGCTGTCTGCCTCACCACCGTAACCCCAGAGCTAGGACAAGACCTGACACACTACAGGTGTGGGCTTTCTAAGACCCAGACCTCATAATGTCACAGGATAAGAGAACACAGGATACGAGACCTTTCCAAATACCTTAGCAACTCTGTGTCTCCTACCTAAAGACTTTCAGAATACAGGCATCAGAAGTGGCCTTAAAGGGTATCTGGTTTCTCCCTTCATGGTAGAGACAAAATGTCTAAGGTCCAAAGAGGTCCAGGGACTTGTCCAACGTCAGTTAACAAAAGCTGGATAAAGTTGGAACCAGAACTCAGACCTTCTGATGCTTAAAGCTGTCCTCTTCCTATGTACCTTGCTCTTACTGCCACATTACTCAACTGTTTCGCTCATCACCTAGTGTTCACTGATCACCTACCACGAGCCAGGAACCAGGCACCTTACCAGAGAGACAAGAGTGAGCAAATTGATCAAGTTCCAACAGTGAGCAAACTAATCAAGTTCCCAGTAAAAAATGAAGCTTACATTTTAGTGTAAGGAGACAGACGAAATCAAACTGACAATCCAACATGTAATGACAGGTGCTCTCAAGTGCTATGAAGAAAATAAAAATAACAAAACCATGCAAGAGCACAGACAATGAGGGGGTGTTGCTGTGACACGGTAATGAGGGAAGGCCTCTATATAGAACACCCCAGCAACAACCTGGATGAAGCGAGGGAATAAGTTGTATGGCTTCCTGGAGAAATACTTGAAGCCCATGGGAGAGATTATAAACTCCAGGAGCTCAGGGACTAACTTTTCTTTTGTTTCTTTCCCATGTCTAATATTAGAACAGGCCCAGACAAACACTTTCAACCCAGGAGGTCCTCCTCTCTGAGTACTGTGGCCATTCTCAAGCACTGGACCAGCACCTGACCCTGAGAGATCAATGCTCATTGTGGAAAGGGACGCTGAGTAACAGCGCAGAACTGGAAGAGACAGGAGTATGACAGCGCTTGCTGAGGCCAGGTGGGTAGAGCACACAGAAGGCACGCCAACATGAACCTCTTTCTCACTCTCACCGAATGCCATAGCCCTCCATCCCTGTGCCTGGACCATGAAGCCCTCAGCTCCTTCACCTTCCGAATACTCCCGTGGCCTGTTTAGGAATGCCCTAATGGCCTTATTTTAAAGCAAAAAAGGCAGCAGTGGCAACAGGGACAGAGCTTGTATTCAAATCCCGCCCCTGTCACCAGCTCTACATGTGGCCTTGAGCGAGTCACTTCACTTCTCTAGTCTGTAGTATGCCTCTCAGTAAAGCAGTGGTAACAACTGTAGCTCTCATAACCTCACCAAATGGAGACCAGGATCAATCTAATGAAGTGTGGGCATTTAAAAAGCACACCATGTTACAGGAACACAAAGAATGATTCTTTCATAGGTTGCTCTCCAAGACAAGACACCATCAGCCCTTTCCCCCAAAGCCCAGGGACTCTTTCCTTTGTGGGCTCAGACATATCTCTCCAGGCTGCAGCTGCAGCTCAGGAGTGGCTGCTCTGCCTCTGTAGCTGTCCTTATATCTGATTTCTATTCACATGGCAAGCAAACCTTTTTTTCGAACTTATATAACACACTTTCCTCCATCCTTGGCTGTCAGCTCTGGCTTCCCCCACCCACCCCAGGGAATAGCACTGCTTGCAAAGCTGCAAAGATCCACAATGGGGTGGAGTCAGAGAGTAGCAGAAGGAAACCCTGAGGGGAGTTTCTCTGCTTGGACCACATCTGTCCTGGGAGCCAGACGCACCGCACAAGGCCCCTCCTGGTGACCCAGGAAGCCTGACAAGAAGTTGCTTGGAGACCTGGGCACACTAAATCCCTCAACTCCAGAACATGTAGCTAGAGTGGCCAGGCTAAGACAAGATCCTCCCTGGCAGCCCCAGTCAAGTCAGGCTCTTCTCTGGGGGCAGACAAGAGGTAGACGTCAGACAATGCCAGGGAGAATGTTCCCTCCAACTGTCAACATCCAAATTTACTTTCTAAAATTGCGACCCCTCCCTCCTGTGTTCCTGCTCCCAGTATCTTCTTCCTCCAGTGGGACAGCCCTACACAGAGCCTGCACTGGCTCCCATCTGCCTGAGAGTACAGTCCAAGCCCCTAGACCTGCCTTTCTAAGCCTTCCATACCTCTCCAACGTGTCTGTGTCCACTCCCTCCAGACTCAGGCTTGCCTCCCTGTCTTACTGTGCTGGTCTTGTGCTGGTCCCTGCACCTTAAACATCCTCCTTTTCCACCTACACTCTCACCTCTACTTCTAGGTGCCCAGTTCTTCTGAGTCCCCTTCCCAACTTGGAACACTGTCCTGCTCCTAGAGCCCAAAGGCTTAGTCGGCTTTCTCCCAAATCTTTCCTAGCAGCAAATTCAAATGTTGTTTAAATCACAGGCTCAGTGCCTCCCTACTTCCTGAGGTCTTCTCTAGACCTTGGGTTCTCTTTTTGATCTTTTAATATCAAGAGGGTGAGGCTGGGAGGAACCCCAGCACCTGGTGGGCCAGGCTGCACTCTGGAGGAAGCATGCACCACCAGCTAGGCTCCCAGGCTGACAAGCTTCTCTAGGAAACCCACAGATGCTAGGTTTGATACTCCTTTCCTGCTCAGCCACTGTAACCATGAGGATGGGTAAATCCCCCTTCTCCAAAAATGAAAGAGGACATTTTATGAAAAACTAAGTGGAAGAAAATATGTTCCTTTCTGATATTTTCTGCCCCATAAATAACCACTGTTTAAAGCTCCCTGATTTTCCCCCGAAAAGGACATGGTTTTAACTTGATTTCTCTCTCTCTATAATAAGGGATTTGGATTAAATAATTCAGCAGGTCATTTGTTTATTCTATAAACACTTATAGAGTGCTTGCACTGAGATGAGTAGAAAGGATATGGTCCCTTGTCCCTATCCTCAAGGGGAGACAGAATCCAACAAGTAACAAGAACATGTGCACATGTGTCTGACAGTAAAGGCAAAGAGAGAGAAATAGTCAGGGCAATGCAGCCTCAGCTTAAATTCTTTCAACCAGCCGGGATCAGTGCCAGCCTAACTAGCTGGCAAGGCCCCATGAGGCAGATGAAACAAGGTATCAGACCCTATAGGGTACTATGTTCAAGTAACCTCATTGTGTTTTGTTTAAGCTAATATTACAAGAAGTCTCATTCCTTACTGGAGGGTGGGGGAAAGGCAAGATGGAAGAAGGTGGGACATGGAGGAATAGAGGGGCAGAGGATCAGGGGCGGCAATGGGGAGCACAAGAGAAACAGAAAAGAAATGGATAGAATAAATGAGGGCTCCAGGGAAGCAAGCTGAGTGACACTTGGACACCAGACTCTGTGACACTCATCTATGACAAAGGCTAAATCCAAAATTAAGATGATCTTGGATAAGGAGAATTAAGGTTAAAGAAAAAAAGGGAAATGAGATTTTTAAATGGTGACTCTAGGCTTCAAACGACCTCTTCTTAGCAACCCTGGTGGAGCCTTAATAACCCTTCTCTAAAGATTAAAGGGAAAGAAGGGAAAGGTAGCTGACCCTGATAAGTCAAATAACAATCCCCACAGGGCCACCTCCAGTTATCCATGGCCCCAAGGAGCTAATTAAGTAGCAAAGATCATTAAAATTTAGAAAAAATCTCAAACCCTTCAATTAGCCATGATCTGTAACCTTTTTCCCACCCAACCTTCCCCAAGAGTATTAAAAAGAGGCTCCAGCCTTCTCCCCTGGCTGCCTTCCCCCAGCTAAGGTGAATGAACATTGCTAAAAGACTGGAGTGGGAAGATGGGGAGCTAGTGAACCCAGCCAACCCAGTAAGACACCACAACAGCTCTGGGTCATTGAGCACCTACTATGCCAAGCCTTTTAAATATACTGTCTTTAATCCTCATAATAATGGTGTGAAGTAAGCATTATAAACCCTTGTGCATGAATAAGACACACTGAGGCCCAGAGTTATCTGTCAAGATTACACAGTGAGCTAATAGCAGATGCTAGAGTAGAACTCAGACTCTTGATTATCTAGAATTTAGATAATCTAGGTCTACACAACAGAGCAAATGATAAACAGTGAGATGTACTCCAAAGTTCCAGAAAAGCCATTAAGCTGTGGATGAAGGTTATCAAAAGGCACAAAGTTCCAGTTGTAAGATAAATAAGTCCTGGGAATGTAATGTACAGCACAGCAACTGTAGTTAACAATACTGTACTACATATTTAAAAGGTGCTAAGAGAGTGGATCTTAACAGTTCTCATCACAGGAAAAAAACTGTATAGTGACAGACATTAACTAAAATTATGGTGATAATCTTTTCACAATATATACACATATCGAATCATTACGTTGTATACCTAAAACCAATTCAATGTTACATGTCAATTATTTCTCAATTATTAAAAAGTTGTGGCTGGGAAAGGAGGTCACTCATGTTATAGACATAACAAGCTTTATCTGGGAAAAGAATCTGACTTGGGGTAGATTGAAATCCTTGACATCTGGCTGTGAGAGAAAATAATTCTCTGCTGTGCTTTAGTGAATGAGCACTTCCTCTGAGCTCCAGCTCATTATCCTCCTTGACAAGTCTAACTTGGAAGGAACAGCAGGAACTAGAAGTTGTTTCCCACCTCCTTCTGATTAACAACTAAGTTCAACAGGGAGCCTTCGAAGCAGTGTGCCAGGTCTTAACAAGGAGCTATTTTTATCTCTCCACTTTCAAGATTTTTGCAACCAAGTCCAGAAACTGCATTAAAAATTTTTTCTTCCCTCTCAAGATTCATTAGTTTTGCAATGCCCCTCTGAACGCCCCTCTCTGCAAATTCACTGGTCATCCCCAACCCAAAAGGCACCCAAATGCTAACAATTAAAACTGAGATAATTGCATGAGTCAGGGTTTGTTTTTCAGAAGCACACACCATTTCAATAAATGGTCTAAATTTTTAAAATAGAATGTAACAAAAGCCAGAGCAAAACATATAGGGGTTACACTAAAAAGAGAGACAGAGAGAAAGAGGAAAAAAAGGGAAGAGAGGAGTAAAGAAAATAGCTTATGGTCCCTAGATACCCTGATCTCTCGCTTCTAATGACCCATAATAATATTTAGAAGAGCAGCCTCAGTTTATAGCTATAGAAATTAAGGCTCAAGTGAACTCCCTTGGCAAAGATCATAAAATAATCTTTCCATTAAAAGAATGTGCCTTAAAGTAGTGCCTTTCTCCCTCCAAACTATTAAGACTATTCAGAAGATGAGCAAGTAATCTATCACAAAGCCAATTAACCACCAGTGGGCAGGAAAATAATACTAACTTGGATACTCCTGCTATTCAAGAAAGGAAAATTAGCTAAAAACCAGTTTTGACCTGATAAAGACTTATTTTGCTCAGCTGGAGAAGAGAAAAAAAAGACAACCAAAAAGAAAAGGTAAAGACAAGCTGGAAGTCTGTTCATTTTAAAATGGAGAGTGGGAGAGAGTTTCTAGTAATGTCACTGTATTTATGGTAACCCAAACTCCACCAAAGTTAAGGCATTACTATTTGTGCCTAGGTCATAACTCGGCATGATTCACCAGAGAGGTCTGGAAAGGAGGTTAAGAGGCCACTCACTAGTTATTCCTAGCTTAGCTTGGGACAAGTCCCTAAAGGAAGCACTAAAACAGTGTGTTTGCCTATTAAGAAGGAATTTAAGCCAAAAGTAACAGACGAACAGACGTTCCTTGTGTAGTCTACCAAGAAAACCCTCTCCCTACCACAAGCTTCTTTGGAAGAAGTGCTCCTTCTTCACTCCAAGCAACTGCGAAGGATGGAGAATGACCACCTCCTCCATGATACTTCCCTAAAAAGACCTGAAACACTCTCCCTCCTTCAACTTCTCATCTGCCTCACTTGAGCTAGAGACAAACTCATCTGGAGCCATAATCCATCGCTGTGCGTCTAGAAGCTGAGATAATTCTACAGAGAATGTGACTCTCATTTCTAACCAAGAGACCGGCCTACTGGATTCCAGCTACTAATTAGTCACTCTATTTCTCTCCATCTGTAAGGTGGGGCAGTCTAGACAGACTTCAAAGGAATCTCCCTGTAGATTCACTGCCCCCTTGAGGCTGTCACCATATGGCTGGGGATGAGACTGGTGGGCAAAGGAAGCAGTTTCAGGGGGAGCACAGACTTTCTGCTCAGGGAAGCCTGGCAACACACTAGAAAACACCTGGCAGGCAGGACAGTGCCGTACAAAGGTTGCAGAAGAAGCTACTCAGAAACTCATTACATGTGAGTCAGCTACCAACAGCTTATAAAACAAAAACAAACTTGGGCCACTGCAGATCTTGCCTATCAGTGGCAACAGTAAGTCTGAAGTGAGAGGAAGACTTCAGAGGTTGAAATCCTTACTGTGGCTGAGGACCCAGTTCCTCTGGAGGCTGCTGCTAGGATACCTGTAAAGTATCATTCCTGCCCCCATTACTAGGATCCAAAATCACTCTTATTGTCCCCAAAGAAGCCTTAAATCTTATTCTGACCCGAGAGCTCCCTGTTTTTATAACTCTTTTAATCCTCGGCAGTAAGGAACTCTTTTAGAGTGCACTCCAAGCAGGATGGCCCCAAGGTACAAACTTCTCTAGCTCTGAACAGACCCATCCAGCTTGCTTCAATTATAGTCTGGTTCAAAAATCAAAGCTGGTTTTCTCAGTACACTGCAGGCCCAGGCTACTAATTCAATACTAGGCATAAAGATCAGGCAGATTACACATTGCTTCATCTGATAGAAGGGAAAGAAAAACAAGCTGAGGCATAATTTAACACTGTTGTTACCCATTTATTGATCATCAGCCAGCAACTCCAAGGCAGGAATAATTTACAGGCTAAGTTGTATGAACTCCATTATTGATCTAAATCATGCAATGCTTCTTCAGGGTCTTTATCAAAATAAGAGTGGGCTAAATGGGTAATTAGTATGGGCTATGAATGACTGGCTAACAATGCTAATCACTGCTTTAAATGAAACAGAGTTGCATTCTAGCCCCCACCATCCTCCATACACACACAGTTTAAATCAAAACCTAACTACCTGGGGTGAGCTTTGAATGAAGCGGACCTATGACATCCTACGACAGTAAGTGGAAAGATACACGGAAACCTTTATATCTAATTTCTTTCAGAGCTCCATGGTCAGGAGAAAACTCTCTCTTCTACCAATGTCATCTACCATGTTTTCATCAAGAACTTTAAAGCTGATAAACTTAAAGCTGAGTTTTGTGATTAACTTCTAAAGTTTCCTCAGTCAAGGGATTCTTCTTCCCCTTAACTCAGTGATTGGGAAGCTTTTTCTATAAAGGACCAGAGAGCAAACATTTTAGGCTTTAAGGGCCACACAGTCTCTTTCACAAGCTTTATCATTACAGCATAAAAGCAGTTATACACAACACTTAAACAAGAATGCCTGTGTTCCAATAAAACTTCATTTACAGAAACCGAAATATGAATTTCACACAATTATCACATGCCACAAAATTCTGAAAAACAATTTTTAGCTTGCAGGGCATACGAAAATAGATAGCAGGCTAGATTTGGCCTGCAGGCTGCCAGTTTGTCCACCTTTGCCTTAAAAGTTTAATTATTGTTTTAATACCTGTTAACAGTTTTTTTGTCTTTCTGACTCAATGCTTAATAGTATTTTCAATGGGAAAACTTTTTTTCTAATTTGCTTGCTTTAAGTATCCATTCCTCCTCCCCATCTTCTAGTAATAGAAACAGTCTTTTTTTATTTGGGATATGCTCCTCCCCCAAGAACAAGTGTTTCTGCTGGGGTATCAACTAAGACATCCCAGCTATCCCACCACTAAGGCGAGCTTATAACCCAGGATGGCCTGCCTGCCAGACTGCTCTAGCCCCTGGGACACAATGATTGGTCCGGGAGTGGGAGGGCAGTCCAAGCTGAGCCAATAAGTAGAGTTCAAGCACTAATCTGGATGCTGGAAAGAGTGCTCGAAGCTCTTTTTCTGAGAAAGGGAACCTGAAGCACTAGATATATCTAAGGTTTCTGAGGTGCATGCTGCCTCCAGTGAAGAAATCAGACTAAAAGGAATCCCACATAAGGAAGAGTAAAGCCAAGAGATAACCAGAGTCTTGAGACTAGTATTTTCACCCCAGACTCATCCCTGTTTTCCAACCATGTGGTAACCAAAACCAATACATTCCCTCTTTTGATTAAGTAGTCCTGAATTGAGTTTCTAGTTATCTCACATCAGATTCTATTTGAAAGTTGGCAGGGTAGTGATTCATGCATAAAATAATGACACTGGCTGTGTTCCATCAGGTATTAGAGTCACTTACAGATATGTCTCTTTTTCCCTATTAGACTATAAGCAATTAGAGGACACAATTCATTTATGAGCCATCTTTATGCTCTCTGTAGTGATTTATCCAGTACCAAGCACTTGGTAAATATTCCATGAATATTTTACAGATACAAAACACTTTTCTTGGATGGGGAAAGTGACTGTGAGAGGGGCACAAAAACAAACATGGAGGAACATGTGCATGTACCTACCCATGACTACCCACCAGAATGTCACCCAGAGATTTCACAGAAAATTTAAACTCCCAGAGGGGTTGCAGATAATACCCATCCCCTGATCTACAGCGCACAAACTACATATACCAAGCTGAGACATACAGACTGCTTCGCCCTTTGAACATGCAGGGGAAATAAAATACAATGTCTGCACAACGCCAGGACAGATCACAGTGGATCAGTTCACCACGAATAAAATTCAGAACAGCTAGCTAGAGCTTCAGACAGTGGGACTATCAGCTGTGCTTGTTCTGCCCTAGAAGTCCTGCTCTATGATGGCAAAGACAAATCACTTTAGGAATCAAGGTTGAGAATATGCTTATCTCTAGGTTCCCATCCAGCTTGGACACATTCGAAATGTAAGAAAACTAGCATGTGTACATCCAAGGCGGTATACCTCACTAGGACCAAGACAAAGAAAGATAACTGAAAAACTTTTAAGATGCTACTACCTAGCTGAAAAAACAGTACCTAAATAGCACCTGAAAACAGTTGGTCTCTGCACAAATATCATTATTGTGCTTCCTCTCACTTAAAAAGTAATTTGTAAGTGCAGGTATGCCTAGTTTTGAATTCCTTAAAAGAAATGTTTGAATCAAATTAATGTGATTTGCTTGCCTTTTTGAAGATTCTATGAGACATTGTATTTGAAAGATCCTAGAGTGAATGTTTTTAAAAAGCAAAGAATTGCTCCCAGAGCAACTTGTGTTATAAATTATTTTTGTACATTAGTTTTACTTAGAGTGGGGCACACCTGGAAATCACTTTCGACCTAATAATTAAAAGTTTTAAATGTCACCTCTTCATGCTAGATTAGGTAACAGGGTGTCAACCTGCCTCCAACACTCAGCAGGAGGGGATATGCACCTATGTGACTGTTGTAGGAGTATAGGCTTCAGAAGCACTGACCCCTGAACACTCATAGCACCACCCTCCCAACACACACACAGACATAAGGCTAAGAAGGGCCAACTGGCTCAGCTGCAGCCTTCTGTGGTAGGTGTGGCCTCATGGCAGCTGCTTTTCTGCTTGAGTGACCAAGCTCCCCAACCAGAGCAGCCCTGGTTCCTAACCTACTAAAGTATATGGGTTCAACCTTTCAAAGGATCCTTCTAATAAGTAAGTTCTGCGTGGCTTAAAAAAAGTTAGGCTAGTTTCTGTTGCTGGTAATCATAAAAACCTATACCAACTTATCTGCTAAGCAGCAGCAGCTAATGTTTATTAGCGTCTATTATGTGTCAAGCACAATTCTAAGTGATTTGTAGGCATTCTCTATTATTGGCATTATCTCAAATAATCCTCACAACCTTTAGGTAGGCTCCACTTTCCTGAGGTTTGGAAAAGTTAAATAACTTGCCCAGGGTTACACAGTAAATAGCATAGTCAGGATTCAAACCCTGAACTTTTATCACTGTGATAGAGTGAAAAAAACTGGCCATCATATTTTGTAGCTTCCCACAACAAGAGATAAGTGTCTACCCCTCTAATTCTTTGAATACTGCCTTGACCACACAACTTGCTTTAGCCAATAAGACAGTAACAAACCTGAGGCTTACGTGATACTTGAGTACTGGGATTATCCCCTCCTGCTAACGAAACCCTAAGGCTATCACGGGAAGAAACAAGGGCTTTTGCCTCTCAGAGGATGAATGAAAACATGGGGGATAGGTCCTGCCAACTCACAGAACTGTAGAAAGTAATACACTTGTACTGTTTTAAACTACTAAGTTTGGGGTGGTTTATTACACAGCAAAAGCTAATTGAAATAATCACTAAGCTATCACCAGCAAATAACATTGAGTAGGAAAAAGTAAAAATCTGAAGCAGAGAAAAAGCTTCTTTATACTTCCTCATTTTTCCTCAAGGATAGAATGAGAAGAATGAAGTTTAAATTTCATCAGGAAAGAATGTATTTAGACCAAAGGAAGAACTTACTGGCAGCGAGGAGGCCTAAAGACACCCTAACTCAGGTTTCCAGGAACCATCTACTTATTGTGCTTCTTGCTCAAGAATCAAGCTGTGCAAGAGTATCCACCCACAGGCCACGGCTCACAGTAAATCTTTTCAGCACTTCTGGAGAAGACCCACAAACAGGAGTCTGAAAAGCTGAGAAGCCAGGCCAGGTCTGCCCACACACACACCGCTCACTGGGGCAGAAGTCCTTCTAGTGACTCCCCTTTCTTGGCTGGGCAAGTAGTGAACACTCCACCAAAGACATCTGTCCAGAGACCTATCTGGCTCACAAAGCGGTTCCTCATGCCAAAGACTAATAACTAACTGGTGGAGCCAGAGAAGAAATTCCTAGGAAAGTGGGAGCAGCACCCTTCTGAAAGGTTATTCCAGGAATGAGTTAAAACCTTTCCTTCCATGAGATGGAAATGAAGTTATAGCTTTTTGTCAAAACCACAGAGAAGGCACATGGTAGAAAAACACACAGAACTGGATTAATGGCTGTGTTCAGAATAGGAGACATTGGTTCTTGGCCCAGTTTCACTGTTGATTCCTGTGTGTTCCGACAAAAGTTAATTACATATCCACCCATTTAACAACTCTTTAAGGAAGAGCCATTTTCTGAAATTGTGTTAGGGGCTGGAAATACAAAGATGAATTACTATGGACATGCCACCCTGAACAGGCTCAATCCCCTTCAATCCCCTCTGATCTTCGAAGCTAAGCAGGGTCTGGCCTGGTTAGTACCTGGGTGGGAGACCACCTAGGAAGACCAGGTGCTGCAGGTATAAATGAATGAATGAATGAATGAATGAATGAATGAATAAATAAGGGATTGTAAGCTGACAAGGTCCTTGTAATCTGTGAGGTCAACCAAAGGTTACCTCACCTAAAAAAAAAAAACAAAAAACCCCACAACATCAACAAAGATGAATTAGACGTGTTTCCTGATTTGAAGAAACTCAAAGACTAGTGAGAGAGACATATAAACTCTGTGAGCTTTTTTCCCACAGGTTTCCAACATGTGTAAACTAGGAAAAATATAGATATTTCACAAGGCTGTTATGAACAACAAATAAGCATAATGCTCATAATACAGCACTTGGTACATAACAAATCCTCAATAAATAATCACATTATTGATTATAATAAAAAAGAAATGGACACTGTACAAAAAGAGGACAGAGGTAGAGCACTTAATACATTCTAGGACTGGATGGTTCACGGGAAAGCTTTTCAAAAGAAGAGATGACTGAGCTAAATAATAACATTTATTACTATTAGCTAACACACTTATTAATGATTTATGAGGAACACTATTTAACTTTCACAACTATATGAAGTATGCTACTGCAACTATTGTTCTTTGGCATGAATTATCCTCATTTTACAAATGAATAGAAAACTCATAGAGTTTATACACCCTTTTATATAAGCAAGTCAATATCTGAACTTGAACTGGCTGATTACCTAGCCTCTGCTGTATTTAAAAGATGAGCACTCAATCTAGCAAAGGTATAAGGAGGTGGGGGTGGGGAGAATCAGAAAGGAAGTATTCTCAGGAAAGGCAGTAGAAGGAACAAAGGTGAGGAGCACACAAAGGTACAGTTTATAAAAGGAATTTAATCTCACTTGGGTCTCAATTTACTCACAAATTACATAAGGGAATAAAATAAGGAAGGCAATTACCATTTGTTAGGCCCTTCTACATGCAAAATTCTTTGCTAGTTGCTTCCTTTTATAATATCATTAATCCTCACAGCAACCTAGGAGTAGGCATGAGAATTCCATTTTATACATGATGTAATGGCTTTACTCCACCAGATCCTTCTAACAACATTGACGTCATGGGCACCTCTCAGTGAGATGACATATGTCAATTACAGCCCTAGAACATAGCCCTATGCTCAAAGAAATGTTCATTCCTTTTCTCCTTTCAGCTACTCCTATTTCCTAGAAATTAACATACTAAAATATTCTAACATGGAATTCAGAGGTCTTAAAAAACCATAGATTAAGGGCCATAAAACTGCTGGAAAACTGCTTTCCCCTCAAGCCATACCATACCTCCTATTTATACTTTATAAATTGCCAGTGGAAAGAGGCAAAATGGTAGCCAGTGCAGTTAGAAAGCAGAAGATTCCTACAGTTTGCATTTTCAGTGCATAATTTGAAGAATTTTGAAAAAAAAAATGTATAAATCTGTGAACCTACCACCAAAATCAAGATTTACTGTTTTGATTACTGCAGAAAATTCCCTCATGCCCCTTTGAAGTTAATCCCCACTCTACCATCCTTATCCACAGACCCTTCAGGCAATCATTGATTTACTGTAGATTAATTCTGTCCTAGAATTTCATATAAATGGAATCATACAATATGTGCTCTTTTGTGTCAGGCCTCTCACTTAGCGTAATGTTTTTGAGATTCATCCAAGTTGTGTTTATCAACAGTTTGTTCATTTTTATTGTTGAGTTGTTTTCTGTTCTTTGAATATATCAAAATCTGTTGGTGATAAACATTTTGGTTGTTTCTAGTTTGGGGCTATTAGGAATAAAGATGATATGAACATTTGTGCACAAATCTCTATGTAGACAAATTTCTCTTAGATCAGTACTAAAAAGTGAAGCTGATAGGTTGTATGACTTAATTTTAAAAGAAACTACCAAACTCGTTTCCAAAGTTGTTGTCCCCTTCCCTGGCTGCTTTTAAGAATATCTATCACTGGTTTTCAACAACTTGACTTTTTTTTTTTTTTTATAGCTTGGTTAGCATGTAATTTTTATACAATAAATCCATATATGTGATTGCATCATTTAATGAATATATACAACGTCATTACAATCAACATTATACATATATTACCCCAAAAGTTTCTTTATGTTCCTTTGTAATTCTTCCCTTTCTCCCTTTCCTTCATTCCCCAGGCAATCACTGATCTAAATTTTGTCACTACAGTTTGCAATTTCTAGAATTAAACAAATGGAATCATAGAGTATGTGCTTTTTGTCTGACTCTTTTCACGCAGCATAATTCTTTCAAGATTCATCCATATTTTATCTACGGTTTATTCTTTTTACTGCTAAGTAGTATTCTATTTATGGATATAACACAATCCATTTATCCATTTAACTGTTGATGGACATTTGGGCTGTTCCTAGTTTTTTTGGCTATTACAAATAAAACTACTATGAACATTCACATACAAGTCCCTGACTAGACATATGCTTTTATTTCTTTAGGGTAAATCCTGGGAGTGAGATGGCTGAATGTATAGTAGGTAGGTACAGGCTTAACATTTATGAAACTGATATGCTGTTTTCCAGCATGATTATACCATTTAACATTCCTGCCAGCAGTATCTGAGAGTTCCAGTTGCTCCGCATACTCAATAACATGTGGTCAGCCTCTTTTGACAGCAGGTATTTTGTAACGTCATTAAAACCACAACCTCATTGCAGTTTTAATTTACATTTCCCTAATAACTAATGATGTTGAATATCCTTTCATGAGCTTTTTTGCCATTCATATATCTTCTTTTGTAAAGTACCTGTTTGAATCTTTTATCTATTTTTTATTGGGTTATCTTTTTATTATTAAGTTATAGAGGTCTTTATGTATTATTCTACATAAAGTCGTTTGACAGATGTTTGTGTTGCCAATATTTTCTTAAGTCTATAGCTTGCCTTTTCATTTTTGTCACAGTGTCTTTTGAAAAGCATATGTTTTTAATTTAGATGAAGTTCAATTAATTTTTATTTTAGTTTGTGCCTTTGTGTCTCATTTAAAAACTGTTAAAACACAGGTCACTAAGATAGTTCTTTTAGAGCTTTTATAGTTTTATCTCTTACAGTTAGACCTATGATCTACCAAGAGCTGATTTTTCTATATGGTGTGAGGTAAAGGTTCGTTTTTGTGCACAGGACACCCAATTGTTCCAGTATCATATATTGAAAAGACTATTCTTCCCTTAACTGAACTACTCTGTAATCTTTGTCAAAAGTCAACTGATTATATACATATGTGTCTATTTCTGAACTCTTCATTCTGTTCTATTTGATCTATTATGTTTAGCTTTACACCTATACACTACTCTATTGATTACTGTAGCTTTATAACAAATATTGAAATTAGGTAGTGTGTGTCCCCCAACTTTATTTTTCTTTTACAAAGTTGTTTTGACTCTTCTATATCCTTTGAATTTTCATATAAATTTTAGACACAGTTTGTCAATTCCACAAAAAAAAAAAAAAAATGCTGATATTTTCAAGGAAATTGGGTAGCGTATGTCCCCCAACCTTATTTTTCTTTTTCAAAGTTGTTTTGACTCTTCTACATCCTTTGAATTTTCATATAAATTTTAGACACAGTTTTTCAGTTCCACAAAAAAGAATGCTGATATTTTCAAGGAAATAGCCTCGAATCTATAGATCAATTAAAGCAAAATTGGCACCCTAACAATACTAATGGTGGTGGTGGTTGCACAACAATATGAATGTATTTAATACCATTGAACTGTACACTTAAAACTGGTTAAAATGGTAAATTTCATGTTATGTATATTTTACCACAATAAAAAAATGCCTATTTTAAAATTCAGAATGTTATCACCTAACATATGGTCCACTCATAAGCTGACCAGTCAATTTCACCAGTCTACTCTACTCCACTCCTCCTCGGCCTTCCCTCTTTATACTTGTTGTTGTTAGCACACCGCAGCTGAAGGGACATGGTTGACAACATTTTCAATTATTCCTTCCTCTAGTTTCTTCATCCTTTTTAAAAATACACTTGAAGTATAATTTATATACTGTAAAATGCAGCCACTTTAGTGGAAAGTTTGACTTTTAATAAATGCATATATCCATATATACACCATCACAAACAAGATGTAACATTTCCATTATCCAAAAAGTTCCCTCATGTCACTTTGAAGTTAGGTCTCTCCTAAACCCTCAGGCAACTGCTGTTCTACTTCATATTACTATAGATCCATTGTTTTCTCTGTCATTTTATATAACTGGTAACAGTATGTACTATTTTGTGCTGGGTTTCTTTCATCCACCATAAATGTTTTTGAGATTAATCAAAGTTATGTCTATCAGTAGCCTGTTCATCTTTATTGATGAATAGTATTCTCTATCATATGGAGATACTACATTTGTTTATCTCCTTGCCTGTCGAAGAACATTTTGGTTGTTTCTACAATGAATACAGTTGCTTTAAACCCTTGTACAAGAGTTTCTGTGGACATACATATATTTTCATTTATCTTGGATAAATATGTAGAGTGGTATGGTCATATGGTAAGTGCACATGAACCTTTCTTAAAAGACACCAAAGTTTCTTCTACAGTCAAACTCATATCTAGTTATTTAGTCATGGCTTTGAGCCTATGCACAGTCTAGTCCAGAGGGCAGACAGTGACACTGGGGGATGGGTAACTAAATTCCAGCTGAGCCTCTGGGCTGGGCTTGCTGTGGATTATGCCTGTCACAGCTTCAGGTAACAGGTGTACCACAGACCAAAAAGAGGTTGCTCCAGCCATCAAGTTAAATAGTCAAAGACTTGTAATAAAAACTTAAAATACTATTAAATGGCTTTTACACTAAAACACAAAAGAGAATTCATTTAGATTTCAGCTAAAATTTAAAAAGCAATACTAGCAAGTAATTTCTTACCTCTATGCATAATCTTGTGCTTCTCCCTCAGATATGTCAGACCTTTTATCACCTAGAGAAAAGAGAATGTAAAAAGATAGGAAACTGAAATAGTGATATTTCAAAAATACTCAATGTCTGTTTTAAAATGATCTAGAAAATATTTGATCTAACATCACAAATTTGACTTCTCTTGTTTTTTCTTCTTTCATTTGATTTTTTAACTTCCTTATCAAGAAACCATCTTTTTACATGGCATACAGAGTATTATTTTTAAGTAAAATTCATTATTGCAAGATTAAACATAAAAATTACTTTGCTGCAATTTGTTTCTTTCTACATTTGCAATCTAAAAAGAGGCTTTCTGATGCCACAAATAGGATTTCTTTTGGATATTCTGTGGTACTTTTCATATAGAGAAAATTTTAAACAGAGGAAGTCACTTCTTTAGTTTGAATGGGGCGGGGGGGGGGCGGGAAGAGAGAGAGAAATATCATAAATAATCTAGATAGGGAAAACTCTAGTGAGAAAACCCCATTTTATTACAAACTTTCCCTTTGTTGACTTCCTAGCTTCTTCCCTTGTCCATTTCCTACCAACTCATTAACTTATCAATGACAGGACTTAGAAGAAAAACTGCATAGTATACTCACAGCAATGCTAACTTTTCCTAAAATTTGTTCAGGAATTCTTCCAGCTTTCTTCAGCACTTGATCCAAGGAACCCCCATCCTAAGAACAAGAATACCAGCCCATTAAGTGACAATGTTTCTAACTATTCTTTCAAGTGTTAAACTTCAGGAAGAAAGTGAATCTCACAGGTGGCAAATACTCCTAGAAGCATAAATACCCTTTGGTTTGTTCCAGACATCAAATATCATATGCATGTGAAACACTGTGGGGGGTATCAAATAACTAGTAACTCAAATCCTATGAATAATCATTAAACAAATTACTAATTCAGTGGTTAAAAAGGGGAGTCCTCATTTGTGACAGTTATATATATTGACCAGGAGGGCTGGCTCTAGAGGCAACCCATTTAAATTCAAATCCCTACTCTTCTACTTACCATCTAGGGGACTTTGATCAAGTTACTCAACTTATAAAATGGGGATGATAATAATTATAAGGCTATTATAATAATCACAGGACTATTATAAGTATTAAACAAGCTAAAAAATAAAGCACTAAGAACCAATGTCTAGAGCACAGTTTAGTGCTCAATAAATGTTAGCCATTTTATCATCACCATACAAGTCACAACTTACAATTGGCACTACCCTAACAAATCATAATTAATAAAATCTTTTAAATGTCAGAGAAAGCTATACATTCACTTCACAAATCCTACAAAGTGCCAAAGACTATGTTAGTTCTATGGGGGATACAGATATGAAAAAGACCTAGTTTCTGACCTCAGTAAATTTACAAAGTAGTAGTGGGAAGAACAATATCAGCCTCTTTATTATGAATACAGCTCTTAATATATTTTTTTTAAAGAATAAATGTATGGAAAGGTACTATAGACATGAAGAAGGGAGAAGTAATTCTGACTTCATTTATAAGAATGGCATTTGAATATGTCTGCCTTTTAATCATACTCATTCTCAATCTTAAAGAATGAGCATGATTTCCATACCTGGAAAAAGAGTGGAGCAAGGGGAGAAAAGAACAAGGTATTTCAATAAGATCAAAAGGAGAGAAGAATTAAATTGTGTATTACTTCTGGGATGACATGTGGTTCATTTCACCATGGGTACATTTAGAAATGCAATGATGGGTCAGGCTAGCAATGGCCAGCTATGGCCAGATCACAGAGCCACATCAAGGCACCAAGACCTGATTTTGTAAAGGAGAAGGAAAGGAATCTAACCAGGGTGTTTTAAGATGAAAACCATAGCAGCTGAGAGAAAGAGGCAAGGGGATGAGCAAGGATTAAATCAGGGGAAGACGACCTGAGCTGGACCCTGGGTAAAGGCAGTAGAAAAAGAGAATGTTAAGAGAGTACACAAGTATATTTTGAAGCCAACCTCTGCAGGACTCACATACTAGGGCCTTTCTATTTATAGATTCTACATTTTAACTGGAGATCTTGAAGAAAACGCTTCACTCAAGGAACTCTGATGTGTCAAGGCAGAAACAGGTTCATGCCCCTATGGCTTCAGGTGTAACCAATTACCATCCGCAATTTAAAATTACCCTTATAAGTAGAGAGAATTTCAAACTCAGACTGATTTTCCTCCACTGAGAAGTTACCAACATTACTTCATTTATTAGTCACCTCTGTGTAAGGCACAGGGATACATAAGGAACTAGGGATGGAAATCTATCAATACAGTAAAAAAACAGTCTGCTTGGAAGATAGGACATATTCATAAAGAGGCAAGGCGCTTTAAATCCTCCTCTGAAACAAGGCAGGGAACAAATAAAGAGAGCACACACATTGCTAAAGGTGCTCAGAGGAAGAAGTGATTCTTGCACCAAGTAGCTAAAGGAAGGACTCGCTCACAAAAGGAGTGACAAAGAAGCCAAGCAAGATCTTGGAGGTGGGTGAGACCAGAGAAAAGTTCCCTCCAAAATCACCAAGCCTCTACAATGCATCTGTGGAATGTAAGGTCAGAGAACAATACATAATATAAACTAAAGAAGGACAGAGGAAAATCCCATTTTTATAAGTAAAAAACCAGAACATCAAAAATGTTATCAATAGCTATTTCCAATCTAGGTAATAAGATTATCAGGGATTTTTGTTGCATGACAGTTTCTTCTTTGTGCTTGTCTATCGTTTATAAATTTTCTACATTAAATGTTCAACCTTTTTTGATTGAACTCATTTATGACAGTGGAGAATTAAATCTATAAATAAATTAGCAGATACTTTCCGAGCACCCATTTTGTGCAAAGGCACTATTAGGTAGATTCAACACTGCTTTCCTTCTAAAGGAGGTGAGAAAACAAGGACGATTCACTCAGGAATACAGACCTCTCAGGAAATGTTACCTAACACTTCTAAAAGTAGATTATCAACTTAAAAATTCCATGCTTATAAAAAGGATAGTTCGGACCAATCACTTTCTGTCATGTCAACTCTGGATCACAAATGCTGATAGAAAAAAAATTCATACAGTTGTGAATCCTCAAACCCAAATGAACACCCTGAATATGTCTGCCTTCTAATCATAATTAACTCCCTAGCACAGAAATAAGTCCCTTGGTGGGACTAATGGTGGGTCTGTCCACCAAGGAGCACAATGGAGGGGTCCTAAATTCAACCTAAAAATCAAACATACCACAATCTCCATACAGACAAAAGAATAGAATTATGAATCTAGAACTAACCAGAACTGCCCTGTAAATATATATATTTTCTAAGAGCTCTTGAAAGAAAGAGCCCTAACTAAGGCTGAGGTATGGGTCATCTTATGAGCCTGGCAGCCTTCAGAATGCCACAGGCCCTTGGTGACCAAATCAAGACAATACCACAGGCCAAATAACTACACCCAAGTCAACCAGCCCTAGAAATGCCCAACACCTCTCAATTTCCTTTACTGATGGAAGAGGAACTCCAGTGCAGAAAGTTTCTGAGCCATTGCTATTTTGCTTCCAATCAAATGTGGCTTCAGATCCTTTAAATGGCTTTGCCTAATTCTCAGGGAGGACTTAAAACCAGGTAACAAAATGATCCTTTCAAAATCCATTTGCAAAAGAATGAAACTAGACTGTTGTCTATCGCCATACACCAAAATTAACTCAAAATGGATTAAGGACCTGAGTATAAGACCTGAAACAATAAAATGCATGGAAGAAAACAGGAACTAAACTCAAGGACCTTCGACTTAAAGAGGATTTCATGAATTTGACCTCAAAAGCAAAGGAAGTAAAAGCTAAAATAAATGAATGGGACTACATCAAACTAAAAAGCTTCTGCTCAGCAAAAGAAATCATCAATAGGTAGAGACAACCGTCAGAATGGGAAAATATATTTGCGAGCAACACCTCCAAAATATACAAAGAACTCAAACGACTCAATAAAAAAAAAAAAAGATCCAATCAAAAAATGGGAAGAGGACCTGAACAGACACTTCTCCCTAGAGGACATGCAAATGGCTAACAAATATTTGAAAAGATGTTCAACATTGTTAGCTATTAGGGAAATGCAAATCCAAACCACAAAGAGATACCATCCCACACCTGTTAGAATAGCTTTTATCAACAGGACAAGTAACATCAAGTGTTGGAGAGGGTGGGGAGAAAAAGGAATCCTTATACACTGCTGGTGGGACTGCAAAATGGTACAGACACTATGGAAAACACTATAGAAGTTCCTCAAAAAACTAAGAATTGATCTACCATATGATCCAGCAATCCCCAAAGACTTGAAAATCCACATCAGAAAAGATATTTGCACACCATTATTCAGTGGCCAGGACATGGAAGCAACCAAGTGTCCTACGATGACTGGATAAAGAAGCTGTGGTGCATATATATACAATGGAATATTACTCAGCCATAAGAAGAGATGAAATACTGCCATTTGCGACAATCATGCTAAGTGAAATAAGCCAGACAGAAAAAGTCGAAAATCACATGAAATCACTTATATGTGGAATATAAACCTAGAAGCAACAAATGAACAGGACAAATAAACAGAGACTCGTGGACATGGATAATAGACTAGTGATTACCGGAGGGTAGGGGGTGGGGTGAGGAGGGAGACAGACGGGATAAAGGGGGTCAAATGTGTGGTGACAGAAATCTAACTATGGTAAGTGAACACACTGTGTAAATATATATATATATATATATGCCTATTGTTAAAGTGTATAGCTGAAACTTACTGGATTTTGTTAACCAATGTCACCATAAAAAAAAATTAATTAATTAAAAAATGGTCCTTTCAAAACTGATTCAAACAAAGTAGAAAAGTTAATCCTGTGGTTCTCAGGTTCCACAGCTTGGGATGAGTGCAGCACAACTAACCGTCTTGGTTTACATTTTCCCTGGGAATTATGGTAAATATTTCTATTAAAAAAGAAGAAACCTTGGCTCTTTTTAACTTCCTTCTGAGCTATAAGACATTACAATGTGAACAATGGAATTAGCAAGATTTAAGAAGCATGAACCACAGTCAGGATTACCCAGAGTTGCCTGCAACTCACCTCACAACCTTTTAATTCTACTTCACTGTTGCCAAGGACTTGCCTTCACTGACTAAAGCTGCTGAAACTGTGCGTATTTTTAGAAGCTGATTATTAACTAAGTCAATGGTGCTTTTGTGAAGGTTTTCTATAGAGAGACAAATGCTTTATGGAAAAAAAAAAAGAGCTCAAAAGCTTTTACTCCTGCATGAGAACCATAAATCCTGAGTCCCCGATCTTATGGTTGCCTGGCTACCACAGGGGCAGGAATCTACTTCCCGAAAACAACAGCATACCCGCTTTGATCAAGGAGCCCTCATTTACTCCTTGGGTATCAAAATTCAGACTGGACAGTACACATACAGCTTATTTCTATGAACAGTCAGACCCTGGCCAAGTGCTTTAGAAGATGGGACTCAGTGAATAAAATTGTGATGACATAATTTTACTTTAAAATGCATCCCCAAAATAATTTGAGCAATGGATAGATGAACAATATGTGGTAAAGCAAATATGGTAACATGTTTACTGAAGAATTCAGGTGATGGGTTTACAGTGTGCATTATAAAATTCTTTCAACTTTCTGTATGTTTCAAATTTTCATAATAAAGTGTTGGGAGAAATTGTTAATGACAAAAAATATCACGCAAAGACTTGTGACAAGACCACAGAACCTCATAAGTTGGGATATGGCTAATGAACAGAGTTCTACATGTCAACACCTTTGAAACAGAGAAACTGAGGCAAAGCAGAATCCCAAAAGAGAAGTAGCAGCCAGAAGTCAGTCTGTCTGTCAAGGGCAGCTCTCCTGCAGGAGAACCTGCTCAGGAACCAAGGAAGGGGTGAGTGTGTCTAGGGAGGGCTAGAGCAGAAAGCTACCCTGGCCCTCATGGCTGCTTGGACTTCAAGCCACAACTGCTTCCTGACAGGGCCTTTCTCTGGCTGCTCTGAGCCCCTCCACTAGTATTAACAGACTGTTATAGCTGCTGTCTGAACCTGTGTATACCCAGAAAGACAGCCTATTGAGACAGCCAATGCCTCTTTCCCACTGAGCCCCAGGTCTGACCGTGCCTTCCCCCACCCTGGCCTCCCTCGATTCAGTCACCTAACACATATAGCCTAACAGGTGCCAGACACTGTGCTTGGCCCTCAAAAGGTTCTGACCCTTCTAGCGTCTGACAGCCAGTTTTCCAGGCTCAGGCTTCTCAATTTCAGAAATATCTTCTGCTTCACTGTATGGCAGACCCTACTATTCCCAAGGAGCCAAATCCATGGTAGGGGGGATGATCTGCAGATACTGAAAATGTACCAAGAGAATGGGAAACCAAGCTTTGCCATGTCCTGTGTCCTCTTCTCCTGGAAGGGAGAGCTGGAGGGGATGGAGGGAGACAGGGCAAGATGCACAAAGGTCATGATCAATATCTATGAATCCAGCATGAATAAAGATTCCAGAATGACAAAGCCTCAAAATAAGTCAATTTAAGATAAATAAAAAGACTGTCCTCCACATGACCAGAGGCCACATAAAGTTAATAAAAGAGCTTCCAACAAGGTCCAAATAAATGAATAGGCCACTGCCTATCAATGTTTAGGGCCTAATCCTAACCTCTGAAGTAAGCACTCTAGAGTTCAACCATACTCACCCCACAAATACCTCCTGGTTTCCCTATTAAAGGCAGAATTCTGAGTGGCACAAACTTGAAGGAAACAATTTCTGATGGTTTAGAAGGTATGAAATGACCCATACCAGGTGCTAAGAAGCCCTTACATCCACAATGACACCCCTCGCTTGAGAAAGCCCTAGAATACAGCCATCCAGCTCTAGGAGGCAGAGATGCTGCTTTCAATGTCTCCATCTCCTCGGCGGTTCACAGGGCACCTTGCATATAATAGGCACTAAAATAAGTGTGAAGCAGAACCCATGCTGATTAATGCAAATCCTGACAGGCTATAAGTGCCAAATACCATAGAAACACAGGATGTCAGCATGGGGAGGATTCCCTACAGAAGATCTGGTCCAAACATTTCTTTGCAGAAATGAGAAAATCCTGAGTATAAGTATATGACTTGGAGAGAGTATTAAATTGAAAGAAAGCAGACAGGTTAGACACAGTGGTTAGAAATCAGCACTTACACTTATTGGTTATATGACTTAGACTAATTACTAAACCTGTCAAGCCCTTACTCCATCTACTGTCTGGGGTAGGGAGTGGAGTCAATAATCCAGCTCATGTGACAAGCCTGACGTGATCAATAACTTACATATTGTGAAAAGGACTCAGCAAGCGGTAGAAGATGCGAGAGCCAGTTACTTTTATGTCTAGTCATGCCACCACCCACTTGCCATTATTTTGGTGAAACCTAGGAGGAAAGAAGGCCTTTCCTGTCATTAGTTTATCAATATTACCTCCACCCTCTCCCCCTTCTAGTTTTCCAGGACCTCCACTGCCGCAGACACATTTATCCAAAACTCTTAGCCTAGAGCTGGAAAACCAGCCATAATGAACACAAAGAGCCCAAGAAACCCAAAGGATAAGAAACAGCACCCTTTCTCAGCCGCACCCCACCAATGGAAAGCCAAGACCCAAGTAAAAATTAATCAGCACCACAGGCCTGGGCTAGGACGAAGCCAGAAATGTTCATATGGTTCCCAGAGAAACTGCTTTGCTCTCACTGAAGAGGGAATGAGTACTTTCTCAGTAACCTTTATACACACAGATGTTTTAAGGATCCATGTTCCATATGGCACCCAGAAAAGTCAGCAGATGCCTGCAACAGTGTGCATGGCATTTCTTGATCATTAAGAGATGTTCAAAATAATGGAACACCAGCTAGAGTCAAATCACAAGGAGAGTGTGTTCTCCTAGAGTTCACTGAGACCAAGCATCAGGGCTCTCATTCCAGAGGCCAGGTCTACAGAGTCAGGAAGTGGAGAAGTTGCTGAGGGACACTGAAAACATAGCGTTCTTGAAGTATGAGACTCAATCATGTCAGCCTGTATCTCTGAACTGTCAGTGCCAGTAATAATCAAGAAAAAGCTTAATGTTTGCAGAAGACATGCTGCATCAGACAGTGCTGGAAAACTTATATCTGTGATTTTAATTAATCCTCACCACAAAGAGACAGGTATAATAATGGCCACTTTACAGATAAGGAAACTGAGAATCAGAAAGATAATGAAATTTGCCCGAGGATATGATGAGATGGTAACAATTGGTAAACAAATAATTATGAGCACCTGCTGTGTGCCAGGACTATTCTGGGCTTTGGAGGCACAGTGGCAAACAAGACAAAGTACCTACTTGAATTTCTGTGGAAAAGAGAGATATGAATAAACATTTCAGATTCCAAAGGTCCCCGGTGCCATTCTGCCTAATGGGGACATAAAAATATAGCAACCATGAAACCAGCTTCTCTCTTCAAAGTTCTAGGCATCAAGGAGAAAACAGGGCCCCAATAACTATTCAGTGGTTTCATCAAACTACAGGCACTGGGGTCAGATTGCATCAGTTTAAATTCTACCAATACCACTTAGTATGACCTTGGATAAGTTATTCCATTTCTCTGATCCTGTTTCCTTATCTGTAAAATGTGGATGATGTACTTATCCAGTAAGATTGTGAAAATGCAATAAAATATTAATTTACTTAGGATAGTGCTTGATATATACCCAATAAATATTAGTTTATCATTATCACTGCTGCTAACATTATTGCTATTGTTGTTGTTGTTGTTGTTACTGTTTGTCACTGGGAAGAGAAAAAAGGAATTCCAGGCAGCTAATGGTAAGATGACTGGCAGCTCACATATATATGATTAGCCCATAAATGCCCTTTCACGTGTCCTCTCTACTGTTTATCAGGTGGGATTTCTTCTCTACACACCCAAAGAATCCCTTCAGGCCTCAAATAAAGAAGATTATAAACTCTCTGAGGGTAGGGACTGGCATATGCCACTGTGTATAATAAATGAATTTGAACTATATTGACCAGTTTTTACCTATACCAAAATTTTGGAGTCAAGAAAACTGGGAGATATACTCTAGGAACACCCACCAGGGATAACTGGTTGCTGCCATCTCTCTTTGAAGAAAGGCAGGACCCAGACAGGAGACCTGTCATCTATTGGCTATTCCAAGCTCTACAGTCAGGCTTCCCAGATGCCCAAAAGAGTACAGGGATCCAGGAGAACCAGGCAGCTAGCTAGTCACCTCTCAGACCAAAGATTAGACCAAAGCCGCCCAACTCCCAGGCTCCAAAGGCCAACAGATCGCCACATACCATATGCTCCATGCAGATGCTGATCTCGCCATCACTGTAAAATGCACCATAGAAGCCCACGATGTACGGAGAGTTACACTCATGTAGAACCTGCAGCTCCCTTATGATCTGGTTCCGGATTGCAGGTTTGATTTCCAGGTGAATTAACTAGGGAAAGAAAGGTGGGAGGAAGAGAGGCTTTAAAAATATATGGATGAATGAGTAGATAAAAACTTTCTTAAATGCTTAAGCACCTAAAGGTAGGATGAGAGGAAACAGGTCTTTTCTTGTAGCCTTTTCTGCAAGGCCTCCAGGTTGGTCCTATCCTAAGGGAGGAGCACAGGTCAATATCGTCACCAGAGAAAACCACCCAGAAGAGGCGGCTGCGGGGAGGGTCCCATCTGCTGTGGCTCTGCCCCTTCATTTCACCAAGTTTTAACAAGTTTCTGTGTAACCAAAGTATTGAGTGCCAAGGCAGGTGTTGGCATTTGAGGAGCTGTAACCAGAGGAGGGCCAGCTATACTTTTGATCCTGGGAGCCAAAACTGAGGAAGAAGAGCTCTCCCCTCCCAAGAACAAAGCGGTATGAAGAATTTCCTCCAAAAGGAGCCATAAAGTAGAGATGAAGGGAAAGTAGCCTTGAGGACCTGCTTGATTCTGTAGGGTTGTAGGAGGAGTAAAAGGCAATGAGGAACTGGGTATGCTGACCTAACTATAAAGTTGCTCAAGAGATTTCTCTTTTACCTCAGAAGGCTCAAGTGGTTGAGATTTGGTTAGGGCCTCAGGTGCCACCTTATATCTCCCTAATTTGTCCCTTGTTTCAGCTAGATAATAGGTAATAGATATATGAAATGGTTCCCAAATAAGGCCGAACTTCTAAAAGGAGCCACTCATTGTCAGAGGACATGCACTGTGGTTATCAGTGTGGGCTGGAGCAGCTACTGAAAGCTAGACAAGAGGTGGGCCTTGAAGATGTACACTGTTTGAAATGATGGAAGGAACAGGACAAGCAAAAATATGTGAACAGGAATGAACTCGGTGGGCTGAAAACATGGAGGAGTCCAACTTCACTGAAGCAGGGGGTTGTGTTCAGAAAGAGGAGAACCCAGGGTAGATGGGAAAGGAAATCCAGCTCAAAGACTGCATGCCATGGTGGGGATCCGAGATGTAATACTGTAGGGAAATGAGGGGAACCACTGGCGGGGCTGGAGCATGGGAACACAACTTGAAATGGGTGTTTTGTGCATCCTTGGGGCTGGGTCAACGAGAGAAGCTTCTTCTGCACTTGATAAATTACAAACATGCACCCTAGCATTTTTTTTAGGGCACACAGAAAGCTAACAAAGGGTCACTTGCTGTTATTTTCTAGTCTGGGGATGGGATAAATACACTAACACATCATCAGTGTGTTTACCTATAATCTGATACATAACATGAGTACAAAATTCAAACAGCATAAAAGGTACTGACTGAAAAGTCAGTCTTCCTTTCACTCCAGGACCCAGGCTACCAGGTCTTCTAAGAGATGATCCACCTGTTTACCAGCAAGCTTGATTCAGCCCTTTTCTTTCCTTTTTTTTTTTTTGGTTGCCTCACCTTTCTGGCCATGACCAGGCCGGATGGCTTGTGAGAGACCTTGAACACCACACCGCCATTGCCAGCACCCAGTTCACTGATCTTCTCAAAGTCATCATCCTTCAGTTCCCCCACCTTCTGCTTCTGGGTAAGAAAGGCCTCAAGGCGCTTCCGCTGCTGCTCATCCAGCTCCAGCTCCTCCAGCTTCTTTTGCAAGGCCTCCAGGTTGGTCCTGTCCCAAAGGGAGAGCACAGGTCAGTACCATCGCCAGAGAAATCCGCCCAGAAGAAGAGGCTAAGGGGATGGTTCCATCTGCTGTGGTTCTGCCCACCTCAGTCCACTACCCCACACAATTCACCACTGACAAGGCCTTGGTTTCCTCATTTGTAAAATAAGGGAATTAGGTCTCTCTCAATATGCTGTGAGTCTGCAAGAGAAACCAAAGAATCTACTAAAATTCAGAATGAGTCACCTTAATTTGCTTAAAACCTCAGTTTTAAAAGCCCCATTAAGAAAATAAAAAATTGTAAAGGCCCCACTAGTGTTTGTTGTATTAAGGTGACAACATATACAAAATAAAATCTATTTCCTAAGACCACTAAACTGAAATTGAACCAAATTATCAAAACAGGTTCTAAACTAAATCACGACAGTAAACTCTCCTTTCTAATGTGATCAGAAACCAGGTTAATCAAAATAAAGCAAGGAATTATAAAAAGATATAACTGAAATATTTATTTTTGCATAATACATATAAACGTGCATTCCTTCACCCACGTTCTAACACAGGGCAAGGCCGTCTCTTTGAATAAGAGTCCCCTGGTAAGAGGCTCACATCATCTTCCTTACGTGAATCGGAACATAATACACTGTCTATCATTTCCAATTACTGAGTCTTTAAATTGGAGTAAAAATGTACACACTTTACAGAGTAATATCAGAATTAAATTCTAAGAGTTCTATGATTTCCCCAATCTTAATGTTCATTTACTTGAACAGTAGTTATTTTTTAGTAACTTGGACTTATTGAGTCTTACCACAGCTTTTAACTAGTGTTCATGGTGGTGGGGGGGGGGGGAGGGGAAAAAGCCACCTCATTTGCAGTCATTTTCATCAGTCTATCAGATATTTAAATACATTACCTAGTTACAATACCAGCTACAACTATACAAATGGCTTTGGGAACAAACTGGCTCTTGGTAAGCACATAATTCAACCAGTGGGTGCTGACGCGAGTGGGCAATGCAGAGAGCAGCCTGCTAGCTGTGCATTCAGCAAGCTGTGGGCATTATTAAGTTTGTTTTACAGAGAGAACTAAAAAGTATTCATTACTCCTGGGAATTCATTAAGAGAAGGGTAGAAAAGAGACTGTGTTTCATTTGATTTCAGTCCCTAGTCTAAATAAACAACACAGGTGACAAAACAATGGTGCCCCTACCGCCATAAACACACCATTTCTGAGCTTAAAGTATAGGGGCAAGCCTAATCTTCCACCCTTCATTCACACTCCACTCCAATCTCAAGAAGACAGGAAGACAAAGATTCCTGCAATGTATAGGCAGATCCAATACTGCCTTATACAAACAACACAGAACATGGGGCCAAAGAGGACACAGGCTGGCTTTACCAACTTTCCTCACTGGATAACTCTGGGAAGGAGGAGACCTGATGCTATGGACTGAATTGTGTCCCCCCAAATTCATATATTGAAGCCCTAGCCCCCAAATGTAACTATGTTTAGAGAGAAAAATTTTAGGAGGTAATTAAGGTTAAATAAGGCATAAAGTAGAGTCCTAATCAGAAAGGATGGGTGGCCTTATAAGAAGAGAAGTGGCAACCTTCCCAACACCCCCATATACACTGGTACCCGTATCTTGGACTTTAAGCCTCTAAAACTGTGAGGAAAACAAATTTCTGTTGTTTAAGCCACTCAATCTATAGTATTTTCTTATGCAGCTCGAGCAAGTTAAGACAGCCAGTCAATATTCTCATCTTGCTAAAAGGCTCAATTTAAGTCTCAAAGCTGCCCCCAGATCCTCAGGTATTGGGACATGGTACTGTGTAACTGGAGTACACAGTACACAACTTCTGGTTTCCTTTCTCTCAGGTCTCTCCACAAAGGAGCTCATTGATGACAACATTTAGACACGCATGTCAAATACAGAGAGACCCCACAGATTAAACTTGAAGTGTTACACTTGTCTGGAGAGTTCATCAGGCCAGGTGGTAATGCACTCTGAAAGACACACACACACACACACACACATACACACACACACACACACAGAGTAGGTATGAGGGAAAGATAAAAAGAGGGTTAGATGGAAGGAAAATCACTCTTCTCACAACACTGTGTATTCTTCTGTTTTGTAGTTATTAATGTAGTTAATACACAACACTATAAATAAAACAGATGGCAAACTCAAGCACAGGCAAGTAAAGCAACTTGTCCAAGGTCACAGTGAGATGCAGAGTTAAGATTGAAAGCTAGGCAGAGAGAATCTCTAAGTCTTTTTTATCTCATTAACAAGTTCAATGCTTCAGAGAAGCGAACTTGCAAACATCAGTAAGATGCTAGTGTGGAACATTTAACATACTAGGCTCCATTGGACATCAAGATGCTGTACCTACCCTTTGCCCCAGATGAAATCCTGTTTCCCCTGCACATCAATCTGAATACTACCTTGCAAGTAACACCAGCCCCAAGAAACCCCACCCATCTGAAGGGGGGATAAAAGGAATGTTGATTCTGTTCATTTTCTTGACTCTCTACAGAAATAAGTAATTCTCCCACCTTCAGAAGAAAAATTAAATCTAGGCTTTGTGCCACCTTCCTCTCTCTTCTACCTCCTATGCTCTACTGTCTAGCCACCTACCCCACCAGTAAGGATCTGGCTCCTGCTTTGTGTTTTCTGAAGGTGGAGTAGGGAAAGACATGGCAAAAACGATAAGCTGTTACAGCAAGACTCTCTTAATGACTGAGGGTGGTACAGTGTTGCCAAATTAACAAATCATTAGTAATCTGGCATCTTGGAATCTCATAATCATTCTTATCATTCTTATTGGTCACCAACTAACTGTGTGACCATGGGTAAGTCATTTTAACCTCGACACATCTTGGTTTTCTCTTCTGTAAAATGGAGTAATAACTCCATGCTTACTTCACTAGGGGAGGATCGAAACTGAAAACTAATGGGAAGAAACACTGGAATTTTGACTCACTTCTGCACTGATGTTAGGGCAGGTGGAGCAACAGCAGGATTAGAAATACTGCCTTTCCTTTAATTTAATAATTCTTAAAACCTCCTAAAAGTTTTTTTTTACTGTTTCAGAAAATCTAAAGGTGAAAGGAAAAGCCTGGCATCAAGTGATTTTCAGTATTCATTAAAAAGGAGTCAATAATGTAACCACATTCAGTATTGCTTCCTCTTGCAAAGGGAGTTGATGATGTTCAACAAGGCTCATTTCTGCCCTCCCAAGGTGAAATACCTTAAGCAAAGAAAATAGGAAGAGAGGGGCCCCTCATCCCCAGCCATACCATAAACCTCTAAAATTCAGGGGCAAGAAACTGCCTCCTTCATAATCTTTGGTTTTAACTGAAAAACAGCAAAACCAGAACTAGAGATTGAGAAGAGAAACTGGAGCCTGGCACAATAAATCTGACACACACATACAGCCCTCTCCAGGGACCAGCTGTGATGAGCTCTGATCACCCCCTCAGGTTCGTCACAGCAGAGAGAAAAACCACACACTGTAAAATGAATTCTGCACCACAACTATCTTACAGTAAACACAGTTCATAAAGATACAAGAAGATTACAGGTTTGAAATGGGAATGCAGAGAAAAACAAGAGTTGTTATTTGTGTTCCAAAAACACCAGGGAGGCACATGAAGTAGGTGGGGAAAAGACGATCCTATAGACAAGAACATCTCCTTCCTTCTCATCTCGCCCATCTGCTAAGTGTAATTACAAAACCACAACTGGAGTCTTTCATTTGTAGCTCAGTGGTTCAAATCAAGTAGTATAAAAGGTAGCATAGGGAAGGACCTTAAAGACCACCTGATCTAACCCACTTTACAGATGGTGAAATTGAGGTCCAGAGAGGACAAGGTCACACAACTAATTGGTGGCAGGTCTCCCAACTTCTAAAACAGAGCTCCTTTCAAGGCCCCGCACTGCCACCTCCAACACTGATGGTCACAGAAATGGAAAGCTGACCTACAGGAATGAATGAATGAAGATGGAGGTGATGTCCAAATGAATAGGGTCTTCAAAGTGCCACATACCAAACAGAAATGGGCCACAATTACATGCCAAACGCCAGCCAGATGTCCATCATCAACCTGAGCCTTGCTCTAGCTTGACAGACAGAGCAAAGCTACTCTAGGTGGCAGGCCTTGTTCTGCCAGGAGGGAGCACAGAGGGAAGAGCAAAGGATGACAATCAATTACTGTGCTGGAAGGAGAGAAAGGGTCCCAGTGAACGTAACTGTCCTCACCAGAAACCCCAGGGAGTTGTTAAGTTCTCTCTCCCCAGTGAATATAGCAAGTAGGAATACTACTGGGGCAGGGAAGAGGGAAGGAAATGCAAAAACACTCAAGCTAAAAAGGAATAGTGGCCAGAGACTAAGGCTGCAACCCCTTGATCCATACCCTATACCACCCACCATCTATAAGATCTCAAGAAAGTCACTTCCCTCTCTGGTCCTCAGTTTCCATACACATTTTTTTTTTTTTTTTTTTTAAAAAGGCCTATGGGGAGAAGAAGGAAGAGTTGTCTAGATATCTCTGCGGTTCAAGCCTGTCAACATGACAGCCAGCTGAGAAGGTGCAGAATAAGGCTGAGGTGTGTTCAGTTGAGGGAATAAGGAGCTGCAACAGGCAGTGGGGGAAATCTCAGGAGAAAAGAACTGGCATCAGAGTTCACTGCATAGTCAATCCATGGCCCACAGGGGATGCAGGGAAATTACAGAGTAGTAAGAAAGGAAAAGAGACCACACCTGAAGGATGAAGGCAGAGAGGGCAAAAGGTGCAACTTACCAACTTCCAGACTCTACCCTATGCTAGCCCACCTGTGTTAGAGAATGCAGATGTGCCATCTAGGGCCAGCCCCAGACATGGTGAAAAAGGACTTCTAGACCCTACTACAGCTCAATCCTACAGGCCACTCTGGGAAGGGCTGGTCAATTAACTAGGCAATAAAATCCTAGGATTACGTATATACAGGTTCTGTGAAGGAAGCCAAATGCAAAAGTATACATACTATGTTGTTGGATCTATATAAAATTCAAAGAAAAAAAGGGGGAAACTAATCTATGCATTATAAAACAGGAAAGGGATCACTCTTTGTGGGGGAGGGTAGTAAACAGAAGGGGGCATGTGATGGTTAATTTCATGTGTCACTTGGGCTGGGCCACAGTGCCAAGGTATTCAGTGAAACATTATTCTAGGTGTTTCTATAAAAGCATGTTTACTTTTTGTTTTTTGCAGGGATAAATCTAGTGCTTTACTCAGGTCTAACAAATTGGTAGACCTGAGTAAAGCATTAGATTACCCTCCATAATGTGAGCGGGCCTCAGCCAACCAGTTGAAGACCTTAATGGAACAAAGACTGACCTCCCTGAAGAAGAAGGAACTCTGCCAGCAGACTGCTTTTGGACTCAAAATGCAACTCTTCCATGGATCTGTTGCCTGCTTGACTACCCTGGAAATTTTCAACTTACCCAGGCTTCCACAACCGCATGAGCCAATTCTTTTAAAAGTTCCAGTGTCTGCCTCCTCTCTCTCTATCTCAATCCTTCTCTCAATAGACAGATAGACAGACAGACAGACAGACAGACAGATGGATATTCTAGCCTGAAATTACTTTTTTTTGATGCTAGAATTGTGGTAGGGGCAGGTAGAGGGTGGTAGGTTCTCTGTTGTTCTGGTCCAGCTTCAGTCTTAAGCAGCCACTGTGAGCACAGACTTCCTCTCCTCTCCATGACAACCAAACTACCTTATATCTGTCATAGTTGTTAGGCAGGAGAAAGTTTCCTATACCTCCTCCAGCAATAGTAGACCTCTGTAGGCCTCTGCTTGTTGGTGCTGAGTCTAGCTTTGGGCTTAGATTCTTAAGCAGCTATGGGAAGCCATGCTTCAGTTCATAATGTATTTCACTGAATTTAGCAGAGGCATTTCTTTCCTTTTCCTTGATGCTGGCTGCTCATATCTTGGCCTCCTACTCTTCACCGCCTGCCTGCTGACAGATGTGTAGGTGAGAAAAGTCTCACAGCCACTGTCCTTGAAAGTAGTCCCTGGACCTATTTCCAAGGCCAAAGACATATGCAGGAAATCATGTGCTTCTGGGTCAGCACAGAACTGGTCTTTCACAAAGGCACATGAAAGTAGAAAAACATGTCAGATACCCTGTGCTTGGGCAACAGGTGTGAAGGTTTTGGGAGTCAGAAAACCTGAGTTCAACTTTGATAGTTACTCGCTCTATGAATTTGTACAAGTCAATTCCCCTCATTTTTCTCATAGGTAAAAGAGGAGAGTTAAACTAAGTGGTCCTTAAAGTCCTCTTCAGTGCTAAAATTCTCCAACCCTAATATTGAATTTTTCCTGTAATATTCCAAGGTTAGAACTCTACAACTAAGGACCGTATATTTCTGCAGAGTGGTTGGCTTCCCATGTTGTATGGTTTGAGGCCCTGGTTATTACTTCTTGCCCACATATGAACCGCACTGACAGTTATCTCATCCTCATTGCGTTTTCCTTTGAGAATAAATTGATTACTTTATCCTCCCAGATACTCTTTGAGAATGCATACTTTTTGACACTAAAGGCCTTCACTGAAATAGCAAAAGGAATACAGACAGCTAAGGGCAGATTAAGACAACAATGTAATGATAAATAAAAGGTGGCTGCAGAGATAAAATGAGAGAGTAATGTAAAATATGTTAGAATCATAAAATGCTAAACAAATATTTAATATTGTTATGCTACTGTCATGTAATTATTGGTTAATAAGACACTTGATTTAACAGTACCTACTGCATATCTGCTATATACCAGGTATTCTGCTAAATGTGGATGAACTCCTTTACTCTCCTAACTATGATGTGATTACCACTGTTAGCCCCATTTTACTGATGAAATTTTTATATTTTCACATTATCATGCAATAAATAAATAATCTGGAAAAAAATGCACAATGTAGTTAAATACTACCTTTACTGCCTTTCATTTGTTTCTCCATCACTCCCCAAAAAGACTATGAAACAAAGACTCCCACAGTTCCCCTAATTCTCACAAGAGGTCTATGATACAAATAGTTCTGTAGTTCAGGATATGCTGGAGTAATTAGAATAAGTTTTATATGGCTATGAGGGCTGAATTGGTCTAGAAAATACATAAAATTTAGATGATCTTGTACAGCTGAAAATTATATGTTATTAACTAAAGTCACCACAATAAATTTAATTTAAAAATTTTAAGTTTTCCATAACAAAAAAAGAAGAAAGGGCATTCTAATGGGATCCACTCTGTAGACAAGGGTACAGAACTGAGATTAAGAATATTATAAGCGACAGTTCTGGTTAAGATGGTGGAGTAGGTAAATGTTGTGCTCACTCACTTCCTCCCAGACCACCTTAAAATTACAACCAAACTACAAAACAACCATTATTGAGAACTGCCTGAAGTCTAGCTGAACAGAAGTCCTATAAGGATATACAAAAGTCATGTTGAGATGGCGTTATATGTCAACTATAATTGAAAAATAAAAAATTATTTTAAAAATAAAATGAGTAAAAATAAATTAGAAGTTTATTATAAGCAAATAGCAAGTATTGGGGGAATAAAACAAAAGTAAAAAAATGAGTAAAGACAGATGTTTATCTTTAATTTCACTTTAAATCAAGTAGTTTCCAAGCTAATAAATGTTTCTAAAAGTCAAGAAAACCAGTTTAATTAAAAAGAGAAAAATAAGAATCACATATTCTTATCCTCAAAAAAAAAAAAAAAATCAACTTACCCCTTGGAATCAAACAGGCTTCTGAAATCATATAAATTACCTTCCCATGGCATGTTTCCACAGACAGACTCACTGAACCAAACACACACACACACACACACACACACACACACACACACACACACGAAAACTCTGTTGTGAAAGGAACACCCACTTGCAGACTCTTCTTAAATACTGCACATCCTGAATTAGAGAGGGGGTGTCAGATTGTTACTTGAAAGAACTGACAGCCTATAGCTCCTTTTGCCCCAGCGGACAAAATTTGTTTCTTATTAGCCACATATGAATTAAGCCCTAAAAGATCAGTCTTCCATAGAAGTACAAAAAGGAAAAGAAATGAAGTTTGGAGGGAAAGGGGAAAATAGATTAGAAGATAGATGACACAAGCAAGAGAGGGACATAACAGTCTGATTAAGAATGAAATTTAGATGCAGTTAAGAGATGAGCTTCCTAAGTGCTAGCAATGGTTCAACCATTAATTCATTTAATCCTCACAACAACATTAAAACATAGGCATGTTGTTCTCATTTTACAGATATGGAAATGGAGGCCAGGAGCGGTTAAGCAATTTACCCAAGATGAGGGATGGAATTCCAAAGCTTGATGTTTTCTCTACACCTTGCTGAAGAGCTCATGTCCTTCAAACAAATCTCCCATCAGCTCATCCCTACCACCAGGTATTTACCCATTAGTGACTTATTACTTTGAGGTAAAGAACTGTATTCTGCTAAAAGATCAAAGTTCCTGGAAGGACAACAAATTAAATCTACCCAAAGAGGAGCTCGCTTCAGAACATCCAAGACTGACACATTTTGATTGGGGTAAAAAGGGAACAGACACTGCCCAGGTAAAGCACATTGGTAGAAGCAGTAAAATACCGGTGGCCATGTGAGAGCCCCGGCACTACTGAAGAGAAAAGTTAAGATGAAGGACAGGGAGTAGCGAAAGGAAGAAAGCACCAAAGACAGCCCAGGCTGAAAATAAATAAATGTGTGGTCATCAAAAAAACAAAGGAAGCCATATAAATTTTAGGATTATTTGTTCTAACTCTCTGAAAAATGCCATTGGTATTTTGATAGGGATGGCATTTAACCTCTAGCTTGCTTTGGGTAGTATGGCTATTTTTACGATGTTGATTCTTCCTACACATGAACATGGTATATGTTTCCATTTATTTCTATCTTCATCAATTTCTTTTTTCAGTGACTTATAATTTTCTGAGAACAGGTCTTTTACCTTCTTGGTTAATTTGATTCCCAGGTACTTTATTGTTTTTGATGCAATTAATATGGAACCATAAACGACCCCGAATAGCCAAGGTGATCTTAAGAAAAATGAAGTTGGAGGCATCACACTACCTGACATCCAACTATACTACAAGCCTACAGTAATTAAAACAGTATGGTACTGGCATAAAAACAGATACGTTGATGGAACAGAATAGAGAGCCCAGAAATAAATCCACACCTATATGTTCACTTAATATATGACAAAGGAGGCAAGAATACAGAATGGGATAAACACAGTCTCTTCAATAAATAGTGCTGGGAAAATTGGACAGATATATGCAAAAAAAAAAAAAAAAAAAAAAGGAAAACGGAACCACCTTCTTACACTATATACAAGAACATACTCAAAATAGATTAAAGGCTTAAAAGTAAGATCCAAAACCATAAAACTTCTAGAAGAAAACATAGGTAGTGAATTCTCTGATATTGCTAACAATAATATTTCTTTTCAAGTATATCTCCTCGGACAAGAGAAACAAAAGAAAAAATAAACAAATGGGACTACATCAAACTAAAAAGTTTTTGTACAGCAAACTATCAACAAAACAAAAAGACAACTGACTGAATGGGAAAAGATATTCGCTTATGATACATCTTGATAAGAGGTTAATACCCAATATATATAAAGAACTCATACAACTCAATAACCAAAAAGCAAACAATCCAATTAAAAAATGGGCTGAAGACCTGAAAGGATATTTCTCCAAAGAGAAAATACAGATGGCCAACAGACATATGAAAAGATGTTCAAGGTCACTAATCATCAGAGAAATGCAAATTAAAACCACAATGAGATAGCACCTCACACCTGTCAGAATTGCTATCATCAATAAATCAAAGAACACCAAGTGTTAGCAAGGATGTGGTGAAAAGTGAATCCTACCATACACTGTTGGTAGGATTGCAAATTGGTTCTGCCACTATGGAAAACAGTCTGAAGGATTCTCAAAAACTTAAAAATGGAAATACTTTTTGACCCAGCAATTGCACTTCTGGGAATTTATCCAAAGAAAACCAAAACAATAATCATAAAGATCTATGCATCCCTACGTTCATGGCAATACAATTTACAATAGCCAAGATATGGAAGCAACCTAAATGCCCATCGAAAGATGACTGGATAAAGAAGTTATGGTTCATATATACAATGGAATATTACTCAGCCATTAAAAAAATGAAATCCTACCATTTGCAATGAGATGGATGGACCTAGAGGTTATCATGCTGAGTGAAATAAGTCAGAGAAAGATAAATACCAAATGATTTCACTTACATGTGGACTCTAAGAAACAAAAAGAACAAACTAATCAAAAACAGACTCACAAATATAGAAGACAATCTGGTGACGGCCAAAGGGGAAGGGGGGTGGGAGGCTGGGAGAATGTGGTGAAGAGTTAAAGAAGTACAAAGTAGTAGTTGATGGATGGTCACAGGGGTGGGGAGCACGGCATAGGGAATGCAGTTAGAATTCATGTAATAGCTACGTGGAGAGTCAGAGGAAAGAAAGTAATTAGGGGAATCATTTTATAAACTATATAAATGTCTAACCAATGTAATGTATACTTGAAACTAATAACACACTCTCTTTTAAAAGTGAGAATAAAAAGGGAACCCTGGGTCTGGTGGTGGCCACAGAATGGGCGTGGCTGGCTGTTTCTGAAAGGACAAGGTGGTTGATTGTGGCCTCAGAAAAATGATGTATTTGACCTCACCCATTCCCTATTTTTGAGAACCTGACCTTTTAGAAACACCCTATGTAATAATGCCCCTTATGGCTCTGTATCAAAGATGCAGGGTGCTCTTCAATGAGAGGAGGTAGAGGACTCAATGTGACCATAACCTTAGACTTCATAACTCAGAACCAGGAGGATGGTCCAGTCAGTCCCCTGGGCAAAAAGATTAGCAGTGAATACCCAGGAGCACAACTAAGGAAAAAGGTGTAGTCAGAAGAATCACATCATTCAAAACATCTCCAATTCTAGTCCATAATGTTGATGAATCTTAATTCCTCACACCTGTTTCCTCCTTTAAATACACAAATATGCTTGGCTCTTCTCACCCAAAGCATACACAGACTGGTCAGCAAACCTCATCTGTGAGCAAACATCACCTCTGGGGAAAAATCTTACTCTCTAGATCACTCTTTAGCAACGCTCAGGGAATCCTGATCCCATAATCAGGGATAGAAATACGTTAAAGTGCTCACCTAGGCACTCAACTTCTTAATCTAGAACATGGAAAACTACTAGTCAGGCCCTCAAAAAAATAGCAGTTGGTCTGGTAAGGTCAAAACTCTACCAGGGTTTTGAACCAGAGAAAACTAAATTTATCTAAAACCAAAACTGACAGTGCTTGCTTCTGTCTTCTAAAAAAGATGGAGGGTGGGAAATAAGTGTTTGTGCTAACCAATCCCCTCATGGCAAAGGCTACCTACCAGAGGACCAGAAGGCTTGCTCACGGTTTAGAAGGGTCTGCTCCTAAGCATTGGTATAGGCAGAAGCAGGCCTGAGCAGCACATAGGAGTGGAGCTAGAGAGCTGACTTTTGTGGCAGAATAAAATGGAAGAGGCTTGCTTTAGGGGTGGCTATGACATAGCAGGAGGGGAAGAAAAGTATGCACTATGGCAAAGTGGCAAAGGTTATTTAAGACCAAAAACATCCAATACTAGTAGATTTTAAGTTGTCTTTATTGCTATAATAATCCTCTCCACCCCAGACCCTCAGTCCAATCTTCCATGTACACAAATAGCTTATGTACATTTTGCTCTTACTGTTGTTTGGTCAAAACCAGGGAAAGGGGGCCAAATTCCAAGCTGGTTAAACACAAAGCAAAAAGAAGAGAAAATCCACAGAAAGGAAAACACGAGCCCCAGAGAAGCAGAAGTGACCATGAGAATGTAAACCTCTAAAACTCCCCCAAACTAGAGGACAGAGGATAAGGAACTTGACTAGACATCTGGCTTACACCCATTTATGTCTACAGCTGTGAGAATGCAATGCAGATTTATTATGGAGCATTCACTGTGTAAGAGGCACCATTCATGCTATACTAGAGGCTAGGAAAGTACAGGTGAGGAAGACAAGGTCCCTGCCCTCACCAGGCAATCTTAATTTGTGTATGTGTAAGAGTCATGGAGATAGAGATACAGAGATAAGACAAACAGAGTACTGCAGTAAAAGCCAAACACAGGGAAGGATACTAACTACTACAGCAACAACTGCAGGGTAAGGCAGATCATAGTACTGAAAGTGAAGTGGGCACAGGGGGCTATGCAAATAGAAAAAAAAGACCCCAATTCCATCTAAGATGAGGAAGGGAAATTGAAAGTCAGAAAATGTAACACCCTAGTTTAGTACTGCAGGATATTAGTTTTTGCAGCAGCGGGAAAAGCACTCCAGACTTTGGCAGCAGTATGAACAAAAAGATACTGAAAGTTACAGCTGTTCCAAGTGGCCAGAAAGTAAATGCATCTAGAAAAGAGCGCAGATGAGGCTGGAGGGTAAAATGGGACTAGACCATGAAGGACACAATACACCAAACTAAGGAATTAGGTTTAGGGAAAAGGAAGAGGAATTAGTGGAGATGTTGGTCAAAAGGTACAACCTTGCAGTTAGAAGATAAATAGGTTCTGGAGATCTAATGCACAGCATAGTGATTTTAGTCAACAATACTGTATTATATACTTCAAAGATGATAAGAGACTAGATCTTAAATGTTCTCACCACAAAGAAATAATAATTATGTGACTTGTGACAGAGGTGTTAGCTAATGCTATGGCGGTAATCATATTGTGATACATAAATGTATCAACTCAATTCATGGGCACATCCTAAATTTATAATGTTATGTGTCAATTGTACCTCAATAAAAAAAATAAATTAACTCTTACGTTTAGGGTTCAGCATAGAGCTGCCTGACATCTTAGCTTCTAAAAAATGCCATAAGAATACTTGTTTTAATACTGAAACACCTAAAGTGCATGTAAGATATCAAAATTTGACAAAAATGCAATTTAAGTATGCAGTTTTAGGATCAAATCACCCATAATGTGCTTGTGCAAAGCAGATATTTGAATAAGTACAAAAATTCTAGTTTGGAACCTTCACAGAAATAGAGTCAAGAGCTGCACAACTCAGGAGATATTGGCTTTCCAGGTCCTTGGAAGCCCACTGGGGACTTTTTTTTTTAGATAATTATTTTCTTATTACCTAGTCCAAGGAAATAACCCTGAACTTGAAGTCAGGAGATCTGGAGCCCTCCACCAACTCTACTGGTAACTGGTCATCTAACCTTGAACATCTCTTATGTGCATTAAATAGAAGTGTACTCTTGTCCTGTATCACAAGGGACTGTTATGGGCACCTGGACAGAGAATGGGTAGAGAATGTGTTCAAAAACAGGTAAATAGGTAAACACACGAAAAAGGTATTTTTCTAAAAAAAGCAATAACAAAAAATGCCTTTCTTCTACCTTATAGTTGATTAGAAAAGAGTGTGATTGTGGCTGACACCTCACATTAACTACAAATCCTCTAACAGCATTAAATATACCAATGATTGAGATTAGAAAACAAAATCTACTAAGACAATACTCCATTGCATATTAAACTTGAGTTTATTAAACTTGAGCTGTGGAGAAAAACAAGACAACTGCAGAACCAGCATTATTAAGTATTCTTTCCACCTTGGTTGCTTTGGGTCAAAACTATACAGGCTCTGCCTGGCACTTAAAAGAGTTGCATGTTCTTACAAAAGCAGATAAAAAGATTTGTCCACCAAGCTCTTCCTCTTCAATTCTCCCCCACCCACTTCCTTTTCTTCCAAAAAAGAACAGCTCTCATTTACTCACTGGTTTGCCACATCCTGCCTCTGAAGCTACATCCTAGGAGCTGCTTGGACTATTCTGAGAGAAATTTTATTAACACCTTCATACCCCTAGACCACCAGTATATTTATGACATCCCTACTCACCATTGTCATTTACAATCTAGTAACCAGATAATACTCCCAACTTACTTCATGACAGGCACTGAATTAAGCACTATACCTACAACACAGTCAGGGAGGAGCCACATCTCTTGGTACTATCTGGACTCCAACAAGCCTAGATTTTGCTTAATCAGTCAAAAAACAAGAAGGGAAAAAAATGATTCAAGAATAGTTATCAAGAAACTCAATGCAGATAACATTGTATTTGATATCAGTGAAAACCCAATACAGACACACCTCGATTTACTGCACTTCACTTTATTGCGCTTCACAGATATGTTTTCTACAGATAGAAGGCAAGACTCTCCACCAGCAAAAAGATTACAACTCACTTTATTGCCATACTCACTTTACTGCTGTGGTCTGGACCGAACCCACGACATCTCTGAGGTATGCCTAAAGAGCAAATCTCCTGTCCCATATGAACCCTGTAAGCTAACACCAACATTCATTCATTCCACATTTACAGACCACACCAGGCCTGGACTAGCAATGAGGCATAGAAACTGAACTCTTGATCTCCAAAAGTTTACAGGATAGGTGATGAAATGCAACAGATATGCATGAAGATCACCACACACATACACGCCCAAGCGGTTTGCCTCCTTAGGGGAGCTTTACCAAGGGAGACAGGCAAAGTTTCATGGTCAAGAGAATATCTGACTTCAGCCTTAAAGGAGAAGTAGGCTCCCAACCAGTGGCAATAAACTTGAAGGAGAAACCCCAAACAAAATGTAAATAGCTGTGAGTAACATTTTTTTGAATGCTTAGTATGATTTAGGTGTTATGCTAAAAACCTTACATTTAACCCTCAAAACACTGCAAGTTAGGTATTACTACCCCAAAATTTACTAATGAGGATTCTAGGTGTAAGAGAGGTACCGTAATGAACCCAACTGACACAATTTATTTATGAGTGAAGCCAGGACTCCAATCTCAGGTGTCTGCCTCCATGGTTCACTCCTATGAAGCTAAGAGTTGCAACAGTGTTTGTATCTGTGGGGGAAGCTAGTTTCTTAATTAAAGAAACTCTAGTTATTTGTAGTCTAGAAAGAAGAGGAAAATATATTTTTAAAATAAAAAAATCAATAAACACTGAACATGTAAGATCCTCTGCAAAGAATTATCTTCTGCTGTGTTACAACTGGGCTTCCTGCAACAGACATTACCCCAGGGCAGGTCAATTGGGACGCTCTGGCTAGCCAGTCACATGTTTCCCTGCTAGAAGTTCCCCCTTTAACAAAGAATACGCCCACCCCCAACAGGATAGGACCAAAGACCAGCTGATGGCACACCACTTGGTGAGCTCCCAAGCCCCCTTATAGAAGGAGAACATAGAACACTAAAGCTTCTATGACAAATGAGAAGTATTATTTTTCAAGCTCTAGATTTGGAGCTGTTGTTACATTTTAATAATCTTCAGCAGTCTGGACACCTGTCTTATTTGAAATATCAAAATTTGATGATTTTTTAGAGCAAAAGAGCCAAAAGGTACACTGTTCAGAGAAAAATGAATAATTTTTCTCTCCCTTCGCATATACTTATCATCCTTCCCTCTTTTTCTTTTGTTTGCTAAAAAAATTCTATCAGTCAAACCCATACAGAGTTATCCCTATGCTGCAGCTAACTATACAAAAATATGCCAAGATGTTAATGGCCCCTACCAAAGACATTAAGAGAGGCTGTGAGGGTTAACAGGAAATGAATTCACAGTGCTGGGGGCCTTTAACAATGAACAGCTGGTCATCTTTATTCATTTAAAACTGAACAAACTCTTCCCTTGTTGTAAGACAGATCAAAGAGTGGGCAGTAGGGCAGGGCAGAAAACATGAGCCTGGAGAGAAGGCAGGGGCCCTGGACTTCAATCCAGATCTTCACTAGCCATATAACACTGAGTAAGCTGCCCAGCTTCTCTGGGTCTCAGTCTCTTCACGAGACTTTCAGCAGGTAGAACTATCAAAATCTTTTCTATCCCTTACATTTAAGGACAGGCAGCTGTACTGAGGGGAGAAGAAATGAAAGGTGTTGGTGGTAAAAAAACGACTGACATATGTAATGCTATCCTGGGTTTACAAATAGCTTGGCTTTGTGCTGCATTCACCTTATCAGCCTAGATTGGGGAAGGGGGTTGGTGTAGGAGGACTGGTGGGTAGGAATCACAGCCACCTACAGTGAAATTAAACTCTGTTCCCAAATGAGTTCTGCTGAAGTGTGATTTATCCAGAGTGTTAAACAACTACCAGCAGTATGAAACCATGTTACTGAAATTGTGTTATTGCACAAACTTAACTCTTCCTCAAATGTGATTTGCAGAGAGGATGCAAAGCTGCGAATTCTGTGTCTCTGGCCATCTGTCCTATCCCAGTTCCTGAAGAGGCGTGGGGGGAGAGTGTGAAAAGCCACAGGTGCCATGTATATTCAGCCACCAATGTCACATATCCATCAAGGAGCCTGGCATTTGCTGGGGATAAGTGTTCAGCTCACCATGCAAATAGGCTCACAAATCCATTTGGCCCCAAACATTCTCTGAGCCTTCCTCTGTGCCAGGCACGTGGCTGCAGGGACACCACAGAATGTCACTGCCAGTTTCTCCTCTGGGCTAGTAAGGGACCACTGGCTAAAAAGGCAATACAGAGAGGGCTACAGGCACTCATAGCTGCCTGGATGACTTGCATAAGGCCCTTAACCAGGATCAGTTTTCCTATCTATTAAGTATAAACAACATCGCATATGCCTCATGTGATTGAGGAAATAAAAGGATGTAAAAAAAATATGAAAAGTATATAGAGCCTTGCAGAACAAATGCTATGATTACCACCAACACTGTGACACTCTTGGACCAAGCACTAGAAGCTGAAAATAATCAACTACCAATAAAGTCAAAGTCAGCCTTAACAGAGATTAGCAGAGCCTTGTCCTTGGGAGCAGAGGTCTTCTGTCCTCTGCCTTTACTGCCATCTCGAGGCTTGGTCAGTCAACTAAATTTTACCAAACCAGATGCCAGGGAACATACTAGCACTGGAGATAAGGATGAATAAGATCCAGTCCCAGACTTCACCAAGTCCAGTCTAAGAGGACAGAATCGCACAAACAACTGAACTATGGCGGGATATGTACAGAGTACTCTAAACAGTGGAGCAGATGACCACTACACGGAGCACGGGAGAGGAGAGGTCTGTGACGGACTTGCAGAAGGTGTGATGCAAGGATTTCAACATGCATTGAGGGTGATAAAGAGAATCCCCAACAGAAGGCACAGTTTGAGCAGAGGCCAGGACTCATTGGGAAGAAATGCGGATGAACCATGAAGGAAGAGCTGACTCCCAACATCTGGCTAGAGCCACAGGAAGAGAGTGTTACCATCCCTTTATGTCAATACCCCTCCTTATTCCTGCGCGCGCGCGCACACGCACACACGCACACACACACACACCCCAGGAAATCCTCTTTAAACTCTTGGAAAAGAAAGCTGAGCTTCCTGGGGGTGCTTGTTAGGCAGATGGCAGTCCTAGAGAAGCTGGGAGGAGTCTATATTGGGATGTACTATGTGACAGTTGTTTCCTAAGCACCTTTTGCAGCCTCCTGTTCACTGAAAATAATTCTTTTGCTTCCTGCACATCCCCAAAAATTTCAAGTATGCCCGGCATCGCTGTCTCTATTCTAATTCTACGTAGATAAAGAACAGTCGATGAGCACCATCATTAGAAGTTCTTCGGGATGTAAGAATTTTCTCTCTTTCTCACCTGATAGAGAATAAGGCACCCTGGGCTGGGAATCTTGTTCTGGTCTTTACCACTAGTCCTGTTAATCATAAAAACAGTTTACACATGTGGAGTGTCTATTAATCCTTTTTGCTGAGCAGGTGTTATTATGCCCATTTTATAAATTTGGAAACAGACCAAACATGTGAAAGAACTTGCACAAGACCATTCAAATAGTAAGAGACAGGGTCAGGAATCAAACCCGGCTGTTGGCTCTAAAGCTTTTCTGCTGTGTCACACTGTCTCCGGGCTATGCTTACTCAAAAGTCACACTCACAATTCAAAATAGAACCTGCTGTGTGATAAGGCCAACTTCTTTTAACCCTTCTTTGTAGTTCTGGATTCTTTTATCTGCCAAAAGATAGGACTTCAGCAAAGATCTCCAAGATTCCTTTCAGCAATAAAATTTAATCCACTTAGTATCTTAGAGTTTGAATGTGTGCTCAGTGGTATCCTACATGATCATGTGGAGTTCATTATATAAACCCTGAAAGGTAGCAAGGCATTACCATCACCCTTACTGTGCAGAGCAGCAGCAGGCATAGAGTGGTCATTCGGAGAGTTAAGTTTTACCAGAGAAGGAGATCAGATCACACACTTTGCCTCTACACAAGGCACTGTTATTCAAAAGCACTGCAGCCTGAAAATTCTGAAGCCAGCAGACTTTCAGAGAGGATGGTCTCTGGATTCAAATAAAACACTTGGGGAGGCAGAAATATGCATTCAAAATCTGATTGGGAAGCTGGGCTCTTCAAATATATTGCTAGCAAATAACTCTGAGAGGTGAACAGTATGTCCTCCTCAGACCACCCTGCCTCTGGGCCTGTTCACCCCAAAACTCTCATTAGCCTATTCCCAACTTTCTAGAAATTAGACCCTACTCTACAAATAATAAAGGGAGTTGACTGGGTGCTCTGATCCACCCCCCCACCACATAATCTCAGGAAGTTAGAAAGACCAGATGTCAGAGGCCCCTTCGTTTCCCTCCAGCTGTCCCCACCACCTTTAAAGACTTCGCCACCTCTGCATTTGCTTCCTCAGGGAAAACAGGAACTTTCCTGGATACCTTGCCATCATTCTAATTTCTCTGTTTTTAATCTCTCTGAGCATACTCATGCACATGACTATCATTTTTTTTAGGAAAAGCCCTCAAAACTTTTATTGAATTTGGGGGCTAAATAGGTAAATACATGGGTGGCAAATACTAACAATAAAATTTAGACAAGAATTTAAGAAATTCAACTTGTCCATAATACTGGCATCTTGTTCAATTTTCAGTAAAAGTACTTTTTGTCCATCTCTCAGCTCAGTGCTGGTATATATTAGGTATATACTAAATATCAGGTAAATGAATGTTAATATATCTTAATCTTAACACACAAATTGGAAACCTTTTGTTGTAATTTTGGTCATAATCTAAATCTATTTGACCTCAACACAAACGCCATTCGAATCAATAGCAAATAACAAGCAGCTGCTTGCATTCAAAATATATATACTTGTCATTTGACCTGTTTTGAAGTTGTCTTGTTTGGAAGACAAATGGTTAGCAGCTGCCAGTTCAATTACAAACTGCTTAGTAGGAAGGCAGAGAAAGAACCAGCGGAAATCAAAGTGCTATTTCATACATTAAGCCTGGAATTCCTTTCCAACAAACATCTTTTATTTCCTTAGGGGAAACTAATTTAGACATGCCCTTTGAACTTGGGAAAACACAGGGCTGTACTTTGGGAGAAAGAATCTAGTATGAAAGTCAGGCAAAGCTAGAACAGTAGAGGAGTCATTACTTTTGCCTATCTCCATTCTGTTAATTTTTCCTTGAGAGTGTGGAGCAAGGGAAAAGCCACCAGTCCAAAGACCTGGATTATTTAGATGTATGACAATGAATCAGTTACTCCCTGCCTTTGTTACTTTCTTCTCCGCAAAATAAAGAAGCAAAAATCAAATAAAAGGGTAAAATTGTATGACCTCTAGGTGCAAACAGAATTTCCTGAAATGATAAAAATGTTCTAATTTGTGCTCTGCAATACAGTAGACACTAGCCACATGTGGCTGGACCACTGGGCCTCCGAAGTGTGCCAGTGGAACTTAGGAACTGATTTTTAAACTTATTTAATTTTAATTAATTTAAACTTAAATAGCTACATATGGCTAGTGGCTACAGTTTTGCAGAGTGAAGCTCTAAAAAGACCTCAACATTTTACACAATATTTGGAATGGCAATCTTTGGAAGGTGTGTGGGAAAAGCATGGGTGTTCTAAACTTAGTTCCACCACTTACTAGTTGTACGACCTGTGCAAATTACTTAACTTCCCTGAACTTCATTTTTCTTATTTGTACAAGAGAATATTATGACTTTTCTTGCAGAATTTTGGTGCAAATTCAAGGTAATGAAGGTAAATAAACCAGACAGGTCCTCTATAATGGTAGTTATTTTTCCAGTTATGATGTCCTTTAGTGATAAAAGTTTCACGTCTTCTGACTTCATCCTACTGTTCCTTCCTGATCTAGGACCCATACTTAATTATTACCCCACAGATCAACAGCTATAGTTAATATGGTTACTGAGGCAGTCACAGATGCACTCCTTTGTCTTTTAAGAAAGCAACTTGCTCAGGAATTGTTCCAGGTTCTCAGCTGTAGGCAAGCCTTCTGTAACCCAAGTCCTCTGTGCCTCCGGAACTGCTAATTTCCGCTTACCCTGTGTCCCCTCCACCTTAAACCAGCATTCAGGAATTCACAAAACTCCTCCCTGTGACTACCTATCAAGCTGAGACTGTTCAATGCAACTAAAACATCTGTTGGTGGTTTCTGGTACTTTCCTTTAACTCTCCCCTTGACTTCCCCTAGTAAACATTTTATAGCTTTTTTTTTTTTTAATTTAGAAATGCTTATGACTTTTTTTTTTTTTTTTAGTAATTGCTCAGTGATTTAGAATACTCAGAAATAGAAATGTAGCAAGCAACATTTATGGCTAACCCAGCATTAGTTTAGTTACCAAAATAAAACAAGGCAAAGGAGACTGTCTGTGTTCCAGTAAAATAATAAGTGTTGCAACCTTAAATTAAGATAATGTGTTAAAATCTTGTTCCAAATGTTCTACAGGTCCTTCCTTTGGTAAGTGGAACCTTTCCACAGTTCCAATGACCAAGTTTATCAGTGAACACAAATGAATGACTAAGGTAAGCAGAATAAATTTTCTATTAATAATTGTTGGAATGTTAAGCTGCTTATTTCCCCACAATTCCAGACTCAGAGGGGAAGAGAGGAGAGGGAAGAAGAAAACTGAAATACAGACTGGCATTTTGGTAGGATTTCAATCTGGATTTGAGTAAGCCATTAGACAAAAAAAGGTTCACAGCTTGAAACTCATGTTAATTTCTGAGGCCTCTCTCAACAAGGACATTCTTGAAGGATTGTTTCCTGAAGGATGATTTAACATCATATAGGGCAAATAATTTTGACCCTGGACTCCTAAATGTGGCGACAGTCTTATCTAATTTTTTAAAACTAACCTGGATATGTAAGTTATAACTCAATAGAGAAGGACAAATACTTAACCTGAATCCAGACAAACCTGTGAATATGGCAATATGGTTAGCTAATAGCCATGTCTTCTTACAGCTCCCCAAATTTCAAGATTTAACCTGAATCTAGAACCAATGTGGATCATTCACTCAATTGTTCCACTAAGTCTGAAAAGTAAATGCACTTAACAGTATTCAAGATTCTGAACCTTTCTTGGTAACAGTTAAACTCAAAATAGGTCAATTCCAGAAAGGCATTCATTTCAAGGGGACTTTTGTCTGTGGTTATTTTGAAAACCACTGCCTTTAAAGCTGACATTATGAAGCTTAAAAATAGGCCCTCCTACTAAGGATCCTAGACTAAAATATCCTTTCCTCCCATTTCCTTATTCCCTTTTCCCCTCAAACACCTAAAAGAGTGGTAATATAGAGGGGTATCTTCTCCAGTTTCAGATTGTTACTTGAAAAGAGGTTTTTTAAAAAAAAATTTAGATTAGGTAAAGTTACCAAAATCCAAGGTTGGGTAAACCTGGAAAATTTTCAAAGCAATTAGGTGTCTCAAATGAAAACATACAACATATACACCATAAGAAAATGAGTTCAATCACTTCTTTCCATGCCGGCTGAGTGAATTCCCAGTATGATTTTCACTTCTCTGCGACTGGTTTCCTCCTCAAACGAAGGTACCAGGCTAAAGGATCTGTAAGGTCGCAATCAGTCTTAAGAGACTCTACTTCTTTAAAGCTGAGCAGCTGCTTCCTAATTTCATGGCCCCTTGGAAAGAGCATAAAAGTCCCTGGCCCAGAAGGTGCTTGGGAAGCCTAGTTATACGTAGTTATACATAATAGTGATCCCTTGGGACACAACAACTGCTATTGAGAGTAATAAAAGATGAGATGGCTATAAAATATAATAAGTGTTGAGAGGAAAAAATTTGTTTGGCAGTTGACAGTAGTATTCAACCAAAACATTACTAGACATAATAAGTTAATTTAACAAAGCTGTAGGATATAAACAATTTATACAAATCAAACCATAAGCAAGATGGGAAATAAAAATTTAAAAATGTTAAATGTTCAATAACAACAGCATCGAAATGTTAAGTATTTGAAATATTAACTCAGGACGCAAGAGATTTATTCAGCAGAAAGTATAATACTATTAACCACAGATTAAGAAGGAAACCAATAGAAAGATATACCATGAAAAAATTTTAAGTTTTCTTTAAATTTATCAAATTAAAATTTTAGAAATAGAATGAAATACCATGAAGGCTAAATAAAAGTAAACCTGAAAATACAACAGATGAATAAATAAATCACATTCAATAAACTCCATAAAATACTAGAACTCACTGTGGAAAAAAATTAACTTAGACCCATAATTCACACCAAACACATTAATTCCAGAGGGGACAAAGAGTTAACCATACAAGGCAGAGAAAAGGCTAGAAGAAAATGAAGCTATATTCTCCCACAATTTGTGAAGAGATGGCAGATGTCTATTATAAATACTAAAGAAAAGTAAGCTATCCCATACAAAAGACATACTTTCAAAGATTAAAAAAAAATACACATATTCTTTCTTAATAAAATATAAAAGGAACACATCAAATGGGACAATGTAGTAAACATGTAATTTATAAAACTTTAAAATACAAAGCATACTGATCCATCGCTTCAATAAGGCAGAGACAAGTGTAGGGGTAAAAGATCAACAAAAAATTAAGTAAAATACAAAATATATAAAAACTATTCAGACATATCTTAAAAAATGGTCAGAAGGAAAGAAAAATTCTGCATGCAATCCTTCAAAATGGCCAGCTAGCACCAAAAAATCATCCCACCTACCTCTCCAGCTTCATCTCCTGCGACCTATACTGATGCACCTAGCACACAAAACTACTTGCCGTCTCCTCCACGCATCCCAAGCTTTCCCACTTGTGTGAAGTGGCTCCTCTTGAGCTCTCTTCCTGCTCCCCCGCCCTATTCCCATGGAAATCCTAACCATCCTTCAAGACCCAGCTCAAATGTCATCTCCATGAAGGCTCTCCTAATCTTCCCCATTGGATGTAAATCTTCCTCCTCTCAATGAGCTCCAATAGTATTTTCTTTGTACCTCTCTTTTAGGGCACTTTTCTTCCTCTGCAGCCATCTGTTTGCTTCTTTTGCACCTGCAGCCTCTTCCTCCTATGAGATTTAAAAATTCTCCGAGGCAAAGACAGCTTTACTTATCTACCTACAGCTTCAGCAAAGTGAATTCCATTCAGGAAGCAGTCAATAAATATTAAACCGAACTGATGAAATACAGAAAAATAATTCCATTTCAAATATGCAGCCTGGCTAACAATTAAAGTGAAGAAGATTTACTTTTAAAGGAGCCCTGTACTGCCTATTAAGCTATCAAAAAATCACTAAACTTAAAAGAAAAAAAACTTCCTGAAACTGGAGGAAATAGTTGAAATACATGTTGTAAATTAGTTTTGTCTTTTTTTAGAACATATTCTGTTAATGTGTCACAACAGCGGTAATAAGGTTCATTGCTTCTGATTTTGCATATGAATTAATCTAAAAGCAGAACAAATTGGTTTAGAACATTTATAAGAATACCAACAAAAAATGAAAATCTAGAAGCCACCTAAATAATTAACAGTGTCATTTGTGAAGTCAGATCTTAATCAAATTCTACTCTTTAGCCAAAAATAAACAACAAGCAAGAGGATTATGTCCCTGTGTAAAAACTGGGGGGAAAAAAGACTCATAAACTGATCACAACTATCTAAATATGTATATAACAGAAAAAACAAAAGTTAAACTGGAAAACTTAGTGTCAGCCAATTCTTTCTTTAAAAGGTCTTTATACATTCAAATTTTTTTGAAAGTTGTACGTAAGCAAGCAAATATTCAAAAAAGGGGTGAGAGGAAAAGAGGTCACTCTTTCCATGTCTACTTTTTTTCACCTCCACTGTAACCTCTTAATCTGACTCCCTTGCTGACATCAAAGCAGGATGCCCCTGGGAGCTACACCAAGAAATCCGCAGCAGGATCAGCGTTTTTAGCAGTCAATCCTGCACCAAAATTCAGAGAACACCTTCTATCTTAAAACAAAACACCATTCATTCTGGGAGGTATTAACTTGCAAACAGGTATGTGAGCCTCCAAACAGTTCTACTGGCTTTCATACAACAGAACCAAGACATGGGACACGAAGTAAAACTATAATCAAATGTCAGCAAGAGACCAGGAAGATTTTTCAAAATTGGCAGCTTCTGGAAGGGAACAACAGAAACAAAATTGGGACCCTAAACTTTCCTCTTAGTCTCACCTGATCGTCTTCCCAGCCTGTGGGTTCTCTGGATTTGTTTTCTCAACATATCAGAAAGATTCACCATTGCTTGACCTGTATGTACTTCCTGTGGATATGCTGGAAATAACTACCAATCATAGAGGAAAGCTAGGAAGGAGTTTTTTTGTTGGTTGGTTTGTTTAAACATTATTTTGGCTTTGTCCACTCTACCAAAAATTGTTTACTTGGTATTAACAGTGTTATAATACCCAGGGGTTCAAAAAGGTATGGTTTCTAATAATCAAGTTAAGAAAATAAAGACATAAAAGGAACACTTAGTGGATAGAAAAAGCATTATAATTAAAAAAATGATATTGCATTTAAATGTGGTGTTTATTATACTATATAGGCCAGAAGTTCAAAAAGGGAGAGAGAAATGTGAGTTAACATTAAAAAAGGGCATAAGACTTAGGTAAATTTTGTTCTTTGGTTACTTCTAAAAATGTATTATGAATTTTTCCAAATGTACAGAAAAATAAAAAGACTAAAACAGTGACACTCATAGGCTAAAACATTTGTCCCATTTGCTTTATCCATTATGTGTGTATGTGTATTTTTTTCCTGAACTATTTCAAATAAGTTTCATGTATCATCTATGAATCACAACACTTTCCTACATAATCATAATACTATTATTACATCTAAAAACAGTAACTATTCAAATTTCCCTAATTGTCCCAAGAATGAATTTTATCACTACTTCATTTTTTGATTCAGTACCCAATCAAGGTTCATGCATTCTATTTAGGTGGCATGTTCCTTAGTCTCTTATTCTAGAACAGCACCATTTACCCACTCTGCCCCTCTGTTCCATGCAACATTGACTTTTTAAAGAAATCCTACATCCAGGATTTCTCTGCTTGTTTCCTCCTGATGTCATTTAACTTGTTCCCTGTCTCTGTATTTACTGTAAACAGGAAATTAGGTCTCAAGCCTTGATTAGATGCAGGCTTGAGTTAGATTTTAAAGGATGGGCCACACATACAAGGTCCAAATCAACATGATTTATCAACATTTACGATTTAGTATTAAGATCAAAGGATAACAGTCAGCTTTCTGAGAAATTACAGGTGTTATCTTTAACACTTCCTATTTGCATTTCAGTAACCATAAAGTGCTTTCACACATTATTTCCGGTGACATTCACCTGCCCTCCTTACCTCATAAGTTTGTTATATTATCATCCTTACTTTACTAATGAAGAAAACCACGTCTTAGTGACATTAAATGGCATACCCAAGATGAGCAATTAAAATGTGGTGTAACTAAGTCTCAAACTCAGATCCTAGAATAGCATGGAGTTAAGCATGGTGGCAAGCACAAAACAAAATCACAAAGGAAAGCAGAGGATGGAATTCCAGACAAAGGAAACCATGTGAGCAAGACTAGACAGAGGTAAGAAGCAGTATGCTGGGGCAAAGGGGAGGAGAGTAAAGGGATGAATCAGTCTGGACCACAGCATGTGAACTGGGAAATTGAAAAACCAAACTAGATGGGTAAGGCAGGGCCAACAGCTGCTCTAGTGAAGTATCCTCTCCCTTTCAAAGATGCATAAATAGGAAAAAGTAGAATTTTGTAAGTGTTTATGTTCAAATAAGAGTCCCACACATCTCCTTGCCATGAGCTAAGTCATCTTGATGAATCTTTTGCCATTTCTGTGTCTGCTGCAACAATAGCAGAGACCTTCCCAAGGACACGGACTTCAGCTGGCCTTACTTTTCGCTGGAAGCTGTTCTCCAAAGTCAGTATCAGTGTCACTGCAGCAACAAAGCAGTAGAAGCATCCAAGTTCAAAACTACAAAAATCAGTTACAACCACTTCAAAAGCTCCTAGTTATCATGGTGCACATCCCTGAAAAGGCCATAAGAAACCCCCAAAAGGGACATCACCCTGTCTCAACCTTTCTGTTCCCTTCCTTAAGGGCCTTCACACTTTAACAAATGTGTGTCCCTTACACACCAGCACTGCTGATGCTATAAACTATGCTCTGAATGCAAACACTAAGTCTGAGTGTTTCCGGATTACCTTGAAACAATTCAAAACCCAAAATCTATGGATGCTGCCAAAGCCACCCTCCCTTTTAATTCAGCACCTTACGACCTTCAAAGCACTTATTTAATCTTCACAATACTCCTTCAAGGGAAGAACAATTCGATCATTTAATCAACGGGTATCTACTGAGTACCTACTACCAGGGGCCAGATACTGTTCTAAGCCCTGAGCAAGTAATAAAGCCCCCCACCTTCATGAAGCTTACATTTTGGTGAGTGGGAGGGGTACATAAATACTTGTACACAATGCAATGTCAATTACTGGTAAGTGCTATGAAGAAAAACAGAGCAAAACAAAGTAGAGAATGACAGGGAGTGCTATATTAAATTGTGATCAGGATGTCCTCTGTGTGGAGACATTTGAGCAGAGGTCTGAAAGAACTGAGGAAGGAAGTTACGTAAGGAAGTTATGTGGGTATCTGGGAGAATAACATTCCAGGCAGAGGGCGCTGAGACAGGAATGGGCCAATCCTACTTCAGAACAGCACAGAGAACAGTATGGCTAGAGTGCATGAGTGAAGGGGACGGTGGAAGAAAACAGAGGACCTGATAAGGTAGGCTCTTGTAAGCCATTATGGTAAAAATTTTGTAAACTATTATTTCCACTTTATGGACAAGGAAACTAAAAGTCAGAAAGTACAAAGGACTTGCCTAAGGTCAAAGAAACAGTGAGGTCTTGATAAGTTACATGCTGTTACTGCAATTTCTACTCAGGATTCATGCTTATCCTCACAGAAGTTATAAGTGCTCTTTAAAAAACAAAGAGATTAAGTATTGCCTCATCTTGGAAGGAGAGGCAAAGTATCGTAAGATCCAGCAGTCCCAAATATGAGACATTCCACAGGGAACTCTCACAACGGTCCAAAAGGAGCTACGTACAAAGATGGTCATGGCTGCACTGTTTGAGGCAGCAAGGGGCTGGAAACAACAAAGTGGTCTCATTCTAGGGAAATAATAAGTAAAATGTGGTACATGCACATGATTAACTGCTCTGCAACAGAGAATTAACTAGATACACATGTAGCATCATAAACAGAGCTCAGAAACATGCTGTGTATGTTTTTTTTTTTAAGGATAAGAAACTGAAATAAAAGTTTGGGGTGGTCACTGCTGCTGTTCAAACACTCTGATTCTCTTACAAGACTCCCACCCCCTGTGAAGATCAGTGTGGCCATGTGATATGCTTTGGCAAATGAAATGAGAGCAAAAGTGATGCATGTTACTTGTGGACAGAAACTTTAACAACCAAAATGTAGTTCACAAGATTTCCTTCTCACATAATCACATTTCAGAGATGGTGTGTACATCAGCCTGACCCCTGATGGAATCCAATCGACAGTTCCCCAACAACCTGCAAGTGTGTTAAAACTAATAAGATTTTGTGGTTTTTCCCTTAACATAGCCTAGTCTATCCTGACTAATACATATGTATAGACAATAGCATTTTTAATAAAACCTGAATATACTTAAGGAGTACATACAACATGATGATGCATACACCGTGGAGTAATTACTACAGTCAAACTAACATATCCATCTCCCCACATAGTTACCTTTTTTTTAGAGGGGTATCTCTCTGCAACTATTTAGCTCTTGTTGGGTACCTGGTGCCATACTAGACTCATTTAATCTTTACAACAATCCTGGGAAGTAGTTAATAGCTCCATCTGACAGTTAAGCAAACAGGCTCAGAGAGGTAGACTAACTTGCTTAAGGTCGCAGCTAAGCAGGTGGCAGAGCCAGTATTTAAATCTAGTTCTGTGTAATGCCTAGTCCGTGGTCTTTCTTGTCTTCAGTCTCTTTTCCAATGCCATGGCTTTTTCAGGCTGTACTAGAGACAGGAATAAGGTGGGTGAGCTTCTTATGCCTTTATTATTTAAACTATGTAGAACTGAGGGAAGTGATTTAATTTTCATTTCCTGGATATGGTGGGGGGACACTGACATGAGTCTAACTTGTATTGAATTTTCTTAAAAGTTTCAGCCTCTGCCCTGATTCTGTATTCTAACCCTACACCTCTTCTACCCCTTTCTCTCTGTGGTCCTTTGGAGTGTAGTTAGATCTGATTGGTCTATTTAATACTGTTTGCTAAATTCTATGGACTTGGTTCATCCCCACGGTCTTGAAAACAGAAGGTGGGATGACTCTTACCAATTTTATAGCTGGAAAAGCAGAATACTGTTCTTCAAGCTTTCTGTCTTCACTCAGTCCTCAGAGCAGCCTTGCAAAGTAGCTACTAGTATAGCTGGTAAGTTTACACAGGAAGCAGCTGGGATGTGAAGGGTCACCAGCCAGTAAATGGTGGAGGTGGTTAGAAGTGGGATTCCAACCTGCATAGCCAAGCTCCATAACGCCCTCTCTTACTTCCGTGCTGTAGAGCCTGGGCCTTGAGTTACCGTTTTGTGTGCGTGTGCAGTAAGAGAACTTAAAATCTATTGTCTTAGCAAATTTCAAGTATTCAATATAGTGTTATTAACTACAGTCATCATGCTATCCATCAGATTTCTAGACTTATTCATTCTACATACCTGCAACTCTGTATCCTTGGACCAACACCTCTCCACTTCCCCTACCTCCCCACCCCTGATAACCATCTATGTCTGGCTTATTTCACTTAGCATAATGTCCTCCAGGTCCATCCATGTTGTAGCAAATGGCAGGACCTCTTTTTTTAAGGCTGAATAACAGCACAATAGCATTCAGCATTCTAAGCACGGAAACACTCAAAACAATACTGTCTACCTCCCAAAGGTACACATATATCCAACAAATGGGTGGAATAAGACCACATATTGAATAACTTAAGAGTGGATGAGCGATGTCTATGAAAGAAGAGAAAATGGGGGTGAGGGAATAGAATGAGAGAAAATAAAAGAAAAAATGAAAAGATATAAAAAGGTTTGTTAAACACATTATACAAATATTAGAAATTTCATTCATTCACCAATTCACTCAACAAACATTTGTACACTTATTATGTGCCAGGTACTATATTCTAGGTACTACTTACAGAGCAGTGAATCAAAAAAAGGCAGCCCTATGTTTAGTTTATAGCGTGCAGAAGAGAGATTGATTTAAAATACCCTAGTAAAAAATTACAGACAGTGAATGAATGTAATTAAAAAATGATGTAGCATGAAAAAGAGGGGCCTACTTTAGATAAGGTAGTCTGTGAAGATCTCTGAGAAAATTACATTTAAGCAGAAAGGTGAAGATTGTTTCCTTCCTAGCTTGGGAAGAGGAAGGGATGATTCAGTCTAGGCAGAAGAAACAGTATGTGCAAGAGCCTGATGGGAGTCTGATCTATCCCATTGAGGAAGTGAAAGAAGACCAATGTGGCAGAAGAAAGGAGCAGCAGGAAATGAGATCAAAGGGGGGAAGGGAGCGCAGTGGGCAGATCACTTAGCCCCACAGCCCAATTTTGGATTTCATTCTAACTGCAATGGAACCATGAAAACATTTTAAACAGGGGGATTTGGTATTATTTCCAATTTATTTCATTCTAACACTTAGCACCCTTGCAATATGATCCTATGCTTTTTGCAAACCTTGCAAAAGAAGTATTTTTGCATTCATTTTCTTTAAGAACTTCCCAGGCCTTGTATAAGCTTCAGGTCCCATATAACCCAGCTCTATCTGATCAGGGTAAACGTTAAAAGTAAATCCCAAGATGTCAGGGAGCCACAAAGGAAAAACAATCTTGACAATTTAGTACCAAAAGTTTTTTATTTTCAATGGTTTTTTTTTTTTCTTTTGTTTACATTCTATGATAATGTTCAGAATTGTGCCCTGGTCTAATCACAGAAATCATGAGAACAGTAGCTTTGCTTGAGAAACACTCTCGAAGGTGAAAGATGAAGATGTGCACAGCTTTCTCCCATTAGTGCCAGGAAATGTAGTGGAACAGTCCCTGTTTGTCTCAGGCAGCCTACACAAAGATGCCTCCTATTGTAATACAGCAATGAGTCATGGAGGTAGATGCAGATGGCACAGAAAACTAAGCAAAGGAGAGTCATTTATCCAGAAGCAAAGGCAACTATACACACATATCCACTACCAGGAATGAAAATTACTTTCCAGTTTCCTTCAGCCTTCTCAATATCAACCCAGTAACAAAGGCGCTAACATTTATGGAAGATATACTATGTATCCAATCTTTTAATCTTCAATTATTTAATCTACACAACTACCCTAAGTCATTTCTATCATTAGCCCCATTTTCACAGATGAAAAACTAAACCTAAGCCTTAGAGACTAAAAGATTTGTCCTAAGTCACAAAACCACAACAGAGCCAAGCTTCAAACTTAGCCTGACTCGAGTCTCACCTCTTAACTACTATTTAGAATCTTCCAGTCCCACCCAAATTTTTCTGCCAACTCCACAGTAGTTTCTTCTTTTCCTCCCTGTGCTGTTTTCTGTTAATGAAATTTATCCCCTTTGCAAGAATACAGCTATGGTGTTACAATTAACAACAGAAGACAATGGGTACTTCCACTTAGTACCTAAATCAAATAGGAGCAGCATGATCGGCCACAAAATTCAGCCAGAATCCACTGTGGTCAAAACAAAAGGTCACAAATTTGTCCCCAAAACACTGACAGTTACTAAGGAATCCCCCGTCTCTGGGAGTTTTCAGTCTATTTTAAGGGGATAAAAATCTGTACACTAAAACTGAATATCTGCAAAGCAATTCACTGACCTGTACAAGTCAATATGCAAAACACACTACAATACTGAAGAGGGTTTGTTGGGAGCAGGTGTGAAGAACCTGGGCTGAGCTTGCACCACAGGTCCACCACTGGCCTTATGATCATTACAGGGATGGAGAGTCACCAAGCCAACAGGTCCCTGGGCTATTAAAATCTAGAGAAAGAAAGGAAGGTTAAAGAAATCACCAAAAGGCAAAAGATCCAGACCTACTCTATTCATCAACTAGCTTGCTAAAGTCTCTAGTGTGCAGATAAAAGAGCCAAATTTTTTCTAGTTATTTCTTCAACTAGCAGGGTCTGTCCGTCTCTGTCTCTCTCTCACACACACACACACAGTTGTTCTTGTCCCTCACCCAAGACCCAAGAGTTAGAGACCAGAAACTCCCATGAAACAATCTCATTATTTATGAAATAAAGTGCTGGTTCATGAGCAACACTGGAAGTTGCAAAGATGGAGCACCTAGTTTCCATTGCCATGGTGTTCATGTCTCAGGAGTTTGGGCTTATGGCAATTAAGGAAAGCCAGGAGAGTCATTAGTGAGGAGTGATATGTTGAATGAATGAAGTCGGATAAAGAGGAAAGCCGCTCCCTGTCAGACCAGTCTCCAGGAAGAAGGGCAAGGACCCGGAGTCTCAAAGACAGAAGAGCCACGGGGATGTCTGTGTACACACGCCCCCGCTGGCCAGGCAGCGGGCCGGCACCAAGGCACTCCCCGCCCACAGGTGTCAGGCACCAAGGTGAGGATGCTGCTAGCTGGTCCCAGCTCCACTCCATATACCCTGAAAGAGACTCAATCTTAATTCTTTCCAAAACATTTGTTCCCTTCTTCCCTTACAGGCCAGAATCCCAGAGGATCGCATTTAGAAAACAGCTACGGAGGGGCGGTGGATGAACCAATTTTTTTATTTTCTTATGACCAGAGAAGACTTGAAAGGGTCGGGAAAGGGGTAAAAATGAGACTCGCTGGTCCACTGAACTGGTGTGAGTCAGGAGCACAATCAGTGCTTAGTCACCGATACCTCGGCGGCCAGGAGTTCCTCGCTCCTGCTAGTCCGAGACGTACGTGACGAACTCGAGCGCAGCTCGGCGCGCGGCGCACACACGACTCTGCTCCTGCACCCCCACGGGGGCCTCCCCAGCCCCGCCAGGCGCTCGCCTCCCACCCTATACTTACTCCGCCGAGCTGGTCCCGTTAACCGCGGAGCCATCTGGGGCTGGATTCAGCTGGATGGGCGTCGGCTTCTTCTTGGGCATTTTGACCGGGTAAAGGCGCTACCAACTCCGAGAGAAAGGCGACCCCTCTTGCTTCCTCCCTCTGCGCTGTCCCGCGCAAGCTGCGCGGGACCAATTCGGAGCCAGGGGCCTGAGGACTGCTTTGGGGAGGGAGGGTCACGCACCGCGCGGTCTCGTCAGCGCCGAGAGGCCGGTGGCAGTCTCACGGGACCCCCGCCCTACTCACCCAGGGCTCGGCTAGGCGCGCAGAGAACCGAAGGGCTACCCCGCCGGCGCAGTTCGGCAGCCGGGGGTTCCCTCCGTCTCTCCCTTAGCCAACCCGTCTCTTGGGCTCGAGCGGCTCCGCGGGGCGCGCACCAGAGCCCTGCTCCAACCACAGCCCGGGAAAGTACTGCCGTTGCCGTCGCCGCGCTCCTAGCCGATCCGCGCAGCCGTCCCAGGGAGGGACTGGAGGGCGGGGGAGGGGCGAGGAAGGGGAAAGCCTCGCCCCCCCCATCCGGGCTGCTGCCTTTTCGACACACCCACTCGGCTCCGCCCCATTGCCTCTTTGACAGCCAATAGGAGAGGACGGAAGGTGACGCGGAAATACGTCATGGGGGCGGTACGCTGTCTTGGGGGCGGAGTCGGGCGCGGGCCTCACAGCTTCCGCAGTGCCCTCTGCTGGCTGGAGGCACTTCCCAGGTGGACTCAGCAGGAAGGGAGGTACGTGCGTCCTGGTTCCTGCAGGTAGCGATGAGGTGAGCTTGTACTGCCTGGCTGCCTGGTGCCAGGTGCCGTGCTGCTTCGTCCTCTGTGGTGACTGGAACCCTCTGGGCTGAATTACATTGACAGAGATGAGATGACAAAATAAAATAAATAAAGAAAAGGACCCCTTCTCACGTCCAGAGGAGAGGCAGAGTGTGGGAATAGAAAACTAGTTAAGAGTCCAGACTAACAAACTGGCAAATAGGTATACAGATTAGATGGATAGATAGATAGATAGATAGATAGATAGATAGATAGATAGATAGATAGATAGATAGATAGATAGATAGATAGATAGATAATACTATTGATCTACTGTCAAGGGTACAGGGAGATGGGTTCTTAGTGTTGATGCGATTGTAAATCAGGGCAACCTTTTTTGAGAGCAGATTAGTAATGCTTTTTAAAACCTTAAATAAAACATTTCCACCCAATAACTCTGCCTCTACAAAACTTGAAGAATTAAAATGTGAATAAAGAGTTTTAAATAAGAGGTACAATGCCTGTTCAAAAATGCACATTCAGTCTTCCTCATCTCCTTTGCTGTTCCGAAAATTTCGCGTCCTAAAGGCATTAGGTAGCCCTACACTGGGTCTTGTGAACCCCAGGGCCAAGTGGAAAGGACAAGGCACCCAAGACAGGGAGACATGGCAACTTAGAGGGGAGCCTAGATATACTTAAGGATAATAAAGCAAGGTTTCTCACTGTAGGAAAAAGAAGTTTCAAATCTGGAAAGGAAAGAGAGGGAAAGGGAGAAAATCCTCTAGTGTTCTATTGGAATTGGAGGTATTGCTGTGAACTCATGGTTTCAGTACATAGGAAAATATGTAAATTTGTGTGGATGTGATTCTCTATTCATATTAAACATGCAAACTTTTCATAGCAGAGTAAAATAGTAAACATTAAAAATTAATTGAAACTTTTTTTCAGAACAGTATATTGAGGAGTAAAGCAGGCTGTCTGAATTCTAGTATACTGTTATATTAACTAGTGCGATTTTGAGCAATTATTTGAACTTTTAAAGGCTTTATTTTTACCCTATGAAAAATATGAAATTCTTCCAATACTGAAATATTATGATTCTATGAATATTGTCGAGGGTCTGCCTCCATTGAGTAATATTCCTAAACCTTCAGTGTGGCCCGTGGAGTCCTGATCAAGAAATTAGTTTAAGTTTGCAAAATAGTCTGAGATAGGAGAGTTTTCTTCATTTCCAATTCAGACTCGCAGTGATTCATTGGTTCTGTCAACTCTTTCTGAATGCCTAACATAGTGATGACCATACAGAAAAGAATAAGACTCAGATATGTGTGTGTGAACGAGTGACTACAACATGATAAACATTGTACATATTAGGCTGAACCACGTGAAGTTGCCATTTTTTCAGGTAAAAAATGTTTGGATATTGACAGTTTCATATAGCTCATATGAAATTACATACATAGTGTCGTAATGTCTTAAGAAGGTCTGCACATTAATAAGAAAAAGACAGACAATTTAATAGAAAAATAGGCAAAAGGCTTGAACAGGTCTTCATTAAAAAAAAAATTCAAATTGTCAATAATTATAAAAAGATGCTGAACTTCTTTAGTTATCAGGGAAATGCAAATTAAAACCACATTGTGACCTCGAGATAATTATGCTAAGTGAAATAAGCCAGACAGAAAAAGTTGAAAACCACATTTGAAAACCACACATTATATGTGTGATATAAACCTAAAAGCAACAGGACAAACAGGGTTTCTTGGACATGGACAATAGACTAGTGGTTACCAGAGGGTCGGGGAGAGGGGTGAGGAGGGAGGTAGATGGGGTAAAAGGGGTCAAATATGTGGTGACAGAAAGAAATCTATGAGAGAGGAACACAGAATACAAACTAGACTGTTAAATTGTAAATAAATAAATAAATAAATAAATAAATCCACATTGTGAGTACTTTATGCCACTAAATTTTACATTTTAAATGGTCAAAATGGTGATTTTTTTATATATGTATTTTACCACAATAAAAAGTATACACACTATGGTAAGAGTATAAATTTGTGCAACTACTTTGTAAAACTGGCAATATTTACTGTTTGAACTTACATCTATCGTATGACTCAGCGATTCTACTGCTAGAAATCAATATATATCTTCACCAAAAAACATGTACAAGAATGTTCATAGCAACACTATTTGTAATAGTTATTAGGGAAACAACCGAAATATCCATCAACAGTAAATGGATAAATTGTGGTAAAGTCATACAATATAATACTCTATAGCATTGTGAAAAATACACTATAACTACTTGCAGTAATATTAACGAATCTTACAAATATTCTCTTGAGTAGAAGCTACACACAAGAAAGTAATACTACCATATCTATATCTATATCTAAAACAGGTGCGTTCTATTTATGATTTATATACTTTTCTAGATGTGTATTACCCTTCAATAAAACAATTACTAGAAAAAAGAAAAGGAAACTCACCATAAGATTTTTTTTCTCAGAAAATAGGACAGAATGACAAAAATGTATTTTTATTCTTTCTTCTTTTCTTTTTAAAGTGAGAGAATAATATAGGCCTTTCTTACATTAAACATTTATGTCCTCTGAGCATTTTGTTTCAAATTTTGTGGATCTTGAAAAAATTATATAACTAATACTAGCTTATTATGTGGGGGGGTGGGAACTAGAAAAATATAAAAAATATCTACAAACCATTCTTGATACATTACTCAATGACAACTTCTGTGTACATTATGGAGTCCTATATTTTTCTTAGCCATACTTACACATAACTTGATAGTATAGGATATTATCAATTTGTGAGTCCATATTTGCCTCTTACAAATTAAGATCTTTTATTGTCTTATTATGAAAAATTCAGTTAGGATATTCAAAATAAAAAATGTCTAGTTATTGCAAACACAAGTTATTTTATATGAAGGAATTCTCTTGTTATTTTCTCATTTTAATACCATATTTTCTTACTTTCTAGTTATGAGAGACTCCTACTCTTTATTAAATGCTTTACTATTCTTAATTCCCTTTGCCTATATAATTCATTCTGTTCAGAGTGGGGCTGATTTTTTTAAATGTTTAAATAAATAGCTAAAGAATACAATTCTTTGTCTAGATTTTTAAGCTCCTGTGAATTTGGCAGCTGTTCTATTGAGTAATTGAGTGAAGGGTAATACTATCCTTCCCTCCCCCTTCGGAGGTGGTACATCCGCTTCCTCATTTTGGATGTCAGACATTCTGAATGCAATGAAGCCACTGGGTTATTTTGGGAGACCCTTTTAATGATCACTTGGCCTTCATTTAAAGGAAAGATGCCTCAACAAGGTGAGAGATGATGCAATTTCAATTGTTCTCTAAGGATGTGGCTTCAATCAGACAGGATGTTAGATCTGGCACCTTTTTTTGGAGGGTGGTGAGGATAGGGACCTGGCTTGGCATTTGAAAGAAGAGATGTGCATCCTTGGGTAGCACAGTGAAAGACGATATACTTGGACATAGCAACTTCCTAGATAGCAGCTGTGGAGAAGGAAGTCTTGACTTCCTTTAGGATCCCAGATATTCTTATTCTCAAATCTGATCTGAGATTAAACAAATCTCTTTCCCAAGATCATTTGCATGCTTGTCATTATTGATCTTTTAAAGTTTTTTTTAGTGCTTTCTTCGATTCAATGGAAAACTCCTGCATCATCCTTTTCCTGCTAAGTGGTTTGCAAAGATTACAAGCAGGAAATTTAAAATGAGAATAACCATTTGAGCTACAGTGGTCTGGGAGCTGTGCTAAGAGCATATGGGGCCTACATGTGCAGAGCCATCTTAAATCTATCAATCTTTTTTATAATTTACACTCTTGCTCAGGTGCCAGGTCAGTTTATAGAGACCTGAGAATTTGCCTGAAAGAGTTTCATCTCCAACAATGAAGTGTACATGACACATCGTTCTGGGTTTATATATACTTTAAGATATTATAAACTATAACCATTAATACATTGGTATATTTTATAGTTTTATATACTCCTAGAGAGCAAGAAATCTCTTCTCCATAATGTGCTAGATTATTGTAATTGTACAGCTTCATAAATGTAAATATGTTATTATAATGATAGCATTGTTGTGTCATTATAATTGCTACTGAACCATATGGTTATTTATCCTTGCTCCTATGTTTGCTTTCTCTGGATAGACCTTTATAACTAGAGCCTGGAATGGCATCTGATATGGGGTTTCTGCCTATAGAGAATAACAAACAGTTCACTAGAATTTTAGAGCTGGACCAGAGAGGTCATGGTGTCCAATCACCCCATTTTACAAATGGGAAAACTGAGCCTCAGAGGGATCAGTGGCAACCTTCTATGTCACATAGTTAGTTGCAGGTAGTACAGGGACACATCTTCTGATTCCCAGGCCAATCATGGTTTAAAAAGTCTCAGTACCTTGCCAAATATTAGATAGGTAAAGTTTGTTTTTTTTTTTTTTGATAGTTGTCAAGTAGATTTGTTTCACTGTGACATTTTCAAATATCTTTAATTATAAAGACACTAAAGAGCTTGGTAATGTCAAAATAACAATAATATTATTTTTCCTTTATCTATCATCCCTTTCTCTAATTGTGATACCTTCAATTTCAAGTGATATCAAACCATATTTGGCATAAGTTCAGCAGATTTGAATGGATCATAGTCCACACTTCTTTTGAGTTCTTTGAATTTGAGACCAGACTTAGAAACTGCCAAACTAGATGCCATTCAAATTTAGTTTATAAATGTTTGTTTTTTTCAAAAAGCAATTTCTTATAATGTCATAATGCATACAGTTCAAATGTAGGAATTTATTTTAAGGAAATGATCAAAGATGTACATGAAGATCTCACTGTGGTTAAAAGAAGTTTCAAATCTGGAAAGAAAGGAAAGGGAGAAAATCCTGTTGTGTTCTATTGGAATTGGATAGGAGGATAGAACATATTTTATTTAATGGTCTGCGGCTTAATTTATAAGTTTTACATATGTAAGAATTTCGGTTTGGGCTTCCATTTGTTCTCTTTCCCAGGGCCCTGCAACTACCAGGGTGGGCCTGCCTTCAAGTTCTGCCTCCCAAATATATAATCTTAACTGGCCCTCTGTTTTCCCACTGGCCTCCTAATGATACTCCATTCTCCACACAACAGCTAGAGAGTCTTAAAAAACAAACATTAGTGTACTGCTAAGGCCCACCAGTGGCTCCATCTCTAAAATCCTTATCAGAACGATCCAGCAATGCCTTCTCCATACCTCACTTCATCCTCCTTTCCTCCCTAGTCACCAAACTCTGGCCACCAAGACCTTCTTTCCTCCTTCTGAACACCCATGCTTATTCTCACCTTTGGGCCTTTGGGCTTCTGTTTACTCAGGTTGGACCAGTTTTCCCTTAGCCCTTTGCTTGGCTGCCTACTTCAAGGAAATATCTGCCCAAATTCTCACTCTTTCTACATTGTCCCTCTATTCATTCTCTGTCATATTGCCATTTTATTTTCTTCTTTTATTATTTATTTATTTACTTATTATTTTCTGGTTTTCTGTTGGAAAAGAGGGACCCCATCTCTCTTGTACCCCATTTCATTGGGGGCTCTGAGAACCACACCTGGCATATAAACAATATATATTTGCTCAATGAATAATTTTTCCCTTCTCTTTCTGACCAGATCTTGTAACAATATCTTCAGGCACATTAATCACATAATATGATCCCATGATCTCTGTTTTACAGAAGATGCTGGTTGCCGGAAAAGGTTGGGTTACACTATAAATCAGTAGCAAATATTGGACGGGATCCAGGTCTAGCATCTCTCCAGCCCCATGCTCTTTCCACAGCAACAAACCTGAAAGCTAACTGAAGCCAAAGACTCCATTCTCCTCATGCCTTTTCTTATACTCTTTGTAAAAATATCTATAGAACCACACCATTTTAGAGAAAGAAAAGTTCTTAGTTTTTGAAAAACTCTATGACATGCTGTAATACCCTCTTATAAAAAAAGAAATATTCCATGGCTTTTACTCAGAAATTTTTGTCACAGATTTTTAGCCCTCACTGACAATAAAGAATAAATGTGTGGGTTTTTTTTTTTTTTTGCGTGAAATTATTTTGTTTTATTTCAAGCTGTTTAGCCAGTTTGCAATGGAAACATTAAAAAGAAGCATTTTCACTTTGAAGGGTTAAGACTGCTGGAGAGAACAATTATAAAATGAAATAATCAGCTAATTCACATGGCCCTTTTTATTCCTCCCCTTACAATCATAGTACTTTTATTGTTTTTTTTTCTTGCTTTTTAATAAAAAAAAAGACAAAAATGATTACTCATTCAATTCCTATAAAAAGTGCTATATACCCTCAATTCAGTGCTATATACCCTCAGTAACTGGAAACTCAATAAATATCAAATAATCAAATTAATTTAAATACCATTGAGGGAATTTTCTTTTGTACTTTAAAAACATTTTTCATACATAGAATTTTTTTTACAACTTTCTGAGGCATAATCACGTAAGATACGTGGCATTGAAACTATAAAATTTGAACAGTTTTGACATATGTGAAGAAATCATCATTAAATCAAGACAATTAACACATTCATCACCCCTCAATAGTTTCCTTGGCCCCTTTAGAATCCTTCCCTCCTCTACCCATTGCCCCTACTATGGTTTGCATTTTCTAGATTTTATATAAATGGAATTGTATGGTATGTACTCTTTAATGGGCTCCTTTTTAGTTAGGCTTCTTTCACTCAGCATAATTGCTGAGTTTCACTCATGTTGTCTATATCGATAGTCCATTGATTGCTGAGTAGTATGCCATTTTATGGATCTACCACTATTTATTTACCTTTTGATTGGTTTTTGTGTCATTTCCAGTTTTTTGGCCCTTCCAAATAGAGCTGCTAGGAACATCTGTGTATAAGTCTTTATGGCTATGTTTTCATTTTTCTTGTGTAGATACCTAAGAGTAAAATGGCTTAGTCATATCGTAGGTATATGTTTAACTTTTAAGAAACTTTCATACTATTTTACAATCCCACAAGCACTTGAGGAGAGTTCTAGTTGTTGCACAATTTTGCCATTATCAGGTATGATCACAGTTTTCAAATTTTAGCTGTTCTATTGGACGAGTAGGGATATCTCATTGTGGTTTTAATTTGCATTTCCCTACTAATGATATGGAGCATCTTTACTTACTTATTTGACATCTATATATCTTCTTTGGTGAAATGAAGGTTTAAATCTTTTGCCCATTTTGAATTGGGTTGTTTGTCTTATTATTGAGTTGCAAAAGTTTTTTTATATACTCTAGATACAAGTCCTTTGTCAAATATACAATTTGCAACTGTATACTCCCTGGTTGTGATTTGTCTTTTCATTTTCTTTGAAGAGCAAGTTTTTAATTTTGAGGAAATCCGATTTATTGATCTTTTTCTTTTGTAGTTCATGTCTTTTTGTTCCAGTTAAGGAACTTTTGCCATTTGAATGCCATCAGGGAAATTTTCTTCCATAGTTTGAATAACATCTCTTCAACTTTGAATATTTAAAATATGCTCCTTGGTCATGAACATGCTTAAAGAATCTCTCTTCAGCTCCCTCACCTGGTGAGTCTGCTCTTATAAAACATTTGAACATAAAACATTTGAAAATGAATGTTAACATTATTATTAATTAAATATTAATATTAAAATTGAGAGTCAAAAAAACTTAATGTGTTTTTCTTTTTTCAAATTTTTCAGAATTGCAAAATTCCTTACCATTGGGTACACAGAAGAAATAATTAGAAAATGTGACACATGAAAATTGGATAGTCCTGGTCTCAATCTGTCAGATGACTGAGTGCTTGCTTTTACTCTGCTCTACCTTGGGAATACAGTCATGTGCTGCTTAATAACAGGGATACTTCTGATAAATGTGTCATTAAGCGATTTCCTCACGCAAACATCATAGAGTGTACTTATACAAACCTAGATGGTATTTGCTTACTACACACCTAGGCTATAATGTATTAGTTATTATTCGTAGGCTACAAACCTGTACAGTATATTCCTGTACTAAATACTGTAGGAAATTGTAATACAATGGTAAATACAGTACTTTTATATGACTGGCAGCACAATTAGGTTCACTTACACTACATCACCACAAACAACATGAGTAATGTCTTATGCTAAGACCTTCAAGTTCCCAAAAAGTTGTTCAAAGCTCTGGGCGGAGGACTGTGTCTTGGGCCCACAGGCTCTAGGCTCCTCCCCAACTGAACCTGGGCACATTGGGGGAGGGACAGAAGGAGGAGGGAGGGAAGGAAGGAGGGAGGAATGGAAGCAAGGAGTGAGTCCATGAGAAAGTCAGGTAGGACATGAAGGGCCACCTCATAGTCAACCTCGTAGTCACACTCCGGGTCCCGCTGGTTTTACAACATTAGGACACCACTAAGCAATAGGAATTTTTCAACCATTATAATCTTATGGAACCACTACTATGTATTTTGTTGAGCAAAACATCATTATGCAGCACATGACTGTACTTATCACCTTTCGTTTCCATTAAATTCTTTTTGGATGGAGGTGAAGAACATTTTACAACCTTAATGGATATCACTAGAGTCCTCCAAAGGAGAGAAGTGTTCTTGTTGGAAAGAATTTTAATAAGTGCTGGAAGTTTTTTCTATTTTGTTATCTATGACAGTCTGCTTGTTGTCCCCCAACATCTTTTCACCCCTTCCGCAGTAATAGAAACCATGAATTTTTACTGGGCGATGACTACTAAGAATAAAATTTATATTCCCAGCATCCTTTGCAGATGTATGTGGCATGGGATTATATTCTGGATGTAACCAGAATTGTTGTACACGACTTCTGGGAAATGTTCTTAAAATGTGGGGGCATACCCTTCTCTCTTTCCTCCGTCCTGCTGACTGGAATACAGTTGGAGCTCTAGAAACTATCTTGGACAATGAGATGATCTTGAGAATGAAATGCTCACATGGTAAAGCAAGAAGACAGGAGACTGGATTTTTAATGCCATGAGCACAAATACCAACTGTAGCCTTACTACTTCTAGACTTTTTGTACATGAGAAACAAACTTTCTATCATATTATTATTTTTATTTTGTTTATTATTTTTTCCTGTTATTTGTAGCTAAACCGCTAAACCAAATCCAAATTCATAATCTTTGGCCTGGCTACTTCTATTACTGATGCTGATGTAGACCTGAATGGATGATACAATCCCAGCTGTCATCTGCAAGGTAGGGGCAAACAGACATCATAACCTTGAGATGGAGTCCTCAAGTACACAGCAGACCAATACCTCTAGCCAGCCCAGCACTTACCTAAGTGATAAGTCCAAATAACATCAGCCAATCAACATGACTCAAAGACTTTGTTTTAATCTTTTGGTTTTAAAAGATTTACCCCATTTTTCTTCTTTCAAACTTCATATCTGGACTGGGTTTCTCGCTTGCTGAAATAACTTCTGCATTCTGTACTCAATCTTTGGTTTTTAATATATATATTTTTAACACTATTCACTTTTAAAAACATTAAATTATTTTAAAAGAGTTTTAATGACATAGTCTATGGGAAAGCTATCTTTATATCTCTGGTGCAATTGCTAAGGAAAATATATTTCTAGATTCCTCATTTATGAAAAAAAAGACAATTATCAGTCTTTGACAATAATATGTCAATCCCTTACAACTGTGGTCATTACATTCACATGGGCCCACAATTACTTATCAAATTCTTTTTCTAAAAGGGTCAAACATTCTAAAAATTATATGGATGATAATAGGTAACATTTGTTAAGTATTATCATTTAATCTTCATAACCCTATAAAGTAGGTATTATTATTAATAATGAGGAAACCGAAACAGTCAAAGTCACTAAGTAGTAAATAATGGAACTGAGATTTAAACCCAAAGCTTCTGCTCTGGGCAAATTTTTTTTTGGTGGGAGAGAGGTTAGTATATAACTTTAATTTCTTAAAGGGCTTTTATATTTACTTTATTAGACATAGAGACTAGGAACTATTTGGATTAGAAGAATGCCTCTTGCTTCGGTTATTCAGATTCTAGAGGTTGACATATTTCCAGTTCAAATTCATGTTAATTCAATTGTTTAACAGTTATTTTCCATAGAAAACCATAAAATTAAGGAAAATGTGGTGTATACACATTTGTACACATAATTTTAGATAGCTAAACTTACATTTTTTCTCTTATTTTCACACAATTTATTCTAATTTTACTATTTCGAGCTACAAAAAAAATGGAATGTTGCAGAGACTACTCATCTTGGTTTATCAAATCCTGATACTGTATTTGCTGCGGATAACTTTTAGTTTTTTGAATAGTTAATGCATTTATATGTCTAAAAAAGTAGTTTCCATCCCACGCTGTTCTCAATGCCATTTCCATCCCCACAGATGTTAGTTACATTATTTCCCCCTAGTTTTGTGCGTGTGGCTACACTCCTAACTTTTTACCGTATCTTTTCACAGTTCATTATTCAGTAAACAATAAAACTTTCATGTTTAAAGAATTCCGTTAACTCCGAATGGGTAGTTCTTCGTCAAATTTTTTGTCTTTATCCTTTTTATTACACCCACAATCCAGTTTTCTAAAAATTTGAGACTTATTTCCAAAGTCTAAAGTGCCTAGAGCTCAACAAAGGTGAACATCATACAAATAGGTGGGCTTAAAGGAATTCAGGAGGAAGGAAGCAGTGGGGACAGGGTCGGTGGGACCGGCGTGACGCCGGAAAAGCAGTCAGCGGTGAGTGAGTATGACCGGAGGGAGGCGGGTCTAGCAGTACAGCCCCCGCAGCGCGCAGATTTGGCGCCAAACACCGAGGGCTCTTCTCGCGGTTTTAGCTCTAGTCTCGCGAGAGGCACGGCTTGCGCGCCGCGCCAAGCTGAGGGCAGTGCAGTTGGCGTGAGGTGAGAGCGTCCTGGCGGGAGAGTGAAATTCCTGTGGGAGCCAGGGTGCTGAGGAGTCGCAAGTAGGGAGTGAGGAGGCTGGAGGACGGGACTGAGGCGGACGTGGGCTGAGCGGAACAGGAGAGGAGGCCTGACTAGCCACGACCTTGCGGGGAGAGGAGGCAGGTGGGGAAGGGGGCGGGTTCTATCACTAAACCGAGCTTTTAAGCGGGAGGGGATGCGTATCAGATCATTGTTACGTGGCCAGATTCCATCCAGGGGCCTCTAAACATTCAAGGCGTCCCGTGAATATTGAATGAATGAATGAAATTGAAGTGAGAGAATAGACAGGAGACCCGAGGATGAGAAGGTTGGAGAATGGATGGGACGGGAAATTTAGTGATTTTAGGGATGATTAGCAAAGAGGTATATCTAGTCAATCTGGTAGGACCTCCTTTACGACAGAGACCTCTCTTTTGATAAGTTGGAAAATGTACATTGGATCGCCTAAGGGTCTGGGAACGAACAGGAGTTTGGACATTAAATTCCATTGTTACCTTCACTTCCTTGGGAGCTTGACTAGAGGAAGAAGTTAAGAAAATTTCATCCATGTCTGAAAAGAGACAGTATGCAACCATTATCGAGAAGTGAAAGATAGAGATATCTTATTCACTACCAATTTACCAACAAGCCCCACCCCGTGCTTAGTCCCTTATGCTGTATCTTGCCACACTTAATAGTTTGTGCTCTGTCATCAAACTCAGAGCTCCCTGTTAGCCTCAAAGGTGTGAACCCCATTTCTTCCCAGAGGCCTTAACTAGAATGGGGCTAAATATATTTATTGTCCATAGGAAGCTGCTTGAGAGTATATGATTTCTAACTGCCTTTCCAATTTTGAAAATCTATGGTTCTTGATCCTTACTTGAAGATACACTGGGTCATCATCAGCAGTTGATGCTTGTTTTGTTTTTATGTACTTATGGTCATGGAAATTTAGAATTGGAGAGACTAGATATCACCTAACTCCAGTAGTTTTAGTTTTAGGGAAGCTTTGGTATTCTCTTCTTCATTCCTTCATTCAACAAATATTTATTTAGCATCTTCTGTGTACCACCTTTGGAGATACAGTGATGAAGCACAAAGGGACCTACCTGGTTTTTGCCTCTTTACCCTTTTAGAGCTACAGTCTAGTATGGGAGACAAATGTTAATCAAATAGAACTTATTATTGAAACTGGGTTAGTGCTATGAAACTTGAATTTGATGCATTTTTGAATGCTTATAGGAGGATTTAATTTAGGGAAATTGAGGTAGACTTTTCTGTGATGGTGATAGTTGCAATCTGAAAGTCAGGAAGAGCCTTTAAGATAGGAAACAGCTTTTGCAGAAGTCCAATGGTCTGAGGAATACAGCTTTTTAAACAAACTGAAAGAAAAGAGCATGGAGAGTGGTGTGCAGTGTGACTGGAGAAGTAGGATACCAAACCATGCAAGGCCTTGGAGTTTTATCATTATCCTAAGAGTAGTAGGAAGCCATTGAAATATTTAACCTAGTGCTAATGCGGTCAGCTTTACATTTCCAAAGGTTCAAGTTTGAAGTAGATAGGAGCAAAGGAGTAATCCAAGTAGAAATATTAGGAAGTGGTTGTGAAGATAGGAGGAAATGGACAGATTCAAGGGATATTTAGGAATTAAAATGGACAGGATAGATATATAGGGTAGGGGGAAAAAAGTGTCAAGGACGACTTGTAGGTTTTTGACTTGCATAACTGGATAGATGTCATTCATTTACATGATGAGTTATAGATGCTTTTGAGAAATGTAAGAGCTATAAAATGAAAAGTAGGGATCTGGAGCTCAGATTTGACTCACTAAAAAATTAGTCATCTGTAAATGTTTATTAAAGCCATGTGTGTAAATGAGTAGAGAGGGCCTAGGATGGCATCTTGGATACTTACTAGGTTAGAAGAAAGTTGAATCTTCAAAGAAGATCCAGGAGGAGTGTCCAGAAAGAGAGGGAAACCAGGTGAGTACTGTTTCAAAAGCCAATGAAAACACTTCCAGATAAAGGAACTGATCAAAAGTGTCAGATGTTGCTAAGAGGTCAAGTAAAATGGTACTTCAAATGAAATCTTACCTAGAAAAATCAATGTGTAAACATACTTTTATTAAAAGCTGCTCTGGTTGAAGTGGGGGATGAGGTACCTGTACCCTCTCTATTTCATACCCATTTGGACCATGGTTTGAAGCCCTCTGAAAGGTCCAAATCATTTTATGATAGGGGAAATGGAGCAAAGAGGTAAAATGATTTGTTCAAAATCATATTGTTATTTAGTGGTAGAGTCTACATTAGAACTCGGTTCTTTCAATTTCTAGCCCAGTTCTTTTTTACATAACTATTATAGTCTCTACTTTTTTCATCATGTGTGAGTTTGAAATATAGTTTAGCTGACTGAAACACATGAATTTTGCTGCAGGTGGAACTTAACTGTGTAATATGAAGACTACTTGGACGAATAAACATGTTTACTTTTTTTCCCCATAGGAAAAGATGCTGGAACCACAGGAGAATAGCTTGATTGACCTACCAGATTATGAGCATGTAGAAGATGAAACTTTTCCAAATCCTTTCCCACCTCCAGCTTCTCCAGAGAGAGAAGATGGTGAAGGAGCTGAAGCTGATGAAGGTTTGTGTAGAGTTCCAGAAAAGTGTCTATGTTCATTTATTTGTCTGTCAGCTTAGAAATGCTACATTTTACAGATGAGGCTTAAGTTATTTAATATTAATCTTGGTATATTTCACCAGAGCCAAGAAGAGGAACACCTATTCCTGTACCTCCAAAGAGAACAGTTAAAAGGAATATGCCCAAGCTAGATGCTCAGAGGTACATTTACTTTTTCCTTAAACATTTATACTTTTTCTTTGTATTTTTAAATTTAATTTAATTTAATTTAATTTTATAAGCTTTTGGTTGGAATGACTTGGAGATCATATTTCTGACATTTTCATGTCAGTGGGTAATATTTTTTTCTTTTTATGATCTTGGTTTGTCCTTGATGGCTTTAGAAAACTTATAATTAAAAACATTTCTATTCACAGATTAATTTCAGAGAGAGGACTTCCAGCATTAAGGCATGTATTTGATACAGCAAAATTCAAAGGTAAAGGTCATGAGGTAAGAAATGTCTGATTTTTATTTTAGTTCTTTCTTTGTTAAAATAGTCATCCCTTTGTATCTGGGGGAGATTGGTTCCAGGACCCCTGCGGATTCCACAGATGCTCAAGCCCCTTATAGAAAAAATGGCATAATATTTGCATTTTACCTACACATATACTTTATTTCTAGATTACTTGTGATACCTAATACAGTGTAAATGTTATGTAAATAATTGTTAAACTGTATTTAAGAAATAATGACAAGAAAAAAGTATATGTTCAGTATAGATGCAACCATCCTATGTAGTCAAACTACATAGCAACATTAGCAACAATGTGACATTTTTTCTGAATATTTTTGATCTGCTTTTGGTTGATGTAGAACCCACAGATATGGAGGGCCAACTATATTTATAAAACTAGGCCTACTTTCATGTTCTGAGGAATCTTGGAATATTTCACAGATGCTATCATTCATCATCATATCTCTTGAGAAACTAGGATGTTGTGGAAAGGGCACTGTTTGAAAAATCAGAAAACATGCCTTGTAGTCTCGATTTTGTCTCAGTATGCCTCTTGGAAAATCACATCTAAATCAGTAAGCCTGAATTTGTACTTTATAATTTTGAGGGAGAAAATTTGTCTGCATCAAAGAGTGATTTTCAGCTTCATGAGAGCAAAGACTTTGCCTGTATTGATCATTTTGTGTCCACCAAATATGGTACCATGCCTAGTTCATAATAGGCATCAGTTAAGTTTTGTTGAAAATTGGAGACATTTAAGAACTGTCAATCACTGGACAAATGGACATTTAAAAATTTTCTTACCTTTGAATCATGTAGAGTGTAGATACAATTTTTTTGCAGACATCTTTATAGAGCTTTGCAGTTAAAATATTTTCAAATATATTCTTTGAATGTTCAACCTTTGGGGTAGATGTTGGTACCATTATCTAATTAAGGAAATTAAGTTTTAGAGTTTATGTGTCCAGTGCCAATAGTTACGGCAGTCTAGACTTCCCATTTTATAGCTCGGCTAGAATAATGTTAATACACCAGTGAGCACCATCTTGGTGTGGTATGCAGGATAATTGGAAAGAGGGAAAAGGTGGAAGGCAGATAGGAATTGAGAGGCTGTTTCACTACCAGTGAGTGGAATGAGGTGAAAATGCTTGGATAGGGTAGTCAAAAGGTGAACAATATATAGTACTTGTAGTTGATTGGATATAAGGAAGTGAAAAAGGGAGTCAAAAATTTTCCCAAGAGTTCAAACCTAGGAGGCTGAAAACTTATACATTTGCTCATCTTCAGTGGACATGAAGAGAATATAACTGTCCCATTTTGCCACAAAACTAAATGTAAGTCAGATTTATTATAAGTATACCCAGCTCAGTTAATTCATTGCCCTTATTGAAATTTTCAGGTAGAAATGATGAATTGGTGCTTTGAATTTATGAAGTCTTCATCATTTTCATAATAAGATAAAGAAATACATATCAAATATATTTTGTTTCACCAGGTGAGGTGGGCTCTGAAAGAATTTATCTAGTTTTCTCTAATTTGCCCTTGAAAATTCTTATTTTCTCACAAGGTTGAATCCTCATTGTTTTTTTCTTCATGTGTGACTTGAGACTTCCCAGTGTATTTAGGTATTTCTATTGTGTCCCTTGGGTCTAACATGACATTGTGACGTGGCTGACCAGATATCCCCAACAATTGGAAAATGATCTTAGGTGATGAATTTTTTTAAAAACTTCTATCCGTATTATCAGAATGAGAATAATAAGACATTACACTCTCAGTATCACATGTTTAGTTATTGGTAGAGTTGATTGTCTTGACCATTGGCTTCTTAAACAAGATGAAATAACAGCGACAATATTGCCAACATTTGAGTGCTCACTTTTGTGTCAGTGCTTTACTTGTATTATTTAATCTTCCTAATAACCTGATGAGGTATATATATTCTCATTTTATACATGAAGAAAAAGGCACAGAGAAGTAATTTGTTCAGAGTCACAGCTGTTAAGTAGTAGAACTGAGATTTGAATCTATGTTGTCTGATTCAGAGCATGTGCTCTTAACTACTTTTCTACTTTAAAATATTGTTAAGAGAAGAATAAAGTATTTTACAGTAAAACTAGGGATTTAGTGCAGTTTATTACACGTTTTTCATTTTCATTTTTAAAAAATTTAATGTTAAATTGAAATTTCAAATATAGAGAGGTATTGTGGTCTGAGAACATTTAAACTGTTCTTGCTAGTCTTTGGTACTTTGCCCTTTGGATTTCTGAATATATTTTCACAGTGCTGAATTCTCAATACTTTCTTCAACCATATATGATTTAGGGACCTGCCACTTTGTTTAGTTATTCTTAAAAGATATCTTGAAATATTTTATTAAAGTTTACTTTTAGTGTTATTTTACAATTCTGAAAAGACGCGTGATTGTCTTTTAACTTTTATGAAGTTTTCATGTTTTTTTCCCCTCTGATTTAAAAAAAAGTCTGTATTCAGCGCTCTTTTAGACTGCAATCCTCTAAGCCCTTAATAATATTTTTCTTCTTAAAGTTTCTTCACCTTATATATGTAAAATGACACCAGTGACTTTGGCATTACTATTCAATTATAAAATCTGCTGACAGGGTCAGTTGTGAGAATGAGGTTTGTATTTAGCATTTTTATTTTTATGTGCCAGGTTGAAGATTTGAAAACACTAATCAGACACATGGAGCACTGGGCACACAGGCTATTCCCTAAACTGCAATTTGAGGATTTTATTGACAGAGTTGAATACCTAGGAAACAAAAAGGAAGTTCAGGTAGGTGTTGTGATTATTATGACTATCATTCACAATGTTAAATAGTACAAGGATAGATTTAGGTAAGGCTAAGTAGCTGTTTGGGCTCTTTATTTTGAAATCTGTCTTGGTAGAGAGAAGGAAAATTGGTAGTTATTTGAAGAACAGCTTTTTTGAAACAATTGAATAAATAACCGTTTTCTCCCAAATGTTGTTAATGAAAATGTAAAAATATCTCTTTATTTTCAGACCTGTTTAAAACGAATTCGACTTGATCTTCCTATTTTACATGAAGATTTTATTAGCAATAATGGTAAGAATATAGGTTTACCTACTTTATAACAATTTTTCTTTTAGAAGTGGATTTAGTTGGGGTAGACAGTATTGCAAGACCAGGTTCTTAGTCTATATTGAGTATAAAATTAAAGTACAGTAAATAGGAATGAGTTAAAATGCCTTGGTACATTGAGAATGTTGTTTGTTTCTTTAAAGACGTGGCTGCAATGCCATTAAGAGATGTAAAAATGTATTTAGTCATAGAATATGAGCTTTGGAGAACTCAGATAGTGACCCACTCATCCTTTGTAGTGCTTGTTAGTAAAAATATATGATAAGATAGTGTTCATATACTTGTACACTATTAGAAGTGGCTCTGGAGAATTAGGCGGAATATTTTGATGATGAAATAGTTTACATTTCACTTAAGAGTGCAGATCCTGGATATAGAACTTTGGTAAGACCTATGTGACTGTTCCTGGTATTGATTGCATTTGTTAGTTGTACAATGCAACCATAGGCAGTCACACACATCAAAACATGGTTCCTGCCGACAGGGTCTGTATAGTTATCAGATTTTCTGTGCGATGGCTCCATACATGTTTGGTTTTGTTTTTTAAACTTTTAATAGATGAAGTAGAAAATACAGGCTCCAAATAGAGTCCTCCAAAGTTATTTATAAATTGCTTTTAAAAGTACAAAGGAGTGTCATTTAAATAATCCAAGACTTAATTTTTAGGGAATATATGGTATGCACCAATGGCATGGAGAGGAATTAGTTATAGTACTAAGTCTCACAGCATATACCACTGGGTTAGTTAGTTTATTTAGCAGTACTTTTTGAATTGTGTACTGTGTGCCAAAGGTTCAGTGATAAAGATGAGTAAGATCAGACCCCTTGCCTCATGGGCTAACAGATGAAATGAACAAGTCAGACATATAACATTGCCAGTAGTTTGATAGGTGCTGTAATGAGAGAGATGAATAGGGTAGGGTGCAAAGGAGCATAGTTTCATCTAGGGTAGGGGAAAGCTTCACAGTGGAGCCCTATCACAAGTATTTGATAGATGAGCAGTAGAGGCCAGGCAGAGGTGATTTTGGATAAGAGGGAGCCATGAACATGGAATTATAGGCACGCTGAAATATTATAGGGTACAAAGAGGAGGCCTACATCAGGTGTCTTGTTTGTTGTTGGATCTGTTTTCTTTGTATCCTAAGAGAATAGTCTTTAAATCTTTTGGATCAGGCACTACAACAATAAAAATGTTTTAAGCGTTTGATTTACTTGTTTTATTAATACATGTACGACTGTATCTTTCATAATGTACATTTTTGTTGTCACCAAAACATCACTGTACAGTTTTAAAATGAGAACAATATGATTGAATTTTCTCCCAGTTTTTTTTTTCCTCTAAAAATCTTAGTACTTCTTGATCAGTGATTTGATAGTATACTTGTAGATTGTTTTTCTACCCCAAATCTTGGTTTTACCTTACTAAGATCCATAAAAGCAAATGTAAGTAGATCATTAACTGTGCTTAATAAATCTGTATTCATTTTTTAATCTCATTCACTGATGCAAGGATTTTTGTTGAAGTTTTTGTTGAATATTTGCTTTTTTAATCAATTGATTTTCTTAAAAATTAAACAGGAGTTATGTTTTGTTATTCTTAATAAATGTGTAGTCATGTCACTTCTCTGCTCAAAGCCCTGTAGTGGCTCCTTATTTCACTCAAGGTAAAATCAAATTCTTAAAATGTTCAGCTTAGCTCTACAGATTCTATTTCTGTGTCCTCACCCATCCCCCTTGCCTCTCTGACTGTACCTTTTGCTCTTCCTTGCCACACTGCTTCAGCCACACTTGCCTCCTAGCTGTTCCTTGAGCACATTTATGTCTTAAGGATTTTTGCACTCTTTCACTCTGCCTTGAACCACTGTCTTCCGTCTTCCCTCCCATCTTCAAATCTGCAAATATAATGGCCAACTCTCTGATTTAAGTCTTCCAGCTGTGCTCAAATGTCAACTCTGTGAAGTCTCTGCAACCACACTGTTAAAATTGCACCCTTTCCCTATTCCTGATTCCTCAGCTTTTTTTCCCCATTATTATTTAATTATTATAAAATTTTCTTATCTGTTGATGTGTACCAAAATGATAACATCCTGTACTACGTCGAATATTTCTGGGATTAGCTTCTTTGCCACAATAGCCTGCTCATGAATGCTGCAGTGAGTGAATTTCATGTGTGGTTCTAATTTGTTTTTAATCTCATTTTTATCCTAGTTAAAGCTCCATCAGTGGTTGTGTTCATATTGTTTTTCCATAAAATGTTTCTATTAAAGAGGTCATTTACTACTGATGATATCTTTCCTTTCATGGCTCAAAAAATAGCAGTTCTTTTTGTATTTCATTATTATTAATTCAGAATCCTGTAAGCCCTGTAAGGTGAAGCATGTTAGAAACCTTATATGTTGCATAATTAGTTCTAATATTTCTTCTCCAGTAATGTTTTCTACATGTACTTCATCAGTATATTCTGACAAAGGAATGCATTTTAATTTCTTGAAACATATTTTTTTTCGTGTCAGGAAGGAAAGGAAAAGTATATGGCCTTTTCTTTCATTATTAAGGAAGAAACTTAAGGGGTTTGGATTGTAAAAGACTGGATTAAATGTCATGATTTTTAAACTTCACTAGAATAACTGTTAATATCTGTCTCCATGTTTTAAATGTTTTACTGGTTGTGATGGCTTTTGCTCTCACTAGTTAATACTTCAATGTACAGTATAATACATAGGACAAAGATTGTATATATAAATTCATATTTCAAATGGTGCTCTTGATAATACGAATTTTTTTTTTGCCTACTTGTCAGATACGATGAGGTTATCATTTTTTTTTTTAACCCCATAATGTGAATGCTGTAGGGAAAGTGAAGTGTAAGCTTTGCCATTTTCTTTGTTCTTGGTTAGCCTTGTATTATCTTCTACCTACAGGTAGATTATTTTGCAAAAATCTTTTAAGCTACTACTTGTGCATTTTGTTGGGGTTGTTTTGGTTGAAACGATGTATTCTGTCAGTCTCCTTAACGGGGCAATCAGAATCAGCTGTAAGTTGCAATATGCTGAAATTAATAAATGAGTGAGGGCTTAACCTTCCTTTCCTCAGTGTGGAAGCTGCCTTTGTTCAGGTAGCTTACAGCTCAGGTAACTGTCATATGAATAAGTGATAGTTTGTCACTTCCAGTCTTTATTTTAAATGTGAGTTAGTAATAGTTAATTTTTCTTAATTCTTAAGTGAAATATAAATGGAAGATGTAATATTTACTTTCCATATCACTGTGAACCATTTTAGTGATATCCTACTTGGCAAGAACTGGTATACAGGGCTTTAAGAATTTGTTAAGACAAATAATGTAGAGAGCACTGAATTTTTAAAAAATTAACTTGGAAATATGTCCACAGATCTCTAAATTTCTTTTCCTTTTTCACTTCGTGTCTGAGTTTTACCCTATTAAAAAATAGCCTTATATAAAATTATTACCGACACTGACAAGCTCTTAAAATGTCTTTGTTCAATGTAAAACAAGAATATGCTTTGGTTTCGTTAAGGTTTTTTATTAGCCCAATCATAAAGTATTTCTAAGCATAGCTAAGAACCTTTGCTTTCCGTTCATGCATATTTTAAAACTAGTATTTCCATTTGACTTAAAATGCCTCTTTAAAGCGATTTTTAAATATTCCTTTTACTTGTTTGAATCAAGCATGTGTTATAACATTCTCATACCTCACAAATTGTTCTGGTTTGCACTTTGTCACTTTAAACTGGTTTTTAATTAATAGCTGTATAAGCTCTTTTTCTAACTAGTTTAATATTAGAGATATACTCACTTTTTTTTTTCTACTGCAGATGAAGTGGGGGAAAATAATGGCCATGATGTAACTGCTGTTGAATTAGATCCCTTTTTGATAAACTCATCTGAAAGTGAAAATTTTGCTTCCGAGTCAAGTAGCAGCCTAACCGAAGAGCAACAACAAAGAATTGAGAGAAATAAACAACTGGCCTTGGAAAGAAGGCAGGCAAAGCTACTGAGTAATAGTCAGTCCCTAGGACATGGTAAATTTTATTCTGGTTTTTATGTGCTGCCATTAATATAGCAAGGGCATGTTAGAAATTTTAACTTCTCTACTATATCCCAAAATAAAATACCTCTAGGGATGGAAATATGATATAGTGTATTAAGTTTATGTACGTTTGAGAGTGAGAGAGTGAATGTGTGTGTGTTAGCTATTTGGAATCCTCAAAGAATAAACAGTCCAAGATGGTTTTCTGAGTAGCTGAATACCTCTTAAAAAGTTATTTTAATCATTTAAAGTTGATTCTGAATCTTTCAAAATCATATTTGTCTGTGACTACTTAAAACATGTGACACACAGTTTAACTTTAGGATCATAATTGTGAGCATTAATTATCGTGGTACTTTCCTAAAATGCCTTTTGCACCCATTGAGGATTTTAGAGTCATTTGCTATGATGTGAATGTCCTAAATTTTTTTTTTTTAATTGCATTGTGTCACCTTTGTTGTGAGCTATCAGTTTGTTTATCTGTTACAATCTCTTCTCTGTTAAAACTGCCTAAAAATTTGCTGTTTTTAGAACACAGACCGTAGTTTTGGAAACTAGACAGCCAGATTTTCTAAAACAAATTGGTTTTGAATGAAGCAGGATGACATGTCATTCTCCGTTTCTAATCCAGTTTTTCCTTCTGAAATAGGAAAATAAGAATTATATTAAGTAGTGAAGATACCATGTTAAAAACAGTTTCACCCATAATAAAATTCTCAAGTGAAAATTATAGACATCATGAAATAAAATGAGTTTAATTTTTAAATTTACAAATAGATGTTTTATTACTACCATGTGAAAACGTACATGAAGATACAACTTTTGTTATAGCAGTATCGTCCTTGCTGTCATTATCAAAATATACCTAGCAATAAGCATTTTAAGGCTTATCTTCTATTTATAAATATACAACTTATTCATTCATTCATTCAGTTAGTGAGGCCGGCCGGCCCTTGGTTGACTTCACCGATTGTAAGGAACTTGTCCGCTTGCAATCCCTTATTTTTTATTCTTTGCACCTACAGCACCTGGTCTTCCTAGGTGATCTCCCATCCAAGTACTAACCAGGCCTGCCCCTGCTTAGCTTCCAAGATCAGACGGCATCCGGCCTATTTAGGGTGGCATGGCCATAAACGTAAATATACAACTTTAAAATTTGCCCAAATAGAAATAACTATCCTATGTTTTTTTTATTATAGATCACTCTGACATATAGCTGTTAAGAGTATTTGATTTTTAAACACTTCCATCTAGTAGTGATTTTGAATGAGAACCGTTGCATTTGAGTTCAGTACTTTTTAAGACTTGCATTTTTTAATGGATTTTATACATGTCTCAAAATGGCTTTATTTGGAAGAAAGTGGTCATAATTAACAATTACAGTGATCATAGATGTCATTTCTATTCCAGTAAGATTGGATCAGGTGCTTATAATGTGTAATAATGATGATTTCTCTTTCAGATATGTTAATGAGCACACCCAGGGCACAGACAGTTGAAGATGATAATATGGGTGAGGAGCAAAGAGAGGAGTCATCTGATGGATTTAACAAAAACATTCTAGACAATTCACATAATGATGCTGCTGCCAATATTGTAAATGAAGAGGAGGAATTAAAAATAGAGAAACAACTGGACCAATCCTTTTAAAATGTACAGTGTACCTTTATGCTTCATCTAGAAATGTCACTGAGGTTGGATAGGCTTCAACCAAGAGAAAGTCTGTTAACTTGATATCGTCCAAGTTTGAGATTACTATGTGTTTTGTCTAGTTTGAAGTCCTTACGTAGTGAAACCTTTACAAATTCCTGTTTAAAATCTGGTATTTATAATAATGCTTGTTTCTTATTAACTAGTTAAGTCTATTTATTCTCTTTAGTGTTTATATAGATATGACATCATAACAATGATTAGTAGTTAATAAGCAGTTTCTGCTGCTAGGGTGCTCTTGAATGCCTTGTTTTCCCTAAATTGGATGGTGTTGTAAATATATAATGACTATTAATGTCCATTAAAAAAAAATCTTACAAACTATCTCTAGAGGCTTTATGAAAGTTTCTCATTGATATTTAGTTCTGCATTTTACATTTGGTTAAACATTTAAGGTTTTTAAATATGTTCTCCTGTATTTTGAGGAGTCACTTTAATATTTATGAAAGGTTGATATATTGCCTGGCCTGTATTTGTAGGTGCTAGGGAGGTTCAAATGCTCTTGTACCTACTGGCTAATTGGAGGGGAACTTGCAAAGTGTTAAGAGGAACACAGAGGATTCATCAGAGAACATTGAATTAGTGGAGATTCTAAGGATTGGGAAGTACATGTATAATAATGATACAGAAATGAAAATCTAGGAAATAAGGAATATTTGGGAATGATGAATATGAGGCTAGAAGTGTTAGGGCCAGAAGTTGAGAGGACCTGATTGGAATTTTTCCTGTCCGAGTTTATCAACTTGGTGGAGGGGTAATTAGAGATAAGAAAGTACCACAGTGACAACCAAGTTTAAAGGTTGTCTAGTTCTTGGCAGGAGAGTCCCATGGAAGTGAGGGAAAGGTAAAACTAGTTTTTACAAACTAGGAGATGGGAAGGTTGCTTTTGTGAGAAAGTCTGGCAGAGTGATGGTGCTAAGGTGGCTTCTATCCATGAAGCTGGGATGGGCATCTTGCTGATTTCAGGTAGGTATGGAGAGTGACAAAGGTGTTTTGGTTGAAAGGCTAAGCAGCTGAATATAAGAACATATGGGGTTTAGTGGGGGGTGGCTATAGGCTTGCTGAGGATGAGTATAATGAGGGGCCAAGAGGCATAAGCCTCAGGGGATTGTGACATTGCTGCCGATAGGGGATCAGCTAGAAGATGGAGCCCAGTCTCTTCAGGTGCAACCAATACCTAAAGTGCTTCATCAGGAGGGCTTATTCTGACCTTTGTCCACGCTCACCAACTGGACTTGAGATGACTAGAGTTATTTTCCCAGTGGTGGGCTTTGCTAGCAGTGACAAGTCTCTAACAAGAGCAAGACCAATGCAACTCATCATCTGAGGAACACTCAGAAAAATGAGGGTGGAAAGGGAGACCTGAGAGAGCAGACCTTACCGGCATACCTCACCCATTCCCTGTGTCCCTGTCCTATCACCAACTGGTACTGGGGATAGCAGTAGAGGTTAAGGTCAAATATGAGATAGTGGGTAGGCAGATAAGATTAAGTCTTATTATCAAAGTGACTGAAAAGTTAATCTGACAGTTGTTAGAGGGGCCCATGACCCAAATGGCTCATGTAGCAATTACTGGAAAAATTAAAACTTAGTTTGAAAGAACTGATTTGAGACAACCTAACCAAATATCAAATCTGGATTAAAAAAATGACTGGTAACCTGACTTACAGTCACCGCCATTCATTTCTGAAAAATCAGTTTCCATAGTGTCCTAATTGTATTTTATTTAATAAAATGTTGATGAGAAAACATTTTACACATAGTAGTCCCCCTTATCTTCAGGGGATATGTTCCAAGACCCCCAGTGGATGCCTGAAATCTTGGGTAGTACCTATATACACTTTTTTCGTATACATACATACCTATGATGAAGTTTAATATATAAATTAGGAACAGTAAGACATTAACACTAATAAAATAGAATTATAACAATATGCTGTATGACGGTTATGTGAATTTGGTCTCAGCAAACACATGAATTTTTCACAATTTCATAGAAGATTCGTTCTTACTATAGATCTTAGCAACCTCAGCATATGATTTTTTTTTTTCTTATTAACTTATAAACTCATATTTTCACTTAGAGGAAGCACTTTATGGCTTCTCTGGGGTACATCCAAATTGCTAATATCACTGTTCTTGTCCTTTGGGGCCATTATAAAGTAAAACAAGGGTTACTTGAACACAAGAACTGCAGTCCTGCACAAGTCAGTTTGATAACAGAGATGGCTAAATGACGGGTGGGTAGCATATACCATCTGGTATGTGATGGATATGGGATGGTGGAGCGGGATGGTGGAGCAGGATGATGAGAGATTTCATCATGGTATGCAGAATGGCATGCAATTTAAAACTTATAAGTTGTTAATTTCTGAAAATTTCCCATTTAATATTTTTGGACAGTGGTTGACTGTAGGTAACAAAACATGGAAAAAAACTGCAGATAAGGGGGACCATAGTATGTGAAATATGTACTTAATTCCAGTTGACTAGAACATTGGGTGACACAGAAAATTAGATTAACGTTAACGTTGATAACATTCACATAAAGCAAAGCTCTTTTAATGAAGTAGGAAGAGTATTATATTTCATGACTGTTTGAAACATCCAGGAGAGCTAGGTCCCGTATCTCCTCCAGAAGTGTATACAGGCTTCTTCCCTTGGTTTGGCAATATTTTTGATAATCTTCTTGAATGATGTTTACTTTGACTTCCTGGGCAAGCTGAGCTTCCTCCACAGATCTAGTTACTTCTTTCACTAAATCACTCTTTAGCAAGAGGGAACTCTGATGAAAAAGTTCTGTATCTGGTATCATGTATGGTTGGTTTCTCATTATTTCCAGCCTGACTGTATCCGAATGGCAACGTGAGGCCTGTACAGATATTCTCACCTATCAGAAGAGAAAATGCATATTACTAAATCACATTATTTGTTCTTTACATTAAAAGCAATACCTAATGTAAATACAGACTTACTGTTACATGGTCAAACAAGTGGAATGTTACAGATTCTCCTCCTGTTGTGGTAGAGGTGATTTTGTTTTGAAATCGTTGAAGGGATCCTGGTTTCCATTCAGAACAGCTATCTGGGCCACATGAGATCACTAAACCATCTTTATTTTTTAGATAAGCAGCACCTTTAATCCCAAACCTAAAGCATTGCCAGAATAAAAATCCAGAGATAATATATTCTTAGTATGCAGATCTTATACACTTACCTAGAATGCTAGTTTTTCTTCTAGATTAAAAACAACTTTTCCTGTGACTTACCTTCAAATACTTATTTCATTGATCAGGTAAAAAAATATCTTGCTAAATAAGAAAGTAAAATCCTGTCCTAAGACTAATACAGATATACTAGATTCTAATCTTTTATAATCACAGTGAGTTATATATTATGTATACAAAGTAACTACAAATAATTGCTAAAACATTTTAATAAACGATACCTAACATACTGTTTGTGTTCTACACTTTTAGTTTAACTGATTTCTTAACTATTATGTTAGATATAACATACCTTGGTATAAATACAAGCACACCATTTGTTCTAATTGAATAAATAACCCCATCAGATATGCAACGCTCCTCAGTTTCTTGGTCTTTGTCTTTAAAATACATGCACTGGAAGAGCTCAGTAGACTGCTTCTGAGAATGCTGTGCTGCCTGTGAGAAGAAACACAACCCTAAAGCATGATGACAGACTTCCCTGACATTCCTAGAAAAACCATGGAATTCACAGTCCCACAGAAACGATGTCTTTAAAAGGCTTGATTCTATAAAACCATTAATACAAATATTCTCTATTATGAGTTAAATCAATTTTTGTAGGAACCAAACCATCTGATATCATTCTCTCAAAAATGTCTTAAAAAATTCTTTAAGAAAGCAACCAGTTTGTTATTTAGAACTTGTGTATAGTTCTTTCAGGTAGAGAAAAAGTATCCATATCTATATCTATCTTTATTTTCAAGTCTGTCCTACCAAAATCTTGTTGGTGGAGTATAAATTAGTATTACTATTCTGGAGGGCAATTTAGTAATATGCATCAATATGCACACCTTTCATCTCAGCAATTCATTATCATTAGGAATTTATCCAGGCAATAACTTGAGAAGACTAAAGTGCACACACACACAGGATGGTTGTAAACTGGTTGCCTAGAACAGTGCCGTGCAACAAAACTGCAATGGTGAAAATGTATATATGTGTAGCCACTAGCCACACACTCTTGAGCATGTGAAATGTGGCTAGTATGACTGAGGAATTGAATTTTTAATTTTTAAAAATTTTAAATAGCATAACAACATGGCTGGTGGCTATAATAATTGCAGAGCATAGAACTATAACATTGGCTATAGAAATTATATTGAACATTTAGGTAGTTTCTAATTTTCTGTATTACAAATGGGCTAGTTCTATGTTATGCAGTACTAAATGAAACTACTAGCAAGAATATGAAACAACTCAAAGCAGCTTCTAAAACAATGATGTAACTATAATGACAGTGTGTGCTATCGAGAACAGATGTGTTAAGTAAAAAAAAAGCAGATTTCAAAACAATGGGTATGATTTTTATTAAAAAAACATTGTCTAGAATTATTAATAATGGTTATCTCTCAGTGGTAAGATGATAGGTGATCTTTTACATTTCTATATTTTGGGAAAAACCTAACCTATTGTTAAATCTCCTAAATCCACATTAAGGTATTTTTGAACATTTGTAAATATACTGAGAACTACTCGACAAACTTTATAATTTTTCATGTTATTTCATTTGTTAGAATTCTAGAATTTGCTAGAATATGTGATACTTCATTCTATTATACAATAAAGCTGATACTCTCTTAGCAAAAGAGAGGATGGGTAAGAGAAATTAAAGTCCCCTTACTCGGTTTCTGTTGTTGATATGTCTGCATAATTCCTCAAGATCTTTGTTGCTGAACAAATTTTCCTTAATTTCCATTTTCTTATCTTTTGAAATGGCTGCCATTAACAATCGGTGTACTATAATATCTGAATATCTTCTTATTGGAGAAGTAAAGTGAGTATATTTATCTAATGCAAGACCTTCAAAAAGAAACCAAATGATCAAAATAAACAAAAAAATAGTTTTTAAAGAATCTGCTTAAGGTTATGCTACAAAGGAAAATTTATCATTCACCATAATGATGGAACTCTTCCTCCGCACACGATCCGGTGGAGAAATACAGTGCATTAGACATGGCCTGTGCAGCCATAGAACGCAGCAACCTGTTAACGATGGGATCGCTGGGGTCATTCGCGTTATCCAGAGAATCAGCCAGTGTCTTGTTGGACCTGACAAAAGTATGGAAAAATTTTAATTTTGTCCCCAGCAATGATTTATAAGTCAACACTCTGAAGAAAACACTTCACACTCATCACGTCTGAATATTTTCATCTTTCAGTAGTTAAATTTATTTTGGATGCATTTCTGAAGAAACTTTTCAATTTAGTAATCTAGTTTGCTTTTAAGGTTGAAACGATGAAAGTGTGTCAGAATCTAAATATGTTTCTTAAGTAGTTAAAGAGTAATGTGTTTGTTGATATCTATGAGGTTATTACTTGGCACACAGTTAGGTGGTGAAATACCTGTTGAGTTGAATTCCTAACCCTCTTAACTTTAAACATCCCGTGTAAGTCAAAGAATGAACTCTTCCTTTTTTTAAATCAAGAATTATTGAGCCAGAGTTATTAAAAAAAAAAAAACAAAGCTAAACTAAAACTAAGGTGCACAAGTAAAAGAAATCTAAATTATTTTTCTTTTTAAAAAGATAAAGTGGTAGGAAGCATTCTATTTATTTACTCTCAAATAACAACTTTTTAAAACCCAGGCAATACAGAATTATATTAAAAATTAAACTCATAATACAGTACATAACTCAGTTCTGTAATGTAGCCCACCAAAATAAAAGGGGGAAAGATGGGAAATGAACAGGGAAGCAAAATGACAGAGTAAGCACTTTTGTTAACTTCTGAGTCTGACAGATTTGAATTTAAATTCTCATTCTGCCCTGGCTAGCTGTTAAATTGTAGTTACTCAACCTCTCCAGACTTAGTTTCCCTATCTGTAAAATACGAATGATACAAGATGCTGTCTAAAAGTCTGTTACTCTTGTGCTTGACACACACACAGAATTCTGCCACCAAACAACCAGCAAAAGATACTATCGCCTAAAGTAGAGGCAAAAAAAAAACCAAAAAAAACAAAAAAAAACAACATTTTGATAAAGGAATAAAATATATTTTAATTAGCAGCCGTTGACAGAAATTTTTGAAAAATCTTCTTTATATATCATTTTTAACAGGGAAAATATTTTATCCTGGAGGTGAAGTGTAAAACGTCTCACTCTATGAAGGGTTGGTATAAATTTACCATCGGTATGGTGTCTTATAAAACACTGAGCTATGCTGTGTTTCTAGAGTACTGAAATAAATAGGTTTATTTTTTGCATTTACCTAAGAGGTAAATGAAATTAAATCAAAGGTAACAGGTTCCTTCTGTATTACAAATTATAGTGGGTCAAAATTATGCCTCAGTAGACTTGTTTTAATTTTAAGTCTCTATACCTATATTATAGTAAGTGTAGAGAGCCAAGAAGTTTTCTATTTTTGGTCAAAGATCTGGCTGTCACATTTTAAGAACTACTGTAAGATAAATAAGTGTATAACACTCCCTTCCATTCCTCTGCCCCCTCAAAGGAGGAATTACCGTGTATCTATAAAGAAGCCTTTTGCTTTAGCACATTCTCGCAGTTCAGAAAAAAACTCCTGGTGTGGAGGAGGGTGTTGGCGCAACAAGGCCTGATGAGGGAAGCTCTCCCAGATCTTCTTGGCTACCCAGTGGTTGGCCAGAATCATGAATTCAGCCACCGTCTCATGGACTTCCAGGGGCTGCTTGGGGATGAGGTCCTGAATGTTCTTTTTTTCATCTAGCTGTACTCGAACCTCTACCCCTTCCAGTTCCAGCGCACCACAGCGGTCTCGTTTAGCTCGGACGTGGCGTGCTATGTCAGTCAACTTTCCAATTGCCCACACTAAGTCCTCTAGCTTGGCTTGTCTGCTCTTCTCATCCAAGTCTCTGAATTCTGGAATGTCATCAATGATGTTGAAGTTTCCATCCAGTAGTTCCTGGGCTGCTTCATAAAACAGTTTGTATGATGATCGAATAATGGTTCTGCCATACCACACTTTCTTAATTTCGTAGGAGGTTTTATCCAATTCCCACATGACGCTTACAGCATACCTACAAAAACAGTAACACTGACATCATTATTTAATTCTTCCATTTTTGAAGCAAACAGAACTTGACCCTCAATGTAACTCGAAAGAAACGGCATTGCTACAGGTTTTTGTCTCAATCCAATCATTTCACCACTAAATCAGTTAGACTAGGTTCTGTTGAGCTCTGAGCAAATCTGAAATGAGTTCACATGTCATGTTACAAACCCTATCTTACAGTTCTCCATTTTCATTAGAATAGCATAGCACTAATAGAAGGAGTCAAGCCTACTGGGCTCTCTAATAAGAAGGGCAAATCCTATAGAATGACACTGAACTATGATATTAGTCTTGGTGGTAGGGAAATCAGCAACAAGTTCATTTAGTGAAGAACCACTTAGTTATCAAATCGCTCTCTTTAAAAACATGCAACATTTGCACCTCACGTAAAAAACAAAGGGCTAATTTTCCTAATAATCAAAGAGCTCTTATAAATCAATTAAAAATAGATCAAAAACTCAAAGAGAAGGGTGAAGGAACAGAAATAATTCACAAAGAAAGGATATGTAAATGACTGTTAAACATATAAAAAATGTTTAACTTTATTCGTAGTAGTTGAGTTAAAAGTGCAAATTAAAATCACTCTAAGATACCATTTTCATTCATCAAATTGGCAAAGATGAAAAAATACAATATATTGTGCTGGCAAGGCTGTAGGGGGGAAACAAGCATTCTCATGCATTGTTGGTGGAAACAGAACTGTAACCTCTTGGGGGACAATTTGATTAAATCTAACACAAATATATATCTGTTGACACAGAAATTCCACTTCTAGAAATTTATCCTCCAGATATACTGTATTTTTAAAAACATGAAATGACTTATATTCTAAGTAAAGTTTTGTTTGTAATAGCAAAGGACTAGAAAAAAATCCATATTTCCATAGATAAGCAACCGTTACTAACATGGAATGATCTCCAAGATACATCATTAAGTTAAAAAAAAGCCAAGTGCTACACAATATATGTAATGTTACCAAAAAAAGACCAAATGTCCATATTTGTGTGTACATATATTACAGCTAAAAAATATGTAAGAAATTGGTAACTGAGGGAAAGTGGTATCTTTTATGAATTTTAGATTACATGGTTTTATTACCTATTCAAAATAATAGACTTAACTGTAATGAAAACTCCCTAAGTTTATGATCTTCATGCAAAATAGCCTCGACCAGAGAATACATACACACAAAGTTGTACCCATTTGTTCTCAGACATTAGCTGACTTTAAAAAGCTAAAACACAGAGGGAGGAGCAGTCTCACAGCTAGAGACAGAAGAGGAGAGGAAGGAAAAGGAAGCCTAGAGAAATAAAGCTGTCTGAAAGTAAGTGACACAGAGGGGTGTAGAGGATACAGGAGGGAAAGAGGGGTGGGGAGTGTGGTGGTAGAGCATGTTGGAAAGAAGAGAAGAAAGGTTGGAAGCAGGAATACCAGGCACCACACAGGTAAAATTAATGAACAAACTTACCTATCAACGCCTCCCAGGAGGGAGCACAAATCAGCACTGAGGATGGAGGGCAGCATGTCATAGCGTCGGTCTGCTAAATAATAAGTGGTGGCCCTGTGAACGACACACATGCAGGTACATGACCTTCAGCAACAAGAATAACTGCTGACTGCATGGACTGCTGTGAGGTAAACGGCCAAATCTCAGTACAAATGCCCGAAGGCTGTTGTTTTTCATAAAGTGCAGCCGACTGAGTAATAAAGCTATTCCCATGTTCCCACTTTCCTAAGCAGTACTGCTTTGGGCTGAATATGCTCTCAATGATACATAAAAAAAAGAAAAAGTGACACGAATCTTAGTTGTAAAAGAAAACTTAGAGTGTAATGATCCAGTATTTATATAAAATAGTATATTGTTACATGAAAAATTTAACATGTTTCAATTTAGAAGGAAGCAATGTGTGAAAAGTTTCTGTTATAAAAGGCAAGGTACATTGATCAAGGTACTATTTTTCTAAAGGAAAAGGAAAGTGGGCCTCAATTTCTTTTTTTCTGAAAGACATCTTCAGAATTGTATGGAATCGTGAAATCTTTGTTTTGAAAATCTAAAACTAGCATAGTTACAAATTACATTATAGACACATACACATAACCATGGTGTTGATTTCAAATAGCATTACCTTGTCCTAGCTTCAATATCAATATAAGAATTTGGTGCCACGAAATGTGTGACATCTGCAATGTGGACCCCAAGTTCCAGGTCACCATTATTTAAGGTTCTGACTGAGAGTGTGTCATCCACATCTTCACAACCTTTGGGGTCAATGCTGAATACAAGATGGGTTTTCCTCAGGTCTTTACGTTCTCGTTCTTCTTCAGGACTCACCTTCCAGGGATTTTCTGGTGTATTTACTGGCATCTCACACATCTGTACAACAAGAGGCCAAATATTCAGCAATTCCTGTACCACGCATTTCCTACAAAAATCCATTCTCTAACATTCTCAATGTGACCTCACAAATCTCTCATTCCCTATTACCTTTAGCAATTATCCTCTTTTTGCTTCTTTTGATCAGTAACAATTTATTAGGTGCCTCATATGTTTCAGGAACTGTGCTAGGATCTGGAAAGTTACAGCTCCAGTCCCTGGCCCTTGAGGACTCTTACAGTCTGACAGAAATGTCCCACAACTTTCACCAGCCTCTTTAGTTATGGCAGCTGAAGCAGGAATGAATGGGTGGCTTAGAAAGAGTATATCAATCTCACTTAGAATGATCCAACTATATTTAAATATAGTTGAGCTTTTAATTCAAGTCAAGCCCTGAAAACAAATTCAATATGTCTCAAATAATGAGAAGTTTATTCCTCAAAGATAATTTAGGCATGACCAATCTAGGGCATTTTCTCTCCATTATTACCTGTTTAAGCCATCAATCTGCAGTTAAGTACACTAAAAGGGAAGAGAATTCTAGTTCTGGGAAGTCTAATCCATGCTTTATTTTATTCTAACATTTTCACTAAGAGCTGAAACAAGTCAACAAATAATTTCCAGAAACTAATGTTAAACATAAAAATTTAATAATGTAAAATACTCTAAAATATTTTACTATTATAGCTACTGTTCTGTCAAAAACGAATGAAAATAATAACACCCATATGCTCTTGATGGCAATGCAAACTGATTCAATTTTTCTGAAGCACAATCTGCCAATACAAAACAAAAGCTATTTAAATTTTTATGTCCTTTGATTTGATAATTTTACTTTAAGGATTACATTCCAAAGAAAATGATCAAAAAGAAAAAATAGTAATATTTATAAAGTGTTTGAAGTAACATTTTTTTATAATACTGAAAAATTAAACAGCCCAAATGTCCAACAACTGAGGAACACTTAAGCAAACTAGAGTACATCAATATACAATAATTTGCCATAACTATTAAAATAAGTAGGCTATGTCAATATATAGAAAAAAAATTTAAATGAAAGAAGCAGAACAGAAAACAGTATGTGCACACTTTGAATATAGTCATGTAAAAATAATAAACAGGATTTATAAGGATTTTAAAAGATCACAAAGTGATGAAAATAGCTGAAGCTTTATGTTCATGGAATTTTTGTTTTCTGTAAAGGTTACAAAAACTGTTTTGTAATGAGCATGATTTTTTGGGGGCCCACGGGTCAGATGTATGGAACCCAGAAGCTGTTCCCTGCAGCTTTCTGCAGGCTTCCTGTTGAATGATTATGACAGGGAACGGAACCCAGTAGGTCTGCAACTAGGCACCCTTGTAGTTGCTGGGGATGAATATATACTGACTATAAGACACTGACATACCATTTTTAAGCACAGTTGGAAAATGTGAAAATTTGAAAGCTGTGAGGCTATAGGAAACTAATTCTGTACTTGAAGCTGACTTTGGTCTGGTCCAAACACAATAAAGAGTAGGGAGATTTTCCATTATGTGTGGCTTTAGACAGTAGGATGTAACATAGTACAAAGATTCTTTCTTTCTCAATGATGAAACAAATAATGACAAAGGCAAAAAGAAAATGTACAAAATGTCTTTCACCAGACCAAAGTTCTCAGAGAAATCTGACCTGAGCTTCTGAGAAAGGGGCAACTGAAATACTGTTTTCCACCAGGATGGTTGCAATTTCTCCTTCCAGATCTCCAATTCTTCCTAAAACACGCACAAAATGTCCATTAGGATACACAGATGTTGACTCCCAGGAATCGATACGAACAACCACCCTGAAATCCTGCACAAAGGGAGGAAAAAAAACATGAGTTCAGAACTAGGAGTTAAGTGGGTAAATTAGAAGCACTAAACAAACAAGAGAAATAGCATCAAGCTCCAAAGAGAGTGGCCAGTTTGTATACAGTGGGGATTTTTGTTGTTGTTGTTCTTGTTTTACTCAATTGCCAGATAGTGTATAAATGCTTGGCCCAGTGCTTTGAAGAGAAGCATTACCTCTTTACATCAAATGGACTGAAAATTTTAGTCTGTTAGAGAAAGCCAATTATAACACATTCTAGTTAACATTTGCAACACAAGAGAAAAACCCAATTATGCATAGTCAAAATTAAATTTCGAAACAAAAATCTCGATCTTGTGTGTTTGGGATTTACTTTCTAATGTCTTAATACATCTTTTGGTGAGGAAAAAGGTATCTGAACTGAACTTTAATACCCCCAAACTCCAGCAAACTATGGATAAGGAAAGCAATAGTTGCAACTGGCCTTGGAAGGCCTGCATAAGGCTTCAAGAAGTAAAAGTACACAATGACCAGGTTCCTGGCGGGGACACCTTACATCAGTGTCTCATTTAGAAACTGCAAAACATCAGGCAAATCAAATTGGGTGATGCCTACACTATTCGCCACAGTAAAGGTTAATTTCAGACTTTCTTGTTTATGTCTTCTCTCTGGTGCTATACTCCCTTACGGATAATCGATTTTGTGAAGTACCACTATATCATCCCTCCAAGGCAGAGTGATCGTATTTCTATATTGCTTGCTAGAAGAAAGCTTGTTAGTGTTGGCATAGTGTATCTATTCAACGTTTCTGTGTTGGACAGCTGGATAATGTATGTTCTCTCCAGTGTCTTACATAGTTCTTTCTAGGACGGTTTCTCTCTGGCCTTCATTTATTAACCAAGGACTACTTAATAGATGGTTCTATATATTTAGAATTTTGAAAAACAGGATCTCAGTATGCCAGATGGCATCAATAATTTATCCCTTATGTAAAAGAATCAACATTGTTTTCTGGTACTGCTCAAAAGCTAGCAAAAACAGAAGGAACACAGTAGAGGTATAATGTCAGCTACCTGGAGGGCTTCTGCTTGTTGAGTGCTAATTCGGATTTTAGGAATTCTGTAATCCCAAGGTGTAACTAGGATTTTCTGAGCATTTTTGCCCTGGGATTGGACCTCTTCTTTGGATGGAAATGTCACCACATAATCCCGCCAGTTCTTCTGAAGGATGCCCACCACTCTGCCTTTGGGAAAACAAAACAAAACAAAACAAAACAAAACAAAACAAAAGAAAGCCTTAAGTGGTTCAATGTCGCCTATCTGAACTCTGATCAGTTCAGCAGTGAGGAAGAAAATACGAAACACAATGTCCAGTTTTTCAAGCACAACCACGCAAGTCGAGAGATGCTTAAACATTTGCCTTCCCAGCATTTTATTATTAAGATGGATTTTTTTTTAGATAGATAATTTTTTAAGTAAAATTGTCAGTATGCCCTTTCTTCTGTAGGGCCTGATGTGACATTTAGAATCCAATAGTTCCACTTTTTCTTTTGCACTTACCTTATCAATCTCATGTATAGCTAAGTTGGAAAAAGTTAATGATTTCCATTTTTTTTAAACCCATGCCCAGTTTTTCTTGCATTTTCTGACCAACCAAGATCAACTGGCCCTATGTAATATACAGAGAAGTATACAAATCATTTTAGTCTGATGCACAACACTTTTAATCATTATTGGCTGAAGTCAAGGAAAAACAAATGTTAATAGTTAAAAGTGCTATCTTCTCTTTCCACAAACTTTTATTGAGCCCCTATCAGGAATCAGGCACTGTCCTAGGTGCAAGGAGTATATCAAAACAAAGTCTTTGACTTCCTGGAGTGTATCTTCTAGTCCAGGTGTCTGTGGGGGTGGGAAACAAACAGTAAAGAATAAATATATGTGAGGTAGTGATGATTGCTAAAAAAGATAAAAAGTAGGGTAAGATGACCAAGAGTGATAAAGGGTCAGAAATAGCAGCTATTTTCAATAAAGAAACATTTAAGCAGAGACTTGAAATGAGGAAAGGCAGTGTGAGGATGTCTGGGGCAAGCTTGTTTCTGGTGGTGGAAAGGAAAAGTTGGTCAATGTGGCAGAAGAAGAGTGATGAAGAAGACAATGACAGAAGACAGCCCAAGCTGGGGGGACTTGTAGACCAGGGTAAAGACTCTGGATTTTATTCTGAGAGAAATTGGAAGCAGTCACTGGAGACTTATGAGCAGAGACATGGCAAGACCTAGATTTGTAAAAGGAGCACTATGGCTCGGATATGGAGAAAAGACTATCTGGGAGCAAGGGTGGGAGGAAGGAGACCAGTGAAGAGGCTGCTGGGAAAATCTCACCAAGGGAATCTAATGCAGGGGTCCCCCGTCCCTGGGCCCCAGACTAGTACTGGTCTGTGGCCTATTAGGAACTGGGTCACACAGCAGGAGTTGAGTGGCGGGTGAACTAGAGAAGCTTCATCTGTATTTGTTGCCACTCCCCAGCGCTAGCATCACTGCCTCAGCTCCAGCTCAGATCATCAGGCATTAGATTCTCATAGGAGCACTGGTCACTGGTGCCAAAAATGTTGGGGACCACCGTTCTAATGCACTGAATTAAGAGAGAAATGGTGGAGTATGGAGTGGCTGAATTCAGTTAGAGCTGCCAGGACTTGCTAACTTGTGAAAAAAAAGTTGAGGATGATTCCAAGAGCTTTGGGTTGACCAACTATAAGAATAAACTTGCCATTTATGGAGATGGGGGAAGACTTGGGGAGGAGCAGGTTTGGGGTAGAAATCAGGAATGTATTATTAGGCATGTTACATTTGAGATGCCTATTCGACATTCAGGGTGCCAAATAGACAACTGAGTGATAAGACTAGAGGCTAAGGAAGGGTTTTGGGCTGGAGACAGAAAGCAAGAGGACTGAATGAGATCTTCTAGGGAGAGTGTGAAGGGTTAAAAGAGATCCATAAAGGAGCTGGCACATCCACGAGGACAATAAGATGAAGAAGAACCAGCAAAAGAACTGAAGAGGACCAATCAGCAGGGGAGAAGAACCCAGAAGCCAAAGATGAGGCATTAGTTCATTAGCCAAATGCTACTGACAGATTACAGATGCTGAGGACTTCTGGCAATGAGGTCACTGGTGACTTTGACAAGAGGTCGAGGGTTTTGTTTTGTGTGTGGACGTGGAAGGGGAGCTATGCCTCCATGTAGTGGCTTTTGGATAAAATGGGTAAAGGGGAAGAAGAAATAATGCAGAGTTAACTGTTTCACTGAGTCTTGCCATAAAGGTGAGGAAACACTTAGTTGACCTCACAGATTGTAAGGACCTTGTCAGCTTACAATCCCTTATGTTTTTATCTTTTATGCCTATAGCACCCGGTCTTTCTAGGCAATCTCCATCCAAGTACTAACCAGGCCTGACCCTACTTAGCTTCCAAGATAAGATGGGATCGGACTTGTTGAGGGTAGTGTGGCCATAGACAGGAGAGAAAAAATAAACATTCCACAAGGAAAATGGATAACTGGGTGACTTTCCAGCTGGCTCACCTGTGGGCATGGGCTCACTTGGGGACTCTCCTGAGGCCTTGTCATCACTGTCATTCTCACACAGGGCAGCAGTTCTTCCTTTCCATTCATTTTTAGGGAGCAGTTCCACAACTACCATGTCTCCATGAATTGAGCGGTTTCGAGCCTTCATCCCATGGATTAGGATGTCACTAAATAAACCTGTGTTTGAGGCAGCACAGAGACACTCCATGAAGCCAAGGGGGATGCTACACCGGCAGGATACTTCAAACATAATATATCTGAGGTCTAATTAGCATTCCTACAAAGAAGAGCTTCCTCCTTTCAAAGGTGAAGTCAAGTTTCTCCTGTTCTGCAGGTTAGGAATGAAGAAACCCAGCCGCCATGTCATACTGTATAATGTGCTTTCTCATAAGGGCCATCCTCAATCGTCTTTTAAGGTAGGATAATAGTTCCATGCATGAAATCAAGTAAGCCTATACTGTAATTCTGCAGGGGCCACACAGCCAGGGAGTAGTCAGTAGGCTGGCTGACGAACTACAGACACCGCGGGACTGAGAGGAACAATTCTGATGAGCAAAGCCATCGCTTCTCGTTTTCCTTCAACCCAGCCATGTTTCCTTGACTGTCAGGGTTTTTGTCCATCTTGTCATTACAGAACTAGGAAGTCCATTCTATCACAATATGATTTATTTACACATTTTTTCCCATTTTTATTACTTTTTTAGTGGTTCCTATAAGGCAATATAGCACATTGAGGCAGTTCGGGACAATGTCTTAAAATAATGGTCAAAACTGCCTCAGTGGCCAGTTCAGGCCCCCCCCCCCACCCCGCCCCACTTAGCAGGTGTGTGATCTTGGGCATGTTACTGTGCTTCTCTGTATTTTAGTTTCCTCATGTGTAACCTTGTATATCTTCATGTGTAAAAGGTAGAAAACAATAATAATACCTATATTAAGTGCTTGGAATAGTACCTGACATGTAGTAAGCACTCAATAAAATATTAGCTATTATAGTTTTTAAAGTTTATGACAATAAAGTCAGAAATTATCGACAAAAAGTTAGGGAAAAAAACCAACCCATGATCCGACACACCCAATGTATGTGGGGATATCCGACATGGCATATCTGATGTGAAAATTTCAGCTTTGCTTTCTTCATTGTGTAATATTGGGATAAAAAAGTAGTATGGAGATTTATGTAAGGTTTATACTGAACCTGAATCTTTACTGCTGGCTCCTTGAAGTCGTACAAAAGCTTCTATTTGTGCTCTGTGTTTGTTGACGTTCAGAATTCCCTAAAATCGTAACAGAAGTCAATGTGAAAAATTTCTTTCTTGCCTGCTTTATCTCTAAAAGGTATAGTTTTTAAAAACTATATGAACATATCCCCATAATATTCTTATAAGGTCTGTGATCCCTGTCTTTAGGAAGAAGATTCATCACCAAAATTTCTTTGCTCCTGAGAACATACATTCATTTTGAACTACTCTTAGCTATACCAATTTTAAAGGTCAGGATCTACCTCATCTAAGTGATGAGTGGTCTTTAAAACATCATCTTCCTCAAAGTATCCTTCCAGGGATGTTGTGACGTTTACTCCCAAGTTGGAAGCATTAAGCATTCTAGGTATACTCATTTAAAATACCCACACCTCAGGGAGGGCCAGGAGAGGGAGGGAGCAATTATGATCTTTTATGAACTATATAGATGTCTAACCAATGTATTGTATACTTGAAACTAATTTAAATAAGTAAATTCTAATAAATAAATAAATAAATAAATAGATAGATAGATAGATAGACAAATAAATAAATAAATAAATAAATAAATAAATAAATAAATAAATAAATAAATAAATAAAATATCTACTCTTCAGGGAGGAATGTTAGTGTGGTATTCTCAGACTTCAGCCTGCATAAAAATTATCTGAGTGGCTTATTAAAAATGTAAAATCCATGCTGGCATAGTTCGGTATCTTGACTGTGGTGGTAGATACACAAATCTCTGCATGTGATAAAACTGCATCCATACACACAACGAGTACATGAAAACTTAAAATCTGAGCAACAATTTTATCTGATTTCTTCTCAAGACCCTGACAGCATCTGGATCCTAGGTCCTGGGGGATCATAAAAGAGCCCTTGAAAGATATAGGAAAATGGCAAAGGGAGTGAAAAAGCCAAATTTCACCAATTTTATAATTTTGCCAAACCTCCAGACCTTGATTCCAAAATATATTCTCTTTTCCAGTGACAGGAGGCATTTACAAGGCTATTTGTGTAATGCTTAGTATGTAACCCAATTAAGAACTCTATAGAGTAGCTCCAACAAGACAGCTACGTCTATCAAAAGGAAGACTCCTAAAGCACCTTAAACATCATCAGCCCTGGCTTACTCATACCCATCTTTTTAATAGACTTTGAAATTAGAGGCCTATGACAGGAGGCAAGTAAAGACGAGTAGAAAACTGACACTGATTCTTCATTACCACCTCACCTGGATATAGCGTCCAGACTTAATGCCAGCTTCTAACACTTCCAGGGGAAGATGTTCTGGGTACTCCCTCCTGTGGCTCTCCTGACTCTCATTCTCTCTTTCCCGTCGGGACTGAAGGATAGAATCACAAAGCTCATGGGCGGCTTTTAAATCAGGCCAAAAACTGTCCAGGTAATTCTGCATTTGATAAAAGCACAAGAAAAACATGATCAGAAGAGAATAATTCATTATAGTAGTATTACCAAAAAACCTGAACAGGAACTGCCAGCATGTAGTTTTGAAGAGGTGTTAAGTGAGTATTACTCTCTCAAGCCTCACACTACCAGTTCGTTTTCTACCATTTCATTAATCCCCAAGGTCCTGCCAAATAAACCCCAGGGAGGCTGTTCCTACCATGGAACACGTCTACCTCCCTGATTACTCTGACCTTTCAAATCTCTCTCTCTCCCTCTCGTTCTCCCTACATGCATGCATGTATACGTCCAGTCTGCCTATCTTTACATGTATCTCATTGCTGCAGATAATAGCCTAGAGTGAATGGACAGGAAAAGCTCCTACATGTGCATTCTTGTCTTTTTTTTTTTTTCACCTCGAAATGTTTGAAATTTGTAAGAAACTTAAGCACATAAAAATGGCAAGGAGTAAAGTGTATAAGGGAGTGTTTTCCTACCCTAACCCACTGGCAATGTTGAATGAGCAGAGGGCAGGGAAAGTCAAGTATGCAAAGTAGTTTTTGGTGTTAGGCTTTTCCCTACTTCATAAGCTCCCAGAGGACCGAGTCTTCTTCTGTAACACTCACAGACGTAGTAACTCTCCTCACGGAGGTGACGCTTGATGTTTTTATTAGTATGATGACCTGGTATGAAACATAGCTTTGAAACAAGCGGTCAGAGTCCTGGCTAAGTAGACAGTTGCTGAATATTATTGTATCTTTTGATGTAATTCCTTCAGAAAGGCTTGAGACAAAACCCCAAGGTGACCAGCCATGAGAGGTTGGTGGGTGGTGAGGATGGCTGTGCTTCATCTACTCCGTGTGTCCAGGGAACACTCCAAATGGTTGACTCTCACAAATAAAATCAAATTTAGGTATGATTTTAACTCAGCTTTAAGTCTAAGGTAGAGTCTCACATATTTTCTTTATTCAACTTAAAAAGAAAATAAATTATCCTTATTGTTAACTCTAGCATTTCTCTCACTAATTTCAGGGTCCTGTGTAAAATGCTTCCTTTCTTTCCCTAGTCCTTCCAGAAGTTCTATCTGTGCTAACATCGGTACCCCAATTCTATAGTCACTTATCACTTATGAGCACCAAGAGTTAGTCTCTGCTCTATTAACAAGGACAAACAGCAACTGTTGTACCACCATCAGTGTAAGCCACAGATGCCAAAGTTTGGTAAAATTTGGGTTTAACTGTTTCTAAGGAGAACAGGAAATATTTGTTTAGGAATAGTGGCAACTGCTCCTGTGGTACAGCTGTGAATGGTGGAAGACAGAAATAAGAAAACTGTGGGAGGGACATTGGGAAAGCCACCAGAAGTTGCATAGGCTTGTGTGTGTGTGTGTGTGTGTGTGTGTGTGTGTGTGTGTGTGTTTAAATGTAGGCATTTCTATTTAATAAATAACATTAGTAAACAGCACTGGAAAAGTGAACTGTTAAAATTAAAAGGCACTTGCAACAAGAATGTGATTAGAATGAAACAAAATGGACAACTCAGTGGTCTGTTATAGCACTATGAAAGGAACACTTGCTTAAGTGATAGCTGTCGTATAAGCCACAATACAACTTCACAGGTTCATTAAAAAGATAAATTTATAGTGAAAATGCCAAAGAAAAAGTACCGATAAAAAAAATTTTTACCCACAAATTGCAAATACATTAATTAGAAGAGGTGATAAAAAAGCACCAGGCTTACAACAAAATAAAATGAATAAAATAAATTAACCTAAAGGTACCCAATTCAGCAAATAATATATAAGTTAAGGACTTCATATAAATAATACTAAATTATGAACTTTATATAATACTAAATCAAGTACTCATTTTGCAGAAAATTTCCCAATACTTTTATCTAAGGCTTGAATTTATAAAGAGAAGGCATAAAAGTTACTAAGATTAACTTTTGCCACTATGAACCACCTCTTCAAGAGGATTTATGGTCTTCTCTCTCCCCATCTAACTTCTAGTCCCCACCGGAAATTCTGAGGTTCTTTCTCATCTGAATGTCACAGTATCTCTTTTTTCTGCTATCATTCACCTGTATGAAGCCCTTGGTCACAGTTTGCTTAGGAAAATAAAATAAAACTATTCTATACTAGTGAACTACAAAGAAAAGTAATTTTCACAAAAAGTAGAAAAATGTAATTTTAGTCAACTGTCCTCTGCAGGAACAAGACATGATGTATTGCAACAGAAAAAACAAGTGACACTGCCATTAATATCCAGTGCCCCTGGAATTCTCTGGCATGCCAGAGCACTTTTTTATAGCAGGGCAAAGAAAATTCTATTGGCAAATCTTTAGCAATACATGTACCTGGGAACGCTTGTAGAATCTACAATTTAATATCCAACTAGACTTTCTGTAAACTGACGGGGTTAATGAAGGTCCTCATTCTAGTTTCTGAATCAAGAAAAGGTATCAGCCATTGGAACCTGACAGACCAATTGGGCAAGTAGAAGAGACCAGTAATCCACTGAGAGATTAACAGTCATCCTACTCCCTCAAAGAAATAGGAGAACTGTGCTGTTAAGGCGGCCAAGAAACTGTCACTGATAATGCTGCTCCTGTCTATATGATCTGTACACCAAGCACACCTGATAGCTTTCACATAAATAATATCACATCTCGCCCTTCCTTTATTTCTGTTAACCCCCCACGCACATTCATAAGTGGAGAAGAGTGAAGAACCGTGGTGAAATGAGACTGGCCTTTAAAACTGTTTTTTACATATTCAAAAGAATAATTTGGGAGGCAGTTAAGCATGGCAGTCAAGAACTTTGGAGCTAGACTGACTATGTTCTAATCCCAATTCCACCACTTTCTACCTGTGTGACCTCGGCAAGTTGTTTAGTCTTTCTGTGCTTTAGTTTCCTTACTGATAAAATAGGGATGATCACATCTATCTCAAAGGTTGTTATAGGAATTAAATGAAATAATACACTTAGAACAGTGCCTGAGTGCCTAGCATAGATAAATGTTGGCTATTGCTACTAGGTTGAACCATATAAAATTGACATTTTATAGGTTAAAAACAACAGAATATTGGCAATTTTATAAGATTCTACCTATTATTATCATCATCATTACTAATATTGTTATTACTGTAACTACAAACATGAGTTTACTATCAACAGGGGCTTGTTGGGCTAAAGCCTTGGATGCTGTAGGTCTTACAGTCACAGGCAGTTTGCCCAGATTTGCTAAAGTCAAGATTAGTTGGGGAGTAATGAAGACATGGAACTTCTTGAAATCTTCCTTCATTGCTTATTTTCCCTTTTCTGTATCATCAAAGGGATTTAGAGCCTTCTGGGAACTACTTAGGAAATGAACACACACACACACACACACACACACACAAATACACAACAGCTGGAAATACCTTAAAAGAAATCACAAACACTCCTTCTGTTTCACTTCCATACTGTTGCACTGCCTCTTCATCTTCTGTCACCATAACAATTGGCATCCTGTCCTGGCAGTGGTGATAGTACCAAACTGCTGCATTGTATATGCTCCTAGAAAAGCAAAGGGCACACGAAGCTCCCACGGCAGACAAACACAAGCTATGGTTCAGAACTTCACAGCTGGCTTTTAATCTGCTACCCTTTGGTTTATATAGACAATCATTCACTCATTCGACAGATATTTTCTGAGCACCCATTATAAATATGCCCTGGGTTGGGTACTCTGGGGGATAGAAAGATGCATCAGAAAGTGTTTGACATATCTTCTTCCCTAAGACATCTAACCGCCATAGCAACCTTTTTCATTTCTTGATATGGCGTAGAAAACATGAGACTCTGCCATCTTTCAACACCTTTTAATTGGAGGGCTGACTGATATACCACCACAGGGATGAAAAGCTATGCGAGGCTAAAAAAATAAAGAAACAAGTCTTTGGTTAAGAAAAAAAAAAAAAAAAACTAGGCTGCAAGTAGCTGAAGACCATAATCCAAAAAGGTCCAATATGAAATCACACGAAATATCTCAAAATCTTCCTGAAAAGAATCTGAATTGGAAAACAAGAGTCTAGGTCTGGAGATGTGTGTTCAAGACTGGATTATGTTTCCAATGAAGTATATACATTTGGACAGTCAACTTCTGTGGGCATCTGTTTCCCTTCCTGCAAATTAAGATGCTATGTAAGGTTCCTTTAGTTCTAGAACTTAAAAAAAAAAAAAAATTCTGCCAACATATACTGAGTACCTATCATGTGCGAGGCTGTGTAGTTAGCTAAGTGTGAGTACTCACATGTGACCCAATAAAGAGAAAGATCTGCTTTTTCCTTTTCACATTGAGGCCTGGGGGAATTTGGGGACTGTTATTAAGGACTCACTATGTATGTATCACTGTTATTTTCCTTTAGAGAATTTAAATATTTAATAGCTATATGAAGAATTACAAGGAAAAAAAATGATTTAAATGTTTTATATGGACATTTGAAAGTTTCAGGTCTCTTTTGCCCTCTACAGAAGTGCTCTAGGCCCACCTCTGACTTTAGCTGCAGCTGGGTGGGCAGTTCCATCCCCCCTCAAGGGCCCACTGATGGAGTGAACACCCCTGGGGAATGACCTCCAGCTCAGGGAGGACTAACTAAATGCCCTAGCCTCCATCCTTTGAGGTGACTTCTTAGGTACACTCTACACAGCTTCCCAGAGGTTTCCAGCAGGACTTAGCCTGTTTCCCACAGCGGTAACACATTTTTTTACTGCTTTCCCTCCCTCTCTGTCCCACTCTCCCCACTTCCTCACTCCTGCTTCTGGGAATCACCTCGAGGTAAAGAATCCACACCAAGTCCTTGCTTCAGGCTCTGCTTTTAGGTGGATCTATGCTACCACAAACTCTTCTTAAAACAGCTCTACCAGAATGAACCTACCAGTTTCAGTTGAATAAGACTAGTTGGGATATTAGAGCATACTGTAAGAGAAAAACTGAGATGACCCTGGCTTAAAAGTAGGACCCCCACCTCCAAGCAGTCAATTTGTGACTTGTGGATCACTGGAATGATCCTGCTAGCCATTAAGGTCTGGGGCAAACTTACTCTGGTTATCTATTTGTCCCTAATTATAATTTATAAAATCTATCAATCATATATTCGAATGACATATCTAAAATATTAACACATTAAGCATTTCAGTATTAATCATGGTTCCAGAAATAATTGTTGATTTTAGCATATGACTTAGGTCAACTCCCAAATAGCCAATTATAGACGATGATCAAGTGAAAACACAGCAATTCAGTGCCATACCTGGTCTGCCACTTTTCCATGGATTCTCCTCTTTCCCGAGGGAGATAGCAGTACTGCTGGAATTCATTAGCAAAGAGAATGCAATCATGACGTGCATCCTTTAGGAGGTTTCGCAATTTGTTATACTGTCTGTGACACAGAGGAGAAAAATAAATCTGACATAGCAGGTACTCATCTACTGCCAGCTCTTGCTAAGGATCAAAAAAGATGAGGTATTTTAGAGCAAAATATTGATTATTTAAAACTCAAGAAACACTTATTCAATATTTGGCCTTAGTGTACACCGTACCATTGGGCTGCTGTTTCTCAATTTTGCACGCTAGAACGTGCTTGGGCAGGGCCTCCTTAATTAGTTTGTGGATCGGTGCAAACCCTTTACTTCCCATTCCCCTTCTGAGACTTCTGGCCATTTATTACATAATTATCTGGTGCTGCCCCACATAGTCCCCACTTCAAAGGCTCACAGAGGGCACAGAAGCAAGCAGACTCTAGCACTTTATTTTTGTACCTCACTCTGTTCTATAAATAGCATTAGGAACCAGTATATTTTACTTTTTGCCGGCAGCCCTAGAAAAGAACATATAGGGTAAATAAGTTTGGGAATTTATCTCTAAATTTTATTTATGCAGCCACTTCATTTGCATGAATGAGAACTAGCTTCATCTGTCAGAGAACAGAGTCCTAAGGTTTCCCACCAGGAGATCTTTCCAATAATGCTAACCAAAGTCACAAATCAAATACAAAGTCTCATATCGGTCAGTTTCTAATAAGGTGCTTTTCAATAGTCTAGGTAATATGAACTACAGAACAGTCACCATTATTTTAAAGAAAAGCCATCGTTTATTTAAAAATGGATTGATATGAAACTAGATATTAAATTAACACATAAATTATTCAAGGTAGATGACTGGCATTTAATATAATAAAATTTATGCCTTCCATTCTCACCAACAGCCTGCCACCATGGATTTTTTTAAAGATGAGGTTTTTCATTAAAGCAAAGGCAGAACTCTCCAACTTATGCTCTCCAAGTAAATGCTACCCCCATTTTCTGTGTGGTCTCAACACTTCATCAGAAACCAAGAAACAATGATTTTATTTTGTTAGTAATTCTAATTCTAATTTTGAGCCATCTTAAAAAGGATCATCAAATAACAGCAACTTTCCTGATAAACAAAGGGATTCAGATTCATATCTGTCAATGGCAGCTTTTCTTAACAGAATTCCACTTGCGCAAACAAAAGATGCCCTAACCCCAAATGCTTACAACATATTAAACCGCTAATTTCCCCATGTTCACAAAGATACACTTAAAATCATTTTTAAAACCTCTTGGAATATATAGAGAAGAGTCTACTTGCTCTGTTAACAGTGGTCATCCCAGCAGAGTGGTGAGGCAGACTTTTACCTCCTGCTTTACACATTTCCGTCATGCACGAAGTTTTTAAAACGAGCACTGATTTGTTAAGTAATAATATTTTAGAAGAGGCTTCGTAAACATCTGTAATTTATTATTTCAGATGAAACACTGAAAAAATATGCCCATTTTTTTCTGATCTTATCCTCCATAATTTTTGCTCCCTTTATCTACCAATACATTTTATACACCCCTAATAAAGCACTCGAGCTTAGTGCAGTTATTTGTTTACAAATTATCTCCCTTTATCCAGCAAACTTTTGTTGCACTCCTTCTATGTCCAGGCCTTTTGCTCCACTGAATGCCTTCAGGGGCCACCATCTAGACATCCCACTGCTGCCCTTCATCTGCAGCAGTCCTGCTCGTGGTGAAAGCACAATAGAACCACCCATTCCCCCAAAAAGTCAAAACCAGAACTACCATATGCCCCAGCAATCCCACTCCTAGGTATAGACCCCAATGAATTGAAAGCAGTCTCAAAAAGATATTAGTATACATGTTCATAGCAGCATTATTCACAGTAGCCAAAAAGTGGAAGCAAGTTAAGTGTTCATTGACAGATGAATGGATAAACAAAATGTGGTGTATACATACCTTGGAGTATCATTCAGCTTTAAGAAGGAAGTTCTGATATATGTTATAACATGGATTAAGCTTGAAGACATTATACTGAGTGAAATAAGCCAGACACAAAAAGACAAATATTGTATAGTTACACTTATGTGAGTATCCCTGAGTAGCCAAATACAGAGACGGAAGGTAGAATGTTGGTTGCCAGGGGATGGGGGAGAGAGGAGTGGAAAGTTAGTATTTAATGGGTGTAGAGTTTCAGTTTGGGAAGATGAAAAAAGTTCTGAAGATTGGCTGCATAAAATGTGAATGCATTCAATGTCACTGAATTGCACATACTTTAAAATGGTAAATTTTACATTATATATACTTACCACAATTTTTAAAAATATAGCTATGTTAATTGGCAAAACAAAATAAAACAAAAAACAGAACCATCTATTGCAGTGGGATAAGTGCCATGAAAGTAAAAGTACAGGGTGTGACAAGAACATAGGAGGAATGGGGAAGGCATCTAGGAGGAGGCAATATCTGAGTCCTGAAGGATGAATGGAAGTTAGCTAGACAAAGGGCCCAAGGGAGGAGAGAGGGGATAGATGTTCAAGACAGCAGACAGTATGGTTCATTTTTGAATCTTCAGGGCTTAACCCACAATGGGTGCTTCAATAAACATTTTCCAAATGAATAAATGAACTCATAACCCTTTGTGACAACAGTGATCCAAATACAAGATAATGTCTTAGAATAAACATTTGCTAGTCTTCATGCACATCACTGCATTTGTTATCACACCTGTACTTTAGACCTAGGTATTCTCGAATCTTGTCCTCCTCAAATATTGATATCTATAAGTCAGACTCAGGACGTTTGGCACTAAATGATAGTAATGACAATTCTTCCCAATATTTAGAAAATACATAACTTAAAAAGAATTTTCTCAATTTTAAGTTTCGTTCTCATGTATTTTCCTTAGGCTTTACTGTGTGTTTCCATTTGTTAGCTATCTATAAGCCAGATAAAACAAATGAACAAATGGCACAAGAATATTAATGGGGAAAGCAGGAAACTAACAGTGAATCACTCCGAATGTGACAGTTGGGTTTTCTTGTAGGCATGTGGGCTTATGGTTATAATTTAATAGTGCACATATACAATACAGATATTTTTTGCTAGTCAGGGTTAGTGTGCAAATGATAGAATTAGATACATGAGTACCCTGTATGGAATCAGCAAGGAATATTATAGAGCCTTGAACAAGTTTGGCCTAAATGATAGAAGAATAATAGTTTCATTTTAAAAGTTTGATTTAAAAATCCCAGTCTTACAGAAAAGCCCTAGTTTTCCTAGACTAAATCTTTATTACCAAAACATTACAATTTCTTAGGGAGACAGCTGAATTTACTTTCTTTAGACTTGATTTTTTTTTCTTTCTATTTTTAGTCAATGGGTGATCTTATTTACAGATGCAACATTCTTTCCCCCTGCCGACTATACCCTCTGAGGATTCGAACTAGGCGTCCCCACAATCAGAGGGGAAATGAGTTCTGTATTCAATGTTGTGTTTCTTCGACCAGATTTCCCAGAACCCTGGAAGAATCTTGTAGACTTACTTTCAGAGGTCCATAAGTTTTCTACAAGAATTTTAAGTTTATGTTTCCATTTATATTAGACGATATTCTTAAAACATTTCTAAGGAAGTATATTTTGGACCAGCTGAATGACCACCTTCTAAATGCAATGCCATCTTGGGTCAGTGACCACTGTCTTGGAAGCCTTAGACATTTCAAACTCAAAACAACTATCTACCTCCTCCCCCTCAGACCTCCTCCAGTACATCCTCTCTCTATCCACTTACTTAAGCCAGAACCCTTATCGTTATCCTTGACACCACCTTCTCCCTTGCCTTACATATCTAAATCCATTACTAAATTCACAGATTTTTTAAAAGTCACAGCTTTATTGAGATATAATTCACATACCATAAAATTCACCCTTTTAAATGTACAATTCGATGGTTTTTACTACAGTAACCGTTGTTATGTAACCTCCACCACTATTGAATTCCAGAACATTTCGTCACCCCCAAAAGAAACATACACCCACTAAGCAGTCATCCCCCATTTCCCATGACCCCTCAGCCCCTGGCAACCTAACTAATCTTTCTGTCTCTTGGATATACCTATTCTGGGCAGTTCATACAAATGGAATCATACACTACATGATTTTTTTGTGTGGCTGGCTTCTTTTACTTAGTATAGTATTTTCAAGGTTCATCTATGTTGCAGCATGTATTGGTACTCCACTCCATTTTATGGCTGAATTATATTTCCTTGTATGGATAAATTACATTTTGTGTAATTATTATTAGTTGACATTTGGGTTGTTTCCATTTTTTGGTTATTATGAATAGAGCTGCTATGAACATTCATGTACAAGTTTTTGTCTGGACCTGTTTTCAATTCTCTTGGTCACGTACTTAGGAAAGTCTATAGATTTTACCTACTAAATAGCTCTTAGAAATGTCTATTTCTATCTCTAAGCTACAACATTTCTAATCTGAACTAAAGCAATAGTCTGGTTTTCTTTTCTCCTTACCTCTTCTAAACAGGCCCAGCATTCTTTTCAAAACAGCAATCTGATGTTACCCCACCCTGCTCAAAACCTAGAGGCCCAGGAGGCCTACTACCATCCAATCCAGGGCCTTCTTCCAGTTCCTTGAGCCAAATTCCCCTCCCCGTGACCTTGCACAACAGTTTCACCACCTAGAAAGCTTTTCTTTGACTGGTTTACACCTTAGAGCTCAGCACAAGCATTACCCTTAGGAAAGCCTTTCCCTGTCTGACTAGTTTGGGTTCTCCTGGAACCACACACCTGTCCTTCAGTACATTTTGTCACAGCTGCAGTTCTCCATCTGTTTGTGTGATTATCTGATTACTACTGCCTGTCTCCCTCTCAAACCATGTCTGGTTTTGTTCACTACTGCATCCTCAATGCTAGCATAGTTTCTGGCACAGTTTCTCAATAAATATTTGTTAAGTTAAAAAAACGAATACCTGAAACATGAATGAATGTGGTTGACAAGATAGCCTTACAGAGTTATCAAGTAACTCCTCATTAAATAAGCACTGTCCTGAATAATAAAAAACTTGACATTTTCCATACTGTTTTGAACAATATTTATGTGAACATGCCATTTTCTGCATTAATATTATTGACATCAAAACCATATTAAATACAGAATCAGATCAGAGCTATGTCTTTTTATTATTAACCCAACACTGGTAATTTTATTTCAGTAAAACAATATGATCTGTCACATTAATTTAATGTTCTTTGCGGTTTTCTGATTTTGAAGCTTTGTTTATTTAATTTGAAGGTCCAATTTGATTTTAGGGTTGAATTAAAGACTTAAGCATGAGGATTTATACCTAGATTTACATTTAATCGTATTTAAATAACAGTACAATAAAACGATTTAACTTAACACTGAGTGAGAATTTTTTTACTTTTAGAAAAAAAGTTGATGACATTACTCATGCTGAGTAACACTGATGTATCGGATGGGAGTTAAATCATGTTGGCCTTTTATATACTTTACAACTATAATATTCTATGATCCCTATCTTATGTTATATATTGAGAAACTGAGACATGTACTGTTGAGACTCTGAAGCTATATAGAAAGAATTCAGGAGGGCAGGGGGTGGGGCAGGTCAAAGGAGAAAACAAGGCATCCTTTATACCAGACACTAGACCAGATCAGATATATATATATAGAGAGAGAGATATATATATGTATATATATGTATAAATGTATACATATATATGTGTGTGTGTATACATATATATGTATCTATGTATATATATGTATACATACATATTTATATATATACACATATGTATATGTGTATATATATGTATACGTATATACATATATGTGTGTGTGTGTGTGTGTGTATTTTTTTTTTTTTTAAGGCAAGGCAACCCTTGGCTGATCTCATAGATTGCAAGGACCTTGTCAGCTTACAATCCTTTATTTTTAATTTTTTTACGCCTACAACACTAGGTCTTCGTAGGTGGTCTCCCATCCAAGTACTAACCAGCCCTGACCCTGCTTAGCTTCTGAGATCAGACAGGATTGGGCTTAGTTCAGGGTAGCATGGCTGTAGACCAGACCAGATATTTTTAACTGACAAAGCTTTCCTAAGAATGATGTTCCTGAAACCATATCAAACAGAATGAATTATTTACTAGCATCTCAAAACTTTACAAGAAAGAACTGAAAAATAAAACAAAATGTTCCCCAATATTAAATGAAGCAAAATACCACCAGCTTTTGCTAGGCCACATTTGGTTAAACATAAAAGTCAAATGACTTATACTTAATACTTATAAAGTCCAAATTAATAAAGCAAATCTCCTAGATGTTCTGTATTCAACAGCTATCATCAATTCCAAAGTTATCTTTCAATATATGACACTTTCTAGAGCTTAGGTCATTTTAGTCATTTAGCTGTTTCAACTTGAATACACTAGGTGATTGCTTAACAGATGGACAAAGCACCAAGTCCCAAACTTGCTGATTCCTTTTTCCTGCCTCTTCTTAATCAATTATGTTCATTATCCCTGCTTTAAGACCAGTCTAAAACCTAATTCCTTCAGAGAGCTTTCTGGCCTAATTCCCACACTCTGTATTTACTTCTGCACTTTGCATACAGTACATATTAAATTATCCTGCATGTATCTAAGCTGTATTGTAATTACCTTCTTGCATCTAACCCCAAAAAGAGAACAGGTCTGTTGAGAGAGGGACTAAGACTTATGTTTGTAGGTCCAGAAAGCCAGGAACTTGTGGCTCAAAAAGTAGTACTTACCAAATGGGAAAACTAGGGTGTAATCATATGGGCCTATTTCATAACTCCTCATCTTTTGTTTTTATATTTAGTGTAGAGAAATGGTAAAGCAATGGAAAACCAATCGCTTTTCATCAAGTTACCTACTTTTGAAATGTTCAGGAGAAAAGACATTTAAATTCCAATTCTTTGCTTTTGAATGTCCCAGGAATTGGTTTTTAAAACAATCCTTAATATTAAAAATATTTTGGAAAACAGAAGTTGAAAAGGCTCTGCAGTGCACTAGCAATCTGAATGATAACAACAAATTGATTTTAGGAGCAGAAATTGAAATACGACACCTGGAGCAGCATTTAAACCTGTATGTGTGTAAACATCTATATCTTTGTGTCTGAACAAAATCAACTTCAAGCTCATTTAAAAATATTCTATCTGAAAAACCTACACACAATCTAGTTAATGCATATATTTTTTGAACTGAGCATATAATAAGAACAACTTATCATTTTCATATACAAATAAACACATTTCATCTTTTACTACCAAGGTCTGAAGAAACCACATTTAAAAAAGAATGAACTCATAGTTTCTGCTTTTTAAATAACTTGCGGTGGTAAGAGTTGGATGTATAATTCTAATAATGTATGCTGTTTCCATACAGCATGAGTCTTCAAGTTCAAATCATAAATCTTTTCCCAGTATTAAATGAAACAAAACCAATTTTTACTTATTTGTTTAAAAGGTACAAGGCAAGCATTTTAGGCTGATTTCAATCAAAAATCCTTTGTTTAGCAAATTCAATTACTATAGTTGGTAGTAATACTAGTAACCTAAAAATAAAACAAGTTATTTGGAGTTTCACTGAATAAATCACTACAAATACAATTTGTATCCACAATAAAGGAGTATTAAATTTAAAAATAAAGTGCTCTCTTCTTCCCAAAGGAAAAAAGATTCTGAAATAATATATCTATAAATAAGATTAAATAATATGCATTATCAATAAGAAATAAGCAATAACTCTGCTATAAAATGCAAATCAAAAGCTAAGAATCTTAAATACCCACATATTGGGGACACTAGTTTATTGATCTACAGTCAGATCTTTTGGCCAGATGTTGAAGCAGAAATATAAAACAATGTTACTGGATTCTTACTAGCAAAGAGAATACTAAACTAGTTCAAAAAATAGTTTCTGACAAAATAATAAATTCCTCTCCTTCCCCTGCAATGAGGGACCTTTTTTAAAGGGCTGGGGGGCAGAGCGGGGTAAGGGAGTCTATGCCATAAATAAATAATGCAAAACAGATACCTCCGGCCTCTTTGATGCTGCACAGCTTGACAAGCCGTTTGCATGAAAATAATTCCCTTTAATTCAGGAAACTCAAGGATCTCGAGGTAATCTTGAACAACTTTCCAATCTGGAATCATGTAATGAGTCACATCACTAGACAAGAGTTTCCCATCTGAAGCATAATTCAAAATGTAAGAGATTAGACACATTTTCCAAACTCATTTATTATTATTTCAATGTCGCGGTGCCCCCCTGTGCAAAATAACTTTCCATCTTAATACACTGTGAAGTTTTTAAACGACAAGACAGATCTACTTTCGTAGAGGCTCAAAGTTCAGGTAAATTCAGCACCTTCATTTTTCTGAAGCTGTGATAAATAAAACCTCAACGTGGTTTATGGTGTTGCCAGTGGAGGAGATGACTGATTTTTTTTTAAGGCAAACAAATACACCTTCAGCAGCACAACCTGAATATTTCTGTGTTAACTCACTGACATACACTCACATTTAAATGGGGCCCCTTAAAATTGATATGTATTAACCACTTGTTTCTGCCCAGCAATTTCAAGTCGGTTCTGTCTCAAGTTTGTGAACATGCTCGGAAGTCTCGCCAAGGGCAAGAACTGACTAGAAAAGATGCTCAATACAAACCAGGGCCCTGGTAGGATTTCCACCCAGCCCATGTCAGGGAGCTGGTCACACAAGCAATAACCGAAATGTTCACTTTAACCAGCAATCCTAAACCAAGGTGCAGATTCTAGTATTCGCTGAAAAGGCCCAGCATACTCATCTCCCACGAGAGGGACGAGAACCAGTAACCTTTTTCGTTCAATGGGGCACCCTTGCAGTCTGGTAATCTAGTGAGGTAAGGTCTAGTGTACACCAGTCCTAAATCTAACTTTCCCCTGACGTTCTCAGATAATTCACAAATCCTTTGGATAAATGCCTGAGGCATCGGTGCTGATAGGTCAGATAAATTTGTGAGGAGCAAAGAAATGTAAAATGAACAGCAGCAGCAGCAGCAGCAGCAACTGCAGCAGCAGCAACTGCAGCAGCAGGTCTCCGGGCTCCCACCTCTCAACAAAGAGCCAACGACTAGGGTTCTCCTCCTTTCACCACCCAAGGCAGAAAGGGGGCAGGTTCCTGCGCCCAGACCCCTCGGAAAGCCCAAATCACAAGGCCTCTGGGGCTCTGGGGGGGCCTGTCTCTGGGCCTTTTCATTTTATGGGGCGCAGCAGTCGGGGGAGGTCCGTACGGAGAGCCCCTGACGCAGCGGCCCACGGCGGTCTCCACGGCCGAGACGAAGGTGATGGCGGGGAGCGGTGGAGGCCGGGTGCCTTGGACTCGGCGCCTCTTTGGCCTCGCGCTGCGCCTCCTGACGCGCCCTTCCGCCTCACGGGACGCACGACCCCCGCCCTGACGCCCTCGCTCCCTGGCGTCCAGGGCTCCCCTAGCACCCGGCCTCGGGGCTCCTCGTCCCCGCCCCGGCCGCCCTTCCTCCCTCCTAGGCCCTGACCGTTGCGGCAGGCGGCGGGCTGCGTGCAGAGCGGGCTGTTGCAGGGCACGCTGGGCCGCAGGTAATGCTCCCGCACGATGCGCAGCGTCCGGCCCTGGAAGGTCCTCAGAAGCAGCACCTTCTCCCGCTTCTGCAGCATGGCGGCGGCGCTCGGCTAGGGCAGAGCTCCGGGCCCGCGAGGCCGTCCCGAGCGAGCGGCCGGGAAGTGGCGGGCGCGGCCCGGCGCCTGTGGAGGCGAGGCCGCGGCTTCAGGCCCGCCCCCTCGACCAGGTCCCGGCCCGGCCCTCCTGGCAGCCTCCCGAACGGGCCTCGGGGTTGAGGGCTGGAGGCAGCCCGCGAGAGGGGTGTTCCTGCCCGGCCGGGCGGCGTCTCCTACCCCGCTTCAGTTTCTCCCCTCCCCACAATCGCCTGGGGACAGGGATGGGGTGGGGGTGGTAAAAGACTTAATGGGAGATAAGATAATATATGGATGCTAGTGAAAAGTTTTGTGGAGAAAGGTTTGGTACACCTATAAAGGATTATTATGCTTTGTTTTTACTCCCAGGGGCAGGAAGCCATATTAATATGGGTAATTTTTAGTGTTTTCTGTGGGGTGCTCTTGCTGTCCTTGAAAGAGCTACAAAATAGAGCAAATAAGCCAGCAACCCTGCCACTTCAACATTTTTTTCCCTTCAAAAATTTGTATTTAGTGCTCGCTTCGGCAGCATATATACTAACAAAAGTTGTATTTATTTTTAATTTCATGTATTTTTAACCCATATAAATATGCAAAGAATGTCCGAGACCATGAAAACCCATCCCCTGCTTTGAGGTAAACACTATTTAACCTCAGCTTTATGGCATTTGCAGTCTCTGGCAAAGGAATTTTCTTTTAGACTTCATGGAGACTTACACAGTCTCTTCTGAGAACATACGCCCTTGGTTGGATAGAAGCCACTGTTCTTCCAAGCTCTCAACAAAGACTTTTGAGCTGCACCAGAAGCTTTACATACAAGTGTCACATTTAATTTCCACTAGTGAGTGGAGTCAGGCATTATTATCCCCATTTTACAGGCGATGAAACAGAATTAGGGAGGTTAAGTGGCCAAAGTTACCCAGCTATTAAGCGGTAGAATCAATATTCAAGCCAGAATCTGGCTGAATCCAAAGCAGGCTCTTAACTAATTGCCGTGATATTCACAGATGAATAAAATATAGATCTTATATCTAAGGAGTTTATAGCCTGCTTGTTGAGCGCTAGCTGGGAACATGGGAGCTTCCTATTCGCTAAAGTGAGCAGAACCAGTGTTTCCTGTTGGATGGATGGCTTTTGCTCCAGGGGGACATATTGAAAAGAGCCATGGTCCCTCACTCATTGTATTTTTATTTCAAGTTATCTGCAGTGAGGGATAATGTGAATGAGATCTGAGATGGAATTGCACAAGTTAGGGAAAGATTACAATGTTGGTCCAAAGGTCACAGCATTGTGAGGCCTATAAAGCAACCGATAGTGTAGGAGGCCCTCCCTAATTCAGGATGTCAGTGCAAGGCCCTTCTTAATTCAGGTCAGTTCTAGAGATCCCAGAGAACAGGCAAGTAGCAAAATTTGTCCCCAACATAAAAATGCTTCTGACAGCTGCCCACAATTCCCTTTAAAGTTCTCCCATTTTATTTATTTTTTTCTTTTTATTTATTTATTTTTTTACTTCTGATTTTATGTCCTTAACATCTTCCTTTGGTGTTTTGTGGCTTTAAACTTTTCCTAAATTGGTACTAATAATCTTTTAAGGAAGAGAGTGTGTCTGGCATTGTATTGAAAGTTGATTTTATCAGTATTTAAAATAATTCAAGGTCCATCAAGCACTTCCTTTGCTTGCATTGAGGTAATGATGTATGATTTATGTTTTTAGAAGCATGGTCCCTTAGTTCTTGAAACCGATGATCTAAAATGGACAAGAATGCCTTTTTGTTGGTATGTTCACCAACCTTCTGATGCCTCTTGCCTGAAAAAAAGGTTTCTATGTCAGAATAAACTAGGTTATGTTGCAGTAATATACAACTTCAAAAATCCCAGGAACTCAAAGCAACAAGATGTTGTATAGGTGCCTAGAGGCTCCACTCTATTTTGTCCTTCTTCAGGACCAAGGCTGATGGAGCCAGTTCTCTCTTGAATACTGTTTGTTGTTTATTGGCAGAGGAACAAGAGCCCTCTAGACAGCCTTACCCCAGTAATTACAAGGTCAGTCTGAAAGTGATGTATGTCACTTCTGCTTATTGGCCTGAACTAGTCTCATGACCGCACACTCAAAGGCAGAGTGATGAAACCTTTTGGTGAGCAGCATTAGTAATTACCCGAGTGCCCCCATCCCACACCCCTTAGTCTGCTCTGCCATCACCTTAACCCTTGTGTCTGTGACTACTCTAGCTCAGCCCACTATCATCTGTGCTTGAGCATTCTACTGCTTGCCTCTTTACATTCTCATTCCTCCCCAGTAGCCAGTGAGCCAAGCATGCATCACCATATCATCTTTAATCCTTATCTCAATCCTTCAAGTAAATATGTGGGTTTTTGTGGCAGAGAGTGTCTCTCTATTCTCCAAATCCATGTCCTCTTCTCTGGACACACAGATGAACCACATTTCCCAGCCTCCCTTGCATATAGATAGGTGTGGCCACCAAATGTAATGGCACCATTTCCAAGACCGCTCCATAAAAACTTCCCATGAGCACTCCTCTTTTCTGTTCCACCAGTTAGATGCCAAAGCCCAGGGGATCTTGGGAGCCAGCACTGAAGACAACAGACCCTCTTCTGCCCCCATCGGCATGAGTCCCAGAAGGACTATGCAGAGCAGAGCCCTGCCGCCCCCCACCCAGGAGCATCCACAAGGGATTATTGTAAGGGAGAAATAAACTCTTATTAAAGTAGCTGGAATTAGTCTAGCTAATACACATCTACTTTATAAAGGAGATTGAAGGCTGAAGAGTTGCCAATTTGTTAAAAAAATAAAAACCCTCATTAGATATTAAATGTCTTAATGAAGCTGCTCAAGGATTATACAGCAGTTCTAAAGTATACAGTCCTCTAGGCAGTGGGAGAACAGCAATAGTGTTTAGTGCTCTGGTTTGGTCTGGCTTACGGTGCCACAGCAGTGCCACACTGGAAAGGATGCTTGGTGGCTTGCTTCACTTTTCAGTTTTTCTTTTCCTTGTCTATCCAAGTGCAGATGGACAGCCAGTGCCCAGGCAGCAGAATGCTGTGACAGCTTTCAACACTCTGTTGGTGGTGGCAATCGCGATGGTGGCTTGGTTTCCCTGGTGCATGACTGCAGTCCTCTTCAGGCTGAGCACCAGTGTGCTTACGCTGCAGGAGTCTATAGCATGCATGCCTTTTGCAGATGCGCTCTGGGAGTGCAGACATCAGCAACCACTGGATTATAATCAAAAGGTCTCATCAAAAGGTTAGTTTGGAGAGGATGGGGCATCTTTACAAAGGGCTAAGAGGACAGGGAGGTTAAATGTATAAAATATGTTCTGAAAGATGAGCTCCAAGGGCTAGAATGGATTTCTGAAGCAAGGTTTGAAATATTTTCTTGATTTATCTGTTTAAAATTACAGTAGTACAACATGCTAATTGCAACACATTCCAACAATACCGAAATGTGCTAAATAAAAACGTTGAAGTTCTGCTTGCGTCCGAAGTCTACTTCTCCCTAGTAATTTACCATTGTTGATAGCTGGTATGCATCCTAGATGTCTTTAAATATAACCCCAAATTTGCAACTTTTCAAAGAGCTTGCCAATCTATACAGTATCAGCTAATTACAGCTAAAACGCTTTTCCTATGTTTTCTTATTTAAGCCTCAAAACAATGCCTTGACTGTGGTACTGCTACCACCTGCATTTTATAGGTGAAGACACTGAAGTACAAAAGGATTGAGATACAGGCCATACATTGATGGTATGATAAAGCCAGACTTGGACCCCACGCAGTTTGGCTACAGAGCCCAGGCAGTAATGACTCAGCCATCCCACCTTTCAGCTAGTAGATGGTGAGTTATAGAATGGGGTACATTCTATACAGTGGACCATGGGTGAGTCCAGTTATTTTAGGGTTAAGGAACTGGAAATAGTGCTACTTAAATATTTACCGTTCTACTTTTTTAACTTCTCTGAGCCTTAGTGATTTCAACTATAAAACATAGTTAGCTAGATATTGCTGTGTTAACGAGTTGATGATTCTAACGTGTCACGTAAGTGTCTAAAATTATCTCATTTATCTGAGGAATCAGGTTACTTTCAGTTGTGCTCCATCTCAGTGGAAGAGTCATTGGAGGATAAATGGCTGCTGAGATTGTGTTGCTACTTGTATTTGGGATAATTTAATTTCCTATATGTTTAAAGGCTGTTAATCCTTCATTTTCACTTTTCCCAGCAGATATAATGGCTCCCTTTTGGCTTTCTAAACACCCTATGAATCCCCATAATCCACTTTGCAATGATTATTCTGAAATATTCTGCGTAACTCTTTCTAAATTTTAAAGAGAATTATTTTGTACTTACCAATTTATATCTCAGCAAGATTTTTACTGTACTGTTGACCTACCAATAATTTTGTCCTTCTACCACTAAAGGGCGCTGTTCATTGTTTTTTTTTGGCGGGGGTAGGGGCGGTGCTGGCCGGGGAGAGTGGTTCAGCTGAAGTCCCTTCTGTGTCTGACTAGTTGAAATGTGGCCCTTTACATGCCACCATTAAAATGTATCCAATTATTTGAGACCAAATAACCAAACAAAAAACCTTAGTATTAAACAATATGTTTATCCAAGGAGCTCAGTTTCACATGCTGCAAAATTAATTAGAAACTAAGCTTTATTGATTAATACTGAAAGAAAAAGAAAATCCTTTAAATCTTGACTGGAAGAAAATTCAATTGTATGGATAGCCATTTATAAATCAAAAATAGAAACATTACTATTTGTCATTTAATTTTTTGTATTGATATTATTTGGTGAAATTAAATTTCATTCATCTTGTAGGATTATTGTTACCAGTGGAATACCATTATGGTATATATTTATCTTATTATTTGATATGAATGTATTACAAGGAGTTTTCCTATTTATTTTACCATATTGTTGCGGCATATGTTTGAATTTGGGAAAGTGAATTCCATTTTATGTCTTATAACGATAGACTGCATTCTCAAACCTTGTAATTACAATGGAAAAGTGGTGGGAAAAAAAATGGAAGAATAGGAGTATTTACAATGATCCTAACCTTGAGGAAACCTTCTGGGTTTGGGATAAACATAAACAAAGTATTACAATTTTCAATTTAACTTTTATTTAATAAAGAAAAGGCATGTTAAACTATACTTTTATATTCAGTTCTTGAGGAAGAAGAGGAGGGCTAAAAGTTAAAATTACATTTATACTTAACTTTCTCTACATTTTAGGCCAGAGCAAGTATGCTGTATCTGCTTGTTTTAGATTTCTGTTGTTGCATAACTACCTCAAACTTAGCAGCTTAAACCACATTCATTTATTATCTCAGTTTCTGTAGGTCAGATGTCTGGGAATGGGCAAGTTAGGTTCTCTACTCAGTGTCTCACAAGACTGAAATCAAGGTGTTGGCTGAGCTAATTCTTTTCTGGAGCTTGGGGTGTTGGTATAATTCAGTTCCTTATAGTTGTAGAACTAAGGTCCCTGTTCTCTTGCTGGTTATTAGGCAGGGACCACGCTAAGTCCCCAGAAGCCACCGCAGTTCCTTGCCATGTAGTCCTCTCCATATGTCCTCTCAAACTTTGAATCTCTTTCACCAGAAGAACCCAGTCCCTTTAAGGGCTCACCTGGTTAAGTCAGGCCCACTGAGGATAATCTTCTATTTTAAATTCAGATGATTTGGGAACTTAATTGCATTTGCAAAATCCCTTCACAGCAGTATGTAGATTAGCGTTTGATTGAATACCCCAGAGAAGGTGTGTGTATACTAGGGCACAGGAATCTTTGGGACCACCTAAGAATTCTGTCTTAGTCTGTTCAGGCTGCTATAACAAAATGCCACAGACTGGATAGCTTATGAACAACAGATATTTATTTCTCACAGTTCTGGAGGCTGGAAGTCTGAGATCAGGGGGCAAGCATGGTTGAATGAGAGACCTCCTCTGGTGGCAGACTTCTCATTGTATCCTCATAAGGCATGGAGCCTTATGAAGGATCTCACTGGAGCTTGTTTATAAGGCACTAATACCATTCCCGAAGGTTCTGCCCTCATGACTCAAGTACCTCCCAAAGGCTCCACCTACTAATGCTGTCACTTTTGGGGTTAGGATTTCAACATATGAGTTTTGGGGGAACACTAACATTCAGACCATAGCACCACCATAATAATTTATAATAAACATTTGGTCTCAATAAATTGTTTTTAAAACTATGGTATTTATTAAATATCTGAGAACAGCATAAATTTTGTTCTTAAAAAAGGAATGAGAGAACTAACCCAGTAATCCAAAGGCTATAACAAAAGTAAATGAATGATAGATAATGTTGCCTTGGTTAGTTCAAGCTAAGAGGGAAAACTCTGTCAAATACAAACCCACATTCTATTAATCTTAAGTAGCAATGATTTCCACCGGGCCTGGAATTCACCCAGGAATCACTGCTGAGTCCAGCCCTTGTGCTAACACAGGATCAGCCTGGAGAGAGCAGTGTGCCTGGAGCGGTGGGGCTGGGCGGGTGGGGGGTGGGGAGGTGTCTTGTGAGCAAGAACCACCTTCTTTTGTCTAACCCCTCAGTTGCTACCTAAGAGGAATGATGCTATATCCCCCAGATTAGGATCCTTTCCTAAACCCCACTGTGACAGGTGATAGGAGGCCCTGGCATTTTTGAAGAGTTGAATTTTAAATATAAAATGTCGTCATTATTATAAGCACCCTTTATTGTATGGCTCGCTGCCGTCATCAAACCTGGGATAGTGAGAGGCTGCTGGTATTTGCTGCCTATCTTCCATGTAGAATTGTGATGGGGTTAGAGCTGTGATTAAAGAACCTTCTGATTACATTGTTTGGGGTTGGAGAAAGCGGGATGATTTTCTTTACATTTCTTTTCTATTAAACCTGACATTTTAAGAGATACCATTTAAAAATATTCTCTCCAAGAGAGAAAAGGCTTGGGTCTTTGACATCTTTCATTGAAACTATAAGACTCTTGTTATGTTTGTCATTTTAGCCTTTAAAGCCTTATCTTTTCTGACTTGGAGAACTGAAGACATTTTGATCCTCCTCCAGTTCTACAAATAAGGTTCTTTAATCAGCTTGAGGCAGCATTGTTGATCAGAGAAAAGCACTTCCTCCACTCATAAAGCGAACAGCACCTGCCAGCCCCACTGTCCAGAAGCAAGAGAGAAGAAGGGCTGTTCTTTGAGCCCACAGAGCGCCAATATTTCAAATGTACAGGAAACCATAAAAATAACTGAAAACCCATTGCCTCCTTGATAGATACAGAGCATAGAGGCATTTATAGACTCAAAAGCAAGGCCATGGACCCACATATCCACCAAACATATTTATTTATTTATGACCAGTGTAATATTGAAAACATGGTGTTTCATTTCCACTGGCATTAGGTTTATCATATTAGTGAAAATGTAAAAAATAAATGACTACATAGGAACTAAAAGTGTATTGTTAATAATATCGTTGATTAATACTGAGCAGGCTGCAATAAACCACACTTTTCCCCTTCAAGCTACTTGTTTTAAGCTTTCTTCAATTTTAGAAGACTAGGGGGTGTATATATTTATATTTATATATATATGAGATAGATACATTATATATGATATATACATCATGTGTATGATATATACATCATATATATATATATAAAATCAGTTATGATTTGCTGGGTTATGCTGAAGTAACGAACAGCCCTCAAATCTTAGTGGTTTAAAAAAACAAAAGTTTATTTCTTGCTCATGCCATATGTCCCTCTGCTCTGTGTCATCTTTACCAAGAGACCTAGGTTGATGGAGGCTCCCTGTCAGTGTTTCTGCAATTGCTTTGCAGAGGAGGAGAATGAGACAAATTGTGTACTTGCTCTTAAAGCTTCCAATTGAAAATGACACAAGTGACTTCTGCTCACATATCACCAGCCAAAGCAAATCACTTGGTCATACCCAATTCCATGGGCAGAAGATAGAAAGCCAGGAATATTTTGTGAACAGAACTAATCACACACACACACACACGCGCACGCACGCGCGCGCGCGCGCGCGCACACACACACACACACATTTTAATGTGTAGATTGAGAAGGGGGAAATGACTCCAGTCACTGAAGACAATCGACTCTAACTTATCCTTGTAGTACTGTTGCATCTGTAAGTTTAGAATCAGTGAAAACAATGACATAGGCTGCATTCATAGGATATACTACAGTCAATGAGGAGCATAAGACAGATCTTTACGTACGAACATGCAAATATATCCCAGAAATAGTGAGTTTTAGAAAAGTGAGTAACAGAATACCATGATCTCATTTATTTTAAAAGATACAAAAACATGTAAACATTTTTATGTGTGTGTCAAGTGCATAGGAAAAGGCCTAGAAGGTTTATTACCAAACAATTACTATTCATGGAGAATACAGAGGGATTTGTATAGCACGTAGGAGACTATCACCCTTTTTACTTTATATAATCCTATATTATTTGAATTAATTACAACCATATATTCATACATTACTTGTATTAGTTTTCTAGGACTGCTTTAACAAATTACCACACACTTGGCAAAACAGAAATTTACTCTTTTCACACTTCTGGAGGCCAGAAGTCTGAAATCTGTTATGCTCCCTCTGGCTGTCAGCATACTTGGACTTGTGACCACATTATTCCAATCTCTGCCTCCGTAGTCACACTGCTTCTCTCTTCCATGTGTTTCCTCTGTGTGTCTCTTATAAAGACATTTGTCACTGGATTTAAGACCCACCTGGATAATCCAGTGTAATCTTCTCATCTCAATATCTTTAAGATTCTTTTTCCAAATAAGATCCCATTCATAGGTTTCAGTGAATAGGATGTGTACATATTTTTTTTTAGGTGGTAGGGTGGAGGGTATCATTCAACCCATTACATGTATGTAATGTGAAAAAAATTAGGAAAAGATTTTAAAAATCATTACTAGTGATTACTTCTAGGAGGGAAAATTTCCAAATTTTCTATAGTGAACCTATGTAATATTAATAATCAGAAAAAACAGACAAAATAATAGAGCAATAATAACAACCACAGCAAAAGCAAAACATGGGACAGGCCCTAACTTACACATACCCTATTAACAAGTGACCCTGATACATAAGGACAGAGTGGAAAAGTCATTTCCGCAGACTCAGTAATGGGGTCATGATGGGGGCTTAGACTGAGGCCAGGGGCCCTGCATTAGCCTTGGATTCTTAGAATCCTAGAGGCCTTAGCTATATCTCATACAAGGTAAACCTTAACCTGGGTGGGACTAGTGCCTAGGAAGAGCTGCCCACCTCACCAGAAGAGAGGAAATACTTTCCTGGTGTCGACTTGTGGAAATTAAAATGCTTTTTTCCAAAGAAGCACCCTTATTGAGTGGAGGTTGCAAGCATGGGCCAATTTCAGTCCACTGATGTGTCTTGTTTCACCTGCACTATATATGAAATATTTTCAAATTAATTGCCAACTATTTTCATATTAAATTTTGGTTTTTGGCTTCTGATCTGTTGCATTGGGCCTGCATTCTTCCATGGCAGCCATCCTCTGGAGGTCGGGAGTAGCTGCTCTCTTTAGATGGATCATGCTCAGCACAGTCTCTGTCATTTCATATTTTCCTGACCTGACTCTCCTTATTTATATTGTCCATCTGGCTACTAAGGCATTTGAGTTTGCAAAACCCTGATAAATAGACTAAAAATCACTCGTGGTGTTATAGTACATTATGAATTAAGTGGGTTTGTGCACACTCTTGCTTCCATGGAAAAATGTCTTCTAAATTCCAAATACCCAAAAAATGAACCTGAAGCAAGCAACTAGTTCATAAATTGGTGACACTTTACAGTGGTGTTTTATAGTCTGCCTAAACAAATAATGGAAAATGCATATCCACATATGCACTCAGATATCAGAAATTCAATTCCACAGGCTATTTGGAAACGAAGTTTCAAAATTCTGCTGAGAATGATTATGTTGTCTGTCTGAGTATGTGTGCAGACGAGCGTATGGCACCCACGGGGACATGAACGTGGTTTCACAACACTGGGGCCAGCGCCTGTCCTCCTACCCCAACTTGGGGGATTAATATGTCATGAGCCAATGTTAACCTCATCATTATTGAGTTGGAACTAGGGACCTATAATGGGATGGGTGTTGACTCCTGCCAGGTGTTTTCAGTGAAGCTTTTGAATTTTTAATTTGAGTTGAGCCATGGAGGTGAGATGAACTAGGTCGTAGGGAGTGTTGCCTCAACTGGGACTGGAGTCTTTTGGGAGGACAGTTCTTTTCTGTAATTTCCAGAACAGATTGCTAATTTTCAAGACCTCTGTGGCAAAGAATGTTCTTAAGGTTTTCCCCTCCTAAACTGTTACGTATTTAATGAGCAACTACTCTATTCAGAGCACTAGGCTAGGGCACACAAGAAAATTAAGACATGGATGGTGCTTGCAGACCAAGGAGCTTTCAATCTGATCAGGAAATAGAGATACAAAGAGGCATAACTTTAAATAACAACACAATATTATGTAAAACAAATGAGATGCCACAGGCAAAGAGCCATGATTTGCCAAATGGATGTGTATTTGGACATGTATTGCTTGTGACTGTAAGTGTATTATTTCAAGCCAGGGATGGCCAAACAGCAGAGGTAGTGGCTGAACTCAGTCTAAGCAGAGTAGAAGATGAAATACCAAGAAGACACATGGCAATGGGAAAATGGAACATGGCTTTGCCCAAGGCAGAGTTAAGTCAGAAAGTTTAAGTAAGCAGGATTGTGGAGGACCTCAACTGACAGAACACTCAATCCTGGGCACAGGCACTGGGGAACACTGGAAAGTTTTTGAGCAGAGGATGGTGTGATTCAAGTAGTATATTCGAGATCAATCTGGAGATGATGTCAGGATGGTTTGGTAGCAGAAGGAAATGAGAGCAGAAGGGACACTGGGAGAGAAGTTCCTATAGAGGAAAAATGGCTTAACCTTGGAGAGGCAGGAGGGCTTGAAAAGAAGAGATAGATTAGGGAATTTAAAGGACTTTGGGGCAGACAGATTGTAATGAAGGGGGAAGGAGGAGGAACAACAACAGCATGGTGGAGGGATGACTCTAGGTTTGGGCTGGAAACTAGGACCACAGTGGTACCATCACCTAAAAGAGCCAAGTGTGGCGGGAGGTCCACTGGGAGATGGCAAAAAGAACAGATTGATTTGAGTCCTGCTTTAAGGCCCTGATGGGGCGCCCAGATGCAGTGATCCAGCTCTGGCCCCACATTCTCAACTGTTTAGTGGTAGTTTCCACCTACACATGGTCATTTCTTTACTTATACCCCACAGGCTCAACACCAGTAAATGGATAGGACCTATTGTAGATGCTGACACTCGGTAGACCTGCAAGTCAAGTCCCTTATGCCTTCTCTAGCTGTTTGGTTAGTCGTCTCAGATGCAGCAGACCACCTAGCATACATCCTTGCTTGGTTGAGTAAGTGTTTTGTAACTGACCCATTTAAAAGATTTGCAGTAGTTATTCTAACCCATTTCACTACTTTCGGGAAGCCTCACACCTCTGAAATTCAATAGGTTTTTTGACTATGCTTCCAGGGTTCACCACTCCCCACCATCAAAGTTCTTCCCTATGCTTACTTTACATTGTTCACGTTGAGCTTTGACCTTCACAATGGAGTTCCAGTGTACCTTTCCTTTTCTCTAGTCCCCTTTAAAGTTTATGGGCCCATGTGTATATGTGGTAATTCTGTTAAAGGAAATGCCAGTAGTGTAATGATTACATTTCTGCTGAATATGCATTAATTAATGCACTGCCTTCACCAGAATAGGAGGAAGCAAAGAAATTGGCACCCTGACTGTTTGGGATTGTTGCTAAATGCAAAGACAAAAATCACCAAGTGAAGCCTGTTCTTAGGTACAACTCAGGGTGCATTGTTTAATAGGATTCTGAGTAAATCTGTTCTTATTCTTTTTTATTCTTCCTATTCCTTTGTCCTCTTCAATCTTCCCCTGTCAGGCATCAAATACCTTTTCTCTGCCCTTTGTGCTCCCTCCATTTCTATCTGCATCTCTCTTCTTTGGCCCATAACCGGTCCACATTGATATTTATTCCCCCAAAATTACCCGGTGCATTTTGTGGTAGAAAGCAGAGACTGGTGACTGATGCAACTGTTGGAATATATAAACATGACTCTTTTTCAGGTAGCATCGGAGATGCCAGTCTTAGCAGCCTCATTTTAAAAACTATTTATATGCACAAAAGTCTGTAATAGCATTTTTATTGTGTACGCCTGTGATTTGGGTGCTTTTTTCCCCCATGCCTGTTTCTTATTATCGTTCAACACTGACTACAGCCTTAAATGATAATGAAAACAGAAGCACTCTTTTTAAGAGGCGATGACTGCTTTCCATGTCCTTCAGTATATACGTGCTCCCCTGCCTGAAGGGGCCAGGTTAGTGTTTAAACCGTCCGAATTGACTCTCAGAACCCGAGTTCATATCCTTGCAGCATTGAGTCAGTCTTTTATTCTTCCGCAGAGAATAAATTGACTACTAGGCTATTTAGTGTGTGGGTGTCTTTCAGATGACCTCTTATGACCCAGAAGCTCTCTGTGACCACCGAGGACATTGGAGTTCTTGTCCTGATGTCCTTGCTCTGGATTCCAGAACCTGGTTTGGCTCCAGATGTCACACACTTGCCTTTGAAGAGAAATGTTTATTTGGGCCTTTCTTCCCTCAGCCCCTGCTATTTCTTTGCTTCTGTGATATGACCTGCTGCTTTCACCCCTTAGTTTTCTGGTGCATAAAAAAAAATCAAAATCAAGTAACAAAACAGTTTGTCTCAGAGTCAAAGTGCTACAAATATAAGCTTATTATCTGTATTCCATTATTATGAATAACTCACCAATTCTATTGCCATGTGTATGATTGACTTGCAATTATGGGTTATGTTTTAGAGCAGCAGCTCTGCATGGTATTTTCTCCTGGCTGTTCCTTAAGCCAAGCCTGGAACCCCTGGGTCACATGAGAAAGGGGGGATTTTATAGACTCCATCCTATCGTTGTTGCTTTTTTTTTTTTTTTAATCCGAGCCTAGCTATTGGATCTGTAGTTAGTGATGCAATAATAATACCTTCCATTTAATGTTTTATGCCTTTTCAAAAATGCTTTACATCTTCTAGTGATTGATTCTCACACAAATGCTTTAGGCACAGGCAGTGTAGATCTTAATAGCCTGATTTTATAAGGAAACAGACAAAGCAAGGTTAAATGATTTCCCCAAGTTCTTATATAGCAGGTTTAAGATGAACCTGTGACTGGAACAAGATTTCTTGATTTCAAGTTATATAGTTTTCCTATGGCCACTGCTGCATCTGTAACAAACTCAATGCAATTGCTTTTACATATAAGATTTAATTTGATCTTATGCCCTTACAAGATAGGACGAGCAGATATTATTATCTCCATCTTCTAGATAAGGAAGTAGAAGCCAGAGAAACTGAGTTACAAAGATAATATGGTGATAGACTAAAGAGACAGGATTTGGCCCCAAGGCTCCAAGCCCACTGTAATTGGTGACACTTTGCTACTGATTAATGAATGATACCACTACTCATTCAGTTGCCTTGGACAAAAACTTAGACTCATCCTTGACTCTCTTTTTTCTTTTATCCGATATCTAAGCCATCAGCAAACCTTACTGAGTCTACCTTCAAAACATATTCCAGATCAACCGTTTCTCACCACCTTCACTGCTGTTATTCTAGTCTAAGTCTTTGTTTTTTCTCATCCGGATTGCTGCAACAGTCTTACAGGGCTAGTTTGCAACTATGGTCCCCGACAAAACAGGCCTCGTGGATTCACATGGTTCTACAGCATTGACTCTCAGTTGGTCTGTGTTTCCTTTTAATGAATAGAATGTGGTAAATGTCATTCTGTTTATTTCTTGCCTGAGTATGGAGAAGGCTTTTGTACTTATGGGAGCCCTCAATGGCCTAGAAAAAGTCCAACTACTTTGCTGAAGAGATTTAAGTAAAGAGACCATTTAGAGAGGCCATGTGAAGAAGGAGAAGCCCTGAGACTGCATGGAGTGAGAAAGAGAGAGGCCCAGCAGTCAGTGTCCCAGCAGAGCCCAGCCTTTTTACTGTCCCACAAAGGTGCCAGACATGTGAGTGAGTATTGTGGGCATTTCAGCCAATCGTACCCTCATAGGACTGCAGCCCAAATTGATGTCATATGGAGTAGAAGAACCATATAGCTGAGCCAACTAGGCCCACAGAATTGTGAGAGATAATGAAATGGTTGTTGTTTTCAGCCTCTAAGTTTTGAGTTGGTTTGTTATGTAGCAACAGATAACCGAAACATCTAGGGGTCTCCTTTGCTCCCAGTCTCATTTACCAATCTGTTTTCCACACAGAAAATTTTTTTTTTAATTGTGGTAAAATACACATAATGTAAGATTCACCATTTTAACCATTTTTAAACGTACAGTTCATTGGCATTAAGTACATTTACATTGTTGTACAACCAATCTCTAGAACTCTTTTCATCTTGCAAAACTGAAACAACTCCCCATTTCCTCCTCCCTCCAGCTCCTGGTTCTAGGTAGGTACCTCATATAAATGGAATCACATAGTATTTGTCTTTTTGTGACTGGTTTATTCCATTTACCATAAAGTCCTCAAGGTTCATTCATGTTGTAGCATATGACAGGATTTCCTTCCTTAAGTTGCTTCCACCTTTGGGCTATTTATTGTGAATAATGCTCTTATGAACACAGGTGTACAAATCTCTCTTTGAAATCCTGCTTTCATTTCTTTTGGATATACACCCAGAATTGGTATTGCTGAGTCATATAGTAACTCTAATTTTAATTAAAAAATGTTTTTTAAGTTTTTTAATTACAGTTTGACATACAATATTATATTAGTTTCAGGTGTACAACATAGTGATTAGACATTTATACAACTTATGAAGTGATTGCCCCAATAAGTCTATAACCATGATTTTTAATTTTTGGAGGGACCGCTATACACAGATTTTAAAATATAAATTTTGTCACTCCTTTGCTCAAAACCCTTCATTGACTTCTTGTTGCTGTTAGAATAATACCCAACACCCCTTCTATGGCCCACAAGGAACCAGTCCATGGCCACCTCAGCAGCTTCATTTCCTGCTCTTTTTCTCCTTCCTCTGCCCTAAGCCACTCTTAGCATCTTGCTCCTTGTCACCCCAAGCGTTGTCCTACTGTGGGGGTTTTGCACTTGCCATTCTCTCTGCCTAAAATGCTTTTCCCTGGTAACTAGCATGGTTTGCACCCTCACCTCATTCAGGTTTCAGTTCAAATGTCCTCTCCTTTAGAGAGGGCTTCCCCTACCACCCACTTTAAAATAACATCCTCATCATCTCTCTGTCTTTATTTTCAACTTGCCATTTATTTCTACCTGATAAGTAGGAAATTTATATTAATGGCACACACATGTAATATATGTGCCTGGCACACTACACTTTACATATATTGACATAACTGATTTTAATAGAAAACTTGTGAATTAGATATTATTATTATCTCCATTTTACAGATAAGAAAACTGAGACACCAAGTGGTAAATAACTTCCCTAAGGTTCTATAGCTAGTAATCCTACAGAGGTAGGATTGAAGCAAGGCAGTTGGGATTCAAAATCCACTATATTATACTTATCTCTATAAATGTATATATGTAAAATATGTATATATCATGTATATGCTTGTTTATTGTCTGTCTCTCCCATGGGTGTAAACTCCACAAGGACAGGAATTTCATTTTGTTACTGTCTGGCACATATTAGATTTTCAATAAAAATGTGTTGAATAAATGAATGAGTGAATGAATGAATGGGTACTTTGTATATTTTTAAAAAGGCTCTCAGTTGTTCTCCTTGAATTCAGTTGTGTACAAAAAGCACAGCTAGCCAAACAGAGCAGGTTGTATATAGCAGATACTCAATAATTATTTATTTAGTGAATGATTTGTGAATGATTAGTGAATGAGCTCCTTGAGGATAGAGACCTGTGTCTGTTTTATCTCTGTCTCCTCACAGCCCCTGGCCCACTGCTGGGCTGCCCAACCTTTGTTGCTATTGTGGAAGAGCATTTATTGAATGAATCTCGCTCACTTTGTTGTGGCAGTGAGTGGGTGTACTTGTTTTCACAGAAGTAGCTACAAGGAAACCAAGTGTGCAAATTCCAGGCCAGAGGCTGTGTAGAAGAAATACCATTTTCAGAATATTTTACTTTATTTTTTTCAGTCCTATACATCAAAAACATAATTTTTCATAGAAGTTAGTGTCAGCTTGTTTTAGACACTAAAACAGATTTCTAAAACAGTATTTTACAAAATATCCATGGTCTCTTTCATCATTCTTCTCCTCTTAAAGAATTTTCATAATGTAAAACATGCCTCCTCTTTTTGGCTTTTGGAAGAACCAGACTTCAGAGGCCTGCCCAGTGCCTTGCGCAGAGAAATTGCTCCATAAACAAATGTTGAGTTAATTAACTATTTAGATAATTGTCTAGAAATAGTTATGAGGTACTCAGTTCCACGACTGGTGAGCTTTTAGTTGGGATCCAGCTGTCGTTCAGCATATTCTTTTTTCTCTCTAGTTTCAAATATATGTAAGAGAGTCTTTCTAGCTACCCTTTTCCACCAGATTGTCAGTAAGAGAGTCTTTCTAGCTACCCTTTTCCACCAGATTGTCATCGAAATGCAGTTCAGAAGAAAAGAAGACCGGCGTCTATTGAAGAGTGGTATCAATGCATTAAAAGGTACCCTGGTGGCCTTAAGGACTTAATGCAGCTTGACAAAATGGCTAATTTATACACTGGGCTACTCCAGCTCACCCTGGCACGCTTGGATCACATTATACAGAAAAATAGATGGAACACACATATAATAGGCAATGGCTGGGCTCAGTTATGACCTTATTTTCACTGATAAAGACAAATCTCATAATTCACTGGTAGCAATGTCAGTCTTTTATCTTTCCCTGGACTCATGAAGATACAAGTCACATCCACTGAGCCTGCTCTGTGTGTGACAAGGAAACTCAGACAGCGAATCATCACAAAGGTGATTTGTTCATTTGCATTCAAAAGTTCTGTTGGTTAAAAAACAATAAAAGTAGAGCTTTTATTTTTTTTTTTTTTCACTCTATAAAAAGTGGCTCACTGGTGAAATATGCACCTTTACTCATCTGGCAGGACTACTGTAAAAAAATAACATTTGGCAGTGGGAAGTGAGACTTTTGCTTGAGGAACTGATGTGTATATATAATATTCATACATTTCTTAGATGACCATGGACACTTGTCAATGCTTTTGTGTCCTAAAGATTTGTATAGATAAAATTTACTGGTCATGGGGTCTTGATTTTTTAAAGTATATGTGAGGATTTACAATGAGCGAGATTGCAGAATGAAATGGTAAGAGAAATGAGGGGATTGGAGCAGTAGGATGGTAATATTAAGTCAGGTATTTAATCTGACTCATGTTCTTTCCTCCATGCTCCCTGCCTTCTCTAGCTCCATCTCAGTCTTGGTGCCCACTCCGCTTCCACCTTCAGCTCTGTTCTTAGAGCCTTGATTTTGGCCACAGAGGCCAGTGTAGGGCTAAGCAACCAAGACAGAACTCTGAGCAGATTCCAGAAGACCTGAAGTTGCTCAGAGAAAATGAAGATACAACATCGGGGGGTGGAGGGAGAGTGGAGTGTTTCTATGTTGCTGAAGGCTGGTTCTCCCTGCTGGGTGTAAATACAGTAGGGAGCCTTAGGTGTTTATTTTCAAAGCAGGAACTGCATCTTCCTTTATGCTCTGCGCTGTGCTAAATACAATGTTGGCACTGGATGAATGTTATTAACAGCAGCCATAATGATGGTGACAATAATGTGGTAACCGCACCTCCCGCATACCAGGAGAGTTTAAGAGATTTAACCACTTCTTGTGATTGATGTTAATATACCCAGGGATAGGGTTCCTTGTCCACAGACCCCAACACCCTGGTATTTTTCCTGTTTTCTCATCTTAGAAAGACTCTGGGGAGGTAGGAAAGAGGTCCCAGGGACCAGGGCTTCCCGTCATATTCAGAACAGTCACTCTGAGAATGAGCGCATACCCGTCATGTGTCTTATCTGCCAATTGGACCTCTCTGTCCACTGAGACCCTTTTTAAAAACAATGATACCTTCATTTTAATTATTCTCTTTGGTTCCACTTCAGGATTGTGCCTTTTAAATAAGTTACACCAGAGTTTCTTCCTTCTCATTTTGCTCCTAATTAAGGACCGTGGGGGGTATCTTTCAGTCTTATTTTCTTATAATTTTAATCACACTGATCTTGGCTTAAAACAAAACGCATTTAAATGCTGAGATGGTTGTATTTTCTGGTTCAGTGAGGGGTTTTTCCTCCCACACCCCTTAAAAGAGGACATAGCTGAGGGATGGCCCTTCCTTGAGCACCAAACCTAACTAAGCTTACCTTACCCTGGGTGAAGGACAAGGAGTCCCCATGGGGATTCCAGCTGCTGCAGGAGAGAGCCCTATATTGGCAGAAGGACTGGCATTTTGCCATAAGGAGCCACCACCATGGTGGGGAGTCAGAGTTGGGATGTCAGATCCAGGAAATGTTCCAAGGTAATGCAGCAGGGGCTGTCTCTAAAGGCGAATGCTCTACTAGTTGCTCTTCTCTGCCATCCATAGCACCTGGCCTGGTCATGCTTAGAAAGATAGTCATCAGACCATTTCCCTTTTCCTCTTCCTTCTAGATCTTGGTCTGGCATGGCCTTTTTGGAGTACTATATCGCTCCTTGGTTCCTAGGGTCAATGTGATTCAGTTGTAAAAGATTATGAGCACTGGAGGCCAAGACCAAGACTCAGTCTGGCCAGTATTGGTGATGTTGTCTTAGGCAAATGATTTTTCCTTTGACTCTGGGGTCCTCTCCTATAAAAGGAGACCATGACATCTACTTAGCTGGATGATTGAGAATGATGCATACAGTAATGAGTGCTAAGTGAATAATGCCTCTTGGCAGGAGGTAGGTGCTCCACAAATGTTTGTTGCCCCTTTCCTTTGTCAAATAGGCATGGGTGAGTACCTGGAAGGGTAGGCAGGTATTCGAAGAGCTAAATAATAAAGATAGTAATTCCTGACAACACACACGCGCGCGCACACACACACACACACACACACACACACACACAATATGTCTTATCCTCTCTGCCTTTCCCCATCCTATCTTTTTCTCATGCCCTTTTCCACTGCCTCCTCCTTTGTGAGGTTTACTCTGATTATTTCCAGCCTATGTGGATGGATCCTGCCCAGCTCTTTTGTACTTATTGCCTCAAACCACACAACTTAACATTTCACTATAAACTGTCATGGTTTGTTTGTTAAGATCTTTTTTCTCTCTAATTAGATAAGCTCCTTAGAAAGAGACTAAGCATGATTCTTTTTCCTGTGTCTTTGCAGCATCCAGCACAATGCCAGGCATGCAGTGAATGTGTAATAATTGCTTATTAAGTGCAATGCCATTACCAGTCTTACCAAAGGGTATAGGCTATATTTTATATATATGTATATATTTTTTGTATCTCCATAGCAGTTTGCCCAGTGCTAAGCATCTGGATACTTATAGGTACTCAATAAATATTTGTCAGATTAAATTACCATAAGCTTTGAGGAATGGCTTTGAGGGGGTAGTTAGCCATTGATACAAAAAGTATAGCAAGGGACCTAGGGAGAAAAAGCTGAGTCTACAAAAGGTTTTGAAATTCCTGGGATTTGGGGAAGACATATGTTCCTTTATGATAGTTTGTGTAGCATGTCATGGCAGGGCAGAAAAGCACTGCATAGAGTTTGGAGACTTGGCTTCTGGTCTCGACTGGGACAGTTTATCTGATACAGTCAAATAGGACAGGTCTGGAACAAGGTGGCCCTCTGGCTTTTGGTAAAAAAGAAATTTCCTTTTGACTCAAGGGCCCTTTGGAAACTTGTCACCTTTCAGTGACCCTATTGACAGCTTCCAGTTTTTTCTGATAGGTTTGATCTCAGCCTATAATCTTTAAATAGACAAAACTTCTAAAGAAGCTGATTTGCATTGGACTGAAAGTCAATCAGGCTGCCACAAGAATATGAAATTAGGCCTCAGGGGAAGGATTAACAGTTATTTTTCAATTATCCACAGGTCAGAGGCAGCAGTAGGGTTGCTCGTCCAGAGTTGCCTTGAGAAGGTGACCCTCTGGTTCCCTAAGTGTGGCCAGGAACCTCAGCTGGCCTTCTTTCCAGTCTGCTCTCTATTCCCTGGCCATTCATGAGGCTCATTGTCCACCTATGCGTATGCACAGCCCTGGCTCCATCTCTCTCCAGGGCCCTGGCTGAGTGACTCCTGCACCTGGTGGTCAGCATGATCCCTGACTTTGGAAGCTCAGTTCTATAGGCCTTTGTGCCTCTCAGTGTCCAGTTAACACAGTGGACGCTACAGGAACGTGAGATATAGCCTTGTAGGCTATAAAACCCAGCAATAACAAAATCCAGCAAAGGCACAGCCCCAAATTCTGACCCTGAGCTAGGTTTATGCTGTTCTGTTGGTAACATGCAGGGGTGGCCTTAAACACACAGGACCAAGAGGCAGAGTAAGTCCTGCTTGCCGTTGGTGTTTCACACAGGCTTGGTTTTTTGTTTTTGTTTTTTGTTTGTTTGTTTGTTTGTTTTCACCCAGTCTGAATTCTTTCAGCCTTCCTTTGCACTATCCCACAGGGAAGGGCAAGAATCCTTCTCAGCCAAATGTGATGAGAGTTCCAGGGCAGCAATGCAGCTGTCCTGGAGGGGGCTCTTCAAGTGCACAGTTTGCATGCTTCTATTAATTCACAAAGCACACTCCATGAGGGAGCCAGACAAGCAGCATTATTATTATCATCAATCACCCTGCACTAAAGAAACTGAGGCAGCTGAGGGCGTGGGGGCTGCCTAAGCTTGCTCATCCAATGGGGGGAGGAGGAGGCTCCCTCAGCCTGGTTCCCTCTGCCAAGGGCTTGGAGGTGAAAGGGTGAAAGGATGACCAGCCTAAGGGAGCCACATTTCCATCGGGTACCCTACCGATCGGTTTCTTTCCGGGTCCCTAAATCGAATATATTTTGATTTAATTTGGATGTTCAGGATTAGTGGGAGAGAACGAGGTTTAAAAGAGGTCAGCTCCATTACTCAGCGTTATTAATGATGTTGTCGGCTGTTAAAATCTCAAAAAACTAAGAAACTAATAAATTTTACATATTGAAAAATCACAGAAGGATCAGGCAAATGGATAAATTCTTAAAAGTATTTAATATCTGTTAAGAGGACAGAATGATAAATTTAATATTGAAAACCAATATCAGATTCACAATTACAGGCCATTTATCATAACCAACTGCATGGACAGCATCTTATGGCGGGGAGCACGCTGTGATTCATAAGCAGAGACCCGGAACAAGTCCATATGAAATGAGAAATAAATCTGCTTTACATATTGGAAACTTATTTCCACTTCCTATCTTTATTGCCAACAATAATGTTAGCTTTCAAGAACAAATTGTTACACATTAAACCCATGCATAATGAGCCCAATTGAGTCAAAAACTTCCCTAAAAAGAGCTTTAAATTATTCCAAATTGGGTTATTAGCTTTAACTCTAATTCCTCTGAGAGGGCCCACCAATCTCATAGTAAGTTTCAGCACTTAACCAGACAGTTAGTTTCTCAGGTCGGGCCCCACAGTTTTCGATTTTTTCTTTCTTCTCCTTCCCCCACCTCCCCTGAAGGCTAAAGAACAAACAGGATAATGTTTAACAGAAGTGTTAATTAGACAAATTTTAATGTTCTTGCAATTTATCTATTTTATTTTAAGGTGAAATTTTCTGCTTTCTTTGAATGTTGAAGTACCTAAGAGTAAATGGAATGATTGAAATTTGGACCCTTGAGGGTCACGGCCAGGACACCAACTCAGTGAATGTTCTAATTTCCAGACATTCTAGGATCAAGTGGCAGGGAGGTGATTTGACTGTGACAGTTCTCATTTTACTGACTTCCCAGGTTGATTCAGAAGACATGACTCTTTCTAATCAAGACACAGGATAAATTTTTTTAAACTTTATTTTTTTCCTTATTTTAAGAATAAGGTGCTCAAATGTAGAAGATTTGTACTATAAAGGGGGAAAAAAGCCTAACCCCTCACAGAAGCCACTACTAACTACAATTTGACATGTCTTTTTTCATTTTTTTTCTTGCTGTGCATTCTTTCTTTATACAATTAAGATTATATATATATGTGTATATATATATGTATATGTGTGTGTGTGTATATATATATATATATATATATATATACAATCTTCTATCCTATGCAATCATTTTAATGGTTATATGATACTCCATCATATTATAAAGAATCTTTTTCCTAATGTTGGGCACTTAGGGTGTTTCCAACTTTATTGTAAATAACATTGCAATAATCATCTTTGTGCATGCATCTTTGGGTGAATTTCTGATTATTTCTTTAAGATTTGTTTCCAGAAATATCCTTACTGGGTTAAAGGCTGTGAACATTTTAAGACTTATGATATATACTGAGGCAAAAAGGATTATTTTACATAAACCCCTCATTCATGAGTTTGTTAACAGTTTGTATAAGCTGTAGCCACAGCCTGGATGTTAAAAATCATGGGCTTTGCAGTCAGACCCATCTGTATTCCAGTTCCAGGTTAGTCTAGCAGAGTGACTTAACCACTTGGAACCTCCATTGCCACATCCGTAAAAAGGCATCATGATACTTAATCTCAGGGTTGTAGTAAAAATAAAATGTGACGCCTATCAGCTGCCTAGCATAGCTCCTCCCCCCTGCCCCAGTAAACACTCCATAAAAGGCAGACAGTGTTAGTCATATATTTTTTGTGATAGAATATTACAAATTTGTCCTTATAACATATATACTATATACATAAAAGCATTATATAATTTTAAAACCTTTTTAAGCTTTAAAAATATTCTCCATTATCTTTAGAATAAAATTCTAACTTGCTTTCAGTCAGTATCAGAGCCCAGCTCACCTTTCCAACTCTTTTCTCTCCCTTTCCCCTGCAGTTACATTTGCTTCGGCAGCCCATTACAGGTATCCTTCATGGGGCCATATGCCGTTTATCCCTGCCTATGTCACTTCTCTTTCTAGCCTGTCCTTTCCCTTCTTTTCACTGTTATACTCTGCTCATGAATTTAGGCTTGGCTCAGGCATCACCACTTTTGTTAAGCCTTCCCTGATACTTTCCCTACCAAAATGAAAGGCACTGTGCTCCCATAGTACCTCGTGTATATCTGGGTTGTAGTATGTCCCAGTCTCATGTGATACAGTAGATAAGACTGGAGGCTCTATCAAGGTCAAGATCACATCTTAGTAATCTTGTTTTTTTTTTTTAGTGCCTACTATAATGCCTGACACATTAGAAGGACTCAATAAAAGTTTGTTAAAAGTAACATAGGTAATGCTTATGATCAAAGAAATTTACAACTGACATTTAAAGGCAAATAGAATTTCAATTGAATTGAAAGTTGATTGGACTTTTAATTTTTTACTTACCATGGGATCTTAAAAATACAAATGTACTTTGTGTAATTATGTAGTGTTTTCTAAGCCTTGAAATATTTAATGCTATTTGCAAAGCATTTCTAGGCAGATTACTGAGATTTAAAAATATGCAAAGAATTTCAGAAGACTCTGTATAAACATATATCAGAATATCTCATGGGACACTACAGCACATGTCCATTATATTGGCAGGGACACCAAAGTCCAAGAAAGAGAGACTACTGAATTATTGGGATCCTGAATTTTTTGCCTAACTTAAATAATATTATGGTTCAAGTTGAAGTATAAAAGTCTTCATATTAACTCTATATACCACTTAGCTAGACTGGTAAAATATCTGGGCCATATTTAATTGACAAGCACTATCATTATCATTATTTTTGTCTGTTTGGCTTAGTGCTGGATCTCCAGTACCTAGAACAGTGCTTGGCACATCATAGGCCTTCAGTCAATATTTGCCAAATGACCAAATGAATCAGCAGTCACATTTGGTATGATCCAATCTGTATCCACTTGGCATTGTTTAGTTCAACTTGATAAATCTTTGTAGAATGCTTTCTATGTTCCAGACACCTTGCCAAGGAGCTGAGAGTAAGAGGATGAATAGTATATTGTTCCTGTCTTCACGATCTCAAAGTCCAGTTTGGGAAGCAGGTACATAAGAGATAAATAAATGCAGTATGCTGTGGTTAGTGATAAAGAGGCCTATGCACAGAGTGCCAAGATACCCAGAGGAAAGGTATTTGGCCCAGCACAGGTGCTTTAAGGAAGTCTCCCTAAGGGAGAATATGCCTGAGCTGTCTTGCTGGATGAGTAAGATAGGTTAAAGAAAGATGGAAGACCATTTTAAACAGAGGAGACATCACTAGCAAAAACAAAGATATGACATCTCATTCATTAAGTCATCCAAGAAACATTCACTGATGGCCTACTATGTTCCAAGTGCCGTTCTAGGTGCTATATATATGGCAGTAAACAAAACAAAGTCCCTTTCCTCATGGAGCTTGTGTTCTAATGGACACAGAGCCCATAAGCCTTTCAATATTGCTGAAGAACCAAGTGCAGAACAGGGAGTGGTGGCAGAGAACGCTGGAGAGGCGGGTCGCAGTTTGTTCTATGGGTGAGAGTTGCGTTGATACCTTACCTACTTCCATGAAGGACTGAGGCACTTAGAAAAAGCTAAGGATTTCCCAAATCAAGCTACCACTGGGCAGGAGTCCCAGACACTGCTCTCCTCCCCAAAGTCTCTTGGTTGCTGCAGGGAGACTGCTAACAATACTGGAGAAAACTAGAAACAATACTAGAAATCTTCTTGGGTTGATTTAGCAATTTGAGTTGTGACTCAAAGCAGTGAGTGAAGAGCCTGGCACATCATAAGAACTTCATAAATGTTTGTTGAATGAAAACATGAAGGTGATACCTTTATCTGTAAAACAAAGGAGTGCCTAATGCCTTTGAGCTTTGACTTAAGTCTACGAATGAGTGGTGTTATGAGCTTTCTGGAAAGGAGAACAGCTTCTACCCCAACACGCCACTCAACTTAAGTCAAAGGATGAGAAGCCAAAAGTAAAACCTATGTGCTCAGTTTATACCCTGCTGGGCTGCAGCCTGCTGCAACATAAGGGCTATTTCCAATGATTTAACTTTGGCCCCTAACAAACCACATTTGAAAAATACTTATTACCCAGAAAACATCATTAATATAATTGTAACTTATGTAAAATCTGCATATGTGGATATGCAAAGTTCACTCATTAATTTCCAGAATCTCAAATCCTCCGAGGACTTTCACGAATCTTCATGATGCCTCTGAAAGCTGCGTTTGCATCTGATTCTCTTATTTTTGTAAAAAAGATTCAGAAGTTCATGTTGCTTGTCTCCAGTCCTGAAAACAGAGTTTCTTCTCTTGAACAAATTGGTCTTGGACAAAGTATACCACATAAATTGCTTCCAGATCATCTTGTGCCTGTGGGAGGACTAAGAGCTTAAGACAAGATGCATTTCATAGTGTCATATTTGGTTCCTTTTCCTAGCAAACATAAAGGAAAGAGAATAGACCGAATCCAAATTTGCCTGAAGGCAAGGAAATTCAATGTCTAAATGCCACATTTCCTGAGACTGTGTAGTAATATATAATAGTGGAGCATCATAACAAATGATAGAATAATAAAGTCATGATGATAACCTGTAATTTAAATAAACCCATGAAAATATAGAATGGAGAGAGCTCCAACTTCTGAGAATGAGTCACAAATTCAATTCTCAATTCAAAGCAATTGGTACTTCTCATGTTTATATGTAAATAGATCTCAACCAATATCATTAAATATTCAATCCATATTCAAGGTTATTAAATATTGAACATAATTTAATAAATACAACCAAGTTAATCAAGACTTTGGTGGTTGTGGGTTCAAAAAAAGCTTTTGAAAAGAGTCATTTCACTTGGGTTTTATTCTGATCTTTCATTTCCCTCTCCTGTTTTTGAGTGCCAAAATTGTATTAAATGAGTGTCTAGGTGCTTGAGGTTGTGCTGGTGTGTACATAGGTGTGTTGAATTATTATCTCTTAGTAATTTCTGTGCTAGGCAGGATTGTGATGTATGTGGGATATTTGAGAATGTGTTGGGGTGTACTCTGTCAGTGTGTTATGTAAGCATATGTAACACTGGTGAGTTACCTTAGATCCTGGATGTTCAATAGTCTCTTCTCTATACCTCATCAATTGCTGGGACACAGGGATCCCATAGTCCCCTAGAATTCTTAGGGGAGTATCCAAATGTTGCTCTTTCTTAGGGTTGCACAAGTATAGATAGCACCCAAGAATGGGTACCTTCTTAAGTTTTGGCTCTAGGCCTTTTGCTTATCTTACCCTAGTCTAGCCCTGCAGTGCAAGACACTATAGCATTGAGGAAAGAGCTTTGAATGGGCTTGAGTTCAAATTTGGGTTCTGGCACTTGCTGGCTATGTGACCTTGGGTAAGTAACCCTCTTGGACTCACAGTTTTCCCCTCTGTGAAAGGGGGATAATAATGCCTGCTGAATAGAATTGCTCAAAGGTTTAAATGAAACCATGTCTATGTTTTATTAATATATTGTAAATATTTAATCTTTTAAAAAGGCAGGCCCTATGCTTGGCTTTGTTATAGACATAAAGGTAAATAAGACCCCAACTACATTAGAGTCTGGTGGGAAGGTAGAACTTTTTCTCAAGCACTCTCATATGTCAGGTTTTGCTTACGTTTAAAAGATCCTACAAGTTCTGAAATCTTTCCATCACTCACCAGTCATCTCGTGTGTGTTGGATGTTTGTCCCTAAGGCTTGGAGCCAAGTGCTCTGCAGGAAGAGGGAAGGGAAAAGTCAATTCCCAAGCAAGGAAAGGAGAGCAAGGGAAGGAAAATAAGAGGAATTGCCTGTATACCTGAGTGAAATAAGGTGAGAACCATCATAGTCTGAGTCCTGGACATTCTGTCCAGTGTCCTACCCTTCTGATAGTTTATTTTTAAGAAGGAAGAGGTCCTCCCACTTTATAGTCACCAGAGTCACTTCCTCATCTCCCACCCCTATCCAGACTGAAGTGTGCAGAGGGTGGAAATGGAGCTAGGTTTTGGGTGCCATTTCATTTAAGAAGAGACCCTTGGGAGCCCTGTAGGAAGAAGGATCAGAGAGGCTGAGGGCAGGAGCAAGGGCTGTGAAGTGAGTTCTTCTCAGGCTCTGTTTACTTTCTGAGTGACCATGAGCTGGCAATTATCATTGAGCCTTGGCTTCCTCCTCTGTAAGACAGGGATAATAGCAGTGCTTATCTCACTATCATTCCCATTTTGCAGATGAGAACAGTTAAGGCATAGAGAGATTAACATGATCGTGGTCACATAACTAACAAGCGGTGGAGCCAAGATTTGAACTTGGGCATGTCTGCTTCCAGGGGCCCTGCTCTCAATCATCTTACTCTACACCTCTGTTTTACTGTCTTCTTGCCCCAGTCAGAGTGTATGTTTTTTGAGAGCATGTTTTACAGCTCAGAATAGTGGACTTCTGTCTCAGATTATGCCTTTAGATGAGTGGCGGGGTCTTAGATGTTGTCATAACTTCTCAAATAAACTTATTGCAGCTGGATTGAACACAGAGACAGTAATAGGATGTGCAAAGCAGCACCTTTCATAAACAGGCTCTCAGGGACTGGCAAATAAGTGATGGATCACGGGCCCCAATGTGACCCCTAGCTGACCCTCAGAGATGTTTGCTAAAAGTGTTCGTGGCTCTATTGGGACATGAGTCCTTGGAGGCCTACCAGCTGGGTAGAGAAGGTCCAGCCTTATAAATCCATGTGGCAGAAAACCAGGCAATCCCAACCTAGCCTGGAGGGGCCTAGCACCCCTTAGCCTCACAATTCCTGCCTGGAAGTATGGGAGTGTGAGAGAGATGGGGGAGCAGGCGGCTTCCTATTAATTTGCTTGTTGAGATGGGGTGAAATAATTTTCCAGGAAGACCTGCCCACCTCCCTGAACCTCTTAGAACTGAAGTTCGAGAATTACAAATGGACAGCTACCACACAGAGGTGAAGGTGGGGGTGTATGTGGGAGTTGCAACTCATAATTCGAAAGGGAATATGAAGATGAAGAAAAGATGTGCAAAAACCTACCTTGTGTAATATTGCCAATAGTTATCAAGTGCTACCATGTGCATTGTTTGGTTTATTCCTCCCAGGACTCACAGTACCGTTATCATTTCCATTTTACTGATAGGAAAACTAAGGTCAGAGAGGTTAGGTGGCTGTCTAGTGTCATTAGTAAGTGGCAGAGCGGGGAATATACACGCAGAAAGTTAGAACTCATTTTCTTAGCCTTTGACATCTCTGATTCCCCATCAATGGTAGCATCTCTGAGTTGGATAAACTGTTAGAGAACATTTATTTCAGAATCTTCAGCATCAGGTGGGGAAACTAAAGGCCAGAGATGCAGTGATAGATCAACGCCACACAACTGGTTAGTGATAGCTGGAAGATTTGACTGCAGAGTCAGGAATTAGGATGAGGCAGGAAGGGTGCAGAATTTAAGGAGGTGCTCACTCTCGGATGCCAAAGCTGTACTTACTTATACAACCCTGAGAGTAAGCACTTCCTTAAATGTTGTGCCCTAGGTGCCTGACTTGCCTCACCCTAGATCCAGCTTTGACCAAATGCTTCTTTTGTTTTTGTAGTATGACAAAATCTCAGGCATGAATTTATTTATTTGATTTCCTGATATTTGTGTGTTTTGTCAACATCTAAAGGTAGGTTTCTACCCATGGGCTGGATGGAGGGTCTGCTTCTGGTTGGTACAGTGGAAGAGACAGTACCAAAGGGGACAAAATCTGGCCCCGGTAATTAGGCATGAAACTAGGAGAATTGTGATTTCCGCCTCGACACAGCAGGGTGGCAGAATAGGGTCCATGGGGACTGGGACCCTCTGTCTCTCCTCTGGATCTCACTGAGCTGAAATGGGGAAGTGCCAGGAAAAGCTTATAGGGGTAGGATTTGTCTCATCAGACCCAGAATGAAGTTGATTATCAAGGTTTGAAACAGGGGGGCCAGCTGCTCAGACACATGTACAGATTCACATTTCCCAAAGCCTCAGGCAATGTGTCTGCTATATTTGCAAACAAACAAATAATTCCTTCCAGAGATTTGGGCCTTTCTGCTATTACTGTAGTTCGAGGAGAAAAAAAGACGAACCACACAAGCAATGCATCCTGCTGCCACTCCATCCCTGATATGTAGGATAGGATGGTAAGTCCTGCATTTCTTGGAGAGGGTTCGGATTTGGATAGAAGGGTTCCCTGCGCTACTTCTGAGAGTCAGGTCCTCCCCCTCGCCCGGGCTCGGCATCTTAGGAGGATTGTGGGGCAGTGAGGCGGCCCAAGGTGCTGTCGGGAGGGAGAAGTCTACCTCCTCCGTAGCCCTGCGGGTTGGGGGCAGGCTGAGAGTCTGGGAGGAGTGGATCAGACTCTGGCAGCCTCGCAGTTCCAGGGTCAGCGGAGGAGCCCTGTCCCAGCTGCGAAGAGCAGAGGTCGACTAGGCTCTGTCTCTGGAGTTGACTTAGGCAAGGTAAGGTCTCTTCTCACTGGGCCTCAGTTTCCTCATGTTCCCAGGCGCGGCTCAGTCCGGCATGCCTAGGGGCCTGACATTCTCAGTTCTTTGCCTTCTTGCCCTTCCAGTTCAGATGTTTCGTAAACCCTTATCTGGGATCCCAACTTCCAGCCATGGCCCGTCCCTCTCTGTCCACAGCCTGTGACCAGCACGGCTGGAGGCTCCGCGCCCCTCAACCCCCAGTCCCCGGGGGACCCCCATCCGGAACAGCGAGAAGAAGTCAGCACGCAGGCCACTCTGACCTACCCAGAGGGAGAGGGGAAGTAGGGATAAGAAAGGAGTGTAGAGACGGGAAAAGGTTAAAAAATAGCAAGGAGAGATAGAGAGAGGTTAGAGAGAGAAAAGAGGGATTGGGGGAAAACGAGCAAAAGAACGAAAAGGGGGAAGGGATGAAGGGAGAAGAGATGCTGGAAAAAGACTGAATCAGAGAAAAAGGATCCCAAAGGAAAGCAGGAGGGTGAGACTGAAAGATAGAAAAAAGAGAGAGTGAGAGAGCCGGGTCTACAAGGACCGAAGAGGGAGAAAGAAAAAAAAAAAAAAAAAAAAGGAGGAGGGAGCCGAGGGAGGGAGCCGCGAGCTGGGAGGAGGGCGGCTAGGAGGAAAGGAGAGAGGGAGGGACCGAGGGACGAAGGGGGTGGGGGCTGGCTCAGCAGCAGCAGCGCCGCTCCAGCCGCCCGCCGGCTTGTTCACTCGCTCGCCGTGCGCGGTGCCCGCCGCCCGCCGCCCGCCGCCCGGCTCTGGGCTGCTCACAGCTCTGGCTCCTGGCCCGGCGCTCTGGCGTGGCTTGTGCTCGGGAGCACAGGATCGCGTGGCTGGCCGGCCAAGCCCCCAGCGGGCCGCGGAAGCAGGTGGGTGACTGGGCACCGACTGCGAGGACGCGGAGCCTCGGACCACCGGGGGTACAGGGGGACGGGGGTCGGCGAGGAGGTTTTGCAGCTTCGCGACTAACTTTCCACCGGTTCCGTGGATTCCCCGCTGCCCTTCCTGGGTCCCGGCTGCGGAAGCCGAGTTCGGCGCGGGGAGGATTTGGAAAACGCCTGGGGGTCGGGACAGGACGCGGGAGGGGGGCGGCCCCTGGCCCTGGCAGGCGTTGGCCCTCTAGCCGCAGTCGGGACGCAGAGCTCGCGGCTGGGGAAGACCGGAGCGCAGTGGCGCGGCGCGATTGTCCCAGGGAGGGCGCCCGCCCGCCCCTCAGAGTCTGGGGACTCCAGTCCCCGAGCCGCTCCCGGCACGACCGCTGCTCACAATGCCACGGGCACTCTCCCTGCCGCGGTCCGGGCGCAGAGCCTGTGGGACGCGGCCAGGTCCCCGACCCGGCCAGTGGCGCGCCTCGCTGTCCCAAGCCCCAGCCCGTGCCTTGCGCGCTTTTGCTTTTTGGAGGCGCTACGTGGAACGTCTTTATTTCTTTTTTGCCCGACTCCCTTATGGGAAGTCCGAGTCAACCGATACTTGGGTTGACTTCCCAGACATCCCTCCTGCCTTCAGCGGCCACCCTTGCTCCCTAAGTTAAGAGAAGCGAGTCATTCCCAGTGTGCGCCTGGAGCGCGGTCCCGAAGTTCCCAACTTCTCGTCCAGCCGTGGGCGGTAGTGTTGGAGGTGGGGAAATGGGTGGTCTTTGTGGCCCCTTGGAGCCGCAGCGCGCTGCCACCTTCCTCTTGGACTTGGTTTATTTTCCTAATTTGCTAGAAAAAAAAAAAAACACGACTTAAGATGTGTAAAAATCGTGTCTTGCGGGCGTCAAGGTCCGTGAGTGGGACGGAGCCATCACCCGTCGGGAACTTGGGAGCCCGGAGCCTCGGCTTGACCGTTTCGGGGCCCCGGAGCCCCGGAGTCCTGGCTGCTCTCTCCCGAACCTGGACCCCCGACTCCATCTGACGGTAGCCGTTTCTCAGGATCGGTCCCTGCAAGCCCGCGCTGCGAGCCTGGTCAGACTCTCTCGTGGTCTAGAAAAATATTTCAAAGTAGCTCCGCTTCAGGATCTCCCACTCCGTTTCCCCGGGAACGCATAGAGCAGGGCCTCCGGCGAGCTGGAGGAGGCTTCTGGGCGGTTTGGGCTCCTGGCCATCTTAGCTCGCTCTGGCAAGGGTACTCGTGCCTGGGCATAAGAGCTTGTCCCGCGCTCTGCCGGGAAAGTAGGGGTTAATGCCCGCACCAGGTGGCTGCGAGCGGAGGCTGGCCGGGGCTGTCAGACCCTGCCGGGGGCACGGGTCCTCTTGCTCCCGAAGTCCTGGAGGCAAGAATTTGCGGCCGTATGCGGCTTTTTCCGAGCCAGCAGAGCCCCGGCCTCGCAACCCCCTCTTTGCGGGAGTGCCGTTGGAGAGGTTCAGTTGAAAGGTTTTAGAGCACGTTTAATGAGACCGAGATCTGAGGGCTACGCAGAGAGGGTACCTGGGCCGTCATCCCCTGCTGGTTGGGCAAGGTCCCCGGAGGGTATTGAACCGACCACCTGCGAGCACTCCATCCTCAGCTCGTTTGGCGGGTTTTCACCGGTGCACGCCACAACCATGTCTCTTGTTCGCACAATTGTTTAAAGCCGCTAGAAATTCAAAGTCCACCACTGCAGTCTCCACCTCTTCTTTCCATCGCACAGATTAGCAAACTGAGGCCCAGAGGAATAAAGATTAGAGCTAAAGGCGGAAAGGAAGGTAAAACAGGTAAGTCTTCCAAGTCCTAGTTCAGAGCTTTTCCTGGTACTCTATGCTGACGTTACTACTTTCTTAGCATAGGGCAAGTGTTCCCAGTCAGGCCACAGCAAGCCCTTGACGGGATTGGGGACTGGGTGTGTTTGTGGTTAAGGCAGAGGACCCGTCTCTGGATTCTCTTGCTATGTGCTTCGCTGTGATCATCTCCCAGGATAATCTCTTGGGTGACAGTTTGTTGCATATTTATCTTGTGCCAGCATTTAAATCTGGGGGTAAAGGAATCCCTTACATTCGGCCCCTGCTGCTCAGTCCATGGGGAAAGAGCAGTAGCCATTGTTTTGAAGCCAAGGAGGCAAGTACAGACATTCTCAGGTGAAATTGATTTTGGAGGCTGCAGGATTGGGGGGGGGATTGGGAGGGTTCGGAATCAAGCATTAGGTAGAATTCCACTTAAGGGAGGATTGTGGTGACAAGCCTTGAGTACTAAAAGGCAGGAAAGCTCAGAAATTGTTAAGTGGCTGGTCAAAGGACAGAAGGGTTAGAGCCTCCTGAGAATTTGGCCTCTGAGTGAGAAGAACTAGGGTAGGTAGAAGACCCATATGCTCTGAACTCAAGCTCAGAACCCAAAAGGTCTTCTAGTTCTACATCTAGGATAAACAATTGGCTGGGAAGTCAGCATCCCATGAACCAAGGGTTGTGGCTCCTGGCTGAAACATTCAGGCTTTTGCTTCTCTTTTTCCTCTTTCTCCTTGTTTCCTAGGGTTTTAAATATAGTTGACCCTCAAACAACATGGGCGGGTGGGGAGTGGTTAGGAGTGCCACCTTCCTCAGTCAAAAATCCATTTATAACTTTTGACTTCTCCAAACTTCAGTCCTTCCTTGATATGTCAGTGGAGGATTGGTTTCAGGACCCCTGGGAATAGCAAAATCCATGGACGCTCAAGTACCTTATATATAATGGAGTAGAACAATGTATGTGGTCAGCCCTCTGCATCTATGTACTCCAAGCAGATGGAAAATACTGCTTTTGATCTGAGTTTTGTTGAATCTGGAGATGCCAAACTCATGGATATGGCAGGCCAACTGTATATTAATTGAAAAAATTCCAAGTATAAGTGGACCCACACAGTTCAAAACTGTGTTGTTCAAGGGTCATCTTGTTCAAGGGCCAATTGTAGTTTCTTTGCCCCTTCCTAACCATAACTTTAGAATTTAGATACTTGAGTGTTTTGGACCTACTATTGGACCTACTATAGGCAGGGCATTTACTGCACTAGGAATATTTGGTCAACAAATAATTCTGGAGCTCTACCTTTGTGCCAGGCTTTGGTCTTGGGGATAAAGCAGTGAACCGGACAGGCAGAGTCTTATACCACATGATATTGACATTGTAGGCTTCTGTCCTCTACAGGTTTAAAGTCTAGTTGCAGAGTGGAAGCAAACACACAAAAGATATCTGAAAAAGTGCTGAAGTCGGACAATACAACACAGAGAATCTTGAGCTTCCCCTTTAGTGGTTCAAGGCTCGGAGGTGAAAAGGCTTGAAGCTGTTGGCTATGAGATTCAGAGATTCTGTGGGCTTCCATGACCCCGGCTTCTGGTTGCCAAGGGTAACCCAGAGGGAGCTGCATTAATGACCTCAGATATGGCAGTGGAGAGCTGCTCTGCAGAGTTTCTGCCAATCAGGGTATGACAAGAGGGAGCTGGTGAGTGTTGACAACTGTGATCATGCTAGGTATCCATAGAGACTGGTGCCAGGTAACCATGTGCTTCTTAAATTTCAGCATCCACAGCTACTTGGTAAACTTTGTAGCCACATTGTACAGATGGGTAAATGGAGCCCAGGCTCTGCAGCTTGGGAGTGCTATGCAGAAAGAGGAGCCTAGTCCTTGTGGAGACCAGGTATCCCTGATCTCTGATTCACTTTAAAATGATACTCCTCCTTTCCTATTTTGTAGACCGGTGGTTCTCAGACTTCAATGTAGGCTTATTAAAACAGATTGCTGGGATCCACCCTCAGATTTTCTGATTCAGTGGGTCGAGTGGGTCCAATAATTTGCTTTTCTAACAAGTCTCTAGGTGATGCTGATACTCGTGGGACCACAGTTCAAGAACCACTGTAGTAGAAGAGGGAAAGTGAATGTTTTTCTTGAAATCGAAGGCTGTGATTTAGCTCTAGAAACTTCCAGAACTTGCCTGTACAATCCCCTCCCCCTCACTCCCCAGGAGGGCATTGAATTAAAAGAATATTTTATCTTCATCAGCACACACAGAGAGAATATATTGCAATATAATTAGGGAATAAATAGGTGTCATGTGTTGGATGCAGACTCCATGCCCCGTGGCTCTGTGGGGGTTTATTATAGCAGTGTTATAATTGAAAAGGTGTCAGCCACTCTGAGAGCCCCTCATGAAACTTTCATGGCCTGGGTGGTCATTGTCCAAAAAGGCATGTTTTCTTCATTTAAAAGAAAGTCAGAGAGATTGCTTCTCCTGCTAATGGGACTATCTGTGTTTCATTTGACAGTAACTATGCAATGTGTTCTTAGGGGAAAAAGAAGTAAATTGAACAGCTAGTGTGAATAGAGAGAGGTTGGAGGAAATCCATATCGGGTTTACAGATCTGTTTTTTGAGCATTTCAACATGTTTTTGAAAATCTGTCTGTCTGTTTCACCTATATTTCTGACATGAAGCTGCATCTCAGCAGGAGGAGAGTTTGAGTTTCAACTTAGCTGGTTGGATAAATGTAACAGCACACTTTATCCCCAATGTGTTAATTAGAGCCAAAAGAAAAGAATTATAAAAGAATTGTTCTCCTAAATGCTGGCATTTTTCATCTGGATTCTATTTATTGATTATTTTACAGTTGAGAAGTAGCAAAAAATCCATGTTTTTATAGCAAATAAAGCCGGCTGCAGTAATTATGCAGGCTCAACATGTCTGTTCTGGAGCAGGAAGTTGGAATTCAGCCTGACTCTCAAACATTTGGATGAGATCTAATTGAGAAAGACATTTCAAAGAACAAATATTTAGGAATGCGGAGTTTCAATGATGGTCTCTCTGGACCAAGTGCAAATACCTCGCTTTTAGCTTGATCCTCAGAGGTGGGAAGAAGTGATGGGGAAGGACCTGGTTAGTAATGCTGAGACCACAGTCAAAAAGATGCTGAAACTTAGAGGTAGTGAGGCTTAGTAAAAGAAAGAAAGATACTTTCAGGGAATATATCCCCTGCAACTTGTGAGCAAGGGGAGAATCAATTAATTAAATATAGATTGAGTAGTTATTGAATGTCTAATCTTGGGATAGGCACAATAAAGGCAGGGACCAGGACTTTTACCTGTTATATATCTCCCACAATGCTTGGTATCTATAGTGACAAGAATCTTGATTGAAGTATCAGTCAGTCAGGGCTGCAAGTAGCAGAAAACTTGAATTCGACTGGCTGAAACAATAAGGAATTTAGTGTTTTCCATTATAAGAGGCATGGGCTATGTCTGCCCCAAGCTTGGTTCTTTCAGTGATTTAACAGCATAAGCAAAAATACAGATTCTTTTCATCTTTCCTCGTTCTCAAGGTCACAAGGTGGCTGCAACAGTTCCAGTTATTACACCCTCGCAATGATGTGCAGAAACAGAAAGGCAGGAGGGCAACTTTCCCAGAAGCTCCTCAGCAGACTTTCCTTGTGTCTCATTGGCTGAAATTGGGCGTCACATGCCCATGCATTCACCAACCTCAGTCAAGGAAAAAAGATCATTGTAATTAGCCTAGAATAATTTTGATGTGTGTGTGTTGAACCACAGACACAGACAAATTTAGGGTGCTTTTGAAAGGAGGAAAGAAGCAACCAACAGTACCTCCTATAGAGTTCAAATTTTCCTTCTACTCCTTTTTAGCCCTGTGACCTTGGGCAAAGCATTTCATTTCTTTGTGCCTCAGTATACCCACCTATACAAGGAGAGTGTATTGGGAAGATAAATCTGAATTGACCCAATAATTATACTTGATTGGTTTAAGAGAAGTAAAAGGTTATTTGAAGATTTGATCTCTGGCATTAAAGAATTATAATCTAGAGTAGGAGACACATGAGGACTAGACCACATAGACTATCAAGTAATCAGAGAACAGAACTAGGAGTAAAATAATTAGGACTTGCAGACCAAGTATGGTAGAAGGAGTGTGGTATCAGTGTGCGCCAGTAGTTAGGGAAAGCTTCCTGGAGGAAATGGTTCATGGTGCATAATGGAATTTGAGTATTTATATATGGATAGGTTATGAATTTCCTCTATCCAACTTGCTTCCTCTTGCTTTTTTTTTTTTGTCAGTGGTAAATGGGACCATTAGGCCAACATGAGATTTCACCTCTTCAATCACAGCATATTTGATAGTCAGTCTTAATATGGCCAGTTGTGGTTCTGGGAGACAGGTCACAGTGGCTTCTGTGCCAGTCCTTGATTCCCGGTTTCTACTTCTGGATGACAATTCAAGCTCCACTTCAAACTACATTTCAGTTTTTCAGAAATACTTCGCTGATTAGATATTATTATTAGTGTTTGGATGTCTGACTGCCTTTGTGAAATCCATATGCCTAAAATGAAATCTAATGTCTTCTCCTCTCTGAAGCCATCTGCCCTTCTGTATTATTCATTTCCATTGTTGGCAGCACCATCCTCCCAGATGTTGGGCTCAAAACCTTAGCAACACTTTTGATGCCTGCCTCCTTCCTCTATTTCCAGTATTCAATCACCGACATTTTTTGGTCTTCATTATTTCTTGGATACAAGTCGACCTTTCTGACATGAGACATTCCTTTGTTCATGCTAGGTGATTGATGGCTGTAGCCTCCTGCTCAGATCTCCCATTCTTGGAACAGTGCATGAGGGTCCTGGAGGTGTATGTCTCTAGGAGCGGTCTGTGGGGCTCTGCAAATAGCATAGTCTGTAATTTCTAGGGCAGAGGTGGCAACAAGTCTGGACTCCATGGCTGCAGATACATTATATTGCTTGGGATGTCATTTTCTAACCTTCCATATCTCTGTCCTTCAAGTCATCCTAAAACTATTTTTATCCACTTGTTACCTTACATTCTTTTTCATAGTACTCACTGGATGAGGCACAAACTCCTCAAATAGATATTTGAATGCTTCCACAACTGACCAGCCTGCATCCTTATTTGCTAGGATTCACTACCATGACTGGTTCTGCCCTCCTCTGTGTTTAACCCAAACCACTCTTCCTTTCAAGGCCAATGTTAGAGCTGCATCCTCATTAGACCTTCCCTGACCACCAGAGTCCACAGTGATCTCGAAGCATCGATCTTTCCTTCCCCTGGACTTCTGTAGCAATTATTGCCTACACCACAGATTTGGTACTTAATAATGTGCTGCTGGTGTCATTGTTCAGCGTTTTCTTGGAATGTTCCTGGTCTTTCCAACTGGATGTAAGACCATGGAGGCCCGAGATGGGGTGAGGTGGACCCTTCTTTATACCCAGCATTATGGCCAGCAAGCACGTGGCCCTTTGATGAGTATTTATTAAATTAATAAATCACAGGAATAGGGAAAATAAGATTTACTTGAAAAGTCCGTTAATCTTCACCTTTTCCCTCTTAATCTTGGTTTGTAGAAAGGACTAAATTTGATGAATGCCTGCCCCTATACTGGCTACTACTTAAGGTGATTTTTTAGGAGCCGTTTTAACTCAGCCTTGTAACAACGCTGTGAGGTCGAGGTTTTTGTCATTTTATAGATGAGGAAGTGGAGGCCGAGAGGGGTTAAGTGGCTTGCCAAAGCTCACTCAGCCAGTGGGAGGCAGAGTGAGGGGCAAGGCCAAGTTCTTTCCTCTGTGCTCTGTTTCATACATCTTCTTAAGGTTCTCCCAACCCTGTGGGTACCCTGTTCTTTCAGTCTCTTTTCCCTCATTTGCTGTGTCCCCCTGCCTCTTTCTGTCTCTTATCTCTGACAAGTCTCAGGCCCTCTTATGTCCTGAGAGTGTTTTTTAAAAAACTCTGACATTTACTTTGACTCTTTCCTGAGGACTTTTGCCTCCTGTTAGGTTGTGGCTTCTGTTGATCATTCGGCTTTTTACCTTGACTGTCTTTCCTGCCATCCTCAAGCCGGGGCCAGAGATTCCTTTTAGAGCATAAAACATTGCTAGTGGAATCAAGCTGGGTCTGAGCCAGGTATCCTGAACTCCTCTGCCTTTTGTATTCATTCGCCCTCAACCCGCCACCATCTGGTTCTGTGTTTCAGGTGTCTTACCTGTGGAAAGAAAACTGCTGACTTATCGATAAGAAGGTGGTCTGTTGGAAGTTTCTGCTAGTTTCAGAAACTATGACTGGCACTTTTTCATCTTCTGTGGCATTCTTCTTTCCTCTCATTTATTCGTTTATTCATTCATTCTATAAATACTAAACAATGACTACATGCTCAATATAATAGGAACAAAACAAAGTCCTTGCTTTCACGGAACTCGCTTTGAAGTGAGGGGACACAGATGGTAAAAAGAAAAGCATGTAATATATTTTATGATGTTTACAGTGAAGAAAACTTGCAAGGTAACGGGGTATATGTGGTGATGGGATGCTGCTATTTTATAGAACATAGTCAGGGAAGGCTTCTCCGATGGTGACATTTGAGCAGAAACTGAGAGGAAGGATGCCATGTCGGTATCTAGGGGCAGAGGGCACCGAGCAGAAGGAATAGCAAGTGCAAAGGCCCCAAGGTAAGCACTCGCCTGGAAAGTCAGCAAGAAAGCAAGATCAGCAAGAAGGCAGCAGTGGAGAGGAGGAGAGCTTGGTAGGAGGTAAGGACTCCTCATCTTCAGTCTCAGAAAGAGTCACCCTTTCCACAGCTGTTGCCACTGCCTGAAATAACCACTTCCTTCCACTCAGCCAGGTGCCCTTTGACTTTCACAGCTCAGCTCTGGTCCCCCACCTTCCAGTGGGCTTCCATCTCTGCTGTCATTGGTTTTCCTCTCCTCTGAGTTCTTATAATTCTCCACTACACAACTGGGCCCTTGATGACTTGCTGGCTGGCTTCCTCTCCGCTTTGTAGCTCTCACCTCTCTAACAAACCAGCTCCTTGAAACTGGTTTATTCCCCATCTCTGGGACCCAGAACAGAGCTAGGCTCAGTGTTTACCCATTGGTTGTACTGGTGCCAGAGTTGGAAAAGAGGAGGGCTCTGCAGGGATCTGTGGGTGGAGCCTTCTTTTCGCTATGCCCGTTGTTTCTTCACAACAGGAAATCTTTTATTCTGAGCATTCTTGGAGCACTTTGAGCTGGGAGCCTCTGGGAGCCTCTGTCTGTAGCTGGGAGAGGAATCTACCTTTCCCCAAGATTTGGATGCAACTTTGGCTCTGAGTGGGAAGGGAGAGGAGCTGGGATGTGGAGGAAGCCACTCTTAATCAGCTTTCATTTCTCAGTCAGTGAGGAATATAATGTTTCAGGAGCAAGGAGGAAGGAATTCACCCAAGATCTTGGAGACCTCCTTGCCATTTAAGGCAGAAATCTTGGGTGAGGAGGTTGACCTGTGAGTGACCATGGGTAAGTCATTAACCTTTGCCTAGTCTGTTACTGTTTCTTCTCAACCAAACCTCCCCTCTCCCCATCCATTGTAGAAGAAAATAAATAGTAAACCCGACTTTCAGAGACTCTAGCTACTCCCCAGATTGGTCTCTGCATTAATTTTTAGGCCAATGGTTTTAAAACTTAAGAAATGTACAGATGGTTCCATTTTAAAGGGAGAAAAAGATTCCCACAGAGCTTTAATATTATCCTAAATTATTAATACAATAATATTTCAACATATGTAAATGCAAAACTAGGCATAGCATGCATATAACTCTTACAATAACCTTAAATCTCACACAAGTTTATAAATTAAAATGCAAACTACAAAGCTAACAACATTCAGATTAACAATATTAATTTAACACGATAAATGCTGTTCTTCCACTAAGACTAAATCAGCACTTGTGATATGATTGCAGTTTTGGCTTCGTGAAGCATTTTGGCTGTTTCCTCCACCGTGTGCTCTTTGGTGACTCAACTCTCCCACCACTTTTCTCCCTGGGAATGACTGAAACCTTTGTTCCTACAACCTGCAGTAGGGTCATTTGGTGGCACTTAGCACAAAAGCATTGGTGCATTAGGCGGCTACTTTTTCCTCATTAGCCCACAACATTTAAAAGAGCTCTGTTTAATCTTAGCGCAACAGCATATCCTGACACAAAGCTAGGCGTTGAAACTGACTGTCACTGCTTGGTCATTGAAATGAAAACACAAGGCCATGTGTATTTCTTACAGTGCCTAAGGAACCGCGATTGAAGACAACCCTTGAGCGCTGTGAAATAGCGCCCCTAGTGGTATGAATAAGTTAATGCCAGAACTGCCGCTAATTGTTCTGTAATCAGAATAGAAACCATGTTTTCAGCCTTTGTTATGTGCCATTGTCTCAAGAGGGAGGTAGAATAGTATTATCCTCATTGTACAGATGTGAAGGGTGAGACTCAGAGAAATTGAAAGGTCAAGGTCTTATTGGTAATTGGCAGGATGTGTATTCCACTTAAGTCGACCTGAGTCAAAGCTCATGAAATTCCCACTAGGCTTCACTTCCTTCCTACCTACAGGCCCTCACCAGTAATCTTTAGGGCTCTTTGAGTTATCAGAGTGCAATGACTTTGGGGGTAATTCAGGAATCTCTAGCAGACTCAGAGCTTTCTGGCGGAGTTATTAAGACGTGTTCTCTGGTGCAGAAAAGAGGAGTGAAGCTGGTGAAGAGGAGGACAGAACTTAATCATGGTCCTCAGATTCTCCAAAGGCAGTGGCAGGGAGATAGAGCCTTCCCTGAAAGCCCTTGTGGGGAATGGATGCCGGTTCCTGCAGGAGAGAGGCAGGTGTGATACCTTAACAACATCTACCTTTACTATGGCTTCACACTTTAGCAAGCACTTTTTAGGTGCATTTATTTTCAAGTTTGTGTTTTTTAAAAAATTTTAATTTTATTGTGATAAAATATACATAATATAAAATTTACCATTTTAACCATTTTTAAGTACGGTTCTGTGGTATTAAATGTATTCGTTAATTTGCGACCGTTACTACCATCCAGCTCTATAACTCTAAAGTATGTGTTTTGCAACTTTGCAAGGCAGGTTGTCATCCTCAGAAACAGGGGCTTGGGTGACTGGCCCAAGGTAATACCTCAAACCTGTTGCCTACCTCTTGTCAGTGATCTTGAGTGACAGTGGCAGGGTTGGTTTCCCAGAGGCTTGGATGGGGCCATGTCAGGTGGCCAGGCTTCCTGAGGTAGAGGTTTAATGGGATGACCGCAGATGGGCTGTCCTGGAATTGATTCTGTGGATCAGGGTAGGGATGACTTCCTCCTTTGTTTCTAGGACTCACCTTTCCTTAAAGCAAAAATTATTTAAAACCCACTCCTGCCCTTGGAAGCTGCCCTTCCCCTGCCTGACCTGCTTGGTTTATCATCCAAGCTTAAAATAAATACAATAAATAAAAACATGCTAAATTTTTTTATTCTGCAGTGGATGAGCAATAATCTGCATATGCAAATAAATGGCATGCCAGTCCCATGAATATTAATTTGGAAAGAATCTGAGGCCCTAAAATACACTCAAAACCAACAGTGTGGCATTTTGCAACTACTGTGGCCTTTTCTGATCACAGCCTTATTATATTTTAAGGTTCCCCTGCTCCAGCTTACCTCCCTTATGAACCTCTCAAGGTTATGAGGGGCACATCATGTCATAGGTTGGCCTGGGGGTGATGGGTGAATCCTGAACCTGGGGCTGTGGCCAACCTTGTCTTTCCCTAGCAGGGGCTCAAACCTTAGCTCCTCTTCAGATCTCAGCATTAGCAGTGAGTCCCCAAGGCCAAGGGATAGCTCACTGTGGGGCAACTGTCGGCCTCAGGCTCGCGTGCTACCAGGAAGATGAAAGGTGGGAGAGGGAAGGAGCCTGGGGAATCAGCTTGTCTTACCTCTCACAGGCAAAAGAGGAAACTGAGACCCTGGGACAGTGGGTGACTTGCCCACAACGGTATGGTGACTTAATGACAGGAAGTAAGAAATACTATTCATTCTTTTTCTTTTAATTTATTTTTCAATTACAGTTGACATACAATATTATATTAGTTTCAGGTGCACGACATAGTGATTAGAAATTTATATAATTTATGAAGTGATTACCATGATAAATCTAGTACCTATCTAACACCATACATAGTTATTACCATATTATCGACTGTATTCCCTATGTTATACTTTATATCCTCATGACTATCTTATTCTGTTCTTTGAGCTGAACAGTATATATTTTTTGAGTGTATGTGTGGGAAGGGGTGGGTAGCATTTAAAGTTTCTATACTTTGGGGGAAAGAGGCATCCTTCTAGGGTGAATATTCACTCAGACACGGGCAGCAACTGACAATCCAGTCTGCATTGCATTTGGGTTTGAAGAAATGATTTCTTTTCGCCCTCCGTAGATTTCCAAATTAGATTATACATAGGCCAGAATTAGTGTAGGCTGCATTGTAGAGCACATCCTAGCTGACACAATGAAAGGGCAGGGCAGAGAAGAGTGAGAGTGTCTCTGAGGAAACCAGATGGGGTTAACAACTGGCTGGGGAGGACCACGAGGTGGAAAAGTAATTGGCTGTAATTTCTGTGTCCTACTATGTACAGGGAAGGCTCCACTGGGGAGGGGAATGTTGCAGCATTGGTACCAAATGAAATTGGGATTCTCTTTTTTGCTGCTTACTGGGTAAGCCTGGGCCTATTAGTTCACATTTGGGCCTCCTTTGGCTTGTCAGTAAATATTGGGATAATTACTCCATTTCTTAACGTTGCTTTGTGAGGATTAAATGAGGATTTAAAGTTCTTGCACCGTGCCTGGCACAAAGGAATATTTAATACATCCAGATTTCTTTTTCTTCCAGGTAGATTAGTCTGACTGGCTACAGTGCATTGGTGTGGATGTGTGTACATGTCTGTTTGTGTGTCTGTGTGGGTCTCTGTGTCTGTGTTGGTGTGTTTCTGTGTGTGTTTGTCTGTAGCTGTCTGCTTTCATCCACATGTTTGTTATTGAATATGTGGTGGTGTAGGTAGGCATGTGAATGAGTCTGTGTGTTTTTGTGTTTGTGTGTTGGAATGGTAGTTTTGTGTTGTTAGTGGCTGTGTGTCTGTGTTTCCATGACAGCATAACTGTTAGTGTGTGTTTCTGTGAGTGTGTATGTGTGTGCTTTAATGTGTGTGTCTGTGTGGTGACAGTGGTTTTGTGTGAGTGTATACACACACGTGTATATAGTACAGGGCTGGTGTGACCAGAGAGCTCCGTGGGGTTGGGAAGGGTTACAGTGCACAAAGAGTCCTGGATCTAGGGTTCTCCCATACAGCACACTCACTCATGCAATCCCCGACCCAAGGTCCCTGGATGGAGCCCTGCCTAATTGCCCTCAGTCCTTGTTTCTCTACCTCCCTCTAGAGGTACACTAGGCCCTCAGGCTACCCTGGTCAATTTGCATTTGTGTTTGCATATCACATGCATATCATTTGCATTGTCTACATAGACTCTATGTAGACAATAGTTCTACACAGACTTTCATTCTGCAGTGTTCAAGGTAAAATGTAGTTGTTCCTCTTGAAGGTCATTATATGAAGAAGTGCTGCTTTTTCTTTTATTCTTTCTGGTCCAGACCTTCCTCGCAAAATTAAGGGGCTGGGGGAGGACAGAAGCCATCAAAACCTGTTTTTCCTTTTGTTTAGCAATGTAGGGGCTAGAGGCCTTGGGACCCGGGGAGGAGGCAGTTGGAGGAGAAGGTTTTCTTATTCCATGGGTAGTTGCTTTTCTGACCACAGTCAACTATGTTACTTCATAGCCAGGGATAAATACAGTCCAGTTTTTGCAGTGTCTCCCAAGCCTATGCCGACTTACCCCAGGGGATGAAAAGGAAGGCCCACCCTGGATGTTTCAGCACTTCTGTACCTATGCTGACTGGGTAGGGACCTTGAGGCCAAGACTGGCCTTTCAGGAAACAAAGGAGCAAATGATGTCTTTTCCTTTTAAATCCCTAATACATAATTAGTGATACTTCTAACGCCACAGAAAATATCTACCCCAAAATTTTTCCTGGGAGAGCTATACCCTCAAAGTATCTTCCTTTAGGGCCATCACTGAGCTCAACATTCTCTCCTTAGATATGGGTTTGAATACTAATTGTATAGTTTCTGGCAGCCATTTTCTCTTCTGTAAAAGGGGGATGAATAATAGTACTTAATATTATTAATAGTACATAGGGTGTTTTGAAGATTAAATGAACAATGCAGGTAAATGGCTTAGCTTAGTGCCTGGAACATACTGAAGGCTCAGTAAATGTTAGCATTGCCAGTCTCCATGGGCTCCAGTAGAAAACAGAGGTTCCACTAGTGTATCTTTTACACCCTAGTATTAATTGTTTATGAGATGCTCCTCAGACCAGCAACAGACAGTAGTAGGCTTGTATCCTCAGTGCCTTTCAGGAAGTCAAGTCCCCAGAGAACTTTGGCTGACTCCCTGTAGGTGGAAGCATTTGCAGAGACAACACAGGAAACAGGAGAGTCCTGTCTGTGTCTCCAAGGATTCAGGTCCCCACTCTCCCCGCCATCAAAGGGTCAATAGTATCTTGTTTCCTTTTCAAAGTCAAGTAGTTCATTTTCTCTTGTGCGTCTTTACTTTGAGCAAGGCCTTGCTGGGCATCGAGGCCTATCCATGCCAAGATTTTGGGTTCCCAGAAAACAGATCTTTGAGGCAAAACTGGTGCTAATGCTTTACTAGGGGTAGGGGTGCAGTCTCAGAGCAAAAACAGTGAGAGGAAAAGGGATGTGAGGCAAGGGAGGAAAAAAAGCAAGGGCCAGTCAGCCAAACCTTTGTGAGGAAAGAACACTGGTTGCTTAGTCATGAGGGAATCTGCAGTTAAGCTGAGTGGAACCACTGTGACTCAGAACAAATATTGAAGGTCCAGGGAGAGAGTTTATCTGCCAGCATCTTGGTCTCTCAATGGTCCAAAATTTCCCCCTGGGTATCAACTCCTTCGCACTTCTGGGTCATATCACCTGGCTCCTCTGGGCAACCACTGGAAAAACTGAATCCATGCCCTGCGACATGGCACCTCAGCTGAGTCCGGATGTGCTGAGAGCCCCCAGCACCATGATAGGTCCAGGCGTCGAACCCAGTTGCTGGAGCCGATTTGGCTCCTGTGGCGGTTGCAGTGGAGGTTGTGCTAGAGCCTAGCCATAACCTAAAGGGAGGCTGACAGCTGGTGGTGTCAGATGAGACCATGCAGTGACAGTGGCCTGGCTGTCCATTGAGAAAGTAGCTGACAGTCTGGGAGGCAGCTGGGGCCAAGCACATCTTGGAAAGCATATAATAGGGTTTGATTCAGCCACCATTAGTCCATTAATTAATCCATGATTGGGACGAGGGCTAGAATCTGGACCTTACCCTGCATGTAGTAAGGAGCCATCATCATTCTTGAGCAGGTGAGAGACTCACTCAGCACTCAGTCTTGACGCTATGTATTAGTATGCTAGGGCTGCCATAACACAAATGCCATAGACTAGGTGGCTTAAACAACAGAAATTTATTTTCTCACCATTCTGGAAGTTGGAAGCACAAGATCAAGATTGTTGCCAATTTGGTTTCTGGTGAGGACTCTCTGCTTGACTTACAGGCAGCTGCCTTCTTGCTGTGTGCTCACATGGCCTTTTCTCTGTAGGTGCTCCAGAGGAGGAGAGCACTCTGGTGTTTGTTTGTTTGTTTTAATAAAATCTATAATCCTATCAGATCAGGGGCCGACCGTTAGTTACTAAATTCATTTAACCTTAATTACTTCCACATACAAGCACACTGAGGGGTAGGGGCTTTAACATATGATTTTGAGGAGCTACAAATATTCAGTCTATAACACAGGGGTTATTCAGCGAGGGCCTCTTTCAGGTCTGCTTGTCTTTGCCCACAAAAAGTCAAATCGGGGCTGTTCCCAGAAGACCTGGTGTTCCCAGCTCAGTTCAAGGGAACAAAAGGGTCAGAGATCATCATTGCCCATGGTTTTATTCAGCAGTGGTGAGGCTGGATCCCCCTATAACACCTGTGTATGTCTTCATCAGAAAGGAGAATGTATGTCCTTCTTGAGTGAGGGATGGTAATTCAGAGCCCTGGGTCAGGGACCAGAGTGCCTGGGTTTGAACCCCAGCTCACCATTTATTATTTTTATTTTTATTTTTATTTATTTTTAGAATCTATCTATCTATCTATCTATCTATATTTATTTATTTACTTTAGGTAGGCAACTCTTGGTTGACTTCACAGATTACAAGGACCTTGTCATCTTATGATCCCTTAATTTAAAAAATATTTTACACCTACAGCACCTGGTCTTCCTCAATGGTCTCCCATCCAAGTACTAACCAGGTCTGACCTTGCTTAGCTTCCAAGCTCAGACAAGATCAGGCTTGTTCATGGTGGCATGGCCATAGACCCAGCTCTGCCATTTAAAAGCTGGGTGACCTTGGGCAGGTGACTCAACCTCTTTTCATCCAGTGCATGTTTTTTGAGCACCTGCAAGGTCCTGAACCCGTTCTAGCTGTTGGGGATATAGCAGTGGATGATACAAGACCAATAGACTGAAATTCCTGCCCTTGTGGAACTTACTCTCTAGTGCAGGGAGCCAGACTATAAACCAAATTAGTTTGTAGATGATAGATCATAGTTGAAGGTCACAAGTAATGTGGGGGGAAAAGGCAGGAAATGTGATGAGGGAGTGATGGGATATGGTTCTAGTTTTAAACAGAGTGGTTAGGGAAGGTCTTAATAAAAAGGTGACATTTAGGTAATTACTCTAAAGAGGTGAGGGAGTGAGCAAAGCTGATGTCTAGGGGAGATCTCTTCATGCCTCAGTTTCCTCACCTGACAATGGGTTTATGATAACACCTACTGTAGAGAGCTCCTTTGAAGGTAAAGGGAGTTAACCCATGCAGTGAGTGGGCTTAGACCTGGCCTGGCACACAGAAAGCGGTTATCAATGTTGCCTGTATTATTGTCACCTACACTCAAGTAGGAGCTGGCTCCTGTGCCTCCGGGCTAGGTGCCTGGGCTCCAGTCTACAAGGGATTTGGTGGCCTTCATCTCCTCAAGAGTGGGAATAACTCTCCTCCAACCTTTCCCACCTTCTCATTAAAAGGGGACACACAGACTACAGTTTAGGAAGCAACATATGCATTTTCTTTTCACTTGGGCATCTAACTTCCAGAGGATTGGAGAATAGCCTTTAGCAAAGTCCAGGATTTAGGAAGCAGCTTCAAGCCTTTCTCTGCAGCATCTGCAGACTGAGATGAGCAAGGGTTTCTGGCCCAGCTCAAGGCTGGGCTGGAGAGAGGAGTCACCCATCTGGAAAACCAGACCCCCAGCAACAAGGAGGCCCTGCCCTGCTTCCCCTTCTTGGCCAGGTGGCTGCCCAGCTCTCATCAGCAGGCACTGAGAGTCCCCTCAGCAACTGGGATGCCTTCTTTACTATTGCAGAGATTTTTGTGACTGTAATTTACCACCACTGTGAAGCCCTGGGACCTGAATCTCAGTAGCCTTCAGTATAGATATTTTATCTAATCAATCCTCCATTACTATGCAAATACCTCTTATAGGCTACTGATGTCTTTTCCTTTCAAACACTTAATACATAATTAATGATACTTCTAATGCCACAGAAGACACCATCCCCAAATGCTTCCTGCTATAATTTATACCCACCCAGACAAAAATTTGGTTTATTGGTTCACTTATCATTCTGGACTGTGCCTCTCTCTGCCCTCCCCAGGAGGGGCATAGAGTCCATGGAAACATGGGGCAGGCAGCCTGCCCTCTAGACAGCACTGAGCCATGCAGGGCAATGGTTGTATATGGGAGGGTACTGTGTGCCCACTTCTTTATAGATTGTCTCATTTAGTTCTCTCAAACCACCCTGTGAGGAAGGTCCTCCTGACACCCTAATCTCTGGAGGAGAAAACTGAGGCCAGAGGGGTTCTACAACCCAAGGTCACACTTGGGCCTCTCTACATGCTGATGGACTGCACAGGAGAGCTTGGAGGTCTAGGCTGGGACTGTGAGCTGAGTGACTTGAGCAAGTGGCTTAGCTTCTTTGAATCTCAGTTTCTTAACCTGTAAAATGGCAGCAATAGTCGTTACTCTACGAGATTATGAGAGAGATAATAGCACATGTTAGGTGCTGAAAACATGCTTGTTAATTTTCTTATTTGGAGGTGTAATGGTTGGAACAGCAGTTTTGAGGGTATTGTTTTGGTGGTATTTTTTGGTGGGAGTGGAGAGAGTGATTTGGAAGGAGACAGGTGTTGGCCCCCATGTTGGCAGAAACACATCTTCTCTGGGCAGACTGGGCACAATGAGTAGGAAACCCATCACACAGTCCACACAGGGCAATTCTTCCATCAGGCTTTGAGTAGCATCAGCCTTGGGAATGAAGAAAACATGGTCCCTGTCCTTGAGGCACTGAGTCTGATGGAAGTGAACAGACTCAATAACCAGTGTGATGAGGTGTAACGGAGGTCAGCTTTGTTTTGTTATGGGGGAAATGGACAGTGGACAAGGAAAGCATCCTCTCCAACCCAGGCAGGAAGAGGAGCTGTAGGCTGACCAGAGGCAGGAGGGGTCAGGGGGCTTCGGAGTGATGGGGAGACTGCCTGCAAACAGCCACTGTGGCCAGGTGGGCACGGAAGCTCACAGGGACCCCTCATGGGCCAAAGGACTGGGATTTGAGTTGCTTTCCTTACCCCTGGTGCAGCCAGCCCTTCCCATGCCCCATGGAGCCCCCAACCTGTCTCCTCACTCTTTCTTGTTCCATCCAGAACTCATTTGTGTCCTTGAATAGTACTGAGGGCAGGCACAGCTTGTCCCCCCAGAGCAAAGAGCTCTCTGTCTTGCCTCAGACCTTCTCTGTCTTTTGCCTGTGATATCTCTTTCCTTTCTTCTGTCCCTCCTCAGTCCATGTTCCCCATGATGGGTAAAGGGATTTTTCTAAAGTGCAAACTGGACCATGTCCCTGTCTGGTCAGAAACCCTTTAATGGTTACTCATTGCCCTTGGGATAAAGTCAAAAAACTTATTAGCATAGCAGCCAAGGCCCAGCTGCCTCTCCCTGTCCTTTTTTCATCACCCACTTCCTCATAGTTTATACTGTGGTAGCACCAACCTGCTCCTTGTCCCCCCGCTCCCAGGACACATATGCTTGTCGTCGCTTTGTGCCTTTGCTCATACTGTTTTCTGACTGCAGTGCCCTTCCCTATTTTCTTAGTCTGGTTGAGTCTCACTCATTCTTCTCATTCAGCCCAGATACTGCCTCCTCCAGGAAGCCATCCTTGAACTCCCCTCTCTCCAATGGGCTAAGTGATTGTGTTTCTCCTCTCCTGGTGCTTTGTTTATTACAGTTTTACAACTTCAAAACCACAGTGAGAACATCAGGAATAGAGACCTGGCCAAACAGGGACCTACTACCCAGTGCCATTTCTAACATGTAGTCAGGCTAAAGATGTGTTATGCTGAACTAGGATAGTCCTTGCCCTTGATGTGAAACACTGATGCTTGTGGCTCTTCCTGTGAGGAAGTGGGACTTAGCAGCCATTTTTGGGGTGGACCGTGAGATGTGAGAGCCTCAAGAACCTTAGACCCATCCAAGGTTATATTAGGAAGATCCAGGCTCTGCTGGATTTTAGAGACCAACAGTGTTCTGAGTGCCTGAGGGTCTTGGGGAGTGTTGGGGTGAAGTTGTGTTGAGGTACCCTCAGTGGCTTGAGAGATGAGCATGATCCTAGGCAATTGAAACATCTAGGTAGGTAAAGTCATTTAATATAAACTTCTCATTTTCCCTCCTGGTCATGTCTCTGGGTTTGTTAGATATTTTGATATTTGAATTGTTTTGTCCTCAACTTGACCCATCTCCTGCCACCCCCATCAGGTACAGAAGAGATTTAAGATGAGGAAAATTTCCATAAAGTAGGAGACTCTGAAATGGGTTTTCAGGGAGACAGTGGCGCCTTCTTTCCTGCTTTGTGCCAAGTAGGGGTCAGAGGTGCGTAAGCCTCAGGGAGGAGCTCCTTGCTTCTGGGCTGTGGGAGAGGACAATGCAATGACATCACTGCATCCTGAAGTCTGTAGGTGAGAAGGGCAGAGGGGGCCTGGGTTAGGGCCAGGAAGGGCGCTGGATTCCCTAGGGGAGGCTCCGTGCCCTTCTGGATAATTTCCACCTTTAATTTCTTAGCATTTTATGAACAGGGAGTAAATCAAGATTCCACACCGACTGCTTTATAAAAAGGATTAATAAACTGGAGATTTATGGGGCTGTGACAGAGTAAGACAGTGGAAATGGAGAATGAAACAAGATTTGGTTCTCAAGGGGCTTTAGGATCTTCTTTCCATTGTGTCTGCTCAGGGCCTTTGCTGGGATCCTTGTCCTTCAGGGCTTGGAGTCATGGTTGGGTGGCCAGGCTGGGCTAGGCCATGGCCTATAGTTTTTCTTTTCTTTTCTTTTCTTTTCTTTTCTTTTCTTTTCTTTTCTTTTCTTTTCTTTTCTTTTATTTATTTATTTATTTATTTATTTATTTATTTATTTATTTATTTATTTATTTTTTACCTAGGATTGAAATAGGTAGGCCCAAGTTCAGAAGGATGGAACTATCCCTGGGTAGTCTAGGCGGACAGCCCGATACTCAACTTGTAGAATAGCATACAGATACAAATTCTGGGCTTGGACTCAAGCGGTCTAGTTTTGAGTCTAAGGCCTGGGAGATGGAAGTTCACATTCCCTTTGGCCATATCAGTTTAGCTGCAAGTATCAGAAAAGCACAGCATCGGGGACTTAAATAATAAGAGCTCGGGTACTTTCCGCCTCTCTGGCTGCTCTCCTCAGCATGTCGGCTCATCCTTGTGCTAGTGCGGTGAGGTGGTTGCTGCAGTTCCAGTTATCACATTCAGAAATGACAATGTCCAGTGGAAGCAGTGGGTATACCGATCTGGGCATCTCCTTTTACGAGCAAGGAAAATTTCCCTGGAAGCCCTCTAGCATGCTTTCCTTATGTTTATAGGCCAGGACTATGTCACATGCTCCTTCCTAAACCAGTCACTGGCATGACAAAAGGGATGACCACGATTGGCTCCAGTGATGAAAATTCACTTGGATTATGCTTCCCTTTGTCATGTTGGAGAGGAGTGGGCACCTGGACACAAGTGAGGATGCTCTGGGAATGAAGCACAGGGTATGGCTGCTGGGTTGGCAATTTTTGCAGTGACTTGGAGTAATTGGTTTTAGCTCACTAAGCCTGAGTTTCCCCATCTGTAAAACGAGAATAATAATAATAATAAATAATAATAATAATAATAATGCTTTTCTTACAGTGTTGTGAGGATTAAATGTAATATTATGCTAAATACTTAGCAAGATGCCTGGCACATAGTATGTGCTAAGTTAGGTGATAGTAATAGCGAGTGAACTTGAGCACACTCTTTTCCTTGTGTGGGTGTCAGTGCTGTGTAAAATGGAGGTGGTATTATCTACTCCAGGGTCAAAACTGCCTTTTTTAATGCTAGTGGTTGTGTTATGGTTATAACACTATAGTATTGGATCTTGAGTCAGGCTAGAGTCCTCCAATTACCTGTAGCATGGCTTCGGTGATGTTAGTTAACCTCTCTGAGCCTCAGTTTCCTCATCTGTAAAATGGTGATACTGTTAGTTGCACTGTAAGGTAGTTGGGGTGGGATTAGGTAAATGAAGCAGGAAGTATGGCACCTAGTGGGCATAGGGCCTGGCACACAGCAGGCGTCAATAAAACTCCCTTCCATTCCTTTCCCATCCTAGTGCTCATTTCATTTGGAGCAAGACCCTAACCAGGGATTGCAGGTGTAAGAATCAGAGTCTGTTTCCTTGGGGGTGTTAAGGTGAAGGAGCCTGTATTAGTCAGAGTTCAGGTCTCTAGGGGACTGGGGTGGCCATCAGGAAACAAAGCAGAGGCCTGGTATTTTAGAGGGGGCCAAAAGGCTACAGGCAAAGGGCAGGCCAGAGCTCAGAAAGCATGAGGTTGCCCAGAGCTTCTTGGGGACTTTAAATGCCAAGTCTCTGATAGCATAGCTTCTATTGTCTATCTTGACTGTGGCTGGTCCAGCTGCAGGTAAAGGTTTACTAATGGAGGTGATCAGAACTGGGGGAAGGGGTGGAGACAAAGGCAAAGGGATAAGCCAATGGGTGTGAGCAATTGCTGGGGTTGCTGGAGATGGTCTTTACAGCCTATGGGTCTTGTGCATCCGGTCTGGCTGCCCCTAGGCCACCCTTGACTCTCAAGACCTGCCACTGGGGGCAATTGAGCTCTACAAGCTTCTTCCTGACCAGGGACTATCAGCTGGGGGTGGTTCTGAGTAGGGCTTCTAGAATCCCCCTGCCTGAGTTCAAAGCTCACCTCTATCACTCATCATCCAGCTGATGTAAGCCAAATCCCTTCACCTCTGTGGGCCTCAGTTTGCCCGTCTTTAAAGTGGGATGTAAAATAGACCTACGCAGTAGGGTTGCTATGGAGATTGTAAGTAGGTAACCACCCAGAACGGGTCCTGGCATACAGTAAATGCTCAGTAAGAACTAGTTGTTATTCGAAGATGATAAACAGGTGTATTTCCAGCTTTTACAAAGCAAATCATATTTTCTCTTACTCGCTTTTCTACTGAGGTAGAGAAGGGTGGAGAGGAAGATGGAAAAACTTGACGATCATTGCTGCCAACACCCATTCTGACCCAGCCATTATCTAGAAGCCTTATCATACCCCATAAAGTCTGACTTTTGTCCCAAAGCTTTATGCACATCCATCTGGGTTCATCTGCAGTACATACACCCTTCCACGTGGGTTTCACTTGACCAGGGTTCTGGTCTCTGGAAAGATCAGAAAGCTCTGGGGGCCAGTGGGGATCTGAGTGCATACATAAAAGGGCTTCTCTGTGCCTGTGGGTCTGTTGGATCTTGGTGGGAGAACACCAGTTCTACAGAATGCTCTATAGAGTTTCTGACCAGTCCTACAGGAAGTGGACCTGATTGTTTTGTTTAACCCTTTGTTAAACTTATTTAACTATGGGATATTAGTCTTTGTAGAACCCTTTTGATATTCTAAAGAAATGGTGTTCGTGGGACCCAGTTGGGCAAAAGTGATGTAAGAAAGGGAGCACTTGGCAAGGAGTGGGGATGCTACCTCTCTAGTCTCGGTTGCTCAGGCCCACACAAACCGAGTGACTAGGGCAAGCCAAACTCCTTTCTGGGTTTATGTTTCTTCAGCTTTAAAATGATGCTTGTGATAATAGCGCCTCTTACTTTACTTACAAAGCAGAGTATCGTGTGTGTGTTTTTTAAAACCTACAATGAAAAATTTTAAACAGATCCCCAAGTAGAAAGAAGAGTATAAGTACACCTTATGTCCACATCATCCTGCTTCAGTAATAATTTATGTTTTGCCGATCTTGTTTCATCTAGCCTCTCCCCATTTTTATAAGGATGATTTTGAAGATGATATAAAATTAAGTCTGTAAAAGTGCTTTGCAAACTTCAAAGTGCTATACAAATGTAAGACATCTATCATTTCTATTATTAGGTTTATTATTTCTTATTCCTAAAGTTCAAAGTTCTGCATAAATGTAAGGATCTGTTGTCATTATTATTATGCTTATAATTTTTGTTACTCTCTAGTCTTGTCACTAAAAATGCCCAATAATGTGTATATTTATTCTTCTCCATTTGTAAGAAGCAAGTCTGAGCCCTGAGAGGTATAAAGCTTAAAATCCAGCCCTGCTGCCAGGGGGCTTACAATCTAATGAAGAGCTGTGATGGAAGATCCAAAAAGCAGCCTTACAGTATCTGGTGGTACCTGGGCAGTGCCAGAGGAGGGAGTTGACAATTCTGGAGCAGTTCAGGAAAGGAAAGAAGTAGGAGATTGGGGAATGGCTAGCTGAGACTGTTACTCATTGGAAAGATTTTTTTTTTTCTGCCCAGCAAGTTTGGGAGCTTGGCTGGGCCTAGATGTAGCTGGAGGGATAAGATGCCCTTTCTGGGATGTAGCCATCTGAGCCTCCAATGATTTGATGGTCCTGAAGGAAGACAGACGCTGGGCCTCTGTGAGTGACACTATTTGCTCTCTCATCTTGGATCTAAAGGTGCTGCCATCACCTTCCCTACCAGATGGGGAGTATGCACCACTGTAACTTTCAGATAGAACTTGGTACAGACTCAAACAAACAGAGGTTGGAAGCAAACAAAACAAAGAAACCCCAAATAACCCAGCCTTTCTGAGGCCAGCTCATTGTTCAGTGGGTCCTCCACTTCTAATCATCTCAATCTAGTTCCCCATCTTGGCTAGCTACTGGACCCTGACCTGGGGCTGTTGGCCTCATTGCTGACTGCTGCCTGTCTCTCTGGTGGTCTTTGACAAGGACACTCTTCTCTGGAGGACCCTTGCAGGTCCTCCTACTTCCCTAGTGTAGAGACGCACAGATTTGGAGTGTGCAACCTTGGCAGGGCCACCCAAACTGTCATCCCTCTGAATTGTCTATGTAGAAGATGGAATTTTAGTATCAGAGTGTAACTTGGGGGAAAACAAACAACTCTCTGTTGGCTGTAGATGCATCTGGCTTGCATTTGTTTTGAAAACACATAAGCCAAGAGAAAATTTCATATAAAAATATGTATTTCCAATTTCCTTTGAATAATTAGAAGATCCTCAACTCCATGCCCTCATTCTTGCCTGGCAACAATGGAGGGAGCTGAGTGGTGGCCTCAGCTGGGGAGTGTGCTGTTTGAGTCGCCATGGCCCCCTGGGAGTCTTAGACTCATTGACATTCCTGGCCGGGTCTTGGTGGGCATTCAAGTTGGGGATCCCACCACAAAGAGCGACATTGTACTGAGAAGCAACAAGGCCAGATAGTCCCAAAGCTGTTTGTGCCTGACTTTCTTCTTTCTGGCCATGATGATTTTGTCATCACTATTTGACCAAGAACATTCTCCTTGAAGGATGCATTGGCGTCCTGGCAGGAAACAGGTGGCACACTCAAGCTGGGCAATTTGATAAGAGCTTAATAAAGGACTGTCTACAAAGGTGAGGACAGAGTTTAGGAAAACTGACAGAGGATAGTGCAGCACCCCGAGGCTAGCAACTGTGAGGAGCAGTTATCACCCCTGGGCCTGCGGGGACTTAGAGAGGGTACTGTGTACAGAGGGCTGTCTGACAGGACATGGCCTTCCTGAAGGGATGCAGCCAAATGACAGTGATCCTGCTCACTCTCCTCCTGCTCTGTAGTTTCCGGGGGCCGAACCCTACTGGAAGCCAGAGAGTGAAGGAGCCTCTTACGTAATCCATACCAGTCAGACTCCTGGGGCCCGGAGCAGAGGGGAGAAGCGTGAGGAGAAGGTCTGTGGGAACAAATGGAAAATATCCAGCACAGGCCGTTATACTAAGTGTTTACGAATCTTGATCCCTCAGCTGGCTGTGGCAGGAGATGGTTGAGTCTTTGTAGGGAAGCTGGCCTGATAACAGGAAGCAGTCCCCTCATTGGGTTGGGGGCGGGCTATGATTTCTGGGGCCTGAGAAGCTCCTCCCCTGCAGGCCTGCCTGGTCTGGCTTTCTGTCATGTTAGGACTAGCTCTTTTCCAGTGTGTGTCTGTGTGCATGTGTGAATGGGTGGGCATACTCTCCCACCACTACCTCTTTGGAGCTCCATAGACTTCCACAAGTAGCTCTAAAGGGAAACCTAGTGGAGGAGGGGGACCAGGTCTGGCTGTCAGTGTGAGCTTACGTGGCAGTGGTGGGGACAGTTTCCAGTAAGCCCTTGGGCTGGGCAACTTCTTTTTATTAAAACCACTACTTGAACACCTGTGTATGGCATCTTCAAAAGATCCTTACTGCTGTGATATGATTTACAAAGCTTCCTCACTCCAAATTATCATCCCTACTGGTGTGCGTTGGACTTTGATATTCTATGCAGCTTCCTATCATAAGAGAGTGCTATGGCTTGAAGGACCTTCCATTGGGTAGAGAGCAAACTGAGGCCCAGAGAGAGAAAATGTCTGGCTCAAGGTCACAAGGTGATTTAGGGCCAGAGTAGGAACAGGAACCTGAACTAGCTCCTGGGCTTGAGGTCTGCACTTCCACTCCAATTACCCTGGCAGGTGTTTTGCGGGTAGAGTCTGACAGGAAGACAGGGGTAGTCTCAGAGCCTGGGTGGCTGGCAAGGTGGTCTTAGGGGAGTGGGATTTGAAGCATAAAGGGATCTGCTGCCAAACTGGGTCAGAGTTAACCCTTCCCTGGGGGCCTCAGATGGAATGGGGTTGAAGAAACTTAAGATAAGAGCCATTTCAGAGCACATAGACAGCAGAGCTTGGCCCTTGTCTGTGGGATGAACTGGGAAAGGAAGACACTGTCTGCTCCTTCCCTTTCCCTCTCTCCCTTTCCCTTACTGCAGGGAGAAGTGGTGAAGCTCAAAATGCGGGGCCAGGTGGGAAGAAACAGGCCTCAGGTGGACACAGAGAAGTGGAGGGAATTCTCTGGAATTAGAAGGCCTGAGTCCAGCTCTGCCACGTGGTGATACGATCTTGGGTACAAATCATCTAAAGTACTGGGCTTTTGTTTTCATTTGTACAAAATGCGGAAAATAATACCTAACAGGATTGCTATAGGATTTGTTGTTATTAATATCCATATTAATAAGAATAGCAAGGATAAAGACTATCATTTATTGAGGCTTACTATATGGTAGGCACTGGGCTCCTCGATTTCTATGCATTATCTTATTTAATCCTCACGGCAACTCCAAGGAAACTGAGGCTTGAGATGATTTGGCAGGTTAGCGGTACAGTAAGGGGTTGATGAAATGTACAGGAAGACATTCTCCACAAACCGCAAAACCTCGGTATGTTTTCTATTGCCCCAAGCAAAGGTATCCCACCAACAATGGGGCTGTGGACATCCTCGGGGACTTCTACCAGAATGGGATTTTCCTAGATCTCCATGGACCTGTGTGTTCTCCATTCCTTATGTCACCTCCTTGGGGATTCTGCCCATGGAATACTTTTCTGAAAGAGGAAAAGAGCCTGTAAATGGGAAAACAGTTTTCTGACTTAACTGCTGGACTGCTGGCCCATGTACCCATGCCTCCGGCAAAGCATAGAGCCCTGGAGGGCTGAGGGACCGCTCCTGTGTACCTGTGTGGGAGCATGTGGATGTGTCAGTGTGTGTTAATATACGTGTGTGATTGTGTACACTCGTGAGTGTGAGTAGATACATGTGTGTTTATATAAGTGTAACAATGGATGTGCATATGAATGTGTATGGAGTAAATGTGTACTGATGAGTGTATTGGCATGTGCATGAGTGTGTGGCGGTGTGTATGCACGTGTCTGTATAGTTATGTAAGCTGTTTATGTGCATGTGTGTGTACTTCAATGCGTGTCCATATGTGACTGAGTGCTTGCAAATATATGCCTGTGTGTGTGAATATATGTGCGTTTGTGGAAGTATGTATATGATAGTCTATTGTGTAAATGTGTGTGCATGCGCATGTGTGTAGATATGCATGAATGTGTGGGTATGTGCACATCTGTGAGTGTATATGTCTGCGAGCTGTTTAAGGGAGTGTGTGCATGCTCAAGTGTATATGACCTTATGTGAGTGCGTGCTTACAGAGGTATGCCTGTGGGTAGTGTGTGTATACAAGTTATAACCAGGTGGGTCAAGCCCACTGGGTCCCTGCCTCCAAAGCGCAGTCATTAACGAAGCATTTTAATTCTATATACCTTACAGAGGAACCTGACGGTGTGCAGAGTGGCATTGTCCACTGGGCGCTGGTCTCCCACCTCCTCACTGGGGCTCATAAAAGCCATGTTGCCTACCGAACAGCTCTCTCAGCCATCACTGTCCTGGGGAGAGAGCTGATTTTTATTGCCATCCTTAAGCAAAATGGAGTGTGGACGATGGGTAACATGCTGTAGAGGCTTATTTTGGGTGGGGCCGCTCACCTCTACCCATGATGGGAAATGGCTGGGCCTTGGTTCTATTCTCAAATAAGCACTGGGTAGAGATGTTAGGCTGTGACCAAGTGTGAGTCCATGCCAGGCCACTCACCTCGGATGGGAGAGCAGATGTCAGTACAGGGCCCTTCTGGCTGGCTGCTGTGCCATCTCAAGCTTTTCCCTGTTGCACACCTGCCTCCTTGTCTTAAGGTCCCAAGGATGGGTAGAGCATGTTTTTTTCTTGCACCCACATCCCCTTGCATTCAAATGAGCAAAGAACCTTCCTCATGGAGATGAAAAGAGTCAGTATGTTTGGGTTGAAGGGAGAGAGGGTTAGGGAAAGAACTGTGTAACTCAAGGATAAGTTACAACACTTGAAGATGTTGACTGAGATGAATATGAATTTTGTAAGATTTGCCTGTCACTAAGCCAATTAGTGAGATTCGCTCCCCCATCTTGGGAAATAGTCTATCTAATCCAAGTGTAGCACTTATACTATGACAGGTACTTTGTATGTATTAATTTATTTTATCCACACAACAGCCTTATGAGGTAGATAATGTTTTTATCCCTTTATTTTGCAGCTGAAAAAACCAAGGCTCAGAGAGGTGAAGCAACTTGTCTGAGATCACATAGCTATTAACAAGCAGAGCTGGGATTTGATACTAAATGGTCTCGTTCTAGAGACTGCTCTTAATTACAACACTCTGTTAAATCTTGAAGTAGCAAGTTGTCCTGTTCATTCAATTTTCCCCATGCTGACTGATTCACAGAAAGAGGTCAGTTATTGTCCTTGTCAGGCCAAGCAGGGAGCTGACATCTTGAGAGAGGTTGTAATAGTGGAAGAAGAACGCTCCACACTCAACCACCCTGAGTCAGAGGTGTGTCCAGAGGCTCAGGCTGTTGGGGCTCAGTCTTTCTTGTGCTCCCTGCTCCTCCACACAGTAAAAGCCCAAGTGGTTTTTAAAATTAAAAAAATTTGGTCATAGCTTTATTGAAATATAATCCACATACCATACAATTCATCATTTAAAAGCATACGACTCAATGGTTTTTAGTCTATTATTATTATTAAGTGGTATTTAATATATTCACAGAGTTTGGCAAACATCACAATTAATTTGTAGTGTGATCATCATAACTACCCCAAAAAGAAACCTCATATCCATCTGTGGTCACTCCCCATTCTCTTTCCCCTAGTTCCTGGCAACTACTAATTTGCTTTCTGTCCCTACAGATTTGCCTGTTCTGGACATTTCATACAAATGGTGTCATGTAATATGTGATCTTTTGTGACTGGCTTCTTTCACTTAGCATTATGTTTTCAAGGTTCATCCATGTTTGAGCATGAACCAGTACTTCATTCTTTTTTATGGCTGAATAATATTCTACTGTATAGATATATCTTGTTTTATTTATCTATTTATCAATTGATGAATACTTGGGTTGTTTCTACTTTTGACTGCTATGAATAATGCTTCTATGAAGGTGTGTACAAATTTTTTCATGGATATATATTTTATTTATGTTGGGTATAGACATAGGCATAGAATTGCTGGGTCATATGCTAACTATATAATTTGAAGGAATGCTAGACTGTTTCCCAAATGGCTGCACCATTTTGCATTCGCAGTGTTTGGGGCTTCCAGTTTCTCCACATTCTCATCAACACTTGTTATTTTCTGTTCTTTTGATAGTGGCCATTTGATGGGTATGAGGTAATATTTCTTCATGGTTTAGATTTGCATTTCCCTAATAATTAGTGATGTTGAGCACCTTTTCACATAGTTATTGGCCATTTGTATTTCTTCTTTAGAGAAATGTCTATTTAGATCCCTTGCCCATTTTGTTTATTGAGTTCCAGCAAGTTTATTGAAGGAAAGAATGAATGGGTGAGTGAACTAGCCTTCCACATGTCAGACACTGGGGATGCCAAGATGAATAAGAGTGCTTGCTCTCAGGGAGCTTGCAGCCCAGAGATGGAGACAAATACACAATTGAAGAATCAGTGCTTGAACAGCAGTAGATGTGAGAGGCTGGGTCAAGGAAGAAGGCTTCCTGGAGGAGGAGCCATTTGAGCTGGGTTTTCAAGGGAGATGGAAAAAGCAGGGATGAGGAAAGGCCATTCAGGTGGAAGAATTTTCTTTGGGCAGAGGTGGCACAGGTGTAGTTGGGGAACAGCCAAGAAATAATGGGCAGGGGAGGAGGGTGAGGCAGGGTGGGGCCGGGCATCTAGAAGGTGGTTTTGGATCCAAGGAGAAGGAACCAAGAGAGGTGCCTCTGTAGCAGAAACTCACCATGGGTTTAAATTGGCCGTCTAAACCCCGATTGTCCTCAAGCCTTCCTAATAGAATTGCTGAGGCTGCTGCTCTGGTTCCAAGTGGGTCCTTTTATGTTTTAGTGATTATCCTGTCACCCACCAAAAATAATTTCATCCTGGGAAGAAGGTTTGATGGTATTGAAAACTGCTGCTGCATAAGTGTATGTGGCCTAATTGGGATTCATAAATCCACTTTTTAACAAGCACAATTAAGAATACTTATTGCAGGCCAGCTTGAGGAAATCAGGAAAGTGCTGTTAGCAGGAACAGCTTTTATGTGGCTTTATTTAATGGGATGGAAGACTTAGTTTGATCCTGATGTCTTGATTAGTCATGAGGGGGGCAAGTCTCAACATAAAAGTAGAATTTTACTCCAAAGTTTAATTCCGAGTAGATTATTAGGCAATATTATCATGAGAAGAGGGGTCTTCTGGATTGCTCTTTAGAAAAAAAAACAGCAAATTTCATAAGTTTATGAAAAGTTAACAGATTCATTTATGAATAAGACTGATAATATGAACAAACACTCAAAGAGGGTTCTAGCTCCTTTCTACAGTTTTTCCCCCCCCTTTTATCCACTCAGCTATGCCATGTGGGGAGGGCAGTGGTCTGTCTGGGAAGGTTGAACTAAGGCTCATGGTGGTCGTGATGTCACGTGAGATCTGGAGATACCGGGAAGATCCAAAGGTGGAAGCAGTAGTGTTCGACAGCAAGAGAGAGCCTTGGAATGAGAATAATCTGGAAAGCTTTCAAGGGAGAAGTAGGATTGAGCTGGGGCTAGGAGGATGGCCAAGATTCAGGAGTGTAGAAGGGAGGAGGGAGCACTGGGACCACTGGGGGCCCCTGGCCCAGGCAGCCCTCTCCTGAGGGAAGGTGCCGGGCAGAAGGCAGACAGAGCTATCAGCGGTGACAGAGCACTGCTATGGTGAGACTTATGCAGAGAGGGCTAGAAATGAGCTTGGAGGCCTAGGGGCTCGTCCTAGCCCTTCCACTATGTCACTGTGGGACTTGAGACAGGCGTCTTCCCCTCTGTGGATCTCAGAGTCATCTCGAATGCTCTCTGAGGGTCTAGTCAGCCTTGACACTGTGGGATGTGGACAGGACTCTGGCTTTTTATAGAGCTGAGAGAGCTATGGGAGGAACCACAAAGGTGAGGTTGAGAAGGGATTGTGGTGTTATTACCTACTGATAGGCAAAGGATGCTCTGGGTATTTCCAGGGTAGAAACATATGACAAAATAGGATAGAACTGAACCTTCGGGGGATGTAGAGTGAAGAGGAACACCTGAAGATCCTCATGTGCAGGGGGCCAGAGTACTCATGGGTCTGGTCAATTAAGGATATCTTCATTGAGAGAAAAGGTTTCCAGTTGCTTCTTGATAAAAAAGAAAGAATGAATGGACAGATCAGAAGATGATGGGCTTTGTGCCTGGCAGAAAAGAAAGATCCCTGCTTTGGAATCAGGCAAGCTTGGGTTTGATACCCATTCTGCCCTTACTGGCTGTGTGCCATTGAAGATGTTACTTAGCCTCTCTGAACTAAAGATTTTTGGCCTGCAAAATGGAGATTTAGTAATACCTATTATAGTCTTGTTATAATAATCAAATGAAAGAAAATCAAGTGCCTGGCACACAGTAGGTGGTTAATCATGTGCATTCCTTTCTCTCCTTGTATTCCTCACTCACTTCCCAGATGTACACTTCTTTTGGAAAACTGGGATTCTTACAATTGCTCTGCCTCCAACTATGGTCTTGTTGGGGCTTTATGGAGTTACAATGTGTAAAACTACTTTGTAAACTACTTTGCAATCATAAAGAAGTAACTCTTATTTTTGCAAGACTATTTGTAAAGGCAGCTAGGGTAATGATGGAGGGGAAGGAAGGGAAGATTGGTAAATGGGGTTTCAGAGTACGGAAGGATTATTAGTTGCACCCTATTAACCCTGAGGGCTGGAAGGCAGGGGGACTTTGCAGAGCCTGGCTGGGGCTACCAGAGAGGGTGTTGTTTCCATGGAAGTCTGAGCTTCAGATCTTATGTGGACCTAGGTAAGGAGATCTGGAAGACCTCTGTTCTAGAAGAACCTGGGTTCTCAAAAGAACCTTGCTTGACCTTGAAAGGTGGAGTTGATACAACGCAGCTCCGGGATGCAAATTGGAGGAGCTGTGCTAGTTGGGATGAAGACGGGAACTAAGGTTTACTCAGCACCATCATGCTCTAGTCGTGGCTTCAGCTGCTTTGACACAACATCTCATTTGGAATATTGCACTACGTGTCATTATTCTTATATGTGTGAGGAACCTGAGGCTCAGAGAAGTGAAGTCACTTTGCCAAAGCTACAGAGTAGGTAAATGGTGAAGCAGAAATGCTAGCCTGGGTCTGTCTGCTTCCAGAGCTTTCTGTAAGTCAACTCTGAATAGTAACATCTTTTTCTTTATGCTTGTAAGACATACTGAATCCTCCCAACACTCTTTTTAAAGCCTTTTATTTTAAAATAATTTAAGGCTCACATAGAAGTTGCAATAGTATTGTAGAGTTCTTGGGTATTCTTCACCCAGCTTCCCCTAATGATAACATCTTAGATAACCATAGTATAATTATGAAAACCAGGAATCGATGTTGGCACCATGCTATTAAGGTCTTATTTGGATTTCACCTGTTTTGACACGAACTCACTGTGTGTGTGTGTGTGTGTATTTGTGAATTTAGTCATATGTAAAGTTTCATGGAACCACTACCACAATCAAGATACGGAATCGTTCAATCATCCTCAAAACTTCTTGTGCTATATCCCTTTATAGTTCTACCCTTCCTTCCCCACTCCCCTGGTGCATGCTGATCTGGTTTCCATCACTCTAATTTTGTCATTTTAAGAATGTCATAAATGGAATCACACAGTATGTAGCCTTTTGAGATTGGCTTTTTCACTCTGCATAATTCTCTGGAGATTCATCCAGGTTGTCATGTGTATCAGCTTGTTTCTTTATATTGCTGAGTAGTATCCCGTGGTGTATTAGATTCCCGAGGCTGCCATAACAAAGCACCACAAACAGGGTGGCTTCAAACAACAGAAATGTATTCGCTCACAGTTCTGGATGCCAGAAGTCTGACATCACAATGTCAGAGGGGCCATGCCCCCTCAGTAGACTCTAGGGAAGAATCTTCCCTTGCCTCTTCCTAGATTCTGCTGGCTGCCAGGAGCCCTGGTGCTCCTGGCTTGTAAATGCTTCACTCCAATCTCTGCCTCCATCATCACATGACCTTCTCATAAAGATAGCAGTCTTTGGATTTAGGGCTTACTTTAATCCAGTAAGACCTCACTTAACTAATATATCTGCAAAGACCCTATTTCCAAATAAAGTCAGATTCTGAGGTTCTGGGTAGACACAGATTTGGGGGGACACTATTCAACCTGGTATACACATGCTATGGATGTACTACAGTGTGTGAACTATTCACCCATTGAAGGACATCTGAGTTGTTTCCAGGTTTTGGCTATTATGAAAAAAACTGCTATAAACAATAGGATTTTGTGTGAATGTAAGTTTTTATTTCTCTGGAGTGAATGCCCAAGAATACAGTTGCTGGGTCATAGGGTATTTGCATGTTTATTTTTTAAAGAAGTTGCCAAACTATTTTCCAGAGAGGCTGTACTACTTTAAATTCCTACCAACCAGCAATGAATGTGCAATCTAGTTTCTCCGCATCCTTGCCAGAATTTGGTGGTGCCACTAATTTTTATTTAGCCATTCCGATATGAGAGTCAGTGATATCTTATTGTGGTTTTAATTTTCATCTCCCTAATGGTTAATCATGTTGAACATCTTTTAATGAGCTTATTTGCCATCTGTATATCCTCTTTAGTGAAGTATTTCAAACATTTTACCTGTTTTTTTTTTAAATTGGATTGTCGATTTCTCATTGTTGAATTTAGAGAGTTCTTTTTATATTTTAGATACAAGTCCTTTGTTGGATACATGACTTGCAAATATTTTCTCCCACTATATAACATGTCTTTTCTCTTGATGCTATCTTTTGCAGAATAAAATATTTTCATCTTGATGAGGTCTAATTTATCAATTCTTTCTTTTATGGATCATAATTTTGGAGTCATGTCTAAGAACTTTTTTCCCTAGGATATTTTCTCCTATTATTTTTTTCTAAAAGGTTTTACATTCTACATTTAAGTCTATCCATTTTGAGTTAAAAAACATGTATTTTTATATCTCTCTATAGAGACATATCTATACCTATATTTGTATATCTAGGTAAGGCTTAGGTCAAAGTTCACTTTTTTTGCCTAAGGATATCACATTGTTCTGATACCTAATATGTTAAAAAGGCTGACCTCTCTGTCCTAACACATTTAAGCTTCACCATGGTCAGGATACAGGCACTTTAGTCTGTTTTTGCTGCTTCTGAACTGAATGTCGGAAACCAGAGAGGGTGAAAGACTGGTTTGAAGTTACACTACAAAGTTATCACGAGAGTGGGAGCTACCATGTGGGTTTCCCTGGTCCATAGACAGCCCCATTTTAAAGACGAGAACATGAGGCTAGTTAGAGGCAAAACAGGACCTGGCTTCCCACCAGAGGCCACTTTTTATAAAGCAAGCAGACAGGCAAGCAAACAGAATAAGACAAGAAGTTCAACACTTTGGTGGTAGAACATATGGCCCTGTCCTACACCCCAGTCCTCTACTGAGTCTCATCTGGGAGCAGGGGTGGGGGTGGGGGAGTCATAGGGTATTTGGGGGTAAGGGTAGGAGTGGGGCAGGGGACGGAGGAGGGCAGTGATTGGCTGTCTGCGGGGATCTAAGAATTTGGTCCTAAATGGGAAAGCCAGGTTGAGGTGCAGATTCCAGGGATACTGTCCTTGGTTTTGAGAGCATCCTGACTCTTGCTGAAGGGCCCCGACTTGGAGAGCTGGCGTACGCAGTGTTTGGGAACGATTGCTGTGGTCCTGAGATCAGGCTTTTAGCTTAATTGAACCGAGTGTCTGAAAATGGCAACTCATCAGTCAGCTTTCATTTTGTTCCTTTTGTTTAATTGTATTTTCCTCTAGGGATTAACCAAATCAATGTAAATGCTGGATAATTCATAATTCCTTTTTTTATTATTTAAAAATTTTGGGGACATATAGATGATTGTGATTGTCAATTGTAATAATCTAGCTGAGAACGTTGAAAGTATCTCCTTCCCTAGCTGAAAAAGGGTCCCAATAAATGTCATAAATTCTTGTAGCGTTTGTGCCCCATTCTGAGAAGGATACTGGTGCGATGTGCCAGGAGATACTGAGGGACCAGAGAGGGCCCACAAAATGACAAAGTGAAAGGTGGGGCAAGGAGGGCTGGAAACTGATCTTTCTCAATTACTCATCTGGGCCAAGCCTCCTTCTGGAGAGGGATGCTTGTGGCCTTGCGTTTCTAGAGGGTTTCTGAGGAAACCTGGAGTCAGAAGGCCTGAGTTCTAGGGGCATCTCTGCCAGGGGCTGGCCGTGTAGACAGAGGCAAGTCTCTTCTCCTCTCTGCATCCCTTTGGCTCTGCAATGAGGGACTAGACTAGGCAAAAGGTAACATGTCACCTCCACTTCTGTGGCACCTGCCACATCAAAGTTTGTTTGTCTGAAGCTGCAAAGTGGGGCAGTCATACCAAAGACTCCACTATTTTGTGGGGAGCTGGGCAGCAAGGACAGCCTACAGAATTGTCCCACCTCTGAGGAAGGGGCCCAGGCCTTTATAATCACCCTCCCTTTGGCCAACTAACCAGGCATTGGATACAACTGCCCTTACATTTGGGGCATCACCTTGAGCCAGGTGGCTCTGTCTAGCTGAGGGCAATTCTCAGAGAGGGACTTGGGAACAAATATTTCAGTCCTGAGGATGGATGGGATCTGGGTGACCCACCATAGCCTTCAACACATCCCTGCTCCAGTCTCCCTCTCTAGGTACCCTGATCTGAAAGACATCAGTCTCAGGGGTGGAAAACCTAGATTTCTACACTCCTGACTCAGCTGCCTCTGGTCTGGATCAGGGCCCAAGCAGAACTGAGTTCCAGTACTTGCCTGTCTACTACCTCCCCTCTATGGCTCTTCTGGGATACGTGCTGTGCCATAGAAGGATGAATTTGGGGTGAGTTTGCTCAGCAGGGCCCTAAGAGGACATGTAGCATCGTGTCTGGTCTTCCACAAGTGTTACCGAGCACTAGGAAGGTGCCAGGCCCTAGGTGTTAGCCTGGGAGGTGTGGGGGGCTGAGTGTGACCCGTTTTATGCCTCAGTGTCTCCTTCTTGGGGTGATAGGGTGTCCTTGAGAAGAACAAAAGCTGTCCCCCTGGGATGCAGAAACCCCTACACCGGACAGTGGGTTGATTTCAAGGGGGATCCAGATTCCTTCCCCAAAGACCCCATGAGGCCAGCAGCTGTCACCTTGCCATAGCATCGATGGAAATTCCAATTTATGGACCACGGTTTTGGAGAGACTTTGTGACAGAAGCCATCAATCTCTGCATTTTAAATTTATTTTATTTTTCCAGCCCGGGTGCCTGTTCTGCTGTGAACTTTCTTTGTCTCATCAGCTTTCAGGCAGTTGAAAGAGATTGGGTATCCCCTTGATCTGGGGGGTTTATGTGCATAATTCCCTTTAATTCATCTCAGGGTTTGAAGAGCCAACATTTTGAGAGTGATTTTCATAGTTTCTTGCTGGAGTTCAAAGATGCATCTCTCCAGCTGGACCAGTAAATTACAGGAGCAATTTGCTATGAATTTCCAATGTAGAATGATTCCAGGTCCTCTCAGGGATGACAGCCCTGCCTCCTTTTGTTGCCTCCCCCCATGGAGGTGGGGGCTGTGGCTTAGTGTGTCTGGTGAGCATCTCCTCCCAATGCTGACTAGACCACATGCACCCTAACCCACTGATCTTTGCTGGTCCCTGATCCCACAGACTTTACTCCTGCCCCCCCATTTCAGTCTTGTCTTGATGCTTCATTTGTGAGGGGACCCCAGGTCAATTGTGCACTCATGCTGACAAAACCTTTATCCTGAGTGTATGTCTTCCCACTTTATTTGCCTGTATGATAAATGCAATTTCCGCATCAAGACTATCAGTCATTTTCTGATGTGATCTGTGCAGCTCTGCCTGAATTGAATCAGCTCCTGTATTATTGTGACAGTTTATTTGGTAAGAAAATGAAATAAGATGTGTAAATTAAAGTGGAGGTGTGCTAGATGTGATGTGGACGTTCCAGGGGCTCAGATGCCCCTGTTTGGGCACCTCCATTCTTTCCTACTCCCTGCATTGGGCTCCTAGCTGTTCTGCCCTCTAAGCTTGGAAAAGAGACCAATCCAAGGACACAAAGCCATGCTTGGGGGAGATAAAGATGCTGAGATATGTCAAGGGACAAGCAGATAAAAAGTCAAGATGCACTGAGACTGGAACTCAGGTTTAGCATCATAATCAATTCAAAGGACTAGAGACAGAGAGCAAGAGACAGAGAGTGCAAGAGACAGACACAAACACAGAGACACAGAAAGAGACACAGAGACAAACAGAGACACAGTGTGTGTTCGGGAGGGCAGAGGCTTATAGCTCCAAACCGAAGGTTACAGGACGTTGGGACCCTTTCCCTGGGCTCCCTGTGCATCTGTCTCCCCCTGCTCCTCAGCCCTTGACAAGCAGGGTCATTGCTGACCCAGGGTGGCAATCCTTTTCTTTTTCCTTCTCCTCCCCATGGTCCTTTCACACACTCATTTTGCACCAGCTCTGAGCTGGGTGTTGAGAAAGAAAGGGCAGCTTCTGCATGTACCATCTGCAAGGGAAGGATGTCCACAGCACCCCGAGCTCCTTTGAGGAGATGTCAGGCTTGGGGGTAAGATGGCAAGTAAACAGAAACAGCCCAATGCAGCAAGGAAAAGGGTGCGTGGGATCTTGGAGGAGGGAGAGGTCCTCAGCAGCAGTGGATGCTACCTGGCCAGTTATATATCAGTAATCTCAATTAACCAACCTGCCATTTCTCCTCTCCCTGAGGCTTGCCCCTTTTTCTTGTGCTGGGTCATTTCCAGCTGTTGTTGAAGGTCTGCCCCCTGCACAAGACCTTCCAGAAGGTTCCAGAACACAGGACAAGAACACTTTCCTTCTGCAGTGTGGGGACCAGGGCTGGGAGGAGTCAGGCCACCCTGACTTGGAGGGAGAACTTGCCTGAAGCAAGGAGAGAGACAAAGTTTTGCCCTCAGAAGTAGCCAGTTCATGACCGGTCTCTTCCCCCTGGATATTTCCAGGTGCTTCTGAGTTTCAGGGAGAGGGGTGGGTCAGGGGCCATTTTCTCCATCTTGAACAGCGAAGGGATGGTTCCCTTAGCTGGGAACCACCTGGGGCCTCTGAGTTCCATGGGACAGTCACTGGTAGTATATCCCTGGGTGGAGAAGCTGGTTGGCTTAGCTACTGGCAGAGTGGAGACAGTACTGATAGAACTGAGTTCTCTAAAATCACGCTGTCCAATATCGTAGCTATTAGCCACATGTGGTTAATTAAAATTAATTAAACAGAAATAGAATTAAAAATTCAGTTCCCGAATTGAAAGAGATGTACATACAAACATTAACCGGCAGAAAGCATGAGTGGCTATATTAGTATCAGACAAAGTCCATTTCAGAGCAAAGAAAATTACCAGGGATGGAGAGGGACAAAACAATGACAAAAGGGTTAGTCCGTCATGAAGATACAGTAGTCCTGAATATTATGCACCAAACAACAGAGCTGCAACATACATGGAGCAAAAATGTTGTTCTTTGGTCATACCAGTCACATGTCAAGTGCCCAAAAGCCACATGTAGTAAGAGGCTACTGGACAGCAAGATGTAGGACATTTCCATCCCTGCCAAAAGTTCCATTGGGCAGTCTTGCTCTAGATTGTTAATTCATGTCTGTTGTCTGTTTTGTTCACTGCTGTATTCCCACCATCTAGAAGAGTCCCCAGCACACAATAGGTGCTCAGAGAATTGAGAAGTTCCAGCCTTGGTGCTGCCACTATCTTGCTGTGTGAGTTTGGACATATTACTTCCCTTCTCTGGATCTCTTCATCCATAAATCGAAGGGCTGGCCTCATCTCTGAGATCCCTTTAAGCTTTGATCTTAAGTATCTAGTTGGCCAATTCCATTTATTTAATTCACAAGGAGGGGTCGGAGAGACTGGAGAGGATGAGGGGGCCAGTTTGATTTTTGATTTCAGGTCAGAGTTAGCTGTAGCTCACGAGCACTCTCCCAACGCAGGGATTTGCAGTCGTCTTCTATGACTTTTCCTTCCTACCCTTCCTTGTGCTATAATTTCTCGACATCACCAGACAGTGTGTTGGCCCTCCCCAGCTCTGCCTGGAGGCCAAAAGGATCCAAGGGGGCTGACCCTGCTTATAGAGCTGGGCCCTCCTTCCTTCTAGCGGTCTGGAGCCGGCAGCTCTTTTCCCCTTTGGTTACTTCCTGTGTTCTGCAGTTCGAGGTAACCTGCCCAGCCCTAGACTTGAGTCTCTACTGCTGGTGCTCCCTGTGTGGGCCCAGGAGAGTCCTGGCAGGGAGAGCCAGCGAGTGGGGACTCTTTTCTGGCTGCTGCCTCAGTGCATCCGCCAGCAAGTCTCTGGGGACGGGTCCTGCCATAGGGATGCTGAGTTTGTGTGTGGAGACCAAGCAAAGAGTTGGCAGTGGGAGAGTGGGGGGAAGTGCATTCCTGTGTTGTTGGGGACAGTGTGGAGGACAAGAAACATCATTACCTTGAGTACTGGGGTCCTGACAGGAATGAGGGAAAAAAGATGTGGGACCAGGGAGGAAGGAGAACAGATGCAAGACGATGCATTATGGATCAGGCACTGCTGGTGGTAAGCTCAGTGTGCTCCATCTTGTCTGTAGAGAGGCTATGCGAACTCCTGCATTTAAGGGAAGAAAGAAGAATTTAACATGAGCTCCTCTCTCCCCATGAGTATTGCCTTCCCGTTCTTCTGGGTTGCTCATGTGTGTGTGTTGAGTGGCCCCTGGGGATATCTCACACCTCAGTGGCCACGAGGAAGCCCCAGGGAAGGAGGGGGGCTCATAGCAGGGATATGAGGCTAGTTGCTGGAGGTTCTGCTTATGTGAGCTGAGTAGAGGCTGGGCAGAGCCCATACAGAGCTGGCAGTGACTGAGGTGCAACACTTGGCCAAGTGCTGGGAAGACAGGTGAGGCCAGGAGAATCTGACGAGGTAATTAGAGGTGTCTGATACAAAGGGGGTCTGGTTAGGCTGATGTCCCCTGTCCTACCTGGGTATGCTCCTCCTGAGAAGGGAGCACTGGCTGGCTCGGAGATCCTTGACTTCTTGGAGTGTAGTTCACATAAGATCATTTCCTCTCTAATGGCCCAATGACAGAGGCTTGTCTTAGAGAAAATAAATCCGATGAGAGCAATTTAACTTTCACCAGCAATGCATGAGCGATAGTTTCTCTGCATCCTTGCCAGCATTTGGTGTTGTCACCATTTTTTTTTATCTTAGCCACTCTAGTTGGGGCATGTTTTTTAAACCACTCGGCCAGTTTCAAGCCCCTCACCTTCTTATATTTTCAATCTCTTTTTCAATTGGTGTATTTAGGCCGTTTACCTTTAATGTAATTAGTGATATGGTAACTCTTAAGTCTGCCACTTTATTTTTGTTTTTTTGTTTGTTCTTTTTTATTTAATTTCTCCGTTTTCTTTTTCTCGCCTTCTGAGGTTATGTAAACATTTTTCATAAATCTATTTTTATTTATCCCTCATGTTTTTATGTGTATCTCTTTGTATATGGTTTTTGGTATTTGCTCTAGGTATTTCATTATATATACATAACTTACCACAGTTTTCCAGTGTCATCATTTTACCAGTTTGAGTGAAGTATAGAAACCTTACCTCTCTTTACATCCCTAAAATCTTCCTATTTATAATATATTTAATACCAACTTAATGTCAATAGTACATAAAACTTTGCTCCTATATAGCTCTATTCCTTTCTCTTCTTTATGTTGTTATTTACCATACAAATTACTTATTACTACACTGTGTGCCTATCAACACAGATTTATAAATATTGCTTTATGCAGTTGTCTTTTAAATACTTAGGAGCAAAAAGTTATAAACAAAATTAGATTATAACTATCTTTAAAAAAAATATACCATCATGTGGATTTTTGTTTGTTTTACACATAATGTGCAGGGTGTTCAGCTGTTCTTAGCAGGAGGAATGGGGCCGGAGAGTATATTTACTTTACCTCCCAAGAAGTGGAAATCCTTAAATTTTTTTATTTCACGTCAGGGAGATGCAGAGGATGGACAAGAATGAAAGTTTATTGAGGATCCACTGGGTATTACGTGCTTCCATATGTAAAAATTCATTGAGTTCTCACAACTCGGTGAGGATGGTATCATTATTCCTATTTTACAGATAAGGAAAACCGAAGGCTCAAAGAAAATAAGTTCAGGTAGACAGGAGGGGCCGGGCTGGCCTTGAACCCAGACGCTCTGACTTCAGTGCACGTGTCCTGTCCACTAGAAGGGTCACTCGACAGCTAAAATCTGGGTTCGCAGCTGGCACCACAATGCCTGACAATGTTCTAGTGATTTCTTCTTCTTCCTTTGAAAAGCATTTGTTTTTTGATTTGTTTGTATTTACTTTAACTTTTTATAATGAAAATCTTCCAATGCATAGAAAAGTGGAAAGAATAGTACAAATAAAATCTATATGTCAGCACTAACATTCAACAATTGTTAACATTTTTCTATATTTTCTATATTTGTCAGAACCATTTTAAAGTAAATTACAACATCATGATATTTACTAACCATGTCAGTGTACGTCTCCAAAAAACACATTTTAAAACATAATCACAAGAATGTTATTACAACTAACAAAATTCATAATATCCTATTATCTTTTAATACCTAGTTTATATTAAAGTTTCTCTATTGTCCCCCGAAATGTCTTTTGTAGTTTTTTTCTCCCAAACCAAGCTCCAATTAAGAATCATGCATTAAAATAAAAAATAAGGGATTGTAAGCTGACAAGGTCCTTGCAGTCTGTGAGGTCAACCAAAGGTTGCCTCGCCTAAAAAAAAAAAAAAAAGAATCATGCATTATTATTATGTTGTTTGTTTGGTCTCCTTGTCCTATTTAATCTAGATGATCATTTCTAACTTTTGAAGAGTCTCGTTTTGGTTAATTTTGGTGGAATGGGGAGGAAAGAGCAGGGGTGCTTGCGGTTAGAGCTGGGACTGCCTGACTCAGTTTCCCGCTGGGATCAGAGTTCTCCTTAGGATCATATCCTTCCTGTCAGCAGGCAAGTAATGGCACAAGAGGTGCCGGAGAGGTCACCCCTCATGTACTCACAGTCCTTGTTTGGAACAACTTAGGCCTTATGCCCTAGTTCCTGCACCGAGACTCAGATCCTGACCATATGCCCCAGAGCCCTACCTCCTCCCAATTGCCAGTTTCAAATGAAAGAACAAAAGTTGACCCATGCTGCCTCTTAAGAACCCATACAAGGTGGTGGGTACAATTCAAAGCGACCATTTCCTTCTGTTGCAGAGGATTTATCATGCTCCTTAAATACTGTGCAGTGGCCTGCACATGTGGCAAGCCCTTGGAACCAATGGATTGATGCTCTGCTCTCCATGAAGGGCTCAGCTGCTGCCCGACCTGGGGAGCGGTGGGGTGTGCAGGCTTAGTCAGGTGGGGTTGTAGAAGACGCTTTGGTGGTGCTGGGGGTTGGCAGAGAGGCAGGGGATTAAGGTGTGTGGGAACTGGGGCTGATGGTTGGGAGTTAAAGCTCCTGGGTCCCCTCTCCCTGTGGCATAACCGATAGGACTTTCTGGAGGTGTGGGTGGGGGTGGGGGAATAATCAGCTGTCTCATGTAGCCAAATGCCTCTGGTCAGTTAGTTCCCTTAGGCCGCTGAGGGTGGAAGGACAAGGTCAGCAATGCTGAAAGAGAGTGGTGTCTTTCTCTGTCACCATTCACACATGCTCTTCATTTGTCTGCTTTGGTACCAGCTGGGCCAGGCTGTTTCCCTCTGACAGGACACTCATCTCCCCTTAAGTACCACTGCTCTAGGAGACGGGAGCACAGCCCTGTCTGACAGTCAGTCCTGAAGGAAATCTGACCACAAGTACAAAGGGAAGTGTCCAGAAAGGGGAGGACTTCGTCAATTCCCTATTGGATGAACATTTGGGGTCTGGGGGTATTGCTGCTCAGAGACACTGAGAGAAGAGAGGGCGGGTTGGCAGGCTGTGGGGGATGCCAGAGGCAAGTGCAGTGGAGACCAAGGCTGCCCTTGAGGGTGGTAGGAGATTGAGGAGCAGTCTGTCAGGCCAGGAGCAGCTGCGGCATGCTCTCCCGCCACTTGAAGGGGCAGGAGCACTCCCTTCTCACTCTGGCTGAGCGGCTGTTATTGAAGAGAATAGAACTTGACCTTAGCGTGGAGGGCCATAGTGCCCACTCACTGTGGGCATGATTGCTCTTCACTGCTATGAAATATTTCATTGTGAAAACTTGGAGGTCTAAATGAGCTGCCAAGTGGCACTGGGCTTTGATTGCTCTAATGACTGATGGCTGTGGTGAGGGCATGTGTGTGTGTGTGTGTGTGTGTGTGTGCACGCACGTGTATATGCACATATATGTGTACATGTATGGTATGTGCACATGGATTGTATTTGTGCATGTATGTGGTGAATATGAGTGTGTGCATATGCATGCCTTTGTGATGTTTCTATAATGGGTGTGTGTATGTGTATGCGTGTGTGCATGTTCATTAGGGTCTCAGAACTTACAGTGACTTTGGCCCCCATCTGCCATTCCTCTTTCTGGATCTGGGGAGGCCACCCCACCCACTGGCATTAATGGCAAGGTCAGAATGCAGATTTTTAACCATAGGAAACATTTCAGGGTATTAAAGACTTCATTTGGAAAAACAGTGTTTGGGTAGGGAGTGTTTGCATACATTGCAGAGTAATATTAATTTGTCTGTAAGACCTTTTCTGCCCCTTATCTATCCATGGTTTTCACCGCTCCTCATATTATCTTCTCATCCTGTACACGCCTCTGTACAGCTCTACTTGGCCTCAGCCCCCCTGTGCACCCGTGTGCCTTCACATGCCCTTTTTCTTTCTGGTATCTCCTTCTCCCTCTGGATCTGTCTTCTTCCCTAACCCTGTGCTGACAGCAGCTGCAGGATGAGGCTTGGACGGCCCCTCTAGCCCCACATTCAGGCTGGGGGTAGAGGAGGGAGCAGGGAAAGATGAGAATGAAGGAAGGGGGCTATGATACTGTGACTAAGGCCTGCAGGAAGAAGGGGCGAAAGGGACTGGATGAGCTGGGGTTGGGGTGGGATGAGTGAGGAGTGTGAATCTCACTGGGGTCCAAGGAGTTATGAGTGCTGATTACTCAAGGTGTGAGGGCTTCTGTTCTGGGCATGTCATCGGACACCAGGTGTTGCTCCTTCAGAGACCCTTCTTCTGGCTCTGAGTCCCATGGAGCCCCTCTGGTCTAGAACACAGCCCCTCCCGGATGAGGTGTGCATGTAGGGGCAGCCTAGCCAGCTGGCCTCTGGTTTGTTCTAAACACTTCTGTTTGACAGTGGGGAGGTTGAGGGACGCTTTGGAATCTCAATGGTAGTAATCCCTAGGGACCAGATCCCCTACTCCCAAGACTTCATAGAGGCATCTAAGGGCTAGAAGGAAGCTCAAGCAGGCCTGCCAGCCCACTCCCAAGCCCTCTGAAGAGCCTCCCCACTACCTGGTATAACCACCATACTGAAGGGGAAGTTCCGCCCATGTCTGACCTCACTCCCTCCTGTCAGAGTTACAGCCCCTTTGTATGTCTGGATGCCAGTGGACATGAGGGTTGGAGGCTGTGTCACAGCCCCTTTGCTAGCTAACTTGGGCTTGGTCACTAATTTTCAGGGGCTTTGAAACTAAAGGCGAGGGAGGGTAACTGATAGGAGTTAAGACCCAGGAATTTCTAGGGAGAGTAGCTATCTAGGAAAATAACCACCATCTCTCTAGGAGAAATAACACTCAGTTACCCACTAGAGATTTTTACATGGGGTAAAAAAATGTTGTGAGGAGGCAGGAGTCAGTACATACAATTCAGATTTTCAAAACAGTTTTCAAATTCACAGTATAAGCTTTCACAAAAAAAATACTGTTTGGTTCTGTTTTATTTTTATAAATGTAAAAGTAAAACCTGCTTTTTGTACAAAACTAGAAAAGCTAAGAAATCTGTAAAGTAGAAAACCGGAGTCAGGCATGGTTTCATAATTCAGGGCCTAGCTCAGTGCTGAACAATGAATACTTGTTGAAACGCTGAATAAAGGCAGAGAAAGCCTCTAGTAATACTTTCGTGAATTTCCTTCCAGGCTTGTTTTCCTATGCATATTTACATCACAGTTGAGATTATACTTTGTATAGATTTTGAGGCCTGCTTTTACAGCTCGAGAATGTTCCCATGTTATTAGAAGTTTCTGGAGAATATAAGTTTTAGTGGCTATGTAATAGACCATAGTTCCACTCCTTCACCCCCTCCAAGCCCTACTGGTAGGTATTTAGATCGTTTCTAGTTTGGACTACACCATATAACATTTAAAGGACATTTTTATGTTGTTGGTATGTCTTGACTATACAGTTACCCATGTAAGTAGAGGCCTGGGCTTTGAGCTGGGCTGTGGGCTCAGAAATCAGTGGGAGTCTCTGGGGCTGGCCAGGAGACTGGGTGGAGAGCAAACCAGAAGTCTGAAACAGATAGCAGTAAAGGGAAGATTTGAGAAAGGTGACAGCCAGAAAAGCACCCAGGGCTGGGAGTGGGAGAGATAGAAAAGAGGGTAGAGAATAGAATAGTTTAAGCAATGGCATCTACATTTTTTTTTTTTGATTGTCCATCGCTCTTCAAAAAAAAAAAAAAAGCTTCGAACTCCACTCCAATATATGTAAATTTATTAATAAAGTATATGCACGTACTGCTGCTTGTCACAGCACACTAAATCTTTAATAAAAATGATTTCCTCCTTTTAGATCAAGTAATACATATAGGAGATCATTTTTTTCCCCATGCAAGCCATAGATCCCTTTGTTCATTCCCCTTTGGAAAATACCTGCTATAAAGGGGCCGGAAGCTGACCTGGCCTCGCAGAGAGTTACTGGGGCCCAAGGTATTAGGGGGACATCCAGGTGGAGAGAAAAAGACCTGTGGGTGGGTTCAGAGTCACACCCAGTGGGTCATTCCCAAGATGGTTATTTAACGTTTTACAAGGGATTTGAAAGTTAATATTCATGGTGAGCTTTAGACATTAAGATCATGTGGGTGGCGAAGGTAGGAAAAAATAAACCACAGGAAAGTTGAAAAGCTTTGTGAACAGTCAGAGAAGTGGTAGATGAAGGACAAAGTGAATGAGAATAAAGGAATATGTCTAGCAGTGGTCCCCAACCTGGGGTCCCTTTAAAAAATATTTCCAAAATTTCAAAAAGAATTCCCCTCCTTCCACCATCAAACATTTATCTACTTTGAGACCATTTTTCTATTCTTTCATCTGAAATGCTGTCAAGTTCACATGGTAGGTAGTTTCATGCTGGTCAGAAGCTCTTGAATGGTAGTTATGAAGGTCTTTGACTAACTTAAAGTTTGAAAAACTATTTTAATTCTTTCTTGATAAATGTATCTTGTTCTGTGGGCAAGATTTCTTGAAACCCAGAGACCGTCTTGAGGGGAAGGGCTCAGGGAAAATTAATAAAAAGTGTCCTTACTAGAGGAAATGTTCAACTCCTACTGGGCTGATGAGATATAAGACTCTGAGGACAAAGGAATTTTGGGAGACTTTATAGATATAGTTGGAATCTAAAAACACCAGCTCTGTGAGAAACAATGGTCCAAAAGGCAGAGAAAATGTGCACTTAATGAACCTGGAGAGGAAACTGCATATATTGTTGTACTGAGATGACACAAAACATTGAATTGTCAAACCAAACTCTCATGAATCAGAGACCTTATTCAATATCAAGATTTATGAATAATTTGAAGACTACAGGAGACACAAGGGAAGCAGGGAACAGTCTGGGACCATCACAGCAGCCCACTAAATCCTTTTTCCCCACATCAGGACTTGCTCTGCCCAGGTTTACATATGGAGTCTTTACGAACTGTATATGACTATATTACTTCCACAGAAGGGAGCTATTTCTGTATTGAAACATCTCAACTTTACACTTAGATAGTTACATAGCGACAAAAGGGATCCATGCTCCATAAATTTTATGGATTTCCATATTTATTTACATAAGCAATCCTAGGCACCCAGGTGAACCAGGTACATCTGCTGAAAGCACTCCACAGATAAGGACTCACTGTCAGCAAATACCGTTGTTTTATTGCCAGAGCTCTGTCATTAGCATGTTTACTAGGAGACTAGGCCAGTCATCTTTCTTTCCCAGGAGGCATCCCATTCTCCTGCTTAACCATTTCCTTCCCAGGAAAACATTTCAAACTATGATACATCTATTGTTGAATAGTTTCTAGTCTTAATCGCTTTCATGACTGTTTGAAAGTAGGTGAGATGAATGCTATACTTAAGGAAAATCACAAAATAACCATTCTTTCCATCCCAAACCTATCTCCACCAAGTAGATAAAATTTTCAAATGCAAATTTGTTTCGAGGCTCTCCCTACCCTTGCTTAAAACCCTTCCATGTCTCTCATCGCTCTTAGGATAATGTTCTAAATCCTTATTTTGGGCTTGCTTGGGCTGACCTCTGCCTGCCTTCCCAGCTTCCTCTCCCACCATTGATTCTTCCTCTGAGTTCCAGCTACACTGGCCTTTTACCGTTCTGAATTCTCTACATTCCTTTCTGCCCCAGGACCTTTGCACACACTGTTTCCTCTGCTTTGAAAGCTCTTCTTGCCACTTATCCTTAAGTACTACTCATCCTGCAGCTCACAGCTCGTACTGACATCTCTTGGACCTCACTTCATAGCCTTTCATCCTCACATCTTACTCCAGCCCCTGCTTTGGTGACCAGTTCCATACAAGCTTTAACCAGCTTTGCACAGATGTAATCTGATAGGTCTTACCTTGGTGCATTCCGCATACCTCTCGTTTCCTGTCCCAGGGCCTTTCTAACACTGAGGTGAGAGACTCCCATGGGAACCCACCTATTAATGTAGAAATACAGGAGAAGTACAGTGTGACCCTCCCTAGCTAATGGGAACCATGGTGATAGAGAAATCCTTTTCCATTTCATTTCCTGGGTGTACACTTCTGGGATGCTCCTAGGAATCCCAGTAGAATGAGCCCAGTTGCCTGTAGTGTTGACCAACTCGGCAATGTGTCCTTGTATTGGTTCTCTCTCCTCCTGTCCCTGTCTCCTGCCCTCTGAGATCACCTTCCAAATAAGCTACCTGCATGCATGCCTTTGTCTTGGGGTCTACCTTTGGGAGAATTCAGGCTAAGACACAACTCGAATGTCTTCCTCAGAAAGGTCTTTAATACTACCCTACACTGATAAGGTCCCTGTTATCTGCTCTCATTGTTATATGCCCCTGAACTTTTCTTATTTAGAATATCATTATGAGTTGAATTGTATCCCCCCCCCCCCAAATTTAAATATTGATGTCCTAACTTCCAGTACTTCAGAATAACTAACTGGAGATAGGACCTTTACAGAAATGATTAAGGTAAAATGAGGTCATATAAGTAGGTCCTAATCCCATACGACTGGTGTTCTTATTAGAAGAGATAGGACATGGAGGAAAGACCATGTAAAGACAGAGCAAGAAAATGGCCATCTACAAGCCAAGGAGAGAGATCTCAGAAGAAGACCACCCTGCCCCAACACCTTGATCTTAGACTTCTGGACTCCAGAACTGTAAAGAAATACATTTCTGTTGTTTAAGCTGCTCAAATCTGTGGTATTACTTACGGAGCCATATATTAGGAAACTAATATGACTAGATTATAGTTAGTACTTATTTATATTTATGTGATTATTCTATTAGTATTTCTCTCCTAGAGGACTGTAAGCTCTATGAGTTTAGGGTCTATACCTATTTTGCTTAAAATTGTACCTCTTATGCTTAACACAGTACCTGGCACATAGTAGGTGCTTAATAGGTTTTTGTTGTATAAATGAATGAATGAATGAAGTGAAAAACCTTTGAAAGAACTAAGGGAATCATTGGGTACAGAATAGGGGCAGCTGTAGTAACACAAGTAAATCTGCTTTAGTCTGAGACCATGAACGGCCTAGGAGGATGTAGTCACAGTATTGGAGTCAGACTGGCTTTGGAGTGAAAAAACAGTTTTTACCATACCAAAAGTGCCTAAAAGTCTTTTAGGCAAGGACTGTGTCTTCTTGTCTAGCAGAATGTTGTTCCCCTAGGGCAGAAGATGCATATCCTGTATCAGGCAGGGAACTACTTGTCAGGGGATGTGTCTTCCCATCAGGCAGGGAGTTCCCAGGAATAAGGGTTGTATCTCCCCATCAGACTGGCATCTCTGGCAAGGCAAGGCTGTCTTCTCTGTGAAACAGACCCAGTTGGTGGTGCTGGTTACTGATTCAGTGCACTGTCCTTTCATCAGGATATGAAAAGCAGGGATGTTCATTTCCAAAGCCAGCTTCTTTCCAGGGGGAAGGAAGATGTGAGCTATTTAATTGTTTCCAGAAGCAGCATTTCTTAGTTTTGGGGTCTTTCTTTGGGTCAAGAAGTAGAGGAGAAAACAAACAAGTTCTCTGCATTCTTTGAAGACAGAGGGCTATGAATGGGCTCTAGCGATAGCTCAGCTTGCAGGGTGAAGGTGGGATGGGTGGGGAGGAGGAGAGGGGGTGGAGCAGGCTTCTGCACTAGCAGAAGCACCCTGGGTTGTAGCACAGTGCTATCCTGCTCCCAGGGGAGAGAGACTAGGATTATGGTCTTTCAGAGGAATGGAAAATGGCCTTTCCAAGAGGAGCACTGCTGCCCAGTGTTGTGAGTTTGCCTGCTGAGATCGTTGGAAACACTCTGATGAGCTCAAGGTTTCTGGGAATTGATAGCGGTATAGGGGTCATCTGAACTGGGCTGATGGCTCAGTCTGAAGCCATCTTGACATCAGGGACTCTTACCCTCATCGTTCCTAGGCTTCATCTTGCCTTTCTCTTTTCTCAGAGGAAAGATGACACTCTTTCTTCCTGAGGCACCCTCTCTATGGCATTCTCTTTAGTACCCTCTCTATGCAGCCATCTCTGTGGCACCCTCTTTCATGGCATCTGCTCTATGGCATCCTCTCCTAGGCGCCTTCTCTTTGGTGCTTCCTCTGTGGTTGCCTGGCTTTGGTGCCCTTGGACTCTTAGGGTCCAGATCCCACAGCTGTATATCAAAGGCTTTTCCTCCCCTAGAGAAAATTCCCTCCCTAAGAGGAATTCTGGTGCCAGCTGTTAAGATAATGGATTTTTCCACTCTACTATGTGATGCAAAGCATCAATTGAAACCCTGGTGTAAGAGCTTTGAGTCAGGAGGGACCTTAAAAGCTGAATCTTTTGTGTCTTGGCCTTGACAGTGTGTCTATATGAATTAAAGGCCTGTTCTGAAGAGCAGGCCTCCCTCCAGCCTGGCTCAGACAGGACTGTGGTTTCTGCTGCGGGACAGGACAGCAAAATAGGGTTTTATGTTTCAAGGGTAAATTAAGACAGTGAAAGCTCTGGCGTTTCTTCTGAGGCAGTCTTCCATCTTACCCCTGGCCTGATTGGGGGGAAAAGCTGCCTTTCCTCTGCCCCTGGAAGTCCAGCCAGGCTGTGTCTTCATTCCCCTGCAGGTGCTCTCCAGGCTGCAGTGTTAAAATCTCCCCTGTGAACACTCCATGATGTTATGTTGGAATACAATTGCAGCAGGAGGGACAATAAATAAACCAATTTATTTTATCTCACTTGCTTGGTATTGGGGTGTTTCTTGAATCGAAACAAGCAAATTTATGCAAACAGCATGCAAATTAGACCCTTCCTGGATTAATAGAAAGGAAATTGAAACTCTCAGTAGTGCCCAGGGCCTACCAGGGTGTATTGTGAATCTCAGTGTGCCTTTCGGGGCCAGTGAATGGAGTCAGGCCCAGGATGGTGTGCATGACCTCACCACCCCTCTTCCCCTACTCCTGGCCCAGTCTACTTATCAAGGACCTTGCTTGGTTTGGTCACATACATATTGGGGGAGGACCTCCAGACAACTCCCCAGACTCTTCCTGTTTCCGTCCTCAGTCACAAAGGGCTCATTTCTGCTCTTACTGACCCCCAGAGAGGGACATTCTACACCTTCCCTTAGATCTGCCTTCTAGAGCATGTTCCACTTTGTGTCTACCCTGAATCCTTCTAGCTGCAGAGTAATCTATATCTTCATGTTGTATCCTAAATGGAGGCAGATTAGCATAAAAGGCCTTGACCATGGCCACACATTGGACTTACCCAGAGAGCCTTAAACATGCTGAGCTTCAGATTTGATTGTTCTGAGAGCCCATACGGGCTTTGGGAATTTAAAAAGTTTCCTGAGGATTCCAGTATGCAGTCTGGTTGGGGCTACCAGGTCAGGGGTGGAATAGAGATCTAAAGCTCCTCATCTTCCCCATTGCTCCCATTCACTGAGTGCCTGCTAAGTGCCAGGTGCCTTACATACATACCTCCTGCAACTCTCTTAACAGTCCCTCGAGGTAAGTATCATCCCCCTCTTCTGCTTGAGGAATAGGCTCAGTGAAAACTCAGGACAACTCAGCCAGGAAGCAGCAGAGGCAGGATCAGAACCCGGGTTGGTCTGACTCCAGAGGCCCCCTGCTCCTCCTGTCCCTTCCCACTGTCCTCCTGGAAGCTGGCTCAGCAGAGCAGGGAGGGGGAAAGGACCTTGCAGGCTTTGGTGTAGGAGCAGGGCTCCAGGCCTGAGTTTACTGCTTACCTGCTTTGTGACCCTGGGCCCTAGCATCTCCACTTCGGCAATGCAGGCCCTCGGGTGGGTTTTAGGATTAAATAAAAATGAGAAAATGCATTGTAAACCATGAAATGTGATACCTACATTAATTATGTTTCTCATACTTCCCCTTCTCACTGTCATTTGTGCCACAGCTCATCTATTTCTCAGTCCCTGACAGACAGGTGTTTTGAGGCTTTGATTCTCTTGGCCTCCGCGCTCTAGTCCCTGAGGATTCTGCTTAATCCTTCCCGCTCCACTGAACACAAGTGATTGTCTCCCTAGGAGACTGGGTGGTAATTAGGTTAAATAATTTAGAGTAACTTTTAATTTTTAAATAATTCTAATTTGCATTTGTGCAATTACTTTTCCTCTTTTCCCATTCCTACCCAACCCCACTGCCTTCCTTATCTTATTTGTTTGTCTGTTTATTTATTTATTTATTTGAAAGTTCAGGGCATTTTCCCCCTGGATAACTAATTTTCTCTTTATGGCAGCTAGCCAGTTTGACTCAGAATAATCACAGATTGTAAGGCAAAGGCAAGAGGCAAAATCTGCTGACTTGGAAACATCTGAAAAGCAACTTTGCCCAGCCCAGTGACATCCCTTGGGAAAGAAAGATAAAGAAAAACACACGTGTGGTTAACATTCTTTTTTTTTTTTTTTTTTTTTTTCATGGGAGCCTTCGCGGTGCTTAGAGGCTGAGAGAAGCCCAGTGCTCATCTGTGTTTGCTGGGGAGCAAAGGGGCAGGTCAGTGGAGGTGAAAAGCGGGGCCTGGAGGCGCACACTGTGCTTAAGTCCTGGGGCACTTCAGCCCCTCCCTCCCAGCCTTGGGCTCCCCTTCTGTCCAGTGAGTGTTCCAGCGCCTTCCTCACAGCCTGAGGCTTTACTGCACACATGTGTTTGGAAGGTCTAGCAGGCTCTGATGCATGTGGATGCTGGCGGTTCTGGGAGCCATGACCTGTAAGCAGAGGGATTTAGGGCCTTGGGGCAGAGATAGCTGGTAACATGGCAAGATCTTCTTTCCTCTTTCTTTTTTTTCCCCCCAAAGATTGTAGGTGCTCATAGAATTACTTTTTAAAACTTTTTATTTGGGAATTATTTTAGACTTATAGGAAAATTACAAAAGTTAGGGTTAACATTTGACCACATTTGTGCGCTCTCTGTCTCTGTCTCTGTCTCTGTTTCTCTCTCTCTCTGTCTCTCTGTCTCTCTCTCTCTCGTTCTAAACAGGAAACGATTTTGCCCTCATTTGGTAATGTCTGGAGACAATTTTGTTGTCACACTTGAGTGGGGGATGGGTGCCCCTGGCATCTAGTGGGTAGAGGCCAGGGATGTGGCTAAACATCCTGGATAAACAGGACAGTTCCTCTCCTTCTCCTCCCCTGCAGTATGGAATTATCCAGCCCTGAATGTAAATCATGCCAAGGCTGAGAACCCCTCTCCTGTGTGTATCTGAACTGTTTGATAGTTGAGACACGGTATTCCTTTACCCCTAAACATTTCAATGTGCTTTTCCTAAAGGCAAGGGCATTCTTTTACTGTGGCTCAGTTGTTAAAATGTCATAAAATTGACATTAATACATGGAAGCTTAAGTCTGATCCTGGCTGGGGGTCCTCAGGGAGCACGTGGGGCTCAGTGTAAACGGTGCTGGAATAGGACATGGAAGTGAACAGAAGATTGGGCTCTGGTCTGTTGAGATTGAACCCCATGACCTGGACAATCTTTTGTGATTTTCCTCCCTGTAAAACGGCAACTGCTGACAACTGCTCCAGTGCCCCTCTACCAGGGCTTCAGATGGGGGGAAATGAGTAACAGGTGGGAGAAGAACTGTTTTGCATGTGAGTACACAAGATTGATCTAATATCATCGAGTCCACTTGGAGTCTTCCTGTGGGAATTGGAGATTGGGACGTGAGGAGAGCCTCCTGCCCAGCTTGTCCCTGATTGTGAAACTATAGCTGTGACCAGTCGTGGGTTGTTGATGGACGTCCACCTTCAGGGGCAGGCCTTACTCAGCCACTGAATCATGCACAGCAGGTGGGCATGCCCCAGTGGACAATGAATAGATTTCTGTGCATGCAGTGGACAATGAATAGATTTCTGTGCATGCAGAGGAGGTGACAGAGACCTGGGAGGACCTGTTCTCCCTGTCTTGTCATAGCGAGAGGGAGAGAGGGAGGGGAAAGAAGCAGCTTCAGTGCCTGAGTGGCTGAAGACAGAGAAGTACCAGACATGGTCCTAGATTACCCTTTTTCGAGAATGTGCTTCCTTTTTCACCGAAAAATCCTTTGCAGCCTCCATGTTGGAAATGGCCCCCTAAAATATGTTTTAGGATTTGGAATTGGAAAGAAGAAACAAATATTTATTAACTTCTTTCTATGTACCAGCACTTTCATGTATTTTATCTTGTTTCATTCTCCCTTATACCTTGTGAGATAGATAGTAATGAATGCATATGTTAAGAGAGAAAACTGGGGCTCAGAGAGGGTAAGTAACTCACCCAGGGTCACACAGCCGGTAGGTGGCAAAGCTAGGATTACAATGAAGATGGGATTTACTTCAGAGTGTTGCTTCCAGTTTAAGCCCTAGCTCAGCCATCACTAGCTCTGTGACCCTAGTGAGGGAGACAGAGAGCACACCCATAAGTAGATACATGCCAGGTGGTCCATGCCTTTTCTCGAGGATGATCTCCCACTCTGTGTAGCTACCTGGCCTGCTCCCTGTCTCCCAGCATCCTTTATGGAAGCCCACTTCGGTAACCTGTAAGCCGTTAGAGAATGATGCCAGCTCTTTTACCACAGAGGACAATTCCGATGGCTTAGGCAGAGAAGGAATGACCACAGCATTGCCACCCTCTGGATCTTCAGGTACCAGCCTGAGACGGAGGGCCACTGCATAGTCTAGGGGCAGAGTGGATAGAAGCTACTGCTGGCTGCGCAGGAGTCAGCTGCTCCTCTTCTGAAAACCCAGGTAGCTGCTGAGGTTGGTCCTGATACCTGGATAGGATTTGGGCAGAGAAGTGACCAGAGGAACTAAAGGGGAGAGGGGCGTCTATGGCAAAGAGAAGAGCAGGGGTGATGGCAGCTCGGGGGGCTGTCTGGGGTTAATCTAGGCCCTCTGGATCTATCAATGCCTAGCTCTTCACCCAACCCTTTGAGCCCAGCCTCTTTAATTCCCAGGGCTCTTCCAAGGCCCCACTGCTGGGCTCTGTTTCCGATGAGCTGGTCTACCTGATGACTGGCTGTTGACCTTTGCTTCTTGTGAGGCACCCATTTCTCTTCTGGTGTCTCTGCTCCTGATCCCTCCCCTACCACCACCCTCTCTTTGGGGTGGCATCCTCTGGTCCCTGAGTCTTTGCTCCTGGCTGGGAGCGAGTTCTGAGGCTAGGCAACTTTTGTTTAGGTCCAGATTGTCCTCTCAAATGTATTTTTCTACTTTCACCAGCACTGCCAGAGTTTGGGATACAAGCCCAGAAAGGAAATGATTATAACCAAACACAATGATGTTGAAACTATGGAAAGAAAAAAGCCCACAAAAGCAAATGTGCTGTTTACATTATGCAAAGTGTGCTTTGAAAGGAAGGTTAAGGATCAGGTTGTAGTTGAGGGAGAACTTTTAGATTACTTCTGTTTCTGGTGGAGGCATGGTTCAGATCTTCTCTGTAGAACTTGAGGCAGTGGGGACTGGCAGGGAGCAAGACAGGAGAGGGGTTATAAATGAGTCACTGTCCCAATCCTAAGAATGTCTTTGCCTAGGGATGGCCAGAGACCCTTTTGGAATGTTCACTAAACATTTGCTCAACAACCAAGTATTTATGCAGCATATCCTGTGTATCAGGCACAGTGCAAGGTGTTAGGTAGAGTGGTGAGCAAGGTAGAAGTACCAGCGGCCCCTCCCCCCTTCCCCCGCCCCCCTCCGCTCCGCTGCCGAGCTTATGATGCAGAGAAAGACATAAACCTGGATCAAACACACATGCTGGGCAGTGCATGGTGACTGATCAGAGTTTGTTCTTGAAAGGGAAAGAACATGATTCTAGGAAAGTATAGAGCAAAGGAGCTTGGGCTGGGGGATGGTCAGGGGAGACTGTGAGGAAGGGACACCTGAGCTGGGACTGGAGGATGTGTAGAAGTTCACCATGCGAAAGGGGTGGAGGCAGAGGGGTGAACATTAAAGACAGAGATCCCAAGCGCTTTGGGAGATCAAAGGAAAGTCAGCGTGGCAGGGGTGGAGAATGAGAAGAGAGGGATGCTGGGAGAGGTCGGGATGAATTGGTGGGAGACAACCAGGCCCGGGTGTGCCTTTTGGTCTTTATACCCTTTTGTCTTGAAGGATTTTGAAGTGTTGGGGGTAGGAGGTGAATGGATGAGGAAAGGAAGACAAAGGTAGAATCGGAGTACAGATTCCTAAGCAGGCCTGGGGTGAGGTGGTGGCCCCCGGCCTGAGGCGGTAGCTGTGGAGGGGACAAAGGGATGAGTTCCAGCCGTGGAGAGCATTGACTAGCTAAAAAACTGTTCCACTCAGCTGGAAATGCAGATAGGGCATCTTCAGTGTGGGATGGGTGGGCAGGAAGGACACAGACCCTTTCTGTTTGTTTTCAGTTTTGTCGAGGTTTAACTGATGAATGGTAACATGCAGATGTTTGAAGTGTACAGTTTGATGAGTTGACATATATATACCTGGAAAACCCATCACCGTAATCAAGATATGAACATATCCCTTATCCCCAGAAGTTTCCTTTATAATCCACCTGTCCTCCTAGCATCATGTCCGGGCAGCCACTGATCTGTCTTTTGTCATTATGGTTTAATATAAATGTTCTAGAAGTTTATATAAATGGAAGCATACATTATGATAATGCACTCTTTTTTGTCTGCTTTCATGCAGCATAATTATTTTGAAATTTGTCCATAGTGGACATGTAGGCTCTTACTTGTACTTTGCTCTTCATTTTTTATCTTGGGCAAATCTCTTAAGCCCATGCAGCTCAAAGTGAGGTCCATGGACCAACTTGCAGCATTCGCATCACCCGGGAGCTTGTTAGCAATGCAGAACCTCAGGCCCCACCACAGCCCTCTGACTCAGAACCTGCCTTTTAACAGGATCCCAGGGATAATTGTATGCACATTAAAGTTTGAGAAACCCTGTCTTCAGCTCTCTGGAACTCAGTTTGTTTCTTTTCTTTCCTTCTTTGTGGACTATAGGTGCAGAGAATTGAGTTAATTACACTCAGTTAAGAGCTCATTGTCACCATTAGAGTTTGTAGGGCCTTTGTGTATTTTTTCTTCCCCCATCCTCACTCTCATTACCCTTCCCCATAGTTACCCTACTCTAATGTGTTTGGAATATGTTCTAAAATATGCGTGTACTACTATAAAATATGTGGTGTCATTCTATATATGGGTTTTACATTAACATTCTATTCCCAACTTTTCTCATTCAACACCATGGTTTTGGATCCACCATAGTGTATGTACATCCAGTATGTGGTTCCTTACTGATGCTGAGTTCTCTGTAGTGTGTTTCCAAGAACTGTTACTCCTCCATTCTCCCAGTGATGGGCCGGTGGGGGGTACCTATGGATGTCTCTAGCTCCCCTCTTCCACAATAGCTTCATCTGGGTAGGCTGAACCTGAGTCTTCATCTTTGTAAAAGAAGTGTCTTTGATTAAATGACCATGACCTGAGTTGCCTGCAGCTCTGACTCTGGTCCGTTTATTTTGCCAGTGTAAAGACCACGTGGAGTTGCAGGCCTCCAAACTGTCAGGCAGAAAATCTGAATACTTATGTTTTCTTTTGAGTTAAATTTTCGGCTGACACCATCAATGGTCCGGAATCCTTTGATAGCCAGAGTCCCTGAGACCTTCCCTTTTCCCCTGAGCTCACAAAGTGCCTTAACTTCTGCTATTTCCCTCCCCCCGCCCCCCACCCCTGTGAATAATACACCAGCTGCTCCAGCGAGCTGAGTGTTGCACCAGTTTGCAGCTCTGTTTAAAATCCCAATTCTGCAAACTCCTCAGAAGGCAGTGACAGTTCCTACTTCTGTGTAATCATTTATAGATCAGGTAATGATTTCCCACTTGGCTTAATGACAGTTCTATTCTCAGGAGAGCCGGTCAGCTTGTCAAATACTGCTGATGTTCCCTCTGGAGTAGGCCTGGTGGATCAAGCACCGTGGCTCTATCTGCCATTCCCTCTCACCCCTGTCACCTACCATGGGTGAGAAAGTTACTTCTTTAAGAGGAATCTCAGGGCCAGTGGGTCTGGGAAGCAAGCTCATGGGGAATGACAGACTCTGTTTGCCTTGGGTTCTGAGGTCATTGAAAGGCATGTCTGCCTCCCTCCCTATTCTGCATGTTGGCTGTCCTTGGAGGGGCTACCTTGCAGAAGAGGAGGCTGGGGTATGTCAGGAGGTTCCTCTGTGGGTAAGGGGGCCACCCAGTGACTTTTCAATGGAATTCAGCAACTGCTAAGTAAGATTCTACCATGTGTCAGTCTCTGTGCTGGTTTTGTGAGGCTTAGGGAAGGAGGCCTGGATGGTTGCCTAAGAGGTCATTCCTCCAGGAGAACTTCAGTGGAACTCTGCTTGTTTGGGGGCAAGCAGGTCAGCACTGGAGGAACCCAAAGGAAAAAAGGTAGATTTCTCTGGACTATTATGAAAGTAAGCTCTGCTCTCAATTACCTGGGCTGATGAACAGCGGGCAGAGGCCATACCCCTCTCCCAGTATCAGCTCTAAATAAAAATTAAGAAAAATCAGTCTATGGCAGTAGTCCTTTAGGGTGGTCTTTGGACCTGTGCTAGACTGTGACCACGTTGTTATAGATGAGATTGGGAAAATGAGAACAACGTAGTGAGTTTTTCATGAAGATAAACTTATACACTATTAAGGACTTATTCTTTATTCTAAGACTTTCATCTTACATCTCTGTAGGTGCTCATGAAATTGGAATGATAGTGGAAGATAATAGGAAATGATGGCAGAGTCCTAATGTGGCTAGATAAAAAAATTGACCAAACTCTGTCGGACTCTCTGATGTCTATGTGTGTGCGTGTATGCGTGTGAATGTGCACCACTGTGCATAAATTTTACTTGTCGGCGAACCTTCAAAACCTGAGAACCACACGCAACTCCGGAATCAGATAGACTTCGATTCTTAGCTTCTCCCCCAAATGAATACAGCAGGTCCTAGAACAACTTGGTTTCATTATAATGTTGATGAGATGCCATAGGAACTTAACTCTTATTTATATCAATTAGTCCATGATAAAATTGATTTTGTTTCACTTACAGTCGCAGAACCTATACACACCCTTAAGTGAGCACTTACTGTATCTACCACATTGTATCCAATTTGTGCAGCATTAATATGTTACTTTATTTCTAATAATAACATTGTTAAAATAAAAAAAAATCTTACCTTTGGACAGGGGGCAAACTCCACAAATTAGGTTAATTTAGTAAACATTTACTTTTTAATGAATACATTGTGTCACATATGCTAAAATGTAAGTGAGCAGCAGCCTGAGTAGGGGATGAGTGCTCAGCTGAGGGTGACTGAGATTCAGGTGGTCCTTCCACTGAGAGGTGGGATCGGGCACTATTGCCAAGCAGGGGCTGGAACCAGGGAGTCTCTGCAGCGCCCAGTTCCTCTACTATATTTAAATGGAGAGTCAGAATGAGATCGTAATTAAATTGTGGCCGTAGAGCTAGACAACTTAACTAGAGGCCCTTCGTGCTACACGCTACAGAATTTAATTTTCCAAATAAACTCAGTGTGGCTTTGATGCCCAGGGAGGATCAATAGAATGGAAATTGCTTGCAGTTTCCCCTAAAGTGTTACAATGGATTACTGCTCTCACATTTCCCCTCCATGCTCTTTTTTTTTTTCCTGCCAGAGAGAGCCTGGTATTCATTCTAGGCACATACTGTTTGAGGAAATAGGAAAAAAAAAAAATGAATATAAAGGGAAACTACAAGCCATGCCGAGGAGGAGGATGAGACACAGTCTCCTGCCTGTAAGGTGACTGAGGGCTTCCGGGAAGGGCTCACTGTGAAGCAGAAAAGCATCCCCTTCCTGCTCTCTGGGGATTGGGGAGGGATCATTTGGGTGGGTTTCAGGTGCTCCGAGAAGGGACATTGAGGGTCTGCCTCCCATAAAGACATCTTTCCACGCAGGCCCCTCAGGAAGGTAAGCCACACCTCAGGTCTCAACCGAGGGTGCTGCTACCTGGCACCGCACCACCTGCTTATTTGCCCTGAAATTGGGAATGTTCTGGTTCCTTCACATTCTTTCAGAATAATCGAGTCAGGGAAGGGTCACAGCTTGCTTGTTCCTCTGGGGCTAAGGTTATTAGAACAATGGTTCCCAAACTTTTTGACACCAGGGACCGGTGCTCCTATGAGAATCTAATGCCAGATGATCTGAGGTGGAGAAGAGGTGGTGATGAGGTGGTGATGCTAGCTCTGGCGAGTGGCTGCAGGTGAAGCTTCGCTGGCTAACCCCACAGCTCGCCTCCTGCTGTGTGGCGTGGTTCCTAACAGGCCATGGACTGATACCAGTCTGCAGCCTGGGGATTGGGGACCCTTGTTATAAAAGATGCCTGCAACCTATAGACTCTCTGGGGTTTTAATCTGGAGTTTTCACCTGTGGAGCTAACTTTACAGCATCAAGTTTCATGTCCCTTTTTGCTCCTTTGGGGTGATACTAATGAGCTTGTGCAATTGGCAGACAGAAGGGACATTCAGGAGTGAGGTCCCCAGGTAATAGGACCCCAGCAGTGAAGGCTTGGGAAACCCTTCCCTTGTCCATCTCCAGGACTAGGAGAGTAGGAGGCTGCAGTGCAATCCAGCAGAGCTTTATTTGGTATGTTTCGTATGTGAAACAGTGTTAGGCACTATGCACTGGGGTGATGAGGTGGGGAGCAGAACGAATAAGACTCAATCCATGCCCTCAAGGAGTCTATAGATCAGATAAGGATCTACATGGCTTTAATGCCCAGCAGGGCAACATGGGTTCAGGAATCTGAAATTGGATTGAATATAATCTCCTTATTTTGGGTTTGGGGAAACTGAGGCAGGAGCTGTGTGTGTGTGTGTGTGTGTGTGTGTGTGTGTGTCTGTGTCCATCTCTGTGTCACACATGCTTCAGTGTTCTTGCATGCTGTTCCCCTTGGCTGGAACAGGTGCAGGAATATGGTCGCAGAGCAGGTCAAGATGGGGGAGCCTGGGCTGAAGCTCCCCAAGCTTGCTGTGTGCGCCTCTGTTCCCCTTCTGTCTTATATGGCACGGATTCTAGAATCACCAACAACCCCCTATGGCAGGTGCTGGCAGTGTCTTCGGGGCTGACAGACCATGTTTTGAGATATCTGGAGAGTGAAAGTTCTGGAAAATTAATTAGTGGCAGTAGACACTGGCTGCCCAAAGGCTGCAGAAATTTATGGGGTTTTTGTTTCTTTTTTGTCAAGGAATAAGTTATCAGCATGTGTGTTGATTGATTTCTTGCTAAGTTCCTCTCTGTCTTAAAAAAAAAAAAAAAACCAAACAAACAAAAAAACCAAAACACTGGCAGTTCAGAGTCCCTCGAAGCATTTTAATGAACTACCTTCCTGAGTCACTTGTTCTTCTTGGTGTCGAGTCTTCCCACCTCCCATTTTTCTCTCCTGGTTCTGACTCCCTACAAGGAGTTGGTCCTTCCAAAGGGCAGGGCCTGTGTGAAGCAAACAAAGCACTTAGGGCTGAAAAAGCTGAAGTGCTGGCTCTCAGCTGCCAACCCTGAGCTTGCAGGCCCTGAGAGCAAGCACCTCCTTAAATTTTTATCCCTTAGGTGCCTCACTTGCCTCCCTCGGGTCCTGCCCTTGCTTTCCTGGCTGCTGTCCACTTCCTCACATCCAAAGGAGAAGCAAAGGCAACATCCAGGAATTTGGGCATAGAGGTCTCACAGATAAGAACATGGAAAGAATTGGTGGCGGTCTAAATGAACCTTGGGGTGCAGCCTACCCCAAGCAGGTGTTAATAGGAAGAGCTTCGTGTCCTTCATTGACAGGGGTGGGACTGGCAGTTGCTCAGAGCTCCCTTCTCTGGCCCATTAGGTTCCTGAGGCACATCCTGTCCTCAGAGAAAAACCCTCAAAAAAGGTCTCTTGATGGGGGAGGTAGATAAGGGAAAAGGGGTCAAATATATGGTGATGGAAAGAAATTTAACTTTGGGCAGTGAACACACAATGCAATATACAGATATGTTATAGAATTATACACTCAAAGCCTATATAATTTCATTAAGTAATGTCACTTCAATAAATTAAAAAAGGTCTCTGAGTTGGGGACCATGGTAGACAGGGTACCCCATGTTGCTTTTTGGAGCTCGTGATAGTTACAGGGCATCAGTGGAGGTAAAATTGAAAAACAAAAACACAACCGTTAACTAATTTAAAATGTGACATTCCCCACATCTCACCCCCCTGGAACCGGAGGAGAGAAATTATTGAATATGTGACATAGGAGGAGAAAAATTACTGTGCATATTAAGCAAGGAGAAGAGTGATTGCCGAATACATGATGTAAAAGGAGATAGTCACCACAAAATTATATACAAAAACATTCAGTGGAAAATAATTATTGTCTATACATTATAGGCTTGACATATGTTAAGTTTTCTACTTTTAAAAGCCTCTTGTAATTTCTGGATCACCCATTTAGCTGTCTAGTTCCCACTATCCCACCCCCACCTCTGCCAGGCTGCTATGCTATCAGAGAAGGTATTTTCTTGGCTTTTAACCCCTTGCAGGGATTTCCTCAGCCATTTATATGGATAATTTTTAGAAAGATGGAGGACTCCAAAATAGTTGCTGGGGTTTTCTGAGCTCCTTTTAGTCATACCAGTAGAAATCTCCCAAATCCTGGCTCCATAAATGTTCTCTGGCTCTTTGTCCCCTGTCCCCTCCCAAGGTTTAACATCCTTGAAGAGTGGAAATTAGCAAGGGACAGATCAATGAGGAAGGAGGAGGTGGCTGGCTAAGGGATGGTCAGTGATTGCCGTCATTTCTTAAAACTTAATGTCTGTGAGTAATTTCTCTCAGATGCTGGATGGTTGTTAGCTTGACCGTATCCTTCTCAGGTTCTGATGGGTAACAAAAGTGTCCAGGATCATCTCTCAGGCAGATGGGAACTCCCACCCCACGGTCTGGAGAAAGTGGGCTGACTCCACAGCAGGAAGGAATTAGTGAAGCTAGGGGAAGCACTTTGCAAAAATAAAGGTTAGCTTTTAGACTAGCATTGCCTAAAAGAACATTCTGCATGATGGAAATGTTCCTATATCTGCTCTGTCCAATACGGTAGCCGCTGACCATGTGTGGCCATCGAGCATATGAAATTTGGCTGGCGTGACTGAGTCTGAGTTTTAAATTTTATTTGATTTTGATTAACTGAGGTTTAAACAGCTACATGTGGCTATCAGATCAAACAGTGCAGTTCTAGATAATTCAGGCTTGAAAGAGGATGGCCTAGAGAAGGGAGAGGAAGCTGGAAGAAGAGGCACTGAGGGCTTTGATTCCTTTTGGAATGAGCTGGGTCACCTTTTCTGAGCGGCTTCTTCCAACAGCCAAGGGAGGCCTATGGGTGGGGGCTGGGCTGGGTTTCCTCTCTATGGCTCTCTTTCAGGAAGAGCATTCTGGAATTCTCATTGTTCAGAGTGGAGTACCAGGTCTCAGGCTGCTGCTCTTCCTTTTCCCTAGAAAAATACACAATCACATCACTTAGAGCACTAAGGCTCATCTGATCCAATCCCTCCTTTTATATAGAGGCCAGGTGTTTCGATCCCTAGCCCAGAGGTTTTCTCATATATTATGTCTCAATTCTCTGGGCTTGTCTCTTGATTTGGACCTAGACCCATGCTTCATTTCCCTCTTGGGAGGGGTAGGATGGGGAAGTTCCCAGAGGTCTATAACAGAGCAACCCTATCCCTCTCTCCGCCCCCAGCCCCTTTCTAATCTCTGGCCTCATTTTTACCTTTGGGAGCCTTTTGGATGATTGCTTGTTCCATCTCATGGTGGCAGTAGAAATAGGATTTGCTGATGACTTTTGGATTCAGTCCAGGTAAATGTGAACTTGGCAGTTTTCTTGGGTTCCCAATCCCTGTGGGATACAATGAAGTGCCAAGAATAGACCACAAAGCCCTGAGCAGGCGACCCTTCACTGAATGCCCAGAAGCCCAAAGAAAGGATCCTGTCCCAGGGAGAGTGCACAGGCATACATATATCTCATGCTGAAGGAGAGTGTGTGGTCAGCCTTTTTGAGGACTGTTCTGGAGGAGAGGCTCCTGGCAATTGAAGGTAATACTGACTTGATCTGCTGGGATAGGCTGTTGATTTGTGGCAAACTGTTCAAGGGTGGTCTCTGCAGGAAGTAGGTGGCCAGGGTCTTTCCCCTGAAGGGCGAGGGCTCCTGTGGATCTCAGCAGGAAGAAAGGTTAGGCCCTTTCTGAGCAGCTCACAGGGCTTGGAGTCATCCCTCTGGACCTCACCGGTCTCTAGGGGGGTGGTTGCAGGGGAGCGGAGAGTCAGTCATTCATTCTTGGCATTGTGGATGTTACTTCATTCCTCCCTTAATTGCAGTTGGCTGTTTACATCCCCCTCTAGACTAACTCTAGTGCCCAGCCTAGTCCCTGGCCCATAGGAAAAACTGGGATAGAAATTTATTGACTGAATAATCAACTTCTGTAATGGAAGACATATAAAAAGAGAAGTTTTTGGTAGAAATTTGAACTCCCAATCTATTGATTCATTTGAGATTTGATTATGGTAGAGGTCACCTGAGGCTCAGTATTTTCAGTACGAAGTACACCGTGAACTGAGGGGCAGATATAAAAACTGTGTCCCAGGCCACATAGCAGCCCGGAGGAGGCTGTCCTAACATCTGGAAGGTGCTGAGGAAAGGAGCGTTAGCCTTGAGTTGATGTTACCATCTCTGGCAGGGGCAGGTTCTATGAGCCCCAGTGGCACTGGTGCTCATGGTGTGGCCCAAATAAATGCTTGTCCTTCTATGGCCCAAATAAAAATAAATGTGTACTGTGGTCAGGAAGGGGCAGAAAAAGAATGCAGAAAGTCAGGTGGGCAAAATCTTATTAGACAGAATACTTGAATTCTGGAGCCAGCCCTGACATAAACTCATTGTGCGAGCTAGGGAAAGCCCCGGTCTTCTCTAGCCTCAGTTTCCTCATTAGTAAAATGAGATGTATTGGTCAGAGTTCCTCATAGAGTTCCAGCAGGAAAGGGATGGCACACTCAAGTTGGGTAATTTGAGGAGAGTTGAATAAAGAGACTCCTTACAAAGATGTGAGCAGGGCATAGGGAAAGCCCAAGGGATGTGCAGTGCCTAGAGCGAGTGACAGTGAGTGTTTCTAGCCATAGACCTGAAGGGGTGAGGAGAGGAGCATTAGGGGAGAGACAGAAGCAGAGAAGAGAGAAAGGTCACCTGATAGGAGCTGAGACCTTTGAACACAGCCAGCCAGAGGTGGTGCTACAGGGAGGCGGCCAGTCTACCTGACTTTACTCTCTTCCTTCCCATTTGCTGCTGGGTTCCCCATTGGCTGAACACTACTAGGCACAGAAGGCCAGGTGGTCCATTGATACTGGGCTGTCTCCCAGGCCACAGAGCAGGTTGGAAAGCAGACGTGTGGAGGAAACGGGCAACATCCATGCAGGAATGGCCGAAGTGGCCGTCCAGTTCGAGGAGAGACTCTCGGAGGGAGGCAGCGTGGGGCACTGCTATTTGTTGGCTCCTGCTGATGTCTTGGGTCTCTACACCTGTAAGACAGTGTTTCCCCTGCCTGCTTACACAAAGGTGGCCGTCATTCTCCCACTGAGCCAACTTCTGACTCCAGCCTGGTCATGGAGGAGGCTGAGAACCATCTCCCTCGCCACACCATCCACTGCCGCCATCCATCACTCTGCCAGCCGTGTGAAGTAATGATAGATTAGTGCACATTAGGCCTCCCATCCTGCAGGCCTAAAAGCCAGGGCTTTACCAATCAGTGCAGGGCGAAGCACTGTGAGGTGAGCGGGGCTCTGCGTGGGGAGCTGGAGGCGTCAGGAATTAATAAGCACTTGGAGACGGCAGGGATATTGAACTCATTCCTTAAATCAATCCTTAACCAAGAAGGATGAGGGAATGAAATTTTGGACAATTAGAGGGTAATGACAACCTTGTGAAAGGAGCTATTGACGGGTGTGAAGGTGAGAGAAGGAAGGCCTCTGGTGGGGGGACTGGAAGAAAGAGAAAATGGCAGTGACTACGCAGGTAGTGACCCTGCTCCCCGATTGCGTTTGGGGAGCCTGCTGGGGGCGGTCTCAGCGTGGGTTAGAAAAACAGACTTGGTAGTAAGAGGGGTAGAGATTCAACAGGGAGACCTGGAACTCAGGGCTGGCTCCTCTTCTCCCACCTCACCGTCCCCTTCTTCGGGGACCCCCACTCCATGTGCAGAGCACTTGGCAGTGTAGGGTTAGCGTCCCCACATCCTGGACAGACCTCAGCCACATTTTGGGTGAGGAACCCACAGTCTTCTCCATTCTTGGAACTGAAAGATGGTGGGGGCTTTCGCACCGTTCTGCCTCAGCTCCGGTGTCCCCGGAGCAGGACCAGGGGCCTGAGGCGAGAGCCTTGCTCCTCATCTTGGTGTGAGCCCAGCCCTCCTCCCAGCCCTGGCTCTTCTGCTCCTCAGTTGTTTGTTTGTTTGTGTGTGTGTGTGTGTGTGTGTGTGTGTGTTTTTTTTTTTTTGGCCTCCTCTTGAGCTGAGCTGGTATCTCTATAGCCCAGCCTGAGGTATCTGGCAGAAATGCTGACCGCTCTCCTTCCTTGCCCAGCCTCTGTCATGGCATCCTGCTGGGCACTGTGGTCACTGTGATTCTTACAGCAGCCACAGTAGCACCAGAGGCCTTTGCTTTGAAGGAGGCTTCTTCAGCTGTTTCCTCAGAAGGCAGAGCCTGAGATAGGGATTCAGAACGTGTGATTCATTCTTGGGGGCTTGTTAGAAAGAAACCTGAGAGAGAGGGAGGGAGACAGGGTAGGGAAGGGGAAGGAACTGTGCAAAGATGTGGCCTCGGGTAAAGCCTAGCCTTGGCCTGTCCCACGGGGGAAGGTGCTGGAGCCTGAATCAGAACTTGGAGTGATCCCCTGGTGGGAATGGGCCAAGCTTTCGTATTAGTCACTGACTGAGATCAGTCAGGAAGGGGACAGGTAGCTCTAGTTAGTGGAGGGCAGCTTTCAGTGGGTGGAAGGTGAGGGTGAAGAGCAGTGAGCCTTTAGCAGCCCACCTTCACGGCAGGTGGGGGCACCAGCATGTCCACTGCAAAGGCTCTTCAGAGCCCCTGTGACCATCCCTCTCATTCTATAGGAATGAAAATAATTGGAATTCTTTACATTTGTATAGTACTTCACAAGCTACAGGATATTTTTTAAAAATTATCTCATTTTATCTTCACCACCCAACTCACTTTGCAAGAAAGCTTTGATCTTCGCTTTATAGACAGGAAGCTGAAGCCCAGAGATCACCCTTCTAGTAGGCAGGGAGGCTGGGACTTACACCACCGGAGTCTGTGCATTGATTCAGTTCAGATTGTCCACCATCAAGGCTTTCCTTGTTAGAGACACTTCTCTCTTAATGGGAGGAAGAAACAACCCTAAATAGAGCATGTTATTAGTGTCTTCCATAGACTTCTTCCAACTCCTCCCACCATCTTCTTAGCCAGTCTCCTCTGCAAAATGCAGGAATTTGAGAGCTTTTCCTCTCTGGACAAGACCCCTGCAGGCTGAGAGGAAGAAGGCGGCAGCATCTCACCACCTTTTCTCTTCCAGGCTTTCCTTCATCTGCCCCTTGTCTCCCTATTGTCCACCCCAGTTCTTGACTCAAGCCTTAGTTACCATTATTGTGATTATAGGGGGAATCAGTAGCCTTTTAGGTAGAAGAAAGGTGACCAAAAGGATCCACAATTAATTTAAAATGACAAGTTAGGTTTCCATCTGGATTTTTTTTTTTTTTTGGCAGATGATTTCTTAGTAAAATATATCTGACAATCCAAAATAAATTACACCCAAGATTTATTCTTTCCATGGACTTATGGAGCCCAGCTCCCAAGATGTTGGGGTGAAGAGGGCCCTGAGAAGGACCTGCTAACTGCAAAAATTATCTGTGTGTGACTTACCTGGATGGTCAGGATTCTGCAGTTCTGTCTTCTGTTCTGCCTGCGGGTGGGAAGGAACAGGACGGCACTGCCGGAGTCTCGCTCAGTGACGTAGTGTTGGGATGAGCTATTCTGGTCTGGGATGCCTTCTTATTAAGCATTAACCACAAAAAATTAAAAATAAATAAATAAATTAAAAGAACAAAACGGGGCAGGGAAGCTTTAGATAAGGAATCAAGGACGTGGTATCTTTGAAAATTTTCCCAAAGGAGATGTCATTGTTTGCTGAGACCGCCAGAATTTACTTTAGCTATTACTACAGATGAATAATTATGGGCAAGCCAGCAAGTACTGTGGGTTCATGGCAGGTTAATTGGGAATAATGGGTTTCATTCCAAACCATGAGAAATGATATTTCAGAGAGGGAGAGGGAGCGGGGGAGAGAGAGACTTCGCTCACCCTCACTGAGTGTTAGGGCCGCCATCTCCTCTCCTTGCACATTGGCTTTGCTGGTCCTGACCAAACCTCTAGAGGCCAACAACTGGGCCCGGGTCCTTGTTGCATGAGGTGAGGGTATGGGAGTGACGAGAGGATGGAGGCTGAAGCCCTCAGAGAGATCTGGCGGCTTATTTGCATCACTTCCCTTTCCTGAAATGGGATGGGCTGCCTGATGTTTAATCATTCAGTAAACGTTTCTGGAGTGCCTGTGATGGACAAGACTATACAAGGCGCCTGGGGCCTGGGCACCCCCATGAGAATGCACAGTGGTGAGCAGGAGGGGCATGGGGTGAAAGAGGCAGGCATTGACCAGATCAGAGCAGTCCAGTAGATGTACAGTGGCAGCTACACTTAAAATTTCCTAATAGCCTCATTAAAAAGGCAAAAAGAAGAGGTGATATTAATTTTAATAATATATCTTATTTAATCCAATATATCCAAAATATTATCATCTCGACATGTAATATAAAAATTCTTAATGAGGTATTTTATATAGCCCATCTGTATAGCCCATCTCAATTTGTACTAGTTGAATTTCAAGTGCTTTGTAGCACATGTGGCCAATAGCTAGGGTATTAGATGGTGCAGGATCAGATCATTATTAATTTCATACACACACACACATACACACACACACACACACACACACACACTGTGGTGAGTACTACAAAGGAAAGGTTCACAAACAGGCCTGACAGTCAGGCAGGGGTTGGAGGGGTCAGAGAAATAACCATTTGAACTGCAGTCTGAAAGGTAGGCAGCAGATTCCAAGGTGAGGGAGTGAAGGGAAAAGCATTTCAGGCAGAAGGAACTGCATGTGCAGAGGGGTGAACAAGGGGAAGAACAGTGGAAGTGAGGCTGCCAGGGAAGGCAAGAGTTCACAGGGCCTCATAGGCAACAAGAGGATTTTGGTCTTACTGTCAGAAGGGCCCTGGGGAGGAGTCATGAGCAGGGAGTGACAGAGGACCAGATCTTCATTTTCTGAAGTTCATTCCGGCTGCCAGGGGAACCTGGCTCAGGGGTTGCAGTTTGTCCATCAGGTAGCTATTGCAGCATGCTACCTGCCAATGGGGGTTCCAGAGGACAGGAGGCTTCATTCCCCAGAGGCCAGGCCAACCATGGGCTAGTCAGGGCTGCTGCCTGCCCTTTCCCTGTCTCCAGAAACAGGCTGAGAGGCACCATGTTTGCAGCAGAACACTACAATTTGTCCTGCCAGATGGGTATTTCAGCTTTACTTCTCAGCTGTGCAACCTCAGACAGATTACTCTCCAGGGTTCTTCTTTAGCTATAAAAATGAAGTGGGAGAAGGGTATGTGGACCAAGGGTTTCTGAAATCTCATGACAGTAGGATAGGGAGTCCCTTCTGAGTTGTCTTGGGGCGTGACCTCCTTTTTTCTGGCTGGCCCTGGCCTTGGGAAGTTTCTTCTTCTCCACCTAGGAGTAAGAGTGGTGGTCTGTCATCCTGGAGCTGTTCGCCTCTGTCAAGGTTCCCAGATCCACTGTGCCTCTGCCCACTGGAACCAAGTGGCTATGAAAGGCAGGGCTGGAGCATCGAGGCAGCATCCCCGTGAGAGAGAGAATGCCCCTTTGACCTCTGCATTGGGTGCAGCTCCAAGGGCCATGACCAAGCTCAGTGTGTCCAAGGGAGAGAGGAGAAGATGGCAGGGAATCAGAAAGCCACATCTTGTGGAACAATTTTGCCTGGCTCTGTTGTGTTTTCCACCTTGCAACTGTAAGAGTCTACAGCTTCTTTCACTAATACATTCATTCGGCAGGTAGTCATCCAGGATCGCTCTGTGCCAGGCAACATGCCAGATGTTGGAGCTGCTGGGGTTGTGTGGACGGGGTCAGAGAAAGCATCTCAGAGGAGATGACTTGAATGATGATAAGGAGGCAGGCATGAGGATCCAGGGAAAGAGCTGTCCAGGCAGAAAAAAAAAAAAAACTGTACATGCAAAGGCCCTGCGGTGGGAATGAGCTCGGCTTGCTGGAGGAACAGATGGAAGGTGCATCAGGCTGGAGTAAAGAGAACAAGGACAGGGTGCTATAAGGTGAAGCCAGAGAGAGGGTCAGGAGCCGGATCATGAAGGGTCTCCTAGACCTAATGAGGAATTTGGATTTTATTCTGGTTGTGAATGGAAGACATCAGAGGAACAGTGTGATCTGACTTGTGTTTTTAGAAGCTCTCCCTGCTCTGAGCCTGGGAGACAGGAGACACGGGGAGAGGAAAAAGGAAAGGAAAGAGACAAAGAGACTGAGAGAAGGGAAGAGGCAGCCACAGGAGGGCTTATCAAGGGAGCAGGAGAGGCCAGAGGACAACCAGAGTGAGCTAGGGGAGAGGAGAGGTAATGGGAAAGGGAGATAGGGAGGGAGGATAGAGAGTTAAGAAACAAACCAGAAAGTTGTTGCTTTCGCTCCGTGGTCCTCGTGTTGAATGGCGATTTCCCTTTTCCTACCTGGGAAGTAAATACCACCCCTAATCTCATGAGTAAAATGGTCTGAAGCTTTTTGACAAGGTCAGCTACCCTTGGGATGCCCACCTACATCAGGAACTTGGCTTACTCCCTCAACTCCACACCACCCTGTGAGTAGGTACATCCCCTCCATTTCACAGATGACAGACCTGAAGCTCAGAGGTTTACAGAGTCTGCCCAAGATCATGAGGTTTTGGGGGTGCATATATCGGGGGCGTGGGATTCAAACCTGTGTATTCCAGATGCCGAGTCCAGGCCCCTGTGCCACCCCAATCCCCCTTTTGGTTTATTTCTCTTAGTGGCTAAACCCAAATTCTTGAAAAATTATGACTTTTTTTGAAAATATTGTCTCTAAAGCACTGCGAGTGGAAGGCCAGAGGTGTTGCCCTCATTTGAGAGGAAGAACCCACACATGTTCAGAGAGGGCGACCAGCTCTTCTGGAGTCTCCCAGCGGTGGGAGACGGAGTTCTGCCAGGAAAGCTTGCCTGCGCTCTGTGCCCCTCCTGCCCCCAGACCTTCTTCCTGGTGGGCACAGCTGTTGGCAGCTGCAGCCACCTGCCTGGGACTGGCAAACAGATGGCCCTGGGTATCTGGGACAGTTCCAATTTCAAATGTTCTCTCTGGTTGTCAGACAAATGTACTGCTTTTTAGTTCAGGAATTATGGAGTACCTTATACATGGCTATAAATCCTGTCAGCTCTTACAGGTTTTGTCCCAGAAAGGTGTGGCCTCTAGAAAGGCAGGATGGTCATTTTCAAAGGCTGGCTAAGGACTGGGATTGGGGTCTGAACAGACCCTGGAAGAGTCATCTATAGAAGCTGCCCTCTGTCTAAAACTCCGCAAAGCCCACAGGAGAACCAGACCTGGTGAGAAAGACCCAGCGGGACAGGACATTAATGTCACCATTTTAAAGGTGTGGAAATTAAGGCTTAGAGAAGTGGCAAATCAGAGATGAAGCTAGAACTTTAACCCAGGTCCCCTACCTCTTGGTTTAATGTTCACTCCACCACCCCATCCTCAAGAAGAAAGACCTTTGATGTAGGTCCAGCAGGACCGCCACGTGCCACCATCTAGGCTGTGAACTGCACAATTCCATTGACATTGGCAATGATATGAAAGGTGCCCACACTGCTGTGCCGTGCAGCACCTGAGTACAGGGCAGTCTGGCCCTTCTCTTTCCATCCATTGTTCTCCTACCTCAGTCCTTCTTGGCACTTCAGTAAAAGACATAGGAAGTGTGTCCACTCCCAGCCTCCAGAAGTAGATATGATGGCTCCACATTGGTGTTTTTAGCCTTGTTCAGGCCACACTGGGTTTCCGCCCAAGTCCAACAGTCCTGCTCCCAGATGTATGGTCCTTTCTCATCTCCTCACTCAGCACCATTTGCTTAGGGATGGGACTGGAGGGAGGTGGGTTTGGGGGCTCTGGTGGGAGGTGAGGCCAGCTGAAGGCTACATTTAAGGCTATTTCTTCCGTACTCTCCCCCACCCGCCACATGCATCCCTGGAATTAAAATCGTGGCGTAAGTTCTTTCCTCTTAAATATGACACATCTGCTCATTCTGTGCAGGAGAGAGAATTTATAGGTGAGAAACCAGCAGACTGATCTTCACTCTGCTCCAGTGGTCAGGCTGTGGCTGATTGATGCCCTGTGCACTGCACAGCCTGGACGGCTCCTTTTTATACGCTTTACCCGCCTTCTCATAACTCAGAAGGGAGGCTGTAAATCCTCAGGGGCGGCAGAGCAACCCTCTATTAGGACAGCCACCTGGAGTTCCTGGCAGGTGCCTCTTGCCAGCTCCACATCTCCTTGTCACGGCAGCTGTGTGCTGAGGGGACATGCCCAGGACAGGGAGCCAAGAGATCTGGCCAGCCTAAAAGCTCCCGGCTAGAAAGGGCCTCTGAAAGTCATGTGGTCCAGCAACCGTTAAGCTTATGCATTTCCTCTGCTGATGGAAAACTCACTATCCATAAGCCCATCCATCTTTAGAGAGCTCCTCCACTTCAGTTCACAGGCTCTTCTCTTGAGTTGGAATCTTTCTTTCTAGTGTTTCCGTCTTAATTCTCTTCCTTGGGGCCAAACAAAAGGAAACTAAAGGTAGAGTAACGGCTATGTTTAATTTCTCTGCTTCAGAATCCAGATCATTTCATTCTCTCTACGATAAACAAATCAATTTTATATAATAAAACATGTTATAGTGGCTTGATATTAAAGCAGGATGGAACGAGCCTCGATGGGTGGGCAGAGTTCTTTAGATTTCTCCCTCCCTTCCTCCCATGCTCCCCAACATGATATGACAGTTACTGCAAAGACTAGGATGGGTGTAGTCTCCGGCATCTGTGCCTCAATGTTCCTTGTTCTTTTGATCTTTATCGAACCTAGTGTTTTTCAACCTTTAGAGAGTGTCAGCATTATGTTACAGGGTTGTATACACTAATATATGTGAATCTTCATGAGTGATTTAAGAACTTTGCGAAGGTAATTTTGACTGTATGCAATGTTTCCCTTACTTGATGACTTTAGAACTTAAACTCAATCCAAGAACTGATTCAATCATGTTTCTTGTCTTTTCTTTTTTTTAATTTCCTTTCTTTTAAATTAATTTTTTCTTTCCTACTGAGGTATAACTTATACACAGTAAAGTATATAAATCTTAAGTCTACAGCTCGATGAATTTCTACAAATGGATACTCCTAGATCAAGCCATAGAACATTTTTATCACCCTGGATGGTTACCCAAGCCCCTTCCCAGTCAAAACCATCTCCCCTCCCCTGGGTGACCTCACTTTTTGCTTCTATTGCCACATATTGGCTTTGCCTGATCTTGAACCTTAAATAATTGGAATCATACAAGTCAGCATTCTGTTTCTGGCTTTTTGCACTCACCAAAATGCCATGTTTTTCTGTGTGGCAGTAGTTCCTTTTTTATAGTGCTGCGTAGTATTCCTGAAACTACCCAACTCTACACTATTTAAGGGCAGTGATTGTGGGCCATTCTGTCTTTCTTTTTTTTAAGTCTAAATTTTTTTTTTGTACTGGCAAATTCTATGTTACATAAAATTTACCAATTTACCCATTTTTAAATGGTATTACGTACATTCACATTATCGTGCAACCATTACCAACATAGAACCATTCTGTTTTTAAAAATACCTAGACGTCTCCTGGCTCCTCTTCTGGTCTTTACTCCCCTAGAACCTGTTCGTTTTATGTTGTGGCACTTATCATGGTATAGTGCAGTGTTTTCCACATTGCTGGCAGTGGTGGCAAGCTATGTGTGGGTCGGCGAATCAATTCGGTGGGCCCTAACTCACATTTAAAAAATAGGAAATAGAAAACATTTGACCGCCTCATGTTTAGTGTAGGTAAATATGGCTTTGCGGAGCTTTATTTTGTTTTACACATATGTGCGTATACATATTTGTGTCTCAATGCATCATGGTGTCAAGTGTACTTCTTATTGAGGGTTGTTTTCAAAAGTGCGATAGCCACCAGAAGGTAATTACTGTTTGGATGTTCTGCGAGGGCACTTCTGTATTCCCAGACGAGCAAAGTGGTTGCCACATAGTAGGTGCTCAGTGGATGTCTACGAGTAAGAGAATAGATGCATATCCTTCTGAGCCCACTCTTCAAGCTCCCTTGCTCCTCCCTAGCTCCACCTCAGCTTCTCAGCCTGGCCTCATATCCCTGAGTGGAGTCCAGCTTGTCTGAGTCTTTTTGGCTTGGACTCTGGCCTCGAGTGGCATCTGGTTAGTGCAGAGAGAGTGGAGCCGGCATACTCATTTAAAACATGTCTATTAAGAACAAGACGGAGACTGTATTGTCAACTTTTCAGGTGAACATCCTTCTGTTGAATTTCCTTCCATGGAACATTCCTGGGCTTTCTTTCCTCACATGGCTGCCGTTGCCATGCTGTTGCTATGTCATGTGTAGCCCTTGACATTTATTCCTGTTACAGTTCATCTTCCCCAACTCAGTCCATTGCTCCAGTCTGTCAAGACCTTTTGAGACCCTCATCCCATATTCCATTGGACTTTGTACTGTCAAGGATCTTGTGAGCCTGTACTCTAGATGTTTGTCTTAAGTCATCAAGAAATAAGTTGAAGAACCCAGGGCTGGGGAGCAACTCTGTGACTTAATGTCGCAGCCTACCTCCAGGAAGGCTGTGCTCGCCTCATCAGCACATGCGGGCTGCTCTTCCCTCTGTCTGGAACACTCCTCTCCTATCATCTGCCTGGCTCACTGTTACCACCTTCAAACCTATGCTCATATATCACCTGTTCAGCGAGGTCTGTCAGTCCACTGTATTCAAGCTGCTACCCCTTTTCCCAGCTCTGATATTCCATACCCTGCTTTATGTTTTGCTATAGTATTTATTATCACATAACATATACATCATTAACTTATTTTCTTAATCACCTCTTCTTCCGCACTAGGATACAGATGCCCCTAGGGCAGGAGTGTGTGTGTGTGTGTGTGTGTGTGTGTGTGTGTGCGTGTGTGTCCTTTTAGTGCCTCAGACAGTGCCTGGTATGTAGTGGGCACTCAGATACTTGTGGAATGAATGAATAAATTACATTAGTAATTATATTTCTATCTTACCTACATGGCTATTATATTAGTACAGAGTTCAGCTTAAGTAATGGAAATTCCCTCACCAATTAGAGTGTTTTAAACAAATGGAGGTATTTATTTCTTACATAGCAAGATTTCTGGAAGTTGAGTATTGATGCTGGCAAACTAGTTCCACAGTGTCCTGGAAGACCTAGGTTTTTTTATCTCCTCTAACTCTGCGTCCTTTGCATATTGGCTTGTTGTCTCATGGTTACGAAGTGACTGCTACACTCTCAGGTATCATATTCGTGTTCCGGGCAGGAAGTGAGAGAGGGAGGGCTTTTCTTCAGGAGTCTTTGTCTTTTTATTTAGGAAGGAAAAGTTCTCCCTAGCTGACTTCTTGACATACTTTATTACCACTTCTGGGGATTCTTGGTGCTTCCCTAGGCCCTGGGGTTCCTGGATACAGCTCTGGGATGGAGGATGAGAAAAAATATTTCAGGATAGGCACAATGGGTGTAAGCACAACTTGGCATTAGCGATCAGGTAGAATATGGGACCCAGTGGCCGATGGGCAAGTCACGAATTCACCGGCTCCTGCTGTCCCCAACGCTGCTGCTTCAGAGCTGATGCTCTTCTGGCTCCCTGCCTTGCACAACAGTCTCCTACCACCTGAGAGAGTGAGGATTGGAGATGCTCAAGCAGAAACTCTGCAACCACTGGGGTGGAGTATTGTAGGGCAGGTTCATACATCTGGGTAGAACGCTCCTTGCTGTGCAAAGACCACAGAGCCACTGGTCCCACAGTCTGAGTTCCCAGCTATTGCATTTGTCGTCCTCAGGTCTTGGAGCAAATCTCTTAAACTCACTGACCCTTAGTTTTCTCATCTCGAAAATGGAGGCAGTAACAACCACGAGAGGATTATTTGAAACCAGATGAGAACATAGAAACATTTCAAAAACCTGACAGATTTAGAATCATTATTTCTCAAGCTAAGTTCAAGCACACGGAAAATCTGCAGGAAGATCAATTCTCAAAGAAAAAATTTAAACCTCATTCAGATTTAAGTGTAAATAATAGCTTAATTTGTTGTCCCTTAGATGTAAGGGCATTAAAATATTTTCCCCAACTTTATTGAGATATAATTGACATATAACATTATGTAAGTTTAAGGGGTACAATGTGATGATCTGATATCACATATATATTGCAAAAAATTACCACAATAAGGTTAGTCAACACTCCCATCGCCTCGCATAATTACCTGTGTGTGTGTGTGTGTGTGTGTGCGTGTGTGTGTGTGTGTGGTGAGAACATTTACGATCTCTCTTAGTAACTTTCAAGTGTATAATATAGTATAGTTAACCAGTCACCATGCTGTACATTACAACACCAGGACTTACCCATCTTCCAACTGGAAGCTTGTACTTTATGACATCTCCTTATTTCCCACACTCCTTAGTCCCTGGCACCCACCATTCCCCTCCCTATTTCTATAAGTTTGGCTTTTTTAGATTCCACATGTAAATGACATCATCTAGTGTTTGTCTTTCTCTGTTCGACCTATTTCACTTAGCGTGATGCCCTCATATTCCTTCTAAGTTGTTGCAAATGGTAGGATTTCCTCCTTTTTGTGGCTAAATAATATTTCATTATCTATAAATAGAGTCATAGATCATGTGTTCTTTATCTATTCATCAGTTGATAGGCACTTAATGTTATTTTCGTATCTTGGCTATTGCGAGTAATGCTGCAGTGAACATGGGGGTGCAGATATTTCTTTGAGGCAGTGATTTCATTTCCTTCAGATATATACCCAGAAGTGGAATCGCCGGATCATATGGTAGTTATCTCTTTAATTTTTTGAGGTATCCTCAAACCGTTTTCCTTAGTAGCTGCACTAATTTACATTCTCACCGACTAGTGCACGAGGGTTGCCTTTCTTCACATCTTTGCCAGCACCTGTTATTTCCTGCCTTTTTAACGATAGCCATTCTAACAGGAGTGTGGTGCTCTCATTATGGTTTTGATTTGCATCTCCATAATGATTAGTGATGTTGAGCATCTTTTCATGTACCTGTTGGCTATTTGGATGTATTCTTTGGGAAAATATCAATATGGGCCCTTTGCCCATTTTTAAATCAGATTATTTATTTATTTTTGCTATTGACTTGCATAAGTTCCTTCTGTTGTTTGGATATTAATTCCTTATCAGATAGATGGTTTGCAATATTTTCTCCCATTCCATTAATGACATTGAAAAAGAAACACCATTTAGGCTTGTCTGAAAACACAGATTTCAGGAGTCGTAGAGTGGAGGACTTAGAAATATTTAAGTAGAAACTGGAGCTGGTTGTCTGGCCTGTTTTCAAATGTGGACTCATGGTTGAATGGGGAGTGCTGGAAATGGGCCCCTCTCTGAAGTGGGAGTTTCAGGCATCGGATGCTGGAGGAAATAATTGAGGAGCAGTGGTTTCCTTTCTGCTATTTACTTCATCAGAGCTGACGATTCCCTTGCTTCTTGAGCCTGGTTGTTCTTTAGGGTCCCAGAGATACTTTCAGAACTCTGCTTCCTGGGTTCCATCCATGGAGAGTCTAGCAGGAGGGGTCCTAGAACCTGCATTTTCTAAAATCTCCTTTCCCCCATCCTGCCCTAGGTGATTCTTTTTTATTAATTTTAATTTTTATATTATTTTTCAATTGCAATCGATATACAATACTATATTAGGTTCAGATGTACAACATAGTGATTAGACACTTCTATACCTTGTGACATGATCGTCCTGTTAAATCTAGTGCCCATCCGTCACTATACATAGTTATCACAATATAGGTGATTCTAATGTGCAGTTTGGGATCCTGATCCAGAGGTGGGTGCAGCGGGCTGTCAATGCCCAAGGCCAGTAGATGTTGCTGGATGTTGGCACCCCAGTCCTGTTCTCAGCCCTGGGGCAGAAAAGGCAGGCTCTGAGGAAGCAGCTCTGAGGCTGGGTCTAATGGATCCATCAGACAGGAAGAGGGGGCTGTGTTTTTGTGAAGTCTGCCTTTGGAAGAAGAAGGACTTTAAATGGTTGGCTGCAGTTAAACAAAATTTCATTAGCTTTCTATACAAAACCTCTGACTGTTGACTCTGCACACAAGAAATGGAATACCCGTGGGTGACACCAATCTGTGACTATTCCCAGTAATCCTTCTGGTTAGGGGCATAACATGATTCAGTGCTTAAAAAGTGACATTTAAAATATTTAGTCCCTTTTTTGGCAACATGTTTATAAAAAATGAATCTTTGGAATCTGCAGCCACATGCATTTTCAGCCCATTTGTGAGTATCTCACGCAGGCGAGTCTTTCGTCAGACAAATGGGAACCGCTGTGCCTCACCCACAGAGGAGAACATCTCAGAGAGCCACAGAGGGAGGGGCATCCGGGGATTAATTTAAAATAAAATCCTATTCCCCTGTTCCCATTACCAGCTCAGAGGCTGGCGTATGTATATACAACCTCACACCTCTCTTTCATTTAAATTAAAAAAAAAAGAAAGAAAGAAAGAGAGAAAGAAAGAAAACGTTGCAGCAAAACTTTAACCTTCCCTTTAGAAACTGGCCCAAAAGGTCAGAGCTATGCTCCTGTAGATTTCCTGGGCTCAGCTGGGAACTGATTAAAGCTCCAGCCCTGGCTTGTCAGCTTTGTCAGAGACAACTATATAAATTTTTTGTTATTCACTTTGCTTTATATTACAAACATATTTATCTTCCTCTGTCAGGCGTTTGCAGGACAGGTGCTAGGGGGCTGGGAGTGCTGCTTAAGTGCTTCTAGTAATGTCCTCTCTTAGTGATATTAATGCAGAGAACAGGGGCAAAGATGGCAATCGATTCTGGAGCCAGGGCTGCTGTAAGGCGGTGGGTGGTGTTGCTGGTGGGGCTACAGAAAATACCTGGCGCCAAGCCTTTCATGTAGTTGGTGCCCCCCGCCAAGTCAGTGCCCCCTACCCCAAGCTGTTGATTTTCTGTGACGACTGGTATGAGTCAGTGGTGGTATCTTGTAGCTGTCATGACATGGGGTATGTGAGTTGACATTGGTGGGACAGGACACTTGGGCTTCTTCACTCACTTTGACTAATTAAAGCCAAGTTGGTTTTGTTTTCCCATTCGAGGATTAATACCTTTCTGCCAGTTGTGATTGGGAAAGTGGAGAGTAGATGGGATGGTTTCCTCAGGAGAGTGAGAAAGGAGGGTGGCAGCCTTTGCTTATGGAGATGTCACCGTATATGATATAGATGCATTGTCTATGTGTGATGTGTAAATACCAGATTCAAGACTTCCCCCCAAGCATGGTATGTGAACAAGGGAGAGAGCCTTTGTGCAGAAGCTCATGCTAGAAGCATGGCTCGTGGCTTCTGAGGCCTTGAGGGAAGGGATGGGGCTGGAACTTAGGGGAGTTTCACCCTGGCTCTGTGACCTAGGGCAGATCTTCTCCTCTTGCTGAGAAATCTTCTCTGGGGACAAAGGGAATTAAACTACGACGGTGTGGTCCTCTCAGTTTGGACACTGCCCACATCAGGGATGCCCTGACTTTGGCAGAGATGGACTCAGGCACAGGCCATAGGGGCAAGGTAAGGTCTGCTGTAAGTGCCTCAGACCAGGAAGAATGTGAATTTCCTGTTTTAGTCAATAGATTAATGAAGGAACTAGAAGGGGAGAGGGACGGGGGTGCACAGCCGTAGAGGCCAGAAGGCTCCCAAGCAGAGGGACTGGCAGGAGACTTGATCCCTGGAGAAGTATCTTCTTTCTCCCCTTGGGGCCAGGCTCTGCCCTGATCCCAGGGAGAGATGGCAAAGCACAGGGGCACTGCCTGAGTCACCAACTGTGTCTGTCTCCAGGAGAGACTGGGATAGCAAGGTGAAGGTCCCTGTAGGGGACAAATAAAACCAGTGATTCCCAAGTGCTCGGAAGAGGTTGCCGGCAGCTCTGATTCTGCAGTGTGAAGCCCTCTGCGGAGGCTGTGCTGGTGAGAAGGGGCCGATGTTTGGTCATGAACAGTCCATGGAGTACCATGAAACCAGTGTGTGGAAAGGTGTTGAAAGCAATCAGAACTGGCTGAGGTATGGGAGATCCTGGCAGCTCAGTGTCTGAGCCGAGGCTGCATGGTCTCTCCTAAGGCTGCTGTGAGAGCCACATGCTGGCAGGAAGTCATTTCAAGGCCTCTGAGCTCCCTTCCAGCAGGGAGAGTCCAGGCGACATATGCTGAGAGGACCAGATATGTCCTTAAACTCGAGTAGGTATCAAGACCCTTTGATCCATCAATACTTCCTTCCCTGACCGCTGACACAGCAGCATAGGAAAATGGAAACACAAGTTTGTAGTTCACGGGCAAAGCCTAGGCTGAAATTACAAATTTGAGAGTGATCTGTGTCTAACGTGATCCGATGCTATTTAAGGCCATGTGACTGGAGGAAATCAGCAAGGGTGTGAATATCTATCTGACTCCCAACCTTTAACCTCTGTTTGTATCACATTCTGAATTGGGGTTCTGAATTCAGGTATGTACGCTTTCTTCCCAGGCTCACACAGCCTTGTGTCTTAGGGTCCGCCCAGCTTTCTTCCCGCCCCCAATCACGCTGCCCTCACCCAAAGGCAGCTGTGGGCAAATTCCTCAGCTGAGGGGCTCTCTCCCTTTGTGGTCCTGCCTCTGAGCTCTTACCCAAGAGGGAGTGAGCATCACTGTCTGTGCATCACCCACCTGATTACTGCACAATGTGGTGACCTGTGACCCTGGAGCTTTGCTCTGGTGACAGAGCCAGCACAGTAGCACTGAGCAGACCAGGGTCCCATACACGCCCTGCTCTTAAGTCCCTAAGTGACCAGGAGCAGCCTCAGTTTCCACATCCTCCAACCCAAGGGTTGGACAAGATCCTTTCAATGATCCCTTCCAGCTCTAATGTCCTGACTCTGTGATTCTAATTTGGCCCTTGGTTTCCCCTGGGAGGGATCTTTTGGCTGTCAATGAACTTGATGTTTCCCTGGGGAAAGATATGGAGTTTCAGCTGGAGTAACTCAGGGAAGGAAGAGAGCTCTGTATGTGTATGTATAATAGTTGTTAAAATATTGAATGTTGTCTCCTCAGGTCCCCTGAGGGCTGCCTCTGCCACTCTAGGCTTTCTCCTGGGACCTACCCCACTCAGAGCACCCCATCAACTTAAAGAGGTGGCTTGGCCCAACAGAGGGCGATTGATCAGTTCCTCTGCCCCACCAGTTGTTACAAATTTTGATTGTCAACCTAAGTGTATGTGTCTTTTTCTGGCAGGTCCCAAACAGATAGGCAGCATTTTAGAGGGGCCTCCATCTCTCACATCCTCTCAGTGCATTGATTTTCATTCTAGGAAAACAAATATGATCCCAGTAAATAGAAATTTATAACTGCGTCTTTGTGACAGGGAGTTGGAGGCTGTCTAATGTTAGAATCCCTGTTAATTCCCTGGATTATTTGTAACCCAGATGTTGACAGATGCTGATCCAGGTTCGTGAGCCTCTGGGCTTTTCCTTTCCTCTCCTCAGAAGACCCCACGTGCTGATTAATCCTGCAGCCTTTTGGTTCTGGGAGGCAAATCCTGTTTGCAACTGATTCCAGAAGAGATGGCTCATACCAGGGCTGACTTCAGTGCAGTGAGATGGAGAGAGAGGAGCCAGCACGAGCGAGCGTGGAACGGGTAGAGAAAGAGCTCAGCAACAGTTCAGGTGTTAAACTACTGAGGTGGAAAATTGCTCTGACAGTTATGATGTTGTTGTTTCGGGCAGCAAGGGTTACACTATCATTTACTCCGGCCACGCCTGCTGGTGCTGCCGTGCTGCCTGTCTCACGCAAAGCTGCTCGCTGTTGGGTGTCAAAGCAGACTCTTTGCCTGTCTTTAGAGAAGCAGGCCACTGGGGAGCTCCAGGGGTGGCCATCCTCAGGAAGCTAGGTGAGCAGGACCCTGTACATTGCTCCCCCAAAGTGCTGATACCTGTTGCCAGGATATGGATTGGAACCCAGAGCTAGCCAGTGGGAGGATGAGGGGACCTGGCAGGTAGGAAGCACCTTCGTGGGCCAGGCCCTAAGCCAGGTGCTGAATATGCACGAGCACCCGTGACCCTCCCTACCATGCTGCCAGGCGAGGAGACTGGGGCTTAGAGAGAAGGGGCAGATTGCTCAGGGAGTACAGCAGGAAAATGGAACCAGAAGGGAGCAGAAGTGCTTCTTTGGGTTATACTATGAGTTAGAGCTGGTTTCATTCATGGGCATTTCATCACGCCAAGGGGAACCTTCCTCACTCTTTCCACCAGCCCGTCCAACAAAAGGCTTTTATCCATCAGGTGATTCAGCTCTAAGTGAGACGTCAGTGCTGGGGGGGGGAATGTGGACACCCCGTAAACCTTGCCCTTTCCCCTAGAGAGCTGAGAGTCTGGGTGGGAAGCAGAAAGGAACAGTCCAAAAGGGCAGTCCAGCATGTTCGAGGCTGTCCATTACAGGGCTGAGGGCGGAGTGAAGGGAACTGAGGGGCAGAGAAGGTACCTGGAGGAGAAAGGAAGGAGGAGAGGAAAGGTGAGAGGGGGCTCCAGGCAGGGGGTTGTTGTGGGGCGGTGTGTGCATACACAAAGAGGATGTGCCTAGGAGCGGGGCAGAGGCTTCAGTTGCGGGGAGGAGACTCCTTTGAGGCCTAGATCCCCCTGCCATGGCCCAGTCCTGTGGGGCCCATACCCTAGGCTCTGAGTCACTGCTGCCAATTGTGCAGGCTGGCTCCCAGATTGCGTGCTGGTCACCATTGCCATCTGGGTGGGGGCAGGCAGTCTGGGTTGTGACCACCTGCTGACCCAAGGGCCATCCACAAAGCCACAATGGGAGGACAGTGGTGAATGCCCTGATGATAGGGATGTGCCCACTCTGTCTGCATTCTCCTGTGTAGAGAGGGAGATTTCCAGAAGCCAGGGGTTCTCTTTGGGGAGACTTTGAACACAGGACTAGTCCAGAGAGAAGCCCTGGGTGAAGGGCAAGGTTTTGGGGAGGATGAGCCCTGCCGTGTCCTCGGAGGATCCCAGGCACGGCCCCTCAGGTATCAGGGGTCAGCCCAGGCTCTAGGTAATCAAGCTGCAGAATAACTTTTATTTTTTTCCTCCTTGGGAGGTGATGCTGCGAGTTGACTTACACAGCAAAGTCCTGGCTTAGTTGGAGGTAGGGTGGGGAGGAAGGAGGAATTCTGGGTTCCAGTCCTAGCTCCTGCCTTGAGCTGCTCATGCTTTTGTGTCTTTATTTTGACTCCGAAAAATAGGGGCCCTCTCCCCAACCCTTCCTACTCCACGAGAGCACTGAAGAGGCACTGAAGGGAAAGGTGTGACTTGAAACCGAAGTAGGTTTCTATCAAACAAAGGGGGAAACTGAGACACAGAAACATGATCACCTGTCACTAGCTCACCATCCCTGGAGACAAGCCCATGATTCCTGGGGGGCCCAGCAGTGACCAAGCTGGGCTGGTTCCGGAGGAACGAGCGGGTGGGTCAAGTGGTGCTGCAGAGCTGGGCCTTCGGGAGCAAAATCCCAGGAAGCAGGCAGGGGGGCTCCCAGGCTGGGCCTTGGAACCTGGAGCTGGGCAGGCGGGCGAGGTGAGGAGTGTCATGCAGCAGCATCTGCCCATACCCTCCTCACCCATCCCCTGCTTTGGGTCATTGTGCTACTCAGTACCTATGAGTATTTTTGGAGCGGGAGGCAGACACTGAAGAACATTCGGGCAGCAATAAGGTAAGGAGGCAGCTGACTCCTAATCCTCCTCTTGTCCTACTGCCTCCCAGAGCCTGCTCTCTGGCCTGCTGTCAACGGGACTGGGAGCTCTACTCCTGGTCTCCAGGGAGAAGGAGAAGTGGGGCCGGGGCTCCCTGAACTGGGGGTGACTCTTCCACAGCTGCTGGAAGCTCTTCTCCACTGGAAACTGGGAGTCCACCAGATCTAATGACCTGTTCTCAGGGAGAGGCATTTGCTGTAGAAAGAAAGGAACTCCTGAGGGAGCAGAAGCGGGAAACTAAGGACTCCTCAGAAGACTAAGCAGCTGCGATTTCTCCCATCATTTCAGAATTCAGGAAAATCATCCTGGAAGGGTGGTGAGCTCTCTTGACAGATTAATAAACCCAGGCTCAGAGAGAGGAGTGGTCTAACCATGATTGGTGGCAGAGCAGGACCTAAAGCCAGTGTCCTGACTCCTGGTCCAGGGCTCTCTGCCCTGTGTCCCTGCCTTCCCTCTGGTAGAGCTTGGTCTGGGTAATAAGCCTTAGTTCTCCTGGGGGACTAGCTCCAGGCCATGCAGGGAGAAGACAGAGATGGTTCGTGGGTGCTGAGGAGGAGGAAAGTTCTGGCTCCTCTCTCTTGTCTTTTCCCTCCTGGACTTGGGACAAGCCTGAGGGGCAGGAGACCTTTCTCTGGGGATTTTGGTGAGGGCTCTCTGGTTTCCTGGCACATAGCCTATGTTTTGGGGGTGTCTCAGCTGATCGGTACATTCCATTCTCACTCAGATAATTCAAAGTAGGCCAAGTTCTGAGGCTGGACACCCCTGAAATATTCCCAATGCATTTCAAGGCAAAAAGGGTACCTCTTGATCCCCAAGGCATTCCTTCCTTGTGCCTTGAATCTTTCCTAGCTTCCCCCAAAACTGGAAAGGGCATGGGACTGATCATCGGACAGCTGAGTTTTCATCCCAACTTAGTCACTGGCAAGGGGCATGGCTTTGGAAAGTTCCTTCTTCTCTTGAGCCTCAGTTTCCCCATTTGAAAACAGAGGGACTGGATTATGATTCGAAAGGTCCTTTCCCTCATATCCTAAGATTCTAATGAATTGCCATGTGAAATTTTTTTGTTCGTTTGTCCATTCTTTCATTCAGTTAACAAGTCTTTGTAGCATGACTACTATAGTGAGCCACTCTGAAGGGCTATGCATACCCACCGTGGACAAAGACGGTGGGTTTCCTGAGGTTACTCAGTCACCACAACCAGGGAAAAAGCCCCTCTCACAGGTTCTTTGCCTCCTCAAAGAATATTAATTACTCTCCAAGGAAGCCTTCATTCTGAGTAGTTCTCTTTCTCTGGTAATTAACATTACATGTCATTAACAGTCAAGGAACATTGTATGATCAAAGGCAGCATAATTCGTAGCAAGATTCTGAGGAATAGCACAATATTTGTTAATTATGTTATTGATTCTCATGGTCTGGAATGTCCTAATTATTCCTGATCCCAACTGGACCCCACCAGGTCCGCCAGGCTGGCTTTGAACTGGTATCCTCCCCTGGGTGGCCTGGCCCCCTGCTCTGGGGCTGGTGGGACTACAGCTTTCAAAGGGATCAGAACAGCTTTGTTTCCCAAGAGCCACATGAAAGGGGGAGCTGATTGGAACGTGGGGGCTGCTTCTCTCAGCTTTGACTGAATGAAATGTAACATCTCACTTTAATTAGCCAGAGCTGTTAATTGACTTCTTGGGGGCTCCGGTGGGCACTACTTCAAGGGAACAGTGGGATGGGTGTTCTTCGAGGCCCAAGGCCACTTGCTGCTTCTGAAGAACATAGCACTTGGTGCTGCTCCCAAGGCCTGGTGGGGATGGAGAAGCCCCCAGGGGTGGGGGCTCCCCTCTCAGCTCTAAAAGTGCTAAGTGGAATGGTGGATTTCTATCAGTAGCATAATTACAAAACCATGCTTGTTTCTTAATTGTCTGTATTTATGAGTGTACTAAGCTCTCTCCCTCTTGTTGTTGAATTCTGCAATTAACTTTTGTAATTGTGTGACAGTTGGATCTCCACTTGATAAGTTTTGTCTGAACCCCAGTGGGCTGCATTCTGAGTGATGCCGACAGGAGGTGTGGTCTGTCCAGCTCTGGAAGGGACCTGGGCATGGCAGTGGGGTGAGAAGAAGATTTAGCCTGAAGAGATCATGAACACCACCACCAATAACAGTTAAAAATAATGTCTCCCCTGACTTGTTCAGTCCTCACAGTGACCTCGTGGAGTAGGTCCTGTTAACATCCCCACTTTACAGATGGGGAAACCGTGGATCAGAGAGTTCAAATGACTGTGAAGGTCACAGGGCCAGGCAGAATCAGAAATCAAGTTCGTTTAAACTGTCAGGCATTACAACCTGCCATGCCACAGGAGGGTTTTTTTTTAAGCGGCTTTTGGGGCATTTCTGGAAAGTTTCCTGATGCCACTCGCTGTTGGTGGAGCTCCAGGGTGCCTGCGTCTGTGGTTGTGGTTATTGGGGAAAGGGAGGTGAGTGAGAGTGCTACTGCCATCGGGCACAGACGCTTGGTTCCCTCCTATACCGGGCATCTGCCGGGTCTTTCTAGCATCTCCTTACAGCTCTGGAGGCCCTGAATGGCCTTGTCCAGGAACCAGGCATTATTTGTTTAATCAGTACCCTGAGGGAGTGAAGCTGTGGGAGAGATGGTTCCTATCTCAAGCACCTTCTGCTCCGACAGGGACCCCTCAGATTCTGACACCTCCGGGGAGGGAAGGTGACCAGTGACCTGGCACCAGACCTCCAATCCCACCCCCAGGAGAGGAGAGGAGAGGAGAGGCCAACTGTGGCATCTGGAACAGCCTTGCTGCTGCTGGAGGGCAGTGTGATAATTCCCTACACATATGTCACTTATTATACATTTTCAAAGCACTTTCACTTGCATTAACGTTGTGATTTTTACAACCCACCTCCAGATAGATCGAAGTAGGAATTATCATCCTGACTTAATAGAATAGAGAGCTAAGAATCTGAGAGGTTAAGTCGGTTTCTCAAAGTTACCCAGAAAATGAAAAACAAAAAAGGATAAGAGACAACGCCCAGCGTTTTTTATCATTGGCAGTGAAGAGGAGCATGGGGGAACCGAAGGAGACAGCCGTCTGAACAGTAGCTACTGTGTACTATGTGCTCTGTAGTGATAGCAGTTATAGTTGTTGATTTTTACATTGTATTCAATACCCTGTATAATTACCTCATTTAATTTTCACAATGGATACAATTAACATCTCCATTTGCAGATGAGGAAACAGCCTGTGAGATTAAGTCATTTATCCAAAGTCGCTTGGCTAGTGTTTAACTGAGCTGGATCTCAATTCAGACCAGATGACTCTATAATGTGTTTTCTACATCACTGCACCATATGCCAGAAGACACCCGCACATGATCCTTCCTCCCAGGTACATGTCACGTCTCACAGCTGGAAACTGGAGTTTGGTCACATTAGGGACTTGTTCCACAGCCCTGTACCTATTAGAGTTCAACCCCATGTAGTCTGGGATTCAAGGTGAGCCTGGTTGATTCCTGAGCTCAGCAATTCTGGCTCATCTCGCAGCCTCTCACAGCCACAAGCTCCACCCCAGGGCCCGCAGGCTGTGCGGACAGGTCAGCCCGTGCCTTGGACCTAGTTTGTCCCTTTCTTCTCCATGTAGTGAGGACTAGAAAGTCAAATGCATTCAGTTCAGCACCTGGCAACTGCTTATTTTTAATGCCTGAGCTACTGGCAGCTCCTTGTTATGTCACATCACACGGAAGATTTATGGCCACTTTGAAAGTGGCTTTTGAAATGAGACAAAACTCAATATTGAATTTTTTTGCCTCTTCCCTTAGGGGTTTCAGGGCATATGATATCAGCTTCCTCCCCATTAGCATGTTTCTAACGAGAGCTTATTAAGGAGAATTTCATTGCAGCTCTCAGAATTTTCATTAGAGGAGGGAGTGGGAGGGAGGGCAGGACATAAGTGGATGGGGGATCTCGGGGCTCTCTAACCTGGGCCTGCGCTTGGCACCGGCCTTCTCTAAGTGAACTCTGCTCTTGCAGGAGAGTCCCCACGGCTTTTCACTGTTCAGTTGGGCAAAAGGAGTGTTGGTGGTCATACAGCAGGGCTCGCTATGCCAGAGGACCTGAGTTCGCTCAGCCACTTCCCGGGGATGGGCAGGCCATCGCTCTGCTTTGAGCTTCAGTCCCCCAACCTGTGCAATGGTGGCTAAGCTCTGTGGGGAGAAACGGTGTCCGCTTTGTTCACTGCTGTCTCCTCAGTGCCTGGTACATCAGAGCACATAGTACATAGTAAACAGTGGTGGAATAGATAGATGGTGGAGAGAAGGACAACAGGGTTGTTCCATGAGTGGAATCGGCTATGGATGATGCTAGGGCACCTGCTTGTTGAGGTGCTGGTAAAGGTTTGCTCATTCCCCATCTGTAGCTGGGCTCAGATGTGTTGATTGGTACCCACTGTGCCAGCCCTGGCATGATTAAGTGTGAGAACTACAAGCCCTGCTGCCCTGTGTCTGATGTGCTGCGGGGAGGGGTTGATGAGCATTCCTGGTACAGCAACGTTGCCTTCTTTTTTCATCTGGACCTGGATGGCTTCTTGGAGGTGGCAGGCAACTTTGCTAACAGCTTAGCAGACCTCTGCTTCTGCCACCCAATAACACTTTGATGGGCAGAAGAGCCCCGTAAGTCCGGGGCAGAACCAGGATATTGGCAGGAAGGGGATACCCAGTCTGGGTACCTGTGCGCTGGAGTGAGAAGGGAGAAGGAGACAGAAAAGGGATAAGGTCAGGCTCTGCATAGGCTTTTGTCTCAGGGTCCCAGTCCCTGCCCTCAGGGAGACCTTCTGGGTGGTTCTCAACCCTGGCTGCTCATTAGAATCAATGGGAAGCTTTAAAAAAAATACTGATGCCCAAGCTCCACCCACAGAAATTTGGTACTAATGGGCATGGAGTAAGGTCTCAAGCATGGATATTTAAAAATGTCCCTAGGAGTGCAGCCAGGGTTGCTATTACTGCTTAGTAAGTGTATGTGTTGGGAGAGGGGAGGAAGATGTCTTGCCTGGAATGAGTGACCTCCCCTGCCTGTCACCCACGCGGGGAGCCACAGACCCTGCCCTGAGGTCTCTGGTGGAGGCACCTTGATTTCTCCCTTCTCAGTTTCCCAGGGACTGGGGAGGTGCCAGAGGAAAATGTGAGGTGCCTATTACCACCTCTAGACAAGTGTCAGTCTTCTGTTCCTGTGCCACCTGGCCCCTACTCTGCTCCTGAAACTCTGGGCCTTTCCCCCCTCCTCCCCAGGTTCCACCTCAGGCTCTTCATCTTTAGTGGACTCTTCCAGGATCAAATGAGACAGGATGAGGTCATGCTTTGCAAAAAGCCCACAAGAAGGCGAGGGATTGTTCAGGTTGGGGAGACTGCAGAAGATGTCCGTCCTGCCAGTCCTGGGGAGAGAGGGCTGGGGAAATAGTTTCCGAGGGCCTGGAAGAGCAGGGCAGAGAGGAGTGGGATCAGGCTGTGGCTTCCCAGAAGAGAAAGTTAAATTCTGGAAGCTTTCCTATTGGTGTCAGGGAGAGACCCTGCCCAGCCACTGCAGCCCTTCTCCCTGTACCCAAGGAGAGGGAGGCTCCCTTGAGTCAGGGCTGAGTGAATGGTTGACTGAGGGACTGGTAGATTCAAGGTGCCCAGAATCCAACACGCCTCCAGGGGGATCTCACCATTCCCCTGTCCCCTTGCTTGTCCCCAAGGAGGCTCTGCTGAAGGGCCTCCCTTCCTCTTTCTGGAAGCATATGGAGTGGGAGGGATGCCGGATTTGGGAGTCCAAAGACCTGGATTTAATGTTAGTTCTGTCTGCTGTCAGCTATGCGACCTTGGGCAAGTCTCTCTCTTCTCAGGCTCAGTTCCTCATGCAAAACCAGAAACCTACTCTTTGATTCATCGATCCAGTCATTGGCTCTGTGCCAGTGCTGAGAGCACTGGGAGGGAGCTCTCCTCCCTGCCATCTACTCTTGCTGCAGAGAACCATTGTTTAGAACCACTGTAAGGAGCTGTGAGGGACCTCAGCTAGAGTTTACATTTGGCTCTAAACTTATAGGACTGTCAGTCAGTCAATGCCCTTTTATCAACGAGGAAACTGAGGCCCAGAGAAGCTGTTAAGAGTTTTCCCATGGTCCTATAGCTGATGGATGATGCTGGAAAGTGCAAACTCTGGCCTTTAAGTCCATGTCCTCTCCAAGACCACTCACTTGGGAAGTGATTCTAACTTCTCCTTATCAGGAAGCAGCCCAGAGAGGGCAGTGACTCATTCGGGGTCACACAGCCAACTATTGGCAGACGTAGGTGAAACACCTGGTCCTGGGTTTCTCTGTCCTGAGCCTGTTTAGGATGCTCAGCTCAGGCCATTGTCAGATCCCATTGGCAGCCTCACCAGTGGATTCTTTCCCCTCACGGCAGGCGCTCCAGACTGGGGGCTGCACTCGCTCGCTTGCTCACTCGCCCTTCCCACATTTATATGCTGACACATAGATGCACAGCTCTACCGTTTGGCTTTAGCGATTGCTCCACAGTGGATGAAATTGGTTTGAAATAAATGTCTCCTCTGCCTTCCTCCCTAGGGGTGATTTTATCCTCATCTCCACTTTCTGGAGTGATCCAGAGTCTGGCATGCGCCTGTTCCATCTAGATATGTCTTTTGATGCAAAGATGTTGCCAGGGCTACTGCTGAGCCAGGTGTTTCTTGAGAGCTGTGGGGAGGTGTCTGCATAATTCCACAGTGCACTACTCCTTCTCTGTTGTCTCTGACCCATCCCCCTATCTGGCTTCCAAGCAGAGCTGAAGGTGGAGAAGGACTAGGAGTACTCTCACTTTTTAAGGTATTAGAATATTTTCTGGGTGGGGCCCAGAATGAGGAGGGCCCTATTCCTTCCCGGGACACACTATTCTGTCTTGCTAGGAAACTGGCCCTTTTCATAATAGAAAAAAACTCCATGTTCTCTGAGGGCCAGGGAGATGCAGAGGGTGGAGTGGCGGGGCGGGGGTGGGAGTGGGGTGGGGGAAGGTCCCGTGTGTAATTATCGATCCCATTCAGATCTCTGGTCAGTTATCGCTGCCCTGTGCCCCAAGCTAGCACTGAGGGTAAAGAATGAGAGGTAGGACTTATTCCCTTAAAAGCCTGTCCCAACCTCTCCCTTATTCCTCAGCGCACAGCTGAAGCAAGGTTGGCACATTTAAAGGCAGTAGGTAGCACAAGGGATGGCACCAAGGAAACACAGTAGACATTGTAAATTAAGATAATCTGGTCCAGGGGCTCTAATGTCCTCACCCGCAGCCTTGGCTGTACTCAGGAACGTCTCCCTGCACAGCTCCTGTAGCAGAGGCACTCAGCGTCCCCACCTATCTCCTGGTGTCAGAGCCACAGAGACCTTAAAGACTCTCTAGTACTTTCTCAGCTAGGTTCAAGAGGGAATTCATCCCTAATGCCCTGTGCCATCCACAGTGTGTAATGGGTTGGCTTTTCTGCTGTGCATCTGGAACAGTATGAACTATGTACCATTGTTGGGAGAGTTGAGAAAATAGTGCCTGAATCATTTTCTGAGTTCTGTGGTTTAGATGAGGAATGCTGGCTAAGAAAGTCTTCCTCTCAGCTAATAATAAAGGGCAATGAAGCACCAAGAAGGTAGGAGACTAGCCCAAGGTCACACAGCTAGCTGAAGCCAGTCCTTTTCTCACAATAACATAGTGTCCTCCCTTCTTCTGCTCAAATTTAGTGAGCATGGAGGAAACTCTGATCCAAAGAGATGACCCCACCCCTCCCCAAAACATCATACATGACACATACACATATATGTACATGTTTGTGTGCACATGCACATAAATACATACATATAAACATACACACAAGCACACACACACACAGGGGCTCTTAAGTCTGAAAGGCATAGTGCTGGACAAGCAAGTAGTCCCAAATTCAGATCTAGTTCATCCACTTCCAAACTGTGAACCTCCTTTCGTCACCTGCAAATAGAGATCATGATACCTACTTCACAGAGCGACCGTGAAGACTAGTGAGATGGGCTGGTTGCCTGGCACAGGGCAGGCTCTCAGGAAACAGTCATTACCTGCTTTCTTCTTGTGCTCAGTGAGCTGCTCCCTGGTTGGCGAGTGAACTGAACATTCACTGTTTGATTCAGTCCACATCCAGTTTCTTATGCAACAAGGCATATCTACAGAGTAATCTTAGTAAGTGTCCTCAGTGTACTGAATATGGCATGAGTGCCTGATGCTCACTTGAGCTCAAACTTTCAGCCCCAGGCCCCTGAACCCAACTCCTCTCCTCCCACTCCCTTTTTCTTGCTTCTCCCCCTCTTGGCACAACCAAACATCTGTGTGTCAGAAGCCTACCATGGTTTAGCAAGCTTTTGGCCTGCCTCCTGGTCTTCCTACCTCACCGAGTCCCTGTATGTGTTATGACAAATTTAGAAATTTGTGGGCACACCACAGAATTAGAACGTTGGGGAAGCATGGTTCACACTTGGCACAAGCTTCCCATTTTCTACATATTGGTGATTCAGCATAATGAAGGTTAGTGCCTCATAGCCAGGCCTGCCTGGGGAAAGGCCAGGAAGCAACTAGAGAAGCTGGAGTCAGAGGGGGTCCCTGCCCCACTTTCGTTTTGCCTTGAGGAATGGGAGGTCCAGATTCTTGAATTTCCTGTCGAGTTGGAAGTTAAGCAGAGAAGACCTTTTTGTGGTTCCAAGGCCTACTACCAAAAACCCTTTTTGCAATTGTGCCCTTTCCCTCTCCTGCCTTGGTAAGTGGATTATGATGAGTGGGATCAAATCTCCCTGGATTTATCGGGATTTTGCATGATTTCCGGGTCATCATTGCTAAGGGCCTTGTCCTTGTTCAGGAGGGGGTATGAAGTGAGAGAAATGAAGTTGAATAAATTGTTAACACAGAAGCTAGCCGTGGAAACTGCTTTTTGGGAGAGAGAAAAAAAAATCTTACTGGCTCTGCAGTGGAAAAGCATCAAATGAGAACCAAGCCTGATGGACACCAGTGGGTGTGGTCAGCTTCTTCGGTGGCATTCCATGTAATAGAGGTTTGGTTACATTATTTTTTGGATACTGGTGCTCAGGATGGCCTGTGCCTAGCTGGACCTAAGGCAGTGACTTGACTCAAATCTTCCTCACTTCCTCCTCTCTCGGGCCTAAATGCCTCAGCCAGCATTGTTCCATGGAACGCTCAGAAGTAGCTGCTCTGACATGTTAAGCTTTTTAATTTAGCACACACCGTGCATATATGCCCCCAGACAAAACAGAATTGATTTATAATTCTCTTAATGGAAGCACAGACTTTAGTTGCTCCAGAAATAGATCGTTACTTCTGACACCTTTTGTAATTTTTTCCCTCTCATTTTTTTTTTTTTAACAGCACTATGGTCTAAAAATATGACGTTTTATTTCAAGCCCTCTCCCCTAATCCACTAAATGCCAGACATTTCTTTTTAGACCTTTAATTTATAGGATGTTTGTTCGGTTTCACTTCATTAATTAATGTTCTTCCCAGGCCCCCATGCCAGAGTCTTTGTGTAATGTTCTCTTACAGTAAGCAGGTGCTTTTATCCTTAATGAACAATTTCCTGGAAAATCCTGAAATAAACAACGAATAATCAGGCCAGGAACACAATGAATCTGGGAGTCGTGTGCCTTTCTGCAAATTAAACCTGCGGAGATGAAGGACAGATTTTTATCTGCCTTAGTCCTATTTTAGTGGCTCCTTCCTTTGGGAAGGGGGCCAAGGGGTATTGATATTGTGGAAGGCGAGTGAGCTTCTCGCTGCTCCAGGAAACAGAGTTCAGAGGAACTGTTTTATCACAGATGCGTGCGGCTACAGAGGTGGTTGTCAGATACAGCCGAGACTGAAAACATAGACAAGTTGGCCTCTGGTTCCAGTCTTGGAATCATCTCTAGCTTAGACTGTGGGTCAGCTGGGCCAAACTTCAAACTTGTTGAAATTCGTTTTCAGTCCTTTTCTCTCTATTCTAGAAGAATTGCCCGACCCCAAGGAGGCAGTCCTTATTGGAGCACCCTAACAAACTTGTTCTTTCTCTGTGCACACTCCTCAGGCGTATATGCACTGCATTCTCCCAGCCCCCAGCAAGAGGGCAAGGACCATGTTTTACCCGGTGTTTTACTGTTTACAGGCCCTTCTCATAATCCTGTCTCTTTAGCTTCTCAGAGCCCTGTTAGTCAGGTTTTCTTACTATTTCCACTTTTACAGAGGAGGAAGCTGAGACGCCCAGAGGTTAATGGACCTGCCAAGGTCACACATTGATAAGAGGCAGGCTGAAATTAGGACCCAGGAAAGGAGTCCAGGGCTCCAGGTGCTTGTTACCCCTGGGGGAACAGAGACTGTGGGAGTCCAGGGAATTAGGTGAAGCACCCCATGCCAACCTGATTGGGCCGCAAGCCAGAATTCATCAGTGTCCTTGACAAAGGGCTGCAATAAATTTCTTTTAAAATCGGAATACCTGATTCATTTATTATACTGAATAGAGCTGACAAAATCGTACGTTATCTATCCATTTTTGTGTCGTAAGATCATTTTGGATCTTTGAAATGGCATAATGTTTTTCATCACAGCATGGATATAATCACAGCATGGACACATGCCACACAATTGTAATGGGAGTTTCCCCCCAGCTTGGCTCCAAGGGCTGCCTGGGAAGCGTCATGAAGTGGCCTGTGTCCCTGGGGGTAGCAGGCTGAGGGCTTAGTGAATCTTTGCTCTTTGAGCAAATGCACCCCAAAGAGCAGTTGGGGAGAATCTGGGCCAGGAGGAGGGTAAGCAATTGGGGAGCTGCCCCAAAGGCCCTGTCTTTTTGTTTTCAAAATGAAGATGGCTTTATTGCAGTTTTTCAGATTTTAAAATCGAGACCAGCTCATCACAGAAAATGGGAACATACAGAAAGCATAGAGAAGAAAGTAAGTGAGCTAAGATATCATCACCCAGATATCTGTGCCAGTGTTTTTAACATCCTCCTGGACATTTTTCTATTCTCAATCACTCTCAAATTCACACACACCAATATACACACATACAACATTTTATACAAAAGTGATTATGATGTTTATGCTGTTTTGTAACCTGTGTTTTTCACATAATAATACATCTGAATTTAACATATATTATCTTAAAATATCTTTGCTTTTCCAATTATAGGATAATACTTGTTGTAAGAAACACTAATATAACATGAAAGTTTGACGTAGAGCAAGTCCTATGATATTATCGCCCCCAAAGATGACAGTATTCATGCTCTAGTGTATAGGATTCCATGTTTTTATACACATCAATATTTTTAATATTTGCATAATATTTTGTCATGTAAACATGGTAACATTTATTTAGCTAGGACCCCGCCAATTTAGGCATTTAGGCTGTTTCAATTCTGCAACAAATATCTCTTTATTAAGAGATGATGCAACAAACATTCTTGACCTAATCTTGGTCTTGGTTAATTTTTAAAAATTAAATTGCAGAAGTGGAATGCTGGGTTAAAGATATACATTAAAACACGTTGTTATGTATTGCCATGCTGCTTTCCAGAACACACCAACATATGTTTTTACTATCAGTACATAGGTGTAGGACCCTTCAGGTTTTGGGACAATTGATATCTGTCTTCAGAGTCTCCTGGTCTAGATACATAAGGAAGGTTCCAGAAGAAAGCCTGGAGAGGCTGTGCTAGTCTGATGCCATATCTGCAGGCTGACAGCCAGGCTCTCCTGTTTAGCTCCTGACTGGGGGAGTGATGGTCCCTTGGTGTGGTGAGGCAGAGGCCGCCCTGGTGTGGACACTGGGCTGGAATAGAGGACAAGACAAGAGGCCAGTCTTCGAAAGGGTGCTGAGTATAGGACAGAGAGGTGGGCAGGAACTAAGAGTCCCAACTGTCACAGTGCCACTGATACCTACATTTTCAGTACTGAGCTGCAGTATAATTATTATGAGAACCTATTTTCCTCTTCTTCCCATGTAGTCAAAGAGGAAAAGTAGGCACAGAACAGTGAAGCCAGTTCTCCAGGATCCAAGACTAGAATCCATTTTTCCTGCCTCTTCTGCTTTATCTTCTTGCTGCTGGGAGATGGGGCAAACCCAAGGTTTGGAGGAGAGTGAAGAGAGAGGAGAATGTGAGGAGGGGAAGGGCAAGGCAAGGAGATACATTGTAGGTGGGCTCATAGAGCCGGAAGCATCCAAAAGACAGTCTGACACCAGCATTAGGGACAATGCAGTCTGACCCCAGCATTAGGGACAAGCAGAGAGTGAAGCTCAAGGCCATACAGCAAGTTAGTGACTTAGCAGACAGAGGGGCAGAATCCACCTGTGGGATGCTGAGCTGCTCTTGAGCTGAGCTGTAACTCAGGGGGGAAGACCCAGGGGACAGAGGAAGTGAGTCCTGACGTAATGGAGCTGGGAGGCTGGACAAGCTTGTGAACGAGGTCGGTTTCCCTTCAGTGGAGACAGCCTGAGGAGACAGCAGCATGGCAATACATTCAGAGGCAAGTGGACTAGAGATGGGCCAGAGTCGATGTGTGGGGGACTTACGGGGGACTTTAAGCATAGATCCAACAAAGGTCTCTGATTTCCCATCACACTTGCCTGAGGCTTCCTGCCAGGGAAAGGCCTCACTGCTTTGAATTAAGCCACATCCTGGGTTAACTGCCCTTTTGTGGTGTTCCCACATACCCTCTGGCAGGTTTTTGGGGTGGTTTTGGGGCAGGGTCCTGCTTGAGTTGTCTGCGTGTCTACACTGACTGGTAAGTATTCAAGAAATGTTTGCTGAGTGGATGGATGGAAGATGAGACTGGTCTTGATAACTGTATTGTTAAGACTGACACAGGAGTCACCATACAGTGAAGCTTAGGTTTTCTAGCAAAGGATTTTTCCATCAATATTTTCCCTCAGCTTCTTAGAAATTCTGAAAGTCAGAATTATAGGGTTGGAAGGATCTTTCAGGTAGGTTATATGAGTCAGGAGGAAACTAATAATTTACTGAGTACCTTCTACATCTAGATGCTGGGCCAAACACTAATAGCTCTGTGAAGTTGGTCTTACCTAATGTGATGGATGCACAACACTTGACCACAGAGCGGGTAAATGATTTTGTCTGATTTTGTCTAGGTTATGTAGCCAATAAGGTGGAGTCGAGATTTGAGTCCAGTTTAGTCCCATTCCACCATTCCCTTCACATGAGCCCTGCTACCAACATGTCACCTAAGGGCAATTTCCTCTCCTGTGGGACAAAGCAGTGGACAGTTGATGCTCCCAGTCTGATACCACGCAGCTTGCTATCCAGCCCATCATCTTCACAGCTCAGCCCAGTGGGAGACTTGACCTTCCAATGATGAGTGATTGGATCTCCAGAGCCCCATCCATCAGTGCTGTTTTCTCTGGACACTTGTGGTCTGAGAAATATTTGTTCAGAGTAGGCAGGAGTTGGGGATTAATCCCCACCAGGTTTCATAGCCCTGAGTGATTGATTTGTCTTTGGCGGTTTTGTGTATGTGGCTTTGATTTCATGCCAGGGCACATGGGGCTCCCAAAGTCTGAGAAGCCTACAGCTCCAGGAGAGGATGGGGGCGGGAAGCAGACAGTCCTGGAGTTGGCTGGGTTGCGGAGGAGGGACGGACAGCCTCAGGGTTTGTCCAGGCCAGCTGAGTGTGCCCTGATTTGCAAAGAAATGGAAAGATGGAGATAATTGCTTTGTGAGAAATAGAATGGCTTAAGAACACAGATAAGTTTTCTCCTTTCCTTTTCAGAGGGCCTGAAGGCTCGGGGTACAGCTGCTGTCTGCTTGGAACGTGGAGGGTTGATGGCCCAGAGCCCAGAGGCTGTGCACAATGTGGGGGAGGCGGGTGCTTTATTAGTTTGGCAGTTTTATACCCTGAGCCCACCCTCCACCCCCATGTGCCCTGGGACACATCCCAGCCATTTAGTCTCTTCAGGGCTTGAAGGTGCAGGGGATAGGACAGTCTTCTGACCCTGATTAATGGGTGCTGCAAGCCTCTCTGATGCCATTTTCAGGATTTGTAGCCTGAGGCTTCCCCTGGCAAGGAGAAAGCAGAATTTATTAGGGTGAAGGAGACCCCACCTCAGAGGAAGACATTTACCATGTCTCAGGAGGGAACGATAATCGTCTCTATTTATCCGGTGGGGAGGAACGTGGCAGGGCCTCCATGTTGGTGTTGGGATGTGTTCCTGCAGTCAAGGAATCACTCTTGGATGATTAAGAGCTGCGGATTTACTTTTAAAACTTTTTTTTTTTTTTTTAAGTGCAAGGAGATTAGAAAGCATTCCACATAAACCTGGCCCCTGGCGGGGCTGCTGGAGGGCTGGAGGCTTCATCAAGGCAAAGGGTGAAGCCTCTTAATTATGGGCTGATCGCAGCTCCTCTTTCATCTCACACTAATCAGACCCCAGCAAGGGCAGTAAACAGAGAGGGGCTGGGGACTGGGAGCCAGCTGAGAATGCAGCGGGCAGATGAAGGGCAAGGTCTGCTAGGCAGGCTGATCACCTTGGTGTTGCCCCCTTATGAGTAAACTTGGCTTTTTTGTCTTATTCAGAAAAAAAAAAAGTGTGTGTGTGTGTGTGTGTGTGTGTGTGTGTGTGTGTGTGTGTTTTCTATAAATAGAAGATAGAAATCTTTCTATATACACCCACATACTGGGAGGAATTTGAGGCATTTGTTCATCAGTCCCATTTTGGGGTTTGCGTCTGTTGCTTTCTGAGCCTGAAAGCGCTTTTTCATGAGGTGCTTGGAACACCAGTCAGCCCCCAGTTGCAGCTCGAGCTACTGAATGGGCTTCAATGCCCCCCTTGTGTTGGTTCCTGGAGCAGACGTACCCTGGTGCTCATGGGGCGGCCCAGGCAGGAGTCTGAATCACCCGCAGGATGTCACAGTGCCCTCTGTATCCATTGCCAACTGATTGATGTCTCAGTGGTGCAATGTTAATGTAGTGCGGAATGCTCCCTGCAGTCTGACCTGCTGTAGGGACAGATCTTCGTTGCCTCTGTCAGGTCACATGCAAGCAATGTGGCTGATCCTGAGGCTCAGGATGGCTGAGATCGAGGCGGAGGCTGGCTATAGGGTCAACAATCAGTTGACAAAATTGTATGGCGCCCCCTCTTTATGCAGACAATGCTCTGGGAGCTGGTGACAGCAATGAATACAACAGACCAAAACCCTCGTCCTCGTGAAGTGTGATATCAAGGGAAAGGAAATGACATGCAGGTTCTAAGGCTAGCTGGAAGAGCTGAGGCCACATCTAGATGGTTCATATACGAGAGGAAAAATTTCCAAAGCTAGTAACAACTGTTCAGCAATGTAGAACAGGGCTGGCAAGTGCATGGCATTGAGTGTTCCTCTCCCATCCAGTGCCTGTGACAGGCATTACTAATCAATCATGGCACGCTCTCCCACTGAGCCCCAGTCTCAGCATAGCATTCCAAGCAACCATTATTGATTGGTTCCCAGTGATATCTGAGTAGAAATCTCCCAGGGCCCCCAAAATAGTGCCTGACCACTGCCATCCCTGCCACTAACACAAATTTGTTGGAAGGAAGGGCTTGAAGGAAGGGCTTCCTGGAACAGATTGGGATAGACAGAAAGCAGGTTCCAAGTATGTGGACCAGGCTCCAGCTTAAAGATTTTGGCACAGTCAGGAGGACTAGGCAGGTGGTGGAAGCAAAGCAGGTGGGGGAGGATTTTTGCACAGATGGACCGTGAGGTCATAACAATGGATCCCAGGGCAGAGGCCATCTGTTTGTCTGTCTGCCCTCTACCCTAGTTTTATGCATCTTGGCTAATATAAGCAGCTGGTGTCTTCCCATGTGTGTTCTGAACTCTACAGGTGCTGCTGATGGCAGAGCCCCAGCAGAAGGCAAGGGCCTCAAGAGGATGTCACCATCTCTAAGATCTCAGCCTGCAGCACCAGCCTAGGCCAGAGCCAAGGTCCAGGCAGAGAGGAGGGATCCTTTGCTATGATGTCAGTGTCTCTTAACTACCCAGTGGCAGATTCTCTTTAACACTACCTGCCAGGCACAGAAAGCCCTCAAGTGCGCTAGAATAAAGTGAATACAAACTCTAAGGAACCAGATTGACAGGACCAGCCCTACTTCAGACTTGACCTTGATGGACAGGAGCAGAGTTTTCAAAATGGGTATCCTGAGGGCTTCTGTTCCTGGAGGGTTCACTAGAAAGGGTTCTGTGGGAAACACTGGGTGAAACAAAGTAAAGAGATCTCTACGTCAGGTCTTTTCAGAGCCTAAAGTATGCTAAGATATACAGTGGGTATTTAAGTTGAGGACATAGCATGCAGCATTTCCTGAATTTATTCCCTCATGGAAACCTTGGTTTGGGAGATTTCTATCAACGTCTCATGGGGCTAGTGCTCCATAGGCCCCAATTTTGGAAACACCTCCCACAGTTTTCCACATTTCCCACCACTGCTCCACAGTGCGAGCCCTCTGCTGCCCCGTCCTCCAATACCACCTGCACATTTTGGCCTCCATGTCCTTGCTTATGCTGTACCTGCCCCAGAAATGCCCTTTCTTTGTCCTCTACCTTTCCATATTCTGTCCCTCTTAAGTTCCTTTCATTCCACAAAGTCTTCCATAGGCCCCCCCAGTGGGACTTAACCACTAAGCTGCCTTAGTCTCCTCAAAGAGACTGTGGCTGACATGTGTAATTTCTCTGTGTCCTCCACAGCCCAGCCCAGGCTAAGCAGGTGGTGCTTCAGGAGTGCTCAGTTGGTCAGTTCAGGCCATAGCAAGTGTGCACGCTGACTATACCTGTGGGCAGGTGTGAGTGACTCACATCCTGGCTGCCTTCTCTCCCCTTCAACCCCAATGGCCAGTTCATTTGGTATAAAGCACACATACCCCACAATGGGGAAAGATATTTCTCCATCTCTGGAACTCCGCTGCCTTCCTCTGCTTCTTAATATGCAGGAAGCATGGCCAAGAGGGAAGGGAACCTGCTGATCTATTTACATGTTCTCTTCCTCCGAAGTGAAGCAAGGGGCATTTTCTTATTTAATTATTAATGCCCTAAATCAGATGGTGCCCGATAGGTTAACCTCTGTCACTCCAAATGGAGTCGGCCTAATAACCACTGTGGCAGGATTGATTTTCCTTCAGTCATCACATAAGCATATGTCTTTGGGATCCATCCTCTGAGAGAGCCCAGGGAAGCCCCATTAAAGTTAATAACCACGAGTTGCTCCCACGTGGAGACAGCTTCTTTTTGTCTGCTCTTCACTTTACCTCAGTGACACGTCTGAGACAAGTAGAAGCACTTTTTCTAAAATCAGTTCCCAAAAGGAACTGAATGGTTCAGCTTAGGACCTGACCCCGCCTTCAAGGTGCTTGCAGATGTACTGGAAAGATGAAGTAAATATGTGGAAAAGACGTCAGTGCAATATGAGGAGTGATCAGTGCGGGATTGTGTATTCAGCCTGTAAGCTACTGGAGTGTAGTGTGCCTGGCTTCCCTGCAGGGGGAAGAGGGGCCTGGGGGCCTGAGCTGGGCCTCCTGCAGACGGTATTTGGATATGCAGAGTTGAGGAAGAAGAGGATTGAGGCTTGAGGGCCAGGGAGCAGTGTGAGTAAGGCCGGGATTGGGGGTGGGGGTGGAGAGAAGACCAGCTGACCCAGGATGGAGGACTGGGTGATAAGGCTGTAGATTGGGCCAGGTTCGGAGAAAAAGTCTAAGGACTGAGGGTGGTACCTGAGAGGAGTTATCTCTTCTGCCCTCAGGCTGATGTCCTTCTACCTGCTGCAGACAACTATGGAGGTGGGCTTGGTGTTGGGTAGGGAACTTTGTGAATGCTGAGAATGGGGCTGGTCAAGGTTACGATGTGAGTTCTGGGGAGCCCCCCTGCCCTGCAAGCCATAATGCGTTTAGACCGTTGGTCTAGATGTCGCCTAGATGGCTGTATCCTGTGTTCCCCTATCCATTTCTACTTTATGTGTGTTTATCCAGACACCCATCATGCTCTCTGTGCCCCAGTATCCAGGTAACTCACTGCCAGTGGGTGTCAGCTGAACTGTCCTGTCCAGACCTAACTCTGAGAGAAAGAGGTTTTCACTAAGATTTAAAAAGATTACCCCAATTATAGCAATGATCCATCTTTGGTTACTTCCATCTCCTACCTCTCTCCTGTCACCATGGATCAAAGGGGTCCAGAGGCACATTCTCCTCTTGTCTAGGTGGCCTCATCCTTTGATGTTCTAAACATCAAAGATGCATTTTACAACTGCATCTTCATAAGTTTGAAGATTTAGTTGGCGAGTCCTTTTGGAAGAATGGTGGAGATTACCGGAGTACTCAGAGTAATGAGATGGGACCATAGAGATAACCGAGATGAGGCAATCTCCGCAGTCGGCATTCAGACTCCACGCCTTTCAGAGTGTCTGTCCCTTCATTTATTTCTTTATTTGATTTACTTGATGCCTAATCAGCCTGAACCCCACCTGGAAGAAGACGCTCATTGCCAAGACTCAATGCCATGTCCCGGGTAGGCGCTTTCTTGTCCTGGAAATATTATCTCCTCTTTCAGGAGAATAGGTTAAAATGACTGAGTGCTGAAAGAACTCCATTTGTGAAGATCACTCTATTGAGATGGGATTAGATTTCTGAGGACTGGTGGTGGAGCACGGTGAGCTGATGGAGGAGATAGGAGTGGCTGTGGCTTTTGTACTCCTAAACTCTGCAAATTGAGCAGAAACACCAAGTTGCTTTGCTCTTTCCTAACTGATTTTCAGAGTACATTTAGCCAGATTATTTCCAGATCTGGTAGTGAGAGAAAAACCTCATTAATTATTAATTTGGACCCCTACAGTTATACAGAATTGGTGATAATTTGTTTATCTTTGAAGGCACTGCTGAGAAAGAGTTTAACAAGGAAATTATTGGGGATGGGGAGGAGAGCATTTAACCTTTTAGGAAGACAGGAGCTTCATTTAGCTCCCCTCTGGGTACAAATGGGGGCGTGTGCAACATCCATGCCACCCTTCTCTGTCTCCAAGAAGGGTAAATCCTTTCTCATCTGTAAACTCAGGGCCAACGGACTAGCAATCCCAACCATTTCAAGGCCGGGGACCTCCGTGCCAAAATATTTTTAATACGATCCCCACCCCCAGTTAATGGAAGTTGCATTTTTTCAGTGTGGTTGATTGGGAAGAAAAGCTACTTGGAATTCAGTAAAGCTTTTAATCAAACCACAATAGCATCTATGTACACATGAAAAATAATGCTATCTTTCCGGTTTATAATGACCATTCAGTCTATAGCCAGTGTTTGAGCATATAGGAATTCTAGATCCCCTGGAGGTGGTTCTGGGGCCCCCTGCACCCCCTCCAGGTGGGAGTCCTCGGGCAGTTCTCTAAGGCTATAAGACCATGAAGTCCTGTGGTGCTAGTACAGGAAAGAGCCATGGGGATCATTTCAGCCATTCTGATCTGAATGGTTCTGCCTCTACGAGGAGCCCTTTGTTAGGGAATCCTCAGTTTAGGGGACCAAGGGTGTTGGCATTCTGTGCAGGCACACTTAATGCCTGTCACAGGCTGTCACTGCAGGGTCTTGGATCAAACTCTACAAGCACTTCCTTGAAGCTCCCTACCAAGTTGCCCGAGTCCTTCATCCCGTGGTAGAAATGATGTGCGTTGACTTGCATCACTCTGGCTCTTAGTGACTATATATCCCATAACAGCAAGAGAACCAAGGTGTAGCCTTCTGGATGGCTTGCTTGATCAGAGCTGCTCGAAGGGTTTTCTCAGCTTAGCTACTCTGAGGGCCACGCCAGACACTCTTCTTCTTTTTCTTTGTGGTCAGAGGGAGCAAGGAGAGGATGTGAATGGGCAAAGTGCATCAAAGATGAGGGAGAAGGGAACACAGGGAAGGGGCTTCCTTTAAAGTAGTTAAATCAGGGGTTCTTGGTCCAAGAATGGGCTCAGGAACCTAAGGACACCCTGAAATCATAGCCACATGTTGTGTGAGTGGCATTTTTCTGGGGAGGTCTCTAACTTTTATTAGATTCTCAAAGCAGTTTGAGAGCCAAAAATCTTTCAGAAGCCCTGGCCTGAAATTTCCACTTTTCCCTGACTCAGGCTTCCTACTCCCCTGTTACTCAGAACCAGTGAAGTGTTACTGTGTTAGGCAGAGCCTGCAAGTGTAAAATATCAAATGCTCATTACACGATGATGATGGGAAACTTCGTCTGCTTAGCGAGTCTGCTTTGCCCCTTCATGTGAGGTCTCAACACCAGACAGATGCCTGGGAAAATGGGCTGATTAATGATGCCGCCTCCTTTGTTCTTCTGCACAGGGCCTAGGATGGCGCTCTCAGTGACCGGGCTCATTGTCTTCTCCCTCCTGCAAATCATCTTCTCCCTGAACCCTGAGGACCCCAATGTGTGCAGCCACTGGGAGAGGTGAGATATGTCTGAGATGGCCAGGCATTTCCTGGGGGCTTCATCTGGGTTTAGCATTATCGGGCCAAAGTAGAGGCAGGAGGTACAAAAGCTGTCCTCCAAGGGCCTGCATTCCAGCTGCGGAGACAGCACAGATGCACAAAGATAGGACAAAGCAATACAGATTCTGTCTGACTCAGTACGGTGGGAGGTCAAGGTGTAGGAGGTTGAGTGACGGGCAACTAAGTGATACAATCTGATGGTTGACAATGTATGTTCTTCCTTGCATTCACACTTCCCAGCCATTTTACAGAGGAAGACATAGAGGCTCAGAGGGGCTCAGTGCCCCTCTGCAGCCAGGTGGTGTACAGTGAGTGACTGGTTCAGATGGGTCGTTCTCCAATGCTGTGATATCTTTTTTGGTCTCCCAGAACTGGCAACAATGCAACAGCTCAGATGTGCAGGGTAGCCAGCAGCCTGCCCCAAGGAGGATGGGTGAGGGGGCCCTGCTGTTTTCCATCTGGTTGGGGGAGGGAGACTGCCAGGGGAAGGGCAGCCAAGGGCTAAGGCAGAAGAGCTGGCTTTGGCATTAGGTCCTAGGAAAAAAGACCAGGGCCCTGCAGACAGCCTGACTTTGAAGCACAAGGTTAAAGTATTGATTTTGGTGTGTAGAAAGACAGTGACCAGAGACCCAATGAGGAAAAACCGAATTAAACCCTGGGATTGATTGGCCATGCTGACCAGGATGACTCTGCCACTTAGATGTTAATAAATCAAATGAATAAAATTAAGACGAGGGCCCAATGAGGGAGGCAGATGGTAGAGGACAGGTGAGGGGGTGGTCCATGCTCCACACCCATGAGGATGAATGTCTCGACTCCACGGCAGGGAAAGGCACCTCACCCAAGGCTCTGGAGGGACTGGCTAGGGAGGCAGAGGGGCAGTCTGATGGCTGCACCAGCATGATCTCCAGTGACTAGGCACTTTATGGGTAGTCCCTACAGAGTTGAGGCTGGAGCAGCAGGCAGTATGCTCCTTTTTGGTGAAGTGGGAAGAACATGAAATCTGTGACGAGTAGACCTTTGTTCATTCCGGTCCGGAATTTTCTACCTGTTAGCTCTATGACTTTGGGGACATCTCTGAACCACTCTGAGTTTACTTCCACCTCTGTAAAGGGTAATGACCCCTGCTTCCCAGGCTTGTTGGAGGGTCAGGGAACCAGTTTCATGAAAGTGTTTTGAGGACTGTAAAGCTCAATTATTGCCTTTCCTTGTTGACAACTCTGGCTTTGCAGGAAGTGGTTATCACAGACTTTAATGCACGCCAGGCTCACTGTGAATATGGATCCTGGGTCCTAGCTCAAGAAACTCTGCTTCCATAAGTCTGGGGTAGAGCATAGGAATATGCATTTTTCATAAGCTTTCTGCATGATTCTAAGGTGACTCGGGCCCCCTGCCGCTTCTAGTTTTGGTGAATTTAAACCTTTATTTCCCAGTCGGTGAGAGAGATGTCAGGTGGAATTCCATATTGGTGTCTGATATGCAGGCGCCAGTCTCAGCAAACTCCTTTTGTCCACCTGTCCTTGTTGAGACATAGTTTCTTCCTGCTGATGTCAATGCTGTATCCCAGCCCCCAGAATGCCTCCTTCTCATCTACTCACCTCTGCCTTTTCCCACTGCCTCCATCCAGTTCCCCCTCCTCCAGGAAGCCTTCCTCGATGGCAGGGCCCACACTGACTTCCTTCTTCTCTGAGGCCCATTCATACCAGTGGATCAGTTCAAACTTAAACTGAATTCTGATTTTCTAAACCTGCCCAACATGAATACATTTGGAATATGAAAATATTCTGAACTTGGCCTGCATTGAGCTGACTTTTCAAACTGATTGGGCTATCAGTCAAATATATAGCTTTGATGAGAGGACAAGGAGTGACCCTAACAGGTAAAATGAAGTCTGGGTACCACCTGGGCTTCTCCGGCCTCTAAGGAGACCTTGCAGTGATGCCCCTTAATACCAGGTACCTGCCTCTTCTTTCTTGGCTTTCCCAGCTTAGCTCCATTGCCAGTTACACATGGATGGATCTAGTCTGTGTCATTCCAGAAACACAGCCCAGTCCCCAGAGACTGCTTAGGGAGAATTTCCCAGCTGGATTAGTGCTTCTGGCAGGCTCCTTGTTAATTATACCCCTCCACCATAAAACATAGTGGAAAGACCTCTGTTGGCTAGTAAAGTCCAGCTCTACAAGATTAATCTGGCCCCTCATTAGCATGTTGGCAAATGAGCATGTTAAACCACTCAGCCATGAAACTAGGGGCATACATTTCACCCTGGTGACTTGGAGTTGGTTCAAGGTCTCGTTGCCAGACTTGCTCTGCTCAGGGTACCCCTGCAGAGCCAGATCTGTCCCCATGACACCCTCCTGTCCCCTCTGTTGGGCTGATGACTTTTCTGTGAGCACCCACTGTTCCTGTCAATGCTGGGGAGGGACTGCCTGAACCCCCAAGTGCATAACAAAGGTGGGGAGTCCATTCTCTGTGTGGGTCTTCCTCTGTCTCCTTTAACATGATCTGGGAGGAAACAACCCTCAATGACTAACTAGCACAGGAGGTGAATTACTGCCAGTTTTATAATAATGATGGCCAATATCTATTACACCCTTACTGTGTAACCGTTAAGCATTTTACATATATTATCTTACTTTATCTTACCACCACCCTGAGAGATTGATACTATTATTACCTTCTTTATTCCACAATAACTATACGAAGCCCCTGGTATTATTATCAGAGATTTACAGGTGAGGAAACAAAGGTTTATATGAGTCTTATATGTCTAAAAACATGCTGCTGACAAGTGACAGGGTTCAACCTTGACCCAGAGCCCATGTTTCTTGTTCATATATTCTCCTGCCTCTAAGTGAGGTGCTCAGTAGACATCTCAGAGCACAGGGTCATGGAATTTCAGAGTTGGAAGAGGCTTTTGGGAAGCCAGGGGTGGGTACGGAGCTGCCTAGTTTCTTCAGATCTATAGATAAAACAGGGTTTTATGCCATGTCTGCATAGACGTGTTTATCTGGTACACATCTCACCAGGTAGAGGTTCCTCAAGGGTCTTCTTTATATCCTCCTTGCTTGAGAGAAACAAATGTCCCACCACCCCGAGCACCTCCTGGGCATTGCTGGCTGCTTCTGGCCTCCTCTTTCTGAATTCTAAACCTTTGACATTTCAGGCGTCAAAGAGCCTGCTGTGAATTCACTCAGGGAGTTGGCATGCCCAGCCCCCTTATGAGTAAGCCAACAGTTTCCTCAGGCAAAGCAGATGGACTTTTATAGCCTGGACCTGGCCATCTGGCCAGGTCAGTGAGCCTTCTGGGGAGGAAATATTGAATAGTACCAGCCTACATAAAAATTAATTCCTGAAATCTCAGCTGTGGTCCTTGCCTAGGCTGCCCCAGAAGTGTGAGTCTTTGCTTTACATTCTGGCTTAATTGCCTTTTCATACAACTTCCAGGGGTGGGCAGTTAGCTTGTTGAAGCTGGGACCTGCTTTCCTGTAGTTTCCACCCACTGGTCCAGGTTTACAGCTAACAGACAGGATGATGAGATACCATTTTGATCAGGAGGACTGTAGTGTGTCCTTGATGGACCCCCAGCTATATAATAGGGCAGAAGGTAACTGGTGTTTTGGGGGAAGTCACTTATCCTCTCTGATACTCAGTTTCCTCATCTGTAAAATAAGGATAACAATGTCGCCTACCTTAGAAAGATTGTGTGAAGATTAAAAGGGATTAAAAGACTTAACACAGGGCACTTAATATCTATTAGCAACTATTGCTACCAGCTATGTGACCTGGGCAAGTCACCTCTTTCAGAGCCTGAGTTTCTTCATCTACAAAATGGGGCCACTTACTTTCACACAGTCGCTGCAAAATCAGCTTCCATACAGGTGCTTTGTAAACCATAAAAATCTAAAGAAGTATAGACTATTTTTAAAAAACTTATTGACTGTGCCTTCCAGAACCACATAAGGATAAACCTACACCCTCCTTTATTTATTCTCTGTTAAATTTCAGAAAATGAGCTGGGCCAAAGAGTACTAAGAGGTATGTCCTGGATTCAACCAGGGATCAGGTGGGTATGGATGCCGAGAGCATCCAGGGCAGCAGGAAGATAGTGGGGTAGGAGATGCTAGAGCTCCTGGACACTTAGTTGTGGCCCGGCTCCCTCAGGAAGGGAGACCACACCTGGAATACCAACTCAGCCTCCCAAGGGCTGACCATAGCTTCCATCTCTCATTTGGTTCTCAGCTATGCCGTGACCGTCCAGGAATCCTACGCACATCCCTTCGACCAGATCTACTACACACGATGCACAGATATCCTCAACTGGTTCAAGTGCACCAGGCACCGGTAAGTACCTCTCTCAGATGACTGGGCAGGGAAAGAATACCAGGTCCTCTGGACTTGCCTTTGCACCAATTAGTAAAAGGCCCCTGTCACAGATGTGGTCACTATACCCTATATCCCCTTGGTACTTACTCTTCACATTGAACCCTTCTTTCTTGCCAGAGGAGCTTATGAGCAGGGCAGGCCAGAAGTGCTAGAGAATGCCCTGGGGGCTAGGTAAATACCCTAGCTTCCTCTCCCTGAGGGTAGAGGTGACAACTTTGAATGTGTTCTATACTATATCCCAGTGGTCCCCGGTCATACATAGCAGGACTATGCTCAACAGCACACCCTGAATTGTTTGCCTGTACTTTCCTGTCTCATTTTTCTATTCCCCTCCTAATGCTTCCTAGGATCACCTCTCAAATAAATTGCATATCCTTAAATCCTTGCCTTAGATCTGCTTCTGAAGGAAAATTCAACCTAAGACAGTCCGCCTCAGAGCACATGTAGCCCCATGTAGGGCATCTAGCTTGGAGAACAGAGTGCAGGATAGAAGTCAGCACCCTATCAGCATCCGAACAACTGCCCATGGGAATCTTGCTCCTTTGTCTAGCACTCTCCTACAAGTCATGACATACTCCCATGTCACTGGGAGAGAGAGGAGCGGAAGAAAGAACATGTTTCATTGGATGAGTCTGAGCAAGTCACTTTATTTTGGGATTCTTACACACTCATCAAACAGAATGATCCTTGCCTTACTTACCTCCAGGGTCCGTTGAGGTCAGGGATGTGAAAATACTTTGAAAAGTGTAGGGGAGAATAGAGAAAAGTGAGGTATTAGACCTAAGGAAGGTGGCATTATTATCTGAGGGGTGAAAAACCAGAAGACAAAGGGGGTAAGTGAGGGAATGAGGAAGAAGCCACCTGGAAGGCCCTTTTCCCAGTTGCTGAGCATCTGTGTTGGTTCCAGATTTCTTTTGTTTCCTCCTTGTGGGCCTAGTCTCTCTGGTTTATATACAGGAATCATGGTGGGTAGCATGTGGATGGGGAAACTTACTCTATGCTGAAAAGCCAAAATCCTGGTATTGTTTGAGATTTCATTAGTAACTGCTGTGAGACAATGAGCATAGGTATCATAGCCACTTTAAAATCTTTGTCTGCTAATCCAACATCTGAGTCATCTCAGGGCTTGCCTTCATTGATTGCATTTTCTATTATATAGGTAATATTATTCTAGTTCCTTTATATGTCTAGTGATTTTGAATTGTATTCTGAGCATTTCGAACAATGGCGACTGTAGAGACTGAATTCTATTTTGTTCCTCCAGGGAGTATTGACTTGTTGTTGCTTATTTGTTTGTTTTAGTAGCCTGTTAACTTGGCTAAACTCAGTTTCCAAGCTCTGAAAGTTCAATATTTTTAGCTTTAGCTGGACTGCTTGGAATCTGCCCTCTACACATTTAATTCATGGGCCAAAAGTTTGGGCAGAGATTTTGCAAAGTATATGGGGCTTTCCTCTTTGTGGCTCTCTTCTTTCTGGGGTTTCCCTTCTCACTTTCTAGTTGCTGGGTCCACCTTGAATTTGTCCTGTGGTTCTTCAAACCAGTAAGGCTGCGAGTCTTCTAACTGAATTTTAGCCACCTGGAGTATTAATTGTTGACTGGGGCCTGCCCTTGGGCTAACCTTGCATAGTGTCATTTCCTTCTTCCTAATGTCTACTTCCCTCCAGTATCTACTTCTGTTCTCTTCTAGTACCTTCAGGTAGTTGTTTTTACATTTTCCCCAGATTGTATAGCTGTTTGCAGGAGGGTTGGTCCAACAGGAGCTACTCAGCATTACTGCATCCCCTTCCCCTAACCCTTGACTGCGAAATGAGGAGGTGAGACCATATGCCTTCTTCTAACTTCCCCAGTTGTGTCAAGTTAGCTGCCTGTGGCCCTGGTCAAAAGTGGAGGCAGAAATATAATTCCTACTCCCTCCATAAACCTGTCAGGCCCTGTGCCAGAGCTAAGTTTGCTCTGAGGTGTGGCTTTGTCGGGTCCTTGGAGGCTGGAGCTGCCGTCCGTCACCACTGGGGAAAGGTGAGTGAGTGGCTGCTTATTGAAATGGGCTGCATTCCTGGAACATGAATTATTTTGCTAAATTATTGAGTTGCCTTACAGCCTTCTTGATGACCTGGAGTGTGCACACTGACAGCTGCACCATCAGTCTGCCTCTGTGTGGAATGCCTTGTTTGAATGCAGCATCCTTCTCCTGACAGCAGCCTGGCTCCCACTTCCTTCCCTCTCCTGCTTCCCACCCCAGTGCTGAGAGCAAGCAAGGATGGGGTAGCCAGAAGCAGTGGGGACATCTCTTTTCTGGGAGGCTTTAATGATGCCAAGACCACCTTTCCATTGGAGGGCTTTGGGAGAACCCGGTTTGGTAGGAGGAATAGACTGGATGACCTCTGAGTCAATCCCAAGTTGTTCTTTATCTGAGAGGCTTACACCACCCCTGAAATTGCCAGGAGTTGCCTTCCTGTGCCGGGAAAGTAGCTTCACTTTGAAGCTGGCTTACCTTTCATTATGGGCTTTTGACAAAGTAGAATGACCTTAGTTTACGACATTCCCAAATATCACAGATTTCCCCAGAGTCTACATTGTCATTTGTCATAAAGCGAGGGCTTTAAGAACTGGGAGCCTATGCAGAAGGACTCCATTCTCAAGTGGGTCTGACCCTTGATGGAGAGCAGACTGTCAATATGTCCAATGACCAGCCCCCACTGTTCTGGCCGCTGAGAAGGGGTCCACAGGGCAGGCTTCCCTGGGGTGCTCGTGGGGAAATGAGAAAGCTCTGGCTTCAAGGCCTGAGGACTTGGGGTTGAGTCCTAGGTACATGCCATGGCCTTGGGAAGTTACTTCCTCTTTTGTCTTTAATGGCCACTTCGCATCTCTTCCATTTGACCCTGTGTGTGAGGAAGGGCCTTTGCCTATCAATACCCCATTTTGACTCCCTCAAAAGGACTCAATCCTTACACTATCTACTTCCCTTGTCTTGTTCTTTCACAATGGCCATCCCATAAGCCCAGCAAGCCACCCTGTGGGCACTGGCACAGTGCGGTAGTTAAGCCTGGTGGGTTTGAATCCTGGCTCTAAAACTGTTTAACTGTGTGACCTTGAGCAAGTCATTAACTTCTCTGACTCTGTTTTCTTATCCATAAAGCAAAGTGAGCAGAGGGGTACATAAAATTAAATAAGAATAAAAAATCTAAAAAAAATAAAATAAAATAAAGGGGCATAATAATGCTACCTGCTTCAAGGAGGGAATGGAATGAGATTTTGCCTGTAAATCTCTCTGGCACGGGGTGAAGGCTCAATGCCCATGTCAACCTAAGAACTAGAACCCAGGTTGCTAACTCCCAGTTCAGAGCTTCCTCTGCTTTCTAGGCCTTAGCTTCTCCCTCCGTGGAGCCAGAGGTCAGTTCTGGGCCTCCTCAGGGGTGGCATGAGAAGCTCTTCCCCAGGAGGTGTTATTTTTGGTATAGGGGAGATTAATACACATCTGGGACTGAGTCAGACTCATAGAGTCTTTTTTCTGACTCTACTTCAGTTCTCTGAGTGGATGGACCTATTCCTAGGGTCTGTGAACAGTCTGTTTATTGGGGCGATAGGGATAGAAACTCTCAGAGCCCCAGTCTCATCCGGTTTACCCCATGGGCTCCTCTAGCCCAGCTTCTGGAGGTTTTAAGGTGAAGCCCCCAGTTACCCTCCACAATATCACCCCAGAAAGTGTCTTCTGCAAGCCTTCTAAGTATCACTCTGAAGAGACTGATGGAATGTCGGCAGGTGTAGCAAACGCCCTGTCAGTAATATAACCTCCCAGATCCTGCCATCGATTGTTCTTTATTGTGTTCCTTCATATTTGAAGCTGCCATGCATTTTAAAGTAATTATTGAATGGCATCCTTGATATAGCTTAACACAAATATCATTCTAACAGGAGTGATTGATTTTCAATACTTTCAAGTGGCTTTCTCCCTTGTGCCTTAGGATCAGCTATAAGACGGCATATCGGCGCGGTCTCCGGACCATGTACCGGCGGAGGTCACAGTGCTGCCCTGGCTACTATGAGAATGGAGACTTCTGCATACGTACGTAGGGGTATATGTAGGGGCTGTCTTTGTTCTGGCTTCGGTCAGGATGAAAGGGAAGGGGAACCAAGGGGAAAAGAGGTAGGACTGTCAATCAGGCCCTGGACTGTAGACTTCGGAAATCCTCGAAGTCCTTGCCTACTGCCATCTCTGAGGGGGCGATGGGTCTGGTGCAAATATGTTAGCACAGATTTGTCCATCAGACCGACCCTCCTAAGAGGGTGGGTGGAAGCAAGTCAGTTCTAGGCTTTAATGGGGTCAGGAAAGAAGTGGACGTTTCTACAGTGGGTGCTCTGGAGAGCAATGGGGAAGAAGTATTCAGTACTTGGCACAGAGCTAATGGGGAGATGCGTGGGTGGGTGGATGGATAGATGGATGGATCAATGGATGGATGGATGGATATATGGGCAGATGGAAGAGAGGAAGGCAGGCTGGATCATTGTATTGTAAGATCATAGTACCCAAATGGAGGGTAGCAAGAATAAGATAGATCACAAGGGACCAGTTCCAGTAAGTGGGAGGATTTCCATAAAGGATTAGAAGACGCTGAAGAAAAAGTGGGTTCGTGAAGGACACTTATTACCTCTTTCCCTATTTGTCTATAGTGGTTCAGAAAACTGAAGCCTTAGTGTCCCCAGGGAGACAAGGTCTGAGTTGGTGGCAACTGCAGGCCCTCTGGGTAGGGAGCAGTGTGGTGCAGTGAGAGACACTGAGGAGCAGGAGCCCGGAGATCAGGGTTCTGGTTTCAGCTTCCCAGGCATATGGCTTTGGGCAAGTCACTTAACCTCTCTGGAAGAATGGTTGAGGGCCCTGTTAGAGTCTAATGGACTCTTTCTCTATTTGCCTCTGACCAGTAGAATGGGGCCAGTCTGGGGCTCTCCAGTGGGCATTAGAAGATTCCCTCAAACTGAAGGAGAGTGTCAGAGAAGCTGGGAGCCCCCTGTTTAATGACTGAGAGGAGAATCCACCCCCACAGCTTCTGCCTCTGCATTTGGAGGCAGATTTAAAGAGTGATTTTCCTTGTTAGCATTCTCCTTGCCATCTGGGTGGGTAGAGCGAGCTAGCACCAGAGAGAGAATTTGGGCAGAGTGGGTGTGTTGATGTTAGGAATGAAATGACAATTTTCCCCCTACTGTTGTTACATTTCCCCTAATGCTGGAGAAACTCGATTCTAATTGTATTATAGGAATGAATGAAAAATGCTCTAGCAAATGGGGTCAATACTGATGGTTTTGTAGGAAAAATACACAGCAAACTCAAAAAGCTCTTTCTCAAAAAGTAGGGCAGAGGACTGGGCTGGGACAAAGCCTTGGTCAGTGCCTCACCTGGGATGCGGTCATCATGGGGACCTGGGTATAGAAGCGAGGTCAGGACCAAGGCTTCACTGCTGCTGCTCTGTCTGCCTAGAATGAAGCAAGAGTCAGGCCGGTGGTGGGATGTGGAAGTCATAAAGCCCAAGCAGGATGGACATGAGGGCACAGTGATGGACTCAGGGAAATTATAAAGGGAGTTGGGATGTCAGCATGGGGCTCCAGGAATGGATGAGCAACTTCCCTTTCAAATTTCCATTAGCAGAAGTTGGTCAAACTCTTGGTAATGAAGAGCAGGGCAGAAGCACTAAGTGTCCTGATCACACAGGCACAGGCTCGGTCTTGCTGACTGGGAAGGTAACTCTTAACCTCCCACCTATTGCTTATGTAACTGCCAGGCACTGTCTGCTGAGCTGGTGGCCACAGGCAAGTCCACCCCGGGAAGCCAATCTTGAAAAGCCACTTTCAGGACTGAAGGCTTTTCCTAGGAGCAGACAGGAGAGTTTCAGCAGCAAGATGGGGCGCTGTGGCACCGTGGCACTGTGGCACATTCGGTGCTGGTAGTGATGACGCAGAGGGTCGTGGTCAAATCTCTGCTCTTTATCCTCATCAGAAGAAAAATCCCAGCTTCTTTCTCTTCATCAGCATCCACACCCCATGCCAGGCACCATTCTTGTCACTTTACATACAACAACTAATCAGCTCCTCACAACAGTCCTCTGAGGTAGGAACCCTTATTTCTCCCACCTCACAGAGGGGGAAACTGAGTCACAGAGCGATTAACTTGACCAAGATCACCACTTCCTAGCTGTGTGATCTCGGTCAAGTTACTTAATTGCTCTGTAACTCAGCTAGAAAGTGGTAGAACTGGGATTTATACCTGGGCTGTCTGGCTCCAGAGTCTGCTCTGAATCGCTTGGACTAGGCCAGATGTCATCTCTCTGAACCTCAGCTTCCATTCATGTAAAATGAGGATAAGTAATACTGACATCACCAGGCAACAGGTAAGGGCTCAATAAATGTCATCTCCCTCCTCCATGGCTTTGGGTCATAACACTCACTCAGTCTTGGCTCTTATTTTAATTTCTCAGAGATCCATGGACCCTCTCCCTGGGGAAACACATGCTACATATATAAACTTACACATACACTCAGCACTTTGCTCACAATTTCAATGGGTTCATGGATCCTTCGAAACCCTTACACAGTCTTTGGACCCATGTTAAGCAGTTCCTACCGTACACTCATGTTTATCCATCCAACTTATACTCGTTGCTTCCTATTATGCAAACAGGAGGGATATAGATACAAATGAGAGGTGGTTGCTGCCTGGAGGAGCTTGCAGCCTTGTGGAAGGAGGTGGTCGGTCCGGTATACAAATACATGCAACAGAGTGTTGTGTATGCCTTGACTGTCATCTTTATTAAAGTAGGATGGGATAAAGAGGAGAGGCCGTCTTTTTAGCCACATCTACTGAGTGTCAAAGAGAAATCAGCTACAGACAGATGAGTGAAGGGGGACACCCTGGAAGAGCATTTTGACCCAGTACTTATTAAACGCCTACGATGGCCCACCCACAATGCTGTGCTGCCGGATTTAGAAGAAGTGTCAGAAATAGCTCCTGTCCTGGTGGAACTTACAGTCTTGGGAAGGCAAGTCTAGAAAACACAAGAAATCATTAAATAACAGCTCAAAGAGAAACGTGATAAAGACTAGACAGAGATCAGATAAGCTTAGGCAGAAGAGAGTGCTGTGATCCCTAAGGAGGCTTTGTGGGGGTTTGAGCCGGGTGGAAGAGCATCTTTGGAGTTGGGTTTGAGAAGGAACTTCGTCAGCAAAGACATGGAGCCGGGCTTGAGCGTGATGGGGAGCAAGGTGGTTGGCCTGGCCACAGTTAGCAGATCTGGGCTAGGAGAAGAGGAAGCGAGAGGCTGGCTGGGTGAGGCAGTTATTAATTTCCTAGGGCTGACCTTACAAAGCACAACAGCCTGGGTGGCTTAAACAGCAGGAATTTACGGTCTCACAGTTCTGGAGGCTAGAAGTCTGAGATCGAAGTGTCAGCAGGGTTGGTTCCTTCTGAGTGTTGTGACAGCAGGTCTGTTCCAGGCCTCTCTCCTAGCTTCTGGTAGTTCTTTAGCTTGTGGCAGTGTAATTCCCTTCTCCACGTGGCACTGTCCCTGTATGAGTGTTAGTCTTTTTATTAAAATTCCAGTCATGTTAGATTAGGGCTCAGCCTAATGACCGCAGTTTAACTATCTCCCAGGAAGGTCTCGTTCTGCAGTACGGGGGGTTAGTTAGGACTTCCACATGTGAATTCGAGGAGGACACAGTTCAACCCAACAGATGGGTGTCAGCCATTACCAGCATTCTCTTGTTCCTGCCTATCGTGATGGGAAAACAGGGAGTGGGAACCAGCTAGCTCCCCGTGGGTTTTGTCTCCTGTCTTGAGAGAATTGAGACCCAGGGTCAGGGAACTTGTGAGAGGGAGAAATGATAGTGGGGTCGGGGGTGAAGGATCACACTCAGGGTGCTGGTGCCAGATGAGAAGTTAGTAAACCTGCGAGCATTCGGGAGCCAAAGCCCTGCCACTCCTGCCCCTCTACTTCTCCCTCTCCACCCCTCGGAGGCCAGAGAAACTTCGAGTTCACCAGAGCCTGATGGGAACTCATGTGGTGTCGAGAGTCCTCAGGACCCCTCACGAGAACATCACGCATGTTCCGGGAAGAGGGAGAACATTGATCTCCCTCCAAAGCCACCTTCCTGGAGCCTTATTTCTAGGCACATGGTAGAAGGACACTGGCCTGGGAGCAAAAGTGCTGGCTGACTCTGCCACTCACTGGCTGTGTAACCTTGGGCAAGTCCCTTTGCCTCTCTGGTCGCACTGTGACATAGGATGGCTCATCTCTGTGCATGGAAGGAGGAAAGGTGAAAGTGAGTAGGAGGGTCCTGGAAAACATAAGCCTTGACACAGTTGCAAGTGGCACTATTTTTCTTCTCTTTGCACCATTTGCTCTGTTCCAGAAAAGCCAATACTCAACCCAGAGCTCTTGGCATTCCTTTTAGAACCATCTGTACTAGAGCCGCCCACCCCCTCCCATTATCTACAGATACAGCTGAGTCCTGGTCCCCAGTTGGTTGCCCAGGCATCAGATATTTCCTGAGGACCACTAGGCACAAGCACATTTTTTTTCCTTTCTCTTTTCTTATGAGGTAGGGCAGTGGGAGTCTTTACCTCTTGACGACAGAGCTTATTTTAAGTCATGTTGTCGGGTTTGAGGCATTTTGGTAAGCTCTGTTCTTTGCAAATATTAGCCTTATCAGACAGGATGGACTAAGTTATGCTGCAGTAACAAACAACGCTCAAATCCCAGTGGCTTAAAACAATGTTTTATTTCTTGTTCATAGTGCATGTCCATTGCGGGCTGGGGGGGCCTGCTCCTTGTCGCTCTCGCCCCAAGATCCAGGCCGATGGAGCAGCAACTCTCTGCAACATTGCCGGTTGCCGTAGAAGAAAGAAGAGGGCTTTGGTGGGTCTTGAAGGCAGAAGGCCAGAGTATTTAGTGAACAGTGTTAATGCTGTTCACTAAATGACGTACACATGCCGCAGTAATCACAATTCACAGTGTTTTACTGAGCACCTGATAACCTAATATCAGAATCCCTGGGAAGACTTGTTATAACACCTACTTCTGGGTCTCAGCCTCAGAGTCTCTATTTAGAAGATATTGGGTGGGAATGGAGAATTTGCATTTCTAACAAGTACCCAGGTGATGCTCATGCTTCTGGACTGGGAACCGCACTTTGAAAACCATTGGTCTTCATTATGATAAGGTTGCTATACTAATGGAGTAAATTGAATAGTTGCAAAGTGCCTAGCAGGTTGCTTAACAGGTGCCCCTTAGTATTCTGAGCTTGTTCTAATGGGCAACAGGCTGCGAGCAGGCCTCAAAGTAGCCAGTAAAGAGAACTTACCTTCCCAATCCTCCTATCTCCTGTTCTCCTTGGTCAGAGTTTCTCCCATGGGGAGGTAACTCCCCTAAATGTCTAAGTGGTGTTGCCTTTCAGTGGCTGCGTGAAATGCCAGCACATACCTCCTGCAGTGTGGAATGGAAAATTAGCCAGAAGCTCCAGGTACACAGCTGAGGGCCTGGCTGGGCTTGGGCTTGGGCGCCGGGTTGGGGGTGATCAGCGTACTTGGGTACCTAGTCAGGTTGGCCTTGAAGAAGGACTGCTTCCACCCAGTGGGGTCAGTCTGCAGAGGGGTGGCCAAAGGGGAGCCTGCAGCTGAAGATCTGGGAGACTGGCCTCACTGAGGGAACCTGAGGATGGATAAGATTTAACTCCAGTAAATGCCTCACACCATTTTTGGAGATTTAGGTCACCCTGTTTTATTATTGCGGTTGTTTTATACAGTTGATTATTATTTAAATTTACTTACATGCTTACTGATTTCTTTCCTCCTCGTCTCTTCTCAGTCCTTACTTGTTCCTTCTCGATTTGGCTTCATCCTTCTTGAAGAATCACTTTAGTTCTTTCCAGGAGAGTCTACGAGTGATCAACTCTCTTATGCTTGTCTGAAAATGCCTTTATTTTTCCCTTCTCTTGAATGATGGTCTAGCTGCCTATGAAATTCTAGGTTTTCGGTCATTTTTTTTTCAGCACTTTGAGAATGTTTTTCCATTGTGTTCTGGGCTTTGTCATTGCTGTGCTCTGCAGTTTCCCTAGGATGTGTCTGCACATGGAGTCATTTTTATTTATACCGGTTGCTCCTCAGAGGTATACGTCTTCCTCAAGCTAAGGATTCATGTCTTTTTTCAGTTCTGGAAAATTCTCAGCCATCTCTCTTCAAATATCTCCTTTCCTTTACCCTCTCAATTCTCTCCTGATAGAGCTCCAAAATGTTACACTCTCACTCTAGCCTCTACCTCGCTTAGACCTTCGTTTTTCATCTCCTTATCTCTCCATGCTGCATCTTGGACAGTTTCTTCAGATCCATTTTTCAAATCCTTTAGTTCTGCTAATTAACCTGTCTGTTGAGGTCTTACTTTCAGTGATGACATGTTTCATGTTTTGTTTCTCAGAGTTCTATTGGTTCTTTTTCAGATCTGCATTTTTTTTTCTGTAACATCCTATTTCATTAGGAATTCTAATCCTCCTTTTATAGGTCTAATTATTTTAAACAGATTTATTTTATAGTATCTTTCAGAGGGTTCTGTCTTGAGCTATATAATTTTGTTAGCTCATGTTCCTAGAGTATCAATTTTTCTGTTTATGGGGACTGCTGATTCTCCCTTATGGTGGATTATTTCCTCATAAAAGTTGTAATATATATATTACATATATGTATATATGTTTTATATATATATTTTTTCTGTTAATTCTTAAGCTTTTGCCCCTTCCCCTGAGAGTAGGATTGTAGAAGAGCCCTACGTGCACACTAGTTTTGCATTTTCTTATTAAGCACTCTAATAGTTTTCACTTGCTCACAATCAGCCTGCATTGCTAACTTGGTTTGGGATTCCATGCTGTGTGTGATAAAGGCTTAGGTTTTTTTCTTTTAAAAAAAAAGTTGATGTGAAATTCACGTAACATAATATTAACCATTTTGAAGTGTACAGTTCAGTGGCATTTAGTGCATTGACAAAGTTGTGCAACTGCCACCTCTATCTAGTTCTAAAACATTTTTATCACCCCTGAAGGAGACCCCATGCCCAGTAAGCAGTCATTCTCCATCCCCCATTTCTGATTTTTTGTTTCTTGTGGGAGAGTTCTTTCCTCATCCAGAATTCCTTGTTTTTTCTCCTAGGCTAGTGGGCAGCATTTTCAAGTTTCCTCTTCATGGAGCTAGCAGCTCCCTTGGCCAAGTCTGCCCCTGTGTGGGTGTTAAACCTTAGGCTACTAGCCAGGTCTGATGCTCCCTGGGCTACTTTTGCTGTAGCAGCTGACCTTCTGTAACTCCACTTAGGAATTTACCTTTTATTAGAGCTCAGCTATATTCAGTTATATTTTGGAGGCATTTCTGTAGCAGGAGGGGCCTACCTTAGCACTTTCTGCCATGTCACTGGAACTGCCCCTATAGTAAATGGTGGAGTGGGGGGTTTATAACTACACCCTGTGACGTTTAATTTGGTGTTTACTTGGACTGATTGCTAACTTCCAATAACAAAACAACAGTGTAACATCTGGCGTTTTACCCAGTACTTTCCCACATAGTGTATTACTTGCCTTTCACAGACTGAAGTGGGTTACTATTCCTGTCTTTGTACAGTGGAGGGCACAGAAGCTGGGTGAGGCTAAGTGACTCGTCCACCTGGAACTGAGATCTCAGCAACCTCCAGCCCTGTGCTTTCCCCTCCGACATTGTGTGTTCTCTTGGCAGGGGAAACCTGTGGCCAGAAGAGAGAGGTAGGGTCAGACGAGAGGGCAGGTGAAGAGTGTTGTAGGGATAGGAAGGGACTGAAGATAAACTTATTTTATTTAAAAGTTTTAAATAGATGGGTCCCAATAGGTGTGAGGATCAAGGTAGCAAGTGGGGTATTGCTGTGTCCGCATGAGTGCACGCAGAGCTTGGATCCTGTCTCTGGGGCTCCCCAGGGAGTCTTGCCTGCTGCCATCACCAAAAATAGTGCTGATGCTGTCCCTTGAGTCACCAGCACCTGGTGCTGAGCTTTGCTGCCTAGAACAACATCTATCCTTCCACCTGACCATCCTTTCATCAATATTTATTAGATAACAGTGCCTCGAAGGCACTGCTGAGTCTTGGGGATAGAGAGATGAGTTAGAAGTACTTGGTCTAGTGGGAAAAATGTGTTTAAAAAAAAAAAACTTAAAAAAAATTCCAGCATAGTATGATAAGCACACTTTAAGTAGGCAAGGAAACAGAAGACATCACCAGGCTGGTGTTGGGGAGAGAATGGCTGTCTAGCTGCCCAACAAGTTTTTACTGAGTGGCTAAAGTTGGTGCAGTCACCAGGATCTGGTCCCCAGTCTCGTGGGCTTAGGGCATTATTTAGGATGCCCAGAATAGCTGAGTTCCAGTTGATTCACATTGACCAAACTCATGAAAAACTGATGCTTAACCCTGGTGCCAATGAATTCATTGATATTGCAAAATACAACTACCAAAGATTTGCTCTTAGCTACTTGTTAGTCCTTTTTAGGTCCTCAATAAATAATTTTCGAATGAGTGAATTCATGATCCAGACCGCTTGAAAATCGAGTGGGCTCCCTGTTAGCCCTATTTCAGATTCCTTGTTTCACACTTGAGCACCACCTGTTTGGGAGCCACATGGCAGTGGTTTCGTGCATTCTGCACCCACAGTCTGTGGGCCTCTCTGCCACTCTGTCTCACTGGTTGTGTTGATGCCTTGCCTGTCCATCGAGTGCATTCGAAAGTGAGTTCCTGAAGCAGAGAAATAAAGTATTCTACATAGGTAATTCTCAGGGCCGGGCACAGTGCCTGGCACTTAGTGCTGAATAATTGTTGAGTGAGTAGGAGAATGAATGAATGAAATAGACTCATACCCCAAACACTGAGAGACCTCAAGGAGAACCACTGAAGGGCAGGGGAACTAAAGACGACTCCTCGAAAGTTAGTTTTGAGTCTGAACGGTGAGTAGGAACTTGCCAGGAGACGGGCAGTGGTTAAGACAGCATGGGTTTAAAGGCCCCTCCTTCGCTGTGTGACCCCAAGAACGTTATTTCACCTCTCTCTACCTCGCTTTTTTTCTTTTGTAAAATTCGATGAGGCTGTATTGAGTAGCCACCTTTTGGGACTGTCATGAGTTACCCCGTAGAAAGCGTTTGGTACAGAGCGTGGCACATAGTAAGAACTTGGTAACTGTTAGTCACTGCTGTTTGTATTATTTTTGTGAGGGAGGGCATTCTCTGGCAGAGGGGACAGCATGAGCACAGAGGAGATGTGGGAAAGGGCAGACAGGATCAGGACACTGCCAGCAAGCCACTGAGGCTGGAGCACAGAAAGAGTGAAGGAGAAAGTCGGGGTAGAAGGGGCTGGGGTGGGGCTGGACCCTTATCAGCGCACTAAAGAGCCTAGACAAGGTCACGAGGTCATTGAAGTGTTCCAGCAACCAGTGACATGCTCCTGGTGGTGTCAGGGAGCTGTTGCGCTGGGAGCAGCAGCATGGAGGACTGTCAAAGGGGTGAGAAACAAGTTAGGAGGTGTGTGCAGGGACAGGTGAGCTGCAGATGTCTGTGCTCAGGCACATTGGTCAAGTGGGGAGAGGAGACCTGGGTTCTCCTGGCTGGCTGCAATTGCTGGCCTAGCCGAAAACTTCTCTGCTAGGCCTTTGCCCCACCTGCAGCGAACGCCAGCAGGGTCCCGGGTGCTGACGCAGACGAGGGAAGATTTTAGTGCTGCTTCTTAATTACCAGCTGCAGCTGTAATTAAACCTCTGCTATCCGGACTGGGCAGACTCTGAGGAGAAGCCTTTATTAGTGTCAGAGTGGTCAGGCATTATGCAAGTCCCTTCCCGGGTGTCGTGGGCCAGGTAAAGCCTGTGAAGGTGCTGACCTATCCCCGGCCTAACTCCTCATTTCTTTATAGAAGTTTCCCAAAGACCCCCCCACTTTCCATCTTTTGAATTTCAATATCTGTGGAATGCTATCTCTGATTTCTGGTCCCTGTTGGGTATTCGATGCTTCTCTGATGTTTTGACTGTGCCGACAGCCCCACGTGGCCTGGCCTCAGCTAACTCAGTGACCCATCCCCTCCACTCGCTCCCTCGGCCGTTGGCCGCCTTGCTCTTTCCGCATATGCCTCTCATTCCCACCTCAGCACACAGGAAACCTCGTGTGCTGTTTCCTCTGCTTGAACGCTCTTCCCCCAGATATCCATGTGCTTCACTCCCTCATTTCACTCAGTCTCTTCCAAATAGCAGTTCCCTCCCCGACATCTTTGTGTACCCCCTTATTCTGTTATTTTTTTTTAAAAATTAGCACTAGCACTACCTGACATAGAGCCATAGAATATATATATATATATATATATATATATATTCTGTCCAAATTCCCCAACTGGAACAAGGAACTTTGATTTGTTCTAGCTGACACTTCTATTCCAAAGACAGTGTCTGGCATACAGGAGGTGTTCAATAAATGACAAATGAATAAATGAGTAAACAAATAAATGAGCTATATGCTCCTAAGGCCAGGCACACCCTTTAAAAAACATATCATATGATCTACAGTGTCTTACAATGTGCCAGGCAAAGAGAAGGGACTCAGAAAATACTGAGGTACCACCAGTTTGTTCCAATTTGCCTCGCCCCCCACCCCCCATATTTTTTGACCCTTCCTCCATACCTCCCACTGCTGCTCGCTCCGAATGCTGTACCCTGGTTCCTCTGTGCTGTGACTCATCCTTTTGTATTTCACTTCCCCAGGTCCCACTGCAGTCTATAGATCCTCTTGCCCCACCCAGACACCTGAATTCTTCACACTCTCTGTAACTTCATACAGGCTGCCCCTGCTTCGGAGAATCCTGGTCTTGTTCTCTCCAATTTCTGCCTAATGGCTCTTGGAGACTCAGAGCAAAGCTGCATGGTCTCTGGGAAGCCCAACTCCTCCCTCTTTCCCTCCCCTCCCAGTCATGACCTCAGCCCCTTCCACCCTGACTGTCCTTACAACTGTCAACTTATTCTCTCTCCCTGGACAGTAGGCCAATTGAAGGCCCACACTACAGAGGACTCTATATCTCTAGTGTCCAACACAGGGCCCAGCAGAGACATTTGCTTTGTTCAGCCTGGTCAACTGAAAGGGTATATGGACTGGATTTTCCTGGGGAGCCTCAAAAAACACCCAAAGGAGTAGTCTCTGGGAAGGTCCTGAGATCCCAGAGTGGAATGGGGCCTGACTCCCCCAACTCCCTCAGGTTCCCAGAACCCTTCCCAGAGTTCTAGTGTCTGCACTTCATGCCACACCTGTGGGGTTTCATCTCTGGGGCTCTCCGGGGACTGGGCCCCCTGTTCCAGAACCCAAAAGGCCAGCCCTCTGAGCTGGAGCTGAGCCAAGGTAGTGAAATTCTTCATGCAAAGCCTCTTGATTTTTTGAGCTCCTTCTTCCCTCCTGGCTCTTGGCCTTTGCAGCAGAGAGGTTTCAAAAAGTAGTTATTAATGGGGTTTTTCAGATTATGGACACTCTAGTCCCCAAGTCTCCTCTAATGCTTGCTCTTTGACTAAGGGAAGCTGAGCGGCTTCAGTGAGGGGAAAAGCGATGACAGAGCCTCCCCTGCCTCCCAATGGCCAGGTCAGTGCTCTTGTCTTGGAAGAACTCTGATCAGCTTCCCATCAAGTGGGCGGGGACTGGCTCGAGCTGGACACTCCTCATACCATGTTGGTTGGGCATTGGCCAAGACTCATGGAGGGCCTGAGTTCCAGGTCCCCCCACCTTGTTACAGGAACACATCTCCCTGTCTCCTCCTTATCTGTACCTGGGCTAAGAATGAAAATATTTAACTACTATAGATATGGCACTCCTAGCAGTAGGTTAGAATGGAATAGGGCCCTGGAGGCCTCTTGCGAAGCTAGGGGTTAACCCTGTAGGTGCTAGGGGCAGGTGTAGGGGCAGGGGTGGTAACCACCCGCCAACCAGAATGGAAGTATTTTAGTTTTAAAGTTTAACAGTACCCTTCTTCTCAGTCTAAGTCTTGGCCTGAACTGGAGCATGAGTCTCATTTGACCTGGAGATGGGTTATATCTGAACCTCTGAGGAAGGACAGTCCCAATCTGAGTGTCTGGCTGTGTGTATGTATGTGTGGATGCTGCTTCCAACCCATGTCTGTGCTGTATGTTGTACCAGGCAACGTAAAGGTCAAGAGCACAGACCCTAGAGCCAGACTGCTGTGACCGTCCTGTGTGACTGTGGGCAAATTACTTAGCTTCTCTGTGCCTCAGTTTACTCAATGGAAAATGGGGTAGCATTAGTACCTTTCTTGTGGAGTTGTTGTGAGGATTAAACAAGTGAGTGTATGTAAACCAAGCACATGGTAAGTGCTATGTAAGTGTCAGCTGTTATTATTATATATGAACAGGTGTATTCGTGAGTGCTAGGTTTCCCTGTGTGCAAAAAGCACCCCTAATATGTGTCGTGTGTGCACATTGCACGTTCGCTGTACGTGTAAACTTGCTGTATGTATATGTCGCATGTCTGCCTATGAAAAGGGCCCCCATAACCTGTGTACCAGGTGCATATCTGCATGCTGTGTGTTTGGAGTTTGTGTTTTCACACCTCCCTCGGGTCTCCTGAGTCACCTTCCCTATCATCCTTTCCCACTTCTCCTTTTCAAGCAGCTGATGGTGCCCAATTGTCACCAAGGGAACCAGAATCGGGTCTTTGCTCTGCATGGGGTGGGAAGAGGAAGCTGAATGACACCATCAATCTTATTCTGGGTTGGAGGTATACCTGGAACCAAGGGCAGAAGCCAGGGAGGCCTCTTCCCGCCCCTGGCCAGAGAACTGCCCCTCCAGCCACCTTTACCCTGAGTCGAACCTAGAGGAAGGAAAGGAAAAGTCCTAAATCAGGCAGACCTCATCCCTTTGGTGTGGCCAGGTGGAGGGACCAAGGCTTTGGCCAATATTTATCTGAAAGGTTCCATCCACCAACAAACTGTGGAGGCCTGATAGTAAATCAGCAGTGAGTGTGATTTAGAGGACTCTGTTTGCTCAGCTAAGCTTTTGGCAAGGTAAATGCATAAGCTGCAGAAAATCTCTTTGAAACAGCCGCAGGGTTCAAACGCCCTTCAGTCCTCTATAACGGATTCTCAGAATTATATGGACTAGATTAGTATCTCTATTACGTAAAACCATTTTAATGCCTGTTCTCGGGGCTTTGTGAATGAAGTCACCAGACAGACCTTTTGTTGCCTGACCCCGCCAACACATGGTAATGGAAGATTTCCCTTTAAAAGTGTGTCAGGTGGAAAGAGCTCCTAATTTACTAAGTGGAGGGGCCTTTGTTAGGAAGACTGATGCTTTGTTCAGCCTGTCCCTTTTAATCTTGTTTTTTGTACAATGGACTTACATAAAGCACTACCAGACTATTTGATTCTGGGGAAGCAAGAAGAGCAGGACCAGGCCTTGCAGAAAGAGACTGAGCAGGGCCTGCCTTTCCTCTTCTGTCTGCCTCTCTTCCTCTTGCTTTTCCCTTCCCTCTTCTGGGCTCCTACTTGTGTCCATGGGGCAGGCACCAGCCCCAGGACAAACTGTGGCTTCGTGGCAGCAGCCGCCCTTGTCTTTTTCTAATCAGATTACACCCTTCGTTTTAATTGCCTCTCTGCATGGAAACCCCAGAGGCAAGACCCAGGTTGGGGGCTACGTCTGTGGGTTGCTGGATTTGAATCTAGCTGAGGTCTTCCGCCCCAGTCCAGTGCCATCTGGTGCCTTATGGAATGGTTTTGGTTGGAGGGGCTCCACATCCCGGGGCACTAAGCAACATTTGTTGTCTGAGAGTCCACCCCCGCACTGACTTCTGGCTCTGAGAAGGAGGTCACTGTATCCTGGTTGAGAAGACTTGGGTTCTGCCTCAAACAGGGAGCCACCCCCTTGGTGCTTAAGGCCACTGTTGTGCTGTCAGCCCTGACATAGCTTTCGGAGAAGGAGTTTTCATCACCCGGTTGGCTATCGTCTTGCTGTGTGATTGGGTGCAGAACCCTACCTTTCCCTCGACCTCATCTGTAATGCCAGAAGACCTATCAACTCTGCACTTCCATGGAATAGGAGTTCTAGTGATGGTGACTGTGATACAGAGGATTTTGTCATTTTGAAGTTAATGGGCAAAGTTAACATGAGACCAGTGGTGTGGTTTAAAACAAAAACAGGCAATTGCAGTTCTTAATGAAAGGAATTGGAGGAAGAACCAATTAGAGGCCACGCGATTGGCAAAGAATCATGAAGCAGATCTTTGGAAATGCTTTCTGGTTTCTTTCAAGGTGGTGGACGAGAGGTTCAACTTCCCAAGGGCAGGACAACTTCTTCCTGGTCTGTGACCCCAAAGAGGCTGGCACATGCCTTTGCAGTTTCTCCTAAAGACTAGACTCCTTGGCCAGGGTGTGGAGGGGAAGGGAGGAGGAGCTTTGGGCACAGCAGGGCCACTCAGAACACTTCTTATATAGCAACCTCCTCTGGAGGACGCTCGCCTTCGCAAAGCGAGGGACTCACGTTTTTATTGTCAGGTCTTGACATATATTATTTCATTTTATCTTCAAGATAGTTTTTCAGAAACTGTTTCTCATTTTCCTCTTGTAAAACTGAAACTCAGACAGCTAGTAAGTGGCGGAGCCAGGTTTCCAGTGCATTGATAATGGAGGAAGCCAGGGCTGAGAAGTCCACTGGAACCTTAAGTTTAAAAGAACGGAGCCTCACTCCGGGCTGAGGTCTCCTTGTCATCAGTGCTCAAGCTCTGAGGTAAAAGGTCCAGCTTTGGTCCAGGTCAGGGGCCTGGCTTGCAAGCCCTGCTTTGCACTTTGACTAGCTGAGTGAGTAACTTAGACACATTCATCTCCTCTTGGAGTTTCTCTTTCCTCGTCAACAAAAATAAGTGTGTCAACCCTGTCCTACAAGACAATGTGACAGGGCTTTGTAATCACTGGCCCCTGCTGATCCCCACCTAGCCCATCTGGCAATAGAAATAACAATCTTCTTCTTCTCCTCTCCTTCCCTACACTGTGCCCACTTCATCTTTATCCTCATCATAGCTTACACTTACATAGGACAAACTATATGCTAGGACTCATTTCTGTTTTAACTCATTTAATCCTCACAACAACCCTGTGATATAAGTACTATTAACATGCTCATTTAATAGATGAAGAAATGGGAGTCCCAGAATGGTTACATAACTTACTTAAGGCCACATGGCAAAGAAGCGATACAGCTGTAAGTCAAACCTAGGTGTACGGTGTGAGTTCTATGCTCATGACCATTCTGTTATAGCCAGTGGCCCATAGGCTCAGCTGCTACAAGGTCACCTTCAGAAATTTCTATGCCTGGTATCTCTGAAGATTGAGAGTAGGTAGTATTTGGCTGATAGGATATCAGCTACCTATCAGACCATTGCTGTGTGTGGTCACCTAACCCCTCAACATGACCATTTGTCCTGCTCAGTTCCCATTCTAGTTCCTATTTCCTGCTAGGATGAAGCTTGGCCTGGGAAACCTTGCTATTTATTCTCTCTGTACCTCGCTTTCCTCATCTGTGTAATGGGGATGATAATAGTGCCTTCCACTGAGGTTAGTGAGGATTAGATGAATAAATTCATGTAAAATGTCTGGAACAGTGCCTGACACACACTAAGCGCTTAATTGTCAGCTCTTGTCATCAAGTATAGCAGGATAATGCATAGAGAATGTCCTTGGTAGGTCAAAAGCAAAAGGAATGGAAGGAACCAAGGGTTGGGAGGTAGGGCGCACAGTCCCCCTACCCTGACTTCCTAAAGAAAATGTTCAAAGTGTCAGAAAGGAATGGCAAATAGATATTAATGAGCTCAGAGTATGTGTCACAGAAATGGGTTGGAGCCTTTGAGTGTGCGGGAGATCAGCTTTGTGAATGGCGAGGCACTATCTATCACTCAGGGCTCTGCTTGCCCCAGGGGGGTGCACAGACTGCAGCATTTCCACCAAAAGAGCAAGGACGGTCTACATCTGCATCATCAGCGCCTTGGGGTTCAGCCTGTGGTGTCCTAGAGGGAAACAATGATTCAGAACCCTATAGAGGTCCCCCAAAGAGGGGTCAGGACACTGTTTGCCGGTGACAGAGAGTGTCTCTGCCCTCTGGTGCTCTTTAATTTCAACTGAGGAGGTCAGCGCATACCTAAATCACAAGCTAATCTTAAAGGTCTTTGTTAATAACTGTACAACTCAAATGGTGAAAGGTGTAAGGTTTATCTGTCTCCATCTGTCTGTGCTGAAATGAGCCTCTGTCAAAGGCAGACAGTACAGGTTCTGAAGGTCACTTCCAGCCTGGAATTCCTGGGTGGGATGAGGGCTTGCCCTGCTCTGAGGAGTGCAAGCTGACTTCTAGGTAGTCTCTCTCTCTCTCTCTCTCTGTGATGGCAGACACTTCTTTTGAATAGAAGGCAAAGCTGGCATGCTTTTCCCACTTGTATTTAACTTGCTAGAGCTTGAAAACACCACTCTGACATGTGTACAAACCATGCATGGAACAGCATGGACACCTCCGCTGGAGATCTTAATTACCTGCTAAGAACAAAAGACAGTTCTAAGATCTGGGAAGCTGCCTGTGGAAGTGGTTCATTTCTCAGAGCGGGGTGCAGGGTAAGGGGAGCCATATGGCCCAGTGGCGGAACAGCTGTCTCTTGAGAAGGAACAGTTCGAGAGTTTCCACCATCTGGGTGAATTATGAGACTTGCAATTTTCATGCGTATGTTTTGGCAGCCCACCAACGCAGCAGTCAAGGGGTGGATGATGGAGCAAGATGGAATGTCCCTGTGCTCTGTGCCCTGGCCCATTGCATGGCTATCCTTCCCCGGAAGCCATGACTCGGCAGCCACCTCCTTGCCAGGCTGCCCTGGCCAGAGCCGGCCTCTGAGGTCCTGTGGGCTGATGCCCTGTCAGCTCCTCTGGGCTCCCTACCACCTGCACTATGCAGGTGGGCTTTCTGCTTCCTCCAGAAAACATACATATCATTCATTTAACCATGGCCTCCGCTTACCTCTTTGGCAGGGCTGGGAAAATCTAGTTGAAGAGTGCTTAGTGGTTTGAGGCTGTTATATTTTCTCTGCTCTATGATCCGTGTTAGGTTAAAAGGGCCAGAGCTGCTTTTCCTTCCCACGGAAGATAACTCATCCTGGACAGGCTCCCTCTGGGAGAATTAAAGGTGATGAGGGACTTCTGATTGGCTGGAATCCTTAATATTCTTCCCCTAAAGTGGCCCTTCTCTGTCTCTAGCTCTCCAGCCGGTTGGAATGATGAATATATTCCAGGGCGTTCTCATTCCAAATGCTACCTCTTTGCCTCTGCACGTGCTGCACATCCCGGTGAGCAGGAGGAGAATGACGTGATGGGGCCTGTGGCGTGCCAGCACCGTGGCGGTGCACCCCCTCCGTCTTCTGGCAGCACTTTGTGGTGGGTGGTGTTATTCTCAGTTCACAGATGATGCAGAAGCAGAGAGGTGCTTCGGCTAGGAACTAGAAGAGAGGTTTTCAAACTGAGGTCTGTTTGACTCCAAAGGCAAGGCTCTTTCCTAGGAATGCAGACCTGGACGGAGGCAGATCTGCCAACGTACTGTTCGCCGACGGCGTGGTTCCCAGGAAAACAACCCAGGGATTTTCATGGTAAATAAATGTCCCTGGGTGATTGCCTGGTTTCCAGAAGGTTACTGCTAAACTGTGACTCCGTTACCTGAGGATGTAACATGTTAAGCTCTATGCTCTCCAGGATGGAGAAAGGCTGGGATAGGTGACAGGCGAGGGGAGACCTGGGAGGATGTTAGCAGTGCCCTCTCCCCTTAAAAACTTGATCTGAACCCAACTCTGCCCCCGCTCCTCACCACCCCATGCATCTTGTTAGGAGGGTTCCTAACTTGAGTCTCCACAGTCTGGACATAACAGTCGATCTTAGTTGGCCCAAGTCCATTGCCAGGGCATCCCAGCAGGAAGAGAGTGTGGCCTGTGGCTCCCTCACACCCTAGCTTGTGGGGTGGCACACAGCATTAAGCAACCCCCCCCCCCCCCACACACACACACACAGCCAGAAGAACAAGGCTCCTCAGAAGCCCAGGACAGGCACTGAGTGTCCTGCTGTTTTACCTACTCTTAGGTGATTACATCGTTTTCAGCCTGTTATCCTCCTTGGACCCCCTCAGGAAGGTTGCCCTGAAGGCCAACAAGACAGAGTTTAGGTCTGAATGTCTCCATGGAGCCAACACGCAGTTAGAAGGGTTTCTTTACTATTTCAGTGTCTGCCAGGAGGGACTTTGGAGAAGTCAAAATCTCCTGTCCCAAAGGAGGCTGGGGGCCTTGCCCATTAATCTGCAGCAGCAAACGGGCTGATTCCAGCCTTTAGGGGGCACTTTCTTTTGGTTCTCCTGCCCTGGAGTCAGCAAAACCTGCTCTGGGAATGGGTGAACAGATCCAAGTCCAATGGGCCTTTGGCGTTGATGCTGCTATGGCAAAGCCCATGGATCAGGGAACTTGGAAATGAGAACTTCTTTCCTGCTTGGCTTCCCACTTCTGCCATCTCCACTTCCTTCTTCTTCATGAATTTCCCTTTTCCTTGAGCAAGGCCATTCTCTTGTTCTATCCATTGAGAAGGGAGGACCAGAGGGGACGATTATATCAAATGACTTTCAGAGGCAGCTGGGAGCGGGCACCCAGTTCTTTAGCTGCCTCCCTCTTCTTTGGGTCCAGCTGAAGCCTCCTTCCAGCTGCACCTTTGTTCTCCCCACATGAGGGCTCTTATGTGCTGGAGGAAGCAGGACCATTTGGGAGATGGCTTTTCAGGTAGCTGCCCCAGCACTGCAGGCCAGACTTTTGGAGGTATGTGTTAGATTGCTCTCAGATAGTGGAAGGAGGGGAGGAGGGACCGAGGGACATGGGACATCAAGGAACTCACACACTTAGGGTTGGAGTTTTCTGATCCTCAGCGATGTCATTGGGAGAGCAAGGGCCAAAAGTGAAATGAAATGGAGTAGCTGAGGCTCAGAGCTGAATTATGAGACCGAGAACTCTTGGCATCAACTACAGTGGAAGAGGTGGGCCTGTGGATCTGGAGACATGGGGCTAGCTCCTGATTCTTCTCTACACCCAAATCAGGGAATTACACATTCTCAAGGTTAGGTGAGACGTTGCAGGCCATGGACCCTAGACGTAACCTCTTTGAATACAAATCTGTACTTCGCCCCTGAGCCATCATTTACACACTTTTTATGTGCTTATGAATATGTAAATGGGGCCTCAGAGATGGTTGTTCAGGCTCAGTTTGATTACCTTAGTTGACAGGCAACTCACCCTTTCATAAGGAAGCCCAGGTTGGCTTGGTCTGCTCTCAGTGAGACAAAGATATCCCATAACAAGTCTCTCTTTTTCACTTAACAGTTTTTTAGATATTTAATAAGCTGTGATAATAAATTACCTGTTCCTTCCCCTATTTTTTTTCCAGGCAAAGTATTATTTGATTTAGCAATTGAAAATTTAGCAATTTTCAAGCACCTGTTATGTGCCAGGCTCTGGGCTAGGTGATGGAGAGACAGGAATTTATAAAATAGACATGGTTCTTCACTTGGGAGTTCATAGCCCAAGAAGGCACCATTCCTAGACTTCTCCACCCTTCTCTTAAATAAAGGAAGGTCTGCAGGACTGGCTGGATCATGGTAGCAGTGACAACCCTGCTTTGCTCTCCATACTTCCAATAACCCCTATGTGAAGCAGGAAAGATCACTTAGCCTCCCTGAGTACCATCCTGAGGATAGCAGCATTGGTCGACCTACTCACAGGATGTAGGATCCAACATGAATTGGCTTTTACTTTGTTACACACAAATGCAAGGTGTTATTTACATCCAATCCCATGGAGGGGGTAGGAAAAAATCGTGTGTATTTTGGTAGTGTCCTTATGACAGCATGACAGTAATTATTGTACTTTTTCAGAAAGAAGGTCATTCCTTTAACGAACATTTACTGTGTGCCTGTTCAAATGACTAAAAAAATGCATTCATTTACTTTTTGTAGACAGCATGTTTTGAGTACTTATTGTACTCAGTGCTGGGGCCTGTGGGTAGATAGATGTTCAGGGGTGAACAAAAGAAATGGAGTGTCTACCCAATGAAGCTAATAGCCTAGTGAGAGGCTTTCAATAATCAGCCCCCAAATTAAGAATGACATTTTCGATGGAGACCGTGAAGGAAAAGGACATAGGGTGATGAGAGTCAATACCAGGGAGCCTTCCTTCAGATGGGAGAATAGGAAAATAGGGAAAGGATTTGGAGCTGAGAACTGAAGGATGAATAGTGAAACCTGGGGGTGGGGCGGGAGCTCCTGGCAGGGGAACTGTCTGGGTGAAGACCCAGAGGTAGGACTAAGCTTTATGCATCTAAGAAACTAGAAGATGGTAGAGAACAGAGGGCTGGGGGAGGTAGGGGGAGGGACGTGGCAGGGGATGGGAATGAGGAGGTGGATGGGGCCAGATTCCATGGGGCTCTCAAGAGTATGGAACCTCTGGCCTTGGCATCACCAGCTGGACTGGAGCCAATGCAGGCAAGAGTCTGGAGAGAGCTCAGGGGCGTGGAGGCACCACTGTTGCTATATCTAGGAGCACTCTGCCCTCAGGCTGCCAGGCCATTTGGGCTGGAGAGTGGTGGCAGCTCTGTGCACTTTTACCTCTTCCTTTTTTGGGAACAGGACTCGTGCTGTGGGGTGCTGTCCCATTGGCCTCTGACTCCCTTTCTAGATATGACTTTTCTGGGGTATTCTGGTACCTCTGTGCCCAGCTAAATGAGGGACCGAGTTCTGGCTAAGACTCTGCTATTAACTTGTGTAAACTGCCTCCTGTGAGGTGCTTGGGGTCCTCATCCATCTCTACCTGACAAATAATCCTGGCTGTGAACTACAAGTAGGGAGAAGAGCAGAAAAGCAAGAGAGATCATGGGAAACGCGGGCCTCTGCAAACTGTAAAGTGCTAGGTGATATAAAGTGACTCTGGTAATTAAGACCTGCCCTCATGTTATCTTCCATCCCCTACCCTTCTCCCTTCGCCAAGGCCACCTTTACCTAAAGTACCTGCCAGCTGTTGTTCTTATAGGCATGTGGGGAAACAAGGCAGCTGGCAGTTAAATGAGTTGCCCTACTAAGTAGTTGCCTAGCTAGTAAGTGGTGGAGTCAAAATTCGAACACAGAAACCCCATCTTTAGAGCTGACAGTCTAACCACTAGCCAGTCCTACAACACCTTGTATTTTCTGCGAAGTATTTGTTATCCTACTTGTATCCTATCTTGTTCTCTCTTGTTCTATTATGGTAAGGAATGTATCATCATCCTCATTTTCCAGATGAAAAAACTAGGGCTCTGAAAAGCCTTCATCCAAGGTCACATAGCCGTGTCTCATGACTCTGGATTGGGTGATCTTGCCTTCCTAGAGGCCTTAGTCTGGGCCTGGAGGAAGGTGGAGCAGGGCCCTGGGGCTGTGTTTGCAAGTGGGTGTGTAGGGAGCCACAGAAGCAAGCAGGCTGCCGCCCTGACTGCTGCCTTCCAAAGCCTCCTTGGACTCCATGGCAACCCACATGCCACACTCTGGGTCCGATCTTGTTTCTTGTTATTTTGGTAAAATATTTTGTTGAGAGCATGACTTTTGTGCCCCCTGTAGGTGCTCTGGGACAGAAGATAGAAGAAATGTTATTTGTGTTTAAAAGCTCAATTATTTGTCACTTTCTATATTTTTCTGCCCCCAGGGGAAAACAAATGTCCTGCCTTTTTAGGCTTTCTGGTTTCTGAAAGCACATGTCCTCAGGCACTGGAGGAGGCAACAGTGCTGTGGGCTCTCTCCCGGCCAGTTGGTCCCTTGTGAGATACGGGCTTTGGATCCCCATCCCAGCACAGCTCCCTGCCTGGACCTTGCAGCAAAGCCTGTGTTATGGTCCTCAGAGACCAGCAAGTGTCCCCCTGGCCACTGTGGAATGCCAGGCTCTGGGCTTTGTCTATGTACCAGAAGCAACATCAGACAGGGGTCTCTGCCCTCTAATATCTGATATACCAGCCGGTAAGATGAGCCCCTACTTGTGAGGCAATAATTAATCATGCCAGTTGCCCTAGGAGGCAGGCCAAGAGAATGCTGCAGGTCATGAGAGAGGCCGTGTCCAGTGCCAGAGGCCAGATCTGAATTCTCCACCAGCTCAGGTGTGGGTGAACTTGAGCAAGTGCCTTCAAGTCTTTGAGCCTCATTGTCCCCATCTGTGAAGTGGGTCTAATGACCTGTCTTGCCTACCTTTTGGGAATATTGGGAAAGCAAATGAATGACAAACATGAATATGCTTTAGAAATTATAAAGTGCCAGATGAATAGTAACTATTATGTGTTTGGGAAATTCAGAGGCAGCAATTGGGTTTTGTCTTTCTTCAATTCCTCCTTCCCTCCCTCTTTTTCTCCATCCTTTGCTTCCTTCATTTCTGCAAATACCTGCCAAATTTCTTCCCTTCGTAAATAGTATGTATGCTGGGTGGCAGGTCAGGGTTGCGAGACAGAGCAGGACACACACAGATAAAGGTCCACCTTTTAAGGGGTTTGAGATAGTTAGAAGCCAGGTGTCAGCAGAACTGTGATACAAAGTAGAGTGTGCCACCTCCCTGCCAGCTGGGGTTCCCGGCAGGATGCATCAAGAGCGGGGGCATGGGCTGGGCCTTAAGGAAAGGTGAGAAGGTGGATGGGCAGCAAGAGAGGAAGGATCCTCCCACATTCCAAGAGGATGTTTGCTGCACTGTGGAGTGCAGAGAGGAAGGGGTTCAGGGACCTGAAGAAGGTGACCACATGTCATCACACTGCTGGCTTGGCTGGAATGCAGTGTCCTCTCAACAGTTAATGCTGACCAATCTGGGGTCCCATTAGCTTCCTTCCCTTCGGGCTCTCCTGGGGCCCAAAATGACAGAACCAGCCTGGCACGTGCTGCAGCCTCTGCTCCCATCCTCCTCCTCCCTCCTTTGGTCCCAACCCATCCCCTGGAAAACTAGCAGCACTGAGATGGAAGGGAGAAGGAAGCTTGTGTCTAACGAGCCTGGGCCTGAGGAGATGCTTAGAGCAGGGCCATGAATTAATTAATTAATTAAGACAAAGTGGAGAAAAGGAAAGTGAAGGAGTAAATGAGAGGTGTGGGCGAGAAGGAAGAAAACGTAGGAAGGAGGCAAGGAGAAAGAAGGGGACAAAAGAAGGGGGCCATCTTACAAGATTAGGTTGATGACAGTTGGAATGAGGGAGAACAAGGGTCTATTTTGAAAAAACAAAAACCAAAACCCAATATTCCTCTCAGAGTGATACAGGAGTAAACGTCACCTCAGGGAATCTGTGTGGTTGTGTTTTACGGGGCCTCGAGGTGCTGTGCTGAGACCAGCGGCAAGTTGGTGCAGCCTCCGCTCTTACTCTGCCGGCCTCACCCTTCTCCCAGGCCCTGCGGTGACCCTGGGGACCTGCTGTTGGTCTGGGCTGGCCTGGGCCAGGGGAGACTCCTCCGGCCCTCACTCAACAGCAGAATGGACCTTCTGGCAGTGGCTAAGTTTTGGTTCCATGATTCAAATAAATGTTCCTCACAACTTATCAATCCTGAGCCTTGTTCCCATAGGGCCCCACTGTGATAACAGTTACTCTAGCATGAGATTAATAAGTTTGACACTAATGTGTTTCCTCTCGCAGTGGATTCTTCTGTATGTTAAGAGAGTCCTTGGGCAGAGTGTGCCTTATTTTTTGTAGTTTTACTGGTATTTATTTTCTGCACAGTTAACATGTTGCCTTGGTTTAATATATAGCAGTTATAAAAGAAATATAATAAAAAGCATTTCCCCCAGTTTTCCCTTCTTGAGGAAAACAATGTTACTAGTTTTTGTGCATCTCTCCAGATATATTTTATGAATATAAAAGGAAACATGTTTATGCATTCTTTATACTTTTTCTTTTAGTTTTATCGAGATATAATTGACATACTGTACTGTATAAGTTTAAGGAGTACAGGGTGACTTGACTTACATATGTTGTAAAATGATTACCAATAAGTTAACATCCCTCATCTCATATAGATACAAAAAGAAATTTTTTTGTGATGAGAAATTGTAAGACTTACTGTCTCAGCTTTCAAATATACCATACGGCAGTGTTAATGACAGTCGTCATGTTGTATATCGCATCCCTAGTACTCATTTATCTTACAACTGGACATTTGTATCTTTTGACCAACTTCCTCCATAACCACATATCTGCTCTCTTTTTCTAGGAGTTTGGTTCCTTTTTTTTAGATTGCACATACAAGTGAGATTATAAGGTATTTGTCTTTCTCTGTGTGACTTATTTCACTTAGCACAATGCCCTCAAGGTCCATCCATGTTGTAGCAAATGGCAGGATTTCCGTCTTCATAAGTCTGAATAGTATTCTATTGTATATACAGATAGTCCCCAACTTAATGATGGTTTGACTTACGATTTTTCAACTTTATGATGTTGTGAAAGTAATACACATTAAATAGAAACTGTACTTTGAATTTCAAATTTTGATTTTTATCCCAGGCTAGTGATGTGTAGTAAGATACTCTCTTATGATCCTGGACAGCGGAAGTGAGCCACAGCTTCCAGTCAGCCATGTGATCTTGAGGGTAAACAACTGACAGTCTACAGTATACTGTGTTGCGAGTGTTGTTGTTGTTGTTTTATTTATTCAGTTTTTTCGAATATTGTGTTTTGAGCACGTTTTAGGTAGGCTAGGCTAAGCTGTGATATTTGGTAGGTTATGTTTTTCGACTTACTATATTTTCATTTTATGATGGATTTATTGGGATGTAGCCCCATTGTAAGTCAAGAGGCATCTCTATATACCACATTTTCTTTATTCATTCATCTGCTGATGAACCCTTAGGTTGTTTCCATGTCTTCCCTACACGTTTAAATTTTACACCAATGGCAGCATATTCTAAACTCTGTTCTGCCTTTTACTTTTTTCACTTCAGCCATAGCTTTGTGTACATAAAGAGCCTTCTGATTTCTTTTCATGGCTGCATAGTATTCCATGGTGTGGCTGTGCCATAATTATTTACCTTTTCCCTTGTGGATGGACATTTAGGTTTTTTCCAAGCTTATGTTATCATAGACAGTGCTGCAGTAAATGACCCTCCATGTTTGTCATTTTCTCAAGCAAGTATATTGAAGTTTGCTATTTCCTAAACACACAGACAGGCCTATGGGTGAAATGTTTAGGAGAGGATGGAGTGTTTTCCCATTCTCGTCTCACTTGTTTCTCTGCATAGCTGGAGGGCTGTGCTAGAGCAGGGAAGGGGAGCAGGGAGGAAACAGGAGGCAGGGCCGTCCCGCAGAGTAAGCCTCAGGATATCCGTATGATTGTGGGACAGGACGCCAGGGCCAGATGATGGCATGTTCTTTGCCCTGGAACAGTAAGAGGCAGGTGACCCTGCGCTGACCGCTGGAGTCAGAAAAGAGCTGGTTGGGACTGCATTTCCAAGACCTCTGTCTGCCTAAGTGAGGTGTTTCGTGACACCCACTGGGGTTTCCGCCTCCACTAAGAAGCCTTCCCTGCTCACCCAGCGCTTCTGCCAACATCACTCCTTTATCAGGCTGCTCTGCAGGCGTAGGTCTGCTAGAGAGGCTGAACGTACAAGTAGGTAGGAGCATCAGCTCTAGGCCTGCAGAGCACTAGGCTTGAATCCTGATTTGCCACTTAGCAGCTGTGGGACAGGTGTTGGTGATTTTAAAAGTAAAAAGGTTATTTAAAAATAGTCTTTCCCCCTGATTGCTAAGGCATTACATGTTCAAATAGAGTTATTTGAAATGCAAGGAAACACTTTGGGCTTGACCCTAGGTCAGGGATGGTTTGGGTCAGGAGGACGGAAATCTTCTTTAAACTCTAGTCAGAGGGGAACTGCAAATTCCCCACTCATAGAGCATCAAACTGTCGAGGCTCTGAGAGTTTGTCTGTCCTGCCACCACCTGTGTTGTTCAGGCGGAAGGCGTGAGTGGTCCACATGGCGAATGAACCATAGAGCTAGGGCAGAGTCAGAGGCCTCCAGACTCTGAGGCCAGGGAGTTAAAGGGTCTTTTTGAAGAAGAGAAGAAGTATTAAGTTCCTAAGAGGGCAGGAAATTCCTAAACGCAACTCAGCAAGCAATAAACATAGCCTAGGCTGTCGAGGGATGTGATTGTGATGAGGACTAATTCATAAAAGCACAAAGTCCCATTCGTGGGAGTCAAGGGAATTTAGGGGTCCCTAGGCTGGAAAAAGATCCTAACAGGAAGGCAGGAGCAGGATGGGAGGGGCAGCAGACAGTGACCTTCACAGCCGCCTTTCCCTTCCACTGCATTATTTTTATTAAAGCCCTAAATCAGTGGTGCTAAGTAGCTCCTGATTTAGCTTTTCAATAGCAATGAGATTTAAAACCAGCGGGGACGGGGATGTGGGCTGCCCCCACTGGGACGTGCAGCAGTGACACTCATAAAACTGGGATGGGCTTCATTGTGCTGGTTGGTGGCGGCAGCCTGGCAACAGTACGCAAGACAAAAGACTAACTTCTCCTCTGACAGCCACCATCGGTCCCAGCCACACCTTGCTTAGAAGTGTGTGCTCCTGTTACTATGTCTCTTATCTGCTTCAGTCCCAGTAGAGAAAAGCTTGTCATATGGAATTGGGACGAGATTTGGGCTGGGGAGCAGGAAAGGACAGACTCAGCGCCAATGCAGGCAAATTCCGAGGAGGCGGATTTCAGCTCAGTGAAGCAAAAAGCTTCCTAGTAATCAGATTTGTTCATAAATGAAAGGGGATTCATTCATACATTCACCAGATGTTTATTAAGCCTCTACTCTGTGCCAGCGCTGTGCTGAGCCCTGAGGATTCGATGGTGAGAGACAGCATCCTTTTTTCAGAGGCCACTGGTCAGGTATTGAAGATAGTCAGACAAGCAAAATAGGGGTATGTGACTTGTGCTTTGACGGGGAAGGGTGGGTCCTATAGGAGCATGGATCAGGAGCACCTAACCTATTGAGGGTAGCTAGGGATGGCTTCCAAAAGTAGGCAACATTTAAAGTGAGACCTGAGAGATGAATTAGCTAGGCAACAAGGAGGCCGAAGAGCGTCTTTGGGAGGAAAGACAGCACATGCAAAGACCCAGAGGTTAAGGAGAGTTTTTCTCACTTAAGGATGTGGTGCAATTAAATGAGGCTGGAACAAAGTGACTTCGTTCCCTGCTAGGAGAGGCATCTCAGTAGAAATTTGGCACAGGATGTAGGAGAGGGGCTCTAAGCACTGGATGAAGTGGTGGAAGCAAGGACTCTAATTACCTGGCCCCTTCTGCTTAAGACATTGGTTATGAGAGCCTGCTGAAGTCCTGGAATTCCACATGTTTAAGAGTCATGTGTGGGCTGCCTCATCCCAAACCAACCATGATAGTAAGAGTTGAGATTTATGAGGTCCTTGCTAAGAGTCCACTCTGCCAACCATTTCAGGCATTATCTTACTTAGCCTCACACAACAACCTTTTATTATTTATTTAGGTAATGCTATTTACCAGTTTTACAGATGGAGAGCCTGAGGCTTCATGATATTGGGTCATTTTAATTGAGCCAAGACCACACAGCTAGCTAAGTGGAAGGACCAGGACTTAAACCCAAGTCTGTCCAACCTGAAGCCCACGTGATTAACCACATTCCTCTGCCTGGGGCCTCCCCGATGGAGGGCCGGCGGTGGGCATCATTTGTTCTTTGGCCCATCCTTCCTGCACCCCTTCCTTAGAGACTGTCACACGTGGCTATGAGAAAAGGCCAGCTCTTTCCTTAGGGAAGGCAAATTGCAAGGCAAAATCAGGGGACTGGATTTTAAATCAGAGCATTAAAAAAATGCTCGACAGGCCTCAATGTTTGCTTTCCTTGAAGGTGGTGAGGATCAATTTCCCAAAGAAAAAAATCAATCAGCTGGAATGTGTCTTTCTGGAGAAAGTCTTGCATCTGTCAAACAGGGAAAAAAAGGCCCAGAAAAAGATTTTCTTGGGTCGTGTGCTGGGGGTTGCTGACTCAGGCTGTATGCGCCAACATCATTAACAAGTTGAAAAGCTGTTGCTCCTTGAAGGAATGCAGGATTGGTGGTTTGAACAACTCAGCTGGGAAAATCCTTTATAAAGCAAGGAAGGCCAAGGGTACCAGGAGCATCCACAGGCAGATCTGGGGCTCACAGCATCCATCAGGAGAATTGACTGCAATACCGGTCTCTTATCAGGCCCAGTGGTTGGATGTGATTGTTTTATGGGGGAAACCAATAGGGATGCCTGACAAGTTACAATTTTAATTGATAAACAATTGCTAATAGTTAAGCCATGTTGAGGTGAGCTATGAGAAGCAGACTAATATCTTGGGGTGATTGGTAGAGATACAGGAGAGGACCCCAGGGGAGTCTATGATCTGACACTAGCATTTGATGCTAAATTGCCCCTGAGGCTTCAAGCTGAACTGGAGAGGCTCAAACCCCAGACTGGAATCCTTCTTGGGTTTTGCTGGAACGGTCCTTGCCTATTAACTGGGGAGTTGCTGGAATTTTTCTAAAGAGCATTTTACTGTCCCACCGTGGCAGAATTGGGGACTCGAACTTGGGTCTTTGCATTACCCTGGTATCTTAGCTGAATTTATGTGTTCAGCCCAATCAGTCTGGCATGGCCCATGTAAGAGAGAGTTAGGCCTCTGGGTGAAGGGAAAGGAGAAAAAGCTCCTTTGCAGATTCAGATACTTATTCATTTGTTGTATATTTATTGAACAGCTGCCATGTGCCAAGTGTTGTGCTGGAACATAAGGATGAACTACAGAGGCCCATTCTTTGCTTTCATGGAGCTGACAAGAAACAAATAAGTGGCACAGGGAAGTCAGTACGTGGACTGTGGGAGCAATGCAGTCAGGGAAGGCTTCCTGGAAGATGTGGCACCTAAGTTAATGTGAACGATAAGCAGAAGTGGTGAGAGAGCTGGAGAGCTGGGTTGTGGATGGAATTCCAGGCTGTATGAAGGCCCAGGGAAAGGAGGGTTGGGGCACATTCAGAATCAGAAGGCGTTCCATGTCCCAAAGAGGAGACGGCAGGAGGGAGCACCCACGCTGGAGAAGTGAGAGGGCTGAAAGAGGGGAGGTAAAGAAAGTTTTCTTCCTGCAGAAAACCCTAAGAGGCAAAATTTCAATGGTCTTTGGAGACGGGAAGGCTGATACAGTATCTAGCACATGGTAGGTACTCAGTAAATGTATCATGAATAGATGTCAAGTTTAGCATCACCTGCTCTGTGATGCTCTTCCTCTGTCCGCCAAGATACACCAGAATTGCCTACCTTCTTCTGGGGCCCATCCTGTATTCTGAACTAGCTGTGATTTCAGCACCAGGAACATTTTAGTGCCCTTACTCACTCGTTCACTCACCCATTTACCTTCCTACTGGCCTACCCACCTGCCCACAGAGCCACTCAGGTGATCACTCCCTTTCTCACTATCACATTGTGAAAGCAGGAGCTGTGGCGTGCTTATGGTATTCCTAGCACCTAGCACAGTGCCTGGCACATCGTAGGCGCTTAATAAATATTTTTGGAGTGACTGCTCAGAGGCAGGAGGATGGAAGAGATGGTCTTGAAAAAAAAATAATAACTAGGTTCCCATGTGCCAGGCACTGTTCTAAGCAGTTCACATGTATCGATGATTTAACTTAGCAACCAACTTACGAGCTAGAGAACCATTGCCCCCATTTTAAAGATGATGAAACTAAGGCCCAGAGAAGTAAAGTAACTTGCCTGAGGTTACACTACTAGAAAGTGGCAGAACCAACACTTGAATCCAAACATCCTGGCTCCCAAGTCCATTCTCTGATCTCCCACAATCCTGGCCCATGGGCATCAGAGTGCAGCCCTCGTCCCTCTATATACAACTCTCTGAGGGGTTACCCCAGGCTCCTAGAGGGCAGAGTGGCTCTTTGGGGGGAAAAGAGTTAAAAGCAGATAGGTGGAGTATTCACTCTCTGGGAATTCCAAGGGTAGGGCAGGGCGAAGCAAGGCAAGGCAAGGCCTGGCCATTTCTGCATTTTGGACTCCTCCCCATACCCCCTATCCAGGGAGCCCAGCACACAGGATGTGCTGGATGAACACTTCAGAGTGGATGCATTTGTGGGTGGGTATTTGCATGAGTAAGCAGAAGGCGCACAGAAGCAGAAAGGACCTAGGCCGCAGGACCCCACCCCAGCCCAAGTTCACGTTCTCCCCACCCCTCCACCTCCAGAAGTACAACCAATGGTTCTCCACGAGAGAAAGGGCCTGGCAGCCAGGCTGCGGCTTCCTTTCTTTCCATGCTCCTCTTAGAAACGGAGGGGAAAAGGCATATGCATTACCCTGGATAACTTATAATTCACCAATTAGCCGAATCTGGATTGTCTCTTCTTCCCTGCCCCCGCCCCCATACCTTCAGTATTCCCAGTGAATAAGGACTCCCTTTCAGATCTAACTCATGCTATTCTCTCATCCCTCAAGCTGAAGTGAGCCTTGTGGGTCATCCTGGGTGGAATGCATTCAAGGGAACCCTGGCCCTGGGAAGAGGAATATTAGTAACAATAGTGTAAAAAAACAACTAGTGACAATTATAACTAACCTCTGGTTCTAGGTGCTTTGCTTGAGTGAACTTATTTATTCTTGCCAATAACTTTCTAAGTCCAGAGCCATTTTATAGATGAAGAGACTGAGGACAAGACAGGTTGCTCAAGGACAGTGAAGCTAATAAGTGACAGAATAGGGACCCAGGCTTTTAGATAATGCTAGCTGGCCAAGGCATAAAACTCAGCAAGGTACCACTGAACTACAATGAGTGACTATGGGCCAGCTTAGCAGGTAGGGTGGGGATGGGGCGGACCCCTGATTACCAGTCCCAGAGCCCTTTGTGAGCTTCCCCAGGACCCCCATTGGGTAAAAGGGAGACCTGCAGGTCCGCAGGCCACAGACTAGGAAAGTGTTTGGCTCTTAATGTCCTTCCATCTTATCAGCCCTGCAGGTGAAATGCTTTTTTTTTTTTTTTTTTTTAAATTGACTATTCATGTGTTGGAGCCAGATGTGACTGAAGCAATTGAAAGCCAACTAACTCTAGATGTGCTGGGAGTGGGGGCCAGCCCTCGTGTCTCTTTCTGGCTGTGGAGGGGATTCAGGGCTGACAATTATAAAGGAATGAATGATACACATCTGATGAATTGTTTTAGAATTCCCCTTGGTAACTCTCTGACACAGACACATACACCCACATACCCACCACATTCGGTGTGACCTTGGGCTTGGCAGAATCGCTTATGCTAAGTGTGTCACTTTGAATTGGCACTTGGGTCCACTTGGATATAGGTCATTTTATTTCCAAGCAGAATCAAACGACAGCCTGATCTGAGCCTCCTGCCAAGAATGCTAATGGAGGACCGATCAATGTGCTTTGGCATTCTGGGGAAACTGGGTTCAGGGGAGGCTCCAGAGCCATATGCTGTAGAATTCAGGGAGGCTATACCTTCTTTCCCTGGCTTCCAAGCTTGCTTTTGTCCTAGCTGGGTATCGGGCTAGTTGGCCAGAGAGCATGGAAGTTGTCTTTATTTATCTTGACCTTTTCATGTAATTTTTATAGTTCCATTAACAAGTAAGACCATTTGCAAACTGCCGGGCAAAATATATTACCATGAACACCTCAGGGACTTGTGGGTCGTCTTGGGTGGAATGCTAATAGGATTGATGATTAATTTACAGGGCTTACCATGAACGAAGGACAGCAGACTGGGTACCTCAGTCAGGCAAGGGCCAGTGTTGTCTTAACAGTGTGCAGAGGAGACCCCAGGTCTGACCTGACCCCTTTGCTCAATGCCAAGATCCCCATAGTGGGTCCTGGGCTGCTGATGCAGGCTCACCCCTCGCGCAAGGACTGACGCTCTGGCCTTGCATTTGTACCTCAGCACACTTTTGTTTCCATGTCAAGCTCTGTGCCGGCATTTGCAGAAAGGATTCTTCTCAAAATTGGCTCGAATTGGTGAGCCAAAAAAGTCAATCATTGCTGCAGTGGAGCCCTAGACTCCCAGAATTGGAGGGAACATTTGGATCGTGTCATCCAACCCCTTCATTTCACAGGCAGATAAACTGAGACCTGGAAGAGGTGACAAGTCAGTGACAGATCTGGCACTGGAACTTATCTCAGCCTGTGGTCCAGGTAGTGGTGAAGCATGTGGTTAAGAGCAGGCCTTTTAGCATCACAGAGATGTGGGTTTTAATTCTCGGCTTGGCCACTGCGTCAGTTAGGATCCTGGCAAGAAACAGATGGCGTGGTAACTGAGGAGAGATTAATAAAACAGTTATTTATAAGGGCATGGGAGGGGTAAGGGGGACCAATAAGAGATGCTGCAGTATTTGGGACTAGCACCCAAGGAGAACCACTCTACTCCTCGGCCAAAAGGCCTTCCTCTCCCCCTCCACCACCTTGAGTCGGGGGGAGGAGACCATTGCTACCAACCCATGCCCCAGCCTCTGGTATTTGCCATTGGCCGAACACATCCAGAGCCAGAGGGCAAGAAAGTCTGATAGAACAGTCCATGGAAGTCTACCTCTCAGGGCACAGACAAGGGTGGAGAAGGGTAGGGAGAGATCGGAGGGTGCAAATGGAGAAAATCCAGCACATACATTCTAAAGGGGTAAAAACTGGTTCTTAGTCTGTTTATACATAAAGCACAGATATACAAACAGTATATACACAGATATACAGTGTATCTGTGGCAGGTAGCAGAATTTCATGGGAGAGGAAGTGATTAACAACAAAAAAATATTTTAAATGGCTCCTAGTGGGGGGGGGCAGTCATAAAAATGAGATTCCTCACTGTAAGTGGAGTAGTAATAATACCTGCCTCAAGGACATAATGGGGCAATGGATACTTAGTCCTGAGCAAAGAGAAAGAACATCATTTGGTCTCTTTTTCGAGCACCACAGTTACTGTTATCTATTGGGAAAGACACTCACTTGTGACACAAGTGGTCATTAAATCATCCATATTCCTTGTCCCTAGCACCCACCACCACCAGCACCACCACCAGGGCAGGGGGAAAGGACTGAAATAAAGTGCCAAGTGAGCATTTGTTGCTGCTGAAGGTTATGCCCCAGCTTGACAGCTTCTGTCCCTTCAGGTGTGGACCCAGAGGACTACTTTAGAAAGGAGGCCAGCATCACTGGGGATTTTCTAAGCACCTTTTGGGCATTGTTTAACCATCTGGTCTACTGGGGAGTGAGTAAATGACAGAAGAAGAGGAGAAGAGATCCTAGAAGTCCCATAGTCTAATTTTTCACTGTACCAGGAAAGCTCTAGAGCAGGAGGGCCCACACCCTCCTTACAACATCAGATAGTAAATATTTTAGGCTTTGCTGACCAGCAGTCTCTGTAGCAACAAATTGGCTTTGTTCTTGTAGTGCAAAAGCAGCCATGGACACTATGTAAATGGATGGGCCTGGCTGTGCTCCAACAAAACTTTATTTATAGAAATGGGCAGCCAGCAGGATTTAGCCTGAGAGTCATTGTTTGCCTGCCGACCCCTGCCCTCCAGCATTTGTGTAGGTCCTTTGTGCTCCGCTAGAATGTTCCCAGCAATGAGTTGCTCCCCACATACAGAAACAGCCCTTTGAACTGCTGAACTCATTCAGGTGTTAGAAAGTCTTGCCTGTTTAGACTGAAATCTGCCCCCTTGTCGAGTACGCTCCTAGGTCCGTCCCTATGCTGTGTTGGACAGAGTGGCTCCTACTTCTCTTTAGCAGCCTTTCAGCTGACTGTGACTCACTCTCAACTAATACTTCCTTTTTCAGGCTACACAGCCTTCCCCTGCAAGTCCAACCTTCACATAACCCTCACAGGTCACAGTCTACATCCTTTGTATCCTGATCCTTCTCGCTTAGCTTTTCAATATTCCTCGCAAAGCACAGGTACTCAGAAGAGTCACCAACAGCTGCTCATGGAATGTCTATAAGGCATGGCTCATGAGGTGATATGAGGATGTTGAAGATTCTGGATTTACCCTCAAGGAACTCATAGTCTCATTGGAGAGACCACGTGAACCCACTCTAAAGAGGGAAGTGGCAGGAGACCAAGTGTACCCCCAATGGGCCACTCCCTCCAGAGTACCATGGGATTCAGAGGAAGAAGAGGCTTCTGTAGGCTGGGCCAGGCAGGGGGAACTTTGTGCGGGTAGTGGGGTTCTGGTGGGGAAATATTTCACCTTCTATAAATGTGCAAATTTAGGGTGGCTGAGCCCTCCTGGCTTCTTGGTGGAGCTGGGTGACGGAGTCTCTGCCTGGCCTTGGTGACCCAGGACTGGGAACCTAGTGGGACCATTTCAAGTTTCCAGGTGCTTTAAGGTGATATGGTGGAGACAGGGCAGCCCTAGAAGCATCAAGAGAGTCAGCAGTGGAAGGACCCCAAAGGGTGATGTGCTCAAATGCCCTGTCAAGAGAGAGAGAAATAATAGCATCTCATGCTTGTTGAGCTCTTGCTGTGTGCCAAGCACTGGTCTAAGCACTTTAAATGTATTTCATTAAATCTTTGCAACAACCCATGCAGTAGGTACAGTCACATGTCGCTTAACAATGGGGACATGTTTTGAGAAATGCAGTTAGGTGATTTTGTTGTTGTGTAGCCATCATAGAGGGTACTTACAAACATACATGGTGTAGCCTACTGCACACCTTGGCTCTATGATATGATCTATTGCTCCTAGGCTAGAAGCCTGTATAGCATGTTACTGTACTGAATGCTATAGGCAATTATAATATGATGGTATTTGTGTATCTAAACATAGAAAAAGTGCAGTAAAAATACAGTATAAGAGATAAAAAATGGTACGCCTGTGTGGGGCACTTACCAGGAATGGATCTCGCAGGACTGGAAGTTGCTCTGGGTGAGTCAGAGAGTGGTGACTGGACGTGAAAGACCAGGGCACGACTGCACGCTACTGCGGACTTCATAAACACTGCACACTTAGGCTACACTGAATTTATTAAAAAGTTTTTCCTTCAATAATAAATTAACCTTAGTTTTCTATAACTTTTTTACTTTATAAACTTTAGTTTTTTTTAACATTTCAACTCTTTTGTAATAACATTTAGCTTAAAACACAAACACTTTGTACAACTGTACAAATATTTCCTGTCTTTACATCCTTATTCTGTAAGCTTTTTTCTACTTTAAAAATTTTTAACTTTTTTTTTAAACTTTTTTGTTAAAAACTACGGCACAAACACAGACATCAGCCTGGGCCTACACAGGATCAGGCTCATCGGTATTACTGTCTTCCACCTCCACATCTTGTCCCGCTGGATGGTCTTCAGGTGCAGTAACTTGCACAGAGCTGTCATCTCCTATGATAACAATGCCTTCTTCTGGAACACCTCCTGAAGGACTCGCCTCAGGCTTTTCTGAAGAGGTGTCACTGTTTTCAGAAATATGTCCATGGTGGTTTGCATGGTTTTTTTCCCCCAGAGATTTGCTTATAAGCAGATAATGTACCATGAATATTTTTCTCTATTGATGAAAATCTTTCAGTGTTGCAGACCATGTTTTCAAAATTTTTAAGGAGCTTGTCGAAGTTGGCAAAAGCTTCTGCTAAATGCTTCTCTGTATAATCTTATGGGGCCACTGTCATATGTGTAGTCTGTTATTGACTGAAACGTCATTATGTGGTGTACGACTGTACTATTTTCCCTATTATACAGATGAAGAAACTAAGACATGGGAGGTTAAATACTTATTTATTGTCTTGTAATCATAATTGTAACTGGCGGATATGGAATTTAAACTTAGGCCATCACATTATCTACCACCCTGGCGGCTTCTTCAGGGGTGAAGGTGGGGCTGCCTTTCAGCATACCGTTCCCAAACAGGGTTCTGTCATTAGGTCTCTTTAGCCTACCCCATATGTCCAGGACCTCAGTGCAAGGTGAGAGTGTGGGAGGTGGCCTGCGTGTGAAAGATAAGAGGGCTCAGGCACTGAGAGGGCAGTGGTCCAAATTTCTCAGCGGGTCAGGGAAAGGGCCTGGCCCTCAGTCACACAGCCTGTCAGCCCGCCTCTGATTCCCTGTCCACCACAGCAGATGGGTATGCAGCAGCAGAAGGAGGGACTCAACAAAATGCCCCTGTTTAAAGGTACAAGAGCCAGAGAAGAGGGAGGCCAGGGTGGCAGAACCCTAACTCAGCCCTTCCTAAGCATTTGGCTCTCATGGGGGCCTGGGGTCAGAAAGAACTTAAGGGACCTGCATGTTTTAGGAGCGGTCGCTGTGTAAATCCCAGCCCTCTGTGGAGGCGCTGTCTGCTGCAGGGCTACGCTTGGCTCCTGAAGTAGGAGTCAGCCACCCCAGCCCCAGGGAGGGCCGTGGGTTTCACCTCCAGCCCTCCTCGGGAGACTCTCCCTGCAGCACCCCCGTCCCCTCCCCACCAGGTACACAAACACACAGTGGCCCAATTGCCAAATATGGCTATGTGAGCCTCGGGTATTTGCTATCAATATTTCATGCCTCAAACAACACTGTCTAAACAATACCTATGAAATATGAATGGATTGAGGTTTTGACAAGCAAACAGCCCAGGCATAATACCAGGGCAGTGAGGAGGGGAGGGGGATAATGAGGTCTGGAGGGACCACAGGGACAGCAACCACATCCCTGGAGTTAGGCCCAGGGTTTGTGGGTCAGGTCATGGGGAGCCAGTATGCTGGATACAGGGCCGAGCTGGGGTCCCTGGGACTTTGGGGCGGGACCAAGGGAAAAGACAGGGTGGAACTTTCTCGGAGCACCTAGAGGCCCCTCCATTCCCCAGCTAAGGAGAGGGTGCAGGAGGTAGGCCAGTCATCAGGTGTCTAGGGTCAGAAAGGCCAGAGAGAGGCAAGGGTTGGTAGGGCCCTGGTAGGCTTTGTCCTCCCCCCACTCCTCTCTCGAGCTGCTCCAAGCCCCCTGCCCAGCTCCACCCTGTAGGGCAGTCAGTGTGTTAAAGCAGCTCCTGTGGCCTCTCTCTCCAGCTCTCACACTCCTGGGAAGTCAAGTACAGCAGCCCTATTCTATTTCCTCTGGACTCGCTCCTCCAACCCCTAAGCCATCTGGGCAGGAGAGGACGTCTGACCTGGGTGACATGAAGGTCCCATGGTCTTGGGCACCTCTCATCTTCCTCTACTTCCAAAGGCTTCTGTCTTCAGGAGCCTCATCCCCAAACTCCTCGCTGATCAAGACACCACACAATGTCCATGAGGTCCAGGACACATGGGCCTCAGTTTGTTCATGTAATAAAATGAAGGGGTTAAACACGATTTTCTCTGAGGTCTCTTCCAGCCCTAACACTCAGCGAGTTCATGGGTCACTGCCCTCTCCACTGCTGGCAGAATCCCCGGAGATCAAGGTACCGCTCTCTGAGGGCAGAAAACAGGTGAAGGTGTGAGCTAATCTGACAGGCTGATGGGAAAGGTCTGCTGAAAGGTGGATGGGCCCAGCTGAAGAGCATGCTGGGACTTCAGCCTATGGGGGTGAGATGGAAGAAAGAGGGAGCAGCTGAGGCCAGGGCTGGGCGCTGGCAGGGTCCTGCTGTCCGGTGTTTATTGGGAACATTTGTTTGGAAAGTCTAATAGGAGCAGGGGAGCCAGGGCAGCAGGGGTGACTGGCTGGGGTCTTGTTAGTAGCCTGGTAAGCAGCTCATGGTGGTTCTGAGTAGAGCTGATTACTGGAGTTAGGGTCCAGTGGGTTAGCTGGTAGGTCCTGGATACTTCCTAGAGCTCCAAGTGAAGGGTTGTAGAAGTGTTCGGCATAAACTAGAACTCTCCCTGAAAGGCACTTATTCAAATGAATAGGACTCAGGTGCCAGTGCTCCCTCCAGACACACCACATCGTAGGCTTGCAGAGAATGGGCTGACCTCACACCACCCACCAGTGGGGCATCTGAAATGGCTCTTCCGGGTCTACCTTGTCTGGGATCTGGCCAAAGTTAAAGCAACAGCTTCAGGTCAGCACCTGTGTTTGGGAGGGGCCAGAAGACCCTCCACCTACCATAAAATGGACTTTGTTGTCTGACCCGATAGTGCTCTCGCAGTGGGCATTCAGGCTAGGCTGTGGATGTGGAAGCAGGGTGGGTGTTCGGAGGTCATTGGCAGCTCTCACCATTAGGAGCCACCTGCTGCCCCAGGCCAGTGCCAGGCAGATAGAATGGCTCTAGCTGCTTGTCAGAAGAAAGCACTTCATCTAGCTCCCCACTAAGAAGCAGGGTCGATGATAGCTGCTGATTTCCCAAGCTTACAAAATTGGCAAGAGTAGCAATGGCGTTCTTCTCTAATCCTTCACTGATGGATTAGATGGTGGGGCAGATCTCTGAGGAACAAAGATGACCTTGAGAAGATGTGGATGTCAGACGAAGAGAATCATAATTTTCCTTTCTTAAACTACTGCCAATAAGCCCTTTCCATGCTGGAGCAAGTTGATGGGAACTTTGCTGCTGTTGCCTCCCAATTCAGGAGGCTGTAGCATTTGACTGCGTGATAAGAAATTGCCAGGCATTTCTAATTACAATTATCATCATCGTGGATGTCTCTCTTAATTACTTTCTTATAATTAGCTGTTGCCTTTTCCTCAGCATTTGTGTACTTTGCAGATTTGCTGACATTTGAGAACCCCAGAATAGGGACATTTGGGGAGGAGGGCAGAAAGGTGGGGGAAAGGGGAGAGGAACCTGTTCTTTTCAGGGAACTGGACAAATTTCAGGGCCTTTGCAGAAAGAAATTGGAGAAAGCAAATGATGGACATGACAGATAATTTCCTGAGTGAATGGGGAAAGTACAGGAGTGTGGCTTTAGGAGTTGGGCTTTGTGGAGGGTCTCCAAGTGTTAAGCTTCAGAGGAAATATTCTTGAAAAGCCACCAAGGCTGCCATTTTTCAGGCTTGGGTTTCATTTTAGGAAATAAGGCTAGAATCAAGCTTACTCCTGTTGGACACATTTCAGAGTTAATTAAATAACTGAGGTCAGGAGTAGCTTGATTTTCTCCAAAGCTAGTGATGCATTCTGAGCATCCCTGGGCCTCAGGGAGTCGTTATGAAGTGGTTTATGCTCCTTGACCAGATGGTTGGTTTTCACTGTCTGTTCCTGTTCTTTCTCTCTCTCTCCTGGCCCCACAGCCCTGTGTACGGAGGAGTGTGTGCATGGCCGTTGTGTTTCCCCGGACACCTGCCACTGTGAGCCTGGCTGGGGAGGACCTGACTGCTCCAGCGGTGAGTCTGGGGTCTTTGGGGCTTGGGCAGCCCCCTAGCTCTGGCGAGCCTGTGCTGAGTACAGGCTGAATTCTTTGTGTTGGGCTGGGGCTGCCTAGGCAAGTGTGGGTATCAGGGAGGAGGCATACCTGCAGTTTGGTACATGATGGTACTTGGGGTGGAGGGCTTGAGTGGCATGGTGGTAATGGTTTATGGGGTCTGCTGGGGTATTGTGTGTTGTGTGTGGTTTATGGGGAATTGTGGGGTCATCAGTACAACTCTGACTTTTGATGACACACACACCTCTAGATATGGTCTTTGAGGGCTGAAGTGAAATTGAGATGCCACCTAAGGGTACAGCTCCAGAAGTCACTGTTATAAAGGCCTGATCCTCGGCTTTGTTGATCCAAAGGCTCAGTTTTGTGGGTGCTCGCAGAGACTCAGGATTGATTTGTGGGACTGGTAGACACTGGAATGCCTCTGTGTCCCAACAGGAGAACAACTTGCCCACAGGTAGGGGCAAGTCACTGTATTCCTGTATCTCTCTGGGAAAGACTTCCTTATAGGCACAGAGTGAGGTAGATGCTCTTGGGACTGACTAAGTGATCCACAGTGGCACAGGACATCCTCTCTACTGTGGCACTGGCCACCGAGAGGATGGGGTACACCTGGCAGCTGCTTGGAGTGTCTGCCAAGAGCCCAGATGAAGGCAAATCCATCACTGCTGGCTCATTTCCCCTCAATTCTTGCAGATGACCCCTTTCCATTGGCACATCTTGCAATCAATGGTTGGTTAACAACATGATCTTACATGATTTTCAAAGAGGCCTTGATTAGTGTTGAAGCCCATTTTCTTTCTGCTTTGAGCTGGGGTACAGTGTCTTTTTAATTATGACTCGAGTAGATAACTAAGCTGATCCAATAGGGTCTAAGCCCCATTACTGACTCATCTTTGGAAGCCATGGTGCTATAGTGACTACAGTGGCCATGAAAACTTGGGGAGGAATGTTGGGTCTATGACAGCCATATGTAGTCTCGCCCTTTTTCACTCTCTCTGCTCTGATGGGACATCTAGTTTTGCTTCTTTTTTCTAAAGTCCTTACCTGGAAACTCCCTGTTTACCCATTGCATTAGAATATACCAATCAAAACAAGGCTATTGGATATGGTTTTGTTTTGAGCCTGGGTGGTTATCTTGGATTGGGGGTCCAGGATCTGTTTGGATATTCAAGAGACTCTCTTCGATGTGTTGGTGACCGCAGTGGCCTCCTCCTACCATCTGTTTTATTACTTCGAGGTGGGCCATGCTGAGACACAGGGCCAAGGACTCCTCCAGACAACAAAATGTAAACCAAGAGACATGCAAGTTAAAGGAATGTGCTCAACCAGTCTTTCTATGAGCTGCAAGAAACATGTTGGCTGAAATGTTTGAGAGCTTTTCCTCCTTGTCCATATTTTGCTTTGTGTAATTTTGCTTACAATGAATCTTTGATGAAGAACTATCTAACTTGGATTAGGTGAGCTCTGCTGGGACAGATCTGCTTTCTGTTGCTGGATTATAATGTCAAGGGCAGCCTGTTGGAAGTTGAAATAGAGCCTGGGTCCCAGGGGCCCTGAGTGCATATAAATTACCAATCAGTGCCAGCGTATTTGGTGCTCACCATATGCTGGACTGTGTTGGGCAGGGAGGGGTAGGCCCTGGAGGGTCTTTTAGACATGGTCTGTATCTCTCAGGGTTTCCTGTCTAGGTAAAGAAATGGAATGAAGGCAGCACATGACGAATAAGACTAGGTGATTGAGAATAAATCTTACCTCTAGAGTGAGTTTATCAAGCGTGTAGGCAACAGCCTTGTTACCTTACAGTACAAAACTGGGCTATCTAATTTCCTCACCCCCAATTCAGTTATCAGACGTGGTGCTGAACAACCCACAGCTGTTTCCTTAGTAAATCCAACTTCATGGTTGAAAAGCCACCACCCCTGGGTCTACTCAAAGGCATATACTAGTAAACCCACAGGAAATCCTAAAAGATAGGTTCCAAACCTGTTTTGAGGAAGGGCTTCATTGAAGGGAATCTATAGACTCTCACTCTCACAAGCATTCAGAGCATCGAATGTTTAGATGCCCTTCCATGAGCTTTCCAACTTCTGCTTATATGCCCCCACCCTCATTAACAAGGAGGTCACTGACCCCTGTGGACACACATTCTGACTATTGGAAGGCTTTCCCTTCTCTTGAGTGTAAATCTGTCTCTAGCTTCTACCATTTGGTTCTCACTCATGATAAAGGCCAGGGTGGGGTGAGTAACCGACATGACCCTCTTTGCCACTTCTGGAATTTCTACCAAGGAGCTCAGTGGACAAGGCCACAGACTGGGGAAAAATGGTCATCTCAGAGCAATTGATAATAGCCATTGAGGTTACATAAAAGAATCTAGAGTCCCCTTCCATAGATCAGCCCTTCATATATTAGAAGACAGTGATAACTTCTCTCCCCCAAGTTTTTATTCTCCAGCTCCTTTGTTTCTCACATGACATGGTCTGAATTTCCTTCCCCATCTGGTTTTGTTCCATTGGCTGTGACCTTTATTCCTCTTAAACTAGCATTCTGAAATCTGACCACACAACTGCAGGCTCGTATGGAAAATAATAATAGAGATAGGTACTACTTGTTGAATTTTACTGTGTACTAGGCACTTGATCTTCTCGTTTAATCTCTATGGTGTGGGGATTATTATTAGCCCCTTTATAGATGAGAGAGTTGAAACACAAAGAGGTTAAACAGCTTTCAACAGACACACAGCTAATAAATGTTGAAACTGGGACAATTAATTCAGCAAAAACCTAGGTCCCAAACCTAAACACTTCATTTTTATGCTCTTCTTCTTTCTGGGTGCTCAACCTCTGTTAATACAACCTTAGGATGAAAATGATGAGAAAACGTAGTTGCTCACAGGGGAAGGAAAGATATGCTTGAAAGATGTGGCCCCAAAATATTGTTGTGGAGATAGAGGAATCAGCTGAAGTATGCAAATTGTGACTAGATTTACTCCAAGCAGTTTGAGACTTTTAGTTGTTGTGCTATTGGATACCTGTCTGCCTGGGTGTGCTCTGCAATGCCTTAGGGCAGAGGTTCCCCAACGCCTGGGCTGGAGACTGGTACCAGTTTGTGGCTTGTTAGGAACTAGGCCACACAGCAGGAAGTGAGTAGCAGCAAAAGGCATCATCTGTATTTACAGCCGCTCCCCAGCTCTAGCATCACCGCCTCAGCTCCACCTCAGATCATCAGGCATTAGATTCCCATAGGAGCACCGGTCCCTGGTGCCAAAAAGGTTGGGGACTGCTGCCTTAGAGTCTTTGTGGGGCCCGTGCTCATGGAGATGGATGTCCCATTCAGTGCCGTGTGTGTGTCTGGAGATTTCTGAACGGGATTGGAGATTTCTGAATGGAATCTAGCCATAGACATGTCTATACATGTGACACCCTTTCTGGGAAGCTTCGATTTTTGTTTAATTGAAAGCATAATTCTTGTTGTTGCTCTTTTCTGATTCTAAAATTATGCCAGTGTGTGTTAAAAAGGAAATTCAAACTGCACCAAAAGTATAGACCAAAAAGCAAACAAACAAACAAACCCACACACCCAGGGATAATCACTCCTGATGTTTGGGTGTTGTCTTCTGTGTTACTTCTCTACACATTGGTACCAAGCTTTCCAGAGCTAGGTCTGGATACAACTGGTACTATTCTGATCAAATGTATATGCTATTCTGTAACTTGCTTTTATTTATTTGTTTGTTTGTTTATTTATTTTAGGCAAGGCAACCCTTGGTTGACCTCACAGATTGCAAGGACCTCGTCAGCTTACAATCTTTTTTTTTTATGCCTACAAGCACCTGGTCTTCCTAGGTAGTCTCCCATACTAACCAGGCCTGACCCTGCTTACCTGCTTAGCTTCCAAGATCAGACGAGATCGGGCTTGTTCAGGGTGGCATGGCCGTTGATTGTAACTTGCTTTTAAATTCAACTTTATATCATGCATTCATTTCCTTCAATAAACATGACTCTCCCTTTAAATTTTTAATGCCCTTATAGAATTTTATTCTGTGGATCATCAGAAGTATTTAACCAGTCTTGTTGATGGGCATTTAGGTTGTTTCTGATTTTTCAGTATTTGAGGGCCACCATCCTTAATCCAAAGTCGTTGGGGCCTGCTGGTTTCAAAATTTAGATCTTTTTCTAAGTGTAGAATGTATTATATGTGACATATATCCCCAGTGGGTTCTGGACAGAACTCTGAGATGAAATCTAATAATAGTTCTGAAGTGACAATGTCTGATCACATCTAGTGACATATAGAAAATAGGTAATCACAAATTAGTTCCATGTAGATCTTGTCTCTAAATTTTGATCCTGAACTCTAAAAAAGAGTTTCTTTTGGACATTTTAGAGATTTTTGGATTGTGGACACATGAATAAGGAAGGTACTGTGGCCCTGTGTAAAAACACTGCAGTGATTCTTCTTGTGCATATATCTTTGCCCACTTGTCCCAATTTCTTCTTAGGATAAATTCCTGGAAATGGCAAGGAGGCTTATAATGATCCATCATCCTAGCGCCTGCCCCTGCCCTGCCCTTTGTGGCTGCCAAGGGATTTATGACTTTGATAGTTGTGAAGACGATGAATCTAGTAGTGGAGTGTGTGTGTGTGTGGGGGGGGGCACTTTTCATTCTTTTACAGACTTATAACCCCATAACCTAATTTCTTTAAGGCCTTGACTAATTTCTTTCTGCTCTATAAAAAAAAGTGAGGTGATACTGATTTGTTTCGTGGGTAGACACGTCAGCTATTATGGTTAACTCTGAGATGTTAAAACAGACCAATAGGGGGAAATGGAGTGGCTGCATGCTTGATCATAAACCTCCATCCTATATAATAATAAAGAATAAAAGGATGAAATGTCAGTCTACCCTGAATAAAGACGACAGAGTGACTTTTATTAAATTGCACTAATCTCACAAGTGGAGATTAGAAGAAAAGAAGTTTCCCTATATTGAATATCTAGTTTTTTTTTAAGTAATTAAGAATATTAAAGCACTGACAATGATTGAGATAGAAGCATTATTCATAACTTTTATTTCCGCACTGGGCAACGATCCAGTATATTTCATTTATGAAATTTCAGCTGTAAGGAGAAGGACATGAGCCAATTCCTAAATTAAATATGCCCTGTTAACTTTTATAAATATTACTGAAGAATCAACTTGGAAATTTAAGCCTTCATTGTACTATTTAATTATTGTATTTCTCACGTCCTGCTTCTCTGCCTCCTATCCCACGGTGCTTTGAAATTTGGGTTCTGGGCTCTAGAATGGTATTTTAGTTTTGGTCTCAGGCCTCCACAGAAGGGGTGGGTTAGACATAATAGAGAAACCCCCTGCCATTTCCCCACTATCGCTCACATTCTTAGATCCCATTGATCTGGTTTTCTCCATGTGCAGGACAGTAAAAGCTTACTGCACAGTGTCTTATGATCTGTTGAAACTGCTCCCTCTCCCAACCCCCAATGCTGGGCAGGAGGCAAAACTGCAGAGCAGCCCTGAGTAATGAAGGCAGCAGGAACCCAGCTGGGGCACCACCAAGAGTAGCTTCTGCCAAGTAAAACGTGTTCTTATCTTGAATGATGTGTGGGACCCCTGGCTGATTTGGCTGTCAGCTATCCGTGCAGATTAAAATACAACATTTAACAGCTCAGAAATATGCCCACACTCCTAAACTAGTCTGGGATCCATCATTTCCAAACGAAGGTATATGTTTGCCAAATTTTTTCCTGTGTGTGATAAAATAAATGTAACATAAAAATTATCATTTTAACCATTTTAAGTGTATAGTTCTACGGCATTAAGTATATTCATATTGCTGTGCAACCATTATTACCATCTATCTCCAGAACTTATTCATCTTTCTCAAATGAAACTCTAAAACCATTAAACACCAACTCCCCATTCCCCCTTCCCCCATCCATAAGCAACCACCATTGAATTTTTGTCTCTAAGAATTTGACTACTCTAGGTACCACATATAACAAGAATCATACAATATTTATTGTTTTGTGACTGGATTATTTCATTTAGCATAATGTCTTCAAGGTTCATCCATACTGTAGCATGTGTCAGAACTTCCTTGCTTTTTAAGGCTGAAAAATATTCCATTGTGTGTATATACCACATTTTGTTTATCCATTCATCTGTCAATTGATAAACTCGGGTCGCTTGTATGTTTTGACTATTGTCTATTGAATAATTCTGCTGTGAACATGGGTATGCATGTCTTTGCTTTCACTTCTTTTGGATATATACCCAGAGTGGATTGCTAGATCATATGGTTATTCTATGTTTAATTTTTTTCAGGAATTGCCATATTATTTTCCACAGTGGGTGCACCATTTTACATTCCCACTAATAATGTACAGAATTCTAATTTTTCCACATCTTTGTCCATGCTTGTTCATTTTTTTTTTAATTGTCAAACTGATGAGTGAGAAGTGGTATCTTACTGTGGTTTTGATTTGCGTTTTCTTAATGGTTAGTGATATTGATTACCTCTTTAAGTGCTTTATTGGCCATTTGTATATCTTCTTTGGAAAAAAAAAGTCTATCCAAGTCATCTGCCTATTTTTTAAACTGGGTTGTTTTGTTGTTGCTGCTGAGTTGTAGGTATTCTTTATATATTTTGGATATTAAACCTTATCAGATACATAATTTGAAACTATTCCCTTCCATTCGGTGGGTTCTTTTCTTTCTGTTAATAGTGACCTTTGATACACAAAAGTTCTTAATTTTGATAAAGTCCACTTATCTATTTTTTCTTTTGTTGCTTATGTTTTTTGTGTCATATTTAAGAAATTATTGCCAAATCCAATATCACGAAGCTTTTCCCTCGTGTTTTTGTCTAAGAGTTTTATAGTCTAAACTCATGCACTTAGGTCTTTGATCCATTTTGAGTTAATTTTTACATAGGATGTAAGGTACGGGGTCCAACTTCAGTTTTTTATGTGTGGATATCAAGTTTTTTCAGCCCCATTTGTTGAAGAAACTTTTGCTAATGATTCTTGAAGCTATAGAGTTCAAATTTTTCACCATGTAACAGCACATTAGTTACCTGATAAGTAATTTAAACATTGTTTCTTGTATTAAAACAGATACAGATTTATTATAGAACTGAATATAGAACTGACATTTATTTTTTTAAATGTGATAATTTGAGCCTTTGGTGGAACTTTTGGGGCTATGCCATTAGGCGTCCCTGGAGGCTGGGTTATTGTAGGGGTGAAGATTGAGAAGCAGTGGGAAAGGCAGGAAGACCATAACCAGAATTAGATCACCCAGGGCTGGTGACTGTTGGCAGGGATGGTTTAGAGAGGGATTAGGGCTCGAGGCTTTTATCCACCGCATTTTTGGGGACACTGTCTTCCCTGCTGGGCTTTCTGCAGTACCCCCACTATCTGTGCCTTGGCTCCTTGGCAAAGGATTAGCATAGGGCACTGGTCAAGCCCACACTACTTCATCTTGGGTATTATAGGAGCTTTGCATTTTCCCACAGTGTTCAGTGCTGCCCTATAAGAGGTGTGAGTCATACAACCCCCATATCACTGTGGCTTGGGCATCCTGTTTTCCTGCACCTCTCTTCACATATATGAAAGCCTGTATCCACATAGTCCTGGAATGGAGTACTAGGAAGTATGGTCTAGGATCCCAAACCCAAACTTCTGGTTACTGAGGTCTCATGATTTAACTTGAAACCATTGACTCGGGAGCTGGGAGGGACCTTATAAATTGTCTGGTTTACTCCTTTCATGTTACAGATGGGCAAACTGAGGTCCAGAAAAGGGAAAGCACTTGCCTAAAGTTAACCAGGGATGTAGTGGTAGGCTGTAAGTTGATCCTGGGTCTCCTGACTCTCATACCTTTTTCTCCTATCATCTGCTCTGGAAGTTCAGGGCTGGAGTTGTCTTAGAGGCAGATGGGTCTCATTATAGCAAAGCAAACAGGCCAAGCTGTCCTACAAACTTTTGTGCAGATGACCTAAAGGTTCTAGACACTCTTGGTTCCTGTGCCCAGGCCTGAGCAGACAGAGCCATGACTACAGGTCAGGCCAAGGCACTGGGATTAGATTTTCAGAGGGGTCAACGCTGCTATCTTCCTGGCTTGAAAAGTACATCAGAAAAGATTTCCCATCTGGGGTACCCCTGGACACACTTCTCACTGCTGAACATGGAGATGTCACAGTCTGGCAGCACAGGATGTGGGGGCAAAGCAAAGGTCTAGGATGTGGGCCAGGATTCCTGCCTCTGTCCTGGAGTGGCTGAAGGGACTGGAAAGGAGGTGGGCAGGGCCAGACAGGCAAGTGAGCAGACCCGGCCACACAGGTCTGCTGAGAAGAGCCACTGCAAAAACTTTGCCCCAGCATGTTGGGAGCGGAGAAGGGAGTTGGTCAGAAAGAGGTGTGAGGGGGCCTCAGAGTCTGAAGCAGAAGGCGAATGGGGATTCCTACTCCGAGTGTGTGCAGATGCTTCACTTACAGTATCCTATCTAACCTCCTGGCAGCTTGGAGAGGTCATGTGTGTTATCTCCATTTCACATGCAAAGAAATCAAAGCTCAGGGTCGTGGAGTAACTTCTGATATTCACCCAGCTAGCAAATGGTGGGACCAGGAGTAGAACTCAGAACTTGTGTTCTCCCCACAGCTCCATGCTACCTCTAAAGGGATGGAAGTGCTGTGCTGTAACATTTAGGGAAACCAGCTTTGGGTCATGCCTGGGTGACCCTAGCTAAGTCCTGCCCTCTCCGTGAGCCTCAGTTTTCTCATCTGTAAAATGGGAGGGTTAGCGTGGCTATTCCAGATCAAAATCCCGTGATGCTCTGTTTTTGGGAAGTCAAAATCCAGCATTGTGTCTTCTCAGCAAGGGCCCTGGTGACCTTCCGGGAGTGTGGGGGCGAGGGGCAGTTTCCTCTCCCCATGCATGGCCCTCCTGTGATTCTCTGTCTCAGGACTTGGAATAAGAGTAGGGAGGGGGACAGCTATTGGGTGGGGGCAGCCTTATGACTCACATCCTTGCCTCCCCGACGTGGGGGCTTCTGGTGAGCCTTTGGTTGCCTCTTTGGGAGGGGGTGTGCAGAGGAGCATTGTGCCAACCGGGAGGCTGCAGCTCTCTAAGGTTCTTTTTCACTACGCTGAGCCGGCTGTCAAGGTTAAAGCAACTTGAGATGAATCACCACAGTGCAATTATACTTGCGAGTCCACGGTTCCTTGCTTACTGCTCTGGCCAGCCCGCGGCCCTCACAGAAGCGCCACGGCCGCCTTCTGCCGGCATCTGCTGTGCCTGTGGGCCTCCCTGGGAAGGTGGGCTCCACGTCAGCATTGCACACTGGGGTGCAGTCACCATGACGGGGACAGAAGGGAGCTGTGAATGTGGCAGCAAATGCTTGTTCAAGGTCTGTGCATCAGAGAAGTTGCTCTTTACGCTGGAATTCTAATTATGAACAAAAAAAGAATTCAGTAGCCAGGGTCACCAGCCCTGTTAGCTCAATGTTCTCTGCCTCTCGAGTTCCACTTAATGCACGTATTTTGAGCACTTCCCAGAGGCCAACACTGCCAGGGGTCCAGAGCTGAAGAGAGGGAGTAGGGATAAGGAGGGCATAGCTCCCATCCTTGGGGAACTTTAAGCAAAAGCCAGAACCACCAGTATAAAGAGAGGGAGGAAGAAGAGTCTGGGAAGAGAGAAGGCTCTGACTTTTATGGGAAGGGGTACCTGGATGGCTCAGGAAAGCCATCACTGGAGGGCGGAGGAAGGAAGGAACCAGGTGGGTGCTATGACCTTATTTTAGATGAAGAAACTGAAGCACAGAGAGGTTTAGTGATGGCCTGAGGTCCCACAGCTGGTGAACATCAGAGCCGGGTCTCTCTGACTGTTTCCACAGGACATGGGGGAGGGGTATAAGAAATGTGAAAACCAAGTCACTTGTGAGGAGCCCGTGATGGAGGCTGAAAGAGACCTAACCTAGCCCCAGCCTGGGTCCTGGGGCTGCAGGGGAAGAACAGCAAGAAGGCAGAGCTCCTGGCTTCTCTCTCCTCCCACTCTTGGCCATCATCTCCCCCCAGCCCCTGCCTCCCTATTTTTGGGGCACCCCCCAGCCTTGACTATGCCCTAGAAGCCATGAAGAGGTCCTCCCTTACAGAATTTCTTTCTTCCAAAGGTGTCTCCCTGGAGAAATGAGAAATGAGAAAAGAATAGACATTGGGTGTCCTGTCCTGATGGGGGGGCCTAGATCATTGAGGGGATGAGGATGAGCCTGGGCTGGAGGCAGCCTGTGGATACCCCAGAACACAGGACTGAAGGCAGCTGGTCCTCTCACCCTGTCTCTACCCCTGGGTTGGGTCATGGTCCTGTGATGATATCCTCTAGGAAAGGAGGGGAGCCCTTCTGAAAGCCACTTTTCCAGGTCTAAGGGAGGCAGGCCATGGGGGAAGGGAGCATGGGGCCGCTGCTCCTCCAGCTCCTTGAGAGAGGGCAGCCTCCCTAGGCTTCACCCCTCCGTCACCTGCTTTTCAGGCCAGAAGAGATCTTGGGACAGGTTTCATCTGAGCAGGGTCAGGGGTCAGGCAAGGCCCTGGGATGTGTGGCCTATCCGAAAAGTCAAGTTTTTGATCTGAGAAAGCCAGAAATTGGATAGTCTGGAGTCTGTGTGCTGTGTGTTCGAGGAGGCTATTGTAGGGGAGGGGAAGGAGGTACATTCGGCCCAACTCAGCTCCGGCCATCTGCTCCCTGAGAACAAAATTAATAAATAAATGACACACAGGGAGTCTCAAGAACTGGGGAGAGGGAGGAGGGTGGGAGAACCCGCCTAGAATGTGACAAAAGCAGAATAGAGTGGCAGGAGCCAAGTTGGCGTCATCGTGTGGGGCTGGCAGCTGGTGCCGACACCCCTCCCCGGCCCCCCTCGGGCATGAAAAGGACACTGCGCCCCGCCCCCACCCCCACCCGACAAATACACACACGTATGCACATGGCCTATACTTCCAGGGTGGGTGCGTGGGCTGGGTCTCCATGGGAAACTCAGCTCCTTGGAAAAGGGAATCACGAACTGCTCCCACCTGCGCCCCACCAACCTGGAGGACAGCCTGAAACCCTGCATGGTAAGGAGAGGGAGGGAGGTGCAGCCTCCCTGGGGCCAGGAGGGGCCTGCTGATGGCCGGTCCTGCTCTCCGAAACCTGCCCCCGCCCCCAGTCTCCACAGACTTTCAGTTCAGACCAATCAGCCCAGACCTGTTGCGTGCCAGGCACCATGCTAGAGATGGACTCGATGATCTTATTTTATCCTCCTGTTGCCTGTGAGGTGGGGATTATCACCCATTTTGTAGTAGAGGAGGCTGAAGTCCAAGGCTGTTTAGTCATTCTCCAAGGTCACTCAGCTGTTCCGTCACGTGTGCTCGTTTCACTGGGGCATGTTTCTACCAGAATGCCAGGCTGTGGGGGAGGTGACGTCTGAGGCTGAAAATGTGGGAAGTCTGGCCTTTGCTTAGTCTAACTCTACTTAGATTTCTTTCCTAACTCATCCAGCACTTACTATATATACCATTCCATTCATTATTCATTATTATTATCCCCATCTTTCAGATGAGGAAGCTGAGACTCATAGAGGTTAAGTACCTGGCCCAAGGGCACACAACTAGTAAGTGGCAGAGTCAGGATTTGAACACAGACAGTCTTGTTTCTGGAGACCACTCTTGCAACGCTGTATAATACTTCTTTACAGGACTCTCTGCCTTCTCTCTCCAGCCCCTCCCACACTTGGGAGGTAGCTAAAATGGAAACTGGGTCATGTCACTTCCCTGCTCCCCTTTGTCTGCCAGGAAGTACCCCAGTTCTTTGGCCAGGCCTTCAAGGTCCCTCTGCGTCTGATGCCTGCCTAGCTTTCAGCCTCATCTCCCATCGCCATACCCTCACTTCTCTTCCCTTCTCCCAATCCTTCTTCATCTGCTGGGCCATTGCTCTTTTGCTTTCAAAGCCCAGCTCAGATGCCAGCTCTGCTGTGATGCTTTCTAATTCTCACAGACTTTGACTGTATACACATGGCAAGCATGGTCTGCACCCTGGACAATTATCATTTGATTGTGTGTTACCCTCTCAGCCTCGAACCCCTGAGACCATCTCAATAGCAGGATCTAGATCTTACTTGTTTCTGTCACCCAGGGTCCAGCACTGTAGGCACATGGTAGGCACTCAGCACAGTGCCTAGTGGGATCCAATGGATCTGCTTTCCCCTTTAATCATGTTTTTGTTACTCTGCAGGATGCTGTAGTAATAGTGTTTGGACTAGGGAAGTATGTGGGGACTCTGGGTTGGATGCTTGGGAGAATTCACAGCCATGTCCCCTGATCTTCCAAAGCTTCTTGCCTATCATTATTGCCCAGGCACATGCTCCCAGGGATTGTGATGTGAGGCCAGGAGTCAGGTTTGTCTTTCAGAGGAAGTGGAGATCACATCTAGCTGGAAAAAAATAGAAAAGATGCTAAGAAGGCCATGGAACTAGTGCTCAAAGGAGGTTGGGACTTGAAGCTTTAATAATCAGGTGTGGAAAGAGAGGGAATTCTAGGCATACCTACATAAGCAGAGGTACTGAATGGTGAGCAGGTCCATGTGGCTGGAGCAGAGGGTGCCTGGTGAGGAGGAGTGGGAGCCAGGCTGCACCAGTAACCCAGGCCAGGTGGTATGGTGCTTACACCCAAAGCCCAAGGAGCTTGGCCATTACTCCATGGACCTTGAGGAGACCCTAAAGGCTCATTTTGCATCATATAGATCTGCATTGTTTCTTGATCGGGCAACCCCCTGATTATTTCTTTTCCCAAGTAACCTATGATCAGTTATGGGCCTAAGTATGGGAACAGAGGGGATGCTAGGGGCTCTGACTTACCTCTGCAGTCCTGGCTAGTCCCTCTGGGTCACTTGGACCATCCTCTTCTTCCTCTGTTCCTGACTAGGGGTGACCAAAGAACATATGGCAGGCTATCTTGGCATTGCGCGGGAAGCAGATTAAATGGGAGACCACTGTGATTAATGGTTGGTGAATGGATCTAGGCAGGCAGTGACCCACAGAGGCTATGTTGACACCTTTCTGCCTCCCTGGCTAGTGGGATGTCCAGGCAGAGCACCTGGAACTGGATATACTGGCCTCAGGACCTCTGACTCCCAGCCTGCCTCTCAGGGGCAGCCCTGCTCTCTATTTCCGGCCTTCAGACACTACCGTGGTCCCTACCGTGGTCTCAAGGCAAGCAGCAGCTGTCCAACAGTGCTACGGCAGCAGAGGCAGCCCAGAACTGGGGAATCTGTCACTTTCTAATAAGGAAAGCCCATTCTGGCAGTCTGGGTAATAGGCCTCAAATTGAATAATTAATAAAGTTATAAAAATATGTCTACTATATGGCCAGAATAATTCAGCCCAATTAGAAGCAATTATTTCTTGCAGTTTTGCCACTCAGTATTTTTTATGAACAGCTCTAGCAACAAGACGGGATTCCCAGGTTTGTCTGCCTGCTTGAGAGATTCTGTTGAGACCAATCTTTCCCTAATGTTTCATCCAGGTGTGGAATATCCATCTTTCCACCCATCCACCCATGTATCTGTTTATCTAATGATGTATCAATTTATTCATCTGTCCATTCATCTATCCATCACTCCACTCATACCTCCATCCATCTGTCCATCCATTTGTTTATCCATCTATTCATCCATCCATTCATTCAGACATTTCTTGAGCCTCTTCCATGTACCAGTGTACCAGGTCCTGGGCATGTGGAGATGGGTAAGATCCTATCTTGCCTTCAAGGAGTTCCAAGCTCAAGCAAGCAGACCTTTGAGTCATGCAAACTCTCATTCCTATTCCTCTTCAGTGGTCCTGCCAGGTATAATTTTTGTTTTTTATCTTTTTCCATGTATTGTAGGGATATACATGCAGATATTTAGAATTATACCTGGCCTTGAGCTAGGTAATAAGCTCCTTCCTAAGATGATTCAGTGTATTCCCCTACCTTTGAGAGTTTAGGGATATGCTGGCTTTAAAACCAGCTCAGGGGCCCAACTTTTTCATCAGACGAAGATTGGGGATGTGGGATCCAGCTCCACCCTGGCCCTGCCTTCAGTGTGACCTGAACAAGACACTTTTTCTTGGTTTATCTGTAAAGTATGGAGAATCACTATGGCACTGTGAGTTCACAGGGATGGTAAGAGGCTTGAGCCACCTATTAGAGACCTAAGTTTGTTTCCTGGAACATTGGACATAAGTTGAATTCTGAGTTAAATCAACTCATATTTTATACGCACCCTGCAAGAAATCCTTCCATTAAGTCAATGCTCTTTTTGCAGTAAGAATATCTTCCTTCTGATTTCTCTGATGGGACATGGAGACTTAGAGTGGAGCAAAACCATGACTCACAGAGCCCTTGCTATAAGCCCAGCTCTGTGCTGAATGAATCTAATAGTTATCTAATGAGTTACACTATGGTCACCAAACTTTTATTCAGGGCTCTGGAGATGCAGGTAGACCTACATCAGGACTCAGAATTAGCCTCTCTGACATGGGTTCCCTTTTGCCTCATTTTGGATCAGGATGTCAGAATTAGGATAACAAAGTGAAAAGATATTTGCAATGCATATAATCCACAAAGGATTAATACCAGAATATATATTTTTAAAATCCTACAAATCAATGAGGGCAACTGAATTCCAACACTGGCAGAGAATATAAACATGTACTTCACAGAAAAAGGATATTTGGGGATAATAAACATATGGATAAATGCTCACTTCACTGGTAATCAAGGAAATGCAAATTAAAACTAAGAGATGCTGCCATATCACACCTATCAAAGTGGGAAAAACTAATTTCTGGTAACAACAAGTGTTAGTAAGGATGCAAACAAATGGACACTCTCATCTGGAGATAGTGTGAATTGGCAGTACTGTTTTGGGGAGCAATTTGATAATTTCAGTTAAAGCTGAAGGTTATACCAACCCCATAATCCCATGTTTCTCAAACATTTTTATATCACAACCAAGATTAAGAAATACATTTTATGTTGCGTCCCACCACATACATATGCACAGCACACACTGATATTTTAAAATCTCTTCTGTTGAACTTATTTGTGACCCTTTATACTGATTTCATGGTGGTCTTCTGAGTTGCAGCCTAAGGGCTGAAAAACTCTACTCTCTATATCCTCTTCAACATGTACGATCCTGCACCATTGTTTGTAATGTTGAAAAGCTCTGAGTAACCTTGAGGTCCCTCAAGAAGTCAATGGATAAATTGTAATATTTCATACAGTGGAATCTCCACAGCAGTTTAAAGGAATGAACTAGTGCCATACCTGTCCACTTGGATAAATCTCAAAGATATGACGTTAAGTAAAAAAAGCCAGTTGCAGAGGGCTTCCTACATTCCATACAATATCATCTGTGTAAAGTTTAAAAGCATGCAAAATAATGTTACTTATAGGTACATTCAGATGTAGTAAAAATTTAAAAACAGATATAGAAATGATAAACACTAAAGTCAGGCTTAGGTTACCCCTGGGAGAGAAGAGAAAGGCATAGAGAGGAATATACAAGGAGTTTCAGTGATTAAAATAAAAACATCTGTAGCAAAAATGGATACTATTAAGATTTGTTCGATGAATATACTATTTTAATTTTGTCTAAGCTTTACAATATGCTTGAAATATTCCATGTGCCAAAAAAAAAAAAAAAAAAGCCTTTGTCACCTCTTTCTCCTGTCCAGCACCCAAACTCATGTGGTGAAAAAAAAAGTGTTAGTTTGTGCTAAACTTAAGTGTTAATGCTATTTAATTTGGTTTAACAAATGTTTATTGAGCACTTACTATGGGTCTGACAATGCCAGGTGTAAGGTGTAGGCAGGAAGGTGGGGAGGATATTATAGGCAAAAATCTGGAGCTCCGCAAGGGCCCAGGCTGCCACCTATCTCTGCCATAAAACACAGATAACATGTATGCCACAAAGAGGGGCCCAGAGTTCAGAGCCTTTGTCTCCCTAGGAAATTCGAGAAGTCTCCCTGGAGGAGGTGAGGACTGAGATGGGCCTTGAAGGATTAACAGGGATTGGCTGGTTAGAGACTCTGCAAAAGAGATGGTCCATATGGGGACGAAGAAGCAACAGGACAGCTCAGACCTCTGAACTGCAGCACAGCCACTATGATGGTAAAATGTGCCTTTGATTTCAGTGCCCAGCAGGAGATAGACAGATGGAGTGGAGAGGCAGGTCTAATTCATCACGGGGACTTAAGAGAGCTGGGTTCCTGGAGGCTGCAGGAGATTGGAGACAGCCTGTCCACCGCAGAAGGGCACAGCCTCTCAGACAGCCTGCTCCACCACCCATCCTTAGATGAGGGCCCTAGCAGGGAAGACAGGACAAGGTTCTGCTCAAATCCCAAACTTCACATTTATTTTATTAGCTCCCAATAAATTCCTCACCCCAGAGGGCTTGCCATCCATCTCAGGGTGGCCGGGCAGAAGCAGAAGCGGGGGCAAACTACACAGGAGGTGTCTGTCTTAGATTGCTTGGGGCCATGGCCACATGTCTTGCCAGGAGGCAAGCCCCTAAATCGTCCTGACTTGTTCCCCCTCCTAGTAAATCTGAATAGTTTAAAATAACTCCTTCCAACCTTGAGGCTGGTGCCAACTTTGTGTCATCTATCAGCCCTGGCCGATTTCTTATTAAGGTTCTGCTGTTCCCCTGGAAAAGTTGCCACCTTAAATCAAAGGGCCAATAGGGCAAAGGAGAGACAGAAGAGCTGGCGATAGCAAGTCAGGAAGATGAGGTTCTAATTCTACTGCTGGGGCCAGCCAGGTGACCTTTCCAGACCTGGCTCCGCAGCTTGTCTGGGGGTCTAAGGGTATTAGTTATCGGACTCGGCATGGCTCGAAAAGGCTGCCCAGGGAGAACCTCAGAGGTGAGCCCTTTCTTATGGTTTCCCACAAGGCAACAGGGAGAAGGCTCAGGGAAAGTGGACTTACAGCACTGACTGCCTTTACCCGTCATTCATTCACTCACCTATGAGTAGATGTCAGTGGTTTAATCCATTTGTGTGGGATGCCTACTATGTACCTGTTCCAGGTGCTGTGAAGACAGCAGTAAACAAGACAGGGTGTGTGCCTCCATGGAGCTTTCCTTCTAGTGAGAGAGATAGTTCACAAGCACAGAAAGGAACACAGTGATTTCAGATGGTATGAAGAGAATAAAACAGTACTGAATGAGGCAGAGTGGTCAGCAGAGGCCTTCCTGAGGAGGGGCCGTTTGAGCCAAGACCTCAATGATAAGAAAAAGCAAACACCAGAAGGGTGCTTTGGGCGGGACCATGACATTGTGCTGAAAGCTCAGAAAAGGCATAGGTTCTTTCCAGTTGGCATGAGCAGAAAAGGGATCCCAAAGGGCAGAGTGCCTACAGGGATGGGCTCTGCTAATGGCACTGGGCCTGGACAGTGCTCATTTATTTCCTCAGGTGCAGGTCCTGAGTGGGTGTGTGTGTCCTATTAATTACTGAGTGAGCCGGGGCAGAGAGGAACTCAGACTTGGAACCAGCTTTCTTTTAATAATTGGCAGCAGGATGAGTGGCATGGATATTTTTTTTCTTGCTGTTGCTGCTGCCAAAGGAAATCACAGAGGTATCCCCTCATTTATGCATTGCATGGCTCACAGCCCTGACTGGGAACCAGGAGCCCTAGATGATCCAGATCACGGGATATGACAGGTCTTCCATACTGCTCAGGGCTTCTCTGGGAGAAAGCACAAACCACATACGCAGGTCGGCTGTTGAAATGTGCAACTCTCTTTCATAAGTCAATAATATTTGCTTAGCAAATAAAGATGAGCAGGACAGACTTCTTTGCGTTTGGTCTCAGCTCTCAACATCTCTCGACATTGGTCACAGCCAGGGGGTCCAGAGGAAAACCAAGAAGTACAGTGACTTTCCATACGGCTTGAAAGCTGTTTGGCTGATGATTTCAGAGGCCATCACTGAATCTCACTGTGGAAATTCCCAGAGAGCCAGTCCAGGTTGGGAGACAAGGCAATAATGCAGCCCCTTTCCTTAAGGAATGTAGAGCCTCGTAGAGGGAGACAGGTGAGTGAATTATCATGATGATGTTGTGGTGCTCTCTTATGCCTGTGCATAGGAGGGGAGAGTGAGGAAGGAGCAACTCCATAAGGTGGACCTTTGGTGGGGTTTTTATCTCCCCTACTCTGCCCACACAGTGCTTGGCACAGAATAAAACAAGCAATAGGAAACACTGAGATGCCACAGTTAAAATGAATGAGAGCTTCCTTTCCTGGTTCTCAGGACATGCGGCGATCATAGAATCTCTTGATTCTATATTTTTCTCAAAATCTTCTTAAAGCCTTTGGTTTCTGTGGCTGCTTGACTGCACAATAATCTAGGGATAGAGATGGAATACTATTAAGAACCTACTATGTGGCAGGTTCTGGGCTGGGCATGCAGGACATTACATTGGTCTCATTTAATACTCCTGATGGCCTTGCAAATCATTCTTATTCTACAGATGGAGGAACTGAGAAATGGAGTTGTCAGAGAGAGGCAAATTGATGTGAAAGATCATGCCTCTGTAAAATAATATTTGCCTTAGCCCAGAATTATCTAGTTAGCTACAAAGACATACCCACACTGGAGCCAGCCTCTGGTTGAATATGGGTTACAAACCTCTGAACCAAAGATCGTCAAACACCATTTTTGCTCAGTGGTAATCCCATAATGCTGAGTGTTCTTCCTTTTCTGTCAGAGTGGACCTGGTTCTCATGCCAGACATCCAAGTCACAGCCAGGGCAGGTTTGGGCAGTTGAGGTTTGGTCACATATGAGTCACAGTGCAGCCAATAACATTTAGACCAGGTGTGCCTTTTAAGTTTCCAGAGCCCAGCTCTCTGACTGCTCACTATGAGCTCTGATTGAAGGGAAAACCAAGTCTGACAGAGTGCCCACAGCTCCCAGGCTCCAAGGACTTTTGCCCAAGCTGGGCTTCCCAAGCCTGGGGCTATCGCCTGCCCCAGAGCCCAGACAAGTGACCTTTACTCCAGTCTTTCTGAATGTCCTCCCCAGATCGCTGAGGTCATTTCCCCTGGGCTGGAGAAAAGAGAGGGACCTAGGCACTCTTAAATATAGCAGTTCTCTTAAAACAGGGAGTCAGCAAATAACGGTTTGTGGGCCATGTCTGTTCCACAGCCTTCGTTTGTAAATAAAGTTTTATTGGAACATAGCCATGCCCATTTGTTTTGGGATGTCTGTGATTATTTTCTCATCACATCAGCAGAGTTGAGTAGTTGTGACAGGAACTGTCTCACCTGCAAAGAAAAATGATTCACTTGTCTGGCCCTTTACAGAAGATCTTTGCTAATTCCTATCTTAGAACATCAGAATTTTTGCCCCAATGTATTTCTCCTGTGAAAAGTATGAAATGCCTTAAAGACAGGATCACCAAACCTGATCATCGCCTGGGATAATATTGTAATAACAGTAATGTAGCAGCAGCAGTGCTATCCTGTGGAGGCTAAGAGCCCAGGCTGTGGAAGCATGCTGGCTCACATCCTGGCTTCGCCATTGTCCCAACTGTGGGAACTTGACTACTCCGTGCCTTGATTTCTCTTTGTAAAATGGTAGCTCCTTTTTTGAGTTGTTCTGTGGTTTGGATATTACATGTAAAGAGCTTAGACATGGCTCAACAAAGTGTTAAGCAAATGCGGGTTTACTCATGTAACCTTCATGACAAACCCCTGATCATTGGCAGGGACAGGAATCTGCCTCTCTAAAGCCTGCTACCCAAATTCAGAAGCAGAAAGTTTTGAATTAATTACTCACTATGACAACTTCCTCTCTGAACTTAACTAGACTTGGATAATGAAGGACACTTGTATACTTGTGACCTGTAAGTTGGTACCATTATGATTCCCATACAGACACAGAAGGTGGTATTGAGACAGGGTAAGGAGCCATGAGAAGCAGGGCTTGATCCAGGCTGTCTGATCTCAGAACACCAACTAGTCAAGCACCTGCCACCCCCAGGTGAATTTTGGCCAACTGAATCCCCAGCTCATAGTAGGTGCCCATGCGTGATGAGTGAATTCATGAGTGAGAGACACTGTAAGACCAGGCTGGCCACAGAAGATACTGTGCCCCTGCATTGTGACCAGGGCAAGGGACTTGGAATCTGGCTACCCAGTCCTCCTCATGACCAACACTCACATTATAGGGTTACTGAAGAACAGCACAGCAGCAACTAGCTGCCTCTGGCTTAGAGTCCATGACCATGCCTAACGGGAAGGGTGCTGACAGTGAGCCATAAAAGACAAAAGTGAGGTGAAAGGGGCACTAGACTTAGAATCAGGACACTGGGTTTGAATTCCAGGCCTACCACTAACTTGCTGTGTGACTTCTGGACTTTGCTTCCTGTCTCTGGGCCTCAACTTCCTCATTTTTCAAATTAGGCCAGTAGATTTCATTAGATTAGTGGTTCTTAATAGAGAGGGGTAGGTTGCCCTTCAGGGGGACAATTCACGCACCTGGAGACATTTTTGGTTGTCACAATTGGGGGAGAGGAGAGTGCTACTGGTATCTAGTGGGTAGAAGCAAGAGATGCAAGTAAAATCCTACAATGTGTAGGACAAAAATTATCACAATCCAAATGTTGATAGTACCGCTAAAGAAACTCTGCAATCTACAAATTTACTAGGGTCTATCCAGCTCTAAAATTCCACTCTTCATTTGTTCATCAAAGACGTATTCATCAGGTGCCTATTACGTGCTAGGCAGTGAACAGGACACAGTCTCTGCCCTCTCACAGCCCATAGATGATAAGGATAATGATAATAAGAGTTCATATTGGCTGAGCGCTAACTGTATACTGAGTTCTTTATATAAACACTGGCACTCTTGATCCTCAAAACTCCTACTCCCATTTTACAGATGAAGAAACTGAGGTTTAACAAAATAAAACAGCTTGCCTAAGGCCAAATAGCTAGTAAGTGGCATTTTTACTCTTGAGCCCTTGTTCCTTAACCACACATACCGTACACTTCTCCAAAACAATGAAAAGGAGGACAAGTTCCTGCCAGAACACGCCTATAAGAAAGGCAGCCTAGAGTGCTTGGGTCCTGTGGTCTCTTTATCATGCAAACCATTTAGCGAACTGGAAAAGGGCCTTATAACTATAAACCAGCCGGTAATGACCTGACAGGCAAAGGGGGCCTGAGAAGTGTTAGGGCCACAGAGACATTAATCTGCTTCTAGCCACGGCTGCTGGAAAGACATTTGTTACCGGTTATGGGAGCCATAAAAGGCTATTTGACAGCAGCCCTCCCGATGGTGGCAGCCCAGCCGGAGCCTCAGCAAGTGGGAAAGGGGCCCTCAGGGCTCAAGTGTGACAGGCCCTGCTGGCCAAAGGCAAACGCTTTCATCTGCTACAGATAGGATGCTGTGGAGGTGACAGGAAAGAGCGATGGAGTTGCCCCAGGCTAGCTGGATTCTCTCTCCTACTGTGACTCTAAAGTAGCTGCAAGGCCTTCCCGAAGCCCTGTCATTGCTCTGGGCCTCAGTTTTTCAGTCTGAATGGAGACGTTAATGTTTGTTTCACAGGGCTGTTCTGAGGTCCTAATATGGTGACAGATGTGACAGTGGATGTGGACATGATGTATTTTACAGAGCTAAGCATCTTTATTGCTGGTGGTGGTCGTAAGGATAACAGTAGTTACAGCATCAATGTACAGAGCTCTTTCTGAGATTTAATCAAATGTTGGACGTGGGTGTAGCTTTATAGATCTGCTTGGTTTACCTTTCCCACTGTATGATAGTTTCCATTCACAGTGCATTACTATGTGCCGAACGCTGTTCTAAGCACTTTATCTGTGTTGACTCATTTGATCCTCACATCAAACCTTTGAGTTAGCAATGGATATTATCCCGTTTTACAGACGAGGAAACCGAGGTCTCCCAGAGAGGAACCAAGGTCTCCAAGCTGGCTGCAGCCAGGCCGACTCTACCTGTGACCGCTGTGCCACTCTCATACACAAATGAGAACTGGAATCAGTTGCAGGGTGGCAGGCAGATGGCACCTCTTCTTTCTGGAGGCTTCCACTGACTCCTGACTGCTGGGGCCATGGGGCATCCTCTGCTCTCAGCCCCTCCTGCAGGGAAATGGAGGCACACTGGTTTATTTTTGTGAGGTCTGACTTTTCCTGGGAAGTGGATCACTCTAAGCATGGCAGGGTGGGCTGACCTGGGGTGGTGCCTTTAGGAAGCAGGGCTCAGCGCCCTGGTTGGCATCCAGAAGAGACACGCCAACCTCACTAGCGGCCTGACAAGGGGATGGCAGGGCCTTGCCTCATGGGGGCCTAGAGGTCAGAGCAGTTTCCGTAATTGGAGCTTGGTGCGACGACAGTGTAGCAGGCTTCTCTTGGATTGGAACACACAGGGGACATGGGTCTCCACTTGGGAGCGGGCCAGGAGAGGAGCAGAGTTGGGCTCCACCCCCAACAGATGTAGGGCTGGAGACCATGGACAGCAACTTGATGCCCAGTTATGATGTGGTTGCCAGGGTTTGTTCGACATGCTGATATTTAGGATTTTTTAAATTATCACTGAAATAGACATAAAAATATTTAAATTCTTGTAGATTCCTTCTAGGGCTTCAGCAATGCTACACTACAGAAGCATTACCCTGATGAATCCCAGCTCCCAGAGGAGGGAGGGAGGGTCAGTGACTAGGTGACTAGGAAGATGGCCTGGCAGGCTCCGGTGTTGGGGCTGGGACCCTAAGACCCATGTTCTTCTGCCCCCAAGTCCTGGCATCTCACTGCATCCTTTCTCCTCCCTTGCTTCTGTCCTCAGGAAAATGTCCTCTGTAACATCTCATGATCTCATTCCTGAGCTATGAGAAACCCCACTTTGCCTGCTCCTTCTATTAAGAACTTTCTGAGGTTTGGAAAGTTCTTAGGCAAAGGCCAGACCCTACAGTGCTATCTAGTGCCTTCCCTTCAAGTTTACTGTCCTTTCGGATCCCTGTTCAGAACCGTCTGGAATCTGGAATGGACAAAATGGCCTTATTCCACCCCCAAGTCCTGTTAACCTGGGGTGTCTCTTTGTAAAATGCAAGGGCAAACTGCTCGCCGCAACCCTGAGGTATGTTCCCGACCCCTGGGCCCCAGCCCCTCTGCAGCATGACACCTGGGCAGAGGCTTCCCATGTTCCTTAGAAGAAGGTGAGGGGAAGCCCAGCTGCCTCCTCAAGCACCCTCGTCAGTGAAAAGTCAGAGGGAATCTTGGTGTTTGCCAGGTGGAAAAGATGGGAAAATCAATAGAGGGGAGGAAAAAAATCTCATTTTCAAGCTTCTAAGCAGGTATTACAATCAATAATGCAAAAAGCAGCAGGAAGCTGTTAAGCCACACTTGGCAGTGTCCTCCCAGCCCAGCCCCAAAGACGTCTGCAGAGAAGCCACTTCAAGGGCAGCTCACCATCCGGCCCCACCTGCCCCAGGGCAGTGTCTCTTAGGGGAGACAGTCTGAGGCTTTGTGGGGGGGGAAAGCCACTTGGAAGTGAAGAAACCAATCCTCTCACCCCAGTGTGGACCCCAGTATGGGGGACCCTCAGATCCAGATGTGCAGAGCCAAGGGTGACCAACAAAGGGAGGGTGCATCCAGGCTGACCTGAGGGTTGGAGGTCTCTCCAGGAGAGGACCTTGGTTACTTTCTCCTTTGTTTTTCATTTCAAACCTGGTGATAAATTTGACTTCCGCCCCCCGCCCCCACCACCACCACCACAGAATAAATAGACTCAGTTTATATTCTATCATTTTCTGGCTTACTTGGTATACTACAAAGCTTCATTTTTGAATTGTATTTCTGATAATTACCAAAAAATGTTGGGTGCCGTGGTGGGGTGTGGGGCAGGCTGTGATGGTGGGCACATCTGTCCCCCTCCTGCCTCTCTCATGGCCACATTTGCTTCTCCTCTTACCTCTCTCAGCTTTTAAAACCTTCTGGGTCAAGGGCCCTGTGAGTTGGAGCCCATGGATGGGGCCTGGTAGGCGAAGCTGGTGCATGGTCCAGGGGGAAGGGGCCTTAGAAGGACGAGAACTGGTTCCTCTAGAAGCTCCCAGGTTGGTGCAAGGGCCTGGGGCTCTGTTCTACAGGCTGTCTATAAGAAAATGGAATAATAGTCCTTGAAAAAAAAAATGTCATTTTACAAACTATACCCTCTCAGAACATGGTCCTAATTCATTAATTATCCTACAATGCTGTTGCACTCGGTGTTGCTTAGCAAAAGTGGGTGATTGGTGGGGGTTGACATTGTTTTACTCTCTTCATTGAAGTGCTACGTGGTGGGCATGGTGGTGGGTTCTGAACATGGACTTTGGAGTCAAATGCATGGGGTTCAAATCCCAACTGCAGAGTTGGGAGTTTCTGTGTCAGCTTGGGCCTGTTACTTGATTTTTTTTCTGAGTTTGTTTCCTCAGGGGGGAAAAAAAAAATGAAGATAGTCACACCAATCACGTGCTTAATTCACTTAAAAAATAAATGCTCCCAGCACAGTGCCTGGCAAGTAGTGGGTTCTTACAAAATATTTGTTTTACTCCTTTTATCCCTTTCCTCTGTAGATTTTAATTTGACTGATGCAAATTTAATGGGGAACTCCCAAGTGTGGAGGGAGCTTGCAGGATGAGGAATACTCTAAGTTTGGGGGATTAATCAAGAAATACTCCCCAAGGAAACCTCAGCATTTCCCCCAAGCCCAACCTGGGGTTCACCTAATCCAGACAGAAAAGCTGGAGTTGTGGCCCCTAGCACAGGCCTTGCATGTAGTAGGTGCTTACGCAATATTGATGGCTTACAGCCTGGCTTGAGGCCGAAGCTATGGCCTGGAGTTTCTGTTGCCCAAGGATGAGGACCAGGCTGTGTCATTTCCCGAGCCTTTGTACGCCATCCCAGGGGTCCACCAGAGACTAGTCAGAGCTGGCTGGTGGGAAGGGACCAGCAGCAAAGTCTCATGGCTCACCAAGCCTAGTGCAGCTGCCCACCGCCTGGCTGCCGTGTGTTTACTCTTGCCCTCCTACAGTCTGTTCTCCACCCAGCAGCCAGTGTGGACTCTAAAACCTGTCAAATCAGGTCCCTTTTCTGCTCAAAACCTCTAGGAGCTGCTTAGAAATGATATTTAAAGCTTCCAATATTTCCTGGAGTATTTCAAAATAAACGTGTTAATTTATCTAGGTGCAGAGCTATTGGTTTGAAACCATATGACTTGTTAGCATTTGAATAAAAGTGAAAATATAAGGCGGTGAATATTTACCTTTTTACCACCCTAACTATGATTCAAGGGACATCTTAATTGCTCTGAGTACATATATCTGTCCTACTTGTTTTGTAGATTGTATTTTTAAAATTCACATCTTCTACAATTGTTCCCTTGCCATTCTGGACTCCTATCCTGCCTCAGGGCCTTTGCATTGGCTGCACCTTCTTCCTGGAATTGTCTTCCCCTAAATATCTGCTTAGCTCATTCTCTCACTTTATTTTGTTTTCTATTACTGCATAACAAATTACCACAAATCTAGTGACTTAAACCTAACACAAATTTATTATCTTATAGTTTCTGTGAGTCAGGAGTCTGGGCATAGCTTAGATGGGTCTTCTATTCAAGGGCTCCTGAGGCTGTCAGTGGGCTGCGGTTGCATCAAGGGCTCAACTGGGGAAGATCTTACTTCCAAGCTCCCTCTTGGTGTTGCAGAGTTTTTCTCTTTGCAGCCATAAAACTGAGGCCCCATTCTCCTGCTGGCTATCATTTAGGAGCTACTATCAACTCTTGGAGACCACCCGCAGTTTCTTGCCATGTGCCCTCTCTGTAGGACTTCTTACAACATAGCAACTTACTTCTTTAAGCCAGCGAGGGACAAGTCTTTCTAGTGCATACTAGCAAAATGGAGCCTTATGCATATCATAATGTAATATGGGAATGCCAGCTCGGGTTGACCTGGTCCTCTGAGTACAGTCAAGTCTTAACCCCTTGGCCCTGTTCCCAAGTTTGAGGGGGTGGGGCTGAGAAGGCAGCCTTTAGTCACCACAATAGTGATGCACCTATAAGTCACATCCTTTAGTCCCTCCTGAGGCCCCAGTTTCCGTAGCCAGCTCTTTTTACTTCCTGAGCTCCCCATCTTCTACCTTGGCCCTAACTGGGGGCTCCCTGCTCCCTCTAGTCTTCAGTCCAGCTCCCACCTATTCCAGAGGGACTGGGAGCCAGTGCCATAGGCTCTGGGCACCAGCAGCTGAGCCTGTCCAACCCTGGTACAAGCCAGCTGCCTCCTGCCAAAGGAGCCAGGACCCAGGGGCTCTTTTCCTTGGGCTACTGTCTCTATGTATCTGTTGTCAGTCTCTCTCTCATAATGCCTAGGTCCACATTCAATTCAGTTCCACAAATATTTACCATTCACTGTGCCAGGCACTGGGGGCAATAATGTGAACAGCTGTGGTCATTCTTTGGGGAGCTCACAGTCTAGAAGTAGGGACAGACATGCCCAGATAACCAAGGGGCCAACACTAGTGGGCAGGAGAGTGCCTTCGGGGCCCCAGAGTACAGAAGATTTTTTGACTGGATGACACAGTCCACAGAGGAAATGACATTTGAAGTGGGTAAAGGAGGAAATCAGTTTCTACAGGTGCTATATAAAGGAGAAGGTCACATGATGGAGGGTTCTGCACAAGTAAAGATGAAAACTGGACAGGTTGCAGTCATTCAAGAGCAGGGGACAGTTTGGAGCAGCAGGCATATTGGGCATCAAGACAGGTCTGGCAGGGAAGAGACTGTGGTCGAGTTGAGGGGACTTAATGAGTGCTCACACCTCCACCGGTCTCTTCCCAGCTTTCTACTTCGATCTTTACCTGTCCTTCCCTACTGCCCAACCTCCTGAAAACCTAGGCAGGGAGAAATAGTTGCCTCCAACTACACTAAAAGCACAGATCCACCTTAGAATCCAGTTGGTTTGTTTTACTATAATTAGATAAATAAATCAGCACATTAGTTCCCTGCTTAGGAGCCCAGCTTCTAGAAGGAACACTCTGTCATACACACAATGCAGGCAGGGGAGTTCTTGGGCATCTGGGATGTGTCTCTAGCATTTCTCAAAGGTTGGCCAGCCTGCTGGTTCTCTCCAGGTCCTGACAAATCAGTGTCACTGGATCTCTGCCACTCCCCTCCCTGCATCCCAAGCCTGTGTGACTCATGTTTCTCTGACTTTAAGAGCCTGGAGCAAGTGATTTGCTAGTCCTGTGGCAGTCTCTGGGACTGGGCAGAGTGAGAAGGTGAGGGGCTTTGTTGAGCCAGAAGTAAATGGGTCATGAGGGCTGCAGGTGTTGCTCATTAAGCTGCACTTCTGCGTTTCTTGACATCCCCACCTGGATGGGAGCCAAACATGGAGGCCGATGAGCCCCTGTCCCCTCTGCCCAGAACCATTAAAACCCAATTAGCAGAAAGAAGACCTGCCGAGCAGGTAGACATCTCCTCTGCAGGATGCCAGGGGCTGGGCAAAGGGGCAGTGGGAATCTAATGAGGCTGCAAAACTGAGCCAGAGAAAGTGGTGCCTGGGAGTGGCACAGACTTGGCTTAGAGCTAGGGGAGGATTTCTTCATGGTGAGCATGGCGAGGGCATGGTGATACAGCACCGTGTTCACCCTGGCTGTGCCGCCGAGTTACACCCTTCCATTGGTCTTCCATGTGAGTTAGGGGGCTTAGATGGATGGTTTCTGAATGGGGCCAGGTCTGGAGCAGGCTCTTCCAAGGTAACTACGGGTGATGTGATGAGGAGTACTGACCCACCCAGCCTGAGACCCCAAACTGAGGCCAGAAGGAACCCTTTAATTGTTGGGTGGTTGGGAGTCCTGGTGAGGTAAAGAGAAGTGCCAGTGAAGAAGTCATGATGCCTAGGGCAAAGAGGGACTCAAGGACTCGGGGAAATGGCTCTTTCCCAACAAGTATGAAAATATTTTAGAATTTTAGTCACTGGAACTGACAACTGATAATGTGCACAACAGACTGATGTGTACCAGCTGAATAACGGCATTGCATATAATCAAAGGAGGTAGCATCATCTCCTCTTTCCTAAAAGTGGAGGCGGAACTTGAGTTAGAATAGGGCCACTCTAGGAGGAAGGGACAGGACACAATAATCTCTTGAGGTCTCCCTTCTGCAGAGAGGGGACATGGCTGAGGTACCCAGAGGCACTTTTATTCCTTCCTCGGGGCCCCTGGAGCTATGGAAGATTTGGGGGAGGTACATAACTGAGATGTCCCAGCCCTCAAGCCATGCCCCAAATCTGCCTCTGCCTCATGGCATGGGGGCGGCCCCAGAGCCCAGCCCAAAGCTGTTCCTCAAGGCTGTAGAGGGATCTTTTCAGTGGCTCCCAAAGTTGCTTCCTCAGCTCCAGCTCCTGCTTGTCTTAGCCTAAGTAGGCCTTTTGGATTTATTGGTTCTGGGAGTGGAAAGAAAACAGCTTCTTGAAGAAGTGTGTTTAGTGCCACATTTCCAACTTCCAGGCTTGATTGAAATGGTAGTTAAAACATTTTAAGGCTCTTAGGTAAAGTTACATTTGCCTTCCACACAGCCTATATTCTGATATTATCTATTGGTTGCAGTTGCCCTGTTATATTGCTCAGAGGCAGTGCTTTATCACAAGCTGTCAGCCCATCTTGCAGGGATGTGGCCCCGGCTTCCATCTGTGAGCCTATCTCACTGAAGCCACCAAGAAGAAAAAAAGTCATGGAATAATTGTGCATTTTAATTAAGCCTCAGTGTGCACCCTATTGTGGAGATGCTCATATTAAAGAATTCTTTTTACTTTGCAGGAAGCTGGAATATTTGTTCCCCATGTCATTTTTATACTCCTTTTGTATGGCAATTAATATTTAACTCCTGGGAAATAAAGCTGCCACCTGATAATGTCTTTATGGTCTGGTATTAAAATAACTATTCCTGATAAACTATTGTAATAAAGTATTGGGAAGACCCGGCTGGAAGGGGGTTCAGATCAGGTATTAATTCTACTCAAGGAGCTGGGCCCGGAACAAGTCTTTTTATTCTAGTTCATTCTATTTTTCATGATGACATGTCAAAGAGCCTAAACATAATCATACTAACCAAGAAGAAGATGGTGTATTTAAGGGATGGGGGACTTGGTCTGTCACCATCCCTCCCATAAAGGTATTTTCAATTAGTGTGATCACTCTAATTATGGTGCCTACAGCTTGGCCTTCATCTGCTTACATCACCTCTAGCCAGAGCATGTCCTTGATGTAATAGAGAAGGTGAAGCAGCACATTTGTAGTCACTGGTAGGAGCCCAGCTCTACCTGATATCAACAGTATTTAACTTGGAGACCTAATTTGAGTGTACAAGTGATTACAAGCTGTCCTGTGGGACTCTGCTTACCCATGAATTCTCAAATAAGTTGCAAAACAGAGACGAATTAACTTGTTATGCTGTCAAAATCAATTACTGCAGAAGACAGCTTAACTTCCCAGCCTCTTCTCAGGGCCTGCAAGCCGGTACAGCTACCCTCCACCCTGTGAGAGCTGATCACCATCTCCTGTCACCATCAACCTCCCCTCCTCCCCTCCCATACTCTGCTGTACCCAAAGTCTCCAGTTTGAATTTGGGGAAGTGAATTTTTAAAAGCGGGGAGTGAGGGAAAAGGAGGAGAAAGTCAACCTGACATATGGTCCCCAACCCCCCTGAAATGATGATCTCGCCTGTGAAGACTGGGGGAGATTGATTCTAGCTGGGGCTTTAAGTAAGATAAACATCTGAAGGCCCCAAGATCTTTACTCTGCAGCATTGAATGGAAGATGCAATTTATAAATGTTCCTTTAATATTTCTGAAACAGATTGGCCAGTAATTTATAGACTGCAACGTTGAAGACTGAATTAATTTTCCCAGTGAGCAAAGTCTGCATGCAGCGTGGCAAAAGCTGTTCCCTGCATCTCTGAGCAGAATCAGAGGATGATAGGGTTAGAAGGGACCTTGGAGGTGATGCATTCCACCCTCTCTGAGGCACAAGTGTGGAAACTGAGGTTACCCAGCAGAGTTACTCAGGAAGTTCCTGGCTGAGTCAGGTGTGGAGCCCCAGTCTCTAAAGTCCTGATGGATTTACTCTTTATGCTGTGCCCCTTATTGATAAGTAATATCTCCTCGTGGAGCCTCCCTTTCTGTGTCATTGGTACCACAGCCTCATAATATCGAGGAGTCCCAATTCTCTGGCTTTTACTTCCTTTCTTCTCAGGAGAGGAAGGCTTCTTTACCTGAATTAGGAGTTAGAGGCTTACTGCTCAGTATCAGGGCAGGTTAAGGTCCTCGCCTGTATGGCTATCTACCTGGGTTTGTGGGGTTCATGTGGGCAGCAACTAATACCTACTAAGCACCTACTATATGTCAGGCACAGAGTTGAACACTAAATCACATTGTTTATAACCCTCACAACAACCCTGAGTGGGACAGGTATTTTGATCTCCCATTTACAATTGGAAAAAATGAGGCTCCCTTTTCCCATTGCCCACCCTATCCAGTCCAAAGTTCTTCCTTCTTCTCCTCAGATCCAGAACAGCAAAACTGAAATGGTCAGACTTCTACTGATTAGGAGGGCCCAGTGGGAGCATTAACTAGACCAGTGCTTCTCACATTATAATGTGTACATGAATTCCCTGGGGATCTTGTTAAAAATGCAGGTCCCAATTCAGTCAGTGGGACTGGGGTAGAATTCTGCATTTCTGACAAGCTCACATGGAGGCCAGTGCTGCTGGTCCACATTTCGAGTACTAAGGGCCTGGATCACCCTATCAGAGCCATCTGCCTCCATGCTTTCCAGAAGCCTTTGGCCCCGTGTCATGCAATCACACACCCCTGCAACTAGAAGCAATACCTTCTTGTAGTCGAAACCTCATTCTCCTGCCTCTGGAGTTTAGGCCTCCCCCCACCCACCCCAGAAAAGAGAACCCCTACTCAGAGCCTCCCAAATCATAGTGAAGCTGTTCTGTATTTAAAACCTAAGCAGTGCGGCCATGTGAGGCCTCCCACCATGGTGATATAATAACTAGTAATTGAACAACGAATCGGTCCCTTACATTTACTTGGTCCTTGAATCCCAGAGCTTGCTTTAAGGGCGAAATATTTACTGTGAAAATTGAGTTGAGACCGGAATGTTACCAAACATTATAAGTAGCACTGGTTTATTTTCCAAATACTCCATACTCTGAAATGAGACCAGAAAGTCACAGAGCATCGGAACTGAGGAGGCTGCTGCTTTTCTCCCTATTCCCATGCACCAGTGCAAATACATGCTATCAAATGAGGCACCCTTGTGCAATTATGTTGTGGATCACGTCTGAACATCTCCTTGTACATGACATTTACGAAGAAAAACACTTGCAAATTAAATGTTTGATTAACATTACATCTTTTACAGTTTAAAACGGGTGAGCATAATTGAAAGCTGCATTAGCTAAAGAATATGAACTTTATATGAGCTTTATCCTTGGCCTATGAATCTCGATAGTTTTGTTGAATCAATGAGCTGAAAGAATATCATCACGTTTCATGAAATAATCTAAAGATTCAGGGGTCTGCAACCCATCAAAGGAAAATTGGCACAGTTTGAGCTTTGTCCGGGAGCAATGGGCCATTTATGTTGAGATTTTGGGTGTATTTTATCAAGATGGTTGGTGACATTTACTCTTTCTTCTGCAGTTCAATACAGGAAGGGTAGTTACCCAGATTCTATGGCTATACCCACCACTTATCCAGATTCTGCTTCTACATCAGTAAGATCACCTGCTTTCATAGGCTGCTTCTATAGAATAGCCTCTTTTATAATCTCAAGATATAAATACACACTTTCTAGACTAGTTTTTTCTTTCCTTTTGTATCTCACCTTTTTTTCCCCTCTGTGCTTCCTTTCCTCCCTCCTTCCCTCCCTCCCTTTCATCCTTCCTCCCTTCCTTCCCTCCCTCCATGCATTTTCCACTTACTCACCCTTATAAATCTGGCTATGCCTCAAGTTTGAGGTCTGCATCAAATTTTCTAAGGTAGTTCCCAATGACTGTGTTTAAAATAAAGATTTTATTAAGTAGAGTAAAGCCCTAATTACAGTATTTGGACTTAAGTTGAGATTTTTAATAGAACACACTTGAAGTCCATGTGGTCATTCGTTCACTCACTTACCATTTTCTAGGCTAACTTACTCTGCTCAGAGCAACAGAGAAAAACTTCATCTAGATGGGCCTAGTGTAACTTTTAAAGACCGATCCGAAGTTTGTCAAGTGAAGAGGCTGGAGTGGGGAGGGACATTCCCGGCAGTGGGGCCAGCATATGCAAAGGCCTGGAGTTGGAAAAGGGCCCTGCACACCTGGGAATGGAAAAATCCATGTAGAACGAGCATAGGCTTGTTGGAGGTTAGTGTCTGGGGCTGGAGCTGGAGCAGCTGTTAAGATCAGGCTGTAAGGGGCCCTCACAAAGGAGCCCACAGAGAAATTTAAACTGGGAAGGGACTTGATCAGCTTTGCAGTGCAGGATAGACCGGTCTGGCAGACGGAAGCTACTTCAGAGCTGCTAGATTAGACCATCAAGCAGGCTTGTTGGAGACAGGGCCCAGACCAGCAGCACTCCCAGGAAATCTGCTGGGAACTGAGCAGAGCTTGGAGCTGAGGACCTGGGAAAATTGACTCTGGCCAGGGGGAAAACTAGTGAGAGAAAGGCAAAGGCATCAGGTGGAGAGTGGGGATGCCACGGTAGCTGAGTCCTGCTCCCCTAGGTGGGAATGGAGAGGGGTCAGTGTTAGGTTGTAAGGTCTCCCAAAATGTCTTGGCCCATATCTCCATTTTATCTGCCACCTTGGCCCTGAAGGTGGCAGATAAAATGCCACCAAAGACAGGATGACCACTGACTACCAGCAATGCAAGGGAGGTTGGGAACACTACTGTTGAGTTGAGGAACTAAATAAAAGGGATAATGATAATATTAATAACATTTCCCATGTATATATACTACACTTTAAAATTTATCTAAGACACTTGACCTTGGCAGGGGTCAAGAGGTTGTTATGACTATTGTTGTTATGGTTACTAACACCATGGGAAATCTAAGGCAGGTTGACTTGATTAAAGTCACAATAAATAAGGATGTAATTTCAAAACCCCATCTTCTCCTAGTCTACTGCTTTTAACATGTAAGGATGTTAGGACTCCTTTGAATGCTTATTCTATCTGGCTCTATGCTGAGGGCCTTGTAGGGGAACATAAATGTGAAAAATCTTTACCCTAAGGAAGCTCAGAATCTTCATGAAAAGACAGGTCAACCCAGTGATAGTAGCAAACAGTTGCAAGGAAGTATCCATTTATCACACACCTAATTCACTTATAAACCTACCATCCACCCATCTATCCACCTGTCTACCTGTACATCCCTCCATTCATTTAGCATTTGTTACAATTACAAGTTGGATTATCCAAATCCCAGTGAGTTCTCCCCACTGTGGCTGGATATTAGAATTATGTAGGCATTAAAAAACACTGATGCCCCAGCCTCACCCCAGATTCTGATTTATTTGGTCAGGGGTGGGGCTGGGCTTTTGTTTTTAAAGCTCCCTAAATATTCCAATACGTAGCCAGAGATGAGGACCCTCTGAAGTTTATTAGCTGTTCACAGGCGGGAATGCCGGTGAGAACAGGGACATTCCGTGAATGTCAGAGCTGGAAAGGCCCCAGAAGCCCTCTAGTGCAGCCATCCACTTTAAAGACAAAGAAATCAAGTGTCAGTGAGGCGAGGTCTGGTTAATGTAAAGTCAGGACTTGGTCCCTCAACAGTTCAGAGGACCTTCTCTTACCTCTCTCTGCTAGCAGTCAGGTAAAGTGTCGAGAAGGTGGATTTGAGCTGGGCTTTGAGGAATGAGCAGGCTTGGGATAGACAGAGTTGGGGGCTGAGGCAGCTTGAGTATGAGTGATAGCAAAGCCATGTGGACCAGGAACAAGGGTGGTGTGTTTAGAGATGGCAACTTGTTTGTGCTTTCAATGGCTCTTTCAAAGCACAAAACACCTCTTCCTAAACACATAAGCATCCCCTCTGTGGAGCACCTTGACTTTGGCTCACACCTTCCCTTTTAAGGAAGTAACAAGAACCACTGGGCTGTGCTTCATTTCACTGTCATAATTGACCACGGTTTCTACTATCCTCTAAGCAAACTATGTGTCCCCAAGCCCCTCAGCATGACCCCAACTGGAGAGCAATGAGGAGAGAGGAGCCTGTTGCTGGGATGAAGTTTAAACAATCACTTTGCTCTGATTAAGAAGGATAATGGCCCTCTTTGAGGAGCAGCGTTAATGCAAAAGTGGGGATGATGGATGCTTGGCTCCCCGCCCCCACTCACATAAATCTCACCTGTGCGCCTTTGTTGCCTCCTCTTGATGCATGTTTGAGATAAATTCTCCAAATCTATTTTTGTGCTGTTGCCAGCAGCCTGCTGATAGAGTAAATAAGAATTATGGCTGCCATAATGGCATCACTTATGAGGGGCTAAAAAAAGCAAACATGTCCACACAGTTCTTATAAATCTATTACAAATATAGGCTCAAGTTTTTGAGGCAGTTCCACTAGAGCAAACAGCACCCTCGCTTCCCCTGGAGTCCCAGAGCGTGACTAAGCAGGCAGGTGCCAGAGGGTGCCACAGGTTGGCCCGAAATGACCAGTGATCCCCTCCCTGTCACTTCCTCCCTCCCTCTGAATTCTAAGTCCTGGTCAGCCAGGAGAGCCACAGGGCCATGCCTTGGAGGCACCAGCCCCTAAGGACTGAATAGCTGCCCTTAGGGCCTTCTTTCAACAGCTCTGGGCCAGGGCAAACCTAAAGAAGGCAGCCCAAACTCTAATCTGCTGGACCATGCATGAAGAACCCTTTGAGGGAGGGATGGCTAGGCACGAGCACCTTTTGTCTTCTGTGCCTTTTTCTCCTGGATGGAGTTGAGTCAGGTTCCTCTCTGGGAAAGGGGAATTTGGACCTGCAGGCCTCAGGTAGGTCACATCTCAGAGTCACCTCTCAAAAGTCCAGAGGTCCATGGCAAGGAGGAAAACTTCCTTTTTCCTTTCTTTCCATCTCAGAGAAGGGGCTCATCTGACATGGAGGATGGAAGGCTGTGAGACTCAGGACCCTCCAGGGTCTGGCTCCTCCCCACCCCAGACTCACCTCCCAGCCTCTCCTCTTAGTCTTCACTCTCTGCTCTTCCTGCTGAGGCCTCAGTTTCTTCATCTGCAAAGTGGGAACAATCAATAATAAAAGAGTAGGATCAAACTTGTAGGATTCTTGTGAGCACAAGAGATGGTGCAGGTGGAAGTACTTAGTGTTAAATGTTGGGAGGCATAGGATTTATCATGGTTATTGTCCTTCAGGCTCTGTCCGCCTGAGCCCTCGCTGATTCCCCTGGGGATAGCCCTCAGCAAATGCTGCTGGGTAAGGTGAATTATCTTTTAACACAGGCATCTTCTCACATCCAAATAGGCTTCAAGCCCCCAGAGGGCAGCGCTGGCCTCTGAAATGGCCTGGAAATCACAGCTGAGCCCCAGCACTTCCTAATAGTCAGCCAGCATGAGCCCCTGACTGGGGAGAATTTGTGAACTCCCTTCCCTTGGGGACCTGTAATGACCTCTCACCTAGAATCCTGCCATAGCCTCCTAACTCTTCTCCATCCTCTCTCCGACCCCCTAAAATCTACTCTCTACACAGTTGCCAGAGTGGGCCTTTCCAAACACTGGTCAGGGCATTCTGTTCTTCCGGTGGCTCCCCATGGCACTCAGAGTAAGAGCCAAAGCCCCATTGGAGGCATGTAGGGCCCTGCATAATCCTCGATTCTTGCCTATTTCTCCCCTCCTGCTCACTCATCTCCAGCCACACTGACCTCCTTGCTGTCCCCTGCATATGGAAGGTCTTTGGGAAGTGGGGAGGGACCTCAGTGCCTTTGCACTGGCTGCTCTCCCTGCCTCCACATGGCTTACTCCTCACTGCTTCAGATCTTTGCTCAAACATCTTGGTGAGGCTTTTACTGACTGCCGTATTAAATATGCAGGTCTCCCGCATAGGCACTCCCCTTCCTCCTCCCCTGCTGTATTGTTCTCCCAAACACATTGCACATCTGATATTCCACAGATTATACTTATTTATTTCGCATATCCTCTGTCTTCCCCACGCAGATGCATTCTCCATAAGGACAGGGACTTGGTCTGTCCTAGTCTCTCCAGTGTCCCCAGCGCCTAGAACAGTGCCTAGCACATAATAAACCCTTGGTAAATGTTGCTTGAATGAACAAATGGACGTGTGGACAGACAGACTAAAGAATCAAAGAGATACCTGGCTGGGCTTGGGGAAGTCAAACACACTGTCCAGAGGCAGGAGGCTGGATACAGTAACCACTGGAAGGCACCATCTGCGCTGGGAGGAGGATGGGTTCTCGGCCAGAAGGCAGGCAGGCGAAAGGAGGCCACTCTTTTAGTTCCTTAGATTGTGAGAGAGTGAAGCCTCTGGGCCCACCCCAGACCTGAGCCATCCTCTCTACCTACTCTTCCTGGCAGAGACTTGAGCAGAGAGAGGATGTAAAGATGCAAAACCAGCTGCTTCTGGAAACCTCATGCATAATAATGCCCACAGTCACCCTCACTCACTTTTCCAGAAAGACAACAAACCTGTTAAAATGCAGCTTGACCTACACCCTATAAAGTATGCAAATGACACAGGGAGGGGGAACACATCCACAGGCTCTGAGTCCCCATTAAAAAAACATTGCCTCCCTTACTATAGCACTTGGCTTGCAGATTCTAAATGTCAATAGTTCCCCCAGTGAAGGCAGGCAGAAGGTTAGAAGGTTAGCCATCTCAGGAAGCTAATTGCCATCGGTAAATTAGAGCTATGAACACACCAAACCTTTTCCTTCGTCACCTCTCCCCGCACCCTGACCTGTTTCCTGGCCCACGGGCCCAGGAACAACACAATTTAAATCCCAGAGTTGGAACATAGAGTGCAGGTTTCCTGTGATGAGAAAGATAAATGGGGAATAAATTCCCACCTTCCTCAAAATAAGTGGATCCTGGTGTGCTTTGCAGCCAGTCCAGAAGATGGCATTTATCGCTTCCAAAGGCAGGGGTGACTCTGGCTATGCCCCTGGTTTTGTGGTGTGAGCCTGTGGGTGGGGCATGCAGTTCAGACACCATGGCTGCTCCCCCAGAAATGCTCCCCACCACTCCTAGACCTCAGCTCTCTTCAGCTTTTTTCCTGTTATAAGAAGCACCCGTTATGGTCTCTTCTGAGAGGAGAGAGAACTGGGCTGAGGATCATCACAGTGCCTTGGTTTCCCCAACTGTAAGATGGAGGTGATGAGAACATGCTCCTCACAGAGCTGTTTAGAGGTCCAAAGAGAGTAAGGCATATAGAGTGCTCATCACCAAGCCCCAGAAAGATTCCATCAGTGATAGCAATTAAGATTTTGTCTGTTAGTTCTGATGCCACCTAGAACTTACAATATTACTTGCCCATCTGGGTCCTAGAATAACCAGGTCTTTCCCTCCCTGTTTGCTGCCCACCAGGGTGACAGGATGGGCAGGAGTGTTGGTCAGTTAGGCCAGGCACTGGGTTTCAGTGATCCAGCCCACAAATATTTGCAAGCATCATCTCCTTTGATTGTCACGATCAACTGGGAGGCAGGTGTTAAGGGGTGGGAGGTGTGGTGCTGGTTCAGAAATTGACTTGCCCGCGATTACATGGCTGCTAAACCCAGCGGAGCCCTGGGATACAGAGAGAAGCCATCTCTCCCTTGTCACAGTTCACACTGACTGTCTCTTTTTCTTTGAATCTCTTAGAGAAGGGCACCTTCCAGGACCCCCTTGGTGATGCTGTGCTTAGAGCCATGAAGCTCCACCTTGGGCCCACTGCAACCCACTCCTCTGAGGCTGCTCCCTGGGTGGGATGGAAAACAAACACTCCTGTGGAGATTACTGAATGTGCCCTCGGGCCGTAATCAGCTTGCCCTGGGCCCAGCACGCACCTTCCCTTCCAGGCCATACTACTGCCCCACTGGAGGGCATGTAGGTCCAGGAGCCATCTCAGCCTCAGTCCCAGAGGGTACCCTGCAGGGCAGGCAGCCTCGCTAGCATCTTGTGAGACCCGTTGTGCCCAGATTCTTCCAGATTTGTTGGGTTCCCCACTTGCTGTCAGCTTCTGTTCATCTTTTCAAACAGCTTCACTAGTAAGGTGAAATGGAGAGGTAGTTTGGATAGAGGTTGTGGGCCAGAGGAAACAGGATCCAAAACAAAGAGTACGTGGAAGAAACTGAAGAAGGTGTCTCTTCTAGATACTGGATATCTTCTTTGTGGAGTGAAGTAGGCCATCATTAGGTATAAAAAAGACAGGGAGCTAGTGTTTATTATGCCCCAGTGCCGTGTGTGTGCTCGGATTTCATTTGATCCTTAAAATAAGCCCATGAGGAAGGTAGAATCAGTTTCATTTTGCAGATGGGGAAACCAAGGCTCAGGGAAGATAAATAACTTGTCTGGCTAGCAAATGGTGGAAGAAACAGAGGTTCAGAGATGTATAGTAACTGACTCAAGGTCACATGGCTGGTAAAGTGCAGAGCTGGGATTCAAACCCAGTTCTGTCTGTTGAAAAAATAAAAAATCCTTTCATTTTACCATTTTACAAACAACTACACAACTGTTTAAATACCTGTTCTAAAGAGCAGGGATTTAGAGAGGACCTAACTGAATCCTTCCTCTGTGGGTAGAATTTTTACCTCCCAGGTCCCTTTCTTGAAGTGCACAGGGTCAGCATAATACCCTGTGTGGCTCCCTTTGGACCCAGCATTTTGGAATCTGCTGAACTGAAAGTCAAAGGAATTTCATGTGATTCTCTGAAATCTACAGTTATTGATTTAGTGCATTCACTGATGATGTCACATCACGTGCAGAGGGAACCTGGGGAAGAAGACCCGCCCTGCCTTGTTTTTCTTATTCCTAACAGGTGACCGTGGGGAGTAGGGTGTGAAGTTAACTGGCTAATTGCACATAGGTGAGCTTCGGGCAGTTGACCAGGCAGAGGTAGAGGGAACATCCTGGGCAAAGATACGGAGGCGAGCAAATGCCTAAGGCATGTGTTGGCAAAGCCAGCCTGGGCGGTTGGTGGGGGTGACGGGCTGCCCATTAGCATTTCTCTTTAGAAGTGGGCATGGTGTGCACTACAAATGAACAAATCCCTTAAGAGCAAAGCAAACAAGAAAGCCCCACGACCCTGACGCTCAAACTGAAGCCTGAGTCAGGAGCTTTAGCCAAGAGTGGAGGCCTTCTGCTCACGGCAGCTGCAGATAATCTGCAGGATACTTAACAAGGCCCAACCAAAGGGGGCTGCTGTCCGCCCAGATCTGCTTCAGTGGAGCTCTCCAGAAAGCCTGACCGCTAAACCTACTGTGAGACCCACACACTGCAGGCTGATGCCCACCCTCTAGAAGTAGAGCTTCCTGAACCTGAATGGGACCTGTCCTCTCTGAGATTAGCAACTTGCAAAGGTAGTCTGGAATACTGATTATTTTTGGAATAGTAGGTGTGTATCTACAGGTGGGGGGAAAGAGGCAAGCCAAAGGGAAGGGAAAGACCAAAATAAGGCAAGAAAGAGAGTGGAGAGACAGCTCCCTGCCACTTAGCTGCTGTGTGACCTGGAGCAGGTTACCTCTCTGGCCTTCAATGGCCACAGCTGCAAAATGAGGATATAATTCTTGCGGTAAGGCTCAGATGAGATCACGGTGGGGAAAGTGCTGTGCAAATTATAAAGTGCTGTGCCCACATGAAGCACTGCTATTGTTAGAGACCAAGGAAGCCAGAAGCTGCTAGAATCACATGTATTCTTCTATGCTTCAGTCAGAGGTGACACATGTCACTCCCCTCACAGCCTATTAGCCAGGACTAGACTCATGGCCCTTCCTGATTACCAGGGGCTGATGAGTGTGACAGAGCACATGGATATTGGGTGGGCATTAATATCTTGTACAAATGGTCAAGCTGAGATGCCAAACCAAGGGGCCCTGAATCAGAGGAAGCTTATGCAGACGGAGGTTCAGGTTGTAGAATAGGAAGGTGCCTCGAACAGTGCCTTGAGTAACAAGCAGGCAGCAGTAGGCTCTCCACCTCTCCACTCTCTCCTGTCATTCCTAGAGCCCTGTGGTGTAGAAACACATACAAAAGCCCTGCTGGGTTCTGCCGCCACAGGACTCCAGGCATGTGTAGGAGAGGGAGAAGGTATTGGAGGCCGGGGGGTACTCTCCCCTGCTGTGGCAGACATGGAACCCTCTTTTTGCTGAGAGAGCCACAAAATTGAAGCTGCATAGATTGCTGACGGCATGAAAGCCAACCGCACTGGAAAGTGGCCTGGACCCATAACAGACTTTGTATGAGCAAAATATAAATCGTTGGTATATTAATCCTCTAAGATTTGAGAGTTGTTTGTTATAGCAGCATGACCCAGGATATCCTGACTAATACACTTTCTCATCTTTCACTATTTGCACTTCATAATTCAGCTTATACTTTTTGCAGGACACCGCTGTTCAGACTTTGATTCCAGTTTCACATTCTGTGGACACAAGCCTTCCAGTTACTACACTACCCCTCCTCATCAACCAGTTTAATTTCTAAAAACAAGTGGCCCCCTACTATAGACATAAGACAACTTTCCATCACCCACTTACTCTTATAAAGAGAGTCACGGGCACTTTCTGGAACACTGGCCTTGTGTGTGGCACCAGGGGTATGAAGATGTGTACTTGAAGGAGTTCGCAGTGTAGAATGAAACACAGAGGGAACAGTGTGATGATGAATGAGTAGATAGATGATGGATGTGTGGATGGATGCTGGACAGATGGACAGATAGATGAATGACAGATGGATGAGTGGGTAGATAGATGCCGTATGGGTGGATGAGCAGATGTATGGATGGATGGTAGTTGGATGGAGATGGATGGATAATATATGATTGGGTGGATGGATGGAAAGTCGGATGATGGATGGATGCATTAATGGATAGAGAGATGGATGAAATGATCACTGCTTCAGTGCCTGTCGTGGGCAAGGCCCCTTCTTGTTGATTACCTTCCTTACTGACAACTACTCTGTAAAGTAAGTATTATAGTCCCAAGTTTATGGATGGGATTTGAACTCATATCTGGGCGATGCTGGAAACCATCTTTCTTCTACATCAACTTGCTATAACAGAGGTCTGTTTGCTTCGTATAAGCTCCCCAGGGGTAGAAGTTTCCTCTCCTTCATGAAATCTGACCCAGATCACTGCAGCCTCTGGGAAGTATTCTTGATGCTCGTTCCTCCATCCTACCCCCACTGCACCAACACCCCTGGCATCTTTTTATTTCTTAAGACTTTTATCTTATGGAATGGTTCAAATATATACAAAAGTAGAATGATATAATGATGTTCGTGTAATATCCCCCACCTTCAAGAAGTATCACCTGCTGGCCAGTCTTATTTCATCTTACATCGCCACCTACTTTCCCCCTTATCCAGGATCATGTTGGTTTATATGTAACTATTTCAGCATACAGTTACCTATTTCTGGGACTATTTCCCCCTCTGGGGCTGATACTGAGGTCTTTTTCATTCTTAAATCCCCAGTGTTTATTTGACTAGACGCTCCTCAGGATGTGTTTCTTCAGTGAATGAGTGACTGAGTCCTGTGTAGGGCCATTAGTAGCTGCCTTGTATATCTTACTGCCTTTAAATCAGTTCCTAAAGAGTTCTGTTTCTCAGCAGGGCCCGCCCTGCAACTAGCACTTCTGAGTGGAACGCTCCTTAGATTGCATGTGTGTGAGAACTTTTCTGTTGCAATAATCTGGGACTTTTTGGGTGGCCGATAAGGTCTTCTCAAATATGACTCCTTCTGTGTTAACATCCGATGGGCATAATTACATTAGCTGTGCAAATATGCAAGCAGAGGGCCTCTAGGCTGCACGTCATCTGGCATCACTGTGGCTTCTGCCCAGATATCCCTCGGAAGCCCTGCCAGGACAGCAGACGGGGCCAGTTCAGGGCCCTTCTACCCCAGGATGCCTCAGCCTTCCAGCTGGCCTGGCAATGCCCAGTTTATTTGCATCTGATTTCAGCCCAATAGTAGTCGCAGAGCCCTGTGGCCTAGCAACTTTTCCAACAAACACTTTTAGGGGCAGTTTAATCATTGGGTTGCCAGCTACTATTGAATACCTACTGTGTGGAGACAAGAGGGAATAAGACTCAGACCCAGCCTCAAGTAGCTCTCAATCTGTGGTGACAAGTATAGTTCTAGGAGAGGATATTTGCAATGGAAATAGCCACAAACTCACCCCACCCTGGTGGCCTAAAGGCCTCTGTTCCCTCTCTATCTCTGGCTGGCTTCCTAGCTCAGAGAATAGTTGGGACATCCCCTCGGAGTTTTGACCCATGTCTTATTATGGGCTGAATTATGTCTCCATCAAAGATATATTAAAGTCCTAACCCCCAGCACTTCAGAATGTGACCTTACTTGGAAGTAGGGTCATTGCAAATGTAATTACTTAAATTAGGTTGCAGTCCTACTGGAGCAGGTGGAGCCCCAAATCCAACATGGCTAGTGTCCTTGTAAGAAGATGGGCATGCTAAGACAGAGACACAGGGAGAATGCCATGTGATGAAGAAGGCAGGGACTGAAATGCTGCCACCGTAAGCCAAGGAACGCCGAAGATTACCAGCAACCAGAACCCAGGAGAAGGCAAGGAAGGAAGGATTTCCCTGAAGGTTTCGTAGGGAGCATAGCCCTGCCAGCAGCTTGATTTCAAACGTCTGGCCTCCAAAGCTGGGAGAGAACATATTTCTGTTGTTTTAAGCCATCCTATTTGTGGTGACTTTGTTATGGCAGCCCTAGGAACCGATATATTCCCAGAGCTCTGAGCTCCCCAGAAGTTTATCTGAAACTTCCTTGGCATCATTTCCCATTTCAGCCCTGCCAGGCCCCTGGGTAATGATATCTGTGCATTCTCTCCCTTGCATGAACAAGGACCACCTTCTGTTTGGCTATAAGCTGTTGCCTCTGAGAGCCTTTTGTCCTTGAGGTCCAGGACTTTGTAAATGGATCCCGGCTTTAGGGAGAAGAGAGGCAGGATGATTTTATTTTTAAGAGCATGGGCTCAGGCCCCTACTCACCCTGTTTGAATCCCAGCTCTGCTATTTCCCTGCTGTGTGACCTTGCGCAAGTTATTTCCTCTGTGTTTCGGTTTTTTTCATCTGTTGGTGATAATATGAGTACTTAACTCATAAGGTTGTTAGAAGCTTAAATGAGTTAATATAAGGATGGACAAACTTTATCTATCAAGGGGCAGATAGTAAAAAACCTGTGAGCCACACAGATTTCTGTCACAACTACTTAACCCTGCCATTATAAAGCAAAAGCAGTCACAGACAATATACAAATGAATGGCATGGCCGTGGTTCAATAAAACTTTATTGAAGAGGTGGTGGATGAGATTTCACCCTTGGTCCACAGTTTGCCTCTTGGAGCAGGTGTGTCACTGTAGTCCCACTCCTGGGACATTTATCCTGCTGGCCTCCTAACTGTGGAATGAAAGCCTCTCTCCCTCTTCTGCCTCTCCTCACATCTGTTCAAGGGGGGATGTCTTCAGTGAAGTAATAAATGGATCCTGGCATTCCTAAAATTACATAACATAGGTAGCTACCTCATTACCTGGTATAAAATGGACCCATTTGTCATTTATTTCTGATTCAGTTGGTCCGATGTGGGGCCCAAGGCTTCGCATTTCCAGCGAGCTCCCAGGAGAGAGACCCATGCCGGTGCCACTGCCTGGGGACCACACTTTGAAATCCATCCATTGCCCTTCACCGACCGCAGCAGCAGGCGTATGCACATGAATGAGTGGCTAAGCCCCGGAGGTGCGGAAGGGTTGCATTAAACCTTCCTTCCTGCTCCCCTTCTATTTTTTCCCTCCTGCTTTGGATCCCAGAGGTACTCAGCACAGGCGCCAGTGAGACTCAGGTGACCAGATAAGTGATCTTGGCTCAATCTCCCATCATCTTCTCTGAGAGACTGCATCATGTGGTAGGAAGAACATAGGCTTGGAGGCAAAACCTTGGTTCAGCCTGGTATCTGTTCCATAATAGGTGTGACCTTGAGGAGCTAATAGTTTTAATTGAAGCAGTGGTGGCCTAGTACATCTGGGCCTCAGTTTTCCCATCTGTAAAATGGAGATGATGATAATAATGTTCTCCTGGCACATCTCTCATGCTCTAACAGGATGTGCTTGAAATGGCTTGATTAAAGTGCCTAACAAAATTATAATCTTGTCCCCAATGTGAAAAAAGAGGAAAGAGTGAAAAATGAATTTAAACACGAAGATAAAAAGCCTTTGCCAGAAAGGGGTCTTTGTGGGGGTCATTTCCTTAAACATCTCCCCATTTTACGGAGGAGAAAACTGAGGCTCACAGATAGGGAAGTGACATGCCCATGGCCAAAGAGCAAAACCAGGGGAACCCAGCTTCCCCCGGGCCCTCCTTTGCTCCACCCCAGAGTGTAAACACTCCCCTGAACCTGGACTCGGAAGTTCCGCCTCGCCCTGCCATCCCAGCTTTGAAGAGAAACCAGGTGTGTGTGTGCCTCAATTTATCTTCCCTGACCCTCTTAGGAAGTTTCCGTTATTAATCTTCTTAATTACTCCTTTCTTTCTCTCCCTGGTTCTGGGCTTGTCTCCTTTTCTGCCTTTCCAAGCCAAGACTGGGGCAATAAAAAAGTTTTATTACATATAAAACTGCTTTGGTAAGTGCTGCCATTAGCAGATAATAAAAAGAATTTTTTGACTGTTGCAACCAGTTGTTTTTCACTTTCCTGTTAATCGCTTAAACCTGTAGGTCTGGTGTGGCCACAGGGGTGTCAGGTTGAGGGTGCCTCCTGTCCATGTCCCCAGCTGCCCCTCCTGAGAAGAACTGGCCCCAGGGAGGGAGCCCTAGGCCAGACACCAGGGTCAGCAGCCAGATTGGTAAGGACCTTGTTCCTCCCTCTGGAGACCCTCTATCTGCTGAGTGAGGTTAACTTGCTTTTTCTCACCTCAAGGAAAATCCAAACTCATGGGGAAATTCAGTCCGTGCCTTCAGAGGGCTCCCAGGATGGTTGGAGGGACATACAGGGAACTGGGCATTTATCTACTACTCTCATGGCGGATCTCTTTCCTGAGTGTGAGAGCCTCCCCCTCCCTCTTCTCTCTACCCCATCATGGGGTGAGAGAATTCCAAGCTGTACTAGCTAGCCCTCAGGGAGCACTAACTAGGTGTCAGGCACTGTTCTAGGTACTTATACAAGAGAACTCATTTTGTCCTCACACCTCTGTGAGGTGGGGACTGTTCTTATTCCTGAGGAAGCAGGCATGGAGAGGTTAAGACACCTGCCTGAAGCCAGCCACCAAGAAGTCAGCAAAGCTTAGATATGAAAACTGGCTGGCTCATTTTGGCAGGCTATGAGTTAATTCATTCCCTGACTATAGTAGGTAATAAATGCTCGAGTCATTGACTCATAGCAAGTATAAGATAGAAACACTAAATGATGCAGGATTTGGTGCCTGGGAGTGTCTGGAAAGCCTTCCCAGAGCATGTGGGTTTTGATTGGAGGGCTGGATGCTACTGAGACTCTCACTCACCTGCTCAGCATCACCCAGACCTGACCAGTAGCAAGAACTTGGAACTGCTGCTTGCAAGCCATCTGCACACAGGTTAACAGGCCACCAACTATCATTACCAGTGTGTTATTCTAAGAAATAGCTCAGGTTATATTGCTGGTTAGGCTGGCAGGCCCATCTATGCTGGCCAGGGAAGGGGCCCAGGTAGCTATTGCCTCTGAATTTCTGCTGGAAGTCACTGAGGCCTGGGAAGACCCCTGGGAGGCAGGAAAGAAAAGAAGGAAAGAAGGAAGGAAGAAAGAAAAGAAGGAAAGAAAGAAAGAAGAAAAAGAGAGAAGAGGAAGAGAGAAGGATGAAAAGCAGGGAGGAATCAGAACAGTGAAGGGAAAGTTGATAGAGGCCTGTTATACCATTGAATGTGCCTGGCACTGGAATACTTCTACGTGAATGAATGAATGACCGTTTGAGACTAGATGATACAGGTACCAAGCTGGATCCAGCTTGTGTTGAAGTTCACCAGCTCTCCCCTGAGTTTTTTTGTGAATCAGTTTCCCTCCCTCCCTCCCTCTGTCCTTGGCCTTCTAGGGCTTGCCTTTAGGTAGGAAGACGTGGACTGCAAAGAGTTGAATGGCAGTGAGGAGGGATGTGACTGGGTGTCAGAGAACCACAAAGGCTGTCAGGAAATATGGGTAGGGAGCCTCACTGCAGCACTGTTAGACACAGAGAAACGGTGTAGGCCACATAAGTGTCCCTCAGCTGGAGAGGGGGTATATGTTCAGATCTGTTCATTCTGTGGAATACTGTGTGGCCAGGAAAATGAATGAAATAGAGCTGTATGTAACAACACGAATAATTCTCCAAAGTGATGTCGAAAGCAAGGCAATATAGTCGTCCCTCACTCAGTATCTGCTGGGGATTATTTCCAGGATGCACCATGGATACCCAAATCTGAATGCTCAAGTCCCTAATGTAAAATACTGTAGTGTTTGAATATAACCTATATTTGCGTATAGGCTGCAGCCAGGTATGTCTACATATCACTTCATTTGCATGGATCTAGTGTAGTGCTGGGCTCGTGGTGAATTCAAGTCTGGCTTTTGGAATTTTCTGGGATTTATTTATCTTTTTTATATCTTCAATCCATGATTGGTTGAATCTACAGATGTGAAACATGCAGATATGGAGGGCTGACTGTCTGCCTTAGCTTGGGTTTCCTAAGAGCAGAGCCTATGTGCAGGGAGTTGCTTCAGGAGCTATGCCGGGAGTGAGCAGGAGGAGAGAACAGGGAAAGCCAGTCAGGAGGATTACTGAGCGGGGGCAGCTGTGGGCCCTCTGAGGAACCAGGTAGCATGCACATGGGAAATGGCCTCTGGCCAGGGAACTGGGGTGTTTGTCCACTGACTCTTGTCTCCCACTGGTTGGGGTAGTCCCCAGGATGCTAGCTCTTTGTCCTTCCGGTTGTGTTTGTACAGGCTGAGCAGGCTTCCAGGCCTGAGGCAGAAAAGCGGGCCCACGGGGCTGCTGTGGTGAGGCTGGCAGGGTGCCCCACACGGACCCCACAGCCATGCTGAAAGCAGGAGGGCTGCGGGCATGTGGTGTAGAGTACAAGAGTGTCCACTACAGATGCTATACATGTGCGTCAAACTTAAAAACATGCAAAACTACGACTTACATTTATAGGGAGATAGAGATGTGCTAAAACCTCCCAACACTCTGGATAATGATAAACATTTCACTGGGGAGGTTGGTTACCTCTGGGAAGAAAAAGTGAATCTCATTTGAGGGGAACTGGAAGTTTCAGCTGCATCTGTGATTTGTCTTTTTCAAGCTAACTGGTTGGGCGGGGGTGGGGGGTACGTATTTATTGCATTACTTTTTCTATGCTTAAAAATATTTCATAAAAATAGAAATGCACGGGGAGGGACCTCAGTATGAGTGATGAGAGGAGGTGGTTCATGTTGGACATTGGGCAAGAGCTTTGGTTTTGAAGGTGGAATAGGTTTTGGCTAAAGGAGGAAAGGCCTTCCCTGCCAGGGGCCTCATGAATAAAGACTCGGAGGTAAGAATGAGCATGAGAGGCCAACGCACTTCAGTTAAGGGAAACAGCTGTCTCGGGAGCTAAAGGTTGAATATATAGGGGGAGGCCACATTGTGGAGAGTGTTCAGTGCCATGTTGAGGAGTTTAAACTCCACAACAAGAATATCAGAGTGACAGGAGTAGCAGCAGCAGCAGCAGGAGAAATAATAATAATATACTAATTATAAAATAACTCCATACTACTACTTAATAAGCCAGGTGCTTTGCTACATACTCCGCACATCAGTTTAATTAAACTGCACAACAACAACGCCATGAGAAATGTACTATTATCCCATTCTATACATCTGGAAATTGAGGGAAGGCAACAGGGAAGGGAAAGCCAGAGGCCCAGAGAAGATAAGGAGTTGCCCAAGGTTACATGCTTAATGGGTAGCAGAATGTGCCAAAAAGCTCAGCTCCTCCACCACTCTTTCCTTAATGCCTTTCCATTCTTTGCATGTCAATGGTCTCTGTCCCCTCCCCGCAGTAAACTGCCAAACGTGCTAGCATTTCTCTTGGAGTGGCACATAGTTCTCATCCTGCACAGCACCTCTGATCTGCTAATGATAGAGCACTTGGTTGAGGGAAAACCCCAGCCCAGGCCCAGGGCAGGATAGTGCAGTGAACAGAAAGTGGTGTTTGCCAAGAGGGTCCTTCCTGTGTGTGCTAACCCTGTACCCAGGCCTCCCTTCCCAAGACAACAGCCTTGCATATTCTCTGCTATATCTCAGAGAGAGAAACCAGCATGGGCATGGAAGGTCCTAATTGTGCAAAAATGGGAACATATGCAAGAGAGTATCAGATGTGAATGGGTCTGAGAAGGGGCTCTTCTCCATGCAGAAGTGAAGGGACCTTTACTTGGGTAGAGCATAGAACCCACTAAAAGATGCTCATAAGACATTCCAACTTTGAGGATTTGGTCCCAATGCTTTAGAAAGGTGGTAAGAAAAGAGACCCAGCTTCCTTGGAGGAGGTCTGCTGTTCTCATAATCAGGCTCATCATCCCAATGGTTTGCGTTTGCAAGTGGGCCCTAAATCTTACTAACCCAGCACACGAGCCCTTTTTGCTCTCCATTTCTTTTTTCCTGAATGGAATCAGGCCCCGGGTCAGATCCTCCAACCAAGCCTGGGAATTAATTAGGCATGTAATGCTTGTTAGCAGTAATGAATGTTTCTTGCTGAAGTCCTTGTGCAGCTTGGTGGAGGATGTGGCTGGCCTCTGTGACAAGAATTGAGCATTTTTTCCTGAGCAATACACTGCAGGAACCCTAAAGCCTTCGCTGAGGGTGTGTGTGTGTGTGTGTGTGTGTGTGTGTGTGTGTGTGTAGAGTGTGTAATGGATGCATGGTCTGAGGTATGTACTCAACAGGTATGAGATATGTGTCATGTATGCCATTTGCATGACGTGAATCTTTGACAGGGGAGTGGGCATTACGTGCTAAGTTCTTGAGGTATATGTAGTATGTAACGTGGAAATGTGTCATTTTCTGGACATGCAGAATGAATGCCTGCAGTTTTGCATATGGCGCATATGTAGTATGTGTATCACAGAAGTGTGGCATGGGTACATGAAAAGTAGCACTCGAATCTATCTGAGTGCGTGCTCAGGTATCTGAGCCTGAAAGACTTTGTCACTGTCAGAAGCAATAGATTGCTGAGAATTCCCATGACACTGGGCAGAATTATGATCCCGTTTAGTGCTGAGATAACATTGGTTGGAGAAAGGACAGATGAAAAATGTCCCCAGGAATAGAGAAAGGAATTCAACTGGCTCAGCAGAGAGGATAGAAAGAATACCTGATTAAAACTGAAATTCTCACAGCAGGAAGAAAAGATCCAGAGGGGGAAAGGGACAGCTCAACCTAGAAGAATGCAGGAGGAGAGAGAGGCAGTCACTGGAAGCAGGAAGCCCCAGGAGCGTGCTAATGTTGGCGGAGAGATAAAGACAGAGGATGCTCCGGGAGGGGAGAATGAAAGCATGGTGTCCCCAAAGAGGCTCCTAGGACAAAAACAACTGATGGATGATATGAAATAAGGAGAGGAGATAGGTGAACCAGGACCTACCTAAAACATTTCTTGACATCTGTGGGTTAGGTACACCCTGCCCTGTTCATCAGTTATGGAAGCTACTTTTCCTCTCTTCTTCTCTTGCTCTAATTCGATTTGGGTAATGTGACAATGTCCCAAATGCAACCCTTTGGAAACTAAAAGGAGCTATTAATAATTATGCCAGGACAGCAGGTGAAACTGGGATGTTCTCAGGCACATGGGATGTAGTTTCTCAAAGCTTGGAGGTGAGGATGGGTCGGTGAGGAGAGAAAGGCTTCTCACTCCTCATCAGGCTCAGCCTGTCTACTGTGGGCAAGCCCCTGGCATGAAGACCACATGCACATCAGCCTCCCAAACATCCTCTGAAACCCTCCCTTGCCCATCCCCCATAGGTACACTGCAGGGCAGTAGGGCTTCTGGGAGACTCTGAGAAAAGACTCTAACCTTCCCCAAAGGCACAGCAAATCATTTAGGAGCACCGAAAAGGCAGGGTAATTCTGTGTTCACGTGGCCCCACTTCTCCAAGGCTCAGCCCTGTCTCTGGACACCGTTTATTCAAACCACGGGGAATCCAGCCCAAGGTACTCTGGAGGCTGAATCCAGAGCATTCCCCCACCTCCAACAGCATTACTCACCCTCATCTCCCTCTTCTTGCATTCATCTGACAAACATTTATTATTGGGCTACATAACTTTTACACTGTGAAAACGGCCTTATAACAGTCTTAGAGGAAATGTTTAAAAAGTAAAAATAAATCACCTCTTATCCTACCACCTTAACACAATAATTAATTTCCTTTCGCCTAGTCCCTTCTGATCCTTGTCAGCACGCCTACATTTTTATTACATAGTTGTAATGCGCATATAATTTTACTTTGTGTTTTTATTTCGCATTTTACCATAAGCATTTTTCCATGTTACATAGTTTTCATAAATATTTTAAATGGCTGCGGAATAGTTTGTCGAGTTTATATACCATAATTTACTTAACAATTCCCCTATTGTTGAACATTTAGGTTTTCCGTTTGGGGCTATTATAGATAATGTTACAATGAAAATCTTCATGCATATATAACACTTGTTATTCTTTTGAATGATTTTCTTTGGATACAGCATTTGGAGTGGGATTACTGGGTCAAAGTGAATGAGCATTTTTATAACCCGTGGTTACATATTGCCATATTGCTTTCCAAAATGATCATTCCAATTTTCAACATTATCAGTAATGTGTGTACCAATTTCAACAAAACATTGTCAGTGGTGCATGTTATCATTTTTTTCCCCTAAATTGCTAATTGAGAAAGTATAAAATAGGACCTTCATGTTGCATTAATTTGCATTTACTGGCTTTCTAGCCCGGGTACACATTTTCTGTGTTACAAAAGACTTTTATTGGATACTTACTATGAGCTAGGTGCTTCAGGGGCTACAAAAATGCTAAGACTCAGTTCCTGTCCTCAGGGAGCTCATAGTCCAGTACAGGATTATATACAAATGGTTGCCAGGAGGTAGAGACTAGGCATAGTAAGAGATGTCTTCCTGGAGAATGTGCCATTGAGATGGGTCTGAAAGGATGGCTGACCTTTGAACTTGAGAACTGAGGAAGAGCAATGCATTCAGAGGTTACAGCTTGAGTAGAGGCATGGATGTGGGAAAGCATAGAGTATGTACCAGGAGCTGGGATGGAGGGTGAGAAGAGAGCAAGTTGCAAAAGTGAGGCACAACCGGCAGGGGGAGCATGCACCGTCAGGCCAGGGACCCTGAGAAGGACTGTGGGTGACCCTGGCTGGCGGGGGCCTGGGGCAGTTTGAGGCAAGGACTCCAGGAGGATGCTGGTGGGCACCCTGGCACTGCAGGTTGTCCTACCACCTCAAAGCACCTCACATTTGTGTGGAACATCTATCTTTTCAGAGTGTTTTCTCATTTTAGATCTTTTTTGGCCCTGAATATTCCTCCAAGATGATCGGCTTCACCATCTCCATTTTACAGAGGGAAAATGGAAACCCAGCTTTATCAAGTGACAGCTTAAGCCACAGAGCCAGAACTTGCACCTGGGGGTTCTGATTCTAAACCTAGTGCTCTCTAAATGAACATCGGTATGGGGTGAGGAGAGTCTGGAGAACCGTGATTTGCAGCCCTGAACATACATCAGTACCACTGGTAACTTAAAAAAAAAAAAAAAAAAAGGTAGATTTTTGCCACCCCTACCCAAGACCTGCTCAGTCTGAACTGTGGTTCTGGAGCACTGCTGAGGCTGTGGCCCACTGAGATAAGGTGTGACGAGATAGGGGTGATCCCCTAGTGGGGAAGAGGCTGAAGTTGGGGTTCTGGCACTGAGCACAGGGAAACATGAGCGGCACCCATGGTCTCAGGAAATGGTTGTGATTCAGAGTGTCGGAGAAGAAGGAGGAGGCCCGGCCTTGTCATGAGTCCCGCCTGCTCTGTCTTTCTGTCTGCAGCCAGGGTCCCCTTAAAAAGATGATGGTATGTAGGCACCACAGCCCCGTGCTGCCTCAGAAGAGGGTGACTTGGAGGCTGGTTGTTTATGAGGGTTTTTGGAAGCCTGAATGTGGGCTCAGCCGTGGCTAGAAGGATCAGAGTATGGAATTGAACCCAGGACCTCTGAGTCTTGGTGTTTATAAATCTGGAAGCATGCTTGTTTCTGAGTGAGCTTTCTGGCCTGGCCAGGGCTTTGGAGCTGGATGAGAAGCTCAGGAAGGTCTGCGTAGCTGGCATGTCTAGTACGTGCTCGATTTCAGGTATGTGGGAGTGCTGGTGCATGAAGGTTGCCAGAGTTATCAGCTAGAGTAGAGACGCTGAGGTCACTGAGGGTGGGATATGTGTCATCTGTGCCCTTTGGTGGCAGGTAAAAGAAGAAGAAAGAATATTAATATCAATTTATGTTTTATGTACATGATGCCATTTTATTTCCTCATCGATCCTATAGCTCTTAGGGGCACTATCAGCTTACCTGTTTTACAGATGCAAATACTAAGGCCTATGGTTGATAAGTGCTTTGCCCTATTCCACAGAGCTAGAAGAGTAAAACTAGGATTCAAATACAGGCCATCAGCCTCCAAATCCATTACGTGCCTCAATTATGGGTTCGTTAAGTTCCACAAGTGTTCACTGAGAGTGTACACTGTGCAGAAGTCTGGCAAGGGGTGGAGGTGATAAGCCCTGGTGCCTTCATCAGGGCAGTGGCATTCAAAGTGTGGTCCCGGGACCTGCAACATCAGCATCTCTGGAGCTTCTTAGAAATACAGAATTCTAGGCTCCACCCAGACCCCCTAATCAGAATCTGCATTTTAACAAGATCCCTAGGTGATTCTCATGTACATTAAATTAGCCTTGTCTCTAAACAGATTCCTCATTCTGGCTGTACTTTATCATCTCTTAGGGAGCTTTGGAGAGGAAAATCTCTTGCCTAGGTCCCACACTAGAGATCTGAATCAACATCTGAGACCAGGCCTCGGCATTGCCCTTTTTAAGTTCCCCCAGGTGATTCTAATATGCAAACAACAAGAGGAAACTGATTCTAGATTTCCTAACCAATTCTGATCAGGCCTCTGTCTCCCAATTCTCCCTCCGTTTCCTCCTTCTTAGTATTTAGTGTGATATGCTATGTGGTTGGTAGCCATTGTTGTTAGTTATCATCTCAGGAACTAGGTGGGCCAGGAATTCCCTCCCTATCATTGTGGAGTGTAGAGAGGTTCGTCCTGGAGTCTGGGAAGAAGGTGTTTCAGTCAGAAGTTTGCAAAAGCTTAAGTCTGCAAGCCCAATCTGCGTCTCAGGGACAGGGAAAAGCTCGAAGAGCAGCAGAAAATCACCTCTTGCAGAAGATTTTCCCTGAAGACCATGAGCAGGGGTGGCATGAGGCTGAATTACACAGGGAGGGATCTGCCATAATCCCCCCCACCAACACACCCACATTCCATAGCCCCACTCCATGCAGATAGGCACCCAGTTCACCTCCGGCAAGACCCAGTTTGCCTCTGGCCTTGCTTAGCTAAACTGAGAGGAATGGAGATCCTGGATTCGTCCTCTCTCTGCTCCCCACAATGCCCCTGGCTGAATCCCAGCCGTGATAACTAACACCAACGAATCCAGTTCACACAGCGCTGCCCAGTAAAGATCTGGGTTTCAGGTTTTGTTATTATTCCCACTTTAGAGGTTAAGAATTTGAGACCTGGAGATTTTTAGATTCAAGGTCACTTAAGTATGTAAAAGCTAGACTTGAATCCAAGATGACTCTGCTGCACTACCTTTCTCAAGTTAAAGACAGGGGATCCAGTGGGCGCCTATCACATCTAGCCCCTTCCATTTGAGCTTCCTCCATCCCAAACACTCCCCGCTCCTCCCTGCCTCTAGGTGGACTGAGGGACCCAGTATGAGTTCCAGTCAGCCAAGCTGGAGTGGGCTGTGAGGCAACCCACCACCACCCAGAGCCAGACTGACACTGGCCCCTCCCTTAGGTGGCTGCCAGCAGCCAGGGATGGGGAAGTGAAAGGAGTGTGTGTGTGTGTGTGCGCGCGCGCACGTGCAAGTGCATGCACATGTGTAAGTGGGCATAAGTGTGTTCCCTCTTTCTTGGGAACCAGCCCAAGTTTTGCATCTACATGCTGGAAGAGAGAGTTCAATTTGGCCCTGATACAAACTCCACAGTCACTGAACTGCCATCTTCATTTAGTTAACGTTCTTTCTGGGCAGACCTGGCTGGGATTCATCTTCATTATCCAGAGAGGGGGTTTCACTCTGGGCCGGGCTTTGACTTTGATCTCAGAGCAGCAGAAAATCGCCTTTTGCAGTTGATTTCCCCTGAAGGCCATTAGCAGGGACAATGGGAGACTGACTTAGACGGGGACCTGCCACAACTCTTCTGCCAACACACATACACACTCCAAGCCCCACTCCACCCACTTAGGCACCCAGTTCACCTGAAGCAAGACCCAGTTTGCCTCTGGTTTTGATTCGCTTAACTGAGAGGGATGGAGATTCTAGCTTCTTCCTCTCCCTGCTCCCCACAATACCTCCAGCCCAGGAAGTACTTTACAAAGCTCTTTTACAAGTTCCGAAGCCATACCCACCAGTTTCAAATCCTGGCTTAGCCTCTTGAACACCGTGTGACCTTGGGCAAGTTACTCACCTCTATGAGCTAAGTTTCCACATCTGCAAAATGGGATAATACCACCAGCCTACAGCATTCTTAAAATGACTCCATGACATAATGCATGTTAAAGGCTTAGCACAGAGCCCAGCACATAGTAGATGCCAGTCCTCATGATCATTTCTGTGAGGCAGATCTTGCCATTCCTGTGTCACAAACAAGGCAACTGGGATTTGTGGAGCCACCTGATCAGCTGTGCGATTCTAGGAAAGTCACTTCTTTCCAAGCCTTGGTGTTCTCCCCATGATATTCCAGTGATAACAGCCCCACCTCCTGGGTTTGCCTTAGGGTTGGGTGGGAACCTGTGTGGGAAGGCCAGGATCCTCAGAGGATTAGTGCAGGTTCAGAATTCTGGAGACAGTGGGTCTGCTCTCATGGTGGGGATTTGATCTGGGCAGCCATGCTCTCCAAAGGACCTGAGCTCTAAATGGGAGCCTGGGGCTCCAGGGGTACAGGCAGTGCTGGGTCAGCGGGATTCAGAGTCTTGCTCCCAACTCTTCTCACAGTCCCTCAAGAATAATCGAGGCCCACCCCAAGCCTATACTTCTTCCCCTGTGTCTACCTCCTTGCTTTTGCTGGTGGCCTCCATCCCCTCCGTCCCAACCCTTTCCTGCCCCGGTCCCAGCCTCCCCCATCCTCAGCCTGTGAAGGGCAGCCTGTATGCCTCCCCAAAGGCCTCCAGGCTGAACCCTCCACCTGCCCATCCCACCATCCCCAGCCTTGCTCTTGGCTGCTAGCCTAGCCTCACGTCTTTCTCGGGAGGCCATGCCCCCAGCTGGTTTTAATCCTCTGTGATTGGCACTTTCTGACAGTGCAGTGTAAGGACATTTGGTCTGAGCAACTGGCTCTTAGCCGCTATTATTTGCCCGCTGTGATGGAGTCTGTAACCCAGCCCATTGATTCAGCCTCTTTTCTTCTTCTGCACATGCTCTCGGGCATTAGGACCCCACTTGGATTTCTGTGAATTCTGCAGCAAGCAAAGACAGAGGAACCTTTTTGCAACTGGGGCTGTGAGTGTTTGGGAAGCTTCTCCATTCACAAAGGCCAGCTAGGAGGGATTCATAAAATGCCTCACAGATTCAAACAAATGCCTTGTGTTCCCCTGCATGGTGCCTTGGCTGGCTTCCGCACACCTGACCACCCATTAATCTGCCTTTTAACTGCGTCTGCATGTGGCCAAGGCACATGGTTACATCCTCCTGGCCCAGCTGGGCCTCCTACAAACTGGGTCACCCTGCAGGGCCAGGTCTAGTGGCTCTCAGGGATACAGGATACAGTTCTACTTCCAGGGAGGCTCCAGCCCCAGGCCCTAAACTGATGGGCTGTTTACCGTAACCTGGAACTCGAAGCAAGAAGCAGCTGCACCTGGAGTCTTTCTGAGGATGATGAAAGAATAGGATCTCTATCTGGGCATTTCTCTGAGCCCAGGGGCCCTAGACATTTAAACAGAAATTCTTAATCTGGAGTTTGTGGACCTGGGCACCAGATTCCTTGAAATATATAGTCATACCTAGGAGATATTGCGGGTTGAGTTTCGGCCCACCTCAATAAAGTAGTGCAGTAACATGAGACAAAATCTTTTTGCTTGTAGAGGGTCTTGCCTTCAATTTGTATAAAACGCAACATCTATGACATGCAATAAGTGAAGCACAATAAAACAAGCTATGTTTGTATATGCAAAATTGTATGTGTGTGTGTGTTTGTGTGTGTGCGTGCGCGCGTGTGCATTTTGATAGGGACAGTCTGCAGTTTTCACCAGATTCTTAAAAGGGTCTGAGACATAACAATGTAGTCAAAACACAGCTACGTTAAATCATCAGTCGTTATTACCATCAGCACTTGATAGGAGCTTAGAAGTCACTCCAGCCAAGCCTTTCACTTCACAGGTGAAACAAGTGGGCTGGAGGCCAAGCCCAGGGAACCGCTGGGAGGGCAGAGGCACAGAGCTAGTTCAGAAATGGTGGGGCCTGGACAGAGGTGAGTGTGCAAAGCGAGGGTGCCAAGGAATTTGGGGGAAGTAAGCTCAGCAGAATTTGGCGACCGATTAGTTCCAGAGAATAGGGATAAGAAAGGTATCTAGAATACTTTCCAGTGGATTTGGGAGTCAGGGGCTATATCGGTGGTACTGAGAAGAGGAGGAGGACATTTTGAAAACTGGATTGTCCTTTTATTTATTTATTTTAATCTTGTCCCCACCATGAGCAAGGACAATCTGGAATTATCAGTACAGGTATACCTTGTAGATATTGTAGGTACAGTTCCAAGCCACCATAATAAAACAAATATCGCAATAAGACAAGTCACATGAATTTTGATTTCTTAGCACATATAAAAGTTATGTTTACACTGTATTGTAGTCTATTAAGTGTGCAATAGCATTGTCTAACAAAACAATGTACGTATGTTAATTAAAAATACTTCATTGCTACAAAATGCTAACCAACAGTTGAGCCTGTTGGAAAAATGGCATTCTAGACTTGCTCCATGCAAGGTTGCCACAAACCTTCCATTTGTTTAAGAAAAAAAAAAAAAAAAAAGGCAATATCTGTGAAATGCAATAAAGCTAAGTGCAATAAAACAAGGTGTGCCTGTGCTAGAAAATAGGCCCCGGGCCCAGGACAAACAGGAAATTGGGCTGCACACCCTTCTCTTCCCTTTAAGTGAGTTTCCACATTGCACTGGCTCACGGAGGGAAGGTTTGTGAGAGTGGTAAGGGATGGGTGACTTGCTTATAGTTCGTTTCTGGGAGAATGGGGTCCTTAAGTCTGGACAGACAGGGAGTGGGGATCAGGGGTCTGTCATCAAAAGAAGGGCCACAGTCCAGCTCATCCTGAGAGAGGTGGGGGAGTTGCCCATCTTCATGGAACCAGCTCTGCCAGAGCCCACACCCAGAACAGGGCAGAGCTTCTTCATCTCAGCCCCAGCATTTTCTGTCTTTGAGACTGTTTGCTTCTAGACTTTGAGAGAGCACAGGACCCACCCATGTCACACATAGCCCCATGCCAGGGCACAAGACCTGATAAGTGAAGTGCAGGTTGGGTCCAGCCCCCACTGGCCTCCTTCACTGGCAATAAACATTCTGCATTATCTTACATGGTAGCTCAACAGGGTGCATGTGATAGAATAGCCAGTGGATCTAAGGCCCCTTCACCTTCTGCCACACCCAGGTCCTACACTACCTGGCAGTTTCTGCAGGAAAGGTCCCTGAGATCAGCTAGCTATAGCTCAAGGTGGCACTCAGTTCTGGTTGCAGGAGTCTTTATATCTTACCTGCTACTTGTCCCTGATCCTGAACCTTGAGGGACTCTCCAGACCCACCTGCCTGCCTGGTTAGCCCTGGACTCATTTGCTTCATGCCCTTAATCCCCAGCTGACAAAAGAGCCCTCCCAACCAGTCTCACCCAGTGCCAGCCCTTTCCTGGACCTCCCCTCCCCTCACTCCAGCCTCAAGGAGCCCTCTGACTCTGGAGAGACATTTTTCTCTCTTGCCGGAAGACTCTTTGAAATTTGCAAACTCTTGCAAATGGACGAAATAGTAAACAGATTGCAGAAAGGCGCTCCTCACCAGCGCCTGTGCTCTCTTCTCCCCTCCTCCTCCCAAGTTTCCGCACCAGCTCACCTGGGTCTTGGTTCTGCACTTGGCCAAGCTAGCTTGGAAAGGCAGGGGTGCCTAGGAAGTTCCTCTGATACCCAGAATCTCCTGGAGGAAACCATTCAGGCCCCGGGAGCTGGCTGCTGAGATGTAGCCTCTTTGAGGCATAGCCTCTTTTCTTCTCAGGGATTCTCAAGCAAGAAGGAGCCTGCAGACCACTCTGACCAGTTCTCCTCACAGATTTTGCCTTGAGGACCACATTATGGATTTTTTTTTTTTTTCTTGATTAAGTTCCCAAAGAAGTTGTGAGGTTAAGGACAGAATCCTTTTAAAAAAATTTTTATTTCCCCAAGTGTCTAAAACATCGTAAAGACTCATAACTATGAACAATGTTGAAGCTGGATCTGAGTTCATCTTGTCCAACCCCTTCATCTCACTGATGAGGAAACTGAGGCTCAGAAGGGCATCTGACTCTCTTGAGGCTTCCTGATCTGAGCTCATCCTGCAACTACACCTTTGTTGATTGACTAATAGACTGATTGGTTGAGTGATGACAAGGTTGGGGAACAAGAGCTGCAGGGGAGGCAGTGATGGGGTGACCCCAAGAGTTTTCCCTGTAGGACCCTATACCAATTCTCTGAGGGAAGCTGGGAATTTCTCAGCACAACAGCTTCTGATTGCATTTGAATTCTTAAAGGTGCCTCAGGGGTGAGATGATAGGGACCAGCCAGCATGAAGCCCCACCATTTCTTCCAATCTGATGTCCCACTTTCCCCAGACATTTCCCTGGGGAGAAAGAAGGCTCTAATTAGTGAAATGAAAAGACATGTTTCAGATCCCAGGCATTAACCAGTAATTTTTTATTCCAAGTGACAGAAACCCAACCTGACGTGGCATAAGCAGAAAAGGGGATATATTGCCTCTTGTGACTAGAAAGACAGAGGTGGTTGTTGCTTCGGGCACAGCGGCATCATGGGGCTCAGATGATGTCAGTAATCTGTCTCCACCTTGGCTCTGTTTTCCTTTGTGTTGGCTTCATTCTCAAGTGTTCTCTTCCCGAGGAATTCCCAAGTTTTGAGATGGACACCAGCAGCTCCAGGTTCACAGTTTCTCAGCCTAATATCTCCAATGAAGGGAGAGCACCTTTTCACCCAATTGTTCCAGCAAAAGACCCAGAATTGAGTCTCACTGGCCTGGTTTGGTCACATGCCCATCCCAGAACCAGTCATCATAACCAGGAAATAGAATGTTCTGTTTGGCCAAGCCTCAGTCATGTGCCCTCCTTCTGGGGCCAGGGGTGGAATCAGCCCCATCCATTCTACACAGTCTGAACCCAAGGAAGGGGTCACTAGTGCTTTTGTGCTGTCAAAACAGATGCCCACTGTTTCTCCCCTCCCAACTCCACCTGGATTTGCTTATGGCCTCGTTTGTGGTGGAGGATAAAGAATTGGAGGGGAGGAAGAGCAGTGTAAATGGCTCAAAAGCATAGGTCCAGAAGAAGGTAGGCTTTTGGGGAGATAAAAGTTTCTCAATAACTCATACCTTGGCTCTCAATCTCCGGGAAGGATAATAACTGATGTATGTAAAGTTGTTCACATGCATTGTATCTTTATTGATTCTCACAAGAATGTTCAGGTAGGGTGAGAAAACTGAATCGAAGCTCAGAGAGTAAAATAACATGACCAAAGTCACACAGCAAGTCAGTGTTAGCGTGAGTATTCAAACCTAGGTCTCCATCCCGAGCTCTCAGCATTGCCCTATTCTTGAAACTGGGCCAGGCCATCTGAGGAGCTGAGCTAGTGAAGGCTGTGGGGCAGAGGGGGCCTGCCATTCCCTGTCTACTCTGAGAGCTGTCCAGGGCACTGAATAGGGGCCTATGCTGCCCCAGAGAGAGGGAGGGTAAAACTGGCTTAAAACCAGTGCAGACTGCAGAAGGGGGGCAGCTTCTTGCAAATGAAATATTCATGGTGGTTATTGAATCAAATTTTATTGGAATAAAAATATACTTGCTGAATACATTTATTTCCCTTGGTTCCTTTCAACCCTCTTCCTTCCCTGAGTGATTTGATTAGGATGCCAGGGAAGTTTTTTTTTTTTTTTTCCCTCAAGTAAATTAGACTTAGGTCAGCAGAATAAGCTTGTCATGTCAGGATTGGTGCTTGGCAAGGGAGGTGTCTGCTAGGGGTGGGGTTCTATAAGTGGCCTCTGGGACTACTGTGGGTATAGGCAAGGGAGGCAAGGGGTCAGGGACCCTTTGCAGGGCATGCTCCTGGTTCTCACAGGCCCTGTCCACCAAAACTATCCACACAGTCACAAACAGCCATGCTTTCCCCCCTTCCTCAGCCTCCTCTCTTCCCCTCTATAACTATGAGGGGCCAAGGCCAACATTTGGAACCAGAGTCCTCCAGGTCCAGGGTTGTGGTGATGGATCTCACTGTTAGGCTGACACTCCAATTCCATCTTAGGAGGACCCCCGTTAGGGGGATGCAGAGGCATCCCTGACTCTCCGCCTTTTCTGCGAAATAGCTATCTTTTTAATGTTCCTCCTCAACTTACCTCTCTCAGTTTCTTCTCTCCATATCCGCAGATCTCTATTCCTCTCTATTGTAGTTCTCAGCCTCTCTCTAGAGCCTCTGTCTCTCCAGATATTTCTGTTGATCTCAGCATCTCTTTGGCTTTGTGTGTCTGCCTAACTCTATAAAGGTCTCTTTGTCTCTCTAACCTTACCTTCAGAACCGATCCATAACCACACACACGAGTCTCACACTCTGAAACATTCACATCCACAGTTTCACAAATATATATATACACATGTCTACACACACACACAAGCACTTACTCTCACATATTCTCGTAGTTTCACACTCACAGCCTCTAACACTGTCATGCATGGTCTCAGGCTGCTGGCCGATTCAGCAGATAACCAGGGTCCTCTGTCTCCACTCCCTGCCTCTAGGTGGGCATCAGGGATTCACTCAGTGCTCTGTACCTACTCCACCTAAACCATAGGGTGGTTCTGAGGCTGACCCAGCACTAGGCCACTTGTAGGTCACCCTCTTATTCCACAGGGTCAGAGATGAGAGCCAAGAGGATGTTACCTGCCCTGCAGGGGCACAGTTAGAGGAGGTGGAAGGCCCCTCCCAACTGGGCAGTGCCTCCTGGCTGGTCCACGTCCTGCTCAATCATTAGAATTAGATGGAGCAGCAGATTCTGAGCTGTGTTGGGAGCTCTATGTGACCAAGACTAGACAGTTGAGCAACCAAGGGAGACAGACATTCCTGTGAGCAGAGCCTGTTTTTCCTCCCTGTCTGTCCCTGACCATTGCTCTGTGACCCATCCAGCCTAGTTTTATAAGCAACCCTGCTCTCTGAGGCCTGGGGGACTCTACTCAGGTCTGAACACCCTGCTGGTTGGGCATTGCACTTGAGTGACGCTCCTTGGAGCCACTTCTGCCTTATCCCTGGTCCCATCTCTCTGTTCCCACATCATACACACCCTGGCACTCCTGGTGCCCTTCCTCTCATCTTCACTGGCTCAACTGTTTCTTGTTTCAACCCCAGCAGGCTCCTCCTCAGAGAAGTGTTAAAGTAAGGCTCTTTTCTTCTGAGAAACCCAAGTATTGTGTCCAAGGGCCTCTCTCATCTCTCTTTCTTCCCAGGCTTTAGGTCTAGTCACCCTTGCGTCAGGCTCCAGGGCTTACTGCACTCTACAGGCTGGCTGACTGTCAGATTCTGCCCCACCCCCTACTCCACCCCCCCACCCCCCGCCCCACATACCCATCACTCTTTTTGGGATATGTCTCTGCATGGACTTGACTGGCAGACCTCAGAAGATAGAGAATCCAGCCTAGAGTCATTCTGTGCCTGGGGCAAAGACAGCAGCAAAAATGCCCTTGGGCTTCAGTCCCCCAAAACCTCCTAGCAGATGGAGCCTATGGGTACTGAGAAGAAAAGTGTGACCCTCAGGCACCAGGGAGCAAGCAAGTACCTCCTGGGAGAAGGCACTCTGAGAAGCAAAGAAAGGATGGGTCTAGCCAGCAGAGTCAGGACCCAGGCCGGTAAGAGCAAGAAGAAACAGGGAACATAGTGGCTAGACAGACCTGGCCCTATTCCAGCTTCTTCAGTTTGAACTAGCTTTATGACTTTGAGTAAGTTACCTAGTATCAGTTTCTCCTTCTGGAAAATGGCTACAGTAATACTCATTTAGATGCCAAAGTAGGAAACATGTTTGTACACAGAAGGAGCTCAGTTAATGGCAGTTGCTATTGTCATCAGCAGCAGCAGCAGCATCCTGAGGACCTATGCGTGCCAACAATTACCCAAGGTGGCACTGAGGCCTCTCATTAATCTGACCATTTCTTCCAGGCCTGACATGCACTGTCTGTCAGCTCATGACAGCTCCATTGCAGTAATAAAGGGCCTGGCTTGTGAAGCCTCTCCCTCCTCTATCCCCCTGCTGCTTATGATAATTTAATTGATCGTGCTCACACTGACAGTGCTTCTCCAGCAACTCTTCTTGGCTTAACTCAGGAAAGAAAAAACAATAATAAAAATAACCCCTGTCTAACATCCTTGTAATTAGGAGGGATTGGGCTCAACTCTGAGTCAGGTGACAATAAGTGAACCAGCGGGAACTGTATAGTCTCCCCTGGCGGGGGTTTCAGAGGAGGAGAGAAATCAGCCTGGACCTCAGCTAAGCCACCTTGGGAAAATGTCCTGTCTCCAAAGGCATCCCTTTCCCCATTCACAGTGAGCAGATAATTAAACCAGAGTAATGAAGACTCATTTATTGCTAATTCTTGCAATGCTGACAAATTTACATTCCTGTGCAAAGGAAAGAAACAATTAAAAATTTAAAAATAAATAAACCCTTAAATACTTGTACAGCACTTCCTATGTGCTAGATGTTTCTAAGCCCTTTACAAATAATAACTCATTTAACTTGTCATTTTGAAGGTGATATTTGGCTGTCAGCTTGGATTTGTAGCTGGAAGCTCGTAAAAAAAAAAAAAAAAGACAGTTTGGATCAGAGACAATTTGTCAATGTTGCAGGTTGTCAAGGGCGTTGCTAAGAGGAGTCACTGTGTTTAAATTTTGTTTAACTCCTCGTTTCCAGAAAAAAAAAATGGATAAATAGAAAGGAGATTCTTTTTTTAAAAGAATAGAATGACAAATTGTTTTTTTATTGGAAAATTCAGGGTTGTGTTAATGATTGCTCTCAGGTAAAATTCTTTGAACCATGTAAATGGGACAGCCTTTTGCTCTCTGGTGGCAGGATAGGAATATTGTAGGAAAAGTACTCAAGAGGAGAATATTTTTCAGACCTGGAGTAATGGGTGGGATGGGGGAGGTAGCAACAAAAATTCAACTGATCCTAATTGATCATAGAAAGAAAAAAATGGGTGAGAGGAGCTGATAAGTTGAAACAAAATTGGCTATATGCCAATGATTACTGAAGCTGAGAAAAGGTGGTTTTTTAAAATTAGTTAAATAGAAAAGATAATTCTGTAAATAAGGAGCAAATTTGTTGCCCTATCTCATTCTATGATTCGAGGCCTAGAAATGTCAAAGGTTCTATCTCCTGTTATGAAGACAATGATCTGCCCAGCCATCCCAAGTGGGTGGGCTCTGACAAATCTGCAGAGGCTCCACCTTCCCACTGCCCACCTAATCCCCTCAGCAGTATAGGGAAAGACAGGATGACTGGATGAACAGAGTTTCAGGGCCAGGGGGAAAAGGGGCCCTCTCACCATCCTCCCAGGATGTGGCCCAGTGGCCATCTTTGCAGTCCCCAGGATTTCTAGCATGACACCTAGCTAGAGCCATTCATGTAACTTTTCTGCTGCAGATTTGCTTTCCTAGATTTAGCAAGCATTTCCTGAGTCCTTACTCTGTTCAAGGTACTACATTGGGAGCTTTCTATGTGTGTTCTCATTCCATTTTCTGAAGTAGACCCCTTACCCCATAGTTGAAGACACCAATTCCTACCTCCATGACATTATCATTTTTATGACTCTCTACCAAATTGTGAGCTTCTTGACCAAGATACTGTTTTATTTTTCATCTTTGTTTCCCTATCATTCTATCACAATGAAGATTGAATCATTGTTGAATGAAGATCAAATGAATGATTAATCATTGAACAAGAAGTTAGATGAATTGCCCAGGTTATATAACTAGTAAGTAGCAGAATCGCGATTCGCATCTAGCCCAGAGCTCCTTACAGCACCACAGCTGCCCAAATGATGCCCAACCTCAATTAATAAGAGCTTTGCAACTTCTAAGCTCATATCAGTTGGCTGATGACTATTGCTGAGGTGACTAATTGAAAAGGGTGCCGGCTGGTGGGAAGGAGGATTGTGTGTGTAGATCCCTGCTCATCCTTCCCTGGTCCCCAGGTAACTGTGTGCAGTGGTGTTCTGGAGCTGGCTTGCAGGAGCTGATTGTGTGCATTTTTGCTTATTCTATGTTGTTCATATTGGTAGCTTGCAATAGGCCATGGTAGGAGTCTTTACACCATGGAAATTGGCAAACACTACAAATCAGGATATGTTTTTTTCCTCTGAAGACCTGATGTTAAGCATTTATAAGCACTCCACTGAATAGGTTACAGCTGGTAACAGAAAGCTCCTAGAGTGAAATGCAAACATGAGGTACACAACTGCATGTGGTTGTTTTTTCTGGGGAGGGCTGTTAGTCCTCATAGTTAATTTCTGCCACTACACATGCTGTGATGCTGATGGGAAGTCTATGAAGATGAAAGAAAAGACCTCTCAGTTGCTTTAATTCTCTCATGTCCTATACAGTTTGGTGTCTCCATGTTGAGGAATGGGGCAGGGGGCTCCCCTGGGCACTTATTGAGTGATGGGTAACCCCAGTACTTTTATTTTGTTCATTTATTTTGTTCTTTAGATTCCACATAGAAATGAAAGCATGGTATTTGTCTTTCTCTGTCTGACTTATTTCACTTGGCATAATACATTCTAGGTCCACCCATGACTTTGCAAATGGTAAGATTTCATTTTTTATAGCTGAGTAATATTCCATTGTATATATGTACCACAACTTCTTTATCCAATCATCTATTGATGGGCACTTAGGTTGCTTCCATATCTTGGCTATTGTAAATAGTGCTGCAGTGTACGTAAGAGTGCATATATCTTTTCAAATTAGTGTTTTGGTATTCTTTGGACAAATACCCAGAAGTGCAATTGCTGGGTCATAAGGTAGTTTCTATTTTTAATTTTTTGAGGGACCTCCAAACTGTCTTCCATAGATGCTGTACCGATTTGCAATCCCACCAACAGTGCACTAGGGCTCCCTTTTCTCTCATCCTCACCAATACTTGTTTTTTGATTTATTGATGATAGACATTCTGACAGGTATGTGGTGATATCTCATTGTGGTTTTAATTTGTATTTCTCTGGTAATTAGTGACATTGAACATTTTTTCATGTCTATTGTCCATCTGTATATCCTCTTTGGAGAAATGCCTATTCAGGTTCTCTGCCCATTTCTTAATTGGATTGTTTGTTTTTTGATGTTGAGTTATTTGAGTTCCTTATAAATTTTGGGTATTAACCCCTGATCAGATGCATCATGGGTAAATATCTTCTATTTAGTAGGTTGTCGTTTCCTTTTGTTGATGACTTCCTTTGTAGTGCAAAACTTTTTAGTTTGATGTGGTGCCATTTGTTTATTTTTTCTTTTGTTTCCCTTGCCTGAGAAGATATATCATAAAACAATATTACTAAGAGCAATGCTAGGTACACTTTCTGCTCCATGTGTGTGGGAAAGGACATGGAGGCCAAAGACTTGAATTCCAGCCCCAGCTATGCAGTGACTCAGTGGGCCATCTTGGGAAAGACCCTGGTCCTCCATGGTCTTCAGTTTCTTTATCTATAAAATATCAGGGCAGGAGAGGAGGATCTCTAAGGTTCTTACTAGAAAAGAGACAGTGAGATGGAAGTTATTCTCTACTCATTGGCATAGCAGCAGAGTTCTAAACAAAGCCCAGACCCACTAAGTTGATCCTTTCTGCCAAGCCCTCTGTGCCACAGCAGGCCCTTTGTCAATCACCTTCCCTGCTTCCTTAGGGAAGCTATCAAGGGCTGGGATGACCTCCCCAGGGCTCCTAAGGAAAGCTCTACTGCCTGATGGCCTTGGTAGCTGCGGTTACTCGGGGTTGGGGGTGGGGCCGGTGCTTCTGGGACTAGTTTAGGGCACAGCAGAGATGACAGCCACATCTGCCCTATATGTGTTTTCCTCATTTGTTCCCAACAGGAAATCGATGATGTCAGAATCTGTGGGATAACTCTGCAGCCCCAATCAATAGACCCTGATTAATTCAGTCATGGCTATTGGGTAAATTTGCTGCATCATAATTAGAATTATTAATTAAAAATAGGAAATCAATTGATACAAATTAAGCAAAAGTGGAGCCAGTTGGGCCACTTTGACATTGCTTGGGCAGATGCTTGAGAACATTTCATGCTTGGCTCTAGCTTAGGAGTCCAGCATCACATGTGACACCCCAGACTCCCTTGGACTATGGGAGTCCAGCCCCCAGGCCTCACAGGTAACAAGCATGCAGAGACGGCTCTTAGGCATCTGAATGCCAGAACTGGAGGCCCCTCAGGAGCATCTCACCCAATGCTCTTATTTTTCAATGCTGAAAAAAAGAATTAGAGAACTTGGGAAGAAAAACTTCTTTGGTTTTGCTCATAATTTTGCATTCTCTATTCACATGTATACATTATTTTATCATGATGTATACATATGGTATATGATAGTATGTTCTTTTCTCACAACAGCACGGTATAATCACTCTTTCATTTGGCACATAATTATCATTTTGAATGGCTGCATAATCCATGGATATACCATAATTCACCTGATCATTTCCCTATAGCGGGCCATTTTAGCTGTATAATAATAATAATAATAATAGTAATAATAATAACTAAAACCATTGGGGGTCCATTCACACAGTTTTCACTGTCGGCTTTACATATATAGTTTTGTCTTATCCTCACCACAGTTCTGTGAAGCAAGTAATATCATCTTCATTTTATAGATGGCGAAATTGAGACTCAGAAGAGTTGAGGGACTTGTGCAAGTGACTTGCCCAAGGTCATATGGGGCTCGTTGTAGGAAGAGCTTCTAAGAAACTCAGGGTTCTTGAGCACAACGCTATTCTGCTTCCAGTTTCTTTTCATTCACATAAGTGGATAGCCGCATGCGGCTTCCCACATCTTGGTTTTTTCTTCTCAAAATATCATTTTAACAGACAAGAAAACTGAGGTCTGAAGTAATTTGGTTCAAGTCCCACAGCTAGGCAATAGCGTATCCAGGAAGGGAGCCAGGCATCCCCCCTCCCTGGTCAGGATTTTATCTATTCCCCACCCACTCCATGTCACCTTTCTCCTTGGCCCCCTCCCTCATTACTGCTCCCTCAGGGTCCTCTGAAATCTTATGGTAGCCAAATCTTGGTAGAGCAGTCCCTGAGAACATCTATCTTCAACTGACTGTGGCGGGTGATGGGGACAGAGCAGCTCCTGCTGCGTCTGGGCATTTCTGTACCAGCTTTGGGACAGTCGCCACTTGTGACTACTCCTTCCAGTTCCCTTTAAGCATACCCCACATCATGCTACAAAGAGAGCCGTGAGGGACCCCAGCACTCTAGTTGGGGAGTTCCCTCCCTCTACTTTCTGCCCACCCCCACTGCCACACCTAATGGCTCCCCACTTATCAGGAGTGGACCACTGACCATGCCCTCAAGAGTGATTTTCTCAATCTTTATTCCACCAAGACGCAGTGACATATGCTGTTCACATGGGCTGAGGCCAAGGGAAATTGACTGTGGGTTATGGGCAATTTCAGTGGCTCCCACCCTTCCTCTCCCATTTAAGAAAACATCTAGGAATGCAAGTGATACAGAGGGAAATTATCATGCACTTACATCCTCGACACTTTTGTTATTTAGTATGAAAAATAAATGATTCACCAGCATTGTACTACACTAGTAGCAAATCACTTGTGACAAACATCACAATCTATTACGTTATGTTGGTTTGTCATTCATAACACAGTAGTAAGAGATCCTAGTCTAAAATACATAGCTTGTTTTGCACTGGTACCAAAAATTATTTCCTAAAATGCCTATAGCTTTAGACATGTTTTTCAAGATTCCTTTTCCCTCTCTGTTTTGTTTAGAAGACTAAATATGACCCAGCATTTTCATGTGCTAGATTCTGCTCAGCAGCCCCAACCTTTGCTTTTGAAGTGACCATGCTCTGCCACTTTCTTTCTCTCTGACACTCTTCCTCCCAGGACAGAGTCACTGGGTCTTGGGGACGATAATCTTGAGTCACAGGTGTGAACCTGTCTGGCAGAACTTTCCAGCCCGAATCACATCTTCACTTCCTTCTCGGCCCCTTTCTTCCCACCTCCAAAGCCTGCAGTCCCCCAGCTCCTAGCAAGGGGTCCCCACAGACACCACCTCTTCTCAGAATAAGGTGCATGGCCTCCTTTGACTCCCAAAAAGTACCATTAAGGGACAGGTCTTCCCTACACTGGTAATTTATAGCACTTGTGTTCCATGAAAAAGTTAGTTTAAAGTGTTCTCTAACCAACTTAATTACCACGATCCTCCTTCTGAAGATTGTTCCAGCTAGTTGAATATTAATCTGCAATTCAAAGAGTCCCCAGGCACAGATTGTAAGATCTCATACACGCAAGTAATTAAGACCATAAGTAGACAGACTGCATAGAACCAGGAATTTTCTCCCAGAATGCAAGTGAAAAGCTCTTATGAACTTCGATGTACATTGCTGTCCTTCTCACGAGCCTCCCAACTCACCTGGTAGGCCAGGTTGGGATAGGATTTCAGGTTTTGCTACTTCATGGGTTCTAGAACAGGGGATGATGTGACAGAAGGAACACAGGACTAGGAGTCCAAAGACTTAGCTTACAGCTCCTGTAACTCTTTTACCTTGGCAAGACACTATCCCTCCCTGGGCAAAAGCATCCTCATCTATAAAAGAAGGGATTCAGACCAGACTGTAAGCTCTGTGGGGCAAGGATTGTGTGTACATGCACATGTGCGTGTTTCTGTTTGTGAATTTATTTACCTAAGGTTTTCCAAAGTATGGGCTTGGCTATTAGTTGGGACTAAACTTCGAAAAAGTTTTATGCTGCTAATGATATGTGTTAACTCTGCTATCAATATGAGGAGGTAGCCACGGCTGGCAGAAGTGTCTGGCGACTCACCTGTGCCGACCATTGAGCCTTTCTAAATTAGCTCACTAGGTGCTGGCAATGTGAACCCCTCTGCCTCAGGCAGGTCAATGATATGCAGCCACTGAATCAGAACCTGAATTAGCCTTACTGAAGAACATTGAGCCAAGAGAAGAATAGTAGATACAAGCATACTTTATTTTATTGTTCTTTGCTCTATTGTGCTTCACAAATGCTGCGTGTTTTACAAATCAAAGGCAAGACCCTCCACCAGCAAAAAGATAATGATTTGCTTTATTGCAATACTTACTTTATTCTGATACTCACTTCATCATGGTGGTCCGGGATTGAACCCACAATATCTCCGAGGTATGCCTGAAGTGGTGGATAGAAAAAATGTGATGAGGTACACTCCAGGGATGAGAAGAGTGACAGGCTTGTGTTTGCTCACAAGCCTGAATTAATAGGCTCTACTTCCTCTGTTTCCCAGGGAAATCATGAAGGTCCCTCTACCATTGTGTGTCTGCATGCATGGCTCCCCTTTCGTAGAGACTGGACAGGCTTCCAGTAGGCTCTCTCCCATCCCTGGAGCCCACCTCTCCATGCTTCCTACTCTGGCCTTTAGAAAGAGCTTTTATGTACAAGTTATTTAATGTCATTCAGATATCTTATTCTTAGGATATAGACTGGAACAAAAAGCAGAATGACAACAGCAATTAATTTTCCTGTCGAGGATGCTGGCAGCAGGAAGAGAGCCAGACCAGAGCCAGGGAGCTCAGCAGAACTCTTAATATATTGAATTCAGAGCTCAGAGTCTCTGAGCTCTCCATGGCCCACTATGTACAAGTCATTCCCATTTTGAGGCTTAGCCACATGTGAAGGAGAGAGGGGAAGGGAAGTCTGTTTACCTTCTGGATTTTGATGCTTGGCACTTTCAATCAGTGATGAAATGGAAATGAAAATTTTTGGCTTGGCCCATCATCTCCCTCAGAGCTCTAGGCCAGTACAGCTTTCTCTCTGTGGGTTCCGAGAACCCAGGGAGAAGTCTGGTGCTTGGGTGTGTAGACAGTTTGGCTGGCAGGGACCAAGTCCCATCATTAATTTTAGAGAGTGAAAGCTGACATCGTGCAGTTGAATGGTGGTGGAGCAGAGACTAGAAAACCCCAGTCTCATGACTTTTTAGCTCTGCACTTCCCCTCTGTCCCATATTATCTCCTTTTTTACCTCATAATGATAACAAAATGGGTATGTAGGCATGTGACTCCTCTCTTCATCCTTATTCCACTTACAAGGTCAAATCTTCTTGTCTCCATTCCATAGATAAATACTGAGGCTCGGAAAGGTTAAATAAACACTCTACAGTGCTATAGATTAGCAAGCTCTCTGTCACTCCAAGACTTTATTTTACTGTTATAACTATGCTGGTAGATAGATTTTATTTTATTTATTTATTTTCTACCAGAGAAAACTGAAAATTGAAGAAATGAAGTGATTTTCCCAAGGTCACAGTGCTAGTTGGTGGGTAAGTTGGATTTGAACCCGGCTGCTCTCCACGACTTGAACAGGTTAGTGGTAGAGCCAGGCCTAGAATGTGGGCCCTGATGCTCAGCCCTCCAACCCTTTATCTTGTCCCAGGAGGACCCCATTTCCCTACCCAGTGAGACTGTCTCTCAGCTCAGTGGGTATGAATGACACTACACCATCCTTTCTGCTTAGAGATATTTCACCACCCACCTCCACTTTGAAATTCTGTGGTGTCTGTAAATGTCACCAGGCACCATCTAAAAAGGTTTTCATTTACCCTTAGGGAAGCCAACTGGACAATTTTTCCTCAAAACTTTCCCAAGAGTTTTCTCAGCCTAGTCAGCTCCCTGCACTCACTGCCTTCTTTGCTTCCCACCCTGAGACAGAGTTATACTTCATACTGACTCGGGAAAGAATTATATTGCCAATTAATGATTATGTTGCACCTAAGTGTTTCGCAAGGATGTTTTCAAGCATTCTGTCACCTGGTGCGATTATCTCCACTTGACAGGTGAAGAATCAGAGGCTCACTGAGGTGAAGGGGTTTGCTCTGAGTCCTACAGCCTGTCAACGGCTGAGCTAGAACTCAAGTCCAAACTTCCGGGTTCCAGTTCTGTGCTTTTTAGCATAGGGTTGGGAAAGAAGCAAATACTGGCCAAAGGTGTGGGTGAGAGAAGTTTTAGAAGAGCGAATACCAGAAACTTTTATAAGAAGAGCTCTTCCTGTCACTTTGATCACCAGATTGTTCTGGAAGTTGAAGCATTACTTGTGTCTTAGAGTGACAAGAATGTAAGAAATTTTTGGTCTGATGTTCTGCTTTCCATGGTTCAGAAGTTAAACGGTGTGGAATTCAGTACCAGGGACAGCGCCCCTGGCATCATATAGCCCTGGCATTATAACACCTGAAAATTAGCAGGGTCCTCTGAGGTCGCAGAGTCCAAACTTCACCCTCGGTACAAACCACTTCCACAATATTTAGAGCCCATCTGACCTCTGCTTGAATGCCTCCTGAAGTTGGGGATCTTACAACTCCCAAATTCAGTCCTTTCCATTTATTTATAGTTTGCACTTGGAGATGATGCCTCCTATTGTAAATGGAAGAAGTCAGGGAGATCGTTACCACTGAGAGGAGGATTACCAATTTCTTTTTTAAAAATATTAAATATTTGTGACATATAGAAAAATAAAATAATATGAAAAATACTCACCACCCAGAAAAATTCTTAACATTCACTGCATCTGCTTCATATACTTTTTAAAGAAAGAAAATGTTATAAAAATATTTGAAGCCCTCTTTGTGCCTCTCCCTAATCTCATCCCCTCCCCCCCTTTCCCTCCTTCTCTCCCCAGGGGTCATTTATATCATTGTTAAGACCTTGCAATTCAGAAAGTTGTGTCAGAGCCAAAAGGCTTCCTGGAGACCTCCTTTTCCTATCCCTTCATTTAGCAAATGAGGAAACTAAGGCCTGGAGGGAATACTTAACTTAAGATCTCAGTGGTGGTCTTAAGCTCTTTCATGGCCATTATCTTCTCTTTAATTTCCTCCCAATCTTTGATGAGGGTGAGGCATGGATTAGTATATCCATTTTACAGGTCTTTGGGTTGTTCAACTGCCTTTTATAGTTCTCCATCTCAACTCAGAGATATGAAGTGCCCCTCTGTTGCATGCAGAAACATCAGAAAAAAAATCATATCTGGAAGAATTCCTTGGCTCACCTCATTTCTCATATGAGAAATTTGAGTCATGGTAAAGATAACTAAATAAAGTAAATTAATATGCCTAATGGCCATATTAGAATGGTGGAGCAGGACTCTGGGTGATGGAGTAGGGGAAATACCTTTGGCAAAGTGTGAGGCACACAAAGGCAGGATTTACTGAGGACCCAGGCATGAGGGGATGCCTGGAGGGACTGGGCAGTGGGAATGGTGAGTCTGCATGTGGAGGGCTTCGAATGCCAGGCTCCCATGCATCTGGAGTTGAGCCTTGAGTCACTGTGGACCAATGGAATGGCTCTCCATAGGGCAGTGACCTCATCAGACTGGTGATTTGGAAAGATCACTCTGGAAGTTAGGCAGAGATGGAGTGGGGGAAGAGGCTAGAAGTGGGGCATTGCTTTAGACACTTGTTACAACAAATTATAGCCATCCATGGATGCTTTCTCCTAGTACTATTGTTATTTTTGGCAGATAACAGACAACTCTCAATTCCTGATAGCTTATGCTGGGCCACTTTCTCCTCCCCACTCTCCATTCAGTCACTCCCAGGGATAGAAAATTTGTTTTCATGAGATCTGAGAAGAACATAGGAAATAAGAGAAATCACCATAACCTACTCTCACATGGCAGGGGAAAGGCAGGCAAAGGAGAGTGTTTGCACTATTCATTTCTGGCTTGCATCTATGGTTCACCTCAGGTGCCCTTGTAGAAGCAGCCCTGGGCCTGTGGAGGCCCGTTCTTGGCTCAGCATCACCCCTAGTTTATCATGTGACCTTGAACAAATCACTTTCCCCTTCTGGGCTTCTGATTCTTCACCAGCAAAAGGGAAGAATTGGACTTTCTAATTGCTAAGGTGTCTGCAGTTCTAATACTTTATAATTACATCATCCTCTTCACTCCCTGTGAGTCACCTATGGGATTTTTTTTTTTTTTAAGGCGAGGCAACCCTTGGTTGACCTCACAGATTGCAAGGACTTTGACAGCTTACAATCCCTTATTTTTTTATTTTTTACACCTACAGCACCTGGTCTTCTTAGGTGGTCTCCCATCCAAGTACTAACCAGGCCTGACCCTGCTTAGCTTCTGAGATCAGACGGGATTGGGCTTGTTCATGGTGGCATGGCCGTAGACCTATGGGATTCTTAACTATGAACCCTGCATATAGTCTATTCAGCCCTGGTCCTTTATAATCATAACTGCTACAATTCATTGTCCATCTGTCACATGCTTGACACTGTGCTAAGCACTGTATAATCACGTTTAATGACTACAACTAATATCCCAGTAGGTACTATTATTTTTATTTTATAGATAGGAGAAACTGAAGCACCAAAAGTTTTAGTAACTTGCCCAAGATCACCCTACAGAACCAGGACTTGAACCTAGGTCTTTTGGCCTCTGTGGCCATACTCTGACTTCCTACACCTTAATGCCTAATCTTAAGCTCAGGCCAAGACCACACAGTAGCGCCTTCCAAATTCTCCTTGGTCCACATCAAACCATGAGGGAAGAACTTGTCTGGGGCTCTCCTGGGCTTTGTGAGCAACCAGACTCCATGCCTACTTATACCTGGAGATCTCTGTTGAGGAGCCTTCCTCCTGTTTACCCATTTTAATAAGATTGTTCTCTCTCCTAAGCCTGAGTGATGACAGGTAGCAAGCTAGAACTAACTATAGTGTTAACTTTCCCTTGAAATTCTTTGTGAGCTTCCCAGCTGGAGACAGTTTGAGCCATGAGCTCATTAAGCAACAGAAGCCTGTCTCCCCACCGCCTGGATGCCAGCAAGAAAACCCTTAAATAGACCTGCTTTTTGCATTGAGTTGAAAAGAGCTGTGCTCACCCAATCCCAAACAACTTGCTTTCGGCCCCCTTTCCACTACCCCCTCGAAGGATTCAATTAGCTGCCAATTAAGCATCCAGATTTCTCCAGGCCCCTACCAGTCCCTGACCAGGAGAGGACCACAGAGCTCTCAGCCCAGGTTCAAAGGCATTTTGATTGTGCTCCTGAATTTATCTTGTTCCCTTCACTTGAGCCTGTTTCCTTTGAAAGTGAAATGCTTTAAAAGGAAAAGAAACCCCCACACATTGGGGAGGCCCACTGAGACCCCCTTTGTCTCAAACATCTAGTTCAGAGGGCCTCTTACACACCCTCCCACACACCTCTTAGTGACCACTCTTCCACACATCTCTTAGCACATCCAGGCCAGGTAGCCTTGCTGAGTCCTCCCACCCCAAACCCCTTGAGTCCCAGCCATTGAAGGAAAGAGGGAGGGGGAGAGAGAGAGTGTGAGAGAGAGAAAGGAAGGAAAGGAAAAGATGGAAAGAAAAGAAAGAAAGGGAGGGAGGGAGGGAGGGAGGGAGGAAGGAAGGAAGGAAGGAAGGACGGACGGACGGACAGAGAAAAAGGGAGTGAGAGTGGGGAGAGAGGCAGCAAAGATTGAAATGGAGACAGGTAGAGAGGGATGCAGAGGAAGCAGCTGCTGTTTCCTGTCCTCCCAGAGTAGGCTGAGCTGCTGTGTGTGGACCACCTTGGTCATACTTCAGGTTCCAGGGAATCTGATCCTTGGTAGTGATGGCATCCTCTGCTGGGCTCTGGGGTGCTGGGCAATGATGTCTGATGGAGTCCCAATCATTCCATCCTAGAGAATTGACCCTCTTTGTTTCTAAGCACCTCGTATTCCTTTCTCCTCCCTTATACCAACCAAACAGAGCTGCTATATACAGATGTACAGATTGCGCATTGAATAGAGCAGACGTAGAGAAACTGTTATGGGGGCACGTAGGTGGGTGTGGGGACTCCAGCGGTCCCGGAGGGGCCCCTCTTACACATCGTCCCCTGTACACGCTGCCTAGAGGCTGTTCCAAATCCTGATTCTTCCTCAATATGCCGTGAGGTCCCTTCTCTTGTGAGGTCTCTGAGACCAAATTCCTGCCCCCCTGCCAATTCTAACCCTGACAAGGTGAGCGAACCCAGAAACTTCCTAACTAGTCTCTTCTACCAGCAGTCCCCCGCATCCCTGTGATGACGTGTCTGCCTTCAGGCCTTGGCTTTGTGCTGTTTTCTCACACTTTCCGCACTCCTCGCCCTTATGCCTGAGTCCACTCTTCCTTCAGCACTAGCAAGTCCCGTCTTCTCCCTAAAGCCTTCCCAGCCCCAGGAGCCATGCCTCTTCTGTGCACCTCAAGTTCACAATGCCTTCTCCTCTCCTTGAGCATTGGCTCCTTGACTTTTAGTGTGATTTTTCTTTTGTCTTTTTCATGTGTCATTGTGTCCCCTCCAACCCCACCCCTCAGGACCTGAAGCAAGGAGCCATGTCTTCTTTTTATCCCTAGCCCCTCTGTCCATTTCTTATATAGAGTTTGTTGGTGAATTATACATTGAATCAGCAAACGCCGATATTGAGCACCAAATACATACCTGACAGCATGTTAGGCACTGTGTATACAGTGAGGAACAAATAGACTTAGGCCTTATAGCAGATGCATTTCCCAGACCTCGGTACACCGAAGGCTGCCTCCAAGAAACACTTCTGACTCTGCCATAGGCACAGTACACAGAGCAAACAGAAAGTGCCAGAGAATGAATGCCGATCCCAGCAGCCCTCAACCAGAGGCAGGACCAAGAGATGAATGAATATATGCCCTGGTCTCCTTGCCCTGAATTGAGAAAACAAGACAGTGTTCTTCCTTGGCACCCAGAGGCCTAGGTGGATTAAGTTCCAGTTGCCTTTTACCTCCCTTCCTTTACCTATGGAACCACCTCAGGGTCTGCTTCTGGGGAATTTTATACCAAGTCCCTCCCTGAAGAAGTTTATAGCTAGGTGATGATAATAATGACCTATTATTAATCCAGCTACTAATTCAGCTACCTAATAAGTTTACCCTTGTACATAGCATGCATGATGCCTTGATTTTGGCTTTGTTTATTCATTGATTTATCTCCACATTTTCTCGAATGGTTTGTTGAATAGTACTGAGCACTTCCTACTTGAGAGTCATTGAATAAGATACTTGTGCATTGTATCCTGAAGGCAACCCTCTAAGGCAGTGGTCCCCAACCTTTTTGGCACCAGGGATTGGTGCTCCTATGAGAATCTAGTGCCTGATGATCTGAAGTGGAGCTGAGGCGGTGATGCCAGTGCTGGGGAGCAGCTGCAAAAACAGATGAAGCTTCACTCCCTTGCCCACCGCTCACCTCCTGCTGTGTGGCCCAGTTCCTAAAAGGCCATGGACTGGTACCAGTCCACAGCCCAGGGGTTGGAGACTCCCACTCTAAGGACAGAAAGCCCCATTTTAGAGGTGAGATGAGGAAGCTAAGCTTCAGTGGGGGAAGTAGCATGCCCAAGGTCACACAAGTGGCAAGGGGCAGAGACGGATTTAAAGCAGATCTGTATTATTTCGGAGCTCTGGGGCCTGACTGATAAGCCTCCACTCAATACAAAGCAAAAAAAAAGCAGTAGGCACAATGAATTTAGAATGAGATAGGGAGCAGGAAGGTTCCTGAAAGCTTCTTTGAGGAGGGATTTAACCTTAGCCTTAATGGATAAGGGAGATTTCAGGAGATGGAGAAGCCCCTCCGCTGTGTGGGATCTGTGGGGCATTAAAGGGTGACTCCCACGTGGAGGACAAGAGTAACTCTATAGGAGGCGGAGCACCCCAGCAGAACGAGGGGTGTGAGGTCTTTGCCACTTCTGCTGAGTGAAGCTCATTAGATTCCCTGCAAAGTCCCAGGCTCCTAAGAGCTCAAGGGATGTTCCAGAGCATAAAATGTGTATGTCCTGCTTAATGAAGCTGCCTACTGCTGCCCACTGCAGGCCACACTTGTGGTCACCAGAAATCTTAAGGGTCATTAACTGTCTCATTTGTTCATGTGCTAGTCTTGTTCTTCACTGGGTAACTGACTGGGCGGTCAGCTTCCACTGGGGCCCTGGCCTTCCCCACACCCCAAGTATCCTCCTCATGGTTCTCAGCTGCACAGGGGGACCTACCAAGTCCTTCTCACCTCTCCAACATCTGGCAAATGCAACACCCACATTTAGGGATGGGCGAGAAAGGCTTCAGGTGTCACTGCTTGGCACCCAGGCACATAAATAACAGTAAGAGGAACTATATTTATCAAGGCCTCCACATCTTCTATAGAGGGGGCACATAATTTATGAGATCTCAGCTTGTGTACAACTATCAGCGCATTTTCTGAATCACCTGGATGCTGACGTGCACTGAGTTACCCCGATCTGATTCTCCTTCCCATTTATGCCTGTTCCCCAGCCGTCTCCTGCCTGGCACAAAGGGAGGGGAGGGCATCTCACTGACACCAGGTAGTGCTATGAGCAAATCTGAGCAGTGGAAGGGCTCTCACGCTCATGGCTCTCCTTCTTGCTCCTTCTAAGCTGGACATCCTGGCTTACCCCAGATACTGAAGGGCTGCAGAGAGGGACAACGTATACTCATCCAGGGTTGCAAGTCATACACACAGGGAAGTTCTGCTTTATTACTATCATCGAGTCATAATAGAATCCTTCTAGAGCTTTCCATTGCTCTTAAAATAAAATCCCAGTTCCCTGCCATGGCCACATGTGATCTGGCCCTATCTACCTCATTTAGAGCATTTTACCTCTCTCTTTGTTCTTATAATGTCCCAGCTGTCTGCCCCTCTTCAGTGCCTTGACTCTGCCAGCCTTTTCCTACCTCAAGATGTTCCCTTACACTCTTGCTTCTACTTGGAAGGCTCTTGCTTCCTGCTCTTCCCACAGCTGCTGCCTCCTCATCCTTTAGCTCTCAGCCTAAATGTCGCCATCTTGCAGAGGCCTTCCTGAGCCCCCAATTGAAAGGAAGCCCCTCTCATTGTTTTCTGTTATGCTCTTGTACCTCTACACCTTTACTGCAACTTATATATTTACTTGTTAATTTGTTCACTTGTTCATTAATCATTTATTGAGCATCTACTATATGCTGGACTCTGTTCTAGGCAATGAATAAAACAAAGCCCCTGCCCTCATGGGGCTGACATTCTAGTGGGAGTTCCAGACAATAAAGAAAAAGATAAAAATAAATATACAATACAGTGATTACATGACATCGGATAAATAGAATAAGTTCTAGAAAGAAAAATTAAAGCCAGGGGCTAGGGGAGAGAACTTAGAAAGGGTGGCCCAAGAAGGCTCTGAGGAGGTGCCATTTGAGCAGAAGCAAGAATAAATAAGACTTTTTTTTTTTTTTTTTTGCTTATTGTCTTGACACACTGCTGGATTCTTAGGCCCAGGAAGATATCATGGGTGCTTATTCTCCATTTGATCCCCAGTACCTGGCACATAATGGGCATTTGATAAAGTCTATGGGGCGAACGAACAAACAGACAGCTAAACAGCTAACCAGACCTCCTACTGCTGCAGCCCAAGTGTCTTTTCTTGACTTCATCCTTAGCAGATCCCAGGAGCAGTAGGTCCCTGTCCTTTGACAATAACTCTCAATAGACAGGAAGGCCATTTGTCACTTGCCCTCAGGCTTCCTCTCTCCAGAGAAATCAGAGGTCCTCTCTCAGCAATGATGGATAGAGTATCCTCTGCCTGGCAGGGCCAGTTAGGAGCTGCTCTTAAAGTCTCTTTCTGTGCAGGGATAAATGGACCATGACATGGATGACACAAATAGCAAGACATTGTTGAGAAAGGGACCCCAAATACCAAAGAGATATGGCTTCCAACTGATAGGTGGGCCCTGTCTAAAGTGACCCCACTGGGGAAGCAGTGCCATGGAGAATGGTGGGTGGGATCAAGGCCCAAAACCCTAGTCTCGAGTCCCCTACTAACTAGCCCAGCTGTATGAAATGAGGCAAACCTGCATTTGTTGTCTCCGCTGTGAAAATTCTGTTTATGCATATAATTCAATGGGTGCCTGCAAACAGAAATTCAGAGCACACACGTGTTCCAATATTCAACACTTTGCTTCCTCCTTTGGATGTGCTGCTCTCCGCATCCCTGAGTCTGCCTCTAACAGTTGCTCCGGATGGCTCAGAGAGCTCAGCGAGTCTGAGATGAAAGGAATCTTAAGGATCTATTGGTGCTACCCTCTTCATTTTACAGTGGGGAAACTGAGGTCCAAAGAGGGCATGTTACTTGCCTAAGGCCACACAGGTCAGCAGAGAGGCCTAGACTCCAGAAGGAGCTGCTGAGGCAGAGGGTTCCAGGTTCATCCTGCCCCTGGCCCACAGCCTTCTTCTAGCTGACTCCAAGCACAACTCTTCAGGTTGCCCTGGCCCAAATCACCTCCACTCGCTTTACCTCTTCCTGGTGCCAGTGAATGGCTAAATGAGCTGCAGGAGCAGCTTCGACACAACCCCCAGCTCCCTCTCTCCTCCTTTGCACCTGATGAGAAGGGCCCCAGTTCTGTCATGAACAGGGCAACAGAGAGCCAGGTCTTAGTTCATGGCCTTCTCTTTTACTGCTTCTCTTTCTGCTTTCTGAGTGTTTCCTGTGGGGGTTTGGCCGCAATGACATGAGACGACAGAGACCCTGAGCCCCACTTTGACTGCTTCACCATGAGCGTCCATCACAGTGCTGGCCCTGAGGTGACTGCCTAGGGAGTGATAGATGAAGAAGAAGAAATTAACTTTAAAGTGCAGAAAGAAATTCCTGTTAGACCTATGGAAGAACTTTCTGACTGTGAGAGGAATTAAACACAGACTTTTAAAGGCAGATAGGGTCTTAGAGATTGAGTCTTAACCGCCATACACATACTTTTAGCTACTTAATCCTTTATCCTTATGTGAGGACCCAGCAGAAAATTCAGCAGCTCTGGAGCTGTGGAAGTGGGGGAGAGGGGTGGGTCAAGAGCCCCTGTCATGGCCCCAATCCCTACCCAAGGCAGAGGATCTCTTTGGTTTCCATGAGTCACCTTAACACCCATTCATTTGAGCTAATCCTATCTGTTTGCCTAGGGGGGATGCCTGGAAGGGTGGTACCTTGCCCAAGGCCCATGATAGCCAGAGAGAGGCTCTTTTCACCAGACCAGACTTCACTGCTTGAAGAAAGTTGGAGGGAAGTGGAATGATAAGGAACTGGTAGACAAGGTCACGTAATGAGTTCACTCCTCACAGGAAACAGATTTGGACCCCATGACCTTCCTGTGTCCTTTCTTGCGCGGACCATGAGTTCATTTCCCTCAGAGCCCACACTACAGGGGTCTCACTCCCACACTGGGGAGCTTCACCAAATTTACTTTGATTCCTGACCTCCCCTCCTCCCCATCCCCAGCCTGTGGTTTGCTCAGGAGCTTTGAAAGCAAAGTGAGGCATGGGCCTAGCTGGGGAGAGTGCAGGGCCAATGAGGCGGCCCCCTGGCCGGTCTGTGGTGCCTTTGCTGGCTGCCTTTGAAAGGCTCTTCCAAAGAGGTAATTCCTTTGTGCACAGATGATTTATGAGGCTTTCTAAGCAAATTGTGGAGATAAATGGTCTTTAGGGCCGGGAAGCTTCAAAGGCAGTGATGCAGGCTGGGAGCTGGGCCCTCCTTAAAAGCCTGTTGTGGAGAGAGGCTTGAGCAGAGCTGAGGACAAACTAGCTCTGACCAGCCTCTGGGTCCATTTGGGGCAGCCCCCAGGACACCCCTCACCATGGGCCTCCCTGACCCCATAGCTGAAGTATATGAGACAAAAGTGCTGGGGTCATTTATCCCAGAGATGAGGGCAGCAGAGGGCAGAGGTGCTGAGGGTGGAGGGGGTGGTGATGAGTTCTGATTGGATTCTAGAAGGACAGGCACCCATGGAGTATGCACCAGCTGCTCTGCTCAGCATGGCAGAGACCTCGCTGGAGTCCTAGAGTCTCACCTGTCCTGTCTCTCACTGATAACCATGACAGTCCCTTCCTCTCTGACCTCAATATCCTCTTCTTCTGTACAAGAAAAGCCAGGTGTGAAAGAACCCCAGTGTTCCTGCTCTGTGGTTCAAGGCTCTGTTGTTAAATGTCCCCAGTTGAGAAACAAGCCAGAGATCATACCAGCTGTGAGATCGTGGGCAAGTCACCTAGCCATACCTAACTTTGGTCCCTTCCTCTAGATAATGGGGGTAATCATAGCTACCCTAAGGAATCATAGCTTGAAGTGAACAAATTAGGTACTGCAAAGTAACAAACACCTAGTTTTCTTTCCCATATCTGTCCATACAATACTGTGGCATTCTACATTCAGAGCATTTCCTGTAAAGTTGATAAATTTGATAAATGTGACTCTCCCACCTTCCCATCTCCTCTCTCTACAAACAGGTACATACGTACACACACACACACACACACACACACACACACACACACACACACACACACACCACCCCACCCCACCCCTTACCCTTATTTCCTAATCTGTCTCCTAGGTCTGCTAATTGTCACTCAGATATTAACAGATAACTGGGGTATTAATGGCTAATAATGCTTTATGATGTGACTGACACCCCCCCCCACACACACACATGCACACACACATGCACCTACACAAACAAGGGATGATGTACATTTTAATAGGGGATTTCTGCAGACCCTGAAAAATGCAGTCCTAAAGGCAAAATGCCAGGCAGACTCTTCGATATCTTGAAACAGGGGCCCAGTGTTTGTTTCCAGATGCATCCATCCACAGAGAGATGCAGGGCTCTGATAAAATGGAGTAACCAAGTACCCCCCACTCTCTCCTGATATTTTGAAACAGTAATGTCTGGTTAAAATGGGCTTGGTTGCCTGGAACTGTGGTGGAGGCTGTGCTGATGGAGATGAGGAAGGTAATGAGCTGAAGCAACTGACTTTGCTCAGGGCGTTTTGAGGTAACCAGTGGCTTCATTTCCTCCGCCTGCCCTGCTACCCCAAGACCCTGCCAGCTCCCGGGCCTCCTGACCCTCACCTTACAATGGGGTAATCTTCCTAGCTGTAGCTGCCCCAGCAGCGGCTTTCCTACCACCTCTCCAGTCATCTCATGTTCTGATGAGTCAATGCTTCTCATTTGTTTGTTGCTCGAACTGATGGCTTCTCAGCCCCTAGAACATAACAGGTGCTCAGTAATTGTTTGGCAAGAGAATAAAAGCCTAACTCATCTCCCAAAAGCTGTTGTGGTGGGATAGAAAGAGCCTTAGATCGACATAGCCAGCTACTTTCAAATCCAGCTCCCCAGTACACTGGCCATGTGGCCACAAGCAAGTCTCTCGGCCTCTCTCAGCCAATTCCCTGACCTGTAAAATGTGTGTGTTGCTGGTGGTTGTGGTAGGGGTTGGTACATGAGATGATCTCTAGAGCCTAGGAGTAGGAAACCAGTCTCTGACTCTCAACTCTGCCTTTTACACTCAGGGGCAATTTTGTCCCCAAGGGTACATTTGCTAATATCTGGAGACATTTTTGGTCATCACAATTGTGGAGGGGGGTGCTACTGGCATCTAGTAGGTGGAGGCCAGAGATGCCACTAAAAATTCTATAATGCACAGGACAGCCTCCACAACAAAAAATGTTCTGGTCTAAAATGTCAATAGTGCCGAGATTGAGAAACCCTAATTTAGTTATTTAATATCTCAGTCGAAAAATGGGGTACTAATCCCACCTTACATGATTTACCTCAAATCCTCTCTGGAACAAGGCTAGGTATGAATAAATGGCACTGGGTTAGTAAGAGGATCAAATGAAATAATGCAAGTGAGAATGCAGCTCACAGGGCTGGGGGTTCTTCCTGCATGTGGGTGTGTACGCCACCCTTCTCGCCCGAGGAGATAGCGGGCCCGCGAGGGGCAGCCTGCTTTCCACGCAGGTACTGTGAAGCCTGTCTCCGCTCAGAGGTCGAAGGGAGATATAGATAGTGTAGTTAAATAACACAGAGGAAGTAACAAGTGTAATAAATAGATCACTAAGAACTAATGATACATCATTATAATCCTGTGCTGTCAGCATCTTCTAGGCTTAGGGACTGTGTCAGGAGATTTGGGTTTTAATCTACAGCACCTTGGTCTATTAATATTTAATTCCAACAATCTAAGTGGTGGAAAGATAGGGAACTGAGCTTTGGCTCAGCTCCGAGCCTGGGTAACAACCTCGAATTTTTCTTTTCCATACAAGGTTAAACACCCCTCCTACCCTGTCCCCTCTGGCCTGCTTCTCAAGTAGGGGCATTTAGCAACAGAGCAAGAATCACACAAAATCAGAATGGAGAGAGACCCTAGCATTTACCTACTGGTGTTTCTTAATAAGGACACCACTGGCACTTGGAGAGTATAATTCTTCATTCCACAGGACTGTCCCTGATCATTTGTGACAACCTAATACCCCTTTACCCCCATTTCCAGGTGCCCTCTTGGGGAGAACAACCTACTCCAAGGAAGAACCACTGATCCAAAGCTCATTTGACAAATGTGAAAACAGAGGCCCAGAGAGGGAAGGGGGCTGCCCCAGATTGCACAGCGTTGACTGTGACCCACCCTTTTTCAATTCTCCCTCAGAATTGCAGCTTGGGTCTGGAAAGAGAGGAGGGGCTTAGCCTCTGAGAATTTGCCTGTGCCTTTATTGGGGCCAGTCAGTGGAAAAATGGCCTCACCCACTGGAAAGTTACTCTATCAGCTGGAATGGTTTCATGTGGCTGCTGCTCCATCTCTGCCTCCATACCTGCTGCTTTGTAAACTCAGGAACAATCCCATGACCTGTGAGCAACCCTACTTCCCCTTGAGTGGGTGGAGGCATGGGGAACAGACTGGGGCCATGGGCCATTCCTGAGAGGTACTCTGACTACATCAAGCCTTTCCATTGCTAACGGGTGGCTGTGGAGGCCTTGACCCAGGCTCTTCTAGTACAGGCTGGGCAGCCCAGGGTCAGCGGATTCCAGTTTTTACCTACCCCTTGACCTTCTCTTCAGCGGCCACTCCTCTTCCTTGCTGAGTCTCAGGATTCCTGTCTGTGGAATGGGAGGAACCATTTTTCCTACCCCCACCTCAGGCCTAGCATCCTCCTGCCCATCCATCCTCCTGAGAGGACCAGTGAAAATGCAGATCAGCAACAGTAGTTCTCACCTGCTGAGCTTTTTTAAAGGACCTATACATGGGCCATACAACTCTAGAATAATTAGATCAGAATGTCCAGGTGTGAAGTCCAGGCATGAGTGTTTTTTATAACCTCCAGGCCAATGCTAATGAGCAGCCAGATTGCAAACCATTGTCTGAAGAGTTGAATCCCCAAAAGCAGCTAAGAGGGGGCTCTTCAGTCTCTGGAGAAGGACCAAGCACCAGTTGTCAACAGTGCTGATGGCTCTTCCGGTACCCATCTTGGGCCGGATGCTGGGTGAGACTATGCATAGATATCTGGAACAAAAACACAGCCCGGCTCCCCCACTGCAACCCACAGAGACCTCAAGGCTAATGGACGAAATTGGATACAAGGCACCTAACCCACTTATGTTGAAGTGGTAACCAAAAACAGTGGTCAGCCAAGTTATTTTTCTTAACAAAGTTAAAAAAGACTTAAAAACAGGAGCATTTGAGATCTTGCTCCCTGCCATATGTTGTTCAGTTTGGCTCAAATAAACTCAGAAAAACTCAAAAAGGCCATAAAAACACAATTGTACCTTTAATAAACAATCTTCAGGGACTCAAAAAGATAAGTTGTACACCAGTGTTCATAGCAACCTTATTTGCAGTAGCCAAAGATGAAAACAACCCAAGTGTCCATTAAGAGATGAATGGATAAACAAAATGTGGCATATTTATACAATAGAATATGATTCAGCTATAAAAAGGAACAAAGTACTAATACATGCCATAAGATGATGAACCTTGAAAATGATAATGATGCTAAGTAAAAGAAGCCAAACATCAAAAACTAATATTGTGTAATTCCACTTATATGAAATATCTAGAATAGGCAAATTCATAGAGACAGAAAGTAGATGAGAGGTTACCAGAAGGGAGGAGGGAATGGGGAGTTATTGCTTAATGGTTCCAGAGTTGCTGTTTGGGTGATGGATATGTTTTAGAAATCGTGGCGATAGTTGTACAACACCATGAATGTAATGAATGCCACTGGATTAATTGTATACTTAAAAATGATTAAAACAGCAATCTGTATGTTATATATATTTCATCATGTAGAAAGTTCTAAATAAATAATTTTTCTTAGCTGAAGAGAATAAAATTATGGAAAATTGGGCCAGCCATAGAAAACCTGGGACCTGTGACCATCATTCACCCATAAACCAGTTCCTGAGAAAGGCACCTGTGAAAAATGAGCCTCTGCTTTCTCATCTCTTTGCGAGTTACCCAACATGGCTATTTAAGCCCAGGCTGGCGCCGCTATCCCATGTCACCACTTCTGCAAACACCAGACCACGCCCAATAGGACAGCAGGGGACAGGAGCTCTGACATCCAGTCACTTCCTAGCTGTGTAACCTTGGATAAGCTATTTAACCCCCCCGGGCCTCTGTTTCCTGATCTGCAAAATGGGAATGATAATAGAACCCACTGCAATTAGTTATGAGAATTCGATGAGAAAATTTACTTTATGCCTTTATCTCATATCCTGGCACATGTTATCTGCTCAATTAATTGTCACAAATTTAAAAGTATGCCTATGGAGAAGGAAGTGGTGAAGCTAACCCTTTTTCGGGAGCCATGAACACACAAAGCCTGGGCCCCAAAGTCTAAAGAGGTCAGCAAGGAGATGTACTGGCTGGGGAGGAAATCGGAGAGACTTGGCCAGCTTAAAGGAATAGAACAAGCCAGGCCACACACTTCTGGGTGCCCCTTAAGCCCTCACTAGCTGCCTGGAGAAGATATATTCACTTGAAAAATCAGCCAAAGCCAAATATAATTAGGAAGGAGCAACTGTGACAGAAAAGAAAAAAAAAAAAGTGTGTGAGGAGGTGACATTCCAAGGCCAAATTGGGAAGAGTTTATGATTATCTGTGAAAGAATACAAAATCCTGTTGTAATTTTAATGATGATAGTTTTTCTTCACCTTCAACAGTGTAGATAATTGACTGCAGCTCTGCCTCATTTCTGTCATTGCTTGGGAATGAGGTGTTTTTAAGTGGATTTTCTAGATAACTGAAGCTTATCCCTGTGAATCCTAATTTTTTAAATTTAATCACTCTGGGTGAGGGGGAATGTCTATGGAATGGATTACACACTTCCTTGCTTCCTTAATCAGAATATTCTAAATTGAATGTAACCTCTTCCTGTCAATTTCAATATGAGGGGCTATTTGCCCCCTATAGTCTTGGCTGCAAGTTGCTTTGCTTTTTCTACTAGTGTTTTCTGTTTGTTTCGATGGTTTCCTACTGTGACATAGCATTCTTGCTACTTATTTTTAGGAGCCCCTAAGACCAACATATACACATAAACATATACATGTGCGTATGCACACACACTCACACCAATCTGTGGTCCGAGAACCCAGATTGTCAGGCTTAATAGAATTGTGTGCTTCTCTAACACCCTGAGCTGCCCTTATGATTGCACCTTCAGAGCACACCATAAATATTCCAGCAGCCCTGTCCGCACTAGACACTCCAAGAAGGCAGCCTACTTTCTGGTACTAGCAGGTACTTGCTAAATATTTTCTGGAAGGAGGAGAAGAATGATTGCACCCAAGTGTTAGTGCATCAATTAGTGGTACGTACGTGAATGGGTTTTGAATGCTACTTTAGATGTACATCTCAACCTCAGTGACCAAAATTAACCTCATTCTCTTCTCCCCAATATTTGTTCTTCTCTTTATGCTTCCTATAAAGAATATGGCGCCAATATCCACCCAGCAGCCTAAGCCAGAGCTGGGGTTACAGCCTCCCTCCTCCTTCTTCCCCTCTGTCAATACTAAATCCTTGCTGATTCTACCACATAAATCTAGCTGGAATCTGTTCCCTTCTGTCCATTCCAAATGCTACCACCTTACTCAAGGCCACCATTGTCTCTTTCCTGTTATAATAGCTCATCCCCCTACTCCACTCCCACTCTGACTCTCCTGCCCACGAATCTATTCTCAATAGAGCTTTTTACAGCCACACCGGATCATGTCAGTCCTCTGCTTAGAACACACTCAGAGCTCCCCTGCCCTTGTACGAAGTCCACGTCCTTGAACATGGCTCACAGAGCCCTGGGACCTGGTACCCTGCTCAGGAATCTGCCTCACCTTATGCCTAACTCTCAAAGTCTACACTCCAGACACATATACTTCTTTCTCATTTTCTCTCACATGTCCTCCTTTGTCCCACCTCCAAACTTTTACATCTATTATTTCCTCTGTCTGGATCCATTCCCCACCTACACCCCACCTTCAAGTCACTCCTTTGAAGACATCTTCCTGAACCCCTTAGTCTGGGTTCAGAGCCACCTGTGTCTTTCTCTAATGACCTGAATGACCCCTATTAGAGCCTTTTTGCTGTACGCCCTAAATGCTGTTTCAGCATATATGTCCTTTCTAGAATTTACACCCCAAGAGAGAAGGACAGTTTTTGGCACTAGCAGGTGCTTGTTAAATGTTCGATGAAAGGACAAGTAGAAGAACGAAAGCGCCCAAGTGTTAGCACATGGACTTCATGACAATGTTCCAGCTCCCTTATTGGAGTCATAGTTTTGCTTCCTACTGGATTGTGGCTGTTCCAGAGAGAATAGAGGTCACCTCTGAAAGCAGTTCATAACTGCATGCCCTGGTATGCACACAGGACAAGCTGGCTTTGGTCTCCAGTGGTTGAGTACAGAGCCAAGGTCCAACGGCACTGACAACAAGGGGACCCCTTGTTCTGGACCCTGGGGTTGTTCATAGTGACAATCAGAGAAGACGTGGCTAGTCCCCATAGCATCCCTGTCCTTGTGCTTTGCAGCTGCCACCTTGTCCTCAATGGCACCTATAAGTTTTTCTCCTCAGAATTCTCATTCAGAAAGTGTCACATTTACCTACAGTGGAGAGAGGTAGAGCCAAAAGACCTGGTCCTGTCCTTGACTATAACCTTGGGCAATCACTTAACACTTCTCTTACCCTTTTTCCCCAACTGTAAAATGAAAAATAATAAAACCTAATTTACAGGGTCGTAAATGTACAAGCGAGCATTTAAAATGTGATTGTCAATATTATTACAATGGAGTCACATCATCTGTACATTAAACTTATGCAAATTCAACTACATGTGCTTGGTAACAAAAAGAAATAGAGAAATGATCAGTAGGTAATTCTGCTAGTCTTCCCACTCACCGGGTATATGTTCCAGAGACAGGGTGAGATGGGAGGCACCAGACTGCTAGGTATTCATTCAACCACTCTCTGTCGTGCGAGCCTCTATGAATGTGAGTGGAGGTCGTAACTATAACTGGACTCAATTTTTTTTATTGAGATATAACTGACATAAAACTATTAGTCTCAAGTGAACAACATAATGGTATAGTCATTCTATATGTGACATCCCCATCACTTATTTATGTTATAATTGGAGGTTTGTACCTCTTGACTGCTTTTGCCCATTTTCCCAACCCCCCACCCCTACCTCTGGCAACTACCAATCTGTTCTCTTTGAGTTTGGTTTTTGTTTGTTGGATTATACAAATAAGGGAGATCATATGGCATTTGTCTTTCTCTGACTTATTTCACTTAGCATAATGCCCTCAGGGTCCATCTATGTTGTCACAAATGGTAAAATTTCCTTCTTTTTTGTGGCTGAGTAATATTCCGTTGTATTTAGGTGCTACATTTTTAAAAATTAATTTTTATTATGATGACATTGGTTAACAAAATCCAGTATGTTTCAAGTGTACAATTTAACAGCAAGGCATAATATATATACACACATACATACATATATATACACATATATACATATATATGTACACAATGATTGATATATATATATATATATATATATCATTGTGTACTTTTTCTTTATCCAGTCATCTATCGATGGATACTTAGGTTACTTAGTGGCTTAGCTATTGTAAATAATGCTGCAATGAATGTGAGAGTACAGATGTCTTCTCGAGTCAGTGTTTTTCTTTCAAATAAATAACCCAAAGTGGAATTGCTGAATCATATGGTAGTTATAGTTTTAATTTTTTAAAGAACTTTTATATTGTTTTCCATAGGGGCTGCACAAATTTACATTACCACCAACAATACACAAGGGTTCCCTTTTCTCTACATCGTCGCCAACAATTGTTATTTCTTGTCCTTTTGATAATAATCATTCTAACAGGTATGAGGTGATAATTCATTGTGGTTTTGGGTTACATTTCCCTGATGATTAGTGATGTCGAACACCTTTTTATGTACCTGTTGTCTATCTGTATGTCTTTTTTGTAAAAATGCCTATTTAGATCCTCTGCCCATTTTTAAATCAAATCGGGTTTTGTTGTTATTATTGTTGTTGTTATTTTTGTTGTTGCTGTTTTTGCTATTGAGTTGTATGAGTTCTTTATATATTTTGGATATTAAACTCTTGTCAGATATGTGAGTTACAAGTATTTTCACCCATTTGGTAGGTTGCCTTTTTACTTTGTTGATGGTTTCCTTTGCTATGCAGAAGCTTTAGTTTGATGTAGTCCCATTTGTTTATTTGTGCTTTCAGTGTCAAATCTAAAAAATTATTACCAGGACTGATATTAAGGAGACTACCACCCATGTTTTCTTCTAGGAATTTTATGGTTTCAAGTCTTACATTCAAATCTTTAATTCATTTTGGGCTGATTTTGGTGTGTGGTATAAGACAGTAGACTAGTTCCCCAGTTTTGCATGTGGCTGTCCAGTTTTCCCAGCACCAAAAGACTGTCTTTTCCTCATTGTATAGTCTTGGTTCCTTAGTTGTAGATTAGTTGACCATGTATGCATGGGTTTATTTCTGGTCTCTCTATTCTGTTCTGTTGATTTGTGTGTCTGTTTTTATGCCAATACCATACTGTTTTGATTGCCGTAGTTTTATAAAATAGCTTAAAATCAGGAAGCATAATGCTTCCAGCTTTGTTCTTTTTTTCTCAAAATTGCTTTGGCTATCAGACTTGATTTTTGCCTCACTCACTATAGTACCAAGTGGAAAATGCACGATTAGGCTCACTCCTAATTTGGCAGCTTGGTTTGTATGTGCGAATATTTAGGGCACAGATGAAGAGGGATAAAACAAAATAAGGAGATTGGAACTCTGGGTCTCGATTAGTTCCATCTACTGAAGTATGATGGACAGGCTCCATGACATTATCACTTGACCTTAGTCAACAAGAGGGAGGTATATACAGAGGAGTTGGTGGGGTTGATGGAGATTCCATGTGCTCTTGGACATGCTTAACACTTGAGTGCCACTTTCTCTTTGCTTCAATAACACCTTCTCTGATCCCACTCACCTGTCCTCTCTCCTCTCTGAGTGTCTAAACTCTGGAATCAGAGCACAAAGTTCAATTAATTATGTCCCTGTCTTCAGATAGTAGGGTGGTCAGCCATCCCATTTTGCTCAGGACTGAGGGATTTCTCTGAATGCAGGACTTTGAGGGCTGAAACTAGGACAATTGGACATCGCGATAGGCAGACAAGTGAGCCATCTTTTACAGCCCACTTCAGATACCTTCTCTTCTAGAAAGTCTTGCCAGGTCTCCTTAGCTAGGAGCCATCTTTCTCTCCATTGAACATCTCTCAGAACATTAGTTTTGCCAGTCCGTGCCTGAACTCCATATCCTTTCTATTCCAAGATTCAGGTATGTGAGACTAGAGTTGGAGGACATCTTGTTGTGTGTCCTGTATATACCAGGTGAGGATCGGAGTGGTAGGTGGCAGCAGGCTGGGTGACCTACCTAGGGCTCTGCCATTCAGCCCCTTTCCAAAGCTGTAGAGTATGAATTTCTGCATAGCTAGGTCACATATCACTCTTTGAAACATTGAATTATATATAAAGATCTCGAAAAGCTGTCTGTCAGCTCCCAGGGAAACGTTTCTTTTTCCTGTTCCTTCTGAAGTTGGCTCCTTGGAAAATAATGAAACTGAACCGAAGACGAAGCAACTGGGGTTAGGGGTGTAGGCACTACTGAAAGGGAGAAGCAGCAGGCAGGGAAGGAAAGGGTGACAGAAAGTCGGAGCCAGGGGAGGAACAGAGAGTGAGAAGACATGTTCAAGGAAAGTAAGGTGCAAGAGGTGAGAAAACTAATGAATTTGGGGAAGAGATGGGAAGAGGCAGGGAAGTTAGAGAGATGGCAGCTGGGCTGGACTGGACTGGAAAGGTACCAAGAAAGAGAGTAGGACCACAGAGAAGAGGGGTGGGTGACCCAAAGCAAAAGGACCTGGGTGGCTGAGAGAAACAGAGATGGCCAACCAAGAAGAGTTTAGCAAAGGCAGAAGGAGGTCAACAGCTGGTGGTTCCAGAATTTCAATACAGGAGAGGTGGCTTCCGGAGGCATTGGTTGGAATGGAATGGCCCCAGATGGGAGATGCCTCGAAGAAACAAGCTACTTAACTTGTATGATTATTTGAGTGGCTTGGTGGAGCAGCTGATGGAGGTTAAGAGGCATCAAAGCTTCCACCCAGATACCCCTTGCTACTTACTTCCTATCCAGGGAAGAGCTATGCAGAGATGGGTGGCTGCTTGGGCATCAGTTCCCCATTCCCATCCCAAGGAGAGTGCACGAGTTCACTCAGCCCTGACGGGCTCCTCTCTTGCAGGCTGCGACAGCGACCACTGGGGTCCCCATTGCAGCAACCGGTGCCAGTGCCAGAACGGTGCCCTGTGTAACCCCATCACCGGCGCCTGCGTGTGCGCCGCCGGCTTCCGTGGCTGGCGCTGCGAGGAGCTCTGCGCACCAGGCACCCACGGCAAGGGCTGCCAGCTGCCGTGCCAGTGCCGCCACGGTGCCAGCTGCGACCCCCGCACTGGCGAGTGTCTCTGCGCACCCGGCTACACCGGCGTCTAGTGAGTAAAGCGAACAAGATGCGCGGAGAGGCGGGGCGGGGCGGGGCGGGGCGGGTTCAGCTGCCCTCTCCACAGCTGCACGGTCCCCCCCACCTGCTCCTTGCCGGTGGGCGGCGTGGTGGGGACAGATGGATTTTCGGGATAGTCCTGGCTATAAAATCTCCTGCGCTCAGACCCCAAGTCCTGCAGAGGCTAAATGCCCAAACGTCCTCCACTCAGGACTCAGATCCCTGCCACTCGGGCAGGGGCGACTGGTGCAAGCTGAGTCTCAGCATGAATGGGCACTACCATGCCAGAGGAGCTCATTAAACTCCTTCCAGGCATCTCTTCCTGGTGAGCACCCAGACCTTAAATTGGAATTCCCTTTTGATCATATCCCAAATGCCTCTGCTTACCTGGGGCCTGGCCTTTCCAGGCCATTTGGAACAGAGTGAATGAGGGCCCTGGGCAGATATCATTCTTAGTTTGGTGAGTTTACTATGCCTGTTCCTCTCCCCTATCTCCTCCCCTCAGACCCCAATCAGCCCCTCCCTCCAGTTCCCTGGAGAGTCTGTACTGATAGGGGGCTTCCAAGGCTGCTTAGTTGAGACCCCCTCAGAGGCAAGATTGAAGCTCCACCCCTACCCCCCACCCCCCCACCCCAAACATACGCACACATACACATCAAAGGCTCAGTGGCCTCCCCAACAGCCCTACATCTTGGGGAAATATCCAAGGACACTGAACACAGACACATCCTTGACTGAGGGTGTTCTCTGCCCCCATGTCTGGCCAGCTCCAGTGAGAGGCCAAAGCCACTGGACGAAGGCCCAAGGTCAAGACCCTATGCAAAGCCTCCCCCATACCTCAGCAGTGCCCAGTCCCTGCACACAAGCTTGTCATGGTAGATGAGAGCCCTCCAGAGCCTGGAAGGGGGGCATGTCACTGATTCTCCCTCTCTCTCAATCTAGGCAGATTCTAGAAGCCCGGATCCATGGCCACTTCTGTGTCTTCGCTCATGCTGTTCCTTCTGCCTGGGCTGCCCTTCCTCCCATTCTCCCAGTAAAACTAACTTGAAGACTCAAGTAAAATATCTCCCTCTTAGAGAAGGCGCCCTCAGCTCTCCCTGCCCAGGAGAGCACTCTCCTTTACACTAAACTCCCTTAAGTCCATCCCACAAGTACTGGCCCAAGCACACACGTTTCAGTTCGTTATATCTGAGCCCTGCTTCCCCCTCCTGGCAGGAAGAAGGACTGCATCTCAGCTGACCTGCCTAGTACAGTTCACACTGACTGTGAACTCACTAATTCCTAGGGAGCCCTGGAGTGTTGGGACTGGCAGCACTGGGGCCCTGCCACCTGATCTGAATGCTGCCGCATCTAACACGTCTGCTTCTCCATGTAGCTGCGAGGAACTGTGCCCGCCTGGGAGCCATGGGGCTCACTGTGAGCTGCGCTGTCCCTGCCAGAATGGGGGCACCTGCCACCACATCACTGGCGAGTGTGCCTGCCCCCCAGGCTGGATGGTAGGTGGACCCTCCAATAATGGTGGGGCACTGTAGGAAGTCACACACACCCTGGAGGGCAGAATTCCTCTCCCACCCTGAATACCCTCCCTTCCTATTAATGGTCATGGACATCATTAGACACTGCCTTGGACACAGCTTTGAATCTCAGGTCTGCATCTAAGTGCCGTGTGACCTGAGACAATTTACTTAACTTCTCTGAGCCTGTAGTCTCTCATGTGTGAAAGAGTTGAATTCTTCTCATAGATTGTCTCTGTCTTTGGGTGTAGGTACTCACTTGAACTGCCATAGGCCCTGGGCCAGATGTGGCAGAGAGGGCATGGTGGAAGGATGGAGGGAGGAGAGAAGACAGCAGGGTGTTCAGATTCCCAGCCTTCACCCCTTAAACACACACACACACACACACACACACACACACACACACGCCTGCACGCACGCACACACACTGATTCTGTGGGACCCAGAATCTGTATTTTTCTCAGGTGTTCCAGGTAATTCTGATGCAGCGTCAACCAATCCAGGTCTTCTGTCTGGGAACCACTATTGTGGGAAAGGGAGATGGGATTTATAACCTCATAGGCCATAATTCAGGTCTCACATCCAATGCTGACCCTGAAAAAAGCCTTAAGTTACTGTGGTATCTGCTTTCCCATCTGCAAAACTGACATAACAATAGTCAGCCTACCCTCCTTAGCTGCCATGGTTGGTAGAAAGCTCAGATGAGGCAATGGATGTCCGGACTGCCTAGCAAATGCAAGTTTTCTACAGTTTCTGGTTTTATCTGTCTCTGGATGCCACAGACAATCCTCAAGCCTCCTTCTAGCCAACACACTCTACCTGTGGGTGACCCTCCTCAACCTCCACAAACCTACACTCCTCAGATACAGTGTGTCACTAAAGCTGACCTTCTTGTTTCCTGTTTTGGAAGAAGAAGCTCAATGACATAGCTGGCTTCTTCCTCCTGGAGCCTGAAGCTTTGCAAAGGCAGGGCTGCTGAGCAGGAGCAGGATATTTCAGGATGCTTTGAAAGTCTAGGCCATAGGGTGGGCAGAAGGGATGCCTGCAGGACCCATTGATGCAAGTATAAATTTGCCAGACCTTTTTAGAGCAGGATAGGACCTAGGGGGTCATATGGTTCAGCAGCACCCAAACCTGGCTACATTACCAGAGTTAAAGAGGGTTGAGATTAAATACATATTCCCAGGCTCCACCAGAGACCTTCTGGGGCCTGGGGAATCTCTATTTTTAATAAGCTCCCCAGGTAATTCTGAGTCAGCCGACGCTGTCTGCAGCTCTACATTTTGGAAATAATTGACCAAGACTGTAGTATTTCCTTCAGTGTCTCCAAGAACCCTAGGGTTTCTTGGGGGTGAGGCTAGGATGGGGAGCTTAATAATTAGGACTCCAGCTTCCACACACCCCACCACTTCTCCATTTTAATCTATACACTGTCTCTATTGAGGTTCTAGGTAAGATTTCACATAAAAACAGGATCTCCCAGCTTTAAGATGTTTGAACACCACTGGTCTATGAATACCTTCCTTCTCAGGTAAGGAAGCCAAGGGCCAGAGAAGCTAAGTGACCTGCCCAAGGCTACAGTGCTGGTTAAGAGTGAAGTGGATCTAGAATCCAGGTCTCCTGACTCCTGAATCCCAACCCTTGGTGTCCGTCTGTCTGTCTGTCTCTTCTGAGGAGGACAAAGGGGCTGCTGCCACCTATCCCACACCTGCCCACTTCTCCCACTCTGACCCACTCTCTGTAAAGGCCCTCTCATCTGCAGCCAGCTTCCAGAATCCCAGCGTCTGAGGGCTGGGTCCTCAGAGGCCCAGCCATAGGCAGTGAGGTCAGATTAGGATGTGGTAGGGAGAAACTGGCCACAGGCAGGCCCTGTGCTTGTAAAGGCCTCTCTAGAGAGAATGATTGAGGCTGGTGATTGAAGAGTGGAAAGGGAGGAAGCCAACACATGTAGAGATTTGTTTTTCTCCCCTACACAGTGAGAGATTTGTTCATCCAGAAGACAGGAACTCTGTCAATAGAAGTTTTAGATTTGGGGACTTTATGTTTTTAATTTTATTGTAGACAATTGCATTTCTATTTTTGATGCAGCATTAACTTGCAACAAATTTGTCTGAATTATTAATACCTCTCATGCATGCAGAGTCATAGTGTCATGAAGCTGCAATTCAGGCTTGAGGTCTCTCCCCAGGAAAGGCTGAGGGCCAAAGAGAGGGTGCTGGGCAGAAGGGTCCTCCCTTTGTCATCCTCTAGTGCCTCACTTTCCCGTAGGCCCCACGTGACTTCAGCCACACTCAGAGACCTAATGGGTACAGCTGCTATCTCACATGGTGCAGCTCCCCAAAGAACCAAGGCATTGTGCAGAAGTGGAGAGGTGCCACCAGGAACTCTGTCCCTCTGGGCCTTTCTTGGCCCCTAGACTCAGACATTCCTGGCCCCTAGATTCTGGGCAATACTCCAGTTGCCCAGCGGTGGCAAGCTACTTCCAGTGGGGGACTTTACAAGAGCCTGGGGAGTTATTACCTCTCTTCTTCTGGGCTCTGAGACCTTTCAGTGGAGAGGAACAAGGCATGAGTAATTTGATGAGAGTACACACTACAGACAGAACTTAAGAGTTCCCAGTCTGATGATGGAGGCTAGATACAGAGTGTACAGGTGTGCGTGCACAAACATACTCACACACACAAAGGACAACAGGCCTGAAGAGCTGAGAAATAGGGCCAGTTATTATGAAGGGCCAAGGAGAGGTGTTTGGAGCTGAGGTTATAGAACCATAGAAGCTCAGGTTTGGAAAGGATGTTTCCTGGAGCCCCATGCCCTGGCCTGTGACCTGGGTCATTTCCACAGCACTCATACCACTGAGTTCACTGTCCATTGACGGCATCCTGATAATTAGAAATGCCTTCAGAAGCTTGGTGAGGCCAAGTTGTCATATTGGCATGGCCTTAAGTCCTTTCACTATCTTGGCTTCCTCCTTTTTTTATGTTACATTTAGCCATGGTCTGTTTACAGTGTGGCTGGTTTCCAGATTTTGACAAAACCAGTTAACTAGATTAACTAATTCTGAGAGGAGCAAGGCTATTGCCTCACCTCATCTCCAAACTCCTAGATGCCACACAGCCTGAGATCACTCTACAAGTGGAGACATATACTCAGATGACCATAGCGCAGGTGTGTTAGGGCTGTCAGAGCAAAGTAGCACAGATCAGGTGGCCTAAACAACAAAAATTTACTTTCTCACAGTTCTGGAAGCCAGAACTTCAAGATCAAAGTGTTGGGAGAGTTGGTTCCTTCTGAGGCGCCTCTTCTTGGCTTATTGGTGGCTGTCTTCTCTCTGTGTATTCACGTGGCCTTCCCTCTGTGCTTGTCTGTGTCCTAATCTCCTTATGAGGACATCTGTCCTATTGGATTAGGACCCACCCTAATGACCTCATTTTAATCTTATTACCTCTCCAAAGGCCCTGTCTCCAAATATAGTCACATTCCGAGGTTAAGATATATACATTTGGGAGGTGGGGAACACAACTCAACTCGTAATAGCAAGAGAGAGACCATGGGCCACAGACCCTCTTAGCTGACACTTTCCTGCCTGCTCTATCCTCTGTTTTTCCCCAAAAGGCTGTTTTTCCAATCAGCAGTAATTGACTAGTTATGTGGTTCTCTTCCGCTCTTCTCAGTCCTAGGTAATACTGGGCTCTTATCACATTCCGCCTCATCAAGTGTCCGCTTGGGTTGAATTAGGGCTTGCCCTTAAGGCACTGTACTAGGTTCCTTCACTTTCCTAATCTCACCTAATCTTTCAATCACCTGCGAGACCCAGGGTTACCATTCCATTTTATAGATAGGAAACTGAGGCTCAGAATGATCACATGACTTATCCTATTAAATCATTTTTTAGTGTTTATGTACATATACCCATATATGTATTATTACTAAATTATCCTTAAAACTCTGCAGTCATCTGGGAGGTGATAGAACTGGGGTTTGAGCGCCAAGTCCTGACTTTGAGTCCAGTGTTCTTTCTACCACACCAGCAGCAGGCCTTGCAGTTATCAAATTCTTTAAGGCCTTAGGAGCTCAAAACCAAGGAGGGACCTAGGAGTTCAAGGACCTGGAGTGCCTGCAGTTGGGGAATACTGAGCAGGGGCTAAAAATGGTGCTCGCCCTTCTGTCCAAAATGTCAGAAGGATGCCTGATTTTCCCCGGAAGTGTTGGAAGGCAGCATTTTCTATACCAAACTTTCCTACTGGCCTCCTCAGGCAGCCCTGGTCATGTCTCGGTAGCTCTAAAGAGAAAAAGAATCCACAGCCTGTTAGGATAGATGGTGTCTGTGAATGTATGCCTGTGTGTCTGTCCATGGGTGTGTATGTGGTATATGTGTGTAAGTACATGAGGGCTCCACAGTGCTTCATGATGGGGAGGTAGGAGGTATAATCACAGCCCTGCAAAGATGGCTCAAAATGCTTTTTTCAGGGTCAGAGTATCCTTGTCCAGGTCAGGACTATAGATGACTGACTCAGATGGTGGCCAGAAAGATTACTCTCTTCTTTCAAGAATCTCTAGAGTTTGTGTGGTGCAGTTAGAAAGGTAGTGGCACCCCCTCTACCTCCAGGAGGAAGAGGGCCCCCTTCTCCGAGGAGCCTTTCTCTGCCCCTCTCTTCACACACACACTCGTCTCACTGTCTTCAGCTGCCACCTCTGTCCCCTCAATCCTCCCTTCCCTTCCCCACCTCAGCCTTTCATTGTCTGACCTATGTGTGGAAGAGGAATCTGAGCTAAAAGGCTTCCCACTTTATTCATTACAAGTAAATTAGATGGTATTGAAAGATGTCTCTAGTCAGCAGGATTTTCCTGACTAAACTAGCTTCTTCAGGGTTGGCAGTTATTGGCGCTTAATAATTGTGTGTTGAACTAATTGATTAATTAACTGTGACTGAATCCTTGATCTCTGTAAGAGAAATAACTATCTCTGGTGTGGGAGAGGCTAGAAGGGCAGCAGGAGACCAGAGCAGGTTCAGACTTCTGTTTGATAGAGACCTAAGATTCATATGTACGATTTTAAAAGTTATCTAACACCACACGGCTAATACTAGAGGGAGGAGAAAGTCAACTTTCCCCTCCCGCCTCACAAATCTCACTCTCGAAAGGCAACCACATTCAAATCTTTTTGTTTCTTCCAGCATTTCCCTTCTTATTTCTTCATAACATGCTTTATTGCCATTTCCTGAGTTTTCCATTGTAGACATTTATTGAATTGATTGACTTCCTATAGAATAAAATGCAGCTCTATCATACACACACACAAACACAAGCAACCCTTCCCCTACTCTTCTCAATGGAGTTTTATTACAATTTTTGGTAAAATCACTTTTAATGTTTATGTACATATGCCCTCAAATGTATTGTTACCAATTTATGCCTAAAACTCTCTGCAGAATTCTAAAATGCCTCTCAATAGGGTCAGACACATCAGAAATCTCTCAGTTTGATTTTTGTTTCTGTTTTGATGTTGAGGTCACACTCACAGAACCCTGCATGCTTCTTTTCTTTGGATATTTATTTTTGATGGGAAAAAAAAAATCTTCTAGTAGCTTCCTGAGAAAGTATTCATGGAAAGTTAATTTTCTGAGTCTGTTCAAATCTGACAATGTCTTTATTGAATCCCCCACTTGAATATTAGTTTACCTGGGTGTAGAATTCTAGGTAGGAAATTATTTTCCTCCAAATTTTTAAGGCATTGCTCTATAGTTTTCTAGTTTCTAGTTAAGAAGTCCAATTCTTTTGTATGTGACTTTCTAAAAACTTTGAGGTTCATTTATTCATAAAATTGTAAAAATTTACAATGATAGGCCTTAATATTGATCTCTTTTCGCTTTTTGTGCTAAATACTCTATAGGCCCTATCAGTTCAGAAATCAGTACGTTTCATTCTTCCATTCTGGGAAGTTGTCTTGTATTATATTTCCCATGTAATTTGCTTGCCTACATTTTTCTGTTCCACTGTCTGGAACCTCTAGAAATTACATGTCAGAACTCCTGGATAGATCTTTTTTTAGTATCTTTTCTTTCTTGCTTGCTTGCTTGCTTTCTTGCTTTCTCTCTCTCTCTCTCTCTCTCTCTCTCTCTCTCTCTCTCTCTCTCTTATTCTGCTTTGTGGGAGAGATTTCTCTTCACCTTTATCATCTTTTGCATTTAAAAAACTTCTATTATCTTATTTTTACTTTTTAACAACTCTTTACTATTCTCTGGATATCCCCTTTTTAGCCCTCTGTTCTTTCAAATATTTTCATCTAACTGCCTAAGGCTATACATTTTCATTATAATAGAAGCTTTTTCTTTTGTTTTCTTTGCTCCCCTGCATTGTTTATTTGTCCGTTTTGGCCTTCTTTCATGTTAGAGCCCTCTAGTTAGAAGTTTTCTAACAAGTCTTCTTCATATTAAAATTTTCTTTCATGTTAGAGCCTCATTTCAAGTATCTAGTGATCCTTGGCCACCAGTTCCTGTTTTACCATAAGCTTCAGAAAATCCATTTGGAAGCCTGGGGACAGGGGGAGATGCCAGGCTTGTTGCCTGATGGGATCCTTAACTATCAGTATCCATAGGTCTTTCCTCTTGAGCTCTCAGTGTCCCCAGAAGGGAGTCTTCCAGAATCCTACCAGAGGGAGTATAGTCTGGGAACCAACATTACAGATGCTGCACAGGAGAAGAGAGCAGGGGCTCTGATCATGCAGCAGGCTGAGTTCAACAGGATCCCTATTTCCCACAGCACCCCCACCTTCAGCTGTGCTTGGAACCCCTCTGACCAAAGCCTTTGTAGGTTGACCTGTCTAAAATTAAACTAGTAGTCTTGAGAAGTCACCTAGATATTTGAAATGGGGGCAAAAATCTGGAGTCTAATTCTCTCTTTTATAAGTTTTCAAACAGTTCTGTTTTATCGCACTTGCGCTTTGGCCTTCTGAACTTCCTGGTGTCTCTGATTCCTGAGCTTTTCTGAGGCTACCATGCAATGTCTTTCCATACTCCCTTTGCAGGCACTTAGCGTTGCTAAGAAAGCAGAAACTTCGGTTGTCCCATGTCTCCCTCTGTTCTTCCATCTTCCCACATGTGACATCTCTTGTTTTCTATGGTCTCTTTTCCCATTCCTTTTGTTCTTGTAGATTTATGCCTTTCCCCCCTTTACTCTCATGTCAGCTGGGTTTGGGAAAGAAATGGAGAGATAATGTATGTTTCCAGACCATCAAGGTTAATCACAGTTTCTTCTTTGCTTTTCCTCAGCACTTTATTGTGTACCAGTGTGAGCACTTCAGTTACTGTTTTCTTTCCTCTCTCCCCAATAGACTGGGAGGACAGAAATTGAGTCTTACTCATATTTTGATATTCTTAGTGCCTGGCACAGTGCCTGGTATACAACAGGTACTCAATAAGTGTGTGTGAATAATTGGATGCACAAATTGGCCTCAGTCTCCCCATCTCTAAAATGGGGCTTTGAAGCCATGACATCCAGCTTTCTATGCTTCTGTGACTGGGGAGAAAGTCCTACGGAGGGAACAGGGTGGACCCTTAGGTCGCAGCAGCTGGGCCGCTCCCAGGAGAGAGTGGCCCCAAGATCGCATCTCAGAAGCACCACCTATGTATGCCTTCCCTCTTCTGTTTCAGGGAGCCGTGTGTGCCCAGCCCTGCCCACCGGGGACGTTTGGCCAGAACTGCAGCCAGGATTGTCCTTGCCACCACGGAGGGCAGTGTGACCATGTGACTGGGCAGTGCCACTGCACGGCCGGATACATGGGGGACAGGTAAGGTTAATGTTAACTATTGTCCTTGCTGTTCATACCACTCATTTTCACAGCCTTGCTGAGAACGGCTGAGGTGTGCCAGCCAACAGCATTCTCCTGCCAGCTTCCCTGTTCCTTTCCCTGAAAGAATTCTGAGTTCTCCTGCTAGGGAGATTCATCAACGCATCCTTCCTGACGCTTGGCCTGCTGAGTGTACCCCAACTCCCAGCCCAGTGACTCGAACTCTGAACTTGCATTGACTCACTTAGGGAAACAAGTGAACACCTACCACGCATCCTCTACTTTCACTCTGCCTGTAGGGAGGCGATGGCATCCATAATCCAATGAAGCTGAGAGCGCCAAGTCAGTTCACACATTTTGCACAATTTCTTCTAGAAGCGATTTCTTATTCCTAACGTTAGTTCTGCCAAACAGATCATGACATCAGTTTGCATATGTCGAAGGTCTTTGGAATGAAAGCAGACTGAACAAGGACGCCAATGTTGTGGGATCAAACCAGCCTTGCAAAGTGAATAATTCACAAACGTAACTGAGGAATTACCGTGTGGGCACATTTGCCACCGTAGGACGGAGGCTAAGTGCTGTGGGAGAATGAGAAACAACAACCCGTGTGTCTGTGGCGAGTGAATTCAGAGCTGGATTTTTTTGCCTTGGACCCAGGCCAAGCCTCCTCCCTCGCACTCTCAGCCACATGCATCTCTTCAAGCAGAGAGAGGGGCACTAGAGAATAGGCTCTCACACCGTTGCCTGGTCCTGGGGATCCACGTTTCATCTCAGACCCTGGATTTTGTTACTCTGCCAAGACAAGGTGAGGCGAGGGCAACATGTTCACCATCCCTCTGCCTTCCTTGCCCAAATAACATCAGGAAGCAGGAATCAGAGCTGAATCTACCAGGGAGTCCTTCTGGCTGACTGACATACTGGGTTTCTCCAACTCTCTCTGGAGTCAGCCCCCAAATCCTTAGTGATATCCTGATAAGAGCTCTTCCATTGTTTGCTGTGGGCTTGCTTGCCCCCAGCCTGAAGTCTTCAAGCCAGATCTGATCTCTTCGTGAGCCAGTGCCCATGTTCCCAAGCACAGAACATGAGATGTGGCATCTGGGGATCCATCCCTCCCTGACCTCTGTCAGAGACTGAGTCTCTAGAGGAAGTGTGTGGGAGGGGAAGGACTGAAGCACTGAGCCCACCTTCCCATCCTCACCATCCCTCCCAGTAAGGAAACACCCAGGATGAACTTGTAGAGACAGGAGTCAGATGACTCTGGAACCAGAACAGGACCCCTTTGTTCCAGTCCACTTTTGCATGAGCGGGAATTCAGCCCACTTGTTGGAGACAAGCAAGGCCAGGGCTTCAGCGGACTGGACTGAAAACCAGTAGACCCTGCCTCATTGGCACTCTCAATTTTCAATGCTGTGATGTCCCAAATAGAGAAGTGATCCTAATCCCTCCTCTTGTTGGGACTCAGCTCATGAACCCAGGGCAGAGAGAAATCCCAGAAGCCTCAGAGTCCTCTAGCCAGCTTTGCCAATCAACTGCAGAGATGAGTTTAATAGAAGGGTAGGGTAACATTTGGATTTCCCACCTAAAAGGCCTGCCTGGTATTTAATATTTTGTAAAATTGCCTCCATTAATTTTGTAGGTGACAGCTGCATTAACCCACCCCAAATCATCACAAGCATATTAAAGCTGAGTGGGTGTAATAATGCAGGCCTCCCCAGATAGGCAGAATCTAGTGCAAATTAAACACGAAACATAACGAGGGCTTTGCAGCTCATTTTGTAATTTAATTGAGCAATGTATCTGGTTGTTAATGGCAATATCGGACACATTAGATTGATATGTTGCAAAGGAAGGATGTTTAAGTAGAAAACTAATTCCTGCTGTGATTACCCTTCTGTTCCACAGGCCCCGTTATTAGCGTGCTTTGTGTAAAATTCATTAGTAGTCGTTGCTTGATCTCTAAATAAATAAGTTATTTAAATTGTGAGTAGGAAAAAAAAAGAGGCTGATTATGTAAATGGATTAGGTTGTCAATATTTCATTTCTAATTTTTTTTTTTTCTGGGGCTGTGGAGTCAGTTACTTCATAAATATGGCAGAGCGGTGAGGTGCCCTTCAGAGGAAGCTCGCCGTCCAGGGCTCTGCCCTGTCCTGCAGGACGGGAGGGAACAGCACTCTTCCAGTGGCAGGGAGGAGGAGTCGGGAGGTGTCTCCCGCCTTGGGTTTCTTCCCCTGATGTCTGAGACATCTGAGGCGAGCCAAGCTCAGTGACTTCTAGAGAAATCCATTCTGAGGCTGAATAGGGGCTAGCAATTCGGATAGTGATTTTCTAGCTCTTCAACACTGTGTCTTCCCCTCCTGCTTCAATTCCTCCTTTCCTCCCCCAACCTGCCTCCCCTCCTCCTTCCTATCTTTCACCTTCCATTCCTTCTCCAGATATCCCCTTTTATCATTCCTCTTCCTCCCTCTCTTTTCTCTTTCCCTTCATGAGGCCTCAGACTGGCTACAATGCAGCAAGATTTGTAGGAAGAGACTCTGGGGTCATCTCGGCTGACTGTATGAGGTTGGAACAGTCACTTCACCTGTCTGTATCTCAGCCTCCTCAACTACAAAGTGAGGGCGATGGGAATATCTGCTGCTTCAGGGGCCCGGGGACTGGCTTTGGGGCCTGAGCAGCTGGAAGGCCCTCTCTATCCAGTGCCCAGGGAAGTAGGCATCATTACCCCTGCTGCCCCTCCATTCTGCCAGAGTCATTTTGCTACAGTGGCTCTGAGAGGGGAGAGTAGGTAGCATCTTCTTGTGAGGAAAGTCCTCAAGGCTCAACCCCAGTCACCCTCTTCCTCTCCCTGTCACGTGGGTTCAAGGCAACAAAGACAGAAGAGAGACACCCCAAGACACATTGCCAAGACACGTGCCTGACACTCTGGCTGCTCTGTCCTCCGGGCTGGCCCTACAGCATCTCTGGGGTCTGGCCACTCACCCTCATGATAGGCAACCAAGCCAGCCATACATGGAGTCTCCAGGCTCTGCTGTGAAGAACACTGGTTCTAACTTAAGACTCTTTAAGGTTAATAAAGAAGTTAGGGCTGTATATTTTTTAAACATCTTTTATTGCCCCCCACCCCTGCAATTATTGTAGAAAACATTTAGAAAACCTGGATAGTGGAAAAACATGACAATTAAAACACCTCTAATTCCTCAAGTCCACTCCCCCGTTAACATTTCGGAATTCTTCACTTTGAGCTTTTTCATGTCAGAATCTGAGTGGGTCAGATGGGCTCTGTTAGGGGAACTACAGAAAACAATACTTAGAAGAGCAATAATAATAAGTAACATCTCTTATTGAGCCCTTACCATGCACGAGACACATTTCTAAACATTTACATGTATTATCTCATTTAATCCTCAACCTGGTGAGGCTTAGTTATTATTCCATTTTATGATGAGGTTGCGGATGTCAGAGCTGCTGGTCGGTTCTCCACGTGGCACCATTGAAGGAGTGCTGGAATACGGATAATCCAAAACCCTAGAGGCCATTCCGCTTGTCTCTGGGACACAGAAGTCACCCACCTTTTACCCCACAGGCCCCTGAGTTTACCCTGTAACTTGTCAGGATCCAGATTCTGTGACAATGAAATTGCTTCCCCTGGGAAATAACCCTGGGCTGGGGTGAGGAGTGTCATCCATGTCCAGGAAGCCAGGCAGGGGTCACACCCTCCCACAGAGGATCCACAACCAGTGGCTGTGAGTCCAATAATTATTCTTCTGGGAACTCCAAGTACCAGGCCAGAGCAAAAGGAGGACACGAAGAGGGCCCAGTCCTACTTTTCGAGGGGCTCCCTAGTTGATGTGAGAGGCTCAGCCCCGGCCTTGAGGGGATTCCCAGTCCAAGGACATGGAATTCCCCAGTCTGATGAAAGAGGATGCTTCTTGTATTCAGGGCAAAATTCCACACTGGCAGAGGAGACCCGGCTCTTCGTGTGACGAAGGGAGACTACTGCCCAAAAGACTCACAAAACCAGAGAGAGTGAAAAGAAATGAAATGAAATTATCCCCATTTCATCAAATCTAAGATACTAATTGTAAGAAACATCATTTTCTTTATATACTCAGAATGAAAAACACTGATAATTAAACTATGACATGCCATCAGCAAATATATGATTTCACAGATGTTAAAATAATTTTTTAAAAAACAAGGTTCATTGTTTAATAGATACAGAAGTTTCAGTTTGGGAAGGTGAAAAGGTTCTGGAGATGGATGGTGGTGATAGTTGTACAACAGCATGAATGTATATAATGCCACTGGAGAGTACACTTAAAATGGTTAAAATTATAAATTTTAGGTTACATTTATTTTACTGCAATCAAAAAATGAAAAAAAAACACATAAGGCCTCTAATCAATGAAATACGATAATACAAACTTAGTGCTGGGGGACTGAGGGGACCTGGCATAAGGGGGAAAACTGACTGGGGTGACTAAACCGTGGAGTACTTCCTGGAGGAGGAGAGGTATAAGGGGAAGAGGCCGCAAGGGGGTGCAGCATACCAGGCCTAGGCCTAAAGTCTGGGAGGTGCATATTGGATGGATCTAGAAGGGCAGGTGAGGGCACAGCCTCAGCCTTGCTCTGCTCTTCTGCAGGTGCCAAGAGGAATGCCCCTTTGGGACCTTCGGCTTCCAGTGTTCACAACGATGTGACTGTCACAACGGGGGCCAGTGTTCACCCACCACTGGCACCTGTGAGTGTGAACCTGGCTACAAAGGCCCACGCTGCCAGGAGCGGCTATGCCCCGAGGGCCTGCATGGCCCAGGCTGCACCTTGCCCTGTCCTTGTGATACCAACAACACCATCAGGTACAAGCTGGGGGCAAGGGTGGGGTGGGCACTGACGGAGAGGGGCTAATCATGGCAGAGATCCCCACCTCCAGTCATCCAGCCAGGGCAGTGAAAGAGCTGGGACCTCAGCAATCACTTTTGCTGACCACTTTGATGAAAAGGGAAAACCCAGGCCACACATACAGTCAGGACCTGGACTCAGGTCACCTGCCTCTGTCTACCACCCTTGCCTGTTAACACTGAAGGTGGACTAACATGAGACCCTCACACCCAGGAACAAAGAAGGAGCCTGGTGACCCTCAGGGGAGACCGATGGGAGTTGGGTGGGGCCACACATTCCAGGGGGGCTAGGATGGCTGGACTTGGGTTGCCTCAGGCTCTAGGGGCATTGTCCTGGAGAACATTTCATCTCTATGTGCTCAGCATCTAACCAAGTGCCTCCCCAACCTCGAGGAGCCCAGAGATAGGACTGCCAGGGCAGAAGCAGGAGCCCCAGAGGGACAGTACTAAGAAGGGACCTTAAAAATCAGTGTGGCTTGCCTGGGCCTAGAGAGAGCTGTCCCCAGCAGGCCCTGGCTAGGATAGAGGAGCAGGAGAGGCCGAGAACAGGCCTTTTGTCAGGGCCTTGACTTAGGGACAACCTCTCCCTATACTCTGTGTCCTTTGGAGCTTGGGGACACTTGGGCTGAAGTTCGCCCCACCCCTGCTTCCAGATGAGCCTGAATCTGGGAAGCAGAGAAGCCAGAGCTGCCCTGGGCCGCCTCTCCCAGCTACCTTCACTTCCTGCTTCGTGTATCATCTGGCCTTACCCTCTAGTAATAAATGAAGCTGTTGGCCCCAGACAAATGCTTCCACAGTCCTTTAGGCAGCTGCCTCTTATCTGGGTGGTGAAGGGTGGGGGGAATCTTCCTTCTCCCCTCAGGCCCACAGGACAGCTCAGGGGAGGACTGGCTGCCCCAAGAAGTAGGTGCTGCTGCTATTAGCAGCCCTGACTCTGGGACAGCCAGGACATAGCCTCAACCTCTCTTCATTTCCAGCTTCTGATTCTCCACAAATCACCCAAGAGCCTCTGGTCACTTCAAGCAGAGGTGTCTTAGTGACTATTATGGCTTAGATGGAATTCGTCCTTGGTCCTCAGTCCTTGGAGACTGCTGTACTGGTCAGGGAAGGCTTCCTGGAGGAGGTGGCATCTAGGCTGGAGGGGAGGATGAGAACTCCAAGGCTCTAAACATAGGGGTTCAACATGGCTGCTTGTGGGGCTAAGTAACTACCTCAGACTGTCCCATGGTTGGGGACAGCACCAAGAATCCCCACCCCCTGCTGGGAAACCGGGGGTGGTGGGTGGAGGGCCCTCTGCAGGACACCATTCAAGGCTGCTGCTAAGGTCCAGTGCAGGGTGAGTCCCTGCCACAGAGATCCAACCAACCCCCAAATTAAAGAGCTATTGTTTTCCTCCTGTGCCTGAGCAGCCATGCCCTGCATAATTCATCCTTCCTCTGAAGGAGTCCTCGATGCATTATTAATCTGGAAGGACTCCCTCTTCTCTGTCGCTAATCTCAGCCCATCCAATATTGATGATTATTTGCTTTACTGTCTTTAATGCATGTCATGTTTCAGGGCCTGAGAGGCAGTATCCCTGCACTGCTTAGTAGTGGGGACTCTGAGAGTACCTGGCAGCCAACCTCCCAGGCTGGGCTCCTCCATGTCTTTATGACTTTCTCCAGGCAGGGAGCTGTGACACAGCCCAGGCTCCTGGAGGGCAGGAGCCCCTGGCTCATCCATTTCTGCAGCCTTAGCATTGCATAGCGCCTGGCATGGAGTAGGTAGTTTAGCCCCCGAGCTGATGTCTGCTCTATTGCTTTTTAAAAATATTTCACTCCTTTATCTTGGTAACCTTGCCAGCGACTGAGTCCCCAACGTTCACAGTTGGTGTGCAGTCTCAGTCAGGGTTTCTCAACCTCACCAGCCTTGACATTTTATGCTGCGTAATTCCTTGTTGTGGGGCTGTCCTGTGCATTTTAGGATATTTAGCAGTATCCCTGGCTTCTGCCCACTAGAAGCCAGTAGCAATACTCTGCCCCCAAGTTCTGACAACCAAAAGTGTTTCCTGGGTAGGGTGGGGGAAGGGAAAATTTCCCCGGGGGTTGAGAGCCTCTGGACTCACTGAACTCTCTCATGCTGCCCTGGCTTTGTTCTCACTAACAAAGAGAACAGTTCTCTTATTCTGTGTAGACACAGGTCACTCCTCTGTTCCCACGAACCTTTGTCCCACTTTAGAGTCATCTCTTGGGATCCCTGTAAAGCAGAGGGACAATTCTATAACTCCAAGTCCCCAAGTAGTTCAGCCGCAGGTTCTGGTGGGCCCTGGGGCACCTGAACTACCTCTGTCTGAGTAAATGTCCTGATATGTGTGCTTCTCCTGTGTCTCAGTTTCCCAATCTCTCCATCACTTTTCATCAGCCCAATGGGGTAAAAGTTCTCGTGTGGTCTTTGAAAGTGAAGCTTCCATCCAACTCCCAAGAAATGGAGCTTGGGACCCCCAGAGACCTAGCCTCATTTCCCCCCAGCTTCTGCTTACTTCTATTGTGAGAACTTATTACAGAGCTCCACCAAGCTGACTTGCAAGGCCTTGAGCATCTTTCCTGGGGAGACAAACACTTACAGCCCCCAACCAAAGAAAACCCTTCTTATCCAGCCCCAGCCTCTCTGCTCTGTGCCCCTATGGAGAGGCTGCTTCAAAGAGATCAAGTTCATGTGCCCTAGGAAGGAATAAGTGGCTAAGATTCCTCAACATTTCATTCCTTTTATAAACACTTTGTAGCACTCACAAGAAAACTATCCTCCTCCATAAAGAATAACCTTGAGAAAGAGAGTGCCCGTGTGCTGGGCCTCTTCCATATCCCCTCTACAATTGGATTGTCACAGACAAATTTCAGCAACCATGATCATGTATTACCTTTGAAAGATTTGATTTAGCCAACAGATGCAGCATTGATAGTAATCTCAGAGCAGCCAGGGAAAAAAAGGCAGAAAAATCCACCCTGAAAAGAATCCTGTATTGTTCAGCTTTCAGCTCTCATTAAGTTGTGATTAATCTATGTCTAGGGAAAATGGGAGAAAGGCAAGGAAAAAGAAACAGAACAGACCTAACCAGCCTGAACACCAGTGTCTGTGACTTTTGCCTGGGCCTAACCAGAAATCACTTGCCCACCATGTGACCCAAGGGAACGGCTCTGCCACCACCAAGTGGAGGGGAGTAGAGACATGCGAAGAAGGTGTCGGTTTCCCAGTCGAAATCTTGCAAAGAGGTTGTGGAGTTTTTGTAATACTCAACAACTCATCAAATTAAGAAAATAGAGATCTCATTTTTTAAAATAGAATTTAAGGATATGAAAGGAGAGAGAAAGACACGATTTCAAATTTGGTTTTGAGTCAGAGTAAAAAGTAAAATTGGCACAGATACACCCCTAAGCAGCAAAAATGCTGGCAGCTGTGATGGAAAATGGGAAATGTGGGAGTGCTTAGAAAGCAGCATTTGCTGGCTCACTGTGTGTCTAGTATGCTTTTCACAATGTAATGTTCCCGCCAGAGTGAGGACCTGTAATGAGAGGTTCCATTGATGGGAAGGGCAGAAGTGCGCTTGATACCCTTTGGAATATCCCAGGCTGGGCAGAGCCGATGGCTGCACAGTCAACACTGCTAGCCAGGTCATTTCCTGAGTCCAAGCATGTCAGTCTCCAGCACTGTGACTGAGCAGGTCCCTCTAACCCTAAACCAAAACCTCAGAAGAGGTCCCTAGAGAGTTGAAACTAAGAAAGGCCATGTTAAGGGCTTTGCTCAGAGTGTTGGAATAGAGAGGAGCGCCCCGCAACTGTCTGGCTGAGGGTCAGGGCCACCAAATGGGGCTCCCACTCCATGGCACCCATGCAGGTGTCTATTTCTCCTTACAGTATGGAGCTCAGGGAAGGATTTTTCTAGAACCATGAAGGTCAGGCAGTCTTCACTCATCCCTTACATGCAGTCTTTTTTATGTATTTATAATTTTTATTGCTTTACATCTGTTTATAAATAGATGCTCAGTTTGGGTGCATCAGAGAATACATAGAAATTTAAAGAAAAACTCTGCATCACGCATAATTTCTCAACCCAGAGGAGAGCACAAAAACCAGCTTGTTGTGATTTATTCATTCATCATCCGTGTCTGTATACATCTATATTGCTTTTTTCATATTCTAAATCATGGCTTTGTATATAATTTGCTTATTTTGCTTAAAATTATATCTTCAAATAGTTTGGAAAACATTTGAATGCTTCTCTAATATTCCTTCATATGAATTGTCATAATTTATCCAGTATCCTGTTAGAGGCAGCATGAGGCAGTAGAGTATGGGCAGACAGACCTGGGTTTGAATTCCAGCTGCCACAGATTTAGCTGTGTGACCTTGGGCAAGTCACATAACTTCCAGGTGCCATCTGTAAAGTAGAGGCACTAATACCTAACTCACAGGCTTATTTCATAATTTGAAATATATGTGTAAAGTGCCTACTGCTTTAATAGCCTGGTCACATTATTATTTAAATTGCTTCCATTTTCCACTGTTATAAATAATGCTTCAAGGAACATCTGTGTGCATAAATCTTTCCCCATGACTATGATTATTTCCTTAGGATAAATTCTTAGAAATGGAATTATAAGACCAAAGGGTCCGAATATTTTTAGGACTCTTGATACATATCCCCAAATTGGTTTCCAGAAACCTTTACCAGCATCGAATATCGTTCCTTTAAAAAAATTTTTTTTTACTGTTTCAATAGAGGAAACATGATATTTAATTATTTTGATTTGATTATTAATGAGACTAGTTAATGATCCAACATTTTCCAAAATGATTATTAGCTACTTACACTTACTATTCAGGAACTGTCTTCTCCTGCCCATCCCTCATTTTCCATGAGAAAACCAGGGCTCCAAGAAGAGAAATAGTTTGGCTGAGCTTCACACAATTAGTTCATTATTTCATTCACCAAATATGTACTGAGCATCTCCAGTGTGCCAGAGACCCTGCTGGGTCCTGGGGTACAATATAGAGGTGAAATAGACAAAGGCCCTCCCCTATGGAGCTGTTTGTCACCTGGTGAGAGAGACAGATGATAAACAAGCCAACAGAAACAAAATAATTACTTGTAGTAAAAGTACTATCCATTCTCAAATATTTAATTGGGCCATGAATATGAGCCAGGCACTGGAGATCCACTAATGACCCAGGGAGATAAAGTCCATGCCCTCATGCAACTTAGCAGAACTAAGACTTGTACCTGGCCTCCTCCTGGCAGCCCAGAGCATGCACACTTCTGCCCTTCCCATCAACAGAACCTCTCATTATAGGTCCTCACTGTGGCAGGAAAAAAGCATACTAGATCATATCCCTTCAGCTGGACTCAGGTACAGGGAGGCAGGTGACACAGGAAACCTAAGAGGCTTATCTCTACCATCCAGCATCTTCTCTGGAGTGTAGTCTGGGTCCTCCCAGAAGCAGATACCAAGTAGAAGAGATTTACTAGAGAGATAGCTGTGAGGAGAAATGGGAAGGGGACTGGGGAGGCTAAGAGAACATCACACTGCAGTGCAGGTCTGACCCATGTGAAGGAAGGAGGGAGGGAAGGAAGGAAGGAGGAAGGGAGGGAGGAGGAAGGAAGGAAGGAAGGAAGGAAGGAAGGAAGGAAGGAAGGAAGGAAGGAAGGAAGGAAGTCAGGAAGGAAGTCTGTCTGTCTGTCTGGTTGGAAAGTCTTAGACTATAGCTCAGTTCTAAGAAAGTATGGTAAGGTGGGAAGTCTTTAAGCCAGAGTCGTCTATCAGAGGAGTCTCAGATCTCTCAGGAGTGTGCAGACCTCAATATCCCTTCTATGCTCTAGCTGGAAGCAGCCCAGGGGAAGTGTGGCCTCTGAGCAAATGTAGTGATGGATTTCACACAGCAGCTGAGCCATAAGTCAATTACACACCTACAGAAGCTCTGAGAAGCAGCCACCACACCCCACATTCCCTCTGATCACAAATGGGTATTGGCTGTTGGATCAGATCTCTACCAGCCAAAGGTTGCCTTACTTTCTAGAGGTCATGACAGACAGACCCTGCCTCCAGCCAAGTGATCCTTTTTCTGAACTAGACAGAAAGGGAATGGAGACAGTCTCCCTCATTTTTAAAGAACCCTGGCAAAGCACAGAAAGAGGGTATCCTCTCTAATGCAGACTTTGCCAGAGAAGGGAGGCCCCATCTGCCGAGGTCTCATTTTAACTCAGCAAATGTTCGCTGAGTACCTGCAATATGCCACTGAGTTTCGCGGCCATGCTCCTGCCCCCAAACCTGGGTGCAGAATGGGTGAAGCTCTGGATCCATAGTACATAAGGGAAGGGACTGAAGAGGCTGCCTTCTGCTTTGGTCTCTTCACATTTATGTAATAAAGCGCACTTGTTTTTGGAGTCTAGAGACCTACGTTCTAATCCTGATTTTGCCACTTCCTTGCTATAGTCAAATTATATAACCACCATGAGTCTCAGTTTCTTTGGTCCAATAAAACCAAGGGGCCTTGGGATCATCTGACGAATGAGACATTAAGCAATTCAGCCTCACAGGCCCTTTGATTCTGCTACCCTGGGCAGACCAGACACACCCGCATCCCTAACCAAACTGTCCTCTCATCCTTCTCTCATCTGTTCAGCTGCCACCCAGTAACTGGAGCTTGCACCTGCCAGCCAGGCTGGTCTGGCCACCACTGCAATGAGTCCTGCCCTGCTGGCTACTATGGCGATGGCTGCCAGCTGCCTTGCACCTGTCAGAATGGCGCCGACTGCCACAGCATCACTGGAAGCTGCACTTGTGCCCCAGGCTTCATGGTAAGATGGGACGGCTCTCCTGTGGCTCCTGTGCCTCCCACCTCCACTCAGGACAGGAGGGGCCAGCTCCTTCTACCTCCAGGCGGAATCAGGGAGTGTGGCCCTGTGCCCAGGGAGGAAGAATGGGAGTGTTTCTGTGTTCCCCTCAGAGACAGAGCCCATGACCAGAGAGCCCCTAAGGCTGTTCTCAAAGGGCCAATTCTGTTGGGGTTTGTAATTGTGAAAATAATAGAGGGAATCTTTTTGTTGTTCTCTCACCCTGAAATACCAGTTGTCCTTGTGCCCATCTCCTTCCTGTCCATTTCCTTATGTAAAAACTGTACTTTGAATTTTGATATTTTCCTAGACTAGCGTTATACAGTATAACATTCTTGATGCTAGGCAGAGCAGTGAGATGACTTTGCCCAGCTGCAGGCTAATGTCAGTGTTCCGAGCACATTTAAGGTAGGCCAAAGTTCTCAGCTATGATGTTCGGTAGGTTCGGTGTATTAAATGCATTTTTAACTCAGTATTTTCAACTTATGACAAGTTTATCTTAACTGAAGGAGCCACCTGTATTTTTGCATCATAATAGCCACAGTGCACATAGGCAGTTTTGCATTTTGCTTTCTTTCACCCACATTTGCTGCTTGGGCTTCCTAATTATCATTTTATATGACTGAATAACACCACAGGAGCTGGTGTACCCCAGTTTACTCAGCCATTCCCTTACGGCTGAATATTGAGTTGTTTCCAGTATTCCCAGCAAATGTCGCAATGAGCATCTTCCCACAAACGGCCTTTTCCCTCATATAGAATAATTTCCTTAAGGTGAATTCCTAGGGTCAGTGGGCATAATTATTTATGGCTCTTGATTCATGTTGCCATTTTACTTTCCTCAAGGGTTATATAAATCTATACCACCACCAGCTGTGTATAAATACCTATTTCAGAACAACTTTGCTAACATTTTTTTTTTAATTTTTGCTAATTATATAGGTAGAAAATGGCTCCTCAATGTTGCTTTAATTTGCATTTCTCTGATTACTAGAGAAAGTGAACCTTTTCCCCACGTGTTTACTATTTGTATTTCCTCATGAATTATTCTGGTATTTGAGGTTTGATTCTAGGGAACTTGACATTGGAAGTGAGATCTTGTTCAAAGGTAGGGTGCGCTCAGTGGGTCTCAAGACCCAAACACTCAGGGGTCCCCCTGGCATGCTTTTTTAATTGTGCTGTAGGAAGTGATTTATGCAGTAGAAAGTGTGGCCTTTGGAACCAAATCAGTGTCACATCCTGGCTGCCCTACTCACCAACTGTGTGACCTTGGACGACCAGTGAATTAGCTTCACTCAGGATCAGTTTTTTCACCTGTGGAATGGAACACCTGCCTTGCAAAGTTGCTGCGAGGTACCTCAGTGCTTCTCAGGCTTTAGTGAGCTTTGGAATCACTGGTGGGCCTTGTTAAAGTGCAGGTTCTGATCCAGTAGATCTGGGGATGGTCCTGAGAGTCTGCTTTTCTAAAATGCTCCCAGGTGACTCCAGTGCTACTGGTCAGTGGCCTCACATGCATAGGAAAGGATGGTGCTCAACTCAGACTGCCCAGTGGAATCACCTGGCAGCTTCACAGACACTGATGTGGGGCCCCTCTCCCAGAGATTCAAGTGTATTTGGTCTGGTCGAGGCCAATGTGCTGCCAAGGTGGAGATCTACGGATCTACAAGGAAGCCCTTGTCACAATATGGGAGTGTGGGTTTGCTTGGTGATAGTGTCTTGTGGGCAGGTTTCCTCTGGCCTTTAGAACAAAACCCTGTTCAGCTCCCTCTTCCTCCTCCCCAATGCAGAAAAACTGGGTGAAAATTAACTCCAGTGGCATCTCCGAAAGAGAAGAGTCTGTTATTCCTGTAGGTTTCCTCTCTAGTTTACCTTTATTGATATGAGTTTTGTCCATAAAAAAATTTCCATGTTAAAATGGAGTACCCTAGGTTTGGGGTTTGGGTAGGAGAGAAGAGCTATTTGGGGTTAGAATCTCATGAAGCCAAGAGATCAGGTGACTGAAGCTGAAGTGAACTGACCACACTAGACTGCTAGTGGGGCATTCTGACCCCAGCCCCAGCTTGGCTACTAGGGTAGTCCTATGGCTTTGGGCACATGGCTTCCCCTCTCACAGTCCCAGTTCTTTTATCTATAAACGATGACTTTGTAGGGGGAGATGAACCAACTGATTTATAAATGGTCTACTATGCAGACTCCATAGACCAAGTCAGGAAACACACCCTTCTGGAGGAAGTGAGAGAAGGCAGGAGCAAGGAAGTATATGTGTGTGTGTGTTTGCAGAGGGGTTTCACTGATCTTATTATGGTCTGATTATATAAACTGTCTATGAGCCTGCTGGGAGTCCCACCACCCTGTTTCTCATTCTTTACCTCCAGCTTCTGGCCTAGTCACTGCTCCTCAGAAGGGGAAATCAGGACCCTGGGAGGTTCTAGGGAGGCTGGTGTCTGTGTGCCCACTGCCCCCAGGCCAGAGCTCCAACGGTCTGGAAACCAAACCACTGCCTCTCTCCCCCCCCTCTGAGATGCAAATGACTTCCTGCCCTTGAACTTTGGAGGACTGGGCACTTATAGAAATCATCTAGCTGTGGAGTCCCTCCTGCCTGGGGCTTGGGGCTAAGACAGATTGTGTGCCAAGCTGCCCTGGTGAGACCATATGAATTCCCATCCATTTCCTCCTGCCCAGCCTCATTATACCTGGAAAGGCTCTTCTGGGCCCTGTCGGGTGTTCAGCAGGAGTCACTGGAGGTGATTACAGAAGAGCTAGTTGTTCTCATCCAGAGAGACGCATTCTTACATGCACCAGGGTCCAAGGGGGAAATTATTATTGCTTCCCTCACCCCAGCTTCTGAATGAATGGGACTTGTTGCAATTAGCTAGTTCTGGTGAGGGTAGGGGTTTGGGGCAATCAGCAGAACAGACTTGGCTGAGACCCTCCCCCAAATGTCCCATGGTCAATAATAATTAGCAATGCCTTTATTTATTGATTAGTTTGTGAATTTATGTACCTGCCTTTTTCCTTGAAAAAATTTTTTAGGATGGGCAATTAATTAGAGACTAATTAAAAGCGGCTTTTTCTGAATGTTTGGAGACTTTGACCCTAGGCTTAGTAACCTCGGACATGTCACATCACCTTGCTAGGCCTCGGTTTCCTCATCTGTAAGATGGGAGTCACATCAATCCTGCCTGCTCTTGGATGTGAGTAGCCAACATGGTAATGGATATGAGGCCATATCCTCAGCTATACCCTCCTACCAGAGCTATGGCTCTTTAAAGAGAATGTTGTAATAGCTTTATGAATGCAGAGTCTCTGAGGGCTGAGAATGGTCTCAGGCTCTACATAAATGTAAGGAGTATTAATAAAGTACTGCAGAACCACCCCTGGGAGCCCAGTGATGTGCATGCTCTAGCCAGGCGGTCACCACTCCCTGAGACCATGAGAATGTAGGGTAAAAGCAAGTCCTGCCTGGCACCCTGGATGTGCTGGCCCTCACATTCTTTCTTCTTCCTTCCCAATCGGGGATATGGAGAGTCTAATCAGACATCCATCCAGCCATCAAAGAACTTATGCTCAATAATAATCATATTCACATTAGCAGCAAACAGTTATTGAGTCTCTGCTACATGTTTCATTTCTATTCCTCACAAGAGTCCTATGGAGGTACACTTTTACCTTCCTCAATTTGCAAATGAGGACGAAGTTCAAACTTCTTTGCCTGGGATCACAAAGCCAGTAGTGGTGGTAGCCACTGAACTCCATATGTTGTTAGATGACAGGCTTTGATTAACAGGTCACTGTAGAACCACACAAATCTGAGTTCAAATTCAGTCCTTAAATTCCCACCCTGACTACTGGCAAGTAACTTGTCCTGCCTAAGCCTGAATTTTCTCATCTGTTGAGAGAAGACTTGGCCCAAGAATGAGACACTCATATGGAAATTTTATAGCTCAGAGCATAGAACACAATAGATACCCAGTAAAAATGGTAGTAATTATTGGCGAACTATGAGAGTTATGGGGGAACATTGCTCAGCACCTTCTTCCAGGAAAGTGTCAGGATGAGCTACACACAGGGATTCCCCTCAGAGCAGAGCCTTGAACATGCACAGCTGTTATTCCAGGCAGGTCTACCCAAGCACGCTGAATGGTCAGTCTCAGGAGGCACTGTGGGGTGGACATACCTGTCAATATTTAAGGAAATAGACATAGAGATGGAAGTGGGAAGAGACTCTGGGCATTTTACACATTAGTGTGGCAGCAGCAGGAGAATCACTTGGGGCATGCATTACTGAATTACGTTGGTGCTGCCAATGGTGGAAAACAGCCCTGGGCTGGAAGGCAAGAAACTAAGTTCCTAGCTCTGATTGAGCCAACTTTTGAGGCTTCTATTTCTCATTTGTAGAAAAAGAATGACATTATCTACCCCAAAGAAACAATGGTGTGGAAGCCAGTCATTCAAATGGAAGTGCTTAAAATTGGGAGTGGAATTGTTTCAGCACCTTGGACAGCCCCACAAGTCCTTGCTCTTGGAACACAGGACCCTCTCTCCCGGTCAAAACACCAGGGTGAACAAGGCTGATAAGGGAAGGGTTAGAATCATATTACAGAGGGCTCAGGCCAGCAGAGTCTTGGGAGTGTTCATGTGAGGAATAATCCAGAAAGTGAGGGCCTTTCTCCCCACTCACTGTGGCCAGGGAAGCAGCTGAACTGTGGCAAGGGCACTAAGTGGAGCTGCCCATCCACTTGGAGGTTAGGGTCACATCACCCCCGTCCACAGCTTCCCGTTATCCACCAAATAAAGCACAAATCCCAGTCCTTTGTAACCTGCCTTAACTTCATCTCCTGCCTCAAACCTATGCTGTAGCCAGCCACACGTAACTCACTTTTCCCCAAACACAGTGTCTGCTTGGGGGCTTCAACTTGTGCCTTTTCTCAAGCTTTATTCTCTTCCTAGAATGCCCACCCATCTGTCCTTATCTCAGTCTATGAAAATTCTCCTCTGCCTTTCAGGCTAAAATCAAAGGCCAGCTCTTCCATGAAGTCTTCCCTGAATACCCTTCTCTTCAGAATTAACCCCTTCATCTCCTCTTTTCCCATGGAACATGATTCATCCTCAGAGTCTGTCTCCCTCCAACCCTGTACCTCCTACTGCCCCCCTCCATGCCTACTATGTGAACATCTTGCTCAATATACTCTTTTTGAAATGAATGAAATTCTTGGGAAGAGTAATGTCTTTAAAGCATAAGTTTCCAGAACTGACTTTTATAGGAAAAAAAGTCATCATATTTCTCAGTGGACTTTACCAGCAGGGCTGGTGCCTGAATCTACCCATTAGTTTCTCAGCACTTTAGATAAACAGGCAGCTGCAGTGGGAATGGAACAGCTGTCCCCCAACATCATATTCGGGTTCTTTGGGTAAATGGTGTGAGTTTCTACCATGTGCAATACCCTATAGTAGTTACACAGAGATTCTGGAGCCAGATGCCTGCCTTCAAATACCAGCTTTGTTGCCTGTAAGCTTTGTGGTCTTGGGCAAGATGCTTTCTCTCTCTCTGCCTCTGTTTTCTCATAAGGGAAAGGGGAATAATAATAAATCCATCAGATTATTGAGCGGATTAAATTAATTAGCACATATAAAATACTTAGAATACCTGGCATATTGGTAATCTTTCAACAAGTGTTAGCTATTGTGATCATTATTGTTGTTGCTGCCTCTGCTATTGCTGTTATTTACCCCAAGGAGTCCTCCACCTGAAGAAGCTGACTGGCCCTGGCCAGAGTGCTCTGTCTGAGGATATAGGTAGAAGTGAGGGTGAGAGGAAGAGAGTTAGTTGAAACTTCCCCCTAGCTGGGAGCTCCTGGGTCCCCAAGGGCAGTCACAGAACCGAGAATAGACTTTCTCGTCACAGAGGAGAGAAGGCCAGTTTCTCAGCCTTATGGCACTCCGCCACTGACCATCTTTCCTTAATTAGGCCTCACCCGGGCAGCCCGCCTGATGAAGCCTCCTGTGCTGCTCTAGGACTAATTGCCGCCACCTTGGAACCTGGAGTGAATAGCCTGTGAGGTCACTGCCAGAGCTGCAAAGACTTGCTTTCCCAGACCCCCTCCCGGGTGCCTCCTCCCCACATGAAGTCCATGTGGCTGGGAGATAAGGGGCCCACTGGTCATTGCTCAGCACAGATGTTCCCTTTCAGCTCCAGCTATAATGGGGACGAGGAGCATGGGAGGCAAGGGAGAAGGGCCTAGTGTCCCCTCCCATGAGATTCGGGGCCTATATTTCTCCCCCAGATGACAGAATTTCTATTACCTTAAAGGGCTCATCTATTTATGCTGCAATTTTTTGAAGCCCTGTCTGCCGTTATTGAGCCCTGCATGCTGGCGAGGGGAGCGGGCACTCCATCACCCAAATGAACAAACTCGTTTTCACATTTTTCTCCCCTTTTTCTGTGCTGTCGGTAGGTCATATGCAAACCTCAGCTGCTCTGGCTAGGGAAGGTGGGAGGGGCTGAGAGTTATAAAAATCCAGATCAGTGGAGCAGTGATTGAATTTTCCTCTAAGGTTCGTGATGCCCTTTAAAGACGTCACCCTCCCCCAGCCACCCCCACCTCCTCAAGCTGGCAGAGTGTGTGTCTGCCTCTTGTGTGGCTCCTAAGCTGGAACTCTAGGGAGTGAGGACAGCTGCAGGGCCAGAAGAGACTGTAGACTGAACATTATAGCCAAGTGACATGTATATAATGTGTGTGCATTTCCTGTTCTAGTTGTTTTGTTCAAACTGAGATCTGCAGACGATTATCCCTAAGAGTAGAAAGACAGCTTCTTATCCCCTGCCCCCAACCATTGACTAGCTTTCTAATTATTATCGTAAAAGGTTTTCCTGGATGCTGCACTGGGGTTGAGGAATTCACCCGCTAGCTGCCATGCTCGTGTGAGCAGAGGAGCCCAGGTGGTGCAAAGTAGCAGAAATGATCCAAAAATATACACACATTCACAGGCTCCAGTACTCAAATACCAGCTCTGCTGTCACCTCCTAGGTGGCTAAGGCCCAGTTACTTGAGCTTCTCGAGTCTTAGTTTTTTCATCTGTAAAGCAGAGTAAATAATGGTACTATGGGATACTGTTATTTTTAGGATTAAATTAGATAAAATATGTACAGTGCTTAGAGCAAAGCCTGGCATATAGTGAAGGCTCAATAAACGATTGTCAAGGTTCTGCATGTAGTTGTGTAAGATGACACTGGAGGCAAAGGGTATGGACTTTGGGGTCAGGTAGTCCTGGATTGAAATCCCAAGTCTGCTTCTCAGTGGCAGTGTGACCTTAAGACAACGTGCTCAGCCTCTCTGAGCCCTCGTTTCCCATCTAAAAAAATGGTTGACAGTGCCTTCCCTTCAGGGTCAGTGCTTAGCCCTTCCCTCATGCATCCTCTCATTTTACAAAGGAGGAAATCAAGGTCCAGAGAGGGAAACTGACTTATATTAGGTTACATTGTAAGTCATCAGCAGAACCGGGATGGAAAGCAGGTGACATAACTCCTAGTCTGATGCTCTTTCCAAACCTTTGCCTGCATCTCATGAGCTTGCAGTCCCCAGAGCAGACACCTACTGTTTTTTCCCAGGGCAGAGAGTGATAGGGGTGGGGTGGGGTCCCTAAGGAGTTAAATCATGTTGGCAATTAATCCACAGAGCAAAGTAGGGAAAATTGGCTTTATATCACTAAGGCTGAGTCCAGCCTTCCCCTCTCTAGGACCCCACAGTTTGGGGCTTTGTTAGGGGAAACTGCTGACTCTTCAGGTTTAAAAAATAAAAGTTCCCATGTCATACCACCTCCTCCTGCCGTACTTCTCATGTCCTTATCAGCGCCCTCATTACTGGGGCCTGGAGCTGGGGCTTTTGTCTCAGGCCTGGCGCTTGCAGCTCTCTCTGTGCCACAGCAGCAGCTGTCAGGGCAGGTCTAGGGCATCTATACTAAACATTCCCAGTTTCCTTTTTGTCCAAGTCTGATGTTGACAAGGTTTCTGTCCCTGCTGGCTCCAGGTTCTGGCCACCTCGCAGACTCGGAGGGTAGGGCCAGGAGTCAGAGCTTTCCTGAAAGGTCTGAAGGACATGGACAGCTATGTTAGTGTGATGATGGCCCATACGTGGAGCACTGAGTAACTTTGGTGGGCCCTAAGCCAGGCACTCTGCTCTTCATACTTTACTTAATCTTCGCAACTCGGTATGTGGGGGCCATTAGGATCGCCACTTTGCAGATGAGGAAATAGGCTCAGAGAGGTGAAGTAACCTTCCTAGTTGATAAGCAGCCACCAGCAGCTGAGCTTATAGCTCTCTGAACCCAGAGTCTGCACTTTTAGCCACAAACCAAAATGCCTGGAGAGGAGAAGGCTCTGGATACATAGTAAATGACCAGACTTTGAGACTCTCTCAAGCCTTTTCCTAGGAAAAGGAAAACCCCACCAACCTCGTTTTTCAGCTGGAGCCTAGTGACTTCCTGACCTCTGTCTTGGAGAGGAGGACATTCAGTCTTCCTCCTTACTTTGGGGTCCAGCCATCGCACACTTGAGCTTGTCTGTCCTCACAGCTCTCTTGTGAGGAAAGCAAGGTGAGTACTGTTAACTATTTTTCATAGATGAGGAAACAAGCTCAAAGTGGTTATACGCCTTGTCTAAAATGATCAAGCTGGGCCTAGAACCCAGGGTTCATGGCTCCAAGGCCAGGACAGCTGGTTGGGAAGGGGAGGTGAGTGCTAAGGCAAGAACCAGCTGGAAGTCAGACCTGAGCTTAAACCCTGGTTCCACTGCCTACATGCTGTTTGATTTTGCCCAAGTTACTTCTCTTCTCTGTGCCTTAACTTTATCTCATGCAAAATGGGGACATAAACCCTGCTCCTTGTATCCTGGGGCTGATGCTGAAACAAGACCTGGGTAAGGACTGGAAGAAGTGCCAGGGTGTGTACACCCAGAGGCATGAGGGGAAGCAGTGGGCCCAGGGCCCGCAGACCATCCCCACACCAAGCCACAGGTCTAGAACAAAGGAAGAACCCACTCCCCTCCCTCTACCCCTGCCCGCAAGCTCCACATCCCCACCCATCAAAGACCCCTCCCAGCCGTCTCCCCACTTAGTCATTAGCACCAATAATCCCATCTGCAGGAGTAATTATAGACCCCAGGAGGGAAAGAGATTCCTGCCAGAAGATGTGATTATGTCTGGAAAATGAAAGATCTTGCAGAAAAGGTCATGAATAAATTATTTCAAGGTGGGGCTGATAAGAAAACTATCAATGTGGGCAAAACAAAAACAACAACAAATCTCAAGAGTTCTCTCCAAAAGCCCTACTGAATAATTGTTCTAATAACTGTCCTAAAAGTTCTGAAGAGGAGTGTTAATTCTCTGAGACAGGCACAGGAAAGCTGAGCAGGGTGGTTTGTGGGTGAAACAAGGCAAGCGCTGTAAAACTGGCACAGAGCAGGGAAATCTAAGTATCTTTTTTACATATGCAGTGGGCCTAGGCTCTTATTGGACCTTGTGTAATAATCCAAATACCTAAAGCATTTATAGCATTTCCTCCTGGCCAGCACTATTCTGAGAATATTATGTATATCCACTTATTTAATCTTCACCATGATCCTTGGAGAAAAGTTCTACTATAGTGCCCATTTTGCAGCTAGGGAAACTGAAATACAGAGAGGTTAGTAACTTGCCCAAAGTTTGTCAATTATACCCAAGTAAAGCTGAAAAAAAATAAAATAAGTTGCCCAAGCTCCCATAAGTGTCAGAGCCAGGACCTGAACCCAAAAGTCAGGTTTCAGAGTTCACGGGCTTGACACACAGCCTTCTGCCACCTCTCTGTGACCTGCCTCTTCTGTGAGCAAACTCAGAGTGATCCTCACTGCTCCAAGCAGGATGAAACCTTAAGCACAGCAAGAGGGGTGCTCCAGCCACAAAAGCTTAGTTTGGAAGTGACCTCAAACTATAGGGCAATCTGTCAGGTATTTAAGGTGGTGGTGTGGGTGGAGCACCCAGTCATCACCAGAACACCCATCAGTGTCACAATTCGTCCACTGCAAAATGCTCTCATATCCATCATCTCCTGAGTTCTCACAGCCCTCTCTCTGTTGCCATTTTATACACACAGAAACAGGCTCTGCAAGGTTGCACAACTCTGAGTATCTCCTCCCTCCCCACTAAGCCCAGGGCTGAGTCACTCCCTAGGCAAATGCTGTCCATTAGAACCCCTCCTGCCCCATCTCCCTCTGAGGCCTTGCTCCCCTTTTCCCTCTGCCCCTGTGGACCCCACAGCCCCAGAGAGGCTCTGCCCCAGGCCAGAAGCTACCTGTCCCTTCCTACAGGGAGGTCTGATCTGAACTAAGCTCCCTTCAAACCTGCCCCCCCGAAGCCTTGGGCCATAAATGGGGAGTACATTCCAGGCCCACATTATATGTAGTGAAGTGTTCTATGAGAACTTGGCTGAGAAACCTCCAGGAGCCAGAAAAATCCAGAGGAAGCCAGCTTTATTAAGACTGGGATAATTTTACAGAAATTGGGGGATTGGAGGGAGGGAACCTGTGGACAATAGAGGTGACCTTTCCCATGCCCTCTTGTTTCTTGTTTCCTGGTAAAAGCCCCTCAGGTTTCACCTTCTGAGCTTTCTTTGCATTCAGTCTGTGATTTTATTTTTGTTGTTGTTGTTGTTGTTTAATGATTCCACAATCAGTATGCGATTGGATTTGCCTAAGTCTGGACTCTCTCAGCCTCTCTCAGACAGAAAGGAATAGCCCAGACTCCCACCTTCTGGGAAGGGGTTTCTTAAAATAGGCAAAATACTGAGTCACTTGCCTGCTCTCTGGGACCCGCCTTTGTCTTTAGGGCAAAGTTTGAAGCCTGGCACTCACGGGCCTTCCTGGCTGGGCTATTCTGACCTCCAGGGTACTGTCTTACTGCTGTCCCTCAGCCCTGATGCTGGCAAGCCCACGCTAGTGGCACTTTGTGGATGTTTCTAGCCTAACAGATATTTCTGTTTCTGTATTAAACAGAAAGCTGCTAAGAGACAGGTCTATCTGATCTATCCCTGTGTTTCTACCCTTTTTCCTGCCACCCTCCTGACCCCAGCCCACTCCCAGGCCTAGCACAAAGTCTCCTGCACAAAGTTGGGTTGTAAAGATTCATGGAAGAAATGCACAAGTAGTTTAGCAGCATCTCCTAAGTCATGAGTGTGTCACATTTTGCTTGGACCTTAGTAAACAACCCCCATCGGCCTCTGCAGGACCCTCTGTACCCCAGAATCTGGTTCCTACTTGGGACATTGTCACTGTCTCTATAGTCAGACTCTGTCTCTGCAGGCCACTGTCCTATGCCCACACACCCAGCTGCTACTCCAGAGGATCTGAGTTCTGCAACCCACGTGGACACACACACACAATATCCAACCCCCACAATGTGGACCCAGCATGTCCATACTGTGAACACCACACTCACAGCCAACATGATCAAATCACCGTTGAGTTGTATGGCTAGGATCGACCAAAAGTCCAAAATGCAGATGCTAAGCTTACCCCACAGCTGTCATACACCACTGATAAAACACACACACACACACACACACACACACACACACACAGACATCAAACTATAATAACTGCCATGTGAGTGGCACCTCCAGAGTTGTACAGTGCACGGCCTGCACAACTGTACACAACAGTCTCAAGGCACTGATAGCCTATTCATTTTGAACAGATCTAGGGCTTCCAGGCCTAACCTTTAGCTCTCTACCCACCCCCATGGGAGCCAAACAGAATGACTCAGCCCCAAGAGCCCTGTGCATTTCCCCCTCTGCATAGAGAGGAAAGGCTAGGGATAGATGTGACAAGTGGCCTCTGTCCCTCTCTCCTCATCTCTCCGGCCCTCTGCTCCTCATGCCTTATGCAGAGTTTCTTTTCTCCCACATGCATTCACTGTCAGTTGCTGCCTTATCAGTGACACACTAATTAGGTCCAGCGAGGTTTGCTCTGCACTGAGAGGCCTTTGTGGCTGGCATTCGGTCCAAGCTGTTCTTTCTTTGCCTTGTGGGCCATGTGTCACTCTTTCTCCCTGGGAAATCACAAATGAGGCTCCTCACCTGGGATTCCCACTGCCTAAGCCCTGGAAACTGAGACTAGGGATGAATGAGAAGAGTGGGCAGGGGGAATGCTGCTGGTACTGTCTGTGGCAGAGCAGACGCTTGCCTGGCAAGGGGCTTTGTAAACAGTAAAGCACACTCCACATGTGTGCTGCTGGCACTGACATGATGTTATACACCAATATCAGCCTGCACTGCTAGCCCTGAAACTCCAGGAATGGGAGAGGAGAGAGGGGAACAGTAGCAACCGGAGGCCCAGGGAGGCCACCGATGGCTGCTTGCAGAACATCTGGAAGTAGGGAGAAAATTAGCCTGTGCCCCTCTGGTGCTACAACCTCATCTTGTGCCCCACCTCCCTCAGGCCACTAGATGATAAACTCCATGAGGGCAGAGACAAGATCTGTTCTGCTCCATGCATATCCCCTGGCCTTCCACAGTGTCTGACACATACTAGTGCTTTAAAAAACATCTCCCAAATGACTGAATGAATTCATTACGCATGCACTGAGCACTGACTGTGGGTGCATCGCTGTGCTAGGGCCAGGGCTACAGGTTGAATAAAACAGACCCAGACTTTACCCTCATGGAGCTTAAAATCTAGTGAATAAGAGCTAAGTTTTTAAAAATGTATTACAATTGTGATAAGTGCCACAAAGGGGCAAATAACAGGGAAACCTGCTCTGGAAGTTGGAAGGCAGGGGGAAAGGTAAAGAATATGGGAGCTGAAAGGGACCTGAGGCCACATCTAGTCTAGTGTAATGGTTAGTGAGACCCTGGCCCTATCACGGTGCTTGACCTGTAGTAGATGCTCCGCCAATGTTTATGGACTAAGTGGATGAACAAATGAGGTCAAGTCACCTTGAGCCAGTGCTTTTGCCTTACTCAGACCCAGGTACTCTCACCCCAGGTCCAGGCCCTTTCTTGCCTAAACCATCCTTACTCTTCCAACAAGAGGACACGTGGACCAAGGCAACTTTCCTAGTTCCTTTCCCAGAGTCCTCTCTGCTGAGCTCCCACAGACTGGTAGGAGCACACCCACCACTGTGGCTTAGATCTAGAATACCTAGTTCTACTCTGTTTATGCTGCCTCCCACCCACAGAACATATTTATGGGACCCAGAGACGAGCTTGCACAATTGCCTCCCACTTCTGTGTGAGGGAGGGTCAACCACTTTCCATCTTTCTGCTTTTTTCACTCCAAAAAATACTCATTAACCTCCTGCCCATTGCAAGGAAAATGGATGATCAACACAAGAAGCCCAGCTGTTGATTAATTTTCCGAAACAGGGCCAAACTACAAAGCAGCATATTGCAGGGGAGAAAATTCAATAAACAGCGTTTGAAACAAATTTAATAGAACATATAACTCATTACCCACCGAGGTCTGGGTCTGTGTTGCCATGTTGTGCAAGGAGGCTGGTGAGGGCTAGGGGGGCAGATTTGCATCTCTTTAGCAGGACAAGCTCCTGGGGTTCCATTCTGCCAGTAGCTCTTTCAAATCAAGTTCAGGATGTTAATAGCCAATGCATCTATAATTAACAGGCCTTTGGATGGGAGGAAGAGTTCACATCCATCCTCCATTCACAAAATAAAGACACTGAGTAGGACTGTCAGGCTCCCCCCCAGCAGAAGAGGAAACCTCAGGGACCTGCCCCTATGGGAGGTGAAAAGCTCCCTTTCCTGAGCTGGGGATGTGGGCTGTGCAAGTGAAATGGGGATAGACAAGGATATAAAAATACCCAGACATCAGCTTCCAGGTGTTGAAAAAGAGCCAAATATCTGAGCCTTGGCAGGTGGCCCTTTCTCGAGATCAAAGCCATGTCCTCTGGATGCTGTGTGCTTAGGTGGTGAGTGTGCTGCTGACTCAAGCAAAGCAGCATAGCCTATCCCAGAGTTTCACCACATCTGGGCTCTTAGCATCTGTGCTTGAAATGGAAGCCAGGAGATTCGAGGTCCAAACCCACCTCTGAGTAGCATTGGCTGTGTGTTCTTGGGCAAGTCGCTTTCCCTCTCTTGGGCTCAGTCTCCTTACCTGTAAAACAAGGCATATGGACCAAGTGATTCCCACTACCCCTTCTAGCTCTGGCAAAATGAGCTGTCCTCCTACCATGAGGAACGGGCATGTGGCCAGTTCTAGGCCATGCATTAGCAGAGTAGGTGGCCACCCAGCTGGTGTGATTCTTAGAGGTCCAGGAGTGCTTCTCCCCCTCAGACTACATTCCCACCATTCCTCAGTGCTTCAAATTAAGATCCCTACTGCATGTAAGAAAATTCTCAGGGAGTCAGAGCTGAAGGGCCCTTAGAGATGTTCCAGCTAGTGGTTCCCAGCCAGACACATGCAAAGGCTGCAGCAGGTAGCCAAGAGCAGTTTTGAATATTTCACAAAGCCTACTGGCAACCTTCCATTACCTGTGATAAAGCTGACTAAAACAGAGGTTTGGTTTTGTTTTTGCTTTTAATTAGAATTAAATTAACTCTATGTGATATCCCAGGTCAGTGTGCACTGATCAGAAGCTGATTGGTTGTAGGTGACATCATAGGAATTTCTAGGTCATGGTTGGTGGACAAGATGCTGCCACCAGAGTCACATGACATGTGGCGGTTACTGGCCAAATCGTACCTGTTCAATATGTAACTAGCCTTAAACACCACAGAATGACAGCAGTGTCTTTTGAATTGAGAGGGCTTTGTAGAGGAAGGATGCTAACAAGAGTTCTTAATGATGAAAAGCTGAAGAGACTGACTGATTTCAACAGCCACATGTAATTGATAAGGAAACCAAGGCCTGTCTATTACCTAGCATGAACATGAGTCTGTCAGAAGAGAAGACTGTTTTCTAGCAGTAAGATGTATAGGAATTCTGGATGGAGAGCGTGGAGAACAGCTTCGATAAAAGGCCATAGGGTACTCCTAGCAGAGGGAGTGGGCGGAGGTACTAGGCTATGTGAAGCATGTGAGATGTCGTATGCAAACTCCCCAGCTTCATCTCTTATCTGAGCTCACAACCCTGGGCTCTCATCCTGTCCTTTTTCCAGGAGTGTGAAAAGATTGACAGATATGAATTCAGGGCTAGTATGGGCCAAGTGCTGGGCTGGGATAAGGGGATGGATAAGACAGTCCCTGGGCAGCCAGTCCCCTGAGGAGCACCGGCCTGTAAGTCCCAGCTCTGCCTCGTGTACCATCTCTGACTTTCAGTCTCCTCATGAAGATGATGGCTTTGATCATCTCTAAGATCCTATTCAGCTCAGAAGATCTTGTTTTCCTGAGTGGATGCGCTAGAGGCCAACAGGGTAATTTTCTGGCTGTACTTCTTATGACCCTCAGCCTGGCCAGGGAGGGTTTGGGCAGGAGGTGGTGGGGTGTGGAATGGAACCATAGACCAAGATCTGGCCCGGCTTAAGGAGGCCTAGAGTCAGTGTAGTAGCATAGGACCCATCCTTAGACCAGACAATATTCAGCTTCCTGTGTGTGATGGGAGCCACAGAACCCCAGTCATTTGTTCAACATTATTTATAGAGTACCTCTACTCTGTGACAGGTTTTGAGCTAGAGATACTAGGCAACCCAAACAGATAAGACCCTTGTTCTCATGAAGCCTCAAGTCTAACTGGGGACACAGTAAATAATTAGACAAATAAATATGCAGGCATGAGTATGACTGTGGGCATTGCCTGGGAGTTGCCGAGGATAAAGACAAGTTTCAGGCTCCAGTGCGCCCCTGGAACCCATGATCAGGGCTGGCTCAGAGTTGGCCCCCACTCAGCAAACATTTGTTGAATTGCCTGGAGTGAGAGAGAAAGCATATGGGAAGTGCCCAGTCCTTCTGGTTCTGTCCACAGTAGAAGCCAGCATGTACACACAAACATCTCATTTCAATTAAACAACATTTATCGAGGGCCTATTATATACCAGCAGGGTCCAAGCCCTGAGAATCTAGATGTGAATAAAATCAGATCCCTATCTCCACCCAGGGTGGAGGCAGGCAAGTGAGCCTACCAGGACCCCCAGTGTACTAGGATGATAATGGCTGTGTGTGTGCCCAATTCCCACCAGCTTTGGGCTAGGGGGCTGAGGAGGAAACATGCCAAGAGAGAAGGACAGGAAAGTCACAAATTTATACCCAAATCCACACAGGTGGATAAACAGGTAGCCCCAGAGATAAACACACTGAGCCCTTTCACAGGTGTGTATCCTGACTACCTAAGCATGTACCGGCATAGATACTGACTCCTGCAGACTCAGATGCCACACCTGCTAGTGGTGCCCTAAACCAGGAAGATGTGTGGGTGAGAAAATATCCTGTGTGTTGGGAGAGTTGGCACCAGGTGACCTTGAGTATCATCAGACCTTGGCCAGGGGCCACTCTGAGGCAAGAAGTTAGGGTATTATTGTCTTGCTCTGCATGTCAATCACCAGAGATGGCCAATCAACTGCATGCCCTGACCCTCAGCTCAGAGGCCAGAAGGTAGGGAATCTGACAGAAAGTTTAATTGTTAGTACCTGTGCTTGTTGAAGAGTTTGAACCAGGTCAGGGTCAGGACAATAAGGTGGAGGAAGGGGCATGCTTGTGGTTAGCTGTACTAGGCTCACAGTCCTTCAGGGCAGAACTATGCACTTTAGAAACTGCCCGCTTCCCCATTTTTTCTTTATTTTTTTTTCCCCCCCGTTAGGAGCTAACAAATAGGAAGCTGTTCTGAATAGCTCCTGGCACATAGTTGCCCCTCAGTGAGTAGTCATTCTATCCCCCAAGACCATGCCCTTGGTGAGTGGTGGTTCCAGCCTCTTCATCTATGATGAGGGGAATCAGGGAGCCAGACTGGAGGAGGTGGCAGAAAGGTGAATCACTTCTCCTGGACCTGCCCATTTGTTCCTTGAGTAAGAGATGGATCTGTTCTTCGGAGCTGCCTTCTACTAAAACCTCGGAGGGTTTGTATATTCTTTTCATAAGAATATACTATTTCTTTGCAGTAATAATAGCTTTTATAGTGCTTTCTACTTGCCAGGTACTCCTCTATCTACTTCACATAGGAAAACTAATTTAATCCTCCTAATAATCCTATCAAGTAAGGAAGGATGTTATTATTCCCATTTCACAGATGGAGGAAGGAACCCAATCCCCAAGTGATTTAGTAAATTGTGCAAGGTCACACAGTAGGATGGCATCAGAGCCCATTCTCTAACCACTGGGCTCTGGTCCGACTCTGAAAAGAAGGTCTGGTTCTTTCTCCTTCACCCTCACTAATGCACCACGGGGCCCTAGATAAGTCACTGCCCTTTCTGAGTCTCCATTTCCTTCTCTGGGAAGCAGAAAGTCCTCTCAAGCCTGGTGGTCTCCCAGGCTGCTGTAAGACCAAGTTGACTGTCCATGTCCTTGCATGGGCTGCACTAGGAGACTGTGGAACCCAGATGCAACATTCTGGGGAGTAGGTATTTCAAACTGGGTGCTCTGCGTCTTGCCCCCTAGAGCAGGGCCAGGGTGGAGTGTCCTCTTTGAGCCCCACCAGCAGATTCACAGCTGGGCATACAGACCCATTGAGGCCTCCTGGGAGGATTGGAATTAGGGACATGAACAAAGGCACCAGGACAGAAAACCCTCTCAGTATAAACTCATGCAGAGAAAATCATAAACTGTGCATGTAATTTGCACCTGGGCCAAGGCCTGCAGAGCTTAAATATATTCTTATGGGCTATTTATAGTCTTGGAGAAATTAGCATTGTCGAGTATGGGAGCACTGGCAGACTCCAGCTGGTCAAGGCCTGCCAAGGACTGGCAGAGGAAGGAGTGGGAGCCGTGGAACCTTCTGGTGCAGGACTCTGCATTTCTTAGTCTCTCCTCACTGACCCAGCCAGTGCAGGTGAGACAGGAGGAGAAAAGGGCTGGAGAGGAGCCTCCTTTCGTCAAGGTCGCATAATCTTGGGTTTCTCTGTAGACTACAGTCAAGGTATTGGCAGACTGTGTTCCTTTCTGGAGGGTTTAGGGGAGAATCTGTTTCCTTCTCATTTGGCAGAATTCAGTTACTAGAGTTGTAAGATCGAGGTCTCCCTTTTCTTGATGGCTGTAAAATGAGGGTCAGTCTGAGCTTCTAGATGCCGCTGCATCCCTTGACTTGTGGTCACCACCTCCATCTTCAAAGTCCAGGCAGGCAGGTAGAGGACTTCTCAAAGCTACTTTTTTGGTTCTTTTAAGGATTCATATGATGGGATTGGGTCCACCTGGATAATCCAAGATTCTTCATCTCAAGGTCCTTAATCATGTCTGCATACTCTCTTTTGCCGTGTAGGGTAGTATATTCACAGGTTCCAGGGACATCTTGGGTAGAGGGAAGGTGAGGGTCATTATTCTGCTTCCCATAGCCACCTAGCATGGGGCAACCTTCATCAAAAATTTACCTTCTCCTTTTGCAGGGAGAAGTCTGTGCGGTTCCCTGTGCAGCAGGGACCTATGGCCCCAACTGCTCATCCATCTGTAGCTGTAACAATGGTGGCACCTGCTCCCCAATAGATGGCTCCTGCACCTGCAAAGAAGGTAGTGTAACTTCTTTCCCAGTCCTTCCCCCTCCGATATGCACACTGCCCAGGGGAATTACCAGCGAGGGGTCTGGACCGCTCTTGCTCCATCCACCTACATGCTGGGTCAGGGAGCCTATACATCAGGTCCCAGCCAAGGAAACCCATGCCAGGGACTCTAATAGCAGGAATTTAATAAAGGAGATTTGTTACTATAGTGTGAGAAGAGCTGAAAGAGCATACGAGGAAGGTGAACAACCCCAAGATTAGCAACTGTGGGAAGAGCTGCTACCACTCCCAGGAGTGAGGGCCACCTGGTGGGAGCTGGGACATGGACAGAGAGACTGCACAATAGTATTGGAACATGGAGACACGGCCACCACCTGAGGCCCTGTCCATCTGTGGACCAGGTCTCCCATTGGTAAACCCATCTCGGAACTAGCTGAGGGGGAGCCTGGGACATGCAACTGTAGGGGTCAGCCCCTGTGACACAGAACATGGGGAGGGGGAAATGGGCCTGGGGGCAAACAGGCCAGTGACCAGCCTCAGAATAGGAAATCAGGCTGTCCCTAAAACAAAGGGCCTTGAGATAACCTGGCTGACCCAACCCTGGACAGAGACGGCCCTCCCTACTTCAGCTGGTTCCCTGTCCCAGGTGGGGTCATCAGCTCACAGTGAGAACTGGCAGGCAGGAGACCTGCATTCTAGCCCCAGCTCTCCTAACCAGCAGTCTCTAGCCTTTTTGACACCAGGGACTGGTGCGCCTATGAGAATCTAATGCCTGATGATCTGAAGTGGAGCTGAGGCAGTGACGCTAGCGCTGGGGAGCGGCTGCAAATACAGATGAAGCTTTGCTTGCTCATCTCCTGCTATGCGGCCTGGTTCCTAGTAGGCCACGGAGCGGTACCAGGCTGTGGCCCAGGGATTGGGAACCCCTGCCATAACAGCCATGCATATTTCTGAGTGGACTCTATATGGAATGTGTATCCTAACCCAGTGATCACGGAAGTGGTGGTTTGGATGGGATGTCCAGTACAGAGCTGGGAGTAGTGGGCAGAAAGCTATGCTGGGCTTGAGTAGATAGGTGACAGCCTCTTTCCCTCTCCTCAGGGTGGCAAGGCCTCGACTGCACCCTGCCATGTCCCAGCGGGATGTGGGGCCTGAACTGCAATGAGAGCTGCACTTGTGCCAACGGGGCGGCCTGCAGCCCTACAGATGGCTCCTGCTCCTGTACCCCCGGCTGGCTGGGAGATACCTGCGAGCTGCCCTGCCCGGTGAGTTCCCAGGGCTGGGAAGGACCCAGCGGTCTCAGCATCCCCTCATGCCCTTTCCCTGCACCTATTTGGTCCACAGAGGTGCAGAGAAGAGCACAGGTGGACCCTTAGATCAGGTCTCAGTCCTAGTCTTAACCTTTCTGTGGCCACTTTCCTACTTCAGGCCTCAGCCCTCTCGTGTATAAAATGGCAAATACTTGGCAGATGTGATATCGTATCCCTTTCCTCTTGCTGCTCTCGGTAAACGTTATTAGTTGACTCTGGCATATTTACCTGACTCAAATGCAGCTTCAGAATCCGTCACGACACAGTGCTACAGGACAGCCCTTACTAATCCATCAGAGTTGCCATTCTTTGATAGATCATGTCTAAGCTTCTTTCTGGTTCCAGCACTGTAAATTGTTATGATCAGGGTATGGGAGAACTAAACCAAGCACTGTCCAGCAATAACCACCTAGACTTAACCACTGGATCTCAGTCTAAGATACAAATTAAGTTAAGCCAACTGACATGATATTGTTGAATGAGTCCTACAGTTCCGGGTTCAAATCCTGACTTTGCCACATTTTGGCTCTATTACCTTGAGCATGATACTTCTCCCCTCTAACCCTCTTTCTCGTCTTCACATTGTGAATGTAGTGGAACCATCATATAGAGTTGTTGTGAGGATTAAGAGAAATGTGTCGCATAAGGCTCTTGATACCTAATGAGCACACAACAAATGTTAAGTCACCACCTTCTTCCGCAGTAACAATAAATCAGTCATTCCTCACATACGATCAATGTGTTACAATTTGCAAAGGGCGTTTTCATTTACGATTTTAATTAATCGTCCTTACACCTCCCTCCTTACAAACCCCATACGCTTGTTAGTACGGCCAAAGAATTCTTTGGAGTGGCTTCATGGCCACGTTGATCCCATTATAAAAAGTGCCCCCACTGTGCCACTGCCTTACTCTCTCTGCATCATTGTGAAGCAGTGGCTCAGTTTTGTCATCAAAATCCAACAGAGAAGTGTGTGAAGTTCTGGGATCTAGGCCTGTAAATCCTTCTCTCTCCCCTCCTGTCCACTTCTGTCCACAGGACGGCACGTTTGGGCTGAACTGCAGTGAGCGCTGTGACTGCAGCCATGCCGATGGCTGTGATCCTGTCACAGGCCACTGCTGCTGCCTGGCTGGCTGGACAGGTAAGCCCCCTTTGCCTTGCCAGCACCCAGGTCCTGTGAAATGGGGTCCTTGATATTCTTCTACTTGCCTTGGACTGCTCTGTCGCTGGCCACTACTTCTTGCTTCCTAAATATGCACCTTTCCCTTTACTTCCTGGGCTTCAGTTCTCCATGTTATTCAATTTAAGTAAACAAATATTGATTAAGCACCTTTTAAGTGCAGACTCTCTTCTAAGGGGTAGCAGCACACTAGTAAAGAATCAGACAGAGGCTGACGCCTGGTAGATGTAGCTGTTTGCAGAGGATATGGTGGAGAGAGGGACAAGGAACTCTCTCCTAGCCCAGGCTCAGACTCTTGTTCTCTACGTGTGTCCTGGATATCTATCTCCCCACTTCTCTCCACCCCACTGCCACCACTCCAGTCCACCGGGCCCCATCTCTCGGCTAGTACCGCCTCAGCCTCCTACTTGGTCTCTGGGCCTCCCCTCTTGCCCAGCCGCATCCATTCTGCACATGGTAGACAGAGTGAACTTTTCAGAACCCAGATCCATTCACATTAGTCCCTGCTCAGAATGCCTCAGTGGCTTCTCATGGCACATATATAAAATCCAAAATCCTCATGGTGGCCTGGGGCCCACATGATCTGACCCTGCCCAACTCCTCCTCCTCTCCTTTGTCCCCTCCCATCACTCAGTACACTCCAGCCACATGGGCCGACCACCTTCCAGGCCTCTGTTCATGTAGTCCTCCTGCCTGGATTACTCTTTCCCTATCTCTTCACCTAATGATGTCGTCTCACCCAACAGATTTCAATTTAAAGGTTACTTCCTTTGGCAAGGCTCCCTCCCCCTGCTACAACCCGCCCCCTCAACCTGGCCAAGACTACATACGAGCCCATTTTGTTAATTCCCATAATGCCCTACACTTTTCCTTTTGCAGCACATACCTCAATTGTCACTGAACTCAGACTGGAGTAACTGTTTTTTTATCTTCTGCCTCCCCATCTCCACCATCAGCTCTGTGGAGGCAGGGACCACATCCGCCTTGTTCACCACTGTATCCTGGCACACATTGAGATATGGGATAACACGATGGTTAAGAACTTAGAACTAGAGCCAGACTGTCTGGGTTTGTGACCTTGGGCAGGTCCCTTAACCTCTCAGGGCCTGAACTCTCCATCCATAAAATGCAGATAATTATAGTCTTCATAACTATGGGGTTGTTTTGAAGTTTAAATGAATTAATACCTATAAGTGCTAACAGCACAGCACCTGGCACATAGTATGCATTCAGTAAATGTAAACCAATAATACAGGAAGTCTTTAATAATGATATACTGCATGAAGGAACCTATTAGCCAGTCCTAAGGTGTTGGATAGCAAGGAGAAAGAAATATAGGTGTTGCTGGCAGTGTAGGTCCTCAGATAAATAATTCACACCAGGCTGCTGAACAGCCTCTGTTCTCCATGAGCAGAAAGTTTCTGAAGAGCCCAGGGCCAGGGATATTGCTTCCTCTGCAGTATCTTCAACCTGGCTCTCCCTGCCCTGCCCTTCAGTACACTGGCACCGTAGACTCTTAGCCAGAGCCAAGTGAAAATCCACTTTAATTTTTCATTGCCTTAATTTCAAGTGAGCCGATAAGATTTTAATGACATCTGGTGCTCAGAAATTCTGTCTTTGATGGACAACCTTTCAGCCAAGCCTGTGCTGTTCTAAAGCTAATTTCCCCAAACATGGTCCTGAAGTCATTTCCAAGGAACGATTGATGTCCTCAGGTTTATCATGCAGAAGGGGACCAAGGAAAGATAGGAAGGGGTTGGGGTACAGGACCCAGCCTCTTGCTCAATGAGCCTTCTCCACCCACCCCTGACTCCTCAGCCCCTGACATATTACTTGTGCCTTGGCTCAATACCAGGTTTTCTCTGCCCTAAGTGTGTGCATGTCTTTCCCCTTGCCCTCAAAGCCATAGGCTTCTTGATGACTGGCATCATGTCTAATTCATCTTGCCCTGCATGTAGTAGATGCTTATTAAATGTTTATTGAGATAAATTGAAAGAAGCTGGCCTATAACCATAAATGGCTTTTCCTCACAAAGTGAAGGAGACCTTGAAGATGATCTCCTCCAGTCTGCTTATGCTGCAGATAAGGAAAGGGAGGTGCCCAAGGTCTCAGAACATTAGTATCAAGAGAATGGGAGACACAGGGTTGCATTTTCAGGGAGCCATTTATTCAATTAGCATTTGCTGAATCAAATAATCACCAAGTCTTTATTTGGAGCTGCCATGTACCCAGCGCTCTGTCAGGCCCAGCAATAAAAGGCAACATTTAACAACCGCAGGCTTTGGGTTTTGCAAGGTAGTTTCTCCTTCCCCAGGTTCCCCTTCAGTCAATCCATGCTGCCAGTCCAGGGTTCACCTACTGTGAGACCTTCATCAAGGGATGAAATGTGGCCACCAAATTCTCACTGGAGAAATAAAACTTATTCTCTAGGAAGAATCTCCCCTCTCCCTTCACACAGACCTGTTTTCTGGAGAGTGGCGTCTTAAGCCTGAAGCCTGGGAGTTCCCAGGGGTTGGGGCGGGGGAGTGGGGCACTAGGCTAGACGGAGGCACTGGGGGATGACTGAAGCCTGTTGCCTCCCCTTCCTCTCCATTCTCTCCAGCTGTCCTGCCGCCTCTCCTTTCCCCGGCAGCCCAGGTGGGCTTGTACAACTCCAGCCTACCACTAAATTGGTCCCGCTGTTCTCTCACTGCTGCTAGGACTGGCTCTGTTCTCTGAGCCTGAGTGTCTTCCTCCCTCTTTCTGTTTTTCATAATCCCTGTCCTTATTACAAGGCAGACTTGATTTTTAAACTAATTCTGTTCCTCTCTGAGGTTCTAATATTCACCTTCCAAAGCCACATAGGTCTCCAGGGCCCACCCAGTCCATTCACCTAATTAACGTGAGTCAGACTGGAAGCCTTTCGGTCTGGGAGCAAGCCCCACCCCAGAGCTGAGGCCTCCAGCCTCAGGCCTTTTTAAATTCCTTCTTAGCCTTTGGCTGTAATCACCCCAACACATATTTCCTCTCTCAGCTTAAAAAGAATGTGTAGGCCTTGCTCCTCTTTCTTATTGAGAAATTCCATCCATCCCTCCTAGGCCACCGTTTGTCAAACCGAGGGTCATTAAATCCATTTGTTGGGTCACAACTAGCTTTTTTTCTCTTAATGAATAGAATACATCATAGTGCAGAGGAAATATCAGAGTGCATCACACACAGTAAATGTCATTTTTCAAAGCATTGGTTCCTATTATACACGTGCAAGTGCATATGATATACGTATTGCACTGAGGACCGTGGTCAAAAGAATCGGAAAAAACCCACCCCCTCTCTGGCCCTCGCCCTGGGGCTGGTGGCTGGAACCCAGCGAGGACCAGTGGCTCCTAGGCTAATGAGGGTGGGCATGTAGCTTCCAGCGTGTGCAGCCCCCCATAACAGCACTTTTTTGTCCCATAGCTGGTTCTCTCAGGCCTAACCTTGGATACCAGCTAAGATGTCAAAAACGAAGTAGACCCTTTATGATCTGGTCCCTTATTCCCACAGTCTCATCTCTTGCCATATCTCATCTTATACTTTATGGTTCAGCTACACAGAACTTTTTTTTTTTTCTTTCAAGGCATGATTCTTTCTTTTGCCTCCTGCTCTTTCCACATAGGATTTCCTTTACCTGGTCAGTTCCTCATTGGCCATTAGGACTTAGTTATGGCATCACTTCTTCCTGGAAGCCCTCCCTGACCAACTAAGGCTCAGCTGCGTTTTTCTTCCATATTCCTAGATACATTGTATTTGTCTCTACCTTGTCATACTTCATGGTGCCCCCTTCCCACCAAGCTTCCTTTTGCCATCACTTCTCTTACCACTGACCTGAGTCTGTATCTGGCCTACAGGCATCCGCTGTGACAGCACATGTCCTCCCGGTCGCTGGGGCCCCAACTGCTCCGTCTCCTGCAGCTGTGAGAACGGTGGCTCCTGCTCCCCAGAGGATGGAAGCTGCGAGTGTGCCCCTGGCTTCCGAGGACCCTTATGCCAGAGAAGTAAGGCTGAACCCCACAACCTGCAGACCTCAAATGGCCCATCCTCCTCACCCCTTCCTAGTTGCAACTAGTCCTGGCCTGAGAGATGCTGGGCTCTCAGAGTCAGCCCCCATCACATCCCTCCCTCTAGTCCCCTCTCCCTCTGCCTCCAAGTTCTGAGCCCAGCCTGGCTCCTCAATGAAAACAGGACCAGACCACAGCTCCTCTCCGCAGAAGGGGACAGGCCCTCCGAGGTGTGGGGTGGGTGTAGCTCTTCCCATACTTTTGTGGAGCCTACCTTCATCTCTATGTGGAATCAGAGGTTGGCTGGGGCCCCCTGGGCTGCTAACCACATCTCCCTTTCACCCCCAGTCTGCCCCCCTGGGTTCCATGGTCACGGCTGCACCCAGCCATGCCCCCTCTGCGTGCACAGCAGTGGGCCCTGCCACCACGTGAGTGGCATCTGTGAGTGCCTCCCCGGATTCTCCGGAGCCCTCTGCAACCAAGGTACTGTCTCCAAGGGAAGGTAGGGGCCAGGGAGGTGAGGGATCCTGGAAGGGAAGTAAGGCTTTGGGGATTCTCATATTCTGTAGAGGCAGCTCCTTGCCTCTTCAAGGCTCATGCCTACCTTTCTAAGAACTGAGCACCACAGGGCATGAGACAAAGCCATGATGCAGTTAAAGGTACAGGCTCAGAGAGATTAAATCAATTCTCCATGATCTCAGCTAGCAAGTGGCAGAGTTGCTAAATGGATGGATGAAAAATGAAATGAGCAAAGGTGAAGTCCACATAAGAAGTGGCCCCAAATGGCTTATGTTGAGTGCCAAATGGTAAAGGCAGAGAATGTGTGGGAGCTCAGAGGGGACAGTTCTGGTTTCAGCTGGAGATGGCAACTTTGTAGCCCTTCTCCCCTCACCTTCAGGCTGACATCACTAATCCCGCAGCACCCGCTTTCCAATCTCAGATGCAGAATTCTTTAAGACACCAACTCCAGCCAGCCTCTCCCACTCCACAGGAGTTGAAAATGGAGCAATAAGCTTTTCAAGAAGTTGAAAAGCTTATTTGCATTGGTATGCTGCAAAACTGGCTTGGGGGGCGGGCTGAGGAGCCCTTATTTGTAACATTTGCAAATTTCCATGATAAAATGTTTCCACCATGGTTGATTCCAAGGTACCAGTGGCTTAACAGCAGTCACAGAATTCCTGAATATGTAACAACCAGTGCAAAGGTAGAAGCTGGCTTTAACACACACCATTTCTTATTACCATCCCTGGCTTAGGTAGGCCAAGGCAGCATGGGTTTGGGGGACAGCTCCATGTTGGAAGTACTTCAGTTGGACCTTAGCCTGAAAGGCAGAGGAGGAGGAAAGGCATTCAGGTAGAAGAAACAGGCTGAGTGGAGCACAGGGGAGTCAACCTGCGACTGTTCAGTAGGGAATGGGTGAAGGATGCAGGAACTGGGGGTGGGAAAGGAGGCTGAGAAGGTGGTCTGGAGCCTTCTGAACAGCTCTGAACACAAGGTTGCAAGAATTTGTACTCTAACCTGTAAGGAGCAGAGGGATCTTAGACTAAGGTAAACAGAGCTGAAAGCAACCTGAAGGTCATCTGTGCAAGAATCTCATCTGTCAGCTGCTTAAATACTTCCACTGAGAGCTCACTACGTCCCAGGGGAACCGAGTCTTTTGATGAATAATCACTACTGAGCTGGGCTATCTTTGTAAGCGTATGGGGCCTTAATATGTATGAATGAGTTTAGCCTATGATGCTTTGAGGTCATGAGAAGTTTGGGCCCTAGGGAAACATATGTGCCAGTTTCATTTGCTTGCACCCCTCGTAGGACAGTTTAATCATAACCTGACACGTCGAGGTTTACTTATTAAACATCAGAGACCTAGCCATCAATACAGATAGACTGGGTCTAAATTAGGATCTAAGCAGCCCGAGGAGTAACTCTCAGATCCTGCGATGTCTGATTTATCACCCACTGGCCTAATGAGTATTTTCCACATATAGATCTAATAGAGTTTGCTATTAATGGCAACTGCCCTGGTTAAGTCTCAAACCTCGTAAAAAATTGAACTGACACTTTCTAATGACCAGCTTTCCAGCGAGTTACAAATTACAGACACTGCTTATGCAGAATCATTAAACATAGATTAAATATAACCAGATGTTTTCTTTTCACCGGCCCCCTCCTTCTCTCCACCACCCCTCTCTTTGCCTCACTCTTGATTCAGCTAAGAAGTCAACCAATTAATGTATTAGACTGATCGCATTAGCAGCTCTGTGGGTGAATTTGTCAGCCTTGGGTATGTGAGAAAGACTTCAAAGATAAAATTGTCTTGTTAGAGAAGCACAGAGTTGGTTTTAGGGGTGGGGGTAAGGGAGAGAAGCTCTGGCACCCCATTCTCACAGAAGGTGAGGACTGGGGGAATAGGTTCCCCAAATCAAGCACCTCCCAGAGGCAGGGAAGAGGAGGCTGGGTGACATGCTTTTCAGTTAGCTGATGCGGGAGCCTGAGCTGCAGACAGGTGGACAGGTGAGATGTGTGTCATCCTCCGGACCCTGGACCTGCCCTGGAAGGAGCTAAGGATTTTGCCAGGAGCACAGGGCCCCAAGCAGCCAGCCTGTCCACAGCTATTAACCACAGCCTGAGGCAGTGGGCAAGGTTTAGTATTAATGAAAATACATAATAATGGGAGTATTACAAGGGTAATTGAACTTATATTTGTGAAGCACTTTGAACAGTGTCTGGTGCATGGAAGTGCTTGTCGAATACATAAATAACACTAGGACCCAAACCCAAGAATTTGGACTGGAGAGCTTGGTACACCATTGCTGCCTTTATTATTTGTCTCAACCACTAATCATGTCCAGGAGAGGCATAGAGTGAACACAGGTCCTAGGCACCATGTATCCACAATCTGGTTGGGGAAGGACTGGCCATATGAGTCCCAGGCAGTGTAGTATAAAAGAGAGCGTGCAGCCCAAGATTTTGCAGACCGGGGCCTTGGGGAAGTTGCTTCTCTTTAAGAATCAATACCTCCCCGTGTGGCTCAGGGATGCCAGGAGTTCCTCCCTGATAACAGGAATGCAAGGAAGCCTTCTTTGAGGATATAGAGCTGGCTGGAATTGGCGGGGGGGGGCTTTGAGGAGAGCATGCTGAACTGAGAGGAGCTCAAGGAGAGGTTTCCAGTAGAACTCACTGGAAGATTGCTGCTCCTGGGGCCTATTTTGGTCCTTTTGGAACATTTCTTGTGTGGTTGCTGTATCCTAGGCACTGTGCTGGGCTCTCAGAACCAACAAAGAACAAGACAGCCAGGTTCCCTGACCTTACATAGTCTGTAGTCTAGTGGGGGAAATTCTGAGCTTAGCCTTTCCCAGTAGAACGTGGGAGTCAAGTCAGGGGAAAGGGGTGGCCAGTTTATTTCCACATGTTCAGTCAACATGCCTTGAGTGCCTCTTGTTTTTCCAGGCCATGTGGGGGACACAGATATGGGTGGAACCCAGGCCTGGCCTGAAACAAGTTCACAAGTCACAGTAAGAGAAAACCAGGGAAGAAACCGATAGAGTGTTTTGGAATCTCAAAAAGGGACACATAGTCCCCTAGAACAGAGAAGAGGGGTGAATCAGGTAGGATTAAGTTCAGCTATAGGTGACATAAAAACCCAAACTATTTGGCTTGAAAATAACAAGTATTATTTCTCTCACACATTAAAACAAAAACAAAAACACACGTAAAAAAAAGGTCCAGAAGGAGGCCACTAGGGACTGGTAGGGTAGCTTACAAGGACGCCAGGGACCCAGGCTTCTCCTACTTTGTTCAGTCATCTTTCAGTCATCCACATCTGATGAAAGATAACTGCTTGAGCTCCAGCCATATTACCCACAGTTCTCATCCATAATGCACATTCTTCTTCCACAAGGAGGAGGAACGGGCAGAGATATATTTCCACTTACCACTGGCCACATGTAGTCACTTGGCCATAGCCAGCTGTGCAGGAGCCCAAATGAGGTCTTTATTCCAGGTGGCCATAGCCCCAGCTAATGCTCAAGATTCTGCCAAGAAGAAAATTGATATCAAAAGACTAGCAGCCTCCTACAGAGGGTTCCTGGGGGAGGTGGCATTTGAGATGAGTCTTGTAGGCAGAGTAGGATTTCCATGGCTGAACATGAGGGTCAGGAAAATTCTGGAAGGGAACAGCTAGAGCAAAGGCACAAAGAAAGAAAGGCATGGAGTGTATTTGGACAGTGGTATGATAGACCAGAGGCTTATGTGTCTGAGTGAGGTTGGTAAAGTGCTGATCTCTAGGATCCAGATTTCATTCCGGGGCAATGGGGAGCCACTGAGGATGTTTGAGCAGGGCATAGGAGCACCATGAAGAGAGCTGTGCTCAAGTTGTAGAAGAGGAGTGAATCAGGTAGGATTAAGTTCAGCTATAGGTGAACTTAATAAAGGTGGAGGATGAACTGCAGTGTGGAATGAGTGGTAGGTGCTCAATTAACACTCAGATTTAGTCCTAAAGGAGCTTGCATGCAGCCTAGGTGAAGAAACTAGCCCTTCTTCCAGGGACCAAGGAGTGGCTCCTTCAAGAGGGGCTGGGACCAAAATCCTACAGGTGACTCAGAGTGGAAATACTGTGGGAACTTAATGAGAGAGAGCGCCCTGTGGACCCAGAGGGCTCTCTTGAGGAAGAGGCTGAGCTGAGGCTTTAGGAACAGGTCAGATTTGGAGAGACAGAGGAAATAGGTGGACAGGGATAACCAGTCCTCCAGCAGTCTAACTGCAGACAGACCTGCCACCTACATTTGTCTCCCTCCTTCTAGCTACTGACATTCTCTGCCTTCATGGCTATGGGATCACTGATGCTGGCAAGAGTGTAGTAATGGAAAAGAGAAGGCTGTGGAGCAGTACAGGGGACACTGGACTGAGAGCTCTCTCAGCCTCTCCACTTCTATGAGACCTAAGTCAAGTGATTCTACCCCATGGGCCTCGGTTTGCTCCTGTGTTGGAAAGGATCGTTCATAGAGCCTCCCAAAAAAATGCAGCTATGGACACAAGAGGGGAACTCATTCATGTGCAGATGGAAAGGGTGGTGGGGGTGCCAAGATGGGCAGTTCTACCCAGGTTCCTGATCTTAGGGTAGCCATGGCTGTGGCCTGGGAACTTCCGGGGGTACAGTCGTGGATGGTGGTCTGAGGATTACAGGTGGGAGGGCAGGTGCCAGGCTGTCCTGTGTCCACAGTGTGTGCCGGAGGGCACTTTGGGCAGGACTGTGCCCAGCTCTGCTCCTGTGCCAACAATGGGACTTGCAGCCCTATCGATGGCTCCTGCCAGTGCTTCCCCGGATGGATTGGCAAAGACTGCTCACAGGGTAAGCTGCTGCCCCCTGGGAATACCCCTAACCCAGGGTCAAGCCTCAAAACACCTCACTCCTTGCCCCTGGCACCTCCACCTCCCAGGGCTGAAATCTTCTGCAGATAGTAATGTCTACCTGAGTCCCACCTAGCTTTCTAGCTAATATAATGAATTATTAGGATTGGTCACTGGCATTATTAACTGCTAGTATTAAAGGTATTGACATTGTTAGTATAGTACAATTAATGCTATTAATGCTGAGAACACTCCTAAGCAAGGAGTACCCCCTGCGTTTGGATGGAGAGGAAGAGGAGGCAGGGGCTGGCATGCTGGAGTTTGGAGGTAGGGAAATGAAGTGAGGCCAGGGCAATCAGAGGGGCGAGGATGTCCTCTGGGTGGCCCAGGTGAATGATGTTCTGGGCATCATAAGCCTGGACAGAGCATTGTAGGGGATGTTCATACAGGTTGTACCCAATCTGATACAGAGTTAACAGGGGCCGCCTGATCTATGGGTGGAGACACAGCCTCTGCCGTGTGGAGCCCTTTGGCTGATGCGTGAGACCTAGCCAGTACCCCTAGGGAGGTTCTAGTTGGATGGCCTGGCCTAAGGGAATTTCCATTCTGATGGAGACACAGGTGCCATCCTCAGAGAGCTCACCAGCCAAAAGAGAGAGCCCCTACCCTGGTTAGTTCCCATCCTTGTTAGTATACACAGTATTCACACAGTAAACTGCAACGTTTACAGTTTACTACATGCGCCCCACTCCAAATCAGTCCTCTGCGAGGGAAGGTTCAGGAGCCCTCAGAGCTGGAAGAATGGGCAGAGAATCTGGACAACTGGGCCCAGTGGTGAATGGAGGAATTCTGAGAATGTTAAGCCTTCTGAAAGCCAGGAAATGCCACCTGAGTACCTCCTGGCATTCTGGCTCTGATGTGCACCCCCTGCCCCTTTTCATCTGCTCCTCTCTGCCTTGCCTTCACCCTCTACATTCCATCCATCCCTAGCTTGCCCAACTGGATTCTGGGGCCCTGCCTGCTTCCACACTTGCAGCTGCCACAACGGGGCAACCTGCAGCGCTGAGGATGGGGCCTGCCACTGCACCCCGGGCTGGACCGGACTCTTCTGCACACAGCGTAAGCCCCGCCTCCCAGCTATTTGGAATCCCATGCTGCGGCCTGCTGGCTGCCTGGGGCATTGTCTAGGCCTGCAGTGGAGAGAGGAAGGAGGCGGCCAAAGGGCTGTAAGACACTCCAACTTCTAGGATTAGTGGGAGCATGGCTGGATTCAGGGGTTGATGGGTCCAAAATCCTGGAAGGTTAGGGCCATATGGTATTTCAGCAATCACAAAAACCAGACCCTCCTTTTGGACAGTGAGGCCCAGAGTGAAGAGTGACCTGCGGCTACACAGCCAGGTGACTAGCCTGGCCTCTGGTTCCAAGGCACTTTTGTCCAAAGGATTCCCCACCCCTTCAGTGTGAGGGTTCAGAGTACAGAGATGGCTCAGGTGCATGGTCTCACTATTCACCCCAGCTAGCTGCGAGGTGGCAGAAGACAGACGGTTCAGTCCCAGCTGTACCTCCAAAGTTGCCCCTACCCTGTTTCTCCAGGCTGCCCAGCAGCTTTTTATGGGAAGGACTGTGGGCGCGTGTGCCAGTGTCAGAATGGCGCCAGCTGTAACCACATCAGCGGCAAGTGTACCTGTCGCACAGGCTTCACCGGGCGACACTGTGAGCAAAGTAAGTTGTCCCAACCCACGACCCTGGGTGTCGGTGCCAGGCCTCAGCCTCCTAGGTCTCTGCAAATCTGCTCCCTTGACTTCTGGAGCAACTCCCAAGGAGGGAAAAAAAACACACCAGAATTTGTTCCTAATTGGTGTTTGAAGTTTCTTCCTCCGGTTTGGGGGTAGGGTGGGGTGGGGTGTTGAGGCATAGCAGAGGCTTGAGGGAGTAATGAGGGAGTAGAGGGAGGCACATCTGGTTTGAGTCTTTGAAGCCCTTATGGAAGCCAGCTCAGGGCCCAGCATGTGAAGGATGCTGCGTAAATGTGTCACGTGAGGAAAAAACAGAGGTGGGTGTCGTTCCCCGCCCCCTCAGGGTTAGAGGTGCTGTCTACCCCCAGGTATCAAACCAAAGCACAACAGGAACTACAGGGACTCAGACAGACTGGCTAATCAGCACAGATGTCCATATATGGGATGGGAAGGGTGGAGTGTCGCTGTGTATCACTGTCTACCCCAACTCTTCGTGTTACACAGAATGTGCCCCAGGAACCTTTGGCTATGGGTGTCAGCAGCTATGTGAGTGCATGAACAATGCCACCTGTGACCACGTCACCGGCACCTGTTATTGCAGCTCTGGATTCAAAGGAATCAGGTGTGACCAAGGTAATACACAGATGACAGACTCTGGGGAGATTCCAGGGGGAACAACTTGATTGTATAAGGATACTTTATGACTTCCCTTTATTGACGTTTGGGGGGAGAGCAGGAATAGGGTGGGCTGCAGAGGGGAGGCAGAGGCACCAGGGGCTAGAGAGGTAGATGAAGCAGGCAGCCTCTTGGTCACAGCTTCCCTGTGCTCATCTTTGGCAAGCTTCCTGTAGCCAAGCTAGTGCTGTGAAAAGGTCACTAGACCATTGGAAGATCTGCCAAATTATGGTTCTGCCAACCTGCTAGGTGTCCTTGGGCAGGTCATTTCCTTTTCCTGGGCCTGTTATTCCGCATGCAAAGTAGAAAGAGATTAATCCCTGTCTTCCGCCTCAGCACAAGGTTCTGCTAAGAGCTGAGGAGCCCAAAGGGGCTCAACCTTAGCTCCAGCTCTACAGTCAGAAGATACCCCTCCCCACCATAGAGCAGTTGTGAGGACCAAGTTGAGGTAACGTGAATAACAGACTCAGCATAGTGCCTGGCACATAAGTGAGCACTTGATAAATGGTTTTGTAGACCAAAAAACCCTTTGTAAAGTGTTACAACAAACATGTAAGAGATTATACTGCTGTTGGTTCTAGGAGATGGGGGATAAGAATGAGCTGTTATCCACGTTAACAGAAAAGGGGCCAACCCATTTACATTGCATTCTGATGAGGGTTAGCCCACATACATCAAGATGGGTGTTGTGGGCAGTAATCCTGGGTATACTGGCACAGCGCTCAGTTTTCATTGTCGGTTTGTCTCATGGTGCTTACAGTCCCTGGGGAGGGTGGAATTACAGTCCCATGTTACAAATGAGCAAACTAAGGACTCTTAAGTCACATCTAAGTCACACAGCTAATAAGCAGGAAGAGAGCTGAGTCCAATTTTTTCCAACTCCTGAGAAACCTGAATAGGGCCATGACCAGAACTCAGGCCTCCTAACGTTAGAGGAGTCTAGGCCTGGCAGGTGAGATCTGAAGAGCAAGGAGGCCTGTCCCAGGCTCAGGCGCTCCCTCCACCCACAGCTGCCCTCATGATGGAGGAGCTGAATCCCTACACCAAGATCAGCCCAGCGTTGGGTGCAGAGCGGCACTCGGTGGGTGCTGTCACAGGTATCATCCTACTGTTGTTCCTCATTGTGGTGCTGCTGGGCCTGTTCGCCTGGCGCCGACGGCGGCAAAAAGAGAAGGGCCGTGACCTGGCTCCCCGCGTCTCCTACACACCTGCCCTGAGGATGACCAGCACTGACTACTCCCTCTCAGGTAAGGGCAATGCCCCCAGCACCCCATTCTCCTCCCCCTCCATATACATACAACCCAGGAAGAGCCACATCATATCCTTGGGTGGTCGTGCCTGCAGGGTTGGTGGATGGGGCTGGATGCTCAGACTCCCCTACAGAGATAATGGGGATGACAAGCAGAAGCCTATTTGGGAAAGGAAGATGGGGCTTCACGGGGTATCATTTCCTGGACCTCTAGCACTATGTGCCTACAGTCAGGAGCCTCCTTCCAATTCCCCAGATCTTCCCATCCTTCTGCCACAGGAATACGAACATTAAGCAATAACTTTCCTGAACTCTCCAGGGGAACTTCTCCCAAGCCTAATGCCTGTGATACCTTAGGAAAACTGGCCTTGGAGCTCAGTGTTGAGACCCTGTCCCAATTTTGCTTCTTTGGGTGAAGGCCTCAGAGTAATCGACCCTTCTCTGTTCCCAGAGTTAAAAGGGCCCTATTACTATAGTGAAAGAGGATGGTTCCTGACTTGGGGAGATCTGAAAGTGAGGGGATTGTCCCTTTGGCTAGGCCTGCTGGAACCCAGACTGTCCACAAATGTGGCAACAACTCCAATGGGTGTTCTATCTGGGAATCTGAATGGGATGAGGTGGGGCTGTTGGGCTAGATCCTTCCTCTCCCCTAAACCATGGACTGCTGCCTTAGAAATAAGGAAGGCTTTTTGTTTCATAATTAAACAGAAGAGGTCAAATGCTATGAAATTGCCAGTAGCCCTGGACTACAGGAGGCTGAGCCTGTCTGGGTGAGCACAAGAATGACAGCCCACTCCAGCTGGCTCCACAGCTCATGGCTGACCTATAGCTTGTGTTTAGAAAACCCGTATCACATCAGCCCATTCCTGCTAAGTGTTATGTACCATGGGCCCAGCTCCATGCTAGGTACTGCAGGATAGACAGAGGCAGCCCTTGCTTGCCTTCAGAGACCCTGGCATGCACAGACCCCTCTCCTGCCCCCAGTTTCAGCCAAAATAGGTATCTTCTAATGAAAGCCCAAGCCCACAAAGATTTAGGAACTTTCTTCTATGACTATAGCGAACGAGTTGACCAGGTTTCCCTATGCTATTCCACTGGATTTCTCCAGCCCTGTCAAGAGGTCCTACAATCCAAAGGGCAGGAGGACAAGACTGGGGTTCTCTTTATGGCCTCACTACTGGGATTTGACCCTGGGGGAGGCAGGAGAGGATCAGCACAGATAAGCAGTGATTCAGGGACATAGGAGACTGTCCAAGCCAACATTCGTCCCTCATTCATGCTCCAGCTGCTGGTGCCACGACTAATCTGCATCCTGCAGGGAAGGCCACCACAGGGGAGGGGAAAATCAGGTTCCACAGATTTCTGTGGGGTTAGTGGATGCCACAAAGCTTGGACTTGGCTGTCTTTTTGCAGAGTGCTCTCAAGGCTGCCCAGCCCAAGCATCAGTATTGGGGCATCTCATGTCAAGGGCAGGAGTATGATGGTATGTGGCACCTTGTTCTCTTCCCAGATTTGTCTCAAAGTAGCAGCTATGCCCAGTGCTTTTCCAATTCCAGCTACCACACACTGGCATGCGGGGGGCCTGCCACCAGCCAGGCCAGCACTCTGGACAGGAACAGCCCCACTAAGGTACCGGGTCCCTGATTCCCCAGCCCCTATCCACTCTCCTCCCATTCAGCTCTCACTTCTGCCCAGGAAGGAGCTGTACACTCCACTTAGAGGGTCCATGTGGCACCAACTACCAAAACATTAAATGCAGCCCTGTGGTCCATGGGACATGTAAACACTCTGTAAAGCATGTAGCAGGGTGCCAACAGGTTACATGAAGCTAGCAAGCACCATGTAACCAATAATATCACATGTAACCAACCCATAGCATTCAATATAACATCTACCCCCACACCCTGTGTGTAACCAACTGGTACCAAGTCAGGTGATCAGATAATTATGGGTAGCCTTCTTGCCCCACATGACCATGTATCCCATGTAGCTACTTTTGTCACATGTTAACACCTGTAACCAATACACTACACTGCCAATCACTGTAGTACATTACCAACACCATGTGTACAACCAGCACGTTATAGAGCAACCACTGTTACTCTGGTAGCCACCTGATGTCCTTATACCTAGACATTACCACATGTCATCAGTATACACAACCATTTGTTGCAATCAGAACCAACAAAAGGGACGTGGAATCCAAATGTCAGTCATAGCCAATGTTCTCACTCCAGGTCTTCCCTCTCAGCTCCCAGCATAGCCCTGGGCTGGTGGCAAGATGTCCTCTTACAGGCCTTTGGGCAAGGATGTCTCAGAACACACATGCAAGTGAGCCCCCTTGGTGTGCTAGGACCCCTACTGCACAGAGTGGGAGGTTCAGAAATAAGGAACAGCCTCAAGGACTGTTCTGATGGGCTCATACTGCACACATCTGACACTCACCTAAACATATACACACACTCAATAGCAAGATCAGCCTCCTGGCTTCCTATAACACTCATTCTGGGAACATGGACAGGAACAGTTTTCATACTCCAGGTCTCTGGCCTAGAGCTCCAGGACACCTTTCTCCCTGTCTGCCCCACAGAAAATGTTCATCAGCCCACAGGCTGTGCCTACTGCCACAGAACTGGCAATATAGCCTGAACCTGCAGGGAAGGCCACCACAGGGGAGGGGAAAATCAGGTACAGCCCCAAGGGCAACAACCATCAAGCCAGCACCCCACGGCCACTCTCTTCAGGAACACTCAGCTCCAGATTTCCTGCGAAATAGGAATGCTGCATTCAGGATGCCTCAAGGCCCATATGCAAGGTCTATGGCCATTAGCCTCATACACAGTCCTGTAGCTTAAAGCCCCCTTCCAGTGCATCTTCTCAGCTCAGACCCCATTCCTAGCTTCAGCATTATTAGGCTTAACTGAATTGTTGGAAGCTGAGGGAAGGGGATGCAGACATTCCCAGAAGGAGACCCTTGATTAACTGCTTTTCAAGGCTGAAGCAGATTAAAGGCGAAGGATGCCAGGGATGAAAGGCAAAGTCCCCGTCATTCTTGGTCTCATTCTAATAGGAAATTCAGTAAGGGGCTGGAGTTATGCCGAGTATCCCACCTGGCGACTCTCTGGCTCACCTCACGCCAGTGGCCCACAGTGGTTCTGTGTGGTCGAGGACAGCTCAGCCTGGCAGATACTCGGGGCACATGTAGCAAAGGCAGGCAGTTGTGATGACAAAGAAAGGATATGGGTCTGGTAGGTGCGACATGAGTTGACCCGCCTCTGCCACTGACTCCTTGTATAACCAAAAGCAAGGCCAACAAGCAGGACTCAGATTCCCATCTGGGAAATGAGGACCATCATCCTTACCTCATACAGCTGTGAGAATGCAAGAAGAGGGAAGATTATAATATCAGTACGTCCTATCTGAAGCTTTCCCTTGGTCATATGAAAGGGAGAGTCATATTCAGGTCAGGTGGCAGAGTGACAGTGATATTGTAGGCAGCCTCAGCCCCTCCCTCTGTGCATGGCCTTGTGTAGCACCTCAGACACTGCCAGAGCCCCCTCTCCTATAGCTCAGCCCCACCCAAGTGACCTATTTCCCCTGTTGGGGCCAGCTTGGCTCAGGCCAGTTCTTGGCTCTTGGGATGATCTGCCCTTCGCCCCACCCCCTTTTACCCCAAGGGCCTGGGAACCCTACAAGTTCAGCCAGACAGATCAGGGTATGTTCTGTTCCCTCTGGCCTCAGCTGTACCGTGGTGGCCAGTCATGGAACACCTAGCTCTCCTTTTCCTTCAACAATCTAGGCCATGGTAGGTCAGGATCACCACAGGGGTGGGTGCACAAGACTGGGCAAAATGAAGGCTCGGCAGGGGCAACTCTGGAGCACTAGGTATTAACTGGCTCTCCTACTCTCCAAACAGCTCAGTAACAAGTCCCTTGACAGAGACACAGCAGGCTGGACCCCCTACAGCTATGTGAACGTGTTAGGTCAGTAGTGGTCCCCTGCACCCGGTTCTCCTCCTCTACACTGAGGTGTGTGTGGGGCGGGGGGCGGGGGAGGGCTATCCTAGCTCTGAGAGAGAGGGTTAGTAGACAAATCCTGAGCACAATTTCCCCCAGAAGAAAGGTTATGGGGAGGAAACCCAGGTCCCTATTTCAGCTCTTATAAACAAACAAAGCTTAGAACCTTCTTCGTTCCTATACTAGGGGAAGAGGGAGAGAGTGGCTATGACCCAAGGACCAGGGAGACAGCTAGGGCCCCAGATGTGGGGATTCCAGATGGAGGCAAAAGATGTAGTCACCATCTGGAAAAGGAACCCCTGCCTGGCACAGTTCCTACTTAAGTATCCCTTTCAAGGGTTTCTTCCCTCAGCCCACTGCTCTGGTAGACACCAATTCCTATTGGAGGGGTAGGGGAGGAAGCGTGGGCAGGGATTGAGAGGAAGCAAGGCTGATAGCCTGAGCTCTAGCAAATCTCCCTGGCCCTGCTGGCCCAAGCCCCTTTAGATGGTACATGACAAAGCCCTAATTCCTTCCAGCATGTCCTACCCTGTCCCTCACCCCCCACCTTTCCTCACTCCTACCATACCAGGCCCTGGGAATAATGACTCCTCCCTGTCATTCCTCACTAGACTCCCATTTCCAGATCAGTGCCCTGGAGGCCAGGTACCCGCCCGAGGACTTCTACATTGAACTTAGACACCTCAGCCGCCCCGTTGAGCCACACTCACCAGGTTAGACCCCCAGCTCTACCCTCTGTCTCTGGGCCCATAGGCTTTCATACTAGTCTAGACCCAGCACCTGCCCTGACTCCCCATTCCTGCCCCTTGTTTGACTCACCCCCATTGCTTCCAAAACTCTCTGTTGAGCCCCACTTCCTCCTGACATTAGTCACAGCCCAGTCCCCTAACAAATGAAACCTGTTTGGATCCCTCATCATCCCTTTTGTTCCCATCATGGTCTATGGATGTGGACAAATTATGACTAGTATTAGGTGAAAGGGCCACAAAGAAGTTGCATTCCCTGCAATACAATCCAAAACCACTGAGAAATAACCTGTGAACGGCAACACCTTTGGGATTCTCTGGGAGTGGATGATAAAGAGTTCTCTCTCTGGCCAAAAAGCCCAAATGTCACCCAGAGAGAGACCCTAGACTCACCCATGGCCCAGGCCAAATTCTCCTCGATCCTAGGGTAGGGGTGTCAAGCAGAGATCTGCAGAGGTTGAGGCAGAATGTGTCAACCAAAATCCTCTGTGCTCATGTATTAAATTCAAACTTGGTGTCCTCGGCAAGTTACAAGAAAGACTTGGGAAGTCAGCCCTGCAATGGGAGTATGTGTGTAGGAGTTACAGAAGGAGGTACTATAGGGATGAGTGCTATGAATGAACAGAGCATGTGGCCTCCCTAAAAGTAGCCCGTTTAGGGCAGGACCTTAGCACACTGGACAACCTGGGCCTGAGCTCAGGCTCTAGCTGGTTTCTAGAGCTCAAGGGAAATGCAGCTCTAACAACCCCTGCAGGTCCCTAGGTCAAATAACACTAACAAGAGTGAAGATTCTACATTTATCTGCTGGTTGAGTAGGCATGGGCTGCAAAGATCCTGAGCCTGTGCCCAGGAGACTGTGCTCTTGCCTATGGAGTCCCTGGGCAGTATGCAGGGGATTCAATAACCCCAGCAAATAACCACCCCTCAATCCCCCACACCCCCTGTATCTCTTTCCACATGGGAGTATCCTCTGAGCTCACTCTTGAACCAGTATAGCCAGAGCTACCACAGTAATTTTTTGACTTATGCTCAGGCAGGCCAATGGGAGACAATACTTAGGGAGATCTGGGCTCTAGTTGCAACTCAAGTTCTCGCTTGTTAGTGTGATCTCAGGCAAATCACTGCCCCCCACTGGGCCTGTTTCCTTTTCTATGAAAAGGGGAAAAGTTAACAGCATAGCCTCCCTCTCTCAGAGAAGGCAAAGGAAGCCCTTGTCTGGTATAAAGTACTGAACTGATGCCAGGAATAGACTGTTACAGTCATGTTTCTGAAGGGCACAGGTACCTACCTATAGGTCCTTTAGAAGAATAGCAAATGAGAAAAATTTGGACCTAGTTCTGCCCTATCACTCAGTAATAGGTGAGAGGCAGGCAGATAGGAGTAGACTCCTATAAATTCAATTTGAGAACTCTACGTGGGAAGGTATGGGGAGGTATCTAAACAGCAGTGGGCTGGTCTTCAGTGTCAGAAACTGATAAGTGGAGCCAAACTGTATTTTAGTAAGCACTTGCTGCATGCCTCGCCTGGTATTGTGTCCTCAGTTTAAAAAAAAAAAAAAGGTCTTGACTGAGCCAGTATCATTACTGTCCCAACCTAAAAATGCCAGACAATGTCTTTTCTAGAATCAACAGCAGCAAAGAACCTGAGCTTGGTCCCTGAGGCTGTATGTCTTGCCTATGACTGAAGCTCAGGACTATGTACTGTGGGAGCCTAGGATAAACTGTGACAGCCAAAATAGAGAAAAATCCTTAGGACTGAAAAACACTGGTAATACTTTTCAAAGATAGCTCTCAATTAGGTGCAAATGGTCCACTGAAAACAATGGGTAACTAAAAACTGACTGGATGGGAATGACTGCACATCCTATAAAGATGAATCAAGAATGTCAGCCACTTGCCCACCTCCCTCTCTGGCTCCCTCCAGTCAAGTTTCAGATCCAGGAGAGGCAGGACCAGAAGTGAGAGGTAAGAAACAGTCTTCAACACTATCCTAAAATCCAATCTAAATTGGATTTGGAATGTCATGCACCCTTTCCCTGAGCTAAGACTGGTTCTGATTCATATCCTATACTTTCACAGCCTGGAACTTCGCTTTTAGTGACTGCAGGTGGCATCAAAATTGCCTTTGATCATCTGGAATACATTCCCCTCAGAATGAAGGTTAAAGAGGAAGAATGCTGAATATGCCAGGGGGCGCTGTTGTTCACATTAATACTTAGGAGCCTTTTAAGAATTCCTGTATGGTCAAAATGGTTTTGAGTAGATTAAACTCGGAATAATTTTCTAGCACTATAAAACTATTTTCTGGGTAGGGGAGAAAGAAAGAAAAAAGGAAGAAAAAAGAAAAAAAGAAGCCAACAACACATGCGATCTAAATAAAGCTCACCCTCTTATTTTTCTTATACTATTTTTCTGCAGGTGCTTGTGGAATGGATAGACGTCAAAACACATACATTATGGACAAAGGCTTCAAAGGTAGAGTATCCAATCCTGACGTCCCATTAGAAGGGCTTAGGAAGATAAAGAGTACAGATCTGAAATGGCCAGGAATTCTACCAGAGAAAAACTGTGCATCTGTTCCCCTACCCCCCACAAAAGTTAAAAGACCTCAAGACCTGGGGCTGCTGGGTAGCTTTGCCCAGGAAGAACAACTATAATGAATTCACCTTTCAATTTCAGTTGCACCTGCTTAGCAAATGCTGTGGGTTTTATATAGGTGCCAACTAAATGTCTTTGGAAATGGAGAATGTCATTATCCAACCAATTAGTACGAGTTAAATTGATTTAAAAATCTGAAATAAAGTCAATCTACCTGCCCCAGAGGCCTCCTGTCATTGCACTGTTAAGGAACGCCACCCTGCACCTGCTGGCTTTTTGGGGCACAAGGAATGAAAATGATACCCTAATAGATCTCTCCCTCAAGAGATCTCTACCCCTAAGAACAGGGAAGCCAGGACCAATCCCAACACATGGAAACTGCAAGTCAGATCATTCTTCTAGGAAATCTACGGGTGAAGCCATGATGAAAGGTCAGGTCCTGCCCCTGGGCTTAGGCCCCAGGTTTAAATGACAGAGTATGTGAAATAGGCAGCTTTGGAACTATGTTACTTATTATTGTCACTTATTAACTGTGACCTTAGAGCTCTCTAAGGCCCAGTTTCCTCATCTGCAAGGTTGGGATAATTATGCCTATCTTATTGCCTAAGAAGGCTGTCATAAGCATTCAATAAAATCACAGATGGGAAGTGTTTTTGCATATCATAAAGACTGTACCTCGTCTCCGGCCATGCCACCTTGAACAAGCCCGATCCTATCCAATCTCAGAAGCTAAGCAGGGTCAGGCTTGGTTAGTACTTGGATGGGAGACCACCTAGGAAGACCAGGTGCTGTAGGCATAAGAAATAAGGGATTGTAAGATGACAAGGTCCTTGCAATCTGTGAGGTCAACCAAAGGTTGCCTAGCCTAAAAAAAAACAAAAAAAAAACAAAAAAAAAAACGATTGTACCAATGCAATAAGGCTATCCTTTTGTCTCTGCGGTCCATTTAAGAGTCTTCACCAAACTAAGAGATGACTGACAGCAGAGGTCCCAATTGATTTCCTAAACCTAGCTGTGTGCCAGAACCACCTGGAAAGCTTGCTGAAAAATACAGATGTTCACGTCCCATTACCGCAAGATTCTGATGCAGATCTAGAGTGGGGCCATAGAATCTGCATTTGCAGAGTACCTCAGGGTATCGTTATATACAGCATATCACCCAACTAACACTTAGAAACCACTGGTCTAGACTGACCCAGATTTTTCCTGGATTACTGCTCTGATCTTTCAGACACAACCCTAGACACATCCAAGACACAACCGTTTCCTAACCAAGGAGAGCTAGTTGTCCACAGCCCTTTAATGGGGTGGCTATTAGAAATGGGGTGGACTAGGGGTGGGTAGCAGTGTTAAGAATTGTGTTCTGAGCAAGAGAACAAGGGCAAGTCTCTATCAGCACACTGGGATGTGTACCACTCAAGAGAATGACTTGAGACAAGAGGTCACCCTAGGCTTCTAGCCAGCCAAAGGACATTATTCCCTTGGGAACATCATTCTGACAAGTTTCTGAGCTTTGACTTAAACCATCCAAATGAAGGCAACCACCATTAGAGTAGGTAAGGCTAAATACAGAAAAGACAGTTCTACTCTTTAGCACTGACTTGGGACCTCAGTTTCTTTCTCAAAAGAGACATGGAGATTGGGCCGAAATATTAAGAGAAATATTCCAGCTGAAAATATGCATGACTCAATTGTAAATAAGCTCACACAGACCTAGACATCTCAATAAATGAGCATACAATTTTCCTATGCACTTCGTGGTCCTGCACATTGTGATTAGAGTAGCTACTTTCAGACTCACAACCATAAATGTAAGGAGAGCGTTGTCTCTACCTTAGTGTCATTCATTCCTCTTTTGTGGAATCATACATTTGAGCTTTTTTGAATGCAGATTTTGTTTCATGACTCTGGCTACAATCATTCTTTAATGATTCACAGTCAGAAAAGAAGGCTGTATAGGCAAATGTACCAACAAGTGTTGGGAACAAACACATCAGAACAAGAGAATTCAAAAAGAGGGAAAATGGAATGTCACATTTCAAAACTTTACAGAAGTACTTATCAAAGACATGGAATAAACTCTGATAACCAGCTGAACTCCCAAATAAACACTTAAAAAACTAGTTTGTACAAGGAATGAAATTATTTCCTAAAATTACTGGGCCAATCAGAACCACTAAGAGTGGAGATTCTAAGTGTTCTCTGAACTCAATAGGAAAGAGCCCTGGTCTGGGAGTTAAAAGATTTGGGTTCTAGTCCTGGTCTTCTTGCTGTGTGGTGCTAAGTCATGTTTTCTGGGGTCCAGATTTCTTCCTTTACTAGGACAGGGTTGTACTAGTATCACTTGAAGCCCTTTCCAGCTTTGACATTCTCAAAGTCATTAAGTCGATGCTCCTTTTCAGCTGTTACTTACTGAAGACCTCTACTCACTGTCATCCCAGAGGTCATGTGAGACTACTCGCACTGCTGTGCTAAACTCATTTTACCTTTTAATCATTTGTCTCCCCTTCTCCCCCTCAGTACAATGATTCTGCAACAAATTGCCTAATGTTCAATTTCTTATCAGGCATTCCTAACTGCTGTAGAAGAAATTGTCCTCAATCCTCTCCATCACCTTTATGATCCTGAAATCCTGGATCCCACTGTTGCTTCCAGTCTCCCCATCTGTATGCTCCTTGGAAATGTAACCAAATCTCTTCTTGTAGTCGCCTTAGGTTCCAAGATAGTTAGGAGCCCATTGACAGTCTGAAAACTTTTTCAGCTAATGTGGTTCTCTTTTTGACCCTGAGATCTCCCCTTCTCCCCATATCTTTATCTCTCAATCAAGAGAAGGATGCTTAACTTAGGGCCCAGGAAAAGGCAATGTGGCCTTCTAATAGCAGTACTCAGCTAAGAAGTAAGCAATGGTCAGTGCCTAGGTTTTCCCCAACAGTGAAATATTGGCCTTAACTAGATGTTAGTGTGAACCCAAAAGCCTGGGTAAGTTCAGATCCCACACATGAGGTGGCCTTAGAGTCACTTCCCACTCTGGATTTGCTGCTTCCTTTTATAAAATGAAGATGTTTACATTAGCTCATTTCAGAGGTCCCTTCTGATAGTATATGGCTGTCATTTTGGGGAGATAGGAACTAGTTGAGAGCAAATGCCCAGGGCATTATAGGGCTAACTAACCCTTTAGCATTAATGCTAATTACAGGCCAAGGAGGAATGACTCCCCAGAGCTTAGGTAGCCTTGGTTGATGCTTCCCCTTTCCTTGCACAATGCCTCAGTGCAGGGACTGGCATGGGGGTAGGGTGGAGCTCTAAAAGAATGAGGAAGTATCTTAGAGCAGCTGGTAATTCTTCACCCTTACCCTGCCCCCCTCCCACTTCTCCCTCCTTCTAGGCAAGCAGGTAGATGACTAAGCTGGAGAAAAGAGTAGCTTCCTGAAGTAGTTTTCCCACCTGCCTACTCCTTCCCCAACTTGCAGTTCTAAGAAATAAGTCCAGGTTATTCCATAATTCAGCTCTCTCCCCCCAACACTTCAACACTCCTCCATTCTTTGTGTTTACCACTGGCTCCTTTGCAGATGATACAGCTCCCTGAGACTAATACTCTCCCCCACAATCCCAACTTCTCTTTTATCCATTTAGGTGCATTCCCTGCGGCAGAACAAAAAAAAAAATCCCCCAAACTTAGAAGTACCACTGACTTTTCTGATGGAAATAAGAAGAAAGAAACTATTGGCTGGCTGAGGCTCTTTTAGACATTGAGTTAAAGTTAAGGCTCTCCCTCTGCCATAACTGAATCAATTGGTCATGGAATATCCACAAAAAGCTTAGAGTTTCCTCCTTTCTCAGCAGGGTGTAGCCTCAGATAAAAGGTGTTCCTAATTGAAGGTAAGGTAAAGCTGCTATAGTTTACACTTAGAGATGGGGAAGAGCACAGGTAACAAGACGTGAGGGAAAAATACTGTAATTGGGTATCAGAAGACAGGGGTTGAGTCTTAACTACTTACTAACATTAAGCAAACTTTATGAGCTTCAGTTTCCTCATTTCTAAAGTATTAATACTAGTCCTTCCTGCCCAGCCTCCTTCGGAGACGTAACAACTTTCAAATAACCTAACCAGAAAGACTAGCTATATGTGCCACACAAAGTGAGCTATCACTATTCCTTAAGTTTTAGAAAATATACAACTGGGGCAGCTGCCAAAGTAAAAGAATGTAGCTGGGAGGAGAGGAGGTGAAAGTGTTAGGACTTCTCAGGAGATAACCCTTCTTCCGGGCCTCAGCTTTACAACAAGCAGCTGAGTCATATTACTCCCTGGCTACTTAGTTCAGAACACCCAAAGTGGAACCAACAAGCCATTGCTACTAAGGTTCCTGGACTTATCCCCACTCTTGTGTTCGAATAAATAAAGTACTTACTAGAGGCAAATCTACCTGGCTCTGGGCAGGCTGTGGCCCAAGACTTGCAACCACCTTTCACCCCATGCGAGCCTCACCAGCAACTGGGCTGATCCAGCCTCCCTTTAGTCTTTGCTGGGGCTGCCTGGGACTGCTCATTGTGTAGCAAGAATATTATCTCCTCTCCAGGGTTCTCTGTTAGAAAGAGGCCACAATCTAAGAGGGGACCAAGCCAACATCTCGTTCCACTGTGGAATAAATTGTGGTGGAAAAGTGTTCTGGTCCTGGTTCTAGAGCTTGTTTTACTACTGATAAGCAGTGTGGCCCTGGGGAAGTCACTTATCCACTTTAAGCATCTATTTCCTAAGCAATAAAGGGAAGAGGGAATAATATTATTGCTCTACCTACACTGGAGGGTGCTATGATTGGAAGGAACTAATGAATCAAAGTACTTTTGTATAAGATTTGAAGAAATTTTACCTGCTGAAACAGACATCGATGACTTGACACTAATAGAAAAGTAAATTCCCTCCCAACCAGTCACCTGTTAGAGAAGAAAAGACTACTCATAACACATATACACCTCAACGACTTTAGCCACATGGAGTGTTCTGTTCTGCTCTCACTGGACCAAAGTACATCTAGTCACCCTTTGAGTTATCACTTTCACTTTACATTTCCATTAATCTCAAGTTGGAAGCAGAAAGAATAAATTTGTAGTGGTTCTAGTGAAAGATCATCCAAGAATATCACCATCTGCTACCACTCGTAGAAATTTAGAGCTGAGAGCCGACTTAAATCACTCTTGACTATCAAGTCCCTGCAACTCAAGTGCTTGTTTCTAGACCCCCTGGCGGGCACAGCCTCACAAACAGATGAGGGCCAGAGCTGCTAGATTACAGAGTAAGAGTAATAAAGTCCTGACTCACTTGGGGCAATCTACAGGAGGCAGTGATCTTCTCCAAAAGGGGAATGATGTAGAGTTTGAAGGGAGGGCTATCCTTTCAGTCACTGGTGATTCTCAGTCACAAGAGGACTTTCTCCAACGGAGCTACAAGTTACCTGGCTTCCTATTTTTAGAAACTAACTTGCATCTTTTTGTATCCTAACATACCCTGAAAGTTTTGGGGATGATGCATGCCTGAGAGGTGGCAGGAGAGGAAGGTGAGTTCTCCTAGTATCAGAAAAGTTACTACTAAAAAAGATTGTGTTTAACATTCATGAGAACTGAGATAAATGACCCAAGAGGATACACTGCAGGCTTGCTAAAAAACAGAATTTTCTGAAGGCTAGCTTGAGACCCAGGTGCTTCTGACAGCTGTTACGCTTCTGTCTGTCACCACCTCTGATCTCAAACTTCCCAAGAGCAGGGATGCTGCTAGTTTGTTGTTGTAAAGTTGCCAAATCGCTTACACCTGTGCCAACCTGCCCCTCCCCCAACCTCTTCTTCTGAACTTAAGCTTCTTAGTCATCGAAAAGAATTTAGAAGGATGATATCACAGAAAACACACAGGCCAGGGAGTTCCAAGGTATGGATTAAAGTCTTAGCACTGCTATACTGAACTGTGTGACCTTAACCACCATCTCTCTGGGCCTTCATCCTATAAAATGCAAACTATCAACTATCCTTTCAGGATTTCATAAAAATTAAATTGCTATAAAAGCCATTATAAATATCTTGAAATAGTCTTTCTGGTGCTATACCTGACACTAAAAACAAAAATGTTCCTAGCCTTCCAAAAACAAATTTCTTTAGAAAAAGAACTCTGCCTACCCATTAAAGTACTCTACATTACTTAAGAAGTAAATCTTGAACTATCACAGGCTTTTACAGCTCCAGGATCCTGTAAGCACATGAATTTAACTGCAGTCTGCTTCTGGTACTTAAAGTAAGTCTTATGTCCTTTCTTGTCCTAAGAAATTTCTCTTGCCTTGCAGATTACATGAAAGAATCCGTGTGCAGTTCTAGCACTTGTTCCCTGAATAGCAGTGAAAACCCTTACGCCACAATTAAGGACCCACCCATCCTCACCTGCAAGCTTCCAGAAAGCAGCTATGTAGAAATGAAGTCACCTGTGCACAGGGGGTCTCCGTACACAGATGTGCCATCCTTATCGACATCTAATAAAAATATATATGAAGTTGGTAGGTGTCTCAAATAAGTAACTTAGTAAAATCAGAGCAAGTAAAAACAATCCCTTTCTCCACTCACCCTGTCTTGAAAACACACCTTTTATTCCTTTTTAAGGAATCGAGATGAACTTTCTTCCCCAGGACTGCCCTCTTCCCTCAAGCAGGAAATCAAATTCTTGTGCCAACTCTGCTTTAAAAAAAAAAACACACCAGGAACTAGTATGAAGCAGAAATACTGGGCATGGGTACACACACACTTCAATTGATACAAATCCTAGTTTAAAAAAAACAATCAATCAATCAACAGACATTAACTTTCTAAACTGCCTTCTCCTACTTTCTCCCAGTTTGTCCCTGGGCTCACTGATAAGACCCCTACACCTCTGGGATATTCTAAATCTCTTGGCTTGACCAGAGCTTGGGATTCTCACAGCACACTCCACTTTTCATCTCTCGAACATGTCTCAGTCCTAACCCTCACGTATTTATCACAGATTTATAAATCCCTGGCTTCTTTCCCCACCCAGTTAAATAGAATTCTCTTTCCCGCAACGAGGCAACCAAAGCTAATCTGTTCTCTGAACTCATTTTTCACTATATTCCTTAGAGCCCACAGTCAGTGTGGTCCAAGAAGGTTGCGGTCATAACTCCAGCTATATCCAGAATCCATACGACCTACCTAGGAACAGCCATATTCCTGGTCATTATGACCTCCTCCCAGTAAGACAGAGCCCTGCCAATGGGCCCTCCCAGGACAAGCAGTCTTAGGAGGGATAAGCTTCTCTCTTGCAATGTGCTCTGCTGAATATTCTGACTCTGAAAGAAGACAATCCCTTGACTTGAAATAATGGTACAGACTGACTCCAGCTGCGTGTTAGTTATTACTTTCACCTGGAACTAAAGAAGAGCTTCCAAATGAGACTGGGGTAATTGTTCAAAAGGTCTGTTCACAAAGGCAAATCCTATCACCCATCCACCCCTAATCCCATATGCCCTGGATGATACAGTCTTTTAAAACATTTAGGATACAGCTACTTATCAACATGAACTAAATATAGCTAAATATATTTATTTATATATTTAATTATCTGAAACATAATGCTTAGAAAGCATGTAGAATAGGTTTTACAAACCTTCCTAAGAGGGAAATGGGGACTGGGGAGGGAGGAGGATTACTTTAAAACACCTGAAATGTATATGTACTTTTGGTTGCTGTAACCATCAACATCTGTTTGATTACCTAAGATAATTAATGCATAGACACAAACTGCTAATATTGTTCATCGAGTACCTGTACACATATGTCTGGTCCATCAAATTACAACAACCAAGATTACAGAGTTTTACTATATAGTCTAATGCTGACAACTTCAATTTTTTTAAAAATAAGACTTTAATAAATACAAATTACTTTTGCCTTTTCTGCCCCTGCTGGTAGTAGGAGGGGAAGAAAAGTTTCCAAAGTGCAGCAGCCTTTCAGTCTACAACAGCATTTCTAGGCCAGCTTTACCCAATCTTGCCAATTCGAAGTTCCAGAACACTGCAAGTCGGTCCTGGCCTTGTCATATCTCATTAGTGTACCTAATACCTGAGTCATTCCATGGGACAGAAGATTCTGAGATGCTGCTTTAAGCAAGCAAGCAGTCAGACTGTTAAGAATTAAGTGTCTCTAAAAACGGCCATTTGGCCTCCCAAATTTATTTGGCTGGCATTTCTTGACTTAGAATATTTGCTTTCAAGCATCTTTTTTTTTTTTTCATAAATCTTGAGCTTGATATAATATGGAACCTAAAAGTGTAGATAAAATTAGATAAAAGTCGACATAGCAAGTTTAAATTAATTAAAGTACATTATACTTTTTGATGGAACTAAATTGAAATGATGAAAGAATGGACTGTAATTGGCTGCTGTAACATGATGTAAAAACCTTATAGTAAACAGCACATAAGGATATGAAGTGCTTGTACCTCCTACATTAAAAACACCACCTACTGAGATAACCAAAACTGAATTGCAATGAGCTAATGCTCCAGATCCCACTATTCAGTTGTGTCTATGCCTTCCAATACTAATGAACACAGGTAAACTCAGGCTCACATGAGTCAAAGATGGAGCCAACTCCCGAGCCTGAAAGAGGACCTTCTCACAAGAATTAAAGACCAAAAGGGCAAACTGAGGAAACTACTGGCCACCTACACACCGCTCCATTCTGTTAACAGTCCAACCAGTAAAAATACTTGCAAAAAAGTGTATAGAAGAGGAACTAAATGACTACAAAGCTGGAATAGCTGCTACAGGAATGTGGGAGTTCTGAAGCCCTTGATACAAATTGGAAGTGTGCCATGGAACCCATTATTTTGAGCAATAAACAGCAAAAGCAAGAAAAAAAAATGAGTAAACCCCCTCATCCCCACTTCACTCAAGGCTTAAGCAAATGTTACTGTTAGGGAAAAAATATCTAATACTTACACGAATGCTGCATGTGTGCATGGGAGCAAGTGATCAGCAATAGCAAATTTACTTTCCAAAAAAAGCCTTATTAAAATATAAATACTAGAAAATTACTTTGTAGACCCAAGTAAATATTTCTCATACATATGGAGAAAGAAATAAAGATAAGAGACTTACCTCAGTACTTCAGGGCAGCAAGTGCTCAATTATCTTTGTGAACCAAGGATCAAGAATCATGGCGAAGTCACATCAGCAAGGAGAAACTTCATCTCACTCCCAGGTTTTATCTTCTCCCCTTACCCTGCATGTACAGAAATGGCTGCCTGGCGAACTGCAAACAAGCAGCATTACTCAAGTTTCAAGTTTCACCTCTTTTTTTCCGACTATCTTCTGGGCAAATTGAACAAGAGGTGGCATGGTAGAATTGCTAAAGCACTGGGTCAAGAGATCGAGTGTTGCTTGCCCTATCTGGGCTTTTTCGCCTCCATGTGTAAAAAAAAAAGGGGGGGGGAGCACAGAGGGGTGAGGGAACACTAACAACCTTTTAGCTCTAGCATTTTGATTTTTAAAGAAATGTATCACAAATCAAATCAGACAACACAGGAAAAGGGAAAGACAGAGGGTGTGATTAATCTCTGGTGACAACAGCTGTCTTCACATATCTAAGAGTTACTGGTAAACGACAATTCAATCTTACAGAGCAACTGTTAGGAACTTGTCTACACTGTTGCAAATACATAGGGTCAGGGTCAACCTAAACATGGGCATTGTGCAGTTTATTGGTAACTTGGAAAGATCTGCTCAATTATTTTACAGAAACTAGGTTTTCACTCCAAGTGATGTGCATATAATGCGAATGAATAAAGAAAATAATTATTGTACAGTACCATAAATGAGATTATAAAATGGCAATACTTTTTTAAACAATCCAGATTTGTAATATATTTATTCACTGTGCAGAAGGATCATACCTTGTACAAAATAAAATTAATTTCTCAAACTAATTTATAGGAGTGCCTACTATTGTGCTGCAAACCAAAAATGTATCTATAATTTACACCTTAGGTGTAAGGGTAGAACTATTCTATGTTTTGTGTGGTCACTTTAGACAGCCAGAGAAGTGAAACTTATCCCAACAGATGCTTAAAGTTAAAAAGTTCTATCAAATTTATAACAAGAGTATCTTCCTTTAAAGTAATGAATGGGAGCAACATATTCTTAATTCCATGTCCAAAAATTATTGAAAAAATCTCATTAACATCAGTATACTTAGAGAATTTTCCAGCTTTCACAAAGATTTGGAAAGACAACTATTACAGCTTGTGCTCAGCTCCAGAGACATAAAGGTAATTCTATGGAATGAAATAGAGGCAAGTATATGGGCCACCTACTATACATAAGTGCAATGAATAGTTTTCCACTAGTAGAAGTAGTCACCCAGTACGGCAGTAATCAAGCAGTACTCTGAGTGAGTCTGTTTTAGGACCTTTTACAATATAACCTTGTGACCTAACTAGTAAAGCAGCAGCAGAATTGTTATAAAATACAGATGCTAAAAAATATCTTATTGAATGCATTCAATGGTATAAGCTTGAAATTTCTCCTTCGTACTTTCAAAGGCTTGTACATAATCCTCATACTTAAGTCAAATTAAAACCTTTCAATTTGTCAGTTCTCAAAGTTTAGTGGATAATCAAAAGCTATTCCCATTTAATAAAATGGTTAAACAAGAATACATTTTTGCTAGTTAGAGATTATTAAGACTCATTCAGAAAAGATCCTCTACTAACAATCTCAAGAGCTGGAGCTTGACATGGTGAAAGATAAAACACAATTAAGAGTTTTATAAGGCTAAAAAGCATATTTACTGAGAATAGTGTAAGATGATAACTTACAAAGGCTCAGAATACTACCCAATATCACAAATGAAAACCAAAGGCTGCAGGTTGTGTACACAGTACTGAATACTCAAGAATGACACATTCTATTAGTCATTCATCTAACCAGGAGAAAGACAGAAGAGGCCCATTTAATCAGTACAGGGCAAAAGAGAAGAGAAATCTTTCTTAGAAAGAATGGATGGATACTTAAGGATTCATTATACTATTATTTATAATTTTGTATATTTCTTAGTTATAATTTTTAATGAAAAAAATTTTAATCCGTAGGGTAATTCTCAGACTATAGCTCCTCAGGCTAAACTTGAATAAACTCTAGAGTTTGATGGTTCTTCTTTATCACTATGACATGGGGTTGTAGGGGGACAGATAGTAGGAATACAAATGTGAACAAAGCACATTCCCTGTCCTTGTGGATCTTACAATGTGGCAATTTCAAAAGGACAGGAATAAATGGAGGGCCCTGGTAATTAGTTGGAGTGCTGATTATACAGTTTCTTCCATGACTTGCAGAGCTAGAAAGACTCTGAACAGTGGTCCAATCCAAACACACAGAAGGCATCAGGCTCTGGTCTATAGCTACAGCTGTCATTTTCCCCTCATTCTAGCTTCTGCCTCCTAAGACATTGTCCAGCTCAGCAGATGAACCTCCACAGAGTCTTGGGTAAGAGAAAACATGGGGGCCTGAGATCTTACAAAGTACTGTTATTTAGGTATCCACTTAAATACAAACCAAAACTGAGGATCCTGACATCCTCCTCCAGAACTGGTTTCATACCAAAGATAGCCTACAGAAAGTGTTGCTTCCTGGAGATTCCCAGACCGTCCTGTTTCAGGCATGACCTCTTACAATATTCTTAGGCCCATATGATGAAATGCTTTGGCATAGAGGCTAGTAAAATAGTCAGGAACATTAAAGTTAAGAAACCATATCACTTCCCTAGAGAGATGAGAAAATGGTATGCTGAGAGACTGGAAGTTTTCAATAAGGGAATGGGTGCTAAAAGCAGTAATTTATTCATTGGGATGGAGATAATAAGATCTGAGATTTTGTATGTTAGGCAAAGTTCCACTGATTCAAACACAGAAAAGGAATCTTGTTGGCTACTAATTTTTACTACCATCACTAGTACTGGTAACAGAGTAGTCACAGCTAATATACATGACATCTATGCCAGGACCTACCATTCTATGCTTAATAATTTTAAATAATGGAATTCAAATGTTCAGACTACTAATAGATTACTATACTAACAGCCAAATAATGCCATTAATACCATGTGTGCACACAGAAACCTAAATACTTAGATTTAATCATTGGTTCTGTTGGACAGCTAGCTCTGTGGATTGATCTACCTTCTTGCAGATTCCTATTATAATAAAAAAAATTAAACACAAAATGTTTTTAAAAGTTCTCTCCCAGACATGAATATATTTTAAAGTATATATTAAAAGCCAGCAGAATTTTAACAGTTAAGAGTCAAAACACAAGCAGTTCTCAATTTACAGTTGACATAGCAGCTCATCAAGTGCTCCTCTCCCCTTTGCGCACATATGGTACTTTGATGCATATTGTTGAAATTGACAGTCATTTTGCAAATGTTCTGAAAGTATTCATCTTATTTAATGGAGTTAACATGGAAATGAGGGTAACATTCTAATTAAGTTATAAGACCAAAAACATCTTGCAAAGTGTACACTTGATTTTTACTTATCTATTAAATTTAGAGTTGGACTGTATAATTTGGCTCTAGTACCTGAAGAGAGAGTTCATTCACAGAAATACTGAATTAGAGCTGGGATGAACCCAGAAATGATTTAATACAGTCCCAGGTCCCCTCATTAACTGGAAGAAGGTAAGGCTCAAATAAAATGACTACAAGAACTGTGACTAGAATCCAAATCAGTCCACTGCTCTATTGTACCTAACACTTTCTACCTTTTAACTCAGAGAGTTTGCATATTTTCTGATATATGCCTAGTATAAAGGACCTTTCACATATTTTTTCTCTATCTTCCAATTCAATTTTCAGAGAAATAGATATATCAATTAAAATTATCAGAATAACGGTCTCCCTTACATAAATTACATTGACCATACATTTTGTATTACTTTATTGTTACCACCAGTCTCCTACAGTTTGGGGAAACACAACCATTCTTTAAAACTTGACAATGACAACTCTAGTTTTTTTGGTACATTGTATAGGTGAATGTAACAGGTTACCTGTAAAATCCCAGAATACTTCTATGGCACCAGCACAGCCCCAACCAGGAGTACAAAAGTTAGTCCTCTTCCTTTTAGCACTAGTCTGGCTGTTATGCTAACCCATTAAATGATGTGGTGGAAGAAGATCCTTTCACCGTCTTTGTTCACTTTTTTTTTTTTCACACAAGGAATGGATGTCATGTACAGTCTTTATATAAAATTCATATTTTGTTTTGAAATTTTCTGCAAGCTTATGATGTTTGTGAAAAATCAAATAACCAATTTCCATTTTTCTCCTCTGTTTAAAAAAAAAAATAGCTCAATAAATTGATACCTAACAGGTTTTGGGATGAGTTTTTAAATATCCACCCAGTCTTTGAATTATTACACTTCTGGTGTTGGCCAAAATTGTCTCAGTAGGAGTTTCATCTCTTTAAGATAGATGGAAGAGATGATCACAATAGCTCCACCACTGAGAGCATTTGTATTTTGTAAATATAAGTCACTAAAAACAAAAATCAAGATATTCATTTTCACAATAATGCAATAAATATGACTAGCTTTGACAGGCAATACAAACTCTTAAGAAGTCTAACGTTTCTGCAGAACCCTGGAGAACTTAAAATACCTCTTGCATAAGTAACCAGCTAGCATCCCTTCTTAGAATTTAGTATACTCAATACAGTGGCTAAATTAGAAAACTTACCTCACAACTACTATTAGAGAAAAATCACATATAGCACTTGAGAACATTTACATACAAGTTTAAACCAAGTCAAAATGGCTGACTTTTCAGGAGAATAGGTTAAAAAAAAAAAAAAATTTAAAGTTAAACTAACTGAAAAAAGCATGGTCAAGCAGCAAAATACTTCTATAAACTGCCTTGAGCCTCAAGTTGTTGTATTTTAAAACTTGAAGTTTCTTACTTGAGACAGTTTGTCTCCTGAGATCCTATTCAGAATGAAGACACTTGTTGAAATGCAATCAAAGCCATTTTCTAGTAGCGCTTCCAGTTTCTTGAAATGCTCCCAAGATCTAACCATGCCCAAGGCAACATTAAGTCTATACTTTGTAAAAATTCACTTTATTCATTTTCAATTCACTACCTAATTTCTCCACTTAAATGATTTTGTAAAAAATACTTATTACCAATTTTCAGTAAAATAAGTAGTGATGAATGTTCTTCCTGGGGGTCTGGTGACACTTATATATGAAAGTACTAAGATTAATTATTTCCCTTATATTTTTGGTTAATACTTTTCCCAAGAAAAACATAATTGAGCTACATGTCTAAAATCAAAGCTGAATTCACACAATGGTGCCTCCAATTCAATGTTTACTCTGTAATGTAAGGACTTATATGCTCTCATTCAACAGAATCAAATAGTCTACAGCTGCATCCAAAGCATGCAAAGGGAAAATGTAATCTGACAACATAAAGAATAATCCCCCTATAACTGTTTATTAGAATGTGAATATATTCAAAATCAAAAACTAAAAATAAAAGTTGTTACAGAGCATGCATAAAATACAAAGTAGCAATTTACAAATAGATAATAGTTCTTCATACCAATACACTAAATAAAATGACTACAGAAGGAAACCAAAATGACCTACCACAGCAATGCCTTCAGTGCACCCCACACGTCATTAGCATTGCTATAGAAGATTAGCTTTAAAACATAGTAATCTATGCAAGCCAACACACATATATATTTGGGGGATATTCTACCATCCTGAATAGTATCACTTCAGTTGACATAACTTTCAGAATACTGCAGAGTAAGTGCTTAATATTATCCACAAGAAATTAAAACTAAATATTAGTAAGCACATTTCTGAATGAGAAAAACTAGTTGCTCCACTGATTTCAATAATGTAGTGGAAGAAAACTATTTCAGGTCTGTATAAAGGTCTAAATGCATTCTATTTAAACTCAGGATACTATTTCATCTATTTCGTTTTAAGTACTAAAAGAATACATGCCATTAAGTGGTACCACTTGAGCAGATATTAAACTCTCACTTTATTCTTTTGACATACTGAAACCAGATATTTAATTGGACTATATTCCATAATATACTGCAAAACTCAAAAATCGGCATCATTAAAATAAGTATCCATGTCTGCTGGTGTATATGGTGATAAAACTAGGTTGCATTTCATTTAGTGGGAGGTTTTAAGACAAAATTAACACTTCACAATTTGATACTAAGAGCATTAAACCAGTTATTGCCTGAGCAATAAAATGCCACATAATCTACTGCTGGGAAATTAGATAAATTAAATGACTTATCATTAACTTGCACTGCCTGATCATTGCCAGAGGCAACTCAGATGGAACTCCACCAGTCTCTCTAGTTCCCAGACCACTAGGCAGCACTGTTTAACATATGGCCACATAACCATACCACAACTGAAACCATAACAGTCTCTGTGTTTATTAATATAATTCTTGTCCAGAAAAAAGTACCCCTATCTCGAATCAATTTTGAGGCTTACAAAAATCAAAAAACAAAATTTACTGAACTACATAATTCTATTAAGGCATTTTAGATATTCACTTCTAGAATAAGGGAAGAAAACTTTCAAGCTCTCAAAATCCTGCTATTTATAGGGCAATTCTTAGATTTACGGACATAACTGCACTGACAAAAGAGTGTATGAATTGTGAGCTGCTCCTTACACACTACTCTGTGGCAAAATGATAGCTTATTTCTAAAGTCTTCTTAGTTTGATTTGATAAAGACCAAGAGGTCTGAGCTTCAAGTGATCAAGTTCTATTATGTCCTACAGTGACAGGCTCCATGATGAAAGTAAACAATAACTGAGGAATTCAAACATTCAGTTTATTAAACTAAGGCTAATGAAGCCATAGCATGAAAAAAAGCTGCAGTCATTTGGGACGAGTGGATAATTTTATAAAGCTAAAATCAAAAGACTTAAGACATGGAAAATTCATAATATGAGGAAGTAATAAAACACAAAAGTGACCACAAGAATTACAAATATATTTAAATCTCAGACCTGGGAAATGGACTATACACAGCCTTCTAGGGGAGAAGAAAAACACCTTATATGTTCTGACAGCATTGCACCTTTGGCTTGTTTTCAGTGGTTGGTGGAACATGAATAGGAACCACATTGTTGCTTGGAGACATGTCATTTTCACGTCTGTCTGACATCTGCTTCTGGGAAACAATGCGGTATATCTCTGGGGGGAAAAACAAACAGCAATACTCAGTGTGAATAGACCCATCAATAGTGACATAAAAAATACATAGAGGTAGGAGATATATTTGCAGGAAAAACTTCAAGTAACTGCATAGAGAATGCATAAATTTAAAGTTTTATTTTCAAACAGCAACTATCAGAGTTAACCCATATTTTAACAACTTTTCTTAGGGTAAAAAGAGAAACAAAGGTTTTCCATTTCATAGGGAAAGACTGACCAGTCAATTAAATAAATCTTGGTTTAAAGAGATATCGTTTATGGGCTTATATGTAAATTAAACGATGAGAGTATTTTCATTCTACCCTTCCCAAGAAAACCTACATACACTGACACTATTACCACAGAAAAATAAAAATAAATCTGCGCTATCAGACACATTAGGTATTTTTCTTGGCTGTGTAGGGAAATGCACAAACTTCATAAACATGCCAAAATCCCAAAGGACTCTTAGAAAAAGAGGGAAAGATAATGTTTATCAGTGCCTCTTGAACTAAAGCTAAACAGTAATTAAGTACTTATTCAAAACAAGCAGCATAAGATTTTATATGACACTTATCAAAAGTAATAGTTTTGGTCCTAGGACCAAAACTTGTGTCTACCTTACTCATTGCTGTATCTCCAGCATTTAGTAGAGGTTTGATAAATAACTAACTGCATAAATAAATGTTATTAAATTCCTCTATAGCTCGTATCTTCGACATATTTTATTTGGTCTTATATTGCACTGCCTAAGAGTAGTTTCCTCTGACTGGACTGTAAACTCCTTATGAACAGAGATTGTATCATATTTATCCTTGTTCTTCTGGTGCTATCTCCCTCCCCCACCCCTAAAAATAACTTCGAAAGTAAGAGAATACTAAAAATGTGGCAAATTGACATGATATGCCTCCTAGTATGATGTCCTATGAAAAATATAATGTATTCCTATGAATGACATCTATGTATTCCTACCAAAACTGTTTAAAATGAATTTATCATAAGGAAGCAACTAGATAAATTCAGATTAAGAAATACTCTATAACAGGCCAAGACACTTCAAAAAGTTATTTCATACAACACATTTAAAAGATGGGATAAATGTTCTAAACCTGTACTGTCCAATACAGTAGCGACAAATTTAAATTAACTAAATAGAACAAAATCCAATTCCTCAGTCCACTAGCAATATTTCAAGTACTCAATAACAACCTGTGGCCAGTGGCTACTCTATTTGATATCGTACATATAAAACAATTCCATCAATGCAATGTGTGATTCTTGACTAGATCCGAGATTTAAAATGCAAAAACCAAATCTATAAAGGGCATTATTAGTATACATGGGGCAATTTGAATATGAACTGCACATTATACAACACAGTGTAAACATAAATTTTTTAGATGATATATGTATTATGTAGGAGAATGCCTTGTTCTTAGGAGAGAAAATACTCAAGTATTTAGTAGTAAAGTGCCACAATGTCTACGATTAATTTTCTAAAAATTGAGCAAAGTGGGAAAAAAGTCACATGTGGAAATAAACCAAATGTGACAAGTCGATTCCAGATGAAGGGTATTTCAATGTATTATTTCTGTAATATTTGAAAGATTTTTAAATATAAAGTTATGGGATAAAGAGAAAGTGGAATTATTTTTTCAAAATGCTCCAAGACATATCAGCCAACTGCAATATGATCAGCATTTGAATTTTAATTTAAACTGTAAAAAAAATTTGACATAGGAAATTTTAAGTTTGTATAATAAATGATAATAAGAAATTACTGCCAATTATTAAGTGTTTTTGTTGTTATGGGATTAAGTCTTAATCTTCTAGATATACATCATGAAGTGTTTACAGTGAAATGCTGTAATACCTGAGGTTTATTTCAAAATAATGGGGGAGGGAGTAAATGGAAGAAAGACAGGCCATGAACTGATGGATAGCTACATGGGAGTTCATGACACTATCCTACTTTTAGTATGTTGAAAATTTTCCATAACAAAAGAGAAAAAGAAATGTACTAATTGAATTAATACATTTTCTCCAAATTAAAAACTAATTTCTCTAAAGCTGAACAAGCTGTGCTAGTCCACTGAATACGTAAACTAACAAAAACAGTGATAGTGTACCTTTTCTTACGTCATTTTTTTGGGGGGGAAAGGGTGCTAAAATTTCTGTTTGAGAAGGCTGATAGTGGTTCAAAGCTGAAGAACTATCAAGAGGAAAAAAAAGATTACAATAAAGGTTATTAACTAGAATTTTTAAAAAAACGAACAAAAGATACGGAGTCTTACATTATTTTCATTGAAAAGATATGAGACTGGATTGTGTCAAGGGTAAAGAGAAAGACAGTCATTCAGTTAGGCTAGTGGGTAAGGAATAAAAATAATCATTGACTTACTGTGAAACTACGCCATTCATTCTTTATTCTTTGTTTTCTCTCTAATCCCAAACTGAATGGCTCTTCTTTTTCAAGTGCAAATGATTAAATGTGACCCCCTACAAATTTTAACGTCTCTACAAGTTGGTTTGAACATTAAGTTAGAAGCAAAACAAAAAATATTTTGCAGGTTCTTACATGAAAAGCAAATACTGATAGAGAGGAAAAGGCAGATAGATCTCAAAGAACATAGAAAGTTAAATAATTAAATTTAGAGATCTCATTACAAAGCAAGAAATTTGAGCAGTGTTGTATAACTGCCTACAAGTACTACATTCTGTTTTGGAGAAATGGATTATTGCTATACTTGCTCCAGTCACAAAAAGATGTCTGCTAATGAAAATGGTAACAAAACAATTTAAAAAAAGCAAAGTGTTGGGCAGAAAATTAGAAGAAAATCTTTCTTTCAGGTAGAATGGGCACTAAGAGGTTGTACAACTAACTTACTTAATGTCTCCTGTGGCTAGATGTGTCACTTAAAAAAAACTTTGATAAGAAAATAGAAAGCAGATACCTTTCTAGCTGGTATCTGACTGAAGGTTATTTAAGTTGGGGAAAGGAAACATGACTAGCAACTTGCTAAACCAGATGCAAATATTTTCATCTCTCAAGGGCATGTTCTCCTTGAAAACCAAATATGTATGATATACCAATTCCTGTGCAGCTCCTTTTCAAGATGTCCAAAGAATAGGTAAGGTTAAAAAGAAAAGGAATTCTGCTTTATTATTATTGTATCAGAATCTCTTATAGATCTAAATATAAAGTAAAACATTAACATAAGACAACTATAACTATAACCAGTAAAGTAAAGTAAAAAAGACATAGGCCTATTTCTACTCTAATGGAACTATGGGTCAAGTTGCAAAGTAAATTCGAAGTAAGTTAAATGCAACCGTTCCAAATTGGGGAACAAAAAGAGCTAAAATTCTTCAGTGCCTCCAAAAATTGTGAAAATAGCAGAGGCCTGAGTTATTCCACTATAGCCTAGGTCAGAATTTTTTAGTTCTTCTTCAAACCTATTCATTGCTCACCATGTAAGTTTCTCAAAGGTCAAAAAATGCACCAATTTTATATACTGACAAGTATTTAAAAGTGCAAAGCTACAACACCTTGCTTCTTCTGTAACACATCATGAGAGAATTTTACTTTTTATATTTTCATTTAAATTTTTAAGAATATATTTTCCCCTAGCAGATTCTATAACACATCAGAACCAAGAATGCCTTTTCTTTACTGAATTTCAGTAGGGTACTTATATCTTTCCATAGCGAGGATTGCAATCTTTAGCTTAGAAAGTACATCCAAGCATTACTTTGTGCTTATGACCACGAATTATGAAATACATGGATTGCAATATCAGAAGTGAATAAATATTTTTCAAAGTATTTTTCCCACTATTAATGAGATGACTTAGGATGATTAAACAAGAGCTGTAACTAATTTTGTACTCTAACCCAGGGGCCCCCCGACCCGGTACCAGTCCATGGTCTGTTAGAGGTTAAGTGGCAGGCACACAAGCGAAGCTTCATCTATATTTGCAGCCGCTCCCCAGCACCAGCATCACCACCTCAGCTCCATCTCGAATCATCAGACATTAGATTCTCATAGGAGCACTGGCCCCTGGTGCCAAAAAGGTTGGGGACTATTGCTCTAAAAAGCTCTTGCTATAGTAGCTCTCAAATGATAGTCATTCTCAGATACACAGAGATACATAGTTTGGTTTCCTGATTCATTTGTTTAAATTACCTTCCTAAAACTTCCAATTCCCATTGGAATAATCTGAAAACATATAAGTCTTACCTGTCAGAATTGTCTGAAAAGCAGCTTCTACATTTGTAGAATCTAGAGCAGATGTCTCAATGAATGACAAACCATTCTTTTCTGTGAGGAGACATAAAAACTTCAGTTTTGTCAAATATTAATACAAGGAATATGATATACTCAATCCTTTAAAAAGAAAACACTTTTCTAAAACCTAAAGCCTCCCCAACTTCTTGAGCAATAAGGGTACATACCATTCTACCTACACTTTAGATTAAAAATAACTGGGAAATTTATATTGGCTTCTTCATTAAAATTATTACATCTAAATACTACCACCAGAATGAATAGCACTACTCAAAACGTAGTACACTTATCGACTACCCAGTTACTTCCACTCCTTACTGTCCTTCTTCCCATCAGCCGCATAGCTACGGTATGAATATGGATGGGTATAAGTAATCCACTTAGTATTCTATAACTATGTTATTTGAAATACAGCTTCTTGCCTGAAAAACTAAAAAACTGTTATAGAAAACGGCACAATCACTAGTGGAGAGTCACAACTTTCACTAAAAACAGGTTTTTAAAAACAGGTTCTGATTAGATGAATTTATTTGTTAAGAAGAGGGGCAAGAGATAGGCTACATGTCTATTGGTCCTTGACACTCCCTGGTCTACTACTTTTCAGATGTACATAAGATCAGCCTTGGTAAAACACAGAGACATAATGGAAAAAGAGACAGGAAGCACAGAATAAGGGTAGATTTCATCTACTCTATCGAGGGAAAGAAAAAATGGTCTTTATATTTAATTTTTGGCAGCAAAAACTCAAAATGGTACAGTGTTTTTTAATGACTCAAAGTTAAGTGAAAGAGCCACAAAATCGTAACACAGTTTCAAAACAATCCTTGCTGAACATTCGTTTGTGTTTACCTTTCTAAAACTGCTGTAATCAATTATCCTCACTGGGTTATCAAAACTGTAAGATATAACAGTAAGAAAGATTCACTATAATATCATAGAATTCATATCACTAACCTGCAAAAGCTCTTGCTTCATCTGTAGGAACTGCCCTGAGATGACGTAAATCACTCTTATTGCCCACAAGCATGATAACAATGTTACTATCAGCATGATCTCTCAGTTCTTTCAGCCATCGCTCTACATTTTCATATGTGAGATGTTTAGCAATGTCATAAACCAATAAGGCACCTACAGCTCCACGGTAGTATCTGAAAACATAAACATGTATTAAACTATCAGAAAACAACCACAAAGTGAAAGGGAACACCAGGAAGAACTAAATATATGGATTATATATATTTTTAAAACACATACATTTCAAAATCCTAATACTGAAATTCTTAAAAGAAAAAAAACCAGTACCTTTTCCATTACCAAACTTCAGCTAATTCACTTGATGGCAGCCTATTTAACAGAGCTTAAAAACTATGCAACTTACGCTGATGTTATAGCTCGGTATCGCTCTTGCCCTGCCGTGTCCCATATCTGTGCCTTTATTGTTTTCCCATCAACCTGGATGCTTCTTGTTGCAAACTCTACTCCAATGGTGCTCTTGCTTTCGAGATTAAACTCATTTCGAGTAAATCGAGACAGGAGGTTACTCTTTCCAACACCAGAATCTCCAATAAGGACAACTGGAAAGATAAAGAACTTTATGTCAGATGAATGAGGCAAACACATTCAGAATATCAGCATGCTTTCTAGCAAAAACAACAGGGCACCTGATTTTTAAAAAGGGATGAAGTGGAACAGTTCTCGACCTATTACCAATTGATAAAACCCTTTTATTCTTTTTAACCTTTTTCTACCAGCATAATGACTTCTACACATCATCTGCTTAGCACATAGTATCCTATTTTACACATGCAATTTTAATCATAGGTCTACTAGGCACTGATGACAGGCTAATGGATTAATTAGCCATCAATGCTATACCAAGCTTACTACCTTGGAAGGTAGTAATTGGCAAGATAAATCTTAACCCAAATGAACAATTTATGATATTAAAATGTATCAGACATGAAAGCAACAAAGGATGTTAGTGGGTAGTGGAAAGGGAAAGAATACTATGTTCTACTGAGTTTTATCAAAGACTGGGTGTGACCTCAGGACTCACATCTAGGCAAAATGAAATACATTTAACATACAAGGAATCAGGATTATAAACTTTGCCACCCAGATCACAGAAACTACAATGACCCTTTAATAGGCAGGAAACAAGAGATCCCTTCAAAAACAAACACCCCACTAAGTTTAATAGGGTCCCTAAGGAGTTGTTCAGTAGATCTGACTTACTCTGAGTCAAGGCCAAAGCAAGGCAGGCATGCACTTTCACTTAGGATTTCATAAATTTTTTTAAAAACAGGTTCTGATTAGATGAATTTATTTGTTAAGATTACTGTTAGGAGGTAGTTTATTTACTAACTAAATACACAGAAATATTTTTTCACTGAAGGCAGTTCTATACTTCAGAATTTCAAAAACAATGGGGAAACAGGCAGTTATGTTAAAGCATTTCTACCTAAATTTAAAGAACAAAATGAATCCATATATTTATAAAATCTTAGCTTGATAACATTTTTTCCTTTGTTATTTTATAACATTTCAGAAAATATTATACTTATCTCTATTATTGACTACTAATGCTTCCTCTTACTTTTTACTAATTGATTTAGACACCAGTACTAGAAAATCAAACATGCAAGAATAATACCAAGGAATAAGACCATATCTTACTAAAGAGATTGGAATTTGGTGCTGGAGGTGAAGAGGGGGATAAATACCAAAGTTCAATGCCTTCTGGTCAGAGGGCAAAGAGACTCTATTATGCATTCCTCCTTGCCACAAGAGTGATATAAGCTGGCCTCTGGACAGTCTTGTAGGGAGTATATTATCTTTCTCACTTCTTCTATCAGCTGATTCAGTAAGAAATCCAGGCAGCAGTGATTCCATGCAATGCAAGTAGTAGTTATTTGTAGCTGTATAGTCAATTAGTGGGGTCAACCACATTGTGGCAAACACAGATATTATAATAAGTACTTTAATTTGGATACCAGGGAAGATGTTAAGCTTATGAAAGTTAATATACAAAAACAATGTACTTCTAATTTTATAGGAAGGTTGGCTGATATGTTAGTTTCCAAGGTCCACCACTCTGGACGTGAGGTTAAATTGCAGTTTCAGTAATAAAAGTCTACCCTATTAAGAGGATATACTCACTACTGTCTCTTAGTAAAAAAGGCTGGATGTTCTGCTAAGGAACTTCTGAATCATTTCTGGCCCCACACTAGCACTGAGGTATAAAAGCCTCACTTGAAGTAGGAATAGGAAAGAAAAGAAAAACCAAAAAGTTGAAAGTTTCTACTTTATAGGCACTCAGGTATCAATCAGTAATTCAGGAACCAGCCACTTAGTTTAAAGACAGAAAGCAAGACGTCTAGAATGACAACGCCTTTGGTAAATAAAATAAAATAAAAAACTCAAAGAACATCTCTCTCCCATAAAAACTCCAGCACTTTCAAATTTTTGGTTTCTTCCCTTTTAACCACCTCTTTAAATGATTATATTCATCTTCTCCCCATCTTCAAATCTTTATGTCATCATAAAGTAAGTTAGCAAGGTCATTTTCTCCTCCTAAATGTAACCATTTTAACATTATAAAAAATGGTACATTTATGTGAAAATAATTCAAGACTCATTAATGCTTTACACAGTATAAATTATTTCAACTAGACAGGAATGAGAATGCCAAATTAACTAGCAACCTGTTAAAGAATTATATCTTAAATGACAACAGAAGATACCGATTCTTTAAGAATAGTGCTGCTAAGATGACACAATAAGGAAAGCTACTTCTATTCAGTTACCAAATGAGAAACCAAACCAAGAAGTAAACATTTAAAGCTCACTAAAAAAATAATTTAGGATAGATTAAATTACCTAAGCAACAGAAGAGAATTTACTGGCTAAAATTTTAAAAAACAAACCAAAAAACCAAAAGTTCATGGACTCAAACTTAATTTCTAATAACAGTTTCTCTCATTAAGATGGCAATATTTAATTTTTTTTTAATGTGACAAAACTATATGATCACATCCCATAGTTCGAGACAGGAACTTGCAGTGATGTTCCTATTTTCCGTAACTAGTCAGCTTAGGTTGAAAGTGCTTTAAACATTTTATAATTACAGCCATCTATATAATGTGTGTATATACATTACATACACATAAATAATAGCATCTATACATGAACTAGTTAAAGCAATTCTAAAATAATCTGATATTTATTGCCACTTGGTTTAACCTCATTTGATGAATTTTAAGTATCATCTCAATACCTAATACAAAATTTAGTTCACTACACATCCAATATTAGGCTACTAAATGCTATTAAAATTAAAATATACATACTAAGTATCCATTATTTAAAATTTCCACCTCTTCTTCAACCACATGTAGTTTTATACATTCTCTAGCAAACTAATATACCAGACTGAAAATTAATTCAACAAATCAATCATAGCACATCAAACCTATAAGTTATTACCTAAAGGAATAACTGAGAATTGTTTTTTAATAAACAAATTTGGAGATATTTCTCTCTTTCAACTATATTCATAGTCCAACCTCACCAAGAGTCTTTAAAATAAAATATTCAATAAGGCTGAAGTCTAGACATGTTTTTCCAGCCTCAGCAGAATTTAAGTTGCTCAACCAAAAGTTGTGAAAGAAAAACTACCAAGATGCAAGACAGCAAAGTTCCTATGATCATTTCCATTTGACGATCAACTGATGGCTAATTACTACTGACCTGTTCAGTAAGATTAAAAAAAAAAAAAATGGTGCAGATGATGTATCCAGATATTTTCAGAAAATATGATTTTGATTGATGTCTACCACAATATTTGTAAATAGGAACTATGACTGATGCTTATTTCATTTATGTGTCCTACAGAGCCTTAACCACTTTGTGGAATTAGTGTTTAAAATAAAAAATCATTTTTAAAAATAAAATGAATCTTTTCCTCCCAAAGTCTCAATGTTCAGCTGAACGAAAGGTTAAATGCTAAGAACAAATACATAATTTAGAATAACTGTCCTGCCATCCCCACTTTACATTCCCATTTGGACCACTCCATCCTATATGAATCAAAATGTCCCTTCATTTTCAACTGGTTAGAGTTACAAACTAACTTCTGATTCCCTCAACTGTTACGTTTTCTAGGTAAGCCTTCTTCCAAGTAGAGAGCTGCAGCTCATCTTGGTGAATAAATTTCTGTAGAATAAAGCCATTATAAATTGAAATTACCATTGCTTCATTTTAAACTATAATAACTGTACAAATAAAAAAATTGGCTAAATAATCAGTACTGAAGTAAAAACAAAAAGTGACTCATATCCTGTAAGAGATTTTAAAAAGTGGAAATCCTTCTCAGCAGAATTTTTTAAACAGCCCACCTTAAACAGCAAAATGTTCAACAAAATGAAACCATAACCCATGGAAATATACAACACTTTATAAGTTCCTAGGCTTTGATTTCTTTACTAATACTTAAATGCTCTTATAAAGATTTATGGTTAAAAAACTTACAAGAACCACAGTAACTTCTTTCACATTACCATTTACTGAGTACTCACAGAAGCTAAAATTTTACAACCAGTCTAATTTAATTCTCACAACAGTCCAGAGAGGAATATATTATTTCCCTTTCATAAATGAGGGAACTAAGGCTCAATAAAGTTAACTTTATCAAGGTCACGAAGCAAATTTAAGACCTGAGTCAGAATTTGAATCCAGGCTTCAGTGAGTCCAAAGTTCCATGCTCTCAATCCTTGTTAATAGGATGGTCTAATTCCAAAATTAAAATTCCTTAAGCCAATCAAGGATAATACTCTTTGTGAAAGAATAAATGGCTTCTATAACCAATATCTAAGTTCCAAACAAAACAGGAGAAATACTGATAGTCTATCTTGTTTTGAATTAATTATTTCAAAGGTAGCTAGCTGCCCACTGCTACTATACCTCTTTAAAAAAAAAAAAAAAATCTCCTTTTAATGGCTAACCCCAGTCTCGAGTCTCACTTAGGTAATTTCACCAGACCTCAGATAACTTCAGCTAACAGTATGTAAACTAATTCCCGTTTTCATGTTGTATTTGTAAAATGCATTAAGTACCCTCTTCTCTGTAAATGACTTTTCACTATGGGGGTGGGGGTGATACTGAAGCTACTCATCCAATATAATAGAACATTTTTGCCCAGCAGTGTAAGTGGTGATAAAGCTATATCATCAACTAGTATGTCAAGATTTGCAAAGTACTGATAAAGCAAAGAAATATTAACAGCTTCATTTAGTCATTCTTAGCACCCAATGGCAAAGTCAGAAACTGCCATGCTTAACACTCTTTAAACTCCACCCTCCACTGTAAAGCTTTAATAGCGTTTCTTCCTCCCTGGTAATGATCTTTGTTCAGCATCCCACTAATGACTGCCCTCCTAATTCAGGAGCAAAGAAAAAGCATCAGAGTGAGAGTGCATTCACTGGAGGAGGAAAAAAAAAAAAAGCATTTACTGTACTCTTTTCTCATTGCAAACTGTACCCTTTATTGGTCAGTTAAAACACACACACACACACACACACACACACACACTACTAGGATTCTTTCTGGACCACCTAATAATCAGTTCTTTCCATCCACTCCCCACCCTCCAATTTGTTTGGACCAAGGGCATTACAAGTTTCCCTGTCTTATAATAAACATTTAATTTGACCAAAAAGCACACGACCTCCCCACGCAATCCCCCACCTTTTGGGAAAGGTATGTAGCCAACTAGGACCTTTCCCTTCCTGTTCTAAAAACACCGAAAGGTTGAATCCTCCCAGTGCAGCAGCAGGAAGCAACCAGTTCATATGATAAAGCGAGCTAGTATTTGTACAGCACACAACCTTTCCTGCTCAGGAACTGGGCCTTCAGGTCTGGCAAGGATAACAGCCACCACCCATCCGCAACCCCTTCTCGCCAGCACTCAAGAGTTATCCCGGGCTGGTAGCCGCTGGGTAGGGAGGGTAGGGAAAAAAAGGCTAGGTGGGAGACCACATAACTCTGCCCGGTCACTGCGACAAGTACGTGCGTGGGTGACGGACAATCACTCTTGCCCTACCCTCCCCCCACCCTTGGGGTCGCACAGGAGACGTGGGAGAGCTCCAAACTATTTGGGGAAGGAAGGTAGAGAAAGAGCTACCAATCCCGGGGGCAGTGAGAAAAGATTAGTGACTGCGAGAACTGTGGGGCGGGCAGGGGGCGATGGCTCGCTCAGATTTTAACGAGGGCCTAGCCCGTCGATGGAAGATGACCAGGAGAGCTGTCCATCCGAGCAGAGAGAGGGGCTGTGAGGAGACGCAGAGTATCAACTAGCCAGAGGGGAAAGGGAGGCAGATAAAAATTTTTTAAAAGACCTGTAGTGGGAGTCTGCGCTGAAGGCAAGGTGAGGAACGAAGGGAAGGGCGGGTCAAAGCGGTTCAGGAAGGGGAGCAAGCCGGACAGGATGTATATACTGAGGGGGAGGGGGCGCCAAATCCGAAAAATAGATGGTGGGAGGGGCGACCCCTTTGAAGGGGCCCCAGGACCCGAGAAAGACGATGATTTGGAAGAAGGCAACCCGCCGTGGGAAGGGCACCGGTGAGGGGCTCTGATGCTAGCGAAGGCCTCTGTGGAGGTGTGTGGCGAGGACCCCCTGTCTGGGGGAGGAAAAGGGGCTGAGCTTGGAGACCGCAGGACAAACCGCACAGAGAGGGAAGGGCTGAGCGAGGCCGATTTCAGTACAAGGGTAGCCCCCACGCGGGTCCCCCGGGAGCGTCCCGGGCCCGCGAACCAGACTCGGTGGAGAGTGGGAGAGCCCATGACCTCACCTTTGAAGAGGTAGTCGTACTCGTCGTCGCGGGTGCCCATTGCGCGGCCAAGGAGCGAAGGGGCGGGAGCAGTAGTGGTATCGGTGGGACCAGGGGGCGTCGCTGCAGGGGTAACCCGAGCGCAGAGCTTCAGCTGCCGGACCGGGCGAAGAACCCCTCCCTGTCGTACGCCACTTCCGGCGAGCTCCAGGCCCGTAGGGGAAGTACTTCCGGGAGGCGGAGCCCCGACTCTGTGCCCAGGAAGCGGGGGTCGGGAGACCACTGCGTAGGTCTTCAAATTCTTACCTTCCCTAGTAGGCCCGGAAGAGAAACTGAGCCTTTGGACTCTCAACTGATCACACCCCTGGTGGCCACCCACCACATTCTTAGCGGCCTCGCCCTCGTTCCTTGCGCTGTCCTGCCAGAACCGGGACTGTGGGGAGCGCGTCAACCACGCTTTTGAGATTTAGCTTTGTGGATGGGGCGGGGTTCTCTAATAACTAGAGAGCTGAAGGCGGCCCTATACGTGTGGTGGTTCCATGGTGTAATGGTTAGCACTCTGGACTCTGAATCCAGCGATCCGAGTTCAAATCTCGGTGGAACCTACACTGTTTGCTTTTCCTCTGATCAGGTTTTTAAATTTATTTGTTTATTAAGTGATTGCTACACAGCTGCAGTATATATCACCTATTATCGCCTTGAACTAAGTAGGGAAAGAACTTCAAAAAATTTGGCCTTCGCCTACCAAGACCTCAGATTTTCCTCGTTGATTCTGTACTTTCTGTCACCTGAGTGATTCCTAAGGGGTCTTTTCTTTTCTTTTTTAACCTGGGCCCTCTGCCTCAAACCTAATTGAAAAGCTTCGATGAAACTTGATTCTTTTTGCTAGAATTTTCAAATTCCAACCTGAATTCTGGCAAGGGCAGGCGCTTTTCACTCCATTTCTCGGAAATCTCTCTATCTCATTTCATTCAGAGAATTTCTGTCACCCTCCTCAAGATTCATCAAGAACTTCCTGAACCCCAATGTCAATCTCTAAGGCTAAATTATTTTTATAATTAATTTCATTTAACAAGCAGAGCTAAGGATGACGATTTCTATTTTAGTGGAAATGTGATAGAGAGGAGTGATTTGCTGAAGATCATGCAGCAGGGACCCCCCCTCTCCCGCCCCTCTGTATTTGAAGAGAGTTTTGTTATTCCAAAAAGCTTTTCCTATTTATTGCCACACCCTCTATCACCTATATGCAAACCCTCAATTTAGACTTTTGAAACAAGGGTGACTTTAACAAGCAAAATGATGGCTCCCAAGATGTCCACTTTCCAATCCCTAGGAACGGTGACTGTTGGATTACGTGACAAAGGGAAATTAAGGTGCAAATCAACTGATTTTAAAATACTGAGATTATGCTGCTTATCCAGGTGGGTCTAATGTTGTCACATGGATCCTTAAAAGTGGAAACAGGAGGCAGAGGAGGTCAGATGTGGTGTGAGAGGACCTAGTAAAAAATAATTTAAACAGCCAAATTGGGAGTCCAAGCTACCATCCCAAAAAAACTACCTCGAATATCTTATTCCTCAACCTTTTGATTTTTAAAAACTAGACAAAATAACCTCTAGACTGGGCCTAAAGAAGCATTGTATTCCAAACGACTGTTTGCAAAACTAACAGAAAAGCAGACACTATGATCACTGGATTGAAAGTAAAGCTCCTCTTTAGAATTAGTATCACTTTGCCAGCTTATCTGCACCTAAAGAAAGGTCTACCTTCTATTCATGTAATTATTCCCCTCTCCTTTCTCATAAATATTCCTTGCCTTCACTTCCTAATCAGAACACTATTTGGGATTCTTTTTGAATCAGTGTTTTTGAATAGCTATTCTTTTGGATCTCAAAGGCTTATTGCCTCTCACCTTGGCCTTTTATTTATAGGTGAACAAGCTTTAAGAAAGAAAGAAAGACAGAAAGACAGACAGACAGAAAGGAAGAAAGAAAGAAAGAAAGAAAGAAAGAAAGAAAGAAAGAAAGAAAGAAAGAAAGAAAGAAAACGAGAGAGGTGGTAATCTGAAGTCCAAATCACAACGTTCCCTCTCAGGCGACTCGCTCTTCCTCCCGCCCTCGCCCCCCCCCTCCTGTTTTTCCTCCTTCCTTCCCCTTCCTCTCTCTCTCTCTCCCTCCCTCCCGCTCCTCCCTCCCTCCCTCCCTCCCTCCCTCCCTCCCCCTCCCCCGCCCCCCTCCCTCCTCCCCTCCCCCCCTCCGCCCCTCCAGAGCTCACCGAAAAGGAAGAGAGAAGGGGGAAAAAGAAATGTCAGTAAACTAAAACTTGACTAACCTAATTGCAGTTTCAACATCTACCAGGACTAGAATTTTAAACCAATCAGTCTGGAATTTCCTGATCAATAATGTGAAGTAATCTGCATGATGTAAATAAAAGCCCTGCCATTTTCTGTCCCCAAAAGAATGTGACCTGGCCTAAAAGTAATTCATTCTTTTCCTTTGGTAATAATATCCCCTGTCATACCTTTCTTCCTATAAAAGTTTTCCATTTTGTACAACCTCTTGGAGCTCCTTTCTGGCTGCTAGATGAAGTGCTGCCTGACTCATGAATTGCTTAATAAATCCAATTAGATCTTCAAATTTACTTCGTTGATTTTTGTTCTTTAACAGCCTTGACTAGCTCCTGTGGTTTGAAGATGGAGGAAGGGAGCCAGGAACCTAGGAATGCAGAGGCTTCCAGAAGATGGAAAGGGCAAGGAATTGGACTTTTCCTTAAGGCCCCCAGAAGAAACACCGCCCTTGATTTTAGTTCCTATCACCAAGTTCGTAGTAATTTGTTACAGCAGCAACAGAAAAAAACTAATACAGTACCATTTTCAGTGCTTTCTGTGACATTGTAAAGCAATGGAAGATTTATCTAGGGTCTAGATACTGCCTTGTGCAGGGGTGAGCATTATCCACAATGAGGGAGAAGCACAACATTATTCAAACAGCTAAATATAATTTGTACTGCAGACTATTTATAAGACACAGTCCTGGCACTAGTCAGGTAGGTACACAAGATGGGCCCTAGAAAAGGGGAATATCAATAACTATATAGTTTTGAGTAACTAACGAGAGTTCTGGTGATAAGTGCCACAGTGCAGAGACTGAGATAATTAGGAAGAACTCCATGAAGAAGGAGGAGCTAGCATTAACCCCTGAAGGAAGAAGCAGGGAAGGGAACTCATTTGGGGAAGTGAAGGAAATTAGATAAGAACATGTTGACAAGGCCATTAATGTCAGAAGAATAATTATAAACTTTTTCCTTTAAGTCATTTCTCAATGTGTATTCTGAGGTCAGTAGTGTTCCTTAAAAGGATTGCATGGTCAAATAAATTGAGAACTACACACTATCTCTCCCCATCCCCTTAGAAGTTCCTTAGTCCACTGGCATTTTAAAGACTAGCTATGCCGCTCTGAAGACGTTTTTTTAACTGTGTTGAACACAGCATTTACCAGATTCACTAGACCACAGAACTCTTTTCCCATGAAACCCTTGCTAGTACCCCTCTGAAAACTGGGGGAACCATCAAATATTTGTGGACAGAGGGTTGATTGAAGTAACCCTGGTCTTAGGAAAAATAAGCTAGCTGTGGACTGTAGGAAATGGGTAAAGAAAGGCTGGAAGTGTAAATATTAGTTAGAAAGCTATTAGAATTAACCAGACACAAACTAATAGAGAAGTAAGAAAAAAACAAAAGTTGTTGTGGAAAAACATGGCGAGTGGATTCCATAGAGAAGAGAATTAGGATTTTTACTTTCTTGAGTTTTTGAGAAGAAAGGTAGTAATTGCTTAATGTATCTTTTTCAATCTCTCAAGAAATATAGGAATTTAATGTAAATGACTTAAGTAATACAGAAATATAGAGTAAATCCTTAAAGTCTTCTTCTACCTCAATTCCTACTTCAACCCCAGAGATAAAATTACTGCATTTTCTTTTACTACACAGTCACATGCCACATAACAATATTTTGGGGTCAATGACAGACCACATTTATGATGGTGATTCATAAGATACTGTACAGCCTTCACATATACTAGGCTATACCACCTAGGTTTATATAAATGCACTCTATAAGGTTTGCACGACAATGAAATTGCCTTATGATGCATTTCTCAAAATGTATCACTGTCATTAAGCGACACATAACTGTTTATAAAATCAGGTATGCATACTGTCCCTTATCTTGAAAAATCTTTTCATATCAGCCCATACAGACGTATCTCAAGGTAAGAAACAACCAAACCTATAGAGAATTTTAATGAGTTTATTTGAGCTGAACTAAAGGTATGCACAACAATGAAATTGCCTAATGATGCATTTCTCCAAATGTATCACTGTCATTAAGGGAAGCATGACTGTTTATAAAATCAGGTATGTGTACTGTTCCTCATCTTGAAAAATCTTTCCATATCAGCCCATACAGACTTATCTCAAGGTAAGAAACAGACAATTGCCAGGAAGCAAAATCTCAAGGAATTGAGAAAATACTCCAGAAAATGGATGTTTTGCAGCTTATTTTTTTACATTAGAATCAAAGGAGGAGAAAGAAGGAGGGTTACATGAAATCCATTAGGGAGGTGGGAGAAAGCTAGGCGGGGAAATCTCTGGGATTGGATAAAAAGTAAAATGGAGAGACATAAACTTCTTTTACATTGGTGGATATAGGAAAGTTAATTAACATTGACTTCATATAGAGATGGTATGCAGGGGACAAGATACCCATGAGGGGTTTTGTGGTCTCACTCTCTGGTGCAGCGGGTTGTGCCCTGAGCGGTCTGGAAAAGGATTACTCTGATATTCCAAGGGTTATCTTACATGCAAAAAGACAATAGCCTCACTTAAGGTAATGATTAATCTTTGTCAAGATAGTTTCAGGCACATGATGTGACTACCTGCCATGACTTGCTTTTAGTTAGGAAGTTTTATGTTCAGACCATCCTACGTGGTTACTTTTGGTCTCTGCATTTGTAGAGCCCAACATGCTGGACCCTCCGAGCTTTTCACGTTCAGTATGTGGCCCCTTTTTTATCGACACTTATTTTCTGCATAGTTTTCTTTTGCAAGGATGTACCATAGTTAGTACTACCATTCCCTTTCCTTTACCTTTATCTGTGGATATGGTAAACACTGAGAGTTCACTAAATTAAAATCTCTTCTTAAGTCATTTCTTCCTTCCCCACATCCCCTTTAGAGGCTGGAAAAGCCGAGTATTCATTTTGTTTCCAGCTCCTCTGGAATATTTTATATAATAGTGTAAAAATGTAGTAGTAATAGTTTTAAATTTTACACATCTGGTTTGCTCAATAATTTCCACTTCTCTGATAACCAGTGACTGTAAACACTTTCTCCTATGTTTATGAGCCATTTATATACTGTGAATATCCTTGTTAATTTTCTTGTGTTGTTTTCTTACTGATGTGGAGGATCTTTTTATATTTTGCCTTTCAATCCTTTGTTATATATGGCACAAATATTTCCTACAAATCTACCACCTGATTTTTAATTTTATTAATGATGTGTTTTTCCATGCAGAAGTTTTAGATTTTTAATCAAATCTCTCTCAGTCATTTCTTTTATGACTTCCAGGTGTTGCATTTTGCATAAGAAGCCTTTTCCACAACAAGATTATTCAAAAATTTTTTCTTCAATTATTTTTATAATTTTTTACTCCATCTGGATTTATTTATATTGAGGATGATGTGAAGTAGGGATCTAAATTAATTCTTTTCACATGGATAGCCAGTTATTTCAACATCATTTATTTGATCTTTTTCCCACTGATTTGAAATACTTAATTTATTATAAATAAGTTTCACATGTATAAATGAATCTCTTCTTGAATCTTCACACCATACCTCTGGCAGCCACAGAGGAACACTGCTCATATGTCCCTCTAAGACAGAGCCTATTGTGAGAAGTGTAGTTGGCTGACAGTCTTCAGCTGCCATACCTCCAAGATCCACTACAGTGTTCACGCTGAAGCCATGCTCCCTCTGGTCTTTTGCCAGATAATTACTGAGCACAGTAGGGGGACTAGAGCTGGACCAGTTCTGTCCAAAATAGGGCTCTTCTATGAGCAATCTTTCCTTTGGAGCTCTCCATTGGCCTGACTGAGATTTTCTCAGAATTCCATCACAGTCTGAGGCTCTTCCTACTCAATTCTCCTTCCTTCCCTTTCTCCTTGCATAGGTGTTGGACCTAAATTGTGATCTGAAGGCCCTGCTTTCCCTTTTGTCCTTCACAGGCATTTCCCCCAAATGAATCTCTTATTCTAATTCATCTGGTATTGGTTTCTAGAGGACATGACTAATACAGTCTCATTGGTCAAGTTTTCTATTTCTATGCTAACATCACACTGCTTTAATTATTATTGTTTTGTAATCTATGTTGATGTCTCATATGTGGTACTAAATGAGGAAATATTTGTACAGTGTTTAGAATAGTGCCTGCCACATAATAGGAAGCATGTGCATTTGATAAATAAAAATAAATATGGCAACTCCCTTTCACTTTTTTTTTCTAAACTTCGACTATTTTTAAGGACCTTCTTTTTCAGAGGAACCTTAGAATAAACTTCTTAAGTTCCGCAAAGATTCATATTGGAATTTTGATTAGAGTTTCATTATTAATCATTAAAAATGCTTTTTTTTAAAGAAATTAAATATAGAATTTGGACAGGGTGTACAAAAATGTGAGATTCTGCCTATGAAGGTAAACAGAGATAACTGAGGTTTAATATCTATTTAGAAGAATGATTAACGAAAAAAAAATTGAGAAAGAAACAGGAAAAGAGCAAAAATGATGACTTTAGTTTCAGGCATGTTTAGTTTAAATGGTAGGAAAACCAAAAAGAAATATCCAGTCAAAAGCCCAGAAATACAGATTTAGAAATGTCTTAGCCTTGGACTATGTGGAAAAGCAAGAACTGGAATATATCCTACCCTCCACAGTCTAGGAGGCAAATTTACATGATTGTTGAAAACAAAGTGAGGACTGATAGGTATGTGTTTAAACTCCAGTTTAGCCATTCACTGTATCGCCTTTAATAATCCTACTATTCATGCTGAAGCTCAGTTCCTTATCTGTAAAGTGGGCACAAACATGAAGATCGAAATAACATGCATTGTTCTTAGAACCACACCTGGCACATAGTAAATGTTCGGTTAATTCATTGAGTCTCAACTGGGGTCATTTTGCTCCCCTGGGAATTTGATAATGTCTAGAGACCATTGTAGTATACAACTGGGAGGTGTCATTGGTGAGTGGAGACAAGGGATGCTGCTAAACATCCCACAACACATAGGATAGCTCCCTCACAAGAAAGACTTATCTGGCACAAAATATCAATCGAGCCAAGGTTAAGAACCATGAGTTGATAGTAAGGATTACCCAGAGGCCAGGTTTGGAGCATCACCTCTCCATCCTACTTCATTTTCAAGAGGCTGAACATACTCCCACACCGCAGGAATAATGCCCAGGACAGACATACTTCCCTTCAGTATCCCATAACACTGAGTCCAGGGATTCACCAGCTTGACACAAAATACTTAGATATGTGGTTCCTGTTTATTAAGTAAACAGAACTCAGTGTTCTAATTCTTGACTCAAAAGTATTTTTACAATATCATTTACTCTGTAGCTATTTATGAAACTCATATAAGTTTCATGTACATTTTTATAATTAGGTTTATTTCACATAAAAAAAATTTCGAGAGACGTAAACAGACCTTACGAAGTGGTCGAATTGGTTTCCTATGCTTTTTTTTTTTTTTTTACTTTTTATCTTTTCTAATGAGTATATTATAAGGTAACAAATTTTATACAAGATCGGGAAATTCTCAAATTAGATTCTATCTGATTATAGTTACTACAGCACCAACTAGTCTTTAAAAATGCTAAAAATAAATCTAAATATATTTAAGTTATAAATATATATAAATGTATAAAATACATGTATATTATAAATAGCTTAATATTTATACCCAAATGCTAGGCAGCTTAATTATAGATTTTTTCCAATATTACAAAATATGAATCAAAGTAACCTCTAACTTTTATAACAGTTTACTCTTCATATATTCTTAGTCTCCAAGGTTTGATACTCATAAATTATATACTCATATAGTCAAATTATATAGTCATCTTTCAAATATTAAAAGGAAGGACACTTGAGAGTTAAAAGATAACCCACAGTTATCTTTATTTGGATAAAATACTTACAAATCACATAGCTGGTAAACAATTAATATCTAGAATGTATAAAGAACTACAATTCAACAACAATAGAAACAACCCAATTAAAAAATAAGCAAAGGACTTAAACAGACATTTCTTCAAAGAAGGTATACAAATGGCCAATATGCACATGAAAAGATGCTCAATCTCATTAGTCATTAGGGAAATGCAAGTCAAAACCACATGGGATACCACTTCATACTCATTAGGATGGCTATTATTAAACAAACAAACAAACACAAAATAACGAATGTTGAAGAAGATGTGAAGAAATTCGAAATCTTGTACATTGTTAGTGAGAGTGTGAAATGGTGCAGCTGCTGTGTTAAACAATTTGGTGGTTCTTTCAAAAGTTAAACACACAATTACTATATGATATGGCAATTCTACTCCTAGGTATGTACACAAAAGAAAGCACAAACTCAAAACAGATACTTGTACACAATGTTCATAGCAACATTATTCACAATAGCCAAAAAGTGGAAACAATACAAGTTCCATCAACAGAAGAATAGATAAATGAAATGTGTTATATACTAACAATAGAATATTATGCAGCCTTAAAAAGGAATAAATTTCTGATATATGCATGGGTGAATCTTGAAAACACTGCTAAGTGAAATAAGCTTGGTACAAAAGAACAAATACTCTATGATTCCACTTATATGAGGTACATAGAATGAGTAAGTTGTTAGAGACAGAAAATAGAAAGGGGCTGGAGAGCTATTGTTTAATGCAGGGGTCCTCAACCCCCAGGCCATGGCCTGTTAAGGAATTGGGCCACACAGCAGGAAGTGAGAGGCGGGAGAGCAAGTGAAGCTTCATCCGCGTTTGCAGCCGCTCCCCAGCACTAGCATCGCTGCCTCAGCTCTATCTCAGACCACCAGGCATTAGATTCTCATAAGAGCACTGGTTCCTGGTGTGAAAAAAGTTGGGGCCCGGTGGAATAGGTGCAGAGTTCCTGTTAAAATGAAAAAGTTCTGGAAATGGATAGCGGTAATGGTACCAGTACAACACCATGAATGTACTTAATGCCACTGATCCACCTACAAGGGTTAAAATGGTAAATTTTATGATATATATATCCAATGCACACACAAGACTAAAAGGAACTGGATCCCAGTGTTTCAAAAAGTAGATAAAAACGGAAACAGACGGTCAGAATAAAAGGGCAGATAGTGACATAGGCTACGATGAGTTCCTCAGTCTTCCAGGATCCCTGACATTCTGGGGCTGTTTGCCTCTTTCCTGACAGTCTCCCAGAATTTCTATGGGTTGGCTAGCTGTCTAGACCAAATTTACCTTGTTCATCCTCATTCATACAGCCCATAAATGATACCCCTATACCTCTGAAATTCCATCACAGAGTAATTTCTTCGGAAAAGTAATGATTATCAGCCCCCTTTTTCCTCCACACTTACCCTGGAACCGTATGTGTGGTTATGTGGTTACCACTGCCCCACATAAAAGTGTATTGGCTTTGGCATTGTGAGATTCCATTAAGTTCATGCAATCTCCCACATGCATGCTCACTTAGAAGAAAAAAATACCAGACCACCATTTTTTGTTTGTTTGTTTCTCAGTTGTTTATTTGGAAAAAATTAGTAATATAAAAATAAAAATATCGCAATACTAATTCAGTCAGGAAGAGCAAAAAGAAGAGAAAGGCGCACTTTTAGATATAGAGCCAAAGTTTAGAACAGAAGAATAATTACTGGATAGCCCAGTCAATCTACTCCTATGTATTTATTCAAAAGACAGGAAGGCAAATCCACATAAAATTTACATAAAGATGTTTATAGCCGACTTATTTGTAACAGCAGGAGACTAAAAATAACCCAAATGTCCATCAACAGGAGAATAGATAAACAAATTTTGGCATATCCACACAATGGAATACTACTCAGTAATAAAAAAAGAACTACTGATACACACAATAAAGTGGACGAATCCCAAAATAACCATGCTAAGTGAAAGCCACAAGACAAAAAATACATATTGGGTAAATCTATTTATATAAAATTCTACAAAACGCAAGCTGACCTATAGTAACAGGAATCAGATCAGTTCTCTAGAGACGAAATAGGAAAGGGAGAGAGGAAAAGGTCTGAGAACATTAGCAGGGTTGATGGATGGATGTTTGTTATCTTGATTGTGGTGATGGCTTCGCAAATGTATATGTATATCAAAACTTATTGAATTTTACACTTAAATGTGTGGTTTATTGTTTGTTTTTGTTTTTGTTTTTAAAAGAGAGCAATAGAGAGAGAGGAGAGCAAGAGCACGCAATAGCAGACAAAGGTCCTCCCTCATCTCTAATGTTCTTGAATGCAAGATTGGAATACACAGATGCCAAAAAAATAAAACAAAACAAAATTGCTGCTCTCACCCACACTAAGTCACCCCATGTTTCCTTTACCATATCTCTCAGTAGTGTCCCTTTCCATTTCTATTGATCTGGTCTAAATCTTCCTTCCCCATTGTTAGATTACAACCTAGTCCCACGATAAATCCAAAATGCAGATGGCTGCCAGAATAATCTTGACAAAGGACACCTCCAATGACATGATTCCTATTATCCAGAGCCACCATTTGAAAATCTCTATATCTATACCCATGCCTGAAAACGAAAGGATGTAAAATAAAATGTTAGCTGTGGTTATCCACGGGAAGTAGGATTACAGGTAATTCAAAAAAAATTTTTTTTGCTTATCTGGTTTCTATATTTTGCAGTAGCTTTTCAATAAAATATCCTTATTTGTTTTGCTTATACAAAAGGAATGAATATTCATTGTAAAATATTCAAACAACATGAACAATATAGGAGTATAATAAAATTGCAAAGTGAAGCTTATTTCTTTGTTTCCATCAGCACTGTGGTTGCCTTCCCAATATCCACCCCATCCCTGCTATCCAGGAAGAGCCAGGCAGTTTGAGTGGGATTATCACTACTCACAGCTCCAGCAGTGGCTTCTTGAATGGTCTAAACCAGAGGTTCTCAAACCTAACATCCAAACTCTGATATTGTAACAAACATTTCATGAAACTGCCTTATCATCCTTACTTATAAAATCAAAAGATCATATATTGTATCTTATAATCTAAGGAGAAATAATAGAAAAATAATTTTTACATTAGAAGGGATAAGTGTTATTGCAGAAAAAAGTGGAACAGGATAAGGGGAAACCAGAGTTCAGAGCAGTAGGAAAGTGGGTAGCTGGTTACAGTTTTAAATAGAGTGGTCAAGGCAGGCGCCACTAGAAGGTAATAGTTGAGCAAAGAGTTGAAGGAGTTAAGGGACTAATCAGGTAGATATCTAGGGGGAAAATACCCAAGCACAGGGAATAGCCAATGCAAAGGTTCTAAGGTAGAAGCTTGTCTGGTGAGCATGGAGCTATTTTATAAGTGGCCAGTGATATAAACTGGAGTGACTAGTATTAAAAAAAGCAGAAGTAGGAGAGTGGTCAGAGAGGTAACAGAGCCAGATCTCACAGAGACCTCATAGAACATTGTAAGGCTTGTACTCTCAGTAAAATAGTGTGACATTAGGTTTTGAGCAGAGAAGTGTGACATTATCTGACTTACATTTTATTTTATTATTATTTTTTGGTATATTTTTTTATTTGTTTGTTTGTGGGTTTGTGTGTGTGTATGTGTGTGTGTGACATTGGTTAACAAAATCCAGTAAGTTTCAGGTGTAGAATTTAATAGCGAGACATATATATATTACTTTGCGTGTTCCCCTCCCATAGTTAGATTTCTTTCTGTCACCACATATTTGATCCCTTTTACCCCATCTACCTCTCCCTGCCTCCTCCCTACCCTCTGGTAACCAACCACTAGTCCATTGTCTATGTTGATGAGTCTCCATTTGTTTGTCCTGTTCATTTGTTGCTTTTAGGTTTATATCCCACATATAAATGATATCATGTGATTTTCAGCTTTTTCTGTCTGGCTTATTTCGCTTAGCATGATTATCTAGAGGTCCATCAATGTTGTCACAAATGGCAGTATTTCATCTCTTCTTATGACTGAGTAATATTCCACTGCATGTATGTACCACAGCTTCTTCATTCAATCATCTGTCGTAGGATGCTTAGGTTGCTTCCATGTCCTGACCACCATTAACAATGTTGCTATGAACACTGATGTGCAAATATCTTTTCAGATATGAGTTTTCAAGTCTTCGGGGTAAATACCCAGTAGAGGAATTGCTGAATCATATGGTAGATCAATTCTTAGTTTTTTGAGGAACCTCCATACTGTTTTCCATAGTTACTGTACCAATTTGCAGTCCCACCAGCAAAGTATGAGGGTTCCTTTATCTCTGTATCCTCTCCAACATTTGTTATTATCTGTCCTGTTGATAACAACTATTCTAACAGGTGTGAGATGGGATCTCATTGTGGTTTTGATTTGCATCAAAATAGCTAGCGATAACGAGCATTTTTTCATATGTTTGTTGGCCTTTTGTATGTCTTCTTCAGATTCTCTGCCCATTTTTTGATTGGATTGCTTATTTTTTGTTGTTGTTATTGAGTTGTGTGAGTTCTTTGTATATTTTGGATATTAGGCCCTTATCGGAGGCATTGCTTGAATATATTTTCCCATTCAGATTGTTATCTGTTTACCTTGTTGATAGTTTCTTTTGTTGTGCAGAAGCTTTTTAGTTTGATGTAGTCCCATTCATTTATTTTTTATTTTACTTCCCTTGCCTTTGAGGTCAAATTTATAAAATCCTCTTTAAGTCCAATAACCTACATTTTAAAAGGAAAATCTGGCTGTTCTGTTAAGAATAGATTGTAAGGTGGAAGCAGGGAGACCAGTCAGGAGGTCGTTACCAGAATCTAGGTAAAAACTGAATGCAACAGCTACAAATGCAGACTAATATTCAGTACTGTATTTCATGAATCTAAGATGTTTTTGATTGGCAGATATATCTTGATTTCAGAGATAAATTATGCAGTGTGAATTGCATTATGCAGTGTGAATTGCAATAGGCATAGCTGAACTGGTGACTCAAATACCATAAGTGTTGTTGGTTGTTGAAAACGTGATTTTCTGAAATAGTGAACAACCTTTGGTAAAGTTCCAAATGAAACAAAGTACTATTTTCTCTCAATTTACTCATAATTCTCACATCTTTAAGTTCAGTTTATATTAAGAACATGCAAAATAGTTCATGTTTATATATAAAATGGAGTTAAGGTCTAGGTTTAGGTTACTATAAACAGGTTTTATAAATCTATATTAATGTCTAGAAAGACATTAAAAGTCATATAAGATGTGGGAAAATTCTGTAATGTATTGGACTGTCCTGTAAGTTATCAGAAATCTAATTATCTCTGGCCCACATTCTCTAAATGCCCAATCACTGTGACAACCAAAACTGCTTGCTAAATTTCAAAGAGGTCCCTAGAATGTGATGCCAGCATAGTGCATGATTTGAGAACAGTCATGTGACCATCCTATTATGGTCCAGTCAGAGGGAAGTCCTGGACTGTTGGGTGAGGGGAGGGAGACACATGAATGGGCTGGACCTGAGGGAAGAAACCCAAAGGCCCGAATGCACCGGCTACCCTCCCACCACTAGGGGGAGCCAGCTTCAGGATGAGGATTTTAGCTTCTTTTTTTATGTAATATTAAATTGTGGTAAAATATACAAAAATTTACCATCTTAACAATTTTTAACTGTACATTCACATTATTGTGCACCAATCTCCAGAACTCTTTTCATCTTGCAAAAAGAACCTCTAAACCCACTAAACCACAACTTCTCATTCCCCTTTTCCCCCAGGCCTTGGCAGTAAACCATTCTACTTTCTGTCTCTGGGTTTGATGATGCTAGATACCTCAAATAAGTGGAATCATACAGTACTTGTCCTTTTGTGTCTGGCTTTTTTCATTTAACATGTCTTCCAGAAGATTTTACCTTTGAAAGCAACGGGCCAAACAGAGGAAAAGCTGGCAGCCGAATGACGTGGTTTAATCCCTGCCATTAGCCCTTCACCAAAGTACATTTTACCTCTAAGCATTTTTGTTACTTGGCCAATATAGTCCACGTATTATTTAGGCATATTTGTTTCTAATTTTTATCACTTGCAAGTGAAAACACAATAAATGATACCCTCCCCTTCTTTCCTCAAATAGTATTAAAACTTCGGTGCATTGTCTTTCAGACTTTTTAATATACAAATAAAGATGTGTATTTTATTTTTACATAAATGAAATTCTATGTACTGTTAAGCAACTTAATTTTTTCTCTGACAATTTTCAATATTAATAAATATAGATCTAGCTTAAATTCTTTTAGAGCTCCACTGTATGGATGAACCATGGTTTATTTAACCAATCTACTATTAGTAAACATTTAGAATCTTCTCACTGTTTTGATACTGCAAACATGCTATTGTGAACATCCTCTGCACATTTATTTCCTTTGAATATATTTCTAAAGGAAATGCCTTCCCAGTAGTTGTACCAATTTCTATTCCTAATAATAATTTACAAGTTCTTGATTCTCTATATATAGTCTTAAAAATGTAGAGTATTATCCATAACTTTCATCTTTGCTAATATATAAAAATAATATTTAACTTTTATTGTAATTAGGAGTTCTCTTTTGCAAGTGAAGACTTTTAAAAGTGTGTATTGGTTATTTTCATTTCTTTTTGTGTGTGTATTGTCTGTTCAAATCCTTTGTCCATTTGTCTACTTGTGTATTCATTGTTAGCCTAATAATTCATAAAAGCTTTTTATAAAATTAGGGATATTAAATCTTTGTCAATAAAATACATTAAAAATATTTCCACTAGCTTGTTACTTATAATTTAATTTTTTAAATGGAATCTTTTCCATATAAAAGGGTTTTTTTTGCATTATTTATTCTTACATGAGTATCCAATTGTCCCAACATCATGTATTAAATAATCTATTTTTCTCCACTGTTTTGAAATGCCATCTTTATATTTTAAATCTCCACACTAAAACTCCATAGTACATGGATCTGCTTTAGGGCCTTCTATTTTATTCTATCAGTATTTTTTTATACTTGAATGTCAGCTGCTTCTTACAATTCTTTCCTTTCTTTCAAAATTTTCATGGCTTATCTGGAATTTATGTTTTCCAGTTGAACTTTAGAGATAATATGAGAAATTCCAAAGAATCTATTAGGATTTTGTTTGGAATTACATTTCAATTATGGATTAATTTATGAAGAAATGACTTTTTTTGTTGTTGTTGATATTGACTTTTTCCTTCTGGGAACATATATATCTATTGTTCAAGTTTATTGTATGTATTTTAGTAAAATTTTACATTCTTTCTGAAAAGGTCTGACACATTTTAGGTAAAGTTTATTCAGAGGTATTTCAAAGCTTTTGCTATTAATATGAATCAAGTATTTTTATAACTGGCATATGTGAGTGAGTGTGTTTATATACAAACCTATATAATATATATCCCCTTAGCTACCATATGAAGTCTTTAAAAATTTTTTCTTCCTTTTTGAAGTTACCTCAATAGATAATAAAATTCTCTACAAATGATTTTTCCAAATCTCTTTCAAAAGGTATACCTTCTATTTATTTTTTCTATTGCAATAGATAGGGCTTCCAGAAAAACATTTAACAGTAGAAGTAGTGACTGGCATCTTTGCCTTGTTTCCTTTTTTTGAAAATAAGTTTTATTGGAATATAATTCATGTACCATAAAATCTACCCGTTAAAATGTACAATTAGAAAACTAAGGTGGATTCTAAAGGCAAGAACAGCTGGAGGCTGTCAGCTAACTACAACCCTTGCCTCTGACTGAACATCATACTTTTTGCCACATTTTTGTTGTAATCGCTTATGTATATTATCTCACTAAGTTTGGAATATTCTCCATTTCTTAAAATAATATTTTGAATCCCCCAAAGTACTTAGCATAGCTTCTTGCCTAAGTACTTTGGGGGATTCAAAATATTATGTGTAGAATAAATTAATAAGTACCGATCCATTAAGTTCAGGACCTTTAGATAATTCTAGGTGGGAAAGCATACAACATAGCCTTACTAGTAATGTGCTGGTAAATGTTTAACAATTGGTTCTTCAAAGTCCTGATTTCTAGTGTTTGCTGATTTCCAAGGTATAAATATTCCCACCATGGTCAATTTCAATACCCATATGATGTTAACCAAGATGTAAAAGTCCCGAAAGTTTAACAATCAGTCCTTTCAATCTGATACAACCCAGCTCTAGTATACCACTGGTCCTTGCCTTCAAAAAGTTTCTTTTTGTTTGGTTTTTCTTTCCTTTGAGTTTTTATTTATTGAAAGATAAAATTAGAATAATATTAAATGCAGCTTAAAAAAATAATTCACCCATAATTCAACTACTCTAACAGCTAACATAACTCTTTATTTTCCTGTGTTCTCTCCCAGTCTTTGCTTTATGCATACATATTTTAACTAGTAATCATGCAATTTAAAAAAAGATTTTATTGTGGCAACTTTTCAATAAAGAATAAAACAAGGAACCCAAGAACCCATGTATCATTACCTAGCCCCCCAAACATTAACCTGTGGCCAACCCCATCCCATCTACAGCACTAGCTACTTGCCCCCCAACCAACATTTTTTGAAACAAACCCCAGACATCATATCCTTCCATTTGTAAATATTTCAGTAGTAATCATTCAACATTTTTTTCTCCTTTTTTTCACTTGTAGTCTAAAGAACACAAAGACATTAATTATTCAACTAAAAAATATTTAGGTATTCTGATATTGGCAGTGAGAACTGATTTGGCGAACAAGGGAGGAGTGTCTAATAGCTACAGCATCTGAAGAACTTAACTAATGACTCTTTTCTCCCATCCTTCTTTCTGTGATAGAACCTAATTAAAATTTTACATGTTATCATATACACACCAAATCACATATAACATGGACCAAGTCACAGTGTCTCTACACACAAAAATTACCCATCAAAACAAATTTTATTTAACACAGCTAAATCTCAAGGCAGTCATTAGTTATCTTCTCCAATATTAGCTTTTTAAAAAAGGATTTCACTATAACCCCCTTGGATATACTTTATTTTTTAAACTTTCCTTCTGATTATTTGTTGGTCCAAGACAAATTACTGTCTGTCTCCTTCCCTCATTCCACTAATTTATATTACAGTGTCACGAATGCTGTCATCCCTCAGCTCTTTAGAGAAGAGCAGCGTAGAGGAGGCAACATTGAAGCCTAGTTTGAAAAAGAAATTTGGCAAACAAGAAATCCTCATTATTCCCACATTTTCCATATATGGCATTTGACAGCCTTCAGCTGTCAGTCTTTCAGGAATTGCCTTGGCTGCAGAGAGCCACCTCATCCATGGTTACATCCCTCAAGGAACAGTCCACAATACTGAAGTTGGGGTATAAAGGTCTGGTCATTTCGGCCTACTGTTGAGACAACTCTAGGGCCATTTTCACTCTAGAGCTCCCTGCGGGACTAACTGAGGCTGTTGCAGAGCCTGCAACACAGCTCACTTTTCCTGTACCCACTTCTGTTCCCCACCTCGTCTTTCCATAGGTCTTGATGCCAAGAGAATTTTAAAAAATAATCATCCCTAATGCTAAACTCAGTCTCAGAGTGTGCTTTCTGGAGAACTCAACCTGTGACATCTCCACTTACCAATTCTTTCTGACTCCAATGTCCCACATTCTTACCCCACCCACTAAATGTAATTATGCTTCACTATGACTTTTTTCAATTGTATTAAGATACATAAAATTTACCACTTTAACCATTTATAAGAGTACAGTTCAGCAGCATTAAGTACATTCACATTCTTGTGCAACTTCATTATGGCTTTTTATAAGCCTTTAGAATTACAGATCCATAGAATATTAGAACTGGAGAAGACAGAGATCTTTACATGCTCAACTATGCAAATCAAACTATCAAAACTTAGCAAACATAAAGAGCAAAAAACAGAGAAAAGCTGATGAAGCAGGATGAGAGAGAAATAAATAAAGTAGGCATGTCCTTGCCCCCCAGGGCAAGTGAGCCAGAAGTATAAATCCACTTCTCCTGCAGGGACCCCAGTTCCCTCCTGCCTCTCTTAGGCAGGAATCTCTTCATGCTGAGGGTGACTGGATTTGAGGTTTGTATTTCGCTATAACATGTCACCAAACACAAACCAACCATCTCATGTGATCTCAATGAATAAACAGTGATTTGCCCTGATACTAGAGAAAAAATTGTCTGGGTCAGACTTAATAAAAGATGATGTGTCAGGGTTGGCTCGAAGCCTTCCTAAAGGATTTTCAAGGGTAATTTTGACTATATCCAGTTTTCACCTTTTATTTTAATTTTAAAACTTCACCCAGGTAAGATACATCTCCTTTTAAATGTGCCTGCTTTATGGTAGCACAGCATTAACTTATAACAAAAATTGTAAAAAAAAGAAAAAAAGAAAAAAATGATAAACAGAAGCACAAGGGAAAATGACAAACTGAAAGTTCTTTAATTAGAGTACTTACAGGTTTCCCTGCTCATAGGACTCTATAGCAGCACCATCCAACAGGAATATGCTAGCCGTATGAGTAATATTAAATTTTATAGTTAGCCACATTTTTAAAAAGTAAAGAGAAACAGGTGAAATTAATAATGTAATTCATTTAACACACTATATATCCAAAATATTGTTGTTTCAATATGTAATCAATGTAACAATTATCAATGACATATTTTACATTTTTTTCATACTGTGTATTTTGCACTTACAATGCATCTCAATGATCTGACCACATTTCAAGTGCTCAGGGGTCACTGTGGCTAATGACGTCCATATTTGATAGTGCAGGTCTCGGATTTATTCTCTGATAACAGAAATCTCTCATTTCTCTGGAAAGTTTGGTCTAATTGGGTAACATTTGAAGGAAAGATGTGGAAATATATGTAGGTCTGTATCAAAACTTTACATACCAAAATTGAAGATTTCCATGCATCCTAGATTTAAAAAATGGAAAATGGTCTGCCAGTTGGCAGAGTGGGAACCCAAATCAATCCTATTATATACCCTTAGCAGAAGGAAACAACATTTCCCAGGATAGAACATGAATCAATAGTTTCAATTCCCCAACAAGTAATGAATCATTAAGGTTTATTCATTGCAAGGATAATTTACAGTGCCTTCCAATCAAGTCTGTAAATTACAGACAAGAAGTCTATTCTTCAAGCCTCACTGCCTTCCATTCTGGAGGAGAAAACAATGGTTAATAGAGAAGGGATGAAAAAAATTTCCAAGTATTGAACAGATGATTTAATTTAAAACAACAAACTACTTTTTACAACATAAATAAATGAAAGTAAGAGTTCAATTTTTACCACTTCAAAACAAAAGTGAAATATGGAACTGAAAATAGCTTTAATAAAAATGAGACATTTTAAAAGCTTGAACTCCATTTTACTAATTCTGTGACTACCTAATACCAAACAAAAGAAAGGACTGTTTATTCATATACCTTTAGGAAGACACACACACACCCCCCCCACACACACCCACAACTTGGCATCTGACACAGAAATCTTGAATTAAAAATTCAACAAAAAACTCTTTTATAATTAGTGAAACCTGCAAGGTCTTGGCAGCAGCAAACTGTGAAACTGACCTGTTGGAAACACCTTCAAAATTCATGGCAAATAGAACTCCCTGGGAAATAACCCTGATGCAAATAAGCTCAAAGTCAAAAATTACAAGTCACATAAGGAAATAAATCACTGAGAGGGAGATTAAAAGAGGGAGAGGCAGAAACAACAGGAAAAAAAAAAAACACTAAAAAAATGTTCTTCCAAAATTCAAGATAATAGAACAATCTAAAGAGATTTGAAAATAAGTTTTTTTCAAAAATGTTAAGAAAAATTTATAGAAAAACAAGACACTATATAAAAATAGCAATATTATAAAAGAACCAATTAGAAAGTTCATAAACAAACAAAAATAACTATTGTGAAAACCAATAATGGACAGATTACACATTATATTAGGCATAACTGAAAAGAAATTACTGAATTAGATGCTAGATAGAAACAAATGATAAAAAATGCATCACAAACAGATAAAGATATTTTTAAAAACTTAAGAATAAATCATAGACATGAGGGATAAAATGAGAAGATCCCACATACATCCAAAAGAAGTTACAAACACAGAAAATGGGGAAAGATAGTATTTGGAGAAATATGGGTGAAATTTTAAAGATTTGGTGTTTTAAATTGAAGTCCACCAACCAAACAGGAAAAATAACACACCTTCATCTAGACACATCCAAGTGAAACTGTTGAACATCAAGGTCAAAGAGAAAAATCTTAAAACTACCAGAGAGATGATAAACTTATCTTCAAAAGCATGACTACTTATTAGACTTAGAGCAGATTTCTCATGAGCAACAATTGGTTCCAGAAGACTGGCATATCATCTCCAAAGAGCTGAAAATAGACTCTTCTACACTATTATTCAAGACATTTCCAGACATACAAAGATAGAGAGTTACTTTTTACAGGTCCTTATTGAAAGAGTTACTAAAAGATATACTTAGGAAGAAAGAAACTGAACTCTGAAAAAAGAAATAGGTGCAAAAATCAACTATGAGCAAGGGATCTGGTAAATATACTGGTAAACCTGCAAATAGCTTAAAAAGAATAACTAGCTGATAATGTATTACGAATTAAAATTTTAAAAAGAGGCAAATATTCTGAGAGATGCACACAGTTGTAAAATCACCTCACAGTGCAAAAAGTTATAAATACATAAACAAATGGGAAGATACAATTTTTATTAATTCTTCATTCTAACAAAATTATTTTCTACCAATTTTTTTAAATCATGTCTTTAGCCAAATCACTAGGTACCTACTCTCTCTACCCCATCTCCGAAGACTTTTAGTTATTAAGGAACAACAACAACAAAACAATAGTCTCATTCGAAAGCCTAAATTTTAAACATCATTCTGGGTACTGCACAAGGCACATTATCTAGGTACAATCTCAACATTTTAGGAAAGAGATAGACAATTCCTTTCCATTCTCAGGCCACATTTGGCTCTTATCTTAATTCCATCCTGAGATATGTGACTAATAAAGTAAATAATAGCATCTGGCTTTAAAGTCTTTGTTAGTGATAGCATAAGAGCCCTCAAGATAGGAATGATTTTCTGAGACCATTTTTTCCTATGGAATGTGACATTCTCTACTTTCCAAGAGTAACAGTAGAGATTTTTCTAACTGAAATTCAGGAAGATATGATTTTAAGAACATCTGTATTTCCTAACTTGAGCAAGGAATAAAAATATTTTAACTGATATTTTAGCTATGTTTACCTTTGAAATTACTAACTCAAAGGTGTACATTTTTAAAAGAGGGATATCTTTGTGCAGACAATATCTTTTGTGTATCTGTCTCTGTGTATAAAACTCTAGGAATTGTGTTTTAATTTTTAAAAAATACACATCTATTTCTGTGCCTTTCTTTCTTTGAACAACTCCATGTCTCTATCTTAAATGAAACCAACGGAGACTTTCTTTCTGCTTTTCCCTTTTTTGCTCTTTTTATGCCTCTTTCTTCTTTTATTTTCTTTCCTTATCTTTCCTCTATTTCTTTCCCTTAACTTTACCATATTGAAAAGCATTTTAAAATGATTTGTTTGAGAAGTGATACAGAAGAGTACAATTTTCAGATCACATGGACTGGAATTCAAGTCCTACTTCCTCACTTCCAAGCACTGTGGACCTTGAGTAAACTATTATCACCTCTAAGCTTATTTCCTCACTTGTGAAGGGAGGAAATAAAGCCTTCCCCAGACTCATCTGAGATACTTTACCTGATATAAAGTATGTGAAACAGCCAATACGGGGTAAGTATCCAAAAAATACTGGTTCACCTTCATGCTCAAATAGGGTTTTATGATCTTTGTTTTTAATTTTGAAAGCAAATAAATGAAATGTCTATTTCTTCTCAAAAACTTGCTTTATACTTAGCAGTCCTGAACTTAATTTCTTCCATTAATAATTAGTGGGTATTTTGATGGAAAATCTTTTCCCACTCATTACTGTTTCCTAAATTGTGTTCCATAGAACACTAGCATCCTATTAGACATTAAGTCTGTATGCTATACATTCTTAGATTCACAGTGCGCACTAGCCTATTAAAACCAACTCTTCGAGCAATTTCTGTGGGCAACTTTAACTCAGTGTTTTCCATCATTAGTTGACCATACCCATTTTTCATGTAATACCTATTAATATCCTGCAAACATCCAAGCCACCCCTTTTAGAAAATGCCAATCTAAAGAGATGGGTGGACTACACTTCAAACAATTTCCCACAAATATAATTTCTTTCAACAGAGAGATAAGAGCTAAACAGCATCCAATTAAAAGTATGTAATCCTTGGCAAGGGCCTAAACAATTTCAGTTTGGTGTTTTGGATTGTCTTGGTTTTGACTGTTTTATTCTTTTTTTTCTTTTTTTTTTTTTTTAATATGGCTATCAGTTAAAGGACACAAGCTGAGTGCACTCACAGAGTACCAATCACAATGACAAATCACACACTTTTTTTTAAACCTCAGTTTTCTTGTCACGAATGTGGGAGATCAGAGGCTTTTTTACAGGCTGGCTGTGGGGACCCAATGAGATCACTGATATGAAAGTGTAGTCTATACCAGAGCAACCTGGACTGGTTACAAAATAATATTCTTTAGGATGTTGTCAATTGTGGGAGCGAAAGTGAAGGATGGACATTTAGTGGTTCTAAACGGAAATAATCATCACTGCCTAATTGGACAGGGGGAGCTCTTTGAGCTCAGAATCGAATAGGGTATGATTTTTCTTTCCAAAGAAATAAGGGTACACAAAAGACTCAGATTAGATGACCCAGGCCTGGAGATATGGGATAGTCGGAGGAAGAAAAAAAAAATGCACTGCCACCTATCTCATAAGTTGTTCTAAGAGCACAGTAAACATACAATAAAGTTTAGCTATTATTAGAGAGCAGCAAATACTATACTGTTTCAGAAAGACATGTCTAAGTATCTAATAAAAGGTACAGATGCCCACCTATAGAACTAAAATCAGGCAAAATACCCTTAAAATTACCAGAAAGAAAAAAAATCCAAGGAACATACAGAGATCTACTGAAAGAGAAAAATGAAGATATGTTAAGGAAGCATAAAAGTAGAAAATAAAATATGATTGCAAACTAAAATTATACATGATAATTAAAACAATAAACATGAATGAGATGAACTTAATGAAAGAAAATACTCAAATTGAACAAACATACTGAATCAGTCTACAAAAGCCACATATGAAACCGGAAATTGATAAAAGCCAATGTTGGTGATAGTGGGGCAAAGATGTTCTTAAACCCAGTGTTTGTGGGAAAATAAGTTGGTATAACATTTCTGGAAGGAAGTTAGCTTAATTGTATCGAAATGTAAAATGTACACTCTATTGTATTGAGCTAGTCCACTTCCAGAAATTAGCCTGAGGAGAAAAAGGCACAAAAGCAAAAAGCTGAACAGAGGATGTTTATCATTGTGTACTTTATGGTAGAAAAAATGCGAACAACCTAAATGCCCAACAATAGAAGACTGGTTGAGCAAATCATGGTTTATAAATATCCCGGATGGTTGGTGAATATTAACAATCATGGTGTTTATTTATAGTTATTGAGTTGGACATCCATCCACTGCATATTCTGAGTAAAAATAGCCATTACAGAAGAACACGTAAATTATGATCCCATGTGTGTGAAACAGTATACATATACTTCTAAGTGTGTATACTGCCATAGAGTTGTCTAAAGGATGCTCACCAAAATTGTTATGGTTTTTGTTCAGGGTGGTGGGATATTGGGGGTGATTTTTATTTTCTGTTTTGTACTTTATCTTGGGTTAAAGCATTGGTCATAAGAACTCTGTTTTTGTGTAAAAACCTATATGCCTTTAAAGTCACTTCCAGCCCTACAAGGTCTCAAAAGCCTATATGCCTCATTACTATCATTCTCCCAATGATAAACATTAGGAAGGGCAAAATAACGAGTGGCTATCAGGAAAGCCATGCCCAGGCAGGCTTCCTGCCGGGAGAGACCAATAAGAACTAGTTATGTAGACCCGGCCACCATGTCATCTCTAGGGCAGTATTTAAAGCAACACTTAGGACAGGAATTGAAAAGTTACTGAATGCAGGCCCTTCTCTGTTTGTACGTTTGTTTATAAAATTTCTTGGCTTCTATGATGTCTAAAATAGAGCAAGTAAGGGATCTCCCACAAATCAGAAGTATACATTGGCTAATTTCTGGGACTTCCCGAGGCTGCTCTGTGCATTGGGTAGCTGCGCAGGGTAGCTGTCTAGCAGCTGAGGGATATTGCAGTAGTGGCTCTGTCTGCAGCAGTGAGATAGGGTGAGCCTAGGAGAAGCCTCCTAATGCTTTTATTGTTTGACTGTTAAAAAAGAAAGAGAGAGAGCATCAATTACTTTTATAAAAATAACCAAGCTATTTTATAAAGGACAGAGTGGTCAACAGTGCCAGAGTATGATAAGGACTAAGACAGGGTACACTGAATGTAGCAACTGGGAGGTTAATGAGGGACATGACCAAAAACAGTGACTGTGCAGTGGGGGTGGGGGGGAGGTAGAAAAGAGAGGGGAAGTGAGGAAGTGGAGAGAAAGTTTGGACAACTATTTCTGGAAGTCTGGCCACAAAAAGAAGGCAGGAGATAGAGTAATGAGTGACTGAAAGGAGGAATGGGGAGGCAGGAAGAGGTATTTAATTTTTTGTTAGGTTTTGTTTATTTCTAAGATCGGAAAGAGCCTGTAGATAAGAAGTGGATGATTCAGCAAGGAAAGGGGTATGCTCCATAGTGAAAAGGGGGAAGGGAATGAAAACCAGGGCACCAGGAAAGGAGCTGGCTGACCTTGAACAGAATGAGGAATGTTGTAACTGTGGGGAAGGAGGAAAAGCCATGTAGAGGTCAAATGCAGAGCTGACTCTCCAATGATAATAGAGATTGGAATAAAGACAGCCCTGCAGGGGCTAGAACCACTATTTTTCAGAGGAAGGTAGGTATTGCTTTTATCATATAGTTTTGAACTAGGAGCACTCACCCTGTTCAACCCTGAAATGGAAAAACTATCTATGATGGAAATGTTCATTATCTTGACTGTGAAGGTTTCACAGGCATATATACATGTTAAAACTCATCAAGTTATCCACTTAAAATAGTACAATTTATGGTATATCAATTATACCTTAATAAAGCTATAAGCTGTGCTTTAAACTGTCATGCATCAGTCAATAGGGGGCATGATTGTGCATAAGACGGAAAATGGTTTTCCTGGGCTTTAGTTTGATGCTTCTATTTTTCCTGATCTTTTCTCAGATGACAGAGTTCCTACTTACAGGTACTAAAAGAAAGCAATTAAATAATTACAGGCATGAAGATATAAGCAAATGGATGTGTGAAAGTTAGAGTAAAGCTCAAAGCTGCTAAAATACTCTCAGTGCCTAAGTAGCAAGCATTTACAGGCTCAGCCTGAGAAAGAATGAGCTAGCAGGACAAAAACATTTCTTCACAGTCATGTGGAAACTGTGTACGGGATTCTCTGATGGCAAAGATTATAGTTGTTGCCTCTCGGGGAAAAGTTTCGTTACTCATTTTTGTGAATAGGTCAATGCCAGGATGGATATCACACTAGTGGCTGATTAGAGAAACAGAACTGAGAAGGCTTTTTTTTTTTTTTTTTTTTTTTTTTTTTTTTTTTTTTTTTGGCACCACGTGCAGGTTTGAGGACTTTCCTGCATCCTGGGACAGAATAAGCCTTGGCCCCTGACCCACAGGGACATTGTTGTCTCCTCTCCCTCAGTGTAACATTGGGGGCAATTGGTTTCTTCTCTTTGGGTCTCTGTTTTCTCATCTGCAAAATCAAATTGATAGTCTTTATCTTGTCTGCTTCTCAGAATACAGTGAAAGATTCTAATGAAAACACTGAAAAAGTAAAAGGAGCTATGAATGTAAACTCTTAATGCAACTGCAACAATTTGGCAACACAGGTGGTAGTCCCTGGTTTATGAAAAGGTTACACATGCCCTGGGCCTACTCTGCCTCTCCCAGACATTTGTGTACAGTTTTGTTGAGGACACTGGTAAATGACTCTCACCCTGCCACAAGGCCCTCTCTACCATACCTATCACAATAACAGCTGTGCAAAAAGGTTAAGTATCTCTCTTTGGATTACAAACTAATAACATAGAATAGCTAGAATTTGAACCCAGGATTCAAATACCAATGTCTGGCTTACTTTTCTTTGCTATCTTTTAAAACACTAGTTTCTCTGCGGTGGCTTAGCAGTCCTGTGGACCTGTCTCTTGCTTCAAAAGGGTTTGGACTTAATGCACCCAGGGTCATCTCTTTTTCTATCTTCTGACCACCCTCCAACCTCTTTCCCATTTGTAATCTTAAGAACCATTTCAGCCATCCTCTGCCCATGGGACCAGTCAACACCATTTTTTGAGCTTAACTCCTTATTGCCTAGCAACCAGGAACTCCCAGATTCGTTAGAATTATTCCACCAACGTAGAGGCCGTGGTCAACTACCTGGTTAACCTACATCTGCAGGCCTCCTACACCTACCACTCTCTGGGCTTCTATTTTGACCACAAATGATGTGGCCCTGGAAGGTGTGGGCCACTTCTTCCACGAGTTGGCCAAGGAGGAATATGAAGGTGCCTGGTGTCTCCTGAAGATGCAAAACCAGTGTGGTGGCTGCACTCTCTTCCAGGATGTACAGAAGCCCTCCCAAGATGAGTAGGGTAAATCCCAGGATGGAATGGAGCCAGCATGGTCATGGAGAAGATCCTAAACCATTTGGATCTGCGTGCCCTGGGTTCTGCCTGCACAGACCCCCATCTTTGTGGCTTCCTGGAGAACCACTTCCTAGATGAGGAGGTAAAACTCATCAAGATAGGTGACCACCTGACTTACCTCCAGGCTGAGCTGGGCCAGTAGCTGTTTAAAAAGCTCAAGCATGACTAGGAGCCTTTGGAGTCCAGAGGCCTTTGAGGGGGCCCTCTGCATCACCCTGGTATCAGGCTTCTGCATGGAGTCCTCTCTCATGCTTTGGACCAAATGGAAACAATAAAGCTTTTGCAGCAAAAACAAAACAAAACAACAACAAAAACATTAATATCTCTAGTATAGTAGTCATGAGTCACATTGACTAAATTTAAATTAATTCAAATTAAACTAAATAAAAACTTCAGTTCCTCACTAGCCATACATCAAGCACTCAGTAGTCATGTGTTGCTACCATGTTTGACAGCACAGATGTAGAACATTTCTGTGAGCACAAAAAGCTCTAATGAATAGTACTGCTAGCATTTTACAGTCATGCATCAGGAAGATATAGTTAGCACACGAAATACTTCTCTTTACCTGATTCTGTCCCTCTTTTATCATTATTGTCTAATTCTGAATATTCTCTCTAGACTACCTTGAGTCTTCCTCTTAAGTATCTAGAAGGCATGCCTGGGGCTGGCCTGTTGGCTCTGCCCAGCACACAGGGCAGACACTGGATTGTGATAACAAAGACTGATAGCGACATTTTGCCCAAGACCAGGAGACAGCAGCTCTGAAGCAATCTGCAGCGACAGCACCAGTGTGGGAAGTGAACAGACTGTTTCTGCAAATCTGCTGTATTTTTGCCAGATCTGTCAGAGCAGACAGAAGCAGAAAGGATAAAGGGAGGAAGTCAGAAGGGAAGTGAGCAGAAGAGAATAATGGGGCTACAGACACAAAACACTTGGTAATCAAACCGTCTTCTTTTAGGTCTTCCAAGCACAGAAGTTTATCTGTCAAAACCAAGAAGGAGAGAGACTTTATATGCCATTCTTACAGTGGGAGGGACTTAATAGTTACTCACTTTCTTAAAACACCCATAAAACATGAATTTATACAACCCTGGATTAAATGATCTGTGAAAATTACATCCTCCTGATGATGAAGACTCTAGAATTAGTGCTAGAATGAGATGCTAAAAAAAAGGCCATGGGTGACCTCTTACCTTACCTGTTCCTGTCAATACCCATTCTTTTGCCTTTATTCTGTACTGCATATTTAGAAGCCCCCAACTTTGGTACTCACCCTTCCCCAGAAATCCTTTATACCCATGGGAGAGTTATTTGAGGACTGGTAGAGCTTTTGGCGCTCTTTCTAACATCATACAATCTAGGCCACAAACAGTCCACCCCACCTAAATGTAACAAGTTTTACCTGCATTGCTTCTCTGGCTAAGTTCCGCCAGCTCTTTGTGTAATTTAGGAAGTAGCGTCTTCAGAATGTTATAAAACACTCCTTAAGTAATTTGGAGGTACTCTTTTGTAAGGACCTGCCTCACTCATGTGAGTAGTATTTTAAAATACTGCCTCTGGATTCTTGGTCTTTAATTTGAAACTTTTGTAGCTGCTTCAGTACTTTCTTCACATTTGAGAACCTGTGGCCTTACTCCACGTAACACCACACATCTCCCCCTAAGTAACTCGGTTTGTTTTAGTTTCCTATGACTGAGCTGTCACTCTCTGAACTACTGTGGGCAAAGCCCCCTGGAAGGAAAACAGAAATGGGCCTTTGTGGCACCACAAAGGAGATTGGAAACCACTTAAAGGAGCAGCTGGGTGAAAAGTAGCAAGCCTCCTTGGGGTTCCTGGTCCTCCCTATTGGGACACAAATGACACTGGAAGCCTGTGCCTATAGTTTCTCAAGGGTCTGACACTTTGCTCTGTTGTCCCGATGACTCACTGATCATTTTTCAGGCCTTCAAACTGGGTCAACAAACTTTGTTTGTCCAGAGAGCTCCCCCTGGGAGGCCACTCTAAGAAAAGCAGGCGGAATGGGGATTTTTGGCCAGGTGATTCTTTTTGCTGGCTTTTAGCCTGAGGAAATATTATCATTATTCAGGCCAGGTCTGCAGAATTAAAAGCTGCCAAGCATCTGGGCTGGATCAACATACACTAGTGTTATTTGTTATGTGTTAATCACATTGCTAATGCTGGCTCTGACCATTCAAGAACTGAAGAGATGACTTGGTAAGGCCCTAAACCAAGATGTCCACCTCTTATGGATAAGAAAGACAACAAGCTTGTACTCTGAATCAAGCCACGGAAGCTTTCATTGACTCTGTGAGTGTGACCTGATCAATTTCTTTATTTATTAAGCAATGGAGTCATCCTGAGTCAGTATTTCTCAAATTTCAGAAGTCACAAACCACAAGAACATATATATGACTTACAGACCTGAATTTTTATAACTTAAAAGTTTCTCATAGCAGCATTATTCCTAATGGCAAAAAAAAGTGGAAACAAACCAAATGACCATCAGCTGATAAATGGATAAATAATGGAATACAATGGAAGAAATATTTGGCCATAAAAAAGAAATGCTACAATATGGGTGAACCTTGGAAACATGCTAAATGAAAGGAGCCAAACACAAAAGGCCACATATCATATGATTCCATTTATATAAAGTGTCCAGAATAGTGAAATCCAAAGAGACAGAAAGTAGATTAGTGGCTGCTAAGGGCTGGGAATGGGGGAAGGGGAGAGAGAAATAGGTAATGACTGCTAATGGGCATGGGGATTTTTTTTATCTGATTTTAAAAAATTAATTAATTTTTTACGGTGACTGGTTATCAAAATTCAATCAGTTTCAGCTGTATATTTTAACAGTAAGGCATACATATATTTACACTGTGCGTTCACCTCTCATAGTTAAACTTCTTTCTGTCACCACATATTTGACCCCCTTTACCCCATCTACTTTCCCCCTCTCTCCTCCCCCCTCCCCTCTGGTAACCACTAGGGCATGAGGATTTTTCCCGGGGTAATGAAAATGTTTTGGATTTATATAGTGATGATTGTTGTGAATCATTAATCTTGTGAATATATTAAAAACCACTAAATCGTGCACTTTAAAAGGAGGAATTATATGGTATGTGAATCATATTTCAGTTTTTAAAAAGTTATATATTATTTTAGTTGATTACTGAGTACCAAGATAAATATTTTGTCTTTATATCCAGATTCACTTATGAGGTGTCTAGTCAGGTAGTCCAAAAAGTGTTTACATTAACTTGAGATGATCATAAAAGGATATCTAAAATTAAAAATATTCGTATATAATTTCTAGACCCCAAAAACTCATTAGTGGAACTCCCAAGGGTCCATGAACCCTGGCTTGAGAAACATTGACCTAGATAATCTCTCAGGATTTGTTACTCTTTTGCGTGGTGTGTGATGTAGACTTTTCATAAGGAATTTTCCAAAGACACGGCTGGCCAGAGATACTTTGGGATTTATAAAAGTTCCTTGGCTAAGCCTTGGTAGCAAAAGCAAATTATTCCACCTATACTTTAGGTAGTTGATCAAACATGTAATCTGTGGAGATGGAAATTCATAAACCTCATCGTGAAATGAAAAAGGAGTTTGATACCAGGTAATCTAATATGGAAAATCTTCTGAGGAAGGCCTCCCTTTAGGGCCTCACTTGAGTCATGGGTTGACTACCCCTGATTTAAACACTATGCCCTTTCTAAAAAGGGTCCCTAACAATAGAATAAAGATGGATGCTGCCAACTGAAATCAGAGTGGGAAGGCCAGTGGGCATTTATGCAAGCAAGGAGGCTTTCCCACATGGTCTGTTTGGTCATGGGCAAAAGTCAAGGAGTATAGGATGTGGTTTATGGCTGGCTCTCCTACTTAATAAACCGGAGGGCAACTATCTTGACTCTTTCATTTTTTGTTTCTTCGCCTAGAAAAAAATCAGACACTATACCACTTCTTGGCGGTGGTTGTTCAGATGAGTTCAGTTCATCAAACTTTTACTGAGCACCTGTTTTTATGTATTGGAAACTGAGCTACTGCTGGAAGGAAACTTGCATGGTCCCTGCCCTCAGCTTAGTGGGCTGTTATGTAAAGAAACTTTATCTTTAAAGGACTTTGAAAACTATTGAGTGCTATAAAATATATAGTAATGATGTATCTTGATTATCTATTGTGAGTCAATAGTTGGTCTGATTCCTAAATCTGGGTATTTCTCTAATGAGAATATTTTGTAGAATTAAGAATTGAGGCAGTCATTGAATATCATTTACCTAGGTATCGCTCACCATCTCCCATAAAGACATTTTCACATTGTGCCCACTAGATGTCTCATTATTTCGCAAGAAAATGGCAAAGCACAACTTTTCCACCTGTGTCACCAGCCAACTTGGCTAAAATTGCAGCCACTTTCTAGTAACCATTGTGTAAGATGCCTATAGTATAGTTGCCTCTCATTTGAGAAATAAGGGAAAAGATGTGTTCATGGATTCTTTCTTCTTCTCAAAATCCATGTACCTGCAAACTGCTCTCATAAGAAAGCCAGGACTAAGAAGACTAAGTAGAAATTCTTCCATAAAGTGGGTACTAAGACTTTAACAGGCAGCAATACTACATCCTCACTGGTTTTCTGGGCTAGTGTTTAGCTGTTGTCCGCATATGAGCTGATGCCCCCAAACCACACCATTCTATCTGCATGCCCAGGCAGAATGTGTTCTTCCCTATTCATAGGTGTCAGCCAAAGGAGTCATTTTCACAATGCAATCCAGGGTTTCTCCTTGCATTGTGAATTTCAGGTTGTAAATGATTTACCACTGCTTATCCCAATATTTTCACCTTTGTTGTGCATGACTTTTCTTTAGATGGCCGATGGCAGAACTCTTTGCTTATGAATGATCTCAGAGAGGAAGAGACTGATGCATTTAAAAATCTATTGCAACTTTAAAAGCTTTCACATGCTACTAATGGGAGTGTAAATGAATATAACCTTTCTGCAATACAATTTGACAGTATTTATCAAGAATGCACTTTAAAAGTTTGTGTCTGTCAGGATCCCAAAAGGAAACAGATTTCATCCAGGATGGTTCAAACGAAGAGACTTTAATAAAAGAACTACTTACAGATGAGTAGACCAGCTTAAGGGAGTAAGTAAGGGATGCTGAGGTGCCTAGAGAAGAACAGTGGGAAGCTGTTACTATTCCTAGAGATAAAGGGACAAATAATCTTCTGGAATCCAGGAAGAACTGGAATGGTGGAGGAGGAACCACCAAAAAAGGGGGCCGGGCTGGAGGTGGGGAGGAACATGCAGCCACCGACTCAAAGCAGGAAAACCTTGAGAAGGAAATACCTCAACTTCTCTCTAGTCTGGCCTCTCTAATCTCCCTCCTGGTGCTACGCATTGAAACTCAAGGATGCCAAATGGTAAGGGATCCTGAAGATGCAATCTGTAAAGATAGCATAAGAAAAGCAGAGAAAGTATGAGGTTAAGAATACAAAATAACCAGCACAATCCTATAAGTCCATTTCTAGGAATATATCCTAGGGACATAATCATAGATGAAAGCAAAGAATTATGTGCAAGGATATTCTTCACAGAGTTAGATATAAGAGCAAAAAAAAAAAAAAAAAGCAAGCTAAATTTCCTATGGTAGAAGAATAGATGCATAAATTATAGTGTATCCATCTTTTGGAATACCATTCAGCCATTATAAACTTTTTTGAAGAGTGTAATGATATGTGGAAATGCTTACAATAAAATGCTAATTGAAAAAAATAACACAAAATTGTATGCATAGTATTAGCTCGATTCCATGAACACCTATATGCAAAGGGAAAAACACCTAAAAATGTTAACAATATTTCTTATTGATGATGGGACTACATTTTTTCTTCATAACTTCAGTGTTCTTCCTTTTTCTTTTCACAATAAGTAATATGATACTTTTGTGATCAGAGGAAAATAAGTCAATTCAAAAAAGGAGAGTCAGTCTAACTGAAATGGACTCTGTTCAATTTAAAATATTAATAAGAGACACAATGATTGTTTAAGTAATTTAAAACCAGTGAAATGAAAGGTAACCCTTAATCTGTATATATTTGATATCTGGACAAAAAATGAAAAAAAAAAATCAGTCCATTTCAACATAACATAAAATATCCATATACTATTTGATTTAGATTTCTGACTAGACTATACTCTTCTCTTGAATGACAGATGTCATATTAGTTCAGCTTTAGTTGGTACTTTATCTTGCTACTCTGGAAAATCCAAGATCTCTGTAAACTAAAAGTTGTTCCTCATATTGAAATAATAATGTTCTTTCTTTTAAATTTTATACTTCAATGTTAAGTGTCACTTTTAAACTACATTTTATTTTTTACCAATTAGCCAACTAATACACAAATACATTCTTGTTTTAAAGATTCAAACAATACAAAGAATACGAAAGTTTCCTTGTCCACTTGTTCACACTTAGTCTCTTTCCCCTAGGTAACTTGTCTTCAGTTTGTTTATGTAACTCTCAAGACATTTGCTTATCATTTATATGCATATATATGCATGTAGAAACATAGTTTTATTTTCATTTTTTTCTAAGTAAATGATGTTATGTTATACACATTATTCTAAAACATTTTTTTCTCATGTTGAAACTCTACTTTATTCTTTTCCAATGGTTACATAGTTTTTCGCGGGTTGGATATTTTATATTTACCTGACCACTCCTCCTGTTGATAGTTATTTAAGTCATTTTTAGTTACCTGCTATTTCAGACAATGCTGCAGTGAAGAGAATTCTACATGCTTCCATGTGCATGTATGTGAGCATTATTTCTCTATGGGAGCTACTGAAAAATGGAATATCTGGTTTGAAGGCTATGAGCTCTTAAATTTTTCTTGGCACTGTCTAGCCCTCCATAAAGCTTTATCAGTTCACATTTCCAATAAAAAGATGAAAAGATGCCAAGCTTCACTAATAATCAGGAAAATACAAATTAAAATAAGAATAGAACACCATATTTATCATTTTGGGTTTATAAATTTTAAAAAAATTGATAATGCAAAGGATAGAGACATGTATTCCCACATAAAAGTTCTTTTCACAACCAGCATCCATGTATCAGGGAAGGATATACTTGGAGACTTATTAAAAGTGATTACACTAGACTGTTACAATAAATAAGGACATTTCTGTTACAAGATCATAGACTTTTAAATGTGATAACAGCAACCCTGCTGTTCACATGAATTCACCCAGAGCATTTTTATCAGGTATTATTGTTTTATACTTTCTAATTCCTTAACTTACCAAGTAGATAAAAACTTCCCTGTTTTAACAATCACATTTTGTTTTACAGCACTTTTCATACAGCACTTTTCCATAAGTTACTTCAATTGATCTCTGCCTCAGTGACAGTATGAGATGTTATTTCAGATAAGGACTATGAGGGTCAAAGAAATGAAATGGTTTTTCAAGGTCACATAGCCAGTTATAAGTAGAAGGGCTCTGGTCTTCTGACTCACAGTTCCATTAGCTTCCCACTTTCTCAACTGTTTTTAAAACAAAAGACAGTGAAAGTCTCCCTGCCTCTCTGGTAGAGTTCAAGTCATCCAAAAGGAACCACAGGGGGCAGCCTGGTGCAGTGGGAGATATAACAGGCTGGAAATCTGAGAACTGGCTTTTTGTCTCTATCCTTTGCTCCTCCCAGCTCTGTGACCTTTTTTTGAGGCCTCACTGGGCCTCAGTTGACTCTTTAGAAAAATAGACATGATGCTCACACTTATTAGTATGGAAAGAAAAGATGATGCCTACAGTTCCTCCCAGTAGTGAGATTTTATTTAAGCCAAACTTCGACTAGTGTTCCTTCTCAGCTCATACATTTTATGAAATATCATTTTCTGCAATAGATTTATTCTCTGCAAATATGAATCCACAAAGGAAAAACTTGCCATATAATGCTTTCTTTGACTGAAGTCTAAAAATGTTCCCTTATCTTTTCCTTCTTTCCTTCCTTCCTTCCTTCCTTCCTTCCTTCCTTCCTTCCTTCCTTCCTTCCTTCCTTCCTTCCTTCTTACTTTTTTCTTCTTTCTTTCTTTCTTTCTTTCTTTCTTTCTTTCTTTCTTTCTTTCTTTCTTTCTTTCTTTCTTTCTTCTCTCTCTCTCTTTCTCTCTCTCTCTTTCCTTTCTTTCTTTAAAAAAAAAAGCAAACAAACAAAACAAAACAAAAAACCATTATTAAGTAAACTCCTTGCTGAAGGCAAGGGAAATCCCCAGAAAATAACAGCAAATGGTTTCAGGTAGCTAACTGTATCTGAAAAGATGTTTTCTGCCTGGATCTCTTACTACTTGGCATGACTCCAATTCCACCTACATTTTTTTGTTGCCTATTATTACAGATTTTTTAAGTAACTCACTTCCAATAGTGTAAAAGCTTGAAATAAGCCAAAGAAATCAGGAGCTGGAAGGAATCTTAAGAGATCACTTAATCCTATTCTCTATCTTTAAACAGATAGAATATTTTTCCATTTAACAGAGGAAGCATCTGATGCTCAGGAAGTCTGTGACTTATTCAAGGTTTCACAGCTAGACAGTCTCCTCATACCGTACTTATTCCATTCTTACTGCATGACAGTTTATTGGTCATCTTGGCTCTCCCAGAAAGTCACAATGAAAGTCAAAATGAGTAAAACATATGATCATTGGTTGTTTTCATTTTATCACACATCACAAATTCTGCTAGTCTAAATCATATTTTAATGCATTATTTATAAGAGCCAGCTGGTCACAGGTTCAAAGAGAAAATTCTGGAATTTTAAAAGCGTGCTTCGTTTTTCCAGGAAATACACTGCATAGCTTGGATCTATCCTTTACCTATCAGTGATGTGTGGGGCAACCGGATTCGTTAACTTGCATTCTTTTTTTAATGGAGGTATTACTTACATTTGGAAAGGGTACAAATCTTAAGTATATAACTAAAAACATTTTTACATGTGTCCTATAACCACCACCCAGATCAAGATATAGAGATTTAACAGCACCTCTGAATACCGCTTGTGCCCCATGCCAGTCACCACTCTCTGAGGGCAACCACTATTTTAACTTTTATTTTCAGAAATTAGTTTTGAAGCCCAAAACTTCTGTTTCAGAACTTCACATTAATGGAATCACATAGTGTGGACTGTTAGCTTTCTTTCATTCAACATTATGTCTGTGAGATTGTTAACTGCATTCTAAAAATGCAATTTACTTTCTGGCTCAAGTCCTCAGGGAATCTCTCAAATTTCGGTACATAATATACCAGCTGTACATTTAAAAAAAATGTACAGTGGAGAAAAGAACTTTTAAAAAATGATTAGAATAGAATAATCTATCCTGCTCCTGTCACTTTCTACTCTTGCATCAATTTCTCTCTTCATCTCTGCTTTTAAATGGGCTCTGATCCATCCAAGTATTCTCTTTTCTTCTTCCATTAATGGATAAATAACTTATACAATTTTCTTTATTTATTTATGTCCAGCATTCCATAATCATTGGTTTATAGCTGGAAATGACCTTAAGCTATCATCTAACACAGACCCCTCATCAGCAAGAAAACACTATTATCTCCTATTTTCAGATTCAGCAGATATTTACTGAGTGAATATTATCTTCAATGCGTTTTTCTAGGTATTTATTATAGGGGGACTACAAAAACACAGCAAGCATGAGCCCTACCCTCATGAACTTCCAGCCTAGCAGAGAAGCAGCATAGTATAAATATCTACACAGAAGATCATCATAAGATAAGCTACAAAGTGTTAAGTGACACCATTGAGTTAAAAGAGGAAAAAATGCTCTATGAGATCAGAGGGAAAGGTAACTTCTAGCTGGGATGGTGTCGAAAAAGCTTGGTAGGGGAGTATTTGTATTAGAAGGATTTTAAGAAGCAAGATGCCACAGCTAGGCAGAGTTAGTACTGCAGTGATGATGGAGAAGGCATTTAGATAACTGTAAGGACAAGGACATTGAATTGGGAAATCATGCAGCATGTACAAGGAGCAGCAGTGCAGTTTGACCCAAGAGTAGGGCAAGTGATGAAGAAACTAGGGCCCAAGTTAGTTGTGGATTACCCAAGGCTGTAGCACTAAGGGACCCCAGAATGGGGATTGAATCCCAGGCATCCTTCCTCCTTAATGTCCCTCAAATAATTTGATCAAGTCAACGTTTTAGCCACTGTATGTTTTCCCTATAACAGCCCAATATATACTGTCCATTAATTAATTGATTTAACAAACTGATACATGGTGTAAAATATTTTTTTCCAAGCGGGGCATAGGGCTAATATAAAACTGAGCTAAGACAAATTTCCTTTCTCTTTAATTTCTAGAATTATATTGAGTTATACTTTAGAGCAAATACTATAAATAACAGAGAGAATTAAATAAACCACAAAAAAGGATCTCTGCATTATGTTTTTCTACATGACATCAATACACTGAGTCATAGCATTGACTACACATGTGGTTTTTCCATAACTACTTTTACTTATGTTTGAGCAAAGAGTAATATAGGAGGATCTGAAATCTTCTATTCTTGAGCGAAAGTTTAAAAACATTACTAATACTGTAGTACAAGACTCACTTCCTTTTAGCTTATCAACCACCAAAAGACATTTCCCTTGTTATGTCTAACGTAACTATGGGGACACAACACTTTCCATGCAACTGACACACATTATTCTAGCTTAATGCACTCATTTTCTGTGAAAAATTTTTTAAAATTGTGGTTATAATTAAACCCTTGAGCTACTTCGGTATTTCAATGTAAACCCAATACATGCATTAATAAAATTCTTGAGGGAATAATTAAATACCAGGGACTATGGATTCTTTATAATTCCATCAAACTGTTTCTAATTAAAGCTTTGGTGAGAAAGTAAAAAAGGTAATTATTATTTGAACAAATTAGGCTATAGGGTATATAAAGTTGAGTTTTGAGAGTTCTATATCCAGGCACATGGCAGGCCAGACATTCAGACTGCCCTTCCCACTGGAAACAATTTTAAAAGGCTGAATTTTAAAGAATCCTAAACTTCTTAAAAGCACTAAAGCATGGACTAGAAAATAAGGAATTACAAGCTGAAAGAGAAGTTAAGTAGAAACCTAGACAGGTATATGGACAACACTGTCCAGGTGTATAACACTAGGAGGCACCATTTACAGTCTCTTCTTCTAAACAATGCCACTATGACCCTGAGGTCACTTTGCTCAATCTGGTGAACTGCAGCTTTGGCTTCATGGGGAGTGGGGTGAGGGTGAGAGGACAGAGAATAAAGCCTAAAGCTTATAGAATCCTATAGGAGATCTCCCTTCTAATAAAGCTTGGACCCTTTAGATGGGGATAAAAAAAAAAAAACCCCAAAATCAAAAAAACCTTCGTACCCATTCACCCTCAGACAACGAGGAAAATTCCTGCAGAATTAAGGACCAAAAAATTCTGTCCCTGAAAGACCATAAACTTGTGAAAATCTACAGCCAAAACTTGTCCAAATAAAAGCCACAAGCCATTACTATAAATTAAGTAGGCCTCAGGCATATGGGAAAAAATGCAAATCTTCTCTAAAAAATTATCCACAAATTATTTTCTAAGGAAAATGAGCAGCTCACAGTAACAAACACTAATCACCCAAAGAAATAAGTTACTATGTGTGAAAACCAGCAGAAACAATATCCAAGAGAAACACAGAAAACTCCCACAGAGACTTCAGATATTTGAATCATTGGACACAAGTGAAATAACTACTTCTTTTTTTTTTTAAGAAATAAAATACAAAGTGGAAAACACCATTCAAAACAAGAAACTATAGAAAATAGCCTAGTAGATTTTTAAAAATTAGAACTTCTGGAGATGAAAAACAGAGAAACTGAAATCCAAACACAATGGGCAAAAAGATTTGAGTATAATTCATCAAAGAAGAGGCATAGATGGCAAATAAGCCATGAAAGGTTGTACATCATGTCGTTAGGGAAATGTAAATTAAAACCATAATGAGATACTGCCACACACCTGTTAGAATAGCTAAAATAAAATAATCTGACAATACCAAGAGCTGATGAGAATAGGGAACTACTGAATCCTTTCATATTTTCTCAGACATTTCTGATAGCCAATGCACAATGGTACACCCACTCTAGAAAACAGTTTACTAGATTTTATAAGGTTAAACAGAATTACCACAGACATAACCACCTCATTACTAGGTATTGTATCAGAGTGAAATTAAAACTTATGTACACTCAAAAACCTGAACACAAATGTTTATAGTAGTTTTATTTGTAATAACCAAAAATTGGAAATAGCCCATATGTCCATTGACTGGGAAATGGATAAACTAAAGTGCATCTATATAACGGAATACTACTCAACAATAAAAAAGGAATGAACTCTTGATATACACAAGGACATAAATGAATCCCAAAAGCATTTTGCTAAGTGAAAGAAGCCAGACTCAAAAGTCTATATATTGCATGATTCCATTTATATGACATTCTAGAAAAGGCTGTAGGAACAGAGAACAGATTAGTGGTTGTCTGGAGTTTAGGGTAGGGTGATGGTTTGATCACAAAGGGGTAGCACGGAAAAATTTGGGGCACTATATTCCATATCTTAATTTTAGTGGTAGTTTTACCACTCTACACATTTGCCAAAACTTATTTTTACTTTATGTTAAATAACTTAAAAAACAACAATAACAAAGGTTGTCAGACTGGGTAAAAATATAATAGGGTCTGACAGTCTCTGTTGGCCAAGGGCAAACTTGGCTCAAGAAAAAGTTCAGTTCTCATTGTGAACTTTTGAGACTGTGTACCAAAACCTGATTTAAAAAGTGAACAGTATTTCTATTTTTAGACTGCTAACGTCTTGCAGGAAATAAAAACCAATGTGTAGTTAAATATACTTTAATATACCATAGTTGTATGTATCTTATGCCACTGCAAAACATATAGAGACTATGAATCAAAGAATCTTTTTGCTCATTATGTTATTGATTTCAGCTACTGTATTTTTAATTTCTAGAGGTTCTAATTTTTTTAATCTACTAGGCTATTTTCTATAGTTTCTTGTTTTGAACAGGTGTTTTTCACTTTATATTCTATTTCTTTAAAAAAAATTAAATATCTGAAACAGCAAGATGAGTCCTTGAATTTTTCACTTTTAATCCAGCTGTTTTGCCATCAGAGAGCTAATTTTAGAAGGAGCAATCTTCTTATAAAATACAGTGTAATTAAGAAAAGTAGGTTTGGTCTTTTAAAATTTTTCTGAGACTTCTAATTCAGAGTCGTACAGGGTGCTTGGTTTTCTGAACCAAGCCAACAGCCCGAGAATAATCTGAACCACAAATCTAAGGCTAAGCCACGAAACTTTTAGCTAAGGAATCGGAGTTAGCTTCTACTAGAGCTGAATTCTAGTTCCTTCACATTAATGGGCTTTAAAATTAAAATAAAATTGCAAATAATTTTTCTCAATCCATGAAAAACAATATAAAATAAAAATCACAGTGCATGATGGATTATTCTTCCCTGAAAGCTGAATGACTATATTTGCTTTGTAATGTATGTGAGAGGGATATGCTTGCCTGTTCTTGCGGAAGGCTGTGATGGCTCCTCCCCTTGCTTTCTTTTTCTGATAGGATTCGATAGTTGCATGGAACACATTACCACATTTTTTGAGTAATAGTATTTTGTTGTTGTTGTTAGAAGTTAAACCCAAATAGTCTAACCCAAACCAAATAATTTAGTCCACAAAGGCCAGGCTAGCTTTCCCTGTTCTCAAAATAACTAGAACTGAGTACCTACCAAAATCTCCACTTTTCATTGTGCCATGTAGACATTGCCACAAATACAAGATTCTTCACTTTTCAGGTCAAAAGTAGGCCATCCTTTTCATCCCATTACATAGATAACAATAACTTTTCACCTATTAACTAGGAAATAAAATAGATTAAGAAAAGACAATTTCATGTAACTCTTCACAGTTTCCAGTGCTATGTGAAGAAGGATTTATGTGTTAATAACAGCTTATTTATTGATGAGTTTCCACTAAACTACTTTTAAAGATCCTAATTTATAGACTAATTCAACCAACTCCAAGGTTACCTAAAATAAAGTAAGTTATTCCAACGAGCCAAGAACCCAAGAAACTTTTGGTCTTTATATATATATATAAGAAACTTTTGGTCTTTATATATATATATATAAGTTTCTTGGCTTTTGTATCACCTAATTATCATAAAATAGTGCTCCAAGTCACATTATAAGATCATGAGACCGGTGACTGGCTGAACATACCTTCGTGTGGTTAGGAAACCATATTACTGAACTATTGGTCACCGGCTTGTGACATTTTTAAGAAATCTGACAATTTACCCACAACTACTGAAAAAAAGTTTTTTAAGCATTGCTTCAAGTTTCCACATTAAAAATGATCTTATATGTGTAGGAATGGAGAAAAATGTTGAAAATTTACTCTTGCTAGGCTGGCTTTGAGTGGACATATCATGTTTACAAAATGTTTTGAGATGGTCAGATAAGCAGTTCTAATGACAGCATATTGCACAGTTATCATGAGCCATGTGCAGCCTAAGGAGAATTTTCAGTCTATCAGAGTGGCCCACATGTTGCTATTTGTCACTTCAATTTCATATCAGAAATAAAATTGAAAAAAAGAAACTTTGAAACCCAAGCAAGTCATCTGTGGCCAGAGCAAAGAGGCCTCTTCCAAAAAAAAAAAAAAAAACCAAACCAAACCAAAACAAACAAACAAAAAACACAAGAAAAACCAACCCAGAGATCAACACATTTTTGAGAAACAGGCTTTGGTTTCAGAACAGTATTGCAGTTGTTTGATTTATTGCTGTTGCAACTCAAGTACAAAGACATTTATAGTAAAATTTTTAAAAGGTTTATATGCCCTCAGTGATTTTACTATTTTTAAGAGAAATGAGAAATACTAAGGTAGTTACCATGTAGTAATACTTACTCATTTTCGGAAGCTGCATTTTAGTGACTAAAGCAGCACTTGAAGATAATAGAGTTATGTCTTAGTTGCAGCCCTATAACTAAACACTATAGCAACTGAGATACAGACAGGGTACAAGGTAACTTAAAGAATATTCTCCTAAAAAGGCAATAGCTTTCCTTATGAGAAGGAACATGTAAAGTCTAGCAGATACGGTTTCATTTATTCTATTTTGATTGCCTAAGTTTTCAACTGGGCAGTATTCTATTTCGAGGCCATTCTGTTGCAAAACTTTGCTGTGTGGTTATAACACAGCTGCGTCTGTTGTAAACCAGAGAGGACAATAGGAAAAAAAAAAAAAAGGAAAGAGTACTTACTCCATGTAACTTTTCACATGAAAGTCTTCTAGTAGGTAACTGATTTTTAAAACAAAAAAAAAAAATTCTAAGTTCTCTAAGCTTCTATCCTGAATGAGCCCTGTTTTTATTAAAGTTTAAGGTCGTTCCTGCAGAGACTTTAAACTTTTTTTTTTTTTTTTTACATTTTATTTATTTTTCCCCTCCCCACTCTCCTCTGGTAACCACCAGGCCATTTTGTCCGTCCATGAGGCAGAGACTCTAAACTTTAAGACAAAACTGGATTAAGGACAATTAGTGTTCTAAATAAATAATTGTCATCTTTATGATATGAAAAATATGAAGGCCAAGGCAATAACAGCAATGGATCATCATTTATTAAGTACAGATAAGGTATGTAGTCCTATGCGATTTCTCTTGAGGTTTTAAGATTTGAGGTGGGGTTTAGGGATAAAAATGGGTGACCAAAAATTTATCATGTAAAATAATTATCTTGTGTTAAGTTTATTTTTGGCTGATGGAAGAAAGGGAATATGTCTGTGATATTTCTTTTGTAAATACCTGCTTGTATGGATGTATTCAGACATCTGAATGTTTTTGATAATGATGATAATCAATCATTCTATCCAAATACATAGGTTGTCATAAGCTATGTAATTAAAAACTGAGACAACATATATTCACAAAATGAATGATAGGCAAGGTGATGAAAAATTTGAAAAGCCCTTCAATTTCAAGTCCAACAACTGTAGCCATGGTCATAAAATACTCAAAAGGGGAAAATGGTTAAGATGTAGTTGGCGTTGTACTTGGAGTGGAAGGGAGGTAGTTAAATGAAAATTAAAGGTGAGAGCTTTCCCCTAGCACCCCAAAATCTAATATCGTCAAGTCTGGGCCTTCTTCTCTAATCTTCATCCTATGCAAAAATCCCCTTTCCTGGTCCCTCTAAAGTTATAGATTTTTTTAACAAGGATTTTTCAAAAGCTTCTCAGAGACATCTGCAGTTCTTGAAAAAAATTAGGATCAAAATTTCCCATTCTAAGGAATTTAACTGGCCAAAAAGAAAAATATTGAGTGAGGTTTCTTAGGCTTTGGATGTGAAGTTTCCCTGGAACTACAAGCTAATAATAATGGTCCAAAGGCAGTCTTTTCACAAACAAAACATGTGTCACAAACATGTTTCCTGTTCCAGTTCCAAGAAGTAGCAGATCTCACTCTACATGTGCTCAAAATCCAGAACAAACCTTGCTTCATAGACTGTTGCTCTCATTCAAGCCATGAATTTTTTTCTGGCAATTCAAAGCAGTAGTAGTGACAAGAGCAATTATTTTGGAAGATATTTTCTGACCCATTCTAGTTAGCAGTGTAGATATGTCCAGTCTAGATGATATTCTTATTTACTCAAATCAGCTCCTGGTCCAATTATTCAAATTCTTTGAATTTCTTAGTTCTGCGGATTGAGGTGGGCCTTAGCAATCCTTCCTCAAACTTGCATCTGCAACTATTTCTAATAGACTCTAACCCCCAAAAGTACTTGTTTCAACTTCCCCATTGCTTTGGAAATTTCTATGCATCATCACTTTGCATTATTAGTAAGTAGTTCCTTATAAATAGACTCACTGTGTTCTAATCTCTAGGTATCAAGATTTGTTTTCTCCTGATTGCTTTTATACATAGAACTTACTAATATGCTAAAATTTTGCTTTTCTTTAAATATATGTATTAGTTGAAATATTAATAAAGCTTCTACATTAAGTTTTGTGATCATATTAAATTGACATAGGCAGTGTTTCACTTTGTACATATTCTGTAGAAAGATAAAACTCAACCTAAGTAAGTGAAATAAAGGGTCAAGTAAACAATCCAGCAGAGACTCTCCCAAAGCCACAACCACTTTTTACTTTAATTTATAGTTTCATTACTGGCCACACTTTTATTCTGCTTACTTTTTTTAGTTTTCTTCCTTAGATCTATCTCTTACATATGCTTTTGGATAATAACACTATCCTCTACTGAATTCCTCCTTCTAATGTAAGTTTCCCAGTTTCTTTTGAACTCTAGGTGCCCCATAAGATACAAAAGGCAATGTCCTGAAGACCTAGGAATATAATGGTAATGATATTTCTTTTGTCTTTTCAGAGACTTTGCTTACATTGTCAATTATATACTCCTGCTTGTTTTGTTTTATTTTAATGCTCCTTTGTTGGCTTCACAGAGTATAACAGTTTTCAAGCTCAGAGAAATTTTCCTCTATCATTTTCAGTGTAGAAAAGTTGATTTAGTAATAATCCGATCTTTGACATCATTTCTTGTTTAGAACTCCATGAAAACTTAATTAAATCATTAGTCATTAGGAAAATGCAAACTAAAACTACAATAAGATACCATTATACCACAATGAGATACCCCTATATCATTTTAATCAGTTACAATGGCTTAAAAAAAACCCCAAAACCCAAATAACCAAATAAATCAAAACATGGTGATACAAAGTGGAGCAACTAGAACTCTAATACTACATTATTGGTGGGAATGCAAGAGAGAAGAGCTACCTTGAGGAACAGTTTGACAATTTCTTATAAACAAATTCTTATCATAAGACCTAGTAAGCCCCCCTCCTATGTATTACCAAAGAAAAATAAAGGTACATGTCTACACAAAATCCTGTGTACAAATGTTGTAGAGGGTTTATTCATAATTACCAAAAACTGGGAACAATTCCACATGTCCCTCAACTATAGAATGGATAAACAAACTGTGATTGGAATACCATTCAGCGATACAAAGGAAGAAATAACTGATGTGTGCAACATGCAACATGGGCAAATCTCAAATGCATTATGCTAAGCAAAAAAAAAAAACAAAAACAAAAAAAACCCTAAAGGCTACATATTATATAATTCTATTTATTTGTCATCCAGGAAAAGGCAATATTATGGGAATAAAGGTCCAATCAGTGGTTGTCAAGGTCTAGGACTGACCACAAAGAGGCATACGGGAACTTTTTAAGGGGATGAAAATGTTCTACATTTTGATTGTAGTAGTGATTCATAGATGTGTACATCTGCCAAAACTCAACAAACTGTACACTTTAGAAGAATTTATTTTACTATATGTAAATTTTATCTCAATTAACATGATTTTTTAAAAATTGCACAAAAATCTTTATGAAAATGATGGCAATGATGACTATTCTTGCCCCTTGCACCTAGGGATTTGTATTTCCTCATACTTAATTACTGCAAAACTCTTCAAAGAGAATGTCAGCAGAACTCGATGAACTGCTGAAAGATTCCAGTATTGTTCTTATTACATGGAACTTAATAGTAATGAAAATAGGGGAAGAAAAAAATGATTTACAATAAATCAGCCAGTTAAAACTGAAATGTCTATTTCATGAGCCATTAAATTTTGACCAAATTTCTTGTATAAGAGGAAGTGACCTTGTTAACTGTCCTTTCACTACTTCCTGATAATAAGATAAAGTTAAAAATGCTTTGCTTTTGTGTATAGATTTTCTGCAATAATAATTCATTGAAAAAATTTAATTTTAAAATATTTTAAACATAAAAAAAGTGATAAAAGAAACCGATGTACACCCATATACATTTAATAAATGCTATATATGCCATATATATTTAGATACTTCTTAAAGCAAGACAATGCTACAGTTGAAGCCTCAACTTCATCCCATTTTCCAGGCTCCCTCTCCAGAGGTACACACTATCCTGCAGTCGGTATGTATCTTAGTATTTTAGAGATTTGTCCATGTTGATAGATGTCAGTAGATTTCACTTTTTAAAAGTATTGTATAGTATTCCATTGCATGATTATAGGTGTTTAGTTTCTCTCTAGTCATCATTACTACAAACAATAACTTAATAAACATCCTCATAGTGTCTCCTGGTGCATATGTACAAGAGTTTCTCTAGTTGCAGGGGTTTTCCGGTTTTTATGGCCAATACACATGGTAAGAAATAACTTTACGTTCAGACCCTGTAAATGCATATATGCATATAGCATCACAGACTCAGTTGCTCAGGAAGTAGATCTGAGACAGAAATATGTGTGTAGGACTTTTATTGGGGAGTATCCTGGGATCAGCACCTGTGGGGGAGTGAAGGCAGCTGAAATGGGCAGAGGGAGTTTTGAGCTCTAACGAGCTGTAAAGGCCTCAGGTGATCCTGAATTGGCTGCAATGATCCCCCAGAGTAATTTCAAATTGGGACAAGGGGTTCAGGCGTTGATCGGTTACTCAATACAGTTGACCCAGGAAGAGGGCCTGAACTTGGGCAGAGAGTTACTTGCCCAAAGTTAGGCCCTCTTCCTGGAGAGAGTCCTGGAGAAGGACTCATCTAAAAGTTGTTGGCAGCCAACCATTCTAGCAGTTGGGTGAATTAATGCTTCAGTCGTGGAGAGGGAGAATCTAAGTAGCACACAAAAATTCCCAACACAATCCTTACCTTGATAGTTTCAGTTCTATTTCATTTGTAAAAAATGTTGTAACCCTTAAATCGATTTCATAATCCACTAATGGACCATGAATCAGTTTTAAAAAAAGCTTTAGAGTATATAACCAGAAATGGAATTGCTGGATTGTAGGGTATATACATTTTCAATTTTACTAAATATTGCCAAACTGCTTTCCAAAAAGGTTGGGCCATTTGACATTCCCACCAGAAGACCGTGAGAATTCCAGTTTTTCAACAGCCTCAGCAACCTTTGGTAATGCCAGACTTTTTAATGCTTGCCCATCTGATAGATGTATTACTCAGCAGAGAATCTGAAACTCATCCTTTGGTGAAAGTGAAACATTCCCAATATTGTAGCAGACTCACTTCCTGTAAGCTTATCAATCACAAAAAGGCATGTGCATTTCCCTGATAACTGGGTAACATTCAATTTTTAGCTAAATAGCAATCTAGTCTGGCAAAATAAATCTTTCAGTCTTGTAATCTTTGTTACAGTACTTAGCAGAGTGTATGTGTGTGTGTGTGTGTGTATCTGTGTATATATACATGTTTATGTATATATACATACATATATGTATATATATACACGTATGTATATATATGTACGTGTGTGTGTGTGTGTGTGTGTGTGTGTGTATAAAACAGTACAATGTAAAATACCTGCAGGTTGAAGGCAAGAATATGCCCAGGTCCATGGCATCGAGGATTTCACCAGTTTTCAATTTCAGATGTAGTGTGGTTTGGTAGAAGCCTATTGGTCCAGAAATTGTGAGGCCTGGACTCTGGTCTCGTTCACCCATGTGATTTTGTAAATTCACTCCACTTTTGTGATCCTCAGTTTCTTCATCTCCAAAAGAAGGGTTTTCCTGTGTATCCAGCTTACTTTATGGGAACTTTAGAATACTGAATTCTCAGAACTGATATTTATGTAGTAGAGGAATTCAAGAACTGGGAATCTGGTGATCTGGATTCTAGTCCTAACTCTCCTTCCACTTTTGAATGTGTATGACCTAGGACAAATCACAAGTAGGCAAATGGTCATTTTTGGGAAAATGAAATGGTCACTAGATGATCGCTGTTTCCTTTCTGCTCAAAAATCTTTTCTTCTGGGTCAGAGAAACATGAAATTAATTTATGAAAGAGTTATTCTCATAAAGCCATCGTGACATGGGTCAGGTGATACATTTTAAATCCATTCCTAATTGCCTGCTGCACCTCAATTGCTCTATAACTCCATCCATCTAGCCCTACCCTTATCCAATCACCCTACATGTTACCTGAACTCCACCCTTGAGATTTTCCTTTGCAACCAATGACCATTTTTATTACCTTTAAGTAGTTCAATTCCTGCTCCTAACCTTGTGGCAAACAGAGCCTTACAGTATGTGATCATCAGGAGAATGTGAAATAGAAGAATACGTTTCTTCTCTCTTTTTATAACTCCACTAACTCCCCATTTTCTTTTAGCATGGTTTGCTAAAAGTGAGCTGTATCATATATGCTCTTTAACCCAACATCAAGGATTCTATGGCTCTCCTTTCTTCACTGTACCATCCACCACCTTCCAGACAGCACTGCTCAGGCGAACAGGAGTTTGCTAGCACTGCCCTATTTTGCCATCTCTAAAAGCCTTTCTTCCATTTCAGTTCCAATACTTTCTGATAAAAGCCTCATATCAACTTCCCTCCGTTTTCCTTTTCACATAATTTTAAACTCTATAAGTTACTAAACAACATCTAAATTCTATTAAATCAATAAGGTAATGTTTATTAAATTAAAAAATGCTGTTAAAATAATTACAACCAAATATGAAAACATGAAGGGTTATAGCAGAGAATATAGAGAAAGGATGTTCGTTTCTAGGAGATAGTAAAGCGATACTGACACTAGAAAGCCTAAAATAGCCTTAGGAGTGGCTTTGAAAATCTTTTTTTGTTGTTGTTGTTAATTTAAATCTTTATTACTAAAAGCTCATTATTCTCCAAATCTTGAACAAGCGAATTATTAGAGTTTTTCCCTTCTGGATTAACTTTGCCCTTAATATAACTAGCTTGATATAACCGATCCATTTCTTTGTATACACTTTTGCAGGAAAGGAGAATATGGTGCTTATGAACTGCAGAGGCTTAAATTCTTTCTCTCAGTTAAGAGCCTTGTGTCCTGAATCTGAATGTGTTTTGACTGAGATGCTGTCTCCACTATACTAGAGAGGGGCAGGGAAGAATGAAGGATAGGTCTTAATGCTTTCCTCTTCTTAGGTAATATCAATAGTGGACATTGATGAACTTTTCCACTGAGAATAGAAAGAAACAAGGAAGCAAGCAACCTCAAACTATGTCTGGAACAACTGATCATATTTTTTCTTTAGAAAGATTGGCCTGGCAACAAAGGGAGGGATGGATCGAAGAGGGAAAGACAGGAGTTGGGGTATCCAATTAGTTTCTTGCTGCAAAATTTCAGGTTAAAAAGCAAAAGATGTGGGATAGAACTAGTTTGGTGAGAATGGAGATGGAAAAGTGAGGAAGGATACAATTGATGTTAGACAGGTGATAGCAATTGGTTTTGATGGTTAAGTGTTAAAAGAGGAACAAAAGAGGATTTGTTTACTCATGGGTTTTGACTTTTCTGACTGGTGCATGGTGAGTACTATTCAAGAAATTAGAGAATATGGGAGAAACAGGATCGGGAAAACATAATAAGATTACTTTAAAACCGTTGAGTTTCAGGTGCACTTGGGACTGAGCTATCTGAAGTCAGCTGACTACATGATCCTGAAGCATAGAAGAGAGGTACAGACTAAAGATGTGTCTTTCTCCTAATCTGAAGGATTAAATAGAAAGTGGAAGTATTTTATTTTTATTTTTTCAATTGCAGGTGTTTCCCCCTTACCAGCAGGGTTCCTTAAGCCTTGACAATAAAAAATGCTATCCCTGTTGTCTACTCTTGCAGGATGCATGTCTTGGACAATTAATAAAAATAAAAGATTTACAGTGTTTGATTTGCTCAGCTTCATGTTTCCCAAATATCCTAGTTGTAACAACAATGCTGAGTACATGAGAAAAGCTGACTCATATTTCCTGCATGTCAGTACAGATATCCATCCTTCCAAATTATTTGAATTTATGGCCACTTTCAAAGAGAGTTAAAATGTTGGAACAATTTATGAGTATCCCTTTCATCTGTTGAGAAGAATTCTAATACGTCTCTTTTAAAGATTCAGAATAATTTTTAAAAAGCTGTTCCTGCCTTGTACCACTACCACACCCCAAACAATGACATCCTGACTTTTAATAGAAAGTTTAGGTTCTCTCAGGACTGGTTCAAATTTCATCTCTTTGTCACCTGCAATCCCCACAGTAAGAATTATTCACTGAACTCTCCCAGGCTCCCCAGCAACAAGTTTATCCATCTCGCGCAGAACTTCTAATAGTCTCATTTTTAAATTAAAGTTATATGCCTGGTGCTTATCCATCTTTTTTTCCTTCTGTCCCCAGCACAGTGCTTTGTGTATAAATATTGACTGAAATGAATTTGTTAAAAGTTATAAAACTACCATCCTACCATTTAAAAAAAGTCAGGAGGCATACTCAACTGTGGACAATGACAATTAAAAAGACACACTGTATAAAAATAACTTTCCTTTGCTGATCATTTAAAAACTGGAAATTGAATTTAGAAGGAATTGTTGAAAAAAGTAAAAGCATTCACTTGAGGATCTTGAGAGGTGAAAATTTTCAAATTTGTGAAAAAGTGCTGAGTCAAAGTCATGACTCCTCAACTGGCCACCAAGAGGGTAGAGACAGTAGTGGCTCAGACTGCTGCAGCCCTCCTATCCCTGGACACTCCTCTCAAGTTTGTCATTTGCAACATGACATTTCTCACCATTATTCTTATGAGTTATTCAGATAATCTGTCTTTCAAAAGTATTTCATCAAATTTGTGTTGTTGAGAAATAAATTGATAATTTGACAACATTGCTATTAAATTTCAGTTTGCAAACTTAATATACTGGAATGTCATTCTAACACTGTTTCATAGTGAATAGAATTTGGCAACGTTGTTCTGCTCTGGGACACATCCAAAGAGTTTCTAAAAGACTGTAAATTCCTGGTGGAAGGCTTTCTCACCCATAAGGAAGCCCCACGGCATAGATATCAAGAATTACTTTGTAGAAGGCTCCAGATTTTCATTTAAAGGTGTGGGAAACTTCTGGAATAGCAATTGAAGTGAACAGATTTAACAGATGGAGAGGATTAGGCTGTGCAACACCTTGAGGTTCCAGTGCTTTAAACTGTTACTGGTTTCATAGTTTTCCTTCATGCATTGTTCAAACCACAGTATTTAAAAATAACTTCTAAGAAATAGCCAAAGTTCCAGGTATAAACGATTACATAGTTTCAGAAATGGCATGGGGCCCAAATTTCTAAGGCACATTTTTGTATCTGCTGTGTCTGCATTGTTAGATTCTTTTGCCCAAATCACACTTAGGGTTTAGGTTTGTTTAACTGTGACTACAGTGACATGTGCCTAGGATGTTGAGATTACTAATGAGATGACTGACTGTTAAAGGCTCTGAGGTACTTAAAAGCACTTCCTGAGCATGCAGTCAAGTACTGCTTATGTTCTCTACTGCTTTTTAATATGTCTTCGGAAAGTGTTTTCTTTGATTAAAAAAAAAAAAATTCAAACCTTTCAACTTCTGAAACTTTTTAGAATCCCATTCTGTAAACTGTGCTTGCAACTAACTATAGGTCTATAATATTCTGTAATGTAGATGAAAATATTTGAATCTTTTTTTTGCCAATAAAAGAGTGCTTTTTGTTGCTAGTCAAATTATTTGATAAGCCAAGCTACTCCTCAGAGAGGAATTGACCTAAAGTCTCCCCAAAATTAAAACCAATGAAAGGCTAAATCTGTGTCCAATGGGGGAATAGGGGGTTCTCAATTAGACTACTACTCATTTTTACAGCTTTATTGAGAAATAATTGACATACAGAGGACTACCCATGGTTAAGGCATGCAGCTTGATAAGTTTGATGTGTATATACACACGTGAAATCATCACTACAATCTATTTAATGGATATATCCACCATTCCCAAGAGTTCCCTTGTGTTCCTTTATGCTATAACCCCTACCTTGCATTCACAGGCTGGCTATAGCCATGCCCTCATGTTGGATGACATGGGCAACCAGGAGGAATGTTTCAACCTGGAAAAGAAATTTAGCTCGTTTATTTGTGTTAAAACGCTGTATCTAGGATGTACTCAAAACACAAAAAAATTATCAACTCAGTATTTTCAAGTCAAATCTTAATCTTTTGAACTTCATAAGTTTATAGACTGCTGGGTTATTTGAAATGTAAAAACTTGCTTTCCTCTCTCTTGTCCTTTTCTAATCCATTTTTCACAGATGAGTGATTTCTAAAATTAAATTTACCCAGAGGTGGAATCACTTATTTTTTTTTTAATGAAAATTAATAGCATTCAAAAAATATGCATTTAGAGAGGAGCAGGTTGCTGGGTCATTTTGAAGCATACATTTACGAGATCATAGAACATATTTTATTGTTAAGGAACACGGTTTTTCAGTACTAAAAATTAATTGATCCTATGTTAATACTTCTCATTAGTATGTGTTAGCCATCTGAGCTAAAAACTTAAACACTAATCCTTATTTCTTGGGTGGTGGTTGCAAAATTTATATGGTACAGTCCACTGAACCCTTCAATGGGAGCAAATAATCCTACTGATCACCAAGGCCATTTGCTATTTTGGGGTGGAGGGAACTCACCAGAAACCTTTAAAAAATTCATGTATTAGAAAGTAGAATAGGACTTATCGTTTACTGAGTACGGTTTTAGTTTGGGATAATGAAAAGTTCTGAAAATGGATAGTGGTTGCACAACAATGGGAATGTACTTACTGCAGCTAAATTGTACACTAAAAATAGTTAAAATGGTCAGTTTTATGTATATTTTACCACAATAATTTTTGTTAATTCATATCTCGATAGCAAATTTCATTAGAAAACTCAGAGCTAAGCACTTAAAAATAGATTTGGAACTACAATATTAAGAAACTACATATTTATAATAGTTCATATTTTTTTCTCTAGTGGCATATTATGCAAAAATGACTGGTTTGGATTGCTACTTGTAATCAATAAAAAGAGTAATAACTGTGTTTATTAAATAGCATTGATTAGGTTACTATACACAACATTAACATAACATACAAAACACTTAGAAACAAATTACATCATTTAACAATTTCAGTGAAAGTAGTATTTTTCTATACAGTGTTGTGATACTCACACATTTTTTAACAATAAAGTAACTGAAAATTAGAACATATAATTTGACCATTTTAGTGTTGAAGAGGCTCAACCCCAGGCTGTTGGTTTTTGTTTGCTTTGTTTTACTTTAAATCCAGGTTTTTTCCCCCATATATTGCCTGAAATATAGATATAGATGTTAGACCACAAACATCACTGTTCTCGACTCCTTTCTTCTTATAGTCATTCCCTACTCTTCAATGTCTTTCAGTTGCAATTACTATAAAATCCAATCTTGTTTGTGTTTTCCTAGACCTTGGGAAATAAGCCCCCACTCACTTCTTTAGTCTCATACCAGGCTCCTCTTTGCACTATGTATTCCCCTTGCACCATGGACTCCACTCAGTTCCAATATCCAAGCTCCTACCACCCGTTTCTTTGTACAGCCATTGATTCTGCCTTAAATATTTCCTCTTCGTCTCTCACATTTACTGGCTCCTTTTCATCACTCAGATGGGGTTTCCTGGCCACCGTTTTTTTTTTTTTTTTAAGCTATCCTTTTCTTGGCTTGCCCAGAATTCTGTTCATAATCTCTGTAGTATGTTTTCCCCAAAAATGTGATTAAATATTTGTTGTCCCTATTTCTCCCACCAGATCGTCAGTTCCATGAAGGCAGACCTTTTCTGTTTCCCTTACCACTCTGTCTCCTCAGCCTTTGAGTTTCAATGAACGTCTGTTGAATGACTGATAGTAAATATTAGAATAAAAATTTAGGAAAGCTGACCTGAAACCAGAGGGATTTTTTAGGGTCCTATTTCTTCATTTGTCCATGGAACAATAACATTTATTGAGTACTTTCAGGCACTACGCCAAGCACTTAACATGTATTACAGAATTTAACCCTCAGAGCAATCCTGTAGCGGTAATCAACCTTTATCATGCTCATTTCTTTTTAGCGACAACTTGCCAACAGTCACTAATGGTGGAGCCACAGGCAGGTTTAAGTAGGCCATTAATCCAATGTAATCTACACCCTTTCAGTCAACAATAAGTGTTTTAGCCACATACTTTTAGAAAATCCCCTAAATTCCCCATTTTACCTGACCTTCACTACCTTGGGATCGAAACCTACTAGGGGGTTACTAACCCTTCAGGTGTTTCCTAGGGAATCCGAGCACCCTTAGTGGAGGAACCGCCGCTCTGAGAGACACGCAGAGCTCCGGCTAGGCAATGTCAGTATTCCCCTTGCTGCTGCGCAGGAAGGAGACAACAGGGCAGTCGGCTCTACAAGGACCCCTGACCCTCTGGGTAGTGAAAGGGGAAGTGAAGATAAGTCTCGCCCACAACTCCCTCTGGTTGGGGAATCTCCCGACAGGACGGGGAACCACGGCGCATTTTCCCATCAACACCATACGTCACCCGCTGAGCCCCGCCTACCTTCTCTTAGCGTTAAAGTCTCCGGAGCTAGGACCCCGCGACTCTCAACTCCGCCCAGCCTCGCCCCCTAGGGCCAGATCTGGCTCGCGATTGGTCTTTGTGGGCTGTGATCCCCGCCCCCTCCCCTTCCGTCACTGCCAAGATGGCGTCAGTCGCAGCGGCGGTGGCTGCGGCTGCTGAAGCCAGAGCAGGAGGCGGAGGCAGCGGCGGCCGCAAAGGGAGGGGGAGTCCCGTCTGACTGAGACGGCAGGCCTGGGCGGGCGGGGGTGCCGCGCAGGGCGGAGCGCAGGGCTAGGGATGAGCTAAGCAGGCTCAGAGCGCCGCGGCATTCAGCCCCTCGTGTCCCGCCGCCGCTCGTGAGGTGACTCGGCACCGCTCTCCAACCTCGATCCGCTGCTCGCGCGGAAGCCAGCGGTGAGGTGAGTGCGAGGGCGGCGACGTGGACAGCTGTGGCTTTAGGAGCTGTCACGGCCCGGAATCGTGACAGCCGTGGGTGCGGGAGCGGGGCCGACCGGTCTCGGAGAGGTGGTGCGGATGGCTGCGACCTCCGCCCGGGTGGTTTTCAGAGCCCGGCCGTTCACCGCGGGTTCGGACCGCTCCGGGATGGCGCGGCAGTGCTGAGACTAGCACCCGCGCGCCTCTGCGTCCAACGCGTGGAGGGCTCTGGTGTTTTCATTCGGATTTTCCATTCGAGGCTGGCCTGGGGCTCTTGTTGCTGGAAGATGGGGGTGGGGGTGGGAGTGGGGGCGGTAAGAGGGGAGGTCCTGGAACTGGGATTTTGACATACCCATTACGTAAGACGGAGGTGGCCTCCCGGAATCCCACCTGCCTCTTATTTTCAATAGACGGCAGCGGGAGCTTGGCGGGCACCCAGAGGCCGGCCAGGTTTTCTTCTAGGGGGTCTGCTTAGCTTGCCCCGGCCAGGGTGAACTGGGTCAGCGTCTAAATTGGCCAGTCCCCCCACTCCAGTCTTTTTTTGGGGGGAGGGGTGGTGGTGAAACAATTCTTGGTCGCCACCATTACCCGTTGAAGTTTATCGCATTCTGAGGGGAGGAGAAAAAAAAGAAAAGCTTGTGACCTAAAACTGGGTCTCAGCAACAGCTTTTCATTATCGTGCTTTTAAATGACATGTGCTGGGAGATTTCTGTTATTGTCTCAGTTTGCTTTTAATGCAAACGTATGGTTACGCCTTGGAGCCTTAGAGAAGGGTTTTTGTCCTACAAGACAGTTATTTCTTGTTTGCAACAGTAGGACAGGCATCAGTCAACAGGCATATATTTATTTGGGGAGAAAACGCGTGTCAGCTAGCTAATAGACCCGTGAGGGCAGAAATTGTATTACTCTGTGAATATGTTATTCTTGAAATAGTCCACATGTAAAAAAGCAATTTTACAAGATTACAAGCTATTGTTTGGTGTATGTGGTCTCTTTTCTGCCTGTCCTAGTCTGTCTCCTCTCCTCTTGGTGGAAGGAGGTGGAGACACCTGTAAACAGTGTAGCCCAGGTAACACTAATCTATTGTAATACATTTGATATTATTGTAAAAAGTAATCTCTGGGATACCTAAGAATAGGTAGTAATAAGGACTCGGGCAAATTATTTAGTTTATATGTAGAGTAGATAGTTCTGGGATTCAGCTTTTGAAACTTAAGTATCCAGAATTTTTGATCTGTTTGAACCTTGTTTGAATTTATAATGAAACAAAAGATTGTATTTGGCTTCTTTTATGGGATTTCGTTTTATTTTGGCCAGAATTAAACATTTTAGGCAACTTTTACAGCATTTTCACAATTTCCCTTTGAACTGCAGCTCTCAACTATGGCATATATCACCACCATCATCATCATATAGACTATATGTTATATAATTTTCCTTTCCTAGCTGATCAAATATAGACTTACTTCATTGTGGAATTTTATAAGAATGTACTTCTTATGAAAGTAGTAGTAGTGCTAATTGATCTTGACACCAGCCCAATACTGGAATAAATATGAGTAGATTTTGGCCTGAGTTTTGAATTTATGTACACAAATTTACACTTTTGAAAACTGGTGAAGCGATATAAATTTTCCGTTTGTGCAAGAGAGCCAGGAAGCTGATGCTAATTTGTTCTGAACCTTTCCACATGAATTACCACAGGCTTAAATAATTATTGATTCTTAAGCTACTGGAGCATTGGCCTATTTATGGCAACTTGAATAATATTTGGAATAATTAGGGGACTAATTAGAAGAAGGAAGAGATAGAGTATATGACATTAATTCATTAAAAATAATAAAAATGATGGCAAAATTGTAGAAGAAAACTTACTGTTTTCTCATTGATTAATATTAGTTAAATTTTTGGTTACAGAATTTTTCAAAGCAATTTACTTACTGAGAAAACCTAAATTTAAGCACTGGTACAGATAGAGGTATTTGATATGTTACAAATCTTGTGCTATTCCTATTTAAATTCATGGTTTATTATTCTAAGTGAAAAACAAAGTGACTCTAGCAGGAAAATTGATTTGTTCTTCTTGTCCTTTCCGATGTCAGAGACTTATCTTTGTGGGACATTCCTCTTTCCTATCAGATATAGAAGAGAATGACTGAAGGAAAATTGATGAAAATTTCTTTTCTTGTTTGTTTAATTCCTATAGATTATTGCTCAATGGAATTTGCGGGTTGAGGAGAAGTCAAGCACTCCACACTTTATTACTATATATCATAGTTATCACTTTGAATCCTAAAACGGCAATGTAGAACTTCATACATAAAGGATTAATTTATATAGTGTGTCACTATAATAGTGAAAAATTTGTGACAGTCAAAATGTCATATAGAGGGATATTGAAATTAATGACAATTTATGTGATGGATGCAGTTATTAAAAGTCATATTTTCAAAAAATATTTACTGACATGAGAAAGTACAGTATGTTGGGTGAAATATATGCTTTTATTTATATACCATATATATTGCAAAATAATTGGCAGGAAATAAAATAAAAATGCTATCTCTGGATGATAGGATTATAGGTAATTTTTATTTTAATGTTTCTACTTTTCTATGTTCTGGTTTCTGAGTAGTATTACTCTAATAATCAAAAATTGTGTAAAAATGTTTTCAAGGGTCATAGAAGAAAACCCTGAAAATTCCACATAACCACTGTTCCAACAGACAAACTATCTTATGATTTATGTTAGTAAAACCGAGTTCTAAAATATGGTGCTTATGCAATACACAATAATCTTAAGAGCTAATGATTAAGGTTAAGGCATTTTCCTGGTCACCAGCACCAACCTGGTAATAGTTTTACATATGTGGATGCTAATAATAATGAACATTGTTAAACTCCAACCTGAATTTGTGGCTTACACCCAAAATGTTCTGTGTTGACAGTGCCACCTATCGATGGACTGCTTAGCTTAGTTTTTTTCTCATTTCCTCACTGGTCAGTAGCAGCGGTCTTTGAATGTTATATATAAGTGCAAGGTACAGTTCACCCTTGGACAGCGCTAGGGATGGGGGCACTGACACCCCTTCCCCCTGCAGTTAAAAATCCATATGAAAAATCTGTATGATTTTTTGACACTGCAAAAACTTGACTACTAATAGCCTGCTGTTGACCAGAATTCTTACCGTTAACACAGTTGATTAATGCATATTTTGCATGTGTATTATATACTGTGTTTTTAAAATAAGGTAAGCTAGGTAAAAGAAAATTATTAAGAAAATAATAAGGAAGAGAAAATACGTTTTCCATATTTATTGAAAAAAATCCACTTATAAGTGGACCTGCACAAGTTTACACCCCTGTTGTTCAAGGGTCAACTGTACTTTGCTAGTCACTGAGGATACAAAGGTGAATGAGACATGATTTCCATCCTCAAACTGTGGTTGAGAATACCTTCTTTTCTTCTTGGGCTATCAAGGAATATGCTTTTCCTGTTTCACTGCTCATGGCCTGGCACTTCTGGCAATATCTTTTTCCTGGTGCTCATATCCTCTTTTTACTTTCTTTATGGGAAAATGTGTTCTGAGTTCCAGACAGCCAATTTACAAGTACATTTTGGGGACATTACTTGATTGTATGTTGGGGAATTTTATATTCTGAAGGGCTGCATATGTGTTCATCTCTGGCTATTATTATTATTTTTAAGGTGTGCGACAATTTCTTGGCACCTTTTTGCTTCCTTTTAAAAAGCACAAACAAGTAGAAAGAAACAGGGAAGGACAAACTATCAAGAAAAAAGAGGTAGAAAGATATCAGGGGAGTTTTTCTGCTAGTGCTAGTTTAACTGAGAATAATGAGTCATCAAAAACGTATAATAAGAGATACTGTTTCTTCTATATTTTTGGTATCTCTTGGACTCATGTAAAAATACATTTCCATCTGTATATTTAGTGTATATACATACATAAACTCACAGTTTAGCTGTTTTCATTTCCAAATCAAAGCTGAAATATGGAGATTGGAAATTTCTTAAATTTCTTTTTACTTTTGTTGTATCATTTTATAGATGAGACATTTTTATTTTTGAAAGGTTTTTAAAAATACAGAAAATTACAAAAAAAAAGTAGTAAACCTCTTATACACCATACAAACTATTAAAATTTTTCATTTTTGCTTCAGGTATATGTTTAAGATAAAAGAAGTACATATATCATAGTTATCACACTGAATTTTAAAAGAGCAGTGTGGAACTTTATACTATACTGCCGATCAGGTTAAAGTCTCTCTTGTTCTCCCCAATTTCATCCTCTTTCCCCCTCTCTTTGGATTCCCTCCCAGAGGCAGTGGTTATGGATAAATTTGATGTGAATTCTTCCAGTTTACCTTTTCCTGAAATATATATATACGTGTGTGTGTGTGTGTGTGTGTGTGTGTGTGTGTGTGTGTATTTCTCCAAATGCTTTTAAAAAGTGGATTTTAGAGCTATACTCCCTTGGTTTAAATCTTGGTTCTGTTACTTAATAGTTTTGTGACCTTAGGCAAGTTTTTAAATCTTTCCATTCCTCCTTGTTCTCATCTGTCAAATGGGGGTAATAGAAGTGTATACTTATTAAGGTTATTGTGTAAAGTAAATGGTTTATTTACAGAAGATGCTTAAAACTGGGCCTGGCACTTTTTTTTTTTTAAACGTGCTGGTAAATTTAAGCAGCTATTAATGTGATTTTGTCATGGTATACATATTTTGAAACTTGCTTTTTTCAGTTTACTTGTTTCCCCCTCAATCCTTGTTAGCCTTATATGTCTAGTTCATTCATTTTGACTGGTGTGTAGTGTTGTATTGAATGAATAAATCGCAATTTATTATTTCTTGGTGAGCATTTAGATTGTTTTCATGATAAATAATGCCTTATGAATACCCTGAAGCAACATGCCAGAGTTTCTTCAGGTCATATACCTGATTGCCGGGTCTTAGGGTATAAACATTTTTTCATTTACAAGATATTTGTAGGATATTGACAAACAAGTTGTTTCTCCAATTCTTTGCAGTTAGTGTTGTCAGACTCTTTAGTTTTTTTTTCCAATCTAATTAGTGTGAAATGGTATTTCATTTATATTTTTATTTCCCTCATCTTATGTAAGAACATTTTGGTTATCTCTTTAGCGATTTGCCTGTACCTATCCTTTATACATTTTTTATTGAGCTGTCTTCTTCTTACTAATTTGTAAGGATGTTACCAGTCCAAAGCCCATGTGCCTAACACTTCAAAAGACCAAAATTCAAGACGTCAGGGTTTGGAGTAAGAAGTTTATTAAAACTGAAGAGATGGGTCTTAGTGGTGCCTCAAATCCATCTAAAGAAAGTCCAGAGTTCAAGCTTCTTTTATGTCAATGGAAAACAGAAATGGGAGGGGCAAGAGATTATTGATGACCACAGACATCTAGGCAACCAGTAGGAATCTGAGGAAGATTGTGCTTAGTCTGTTGACTCTAGTTGATGTGAGTCCAGTTATGAAATTTCTGTAAATCTTTGATAAACAATATACTCCCTTTATCTTCTCAAGAGAGGCACTTTCTGGAAAGGGGCTATTTTTGAAAAACTCAAGCCACAAACAATTCCTTTAATGATCAGCACGTCTGTATGCAAGAAGCTGTTCACTTGAAGGCCATGGGAACAAAGCAGGCTTGAAAAAGATGGAGTCAGAAAGGCCAAGCAGATTTTTTGTTTGTTTTTAAATGTATTCAAGACAGTTACAAATGTTAGTAAAGTTTTTATTTATTTATTATTAAGTTTACATATCTCTTGAATGATGACCATTATGGACCCAGTTATTGTGAATTTTATGTTATAGTATATTGCTGTTAGTGAACTTTCCAATATACTTTCTTAAAATACATATAGTTAAATTCCTCTCCTTCTGAAACTATGAGATGTTTCAGTAATGTAGTGTAAATATATATATTTTACCTAAAACTATTTAAACTTTGTGAACTTTAAAAATTAATGGAATTTTTATTAATGTAATTCGTACCATAATTTTTCTTTAGTCCAAAATCTGAGTGGCCCCCTGCTTTGAATAGCATTTTCTGTCTCTAAAGTGCTTACCAACTAAGGAATGGAAATGTATACATATGAAATGACTTTAGGCACTTGCATGTAAAATATTATAAACTGTTCATCAGTGTTGAGATTGCTTTGCACAGAACTAACTATAATTTCTATTTTGGTCCACCCCACTATACATGACTTAAAAGACTAAAATCAAGGTTAAGGCAATATTAGCAGCAGCAGCAGCAGCTTCATCATCATCATCATCTTAATTTAGAATTGTTTTACATTTACAGAAAAGTTGCAGGGAGTTAACATATACCCTGCATCCATTTTCCCTATTGTTAATATCTGACATATTTATGTTATATTTATCACAACCAAGGAACCAACATCAGAATATTGCTATTGACTAAAGTCCATACTTTGTTCAAATTTCATTAGTTTTTACTTAATATCTTTGTTTGGGTTCCAGGATTCCATCCAGAATACCACAGTACATTTAGTTGACATTTCTTTTGGCTCCTCTGGGCTCTGACAGCATCTCAAATTTTCCTTGTTTTGATGATTTGACAGTTTCAGGGTCAGATATTTTGTAGAATAGCCCTCAATTTGGGTTTGTCTGATATTTTTTTCAGAGTTAAACTGGGGTTATTGCTTTGGGGGAGGATCACCACAAGAGGTAAAATGCTGTTCTCGTTACATTATATCAAGGGTACATACTATCAATATGATTTATTTCTGCTGTTTTTAACCTCAATCACCTGGCTGATCACCTGGCTAACGTAGTGTTTGCCAGATTTCCCTACTGTAAAGTTTTCCCATATTCTGCTTTTTGGAAACAAGTCACTAAGTGCAGATCACCTACTCAGTGAGTGAGGAGTTCAGTTCTAACTCCTTGAGGAGGGCAATCTACAGAATTATTTGGAATTCTATAAGGGAGATTTTCCTCTTCTCTTTCATTTATTTGTTTATTTATTCAGTCATTGATATCAGTATGGACTCATTGATATTCATTTTATAACTTTAGGGTATAATCCTATACTACTTTATTTATTTTGTTGCTCAAATTATTCTACGTCTTTCAGGTTGGCTCTTGTGACCAACAGAGCATATCCTGTTTTTTCTTTATAGCATTTCCTTAGTTTTTGGCACTACAAGATGCTCCAGGGTCATCTTATATATTCCCTGTCTCAGCCTTACAACCATTTCTATAAGGATCCTTGGTTACTTCTATTAGAGAATAATACTAGAAACCAAGATCTGGGCACTGGGGGTTCTCGTTGCAGCTGGGGTGTCATTGCTTCTGAGCCCTTTCTGTATACAGACCTAGGAAGCATATACTAACCCATTTATTCAAACATATAACTATTTTTCTATCCATCTTTATTTATATGAAGCTAAACATGCATTCATACTGCTATCTTTAACTCTACTTCAGCACTATGTGGTTCCTTTATCTCCTTGCTTATCTGTAAGCCCCCCTTTCTGAAAATAAGAACCCTGGCTCTCACCAGACTGTCTGAGATTGAAATCTGGCTTTGCTATGTGTCTATCTGTGTAGCTCAGTTTCTTCCCTTGTAAAATAGAGATAATGATGTCTTCATAAGATTATTATGAAGCTTAAATTTGTTAATGCAAGTAAAGTACTTAGAACAGTGGCTTACACTGAGTAAATGTTCAGTAAATAACCTATTATAGCTATTATTGCCCTTAGAATGTTTTAATTTATGTATGTATCCTGCCCTCTACTCCCAATAACCTAGAATTAAAGAATGAATGAAGAAACCAACTAATCCTGAGTTTTAAAATGAAAGATACATTCCTAGCTTATGAGACTGTCATGGCAAGTTGACTATTAATCTTTCTAGTAGCTCTAACATTTGGTGTTCTGTCACAAATTTGAAATTGGCATTGATGATTAGCATTTCCTAATTAGTTATTTGAATTTTAACATACTTTTCTTGTTAATAGCACTGTTTAAACTCTAGGAATGCTCTTTATTTACTCTTACTCTTCACATAGGTTGTACAATAGCATTTACCAGCCTTTCTTTTTGGATTAAGATGTGAGGGTGATAGCTAAGCTAAGATTGTGCTATTTGTTAATTTGAGACATAAATCGAAGTGTGTTGTAAAGAAAAATTGAACAAAGGGGCAGAATGGAGAAATTGGAGAACTTACCAACTAGTCTGAGCCAAACCAGCACAGTACCCCTTCACTATTTGGTTTAAAATAAATTCTCAGAATATTAGACACTCATAATCAAATGTAATTTCAGTAAACATTCCAGAGGCAATATAAGTAATTAAAAATTATCAATGCCTCTGCCTTCTGTTATTATAAACAATTGAGACTTGTTTACTTACAATATTTTTTATGGCAATCACTGTGTAATTTTTCATAACCCTTTCCTTCTATCCTAAATTTAATGTCTCCCCCCTCTTTTTTTTTGAATACCAGAATTGTCTATATAATCTTGGTGAATTTGATAGACGTATTTTTGTTTATTCTTGTCTCTGAACTCGCTGTTACATTTGTAGATTTTGTAGTCTGGCTAAATTTTGATTATATGAAACTAGTCAGTGTTTCTTAAAAATGTAAGCTTGTCTTGTTTTGAGAGTAGGAACAGTACAGTTACTGGTATTCATTCTTCTTTGCTATCCACTTGGCAAATATACTGTAACTAGTTTTTTTTTAAAATCTGTATTGAAAAAGGAAACCTTTTACTAACAAACTATCAAAATGAAATAGAAAATCTAATATCAGTCTTGTTTTAGAAGCTAATGTCATGTAATGATTGTGCTATTGGGAAATGCTTCCTGTTTTTTATAGGTCACTATCTTCTGCCGAATATTTTAGTTGAGGACTCTAAAGTGACATGTTTTTAAGAGAAATGGATGTAGATGGATAAGAAAAACTGTATAATGATATTTAGGCTTGTTAGCCTGGACCCAACTATTATTACCATAAAAGCTATACTACCAAATCCTTTTTTTTTTTTTTTTTGGTCAAAACTGTAAATGTATTATTATTATTTAAAAAATAGTTTGTTCTAATAAGCTCTAAGAGATTCCCTGTTCCGCGATCTCACTTTTTTCTGAACTTTGAAATAGAATTTTATTCATACTGACTCACAACTATGCTGAAGTCGGATTTATAGGATGTTGTTTGAACCTGTTACGGGTGCTGAGTATTTTTCATTTTCTTATGCTGAGGAATGCCTGAAGATACCAATGTAACAGTCATTTTTTTTTTTTTTTAAACAAGGCTTTTTCTCCTTCTATGATTAACTGACATTTTGATGTTCCTACTTGACCTTTAACTTCTTCGAGGTTTTTAAAATCAAATTTCTTTGGTTTGTAAGTACTAAAAACAACATTCAAACTAACTTAATAAAAAAAAGAGAGAGAGAGAGAATGTTAATGCCAAGAATACTGAGAATTTCACAGTACCTATAGAAGTACAGCAGGCTTCATGAGGGGGAGGGGAACCAAGAACTGGAAACTTATCAGAAACTCAGGCAACTATTTTCTCACTACCCTGGGGCAGCATGGTCTCTCTGCTTCTCCCTACTTGTCCACTTTATATTTCTCTCCCTGCATGCTGTCTTTTACCACTGTGCATGGCCGAACAAGTCCTCTAACTCTTAAATTCATACATGCACTCATGGTTCTGTGATCCCATTTAAATTCCTGGGAGGAAATTCAGTTTGAAGCAAGTGTCTGTGTCTGGTCCAGTCAGCTATGGTGGATGAAACCAAAGTTTCATTTCAGACCCCATTTTTATGGTAGGGGAGTGCGTACAGGGCATACAACTCTCAGAGGGAGAGGTAAATATACCAAACGAATATCCTAAAAGGTGGTGATTACAAAGGAATACTAAATAATATGAAATAAAATTCAGATTTTTTTTTTGAAAATTAAAAAGAGACCACTCATTGGCTTTTATACAGTAGAAAAGAACTTATTTCACCCTAAATCCATTTGTGATTATTGTGAAAGCAGTAAAAATATCTCCCCTTTGCAAGTAAAAATTAATGGAGCTGATTTTTTAGCTTTTGAATGCAGAATTTGAAGTTTGAGTCATGCTATTTCATGAACACAAATAACCTTATGTTAATATCATTAATACGCTATGTCATTCTTTATTCAACAAGCGCTTACTGACTGCCTATCCTCTGCTAGGGACTGTGCTAAAACAGATATCTACAGATGTAACATTGCCTACTCTCAAAGAGTTCCTAACATAGTTGGCGAAGAGTAGATGTTCACAAAAATGGTTATAGTATTTGTGTGATAATCATAATAGAAAGATATATAGTATACTCTTGAAATATAAGAGAAGAGAATGACACTGTCTCCTGACGAAAGACGTTAGAAAAGGCTTCAAAGAGCAGGTCTCAAATATTATGCAGGAGCTGTCCATTTGAACAGGGGAATTCTGGCAGAAAGAACTGAATTTGTGAAGGTGGTGTGGAGTTTGGTATGACTGAAGTGAATTTTTACACTATTTAATTTATTTGAAACTGAAATGAATATTTATTTTTTCATCTGCCCTTTATATGATAGTGAATACTACTTTTTTCAAAGGAGGGCTATAGATTTTAGACTACTCAAATCATTTTGTTCTATAACTTTGTTCAATAACTGTTACTTTTGAGAATGAGATGTCACTGATCATTTGCTTTCAGACTCCTTTATCAAATTTTCCAATATTGATTGGATGGTTGTTCAGTTTACTTTTATGGTGATTTTTCTTTTTCAAGCATAGACTTCCATACAGTGGATAACGTAAAATGCTAGAGCTTCTAAATCTTATGAAGATCAAAGTTTTTATAAAAGTAAACAGTAAAAACAGTACATAGTATAAGCCTACTGTAATTTAAAAAATAAATCTCTAAATATGATCTATGTCAATACTGAAATTTTACTATTTTAGAGGACAGAGCGTACACACACTATTTTATAAAATGTTATTTTCCATCAGTTTTTCTCCTGTAGAATTGCGCCTACCTTTAAGCAAAACTAGTGTATGCAGTTGTCAGACTGCTTTGTGCTTTTCTACTCTAATCAGTTCATTAATACCTTTACTTCTCTTTTCAATTCCTTTATCCACTCATTCATGATTCCTACACAACCCCCATCACAAAAAACCAACCAACCAAACAACCTCCCCCTCAAACCCAGAGCTCCATAGGTGACTTTTCTGAGAAGTGCCTGAGGTAGATAAGAGAAAAAAGGAAGGTAATTGTGGCCCACTTTGCTGCTTGTGGCAGTGATGGTGGTGGGTGTATGTGTGTTTCAAGCATGTGGTGCATTTTCATATAACAAGCTCCAAAATACCACCATTGTCACCCAGGTCACACTTTGGGATTGTTTCTTATCCTCTACAAATCCATCAGTCTGTGTCTTTTGGTGCTTTTGTCCTTCAGATATGCTTTCAATATACTGTGTAGGAAGAAGGTGATGTATATGGAAAAGGTTATATGCCTTTTATCTGTTGTTCTCTTTGTTTGGAATACCTTTCCATCTCTCTGTTATTCTACTCATATTTCAAGATTTAGATATCTTTTTCTTTTCCGATACCTAAGCTTAAACTGCGTGTCCTTGTGTTTTCTGTGACCATTCCTGTTATATAGACTTATCATTTATTGTAATTGCTTGTTGTCTCCCATCTCTATTATACTCCTGGAAGGCAGGGACATATCTTATTTGCCTTTGTGTTTCCATTGCCTAGTACAGAGTCTGGCACATGACATGATAGGGTTGCCATTTTGGGATTCTTGTATACAAACAACAGAAATGAACTCTGGTTAGCTGAAGAAAAGGAAAAGGAATTTATCGGAAGGATAGTCGTTAGCTTACAGAAATGACTGGAAGATTGGATAACTAAACTCGGAATAAATAGGAAACAAACCAACCAGCCAACCTCCATGCTAGACCATAGCCAAAGTTATGCCCTAGAAATAGCCTTTTAAATAAAGACAACAAACTAATATTTTAGAGAGCTCAATCAGAGGAATGTTTCTGTTTACAAAATTTTTTAATTTCTAAACCATCTTACCCATCAAATATAAGGCCTTATTACAACCAATTTGTAACATTGGCATTATGTACCAGAGTTGAATATACATGTATTATTTGTAGGTATTTTTTTAAATGCATACACTTGTACATCAAAAGACATGTACAATAATTTATGCATGATTTTGTAATTATTATAACCAAATATTAGAAACAAGGCAAATGTCTACTAACAATAGAATGGATAAATTATGGTATGTTCTCAAAATGAAAAGCTATGCAGAAATGAAAATTAATAAACTGCTACAAGTATGACTGAAACTCAAAAACATTGTGGAGTGAAAAAAGCTAGAGCAAAAGAATACATACTATCTGAATCCTTCCATGTTCCATTATATAATAGGTTCAGAAACAGACAAAATGAATCTAATGTTAGGTGTCTGGATACCATTCTTTGGGGAAAGGTTAGAGGAGGATCGGGAGCTTCTCGTTACTGGTAGCATTTTATTTCTTGACCTGGGAGGTATTTATAGTGGGTGGTGTGTTCTCTTTATGGAAATTCCTAGAGTTATGCACTTTTCTGTATGTATGTTATGCCTGAATTAAAAAGTGAAAAAAGCAAAAATCAAAAAACAGACTTATGTATGTGTTAGCTTGAGGAGCACAGCTCAGCAAAAGTCCTAAAGCTGTATGTAAAGTTTTATCTGAATATCTATGTGTATTTTAAGGGAGAGATGATCCATAGCACTAATCAGATTCTCAAAGAGGTTCATGACCCAAAAAATGTTAAGAACCCACATCACCAAAGCCTGCATAGTCAGAAAAATTATCGTTAAACATTATTATGGAAAGCTTGTCTTAACAATGCAATAAATCCTTGCCTCTATGATCAGACCCTCTATGTTTTGGATCCCATCTCTTCTCACTTTTTAAGGTTTTTACTTTTACAATCATGCTCTTTTTCTACTTCATCCTCATTTTCTCTAGCTGCTGGATGATTCCCATTGGTTAACCTCACTTAATTTCATTCATTCTTTTAAAAATCCTCTGTTGATTCCATGTCTTCTACAAGTTATCACTCTATTTTCCTGCTCCTCTTCACATCAAAACTCCTATAAAAGGCTGTATGTCCTTCCTCACTTCCCATTCTCTTCAGTTCTTACAGTTGGGCTTTCCTCTTTTAAACACTTTATTAAAGTGGGTCTTCGCAAGGTCATAGTGAATTGAGTTTTGCTGAAACAAGTGGTTAAATTTTTCTGTTTGGGAGGAAGTTGGGTTAGAGCATCTTAGGTATAGAGAATTGATTTAATCACATTTCTTGTTTCATGGTACACTTTTGTTAGTGGCCTGTGGAGGGCCCTGCTTTATTTTTATTTTATTCTCCTTTATTCTCCACCTTCGCTCTCATTTCCTTTCTCCCATAGGTATTCACTTTAATATGTTTAGCATACCATCTGAATGTATCTTTGAAAACTATAATGCTATTTTGAATATGTTTTCAATTTATATAAATGATATTTTTCTGTAGATTCCTTATTTCCTACTATTTTCATTAAACACTAAATTTTAAAAAAATCTTTGTTGCTGTGTTTACATCAAGTTCATTGGTTCTGACGGCTACACGGTATTCAAATCATGGTATCTGCCTCATTTAAAAATTATTTCTTTACTTATGGACAACTCAATTTGTTTATTCATTCACTCGATGGATATGGACCATATAATATTCTCCAGGCACTGTTCTAGATGCTGATTATATAGCAGTGACTAAAACAGAAAAATTCCTACCCTCATTGAATTTGCAATCTTATGGAGAATGAGAGAGAGATAGTAAATAAAATGAATGAGTCTAGTATGTAGTATGTTTGATAGTGAAAGGTAGTAAATTGAGAAAATTAAAACAAGAGAATATGAGTGTTGGACATGAGAGGTTGTGGACATTTTAAATAGGGTGGTCATGGAAAGCCTCACTGAGAAGGTAACTTTTTAGAAAGAAAGATGGGAAGATATAGCTGGCTTGGCACCTGAGATGCATCTGGCTGAGCGGCATCAGGAAAGGCTATTCCAGGCAGAGTGAGCAAAAAGTATAAAAGTCCCTGAAACTAGAACATGCCTGGCTTGTTCAAGAATTAGTAATAAGGCTAGCATGTTACATGTAAGAGTACTTTCTAAGAGATTTTTTAGTGTGCTAAACTTTGCCTCTTTATTACATTGAGACTTATTCCTGTCATTTTATATTTTCTATTTATCATATTCTCTTATTTCTTTTTTACTATTTTCTAAGGATAAATAAATTTTTTAGAAAGTTATATATTTTTATTCTTCTGGTGGTTGGTTACTCTTTATGTAGTCAGATTCATGTTTATATTTACTTTTGTCTATCAGTTTTTTAAGCTTATTGATATATCTTCCCCTTGAACAAGACATGTATCTTAGTAGGCCCTCATAGGCCTTGATTCTTTCCTTATCTCCGTCCCTACCATGTTAGAGTTCTTTAGCCTTTTGATGTTCAGGATTACTTCCCTTTGGTTTTTTTGTTTTTTGTTTTTTGTTTTTTTCCTTTCTTCCCTCCCCTGACTCCCATTGTTTACTTAACAATAATGAACCTTTAAGTTACTTACTCACCCTTTCTTGTCATATCTCATATAGTCTGCTAGATTTGGTTATCATCTTATTACAATATGTTCTCTCACAGTGTTTCACTCTAAAATTTTGAGTCTTTAAGGATATGCAGTTTAAATAACCTTTGAACAATAGTTTGATTTTGTGTTTAGCTGCTTTTTTGGTAAACCATCTGAGCACTTATATTCCTAATATCTTTATTTCACCGTTGCATTCAAATGAGTTTAGCTATATATAAAATTCCCTTTCTTTCAACACTTTAAAAATATGACTTTATTATCTTCTTAAATCCAGTGTTACTGATGAGAAATCTTGAGTTAGATTTTTGTGTGTATGCGAGTGAACTAATTTTTCTTTTTCTTGCTAGGAATTTTTAGAATTTTCACTTTGAGGTGTTCTTAGATTTCTCTATAAAGTGTCTAGGGTTTTTTTTTTTTCCTTACCTATTATACCAAACTGACATATTGTATCTTTATTATTGGAAATAATTGGTGATTATTTCATAAGTACTTCCTCATCTCCATTTGTTTTTCCTCACCATTTGAAAGTACTGTTATTTAGATGTTGACTCTAATTTTTCTAGCCTCCATATTGGGGGTGTTCAGAACTAATTCTTTTTTTTTCCTTTTAAATACATTTTATTTTTTAGGGCATTTTTAGATTCACTGCGAAATTAAGCAGAAAGTACAGAGTTCCCATATACAGTATATACTTCCCATGTACTGCACCTACACAGACACAGCCTCCTTCACAATCAATATCCCCACCAGAGTGGTACATTTTTTTAGTCTATAAACCTACACTGACACATCATCACCACCCAAAGTTCATAGTTTCCATTAGGGTTCACTTTGTGTTGTACATTCTGTGAGTTTTGACAAATGTATAGTGTATAATGACATATATCCACCGTTGTAGCATCATACAGAACAGTCTCACTGCCCTAAAAATCTTCCTTGCTCATTCTGTTTATCCCTCCTCCCTCACTATTGGCAACCCCTCATCTTTTTACTGTCTCCATAGTTTTGCCTTTTCCAGAATGTCATATAGTTTGAATCATAGTATGTAACCTTTTCAGATTGACTTCTTTCACTTAGGAATATGCATATAAGTTTCTTCCATGTTTTTTCACGGCTTGATACTCATTTCTTTTAATGCCAAATACCGTTCCATTGTCTGGATATACCACAGTTGTTTATTCATTCACCTACTGAAGGACATCTTAGTTCCTTCCAAATTGTGGCAATTATGAATAAAACTACTGTAAGCATCCATGTGCAGGTTTTTGTGTGGACTCGTTTTCATCGCATTTGGGTAAATAACAAGAAGTTTGACTGCTGGATCATATGGTATGAGTATGCTTACAGTAGTATTATGCTACTTCTAGCAAGTCAAATTTGCCTTTCTGTGCTTGAATTTCCTCATCAGCAAAATGATGATATTGAACTAAAAGCTTTTTAAGGTCTTGTTCTGTTGTAAAATTCTGTGAACCTCTAAAGAGGGTATGGTTGTAAATAATCTAGACCAACAGTTTGAGTTTTAAAAAGTATTTCTTGAGAGGATTTTACCAAAATAGAATTAGTTGATAAGAATACAGTTAGTTTTAAATGATTTGCTGTATTCCTTTTCAGAAAAATTGTTCTAATTCATAATGCCATCAACAGTTTTTAAGTGTGCTTGTTTTTCTTACAGTACCAGCATTAGGTTTAATGTTTTTTATTCATATTTGTTAATTTACTGGATATGAAGTAGTACCTCAAAGTTTATTTCTTTAATTATTTGGAAGGCTAACAATTTTTCCACGCATTTTAGTGTATTTGGATTTCCTTGTGTATGAACTGTTTGTAGTTTTGAATTATCTAGTAAGTCCTACAAATCAAAAACTTGTATCAATCAGGTGCTTGTAAACAAATAAATTTGTTATTTGTTACAGTTTTTGGGGAAAAGTGAAAAGGGATTTTTTTTAAAGGTTTAAAGTGTATTTAAAAAGGTAATTAAATAGTTAAGAAATTGAAATGTTTAGCATTAATCAAATGACAGAATTATAAATCTGTGTGCCTACTTTTCAAGAAAGGTGATATTGTCAATCAATACATCTCATTTTAATATAAGTTAGTATAGCTTTATTTTAGATTGCTTGTCTTATGTAAATGCATTTTTAATTACCCCAGTGAATGCTATATCAAGTAGCTTGTGTACGACAGTGAAATAGGAAGAAAAACTAATTATGTGTGTTTGAGAGAAACTTTTAGGAACATTCCAATGGAAACAACAATTCATTTTAGACACCAGCTAACAAATGCTTATCATAATTCAAAGAGGAAATAAGAACTTTGCAATATGAGAGGGGTATGCATATGGGAAATTAAGTTAAAAAAAGATAGTGTGAGAGACAAAATTTAAAACCAGATTTCCCTTTCACTCTAGACTGGTAAGCATCATATATTTGCATTTCATATACAGCGTTGATTATGAACAGATTTTCAGTACAAGATTAGTAGTTGATTTTTGTAGCAATTAGTTTACATGGAATTTGATTTTTCTGTAGAAATGGTAAATCTCATTTCTAAAGTAAAGTGTTTTTACTTTAAAAGAATATAAATAGCATTACAAATTCTCCAGATACCATTTCCCCATTCTTCTTTAACCACTTCCCACTTTTCCCCATTTCTGCAGTTGTTTAATTTTATCTTGTTTATACTTTCCTCCCTTCATCTTTTTTATTCCTTTTCTCACCATAGCTCTTTCTTCAACTTCTTTTTTACTTTACCCTTTTTTCTTATTTTTCGTCATCCATTCTTTTTCTTAACCTTTCCCACGCTCTTCAACCAGTTTAACTTCTTCCACTTACCTATTAACATTTTTTGTCCAACAAAGCCCATTTTCACTAGTTAACACACAGGTCTTCCCAGGGAATTGTTTTCTTCTTCCATTCTTGAAGTATGATGTATTAGAATTTTGAATTAAATGAGAATTGAGCCATAAATTGATGTATTTGATCTTAGGCAAGCTGTTTAACTTATATGCCTCAATTACTTTAATTATAACATGAACTGAAACTAAATCACCATCTACCCTCCTAGCTTTAAAATCCTATGATTCTGTGCTTTTTTAACTTTACCAATTTTTTCTACTGTGCCATACTTATTCATTTAGTAAAGATTTATACACCTACCATGCATTTATTTATATCTGCTGTAATTTATGTGAGGGAATTAAAAGAAATTAAAGAGTTCCTACCTTTCAATTGCTTATAGTCTGCTTGGAGAAATAAGAGGTATCCGTATGTTAACATTCAGTTATTTCCAGCCTGTGCTTGTTCTGTCCAGACGTGATCCATATTCTCAAGAGAAAGCCAGCTACTCTAGTTCCAGCCTATTTTTTACATGAGGGGCAGGATCGCCCCTAAACACAGTAAAAGATTCCTTTTTATGTTCTTGTACGTCTAGAAGTTCCCATTGTAGTTGTTCTATAGTATTATTTTTTGTTGTCCACTCGATTCCAGTCTAGGATTTAACCGTATGGAAAATTTTATCTCAGAACTGAAGAGATTGATCTTCACTGTGATTTAATAGATACACACTCTCTGTCCTTCTCTTTTATGTGCATACATATGTCTATACATTTATGTTTGTATAAGCATGTTCAAATATAGTTTTCTAGATGTCTGAGTCATGTGACTAATAAGTCTTTCCAAACCATATATGCTTATACTTTTTTCTTTGATTCATTTTTTCACCTATTTTGTAAGGCAGTATTGCTTTTGAAGACATTTTCTTTCTCTTTCATAGGCTGTATGTGTTTTCTAGTAAAAACATACCTCTTCACAGAGATTAGAGTAGTGGGAGGAACAGGACTTATAAAAATATAAAAGGTCAACACTAGGGATCCTTGTGATGGAACTGTTTTGTATCTCGATTTTGGTAATGAATACATGAAGCTGCTCATGTAATAAAATTGTGTAGAACCAAACACATCCAAACACACAAATGAATATAAGTAAAACTAAGGAAATCAAAATAAGATAGGTAAATTGCATCAGTGCAGTATTCCACAATGATATTGTGCTGCAGTTTCGAGAGATGTTACCACTGAGGGAAACTGAATGAAAAGTATATCAGATCTCTGTTAGGTCTTTCAACTGAATGTGAATCTACAATTATCTCAAAAGAAAAGTTTCAGTTAAAAATAATGGCAATTTAGAGGAATCTTGCTGAAATATAATTTAACATATGTAGCTGCAGAAAACACATTCACATCACTATGTGAATATGAATTCAGTAAAGTTGTAGGATACAAAATTACTGTACAGAAATTCATTGTGTTACAATACACTAATATTTTGTGAAATATTTGATATTGAAAATGCTACTGTAAATTAATCTAAAATGTTCAACATTGAAGAAATTTTGAGTAATAAATATTAAATTTAGTGGACTATAATCACGGTCAAAACAATTTTCTTACCATATTAAGAAACTCAATGTAGCAGAAAATGTATTTGAAATTGGCTATAGTACATTCATAATTCATAATTGCATCTAAACAAGCCTGATATTCTACAAATAAAATAGCTGTAATTTTCAAAACTTAAAAATATTTTTATTTACATAAAGTATTTCAACAAGAAAATTTTTGTGATAATCTGATTGATGTTGAATTTAAAAAATGTTTCAGCAAGTTAGTATTTACATTGTTTCTCTGCTTCCTGTCGGCAATGAGTTTAGAAATATTTGAAAAAGATATATGCCACTCTACATTTACTGACTGAAAATTTTCAGGGAGTCTGGGGTAGAGTGATGTCCTGGTTTTTAAAACATATATCCATCCTGATCTGTTTTAGCAGTCCAAAACATAACAAGATTGCACTCACATTATTTCTCATTTATTCTCACTCTCCATTCCATTTCAAGACACTTGTTATATCAAGTACCAACCAAGTATGGTAAATCTGTTGCTGCTACTATTTCTCTGTTGTTAGTAGAAAATCCATATTAGCTAAAGCTATGGTTTCTTCCTCTTGATATACTTGTGATTGCTGCGTGTCAACTTGTTTTCCTGAAAAAGCTTTTGACTCTTACTGAAAGTGTTGCGTGTATGTGTCTTCAGCATTATAAAGCTAACCTACAATGTACTTTAAGACTTTGTCAGTGTCATCATTATTCCATTTGTGTTTCGAATTACTTGTAACTACAACTTACTAAATTACTCAACTTTAAGAAAATATGATGATGGCATATTGAGTCCCGTAATACAACATTATTTATTTTGGACAGAAAATCTACCTTCCTTGATGAGATCTTAACCATATCTTCTTTAGGGTTTCTTATAGCGGATTCTATTTAAATAGTATTTTAAAAATTTGTAATAAATGGACAATACTTTCAGGTATTGACTTCTTTGAAACTTGTTATATATATGGAAGGTACTTGAGTTTATATTTAAATTGTTTTAAATGTGTTCATTTTTTCCCTAGGAATAAGACAGTATATATAATACCCCATAAGTGTCATGTTTTTCTTACACTCTCTGCTTCTGTATATTTACTCTTTTGTGCCATTAGTTATTCTTTGATTTTTTTTGTTTTTCTCTCATTATCTATGTGTGTGTGTGTCTGTGTGTCTGTGCGTCCTTGACTGAAATGTGTTTTCTGGAAAAGCTGGAATTTGAAAATAACTTATGGGCTCTTAACTACATGAAAATAATATATGCAGGCATTTTATTTGAAAATTACCATTGTTAACAGAACTTTAAGTATCCACAGCTATCTTAGAAAGATTTGATTGGAATTAATTAAGCTCAATTTTTATTCTTTTCAATACAGTATTGCTCAAACTCCAAGTCTTGCAGAATTCACAAAGTGAAGATCTGGCATTTTGAGAGAAAGACCTTCAGTAATGTGTAAGTAGTTTTTGTTTTTGTATTTTGATTTGTTTCTGCTAGCTGTTTTCTGTATTAAACATTGAAGGTATAATTAACTAGACTTCTTAACAAAAGTTTGGCATATATTCATCACATCATGATTATGAGTAACAAGTGACACAGAAGAACCTATTGAAAGAAGATGTTGTAAGATGTGCCCTGGGTCAATATTAATGACCATTTATTGGAGGCAGCATCCTCAAATGTAAAGAACACAGGATTGAGGGACTTGAGTTCTTGCCCAGGCTCTATCACTAATTGGCTAGGTATCTTTAAGTAAGCTACTTTCTTTGGCTATAAAGTGAGGGATTAGACTATGACTGCTCATAAAATCCCTTTCCCTCTAAATGTCTATTATTCCTATCTTAACTTTTTTTTTAAATAATAAATCAAAGGTTGGTAGTCTTCCAGAAGGGTGCTATCAAATTACATGTTTGCATTTTGATATTTCCTTGTTGATTTTTGTTCGGAATAGGTGTTAAGAGGGGGGAGGTGGTTCCAAAGTAGACAAAAGAACAAGTAAGCTCCCCTTGCTCAAGAAATTTTCCCCACATAGTCCATCAGTTTGAGTTAACAAAACTTTTAAAAAGTTAGATTTGCCTTAGGTGGGTTAAACCTTTTTAAAAGAAAGTTAACATACTATTAAATATGATATTCAAATAAGATTTCTTTCTTTTTAGAATCTCCATAGGATGCTCATACTGAAGGAGTGCTAGTTGTCAAGAAGAAAGGGAAAAGGGACAATGTAGTAGGAATCACATTTATGCATATGAGGCTTTGGGGGAAAAATGATAGGGAAACTTCGGTCATAGTGAAGGCAAGTTTCTGGAATCTGGAAGGGCAATAGGAGAAAAGATGGCTAGAGATTGAATAAAAGTATAGAAAGAGATATGGTAAAGTAGAACTAAACAAGAAACACCTTCAAAGCAAGGGTATTGCTTTCATCAGTATCACCACAGACTCCTAGAATAGCGTCAGATTTAGTACGTATTTATCAAAAATTTATTAAATGAATGAATCAATTACTTATTCAGTAAATTTCTAATTTTGCCAAAATCCTGTTGGTTTTGGTTTTTGTTTACTAGACACGAATCATCTAGTTTATCTATATCTACCCTACATTCAACAACTACAGTATTTAAGGTAATCGAAGTTCAGAAAATTGATTCTGAATTATAAAAAAAAGACATTTCATTTAGTATAACATGCTTGAGAAGGGTTACAGGGTGAAGTATTCATTCGTTTAACAAGTATTTTTTATGCACATACTTATTATACTTTGGATACTATCTGGGAATGGAAAAATGGGATACTGGTTATAGTGTATGTTATTTCTATTTGATGGAATATTATGTATTCATTTAGTATAATTATAACTATAATAGATTAGAAAAATGCCTATTAAATAAAATATATAAATGTTACCCCACATTATAACTGCATTGAGGATTAGAAGGATATTTTCTATTCTCAAAGGAAATTAGGAAACATTGTCAAATATAAACTAAATTTTTTATTGTGAATGGGATTGTTGAATTTCTTTTTCCTTCTACCATTTCGTACAGTTCATAAAGTTTAAATGAAAATCCACATAAATTTAATTTTTTGGAAAAATGTAATGAATGTATGTTGACTAGAAAGAGGAAATATTATAGTGTATTGGTGAAAAGGAAAAGAGCAAAATTACGTTTAAAGGATAACAGATTACCTTGGTTGGAAGAAAAATGAGAGATGAAGTTTAGAAAAGATGGGAATGAGAGTATCTAGTTTTGACACTGTAAGGAAAGAATAACTAGATTAGGCTCTTAACTGTGGAATTATGTTTTTTTAAAAAATAAAATTTCTTCTAGCTTATTTAAGTGAACAAGAGTGAGGAACAGTCAAATTGGTCCATTGAGTTATCAACCATTTTTGTATATGTCTTGAAGTTGTGACTGTTTATCAGGCTATATATGAAAGATATTTTGCTCCTTTTATAATTTTAGTAAAGTTTATAATTTGATAAACTTTTATATTCATATTTTTGTTTTTTCATATATATTTATTTTTATTTTATTTTGTTTTTTACCCCATATACCTCCCTCCTTCCCCCCTCCCCACCTCCCCTCTGATAAGCACTAGTCTATTGTCCATGTCTATGAGTCTCTGTTTGCTTGTCCTGTTCATTGTTGCTTTTAGGTTTATATTTCACATATAAGTGATATCATGTGATTTTCAGCTTTTTCCATCTGGCTTATTTCGCTAAGCATGATTATCTCAAGGTCCATCCATGTTGTCACAAATGGCAGTATTTCATCTTTTCTTATGGCTGAGTAATATTCCATTGTGTGTATATATATATACCACAGCTTCTTTAGCCAATCATCTGTCATAGGACATTTTGGTTGCTTCCATGTCCTGGCCACCGTGAATAATGCTGCTATGAACATCAGTGTGCAAATATCTTTTTGGATATGAGTTTTCAAGTCTTTGGGGTAAATACCCAGTAGAGATTACTGGATCATATAATAGACCAATTCTTAGTTTTTTGAGGAACCTCCATACTGCTTTCCATAGTGGCCATACCAATTTGCAGTCCCTCCAGCAGTGTATGAGGGTTCTTTTTTCTCCTCATCCTCTTCAACATTTGTTATTATAACATTTGTCCTGTTGATAACAGGGATTCTTTAAAATGTTACCTTTGATTTCCACTCTTGCCTTTTCTTGTCCTTATGGTTAGCCTAAGTAGGAAATGCTTAACTACTCTGACCTAATGGAGTGGTAGAAGAGATAAAAAAGAATCTGAATTGATTGGGCAGAGATTGAAAGGGAGAAAAACAAATCAGTCTCCATTAGTTGCTGAATGGTTGTAATGATTTCTTAATTTAGTTCTCATGCACCTTTTTAGAGAATACATATTTCTTGTTATTCTCAAAGAAAATAGATGTGATTTGAAGTGAAATACTAGCTAAGCAGGTATCTGAAATTATAAGAAATGCTATAAACATTATATGAGCTAACTTCTTAAGTTATCTATGTCACATTGAACAAAGAATTGAAAACAATGATTGGTTAATGATGTAGTATTACCTATTGTTACGTCAGCCTGAGTAAAGTTGTTTCAGCATTTTATATGAGTGTGATTATTTAGAGAACTGTTGGATCAGATGCTTGTTTTGTATGACTCTGGGTTCCAAAATGAGTTTAAAGGAATTTACCTCCAAAAAGAAGGAAGAGGGGCATGCAGCGAGGGTAGGAGGAGGGGGAGAAAGAGAGAAAGAGAAGAAATTTACCTCTTCACTGTTTAGAGGTTTTTGCTCTGATGTACTAAACTAAAAGTCCAAGTTTTATGTGTGACTAAGAACGCTTTCTTCTGATGCTCTTTCCAAGTAATTTTTGGTGGCTCTTGCCAATATAAGGTGTTTCGTTTTTATATCTAATTAGTATTTTCCATAAGAATTATAAATTTCACATGTCAATGGAAGTCTCTTGGTTTAATGGAATTGTTAGAAAATACTGTTAATTATTCATTTCTATATTAAAGATTTTCAGTATTTTCTTTGCTTTGTAATTTTTAACAAGGTCTTTCTCCTAGCTTCTAAACCTCAAACTTACTTTAAAAGTAATTGATTTAAAATAAAAAGTAGAGGTGCATTTTCAGAATTATTGACACTTCACGAGTGAATTAAAAAGCATTTAGATCTTTCAAGAAATCACCTGTAATGTTGCCAGCTATGTTCTTGGCATTATATACTTTGTCAGCCTTGCCTTAAAATGTTTTGCCTTCCTTCCTAAGCACTATTCATCCTCAGATGAACAAATGGAAATAACAACAACGACAAGGCAAGAGAACTGTGGTGATGCATAATTTACTTTTGTATCAATAAATGTAAGAGGATTTTATCACCACCTTAAAATTGATTGTTCTCCTATGTATTGATGAAGAACAATAGTTTGTTCCCTTTTAGTAGTTATTTACTATATTCAGTTAGGAATGAAAGCATATTATTATTTCAAATGGCTAAGGCAGTAGCTTTCAAAATGCCTTATTAAATATATTTTTATGTTTTCATGGTAGTACTATTTCCATTCTCTTTCCCTTCTTTCTGATAGCAAGACCTAAGACTAAGTATGAAACAGTGACTATATGCTTTAGTTTAAGTAATGTGAAGTTAGCATCTAGGAAAAAGGAAAATATTTAAATCTCTTCATTATGAAGAGAGGAAAGTTCTCTACCAAGGTAAATTTAAGACTAGTGTCTATCAAAGCTTATAATTTAAAATTCATACACACATAAAAGCACATAAACACTTATAGAGGTCGATTATGGTAATTCGACCTAGTAATTCAACTTTAGTAAGTTTATCCTGAAGAAATGAGTTGTAGCCAGAGGTTTATGTTCAGGTTATTCATCATAGCATTTAAAAAAATTACCAAAATAAGTAGAAGTAATAAATGATCAATAATAAGGAAATAGATCAATAATATTATATCCATAAATAGTCATTAAAAATTATTTAATGAAATGAAAAAAAATTAAATACAGAAGTGCTTTTTAGAAAAGTGCTTTTGTTCTACTCTTTGAGAATGAATAGATAATTAAATGAGTAACACTGCTTGTTTTTTTTGTGGAGCACCTATTATATGCAATCAGCTGAGAGTGACTATTCAATGTTTAACAGAATCTTCTCAGTAGAACAGGTTATTACTTTCTCTTTACTGTCAGTCTAGGAGGCATACCTGAAAAGTTAAAGCCCATTATTTTATGCAAAATTCTTATGTGTAAGGGAATTGCTACATGGGAGCCATATATATCTAAATAAAACAAGAACATATGATCCTTGTTTAGGCTTGTTTCCTAAATAAATGGGGATATTTATAGAGTATATTTGAGCAATAGATTTAGATTTTAAGAAATGTGGCATGAATTCTGGAAACTTATGACACTAGCAATATAGAAAATTAAATGAGTTTGGAATTATGAAAATGGTGATAATTGTATCATAAATAAGTATACTGCATAAGAATGTCTTTGCTCTCAGGTATTTTATCCACAAAAAAAGATTGTTTAAACTAGCATTTTCTAAAGCATGTTCTGAGGATTTTTTCTAGTTTAAGTGGGGAAATAGGGTTCGTTGTTCAAATAGACTTAAGAAATCCTGGGTTAAAGCAAAGTTAATCAGGTACCTTTACCAAAGAACTGCTGACACTTTATTATTTTTATATATTATAAACATATAAAAGAGGCATGTAGTATATATACCTAATTTATTTTTCCACGAAATAATTTATTTGCATTTATTGGAACTAAGTCTAACATGAGACACATGTTGGGAAATTTCTGTTTTAGATTAAGCTTTTTTCTATAACTGTTAGGTAAGTAATGACAGTCTGTGAGGGGGTTGTATTCTCCTAGTTAAAGAAACAAATAAGATTCAAATGATACTAGACAACTGAAGTGTTTGCAAATACATGATGGATTCTACTTTGTGTATTTTTTCTTTAAATTTGTTATAAGCATGCATTCCTATTATAATTTCTGCCTTTTATTTGAAGTTTTGTTTGTTGTATCTGCCGTAACTCATTCAGAGTGGATTTTTCTTTGTGTGTTTCTGTGGTTTTAGAATAGGAGGTCATCTTCAGTTGTGCTTTATGTGTGATAAACCTGGGTTGAAGTGTACCCTCTAGAGCTGTTTTTGCATTTGCTTCCCCAAGGGTATCACTAGCCTGGGAACACAATTAGTGTTAATATCTCAGTTTGGAGCTTCCTGGGACCATACAGCTGGCTTAAGGTCAACCCTCAAATCCAAGTATGAGTAGGACTATTGCTATACATTCACAGAGAAGACTTTTTACCCCTCCAAAGTAGGACCCAGATTGAGGCAATCTTTATCTCCCTGTACCAGTGGATGATTTTTTTTTTTTTTTAAATCCATTCTTTAACTGGGGATACGGTCTTTTGAGGCTTTTGTCTTTATGTAAATGTCTCAGTTCCAGTTCCCTATCTTATGTGGTCGCAAGGCCTTTGTCTCCTGTCGTAATACCTTTTAAGGCACAAACCCCTTGATGACTGAGGAAGTCAGCAAACTTCTTCCACCTATGATAAGCTTACATACGCATTCTGGCCTTTGGTTTCCTCACTCACTGTTCGGGGGCCCTGGGAATTTTTATTACATTTTTACATGGTAAAAAATGTGGGGTTTTGGGTGTTTTTTTTCCTGTCTACTTGGGTAATCTAGGCATCCATATTGCTAAAAATGGAAATTCTTGCATTACTTTTATGATCATAAATAATACTAAATATATTCCCATTTTTAAAAAAAGGCACGCTTTTACCAGTGAAAGTGAAATATATAATATGGATTTGTTTATCAAGGAGGTAGTGCTCTTGTTGTACTTTGTCATTCTTATTTGCACACAAATCACTTGAATTTGTTTGGCTAGATGTGGGAAAACATTAGTCTTTTACTTTCCTTTTAGATGTAACCTCTGTACTGGAAGATGATTGAAGATAAGGGACCTCGTGTTGCTGACTACTTTGTTGTAGCAGGATTAACTGATGTTTCAAAGCCCCTTGAAGAAGAAATTCACTTCAATGATGCCTGTCATAAAGTAGCTAAACCAAAAGAACCTATCACGGACGTTTCAGTTATTATTAAATCTCTTGGAGAGGAGGTGCCACGGGATTTTATGTGTATTGATGTTACCCCAACTGGATTGTCAGCTGACCTCAATAATGGAAGTCTTGTGGGGCCACAGATTTACCTTTGCTATAGAAGAGGAAGAGATAAACCTCCACTTACAGATCTGGGGTAAGTCTTTTAAAAAAAAATAGTTATTGTTATGGATCCAAATAATATCCCTTGTAGATTTTGAAGTTAACTGTTCAGTTTTTTTTTCATTAATAGATATATGGCAGCTTTAGAAAAATAGACACGTTTATTTCTAGAATCCTGTATTCTCTCAATTCATTATATATTTTCAGTGTCCCTTTGTCCTACAGGTTCCCAGCACTTTCATCTTGTCCGAGTTTCTTTCTGTTGACGGTAGGGGAGAGAATTTGAAACACACTTATAAAAAAGTACCAGAAAATTAATGTATTATTTTTATCATAAAATATTTAATTATTTTTAAAGTACTAGAAAAACAATGGCTTTTAAGCAAAGGTTATAATGATCATTGTAGATGGATGCTAAGTTTTTATGTATCAGAGAAGGATCTTGGGATAAATTAGTGCTTTACTTAGGATACTATATTGAATTTGGGGTTCTTTTATAAAACAGCTTTATTGAGATATAATTCATATATCATACAATTCACCCATTAAAGTGTACAGTTCAGTAGTTTTTAGTGTATTTATGGAGTTGTCCAACCATCACCACAGTAAACTTTAGAACATTTTTATCATGCCCTAAAGAAATTCTGCACTCATTTTAGTCACTATTCAATTCTCCCTAACCCCTCAGCTCCAGGCAATCACTAGTCTACTTTGTCTCTATGGATTTGCTTTTTATGGACACTTTATATAAATGGAATTATACTACATATATTTGTGTGTGCGTGTGTGTGTGTGTGTGTGTGTGTGTGTGTGTGTGTGACTGGCTTCTTCCACTTAGCATAATGTCAACATTTATCCATGTTATAGTGTGTGTCAGCACTTTATTCCTTTATATGGCTGAATAATATTCCATCTTGTGGATGCACCACAGTTAATTTATCCATTCATTAGTTGATGGACTTGTGGGCCGTTTCCACTTTTTGGCTATTATAAATGATGCTGCTGGAAATATTTGTGTACAAGTTTTTGTATGGACATATGTTTTCCTTTCTCTTGTATATTAGAAGTGGAATTGCTAGGTCATGGTAACTCTGTGTTTAACCTTTTGAGGAACTGCCAAACTGTCTTTCAAAGCAGCACCACCACTTTGCATTCCTACCTATACTGTATGAAGCTTCCAATTTCTCCACATCTTAGCCAACATTTTGTATTGTCATTTTGATTATAGCTGTCCTAATGGCTGTGAAGTGGTATCTCATTATGGTCTTGATATGCTCTGATAGCTAATGATGTTGAACATCTTTCATGTGCCTATTGGCCATCTATCTGTATCTTTGGAGAAATGTCTGTTCAGAATTCTTTTCCTATTTGTAATTGGGTTGTCTTTTTTTTATTGTTGAGCTTTGAGAGTTCTTTACACACTCTAGGAGCAAGTCCTTACCAGATACATGATTTACAAATATGTCCTCCTATTCTTTGTGTTGTTTCTTTATGGACTCCTTTGAAGCTGAAAAGTTTTTAATTTTGTTGAAATCTGAGATATGTTTTGGTATCATATCTCAGAAGGCTGTTACTAATCTAAGGGTCATGAAGATTGACAGCTAAGTTTTTGACTTAAGAATTTTACCGTTTACCTTTAAATTTAGGTCTTCGATCCATTTCGAATTAATTTTTTGTATATAGTTGAGTAAGAATCTTACTCTTTTGCATATGGATATCCACTTGTCCCAGCACCACCTTTTAAAAAAATGAATTGGCTATAGATATATGGGTTTATTTCTGGACTCTCAATTCTGTTCCATTTGTCTACGTGTCTATCCTTATGCCAATACTACAGTTTTGATTACTGTAGCTTTGTACTAAATTTCTACATTGGAAAGTGTAAGCCTTGCAACTTTGTTTTTCTTTTTTAAGATTGTTTCAGCTATTCTGGGTCCCTTGATTTCCCATATGAATTTTTAGGATCAGGTTGGCAATTTTTGCAAAGATTGTTTTTCTTAAGAGGAATATAACATATATATACAACATATAAATGTAAAAGGATTATATAAATTGAAAGATAAATAATATTTTTAGTAAAGGAGAAACAAAATTTTAAAAGTAGAAAAATAATATTCTCACTAGAAAACCGAAAGGAAAAGACCAAAGGAAGGTTGTAAGTAGCTCTACTTGTGTCTTCAAAATAGATGGAGTGTATAAAGAATGAAGATTAGCCTTCTTATTCCATTGCTCTGTTGCAAAGGGGATTAGCTTTACTTAAATATTATTGTTAAAAATAAGGAAGATACTGAAACCCCTGAAGTCTCATGAAGGGGGCTATAGAGGTTTCATCTCCTAAAATATTAAGTCTGAAAGTGGAAACATATTCATGTTTACAGATGCCTAAGGGAAGATAGGATGAGCTCCTGAAGTTTTTTCTATTTTTAAAAATTCTGTCATCTAATGGTTGATATCAAAAAGTTATTTTAAAAATCAGTCTTTATTCTGTCAATTTATGAGTTAATCGCAGTAATTTTAAATTGGTTTGAAATAGCTACTATATTGTTTCATATGAAGTTTACATATTTAGTAAATGGCTTGGGAAAGTAAGCCAGGCGTCAGATCTTGTTTTCAAAAGATTAGGTAAGTTGCTCCAATGACCATCATCAGAATTCTAGCTTGTGGATAAAATGAAGGGAATGCTGCAGATTCTCTTTAGGGTGTTGGAGTTTCCTAGAGTAGAGGTGAGGAATTTTCCAGGCATGAGAAGGATTCTCCAATAGGAAAAGACTTGCACTGAAATGAATAAATTAACCACTCTAAAAGCTACCCTCATTTGATTATCATTGTGAAGAATATGACATCATTCTTGTTTTTAAAAGCTTACAGTTTAGTTAGACAAGTTATCTAACAATGCAAAAATCAAAAATAATAATACAAGATATATTTAACAGCCCAGTACCTGATTAGAGAAAATAGGTATCGTGTGTATCAAGTATATTTACATTCCATATCTTTTAAGAATTTGAGATAATAAATGGTGGTTCGTTGTTCTCTATATTGTTTTTTTATTGTTTTCAACTGAACAGCTATGTGCCAGGCACTATTTTGGAGACCTTACTTATACTCTCACATAATTCTCTCAAGAGCCTATGAGTTAGAGTTTTAAATATTATATAGCTTAGTAGTATAAGGTTCAGAGAGGTTAAAGACCTGCCTAAGATACTATTACTTGTAACAAGTGGTAGGAATTTGAATTCAGATGTGTCTAACTTCTATTACAATGCCTGCTTTTAAAAATTTGTTTAAAAAGGCAAGATGAAAAGGAGGAGGAGGAGTAACCACTTAGGCTAACATTAGGGTAAACATCGGTGCTATGATTAAGCATCCAGTTTAGCTCTGAATTTTCAAAATAAAATGTTGTGAAAAATATTTTTTCTGATAACCAGGACATAAAGAGAAATTAAAAATTATATTAGAAAAATAATTTGATCAATTTCTGGCACTAAATTTTATTTATATAATGGGATTTTATGAAAGGGAATACTGATTAATGTTGGGGTCGTTGCGTGTTACAATTTCTATAGCAAATGTCCACTTTTTGTCGTAGACCTTTAAATATTTTTTTGACTGATGCCAAGGACTTAGCATTAAAATCAAATCGGTGAATTCTGTGAAAGAATAAATTAATATTATTCAAACATGTCATTTTCTTTGTATCCCTGAGTATTTTAAGTATAGTATTTAGAAGACTGAAGGAATGGATGCCTGACCTACCCTTTATTAAAAGCCTATGATTTTTACCACAAGAAGAAAAAAAGCCTATGTCTTTCACTTACAGTTTTGATTAAAGATAGATTTGATGTCATTTTCTTTTGTTAAAGGCTAAAATTGTCTCTTAAACCTGAGGGAAGTATTGGAGGAAAAGTGTAAAAGCAGGTTCTATATCTTCTGGCAGGAAGCCTTTTGTAAAATTTTAATTTTGGCCATAGTACAAAGTTGCTTTTTCTAAAGAAGATGCTTGGTTTTAGAGACAAAAATAAAAAAAATTAAATCTATTAAACGGAGTGCAAAAACAAGCGCCTAATGTTTAATTGTTGCCATTCTGTGGTTTATATCAACAAACACAAAGGTTAATCTGAATTTTTATTACATTATTTTAATTTTTGGTAGGGATAACAGTTATCTTTTAATTTCATGTGGGACTGCTGTTAAACTTACAATAAGATTGGAATATCTGCTATATTTAAGGATCAGTGCGTGATACCTGTTAATATTACCTTTTATATTTGAGGGTGCTTTGTGTTTGTGTATTTATTTTAATTGATTTATTTTAGGGTTTTATATGACTGGAAAGAAAGACTGAAACAGGGATGTGAAATTATTCAGAGTACTCCCTATGGACGCCCTGCAAATATTAGCGGTAGTACCTCATCACAAAAAATTTATATCACTTACCGAAGAGCCTCTGAAAACATGACTCAGAATACGTTGGCTGTCACAGACATATGTATTATTATACCAAGTAAAGGAGAAAGTCCACCACACACATTCTGCAAAGTCGACAAGAATCTCAACAACAGTATGGTAAGTGACTCTTTTGCACTGATAAAATTAGCCACTGATGAAAAGACCATAATCTAAAATAAGTCTTTGGAAAAAAACATAGCACTGAATTAAAAATATGTTCTTAAAGATGTTGGATATTTTATTTTTAGGAAAGTACTTTAATTGTACTTTCAAAAGGAGCTATGCAAAAAGCCTTTTTTTTAAATGAAAAAAAAAAAAAAAGATTTTTCCCCTTACTGCGAAACTAATGTACTAGCCAAGGTTAATCCCTCCCTCCACTTGTGTATGACTTTTTTGTGAATCATCAGTTTTTCTCTCTACATTGGATTATTTCTTCCAGCATGCAAACCATGTTTTAGTATCTTTTATCTTTTCAAAACTTGACCTTTATATCTTTTGTCTACTGCCTCATTTCACTGTTCGCTTTTACAATAAAACATTTCAAAAGAAGTGACTACATTCTGCCCCCTTCCTCACTTTGACTCTTTTCAATTAGGCTTTTGTCTCCATCATTCCACCAAGATTGCTCTTATTGTTGAATACAATGATCAATACTTAATATTTTCAGTAGGCTTCGACATAGGTAATCACTTCTCGAAACAGTGGCAGGAAGAAAAGATGTAATCTTTTTCTATGTACTGTCTTGCTTTTTCCTCTCACCTCACCAATCATTCCTTTTCTGTCTTTGCTAATTTCTTCCCTACTCCCTAACCTCTACACAACATAGTGCCCCAGGGTTCAGTCCTCAGGCCATTTATCTTTATCATCTAAACTCACACCCTTGATGATGTAGTCATTTAAATACAGGCCATTTGTGGACTACTCGTAAATGTTATGTGTCTAGCCTGGATCTCTCTAATTCATCATCTCTTCTTGGAAATCAAATAATTTAGGTTTTGTGAGTTGTATATAGTCTCTGTTGACATATTAGTCTTTGTTTTTTTTTTTAACAACTTTTTAAAAATGTAAAACCCAGTCTTGGCTCAGGTGAACAAAAACAGGACTCAGGTCAAAGGAAGGCCATAGTTTGATAGACTCTTGGTCTAACTAATCAGTTTCCATTTCCTCTTCCTACAACCTGTTGTTCACATTTAAAACATATTTTACATCATATCATTCTTCTGATTACAACCCTTAAATGGCTTCCCATATCACTTTTAGTAAAAACCAAAGTCCTTTCAGTTGCCTTAAGGTTATATATGCGTGATCTGCAGTTGTTTTTGTCTTTACTTTTTTATTGCTGTTTTAAATTTTAAAAAGAAATGTGTATTCATAAAAAATTTGAGGGGGAACAAATTATAGATCTATGAAGTAATAGGTGTTTCTACCTCCATCTTTTGGAGTCCTTTCCCAATATTAACAATTAACAATTTGATATATGTCCTCCCAGAACTTTTTGTATGTGCATATGTGGAGTATATATAATATAGACAAATTCATCTTTTATTTTTCAAAAGTTAGTAATTTCTATATATTCTGATATAACCTTTTTTTTTTTACTATCATCCATCTTTATCAATATAACTCTCTGCTTAATTCTTCTAATGATTGTATAGTGTTCCATAAAAACAAGTGAAGAATAATGAATACATTATTTCTATTTTTTTCTCCATTCATAATAATGTTGTTTTGATCAATTCTGTACCTTTTTCTTTGTATATTTATTGGCATGTCTCTGGAAGAATAATTACAAGTGGAATTGATGGGTCTATGGGTATGCTGTACATTTTAAAAAATGTTGACAGTTTCCTCAGAAAAGGTTGTGGCAGTTTATATTCCCAGTGGTCATACTGTATAAGAATACTCTTTCCCGAGTTCCACACCTTACCAACACTGGTTGTGATCAACCCCTTTTTAATTATTGACTAATAAGCAAGAAATCATTCTAAGTTTAACTTGCATTTCTTTGGTAATTGTGGAAATCGAGCATCTTTTAATATTTAATAGCTTTGAATGACTGAATATTACCGCACTTTATTTATTCCATCTTCCATTGTAAGACATTTAGATTCTAATTTGTTTATATTTCGAGTAAAGCTATTATATGTAGTTAAAACTAATCTTCAATAAGTTAGGTTTATTGAGCTCTTAGTGCTACACACTATTCTAAGTATTTCACATTCATTATTTACTCAGTTAATTCTCACAACCACTGTGATTGGTATTTTTCCCCCATTTTACAGAGAAGAAATTTTGAAAATTAAAAAGACCATAGACACAAAGAGTTTAGTGGTGGGAGGGTAGGTAAGGGTAAAGGGGGTTAAATATAGGTGACAGAAGATTTGTCTTTGGGTGGTGAGCACACAATGCAATGCACAGAAAATGTATTATTGAATTGTACACTTGAAACCTATATAATTTTATTACTAGTGTTACCTCAGTAAATTTTTTAAAAATGTTGTTACCTGCCCAGGGTTATACCTTCAATAAGCAGTTGAACCAAGATTGAAATCCAGACTATAAGACTCTAGAATCAGAATCAAACTCCTAAAAATTGTTCTGCATTGCTTAATTATTTCCTTATATATCCTAGAATTTCCAGATAATGCACCTGTTTGCTTTTAAGATTTTTGTCGAGAAAGGTTTAACCAGTTTATATTCCTATGAACAAAGTCCGAAAGGATTGATATTTTTTTGCAATTTTGTCAACAATTGAGTTTTTAACCACAAATTTTTGAATTTAATTTTTTAATGATCCTAGAGCAGTTACATGCATTGCCTTATTATAGCTGTGGGGATTAACACTTAGCTAAGATTTAAAAGATTGTACACACATCTCGTCACTTATTAAGTTTTCATGGGAAGTTGATTTTTAAAAGTGTTTATCCTCTCTTCTCTTAAACTAGCAACATGAAAAACACTGAAGGTTTAGATGAAGTTAAAAGAGGAAGAACTGAAGTGTATTGATATATGGCTGGATACAATGCAAATTGAACCTTCATAGCAAGATAGTAAAATAGATCTGTATTTTGTCGTGGTTCAGATCAGTATGGCCTAGTGGTTCAGAGCACAAACTCTCTGGAACCAGAGTGTCTGAATATGAATTTTATCTGACACTTACTGGCTGTATGACTTTGGGCAAGTAACTTAACCTCTGTGTACCTGTTTCATGGTTTTAAAATGATAACAATAGCATTTACCTTATGAATTAGTATGATGATTAAGTAAATTTAGAACTATGTCCCAATACATATAAGAAAGCATTATATATGTGTCACCTTGTTATCTGTAAGTATGTTTCAAATCCAGATTTTCTTAAAGAAAAATCTGCAATTTTAAGGTAGTAGCAGTATTTGTTTAAAATCATTTAATTTTTCAAATGGATATTGATGATATCTAAATAATATCTTAAAAGAATTATCTGCAGCTATGTGCCCCCCTCATTAGATGACTTTTTTTGTTAACAGCTATTCATATACAGAACACCCTATTTTTTTGGTGGAGGAAGAAAATCATGCTAGCAAATAGAGTTTTACCGATCTTATGTGGTGCTGATCGTGATGGCAAGAAGGATTTTTTAACTCTTCCATAACATAATGTCCAGCTTAACATCATTTCAGATTTGCTTTGGTCTTTAGCAAGACTGTACAGGCTCACAGATACTTCCATTTACTATTGGTGAAAAGTTATTTTTGTAGATGTTAGTTTTGGATTCAAATTTAATTGATTATGTCATTAAAACCATTTCTAGATCTTATTAGTTAATCAGAGTGTTCAAGGTTGACTTATAGCATTGAAACTAAAACCTGAGATATGAGTTTCAATTTTTCCTTACTCTAAACATTATTGGTTCCAGTTTTGTCAGAAAACATTTATTCTCTACTGAAAGAGTAAAGGTAAAGTATAACATAGGGTGAACAGAATGAACTCCAACTAAACCTGCTGGCTTTGAATTCCAGGCCTGTGTTTTGGCCAAGTTCCTTTGTTCTTCGTGCTTCAAGTTTTCTCATTCACGAAGTAGGGATAAAGTAGCACTTTATTTCATAGGCTTTTGGTGAAGATTAAATTAACTAATATTTGGAAAGAACTTAGGATAGTGCCTATCTGAATGTTAGCTATTATTAATTATTCTTTTGCTTAATTAGTCCCTTTTATGTACATTTAATGTCTGAGGAAGAGCTTTTCTTTTCAGTTTCATTAGATATAATTGATATACAATAAGAAAGAGCTTTTTATTTTACTTTTCCCCACTGTTTAAGCTTCTCTTAGTTTCTTCTAAGAAATATTACAGGAGTACAAATCTCTTAAATGTTTATTTTCTTATTCTTAAATCTCGTGTCAACCCTAAATATAGAAAAACTTCTTCGATCTTAGCTGTAGGTGCCTTTTTTTAAGCAATGGGTTGTGGTTCGTATCTCTTAATAATCTTTGTTTCCATTGACTTTAAGAGAGCAAATTTAGATCTTTGACTCCGGAATAGATGTACAATGACTTATGACTTATGACTCTCAGAAAAGTTAAAATAGGGAACTTACTTTCATGTCTGCCTAATGTATATGTAAAGAATCAGGAAGTGGTTGGGATTAAATTATGGACACATTGATAATACCCAGTAGTATGATTATATACCTTACTCTTGTTTTGGAAGATTAGGTAGCTTGAATGAAAGCCATCTACTAAGTTCTCAAATGAGGAGAGAAAAAAAAAAAAAAACCAAAAACCAATCTAATGGACATGAGGAAATATACGTTAAATTGTTCAAGTTTCTACATGATTTTCACACCAGGCTTACAGCTTTGGACTCAAAAAAAATCTCTTCCACCTCTCCACCGCCCCCCCCTTCCCCGCCCCATTAAGCTTTTATTTGGAAAGACTGTCAAGAGTTATTAGTTTTTAAACTTTGGATCATAAGTCTTAAATGATTTGGACTTTGATTGAATTAGAATAGAATCACAGTATTTTAGAGCTAGAAGAGAACTTGGGAGTGGTCATGCGGTACAAAAATGCAAAAAATTTTTGGTAAAGATTTTAATCGAGTTTGGATTCACACAGCTAATTTTTGGCAAATCTGAGACTCTCTCTTCAGTTTTTGACTCACTGAGAAATTTTTTATACTCCATCTAAATGGCTCTTGTTTTACAACCTTTCAAGAATGTCAGTATTTGATTTAACAAGTTTATTTAGAAAAATAGAATCATTAACAAAGCAGGTTATTAAACAGTGCACCTAATTCCTTGGTTGTGGGAGAAGGCATCTGAAAGTCCTTATCAGGGTGATCACTTTGTAAGTTATATAAATGTCTTACCACTATGCTGTATACCTGAAGCTAATATAATATCGAATGTCAACTGTAATTGAAAAAATTTTTTTTAAAACAAGACATAAAACATATATTCAGCATATCACCATTTGTTTTAAAATTTGAAAGTACATAGAACAATAATACATACTTTAGATGTCTGTATTTGTATAGTAGAAAGTTTTTAAATGCATGTGAATGAAATACACTAGCTTCAGGCTAGTAATTAACTCTGGAGGACAGAAAAGAATGGAAGATGAGGCTTTAGCTAAACATAATTTTTGTTTCTTTATAAATTAAAATCTGAAGCAAATATGGTAAATCGTTAACATTTGTTAAATATTAGTGGTAAGTAAATGGATGTTTGTAGTCTCTTAATATTGAAACTGTTAATATTTCTTAAAGTAAGTTTATTTTCTCTATATAGTTGTCTTCAGTGCTATGAATCTGTCTTCATGTACTGGTTTATGCTGGCACTCTATTGTATATTCACAAACATGTCCTGTCTCATTCAATAAACAAATATTTTTTAAGTATTTCTAAATGATAGGCACTGTTTTCAGTGCTACATATATAACAGTGAATAAAACTAAGCCCTTACCATTATGGAATTTATATTTTAGTGGTGGAATAATAAATTAGAAAATATACTATATGCCAAATGGTGGTAAGTGCTATGGAGGGGAAAAAGGCAAAATAAGAGAGATAGGGAAGACCAGGCAGGGTAGAGGGAGGCTTGTTTTTGCATATAATGTGAAGAATGAAGGACTGTAATAAAGTGGTCTTTGAATTGAGACCAAAAGGAGGTGAGGAAGTGTGGATATATCTGTGGCCACCTAATGTCATGTGGTGACTGACATCTCCCAAGTTACGTCTTCATTTCAGACCTCTCACCTTAGCTCCATTTGATTCTTCACTTGGATGTCTAATAGATGTTTTAAACTTTATGTCTAAAACTGAACTCCTTTTCTTCACCCCAAAATTTGCTTTACCCACAGTCCCTATCTCAGTTCAAGCTGGGACTAGAAATTTGAGACTCCTTGGGGGAGTAGCTGTTTTAAAGCTATGGGACTAAACGTATGAGATCATTTAGAGGAAGTAAAGAGATCACATTTAATGATCAGGAAGAGACAGGATGCTACAAAAGAGACAGGAGTGGCCAGAGATTTGGTGAAGAGGGACCAGGAAAATATGATGTCTCAAAAGCCAAGAGAAGAAAATATTTCCAGAAGGGGGTCACTAGTGGCATCAAAATCTGCTGATAAGTTAAAGTAAGATGAAGACTAGGAATCAGCTATTAAATTTGGCATCATTAAAATGTTCAAGTGTTCTTTTAAAGAATGGTGGGAATAAACCCTAATTTGGAGTGGATTCAGGAGAGAATGGGAAATAAAGGAAATAAATGGATGTGGCAAATCACAACTCTTGAGTTTCAGTATAAAGAGCTGCAGAAAAATCTGGCAATATCTGAAAGTGGGTCTGGAATCAAAAAGAAAAATATACATATGAGTATATATTAGTTTATCATTTCTGCCCAAAGTTTGGATTTAAATAAAGTATAAATTGTGGTGGCTCACGTTTGTTTTAAAGAGTCAAGTTTTCCTCATATTATTTTTGTTACAAGGGAAAAATATGTTAAATTTTACTTCTGAGAACAGTGGACAATAACGTCAATAAAATGCTGACAAAAATAGCCAATTGAAAATAGCTAACAGAGAAATATGTTACATCTTAGATGATATATACTAGAGAAATTAAAGAAATTTCATTGTATTAAGTTACCGCCTTTTAAAATTAATACTTTCTTTTTTTTTAATTCAGTGGGGATCAGCAGTATACTTATGTTATAAAAAATCGGTGGCAAAGACTAACACTGTATCTTACAAAGCTGGTAAGTATAATTTTTCATGGGATACTTAATATATAAATGTATTATGGGGGCTAGTAAGATTAAAGCAAAAAACAAAACCCGCCTTACAATGTGTTACTGTCAGGACTGGAAACTACAATCCATGTCTTTCAATTCTGTTTTGTTTATATCAATATATTTATTGGATGCATAATGGAAAATTAATATTAAAAGAAGGCGGGGTTTTTTAAACATTAAGTTTAAATAAATAATAAGTAGATGTTCTCTTTAAGTTTTTATATTAGTAGAAAATGTAGAAAAATATTTTTCTGTTAAATTAATGTTTCTTTAATATTTATATTAAGTTTAGTCATCTGTAGTTCATATGTAATTGTTTCAGAATAATAATCTAAAATATAAGAAACTAATTCGTGATTTTATAGTACATAGTTGAAATTTTCAATTATCAGAAACTTCAAAATATCAAACACACTGATCTTATTTGCAAGAGAGCAGATTCAGCCTTTTAAATAATATATTTTTAAAATTACCTTCCTGGACTTTTCTGCCTTTGATATTTTAGGATCTGCATTTCATCAGTGTTTTTGTACTTATTTAAAGCCTATACTGTTGCCTCACGACCCAAGAGAGTAGTGGACAGTTAACTATAGATCCTCATGGGATCTACTGGCTGCCTAGCATATAATTAGAGAATTTTAGAACTGCCTTGGGTGTTAGTATATCCAGTTCATGTCGCTTTATAGCTGAGAAAACCAGAGTCTTTTAGGTATATGATTTGTCTAAAATAACGTAGATATTGGTGACAGACCAACCACTAGTATTCTCAGTTTATCATTTTATCTTTAAGGTTATATCTAGTTAGGGTTTCCACTTGACTTTTACTGTTCAAGGTTAGGGAACCTATTTCCTATTTCTAGTTCTATAAAATCCCATATGAAACTCTGCTTGGAAGATGTGCATTCAAAAGAGGATTTCTGGACCACTTTCTAGACTAGTCTGTTTAACATGAAATCATAGGCCATAGAAACTGTCTTCATATAATTTGAAATTATTCAGAAGCTGGGCTTGAATTGATAGACCTCTGAAGACATTGTTAATATGTGACTCATATTTTTATTAGTATTTTTCTTATATTTGTGCTAGGAGTCATATATATAATATACATGCTCCTGTAGGATATGTTTTTTAATGTGTAAAAACACCTGAGGGAAAATTGTTGAGAGCCGATTAAATGAATATATGCATGTAACCATATTGAAAATTTCAGAGAAAATAGTATATATATATATATATGCTTTAAGGTTGTGTGACTACAAACTTAATTTTTGATTATGTGTATATGTATGTTTCTTTAGGATAATCTTTTCTGTTTTCCTTCCTTAGCCTTTGTGGATGAAGCTTGATAAATATTAAGCACTTAATATAAATAGTTATAATTTTGGAGCATTAAAATATATATGAATCCTACTGAAGCATTCAGTTATTTGATGAACATTTATGTAATGTTTTGTTATTCCAAATGTGTTAAATAATAAAGCATTTCAGAATCATTCAAATTACAGCCACCTAAATTCAAGAGATGATAACCTAATATCTGTTGTTGTTTTTACAGGTCTAATTTGTAGATATCCTCAAGAAGATTATGAGTCATTCTCACTCTCAGAATCTGTTCCCCTATTTTGTTTACCAATGGGTGCAACTATTGAATGTTGGCCACCAAATAGTAAATACCCTCTCCCTGTATTTTCTACGTTTGTGTTAACTGGAGCCTCAGCTGAAAAGGTACTATGTTTTAACCAATAACATCTGCAAATTTTTTGTATATTTTTATTTCTTAAGTTTTACATAAATTGAAGAACAATAGAAAATAACCGACTGATAGAATCTGTTATACATACCTCTTCCATTTGGTTAAAATAACCATATCTAGGGACATCGAAAAAGAATTTTCATTCTGTTCTATATACCCAAATAAATGCTTTTTTTTGTGAATATAGTGAAAGATACTTTTTATCATCAAATGATGATCCTAAATTGCCTCATTTTCTGTGATATACAGAAGCTTTGAAGTAATATAAAACACGTTATTAAATATACAATGCTGTTGAGAATCATAGACAATTACAGTTGGGAGGGACCTTGGAAATCATCTTGTCTAACATCTTTATTTTATAGATTGAAAAACTGATGTCCAGAGAAATTCAGTGAAATGCCTGAAGTTGGAATTTGTATTTCCTTATCTAAAATTTTATCCCACTGTCTACTAAATAATTAATTTCAATCATTTTCTTACAGAGAGTATTGATAAAATTGCTTTCACTCTTTATGCAACATGCAGTTTAATTGAAACACTTTTTTTTCAATAAGGAGTTGTGAGACTAGCACTTGTATAGTTTTTAAAATTTAATTCTGTTTTTTAATGTGCTTCAAGAAAGCAAAGAATAATGTCTTTACTACTATGTTCCTGGTACCTGGCACCTTGCCAGACTCATAAGCATATAATGGCTCATAATGGCCTAGCTCATAATGGCTCATCCATTAAATATTTAACTAATGATGTGACTTGAATAAATGATATAAGGTGTATTTATTAAGCATATTACTTGTTTTCCAGGTTTATGGTGCTGCTATTCAGTTTTATGAACCATACCCTGAGGAGAATCTCACAGACAAACAGAGACTTCTTTTGGGTTTAGCATCGGCAGATGGGAAGTTTGATAGTTCGAAAACAATTCACACTAATAAATGCATCTGTCTTCTTTCTCATTGGCCTTTTTTTGATGCATTCAGGAAGTTTCTGACTTTTCTGTATCGTTATTCCATCTCAGGACCTCATGTCCTTCCAATTGAGAAGTAAGTTTGAAGCCTTTTAGGTTCAAAATTAGATACATCTTTCCATTATGTGTGGTGTATTTGTAGTGGCAATTTAGTAAATTTTATATGGAAACTAAACTTGTCAAGAATTATTTGAGAAAAAAAGTTTGATTGTTTCAATCAGGAGTATTTCTCTGTTATACTTTTACAGTCATGTTATTTTAAATAATTTTATCTCTAAGAAAATAAGTGTTTTATTTTTGGATGCTCTTACGAAGTTTGGAGATCCTAATTGGAATTTTTTTAACTGGCTTGTAATTCTTATTTTACATATAATTGGATTCATTATGAACCTTTAAAATTATTTCTTACAATTTTTAGATATCATGAACTTAAAGGAAAAATTAGATAAGCTCATTCTTTATTCTTTTTAAAATTTTAGTGATTTAAGATTACTAAAACTGAATGTTTCATATAGAAAGATCTGATGCAAATGATATCTAAATATCTCCATTGGCTTATTATTGTTTATTTTATACCATCTATCACTTTATATCTTTCATATTCTTAGGCAGAATTCTCCATCTCTAATGGCAGTTAGAAAGTGGTAGAGTTATCATAAGAACATTTGGTGTACAGGATTATAATTTAATTTTTCCTTGTACTTTTCTACTCTCATCTCAGTATTCTAACACAGCAGTTCTCAAATTTTGTGGTCTCAGGACCCCTTTATTCTCTTAAAAAAGGAGGACCACAAAGAGCTTTTTTTATGTGTTATATCTGTCGATATTTACTATAATAGAAATTAAGATTGGAACTTGTAAAATACTTATTAATTTTTAAAAATAATAAGCCCATTACATGTTAATTATCTTTTTTGAAAACTAATTGTTTTCCAAAACAAAAAAATTAATGAGAAGAGTTACATTATTTTACATTTTTGCAAATCTCTAATGTTTAGCTTAATTGAAAACAGGTAGGTTCTCATATATGCTTCTTTATTTAATCTGTTGCCATATGTTGTTTGGTTGAGTTTTATGAAAAAATGCTAGGCCTCACATGAATATGTAGGTGGAAAAAGGATGGTATTTGAATAGACCTTTTCAGAATATTGTGGAATTTTTTTTTTTTTGGTCGCTGCACCCAACCTTAACCAATGGAGTTTAGTATAGGAATTAGCAGATAATTTTGTCCTGTCCAAAACATTCACGGAGACATTTGGTACATGTCAAAGGGTCCTTGATAATTGGCCTGTCCAAAACATCCATGGAAATACTTGATCCACACCGACCCATCTACCTAACCCCATGTGCCATTACCAGCTAGGCTACTGAGGCAAGAAGGGTTATTATTGTTAATACAGCCACAACACAGTTATTGGACCAATAACACATAGTATTTTTTATGTATTAATCCTGTAAACAAAAAGTATAAATAAGTGTTATACTTTTATACTTTTACCATCTGAACCTAGGAATATTTTCTAAGCTTAGACATTTTTGAAAGAACCAGACATCATGGACAATTTGGTTGGACCAAATATGCTCATGAATGTTTTTCATAAGACAAATATCAAGGACCTTTTAGCATAGACCAAGTGTCTCCAGAGCCATTTTGGACAGGACCAAGTGCCCTGCAAAGATAATAGGTTATTTGCAGTGTGGAATCTAAAACTTTAGTGATTAATTTCCTTTCTCTGTTACATTAAAATCTTTTGGTCTTTCTTATTCTTTGAGTGCAACTTTTACACATGCATGATTTGTAGCATTGTATATTGGTTATTTGGAAAATACTTGTTTTCTGAGTTAACATAGTAAATTTCATTATCAACATTATATACAAAATATCTGCTGAATACCCAACATTGGATAACCTTAATTTATCAGTTGTTCTTTCAAGGAAAAATAGCATTCCGTGGGGAAAAAAGCAGCAGTTAATTTATTTATAACTCAGTCGCACAAGTGCTTTTTCTCAAGATAACTATCATACTTCTATGCACAGCAGAAGTGCTTTATACCTACTTCCCCTTTCATTACACAGATTTTTTTAAATGTACACTACAATGTCAAAATTTAATAAAATTAATATTTACTGTTGCATCAAAGACATTAAGTGAAACAATACAGCTACTAATACAGTTTTGTGCCACTACCTTGATGCATAATAAGATGCCAGAAGTTTCATCTACAATGCTTTTACAATGTCAGTGCAGATATCAACACAGTGAAAAAGGCAAAAGATGTTCTAATATTATTATAAAAATAGTTTTCTGCTGTTCTACTTCAGATAATTCCAGCAAATATGTGTCCTTTGGAACTCATTCCCCTTATCTTTTTTCCTTAGCTTATAAGTACCTTTATGGTAGAAACTGGTAGTATCTGCCTTTTTATAATTCAATTAATGTCTAGCAGTGTCTTATACATAGCAACCAATCAAAACATATTGTAATTTTATAAATTTATCTTGTAATGTTCTCAATCTAGTTGAATATATCTCAGTTCTGAAACCAAAATGATTTTGAAATGTTGTTTAAAAGAAAATTAATGCAGAAACAAAATAACTTATTCCTAAAAAGGTAGAGGATTTTTCAGTATGGTTGCCTTTTTTTTCTTTTCTACAGTGTTCAAAATAAAACCCATCAATCTAACTTTTTATCCATTTTCTTCTAGTGAAAATAAAAACCCCACAAAATTAGTAATCCAATTGTTAACCTAAAAGTGTTAATAGGCATACTCAGAGATACTGCAGGTTCCATTCCAGACCACTGTAATAAAGCAAGTATTCCAATAAAGCAAGTCATAATCTTTTTGCTAGTGGAGAGTCTTGCCTTCTGCTTGTAAAAAAGTGCAATAAAGCAAAACAAAAGAAAAGGAGGTGTATCTGTATATTCATCTTTTAGAAACAAACTCATTTTTCTAGAGCACTCTACGTAGTGTTTCGCTTTTAAAATATGAGCAGTTGACTAAAAAGTATATTACAAATGCAAGAATTAGCTGCTTTGGTAATGTCCACATCTCTGATATGTTGTGTGTTATCTACTTAGAGGGAAAAGTTAAAATAGCTTCTGAGACATTGATAACATAAACGCCGTTGCATGTGGACAACTATTAATATGAAAAGGTTTTGGATTTTAGTAAAAGCAACCTTAATGAGACATGATTTTTGTTTTTTTGTTCACTTGTTTTCATAGTATCAGGGATTTTGATTTTATAGGTACACAGAGAGCTTTTGACTTGGACTTGTGACTTGTTGACCTTTGTAGCACATGGTACTCACTTTGGAATCAATTGGCTTTTTGTTTGTTTGTTTTTAAGGCATATTTCTCATTTTATGCATAAAGTTCCTTTTCCATCTCCCCAGAGACCACGGATTTTAGTTCAGGTAAGATTTTTCTTCTTCTAAGTGCCCTGTTGAATGAGTATTGGCTCTGTCAAAATGTAACATAAAAATAATTTTAAATGGATGTGAAATCAAATTAGATCAAAAGAGAACTAGATGCTATTTCATTTTGGAGTTTGGGCCCTTATTTTTCATTTTTTCTTTTTAACTTTTTCTTAAATAATTTTTTAAATTTTTCAATTATAGTTGGGATACAATATTATATTAGTTTCAGGTGTAGAGTGTAGCAATTAGAGATCTGTATAACTCACAAAGTGGTCACCTCAAGAAATCTAGTACCCTTTTGCCCCATACATATTTATGGCAATATTATTGATTATAGTTCTTATGCTATGCTTTGTACCTCCATGACTGTTTTGTAACTGCCTATTTGTACTTCTTAATCCCTTTCCCTTTTTTCAATGACCGCCCCCCAACCGCCTTCCTATCTGGTGACTCTCAAAATATTCTCTGTATCTAGAGCTTGTTTCTGTTTTTTTTTTTTTTTGGGGGGGGGGTTGTTTGTTGTTATTGTTGTTGTTGTTTTGTTCTTTAGATTCTACATGTATGTAAAATCATATGGCATTTATCGGTCTCTATCTAAATTTCTCCATTCAGCACAATACCCTCTAGGTCCATCATACAGTATCTTTTTCCATCTCTTTACCTTTAGTCTCTGTGTTTCTTAATCTAAAGTGAGTCTCTGTAGGCAACATATGCAAGGGTCTTGTTTTCTTATCCATTTAGCCACCCTATCTTTTGATTGGAGCATTTAATTCTTTTTCATTTGAAGAACTTGTTGATAGATATGTAGTAATTGCCATTCTTTATTCATATTGTTGATACATATAATTTCTTCTTCTTAAAGAAATCCTTCCAACATTTCCTGTAATACTGACTTGGTGGTGATGAACTCCTTCAGTTTTTTCTTGTCTGGGAAGCTCTTTATCTGTCTTTCAACTCTAAATGATAGCTTTTCTGGATAAAGTAATTCTTGGTTGTAGATCTTGGGTCTTCATCACTTTGACTATTTTTTGCCAAGCCCTTCTTTCCTGCAAAGTTTCTTTTGAGAAATTAGCTGCCAGTCTTATGGGAGCTCCCTTATAGGTTACTAACTGCTTTTCTCTTGCTGCTTTTAAGATTCTCTCTTTGTTTCTAACCTTTGGCATTTTAATTATGACATGTCTTGGTGCGGGCCTCTTTGGGTTTATTTTTTGGAGACTCTCTGAGCTTCCTTGGTTATATGTCTATTTCCTTCACCAGGTTAGGGAAGTTTTCCATCATTTCTTCAAATATGTTTTCAACTTCTTACTCTATTTTCTCTGTCTAGTACCCCTATTACGTGAATGTTGTTACACCTGATGTTGTTCCCATAGTCTAGTGAAATTATCTTCATTTTTTTGGATTCTTTTTCTTATTACTGTTCTGATTGGGTGTTTTGTGCTACTTCACCCTCTATATTGGTGATTCAGTCATCCTCTTCATCCACTCTGTTGCTTCCTTCTCATGTGCTCGTCATCTCAGATATTCATATCTGACTGGTTCTCTATTATAATTTACATTTCCACTTTTATGTTTTTTATCTCTTTGTTAAAGTTCTCGCTGAGTTCATTTACTTTTCCCCTATGTTCATTGAGCATCCTTATAATCAGTGTTTTGAACTCTGCATGTGTTAGATTACTTGACTCCACTTTGTTTAGATATTTTTCTGGAGCTCTGTTCTGTTCTTTCATGTCAACCCATTTTGGCTGCCTTTCTGTGTCTGTTTCTGTATACTAAGTAAAGCTCCCAAGTCTCCTGTTCTTAGTAGCATGGCTTTGTGGAGCTTAGTGGCACAGTCCTGAGAGGAGTACAGCTGCAGGCCAAGTTTAGCCCCAGCTGGTGCCCCTCTGGGGGCTACCTGGTAAGAGTCAGCAAGCAATTGACAGATGGCTGCCACTCATGCTGTGCTTAAAGTTGACTCAAGAGACCATGCCAGAAAAGGCTGCCACCAGTGTGGGACTTGGCAAAAACGGGCCCTTATTGTTTTAACTGCCTCTCAGACAGACAACCCTTAAATAAAGGGTTGCAGAGTTATAGAAGTGGATAGTAGTAGGCATTTTGAACACACAAAAAGGAAGTTCTTTTCCTAAATTTGTTCTAAATATTTGAAAGTTTGTACCTTTGGCATTTATTCCCTAGATTAAATGATTAAAATAGATAGAAGGAAAAATTGTGTGTTTTCATATATCACAGGAAGGAATGTTCATATCTTTGTGACAGGGGAAGTTTAAAATGAATACAAATTATTTTCCCCATCTCTTTTCCCAATTGACTGTATCTTTTCTCTTTTGCTTACCTTTATATTTTTATTTGTACTCTTGATATGTAAGTTTCTGCTTATGTAATTGTGTAGGACATGATTTAAATAGACAGTATTTTCATGTGTCATCACTCCCTGTACCTTACTGTATTTATCACAGCCCTTAATGGGGTGTCATTTAAAATTAGAGATCGTTTATCAGATATTCACAAATTTGTGGAACTCTGCATAAATTAAAAAATCTGGATAAAAATAATTGCATTATTATATTGACACAGATAAATGTATAGAAAAATATTATTTTAATAAGCTTTATAGTCAGTTTGCATATTACTTATCATCTCTGTCTTACTTCTTGGTATTTAATGCCAGAATATATATAACACACAAAGTTAAAGATTTGTTTTATAGCAGAATTGGTAAGTTTTTTCTGTTGAGGACCAAACTAAATATTTTAGCTTTTATAGGCTATACTATCTCTTTCGAAACTACTCAGCCCTTCTGTTATTGCACAAATACAGCTATAAATAATATGTAAAAGAATGCGCATGGCTATCTTCCAGTAAAACTTTATTTATAAAAATGGGTGGCCTGTGGATTTGCCGTAGAGGCCATTGTTAACTCTGGGTTTATGATATTAGATGAATAATTTAGTCTTTCAATACAGACTTGTTAAAATAGCATCAGAGAAACATTGAACAGAAGAAAAGTTACAGGATTCAGAATAAGAAGAGTTAGTAGTCAGATGAGGTCAGTGGTCAGGACATATTTTTAGGATCTTAAGTGATATTACAGTTCCTATACTGATGAATGGATATATTGAAACTTCTTGGGCATCATTATTAGTCTATATGTGTTCATCAGAAAGTGATGTTTTAAAGTTTATGTTTGTATTCCAGTTATCACCGCATGATAATCTGATTCTCAGTCAACCTGTTTCTTCACCTCTTCCTTTAAGGCAAGTAAAAATTCATTTTTGTTAGTTTCTCTAAATCTAGTGTGAGCTAAAGTAACATTCAAATATTTTCTCTCTTTCCTAAGTAAAATTTCAAATTTTTATGGCAATACCTATTTAACTGTTTCTTATCTAAATTATTTTTTCTTAGTATGTAAGTTAAAGTTCTAAAATAAGAAAAACTTTTACAGTTGTGTTTGGTATTTTGTATATCTATTTGTTATCATCAAGTACTTACCATTACATAAATAGGTATGCATACATGTAGATTTTGAAAGCAATTATTTTTAGCTTTAAATGTCCTCTGAAGAACACTCAAATGCAATTAATTTTAAATTTAACTTCAAAATAGAAAGAAACTTATAAATATTATACCATGGGATAGAACAATATATTTCATCACCTTAAAAGATCAGATAAATTATGAAGTTTGTTTTTTCTAAAGTACTATTTCTTAAAATTTAATTAACTGTGTAATTTTCCTAGCAGAGACATAATTAAAATATAATCAAGTTATTTTGTAGCATATACCTAAGGGAGACCAGCTGCCATCTTGTACATTAATTTTGTAAGAATTGCAGGTTATTTCATTACTCTCACCCCACAGTGACCAGAGTTTTCTTTACCTTTGTTTGAGCAGAAGATAAACTAGAAATACTTACTGAGACTATATGAAAACAATTCTAAATTACCCTAGGTCCTTTTTTATGGTAACAGCTTTATTGATATATAATTCATACACCATACGGTTCATCCAGTTAAATTGTACAATTCACTGGTTATAGTCACAGTTCTGTAGCTATCACTATAATCAATTTTAGAACATTTTCATCACTCTAAAAAGAAACCTTGTACCTGTTAGCAGTTTACCCTCCCTCATTCCTCCCATTTTTCCATGCGCGGGCGCGCGCGCGCGCGCACACACACACACACACACACACACACTCATGCACACATACACACACACCTTCCCTACTCCTCCCCAACACCAGCCAACAACTAAATCTGCTTTCTGTCTACAGATTTTCCTATTCTGAACATTTCATGTAAATGGAATATATAGTATGTGGTCTTTTGTGTTTAACTTCTTTCACTTAGCATAATGTTTCCAAGGTTTATCCATGTATTAGTACTTCATTTCTTTTTATTTACAACAAATATTTCAGTGTGTGCAAAACCACATTTTATTTATTCATCAGTTGATAGATATTTGAGTTGTTTCCCCTTTTTGACTACTATGACTAATGCTGCTATGAATATATGCAAGTTTTTTGTGGGCATGTTTTCATTTCTCCAAGAAACTTTTGTTACTAGTTTTGCTTTATTTTTTAAAAAGTTAAGTCTATGGCCATGCTACCCTGAACAAGCCCGATCCTGTCTGATCTCGGAAGCTAACCAGGGTCGGGCCTGGTTAGTACTTGGATAGGAGACTACCTAGGAATACCAGGTGCTCAAGGTAAAAATAAAAAATAAGGGATTATAAGATGACAAGGTCCTTGTAATCTGAGGTCAACCAAGGGTTGCCTCACCTAAAAAATAAAAAATAAAAATAAGTAAAAAATAAAAAGTTAATTCGGTGAAGCCAATTATTTAGCGTTATATAGACAAAATACTGGTTGCCTTTCTGCATTATTTACAGTTTAGTATTTTGTTACTATCACAGTCTAAGTTTTATTTATTAATTTGCTTTGTATATGTCATCATTTGGGAGCTCTTGATTTCATATTACTATTACTACAGTAATAAAAATAATCTATTTATAAATCTAAATTTAAATATGTGTATTTACCTTAAGGTGGGCCTAAAAGTTACATAGTTTTTCAGATAATTACAGTGGAAGATGAGCCATATTAAAAAAAATAAAAAACTTCTACTAAAAGATTTTCTTTACTTGGACATTATGTATCATAGGTTGTTTTATGTAAAACAAAGCAGGTGACTTTTTAATATCACAAATAAGTTTAATTTGTCACCATGAAAAGTCTGAATTAAGCAGATTCTTGGACTTGGGGTTCATATCCACCAGCCTATTCAACTTTAGCACTTGTGTCATTATCAAGCATTAGAACTGCTACTTTGACCATGAAGCTTTGTTAGTTTTCCCAATTAAACTTGAGCTTCTTCACCATTTTGACTTTTCTAACAGACATCAAGGAACAGATAAAGAGATTGGCAAGCCTTTTCTAGGTCTTTTCCAGTGCTGTCTGGAGTCAGTTTATTGACCACTTCTTTCAAACTATTTGTCTGCACTTCTCAGGTCATGATTTCCATCATCTTCAGATTTGGTGGACCTGTTGATGATGAGCATAAGAGATCCTCTAATTGTTATGATTTTTAGTAAAACCAATACAGAATAAATGAAGCAAATAACCATCAATAGTGTTGACATGAACATGAGCTTCAGTCACGGTCTGCCATTTTTTGACCATGGAGCACATTTTGTCATGGGTAAGATCCATGCTATGGAAATTAGTCAGACAGTTTTTTCCTGAACATTCTCAGTAATTAGCTTAAATTTTCTAAATGCAGCGTCTTCATTTTGCAGATCATCTAAGCTCACTTCAAAAACATAACCCTTGAGACCACCAGATGGGATTTTGGTTCCTTGAGTTCTCCTGACTAGTGTTTTCCCAATATTTCTTATATTGAACATAGTTGTTGCTTTCACATCTTACCAGTTTTTCTTAGAAAATGAGTCAACAACTCTCTTCTTGGCTCCCTTTTTACCCAAACCTTTCACAAGGCACTTGTTCTTTCCAACCACCATGGTGCTTACTCAGCCAAAAGGGGAAGCAGATGACTTTTTATTTTCCATTTGAATCCAATGCAGAAGAATTGAATGATTTTGAAACCTTATAAAACTTCATTGATTTCATAGTATGTTTCCGATATAGTGTTTTCCCTACATAACGGTAGTAAGCATGTTTCTAAGTTGTATACATAATACAAATCCTACCCTGATGAACTTTTCTTCCATTATTTTGAATAATGAGGTGTTTGGATATTTCTTTCTTTTTTTTTTTTTTTTTTTAATTATATGTTTTTGTTTGGATTGACAGTGGTGGCAAGTTTTCAACACTACTTCAGAATTTAGGTCCCGAAAATGCTGTGACACTACTGGTGTTTGCAGTAACAGAACATAAGATTCTCATCCATTCCTTACGGCCTTCTGTGCTTACTAGTGTGACAGAAGCATTAGTTTCTGTGAGTATCACAGTTTCTTATTGGCAATCAATTGTTTTAAACCTAATTTAAGGCTATTTTAATGTGTAACTAAAATTCATAGAGTAATGAATTTATATGTTGCAAAAAACAATTTTATTTTTCTGACCGTTAACACTAGTTATAATTAATTTGTTATCAAGCATTAGACTTTTAGTATGAATATTTAAAAGACAGGTTTTTTTATGTGCTGATAAATTATGCTTCACTATCAAACAGCTAAATATTCTATTTTTTGTTTATCCAAGATGATTTTCCCTTTCCACTGGCCATGCCCATATGTTCCTCTCTGCCCACTGGCTTTAGCAGATGTCTTGAGTGCACCATGTCCATTCATAGTAGGAATTGATTCAAGATACTTTGATCTCTATGATCCTCCACCAGATGTTACTTGTGTTGACCTAGATACCAACACCATTTCTCAGTAAGTAACATTTCAGTGTTCCTAAACCCAATAGTTTACAACTTCATAATATATGCGTGTAATTGTGTATTTTTTCAATAATCGTTAGAATTTCTTGTAAACTATATTGTTTTTGAATTTGGGGTTATGACCATCTTTGAATCAGCTCTTACTTTGAGAGGATAGATTTAGAGTATTAGATGAGGTTTTGTTGGAAAGATCTTTAAATATTTAAGAAGCTTTATAATCTTATGCTTACTTAGAAATTTAGCAGAAGAAAAATTGAGGTTAGAAATAGAAAAGTTTATTTCTCTTTAATCAAATGAGCATGGGTGGAATCACAAATTGCATTAAAATACTGTTTCCTGATTAATATTTCAATCCTATTTCTAATCTTGTAAACGATTAGAATGCTAATACTTCATAGCAAAATTAATGTTTTTAAATTTTTAAATAACTTTTAAATTATACATAATTTTATCAATTTTATACTTTAGGAGTTTAAGGATCTTATAAGTTTCCCTCTTTTTATTGGAATAATATTTCAGTTGTAGCTACTGGAGCGATACCTTTTATAGATTTTTCATAATTCAGTGTTTCTCTTGTGTCCCTTATTTGCATTTTAATCATAGTTATGCTATTCAGGGAAGAAGAAGTTGATGCAGCGACCACATTAGAATCCACAGGACATACTTAAAATAATGACAAGTTAGTCTATCAATAAAGCCCAAAAGCTAGTATGCCTTTTACAACTTAAATATGTATATGTGAAATAGGTTTTTCTTAATTTTTAAAAGCATGTGTTATATTAAAGCCTTTAGATTTAATTCTGAAACCTTATATTAATTCTGGTCTTGTCATATGTCAAAACCTCAAGTACCTAAATCATCAGAAAAGTTTAGTAAAAAAAAAACTTTTGTTATAAAGTATATATGCTGTCAAAAAGCTTTCAGAGAAAGCCTAACCGAAGTAATGTGGGATGTACTTTGTGCATAAAAGCCGTTTTATATATGGGATCAATAGAATCGAAGATTCTTTACTAGGAACATTTAATTCTTTAAATATTAAAGTAGTATCTCTTTTCTTTGCCAGTTGTTAATGTTACACGACATTGTTTTTAAAAACTGAAATTAAGGGTGGTTAATGAGTATATACTGTGTTTATTATAATAATAAATTTCTTTTTCTCTCTTTTTATATGTTTCCTTAATTTGTTAGAAGAATTTTTTCTTATTTTATCTTACTGTTTTGATCACTAATGAGGTAAAGCATCAAAGAAACATGCATAGTTACATTATCAGTAGTAGTCTTCCTTCTTGATATTATCATCCTTACAAACCTATGGGAGGAATAAACTAGTGAACTAAAATCCTCTACTTTCCTTCATCCAAAATTTCTGGAGCCTCAACCTGAAATTTGAAAGAAAAACAAATCATGAGTATGGAATTTTGGGGTTCCTTTTCCCTCTCTGACTCTTAGGTACATGTAATACAGAGTATATAATGAATATCAAGAAATTTCTGAAGGAATATTAATATCCGATGTGTGTTAGGCATAGAGCTGTATGCATAGCTTAAGTTATTGCATATTACTCTGTATTTTGTGAGGTAGTTTTACTGACCCTTCTGACATAAAGAAACCAAAGCTTAGATTTTTAAGTAATTTATCAAAAGGCACATAGCTTATATTGCTAGAACTGGATTTTGAAATCATCACTGACTGACTCTAAAATGAATACATCTGCCACTCATTATTAGCTATTTATATAATAGTAATTTTGTAAATAAAGTTACCATGAATGAAAATTCAGAAGGCTATCATAGATACAAACTGAGGTACTAAATAAAACTGTCCTACTCAGCCAAGTTTTAGAGTGAAGATGTCAAGGACAAGAGAAAGAAATTACTTGAATAAATAGCAAAAATTAGATGTAGTGAAATGATATCAAGGTATTTTTCATTCATTCATTTATGTTGCAGACATATCTTAAGTCCGCTTTTTTTTTTTTGCTAGGCACTGAGAATAAAAAGGCAAACTAAGTACACTCTTTTTAAATTGCTCATAATCTAGTTTGGTAAGGCAGGCATGCACACAATGAATGATAAGATGCAGTTGGGAGTGCCGTGTTGCAAAGGTTTTCCAAGAAAATAATGTAAATAGTGTTTCTATGTTGTGTTCTCGCTGTAATTCAGGATTCCATTCTTCTGGTCACATTATAAATGAAATAAAACCTTTGCAGCAGGACATCTGTAATTTGACCCTGCCCTATCTGTATTTTTATTCTCATTTGTGGAAAGATAGGAGATATTCCAAGACAGTTGTTCTTTGTCAGCTTAAGCTTTCCCATCCACTCTTTTTTTCTTTGTTTACTTTTCAGAGTGGTATTTGCCCTTTTTGTTCTGTGGGAAGTTCAGGGAACATTAAAAAAATAGTTCAACAAGTTCCACTACACACCTGTGCTATGTTGTCTTTGGTGGTTAGAACATGAGTGATTTACTTTTGCTTTTTCTCTACATTTTCCAAGTTTTCTAAAATGAGTATTCATTGTTTTTGAAATAGAATAAAAGATTTAGTAAATAAAGAATGCAATAAAAAAAAGCTATAGTTGAGTCTTGTCATATCACCATGCTCTTTTTTTCTCCTACCCCATATATAGTTTAAAGAGCATCCGTGTCATAATAGTTATAATAAAAGAGATTATAGGAGTTTGTCGTAGAAACAAAAATAACACTCCTCTTTTATAGTAATAAAAGTATTTTTGGAATGTCATACTTTATTCAACTAGTTTAATATTATAGATTATTTCTTTTCTGAAAGAAACAAAAATAAATTTTACTTATAATTTTAGGAAACTAAAAATCTAGATATTTAAATATACCAAAGCATTTTGATAGGCTTTAGGGATCATAAGTTCATTGAAAGTTTTCTGCAATGCTTTATCATGGAATTTATAAGAAAAATCACAGAGGAGGATTTTCACAATATTTTAGTATCTAAAGACTCTTAAATGGGGTTTGAGTAATGACCACCACATTAAGTTTTGTAATGATTAGTATGATTACAATGCAATGAATCAGTACCAACATAACTTCAGATTTTTGAACTATATTTCATCCAAGGTTCCACCCTCATTTAAATCAATTTTAAAATAGTCAACATTCTAATTTACCCAAGTAGTGTTTTTCTCCTTTTAACTGGAATATTTTGTGTTTTATTTTTTGTTCAATGTGCTTTCTCTCTTCCCTTTTTATATATAACAAGTATATACTCCCCCTACCCCCCCCCAAAAAAAATCCATCTAACAAATATATTCTTTTTGTTATTTAATCTCAGAACTGGTGACAAGAAAAATGTAGCCTGGAAGATACTTCCAAAGAAACCATGTAAAAATCTAATGAACACATTGAATAATTTGCACCAGCAACTGGCAAAATGTAAGTGTCTAACTTAATTAAAGGAAGTAATTTAATCTGAGAAAAGGACTCCAATTTGCTTTTCTTATAAAAGGATACTGTTTATCTAGAGGAACGTGTTTTTATAATCTGAAAGGTGAATGAGCATTATTGCAAAATTTGTTGAAAACTTAATGGGAGATTTATAAAATTTATTTTTGATATCTATCACATTTTCATGGAACCATTGTAGAATAATAAAATTAAAGAAGAGTTAAGGTGGTTGTTTTCTTTAATTTTACCACTGCTGAAATACCATAGAAAAAAAATAAGCATTTTCACTTGTATATTTTCTTCATACATAGAATAGAAAAAATTATTTTTGTAAACATAATACAGATGGTTTCAGTTACATTAGAAAGTGCCGATTTTCAGTGGGGTGAAAGCTAGGTCATATGCTTTCCATCCTCAGTGGATCTTATTTTCAAATATTTGAAAATAGAAGCTTACTGAAAGCATTAGGAAATTAATCAAAATGAAAATTGATTAGGATATGGAATATTTCAGTAAAAAGCTTGTATAAGAATATCTTGACTGTGATCCAGAATTACTAATAAGAAGAATTAAATCTTTGTTTATATAATCCTCTTGGTATTTTATAACAACGGTTCATTCAGGTTTCAAATTTAATACTTATTGTATGAAAAATGGTCAGTAATGGTGTTGCAGTATTCGAGGTTCTCATTTATATATTTGGTGATGAAATATAAACATAGGAGGTGGTCTACATGCTTGAGAGTTGAAGGTGCCTATTAGTATACTTGGAAACAGACATGGTAGACTGTTTACAAAGTAAACCTCACAGGTAGATAATTCAGAAGTGGCTTATCAATATTGGGGTATGAGAAAAATGGCATTATATAGAATAAAATTTTGTCTTATGGAACAAATTCGATGGAATTTAATTTTATCTACCATGTTAATTACTTTCTTAAAGTGCATGCAGTTCTTTTGAATAACAGAAAAGTCCAGCAGCTTTTGTAGTAATATTGTCTTTGCAACTATGAGGATAATAAAGTTGAAAGAAGTACCTTCTCAGAGATCATGCAATTCACAAGGATGAAGCTAATTATTAAAACCTAGACATTCTGTTCAAATGTTTGCATTCTTTCTGATATCCTTTTTCTTAAACTATTTATTTATTTATATATTTATTTATTTATTTAGCCTTTTATTTATTTTTCCTCCTTCCCCCTCCTCCCTCTCCTCTGGTAACCACTAGTCCATTGTCCATGTCCATGAATCTCTGTTTGTTTGTCCTGTTCATTTGTTGCTTTTAGGTTTATATCCCATATATGTGATATCATGTGATTTTCAACCTTTTCTGTCTGGTTTATTTCGCTTAGTATGATTGTTTCAAGGTCCATCCATGTTGTTGCAAATGGCAGTATTTCATCTCTTTTTATGAGTGAGTAATATTCCGTTGTATATATGTACCACAGCTTCTTTAGTCAATCCTCTATTGTAGAATACTTCAGTTGCTTCCATGTCCTGGCCACCATGAATGATGCTGCTACGAACATCGGTGTTCAGATATCTTTCGAATTTGAGTTTTCAAGACTTTGGAGTAAATACCCAGTAGAGGGATTGCTGGATCATATAGTAAATCAATTCTTAGTTTTTTGAGGAACCTCCATACTGTTTTCCATAGTGGCTGTACCAATTTGCAGTCCCACCAGCAGTGTATGAGGGTTCCTATTTCTCCACATCTTCTCCAACATTTGTTGATAAGATGTCCTGTTGATTATAGCCATTCTTACCAAGTGTGAGATGGTATCTCATAGTGGTTTTGATTTGTATTTCCCCAATAGCTAGCGATGTTGAGGATCTTTTCATATCTTTGTTGGCCATCTGTATGTCTTCTAGGGAGAAGTGTCTGTTCAGGTCCTCTGCCCATTTTTTGAATGGGTCGTTTGTTTTTTTGTTGTTTTTAAGTCATATGAGTTCTTTGTATATTTTGGATATTAGGCCCTTATTGGAGGTGTTACTTGCAAATATATTTTCCCATTCAGATGGTTATCTCTTTACCTCGTTGATGGTTTCTTTTGTTTAGCAGAAGCTTTTAGTTTGATGTAGTCCCATTCATTTATTTCCTTGCCTTTGAGGTCAAATTCATAAAATTCTCTCTAAGTTCAAGGACCTTGAGTTTAGTTCCTATGTTTTCTTCTATGCATTTTATTTTTTCAGGTCTTATATTCAGTTCCTTAATCCATTTTGAGTTAATTATGGTGTGTGGTGATAGACAGTAGTCTAGTTTCACTCTTCTGCAGGTGGCTTTCCAGTTTTCCCAGCACCACTTATTGAAGAGGCATTCCTTTCTCCACTGTATATTTTTGGCTTTTTTTTGTCAAAAATTATTTGCCCATATAAATGTGGGTTTATTTCTGGACTCTCAATTCTGTTCCACTGGTCCTTGTGTCTATTTTTCTGCCAATACCATGCCATTTTGATTACTGTTGCTTTATAATATAATTTGAAATTGGGCAGAGTGATGCCTCTAGCCTCATTCTTTTTTCTCAGGATAGCTTTGGCAATTCAGGGTCCTTTGTGCTTCAATACAAATCTGATTTTCTTGTTCTATTTCTTTAAAAAATGTTGATGGGATTTTGACGAGGATTGCATTAAATCTGTATAATGCTTTAGGTAATAAGTTCATTTTAACTGTGTTGATTCTTTCCATTTCTTTGTATCTTCTTCAATTTCCTTTAATAGAGTCTTTTAGTTTTCATTGTATAGGTTCTTCACATGTTTTGTTAGATTTATTCCTAGGCGTTTTATGCTTTTTGCTGCAATTGTGAAAGGAATCATTTTTTCCACTTCTTTTTCTGATGCTTCATTGTTAGAGAATAGGAATGCTATGGATTTTTGAACATTTATTTTGTATCCAGAGACTTTACTGTATTTGCTTATTGTTTCTAGTAGTGTTCTTGTGGAGTCTTTAGGGTTTTCTATATAGAGAATCATGTCATCAGCAAATGGTGACAATTTGACTTCTTTGTTTCCTATTTGGATGCCTTTTATATCTTTCTCTTGCCTGATTGCACTCACTAGGACCTCTAATTTATATTAAATAACAGTGGTGATAGTGGACGGACTTGCCTTGTTCCTGATCTTAGAGGGAAGATTTTTAGTTTTTCACCATTAAGAATAATGTTGGCTGAGGGCTTGTCATATATGGCCTTTATTATATTAAGGTCTTTTCCTTCTATACTGATTTCGTTAAGTTGATGACAAAATCATAAATGGGTGCTTTATCTTGTCGAAGGCTTTTTCTGCATCTATCAATATGATCATATGATTCTTATTTTTTTAAATTTGTTTATGTGATGTATCACATTAATCAATTTGCATATATTGAACCATCCCTGTGTCCCTGGGATGAAGCCCACTTGATCGTGGTTTATAACCCTTTTAATATGTTGCTGTATTCGGTTTGCTAATATCTTATTTAGGATTTTTGCATCTGTGTTCATGAGAGATATTTGTCTGTAGTTCTCTTTTTTTGTGCTACCTTTACCAAGTTTTGGTATCAGGGTGATGTTGGCCTCATAAAATGAATTGAGAAGTATGGCCTGCTCTTCAATTTTTTGGAAGAGTTTGAGGAGAATAGATATTAAATCTTCTTTGAATGTTTGGTAGAATTCACTAGTGAAGCCATCTGGTCCTGGACTTTTACTTTTTGGTAGGTTTTTGATGATTGTTTCGATTTCCATACTGCTGACCAGTCTATTTAGATTTTCCTATTCATCTTGACTCATTCTAGGAAGGTTGTATTTTTCTAAGTGCTAGTTCATTTCTTCAGGTTATTAAATGTCGTGTTATATACTTTTTCATAGTATTCTTGTATGATCCTTTGTATTTCTGCAGTGTCTGTTGTAATTTCCCCTCTTTCATCCCTGATTTTGCTTATTTGTGTCCTTTTTCTTTTTACTTAGTGAGTCTAGCCAGGGGTTTGTCATATTATATATTATTAACCTTTTCAAAGAACCAGCTCTTTGTTGCATTTATTTTTTCTATTGTTTTTTTTGTTTGTTTGTTTGTTTTCAATTTCATTTATTTTGGCTCTAATTTTGATTATTTCTTTCCTTCTGTTGACTTTAGCTCTCATTCGTTCTGCCTGTTCTGGTTTTTTAAGATGAAGCATTAGGCTGTTTATTTGGGCTCGTTCTTGTTTTTGGAGGTAGGCTCGTAATGATATGAACTTTCCTCTTATTACCACTTTTGCCGTGTCCCAGAAGTTTTGATATGCTGTACTACCATTATCATTCATTTCTATGTATTTCTTTTTATATATGTGTATTAATGCTAACTGCATTCTCTGTGCCATGCTCCCCATTTCTTGATCTCTCTTTTTATTTCTTCTCTGACCCAGTTATTCTTCAATAGTATGTTGTTTATCTCCATGTATTTGTGGTCTTTTGGCTTTCTTTTTACAGGTGATCTCTAGTTTCAAAGCATTATGATCAGAGAATATGGTTGGTTTGATTTCAACCCTCTTATATTTGTTGAGGCTATCTTTGTATCCCAGTATGTGCTCAATCCTTGAGAATGTTCCGTGTACACTAGAGAAGAATGTATAAGCAGCTGTTTGAGGATGAAAGGCTCTGTAAATGTCAATTATGTCCAGTTGATCTAATGTATCACTTAAGGATGTTATTTTCATATTGATTTTCTATTTGGATGATCTATCCATATCTTACAGTGGGGTATTTAGGTCCCCTACTACGATAGTGTTTTAGTCTTAGTAATTGTTTTATGTATTTCGGGGCTCCCTGATTGGAAGCATAGATATTAATAAGTGTTATGTCTTCTTGGTGCATGATTCCTTTTATCATTATGAAGTGTCCCTGAGTATCTTTACCTTTTTTTATTTTGAAGTCTATTTTGTCCGATATTAGTACTGTTACTCTCACTTTTCTCTGAATGCCATTTGCTTAAAATGTCATTTTCCACCCTTTCACTTTGAGTCATATTTGTCTTTGGAACTGAGATGTGTCTCCTGGAGGAAGCATATGGTTGGGTTTTGATTTTTGATCCAATCTGCAACTCTGCCTTTTTATTGGTGAGTTCAGTCCAGTTACATTTAGGGTGATTATTGAAATATGAGGTCTTCTTATAGCCATTTTATCTTTTGCTTTCTGGTAGCTCGGTGTTTCCAATGCTTCCTTGTCCTTGTGTTTCTGTTTTCTTTATTTTGGTTGACTTTTGTGGGTTTTCCCTCTGGTCCTTCTTGTTTTATGTTAAATACTTCAGTTGTGAATCTTTGGTGTATGGTTACCATTACCAATATGTAAAGAATAGTTGTATATATACAGTCGTCTCTTTTCTTCTGCACATGCCTTATCTCCATTCCCCTTTGTGAATTTGGATCTTCGAATCCTCCTGTTTTCAGTCATTATTTTCTCATTTGTCCCTGTATGTGCTGAGCATTCATTACTATCTTGCTATAGCAAATCTCTTTTTATTTTAAGCCTATAGCGCCCTGTTCTTAGTAAGGGTTGTACTCCTCTGAGTTTATCAGCCTGCTAGTCACCTTACTCCTAATTATGTTGGTGGATTTTTGTTTTTTTGTTTTTTTTTTGTCATTTTATTTTAGGTGAGCTGACCCCTTTCAGTATTTCCTGTAGTGCAGGCCTCATAGTGGAGAATTTCCTCAATTTTTGTATGTCCGGAAAGATTTTTATTTCTCCTTCATATCTAAAGGAGAGCTTAGCTGGATACATTATTCTGGGCTGGTAGTTCCTTTCATTTAATAGTTTGAATATTTGATTGTACTCCTTTCTGGCTTGTAAGGTTTGTGCTAAGAAATCTGATAATAATCTAATGGGTTTCATTTATAGATTACTGCCTTCTTTCCCCTGACTGCCCTGAGAATTCTGCCTTTGTCATTGACTTTTGATAATTTTAATACAATGTGTCTTGGTGAAGGCCTTTTTTCAGTTGAAATAACTGGGTGTTCTATTGACATCTTGAATTCCAAGCTCCAGCTCATTCCTTAGACTTGGGAAATTCTCGTCCACTATTTGTTTGAAAATGCTTTCTAATCCCTGCTCCTTTTCTTCTCCTTTGAGAAGTCCCATTATTCTTATGTTTCCTCTCCTGCTGGTATCAGCTAGTTTTTGAATTTCTCTTTTATCATTTTTCATTCTTTGATTTCTCTCTTCTTCCTCCTAATTTATTTCTAGATTTCTGTCTTTGATATCACTGATCCTTTCCTTCATGTGGTTGGCTCTATTTCCCAAGCTTGTTATTTCATTTTCAACTCTTGCAGTGTGTTCTTTATCTCCAGAAGGCCTATTCGGTTCTTTTTGAGGGTTTCAGTCTCCTTGCAAAAGAATTCATTCTGCACATCTAGTTTTTTCAATTCCCAAAATTGTTGGTATGATTTGTTTCGGATCTCATTGAGTTTTTTCAGAAGTACCATCCCGAATTCTCTGTCATTTAAGTTGCATTTTTCTATGTCTCTAAGCTTATTTTCTCGAAATTTTTCTCCTGTCTGCGATGGCTGGTCATGTTGATTGTTCATGGTGTTTAATGGACTATTTTTCCTCCTGGCCATTAATGGAAGTGTGTTCTGCTTTTTTTCTTTTTTTCCAGAAAGATTTATTATATAATGGTCCTAGCCTGTTGCAAAGAAGGTGTTTTTCTTTTGCTTTCTAGTAGGTGGCATCTGAGCCTCTTGGATCTCTGCTTTATATAAAGTCTTAATAATGTCTTTTTTTCCCCTTATAGATGTTTAATCATGCTCACTACCTTCAGTCTCAGTTGCTGTCATTGTTAGCAACAGTTTGCTCAGATTCCCCAGGGGCTCTGCAGTAATTGGTCTCAGGGTAGAAGGGGAGGGGCCCTCGAGGTTGGGGGATGGGGGCTGTGGCTCAACCTCAGTTTTGCAACCGAGGCTGGTAACAGTTAACTATTGTTTTTCTGCTGTCCTTGCTTTTCTGCCTTGTGTCCTGATGACGAGGCACTGCCACTGGCCAGAGGCACTGCCACTGGCTGCGTGGAACTCATAGCACTCCGAGGCAGGGCTGTTCAGGGAACTCACCTCTCTTTCTTCCCTCCCCCTCCTCCTATAGGCTGTGAGAGGCAGCTTCTTTATTTCTCCCAGTCTACCGCCAGACACCCGTGGTAGCTCTTATCAGCAGATCCCATGCTCAGACATGCAGGTGTGCAGTTTGGGTGTTTTTATTGAGTTTTAGATGTTCAGTTTATTGTCATTTCAAGGGGAGAGATCTGGGAACGCCTCTTATTCTGCCATGTTTAATCCAATCTCCTCTAATCTGCTTTTTTAGATAATAAGAACTCAAACAAACAAACAAACACCTATCTTAAATGATTTATTGTTCCTTGTATTTTAATTAAATTTCACATTTTTTGAAGCAATCACAAACTTTTTCCCCCTGACCCTTTGAGAATAGATGCTCCATCATTTTCAAATGGAATGTATTTCCTACCAACAAGTGCATCCTGCTACATCGCTACTGCATAACCATGAAAATTAGGAAATTAGCATTCAGCATTACTGCTATCCAGTTATAATAATGTTCTTTATAGTAAAAGAATAAATTTCTGAATCAGATGTTTTGTTTAGTTTCAAGTCTCTTTAGTCTCCTTTTCTCTTAAACAGTTCCTCTATTCTTTTATTTTCTTGACACTTTTGAAGATGACACTTACCATTGTAGAATGGTCCATGATGTGGGTTTGTCTGAATGTCCTCATGATAAAAAAAAAAAAAAAAAAAGATCATGCATCTTTGACAAGAACACTGCAGAAGTTACACTGAGTTCCTCTCATTGATTCCTTATAAGATGGAGCACTATGTCAATTTGTCCCATTATCATTGATGTTCACTTTGATCACTTGGTTAAGGTGGTATCTACCAGCTGCCTTCTCTACTGTAAAGTTACTCTTTTGCTATGTAACAGCTTTAGCACTGAATTGTTCAAGAAGAGGAAGAGGTTTTTTTTTTTTTCCTTCACATTTTAATTCCTGAGTATTCCTCCTATAGGCACTTATATTAAAAAAAAAAAATAGGGAAGGAAGGACTGTTGGTTGCATTTAATAACCCTGTGTCTGGTTGATGTGTTTGTTATGATCTTCATTTATTAACCTGTTTACAGTTCTTTTGGAATATGAACATTTTTTTTCTGATGGTAGTCAGCTAAACAGGGATAATTTTATGTTTGATTTGGATGAAGTGTACTCAGCAGAGCCTGAAAAATGATATGGTAAGCTTTGCTAGGACTTACTGTTATGAAGTTATATAAACAAATAGTTAAGTTAGCTTTAAATTTTATTGAAATATAATTGACATACAGGACTGTATAAGTTTAAGGTGTTCAGCATAATGACTTGACATACACATACAACAAATTTATATTGATACCATTATGAATATTAGTTTTGACAGTTTGGAGAAAGCACTAACACTTTATTTCTTTACAGTGCAGCAGAGACCAAGGGATGATGGACTAATGGACTTAGCAATGAATGACTATGATTTTAATTCTGGAAAGAGATTGCACATGATAGATTTGGAAATCCAAGAGGCATTTTTGTATTTCATGGCCTCTATTTTGAAAGGTTATAGATCATACTTAAGACCAATAACACAAGCCCCATCTGAGACAGCCACAGATGCAAGCTCTCTTTTTGCTCTACAAGGTGAGTGATTGCATAGCTTTACAGCTGTCATATTATTGAGCTTAATCTTGTGATGATTTAATTGTTTTTTGGCTTAATAGCTCATATTTATCAAAATATATACCAATTTTGAGAATATGTGAATATCAACTCTGTTGGTAATCCATTTCCATAGGACTGGTTATTTCTCAGGCACCTTAAATGTAATCCCATTGGGAAAATATGCAGAAGAAACACTTTTAAAAGTACAGAGCTTCCTAAGCATGTACTACTGCACTTATTGTATCACAGGTGTGTCAATATTGATGCTCTTAGCTTTGAGGGCAGCCAGGCAGTGTTGAGTATGCAGAGGATCTGCTGGATGCTCACTTCCAGGCTTGAGCAGTCTCATTTGTTTTACTTCAGTATGCTTAATAAATATTATTTTCAGTCTGTGCCACAAAGTAAAAAGGTTGGGAAGCCCTGGAATATATTTTGTGTCATAATATTTTCACTGTCAATATTTACTTTCTTTGTAGCATTTAACATTTAAAATAGAAATTGATTTAATAAACACATATTGAGTACCTCCAAATGGTAAGCATTGGATATATAGTGGTGTGCAAAAGATACATAATCACAGGAAAAAAAAAAGGAAAGGGAGACATGGTCACTTCTTCCATGGAGCTTATAGTCAAGAAGTTAAGCAATTTGAAAATAATATGACTGAATACTACAGTTCACAACTTTACATCACAGAAGCCCTCGGAGGAATTCACATCGGAGCCTTGATTGGAAGGAGGAGTAGAAATTAGCCAGACAAAGGGAAAGTAGAGGAGTGTTTTAGGCAGAGAGAACAGTTTATACAAAGTCCCTGAGGCTGGAAAGAGTTTGAGTTCATGGTCCCAAAAGAAGACCCAGGTGTTGTATAACTGAGCATAGTGAGCAAGGTAGAGTGTGAAATCAGAAAATAAACTTTTTACTCTTTTTCAGTAAGTAAAATACAAACATAAATAAATACTAGAGGGGATATAACTTCTGCTTTGAAAAAGCTACATAGATATGGAAAGAGAGCATACACCACATGCACATAGCATGCAACACATAAGAGAAAAAAAATAGCAATTTTTAAAATGCTTTCACATTTATTAGTTTATGTTTAATCTTCAAAGTAATGAGGGGATGACAGAGACAATTCTGGATGAGGACTGAATTAAAATTTCTTTCCTGTTGCTCTCTTTGTCAGGTTACTTTCCCTCTCAGAGGTCTTAGTTTTTTTTTTTTTCTGAAAAATGGTGGGGTGTCAGGGGATATAGATAACATGATTGATAAGGTTCCTTCTGGTTCAAAAATCCTATGACTCTTTAAAAATGTTACATATTCTGACATTATAAATTTATGTTGAACAGCTTTCTTAAGAAGTCGGGACCGGTCACATCAGAAATTCTATAACATGATGACCAAAACACAAATGTTTATTCGCTTCATTGAAGAATGTTCTTTTGTCAGTGATAAAGATGCAAGCCTGGCATTTTTTGATGATTGTGTAGATAAAGTAAGTAATAATATGTCTACAGTGCCCTAACTTATTTTGTGTGTTATAAATGTTAGAAATTATAGTTTCTATTTATAACTTTTACTAGCTTTTAACAAAGTCTAAATTATGTTTGGTAGCCTACTAGATATTATAGAACATAAAAACCTCTCAGGAATACCTTGTAGGATCTTACTAAACCATGAGTTTTATTTTAGCAGTCAGGTCTATAACCCTGCCTGCCCACTTACAGACTATCGGAGTTTCATTCAAGCCTCTGGACCTCTAACTTGAGCATTCTTAATTTTCATCTCTCCTTTTTGTCTAAGATGCATTGTCACATGCTGAGACATATAGGCATAGAGCATAATGAATATTTCACATGAGTATTTCCATAATTTGGAAGTGAGTTTGCAACATAAATTAAGTGAATTAATTCTATTTTAAATTCATGTGTGAAACCTTCCCTTTTCCTTCTGTCCTAATATCATTAGGTGGGATAGAACAAGGTGGGTATCCATGCTGGAGAGAAGAGGTTGGGGAATAATGGCTCAGAGAGAGATATCAAAATCTAAATAGAGTGAAGAAGGAGAAACAGCCTAGCATGGGGTGTCAGAGCTCAAGCCAGGTGAGAGCATCCACACAAGCAATAGCCTAACATGGAGAATCAGACGACAAGCAAGATAAAGAGAGTGTCCATGCTGGGGCATAGACTGTTGCAGGGAGTCAGAACCTAAACAAGATGAGAAAAGCATCCATGTTGAGATGAGGACAGCATGGACTGTCATTCTGAGAGATGGTGGGGAACGTGTCCCATTGAGTAGAGACAGCAAGGGGGTATCAACTTGATCTGAATGGGGTGATTCCAGGTTGGTTGGGGCAAGGGATTGGTCTGGAAGGAGTTGTCAAAGCCAAATTAGGGTGAAGAAATCATATGCATGGGAGAGGGGATTGATCAAATAAATAAATATATTAAAGATAAGCAAGTGTCTCACTGTCAGAGAAGAGATTTACAAATAGAGAAAAGGAGAAAACCAGAATGAACCTTGTAGTATTAGAATGGAATTGGAGGTTTGGTGTGATATCATTGGTTTTCAATATGTATAAATAAGTATAGAAGAAAGTATAGGTGTAAGTATTTGTGTCTATGTTTATAAATACATATATGTTCCCTAGCTCTGTGGCCTGAGAGGAGCTGGTATTGTTACCCCCTATAACAATGAGTATACCTAATGCACAAATTTTGGCTCCTAAACACTACTTTTCACAAAAAGGAATGCAGGACTCCTTGGAGAAATGATTGGTCCCAAGTCAAGAGCAAGGAAAGTACAAAATGATCCCTGAAGTAGCTTAGGCTAGAAAACTAGAAATTGCTCCAAGAATGATAGAGACGTGTTTTTATAAAAACAGCACATACATACACAGAAACATAAGCCAATTTGAAAGGACTCCCCCTGGCTACATCTGGAACAATTTGAACATCAAAAATTATTAATAGATTATAACCCATTGAATAAAATAGGAAACTATAAAGTCTACACAGATATCAATTAAGTCTGATGTGAAACAGGGTTTTGCATAGGTTTAAGATACCTCCACACAAAATACATATTAAATACAAAGAGGAAAGAGTAACTTTTTGTGGAACAGAAAGCCTTGCAGGCACCACTTTAATCCAGTGATCAAAGTGAACATCATCAATAATAGGACAAATCAACAGCATATGCTTCGATTAGGCTCCAGTGAGAATACAACATTAATTCTATGATATTCCTGTCAAAGATACATAACCTGTATAATCTCAAGAAAATATCAGACCAACTCAAATTAAGGAACAATCTGCAAAATACCTGTTCTGTAATCCACAAAGTGTCAGGGCTAAGAAAATAAAGGAAAAATTGAGGAACTGTTCAAAAGTAAAGGAAACCAAAGAGATTTGATAACCAAATACAATGCATAGTTCAGAACAGGATGCTTTTGGTATAACATTAAGATAATTAACAAAATTCGAAAGAGTTTGAGTATTAGGCAGTAGTAGTATAATATGTTAATTTTCAGATTCATGTAGTTACATAGGAGAATGTACTTGTTTCTAGGAAGTACACACTATTCGGAGGTGATGGGTCATAAAGTCAGCAACTTAACTCTCAAAAGATTAAAAGGAAAAGGCATTATGTACTTGAAAAGTTATCGTACTTGAAACTTTTCTATAAATTCATAAGTACATTTATAAATGTCATGATTTTATGACCATGATAGTAAAAAAAAAAAAAAAAAAGGAAGAAAGCAAAGCTTTGTCACATATTTTTCTCAACAGTTTTTACTTGTAAGTTTACTTAAAGAAGTCCACCACTTTCAAATTTATGTGACTGTGAAAGAAAATCAGCAATTTTTTTTTTCGGCATAACAGCATTCAGAAATTGGCTCAGTTCTTAATTTGACATGAAAATGGCACTTAGCAGTTAATAAATAAGTACCAAATATGTCTCATAAAAATGAGAAATGATTCTCACTATGCAAGGTGTATGTAGTGGGAAAAGCACTGCATTGCAAATCAGGAGAATTTTAACCCCAGCTCTTATTATACTTGTGACTTTAGTCAAGTCATTTAGTCTTTCTATGTTGGTTTTCTTGTCTATGTTTTTAAAAGCATTGTGAGAAGAAATCGTTATAATTGCATGTCTCACAGTGCTCAGAGTAGTATTAACTAAAAATAGAAAACATGACTATTTTTATATTTTGCTGGTTTTTATTCAGGTTTATAGATTAGTAGTTCATTTGATTTTGTCATCTCACAACAATGTTCAACTTTTGCATGACTTATACATATGAAGAGCAGGAACAAGTTCAGAGCCTTGTGTAGGCATCTACCCTTCTATTTAGAAAACTTGAGGGGTGGTTGATGTAGAGAAATACTCTTTCTCGTGCTGATAGAGAATTAAAAACTAAGGTGCTTGACATCCTTGAAATGCGTAGGAATAGGGAAAAGATGGATATATGCCATTATCTTCTTAGAACTCATAATTTATTTTCTGATAGAAACACTGATGTAAATGGTGATTAGCTGTAGTTCAAATGGTGCAGGGCTACAGCGTTGTGCTAGAAATATGTATTAAATTTATTTTTGGTAGAATGATACTCTAACCACCTTTAGGGCATCACTGAGATATAATATACCAACAATAAATGTACCTTCAAAGTGTACAATTTGATAAGTTTTGGCAAATACAGATTTTCATGTAAACTTGACTCCAAATATAGAACATTCTACCACCCCAGAAAGGATTTTGTGGGGGGAGGGGGGGGAGTTTATTTTCTATATTTTAAATAACCTATTTACAAATGGACTTTTAGAATCATGGCTTTTTATAAGTTGGCCTCTGCCTATGTAGAGCTTTGAAAGCCTATTTATTTTGAGAAGTAATGTCATAGCTCTTTGACAGTTTTGTCTTCCTTACAGCATAGTACCAAGAACTTGGGTTTCAATATTTTAATCAGATTTTTAGGTTTGCCTTATTCAGTGCCTATAAAGTTAAATATTAAGAGAAAAGAATAAATAGAAAAGTATGCTTTAAAAAAGAATTTCTCTAAATCCTCTTTTACAGGAATAATTATGTTGGGTTTTGTATATAAAAAATGATATTTCTGACTACCATTTTGCACTTTAAATGTTTTTCATATATGGTGCTATGGGCTTCCACTGATTATCATATGTACTTACTGAGCTTCCCTTGTGAATAGTGGCATACACTTATGTAACAGTTGTTCCCTGTGCCAAGCTAATTGAATCATAAAGGTCCAAATTAGTGACCAGGATTTTGCTAAGAGCATGCTTTAGCCAATATATTTATTTATAAGGGAACACTGAATTAGTTGTAGGAATCCAATTAATAATGTAGAAGAGAGAAATCTTGTATCGTTCCCTTTTATATCTCACTCATTTTATGCATTTTGTTCACAATTTTGTTTTAGCTAAGAACTCATATTGCAGTATCACATGGTTTAAAAAATACTCATTAATAGTGTAAGGCATACAAGAGTTGTAATTTTGCTAAGTATCTAAGACATCATGTTCTAAGGATTTTTTTTTTTTTTTGCTGATAATTACTGCATTATTTTGTCGAGGATTTTCTGAAAGTAGGTCACCTGTTCTTGATAAGAGTCACTGCAGGACATGATTGGAGTAATTGCCTCAAAAAAAGAAACAATTCCAATAAATATATATAACCATTGTTTCCAGGAAGACTATTTTCCGAAAATGCTATTTACCTATTTGAAGTTAGATCCAACAAAAGATCACTTATATAAAATAGATTAATATTGTACTTAAAGATTTTAATGACTACTAAGAAAGTCAAAACTGAAAATTAAAACATGGTTACTTATATTTGCTTTATTATAATTCAAAGAACTCTTTTATTAGAGAAAATAAAATGTCACAAGATTTAGAATTTATCTTAATAACCTTCATATATAGTTAGAGTAGAGGTCAGTTGTATTCTTGGTACTATTAAGCAGAACTCTCTGAAATAGTAAAAATTATACAGTGCTGTTACTACTTTTCATATTCTAATACCACAATTTAAGTACACTCATCACAGCAAGTCAGTACTTATAATCTGCAATGTCTTCTGAATATCAATAATACTTTCAAAATAATCATTAGTGTGGGGTTATTCCTCAGTTGAGTGACTTTGTGCTTAATTTTTAAGTAAACAGATCCTCTTACCACTGACATTTTAGCTATGGAAAATAAATAATATTAGATATGCATTAACTGCATAAGCCAGTCAATACCTAAGATTGAACAGAAATTAGACATATTTCTCTTTTGTTTTTAGCATATCCAGACAGAAAACATTTGACTGATTTTTCAAAGCTGGATTGGTTAATTCTGAATAGGAATAACAAAAACAATGTATGAGAATTATTTGAGTTTCATGTATGACTAATTTAAGAACCATGTGTTCTTGTTCTTCATATGGTTATATTTTAAATCCCTACAATCTGTTCTTATAAGAAGGAGCTTAACTAAGGGCAGTTTTGTGTAACGGATAGTCTAGTAAGATTTTTCTTGGTCTCTCAAGCATCCCTCTGTGTTTTCTGAGGATATTAATGTGAAAAAATATGAAGAAAATATAAAAATCATTTTATTTTATCCTGTGGGTGTTGGATTTTTTTTTCTTCAAATAGAAGCAGATGTCACTGTGCATTCCACATGACAGAAGTGTCCAACCGATAAATGTAGGAATTATTGCATAGCTATTTTTATATTGTTGGAATGAGATTTTACTGGTATGAAAGTTAAGAGAAGTGTATTTTACCAATGCACTGAATCTACAGTACAACATTTTAATAGACTTTAAAATAATGAATTTGAGAATTAGAGCAGTTGTCCTTGTCCACAGGTATTTTTTGTGTGAACAAAGTGGCTGGAGAGTGGAAAGTAGTTACGTGTCTGCAGTGGGAACGGCTGTTAAATAAATAAATAAAAATTTAAAAATTCGCTCTGTGCTCATAGATAAATAGTTCTCTTGTAATATTCCCTCATGGAGAGAGTAGTTTCCAGTTTCCTTTTTAGTGACCTTGGGTATTTGTTTTAACCTTTTTATTCTGGTCAGTCTTTTCTATCTCATTATCATTGCTACCCTTATAATTAGATTAACCCTGTCTTATCTGTATAAAAATGTTTGCATATGGAGCTTCTCATTTGTTCTTGGGTCATGCATGAATACCATATCCTACTAGGAACACCTATGATTTATCACTTATGTGTTATCACTGACATGTTTCTAATAGTTTAAACAATATTTTTAGGTTTGCTAATAATGTTTTAGGTGTCCTCTGTTTTTATTGAAAGTTTAATTTTTTAACACTTTTTTTAAATGACTAAAGTAACAGGAAGTGTGGAAAATAAAAGGGAGAATAAACTTGGTAAGGCAAATGCCCTAAATAATATTCATTTTACATTGACTTTCAATGTGTTTTACACAATAGTAATATAGTTTCCTAATTTTTTACATAACCAGGTTTTGTAAGCATTTTTAACATTGCTGCCAAATCTCTTAAAATCTCTTTTTACCACATTGAAAGATAACATAGTTTAGAAAGTCAAATAATTTTACAAGACTAGGTCCTATTCTCTTCCACCCCTACTTTCTATTCCCCAGAGAAAACCAATTTCTCTTTTAGCTATTTCTTCAGTCGTTTGCTTTAAGATTTCCAAATACTGTTTTTATTACTGCTTATTTTATAAATTATCTGTTAATATCATATCTAACCACCACCAGTGCAATTCTCCCAACACAGTTATAACATATATTTTAGTTAAATGGTTGTTCAATAGTAATATTATTATCACTTTCTATATAATTATACCTAGACCGTATATATATTATAATTAAACTTCCTTTCACATATGGATTTTATTTTCTCTAAAGTTAATTACTATATTCCTTTGTGTCTACTATTAATTCATCTCCGAACTCTTCTACAAAAGTGAAAAATCTAAAATCTCTCAATTTTCCCAACATATCAGGTAATCTATCCACTTGACTTTTTTTTTAATACTTGCTGGAGCATTCCATTTTTATGTTCCAATCTGATCTGATTGTTTTCTAGTCTGTCATCCTGGGATTTTCCTTGACCATCATTTTGGGAATTATATTGACCTCTCCCTGGAGTTGGATCACCTGCTTTCTGGCTTCAGTAACTTCTTTCTTGGTTTATTTCCTTGTTACAGTGGAACACATCGTCCAGTAGCTCCAGAGAAAGAGTACATGGGAGATAAATTTTTTGATCCCCTGCCTGCTTGTATATTTCTTGATTCTCCTCTAATATTTGATTGCTAATTTGGTTGGATGTAAAATTTTGAGGACATTACTGCATTGTCCTCTAGCTTCAAATGTTATTGAGAATAATGTCTAGTCTAATACCATCTTGATTTCTGATCTTTTGTGCCTGATCTCTTTTTTCTCTGGAATTGTTTAAGATCCTTGATGTTCTAAAACTTCATAAGGAGATGCCTGGTGTAGGCCTTCTTTTCTTTACTGAATTGGATACCTAATGGCCCTTTTAATCTGTGGACTCACTTTAAATTCTGGGGAATTTTCTTGTGTTTTTTTTTCTTGCTTCAATTTTTTCCCCTTCATTTTACCTGTTCTTTTTTTCTGAAATGTGTATTTTTTGGTTGTTGGCTCTCTTAGTCTGATCCTCTTAATTTTCTTCTTTTTTCATTTCATTTTCTGACACCCATATCTACTTTTTGGGAGATTTATTAGATTTTATCTTTAAACCTTTATAGAATACTGTTTATTTCTGTTATCATTTTTGTAATTTCCATATGCTCCTTTTATTGTTTGACTGCTTTTTTTTCTTTTGATAACATTAGTTAATGAAAGCTTTTTTTTTTTTTTAAATAGCATCTTGTCGTTTCATGGATGTAGGCCTATTCGTTTTAGTTATTTTGAAGGATTTCTTTCTCCCTGCATTGCCTTTGCTCATTCTGAATACCTTTTAATATTTCTTTTATTCTCTTTCAAGTTACTTGTTTTCTTTGTGTGATCTTTGGTTGGGGTGAGGCACAAAGAACTCATTGGAACTCTTTCTGGGCAAGTGAGGCTTGGAGTTTCCTTAGGCATAAGATTAATGATGATAAAAGAACACAGTTGTTTCATTAGAGTCCATGTCTGATCGGTATCTTAATTCATATCTTTTAGGCTGCTTAGTTTCCCCCAATAGATATCTCCAGTCTTTAGCCTCAGGAGCATAACTGACTGCCAGTATTCTCAAAGCTAAGTAGGGAAGGTAAATGACTTTTTCCCCTTGTTGTAACATGTAGGCTTTTACTGACTTCATCTGTTTTTCTTAACCTCCTCATCTCTTCCGCCTTTGCCTGGTTCACTCAGATAGACCCAACCTAGGCTTATGTTGCTTTGGGGAGACGTAGTGGCCTTACTGTACTGGGTTGGGCCAGGAATCTGGGAGTCTTTAAATCGAGCTTTTAACTAATATCCCTTCCACCTGTACACCCAGCTTTCAGGGCATCTAGCCTTTTCAGAGGCCCTACAGAGCAAAATGGCTTGCTTTTGTCTTTTCTCCTCTGTCCCCTCCCTGGTTCCAGATATATGGCTTTCAACTTTCACAGGTCATGTCATTCTACTTTGCAGCTTCTAAAATGTTTTGAACTCTGTCTTTGCTGTTGTCCCCTCTCCAGTTCATTTTGTCTTTTTTTTTTTTTTTCAATCCCCTTACTCTCATTTTGGTGAGATTTCAGGAGATATTGAAGATAAATTACTGTGTTTAATTTGACTTATTCAACCAGAAGTCTGTATAATCTTTACTGTTTTCATTTTTAATGATTATGTATTTTAAACATTTATCATGCTTTATTCATTTACCTATTTTTGACATGTAGATGACTTCCAATTTATTGCTACTGCAGTCTTGCAAAAAACATCTTTTATACTGACAGCTTTTTTCACGTTAGGTTATTTTCTTAGACTAAGAATAAGGATGTGTATAATTCAATAATATGTCAACACTTGAAAACGGTATAATTTTAGTAACCAGTATCGCCCCAATAAATTTAATAAAAAAAAGAATAAGGTGGATGTGTTTAAACATAGCTTGATTTCTAAAAAAGACTACCAATTTTGAATGCCAGGAGGGTATGTGATTATTATATTTATTATATTTATTGTATCCTTGCTAGTTTCACCAAGTCAGAGTCTTTTTGACAGGCTAAAAATTGAAAAGTACCTTCTTTTATTTGATTAATTTTTAAATATTCAACAGAAACTGAAATAAGTGTTTATTCTAAAAGCAATGTATTCTACCTTATTTAAATTTTATTATAAGCATTTTTATTACTTCTATAATTTTAAGAAGCAAATTTTATATATTCATTATATTTTAATTGGAAAATAACTAACAATACAAAGAAGAAATTTAATTGCCAGTAACACCACTACCCAGAGGTAGCATTTTGAGGAAGCACACACAAATATATCTGTATAACACACATACTCTCTAAAAATATTCAAATTATATTATGTATATATGATATAGTAGCCTGATTTTTTTGTCATTATTATGTGAACATTTTCTCCTATCGTTAATTGTAATTCTGAAACATGCCTTATCTATTTTATTGTATGGATATACCGTTAAAAACGTTCTTTAATCCTGGAGATCATGGCATGTAATGCTGTGAAGTTATAACCCACAATTTATATAAGAAGATTGTGAATATATCAGCTCTTTATAAGAGCTGTCCTTTTTTGCTATACTCTGCTCTATGTCCTTATCTTAAAATTTTAACCTGTTAATAATTCTTACTCTCACATTTATTCCCAGTTGTTATATGTTAATTCTAAGCTAATAAAGTTCGTGGGTTATATTTTATTAAATGTATGACATCTTTTTTTTTTTAATGTTAATTTTGTGCTCTTTAGTTTATGAGCTCCTTTGGGACAGTTTAGACTCTGAAGTTTTCATTTTTCATAAATATTATCTTACATTAGAGTATCTGGAGAAAATAGTTTTACCAAAGTGCTTTTAACATTGATGTGACTAGACTTTAACTCAAATATACTTCTACATATACTGAAATTTGTTATTTTTAGTATAAACCAAAGATAAAACTCAGTATTCTCCACATATACATATGCATGTGTTTACATTTTTAAAAATGTTATTTCCTTAATACATGCTCATTATTCAAAATACAAAATAGTATAAGAATATATACATTGGAAAATCTGGGTCCTATATCATCCTTGTCTGTTCTATACATTTCCCCTTCTCCATATAGGTAATTACTTTTCTTAGTATTCTTTAGTATTTCTTTATGTTAACACAAATAAAAGATGAATATATATTTTTATTTTTCCCTATTTCTCAAATGATAGTATACTATATACAATGTTGTTTACCTTGTTACTTTCACTTAATTATCTTGGAGAGCTTTCTATAGATAATAAGCAAGAGATCTTGCTTATTCTTTTTTTAAAATAGCTTTTTAGTATCTAGTTGTATAAATGGTTTATCTAACCATTCTCCTATAGATGAACACTTGGCTAACCAAAGTATTATTTTTAATGTATGTTTTTTAAACTCCTTCAGGTGGATATGGACAAGAGTGGTGAAATGCGACTTATAGAACTGGATGAATCTTTCAAAAGTGAACATACTGTTTTTGTAACACCACCTGAGATCCCCCATCTACCCAATGGTGAAGAACCCCCTTTACAGTACAGGTATTCAAGAGGCAGAATGTTTGAGATTGAAAGAGAGAAGCAATCCATCATCTGTGACGTAGCTTTCTAAGGACTGGTATTTTCAAAAATTCAAACTTTACAGATCCCTAATTTTTAGGTGGTAAGCAAGCTTATCCCACATCCATTATTAAATTTTGAGATATAAAAACAAAAAAAAATGTGCATAATATAGGCTTGGGAATGGGAAGCTCTCTCTGTATCTGCATACATATCTATCTGTTCTCATGTCGATTAAATTCAGTTAAGGATCCTCATCCCACTAAAATGCAGCATTTTTGTTACAGAATTTTGATTTGGTTTTCTCACTATTACTTCCTCCCCCCACACACATTGGGGGGAGGAAGTAATAATTACTTGTAACTTTGATTTACAAGTAATTATATCAATTTAGAGTCAACATTTGTGGCCTTGATTTGTATGATACAGTTTTTTGGCTATTAATTTGTCCGTGAGATTTTATTTTAAGTGGTGGAAATTTAGAACTATTGGAATTAATGATTGTTAATTTAGGAAACTTGGTCAGACACAGTGCTAAGTGCTTGGCATTTAGCCTTGAATGATACATTGTCCCTGCTTTCATGTCTAGGGGGAAAGAGACAAGTTACGAGCATAGGAAATAAAGGTTATGATAGAGGTAGACTTATTATACATCTAGGTATATGTTATAATATCCATTTATTATATACTAGAGGTTGTTTCCACTATATATTTATTTTACTTAAAATAGTGTTTCCTTTTAGATTTTAAATTATTTTTTATTCACCAATAATTCTTACTTTATTTAAAGATTCTAAAACCATTTCATACCTATCACTTATTGTCAGTTTATTATTTTCATTGAAAAAGAGTTTTTTAAGACACCCTTATTTATAACCTGGATTAAATTTTACCTTTTACAGATGAAAACATGGTGTAACAGATGTTTGTGAATATTGATTAATTCATAAGCCACTTGATTCCTGTTCTTTTCATCTATTTATGTTATTCATATTACTTTTTAAAAATCTGTCTTTTGTCAAAGACACTTAAAATATTTCTCCTAATTTCTCTCTTCTTTTTCTTTCTAAGCAAACAAACCTATAGTTAAGTTTGTTTGCCTAGGAAGAAATAAAGATCTCATTTCTTTGATCTCTTTTGTACATTATACTTCTTAGACTTCTTTTGGTATATTCACTAATATACTTGTGTTTTTCTTTATGTGGTTTGATTTTAACTTTTTAATTTAAATTTTACTTTTAGATTTAGTTCATTAGTAAGAAAATTGCTTAGCTTTAAAACTTCCCATTTTTTAAAGAATCTAAGTTATTTTTTTTTCTTGAGACTACCCAATATGATTTTGTTGTAATCATATCTATTGTTGGAAAAACAACTTTAAAAAAATGTCTTTATTAAATGCAGTGGATCCTCTTAATAAGAGATTATTTAAATATTTACATTGTCTGTATAAAAGGATATGGCAGTAAGTTTCCATAAGATACCCAGAATCTTATTATCACACATGTACATACAGTGGTTTTCTTTAAGAGACATAGTTTTTCTGAACTTCTTTGCTATTCCTATTTAACAATAAGTCATACCAATATTTTCTTATTCTACTGAATTTGCCTATAGTAATATATAATACAGTTTATCATCTTTTATTATAGTTTTATTTTTAGTTAAAACTATTTATATGCCTTTAAGAATATTATAAAGTAGGTAAAGTTTGTTGCTCAGGAATTTCTTCTGTTTTTTTCAGCTTGTCTTTTTCTTAGCTGCTGGTACCTTTTAAATGCCCAAACACCTTCTCCAGTACTCAGATTAAGCCCACCTCCTCAAAGAGCTACCCATTCTAATCTTTTCTTCCTCTTCTCCAACCTCTTCAATTTTAAATGAGGCCCTGAACCTGCTAGCTAACCTAATAAATCAGTTCATGATAATATGACAGCTTGTCCTGGTGTGTTATATGTTTTTTGCATTTTTTAAAGAGGGATGTTCTACAGTAATACGTTAATCCAAAGCAATACTATTAATGACTATTCTATTCAAGAGTATTGATTTGGTGGGCCCTTTACCAACTATCATATTATCTGACATGTTTGCTATATATTACATTAATATTAAGAAAATTTACTTGAGTTACTTTGTAGTTTGAAGTCAGTTCAACAATTTAAATGTTTCACTTTTTCCACAAGATATATATACTTAAGTTTATATTTAGCTATTACATTTCTAAATATTATAGTAAAAACAACATTAGTATGAGTATTTGTTGAGTATATATTATAGTCTGCTGAAGAAACATAGTTAAAATAAATTCTAAGTTAAGTTATTGGTCATAAATTTTTTTAGCTTATAATCAATATTATCATCTGTGTGTACTTGAGATTTTTTTTTTCTTTTCAAAAACAGCTATAATGGATTTCCAGTTCTTAGGAACAATTTATTTGAGAGACCCGAAGGATTTCTACAAACACGAAAAAGCAAATTGCCTTCAAAATCAAGTAGTCCTAGTAGTCCTTCTCCCATGTTCAGAAGAACAAAACAGGTGCTTTATAATTTTGCATTCGTCATGTAATCAAATATTAGAACAAAAATAAATGATAGTCATTCTTCATTAATATACTTTACTACCTCATATGTAACTATTACTAGATTATTATGTTCCCTAAAGCATTCTGAAGACAATTTAAACCGACTTCAAAAATTTAACTAGTTCTTGTCTATGGCCATGCCACCCTGAAAAAGACTGATCCCCTCTGATTTTGGAAGCTAAGCAAGGTCGGGCCTGGTTAGTACTTGGATGGGAGACCACCTAGGAAGACCAGGTGCTGTAGGTCTTAAAAGATAAAAAATAAGGGATCATAAGCTGACAAGGTCCTTACAATCTGTGAAGTCAACCAAGGGTTGCCTTGCCTTAAAAAAAAAAAAATTAACTAAGTCTCTTATCCTAGAACTTTGTTTTATATGTTATATAATACAAATTCAAGCAGAGGCTTAAATATATAGATTGTAGACAGATTTTGTTAGGGAAACATCATAAAAGCATGTGACTTGCTCAGCATTTAGTTAAATAAGTATGCTTATTTAATTAATGTGTATTAATTAATGAGATCCTTTTCTTTTATTGTAGGAAATTAAATCAGCTCATAAAATTGCGAAGAGGTATTCTTCCATTCCTCAGATGTGGTCTCGGTGTCTGCTGCGTCATTGTTACGGACTGTGGTTTATTTGTCTCCCAGCTTATGTGAAAGTATGTCATTCAAAAGTCAGGGCTCTGAAAACGGCATATGATGTGCTTAAAAAAATGCAGTCAAAGAAGATGGATCCACCTGATGAGGTAACAATTATTCTTTAACATGAATTATTTTTCTAGATTTATGTACATAGATATTTTGTTTCTTTATACTTTTGAACTTACTGTGTTTCAGGTGTGCTACCGCATTCTTATGCAGCTCTGTGGACAGTATGATCAGCCAGTGCTTGCAGTTCGAGTGCTTTTTGAAATGCAGAAAGCTGGTATTGACCCCAATGCCATTACTTATGGTTATTATAATAAGGTAATTACTTTCATTTAATGGAGAAAGAGTGTGTCTTTTGTGATTATATAACCTTTAATGGCAGAAATCATTGTTGCAAGGGTTATTTGGCATTGATTTTAGAGTATCTAAAATATATTTAGTAAATCAAGTAAAAACTGTTGTGCTATTTTGTGTTATGCAGTCTACTTAGGTACTCTTTAGTTTGACTCTAAAGCAAATGTGTTCATTTATAAAAATTATTATACTAATTATTTTATTTTGTTAAACAGGCTGTTTTGGAAAGTACCTGGCCTTCAAGAAGTCATAATGGCTATTTTCTTTGGACAAAATTAAGAAACGTTGTTTTAGGAGTAGCACAGTTCAAAAGAGCTTTAAAGAAACATGCACATTTATCACAAACAACTCTCTCAGGTAATTAAAGATTTTTAAGGGATATATGCATTTTACTTTTTCTTTAAAGTTAATGGACCAGTTACACTTTACAATTTTTAGAAATTTAAAATACTTTCAAAATATTGAATGTTTTCTAGTTTTTATTGCTGTTAAGCAAATTCTGATGTTGGAATATTCTTCACATTTAAAAAACACAAAATTTCACTTTTTCCTTATAATTTAAACTATCAACCATTAATATTCATTAATAACTCACAATATAGTTCTTCGTTACAACTGTATTTTGTTAATTATCTGGCACTTTTCATGTTCTGTATTAGTAGATATTAGTTTGAGCAACAAACTAATGTATTTTTGGTATCTCCCTGAGTAGTAAAATGCTGTCAAATTGTGTTCTTAAGCAGATGGCAGTGACCTGGATGCTGTTAGTCATGGCAGCATGGATAGTGGTCATGGGACACACACTGTGGAGCAGGCACCTTTTAATACAAGTTTAATCAAAGTATATTCTACTGATGATAGATCTAGTACAGGTTTGTGTGTGCTTATGTATACATTTATAGTACATTTTAAAAACTAGATTTGCTAGTTGTTTTTAGATTTTAATTTTCAATGATGTATTTGTCATTTTTTAATTATATATGTCAGGTACTTGATTTGATATTGTATTTAATAACTATATGCAGTTTTATTCATTCTTTATTTGAATATTAATGACAATTTAAGAGAGTTTATTCAAGTATTTAACCCATGATAATCCAGTTCTCTCTGGATGGCACACAATCTCTTTATTATATCACTTTCTTAGGATAAATTCTTTGTAATTTGAAAATGTTATTAGAGTTTTAAAAAAAGAAACTTGTAGGCCTGATCTGAGTTAATAGTACTATATCAATATCAAATTTATTTCATTTAAGATATTATTGGGGAAAGTTGAGTAAAGGGTATACAGGAACTCTTTTTACTGTATTATTTTTGTGACTCCTTATGAGTCTTAAACTATATTAAGGTAAAAGTTATGAATAAATAAATTTAAATATATATAAAATTTCTAGCATTCTAGCACTGAAGATGGCATTAATTTTATTAAAATATAAGATTTGTACATAAGCTTTCTGTAATATTAAAACTAATACATTTTAAAATTTTATTACTTGAATAATTCTTTTCATTATTACATTAAAAAAATTACACATGATTATCAAATATAAGAGCAACCTCTTAATGGCAGAAATTTTAAATTTAAAAATCCAGGCATTAATAATAAAATTTGAAATCTTCTATCTCTGCAAATGATAACATGATTTGGTCTGTTTTCTTTTATGCCTACTTTTAAGAATAATAAATATAAGCTAATTGTGTTGAAATATAATTTTCATAGTTATTCTTCTTTGGCTGACTTTATTTCTTGGTCATACAATATGAATTTAATAGTTATAGTAGGCATCCTCAGGCATTATCTCTTAAAAATTAAGAAATCTATCTGATGTTTCACTATGGCTTTTAAAAAATTATCTTAAAGCAGTACAGAACCTAATAAAAGCATGAATTACCTTAAAATTATCTTCACACTTTTAACTTGTAATTTCTTTGGGAATAGAGCTGAAAATTTGATTAGAAAAAGTACAAACTCAAAAATATAACAAAGATATTAAAGTAGATACCTAGTGATACTTAATATAATTTCCTTAGGTAGTACTTTACAAGTTCATAAAACCATTCTATACGATCATAACAACCTCGTGTATTATAAATCTTGGAATTTGAGATCCAAACAAAAAGATTGTTTGGTTTTAAAATTATATGTGCTAAAATAGAGAACTAGTATTCAAAATTTTGTTTTGTTGCTAATTGAGTGAAAATAATTTGCTGAAAATTATAGAAATCTTCTTTTACACAGCAATTTATAATGTATTAGAAATTTTCTTATATCAGTGTAACTTGCTTTTCTTGACAATAACTTTAACATTAGATTTTTTTTCTCATTCCCATGTATTTGTACTCATGTGCAATTCAGTAATTATTCAATTGATTGTTCAGAAAAAATAATTATCTATAAATCTAAATAAATCCTTTTTTTTTCTTTTTCTTTTTTTTTTTTTTTTGGTATAGTCATTTAGACATTCAGCTTCAGTGCTCCATTTGTAAATGTTCCATTGCAAATTCCCTGCAGATTTTTCTTCTTCATTGCTTAGTTGGAACTCAGACTTTCACCTAGATAGGTCATGGGCTTCTATAAAGAATGTCAGGTTTGTCTAGATAGTATTGTGAATGTACATAGTTACTTTTGATTGCAATATGGAGACAAAAATAAATTTTTTTGCGATTATTCCATTCTTTTATTAATAGAGATAGGGGCCTCTAAACTAATGCTTTTAATTGAAAGTTACCCAGAAAAATTTCTGTAAGTCCAAACATTAATGTGTTGCTCCTAATTCCGGTTCTCACTAAAGAAGTTCATAATAAACAGCATAGGGGTATTTTTCTTTTTTTTTTTTTTTGTTTCAGGTGGCCAGTCTGATCTTGGATATAATTCATTATCTAAGGATGAAGTAAGAAGAGGGGATATATCTACTGAGGACATTCAAGAAGAAAAAGATAAGAAAGGAAGTGATTCTAGCTCTTGTAGGTATTATTTAAGTTGATATTGTATAAAATTGTGACCTTATATTAATAGAAAATACAAGTGACTTTAAGTATAAAAATACCAATTTTATTTTCCACTTTCCCGTTATAACTCTGCTTTCTTCCCATTGCAAGCCCTCTTCACCACCAAATATTCCAACATACAAATTTTCATGTGTGAAGTGTATAGTCTCAGTGGCACAACCCATCTCCAATCAAATAGTACTCTTTTTGCAGTTCTTAAAACAATAGGTTTTTTTCTGAGGCTTAACAATACTTTTATTTTAATGCTTTTGTTAATGGTCTGTGACTTATATTTTCCCCCTTCCTTCCTTCTATCAAAAGCAGTGTTTCACAATGAAAGAAGAAATAGAAAATGTATGCATAGACCTCATGCATGACCTCATGCATGGAATCACTTATTTGTAATTGACAAGTAGATATAGAGGTGTTCAATATTTTATCACCAATTTTGAGAAATATTTAGAAATAAAAGCTACTTCTCTTTATGCCTCCTATGATCTATAGAGATTTCATTTTATTAATTTCATTTTAATCTTTACAGTGTCAGAGATTGAGAGTGCAAAAGGAAGTGCTGATTGTCTTCCTAAGCTCAATTACCAAAGTTCTTCCAGTATAGTTCGCCTCAGTGGTACAAATAACAACAGTGCTGATAAAATAGCAGGAGAAAGCACAGGTGAGTTGAATAGTGTACCTCTGTTATGTGCAGAATGACATATCTGTAATTCTAGTGGATATTTATTTTTTATGTGTTAATTATCCAGGGTGTTTTGTTGTTGTTGTTGTTGTTGTTGTTGTTTATGTATTTGTGTAGCCTTTCATGGTATGGTTTAGTAGCTTGAATTCTACATTTTGTAGTATCCTTTGTTCAAGCTTTTATTATAACAAAGTGTAGGGGCAAACTTATGAGCTACATACTGTTTTTTGAGTTTGGACTATTGGGACTTTTTGGAAGTGGGAAGTGGGAGCAATTGAGATGATCAGTCTGAGTGTACCATATACCTAGCCAGTTTTTAAATGAAGCATTTAGTTCCTTAGTCTTCATATCGTTCCTTTTTTTTTTTTTTTTTCAGAAGCAAAAGGATAGTCTTTCATATATTTTAGGTAATAATATCTAATATTTTTTCTTTTCAAGGTGCTTTTTATATATTATATTAATACAGCAATGCTTATGTTAGTAAGAGGGGATATTAGCACTATTTTAAAGATGTCAGCAAGTCACATAAATTAGCTAGTCAATGGAAAAGTCAGTTTAGGATTCAGAATAATACTTGGTCTCACAAATCTTTCATTAGACCATTTCGTGGGGAGGGGGTAAATGGACAGAAGATTCAGCGTTTCTAGTGTAAATAGTCTGATCACCCAATTACATTATTTTATTTTTGTATTAGCTCAGTTCTGCAGCATGTTACAATCTAAACAAATATTGAAAGACTTCTACTTTTAAAGGTGAAAGGTCTGTTTATAAATGGCCTCGCCATGTGTTTATTTTTCTGCCGCATAGTTAAATATGCTTCTAGCTCAAGGGCAGGCATACTATGGCTCGTGGGCCAAATTGGGTCTGCAGCCTCTTTTTGCAAAGACCCAGAAGCTAAGAATGGGTGTTAAGTTTGTAAATGGTGAGGGAAAAATCAAAGGAATAATAATATTTTGAGACTCATGAAAATGATATGAAATTCAGTCTTCAGTGTTCCGAAACAAAGGTTTATAGGAACACAGCTATGTTCATTCATTTACATGATCTGTAGCTGTCTTACTTTGCATTTCTTTGTTAGATAATTGTTATAACTTAAACATTAAAAGTGCTTTATTTGTTATCATGGAATTGCTTTACAGCCATTTAGTCCTTCCTAATCATCGTCTAAGTAGAACCCTTAATAACTTGTCTTTGGTAGTCTTTTCTTTATTGTTCTTTCATTACTGTCTCTTCATGCTTGCCTTTTTCTTAAGATCATCTGGCTTTTGGTTTTGGTTATACCTATGCTTAACAAGTCAACTTTTTAAAGTCTGTAATAGATGTCCTAGGTATGAAATAGAGTTGTTAGTTTATACTTCAGATTTTTGGCATGAAAACGTTTCATTTGTTAAGTAGTACGGATTTATCACTGCTGCCAAAGACTATATGGGATTTATAGGAATACTTCTTTTTCGGTAATATGTTTCTTGTATACTAGTACATACTGTGATTCAAAGCACTTTTCAGGTTTATTTATGTTTTATAGTACTATATATGTATTTATCTGACAGCTTTTAAAAGATACAGAAATAACTAGAAATATTTTAATGTTTAATTGAATATTAAAATACAGTCACCACCCTATAGTTACTTAATGATTATCTCGAGAATTTAACTTTATTATTATTATTATTATTATTAGTTTCAAGTATACAGTACATCGGCTAGACATTTGTATAGTTTATAAAACAGTCCCCCTGATTACTCTTCTCTCCACTGGCTCTACACCTAGCCATCACATTAATGCTAACTGCATTACCTATGCTGTTCTCTCCATTCCCGTGACCATCTATTAACTACTAATTTGTACTTTAACCCTTCACTGCTTTCTCTCAACCCAACCCCCCTCGCCCTCTAACTGTCCCTAGATTGTCCTCTATATTTATGAGTCTGTTTTTCATTAGTTTGGTTTTTTTTGTTCCTTAGATTCTGCATATAATTGAAATCATATGGTGTTTTTCTTTCTCTGTCTGACTTATTTCACTTAGCATAATAACCTCTAGGTCTATCCATGTCGTTGCAAATGGTAGAATTTCTTTTTTTTAATGGCTAAGTAATATTCCATTGTATATGTGAACCATAACTTCTTTATCCAATTGTCTGTTGATGGGCATTTAGGTTGTGTCCATATCTTGGCTATTGTAAATTGTGCTTCCATAAGCATAGGGGTGCATAGATCTTTACAAATTATTATTTTGGTTTTCTTTGGATAAATACTCAGAAGTGTAATTGCTAGATCAAAAGGTATATCCATTTTTAAGTTTTTGAGACATCTCCAGACTGTTTTCCATAGTGGCTGTACAAATTTGCAATCCCACCAACAGTGTATGAGGGTTCTCTTTTCTCCATGTTCTCACCAACACTTGTTGTTCTATGATTTATTGATGATGGCCATTCTGACAGGTGTTAGGCAATATCTCTTTGTGGTTTTAATTTGCATTTCTCTGATGATTAGTGACCTTGAGAGAACCTTTTTATATGTCTATTGGCCATCTGTATTTACTCTTCAGAGAAATATTTGTTCAGATCTTCTGCCCATTTTTTAATAGGATTGTTTGTTTTTTTGTTGTTGAGTTTGAGCTATTTTGGATATTAACCTCTTGTCAGATATATCATAAGCGAATATCTTCTCCCATTCAGTCAGTTGTCTTTTCATTTTGGTGATGGTTTCTTTTGCTGAGCAAAGAGAATTTAACATTTTGATAAATGTTAATGGAGTTACTGAGAGTTAAACCACAAGAAATTTTACTCTGAAATATGAAAACATAACTCCGAAATATTTTTTAAGCCTAATTCTGATTTTAGTATGTTTTAACTTTTTATCTTTAGCTACCATATTTAGCTATAATATGTCATATTATATTATACTATATTATATCATGGGTTGATATTTGTAGCAGGTGTTTCCCAGCAGACAATATTCATTAAGTAATTATTTTTTGATCTCCTACTTTATGCTACCATACACCAGGTGCTACTAGGGATATAATGGTGGAGGGGGGAGTGCGGTAAAGAAACATGGTCTCTGCCTTTAAGAGAAAGCAGGTGGGAGGGATGGAAAAACATTCATCAAATAATAAGTAAATGTAAAAATACTCTGAGATTAAATACTGTGAAGAAAGGCTATAAATTGCCACAAGAACATATAATAGAGAAACATGTTCTGAGTTTGGGGAACATTGGTTAGGGAAGGTTTCCTTGAGAATATAGTTTTTGAGCATAGATATGAAAAGTGAGTAGAAAACAAATGAGGATAGGGGTTGCAAAGGAAGAATTGAGAGGGAGCATTCCAAGTAGAGGGAAGCAATATGTAAAAGGCTGTGTGGTGGGAAGAGATTACAGCATGTTCAAAGGTCTGAAAAGGGGCTAGTATATCAGCTAGAAATTCTTTCAGCTTTAAGTCTCAGAAAATATGATTAACAGTGGCTTAACAAGTTGAGGGTTTTTTTTTCCTCAAATAAATTCAAAGGTAAACAATTGCTCAAGATGTTGGTTTAGGGGCTTTGCCCTCAGTTCTCTGTACGTAACCATGATTACAATATGGCCACTGGCAACTCTAGGCATCAATTATCTGAGCAAGGCAGAAAGAATCAGGAAGGGGACCAGCAGCCCATTTATCTTCTCTTACGAGGAAAGCAGTTTTTCCAGAAATTCTCAATAACTACCATTTTAATATTACTCTCCAGAATTATGTCATAGATTCACCTGGCCTAAGGAGTTTAAATAATTTACAGCTTTTGTCTTAGAAACTCACAACATCTAGCCTAATCTGGTGGAATTTATCATGTATATAAACCTAGAATCAGACAATTTTTTCTGTAAATGGCCAGGTAGTGAATACTTTAAGCCTTGCAGACCACACACAATCTCGCCTGTTTTTCATATGTGTGTGACGTTTACAACCCTTTCAAAATGTAAAAATCATTTGAGGCTGTACAGAAACAGTTTACAAGCCGAATTTGGCTCAGAGGTGGTTTTTCAATGCCTGGCATAATTTGATAACCAGCTTTATTTGTCTTCAGGCCATAGCATAGTTATGACTTTGCAAAAGAAGCTTGCAAATTTATTTAAATAGAATCCCAGAGTATTATTTTTGGGTTATAAGATTCCTCCAAATCTTTGATAATATTTAGCCTATCAAGTGGAAAGTTTACCAGAATATCAGAAGAACATGTATTCTTAGTTTCTTATGTACTTAACCATAAGCCGATATAGGGAAAAAAAACTTATTTTTTTTTTTAAGTGAGGCAACACTTGGTTGACCTCACAGATTGCAAGGACCTTGTCAGCTTACAATCCCTTATTTTTTTATTTCTTTTTTATTTTTTACGCCTACAGCACCTGCCTGATCTTCCTAGGTGGTCTCCCAGGCAAAGAATAAACTTTATCTCTCTACTATATTGTTTTCCTTGTTAATGATGTAGTTTATTAAACAATATTAGTTTTTAGGCTTTTATGGTCTCTGATATTCCCTTTTATCTCTTATCCTGTTATCTACATACATCACATGGCAGGAAAAATGCATATTTTTAGTAATTGCCTGCTTATAGAGAGCTAATTCTGTGGTATAAAGCATGTAAAGCATACCATAGCTAGACTAATGCTTTAGAAAACTCCCAGGTAATAAGGACGATTAAAGTGATCAAAAATCTAAAGTTCTGCTTTCAGCATTGGTACCTAAGTAATTTGGTAAGGAGCAGTGAATGGTGTTTCAGAATAGAAAGTGACCATTCATATTTGACTGGTATAAACTCGCAATTAAGATGTAAAGCAAAGCAGCACAATAGCCAAAATATGGAAGCAATCTAAATACCCATCAACGGACAATTGGATAAAGAAGCTATGGTTCATACATTCATATATACAATGGAATATTACTTAGCCATTAAAAAAATGAAATCTGACCATTTGCAATGACATGGATGGACCTAGAGGTTATTATGCTGAGTGAAATAAGTCAGAGAAAGGTAAATATCGTATTGTTTCACTTATATGCAGAATCTAAAGAACAAAAAGAACAAACTAATGAAAAACAGACTCACAAATATAGAGGACAATCTGGTGACAGCCGGGGGATGGGGTTGGGCTGGGAGAAAGAGGTGAAGGATTAAAGCAGTACAAATTAGTAGTTAGTTGATGGATAGTCACGGAAATGGGGAGAACAGCATAGGTAATGCAGTTAGCATTAATGTAATGGCTAGGTGTAGAGCCAGAGGAGAGAGAGATCAGTTAGAGGGATTTTTTTATAGACTATGTGAATGTCTAACCAATGTACTGTATACTTTAAACTAACAATAAAGTTTTTAAAAATATACATAAAGCGAAGGTAAAATTGTTTAATCACATCTAGAGTCGTAAGTATTTAGAGTTATTTTAAATAATTTTTATTTATGGATAAAACTAACATAGCTGCCTTTAATTGGGTTTGGTTTAGTGTTTTTGATTTTGTTTTTTATATTTATAGGCAGAAGACTGAGAATCGTAAGGTCACCTAACACAACCACAATTGTATAACCATTATTATTTAATCAGTTTAGTGGCATACGCATGAATTTCTTTTTATTAATATACCAAGGGTAAATATTAATTTTAATTTATAAGTTTTAAGAAGCAGTGCATCCTAATATCTAGGAACATACCCTTTATAGATAGTCAAATCTAGATTTCAGTCCCAGTTCTATCATTTAAAAACTGGGTAACTTTGGGCTAGATAATAAATCTCTTTGAGCATCAGTTTTTTCTCAAGCCATGAGAGTGTTGGAATAATTATTGTAATGTAAGTAATGTGCCTAGTATAGTATCTGTCAACGAGAAAGTATTTGCTATCATCATCTTCATTACTAGTATTTTAAATATTTACAACAACTTATATTAATGCATTACATTTTTCATGGCTAAAAACACTTTTCTTTTTCAGGAAGCACAGCTGAGCCACTCTTAATGTCATCTTTTGAGGATACAAATGAAACAGGAAACATTCAAAGTAGATGCTTCAGGAAAAGACATAAAAGTGACAATGAACCTAATCTGCAGCAACAAATGTCCTGGGGAAACAGAAACCGCAATCTTAGTGGAGGAGTAATGATGGGACTTATGCTTAATAGAATTAACCAGGAAGCAAACCCTGGAGATATGGTTGAAAAATTAGGAGCTGATGCAAAAATTCTTTCACATGTTATTTCAAAAAGCACAAGACCAAATAGTCTTGCTATTGGAAAGCCATCTTTAAGATCAAAAAGAGACAGTCTAGAAAAGGAATCTAGTGATGATGATACACCTTTTGATGGTTCTAACTGTTTATCAGATAAAGTGGATTCTCCAGTCATTTTTGACTTTGAAGATTTAGACAATGAAACCTATGGGTCAAAAGTGGAATATGTTGCTACACAGAATCCCAAGAGGATTCAACGTATAAATAGCAGCTTTTCAGTAAAACCTTTTGAAAAAACTGATGTTGCAGCAGGATTTGATCCTCTCTCTCTTTTGGTTGCTGAAACTGCACAGCAGCAAAAAGAGGAGGAAGAAGAGGATGAAGAGGATAGCAAAAGCGTTTCAACACCATCTGCTAGGCGTGATTTAGCTGAAGAAATTGTGATGTATATGAATAATATGACCAGTCCTTTAACAAGTCGGACACCAAGCATTGATTTACAACGGGCATATGATGATAAATCAACCAGTAAGAAGAGTCCAACATTGGTCAAGGCATGTAGACGATCTAGCCTGCCTCCTAATTCTCCTAGGCCAGTGAGACTTATGAAATCTAAAAGTTATTCAAAAAGTATGGACAGACCAAGGGATAGACTCTGGTCTTCTCCAGCCTTCTCACCCACTTGCCCATTTAGGGAAGAATCTCAAGATGCAGTAACCCATTCATCACCTTCATTTAATTTAGATACACTACTAGTACCTAAACTAGATATTCTAAGGAACAGTATGTTCACTGCTGGAAAAGGTGTTGCAGAGAAAGCAAGCAAATGGTATTCAAGGTTCACCATGCATACCACATCATCTAAGGTAAGTTTTATTAGTATTTTCTACTTTTCCTTTTATCCTTCACCTTTAGAAGTCCCTTACTCATAAGGATGTCTGTTTTTACCTTTCTCCTTAAACACAGCTTTACAAAAAAGACTCTTGCCTAAAGTTTGTAAGTATCAGAATTTAAACTTGAAAAAAAACTTCCAGTGGAAATAAAATTCACAAATTAAGGTTTCTAGTTCAGTTTTGAAAGAAAGTGATTTGAAGCTGCAGTAAAAATTAGTGCTATATGAAAGTGCTTACTGAGCTTCATTATTCCCTTCAAAATGCAGGGGTTTTTTTCAGACACCATGTCCAGCATGCCTTCAGAAATTACCAGCCAGACATAGCATTCCTCTTCCTGGTTAGGATGGAGTAGCTTGTGATAGACCTACGTATTTCCTAAGAGCAAAAAGCTAGATGAAAATGAAAATATAGAAAGTAGCTATTTAAAGTCATCAGAGAACTGCCAAAGCTACTAGAAAGTAGAGGGGCGATTCTAGAATAGAAGCTGAAGTTCTATAGCTGCTTTTTTCCTGAAGCCATTTACTTATTTTGAGCACAGAGCAAGAGGTTTCAAATCCAGGCTTTGCCTTATCAGAGGACTGTGGAGCGGTAAGGGGCCCGGCAGAGCTTTCAGGATCTTGTAGAGCTAGAAAGACAAAATTGGAGACCTTGGAGTCCTCAAATACACAATTTTTTTTCCTTCAAGACATTTTGCAAATATTGATACTGCATGAAACAAGAGGCTAAAAAGATAGGTAGAAAGTCTCTGACAGACAAGAGTTCTCAGAAGTTTCATGGTGCTGGGAATATGGTAACTAGAGTTCATGAGTTGCTGGGCAAAGGGGTGGGGGTGGGGGTGAACACACTAGGCCCTTAGTTGAAAGTTCTGTAGAGCTGTGCCCTAGCAACACTGGCCAACTTGAGGTGACTGAGCCTGACCAAAACTGCAACCTAGGCTTCAGTCAGCTCAGTCTGTGATTAGATTAAAATAATCACACTTTATCTATAAGGAATGAATGTACCCTTTTTGGAGGAATAGAACATTACCTGGAGTCTTTACAGTTTTTTTATATACAATTTTTTATATCCCGTCATTCAATTAAAAATCATTATACCAAGAGATAGTACTTTAAAACTTTTAAAACTTTTTTTTTAAATGATATAAACAAGACCATTAGGTAATGCAAATATTTGAATTAGCAAGGGATTTTGAGATAATTATAATATGTTCAAGAAAATAGAGGGAATGATGAAAATATAGCTACAAAGATGGAAATTTTCACCGGATAATTGTCTGTTTTTAAACATCAAGTGTAAATTCTAGAACTGAAAAAGATACAAAATTAAGAATGCAATAGTTATATTGAATAGCAGACAAAACAGAAAAAGAAAAGCTAGTAAAGTAGAAAATATGCACACTGAAGCATACACAGGAAAAAATTGGAAAATTACAGAAAAGAATGTAAGATTTAGTGAAAATGCTTAACCATGTATGTAATTGAGTTCCAGAAGAAGTTGAGAGAATGGGATAGAATGAACATTTAAAAAGCTAATTGCCAAGAATCTTTCAAAAGAAGATGAATCAAAGATGTCAACTCACGTATTTAGAATATTTACTAATGTTAAGCAGAATAAATACAAAGAAAATCATACTTAGGTATCCAATGTTAAAATAGATGAAAATTAAATACAAAGAGAATCTTAAAAGGAGCCAGAGAAAGGAAATATATTGTCTTCAAAGGAGCAACAGTAAGAAACTGAAAGTTATCTTTTGAATAGAAACTATGACAACAGAATACACAGGAAAGACATCTTTAGAATTCTGAAAGAAAATGACTACCAACCTATTTTTTATACCCAGCAAAAATATTCTTTAAAAATTAAGGTGAGAGTTTTAGTACCACTGTAAACATAAGCCCATAAAGCCCATTTCTCCCACTGATTACACCTAAAAACTCCAGGCAAAATACAAAGAAAAACCATCTAGAGATTCTGAAAAATAAAAGCAGGCAGACCATGAGGAGTGACCTGTACAGAGATGAATTTCCCATTTCCTTTTCTCAAGAACAGGTCCCAGTCACGGTGTGGCTTGGCAATCCTGGCAGCTAAAACTTAAAAGAAAACTAATTATTTCGTGGAGAGAGGAGCCAGGGGAGGGGGCCTCTGTTAGCTAGAATGTTTGAGGAGAATCCAAGAGAAAGGGATTCTTTAATTCTGTGTGTGGCCCACATCTCAAAAATTGAAACACAAATTACAATCTGAAATAATTCAATATGACTACCTGTTAAAAGCATCAGCGTTCTCCAAGGGATTATAACAGCACCCAGACTATACAATATAACATTGTGTAAAATAAAATCCAAAATTTAGTTGATACATAAAGAACCAGGAAAATATGACCAGTTCTTAAGGGAAAAACAATCCTGAAATGTTTCTGGTGTTGAAATTATCAGACAGAAACTGTAAAGTAGACATTATAACTAGATTCCCTGAGGTAAAGAAAAACACATTGACATGAATGAAAAGAAAGGAATTCTCGACAAGAAATAGAAATTATTTTAAAAATGTATAACTAAAAAATGCCCTGAACCTCAGTGGATGGGTTCAGTAGTACAGTGGAGATGACAGATGATAGAGTCAGTGAGCTTAAAAATCAAGTAATAGAAACTATCCAGTTGGAAGAACAGAAGAGAAAAGATTTTTTATAAAAATGGACAGAACCTCAGAGACTTTTGGAATAGTATCAAAAGGTATAGCATAATTGGAGTTGCAAAAGAATTGGAGAAAAGAGATTGTAATAGAAAATGTATTCAAAAAAATAATGACTGAAACTTACCGAATTTGGTAAAAGATTTAGGTTTACAGATAAAAGAGACTCTAAACTATAGATAGACAGGATAAACTCAGAGAAAATCACACCTAAACATAAGCAAACTACTAAAAAACCAAAGATATCCATCTGCTAATAAGAAAATGACTGCTAGAAAAAGAAAAGAATGAAAAATATCTTAAAAGATGTTAAAGAAAAATGACACATTACCTACAGAATAAGGATTTGAATGACCATTTATTTTTCATTATAATCCATGGAGGAAAGAGTACAGTGGAACAACATCTTTAATGTGTATCTAAAGAAAAGACCTGTCAACAACCCAGAATTCTATATTCAGTGAAAATATTCTTCAGAGGTGAAGGTAAAATAAAAACATTTTCATATAAAGGAAAAGCATTCATGGCTGGTAGACCTGTAAGATGTGTTAAAGGAAGTTCTTCAGGCTGAAGAAAAATGATACTTAAAGAAACTTGTATCTTTGGAATGAAGGAAGAGCAAAATAGATGTTAAATAGCTGGTTAATATAAAAGACTACTTTTTTACTTCTTAAGTTCCCTAAAATACTCATAATTGTCTAAAACAAAAATTATAACATTATCTAATGGAATTTTTAATATACGTAGATGTTTTATAGTATTAAAGGGACTCTTCCTACTGACGTTTATTATAATTATTATATATGAAGTGATACAATACTAACTTTAAGTAAACTGTAAATGATTGGGTATGCATATTGCAATCCCTTGAGCACCCACTTAAAACATACAATGAGATGTAGCCAAAAAGCAAATAAAAATATTCAGATAATCTTAATAACTCAGTAACACATGACTAGAAAAAAAAGAAAGTTTTATCTGGGTAGTAGATTTACAAATATTAAAAAAATTTCCTTCATACAAGAATTTGTATCAACCAGATTTTCTTATGGATTATTGGTATAACCAGAAAAAAAATTAGTTTTGGTGTTCTCAAAGTTAAAACTAGTAATATATGTCTTTGAAACCTGGATTATTGTGGAAAAGATTAAAATGTAAACGTAAATGAAATTTTTAAAGGATAAAATTTAATTCTAATGGTATTATTCTGGGCTGAGGTTTTCATTGAGCAAAATTAATAATAAATGGAGATTTAAAGCCAGCACGGTTATCTTACTAACAGGTATTTACTTTGATTTAACTAAAAAATGCTATCTTAAAAATTGATCTCTAGCACAAGGTGGTCCAAATTAGCATGCCCTCGTAAAATTGGTTGTTTTTTAACTCTAGAAGTTGTAATTTTGATTAATTGACCATCTGAGTAATAAGGCATTTCTTCTACCTTAAAAGTAACTTTTTAAATAATAAACTTTAAATCTGAAGGAAAGTAAGCTTATAATTATGTCCTTAGGATCAAAGTTCTGATCGTACCAGTCTTTCTTCAGTGGGAGCCCAGGATTCTGAATCAACTTCTTTAACAGATGAAGATGTCTGCCCCGAGTTGGAAGGAGCTACTTCCTCCCAAGAGAGTGGCGCCACCACAGGGACTAAGGGAATTGATTTCAGCAGAACAAGCCTAGAAAGTTCAACTTCCTTAGAAGGTTTGTCCAAATGGTCTGCCATGCTTCATTTGATATGCGTTACCTTTACCTTTTTTATGTTTTAATTTTATAAAAGATTTGCATGGCACCAAAGTCAAAACAAAAGAGAACCTTCAAGGCACTTTCAGAGAAGTCTAGCTTCCATCCCTTCCCCCTTCATCTTGTTTTCTTCCTATCCCTAGAGGTAACCATTTTTATTATTTTTGGTTTATCTTTCCATTGTTGCTTTTTAAAAAATAAGTGTGTGTGTGTGTGTGTGTGTGTGTGTATTCTTATCACTTCCTTGTCTTCTTACTCAAAAGGTAACATACTATAAATATGTTCCCATTCCTTGCTTTTTCACTGAGTAATATATCCTAAAGATCATTATATATCATCACTTACCATTGTCCCTCATTCATTTTTACTGTTACATAGTTCATCATGTGTCAACGTATCATACTTTATTCTAACCACTTCTCTGTTGATAGACATTTAATTTCTAGACTTTGACTATTACAAATAATCTGTGATGCATATATGTCATATTATATTTTTGCCAGGGTACTTTGAAAGATACTTCAAAATTCTTCCTTGAAGTGATATTGCCACGTTCCCTTCCTCAGGCCTACACTATTTTGCATTCCCATTGGCAGTATATATGAGTACCTAATTCCTTACAGCCTTGTCAACGAAATACGTTGGCAAACTTGGATTTTTGTCATCTGATAGGTGAGGAATGTGTTTCAGTTTAGTTTTCATTTATACTTTTTTATAATTCGAGGATCTGAGTATATGTTTAAGGACTATTTGTATTTTTCTATGCACTGTCCTTTGCCTACATTTCATTTGTTGGTCTTTTTTTTTTTATGATTTTAAAAGCTCCTTTTATATTAGGGAATTAATCCTTTTTCTCTTATGTAAGTGGCAGATACTTTTTCCAAGTTTGTCAAATTTTGTGGCGGTTTTTGATTACACATAAGATTTTATTTTATATCATCAAATTTATCCGTCTTTTCCCTTCTTCCTTCTAGATTTTGAGTCATTTGGAAAGATTTCTTTTTCCCTAGGTTCACCAGTGTTTTCTCCCAATCTTTTCCTCATTTCCTTTGTAACATTTTCTGGGGTCAGCAAACTTTTTTGTAAAGGACTGTATTGTAAATATTTTAGGTTCTGTGGGCTACCATACATCTCTTTTTTTATCACATATTCTTTTTTGTCTTTTTTTTTTTTTATCGATGCATTAAAATGTAAAAACCATTCTTAGGTTATGGCTATACAAAAATAGATTTGACCCCAGATTTAGATATTCAGACCATTTGAGATTTATCCTGGTAAATGATGTGAGGAATGGATGAATATAATATTTTCTCATTTGTACCTTTGCTACTTTAAAAAGCTTTTATTTTGTAAATTCTCAAACATACACAAAAATAGAAGGACTAGTACAATGAACCCCCATGCACCCTTTACCCAACTCCAAGAATTACCAGCAGATGGCCAATCTTGTTTTATCTTTTCCTTTCTCCCCTCCTCTGCCATATTTTTCTCCTCCCCACTGGATTATTTTAATCTCAGACAACCTGTAATTTTATTTATAAGTTCTTCAGTATGTATTTCTAAAATATAAGGATTTTAATGTTATATATTTTTAACTTTTTATTATTTAATTAATAAATTTATTTTTAATCTTAAGTGTTATACATACAATATATACACTTTTATTTTGTAAATATATTTCACAAATTGAGGACACTGAATTAGCACTCAGATCAAGAAACAGAACATTAACAGAATCCAGACCTCCTCTAATGCCCAGATCTAGTCACAACTTCCTTTGTGGATAAACATTATCTTCTAACAGTGTATATGTTAGCATGGCCATTCTATAACATTTTATGGACCCATATAGTATGTGTCTTTTGTGATGCATTCATTTTTTTAAAACAATTGTAATACCACTGTATTTTCTTAAATTTCACAATATTTATTAAATGTTAAATATTTATTTAAATGTTCACAGTTATAAAGCTCTTTTTATAGGTGATTTGTTCAAATTGGAATACAAACAAGGTCCACTTGTTGCATTTGGTTGATATGTCTATTAACTCCCTTTTATCTTTATTCTCTCCCTTTTTCCCTCCCGGTACATATTCATGAAGAAATCAGGTGATTAGCTCCCTCCTCCTTTTTTTTTTAACATCCAAGAACAGTTTGTTGTGCTAAACAAATAAAACTTACTTCACAATATGATTCATATTTGTTAAAATTAATATTCTGTACTGATGATTAATTATATAGAAAAAGTGGGCTGCCCACATAAATGATTAAATTAGTGAAGGGAAATCGAAGGTATTAGAAAGCAACTTTGAACTAGTTTTAGCAAACTCTACAGAAGGTCATTGGGGACCCAACAAGGAAAGAACTGCACTTCGCACCAGCTCTAAGCATCTTAAAGAATGATGTGATGTTTCAGCTCTCTGTCTGCCACTCTGTTTCTCTGTATGGCAGGGCCAGGGACCATTGGTAACTGGAGCTATCTTGTGTCTCACTGTCATTGATTTGCTGAAGCAACCAGGTCATTAGCCTATACTCTCTGTTTCTTGTGAACTGGTAATTTATACCATTACTTTTTTTGAAAAGACCTTTATAAAAATACCAGTGTTCATTTATAAAAGTTAATAACTACCAGGAAAAAATGTATAGAGAAAGTACAGATTACTTTTAGCTTTACTAACAAGATATAGCCACTGTCAACAATTGATTTGACCCTAGAGCTCTCCTTTTTTGTTGTCATTTCAATACCTACTAATATCCCATTGCTCTTGAGAGTATACTTGGAAACTGTATTGTTTAAGAACAACGTGGTACCAGATCCTAAAAGATTCTTATAAGGCAAAGAATTGCCAGTAAATATTTTCATGATTTGAAATGAGAGTAGCTATTTTATACTTCTTAGACCTTAGAACTAAACACCTTCTTATATTTTAAGTGTGGAAAAATAGAAACAGCAAAATAGTAATGACAACTGGAGTGCCTTCTAGCCTGTACACACAAAGTGCTTAATAAGTGAATGGTGAATGAACACACCTCGCACATGGAAATCGGTAGAATTAGAATGTTTCCTTAGATTTGTACTCAAAACAAAATGCATGCATTGAAAAACATTTTTCATTGTTTTTTAATTACCTATAATATTTTGAATAGAATGGCTCGACATTTTATCAGAATTTATGAAAATATAAGATTCTCGTATTCTTTCTCGCTAATATTAATGGGTTTCTTTGCTCTTTGTGTTTTAATAATGAATAGGATCACTGTCAAAGTTTGCCCTACCTGGGAAATCAGAAGTGGCATCTTCCTGCAACACGAGTAATACAAATATCTTCCAGAACTATGCAATGGAGGTACAATTTTAATCAAAAGAGCATCTTTATGTACTACCTTATAAAATGTACATATATTCAGTATTTGTGGTCTCAGAGTAATACAAAGTTAAATACATACCATCTCAAAATTTCAGAATGTATATTACACCTGAATAAACTTAAAATATCGAGTATTTCAGATTAGTGAAGTCATACTACTTTGTTTAGAAAAGTTCCACACTTCCTTTGAGATTTCTCAACATAAAAATGCTTTTTCATTTTCAACAACCAATCTTTTTTATTCAAGCACACCTTTTTTGATGAAAGTACAGGGAGCAGTTTTGGCATTTGTGTCAGCTTTTACCATATGTTTCTCATTCTTTGTATCAATTTGATGTAGATATTTGCTGGATATGCTGCCATATCTCATTGCCTTACAATGAAAAAGTTATACCTTTACACTTTTAAATTTTTTCCTAATTTTTGTGTAAAAATTGCTTCCAAATGCATTTGTACCCACAATTGTTATTGCTATTTCAAGCTACTTTGCCTAAATTTGGAAAATAAATTTGCATGAGGCTGGAAAATAAATGATAAATACTGATGTTGCAGTTTACAAAGTTTCTGATAACTTCAGGAATTTTAATATTTTGTTAATGTAATGACAACATTTATATTTATCTACAGCAACAGTTCTTAAACTGTAGTGACAGACCAAGGATTTTTTGTTATTTTTAATTCCAGAGCTGTTGTGGCTGATACTCTTGTAAAATAAATTGATCATGCACTTAGATATTGCAGCAATGACTAATTACTTTAAAGGTTTCTAAGTCTTTTTCTCAGTTTCTTTATCACAAACCAGTAAGAATTTCTGGACCAGCACTTGTCTGGTGATCACACTTTGAGTAGCACAAGTCTGTAATATATAATTACAAATACCTATTTTGGGTATTAACAAATTAATGCTTGGGTTTACTTTTCCATTAATAAAACCATGGCAGGTTTATAGTAATTATAATGGTAAAGATGCTCATTTAAGTGAAAGTTTCCTTTTCAGGCAGATAAAACTTTTGGAATAGATTTAGCTGAAATAAAGATGAGTATATTATATAGTAAACTGAAGGTAATCTATTTTTCATTTATAACTTCTGAATCCTTCCAAGTTTTAGTTTTTTAATACATTTTTGAATCAAAATGGATTTAGGTCATAATATGCACTAACCTACTTATACATTGTCATTTCTTCCACAGGTTCTCATCTCAAGTTGCTCTCGGTGTAAAACTTGTGACTGCCTTGTCCATGATGAGGAAATCATGGCTGGCTGGACAGCAGATGATTCAAATCTCAATACTACATGCCCATTTTGTGGCAATCTTTTCTTGCCTTTCCTGAATATCGAAATAAGAGATTTAAGACGACCTGGAAGGTAATGATTCATGCTTTTTTTCCCCCTTCATGTTTAGGGATTATGTTTCCTAGAATATCTCTTTTTCTCAGAAATCTCCTTTGATTCACATTACAGATACTTTTTGAAGTCAAGCCCATCAACAGAAAATATGCATTTTCCATCCTCCTTTTCAAGTCAGACAAGGCAGTCTTGCATCTCAACATCAGCCTCTGGTCTTGATACATCTGTTATCTCTGTTCAAGGGAATTTTGATTTAAATAGGTAATTATTATGTGGAACTATATTTTAGCAGTTTCTGATAAATGACAAAAATTAGATGACAATTTTAAGGTTTAAATTTCTATGATTCATAATCTTAAATTGTTCTAATTAAAACAGTATTAAAATTCTCTAATAACCTAAATGTTTAGACAGTTATAGTTTATACTTTATGAATCCCCAGATTTTAAGCTGTGTAATTCTTTTATGATACTGTTTCCTAGTATTTTAAAAGTAAAAACTCTATAGAACACTTGACATTTATAATGAACACCTTTCTCATATCTCTCTCTCTTCAGGAATTAAGTCAGTACTACTATTTTGAAATATTTAATTGTCTAGGAATATTTAATAATCTGAGAAAACAATTGGAGCTGATAAAGGAACTATAAAATTAAATTAAGACCTATATAAGTAAATCTATGCTTAAAACAAAAGCAGAAATCAACTTCATTTTGGAGAAGTGCCAAATACACCATAGGTAGCTGGGCAGATGAAGCCATATTGGTAACTGCATGTGCAAAACAAAATACCTGCATATTACTGAGAGGCTAATGTGACCTGTTTAACCCTAAATGCTTAGGCAGCAAAACTGCAAATCTGTGTCGTGCACTCTTTCACATTAGGTGAGAATCTCCCTTCCCACTACTCGAAGAAATAGATGCCTGCCTGTTTCTCTGCTTTGTATCTTCTAGGTCTACTGTGGTTCCTGCTGTATAAAAATTGTCCACTGAATGTTTTGAATAATTGAATGAGTCTTGAATATTTAAAGTTCAGTGGATAAGAAGTAAATTTAACATAAGTAGACTACTTAAAAATATATACTGTTTCCCAGCTGACACCTGAATTCTTTTCATTTACTTTGCTATGTCCAGATCTGATGCTAAGGAAAAGAACAGGGTCTTTCTAGATGAAATAAAGTAAATCTAGATAATGGTATGCTTTTTTCTTTTTTCAATGGCCAAGCAAATCTAAACTGCTGGAAAATACATGTGCCCGAAGTATTCAGATCCCTGCCGATAGATCAAAAACAGCTATGTCAAAATGTCCAATATTTCCAATGGTCAGGAGTGTCAGTACTTATGGTCCCTTGGATAAAGAAGACACTGGAGGGCAGAAGCTCATTCCTACAGGCAGCCTGCCAACTACTTTACAAGGAACTACAGTATGTATTTTGGTATCTTTAAAAATTCAGACATTTTGATGTTTACATGTGATTTTGTTCCCTTTGTCTTAAACAGCCTTATTAGCTTCGATATTATTATTGTCAAAAAGAGTCTCTTGTCCCATGATACAGTTATACTACATTTCTATTTATATGGAAATCATTGATAGGAATTTTTTAAATGACTTAGTCTCATCAATCTTGTATTTGCCATTTATGGTTTTTATTTATTCAACAGGATTCTTTAGGATTAGAATGGCACCTTCCAAGTCCAGATCCTATTACTGTTCCATATCTTAGTCCTTTAGTGGTATGGAAGGAACTTGAAAGCTTATTGGAAAATGAAGGTGATCATGCAATAACAGTGGCAGAGTTTGTGGACCATCATCCAATTGTTTTTTGGAACCTGGTGTGGTATTTTAGACGTCTTGACTTACCCAGTAACTTACCTGGATTGATTCTTTCTTCTGAGCATTGTAACAAGTATTCAAAGGTATGAGAGTAAAAATTATCTAAAAGATAATGCTACTGTCACCATCGTAATGTTTGCGTAATCCTAATGACAAAATTAATTTTTATGCTATTTTTAATAACCGTCTGAATCATTTGATCAATTAAATTGTTTTAGTTGTGTTTACAAATATTTCTTCTTATAGTCTAGGGGTAAGACAGTCATGTTTTTTAGCCTTCTTATAAAATTTACTCAAAATGGGCTTCATTTTTCTGATAGCCTCAAGAATAAACAGTAAATGACTCTTATGAGAAGTTTGTGAGTTGGCCCCATTCATATTTTATACTCTCTTCAAAAACAAACCTAATACTTCTTTAAGATGTCCAATTCATATTGCAGTAATATGGTACCATTCTCTTCATTCCTTTACTCTGAATTTTTACTTAATATTTAGGTCATTAGTTTGTTATATGTTCACTTGTGTTTTTGATATGTTGTTTTTACTTTTTTACTTATATGCTATCACCACCATTAAATTGTGAAGTCTTTAAGTTCAGGAACATTGTCTTCTTTCTTGTACTTCATATCTATGATTGTGTACATGCTTTGGATTTTCAGTAGATGATGAATAAGTGACCAAAGGCTAACTTAGAGTTATCTGAGCTAGGGTTTTGGACTGATGTAGAATGGAGCTTCTAGATTCATCTTTTTTTGGATTCATTTAATCTGGTTGAGATTGGCCCTTCATGCTACCCTTTCTCACTGATCTCAGTATTTTGTAAAATGTGCTACTTTAGAGCGAAAATAACTTTACTTTAGAGATCATTAGATTCTCAATGCAGCTGATCATCCTTTAGTCAATATAAAATGCATACAAACCATTTTGTTCTCTTTTTTCCCTTGCATACATACATTCTAAAAAATATAAGGATCTTTCTAAAATATTTATAAAACATGATTCTGTAAGGATCATTGATGAATGTTTGTTCTTCAACACAGATTCCTCGCCACTGTATGTCTGAAGATAGTAAATATGTTTTAATACAAATGTTATGGGACAATATGAAATTACATCAAGATCCGGGACAGCCCCTGTACATCCTCTGGAATGCCCATAGTAAGTGCTATCATAGAATTCTGACTCTGTTCATATGAAAGTAATCTCTACTTTAAATAACCTAATGTATAACTGACTTTTATTTTACCATACTACTTTTTGTCTTACAGGTCAAAATCGTACTCTTTTGTTTGAGAGTGAGTGTTAAGTTTGATGTTTCTAGTGCTATCTTCTGTGGAGCTCAAGGGTGTTTTGTTTTGTTTTGTTTTGTTTTGTTTTGTTTTGTTTGAGTAATGCTGTATATATGTGGTGGAGGGGTTATGCTTTATAGAGTTCTGCTTTTAGCACATTGCTTGTCTCAGTTTCTTCTTTTTACACATTTTTTGATTTGTTTCCATCCCAGGCTGCTGATGTAGAACTTCCTCCAGGGGCTGTATTAAGGAAAACAGTGTTTTTAATTTTTGTCTTTGAGGCCACAAAAAGCCTTAGGCCTATTTTTATCATAATTTGTCTTATTTTTTTCCTTTTATTCTTTCTTCATTTTTAGATTTTTTATTCCTTTATCTGTTGCCCTTAATTTATTTTTAGTGCTCTGTAACTTCTGTGATAGTTATCATTTGCTGCTTAATTACATTATTCTTTCTATAAAGAACATTTTCCTTCATCTGTTCTTTTGGTTTTTTACAGCCCAAAAGTATCCAATGGTCCATTTATTACAAAAAGGTGACAGTTCATTTAACCAGGAACTATTGAAAAACATGGTAAAAAGCATTAAAATGAATGATGTTTATGGACCAATGAGTCAGATTTTAGAGACACTGAATAAATGTCCTCATTTTAAAAGACAGAGGTAAGTCATACATCTTAATATATTGTTCCTCTAAACATATTTATATTGTTCGCTTAGTAATTTTTTAGAATTATCTCATGCTTATATTAGCATAAATGTTTTTATAGAGAATATATAGACTATATGCATAGTAATGTCTTCTCCATTCCTTTCCTCCCCTAGGAGTTTATATAGAGAAATACTATTTCTCTCACTTGTGGCACTGGGAAGAGAAAACATTGATATAGGTAATTCAGCATAATATATAACATGTAATATTTATATGTCATGGTATATTTTTCAAAGTGTCTATATCAGTAGTCTATTATTTTAATATTAAATTATATTACTATACTAGAAGAATTGATTATTTTTTATATAACGTAAGAGATACTTTGATGTCTTGGTAATATTAGTATTAATAATGATAAATAATAAAACTAACAATAGAATTTCCATGTGACCCAGCAGTTCCACTTCTGGATATTATACCTCAAAGAATTGAAAGCAGAGTCTCTAAGAGATATTTGTACATCCATGTTCATAGCAGCATTATTCATAATAGCTGAAATGTGAAGGTGTCCATCGAAGTATGAGTAAATAAACAAAATGTGGTATATACATACAATGGACTATTATTCAGCTTAAAAAGGAAGGGAATTCTGACGTATGCTATGACATGAAATAAAACTTCGAGGACATTATGTTAAGTGAAATAAGCCAGTCACAAAAAGACAAATGCTGTATGGTTCCACTTATGAGGTACTTAAGTAGTCAAAATCATAGAGACAAAAGTAGAATAATAGTTGCCAGGAGCTGGAGGAGGGGAGAATAGGGAATTATTGTTCAATGGTTATAGAGTTTCAGTTTATAAGATGAAAAGAGTTATAGAGATGGATGGTTGTAATGGTTGCACAACATTAAGAATGTATATAATAACCACTGAACTTTAGAGTTAAAAATGGTTAGGGTGGTAAATCTTATATGTATTTCCCCACAATTTTAAAATTTGAGGAAAAAATCATTTTAAAAAGTTGGTATCTTAAAGCTTTAAATTTCACTGGTCTGTGTAATCCAGCTCTAAAATGCTATGGACTCTAAAGTCTCCATTCCAGCTCTGAAATTCTGTGATCCTTTAGTTGTTGGAAATAAGCCAGAAATTCCTTCTTGGCCTTTAATTTTGCCATTCTGTAGTATCACAAAACTTGATTGTTGTTAACATCAAATATAAATTTCTTTATGCTTTCATTTCTTTATGAATTTTTGCAGATGTATTTGATAAAGAATACAAGATGGCATATGATCGTCTCACACCTAATCAAGTCAAGAGTACACACAACTGTGATAGACCACCAAGTACAGGGGTGATAGAATGTCGAAAAACCTTTGGAGAACCTTATCTTTAAGATGTGTGTATATACTTCTAACATGTATTGTATAGTCAGTGTATAAAATAACACTTTTAGACTCTAAACTTTTTTCTTCAATTTTTAAAAATGCATTTGTAAATGACTCAGAATGTTCATATAGCTTATGTACAGAATGTTTTAAGAAGAAAATGATTACAAGTGAGAGAGAGCCACTTTGTTTCCCATTTCCTTTTTTTTTTTCCCTTCCCCTCTAACAATCAATTATTTTCATGATGAGAAAATCCCGAAACAAAATTAGTTCCCATAAAATGGAAAACCAATTATGGTTTCTCTTGGAGGTGACAGATTGAAATATCATGTATGGAACTTAAAGAAATGTAAAATCGGAGTATCTCTTGTTTTCATAGACTGTTCAAACCATGAAGTTGTATTATACATATTTTAAATTGTTTATAGTAAGTTGATATTTTTTTAATTTTTAAACTTAATATAGCAAACTTAAAATGAACTTAAACTTATGAAGCAAGCAATTAACTGCTTATTTTCCTTGTCTGCTATTTGAAGTAATTAGTACAGCTGCAGATCTCTATAGCTATCTATATATATATATTTTATTACTTGGGAGAATGATTTTAAAATGTCAGTGCTAGTGTCATTGTCGTCCTAGGATTGCATGTTAGGACTCCTAAGCCTGACTTCAGTGTGCACTGCCCAGACTGACTCACTGAGCCTGTGGAAGGAGAGCCAGAGAGGTTCTGAGTCTACTTCTGCAAAATCAGGTTCAATGTACCATTATTCCAAAATTTCCCTATTGCTAATAGGCATATGGGGAAAGTAGCTTACAAAACCAAATATCAACGTATATTTTAATATTGTACATAATGTACATTTATGTTGGAAAATATGTCAGACAATTCCAAATTTTACCTTTAATATTTGAAATGTTAGGTATGATGCATATCGTACTATATTTATCTGGAACATGACTTACTGGAATATTCTGTTACCGAATATATATATATATATATATATATATACACACACACACACACACACACACACATATATATATTCAATTTTTTTTTTCAAAAGTTGGAGTAATAACTCGCTAAAAGTACAACCAGATAGAATTTCCCATATTGAGGAACTTGGCTGTTTCAATAAGCCTTCAGAATCTGAGGTTTATAGAATCTAAAATCCAGAAATATCCAGAAATCAGACAATAAACTAAACGTTTAAGCACCATGGGTAGACTGTAAAATAGACTCTAAAAAATATTTTTAGTCTCATCCTTTCTGATATCACTTTCTTCAGGTAATTTCTGACCAAAAGTATCCTTTGGCTATTAGAATTATTTATAGATTTTCACTGTGTGTGTGTGTGTGTATGTGTGTGTGTGTTTGCATTTGCACACATTGTCATTAAGGAAGGAATTATCTAGACAATTTCAAAGAAGTTAAAAATGGATAGTACACAATTTGGTGTGTAAAGTTACTAGAGTCCAGGACACTTGGATTAGAGATATGAAATCCTGATCGTTAGAATCAGTTAAGCTGCAGGAAAACCACCTTTGAGTCATACTACCTAAAATATACCAAGCTGAAATATTTCACAGCTTTCTACTCTGGGAAATAATGGGGAGAGTTTAAAACTGTAAAATTTTAGTTCATTTAGTTTGGAGCTGAAATTGCTTGCTTGAAAAATCTGGCGCTATATATATTCCTCACCTTTGTAAATACCACTACAATTTTGCCTTTCTTTAGTATTCAAATCCAAGCTTCACACTCTGAGTTTCATGTTTTCATGAAAATACTCAAGTGAGAGAAACAGTTGAGTGAGGCTTTTGACATTGGCCACAAACATCCCCAGGATTTTGGGGTTCTTTTCTGTTTGTTGTTGTTCTTTGGTCTTTCCCCCTTATAAGAACAGGTTTTGCTGTTGTTTACGTTTCCTTTAACACAATATGTAAGAATTACGGTTTGTTGATTTCAAAAAAAATGAGATAAAGCCCATTCTTTATGGTTCAAAGCCCATTCTTTATGGTCATTTGGAAAAGTGAATATAATTTGTGTCTCCTCCAACCCCACCCCCCACTCCCACAGTTTTGTTTCTGCTTTTGGTTGGGTTTTGTTTCCGCTACTTTTAAATCCCTAGAGGATATTATTTGCACAAATTTAGTCTTTAAAAAAAAAAAACCTAAAACATGAGGTAGAAAGTGGTAAACCCGGCTCAAAAGAAAATTATAGATCACCCTTTAAAATAACTCTGTACGAAGTTTTCTTCAATTTTCTGTTGACCATACATTTTGGAGAATCATGGCCAGCAATGTTGGAGAGAAATACCCTTTGCTACATTATCTGCCTCTTATTTTCTTACTCTTAGTTTTGTTAATATGTTGAATAGTTGAAAATAAATCATGCTGTGTCCTGATATAACTTTTATACTACTTCCTTTCATTGTGTTTTGAATGTCACATATTTGTATTTAATGTAATTTTTTTATATTCAACTTTTTCATCCTATTGTCAGATAGAAAATTATGCAGCCTGTTCATAAGTGGAGTTTTGTCTTTTTTCCCTGATTGTTTGGGGGTTTTTTGTTTGTTTGTCTTTGTTTTAAAACCCTAAAACCACCAGCTTATTTTATTTTCCGGTTTTCTTACATGCCTTCCCATTTTTGTGTGTAGAGAAATGGCCCATGAAAATGTTGGTTCAGCATTTAAGTGATAAATACGTTTTACTTTATGCTGGTAATTACTATGATACTTCAGTGCAACTAGCAGGTTTTACCTGCTCATCACAGTGAAGAGCCTGAAGAGCAGAAACAGTCCCTTTGGTTATGTGGGCATCTTTAGGCCAGGGTGTCCTGCCGGCTCTAGTGACCCCTCAAAGACTGACAGCTTGATCATGAGCCATCTCTTTGGACCTTTCATAGAAACCAGTCCCATTTGCAATGGCATCTTCCCACAAAAAAGGGGTCAGAACCAAGGATATTCTTTGACACATAAGGTCAACCAGTCTTTCATATGTATCTACCAGGCTGTGCCCTAAATAGTAAATTCCAATTCTGTCTGCCTTTGGTACTCAGTCTTTAAATAAATGATAATTATGATATAGACAGTGTTATAAAAGGCCAAACCAATAATTTGATAAAAACATTTTCAGAACTATTGATGGGAGTGCAATTTAATGTTCACAATATATAGTAATCATTTAAACATATACCAATTTTCATAAGTTTGGAATGCAGCCTTTTTTCTGGTACTATATAGAATCTTAACCCATTAAATTAGGAAGAGTTTCACATTTTTAGAAATTTGGCCCAAACTTACTACCAGGGCCATCAAGAAAATGCAAACTCATGGGTGATGAAGAAGTCATCATCTGTGAAGCCACTGTCTTCCAATTCAGAGACCCATATGGGACAGTTCAGAATTTCTAGGCTGAATGGATGACCTAGAATTTGTCCTATATAACTATACAGATCATTTTGCCTATCAAATGAGAGGACCATCTCACCATTATATTGACATTTTAAGATAGTACTTTACTTCTAAAACATTTTAATAAATGTTTAATATAGATTTGTAAATGTATGACAAATTTTAATTTTCAAGCATACCAAATTAACTTTCAGAAGTTATGTAAGTTTCCTATCTCCTTGAAATCTCTTTATTCTCCTTCCTCTTGAATCCCTACTTTTCCATCAAGACCCAGCTTTCATTTTCTGTACTTGACCTTTTCTGTAAAGTGATCAGAACTTCCTTTCTAGGCAAAGAGAAATGCCAGAAATTCAGCAAACTGATTAGGAAAAGTTGTTGGATCATTAGTTCATTTTAATTGTGAAGTGGCTCTTCAGTGCTTTATCATTACGGAACGTTTCACCATCAGTCATTCCCCACTCAGTCATTCTGGGGGAGTGTCAGATCCCAGGCTGTCAGTGAGGATGTGACTTCCCCAAGGTTAGCTGGAATTGGCTGCAGATACCAGATTGGCACCCAGAGTGTTGACATTGGGATCTCTCTTCCACAGGTATTACTCTCTCCTCCTGTTCTTAAGTCATGGCAGATAGAGTCTGGGCAGTGCAGCAGCGTCAGGAAAGAGGATATCTAATTTAAGAATATAGAATTTCAATGTGATTCCATATTCTTAATCAATCTTCTTTTGAGCATTCTAACCAAATGACCTAAAGATAGAGATGAGCTCATCTATGTTTATAAAATAAAATACAATTGGGACTCACAATTTATTGAAATTTAATAAAAATTATTTCCAAAGAATGTGAATCCTGGGGCAGTGAGGCCATTAAATTAACCAACCCATCTCAAGAGGTGGATTATGGACTAAAGTACTTTGAACACAGCCCTTCAATGCCAAAATGTTTAATTTTTTCATATCACATCTGTCCTGCTATCTTCTGGTCTTTGGTGAATACCCTCTCATGTTCGTAAATGAAGCCATATCTACTATTATAATAGTTACCTTTAGCTCCCTTTGCTCTGAAACTAGGGACATGGAACTGTTTCATTTCTGATGTGTCCCTTGATGCTAGTAAAAGCAGCAAGCAGTGGTATTTAATATACAGCACTTCAAATTCCATATGAAATGTTTAAATAATCACACAATTTTTTAAAACACAAGTGTCCTTTACACTAGCTACTTTGGAAGTAGTAATACATTTTTCTCATCATGTTGCCATCATGCTAATAAGCATTTTTGGAATTTCTCCTTTGTAATTGCTTTAACATCCACATGTAAGCCGCATAAGAAATCAATCTTTTTGCTTTATAATCCTGTCTAGGTTAACATACAAAAATAGTATTGCCCCACTGGATCTCTTACTTTATAAATCTGATTTGGCTCTACTGACTTTGGTCTCTCTTTAAAATTACTTCCCTTCTCAACAGGAGCAGCTGTCACTGTTGGGTGAGAATATGCTGCAGGGGGAGAGGCAGTACAGCTGAATTAAAATGTCATTTCACTCAAGGTGACCATTTGATGGAGACAATACTAACTTGGATTTTCTAATAAGTACATATTTTTAAATAGCCCCTAGTTTTCCTTCCCTAATATCTATGCCTTCCAAATTCAAGGGCAAATTACAATTTTTATTTCTTGGGCTACTTATTTTAATTTCATTTTTCAGAAATGCAACAAGAGCTATTATCCTCTTAAGGTGTAAAATATTAGTACACATTTTACTAATGATAATGGATTCCGGTTATACTTCATTTTTTCCTATACCCTTAGTTCCTTAAATTCACCAATAGCTGAACCGGTAATGATTACAAACCTTCTAGAACAGAAAAAGAGAAGACAGCAAATTGGAGTATGTGCTTGGGGCAGGGGCCAGGAGGGTCAGATACAGACCACATCTGCATCCTGTGGATCGGCAGCCCTTGAATGAGCAGGGAACTGTGAGCATGGGAGCTTGTGTAATTGCTACTGTGCCTGTCTCAACCCTCACCCCCAATTATATTCATGCAGAAAACCTCTGAATCTAGGAGTCCTTCTACTCGTCTCCATGTGATAGGTGACCTGCATCAGTCAAGGGATAGGAACTCCACACCTTCAGAGGTGAGAATCTTAATCCACAATGAGCTCGTATGTGTTTCCAACAATAAATTTCACTCCTGTATCACATTTGCATCCAGCTCTCAGCCTCTCAGTTCACTCTCCTGGATCATGTTCATCTTTCATTACTGTAATAAGAGGTACGGTAACTTCTGGCATGGTTTTCTGATCCATGTCAATTTTGAACAACAGTGACTCAGACAGATACAGGACAGGATATGATTCGATCTTCTAACATCACACTGATTATTAGGAAGACAAAGTAAAGGAGGAACATTGTGAAGCCCAGGATCTTGTTCATTCTCCATTTGCATGATGCAATTGAAGAGATCACAAACAGGAGCATGAGAAAAAGCAAAACGATTGCACAAAACAAGCCATTGCTGCTGACTGGAACAGGCTGTAGTCCATTGATAAGAGAGAACAGGAACCAAGGAACAGGCAGACTGCAAGATTGAAGAAACAACGTGAATATTCTTCATGTTTCTAATCATCCCATATACTTAAACAGTATTTTACAATTTACAAAGCACTTTTCCACAAACAAAAAAAATCTGTGAAATAGGGCAGAAAGTATTAGCGCCATTTCACAGATGAGGATACTAAGGTTCAAGGAAATTAAATTACTTCCCTTGGACTCATAACAAAGAGAGTCTAGTTTAAAACTGAAGTTTTCTGGATCTGAGTGTTTTTTCTTCATAGTTTATACTTCATGACTTCCGTGTGATTAACCCAGATCAGTTGATGTGTGACTATAATCTCTAAATTTTTATAAGGCCTACCTCAGCATAACATTTCTTTACCTTCTTTAATGGCCAAGGTTCTATGCTCTTTTACCTACGCAACCCATACATATACATAAATCCAAATTAACAAAACCAAAGCTGCCACCCTAGTCCAGGACATGACTGGGAAATGAAACTATCTCAGATGCTCTGCTCTGACAAGGCTGGGAGGAGGGGTAAGAGGCCAGGTACAGGAGGACACAGCATTTGCTTGTTTATACAAAATGCTTTTCCAGCTGGCAGGAACCCAAAGGCAAAGGAGCAGAAACATCAGGAAGTGAGATTGAGTCATTGTTCCTTCCAACCCCACCTCCACCTTGGAGGTCAGTGTGCGGAGCATTTGACTGTATTTGGCAATGGAAGTTAATGGATTTCATTTTTCAATTCATCTATAAATTAGTTACATTTCAGGCAGCATTTTTGTTCTGTTATACCTTCTGGCTGTGATGAATGAAGGGAGGATACTTTTGTTGCCTTGTAGAAATTAATAATATAAATAAAGGCTCTTTTATTCCATGTATAACGAATGAAACAAAACCAGAAAACAGAGCCAAGGCAAGGTTTTCCAGTCTTACTTAATATGCCTTAGAAAACAATTTTGCCACTCACCCCACAGTGATATCGAATATGTTACTGCCCACAGAGCTTGACACGGCCATGTCTCCCAGGCCTTTCCGAGCAACAATCACACTGGTGATGAGGTCCGGAATTGATGTGCCTGCTGCTAGGATGGTCAAGCCCATAATCTCTTCAGAAATCCCTATTGTTTCACCAACCTGGTAAACAGTAACAGTAATAAGAAACCATGGCAAGAGCAGGTGGAAAATCAGAGGCTCTTCAATGCACCAACCATATACTACTTTGTGCAAACCCAACACTGCCCATGGAGCCCAGCACACTCCCTTGGCCTGAATGAGGTAGGGTGACAGCAGAACTGACAGCTGGGGAGAGGGGCCATAGAGAGAACAGGGCCCCTGCTCAAGGTTTCAGGGAGCAATGGTGCTTGTCTAACAGACTACAAGTCCATCAATGATACTACCTCTCACTGTTATTCCAACTATGGCACCTCTGCTTCTAAAAGAACTACCCCTCCAAGATCTTTTCATGTCAGATTTCCATTTCTAGAACCACAGACACCTGCTATGTGCCAGGAATTAAAAGGCTGGAAATAGTCATATGAGCAATACAACACTGACCCTACTGTTGGCCTAGTGAAGGAGAAAAGCTTATAAACAATGATTACAGCTCTGTGCTAAGTGCAATATTCCAGGTAGAACAGAAAAGCCATAGACACTCGGAGGAAGACTGATAAGGGACAGAGAGGAGGCAAAACCGAGCTTGCTCTCATGAGTGTGTGTGGTTCGCCAGGTGGAGAGGAGTGGGAGATGGATGACAGAGAAAGCAGGAAATAAGGCTAATAAGAAATGGTCAGCTGGAAGCACGCTGTGAAAGGCCTTCTGCATCATGCTACAGGTGAATGTAAGAAAAGCCACACGTGAAAAATACTACATTCACTGGAATAAAAAGTCTGCCTTTGTAAATGATCTAGAAACTACAAATTCGCCTGATCCTCACCATTCCCTACCTTGAAGGAAAAAAGTGTACTTGGGACTTGCTGATGCAGAGTTTTAGTTCCTACTGTTCACTTACCTGGTGAGCCCACCACACCATGAGGTATGAGAACATGGCTATCCATATGATGGATCCCAGGAAGGTGATAACAAAAAACTTCCTAGACTCCTGTTTGAAAATTCGAAAAGAAAGAAATGAGTTGCAGAGGCTAAAGGCCTTTGGCCCTTCAGAGAGGGGCCCAGAATCAGTGATTAGACCTGCCAGAGGAATGAGGGAGAGGATCTGGAGATGTTTGAGCTGAAATCTTTGTTTCTAATGAGGACCTTGAGATGGCTGGGAAAGGATGAGGTTGGTGGTGAATAGGGGAGTCCAGCCAGTGGGGTATTCAGCAGTCACCAAACTGAAGAGAGCTATTCGCTTGCCCTAGAACCAGACCAATCTAGGTAATTGGTTTGGTTCCTGCAACCTCTGCCTGCCCTGCCCCTCTCCAGCCTTCTGGTTGAGTATGTTAGTCAGATCCTTCCCTATAAATAAGAGTGCTGGGCAGAAATAGCACTTATTACTCTGAGTTTTGACAATATCCCTGTGAAATGTGGAGGTGGTATAGTGGCATCGCTCTCATAATAAAACCAAGATACTGAGATACTAGTCAAGGAAGGACTAGCTCACATTGCTTATAGTAGTAGAAATCAGCAAATTCTAGAGCCTCCCAAGCCCGTCGGCATGTGCCCCTAGGTGCATGGTCCCCTCTGAAACTGCAAATTCCATCCCAGCACTTCTCTGCAGTTGAGCCCTGCCACACTGGTTGACCCTGTCCTCTACCTCCTCTTTGGCGAGAGTGCCTAGAGACCCCACAGCCTCCCTGGGGACAGATAGCCTGGGGTATAGCTGGGCACTCACCAGCCTCCGGACATCGGGCACCGTCAGCCACAGCGGGAACACGATGGGCAGGAGGAAGAGGTAGATGGCCTGCTTCTGCCTGGTCTCAGGCCACTCCAGAGACAAAGGCTCCTCATTTTCTTCCTCTTCCTCCTCCTCCTCCTCATCTTCATCCTCATCCTCCTCATCCTCCTCCTCTTCCTCATCCTCACCGTCACCTCCATCACCGCCCCCTTCACCATCTGTACCTTTCTCATCACTTTGGGCTTCACCTTGATCTTCAGCAGTGAATTCCTGCTCTTCCATTTCACCTTCATCACCATCTTTCATTTCACCATCTTTTGTTTGTAATTCGCCTTCACCTTCATCATCTCCTTTTCTTTCTGCTTGGATTTCACTGTCCTCATCTTCACCGTCACCTCCATCATCGCCGCCTTCACCATCTGTACCTTCCTCATCACTTTGGGCTTCACCTTGATTTTCAGTATTGAATTCCTGCTCCTCAGTTTCACCTTCATCACCTTTCATTTCACCATCATCTGTTTGGAGTTCACCTTCATTTCCTTCTCCTCCTGCTTCGGGTTCAGCTTCACCTTCATTGTCTCCTCCTTCTGCTTCGGGTTCAGCTTCACCTTCATCGTCTCCTCCTTCTGCTTCGGGTTCACCTTCACCTTCATCGTCTCCTCCTTCTGCTTCGGGTTCACCTTCACCTTCATCGTCTCCTCCTTCTGCTTCGGGTTCACCTTCACCTTCATCGTCTCCTCCTTCTGCTTCGGGTTCAGCTTCACCTTCATCGTCTCCTCCTTCTGCTTCGGGTTCACCTTCGCCTTCATCGTCTCCTCCTTCTGCTTCAGGTTCAGCTTCACCTTCATCGTCTCCTCCTTCTGCGTCGGGTTCAGCTTCACCTTCCTTGTCTCCTCCTTCTGCTTCGGGTTCACCTTCACCTTCTAGTTGAGTTTCACTTCCTCTTTTCTGTCCATTTTCGCCTTCACCAGGAGCTTTAGCCTCTTCACCAGTTATTTCACCTGTGCCCCCAGCTCCAGCCACATTTCCTTCCTACAATCCAAAGCCAAGAGATTAATGTGTAATAACAACTCTGTTTGTTTTCCTTCTCAGTTTCTCCTTATTATTTTTGTTGTTCTTCTCAGAACGTATCTGAAAACAAGTATGAGGAGAAAACTAGTGAAATTATTTAGCAAAATTCCCTTCACAACATTCCTACTCAATTGTTGTCCAGTCCCTGTTTCCAAGGATGGACAATTCACTGTCTAAAGTAGCTTCTGTCATCTTGACAACTCTGATTGTTTTGAAATCCATATTTTGGCCAAGGAGCTACCTGCTGTTTGTAGGTTTACTCTTTGGAGACACATGGAACAAAGCTAATCACTCTCCTACAAGACAGCTCTCTTCCCTTTGTTAAAGATTCCCTCATGCTATGGCCTGGAGCCTCCTCCCCATCTTGGTGATTACATTCTAATTAGCTTATATCCCATGAGGAGGCCTCTAAAATTAAACAGAACACTGCGCAGAGTCTAATAGGATTATCGCGTCCCTTGTCTTAGATACATTAAGGTTGCCTAATGCAGCATGGTATCTTTTGGTGGTGACATCATATCTCTGAGTCCACTAAACACCTAAACTGTTATATTACTTTATATGTATAAAGCAATGATAATGATATTTATATATTAAGGGATTTATCTGCTAGGCACCATGTTAAGTGGTGGTATAATAATAATATAATAACTAGCACTTATGAGTCAATTAATCTATAAATAGATAAAATTAAACCCATCTGACAGATAGAGGAACTAGAATACAGAGTAGTTAAATAATTTGACCCTGGTCCACATTGCTTGTAAGTGATGAAGTTGGGATTTGAATATGGATAGTCCCAACTGTTGGCCTCTTAACCGCCAAGCTACGCTGCTTTGCAAATGCTAGGGCCGAATTAGATCTTTGGTTCTCAAACTTCATAGTCTGGGCAGTTTATTAGAAATATAAGTTTCTTTACCCTACCTGGACCAACTGAATTAGAATCTCTGAGAATGGAAGCCAGGAACCTATTTTAACATGCTCATAAGTGCTCTCAACAACTCCATCTGCAGACCAGTGTTTGGGGAGCTGTGGACTGACTCTACACACTCTAAAAGCCTTTAATTTTGAAGTTCAAAGCTAATAAGCTATATAAGCTAATTAGGTTAGGCCCTCCACTAACCTAAAACAAGGTGCTGGTCCAAATCCCTTGAACAAATGAGCTGTGTGCTCATGGAGTGCTGCTTCTGTAACAAATTTCATGACACAGCCAACACCTGAGGGATGCAAAGTGATTCTCAACTCTGTTGCATATTAAAATCACCTGGAGGCTTTAAAAACATTCATGCTCAAGGATCCACCACAGATATTCTGACTTAATTGGTTGAGAGTGGGGCCTGAGCAATTTTTAAAGCTTCCCCAAATTCTAATATGCGACCAGGGTTAAGAACACCTGATGAAGTCAAATGTTAATATTTATGGGTCTTTGATATAAATTGGGAATGAAAAGTGAAAAGATTTTAATTTGAAATAATTCCTACCCTCCCTCTCCAGCCCTGTCAGAAAAGAAGTCTTTCTGGAGGAGATAACAAATCATTTAAATTGACAGGTATGGGAGTGTCTGCCCCAGCCTGCACTCTCTTCTCTGAGAACCGTCACCCTTAATACTCCCTTCTGTGTTGGAGTTAAAGTACCCAACCTCTCGCTGTCACAGCTGATGGAACATAGGCTGGATCCCTGTTCCATGACCTAATTTGAATGAATTCTCTCTAGCCTGTAACTAGGAGCCAGTCACTGGGTTATCCTCCTGGGGACTGGAGGACTGGGGCAGTGGTTTAGGGCTATGTGTGCTAATAAGAGAGCAAATGGAGCCAAGCTGCCAGAAGCCAAGTGCTAGAACCTGCACACACAAGAGGAGATGTGAGACAGAGCAGCACATGGAATGAGAAGCCACCAAGGTCACAGATGCTTTCTCAGGCCTAGGTCCAGCTCTTCATGACACCAACCTTCACTTCTTGCCCTGGGATTCCAGGAGATACCACTACATTCTCTTAGTCCCTTTTATTTGAGCTAGCTATAATCGGCCTACTCAGGACACTCATGATACCATGAAGATGTCTTAGACATTGAACCAAAAATTGTTGGCTTAAGGATAAGATATAATTAAGTACTTCTGGGTGTCCAAAAAACAAAACAAAACAAAAAATCAAGGATGGAACTTGCAAAAACTGAATGCTTACTATCAGTCATTCAACCTTTATTGAGCACAGCCAGGGTCAGGCCCTATGTTTCTCTCTGTGGGGGGAGACAGAGACAACCCAGGCTTGGATCCTGCCTTCAGGAACCTCACCACTCAGCAGGGGAACTAAGACTAATAAATAGAGTACAAGGAAGGCAGTGATAAGAACTCTGAGAGAAGGACAATGTACCATGGACATTCAAATGGGGGTGGCAGGGGAGGGGTGGGGGAGAGGGATCAGGGAAGCCTCATAGCAAAGGAGGCATTTTCACTAGCTTGGAGAGAGATCAGGATATATGAAGATGAAGGGGAAAATGCATTCTTAGGGAGAAAACCGTGTGAGCCAAGGCCTAGAGGTAGAAAAGCATGGAGACAAGAAGTCCAGTTTGGCTGGAGCATAATGGAAGAAGAGGCTGTGAGGCTGTAAAGACGGGAGTGTCAGGACTCAGGAAGCCCTGCAGACAAGGCCAACATGCCTCAGAAGGTTCCAAGGTTTTACCCAGCAACCACCCCCCACCACCACCACACACACACACACACACACACACACACACACACACACACATTTTGAGCTGACTGGTCTCACTGTCTCCCAGTTGTTGACAGGTCCCCTAACAGTGATTCCTTATGTTTTTACAGCATGCAGCATGTGACAATTGGCAACACAGTCTCATACATATTATTTCACTCATATTAAAGTATTACAGTGAATTAACTGGTCCCATGAAGTTTTTGATCTTCAGAGAAAGGGCAATGTTACCCCTGAGGAATTAACTTCAAATAGTGTTTCAGACCTTCAGAAAGGAAGGATTTCTGGTCAGCAAGTCCTTCCTGGGACCTCTCAAATTCCTCCACCTGGGAAGAGGCTGGTGCATACCTGACAGCCTGGATCCTTCTCCTGATCTCCCTTGACGTCTGGAGCAGGGGCTGGTGTGACGGTGACCGCAGGGAGCTTGGCTGGCTCCTCCTCTTTAAAGGATGATAAACATGGGATAGGTCAGAAAAGTGCCAGGTTTTGAGGGCAGCTGGCAGAGACTGGTGTGAATGGCTACAGAGCTACTGGACTTGTCCACTCCAGGGTCTCAGAAGGTTTGTTTGGGGAATTTTTTGCTGATAGCAAAAGTAAAATGACATGATGTGACCTGTTGTTACCCTGTCTACAGAGATATCTATAGATAAGAGGACAGCTGGGAAGTGACCGCCCTTGCTCCCCCTGTATTCCCAGACATTTCCAGCCTGGCCAATGTGGCCAAGGATACTGTGAATAGCTTGGGCAGCTGGAGCAGAGAGAGGGCAAAGCCCCAGCCCTCAAGGTCTGATCTTTCTCCCTACCAATTGCATGGAAAGAATCCTGATGACTTCAAAGGCAACAACTAGGAAGTCTTGGAAAGTCTGGAGAGCTAGATTTAAGTACAGGCTCTCTCACATCTCGGCTGGATGGCTTTGGGCAAATCTTTGACCTCTTTGAGCCACCCTTGTCTATAGAATGAAAACGATGATTGCTGCTCTACCCCCCTCCAAGGTTTGCTTGGTACATCGGGCAGGCTTGGTGTGCTGTACATAGCCCATGAAGCAGTAGCTGTCTCACTCTCTCTGTCCCAGCTGCCACACAGGTGCTGGACTTCTGTGTCACCAGACCCCTAGTGGCTTCCTCTCTCTGGGGTTGCTGGTCTAAGACCGATCCCTAGCAAAATTGTCCTTGTGAAAAGTGGGAGGGAGAAGAAATAGAGCCCAATCAAATCAAATTTGGGACAAGATTTAGCAATAAAGAAGTGGGAGTTCAACAGCCCCTGGCCTGACTTCGCCTACCACATCTGAGGAGAGTGTGGAGGGGGGGACGTACAGGGCTCCCTTTCGGAAGTGGGAGGCTGGAGTGCAAGGCCACACCAGATGTCACTCCAGCGGACTGGCTCAGGGAGGCCAAGAGGCCTGACTCAGTCCCTGGCCAACAGGAGGGAGAAAGGTGGCAGGAGAAAACCTGCTGGTCTCGCCATCCTCTCACCTTCTGATTTGCTCTCTGCTTTGGCCTGAGGCTTGGCTTTGGCCTCTTGATTCAAGCTCTCCTCATCCTTGTTCCTGGAGGAGCGGGCTGCAAATGAGAAAGCAAACACAACTGGGACCATGGTATCCCTGCCACACCCTTCGGTTAGGCTGGCCAGCTGGCAACCAGAGCAGCTGAAGTGTGTGAGAAGAGGCTGGCCTAGGAGTTGTGATGTCTGTATTCTAGTCCAACTAGGCTTGTTTATGGTGCCCAGTTCCCAAACCTTTGTCTTAAATTCCCTGCATTGTCACTTACTGGCTGTGATCTTGAGCAAGTCACTTCCCCTCTGGAGGCCTACTTTCTTTCTAATAAAATGACATGGTTAATCTTGGGGACAACAAATAGGATTTTTTTTCCCTTTGTAAACTCAAGTGATGGCTCCTTGTATGCTGAATTGAGGAGAATTCTCATCCAAGCTTGGTAGGAGAGTGCCGTGATTGATTGGGGATGTCTGCAACAGGCAGAAAATGGAGAAATAATAGAAGGGAGATGTGTTTGCCATCCTTGGACTAGATTATCTGTAAGGTCCTTTGCAGCCTTACTTTCTATGAATCTCTTAAAAGCTTTGCTATAACTCCAGGGGCACTACTGGTGGCCATGTTCATGAACTCTCCCTCTCCAGTGGAAAAGAGGAAATAACTGCCCACCAAGCTCCCTGTCACACCCTTTTTGACCCGAGATATCTGGTACCCAAGCAAGGCCTCCTTCCAGATCCTTGTGCACATACTTTGCTGGAGGCCCACAGAGTACTGTGCACAGAATGGTGCTACCTTGATTTCTAGGCAAGGAAAAGTGGGGAGGGCAACTCTCTTTCAATGTGACTATGTTCCAGGTAATATGCAAAGTGCTTTACATGTATAATTTTAGGTGGGAAGCATAGAGACTAAGGTGTAGGGGTTCATAACAGTCCACCTCACAGCCATGTAGTTTGGAAGGGTAAAGACATGTGATGGATCAAAGTGGAAACATGGAATCTATTCTGGATTCCAGGCCGGTTCTGCCTTGTGAGCACTGGGTGACCTTGGAAAGCCCATGTACCCTCTCTAAGCTCAAGTGTTCCCTCTCTAAAAAGGTAACACTATGATATACTCAGAGTAATGGTGTAGGAACCCATGAGAAGAAATAAATAAAAATATGTTAATTGCTGCCATTAAATATTATTATGTTAGCTCAGACTTTGGAGCCAGACAGCCTGGATTTGAATCCTAGATCTGCCACTTGCTAGCCATGGACTAGCTGGATGATTCCTTAACTTCTCTGTACCTCAGCTTCTTCATCTGTAAAATCTTAGGGAGTTGTAAACAAATAAATAAATGTATATGTGAACATGCTTAAAATAGTGTCTGGCACTTAGAAAGCATTATATCAGTTTTAGCTCTGACAACAATGATGAACTGACATTAGTTGAGAGCAGCTGTCCCTCCCAGACTACAGTGATGAGGCCCCACATTCTAGAGGGTTTTGTTAGAAGGGACCCTGAAGGTCCTCTAGTCTATTATTCAGATAGACTGAGCATGTGCAATCTGGGAATCTGAGTGGATCAAACTCTGCCTGGGTCCAGGATGAGAAGAATACATAAGCAGGTTCGGAATTCCCTCCTCTCGACCTGTCTCCTAAACTGCAAATTGGTTCAACTGCAGCTGCCTCTGGCAACAGGCTCCATCTTGCAAAGCCACCACTCTGGCATGTGTGGTCCCTTGAAGTGTTCTGGTGGGCCTGCCCAGGATGTCCTCATCAGAACTGAGACGTCAGGAGGAGAGGACTCCACTGCCTCCTTCACCCAGACAAGTCCAGCGCCCGCCCAGCATTGATCAAGCACCGCAGTCTTCTGTTGAGCAACGTGCGGCTGTTATCAAAGAAGGGCTCCGTGGTTCGTCCTGGGGCTGAGAATATCTGCTGACCTGACTGGAAGGGCTGGCAAGAAAACTGAGTTCCCTTCTTCCCTTGTCATCCCTCATCACACACCTTAACCTCTCATTTCCCATGCCACCAAGGAAAGCAAGTCAGGGCCTCTCTCTGCTTTTCTCTATCTCTGTGTCTCTTTCCATGTCTCTATCTCTGTCTTTCCATAACTTATACACATGCACACTTGCACATGTCTGAGTAAAATCACCAGAAGGGGCATGGGATTCTGGACAAGTAAAGCCCCTTCACAGGGTAAGTGAGAGTTTACACTATAGACCAGTTTTGTGGAAGAGTTAGAACCTTGGAAATGGTGGAAACGCCTGGATAGCCATTTGGAAACAGCATATGGAAACACACACATGTATCCGGAAAGTCTTGGGAACAAAGGCCTTCATCACAGCCCTGCATGGTCCCAGCCCCTCCTGGATGGAATCTCAGGGTGTAGAATCGGGGTCGGCTTCTCTGAACAGGACTGCATCCCAGAGTATGTCAGCAATCCTTCACAGTGAGGGTCGTTCCATGCCCACCACACATGCACATGATGGACCATACATGACTATCTTCCCTGGGACGACAAACACTGGCTCCCCGAGAGCTTGTTTTCTCACACGGCCTCTCAGCTCTCAGTGCAGCGGATCATCTCCTTAGTGTCAATCTCCTTTGACCTCGGCCTGGCCTGGACATCACATAATCCTGTTAGCACAAGTAGGCCAGCTGGCGGCTGTTGATTGTAGAAGTGGCCCAGGCAGGGGGCCCTGTGGTCCCACTGAAGACAAGTCTTTATCTTTATATTTTGCCAGAGTCAGTGATTCCACAAGGAGTGGCCAAGCAAAGATAGCCCAGAGACACAGCTTCCTTCATAACGCCTAGGTCAAGTATGCTCCCAGCACTGATCCCATACAGGCTGCCCGGTGCTATGGACTCCGCTCTCAAAACCCCAGTGGTACTGTTTTTCTGGAGCTGACACTTGGGAGTAGCCTCTCTCAATGTCTGCTGAGGCTCACCTTGGGGATTTTCCAAAGAAGGTTTGATCACCTTGTCTTCGGCTCTGGTTTTCACAGTATTATTTACTTGTTTTAAACATCCAACAACCCAAAATTGTGTCTAAAGAAGAAACTTCAGGGGATGAGGAAATTCTAAGCCCCCCAAATTTGTCCCTGAACCAGAAAAGTCAGTCAGGGTGCTCCTTGGGGCTCATGGGTCAGTCTCTGCTATCATATTCAGCTTAGTTCTCAGCTCTCCTGCCCAATTGCAACTCCAACGCCTTGGCTTCTGTCCAAAGGACAACCTTCCATTGATGGGCCTTCCTACCTGGGCTCCCAGTTCTGCACCAGAGTCACAAGAATGAGAGGCTCAAGGAGAGCAAATGCACACTTGAGGAATGCCTTTGGGGAGCCTGAGAATCATGTTTGGGAACACCTCTCTGGAGTAAAGAGCTAGGAGATAAGACTTGGTAAGGTGGATGGTGAGAATCTCAGCTGCCCTCATCATTTTTCAAGTTAGGCATCAGCCCCTACTGCACTTTGGGCCCTTGCCACCCCCAGAAGTGGTCCTGGCAGCTCCCAGGATATCATTTAGGATTCCTGGCTGGGGGATGGGTTAGCAGCCTTCTTAGGACACAAGAGCTAAATACTAAGCAAAGGGAGGCACCATCAAGGCTTCTGACTGTGAGGCCCTATAGTAGGTACCCCCAGAAGTGGCCCCTGAGCCATGAGTCGAGCTGCCTGGCTGGAGGCTCTGTGTACACAGGGGTGAACTTATGGATGGTTGGCTTTGCAGGGAAGTCACTGAGGGCAGCCCCAATATAGACATGCAGGGCACATGGTACTCATGGCCTCACGAATTGCAGTTGAATCCCTTCATTTTATAGGAGAGGACATGGAGGCAGAAAGATAGTGGGATGTAGATACCCAAAGACCTTAGCTCCTTGGGGCCCTCTCCTAGTGAGTTTTGTGTCTCTGTCTCTAGCCTGTCTCCCAGACTGGCTTTACCGTCCACTGTCTTCTGCTAACTCTCTCTTCCCACTCCCGCCCTCGCCCCACCTGCTGCCTAGCAGTTTTACAGGTCCCAGGGAGACCACGCAGGTCTGAGGAGGCCTTGCTTACCTTCCCCCAGAGGGTCCAGGCTGTGGAGCATGAGCCAGTAGAAGGTGCTGCGGATGGTGCTGTTGTGCAGAGAGGCTGAGCTGCTCCCTCGGGTCAGCACGGACGGGAGCTGAGCAGGAGAGAGCAGCACAGGCCTCAGTGGGCCCCTGCCCGAGCCAGGGGAGGAGCCACCTGAGGGCCTTACTAACCCTGACTTCCTCCCATGGAGATCAGGGTGAAAGCACCGGATCCTTATCATGGCCTCCTCTCTTCCTTCACCTCAACCAGGAGAGTCACTCTACTTTCTTTCTCAGCCTCCCCTCAACTCTTCCATGACTGGCTAATGCTACATATTGAATAATTCCCCAAAGTCTCAACAGGGAGCAACAGACAATGTGTACTAAAGATACCACATTCCCAAGAGTTCATCCATCCTCCCAGCTACACACTCAAAGAAACATATACTCACTCACACATCACACAGACAGACCCACTGCCTATGGGTACAGCCTTTAGCAGTCCACAAAGAACATCATGGTGCTTTATCATCACCATACCCTCCGAGATAAGAAAGGCTATGATCCCCTTTTACAAAAAAGGAAATGAAAACTCAGTGAGGCCAGGTGGCTCATCCAAGGTCATGCAGGGTATAAAGAAAAGAGTCTTCACAAGCACACACGTCTTCTGAGTCCCAATCCAGATCTTTTGCTGCTACCCACGAACTCAAGAGACCTTCACAGGTACATATATACACACATCTGTAGATGCACACACACATATACCACACACACTTATTCATAGTTACACACATAGTAACATCATGATTTACAAGGGAGCATCCAAAGACAAACGTTTGTTCAGTTCCTCCATCCCCTGCCTTATCCTCTTCCCCATCCCTCTGGCTCTGAGCTCTTCTGCCATCTAGTGGCTGTGGTAACATAACACTTTACAACAGGACTAGGGATTTTCTTTAGGCAGGTGAGGTTTCATTCAGTCCCCATCTCTCCTCTTTAAGGTCCCCATACCTCTTCCCAAATACCCCATAGGCCAAAGTCAGCTAAGACACAGTTTTCCAGAAACCTCAGACTCTCCCACACCTAGAGCCCCTCCAATGGTTCTCTTAGGTCTGGGTGTTTCAAAGCCACAGGTAATTAGGTTTTTAATCGTGGCACATCAGGAATATAAAGTTGGACTTGCGTTCATCTAGTCCAGTCATTTTACAGATACAGAACCTGAGGCCCAAGCTCACACAGCTAATGGCAGAATGAGCAGGGACACTCTAGACTTAGCTCTCAAACTAGCACCTCCTCCAAGGCCTCCTCATGGTGCCAGTCCCTTTGGCAAAAAAAAAAAAAAAAAAGCCCACTCCTTCCCTGGCTCACCCTGGAAGCACTCCCAGGAGCTTCCCAGACTTGAGCCCAGCCCAAGGTCCCCAGCATCAGAGCCACAGTGCCCTGAGTCTGTAGCTCTCCCATGTCCTCACTGGGCAGACTCCACATGGCACCCACCTTTAGCTTCTTGTTATCCTGTAGCTCATCCACTGCAACTGCCCCATCACCTGGCTGCAAACAGGGACAGAAGTCACAAGACGTTTGGGAGAGACCCTCACCACAGTCCAGTAACACCACCTGTCTTTCAGTCCCTCAAATGTGCCATCCTCTTTCCCTCCTTGAAGCCCGCATCTCAGAGTGCCCATTTAATTCTCTTTTATAGACTTCTGTTTTTTTCCTTCATAGCACTTTCTCCAATTTATTTGTATGTTATTTGTACATTAGCAAACATGCAAATAAATTGACTCCCCTGCAAGCATCTTTCATTTACCATGTGTGTCCAGCACAAAAACACTGCTGAGTGCTTAGCAAGGGTTCAATAAATATTTAAGTGAAGGAACTGTCTTCGAAATATACCTAATCTATTCCAACTCCTATCCCCTCATGCATGCCTTTTCCCTCTGCCTCATGTGCCTTCTCCACCCTTCAATGTCTATCAAATTTTCAGAAAATTCAGGGTGAATTCTTACATAAGCTTTCCCAAATAGCCCCTTCTGCCCCACCCTCACTTCAGCTCACTAGGACACATTTCTCTTTGAAAGCTATATAACAACACTGAGCATATTTTGTGATACCAAAATCTGGCTCTGTAATTAGACAAGATCAGGCACATGCAGGATGGTATAGCCGTAGATTGGCTCTGTAATCAAATGGGTGCTAGTGTCCTGGGGAAGCTATAGAGCAGCCAGGTGGGAAATGAGGCAGCACTAGAAAATCCAAGATGAAAACTCATTAAGTTTACAGTACTTACTGTCTGGACCACCAGGCTTGCCACTTTGCATTACTGCCTTGTAATGCCATTTTTTAAGTCATTGTTTAACTTTTCACATACATGAGTTGTCTACCAGTTAGACTCCTTTTTTTTTTTCCCGCCATACAGTGATACAGTCATTTCTGTTCCCCTAGCCTGTTGTGTAGTGTCTTATACACAGTAGGTGCTCAGTAAAGGTGAACTGAATGAGTAGATACTCCCAACTGTCCTCTAGTGCTATCTTCAGGTATTAGGGTCACTAATGGCTGTCCCAGTCATTGTCTTCACCTTCCCAGTGCCTCCCCTACCCCAACAACCTCCATGGCCAGAATTAGAACTGAACTTGCTACACTCCCTTCTCTGTTCAGTTCTGAAAATAAAGAAAATACTGCCTGATCCAGGTTACCCATCCACCCATCCACCCAATTTGTTCATTCACTCAGTTATTTCCTGAGCACCTGCTTGTTTGCATGACACTGTGCTAGCACCGTAGGAATAAAAAAGATGTTTAGGACATGGATTCTGTGTCCAGAAAGGAATTGAGAGGAATGATAACACAAACACGTGACAAAATAGAATGTGTTTCAAGAAAAGAGAGGCATTGATAAAGATGCTGTACTGAAATGGACAAGGAAGGCTTCCTAAAGTTAAGTAGAATTTGGGTAAGCTTTAAAGGATAGGGGGTTTGAGTGTGTGGATACACACCGAGTGAATGAATGAATGAATGAATGAATGAAACAACATAAATAACCATTCTAAATATGAAGGGTGCACGGTAGATTTTTCTGAACAAATCCCCTTTCATGACACACCTGTCAGTTTACTGGGAAACTGGAGTCTATAGCACTGACCCCCCACTGCCCCAGCCATCTCCCTATTTATCATGTCCAACCCTCATCCAATGAGTTCTTCTTGGAGGAAAAGAACGATGAGGAGCCAGGCTGCCCTTTGGGATGGCTGGTTCTGTCCACGGACAGGCTGGAGAGACCCACTTTTGTCCCATGATGTACACATCTAATGATTTCTCTGCAATTCAGATTTATTCAAGCCAAAACATTTCTCTGTGAGTCTCAGAATAGACCCTTATTACAAACACATTCCCACATCCACTTCTCACACCACACCCTTCTCCCTCCTCTTTCTTCAACCTCATCACCCCATGTTCTCATAAAAATTAGCCAAGGGGCCAAGGAAACTGAAGAGGATCTCTTCATGCCAGTCAAGCCAGCAGGACCTGTGATGCGTCTTGCTGAGAATGAGCAATGGGATCTGTTCATGGGAACCAAGGGAGGCAAAGGCGATAGGCTTCAGCTTGTCCTCCTCACTTCCAAGTTCCATCTCCCACTGACACGGCAGTTAATCATTGACCTCTCCTCTTCTAGGCCATCCATGACACAGTCCCTGAACCACACATTTTATTCTGCGATTTTTAAAAAACATTCATTTAACAAATATTTACTGAATCTCTGGTCCGAGTTATGCTTTCACCCAGGTTATACGCTTCACTTAGCCCTTCACTCGGTATAGTCTTGTCCCCGAATTCCCTCATTTGTCTAGGCTGGAAACCCAAAAGTTTACCCAAATTCCTTCTTCTCTCTTACAGCCCATGTCCAATTAGCTTTCAGACGTAGTTCCTGAAAGTCCTCAAATTTGGCCTCATCTTTCCACTCTCCTGCCTACAGTCCTGCAACAGCCTCCTGACTTCTGACCTGTTCCTCTTCTGATACATTCTCCACCACTTAGCCAGTGATTTTCTGAGCAAAGCATATTATGTCCCTCCTCTGCACCCTGGGGGCCTACTCTCCTCAGGAGGTAGCCCAGACTCCTTAGCTGAACACACACCAACCTCCAGCAAACCTCTAGTCCAGCCCTGTCTAATAGAAACAGAATGTAAGCACATACATAATTTTAATTTTTTTAGTTGCCACATTTTTTAAAAGTAAAATAAACAGAGAGAATTAATTTTAAGAATATACTTTATTTAACCTAACATACTAAATATTATAACTTAATATAATATTTAAAATATTAATGAGATAGTTTACATTTTTTTCATACTAAGGCTTTGAAACCCAGTGTGTTATACTTACAGCACATCTCATCAATTCGGATTAGCCCAGCTTCAGGAGCTCAGTAGTCACATGTTGCTAGTGGCCACCATATTGGACAGTGCAGTTACAGTCTCATAACGCTCTCTCATTCCCCGGGACCTTACACATGCCTAGAAGACTCCCTACCCTTCATTCAGTCAGCCAACCCCTGCTTGTCCTTCAGGAAGCCTTCCCTAACACTGGGCTGTTGAGCTGCCTACTCTTTACAGTACTACATCCCTCGGTACTTATCCATATCATTACACATAATATGGTAACTATTAGTTTCACTTGTCTGTTTTCCCCAGTGAGGAGGATTTCCTGGAGAGCTGATGAACTTAAACTCTAGGATCCATCTCTCCCCTACATAAACTCTTGCCAAAGCCTCATACTTAATTTTTTAGCAATGGTTTTATATTCTTTTTCTTAGCATGTTAACCTCCAGAAAACATGGATCAACTCCAATTCCTCTTCTAGACTGAGCTCCTTGAAGACTGGGACTGTGCCTTATTTCTCACTGTATCCCCAGGCCCTCAAAGGGACTCAATAAATGTTTGTCAAATAAATGAAAGTTGGAGTTCTTGAGGACTTAATCCTAAAATATCTGTTTCTTTCAGAGTAGCATCAACCAGTCTTTGAGCTTAATTACCATACATTTGTTGGCGATTCACATCTTTCTACTTCTAGCAGACCTTGTTCTTAAGCTTTAGGTCCATTTATGCAACTTCCTCTTAGACATATCCTCTTGAAGGTGACATAGACACCCAAACTCAACATTTCAGAGAAGGAACTCTTGAGTCTCTCTAAACCTGTTCGTCCTCTTGTCTTCCCTCTCTCACTAGATGGCACCGTCATCTACCCTGCTGCTCAAGCCAAAAACCTTGAATCGTGCTCTCTCAACATCCACACCCACTTCATCATAAAGTCCAGATGATTCTGTATTCAAAACATCTCTTAAATCGCTCGAATATATATTTGTTATGGATGCTCACAACAGCCTCCTAACTGGACTCCCTGCTTCCACCTTTATATATCTACAATTCATTCTCTATACAGTAGTTAGGAAGTGACCTTTTAAATATCTTCATTATAACATTCCCTGTTGAGAGTCAAGGAAAACCCAAACTCCATATCTGATTCACAGGGCCCTGCATGAAGCAGCTCCCACCTTCCTCTCCACTCTCCCCTTACTCACTAATCACACTGACCTTCAGTTCTTTCCACTAATGCACCAAGCTCTTTCCCCACTCTGAACCTTTGCAAATACTGTTTCTTCTTCTGGAATTCTTCCCCACGGAACACGGGGGTATTTCCCGTATTCTGTAGATCTCTACTTGGATTTCTCCTCCTCCAAGAGGCATCTCCTTGCTCTTCCTCATTAAAGGGGGCCTGTTACCTACATGCACTCCCCACTACATGCGCTGCTTGTTTCCTTCACGACACTTGTCCCACTCCGAAATTGTCTTCTTAATTTGTTATTCCCGTTTATAATCCACATGCCTGCTCCTCCACACTAAAAAATTTTCTGTTGGATTTATGATTCCAATTTATACAGATGGCAGAGCATCTAGAAATTATGCTGTTCTTTGTAGAATATCATGAATATTTAATTTTACATTTAATCCTATCACATACACTAGGAGAAAATATACTTGTTGCTTGAATGCATGTACAATCAACTACAAAAATAGACACACTCATGAAAACAGCAATATACTGATCCAGGCATGATCAGATGTTTGAATTTTTCTGTTAATATTCGTTTGTTTCTTATGCATTCACTTTGTCATCTGTCTGCTAGCATCCACTAGCAGGGGGACGCTAAAAGCTTAAGAAAATGTTATGAGGAAAGAAAGCCTTTAAATTGAGAATTTCATTCTTACCATCTTTTCCTGACAAGTGGGGGGAAGCTGACTATAATTCAAGGAGTTAAAGGACGGAACCTCTCAGCCCAGGCTAGGATGGGCTCTTTGAGAGTACAGTAGATTTCCTACAGCCTAGCATGGGCAGGGCCCATACAGGCAGGAGGAGACTGGTGGCTGCTAACTGTCAATACCCACCCTGTCTCCACCACAGGCAGATGGCAATACAGGCCACCGATGGAAGCCCTTGAGGGTAAATGTAAACCTTCACAAGAAACCTAAGGAGGTCCCAGGTTTGTCTGCTCAGGGGTCCTATTGGTTAGCATAATAAACTATCCTGCCAGAAAGAAAACAGCCTCCTATGCATTTAAAAAAGAGTAACAGTCTTTCCTCCAGAGTTTCATATCCTGAAGTACATTGGGGGTTTTCCAAGGGGCCCAGACCAGACTCATTCCCTGCCTTGCATTCCTTCTCATCACTAGCAACCCACGGGCTGTCTTCCCAATCAGCTTCTCATGAAAAAGACTGATCCTTTCTGACTAAGCTCATAACTCTCTCTCTCTGAAGAAGGGCCTATCATCCTTCAAATACAGATAAGACTTTTCAGTCAGGCTAGCACCTCAAAATTGCTGTTAGTTGCCCTTCTGTGAGTATGCATGGTCAAGGCAGGTCAGATAGTTATTTTTCACCAGAACGAATACATTGAGAGCTTCAACATCAGGTATAAAGTTTCAAAGCAAACTACGTTAGATTGTGTTGATAAACTATACAAACATTTACCATCTCCATATTGGGGTAATTCCTCAAAGCAATTTATGTCAGTTCGACAATGTTGTCTAAAATATTTTAGGATTTGATTTTTTTTTTTAACCTGTGTCAAAAGACTCTAAAATAGTTATTATGTCTAAAATAGTATCTATGTCTGATGCTATGTCATTTATTTTTTTCTGGAAATACTCTTAAGTAAATTCTGATTAGAATCATTGCCCAAAAACCTTTTATCCTGGTTCTAGATTATCAGAGCAGAATAATGAGTAAAGCGAAAGATCCTCCAGCTCAGAAACTCCACAGATATCAGTAAGGTGCATATTCAGTAAGAAAATGAATTGCTTTCTGCTGATCTCACAGTCTCCAAGTTGTTCAGGTGGAAGAACACCTGTGAGTATATTGCTCTTAGTAAAACACCACATGGCCATTCACATTTGTTTACATATTATCTGTGGCTGCTTTCACATGAGGACAGAGTTAAGTAGTTGTGACAGAATATATGGTCTGCAAAGGCTAAAGTATTTACTATTTGACCCTTCACAGTAAACATCTGCCTATCTCTATACTAGTTCATCTATTTAACTTACAGATGAGCAATCTCAGGCCTGGATGAAAAGCAAAGTGATTTTGTAGCACTTTGCAGTGTTCCCAGTATTACAGTTACTCTTGTCCACGCCTGTCTCTTTTACAGAAAAGGACACAGTCTTTTTATTTCTCACATTGATTTTCATTGATGTGCTTAATAATAAAGGTTCGTTGAATTATATTGACTTACCTAGGGTAACAGAGGTAGTCAGCAATGGAGCCTGGGTTAAAACTCAGATATATAGATATATAAACCAGATTCATGAGCTGTTGAACTTTGGCTGAGTTAACTATCATCTCTGAGCCTCCAAAATGAAGATAACAATCTATTCCTTGTATGGTTTTTATGAGAAATTATTGAGATAATGTAGATATGGAATAGGGCCTCCATAAGTATAGATTCCCTCCCCCACTCATTTCTCTCTTGAAACTGTTAGGGTTTCCTGAAAAAACTGAATCAAATAGTTATGGAGCTTCTGCTAGGAATGAGACCCTGGGTTTAGTCCTTTGGGAGCTACAAAGACTGTTCCCTCTTTTAGTGGAAATGATGAGTCTCCCCCTCTATACATCACCCTAGGCTAGCAACAGAGGAAGAGGATGTCTTTCCTGTTCCCATTTCTCTCCAAGAGGAGTGGATCCCATGGCCCTCGACTTCTCTTTCTGCTACTTAGACTTCCTGAGCAGCTGTGGCTCTGACCTCACCTCCCCAGATATCTTTCTTGGTTCCCTACCACCCTGTCTGGCCTTGTCCCATTTCTCTCTGAATTTTTCACCTTTGGGGTATGGCTATTTAAATAAGCCCAGTTTCCCTCATGCCCACCCCACCCCTCTTCCTTCCTGAAGTGACATTCAAAGAATAGACCTATTAGACAGAGAGAGATATGAACCATTAAGTCAGTAAAAGTGAGTGAGGGAACACTGTATATTTGTTTGTAATTAAAGTAAAATAATTTACAGGGGTGAATACACAGCCTTGCATAAACCACCGGAAGGAATACTAACATAGTTTACCAGATCAAAGATTGGATTTTTAGAGAAATGCTTTATGAATTCAAAACAGAATGGCTTTAATGCCCTCAGTCTATCAGCGCAGTGCAGGATAACTGATCTCCCTCTAACCAGATCACAGATCTTGGACAGCCAAACAAAGACATAAAGACATAAAGTGAAGATGAAACTAACATAATATAAGATTGAATGTCGACTGTAATTGAAAATTTTTTTAAAAAAGAATGAAATATTCAGAAAATGATTAATATTTCAGTTAAAAAAAAAAGATTCAACAAAGGCAATTCTCTCTCTCTTTGGTTATAAAAAATATGGAGTAAAACTCCAAATCTAGATAGTTTTTAAAACAGCTATACTTCTTGAGTTATTTAGACTAATTTTTAGCAGGCAGGAGTTAGTGCTAGAAAGCCGTAACTATAGGTTTTTAATTTGAAATAGATATAGATTTGCTTTCCAGTATAGCTAGAAATTCAATCTGCTTTTTAAAAACAATGCTGTTAATCAAAAATCATCCTGGATCTGTTTCAACAAATAGCTAACAACAGAGGTGTAATAAGCACTATTCTCACTGGTTGGCAAAGAGCTGCTAAGAAAACCTTTTAAGAGTCTCTCAAGCAGGTTACAAATTCTCTTTTGAAATCATGATTACACTTCACTTACTTGGCAAGCTTTGCTTTGATGGTCTGGCTCTGACAAAATGGAAAATTCAGAATTTGTAGAGTTTAAATAAGACAGAATTACTGTGAAGGACTGGGAAGCAAGTCAGGCATTTTGAAAATGGCTGACCTGATGTCTACCAGACAGTAGATGCTTTTCTCAAAGGAAAGTACCAGTCTTTGTGGCCACCATCAGCAAGGCCTGCCCTGAAAATTTCATTAGGAAGAAGACCCCTATTTCTTCATAATAAGTAATGTAACATTCTGAGCTTCCCTTTCTTTTTTAAGCCTCTGACTTCATGAAGCAGTAGTCTGGTGGGAAATAGTGCTGAATGGGGAGTTAGCATACTGGATTCCAATTCTGATATCTGCTGCCTATATCACCTTGGGCAGCACATTTCTCCTTTTGGGGCAATCTGCAAATAAGGTAGTTGGAGCTCTGTTGGCCAGATCAGACAAATAATCACTGTTCTGGGCCTGCCAGAACTGAACTCACTTGGACACAGGACATTACCAATGAAAGTGAAAGCTAGACAGGACCTTTTGGCGATTAGTTGGAGTTTGTCATTTCCCCAGAAAAGAAAAGGGACCTGTCCAAAGTCACACAATTATTTAAAGGCAAAATCAGATTAGAACCCAAGTTTCCTGACTCTCAGTTCCATGCTCTGGCCAGAATACCACATTATCTCAAAAATCCTAAAGGATATATATATTTCTTCTCCTTTGCATCATATGTCTCCTAGACATATCCTCTGAGTTTGTTCTTCATCCTGCCCACTCATCAAAACTGCTCTGGATTAAGTAGCTAAGTCCTTCCACTCTTTGCATGCAAAATTCTGCTCACACCAGTGGCTTCTCTGAGACCGTGACAGGCAGGCTCAAACTCAAACTTTAGGAGCAGGAGAGAATTGGGGTCTGTGATCTGTAAGGTGTCCTCCCTTTGGAATCCCAAGGAACAAGTAACTTTAAGATTAATTTTTAGAGATTGCTTAACCATTTTAATCTTCCAGGTCATTGAATTATCACTGAATTTCGTTGAAAAGTCCTTCATGGGGACAGATAATGTCTTGGAAAGGAATTTTGGGGCCGGGAGAAAGCCACAGGGTTAGAGCTCCCAGTATCTGGTCTCCAGTCAGCACAGAGAGAGGGCTCTGCACCCATGGCTGGCTTCTTGAGATGAGTGGAGCTCCCATCTTCTGCAATATTTTAAAATAAAAAACAAAACCAAAAAAATCTCTCCCCCCTTCCCAAGACCCCATCCAAGCCACCAGACCCTCCAAGTCTGGAACGTGAACAAATAAGGTTAAACAAAAGTGAAGGTGCTGGATAAACTCTAAACACCATGTACATGGAAGAGATTATCATTTTTTCGTGCCTGGTATCTTTTTGGACATTTTCTAAATCCCAGCTCAAATGTCATTTCTAAAGACGCAGTCAGACCACCCTGGGTTCAAATTCTGGCTCCACTGCCTCTTTGTTGCATGACATTGAACAAGTAGTTTAATAGAATTAGGCCTCAGTTTCTTCCCCTGCCAATGGGAGATCATAATAACCATTTTATAGGGTGATTGGGGGATGAGCCAATGTCACTCTTGCAAATGCTCCAGCATAGTGCCTGGCAGAAAATTGGACTCTAAATGTTGAATGAAGAGCAAGGGAACCAGAACACCCATCTCTTGAGGTCTGACCAAGCACTTTCCACTCTTCGAGCCCTGACTTACCCCCACTGTTTTGCCCCCAAACGGCTAGAGAAGCCTGAGCTAGCCTGTTCTTACCTTGTTGAGGTCCCCTAGGGCCATGACCTTGGCCGCTGGCCACTTGCTGAGCTGCTCTTTCACCCAGAACTCAAGCTTCTTGTTCCACTTCATGGTGAACACATAGAAGGCATAGGCCAGCAGCAGCAGCAGGCTTTCCCACCAGACAATGAGGCTGTCCAGGAAGAAGAGAATGAGCATCATCAGGTCAAGGATGTAAAAGGAGACGTCACGGAACAAGGGCCACCAGGTGAGGTTGAGGATCTCTCTGGAGAAAAGGGCACAGGTGCCGATGACAAAAAGGATGTTGAACACAGCAGAGCCCACAATGGTGCCGATGCCCACATTGCTGTGGGAGATGAAGACGCCAATGAGGGAGGTGAACAGCTCAGGGGCAGAGCCTCCAGCAGCCATGAACGTGGCGCCTGCCACATCTTCAGAGATCTGCAGCTTGTCTGTAATGACACCCAGGGCTGGAACAAAGTACTCATCACATACGATGGCCAAGGCCACAAACACGTACATCATGCCAAAGATGTGCAGGAGTACCCAGCCCTGTCGCCGCTGCTCCACACTGAACAGGTCTGGGGGGTACTCTGCCTTGGAGTGGTGGTCTGGTCGGCTGGGGGGCAATGCTGAGAAACTGGGACTGGACAGGGCCGTTGTCAGGCTGGAGGAGGGGGCAGTGGGCATGGCTGGGGCTGGCTCCACAACAATACAGTGACGGACCTGAGTGGTCGGATTTTCCCTGATGCTGGGGGTTGCTGAAGTGCTGGGTCCTATAGATGGTTTCTTTGCCAGCCCCCGGCGCGTGGCTAAGGATATTCCAGTGGTTGGTGCACTGGTTCTGGACGAGGGATTCCTAACCCTCCAAGCAGCAGTAGAAGCTTTGGTTTCCGCTGGGCTGCTGCCTGACACGGTGCTAGTTGTCACCTGCCTCTCAGAGATGGCTGTGGTGTGCTCCAGGACCTTTTCCTGGGAAGTTGAGAAATTGTTCTTTCCCATCAGCTCCTGGAGGTTGGTTGAGCTGTTATCATCCACTCTTCTGGGGGTAGTCAGGGTGTTCTTTTCCACTATACTTTGAGAAGTTAAGACGTTTGTTTCTATATCATTTATCAGGAAAGGTGGGGTGTTATCAATTTCTTTGAGAGCAGTCAGAGTGGTTTCTTCCACTATTCCCTTGGAGGGGTTGGTCTCCAATATTTTGTAAGTTGCCATAGTTTCACTCTCTTTCACTGTTGTTCTAGGGATGATTCCATGGCTCCTTGTCAGTGTCGTGAGTGTGGATGGGGCATAATTGTTTACTATTCTACCGAGTGAGGATGGAGTGTATTTCTTCACCTTGCCCCTGGCTTGAGTTGGGTGGTAGCTCTTCATTTCTCCCCTGGATGTTACTGGGGTATAATTTTTTACTGTTGATCTGCTTAAAGTTAGGGTGTAGTGATTCAGTCTTCCACTGGGTGTGGTTGGGGTGTTTTCCTTCATTCTTTCTGTGCCTGCTGCTGTTGGGCTGTAGTTATTCTCAGGTATTGTTGGAGAGATGCTGGCTGTTGTTCTGGGTGTATTGGGGATGTTTTCCATTGTTATGCCAGGTGTTGCTTCATCCCTGCCCACTGTGGTTTGGGGCACCAGTGTCTCACCTTCTATCTCAGAGCTAGCTTTTGGAGGGTCACTGCTCACGGTCATCATCTCATTGTTGAGGAGGTCCCGGCTGGCAAGTTTTACAGGGTGTTCGGAAGAGACCGCTGCCCACAGTGTTGGGAGGCCTTGGGGGCTCCTCAGGTGCTGATAGGTGGAACCAATGATCAACATTCCCAACAGGAAGAGGAAGCGACTCCAACGAAGCCGTTTTGGCCGAAGTAACCGCCTTTCCTGCACTCCCATCCTGATCAGTTTCCCCATGATGGCCGATTATGCTGGATTACAGAAGGCCTCTCATTCTTTCCATTGGAAGAAGGGAGCTGTGGGATTCAGGTTGGTGATCAGGGAAGATTTCTCCATGAAGCCCAGCCAAAAGATATCCACAAACCTAGAGTGGGGAAAAAGAGGTTATTTGCCCTTAAGAGGCAAGCTGGGACCCACCAACCCTCATCTGGAACAGAGACAATTCATGCAGGGGACTTTTTGGGTGGAAGGCAGTTGGAGCAAAATTACCTCTGCCCCCTACTCCAAAGGGCAATGACTGTTCATGGGGGAAAGAGCATCTGGGGGTCCTCTGTGCTGTGTAGGCCCACCAGAAGCTTAGGTTCCTGATCTGGGTCTACCCAATCCTCCCTCGGCTCCCTGGAAGAGGTCTGCCAGCACTTCTCAGGTCCAAGCCTGAGTTGCTGGGAGCTCAGTAACCCATTGTTGGTGACCCAGGCCACGGATTTCACCTTATCAAAAGCAGAAGGAGGTAAGAAGACATGGTTTTAAGCTTTATACAAAAAGAGGCAGCAGCGGAAGACAGGCAGAGATATCAATGCTCAACATATTTTTTTTCCAACTGTCTTAAAATGATTCTACCATATAATCCAGAGAGAACAAAGCTTAAAAGTTAATGTCATGAAGTTTCCTAAACTGTGTAGTATGGTGGGAGGAACATGGTGACTGGAGTCAAGGGTCTCGATTCCCAGCTCCGCTGCTTACCAGCTGTGTCACCTTGGACAGGCAGAGCCTCACTACATCATCTGTGAAATGGGCACGATAACATATATGCTGATTATGCAAAGATGATCTCGGGAAGGACATCTGGAGAAAGGAATCTAAAGGCCAGGGGTCAAAAGGAGACTTACTTTTCAGTATATCTTATTGTTCAGTTTTAACCATTTAAACTTTTTATTATATACATGTTATATTTTAAATTTAAATTTAGTTTAATTCATTTTAATAGAAAAAAATAGTAATAACGATAGTAAAACCTAGCAACGTAAAAAGTAATAACACTATCTATGTCAGAGGAATTTGGGAGAGTAAAAACACATAAAGTCTGTGAATCAAGTGCTACGTAAGGGTTATTTTACACAAGGACACAGGAGGAAAGAGCATGAAAGGCCCTCAAAGAATCCTCGATTTATAAATAAAGGTGTAGAGGCCCAGTCCAAGTAAATATTAAATTACAAAACAACTGGAAATTTTGCATATGAAATAATCTATTTGAAGTGAGATGAGTAACCCATAGAACCTTAGATTGTTAAGGTAAAAGGAGTTACTGACACTGTTTAGTGGAACTCCTCATTTGAAACTTAAAGAAACTGTTCTCGCCTTGGCAGCACATATACTGAAACATGAAGAAACTAAGGTTCAGAGAAATATGACTTGCTCAGTGTCACAAAGCTATTGAATAGTGTACAGATGAGGCTTTTAATGCCCTAATCTTTCCAGCATACCATGCTAATGAGAGATTCAAATACAGTTGTCTTAAACAGCAAAAGAGGGACAAGCAAAAGAACTACACGATAGGTGAATTTTCTTCTTTATCCTTAATTCCTATAATTGTCTTTCCACCATCTCTTTGTCCACCCTATCCCTTGCCATAAACTCAACACTTCAAATCTCCTACATATACTTTGAAGGGTCTTTCTCTCTGGTGTCCCTGTATTATGTAACAGTTGATCGCCCCTACATAATCACATCATTTACCTTCAAACCTGGACATCTGGATATCTTCTCAATTCCTGAAACTTGTCAGAATCCAGGGTCTCAAAGAGTGGGTCTGAAGCTGGACAGCAGGGACCACCACCCCATTCTCCTGCCCCCAGCTCTCCTATGGGATCCTAATTCAAGGCAGGGTCGGGTGTGAAGGGCATCTCAGGGGAAGAATATCCAATCCGTGCTAATACCTGCCTCTAAGAAGCTTATCGGGACATTGTACAAACTCTGGGTCCCAGGGCCTCTGCCAGAGCCTGAGAGGGTGGGCCTTCCACCAGGTACACAGATGGGTTCTCTGCAAGACCCCTGTAATCAAGGGGGAAACTTGGAGAAACTTCTCAAACGTGCTTCTGAGCTCTGAGGATGAGAGGTAGTCCAGGGTTTCCATGCTTACGGGAGGCAAAAATACCAAATTCGCTCTGTGGGAAGCACGGGAAAGTACCTGGAGATTAAGAGATCAGAAGACCTCAATTAGCTCTAGGATCCATTTGCTACTGTGTGATTTTAAATGAAGATAATAATACCCATCCTACCCATTTGTTGGGCAGATGTGAGAATCAATATTTAAATGAGGGAATATCTGCTCAATTTTGCTATGAACCTAAAACTGCTCTAAAAAATAGCCTATTTTTTTAAAAATGAGGGAAAGTAAAGAAAATACCTCATAAATTTTAAAGCATTTCACATATGCAAAACGTTTTATTAGGCCTAAGGGAAATTGCTAGGAAAGGGCGCACTGACAGATCTCTCCAGCATAGGCTGGGACATCCCAAGATACCCTAGGAGTTGTGCCTCCAGCTCAGGACTGGATCTGAATGAAGTGGAGGGGGTGGGGGGGGGTAAAGTTAAACAATGGGGGTTTCATGACCCTACCCAAGGACTTGGCAGCCATTTCAATAGTTCATCTGACTATGCCTGATGATTACTGATTGCTCCTTTCTCCTCTCCCATTTCCCATGAAGTACATGGATAACACGCTACTTTGATTCCTTTCACCTGAAATAGCAGCAGGCTATCCCTCACAGTCTTCCTTCTGCCCTACTCGAGTGGCCTGTAACAGTAGGAAGGTATCCAGACCCCTCTACTGAAGCACACAGAGTTGCCTACCCCCTGTGGAAGAGCTGTCTTCATCTCTGGGTGTCCTGGGGTTACTCTGGATATTGGAAGCCTGTGTTGAGGGGCTGACCTCTGTCATTACCACATCCTTGCCTTTAGACTCTTGCAGGCAGAACCAGATCTAGTCACTTCCCTTCTCACACATGAACTGTCTAACACAATCTCAGTCTTGTTCAGGAAGATGGAAAAAAGAACCCAATTCACAAGGTGGAATGATGAGTAATATTTTTTTTCTAGAATAATTCCCCTATTTTTACAATGTTATTTATGCAAAATAGAAAATTCGAGGGAGAAGCAAATTTCCAGAAAAGGGACTTCTTTCTCTCATACACTCATATTGCCAAGGAATACTTTCTAGTGTCTAACCCAAATCTCAACTGCTGGTGGTAAACCTGGTTCCTTTTGTCTTGTTCTCATGGGGTTGTGGCACATTTGAAATTCAACGGGCCATAGAAAAGTTTGCTGCTCAACCAAGAGTGGTATGAGTTTGGACAAGTTATTTAACTTCTCAGTGGCTATAAACCTCTAAACCCATAAAATAAAAATTATGACACTACTTGCTTGGTAGGCTTCTTGTGAGGATTAAGTAAATTAATATTTTTGTTATTATTTTTATTATTCTGTTTTTGGAGATTATAGTCAGACTGTGTTAGGGGGCAGCAGGTCCCCACGTGTTCCATTGTGACAACGCTCTACTGTGTATTTACTAACGTGATCACCTGGTTAATGTCAGCAGGGACCACCACCTGCATCCCTTACTAGCAGGTGAGCTCCAAGAGGACAGAAAACTTGCCTGCCTTATTCATGGCTGAATCTCCAGAGCCCAGAACAGTGTTTGGCACCCAATAAATATATTTGTTGATGGACTGAAAAAGTACATCCTAGTGAGGAGCTGCTAAGGGATGGGGCACCTGAGCTACACATGGGGGTTGGAGGGATGCCTAGTCACAGAGGCTCATGGTCTTTCAGAGAGCAAACTGCTGGAAAAGACCAGCACCACCAAGGAGGGGAAGCTGACCTGCTTCGTTCTACAAAGTTGCCTCATTTTATACTCTCTCTGGAACAGGGTGGCAGGACAGGGGAGGCAGACCTGGCACTAACCCTCACAATAATATTGGGAGCTGAGGAAGGCAGGCCTTAGAGCAGGGAGGCCTCCCTCTGCAGATCAAGGCCTTTCCTACAGTTCTATTAAAATAGGAGGAAGAGAGAATGAGACTTTTCACCTGACGTGGAGGTTTTGTGGCTGAGGCTGGTTTATGGTTTATTTCTGGGCCTATATCAGGAGTTGATATTGATCTTACACAGTGTAAAGTGGACCAGATTTGGCAGACTTTTGGTTGCAAAATCAAATGCCTTCAGGGCCTGGGTAGATAAAGTGAAATTAAATTAGCTCTATTAAAGTCAATTGAGAGTAATGAGAGCTGTGTTTGGACAGAGAATGAATAACCCATCAGTAGGCATTCCAATGTAAAACAATTTAAAAATATTAAAGGGCAAACAAAATGGGTCTGGGGGCTGAATTTGACCTACTGGTACTACTTTGCATCCTCTAATAAAGTAACAAACCTGATGCGGATCAAGTCTTCTAAGCTGTTATCCTCAGGTTTCCCATTTATAAAAGCAGAAAAGATGAACTTCCTGGTGAGATTGCTGTAAGAGGTACAGCGAGAACCTGTGGAAAAGCACTCAGATCTGTCTGATGCTGAACTGTGTCGCAGCCCAAGGCCTTATGCTTATTTTGTTTTAATCGTTTATATTATATTGTTTTAGGATAAAAAATGGCTATACAGTTTTCCAATAATAAAATATTTTAAGAAGAGAGAAGGGTCATATCTACAGGTTTTTTTGGACTTTCACTTTGGTGAAAATAATGGAATGTGATTTGGGGATGGGGGAAAGGGGATAGCCTGGAGCTTAGAAGTATGGTTTGGAAGTAGACAAGGTCCAGACTAGAGAAAGCAGGAAGAAAGTCACATGGCAAAGGACAACATGGGAGAGTAAAAGGGAGAGAACAAAAAAAGTAATGTGGGCTTACCAGTTTTCCCACCCTCTCTCTTCCCCTTTTCCTCACTCCTTACACTTCATCTCTGAATATGAAAAATCATGTTGGGACCTAACAGTGAAGATCCCAGGCACCAATCCATGAAATTCCAATTCAGTCAGCATGGCCTGGGAGTCTACATATTCAACATGTGCCCGAGGAGAACTGAATATATGAACCTCCCTTGAGCCCAGTACCTGGACCCTGTGAGTGGCTTGGTATTTCTGTCACCAACTTTTACCCTGCCACAATAGAGACCAAATCACTCTGCCTTTCAAAGTCTCTGTGACAGTGGCAGTTTCAAATCAGGGAAAAAATAAAGAGGATGATAGATTATGCAAAGAATTGCTTATTGTATCTGGAAACATGCAGATACTGAGGGTCTCTTGAGTGGGAAAAAGAAATTAATTAGCCAGCTAAGGATTGAAAGACATTTCCTTTAAGACCTTCTAACTCTTTGTGCTGATGTTCTCTGATTTTATATTCACTCAACAACCTTCTGATTTTTAATGGGATTCTATTAAGAATTAAAAAACAAAAGCACTCAACAGTTGCCCTAAGTGATGCAGCCTTCTTGACAGTTCTACCTTTTATTGCCAGCTTTAATAAATTGCCTGCTTACTTCCCTGTCTCCTGAAAGCCTGTATCCATAAGAACTAGGTCATGAAGATCTGATCACCCAACAACAAACTAATAAATTTAGGCTTTAGGACTAACGAATCAGTCCATAGAACTGAACTGGAACTACCAGGAGAACAGCGACTGTTACTCAACAAAGGCTGAGTCATTAATCACATTAGGGGTAGGTAGACGACTCCCTTGACCACATGTTCTTGGCCACATCCCTCCCATTGGGTAAAAATTAGAAATTATAATCGAGTATTCAGGCTATAGCCTTACTTACCTAGATGCCATGCCTGCTCAAGCATAACAAGGTCTTGAGATGGTGAAGTCAGCCAAGCTGGGGAAAGAAATTCTAAAGCAAATAGGACCTTCTGCAAGCCTTTGGGCCCTGACATTGGCAGGAACATTCCCAGAAATCGACTCTCTTCCTCTGCTATATCTGACATAGGAGGAGACAAGAAAGAACTACAAGCAACTGAAGCCCCGACTCTCCCACAGAACAAGCTGTAAAAAGTCAAACTATTGTTCAGTTCAAAGCATTCTCCCTCCTTGTACCACCCTCTACCTCACCTCATCCCGCCAACTAAAAGAAAAAGAGACAAAGGCCTATGGTCTTCTAGAAGCCTTTCTGTCCCCACCTTTAACTTCTGAGATACAACATGGTTTTTTGAACCACAACTACCCAGGGCCTGCTGGCATTCATTCAGGCCTACCTCTCTAACTGGCATTTCCTGGCTCCTAAATGGTTACAAAGTCACTTCTTGCCCCCCTCAAGCCCCTCACTGAAGCACAGTCTGCTGTGGGGACACCAGGTGGCCAAAGGTTGAGGTAGGTGAGGGCTCATGATGCCTCCCAGAAAAACCTGAGTGCAAATTCCTCAGCAATGTATGTAGGCTAGGGTAGGGGGAACTGACTGAACGTTCTCTCTGCTTCCTCCAAAGAAGGGGTGGGGCTTTAAAGTGAGTAACATGCTGAGGAGACCAAGGGGAAAAGTCTTCACATGTAAATTGGCTCAGGTCAGCTAAGAAAAACACAGCGTGCTTCGTATGAGCACCCCTAATGCAGGAATTATAGTTGAAGAGAATTCTGTCAGCTGGTTCCGAGGATACGAGTAAGGAGTCGAGTGAGTGACGGGGATGAGGGGTAAATATCAGAGAGAGTTAGGCTGGTGCCACCAGCGGGCCCAGGTGAGTAGGAGACAAACGTGTGAAGGGGTCATAGAGGGAGGTGGGCAAGAGGCCAAAGGTAAACGGGGGAAGAGCCTGAGAATGGAAACGGAGGAAGGGAAGGGGTGGACACAGCCAGGGCTCAGTGAAATCGGAGACTTGTGTGGAAAGGGGCGGTTACGAATAAACCATTGTAGACAGTTACTGAGAAGAGGGCACCCCTTAGCGTCCCTGCGGAGCCACAGCCCAAGCCCATTGCAGTCCTTAAAGCCCCGCCCCAGCCCCGCGCGCAGTCCTGGCACCGGGTTCCCTTTGTCGTGCGGCCTTATAGTTCCGGCCGTGGCGCGCGAACGGAAAGTTTATGCGGACGGACTGTGCCGGCGATGGGCGCGGGGTGAGTAGGGGCGGCCAGGGGCCTCAGGTTGTCTTTCATTGCTTTTTAGATCTCCAGGAAGAGGGGTCAGGGGTGGGAAACGAGGCGAGGCCAGAGCCCGGTTTTTCCGCCATCCCGGCGGCCGCTCCGCAACGTATCTGAGGCGCCATTTCCGGGGCCCAGACCCCGGCCTCCCGCTCTCTGGAGCTCGGGGGGTCGCCGGTTCCGCATAAACACCATGATTGCGCCCCCTGCTCAGGCCCTCTACGCCCCTCCTCCCATAAGAGACTTCCAGATCTCTCTCTTTTTTCTTTTTGCTGATTTCAAGGTGAAAATACCCCTCTAGTTTCTATCCAGATGGAGGAATTTTGTATTTCTAGGCTGGCGGTTTAGAGATGAAGTTCTGAGAACTCCGGAGGGACTCATCAGGGCAAGGGAAGTCTGGCTGACTGGGAAATCTCAGGGTTGATAAGGACGCTAACATGAATGAGCGGGCCGGTAGAAATTCGAGTGAAATCATGCTTTGAGAGCTAAACCGCTGAGAATCAATTCTTTACGAATGAGATGATTGTCACCTTCAGGAAATTATAAATGTCTACTGATGGAGACTTGGCATTAAGACCAGATCAGGCGGCTAGATAGGGTTTAGTCCCAGGAGTACTCCTTGAGAAAGAAGACCCCCTAGTTGTCTTAAGCAATGCATGGAAACCGTACTTATGGGAAAGATGTGAAGATGGTGTGGAAGACTTGCAGATGAGAATCAACCCAAGTGAGAAATATAGCCTGCCCTCACAAAATTGCTGGACTGTGTTGGACAGGAATTTTCTTTTATCAAGCCTAGACTGCTTGAGAGAACCATTCTTCGAGAACATTCAGTTTCCTTTTTTTACTTCTGTGCTTACAACCTGAGTACTGAATTAGTTTCCCATGATTTTGCAATTGTTAACAAGGTGTGTTTACTGATGGATACAAATGCATCAGTCTGGAGAAAGAGCGAGTTCTAGAGGTGTCGGCAGAGAAGGCAAGACTTAGCTATGGTCACCCATTCCAGTGTTATAGCAGATTTTATGAGCCAGGAGTGCTTTCTTATACCTGATCTAAATCTATTTTGTTTCCATGTGAGGGTAGTACTACTCCTTGTGATCCCCAACTTTCAATACCATAAAGGCCTCTATGTATGAAAGGGACTACCATAGGAGCTGGATAAACTCTACATGGGCAGAGGCATAGGAGTCCCTGGTCTCTGCTTGAATGGAAAAGAGGAGGAAACGTGTTTCTGATGTCCAGAGTGAAAATTCATCATATATTTTGCTAAAGAATTAATGTTATATCTGGTGATTAGGGGTAGTTCATTAGTCATTATCAAACATTCATCAGGCACTTACTATGTGCCATTTACTGTGATAGGTAGGCTCTGAGGAGATATTGGTGAGCAAAATCTGACATGGTCCCTGCCCTTAGTGAGCACTTGGGCTAATGGAACCAATATTGTACGAGACCTCACTTCAACAACACAGCTGACCCAGAAAGTAAATAAAATTTTTTTAAAAACTGAGTAGATAAAATAGTGTCAAGCCGATACACCTAAGCTCATGCATGCATTTGACCTTAAAACCCTCAGGCTCTTAGAGCCTGTTTGACTTTGGACACAGTTTTAACAAGCTTTATCTGGCTTTCTAGCTCATAGTAGCCAAGAAGCGGCAAATTAGAAAGGAGGGTGATTGCATAGGATTACTGAGAAAAGTGGAATACAAGCTGATGGTCTAAAAATTAATTATAAAGAGGAGGCACCAAAACACAGCACAATAGACTGGATCCCTTGAATACAAGGTATTGTTTTCTTGTATATTATATAACATTCTTGTTTTATGGAACCTTAACAGTCATTATGTAGAGAAGAGTTAAATGGGAAACACAGAATTGGCAAATTAAACTGGATTTTTTGCTGTAGAACTTCTTAATTTAATTAATAAGGCCTGAACTCATTTTTCTCGGAGGATGCCTCCAGAACAGTATTCTGCAGCACACACTTGGGGAAGTGCTGGTGTTTAGATTGGTGATGCCAAGTCAACGTGAGAGCATGAATTATGTTCACAAACAGTGTTTAAGGAGGCACGGAGGAGAGATACGCAACATTGTTCTATCGGAATGTCTGAACATTTTGGAATTCTAAGAAGTCTGGAGAGTATGTCTCCAGACTAATCTTTATTAATGTTGTATACATGAAGCATTACTGTACATGAACTGTATCTTAGACTATTTTGTGGTAAAAAGGCTTTTCCTATTTGACTGAGTCCCTGGCCCCATTTATAACATTGTTCCATGAACTGATATGTTCTGAGTTCCCAATAGCCTATTTACAAATAGAGTTTTAGGATATCACATATTTGCAGTTGGAAACAACTAAAACAAGCAAACTGACCACTGTTAAGTGTTTTGAAGTAAGTTCCAAAGAAGAAATTAGTGAACATTAAATTGCTAACCTGTTTATGTCCATTCAGAGTCTTCTCTAATTACATAAATACAATATGATTTTTAAGAAGTGTATGCATACAATCCTGTGATCCCCTTTCCTTTATTAATACTTTATGTAAATATTTCTGATGTCTACATATGTCTTATTTTCCTTTTATTTATAGCTTTGTGGTATTTCATTGTGCCAATAAGCTATAATTTGCTTAATAATAGATTAGCAGCAAGCTGTGTCCCCATGAGCAGGTCTGTATATCTATGAACATTTTTTTTGAGCACAGAAATGTTTTCTTCATGTTAATTTTCAAGCCATAATTTTAAAGAACAATTAGTTTTCTCCATTTCTTCTACATTTTGACTTTTATACACAATTTCATGAGGTAATGCCAGTTGTCATACATATTCTTTAATTTTGTTCTTTTCCTTCACAGTTAAAGCCCTGTGGCTTGGTTTACGCTCAGTGAGTACTACTGAGACTAGCAGTCTGTGGCTTTTGTCAGGCTTAATGACTTCCAGCTTTCTTTAATTTGGATTATGATTTTACCAGCCCTTTCATTTTTATATTTTGCATTCATTTTAATTTAAAAAAGGGACAAACAACAAGATAATTAAATGTGCAAATACTGTTGTATCAACTAAGATAGTGATGATGCCTGAAAAGACTGATCAGTTGTCAAAAAGCACCACCATATAACAACTAGAAATATTCTTTAGTAAATTAAGTGTTGGAGAGGTGACATAGGAATATTTATTATATTAGGTTGTATAAAATTTGGAACTATGAAACTCAAGAACTAGTTTAATGGTTTTTTTAGTAGAAATAACTTAAGGTGGTCCTTGATTTATGGCCATTTATTGAGTGATGCTAGGAGTAGTCTTTACAATGAAGTAAGCTGCTTGCTTCCCTCCTCCTGAATTCTCTGCAGATTTTCCCTCACCTCAATTTAAATGGGGTTTGCCTTCACTTATTTCTGGAATATTTGGTTAAAATTATGGCGAAAAAAATATTTTTTGTTCTCCATGATTTGCAAGCCTAACCATATTTATTTTCTACAGCATTTCTCTATTTAGAGCTGTCTGTCTACATTCTGATTGGGAACATTGGGATCATTTTCATCATGCCAACAGTAGTGGTAATGGATGTGTCACTTTCCATGACCCGACCTGTGTCCGTCGAGGGGTCCGAGGAATATCAGCGCAAGCACCTCGCAGCCCATGGTTTGACGATGCTGTTTGAGCATATGGCCACAAATTACAAGCTTGAGTTTACAGCCCTCGTGGTTTTTTCATCTCTCTGGGAGCTGATGGTGCCCTTCACAAGAGATTATAACACCCTGCAGGTACGAAAAGGAATGAGTTATTCTATGAACAGGACTCAAATTTATGGGGAGGAAAAGTGTTATATTGTCTTGAATATTTTGATAAGTATATGGCTGTAGTATTTAAGTATAGCTATAAAACAAGAATTCACAACGAGCGTGTTTTATATGTTTTGGTAGAACTATGAGTTAGAACTGAGTTGTTGCCTTTGTTTCTCTTGATTTTCTTAAATTCTCTCAGGCTATAGTGCCCTATTCCCTAAAGTTTAGGATCTTTAGGTTCAACACTTAACTTCTTTTGCTATAAAACTTGAGGAGATGAAAAATAGCACTTTCTTATAAAAACTTATTCTAGAGTAATTCAAAATTCTATTTCCTCTCCAACAAATAGCCTTTGATTTGCAGATGCCAAGGAATTATAATTTTTAAACCTCAGTTGATTGGTATTATCTTTCAAAGATGTGGTCTGTGATATGCCCCAGAATTTACTTTCTGACAACACCTCTAAATCATTAATATTTCCATCAAGGCTTAGCACAGTGCCTTACCCACAGTGAGCAGACTAAGTGTTTTTAGAATTAAATTGAGTAGTTTAATAATTGCTAGGCAGTGAGGAATTTAAGATCAATGTAGTTTGATTTCTTAAATATAAGTAATCAAATTTTGTTAAATCGTTCCTTGTATTATCTTATATTTTTAAGTGACTCAAAAGCTTTTTATTAAAGTTGCAATGCCCTTTTTATAAGTGAGTTAGCTAAGGATTTTGGATGTTCAGCAGTTCTGAAATAGAGAATTACTATATAAATACTGCAGAGTAATTGTTAAGACCAGGAGTCCTGGAGTTAGTGACTGGGTTCAGATCTAGACTCTGCCACCTCTAGGTATAAGACCTAGGAAAGTGACCTAATCATTCTGTACCATAGTTTCTTCATTTTAAAAATAGATTAATAATCTCTAGGGTGTTGTGATTAAATGTACTTAAAGTACCTAGAATGGTGTTTAGGATATAGTTAGTACTCAAATTTGTCATTTTTGTGATGTTTTCAAGAGTTCTTTATTTTAATTATTTCTGTTAAGGTCCACTTCTAAAAATAAAAACTTAGTGGGCTGTTCAGTCTCACCTGATAAGAAGACAAAATGAAAGGAAGCTCTTTTAATTATCTTTTATAGTTGAGGAAGTCTGTTTTACTCTTTTCCTTTAAGAACGCATGCTTAGGGGCTCTCAGAAACAATTTCCCATGTATAACATTCATGCTTTGAATGTTTATGTTGTTTTCTAATCACAAAACAGTAAAGAATAATGAGCACTTTAATTTTTTATTCAATCAGGAAGCACTAAGTAATATGGATGATTATGATAAAACCTGCTTGGAGTCTGCATTAGTTGGCGTTTGCAACATTGTTCAGCAAGAATGGGGTGGTGCAATTCCTTGCCAGGTAATGATCAATACTTTTTCATTGCCCTGAGTTAAAAACGTTAACCACTGAGGTGCCTGGACTTTCATCAAGCTCTGGCACAGCATGCATTGTAATTTCCACAAACTATGTTATATACTATTCGTATGTTTTTAAATAAGGCAGAAAATCAACACTAATATGCTCAAAAAGCAACACAGTTATGCCTTATGGAAAGCATCCTCCTAGTAAATTGACTTCTTGTAAACTAGTATTGTTTCTATAAAACACAAAGGGCTCATAGTGGAATTTTAGAACATTCCCTGGAAGGGGTGATTATAATTTTTTGAGTGATAGAATGGTAAACATCAGTACAATATAGCCTATCTTCATTATCTCAATGTAGTATTTATTCAGCAGACTTTTAACCATTTCACCTGAGTTATCTAAAAAGTGAGGAGCTATGAATGTTATAAAATCGGTTGCTCTTTACTTAGGATCCACAGTATATCCACATTAGAGTATCAAATCAGAGCAGAGTGGTAGCAGAAAAAGAGAATTGGAAGTTTGCTATACATAGGTACTTTGAGAAGTAGTAGCATATTTTAAAGGAGAAAAAAGATTGCCAAAAGGAAAATCATAATTCTGTAGTCTACAACAAGAATCAGCACTTTTTCTGTATTTTAGGCTTTGTAGGTATCTATGGCAACTCCTCAGCTTCAGTGTCATAACATGAAAGCAGCCATAGATAATAAGAAAATAAATGGGCGTGGCTGTGTTCTGGTAAAACTTTATTTACAAAAACAGGCAGTGAGCCAAAGAGTATAATTTGTATTACAGGGTCAAAAGTAGGATTCCTCAGTAGTGCCAGTGGCATCACTAGTATTTATTTTTTAATTAAAAATAAAATTATTGTTGCCTGGGAGTGAAGGAAGGGTAGGGGTTGACTCAAATGAAGCAGAAGTGGTTACATCATTGAAAGCAGTTGTTGGAAATCATGGGTCTGTATACTAAAAAGGTGAATTTTATTGTATGTAAATTATCTCAGTAAACTTAAATTTTTTTAAGTTGCTTTTTCTTATTATAAAACCATTCATTTTTATAGAGTATGGACTTGTGGATAAATGAAGACCCTGAGTTACTACTAAAAGGTTAAATCAAATCACTAGTGGATACTTACTAAAAAAGCTAGTAAATGCCTTTTGATCAATTTCTTTTAAGAAAGAAAAATCTTAGTACCTTACTTTGTAAACAGTGTTTATTTGGTAAGTCAGGCATATAAAATATCTAATTTTCTAACGATATACTGAATAAACAAAGTTTTGTTATCAATATTTACTGAACTGGAAGCTAGTAGGTAGCACAGTTTCATTTGCTACTTCAGTAGTTTTAGAGAAGAAACTCAGAAAATATGTGCACCAGAAAAACGTCTGCCTTTTTATGTTTTTTATTTCTTTGCAAAAAGGAAGAATCTGAATTTGAGATGTACTATATTCTGAGGGCAAGGGACTGAGCCTGAATTCACTGAGACTTGCTTGATGAGTTTTGGGGTGAACAATCTAAAACACTAGACTAGAAGTGAAAGTTATTAGTGATTGTTTTTATAATCAGTTGCTATCATATGGGTTTGTTTTAATATGGAATTTTTTTAACCAACCTTTTAGACAGCTATACTGTGTCTTCATTATCTGAGTAAAATCTATCTCGTTTTGACATTACGTGAAATATTTCGTTATCATACAGTATCTGAAGAAGCTAATGGCAGAAGGAAATTATTTTAAAGCAATTATTGGTACCTAGGAGAAGAAATTACCTTGTAGTCAATTGACTGTCCTTCCAAAAATTTATATCGCTACAGGGGACCTCCACTAAGAAAAATCGGGCTTTAAAAGTAAGTGCCAACCTTGGTACTTCACATAAAACAAGCAACTAATACTACCTTAATGGTCTATTATTATCAAGTTAGTAGGATAGGCTAGGGAGAGCAAAAATAATCCTCCCCTGGAATGCTTGCAAAGTCTGCCCTGCCCCCCGCCCCACAGGATCACTTTGAAGCAATGAGGAAAAGAAAATGCTTTGTAACTACTGAACTACTGTCTGTTGTTGGTATATTTTGAAGGCTTTTTCAAATTACAGGTTGATTAAGAGTGCATTTTAAAGGTCTTGTATGGTTAAATGGCTTTTATAAACACATCTTTAAAGCAGTTGTCATTCTACTTGACCAGGGGTAGAGTTTGTCATCTTTGTCATCAAAGTTCAGACCTCTGTGCTGGTACTTCTTTGGAACACGTAAAATAGGTCCTCGTGCCATTTTTGACATCAGTGCCTTAAGTGCCACCTCCTTATGTAAGAAGTAGGATTCTAGCTTTGGTATAATCAACTAAGAGTTATGAATGTTTTTGTCCTTTTTTTTAAGTGTTCATAGGTAGGTGCTCTTTTAAAAAAGTTTAATTAGATAAAAAAAATACAGTAAAATGCATAGATCTTAAGTAAACAGTTCACTGAGTGTTGACCGATACATGCACTTATGTAACCCCTGCTCCAGTGAAGACATAAAATATTTCTATAACCACACACGGTTTCCTTATGCTCCTTTCTAGTCACTATGCCCCCCATGTCCCACAACCCCTGTTTGATTTATCTTAGCTTTGTTTTATCTGTTCTAGAACTTCATATAAATAGAATCATACAATGTATCTATCATCTTTCACTTGATAAATTTTTGAGATTTATACGCATTGTTGCTTGTATCCCTGCAGAGGTAGATTTTTCACTGTAAATGCGATTAGGAAGAAATAAAAACATTGCTAAGTGAGACTGCTTTAAATAAATATGTTATTTCTCTCACTTTTTGCAAACAGGTTGTTCTGGTAACAGATGGCTGTCTTGGCATTGGTAGAGGGTCATTGCGGCATTCCCTAGCTACTCACAGTCAACGAAGTGAGAGCAACAGGTTTCCACTACCTTTTCCTTTCCCATCTAAGCTATACATCATGTGCATGGCCAATTTGGAGGAGGTAATGCTTTTAAACTAAGTTCTTTGTAGTTTGATTAGATACATTTTAGAACTCAGTTATTTTTTAGTGTGTATATTCCATTAGTATATTGCATGTACTATAACATTGAACTCCACTGGTTTCAGCTGAGGCTGGTCACTAATTGTATTTGAAGACTCTAGATCTTGTTGCTCTTTGAAAGTTCATAGTGTTGCTCCAGCTGTTTCCTGAAATGGTGTTAAATATTTCCCTCATTTAGGAATTTTCATGACCATCCCGTAGGAATGTTGACAGAAATGTGCTTTGATTTTTTTGATAAAGTAATATGACTGATGCATGGTTTATTAAACTTTGCTTCCTGATTTTCTCGTTTACTCAGGAACGTTAAACCTTTCTTTACTTCATACTTTCATATTATCTATAAAATGTAGATAATAATTTGATAATAAGTTCATTCCCTTTTAAATTAAGCATGACTAAATCTATAATGCCTGTAGATACTGACTTCCTTATAGTGACTCAAGCAATTTGAGAGATTAACTTGGTTTGGGGCTTTTCAGAATTGAAATTGCCTTACCAAAAGATGTTAGGAACACTTTGAGGGGAAGATATTGTATAAATACCTACCATGGTAACCTCTGAGAATCTTTGCAGAACTACTTCTGAATGACATAGCTCTACTGGTATCATTTTATATGACATCACTCTTTGGTAATCTTGAGTTAAAATTGTTATATTTTCCTTCTCACATGGTTAAAAAATCATCTATTATATTTATTGTCTGTGTTTTTGTGATGGGTATGACTTTGATGTGCTGATAAAATGGCAGTTCGTGCCACTTTAAAGGGGTCATCTGTTTCGCTTTGTAGCTTCAGAGTACTGACTCCTTGGATTGCCTTGAACGTCTCATAGACTTAAACAATGGCGAAGGGCAGATTTTTACTATTGATGGCCCGCTGTGCTTAAAAAATGTACAGTCTATGTTTGGGTGAGTATATACTTGAGTCTTTTTGCCTTCTTTATAATTTGATAGCCAGCAATAGTAATCTATTTTACTATTTCTAATTGTGTCATTTTATTTTCCCCAAGTAGTACTTTTTTGGGATAAAATACTTGGTAGTAGTAATTTTTAAAAGTTTATTTCCTTTTAAATTAAGCATGACTAAATCTATAATGCCTATAGATACTGACTTCCTTACAGTGACTCAAGCAATTTGAGAGGTTAACTTGGTTTGGGACTTTTCAGAATTGAAATCGCCTCACCAAAAAATGTCAGATTTTATTCTATTTCACAAATGGACACATTGTTTTGGAGTCAGCTCAAAGGGAAAACTAACTTAGCATATTGAAAAAAATTACTTGAAGAAAATTATGTATATCATAGTATTCTTCCTATAACGATTAATCCTCATATTCTAGAAAACTGATAGATTTGGCATATACTCCTTTCCATGCTGTTCTCAAGTGTGGCCACCTAACTGCTGATGTGCAAGTCTTCCCCAGGCCAGAACCTTTTGTTGTAGATGAGGAAATTGATCCTATCCCTAAAGTCATCAACACAGGTAACTTTTTTTTTTTTTTTAATTTCCTTCTTAGTTCTTCTGTTTTCCTGACTTTTTCCTAACCTCTGACTTTCATTCTTCCCTCTCCAGGAGGGTGGAAAAGAAATGTAAATTCCAACACTAGGGTGCTGTTGTCCTCAGTTATACACTTTGGGTGGGAGGATGCATTGCCTAAATGGTGGCAGATTAGTGGTCTTTTGTAGTGATGGTGAGATCATAAGTTAAATCTCCCATGCTAGATAATTATAACCACAAATTACTAGACTTGGATATCATAGCCAGATTCAGTAGCATTGAAATCCTTGAGGTACTTCTTAATAGATACTAAGATTAATTAGCATCGTAATTGAGGTCGGATATGAAGGATTAGACTTGGTTGTGTGACTCTTCTCTTGTATGATCCTGGACAACTCACTTCCCCTTGTTCTTATTGGCTACATGAATGGAATCTCTAGGTGAGTGATGGTCTAAAGTTTCAGCTCTGAAAGTCTAAAGTCTCTAGCCCTGTTGCTTATATATAACTAAAATAAAGCGATGTGCCATGGTTTTTACCTAGTTCACATTGCTGGTGGTGTTTTTAGCTGAGATTGGCGAAGTAAAGTATCAACAGTAACAGGAATAGTGGAGAGGAGAGTTGTCTCCTGTTGGAGGGTGTACTCCTTGAGTTGTGGGTATATATTAAATCTCATTGTTTCCATTGCACCGACAGCACCTAGCATAGTGTCTGATGCTTAGTAGATATTGACTCAGTAATTGTTTAGTCAACAAATGATTCAGATTAAGTCCACAGTAAATGTTCATTTCATTACTATCTTTAGCTGAGTAATTAGCTAATCGGAGAAGCAGATTTCCTGATATATTAGAAGTATGGTGTACTCACCATGAGCCTGATTTTTAAAAAATTGTTTTGAGAATATCAGTGTGTGTATGCCTAGAAGAAAGATTGAAAAGCAATTCAATAAAGTATTAATAGAGGTTTCCTTTAATGAAAATAATGAGCGACTATTTTTTTCTTTACAATTTTAATGTTTTCCAAGTTTTTATACTATTTATATAGTCACAAAAACTTTTAAAAAGTACTTTGGGTTACAACTTTTATTTTTTACTTATTTTAGGTTTTCAACAAATATTTTTGGTCATAAATAGGCTTCTGTAAAACAAAGAAATGTTCATGTTTGGACTGCTACATTGGATTTTTGGAGAATGTATTTCTTTCTCAGGGAAGCATTTTTAATACAATGGCTTTACCCTCCAAGGATGGCTACTTGGATTTGTTGAGAAAGTGTTTGACTTTGACGCTCCCTTGGTGGCCTTAATATCTCTGATTATAGAGGGATTTTACCTTTATACTTTTGCCTTGGCTGGGGACCTAGCCTCATAAAAATAAAGTCTAACCGATTTGTAATATAACTTAAATTCATTAAATGAAAAAACAATTATCCTTATTTCCTGAGCTTCCTAAATACAAATTTATTAGAGTTATCCAAAGAAGCTTCTAATAACCTCCCTAGTCATCATATTTGATTTCCCTACCTGAATTAAACATTGTGTTTGTGAAATCTAGCACATAGAAAATAATGTACTTTTCTATAGCACTAACTAGTTCTATGTTGATTCCTTTTCAGATTTGGAAATAGTGGGGTTTATTGATATAGCTGATATTTCAAGTCCCCCAGTTCTGTCCAGACATCTGGTCCTACCTATAGCACTTAACAAAGGTGAGTTCTCTTCCTATTCCCGTAATACATATGAAGCTCTAAAGTTATTTTTAAATGTTAGTAGGATAGCTCATTTTGCAGAATTTGGGGGAAAGGAATAGTTACAGGATTGGACTGGATTTTTAAAAGTGGAATGTTGCCTAATATACCAGAAAACTAGTTTAGCTACTTTATACTGCGAAAAATATCTTGACACATAGTTACTGTGTTTTGCTTTGTTAATTTATAGTGGAAGTCCTCTTTAGAGATGAGAATGCTTAGCCCCTTATCCAGAGCTCTGCTGAAAAAGCCCAAGTTGTCCTCAGAGGTTGCCTGATACATGTGTAGTCAAATGCAGCTTCGCAAGGGAGAAAATTTACATTTGTTCTGTTCCAGTGCCTAGCACGTAGTAGGTACTCAGTAAATACTGTTGAATGAATAGATGAATCCAGCCTTTTGTGATGCTTATTACTTCAGAATAAAGTCATGTCTCCCAAAATTCAACATCTTTCTTAAGAATGTTAATCTCCAGCACTTTACACTTCTCATTTCTCTGTTCTAGGCTGATCCTCCACTTTATATTCACCAGGTTTCTCCAAGAAGTGTATACAGTTAATCAGGTTTTTACTCACTGTTATGATCAAATTTCATTTATGCTAGTTATCTCAGTTGGAAAGTTGGGTATTCTGTAACCCTCAATCAGACATTCACAGATAGAATCTTAATATGTTCTCACAGATGGTGATCGTGGTGTTTTAATTTACTTTATTGTTCTTGATATTTATGATAACCAGGTTTTCCTTATTTCTAAGGCCCTGGTTGGAGGAGTCTTACATATCCATATATAATGCCAAGAAAAGTGGGGAAAATGAAGAGTTTGTATAAGGAAACAGTGGAAAGAAAAGTATAGGAAGGCAGAATGAGGCTGTTTTCTAAGAGCTGTTAAATGTCAAGCTAAACTGGGCAAATTCTTCCTATTGAATGAGGAAGTCTTTGAATGAAATTGAGCAGAGAGTTCCAGAGTGAAGTTAACTGTAGGAAGATTTATTTGTCAGAAGAATATATGAGAGAACCTGGACTTGGAGAGTCAAGAAGTTTATGGAGTATATACACCTTTCACCTTTGGGGGGTGCCCATCCATGTGCTGCCTGAAGGCTGTCAGCTGAGAATATTCTTGACATCTCTGAATCTGTGGTTCTGTTTAGATGGTGCGTGAAACCCCCAGGGAGCACCAAGTTGAGTGTCCTGGTAAAAACTGTGGAAAGCTGATTTTTTTTTTTTGTATAGCAGCTTCACTGAAGTATAATACCATCTCTTCACCTATTAAAGGGTACAATTAATTAGTTTTTAGTATATTTACAGAGTTGTGCAGCCATTACCACAGTCAGAGAATCAGAATTTTAGAATTTTCACTACCCCAAAAAAGAAACCCTTTAGCTATCAACCCCTAGCCTTCCATCTTCTTTAGCCCCAGATAACTACTAATGTCCTTTCTGTCTCTATAGATTTGCTCCTTCTGGATGCTTCATATAAATGGAATTCATGTAACGTGTGAAAACTGATTTTTATGTGGATGTAGAAAGACAGGAATATGAGTTTTTCTTGTTATATATTCTTTTATAACTCCATATATTTTCCTTCCAAAGCTAGAAACAACCAAGAGTATACGTGGGGTTTGGGATTTTTATAGTAATCTCAGTCTGACCTGTTTTCTTTTCTTTTTACAGAAGGTGATGAAGTGGGTACTGGCATAACTGATGATAATGAAGATGAAAATTCAGCCAATCAGATTGCAGGCAAAATACCCAACTTTTGTGTCCTGCTCCATGGCAGCCTAAAAGTGGAAGGAATGGTAGCGATAGTTCAATTAGGGTAAGAAACTTTGTTTTCCTTTGGTTAAGTGAAAGGGAAAATTAATTTACAAAGTGAAATATTTCCCAGACTTCTCTGAAAAAAAAAATAGAAATGTCTTTGTCACCTTTTTCCTCTCTCTGCCATACCCTTCCCACCTGCTGTCACCTTTTAAACTCTTTAAATTATCCCCTAGAATAAGTACAGAGCAAGCCTATTAATTATATTGCTTTTATATTATATCCTTTCTTAGTTTTCCTCTTTCTTAGTCTATCTAGGAAACTTGGGTTCAGTTACAGCAATGCTACTAACTTGCTATAGGATCTTGTGCAGTATTCATAAGCTATAAAATGAGAAGGTAGAACTAAATGAAAAAAGATTCTGATGTCATTCATTGAACATTTTACTGTGTGCCAGGCATTCCTCTAGGCACTTTATGTGTATTAATTCATTTAATCCCTCACAACAACACTATACAGAAGGTATCAATATTATCACCATTGTATAGATAAGAAAACCGAGGCTTAGAGAGGTCAAGGAACCTGCTCAAGGTCACTCAGCTGGTAAATGAAAGAGACAGGATTCTTACCCTTGCGTTCTGACTCTAGAGCCCATGCTTGTAATCACTTTGCTGTATTCCTTCCCTATGAGGAAAGCCCTTCTAGCTTCTACATTCACTTGCAAAACTATCTGCTTCCCTTTCTATAATACCAGTTAGGAAAGAAGAGGTGACTGGTCATCTTCTAGCCATTACTTGGGGTTGACTGATATAGAAGATCAAGAGGTTAGGAGTCCTCAGAAGAAGCATGGCTCCATTTCTGCTTCAGTTAATATTCCAAAAGGAAGTATGCAGTTCTTATTAGGCATTAGTTTACTGTATTTCTTGGTACCCAAGCTACTTGTACTAGCTCTGAATATGAGAATCACCTGGGACCCTTTGAGAAGTATGAGCAGAGCTGGGTGATGGCTTTGTGCTCTTTGTTGCAAGAGCCTCTGTATTGGTGCTGCTGTGAATGACTCAGGCTGCAGCTAAAAAGACCTATAGCAGCCATTACTCCTCACCACCCCTGCAGCTACTTGCTGCCCTTGTGATTTTTTTCTCTTTTGAGACTGCTTTTGATTTCCATATCTACATAATTGAATAAGAATACATCTCAGAGGAATGGTAATGTTAAGAAGCAGCATTATGCATTTTCAGGTTTAGGATTTGGCTTTAGTAAAAGTAATACATTCCTATGTTGCTCAAGAGAAAAACACAGGTTAGACTTATTTACCTTGACAGTCCCAGGCTTGATGTTCTTCTCATTTTCCATCTTCTCTCTATCTAGTCCTGAATGGCATGGAATGCTCTACTCTCAAGCTGACAGCAAGAAGAAATCAAACCTCATGATGTCTCTCTTTGAGCCTGGCCCAGAACCTCTCCCATGGCTAGGGAAAATGGCACAGTTGGGTCCTATCTCAGGTATAACCCAGATCAGATTTTATTTATCTTGATTTTGTTTTCTCTCTGCTATTCTAAATGGCTCTGACTGTGCAGAGAGCTGTGTGATCTCCCTTATGAGTGTGCTAATGCTGGATATGTACATGGAGAACCCCAAGAGTTTGATGTTAGAACTTTTAACTTTATAGCTTAGGGCAGGGGTCCTCAATTCCTGGGTCACAGACCAGTACTGGTCCATGTCCTGTTAGGAACTGGGCTGCACAGTGAGAGGTGAGCAGTGGGCAAGTGAGTGAAGCTTCATCTGTATTTGCAGCTGCTCCCCAGCACTAGCATCACCACCTCAGCTCTACCTCTGATCTTCAGTCATTAGATTCTCATAGGAGCACTGGTCCCTACTGCCAAAAAGGTTGGGGACTGCTGGCTTAGGGGAAACCAACATTTAGGTTACTTTAAGTACATATAAATGCTTTAATTGCTTATAGTGAAAAGCTACTCTCCATAAGCATTTTTAGTGTAATTTTCAACCCAGGTAACTCTTAGTCATTCCTAGATAATTTAATCCCCTTCCTTCTTAAAACTTTTCCTTTGGCTTTCCCAACATTGCATTCCCTTGATACTTACCTTTTTCTTTGGCAACTTTTCTTTTTCTCATCTTTTTGCCTCATGATTCCCAAGATGTTGTTCTTTGCTTTCTTCGTGTTATTACTCTCCTGGTTATTTCATCAGCCATTATGCTTCATACTCCCCCAGATATATAACTCTAGTCCTGCTTGATCTCTTCCTGGAATTTACATATTGTATTCCCACTTCCCAGTTGGATCTCTCCACCTGGATATTCTTCCAATCCCAAGCTCAGTGTGTTTGTTATAGAAACCATTGACTCTCACCTTTTCCCTCCTAAACTGTTCTTTATTTTTTCTCTTTCCAATGGATGCCTTTGTACTGAGGCTCCAACTGTAGAGTCATCCTTGACTCATTTGGGCCCATTTCAATTTCAGGAACATCTACCAAGCAGCCTATTTTATACCAGGTCTAGGGGATGTAAGAGTTAGCAGGAGTTGCTCAGTCTAGCAGAAAGTGGAATAATAAACACAGACTGACACAAGATCAGAGTTGGCCTACAGGAGGGAATGATCACCTCTGCCTAGAGGACTCAGAAAAATCTTAACAGAGGAGAGACACCCTAGCCGAGTTTGGGGGTGGAGGGGAAGAGGAATTTGCCGAGCCAGTGAAGGAAGAAAGGGCATCCCGGACAAATGGAACACCTATAGAAAAGAAAGGAGCACTGGAGCACAAAGTATAAGAGTAGGAGATGGGAGGGCCAGGTGGTAGGTTAGAGCAGGAGTCCCCAACCTTTTTGGCAACAGGGACTGGTTCGCTCACCTGCCTGCTGCTCATCTGCTGTGCAGCCTGGTTCCTAATAGGCCATGACTTGGTACCAGTCCATGGCCTGGAGGTTGAGGACCCCTGGGTTAGAAGTTGGCAGTGGCTAGAGCAGGACAGGCCTCATTTGAAATGTGAAGAACTGAGACTATCCTGCAGGTACTAGGAAGCCCCTGAAGGGTAGTAATATGGTCAGATCCTTCTAGCTATAATGAGAACAGTAGAGATACCAGTTTGGAGACTTTGTATTCTAGGTTTGGTGCCCCTGGAGTTGTGCAATATGGACAAAATTCAAGTGAGAGACAGTAAATTTGCATTTAGAAAGACAGCTGTGGAGTGTGAATTTGAAAAGGTGAAGTTAAAGTGCTGCAGTTAAAGTCTGATAGTCCTGAAGATGCGAAGGTGAGAACCAGAACAGGGGCAGCGGCTGAGGACAGAAAAGACGGGATCCATGTAAAAGATATTTAGGAGGTAGAATCAACAGTGTTTAGACAGAATAAAAGAGAACAGTTGAGAATGATCTTAGGATTCTGACTTTGGCTACAGGGTGAAAGGTGGTAGTATTAATTGAAACTGAACAGAGGAGGAAGAGTAGATTTGAGAAGAGCAGTCGTTTGTGCATGTCGTGTCTATGCTTATGAGATTTAGGTGAAGGTGCCTAGAGACAATTTCTGTAAGAGTCTGGAATTCAGGAGAGAGGGCAGAGTTAGAAATATAATTTTTAGTTATAAGCATACCCCTCATAGTTAAAATGGGGAGAATGAGTGAAATTACTTAGGGTAATGGTTCACAAATTTGAGTTTTTGTGTGCAAAAATAAACCTGGAGAACTTTGTAAAAATTCTGTTTCCTAGGCCCCACCTACAGAGATTCTAATTCAGTAGGTCTGGATTCAGGCCTAGGAACTTGAAATTTTAATATTACCCAGGTGATTACAATCTAGGTAATTCATACCACACTTTAAGAAGTCCTAGCCTCAGGACAGTTTATAGATTAAGGAAAGAAGCCAAGGACCAGACCCCTAGGAAGAGCCAACTACCGGAGACAGTGGAAAAGGGCATGAGTAGAGCAAAATGAAAAGGAATAAGTAAAAAAAAAAAAAAAGAGGAAAAGTAGTAGAAAGTGATGTTGCAGAAGCCAAGAAAATAAAGGTACTCAAGAAGGAAGTACGGTGGCATGGCCTACAATATCTTACACACATGTGCATGCCATTGAAGCCTAGAGAAGATTTTGACAGAACATAGAAGCTAGGCCAAGGGTCAGCAAACTTTTTCAGCAAAGGGCCAGATAGTAAATACTTTAGATTTTGCAAATCATGTGCAGATCATATGAACTCTGCCATTGTAGCCCAATACATAAATGAATGGGAATGACTGTATTCCAAAAAAATTTATTTATGGATACCAAAATTTGAATTTTATATTTTCATATGTTATAAAATATTATTCTTTTGATTTTTTTTTCCCAGTCAGTTAAAAATATAAAAACCATTCTTAACTCAAAACAGGAAATAGGCCATAGTTTGCCAACTCCTGAGCTAGGATCCAGGGAGTGGGGTTTTAAAGTCACACAGGGACCAGAGACATGTCTTTGGTTCCAAACAAGATAAGGAACAGACATCTCTGAGTAAAGCTGGAAACGTAGGTCTACCCCTTCAGTGAGAGGATGATAAAAATTCTACTGATTGTTTCTACCTGCTTTTCTAGATACAAAGAAATTTAAAAGTTTCCCATGAGAAATTGAAGTCCAAGTCCTGTACCATGCAGACTGACACTATTCAGAAGTGTAGACTTCTAAAACCAAACAGTACAAAGACTGGTTCTGAAGTGATGAAACCCTTGGTGCATCCTCCAGAAGCTAAAATAATGACTCTAAGAATACCTCTGTAACCCAGGGCAAAAGGACTTCTACAGAAAAAAACTAATTCCCTCTGAAGATGAGTTCATGATTTGAAAAAAAGTTTCTGAGTCACATGAGGACTCTTATCTCCTTTGAAGGAAAGCCCACAGGAGGATTAGCACCTTGAGAACTTAATCTGAAAGACACTGTAGAATTTAAATGATTAAAAACGTTTAGAAAGGACTAGAAACCAAGAGGAAAGAAGAGGACACTATGAATCAAGAATCATTTGATCTTGACAGATTATTGGTGGTGTTATTGTAAGAGTAGCTTCGGTAGCTTGTTAGCCAGGAGACAGGTTGAGGAATGGGTTAGAAGTGAGAAAATGAAGATGACAAGTTTGGCCACCAAGAGGAGAGAATTAGGGCAGTAATTGGAGGAGAACACAGGTCAGAGGAAGTTGTTTGTTAGGATGGAGATTCCATACTTTCATGTAGTCTCTCTCTCGTGTTCCTACATTCTCCTACCTTTTCGTTCTCACTGCTCTTGCCTTGTGGCTTCTTTACCTTTAATTTAGCTCAGAGGTCAGCTAACTGGCCTGGCCTCCAGGCCATACTAGCCCACTGCCTATTTTGTAGGTAAAGTTTTATTACACAGGCACACTCATCCCTCATCCTTTTTCCATATTCTCTATAGCTGCTCTCCCGCTTCAGTGGCAGAGCTGAATAATTAGAACAGAGACCATATCACCCACAAAGCCTAAAATATTTGCTCTCTCGCCCTTTACAGAAAGTTTGCCGACCCATGACTAAGACTAATGTGATAGTTTTCACCACAGATTCCTGTCTGTAATCTAAGACAGTAGCTTCAAATTCCTTTCTGTCTGGCTTCCAACCTAGCAATGCTTGGCTTGGTATATACATTCTTCATTCAAATTGAACTGTTGTTTCTGTTCTTTATATTTGTTTTTTTCTTCCTCAAGGTCTGTTCTTTTCAGTGAGTATAGTAAGTGCTAACATTTTATTGAATTTAATTTTTGTATTAGGCACTGTGCTAGACACAATGAAATATATCATTTAATTCTCACAACAGTCTTAGGAGGTTGGGGTTGCCATTATGGTAACAAGTAGTAATTGATAATAAAACCTGCTTTAGAGGGTTGTGGAGAGAATTTATTGAGGCAGTGTGTAAAAAGAGCCTAACACAGTAGACACATCATAATGGTAGATCCCACTTTATTTTTTATATTTATATAAATCCATTTATTTTTGTTTGTTTTTTACTTAGTTTCAATATACGATACATTGGTTAGGCATTTATATAGTTTATGAAACGATCCCTCTGATTACCCTATCTCCCCTCTGGCTCTATACATAGTCATTACCTGACTTCATTCCCTGATTCTGTGCTCCACATTCTTGTGACCGTCTATCACTTTTTTAATCAAAGCAAAGTATGCGAAATAGTACCATTGTTTATACTTATCCCTCCTGCTTCTAATTCTGTTCCTAGAGAAAACTTCTAACTTTCAATTGTTTCTTTTGGTATTTGTTTACATTTCTAAAGAATGTAAGTATGTAACTATTTCTTGACTTTTTAAAAATTTTAATGGTCATTTTTTCACTTTTTAAGGATGACTACTTAGTTCTCTTACCACCACCATGCCTACCCATCCACCCAAGAAGCACATTTTTCCCTTCCTCTATCCTTCCAATGTGGTTATAGTTGGGTTTGTTGTTGTTGTTGTTGTTGTTGTTGTTGTTGTTGTTGTTAAATCAGTATTCTGTACTTGTTAGATGATGTAAATGTTATTTACAACTAAGCCATGTAGTATACCAAATTACATTTCCTTTGTTTTGAAACTCTTTGTCCCCTGCCTCAGTTACTACTTTTTTTTTATTAGATTTTTTCTCTTTTTCCTAACAGGCAACATAAATGTATTCTAACTTCAATTAAAAGGAAGGCATATATTGGAAAGACATTAAGGTTTCTTAGAGACTCTAGGAAGAGAGCCGGGCAGCCAGCCTTCCTCTACTTTCTGTACTTTTCTTTTTCTTTTTTTTTTTTTCCTTTGTTGTTTTCCATGTACTTATAGCTAATTCCTACCTAAGTAAAATATACTCTTCAGATATTTTTGTCAGTTTCATTTTTTTTTCCTTAGAGTCATCTCCCTTCCTCATTTCATAAATGGACTGGTTGTTTTTTCAGCCCATTGCCTAGTTGTCATCCCGAGTTCACTTCTTTCCTATGGATCTCTTATTTCATGAATCCTCCTGAGAAAAGGATACATAAGAAGTAAATGTTTGAAATCTGGCATATTTGGAAATGTCTGTATTTCATCCCTTACAGTAGATTGACAATTTGGTTAAATATGAGTTCTAGGTTGGGAATCATTTTCCCTTTGAGTGTTGAAACATTGTCTGTTGTTTCTTCTGACTTCTAGTGTTGCTACTACTGAGTCTTGTACCATGCTGGCTTTCTGTGCTTTCACTCTAATCTGTTCTCTGCACTCCTTGAGGTTCTTCTTTGTGCCACAGGTGTTCTGGATTTTTAGAATGATGTATGTCGTTGTTCTCTTCATTTATTGTGCTGGGCACTCAGTAGGCCCTTCCGTGTGGCAATTCATATTCTTCAGTCCTGGGAACATGAATTATGTCTTCTATTTTCCCCTCTCTGAATTCTCTGTTCTCCCTTTCTAGAACCTATGTTTATGATTTGCGTGTATGTGATTTTCTTCTACCATTTTTCTACTTTTTAATTTTTGTTCTACCTTCTGTGAGGTTATCTTCAACTTTATCTTGCAACTGTTTTTATTTCTGCTGTCATATTTCTTATTTCCAAGAGTCTCCTGTTATTTTTTCACAAATGCAGTATTTTCTGTCTGGTAAGCCAGTTACACATACAGGTTCCAAACAGGTAGTACAAAATAGGCTGTGATTAGATGTTGGAATGTTTGTTTGGTACTGATAATGAGAACTGTAGGATAGAAAGATCTAGAGAAATTCTGCCAGAAAAAGTTGGGACAACTTCATAGAGAAGGTAGGATAGTATCTTGACCTGGAATATAAGTAAATATAGGTAGTAGGTGAGAGATGGCAGTGGTCGAGTAATTGAAAAAGTATTGTCATTGGGACCAGGCCTACCTGAGTCACTGTGAAATCTGTGAAGGTCCAACTTCTCTGAACTTCAGTTTCCTCATCTTTAATAGAACTAATAGTATTTACCGTCTAGTGTTGCTGTAAGGAGAGAAGTTGTATATGTAAGGTGTTTGGCATACTGTTGGAATTTAATAAACATTCTAAATTTCTTGAGGCCAGAAGAATATCTTCTGTAGCCACACTTCTAGCTTGCTACGAAGTGGGGTCTTACTACAAATAATGAATGAATAAGTTAGTGAGGGAATAAATGAATGAGGAAAGGATTGCATTTCAGGCAGGGGAAATAACAAATAGTGGCAGGTAAGTTGGAAATAAGCATGTTGCATGGGAAAGGACTATTGGGATCGTGGCCTTACTGAAAAAGTTTATACAGAGACAAGTATTCATGGAAATATGTCTGGAAAGCTTGGTCAGTACTTTTTGGAGGGGTCAGGAAGAGGGACTGACAGAGGTAGTGTGGGGCCAGAGTAAAGCATTTAAATTAATGACTAAATAGGGGTTAGAAAGCTTCTGGTTAGTGAAACTGAGCTAATTCCAGTTTTCAACCTGAACATTTGGGATTTAAGCTCCCTAACTTGGGAAAATGATTTCCACTCTGTCTACACCAGAAGGTATAATAATAATAAGGATAAAATAAGCCAATAGATGTTAATATGCTTTATAAGTTTGTACCAGAGTTTCATTGGCTCAAGAAGCCAGTAGAAAAACCCTTGTTTATCCGTGTGGCTATAAAATTAACATGCCTTTAATTCTTTGGAAGCAATAACCTAATAAACTATAATAAAGTAGTGCATGTTTCAACAAAAAGTGTTTTTCCCCTTGCCCTTTTCCTTAACTTGGCCATATATGATTTTCCTTTTTAATTTTCTCAGTGCCTAGACTTATGCTGTCTAATCTAATAGCCACTAGCCACAGGAGGCTATTTAAATTTAATTAAGTAAAATTTAAAATTCAGTTCCTCAGTCACAGTAGCCACATGTCAAGAGTCCAGTGGCCACTTGGGCTAGTGGCAGCCTTTCTATCATCACAGAAAGTTCTGTTGGAGAGTGTTGGGCTAAACGTTATTTAACTGCAGTATGTGTATTTATATATTTTTTAAAATAGTACTTTAGTATTATTGTATTAGTTTTATTCTCTCGGACTTTAATTTATAAAACAGATAAAAGAAGCTGCTTTCTTTAAAAACATTAAGTTGTGTTTTACTTACATGAACCTTGGATAATTATTTGGTCTCCTCCATCAGTGCCTTTCTGTTGAGAGCAAGTTCCCCAACCTGACTAAAGTTAATGGATTTTCTTAATTAGGAAGTATCAGGATGTAGATGATTGAATAATTCAAAGAGCTTCTAGCCTAATTGGAAATGTAATTGATTGTGTTTTGCCAGATGTTGTTTCAAGAATGTCTTTTTCTTTTAAGATGCTAAAGAAAATCCTTATGGTGAAGATGACAATAAGAGCCCATTTCCCCTGCAGCCCAAAAACAAACGCAGTTATGCCCAGAATGTGACTGTCTGGATCAAACCCAGTGGCCTGCAGGTAACATTACTATTCACATTGCTTTCCACTAGGGACAGGAGGAGGGATTCTGGCAGGCAGGCAGACATTCGATTTTATTTTCCTTTCTTTTGATACTTAGTAATTCATTTACTTTTAATGTTTATCATTATTTCCAAAAAGGATTTGAGGTGGCCTACAGTAAAACACGTATATAGCAAAATCATTTTTTACAAAATTTAGAGCAATACAAAACCTAGAGGAAGAGGGAGACAATTGTGCCAGGAACCCAAGGCAAAATGATAATTATATTTGCGCAATTTGGCTCTGAGTTTCCCGCCAACAAGGTCAAAAAAGACATGTAAGATTTTGTGTTAGGTAGATAAGTCTGATAAAAGGAAGCATGTCAGTTCTTGTAGAGAGATACATTTTCCTGACATTTAATTTTAATGTAAAATTTTTAACATGCTGAGGCATTGAATAACATAATGGATGTGATTACTTCCATCCCCACAGTAGAGCCTAAACCATAGTATTACACAGTAGGTAACTGCACATAAACGCTTCCATGGGAAGCCACGATTATACTGTTATCGAGGTATGCTACTTTCAGGAAAGGTAGAGTGACACTTCTTCCATTGACATAAGGTCATTTATATCTATTTTTAAAAATCACTTACCTTCTTTTCTCATTCGAGTACCATATTTTTTGCCTTTGTTTCTCTAGTGCGTCCAGCTCAAGTTAAATGAGAAGAGCAGTCAGGCCACCAGAAGTAGCTTTGTGTTGATGGCATAGTCTCTTCTAGCCTCCTTTTCACGAAGACTAGACACATCCTGCCATGGCTAAGGGGGCAGAGATCACTTCTCTTTGTTGGAAAATCATGTTCTCCCTCTTTCCTGCCATTCTTATCCCAGCACTTCTCTATTGGAAAGATTTCTCCTAAAGTTTTCTGAAATTATTTTTTAAATTTTATTTTCTTCTGGGTATCTATTTTTTTATTGTGGTGAAATATACATAACATTTACCATTTCAGATATTTTAAAGTATACAATTCAGCGTCATTTAGTACGATCACAGTGTTATACAACCATCACCATTATCTAGTTCCAGAACATTTCATTACCCCAAAGGAAACCCTGTGCCCATTAAACAAGTCACTATGTTCTCATTTTTCCCTCAGCCCTTAGCAACCACTAGTCTTTTTGCCTTTATCTATTTACCTATTCTGGGTAAATCACATAAATGGCATATATAATGCATGGCCTTTTGTGTTTGGCTTCCTTCCACTAAGCATAATGTTTTCAGCATTCATTTGTGTTGTAGCATATATCAGTACTTCACTCCTTTTGATGGCTAAGTAATGTTCCATTATATAAATATGCCACATTGTGTTTACCTTTTCACTCAGTTGATGAGCACTTGGATTGTTTTGGTTATTCTAAATAATGCTATGAACATTTATCAAATTTTTTTCTTTTGTTGCTCTGCTGTTGCTGTTGTAACTGAGAAACCATAGCCAAATCCAAGGTCATGAAGATTTACCCCTGTTTTCTTATAAGAGTTTTATAGTTTTAGCTCTTATAGTTAGGTCTCTGCTTAATTTTGAATTACTTGTTTTGTATATGGTGTGAAGTAAGGGTCCAACTTCATTCTTTTGCATGTGACTATCTAGTTGTCCTAGCACCATTTGTTGAAGGGACAGTTCTTACCCCTATGGAATGGTCTTGGCACCCTTGTCAAAAAGCAGCTGGCAAATATATGTATGGGATTTCTGGATGTATTTTTGTGAGATAATATCATTTCTGTCACCAAGGGATTTATTATCATCAAGCATTTTGAAGGAGGGAGGGGCTTTAATAATGTTGAACAGAATGCTGACATTAACTTAGAAGGGATCCTCATCTTGACACTGTGGCTCTGTTATCAGTTTCATTTCTTTAAATGTTTAGAGCCATCCTTTTGTACTCTTTCCCCTTTTATCACAGAATTCTAATGTCGAATTCTTTTTACCTTTGATAGACAGATGTACAGAAGATTTTGAGAAATGCAAGGAAACTACCTGAAAAAACACAGACATTCTATAAGGTGAGACTAACAGTGTAAGAGGATAGGCCGTGTCCTATTATGTGCCAAAAATAAATGGTTCACAATTGTGTGGGGTAGCAGAGTGAACATGGATAGGAATTAGAAATGTATGGCTTGTGCTTTCAGTTTTTTTCATCAGTAAAGTCAGTATAAGTGATGAGTCCATAGCTGCCCTAAAATCCAAGCATGGCAAGTGTTTAAATGGCTCATTTCTGTGCAGAAGGGCTTCTCTGTGTTGGTGCTGCTGTGAATGGCTAAGGGAAGGAGCTGAAGGGACCTTAACTCTCATAGCCCTTAACCCTCCCCACCTCTCCCATTTGGGCATCCAGTCTAACCCTAGGCAACTATTGTATATGACTTCCTGGGATGGTGATTACCCAGAATATTCTTACTGTACTAGAGAAGCTGCTTCCAGAAATGACTTCTAAAATTGCATATTTATGAATTGCAAAAGGGTGGCCTTCTGCAGTCATACCCAGCTAATCCAGAACCGTTGGTAGAGGGAATAAAGTTACAAGGAGTGATGTGGAGTGTGAAGCATTAAGCTCACTTGTTTCTCCCATCCTTCTGGTGTTTGGCCAAAATCAAATTATGCAATGTGAGCTATGCTGTGTTATCAGTTGTGGTCTAGCTTGCTAATCTTAAAATATGGTACACAGAGCCAGCCCCAGGCTGGCCTTTCTTCCAGAGAATATACATGCTGCTTTGTCTAGATGTTATCTCATTAGCTTTAAGTCACTGTTGTCTTCAAACCTTATTTTGTAGTGAACTGATGAAATCAAGCAAGAGCTACCTTAATCAGAATTCAGCCAGAGAGCTGCTCAGCCTATTAACTGAAGCCCATAATCCACATAGGCCCTTGATGACCACTCCTTGGCTACAGTCCCTCTCCCTGCAGAGCTTTCTGCACACGATTGCCAGCTATCTGTTCAAGATGGCACATTTGTACTTTGGCATTCTTCTGAACTTGTCACTTGTTAATAGATGATAGTGGGAAGATGGTCAGAAAGCCCATTCTCTTGTCTGGTTTTATATAATCCTATATATCAGAGCTGGAAAGGCTCTATCAGGCAACTACGTCAGCCCCTGCAATGAGCAATGAAAAGGTTATCCTTCTCATTTTGTAAATGAGGCCACTGAGACCCAGAGAGGCTACACAACTTGCCCAGATCACACTAAGTGGATGATGGGGCACTTCCTGTTTCTCTGCTTCCATCCACATTTTTGTGGCAGTCTTTCAGGTCAGACTTTCTGACTCCTCCAGAGCCTCCTCCAAACATGTTCATTGTCATTCAGCCTGAGGCTCAGAGAGGCAGGAGAGGCTTAAGAACCCTCTGACATTTGGGGCAAGCCTTTTCCATAACTCAGTAACAGGAAAGGTAACCCTCCATAGATTTATGAGTAAATGAAATGATGTATGCAGTACCTCACCGTGTTTGCAATAAGTGCTCATAACTGTGCTGATGATAATCTGTGTTTCAGTCAGCTGTCTTCCTTCCCCAGCTTTCTGATCACCTGTAGAGGAACCGCTTTCCAGTCATGTCGTTACACTAGCAGCATCTCTGTACAAGTATTTCTTCTCATATAAAAATACTTAAGTTCGGGAATCAAGGAGAATGTGTTTTAAGCTGAGCACTTAGAAACTATATGAAGAGGAAAATGCATTTCAGGAAAATTGGCCTTTTTTTCTTATCTCGTTTCAGGAGCTGAACCGTTTACGAAAGGCTGCCCTGGCCTTTGGTTTCCTGGACTTGCTCAAAGGGGTAGCTGACATGCTGGAAAGGGAGTGCACACTGCTTCCTGACACAGCCCACCCTGATGCTGCGTTCCAGCTGACTCACGCTGCCCAGCAGCTCAAGCTGGCCAGTACTGGCTCCTCCGAGTATGCCGGCTATGACCACAACATCACACCTTTGCAGACAGACTTCTCTGGGAGCAGCACTGAAAGAATGTGAAGACTCCCTGAGGCTGCCTCAGAAGTACCTCTTGCTGGTTTAAATGACTCCACTACAGTCTGAGAAGGGTTCTGAAAGGTGGTTGGCTGCTTAGATTTTGACATTAGCTTTCTGGGACTCATTCTCTTTAAACCCAAGACACTTGTTGCTCCCATGATGGGTACATCTCCTGAGAAGCTTGAAGGACTGATGAGCACAGAGCTCTCCCCCTTTCTCAGGAAACCTAACTAGCAAGAGTCTTCTGGCCTCCAAAAGGTGTCTTCTATCAAACATAAGGACATTTTCAAGCTTCTGTCCTTGGAATAAGCAACCTAGACTGTCTGGGCTTGCTAAGTACAAGCCCTAACACCACTAAGTTTCAGAACTTAGAACTTGGGCAAAACTTCGTGGTAACCCTTAGGTGCTTTTGGTATGTATTGAGATACACTTTTAAATAGCAACCATAAATGTATAAAGTTATTCCTGATTCTTCAAGGTATTTTTCTTTTAAATGAAAATATTTCTTCACGGCTTTTTTTTTCTAATGAAAATAAAATAATCTGATTTTCTATAAAAAGGTTTCACTGGGAACTAATGGGTCTTTGCCTTCTGGTTTGTCCTGTCACCTAGATATAATTTCAGCACCTGTGTGGCACAGATTTATGTGCCGTGTACCGATATGTGTTCCATATTGCCTGCCTTGTTTCTGACACTGGTTAGGCCTCACTGCCTAAGCCAAGTTCCATCCATGTAGATTCTGACAGGCCACTGCAGTCAGCTCTAGTTCCAATTCATCAGGTAGCTTCATGACCTTGGGCAAGTCCGGTAACTTATCTAGGTTTTAGTTACATCATCAATGGTTTTCAAATTGCTCGGTGGACCACTTAAAGGAGTAAAGGTATTACTCCCTCAGATTTCAACCTAAGCAGCCATTTTTGGTTTAACATGCTATAATGCTATATAATATATTGTCTGAACAAAGGACTTAATCACTAACAATTTGCAAACCATCAGAGTAAATGATCTTTAAACACAAGTTATTAGGATTTTGACTGCAAATGTTTAATAGAAATACACAATCTTTTGCTTTCTCAGACAGCAATAAAAGGGCCTAAAAGAATACAAGATTCTGCCACAGATGCAGCATAATCTGCAAAGCTGATCTGCCCAATTATACACACCAAGTCAGTTGAAAGAACATCAGAAGTTAATACAAAGAAGTGATGACAGAAGTAACAGACATGCAAAACATCCTTCAGTGCAATGAACTTGTAAAAAGATCAGCCAGCCTATGCTAATCAGATATTTTTAGGTCAAACCAAGTTTCCATCTTGGGATCAGAGAACCAGCGTTACTCATTTAGTCCCCTTTACCACAGGAACCATGGAAATGGCAGAACAGAAAGAGCTACCATGCCTTAAAATCTTTTATACGAGCGTTACTTCTAATACATTTTACTTGGTTTACCTGGAATGTAGTAAAGGAAACATCTTGACAATGGTCAAACTTTATAATGTCAAGATTTGTCTTCACAATGTCATAGTGGGTTTCCTGTCAGGAATCTTGGTTAAAGAACCAGCTGGTAGTTCTCCAGCCAAAGTTCTAACTCTGTTCATTGTCCTACTGCAGACAGGTGAAACAGCAGGATCAAAAGTGTTTTTGAGGTCTAGTCAAAAACAGACAATCCCACCACTTACTCTGACACATACAAGTAAATGTACTCAGCCAGTACAAGGGAAGAAAAATTGAGTTTTTAAGTTTGTGCACAGCCTATATTTTGTAGGTGTGCTTAGTATGGCCTAATGTTTCCAGTTTGCTACAGGCCACATCACTAGCAGTTGTCTTATGGCCAGTTTGACCTTTCTGACCATTATAGCCATTTGGGTTTGGAATTCTTATAATCTCATTATATTCCAACTAATGTTTCATCTTTCCTTAGTGTTGAAAATAGTTCTGATTTAGCTAGGAGTAAAGTGATCATGGTGTTCCAAGGTTCTGACTGGTTTCTCTCAAATCATTCTGTGCCCACACAAGTAAGCACCGTAGTAACACAGTGTTAGGCCGAAAGATTCAGAGGTAATGTGCGTTCTCTAGCCCCACCCAGACTCAGAAATGTTTCATCAATAACTAAGTTGAACTCGATTTTTGAAAAATCAATGCCACCCCACTTAACAAGTAACCCCTTAGGTACAGAATATATTAGGTCCTGCCTGAAATCACTTTCATAGCCTCTTGTAGAGCAAAATAGTCATTTTTTTCACAAGCAATAGCTGAAAAGAACAAATCCAAGTTGTAAGAAAGAACAGCCAGTACCTAGTAGGGTCAGGGCACTGAAGAACTCTCTCAGGCCAGTGAAACAGACTGACAGGGTATGGAGTGGGTGGGGGCAGGGCGGAGTCTGCTGCCACAGAACACAAAAGAACGAACCTGTCATCAGATACCAGGAATCCATGTCATGCAAATACTACGCTAATATAATAAATTCAGGGATGTTACTGGGGAAAAGAGAAGATAGCCTCACTGAGAATTTTATCATTTAACTTAAAAAAAAAAATGTTTACATCAGTACAAGAAGGTAAAACTGTAAGAATTATAGATTAGGCTCAAACTAGCAAGAAGTCATCTAAATCTCTCTTTTTAGTGGATCTTTTTCTTTTTTTGTCCATAGCGTCGCCTGCGCTGCTTATAAAGGTGACGGAAATTTATATATAACCCTGAAAAAGAAAAGAGGCCAATTAGAAATGAGAATCTTTGTATATAACCAGAAGATCTTGGGGCAAGGAGAGTCTCTAGTTGTCTGTTTTTCATATCCCACAGCACTGTGCTTATTGCAGAAAGTTCAACTTATTAAGTTATTCAATTAACAATGCACTAGAGACAACTCAATTTTTCCCCAATGGATTTACAATTTAATTTTCTGCCATATTTTTATTATAAAAAATTTCACGCAAAAGATTAAATCATTGTGACCCCCTAGATTTAAACTTTAACTGTTTATTACATACCCATTCCCACCTCATTTTTGAGGTTTTTCAATGTTAAGTTACAGATATCAGTACACTTCACCCCTAAACATTTCCTTAGAGTTCAATATTCTTTTTTCCTTTCTTTTAAGGTAAGATTAAAATAAAATACACAAATATGAAGTATAGAAACAACCCAATTATTAATTCAAGGCTATTCAATAACATATTAGTCAACAGTTGAAAAGGTATAACACACTTTCTTAGGAAGCACAATTTAGTAAATTAGAAAACACAGGATTTCAGAGTCAGAAAAAAATGTGTTCTACTTTACCACTCAATAGTTCTATGGCTTAGCCTCACCTTAGTTTCCCCATTGTACAACAGAGTCAAAAACACTTTACAGACTTACTGTAAGAGAATATGTTTAGAAAAGCACTTTGATCTATATACAAATGTAACTGGTTCTACCGCTAAATTATGTAAATTTAGCATTTATTCATCCTGAAGAATAAAAACTACATATTCATTGTGGGCAAACTGAGTATAAAACCTTATAAATTAAGAGTGTGCAACAACATAAACAATACAAAGAAAAGCTGTTAAGCTTAGTGCACATTAAAATACTTCTTACCTTTGTAAATTTTTTAAGTAAAATATTTTAAGAGTCTTTCCAATACTTCTTATTCCTCTTTAACATTTCAGTAAGCTCACCTCATGGAGCCTAGTTACAACAATACTAGATTTATCCTGTAATTGAGGTAATGACTCTTTTAATGATTGCATTTTCCAAACTGAAGCTTACTCCCTTCAATGGCCAAATATTTTAACATTTTTGTTAAAAACCTTTCTGAAATGGATTATACCCTTTCTGAAATAGAAAAGAAATGTAATAAAAGTTAACCTTCAGCACATGATCTACACCCATAACGTATATTATTTAGCTGTGTTTCTACCATGTACTGATACCATAAGGTATTAGTCTCTTCTCTCCCAATACCAAATGGCCAAGACCATTGGCCTTTTTGGCTTCTTGGGTTTACTTTTTGTAATATTCCTCTAACTTTTTGGGGTGGCCTCCCTCCATGATGATCCCCCGTAATTCCTACCTACCTCCTGGTATTTCATACCCTTGTGTAGTCCCCTCCAACACTGTACTAGGTTGGTGTGACCAACAGAATATGGGAAAGGTGACAAAATGTCACTTCTGAGATTAGGTTATAAAAGGCAGTGTGGACTTGATAGAGGTGCTAATTATCACTACAGTGGCAATCATAATACATAGATATATCAATTCAACATGTAGTATACCTTAAATAAGTACAACATTATGTCAAATATATTACAATTTAAAAATAAAATATATATTTTAAAAGGCAGTGCAGCTTCTGGATCTCTCTCAGATCACTCGCTCTGGGAAAAGTCATGCCATGAGCAGCCACAAGGAGAAGTACTGTGGCAAATATTGAGGGCTCCTGTCCACAACTGCATGAGTGAGCTTGAAGCAGATCCTCCAGCCCTAGAAAAGTCTGCTAAAACTGTAGCCGCAGCTGAGTTGACAGCTTAACTGAAACCTCACAAGGACCACCTCTATCATACCTCTATGACATGTGCGCTCCATCACATCCATACTGTCTTTTATAACCTAATCTCAGAAATGAAATACCATCACTTTTCCCATATTCCTGACACTCAGAAGCCATCTGAGATAATGTTGTCCTACACTGCTAAATTTGGGCATAATTTGTTTCACGGAAATAGATAACTAATACACTATGTACTGTCACATCCTCTGTTGCTAGGGGATCAGACAGCCATACTTATTTAGGGCCATCCCAAGCCTTTTGTAAACTAAAGCAGGAATAAATTCATAAATTATGTTAAAATGTGTTAGAATTTTATCTAAAGTAAACACTCTTATAGTTAGGAAGGCCTGTAAACCTTTCATATTTGCAAATGATTTAGGTTTACTTCTTTTTCTCTCTTCTTTTAGTTTTTATGAATTAAGGCAAGAATTCATGATTTTATATAAATTAATAAACAAGCAGGTTTTACATGGAGCAGGGGGGCTTCCTATTGTGAGGCAGAAGGCCTTATGACATCCCAGCTACTCAGAGGCCGTTATTGCCTTCTTCCTTCCTTGCTGCCAGTTGTATTATCACCTCTGTAAACACTAGCTGTGGTAAAAGTAAATGAGCTGCTTATTCTATTTAAGAGCGTCTTACATTGTTTTAAACATGCAATATCGTATGGTGAGTTCCCAATGACCAAGAGCATTTCAGAAAGATAACTCAACCACTGGAGATTTGGGGAGAAATATGTTCACACATAGCATATTCTTCTTGTGAGTCTATTTGGCAAAGTAATCTTTCTCTAACTCTGTACTACTCCTTTGGAAATAACCCTGAAGACTTTTAAAATGTTCAAACATTTAACTCTGCCTCCTAAAGAAGTGACAGGAAAAAGTCTATTATAGAGCCAATACTTACCTAAAAATATCACTATAATATAAATCTGAAGAAAAAAGGAAAATCTAACTTTGATTTTCACTGGATATGGCAACGTGAAACTGAATCTTCCTGTTTCATTGAATATTGGTATGGACTGGATCACTGCAACAACTGAAAGCAGAAACAAGAACTTGTTAGAAGCGAATGACATGCAGTCACATTTAATGCCAGAGTCTTCTAACCCCTCAAAGTTTCAGTGCTGGGCTAGTTGAAAATGGTTCCTCCTCTCTTTGTACAGAGAGGCTCATGCCTCTTCTTCCCCCCACCCCCCTAATTTTCCTAAGAAATGAGCCTCTAAGATGAAAATGGAAAGACTAATGAGAAACAGTCACTTGATAACGCTGGGCTTCACTTTCCTATCCTATGAAATGGAAAGAAAAGTCCTGACCTGACTCGCTCTCTAGATGTTTGTCAAAATAAAATGAAATCATCAATATGAACTGCTTCGGAAAGTTAAAACTATCACTTAAGTAAAAAAAAAAAAAAATGCAATACATAACCACCCAGCTTCCAAACCTTAACAAAATGAGCTACTCCCCTAGAAGAGACTGGGTACTGAAACTATGATAGAAGGAAGCCACTAAAAAAAAATCTTGAAAAGTCCAACACCCATATATGGACTAAGGCTATTAGAGGAAGGACAGTACGGCCTATTGGCTTAGCTATTCCTTGAAGCTAAACTATAAAACTTAGAGTTCCTGAAAGTACCTTCTGCCAAACACCCTAGAGGATAAGTAGGAATCCACACAGTGTAACGAAGCCATGTGAGCACCTTCCAATCCATATCAATGCAGTAAAGAATGTAGAAGGGGTACCTATTGAAAAGGAATTCAGACGTTAAAAGCCACATCAGATTCTGAATGCAACCCTAGAGCAACATTCAAAAAGAATCATTTTACAATTAGCCACACATGGCTTCTTCAAAACCAAATTGGGCTATCTACCCAAAAACTCTCATTATACTCCTCCCCTAATCTTCAAAGGATATGAACTCTTTTTAATGATGAACTAAGTTTAAGTCTCAAAAGAACTCTCTCTGGAGTGCTTCGGTATGTGGAAAGGATGTTCACAAGGTTTTTGCCTTTACTCCTAGTTTTGATTGACATTCCATGTAGATAAAGATGACAAACACTTTATCTCTGGATAAATGAATACTATAAAAATTAAGTATATAAAAGACCTCCCATCTAGAACCAGACATACTGTATTTAAAAAAGAGATACTATTAAAAAAATCTCTTTCTTCCCACATAGTTAAAGTTAATACCTATAATCTTTTTCACTTTTGTATTACATAGATTAGAGAGCATATGGGTGCCCTGGGATACAGACCACAGTCAAGACACAATCTCGGGCTGCTACTGCCTCTTTTCCCTCTCAACAGTTAACTCTGCCAAAATACCATCAAACCTAGAGGTGAGGATTCACTCTGCAAAATCCTTGCTCCATGTGACTGAAAAGGGAAGAAATATGGAATATGTATGGTCTGGTAGAGAAGAATACATCTACTTTAACTGAATCTTTTTAAAGATATTTAATTTACTGACAAGTAAAAATGGAAGAATTAGATAAGAGTTCAATTCAAACATCAGTAATCTTGTAGTAAAAAATTCATTTCTACCATCCCTTCTAGAAGGCTGGTCTTCACTAGTTCCATCCAACCTGGATTGCTCCTTCAACCCTGTTTCTTAAGCCCTCTCATGAATTTTTCTGTATGAATGAGTCCTCTCTTTCCAACAACACAGCAAGATCCTGAAGGGTAAGGTGGGTCTTTCGTTTCACTAGATTTCTCCCTCTGCTCCCCCAGTGCCCAGGCTGGTACTATAACCCAATGGCTGCTTTAAATAAACTCTGCCTCACCTTTGTGCAGAGCACACAGATGCAGCTAGAGCTCTCCACAGATGGAAGCTTAATCTCAAACCAAATGAGACCCTCACTAAGACAGCGACTCCCTCAAGAAGAGAGCTGATCCAGGAGAAGCATTCAAACACCATCCTGGTATTTCTACCCACCTGAAAATTTCAATTGTGCTCCACAAATAAAACACAAAGAAAACCACAGCTTTATTTTGCATTTCTTCCACGTTACCAAAGATGATAAACAAAATGAAATTTCTTCCAAGAAACTATTAAAAAGATGCAAAAGAAAGGAAAGAAGGTTAAAAACATATTTTAAATGAACATATAAATGAAACCTAACAACACTAAATTCAAGGTAAATGGAAAAAGATTGAGCTCAACTGGTTTAATCCTCTGCTCCAATTTTGGAACAAGTTAAATGCCCAAACCAAGACTCTCTGGATAACAGTGTTTGTGTGTAAATGTATCATTATAAATAGTGTATTTTTTTAAATACACACATATTTGAACACAGTTTAAAGGGCACTACCAAATGAACATCTGTGTCTTCATAAACCAAATTAAGAAAGAGACTACCACCAGTGTGGCACACCGTCCTTCCCCTACCTGTAAATAACCACTATCTTGTGTTAACCATTCCATTGCTTTTCTTTACAGGTGTACTGCTTATGTATATATTCCTAAATAGTACATTGTTCACGTTGCCTCTTTTTAAATGTTCTGAAATCAGCTATATGTATTTTTCTGTGACTTGCTTGTTACTCAGTGTTATGTTCCCAAGATTCATCCATGTCAATGCATGTGGCATTGCCGAGCTCCCAGAGGCTTCACTCACATTGTAGTCTATGTGAATGGCACTCCACGGAGCCATAGGGTTTGATGATACTAAACCTACCCCTTCCATCTTGCCCTAGAAATTCTACTTGAATGTTTATTTGTCATAGTCCTTGATATACTAAAAACATTAGTCCATGTTAGTAGGTCACTCACTATCCCCCTTTTATTTTTTAAACTAAAAGCAGCCTCTTTCCAAGAGCAAAAACCTAGAAATAATAAGGCTATTGTATTAACACCCTTTACCATGGAACTATATATTAGAATGCCAGAGTTGGTATACCACAAAACAGTAGAATTATTTAAACAGTACTCCAGAAGAGATTAACAAATAATCACCTGGTTCCCCTGAGTCTGGGTGGGTGGTATTTAATAGTATGTAATTCCACAGCTAAATTCCTTCTAGGCCTTTTGACTAAGATCAAGTGTAACTGCGGAGCTAGAAAACAAAGAAAGGAGGACGAAAGGCTTTGATGCCCTGTTCCTAATAATAATCTTCCAAATATTGGGAATCCCCACACAAGCAAGAGACCCACCTTCACATATGGAAGAAAGTCCAAAGTAAAAAGAGTTCCTAGCTAGTACACTGCCTTCATCTACCCAAAGTAGGAGGAGACCAAGAACGTCTCTATCTAAGAAGACGGAAGATAGAATTTTCTGCTCCTGTCTGAGATTCAAGTTTCCCTATTTTTACAGGTCTTTTTTTATCTCTGTGATTTCATGAAAATGTTATAATGAAATGGACCTGATGGCAAAAATCTACTTTGGAAAATGTTCCTGAGGCTTAAAGTTTTCCTCCTTGTTCAGAATAAAATAATGCTATTCCTGTGAAAATAGGTATTTTTACTAATTAAGACTTCTTAGTAAATTGTGGCATACCCACTAAATAAACACTGAGATCTTTCATTCTCCACCCTTGAGCTTTACTATTCAATACCTGCACAAGAGAAGGTATCACTGGTGATGAAGTAACTCCAATTACTGCATTGATAGTTTCCACAACTGCCAGCATCTGGGAGAAATACATCACATCAGCCATGGTGTGGAATGTGTCATAGAAGGACTCTATGGGACAAATATATAGTAAGGGTAAATCAACTGGCAAATTCCAACAGAATTAGTTCTCAAAATAGATAACTCCTTACATGAAAGGAATTTTAAGAAAGGTAAAATAAACGTCCAGTCAGATTTATGTTTACAAACCAACTACGCTGGAGGGAAGCAGGCCTGTGGGGTCATAAATAATCAAAACCCTACTGGCTACCACAAGGTTAATACATAAACCCTGTATGCCCATTTCATTTTAAATGACAAGGAAAAAAAGCATACCTAGACTTCATTTAGTTATTATATGCTGAAAAAAATCTATGTATCAGGCACAGTGATAATCCTTTTCAGATCCATTATCTCATTTAAAGCTAAAACTAAATTACATATATTAAATGCAATCTAGCCTTTCAAAATCTCAAAAATTACATAAACGTAAATGCAGAGGTACAAAAATACTGAATACGATTAATTTTCAAAAATCTTAATTGTGCTTATATACTTAATCCTAATTATTCTTATTCTGAGAATCTATTCTAACTAAAAAAAAAAAATCTAAAATGGAAAAAAGCTTTAGGAACAAGGTTGTTCTCTGAAACATGACTCCTAAGTGCATTAAAGTAGAAACTGTCTAAATGTCTAAGAGTATGGGAAGTTTGAGTAAACTATGGTATATCTACTCTATGAATATTATATAATAATTTAAAATAAATTATTGTTTATTTAAGGTCAGCAAATGTAGTATCAATTCTGAGTGGTTCATAAGATATATAATCCTTTATTTTTCATACTGATTCTCAGCTGACATCCTGAATTCCTACATTCCTCTTTCCAGTGTTTCTCAACTAGGACACCACTGACATTTGGGCCAGGACAATTGTTTGTCCCACACACTGAAGGAAGTCTAGGATTCTCAGCTCCCTGCCTATTAAATACCAAGTAGTGCTTCTGAGGATGTGGCAGAGTTAGGACAATTATCAACAAAGGTGACCCTGTAAGAGCCTCAAAAGAGCATGGTTTTAAAATCAGACGAATAAAAAAGGCCCATTCGAAAACTGAAGAAACCCTCTAAAGTATTTTTGCAAAAATGATCCATCCATTTTACAATCCTGCCACAAAGTCAAGTGTGAAATGAAGAATGGTATAGTGCTACTGCATAATTTTACCAGAAAAACTCCACCAATAAGTAGGTGTAATTTGACCAATTCAAAATTAATCAAATTATTTTCTTCGAACAATTAATGCAAAATTACAATTTAAATTTTACTACATCTTAAGATAAAAAATTTATTCTCATAATTTTAAATGTCCCTTTTCAAGACAAAATCCCAATCAAATCTTTTTGTCACCATTTACAATGAAATTCAAGTATCCTTTTTAAGGAGATTCTCCTTACATGGCACTTTTCTGAGCAAATTATCTTTGAAAAATGAGGACCTCTCATACTTTTAAATGAAAATTGTGACTTAAGATTTGGTATATGCTAGACAAAAATTATATCTTGTGGGCTTGGCCTCTGATTTTATGGGAAATTCATACTTGTTTCAATTTAGGAATAGAAATCTAATTCCTAAAATGATATTATAAAGAATATCAGTAACATTAAAATGCTTATAATATTTAAAAGATGAGAAATTGTATACAGTATGCTTTTAGTTTTTAACCAGAGAAAAAAAGACTTAAATACACAGCAATATTAGTAGCGATGGACAATGGCTTACTCACCTCCAAGCCTTTCTTCCACCTCCGTCCCAGTTTTCCCCCCATTTTCTAAACTTTCTTAAATCAGCACATTTAGTTTTATAATTTGAAAAAAAATATTTTTAAAGTAGAAAGTACTCATATGTTAATGAAATATAGATTTAAATAGTGGTAGTATAAAATGGTATATGCTTTCTCAGCACTATACATCAAAATCTTTAAAAACAATTTGTCCTTTATTCTTATAACTCTACCTCGAGAGTTGTTCATAGGGAAGTTATGTGGGTCTGGAAATATATACCAAGGTGCCAAGAATCTGCTGTTCTCAAAGTTGGGATTATAGTAGAGTTTTTGTTTTATGTCTTTATTTTCTGATTTTCCTGTAATTAACATATTTTTATAATTAGAAAAAAATTTTTTAATTGATTTAATAAAAAGTTTTACTTAACAGAAAGCTAGACAAGCTCAAACAAGAGTTTCTACATAAGCCCAAGAGTGCACTGCTCCTTCCTTCACATATGAAGTTTAGCAAAATGAATGTTTACATGAAAAAACAAGTACATGTATGGAATTTGCCATTCATCAACATCCGTTATGGAATGGAAAAGGAAAAGATTACAAAGGGCAAACAATGACCCCGAGTGCCAGGCCCCAAGTCCTTATTACATCTCTGAGGACTGACAGGGAAGAATTAAACCAGCAGCTGCATTCCAGTAGGTAACCAGGAAGAGGCTTGGAGCCAAAATAGAAATTACAAAGCCAGGCAGCTTACTTTAAACACGTGACCCAGATAACTTGGCAGCTTTTGGAACAGATCACCTAACAATCAGACGACGGTTGCACAGCAACACTCAGAATCCAACTATGTTAGTTTAAACTGCGATTTACAGAATTCCAAGGTATTAAGATGGCTGGAAAAACAACAGGCACTTCTTTCGAATGATTCTAGAACTAACTACAATTCACCTTCTACAAATCTCAGATAGGAAAATTTAGGAGTCAAGAACAAAACAGTCTACAGAATTGTTTTCTCTTTTTAAATAGTTTATATATTTTCCATTGTACTTATATTTTCCCCCATAAGAAAAAAATAAGTAAAAAATAAGTAAAGAAAAAAGTATCCACATTCAAACCATTTGAAAATGATGCATTTCCTTCCCATCTTTTTGCATATATTGGTTCAGTTTTTCCTCTTTTTATAGGGGTGCAATTGATTGGAAGAACATATTTATACGTTACCTCTTTAGCATATCATCAGTATTTTCCCATGTTATTATAAACTCTTTTAAATACTTTGTTTCACAACATTCCACTTAGGGAATATTCTAAACCAATCTCTCACTGATGGACATTTGTCACTAATATAAATAATCTCATAATGTCTTTTTTGAAAAATCTTTTCTTGTAGTTCCAATTCTTTCTTTAGAACATACTTCCAAAAGTGAAATTACCAGGTTCATGAATATGAACAGTTAAGGTTCTTGATTCATTATGCCAAATGATTTTCCAAGAGTTGTAATTATGTACTGTCGAGAGCCATTTTGAGGCACTGAAGAAGTCACATAGATGATAGCCATGGAGCAGCTGCTGAGACTGCTTAAACAACGTTCTAGATAGCAGGGTGTGGAGTTAAACATTACTGACCCTGGAGGGGAGGTTTGCCTCCTAAAGAAATCCTTTTAAGATAGTGGAATGTTTTACAGCCCAGAAAAGGATGTTTGTACCTTGAGGGAAGGATATAGAGGAACTTATGTAAATGTCAGCATTTCTATGGTAATGTACATTGTGCTTTGCCATTGTACTCTGTGCTTTGCTATCGTACTCTGCTATTGTATCCAAAAACTTATATAAAGGCTCTGCTAAATAAACTCGGGGCTGCAGCAGGGACTGTATGCCCTCCCGAAGCGCTTTCCTATCTTCTTTTTTCTTAGGCTTCACCCCCTTTTCAGGTACTGATCGACTTTAGCCGGCTGGCTCCGGCAACGTACCCTCCAAGTAGCCATTAGTGTGTCTATTTTAGCATATGTCCTCTTGATGTAGATATCCTTTTTAACTTAGCATAATTGATAAATAAAAATCTTATTTTCTTAATCATTACTGAGTTAAACAATTTTCTGAATATTAAATTATTTTATTTCCTCTTAAGAACTTTCTGTACATACTTTTGTTTCTCTATTGGGCAGTTTTCCTATTTTTAAATCAATTTGTACAAGTTATTTATATGTAAAGAAATCAACCCTTGCTGGTATTTGTTGTAATTTTCCACCAACCCTCCATCCCCACGCTGCTAACCTCAATATAATTTTAATCTTTAATGCTGTCTAATGGGGTGGTTTTAGATACACAGGAATTTAGATATTTTATGTAGTCAAATATATTGACCTTTTCCTTTATAATTTCTTCTAACACTTTTAAGTTTAGAAAGTCCTAACCTTCCATGAGACTTTTATATACATCTGTTTATCTTCTATTTTAACTTTTTGAAATGTAATTCTTAAATTCTTTTGGAATAACTTTTTTTAATACAATGTGAGGAGAGTTAAACAGATTCCTTGCTCCCTTATATGCTGAAACTTAACCAGTTTTCCTTGGTAACATTATTAGATTTCCCATCCAATAAAAAAGATTGGATAATATGTCCCTTTCCATTGATTCGTAATTTCTTTTATATCATACATTTATAATTCATATATATAATGTAAAAGCTATTCCTGGGCCACCTAATCTGCTCTACTGATTATTCTTAGTCTATACTAAGGTTATTCTTATTTGATTATCATTTTTTTCATAACAGGTAGATATTTCTTCCCTCAAATTTTATTATTTCTTGTTCACGATAAAATTTCAGAATACTTTAGGTCACATTCTCAGAATTTTTTCCATTGTCATTTGTTTTGGCAGGAGTTCTGTTAAACAGGCAAATTAATTTATAAAGAACTAATATCTTTATAATGGTCTTTTCATTCAGTTTTAGAATAGTCCACTTGAGACTTTATTTAGACTCCAAAAGGATGAGATCCCTCTCGGGTTTGCATAGCTTCAGCACTGAAAGCATCATATCAATTTCTCTAGTTATAAATAAACTATCGTGCAGTGAATAGAGAAAGAGATGCTAGCCCAAGATGTGCCCCTGGCTAGCTGTGTGGATGTGAACCATTTCTTTGGCCATCTCTCAGCCTGTTTCCTCACCTGTTACATAGAGCATCCAGCCCTCCGGTTTCACATGCCATGGGAAATAAGAGTTGTGAAAGTACAATGACAGCATGAAGTGCTACACAAATATGGGAGGTCATTATTAATACTAAAGGCAGAGAGCATTAACTTTGGCGAGCAGTGGGTCAATCTACTGAAAAAAGAAAACTAGCATTGAAATCTGGGACTTGCCTTTTCCTAAGATAAAGAACCGCACAGTCATGTTGACAAACATCCAGGAGAATCCCAAGAACTGCACAAGATTATACATGAACAGGTATCCTTTCTTCAAGCTTATAAGAGCTGAAAAGCAAAGCAAAACAGTAAACTGTTACAAGCAGTTGAGCAGGAGAGGGATACATGGGGCATACTCACATGACTTCATCCTTCTTTCCTACTTGGGTGCCTAAGCTCCCACATGTAACCAAAGGAGGAAAATCACAAACTGAGAGGCAGGAGAATAAAGGACATTAATTTTGCCTGCAGCCAAATGTTTGTAAAGACAAACAAATTATAGAGTTAAGGAAGGAGTGAGGGGCTTAGGCAGTATGGCTGAGTCAAGGGTAAAAGAAGGGATAATTCTCAAGAGCAGAGCTATGGAGTTCAGATTCTGCTGCCACAAATTTATTTCTAAACTATAGATACTTTTCCTACACACTTGGATGACACTGAAATAATCACACTAAATAGTAATGTGGTTAAGCAAAAGCAACCTTCAAGGGGCCAAAAATGTCAAACTTTTAGCAACATTTAACTAATTAAAATTTTTTCTTCAAAACTATAAAAATTTATTATACTTCCTATCATAAAGAACTTTCATCAGGAAATTTTATGTGTTCAGATAAAACAGTTAAAGCTTTATTTAACGACTTAAAATCCACATGTAAGAATTTTTACATGCCTTTGAAGTACATCCCTCTAAAACACCAAAAAATTCATTTAAATCTCAAAGTGGCCTTTTTATGTTGTTGTTATTCTTTACCACCACTGTCTCCTTTCCTTTCCTTTCTAAAGGAATATTTCTCTATATTAGTAATTATTCAATCTTTTTTAGAGCAATGAAAACTCTTTTTCAAAAGAAATTTTATTCACAACCCCAATACCTGAAACACAAAAGCAGAGCTGCTCGGATGGAAGTAGAACTGCTTATTTGGCAGTTCCTCCAAAGCATCTCTGAGAATCCCTGGGGTATCGTGGAACGTAGTTTGAAAACCACTGCTCTAAAACCGTCTCCTTCCATATTTATGGCATGCCAAATAAACACCACTAAAACTTGAAAAAGTATGAACAAATGAGGAACCCTTATTTTATTCTACTTTTCAGAGTTAGCTTTATGTATACTTTCATGGACCTCCCTCTATAATGTAAGCTCTTAGAACACAGGAACTATGATGAATTAATCAGCTCCACACCTCAAGGGCCTAGTACAATGCGTGTCATGCAGCAAGAATTTAATAGACAGCTGCTGAATGAATTTAACCTTTGTCACCCAGAAGATAATACAGTTACAGAGTTTCTGTGTAATGTTGGTTAGACAGAAATAGAAATGATTTTCTTTTTAAGGGTAACAACCACACTTGTTTGTGGAAAAGCCCTTAAGATCTCAGCTTGGAGAAAAACACCAGCTGGAAGGAGTGTAGCCTTGGACTTACATGGTATTTCGGCATGTCCATGCGGAACTTGGTGCCACCGAATAGAAGGCCAGCCTAAGAGACTAAAATTCTCCCTTCTACTATACGAGCCTGTTGTACTAAGATTACGTTAGGCCCCAAACAGAAGGGAAATATTAAAAGTAAGACTTTTGATGTGGGTGTGCACATTGCTTAAGCACTGGACATTAAAGATTTCTCATCAACTTGCCGACACGATATTAGCTCTCCTGACATGTCACACTCATCCAGACCCTCATCTCTATCACAGATTAACTCGCAACTACCATAGCAGCAGAGACAACTTACTTTCAGGGGAGCCTTGGCTTTCAAGTCTGAGTTTATTTAGGCGTTCTTCTTCCTAGAATTTGGACAGAAGTTTTCCAAGAACACAAGTTAGGATTCCTGGATGCTTGCAAAAGTCCACATACTAGATAACTGACTGCCTCAAAGCCATCTCCTCCCATTGTGTTCATGCTTCACTGGGGAAAATGTCCTAGCTTATGGTGCCAAAAAGCCTGGCTCATCCTTACGGAAGCACTAGCATCATAGAACGCCCATCCAATGCACACAGAATTAAGCCAATTAGCTGGCTTCCAAACTACAAAGTGAGTAGTCCTGAAATCTTAGAACTAGGAAGACATCCAGATTTGTCACTATTATAGAAACAAAACAGAAATGTAAGGCGGAAGACAGATTGCTATTTTATTTTTTAAGACTTCTAGATTTTTAGCATAATTTTTCCTGAAGCAAAAATTATATCTCCAACATAAGTATGAACTCGGGTTAGTTTTATAGATGGTTACATACAGAAATATTTATAGGTATTTGTATACGCATAGGTGAGTATATACACATGTAGTTCCTTGTTCTGTTAGCTGAGAGGGCCTAGAAGCTATGGTGCCCCAGTAGCAATGAGCATACCTCAGCCCAGATCTTGGTATCCACTACCATTCTCCAATAAAAAGAACAGAGCTCCTTGAGGAATGGCTGATTCTAGGGCTGGCGCAAGGAACATACAAGATAGTTCCAGAAATTAAGGAAGTGTTCCAAAAAAAGCACCCCACGACAATGGAGCTTTGTCAGAGGGACACAAGATCCAACTGAGTTTCAACTGCCAAAGCTAAAACAATTTGAGCAACAAAATAAATAACACAATATTATAGCACAAACTATAAAATGTTCATGAGTCCATAAATATAAATAAGTAGAAGAAAACAGACAAATCTCCCACGCAGAATGATTCCAAATAAAGTATGTAGATATTCCATCCTAAGGATGGGAAGCATAACTCTCTACTCCTTAATCGTGGACTATGCATAGTCACTTTATTCTAAAGAGTAAGACACAACAAGGAAAGGGGAGAGTAATCTTATAGTGAAGAAATCTAACAAACAATAACCTCAGCCACAGGATGAAGATCAATACCAATAGTGATAAGTCATGTTGATAGTATGTACCCATGATATGATACGATAAGAATGAAACCTCTGTGGTCTCTCACCCCTCAAACCAATCACTCAAGTCTAATCATGAGAAAAATATCAAAAAAAATCTCATTGAGGAATAGTCTATAAAAATATATGAGCAGTACTTATATAAAACCAAGTCTCCAGGTCTTTAACTAAATTTGTAACTTGGTCCTTATCCTATCAGACCCTCACAGGTGTCTGAGGTGGCCCAAATAATGTGGGTTCCTCATGATTTCTGTCTAGATCCTAGGGTCCTTACTGACCTTGGCTCTGAGCTCCATTTCTGCATCAGACTCGTCCAGCCAGCGATCAAAGTCGGGAGCCAAAAACAGTGGGCGTTTCTCCTGCTTGGTGAGTCTCTCCCACCACTGACTCACCTTCTTCTGTACAGTAATGTTTACCTGCCTCTGGGTCAGTTTGTAAATCGGCTAAGAGAGAAAATGAGAATGTGAGAATGCTTCTCCTTCCCGCCCCCCATCTTCCCCTAAAACCCGCCCTAAGCCAGTGTGAGTACACGAAGAAGGGGCACTGTAGGCTTATGCCCCTTCCTTCTCTGTTCCTACAAGTCCTAATGCAACGAGAACACCTCATCCAAGGGCTGATATACTGAAGAACCAGTAAGAACAACACTGTTTTTCTCTGATTCCCCAATGAATGACACAGGAGGAAATCAGGAAGAAAAGGCAGACAGTTCTTGGTTATCCTAGAAGAATTCTGATGAACCTCCCAAACCTCCCTCCCATGAAGATGACTGAATTCAAATGGTCCCTAGCATAGTGAGTTCTGATTTTAGAAAGGTCTGCAGAACTGTGGTAGATCAGATACAACTTTTTCACATGGGTTAGCCTAGGGAGTCTTTCTAACTAAACAATAATTCTCAGAGGCTGTCCCAATTCATTATTCTTCTGCATGGCCTCTCCCTGTGCCTCCAAAGTAAGACCCATGACACATTCTCTAGCCCTGCTGACTATTAAAATAGCCAGGACAACTGAAACCTCCAGCAGAGAGACATCAGTATGCTCGAGCCCCCAGAGATAAGTGTAATTCAGAAACTTAAATACACCATCTGTTGGATATTCTCCCTTCTTGTTAGATAACCTTCCTCAAGCTCTGAGAGAAGGGAAACTTCATTTATACATCCAGCATTCTTTCTAAAGATCAGCTGCCTCATCCTTTTCCAATTTCTATGGTCCCAAGTCACATGAAAGTAACACCCTGGTGTGGGCTTTCCCTATCCTATGAAACTCTGCTCTCTGTGGGTACCATACTCCTCGGTCATCACTAAAAAACAAATATCAAAGCTAGAAAAGAATATCAAAGCTAGAAAAGACCCTAGAGAGTACTTATCCAATCTTTCACTTAATACACGAAGAAACTGGAAGTCAAAGAAGCAAAGAGACTTGTTCACCCCTCTAATTAAGTGGCAGAGCCCAGATTTACCTCAACTTCTCCGACTTTCCCATTCCTCTGCAGCTAAACCTCTATAAAATAACTGTGGTCTCTTTGTCCTGATCTTCTTTCCCACAACCCTTACTCCCGTTTCATTAAACTACCAGTATTTATTTCCTAAAATGAAAAGTGAAGCGAGAAAGGAATGAACATACCTCTGGCTTCACAAGGTCTAAGAACTCAAGGTGAAATTCATAGACATTGTCTCCTTTGGCGCCGTGTCCCTGAGCTGTGAAGAAAGAAATGTGTGTTACTATGAACTTGAGCAGAGCAAGGCCATCCAAAAGCTTGGTACAATTCTTCCGGAAGTATACGAATATTCATGGCCCCTGCCCAAATGAGTGGAGGCTTATAAGAAGAGCTACTCAACAGCTAGATAATCTTAGAGAAAAATTTATCTCCATATGTCCTTATGATGATCAGCTCCAGAGTATTTACTTAACCTTACAATGTGGCCCTAAAAATGTCCAGTACAAATAATAGGCAAAAAAAAAAAAAAAAAGATTACAGAAAACAAAGCCAAAGATATCACACCGATATAAATTTAACTTCCACATTTACTTTGGTACTGAATTCAGAGCAGAGAAAAATCAGGTTAAGGAAAGCTGCAGGGTACATGGAAATGCTGAACTGTCTTAAAGAAAACTCTGAATCTAAGACCTCCCAATTAGGGACAGAAATTGGAGAAGCTGACTTCTCCTTTATTACATCCCAAATGGAGCAAAAAAAGAAAAAAAAAATCTTTTCTCAGCTCATTCCTAAGAGAGGACAAATGGCACTGAGAAGGAAGTTCCTGGGCTGACCATTGTGCCATTCCCATGCCTTGGCATGGCTCCTTTTCCCAGAGCCAGCAGGTGCCATGCCTAGACGCTAGTGAACGCTGGACATCCTTTCCCCTCTAATTCTGACTTGTCTATCATTTGGTTCCCTTTCCTCTTCTGGCCATATGTGTTATAATATGCCTAATATTTGCTACAGGTGGCTACTATTCTCTAAGACCATAAATTCCTTAAGGCAGGAATAAGCTCCAAGAAGCAAGATACATTTTTACCGCTTTAATTTCCTTTCAGATGGATAACTCCCCCAAAAAATCTGACCTGCTGCCACAACCGCTCCCATCTTGAAAAGCAGATATAAGAGCCAGGCTGTGTCTTCACGTAAGTATATTAAGGTAGATGGAATCTCATGAAAAACAGAAACTCTTCAATGTTCCATAACCCTAGTCACTTACAAATGACATTCCAAGGAACTAGAAGAGAAAAAGCATAAGGAGAATCCCATCCCCATTGGGTGACAATAAATCCAGACCTACCCTCTCAGGCACAGCAGCAAATGGGATGAACTGAGGAGAAAGGACATGGAGACAGATGCACAGAATCAAAGACTGTCGGAGCTGGAAAAGCTTTAGGTATCATCTAGTAACTGGTCTGTAAGTGTAATATCAGGGAGCCACAAAGTGTCATCAAGAAAATTTATATTTTTTGGTTTCATTATAATGTTAAAAAAAAAAATCATCTAGATAGCTACTTTATAAATGAGTACTACCACACAAGTTCAGTGGCTATGTTTGTACCTGTGTTCACAGCTGCAATGAAGCCAGATATCACCTAAAGTGACCGTATTTAACTCTTAACATGTTTCTCAATCTGGGTGTATGGCCCTGAAGGATGCTAAGGACATATACTCAGGTGACTGTGGGTCCTCTAGTTTAAGAAACACAGCTTATAACCTAATATCCTCATTTTCTAGGTCCAGAGAAGTCAATAAGTTGTCCAAGGTAGTAGTAGAACTAGAGATAAAAGAAAGATCTCTTTATTTCTATCCTAGGATTCTTTTTTGCTATACCTGCTGCCTCTCCAAGGAGAAAGCAGGATTTTAAACAAATTCTTTGACTTTTCTAATCATATATTTGAAAACATTCTAGTTTATCCCAAAGTATTAGAGAGGTGAGCATAAACAGACAGTGAATTAGATAAATAGATAAAAAAAAAAAATTAAAAAAGAAACCACCACTACACCTCTTTAACTGGGTAGAGAGCTGGGAACATTTGCCTGGATACTGACCTTTGAAATGCAGCACATTTTCAGTGATGCTGATGACAGGATTCTGTGAAAAGAGACCAAGGATGAGAGAAGGGTATTTTAATGAGGAGAAAATTTAAATTAAAACCAGGGGCTTACTTCTCTCTGTCTTTTCCCCTTGGGGACTCAACTTCCTACCGTGTACCCACCCCCAGAGAATATATTTAGTCATTTACTCACATCTCTGTGTATGTCTATCTGTACCAGTCTGAGATTGCAGGTTCCTGCAAGAAAGACCCTAAACTACTCTAATTATGCAGAACAATCAAGATATTGAGCCAGTCCATTCCGACAATGGCAAATGGTACAAGGTGCTCTGTGAAGTGTTACTGGGGAATACACAGATCTCTAAGACACAGTTCCTGAGCTGTGGAAGCTGAGAATCTAGTGGAACAGATGAGTCATTTCCTGCGGAAAAAGTATCAAATAGTATCAAATAACATATGCTCAAGGCTAAAACAGTAGTAAAAAGCAGTAAGTGTAATAGGTAGAGAGCACAATGGGAACAGAATGGCTGGAGAAAGCTTCACTAAGCATAAAGCATATATTGCAACATGAAGAATAAATTAACGCTAATAGGTAGAGGGAAGGGCTGAGGATTAAATGGTTGGATGAAAATAAAACATGCAGTGCCTTAACCTCAGGCTTCATACTCTTAACTCCCATCCAAACCAAGACTAGAAGAGAACAAAAATCTCCAAATTGTTCATTGGTTCCCAGAGGTGCCTACATGTCTTTAGCAGCATCAATTACAGTGAAACTACTTTTTTCAGTAGATGAGAAATGACTCACCTACTTCCCAGCTCAAAGTTTATAAACAAACAGCAGCATGTTTCTAGAGCCCTAACTAGTTAATTTACCTTTCTCCTGTAGGCTCAGCTCTCTGTACTCCATCATACCTCAAAGAAAATCAAGTAGACAAGACAGATGGCTAGACAGAGCCGTGGGTGCCTAGATGCTCTATTTGTAGCCAAGAATGTTGGGAAAATGGGAAGAATGAAGGCTTGGAGAACAGGGATTATTTGAGCCGGCTTTATGTTAAGAACCTCCATCGTGGGAGTCTAGATTTCAAACTGAGAAGCTCAGCCAAAGAGGATAACAATCCAGATGATCTTCTCTGTGGCAGAAGGAGAGAGTTAGGAAAGCTCACCAAAAAAGGCTACACTTCCAGGGGCAAGGTTCCTCAGTAAGAGAAACAGTTTTGATGTAAATATTATCGAGAAACAGTTTTGATGTAAATATTATCGTAAATTACTTCTGGTATATCCTAGAAGTAATTTTCCAACCTAGGTTACTTCTTGCCCAACTCTGTTCTCTATACCCTAATTCATTTGGAAGGAAAAGAGCAGGTTTGGGGGTTCCGTTTACTGTCCTCAGACAGATAGCTGTGTGCAACCAAGATCTAAGAGTCTAGCCACAGCACATGTCCAAGAGTTACCTAAGCATTTCTTCGAGCCAGATTTCAGATGCTAACTCAGCAATAATGGGCCAGCTCCTGCCCAGAAGCACACCAGGCATGTCTGGTTCCCCTTCACCAAAGGTGGTGGTAGTAGAGGAATATAGTTCATTAAAAAAAACAAATGCTTATACCAAAAACAAGTTCAAAACTGGAATGGAAGAGAGGCTGAAGCAAAAAATTTTTTTCATTTATGTTTACAAGTGAGATTGGACTACAATTTTCCCTTTCTTATATCTGCTTCATAAAATGAATTAGAAAGGATTCCCTCTCTCCCTTCTCTAGAAATGTGGTAGCTAGCCTTCAAGATGGCCCCCAGTGAGGCACTTCCCCTGGTATTTACACCCTATACAGTCCCCTGTCAACTGACATCAGCAATGATCTGAGTAACACATAGAATACAGTGGAAACAATAATGTGACTTCTGAGGTTAGGTCACCAAAGCCACTGCGGCTTCCATCTATGCGTCTTGGGCTATTCACTCTGGGTAAAGCCAGATACCATGTCCTTACAGAAAATGCAAGTGGTCCTGTGTGGAGGCCTACACAGAAAACTAACTTGTGGACACCAACTTGCCAACACAGTGAGACATCCCTGAGGTGGATACTCCCGGGCATCATATGACCTCAACCACAGCTGACAAATGACTACAAGCTTGTGACGAGATCCCAAGCTACAACGATCCAACTGAGTCCTTCCTGAAGGATCCATAGAACAGAGAGGTGATCAATGATTATTGTTGTTTTAAACCACTACATTTTGGGGTGATTTGTTATGTAATAGATAACTAATAAAACTGAAATTACTTCCTTAAATGTCTGGTAGAACTGGTGAAGCCATTTAGACCTGGAAATTTCTTAGTAGGAAGATATTGGACTACTGATTTATTTAATGGCTATTTAGGTTTTCTATCTCTTTGATATAAACCATCTTTGCTTTCTATGAATTGATTTATTTCATCTTATATGAATTGAATATTCTCTTAGCTTTTTAATGTCTGTAGCTTCTGTGGTTAACTCTTTTTCATTACTGATATGGTTTATGTCTTAATCTTGACAAGAGATCTGTCCATGTAAATTGTCTTTTCAAGAACTAACTTTCAACATATAAAAAAAATCCAATTAAAAAATGGGAAGAAGACCTGAATAGGTATTTCTCCAAAGAGGACATACAGATGGCCAATAGACATATGAAAAGATGCTCAGCATCACTAATTATCAGAGAAACACAAATTAAAATCACCTGATATCACAGGTGAGCTATTATCACAACTGTCAGAATGGCCATCATCAATAAATCAGAAACCAACAAGTGTTGGCAAGGATGTGGAAAAAAGGCAACCCTCATGCACTGTTGGTAGGATTGCACATTGGTAAAGCCACTATAAAAAACAGTTGGGAGGTTCCTCAGAAAATTAAAAATAGAACTACCTATGACCCAGCAATTGCTCTTCTGGGTATTTATACAAAGAAAATCAAAATACTAATTCAAAAAGATATATGCACCACTATGTTTACTGACGTGCAATTTACAATAGCCAAGATATGGAGGCAACCCAAATGCTCATCAACAGATGGCGGGATAAAGAAGTTATGGTTCATATATACAATGAAATATGACTCAGCCATTAAAAAAAAGAAATCTTACCATTTGCAACAACATAGATGAATCTAAAGGATATTATGCTAAGTGAAATAAGTCAGACAGAAAAAGACAAATACCATATGGTTTTGTTCATAAGTGGAATTTAAAGAACAAAATAAATTCACAAAAAATGAAAACAGACTCATACATACAGTGAATAAACTGGTGGTTGCTAGATGGGAAGGAGTTTGGGGGTGCTGGGTGGAAGAGGTGAAGGATTAAGAGGTACAAATTGGTAGTTACAAAACGGTCGCAAGGATGTGAAGTACAGCATAAGGAATATAGTCGATAATATAATGACTGTGTATAGTGCCAGGTGGGTACTAGAGTATTTGGGGGGATCACTTCGTAAATTGTATGTCTAACCCCTATGCTATACACCTGAAACTAATATAAAATAATATGAATAAATAAGAACTTTTAGCTTTATTGATTCTTTCTTTGCTTTCTGTTTCTGTTCTTTTCTTTCTTTCTTTCCTTTAACTTTCTTTGGGAGAATTTGCTTTTTTTCTTCTTGAAATGGATTCGCGAGTCATTAATTTTCAGACTTCATTATTTTCTTTTAATTCATGCTTGTAAATGTAAGCATTTAAATAAATAAATGTCCTGCCCACTCTTACTTTGGTTGTCTCTCTCAAGCTCTGAATGTGGTATTTTTTTTATCATTCAGTTTAAAATATTTTCTAATTTCCATTATCATTTTCTTTTTGAAACATGGGTTGCTGACAAGTGTTTAATTAATTGCCAAACACATGAGATTTTCCAGTTATCCTATGCTATTAATTTCTACCCAAATTACATTGTGATGAGAACATTCTCTGTATGATTTTAATCATTTCAAATTGTAAAGACTTCCTTTAGGAAGCGGTATATAAATGTTCTGAGTGAACTTGGAAAAAATGTATATTCTGGAATTATTAGAGGCAGTGTTCTATATCTCTCCATTAGGTCTCCTGTTAATTGTTCATAATCTATATCTTTATTGAATTTTGTCTTCTTATTCTGTAAATTATTAAGAAATCACACTATAGTAAATATCTATTTCTCCTTGTACTTCTTTTTATGTCCATGTTATAGAGGCATATTACTAGTTACATATACATCTAATATTGTTATATTATCTTCTGGTGAATTGAAACTTTCATCATTATGAACTGATCTTTTTATGTCTAAAAATATATTTTTGCCTAAAACTCTTATCCAATACCAGCATAGCTATATTACAAGGATCTGCATTTGCTTCTCCGCCAGGAACAAGTGCTATCGATCAAGACCACTTTCAACTAAATTCATGGCTTAAGGGTTTTTCGATCTCCGAAATTGTGTAAATTTGGGTAACATGTTCATATGAGAGCCAACTAAGAGGACTTTTTCCTCTACTTTGTTCAGTACTAAAGTATATCCCCAGGGCTAGAAAAATGGGATGGGTTTACATCTAGTTCATCTTTACAAGTGTGTAGTCCTCTGAAGCACAGTTAATGGGGAGAAGGGTTTTCTATTACATAGTGCATCTTTGGTAGGCTTTGATCTTACTTATGGCCCCTGCACTGGCAGGCTGTCGAAACCAAAGTTCAAAGTTTAAGTTTACTCACTTAAGCAAATGTTCTCAAAACAAAAACGGTTTCGGTGTTCAGCTTAATTCTCTTAATTCCCAGTTTATTTTCTAACTTGTTGACTCTTTGATGATTTTACATTTCTATTGAACATTTTTGTTTTTAGCAGAGAGGCTGATGTGCACGATGTAGCCCATCTTTTATTAGAGATGGAATTGTTCCTTGCTTATGAAAAGAGGAGTGAATAAGGAAAAGGGTAAAAGGTGGCTTTGGGGTCAGATGGACCTGGGTTTAAATCCTACTTATATTAAACTTATTTTTATCATTCCTTTTAAATCCACAGCAACTGTCATCATTTTAAAAACAATAACTTATTTAAAACAAAAACAACTTATAAAATAACTTATTTCACAAGATTGTTGTGAAAATTATAATAACATATAAAAAGTTTGGCACTAGTAAACATTCTTCCTCTAACTTGAATGCTCTTCTAAATTTTCTTCCTCTTAGCTTCCATGATTTATTCATTTTTGAGGTCCAGGTCAAATGTTAATTCCTCTTCTCTCCTACTCACTTCCAACCTTAGAATGAATAGCTTCCTTACTACTTTGTCTTCACCTTTATTATAATACTTATCATACTGTTCTGTAATTATTGTTTATTGGTTTATCTGTCCCTCTAGACTTGAGTTCCCTGATAGCAGGGACTGTCTTATTCATCTCTGAATCCTTAATGCCTCAATAACTATTTAATAAACTGAAATCAAACCACTTTACCACATTTTCATAATTTTTGACAGAACTACAGAGTTCAGTGAACTACCTAACTCTTTAGACAATGGTTTCCTTTCTCGTTCAGATTGCTAGTACTTACCTTTGCTGGCATGTGTGATTAGCATATGTGCAGAAAATAGCTATATGGCTAGCATGAGGCTGCTATCTTTAAGAGGGTCGGTTTCCAAGATGAGCCTTGGACTGACACCTGGGAACTTGGCTTCCTTTCATCCCCTAACTAATTAAAGTTGGTTCACTGTGCTTACAAACAATACTACTTACGGTGAACACTTGCCTTCCTTTGGGAGTACATAATTTTGGTACATGTTAGGCAGAGCATACCTAAGTGATCAGCTCCCAATAAAATTATAGATGCTAAATCTCTAATGGACTTCCCTTGGCAGAAACAGCACAATAAATTACTGCATTTATCACTGCTAGAGAAAAGAGTACACTAACATACATCTCCTTACTGTAAGAAGAGGGTTTATGGAAGCCTGTGCATGGATTTCTCCAGACTCCACTGTGGTTTTTTCCCTTTGCTGATCCTGTCATATATCCTTTCATATAAACCTTAGCCAAAAGTATAACTATATGCAAGTCCCAAGAACTACTGAATCACCAAATGTGTAGGTGGGTATTGGGGATTCCCCCCAAAACAGTGTCTATTTTTAATGTGATTCTTCTCAACCCAACATTTTACTTGAAAATGTTAAATCCATAAAAATATTGGAAAAAATGGTGTGATGAATACTCACGTGCCTCTCACCAATTGAATATATTTAATCACACTTGCTTTTAATATGCACGTTTTTTCTAAATCATTTCACAATGAGACGGCAGGTTCATGACACTTCACCCCTAAATATTTCAGCACTGTTTTTCCTAAGAATAAGCCATTAAAGTAGAAATTTTTAAATCATGTTGTCATATTGAATTTTCCAATTCAAATTTACTATTACAGGCTTCTCCTTACATTGTTATTTAATATTTATATTTCCTTTTTTTACAGTAAAAATCTTGGTTCCTAATAACATTAACACATTTACTTGTTCGATCCTAAAACAGTTTCAGAATTATATCAACATGTTTCCTAATAAGCCTAATAAGTAAAGTATAATATTTATTTGAAGTTCTTTTTGTCCTTAGAATATGTTTTACTAAAGAGCTAGAGTACTATATTCAACTGTTACTTGTATTAACTTATTTATCAGTAGTTATGTTATTGACTTGATATGCAATTAGATCCTTTTGATTCTGTTTGTATGTAATGTCCAGATTCGCCATTTTATTTTTTATTAAATTTTATTTTTGAATATGTAAAACTTTCACATTGTTCAAAGCTCAAACTTTATAAAAACATATCTTCAGAAGTCATTCTCACAAACCCATCACCCTCTACCACATTCCTACTCATCACCTATAGGTAACCATTTCTGTAGTTTCTGGTTTATCCTTCCTCTGTATGTGTGTATATGTTTTGGAAAAACAAGTAAATATATTCAGATATTCTTATATCCCCTTCTTTCTGCACAAAAGGTAGCATACAATATACATTCTTAGGCACTTTTTTTTTTTCACCTAAATCAATCCTATCAGTTCATAGAGATCTCGTTCATTGTTTCATACCTACCTAATGTTCGACTGGGTATAGGTACCAATACATATCCTCTTTAATTTCCCTTTTTGGATCCAAATTCTACTTATACTGAAAAACAGCTCAAGGCCCACATCCTTTAGAAAGTGAAAAAAAAAAAAAAAAAAGAAGGGAGGAGGAGGAGAAGACGAAGAGGAAGACAAGAGGAGGAAGAAAGCCTGCTTTGGCCACACTGATCTCTCTTCCCAGAACTCTGAGAACACCATACCATTGATTTCTCTGCTTAACTCCTCCTCCACCGAGAAAATCTTCTTTAAAGAAGATTTAAAAGTTACCTACAATCATTACTTCTTCCTCACCATAAATTTACTCTTAAATCCAACATGATCTATCCACCATGATCTAAGCCTCCATCCCTAATGCTTCACTGAAACTATTATCATCAAGATCCATATATTCTATGTTGTCAAATGGAAGGGACATGTAATCTCATCTTATTCAACCTCTAAGCAGCACTGGACACAGCTGACTACGCTCTACTGAAATGTTCCTCTCTCCTGGTTTCTAGGAGACCACAGGACTCTGTCCTGGATTTTATGCCTCACAGGCTACTGCTTTTCAATCTCCTTTGCTGGTTCTTTCTCCTCTGCTCAACTCCTAATGCCTGAGTGCCTCAGGGCTCAATCTTGGGTTGCTTCTTATCTCTACCAGTTTTTAATATCTATCAGTTTTCTGATATAAGTGGGCGTCTTAAGGACTAACTTGAGCCCAAAATATTTTATAATTCCTTCAGAGAATTATTTATTTATTTGTTTGTTTGTTTGTTTATTTATTTAAGTTCACCACCAAGCACTTTCCACCTAGAGATTTCACAGAAGCTAGTCCCTCTCCCTGTGAAATTCTTTCCTCATAATTTTGCGTGGCTTCTTAATATTTAAAGTCTCTGCTCGAATGTCACCTCCTCAAAGAGACTTTTCCTGACTACTCAGTCTGAAGTAGTTCTCATGGTTCCTTCTATTTTTTTCTTGTTTTACTTTCTTCATAACATTTATTATCTGAAACTATTCGATGAATTTATCTACTTTTATTGTCAGGCTTCCATCACCACCACCAGCCTCAGTATATAAAATTCATGAGACCTAGGACCCTGTCTGCCTTGCTAATAATCAAGTCTTAGAGTCCAAAAGACTGCCAAACACACAGTAAGCATTTATATATATTTGTTAAATAAGTACAGGAAAAAAACATGAGGCTTTTTTGTTTAAAAAAAATCTAAATCTCTACTTTATATATATTTATTAAATAAGTCAAGTACAAAACTATAAGTTCTTTTTCATTTTAAAAAAAAATCTAAATCTCTGGCTTCTGTTTAAAAGATGCCAACTTGGATATGCATTCTTGAATGATAATAGCTACCCCCTTACAATGAACTCAAACCTCTCCAACTACTTTCTCACCCAGCTCCCTTCACTAACATTTATTGAGCGATCCTTATATGCCAGTTATCTTTCAAAGTGTTTCACATTATTAGCACATACGCACACGTGCGGGCACACACACACACACACACACACTCACCACCCTACAAAATAGCTACTATTATACCGATTTTACAGATGAGGAAACTGAGGCTTACAGAGGTTATGGAACTTGAGATTACAAAATCAGCAATGGAAAAAGCAAGATTCAAACCAAGGCAAATGATTGCCTGGCTCCTAATCACTACACCATATTTTGGGCATTTGAATTGGTAACCTCTACCTATACGCTCTTCTTGGGTGATCTCACCCTATCTCAGGTGTTTAAATACTATAACTTATTAACTTACAATTCCAAAATTTGCTATATTTCATTCTAAATGCTCATTTTTTCACATTTAATATCTCTAAAATCAGAATATCTATTACAATTTATAGCAGCAGCTTACAACTGTTTTAGCAAAGCAGCAACCAATACATGGTTGTCACTTGCCTGAGCATCTATGAACTTAGATACTATCCCAAATGGCATGACTAGAAAATTGTAATTCAATATGTTAGTCAATAAACCACTTAGAGGACATTTGAGGAAGGTGTATAAGTCCTGGTTCTTGTTTGGAAACATTTGTAAACCTCTGGTAAGATCAAGAAAGTACCAGCATCAAAACTTATAAAAAGGTATTGATTGCTTGAAAAAATAAATGCCAGAGTACCTTTGTGGGCTTTAGCTTTCTAGATACAGGTGGTTCTGTTTCGTCTATTTTAGCTGTTGTACTTCTAAGTCATAAGTATATGCACATCTTCATCTTGGCTGGATAGTGTCAAACTGTTCTCCAAACCAGTTGTACCAATTAATACTCCCAACTACATAAAAATGTCCCATCACTGAACATCCTTGCCAACAGTTGGTAATGTCAGGCTTTCCATTTTTCACAATCCAATGTTAGAAAAGTATCCTATCATTTTAATTTACATGTCCCTGATTATTAGTGAGGTCAAGCATCTTTTCAGGTCTGTTGGCCATTCTTACTTCCTTTTACTCTAAACTGCCTATATTATCTACCCTTTTTTCTATTGAGTAATATTTTTTTCTTATTGATCAGTAGTTGTTCTTTACATATCCAAGATGTTAGTCATTTGTCAGTGATATGTACCACAGTATCTACTTCAAGCTTGTCTTGAATTTGTCAATCTTTCTCTTGGGTTTATGACATGTATGTCTTGTTAAATGCAGTCTTTCTTTTTCCAAAACCATAAAGACAGTCGCCTATATTTTCTTTTAGTAGTTCTGTGTTTAGGTCATTAACCCACCAGGAATTGACTTTTGTCTATGACACAGGCAAGATCTTATCTTACCTTTCTTGCCATTTGACTACCAACTGTCCCAACAGAATTTCTTGACTGGTTCATCCTTTCTCCTATTAATTTGTAAAGCCACCAATGTTATATGAATAAGTCTGCTAATAGATTCTATGCTGTTCTATTGCTGTGTGTTTCTCTCATTTAAATTTTAATACCACAATAATAATCCCTTACACTTGAATAGCACACTAGAATTCATAAAGCACTTTCAAACTCGTTGATTATGCAATTCAAACCTCAAAACAATTCTGTGAATTAAGTGTTAGTATTCACATATATTTGGATGAAGAGACTAAAACTCATAAAAGTTAAGTGAATTATCCATGGCCACCAGATAGTAGAAGAGCAGAGAACCAATCTCTTCTTTAGTTACCAGTCTTTCCACCAGACTCTCTATGAGGTAAAGACAGGAACAATATCTTTTAAATGGCTCCCAAACAGAGCTATGCACTTTGTCTGCACACAACTAAAACAAACAAACAAAAGCCTTGATAAAGGAACAAAGTCTTTAACAACTATAGTTGTTTGCACAAAACTGTCCTTTATGCTTATCTTGAAAATAAACTCTTACCAAAAGTAAACCTGTCCTAGCCCCTAGGGACTCCAGCTAGCCTTTGTGCTACTGTTCACCTCAAACACAGATAATGTCTTTGTTGAAGTCTACTGTGCACCACTCCTCATCAGTAATGAGTGGTTTCTCATCAGCCACTAGCCCTGCAGCTCTGAAGATAAAATAGAGATTTGAAGACCCAGGGTTCCCTGTATCTCAGGAAGGGAGGGAAGCAGAGTTGATGCCCCCAAACAAGAATTCAACACTAAAATTCACTCACGCATAGCTGTGGGGACATGCTAAAAAAAAAAACAGGGGGCACGAGAGCTGTCCAGAAACCCAGCACCTCACTTAATGAGAGACAAAAGTAGGTATTCCACAAATGGTTTTCATTGAACAAATAAATGAATTGCTTCATCCTGAGCCAGAATCAACAGTTTCACAGAACCTGCATAAAGCAATTAATTAAGAAATTTAAGAAAAAGCAGTCCCTAACATTCAGAAGCCAGCTTGGCAATCACAGCTAGGGCATGTTATTCTTCTATTGCACATAAACAATCTCACAGAAAACCAGCCAGTCAAGGTTATTCTGGGACCTTGACAAAAGGAGACTAAGGCCATTTCATAATTTTGTGTAAGCACAGACAAAAACATGGCCACTATACTATCCACAAAATACCAGACACCATTCCTCTCTTTGTCAAAATAAGTGACAGCTACTTCCCTACCAATTACATACTGTTTTATTCTTGAGCTATGTCTCTCTTCCCTATAGACAAGATTTAGTCAGATGCCCAATCATAAAATTGCCCGCATTTTATGACAGCATCTAAAGTGAATCCCTGTTTCCTTAGACCATCCCCCAATCATCAAAGTCCAAATCTTATAATCAGTTCTTTCTAACACCCTCTTAAGACACCCCACATTTCCCCATGGGTTATGCTCTCTCTTGCTGAAAGGGTAATAGACTCAACTTTTTAATTAGTGTTTTGTTCCTGGCTGTCTTTGTCTATAGGGCATCGACACAGTACAAGTCAAACTAAAAGTCTATGCCTCTCTCTGCAAAGTACTCCCAATCTCAGTTTAACAAGAATATCACCTTATTTCTGAAAAGTCATTTCTAACTAAACAAAAGTAACAAATTCCTTTAACACCAGGAAACTGATTCAATAGTCAACCCCAATTTTACAAATGAAAATACTCATGAAGAACCAAAGTGACTCCATCTTAGGTATAAGACTCCATTTTAAGCACAGGCCAGTTCCCGGAAAAGCCGTAGATAGCAAGCTGATCACCCCACCCTAGACTCAGCGGATCAGAGCAACTATGGAAAGTAACTCTCCAAATTCCCCGCCTTGTTCCTTGGCACCATCACCCAGCCAATCCTGCGAAGCGACAAGCTCGTTGTACCAATCCTGTAACGCCAAGACATCGCTCCCCATGCTTACGATTTTTCCCTTCAAATACCCCTGAAGCCCCATGTTCGGGACCCCCTCCTACTCACTGCTGTGTTGGTGTGCAGAGTGCAGTACGGACTCAAGTCTGAAATAAACTCCCTCTTGCTCTTGCATCGGTGTCGGCTTCTTGGTGGTTCGTGGAGATACGAGTCGGGGCATAACACTCATGCACAAAACTTTTTGTTTGCAAATAATATGCTTCCTTCTAGATAGTATGTCCTTGGAAAACCAAATCTGTCTGATTCAGCTTTGTAAATCTGTAGCATCTCACATGCGGTAGAGCATTTCTTTCGTGAATGGTATTAACATGTTGCTTTTAAACTAATGGTAGCTAAAATAGGTGCCTCAGAATTACACAAAGGAAATCACAGATAAACCAAAAATTCAATTGGAAGAAAAAAAATTATTTTTCCCAAAAAATTTTTTAAAAGATTTCTCTCTCCAAAATAATTTCAAGTTTTCCTCCATATTTACATTTATTTTAACTGTATCTCAAACATATACCTTCATATTTTTAAATATACCAAATATGATTAACATATGTGTTCATATTTCTTAACTTAAAAGGTTTAGATCTTTTAGGAAATGTAAGTATGATGTATTTTTTCATTTGTCCAACTAATTTCCACTGCTTTCCACCACCACCACCACCTTTCTTCCCCCTAAAAATACCTTTTCTGTTTGCAACTTCAAAAGTATCCCAAAATACTACATCCTTATTACCATGATAGACGTCCAGAGGGCAAGGCCTGAGTTTATTTAATTGGTCTACATAATGCTTAACTAAATACTTAAAGAAACTGTCATGACATATATTCTGAACTTCTTTTATTGATTGCTAGAAAAACCCTCTCTAGACAAAGACTGATCCCCTTTGTTTTTTTCCTTTTTTTATTAAAACACCTTTGAGCAGAAGAGAGCCAACAGAGAACATCTATTCATCCTCTTAGGCAAAAGTATAATTCAGCCTGGTCTAACATATTAAATGAAACACTACGCAATGTAAAAATTAAATTCAACAAATTGAAGTCCACAATCAAAGAGCAAGTACCTACCTACATTCTGCCAGACAACATGCCCCAGAAGAGCTGATATCCAAACAAACTCAGAGTTAAGTTGAGGAAAGGTTACAAAATACCATAGACGTCAAGGAGAGTAAGGAGTAAAGATGACTGTAGAAAGAACATTTCAGACTGAAACTCCAGTTCCTCAAAGACTGGAATTCTGGATAGTTACGACAGAAACATGGAGGTACTCAGGTCCTGAGATCTCCACCATTTAGGAGGCTCAGCTTGTTCACATAGTGGGTCAATGAGATAAAACATAAATGCTCAATGTAACTAAAGATATTTTTTAAATTCTCTATACAACTCAGCAAACCTGAGCTCACAGCCTTCAGAACACGGGGTAAAATTCACTTCTTCAAGATCTTCTGGGCTTTAAAATTAACAAGAATGATTTCCATCACTGAATGGTTGGGAAGTGGGTGTGTCCCGTCAGGCATTGGCGGGCCTCGTGAAAGTCCGAAGGGACTGGTTAGACCGTTCAGGCCAGTGCTGGACTTCCAGCCACGGCCCAGCAAGCCACTGTCGCACTGCATCCTTAACCTGACGAGCTCGTCCCACATGCTCGAGAGCCTCTACAAACCCGAACATTGACCGCAGGCCTTCAGGGCCAGGCTCTGGCTCCATCAGGCCTCAGGCTGCGAACAAAGAGAAGGCCCAAGACAACCTTCGAGGTCCGCACGGGACCCACGCAGCACCCGAAGGGACCTGCTGCCCTCAAGGGGTCGTGCGCCAGGCCTGGGTCTGCAGGTGTGTCTCGACAAGGGCCAGCCCCCACCCTGTTGGTGCACTGCAGGGTCTCCTGGGCGCAATGGGACAAAGGGTCAGGGAGTCTGGGTGGGTCCGGGTGGGTCCAGGTGGTTCCTGGTGAGTCCCGGAAGCCAAGGCCCCGCGCGCGTCACGGCCTTTACCTGCACATCACTCAGCTCCACGCGCAGATATAGCTCGCGATGTCGCTGAGCCCAGTAGACATGCGGTGTCAGCACCTGATTCTCCATGGCCTCACTGCCCAGGGCGCGGGGAGACTCTACTCGCTACGCCTTGCTGCCTAGGGTGGTGCGCCGCTGGAGCCAAGTGAACGCAGGCCGCAACTCGCCACGCTTCTGAGCGCCTGCAGCCTCAGAATGTCCCCCTTGCGTGCTGCCGCTGCGCAGTGAAGAGCGGGAGGGGGAGGTCTTTGCGCGAGCTGGGCGGAGACAAAGTAGGGGAGAAGTAAGAAGCGGACCCAGGAGCGCGGCCAGCCACCGCTGGCTGTGGCAGCGTTCCGAGCTGCCATCAGGCACAACGCGCTCCTCTCTCTTTAGGGCGGTGCTTACAAATAAGCTTAAAAACAAGAAACGCAGGAGACTCATAAAAAACCAGGCAGCTTGGGCAACTGGTTTGGGACTGGAGTATCTGGAAAGTCCCTCCCATTCTATCACTCATTAATGCAACATTTACTGAGCGCCTACTGTGTGCTTGGGCCTCAAAGCTAAACACAAGCTACAGCAATAAGACACAGGTCTTGCCGACCTGGAACCCTCAGTCTGTTCAAAGACTTAAGTAATTGCAGACACAATAAGGATGATGACGGTTGTAAGGGAAGCAGTGTGAGAAGAGGCTGGAAAAGTGTTCTCAAAGGGGAGAGTTAAGTGTAAAGGCCAGAGATTTATAGCGCTATCCCACAGAACTTTATGCACTGATGGAAATATTCCATTCTGAGTTGTCCAATAATGTAGTCACATGCAGCTTCCTAGAACTTGAAATGTGGCTAATGAGACTGAGAAACTGAATTTTTTTTTTATTTTATATACTTCCAGTTAACTTAAATGGCCACGTATTAGTGGCTATTCTAGTAAATAGAGCAGGAGATTTCTCTCTTAAAATAGGAAACCCAAACTAGAGAAAACACTAATTTATGTCTAATTTAAACCATCTCATCTATGTCCACTTTCATCCTCAAGTCTTCCACAGTGAGAAAGCAACGTCACTATGAAAACCAGAAGTCTGGGACAAAAATGGAATTTATACTATCGGTTCTGTTAGCACTGGTTTATTTACCAAAGCACTAAGCACAAAAATACAGAGATGAAAGAGAAATGATGCCAGCTCTCAGGAAACATTTAGCTCAGAGATGTGAGAGGTTCTGCCTGCTAGGGGTTAAGGGCATAGAGGATTAAGGTTGCCCCGTATTTGGAAAAGCAGGTAGGAGGTGTATTAGGGAAGTCTTTACTTCAGTGAGGTGTTTGCACAGACACGTATGTGCCAAGGGAATTTATAAACTGGAGATCAGCAAAATCGAATATGTGTGGGACAGGGCAACCTATCAGTGAGGAAGAACTGGTAGTAGGCATTCCAGTTGGAGGCTGATACAGTCTGCCAGGTGTGAGATAAGGAAAGCAGTAAACTTAATAAAATTCAATTATAAAAATAAAATATTTTTGAAATGATGAAAGTATTTTTATTGCATTGTTTTTACTACATTACAGATAAAATAAAGGGTACTTTTTAAAAATTGAAATATAAATTGCATATAGGAAAAGGGCAAATTTTAAAAGTTCAACTTAAACCAAATTTTTATATACATTTATATCTTTGTAATAATGAATTACCACCCAGATCAAGATCTGGAACATTTCCAGCATCCCAGAGATTCTCTCCTGTTGGTCTACCTATGCTTCCCATCCCTTTCCCCCAATAATTACTATCCTGACTCCTATCACCATAGAGTAGTTTTCATCTGTTCTTTAATATCATATAAATGGACTACAGTATGTACCTTTTCGTGTCTGACTTCTTTCATTCAACATAATGTATTTCAGATTTACCTATGTAGTTGTGAGTCAGTAGTTCATTCATTTTTGGTTTTTGTTTTTGTGGTGTAGTATTTCATTGTACAAATATACCACAAATTATTTATCCATTCTCCTGATGATGAAAATATACGTTGTTTCCAGTTTTTAGCTATTATAAATAAAGCTGCAATGAACATTTATGTACTGGCCTTTTGATGGATATATGTGCTTAATTATCTTGGATAACTACATAGGAGTGAAATTGGTAGGTAATAGGATACGTATATGTTGAGCTTTATTAGATATTGCTAAACAGTTTTACAAGTTTTTTGATCAATTTGCACTCCCATAACCAAAGTTTGAAAGTTCTGTTAGCTCTATAGCCTTGGTATTTTCATTTTTAAAATTTCAGTCATGCTGGTGGGTGTTACAAAAAATAAACTAATTTTATTCCAGCATATTGAATCTGAGGCTTATCAATTGACCTCTACACAAGGTGAAAGCTATTGATAAGCAAGGAGATTAAATCTTGCCTTTTTGCCTCAGATGCTCCATAAGAAAGGTTCGGTAGAAAGGGACCTATCCAATCTCGTTCAACCTACTGGATGACTTCTGGGCCTGAGTTTCCATATCTATATCAAATAAGAGAGTTAGGCTTAGTCCCTTCCAATGTTCTATCAGTTATTTCTAAATTTTCCTGCAAAAAGGCCAGCTATTGTGGATCCCTCTCTTCAAGGGAAATACAATAAGAAAAAAAATTGAAATGGAAGGAAGAAAGAGTAGCATCCAGGTAAATTACAAAACTAAAAGATGACTGAGGGAATTGAAAAGCAGAGCCAAAAGGAACTTCCTAAAGTAGGTAGGACAAAGTTTTTATAACACTAATCAAATGAAAATGCAAAGTAATCACAGTCTTTGTGACCTACCTTCTGAACAGCTGCCTTCTCAGGCCCATTTGGCCCAGGGCCATCTCTCCCTTCTCTGCCATAGGTTGCATTTTGCTGATGTTTGCTGTTGAGGAAGCACATACTCAGTGCTTCAAGCTGCTTCCCTGCCTTTGGCAAGAGATAGTATTCTCTTTGCACACCTTTTTGCAGAATCTTCTAATCCTGTGTTGTGGTGCAATCAAATTTAAGACCCACGGAGCCAATTGAGATTAATTATGAGCCTTTATTAGCCAGCCGGCTGGCCACTGACTCTACCACACAGGGTTAGAGGAGATCAGCCCCGGGTCTTTGTTTGAGGCAGTTTTATAAAGCCTCGGACTACATCTTAGAACAAAGAGAGAGTAAGGAAATTACAGAAAGCAGAAGTTAACCGTTAATGTCCTTTATAAAGATAAATGTATCTGGGGAATTACTAGATCAAATATAGCCTGGTAGACAGTCTTGTTATCTGTATTTTGGAATGTTGTGCCTCTTCCTTGGACTTTGGTGCCTCAAGGAATCACCTCCTTGTTACTGATTAACTGGGAAGTTGTCACTCTTAAAATTTCAAAAGAGACAGCTCACAAAGCCCAAAACTACATTAAACAAGTAAACAGTTTACAGAAAGCAGAAGGCGACCATCAATGCAATACAAATACATCACCTCGTACTACACTCCGGTTAATAAGTGAGCAGATTACAGAAGCAGACACTGGCCATCTTCATACCCTATACAATACATTTCCTAAACTCACACCCAAGCAAGTAGGACAACTTCTGGTATCTAAAGATACTTCTTCCCTGTAGCTGACTTAGCGAGTTGGCTCACTTTGAAGATTTTCCACCCTTAACACCTGGAAGAAGTTTTCAAAAATGAGCTATAGAATTTGACTCTTTTGTGTCTCGTGCATAAAAACCCAGCCAGATACCCTTAACCAAAATTAGATTTTGTTGTGGTGTGATCAAATTTAAGACCCTCAGAGCCAATTGAGATGAATTGTGAGCCTTTATTAGCCGGCCTGCAACTGATTCTCCCCACTAGAGAATCAGCCCCGAGCTCCCAAAAGAGGCAGTTTATAAAGTCTAGAACAAGCAAGCAGACTACAGAAGCAGAAGTTGGCTGTTAGCATATCTTTGAGCAGATTACCATACCCCAGTTAACAGAATCAGAAGTAAATCCTTAATGCTGGCTTACTGGAAAATTTTCCACCGTTATCAGCTTCTCTACCTGTACAGTACAAATGTGAGAGTAGAGAGGGAGACTGACGGGATCAACCCGGTCATCTACTTGGGAATCCTGTGCAACTAGTTCAGATCCATCTTTTAACTATGCCAGGTGGGTAAGAATTGCAGTCAGTCATCCACACCCTGTCAAGCCACAGTTCAGAAGCTTGTGCTTCTATGTTTGCCTCTCAGGCTTGCGGAGACAGGCCCTTTCACTCCTTTCAGTCTGCCCTACCTGATAACTTGGCCCTCTGGTCTGTCCGCATGGAAGTGCAGGCAGTTGTTAAGTAGTCTATCATTTGTGTAAAAATAATAGAGTAATAGGAGGAATAATCTCTCTCTCTCTCTCTCTCTATATATATATATATATACACACACACATATATATATACACACACACATACATATATATGTATATATATAGTTTAGATATCAAAAAATTACTGGAAAGTATATATACAAGAAGTAACAAATAACATCAGTTTTTTGTGGATGAGGAAATTGAGTGACTGAAGGACTAGGAGGGAAGAACATTTTTTACTATCTATCCTTTTATAATTCAAGAATTTCGAATCATGATATTCAAAAACAAATATGAAAAAAAATCAGGGGAAAAGTCCCTTTTTTATTAATGCATCTTGGTTTGTACTATGTCCCCCAAAAAGGCCAAAATTGGAAGAAGTGGAAAAACAAACTCCAGCCCACCATATCCTGTAGTCAACCACTATTAAAGTGTGCATTATATGCTTATGATCTGTTTCCTTAATCTCCCTAGAACACAGATTGCCTCCTTTTGATATCCTGTAGCATCTAGCACAATATGTTTCAGAAACTAGATGCTTAAAATTTATTTATGGATGATAATGCCCAGCACTAAAAAAGTTGTAGTGAAATTGGCACACGATACTGAATATAGCTAAGGGCAAAATGAATTTGTGCAATCGTTTTGGAAAGTAATTTTGCAATATGTAGCAAGAAAAACAGATGTTTATGCTGATGGGCCTAGTAATTTCCCTTTGGGGATTTTATTCTAAGAAAATAATTTCAAGCAAGGAAGATGTATATATGAAGATGTTCATGGTATTACATGATAAAACACTAGAAATTACACAAGGAGAATGACCAAATGACTCAATGGAAAAACTGTACAGCAGTGCAACATGGTGAATTATAAAGTAGCATTATTAAAATTACTTATGATAAAAATGACAAAAGTTTCTATTATAACTTTACATACTGGGTAAGATACTGCAAAGTAACTTGTGTTTTTGTTTTCCCCCTTTACAACCCTTGATCTTTTCCAATTTAAGGAGCTAGCGTGAAGCAACCATTGGCTTCTGGGAGTTGTAATGGTAGGAACAGAGAACAGAGAAATCAAATTCTTCTCTTTTAAGCCCAGCTGCACATGTAAGACAGGAAACGTTTGGAATATACATACTGAATAAAAATTATCCAAGTAGAGGAGGGAAGAGAGAGTCAAAATGGAGGTGAGATAGTACCCATGAGAAGGAGCCTGAGTCTTGACCTCACCTCCCTTTACAGGCTTCTCCAAAGCTGGAGGGATAGTAGATCCCCCACACCCATGACAGGTTTAGGGATCAAGGGAGAGAAAAGACCTGTGCTCATGCCCAGGCATTAGTGCAAGACCATAGAGAATCAGTGCCTTCGTGTAACAGTAGTGAGTGGAGATGGAGGTTGAGAGCTGACGAGAAAGGGCCTGAAGCTTCCTGGGTGTGTTGTGGATTCCAGGAACAGAAAGTGTGAACTGACAACTGGATACTTATGGCTAACAGATATTTAATCGGGTGCATCAGGAGGAGAAAGATCACACTTGAAGATAAGCTGGCATATTTGTTTTCCATGGCTGCCATAACAAAGTACCACAAACCAGGTGGCTTAAAACAAATTTATTCTCTCACAGTTCTGGAGGCTAGAAGTCCAAACTCAAAGTGTTGGCAGGTCATGCTCTCAAGACTCCTGCCTCTTACTAGATTCTGGTGGTTGCTGGCAATCCTTGGTGTCCTTTGACTTGTACTAGAATAAGTCCAATCTCTGCTTCTGTTGTCACATGGCATTCTCTGTGTGACTGTGTCCCTGTGTCTTCACATGGCTTTCTTAAGAGGACACTGGTCATTAGATCTTGGGATCACTCTAATATGATCTCATCTTAACTAATTACATCTGCAAAGACCCTTTTCCAAATAAAGTTTCATTTGAGGTTCTGGGTAGAAATGGATTTTGGAAAGACACTATTCAAACCAGAACAGCTGGGACATCTTAGCAGCTCATGTTATAGACTAGGGACTGGCTATCATCCCCTCCACCAGGATTCTTAATTGAATAACTGGGTTTGCCTGGAATTAATTGATTACACATTTTACTATTAAACAATATTGGTCATATATAGGTTATATTGAATTATAGAAAAACTAAGGAAATTAAATGTACACATCTGTGTGTGGCTTGAAACTATTCCTCCTGCTACATATGTCAAATACATATGCAAAACAAAAAAGTTTGTTAGAATAGTGGAATTATTGATGGATAGTTCTTTAATGATGTCAGAAAGTTGTGTTTACTCTAAATTCAAACTGAAAAAATGATGCTTGTTGTTTGGTGGAGGCGATGCATGTATTGCTATCCAACAAGGCTTTGGGCATGCCAGGGTTCCCAGAGTTTTCTCTTCCTTTGATGTCGGTCATTCTATAAATCCAGAAAGATATTAATATGTGTTACTGATTAATTGTGGTCCTGATAAGCCTCCTATCCTCTCCTGTTCTGGAAAGATCACAAGGCATTCTGCTAAGACTCAAATATGCTTCAGTTCAAGCTTTTGTCTATGAGGCCTACGTGGATACATGCAGGGTTGCCAGGGTGCATAGTAGAGATGTTCTGCTCCAGCTTTCTCAGTGTTTGATGCTTTTTAAGCCTACCATAAAGAAAAAGAAAATGAGACTGAAAACCAAGAAATCTTAATTCAAATCTAGTGCAATCTAAAATTAGCCAAGTGACATGTAAACTGTTGCTTTGGAATTATATCGTGGCTCTTTTTAGTTATGAGATTTCCCCTCTCTGAGGCTCAATTTGCTCTTCTCTGAAATAACTATTCACTATCTCATAAAGATGTGGTGAAAATTAAATGAAATTATTATAATGTTTTTAAATTACACAGCACATAATAAATGCTCAATAAATGGTAGTTTTTTCCTGTAAAAAATTAGTCATGTATCTTAAGCAAGTCCTTTACCTCCTTTGGGCTTGTTTTTTTAAATCCATAAAACTTTATATTTTTTGTTTACTTTTTGGGAGGTCTTCTTCCCCTTATTAGAATGTAAACTACACAAAGACAGAGGTTTTGACTGCTTTAGTCACTACTGTACCCCAGTGCCTAGAACAGTGACAGGCACATGGCAGAGATTCAGTAAACACTTCTTGGGTGAATGAAATGAAGTGCAAGATATTTCAGTGTATTTTGTTAGGATGTGCATGTGCACTCAAAGTCTTAAAATATACTTTCAGGTTATGTGCAGAAAATACATAGAGGAGTCCCAGCAAAAATGACTGTACCTTTCTTTTAGGGGAACAATTCAAAAAAGCCTAGGAAAGGCTCATTTAACCTGCATGAATAATTACATACTGAGGAGTGCAACACCATGCTCAAATGGATCTTTTATTAGTGCTATTATAATAAATCCTAATGACACACACCTTTGACACATAGTTCCTGGTAATGGTAGAAATAGGGGAGGCCCAGCTTTTCAACTGTTTTGTTCTATGCCTAGCACTTCCCCAGTCATCTCCCCAGGCTCCTTTATTCTCTTTCAGCCAATGTGTGATGTGGAGTAGGAAAGAAATTATGGGTCAAGGGATCTGCCTCTCGTTCTGATTATAGCAAGTCACTCACTTCTCTGTCCTGGGCCCCAGTTTCTCCATCTTTAGGTATTAGAGTAACACACATGGTTTTCCTTAATTGAAACTAAGTGATGTGTATCTATTTTACAGATAAAGAAACCATGGCTCAGAGAGATTGAGAGATCTACTGAAGATCACTGATTAGTAGTAGAGCCAAGTTTTCTGTCTCCAAGTCCAGGCTTATTTTCACTATAACAATAAAACACTCAGAAGATCTCCAAGGCTTTGGTTTGGTCCCTTTCCTCTCTGTCATCTCCATGAAGGGACAAGGATTTTTTTGTCTGACTTCCTAGCTCTAATCTCAGCGCCTATAACTCTGCCAGGCACAGAGCTGGCACTCGATATATAGTTGTTGAATGAAAAAAAAAAAATGGGTAAGTAGAGACGCGCCACAATTCGTCCTATGACTTCAAGCAAGTCAAGTCGCTTTCCCGCTTCTAGAGTTCCTTTCTGTCCCTCATACACGCTGTCTTCTTCCCGCGCCTCGTTAACTCCTCCGGCCACTAGACGGCACTGTCGTAACGGACCCCACCCAGCACGGAGCGGCGCCCTTCTTGGATCCGCTGCGCCTTCGCTGGTCCGAGGGCAGGTAGCCAGGAACCGGAAGTGCCAGAGCCGCTGGAGCCCCCGGAGCCGCCGCTGCCTCCTTTAACTGCCGCATTCACCGCTTGGGTTACCACTGGTGCTGTCTCGGAAGAAGTCGCTGCAGCCGGGTCGGGAGTGGAGGCGGCGCGGCATGAAGCGGCGCAGGCCCGCACCGTAGCACGCGTCGGGACGGTCCGGGCGGGGCCGGGGGGGAAGGTGCAGTATCCGCCCCCTCTCCTTCCTCTTCGCCCGCTAGGCCTGGACCCCAGCCCACCCGGGGCCTGGCCTCCTCACGGAGTAGCCGCCCCACGCGTTTTCGGGTTAGTCCGCTCTGCGGTTTACCCGGCGCGCCGCCCTGCGCTGGCCAGAGCCAGTGGTGGGGCTCCACTTGCCGGAAGAGGAAGCTGGGGTTATGAAATTGCGAGTTAACCAACGTTCACTAGGCGCCCCCTGAGCACTGGGTGCTGGCCTTCGGAGTTCTGCGTCCATTATCTTAATTGAGCCGCGCTGGGGATGGGAGCTGGGTATTGTCCAGGCTTACAGATGATGAAACGGAACTCTGCGGAGGCGAAGGGATTTGCTTAAAGCCAGACTGTAGCAGATTAGATTTGTACTGAGGTGTTCTGATTCCTCAGCTTGTGTTCTTTCTCTTCCTGAACTCTGGGTCAATTCACTGGCCCCCTCATTCTATTTCACAGGGACAGAATAGATACTTTCCGTTTTTTAAAACCTCTCCTCACACTTCTTTCGTAAGACATCTATGATTTAGTATCCCCCCAAACCCCCTTTTCGACATTATCAGCTACACGTCTCCCTCATTCATAGCTTTCAAGATTTCTGCCCACTCTCTGATAATGTTTCTTTCACCTAGCTGTGGACGCTGAAGAGTGAAATAGGTAGGCTTCAGTGAAGCTCGGGGTGTTTAAGTGGACGACTATTTGGCCCTTGTATTAAATATTAAAGAATGACATTTCAGTGGGTCCAAGTTCAAGAATCCTGACTGAAGCTTTTTTTTCCCTAAGCCAGCGTGCTCTTCTTTGAGTGAGGGGCTTAGTACGTGGGAAGGTGTCTTGACATCTTCGTACATTGCCACAGTGCTAATGTAACTTCACCGAGCTCTCACCACATTACTCTCCATCATTTGCTTGGGCTAGAAGAGCTCAGAATTAAAACCGATAACAAAGTAACAGGTGTAATCACAGACTCTTCTTTTTATTGTTTTCTTTTACCGAGCCAGAATTCAAACAACCTTAACACTACCTTTTCCAGAAAAGTTACCTAATTCAGTTATTTTCAGAGTGTATGTGGAAAGGAAAGAAGCATAAGTGGAATGCACTTAAAGTATATAGTACATTATCTTGTGAAAATCTTAAATTATTAAATGCAAGTTCTCTTGCAATGAAAATTGCTTGATCTGTAATTCTCATCGGCTATTCTACTGAGTCTATTCTTTCTCCAATCTACTCAGCATGTATTGTGTAAAATAATACACATGTATTATGTAAAAGGCAGAGGAACAGTACCAGGCACATAGAAATAAATTTTGTTAATTTTGTTAGTCATTGTCATTTTCAAGGATTTGCAATAGTGAGTAACCTCACATATGTATGCCTTTTATACTTTTTAAAAGTTTTTGCATAATCTTCACTTTAATGTATGTTTAGACATCAGGATTTACACTATTGCTAGGATAGTCTTGAATAAGTTGTGCTGTACGTAACTGAAATAATATAATTTTAATCTAAAATGCAGATACAAAATAATTCAGGCATTATATACTAACCAAAAAGAACCAGTTTTAAGTACTATTTGCGACTTTTAAAATTTAATCTTTTTGGCCACATATGGTTTAATAATGATCAACAGCTTTATATCTTATTTCATTATCCTGGTGAGCAGGATTGGATGGTGAGAAAAGGAAGGACTCCTGTGAGAAGAGAGCAGAATGAGCAAAGGGATCTATGCTTGAACTTGAGTCACTTGAAAAAGATCTCTTTGAATGTGGAAGAGATCTGAGCAAATGAAAATACAATCAGGTAGGCATCAGGGAAGGGCCTTAAGTGAAGAAGGGCCTTATGCACTGTGCTGAGGTTGTATACTGACCCTATTTTCTAATTTTTTACATTAGAAAACTTTGGTCATGTATTTTGAGAATGTATTTGATATGAGATGTTATTGGAAATCTAGACAAACCATTGATTGCACATTTGTATAAATTACTAAAATTATATAGGGTCTAACCTAGTAAGTGCAGGATACACATATACCATAAATAGTAGAATAGTAGCGTCATTTGAACTTTAAAATTTGTGTGGGGAGGTTGTGTGTGTGTGTGTGAGTATACAGAAAAACATACAGTCCAGGGATCTAGTAAAATTTAGGAATACCAGATAATTTTGCTGAATGCAAGCTAATACAACTTTTACATAAGAGATGTCAGTCAAGTCAATGATAACTCAAGAAGTTGGGCAGTAAGACTTCAGAGATCTGTTTGCTTAGCTCCCTGTTCTATTCCCTGGTCCTATTCTTGGAAATGAAGTTCCAATTTAACTGGAGAAGTTGAGGAAAAAAGAGCCCAGTTTGTGTAGCTACTTCTCTCACTTGTCTCTCAAATAGAAGTAAAACTAGATCCATTGATGTATTTGATAGAAAGTAGGCCTCCACTAGCTTTTAGTTGGGCAAACAACCACCACTGTCATAATACTGCCATTTAATATCGATGTGCTAAATACTAATTGAACTAAACTACTTTTTTTTCTGCTGAGCTAGTTGGATATTAATCATTGGTGGGAAATACCCGTTATAATATTGCAAGTTGTATACCTGACATATCTCTCCATGGCTTTTCTGGCCACCTTTGCTGCTATTACATTGAAAATGGTAGTATAATTCACGCTGCAGCATGAAAAAAGATACAATATCCTGGCCATACAGTTCAGTTAATTGTACATGCCATAATGCACACCTAATGCCAACCCACATGAGCTACATCCTTGTGGTTAATAGTTCCTACCATGAACTCCTGTTAACCTTTGATATTGAGCTTTAAAAAAGGCTTTGTATTAAATATACAGTCATGTATCGATTGTTGTTCTAGTAGTAAATTGTGAAATTGGTTGCATAAATGCAATCTCAGAAGGCCAAAAGTTTTTGACAATTCAAAAAGAGCAAATTGCCCCAGAATTTCTGTTTATATTTGTTTCAGTAATGTGAATAAGGCATGTCAGAATAGCATAAGGCTTATAATAACACTTCTGGTTATTTGATATTTGCCCCTGTTACATTTAAATATTGAAATAGATAAAAATACATCCTCTTAATTTGTAAAATAAAACATTAATAGATGCAATATTAACATTGTTTTGGGTTTGAACTGGTAAATTGGGCTGACTTTTATCAAAATATTGATAGTACAATTGTCAAATGCTTTCTGCATCAGCTACTTCAATTAAAGCCACTTGAAGAAAATAACTTTCTCCCATTTAATAATGAGAGTAAAACTTGTATAATCTGTAATAATAATCACATAAATTTCTTATAGTGTAGAGTTACCATAAGTGATTATAAGATAGTGATATCTAGGCATGAGCAGAGGACAAAGAAAAACGTACCAGCCAGTTGTCTTGTTGCTTGGAGTTCCAAGGAGAAGGAAACTGTATATTAAGTGTGCTAGGAAGATGATTACAAGTACATTATTTGCAACAATTTTATTACTGTTCTTATTACTTTATTTTTGTTAGCCGAAGGAGTCCACATTTATTAAATGTGTCACTTTAAGTGTAAAAACACTTAACTCCCTTGGCACATTTAGCTTCACTATTGACATGCTCTTGGATAGAGCATAGCAGCCAACTGGCATATGGCCTGTTTCCTTCCAGTGTGGGAAAGAAAAGAATTTTGTCAAGATATTCCTAAGGAGAGCCTTTCGTAAAGGTTCCCAAAGGGATTTATAGTCACTGTGAAATAGACATGACCTCAATTTTTTAAAAACTCATTTTTAAACAACATGAAGAAGGGGGAGCTCTACTTTTCTTACTGGGTTTCATTGCATCTGTGCTTTTTTTCTTGCCTCCTTAGGGGGTGGAGGTCCCTATCAGGCTGTCATTCTAATCATTTTAAGAGAAGGCAGGCCTGTGAACAACTTCATTTGCTTTATTTTTCTAGGAAAATGCAACATGGCAGCAGCGATGGAAACAGAACAGCTGGGTGTTGAGATCTTTGAAACTGCAGAGTGTGAGGAGAATATTGAATCACAGGATCGGCCTAAATTGGAGCCGTTCTATGTTGAGCGATATTCCTGGAGTCAGCTTAAAAAGCTGCTTGCTGATACCAGAAAATATCATGGCTACATGATGGCTAAGGCACCACATGATTTTATGTTTGTGAAGAGGAATGATCCAGATGGGCCTCATTCGGACAGGATCTATTACCTTGGTGAGTATGAAGTCACACTTTCTGAGAGGAAATTCTTTCTTAATTCAAAATTAATGGCTAGATACAATTGGCACTCAAATTTTGGAGAATAAATAAATGAATCAGTGATGGTTCCGTTAAAGGAAAATAAACTGCTTTGAAGATTTTAGTTTGGGTACACTTTTAATTTTGGTTTGTCCCATTAACTTTTTTTTACTTACTGATAACAAATCATGAATTGATCATGATACTATTTTCAAAGTCATAGATGCCAGAAATTACTTCTTCCTAAAGCCAGTTCAAAATGCCTTTCCTTAGGAATGGTCAGATTAGTAACACAATTAGATCATTAGTTTGTTCTCACTCTTGACAGCTGCTGCTTTCATTTTTTTAAACCAAGGCTGGTTTTGGTCTCTTATTCCTGAGCCCATTCACTCCAGATTTCAGTTCTGTCTAAATTAAATATATTACACCACTGGTTTGCTTTTCTGTTTATTAAATTTTTAAACATAGGTTTCCTCACCTTTCTCGTGTATGTACGTATGTATATTTTTTAAGAGAGAATCTCTTCTGGAGTCCACATCAGTGATTACAGATTAATTCTTTTTTAACAACTCCAGAATATTCCATTATATAATTGTGCCATATTTTACTTAACCAGACCTCTAATAATGGGCAGTAAGATTTTCTGTTTTGCTGTTACAAGAGATGAGGTAGCAAATATCAGTATATTAGATCATTCCATCTATATGTGAATTTACTCATAGGACTAATTCCAAAGAGTGAAATTGCTAGGACAGGTCTTATATTCTGAATTTTGATTAATATTGCTGAATTGCCCCTCCAATGAACTTACAGAGTTTATATTATCAACACTGTATCTATATCTATTTCTCCACATTACCAATAGCAAATAATCAAACTTTTTAATCTTTATCAATCTGATTAGTGAACAGCAGTCTTTCATTGTAATTTTTTTAATTACTACTTTTTAAATTGAGATATAATTTAAAAAATACATATAACATTAATTTCAGGTATACAACATAATGATTCAATTTTTATATACATTGCAAGATGATCACCATAAGTCTAGTTAACATTTGTCTCCTTACATAGGTAACAAGAACATTTTTTTTTTCTTGTGATGGGAATTTTTAAGATCTACTCTCTCTCTTAGTGACTTTGAAATGTGCAATACAATATTAACTATAGTCACCATGCTATACTGTATGTTACATCTCCATATTTCACTGTAATATTTTTATTTCTCTTATGAATGAGATTGAGTATTTTTTCACATACTTAAAAAAAATTCGTATTTCCTTTTCTGTGACTCATTTATAATCATTTTCTATTTTTTATTAAGTTGTGGGTATTTTTCTTATTGACTCAAGGCATTTTGGGGGGTGTAACGAGGGAACTAATCCATTGTGGTATTTTCTCCTGAGGTTTAATTTGTCTTTTGCCTTTAGTTCTTTTGCCATGTAGAAATTTGTGATTTTTGTATTTTTTGATAGTTAAATTTTTATTTTTCTGTAATTTTGCATCCTATTTAGAAAGGCTTTCCCAATTCTAAGATTATATTTTTTAAAATCTTTATTTATTTTAGACGTTCTGTTTTGTTCCATTCATCTATCAAATCAAGTACCAATACTATGCCGCTGCTGCTGCTGTTGTTATTATCATTATAGCTCTATATGTTTTACTGTTTGATAGCACTCGTCATCCTTTATCACTCTTTTTTATACTTTTCTAGACTATTTTTGTTTACTTGTTTTTCTAGAGAACTTAAAATTAGTTTGTATAGCCACCTTCCTTCCAATTCTGTTTATACCATTTAAATTACATTCATAGATAAAATTAGGGAAAGTTGACAATTTAAAATGTTGAGCTTATCAAGAAAGTTTATGCTTTTTCATTTGTTCAAGTCTTTTATATCATCCGAATTAAATTTTTTTTCTCCATATAAATCCATTGTTTTAAAAAATTTAATGTACTTCGAACAGTGTGTCATCAGGAAAGAATGGGAAAGGCCTTTTTTGCTCTTACAAAGAACTGGTGTGTGTACATAGACTGTCTTGGAGATTTTTATTAGTCATAGATGAAGCCAAGGAAGACATTATGGAACAAGGAACAGTTTCAAGAGAGGCCTCTGAAATGATTGTGGGGAATGAATGACTCTTTTTTGAGGATAATAGAGAAACCAGGTTTTTCATATTTGAGGACTGAAGGCTCCTAAAAGGAGAAGGCTAAAGGAGAATGTGATCACATTTTGTAAAATTATGCAATGGTATGAATAGATGACTTCAGTCTTAAGAATTCTGTAACAAAGTAACTCTGGAATATATAAAATAGATTTATGACAAAAGCAAGTGCTGAAGTAAATGTCAACTGATACCTAACTTTTTACTCCAAAATGCAGCACAAACCAAGAAAGGTTTAAAAAAAGTTTAGGAACATAAAGGGATGAAGGAAGATGTGTGTATTTGGGGGCTCATCTCCAGCCTTTGCAAGGGTTAGCATGGAAGTTACCATACCCTTCCACAAACATCCTTCCCTGCCAGTGTCAGAAACACTAGGCTGAAGATCTATTCCAATTGGGAGAGAGTTTCTTGTTCTGTGTGATTTATTTTGTCCATCCTTAACTTTCTCCTAGCTTTTTTGGAAATGATACCTTTCGTGTGCCTTTTGGAGTAGAAGGGCTTTGTTTTACTTTAAGTTTTCTTTGGTTCACATTTTCAAAACCATTTCTATTCTCTCTTGCATATAGCTCATTCTGCATTACTGTGATCTTCCCATTGTTATTGCATAATTTTCACAGAATAGACCAGGCTTCTACTGACTATAGAGATCTCATCTTTCACCCTTCCCCAATAAAAGCCAAAGATATTTTTAGCAAATCAGATTCTATGTTTAATATGCGTACACTTTCATTTGAAATTTATTAGTAATTACAGTTGTAAGACATTTAAAATGAAGAAAAAGTAGAATTTAGTTAGACCTGTGTATATTTCTGAATAAGTACTTTAATGATTCAGGAAAAGAAATTTAGTAATCTGAAGTTGTCACAAAGCATGCTTATTTGGAATTTCCCGAGTCTACTGCCAACTTGTAAAAGACTAACAATTTTAAGTATGTTTTGAGAGAGACTAAGATCTGAATATGAAAATGAAACCTGAGCACATTTCCGTGAAGCCCGAGTTTTATTGAAGAAAATTTCCATGGCATATGGCATGTGTATCTCCTACAGATTCCATAGAGTACAAAATTTTCTAGTACATAAAAGGCATTATATACTTATTACTATGACTGTAGTAGATTACTATTTTTAAAAAAGACAAAAACGATTGTTTTCTTTTATAGCTATGTCTGGTGAGAACAGAGAAAATACACTGTTTTATTCTGAAATTCCCAAAACCATCAACAAAGCAGCGGTCTTAATGCTCTCTTGGAAGCCTCTTTTGGATCTTTTTCAGGTAGTATTAGACATTGTTGTTATTGTGGTTTGGTGTATGTTTTCAGATACCGCAGAAATAAATTTTCAAAAATTTAATTGAGGTTTTATATTTGAAATAGATGTGAATCAAAAGGAATTAAAACATTTTTATGTTTTTGCATTTATAACCTATAATTTTCATTTAATTCTCAATATCTGAAACTAAGATATCATAATCCAGATTTTTTAAAACTACCTTCTCCCTATTTAACTGCCTTTTCCATCTGTAAATTTCCTATTTACATAGTTTTCACATTTTGGGGGAGGAGTTGTTCACATGAAAAAAATAATATTTATTTCCAGAAAGCTTTCTATTTCAATCTTTAAATTCAATTTGTGGTTCTAATACTTAATAACATTACTAATGTTAAGGGTTAAGTAAAGGTACTAAGTTCAGTTTTTGTTTCCAAATAGTATAATTCAATTTACAGAAAATGAAAGCTTAGGTGTTTTTTTTTTTTTCCCCAGTATTTTATTTTTAGACTAAATGTAAATAGTTGAGAACATCCCAAGAACAAGACAATAGTTTGGGTGTGATTGTTTGCGTTTTTGGTTCTCATTTATTTTTATGTTGAGCATTTTCTTAATGAACATTGTATTTGGGCTAAATTTACTAAAATATGATGTTTCTCTTAGGAATTAAAAAAATTACTTCCATGACAACTGATCATTCTGACTAAAATGATTATAATAATGGATGTTGCTTTTTACATGCTGCTTGTGACTTTAAAACAGAAAAAAATTTCTTATTCTAAGACAAATGCATTGAATTGAAATTATAGTAGTTTTTTCATGGAACAATTGGCAAATTAATGAGTCAGAGTTCTTTTTCTTAACTCTATGGAAAATTTCAAATCATACAAAAGTAGAATTACATGTGAGTTAGTTTCAAATGATCAAATCTTGGCCATCAGTATTTCATTGTAGCCCTGTCAGTCCCCCCTCACAGTCCCTATCCCCACTTCTCAGATTATGTTGAAGCAGATCCCAGGTATGTGTTTTCACTCCTAAATAAGTCAGTATGTCTCTCTAAAGGATATAAATTCTTTTTAGACAATACCACAATATCATTACATCTTTAAAAATATAATTTTTTATGAAATATTTAGTGTTCCAGTTTTTCTTAAATAAATTTCCTTTTTTTATACTTGATTTGTTTAAATCAAGATCTAAATAAGATCCATATATTACAATCAATTAATAAGTCTCTTAAGTCTCTTTTAATCTCTTAGTTTTCCTTCCATCCTTTTTTTCCTCCATTGTAGTTTGTTGATGAAAGAGGGTCCATTTTGTTGTTGTAACCTGTGGCGTTATTTGATATGTTCTTTGTTCCCCTGTATTTTCTGTAACTATAAATAAATGGTTAGATCTAGAAGCTTGGTTAGACCTAGCTTTCCTTTTTTTTTTTTTTTTTTTTAAGAATACTTCATAGATTAAAAGAATTGAAAGCAGGGTTTCAAACAGATATTTGCACACCCATGTTCATAGCAGCATTATTCACAGAAGCCAAAAGATGGAAGCAACCCAAAGGTCCATGGACAAATGAATAAACAAAATGGCTTATACATACAATGGAATATTATTCAGCCTTAAAAAGGAAGAAAATTCTGACACATACTACAACATCGATGAACTGTGAAGACATGATAAGTGAAACAAGCCAGTCACAAAGGACAAATACTGTGTAATTCCACATATATGAGGTACCTAAAGTAGTCAAATTTCATAGAGACAGAAAATTAGTGGTTGCCAGAGGCTAGAGGAAGGGGGAAATGGGGAGTTGTCGTTTATTGGTTATAGAGTTTCAGTTTTGCAAAATGAAAAAGTTTCGGAGATGGGTTTCATATTTTGAGTATACTTAACACTACTGAACCGTATACCTACAAGTAGATGAGGTGGTAGCTTTCATGTTGTATATATTTTACTACAACTGAAAAAAAATACTTCATAAATCATGTTGTAGTTTCCATCAAGAGGCAGGCATATAGAGCCTTATTTCTTTTCTTGTGATGATAGCACCTTTTGATCATTGCCTAGATCCATTAATTTATTTATAAAATGGCAATATTTTATCATTCCTTTTCATTTATTAACTGAAATACTGCTATAAAGAGAAACTGCTGTTCAACAACTATTTAGTTATCCTGAGATCCATTTCACAATGGAAAGGCAGAATAATGTTTGATACTTTCCCTTTACCATTTTTCAAATAATTTGTTTCCTGCAGTCCTCCATAGGTGATTAATTAAGGTTTCAGGGAGGGATGTGTGTATGTGTGTGTGTGTGTATCTGTCTGTCTGTCTTCATAAGCTTATAGAAGAAACCTATTTGATGTCTTTTGATCCACCTACAGGTACTCTTATTGTATAAATTGTTTTATTTTTGGCTAGTGGAAGTCTCTTTAGTGTGACATGTCAAATCTTTTTGACATGACTGGTAATTGCTGATAGCTATCTCGCTTTCTGGTTTGCTAGTCAATGCTCATCCTACACATTGCCTGTCTCACACTTGGAATCAACTATATCTTAAAGGAGTTCTGGTTCCTTAAACGGAAGGTGGTATTAAAAGACCATGATCTGAATACTAGAGATGCTCATTATTAATTGAGTTGGTAATTGTTTCTATGTTTGTTTATTAGACAAACTAGGAATACATACTTTGTGTATGTGTGCGTGCGTGTGTGTTTGAAATGTAAATATCAACATGAAAACTCATCAATTTAGATAAAATATAAGGTCAGACTGATATATCCAATTCAAATTCTGCACTACAGGATTTTTGTTAACCTCATTTATCTTGCATATGAATCTCCTTTCTCTGATGCCAAAGATCCAAGATTAAAAAACATAATTAAATATTTACCCCATACTGCATACACAAAAGTTTCATATTTGGGGCTTTTATAAATAATGCTGCTTTTAATATTTATATACAAGATTTTATGTAGACTTATGGTTTTTGGTTCTCTTGGATATATATCTAGGAGTGAAATTGCTGGGTCATGCGGTAACTCTTAATAAATTGTAAGGAACTACTAAATTGCTTTCCACAGCAGTTGCAACATTTTATATTCTACCAGCAATTTATGAGGGTTCTAATTTTCTATATCCCCACCAATACTTGTTTGTCATTTTTAGGAAAGCCATTCTAGTGAATGTGAAGTATTATCTCATTGTCACTTGCTTTACATTTCCCAATGACTAGTGATAAGCATTTTTTCATGTTTTCATTGACTGTATATCTTTGAAGAAATGTCTATGCAGGTCCTTTGCCCATTTTTAATTGGGTCTTTTTAATATTGAGGTTGTAAGAGTTCTTTATTCTGGATGTTAGGCCCTTAACAGATATGTGACTTGCAAATATTTTCTCCCATTCTTTGGATTGTCTTTTTACTTTTTTCTTTTAAGTGCTGTAGTCATTAATTTATTCACATAAAATCAGCCATAATTACCTTTGGTAAGTGTTTAGTACTGTCATCATTTATTTAGATCTATACATTTAAACACAATTACTTTGGTTTTTCTTTTATGGAAGTTAAGGCATTTTTGTGACTTCCCCTTTATTCTGTTCGTTTGTCTTAATCTAAAGTTCTTATACTTCATTTTTAAAAAGTTGCGCTGAAATACACACAATATAAAATTTACCAAATTAACCATTTGTAAGTATACATTAGTGTACATCAGTGGTGTTGAGTACATTCACATTGTTGTGTAACCATCACCACTTTCCATCCACAGAACTCTTTTTGTCGCAAAGCTGTTAAGCCTGTACTCATTAAACAGTGACTTTCCATTATCCCTCCGCTCAGCCCCTGGCAACCATTTTGCTTCCTGTTCCTATGAGTATGACTACTCTAGGTACCTCATATAAGTGGAACTATACAGTATTTATCCTTTATGGCTGGCTTATTTCACTTAGTATAATGTACTTAAGGTTTATCTATGTTGTAGCACATGTCCGAATGTCATTTTTAAGGCTGAATAATATTCCACTGTATGTATATACCACATTTTGTTTATCTATTCATCCATTAATAGAATTTTTGGTTGCTTCCACCTTTTGGCTGTTGTGAATATGCTGCTATGAACATAGATATACATATCTTTTTCATGTTCCTGCTTTCAGTTCTTTTAGGTACAGACCCAGAAGAGGAACTGTTGGACCATATGATAATTTTATTTTTCTATTTTTGAGAAACTGCCATATTGTTTTCCATAGCAGCTGCAGCATTTTACATTTCCACTAACAGTGCACGAGCTTTCCAGTTTCTCCACATCCTTGCCAACACTTATTTCCTGGCTTTTTGATATTATCCATCTTACTGGATATGAGGTGGTAGCTCACTGTGGTTTTGATTTGCATTTCCCTAATGATTAGTGACATTAAGCATCTTTTAATGTGTTTATTGGCCATGAGTAAATCTTCTTTGGAGAAATGTCTATTCTGGGTCCTTTGCCCATTTCTTCATTGGGTAGTTTGGAGGTTTTTGTTGTTTACAGAACAACAAAAATAGTGTCTTGTTGTTTGAATAGAGACCACCAAAAGGGATATGTCCAAGTCTTAAAGGTATCTCTGAATTTGACCTTGTTTAGAAATAGAGTCTTTGCCGATGTAATTGAGGATCTCAAGATGAGATAATCCTGGATTTGGGATGGGTTTAAGTACAGTGATTGGCATTCTTGTAAAAGAAAAGAGAGAGTGATTCAAGATAGACAACAGAAAGTGAAGGCCATGTGGAGATGGAAAGATTAGAATTTAGTTGCCACAAGCCAAGGAACCCCTGGAGCCACCAGAAGTTAGAAGAGGCAGGGAAATATTCTTCCCTAGAGCTTCTGGAGGAAGGCTCGCCCTGCTGACACTTTAATTCTGGGCTTCTGCCCTCCAGAACTGTGAGAGAATACATTTCTGTTGTTTTTAGCCACCAAGTTTGTGATCATTTATTACAGCAGCCCTAGCCAACTATTATGTGTCCTTTGATGCACACAGTTCTAAATTTTGATAAAGTCCAGTCGATCTGTTCTTTTCTTTGATTGCTTGTGCTTTTAGTGTCATAGCTAAGAAACTATTGCTTAATCCAAGGTTATGCAGATTTTCATCTGTGTTTTCTTATATAAGAAATCTATAGTTTTAGCTATTACATTTAGGTCTTTGATCCATTTTGAGTTGATTTTGTATATGGTATAAATTGGGATCCAGATTAATTCTTTAACATGTGGAATCCAGTTGTCCTAGCACCATTCGTTGAAAGGCTGTTTTTCCCCCATAGAATGGTCTTAGCACCATTTTGAAAGTCAGTTGATCATAAATGTATGGATTTATTTCTGGACTCTCAATTCTATTCCAGTGGCTTACATGTCTATCCATTTGCCAGTACCATGCTGTCTTGATTAATGTAGTTTTGTACTAACTTTTGTATGAATCCTCCAATATTATTCTTCTTTTTCAAGATCGTTTTGAAATTCTAAATGAATATTATTAGGATCAGCTTATCTATATCTGCAAAAAAGGCAGTTGGATCTCTAGATCACTTTGCGGTATATTGCCATCTTTATAATCTTAAGTCTTCCAATCCATAGACATGGGCTGTCTTTCCACTTATTCACATCTTTAATTTCTTTCAACAGTGTTTTGAAGTGTTCCATATACAAGTCTAGCACTTGGTTAAATTTATTCCTAAGTATTCTTTTTGATGATATTTTAAATGGCGTTTTCTTAATTTCGTTTTAGCCTTCTTTGCTGATGTATAGAAATGCAACTGATATTTGTATATTGATGTATCATAACTTTGTCGTTTATAATTCTTTTAATATGCTGCTGTATTCAGTTTGCCAATATTTTATTAAGGATTTTTTTTAGATCTTTCAGGATTTTCTGTATACAATGTCATTTTCTCTGTGAATAGAGATTGTTTTCCTTCTTCCTTACTAACCTAGAAGGTGTCTTATTTCTTGCTTTATTGTTCTGGCTAGAGCCTCTAGTATAATGTTGAATAGTAATGAGAGCAGACATCTTTTATTTTTCCTGATTTTGAGGGAAAAACTTACAGTGTTCACTGGAAGTTTTATACTGGAAGTTTTAAGAATTATATTAGCTGTGAGTTTTCATTGATACTGCTAATCAGATTGAGAAATTTTCCTTCTATTCGTTGAGTGTTTTTATGAAAGGGTGTTGGTTTTTGTCAGATGATTTTTCTATGTCTATAGAAAAATTATTATATTAATTTCCGTTATTGTATTAATATGGTGTTTTACATTGGTTTTTATATGTTGAACTAAGCTCACATTCTTGGTTTAAGTCCTACTTTGGTCGTTTATAATTCTTTTAATATGCTGCTGTATTCAGTTTGCCAATATTTTATTAAGGATTTTTGCATCTATAGTCATAAAGGATATTGGTCTATAGTTTTATTTCCTTGTGATGTCTTTGTTGGGTGTTGGTATCAGGGTAATACTGACCAAGGTTGTGTGTGTGTGTGTGTGTGTCTCTCTCTCTCTCTCTCTCTCTCAGAGTTTGAGAAGGATGTGACTTAATTCTTTAAGCATTTGGTGGAACTCATTAATAAAAAAAGCCATCTAATTCGGGACTTTTCTTTTTCTTGAGTCAGTTTTGCTGGTTTATGTGTTTCTAGGAATTGAACCATTTTATCTACATTGTCTAACTTGTTGGCATATTATTGTTTATACAATTTCTTTATAAAACTTTTTCCCTACAAGATTATTAATAATGATCCTCTTTCATTTTGACTTTAGTAAATTGAGTCTTCTCTATTTTTGTTGCTATGCTCATTCTAGCTAAATTTGTCAAATTTGTTAATCTTCTCGAAGAACCAGCTTTTCATGTTTTTAAGCTTTATTGTTTTTCTGTTCTCTATTTTTTTTTATTTTTAACCTAATTTGTATTATTTCCTTATTTCTGCTTGCTTTAGATTTAGTTTTCTCTTTTTTTCTAATGTCTTAAGATAGAAGGTTATGTCATTGATTTGAGATTTTTTAAAATAATTAAACTTTTTTCAGTTACAGTTGACATACAATATGATATTAGTTTCAGGTGTACAACATAGTGATTAGACATTTATATTACAAAGTGAGCCCCCCAATTAGTACCCACCTGACACCATACATAGTTATTACAATATTATTAGCATATTCCCTATGCTATACTTTCCATCTCTGTGACTGTTTTGATAACTGGCAATTGGTACTTGTTAATCCCTTTCCCTTTTTCACCCATCTTCCCAACCCCCGTCCCATCTGGCAACCATCAAAATGTTGAGATCTCTTTTTTAATATAGGCTTTTATACTTGTAAATTTCCCTCCGAGCACTGCTTTTGCTGCATTCCTTAAAGTTTTAGTATATTGTGTTTTGTTTCAAAATATTTTCTGATTTCCTTTGTGATTTTTTTTTTTTTTAACCCATTGGCTTTCTTCTTGTGCCAACATCTGGAAACTGTCAAGGCAGTTAGCTGGAATAAGTATAAGGCTCACCTCATTTGTTTCCCACTTCTCAGGGATCACTGCCCTTTGTTTCTGATGTCCAGTGTCTTAGAAACGTTATTTCATATTTTGTCCATTTTCTCAGTTGTTTCAGATGAGAGGTAAGTCTGGTCCCTGTTACTCAGTCTTTGATAGAAGTGAAAGTTGGTTTCATTTTTAACATTCCATTTGGAATATGTGAGAAGTAGATCCAGTGTTATTTTTTTAGTATGGCTATTGCAGTAATTCCAACTGATCTAAATTTTAAATTAGTAATCACTGACTTTAAAAGTCCCATCTTTTTGCCACCATTTTTTCTTATTAATTTCTATATCAGCTATCTGTTGTAGATTTTCTGTTCTCTACCATTGTTCCTTTTGTTTGTTCATGTTTTAATTTTTTAATATCTGGTAAGGCTAACCTCGTTTACCATAATTGATCTTTTTCACTGTTCTTTTTATCGTATTGTTTGTTATTTCAAATAACAAGTTTTATAATCACAGTTATAAATACAGAGCTATCTTGTGAAAGTTAATTTCTTAGCTCTGAAATTTGTGTTCTGATTCCTAAGCATTAAGACAGATTAAGCAGGGGTAAGTCTAGTGTCATTTAGGGAGAGAAAGATGGAAGAAATTAAAATATAATCATATATTCAGAATTGCTCTGGCTTCAATGGAAACAGTCTTAAGAGATATCTAAAACAAAAGATCAGAATAATTAAATTATATGTTCATTGAATTTGTCAGTTTTTTTCCTATGGGAAACTAGCACACGTGTATAAATGTATGTAATTAAGCGTTAATTTAAAAAACGGTACAATGAATACAAAAAACTAAGTGAATTTTTACTAGAATTTTAAGGTTTTCTCATTTTTAACCACATAACATTATTTTAGATTTGCAAGTATACACCTGTATTTGCCATATTGAAGAATGTTTACATTCAGTGTGCTGGCTTAGTTTTAGATTGATTCATTCCTGCCAAGAAACTTACGTAGACTTCTTTTTAAAGTATACTCCTTGATAGCAGAAACTATGTCTGTTTCACTTATTTATCAAACTCAAAATGTAAAGATCTCTTAGTGAGGGAAATTGTTGATGTAATGTAAGTTAGCACTTACTCGTTTTCTTTATGTTCCTTTTTAAATTTTATACATATATCAAGTAATATTCCTATCTTGGGAAATTCATCATCAATCATTAATTACAAATATTCTTTGAGAGAGATTTTAACAAATGCTGTAGGTAGGAAAACAAAACAACACAGATTTTGTTCTCAAGTGTTTTTTTTTTTTACTCAGAAATACTGAAAAAAGTGAAAATAATACCATAGCCACATGAATTAAAGATACAGTAACTCTTACATAAATTTCAAAGTTGAATACACCATAATGGATCAAAAAACTTTCCTGGATAAGGTTGAATTAGAGCTAAAGTTTTTGGATATCAGTTAACAGTTGGATGGATAGAAAGGACAATGGAAGAGACAAAGCCAGGAGGCAGAGCATCACATATTAGGTTTTACATTAGTGTTATGATCAACCTGACCTAGAGTTTTATTAGCATATTAGTAGATGTAGTAGAAAGATACTAATGATAGCTATTATTGAGAGCTTACTCTGTGCTGATCATTGTGCTAAACACTTTACATATTTTCATCCCAATAAATCTTCACAGAGCTGAAGCAGATGATTTATTACTATTTTGAAAATGAGGAAAATTACTTTTAAAGAAATTAAGCTACTTGCTCAAGGTCAAACTTCCAGCAAGAGTCAAAGCCTAGATTCAAACCATTTGACTTCAAAGTCTTTGCTCTTAACTGCATATAAAACTGCTGAGTTATATTTAGGTAATGTAGAAGATCTTGAATGCCAAACCAAGGTGATGAAACTTAATTCTTGTTCTCTAATGTATGTAATAATCATCTAGAGACCCTTTACCAAAAAATTTTTCAGCAGACCTCCTGAAATTAATCTGCTTAAAGTTGCTGGCAAACTTATACACAAAATGTAGACTCAATAATATTGGGAGATGCTAGAATTGCAGTGCTAAAAGCAAAAAGCAAGTTTTCAGAAGACTAACAGAAAATTTTTCTTTTGCATTAGGCAACACTAGACTATGGAATGTATTCTCGAGAAGAAGAGCTATTAAGAGAAAGAAAACGCATTGGAACAGTTGGAATTGCTTCTTATGATTATCACCAAGGAAGTGGGACATTTTTATTTCAAGCTGGTAGTGGAATTTATCATGTAAAAGATGGAGGGCCACAAGGATTTACTGTAAGTCGGTATTACTACTTGTTTAATTTATTTTGGGGTCATAAAGGTTATTTGTACCCAAATCAGAAAGGTGACTAAACAAACCAAAAAATTCTGTTTACCTATCAACTAAAATTTAGTCATAAAGATAAGAAATTTGGGTGTTAATTTTAAGAGTTAATAATTTTTCCAACGATACAATTTTTAAAATGCTAAAAACTCTTGCTATGTAGGAAGATATAGTAAAGGGCGCCAATGTCCACTTACTGTAATCACTGAGAAGGATTTGGGAGGATAATGTTATCGTAAAGCAATCCCTTTTTGGTTCCTTCAAAAGCTTAATAAATGGTTTTAATAAATGATTTTAAATGTTTGGATTTAGTTCAGGCAATTCTTTATGTTCTCTTAGAACTCTTCTTTTGATGGAATTGTGGCTTTTCTTACATTTTTATAAGAAACTATTTTATGTTGACAAAATTAATTGGAAGTGTTTAATGAATAAAGTATTCAAGAAATAAGTTTTTAATAAAAGTAGTTAATAAACAGTAAGTATTAAACAGGTTTGGCCAACTAAATTTATGAAGTGCTATTATAGTGTCTATATTTCTTCTCTTACCCTTAGTTTTCTAATTCACAGTAAAAAAAATTTAAATGAGTCTTTTCTTATAAATGAAGGCATAGGAAGTATATTTTTCTGGAGAGCAATTATCCTAGTTGACGTTTTATTTGGAATTATTATTCATTTTAAAGGAAGGGTGCTGGCAAATGAGTATATATGTATCAGCCTGATACTTGCCCTAAAATGTTGTTTATTTTTCTAGCAACAACCCTTACGGCCCAATTTAGTGGAAACTAGCTGTCCCAACATTCGGATGGATCCAAAATTATGCCCCGCTGATCCAGACTGGATTGCTTTTATACATAGCAATGATATTTGGATTTCCAACATTGTAACCAGAGAAGAAAGGAGGCTCACTTATGTGCACAATGGTAATGTGTAGTTCTCCAATTCTACTTTCCTGAGAAGTACTTTTCAAATGCAATTTTTTTTACTTACATTTTGAAATTGAAGAAAGCTGGGTGATCTATATATTTTAAATTCAAATCTTTAAAGTTAACAAAGAAAAAAGTAGAAAGGGTAAGTGATACGCACCACCTGTGTAATGCTGCTTGTTTTAATGTTCATTAACAGACAGCACAACAGTAGTACCTCTGACATGATTGTTCTTCTAGCCGAATAAAACTGCCAAAATTTCCCCAAAATTGTTCTCATTAAAACAAAATTTTAATTTAAAAAATAAATCTTGTTTTTGAGAAACAAGCAGAAAAACCTAATACTGTAAAAACTGTCTGAAATTTTTTTCTCCCTTTTTTGGAGACCTTACTTAGTTATTTTGTCATAATAGAAAAAAACAAAACTTTGTAGAACTGTGTATTGTGGAAGTATTTAATTTTTTTTGAAGTGACCATAATAATAGTAAACACTCCTGAAAGCATAGAAAAAATGTGGGTGTTTTTCTCTAAAGCTTTTATACAGTTGAAAGATGGGAAATAGTGTACTGCTTTTTCTTTGAACATCTGACATAGAACTTAAGAATAAACTCCGTAATGAAGGATGGCCATTCTAAAAATTGATTTGTCCAACTTTTGCTTAATTTAATGTTCACAAAGATGATTTATTGAGCATCTTTCTTAATAAATTATTCTAGAATGAGTGTATTGACCGCAGATTTTCATCAGGATAATCAGTATTGTAGGAGAAGCTTTTTCTTGAACAATTTACATTGTTAAACCATTGAATGGGGAGTCAAGAAATCTGTTCTAACTATTCAGTCGGTCAACAAAAATACATTAAGTTCCTGTCTGCCAGGCAATGTGGCAGGAACTAAAGATACGGAATTGAATAAGACAAAGCTCTGGCCCTCAAGGAAACTATATAAACAAATAACAAAACAGAATGATAAGAAGCAAACATAGGGTGGGTGTCATGAGAGCACCAATGAAGATTAGTGATCAGGAAAGGCTCCCCAAAAGAGATGACACCTAATCTGCTCTCAAACAATGACTACACATTAGCAGGTACACTCCAGGTGAGGGGGTCACTTGAGAAAGATCTAGATGCCGAAGGCACCATGGTGTGTAAAGAGTTATAAGTAGTCTGGTGGTCCTAAAGTATAAGTATGAGTCAAGAAGTAGGGAAAATAAAGCTGGCAGATGAGAAAAGCCAGAACAAGAGTAGACTATCTCACATAAATGAACATGGTCTTTATCATGATGTGGGGGTCCATTGATACATTCCAGCAGTTGAGTGTTGTGGTCAGAGTCATGTTGTAGATAAATTATTCTCAGTATTTTGTAAAACTTACATTTGAGAAGCACAAGACTAGACATCAAAGCTTGACTATTGCAACTATCCAGGTTTTATGGCCTAATACTAGAACATAGGATAGAGAAAAGGGAGTGGACTGGGGAAATTTTTAAGTAAAAAGTATGTATTTTGGTGTTAATTGGGTCTCCATTTGGGGTTGGAATCAGAACAGCTACCAATGACAGTAGAAAGATCAGGTCGATAGTAAATCTGGGTTGGAAATCTTTGCAATTTTTTCGTGCTTTCAACAAGCTTTGAACACTCACTATATACTAGTTATTGTACTTGAAGCTGGGACCACAAAGATTTCTTGATTAGGAGTCAAGAAACCTGTTCTAGCTATTCAGTCAATAAAAATTCTAAGTACCTGTGTGTCAGGCAATGTGGCTGGAACTAAGGATGCAAAATTGAATAAGAATTGAATATCTCAAGGAAACTATAGAATTAAGGCATTTTTTTAGACTATTTTTTTTCTGTATAATTGTTTTCCATGCAGGATTATTGTGGAGATTGGCAGAATTTAAAGTAGAAAGCACTGAAACCCTGCAAAATGCTGCAATAGTGTTTTTATTATTTTCTTTTCTGTACATATAGGTGTGTGGTATATTGTTTTCAGGATTAATGTAGTAGTTAAAAACACAATCTAGAGCCAGACTATTCAGTTTGAGTCCCACATCTACTATTTCTTAGCTCCGTGACTTTAAGTAAGTTATTTAACTTACCTTTTTGTTTCTGTATCTATAAAAAGGTTAATTAAGTTTTTTGCTCAAGATGGAGGGTTACTGCATATTACTTTGAAATAAGAAAATAATAAAAAGCATGTTAAAAAAAGTTTAATAGCATACCATCATAGGGTTGTTATGAGATTGTAATGAGTTAATATTTGTGAAGTGTTTAGGACAGTGTTTAGGAATATAGTAAATATTATGTAAGTGTTTAGATAGAATGATAAGTAGAGAATGAGCATCATCACTCTTATTCCCCTATTCACAATAGGTTTTCAAGAGAAAGTCAACTTTTAGATTTGTTTAGTCAATCAGTGTGTATATGTATGTATTCTCTGCCTAATATAATGAAGAAATTTAAAAGTAATATAATACCAGCCTCTACTCTCAAATGACATATCTTACTGGGAGAACAAGATGATACAATTTATTCATGTAATAAATAACTCGTAATAATTGAGATCTGTAGTAAGTGATAGAGAGATACAAATGAATGATACCAATTCTCACATCTAAAGGAGAACAAAATATAAGAGCACTGGTTTGGGCTATATCATTGATTCTAAAATTTTAAAAAATAAAAAATAAAACTGAAAAATGAGCTTAGTTTTCTTTAGCTTGATGATAAAACTCTTTTGGTGGCAAAAGTGACCTGAACTGACCTGAGGATATTTATAATCTTAATCCTACTTACTGTGCCAATTCGTATGTTTGCTGCAAAAATATTGGTGTATTTGATTACAGGGTATTTGATTACCCTGCTGGATATGGTACATAATTATATGGTAGATGTATAATATATGAAAAATCCCCCAAATTCCGAGTTGCAAGCACTTCTAGACTCAAAATTTTTGAGTAAGGGATTATTGGTTCAGACTGCACATTCATATCAGACAATAAGAAAATATCGATAAACAGTAATAATACATTAAAACTTGCCTATAACATTAAAATCACTATGAGATATTACTACTACACACCCAATAGACTGGCTAAAGTGAAAAGGATGAAGAACACCAAATGTTGGAGAGGAACTTTAATACATTGCTAGTAAGAATATAACATAATACAAATGCTTTGGAAAACTTTGTAGCAGTTTATCATAAAGTTAAACATATAACTCCCAGCCATTCCACTCCTAGGTCTCTATTCAAGAGAAATAAAAACCTACATCCACAAAGATTCTTAAACAAGAATAATTATAGCATCTTTCTTCATAATAGCCAAAACTTTGATGAATCTCAAAAGCAGACACACAAAATATATACTGTATGATTTAATTTATATGAAATTCTAGAATATGCAAAACTAACTTATGGTGATAGAAATCTTATCAGTGGAAACTTCTGGGCAGAAATGTACCTTGGCTGGGAAGAGGCATGAGAAAACATTCTGAACTGTTAGTATTCTGTCTTGACAGGGTATGGTTATAAAAGTATATGCATCTTTCAAAAATAAAAGGTACACTTAAGTTTTTGTAAATTATAACTCAGCTTTTTTAAAAAGCTTGTCCATAGTCTCACTATTTGGAGACAACCACATTTTAGTTTATATCCCAATACTTTTTAAAATACATATTTGTATAGCATTTTTATAAATGGAATCACAGTATACATAACATTTAATAATATGCTTTTCCTTAATTTAGGTACGTTGTAAGCATTTCTTCGTGTCATGAAATCTTATATAATTACTCTGATTTTATTTTGTTTTTAATGCAAAAGTTATCTTTAAACTATTTGCTGGAACCTTAAGTGTGAATCAAATCAAAGCTGAGTTGCTCTAATTGAATGAGAGGCAGAGGAAGGAAGAGGAACGGTTAATTACATTATCTGTAAAACCCATTCTAGGTCTAAAAATGTACTTCTCTGTGTAGGAGAGTTACAAATCAGTATGACTCTTTACGTATATATTTTTTTTTTCTGTGGTTCTAACTAAATGGGAAAATTATAACATTTATGGATCACATACTGTGATTCAGGCTTTGTTCTAAGTGCTTCATGTAAATTAACTCATAATTATGAATCTTCATAACTATAAAAGGTAGATTCTTAATCCCATTTACCATTGGAACACCTCAGTGAATTGAAATGGGGTGATTCGTACAAGGTCAGTCAGTAAATAATGGAGCCAAGGTTTGAATTTAGTCTATTTGGCTCCAGAGCTCATCACTATACTACAGCTTCCTTTCAGAACAAACTGAATCATTCTGCTTTGTACCTATGAAAAGATAGAGAACTTCCTGTGATAATTTTGCCTTTTCAATTTGTCTAGAGCTAGCCAACATGGAAGAAGATCCCAGATCAGCCGGAGTTGCTACCTTTGTTCTTCAAGAAGAATTTGATAGATACTCTGGCTATTGGTGGTGTCCAGAAGCTGAAACCAGTAAGGGAGTTCACAATAATATAGGTCAATTAAAATACTATGAGATTCAACTCCCAATTAGTTTAAATGCACAGATTCTAAATCCTGAATAGGAAATTCAGAAGTGATGAAGGTTGGATTCTATCAGTAATTATTTAGAATATACAGGCTGTATCCCACCATAATGAATTCTAATAAAAACAATTGTATTGTGGTTTAGTGGCTCAGATCCTTCAACTAACCTTGCCAGTTTTTCATCTAGAAGCTGTTTTTGGTAATGTTAGTGGCAACAGTGGTGGCAAAATAAAAAATAGCACACCTAAATGAGTTGTAGGATTGATGAGAGAGTCTGCATGAACAGATGGCCGAAGTAGTGTATGAATGGATCAGAAGAAAGGGCACAAATCCCTTTTCCTTGGTGAATTTGCAAGTATTTTACTGCCTGAGAAACCCTTCTGTAAAGCAATGGCTTTCAAACATGTAGACCATGACCTAGTTAGAAATTTGCTTTACATTCTAGCCTAATACACTGTACTTATACAGTAGGTATAAAACTGAAAATAAATTTCATTAAGTAGTACTTATCCTTATATATAATGTACTCATATATATTCTTTGTTGTATTTTTTAAGTGCCATTTATGATCCATTAATAGATTTCATGATCCACTAATGGACTATGGCTAGCATTCTGAACACTTCACTAAGGGACCATGAAAAATAATTATTTTTAAGCCATGTCTTAGATTTGGACATTTAATATGTAAAATATTTTATCATAAGTCTATTTGTTAGAGCAAAATTTTGATATGATTAGAGAAACCATTAAAAAAAGACTATATAAATAGTATTTATTTTATTATAGGAAATAATAGGAATATAATTAAATAATTTATTTTTCAATAAGGAATGCATTTTAAGGTATGCAAGGACCGAAGTCCTTTACATCTGTTTTCCTTATTTAAAAGAGTATCCTTTAGCCAGTAAAAATGGCTTAGCAGTAACTCACCTTGGTACTGCAATGACTAGTGATATTTTCATACATTAAAGGCACCATATTTTAAATATAAATTATTTTTCACAGTGGGAAATATAATACTAGAGGAATGGTCAGTTATGATTACTTTCTGGAATAATTCTTCTAAATTTTTAACATTTAAATTCCTTTTAAGCTCCTAGTGGCAGCAAAATTCTTAGAATTTTGTATGAAGAAAATGATGAATCCGAGGTGGAGATTATTCATGTCACATCCCCTATGTTGGAAACAAGGAGAGCAGATTCATTTCGTTATCCTAAAACAGGTACTATATTCCCTTGGCATTTAAATTCACTCATTTCTACTTTCCAAACAAGATTATCTCTGGAATCATCCAAGTATGGTCAGCATTGATCATTTACAGCCTTAGTAAGGTTGGGATGTTTATTAATTGACGCTGGAGTAGTTTTTTTTTTTTTTTTAACTACAGTCTGACCCTTTTTAATTATTTTCAAAGATGGGGAAGTGCACAAAACTGGTTATTCTGAGGAATGAATGAAAAGGTGTCTCTGCTAGGAAATAGAGATTTTTAAGTGCTTATGTCTTTAATAAATTGGTAACTTTTTCCCATTTTTCTGTTTATAGCATTTCAATTATAAAGTGATACAGAATTTTTCTTCTTTATTTCTTACTGACTCTTGACATTTTTTAGCTTTTTTTTTTTAATACCCTTAAAAACTATGAATTTGTGATAGAGTTCTGAGATTCTTATGCAATAAAGCTCTGACTGTACAATGTTTCTTAAGTGTAAAGAGGATTGATCTGGCAAAACTAATTTGAATAGTTTGGGATAGACACTACTATTTATTTGTCTCTTTCTAAAGGCACAGCAAATCCAAAAGTCACTTTTAAGATGTCAGAAATAATGATTGATACTGAAGGAAGGGTAAGTATAAAATGTTGTTGACTTTTCATGTCATTTGACTAGTCAGTCTAATAAAGATCTTAGATATACTTTTTTATTTTTTGGACTTGTTGAATTTGCTCAGACATGATTTCAGGTTGACCTTATTTTTTGAAAACTTCGTGCTAGTTCCCAAAATAAAAATATGAGGCCATGCATATTTATCACTCCTTTCCAATAATTTCTGCTCTTTGCCTTTGTTAATTCTCTAGATCAGTATTTTAAAAATACTGATTATCGACTGGTGAGTTACCTTCTGTGTTGGATATATGTCTTGGTAAATTAAATATCCCATATTTCTCTTGTAATGCAGTCCATTTGGACAGTCAAACGCTTATAAGCTAAATGCACACAAGCTCGATTATAGATTTAATTGAGATTTTTTAAAAACAGCTTTATTGAGTTACAAGTCACATGTAATACAATTTAAGATGGCTTTTAGTATGTTCACAGAGTTGTGCAGCCATCACCACAGTCAGTTTTAGGACATTTTCATCATGATAATTTCATGTAAATGAAATCATACAGTGTCTAGTCTGGTTTATTTCACTGAGCATGATGTTTTCAAGCTCCATTTGTATTGCACCATGTAGCAGCACCTCATTACTTTTTATCATCTATTAGCCCATTGTATGGATATATACCACATTTTATTTATCCATTCATCAGTTATGGACATTTGTGTTTTTTCCACCTTTTGGATATTATGAATAATGCTACCATGAATGTGTGTGTACAGGTTTTTGTGTGGGCATACGTTTTTATTTTTCTTGGTTAGATACCTAGGAATAGAATTGTTGGGTCATAGAACTGATGTTTAACCTTTTGAGGAACCACCAAACTGTTTTCCAAAATGGCTGCACTATTTTATATTCCCACCAGCACTGTATAAGGTTTTCAATTTCTTTACATCCTTATCAACACTTGTTACTTTTCATCTTATTTATTATAGCCATTCTAGTGGGTTTGGCGTATCTCACTGTGGTTTTGATTTACATTTTCCTGATAGCTAATGATATTGAGCTTCATTTTATTTGTTTATTGGCTATTAGTATTTCTTCTTTGGAGAACTGTCTATTCAGATCCTTTGTTCATTTTTTTAAAAAACTTTTTAAAATTGTGTTGACTAGATTTTAAATAAAAAATGTTTGCTTACCTAGGGCTATTTCACTAATATATTATGCAAATAGTATTTTAGGCTAAAATATAAGGAACTAGGGACTATTATTTTTTGTAGATACTAAAGTCTAAAGTGGTTAAAACTTAACTTTTTCCAGTTATTATCAAGGGTTCTGTTAGTATAAATTCAGGGGCAAAGACTTTTAGACTGTGCTAATTCTGTGTTTTTTTGGCATAAAGAGCACAAGTATCAGTAACCCACAACTTGCAGATTTTGCTATATCCTGCATGCCTTTTGTAAATACTTAAGTCTGAAAAAGTATATGTTATTAAAGATAATGCTTTTAGTAGACTAGTAAGTTAATTATTTATCTAAGTTTTTTATAACTAGATTCCTTTTTTTAATAGATTATAGATGTCATAGATAAGGAACTAATTCAGCCTTTTGAGATTCTGTTTGAAGGAGTTGAATATATTGCCAGAGCCGGATGGACTCCAGAGGGAAAATAGTGCGTATGTTAAATTGTCACCTCTTTACAAATAATTTAGGATCCAGAACTATAGAAATGTCTGTGCTATTATTAGATTTTCCTTTCAGTTGGAGCTGCCTTCACATATAAATTTGTAGTGTAGTTGTTATGCACAAAAATTTTTTCCTGAACTAAGTGGACTTGCAGATTTGTAATCCTATAAGCATAGGTGCATTGCATTTTAATTCTGTCTCTTACTTAGCCATTCATGGTTTCAAAGTGTTGTGGTTAAAATAGTATGACTTTAAGGCTCACATTAAGTGCGTATTTTTTAAATGAATTTAGGCAGAAATATCTGTAGAGCCTTATGTGAAGATGATTATGTATAGTTCTGTATCTAATGTAGACAACAGGAATTTTATGAGGCTGGCATTTTCTCCCTAAAGGGAGAAAACAATTTCAGAGGCCATCTGTGATTTTGAAAATTTAAAGAAAAGCACTTTTTAAAACTCCATTCAAGATTAACTTTGATAAATAAGTATAAACTAATACTTTTAATTAGCTGTTTGTAAATGATCATTTAACATAATACCAAAGCAGTTTTTTCATAGTGATTACAGAAATAACTCACAGGTACTAGGGGACAAAATAGGGAACTATTCATTTTCTGAGAGCTTGCTTTATTTTTGGTACTTTTCTCTTATTTGTTTAAATAGTGCTTGGTCCATCCTACTAGATCGTTCCCAAACTCGCTTACAGATAGTGTTGATCTCGCCTGAACTGTTTATCCCAGTTGAAGATGATGCCATGGAAAGACAGAGATTCATCGAGTCAGTGCCTGACTCTGTGACGCCACTGATTATCTATGAGGAAACAACAGACATCTGGATAAATGTATGCCCGTTCTCCTGTTCTTGGTTAAATATTTTCTCAAAATGCTAAAGCAAATTAAGTTTTACAGCAAACTATCAAAATGAATTTTTAAGTCCAAAATGAGAATATTATTTCTTAGTTTTAACATTTCAAATTGGAATGATGGTTCCGGAATGAAAAGGTTTATAGATGGAAAGTAGATGCCATTGAAATGACATCTCTCTGGCTGCAGATTTGCCCTTTTTTGGGACATATCAGGTATTGAAAACAGCCTCATCAGTGCCTGTGAGAGGAGAGTCTAGAAAGGACTTTCTCTTTTGAGTTGGCAAACTATACCAAAATATACCAGTTTGGGATCGAATTTTGCATTTTCCAATTTAGTGGGAGAAACTTAAACAGATATGAAATAAATAAATCCAGCTCACTCCTTTGCTGTATATAGGCCTTATAAGATTCACCTAAAACAGATGAACATGTCCTTTCCCTTCAACTGGTAAAATATTTCTCTTGGAAACTAATAATAAAATAAAATGCTGGAAAAAAATATTTCTCGGAAAAAAATTTTTTCTCATTTCTATGATAAGATTTTTATCATTAAACTATCGCAAAGGATTACAGAGCTGGTGAATAAGAAAAAGGTTTTGGTCATTTTTTCTCCATTTATGAACATTTATTTCTCAATGAGTGAAGTCTTTGACTAAAGTAAGACAAATCTGAAAGTCCCAGGCAAAATCTATAATTGTAAATATACCGTAGCCTCTAACACTGATAGTTATTTATTCTTGACTATGTTTATCAAGTAATTCTTTCTCTAGCTTAATTTGTTTATGTAGTATTTTCGTTAATGTATATAGTAAATTAAGCTATTCATTTTACAGATCCATGACATCTTTCATGTTTTTCCCCAAAGTCATGAAGATGAAATTGAATTTATTTTTGCCTCTGAATGCAAAACAGGTTTCCGTCATTTATATAAAATTACATCCATTTTAAAGGAGAGCAGATATAAACGATCCAGTGGTGGGCTGCCTGCCCCAAGTAAGAAATTCTTTTTTTTAAAAAAACAAAAAATGTTGGTGGCAGAAGGTGGGAGGGGCAGGGTAATGTAATGTCTCTTTTGTGTACTCTGTAAGCGTCAATACTTGCTTCATTAAACTCAATACATAAGTTAAACTAAAATACAAATGCATGCGTAAAAACAGAACAGAGGTATTTTGTTTTGTTTTTATGAGTATGTTCATTTTAATACTTGCAATACCTTAATTGGAAATTTATATTCTAGGAGTTGTGAGTTGGCATCCACTTTACTAACTTGACTCCAACCCATAGAACAAAATTCTCGATAGATTTATAATAAACTGTTTAATAGTGGATAATCTCTGGATAGTGGGATTACTTAGTTTTACTTTCTACTTTTATGTTGACTAATTTTTAATTTGTTTAAAGTGAACCCATATCATGTTTAGATTTAAAATGCTATTTTTAAAATGTTATATAGTTATTAGATATTTTTAGATACTAGATGTTTTTTATACTGTCGCCATCTGCATTGAAGTTAATGTATAGTTATAGCTCTTCAGATTCATACAATTTTGTTGCCCAAAGTGAAATAAATTACATACTATGTCTGCTGAAGTTAATTTCTTTTAAAGAGTGATGTTTTCCTTCTGGTAAATGTAATACAGATTGGATATATAAGCCTATAAAAGGTAAAATGGTACTTTGAATGCTTGAGGATTTTTTAAAAATTGAATTAATGGTTTTCTGCTTAAGTAGTTTGTTTTGGAATAGTAGGCACTTTATGATGTTATGTTAGATACTTAACTGCCATTTGTAACTTAACAGACTCAACATAGCCTTTAAAAAAAAAACTGGTAAACTATAGCTAACAAAATTTGTCATTTAAAGCATTTTTAAGTGTACGGTTTAGTGCCATTAAGTATATTTATATTGTTATGCAACCATCACCACCATTAATCTCCAGAACTTTTTTCATCTTCCCGAACTGAAACTACCTAATAAATAATACACAATTTAGTAGAAAATAAATAACTCTTCATTTCTTTCTCCCCCTCAGCCCCTGGCAACCACTTTCTATCTCTCTGAGTTTGACTGATCTAGATACCTCATTTAAATGGAATTGTATAGTATTTATCCATTTATAACTGGCTTATTTCACTTGGCATAATGTCCTCAAAGTTCATCCAGGTTGTAGCATGTGCCAGAATGTCTTTCCTTTTTAATGCTGAATAATACTCCATTGTATATATGTATCACATTTTTTTTATCCATTCATCCCTGCACAGACACTAGGGTTGCTTCCACCTTTTGGCTATTGTGAATAATGGTGCTATGAACATGGGTGTACAAATATTTATCTGATCCTCTTTTGAATATATACCCAGAAATGAAATTGCTAGATCTTATGGTAATTCTATTTTTAATTTTTAAAAGGAACCATTATACTCTTTTCCATGGCAGCTGCATTGTTTTACATTCCATTAGCAGTGCGCAAGGGCTCCAATTTCTCCACATTCTTGCCAACATTTGTTATTTTCTGGGGGATTTTTTGGTAATAGTGAGTGTGAAGTGGTATGTCATTATGGTTTTGATTTGCGTTTCACTAATGACTAGTGACATTCTGCATCTTTTCATGTGCTTATTGGCAATTTGACTATCTTTGGAGAAACGGGTATTTGAATCCTTTGCTGGGATTTTAATTGGGTTGTTTATTTTTTAACATGACCTTTAAATATCATTCTTTTTTGGGGATAAATGAGCTCAGTCTTAGGACCTGCAAAGTAAATACTGCCTATGACTTTGCTTCTTTCCTTTTCCTAATTTTTTTAAAAACAGGTAAAACCTTATATATCTAAGATAGAGAATTTCTTCCCTGAGAGCCTAAGTTTAACTTGGCCCATAGTGTGAAATTGTCTTACCTGTGTTCAGAAGTGAAATTCACTTATGGAATTCCAGAAAGTTTAGTGACGAAGACTGGTCAGAGAGCTGTGAATAGTAAATAGTAGTTAATTAAAACAGTATTTGGGGGACAATAATAAAAAGCATAACTTAAAATGTTTTACTCTAATTGAAGGATGTAAGAAGAGCTGTTACCTCAGTTAACATTCATCTCAGAATGCCTAGGCTCTGTTCCTCTCACTGTCTATTTCTGGGCCCCTCAAATTATCTACCTGTTTTTTCCCTTTCCCTCTTTTTTTTTTTTTTTTTTTTTTTTTTTTTTTGTCTTTCCTGCTCCAGGTCTTCCTCATTTCTCTTCATGTCCACTTTATTTTCCTCCTCCTTTCACTTTTCTTCCTTAAGGGGCTATGATATGAAACAATACTTGAGATATATATATATTTTTTAAATAATATTTTCTGGCCATAAAATTTAAAGTACTAAGTTAATTTTTTGTACCTAAGAAAAGAAATTAAGTCAATTTTTTAAAATTTGAGTGAGACCCCTGTACTATCTCATCATCTTAGCCTGCCCTCAGCTGCCATTTCCCACAGCCGTAGCTAGCAGTAACTAGGCAAAGAGAAATAGTTTCCATTTTTTAACCTCTTCCTTAGACCATTGAGAGCCTCACCTACCAAGACAGAATGTCATAAAGACAAATGGGGCATGTTGGCATTTACTATGGTAATACCCAATTTATTTTTGGCAAATGAAAAATAATGGCATTAAAATTTCCCTTCTGTGACTTTTTAAGTGGTTTGTTGGCATTTCTAGAACAAATACCTTGTTGACCCATTAGATATCTTTGTCTCCCCTAAGGTCTAAAAGTTTTTTGAGTTCTTTTCTGGCTTTGCCATAAAAACATATTTTGCAGTTTTTACTTTACTTGCATGGATCATTCCATCATTATTCCAGAGTATTATGAGGACTCATAACTTGGAGGTTTTTTTTAAACTGTGGACTTTTTTTTATTATGGTGAAATTGACATAACATTAAATAAATTAAACCATTTAAAAATGAACAGTGGCATTAATATATTCACACATTGTGCAACTACTACTTCTAACTACTTCCAAAACATTTTCATTACCCTAGACATAACTTGAAATTTTAAATCTACTTTTTTGGGGGGAAAAAAGTTTAGAATACTGTTTTTTATTGTTTCATTTGCTTATAGTCTTGTATAAAGTGAATAATGCTGAATTATAACTATATTTATCTTTAGGTGACTTCAAGTGTCCTGTCAAAGAGGAAATAGCAATTACCAGTGGTGAATGGGAAGTTCTTGGTCGGCATGGCTCTAATGTATGTTCTTTTATTCTATTAATATGTTTAGTCACCATCTCCTGTGTATGCAGTAATAAAAATCAGTAGTACAACTTCACACGAACCCAGTGTTTTGAAAATGATAAGAACTCAAGTTGTTAGAAAGGAAGAATCTTAAGGTATAAATCTCACCCATTTTATAGCCCCGATATTAGATGTATGCTGGTTACCAAAGGTCACCATTTTCAGATACAGTGTTGCTACTTAGTAAGGAAAGGACTGGGCCGTACTTCTCCAGTGGAACAAGTCCTAAATTAAAGAGTTTGAGAATTACTTTTAAATCTCTTATAAACTACTTGTGTCATTTCTACATTAGAAATTGCATTTACTACTACTGAGATAGTGATTCTTTCATTCACCTGTATCTTATTTCATCCACCATCTGCAAAAAATGGTAAACATTTATACAGAACATAGATTGATAGAGAAAAGGAGGGAAATCCACCCACTGTTTGACTTTCAGCATTTAGCTTTCTGTAGTAATTCAGTGAATTTTAATTTTTTTTCTTTTGCCTTTCATAGTACTTTATATTTATTTCAGCATTCAGTTAGGTGGTCAGTTTCATGAGATCTCTAAGAATTCCACCTATTATATGTGTGATACATAGTTAAGTTGATGTATGTTACCAAGATTATGTTGAAGGCCTATGGTTTCCTCTCATTGATTTGGAAATTTATTGAAGGATTGTGTATACTGGCTACTAATAAGAGTCACTTGTAATCCCCAAGGTAATCAAAGAGAAAGAATAAAGATCCAGGTCCCAGGTTTGTTTTCATTGGTAAAAACTTTATAGCATAATAGGCTACCTTTATAGTCTAATTTTCACTGAGAGTCTCATATGGCCTTCTAGTTATATATCCAAATATATTTTTTTTTCTGTTTAGGGACCTTGGATATTATTGTCACCTGAGAAAAATCTTATGGAATTCTAAGTTCTGATAACAAAAAATTACACTAATGTAAATTTCATGCTGTGTAATGATTGGATAATACTGAGAGAACCCCAAAATTTTTATTTATGCAAATCTGAACCTTATTTGGGCAACCATTTTGTGTATCTTTTTTCTTCTTTGTTTATGTCATGCCTATTTATGTACTATGTTTGTGCCTGTCTTTCTTACTCTTCTATATTCCCCTCTATCCTTGCTTTGTTTTTTTTTAAGTTATCTTCCCCCACCCCCCGCCTCTACTTTTGCCAGTGACCTTGTTCCCATGCAAAGATGTCTAATGGCAGTAATTGGGTAAAGATATGAGACTTTTAAGGCTATGTGCTGCTTAGTTTTGAGGGGTGGTTTTTCAAAGTATGGTCTCTGGACCAGCAGCAGTTCATCACCATCACCTGGTAACTTTTTGAAATGCAAATTCTTGGGCCCACCCCAGATTTCCTGAACTAGAAACTGTAGTGGTAGGACCCAGCAATATGTTTAATAGCCCGTCAGGTAATTCTGATACATCTGTAGAATAAAGTAGTTACATGAAACAGAAAAGAACCATTATAGATGGGGGTAAAGAATTAACGAGTTATTTTTCAGTTTTGAAATGCCTGACTCCCAACTGCTAGAACCAGTACCAACCTTTCACATGGTATTAACACATACCTGTGAAGCTTCATGAATATTTGTCCTATCTTCCATATCACTTGTACCCTTTCCAGATATGTTGTATAGGACTATGTAATCTTAGCTGTGTTTATTTCTGTATCCATGTGTGCTAAAAATCTTTAACAATGAAGAAGAAGCTTCCTGGAGAAAATGTAGCATTTAGAAGTACTTGCTTTTAGAATTGTATCTGTGTTTTCTTTAGTGTGTAAAAGAATTTGATTTTATTAAATTTTGTTTGAATAGACTGGTAAAAGATTTTTATAAAGAAGAATAACAGCCATTTCATTAGAATGTAGTGATTCGGAAAGAATATTATGTGAATTCATCTGTGAGTTTACTTGCAATTGAGTTCAATTATTCCCCAGTCCAATAGATAAAAACACTTTTACAGATTTATACAAAAGACCAAAAAGTACTGCCTAAGATAATACGGTACTGAGAAATACACAGGATGCTAAAATTAGGCTCTGTTAAGTATGCATGAATAGTTGACTAAGCTGCAATATAGCTATTATTTTTTCCTATAGAGGGTTGTCATTTTAATTGGTAGGAAACTCTACTAATAGTGTACAACTCTATCTAGTGTCCTTTTTCCTTCTGGACAGGATCTGTTCTTAGCTAGGTATAAGTCATAAACAAACCAACAAGTTTATTAACATCGGTGGAAATTTTTTTAAAAGGAACCACAAGTCAAAGGGTGACACAAATGATTCTAAATAAAATTAGGTATTGTTGGTCGAATTACTGACCTTGCCAAGGTCATACTAGCACTTATTTTTATATTGTTATTTTGACAGATCCAGGTTGATGAAGTTAGAAAGCTGGTATATTTTGAAGGCACCAAAGACTCTCCTTTAGAGCATCACCTGTATGTGGTCAGTTATGTAAATCCTGGAGAAGTGACAAGGCTGACTGACCGTGGCTATTCTCACTCTTGCTGCATCAGCCAGGTATTAGGTCTCTATTTGAAAAGGGTTTCCTGTCATGTAATACTCTTTTTGAATAATATGAAATTGACCTGCAGAAGTTTGATTCTCTGTGGAAAAATTTTAAAAAATTTAGCTTTAACTTCTGCATTGTATATGTACATAAATGATCGGGCTCTTCTTTTCCTAATATAGCATCAGTGCAGATGTAATAGCAGATAACCTTTGTTACTTTTCCATGGGAAAAAGTAATTGTTTCTCTTCTTTCTAGCACTGTGACTTCTTTATAAGTAAGTATAGTAACCAGAAGAATCCACACTGTGTGTCCCTTTACAAGCTGTCAAGTCCTGAAGATGACTCAACTTGCAAAACAAAGGAATTCTGGGCCACCATTTTGGATTCAGCAGGTACTCATTTCCCTGAACCTGATTTTAAGTAGGATTAGTACATTAGTGTGATATGTCCACATTTCCTGAGCAGAGTCTTCATCTCTCACCACTGCCTGTTTCTGAGCTGCTGGGTTTCAGGTTGATCCCACCCCTCCTGTACTATCAACTACTGAATAATATGGATCACCTCCCACTGCAGGCAGGAGCAGGTCTGGAAGACCTTTTTGAAAATATGATTAATATTGTCAGTATATCAGCTAAGAAACCATTTTTTAAGGGAATAACCAGCTGGTAGCTTTCTTAAACTTTTAAAGCACTTGGAATAGCTGTCTGAATATAGGATCAAAGACTCACTCTATATGAGAGTAAAAGCACTGCAAATTATCTATTTTTAAAATTCTTTTTTCAACATAAAGAATGGACTGATTTTATTTATCTTTTAAACCACTTTATCCCCCAATTTTTTTTTCCTGTTAAGTATTCTCACACATTAAATAACTGCTAAGGGGTTAACAATTAATATAAAACCACAGGGTAAAGGTGCTTTTTAATGTCCACAAGCAGAATTTGTAGTATAGTGATGATCTCTGCCCATGGTGATGATCTCTGCTTAGACTATAATATCCTCCAATATACACAGACTTAGGATAGATCTGTATAGTTTTGGTAAACCAAAGACTGATCATAACTTTCTTTTTTTCTGGATTCTGGTTGAGCTTATTCTCTAATAATCAAAACAAATGTTATTTGAGCACCTGCCATGAACATGTTAAATTAAGTTAAATTTGTGCTTCCAGTTTCTAATCAGGTATATGTGTTAACCATAAGTTATACCGAACTGAGTTCTGCATGTAAATACCTCCTAGCTTCCAAGGATTATTCATAATATTCTGTATCTATTTCTGAAGCAATTTGATGCTCATTAGCTTTTCTTTTGTAAAGATAAATGTTCTTGCTTAATTTCTTTCTTATGACCTGCAAGGGGGATGGTCAGTTATTTGTGTGTAAGGTTGCGGGTTTATGGTATCTTTTCCTTGCTCTCAGATTACAGAGCTCTCATAAGAAGGTCCCTTACAAACTCTGTATGTTATTTCCTTGCAGGACCTCTCCCTGACTATACCCCTCCAGAAATTTTCTCTTTTGAAAGTACTACTGGATTTACATTGTATGGAATGCTATACAAACCTCATGATCTACAACCTGGAAAGAAATACCCTACTGTACTGTTCATATATGGTGGTCCTCAGGTGAGTATATTTTATTTTTTATATGTATATATATATATTTTTTTAAGTGATCTGTTTTTTTAAACATCTAGACAGTCGTTTAAGATTTAAGCATTGTTGGGGCTCCGCTGTTAAACTCTGACTTATGATGTTTTAATTATCCAGTTTTGAATTTTAGGAAGCTGGGTCTTGTTAGATGGCTAATTTGTAAATCAGCATCATTTTCCTAATTTCCATTGAGGACTGTAAGTGTCATGGGGAATAGAATATTCATGTCAACAAGTAAATGTTTTGTTTTCTGTGTAGAGAAACATGTTTTGAGAATGAAATTAAATAATTAAATATCTTGGTAAGTAAAAAGTCTTCAAAGATATTTTCAGAAAGCTTTGGTAGTCTAACGAACTCCTCCTCTTTATTTTAAGGATATATCTCAAGCAGACTAGAATACATTTATCAGCTAGTTTTTTGTATTAAATATTAGCATCTCAGTATTAAGTACATTCTACTGACTATCAAAATAAAGTATTTTGGGTAGATGAGTTGGTTAATTGGTAATTTTTTTAAATGTTTATTCTTGATTATATGTCTTACATCAAGCCCTTAAAGAAATTAGAGTATAATTATGCTGTTTTTACAAAGTAACTCTTGGACTTAGTAAATATCCTTTATACTTAAACCCAATTTTTCAGTATCTAAAAATGTATCTAGATGTCAAGTCATCTAAAAGATAAACACAAAATAACTACATAAACTGCAAACTCAGCAACGATGATCTAGTCAAGTTAAATCACTTTGCCATTATTGTGTTTTATAAACAAAACATTAACAATTGTATTATATCATCTATACATAAATCATGAAAAAGTTAAATTAGACTTTTGTTAAAAACTTGAAGTCAAATCTTCGTAAACTATAAAAAAAAGGCTTAATACAAAGAAATTCAAAAGAGAAGTTACAGAACACTCTCAGAAGCTTTATACGTTTTGTTATATTACTTAGATATTAAGGCTAAGTAAGAAGAGTGTTTCTCCTTTCCATGAAGGAATGATATGTGAGATATGTGAAAAATACACTATAAAAACCATTTGATTTATCTAGATTTTAAAACTAAAGGACTCCTTATGTTAGTAATTAAGTTTAAAAAGTGTAAGCCAAATGAAAAGATGCTCTGTATCACTAATCATTAGGAAAATGCAAATCAAAACCACAGCGATAACACAGAGATACCACTTTAGTGATATATGCCCCATTAGTATAGCTATTTTAAAAAAAAAAGGGGGGAAATAACAAATGTTCGCAGGGGTGTGGAAAAATTAGAACTCTCATGCATTGCTGATGGGGATATGAAATGATCCAGTTGCTGTGGAAAACTATGGCGTTTCTTTAAAAAGTTAAACAATTACAGTTTAATCTAGCATTTCCATTTCTGAATGTATACCCTCAAAGAATCGAAAGCAAAGACTTCAACAGACACTTGCATACCAGTGTTTATTGTAGCATTACTCATAGCAGCCAAAAGGTAGAAGCAACCCATGTGTTTGTTGACAGATGAATGGGTAAACAAAATGTGGTATAAAATAGAATATTATGTAGACTTAAAAAAAAAAGAAGAAATTCTGACACATGCTATAACAGGGATGAACCCATAGGACATTGTGCTAAGCGAAATAAGCCAGACACAAAAGGACAGATATTCAATTATTCCACTTGTATGAGATGCCTAGTATAAGCAAATTCATAGGAACAGAAAGTAGAATAGAAGTGTCCAGGAACTAAGGGAGGAATAGGAAGTCGTTGTGTAATAGGTATGGAGTTTCTGTTTGGGATGATGAAGAGTGCTGGAAACAGATAATGGTGATGGTTCCACAACAGTGGGAGTATACTTAATGCCACTGAACTGTATTCTTAAAATAGTTGAAACGGTAAATTTTATGTATATTTTACCATAATAAAAAGAAGTATTAGGCAGTGCAATTAAAACAAAAATGGTTAATTCTTTGGAGTTCTTTATGAGTACGACTGTACTTTTTTACACTTATAGAAACAATTTCTTTCTCAAAGTATTCTCTGGAAACATTCAAATTTGGTGATGCCACAGGAGAATCCGGTGTTTGGTTTGCAGGGAGATTTCCCCAGGAGACTATGTGGTAGAATGCCTCTGGCACTTCAGCCCACTGGGAAATCAGTTAATCCTCTTGTTTGATGCCTCCATCTGGCTTAATTATGAAGAGGATCCTTAATATAAGACCAGATCTTTGTAATGGCACACAATAGCCTTGTGAAATTTGAACAAAGTGGTCCAAACCATGTTCTTTTTTGGTATATTTACAGGTCAAAGTGCTTCAGTTCATAACACAAGGTCAATTACTTCGTCACTAAATATAACAACATCTGTAGTCAAACAAAACTAAAATCCAAGAAAAACAATATCTCCCATTAAAGTCATAAAGGCTTATTTAGTTCTTTAAACTCTTCATTGGTAACAGCTCTGTGTTTAAAAATGTTTATTTGACAAATATTTATTACGCTTCCTATGTGCCAGACATTGCTCTGTAAATATAAATGTACAAAAGATCAGGTTAGGTGATAATAGGACAAAGGTTTTGAAGAATTAATTCCGAAGGAGACTTTTGAATTCTCAGTGCCAGAGGTATTATGTCTAACTATTTTCTTCCAGAAGTAGTAGGCCTCCAGCCACCAAAGGCAGAAAAACTGGCTCTGGGGGAAAATGTTCATATCAGGCATTTGAGACCATCTTCTGTGCCTGACAACAGGTAAAAAAGTGAAGTAGTTTTCTTTAAATGCTCATATTTGAGTTCTTCTGTGCCTACTACTTCTTTTTTCAGCTCCCTCCCTTAAAAAAAAAAAAAAAACCTTTGCCCACCAAAAATCCCCCTTCCCCATGGTAGGAAGGGAAAAAAACATCATTCCCCTATCTCAATTTTTCATTCATTCATTCATTCGGCAAATAGTTATTGAGTTCCTATTATGTACCAGTACTATTCTAGACAGTGAGGATACCACAGTGAACAAATTAGACTAATATCCTACCCTCATAGAGCTTAATGAGGAAAATAATAAGTAGAAAAATACATAACTTCATATAATGAAAGTGTTATGAATAATTGGTTGGAAAGAGGATGACAAAGTGACTAAAATGGAAGTTCTGATAAGAAGGTCAGGGAAGATTTCTGAGGGTACAGAGGCTGAGAAGGAATGAGCCATGTTAAGGATCTGATGGAAGAGCATTCCAGACGGAACAGTATACATAGGAAGCATCATAAATATTTGTCAAGGTCCTGAAGTTAGAATCAACTTGATATAGTTGAAACTAAGGTTAGGTTAGGATACAGTGTGTAAAAGGAAGGAAATGATATGAGATGAGGTCAGAAAAATCACTAAGGGCCAGATAATGTAGCTTCTCAAAGGCAATGGTATGGGATTTAGTCTTATTCTGATCTAAACTCCTTATCATTTGAGGGAGCTAAGCTACAAAATCATATCTGATTTACATTTTTAAAACATCATTCTGTTACCATGTGAATAGACTATAAGAGGATAAGAATAGAAACAGGAAGGCCAGTTCAACAGTCTTTACAGTGGTACTAACATCCAAAAGTTCAGAAAGAAGATGCTATGTACCACTCCCAACCCTCAAATCTAGCCCAGTACTCAGTAGCTATTTTTTGAGTGAAGTTAGTGTTGATTCTTGTTTAACTCCTGGCTGACTTGGTTTTCCCATTAGTTTCAGTGAGAGAAAACTTTTTCATTTTTGCCAGAACATTTTTTGTTGTTTAATATCTATCTTAGTGTCCACCAAACCTTGAACTTCTGTAACTTTCTGCCCACTAAAATCCCCTTTTCCCTAGATAGTTTATTTCTGGTGAAGCTCTAAACTACATTTAATTTCCCAGTCATTTTGAAGTATAGTTTCTAGGGCAATAAAGTGATTTAAGAATTATTCTACCTTTTGACCTGATTTGTATAACAGGAAAAAAAAGCTAGACTGGTTATGATGTTTCACTAAAATACTAAGTTTTCCTGGTACTGGTCAGAGATTATCCCAGAAGAGACGGGTAGGGAAGAAAATTAATCTGTTTAACTTTGTCTCTGCCATTTGAATGAAACAGTTCTTCAGTGTAGAAGTAATTATTTTAGTAACCTTTTCTATAAGGTAGGTTAATTTCCTTGTATGCAATTAATATCTCGGTTATAGTTGTAAAATCCAGTTGCCCAGTAATTGCCCTGAATTAAGTGTGAAGTTAACAAAGAAAAGAAGTACCCTCCTACAAAGGCGTGTCTGTGGTTTCCCGTCTTTGGACACGTAAGAATTGGAGGCAAAGAAATATGGACTTGGAGAAGTCTGGGGCCAGCTTGTTCCTTGCAGGCTCAAGATCAACCATCCCACATAGGAAAAAGAAAAGAAGCAACATAAAAACATGAAAAGATTTAAGTTGATTTAAGAACAAATAGGGGTGGTGGAGAGTTGCTAATAAATGGGCATAAAGTATCATTTATGCAAGGTAAATAAATTCTAGAGATCTTCTGTACAACATTGCCTATAATTAACAATACTATATACTGCAGCGGTCCCCAACCTTTTTGGCATCAGGGACCAGTGCTCCTATGAAAATCTAATGCCTAATGATCTGAGGTGGAGCTGAGGCAGTGATGCTAGCGCTGGGGAGTGGCTGCAAATAGAGATGAAGCTTTGCTGGCTCCCCGCCGCTCACCTCCTGCTGTACGACCCTGTTCCAAACAGTCCACGGACTGGTATAGGTCCATAGCCCAGGGGTTGGGGACCCCTGCTATATTGTATACTTAAAATTTTATTGAGAGGGTAGATCTCACATTAAGTGTTCTTGCCACAAGAAAATAAAATGTTATTTTAAAGGTAAAATAATATTTAAAAATTTAAGTTTTCTACTTTTTGTAATGTCCTGCCTCTCATGCTTTTATATGCTACCATTAATAAATGTTACTGAAGTTGTGTTTCTTCCTCAGGTGCAGTTGGTGAATAATCGGTTTAAAGGAGTCAAGTATTTCCGTTTGAATACCCTGGCCTCTCTGGGTTATGTGGTCGTAGTGATAGACAACAGGGGGTCCTGTCACCGAGGGCTTAAGTTTGAAGGCGCCTTTAAATATAAAATGGTGTGTGAACATATGAACATTTTTCTTTTAAGACATTCATATATTCTGATGCATTGTTTGGTGTGAGATCCCGGAGAGAGTCAGGAGGAAGGGTCTGTGAGCAAGAGAGCACGAGCAGGAGAGAGAGGGAGGGAGGGTTCTAGTGTTAGAGTTTGGGATGGGAGGGAAGATGCAACTTGGCATTCATTAGGCTAGCTTTTGTCTACTTGTAAGTAACTTTGGGGAGCTGAAATAGAACCTTTTTGATACAGATGTAGATGTACTCTCTCTTTCTGTGTATGTCCAGGTTAGCCAGACGGCAGCACTATATAGCTTTCAGGATCCTATACACTACTGAGAGGAATAATTGAGATTTGTTCTGTCCTCTGTGAAGAGAGAAACCAACTGGTTAGTGCCTTCCTTGTGACAAGCCTCTTTCTCTCTACAGGAAGCTTTAAATGCTACCTTTTAGAGATGCCCCATGTCCTTTCTGCTGCTTTGGGAAATGATGAGAATCCGATGTTCCTTTTGCACAGTAAGGCAGTTACTGTGTTTGCCAGTGTATTGGACATGCTGAGTAAGACATGGGGATTTTCTCTCACAGCCAGTTCTTTGACCTTATGTTGTATTCTCATGTAAGTTTTTTTGTTTTTATTTTTGTGTTAGGCTCAGTGAAGTGAGATCGTGTGCACTGGCAGGCCTAGTAATACAGACAAGGGTGATGGTGGTAGGAATTAGGACTTAATAGGACTTTAAATAAACAGTATATTCAGTTCCTAGAGGTAGATGATGGGGAAATAGGGAGATAAGGCCTCAAGAATGATTCCTTCTGCTTTACTATATTACATTTTAAAAAGAAGTAAAATTCGTCAACCACGTAAGGGGACTAATTTTTTGTCTGGGTATGGGAAGGCTTGTTACAAGGAAGATGCTGACCTCTTAGCAGACAACAGAACAAATAGAAATGGGAAGTACCCATATAACATGGGACAGTTTGGGTTGCAGTTGAAACAAACTTTATAACTAAGGAGTAACTAAACTCTAGGACAGGCTAGCAACAGAAGCTATTGGCCCCTGTCTCTAAATTGAGTTTTAAAAAATGTTTTTTGGGCAACAGAATCTCAATTGATAATGAATTCTAATTTAAAAAACTACAGATATTTTTCGTAAAAACATTTATCAGCTTTAAAAGCACTCTTATAATGGGACTTTTTTTGTTGTTAGAATCAGTGAAATTTTCTCTTTTTTTGACAGGGTCAAATAGAAATTGACGACCAGGTGGAGGGACTTCAATATCTAGCTTCTCGATATGATTTCATTGACTTAGATCGTGTGGGCATCCATGGCTGGTCCTATGGAGGATACCTCTCCCTGATGGCATTAATGCAGAGATCAGATATCTTCAGGGTATGTGACTTTATATTGTACTTCTTTTCCCAATAAAAGAATTTTTTGTAAATTGAGACTATGAGAAAATGCTGATTTTCTGAAGGTTTACAGAGTTGGCAGTATTATGGAATGTTAGGGTTTGTGTATTTAATAACCATGTGAGGTAATACATCTATCAACTTGTGCTATCCATGTAAGATAGATGTTTACATATCTATATATTGAAAAAATACTTGTCAACTTGATGACCAGTTTTGGGCCATTTATAGAGATACATGCCAAAGATTATGAGAATTACTCATAATTGCCAAAACACATAAATGTACAATATTGGATTGCAGTCACTTGTTTAACCGTTGGGTTGCAAGCTCTTAGGATACAGTGAGGCACATGTCTGCCATGTGCCTCACTGTATCCGAAGCAGCCAAGCACAGTGCTTGGCACATCATAAGTCCAGAGTAAATCTGTATTAATATATAAATGATGTTTACGATTCTATAAACAACTTCTTAGAACAATGTAAAAGAAAATATATAAAGATGCTAGCAGTTGTTAAGGGAGTAGGAATTATGAGTAGTGGTTTTCTTCTTTATTTTTCAATAACATGATTTTATTTTACAGTGAAAAATAATTTTTATTTTTAAGAATAAAAATGATAGGGTTTTTGTTTTTTCCTTTATATTCAAATAATTTTTATTTATAATAACAATAAAATTCTGAAAACTGCCATAGTTTTCTCAGGCATACAGCTGTCGAGAAAGTGATTAGAATATTCAATATAAAACTGTATGTAGGAGCCTTAAAATGAGGCAAGTGTTTAGTCTTAAATATATATTTTCTTCATTGTTTTAAATTTTGTATTACCAACAGAAGCTAAAAAAAAAAAAAAAAAACTACTGCTTTTCCTATATAAAACTGACACTCCTCTGTTTTTCCTATATAAAACTGACACTCCTCACACATTTTTTCTAGTCCAAGAATCCATTTACACTGAGACATTCATATGTTCTGGTTCAACCTCCCCTTTTAACAAAGGGGCCCATGTTTGTATTTCAACGAGCCCAGGTTAAGGGTTTGGTATTCCACATGTCTGTGGAAAAAGAAACTAACTGATGCCCAAACTATCAAGTTCTTGACCCTGGCACTTGATTTTTTTGAGTAGCCTGAGACCATGTAGGCTCAGTCATGAGGCTAAAGCCTAAGGATAACTTTAGCCTGTAAATTTGCAGTTAGAAATTCCCATTGCTAGCCATTCTTTTCTGGACCACACTTGACTATCATTGTTGTCTTATGTAGGTTGCTATTGCTGGGGCTCCAGTCACTCTGTGGATCTTCTATGATACAGGCTACACGGAACGTTATATGGGTCACCCTGACCAGAATGAACAGGGCTATTACTTAGGATCTGTGGCCATGCAAGCAGAAAAGTTCCCCTCTGAGTAAGTTTAAGCTTTAAAATTAATATTATAAATTTAAAATTATATTTAAAAAGTTGTTAATAAAAATGAAAACTACAAATGCTGTAACCTAGTCTAACATTTATAGAATACTAGAATGACTTGGGTGTTTTGCAAATAGTGTGTGTGATTTATTTTTTTTCTAGGAACATGCCATAATTACTGTCTGTGCTATCTTAAGATACTGAACATGTGATTTTTTATTTGTTTTAAATCTTTCATACATGTAGCATCTGGTTAGTATATTTCAAATTTAATATTGAAAATGTCCAATCCTTATTCTGACCTTACAGTGTAAGTTAACATAGTTAATTAGTTTAAAGGAGTTAAATGGTTTTTCCAAATACTCTATTTTGCCTAATCCTCTGATATTTACATTTCTCCAGACCAAATCGTTTACTGCTCTTACATGGATTCTTGGATGAGAATGTCCATTTTGCACACACCAGTATATTACTGAGTTTTTTAGTGAGGGCTGGAAAGCCATATGATTTACAGGTGAGTTTTTCTAAATTTTCTAAATAAATTTGTGATTAGTGATTGATTACTTTGAAATATAATAGACTATGGAGTAAGGCTGAATTTTTAACTGTGGTCATTCTTCGCTTAAGAGAACTAACATAATAGGCATACTCAGTAGTGCCTCTAGTTGGTAAAAATTAAGATTCTGTTGAAGTCAGGTTGAAAACTGGCCTTGGATTACATGACTTGTGTATCTGTATCTGCCTTCAGTTTGTAATCATGGAAAAGATGACAAGAGTCCTTTTACTATCCTCCTTTGTTTTTCTTCTTCCCTTTGGAAGAGTGAGGAACTGTTACTTGATTTCATTCTCATAAAAAGATTTTTAGGACCTGGTTACATGGTCTTTTAATTTAATTTTATATTGACATTGGAGCAGACACCAGCAAGTTACCCACCTCCATTGCTCCATTACTCAAATGAAAGTTAAAAAAAAACTTTTCCTCCTTTCTACTTGCATAGATTATACGCTCATAAAAAATGAAAAATATGTTTTTTCCTTTTTTATTGTTCAGTTGGCATTTATATAGGTAAACTATGAGGTATTTGTCTCTGGCAGCAGTTATCAAGCATTTTAGTCTTAGGACTCTTACATACCAAAGAGCTTTTGTTTGTGTGGATTATGTCTATCACTATTTCTCATGTAAGATTAAAACTAAAAAAAAAAAAAAAAGATTTATTTTTAAATGATAAACTATTACCTGTTAACAAAAATTATATTTTTATTATAGAGAGTGACTGTTTTCCAAAACATTGCTTTACATTTTGTAAGTTTCCTTAATGTCTGGCTTAATAAGCAAGACACCTGGATTCTCAGCTACTTCCACATGCAATTTGTTGTAAAGTGTTGTTTTGGCTAAAGTATGTGAAGAAAATTCAGCCTCACAGAATATGTAGTTAAGAAATGGGGGGCTCTTTTAGCCTTTTGAGATAATTGTGGAATTCTTCGATACTACACCAAAACTGGACAGTTTCTTAAAGGTTGGTTTTTGTGTGGAATCTGAAACTGTATCTATAAACTTTTTATACTCTTGTTATATTAAAATTTATTCAATCTTGTACTTCAAATGGTCTTTTACCCATGCATTGGTCACCTCGAAAATACTGGTTCACTGCGTTATGCCAGTCTTCTAAATGTCAACTCATTTCATTATAAAATATTTTTTAAATCACATGAATATTACCACTAATCTTATTAGAAAAGTCTCTTGAGTTCATGTTAGGCAGCTCATCAGCTAGTAGTGGTAGATGGAAGTTTTCCAGAATTCTCATTTTCACTTAAAAGCTCAAAATTTGTCATTGGCAACAAATACTGTCAATATAGTCCTTGAAGTGACCAGCTCACTTAATTCATTTTTTGAAAAAATGTTTGCCAGATACCCAAGTCTGAGTTGTCATCCTTTCCAGTTAAAAATGAAGTTCCATTTAAAAAGTGGCAGTTAAACTCACAACTCAGTTGCACAAGTGCTTTTCCTTGAGACATCCTGTAGAAGTGCTTCATGCATTCTTCCCATTTCCTCACCACAAAATAATAAAAGAACATCTACTCAAGATTTGCAATTTAATAAAATTAAATTCTAATTTTTACTGCTACTTAAGTGAAATCGGCTTTTTTCTTTTTTACCGCAAGTATATGGTGGTAAAGAATACTGTGACTTCTAGTACATTTTAATGTCATTGGCTTGATTCATGATAAGGCACCAGCATTGTTACCCACCGTTGCTTTTGCATTATCAGTACAAATGCCAACACAGTGAGTAAAAGCAAATAATGTCTTAGTATTGTACTGAAGGTAGTTTGACCTTGTGTATCCCTTGAAAGGGTTTCTAAGGATCCCAGAAATCTGCAGACCACACTTGGAAAACCACTGGTCTACAGATAAATCCTTATATAAGCCTAGTAGACTATAGGGAATTATAAAAAGAGGAGTGGGGCCTTTAGATGAGAGGTCTGTGTTTAGTATCTTGAAGAGGGTGTGGTGCATGTTAGTGATCCTGTTGAAAATCTGTGGAAAGCTGTGAAAGGAGATATTTTATGATATTTTGATATTATGATATTTTGATTTTTTTGTATTTTGCTTACTTTGTTGTTAAGATCTATCCTCAGGAGAGACACAGCATAAGAGTTCCTGAATCTGGAGAACATTATGAACTGCATCTTTTGCACTACCTTCAAGAAAACCTTGGATCACGTATTGCTGCTCTGAAAGTGATATAAATTTGATCTTTGTAGAACTCTGGTATACACTGGCTGTTAACCAAATGAGGAGGTTTAATCAATAGAGAACATAGAATTGATCATCACATTTTGGTACCTGCCATATAACATCTACTTCTGAAGGTATATTTGGTGCCATGTGGGCATCTATAGCTTGCGGATAGGAATCTAATACCTTAACCATACATACAGAAAATTGAATGACACATATTTCTAAGGGACCCAGAAAAATCTTGAGAATTACTGAAAGAAATAAGACTTAGCACCATGTATCCATACTACCTTATTTTCACTTTTAATAGCATTATAAATCTCATGGACTTAATTAGTGTATTTTTACAGTATACTTCTGAGTTTGTTAAAATATGATATTAGTGATTGGTTTGGTTCAATTCCAGAATCTCTGACTAGTTACAGATTTGATAGCACTTAAATGTAATTGAATAGCTTATGCTTCATTGCTTGGGGTGTATCCAGCATGTTATTAACTAATCACTATTAAACCTATTACTTAACCAGTCATTAATGATTTTTCAAGGAAAACTTAGTGGCCTCCTAAAGACACTTATTTTGTTTCATTCAAGCTCTGACCAGTTTTTGGCCAATTTAAATTGTATCTAGTATAAATAGTTCTCTGATGAAATGACAGAGTGGATTTTTCCTTTCATATAAAGGCGAGTAACTGTATATGTAGCATGGATTTAATTAGTCTTATAATATTGATAATTACAGGCAGAAAAATTTTAATCAAATGATTAGAGCTTAAATATTTGCAGGCAATTTCTTTTCCTTTAGGAAAAGGAAAAAGTACACATTCACTTATATTCTTCAGAAAATTTAATGGTGTCAGTTTCCATTGGGTATTTTCTTATAAAAAATGTTCCAGGATTTTAGGGAGATGGAGGGGAATCTTGGGGAACCTCGGCGGAGTAGGGGATAGAAGGGCGTGGAGGATGACAGGGAGAAGAGAAGGCAAGGGTTTGCTCAAGAACTAAGCAGAAGTATAATTTGACCAAAAATACTCAAAAAAAGATTTGGAAAGTGAAATTTAAACTTCTAGAATGTTGGTTAAGGAAACCAGAATTTAAAAATTACTCTCTTGCCAACACAGTTATAGACTAACATTATTCAGGAGAGGAAAAGTTCCTTGAGAGTTACTGTTGTAATTCTCAATTCTAATTGTTTGTTGTTCTTAATTTTAGAAACCTTACACATTTAGACTTTATTCTTTTAAAATTATTTGAGCATAATTTAGATATTATGAGCTTAAAGAGGTTTCCAGACAACTTCTTTACCATAAACTGATCCCTTATAAGCCATGTCTCTTTTTCAGTGTTTAAAGCCTATAAGCAATTTCTTGAATGGCCATGACATTTCCGTGGGTTAGCCCTAGCTCTTGACTATTAAGGGAGCTCATAGGCTTTCAGGTGCTAATTGGGATCTGTCCCCTTAGAGTCTTGCGGTGCTAGGTGGGTCACATTGGAGCCAGTGGCAGATAAGGCACCTATGAGTTTGACCCTTTTTATCACAAACCTCAGTGTATGGAAAGTTGTTACTAGTACTTTTAAACAATGCTCCAAGAAAAATTGCTTTTTCTTTCTCACCACTACACAGACAGTGGATTTCTCCCATAGAGAGGGAGCACAGCTTCTATTAGTAAGGATGGTGGCTGTGTGTCAGAGGTGGACTTTATCATCATTGAGGGCCAGGTGGGAGGTGGGGGAAGCCCAGAAATGGCAGGGTGACCTGACAGTTCTGTCCTTGGAAAAGGGGTTGGGTTTTGCTGTTTGTGTATTTATACTGTATAATAGGTGCCATGCTTTTTTTCCCTTTTATCTGTATATGTATTGATTTTCTTGTTTATGATATTTTCCATGCCAAGATTTGTTTATATTTTTTCAATGTTAAATTAAATTGATTTGGGTAACTTTTCTTCCCCAAGAAAGTATTTTCCCCCATGAGTTAAGTATATATCTGACTGTTGAAGATGGTTTTTTATTTGTGGACTAGTTGGTCTCCAAGGATCTATCCAAAGTAGAAATGGTATGGACAGTGGCTTTTAGGCAGCTGCTAATCTGAAACCTCTTACCCATTAAGGCTGTTTCTTCAAAATGGCATCTATAATTTTACCAAAACAAACCTTAAAGAACCTCATGTACGCTTGAATTCACAGGTTTTCCTTTTGCATCTTACTTTCTCCTTCCTGCTATCACAAGGAATGCTTGTGTTACAATTTTTAGTCACTTAAATGCCATTCTCCTACTATACGTGGGGGAAATACCTGACTGAATTCACTTGCAGAAAGACAGCTTGACTGAATTTTAATTTTTTAAACCAGTGTGGAAAACATCATAGTCAACTCAAGCAATCAGTAGAAATTTCACTAAAACTATTGGTGCCCCATCTGAGTAACAACTTAAAAGGCAAGAGTATATAAAAGTAATGGCACTTTTGGTGAGAACCAAAAAGCACTAGGTTAAACATCAAACAGGGTTTTTGTAGGCTTGAAAAACAGATGCACTTGAACAACCATCAACAAGTATAGTTGTTTGTGCATTGTTGAGCAGTGGGTTTCAAAATCAAGATTCATCTGAGATGCTTACTAAAAGAAATGCAGTCTTGAACCTCACTCTTAGAAATCTGGATTCAGATGATTTGAGTGGAGACCAGGACTCTGCATTTCTACCAGGCTTTCCCGGTGATTCTAAAGTAAGTCTTTTGTGTGCTACTTTAAGAAACTCTTCTTTAGAGAATGAAGTTAGATTAAGAAAATAATAGGTGACTTTTATACTGAACTGATTTACAAGAACCTAAAACAGTCAAGACAGCTACTCATTTTCGATAACTGTTGGTTCCTTCTCACTCTGAAAGAAGCAGAAGTAGCCTTAATTGTGTATCCCTTTTGTCTGGAGATTCCTTTTGGAATGAAGGTTTTCCCTCTTGTTTCCTGGCTTGTTTCCAAAGCCTGATACAAGAGAATGAATTCACAACGCATGCATTTCTTTTTAAAAGAATGAGTTACAGATATTGATGCTTACTTTTTTTCACTACTTGTTTTATTCCTTACAAAAGGTTTATTCCTATCCCACCTCTCTATAACATTCTCTCCTTAGGCAGAATAATTCCTATAAGATCTCTCGTTATTAGAGAATCATACATTTTTCAAGTTATTTCTTTGATATACTCTAATGTGCTCATTTGTTAGAGGAAGAACCTACATGTTAGAGAAGAAAATATACTCATGGCCACACAACCAGTTAGTATTCGGTTGGTACTAGACTACATCCAGATGTCCTGACTCATGGTAGCTAAATGATATGTAGAAAACGCAAATTTTTAAAAAGTATTTATTAATATATTCCTATGAAACATTTTAAAGATAACATAAAATGGTTAATTTTTCCATTCTAAAGTAAATGCTAAGCATGCTTATTAATGAAGCAGTACTTCTAATTAGTATATGACATTCTGAAGTTAATTAAAATGGTTATACTAAATATGTCTTCCTTGGTGTAGTGGGGGGATTTGGGGATTGGGATATAGAGTAGAGTGCTTGCTTAAACCTGGGAACCCAATTTATAGCTCTTTGAAGTAAGAAAAGAGACATGGCCCTGTCTAAATTGAGATATGTAAGGTGAGTGTCCATTCCCAGAAGACATAAAGGAATAAGGAAACTTCCCTGACTTCCATCTTCCCAACCAATCCCAGCCTCATCTATCCATCTTGCAGCCTAAAATATGGAGACATGTTAGCGCAAGGTGCTGGCTCCTACTTTTCTTATTTTATTAAGAGATAGCTCTAGGTAATCATTTCAGAAGCCCCTCACAGACAGAATAAGTAGTGTTTGTATGTTTGTTTTTAAATAACCCAAATACAAATTTACATTGTATTCAGCACAATTGGAGTTCAGGTCTTTAATTTTTAGAACATAAAGTGCCTGCTGTTCAAAGCATTGACTTGTATAAAAAGAATTGCATGTCTCACGCCAGTAAGTTTATGGGTTTTCTCATTTTCAGCTACATAGCTTTTAATCATGTAAAGCAAAACATTAGTTTTGTTGCATTTTATTACAGGTTCTTTGTTGCAATAAAGATGCTGCTAAAATTAATTGATGTAAATGTTCATTTTCCCCCCTGGATTCTCCATTTGTACAATCTTCCCTTGATTAGTGCCAAGTATGGAGTGATTAATACACATGAACAAGGTCATATGCTTGCAATGGAGAAGGGAGACTGCAAGGTAATTACATAGGGTTTCCAGTGCTCTAAACACTAAGCAAAAGTGTATCTGAACCCAAAAGGAGGTATGCTGAGAACTGCTTTGTACCTGCAAATGGTTCCTGACACCCAGCGGTTGGTACTGCAAAAGTAGGTGGTGCTTGGAGCCAGTGATTAGTATATCCCCCCCTGAGCAGTTGGGAGTTTCAGGAAAGACACTTATTTGGAGTTAATAGCGGTTTCTGCACGTTCTTCAGGAAATTTCAAAGCAGTTTAGTATAATACTTTTTCAGAGGTTTCTTTGACAATTCTCTGGCCTTTCGAAGGTATACTAGAAAAAGGGTCGGGGAAAAGAGGCAGATGAACTCTAAAATTTGGGTTCATCTGATAATCCTTCCAGAACAGACACTTAATCTGGATTCTATAGCCCTCTGGAGTTGTATGCAAAATGTTGCATGAGTGAGTGGTGGTGCATTCTGGGGTGAAGGACTTTGGCTTAGAGTCTCAAAAGGATAATGATCTAACAAAAAGAGCCACTGCTGTATTATGTATTAGGGTCTTAAACTTTTCATTTGTTTATACAAAAATTATTAGGCATAAAAATGATCTTTAAACATGGTAATGCTATAGAGCAGTGCTTCCTAACCTTTTCACTTCATGACCAAAATAAACATTTGTTTAAAACTCTGGGATAAACTGAGATACACTGGGTTAATCTCTTGAAGCTGCTTGCAGCCAGGAGTCCAACTATGCTCTAGAGGGATTAGTATCTCAGCATACCTATAATTATGGCACTCTGGGAAACTTACTACCTTGTTCTCTTTAACTCAGCCTAGATTCATTGCTAATCAAAAATCAGCTTTCAACTTGGCCATAAGCATCCTGCAAAGCCTGCTGAGGCAGACTTCCCAGTGGCTCTAGGGCTCCAGTGCTCCAGAGTCAGATCAGAGCAAGTGCTATGGTCTTGAAGCCTTTGGACTTCCCTTTGGCCTAACCTCACCCACTAGTTGGTTAAGAGGAAACAATGGTTGATCCCTTGGTGCTTTGGGAGGAGCAGAGTTGAAATAGCTGTAGTATGAGAATCTCATAACCATAATTTTCATTTGAGCCTGGAGTGGTTTGAGGAATTACCAGGATTTAAATGCCCATCAATCTGGTCTGCCCACAGATCTGGTGCCCTGGCACAGCCATCCTGGAAGAGCTTGGGCACCTATTGAAATGGATTAGAAGGGATTCAGCTCCATCCCAGGCAATGAGATTGTCGAGTTTGCTGTGTGCTCATTACTGAAAGATGTTCTCTGAATTGGCTTCCAGACTAGAGTTCTTGAAATAGAAGTTTGGGGAAACAGCCAGGATAGTTGTCCTCAGCCAGTTCCAGGAATTCTTCCCACCTTTACTGGAAAAGTACCCTACAGAAGTGACATAGTTTATTTTTAACATTCTACTCACAGGTGACAATTCTTTGCAGGAGGGTCCTCTGGCTAGGTAGGTTCTGGAAACCACACTGCCCTTCTATAAAATGAACTCTCCATGTAGGCTTGGTTTTTGGCCATATATATGGTCATAGTTGCATTCCTAAGCATGAATATGAATGCTACTGTCTGTTCAGCTGGGTACTCGATGTGTTGCCTTGCTAGTTGATTGCATCATTATCAACTGTTCATTCCTCCTCATCCCTATTGCTGCTCCTCCCTGTCTAGGACCAGTAATAGCATGCCTAGGTAACTGCAACACCTCTCTAACCAGCCTGTGTTGGAGATGAAATTTAAAAATCCCAAATGACTTCAAAAAAGCAGTTCTCAATTTTCATTCAGCAAATATTTAGTAACAACTATGTGCCTGGCCTGTGTTAAGCTATGAGAAAACAGATGAAGAGGATAGCCTTTGCTCTCAATAGGTTCTCAGGACTAACTCCGCCTCCCACTTCAATAGCACACCCAGCAGGACACAGCCATTTTCTTAAAGGCACGATAAATTCTCACTTTCCTTCCCCAGTCCCTAAATTGTGCCTGACACTCAAGGCTCTGAGTCACCTGACTTCACTTTACCTCTCCTAGGCTCTTCACTCACAAACAAGCATCCTGAGGGTTTCCTTTCAGTCAGTAGAACACACACTTTGAAGTCAGACTCAAGTTCCTCTTGGAACCGTACTGAGCTTACATAGCAATCTCCTCACCTGAGATAGGCGGCACGGCAAGTGGTATCAGCACTGGCTTTGGAGCCTGTCTTCCGCACTTGCCTCTGCTGCTTGCTAGCTTTGTGGGCTAAAAAGCATGCTTATATAACTTTCTGACCCTATTTCCTGAGGTGTGAAATAGGAATAATAACAACCCTCCTCAATGGATTGTTGTGAGGATTAAATGTATTATACTATAAAGCCTTTGGTGCCTGGCATGCAATAAAAGTACTCAATAAAGGTTATCTCAGATTTAGCACTTAATTTTATGCCATACTGTTTGCCCCTAATTTTGTTTCTCCAGTTAGATTACGGACTCTGAATGTAGGCACTGCATTATACTTGATTAATTCTCTTCATCATACCTTGTTCAGAATCAGATATGTAGTACTCAGACTTATTAGATACTTGAGTACCAAAAAATTTTCAAATTAAAAAAATTTATGTCTCTTATTTAGGGTTGTCTGATTGATATATAGGTTCCTAAGCACCCATCTACTAATTCACTTGTAAGACTGCAAAACAAAACAAAACAAATTCGCCCTGATTTAAGCTTTTAGAACTCCTTTGAAATGTCATTGGAATTCTTATTATTTGTTCTCCACCAAGGCTTTAGGTCTGGACATGTGGTGCTTCTCAAGCCTGATTGCTATTAACAATTGCCTGGGGAGCTTTTAAAAACGCTCATGTCTGAGTTCCTCCTGGGATCAATTAATCAATAAGTGGGATGGGAAGTAGATCTGCCATCTTTTAATTTTTCTTACATAAGCTCTCTAGGTGATCCTAATGTACAACCAGAGTAAAGAGCCTAGGAGGTAGAGTAATGGAAGACTGTATTCATGGAATGTTAGAGCCAGAACAGACTCAGAAATCATGTCATCTGCTGCTTTGCTTTACAGATGAGAAGCTGAGGGCCAGAGCTTGCTAAATTATTATATCGTGGCCATCTCAGCTGCATAAAGAGAGTCCACACTAAAGCCCAGGTCATCTAGCTCTGTCTTCACCTCCCAGAGCAATGTTCTCTCAAACCAGAGCTCAGCAGAGGAATCTGCCAAAGTGAGGGAGCCAAGGCTGCTGCCAGGAAACCACAGGGTTGCAGGCCTTCCAGCCCTTACTTCACCTAGAGCAGCTCAGCTTTTCACTTCGATATGACTGGAGACACATATTCTGCAGCTTTAAAGATGTCAAAGATCAGGAACCCTATATCATTTTACAGGTGTGGAAACAGACCCAGAGAAGAAGACAAAGCCATAGAGCTGTCAGGTGGCAGAGCTGGTGTCAAAAGTCACACGCTGACTAAACTCCCTGAGGGTACAGGCAAGTAAAGTGACTTCCTCAGAGGCACCAAACTAGTTGGTAGCTGAACAGAAACCTTGAATGCAGTCTCTAGGGTGCCTACTAACTTTTCTAAAATCTAAGATGTTACTGCTTATAAGATTCTGTTATCAGAAATATAAAAATGTGAATAAGAATGTATCTTAGAATTAAGGAAATACAGTATTTGCCTGAAATCTGAGTCTCTTCAGGGACTGAGCTCATGCTGAGAAAGCAAATACTGGGTGGGTCTTGGGTATGACTCTCCCTGAACTTGCCCAGAGAAAGAAGGGGGAGCACGGGAAAGACTAGAGAATTTGGAATCTGAAAGACTTGGGTTCGGGTCCATCAGCTGTGATCTTGAGTGAGTTCTTTGCTTCTCTAACCTTGGACTCTAAAGTGGTGTTCTAATACTTCCTGCATAGAGTTGTGCAAGCCCAAAGTACCGAGGATAGGCCTGGCATGAGATGGAGGCTTGGAAGTGATTCATGAAGTTAAAGTTGACACTCCTGCCAGTTGATCTGACTCCACTCCCTCCAAGGAGTGCAAGGCTGCCAGTGGGAGCAGTCTGCTCTCCAGGACCAGAGCCATCAGACCCAAGCCCTGGGGAGAAGATAGATGCTGGGTGGGAAGAGGAACATGACTCAGCCCCAGGGATCTTGGGAGAACAGCAGGTTCTGGAACATGAGCAAGGAAGGGTGGGTACAGAAGCCTCTCATGGGGGTTACTGAACTCTGCTTTGGCTTTAGATACTTCCCACCTGACTGACCAAGGGCTGATCTTCCAAGATTGCCTATTATTAAGATAAAGGTATCATTAACTGTAAGGCCCTTGTTAGGTATAACACATTTTACCTGTGAGCAGGTGACATCTTTCCCTCTGAACATCAGCTGCTAACATTTGTATGGTTAGCATCTCACCACTTACAGAATATTTCTTCATGACAGCATCATGGTCAATTTGTTCTTCACAATAAACTAAAAGACATCAGTTAGGTAGTATTATTATTCCCATGTCCCCCACCACCACCACTACCACCCAGAGAATCAAATTAGAGTGCAGAGAGGTTGTACACCCAAGCATAGTTCAGAAGTGAAATGCTAATCCTGGCTTCACTCACCCATTAGCAAGCAACATGAATTGAGCAGCTGCCATGCGCCTGGCTCATGCTGAGGGATCCAGGGATCTGGGGATGCTCAGAGGAGTCAGACACATTCTCTACTCTCAAAGACTCTCAATCCAGAGGTAGAGATGGACATATAATCAAAAGAGGGTCAGTACAAAGAGATATGTTGAGTGCTGTGTGAGCCCCCAGGAGTAGGCTTTGACCCAGGGAGTGTGCTGTCCTGTCTTTCACTGAACCACTTCCTACTGTGTGATTTTGGGCCGGTTACTTAACCTCTCTGTGCTTTAGGTTCCTCTTCCACAACCTAGAGCTGATGATGGTAATAGTTCATGGAGGTGCTATGAGCTTTGATCTGAGAAAATGCTTGCAAAGCTCCTATTACCTGACACACAGCACTAAACAGACATGAGCAGTTATGTTTCTCTGGGCAGTGGAAAAAGGATGGTCAGGAAGACTGCACAAAAGAGGTGGCATTTGAATTAATTGTTAAGGAGTGAGTTTCTCCAGGTGGGAGGAAGTCATTCCAGGCGAAGAAAATACGCACAGATATAAAGTAAAAAGGGGAGTAAGGGTGGGGAACTGGCACGCTGGGAGGCAGGAACCTGAGGGGGAGTTGGAGGAAATAATAGGAAAAGATGGGATTCTTAGGGATACAGTGTGAAGGGCCTTGAATAATGGGAGCCAAGGGGGTTGTGCCTCTGCCCCCAGCTCTTCTGCTTGCTTCACTTCGACTGGTTAGTTTATCTGAGAGACCAGAGGAGATGGCAGACAATGAGATAGATGTTCCATGGGATAGACATACTTTGATGAGGAACGTGAGGAGGAAGAAGGCTGCTGGGGAGAACACTCCCAGGGGGAGGACCCTCACCCTCAGGGGCCATGGGAGGACACAGTCATCAGCAGAAGGGATTGCAGCTTCCAAAGAGAGGTAGACAATGTGACCTGCATCACTCATCTTTCAGTTCTGCCCATTCTGCCATGATCAGTGTGTCCAGCTGTAGGCAGAGCATCCAGAGACCTCAAGAGAGAGCTGGGACCCTCATAAAGGGGGACCAAAACGAGCCATCTGAATCCCAGACTTGCTGGGCAGGCTGGCCTTGAGCAGAGGTGGCTATTGAGGAGCAGTGGTTCCAGGCAGGAGCTAGCTATTGGGCACAGCATGGCAGTGATGGGAACAGGGCAAATGGAATGGTGTCTTCCTAGAGAGCCGAGGAGGAAGGATGGTTCCGGGCAGGAGGGCATTTGCATTAACAATACAGAGGCTGGCATCAGTTTTTCTTTTTTCTTTTTTTTTTTAGTTTTAATTTTTCATGATTATACAAGCACATCAGGAGTCAAATTCTAAAAAAAAAATTCTAAATAACATGTTTCTAATGTTACTGCGATTTTTTTTTTTTTCAGTTTTCATCTAGTACACCATCCTATGCATTATCTAGTGGCATCCCCGTCCGAAAGATTAGAATATAGCTATTTTCCCTCCCATTTTCACCAGACACACACACTTCCCACTTCCTTCATCTTTTCAGTATAGTTCTATTATAATTTCACTTAGACCAATATTCACTGTTTATATCATTATGACTATGTAAATGTATTCAGAGATGAATCATGTAATAAACTTTGAATCATTTTCATTCATGCAGAACCTTATTTTACCTAGTTAATAATTACCTTTTTTAGCATATGTAGTTATTACTAATTCAATCCCAAACTTGTCAACCTCTCCACTGATTTTTCTGTTTTGTTTAATTTCTAATGTTTCCAACATTTTACTGCAATCTATTTTCATTGCTGATATACAACATATACTTAATGAGTTAAGTATACTTCAGATACTTAATGAGTTAAGTTGGTTTTGATTGGCTAGTAAGAGAACATAGCCATCATTTGTAGTGTCGATTCTTCAGGAAATGTGTTCTGCTTTCCAAGCAATTGATTTCTAAGGGTACTGCAGGCATGACCACCTGTAGAATGCCAGTTTCTGCCATCAAGGAGCTGCTAGTGTTATCTGAGATATAAGACTGAGACATGAATTACATAAATGAAGAAACCACTGTACAAGGCAGAAATAATCCACTGCCTATTGAGTGGTTCAGACAGATGGGTGAGGACTGAATGGTCACCTTGAAGGACTTGATCTGAGTTTTAAGGGATTATATATGTTGCTTCTATTGTGGTAAAATGCATATAACACAAAATTTACTATTTTAGCCATTTTGAAGTGTACAGTTCAGTAGCATTAAGTACACCCACACTGTTGTGCGATCATCACCTTTTCATCCTCCCAAACTGAAGGCTATATGTATTTTTTTCCTAAGTTACATTTACTATCTCTGATTCCAAGAGTAATATGTATTCACTATAATTTAGGGGGGGGGGGGGGAAACAGAAAAGCACAAAGAAGAAAATGAAAATATCTCATAATTCCACAAATTGGTTAGCAATTTGATGAGATAGGGGTGGAAAGGCATCCCAGGTGAGAGGAAACCCATTCCACTGGCAACAGGGGTTTGAGCTTAGGCATAGTGTGGGAGGTAGTTGTGAATATGAAGGGTAAAGATATTATAAACATTTCTGTATTGTGTATTTCCCTTAAAAGGGAAGTAGATCTGCCATCTTTTAATTTTTCTTACATAAGCTCTCTAGGTGATCCTAATGTACAACCAGAGTAAAGAGCCTAGGAGGTAGAGTAATGGAAGACTGTATTCATGGAATGTTAGAGCCAGAACAGACTCAGAAATCATGTCATCTGCTGCTTTGCTTTACAGATGAGAAGCTGAGGGCCAGAGCTTGCTAAATTATTATATCGTGGCCATCTCAGCTGCACAGAGTCCACACTTAAGCCCAGGTCATCTAGCTCTGTCTTCACCTCCCAGAGCAATGTTCTCTCAAACCAGAGCTCAGCAGAGGAATCTGCCAAAGTGAGGTTCTAATAATGAACCCAGTCCAGTAAAGGCTCCGGCAGCTGTTCTGGTTATCTAGTACAATATAACAAAACACCCCAAACACAGTGATCTAAAACAACCACCATTTGCTATCGTGACCATCTCTCACAGTGCTGGGGGTTACCTGGGCTCAGGGTGTCCTATGTGGCTGCAGTCAGACAGTGGCTGGGGTGGGCATCAGGAAGTGGCAACTAACACTAAAAATTAACGGCTCCTGAGCTGGAATAGAGGGGTTTCCACCAGCATCTCTGTCTCCATGCGATCTCCCCACATGGTCTCCCCAGTGTCGCAGCTTCAAGGTGGCTAGACTTCTTATATGGTGACTTAGGGCCCCAGAGAAAGCCAGGTGGCTTTTACAACAAACCTCCAAAGCCACACAAATTTCACTCAGAAGTATCACTTCTATCATACTCTATCCTTTAGAAATGCATCACTAAAGCCGGCCTGTATTCAAAAAGAGGGGAAATAGACCCCACTGGTTGAAGGGAGGAGTGTCAAAAACTTGTACACATATTTTTAAAACACCACCATTGTGGATTCTGTTATCCGTTCTGGAATGATCTGAGTGCCAAAGCCCTCCACTGCTCGTCCTACAGAGTATGTGGTCCACAAATTCTTGATTCAGAGTGCCAGAGCCTACCAAGTGAGATCTAAATAACTCAGGCAAGTGCTTCCCAGTAATATGCTATCATGAGAACTCCCTTAGTGATTTACAACTTTCATCATTTTTACATGCTAAAGGACTATCTTCTTTTTAAACATTCAATTAAAAAACATTTATTGGGATCTTATTATATGCTGTGTACTGTGCTAAATATCAGGAAAACAAGAATGAGCAATATACACATGGTCCCTGCCACAAGGAGCTTACTGTGTAGCAGTAGAGCCAGACAATTTATTTAAAAAATGGTATAATAAAGTGTATTAGATCTTCTGATAGGAGAAGTATCAACCAGCTCACAAAATTTCTTTGGTTCTGCTCTCGCTCATCAAGTTAAAATAGCGTTTCTTGGTGCTTTAACATTTTCACAGGGATACCATGCAGGAACCTCACACTCAACATGTTAAAAAAGCAATGTATCTTCCCTCTCCTCTCCCTTGTTCTCTCCCGATGTTCCTTTTGTTTAATAACATCCCATCCACCAAACCAATGGAAACTGCAGTCCTCTCCTGGTCTCTTGAACCCCACACTGACCTGTCCCCAAGATGTTAATTCTGTCTTAGAACTGTCTCGAAGAAGTTATTTTAAGAAAAAAAAATTAAAACAACATATTGTTAATTGAAAGCAATTTTAACATATTTCAATTGATGATTTAAAAAACCCTCTTCCCCATTTAAGAAGTGATGCATGCTGATTTAAAAATAATTTCAAAAAAACATGATTTGTCAACAAAAAAACTACAAGTCAAATTTGAGGACCAAATGTACACTGAAATTGAACCATAGGATCAAAAATAGACAAAAATTGCTTTCAAGATATGATTGCCTTTTGTACTACAGTAAAAAAACACTTTGAAAATGTTTTAGTCTTAGTTCTGAAATGTGAAATAAAAGATTTTATATTTATTGGGAAGTAGTTCTCTGCAAATAACATTGTAGATAAAATCGGTCTGCCTTTCTGGTAAACAAAAAAGCCAAGATCGAATTATCACTAGGTTTTATTGTTTAAACATTGGCTTTTGGCTTATCAGTGACAAATGACTTTTGATTACAAGACTATAACATTCTTTTCCAATGAGGGTCAACGTAAGGCAAACTTGCAAAATTATAATTTTCTCCTTAGCATCAGATTTCTGTAGTTTAGCTATCAGTCCTCCTCATACTTCCTGTCATATATTTCTCATGGTTTGACATGGCTATAAATTAAACAACATATAAATAACTAAGATGGAAAACAATTTAAGCTGTTTAATGGTAAAAGCCATGACAGTGGCTAAGTATTTTCATTTAAGCATGTTCATCAGCTCTCCCTGGCCCTCTGGCTATGAATACCGCATGCACATTTGAAGGCGTTCCATGGTACCATCTAAAAGCAGACAATAATAGAGTATTTTAATTGATCGATTTAAAAAGAAAAAATTAAAGCAAGTGTCATATCCACTTTTAATGTTATGAACTCTTTGGAATTCCTGGTTAGAAATGTGCATCATACCCCAACCCTCTTGTTTTTCTCACTGAGAAAGGAAGTTATCCCAAATCATAAAGCGAATCAGTAACAGAGGGAGGACAAGAAGGCTTATTCCTTATACTGGATTCGACTGGCCTGAGCCTGTCATACCTCACACCTGCTTTCTATTTGTGTATTGAGATAGGAATACAGAAAAATGAATTGGATTTTTGTGTGTAGCTTCTGGAATTAGCAACACTCTTTATATAGCAATACCTTGTTTTTCATTTATTTATTCTATTGACAACCAAATCATCAACTGCTTTCTAGACAACGTACAAGGCCTTCTCCATCTGGCCTCAACTTCCCTGTTTGGCTTCTTCTCCCACCCCTGCCCTCCTGCCCAGTTCACACCTTCTACATTCTGCTTACTCTGGGTTCTACTATTTGTTTTCACCAGAAGCTTTCCCTGCCTCCCCCCAAGCCCAGCCAGGGTGCCTCACCTCACAGCCTGTATCACATGGTATTATAGTTGCCTGTTTACTTCTTCATCTCTCTCACTAGACCAAGTGCCATGCAAACAAGAACCCTTGTGTTCAACATTGTGTTCCCAGTGCCCAGAGCAGGGCCTGACCCATAACAGGTGGCCCATGAATATCTGTGCAGTTAACTATTGGCTCTACCATGTCTGGTACACTCCCTGTCTCTCACACCACAGGGCCTCGGCAGAAGGTACTTCTTCCCTCAACCCCTGTCCATTCTACCTTCCTTAATTGTCAAGACCCAGGTCAAACATTTACAACATCAACAGTTCTATGAATCCTTCTTCCTCAACACTCTCTACCACACTCATGGTTAGTCCCTTCTTCTCTTGCTTCCATCCTCCTTGACACCCCATGTCACTTAGGACAATATTGTCCCTGTGGGCAGTGACTTGTATGTTTTTTCCTGGCCCTTGGGATCTACACAGTACCAGAAAGTGGTCTAGCTACTTAGAATTCAGCAGTAGTGAACCTAACAGACAAAAAAATCCCTCTCCTCATGAAGCCCACATTCTAGTCGGGGGAACAAACTATAAATAAAACAAGTAAAATGTACAGCATGTTAGAAAAAAGTGGGATAGGGAGAATGGGGGAAGTTGTGAGGATGGGAGGGGTGGGAGGGCAGAGTTCCAGACTTGCACTAGCTGGGCAAAGGTTTAGAGGCAGGAGGGAGGGGGATGGTCACGATCAAGTTTCGACCAGAAGGCTAGTGTGGCTGAAGAGGTGGTGAGCAAAGGAAATGGTGTGGGAGGGGAGGTCAAAGAGGTAGAACAGACCTCCAGATCAGACAGGGCTTTTCATAATAAGGACTCTGGCTTTTGCTCCGAGCTAGGAGGCCCTAGTGGGTTTTGAACAGAGAAGTAACATGAACTTGCTCACATTTTAACCGAATCACGTTGGGTGCTGTATTGAAAAAAAGGCTGAAGGGGAACAAGGACAGAAACAAGGAGACCTGTGAAGGGGCTGCTGAAACAATCCAGGTGAGAGGTGATGGTGCTTAGATCAAGGTGGTAGCAGGAAGGGAAGGTGGAGCGTGAAGGATGTAAAAGTGAACAGTCAAGTATGACTCCAACGTTTTTGACCTGAGCAACAGGAAGGATGGAGCTGCTAGGAACTGAGAGAGGGGAAACTGTGGGAAGAGCAGATTTAATCAGGAAGATCAGAGCTCAATTTTGGACACATTAAATTTGAAATGCCTATTAGACAGCCAATGAAAATGTTGGGCAAGTAGCTGGATAAGTCTAGGGTTCAGGGAAATTGGTCTAGGCTGGAGGTATAAATTTGGGCATCTTCAGTATAAAGATATCACTTTAAGCCTTGTTGACTAAATAATATCTCTAAGAGCAGCAAGTGGAAGTGAGCTGCTAAGTCAAATGCTACTGATAGGCCTAGTGATGATGAATAAATGCCAGATCCCATTCGATCTGCAAAGTACAGGTCATTATTAAGGGTTAACTAACAACAAATGAGTAAGGCACCTACTGGATACAGTAGGCCCTACATCATGGGAACACCGGAGACACAGGGAATAAAGAACCACAGCATCTTGGTTTTGGAAGGGACCTTAAATTGGTCATTTAATCTGTACTCCTCTCCCTATCCTAACCTAAAGATTGAATTCCTAGCTTTAGAAGAAGAAATACTTTTGGGATACTGAGGCAACCAGTCTGGCTAGGACAGAGAAGGCACAATTGAAGAATGAATGGGAAATGACCTTCTGGAGTTAGAAAATTAGGGTTCTTCTAGTCTTACATCTGCTGCTCCCTAACCTCATGTCCTCAGGCAAGTCCTCACTTCTCTAGCCTCAGTTTTCCTGTGTGTACAATGGAAGCAAACCTTCTTTGTCAATTAGGTTGCAGAGATATCTGAATGTGGCAGTCTTTGGGGGCTGAGTGAGTGCCCTGCTGAGTTGGTTATTGCAAGAGCAGCCTAAGGAAACCAAGAGAAGCCCTCAGCTTAGAATGACAATGGAAATGGGGGTGAGAACTGTCATGTCCTCAGTGGGTCTGCTGGTGCAGCATGCGGAGAAGCTAACCAGGATTCAGAACAGGACCTGTGCTGTAATGGACCGGGCTTTGAAGGCAACATAGGGCCATCGGGACAAAAGATCAAGGTCTTGAATCTGCCTCTACTTAGCCTGGAACCGAGATGGGGGAGACCCTAAGGCAGCGACAGGTAAAAGAAACGAAGACACCAAGGCAGAGAGAGACCCGTGGACCCAAAGACAGGGAGGCTGAGACAGACCCAGAAACAAGCGGCCCAACAAGGGCCCAAGGCGACCCGGAGAAGGTGAGGGCCTGGGGTGCAGACCCGAACACAGCAGAGCCCTGCGCGATGCAGGGTCACGGTGCCCGGACCCAGGGTCCCCAGTGGGGCCTCAGCGGCCCTAAGCGCCCCCGCCTCGGCAGCTCGCCCAAGATGGCGATGGAGGGGCGGGCGAGGCGGCTGCAGCCCCGGCCCCCGCGCCGGCCCCCGCTCGGGCCCGGGCCCCCGAGGCCGCGCCCCCGCCCGCGGCGCCGCGCCTCCCCGGGCCACTGACGCCCGGCGCGCCCTCCCCCGGCGGCGGCGGCGGCGGCTGCCGAGGCGCGGGGCGGCGGCGGCTGCGGCGGCGGCGGCGGCGGCGGCCCGGGCCCGGCCCCATGGCGCGGGGGGACGCCGGCCGAGGCGGCGGGCTCATGGCGCTGACCTTCTGCCTGCTGGCCGCACGCGGTAAGGGCGGGCGCCGCGGCCGCGGCTGCAGCGGCTGTGGTGTGTCGGTGCCATGCGCGGGGCCGTGGGGCTGGCGTGCGTCCCGGGACTGGAGCGAGTGTGGGGGCCGTGGGGCACGGGCTGCGCGTCCTGGTCCCTGCCATGCCGGTGCCTGCCTGGGGGTCGGCGAGCTGCGGCCGGGGGCTTTTGCGACTCTTGTCCGCAGGGGGTGTGTGTCCTTGGTTTGCGGAGTCTGGAGTGAGTGAGTGTGAGTGTGTGTGTGTGCGTGTGTGTGTGTGCGCGCGCGCGCGTGCAGAGGGCAAAGAGGGGGCTTCTGCGGGCGTAAGTGTCCGCAGTGCGTGCCACGGTCGCGGCGTAGCATCGCGGGGCCGGGGCGGCTGTGTTGGTGGCTTTCGCAGGGCGGGCTCTGCCTTGCCCGCGCGTGTCTCTAGATTGAGAGTGTGTGTGAAAGAGGAGGGCTATGGGGGTGTGTGTCTGCACCTCCATTTGTGTCGAGACCGTGTGTAATTGTGTTTATGGGGCTGAGCTAATATTTGGCCTTGGCTTTGGGGAGTGTCCTTGCCGGTGGTGGGGGTACAGCAGGAGATTTTGGATTGACTAGGGTTAGTGGTGGTAAAACACTCAACTTTTGCCCAGTGGGTGTGGTCCCTGGGGCTGGTGTGGGGGTGGGAGTTTTACTCCCCCAAACCCGTGGCCCGGAGTGGGCTGGTGAAGGAGGAAGGAAACCGGTTGCTTTCGTGGACGTATCAAGCACTCGCTCTCGGAATGGGACGCGTGTCACTCCTGCCCCACCCCCCAGGGGCAGACCAGGGAAGCGTGGACGAGGTCAGCAAGGCCTCCTCCAACCCCCCGGGCCCTCCCCGCCTCATAGAGGGGTGGGGTAAGAGTCAGAGTTGTTCACACTGGAGAAAACCCTGGCTATGGGGTGCCGGAGTCCCGAATTTCTATTACTAGGGCACCTTCTTGTGCCCCCAGCCCTCTCGCTTGCTTTCTGTCCTGTGTGGGTTTGAGGGGCAGTCCTGGGGCAAAGTAGGTGGTAGGGCTGGGGAGGGGGATGGGCTGCCCTCTTTGTTCACCCAGTTCTTGCCTTCCTTGCCGTGGGGAGAGCTGAGGATGTGTCCGGGGCGAATCGGGGAGGGACTTGGAGGTGGGGGTGGGGAGGGGGATTTCTCCAGCTGCTGCGGCTTTCCAGAGAGACTCAGCCAGGCCTCGTGGGAGGGAGCAGGAATGGCTGAGCGGGGCAGGAGCCTTCGCTTGGCGGGCCCAAGACCCATCTCCAGGAAACCCAAACAGCGGGTGAGAAAGTGAGGAGTACCGCTGAGACCTCTTCTCTTCCTACAGAGACACGCCCCTTTCTAGCCTGACTAGCTGCTTGCTGGAGGCCGCCTGGGGGCAGAGTCCCAGAGGCTGGGCCAAGGGAGTGTGGGTCCGAGGTTGTCAGGGTGAAGAGGGCAGGGATGTGCCAGATAGATGTCTGCCCTCCTGGAGCCCAGAGGACTAAGGAATAGTTGTGCCCATTGTCTTCCGCTTTTCCAAGAGCTCCAGGAACGGGTTCAGGGTCACCCAAAGAAGGCCTCGGAAGTGCACTGGAGCGTTATGAACACTGGTGGGGCCTCCGGCAAGGGGCTCACTGTGCGTGGCTAAAGCAACTACTCTACCTGCCCTCAGTCCCAAACTCTGCTGTATAAAGCTCAGCAGGCCTGGGGACACGCCTATAGAGTTCTTACTAGCCACCCTGATCTGGATGGAAGTCACTCATTAATTCATTTATCCACCAAATATTTACTGGGTACTTTTTTTTTTTTTAGGCTAGCATGTGCCTGGTGCCTGGAATGTAATAAATAAGGAGGCTGACCTGGTTTTCGTGCAAACTTAGAGTCTTGGTGGGGGGAGATCGACAGGTACTCTGAAAAGGTCAGAAAAAGCTTCCTTCAGGAAGCAATGGGTGATTGAGCTCAGTGGCTTTGGGGAGTGTCCTTGCTGGTGGTGGGGGGACAGCAGTTAGCCCTGTAGAAGGATAGTGGTGATGGGTAGTTTTCCAGAGAGAACAGCATGTGCAAACACTCAGAAGTGATTTAGTTTAGAGCATTGAATGAAGCTAAAACTGGCTGGAGTTTAGGGGCAATAGGGGACAGGTTGGGAGGAATGGGACAGGAGCCATGGAATATCAAGGAAGGAGGGTTGGTCCTGGACCTAGCTCATGAAGTGTCTCGTAAGCCCCATCAAGGTCTCTGAGGCCCCGTGAGCCCTTGGTGGGTTTTCAGATCAGCTTTGCATCAGCTCACTCCAGCCAGTGTGGAGAATCGATTGGGCAGGGCTAAGGCAGGAAACTTCAGCTTCTTGGGAGGCTGTTGTAATCCAGAAGAGAGGATGGTGGCAACTAGCATAGTGGCAATTGGGGTGGCCAGAGGAGCTGGATTCTAGAGACATTTAGGAAGTATAATCAGTAGGACTTGAGGATAGATTGAGTTTGTAGGGGATGAGGGAGTGGGAAGTCAAAAATAATAGACACTTCAGCACCCTCAGCATGGCAGAATGAAGAGCTGGTGTTGGGTCAGGGTAGTGACAGCCTCTCTGTCCTCTAACACTTCTCTTGAGTCAGGGATTGGGAACTGAGCAGAAATGTTAGAGGAATGGGACCCCTGTCTGAGGCTGGTGCTGGAATGCTTAGTGAGCTGTTTTCACAGCATGCAAGAAGTGGGGCTCTCCTTTCTACCCTGTCAGAATTTGGAAGGTTTGGAAAACCAGAGATCAGTAGTAGGAGGCCTCTAAGAACATGAAAACTGCTTTATTCTCACCCAGAAACTGCCCTCCTTCCTTCTCTTTCTCAACCTGGAGGCTCAGAGGCCAGCCTCAGTCAGCTGGGATATTGGGGTGACCCCCTCTGATCCCATCTCAGAGGTTAGGTCAAACATAGTTTCTCTTAAGAGTGAATCTTGTCCATAAGTTATCTAAACTGTCATTGATCCTGTATGTATGTTCATAGCCCAATTAATCACACATTATATATATATAAATTATCATTTCCTTTCTTTTCTCCTAAAGGTACTTCTTTCAAGTTAAGTGATCTCACAATTAGAGCACCATCGAACATTAGCACTAAAGGGAGCTTAGAAATAACTTTAGCATGAACACATTTTACAGATGAGAAAACTGAGGAACTTCCCAAAGTCAGATGGATTGGGACTGAGCTGGGGCTGCACCCAGTCTCCCCGATTCCTGGAGCAGCCACACTTCCCTGGGATTTAATACACACATACCCAAGATCAGTCTCTGCACCAGCTCCCCCACCCCACCCCCGCCCCCGGCTTTCACATGAGAAGTTATCAGTTTGGGCTTGGCACCCTTCAGCTGGTATGTCTGGGCTCCAGAATCCACCCTCCTCTACCCATCCCCACCCACTGCCTCCTTTCAGCCTTCACCGAGGTACAGCAACCAGACTTGACACAGAATTCCAGATGCAGAACAGATGTCATTGCCAGGCCTGCCTGGGGGCTCCTGGATCCTTGGGGTTGGGAGGAGAGAAGTAAGAGCAGCTCTGATGAGGGAAGACCCCAGCCCCAGCCTGGTCAGTGGGGGTGATAGGAGCTGCAGGGGAAGGAAAACCAGAGAGAGGATGTTCTGCGCCTTACATACAGAGAAATGGAATCCTTGTTTTTTGGGCTAGCTGGGCGACCAACTACTATTTACTGTCTTACTGCTGAGGCTGAAGCTGAGGCTGAGGCTGAGGCATCGTTTGGATTTGAGGGGTTGTGGGGTCATTGGGGTCAGCGAAGCAGAGGTTCAATAAGCTCTCTCTCAGGTGCAAGCTGGTACAGAGCCAAAACTTCTGGATAATTGGATAAGGGGCTCATTATCTTGTCACGTAGTTTGGAGGACAGAGCTCTGGCAAGTGAGCGAAACATATAGGGAGACAAAGGTGGTCACAGGAGGAAGATATTTTTAATCATACAAGCCATACAGCAGAACGGGTGGGGTATTGAGCTCCCCAGTCCTTGTAATGTTTAAGTACAGAGTTTCTTTCAGTGTGAGTTGCTGTTGTATCTCTGCTTTTTAAGCATTTTACTGGATGTCTGCTCGTTGCCATATAGTATGCTAGGCAGTTTCCATTTACATTATTAACGTCATTCTCAGCCATGAAGGGAGTTATGATTTTTTACAGATAAGGAAGTCGAGGCTTGGAAAAGCATGGGGCTCTATGTAATATCTTTTTGAGTGTGTTTTCATGTGTGTACTCATCTGTTCAATTTATTGAGCACCTACTATGTGCCAGGGGATTTAGAAAGCTGACTAAGACATAATCTTGAGCTTGTCGCCTAGTTGGGGAGAAAAGCAAATAAAGAATCTAGAGTAATAGCTACAATGACCTTGGTGCCCAATGTCCTATAGGTCAGACTAAGGGGAGGTGTCTAAATGAGACTCAGGTATTATAGCGAGAAGGAGCAGCATGATCGATGCATGAAACAGCAGTATGCTTTCAGAGAACTGGAAGTGGTTTGGTCTGGTGAAGACCGAGGGTTGCAGAGACCCAGAGGTGTGGCTTTGCCCTCAAGTTGGCTGAAGTAGGTGCTCCAGCTTCCCCTGTGTCCCAGGCAACCGTCCCAGGCTCTCCTTCCAGCTGTTAGTGGAAGGGGTTTAGTGTGTGGTAAGGGAGGTAGCCAAGATGGGGGTGGGGCGGGAGGTTTCTGGAAAAAACTGACCGTGTCTCCTGGGAAAAGAGAGTGGTGATGATGTCGTGGAGAATCGCCTGTACACCAGAAACAAGTTGTAAATCTGTTGGGCCCTGATATTCAGAAGTGACAAGGCATTGACGTTTATGGCAAGTTCTTGGCTTAATTAAGGAGGCATTGAGGCTTGGTTTCCCTCCCCCGCCCACCTCTTTCCTGAGAGTTCACTGAAAAATGGAACCGTGGCTCTGGGCAGGCCCCACTAATCCCATGAAATAGCACTGAGCTGGCCCTAGGGCTCAGCAGCGAATCTCCTTTCTGTCTCGGTTCTAATTGGCCTCCTCAAATCTAATTTATCCTGTAAATGGGTAAAATAATCTGTCAGAGAAAAGAGTTTGAGAGACAGCCCCGGGGCTCCTAGGCATAGAAGCTCTGTTTCTCTGACAGGGTCTCACCGAGGAGCCTGAGGACTGTGAGAGAGGGAGGCCCCCTCGAGGCAGAAGGCTGGCAGACAGCAAGTGTCTACTGTGTCCGCCCCAATCCTGAGAGGGACAGCTGAAAAATACTCATGGGAGGGGCTTTGGGGATCAGCCGTAGCAGTGGACGGGGGTGGGGGGTGGGGGATGGGAGGGGGGAAGGGGGGCCGGACAGGGGTAGCCACGAAGCCACTGGATAAACAAGGCCCACTCCCCAAAGCATCACTTTTATGAAAATCTTTGCTGGTGAAGAACCACATTTATATTAAATCAGACATTGCTGTGTAATGAGCAGTATGCAAAATGTGCCAAAGGTTTAAAAGAAAATAATTTTGGGCAGTTGGAAAGCCTCCTGGGTATGCTTCTCTCTGGTGATGGGAGAATTTTGATGAAAATGAGAAATGTGGAGACTCTTCATTTGAAGACTGCAGAAACTGAGGCCGAAAGGAGGAAAGCAGTGGACCCAAGGTTGTGCGACACATTCTGAGTCCAGGTCAAGGTTTGTCCCACCATGTCCCATTGTCCCTCTAGGCAAGAAGAATGAACTTCCAAGTGGCTGTGTGATGTGAGACTCAGGAAAACCTTCATCTCAGGAAGGCAGGAGCGGCTTCATGGAGGGCCGATGTGTAAGCTGAGCCCCTGAGGATGAATGCCCTGGGCACAGAAGTAGGGTTAGGCACTGAAGGAGAGAGAAATCTCTTAGCTGGGAGCAACTGGCTCCCAGAGAGATGAGGCTCTCCTCTGGGCCTCAGCTTCCACATCTATAAAGTGGAAGATCCCAGGCTTCGCAGATATTTTCACCCACACGGACTGGCTTGGTCCCCAGACACACTCGGTACTCTCTGAGGGGATCCCCCAAATCTCTCTGCAGGTACATCTCTCTTGGTTTCCCTGTTTTGCTGTGCTGGGTGCTGGGCTCCTCTGAGGTGGAGAAGCCAGACATCTGCTGATCCATGAATATTCAGGAAGGGAATCGGAGCCTCGTCTGTGCTCCCCAGCCAGCCGCCCGGCCCCCCTGGCTGCAGTCCTGCCTGCCGGAGCCCAGGCTGCTGACATACCCAGCAGCTGCTCGGGCCCCAACTGTTCACATTGTTTGTTCAGCGCGGCAGGGGATTTTCCAAGCCCAGGACGTGCTTTTGGGGGGAAGGGGGGCTGCCGGAGGTCTCAGAGATTCGTGTCATGTGGGGCTTTTCTCCCCTGAAATTCAAACTGACTGTTCAGTGGCTGGAACAGGGCAATTGGAAAACGCTGGGCTGAGAGCCCAGGCCCCCATGTTTGAATCCTGGAATCTAGGGCCTCAGAGATAGAAGGGACTGGATGTTAAGAACAGCGATTAGCATTTGTACAGCTCCTTACAGTGCCTTTAAAGACCCGAGTTCCCATTCCTTGATTGATGCCCACTAAACTCTCGGCTGGAGCCCTGACATAACATCATCTTTTTAACCCTCACAGGCCTGGTGGTATCATCTTCATTTTACAGATGTGGAAACTTAGGCCCAGAGAGGTTAAGTGGCTTGTCACACATCTGGTAGGTGGAAGAGCAAGACTGGAAACTTGATATTCTGTGTCAAGGTCAAGTGCCCTGTTTCCACCACAGCAAGTGGCCTGAAATGATGTGAATGCCAATTTGGTTTCCCCAGTTAGAATGGAAACTGGGCGAGGGCAAGGACTGCCTTTTCCCTGCACCCACTGGTAATGCTGAGCCCAGTCGTGTAGCTGGAGGTGCCAGAGGAGCCTTTCTGATGCATTAAGGAAGGCAGAGGCCCGGTTCAGGCCCCATCTGTCCGTTTGTCCTTCACATCGCAGTGCCAGGGCCCTGGCTTCTGCCCTGGCCTCCTTATCTCACCATTTGGGACTTCTCACTCTTATTCTTCTTTTAGGGTGGTGGGAAGGGAGCCTGGGAACAGTCAGAGGTTCTAAGTGTGGGCATATATGTGTCCAGGTTTTGACAAATGTGGCAGAGACTTGGGGAGCATGTGTTCAGGTGTGGAAGGTTGTGTTTATAATTTGTGTGTCTAGATGGTGTTCTGTTTCTTCAGCAATAGGTATATCCAATTCATTGAATAATCCTAAAATCGTAGAATCTCAGACACCACCTGCTACATTTGAGTAAACTAAGGCCGAGAAGAAGTGACCGGCCCAACGCCACACAGCGAGACTGAGACAGAGCCGGGTCTGGGACTGAGCGTTCCTGATCCCCTAGCCAGTGTGCTCTCTGCATGCCCCACATGGCTTTGCCAGCCCAGACCTGCCTGGTAATGAGTATGGACTGATGCTCCTGGTTTACTCTCAGACACTCCATTCTGCCTTGAAGGAAGAAATCAGTCCAAAGGATAAGAAGGGGACCTTGGGCCATTGAGCTTTTATGGGACATGGAGGCCGCAGGGCAACCTTCTGGGAGACACAACTGGAAGAACTAACCGTTTCTCTATGAATAATGGTTCCTAGGTGTTGCTGTAATGTTGGTTAAAATAATAGACATCGGCCTTTGTGTGTTTTTGTTTTAACTCTAGGACAGCATTTCCTTCCTCTGCCGTTCCCTTTCTCTCCCGTTTGTAGCAGTGCTGGCGCTGCAGGCCCTGGTGGGGCCTCTAGAGAGAAAAGATACCTACCTGGCTTGCTCAGGAGGCTGGGTTCTGGCTCTGGCTTGCTGGATGGCCTTGGGGAAATGAGCTGCAGGAAGGAGGGCTCAGCTCCTCCAGCCACTGGGCCAGAAGTGGGTAGGGTTACAGTGGTCAGGACGATCTGCAAGGTTCCAGGGGCATCACTGAGTGCCCACTCTGTGCCAGGTCAGGCACTGGGCTGTACTCCCTTTCCACATATCATTTCATTCGGTGTTCACGAAAGCCCTAGAAGGAAGGAATTTATTTATTTTTTAAACTGAGATACAATTCCCATACCACAAAATTCACCATTTAAGTGTACAAATCAGTGATTTTCAGTATATTCACAAGGTGGTGCAGCCTTCCCCACTGTCTCATTCTAGAACATTTTCATCACCTCAGAAAGAAACCTCATATTTCTTAACTATCACTCCTCACTCTTCCCTCTCCCCAGTTCCTGGCATCCATTAATCTACTTTCTCTCTGTGGATTTGCCTATTCTGGGCATTTCATAGATATGAGATCATACAATACGTGGCATTTCATGCCTGACTTCTTTCACTTAGCATAATGTCTTCAAGGTTCATCCATGTTGTAGCATATATCAATATTTCATTCCTTTTGACAGCTGAGTAATGTATTTATCCATTAATCAGGTGATGGGCATTCGGGTTGTTTCCACTTTTTGCCTATTATGAATAATGTTGCTAAGAACTGCGTGTTTTAGTGAGAGCATCGAGCAGCCAGGGAAGATGGGCACAGAGAAGTGTAGCAGTTTACCCAAGATCACAGTTAGTAAGGGACAGAGCCAGGATTCAGGCTCAGGTCTTTCCATGAGACCTCTTTCTCTACAATTTGTCCCAGCCCCTGGGTGAGTGACCCAGGAGCTGGGGGCCGTGGGAGATAGGAGGACATACTGATGGCCATGGTGTCTCCTCCTCTACATAGGGGAGCTGTCGTTGCTCCGGCAGACAACTGTGAAGCTGAGCTGTGGAACAGGGCCCCTGCAAGTGATCCTGAGGCCAGAGCAGGCCGTGGTGCTGGACTGTAGTCTAGGGGCTGCTGCTGCTGGACCCCCCATCAGCGTCATGTGGAGCAAAGACGGAGGTACTCTGCTGGAGCACGACCACCTGCGCCTGCTACCCAATGGCTCCCTGTGGCTCTCCCAGCCCCTAGCGGCTGATGGCAGTGATGAGGTGGCCCCTGGAGCCTCGGATGTCATTGAGGGCAGCTATTCCTGCCTAGCTCATGGCCCCCTTGGAGTGGTGGCCAGCCAAGCTGCAGTGGTCAAGCTTGCCAGTAAGTGCCCGCATCTGGGGGCTGAGCTGAGACCCAGAAGTTCTGGAATGTGGGAAATGGGATCTCGGTTAGTCACTTGCACAAAGGCCTATCTCTTGAGCCCACTCCCCTTTTCCCTGACTCCCATTTTGCTCTGTAGGTCCCTCCCTGGTATTATTTACCTCACTGTTTATGAGACCCACTTCTGCTGTCCAGCCCACCCTCTTGGGAGCTATTAGGAGGCACAGATCACCATGAAATAATTTTCAGGCCAGAAGAAATGTGCAGTCTGACCATGATGCTGACAATGTTAGGCTGGGGGATTTGCCCACAGCATCTAGCCAATAATCACCAATTCTTATCTTCTGGTGGCCTCTCTCCAACTGTGTCTCCATTGGTCTGAATTTGCTCTGCTCGTGTTTCTATCACCCTATGTTCCTCTCTCTCTGTCTCTGTCTGTCTGTCTGTGCTTACTGTGGCCTCTCTTTCCTTTGCTACTCTCCTATTTCTGCCTGTGTGTCACTGTCCTCATCCCCAGCACTCACAGGCTTCTCTCTGCACCCGGAGTCTCAGACAGTGGAAGAGAATGGGACAGCTCGATTTGAGTGTCATATTGAAGGGCTGCCAGCACCCATCATTACTTGGGAGAAGGACCAGGAGACAGTACCTGAGGAGCCTCGGTGAGTGCCCTGCAGGGGATTGGAGATTGGGTCCCAGTGGGCAGGCCAGTTAGGGCTTGGGGATTCTTAGACTCAGGGTGGCTTCATTTGCTCAGATTGACTTAGGAGCCAACCATTGCCTGACTCTCAGTTCATTTCTGGTCCCTAAGAGAAGTTGGGCAAGAAGTTTTTGCTCCCAGAGAGGAAAGCCCCCTGCCCCAAGCTGTAGAGCTTGAGTACGGAGTAGCGATAGGGTCCTTCAGAACATCTCTAGTCTAGCCATTTGCTGGAGACTGAGGGCCATAGAGGAGCTGTAGGTTACTCAAGGCCACACTATGAGTCACTGGCAGAATGTTTGTTGTTCATTCAGGGCCCTGCGGCTGTTGGAAAGGTATTTTCTTTACAAGGTTCTTCTGGAGTTTATATCCTGGATGCATAACTTCCCTTCCTCTGTCAAGTCTGTCCAGTGTGGCGCAGTATCTAATAAATGGGCTGTGGAGGTCCTTCCTGTTTCACTGCCCTCTCTCCCCATAAAGGTGATGGGCAGATGGAGCAATGCCAGGGAAGAATTTCTAAGGCAGAAGAGAAGCAGAGGCTAGACACAGGACTCGATCCCTCTCGTAGCTTCCTGGGCGGGCCCAGATGTACCTGAAGCATGACAAAAAAGCACAAGGCTCGTTTGCATCTGTGGTCACTGAGTTGGTCTCATGACTTGGTTGTCACCCCATGAATTCTTGCGTCTTTGGAAATGTGGCTCCATAGTGCTTTCCTAGCCACACTATGGTCCTCTCCCTCTATCTCTCTAGCTGTAGTTACCAGCTTACGCTCTCCTGGTGGAAGTGGGGTTCCTTAGGCTCAGATCTCCCTCCCCTGGGACTAACCTGTCTTGAGTGTGTTGAGTTGCTCCAGTTCCTCTGACTTTTGCCCATGTCTAAGTATGAATGAAAATGTAAGAGAAACTTCTAGGTAGAAAAGCCACAGGACACATCTCTGTAACAGTTTTGAGGGAGGAAGGAGGAGGTCAAGAGGTCAAGATATAAACCACCCTGTTGACTTTGGTGATCTGGTTAGCCCCATTGATCCTCAGCAAGTCACTTCTTATTCAGCTTTGTTCTCCCCATCTATAAAATTAAAAGAGAAAAAAAGAAAGAAGTGGATTAGATCATGGTTTCCCAAAGTGTGTTCTTTATAGAACATCAGTCCCTAAAGATGCTTTTTGAAAAAAAGTATTTTGTTGTCAAATAAGGTCAGGAAACTGCCTACAGATCTCCCTCATGGAGTTGACAAGGCCCTAAGAAGTTCTGCACTGAACACCTGTTTAACCAAACACTTTCTAGACTCATCTACCTAGAGCCCCTCTTGCAGCATCCCAGGCATGAGCATTCTAGGGAGTGAACCGTGGGAATGCTGGCTCTGCCTTCCTAGCACTGACATTTTAAGTTCTATGCCGTCTAAGTGTGGAGCTTCTCACCACTGTTTAGTGGGTGCTTCCTGGTTGTTGCTGGGCAAGAACCAAGAGCCTGCTCCTGGCAGACAGAGTGGGAGAGGGCAGAAAAATCTCCCCGTGTCGAAGGTCACGACAGACACCACTTAATGAGAGCTATATTTTCTCGTTTAATTATTATCATCCTTCAAGGCAGGTGTTTCTTATTTTTCATATTACCTCTTTTTGCTTATAGTCCTAGAAGATGCATTTTTCAAATTCCTATAAATGAAAAAGAACAAAAATTGCTCATCATCCTGTCACCCGTAGAAAGCCACTGTTAATGTTGACATCTGGCCTCTGGACTTTTCCCCTGTACGTTTATAAATATTCTCTTTAAAAATTTTGTAGATACTGTTTTTTTTGTTCAGTTACCCTTTTTTTTTTTCCAAAATAAAAATGAGATTATATTGCAACTTTTTTTTTTTTTTTTTTTTTTTTGCTTAACATAATGAACATCCTTTCAGGTCTAAATGTATGGCTATGGCAAATATTATCCCGACTGTTAAATGAAGGAGCTGAGGATCAGAGACAGAAGTACTTTGGCGCAGGTCACACAGCTAGTGCCCAGGTGTTGGATGCCAGAGCCCTGGCATAGATGACACACAAGCCTCTCGTGATTTGGTGGTTGGGGTGGGGCAGCTGCAGTGTCTGAGAAGTTCCTGCTGCAGGTGGGCTTAGAGATCGGGTGGTCCAACTATGGCTCAGAGCAGAGAAGTTACTTCCCCAAAGTTCCTCAGCAAACAGTGGGGTTCAGACCTCATCTCCCGGCATCTAGTTTAGGCATCATTCCATGAAGCCACAGACCTCTCCCAAGAGTCTGGAGCTGCCAGTTCCCGAGCTCTGGGAGTGTTTGCCCCCAAGTCCTCTGAAAAATGATCCTCATCTATAAATAAGCTGGGCTCACATGTCCCAGCACATTGTGTGAGGGGAATAAAGAAATGTCTAAAACAGCAACTTGATTATGCCCAAGGTATGTATTTTTACACATGCAAGATATGGTACATGTACAAATATGCTATTCATAAACTCAGCCCAGTGGTTTGAAGGAGACCATATGCCTTGGTGTAGGGTACGCACATGTGCAGTTAATAAACACACTCTGTCAGGGTATATGTGCATATTTTTTAAACTTATGGTGAAGACTAGACCCTAAGGCAATTCCCTGGTACTTATACTAATTTCTAATGATAGGGGATAATTTTTCTTCCATGGGAAACAGTCATCAATGAGAGCAATGTTTCCCAAATCCCAGGCGTTCACAAACCTCCTTTATAATTTTGGCCATACCTAAACTATTTATACAATCATTTACCTAATACGTTTCTTTAAATCAACTCTCTCTTTTGTATTAACACATACTAAAAAGGAACATTATCTCACTATAGTAAAATGGAAAACCAGCAACATGTACTGTAAATAGAAGGTGGCCATAAAAATAAGTACATAACCATCGGAATAAAAAACATGTGCCTGTGTCCACTTGAAATTATTTTGTTATCATCATTCGCTCACGCTTTAAAAAGCACGGCACTAATGGGCTTAAATGGCACGGGCTCCCTAGTGCAATATTCTGCCCTACCCGCCTTCCAGTGTCCACTGTGTCTGTCAACCCGGTGTGATCTTCAGCTAGTGTTTCTTTTCCCTGGGGGGGGTCTCTGAAATGCTTAGGGTCAGGGCTCCTTGGCCCTCAAGAAATTCAGAGCAGCTGTGTCATTTCTTTTGTGTTCTTGAATCATTGAGTCCAAGTGGCCTTTTGGTGGTGGTGGCAGGGGCGGGGGGAGGTGGGAGGGTTGCAGCAGGCTCAAGCTCAGGCTTGGAAAAAGAGTGATCCCTTCCTTTTGATAGAAGTTGTTTTTCATTCTATAAGTAACTATTCTGTTCTATTTGCAATTTGAATTAATTTTTAAGTAATAAAATAGACTAACTTAAAAGGAAAAAAAAAGACCTACCAACTAAATACAGATATAGCTATTACCATTTTGAGTGCCCCACTCCAGTCTTTTTTTAAATATAAGTATGGTTTATACCATTGTAAACATGTGTTTAGAGTTTTCGATTCATAGGTAATGTTTATATCCATTATCTAATGTGAGCTCATAAGACATTAAAAGGCTCAAAGTTGTGAAATAGGCAAGAAGGGAATTATTTAACCCATTTTTCATATGAGAACCTGAGGCCCAGACATGTGATGTCACTTGCTAAAATCATATGTTAAAGCCAGTTCTCTCCACTGTACTATACAGCTGCCTCTAGGTTAGAGCCTGGAGTTACAAAGCAAAGTATACAAGGGCACATGCTTTTCTCAATTTAGCTTTTTAAAGGTTTATATTTCTAAACTAATAAATATTCACTGTAAAGTTAAACACACACACACACAACAATAACAACAACAACAATAAGAGTCCCCAGTAATTTCACTCCCAGAGAAAACCTCCGTGAGTAATGGAAGTTTTTCCATCCTTGACTTTTTTGTGCATATTCTAACGTATCACTTATTTGTGTTCTAAAAACAGAATCACTTCATAAACACTGTTTTGTGATACCCCTCCCCACTAACCAATATATCTTGGACATCTTTCCAAGCACAAAGCTTTGAAAACTGCATCTTAACAAAACAGAAAAGATTTTAGACGAAACTAATAGTGGTTCCATTTTGTTTCTTTGAGTTGTAGCAACAGCACATTTGAGGAAAGGTATATGTTTGTTCATTGGTTCTTTCATTCAACACACATAACTAAGGAAATGTTACTTGTCAGAGGACATATTAGCTCTTGGGTGCCTGGAGCACAATTTCCCTGGAAAGACCAGGGAACTTTGAGGTTAGGAAGTGTGGGCAGCTGCTGTCAGGAACCCTGCAGGCAGAATCAGCAAGCGAGACTGAGGGAGGATGAAGGGTCTTAGAGGCAAGCCTTTGTTTCCCAGATCAGTCCTGCCTATCCCTCCCCACTTGTCCTTTCCTATTCGTGGCAGCAGGCTGGGTGCTGGCTCAGGATTTTACCTCCAGTCACCCTTTGCGTGCTTGTCTCTTCTCCCCCTCTGACCCATGCTGATGCGGGCAGCATTTGGAGCTGAGGGTAAGATGCTGGGGCATTGCCTTTGAGGCGAGGGAGGGAGTGAAGCAGATTTCTGTTGTTTCTTTAAGTCTTTTGGGCATGTTTCTAGGCCTGTCACCAGAATTGTCTCCCAACACCCTGGCACTAGTTCTCTCCTGTTTAGATTTTCTCATACTCAGTTTTTCCACAAGCCAAGAGATCCTTACCAAGTGCACAGCTGCCCCACTTCCTCTCTGACCTTGGCCTAATCTAGATCCAGGGGCCAGCACCATTTGTTCTTTTGAGAAATTAGAACTCTCAACCTCTAGCTGACCCTGCAGGGATCACAGTTAGAGGATTCGGCCCTACTTGGGCCAGAGCTCACTCTGCTCCCCTCCACCCCGGCCCCTGTGGACATTTTCCTACACCAGTTTACATTGTCTCTCAAGCAAGGCCTCTGGGCCTTTCTAGCCCAAGAGGCTTTCCAACCCTGTAACCAAGAAGGCAGATAACACTACCCTCATCCATCTTGCCTGTCCTCAGTAATGTATGTGTTGACTGGAGTTTGCTGGGGACCATGTCCCTTCCATTGTCTTTCTCAGCCGTCCAAGGGCTGCTGCGACAGGCAGGTGGGAAGAACATGAGATTTGGCACCAGAAGATCTGGGTTCAAGTTTTAGCTCTGCTCCGGCTGTGGGACCCTGGCGGAAATACCATTTTCTCTCCTAGCCTTAGTTTTGTCACCAATAAAACGAAGGTCGTGATCCCCTCTATTCCTGGGCTTGTTTCGAGAGTCAGATAGTACAGTATGAATAAAAGGGATTTTATCAGGGGAAGGAGGAGGTAATATAGGCAGAGGGCAAACAAATTCAAACTCTATAGAAGGCTATATAATAAAAGTAAATCTCCCAGTGTCGGCTCCCAGGATCCCAGGGTCTCTCTCCTGAGGTGACCACCATTACCAGGGAATTCAGTGCCAGTATATGAGTGTACATGTCACCCCCCATACACACACACACATTTCAGCACCATACACATTTTGTAGATCTTCTTGTATCAGCACACAGGGAACTGCCTTCTTTTTAACAGCTGCCTAGCATTTTATTGGATGAATGTACCCAAACTGGTTTAGCTAGTTCCCACTCTATAGATGGATGCTTGGATTGTTGCCAGTCTTTTGCTATTACAGACAATGCTGGAGTAGATATTGTTAAATATACATTTTTGTGTACATGTATGAGAATATCCGTAGGTTAGAGTCCTCAAAGTGTCATTGCCGGGTCAAAAGGCATGGGTAGGTTTGAGTTTAAGATATCACCAGCTTGCCCTTTGAAAGAGGGTGTTTCAATTGGCATGGCCACCACCAAGATGGGAGTAACTTCTCCCTAATTAAACCTTTTGACTTTTGCCAATCAGATAGGTGAAAATGATATCTTACTATTGTAATGTGCATTTTTAAAATTATGACTGAGCCTTGAAAGTGCGACACTGTAGGAATTTTAGGTTGGAGTGGGGTGGGCCCAGGACATGCCACCCTCCTTGCAGAGCTCCTGCCCATCTCACAGGTGCCCTTTCCCCCTCCCAAGGATCATCACTCTTCCCAATGGGGTTCTCCAGATCCTGGATGTTCAAGAGAGTGACGCAGGCTCCTACCGCTGCGTGGCCACCAACTCAGCCCGCCGGCGCTTCAGCAAGGAGGCTGTACTCAGTGTGGCCCCCAGAGGTAAGGGGGCTGGCTGGGCAGGGAAATGGGCTGTTCTGGGGTCAGCCACCTCAGAGCTGGAAGGGGCCTCAAGAGGTCCAAGCCCTGCCTTCAAATAGGTGACAGGGTATCACTCCCATCAGTCCAGAGAAGGCAGTGCCACCCAGAAAGTCAGAGAGGGGGGCTGGACGCCCAGTGCAGGGCTCCCTTCCCATGGAGGCCTGTTCCTTGGGTTGGATGGAGCAGCCAGGGCTGGGGACAGAGGCAAGGAGGGATCTTAAGGTGTCAGTGACTGTAAGCCTTGGTCCTTGCCCCTCTGTATGCCGTAGGGGCTCTGGGCACTGGAGGATTTGCCCCTTGCTTCTTGCTGTGCCCTCTGAATCTGGCTGCTGCAGTCTGGTGCTCCTGTCCTCCCCATTTCTTTGAAAAGTTCCTGTCTCAGGGTGATACAGTAGGAAAGTCACAGGCTTTGGGGTCAGGAAGACCTGGTTTGAATCCTGGCTTCTCTGCTCACCATCTGCATGACCCTGGGCTGGTTATCAAATGTCCAGCTCCAGAGGGTTGTGAGAATCACTGAAATGAGTGTGGAAAGTGCCTAACACCTAGTTGGTGCTCGAGGGATCTTCGGGCCTCTTTCAAGGGCCTCTCACTTGCCTCCCTTTGCCATGGCACCTCCCCCCACCCAGGCCCCTCCGCACATCTCTTCCCAACCCCGCCTTTCTCTCTCCGCCCCCACCCCACACGCACACCTCCACTTCCACCCTGTTTCCTCCTGGCTTAGCTGGGGAGCTGTTCTCGAGGTCTGGTTCGCTCTCCCTCCTGTACCCAGGGTCTCTGCCTCCATCTGCTGGACAAATCAGGTATTCACCAGGCTGATGCAAGGGGCCAGGTCACACTGAGAATGTGGCAAGAATAGGTGACCAGGGAGCCGAAACTTGAACCCACGCTCTGCCTTTCTGCCTTTTCACACATAGGAACCTGAGACCCTTTGGAGAAGGGACTTGTCTCTAAGGTCACACAGCACAGTTATGATAATGATAAGTGCTGGAACTAGAAACTATGACTGTTGACTCCAAGTCCAGACTAAACTCTACTCACGGACTGGTACCAGTCCGTGGCCTGGGAGTTGGAGACCCCTGCTCTACCTGAAGAGTGGGTTTGATTTGGCAAGGAAAATTATGGCTGGTGTGTCAGAGGCCAGGTTATTCCTCTCCTGGCTTCAAGAAAAAGAGCTCTGAATCCCAGTCCCAGCTCTGCGGAACCACGCAGCTGCTTTTCTCATCCGTTAGATGGAACCCTGGCTGACTGAGCATCAAGAGTGGTGCTGCATGTGTAGATGCCAAAATAGTAAGGCTGCCTGCTGGTTTGCCCTCTCTCCAGGGTCCCTGGTGTCCACCAGGGGGCAAGACGTGGTCATTGTGGCAGCCCCTGAAAACACCACGGTGGTGTCTGGCCAGAGTGTTGTGATGGAATGTGTAGCCTCAGCCGACCCTACTCCTTTCGTGTCCTGGGTCCGACAGGGTAAGTGGAGGGAGGGGGCTGGAGGGCATGGGAAAGGAGGAGTGGGGCATTTCACGTGTCCCCGAGTCAGGGAACTATAAGGGTGACTGCTCCATGGGCACCAACCTTTGTGTGGCAAAAACTTCTCTCCCACAGCTGAATGTGGGTGGGGGACCTGGACAAACTTAATCATCAATCTGTGAGGCATATTTCCTTTACTAGGCATTTCAAATCTGCCACTCTCTAGAGTGTTATCAAGATTTTACTTATGGTAGGCACTGGGCTAGCTTCTCCACCTTACTTATTTCATCCCTCACAACAGTGTTACGAGTGTGTGAGAGCTGGAAAGGTGCCACACAGCCAGTGAGCGAGGTGGAATCAGACCCCTACTGTTGCTCTGTTTAATTACAGAGCTGCCTCTTGGTCCACCCAGTGTGCCTCTGCCTTTGTTTGCCTGGCTTCATGCTGGGCACAGTGAATAAAATACCCAGATGAGAGACACAGGGACCCTGCCTTTGAACTCATAGTCTAGATGAGGGAGATAAAACACACAGCCATGAAGAGAGACTTGATGGTATCAGGCAGCAAGTGATAAGTGCCAAGAGGGACTGTGTTATAGGAGATGTTATCAGGGTAATGAGGCCACTGGGCCAATTATCGACTTAAAGTTTACTGAGCACTTATACTGCTCTCCTGCCTGAGCCTCCAAGAGCGCTTGGAAGAGAGGAGGGGCCAGGTCTATTATTCCCAGTGGGCAGATGGGAAGCTGAGGCTCAGGGAAGCAGGTGGAAAGCCAGGACCCAAACTGTAAAGCCAATTCTCTTTCCATTACACTGCTCCCCACAGTCCGGTATGGAAGAAAAACAAAGATAATTTTTGTTTCCATTTGTCGATAAGATGTGACTTGTCCCAAGTTGATGGCAATTTGTATGTTTATATCTCACATTCAAGAGCATATAATGAATACATAAACCAAACAACTATGTACCCCCCCCCCCCCCCACTGATCTGATGAGATGGAACAGTGCTGGTATCTTTATGCCTCTCCAACCGGTATGGCCTCACTGGACTTGTGACAGGTGCCTAGTTAGAGGGTTCCTAGGGCCAGCAGCACCCTTATACTATTGGGGTAAGCCTGGTGTCATCCAGCAGGTCTAATATCACAATGACCCAGAGAACTTATTAAAACTATAGACTCCCTTCCTTCACATCTGGTGAATTATGACCCAGGAATCAAGTGCCCTAGGTCTTTGCTACTGGCTTTAATTAGAAATGCAGAATCTGAGGCCTGCCCTAGACCTTTGCATCTTAGGATCCTTTGCAATTCTGTGATTTGTGTGTACAAGAAGGATTTGAGAACTGTTGTCCCAGAGGTTTCTGACACCTGTGGTTTTGGGTGCTCACTTGAAGGAACTCTGCTAATAGCACTCCTGGATAGAGACTATGAAGAAAATGGCCGCAAAAGGCCTTCATTCCTGACCCAGACACTGCTCTTTTCCCAGGAACTTAATCCACTAAGTCAGAGAAGGGACTTTTGTTTTATTTTCTTCTGATCGCAAAAGTTACGTGTGTTCATTGTGGAAAACGAAAGAAAAGCAGAAACAGAAAACATCCCACTATTCAGAGATAAAAATTGTTAACATATGTGTGTATTTTCTTCCAGATTTTTTCTATGCATATGTACATTTTTCCCCGAAATTGACAGCATGCTGAATTTACAGTTCCAAGTTCTATTTTTATTCAACAGTACATCAAAAGTATTTCCTTATATTTAAAGTTATTTGAAAAAATAATTATAACTATATGATATTCCACTACTTGATTATAGCTATAATTTAATTTGCTACTGTTGAATTTTTAAGTCCTTATCAGCTGTCTACTATTACAGTTAACACTACAGTGATCAACCCTGTTCACATCTCCCCAGGACAAGTATCTACAAATGGAATCTTTGGCTTCAAGGCCAGGGTGGAGCCCCTGCACAGCCCTTTCTCTGTTATCAGTATTTACCCTTTATCTTGCATTGCAACTTATTGTTTTTAAAAACTTTCCCAATTTGATAGGTGAAAATTAACATCTGTGTTTTAATGAGCATTTCTTTGATTATGTGAACTTGAACACTTTTTTGTGTTTCTTGGCCATTTGCATTTCTTCCCTGGATTTTCTGTTCATGTCCATAAGGCAAAGGCTTTTAAAATGGTTTTCATTTCACATGAAGATAAACGTTTCTGTACATATTCAAAACTTTGGTTTTGGTCAGACCTTTCCAGTTATTTCTTGTTCATAGTACTAGGCTAAAACTATACAGGAGGTGTGTGTCCTTGAGAGAAACAAATTTAATAGTAATAGTAATAACTGGTGTACTGAGCACCTACTATGTGCCTGCATTGTGCCAGGAGTTCTCACAAACCTTATTCGTTCCACCCCACAACTAATCTCCCCATTTTGCACACTGAAACACTGAGATTCAGAGAAGGCTTGCAAGTGGAGGGGGGCCCCCCAGGGTCCAGACAGTGAATAGAGGGGCAATCCTCAGCGATTTTCTCCAGGGCTCTACCTCTCTTCCCCTAGACGGGAAGCCCATCTCCACTGATGTCATCGTACTGGGCCGCACAAACCTACTGATCTCCAGCGCGCAGCCCAGGCACTCCGGCGTCTACGTCTGCCGAGCTAACAAGCCCCGCACGCGCGACTTCGCCACTGCCGCGGCTGAGCTCCGCGTGCTGGGTGAGGCGAGGCGAAGACTTGGGTGGAGGGATTTTTTTGCAGGAGACCGTATTGAGGAGAGTTAGCTGGGGCTGAGGGAAGAATGGGAAGAGGGAAGTGGGCACACGGATGTGTTAAAGGAACTGAGGAATGATCCTGGAGGATGAAAAAGAGCAGTGGGTCGGGGGAAGGGTGTTGAGCTCATGGGGAGGAGTCTTTCTTAAGTGTGGGGACTTGGAGGGGACAGACTAGATAATCGAAGTAGGGGACGTGGTGGAAAGAGATTGGAGGATGGACTGGGCAGAGCTGAGTCAGGGAGAGGAGAGGGGCGATTAGGGCCCCACTTGGGTGAGTGGATGGTGAGGAGGGCATGGTCTGGGTGGGACTTAGGTAACGGTGGGAAGGGTGGGACTGAGATTACAGGGGAAGATAGCGGAGTGGTCTGAGTGGTACTAAGAAAACGGGGGGGTGGGTTTGCTCACGGCAGGGATAACTGTGGAGAAGGGTAAATCTGATAGGTGTGGGAGACACTAGACGGTAGGGAAGAAGGAGGTGGTAAATGAGGGAGTGGGGTTAGAACTAGGAGAAGCTAGAGTATTTAAGAGAAGCGGAAGAGGCCTGGGGACAATTCGCGGAAAGGAAGAGAATGGTCAGCTTGGGGCGGGGGTAAATGCAGGAAAAGAGAGAGTACGACACTGCACTAGAGTATTTTGGGGAAGGGGTGCGTCAGGGAGAGGTTCGAGTGATTGGAAAGGATGTGGGAGTCGGTCAGTGTATTTAGGGGAAGGGCAGAACCCCTAGCGGCCGGAGCACGCGCTCAGCATCCCCCTCCCGCCCGCAGCGGCCCCGGCCATCTCGCAGGCGCCCGAGGCTCTGTCGCGGACGCGGGCCAGCACGGCTCGCTTCGTGTGCCGCGCGTCCGGGGAGCCACGGCCCGCGCTGCACTGGCTGCACGATGGGGCGCCGCTGCGGCCCAACGGGCGCGTCAAGGTGCAGGGCGGCGGCGGCAGCCTGGTCATCACTCAGATCGGCCTGCAGGACGCCGGCTACTACCAGTGCGTGGCTGAAAACGGCGCTGGCACGGCATGCGCCGCCGCGCCGCTGGCAGTAGTAGTGCGCGAAGGGCTGCCCAGCGCCCCCACGCGGGTCACCGCCACGCCGCTGAGCAGCTCCGTGGTGCTGGTGGCCTGGGAGCGCCCCGAGCTGCACAGCGAGCAGATCATCGGCTTCTCCCTCCACTACCAGAAGGCTCGGGGTATGTCTGCTGGAAGGGGGAGCCGAGACGCCCCAGCCAAGGCCCACATGGGGACGTACTGAGGGCGGGGACAAGTTGAATGCCTGACTGGTTGCCTGTCCTGTACCTCTGGGGGGTTAGGGTGGGATAGAGTGGGAACCCACAGGAGAGACCCGCATAGATATGGGGTAGGCCTGGTGTTAGAAGGGTTAATGGTGTGGCACATTCCCCCTCAGTCACAATACGTGAGAGAGGAGAGAGGGGATGCTTGTCCCAGGGAAAATGCTTTGGCATTCCTGGAGCCAGCTTATTAAATGCAGCAGGAATCACTTCAATTAGATGCCAGAAGGAACTTCCTAACCAGTGGAGGAATTAATACAGTGGGATTAGAAGCCAGGGAATTTATACCGTCCAGCTCATATTATCTGGAATGATTTAGCTATAAAAATGACTATTACAGAGATTGGGACAATATGAAGAACGCTTAGATAATCTCCAGCTGTCGGGCCTCTCGGGGTGGTCTCACAGCTGTTCCTTTGTCCTCTGTGTCACCACCTCAGGCATGGACAATGTGGAATACCAGTTTGCAGTGAACAATGACACCACAGAGCTACAGGTTCGGGACCTGGAACCCGACACCGATTATGAGTTCTACGTGGTGGCCTACTCCCAGCTGGGGGCCAGCCGTACCTCCACCCCAGCGCTGGTCCACACACTGGATGATGGTAGGGCCTCTGAAACCGCAGTGGGCACCTTGGGACCCTGAGAGTTCCCTGGGGATGATAGCTTGGCATCTCTTTACTAGTGTATACCAAGTCGCTTTTACCTGCCTCATGTCATCTTTAGTGTTCTGAAAGGGGGTGGGCAAAGGTTCTTTTCCCCCAATTTACAGTTGGAGAAACTGAGGCCCAAAAAATAAAGTGACTTGCCCAGGGTCAGTAATACAGCTGGGACTTGAGATCTCAGCTGATGATTCCCATATCATGTGGCCCTTCTCCGTGACCTCCAGATACCATCCATTCAGGCAGAGATCAGAGACAACCCACTGGATGTGGAAGCTTGTGCCCCAAACCTTTTTCAGGGTGGGAAAGATGTCCCCTCCTCTCCAGCTTGGGGCTCCCCTTAGAGGCTCCCTTTCCTCCCTCAGATCCTGGTCCTGGGCCTACTTCTCTGACTTGCTGTGTGACCTGGGGAAGTCTCTGACTGCTCCTGGGCCTCACCTTCCACGTCGGTGGAGCAGAGCTCATGCTGATGTTCTTCTGTCTCAGTCCCCAGTGCAGCACCTCAGCTCTCCCTGTCCAGCCCCAACCCCTCGGACATCAGGGTGGCGTGGCTGCCCCTGCCTCCCAGCCTGAGCAATGGGCAGGTGGTGAAGTACAAGATAGAGTATGGTTTGGGAAAGGAAGGTGAGTGAGGGCAGGATGCGGGCTCCATCGGGCTGGGAATTGTGGATGTGAAGGGTGATCAGAGCTGTTGAGGACCTGAGCAAAATGGGGGAAGTCCAAGGAAATTAGGCAGTGCAGGGGAGTAAGAAAGGTGAACCTGGAAAGGAGGAGTGTGGGCTAGGGGTCAGGGCAGCAGGAGTAAAAAGAGGGCTAGCTCAAGGCGGGAGGAGGCCTGGATTCTGACCCCACCCCCTTTATAGCTACAATGTGTCATCCTGCTGAGTCCCTGTCTGTTTTCTTATCTGTGAATTGAGGCAGGTGGCCTAGGTGATCCCTGGGGATCCAGCGTAAAGAGCAGATGAGGGATAGAAAGGTGGGGCAGTGTTTGTGGGATGGGAGAATGGAGCATTGGGGAGGGTGTATTAGGGCAAATATCAGTAATCTAGGGGAGGAGTATAAAAGAGATAAAGAATTAGGAGAAGGCAAGTGGCTGGGGGACCAGGGTGAGGGTGGAAAGGGAGGAAAGGGTGAAGCAGGGGGCTTTGGGGTAGTTACTAGGGCTTTGGAAGGCAGGCAGTGCTGGATGGCCCTTACAGCCAACCTCTGTGCCTGTGCTATACTGTGTGTGTGACGGGGGTGGGAGGAGATATCATCGACAGCTTATTGGGAAGTGGGAACACCATGCCATGATTGTTTTCACTCTGAGTGAGGCTGATAGCTGCATCAGCTAGGGTGGGAAGCCCAGGAGTCAGCCCTGGAGCCATGGAGTCCACCCAGGCACTGAGGAGCCAGTGCTGAGAGGGCCTCAGGCTCCCATGAGTACTGAGGAACCAGGAACTGAGGTGAAAGGGTCAGTGTAGGGATGTTTGGGTGTTGTGGTCCTCAGGTGGCCTCCCACCAGCGTCTTTTCTGTCCCAGCAGATCAGATATTCTCCACCGAGGTGTCAGGGAATGAGACACAGCTTACACTGAACTCACTTCTGCCCAACAAGGTGTATCGAGTACGGATTTTGGCTGGCACAGGGGCCGGCTACGGAGCACCCTCCCAGTGGATGCAGCACAGGACGCCCAGTATACACAATCAGAGTCACGGTACGGGCTCAGAGGGGACAGGACCAAGCGACATGCATGACTTTGCTTGTGTATGTGCCCTCGGAACCCAGACCCAACCACACACTCCATCAGAGACTTCCCATGCCCACCCCTGCTCGATGGCTTAGGGAGGATGTGTGTAGAGAGGAAGGGCTGGCCTTTGCAGACACATCTGAGTTCAAGTGTCCCATCGTCTGCTTTGTGACCTCCGACAGATCATTCACAACTCTATGGTTTCATTTACTACCAAGGGAGGTGGGAGGATTGAAAATGTGTTGTAAACAAAGCATTTAGTACACAATAAGAACTTGTTAAATAGCAGCTGCTTCCATGACTGTGATTGTTTTGTTGAGAGGCCCAATAGTAGAGTGATTAAATGAAGACAAAACCTGGCACACATACTATCTGTGTGACCTTGGGCAAGTTACTCAGTTTTCTTACCTGTAAAATTGGGATAATGGTATTTACATTATTTGTAGGGTTGTGAGAATAAAGTTAAAATGCACATACAAAGTACTTAGAACAGTGTCTAACACATGATAAGCCCCCACTCTTAAGCTTCCAGTAGGGTTCCCACTCCAAAGGCTCCATCCCTCCTTCCTGGCCTCCTCAACCCTTGCAACCTCCTGTATCCGTGCCTGCAAGTATCCATGCATTCATTTCTTCAGAAGAGTTATAGAGCCTACTCTGTGCTGAGTACCGTCAGCCCTGCCCCAGAGGTACTCCTTGACAATAACCTCTGTGCAAAGGCTTAGCACTCCATCCTCAACACTCTGGGCTTGTGGAATAGTGAGTTTTCCTCTAGACCAGCCGTGGCCTAGCACTTAGGGTGGTAGCTAAGTGGTGATGCAGAGGGAGAAGTCTGGCAAGGCTCTCACTCAATGCTGTCTTCCTGCTTTTTGCTTCCTCCTGCCCCTTCCCCCTTTCCCATTCTTGGCTTCCTTCTTCTTATTTTCCATTCTCTTCTTCTTTCCTGCCGTCTTGCTCCTCTGTCCCCAGTCCCTTTTGCCCCTGCAGAGTTGAAGGTACGGGCAAGGATGGAGTCCCTGGTCGTGTCGTGGCAGCCGCCCCCTCACCCAGCCCAGATCTCTGGCTACAAACTGTACTGGCGGGAGGTGGGGGCCGAGGAGGAGGCCAATGGTGAGAGCCCCCCAGGGGGCCGTGGAGACCAGGCTTGGGATGTGGGGCCTGTCCGGCTCAAGAAGAAAGTGAAGCAGTATGAGCTGACCCAGTTAGGTGAGGAGAGCTGGGGGGAGGGAGCAAGACGAATGTAGCTTCATTAGGGGACTGGACAAGCTGGGTGCAAACGTTGGAGATGGAATCCTCTTTGGAGACAAGGGAGTGACCCCACAGGTTCTTCTAGCTAGCGAGTGATTCCCTTAACCTTCCCCAGTCCCTGGCCGGCTGTATGAGGTGAAGGTCGTGGCATTCAACAAATATGAGGACGGCTATGCAGCAGTGTGGAAGGGCAAGACGGAGAAGGCTCCCACACCAGGTGAGGGGGGCTCATTAAGGGGTTCGTGTGCAGTTCCTTTGTCTTTCCTCTGGGCTAGCCCTGGTTGTCAGGCCATCTAGTAGCCTCAGCCACCCCTAAAACCATACTCCAATGCTCAGGGGTCGTCTTCTAGCTCTAGACAGCCTCTGTCATGGAAAGAAGCTCCAGTTTGTGTACTGTCTTGTAGGCCTGCTACCATATTCTCATTACCCATGAGCAGTGGATAATTTAGAAGATTAGGGCAGAGAGAAACCTGATGGTTGATCAATTGGCTCCTGACCCCAAGTTTGTCTTTTAGACAATTTTAAAAACACGTCTACCTACATTACACTATTTATCACATTGTCCCTCCACTCTAGGCAGAGGTTATCCCTACATGGCCCACCAGAAAGCTGAGGCTCTGAGAGGTAAAGGGACTTGTCCAAGGTCTCACAGAGTCTAGACGAACTGAGACCACTGACTTCCAACTAAAAGACTTTCTACTGCAGTGCACTGCCCGTGGCCCTCTACTGGACACTTCCGTTGCCCATCATGATACTGCCTCACCCCTAACTTCCCAGGCTGATTTCCCACCATGTGGGTTAGTGAAAGGAGCACTCAACCGGGGCCAGGAAACCTGGGTTCTAATTCCAGTTTGTTCACTCAGCAAATCTTTTACTGTCTACTATGTATCATCTTTGTTCTGGGAATTTAGTGATGAACAACACAAATAAGTAATGGAACTGCTGTCATGGAGTTTATTTTATTTTATGTATCATCCTATAATACTATATCATCCTATAATACTAAATATATCTTAGTTTAGGCTGCTGTAACAAAAATACCATAGTCTTAAACAACCAATATTTGATTCTCACAGTTCTAGAGGCTGGGAAGTCCAAGATCAAGGCACTGGCAGAATCAGTGTCTGGTGAGAGCCTTCTTCCTGGTTCATAGACCATAGGCCATCCTCTTGCTGTGTCCTCACATGGCCGAAAGAGGGCCGGAGAGCTCTCTGGGTCTCTTCTATAAAGGTACAGTTGTGGACTGAAAAGTTTGTGTTCCTCCAAAATTTATATATTGAAACCATACCCTCCAATGTAACATATTAGAATTAGATGAGGTCATGAGGGTGGAGCCCTCACGCATGAGATTACTGCCCTTGTAAGAGTCTCTAGAGGGCTTGCTTTCTCTTTCTGTTCTCTGCCATGTGACCATACTATGAGAAGTTGGCGTTCTGCAACCTGGAAGAGGGCTCTCACCAGAACTTGACTGTGCTGGCACCCTGATCTTGGACTCTAACAGCTCCAGAACTGTGACAAATGTTTTCATTATTTATAAGCCACCCAGTCTATGGTACTTCATTATAGTAGCTCAGATGGGCAAAGACAGGCACTAATTCCATCCGTGAGCATTCCACCATATATTCAGGTTTCAACAGTATAAATTTGAGGTAGGGACACAAATATTCAATCCATAACAATATGACAGATACTGTTCTATACACTTTGCAAATATTAACTAACTTCATCCTCATAACAATGCTGCGAGGTATATGCTATTACAGCCCCACTGACAGAATAGGGAATAGAGGCATAGCTGGGTTAAGTAACTTCTCCAAGGTTACACAGCTAGTAAGTTCCAGAGCTGGAATTTGAACCAGGGCAGCCTGGCTCCAGAATCTGTGCTCTTAATTGCCTTTCTCTAGTATAGTCTGCTATATGTATAACCTTGGTAAAAATCACTTAAATTCTTGGGATCCTCAGTTTCCTCATCAGTGAAGTGAGAAACATACTACCCAACACACAGGAACAAAAGAGAGAGGGTAGGAGCAAATAACTGTAAACTGAGAACAGTAAAAATCATACATTTTTAGGATGAGTGTCCTTCCTTCCCCACACTCTACTTTTCACCTTCCAGACCTGCCCATCCAGAGGGGGCCACCTTTGCCCCCCGCCCACGTCCATGCGGAATCAAACAGCTCCACATCCATTTGGCTTCGGTGGAAAAAACCAGACTTTACCACAGTCAAGATTGTCAACTACACTGTGCGCTTTAGCCCCTGGGGGCTCACGAATGCTTCCCTGGTCACCTATTACACCAGGTAAGGATCAGGGCCTAGTGCTATAAAGGAAGGAAAGAAGGCAGCAGGTAGTAATGAGAACAGGGACCCTGGGGGATTCAGGAACTTCTCAGGGCTCACGTGTTACTCTGGGGGCACATTGAGGTCTGATGACCTGATGGTGGAAAAGGAGAGCCCATTCCATCCTATTCCCTTACAACAGAGCCTTGTACTGAACACTTGGGAGCATGATGCAGACAGACCTGTTTCCTCTACCCCAGAGAGCTGGCTCCCAATATGATGGGGAAAAGACTGCCCAGCCGCTCTCTTGAGAGAGCCTCCAGTCAGAAGGAGAGACAGTGCTCACAGGAGCTGCTCATTTGGCAGAGGAAACATCGCATGAAAAGCAATAGATGTATACAATTGCAGCTAAAGTAAAATTACATCAATGAAAAGACGTATCAGAGATGGTTCCTTTGGTGAAGATCGACTCGGATTAATCCAGGAAGGTTTCCTGGAGAAGGGGGCCTGCTTTGGAGACTGGACATGGAGCATGATCCCCTCGGAGCAGCATACATCCAGACCTCTCTGTAGGTTCTCTGGCTGCTGTTAGTGGCCCCCATGCCAGGGAGCAGATACTCTTCCCAGGGCAGGGCCTGGGGCTGCGGCTAGGGGCAGGGGAGTAGATCTGGAGGAGCTGCCCTGCTAAGATGGTGTGCCTGAGAGTACTAGTCCTGTTTCTTGCCTCTGCAGCTCAGGAGAAGACATCCTCATTGGCGGGCTGAAGCCATTCACCAAATACGAGTTTGCGGTCCAGTCCCACGGCGTGGACGTGGATGGGCCTTTTGGTTCCGTGGTGGAGCGCTCCACCCTGCCTGACCGTAAGTGTCCTCTCAGCCCTCTTGCCTCCAATCCATCTTTTACCCGACTCCTTCTTGCCCCAGAAGCCCTCTTCTGAAATGTCCCTCAAGACCCCTTAAGTATCTGTTGTTTGCTGTGCATTTACATAGGCCAGTGTTGGTTACCCATAAAAATAATAATATAGGATTTAGAGGTGTGGCTTCTTTAAAGAGGCTATGGCAAGACCTCACTGAGGGGTGAAGAGGGGCAAGGTGAGGGAGACAGGTCACCTATATTCTGCGTTTGGGTCCCCCATCCTGCTCTTTACACACAGGGAGACTCGAGCAGGTCCCTTCCCCATCCAGGGCCACTGTCCTCATCCATAAAAAGAGAGGACGGGACCATTCACTCTGCAAGTCTGTGAGTCTGGAACTCTTTGGAAACGGCAGTTCAAGACAAGTGGACTTCTGTCTCACAGCAGAGGCTTTTCAGTTCCACCAGCCTTAAGACTGCTCACCTTCCCATCGACTGGAGACCTTTGTCCTGAAATAGGAAAATGTGTGTGGAGTGGGGTGGGGAGGCCCTCCCTTCTCAGGAATTTGCTTTTTTAAAAACTGCTTTCAAATTGTTTCTCACCCTGCTATGACCTGTTTTTATGGTCTTAAACTGCACGTGGAGTTTAGGGAGACCTGATGTTTTCTCAAAGGAGACTTGATGACATTGGGTCCCCAGCACAACTGACCGTGCTGCAGAGGGGAGAGCTCTTTTTGCAGATGTGGAAACTGGAGCTTGAGAAGGGGGATCCTTCAGCCCGTGATCCTGTGGCTCTGTTACACCTTAGAGTCCTGGGTCGCCATTTCACCTCTGCTAAGCCTTGAATACCTGAACCCCCAAGTCTCTGTCCCTTCCCGGCTCACCAGTCACCTTGTGCCCCCCCCCCCTTTCAGCCTTCCTCATTCACCCCCACCTTTCAGGATCAGCTTCTCTAAATACAAGACCAAAGTTGGCCAAGGTGGTGCCTCTTACATAGGGGTGCTCATGACCCTATAGGGCCTTTGCCAGGGGCTGCACAAGGCATCAACCAATTGTACTTAAAGATTTGGGGTGGCAAGAGGAGTTAGGAATTTTTAATGATAAATAATTTTAAATACTATTTTTATGTTAAACTTTACCATGAAATAGATGGCAAAATTAGCTTTAAATTTTAAAATAAAATATAAACCTTCCAAAAATTTTTGAGCCCTGCCCCCAGGTTCTTAGAATACCAGACAGTCTCCTCAACCCTTGGAGGTATCTGGGTATGGAAGTTTAGGGAGCTCTGCTCCAAAGAGTAGGAAAGAGTTTCAGGGAGGGGAGCAGTCCCCCTCCCCAATCATTTTCGAGAAATCCTCCAGTTAAAGACCAGATCTTATTCTGCTTTGTGGTTTGTGGTTTGTTCCATTGAAGGAGGAGGAAGAGAGGCCATATACCCCTGTTCTGTCTCACAGCTGACCCCAGAGCTGGGGCTCTCAGTGACCCTGCCTCTCCCCATCTCCTCCCCTGCACCCCAGGGCCCTCGACACCCCCATCTGACCTGCGCCTGAGCTCCCTGTCACCGTCCACTGTTCTGCTGCACTGGTGCCCCCCCACGGAGCCCAATGGGGAGATCGTGGAGTATCTGATCCTATATAGCAACAACCACACCCAGCCCGAGCATCAGTGGACCTTGCTCACCACGGAGGGTGAGGGCTCCCGCCCCAGGGCATTGGAGCAAGAGCTTCCCCATTCTCTCCCCACTTCCCAAACTCTCTAGTGGTTGGGTTAGTAGTGAGAGAGCAGCTGAGGTTTGTTCCAGGGATTTCTAGGAGGAACAGGCAGAGGCTGTTTCCTGAGTGGGAGTAGGCTACTTTCCCAGTCCTGCTTTCCAGCCTATCCCTGCATCCCACCCCGCTCAACCCACTAGCCTTGCTTTCCCTGCTTCCCCCACATCCCAGGAAATATCTTCAGTGCTGAGGTACGTGGCCTGGAGAGCGACACTAGGTACTTCTTCAAGATGGGGGCACGCACAGAGGTGGGGCCTGGGCCCTTCTCTGGCCTGCAGGATGTGATCACTCTCCAGGAGAATCTCTCAGGTGAGAGGGCAGGAAGGGAGGAGTGGGATCCATTCTGGAGCATCCGAGGTTTCCAGAGGCCCCTGGAGTTGACTTATATAACCTGAAAGCCATCTCTTCCAAGGCCCTGCCACCTGGCATGACTGCACTTTCATTGTTTTGGACAACCGCCCTCCTAGTTTGTTGTAGAGAGAAACATTTTGAAGGGGAAATGGGCGTGGTTCAGTGGTGATTCAGTTGAGAGATTAGATTTTTGGGAGACTGGCTTGGTGTTTTTGGGAGATAACTTTGATTGGAGATTGGCTTGGAGAGGTGATGAACTTTATGGGGTGGAGGTGGGCAGAAGGACTGGCTATGTAATTGGCAGGGCCTGGTGTGAAGTGCAAATGAGGGGCTCCTCATTAAAAAAAATTAGAAAGTGACAGCAGAACATTAAATCAAGCACAGAGGCCTTCTAAGCATGGGCCCTGCATGACTGTACTATTGCACACCCATGAAACCAGCCCTGGTTGGCAGGTTGATAGGGAGGGACCATGACTTCTGGATGTCTAGTGGGGAGCACAGTTGGAGAGAGAGGTAGTCGTGGTCTCTGTGAGGCTGTGGGGTCCTCCTGTCCTTGCATCAGAAGATTTTGAGTATCCAAAGAGTGAGACTCCAGCCAGTGGGCCCCTGAGGAAACCCCAAGAAGTCCTGATCTATGAACCCTGGGCCTCCTCCTGTCATTGACCTGTTCTTTCCCCTCTGTCTTCCCCACCAGACTCCTTGGATGTGCACTCAGTCACAGGCATCATTGTGGGTGTCTGCCTGGGCCTCCTCTGCCTCCTGGCCTGCATGTGTGCTGGCCTGCGCCGTGGCCCCCACAGGTGGGTGAAGGAGCCAGTCTGACCTCAGAGAGGAGAGATTTCCAGAGGACTACAGAGAGGAGAGAGCAGAGAAAGTAGCCATGACTTGCCCTAGGCACCCCCAGGACTCTGGGATGAAGGGACTGGGGGTTTTATACTCATGAGAGTAGGGGTTGGGTTTAAGGGAGCCCCCAGCTCCCTTAAACAAGGGCGTGCATAGGCAGAACTACCTGTCTCCCATTTCCTCTGTAGCTGCCAGCATCTTGGAGAGAAGAAACCCTAAATCTCCAGATGTCTGGAGCCAAGGGAAGAAGCGTCCTATTTGCAGTGTCACAGCTGCTTTTAACAGTTTCTTACTCATTGTACAGACTGCAAACCAAGTCCCAGAGATGGGCAGGGACATAGGCTAGAATAGGTCTCAATCCCAACCCCATCCCTTACTCTCTGATCCCTGTGCCTATCTTTCCTTCCAGGGAATCCCTCCCAGGCCTGTCCTCCACTGCCACTGCTGGGAACCCTGCGCTGTACTCCCGAGCCCGCCTTGGACCCCCCAGCCCTGCAGCGACCCATGAACTGGAGTCCCTTGTGCACCCCCGTCCCCAGGACTGGTCCCCACCACCTTCAGACATCGAGGATAGGGCTGAAGTGCACAGCCTTATGGGTGGCGGCGTTTCAGACTGCCGAGGTCACTCCAAGAGAAAGGTGAGCCTGGAGCTTCGATAGGTTAGTCCCACACTGCAGCTCACTCCTAAATAGGACACAAGGGGGCGTAAGAGCACAATGGATGATCCTGTGAGAAAATTCCCTTTCCTTTTCTCTGGTCCAGCTGCAAAAGAAAAGGCACTGTCTCTTCATCCTCCATGAAAGGGGTTGGCAGGGCTGGGAAGCAGATGGGCCCCCATCCTTGGCAGAATAGGTCAGCCTGGATCTCACAGAAGGAGAGGAGGGCCCCTGATGGGCTTTTTGCAAGTGACTCATGGTGGCCAGAACGCCCAGATCCCTCCTCTTCCTGGAAACTGGGGAGGTGCATAAGATTCAGCCCTTCCCAATAAAGGGAAAAGAGGCTGGTTAGGTTGGCAGTAACTAAGTGGGACTGGGGCCCAGATAAGGTGGGCCACGTAGGGAAGATCCCCTTCATGCTCACAATAGTGGCTCATCCCACCCTTCTCTGATCAGCCTGCTCAACGCCTTGAGTCCTTCCTCACCCTTTCCCTGCCTCTCTGCTGAAGGAGACCCTGCCTGGCTTGGAAACCTGTGGACTTTGCCAAGGCAATGATATTAGGCTTTTCTGCAGGAAGACTTCTTTATCTTCAGTTCACCACTAGACTCTCAGTCCATTCTGCACTCCTCCCCACACCCTTGGGGAGGGAGAAGGCAAGGGGGCCAGAGTCTGTGGATGGGGGTCTCCATCCACTTCCCTCTCCCAGCCAGCCCTTCAGTGCTCCCACTTCTTGCTTCTCTCCCCTGTGCAGATCTCATGGGCTCAGCCAGGTGGGCCCAGCTGGTCAGGTTCCTGGGCAGGCTGTGAGCTGCCCCAGGCAGGCCCCATGCCTTCACTGACCCGGGCTCTGCTGCCCCCTGCTGGAACTGGGCAGACGCTGTTGCTGCAGGCTCTGGTGTATGATGCCATAAAGGTCAGTGTCCTGGGAGGAAGGGGTAAGAAAGGAGAGAAGGGTCCTCATGTTTATGAAGAGCAATAGTGAGTTCTATGGAAACCCCTGATGGTCACTTCCCTGGGTACAGCCAGGAGTCTAGCCAGGAGACCCCTGGAGCCTCTGAAGGTGAGTGGGTAGAAGGCCAGCTACTCTGTAGGAATCTGTGTTTCACCTGGGTTGGGGACAGTCCCTCCACTACCTGGACCTAAGTGAGCCACAACAGAGTTACCATTGGTCTGAGGGTGGCCTGGCCTGAGTGCCCTCAGCCCCTCCTCCTATTCACTGAGGCCCTGCTGAATCCGGTAGTCCTAGAAATCCTGGGCAAGGGCAAATGGTAGTATTTCATTTTTTTTCTGAATTCCCATGGGTCTCATCACCTCTTGAAGGATAATCGGCATGCTTCTTTTACCGACTTCCATGTGACATATACTCTGGGGCGCTGGGGTGGGGCAGGTGTCAGTCTCTAGACCCCACGTATGTTGGTCATTCTTCTGATGATCACTCTCAATGTTGATCACCCTGTCTTTGTGTTCTCTGCTCTGACCAGGGCAATGGGAGGAAGAAGGCACCTCCAGCCTGCAGGAACCAGGTGGAGGCTGAAGTCATTGTCCACTCTGACTTTAGTGCCTCCAGAGGGAATCCTGACCTCCACCTCCAAGATCTGGAACCTGAGGATCCCCTGGGTTTGGAGGCTCCTGACCTCACTTCGGGTGTTGTGGATCTAGGGCAAGGGGTAGACTTGCTGGATAGGAAGCTGGGAGGATGCGAGCAGGCAGCCACTGGGCCAGACAGACTTACTTGCCTGCCAGAGGCAACTTCTTGTCCCTACCCGGACCTCCAGCCAAATGAGGCTCTGGATGAGGCCCCTGGGAACAGCTGCCAGTCAAAGGCCCCCTGTTCTCTAGGAACCAGCCCAGGCTTGTCCAGAGCCCCAGTGTCCTCCTCTGCTTAGCTCCCTTAGAGAGACAGTTGGGGGCAGGCTGATACGGATCATGGGATATGACATGTGTGGTCATGCATGTACACATGTGTACCTTCAGATACTGAGTATCATCAAGCCATTTGGAGCTTCCTAGGGTGATTTGGCTAGAGAAAGAGAGGAAGAAATGGATTATTCACTCCCCCCATACTCTGTGACACATGTGATATATGAGAGACATGTGAAGCATGGCTATGCTATGTGTGATGTACACATATGTGAAGCACATGTGTGTGTGCTGGTTGACGGGCTGGGAAACCTTGGTCCAGGCAGTTGTCAGTACAGCCTAACTGATCCTCCAGATCAGTATAGTGCCCCAGAGTGGTCAGTCCCCCGCCCTGTGGGGCCCCCAACCTCCATCACCCAGCATTTATTACACACTCTGAGAGTGTCTCCGATGCCCTGTCTGACAAAGACAGCCCCAGCCCAGTTTCCTGTCTGGCTGGGCTGAGTGCAGGTAGGCTCTGAATGCCTAACATTTTAGTTGCATCTCCTCCCTCCACCCATCTCCCCTGTCCCAGGTCCCAAATTGAGACGGTGACTCTGGTTCCCCTCAGAGCAACTCTGCATTCACTTTTGAAATTTAGGAAGTGCCTGGTTTTGAACATGTGCTTTCTCTGGCTCTCCCCTCCTTTCTTCCCCTTCACTATAGTGGCCTCTCTCCCAGTCAACTTGCTCTCCTAATTCTAGTGCCCTTCACTTCCTCCCTGATACTCTCTTCTGTTTCTGTGTCTCCTCTGTCTGTCCACCTGTCCTGTCTCTCATGCCTCTCCCAGACTGTGTCATGTGGTTCTCTCACCTTCCTTCCCTAACAACATGACTACCTCATATCTGCTTCAAGGCCATAGCGTGACTCCTATGTCCGCCGTCCACTTCGCCCATTACCCTCCTGCTCCCTCTTCTCTCTGCGCCTCCACATGTCCCCTCCCCAGGCAGACTGCCCACCCCAGTACAAGTTTGGAGAAGACTTTCCTGCTTCCCTGGTATCTTTTTCCCTAGGATTGAGATGGGAGAACTCTCCTTGGAGGTGATGAGTCCCAGTCACACAAGGAGACTTTTGAGATGGGGAAAGGGGTACATGACCCAAAGGCTCAGGATATAATTTCTCCCTCCTTTCTATGCAGGGAGGCAGGTTGGCTGGATGGAGAGGCTTGAGACCTTCCTTCCCAGCTAAAGGTAAAGGGGGAAGGGGAGTGGGAATTAGGGGCACTTAGCCCTGTAGCTTCCCCCTCTATACACCTTGAACATGAGCTGATGGGGTGGGGGTGAGAGGAATCTCATCCTCTTAGGCACTGGAAAGGAGGTCTTTCTTTGCACAGGACAAGGGTGATTGGCTCATTTTGTTTCTTTTTCTTTAAATTCAATCCCGAAGTCATTATCTGTTGACCCATCACACAGGGACAAGCTTGACTTCTATTTCCTGTGTAGAGAAAACAATGTCACTTATTAGATTTTGCACTTCAGCCTCTCATAGGAGCATAGAATGTGGGGTCTTTTCTCCGTAAATGCATCTTTTTAACTGATTGGCACCTTAAGGGTTAACTCTGGCTTCTGGGCCAAATTAGAAATAACCAGTCTATCTTTCCTTTCCTTTCCTTTTTTTTTTTTTTTTTTTTTTTAATGGTGAAATGTCTCTCAGCGGAGTTGCAGCTTCCTCAGACCTTTTCAACATCGTGTTTATTACACTCGGGTGTCACTCACGTTTGACATCCGCACCTACATTTCTTCCCCCTCCCCCTCCTTCAACCAGCCTATGATAACACTAAAGATTATTAATGTTGGTTTTGTATCTCGTTAAGGACAGAATTGTCACTTGTACTATTTCTGTAGTATTCGGTGTTGCTGTGGCTGGCACCACTGTATATGTTTCATCATTGCTCTGAAGGTCAAAAGCCTCGTTTTTATTTTGCCAGTTTGATTTTTTTTCTAAAGGGGGGGGGGGAAACTACCCTGAATTAAATGGCTGTTTTAACAGTAGGCTCTTAGCATTACACCACATAGTCATTTTTCATGTTCTTGTTTAACAGGCACTGAGGTTCTGGTTTAAATTAAATAGCTGCAAATGAGACAATTTATAACCCATTAGGTTGGGTGGAAAATTGTTTCTCAAAAGCAAATAAGTAATAAATCTGGTATCTGCCTATAACTCACAGTTGATAAGAAAGTGGCCATTACTCACTAGTATTATATATAATTTGGGCTCTTGGTAATTTGGAAGTGTTAGGTTTGTGTCTTTGTAGCAGTATTTTTATTAGAAAAGAGTCTATCGGCCTTTTACAGGGTATTAATCCCTTTGTCACCTACCATCATTGCCTTACGTTTTTTGAGTCTCATTTTAAAATCTTCCTTTTTTTGATGCATGACATGTGTAATCAGTACCTGCTCATTTATTTGTCTGTATTTAGTTTATGCTATATTATTTAATTATTTTTCAGCATTTTTTTCTCCTTATAAATATGACACTTTTTAGTGTTAAGCCAAGGCATTGGTCATGTATCTGTCCTTTTAATGAATTAATAAACTATTTTCCAAAAATGTGGCATTCTCTTTTGGAACCAATGTCTAGAATTTCCTCAGCCTTTCTGCGCAGAGAATATATTTCTTCCCAGATGGGAAATGTTGCTTTTTGAGGCTAGAGAGCAAGTGGTCATGGGAAAGAACTGAATCATCTTCCTCCTTCAACAGGCACTTAGGAAAAGACTTAAACTTAGGAAAGATTAGTTCTTTGATGGCACTCTTTTAGGCTCTCTGCAGATTTATTTCCACCTGGATAACACATTTTTTTTGTTTTTTTTTTAAACTTTCTCGGGTGCAAGGGGGAGTGAATGAACAACTCCAGAGATTTGGGGTCTTCTGTATAATTCTGGTCTCCAAAATTGCTGATGGCTGAACATTCACACATCCATGCAAGCTTAGAGACCCATATGTGTACATTTACCGTCACACACAACTTTGTGTCCATTAACTCAAACATGGACATGCAGTCACACACAAAACTCCACACTCACGCTCCACACTTATCTCAGGATCACAGCTGGCAGCTGCTTTACTAAGATCTTTACAGGGCCTGGAATGTGCATGTTTTTCTGCTGGAGGGAACCAAGAGCCAGAGGCTGCCCTGCCCAGGACCACCCCCAAAGTGGCTGGTGGGCCAGACCTGAGGTAATTGACAGATCATACTGAGAGATATTGCACATTTTGCATGGCACAGAATAGTCATTATTTGCATATCACTCTCAGACCAAGGATTGTGATAAAGAAGAATTAAACACTTGTCAAAATGAATTTAAAATGACAGCAGCTCAAGACACCAATTTGACCTCTCAGAGTTCAGGACAAGCCAAGAAGGGGTTGTTAAGAATTCAAGCCCTGCAGGAGGGAGCTCTAGGATTTGGGGCTTAGGGAGCCCCCACCCCACCCCCCATTCCTTCTCTTTCCTATGGCCAATAGAGGCCCATCAGTTCTGCCCTTCCTTACAATGAAATCAGTTTGGGCCTTGGAGTGCTAGTGACTACTAACCCTGAATTTCTCCATTGCCTTCCACTGCTCACATGCCTCAAGTTCTGTCTCTCAGGCTCATCTTTCAATTGCTACTACAGACTAAGGAGTCCTTGGGCTGCACAAACCCCATCATTAGTAAATTTGTTTCTGGAGGCCTGTACTTTACTCATCTACACTAAGGTTAGTTTTATATATGGGTAACATTCCTGGTCCTCAAATTCCAGAGTTGGTATCAAAAGAGAGACTTGTTTATTCCCCTGCCATTCCAGTCCAACATCAGAGGAGCAAATAGCGAAGAGCATCAGGGAGGCAAAGACTACTCCCTTTAAATCTTCTGCTCCTAGAACATAGTAGATGCTCAATAATTTTGATGGGCTAGCCCATCATGCTGGACTCAACAGAAGATCATTTAATAGTGAGTGGTGAAAATTCAAGATCTCTTAGGGCTAGTATGGCTATGAATCCCCTAGGAGACATGCTCACCTTCTATGTCATTCTCATAGGGACCTGTGCTGTCTCCTTATGTGTTCTTTGACATGAAACATTGAGTCTTTTTTGGGTGTAGAAATGCTATGGGGAATTTTAACTCTCAATGTGCTTTTCCAGTTCCCAGGACCTGTGTGGTTTAATGGTCTCTAGGAGTGAGTAGGAGAGATACGATTATCTTTATTTTTCAGGTGAGCTCAGAGGGTGACTGCCTGGATTGGTTGGGCTAGACAGCTCGCAGACCTGGGGTCAGAATCCAGGTTACGTTCGCGTTCTTATTGTCCTGTTGGGTCTGCTCTCCCGCCCTGGAGGAAGCTACCTTCCCAACCTCTCCTACCTCCCCCGTTCACCCAAGCGCCGGAACGCTTCAGTCTAGAGAGGCCAGTCTTGCTAAACGTCCTAGTCTTTGGGTGGAAGGACCGAAATCTCATGGAAAACCGAATCTTTGACAACTTTGTGCAGCTTTGGGGGAATTATCTCGAAAATATAGACTTGGACACGGTGGAACAAGGCGCAGAAGAAAGAGTGGGTCAAAGCAAATCCTGAAGCTTTGCGCGTTTCTCCGTAGCTCGGACCCACTCCACAGTCCTCTAGGTCTTCACTTCCCCAGCGCCCCCCCCCCCCCCCCGTCTGGGTATGGCCCGCTTGGAGGGGGTAAGGGGCTGCAGCCCGGGACGGCGCCGGCCACTCCTGCCATAGTTCAAAGCGCAGGGGGCGCGTCCGCCGCGCAGCCGGGAATGTCCGGCCGCTTAAAGCGCTCGCCGGCTCTTTTGTTCCCCAGACCGGGCCTCCGGGGAGAGGGGGCTGGGGGAGGGGACCGGAGGGGAGGGAAGGGGGGTGGCAGGCGGCGGGCGGAGAGAGGAGGGCGGGGCGGGCGCTGGTGGTGCGAGTGCGGAGCGCGCACCCCGGGCGAGGCTGACAGATCGCCCCGGTAGGTGCAAGATGGCGCAAGCGGCGCTCCCCCGGCGCCCCCGGCGCTCCTAGGCAGGCATGTGGCCCCAGCCCCCCGCCGCCCGGGCTCGGCCCCGGCCGGTGTCCCGGCCCCGGCCCCGGCGCCGGCCCCGCGGGACGCTGTGAGCCGCGAGAGGCCCCGGAGCCGCGCGTCGCCGAGCCGCGCTGACCGTGAGCCCCATGGCTGCTCCGCGCGCCGCGCCCCCGCGCCGCCAGCCCGCGCCGCGCTGGCCCCGGCTCCTGCTGCCGCTGCTGCTGCCGCTGCTGCTGCCCGCGCCGAGCGATGGTGAGCGAGGGCTCCAGCCCCGGGCGGCTTCGGACCGAGCCCCGGGAAGGGCGAGAAGGGAGTAAGCCAGCGCGGGGGACGGACGTGGGGAGAGCCGCTTGGACCTGCGTGGGGACCCCGGGCTGGAGCGACTTGCGCGAGAAGGGAAGCCGAGCGGGACGGGGCGGAGCCCAGGGAGAGGGCACCAGGCCGGGCTGCTAGGGGCGGCAGCGGGATGCTGAGAATGGAGCCCTCCGGCAGAGACTGGGCTCTGTATGAAGCGGCTCCCGGACTCGGCGCAGGACCCCGAGCTCCGACTGAGGGGCAAGGAGCGTGCGGCAGAGCGGGAGCTAGGCGGGCGGGCCGGAGTTCGGGAGAGGGGGAAACGAGCCAGGGGGTACCGCAGGGCTCTGTCCCGTCCGAGGGAGTGAGCTGGGTTGCGCGGAGCCGGGAGGCGGGCACAGAGTAGCCCGCGGCTTCGGAAGCAGGAGACAGCACATGAGGGGTAGGGTGGGGGTACAGAGGCCGAGACCGAGCGGGCTGCGCTGGGCTGAGCGGGCACGTCCTGGACTTGGCGGTAGGACCGGGACGCGGAGCGCGCGACGAGAACCGAGGGAAAGAGGGAGGAAGATTCCCAGTGGCTGCGCGTGGGGAGGAGAACCGAGAGACGCCCGACGAATTGAGGAAGGGAAAGGGAAGCGGACCGAGTGAGCTAATGAGCGAGCGGTGGGGTTGCCCACGTGCCCGCCCTTTCCTGGAGTGTGCACACGCAGCGTCCCTGTCCCCAGGCTCCGGGGTCTACCAGCTTTGCTGCCCACAGCTCCGTCACACCATCCTTTTCTCTCAGTGGCTGTAATGGGGCCAGTCCCAAGGGAGAGGAGTGCAAATCTAGTCTCTTCTTTTCTCACCCCGAGTTCTTAGCAGACACTCATCTGGGCTATGTTCTCCTTCCTCTCAGCTCCGAGAAGCAGGCTATCGAGTCTGCATCTAGGAGAAACTTTAATACCTCAGTTGCTATACTGGGGTTGTTATTGGGGGCTGAAGAGGCTGAAACACAGGTCATGGGAAAGATAGGTGTAGGGGTATAAAGGGATGTGATCCTCAAATGTCTTAAAATATCCCTGAAGGTGGGGGGACCTCCCATAATCTCAGTCCTCCTCCCGCTTTCTCCCCACCCACTTCCCCATCTTCCCTAACCCCGGAGGGCGCTGGTCTGTTAGGAAGGGACACGCTCCAGGATCGCTAGTGCCCTGAGGAGTGGTCTGTGGCTGCCCTTTCAGCCCAGGTGGGTTCGTTCCCTCTGGGATGAAGTTGTAACTGGTCTGGTAAGTTGCTCTTTGGAGAAGTTCGCAATTTGGCATCATGCCTAGGATGGGAGCACTTGTCCTTCCCTTCAGTATTTTCCTGATTCCCCGATCACCCTCGTACTCCTTCTCTTCTTCCTACTCCTCTTCCAGTTCATCTGTCATCTGTGGAAGTGAAAAGAGTGTTGGGAGTAAAGGTTCTAGGAATTACCCTCTTCCTGAATTTTGGGAAATTTGAGCGGACGCAGGGTATCCTCATCTCTTCTTATGACAAAGGCAAAACAACTCAAACCCAGAGCACTCTAGAAAAGGAGCAGTGGAGCTGGGCCCACACACCTTGCTCCCTGCCAGGCATCCACCAGGCCTCAGATAGTTTTCCCAGCAAAGAGAAGCAATGATTTATTTCTATCTCACTTTGTATTTGTCTTTTAAGTTTTCATAGTGAATGTATGAGTCATGTTCAACAGCCCTATGACACAAGCCATGTTATTGTTCTGATTTAAACAGATGAGAAAGACAAGTTGAATATTTTACCTAAAGTCACATCCTGAAAGTCTATGAGGCCTCAGTGCTTAACCAGGGTGACTACAGAAGTGGCAGCAGTTGTGTTGAAATCATTCTTGCCTTTGCATCCCAGGTTTGCAGCTATTAACTGTTAGACCCTGGATAAGTTGCTTAATATCTCTGGGCTTCAGGGTTTTTTTTAAAGATGGAATGGTACAAATAATCACTCTCTCTGAGATGATCTGTTGATTAAGTAAAATACTGCATGAGATGATCCTTCATAATGCATAAAGTTCTACATATTAATAGAGACTTCTAATTAACATTATAGAAAGATGAGGATGGGATGCACAGATCCAGAGAACTTGAAACTCCTGTACATGGAGTTCTTTCTGTCTGCTCATTCTACAATAACCTCTTTTTCCTTTCTCGTCTCCCCTGCATGATGCAGGTCTTGGCCACTCTGCTGAACTGGCATTTGCTGTGGAACCAAGTGATGATGTTGCAGTCCTTGGGCAGTCTGTAGTGCTGGGCTGCACGGTGGAGGGGACCCCTCCGTTGCGAATCACCTGGAGGAAGAATGGAGTGGAGCTGTCAGAGACTACCCATTCCACAGTACTGGCCAATGGGTCCTTGATGATCCATCACTTCCAGCTGGATCGAGGAGGCAGCCTTTCAGACGAGGGTGACTATGAGTGTGTGGCTCAGAACCGCTTTGGGCTGGTGGTCAGTCGGAAGGCTCGCATCCAGGCTGCAAGTAAGTGGGCACCCTTTGCTTTTTTTTCCCCCAGATTGTGGGTCTAAAGAATGGGGAGCAGGTGGAGCAGTTCCATCTTATGCAGCTTTCTAGAGGACTAATTTCTCATCATGGGTCAGTTGAGAGGTGCGTAGCAGTAATTTGTGGTGATGGAATTATACCATATACTCATTTAACTGTTTGAAATATGATTTGACCAAGAATATAGCCCAACACTGTTGGGAGGGGAGGGAAAGAGACTGAATACTTTGTCCAACTCTGGGTGTCTTAGTTTCCACATACCTGTATATTGTGAGCATCTCAGTCCATTGAGTATGATTCTTGCATTTCAAGATAAACAGTTGTCATACTTTATAGGTGATTTAAGAGAATTTTGAAGAGAAATTTAGCTACGTGCAGTTGTTAATTATGTGCTGACTTTTAAACCTTTGGGGTAGAATAAAACTTCACTATACAGATAATGATATTCTGAAGCTTATCAGCAATTCGTTATACAAAAAATATGGTAGAATGATTTAAGCATTATCACAATGATGACATTAACATTATTCCCACTCACTTTCATGCTGATGTGCTTTTTAAAAAACTTCAGCTTTATCGAGGTCTGATTGACAATAAAATCATAAGATATTTAAAGTGTACATTATGGTGACTTGATATCTGATGTGCTTTTTTTCATGGGAAAGAAAAGGCCAGGCACCATGCTTCGGCTCTAGAATTGTGCTTTGCTCGAGCAGATGGACCACCAGTTGATGTGGTAATGAAAAGATGGCAATGTGTTTACTGCCCTGTCCAGCAAAACAGTCTTTTGTTGTTTAATCAGTGCACACTTGTAGGAGTGTGTTGCATAAACCAAAATTATCTATGTATCTTGGAGAGGTAGCAGGCTATGGGGATGGGGGGCCATGGTTGAGAACCACTGCTCTTAAGAAAGGGCAAAAGTTTTGGCAAGTGGAAATGTTCTCCATCTCATATCTCTATACTTCTTTTTAGAGAGGGTGTCCCTTAAAGAGGCTGCTTTAATTTTGCTAGGCAATAATTCTAGCTGATATTTATTAAGCACTTGCTGCATAAGGGGCACCCTATGTGCTTTACATTAATTATCTCATTTAGTCATCATAACAATCCAGGAAGATAGGCAGCTGTCATCCTCCTTTTACAGATGAGAAAACTGAGACTCAGAGGGACTCAAGGACATTCTGGTAAGCAGAGGAGCCAGGGCTGCATGCAGTCTAGGCAGTCTGAACCTTACACCCGCCCACTTAACTCCTATGGCACGCTGCCTCTTTCCTGTCTGATCGCTGACAAGTTTCTTCCTGGCTCTGAGGGCATTTGCACAGTTGCTCTGAACGGCTGGTGAGTGATGAATCGTTTTGAGGCAGGAGCCCTCTCTTTGAGTTTAAGATGCCCCTTTGTTCTAAAGAAAGCTGATGCAGGCCCCCATATGGAGCTCTCTGGGAGGCAGCCCTGGACCTTGAGACTGAATCACTTCTGGCTCAGCGACCCCTCATCCCCGGCCCTCCCGGCGGTGTAGGGGAAGGCTGGTGCAGCCTCTGAGCAGATGGCTGGGTGTGAGGAAGAGAAGCATGGATGGAGGGTAGGGACCCAAGGAAACTTGCGGATGGAAGAAATGAGACTCTCAGGAAGATGACCTCACCCTCTCCCTGGCCTGTGTCAATGCCGAGGGATAGAAAGCCCCTGAATCACTAGCCTAAAATGCTGGGAGATAAATCCCCAGGTGTTTCTATATAGTTAATTGTAAATGTGCTTTTCTATAAATGGTAATACTTTCAAGATGTTTGGTTTCCTGAAGCGCCTACCAGTATAAAAAATTGTGCTGTGGACTCTGACTGAGGGAAATAGCGGTTATTGAGGTTAGCATGATTACATTACGCCTTTAGGGTCCTAGAGACAGCCAGGTGGGGGGTTGCCCCAAACACTGGCAGTCTAATATGGCCTCTCTTTCCCCACAAGGCTGGTGGCCCCATGGGAGAACACTTGGATACCAAGCAACCAGGTGGCTGGATCCCCTTTTCTCACTTCAAACAGGCTGATGTCCCTAGAAACCCCCAAAGCTGCTTAACTGCCTAGGTTTCCTCCTTTGGTAATAACTCCCTGCCAGTGTGCCTGCAGGCACTACAGATGTTGTGTGACATGGGAGGGTGCCTTAATGAAAAGGTGCGAGGAGCCCTCCAGAACCCCCTGTTCCTCCTGCCTGTTCCATAGGGCTTGATGGGGAGGGGGCAGGTTAAGCACCCCTCACAGACACACAGTCCACCCAGAGGACTAACCAAGTGAAGCCGATGGGGTCCAGGTCTGTGTGGGTGGGTCTGCTGGGGCATCTGAGCTCTGGGCCAGAGGCCAACAGCTGGGAAGGCCGCCCCTCTATCGCAGTGGGCTCAGATGCTACCCTTGAAAGATGGCCTGACCAGGGTGAGCTAAACTACGTGGTGATTCATTGGAGGCTTCAGTTCCAAGTATCTCCCTTTCAGGATGGAATGGCTCAGGGTCCTAAGAGTACTCATGCTTCCAGCATGTCTGGTTTCTCTGCCATTTTATTCTGTATGCGTATCATTTAGGGGCTGAAAATTGGGACACTTGTTAAGGAGGAGACCCTGGACAGGTTAACCTCTCTGTGGCTGTTTCCTCACCTGTGAAATGTACATACTACTTTGTGGAATGGTTGCGCGGATGAGTATACCTCACATTTTGCCTAGTACATAGTGGGAGCCAGTACTTTAATCTTCATTTAAAGGTAGTTTCACTGACATGGCCAACAAAAGGAAACTGCCTGAATCTACTGCCAACCCCCAGCTTTCTCCCTCACTGGGCTTCAGTTAGGGAGCACTCCAGGGACATCTATCAGGGAGTGGAATTATTGGAGCCAGAATGACACTTGTTCTATTTTAACCCCTTCCTGAGAGGGCCTGGGGATTCTTCCAAGCTTCTGGGTATCAGCTGAAGCTGGCTGACTTATGAGACCCTCTGCCATCCCTCTGTAGGGCTCCAGGGAGTGCACTTAGGTCACCTGACCCAGGGGAACATGTGCGTTGACTCATCCTTTTGGGGTCTGTGTGCCTGGATGAGTCCAAAGGGGGATGGGCTAGCTATAGGAGTGGGGGTAATTAATTGAGGGACCTACCCCCAGGTCCCCTCAGGCAGAGGTCCTCAGTTCTTGCCCTTCACTTCCTGGCCTTAGTTGTTGGTCTCAGGCCCCTTGGGGAATTGGAGGGAAGAGCAATGTGTTCTAGAGCAGAACTTCTCAAATTTTATTGTGCCTATGAATTACCTGGGGATATTGTTAAAATTCAGATTTTGAATCCGTGGGAGGCAAGGCCTGGGATTTTGCATGGCTAATAGGAGCCCAAGTGACAATGATGCTGCTGGTTCAAAGGGGCTACAGGAGAGCCCATTCCCATGTCATAATCGCTGGTGTGGGGTCTGTGGGCAGAATAGTGAAGTCCACAGAACATGGGCTTCACGGCCAGACCTAGGTGGGTTTGAAACCCAGCTCTGCCACTTCTTGACCATGTGCCCTTAGCACAAGTAACTTTGCCCTCATCTGAAAAATGGGCATAATCCTATCAGCCTATCAGGGCTATTGGAGCATTAAATGAGGTGATGGTTGTAAAGCACCTGGCACAGGTGCTTTAGCATCTGGGAAATGCTCATTGAGTATTATTGTTAGTGTTAGGTATTGACCTCTAGTTTAAGATGAGGTCCAGCCTGTCTCAAGCTGTCTGGGTTCTCAAAGAGCCAGGATTGCCTCCATTCCAGCCTGGGGCTGTCCTGACCAGGCAGGCCCAACAGTGTTTATGAGGGTGGGCTGTGGAGGCCACAAGACCTCAGCTGGGTGGACTTGGGCAAGTCACTGAACCTCTCTGAGTCACAGTTCCTCATCTTTAAAATGAGGAAATAATAGCAAGGAGGAATCTTGTGAGAATTACCTAGGATAATATGTGTTAAGAATTTAGCAGGTATAGGGCACATAGAAAGTGTTCCTTAAAGATTAACTTTTATTATTCTGGGGAGGAGTTAGAGGTGGGAAATGTGAAATTCTAAGCTCCTTTAGTTGTTGTAGTTTCAGCAAAGCCCCTGGTTGAGCCAGACAACTAGAAGGAGGCAGTGGGGTATGGTGAGGGGAGAAAGTCCAGTTCTGGTCCCCTGCTGTGTCTACTTCACTAAGTCACTACTTCTCAGGTCCTCTGTTACCCACTTCTAAAGTCTGAATCATTTTCCGCCAACTACTCTGAAATCTTTGAGCAGCAAGATCTGTAGTTGTGTGGATCTGTGGGCAGAATCTGGGCATAGGTCTGTGGAACCAGGTCTGGGGGGTGGGGTCAGGAGGACTATAGGCTGGAACTTCCTAGAAGTACATATAGCTTGTGTAGTGGGGGTCCATTGTATTTAGGGGGTCCTGGAGAGCCTCTGTCCAGGGTAGTGATTTGTAAAGGGAAGTGGTTCCTGGCACAGTGATTTGTAATCCTGGAGCCCTTTGTCATCTGGAGGTTGTATGCTTAGACCTGACGTGTGGAACCCAGTCTCTTCTCTCTTCCTTGAAGAACAGCTCAGCTGAGGTAGCCCTGAGGAAGTCTTCCTACTGGCCCTCAAGCACACATATCTGCCTAACAACTAGGGCAGGAAGCAGGTGATGCAGCTGAAGCATCCTCACTGGTGTCATGAGTGAGTGTCTATACCTAGGTCATGCCAGGCAACTCACCCATGTGTGTGCCATGGCACAGGGGTAGGTACAAATGGGTGAGGTTCAGGCCTTTTCACCTGTCAGTCAGTACGCCACAGACCAACTCCTCTGACACTCTTGAGAAGCTGTGAGGTATGATGGAAAGGCCCTTGGCTGGACACCAGGGGTCCTGTGTGGCTCTTGGCAAGTTACTAGCCCTGTTGCCCTGTCAGGGCTTTGCTTTTCTCCTTGTAAAATTACTGCCCTAAGGTAGTAAGGCGTCCTTGTCATCCAGCCAGTCCTTAGGACATGCCTGCCTTCGCTGGGTCTTTCCCCAGTCTGTTCTCGCCCTTGCTCATCCTTACCCCATCCTTCCCCAAAGACTATTTAGCTTACAGTAATTTCTTCCCCCTGCTAACACAGGCAGTATTCGTGGTCTGTGGCATTCAGGCTCAGCCTTCCTCTCAGTGATTGGCTGCTTGCATTGTTAAGTAACTGTTTTGTGGCTGATATTCCATCTGTCTCCTCAACTAGATTTTAAGCTCCTAAAGGGCTTCTCTTTCTTTTGTATTTCTCACGTCCCCTGCCTGTAGAGATTGGTAAAAACTAAAAGAACATGTGGCCTTCTGGGTGCAAAGCTCTGTCTCTCTTGTTTCTCTGCTTCTCTGTTGTGTTCGTTCTCTCTCTCTCTCTCTCTCTCTCTCCCCCGTAATTGATAGCATGGCTCAAAAGCTTATGAACAGGGAGGATCAGCAGGAGAATATAACACACTTGGGGCACAGTCATGGGGTAGCTGCTCCTGTGTGTTTATCCCTAGAGGAACTGAGACACTCTCTTCCTCTCCAGATGAGTGCAAATCAGAGACCAAATTGCCTTGTATCACTCATACCTGGGTCTTGGGTCTCCTGCCTTGAACTTTATTCCCTAGCTGGATGAAGCCTATATCCCCAGGCACATTGGCCCCAACTATTGAGGGAGGGCCCCCCTCACTCCCACCCGCAGGACTTGAGTGTGGAAGTCCAACACTTCTGTTTCCCACACCTTGGCTCCACAGTCGCAGGCAGCCAGCTGGCCCCTTGAACACAATGTGCAAATCTTCTCTGTTCCTGTTCCTGGCATTGTCCCTGGCCTGGAGCCTTGGCTGGGAATGTGGGCCGGTGAATAGGAGAGGCATTTGAAGCCTGCAAATGAAACAAGCCCCCAACCCCCCTTAACCCCCTGTCCCCTCCCCACCCCCAGGGAGAAAAGACTTTTTCACTCCTGGCCTTCTTGTATTGCCTTTCTCTCTCCTCTCTAGAGTCCCTGCAGGCTGTGTGTGTGTGTGTGTGTGTGTGTGTGTGTGTGTGTGTGTGTGTCAGAGAGAGAGAGAGACTTTTCACAGCAGCTTGAAGGCTGTTCTACACAGGCTTCACTAAAAGTAAGATGGAACAGAAGGGTACCCAGGATGGAAAACCAAACAGCACACTGCTGTCTTTATTTAATCTGGACTGAGTGATTCCAAAAATGTCTGCCTTGTGTAACTAACCTGTAGCCCCCTAAGATTCTCTGTCCATAGGTTTGATACAACAAGGAACTTAGAGACCAGTAGTGTGTGTGTGTGTGTGTGTGTGTGTGTGTGTGTGTGTGTGTGTGTGTGTGTGTGTGTTGCTACGTGTACCTGTGTGAGTACCTGAGCATACAGGTGTGTGCCTAAAGGAAGTGCATGGGGTCCAGGATTGGGGTTCAGCTCTCCTTGAAGGACCTTGTGGGAATCACTCTTCCTTTGAGCTGTATGGCCAGGCTAGAGAGCTAGAGTGGACAGAACTAGTGCCGGGCAAGAGGCAGTGGTGGATAATTTTATTAGGTCTTGCAGGGAACTGATGCTTACCTAGCCAGCTAAAATGAGAGAGGAAGGAGGCAAGTCCTAGGGTCATTGGGGGAGGGTGGATGGGTATGTGGGCATGGCCACAGTACCTGTGGGAGTCTAGGCCATAGTTTTCTTAGTAATTAGGTGAGTGCCAACAACCTGGCTACACTTAGAGCCTGCTGGCCTGTGTTGTTCCATCCTCCCCCAGAGGACCATTCTTGGATTTCTGTGCTTGCTCCCCCTACCCACTACTTTGTTCACCCTGTTCCAAGAAATTCTAACCCTTTGTAAGTGCCCTCAAATGTAAGGGAAGGGGAGACGAGAAAGTCATCTTTATGGACTGAAGCAGCCCCAGTAGCTTCCTCCGGTACTTGGACAGGTGATATTGGGACCCAGTGAAAGTGGAAAGGGTTGAGCAAAGGAAGGGCTCCTGGCCAAACCACAGGGAGATGGAGTGCATAGGGAGTGTGGGCTTAGTTCAGGTCAGCCAACCATCTGATTCAGGCAGGGGGGTGGAAATTTGGAAGCAAAGGGCTCACATTACAGCATCTCCCTCTCACCTAGCCTTCATCTCTTCTTTTGGATCTTGGTCTCAGTGCTCTTCGACACCCTCATACACTCTGTGCCCCACCTCTGCCTTTCTGCAAGGCCACATTTAGGGTTTTTATCATCCCTCAACCCTAGTTTCTCCTCCCCTGTCCTATCTAGCATCTTCCTTTTTCCAGCTTCTCTATTGTCCTGTCCTTCCTGCCTCTTTCTCCAGTTATGGCGATTCCTGTGTCCACCATCCTCTGCTATGCTTGGAGGGAGATTCCTCTGTTTCAGGAGCAAAACAGGTGAACCCCAGGCCTCAGCACAGAGCAGAGACAGGAAGAGGACAGATTGAGAGGGTCAGGTTCAAAGAGAACCCCAAAGGAAAGGGTCCCTGGCCTCCCCAGCAAGTCGAAGCCTCCCTGGGTGTAGACCTTCACTGGGAGGAATCTGAGAATGCTGGCCTCTGCTTGGGGCCTGTCTCTGAGCCTGGACACTGACCACAGTGGGTGGTGGGGGCAGCTCTCTGGAATGCTGGTGTTGAGTTGCAGTGCAGATGCTAGCAGTGATAATGGGCAGGAACTGGACTTTCTGGTCTGGCTGCTGCCCCCAAGGCCATTGGAATGTGAGGGGGGACCCGAGCAAGAGGCCCCAGGGACTTGGGGTGGGCAGATGGAGACCAGACCACCTAAATGGAGAGGAAGAAGCAGACCACCGGGAGAGAGAACCAAGTTCTAGCCCTGTCACAAAGTTGCAGGCTGCAGCAAAAGCATCCTAAAATTCCTAGCTCATCCAGGACCTTGGAGGTCTTCCCAGCCTCTAGGTCAGATCCCAGGTATCCAGAGCTGTGGGAAAAACTCTGGTGTTCATCTGGTTCAACCTTCTCATTTTACAGACTTGAAAACTAAGGCCCCCAAGGGGGTAACCTGCCCAAGGACTTGGCTGGTCCTCAGCCTATGCCAGTAAGAGAGACTCTTGGGGCCCTCATGCCTCTGCCTTCCCCAGTGCTTCACTGCTTTCTGGTTGGGAAAGGGGGGATCTTTTTATATCTCCCCAAGGCAGACTGACCGGCATGTTTCTGTTGTTCTCAGGTCCTACCCTGCCCCAGGCTTTCTTTGTCTGTGGTTATAGTTCTGGATGTGAGTGTTTGGTTATAGTTCTGGATGTGAGTGTTAACCAGCGAACCTTAGACGGGGGCTCCTGACATCCATGGTATGTTACAGAAGGCCTCTGAGTTTCCCAAGCACAATGGATGCTGAGCTGAGTGGTTTGAGGGCTACCTATGTGCTGGCGCTGGTGGTGAACTAGTAGCAGAAGCAGTCCTAGTAATATGGTTGCACTGTCTTAAGCCCTTTATGTATTAATTTACTTAATTCCTACAACACTTTCATTAATTGGTATTGCTAGTCCTGTTTTACAGATGAGTAAACAGAAGCCCAAAATGGTTAATTAATGATTAATTGTCCAAGGGTACACTGGGAAGCTGGGATTTAAACCTAGGTCTGCATGACCCAAAATTCAATGGCCTGGGTGTCCTTGGGCGGGGGGGGGGGGGTGGTTTAGAGTGTCCCTTGAGAACATAGTGAGTATTCATGCCTCAGAAATAGAGCCACATACCTGGGCACATGCAGGTCAGGGATGGGGAAGTATTGGGAGCAGAGAACAGCTTAGAACCCTGGCCAAAGTGAGAGCCACTTCTGCATGGGCTAGGCTGGGCTACTGGCCCCTCACCCCCATCCACTGCTAGAGGCCCTTGGGGAGTCTGGAGGGACAGTTAGACTGGGATGCTTTGCTTCGCATAGAGTCCTGCCCTACCCGTGAAGTGGGGCACAGCTGGCTGCCGCACAGCTGGCTAGCAGAAAAGAAAATTGGGAGGCTGCTGGGGCTGCTGGGGCTGCTGGAGGTGGAGGTGGAGGTGGGAGTTGCTTCTTCCCCAGGAGGGAAGACAAGTTCCCCTCCCCCTGGGGGCCCCTTGGCTCCCTTTCCCTTTCTTGTTTCCCCGCATAATGATGCTGATTGCTCCACATCTGTCATAATTACTCTTTGTTTGAAAATTCAGAACAAATCACAGGAGAGGAACTGGTGTGGCTTGAGTAGGATCCTTCTCCCCAGGGGTCCTGTTGTAGGGGGGTGGGGTAGTAGGGAAGAGCCATAATCAGCCTGGAGGAGCCAGGCTGCTGATTGTCCTTGTGCTGTCCTCTTGCCTGGGCAAGATGTGGCCTAAGGCCTCATGAAGTTTCATGGCACAGACCCCAGGCTACAGTCCCTTCCTGCTGTGGTGGCTGGAAAATTCTGCTCCTACCCCAGCCTTGGGGAGGGGTCTGCATTGACTCCTCTGCCCTCTAGGCCCCACTGAATGATGGGTTGGACCCAGGCTGCACAGTAACCCAAGCAGCAGCGCAGCAGGGAGGGACAACACAGGGCAGGGGTCCTTACTAGCAAGGGGAGTGGGGCAGTTGTGGCTGGGGTCCCTGGAACAAGGTGAGCATTAGGTCTCTCGAGCGAGAGCCAGGAAAGGGACTCTTATTTCCAGGGAGCACAAAATCGGACCTCTCTGGAGCCTGCAGTGCCTCGGTGCTCAGCGTTTTCATACTTACTCCCAGGCAACCTGACTTCCGGTGAGGGTCCTAGTTCCTGCCCCCACCCCCAGCCCGAGGCCCTTGGTTTAGGGGGCTAATAATTTCTGGGGCACAAGCACTAGAATTCATCCTCAAATTCTACCTGTAATAAAACCCCAGTGCTCTTCTTGCCCAGGGCCGTGGGAGACTCCAGATATCCAAAAGGCGCTGGAGCCAGTGTGAGATGCACAGAGACTTGCGGACTGGTTCTGGGTTCAAGCTTCCTCCCTCCCTTATAGTGCTAGGCCTCAGTTTGTCATTGTGGGAAATGGGAGGGAGTACTGCCCTGTCTTCTGAAGGGGAGCAGATGAGTAGGGTTCCGCCCCGCCATCCACCAATAGAGACACCCTTAGTTTGGGTTTCAGTAATGCAGAGGAGGTGCTGGGGGGAGGGCTGAGTCCTGGAGACCAGACCCCACAGGAGATGCCAAGCTTAGAGGGGACACCTCTTCTAGCCTCACCATTATTGACTGTGGGTCATGGGAAGAACTGGGACTCGATTCAGACACCGTCATGTTTACTTCTGGGCCCTCCCTGGCTCCCTCTTCAGCAACAAGCTGCTTTTAAAATGTAAATAAATATTCGACTCATCCTCGTGGGACTATGCATCCATCAGTTCACCTTCCTGAGCTTCATTTTCCTGTGAGGTGGCAGGTGGTGTAGAAAGCAGCAGATTAGAAGATTCCTAAAGTCACTTCCCACTTCTAAAATTCTGAGACACTGATTAGTTTTATTTTGAGCACGGTTCCTCTTCCCGGACTCTTCCCCTCCCTGCCTCTCTCCAGGTTCAGCTCTCTCCTCTCCCTCCCTCACTCCTGTCTCAGCTGTCCGGGCGCGTTGGGCTGGGCCCTTCTCCTTTCTTAAAAGTCAAGATCAGAGTTTTGCGGAAAAGTTCTCTTGTCGTTTTCACCCTCTTTCGCCGCCTCTACTTGGTGACGGCCCTCCTTGCTCCTACCAGCGCACATGTCCTAAACCGCCCGCGGGGGCCTCAGGGCTTGCGCATCCCGCATGCGCTCCGGGAGCCGGGAGCCGCGTCCCGTGTCGCCAGCGAAACCCGTTCCCATGCAGGGACTCGCTCTCCGCCCGGGCCGAGCGCGGCAGAAAGAGTGGCCGAAGGGAGCCAGGTTCTGAAAGCCACCCCTGTCCCTTGCGGCGGGTAGGGTGACACCCAAGCGGCCATTTCCGACCCAGGGCTGGGATTCCATCAGCGGCCGAATCAATGTGTATTCAATTAACCCTGCGCCGCGCAGTTGTGGGCCGTCAGGTTACCGTGCCCCGACGTGTCTGTGGATGTGAGGATGTGTGCGTGTGCAAGTGTGTAAATATATGTTGCCTATGAGTGTATGTGTTTCCTCGCTTCCTGGAGCCCCTGGCTCTGTGCCTCTTGCCTCTGGGTCACTACTTCCCTGGCCAACCCCGGCCAGAATGGGACGAGACTTTTTTCACCTGGTAACTTGGGGAACTGGCCCTTATCAACTGGGAGACTGGAACTGGTCTTGGCCGGAAAGATGGAGCAGGAGAGTGAAGGTCTCTGGTTCCCAGTCCCCTTTCTCCCAATTGGCTTGAGATTTCTCACAAGGGCCCAGAGCTAGACAAAAGTTTGTGGGCAGACCTATCAACAGGCCAGCTTTAGGAGAGAAAGGAAACAGAGGGGGTTCCAGAAGCTTTATAGAATGGCAGACTTGAACTCAGGAATGGGTGCTTGTCTCCCTACCAGTGCTTGGGAGTGCTCTCACCCCAGGGAAAGACAGAAATGGGGAGGACGTAAAGCTTTCCAGGTTTCATTTGCTGACCCTACTCTCCCCTCCCTCAGCCTCCTTCTCATTTCTCATATCACTGCTGTGGAAGTTGAGGCTCAGAGGAAGGGCCCTGCCCCCAAGTCTTTAGTAGTGTACAGAGCTGGGCTAGAGAGATCCAGATGCTCTTTCCTACATGCTGACTGGCCAAATGGGGTTTGAACCTTAACCTTGGGAATTGAAACCCAGTATTTGGCTTGTGATAAACAATTCTTGTATCTTTTTCTGCCATCTTCATCCCCTTTTGGATTATTTTTGGTTTGCCTCTTACAACCTGGAATGTCACCCTCTTTTTGCTTTAATTTCCTTCATCCTGATTTTTTGAAGTGTCTTAAAATTGTATGCCAAACCTCTAGTACCTCAGAGAAGCTCTGTTTGATTTAGTCCCACTTGCAGATTGCATTAAAATATTCTTCCTTCCATTATGTCTGATAATGGAATATTATATAGAATATATATAATAATATTATATAGAATGAGTCTCAGGATTGAGCCTGTTTGATATTCTGCCCTCCTGTGTTTTTCTGATTTTACTTCTCAGATCAGTCATTTTTCCATCAAACTAACAAAATCTAGATCATTACAAGCAAGCTGCCAAGTATGACATTGATAGGATCAAGATCAAGGCTTTCCTGAAATAAAGCAATATAGCTTTTATTACGTCAATTCAGGAAAGATGCATTGGGCCCTGTGCCCAGCTTTGCTTCTTTGGGGTAGGCAGAATCAGAAGACACAGTCCGTTCTGGGATAGTGAGTGTACAACTTGTCCCTCCCACTGGTCTGCTTACTCGCTGAGGGGAGAGGCTAACTCCTCTGCATCCTTAGTTCTTAGCCTTCCACTCAGCCTGGAGTTGATGCCCGGTATGGGTAAGAGAATGGGGAGCCGTGGGTGTATGAATGGGAAGGTAGGAACACTTCCTGCCTGCTGTTGGTCACTTACCCTCGAACTCAACAGCCTGGGGTTGGGGGGCAGGCAGATAAAGCTGAGTCAGATATCACCACTCCTCCAGGGCCTTAGGGATGGTTTCATCTAAGCCATTCTCCTACGCTCCTGAGTCCCTATGTCAGGAGCTGAGAGCAGCCATGTCTGCATCTGTGTCCTATGTATCTTATCCCTGCCTCTTCTGGTCTTAAAAGGCACCTCTATCTCCCTATTCTGTTCCCTTGAAACACCCTTCTTCCAAGTTCCCATTGCTGGCCGCCTGGGGGAGGAGAGGGGATAAACTGAGCCGAAGGTGCCACGACTTAGTGCTAAGTGGGAAGGGTTTGGCCTTATGACTTCAGACCTCAGTCTTGCCACCCCAGGAGACGGGGCTACTGGTACTCAGTTATCGCAGGGTGGGACACCTTCCAAGGCAAGCTGAAGAAAGTCCCAGGATGCCAGAGCACCGGCCTCAACCCCCAAAGAGCTAACAGGCCGAGTTCCATGCTAAGAAGCATCCCGGTGCCCTCCAGCTTCTCATGCCTCTTGGGAAGGACCAGTCCTACATGTACATGCCAGCTTCTTATTATCTTGAAAAGTAATACCCGTGATAATGGAGCATTCTATGATTGCAGGTTGCCGTGGGAATAGATAGGGGAGAAAAAAACACTCATTATTATATTCATTATCTACCTATCATCATACTCACCCATGGAGCATTATTTTTAAAGTTACTTATGGGCTTGGGTTTAGAGAATACTGGGGATGGGGGTGGGATTAGGCTTCCTTCAAATGTACTTTTTCAGTTAAAATTATTGCATCTCTAATTTGGGCCTGGAGGCTCCTTTTGCTTTTTGAAAAGTGGATCATTTTCCAAAGTATAATTTATCTGGGATTAGACATTCAGGCACTCTTACTGAAATCTGGGCAAACCTTAAAGGCACACATACAGTAATATAAAGTAATAATTATGTTTGTAGTTCTTGTGCGAGTGGTCATTTTAGTCTTATGAAATGAAGCTAGTGGCTTATATAGAATTAGAATAACCTTTGATCTGTTTACTAGCTGTTGTTTCCTTAAATAAATGATTTTTCCCTTTGGAAAGGGACTTTTAGCATCATTCCTTAGAGTACTTGGGTCTGTGGAGGGGACTCAGGGACTGGAGATGGGTGGAAAGAGATAGGCCAGATCGGTGGGGCTCCAGGCCTCTCCCACATCTACTCCATTCACAGCAACTCTACTTTATCGTTTTTTGTTTTGTTTTGTTTTGTTTTGTTTTGTTTTGTTTTGGAGTTCTCAAGACCAAATAACTAAGCAGATCAATTAACTAGGCAGATTGGCCTAAGCAGAGGAGTAATTTATCAACAGCAAACCCTGTGATGCCAAGTGGATTTAAGGTGCTAGACCCTTAGGCAGAAGAAATATTACATTAAGATGAAGATTTAAGGTAATTATAAAGAAAAACGTTATGGGTCACATCTGAGGTTATGGCCAGGTTGATTCAGATTGGGTCAGAAAAAAAAAAAAAGAGCTATACTTATATTTTTCTCTCCTTTAAAAACATGCTTTTCATATACAACCGTTACAACTAAGTGCTTGGTAATGTTAAATGTGGTTGGTCGATCAGAGCAAGGAACAGTTTTGGCTGCTGTTCATTCAGTCTCAACACTGGTGTCTATTCTTTAATTTTATTCTCAAATAAATGGATAGATGGATGGTCCTATTTAAGAGTTTGGCTACGGGCCATCCACAAAAGGTTTATAATCTAGTTTTGAGGACATGGGCTTTAGAAAAGATTGCCACCTCGAAAAGAGCTCTGTGATGTGCATCAAATGTGTGGTACTAACTAAAGGCTGCTGGTGATCTGAGCAACAGACCAGACCTTTTTATCATTTGTTAAGCCCGGTAGAACATTGGAACATATGTATGACATTCTTTAGGCAGAAATAGTCTAAGAGCCCATCAGAAGAGATTAGAAAGTACATGCTTCCAGGAAACAATATGTGAAATTGAAGGATGTTAAAGCAGGTCAGTTCTCAAATCTACAAATCTCCAAGAACAACTATTATGTACCACCTGCCTCTGAGCTAAGTACTCTGAGGGATAGAAAAATAAGACACTTCCTGATCTTGAAGGATGTAACCTCCTTCCCCTCTCCCGACCCCCCAAAAAAACCTTAAGAGGAAGCAGTTTGATGTAGCAGGAAGAATCTGTCGAATGCATAAATAGTGTGATCATCGGTCAGCTTGTCCATCTGCATTGGGGTTTCCTTTAGTTCTGATTTCTAAGCTGAGCCATTTCATATTCTTATACACGGGGAAAAAAAGTGAAATGCCTCAGGCTAGTCCTGTTTCTGGTGATGAATCAGTTTCCACAGACACTGCATAGAACTCTAATCTTACATATCGGCCCATCACTCTTATTGGGCCTCTTCCTTGGATCAAAACAGTGGCCTCAGTGCTTTGGGTATTACATCCAAATTTTAAGATCTGGCTTTGCATACCCTCTATAACTTAGACCTCCCCTTTCCAGCCATTGTCCTCTCCCTCCCTGAGTCCTCTGGCCTCTTCCTCAGTCTAGACTCCCCACAGTTCCCTATCTTCCTTCTCCTTCTTTTCAAAGTCTTTCTCTCCTGCCTTCTATGCTCACATCTCTCTCAGCTGCCTTTGAACTTCTCCAGCCCTTTCAGTTGGTGGCACACAGTTGGGCACTTAGGTATATAAATTCCCAACTCCACCAATTGTTTCATTCGTCCCCAGTGAAATCTAATTAGGCCGTTGAAGGCAGGGCCGTGCATTTTTCTGAGTCAAGGACAGAACTGGGTGACCACAGTAGGTGTCCATAAGAATCTGCTGGTGGAGAAGGCTCTGTGAGGAAACCAGTGGTCGGGTGAGAGGGGAGCCCCTGGGTAGTTCCGTGTCCGCCTGCCCGTCTTCCACGTAAAGAGACAGGAACTGCTTCCTCGGTTTCCCCAGGTGGCAGCTGTGTCCGCTAGGTCGGCCCAGCTGGGGAATTTGCACAGCTGGGGGAGGGGGTGGCGGGAAATGGTGCCTCGCTCGCCCCACCGACATCAAACCCTCGTTTGGCGTGTGAGGACAATGGCTGTCTTATTTTCTCCATTCGCCGTGCACAATGCCGGATTCTCTCATTCACCCGCGGCGGTGCGAGCGAGGTAATTAGCCAGCGCCATTCAGCGCGGACACTATTGCTATGCGGGGGGGCGAGGACGCCCGCGTCGGCGGGGATTAGCCGCGGGCCGGGGTGTGCAGCTGCGGCCACTTCAAAGGGGCCCGGCGGGCCCGGCCGGCTGTGGGAACCGGCGCTGCCTCCCCCGGGAGCCGCCCCTCCGGCTCGGCCCTGGGCCGCTGCGAATGGGACCCGCCGGTCCTCCTCGGCCCGGCCGCCGCCGCGCGCTCTGCTCTCTCCGGGGCAGCTCGGCCCCAAGCCCCCGCGGCGGCCGTTGTCGCCTCCATCACACCCCCACTTTCATCAGGACCTCAAGTACTTTTTTCTTTTGAGTCCCGGGAGTCAAAGGGCAAAGAGGGGAAGGAGGGGGAGGGGCGAGGGGGATGGGAGCTTGACACAAAGCGCTGACCTCGGAGGAGCGGAGCAGATGGTCCCACTTACTCCTGCCGCCGAGTGAGCGGCTCTCAGGGCCTCAGGCTCAGGGCCATGACCCCGCCCGCCATCCGAATGCCTGAACTGGGGCCCTGCGGGGGCTGGGCTCCCACATACTCCTCCACCCGCCCTTCTGCCCACTCTGAGCCTCCTGGCATTGGAGTCAGACTGCCTAGACCAGCCAGCCTCCAGCAAGGCTTGGGGGCCTGGGCCGAAAATCTGCCCTTGTTGAATACTGGAGCCATAGGGAAAAATCAGGATTTTCAAGAACCTGCCAGACCAGGGGTTCCCAATTCTGGCTATGCAGTTCGAGACACCACCCCGAGCTTTAATAGAAATACAGATTCCTGAGCACTACACCAGACCAAGGGATCTGGAGCTCTGGCAGTGGAGTCCAGAAATCTGCATTGCTACCCGACACCCTAGGTTATTATGATACACAGCCAAGTTTGCAAATGGGGGTCTAGTCCAACTTTTTCATTTTCATTGAAGTTGAAACTCAGGTGAGGAAGTAACTTATCTAAGGATAGACACTGAATCATGGTAGGGTGGGGACTTGGGTAGAAGATGATGGGGAATGATCCCCGAGACCGTCAGCATTCAGGAAACAGTTTACGAAGATTTATTATTTACCTTATTATTTATTTGTTCTAGGCTCTGGAGGGTAGAAAGGAAAATTAGACTGTTCTCTGCCAGTAAGGGACTCATAGGCTAGTAAGGAGGATTGCTGTGTGAACAACTACTCTAATATAGTCTAGAAAAGGCTAGGAGAGAGGCACAAGGTGACACATTTGAGGCAGGAATTAATTCTGCCTCCTTTGGGGAATGTGGAGGATGGAGGTGCTACTAGAGAAAGAAACAAACAAGTTTCAGGCAGAGAGGATGGCAGAAGAAATATATGTATGGACACCTATGATATGTCCAGGGAAGGCAAACGCGTCTCACCTGGTCAGAGTACAAATCACATGAAGACAGAATTAGCTGGCATTTGAGGCTGGATAGATGAAACAGGACCTAATAATGAAGACCTTGAATGCCATCTTAAGGAAAGTACCTTAATTCAAGACAATGGAGAACCACCGAAGATGTTTGATGATCGTATCGGATATTCCAGAAGATTAATTATGGATTCTGGAAGGAGGGAGAGAGGACTAGAAATGGGAAGGCCGGAAGAGGGAAGCTGTTACAGAAACACTTGAGAATGATAAGAGCCTAAGCTAAGGCGATGGGATGGAAAGGGATAGACCAGGATTCAGTGACCACTTAGCAACCCCTTGAAACTCCAGGATCCTCCCATGGAATGTAGACCTCTTTCTTCCCCAAAACAAATCTTATTCTGGAATGTTGTTGGAGTAGAGACCCTACAGGCCTTAATCTACTGTGGTTCAGTGTTGAGCCATCCGAGATCTTGTGGAGCCATGAGATGTAAATGTAGCATTGAATCAAAGGTTGAGACTAGGAGAGGGTCCTTTCATGGATGTAGAGGGACTACTTTACTTGGTGTTATCCTAGAATCTTAATATTGGTATGGACCTTAGAGATTTTCTTGTCTATTCTGCCCACTCCCATTTTACAGATGAGAAAACCAAGGTTGGTTTTCTCACATAGGGAGTCTGTGATAGAGCCAGGCATGATCCCTGGCCCCTTTCTACTACCTAACCCCCACTATAATAGTCCCTACAAATCCTAATATATGGCTCTGGAAATTTTAGGGAAGTATCTTTTTGTTGAGTAGACCTCATGGTCATGTGAAAGCAATTTACTTAATAGCTGCAGCCTGGGCCCTCTAACCAGATGCCCTTCCCGGAGGTGAGGGAGATCCGGTGTCCTGACCAGAACAACGACGGAAGTTAAGGATGTTGTAGGCATGGGCAGGTTTACATAAGGAAGATTAGTGACCCTGACATGGGTGGAGACATACAGTCTGTGGAGAGGGGCTCTGCTGGGCCTGGACATTGTCAAGTCTAAGGCAGAGAGTGATTCCCAAGTTGATTCCCAGCCCCTGACCCTGCACCCTCAACTGGCGCTGCAAGCAGATGTGCCTCAAAGGCTGTAGCTGGATGAGACTTTGCAACTTGTCCAACTCAACTCCTGTATTTTGCAGAGGAGGAAACAGAGGCTGAGAATGGGGCTTTGGATTTATCAAAATCCACACATCTAGATTTGCAATAATATTAATGACCTCAAGAGTTTTATGCTAAGTGAAATAAGTCAGACAGAGAAAGACAAATACTGTTCACTTACATGTGGAATTTTTTTTAAAAAACAAACTTATAGATACAAAGAACAGATTGGTGGTTGCCAGAGGCAGGGGATGGGCGGTGGGTGAAAGGGGTTGAAAGGTACAAACTTCGAGTTATAAAATAAATAAATCATGGAGATGTGATGTATGGCACGGTGACTATAGTTAATACTACATTGCATATTTGAAAGTTGCTAAGAGAATAAATGTTAAAAGTTCTCATCATAAGAAAAAACGATTTGGTAACTGTATGGTGATGGATGTTAACATTTGTGGTGATTATTTCGCATTTTATACAAGTATTGAATCATGTTGTACATCTGAAACTAATATAATGTATGCCAATTATACCTCAATTAAAAAAATAAAAATAAATTTTAAAAAGATCACAAATCCAGTTATTAAAAGGATCGAATCAGTCTTGCTGGCTACCTCTCCCTTTAGCCATTTCACCTCCCCCTCCTTCCAACTCACCCCTTGGGAGCCACTAGTATTTCTCAAAACCAAGAAAATAAATTGCTCCTCTATTTTTAAGGCCCCAATAGGCTACAGGAGTAGCCCTGCAGCTCAGACTTCCTGGATTGCTATGTTGAAAGTGCTCAGGGAAGAGCTACCCTGGGATAAATGCCTTGGTTGTTTATTTACCTATGTCAGTTGAACTTAGGAAACTGCTTAGTGGCCAGTAGTAGAGTGGTAACACCACCTTATCTTGGTACATGTCTGCATTAGTTACACTCCGTGAAATCTACCCCAAATCCTGGGAGTGTTCAATTATAGCGAAACCAGCTGTATCTTGGGTATCTGAATGTGAGTAGGCATGGTGCTTATAAGGGTCTGGGATGTTGTGCACCTCTGTTTTTCAATATGAATGTCCTTAGATATCATCAGTGCTGTTTGAGCAGCATTTGAATGTGTGTCTCCCTCACTCTCCAGGGGACTCCTGAGTTTAAATGCCTGCCTTAACACCATTAACTGGCTGTGTGACCTTGGGCAAGTTACTTAACCTCTCTGAGCTTCAGAAGGGCTAGTAATCCCCACTTCTCAGAATTATACCGATTAAGGGCTCTCTAACTTTTGACCATCAGCAGCTTCTGCAGGGCTGTTTTTCAGGGCCCTGTTACTCTGATAGGACCTAAGATGCTGACCCTGGTGCTTTCATCCTTCTGACATGTCTTAGGAGCTCAGGTGGAAATTTCTAAGGACAGGACCTGTGTGATGGAGGGAGTTTGCTCTTGGGGTGCCAGAACAGCCTCTGTGACACAGTAGCAGCCAGTAATTATCTGCTGAATGAATGCTTAGCTTCGGCCCAGTGAGTCTTTGTAAATAGGACAGGTGACTGTATTTCCCAAACCAAAAAACAGGACACATCCTCTGAGTCATTGCCTGTTATGTGGGATGTAAACAGGATACAATATTTGAAATTGAGACTGCTTTTGCAAACCTAGCAGTGGGACCTTTCCCCTTCCCAGAATGTATAAGAGCAGTAGGGCACACCCACCCAGTGTCACATCCAGTCTTTCACTTATGGCAGGCACTCACACCTATGTCCAGGGACACTCCATACCCTCCACTGAAGGCTGGAGGGTGCAGGGGAGAGGAACTCGTGGCTTGATCTGGAGGAAGATCTGGAGCTTCCGAATTATGGGCTAAGTAATTAAAATAGGGCGTTGAGAGGTCTTATTCTCCTTGGGTTGTAAAAACGCATCTTAGGGGCTGCGGAGAGCCCCAGATTTTCTTTCCTGCAGCCGTGCATTGAGCCTTACAGTCCATTGGAATCAAAGATCAGGCCATAAAGGTTCGATGTTCACCAGTACTATAGTGGGCCAACAGCTGGATACAGGGACTTTCCTAAACTGAAGCCAGCCCCCCACGGCTTCCCACCTCTCCCCCATCCGGGCCCCTGTTTGTCAGAGGTGGCTGCTCTGGAGGGAGGGGAGAGATGTGGATTTATGACTGCTGACTTGAAAGACAAAGTTGCCTTTTGTGTTAGAATTGGGGCCAGGGGAGTGGTGAGCTGGTGGTGGAATGGGAGGGTGGCAGGGAGGGGCTGGGGTTCAGGGGCCAGAGGCAGCGGGCAAGGGGCTTGAGGAGGCTGAGGAGGCAGACAAAGGGATCCAGAGGTTTCTCAAAGCAGGGTCACCAGGCAAAGGCCCAAATGAATCAATCACCGCCATCGAAGCTGAGCAGGGCCTCTGAGCCATCACAGCCTTTTGGGGCTGATTGTAAGTACTAGATACCGTCCATCTACATTTATCCAACACCCAAACCCTACACACATCCCTCCCCTCCTCCTCAAAACATACTCTGGATTAGAACCTTACTTCAGCTCTGAGACCACCCTTCGGAAGTCCAGGAAAATAAATGCAAGTCTTTTAAGTTCACACTTTCTCTCTCCCAAATGACCACAGCCTGTCAGTATGGGGATCCTTCCTTTATAGAGCCAAAGTCAAGGCAAAGTGAGGATGCAGATAATTGAGAGACAGGGACAGAGTGTTAAGGAGGGTGAGCCTGGACCAGAGGACCCTGATAACAAGACAAATACTCCAATGGAGACTGTAGGCAAGTCACCAGCCTCCCCAGAACTCAGGGCTCTCTGCCCTTACCTTTCTCCTTCCCGTAGACTTTAGAGATAGGACATTTACAAGTGCTTTGAGGAGTTTAGAGATTATGTGAGGTGGACCTTGGCTGGCCTCCTTGCCCGCCAGGGGCCACTCTGCCTCAGCCGTTGCACTCCGCCAGTGGCTCTGCCTGGTGGGTATGGGTGGAGGTCCGAGTAGCCATCAGATGCCTTGAGTTCAGCAGGTGCTTTAACTACACCTCAGAGAGCCACATCCATCCCCTGGAATGAGCCTGGCCAATAAAGGCATGAGTTTATGGGCTTCATAAACATTTTACTAGAGAAATCAAGGCCTCAATTACCCAATGGCCTCTTCCAACTGACAGCTTGTCTATTGGGGCCTCTATGAAGCCCCCAGGCAGAAGTGAGATAGAAGAAGCCAAGCTCTGGTTTATACCCAACTGCCCTCCCCCCAGCCCATTGACCCCCCTCACCATTCAGGTCTTGCAAATTCTGACTTTACTCACATCTTCATGGAGTTTGAGGCTCTTCCACTAACTTTGTGAGCCTTTCCGAGGGAAGATAGCTGCCACCCCTTCATCCCCCAACTGCCAGCCATGCCCTTGCATAATTTCTCATCTCTCTTTTAAGTCAAGAGCCTACAATTTTCCCTCAACAATAGCTAGCAAGTATTTTCTATTCACGAAGGACTGTGCTAAACACTTTACAAATATATCTCATTGAATCCCTCTAATGTTGCAGCTCTGGAAGCATGAGCTATTATCATTCCTATTTTATAAAGTGAGATTCTGAGAGAGAAACTTGCCCAAGGTCACACAGCTGACAGAGGAGGTGTCGAGTTTTGAACTCAATTCTATATGACTCCAGAGCCTGTACTATTAACCCCTTCACTGTACCATTACCTCAAAAAGCTCTAAGCAGGTATTTCCCCACTAGGAGCAAAAATCTTGCTGTGTAAGGCCTTTTTTGCCATGCAGTGTGATAGCCTTACTAAGATGTGATCAAATATAAGCCCTGTCCGAGGTCTCTGAGTCCATGTGGCCAAGAGGGGAGGGAGCCAGCAGGAGCAAGGCTAGGTTAGTGAAGAAGATGGAAAAGAAACGGGGGTTTTCTGGTGGGGCAGCAAGAGAGAAGGCAGCTGGGAGTCTGGGGTCTTGCCTTAGGTCTGTACCGGCACTGCCCGATAGAATTTTCTGTGATGATGGAAATATGCTGTTGGTCCTGTCCCATAATGCAGCTAGTAGCCACTTACGGCTGTTGAGTACTTGAAATGTGCTTAATGAGTCATAGAAACTGAATTTAAAATTTTTATTTAATTTTAATTTAAATGGCCACATGTGGCAAGTGCCTACTACTACAATTGGACAGCACGGGGTTCTCACCACAGCTGAAGGCTGAAATCTGCTCAAAGTTCACTGGTGATAAAATGTCCTGTGGGCTCATCCCCAAAGAGCTCTGGCTACTTCTAGATGCCACTTTGTAAGGGTGCCTTGCCCATGCAGAGATTGGCTAGAGGAGGGTCTCCAGGCTCAAGGTATCTGAACATCATTTCACATCACAAGTGGCTGAAAGATTTAAAGGTATTTTACCTCAGAAGATGTTTCTCAGGGAACAACTCAGACCTCAGGTATTTGAAGGGCTCTTTGGTCAAGAACACAATTGTTTGTGTCTTCTACAGCAGTACTGTTCAGTAGAAACATAATGTGAGCCACCATAGGTGATTTAAAAAAATTTTTTTAATGCCTACAGCACCTGGTCTTCCTAGGTGGTCTCCCATCCAAGTACTAACCAGGCCCGACCCTGCTTAGCTTCTGAGATTAGACAAGATCAGGCACGTTCAGGGTGGCATGCCTATAGACTGATTTAAAATTTTTTGTAGTCACATTTATAAAAAAAAATTTTTTAAACATGAAGTTAATTTTAATAATAAATTTTATTTTACTTAATATAGCCAAAATATCATTCCAACATTTAATCATTATTTTTAAATTATTAATATTTTTACACTTTTGCACTATCTTTAAAATTTTAAATATTATCATTGCAACTTGTAATGAATATTTTAAAATTATTAATCACATAATATTAATTTTTTCCAATTTTTTTTATTCTAGTTAAATACAGATAATATAAAATTTACTGTCTTAACCATTTGTAAGTTCCGTGGCATTAAGTACATTCATATTATTGTGCAAACAAACCATCACCACTATCCTCTCTAGAACAATTAAATAACTTTCTTTTTCTCTCTCAGCCCCTCGCAACCGTCATTCTACTTTCTGTTTCTATGAATTTGTCTACTTAGTTATTTCATTTAAGTTGAATCATACAGTATTTGTCTTTTTGTGACTGGCTATTTCATTTAGTGTAATGTCCTCAGAGTTCATCCATGTCATAGCTTGTGTCAGAATTTCCATCTTTCTTAAGGCTGAGTAGTATTCCATTGTGTGTATATACCACATTTTGTTTGTCCATTCATTCACTACAACTTGTGTTGCTTCCATGCTTTAGCTAATGTGAATAATTATGCTATGAATATGGGTCTACATATATCTCTTTGAGACCCTGCTTTTAATTCTTTTGGACATATATATACTCAGAAGTGGAATTGCTAGATTATGTGGTAATTGTTGTTGTGTTTTTTTTTTTTTTTTTTGAGGACTGCCATTCCATTTTCCAAAGTGGCTACACCATTTTACATTCCCAACAACAGTGTACAAGAATTCCTTCCAATTTATCCACATGCTTACCAATACTTGTTATCTTTTGTTATTTTTTGTTTTCCGTTTTTTGTTTTTGTTTTTTATAGTAGCCAGCCATCTTAATGGATGTGAGGTAGCATCTTGTTATGGTTTTGATTCACTTTTGCCCAATGTTTAGTCTGTTTTGTTTTTTGTTTTTTTGTTTTTTTTGATACTAAGTCTTTGATACTAAGTATGTATTTTACACCTAAGCCTACCTCAGTTCGGCCTGGCCACATTTCAAGTGCGTAATAACTGGCTACTGTATTGGAAAATGTGACTTAAGGGGGGAAAGTTGGGGCACTGGGTAGAAGCATATGGGATTCAGGCATGTCTCTAGTGTAAGGAAAAACATTATAATCATTGGAGCAGCCTGAAAAGGGACCAGGTTTCCAAGAGGCTGTGTCTCTGGTCATTGGCAGGGATAGATACAAGGAGGGAACCAGCCTCGATGGCCTTTGGAAGAGTCTGTAGTTTATGGTTGTTTCTCTTGAATAGGCTGTGTGAGTAGAGGTTGTGGGTGCCTCAGACCCCTGGTGCCACCAGCTTTTGCAAAGGCTGTTTTGAACTCTCCACACCAACATACCCCCTGGTTGTTTTGTCATCACACACCGGACAGGAGTCTGGCTGTACTCGAAGGGTGGGAGGCTAAGCTTGGGGAGGCTGCCAGCTTTTTTCCCAGCACTCTGTCTCGACCATTCGCTGCCCCCCGGCGTCCCCCTGGAGCCTGTCTAATCAGATCCAGGCCTGACCTTGCCAGAGGTCCTGGACCAGGAGGAAAGCTTCCCCTCCCCTCCCTGAGCTGCTCTAGATCTGGCTCTCAGGAGACCCCTCCCCTTGGGGTGATTTATAGGAATGTCCAGGAATCATTTCCTTCCTGTTTCTGCTCCCTTCCAGGCCAGTGGATTGCTGGGCTCACTCTCTGCCCTTGTCCTTCCTTATGGCCTAGCTGTACCCATGATTGGGGCAGGGAGGGACTGGGAGATTTGTTCCTAGATTGCTTGGGGACAAAGGTGCTTTCTTCTTCCTTTCTTCACAACTGCTGCCAAAGCAGGCCTTTGTCCACCGTGTTGCTCTCTCTGACCCTCACACTTGGAAGGGCCTCCCAGCCACTGCCAATTAGTCCCTCTTATCCCCCAGGTTGAAGTGATGGACCCCAAACTTTGCCTACCTCACTCAAATGTCAGCAGGAGTATAAAGCATCAAGAGCCACAGCCCCACCTCCATGTCTACCAACCACAAACACATACCACAAAAACTGGCCACAAATAGCATCTGTAAACTGTGTACACCATTATCAACCACACAGTGGCCTCCAGGATGACTTGTTCAGTGCTCAGGGTGATCAGAGGTCTGGCCCTCAGCCTCACATACCCATGCTTGTCCAAGGACCCTCTCCCCAGAGAGGCACGCTGAGACACAGCTTCCCCCTGTATCAGTGCCCTGCTAGCACAAGCCAGGGCAAAAACAGATTTGTAATCCAAACATGTCCCACCCTGAGAGGTTGGAGGAGGCCTAAGTGGCACCGAGAAACTTTATCTCCTGACTTCTTAGAGAAAAATTGCTATTACCTGTGAACTAGGAGTGAGCGAAATATTCTAAGCGACCCCAACTAAACTGAATATGGATAAGGGCCTGTTTATGAAGGTGGCTGGAGTCAGAGCTGGAAGGACCCTGACGAAACCTGTTTACCTCTTCATTTACAGATAAGGGGCCTGGCACACTCTGACATGGCCTGCGCAGGCTCTCATGGCAATCCCCTGGACATTTAAGGGATATGCAAGGCTAGACAGATGTGTGAGGAAAAGGAGGGAAGAAGGAGCTTGGGATAAAGAGGACCACACCCTTCTATTGCAACCATCTCCCCTAGATCACACCCGTGTGGCCAACTGGGCTCAGAGGGATAGGATTGAGAAACCACCTCTGGGGCTCTTTAATACTCCTTGCAATTTGTAACATGGCACCAACTCTCAACCAGTGAGAAGATACCAATCCAACCTGAAGTCCACTCTGGAGTTACCTGCCCTTGGAGAGCGAAAAACTTGCTGGAGAATAAGAGGCACCTCCACAGAGGGCCTGGGGCATGGGACTTCTGATTAGAGGTGGGTAGAGCCACCGACTGGCCCTGGGCCTTAGTTTCCCCTTCATAAAATGAAGGGGATGGCTTTAGATGAGTAATTTTAAGTACCTTTAAAGGCATAGCTTCCCTTCAAATGAAATGTTTGGCAGAACTGCAATTAAGTAAACTGTTAGAAAGTTACAAAGTGCTATTGCTCCGATGGAAGGGAAAGTGGAGTTCTGAGCAGGGAGGGGTCACAGCTGTATCCAATGGCCACCAGGGGACCCTTGGGAGTCCTGCTGTGACATGTATTGAGGATCAGACTGGTTCCGTACATATGACCCCATCCTGCTTGAACGTTCCTCTCTAGCATTATATGCAGCCCATGCTGCTGTCATTGTTTAGTTTTGTGGGAGAAAGAGGGGCTAGATAGTAGAGGCCCTACTTTTTCCATCCTCAGTGCACTTTTAAAGAAGCAGCCCTTTCCCTCTGCTCAGGCCAGTTCCTAGCTCTAGGCTCCTCCAGGGAGCCAAGAATGGGGGCTAGAAACACAAAAGGATTGGTTCCTTAATGAGGAGGCATCTGTAGTCAGCAGAGCCATTAGTCCCCGCCCTAGGTCCCTGGGGCTCTTTGAGCTCCTCTCCAGCTGGAGTGAGGAGGGGGCAGGCAGCTTCCCAGCTCCTAAATGGGCAGGGCCCCTGGGTCACGGACAGCCAACACAAGAGCCTGGGTGCCTTCTCTACTCCCCAGGCCCTCTTCTAGTCCTTCCATCCTGGAGGATGAGGGGCAGAGAGGCCTGGAGGTAGTGCCTCGGCCCCATCCCCAAGCCCCTGGGCTGACCTGCAGGCCCTTGGCCAAATATAGCCTTTGGTCTGAGACGGGGCAGGCTGGCTGACCTCATGATGCTCCCTGGGGAATCCTCCCACGAGCCTGGTGGGGACTCCAGCTGGGGCACTTGCTGCCACCTCCTGCCACCTTCTGCTCCGAAGGCCCAGAGATACTGTTTGTTAGGGCTACACCTACATGGGGACACGTGTGATTAATTACACGGTACCAGAATCACACACCAGCCACAGGAGCCAAGAGATACAAGCCCCCATTCACACCCAGTAGTGGACATTTATACCATATATGCAGGGACATCCATGTCTTCCAGGCAAACACAGAACCACATTCATGTGTGAGGAGGCACATACACCCTATCAGCCATGCTCCCAGGAGGCCCCAAAAGAGGAGGAGGCAGGGCGGGGGATTTTTATGCATGTTTATATTTAATGAACCACATGCAAATGAGATGGAGAATGAGCCACAAAAGAGTCATCCCCGAGAGGCTCTGGGAAGAAGGGCACAAAGACTCAGCCTTTCCGGGCTGCCTGGAGTCTAGGACAAGCCAGTGGATTGAGGGGGCCTGAGACAGGGTGTGCCCACCCACACCAGAGAGCTGGGAGCAGGAGCCAGGACCAGCTCCAGTGCCCCTGCTGCTGTGGGAGGGGGGATCCTTCTGGGAGGGGACGACTGTCCCAGTTGATGGTGTGCTGGAGGGGAGGGGCTTACTGCCTGGACAGATGGTGAGCCGCCTTCCTGCACTTGAAGCAAAGTGGATTTTAATGAAATCGCAGCCCTGGTGCTGAAGCTAGGAACCCGAGTGGGAGGGGCCCCTTCCCTGAGCTGTGCAGGGTGGGGTTTGGGGATGAGTGGGGATGAAGGTGAGCAGGAACACTTGACCAGCCTAAAATGGGTGGGGGGCATGCACCACAGCCCCCCTACACAGGCCTCTGCAGACCAGACTTTAAGCAGTTACTTCAGATTCCCTAAAGGTGGGGAGGGGTCCCCTGAATATTTATGACGCATTGAAATGTAGATTGGTAGGTCTGACAGACTTCTGAGAGGCTTGTCACCTTGGATGGATATTATACCACCCCCTTGGGGTGCATCCAAAAGCTGCAGAAGAACTGGGGGCGGGGGGTGAGAAGGAAAGGCAAAGAATGCCAATACCACTGGGCGCTGGTAACTAGTGTCTAATGACAGGTGTTCTTGCTGCGCAACACTGGACTAACTGCATCCTCTCTCTGGGCCTCAGTTTCCCATTCTGTAAAACATGCAGTGTAATACTTAGGCCTTGCCATGGGGAAGTTTATAAAAATAAATTGGAAAGCAGTGGAAAAAGTAGTCAGGTGGACTCAGGAGCAGGACTTTCTCTGACTGGCTTTTGAGGGTCGGCAGCCCAAGATTTCCTGGTTAGAGGTTCGTCACCCAAACATTTGTCTAGACCTTTCTCTAAGTGTCCCAGTCCAGCCTGTACCACCCCCTTCGGGGGGGATGTTTTCCAGAGTGGAAGGCAGGGTAAGTGCAGATGTCTCTCCAAGCTGATGCCCAGTATCTGCCAGATCCAGGAAAACCACTGCCACTTGGTGGGGTAAGCTCCAGGGTTCCAGGACACTGGCCTGTGACAACCCCCCCCCCCAACACACACACCCCTCCCCTCTGCACCTCAGCAGTGTTCCTCACCTACTCACATCTCCCTTTCTTTCACCAGCCATGTCAGACTTCCATGTGCATCCCCAGGCCACCGTGGGTGAGGAGGGCGGCGTGGCCCGCTTCCAGTGCCAAATCCATGGGCTTCCCAAACCCCTGATCACGTGGGAGAAGAACAGAGTCCCGATTGACACAGACAATGAGAGGTGAGCCACATGTGGGAAAGCTGGAGGGAGGATGAAGAGGTGGGCCTGGGTCCTGGGCCTTGAAGAAGGACCACCTGCAGCCTCCAGGGAGGGGTTTCAGCAGCTGTGTTGACACTGACTGACCCCGTGGCTTGCTGGACCCAGATTTGATGCTCATGGGTGTATCTGTGAAAAGGACTGTGTATGATTGTTGTCAAGACTGGAATTGTGAGCGTGTCCATCTTTGAGAGTCCCAGTGTGTTTCTCTGATGACAGTCACATCGGGACAGTGCCTGGGAGACATGTGTGTGATCCTCGGTGTCCCTGTGGCTGATGGTGCCAGTGGCTGTTCTGCTGGTCAGCTGTGTGCCCCCCCCAACACCCCGACACAACAGGTACACATTGCTGCCCAAGGGGGTCCTGCAGATCACAGGACTTCGGGCTGAGGACAGTGGCATCTTCCATTGCGTGGCCTCAAACATTGCCAGCGTCCGTGTCAGCCACGGGGCCAGGCTCACTGTGTCAGGTGAGTGTCCTTTTCCCTGCCTAGTTCTTCCCCCAACAGGCCTCCTGACTTCTCCCTACCCTCAAATAAATCCCCTTTCAGCTGGCCCCTGGAGACTTATCAGTCAAGTGCATACGGAGCATCTTCTAAGCCTAAAGCTCTGTGCTCAAGGTGAAGGTTCAGGACTCCAAGGCCTGCTTCCTGGCTCAGTTCTACCTGGGGAAGCCCAGCCTCTGCTTATCCTGGGGGCTCTCTCATTGCTAGAAGCACTGCAGGGCCAGGAGTTGAGGGATGGGTGGGAGCAACATCCCGGGGTCCCTGGCATCTCCCCTCTGCCCACAAGACCTGTTTTCTGGGCTGATATTTATTTTACACCCCCTATGTCCTGGGTTATGGATGGGGTGAGGAGGTAGGAAGGGTACCAGCTGAAGTGAAGAAACGTGGCATCTTCCTTCCAGGCTCAGGCTCTGGAGCCTACAGGGAGCCAGTGATCCTCGTGGGGCCTGAGAACCTTACCCTGACTGTGCACCAGACCGCGGTGCTGGAGTGTGTCGCCACGGGCAACCCGCGCCCCATTGTGTCCTGGAGCCGCCTGGGTGAGCCTCATCCCAAAGCCCCAGCCTCTCCCACCCTGTCCCACCTCCTGGGAGGGCCTGTCTCATCACCCAGCTCTAGGGGCACTTTGAATCCTGTTTGTTCTCCATGGGGGTCTGGTCTCTGCAAGGTCTGGGGAGGGGTTACGTTTCTTCTCCTTGGCAGTACCAGGGAGGTCCGCCTGCCCGCTGCATTCTCCCTCCCCCCTGTGCTGCTGGCTTAGCTCCCTGGGTTACCTTGTCCAGTCCTGAGCAAGCCCCTCCTCCCTGCTTCCCTCACCCTCCAGAACCCCTCTGCAGCTTTCAGCGCCCCGTCCCTGTCCCTTCCCACTCATCTCTGCCCTCTACAGCCTGGCCAGACACCCCAGCTATGAAATCCCAGATGCCTCAAAATCTCAACCAGTTATCACACCCTTACTGTGGGCCCCCCAGTCTCTAGTCTGGCCCCCTAAATCCCTGGCCTAAATCCCTAGGCAGCTGAAGGAGAGAAATGAAAGGGTGCAGATGGGTCCACATTGTCTGAGTAGAAAGGTCACTGGGGGAAGGAGAGTCTGGAGGGATGAAGTGGGGTGGGCATTCACAAGGAGACTGCATCACATTGTGGCAGCTGAGTGATCAGGGAAGGAGGGGGCAGCAGGCCAGATAATGGAGTAGATTTCACCACTTCAGGGACTGAATGGGGAGCTGTCTCCTTGCATTCTGACTGTGCTAATGTGATCCTGGTGGGGGTAGGGGTGGGGTGGAGGGAGGGCATGGTCCCTGGGAGAGGCGAAAAAGAGCCTCTACACCATTAGGAGGGGGCCCAGAGGCACTGCAAAGACCATCTGGTCCGACATTCCCCAAAGCACGATCCGATCTGCCCGGGAAAAGAATGACTTGGTGGTCTATCAAGTTTAGAAAACAGTCAACTGGGTCCTTTTGCTGCAGGACTCCTCAGAGCCTTTATATTAATGGGCACTGTGACAGTCCAGGAGTGGAATGGATATTTGACTGTAAAACTTTTTTTGAGACAGGCCACACTGTAAAAATCCATTTCATTCAAATCCCTTACTTTCCTGATTGAGAAACTGAGAGAAACTTGGAGGTCACCAGTGAGTCAGTGGCAATGCTGGAAATAGGACCAGGGTCGCTCCTGCTAGAGGAATGTTTTCAGTTCTGCCCACATCACCTCTGCGGTGCTGATGTGATGCTTGGGGGGAAAGGTGTTGAGTCAGAGATTGGGACCCCTGGAGGACGAGTGGATCGGCAAACACTCTGGAACGTTCACGATTTCTCCTTCTTCCACACCTGACTCTCCCTCATGTCCTCTCTCCTTCTCTCCCAGATGGTCGTCCCATTGGGGTGGAGGGCATCCAGGTGCTGGGCACGGGGAACCTCATCATCTCAGACGTGACCGTCCAGCACTCGGGTGTCTATGTCTGTGCAGCCAACAGGCCTGGCACCCGGGTGAGAAGAACAGCACAGGGCCGGCTGGTGGTGCAAGGTGCGCAGCCCCCCACCCCCAGGAGAGGAGGGGGAGGGGCTTCCCCACAGCCTCCTCCTTCTGCCCTGTTCCTTGCCTCATCAGCACCCTTGTCCCAGCCCCAGGCCCCTAGACTCACCCAGGTTCCTATACTTGCCCCTCCCCGGGTCCCCAGGCCAGGCCAAATGGGCAGCTCTCTTCTCTGCCTCGGGAACGCGCGTGTTGGGAATGGGAGGACATTCTTGGTCGTGGTCGCCTGTGTACCCCTTCCAGGTGCCAGCACGACTTCTCCAGTCATTTCTACTTCGCAATCTCGGCGGGGGCCCCACCCCGTGTCGCTCACATGTGTCCCTTGCGCCGCGTGCTGTTTTCATTCACACGTGTGGCACTTTCACGCTCACACCTGCCTGCTCGCTCTCAGCATGTTTGTCATTTTCACACTCACACCCCAGCTCCCGCCTCACCAAGGGACGTGGCCTCCACTCCCACAGTTTGCAGGGCCTCTGCAGCTGACTTGGTCCTTCTATCCCTCCTCCTGCCCTGGGGCTCAACCGTCCCCTTGGACTGGGCTTGAATTCACCTTCTCCAGTTGGCTGTGGCTGTGGCCTCATGGAGAGCCGCGGAAAGGATGGGAGAGAGGAGTATTAGAGACTTAAATGCCCGTGTGTTTAGCATTCCATGTGCTGTTAATCTGTCCAAATGAAAGTGATGGAGCATTTCATTTCTCGGGTGTTAATGGAAACTTGAGGCTTGGGATTGGAGGAGAGGAGAATTGAATGTAGGGGCGAGGGGGGCTGGCACCGAGGCCTCATCCATCTCGCAGTCATTACCGCCTTCGAGGTGCAGCCAAACCTATTAGCACATTTATTTATTTAACAATTTCCCGAACAGGGAGCTCAGCTTGATTGCTTTCGGATACAAATGTCAGTCTTTTAAATAGTCATTAAAATGGAGTCCTCTCTTGGGTCTGCCTCTGGGGTGGATAGAGGTGGGGCCTGCCATCATCTCCTGGAGCCTGGGCCACACCCGGAGGGTTTTTCCAGGTGCGTGTGTTGGGGACCCACCCCGTCCTTAGCAGACCTCCGTCCCACCCCCTCTCCCCCTTTCCTCATCCCTTCACTCCCAGCCGTCTCATCCTTCTCCACCTGACCCTTACTGCTCGTCATGCTTTTCTGTGCTCCCCACCCAGCCCCTGCAGAGTTCGTCCAGCACCCCCAGTCCATTTCCAGGCCAGCTGGGACCACGGCCATGTTCACCTGCCAAGCCCAGGGTGAGCCACCTCCTCACGTCACGTGGTTGAAGAATGGACAAGTGCTGGGGCCGGGAGGCCACGTCAGGCTCAAGAATAACAACAGGCAAGCGAGAGCTGTGTGCTAGGGCTGGGCCTGCGGTTGAGTGACCTGGGCAGGCTGTGCACCTCCCGCTGGGGAAGAATGCTAAGCTGGGAGTCTAGAGACTTGAGTTTGAGTCTCAGGTCTGCCACTAACCCCCTGGGAGACCTCAGAGGAGTCCTTTGTTTTCTAGAGGAGTTCAATTTCTTCATCTCTCAAATGGGGAGATTTGGCCAACCTACAGGGGTACTCTGAGAGGAGAAGGGGACCTGACACTCTCCCTCCCCCTGCAGCACGCTGACCATTTCTGGAATTGGCCCTGAAGATGAGGCCATCTACCAATGCGTGGCCGAGAACAGTGCTGGCTCCTCTCAGGCCAGTGCCAGGCTGACTGTGCTGTGGGCCGAGGGGCTGCCTGGGCCCCCCCTCAACGTGCAGGCGGTCTCTGTATCGTCCACTGAGGTCCGCGTGTCCTGGAACGAGCCCCTGGTCAACACCAGGGAGATCATCGGCTATGTCCTGCACATCAGGAAGGCTGCTGGTGCGTAGGGGCCGCGTGGGCAAGGCTGGCTCTGCAGCTGCTTCCTCTCATTCACTATTTCTTATCTCTTTCCATACTGCGTGTCCTGACCCAGCTCCTTCCATTCTTTCTCTCCCCTGCACCCTGGCTGCCCTCATTTCAGCAGTGCCCAGAGGACTCCCTCGTTCCCCTTACACTCCCTCGCCTTACCCTTTGCCTCCCCAGACCCACCCGAGCTGGAGTATCAGGAAGCAGTCAGCAAGAGCACCTTCCAACACCTGGTGAGCGACCTCGAGCCCTCCACTGCCTACAGCTTCTACATCAAGGCCTATACACCACGGGGGGCCAGTTCAGCCTCTGTCCCCACGCTGGCCAGCACCCTAGGCGAAGGTGAGGCGAGGCCTGGGTGTGGAGTGCAAAACCCCAGACACTCAGGGTATTAGAGCAGAGTCATCACGCACACTTGTTCAGGTTGTAGGCTGCGCTGCACGGGGTGTTTCGCCCTGAGGCTGAGTAGGGCTTGGGTCTACCTGGAGGAAGGTGTGTCCTTTTCTAATTCATGTAAAGGTGCTGTTTGAGCAAGCTAAGGTCAGAAGCCAGAGAGCTGTGAGGCTCTTGAGGGTCTGGGTCATAGGGAGAAGGTGGAAAAAGCCCTCACGTCTCGGCCTCCTGTGCCCTCAGCCCCTGCCCCACCCCTGTTGTCAGTTCGGGTGCTGGGCAGCTCCACCCTGCAGCTGCTATGGGAGCCCTGGCCCCGGCTGGCCCAGCATGAGGGCGGCTTCAAGCTGTTTTACCGCCCAGCAAGCAAGACCTCCTTCACCGGCCCCATCCTGCTCCCTGGAACTGTCTCTTCCTACAACCTCAGCCAGCTCGGTGAGGCGGACACAGCCCCTGCTGGGGGAGCTGGGCAGGGGTGCGGTGCCTGAAGCCAGGCGGTGGTCACCTCTATTTCCCTGCTGGGGGCTGAGGGGTCACTTAGCAGCCCTGCCTTTCCCCCAGACCCCACTGCAGTGTACGAGGTGAAGTTACTTGCCTACAACCAGCATGGGGATGGCAATGCCACGGCTCGCTTTGTGTCTTTGAGGGGAGCATCTGAGAGGACAGGTGAGGGTTGTGGATGGGGTGTGGGGCTAAAGACTGGCACTCAGGAAAGGAGGCCAGGGGCTGAGGGAAGAGGGGAGCAGGTACCCAGGGAAGAAGGTAGGAGGGTAGAAGAGTAAGAACAGAGGCTTAGATTTGAGTTTGAAGTTCGGTTGTGCAACATTCTAACTGTGTGACCTTGGGAAAGCTACTTAACCTCTCTGAGCCCCAGTTTTCTCCTCTATAAAAGAGAGACAATAATACCCACTTTGTAGAGCTGCATCGAGGATATACAGTGTTATTACCAGAAGCTAGCACATAATGCTCAATAACTAGTAAAAAACAAAAAGTTTGGGCTGGAGTCTCTTAGGCAAGTGCAAAGGGTCTGTGGACTTGAAGCTGAGAGTAGCTGAGGGATAAGGAACCCCCAGAGCTTAAGTGCTTCAGACCAGGAGAGCCACAGCTCCCAACCTGCCTCCCTCCCAGCCCTGAGCCCACCGTGTGACTGCCGGAAGGAGGAAGCCACCAACCAGACGTCCACCACAGGCATTGTCATTGGCATCCACATTGGAGTCACCTGCATCATCTTCTGTGTCCTCTTCCTCCTGTTCGGCCAAAGGCGCAGGTGGGTGCTGGGCCAGGGAGGCGTGGCTGCACTGACATGGGTAGGAAGGCCTAAAGAAGGAGGAGCTGCAGGGGAGCGGAGCGTTTGGGCTGTCTCTATCCTTCTGTTCTCACTCCCACATCTCTCCCCCTAACTCTTGGCTCGCCCCTTAGGGTCCTCTTATGTAAGGATGTAGAAAACCAGCTGTCCCCTCCTCAGGGCCCCCGGGGCCAGAGGGACCCTGGAGTCCTGGCACTGAATGGGGCTGGACGAGGAGAGCGGAGCCAACAAGGCCGAGATGAGAAACACGTGGACATGAAGGAACTGGAGCAGCTGTTCCCTCCGGCCGGGGCGGTGGGCCAGCCCGATCCCAGACCGAACCCCAGATCCGTGGTGAGTGCCCCCACCTTGAGCAGACCTCCTCTTTCAGGCTCTGACCACCTTCCAATCCTGCCCTCCCTTCACCTTGGCCACAAACCTTGGTCATCAGCCTTTGCCAGGCTCCAGGTTTTCTCCAGACACGAAACATGGCCAGGGCACGTCTCTGTGCCTCTGAATCAGGGAGGCCTGGAGACCCAAAGGCCTGAGTAGGATCGTGTCCAGAGCCTAATCCCCTGATCGGGGGACTTGCGGGCCTCTAGCCCTCATGCTGATGCCTGTATGATTGGCCCATCCCCAGCAGAATCCTGCAGCCCCGGCCCTGTGTGAGGAGACCCAGCTCTCCATGCTGCCACTTCAGCGGTCCGGTCTTCTGGAGGAGAGGACGTCGGAGGCCAAGGCCCCCTGCGCAAGCCCCATGGCTGCCCGGCCACCCCAGGACGTAGGCCCTGGCCATCTCAGTGAAGGACAGGCTATGCAGCCTTCCACAGAACCAGCTGCCCAGCCAGCTCTCTCGGGACAGTAGCCAGTGTCTGGCAGGCTCTGGAGGGGAGAATCCCCCATTCTCAGGTCAAAGGCAAGATTTCTCCTGTCATGTGGGATGCAGATGGATTTCCCTCCTGACTGCCCCTCAGGTTGTCAAGACCTAAAGTAGCCTTGTCAGGGAACCCCCCAAGGACCTGGAGGGGTCCCTGCAGGAGTCCCTCTTTTAGGCTAATGCCCCCTTACCTCTGCTTGGTACCCACATGACTTGGAACTGAACTAATGTTTTCCTTTAAAAAAACAACAAAAAAACTTAAAATGAAAAAGAGAGAGAGAAAGAGAAGAGAGAGGAAGGTGAGTTAGATTCCAAAAATATGCCCCTGCTGTGGCTGGGCCCCTGGCATGGTCACCCTCTACTGACCTTGTTTTCTCAGGATGGATTTTTGCTGTTTTGGTTTTCAGCACCTACCTCAGCCGGAATGAATGTCCTTGGGGGAGTGGGCCCTGGCCTCAGCCCCCTTCCCCCACAGAACCCCAAATGCACTCCTACCTCAAGTCCCTTTATGGGCACCCCTCCCCCTCCCCACATTGTTGTCCAGAGGTTTTTAAAAAAAAAGAAAAAAAAAGCAGAAAAAAAAAAACACTTCCCCCATTTCCAGGTGTGAAAGAAACTGTCTACCTCAAGGCTTACTGGCTCTTGGGCCTGTGTCGTCACTGGATCCTCCCTCCTGGCTCCTCCTCCTGCCCACAGCCCCCTATCTCTCCCCCAGAGAGGAGGCCAGAGGCTAAGTCACCGAGGGTAGGCCTCTTGGGGCCTACAGAAATAAAGATGGAATTGGTCAAAGAAAATGTGAAAAAAAAAAAAAAGCCAAAAATGAGAGGAAAATTTTTTCCTTGAAATACAAATTGTTGCTCCAAACTAGCCACCTCTCAGCACGCTGCCAGTGCTCTGTCTGGTCTTGTCTGTTCTCTCACGTTTTGACCCTCTCAGTCAACTCGTGCTCCACTGGGATCCTGATGAGCCTCTCCCCGCCTGGGCTTCGGGAGAGTGGGCTGTCGCCCTGCAGCCTGCCTCCTGTCCCGCCCAGACAAAGAGCCCTGGAGCAGGCCGGTCCCTGGAATGTACTGTGTGTGTGACGGGTGTGTGCGTGGGTAGGGGCCAGGGGTCCCCAGCAGAGGTGTCCCATGGGACACAGTCAGCTTGACCCAACCCCTGGACAGTGGAAACACCGCTGTCAGCAGATGTGGCCGGAAGCTATTTTTATACAATGTGTGTTTAAGGATTTTTATGTTCTTGTGACTTCTTGTTTCTCTTTTCTGTTGTGTTGTTCTTTGAAATACTTAAAGAAGAAAAAAGAAAACCAAGGAAACAAATACCTATTTTTGGTTACTCTCAAACATTTTTTAAATAGCAGAAAGAGAACTTTTTTTTAAAGGAAAAAATGATAAGTGTATTTCTTAAGTGTGAGATTAGCCCCTAAAATACCTGACCCCCAACCCTCTAGGGGCCCCCACCCCCAAACTTTAGTTAGTTAGCTGAAGAAGGTAGACTTTGTGATGTTTTCATAGAAGACTGGAGTTGTGTCCATGTGGACGCGGAAAGGCAGCCCGCCCCTTCTCACAAAGGCTGGGCCTGTGCCGAGGGCTCCCCAAAGCTCCCAGACGGTGTCCCCACAGTGGCTTCTCTGCACCCCCATTTATCCCGGAACCCCTTCTCCTGTGGGAAGGGTCTGAGGTAGGAGGTGGGAGGTAAGGGGACACCTGGCCTGACTTCGCCTGACTTTTGTCACATCCTACTCATTTCGACTGAATAAAAGTCCTGTTGCCAAAGTGAACCTTGAGTTTTTTGGTGGCTGTGTCTGGTCCTGGGAGCAGAGGTGAGAATGTTGGGAGAAGGGTGGCCAGTGGGGTGCCGGGCCGTTTTCTCACAGGGTCAGAGCCCGGAATCACAGCAGACTGCTGTGTACCGCTTACAGGGCACCATGCACGCTAAGTCTTCACGACTGGGGAGGCTTCCGGGGTCCTCACAACCTCCCTGGGAGGTAGGTATTCTAGTTATCGTCATATCCATTTTACGGAAAAGATAAGCCAGTCATGGCAGGATCAGAGTTCGTGTCCAGGCTAGGCTACCTGGTTCCAGGGTCTGCCTTTCAACTACTGCTCCATGCCTCCTTAGCTGGTAGTGAGGAATCCTAGACCAGTCCCTCGGCTCTGTAGTGACAATCTACTAACAATGAGTCAGGTGGTGTGCAGGGCTATGTGCTTTTCATGCATTGTCTATGATGAAGGACTATTTTCCTCATCTTTGAGGAAACCGAGGCTCCAAGTGACTCCAGAGCACTAAATCAGAACCCCCAGCCAGGCCTCTGCATTTCTCCCTGTTCTCTCCTCGGTTCTGGCTCCTGAAGCCAGGTGTCTGGGGCCACCGAGGCTTAAGATAGGCCAAGAGAGACTTGGCTTCAAGGTGGTTGTGCTGACGAAGATCTGGATCAGCAGGCCTCAAGCTTAGTGAGAATGTCGGTGTTCCCTCGGTTGTTAAATGGAAAGTCAGGGCTCACTGCTGGAAGGCTCTGGAGGGCTGGAGGGCTGGGTTCTGTGTCCAGAGGACTTTTTGAAAGGAACAAACCAGGATAGTGGTTTGCAAGCTGGGTTCCCTGGCTGTGGCTTAGGGGCCTGGGGCACCTTCTCTGGGAGGCTCCACTCTCCCCGCTCACCCTCACCCAGAGCAGCTCCACTCTTATCTGTCTTATATGTTGGACTCTTTGTGAGAGTTCATTGGAAAAGAGGGTTCTGCTCCCAAAAGAACATTTGAAAGGAAAGGCCCTGGCCTGGGGGTCAGGTCAGACCAGAACTGGTGATGGTGCTGTGGATGCTGAACTGAGAAAGAGACTGAGGCCACCATGGTACCTGTCCTGCATCTCCAAGGAAGTGGTTGACTTTCCCTGGTTTTCCCAGAGGAAATAACTACCTCACCTTTCTCTGCATGGAACTTGGCAAATACAGGAACTCTTTAACAACTCCAGCAGTGCAAGGGCTGCCTGGGGAGGTGGCCCATTTGTCATCTGGTCAAGCAGACCCTGCAGGAGTAGGAGAGTAGACCGCATAACCTCCAGTGCACCTGTCCCCTCCAAGAATCCAAGATACTAGTGCCTCTCCCAGGAAGGCATTGAGTAAACATTTAGAAACCACTTAATATGACCCATGTAGATGTATGCAAATTGCACACAAATTACATGCAAATACAAGCAGGACCTGACACACATGCTATCTTTGGGCAGAAATCAGCAGCAACCAGGGCTTGCGACCTATTCCAATTAGCTACTTGCTCTGTTAACAAACCACCCCACAACTTAGTGTTTTATCCTAACATTTATTTTGTTCACAACTCTGAGTTTAGGCAGGGCTCAGCAGGACAGCTGTCTCTGCTCCACTCGGCAGCAGCCAGGCAGCTTGAAGCCTGGGAGCTGAAATCATCTGAAGGCTCCTGGCTCACATATCTGGTGGCTAACACTGGCTGACAGCCCCAGCACCTCCGTGTGGCCTGGGCTCCCTCACAGCATGGTGGCTGAGATCCAAGAACAAGTGTCTTGAGAGACACAGGTGTAAACTGGCTCAACCCTAGCCCTAGACATCACACAGTGTCACTTCTGCTATAGTCTATTCATTAGAAGCAAGACACCAAGGTGGCCATATTCCAGTGGAGGGAATTAGATTTCCCTTTTTGATCATAGTTAAAGAGGAGTGAACATGTTTTACCACGAGACCACTGAGGAGGGACAGGTAGAGAACGAATGTCAGCTGTGAGGCTGGGAGAGTGGTGAAAGATCCCCAGAGCCCCTGGGGCTGATGGGAGGGGACAAGGACACAGCCCGAGAGGGCTGCTGCTGGGGCTGCAGGAGGACAAGGAGTTCTCCTGATGCCTACATTAAACCCTGTTCGCGGGTCTCATCCTGATTATTAGTGAAGATCGGTCTGGCGTTCCAATCCTGAGGCCACAGGGAGGAGGACCAGGCAGCCGTGAACACCTGGAAATGGGCTCCTCTGCTGCCTGCTCCCTCTCCTCAAGCAGTGAGGGGTGGGAGAGCCAAGGGGAGCTGGTGCAAGCCTGAGATTCCCACCTTCCCGGGATGGTAGATGTCAGAATGACAGCGCTGGAAGGGACCACTGACCCCTCATGAGAAAGATGAGGCAACTGAGGTCCAATGGGTAGGAGTTGCTCAAGTTCCCAAGGAAGTTAGAGGTAGAGTCAGGTCTGGAAGCCAGGACAGCTGCTCCCCACCTGGGCCCTTTCTACTCAGTGGAGCCAGGCCACAATCACAGCCCAGAGGGAGGGAAGAGTGAGAAGTATGGGGTTTGGTGGTAAACATGGAGGGCAGATGGACTATTACCTAGAGACTGGGGGTGGGGCAGTGAGGGGAATCACCCTGGGGGTCTGGTTTGGAAACAGGAGTTGGAGGAGTAGGAGTAACCATTGATGGGCGGGACTGTCCTGAACTCTGGGTTCAGGCCAGAGTCAGGGAGGGGGACATCTAAACCCATGCCTTGCCCACAAAGAGGTATTATAAGGACTAATTCTGAGTTCTGTTGCTCCCCTGGGCCCTCAGGAGCCACCTGGGGCAGGGAGGGAGGCTGAGAGGAGGGAGGAGCCAGGTCGATCTGGAAGGGAAGGGCCTTGCTCCTTGAGCTCAAGAGGGATGTATGCTGGACTTGGAGCTCCCAAGCACATGGATGGCCTGTTGGTCACCCTGTGCCATGTGCCCACCACTGCCATGATCCAGGGTCTGGCCCTGGCCTCCACTCCAAAATGCCCACGGCAGACCCTGCAGGAGTAGGAGAGTAGACCACATAACCAGATTCTGAATCAGGTAAGTTTCTTTGATACGATCCCAAAAGTATAATCAAAAAAGAAAAACTAGATGAATTAAACATCATAAAATTTAAAAACTTTTGTGCTTCAAATGACATAATCAAGAAAATGCACAGACTATAACAGAATGGGAGAAAATAATTGCCAATCATGTCTCTGATAAGGGACTTATATCTAGGATATTTAAAGAACTTATAACCTAAAGAATAATAACAACTCAATACTAAAAAGACAAGTAATCCAATTTAAAAATGGGCAAAAGATCTGCATAGACATTCTTTCAAAGAAGACACACAAATGGCCAATAAGTATATGAAAGGAAAAAAAGGGTAAACCCGCAGAGTTATCACTTCACTCCCACTAGGATGGCTAGAATCAAAAAATCAGGTAATATCAAGTATTGTTGAGAATGTGGAGAAATCGGAACCCTCATAAACTGCTAGTGGGAATGAAAAGTGGTACAGTTGCTATGAAAAATGGTCTTTCGGTTCCTTAAAAGTCTGCATATATAGTCACTATATGAGCCATCGGTTCTATTCCTGGGTGTATATTCAAGAAAAATGAAAACATATGTTTACACTAAACCCTGTACACCGATATTCATAATTGCATTGTCTATAATGGATAAAAAGTGGAAACAATTTAACTGTCCATCAGCTGATGAGTGAAGAAACAAAATGTGGTATATCCACACAATAGAATATTATTTAACAGTAAAATGGATGAACTTTGAAAAACATTATGCTAAGTGAAAGAAGCCAGTCCCAAAGGACCATCTATTGTGTAATTTCATTTATCTGAAATGTCCAGAATAGGCGAATCTTTAGACTGAAAGAGATTGGCGGTTGCCTGGGGCTGGAGGTCGAGGGGAAAGGAAGAGTGATTACTAATGGGCGCAGGGTTTCTTTTGGGGGTGATGAAAATGTTCTAAAATTGTGGCAATGGTCACACAACTCTGTGAATAGACTAAAAACCATTGAATGGCACACACTTTCATGGGCGAATTGTATGGTATGTGAATTACATCTCGATAAAGCTATCATTAAAAAAATACTTGCTGCTAGGACTCAATGAGATCATAATAAGTGAAGTGTGCAGTCTAAGTGTTCAAACGATCCCATTGTCACAGGAAGAGAACCAGGGGTGAGCAGGGCAAAGTGACCCAAAGTGGACGGTGAGGGGCGGGATAAAGTTGAAAGTAAGCGTGAAGAGACCTCTGCACCTAGCCTGGCCTCTCTGGAGCGGAAGGAGCCTCTGGACACAGCATCCAGACCTGGAAGCGCTATGCTCCTGGGAGAAAGGCTGTTACTGGAGGGTTTTGCTGCCACCCTGTGGAATTAGTGAATATTACAGCTATGGAGACTAGTCTGATCTCTACCCACATCTGATTGAGGCCAGCAGTTAAGATATGCTCTGCCCCCTAGGGGAAAGACAGACTTAGCCAGCCGACAGTACAAGCTTGGAAAAAAAAGTAACTGCAATCGATCTATATACTTACTTGCATGGGTACTAGCAACAAGCTGTAGAAACAAGAAAACGTGATTCACCGAAGTCTGGGATTAAGGAAGGCTCAGAAGAGGACTGGAGAAGGGGGAAAGGACACTCAAGGCTGAAGACACAGCATGAGCAAAGGCTTGGAGGTGTGAACTGTATGAAGTGAAAGCCAGCCAGGAGGCTATCACTTGCTGCATGGGGCCTGGCACGTAGTAGATGCTCAATAAATGTATACATAAATGGTTACTAGATTTCCAGAGCATATGCTTTTTGCACAGTTGATATGCCTTAGGAAAGCCTTATGTGGCTTTCTAGGTGGAAAGGGAACCCAGCAAGAGGGTCAGATAGGCTGGAGTGCCCTCAAGAAAGGGAAAGAGCCTTTATAGAGTCCTTAGTGCCCCAATGACAATGATGATACCTCTGTCATTATTTCTCGTGGCATTTGATAGAATGAATACCACTAACACTACGTCGTCTGAGTCTTCTCACAGCCTTGTACTAGGCAGGGCTCAACTCACTGTCATCCTCCCATTTAAAGGATGAGGAAATGAAGCCCAGAGAAGTGAGGTGGTGGAGCTGGGGCTCAAGCCAGGGCCTCCTTGTTCTCAGCCCATGCTTTCTGCTGACTTCTTATCTGTGTATTGAGGAGGAGGAGGCAGAGAACTTGGAAACAGGTGAGGAGGGAATGGTTTAAATTGGCTAAAAGAGATTTTCTTTTGAATATCGAGGAGAGACCCAGGAATGTCAGACCCTGAAGCAGGAGGATTGGGCATGTCCTAGAATGCAGGTTGGGTCAGGAAGCTGCCATAGCTCCCCGTTGCTCCCAGAGCAAGTCCAACGCCTTTGGCCTGGCATTCAAGGCCCCCTCACAAGTGACAGTGTTGCCCAGTAATTAAGGGCGCTGGCTTGGGTTTGTAATCTCTACTCAGCCGCTGTCCGGCTATGTGACTCAGTGGATATCCCTTAACCTCCAGTGCCATTTTCTCATCTATAAACTATGGATAAAGATAGCACCCACCTCATAGGTTGTTGTGAGCGTAGGCAAGTCATTTATGTAAACTACATTGTAAAGCACTCAGGACTACGCTTGCTATTATTATTATGTATTATTAATCAGAACAGAGCCTATCATCAACTCCAGTCCTCCAAGTTGCGTTCCTGGCTTCTCTGGAACATGCTGTGCCTCCAGTCCTTTCTGCAAGATGTCCCTTCAGCCTGGAATGATACCATCCCACCATGCTTTCTTTCCAGATCCTTCCAAACATTGCCTCTTCCTGATCCTTCCTCATCCTCTCCAGCTAGGACCACTTCTCCTGCCTTTGCCCTTCCTCTGCACCTTGCTTAACCCTCCCGTACAGAAAATCTTCTTCTGCAGCGTAATATGCACACGGTGTATCTGTCGTCTCTGCTATGAGAACTTTGGATGTGAGTTTCCTAAGGTCAGGCCCTGTGTCTTGTGTCTTTATGACCCACCAGTGCTGTCATGGAGCAGCACTCACTGCTGAAAAAGTGCTTGTGGAAAGAAGGAGGGAGGGAAGGAGCGAGGAAGAAAGATGAAGAGAAAGGAGAGATGAAAGGTGAATTAAAGATGACATCAAGAGAGACGTTGAGAAACCAGCTCTGGCTCCACTGATGCAACGATTCTGAGGGAAAAAACATGGACACTGGAGACTGGGTGATTTGCAACTCTTGCATGGGTCTTAATTTTGTTCCTTCAGCCACAGCATTGAAGCAGACTTTGAAAACCTCGCCATGGCTCGGGACTTGCTATGTAGCCTCTCTGAAGCTCATTTCCTCATCTGTAATAGAGATAATCATGGTACTTATCTAATTGGGTTGTTACAAGGATCAAATGAGAAAATAACTGGAAAATCCTGGGCACCTGGTCCATAGCAAGAACCCAGTATATGCTGTTATGATGGTGATGGTTCAATGACTCTAAGAATTCCAGACATGTCCGAATAAAGGGCTGAACACTGCTGGGGAGGGGAGGTGCTTTCTAAGCTTGGAGAGGTGCCTATTGTCCTAGGGCCCAGCCCAGTGGTCACACAGAGGTCACACAGTGTTTCTCTGGGGCCTTCCCACCCGTCCCCCCAACGAAATACACAATGAAGACTCTTGATTGCTTGATTAAAGAAAGCGGATGCACAATTAATTTCAATTTTAGAGCCACCCCCCAACCACCTTTCAAAAAGAATTGCACACCCTATTCCAATTTACACACTGAACCAACATGGAATTTTCCAGCGGGTTCTGAAGGCTTTGAAGTGACCAGACCAGACTATTGATTTATTTCCAACTAACCTCTCTCTTTGAACCCAGAAGGGTCAAGGTTAATTATATAATAAAACTGCGCCCAGCTGCCTCCTCTGAGGGGGCAGGGAGCCCCCAGACCTTTCTGAGCCAGCTAGCGGTAGATCGTATTTCTGATCCCTTCCCCCGAGTTCATTTCCTTCATCAGGGCCCATTAAGAAGAAGGGGTAAAAAAAAAAAAACCCAACCCCCTCATTTCCTCCCTGAGAGATAAATTTTAATTTGCTGGAAACCAACAAAGGGGATCTAAGCCATATTCCAGGCTGCACCCTGTGGTTGAGAAATCTTGCTGGGAGCACCTATTCTGGAGCAGGCTGGGAAACAGGGTAGGGTAGGGGTGGGGGTGGTAAAGGGAAGCAAAGGGAGGCAGACCCCCAAGTCTGTCTCACCCACACATGGGGAGGAAGCCCCCAGAGGAGCTGACTCTGCAGCTGCTTCCAGCATGGCTGGTCCTGGTTAAGCTTTCCTTGCTAGCTGAAGTGAGTTAGTTAACCTACTGGCCACAGTTTCTCCTGTGTGTACACGTTCAGTCAGCCCTCAACGGCCACATGAAGCGAGCACTATCGTAATCCCTCTTTCCTGGATGATGAAACAGGCTCCTAGTGTTAACAAAACTGGTTCCAGTTATCACAGGTAGGAAGCAGCAGACCAGGATTAGAATCCAAGCTTCTGTTCTTCTCGTTACACAATAAATTCTCTTCCCTACTTCCTCCCTCCCCAGGGAAACAACATTGTAAATGTTCTTTTTATTTGCATCATCAAAAGAAGAGAAAATGTTCAAAACTGTTAACTAATAGATAGTCCATTATCCAATGTCCCCAATTGTTCCAACAATATCCACCTCAACTGTGTCTCCTAGATCCTGGATCCAACTAAGACTGACCCACTCTCTGGCTGTCACGGCTCTTTCCCCTCCCCGGTTCCAGCACAGCAACAGCCTTCCCTGTTTTGACTGACAATGACATTTCTGAAGGAAGAAGTTCAGTTGTCCTGCAGAGTGATTCACATTGTAGGTTTGTCTCATGTTTCCTTCTGACCAGAGAGTCAAATAATATTTTTGCCATAAACAATTCACACATGATACTGTGTGTTTTTTAGGGCATCACATCTGGAGACCCATGACACCAGATGGGGAGAGACCCAAGATTTTCAGCTCAAAGGTGGATGGATACTTGTCCTTGACCTCCTGGAGGCTCTTCACTGTGGAGGGAAGGAATGTGAATGGTTCTGCATGGGGGCGCTGTTAGCATTAGCCACAGACTGTACCCTAAAACCTTGGGTACACCTTGCACCCAACACAGCCTGAGGCGCATTTTCCCATTTCCTCTTCCTATGTTTGCGTCAATGCCCAGAACCCACCTCTGCCGCTGTGGGGCCTTTGTGACTCTGAGGCAGAATCGGTTTCCTTTATTTCCCTCCTCTCTGCTCCACAACCCTTTATTTCTGCCTCGCTGCATGGTTTGTCTCAACATAGTAGATGTCATTGTGGAGCTCTTACTGCCCGCATGCGTCCAGGCCCCAGCCCAGTGCCCACTATAAAATGTTCTCCATAAATATTTGCCTAATAAGTTGTAACCCAAAGGAAACCAGTCTGCCTTGTGATCAATCTCAGTTTTACATCTGAAAGAAAAGTCCAGCATCCAAAAACGAATTGAAAAGCTGTTTAAGTCTTTGCTAAATAATAGTGTGGAAGAGGTACTGGAGGATGAATTATATTATATGTCATACACCAAAGAGTCTTGAATATTCTCTTTGCCTGTCTTTCTCCTTATCAGCTCTTGGCTTCTCCTTCACCTCCAAACCTGTCCTCTTTCTCTCCCCAACTCCAGTTTATACTGGATTTTCTCTCATTCTTGCCCAAATCTCTCCTCCCTCTGGATCCATATGATTCTCCAAGTAGCTCCATGCCTTTAATTTTTTTTTTTAATTTAAGTCAAACAAGCAATACATAAAAACATTCTCCTTGTTAAAAAAGAAATATAAAAAGTTAAAAGTCCCCTCTCGATCTCTCCAAATCTGGTCGCTTCTCAGGGGCGATTGTCGCTATCAACTTATGGTGTCCTTCCGGGCCTTTTCTTTGTAATGATAGTCTTCCATAGGTACCAAAGTCAAATATATGGTATACTAAATAATGCCATTTATATTTCCAAAATGTTTCCAGTTTTCAGTGCTGAGATGGACATCCTGCCACCATTTCCCTGTGCTCATCGGCGTGCGTTTCTGCAGAGTGAAAACCCATGAAATGATCCCCCCCCCCGCAAGTGACCGAGCATTCTTACTCTCTGTCAGCTGTCTGTGAGACGACCGGGACTGTGTTGGTCTTGCACAGACAGCTTCTGTGTCTCCCAAGGCTGCTCTGAGAGGATCCCAGGAGCTTTGCCCATTGATAAACACCTGGTTCAATCGCAACAATCTTAGCTGATTTAGAAATGATTTAATAGCATCCCTTGTACAGCACAGACTAAGGGGCAAGCACACATGTTAACACACTTAACACTAAACCTATGAGGTAGAGACTACTATCATCATCTGTGCCTCGCAAAGTAATTGAGGCACAGAGAAGTTAAGTAACTTGCTCAAGGTCACACAGCTAGGAAGTGGAAAAGCTGGGATGAGAACTCAGGCAGTATGGCCCCATGAGTGGTAACCACTGTACCACACTGCCTTTCAAGCTTTAGTGTGGGCATACCACCCCCGCCATTAGGCACATGTGTTTGTTTTCCAAAACACTATTTTTATTCCGTTATTTTACTTGAATCTCTTTGAGAGAAAGGGAGGCCCAATTTAGAGTTGGGAGAACCAAGGCTCAGAGAGAGATCACCCACAGTCACAGCATGACAGGGACAGATTTCATCTTAAGAGGAAATAGGAAGGAAAAGAAATGCCATGTCCACAATTAATGCTCTTATCAGACTACGGTGTCAGCCCAACCCTTTTAAATAAAGATGTCAAAAGAAAAGCTCCCCTAGGCCTGTCTCCCCTTCCCTCTCTCCTCTCTTTGTGTCTTTATTTCCTTATCTCCCTCACCTAGTCAGGCATCCATTCAGCCTTTCAGTAAACCAACCGTTCTTGAACCCAGGAGGTGCCAGGCTCAATGGTCAATGCTGGGGATACAGATGTGAATGTTGGAGTTCTCCCCTGGGAGAGCCAGTACCAAGTCAATTCCTATCATCTGCCCGCTGTCTGTTCATCCACCCTTCTCACTCTGGCTTTCCCCTCCTCCACCCCAGTCAGAGGCAAGAGCCCCTTTTAAGTCTGCCTCGATCACCCTATGGCAGATAGTGGAGAAGGATTAAGACTGATGAAACATGAGCAAATGGGAACCAGCGGTGCAGACTCAGAGCAGCACGTTTGCAGAGGAAATCCGCCTCCTATGACTGCTGCCTGCTCTGGAAAACCAGGCTGTAGTCCCAGGGGTTCAGCTCACCCAGAGAGGCTGACACATCTGGCCTAGTAGGATGCCCCACACGCAGCGTCACAGACATACCCCAAGAAATGGTAGCTGGTGACTTAGGGCAGAAAAGTGGGCAGGTCCCCAGACCCAGTGGTGCTGTGTAGCATGCAACACTTGGGATGAGTGTATTTCTGCATGTGTGTGTGTGTGGGGAGTGTGCATGCACGATTGTGTGTGCACATGTATGCCCATGTGAGTGCATACATGCATGCATGAGTGTGCATGTGTGTGTCCAGCTTAGCCATCTTGGTGTGACCGTGCAGGCTTGTTTTGGCCCTGCTGCATCTTTCACCGCAACGGGGAGAAGTGTCTCAGTCAGGCCTGGCGGGAATCAGCTGTGTAACTGAAGACAAGCAGTTCTGATCACAGGTAGTGCTTATGCATTTCCATCACGCTCTTATTTCCACTCTCCTGAGCTGAGCATCATAAAACATCAGAGCCAGGTGGGAAATTTGGAGATTACCCAATTCGGGCCCTCCCCTGACACATGAGGAGATCTAGCCCCAGAGTGGATACTCGCAGCCAGAGGAGGCGACCCCGCCAGTTACCAGCGCAGCTGGGCTGAGGACCTGCACCCCGCCCCCCACCACCACCAAATTTCATACTTTTGCCACAACTCTACTGCCTGGACTTTTGTCTGTCTCACAGACCACAGATAATAAACCAATGGCTCCAGGTGGGGCTGAGAACACTCAGCGCTGGAGGCGTCCAGGAGGCAGGAGCTGTTTCACTGTGTCCACGCTGGCCCTTCCTCACCGCCGGCTCCTCCTTGAGCCAGCATTAGACCTGCTCTAGGAGCGAGCACTCTGGTTTCCTCGTGCTGATCAGAACTCTAGTCGGTGATCAGAAATGCTTCTGATTAATTACAAAAAGGGAATGAATAAATGCTTACTTGATAAATGCAGTGGGAAAAACTCTTTCAATATGTGGGGTTCATGAGAAAAAAATGACAAATGGTGTCTTTGCTTTCTTTGTACTTTGTAGTTTTTGTATTGATGAAAGTCTTGGGAATGTCTATGGAATGAATAAATGAAGGCTGACAGTATAGCAGAGCCTGGGAGAGATTGAACTGGAGTTTTTGGTCTCTTCATTAAAAAGGAAAGGGGAAAAAACGGTCAGAGTCCTCTGCATCACCTCAGGAGGTAAATTACCTTTGAGGAAATGAAGAGGCTTCTCTATGACAGGAAGGGGTCTCCTCCGGACAACAACCCGATTGTTTTGGAAAAGGGGTGTAATTAGAATTCCTATATGTTCTGGAAACCATCCTGGGACCGCCCTTGCAAAGACCGGATGGGCCAGAAGGCCTCTCAAAAGACAGGCAGCTGGCACTTGCTGATGTGGGATCTTAGGGAGGGCTGGGAGCAGTGGTTCTGGGCTGTGAGGTGACACTCCCTGCAACAAACAGGGCTGATTTGGGCCCTGAGGAACCTAAATACGTGGGGCTGGCTTCTCAGCTCTGCTGCAGGCTGAGCACGAGGGAGGGATCACTTCGCCCTCTAAAGACACCCAAAGTGAAGTGCCATAACTGAGTGGAGGTCCCTGTCCTTAGCATCCTTGAATGGTGTTTCCATGTGACATGATGTAGCCAGAGCAGCAGCCACAGTTTTGGCTGTAGGAACTGGCTGGGCAGTGGGGCTTCGGTGTTGAAGGCACAAGTTACCTCAAGTCTCCAAAGTCTGGAGTAAATGCACATGCATGCACGTGTGTGTGTGTGAAATCTGGGTTCTAGTCTTATTTGCCCTGCCATTCTGGAGCGGGTCACACCTGTTATTGAAGACATAGGGAAGAGCTCCGCAGGAGGCCTCTGAGTTACTTTCTAGCTTTGGAAGATTAAAGCAACATCTTATTTTGCATTATCACTTTTAAACATTTCCCTCTTAGCTGCTGTTGCTATACCCTGTGAGGCAGGCAGAGAGAGACTTAACCTCCAGTTTCTCTTGAGACCATTTAAGGAGAGGTTGTCTTCCTCCAGCTGATCCCTTCCACAGGTCCTGGGACCTACTAATTCCATGGCCAGGAGCTACACAGGAAGGATAAGACTGAGGCTGCAGGGAGCGTCTAGTCTGGTTGGAAAGCCATGACACGGGGATAAGGATAACATCCAACAGAACATGAGAAGCTAGGTGTGGTGACTTAAAATACCTGTGATGGGGACTTAGACAGGGCTTGTCTAGATCTTTTCCCTTTCCAAATAACTTTAAAAATCAGCTTGATAGGTGCCACAGGAAATTCCTCTCAAAACAATAGAAAAACTATAAAGAAAGTAAACTGAGTATATTGAACATATAAGCAAAACATAATGATTTTTTAAAAAAATAGGATGTGGTTTCATAGTGCAGCGGTTAGCATGTCTGCTTTACACGCAGTAAGTCCTGGGTTCATACCCCAGTGCAGCCATGGTCCACAATCTATGGCCATGCCACCCTCAACAAGCCTGATGTATGATCTTGGCTGCTAAGCAGGGTCAGGCCTGATTAGTGATTGGATGGGAGACCACCTAGGAAGACCAGGTGCTGTAGGCATAAATAATAATAATAATAATAATAAATTTAAAAAATATGCTAGAGAGGATCAAACTCCAAATTTGGTTTCTTTGAAAAAGAAAACTAATAAAATTGACAACTTCGACAAGATTTATAAGATCATAAAAAGAGAAGGCATAAATAAATATCAGGAATGAAAAAAGGGACATAATTATAGATACAGTAGAGACCTAAATGATAGAGAATATTATGAACAACTGTGTGCCAGTAAATTTTAAAACTTCAGAAAATGTACATATATGTACATATAATATAATGTTTGAAAAAAGAGGAAATGCTTTTATGCTCGTTATGAGTTTTATATTCTTAGTAATAAGACAAAGATAGTAGAATTTTTCTACAGGCCAATCCCACTAGAAAATTTAAATATAAAAATCTGATCACAATATTAGTAAATTGAATCTGACAATGTTTAAAAATATAACATGATCGAGTGGGGTTTTACAATGGACTGAAAGTTCATTTGTGTCCCCCCAAACTGAGAGAAGGTAATAGCACCATATATTCAACAAAGAATCGCTATGTAAAGTCTGGAATCTAGAGGCTGTGGTAAAAACTCAGACTTGAACATTGCCTGTCTGAGGCGTTCAGCTTATATGGTCTTTACGAGGTGGGGTCCTTACTCTTATCTGCCCCTGCAGCTTATTGAGGGCAGTCGTGGTTGACGTTTTTGTGGTTTTGGGTGTTCCTATTAGGTGCCAGTTGACGTTACTGTCATGGTTCTCACGGAATCCATTTGTAAAGTCCCAAAAGTCCTTAATTCTTTATGCTGTATGCAAAATATTTCACAGAAGAGAAATCAGGAATGGCCAAAACTATTTAAAAAAATTTTTTTTGAAAAGATGTTCAACCTCGTTAGAAATTAGAAAAATGTACATTAAAACCACTGTAAGATATCTTTTCATGATTACCAGATGGACAAAAATTAAAGTCAGCATATCAAGGGTCATTGAGGATAAGAAGCAGAGGAAATACACAGAGGCCACTGGTGAAAGCGTAAATAGGTACACTTGTTTTGGGGGAAAAAATTATTATAAATGGAGATGCAGTGATTCCATTGCACACTTTAGGAAAATAAAGTCTTGCAGATGCTCACTGTGAATAACATCATTCTGATAACCATAATCAGGGGGTAGTAGTGGTGAAGACCTCCACGAAAGGAGAATGGATCCACAAACTGTGGTCTATTTATACACTGTAATACTACAGAGCTGTGCTGCCCAATACTGTCGTTAGTCACAAGTGCCTGTTCAGCCCTTGAAATGCGGCTAGTCCTAATTTAAATGTACCAAGTATAAAACACACACTGGATGGAAGATTTAGTACGAAAAAAGAATGTAAAACAGTTTCAGAATCTTTTACATTGATTACATCTTGAAGTAATTGGATGAAATAAAATACACTAACATCAACTTCATCCGTTTTTCTTTTGCTTAACTTGATTTTAAAAAGCTTAAAACACCCATTTCTACCTGACAGTGCTGCGATGAAAAGGAACAGACTGTATTTACAGTCAGCAAAACACGGAAACCTTCAGAAGAGATTTAAGTAAGAAGCAAGACCTAAATGAGTGCCTACTACTGTATACCATTACAAGACCATGTTGTGCCAGCAAGTTTTTTAACATCCCACACGCGATTTTGCAATAACAAACCATCGGCACGAAACTAGAAAAATCCAATCACTAATGCAATGAACACCCATCTTACATGCAAAATGCTAACCAAAGCCAAGTCTGTTTTTAAAACTTCATAAGTAGCCTTGCCGAAACAAGGCCTCAAAAAATTGGGTTAAGACTCAGAGTTGTTCCTCTCCACGGAAATCTTTAGTAAAAGGCGAAAGATTTATACGATCTGAAGAGAAACCAGAGTATGCGGTGACCTCCTCTAACTCGCTTCTCGGGTAAAAGAAACTCCTTGTCCACTGACGGTGGCTAGATAACGCCAAGAATAAGTGCATCAGTAAAACTTCCCAGATTATTCTGTAAATAAAATTCTAACTTTCAGAAAATATAAGTGGAAGAAAAATTTACGTTTTGTTGTTTTAAACTTGTACTTGGTGCAGTGCACTGTGGGTATGCAAATCAGGCCAGTTGCCGCTTGTGCCATTCCGGAAATATCTTAGTATTCACACGGTGCCTTGCGTCACCATTAGGGGGCGAAGCGGAGATTTGCTGGTTGGGACCTAAATGCCATCCTGATCACAGACGAGTTTTATGTTTTATGCATTTATATATCGGAGTTCGATTTCTATTAATTAAAAAGTTTGCTGTTAAATTGAAAAAGAATTAGAAAGTAAGTGATTAACCCAAAATTCAGGACAGTGGCTCCTCCCTTCGGTGGGGAGTGAGAGGTGTGACTAGGGAATGACACACAGGGGTTTTCAAAGTCCGACGATTTTCTTAAGCTGCGTGGTGGACGCACGAGTGTTTGGGTTGTTTTTTTACACGTGCACCTCCAGAGTGTACACTTTTGAATAGTCTGCATTTTTGTCTGCCGTTTGAAAAAAGTCCCTGGCAGTGTCCTGTTTAAATATGGAGTTTGCATGCTGGGTTACACGTTTCCTGCCCCACCTGATGCCACTGTTTGGGATGAAATTGTATTTCGTTTTCAGACCTCGTGTTTCCTTATCCTGTACTTTTAAAATGTACTGTGCGCTCCTCTGAGGCTCTCTGCTACCAGATCCTACCAGCCTACACCGACTCCTCCAATCGTGGTAACTGAACAACCTTGGGAAACGAAGTTGCAGCTCTTCCCCGCGTCCCCCGCCCCCCGCCCCGCCCCCCACAGCTGCTTGTGTAAACAGTCCGCTTCCCAACTTTGACACCTCTGAGCTGGCATGTTTGTTTTTCATTTTGCTGGTTCTTTAGCTTACAAGTCATTCATATTTGGCATGTATTTGATATAAAGTTTTCAAATACTGTATATTTGAAAAATATCTTTACTGCATATAATTCACGTGTCATGCAATTCACCCGCTGAAAGTGTATAATTTAATGGTTTTTGGTATATTCACAGAGTTATACAATCATCACCACAATCTAATTTTGGGATATTTTTGTCATCCCCTCCCCCCAAAAGAAACAATTCATTAGCAGTTACTCCCCGCCCCCAATACTTTGGCAGACACTAATGTGTTTTCTCTTTCTAAAGTGCCTATTCTGGACATTTCATATATAGTCATTTCTCAGTATCTGCAGAAGATTGGTTCTGGGACCCCCTTGGATATCAAAATCTCTGCATGCTTAAGTCCCGCATATAAAATGTCATAGTATTTGCACATAACCTACAGACATCTATATACCTAATTATTTTTAATTTTTATTAAATTTATTGGGGTGACATTGGTTAATAAAATTATATAGGTTACAAGTGTACAATTTAAAAACACGTTATCTGTATATTGTATTGTGTGTTCACCATCCAAAGTCAAATCTTCTGTGACCATATATTTCTTCCCCTTTACCCTTATTTACTTCCCTCTTTTCCCTTTTCCCTCTGTTGTCTGTGTCTATGAGTTTTTGGTTTTCATCTTGTTCATTTGTTGCTTTCAGTTTTATATCACATATATGAGTGAAATCATATGGTTCTCAACTTTTTTTATCTGATTTATTTTGCTTAGCATGGTAATCTCAAGATCCATCCATGTTGTCGCAAATGGCAGTATTTCATCTTTTCTTAATGTATCACATCTTTATTCAATCATCTATTGAAAGACTATATGCTTTAAATCATATCTAGATTACTTATAATATCTAATACAGTGTAAATGACATGTAAATAATTGTTATACTGATAGTTTAGGGAATAGTGACAAGAAAGAAGTTAATACAGTACAGATCCAGTATAAATGCAACCATTGCAGGCCTAACTACATAGTACACCAAGAACAACGTAACATTTTTTTTTCCGAATATATTCCATTAGCAGTTGGTTGGCCAATTTAAATGGAAGCAGACAACCTGTAGCCTTTTGTGACTGGCCTTTTTCACTTAGCATAATGTTTGCAAGGTTCATCCATGCAAACACTTGTTTTGATACTCTTTTGCATGGTTGCTACATTTCACAATGTAATGGAAAGTTAGAAACCCAGGGAGATGAAAAGTTCTTGTCCTATAATAATAACTATACCTCACAGGGCTTAGCTAGGGGATAAGGCACTGATGTATGTTTAAACAGATGCAAAGGAAGAATATTCTGTGCATTAAATATTCATACTCTCAGCTATTTTATTACTTTTAAAGGTAAATAATGGTAAATACCCAAGAGAGTTGATACTTACCATCATAATTTTTTTATTTTAATTTTTTAACATAATTCCTTCTGTTCTTGAACTTGTTTTTCCACTTCCACTTACCTAAGAATTGAATACAAATATATTTTTATACCCGAAAGTATTTTATTGATTACTCAATCATACTTTTGATGACAAAATAAGTACATTGAATTTTAAAACTTTTTCTACATCCTTTGACTTTAAAGTTCTATGCATTAATGTTTTTCTCCTGGGCTGATTTATTATTACAATTATTAGTAATACATGTTTTATGAATCCACTACAAATATATTACATATTTTGATGATTATTAAACATAAAGGCATCCTTTTATTGGAACCACATCTCTTAATTAGGTGGATACATATTACTTATTGCTATTTTTTTTTTCACTTTCTAGCTGTAGCCTAAGATACCTCGTTCCCATAAAGCAGTAGATGGAAGGAGTTTCAACGATGTCACTCACTACCATATAATAAACAACCAGGTGACAACTGGATTAAGCCTTCCTTAAATTCTGTTGGAAAAAAAGATTTGAAAATATTTTAATTTATAAAAGAATTTATTGTCTAGGCTCATTGATTTCTTCAGAATGGATACAACTATTTAAATTGACATTTGTTGAGAGACCTGAATGTTTCTCTATCCTCCAGCACTTCACCTGGGTGAGGTTTAGGGTAGACAACAGGAAGACCTTTACTATGTGAAGTGGGAGAAGCGCGGTTAGCAGAGGGAAGGAAGGAAAGAAGATCTTTGAAAGTCAAGCACTCACCTGGCCACCTCTCCTTTATGCTGGAACCAAACTCAGCTGCCCTGTGGCAATGAGGGTGGTTCAGTGATTTCTGCCTTAGGTGTGGATATTGGGAGCTTCTTGGCCTAGGGTAGCAGTGATAAAAATGATTGTGTTTTGTGCTGTCCAAAATAGCAACCACTACTCACATGTGACTACTGAGTACTTGAAATGTGACTAGTGTGTCTAAGGAACTGAATTTTTAATTTTATTTAATTTTAATTAATTAAATTCAAATAGCCAACATGGCTAGTGGCTACCACATTGGACAGAACAGAACTAGGGATTCAGCAATGTCCTGGGCTTGGTTCCCCACTTGACCAAGGGACTGTACTGTTGGGTTTTCTCTCATGGCGAGGAGGAAATGGGAGTCTAGTTTCTTCTCTTCTGAAGTTAGGTCAAAGCATCCCTCATCCCTAATCCCCATCCCTATCCTGTTACAGAGAACCCCAAGGGAAAATCTTGAGACATCTGAGGCCAAAATCTTAAAGCAATGTGAAGATTCCTGGGGCTGAAAGGAAGCATGGATGGCAATCTCAGATCCACCTTCTGCCTTTTTGACCTGCACCCCTCTAAACATCCATTTCTCCTGAGTTTAAATGAATTCTTTTGTCCTGGCTGTCAGCCTTGGAGGGAAACAACCCAAGAAAGAGACAATGGGCAGCAGCTATTGTCCAAGGAGAGACAAGCAAGAGAAGCCTGTCGGTCAGGACAAAAGCAGTCCAGGGAACTCTGGGTCATGAATGGTCAATAGAGCACATAGAGTGGCTTCTCACTTGGGATGGTTATAAGGATGAAACTCGGAGATGAAGGTGGCTGTGACGATCACCTTTATGTGTCAACCTGCCTAAGGGATGCCCAGATATTTCTAGGTGTGTCCGTGAAGGTATTTCCGGAAGAGATTAGTATTTGAATCAGTAGAGTAAGCGAAGATCACCCTAACCAATGTGGTGGGCATCACCAATCCATGGAGGGCCCAAATAGAACAAAAGGCAGAGGAAGAGTGAATTTACCCTCTCTGTGTGAGCTGGGACATTCATCTCCTGTCCTAGGACTTCAGCACTCCTGGTTCTTGGGCCTTAGATCCAGACTTACATCATTGGCTTCTCTGGTTCTCAAGTTTTTAAATTTGGACTAGAACGACACCACCGGTTTCCCTGGGTCTCCAGCAGGAAGATAGCAGCAGATCATGGGACCTCTCAGCTTCCATAATTGCATGAGTCATTACTTCATAATAAATCTATGTATTCATGTATAACCTTTTGGTTCTGTTTCTTTGGAGGACCCTGACGAACACAGTGGCCCTCCTATTAAATTCTCTGAGGAAGGAAGGGAACACAGAAAGAAAAACAAGAAAATGATTACCATGGAAAGTCAGATTAGTGTCTGACTTTTTGGATTAGAGAAGGGATTGCAGTGAGGAAGGGGCGAGGGTAAGTGTGCTGACAGCGTCTTGGAATCTGGTTACTCACAAGGTGTTTGGTAAGCACACTGTATATTCAGAACCCTTCAGGTGCAGAAAAATTACAAACTTTTTCCAATATAACTAGCATCAAATGCTGAAGACTCATCCTAAGCAAAGAAAATAAACTAGAACAGAGCAACGACTCCAACAAATAACAGCTTATAGAAAGGAAAGAGCTGTTAAGAAAGTGTACTCTTTTACTTAAATAAGATTAGCTCTGCCAAAGCAATGCCTAAAGTTTGGGGAAAATTATGTAAAACAGCTCAATAATTATTTATACTAAGGACATCCAGATATTATAACATTTTGGATCTATCGGATTAAACTATTAAAATCAATTTTACCTGTTTCTCTTTACTTATTTAATGGGGCTTCTATAAAATTTAAAATTCCATCGGTACCTCGAGTTAAGTTTGTATTGGATAGTGCCACGAAGAAAACGAGCCAACTACGGGGAGCAGAATATGTGAATACGAAAAGCTGTGTGGACAGGGAGTATGAACGCCCCTGGAGTCTAAGAAGCATGGCCTAAAGGAGCATACGATATAATAAAGTTCCAAAGCAGAAAAAGAAAAAGGTAAAAAACCACATTGCTTCATGAGGTTAAATGGATTTTACTCAAAACCACAAAACACAGCGAACACCCGTTGCTATTTAAGCACAAATTACAGCTAATGATAAACTGAAGATCCTAGCATTTTAACTATTTTTTGAACAATATTTGGTAGCCTTGTAACAACAAGGCCTCAAAAAATTAGGTTAAGACTCAAAATTGTTCCTCTCCACGGAAATCTTTAGTAAAAGGCGAAAGATTTATACGATCTGAAGAGAAACCAGAGTATGACTACCCTAACCCCGAACTCACCCTTCAGGAAACTGTAACTCCTAGTGCACTGATGGTGGCTAATTATCCCAAGAGTTACTGCCTGCAGAAGTTTAGCTAAGGAATACTGAAAATAATATCTTCATACTTAGAAAACTTGAGAAAGAAAAAAATTTTTTTTACCTGAAAACAGTTGTACTGTTTGCAGCATGTCATCAGTATGCAGATGAGATTTGAATAATCACCCTTTAAACTCCGGAAATGATTTAGTATTCAAATTTTGCTCTGGGCCACGGTTAAGGGTCAAAGTGGAGGCTTGGTTGCCTGTGATCTAAACCCAATCCTAGTCAACCTGGAGACGTTCTGCTTTTATCTGTTCATACATTGGGACTTTGAGCATGATTTCTTTTAAGTAAAGAAATTTTGTGATAATTGGGGCCAGGGCAGGCCATGAGGATAGCAAAACAATCAATGGTTAGTACAAAATTTGGGATAATGGTTACCCACAGTGGGGAATGAGGGCTGTGATTGGGGAAAGGCCCACAGAGGGGGTTCAAAGATATTGGCAATATGTTTTTTCTTAAACTAGGAGGGAGGCATCAAGGTTCATTTTATTACTTTTTTATTATATTCATATGTACACATGCATGAAATTGCAATCTTCCCCTTTGTTGGGTCTACTTTTATGTCTTTCATTATACTTTTATAATTTGACCATAAGAATTTTTTGTTAGAGTTGCTTTACACTTATTATCTTATAGTTTTTGTGGCTACTGTAGTTTTTTTTAAATTACAATTCATAGTTGCTTATTGCTGGTGTATAGTAATGCAGTTGAGTTTTATTTATTGCTCTTGCATTCAGCAATTTTAAACTCTAGTTCTCATAGATTGTCTGTAGATTCTGTTGGATGTTATATGTAAAAAGCATATCATCTGAAAGTGATGTGGATGAAAAGGGACCATATACTAAGCTGGACAAACTTAGGGGAGACCAGCATGGTGGACCCCACAAACTCAAATACCAAAATTAACCACATAGGATGATCTGATGTAAAATATTCCTAACTATAGTATGTCATGGTGGGTAGTCACCTCCTGGGCCTGTAGCTTTCTTGACAAAGGTCAATCTTTACCTTAAGTGAGACTGTCTATTGTCTTTTTGCTTCTACGATAACATACTCTTGGAATGTCAGAGTAATCCCTTTTTACCCAGACCCCTCAGGGTACAACCCACTGCACCAGAGAATGAGACCACAGAACCCCTTGTTATCTTGCCCCCCCTTCCATCTCTATGTGCTGTAAATGTTAATTATTAACTCCCCTGTACCCACCAATTTAAAAGAAGTACGTGTCCCTTCTTTTCACTTTTTATCCAATCCCAGAAATTTCCCTGCTTTCCTTTCCCCTGCCCCCTTAACCTACCAACAATGGATATCATGTAACCCTCCTTAGGTTTCTTCCACTGATTCTAATATAAAAAATAAGCTGGAAAACTGCCATTCTCTGGAGCATTTCTCAATCTGTTGAGATTTTGCTTACCGGCCATTGTTGTCAGTTGGGCTCAAATAAACTCATTAAAATTTTCTATAGGTTTGGATGTTTCTTACATCAACAGTGATAACTTAATTTTTTCCTTATGAGCCCTATACTTCCTACTATTTCTTTTTCTTGTTTTATGTAACTCATCGGGCACTCTGATAGAGACGCTGAACTGAAGTGATTACAGTGGGTATCTTATTCTGGTCATAGCTTTTAGTGGACCACCATTAAGTGTGAAGTTTGCTGTAGACAGGTGGAGGCCTCATGGGCAGTCTGTGCAGTTGCATTGGGTCCTGTCTCATGAGGCCCTGCTTCAGCTGCCACCTTCATGAAATTCTTAAGAATTTTTGAATAAAGGCCCTGCATCTTCATTTTGCACTGGGCCTTAAATGATTTCTGGTAGAAACTCTTTTGATTAAGCTAATACCAGTCTATTCTTAGTTTGCTTTGATTTTTTTTTTTAATGGTACAGGTAGATCTTAAGACAATCATCGATTTCCCCCTTTTACCTATTAATGTTGTTAAAAAACAAAACTCAACAGAGTAAATTCGAAGATCTAATTGATTAAGCAATTCATGAATTGGGCAGCATCCCATCTAGCAACTAGAAGGACACTGGAGGGGTTGTACAAAATAGAAGGTTTGTATAGGTAGAAAGAGGGTGGGACTAAGAAGTTAAACGTGGATTATTTCAAGCAAAGACAACTTCCCTTAGGAGAAAACAGGGAGTTTTATCAGGCAGATTGCTTCACTCATGTGGATCAGGAAATTTCAAACTGATAGGTTTAAAATTTTACTCTTGGAAAGGCTGAAACTGCAGTTAGTTTAGGTATTAAATCCAGTTTTAGTATCCTGGGCTTTTAGCACAAATGATGTCATTTTGGGCCTGTGGTTTTCTCTTTAACATTGTGGAAAATTATATTCTTAGATTTTCTATGATATATCATTCCTATATGTTCATAGCCTAAACTCATTTTGGCAATAATGTATTTAAAATAGATTTTTAAAAGAAGTTTTAAATTTACAGAAAAATTGTGAAGATAGCACAAAAAATTGTGAAGATAGAGTTCCCATATAGCCCTCACCCAGGTGCCCCTATCATTAACATTTTATTAGTATGCTTCAAAGAAGCAACTTACATGTATTCATCCAACAATTCTTGAGGCCAAGGACCAGGCTTTTGTCCAAGTGCCCACAGTGAAGAAGACGTGGAATGAGGGACGGTTTCTAGGTTTTCTGACAACTGCTGCAGGCTCTGCCTTTCTGGGCTTGAGCTTCTGCAGCCATGTTAGAATTCCTGGATCCCATGATGCACATAGGACTTTGGGGACACTAGGGGCCTTGTCTGAGGCTATAAGGCGGTCAGACACTTTTTAGTGCTTCTGGACCAGTCTGAGTCTCAGAGCATCCAGAGGTCTGACACCCGCTCCTGGGAGCAGCCAGCACTCACTGCCTGGCCTTGGAAGTCTTGTAGTGTCTGGGGGTCCAGTCTTCCTCCCAAAGTCTTACGTACAATCCAATGTCATGGACCACTTCTCTGAGCCTGGGGCCCAGCTCAGCCTGGATTTGGAAGGAAGGAAAGTTCCTTTTCCAGAGGATGCTTGGGTATAGGGCTGTAGGCAGTGTATTAAGTGGCTTTTTGGTCTAGGAATGAGCAATGGCCTGTGCTTAGATTTCCACATGACTATGAGGCTCAACTGTAGGGTTTTCTTTAATGAGATCGTGAGCTGGAAGAAAGGATGGGAGCCTAGTCCTTCCTTCCACAGTTAGGTCAATCTCCTCTCTGCCCACCCCCATTACTTGGCTCCCCAGGATCCCTTTCACAGAGGGCCCCAAAGGAAGATCTTGGCAGGCTGAGTCTGAGAGGCCAGAGACTTAAGCGATGCAGAGAATTCTGGAGGCTGAAAAGCAGAGGAACGGTCTTTTGGTTTTCAGATCAGGGTATAAATCCTAGATTCACTTGGTCTGGCTGTGGGACCTCGGGCGAGCACTGCAGCCCTCTGAGACTCAATTTCCCCGGGTGTTAAATGGCTCCTGCACTGCCAGTTTCGAGGGAAACGAGTCAAGAGGGATGCAAAGGTAGTATCGATTCCCTAGGCAAGACAGGCAGTCTCAACTGGCGGAGCTGGGACAAAGGCAAGTCCAAGGGCGGGTCAGAGAGGCGCCTGGGTCAGTTTCTACTCCGTTCTTTTGAGAGACTGGCACGCAGGGGCGAAGGCGACTCCGCCCGCCCGCCCGCACACCTAGCAGCTGCAGACCCTTCGCGTTCTGAGAGGTGGGCGCAACCTGCACTCGAACAGGGGCGGGCGCGGGAAGGCGCGAGCCCTCGATTTGGCTGGGAGGAGCGCGCAGCAACGTGGGGAACGCGGCGCCGGGAGGGGAGGTAGGCTGGGGCGCGCGACCTTCTCTGGCAGGCAGGACACGGAGAGCAGACGTGCCCGGCAGGCGAAACGCAGGCGGCGCGGAGGACAGCCGGCAGAGCGCCGGGTCTTCGGCGGCGCCGGGCGGGAGGCGGGGCAGGAAGGCACGGGCAGCACTGCCGCCTTGCGCGCGGGCAGTGTGCTATCTGCGGTTCCCCCGGGGGTGCCTCCCGTCCCAGGCCCCTGCAGAGGGCACGTGTCAGCACGTTCCCGCCGTTGTCCTCTTATCCCATGTCATAGCCCCTCCCTCAGGCCTGGGACTACCCCCACCCCCGCGGCCCCATTATCCCCAGGCCCAACCCTCCGCCCTGACCCGCAGTCTTTGCTCCTCTCCACCCTCCAGGCTCCCGGGGAAGCGAGCCTTCCGCCCAGATCCCCTGCAGAAGACCTTGTTAGCACGTTTTCACCCCTGTCATCTCATCCCTCTACCTAGCTCGGCCTCAAGTCTGGGAACCCCGGCCCCCTCTGGCCCTTTGTCCCTGGGGCCAGCCCTACGCTGACTGCAGGCTCGGCCCTAGCCCCTGAACCGGCGCGTCTCCCCCGGCAACCCAGGATGCAGCCCGCAGGAAGGTCGGCTCTCTGGGAGGCTGTGGCCCGCGACGAGCTGGCCGCTGACCTCCAGTGCAGCCTCTTTGCCTCGGCCCTGCAGAGCTACAAGCGTGACTCCGTGCTGCGGCCCTTTCCCGCGTCCTATGCTCGTGGCGACTGCAAGGACTTTGAGGCCCTGGTGAGTGCGCTTTTTTTCCGGGTGCTGTCCACTGAGTCGCAAGCCAGGTGGCCTGTGGAACCCCTGTTATAAAAGATGTCAGCCCCCAGGCTTTCCATTCTCTGCCTGGCCTTGGCGAAGGTTTCCATGACCTAAGGACACTCCCCACACCTAATGTCAACACTCCCCAAGCACTTTGTGGCTGCTTCCTTTTGTCAATGACAAGTGACTCCCAGGAGTGAAATGAAGAATTCAATAATCGTATAGGGCTCCCCCAAGATTTCCTAGCAAGGCCAGCAATAGGGTGTTGATCTAAATCAGCTGACTCTGCCAAATAGGAAGTTACCCATCCCTTTGTAAATAATCAACACCAAAAGTAACCAAAGCCACTTAGACCTGATCGTTGCAGTGAGGTATTATATGGGCAACGATCTTATAAATTGTAACATATAGTACACATGTGAGCTTTTATTCCTGATGATTCACAAGGCACTTAATTTCTTGCAGAGTTCACCTGGGGCAGCATTCCAGATAGCAGTTATCTTTGTAATCCAAATGTTTGGAATTATCTAGTTTCAGAATTTTACGAGAATTAGAAAACAGAAATCGTCTACAGTCATTAAAGACATTTAAAGATTTTCACTCAGAAAACTCTAGGCTTAGTTGGTTTCCTTGGTAAATTCTATCAACCACTGAGGGAATAAGTTACTCCAGTCAGTATTCTTCCAGAATATTGAAAAAGAGGCTAATATAATCTTGATCCTAAATCTGGTAAGGATGATACAAGAAAATTTTAGGCCAGTGTTACTCATGAGTATAAATGTAGAAGTCTTCTATAAAATAGTAGAATCCTGAATCTAGCAATGTATACAGAGAATAATTCCTCATCAACAGTTTGGTTTTATCCCAGGAATGCAAAATGAGTTCAACATTAAAAAAATCAATAGTGTTATGAACCACATTAACAGTTTAAAGATGTTTAGAATTATCTCTGATGAGGTGGTCAGTGTTGGGTTCCCTCTTTGCTATCACTCCCAGGAAGTTGGAGGACAAAGGTCCAGTCCCCTGGCGCTCACCTGGTCCATTGCAGACCAGGCTAGGGATGTGTTGAGGGCACTTCAGGCCTAGACTACGGTGCATAGGTGTTTCAACATACAGGGAATGGAAGATCAGAGAAAGATAAGCCAACTGACTTCCCTTATGGTTCTGCAAATTCAGATGTTCAATTCTATACATTTGTGACATTAGAGCCTTAGAGATGAAACTTTCTTCAGTTTGTCAATAGATATTAATGGAGCGCCTGTTGTGGGCCATGTGCTGAGGATACAGAATTAAGGACCCAAGGGGAGGTTAACAGTGCTCACTAGCTGTACTGTGGGGTAAGCCATATACAGTCATACCTCGGAGATATCTCAGGTTTGGGTTCAATAATAAAGCAAGTTGTCATCTTTTTGCTGGCAGAGGGTCCCGTCTTCAATTTGTAAAAAAATGAAACATATGCGAAGCATAATAAAATAAGGTATGCCTGTATACAATGTGAAACCTAGAGCAGAGACCCTCGTGCTTGGCTGAAATCAGGGAACATGAATTAGGGGTGGTGGCTGATGCCATGCTGACTCCCTAGGGACATGGAGAATTTCAAGGAGCAGTGAGAAGGAAACTGGTATTCCAGGAGGAATAGCAGGATGGGCGGAAAGCCAGGAGCTCACCGAGGACAAGTCTGTATTTTAGTGTGGTTGTTGTGGGGAGCAGGAAAAGATGAGGTCAACCAGAGTATGCACAGCTGGGCGTGTCTTGCAAAGATGTATAGATTTTATCCCTGGGCAAGGGAGGGCATTGGTGCCATCTAGGATGCATTTCTGAAAGACCCCTGTAGTGTCAGAGAGAGCGATCTGTTCAGAAGGAGAGATTGGGGTCAAAGGGACCAAACTTATCAAGATGGTACCCTGCAATTCACTTCATTAATTTTTACTAAGAAACATCCAAGTGGGCTGGAATGCTCAGTGCATTCTCTTCCTGCCAGAAAGTCTTGGCAAACAGAATCAGGTTTGTTTGATGCATATGAGATAAATGCAGAGAGCTTGCATTGTTTTGATTTGTTCATGCTTTTTAAAAATTTATTTTTAATTATGCAAGTAAGATTTGAATATATTCTCGTTATAAAAAATTCAAATGATATCAATCAAGTAAAAGATGCCTTTGATAGAGCTCTCGCTTTCCCACATTCCTCCCCAAAGGTATCAGTGCTCTCAGTTTGGGATATACCCTTTATCCCATACCTATTATCCTTTAGGAGAGCATGAGGTAGCCCCAAATAGCCACTTCTGCTATAAGGACAGGCTGTCCTTCACATGGGGTTCATTGTGCTGGTTCTACAGTGTACCCTTTCTTTCAAGGGCCACTGGAAAAACACAGACAGGTTCTTACCATCCCATTCTATTGCCATATTCCTTATGTTAAGGAAACTAGCCCAGGCCATACAAATTCTTGGCTGTCTGTAAGCATGGCTTTAATGAGCAGTTTCCCAGGAGAAGGCCACTCACCAGGCAGCGCTTGGTACCACCTGTGGGGGCATGCACCATCCTTTGATAAACATGCTTTAGGTTTCGTTTTACCACATGTTTACATGAGTTACAGAAGAAAAAGCAGAGAACTTGGCATCTGGACCTATATATGACTCAGTGATTAACTTTGAAAGAAAAGAAGATGAGGTCTGGACTTGTCCTTCTGGATCATTTTGTGGTTACCTAAAGAAAGTATGGAGCTGTTAAAAATTCTCTCATTTTCATTGGCTGAACTAAAAGCACTTGGAAGTAATGTGAAGTAGTTTGTCATTTTCAGCCATTTTAAATTAATTTACCCCATACTACAAAGCGTCATTACACACCTATAACACATCTGTTGCAGTTTCTAAAAATTCCAGCTCTGGCTTGAGTTACTTTATTGATTATTGCTTCCCTGAGAATAACCCCTGCTCAACCAAGCTCTTTGCTTTAGGCACAGCTCTGTCAGCTCCCAAAGTCTCAAATCATCTCTTAAGTGCCTTGTTTTGAGGATATTTCTATTGTGTCAGCTCTTTGCTTTTACACTAGGAGTTCTTTGTATTCCTGGTGCCTGGCCTGGGAGGTGCTTATCAGATGTTTGAGGAATGATAGTGAGTATGTGCTGATTGTCTGGGCTGAGGGTTTCTGATGTTGTTCTTTGGGACAAGGACTTATTAAGTCAGAGAATCTGAAGCATTTTTGAGATGCCCTGTACCCCTGACCATTGGCCCTCAAACTTCAGGTTTTATTTTTCCCCTAGAAAACCCCATGCTCTGGTTCTCCATTAGGCTGGGGGGGGGGGGTGAAAATAACTCATTTGTATTAATTCCAGCTCCTCACAATTCCAAGTGGGTTTGAGGACCAGCATCACCATTACGTGGGAGATCCTTAGAAATGCAGACTACCAGGTCCCACCCACACCAGATGGTACCCATTTCAGGGCCTGAACTGCCTTAATTGGCTTTCCTGGTTCTGGTCTCTGGCTTGCACTCTGTAGACAAGCTAGACTGTCTGGGTTAAAAATATGAATAAGCTCCTCTGTGTCCTAACCCTGGGGCAGGCCTGCCCCCCACATTGCTATCCGCCTTGTTTCCTAGGCAAACTCTCCCTCATCCTTTAAGATACTGCTGGAACCTCATCTTACTCTGTGCCCTCACCCCCCAGCACTTAGGAGTCCTTCTTCTGTTTCCTTCACAGTATTTTAAATTTGTTCTCACAAATAATACTATGGTAAACATCGTTCTACATTAATCATTGTTTATATTTCTAGTTATTTTCCTGCGATGAATTACAAAAGGTGAAATTACTGGCTCAAAGCCTAGCAGACCTTTTTAGAGAAGGCTTCTGATGCGTATTTCCAGATTAGAAATTGAATATTGACATTTACTGGGGAGATCATTCTTTACAAGGTTCTCAGCCTGGATTCACAGTGGAATCACCTGGGAAGCTTTAAAAACTACTGCTCTCTGGGTCCCACCCCTAGAGATTCCAATTTAATTGATCTAAGGTGGAGCCTGGGCATTGGGATTTTTTTTTTTTTAATTTATTTGCAGAAAATATGTTCTCTAAATTTTTCCTATTGATTTGGTCATTTTCATGAGCACCAAACTGCTGGTAGTGAAAAAATGATAGTCAATAATTATCCATTTAGGTATATACTTGATATTTCAAGTCAACATTCTCAGTCTCTCAGATTACCTTTTTATTTCCCTACTCTCAAAGATGGTGTCTGAAGAGTGGGGAGTAAATGTACAGATATAAAAATATACAGATATAGACAGATATGATGTGATGGGGCTGTCAGTGAACATGTGGCTAGAAAGATTCCTCAACCTATGGGATGGTGATATGGAGGACCCAGCAGTGAGATACATCCTTCCAGTACAAACCACCTCCTCCCATTCCAACCATCCTAGAAATACAGGCTTTTCCTTAGATTGGTGAGCAGTACCTTACACTTATACAATACTAATAACTCTTACTATTTGATAGGTACTGTTCTGAGCTGTTTCCACGTGGAACTCATTTGATCTTTCTAACAACTCAGTGATGTAGGTTTTATTATCTCTATCAATATCAGCTAATCACTATACATGCTGGTGGCAGACCACCCTCCAGCTCCCAGGTGTTGCTGGCATGAAGCCAGGATGGAGAATCACTCCTTTAAAGTGTCCCCATGATGACTCCTTTTGTGAAGAAGTCTAGATAGTAGACTGTCACCCCTAATCTATTTTGATGACTCTGAATTGTCATACCTTGGGTTTGCGCAAAGCCAGGCGTACCTGTATGTAACTGCGGTGTCCACCTTCCAGCCTTCATCTTGGTAGCTCATCATCCCTCTCGCCCCACTAGTCCAGGTATCACTCTATTTGTCTGGTCCTGAGGCTGGTGACTTTTGCTATACCTTTGGTTCATTTCCTCCCAGCCTGTCTGCCCACATCTAGTAATTATGACTTCTGGTGTCTTCCTAGATGAGGGTATTTTTCAGATGTTGTTCCTTTTCTGCCAGCAATTCTTCCGGGCAACATTGCTTAACATCTAAACCTGAGTATTCCCACCTTTTCCTGGTGATAAGAATCACCTGTGACAACTTCTCTTTTCGGATTCCTGGGCCTGTCTCCAGGAGATTGTGATGTGGGTGGTTGCGAAGTGTCCACTGGGCTGTCCTGTATCGCCTGACTCAGCAAGGAGGTTGAGTTGTCTCCCTCCAGGGTTATCAGCCCTCTTTCTCCTCTGCTCATCCCCTCCCAGTTCTCTGCCCTTGGCCTCTGAGCCACCCAAACCACTTCTTTCTTGAGAGACTTCCTTTCTTAAACTCCTACAACCACCCAGCACTGCCCACCATTCAAGTCTTGCCCAGGCTGCCCTAGCCACTCATCCAGCTGAATCCTTTTTCCCTAGAGCAGAGGCCACAAAAATATGACAGGTTTTGTTTTTCCTCTAAACTTTTAGAAGTTGGGAAAATAAGATATGAAGCTTGCTGATTCCTTAAAAAAAAAAAAAAAAAAAAAATCTAAGGCTCCGCAGCCTGGGTCAAACCAGCTGGAATTGGGGTTTGGTAGCTGGGCCCTTTGCTAGGCCAGGGGTCTCTAGTTAAGTGCAGTCTTCACACTCTTTCTTAGACTCCCTCCTTCTCATTTTCATCACCTCTCTGGCCCTGGGTTCATTTGACTCTGGGGACACCTTGGAACAGGCTCTGTTCACTGCCTCTCTGCTAAACTCCTGCGCTCTCTCTGCCTCTCAGATCTTCCTTGTCACTCCACACCTCACCCTCATCCTACCTGCTCCCTAAAACCTCTCTGCCTTCTCCCTAACTCTCATCCTACCTGCTCCCTAAAACCTCTCTGCCTTCTCCCTAACCCTCAGAAATGCCTTCCTTCCCCCTGAACACCCCTTAATACAGTTCTTAGAAAATGCCTTCCACTGCCATGAGCTGTGGTTCTTAACTCTTGTCTGGTTGGAGGATGTTCTCTTTCCTGACCCCACTGCATATTGCACATGACATATATCTTTTTCCCTTCCTTTGACAGGGCTTAGTCACAGCCAGTAGCTGTCCTGGTTGTATTTTGGGATGTGGGAGAGTGAGTGGGAAACTCTAGAAACATACTTGATTGCCTTCCCAAGAAGCCTCTTGAAGTTCTGCTGCAATTGCTCCTTTGGGCTGAAATCGTCCATTATAAATTTCTCCACTGATTTGGTAGGAGAGAATCACAGGGACAGATCCTGGAGTCAGGCTGCCTGGCTTCACATCCCTGCCACTGAAGAGCTGCATGACCCTAGGCAAGGTGCTTAACCCCTCCAAGCCTCAGTTTCCTCCCCTTTAAAATAGGCTGTTGTGAGGATAAAATGATCTGCTGGCTGCACAGCTTTTAGCCCAGTGTCTGGCACATGATAACGCCTTAATAAATAGTAGCCATTACTCTCTTGTTCTGAAATTTGTGCCAGGTTCTAGGCCGGCTGCTGGGGCTCCAGGATACATAAGATGGAGTTGGCCCTCAGGAAGTGTTTGTCCCAGCCAGATGTGAGGTGGCTCCAGAGAGTTAAGTACCAACATAGGATTCTAATAGAGCACAGGGGAGCACAGGGGTCGTGGGTGGCCAGGGACAGGGGAGGTAGCTTTAGGCTGGCCATGAAGACTGAGTGGAATGTCATGTTGGGCAGCCGCAGAAGCACAGAGAAGGAAAGAAGTAGGGCAGTTGAGGAGTGGTATAGGGGGAGCATGTGAGAAGTGTGTGGCCGGAGGTACTATTAGGCAGAGGCCCGACCAGGTTCCCAAGGGCCTTGTTAAGGGCAGGGCTGCTAGATTTAGCAAATAAAATAGAGGCTACCTAGTTAAATTTGAATTTTAGAGAAGCAACAAATAGTTTTTAAAGAGTAATTATGCTCCACTTATTGTATGGGTTATACTTACACTAAAAAATTTATCTGAAATTCAAATTTAACTGGGTAGACTATATTTTATCAGGTAACTGTACTTGTGTGCCTGGTCTGCAGAAGGCCCTGCCAAAATACAGACAGGTTTTGGTCACCAGAGGAGGAATCCTATTAACTTGTTAGAGTAGATTTACTTTTCAGAGTAGCCCGAACAGTGAAATGAGACATAAGGGAGGCCAATTGAGGGGTCAAAGAGTGGGGGCAAAAGAGGGCAGCCAGGCAGGACACACAAGGCCCTGTCTGGGCAGGCAGCCGTCGGAGGCCCTGAGCCTTGGACGAGGGCTGTCCCCAGGGGAGCTCAGGCAAGGCCCTGGTCCAGTTTGGAGCTGGGAGAGGTCTCTCCTACCTCCTGAGACTGAGGCCCCGAAAGGGAACTACCTTAGCTGACTGCCTTTTTGTGGGGCTCCCTGTGCCCAGTTCTAGATTGTTGGCAAGGTCTGTGGCTCGCAGGTGGGATTAGAAAACAGGAGTGTTGGGCACAGTAATCGTGGGAGAGAAGACTCAGCTCTGGCGCTGGGATGACAAATGTAGACCAGGAGTAGAAAAGGAGGACTGAGGAGGCCACAGGCTGCTGGAGGGTGTCCTTTGGGTTGTGCAGCCAGCAGGCCGTGTGGGCGGCCCCCTGAAGGTACCCTCAGGGGCTCCATATTGCCCACAGAACAAAGCCCAGAGACCCCAAGGGGGGTGTCCAAGGCCCTTCACAGGATGGTCTCATCATCTTCTTCCATTCCTCCTGGTGACGACTCTCCCACACTCCAGGCTGCACCAAGCCACCTGCAGCTGATCATGGCAACCACCATGGCAGTCCCACTAGCATTAGGGTACTTAATACCTTCCTCTTACTTTAAGCACTGTACTTGTTTAACTTGATTAACCTGCACTGGGATCCCGTGAAGTGGCTACTAATATCATTTCAGTTCTGTATCTGAGGAAACTGAGACACAGGAGGTCAGACAGCTCACCTAGGTCACACAACTAGTATTGGGTACAGGACCAGGCTTGGGCCCAGGCTGCCTGAGAGGAGAGCCTGCACAATTTACCATGTCCCCTTCCACGTCCTTTACCACACGCTTGCTTTTGTGCTTCTGTGCCTTTGCATGTGAAACCCAGGTCTCACAGAACCTCCTCTGCAAACTCTTTACTGACCACCCCCTTTTCCCCCAGCCGCTATGCAACAGAAGTCCCGCTCGGCTTCCTTAGTAGTTTATATACATCTTCATGACAATGAATAGGTTTAAGTCATAATTATTTACCTTTCTGCCTCCCCACTGTGTAGTGCCAATACTTGGGAGCATTTACACACCCATACATTCATGTGTTTTTTTTTTTTTTTTAATTATTTCCTCACTGATGCTCCACAAGGCATGTAGAGATAGTTTTATGAGAAGTCTATTAATTGAATCTTTGGACTTAGAGACAGGAGTAAAACAGCCCTGAAATGTTTCTTATTTTCAACTGCAGAGTTGAATAAAATCTCCAAGGTCAGTGGTTATAGAAAAATGGAAAAGAACCACTGATATTCATGGAGTACCAACTACATCCTTAGTAAAGGAGCATGTGGGGAGTATTGTCAGGGAGAAATAAATAAGAAAAGAAATGGACATGTAGAGACCAGGCCCCAAGACTTTGTTACCTTCTTTAATCTTCCCAACAACCCAAAGTGGAGATAATGGGGTTCCTGTATTAGAGTGGAGATCAAGGCTCAGCAAGGTCCTGTGTTTGAGCAGGGATTTAAACCCAAATCTGTCTGCTCTTTCCCTGGCATCCAGGAAAGAGGAGAATTAGAAAAACAAGACAGTGCTCTGGGAGTCCTGGCTTTACTGGGGAGAAAGTATTGGGGCTGAGTGCTCTAGGGGTTTAAAGGAGAAAGGAGGTGCCTGGGTTGGTAGAAGTCAGGGAGTGGACGTTCCAGGGGACTGAGTGAACAAAGCTTGGAGGTGGTACAACCCAAGGCATATTCATAGACAGCACCAGTCTACAGTGGTGTTTTAAATGCCATGCTGGAGGGATTGGGCTTCTAGTCATAATTTCTGAGCCAAAGCTCTAGATACCTGTTAGCTCCTGTTAGTCGCTTATCAGACAGAAATCCTGGCACCAGATGTGTTTCAGAATTCAGATTCTGCTCGATTTTGCAAAGGTGGTAATGTGGTGCAATGACACTACTGAACTGACCCACTCAGCTGCCAGTCGCAGGCCACAGGGGCAGCAGCCTAAGTCAGAAGGCCCTAGGATGGACCACAGCTTGCCGCAGGGCATTACATCTCTACAGCAGTCGTTGCCGCAGTCCACAAGAGGCCCAGAAGCTCGTCTTAGCCCCCAAGAGGGACAGCTCACATGTAAGGACAGGAGGTTCACGTCGGGTGGGTACAGGAACTGCTCTGGCCTCATGAAGCCCCATGTTCTACAGAGGCTAGTCTCCCGTAAAAACGCCGTAGACATAGCTGCCAGGGTCCAGGGTCCTCACAAAAAGTCACCACACTCAGGGAGACCCCAAACCATGGATTCCCTGCCTGCAGTTTTTCCTAGTCCAGATGCGACTTACCATTCTGGGTCATTTGTACCATAAACAGGGTTGCCCTGTTATGTATGTAGTCGCCATACTACCTTTATCCAGTCTTCAGGGGAACAGGCTGACAGCAAGTTAACCAAAGATCATTTTCTTATGCTTTGTTAACCCTTTACCCACCCTCGTATACACCATGTATTTGTTAACACCTCCAGCAAGGTGGCATCCTATAATCAGACATTAATATTCCTGCAGCACAATGCATCAGCAGTAACACGATATGGGATAAATATTAAAGGACCCTCACATCAGCTCCAGTCGGGTTTTGTACCAAATTAGTTACAAAACAACGTTTTGTTGTTTGGAGGGTTAGAAGTTGGGTATTATTTGGAAAGGGGATAATAGACATGTGCATGTTCTTTTAGGAAATTGTCAGAAAAGGAGCGCAAATCATGTCCCCTACCACTAGAGGGCCCCTGGTTCTCATTTTATCCAGGATCTTTGCTAATGGAGGTTTTCCTCACTTCAGCTTGCAGATACCAGCAAGTTACCTAACCTGAAAGAACTTCTCTTGTCCTCCGGAGACAAAGACAAACGGGCTTGGGACCTGGTGAGCTGGATTTTATCCTCAAAGGTGCTGACGGTCCACAGTGCAGGGAAGGCAGAGGTGAGACTTTGGTCTGTAGGATCACAGGGACCTCCTTGTTTACCAGAGTGACCTGGGCAGCTTGTTGCAAATGCAGATTTCTGCACCTTGTCCCCAGAGATTCAGGTTCTGTGTCTGGAGCTGGGTCCAGGAACTCGTACAGTTGTAGTGCTAAGTTCTGTTCTCCCTCCTGCTACCCGTGTGACCTTGAGCAGGTTTCTTGGTGCATTTTAGTACCTCAGTTTCCTCATGTATAAAATGAGGATGCAAATAGTATACTTCCATTAGGGAAATGGCTGTGAGAGTTGAATGAATTTTCACACTTAGAACAATACCTAAGAACACATGCCAAGGGCTCAGTAAGTGTTGGGTATCACAAGCACCCCAGGTAGTAATCCTGATAAGGATACCTCAGGAAACATTGGCCTAAGCCAGTTGTTAGGAAACAGGCAGAGCCCAAAGTAATGGAAAATTTCAGGCTCTGGGTTCAAATCCCACTTCCATTCATAATTGAGTCTCCTTTTCCCCATTTGTAAATTGAGAATGTTAATAGTTACCTCAGAGGGGACCTGTGATAGAATGTGTTCCTTCCAGTCCAGTTTTTGGCATAGCACCTACTAGTATTGGCTACTGTGGGTAGAGTAGATAAGGCACTGGCTCCTTTACTTTTGATTTTGGACCAGTTAACTTCCATTAAAATATGAAGTGTTGGCGCCCAGGATTATCAATGTTTTATTGTGCTCAAACAAGGACATTAGCCTACCATGTATCATCATTTTATAAAAAGATGTTTTGACAAAAAAGGAGGGTGATCCTGACCATAGAATAAAGGATAGTTTTTCTAAAGAAAGGATTGTGTCAACCTTGCAGCAATATAAATATATCTGTTACATTTCCCTTATTTTTCTCATTTAATTACAAGCCAGAGAAAACTCTGCCACAGACTGAGTTTGGACTATGACTTACTGTTTATGAAATGAAGAGGATTATTACCCCTTATGAAGGAACTTACCCTTCTGTATGAATTAGCTTTTGCTGTGTAACAAACCATCCTCAAACTCTAGTGGCTTAAAACAACACTGATTGCTTCTCATGATTTTGTGGGTTGGTTGGGTGGTTATTCTGGGTGGGAATGGCTTGCCTGGTGCTGGATGCTCTAAAGTAGCCTCATTTCCATATCTGGGTCTTCAGCTGGGATGGCCACTATGGTTGGGGCCTTCCTTTATGAGGCTTTCATTCTCCTGAAGGTTAGCAGGGCTTATTCACATGGTGGTGACAGATGAAGGGTTCCTAGCAGCAGACAAGGAAGGGCAACCTTTTTTCAAGTCTCTATTGGCCATATGTTTACCAAGGTCCCATCGGCCAAGCCAGATTCAAAATTCCATAGAGTCCATGGAATCTTGGTGGAATTTTACCTGCAAATCCCACATTGTAAAGGGGTGAGAGGAAAATGTGTGGCCATTTTTTGCCATTTATCACATCTCCTGAGATTATTGTGAAGGGAATATAGGAGATAGGTGTGAAAGTGTTATGAAAATTAGAAGTGGTCCAGTTAGAAGGAGCAATGCTTCTCAGTCTATTGTAGGGATAAACATTTAAAGGAAAAGTCTTGAGTTATAACCTCTGAGCTTATTTATAAATTGATGTCATTATTCTCATGAAATCAGTTGTTCTCATGAGCAGAGTCCATAGGACTTAAGCCCAAGGCTTTAGGAGGCCATTTTGGCAGCACATTTACCAATTTCCTAAATAAAATTGCGACTCCCTTCATGTTTTTAAGTTTGAAAAGATCCAAAAGCTGACTGGTGCCTCTCACACTCCTGTCCCTGTGCCGGACTTCCTGTTTGAAATAGAATACTCCGACCCTGCAAATGCCAAATTTTATGAGACCAAAGGAGAACGAGACCTAATCTACGCCTTCCACGGGAGCCGCCTAGAAAACTTCCATTCCATCATCCACAATGGCCTGCACTGCCACCTGAACAAGGTGGGGCCTAAGCCTACTGACATTTTGGGAATGGGGTCAGAGCTGGTGGGGGATGGAGAGGGGCCTTGCTGTACAAAGTGTGACCTGTAGACCAGCAGCATCCCCCGAGAGCCTGTGAAAATGCAGAATCCTGGGCCCACCCTGGTCTTTCTGAATCAGAATCTGCAGTTTAACAAGATCTCCAGGTGATTCCTATACCAATTACAGTTTGAAAAGCATTGATTTAAAGATGGTTCTCAACCTTGACTGAACATTTAGAATCACTTGGGTAGCTTTTAAAAAATCTAATGCCTAGCCGCATCCCAGACTAGTTAAGTCAGAATCTCTGAGAGAGGGGCCCAGACAGTAGCATGCTTTAAAACTCCCCAGGTGATCTCAGTGTGTGGCCAACTCTCACTGCTCAGCATGGTCTCTGGACCAGTGGCATCCATGTCACCTGGGAGCTTGTTGGATAAGTGGAATCTCAGGGCCCACCACAGGCCACCTGATGAGAAACCACACTATAACAAGCTCTCCACTGTGCTTCATATGCATGTTGAAGTTTGAGAAGCAGATCTCTGGGGATCACTCCATCAGTCAGCCCTTGGAGAATTTGAGGGACCTGCCAAGGAGAGGTCCTTTCCCTCCCTCCTTAAGTTCCTACTTCCCTTTTTTAAGAGTCAATGTCAACCACCCCTTTTCTGCTGATACTTTTTTGCCTTTTAGTGAAGTGTAAGAGGAAGAGTACAAACAGGAGCCAAAAAGGCCGCCTTAGCAGCTCCGGCCCTGGGCAAATTGACTTAAACTCTCTGAGCCTCAATGTCCTCATCCGTAAAGTAGGACGCCGTCACCCACCTTCTGGTGTGCTGAGCAGATTAAAACAGTTCATGTATGGAAAAGGTTCTTTCTGTACTAAGCACCAAGGACACTGCTTTTTTAGGTTGATGGGAAGGGAATCTGGGGTAGGGAGTACTGCAGCCTTCCCCCCCAGTCGTGGCAGCATCTGCCTTGTCTGAAGGGCTGGATTCCTGAGCCAGCTGCTGAGTTGTGGCTTATATAGAGGCCGGAGGGACTTCCCAGCACTTCTGCAGCTGATTATCACAGTTGGGTTTTGTCAAGGATGACGGGCTTGTTTACACTGGCTCTCAGCTGATTATTCCAGGCTACTGGAATCCGAGGCCTCCGCGGCATACCAAAGCTGGCCTGAAGAAGTTGCTTGCAAATTACACTTGTACACCAAATCTTCTCTTCAGTGCCCCTGGGCATTTGCTGCTTAGTGGTATCTCATCAGAGTCCTTTGGTAAAGTGGCTGCTCTTTTGGCCTTTGTTTGGGTTTTCAGTGAGCAGCTTTCCATGTTGAGGGCATGAGATGGTTCTCATGGTAGAGATACCGCAAGTTTCCTACTCTTGTGTACCCCTGTTCACTGCAGCCTTGCTCAATTTTCTCAAGTCTAGGGAAGGGTGTATACATAGCAGGCATAAATGGAGAATGGATGTGGGGTCAGAGCAGAGGATATCCAGTATCCTTGGAGATGGTCTCTGTCAGCTTTTGAGATACGGGAACTCTGCTTAACCCAGCAAGGGGTTTCCCAGAGGCCAAGCAAAACTTGTTTCATTCCCCAAAGCTTCCCTTAACTGGCCTAGAATTGTAGAAGTCTAGTGCCATCAAATAGGACATTTCTCATTTCCCAAGCATAGGCTATTCAGTGAGCTGTTTGAGTCCACTCATCATCTTGAGATACTGATGCTGTTGCCCAAAAATAGCAGTTAAATTTCAACTTGAATGTTGAATTCCATCCATTGGTAGGAGCTACCTGAATTGTTGTGTTGAGGATTATGAATGAGTTAATGTAAATGAGTGCCATGATTGATATTTTTATGTTGGCCATTATAGTCTATTGACATTTACCTTGGACAAAGGATGTGTTTGCTGTGCCTGCTGTAGCCTCAACTTGAGATATTTCTCCTGAGATCCTTTTCTTACCTGGCAAGCTTCCTCATAGAGGGCACCAAGTTAGCACCGACCACCAGGAAGCTAAGCTGCCTCCTAGATTTTGGGACATTTTTCTTGGTCAACACCAACACAAAGAGTAAAACTCATATAGACCTGTTACAGTTTCTGGTCTGAGAGATGCATTTCTTTTCTAAGTAATGACTCAGATTACCTCCCCCTTCAAGTGTGATCCCCTTCCCAGTACATAGGGGTGAGACTTTGCTTCTGCAAGCCCATCACACCCTGGGGTAGGGAGTGCTGCACCATTTCCCCCAGTCATGCAGCAGGAATTACTATATATACTATGATACAAGAGCCTGTGATGGAGTGCCCACCCCTTTTATGTGCCAGCTGTCCTGCTCGATGCTCTATGTGCATTACCTCATTGAATCCTCATCTATCACCTTATAAGGGAGATACTGTGATCACCATTTTGTAAATTTAGAAACTGAGACCCAGAGAGTTTATATGACTTGCCAGCTTGTTGGAGATATAGGCAGGATTCAAATTCAGGTCTGTTTGGACTCATACCTATTTTTTATCACTCAACCTTGACCACGGAAACTACTAGTTTGCCCGGCTGTCAGCAACATCCACAATCAGTTAAATAGTCGTCAGATAGGAATATGTTTAGTAATGACACTATGATGATGTCATAGGATTTTTTAATCTTATGCCTTTTGCTGGGGGAAAAAAAAAGGTTTGAAAATTTTGTGTTTACAGTTCTGTTGGAAGACCCATGTTGCCTTGCTGTACTATTCTTCATTCACTCAGTCCTGTTTTTCTTCTGTTGGCTCTGCCATTCTAGACATCCTTGTTTGGGGAAGGGACCTACCTCACCAGTGACTTGAGCCTGGCCCTCATTTATAGCCCTCATGGCCATGGGTGGCAGCACAGCCTCCTTGGCCCCATCCTCAGCTGCGTGGCTGTGTGCGAAGTCATTGACCATCCAGATGTCAAGTGCCAAACCAAGAAGAAGGGTGAGTGAGCACTTGACTCAGACCTGGGCTGCAGGCTTGTGGGTGTGCAGGCTCTTGCTGTTGGGTGGGGTATCTGTTGCACACTAAGGGGTGGGCTGGGTCCAGAACAGTATAGGACAGGGGCCCTCCCCTCATGGAATGAGTAGTCTCAGCGAATGAACACACATTGGAAAAGACATAATTTACTGCAAGGTGGTGGGTAGAGTGCCAGGTAAGGGGGCTGATGGAGTCCACAGAGCAGCTCAGAGGAAGGAGCTATCATGGTGGGTCCAAGTGCTTAGGGAGAGATTTGGGGAAGAGGTGAGATTTGATAAATAAAAGCAAGTGTGTGAGGCCAGAATGTGGACTCCTTGAAAACAGGAACTGGATTTCATTCACTCTTGGGCACCTGGCATCGGGGAGCCTGGTGTGTACTTGACATTCAGTAAATATTTGCCAAACTGAAGCTAAAGACACGTGTCCAGACCTGTCCCTCCAGAGTATTCTGGTGTGTGCTGGAGCCCCTGGAAGATGTGAGTGGCAACTGAGGCCATTGGCAGTAAATCCCAGGCTCTCTAGGGAGCAGATGACTAGCTGGCTGCTTCAGTCTACTCCCCTGAGATGTCCCCCAGTTTATTTTTTCCTGTATATCCTGCTATTCTGCCCACAAAGGCAGAAGAGTCACAGAACTATCATTCTAGTCTCCAGAATTGGCCTGGTTGGTTCCACTGAGAAAAGGAAAATTGAGAAAACTGTCTGTTCCTGGCCTCTAATGTAAAACAACTGGAATCTTGAGGAACAGGCCCAGGTCTGACACCACCCTCCCAAACCAGACAGCATGAATATTTGCATTTATAATTCTTAGGTGGTTTGTAAACCATGACATTAGATTTCAAAACAAAACCTTGCAATATCTGCTGTCACACAAAAAGCTTTGGCCTTTTTTTTTTTAATTGCTGAAGCCTTTTCATGTTATTAAAAGAAAAGTTTTCTTTTTGTTTGTTTTTTAAATAAGTCTTGGTACAAAGGGTTGAAGATGTGATCTAAGAAGCTTGAATCCAGAATAGTTAATTTAAAATGCCTGCTAAGAGACTTGTCTCAGATCAAGTCCTGTTCCTCATCCCAGATTATTTCTGTGGTGTGGACATCAATCTGCTTCTTCTCTCTGCTTTCCCCACTCAGTCAAGTTTTTTTTTTTCCCTATATCTTTTATTTTCCTATCCTTTTTTTCCTCCTCCTGTTTGTCAATTCTCTTGTTTTTCAGTGTGCTTCTCATACAAACATAGGCCCATCCCCTGCTGGGACTTCTCCACTCCCAGGACCAGGAGGCTTGACCTGTTTATATACATAATTTGTTTCTTTTATTATTATATCCCCATCCCCCACCCAGTAAAGTTGTGCTTTACTCTCCTTATTCAGATTCCAAGGAGATAGATCGCAGGAGAGCAAGAATCAAACACAGTGAAGGGGGCGATATCCCTCCAAAGTACTTCGTGGTCACCAATAACCAGCTCCTGCGCGTGAAGTACCTGTTGGTGTACTCACAGAAACAGGCCAAGAGGTAAGAAGGACAACTAAAGGCTGCATTCAAAGTGTTGGGTTCTTAGTTATCAGTACCCCCTTTCCTCCTGCCTTAGTCCTCATTCGTGTATAAAATATGTAAAGCACTGTGCTAGTTGGAGTGAGTAGTGAGGATAAGGGTGAATAAGATGTGATCCTGGCCCTCAGAGGATTGTATAGTCCAGTGATGAAGATGGAAAGAGATTTGTAAACACAAATAACATGAGGGACTGAATAAAGCCAAACTGGCTGCCCCAGACATGAGGCCCCTCAGCTACCTCAGCTTCTGATTTCAATCTGAAACCCAGTGATTAGGTTAAGCTGAGAGGCAGGGTGGTGAGTGGATTCTGGCTGGGATTGTGTGCAGCTCAATTTGGTCAATTTCCACGGTGGCTGCTGAACTACCAATGGCTCGCCTCTGTACCTGAGATGCTTCATCTTCACCCCTAAAGTGAGGGTGTTGAACCCAACAGCAAAAGGGGCCTTCTGGTTCCTGAGAACCATGGTGGATGCCTCATCCCATCTCAGCAGTGTGGTGGGGGTGTATGTGTACAGGGCTCTCCAGGATCAGGGGTCACTTTCAGACTTTGTTGCATTGTTGGCCTCTGTGATAGAACTTCTCATGGGGATGAGTAGCAGGTGAGCAGGTAAGACAGGAAAGGGGGTTACTTTTAATACTTCCCACTCCTGCTTGTATACACCAATGGTTTCTATGCTTCAGAATTTAAGCCAGTAAAATTCTCCTCCTCTCAAGTTTGGGGTATTTGTATAGGGTTCTGGGGGACATTGTCCTTTGATTTAAAATCATCTGGCTTTTTGTACTTGAAAATTCCACTCCTTCCCACTTCTTCCTGGAGTGTCTCTTTAGTGCACACTTGGACAGTTTAGATCATCTCCCAGCGGGCCAAAGAGGATTTCCCCAGCACAGATTGGGATCCGTATGTGTCTGAAAGTGAAAAGACTTTTGCTAAATAACCTACCACCTGCCGCCATCTGGGCAGACACCTGGAGCGAGGTCATTCTTCTAGATACTAAAGTCCTGCTTAAGAAAAGACAGAGTATGGAAGGTTCAAGAGGAGCAGCTATGAAAGGGAAAATCAGGATGAGCTCATTGCATAGCTGTCTTTGTACATTTAGAACATGTTCTGGTGAAAGGCATGTCGGTGCCAGGGCAAAGAGCCTCAGATTTCTTGAGCAAAGGAGAATGCACGAAGCTTCATTTCATGGTTTACTCAGAGGATGAAATTCATCATTGCATTTTCTTTGAGCCAGAAGATCTTGCATACACTTCAAAAAAATGTTTTTCTCTTTTGGCCAACATCATTCTTTTTTCCCCCTTAAGCAGGGCTTCCAGCCAGCTGTCCTGGTTTTCCAGCCATTGGTTTACCGTCATGATATCCCTGTATCTGCTGCTGCTGCTCATAGTGAGTGTCATCAACTCCTCAGCTTTCCAGCACTTTTGGAATCGTGTGAAGAGATAATTTTTCTGGGCCTGGTGTGGGGGCCACCTCAACCATGTGCCTTATGACAACTTGTTCTGTACCTCCCGTGCTCCATGTCCAGCCAGGTAGAGCCTGGGGGCCAGTCGGGGACCACAGGACAATTTTCATATGCCATAAATGTATCGCTTGCCTTTGATGATGCTCCTAGCCATGTTCTGGCCAACAGGGACCACTGGTCCCTCACTCATAGGTTTTGTCTGCTCCTTCCTAAACTGTCCTAGGGAGTTGGCTTTTCCGTCAGGGCCAAAGGAAAAAGTCCTACTGCATTTAAAAACAAAGTGTCTACGCTGTCAGTGGTGTGTTTACAATCACTCCTGGCAGACGCTGGCCCTTTCTCTGATGCCTTCTGGAAGGCGGAAAATGTGTAGTGGGGACGATAAATCACTAGGCGGTTGCCTTGTTTTGACTTGAGACACTCAAGAGGAACAGTCATGTTCTCATAAAAATCGGTGGGATCGTTTTTGAATTCCATCGGCCTTTGTCTGTGAGTACAAAACATTTTCAGTTTTCCCAAATCAACAAACAACCTTCTGCTACAGCTGTAACCCCCGTGCCCGACCATAAATGAGAAAGGAGTTGGAGATATGATTAGAAATTACAAACTTAACAATGAGCAAGTTGAGTTGTCTTTTTCTAAAAATTACCAGCTGCTAATTATAGCTACAGGCCTGCCTCCTGATCTCGTTCTCACGAAGCTGCCTTGATTGTGGCCTGCCAGCCACAAGTGCCACACTGTAGGCATTCTGTCACGTCTGGCCTTTGAGACAGAGGCCTGTCTTGGTGTGCCACAGATGTGCATAGACTAAGTCTCCCACAGAGGGGTTGCAGGTCTTTGGGACTCAGCCTGGGCTTTACATGCGCAGGAAAAGCCTCTGGCTGCCCAGAGAGCTGCAGTTCGTGCCTCCTTCCTGCCCCGTTTCAGCCATAATGGATCCCTGTTTGAATTGGGGATGCGGGGAGGAGAGATTTCTGTAAAGAAGGAGGAAAGTCATTTTTCTGTAATTTGTGAAGTTGTGAAACAGCCGCTATCATGGTTCTTACACTGAGTATTGGAACATTTAAAAAATAATAAAGATATTTTCCTAATTACCGGGTCACCTTTGACTTTTCAGCCTCCACATGAGTCTGCCATGTATGCCCTTTTATAAAAATCTTATCTTTTGCTTTCCTTGTTTGAGGTGGCTGTTTGCTGGAAAGCATATATCACCAGGTTATCTAGTAGGTGTTAGATTTCTAGTCATGATATATCAAATATGAGTGCCTAGTGCGTGCAAGGTACCAGAAATAGGCTGGGACCAAGATCAAGATGCCCCCGTCCTTACTGAGCTGACAGTCTGGCAAGGTGGGCACATGGATGAACATTCTCAGGAGTGAGGTTGGCATTATATGGTATTATTATAAAGGAGTTTTGGAAAATACTTAGCAAAGACTTTTAACTTGGCCCGGAAGAATGGAAGTGACACGTGTAGCACTGCTAGGCGCCTTACAGGTACTTATTTCTTTTTATTTTTTAAAATTTTTATTTAATATTTTTTATGGTGACATTGGTTAATGAAACCCAATGTTTCAGCCATACACTTTAACAGTAAGGCATGTATATATTTATACTGTGTGTTCACCTCCCACAGTTAGATTTCTTTCTGTCACCACATGTTTGACCCCCTTTACCCCATCTACCTCCCTCCTCCCCTCTCCCTTCTGGTAACCACTAGTCTATTGTCCACGTCCATGAGTCTCTGTCATGAGTCTCTGTTCGTTCGTCCTGTTCATGTATTGCTTTTAGGTTTATGTCCCACATATAAATGATATCATGTGATTTTCAATTTTTTGTCTGGCTTATTTCACTTCGCATAGTTATCTCGAGGTCCTTCCATGTTGTCGCAAATGGCAGTATTTCATCTCTTCTTATGGCTGAGTAATATTCCATTGTATATATGGTACCGATTTCTTTAATCCTCATGACAGATAAGAAATTGAAGTCACAGAGAGTTTAAATAGCTTGCCTAAGGTTAGCTGGCCAGGAAGTGGAATAGCTGGAAGTTGAACCTGGCAGACTGGTTTCAGTATTGGTCTTATATCACTGTGCTAAATAGCCTCCCAGGCTCCCAGAAAAGGTAATATTCAACTGAAATCTGAAAGAGCCATCAGTATTAGGCTAAGAGGTGGTAGAAGAGTGTTTCAGACTGTGGAAACAGAACATGCAAAGACCTAGAATTCTTAATGGAGAAGCTAAAAGGAGGGTCATAGGAAGAGGCTGTGGTGAGAAATGGGGCAGGAGTGGTAAGCAGGGGCCAGATCATTAAAGACCTTACAAGCTGTGGGCTGGGGAAATGATATGATCAGATTTGGCGTTCAGAAAAGTCGCTCTGGCTGATGGTTGGAGAATGGATTTAGGATTATTTTGGGGTTTAAAAGAACCGATAAAGTAGTGCCCAGCACAGAGCAAATAGCTGATATGTTTCAGCTGCGATCATCATCATCCTCAACATCATTTTCTTAATGGCTCAGCAGAAGGGATGAGCATGCAAAGGAGACAGCAGGAATGTGCAGGGAAATGGGAGGAAACCAAGACAACAATGAGTCAGAAGCCAAAAAGGAGGGCTTGACGAGCAGTGTCAAATGCTGCTGAGCAGTCAAGATGATACCTGAGAGCTATCTATTGGATTGACTGAGTTGGAGATCACTGGTAAACTTGGTGGGAACATTTTTCAGTGAAGTTCAGTGTTAGGGGTATGGACAAAGTCCGACTGCACAAATGTGAAATGTGATTGTTTTCCGGGAGTTCTCATACAGTATTTATTTATAACCTAGCCCTTTATTCCTGAGGTTTTTGCCCCCTCCCCACCCTAAAAAGAGGGTAAGGTGATACCTGGTGTGACTGAGACAGACAGTGAGATTTTAGGGACATAAGGACGAGTGAAGAATGGTTCTCTCTCTAGGAGCTCCCAGGCTAGTGGGGGCCATTGGACAGGTGCATTTTGATTTGGGGAAGGAAATCCCTGGAGTCTAGAGGGTTGGAATGGGCAGGTTGAAAGACTAGGGCAGGGCCACATTATGACTTTCGTGGGCCCTGGGCACTTTTGCCTTCACGGGCTCCTTCCTCAATAAAAAAAAATATATATGATGGTCAATATAAAGATACATATATTACTAAAACATTTTTTTCCACTGAAAAACTCATTCCCCCCCCCCTTCTGAATGTAAAAGAAATTGAAACATTTTCATAATATGGGTCTTAGGCACCATGCCTACAATGCCTAATGGATGAATCAGCCCTGGACTAGGATAACGGGGCATAGGGTGAGATCTCTGGCTACTTGGGAATGGAGAGGTATCTGCACTTAAGGCAGATCCCTCAGACCAGCCAGCTCCAGGAAAAGGCAAATTTGGGTTTTAAGAGTTCTAGAGGCTCATGCTGCAGATACTTTTTCATAGAGGAGGAAGAAGTAGTGTCCTTGCTAACAAACTCCCACTGGGCCAAGAGCTTCACCAGACAGCTGATTGCAGAGGAGAGCAGTTGGTTCAGTTGAAACACCTCACATTGGAGCCCTAGCTGCCTTGGTCTTGTGAAAGCAATGCCATCAGCCCTCTGTCACTAGTGTCACCGTCAGGGGAGACAGCTTTGGGAGGGGTGGCACAGGTACCACGGGTAAGGTACCTGGGAAGTGCAAAGAATCCTGTGAATTGTCAATTTCCACCACAGAGAGAAAGGTTTTATTCTGTGGGCTTTTGGATAAGTGTACATCTGTATGTGAGAGAGACGTGGAGTAGGGATGTGGTTTGCGGTTGTTTTTGATTAATTCATTTCATTAAACACTAATTGCCTACCAAACGAGGAGTAGATGGGGCGTTTGTGATTTAAAGCGCCCAATTCAGATATTTTTCTTTAGAACATGCCTCCATGCATCTGAGCCCATTCTTGCTGCTAAGCCCAGGAGGTTTTTGTTGGCTTGGAATCTGCAGCACTCACCCTCCCTGTTGCCAGGGTGATTCTTGGGTGGGGGGTGGGACTGGATTCAGTTAGACTCACAGACACACACCCAGAACCATGACCCTCCCTAAGTCCCCTCCACAGCCCCCACCCATCTCTCACCATTCTCCTCATCTCCACCCTGCCCCACCTCCTGAGTTTTCCATCTCTTGGCCTTTGTTTGTTTTTGCTTTTGTCAGTCTCTTTCCCCTGGATGGGTTTCTATTTGTTTCCAAACTGTCTGGGTCTGAGCACCATGGAGACAGTGTCCTGGGCTGCCCCCAGCCCTGATCTGGTTAGAATAAGCCCCTCTCCTTTGCATGCATCTCCAACCTAACATTAGGAGCATCCAAATCATGACATTCTGAAGCTAAATAGAAACCTCCTCCTGCTAGCACTCTTGTCCACCTGGAAAGGGTTTTTAAAAAATTTTTAGTGTTCCACTGCAGGGTCCATATAGTGCAGCCCTGAGAAGGGGAAGCAGCATTTATTGAATACCTACTGTATACCAGCAATTGGACTAGGCTTTGCTTGGTGTTAAAAATCTGGTGAAGATATTTCCTGCATTAAAATTCAACTGCAAGAAAAGTTTGTTGAGTGACTAAATGGATGAAATGGTGCAAGAGGCTTCTTTGCCATAGGAGGTAATGAATGAATATCAGCAAAGGGGATCGAAGTTAGACTTGAGAAAAAATGCCTTGGCAAGGCAATGCGTGTGGACGAAGGTTTCAGAGAAGGTTATAGACATCTGTTGCTTGATTTCAGGGAGTCCCCTTTGCTTTCTGTCACCAGAAGTATCTTTGTGCGTAATGGAGAATGGGCAGAACAAATAGGGCCTTTTGTTTCACCGAAAGGGCTCAGACTTAAGATGCAAGTGGTCCTAGAAGAGGTTAAACTATTGACAAGATGCTTTTTTATATACTCATGTAAATGATGACAAAGCCTTTCCTAAGAACAGGTGTTAGTAATGAGTTGGGGGGAGCATTGAGAAAGAAACCACTGGGGATTCAAGGTTGAGAGGATCTTTGACCATGTGAGGGGATGGTGGGAGAAAAGGAAGGCTGGAATCAAACTCCAGATACCTATTTGGCCAAAGGAAGACCCCAGGGAAAACAGCATGTGGTGCTGACAGCCCTTTCTACCCCTGGCAATATTCAGTTCAGTCAAACTGCCCCCGCAGTGGGGCAGGAAGAAGACAAGGCCCATCTGAATTCCAGAAAGTATGGATTGCAGGCCGGTTTAAAGATGTAGTTTTACAGTCCTTAAGCAAGTACAGGCTATCCAAAATGGGCCTGTAACACAGTGCCTATCAGAAGTCTATAGGGATTTAAAACCAGAGCATCAGCTATATTTTGAGGTTTGAGAGTGCTTGAAAATTATTTGTCTTCTTAGTTCTTTGACCACTGATTTCCTTTGGATTACATGTGTTGTTTTTTTGCCCACAGTTCATTCACCCTCCTGGTACCATACATACCCCAGCTTCCCTCTAGGGAACCAACCTCTTTTCCACTCTCATTAGATCTTGGTAAAACTTGCCGATTGGCTGGGGGCCCTGAGCCGCTGCTCCACTCCCTTCTACCCACACACTAGGGGATGGAGCGGTGGCTCAGGTCCCCAGCCAATCGGCAAGTTACATTACCCTCTCACCTAAGTAATTGGTTTAGACATTTGCACATGACCCAATCAGGTCTACAAAGAGATTTTTGCTAGAGCTGCTGGGAAAGAGGTGCTTGCAGTCTCCCTGGTCCTCAATATGGGAGGCTGCCTGTGTTGCTGCTGTCTTGTTTCCATGCGAAGCCTCAGATTGACACCAATAGTATGGAAAACAGAGCCAAGAGAGGAAGAGAAACTGAGTCCTGATGATGTTGTTTGAGTACTGTATCCAGTTAATGCCTAAAGCCAGACTTGTCACTTTTGTGACCAATTTTAACAGAGTTTCATTTGGATTTTGCAGGGAAGAAAGTGGGGAGGAGTCTTTAACTGATACCTTTTGCCACTGTGTAACTTCATTATTTTTGGTGTAAACCCTTTGTTAAATATAGATACGAATTTCAAATGAGTTAATCAAGATTGATGAAGTTTGTCCTGACCCTAACTATCCCCACAAAGCACCCACACACCTGGGCAGAATGAGAAATGGGCAACCCACAAACTACCATGTTCTGGGGCCTCTGTGGCCTCAGCATCAAGATGTCTCCTTAAGTTAACTTGGACTCTTCTGTAAAGGCTTTCAGACTAGGGAACCTCAGGGTACTCTGAGATCTGTGAGCAGCAATGGGTAGATGTGACTAAAGTGAGGGTTATAAGCTACACTGGAGGGGCTTGGCTCTCAGGAAGACCAGAGGTCGGGTCTGCACCACTGGAAAGATTGAGGGAGAAAAGCACTACCATTTATCAAGTGCCTCCTACGTAATGGGCATATTGAAGAATTATTTGATTCTCACAATATCCTTGTAAGGTAGATACTGTAATCTTTATTTTACCAGAGAAGAAACAGGGTTGAAGAAGTGACTTGCCCAAAGCAAAAAGGCCTGTAAGAGGCAGCGCTGATGCTGACTCTAGAGCTGGATTAATAAGAAAGGCAGGCAAGTGCAAGGCCACAGCTAGAGGGGCTGCTTGTGTAGGGAGGCTGGAATGGGCAACACCAGGCCCAGGGGATGCACAACAAGCTCCCTTTGCAGGCTAAGGCTGTTAGCCCTGCCATGTGCCATAAGCAAGGGGCATCTGGGATGCTGGGAGTGGGACCATGGGAAGTCTCCCTTGATGTCCACACTATTAACAAAAGCTCTAGGCTCAGCTCTAGTCACCTTTCCAGCCCTATCACCGGCAAACCCAGGAGGTAAGCTCAGAGGTGCAAATGGTACTGAATGTGGGGCGGGAAGGGGTGGTCTCCCACTGGCGCCCCAGCTGCCTGCTTGGAGCTTGGGCCATCGGCCTGCTCTGATTAAATTGACTTCTTCAAGACCTCACATCCAGCAGCTGCCAGCAGCCAAATCCCCCTGATTGTCTGAGATGTTCCCGACGTCAGAGAATAAACAGTCTCCCCTGTCCAGCCAGCTGTGCCGAGCAGCATTCCTGTCTCTCTGCCCAGCTGGGTGGGGCTGCAGCCCTCTGTCCACCTCCAGCAGAGGCCAGGGGAACATGTTAAATGGGTGGAAGGGAGAGAAGAGGTCACTGTCTGTCTCCAGACCGAATAGGACATTCCTTCCCCTGATTCCCCATTTCGCTCAGTGCCAGGCATCTCAGCCTCAAGCTATTGCTGATGAAAGCTCTGTAATAATGACTCTGACTTAAGAGGAGGCCCACACCATGCCACTGTCCCTGGGGTCAAGCCCTTCACCCTTGCCCAGGGGCTGCCTGGAGAATTCGAGACTCTCCTATATCATTCTAGCTAGATCTGAAGTTATCACACCCAAAAGGCTCATTTTATAAATGTGGACACCCTGAGTCAGCAGTTAATAACAGGGCTAGACCCCAGCCTTTCACTGCTATCCATTGCTTTGGGAGCCTGTAGATACTGTGGCTAGAATGACGTTAGGGGCTCTGAGTGAGAGGGGTGGCCCATGTTTTTGCAGAATAGCAGAGGTGTTTTCATCCTACGCCTGTTTTGGAGATCAGGCTTGAGGCCGAACAGTTTCCTGAGGAAGCAAGTGTTCTGGAAAAGTGCTATTCACCAGCTCCTAAATCATTCTGTCAGGAGTAGAGCTGGGGCAGCAGGACCAGAGTGGGATTTTACGCTGTCCAGAGACCAGTGCCCAGTCTGGGCTTGGCCAGAGCGTGGGAGGTGGCCAGGGACAGAGGGCAGAGTGCTTGGTAAGGGGGAGCCCCCCAACTCACACCCTAGGACTGCTTCTCTGCCCTAGGACTCTGGTCTGCCGACTGCGGGGGAGGAGAGAACAGCCTTTCTCTGGCCAGTCTGCAAAAGGAATTCCTCTAGGAGCTCCTCTGGCTGGAGACAGCCTGGGAGTGGGAGGGAGGCAGACAGTGTAGGAGCCCATGGCGGCCCTGGGGTCTCTGTGGACAGGTGTTTCATTCTCAGTCTGTCTCGGGCCTCCAGCTTTGTCTTTCTCTAGCTGCATGTATCAGTGTAGATTTGTGTGACCGTTCCATGTTTGTATATGTAAGCAGCTGCATTTCCGGTTGGAGCTAGGTTCCTTGGTAAGAAAGTGTGTATTATGTGTTCACCTGTATATGTTTATGTTCACATCTGGGCCAACTCTTGTGTGTGGGTATCTTCAAGGGAAGTGTGGGCCTGTGTGTCTTTATATAGATGAATGGGTCTACATCTGCCTACATGTGTCATGGGAGTATGCATGTGAGCAATTCGTTTATTTGGTGTAAACATGTACCTGTCTTTCTAGCTATAAGTTTAAGCATGTGTGTCTCTGGGAGCATGGGCATATATTTATTAGTAATATGTTGGTGAGTCCCTGAAAGCATGTATGCCTGTCTATTTACATTTGTGCAGAAGCATTCATTCACTCATTGATTGATTCATTCATAAACCATTTACTAACAAGCATCTTTAAAATGCTCGCTCTGTAACTGGCTCCCACATTGGGCCCACACTGGAAATTTAGAGAGGTGTCCAGGGCAGCTCCTAACATTTGCAAGATCCAGGGCAAAAGTATAAACGAAGGCTTACATTTTTATGTATAAATATTTAAATATTATTTGTCAGTCACAACAAACTGCTAAGGAAAATATCCAATCCCTAATAACCCAGAGGGCTGGGTTTGATTTTGAATTCCCACCTCCTCTGAGGCCTGTGCTGAAACTTAGCAATACAGAGCAAGTGGCCCCAGACTCTTTTTCTTCATCCTTTCTCTGTCACATACCTTGAAGAGCTTTGCATACATGTGTTACCCATACACGTGTCCAAACTACATACATATAACACACAAACAGCTTCCCTTTGGCCAACCTTTGGGCCTAGGGGTGCACACACCATTGGCAAAGTCTGCCCAATTGGCTCCAAGTGGGAAATAATGGGGTCCCATGTACCTGATTTGTAATCAAAGAGGAGGGTGTGGGCTCCTGGTAAGCCCATTCCATTGGTACCAGAGACTTCTCACTGTATAGTATGGAGTGTGGCCATCTAAAGGGTGGGCCCAGGTTAAGGGCCCTTCTTGCCTGTTTCTTCATGAAACTTGAAATCTGGAAAGGAACCACAGCAAGTAAAAAGTTGAGAACAATACAATGCGCGGATATAAGTGATTGCATATGTATCTTTGCTTGTGTATCCATGTTTCCGCATGTCTGCCTGTGTGGGTATCTATATGTGTCTATGTGTGTTTTTCTCTGTTCATCTTTGCCTGATCTTTTAGAGGGCAGAGCCCACAGCCTTTTTCTCACCATTCCTTCATCTCAGTTAACTTAGGACTATGAGGCAGGCTGGGGCACTGATCTGAGTCTGAGCCACTGTTCTGTGCTCACTTTAGACTCACTCTGTGATCTGGCCTTAGTTTCTTCATCTGTAAGATAGAGGGGCTAGATTACCATGTCTTTAATTTATAGGCTTTACTTGGTTTCCAGAACGAGTATGATTGAGTTCCTGAGTTGACTACTTTCTAGAAGTCAAATTGAGGGATGCCTAATTGTAGAAGCTCTGGGTTCAGACAGAACTGGGTTTGAATCCAAGCTCTGCCATAGACGAGCTGTGTCTCCTTTAGAGTTACTTAGTCTCCCTCAGAGTTGTGAGGATTAAATAAGATAATGTGTGTAAAGTGTTGAGCACCATGCCAGACTCACAGATGTTCAACAAATATTAGCTTCTGTCCTTATCTAGGATGTTTCCAACTTTCATACCTTACAAATTCTGGATTCAGTAGACACGTTGACTAATTGAAATCATTGGAACCACATGTTTAGGGAGTTTCGGCCCTATGTTGGATGAGGGTGGGAGGTTAGGACAGTTGATGAGAAAATCTGGACGTTTTTTCAATGCCTTCTAAGAAGCTGCCAACTCAGATCTGTGTATGAGCTACTCCCTCTACCCCATTCTCTGACATAGACCCTTGACATTTTCTCAGCTTATGTAAAAGAATAATGAAACAGGTTCAATGCCCTCCTCTGACCTGGTTCTGCCCCTGAGCCCCTCCCTGGTGGCACAGGGTGCTGAGCTGAGTAGGATCAGGACACCAGACAGAGCTGGGTCAGGTAAGGCCTGAGGCTGGGCCTGTCTGACCAGCCCCAATAGTGGGCCGATCCAGCTAGGCGGAGGGCACATGTCTCCCATAATTGCTCTTCCTGAGAATGCACTGCTCTGCTCCTGGCACAGGTGGCCTTAGGATCCTGGAGCACCAGAGAGACTGAGGAGAGCTCCATGCCACCTATCCCCTCAAGGCCTGTAGAATGGCTGAGTTCCAGCAGGAACAACATGAAGAGAGTGGGGGAGGGCCAGTGATATCACCTCTTAGCCGGGGCTGGTGGGGATGCTGGTGGGGGTAACCATCTTGGGAATCTCCTGGAGCCTAAAAATACTGGCAGCTCTTGGGCTGTCCTGAAATATCTCTGATCCAGAGGGAATAAGGGAGGGATCAAGGGCCTAACCAGGCTTGCTGAGTTGGGACATATGAGTTCAGATGGCTGAGGCCCTTAGCAAGGCAGTAGAGGGTCTGCCTTCAGGTCATGCTGACCATTCCTTTGACCCTGACCCCCCAAACCCTCACTGGGTGACTGAGAATTGGTTGATGATCTCCCAGCTCCAAAGATTACTTGGGAGGTAGGAGCAACTTAACCTACAAAAGGCCCTTTTGGGGGTCATTGTGATCTCTCCCCACCATCTTTGGGCTGCTCTATTTGGGGCCAGAACTGGGAATTTTCCTCTTGAAAAAAAAATTAAAAGCAAGGAGCAAGTGGAGGGTTGAGGCCAAAATAATGTGTTTAAGGAAATTTCTGCTTCATGCTGGCTAGAACAGAGAATGTCTGGTCAAAGAGCTGCTGACGGCCAGGGTCTCTGTAAGTAAACAGACTGCTTCTGATGGCCTCCCTGAGCTCATTTCCCTCAGCAGTGTGCAAGGAAGATGATGTCACCAGAGCAGGGCCTCCTGGTCATGGAGTTTGTCAGTGAGTAGGACAGAGGCTCAGCGATTGCCGGCAGCCTGGGGCTGCTGCCTAGTTATTGTGAATAGCTGCTTCCCACCCAAGAGACTCTGACACCCTCCTACACGTATTCATCTGTGATGGGACTCTAGCCACATCCATGACCCCATAGCAGAAGATGTTCCTGGGGAAGCTTGGGGTTAACTGTGAAGTTGCCAGCTCTCATGCAAAGTCACCTCATGTCTGTGGAGAGAGGAACCTAGGATAGACGCATTTGAAAGGAGTAGCCTCTGAAGGTACAGGCCCATGTCCTGTTCCCATGCAGAGCGGGCAGTGGCTATGTGCACCACAGCCTGTAACCTGGGGGGTGGGGGGTTGGGGGGTGGGGCCAGGACCAGTGGAGGAGTTTCCATGAGCAGAGGACCCAGGTCAGGGGAGATTGGGAGGGAGGTGGGGTGGGGAAGAAGCCACAAAGCACTCTCTGTGTCTCCTGCACAGGCTCTTCCTGAGCACTGAAGTCACCAGGTGAGACTTTTATGGGGTTTGAAAGCACTGCAGCAGAGTTGCTGAGGAACAGCTGTCAGAGGCTTGGCCAGACACTGCAGCCTCCCTCTATGCACTCTGTACCACCCCTACTTCACCTCTTGACTTGGCAGTGGGGTGTAGTGAGCCTCCAGGTAGACAGGTGGACCAGAAGCTTCTTGGGGGTGGACCTCAGCCTTTACTTCTTTGTGTACCCCAGAATCCTGAGCTGACTTCATAGTAGACTCATCAGTCACACAGACCCACCCTACAGAGTGACCAGACCACTCAATTCCTGCCTGATCTACTCCAGGCTGACTGAAAATCTCAGACTGACCGGCAGGCTCACAGAAGACTCACTGCCTGTTTCATATGCAGCCTGACTGACTAATAAGCCAATCCACTAATTTAGTCACTTATTCAAAAGAATGGTAATGGAACATCTCATTTGTGCCAGGTCATATGCTGGGTGCAGGGGATAAAGCAATGAACAAGATAGCCAAGATCCCTGCTCTTAGGGAGCTGACAATAGCAAATGAAACAATAACAGTGTGATTACATATTATGAAGGAAGTAAACAGGATTCTGTGGGAAAGAGTACCCAGCAGGCCCTCCCTTGGATTTAGTGGACAGGGAAGACCTCCTTGACACATAATCTGAGACCTGGGGGATGAGAATGAGAAAAGAAAACAAACAAACAAACAAACAAACAAAAACAAAACAAAAAACCCATGCAAACGTCTGTGGAAAAACTTCCCAGATAGAGAGAAAAGCAATGCCAAGGCCTCGAGTTGGGGAAGAGTGTGGCATGATCTTGGAATAACCAGAAGACCAGTGTGACTGGGACATAGTGAGCAAGGAGAAGGTGGCATGTAGATGAGGTTGGAGACGTGGGCAACAGCAGACCAGACAGGGCCTTGTAAGCCATAGTAAGGGTTTAGGTAGGTATGAGGGGAAAACTCTGAGGGCTTTAAGCAAATGTGTGACACACAGTAAGAAGAAATAGATAACCTGAATAGCCCTATATTTACTAAATAAATTGAATTTATAGTTTAAAATCTTTCCATAAAGAAAACCCCAGGCCCGGATGCCTTCACTGGTGAATTAAAAGTAACATTTAAGGAAGAAAGGATTTAACCACGTATAAGTGGACTTGCACGGTTCAAACCCATGTAATTCAAGATTGACCATATATTTGATCCATGGCTGGGAATCCGTGTATATAGAGGGATGACTTAAGTTGAGGATTTTTAACTATACGGTTGGAGCAGGGGTTGGTAACCTTAATCCCTCCATTGTTCAAGGATCAAATCAATTGTATGAAATTGATTTGAAAATCAATTATATATGAGCAGTGCTTGGAAACTGGCATTATAAAAACAATTCCATTCACAATACTGTTAATAATATGAAATACTATTTATGGCCATGACACCCTGAATAAGCTCGATCCCATTTGATCTCGAAAGCTAAGCAAGTTAGTACTTGGATGGGAGACCACCTAGGAAGACCAGGTGCTATAGGCATAAAAAATAAAAAAGTAAGGGATTGTAACCCGACAAAGTCCTTGCAATTTCTGAGGTCAACTAAGGGTTGCCTTGCCTTAAAAAAAAAAAAAAAAGTAATATAATAATAATAAGAAGAAGAAGAAGAAGAAGGAGAAGAAGGAGAAGAAGGAGAAGAAGGAGAAGAAGGAGAAGAAGGAGAAGAAGAAGAAGAAATAATACTTAGGGATAGATCTAACAAAAGCTGTGTGAGATTTGTACACTAAGAACTACAAAATAGTGCTAAGAGAAATTAAAGAAGGCCTAAATAAATGGAGAGAGTACTATGTTCGTGGATCAGAAAATGTGATATTTTCAAGATGGCAATTATCCCCAAACTGATATATAGATTCAAGATACTTCCAATCAAAATCTCAGCAGGCCTTTTTGGGGGGTAGAAATCAGTTAGCTGATTCTAAAATGTATATGGAAATGTAGAGGACCTTGGATAGCCAAAACAGTTTTTAAAAGACTTGATTTCAGGACTTATTATAAAGCTACTGTAATCAAGACAATGTGGTATCAATGTAAAGATAAGCGTACAGATCAATGGAACAGAGGATACATTTTAGAAATAGGAGTACATACATATTGCCAATTGATTTTTGACAAGGTGCCAAGGTATCTTTGGGGAAGAGATAAGCTTTTCAACAAATGGTGCTGAAAAGATTGGATATCTGTGTGTGTGTGTGTGTGGGGGGGAAACCCAAACATTTGCCCTTATTTCACACGATACACAAAAATTAATCCAAAATGGATCACATACCTAGATGTAAGAGCAAAAACTATAAAACTTCTAGAAGAAAACATAGAAAAAAATCTTTTAACCTTGGGTTGGGCAAAGAGTTCTTAGAAATGACACAGAAAGTGCTAATAATAAAAAGTTGACAACTTGACTTTTTAAATTTAAAACTCACTTTCTCAGATACTATTAAGAAAATAAAAAGACAGTCACCAGTGGGAGGAAATATTTGCAAAACATATATCCAACAAAAGATTCATATCTAGAATATATACACATTTTTCAAAAAAACTTTCGAATATATAAAGAAAGAATTTGTATTGAAAATATATCTTAAAAGTATACGCGCATCAATAAGAAGATAAAAATGAAATTTTAAAAGGATGAGCAAAAAGTTTGAACAGATACCTCTCCAAAGAAGATATGCAAATGAAAAATAAGCACATGAAAAGATGCTCCTTGGTTATCAGAGAAACGTAAATTAAAACTCAGTGAGACACTACTACACGTCCACTAGAAAAGGTGAAATTAAAAGATTAACCATACCAAGTGGGAAGGTAAAATAGTATAAACAATTCAGAAAACATATGTCAAAACTTATCTGATTGTATACTTTAGTGTGCAGTTAATTGTGTGTTAACTATATCTCAATAAATTTGTTCAAAACTAAAACCTGATCTAATTTTTCAAAATCTCACTCTGGCTCCTGTGATAAGAGACTGTGCAAGGGTGGTGGGTAAGAACAGAAGCTTGGAGTCATTAGGAGGCTGGCAAAGTCATCTGGGTGAAAGATGCTGGTGGCCGTGGTGACAGTAGAAATGCAGGCAGGTAGAGAGATTTGAGAAATATTTTGAGATCTAAAACAATCAGGCTTGCTAGTAGTTTGTATATAAGGCATGAGGGAAATGGAGAAGTCTAGGATGGCTTCTACATTTCCAATGTGAGCTCTGAGTGTCTGGGGATGTCTGGACTCCATGAAAAGGTCTGGGTGAAGACAAACTTTGGAGAATATTTGAAAATCAATGGCATTTTAAAGCCAAATGAAAGGGTGAGATCACATAGGGAGAGAGAATAGGCAAAGAAGCGGTTTGAGAAATGAGCCTGGGGTATTCCATCACTTAGAGGTCCCCTGAAGGAGCCAGTAAAGCTTATTGGGAAGGAACAACTGGAGAAGTGCCTAAATGTATTAATTTCCTGTAGCTGCTATAACAAATTACCACAAACTGGGTGGCTTAAGACAGACAGAAATTTATTCTTTCATAGTTCTGGAGGCCAGAAGTTCAAAATCAGATCACTGGGCTGAAATCAAGGTGTGAGCAGGGAGGGCCACACTCTAGGGGACAATCTGCTCCTTGACTCTCCCAGGTTCTGGCAGCTATTGGCATTCCTTGACTCATAGCCACATCACTCCAATCTTTGTGTCCATGGTCACATTATTTCCTACTCTTCTGTCCTTGTCAAATCTCCCTCTGCCTCACCCTTAAAAAGACATTTGTCATAGGATTTAGGGTCCACCTAGATACTTCAGGAGATCTCCTCATCCCAAGATCCTTAAGTACATTTTTTTTTTTTAATCAAATAAGGTCACATTTCCAGGTTCTGGATATTATGATATGGGCATCCTAATTGGGGACCACAATTCGACCCATATACTAGCTGACTGACAGACTAAAGGAGTGATTAATTAAGTAATGAGAGATGATAGGGCTTCCCGTAACTGGGAAGAAGGATTGAGGTAGTCAGGTGTAGGTTGCAGGAGCCCAGCCTGGAGGTATAGGACCCGGGCTGCTGCTGGCTTGACCATGTGTGTGGGAGAGAGTCTCTGAGAGAGGGGAAGTACTGCAGACAGGAATTCCCCAGCCCTTTCAGTCCTGATTCAGCATCTGGCAAGGACCATCTACACAACATCCAAAGTGATCTTTAGAATGCAAATCTGTTCATATCACTCTCCAATGACTGACCCTTCAACAGCTTCCCACAGCTTTTAGGCCAAAGACCAATATCCTTACCTGGCTTATCAAGTCTGGGGCCCTGGCCCCAGCTCGAATCTGCAGCCTTATCTCACACCTCCCTCCTCTGCTATCTGCCTCCAGGTACACAGGCCGCTTGCCTTTAAGGCAACCTTTTCTCCTGCCCTAGGGCCATGGCCTGTGGTTCTCTCTGCCTAGAAGGCTCTTCTTTAACCCACTTCACAATTAGCATCCACTAAGGCTTCAGCTCTCAATCCAGATGTCTCTTAAGGGAATTCTTCCTTGGGTCCCTTGTCTAGGTCATACAAATGTGTAATATAATTTCTCATGGTTCCCTTTCCTCATCTTCCACAGCACTATCAAAGTTTATAATTGTGTATATATTTGTAATAGTATTTTATTACTGTTTATCTCCACAACTGGACTAAGTACTATAAGTACTATAAGGTTAGAGTTCATATGACTCACCACTCTGACCCAGTGTTTGGCACGCAGAATGGGTATGTGGTGGTTTTAAAACATGTCTGTAAAAACATGTCTTCCCATCAATAGAGTTTAATTGACCTCCCTTTAAATATGGGCTTGGTCTAATGACTTGCCTCTAGTTAACAGAATGTGGTAGAAATGATGCAATCTGGCCCATAAAAGGTAATATATCTTCTTCCTGACCTCTCTTTTGGGTTGTTCCCTTTCAGAGCCCAGATGCCATGCTCTGAGGATGCCCAGGCTACAAAGAGAGGCCACATGTAGGTGTTTCAGCCAAAAACCCCACTGAAAACCTAGCACACAGCCAGCATCAACTGCCAGACACACACTGAGGAAGGCTTTGAAATGATTCCAGCCGCAACTGCTATTTGACTACAACCATATGAGAGACCCTGAGCAAAAATTACCTAGCTGAGCCCAGTTACTCCTAGAACTGTGAGAGATTAAAATAAATAATAATTATTATTATATAAGCCGCTAAGTTTCAGTATGATTTGTTATGTAACAGTAGATAGCTGGAACAGAGTCCAATAAATACTTAATGAATAAAAGTAAAGAGGTCTGGTTAATGGAATATTGCCTGTGCTTTAGCTCTGTGCAAGTTTTAGTTGACAACTCTGTTTCTCTTTCTCCAAGAGGTCCTAGAGATCCTGGAAGCCCTGGTTCAGAAATTCATAGGTCTGTACTCCTCATACCCACCCAAGGGAGAGATTTGTGGAAACTCCTCTCTGGGCAGAGAACATGGCGAGGCCATCAAAAGTTAGCTCTGGCAGGAACTTCAGAGAGCATAAATGTCATCAGGTGTCCTAAACTTTGGTGTGGTTTCAGGGTAGCAAGAACATACATTTTCTCTGTGTGTATGTGTATTTTCTTGTGGAAGAGTTTTCCAGATTCTAATTTTTATCAGATTCTTAAAAGGTCTATGTCCCAAAAGTGTCAAGAACTACTAATCTAGTCCAACGCTCGCAATTTCTAGGTTCAGAAACTGAGGACACTTTGTTTTTTGGTAATAAGGTGGAGTAGGTACCTTAAATAAGCTTCGTTTTGAAAACAGTTCTGGATAAAAGAAAAGAAATCTTTTAAAAATGCACTGATGAGCTGGCAAGAAAGTGAGGAATGCTCAGGCCAAAATATTCAAGAATTCAGAGAGGTATGCTAAGCAACAAAACCAACTTTTGTCTCGAGAACATTTTTATTTTATTTATTTATATATTTATAAAAAACATATGAGATCTACCCTCAATAAATTGTTAAGTCTACAGTACAATATTGTTAATTATAAGCACAATAGCAGTCCTCCAGAACTTGCGCAACTGGAACTAGCGTTTTTATTTTTTAACTCAGTAAACTTGAACTTGAATATTTATGGTTCTATGGGGGCTGGGGGAGTTATCTGAGAGAAACCAGTGGTGTGCTAGTAATTGGCTCTCCAACAAAGCAAAGCACCCTATTTTTAGTGTTTGCTGATTTCCATGGTGTAAATACTACACCATGGCCAATTTCAAGCTATAAACGGTATTAAAATTTGGCATGCAAAATTCCTGGATATTTGGTTTTTCTGAGCTGGTTAGAGCCAGTTCCAGCATACTACTCATAGGAACTCAGGGCCCCTCTAAGGTGGGAAGGCTAATAAAACCTTCCCTACATAAGATTAGTACTTCAGTGAACAAATGAACTAGAACATAAGCACCACCACCTCCCAACAGAGTGAAAAAAATGCCTACCTTATTTCCTTATTCTCAGGAGAAAATAAAACATCCTCTGCAATTTCATTAACAGAAGCCATACCTATGTGGATGTGAAACCCAAATTCACACTACTTAGGTGATCCGAAATATGTAAGTCAAACATTCATTTAAAGTGGTCTCAATGCACTATAGACTAGTGGTTACCAGAGGGTAGGGGGTGGGGGAGAAGGGAGGAGGTAGATGGGGTAAAGGGGGTCAAATATAGGAGGGTAGGGGGAAGGTGAAGTGGGTAAAGGGGATCAAATATATGGTAGCTTAAGGAAACTGGACTTTGGGTGCTAAACACACAATACAATATACAGATGTTAAATTATGTACATCTGAAAATTATATAATTGTATTAACCAATGTTATCCCAATAAACTTAATTTTTTAAAAAAAGGAAATAAAAAAATAAAAATAAAAATAAAGTGGTCCCAATCTAGTAATGCCATAATCATCTGGCAAATCAAATACCTAGTCTCCTGGAAAATCCCACCTTTACCCTAAGCCTCAAGAATTCCCACAGATTAAGTCCCCCCCCCCCCAAAAAAAATTGGTAGCTCCTAGTTGAAAACCACAAAACATTCAGTGGGAAAAAAAACACAGTGGAAACAAATCTAGATAGACTTTAGACGTTGTCATTATCAGACAAATAATATAAAATAACTATGTTTAAAATCCTGAAAGAGTAAAAGAAAAGCTTGAAAATTTGAGCAGGGAACAAGAGACTCTGAAGAATGATCAAGTATGTTTGAACGATAAATAGAACGTCCCTCTAGAAATTTAAGATATCATAACTAAATCTATAAATTCAATTGTTAAGTTTGATAGAAGATTAGACATAATTGACTAAATCAGATACAATAAAATTTGAACTAGAAAATAGTCCTGAAGAAATTCTTTAAAATATAAATAAAAAGAAATAAGATGGAAAAGATGAGAGAGTAATTATAAGACATGGAGGATAGAATGAGAAGGTCCAAGATACATATAAACAGACGTTCCAGAAGGAGAGGAGAAATTATGGGACAGAAGTAATATTTGAGTTGGTGGCTGAGACTCATCCAGAAATCCATCAATTCATACATCCAAGAATCTCAGTAAATCCCCCTCAAAAATAAATAAATAAATAAGAAATCTCAAAGTAGATACATCGATAGTGAAAATACAGAATACCAAAGACAGAAAAGGTTTTAAGGCCAGATTGTTCTCAAAGTAGTGATAATTAGACTAAACTGGCTGATTTCTTAAAAGTTGAAAGACAGTGGAATTATATTTTCAATGTGCTGAGAGACTATCAACCAAGAATTCTGAAACTAGTGAAAATAGACTAGAAAAATTATGACATGATGAGATGAACAAAAACTGTATTTGCTACCAGTAGGCAGAAAGTGATCCCAGATGAAAGGAATGAAAGAAGGAATATAAAACAAAGAAAGTAGTACATATATGAGTAAGTTGAAACAAATATTGTATAAACAAAAATAGCAACATCTTTGGGCTTAAAAAAACAAGATAAAATTCAAATACATAAAATTAGTAATATATAAACTAGGAGAGGGGTGATTAGAATTAGCTCTAAGGTTCTTGTTTTATATAAGAAAACAAATGAGAGATATTGATTAAATTTCAACTTAGATGAATAAAATACGCATGTTAAAATTTCTAGTGTGACCACTAAAAATAGACAAAAAGGCATAATTTGCAAACTGGTAAAGGAGGAAAATGGGATAAGAAAAAATGAGAAAGCAAGAAGAATAGAAAAAGAAATCTAGAAAAGGTTGAGGAAAATACAAAATATTAGGATAGAAATGCATACATACATATATACACACATAAATACATAAATGTATGTGCATGTGTATGTATCAGTATTTTAGTAAATGTAAATGGACTAAATGCTTTATTTAAAAGAAAAAGATCAGTGGCCACATTAACCCATGCACTGACCTCACTGTTTTATAGGGATATGTTTATGGCTCCATCTCCCCTTTGTGTCGTAAGTTCCTCAAAGGCAGGGCTGTGCTTCATTTTTGTCTGTATCCCCAGCACGTAGCTCAGGGCCTGGTACATAGTAGAAGCTAAACATACTTGTAGGATGAATGGGTGCATACAGGTAATTTGTGGTGGAGGCGGCATCTAAGTCATTTTTCTGGCTTCAAAGCCTATGTATTTTCTACCTTAGATATCAGGGGGTGGAGGCAGACGTTGAGACTGAAGTTATTTTCAGCTCAGCATTTTCGCTGTTTTCTCCAAGCCTTGCTGAGGATTTAGGTGCTTCTCTAGTGGCCACAGCCCAGCCTAGGGGACCTAGATTCTCCCTGTGCCCACATTTAATGTGCCCTTCTTTCAGTGTGTCCTCCGCTGAAAAAAAAAGAAACTGGGCAGAAGGCTCTCCCTGAGGTGGGGGTTGTGGCCTCTGCACTTCCTGGACTCCCCTCTGGTGGGGCCCAGTCTGGCAGCCCTGCTGTCCCCTCCTCCATCTTGCTTTCTGAGGTGGACCGCACTTGCTCCTTGTATCTCCCTCCCTCTCCTTTCCTCCCTCTGGCCAGGAGCCTGGGACACTGGGGCTGTGAGCAGATTTCAGAAGAGCAGTGTCTCCAGCAAGCGCCTGTTTTCAACCACAGCTCACCTAAGGAAAACCAGCCGCTTCTTCCCATGGCCAAAGTCTCCTGTGGAGGCTCTCGTCCCCAGGCCTGCTCTCTGCCCCGTTGAAGAACCTCAGGCCTGGGGAGAATGAGGGCTCTGGCCTCCTCTGGGGGCCTGGACTTTGGCGGAAGCTCCCCAGGCAGGGTCATGCCATCCTGGAGAAAACCAGTTCTTTCCTCCTTTGTCCAAGACCTGCTAACTCAGGTATATGGTGCTGGGAGTGGACGATGTCCACTGGGAGAAGCCGTGTAGCTCTTCACTATCTTTCCCTGAGGTGCTTGGCTCTCCAGCTGTTTTCTTCCTCTGGACTGTGGAACCTCCTGTAGGTCCTCTTGCCACAGGATGAGAAAAGCAGATGTTGCTGTCCCTACCGTGCCCCCAAACATCCTCTCCTCCCTTGGCACAGGGTAACTGGCTCTCTCCTTGTTTAATTCTCTAGTGACCACTGCCCTTTATCCCAACATACAACGAGGGGTTGCTGGGAGCAGGGCGACCTCAATCCCCTGGTCCTACTCTCCAGGCTGGGTCGCTCTGGGGAGGATCTGGCCTGCCCAGCAGAAGCGTCACCAGATCAGGTTTATGGACTGAGCAGGTCCTGGACTGAGACAAGGCTGATGGCTCAGAGGCATGTGTCTGTGAGCAGGGCTGGCTTGGAATTTCTGAAGTCACAGAGTGTACCTACAGGACCTCCCACCTGCTTTTTGAAGTGCTTTTTCCTCCACTCCTGTTAATGGATTTCAGGCATCCGTGGGGTCACATTTCCAGGAAAATGGGTGGTGTGGTACCCTCGCTCATCAAAGCAGCACCTGGCATCTGTCAAGAATCCCCTTAGAAAGTGTTTTCCCCTCAGAGCAAGTGATTCTCAGCTATGGCTGTGAGTGAGGATCACCTGAGAGCTTTTAAAAATGCCACATTCAGGCTGCAGGCCACACCAATTAAACTGGCAACTCTGAGGGTGGGCACCTGCAGAGGCATATTTTAAAGCTCCTCAGGTGATCCGAATGTGCAGCATTTGAGCTTCACAAGGACCGTGAGGGACAGGCACTGTTGTCATCCCCACTGCATAGGCGGAGACGTTGGGCGCGGAGAGGTAAAGCCACTTGGCTGAGGTCAGAAGACAAGTGGAAGCAGTGGTATGGGAGTCCTAGACGGAACAGAGCAGGCGTCCAGCCCCCCGCTTGCCGTGGATCCAGGCTTCTCGTGACACCATGAGGCAGGCCTCAGGCCGCCCTGGAAGCTCATCTCCTTTGGCTGGGAAGACACTTCTGTCACCTCTTTCTCTAAAGTGGTGGGCTGGGGTTTTTCCAAGCCCAGAACACGGTGGGTCGCCCCCACTCACCCAGCTCTGGGTTCCTCTCACTGGAAAGGCGTGCCTTTTGGTGAAGGGGAGGACGCATTTTTGAGGTGAAATGTTGTATAACAGCCAGGAACGGAAAATATTAAAAGTCCTTGGGCGCCAGCAAGGTTCGTGCCAGGGCCAGAAAGTTCAGAAAAGAGGAGGGAGGCTCCCTGAGGTGGAGGCCCTGGGCTGTTGGAATCAGTTCCCCGGTATCCCAGGCTGCCTCCATCTTCAGGGCAAAACAAGCCTCACCTGGGCCAGAGAGCAAGGTCCCAGAGTGGTGATCCCAAGAGGAAAGCCCCATGGGTGTATTAAGGGGGTGGTGGGCACAGGGGCGTGTGCCATTGATGATGGGATATCTTACTGGGAGCATGTGAGGCCAGGCCAGCCCAGTCCACACAGGCTCTGAATGGTCCAGACGCTGGGATGCTGAGAGAGTGAGACATGGTCCCTGTCCTCTGTGGGTTTCACCATAGAGATGGGACAGGCGAGAAAAGAGACAATGTCAGTAGAATGTGATAAACACTCTGCGAGAGGAGTGCATAGGGCACAAGCCTTGTAGAATAGATGTCCCCAAACTTTTTGGTACCAGGGTGCTCCTATGAGAATCTTATGCCTGACGATCTGCTTGCTTGCCTGCTGCTCACTTCCTGCTGTGCAGCCCAGTTCCTAACAGGCCACAGACTGGTACTGGTCTGTGGCCTGGGGGTTGGGGATCCCTGTTGTAGAAGACAGTAGAGGGGCAGTTAGCTCAGTCTGGGGCTACTAGGAAGGGTTCCTGGAGGAGGTGGTACCTGGCTGAGTCTTGCTACAAATAGATATTGTGAGAATGTACACAGAGTCGGTATGTGGGTCTATGCCCTTAGGAGCCTATCTGTGTGTCTGAAAAAAGAGACACAAAGACATAAGCAATGGACTCATTCTCCCCATGGGGGCCCCTGCTGTGTCTCCCTTTCAACTGCCCATCACAAACATACTAAGGTACAGACATACTTGTAGTCACAGATGATTATACATAAACACATCCACATGTACAAGGTAGTGCTGAATGTACCAGAATTCTTCTCAGTGAGAGAGCTATTCCTGTAATAGGAAGGTCTTAGTAAGAACCGGGGGTGGAAGATGAGGCCTCTGGTGGCCAGGGATCTGCAGCAATGGGGCTTTGGAGGCTGGGAAAGCTGCTCTGCTGAAAATAGGGAAAAGGGTCTGGAGGGAGGTATTAGGAGCAGTGATGGAAGAGGGAGAGGAGGGAGCTTTCGAGTCTATCCATTCCTCTCATTTTAGTGTGGAAGAAACTGAGGTCCAGAGCGGGAAAGTGAAATGCCTAAAGTCACACAGCACTTGGGGATTAGAGCTAAGTGTGGGCATATACACATCACAACATGCTTAGTCAGGCTTGCACACTCCCACACAGCCACTCACACTACGTACACACGGAGTTATGCACACATCCACTCTACAGACGCAGGTGCTGTCCCCTGGGTTGCTGTGGTGTGTGGTTTAGGATGCTCAGATGCCTCATTAAGCTGGAGCAGCTGGGTCATGCCTGCCCACCCACTGACCCCTCCACTCCAGCCCTCGGATCATGAGGTCCATGATGGGAGTACAGCATTTGAGAACCGGGGGTCATGCGGTCTATGGGTCTGCTCTGAGCATTCCCTGGAGACTCACTCCAGCAGGGCAGGAGGTTGACCCCCAGAACTGACTCAGAGCTGCCTAGACATCATGGCTGGGCTGGCGTCCCCAAGGGAGGATGTCTCAGTGTCTCAGGGCAGAGCCAGAGGCTTTACCAGACTAAGAAGTGGGACTGCTCTCCCCTAGTTTCATCTCAGTGAGATGCTAGAGAGCCTACTGCAGCACACAGAGGAGCCTGAATGTGGATCTGGGCTCCACCCTGGCTCTCCCTTTCCTTCCACAAATAGCCTTGGACAGGCCCCTTCCCCTCTTTGAGATCTATGAATTTATGATATTGAGCCGGGTGCTGGGACACAGAGATAAATAAGACACAATCCTCATCCTTCAGGAGCTCAAGTGAGGGAAGACACAGCATTGCTCGGTGGAGCAAAGAGCTCTTCAACTCAGGGTGGAGCCATGTGGGAAATGGTTGGGCTGGGGCTGGGGCTGGGGCAGCTCAGAAGGGAGAAGTGCAGGTTAGAGTGCTCGGGGTGTGTGTGCGCCTGTTTCAGGTGAGGATAAACCCTCATTTTGCGCTGGCAACCCTCATGGTGCCGCCACACCACAGATCCTCTTCTGGCTGTAACTTCCCACCCACAGTCCCCTACTTGAGCAAGCAGTAGTACTATAGTGCTTGGCCAGGAGTAGCCACTGATTGGTTCAAGCTGAGCATCTGACCTAAATCCAGTCCATCTATAGGCTGGCTGGTGATTGGTGAAGGGCTTCAAGAGAAAGGCTCCACCTAATACGATGGGGGTGAGAAGTAGCTGAGCCAATCAGAATGGTTCCCATTAGGATTTGAACAAGAAAATGCAGGTGATGGACCTCTCAGGAGCAAGAGGCAAATGAGGCTGCCAAATAGAGTGAAGGAGACACACCACAGGAGAAATACCAGGCAGCCTGGGAGAGGGGGGCCTGCTCAAGAGTTGCCCAGCCCCAGCTCCTGACCTCAGCTACCTTTACAACAAGCCTCCTTTTTCCCTCAGAATTGCCTGAGAGTTATCATTCTTGCTCTCTGAAATGCATAGCCAGTTAAGGAGCCCCCTCATCTCCCTGGCATCCCAGAGAGCTACCAACTCTCTCCATCATCCTGTATGAGAGGCCGCTATGAGAAAATAGATCAGAGGACTAGGAATTAGGGGACCTGGCCTGGTTTTGAGCCTGAATCAAGTTTCTAAGATTTGCCAAGAGCTAGGTCTTATCAGAAGTCTCATACATTTTGCACTGTGTGCTTTCTCCTTCATTGGTTATGATCAAGCTAAAATGAAAATGCACAGCAACTTTGACAGGTGAAAGCAGCAAGAAAGATAAAGGCAGCTGATGTCTTCCCAGGGCATCTCCCTCTGTTTGATGGAGCCTGATTAGTTGGGTGTAGAAAATTCAAAACCTCTCTGGCAGAGGAGCCTCCTGGGAGATATGGGAGTCACTGAAGGGACAGTTCTGGACCGAGGATTGTATTTGACAGTCAGAAGTCTCCTGGTGCAGTTCTTAGGAGACTCATGTCCGAATCCTAGAGAGAGCAGAGGCTGGTGTAAGTAAAAGCTAAAAGAGCTGGTTCACCAAAAAGTCTGTGTTTTGTTTGGGCATAAGCAGTCCTGTTTTGGAACCAGGTAGGAGAGCCATTCATTCCTGCTATGCTACTGACTTTTGTGCATTGAGAAGGCTCTAGGGTGCTGGCACCAATGCCTTGAAGGGCCACATTGAAAAAAAAAAATAGGGGGGTTGGTCAATGGAGAAAGGACAGTCTTTTCAACAAACAGTACTGGAACAATTGGACATCCATATGCAAAATATGAACCTTGACTCACACTTTGCTCCATATGCAAAAACTAGTTAAAAATGAATGATAGACCAAAAGGTAAAACCTAAAACTAAAAAAACCCTAGAGAAAACATTGAATATCTTTGTGACCATAGTCAGGCAAAAATTTCTTAGACCTAACACCAAAAACACAATCCATAAAACAAAACTTGAATAATTAAACCATCAAAATTAAGAACTGCTCTTCAAAGAAAGACTCCCATGCAGACTCCCAAATCCTTGTGGCCCAGGTGCTGTGTAAACAAAAAAGATTCTGCTTAGAAAGAAGGAGTCTCCTCATGCTCAGCCTTCTATGGCTCTAGTCCTAACCCAGCCACATGTCCGGGAACATACAGCCAGACAGGACATCTATCCAGCATCTGCCTCATCTCATTCCTGAGCGAGGCCGCCCACCCATCACTGCTGCAGCTTCTTCTGGGCTGCCAGCATCTTGGTCAGAGCTGAAGCCTCACCACACCCAGAGCCACCTGGAGCCTCTCGGGGAGTCATGAAAAGAGACTTTTGGTCACAGGAAGCAAGTGACAGAGTTGTAATTGCGGGGGCACGAGCTTGATGAACAACCCTTGCAAACACAGCATGTGAGTGACTTTTCAGGGGAGGGGAGTGCAAACACTCTTGAGGTGACATCCTGGTAAGTGTGCAGCCCTAAATCTATGCAAAATCATGAATGTAGATGTTTCTGAGAACTACTAGGTGCATGGTGGGGACACAATGATGTCCATATGTAGAATATGGACTCACTGTTGGTGCAGTGAACACTAAAATGTCACTGGACGTGAGCAAACTATAAAGCGTGGTGACTATGAGCACACACCATGGCAAGCTTGGTGAACATGGTGGTGACACAGAGGGAATCTCACGGTCAGTGGGGAAAAGACTGGGGCTTCTGAGGAGGGATGATCACATCGTGGTAGGAATGGTGAACAGCAGAGATGCTGCTTGTGAACCTAAGACCGCGATTATGGCGAATGCACCATATGGACATATGGACACCAAAGCAATTTCAGAGGAACCAGTTGGAAAGAGAACAGTCCTGACCATGTTGTCTGAATACCTGTAACCAATTTTCCCCAGGACTTTTGTTATGAGAAACCTCAGATTCCTTTTCTGCTTAAACCAATCTGAGTTGTGCTTTTGTCACCACGCTTTATAGTTTGCAACTGGAAGAGCTTTATCTAGTGCAGCATAATAAACCACCTGAAAACTCAGCGGCTCACAGCAATGATTTTTTTTTTTCTCATGATTCTGTGGATTGGCTGGGTCATTCCTCTGCTGGCCTTATCTGGGCTCACTCATGCAACTGCTGCAATAGATTTCAAGAGGGCCTCATTCACATATTGGGCTGTTGGCCAGGGGCCTCAGTTCTTCCCCATGTGGTCTCATCCTCCAGTAGGATAGACTGACTTTCTTACATGGTGGTCTCAGGCCAGTAATCAAAGAGAGTGAAGGTAGCAAGGTTTCTTGAGGCCTAAACTCCAGAAGTTGCATTCACTTCTGACATATTTTGTTCAAAGCAAGTGATAGAGCCAGCCCAGATTAAAGGAGTGTGTAGATTCCACCTCATGATAGCTGCAAAGAGTTTATTACTGCATTTAATCCACCACGATATATTAGATAGCTAGATTGTATTAGAAGGGAACATCTATGAAATTAGTGTATGCATAGGAAGCAGGGTGTGCGAAGCAGGCAGGCAGAGCCAGGCTGTTTTTAGGCATATTTTCGTTGAGGAACATACAGTTGAAGTGTGTTTCCATGGTGGTTCCTCTGAGCTGGGGGCCCCATGACAAGCTCTACACCAGACCACTAGTTCCCAAGAGCAACTTTGAATTGAAGACCTACTGCGCCTGAGCAACTTCACCCCTCTGAGCCTCAGTTTTCCTCTGTAAAATGGGTGTGATCACCCCTGCCTCACAGTTTGGCTGTGAGACTGAAGATGAGATGATGACCATAAACGTACTTTGTAAATTAGAGTGTTATGTACATGTGACTAAACTTCATCTGAGACCTGAAAAAGAATAATAAAGGTGAGCCTGAGTGGTCAGGAAGGGCAGGAGGAGGAGACTGAGATGGGGCTTTGTATGATGAGGATATTTACACTGGTGGGGAGGAATGGCTGTATTTCATAACAGGAAGCTGAGGAATAGAACAATAAAGGCACAGAGGTAGAACAGTGAAAGACTGTACCCAGGACAGGGAGGAAAACAAGGTCAGAGGAGGAGCTCTCCCATTACCCTGGACTCTAGGTCTCTGGGCTCCCAGGTACTGGGGTCAGCAGTCTCTGCCGGTCACTCTGAGCTGCAGTCAAATCCTCCAGTCCCCAGAAATCATCAGTGGCCTGTCCTTAGGTCTGCAAAGCCTCCCCAGGCCAGAGGGGGGCGATGCTGGGCTCCTAGAAGAGGTAGTCAGACAACATCTTAGAGCATCTTCTCCGGGAGCTACCAGCATCAGGCCAAACTCCTCCAAGTGCTTCCAAGCTCCTTTCCTCTCAGCGGGATGAGGACCCTTAGCATGGGTCAAAGGTGGTCTGACTACACTGTGCTTCAAGCCCCACCCAATCCCCTGGATGAGGATAGGGTGATTGATGGGTGTCCAGTGTGTTCCAGGCAGAGGCTTGGAGCCAATGCAGACTAGCCTGGCCTGCAGAAGCCCCAGATGGCCACTCACAGCTGAGGCTGACCCATTCAGGCCAGGCCCTGGACAGTTCAGATCCATGGCCACCTCCCAAGTCCTGTCTGTCTGTTCGTCTGTTTTAGGGTCCTGGCTGAAGACAGCAGCAGCCTCTCCCTCCAAGGAATCCTGGGAGGAAGGGGTAGAAATAGACTCAGATTCCCTCAATCTAGCCCTGCAACTCAAAGTCCAGGACCACCTGGGGTTAGGAAAGGATCCTTGTAGCCTCCAAATGCTTAGCCTGGAGCCCACCCCAAATAGGAGCTCAGTGAAGTCGTATGGAAAAGGGAAAGCTGACGCTGGTGTGAGGGCAAGTCCAGAAGGGCCAGGCCTCCATCTCCAGGCCCTGGTATGAGGCAGGAAGCCCAGCCTAGGCCAAACAAGCCTGGGACATGAAGCAGGCCCCGGAAGCTCCTGCTGTGGTGAGGCTAGTACACCCCTTCCCCATCTTCTGACTCCAAACAAGATTCTATACTTGTGTGGTCCATGATCCAGTGGCATCAATACTACCTGGGAGCTTGTAAAAAATGCAAAGTCTCAGGCCTCACCTCAGACTTGCTGAATCAGAAACTCTGGGAGTTAGGCATAGCAATCTATATTTTAAGAAAGTTTCCAGAGGATTCTTACAAATGCTAAAATTGTAGAGCAGCTGCCTGGGACAGTAGTGAAACTCATGTTGAAGAGGCAGGAGAAGTCCCAAAGCATGGGCAGCTGCTTACACCACCTGTGGCAAGGCTGGCCGTTCATAAGTTGGTGGGCGCCCATGGCCAGAGTCAGACACATACTCACAGATGCCTATAGGGTCTCAGTTCACATACAGGGGCTCTAGGGTCCAATAGGCACAGACAAGCACCCAGATGGATGTAGGTAGGTTAGGGAAGAACTATTCTCACCAGGTGATATTCTATGGCCCCTTTCTTTCTCAATCTATCTGAACTTCTCTGAGTGTCCTGAGAGGCCAGAGAAGCTGAGTAGGTGTCCAGTTCAGACCAAGTACCCCCAGCTGAAAGGCCCAGTGGCCTGTGTGCCTAAGAGAGTTTGGAGTATGTCCTAAAACCAGCAAAGTCCTCTCTCTGTATGGGTGGGCCAAGGACAGGTGAAGGTGGGGGATCAGCAAGCAAAGCTTAGGCAAGAGCACACCATCCTCTGAGCCACGAAATACTGCCCAAATATAGAAGTCACCTTGGCCCCTTCCCAAAGCTGCTCTCAGTGCCCACCCCAGTTCCCCACCCATCTCTCTGCTCTGGCCTATGGAGCCCCAAGCTGCTGTCCACTTGGCCCATCACCAGGCTCTGCGGCTTCTCCCCCTAAGGATCTGGAAGTAAAATCCCAGCCTTTGGGAGCTGCCTGGGATGTGGGGAGGGGAGAGGGAGGCTGAGCTTCCTCATGCTCAGATCTGGTTTCTCTGCCGCTTCCCGTGGCATACTGCCACAGGCTGAGCCACCAGCTGTGCTATATAAGGTCCAGCGGCCGGACCGTCAGAGAAACAGAAGACTTGGGCCCCCCAGCTGAGGAGTCTTGCTCAGGACACGGTGAGCTCCACTCCCATTCTCCTCACCCCATTTCTGCACCCCTTTGCCCTCCCCTTACCACCTCTCAGCTTCCCCTTTCTGCTTTGGCGTTCTCGCTTTTCCTCCACTGGCCCAAAGTCCTCACCCTCCCCCATCTGAGAAGACCCCCTTTCTGCTTTGGAGTTCTTGCTTTTCCTTCATTGGCCCGAAGTCCTTACCCTCCCCCATCTGAGGTCAGGGGCCCTCAGATGGTCCCAGTTAGGGTCCCTGTACCTCTAGTTGCCCTGCTTCTTTTCTGTGGTCAGCCAGTCTGCTTTGTCCGAGAGTTCTGAGGAGCGTAGGATGGGGATCCTAACCAGCAGAGCGTATATTGGGGAAACTTCTGTGGGCTGCCAAATGGAAATGGTTTTTCCACAAGTTGCCTCGGCCACCTTGGTCTCCCAGACAGTCCCAGAGCAGTCTCAGACTGAATGCTGTGCAGGCCCACAGAGCACTCTGCTCCCTGCTCAGAGTTCGGAGCTTGGGGTATGACACACAATAGCTGGAGACCTTGGGGACGCCCATGTCTCTGTCCCCTAGGCTATGAAACGGCTGCTGGTGGGGATAGCGGGCTTAGAGCTAGATGGTCTGCAATGTGAAATTGGTCAGTTTTCCCAGGACAGCCATGTACTTTTGAATCTTTTTCCAGGAAGGAGGAACCTCCCACTTTCCTACCACACCCTGGGCTTTGGAGGTTGAAGAGAACCACTTTTGAATCGCCAAGAGCTGGTCAGATTTTGGGTTGACCAGAGCTCTGGGGAGAGAGAGAGAGAGAGAGAAATGAGCAGGAGCCTGGGCCACACCCCATGGGCCCTTGCCCATATTGCCAGGCTGCTTTCCTCTTCCTGGTCCTGCAGCCTCTAACCCACGGTCAGCAGTTATTGGGGAGCCTTGGCCTCTAACAATACATTCACCCTGCTCTCCTTCAGTGGGCTCCTGGCCGTGTAACTCCCAGCCAGGCCCAAACAAACAGGACAGAAATGTGTTCCAGCTGCAGCCTGCGCACATCTGGGAATGTGTTCATGGAGGTGGTATGTCTGAAGCGTTTGTACCCTCCAGCTAGCTTGCCTGCCCTGTGAGGGGCACTGTAGTTGGAGCTGGGACTTCACACCCTTTGTGCAAGAGTGTGAGCCCCCACTGAAGGGTAGCAAAACATGCCTCCATGCCCAGGTCTTGGAAGTGATTACTCAGTCACCCAGAGGTTACTGGGAGTAAGCACAGGCCCCTCCTCATTGGCAATGAACCTGCTCTCCCTTGTAACCCCTGTCGATGTGGGCCTAGGGTGTGAATCTAGGTCTGCTTCATCTGAAATTAGATTCTGAGCCTCTGTACTGCCCAAGCTGCCTGGATTTGCAACTCGGGCAGGTATTACCTTCCACAAGATTTCATTCTGTTCACCTTTCCACACTTGATAGGTCAAGAAATTATTCTGTTCAAGCCATAAGAGGTGACTCAGAAATGTGGAACCTGACAAGCTTTGTTTCTTTCTAGATCATTGGATCTGAGACGCTTCCCAGAGGACCACTTTCCAGGGACGACCCGACTCTGTGAAGCAGCCTCACCCATTTCCTGTCATGTTCCCCACAGGGCCTGGGGGAAAGATGGTGGGGACCAAGGCCTGGATGTTCTTCTTCTTGGTCCTGGAGGTCACCTCGGTGTTAGGTACAGGCTAAGTATCTGCTACCTCCCAAATCCCACACTTGCCATAGAGAAGTCATGTCTGGTTTGGGACCCAACTATGCATTTGCCTTAAGCCACAGCAATGGCCTTTAAACCTGATGGTTTATATGTTTATTCAAAGTTTATACCCTGCCTGTTTTCCCAAAGGATTTGAGATAGTTTCCAATATTAAAACTCACAGAACAGAATCTTTTAAGTGAGAAGGATGAATTTTTATTCAGAGAGCATAAAGAGGATAAGAGGGTTACCACCACTGAGTGATAAATTTAGCTCTGAGTTCCTGGCAGCCAGAGCAAAAGGAAATTGCAAGGGATCACTAAGTTCTCAGAATCAGGTTTGGAGTTTGGTCTGGTTTTAGTTTTTTTAGGACTAAAGCTCAATTTCATTTAGACCCTGAAGCCAAATTTCACAGACTTCAGAACTACTTCTGGTCTCCTTGTGTTCTGACTCCATCCTCTGGTGACACAGAGTTCTCCAAGGAACAGGTAGAGAGAATTTCCTCCGCAGATTCTCTGAGGCATCTGCGTGTCGGAGCTCCCAGCACTACCCTATGTATTCCCTTAGCTCCCCTTCCCCTCCCAATTTCTAACCGCATACTCAGGTACAGAAAAAAAAAAAAATGCTCAAAACCTCTTTTAAAGCTGCTTGCCCTGCAGGCTTTGTGACCACAGATGCGGGAACAAAGGCAGGCTCAGTGTCTTGCCAAACCGTGTGTGCGCCCACCTCCCGCCTTGCTCTTTTCACTCTGACAGCTGCTGTTTGTGAGGATGATTAACATTCAACCATCTGAACAGAAATCAGAGTCGTTTGATTAAAAGAGCTCCTATCATCCCAATTAAAGGGCGTAGAGAATTCTGATTTGGCTCCTCACCCGAGAGTTAATTGCCTTTCAAAGCTTTGCAGGCCTCTGCTCTCCTTTCTCCTTCCCATTCTGGAGTCCCCAACCCAGCCTCAGATGGAGTAGGACTGGAAGCTTCCTGGGGCCTGAGGATCTTGTACCCATCCTCAGGGACCCTGCCACCCTGGGGTCTGAAAATTGAGGACCACTGCCTCAATCAGGCCAAATGAGTCCTTTAGAGGGAGGCTGGACTCACAAAGCCAAACTTTGCCAAGGGAAGAGAGATGGACGTCTATTGTCCAGGCATTGAGCTAAGAGGAATTAGTAACACTTATTCAGGAAGCACTATGTGCTAGGCATTGTTCTAAGTGGATTTTATGAATAAGCTTATCTAATCCCCAGAATCCTTTGTGGCAGGAACTATTATTGTCTTCATTTTATGGTGAGGGAACAGGGGTCAGATGAGTTAAGTCTCTGGCCCAAGGTTACTCAGTTAGGAAGTGGCAGAGCCTCTGGGGCTCACACTCTCAATCTCAATCTCTATATACTTCTGAAATGCTCACTTGTATTATCTCACAGGGCCCTCATGCCAACTGGACCACCCTGGGAGGTGGGAATTCGTATCTCCATTTTACAGATGAGGAAAATAAGACTTTGTTCTGGCAAGAAGGACAGGCCCAGACCCTAATATAGGAGCCCCCGCCCTCTGGCTGCTCCACAGCATCCGAAGATCCATTTCTAGAACAAGAGCAAAAAGAAAATGACCATTTGCTGAGCATGCACTATATATCAGGTCCCTTTCCACTCATTATCACTGTGAATATGCCCTAGGGCCCTAGAATGTAGTAATTATTAATGTAGCCCTATTTTGTGGGAAAAAAAAAATCTTAGAGAATAAAGCTCTTACAAAGTCACACAGCCAGTAAGTGGCAGAGTGGGGATTTGAACCCATGTCCAGTGCTTATGCTCCATCCATCACATCATAATGCTTCCCTGCTTCTTGTGAGGCTCGTGGCAGGACCGTGCTGGGCCCCGGTAACTAATGGTCCCGGCCTCTCGTTTTTCCTCCTGGCCCTCAGGGAGGCAGATGATGCTCACCCAGTCAGTGAGAAGAGTCCAGCCTGGGAAGAGGAACTTTGGCATCTTTGCCAAGCCTGCTGATCCTCTGGAGAGTGAGTTGTGGCTAGAGCTGGGAGGGGCAGGAGAGGGATGTTTACTGAGCTTGGGCATGATATCAGGGCTCCATGGAAACACACTTTTACAAGGCATTTGGCCTACATCTCTGTCCAGGCAGAGGGGCCTAGTAGATAGGATAATCCAGAATCATGAAGCTGCCTGATATGTTCCAGGAATGCTGTAGGGCTTGCTGGGGCTATAGGCTGGTAGGGAAAGAAAGGGGAGATGAGGATGGAGAGATAGCAGGGGCCAGTTCATAGCACTGTATGTTCCTGGCCAAAGGAATTAAAGCTAGGAGTGGTGTGGTCAAGCCGCATGAAGAAAGCTCACTCTGACTTCAGTGTCAAGAGAGCAGCTATGCGGTCAGGGGGAATCTTGAGGTAGAGAGACCAGGCAGGAAGCTACTGACGTGGTACAGCCAGGCAGCTGAGAGCTTAATGGAGCCCTTGGCAGTCGAGGAGTGCAGAAGGGCAGAGGATGCTGGAGAGACATGCGATGGGGCCTGAGAGATATCAGAGATCACTCCCAGGAGTTGAACAGGAAAGGGAAACTGGAGCTCACCGCGGCTGCAGAGCCTGGCTCCTCTTCCACTTGCTCTCTCTCTCAGGTCCTGGTGAGTGGACAACGTGGTTCAACATCGACCACCCAGGTGGGCAGGGTGACTATGAGCGGCTAGATGCCATTCACTTCTACTATGGGGACCGTGTGTGTGCTCGGCCCCTACGGCTGGAGGCTCGGACCACTGACTGGATCCCCGCAGGCAGCACTGGCCAGGTGGTCCATGGCAGTCCCCGTGAGGGCTTCTGGTGCCTCAACAGGGAGCAGCGGCCTGGCCGGAACTGCTCCAATTATACCGTGCGCTTCCTCTGCCCTCCAGGTGAGCCAGAATGGCCCCATTCCCTACCTCCCTCAGGCCTCAGCACAGGGAAAGGCCAGGGCTTGCCTCTGGCCACTGGAACTCTGGATACCACACATACACATATGTCGACTCCCTAGTAATAACCCAGTAGTGTCATGAGAGCCATCATCTTCCCAAAGGTGTTATGTTTCTGAGTGCTCTCCATTCAATCCATTTCACTGGGTGCACATGGTAAAGATCACAGGTTCTGGACGTGGGCTGCTTGGCCCCATCCCTGGACCTGCCAGCTGAACTGGGTTCCTTAGGCAAATTTTCTGAAGCTCTCTGAGCCTCAGGTTTCTCACAAGTGGGGCACACAGGTAATATTAGTAAATCTTCTTAGGATTTTTATTTTTTAAATATATATGTATAAGGAGGATTAAATAAGGTAATAAATGTAGAGGGCTTAACCCAGGTGAAAGTTCACTAAGGGTTGGTTTCTATTTAGTTCCTATGTGCCAGACACTGTGCTAGTTATCTACATCATTCAGCCTTTACAACTGACTTGTGAAGAATCTCTCATGTTGACAAGTTACTCCAGGTTCAGAGAGGTTAGTGTTAATGTCTGGTTCCCAGAATGCCGTCTGATAACCGAGAATGGAAGCAAAGTGGGGCTGGAGAGAGAGTCAATAGGAGCATCTCTGTGGTCGCCGCTTCCTCTATACTCGTCCCTGGGAAGGGAAAGACTCCGCCATTTGGGAAGGTGGTGTCTGTGTCGTTTCTTTTGGACACCAGTTCTGAGCTTTCGTTTGAGAACTCATTCGTGAATGTGCTTTCCTCAACTACACAAGTGATGAGTAGAGAGCTGGGGTTTGAATCCGTGTCTATGTTTGTGGAGTTTATGCTCTTTATGTCCACCCTCCCCACACTGGATAATATAGAGCCAGCTGCAGGCCTGCCCACTTCATGGATGGGCACCCTGCCCTCTTGGGGTTCCACCAGGGCACACAGCCTGACCCCGCAGGCCCAGGTGGCAGTGGTGGTCATCTGGAGTGGGAGCTCAGGCTGGGCAAGGCCTCCTGGGCAATGATAGAGGGCCCCACTCTCGCACCAGAGGTGAGGAGGGTGGGCAGAAACGGGCTTTATGTCTGAGTCACTGAAGTCCCAGGCCCTGATGGCTGTTTCCACACTGTTGGAGAGGGAAGATGCTACTAACCCTACACATCCTGGGACAGCATATCAAAGTCCCAGTGCTTGGCCAACAGTTCTCTCTCAGGGCTACTTATAGACCGTATGATGTCTTTGTGTCAGTTAGAGACACTACTTCCTCAAGACTCTTGACTTCCATCTGTTGGAAAAATCATTGCAGTAAATACAAACATCAGTGACATCTATGATGTAAACAGAAGCCTTGCTTTCTGAGAAAAAACAGCTTCAGGGGCAGATTTCCCGACAGAGTCCCCTTGGGAGGGAAGTCAGACTGTCTGCTGATCCTGCTTTGCAGGATTCCTGCGCCGAGACACAGACCGCATCTGGAGCTCGTGGTCTCCCTGGAGCAAGTGTTCTGCTGCCTGCGGTCGCACTGGGGTCCAGACCCGAACACGCACCTGCTTGGCAGAGAAAGTGTCACTGTGCAGTGAGGCCACGGAGGAGGGTCGGCTCTGCATGGACGAGGCCTGTACAGGTACTACCCTTGCTCCTGGTACTGGGCAGAGCATGGGACTGAGGCTGAAGCAGCTTAGAATAGGTTAGAGGGTCAAAATGAGATGGATTTGTTCATTTATTCGTCAGGTATTAACTAACTGAGCATCTATTATGTGCTCTGATGGGGATATAGAGGATAATGTGGGAGCACAGAGCAGGGTCAATTTTCATAGCTTAGGGGAATCACAGAAGGCTTCCTAGAGGAGGTGTCCTGAACTAAGTCTTGAAGGATGGGCAGGACTTAGTTATGTAAGCTAGTAAAGAAAGTTAACAAAGGCCTAAGGGGGAGGGGAAGCATATGTGAGTCCACAGGCTGAGGTATGGCTGAAGAAGGGCCAGAATCCATATAAGCCTTTCTGATATGGCCCCTTCTTTTACAGCTTGTGACATGACCTGCTCCATGGGCCAGGTGAACGCTGATTGCGATGCCTGCATGTGCCAGGACTTTGTGCTACATGGGGTTGTCTCCCTTCCTGGGGGTGCCCCAGCTTCAGGGGCCACTGTCTACCTGATGACCAAGACACTTAAGCCACTGACCCGGACAGACAGAAGTGGGAAGTTCCGAGTCCCTGGCTTGTGCCCAGATGGCAAAAGCATCCTGAAGATCACAAAGACAAAGTTTGCTCCCATCAAACTCACAGTGCCCAGGACTAAGCTGAAGTCGGCCACCATCAATGCAGAGTTCGTGAGGGCAGGTACTTAAGTTTTCTGGGGTAGGACCAGATTTTTAAATAAAGGGAATACACTGCTCAGAGCTGGTTTCCCAGCTTGCCCACAAGGCCCAACCAACATCATCTGTTCCTCCCAACCCCCCATTACTTCTCTGCTCTTCTCTCTTATAACCCTCCTCTCTGCACCCACCGAGTCAGTCTACTCAGCCGCAATGTCCTCCTATCTGTCCCTCAAACACACAGTGATACTGCTGTCTCAGGATCTTTGCACTTGCTATATGCTCTGCTTGGAGTATTCCAGATACAGGCATGACTTGCTCCCTCAAATGAGTTCTTCCCTGGGCCACCTTACCTAAATAGTCATTACAATATAGTGTAAGGTTTGGAGGTCAGAGAGAGGGAGGCTGGGGGAATTCAGAAATGGTACGGAATGGCCAGAAAATTCTGCTGGAGACAGCAGAACAGGAATATTGCACTGTTCAAAATAGCTAACTTTGTCCCAATGGCAGTGCTTGGGAATATTGGCTGGCACAAGATCCCCTTAGTTCTCCACTGCCTCACCCGGATGCTGCCTAAGGGGCCCTGGGAGCAGGCTCCAGGCTGAGGGGGTAGAGAGGGCGGACTCCATTCTGGACCAGTACCCTAATTAAGACCTTTAGAGAAGGGCTGGTGGAGACTAACATTTTAACACATGTCAAAGAACCTGAGGGAGCAAGTCTCTGGAGAATCTGTCTCAAAGAAAAACTCAAAACATCATTTCTCATCTTCTATCCCAGAGACTCCATACATTGTGAGGAACCCCGAGATAAAAGCACGGAAAGCTGGGCAGAGTGTGGCCCTGTGCTGTAAGGCCACGGGAAAGCCCAGTCCAGACAAGTATTTCTGGTGAGTGTTCTGTCAGCTACTCTGCCCGATTCTCCTCTGGGCAACCAGGCTTTCTGGTCTTGTTAACAATAATAATAATCAACAGAATAAAGTTACAAGTACAGCCCTGGTGCAGAGCCAGGAACTTGGCACTTACAGGTGGGGTCCAGCAGGGTTGAGTCTGCCCAGACAACCAGGAAGCCCTGTTGTGGCCCTCTTAAAGGTTGGGTCCCCACAGAGATGCTCTGTTCTCTGGGTCCTGACTTTCATGTCCTGAGAACACAGGACAAAATTCCTCAGCCCAGTTTCCCCGACAAAGGCAAACAAGGGCAGAGTGTCCAGTGGCTGTGAGTCATTTACCCTTCACAAACATTTTACAGCCATTATCTTTTGTGACTCTCCCAGTGCATTTGCAAAGTCAGCTAGGAATCACTACTCCCATTTTATTGACTAGGAAGCTGAAGCTAAGAGAGGTGAGATGATTTGTCCAAGAATCCATAGCCAGTGTGTGGTGGGGCTGAGACTCAATCAAGTCCCTTGACTCCCAAGCCAGTCACTGCTCTCAGATGAGCCAAGTCAAAGGTGGTATTGGCATCTGCAGGGACTCATCCACCGTCTGTCTCCCTAGCTGCTTGCTCCTGGCACTACCCTCTCAGGCTGTGTTTCCCCATCCCTTCCAGGTACCACAATGACACACTGCTGGACCCCTCCCTCTACAAGCATGAGAGCAAGCTGGTGCTGAGGAACCTACGGCAGGACCAGGCTGGAGACTACTTCTGCAAGGCTCAGAGCGACGCTGGGGCTGTGAAGTCCCACATCGCCCAGCTGACTGTCATAGGTAAGCCTGTCAGGGACCGTGGGGGCGCCCCAGTGGACATAATTAGGCAGTTAAAACTTGAGCTTTTATGTGCTGTGCACAGTGCTTTGTCCTCCAGGACACAAAGATGTCGTGGCTGCCACTCCAGGAAGGGTGAAGAAATGTCAATAAGAGACAAGTAAATAGAAAAATGCAGCTAAAACAGGAGATAAGGGGCCATAGCCTCCATAGTTAGGAGACAGAGACCTTCCAGGTAGGAGTGACTGTGGATGTCTGCTTGAGGGAGCAGCATTTCATTAAACTGGGCATGCACAGTTCAAAAGCTTCCCCAGGTGATGCTAGTTTGCAGCCAAAGTTGTGAATCCCTGGTCTGAAAGAATAGCCAGGGACTGTGTGTATGAAGGTGGGGTGTTCCAGATTGAAGGGCCAGCATGAATAAAGGTACAGATGTGGGAAATGGGCTTTACAAGGAAGGGTGACCTGATTAGAGCTGGCTTCAAGGAGTGAGCTGAAGTGAGAAAGACTCGAAGCCAAGACCAAGCAGGAACCTGTAATTGGAAAGTGAGAGAGGAGGAGGATACCTTAGTAATTGGCCTAAACAAAACCAAACAAAAGGCAGAGGAAGAGAAGATTTATTGGAAGGATTCAGGAGTATTTCACAGTCTCCAAGAAAGTTGAGCAACAGACCTCAAGACACAGGGCACTTGGGCCTTGGCAACAGTGGAGCCCCATTAGCAGTGGTTTCCAACCCCTAATATCAGTGTTTCACATTTGTCACAGTTACTTTTAATACTTTGAAATTTTAACACTTTAAATTTTAAAAATATTTTTCTATTCTGAAGTTAAATTTATAGATAAGTTAGCCACATATAATTGCCAAGTATATACGTTCATGGACCTAACTATAACATAAAGGAGAAATAAAAAGAAAATAATTTTAATACGAAATAGTATGCATTTCAACATGTAAAGACTTTGGCACAATGACACAAGAATGCCAACCAAGAGGTCAGACACTTGCATTTGAATCCAGTTAACATGAATGTGACAGCTACAAATACTGATGGATACAAAGGTATTATTTTGGTGGTTCACATTCCTTGGGTAACGTTGTTGTAGGTACACGATTTTTCTGGGACATAGAACAATTCTTGGTATTTTTCCAACCAAACGAAGTACAGTCTTAGCTTGATTTTTATGGTAGTTGCATTCTTGAAAAATTCAATGTACGGTGAAGCCGTGTAAAAATTCTAGTCTCTGATCAGTTTCAACAGGTTTTCCACCTTCATGAATGCCTGGTGGGACATGTGAAAGTCACACAGGATACAGAAAAATTCTTTATGTAACAATGCCAGGCCTTGCAGGACACAGAGCAGCAACACCCCCGCCTACTCTGTGCCAGTAGCACTCCCAATTTTGGTGGTAATTTGAAACACCCTCACGGATTATCAGTACACCTCCAATAAGAACCATCACTCTAATGGTCTCAGCAATCGACTCTGTTTCCCCATGTATAAATTGGGATTAGTAGTAGTTGTTCCATTTCTTTCAGAGGAGTTCTATGACAGTCGGGATCATGGCTATCCAATACTTTGAAAACATAAAGCACTGTGGAGGGGTCAGGTTGAGGTGCCCTTTGTGTAGGATGTGAACTTACATTATATCCACACCATTTCCCTCCACAGCCCCTGATGAGGCCCCTTGCAACCCAATCCCTGAGAGCTTCCTTATCCGGCTGCCCCACGATTGCTTCCAGAATGCCACCAACTCCTTCTACTATGACGTAGGTCGTTGCCCTGTGAAGACCTGTGCAGGGCAGCAGGATAATGGGATCAGGTGCCGGGACGCTGTGGAGAACTGCTGTGGCATCTCCAAAACAGAGGAGAGGGAGATCCAGTGCAGTGGGTACACGCTGCCCACCAAGGTGGCCATGAAGTGCAGCTGCCAACGCTGTACAGAGACCCGGAGTATCGTGCGGGGCCGTGTCAGCGCTGCTGACAATGGGGAACCCATGCGCTTTGGCCACGTGTATATGGGGAACAGCCGTGTGAGTATGACTGGCTACAAGGGCACTTTCACCCTCCATGTCCCCCAGGACACTGAGAGGCTGGTGCTCACATTTGTGGATAGGCTGCAGAAGTTTGTCAACACTACCAAAGTGTTGCCCTTCAACAAGAAGGGGAGTGCAGTGTTCCATGAGATCAAGATGCTTCGGCGAAAAGAGCCCATCACCTTGGAGGCCATGGAGACCAACATTATCCCCCTAGGGGAGGTGGCTGGCGAAGACCCTGTGGCTGAGCTGGAGATCCCATCCAAGAGTTTTTACAGGCAGAATGGGGAGACCTACACAGGAAAAGTAAAGGCCAGTGTGACCTTCCTGGATCCCCGCAATATTTCCACAGCCACAGCTGCCCAGAGTGACTTTAACTTCATTAATGATGAAGGAGACACCTTCCCCCTTCGGACATATGGCATGTTCTCCGTGGACTTCACAGATGAGGCCACCTCTGAATCACTTAATGTTGGCAAGGTGAAGGTCCACCTTGACTCGACCCAGGTCAAGATGCCAGAGCATGTGCCCACAATGAAACTCTGGTCACTCAACCCAGACACAGGGCTGTGGGAAGAGGAAGGTGATTTCAAATTTGAAAGCCAAAGGCGGAACAAAAGGGAAGAGAGAACCTTCCTGGTGGGCAACATGGAGATCCGAGAGAGGAGACTCTTTAACCTGGATGTCCCTGAGAGCAGGAGGTGCTTTATCAAGGTGAGGGCTTACAGGAGTGAGAGATTCTTGCCCAGTGAGCAGATCCAGGGGGTTGTGGTCTCTGTGATCAATCTGGAGCCCAGGACTGGCTTCTCATCCAACCCCAGGGCCTGGGGCCGGTTTGACAGTGTCATCACAGGCCCCAATGGGGCTTGTCTGCCTGCCTTCTGTGATGACCAGTCCTCTGATGCCTACTCTGCTTATGTCTTGGCAAGTCTGGCTGGGGAAGAACTGGAAGCTGTGGAGTCTTCTCCTAAATTCAATCCGAATGCAATTGGTGTCCCTCAGCCCTACCTCAATAAGCTCAAATACCGACGGACAGACCATGAGGACCCACGGATTAAGAAGACAGCTTTCCAGATTAGCATGGCCAAGCCAAGGCCCAACTCAGCTGAGGAGAGCAATGGGCCCATCTATGCCTTTGAAAACCTCCGGGCATGTGAGGAGGCACCACCCAGTGCGGCCCACTTCCGGTTCTACCGGATTGAGGGGGATCGGTATGATTATAACACTGTCCCCTTCAATGAGGATGACCCCATGAGCTGGACTGAAGACTACCTGGCATGGTGGCCCAAGCCTATGGAGTTCAGGGCCTGCTACATTAAGGTGAAGATTGTGGGGCCAGTGGAGGTGAATGTGCGAGCTCGTAACATGGGCGGTACCCACCGGCTGACTGTGGGGAAGCTGTATGGAATCCGGGATGTGAAGAGCACACGGGATAGGGACCAGCCTAATGTCTCATCTGCCTGTTTGGAGTTCAAGTGCAGTGGGATGCTCTATGACCAGGACCGTGTAGACCGCACACTAGTAAAGATCATCCCCCAGGGCAGCTGCCATCGAGCCAGTGTAAACTCCATGCTCCATGAGTACTTGGTCAACCACCTACCCCTAGCAGTCAACAATGACACCAGTGAGTATACCATGCTGGCACCCCTGGATCCATTGGGCCACAACTATGGCATCTACACTGTCACTGACCAGGACCCTCGCACAGCCAAGGAGATTGCACTTGGCCGGTGCTTTGATGGCACATCCGATGGCACATCCAGAATCATGAAGAGCAACGTGGGAGTGGCCCTCACCTTTAACTGCGTAGAGAGGCAGGTGGGTCGCCAGAGTGCCTTCCAGTACCTCCAAAGTACTCCGGCTCGGTCTCCTACTGCCAGCACCATCAGAGTTAGAGTGCCCCCAAGGAGGCAGCAACGGGCAAGTAGGGGTGGCCAGCGCCGGCCTGGAGGGGTGGCCTTTCTGAGGTTTTCTGGGGTTGCTCAGCAGCCTCTGAACAACTAAGTCTTGTGGTACTTCTCTTCTTCCCCAACCTCATGTGACAGCCATTGTGAGACTAATGCACAAACTGTCACTTGGTTAATTTAAGCACTTCTGTTCTGGTGCAATTTGCTTGTTTATTTCTTCATGCCTTTACTTACTGTCTTTGTCCTGTGATATTGATTGGCACATAGCACCCAAGTGACAAAATAAAGCCCCTTTTATTTGTTCTATAAAAGAAACAAGAAATTGGCCATTGGCTAACTCTGTGGCTTTGACTGTTCTTCATTTGGTGCCATCAATGGAAATATCTTTTTTTTTTTTTTGTCATGGTTTTTCCCACCCCTATGATAATGATAATCTGATGTTGAAGATCAAATAACCAATATAAAGCGTATTTCCTGGCCTTGCTCCACAGGATGTAAACAAAGCCTCCATCACAGTTCATATATATAAATGGTGGTGAAATAAAGGAATAAACTATAATATTTTTACTTGAAATGTAAATAACTTATTTATTTCTTTGCTAAATCTGGAACTCCAGTGCACATTCAATGTTAAGCTATTGAATATAGGGTAATAATCATAGTTCTCTACCAAGTCTGGAAAGAACATCTCGTATCCACAACTGCACCAGGTTGCTAATTATATTAGCATGTTTCCCTTTATATTTGCTTTTGTTCTTGCTAGAAGCCCAGTGTAGCCCAGAGTAGATATCAATAAATGTACATTTTTTACTTGATTTTGAGGCCGCTGTCCTGTCTTTTAACCTTTAAAGTGAGTCAGCTGCTCAGAGAGACACAGGGGACTCTAGAAAGTGGTCACAAGGTGGCACAAGTCACAGCCCCCTCTAAGTTACAGGGCTGGGGAACTGGGCACACACTCCACAGTCAACTTTGTTCTCATGGATCATATTTTCCATTCGCGGAGAAGAGCAAAGATTCCTCGAGTTGTGAGCATGTTCTGGGCTCCTGAGCAAAGCTAAATACATGTTCCAATTTTTTTTTTCTTTCTTTCCAATACTTGGGGAGCTTATACAATGGCTTGGCCCAGGGTCTGGCAAGCTGGCCAAGTGGTCCTTCAGCAACCTCCCTCCCTGCCCCCACAGCCTGCTGCCTTCCCCAGCTGGGCTGGCTTACCTCCCTCAGAAATGATGGGCTTCCCCCTCACCCCAAGAACTTCTAAAGACACCCAGCTTTTCCAGATGCCAGATATCTGTTGTGTGTAACACCTCCTGTCCTTTGAATAAAACAACCGTTCCAAATGGACAGCGTTTTGATTTTGGAAAAGGTTTTTGGTTTGAAATAGTAAACCAGAGACTGGTAGAGTAATCTTGGAGGTATCAACAGTCAGGGTGGTGGGGTGTAGGGTTGAATAAGATGGACTGACTGCCCCACTCTCAACCCCTCCAAAATCTGTCAGGGATGAGGCCACAGGAATTGGGAGAGGAGAGGGCATCATTTATAAACAGGATAAAAAACTTTCCTTCATCCCTTGGCCAGCACAGTGCAGCCCCTTTTGGCCACCTCTGGCCTGGACTAGATTTGTGCTCTTGGATCAGCATCTCCCCTGCTCCCAGGGGTTTGGTTCATAATCAATTAGAAATTTCTCTGGCTGAGCACCCCTTCCCCATGACCTCTGAGAAAGTGAGCACATGCAGGGCTGGGGCCTAGTGGCCTTATGATTGCTTTTTGACCCACTTCCAGACTATGCTTCCCAGGAAGCAGCTTTCACTGACTGCTTGGAGGTGGGGCTTGATTGCCCCTGCTAAGGGGGTCAGCATTTAGCTATATGCAGCACAGATGCCTTACTGCTTCAGTAGCAGTGCTTGCTACTTCAATCTGACCACCCAGTTTGCTCCCACCCCATGCCCTTCCCTTTCTGTTCTCCATTGAGAGTCTGAATAAATGGACTCCAGTCGGTGGCAGCTGGTACCTAACTTTTCTCTTCACTAATCAAACATTTACTGAACGCCTATTCTATGCTAAGCGATGTGTGCAAGTAGACAGGCCCTTCTGAGTATATAAAATACATCACACATAGTGGCACTAGACTTGGAGTAGTAATCATAGTAGGCTTCTTGGAGGAGGTGACATCTAATTTGAGGTCTGAATGATAGGTAGGAGGAGCTGGCTTGCTGAAGGTGTGGCTGCCAGCAGCAAGTGGCCCAAGCAGAAACAGCTGGTGCAAAACCAGGGGGTGGAGGCCCAGAGGGAATGGCAGATAGCTCTCTTTCAGGCAAGAAAACACTGTTGGCCTCATGACACCTACTTTCTGAGCATCTTGCTTCCAAAGAGACATGCTACCTGCTAGCTGTGTGACTTTGGTCAAGTTGGTTTCCCCTGGACCTGATTTACCTCACTTATAAATGAAAAAGGTGGTTGTATACCAAAAACTAATGCAGTGTTATATGTCGGTTATATCTCAGGTAGATAAATAGAAAAAAATTTTTTTTGAAATGAAGGAGTTGGTCAGAACCTAAACCATCTCTAAAGTCCTTTCCGTGATTTTCAGTGAGCCTAAGAGCAGTTGGCAGGCTGCCTTTGCTTCACCAGACTGCTGATGATTCACCGGGTATTTCCTTCCCCTGTGGAGACTCTACACACTGAATGGACAAAACATTCATTTTGGAAAAGTTCTGGGGTTTCGGTCTCAGCCTGCTATATACCGGCTGATCACCTAGTTCCTGAGAGTGAACTTTATGAGGATGGACATCAGATGGCAGGGAGGAAGGGCACAAGCAGGAAGATAGAAGGGCCAATGGGGCTGCTTCTGCTTTCAACCAAAGAATTTTTCCAGGCAGAATGCTCTCTATAGAGAGCTCTAGCAGCTAGAGTGATAGAAGAAAATGTCACCAAGTTGTCAGAGCAAGAACAGACTTGAAAGATTGAGAAAATTTAGACACGCCAAGTTGGAGGCATTGCAGGGACAGGTGGAGTTTCAGGCACAGGAACTGGCTAGAACCAAGGACTAGAGAGGTAGGACTACACACTGGAAGGCTTTTGGTTACAAGTAACAGGGGTGCAAGCAGATGTCAGGAAGGACTGGAAGCAGGAAATGCAAAGCCATCAGAATCAGGTCATCACTCTCTCTGTTTTAGATTCTCTTATTCTCTTTCACGGTCAGTGGTTTTTGCTCCCCCATCCCCCAGCCCTAACTCAGTCTTGCTCTACATGCTCTGTTTCTCAAATGCTTTCTCTTAGTCTGTTTCTCTTCTTTCTAGGTCCCTCTCTCTGGTCAATCTATTTCTCAGCCTCTTCTCTCTGCAGGAGTCCTTAGTTTCTCTTGGCAGACCAGCTTTCTCTGCTCCCCTGGTTTTATAGAAGAGGCAGCCATCTCTTCTAGTCAAAGAGCCCAGTCCTAAGCGCAGAGGCCTTGGAGAGAGAATCTGATTGGCTCAGTTTGAACCTGGGCGCCACTTCTAGTCCAATCAACTGTGACCATAGTGGGGGTGGGGTGGGGCAAAAAGGGCAATCCTGTTATACAGTCCTGGTTGCTGGGCAATTCTCGGAGAAAGGGAATCTTGGTGAATCTTGGTGAATACTTAAGAAGACAGTGAGCAGATCACTGTGAGCTTACTGGGAGTTTAGAGTTTTTCATTTGGAAAATCATTTCCGAACATCAGGGGATTTTAAATTCATCTAATGAGACCTGTGTGGTACATGGTCTTTGAAATTTGGTCTTATTTCATGACTTAGTACACGGCCAGTTTTTGTAGTTTCCATGTGTGATTTTTTTTAAAAAGTATTTTCTAATAATTTTTAGGCTATTTTAATGGATGCCTATTATATATTGAATTTTTGTGTCTTCTTGGGAATTGAACATCTTATCATTATGTAGTTATTTGTTCCCATATGCTTTTTTTGTCTTAAAGCCTATTTTGTTTAGTAATAGCTCCCAACTTTCTTTTGGTTAGTGTTGCTCAGTATATCTTTTTAATATCTTTTTACTTTTAATCTATGTGTCTTTTAAAAATGTGTTTCCTGTAAAACAGCATTATAGCTGGATTTTAATTTATTTTAACCATGCTAACAATCTATCTTTTAACCGGCAAGTCTAGTAAATACATATGGTGATTAGTTATATTTGGACTTGTTTTTTACATCTTACCTGTTTTTTTTTTTTTTTAAATCACTTTTTCTTTTATGTTGTCAGCTTTCAGAATGAGTAATAGTTTTCTTACTCAGTTTTTTTCCTTGTATTGATCTGGAAGTTTTATACTTTTTCTATTCTTTTAGTGCTTTCTCTTGAAGTTTTATTGTGCATGCTGATTTTAACAAAATCAGAGTTAAATAGTATCCACCCCTCAAACAATATTTTAGTTCTTTTTTTGCACCTCAAAATTTTTTATTATTTTATACCATGTTTGTTTAGATTTATTTTCATGTTTATCACCTCAGATCTTAATCTTAAGGTCATTTTTCTTCTTACTGAATAATATCGTTTAGAAATTAGTGATGGTCTGTTGTTAATAAAAAAACTATCAGGTTTTAAAAATTGGACTATAATTCTCATACCACCATAAAGTTCACCATTTTGAAGTGTACAATTTAATGGCTTTTCATATATTCACAAAGTTAAGAAAACCACCATTACATTCTATTTCCAGAACATTTTCATCCTAGAAGAAACCCCATACCCATTAGCAGTTACTCCCTATCCCTCCGTCCCCAAGCCCCTGGCAACTACTTTATGTTTATTGATTAGCCTATTCTGGATATTTCAAATAAATGCAATCATACAATATGTGGTCTTTTGTCTGGCTTTCATTTAGCATAATGTTTTCAAGGTTCATATTATAGCATGTATCGGTATTCCATTACTTTTTATGGCTGAATAGTATGCTATTGTACGGATATACCACATTTTAGCTATTAATCAGTTGAACATTTGAGTTGTGTCCACTTTTTGACTATTTTGAATAATGCTGGTATGAACATTCATGTACATGTTTTTGTACAAATATATCTTCAATTCTCTTAGGTATATAACCAGGAGTAGAATTGCTATGTCATGTAGTAACTCTACGTTTAACTTTTGAGGAACTACCAAATTGTTTTCCACAGCAGCTTCCCTATTTTACATTCCCAGTAGCACTGTATGAGGGTTCTAATTTCTCCACATCCTTGCCTATATTTCGTTTCTGCTTCTTTAAGTTATAGCCATCTAGTGAATGTGAAGTGGTATCTCATTATGGTTTTGATTTGCATTTTCCTAATGGCTAATAATGTTGAACATCTTTTCATATACTTATCGGTCATTTGTATATCTTTCTTGGAGAAGTGTCTATTCAAATCCTTGGCCCATTGTCTTTGTCGGGCCGCTATAACAAAATACCAAAGACTGAGTGGCTTATAAACAACAGAAACGGGTTTCTCACAGTTCTAGAGGCTGAGAAGTCCAAGATCAAGACGCTGACCAATTTGGTGTCTGGTGAAAGTCTGCTTCCTGGTTTATAGATACATAAGGGTCAGGGAGCTCTCTGAGGCCAATCCCATTTATGAGGGCTTCACACTTATGACCTAATGACCTCATAAAGGCCCCACCTCCTAATACATCACACTAAGGACTAGGTTTCAACATACGAATTTTGGGGGAGAACAGTCTATAGTATCCATTTTTAAAATCAAGTTATTTGTCTTTTTATGGTTGAGTTTTAAGAGTTCTTTATATATTCTGAATATTAGACTCTAATCAATACTTGACTTACAAATATCTTTTCTCATTCTGTGGGTTGTCTTTTCACTTCTAGCTCACTGTGTAAAAGCACAAAATTTTTTAATTTTGATGAAGTCTATTTTTTATTTTTGGTTGCTTATGCTTTTGGTATCTTATCTAAGAAACTGTTGTCTAATCCGAGGTCATAAACTTATTACTCTATTTTCTTCTAAGAGTTTTATAGTTTTAGTATTTACATCTAGGTCTTAAATTGAGTTAATTTATATACATACATATAGGTAGGAATTCAACTTCATTTGTATGCGGATATTCAGTCGACCCTGCACCATTTGGTGAAAATATTCTTCTTTCCCAATGAATGGGATTGGTACTCTTGTTGAAAATCAATTGACTGTAAATGTGAGGGTTTACTTCTGGACTCTTAATTCTATCCTGTTGCTTTGTATGTCTATTCTTATGACAGTACCACTCTGTCTTGATTACTGTAGCTTTGTAGTAAGCTTTGGAACCAGGAAATATGAGGCTTACAACTTTGTTCTATCAGTTTTTATTATCTGAAAATATCTTTATTTTGTCCAATGCTTGTAAATAATTTTTCCAGTACACCAATACTAATTCAATTTATCTATATAACTTAAACATATTTTTCATCTTCAAAAAGTTTTTAAAAATAACAATAAAATCATCTGTTTTTTTTCACAGGCATGAAAGGAAAGCCATAAATTACACATTGCACAATAAAAAACATCTTTCACTTATTAAGCACCTATTATGTACTGTGGGTCAAAGAAACATTTATTCTTCACATTAACTCTAAGAGGTCAAGAGCACCCTGATTTATAGCAAAAATAGGAAGTTGAGTAACTTGTGGTAAGTGACCCAGCTGGGATCCAAATGCCAGTACTTCCACCCCAACATCTGTGCCCTTCAGAAAATATTAAACAAGAATTACCTAGCACTGTCTTCAATATTTGGTGCACCAAAAGTTCCAAATTCGCTTTGTGAATAATCCTCCCCCCCCCCCCCACACTCCATGGATTCAAAGGGGAAAGCCATGGTGAGTTAGTGCCATCTGTTGGCCATCTCCCCAAACATCAAGAAGAATGACTGTCCACTTGAGGACAAGAATGGCCTTGTGCTATTTGAGGTCACCACCAGCCACCAAGGACAGGCCTGAGAGGATGGTGAATACCCTCTTGTGGACCCCTTGGTCTCCCAGACTGGGCAATGACTCTCTGAGAGAGAAAGTGGTGGCAATTAGAAGAAGCCTGAAAAGGACCTTGAAAACTAAAGACAAAGACTTCTACTACCACAGTGGAAACACACCTTACTAATTTCTGCAAATACACCTTAGCATCTCCTGATTCCAGCATTCTAGTAATAAAATTGAAAAAAAAGATTCCTGAGCCCACTCCAGACTATTTTATCAAAATCTATAGGGGAGGGGCCTAGGCACATTTTAAGAAACAGCCCAGTCATTCTAAAGAGAAGATGGGATGGCTCACTGCCTTAATGGAATGGAAGCTTTTTAGCATCTGATGTGAGATATTTCTGTGTAGGAAGTGGAGATTCTGAAGACCCTTAAAATCTTATCAGCTTTTGGAGGAGGATATAGGGAAGTAATGAAAGCAGTAGCAATCAGGGTGAGAGTCACAGTTCTGCTGTGACCGTGGGCAAGTCACTTAAACTCTTTGTGTCTTGACTTTCTCGGCTGCAAAACTGGAATGCACGTAATAACAATACCTCAATTGCTGTGAGAATCAGATGAGAAGGTAGAGTGAAAGCACTCTAAAGTTCTATATGATGTATTATTTTGAGTCTCATGCTACCTACAGACATAAGCCTTTATATTTTTGTACTCATCTTTTAAAATACAAATGTTAAGTTTCTGTTTTGTGCCTGGCAGAATCAATGTCTGCTGATCTGAAGGATCAGTGTTCAATTAAAAAAAAGGCATTATTCAGAAAACAGTGGTTCCCAACAGAATGATGGCTCTCTGAGAGGCTGTATCAGAATCTCTGGTGTAGAAGATGAATTTTTTATGGAGGAGTCTTGGGTTAAAAAATAAAAGATTGAGAAACCTAGTTTTAAAATCAGGAGACTTGAATTATATTTATCTCTCCGTTTCTGTCACTCATTAAGTGACCTTAGTTAAGTCCCTGCTTTTATATAGGTTTGTTTCCTCATCTGAAAAATCCAGTGCTAAATTGGATGACTCCCTGACTCTAATCTATAAAATATTTTTCACTGAGCAACTCACAGTGTTCACAATCCTAGGAGGTAGAATCAAGGATAAAAGGGAAAAAAGACTTATGTAGAATGGAGATATGTAAAATTATGTGGCTTCAGCTCTGTTGTCACAAAAGGTAAATAACTCAAGATTAAAAAGTCAGCTCCTGGAGTGAAACTATTTGAGCTGGAAAATTGCACTTGATTTTCTTTTTTAAGCCTCATTAACCTGTTCAGAAAAGAGCTGAAAGGTGTGATGTGGAAGTATTTTGTTCCAAAGAGCTGATAAGATGTGACCACAGGTATCTACCATCAATCTTCTGAAAGAGGATCAGTTTTATCACTGGGAAACTCTCAAACAACTGGATTTCCAAATCCAAAACTTGAGGGGATAACCTGATAGGAACCTGACCAAAGGTTATCCATGCAATGGCATGTGACATTGAAGGTTCCTAGTGTGACTTCGGAGCCTCATTGTTTTTAGCCCACACACCAAGCTCTGCTCTATCTCAAGGCTAGCTGGTTATACCCTGGAGCAAGGACATTGTCCCAACAGTGAATTTCAGGTCAGGGAATGTACACTTGTAAAATGGAACATGCTCCTTTGTTAAACAGCCAAGTAGTCCCTAAAGAATGATCCTTTACATTTGAACCCTTTCCAAATACCCAATTTGAAAACAATAAGACTTACACAAAGAGCCTAACACAATGTTAGTGTCCCATTCCAAGCTCGTTGGGTGCCAATCCTAATAATTCAGGTATATTCTGGCCCACAGAGTGTAGTTTTGAGATAATGCATTGAAACCACTAAAATCATGCTGCCTGCGTGATGAAACCATCACCAGCCCGCTGCCAAAGCCACATGACCCTTGTTCACATTGTTGAGAGAAAGTTGACCTGAAAAAAAAAAGTTGAACTGAGTTGTGTACAACTCTCTTTATTTTGTACTTTCTAGGGCAAAGTCTACACTCTGCTAATCAGGCATCTTCTGGGAATTCCTTCTGGGACATTCAGTTAGTTGGATTAACCATCATACAAATTCATAGAATTTGTGTCTGTTAACACTTACCTATTTGTCAACTATAACTTGCTCTGATTATATGTTGGATTTTCTGAAGACAGGTTTCTGCTAAGCAAAAGTACTGTTGCAAGAGCAATACTTAATCAAGTATTTACCAAATTTCTACTGTGTATTCTGCCCAAGCATATAACAAAATATCTGACTTCGAAGAGCTCATAGTCAAGTTGAGATACAGACTAAACACACAAAACATCATCCCATAAATAAAATGAAATGTTCAATCTTCCTGAGAATGATATAGGGATATATTATACAACAATGTAAAGATATTCCTACATCATCATACCAGTGATGTATAATTTTATACTTACTGTCTTATATTTCCTCACTAGAATGGACGCTCCATGAGAAAAAAAATTTTTTTGGTTCAGTTTTATATCCTTGGTGCCTGGCATGTAATTGGTGTTCAATAAATATTTGTTGACTGAATGAATGAGAAGTCATATTCTTAGAATAGACAGAGAAAGGGAAGGCTTCACCGAATACCCTCGGATGAGCCTTGACTTCACTAAGCTTTTATTTAGCTTGCTTTATAGCAATCTATAGATTTTAGCAAGCAATGTCTTTATTTCTATAGAAGAAAATGTGCATATAATTGAAATAAAAGTTAGGATGGGATGAATATTTAAGTTGGGTGTTAGGGTCCATGTGCTCTGCTTAGGTCATTGCTAAAAGGAGAGATTTATTCTAGAATCAATGGTTTTCAAACGCTGTTTTAAAGCAGAACTTTATTTACAAACAAAACACCTATAAATGAAACAAATAAAAGTAGAGCTGCTCTGATTGACTTGGCGGTGGCATGGAAGAGGAGACAGGGGAGGTCTATCTACCCTGTTAGACCCCTCACTTCCATTATAGAATTATAGCTTCCGAGGGATTCTAACACAGTTTAAAAACACAGGGTTAAAGGGGTGACTCCATAGTGTAGTGGTTAGCACGCCTACCTTATATGTAGAGGGTCCTGGGTTCACACCCCCGGTGGATCCACAAACCTGGGACCACCATAACCTGGGTGCACTGGCCCTGCCCCCAGGTCCCAGTGCACACCCAGAGCTTGTGTGAGAAGCCCTGCCATCAGAGATGCAGTTCCTAAGGGTAAATAGCAACATCCATAGGTCAGGGGTTGAAGGGAGTGGGAGGATCAAAGAGTGGGGGAGGAAAAAAGAAAGCACAGGATTAAGGGAATTTTAGAGTCTCTCTTTTCCCAAAATTCTATTAATGGAGGCAGCCAAGGAAGACCTGGGCTCCTTCTGATGCCTGCCACTTTAAACTGAGGAAGTACCAGGAGTCAGCTCCCCCAGACATAAAAAAAAACACAACACGCACAACACACATGGCCTGGGTCAAGGCCAATCAATGTCTCTTCAGAGGACCAGAGTCAGGGAACTAGAAGCTACATTTCTCTGATCCAAGACTAATAAGGGCTAAATAACTTGTGTGACCTAGTCTTGACTCTAGCTTGCTCTTTTGCCCCGGTTACCCCAAGCTCAGAACTAGAAGCATCCAAGCTCACCTGGCAATTTCTCTGGGATATGGATTTAATCAGCATCTTAACACACGAAGTAAATACTCAGTTTGAGGCAACCCAGATGGATAAAGAATCTGATTAATTCGTCACCATCCTCCACCTTGTACAGGGTCAATCTGCTTTAGCTGTCTGGAGGGACCAGCCACGCAGTAAGAGGGCTCAAAGAGTAAGAAGAGAGTTTAAGGAAGGAACTATTTACCCGTGTGGTCAAGTTTAAGGGACGCTACAAAACATTGTAAAGTATCCAGGGACTAGAAACAGCTGAGAGAGTTATCACGCGTTTGAAAAAAACAGAGCGCTGTCATCCAAGAGTTACTAGGGGAACTAGGTAAAAATACCACTTTCATGATACAAATGAGGAAACAAAGGATAAGACGAGGAACACAGGATGTGAAATCCCCGCGGGTAGGAACTTGTTAAATCTGAAGCATCTAGCAAAACCCGAAGGCCTTTATAAACTCCACGTGGGGCCAGCTAAGCCACCGGTCTCACTTCCATACGCCCTGCCATCAATCGAAAAAGAATGACTTTACTTAAACGAATTGGGACTACAACTTCCAGGTTGCATCTCTCCGTGACCGTCTCAAATTCTTCAAGGCTAAGAAAAAGGGGCTCCCGGAAGAATTGCGTGTCGGGACTCGTAGTTCCTACAGTTAGGGCCAGCCACCGCCGTAGCGCGCTCATTGGCTCCCAGGTCACCGCCCCCTTCCCCTCGCTGTACGACGGCGACCCACGTACGCACACGCAATGCGCGTCCACGCCCTATCCATAAGCCTAGGACGCAGGCGCGCGCACGCTCCCCGGGCCGGGTAGGCGGGGTGGGGGGGGGGAAGGAACGCGGAGGAGGGGAGGGAGGGAACGGGGTTAGGTGTCTGCTATATTGGGTAGACGACAGTGGGGCACGAAGAGTGCGAAGGCCTAGCCGCCAGGCAGGTGAACTCTGCACTGGGCCTAGGGTAGGCGGGAGGGTCTGGAGCCAGTTCAGCGCTCCTTTTGAGTAGGACTCGGACTGCTGAGACCCCAAGGGCAGCAGGGGTCGAAGCCCCGGCCTAGGCCCCGCGGAGATGTCCGGTTGCGGCGCTTGTAGTTGCGGAGCGGTCGCTGCGCGGCTCATCACTTCCTCGCTCGCTTCCGCGCAGAGAGGTAACGAAGTAGTCCCTCACCTGGGTCATTGGTACAGGACCGTACCCATGGTGGGGAGCCCGGGGAGAGCAAGAGGCCTACCCCACCACGAGGGTGTGAGAGATTGCACGGCGGTTCGCCTGGCACCACCTTACCCTCCCTGTAGGATGGGGCTCTGCCAACCTTTGGAGCAGCCGTTTCTCACATTTGAAGGAAATCCCTGTGCTCCCCCGCCCGCTTCAGGCTTCCCGACTTTGGGGCCGTAAATGGCCACTTAGGAGAAACACTGGCAGTTATAAAATGCTTCTCCTTTAGTTAAAAATGTTCCCAGACCTTACTCAGAACTCCGCCAGGGACTGCCGCCTGCCCCGGCTGCAGCTCCTCTTCCGGAACCCGACCGTGTATCCCTCAGGCCTGTTGGGGTTTCAGAGAAGGGCTCGAGTGAAGGGCTGCCACTGTTGGGGCTGCGGGGCGCCGAGCCAGCCGTTCCGGGCTCAGGCTACGCGAGACTCGCGGTGGCACTGTCATTGTGCGGCCGCTTACACCGGGACATAAACAGGGCTCACAATACTCCTTGGCGCCGGGAAAACCTCCAGGTCCTCAGGAAAGCGGCAGGGAGATTGACGAAATTCCTGCAGGAACTGTTTTTAAGTATTTAGCTGTCTCAGCAGTTGTTTGCTGGTTTTTCCAACTGGACAGTCCGAGATAGCTTCTTAAGGGTGGCGCTTGTTTACCTTTCCTTTCTATTTATCAGGAGCTGTGAAAGTGGCACTCCAGCCAAGAGGTTCCGGGAAAGAAACCATTTTTTCCTCTTCCCCAAATCTATGTCAGACTACGAGGCTAGAGCTTGTTATAATCACTAACTACGTGACAAATTCGTTTTATTTTGGTTTGTCGGGTTATGACCCTTGGATACATTTTTTAAAGCCCCCTTTTCCTACTTTTTAGGTTAATTATAAAATTTTTACTGTTTACTAAATGTATATTTTCCGAGTTTATTTCACAAAGGGGTATGAAGTAATGTGGGCAAAAGTATTTTGTTAAAAGGAGTGATTTTAGTCTCAAGACCTTGATAAACCTGAACAAGTCGATGTCCTTTTCCAGGAATTTGAGTTGTAAACGCTTCAAAGTGATATTTAAGTTCATTATTTGACATATAGTTGTTGAGGGCCTGCTATGTGCCAGCCTCTGTTTCGGTGCTGGAGATAGTGGTGAACAAATCCTCACCTTCAAGTTAAAACTAGTGGGGTAGACAATATTGTTTTTAGTAGTGGATAAAGTATGTGTGTTCTTTGGTTAGGGAAGACTTATTTAACAAAGTTCTTCATCTGTTCCAATCAATTGTCCCTGAAATCTATGAATCCTAGGAAATGCGCAGTTATTTTTTTTTCTTTTCAAATGATATAAAAATTAAATATATCATTAGGTAAGTTAACAAATTAATAACTTATTTAGGGATTATATATTTATCAGTAAATATAAGTTTGCCAGAGGTTTTCAAATATACAAAAGTATTGTTTTCACTGTAAAGGAGCAAGTTAAAATGTGAGACATTACCAAAGATCATTATAAAATTTATTTTTATATAACAATAAAACAACAGATGGTTTTGACATTGACTTAAGACTTTCCCAAGGCTTAAATACATTTATTTCCCATAGTAGAAATTCTAAAAGTCTACAAAAATGTAGAGCTATTTAAGGATTTAAAAAACTCCAGGAGGATTATTTTTATTTAGGACTCCCAGGATAAGGAAGAGAGGTGAAAGAAATATCAGAATTGAACTTTAGCTAGTTTATTATTATTATAAAGAGTAAAGAATTTTAACAACATAAACGAGAACTTGATTGAAATAGTCTAACAAATTATAAAATGAGTTAATAAAAGAGATTTCAGAGCTTCTCTGAAGTACAGTGCTATTCTCTGCATTACTCTGTCATGTTAGACTAAAAATTTTATGATAGTTCGAAAAATTATTTAGTAAATTATACTAGATACTAGATCTATTTTTTTTCCTTTTGGGCTATATGTATCCAATTTAATGAGTTTTTCCTCAGTCTTTTTTAACATGAAACCTATAGTAAAGTAGAAATTTTAAATATTTTTTCTACTCAAATTGCTGATCTTTTTCTATTTTAATGTATATTTTTAAAAATGTACTTTGGATATATATCAATTTGCTTTCTAAATATGTGTATTCAGAAATGCTTGATTCCATTTAAAAGAATCTGAATGACAATATTTGGTCTGAATTTGTGAGATTCATGGGATCACTGGTAACTCCCTTGATTTCTAGCTGCCTTCTGCCCTTGTCTATTGAAAGGTGTCACTTCGTGAAGGTGTAATGAAGATGGGAAGATGCTCTAACATGTTGTCCATAGTTTTCATGATAGTTACATAATATGTCTAGATTTTAATTTTAATTCTCTGTTTCTTTTGGTAGTTAAAATACAATACAGTTTAAAGCTAACTATTTCTTAATCAACATTTCTTTCTTTTGGCATATTCATCTTCAGACTAGCAGACTGGACTTAGTGAAAACCTATCAAACATTTTTAAACTTAAGGAAAGCTATTATCAGAGTAATGTTATTTTTCTTTATTAAGAAGTATTCTGAATTCATGAAACAATAACTTAGGCATAAAATGAAATTTTGAGACTAGTAAAAGCAATAAGCATCTACTAATTTGCTGGCATTGGTTTTGTTTAATTTTTTCTTCCAATTTGTTAGAGGTTAAAGGCCTGGTGCTTAAGTGAGCATTTAATTTGATTTGCCATTTCATCATTTGTTGTGCATTTAAATATTGCCACTGCAAATAACTTAAAATTTTTTGTTGGTTCTTTCACTCTATTTCTAAAATATAAATTAAAGATCGATTTATCTTTTAAGCTGAATCATTTGTATGTTTTTAGAGAATGCTTAATTCAAAATTGAATATGGGCAATCAAATATTTAAAAATTCCTCGATAGCCCTAAAATCACCATACCTTATTCTATTTCTTTTTAAAACCACGTGCTCTGAAATTCAGAAAACTGTATGACAAAAGTTTTGTACATGGTTTAACTTTTAACTGTCATCTGTCATTGCTGCCAAATAGTCTTTCGAAATATACTTTACAGAAATACTTCCCTTTTTGTTTTTTAGGGTTTTTTTCTCTTTGGGTTCACAGGCATTCAGAGGGTCAGGGGTAAAATTCAGAGGTTCTGTGAACTTAATTTTCATTAATCTTTAAATGAAATATAGCATTTCCTTCAATTCTGAAGTTAAACAACAACCACAGTAGTATTAGCAGTATCTGAATTTGTCACCAAATAGTTTCATATCACATTACAGTTGCAGATAGCTCAAAATATTGTTTGTATATAATTTTCTCTACTTTGAAATTATGATACTGAAAGCCATTAGGTCATATTTAATTTTGTTAGTGAAGAAAAATATTTTTAAAATATCTCATAACTACAGTATAATTTGTTTCCTTTGTTGGATATTTTATTCTGTCCATGTGAAAACATTATTCTGAGAAGGGGCTTGTCCAAAGGCTTTAACAGACTTCCAAAGGGGTTTATGGCTCAAAAAAGGTTAAAAACTCATGATTAGCTTGCTGCAGTGATTTCTTTGAAGATTTATACCATTGGTGAGTGATTATTTAAATTGTTTAGAACAGTGGTATAAAAGTATGAGGAGATTAGCAACATCAGCATCACCTGGGAACTTTGTGAGAAATGCATTCTTGGGTCCCACCTCAGAGCTCAGTGAGAACCAGGGAAAATTCCCTGCAATCTGTGGTTTAACAAACTCTCCAGGTGATTCCAATGCACGCTCAAGTTTGAGAACCGTGGGTTTAGTTGTCGATATAGCCTATAAATTGTAGAATGTTGAAACAACACTGCAGTACCATATCATCAGGACCAACAAAGAAATTTCTAAATTTAGAAGTGTAAGCATGTTTTCCAGATTGTATTTTCTGTGGTGACTATATGGTTGCATTGGTTTCGTATGTTACTTGATAAGTTATATAAAAGGAAGGACTTATTTTTCTTTCTATACAGATAGACTTTAGATAATTTCCTTTCAGATTATTTTCTAATAATATTAGATATTGTAGATTGTTAAACACTTTTAAAATGCCTGCTTTCTTGTAAATGGGAAATGATATACTGTATGTGATACTTAAGGGTTGTTTTGTTCTAAACATCTAAGTACAAATAGCCTTACATAATTTTGTTATAATTGTAGTTTTCTTTGTGAATATATTGTAATGGCTCAATTAAAAAGTTATCCTTGTTACATAGATTATAATTTTGTTTTGTTATTTTTCATATTAACTATTGGACTTTTTCAAACACAAAATAAAACAGTGGACCACCAAACAGCCTTAATGTCCATTAACTTTCAGCATTCTTGATCTCATCTATCCCTCTCCCCATTACTTTTTCTAGACTTGCCTTTTGGATTGTTATAGTCTTTAAATCATATGTCCTTTGAAAAACATTAATGTTTAGCTTAAATCTCATTCTAATGAGAGTGTAATGGTTATTGTCATTTACTTTGAAAAATGGAAATGTTAACACAAGAAAGTTTGAAATGTCTTTTGAAAACATTACTTAGAAGGAAAACATCAAAATGTATTTTTACATTATTAATATTCAAAGTTAGTGTTAAGCAAAATTTTACAGACTATAGAATAGGGCCTGGGGTGTCATAAACCTTAATCCTTTTTGGTGTTCTTTGTGAATTTATATAGAGATGAGAAAATTTGGTTCCTCTTACTTGTATCTTTCCCTGAGAAGTTTGGTGGGTTCATTTTTGTACTTTGTGGAGCAGATGGCCTACGATGATAAAGAAATTAGTTGTGCTAACAGTGTGTGCTGTTGGAAAATTGGAATTAATAAAACCAGTCAGTTATATAATTAATTGTTTTTGACTTGTTTGAAGGACATAATTTTAAACCAGTTTTTGCATTTGAATATATACATACATGTGTGCATGATTCTTAAAAACCCTTACAGGTGTAGAAATAAAAATTTAAAGCCTGAATTGAGAATTTTGCAGGGAATAAAATGAGGAAGGCAAAAATCAATTGCTTAAATTCATTTAAATATTAACATTAATCCCCGCCCCCCCCCCCTTCTTCATTTACTTTATTACCTCCTAACAGCACTCGGGTAAACTGCTGGGAAACTTCCTTCTTGATGATTCATTAATGTAGGTTAGCTTATGCAAGGTTCTGAAATCTATGGAATTTTGTTTAACCTGGGACCATTTAATTTTCTTACCTAGGGAACATTCTTAAAGCTGGCTCACAGTATGCAGTATGGCTCTTTTACCATTGCCTGTAACTTATTTTGGGGTTTATTTATATGAGAAAAACCAGGGGGCAGCAAACAATGACCCCATGGACCAAATCTGGCCACACCATTTGTTTATATGTTTACTTTTGCTCTGATGTTATAGGCATAGTTGGGACTGAGACTACAGGAGCTACAAAGCTGAGACTATGTGGCTCAGAAAGCTGAAGATACTATCTGTGTCCTTTACAGAAAAAGTTTGCCAAATTTCTATTCTTTTTAAGAATTTTAACTTCAAATATGAACAGCACATAACTTTTTAAAGAACATTTGATGTTTGTTTCCATTGTTGAGGATATTACCCCTGTATAACCAAAGAAACACAAGAGTTCATGTCAATTGCTTATTCTCATTGGTAGATATAAGAAGAATAAGAATGTAGGACATGAATGGCCTTTTGCCGCTGAAAATGAGGCAAGTGTTGAACTGCATATCTCAAACTTTGAAAAAGCCACTCATTGTTATGATCTGAGTGGTCTGTATTTCCTACTTCCTAAGAACAGGCCTGGAAAGAAAAGAAACATCTCTATTCACCTAGAATCTGTCCAAGGCCCAGGTCTGGCCTATTTTTCGAGAGGGCTCTGCCTATGGTATCACTATTTTCTCTACCAGTTTGTATTACTGTTGTGAAAACTAGCTTTTTCAGCCTACTTTATGCCTAAGGAATTTTTGTTTCTAGAGAATTTGTTGAAAGCATGTTAGTGTTTGATGTGTATACAGGCTAATAAATTTTGTTGTATTTTCAGGTATTTCTTGTCGCATTCATATACCTGTTTTAGGAAGGTTTGGGACCTTTGAAACTCAGATTCTAAGAAGAGCTCCCTTTAGAACCTTTACAGAAACACCAGCATACTTTGCCTCAAAAGATGGGATAAGTAAAGATGGCTCTGGAGATGGAAATAAGGTATTATATCTTTATTGACATCTCTATGTATATTTGAGTTCCCTCCTTTAAAAAATTATAATAATAGTACTCTATATTTTAGTTTATGTTTTCTGTAGGAAATGTGAAATATATAAAATGTTCTGAAGAATTTTATATAATTTTATTTTGTATTTCAGTTTGAACCATAAAATAGTTTTATAAGCATTGCACTTAGTAAGCAGTAATTCAATATTTTAACATCCCACAGTAGTAATGAAGCTTCATTATATAATCTATGTAGTCATTCTGTATAGGGTTGAATAAGAAATAGCCAACATTTCCTGCTTTCATATAACTCTTACAACTCAAGATAGTATAAACCTCATTTCATATTCTACCTAAAAATCTTGGCTATGACTTAGTGTTGGGCTACTCTGTAGCTAACAAGTAGATAAATAGTGATTATTATTGGGTCAGTGAATTATTTTTTTATTATGTCAATTTGACTAGCACTTGTTAATATGTGAGATAAAACGCTCAGTGCTTTCATATTCACACTTAATCTTGACAATGACTCTCTGAAGTAGGTGATATTATCATCATTTTAGAGCTGAAAAAAGTTAGATTCAAGAAAGTTAAGAATCACTACTTACCACTATAATAACTCCCAATTCAATTTCATTGAAATGTGTTTTTTTATTTATAGTAGTTTTTTTCCTAGTTCTTATTGAGTCATTGTAAGAAAACTATTATACATCAGGGATCCCCACTCCCTGGGCCTGTTAGGAACCGGGCCGCACAGCAGGAGGTGAGACGAGAGTAAGCAAAGCTTCATGTGTATTTGCAGCTGCTCCCCAGCACTAGCATCACCACCTCAGCCCCACCCAAGATCATTAGGCATTAGATTCTCACAGGAGCACTGGTCCTTGGTGCCAAAAAAGTTTGGATAGTGCTATTATACATGCTGGCACTTACCATGTAAAGGAGGAATATAGATAAATATACATGTTTACTAGAACTGATTTTATTTTTGTGGTAAATATGTCTTTTGACACCAGTGATAATAAATGTATATACTAATAATTCCATTCTAGAAATTGTAAAAATTAAAACATTAATTATAAACTATATTGTTTATATTTAAGTTGCAGATAAAATGATTGCCTGAAAGTAGTAATCAACATTTTTTTTTTTCCTCCTCCAAAAACATTAGAAATCAGCAAGTGAGGGAAGCAGTAAGAAATCAAGCTCTGGGAATTCTGGGAAAGGTGGAAACCAGCTACGCTGTCCTAAATGTGGCGATTTGTGCACACATGTAGAGACTTTTGTGTGTAAGTGTTACTTCTATTACTATTTTGCTCTATCTTTTCTTTAGAAATATATAAATTATATAAGCCAGGGTTATTTTCTTTCTGAACTTACTATTCTCTCTTATGTTCACCAGATACTAAAAATCCCCATAATTGGTAATATTTTGCCCTGTAGTATAAAAGATAATTTAAGAAAATGATTTCTTTCTTAATTTTGCTTATATGTATTTATTTTAGATTTGGATTTTGTGAGTTTTTATGCATGTGACCATTAAGATGTAGGAAAACCAAATGTTATTTATTTGTCTTTATTATTCCATTCATCAGATAACTTTTGAACATCTCATAGCTGGAGAGGTCAGTCATTCAAATATTAAGGTATTTTCCCTCTCTGAGTACTTATGAGAGAATGTATGCTCTCAATTATAGAAAATGTTTGATAATCATTAATGATTCAGACACTAAGAGAAGGAAGAAATCAACAGTCCTGCTTTTGCTGTCAATGTCAGTAACTCTCTAAAATGCAAAGATATTATTACAGATATTTTGTTTAATGAATCAAATGACTCATTTCCTGAATGGTTAGAATTAATGGTAATGACCCGAGAGTGAATTACATTGTCAACCTTCCTATACAATCCAGTTATGTAAAGGTCAGGTTTGGTGGGAGTTTTAGTTTCTGATGATTAACTGGAGAGTATTCTCTTTATTAAATATTTATTAAATATTGAGACTTCAGTTACAGTTGTACATTTATCAGTAATATTAATTGGCCAGTATATGAAAAAGTACTACATGTAGCATGTTTTTACAGTTTTGGAAGGACTTTTAAAGTAGTTCCACTCTAGCTAGAGCATTAGAGGTTCTCTTCAAGGTTTTTGCCAAGTAAGGGATTAAAGAGAAAAATCAGTCTGAATAAATTATTAGTTTGTATCACAACATAAAATGAAAGTGACTTCTAAATAACATTTACTATTAACAAATTTACTAAAATTCTAAAAAGTTTGAGAGTTGCTCAGTTCATAATGGTAGTGTCATATTATATACACACAGAAAATTTCCCTTTTTTCCCTCAGAGAAAGATTTCAGCCTTCAGAGACAGACATAAGGGATAATTTCTTCAAGTAGAAAGGAAAGGAATTAACATTTGACAAATGCCAGTATATGTCATTTTATTCTCACAGTCTTATTTTTGTCAGGACAGAATATCCTCATTTTTATCAGTGAAGAAGCTGAGATTGAGCAAGTTTAAGTAATTCATCCAAGGTCACACAGAGCAGTTAGGATTTACTACTCCGAAGTTTCTATCTCATACATTTCTACCAGCTGGAATTCTTTAGGGATAAATTAGTTCCTCTTGAGAGTAAATTTATTTTTCTTTTATATAGTGTTTTCAAAACCTGCCAGGTCACTGTTGTCCAATAGTGATTAAGTGTTCACTGAGGGAAATTGTTAAACATACAGATTCCCTCTTTCCCTAGAATCTGTAAATTTGACAGTAAGACCAAGTGTGGAAAACACTATAGCATTATCTAATCAACTCAAGGCTGAGTGTGGTCTGTTTCCTTTGGGAGTTCTAATGGGAGAGAGGGATGTGGGAGTAGGGAATGTAGAAAAGAGTAAAGGAAGAATGCACACTTATACATAATTTAGTAAGCAAACATCTGTTGAGTCGGATGCTACTAGGCTTAGAAAATACACAGATGAACCTTACACTGCCCCTGTCCTCTGGAACTATACTGCAGAGGAGTAAGTAATAAGCCCCAGAAGTGAGAGCAGGCCCTCTTCCCTTGGTTTTGCTGACCCATAATACAGGTCTTCAGAATACATCCTTTCGAATGCAGAGGACCTTCTGTGTCTATTCACTGAAAATTGGGTCATCCTAATTGTAAAGAATTTTGTTTGATCTCAGGTTATTCATTTTGTTTGAATCTGCATTTATTTATTAGTTCATAAACATCTTTTTATGGGCTTTTGGTCACCTGTAGTTCTTTTGCAAAAGGCCTATTTAGGTAATTGTCCACTTTTTTTTTTTTTTGTCATTTTTAGTTACTTTTAATTACCTGAGGAATACATGTGTATATCCCCTTTATTGAAAAAGTAAGACATTATAAAGCTAAAGTTATACTTATGTATTATATGTTCATCAAACCTAAAACTTTTTATTTTATTTATTTTTATTTATTTTTTATTAACACCTACAGCACCTGGTATTCCTAGGTGGTTTCCCATCCAAGTACTAACCAGGCCTGATCCTTCTTAGCTTCCGAGATCAGACGAGGTTGGGTATGTTCAGGGTAGCATGGCCACAGACAAACCTAAAGCTTTTTAAAAGCATAAATAGCATCATATTGTTACTGTTTTTACAAATTGCTCTTTTAAAAATTCTAATTCAGCAGTGTTTTGAGAGCAATGTATATACAGGTCTCTAGTTCTTTCTTTTTAAAAAATTTTAATTTATTGAAATATTCACATACTATACATTTATCCTTTGAAATTGTACGTTTCAGGGATTTTTAGTATATTCACCAAGTTGTACAGTCATCACTACTATCTAATTCCAGAACATTTTCATCACCCCAAAAAGAAACCCCATACCCCTTAGCAGTCACTTTTACCCCTTCCCCTCCCAGCCCTGGTAACTGTTAGCCTACTTGATGTCTCCATGGATATCTGTCCTCAATGTTTCATAGAAATAGAATTACACAATATGTGCCATTTTGTGTCTGATTTCTTTCCTTTAACATGTTTTCAAGGTTCATTTGTGTTGCATTATGTGTCAGTACTTCATTGCTTTTCATGGCTGAATAGTAGTCTTTCATTGTTAGTCTATTCATTCTTTGATGGACATTTGCGTTGTTTCCATGTGTTGGCTATTCTGAATACTACTGTGAACATTTGTGTACAAGTTGTTATGTTTTTACTTCTCTTGGGTATATGCTTAAGAATGGAATTACTGAATGAAATAGTAACTATGTTAAGCTTTTTAAGGAACTGCCAAACTGTTTTCCACAGAGGTTATACCATCCTGCAAAGCAACTAGCAATGTAAAGGGTTCCAGTTTCTCCAGATCCTCTTCAACACTTATTAGTTCTTTTTTATTGTAGCCATCATAGGGATGTGAAGTAGTATCTCATTATGGTTTCGATTTACTGTTCCCTAATGACTAAAGATGTCTTTTCATGTGTTTATTGGCCATTCTTATATCTTCTTTGGAGAAAATAATCTTTAAATCCTTTGTCCATTTTTAAATTGGGTTATATTTTTATCGTTGAGTTAGGAGAGTTCTGTATATATTCTGAATACTAGACCCTAGGCCAAATACATGATTTACAAATATTTTTTTCTCATTCTACATGTTGTTCTTTTAAATGCTGTATAGCAACAGTCAGGAAACTTCTACTATAAAAGACCAAATAGTAAATATTTTAGGCTTTATGGGCCCTATGGTCTCTGTTATAACTATTCTCCTTGCTGTTATAATGTGAAAGCAACCATAGACAATGTGAATGAATGAAGATGGCTGTGTTCCAGTAAAACTTTGTGTAGTAACTTTCATCGTCATTTTTTTTTTTCAAATGTAAAAACTATTTTTAGTTCATGGACCTTTCTGTATATATTCAATTTCACAAGTATGTTTATAGTGATTTTTTTGTTTTCTTATTAAAATGGAATTATTCTTGCTTGTTGAAATAAAATATCATTTTTATACCTAACATTATGAATGTATAGAAAATCATCAGAAATTGAAATAAGAAAAATAGCCAAGAAAGTTTTGATTATAAGGATTAATATATACTATGTTTTAGCTTTCTTTTGCCCATTAAAAAATAATCTGTCAAACATGAATATTTTTATTTAAGTTAGAGCCTTTCACTGTTTTTATTTTTATGAATATAATACTTTTTGAAGGCTTTCTGCACTTATGTGTCTTATAGGATGAAAATTAAGCTTTTCTGCAATGGTTTGGAGATTTTATGTTGGACCCTGAAACTTGTTTGGAATCATGAAGAACTTTCATTTAGACAAATCTCCTGAAAAGTTTTTGCTAAGATAGTCTTTCTGTTGTTGGCATACTATACAAGTTGTTTACTGGGATCAGTATTCTGTATATAAAGGAATATAGAATACTTGTAGTAATTTAAAGGAAGGAGGTTTTATTTATCCCCTGATAATTTAACAAAATTAGATTTTTACCCTTTGTTTTTAGGAATAAAAAAAGTTGCATTGCAATGCTTTTTTTTTTTTTTTTTAAATAGCATTTTGATAAATAAAATGGAATCCTTGAGTTTGGGTATATGTTGAACATATTTCAGTATAAAGTTGTAAGTATTCAAATAAAATTTAAGCAACTCTTCAACAATAAGCAAAGAGATATGATTTGTTAGTATTTAATCTCTATCCCTTTGACCTGATTTCTTTAATATTTTGTTCTTGTGTTCTCAGGCCAGATCTTCTTGTCACATACCCTGAACTAAATAAGAGGCTTCTCTGCCCTTTATCCTTGCCCTATTTACCATAAGTAACAATAGTAAGCTGGTGCCTCATTATAAAATAAAGGCATTAACTCTCTTTCCCATTGATGGGAAATGGTAATAATGTATTTGGGCTTGTGTTAATTGAATGTACTTAGAAGAGCTTGATTTTTTTTTTAGGTAAGCATTTATTGGTGTTTAATAGAAAACATGGATGGTCCCTCTTCTTGTTAAAAATTTGCTGCTAGAATTTATTCAGAGTGTATTGGCCTTCTGTTTAAGAACAAACACAAGAATTTGATTAAATTAATAATTAAATTTAATTTTTAAATGTGGAATTATCTTTTTTTTTTTTTTTTTTTTTGGTAATTTAGTTGTGAAGATTTAGTATGCTTTCCAGTGCAGTTTTGCTTGTAATCTAGAGATAGGTAGTTATAATCTCAAAGGAGAGAGATTCCCATAGTTTTTAAAATTCTTTTTCTTTGCAGTTAACTGTTTGTTTAGATTACACAAAAATATATTACCTAGTCCTACCTAATGCCTTTGTATCTTTTACTCTTTATCTGTTAATAGTCTTTATGGGCTTCTCTATCATGCTGCTTTCTGAGGTTCCTGGTTACCCTGGGTACCATTAGTAGAGGTAGGCTTACCGAAGGTTAAGAGTGTACATGTCATATGTCTACATCCTATAGCCTTGTTTTAAAAAGAGAAAAGAAGTCACTTTTGGTTTAACACAGGATATTGTGTAGTTGATGTGTTGCCATTAAGAAACTCTTTTTACCTGCACTTTTAATTTCCCTTTTGTTGGTTCCAAAAGCTGTGTGATTATCTTTCAGTCAATGTGACTGAGAATGTTGTTATTTTGTTGCTTTCTCAATGATTTTTAAATGAAATAAATAGGAATTAGTGGAGTAGTTAAAGATGAGAATAAGGAAGATATGAAATAATTTTATCTTTTTGCCAAGTCAAGGTTTTTAAAAATGCTCATAATTTTGAAAATATACTTTTTTTTTTTTTTTTACAATTTTAGGGATTAAAATAGATTTTTCTCTTTCAATTTTTTTTTGCATCATAAAATGAAAGAACCTAGTAGAAATGAACAAAATGTAGTTTACTAAACTTATCTACCTTTATCATCTATCTTAGGTGTAAATAGGCTGTTGTGTCAAGTGGAGTAAACTACAAGCCTACTTTTTGTCAAGTACATAGTTTTCATTTGAAGTGAGTCTTTAAGGTAAAACAGTATATGAATTATTTATTTTCTCTGCTGACCGCTCTTTCCTTTTACAGCATCCACCCGTTTTGTGAAGTGTGAAAAATGTCATCATTTTTTTGTTGTGCTATCTGAAGCAGATTCAAAGAAGAGCATAATTAAAGAACCTGAATCAGCAGCAGAAGCTGTAAAATTGGCATTCCAACAGAAACCACCTCCTCCCCCAAAAAAGGTATAAAGTCTTAGCTCAGTCTTTTAAGTATTTTGTCTTGGAGACATTTCATTGTTCCCTCTCCCCAGTTTATATTAGATCCTAATACTAGTATCTAAATACATATTATAAGTTCTTAATATGGACTATATCTGGCTAAATTGTTATTGCTCTTTGATACTTGGAACGTAAGTATGGAGTCCATTGCTGTTTTCCCATGTCATGATTACTGTGTTTGGCAGCAGTGAAATATAGTTGGGTGATTACTAAAAAATGTTAATACTAAATTAATCTAAAATGATATCCTTAAAATAAAGCAGCTGTGGATTTACTTTTGTTAGTTTAGGCCCCTAAATAAAACCAGCCTGTAATTGCTCCCCATTAAATTAGTTTACTTTATGGTAAAAGAGCCTCAGGTTAACAGTGGAAGCAAGTAATTTTTTGACAGCCAGTGTGCCCGCGCTCTCCTTTATAGCACTTTGGCTTTTGTGGTGTGGGCTCTTTTCAAGAGTCTCAGATAGATTGTGATTCGGCTGGTATGAAACACGGCAGAGTGTACCACTAGCTCCACTGGGTACTTGGTATGCACTTTCTGAGAACAGGAGCCTTGCTCCTGGGCTCCGTGCCCTGTGTTCTGGCCATGTCTCATGTGATTGTGCTCTGATTATTTTTTACCCTCTGTACCTTTCTTCTTCTGTATTTAGATATCAGTGCATTTGTCTCTTCTTCCAGATGTGCTGTGGATTTAATAATTCATGAGTGTAATTTGTGAAGAATGAAGATTTTTAAAAATTTTGCCATGTAAAAATAAATGATGTAATGGGAAATGTAGCCATTAAGCTTTATGTTCTCCACTAATTTGTGCAGACTTTAGACATCTGGGTCAAATTTCTAGAAAATAAACAGGCAGTTAAACTATTTTCCAGAGTTAGTGAATATTAACGGTTAGTTTCTATTTGCAAAAAGCTGAAGGAATTTACCCCAGGTTCTAAGCTGTGGTAATATCCACATATCAAATAGAACTTTAGTTTCTACTAAGAGTAAAGCTTTTAGATTGCCATGTAGATAACAAGTATCCTTAAAGTTAATTTCTGAGAAAAAGCTAAATGTTTTTTTAAAACACATAGATACTGGTAATATAATATCTTTTGATTATATAATGCTTAATTTTGAAAATGGTGGTTTTATAATAAATTATCTTTGTGAAGGTTATTAATATGGTCAAGAAAGGTGTAGAAAGGATTTATTTTAAGATTTACGTTAATGATGATACCTTTAGACCTATGGTGGCATGTGTAGATATTCTAAGTGACTTTAATATTAACTTTTAAAAATTAGGATCAATGGCATTGTTTATAGAATAGAAATTGGCATGGCACTAGGAGAGTGCAGTGATATTTTGTTAGGCTAGAGAACAAACAAATTGTGTTTTTGTTCATTTAGAGTTTGGGGCCTTGAATCATTGCTGCATAATGTATCATGGCCTTGGCATTTTGTTTTCGATGAGTCTTTGTTCAAATTTAAAACTGTAAGCAAATATGCTCAGTATATAACTCTTTAATGTGTGTTTTTATAATAGCTCGTTAAATTATTCAAAATATAATTATTTTTCAGATTTATAACTACCTCGACAAGTATGTTGTTGGCCAGTCATTTGCTAAGAAGGTGCTTTCAGTTGCTGTCTACAATCATTATAAGAGAATATATAATAATATCCCAGCTAACCTGAGACAGCAAGCAGAGGTTGAGAAGCAGACATCATTAACACCTAGAGGTTAGTGTTTTGATAATTGGCCTAAATAGAGATTACTATGCCTAGAGATATAGTACGACATTTTCAAAGAACAGGTCACTTTCCATTAGTGGATTATGAAATCACTTTGGTAGGTTGTCAACAGCACTTTTAAGTGTAGTAGATGTGAGTAAAAAATACCAGAATACATTAACTTGCAGTTAAGTATTGTTTCTTAAAACTTTTGCTTACAGTTATATGTGCATGGGTTCTGAGTTACAGAGTAAAATGTATTTCTTACCAAGGGTCTCATTGAAAAATGTTCAAAAATCACTGGGGTAGAGATTGAGATATCACTTTTGAATTGTAGACTTCATTCCTAGTTCACCATAACCCTGTAATTGCAATCTTATGTACAACTCTGAGTTCTTCTCTTTTGTGTTCAGGATACAGAATTTCATTTGCCTAAGTCAGAGATATATGGAGATAACTCTTACAGAACATAGGCAGCACTCTTTTTTGGGGGGAGAGGGGGCAGGTACAGAGTACAAGGTTAAGGTCAAATTTGTAAGTAATTCAAAATATAATTCCTATTAGTGATAGATTTTAATATGCCAGTTTACTGTGTAATCTCCGTTTACTGTGGACAATAATGTGTATTATATTAATAGAACGATTTTATTAAAAAATAGTAAGTAGAATAAGAGGTAAATATTTTAAGTTTTTAGTTGGTGGCCAGGGAGCTTTGATTTCTTAGGCCTATAATCTATCATTTTACATTCTTTTAGTAATCATTTTACAATTGGAGGGAGTTACATTTATGAAACTACTATAACTTTTGATTACTTTTAATAGCTACTAAATATAGGGCCCAAAGAAGACACTTGTTCACTTGTTGAACTTACTACAAAATAGTTATGTGGTAACGTCAGTTACTTTATTTTTAGAAAATATTCATAGTAACTAATGGAAGACTTGGAACCTTCATTTTTATAAGTCCAAATAGCATTGTCTAGTCATGGAGCAAAATGATTTTTTTTTTTTTGGTTCCTTCAGTCCACAATCAATAATTAAACTCTTCTAAGTGCTGGAAAAGCAAACAGTTATATGGTATTTATAGTACGAGGGATTTAAACTCTTATCAAAGACTTATACTACTTGTTTCTTAAAATAGATAACTTTGTATTTGACAAATGTGAATATTAGCAACTGGACAGCTATCATTAAGTATGTTTGTTTGTTCGTTTTTACTATAGAAAGGATTAGCATATAGATTCTTTCATGTTTTGAAAAGCTAAAAAAAAGTTAATGAGCACATTCTATAAATATATTTGGAGGAGGACAAGTAGTGGGATACTCTTTGTTCCCCTAAACAAATGTGTAATATTTTCATGTTACCATTTTCATCCTCTTTCTTAGAGTTAGAAATAAGAAGACGGGAGGATGAGTACAGATTTACAAGTAAGTGACCTCTCTTCAGGTCTTCTTCTATAATCATTCTTCCTTTTGAGATTTATCTCAGTGAAATATGTTAGCAATAATAACAGTGGACATGTATTTGCTTTTATATTACCAACAAAGATGTTGTATATTATCTAAACATGTTAATCATGCATAGTATATATAACTTCAGAACAATTTTAGTAGCTATTTTGTCTAGCTTGTATAGGTTGGGTTATTTTAGATATTCGATTTTATTTTTTCTGTTGTGATATTTCTTAAAGTATAATATAGAGAAATAAAAAGTATTATACATTGTTTTTTTCTATAAATGTAGATCTGCATGTTAACAGGTTGTATTTTTAAAAATCTATAGCTTGCTACTTTATATCTTCTTTTTTACCGTACAATTAGATTTGGCTTGCATAATTTTAAGTGACATAAATTTGGGGGGAGGCACATTATCCTCGAACTACTCTTTGCTAGAAACCAGTGTTTATTTTTTGGTGTACGTGAGTTAATATAGCCTCACAAATTGTGAATAAGCCCCAACTCACAGTTATCAGCCCTGGATTGCCCCTGTAAGCATCAGATGGTCTGATGGAGGGCATGGAAGGGCCTGATAAATCAAGGATAGTGGCCATTCTGATGTCTGGCACCCATTCCTTTGGAGGTGAATGTAGTTGCTGCACAGAGGGTGAGAGTTCTAGGGGGTATCATAAAAAGATTCACATGGCCTTGTTTTTTAGTAATTAAAATAACAGATAATTAATAGATAAACCAGTAGGAACATTTTTTACTTCTAAGTTTGATACATTTACTTTGCCTTTGACTCAAGCATTATTATTTATCTAGCATTTGAAGTGTATTATAAATACAGGATGTGCCATGAGAGCATAACTAATTTACCAATTCTGGCATGAGATTTATTATATATAATAAAATTGTATTATCCCTAGTTATTTTTAAATTGTATGAAAATAATTATTATGCCATATGTTGTAAAATTAAGAAACACAGTAAGTGCAGTAGAATTAGATTATATATAAAAAATAAGATCTAAATAATATACTCTTAAGTGCGTGTATAACATATATTTTGTAACCCAAAAAATATAATCGAATATGCTGTCAATACTATATAAATTTGGGCAGATGGCTAGTGAAACTAGTAGTAAAGAAAAGTCTGTAGTGAATATTTTGAAAGAAATACCAAGTTCCCTATTCTCAGTTCCATGTTTTCTCTTTCTCTACAGCCCTGCTTCTTTTCATTTGTACTGAAAAAAAAAAAATCTTTATCTTTCAAAGTGCCTACAAATATTCTTACACCTTCCAACTGTGTGCTTGAAATTGATAGGATAGGAATTATTGCCAATTTATAGATTAGGAAACAGCACTAAGTTTATATAGTGCCTTCCTATGAGTGAAAAGGCATTCTTCATACAGGTTTACATAAATAAGGAAGAGAAGATAAAAAGAGTCCATTTCCTTTGCTTGAGGTTCCCTGAATAATCATTGTGTCTTGTACATTTGTCAGTAGATAATTGGAAAATTTCTTCCTTTTTAGATAAGATAGAATATCAAAATATTTAAAATTTTCTAAATCAGTGATTGATTTTAGATGTAGGGTCTTATTGGGTATTTTTTCAAGCAAAATCAAATGAAGCTCTAGTAATTCCTTTGCTGTTTTTTCAGAATTACTTCAGATTGCTGGAATTAGTCCACATGGTAATACTTTAGGAGCGTCAATGCAGCAACAGGTAAATCAACAAATGCCTCAGGAAAAACGAGGAGGTGAAGTGTTAGATTCTTCCCATGATGACATAAAACTTGAAAAGAGTAATATTTTGCTGCTTGGACCAACTGGATCAGGTAAATACCTTGCAGAAAAAAAATGTACTAATTTTTAAAAATAGAATATAATTGATTCTGTAACCTGTGTCTTGTGGTTGGGAGATCTTGGTTCTTGAGAAGAAAATATAAGGCCAGTTTTATGGATACATTATCAGTATTTGTATATAGTCTTCAAGCTTAATTTGAGGCATTGGTGTTGCCCTTTAGTCCAATTTCTGACGCTTAACAGAGATTATAAAAATAACACCATTAGATGTGAATAATAGTAAAGATGTAACAGTAACTTTTTATTATATACTATTCAAACTTTGAATTTTTGTAGAGAAAGCACATGTCAATATATTTTTAGTAAACTTTTAGTTAATTTTTCTATTTGTAGGTAAAACTCTGCTGGCACAAACTCTAGCTAAATGCCTTGATGTCCCCTTTGCTATCTGCGACTGTACGACTTTGACTCAGGCTGGATATGTAGGTGAAGATATTGAATCTGTCATTGCCAAACTGCTCCAAGATGCCAATTATAATGTAGAAAAAGCACAGCAAGGTATGTTTTCAGCATAGCTTGTCTGTGTCCAGATTTAGTATATTGGGAAAACAGTCTAATATTAAGAGCTAATATAATTCTTGTTTTGAATTGAGTAAAATTCTATAATTATATGGAAGTAATGGTATGTTAAACATTTTCTTGCATAGTGACTAAGGGCCACAAAGTTTGCTTTGCCATATTGTCATTAGATAACTAGTAGGGTGAAAACAGGCCAAAATTACTATTCTATTAGATCCTTAATACTATTATTGTTTTTCTGTTCTGATTCCCCTCCAGACTCCTAATGCTGGGGTGGGGTGGGGGAGGGAGCAAGGACCAGGGCAGGAGAGTACAGTGTGAATCTAGAAACAGGTTAGCCTGTTGACCTGCAAAATGTCATAGATGCTCATTGCCCCTTCCCCCATCTATCTCTATCATTTGTCCTTGTTTACAAGAAGAGCTTGACAGCTTCTTGTCCAAACTCCTTTAAGACAAGAATATAGTTGGGTAAAAGAAAGCCACTGCATATACCTCCTGCTTCCACACTGTACCTCTATCTCAGCTCTTAGAATAAAGAACCTGAAAACATGAGTGGGGTATGTAACAATTGTCAGAGAGAATTGGTCACGATATTCTATTAAAATAAATTATAAAACATTTGCACAAAATAATGAATGGGAGAAATACAGTGTATTTTTATAACGTTAAGCCATTGAGAACATTAAGTGTCAAAGATCAAATAACCTTGCTCTCTGCCTACCTAGTCTTTTAAAGCTGAGGTTATCTTGTGTATATCTTTTTCATATTATAAATAGAATTCTCCTTAAATTATAGGAATTGTCTTTCTGGATGAAGTAGATAAGATTGGCAGTGTGCCAGGCATTCATCAGTTACGGGATGTAGGTGGAGAAGGCGTTCAGCAAGTAAGCAGTTGAATATTTTGTTCAAGCCCACTAAAAGGAAGGGAATGCATCAGCCTCCCAATATTGTACGTTTGGTTTCACATTCATTTGGATATGGTTTTATTTCCCCCACCCCCAAACTCCACATATCATTTTAAAGTAGTTTGAATCTTAAGAGGAAGCTAGTGTCAGTTTTAAATACCAAATTACCTTTTTTATGAAATAAAAAATATTTTAAAGAACAGAAAAAATGCAATTTAATTTTTGTTGGTTTTAGTCCTGAAAGACTGAATTAAACATTTCTAGAGGACCCTTAAAGGAAGTTCTTGTTTTAACTAGACAAATGAACTATGCACATGTATCTTTTCACTTAGTTAGAAGAGAGGATAAAATAGTATTTCATTCCTTGTAGAGTCATATTTTAAAGGTATAATTATATATTGGTCAACTTGACCTTTTACTGTTAACTAATTATGACATAAAATATAGGGTAAAGAAAATTTTTTTTTTGACTAAGACAGAGAAGTATGATCACATTTATAAAATGTGCTGAATAACATTTTTATAAGGCATCTCAAAATATAAATGTTCTCAAAGTTTAATACTAGGATTAGGATAGAATTTTAATTTACATGAATTATAACCATTTGCTCACTATTTTTAACTATTTATATATTTTTGTAACTAATTCTATTTTCAAATTTTAAATGTTCCCACAATGGTTGGTTACCACCTTATGGAGTCATAATTCTATCTTTATGTCAGAATTATGTCTTTACCATCAAAAACAACCCCTCAGATTGACTGTTCCCTGAATACATCAGGAATCCTGCAACTATTCCAAATAAACTTACGAATGTGATAGTGCATTAGATTTTCATGTTAGTTGTAGAAATGTGGTAGTTTTCTTTAGTTATGCTCATTGACCTTAACCACATATTATTTCCCCCATTGTTTCCCATTATCTAAAGTATAACATACTTATATGATGATGCTATAAATCATTCATTCTTTATTTAGGGCTTATTAAAACTACTAGAAGGCACAATAGTCAATGTTCCAGAAAAGAATTCCCGCAAGCTACGTGGAGAAACAGTACAAGTTGATACAACAAACATCCTGTTTGTTGCATCTGGTGCTTTCAATGGTTTAGACAGAATAATAAGCAGGAGGAAAAATGAAAAGGTAAGTTTTTCCGAAGGGTTACTGAGATAGGGAGCATTTGAAGTTACAGAGGATGGACACTCAGTTTCTGGTCTCATAACTGCTGGTTACCACTTGTGGATTTTTAAGAGTTAGATTTTTTTAGAACATACCAGAAATATATTTCTAGTTACATTTTAAATTTCAGAGTAGTAAGATTTCTAACTATCATCTATATATGGGCATTTTTAAAGTATAACTTGATGATTTCAATTTTATATTTCATCTAGGGAGTTCTTTTATTATTAGAGGTAGGCGCTACATCAGTAAAATTTCTGTTCATTCCTCTTGCCCAATTAACTGGGGCTAAATAAAGAGCTTGTCTCCATTTCTCCTGCCCATAAAGTTTGTCATAGATCACTGCTAACATTCACAAATGGAGGGAAGCAGTTTGGGGATTGGAGGAAGGGTGTGAATCCCACATAGTTTTATAAGCTTTGATTTTAGTTGGGACTTCTTTCTTCATATCCTCAAGGTACATGTGCAGTACCTATTTGTCGATTAATTACAATAGAATATAATTTCAACATAGAAGCCCAAGACATACCTGTATTCTACCTAAGGGAATATGTCATAGATCAACTCATTCTATATTGCCTGCTTTAATTTCCTTGGCCTTGCATATTCTCGTTTCAGGAGCAGTTTAGTAGTAGTAAAAATGTAATGCTACTAATGGGACGGTTGCCTATGGTAATTCCTTTACTTAGGCTAGATGAGAAAACTCTTATTCAAATACTAACAGAGTCATGTGATACTTTTATTCCTTAGTACCAGGCCTTATTCGGCATGAATTGGTCAGATTTTTATTTTTCATATTAATTTATGGGTTTTATTTTTGCTTTTGAAATTAAATTAGCCTAACAAATTGTAAGGAAGAACTTATTTCTCTGTGCATGTGTATATATATGTGTTTGAGTGTTGGGGGGAGGGAGAACTTTATATTTGAAATTTTATAACCGAAAGCAAGGACCATGTTCTGATATTTATAGTTAATAATTCCAAAAAGAATAGTTAAAATTAATGTCAGAAAAGAGATCAGAAACATGCAGAAAGAAGGTTTAGGTCATATGAGGTCTTCAGGAGAGACAAATTTAAAAAGGGTTTGTTCCATATGTCTTTATGAAAAGACATAAGAGTCTTTTGAAAAGCCTAAGAGTCTTTAGTGATTTTAAAGCCTAAGAGTCTTTAGTGATTTTATAGAGAATTAAACACATCATGCGGTTACTGCTTTTATCAACCTTCATTGAAAGTCAGAGGCACAATGTGAAATAATATACCTTTATTCCAACCATATCAAACTGCTTGCAGTCCTGTGTTTTATTCCTCTTGGCCCTGCTCCTGCCCTCAGCTACGATGATCTAGTTGGAAAATACATGTTCATCTTTTAAGACTCCATCTTAAATAATTAGGCAATTCCTCTGTGAAGGGTTTCTTGATCACCTCCTACCTTCACTCTCCTATCTATATGTGCCTCTTTTCCTCCTTTCCACTGCCCATGTTTCCTGTACAGTTGTTCTTCAGTGCACCTAGGATACTTTAATACCTTCATGTGTTCTCACTTTAAATAAGCTCTTTTAGCATAAGGGCTATCTTTAGGTTTGTATCCCCAGTGTTTTATAATAATACTTAATAAATGTTTATATAATATGTATATATTTATTACTATATATTCTTATATATAATATGTGCTATAATATATACTTAATAAATGTTTAAATTATTGAATAAAAGGTATATTGCTTTCTGATACACTGTCTATGTATACAGCTTAGAGAATCAGAGGAATTGATTTTTAACTTAGGCTGTTTTCTCACATCATGTACTTCTCTTATACTTTTGACAAAGACTATATGATATACCCAGATTAAACACTCTGATAATTGCCTAGAGTATGATTCTCTTATATTGACTGAAGCAAGATTCAAATACCTTGGATACCCAGCCTTTTGCAGCAAAGTTAGCATTATTGTTTTATGTCATCCTTATATGTTTTTACAAAATCTAATCTTAAATTATTTTAATTCATAAATTAATATATGGAGCCCCAAATCATGATTTGAATGGAATGCTTAGCATTGATTGAAGACACTTGTGGATAATTTTCTTATAAGGCTGCTTGTCCCATAGGCACTGCTCTTGTTTACAGTATTAGAAAATTGCAGAATGATTATTATCTCCATTTTCATAGTTCTTACACATTTTGGATATCACACTAATCTAGAGATCTCAGAAAAACCTTGCAACATCATTATGTGAATTTTAAGAGACTTCCCTTGATATAGTTCTTATTTATCACCTTTTACTAGAATTCATTCTTTGAGAGTTGATTGTTATATAGTGGTTATGTTCTCAATTCTAAAGGCAGATAGACCTGAGTTCTAATTCAGGCTTTACCACTCAACAGCAAGAATTCGGTCAAGGTACTTACTCTCTCTAGGTCCGTTTTCTTCAGTTATAAAATGTGAATGATAATAGATAACTTTTTTCTGATCCAAAGATCACATGAGATATGCACGCAAAGTATTTAGTACAATGCAACTTCATTCTGCTATTTATAACATCCATTTTTCTTCGACAGTATCTTGGATTTGGAACACCATCTAATCTGGGGAAAGGTAGAAGGGCTGCAGCTGCTGCAGACCTTGCTAATCGAAGTGGCGAATCAAATACTCACCAAGACATTGAAGAAAAAGATCGATTATTGCGTCTTGTAGAAGCCAGAGATCTCATTGAATTTGGCATGATTCCTGAGTTTGTGGGACGGTTGCCTGTGGTAGTTCCTTTGCATAGCCTAGATGAGAAAACACTTGTGCAAATCCTAACTGAGCCACGTAATGCTGTTATTCCCCAGTACCAGGCCTTATTCAGCATGGATAAGGTTAGATTTTTATTTTTTATGCTTAGTTAATATATGGGTTTTTGCTATTGAAACTACATAAATTAGCAAAAATTAAAAAGCAATCCAGTTCATCTGGAATACTAGCCTAAACCTCACTAAAAATCGATCTAGGAAAATCAGGGAAGGTACATTTTGTTATTTTAGACATTTAAGAGTTGGCCTTATTTTTTTCTTAATTAAAATTGCCATCGTAGCTTAAAGTCCAAGGATATATATAGAGAGAAATTATTCCAGCAGCCTACTCTCAACCCCTCAGGCCAGATATACAGGATTGTCCTTTCAGCCTTGAAATTCTCAATGTTTTTGTTGCGACATACTATGTATACTTATTTCTATAAAGTTTAATTAGTTCCCACATCTATGACTCTGCAGCTAGACACTGGGAGGTCACTCAAGCCCACACATCCAATCACATTGAAAATATTTTGGGTTTTATGAACTTAGTGTCTCTAAATATCAACGTCCCTTTCTCCAAATATCAGTCTCCTCTCCATTGCCACTACCTTAAGTCATTTATCATTCTTCACCGTGACACATGCATTTGGTTCCTGATTAGTTTCTTTCAAATCTGTCTCTGACCATCACCACCAAAATATTATTATCTTCCACTTCCAGAGTGGATCATTTTTAAATTATTGAGCACAGTGCCCAGCAAACAGATACTGAGTTCTTAACTATTTATTGAATGAATAAACAGAAAGCTAATTATTTTACTCCCCTCCTTAAAATCCTTCAGGGGTCCCCTGACCTTATTTAGATGCCCCCACTTTCATGTTCCCTTAATACTATGTGCATACACTATGCTCTAAGTGGTAGTTTGCTAATTTGTCAACCCCCAATAGACTTAAGTTCCTTGAGAACAAAGAGGGTATCTAATTCATCATTCAGTCTTTAGTATATAAACACATGGGTTAAATAAATATTGTATAAAGTCCTAGAAAGTCCATGTTAATCTAGAATAAACCTCTTCAAGGACTAGGACAAACTTGAAATTCATAATACTGATACCTTCTTATACATTAATTGATAGAAACAAATGGTGATGATTGAAGGTGGAGTTAAAAAAAAAACATGAGAGGAATAACTCAATTAAATTTAACATTTTTTTAGAGGCAGAAATTAACCAAAAGTTGTTTAATACCAAGATCTTGTGAATTCTAATGTTCCAAAGTTGTTTGTTTTAATAATAAATTTTCTGTATTTTGAAATGTGTAGTAATTTAGAGAGACTTGTCTATAGAGTTTTACTTTTGTTATATAGGATGAGAGAGTAACACTTTTTAAAATGCACATTTTCTAGTAAGAAGTCGATAGTCTAAAAGTGCTTTAGTCTGAAAGGGAACAGGGTCAGTCAAGACAAAGATTCTGGTCCTGTGTTTCTAAGTATTAGTGAATCAGTGTACTTAACCCTTTGGAACTTTTTTATCTGTAAAGTCAGGGCATTGGTCCCTTTTGTTCTAAAAAGACCAGTACTGGTAGTAGATACTAATAGTTGATAGATAAATGCTGTATGATTATATTCAGAAAATATCAAGTATTATTTAAGTTCTCATTTTTTAAAATGTATTTATAGTGTGAACTGAATGTTACTGAGGATGCTTTGAAAGCAATAGCCAGATTGGCACTGGAACGAAAAACAGGTGCACGAGGACTTCGATCCATAATGGTAAGTTGATGTTGTTATACAAAACTAGATTATTTCTTGATCTGAGTTTTGAGACTATTAAGCCTCTGTGTTTTTCCTTTGAAAGTATATCCAGAGAATTGGCCCAGTGGTGTTTTTGAGATTTTTTTTTTTTTTTTTTTGGTCACAGTAGATTTTATCTTTCTTCTTCCTAAAAAGAAACTTTAAGGTGTTTGTAACAAAAAACACAGAGAATACAATTAATGAAACAGAAAATCAGATCAAAGGAGAGAGAATTTCAGAAAATTCTATACAGGCTTTTTGACTAAGCCCCAGAGTGCCTTCTCAGACCCATTGAAATCCTCATTCATTGTTGTTTGAAATTAAGTTGCAGATACAAAACATTGTACCTCTGAATTCTTCAGTATGGCATGAACTCATTGTCTTTTTATTTTGTAACAAATGTTAGAGACCCAGCCTATTTTCAGCTACCTACTCTCTTCTTCAGAGTTCTCTCCCCTAACTGCAAGGTCTGGTTGTACAGTGGGTTACTCTTTCCCTATATGCTGCCAAAGCAAGTGCATGTTCCTATTCTCTTAAAAGGATTTCACTGCTAAATATTACTTCTCTCATCTCAATAGGACTTTCTGATTGGAACTACACATTTATCACAGACAGTCTGAGATTATACTCTTTAATGAGGACCTAAACTTCAAGTGTTGCTTATTAAGGACAGATTAAATAAAGATGCAAACTAAAATAGTAGAAGATATAGTTGACTTTGTTTAGGAAATTTAATGTATTCAACCAGTATTTTCCTTAAGATGGAATATAATCCAGCCCTTAATTGTAGGCTAAACTCGTCTTCTTTAATGAACAGCTTTAAATATGCAGCACTTGAGACAAATGCTTTTGAAGTCATAGTCCAAAATTGAAGAGTTTGGTAGAGATTATTTAGGATTAAATCATTTTCAAAGTAAGGGATTACCAGTTAATCTCCTTGGTCATAGAATATGCCAGGAATGCTTATGAGAAATATCAAATTCCAAAAGTATAGTCTTTTTGTATGTTAATGGTGACCTAAGTAGATAGAACTACAGACAAATAGCTTTCCCTTATAGAATGACTTCTCTCTGAATTTAGTTAGAAGCTGTTTTAATATGAAGAATATGAAAGCTTTTACATTGACGTTCAACATTCAGTTCCTGGTGCATAATAGGGACTCGGTAATATGTGTTGAGTTAATGATTTCTATATGTGGCCTATAGAATATAAGTATTTTGTATGTAACCTCAGTTTTCCATGTCATTCATTTATTTTTATCTCTTTAGGAAAAGTTGTTATTAGAACCAATGTTTGAAGTCCCTAATTCTGATATTGTATGTGTGGAGGTTGACAAAGAAGTAGTAGAAGGAAAAAAGGAACCAGGATACATCCGGTAAAGTGTATTGTCAAGACTAGAACAGATCTAAAACTTAAGATCAGCTTTTTATTGCTGTGGTGTATTGGTCTTTCATAAAAATTGCATAAAAATCTCTATGTTCATAAGGGAAGCAATAATCTCAAATTTTCTGTAAAAATTATTCTAATTTTGGTTTATAAAATAATATTTGTGAATCTTTTTGAAGCTCGATCTTCAAAATTAACATCCATTTTTTTCCCTCTGAGGAAGAGATATCAAAAGAAATCAGAGTAATCCAGATGAAGAGATTTAAATGAATTTTGCTACTAATTCTGTAATTTGTGAATGACTTGTTTCATGTCTTTCACAAAACCAAAAGTTTGTGGACATAATTTTTCTCTCATTTGTATCAAATCAGTTGACAAAGTTGACACATCTTTCACTACTTTATTTATTTATTCCAGGGGTCAGTAAACTTTCTCATAAAAGGTGAGATAAATATTTTAAGGCAGCTACTCACACTGCCCTCGTAGCACAATAGCTGCCATAGACAGTCCATAAATGAATGAACATGTCTGTGTTCCTGTAAAGCTTTATTTACAGAAATCGAAGATGGGCTTTATTTGGCCTCTAGTCTGTAGTTTACTGACTTGATCTATTCAATCATTATTTATTATACAATGCTTGCCATTAATGTTACCTACACAAAAATTTTTAACTGTCACAAGATATGGTATGTTTTATGTTTGCTTCTAAGATAACTTCAAAGGCAGTTGACTGGCTTTGAACAACCTTAGTTATTCAAAGAGACAATCTTTTATTTTTATTATTTAATGACATTAATATATAAAGGAATTGTGTTCTGATTATAATTTTGATTAATTTTAGTGAAGTCAGATTTGGTCAAAAACTGTCATCTTTACCGTAGACATATGCCAAATGTCAGGCATTTGAGTTGAAATAATGGATTCTAATTTTTTGCTGGAGAAATGGATTTTTTAAGCCTTCATAATTAAAGCCTTATTGCCAGTTTATTTCAACAATATATTTATTTGGAAAAATTACTTGTAACTCTTCGTCATAGGGTTTAAACTTTTTTCCTCTTTCGCAACCTTAATATTAAAAATGCTCAATATTTTTTTTATGTGGCTTTTCTAGTGAGATAGATTATTGAATCCAGAAATCATGCTTATCCATAATTTTTAGTTTTTAAAAAACTGATGGCTTTTCATTATAGGGCTCCAGCAAAAGAATCCTCTGAAGAGGAGTATGACTCTGGAGTTGAAGAAGAAGGATGGCCTCGCCAAGCAGATGCTGCAAACAGCTAGACTGTCAGACTTCTGTATATAAAGCTTTTTCCTTCTTGTGTTTAGGATCGTAACTGTCTCTACAGTCTGACATTAAAAGCATTGGATCTATCTTGGTTATCATACATGGTCAGGTGCCTTTAGGGTAAAAATCAGATCATGTATATTAGGTAACATCACATTGATTTATACAGCAAACATGTGGACTTTAATGACACAATGTTCAGAGATAAAATGTATATTATTTTGGTTCAGTTTTTAAAAAATATGCTTAAATTCTTAGGTGTTCTTTTAAATAATGCAGGTGTTGCAATAACTGTGGATTTTACAATAATGTTACTCTACAAATGGGAAAATAAATTCTTTAAAATTGAAGATTGGGATACCATTATTTAGTTTAACCCTTTCTACCCATATTTGTTTCCTGAAAATATTAGAATTTCATTAATCTTAAAAATTTGCACAGGTAGTTTACAAGTAGTTAAAAATTTCATCGAAAAAGTACCCTGGAGATTCATATTTTGATGGTTTGTTTAGCTGTATTCTTAGTTTTACCTAATGTATGACACTAACTTCCCATTTGGTACTATAAAAAAAAGCCATTCTCTTGCTGACTTGTCTGATTTATTTGCCATCTGTAATGCATTTTTAGTACCATGAATGAGCAGATGGAATTGAAGCCTGCCTTAAATCTTCAGGAAAAGATTACATCTAATTCTAAAAGTAACATTCACTATCAATCATAACTGCCATGTGCTAAACTAAATAAAATATCCTAACATTTTGCACTTACCTAAAGTACTCAGCTAGTTTTTTTTCTTTTCATGCTGGATATTTGTCTAATTCTTTGGCTTCATAGAACATTAAAGAAAACCTTTGCTATCAGCAGAAGTTAATATGTTCACACTAAAAAATAAGTTATTAATCTTCATTTGTAACAAAACTAAACAGTGGGAGGAGTTTAGGTGGCTTAAAAATTAAAATTATTTGTTCCATAAATATTAAAATATTTGGGTACCTTTTAAGATTTTTCTTCTAAAATGTTAACACAATTATCTGTACTATTCATTCAGCTCAAACTTCCTTGAAATTGTTTAAATCAGAGTACATCGAAATATATGGGGGTTTTTTGGTTTATAGACTCATTTTCCTTTTACCCACTTTTTCTTAGGAAGAGAACTTTAATAGCAGATTCTGAGTCCCATTGATGAAGAGTTGGGCTTTTTATGATGTAATAAGAGACATGAGATATCTATTTATGGCTGGAGTAGGATCAGAAATTCACTTTTGCAGAGTGTTTAAGCCTGGTTGCTATAGTATGGAACAGAAACAGGTATCTTTAGTCTCTCTAGCAATGGTTAAACTTTTTTCCAGGAAGTCTTTCATATAACTGTTCATTATCTTTCTCTTGTGGTGTCATTTTCCTCTTTGTAGAGTGAAAATTGGAGTAGCTACTAAATATATTAAGGGTAATCATCCAGAAATGGACTAGGAGATGTTTTAGTCATAACAACTTACATTTGGTTTTGGAAGTTGTTAACACAGCATAATCGATGTTTTTAAATTAAACACAACTTAGTATAACTACGATTTGTATCTTGAAACTTACATTTTGGCATTTGAATAAAACAAAAGGACTAAATGAAAGCTAGTGTTGTGGTGTGTCCATAATGCAGTGACATTTTTAAAGGGACACAAATATCATGAGCTGCTTTATTCTAGTGATTGGTTAATCCTTGGCACTTTCATATCCCTCTCATTCTCTTAGTTGTAGATTCCACAGACAAAAAGTCTGTTATTAAAGTTTATATTAAATATATTTTTTTAACTCTTAAATATCCTGCACAGTCCCCACACTAGGGACAAAGACCCAGCTTTTCAAGAAGCTTACTAGTCTAATAGAAAAAGCAAACAAACATCAGTGCATCATAAATGGAAGTGAGGTAGGTACCAGGTGTGGTGGCACAAAGGTGGTGGCTCAGATGGATCTGGAAGAACAAGAATTTTCCAGAAAGCAATAATGAAAATTAAATTTCAGAAATGTGAAACAACTAGAGAGCTTTAAGAATTTGAGAAATAGGCAACAGATTTGACTTAACATTACTCCCCTGAGATGATCATTTAATACATTGTCCTCTCCAACTGAAGACTTTGCCTCATATTTCATTGAGAAACCATCAAAAGATAGAAGTCATCTTCCTATCATCAAATCTATAAGCCCACCTGCTTTGGCACTCAACTTTTCAGGTTACAACTGAAGAATCCCTCTTCAAAACAATCACTGTACATCATTATGAAGAGATCCCATCATCCCCTCATTCCTCAAGGCATTTAGTTCTTTTTGTTAGTATCTCTACGTTATTATCTTACGTTATTCATCTGCCTTCTGAATCATTCCCAGCAGTGTCTAGACACAGCCTAGTTTATTTTTCACTTGTCTTTCTGACTACATAAGTTCCAGGGTAAAGAGCATGTCCGTTTTGTTAACTATAACAGCACCTACCATAGTGCTTCATATAGTTGGTGCTCCATACATTTTAAAACAAAAGAATATCGTATTCCAGGTTAAGTTGCAATTTTATGCAGAAAGTAGAGTGGTGCATTATCAAAAGAGTTTTAAGCAGAAAAGTTGTACATCTTAAGATGTATTTTAGATTGTCAGGAAGGGGAGGCTCTGAGGAAAATGAGAAACATGACTAGGGACCTACTCACGGACATTTCTCCAGCATTTGCTCCTCTATCTCCTACCTTATCACTCTCCTGTTTTTCAGATCAGTTCTCATCAGCACACAAAACAATTCCCTGAACCCAAATTCCCTCCACAGTAAACTAGAGTGAGAAGCTATTGGAAGGTTTCGCACAGAGAAATGACATAATCTGACAAGTTTTCAAAGACCGTTCTGGTTGCAGTCTGAGTGAACAGACTATAGAGGAGCAAGGATTGAATCGGGGATACTTGGGGCTATTGTAATAAGCCTGCTAAGAGATGATGGATTGGTCTAACGTGATAGCAGTAGGAGTGGAAGAGTGGATGGATAGGTATTTTTCTAAATTCTGTGAAAAGTGGTATCCCATGTTCTTCAGTGGGGTAACTCAGTATTATAATGTCAATTACCCCTAATTAATTTACATACCTAATGTTCCTATAAAACACCAGTAAATTTTAAAATCAAAACTACGTAAGTAGATTCTAAAAGATCATATGGAAAAAAACAAGAATGGTAAATAAGCAAAATGGTAATGTACACATACAGTGCCTACTCTCACTCTGTAAATTTATTGCAACAACTGAGATAGTTTCTATTACCAACCCTTCTTAAAGACGAAGAAACTGAAGTCCAGTGGTTAGCTTTTCCAAGGTCATACAACTAAGTAACAGCCAGGATTTACCCCCAGGCATACTGTACTGATTCCAGAGCCTCTTCATTTAACCAACATACAGAAAGAATGAAGAGGTGCTGCTGCTTCATTCAGTGTATGAATGAACAGGCAGATCAATGGAAATAAAGGTGAAGTCCAGAAATAGGTCCCAAATGTATATAGGAATTTAGTATCGGAAATGGTGATATTTTAAATTAGGAAAAGACTATTCGATAAATGATAATGGCAGTATTCACCCAGAAAATATAAAGATATCTATACCATACCTAACAATTTTAAGATAAAAACAAGCCTTTAAATATTATGTAGAGTATTATATAATATATAGGATACAAGGAAATTATATGTAGAGAGAGTATAAAAGATTTTCTGAGAAATAGGAGCGGCCCCTTGGGAAGTGGGGTCAGGCTCTTATTGGTTCTTTTCATGACACAGAACTGGACTCTTACCCAAGGAGTCAACCATTACTTTGGTTTAAAAAGTAAAGAGCTAATCATGTGATGCTGGGGCAACTGGACATCCAAAGTAGGGTGGAAGTGGGGAGATGGGAGGAGAACCTTTACCTAGGTCTCACGCCTTATACAAAAAATAACTCGAAATGGATCACAGACTTACATGTAAACCTATAAAAGTTTTAGGAAAAGCATAGGAGAAGAATTTCAGGATCTAGGGCTCAGTAAAGAGCTCTTAGACTTGACTCTAAAAGCATGATCCAAAAAAGGAAAAACTGGTTAGTTGGACTTATCAAAATTAAGAACTTTTGAAAAAAGTTCTGGGGGGGGGGAACCCCTGTTAAGACGATGAAAAGACATAAGCTGGGATAAAATATTTGCAAATCACATATTAGATTTAAAAAATAGTATGTAGAATATATAAAGAACTCAAATTCTGAAGATTAAAAAAATCCAATTAGAAAATGGGCAAAAGACTTGATTAGACATTTCAGTGAAGAGGATAAACAGATGGCAAATAAGCACATGAAAAGATGTTCAACATAATTAGTCATTAAAGAGGTGCGAATTAAAACCACAATGAGATATCACCACATACCTATCAGGATGTCTAAAAAAATAACATCTCAAAATGCCAGAATGCAGAGAAACTGATCTTTCATATATTGCTGGTGGTAATATAAAATGGTGCATCTGCTCTGGAAAACAATTTGGCAATTTCTTTAAAAGAAAAGGTTAGTGGTTGCCAGAAGTTAAGGGACGTGAGTGTGGCTATAAAAAGGCAAATGAGGGATCCTGGAAGTGATGGAAATCAATGTTCTGCATCCTTTCCTCTCCGCCTAAAATCCTCCAGTAGTTTCCCATTGTTCTTAAAATGAGATTCTGTACTGTCCAGTCTCTGTCCACCTCCCAGAATCACCAACTTCCCTTAAGGCTTTCTATGCTCCAACCACACCCGCATTCTTTCAGTTCTCCTACTAAACCTACTTCTACTAGGGGGCTTTCGCAAATGCTGTTCCCGTCTGAACTGTGCTTCCCTTTCTTCTTCTGTTTAACTCTCTCTCACTTCAGACCTCAGATGAACCCTCAAATCCTTAGGATAACCTTACTCAGCCTCTTTGTCAAATTCTCCTACAAGCTCTTCTTGCCTGTTTTCTTCTTTGGTAGCACTGTAATTAAATTCGCCGCTGCACTTTACATGTGTTTGCATGATTACTAAAGGTGTTTTTCTTTACAAGATAGGTAGTTACCAGATGAGAGGAACTGTATGTTAGCTCACTGTCTGTAAAGCAGCTAGCTCCGCACTTAGACTGCTCAGTTTAAAAACTATTTATGAAGGAGAGAATGAATTCTCTCCCTGATGCACCGAGCTCTCTGGGCTCCGCACGTCACACTGGCGTCGCTCTTGGTACTACGTCACTTCCTCCCGGAATCCGGTCTCGGGAAACCACTCAGATTCCTGTCACTTCTCAGAAACCCTCGGTGGTGGCCATGGCTCTGCCGCCCTTCTTCGCCCCGGGTCGCCCGGGCCCGCCGCCCCCGCAGTCGCTGCCCCCGGCTCCGTTCGGCTGTCCGCCACCGCCGCTGCCCTCCCCGGCTTTCCCGCCACCTCTTCCCCAGCGGCCCGGCCCCTTCGCAGCGGCCTCCGCCCCCTTCCTCCAGCCCCCGCTGGCTCTGCAGCCCCGGGCCCCCGGGGAAGCCTCTCGCAGCGGCGGTGGTGGTGGCGGCGGCAGCGGCGGCGCATTCTACCCGGTGCCGCCACCGCCGCTACCTCCGCCGCCGCCCCAGTGCCGGCCTTTCCCGGGGATCGACGCTGGCGAGCGCCCGCGGCCGCCGCCGCCAGGCCCGGGGCCGCCCTGGAGCCCGCGCTGGCCAGAGGCGCCGCCGCCGTCCGACGTGCTTGGGGACGCGGCCCTGCAGCGCCTGCGCGACCGGCAGTGGCTAGAGGCGGTGTTCGGAGCCCCGCGGCGGACGGGCTGCCTGGTGCCCCCGCGCCCGCCAGCTGGGCCCAGCCTGGGCGAAGTGCGCGCGCGGTTGCGCGGGGCACTGCGCCTGGTGCGGCGGCTGCGCGACCTGGGCCAAGCCCTGCGCGAGGCCGAGGCCGACGGCGCGGCCTGGGCACTGCTGCATGCTCAGGCCGCGCCGCTGCGCGCGGAACTAGCCGAGCGACTACAGCTGCTGACGCAGGCGGCCTATGTGGGCGAGGCGCGGCGGAGGCTGGAAAGGGTCCGGCGCCGCCGGCTGCGGCTTCGCGAGAGGGCTCGGGAACGCGAGGCCGAGCGGGAGGCGGAGGCCACGCGAGCAGCGGAGCGCGAGCAGGAGATTGATCGCTGGAGAGTCAAGTGCGTGCAGGAGGTGGAGGAGAAGAAGCGGGTAAGAGCAGCGGATGCGCATGGGAGTAGGGGTCCCTAGTGGTGTTTGAAGTGTGAAGGGGCGTGAAGCCTTGCGCTGCCGTTTCCCAGGGCTAAGCCTCTTTTCCTTATCTGTAAAATAAAAAGATAGTTTGCCCTTCCAACCTCGTATGTCCATATTGAGTGCGTGTTAATGATGTATAGTACACAACATAAATGCTCTAGGGGCACTGCAAAGCCCTGTAAACACGAAGTGTGGCGTTGCAGGGATGACAGGTCCCCTGTCTCCTGCTCCAACGTTCAGACATTTTGACACTAACATTCAGAACTAACAAGCATCTGGGTCCTTGTATCTTGTACTGCTCTAAGTGATTTTAAGAATACAAAATATAGAGAACTTGAGGCCTTGCCTTAGAGAACATAGACCCTCATGAGCGGATGGGGCCATGGTGATGATGTTTCTGGGACCCCTTTGTTCATAAGTTTTAAACCGCATATCCCCCAGGTTCAACGACGTGTTTTTGAACACTCGTTATATACTAGGCACTATCCTAAGGTCTTTATATACACCAGATCGAGGATCCTTTTAACAACCCTGAGAGGTAGGCAATAATATCCCAATTATACAGATTAGGAAGTTAAGGCATGGGGAGGGAGGTTAACCTGCCAACAGTTACACAACTGTTTTTGTGGCAGTTTCATTCCTGATTTGACCCCACACTATCTGATTCCAAAGCCTGTTGATCTTAAACTTTTAAGTAGTGGCCAGGGTGAAACTGAAAACTGGTCAAATTGTTGTTTAAAACATTATCATTACTTTGAGTGCCTCTAGGCACTTGCCCTCCCTCCACTTTCCACTACCAGCTAGTGTTTCCTTCCTCTTCCTTCTCCTTGTGTCTGCTTCTACCCTAGAGTCTAATGTAATTATCCTCTGAAGTGTATTGATGGCAAGCTTTGGCTTCAAGCCCCCAGAAATACCAGTGCTTTAATGGAAAATACTTGAAGACAAGGTCTTAATCTAAGGGAGTCTGAGTCAGTTCAGACATTTAATGAGGGTCCATTATGTACCAGGACCAGTGCTCAGTGCTAGAGTTGGAGATGAGTAGGACATAATGCTTGTCCTTGAGGGGCTTAGAGCCCCATGGGGGATCATGTCAGTACAGCATGGTTTGTGTTAGGATTTCAACTGTAGGTGCTATAGGAGGCCAGAAAAGGAATATCTAATCCACCGAGGAGAGTGTCAGGAAAGGCTTGGATGATATAGTGACATCTGAACTGAGTCACGAAGGAAATGTCAAAGCCAAGTGAAAGCAATAGGTGCAGTTCCAGGCAGAGGGAATAATAAATGCAGAAGAGTGAACCAGCATGGTGTGGTTGAAATGGTGGAATTACAGTCACTGATTTGACAGCTTTAGAAAGAGCGCTTTGGGCAAAAGCATCCTCACCCACAGTGAGAATGTTGGAAACAGAGTCCCTTGAGTAGCAGCTTGAGGAACTAGTTATTTAGTCTACATGTGAACCAACTTAAGAGTAGGATAGGGTCTTCAGATGTTTGAAAGGCTGTCATGTCAATGAGATCCTTGGCAGTGGAGTTTTAGATTCTCAGAGTTGTAGAGTTCTGGGCCTTTCCAACCCCATTCCTTATCTTCCCTGCTATCCTCAATCTTTGGGTCCAGGTGTCTGCATTTTTAATGAGAGCCCCAACTTAACAAGGTAAGTTGGATGCACATGTTCTTTGGACCACACTTTGAGAAACTCTGATGAAGAAACAGACCAGCATCCACTGGAAGCTGCAGAGAGGATATTCCTTTGGCTGGACTAGTGTAGAGGAAAGTTGTGCACAGCCCAGGAAATTGGCATGTAGATCCAGTAGAGTCTCTCTTAACCCTGGGACTGATCCTCTGAAATCTCACTGCTGGGCAGCTGATCTCTGCTGTAAGTTTGTTCCTTATACTAGGTCTCATGGGTCTTTTTCTCTTCCAGGAACAGGAACTTAAAGCTGCCGCTGATGGTGTCTTATCTGAAGTGAGGAAGAAACAAGCAGACACCAAAAGAATGGTGGACATTCTTCGGGCCTTGGAGAAATTGAGGAAACTCAGGAAAGAGGCTGCAGCAAGGAAAGGTAACTGTGACTTTGCATTTCTACTTGCATTTCTTCTTCTTCTCTTCCTTCCCTTTCTTTACCATAGCATCTCCCTTTGCCTCAGATTTTTGAAGAAAAATGCTTGATACTTTATTATTTTCACTCAGTAGATTAACTGAGCTTGTCAGCAATACCTGAGGCAGAAAGCCTCAGAATGTGTTTAGCCCTTGGTAGCCAAGGTTGAAAAGAGAGGCAGGTGTGGGAACTCATGCACTGTCTACCCCTTGACTCATCATTCCCTCCTGAGGCATTCCTGACCACATTTTTCTGAGTGAGGTTGACCTGACTGGTCAACTTTACCTATGCGCCAAGGTGAAAGCTATCCTATCCTTACTGATGCTTCAGAAGGTGTTGAAAACTTGGCATGCTCCTTCAGATACATTTCAAACCTGAAATGTTGATATTTGAAGAGGTATGAATGTTCGGACACTGCGGGGAGTGTGCCCTGCAGACTGCCCTCTACCTCGCCCACCCATACCTGCATGTCATTTTTGTTCTCAGAAAACCTCAGTGGTCTCCTTTTGTCTTTAGAGGGAACATTTGTTTTCCAGAAGTTCCCCAGTTATGTTTTCCAGTTGCCTGTCCGGATCTTTTCTCTTGCCAGTCTGTTCATCTGGAGGGCCGTCAGCCCCATCTTTGCCATTTTAAGCTCTCACATCCTTCAGAACCAAGTTTAGATGCAGCATCCTCCATCCTTTCCTGGGCTGAGGTGACCTCCTGTTCCTTCTCACTTGCACCTGGTTTGGACTGTATGCTGCCTTATTTAGTAGGCCATTGACATTCACCAAGAATATTTGAAATTATGCAGATTAGAAATACAATGGCAGATGATTTCCCCTGTGTAGTTTAAAATATGAATGAAAACTGATTCAGGCCCTTAATAAAGATTAAAGAGGAAATAGGAGATTTAAAAAAAAAAAAAAAAAGCAAACAGTGAGTTCAACTTACTAAAAGTTTGCCTGTGAAGAAAAGGAGAGTGCAAGATGAGTATCTGGCAGTGTGTGTTTGGGATGAGATGGGGGGAGGGGTCATATCTTAGGGTCATGGGAAAAACGTGAGCATGCTTAAATGCTGAGCCAAGGACTGAAGAAGAAAGGTCAAAAAGAAACAGAGGGATAGTTAATGTCTCAAGGTCTTGCAGGAGGTAGCAAGATTCCAATCCCAGGTGGAGGGATTAATCTAAGTAGAGAAGGACTCTGCTTCTACTGGAATGAAAATGAAAGAGACAAGAGGATGGGTAGTAACGCAGATGATTGAAATCGGGGGGCGGTGGGGGTGCAGAAAGTTAAGGGATTTCCCACCTGGTGGTCTCTCCTCTTTGGGAAGTAGATGGTTTACTCTAAGAGTCAGTGGAAAAGTAGGGCTTTCAGAGAGTAGTGAAGTAACTGCTGTGAGGAATGAGTGAGAGCCAAGCAGCGACCCATGGGAGTGTGGTTGAAGGGAAGTACTACGAGCCCAGCTGATGTAACAATATACTGGCACCAGGTCACATAATCAAAATGGCTTCTTCCAGGAGTACTCTGCAGCTGTCAGGGGAGAACGGAGTGCAGGGATATTAGGGTTTTGCTTTATGGGTGACCACAAGTTTTGCTGAGAACAAGTGGAAAAAAAGTAGAATCTGATACATTGGATTAGAGGTTCTAATGAAGCTGACCATCTCTAGGGAGAAGGAGGTAAGAATATTAGCAAGGTAGAAATTTGTAATCACAAAGAGAATAATCAGGTTTAAGACTTTAGAAGTGCAAAGTTTTTTCTAATCATGCAAAGGTTCAAAGACTGAATGAGGCCCCAAGGCGTGGGTGGCCAAAAGAGAGTAAAGGCAATTGCTATCTAGGAGCTGCAGGAACTAGAGGAGTTAAGTGGTAGAGGAGTGTCAGTACCTAGGGTCAAGAGGAAGATTGGGCAGGGAGTGCCATTTCCAAGGAAATGTGTCCAGGTGACCAGGAGTAATGGACAAAAGGTCGAGGGAGATGTGGGTGGGTGGCGCAGACCCAGCAGCCTAAGATTGGGGCAGACTACAGCTCCTTAAGGGGTCTGGAGGCACTTATGGACTGATGAAGTATCTATATATTTTTTTGTACTGGCGAATTTTAATAGCTGTAACAGAGACCGGATAGCTGACAAGCCTAAGATATTTACTATCTAGCCCTTTACAGAAAAAGTTTGCCAATCCCTCGTCTAAGTAAAGAAATTAAACAAAACTATGAAATTATTATAGAGCAACATAGTGTCAGCTTAAATTTGCCTTTGCATAAGAATTTTATGTGTATCTGTATTTGGAAAATAATGGCCCAGCAACTTAGTAGAAGATGAATTTGAGTTATAGAGTTTTCATTTCCAGTTGGGAATAAGTGAATAGAAACCTGTTCAAGCAAAGCAGTCATGAGAAAATTATCTGGAGAAATCTTAGCCTTGGAGGTGAAGATAGGAGAGCAAATTCCATGACCACTTAGCTGCAGTGGTAGAGGGAGAAAAGAAGCAGATCTCCAAGTTAAATAGCTTCACAACAGACCGAATTGTCATACTTAAGGAACCATTATTTTGTGCCATTATCAGCCAAAATTGAAAATTTAGTGCTATAAGCTAGATATTTACTTCACTAGTGGCAACATAAATTGCTAAAACCCTGGTGAAAACCATTCATTCATTAAATAAAGAAATACCTATTAATTTTTTTGTGTGTGTCAAGTGTTAGATACTGAGTAAATGTATAGCTTTTTAATGAAACAGTTTAGTACCACATTTAAGTAATCTTGAAAGTATCCATAAAATTTCCACTTTTGAGAATCTATGTTATAGAAGTAATCCATAGGAAAGAAAAAAGTAACATGCCCAAGAGTATTCAATGTAGTATTTATTATACAGTAACAGGACATTCGAAACAGTCTACATGTCTAGGAATAGGGAGCTTATTAAGTAAATTATGTTACATTGATTTGATGAAACAGGATAGGGCCACTAAATATAAAGACAAAAAATTGACATGGAGATTTGGAAATTACACACATATTATGTTGAACTTGCTAACGTGAAGTTGCTAACATATAAACAAAAATGACTAGATGGTCAACATGGGAAAATAAAAATTATTGATTATGATAATGAGACTAAGATTTTCTTCTTCCATATATTTGGTATTGTCCCTGGTGCCAAAAAGGTTGGAGACCACTGGGTTAGAATCTACTTTGAGTCTGTTCCTTATAACAAGGATTTGGGGATGAGAACAAGTTGTAAATAAAATACCATTTGGATCTTTTTACCCAGGGGTCTGTCCTCCAGCCTCAGCAGATGAGACTTTTGAGCATCATCTTCAGCGACTGAGAAAACTCATTAAAAAACGCTCTGAACTATATGAAGCTGAAGAGAGAGCCCTCAGAGTAATGTTGGAAGGAGAACAAGAGGAAGAGAGGAAAAGAGAACTAGAAAAGAAACAGAGGAAAGAAAAAGAGAAAATATTACTTCAGAAGCGTGAAATTGAGTCCAAGTTATTTGGGGATCCAGGTAAGTTTCTCTGTAACCAGTACAAAAAGGAAAAATACTAGATTGACAGCTCTTTTCCTCATGGATGATCTCAACACAAGCTAAGTGGTGGTAGGCAGCAAATGACACCTTCAGGGTTTGAAATTCTACACTATATGCTAGAAATCATGGATAAAGATGAAACACATTTAATCATATTGTTATAATCATAGGCTCAGTCACCTTTCCTTGACAGACACACTTTAGATAGGAAGTATGGTGAAATCATATTGTGCCTTTTCTTTTTCAGATGAATTTCCACTTGCTCACCTCTTGCAGCCTTTCCGACAGTATTACCTCCAAGCTGAGCACTCCCTACCAGCGCTCATCCAGATAAGGTCAGAAGGGCACTCTCCCTGTTGCCTGTATCTTCTTTTTTTTTCTAAGTTTGTTATGGGTTTATATAAAGTTTCCACGTTTCAAGGATGCCACATACTTCTCGTTCAGGCCTCATTAATCCTTGAGAAGTAGATACTCTATTTAACAGGGGAAGAAACTGAAACTCAGGTCATGACTTACCCTTTTGTATTATACCATGCTATAGCTGTTGAGTTACAGCATTGGCTTCCATTTCTTAGTTCTGTTCTTCTGCTAAACAGACCCTCTTTGTATACTTGCCCATGGAGACTTTAAGATTCTTGCTGACTTTTGCAAGATCTTATATGTCAAAGATAAGAAAGCTAGGAACAAAGAGTTTCATCTTCATCTGCAGTTACTAATGAGCTGGGTAAACTTTGTAGCTCTCTGAGTCTCACTTTTCTCACCTGTAAAATGAAAACCGTGGACTAGAATGGGCTTTAAACTTTAGCAGTAGTACTCTTCCCAAGTGTAGTCTTAGGACAAATCAGTTTATAAAATAGAATGAATGCTTGGGTTCCGTAGGCATCTTAAATCTATAATTGACTAAAAGCACTTCGTTGTTTCTAGACTCCCCAGATCATCTCAGGGCCTACGGGTCTTCAAAGTCTGGTTTGAGAATCACTGAACTAACTGATCTCTGAGGTTTCTTCCAAAGCTCCAAAGTGCTCTTTAGCATACCAAGTTTATGTTCTGGGGAAAGTATATTTCTTGCTACTATGAAAGTTTTAGCTTTTAAACATAAGTACAGTCAATTCTTATTATTCACAATAGCTGTGGACACTGAATTGGAGAATACTGAATTGCTGCTCATAAAGGAAATATAAGGCCAGGTTCCTATGAGCCTCTAGCCATGGCATTTTCATCAACTAATCAATACATAACATTGTTTTATATCTATTTCTTCTTAAAGACACTTAATATATATTGTTGGTTCATTAACATTGAACTCATGGCTAACAGCATGATAATTTATGCCTGAACGTGGCTTATCTAACATACATATATTCTCTGGAAGGCATATCACAGCCTTCTCATGCTAGCCAGCACTTCATCACTATACCTGGGGGCCATTTTAAACAGCAAAATTGCCATTAAAATGCATAAAGATGTGGAAAATGTGGTACTAAATAGACTGCAAGAGACATTTATAGTATGAGAGTTCAAAATAAAGCAGAATGTCACCTTGTGCAGTCTCAGTTGCAAATGTACGTGTTTGGTGACTCAGGATTTTTTACTGCTCTGCGCATGTCGGCAAGTGACCACACAGGCACTGCAAGTAATGATTTGGGGCTTACAAATAAATTTTAGTGAATACATAAATTTATGGATATGGAATCTGCAAATAATGAGGATTGACTGTATATTCATTATTTTGTTATTTGTAAGGTTATAAATTCTTTGTAGTTTTTCCCTTTATATGTACATTTAATAAACATAGTCTTGCGTAATTCTAGAAATGAGTTCTTTAGTGGATTAGTATATCAGTCATTGAAAAGGTAAGTCCTGAAACAATATTTAGTTACTGTATATCTTGCTTGGAATGAAACAACAATAAACAATTGTTCTACAATGTTTTTATTAAGGCATGATTGGGATCAGTACCTGGTGCCATCTGATCATCCTAAAGGCAACTCCGTTCCCCAAGGATGGGTCCTTCCCCCGCTCCCCAGCAACGATATCTGGGCAACTGCCATTAAGCTGCATTAGTAAATATGCTCCAGGAGTGCGGTCCAGCCAACGCTCTTTCCAGCTCTGAATATTAGTGATACTGCCATCTTGTGCTGTAGACTAAACCACAACCTCTAAACTCTGCATGGCATGCCTTTACCCAGAAGTTACATCTTTCTTCTGTGCTCTGTCCTGGCCAGAGGTGCCTCTTGAATCAGGAGATTAATATGGTTCTTCAAAAAAGGACCTATGTGAACTAGGGTTATTACCATAAGCAGTGGCCTTGGTTCACAGAATTTTGCCTCTGTTTTGAGGGGCTTGGTTCAGAGTGACTTGTTTATTTACTCAACTTCCTTGTGTGGTGATGGGTAAGTACACTCCATACACTCAAAGTATGCACTGGATAGATATAGCAGTCCTTCCCCCACTACTGAGTGTGAAGGCAAGCTTGATAGAAAAGCTCCTTACCCTTCCTACCCAAAGAGCTCTCTAACTTCCAGGAAGAAGGGTCAAGAATGCTTTATCTGTGGTTTTGCGAATCCTACTTTTGGTGCAGCTTGAGAGGCTATAGGCTACAGGCTGGGCTGCCAGAAAAGCTCGTGCCTAGTCAGTTAGAGAACTCGGAATACCTGAACTTGGAAAACTAAAGTGGATCGTGTTTTAATGGATGATGGCTACATATTCCTTATGTTAGAAGGATACTAATGAGTGCATCTGCTTTTTAAGTTCCTAGAGGTCTAGTTTAGATCCCCAAGGATACAAATTTATTTCCCTATGGAAGTGGGACCTTAATCTTACTCAGTCACATTGTAGGGGCTGGTATAGATATAGAATATTCTTCAGAATACAAGCTCTAAAAACATCCATATAGTTGAAGCTAGGGAAAAAGCAGATAAAAAATTAATAAAATTTATTTTTTATATTCATTAATAAATGCTCTTGTGCTTGGAGATATCAATGATATAACATGTCAGGTTTTTAAAATTTTGTTTTATTTTCCCTTTTGTCATTTATTGTTATTTATATTTCCAAAAAGCTAAATAAATATCATTTTTATTTTTTAGTTTGAGTCTTTGCCCCCAATTTGTTGCCTCCCAAATCACTACACACACTTTCACATTGATAAAACATATTTTCACTCCAAAATTCAAATTTATTAAATAGGCATTTGCTACAGGAAAGTGAATCTCAAACACCAACTTTGCGGAATCCAACTCTGGATAAGCAGGAAAGGACGTCATCAACTTTGGACATGATTTCATGTAATTGGAAGTTCTTGGGTGCGAGTTACTAACACCGTTGTCCCTTTCCATTTAATTTTCACTGTTCAGTTTATACAGTATTCATTACAGAGTTAACAGGAATGCAAGCCGGCACTCCTCCAAAGTGTGTGTCTGAGCTCATAAACCACAAAATCTGATGTGATTAGCCTCACGTAACCCCACAGGCCTGTGTGCCATTTTGTTATAAATCTCTGCCATTTGCTGCCTGATGAGATGCAGGAAGAGTAAAAATAAAAGATTCCTTGTACGGTGTACATTTGGTGTCCAGACAGTGCTACCACGAAGACATCTGTATTGATGAGGCAGGGAGTGTGAAGCAGGGACTCAGGAATCAGGCAGCACAACCCGAGAAGGCATTTAACACCAGGTGAAAAAAACATTTCGTCTTTCCTCTCAGCTTCTGCAGTTTTAATAAAGTGAGCATTATTTTTGTTTGTTTTGGTTTTGTAAGTTTTTCCTGTTTTGTTGTCTTGTGTAGTTGTGGTGGCAACAGCCACCGGTACTTTATGGGTTTAGAAAGACTTATAGTTGTATCTTCAATTATACTTCTGAGAATATGGACAGTGTCATTGTAATCTTATACCACAGTCTTTTTTATTGTGGGAAATTTCAAACATACTCAAAGAGAATGGTATAATAATTTTTTTTACTTACACCTATCGTCCAGATTCAAATAATTATCAACTCAGGGACAATCTTGTTTTATCTGTACTCCCACCACTCACTCTGGATTATTTTGAAGCAAATCTCAGACATCGTATGTGTAAGTTTTTCAGTATATAGCTCTAAAAGATATTTTAAAAATTTAAGCATAGTGCTATATCGCACCTAAGGAAATGAATAACTTAAATGTCATCAAAAGTCCAGTCAGTGTTCAGATTTCTTTATCTCATAAATGTGTATTTTACACTGTTCAAATTAAGATCTAGATGCAATCTATGCATTATTGTTGGTTGATATGTTTATTGTTTCAAATGATCTATAGATCTTTTTCTCTTGCTAACTCCTGAGCACTCTCTCTCCCTTGCAACTTATTACTTGAAATCAGGTCATTTTTTTTCTGAAGAGTTCCCAGTCTGGATTTTGCTAATTGCATCCTCGTGATTGTATGTTTCTCTGTTTCTGTATTACAGTTGAGCTGTGTTGTCTGAAATGGTAGCTACGTATGGTTATTGGGCAGTTGAAATTCAGAGTGTGAATTGAAATTGAGTTTGAATTGAGATGTACAGTTACATATGTGGCTTACATTTCTCTTGGACAGTGCTGATCTAGAGGCTTGATCACATTTACATTGGAATTTTCTGGCAAGAATATTTCATAGACCTTGTGTGTCCTCCAGGAGGATTAATGCCTGGTTGTCTCTTTGTGATCCTAGCAGCCATTGATTATCAAGACCTAGATTCATTCATTTTTGGGTTGAAAAATAGTGATAGCTTAATTCTGCCATTCTTTCCTTAAGTATTAGCTGGAATACTTCTAAAAAGAGAAATATCCCCTCATCAACTATTTGGTTACCCTGGCGTACAATTTGTATAGGAAAGGCAAGAGGTAAATATGTAATTTTCTTGATTTACTAGTTTTTAAAATAATGGTTTTCTTGCATCCTCCAAAGGTGACTAGTGAATTTTGTATTTAAGTATCATTATGAATTGAATCTAAACATATTTGTCGTTTCACTCATCGTTTTCTTTATTGCTTGCCTCACCTTTAGCCAGTGGGAACCTCTTTAATTTAGCTCCTGAGATTTCACTGAATCTCAATATTTTGTTCCAGGTTTATTTTGCACATTTCCTATCTCAAGCCTGGAAGAGTCATTTTCCAATGATCCTGGTTCCTCTTCAGTGGAAAGGGTTTTTATAGGTCACAATCTGCAGAATAGGGGTGCCCATTGTTATTGCTGGTCATTGTTAGTCAGTTTTTACTCTTTTTCAGTCAGAACTAGGAACTATAGTTCTGTTGAGCCTCCAGCCCTCTTCTAAATCATGGTTCTTACACCTATGCCTAAGTACTCTCTATATTGAACATAAATTAATAGAGAAATAAACTTATTCAAAGGATACCCAGAAATGTGTTGATTCATCATGCCAAGTATGGAAGATTATCTTATTTTCCAGTAGAAGACATCCTAGACTTGTGAGAAACTCAAACAAAAGCATTTATCTTTAAGAAATTAAGTAAACACAGGGAAGAACAGAAAATGAAATAGATTAGAATCTGTTAACTTTTATTTTTACTTACAGTTGACACTCAATATTATTTTATATTAGTTTCAGGTGTATGGCATAGTGGTTAGACATTTATATAATTTATGACATGATCTCCCCCTCCCCTCATTAGTCTAGTACCCACCTGGCACTATATATAGTTATTACAATATTATTGACTGTATTCCCTATGCTATACTTTACATTCCAATTTCATAACTACCAGTTTGTACATCTTAATCCTTTTACCTTTTTCACTTATTCCCCCAACCCCCCTTCCATCTGGCAACCATCAGTTTGTGTATCTATGAGTGAGATTAGTTATATGTTAAATACTTGAGTCTATGACGTCAAAGACTTTGCTATAAGCCAACCAACTTAATCACTTTAAAACCATTCATGTTCCTGTGTCCACATGACTTTCGTGCAAGGATGTATCAAGAGGCTTAGCTGGAATTATACCATCTGTTGAAGCAATTCACTCACTTCTACAAGTTTTGTCTACAGGGACGATATCCTGGGAATTACAGGGTAAGTACAAAATATGTCTTGTTGCTTTCAAATAAATACATAACATATAGAAAGAATGTGAATGCTATGAAGAATTAGCAGTGATACATTTTAAGGGCTAAAGGTTACATGAGGCATTTCCAACTAAATCAGTTTTATTTTTAGTGCTTGTAACAAGCTGTTCCCATGTAATTAACTGTTTACTTTTGGGTGCATCCATACAGTAGTTCCTGACGTTCCACACCTGGCTATCTATGAAGAATTTGTTTCCAGTGCAGGTTCCATTTGCCTTTTGGAATAAACTGGATTTTTATAGTCTCTGAAAGGAAGATTGAAGTCTCTAAGGCAACTGGTGTTAGAGTGCATAACTATGTAGAGCAGGAGACACTTCTCAGCTTTATTGACTCATGCTTGCTAGGATCTGGATACCAGGATTTGAACTTTGTTCTTGGGAAGTGATTTTTATTTACCACTTGCCAGGTATGATTTTAAGTACTAGAGACATAAAAAGGACTCCTGGAATTAGAGTCTAGAATAGAGAAGCTTAAAATAGTGATAAAAGGTGGTAAAAGTGGTAAAAGGTGGGTAATCACCAATTTACATTTTTTTATTGTTCAAATATTTTTAAGTCCCTATTGAGGCTCAGATAATTTGCTAAGTACAGGGCTATCATGGCAAGTAAAAAACCAAATACTCCCTAATGTGGGTTTTGAGGAAGATATAATCGAACAATTCATAAAAAATGTGCTGAGTGCTTTGAAGGACAGGTATTGCTCTACAAGATTAATTAGGCCTTTTTTTTTTTTTCCAAAAAAACCTGAGTGTTCTGTAATGCATTTAGGTAAAATAATAGAAAATATGTATCATATAGTAAGGGTAAGAATTATTATTATTCAATTTCCAGATGTATGTGCTAGGTCATAAAGTCAGTCAAATGCATTTCATAGTATGAATCACAGTAAAAAAAAATCTTGAAAGCCACTGTCCTAGTTGGACCTATCCAAGTTTGGGGGGTCAAAGCTTTTATGAGGAAATGGTTTCAACTGAGCTCTAAATGAATAGCTATTAAATAGTGGGGATAGACAAGGAAGCAGAACATAGTGAGTATCTGAAATAGCATATGCAAAGGTCCTTTGTTGGGCCAAGACACCAAAGCACTTGAAGGCCAGCATGGCTAGAGTAAGACTGGGGTGAGAGAGGAGGGTCCAGACAGATGCTGCACAGCTTCAGAATTTGTCTTGAATTTGATTTATTCTGAGTGCAGCTAGGAACTGTTGGAGTCTTGTAAGCTGAGGAACGGCTTAGTTTGCTTCTTTGAAATGGTCACTTTTGTCCCAGTGTATTGAGTAGAATTACAATAATAAAGCATAAGAGAATACATACCAGTTGTCCATGAGAGAGAGAATAGGGGTTTGGATTACCATGATAGCAGTGGAGGTAGCATGAAATGACGACTCCAGAGATTTAAGAGAGAAAACTTGGCAGGAATTTGAAATGGGTAGCAGTGAAGGAGAGGAGAGTATAGGGATGAGTCCCGAGCTTGGGCATTTTAGGCATTCCTTGCAATACAGAATCCTGGGCAAGGAGGAGCAGTTCAGGAGAGGGGAAAATTAGGAGTTCACTGAATATGTTGAGTTTGAGTCACCCTTGAGATATCAAGGAGATGCCTTGTAGGTAGTTGTATTTATGAGTTCGATCTCGGAAGAGAACTGGAGAATTTAATGTGAGAGTCATTGACATATAGGTTATTGAAGCTATGGGCAAGGATGGAGTAATTTAGAGGGTGTAATGGAGACCTTTAAAAATAATAATGTCATAGTCTGGGCTCCCTATAGACTGATTACTACTATAATCCCTGCCTACCATGCCCCTCGCCCCCAGGCTCAGATGGAGCCAAACAGGCACAGACTCAGGGACTGGTGTTGGAGAGGTCCTGGATTACACAGATTTGCATCCCTAATATTCCCACTTCCCCACCCTGACTCCATCCCATCAGGCCCTTGCAGAGCTGTCTCCACTGACTCCTGAATGGAGTCAGCACTCAGCCTAAAGTTCAGACCCTTTCAGCTCTACCTAATCTATGCCTTCACTATTATTGCAGACTGCTTCCCAGCACACACTGTCTACCTGAGTAAAGCAACTTGTCTGCCCCTCACTCTGTCCTGCCTCTACTCCCTGCTTAAGATGTTCCCTCCCTGGAGTCATGCTCTCCACTCCACCTTTTTCCTGCTCACTGGCTGTTCCCCCACCCTCCAGAGTCCAGGTCAAGTCTCATCTTTCCTGAAGCTTTCCAACCCCCATAAGGACCAGAATACTCCCCTATCTCTGAAGAAAACATTATTTAATGCTCTGTATTTTTCATTTTGTATTTAGCAAAGATGACTGTCATTTTAGAATATTTTCTAACTATATCCTGTCTTACACTGTAGCCTTTGCTATTCTTAGGAGGTGTATTTCCAGAATCCTCAAAAACTCTTAACTTCCTCCAGAAGCGAGTGTAGAACTGCGTAGAGACTATCTATTAGTCTGCAGATGCAGGGTCAGAGGTGAGGGAGGAGGAAGGTAGCCCTGTACCTGCTCAGTGGGCAGGCAGTTCACACTTGAGTCTTAATAAAACTGGTTCTTCCCATAGCTCAAAATTCTACTGATAGCTGAAAATGTGAATGACAATTCTGCAGATTCCAAAACTTGCTAACCTTCTTGTGTTCCCTATGACCCCCTTTATCTCATAGTTCCCCTGTAAGAACAGGCTAATTGGGCAGATAACTTACTCATCACACTGGGACCTCTCTGATTCTGTAGCATAGAGAGCCACTCCCAACATGCCGGGAGACAGTCTTTTGAGTCTTGCAGACAGTAAGACACTGACAAGAGAGAGCGGACAGCGGAGATGAGAGAATTAAAGGATTTGCTTATCTGGCCTCATCTGACCTCTCTACATGGAGATTATCTACTCTTCACATGATGCTCTCATATGAGCATGGGAATGACCCTAGTGACCCCTAGCAGTAGGGCTTTGCACCATCCTGGATGACAGATTATATTAAACTAGAAATACTCCCTGGTAAACCCTGATTGTTTGCAAAATGCCAGACTGCAGTTAGGAGTCTAGATTTAGGTATTTATTATCGGCAATCATGAGCTTGAATTCTGTGTGAATAAGTACTGTTTTGATTTTTTAAGGCGACAGAATCTTTAATGTGGTTTAAAATACACAAAAAGTCAAATCCATGGCTGTTATGAATATTATTAAACTAATGGATAGTGCATTTGATTTTAGCCAATAGGCCCAGAAGCTATGTGTGAATTAGTTTTTAATTCTTAGATTTCAGCTTTAGTAGATACAGTTAACTTATACTAATTGACTTTCTCATCAACAGTGCATGAAAGTTCCAGATGTTTTATATCCTTTTCAACACTTGATATTGTTAGGCTTTTTAATTTTAACCGTTTGTGTGTGTGTGTGTGTGTGTTAGACTTTTTAATTTTAACTGTGTGTGTGTGTGTGGTGACATCTCATTGTTTTATTTTGCATTGCTATATTGGCTAATGAGATTAGACAACTTATATGTTTACTGGCTATTTGGATATCCTCTTTGTGAAGTGCCTAATAAAATCTCTTGCCTGTTTTTATACTGGGTCTTTTTCTTATTGATTCGTAGACATTCTTTGTATATATTGGATATGAGTCTTATGTGCTTCTCTCCTATGTGCAAATATCTTCTCTCTGTGATTTTTTGTTTTTTACTCTCTTAATGGTATCATCTAATGAATAGAAGTTCTTAACTTTAATGTAACCGAAATTATCATTTTTTTTATTTCTCGTAACCTGTTTAAGAAATGTGTTTCTATTCTAACACCGTGAATATATTCTCCAGTTTTATTTTCAAGCTTTACCTTTTTGTATTTCACATTTACTTTTTACCTTTTACATTTAGGTCAACAGTCTACCTGGAATTGGTTTTTGTGTATGATGTGAAATAGCGATCAAGATTTTTTTTCCTAGGTGGATAGTCAATTGACCCAGAACCCTTTATTGAAAAGACCTTCATTTTCCTACTGCTCTGCAGGGTTATAAATCAAGGATCCATATATGTGTGGATCTGTTTCTGGACTTTCTTTGCTGTTCTGTCGGTCTCCTCGTGTCAGTACCACACAGTCTTAATTCTTTAACTCTGAGTATTGATGTCTGAAAGTATAAATCTTCCAACTGTGTCTTGGCTTTTCTTGGCCCTTTGCATTTCATGTAAATTTTAGAATTAGTTTGCCAATTTATACCAAAAAATGTGATGGAGTTTTGATACTTGGGAGCTATAAATCAATTCAGGAAAAATTGATATCCTTACAATATTAAGGCTTACAATCTATGGACATGGTTTATAGTTGGCATATAGAGATATAACGGATTTTCATGTGTTGATTTTGTATCAAATGACCTTGCTAAATCAACTAAGAGTTTCATTCATAGATTATTTTGGATTTTTGACATATAATTATGTCATATACAAATAATGGTGGTTTTCTTTCTTTCTTTCCAATTCTTAAACTTTTATTTTCCCCCTCCTTTTTTTGCACAGACTAGTGTCACTAGTACAGTATTGAACAAAAGAGATGATGGGGACATCCTTGTCTCGTTTCCAATCTTGGGGATATCTTTCAGTATTTCACCATTAAATGGGATGTTTGCTTTAGATGTTTTAGAGATATTCTTTATTTATTAGGTTAAGGAAATTCTTTTCTATTCCTAAGTCGCTAATAAGGTTTGTTTGTTGTTTCTTCAAACCATGAATAGGTATTTATTTTATCAAGCACTTTTTCTGCATCTACAGAAATAATTACATAATTTTTCATTTTTTATTGATATTTATCTTTATTTCCACTGATTGGTTTTAGAAAGCCAACCCTCTCATTCCTGAAATACACTCAATATGGCAGGATTGTATTTTTCTTTCCATAATTATTTTTGTTAAGATTTTTCATTTATGTTCACGAGAGAGTAGACTCTAATTTTCTTGTCAGGTTCGGTATCAAGGCGATGCTGAAAGCAAATGAGTTAGGAAGTATTCCTTCTTTCCTGGAAGAATTTGTATAATTTGATATTTCTTCCTAAATGTTTGAGTGAAAACTTTTGATGCAGGACTTTAGAACTAGACTTGTAGACTACATTTTAGGGAACAGTGGTCTAGAGCAAGACTTAAACATGAAATAGTCAATTCCTGTCAGTTTGAATGTTCTTGTTTTTATTCATTTCCTCCCCCATGCAGCACTGACCACTTCACCTTTTCCTTCCTGGCTGTGCGAGACTCAGCTAAGTCACCACACAGGAGAGCTCTGAGGCCCTTTGGGGCCTGAGCCTGGTTCTCAGGATTACATTCTCTCCTGGCCACCAGGCACCTCACCCCGGCCTGCTCAGCCATCTCCACACTCCTCTGACAGAATGAATGCCCTCGATGGTGTCCCCTTCAAGGTGCCCAAGGGCTTTGTAATAAACACAGAGCCCCTCCCTGGGCCAGAGCTCAGTGTCCCAGACTGCAGGGAGCTTCTGCTGGGTTCTATGGTAAGTCTGTCTGTCTGTCTGTCTACCTATCTTCTAGTCCCTGGGTCTGTGCGTCTGAGGCTAAGCCTCATGGGATCTTGTTCTTTGATTTTAAAGGATAGCTGGGCCTGCTCTGGTATATTCTAGGGAGTTTGGAGAAAAACCCTAGAGGAAAAGATATTTCATAAAGAAGGCCAGTCGCCTGGTGATGGGAATTATTTAGTGGATCTTATTTTAATATAAATATAAATGATTGAGAGAAATTTCAAGGGTACTTCTGTTCCTCTCTTTCCTAACAGCCTGCTATCATGTCTAAAATTCCACCATCAGAATCACTTTTTGGGCTAAGACACTAGCTCTAGAATCCTCTGTTAAAATGCAGACAGTTACCTGGGACACACTACAAGGGATTACCATTCACCAGGCCTCAAGCACGTCTGTCCTTAAAGCACCCCATGCCTCATGGCGCTCACACATTGAGATATGCATCCAGTTCACGTGGTCATATTACATATTACATCCAGTTCATGTGGTCATATGTCTTCAGGATAGACACAATTATTTAACTTCCTTGAAAGTCAAGTTTACTTGAAGATTTAGGGGGAATCCATTATATTATAACACAGATGTATCATCGTGTAGAATGCAAAATTCTCATGAATTTTTTAAAAAATGAAACAATATGTTTGCAAAGAACAATGGAACTGGCATTGGGCCTCTTGATACTGAGTCCTCAGGCTCTTGTGTGCTTGTTCTCCTCTGTCTACAGGGTGCTTCATGGGAAGGTTTGAGGCTCTAGCTTAGCTCTCACGCATTTGAACATGAGGAGCCTGAGGCTCAGAGAAAAGAAATGATTTACCCAAAGTTAGTGATAAGACTAAAACCCAGGTCCTGACTCCAGATCATTTTGTATTAGCAAAGAGCAGGATTGGCACATAAGAGGGACTGGACAGGATTGTTTGAAGGTTAAAAAAAAAAAAAAAAAAAGGTTACAGAAAGTCAGGAGCAGAGAGCACAGTCCAGTAAGAGAGGCCTGGAGAGGGTAAGATAGAGGGATTTGAGTGGCCTGGGAACACAGGAGCAGGAGACTCGGTGCACTTTTGGAGTTGCAATGAGGCTCCTTAGGACTAAAGTTTGCAGAACTGAAGCTCTGTAAAGCCCAGACCACAGTGTCCAGGGGCCCACACTCTCTGGGGACAGGAGTTCTCACTCTTCCCAGGCAGCCTATGCTGTGGGCTCTCACTCTGCCAGTAGGCCCTGTGTCATTGGGAAGAGGAACTTGCTTTACTAAGTTCCAGTGGAGGTAGATTATCACAGCTTTTCCCTCCATGCTGAGCTCTAGCCAAGCTGGGAAGAGGCAATTCTGAAGGTTACTTCTAGTAGCAGAAATGGGCACTGTTTTGCCAAGTCCATGTCTAATGTCCTAGCCAGAGTGCTGACTGGCCTTGCCTCCTACCCTCAGGGTGGGCACCTATACTCCCTTGAGCATGTTTCCCATCCTGAGTCTCCATTACTTTTACTGCTGTGCCAAACTAACAAATAGAGAAGCATGAGACTCCAAATATGATTTACAGCCTCTCCTGATCAGTCCCTCGAGTTCACTGGGCCGTATTCCCAGTGTTTAGAACTTGAAATACATTTTCATAAAACAGTGATGTTATATACAGTGGTGGTTAGATTACCAGATGAACCTATAGTGACCTAAAGGGAAAAATAATAACAGCTACTATTTATTGAACACCTGCTATGCACCACATCCATTCTAGGTGCTCTATATGTTCGTTCTTCTCTCTCATTTTTATGACCCTTTTAGCAACTGGTGTCCCTACCCAATAGCACAGGAAATCAAAGCTCCCACCTGAGTGAGCCACAGGATCACATGGCTTAGGCTTGTGAATAACAGCTAGGATTCCGAAGCCCATGCCCGCCCTCCATCCTGCTCCTTTCCAAGGAGACTTTCCTTCCATAAGTAAGGCCTGGGCAAATCTGTGTTTTGTAGTTTCATGATTTCCCTTTAATTGGAGTTAATTTCTCTTGTTTTTTATTTATTTATTTTTTTGAAGAGAGAAAATACATTCACACAGTTGAAAAATGAAAATGAAGTAAAATGGTGTAGAGCAGGGTTTGACATTTTCTGTAAAGGGCCAGGTAGTAAATACTCTGGCAATTACTCAACTCTGCTATTGTAGAGAAAGAGCCATAGATAGTAGGATAAGGAGAGAGTGAGCATGGCAGATAACACTTTATTTACAAAAACAAGGTGGGGGTCAGTTTGGCCCCCAGGCAGTTTGCCCACCTTGCCACTAACACCTTCTCATCTGCCCTGTTCCCTACCCCCACCCCATCACTGGTGACTTCTGTTACTCATTTTTTACATATTATTTTAGAGATTCTTATGTGTGTATACAAGCAAATACAGCTATTTCCTCCATTTTTTACGCCAAAGGTAGCATTTTATATACACTGTTCTTCTTGATTTTTCACTTAATATATTTTAAGATCTTCCATAGTCATACATAGAAAACTTCTTCAGTTTTGTTTTTCTCTGCATATTACATGAATACATCGTACTTTATCGCCCAAGTCCCCTCTTGAAGAACACTTAGGTTCTTCTCAGTCTTTTGTCATTACAAATAATGCTGCAGGAAATGAGTATATGCAAATATCTTTTTGAATTTGTTTAAATACATTGCCAAATTGCCCTCCATAGGGGTTATACTGATTTACATCTCAACCTGCACTCTACAAGAGGCCTGTGCCTCATACACTCCCCAATGAGTATCATCAAGCTTTGGGTCTTTGCCAAAGGATAGGCGAATAGTATCTCAGTGTTGTTTTATTTGCCTTCTCATATCATCATTGAGGTTGAGCAATTTTTTCTGTGTTCCATCTGTATTCCTTTTCTGTAGGCTTTCGATATTACCTTTTGTCCCTTTTTCTGTTGGGCCATCAGTCTTTTTTTAAATATATTTCTAGGCATTCTCTATATTAATAAAGTTAGTCCTTTGTCTGTGATGTGAGTGTTACTTTACCCCTCGTTTGTCATCTGTCTTTGACCTTGCTTATGGGGTATATTTGCCATGCAGATTTTGTACATATACCTGTGTGCACTTTTATGGCTTCTGGATTTCGATTGATTCAGAGTAAGAAAGGCTTTCCCCACTTGAGGTTATAAAGAGTTTCTGTCTTGTTTTCTCCTAGTTCTTTTATGGTTTCACATCACATATTTGAATCTTTGATCTTTTTGGAATTTACCCTTGTGTATATAATATGAGATTGCATTCAAATTTATTTTCTTCCAGCTAGCTAACACCATTTATTGACTAGTTTCTCTTTTTCCTATTGCTTGAGATGCCATCTTATTATTTACTAACAGTCTATTCTGGACTTTCTATTTTGTACCTTTATCTGTGCCAGTACCAAAGTCTTAATTATTGATATTTTATAATATAATAAAATATAATGAAACGGTTAGTAGGGCCAGTCTTCTTATTTATCTTTTTGTCCGTAGAGTTTACCCAGCTATTCTTATTTGTTTTTCATGGAGCAGCTAAATTATGCTCCTCTCCCCAGTGTAGGGTCACGTCAGAGGTGGGGGGGGGGGCAGCACCTGTGATCTAAGTGTGTCTGTGTCTGTTTCCTGAAGCCTCCCCTTTCCCTCACACACACCACTTCCCTCAGCCTCTTTCTTCCTTAATTGGCCATCATAGAGTATTGAAATTGCCTTTTTAATTTTTAAAATGTTTTTAATGGCATTTTATATGTCTAGTTTTTAAATTTAAAGGTAGGCAATAGGAACATTCTATTTTTGCCTCATTTAAAAACTCTCAAGTTAGATTGTCTATGTGGGCTCCAGATTGCCATTTTAGTTACATGTCGTGGGGAACATACTACAGTGAGATGGCCGGAGAATCCCAGCTCCGCCACTCACCACGTCTGACCTCCAGCAACTTAAATTTTCTGAGCCTTATTTTCAGAATTTGGAAATAGAAATAACATTAGAACCTAATAAGTAGAGTGCAACAAAAGATTAGTAAATCTTCCATTTTCTTGGACCCAAAGTAATCGCAGATGGCAGCAAAGGGAATGGGAGCAGGTATTACTCCTTAGTGGGGTTCATGTGCCTGGGAGGACCTCCAAGGCTGACGCTCACTGTCAAAGGGTGCTGGGCTCAAGCGAAAGCTTCTTTGCTATGGATAAGTTTTACTGGAGAAAGTTTTTACGCTGCTGTTTCTCAATTATATACTGACTGGCAAAGGGACTTAGATATTAGATTTCACATTTCATTCTATTCACCTATTCCTTATTTTTGTCCATTAAATGGTTATTTATATCCATTGACTCGAGCGGTAGCTGAAACCGAGGGTGAGGGTGGGTTGTGATGGCTGGCTGCCTAGGCCTCAGAATCCGAAGCTGTGCAGGTCGGGCAAGTCTTTGATGGAGCAGGGTCCCCCAAAACCAGAGGGTGGGGCAGTGCCACAGAGCCCTGGTTCATTTGGCCGAGCCCCACAGTGCCTTCTCTCAACAGCACGACTTCAGCTTGGAGAGGAGGACTCTCTTCTGGGTGGAGGCTGTCATCAGGGAACCCTGCCAGTTCCAAAGCGATGACCCCGGGACAGCGTCAGCCCCTCCCGCCTGGCTCTTGCTGGTCAGCCCAGAAGCAGGGCTACTGCCTGCACCTGCCACAGCCAAAGGCCCGGAGGCGCGACCCCAGGAGCTGCCCGAGGAGGAAAAGGAGGAGGAAGTGGAGGAAGAAGAGGAAGATGCCTCCTCTGCCAGCGAGGAAATGCCGGGTCCTTGCAGCCCCCAGCCCAGCGCCCCAGAGAGCCCCAGCCCGGGCCATCACCGGTGCTCACTGGATGTGCTGCGTGGGGTGAGGTCAGAGCTGGCTGGGGCGCGGCGGAGGCTCTCAGAGGGCAGGATGGCCGCCAGCCCCCGCGCCCTCCTGCAGCGCATCCGCCACCGGGCGCTGAGCCTCTGCCCCAGCCCGGCGCTGCCCCCGAGCCCCACGCCCCCGCTCCCCAGTGCACCCACGCCGCCCCCGAGGCCCTCCACTGCCGGCGCCATGCCCCCGCTGCGGAGCCACAAGCCCACGGTCCCGGTAAGCAGCCTGCCCACTCAGCCAAGGCTACAGCTCAGCAGCAAGGCCCCCAAAGTTTGGTCCCCAGCTAGGTCCAGAGTCTCAATCCCCTGCTCTCCGCGCTCCTACTCCCTACCTTCACCTGCACTCACCTGGCTCTGTACCACGCTGTTCTGACTGTGGCCCTTTGCCAGAATATTCCCTGCTCAGAGGGCCCCAATTCCTTCTGTTTTCCCATTGTGCCTGTGTTGCCTCTGTTAGGGCGCAAGTCATGTAATTGTAATTATCCCGTACCTGCCTGTCCTCTGCCAGTAGAATATGAGTTCTTTAAGCCAGGGATTAGATCACATTCATTTTTGTTTCCTGAGCACCTAGAAGCAGGCTTGGCCCATAGAGGGTGCTGAATGAATATCTGTTGAATTAATGAATATGACTCAAATCCAGGGTTTCCCAGGGGGCGAAGCTTGCTGTTAAATGGGTGAGCTGAAGACTCAGTCAAGGAATAATTACTGTATGTCAATTCCTGCCAGACACTGGGTTGGAAAAGACAAGGTCAAAACCACAGGACTAGGAGAGAGAGCAAGGGGTGTGGAACAAAGCAGCACTGTACCAGCACTCCCTTAGGTGTTGAGAGAGAGAGAGGTGAAGGTTGCCGCAGACTGGGAAGGCTTCAGGACAGAGGACATACACTCAGAAGAACTGGGAGCAGAAGTGAACTTACCATGAAACCAATGAAACTTAAGCCTCAGGCCCCTTATTTTGCTCTTTCGTAGGCCTTGTATATTGTATATTCATAATTTATAATTTTACATTCATAATTGTGTGTCTTTTTTCTTTAAGAGATCCAAACTGTTTTAAGTATCAAACTCCACAAAACCTGGTTCCAGAGCAGATGGGTTTGTCAGGATGGATAGCAGAAGGTAGCAGTTGGGCTCAACTTTTTGCCCCCCGGCAGTCCCCACAGTTGGGCCCGGAAGTGCAAAAGAATAAGGCCAAAATGAAATTAAATCCAAAACGGACTTGAGGTCTGGCTTTTCCCATTCACTGGTGTGTGACTTTAGGCAAGTCACTGAAGTGCTCTGAGCCATTCCTTCTCTACCTGTAAAGAGAGCCAGCAACCACCCCACAGGAGCCAATAGAGCAGAAGCTCTGTGAATGGGACCGGCCATGCCCACATCAACCACCAGATGTTGATACCAGGAAGGTTTTTCCCTGGTGCATGTTAAATTTAACCCTAGCAACAACCCTGTGTGTTGGGGATGGGGGCGGGGGTGCTGGTTTGGGGCAGATGTTCTGTAGAGGAGGAAACTGAGGCAGAGAGTAGCTGAGAATCTTTTTCAAGGTCACAAGAGTAGGCTCAGATCTTAAGATTTGGATGTTTTCCTCTTCACAGACCAAGGATGAGGTCATGGCAGGGAACCCGTGAGCAGATGGAGAAGGGTGGGAAATTCATATATCACACACAGATGCACTCTGCCTCAGGAGCTAGGGCAGCAGCTGGGCTTTCCTAATGGAGGAGAGGACAAGGAAGTGTGTTTAGGGTGGGTAGATGGGTGCTTCTTCATGAAGGAAGAGTTAGAGGTGATGCTGGCCACATCAATTGAAATGCCTTGAAGCCACCTACCTTAGCCCAGGGTCTGTGTGGGTCTCCCCAGCACCATAGCTATGCCCAGTCTCTACATTGCTCCATGCCCTGCCAAGCCTCGGCCCAGCCAAATTCAAGAAGGAGGGTCCGACTGAGAAGATCCTCCTAAGGTGTGGGGTAAAGAACTCTGCATTTGATTCTGAGTAGAGTTCAGGTCCCAAATGTGTGTCGCTTACCAGGTCATTAACTTCCCTGAACCTTGATTTCAATATCTGTAGCAGAGGATAATAGGATGGACCTATCATATTTCTCTTTCAGAGTGGTTCTAAGTAATAAATGACATATTATCATGTACTGGCAATTTTTGTATTCCAGGTCCTTTGCTAATTACTTTTCTCACATTGTCTTATTTAAGTCTTGTAACAAACCTTGGGATATCTAGTATGACTGTCTGTTTTACACATGAGCAAACTGAATAAACACTAGAGAGCTGGGATTTGAATCCAGGTCTGCAGGACTGCAAACTCTCCACAGTATTAGCCTCTACATTCTGTGGCATACAAAAGTACTTTTAAAAATGTCCTGCCCAGCCAAGTGTTGTCTCCAGTGGTAACTGACACATCAACTTGTCTTTATTTCAGTCCCTCAGTCCATACACCTGCCTGCCACCTCTTGGGCGGGAGCCCCAGCCTCTCATGGCCCACAGATCGTACCCTGATTCTGATGACCTCCTATCTGCCCTCAGCCAAGAGGAGCAAGACCTCATCGGGCCAGTGGTTGCCCTGGGGTATCCCATGCATAGGGCCATCGCAGCTCTGCAGAAGACAGGGCGGCAGAGCCTGAGCCAGGTGAGTAATTGTCCAGAGCTGGGGACTGTGGAACTGAAGCCAGGTGAGTGAGGGTTAAGAGCTGTGGTTTGTGGAGCTGGTGCCAGGTGAGTGACCATATGATTTGACCTTTAACTTGAAGAAATTTCCTTCTCTTTAGAGGCAGAATCTCCATCAGGTATTAATTATTGGGGGTTGTGAGCAAGTTTCTAGACCTAGTGCTACCTTCTCCATAGGAGTTTATCAGGAACTCCCATACCCACTTGGGGAGTCTCAATATTCTTCTCCTATCCTGTCTCTGCCCCAGAAACAGGGGGCTGGAGCCTTGGGCAGCCAAGAATCTCTCCACAGCTGCCCAGTAGAACTTTCTGCAATGAGATGTTTTATACCTGTATTGAAAATACAGTATCCAATAGCTTATATGTTTGATATGTGGCTACTGTGACTGAGAATTTTATTTAATTGTAATTAATTAAAATAGCTGTGTATGGCTACTGGCTACCATATTGGATCGTGCAGCTCTAACCACTGCCCTCAGTAAATGGTTTACCCATACCCATATCCATCTGTCTTTCCATCCACCTATCAATCCATCTAGTCAACAGTATTTATCGGGCATTTCCAGAGCATTTAGATGCAGCTAGTTGCTATGGTGAAAACCAAGGTACATAAAAACCACTGTTGTATGTTGGCTTCCTGAGGAAGCAGACTCAGAAGGAGTTTGTCATGTAGGATAGTTATGAATGAGGCCCTTGGGATCAACTCTGGAGAAGGGGGTAGACAGAAGCAGGAGTGAGTAGATGGAGAAGTTGAGCTTTGTAGACCGAACAACAGAGTCAGCCAATCCCACAGCTCTGGAGCACATACGACCCTTCAGAGTTATCCTGACTGGGGCTGCCTACCATTCCTAGACTGTGTAAAGAGGGCTTGGCTGATGGTTTTTCTGCATGTGCTCAGAGCAGGGTTTAGGTGTCCTGGAGCAGGCGATTGGAAAGTTCAGAAGCTAAAACAGTTTGAAAACCATTAGCCTATATTATCCATGCTTTCTGCCCAGCTCTGAAAGTCTGCAGAAACCCAACCTGTTTCTTCTCCACTTATACTCATAATTCTTATGGTCTGGAGCCTTCATTTGGCCCTGATTCCCTATAAATCCTGCTTTGATGTGCCTGGCACTCACGATTTCCCATATCTGGTTTATGTCCGCCACTGAGCTGTGAGCTCCTTAAAGGTGGCTCTTAATTCACTTTATAAACACAGCATGTATTTATTGGGCCCCTTCTGCCTGCCATGCTGGGTGCTGGGGACACAGTAGGGAGCAAGCAAGACTGACACAACCCTTCCCTAGTGGAACAAAAACTTAGTGGATGAGAAAGATGAGAAAGACAGCAGTTACAAAGTTGTATGTGCTGTGATAGGGGAAGCACGGGGTGCTGTGGGAGCTCCAGGCATGGCACCATGGAAATAGGGGACAGAGAAGGTCCCCAAGGAAAGAGGAGTAAGTATAGCCTTGGTAAGGGAGCGGATATACAGAGATCTGGGAGGGGAGGGGCGGCTAGAGAAGGAGCTGAGGCAACTGAGAGTGGCAGGAGCAGGGCTTTGAGCTTTGGCGGGAGGCAGCACTTCATCCTGAGGGCAAAAGGAGCCCCTGATGACTAAGCAGGGAGTGACCTGACAGGTTTTCAGCCCTGCGGGATCCTCCTCTGTCCCCTCCCTTTTCCAGCACTGGTGCAGAACTGTTGCATAGTAGGGGCTCATGGAGTCCTGGGTGGCAGAGATGGATGTGTCTGGGGGTGGGGTGGGGTGGGGTGGGGTGTGGGAGCACAGGTATAAGAAATCGCCTTCACATAGGTGAGTGCTTACCATGGAGGGTGAGCAGGCTGGGGTGGGCGGTGGGCGAGACGCCTGTGTTTCAGGCCTATCCCACCCACTTTGGGTTCTGGGAACCTTAGTTCCAGACCTTTTCCTAGATTCCAACCCCCAGTTTGGAACAGTTGGGAAGTACTTGTTGTCCACCTGTCTGCAAGTCCCTAGAGGAGGCCTCTGTCCCTCTTCTATTGGCTCACGGGCTTTCTGGGGCTATGTTGTGTGTCATGGCTTGCCTAGTCAGTCTGGCTTGAGCCCAGGACTTAATGAGGTCCTCAGGGTGCCTACTCTACCCCATCTGCTCCCCCTGCCACTCCTCTTACCCCCCCCCCCCCTTCAACTCTTTCCGGCCTAGTTTCTCAGCTACCTTAGCGCCTGTGACCGTTTGCTGCGGCAGGGCTACGAGGAAGGCCTGGTGGAGGAGGCCATGGAGATGTTCCAGTTTTCTGAGAGCCAGGTCAGTAGGGCCACCTGCCTGGGCCCCAGGGGAGGGAAGGGATGGAGGTACACATAAAAGCCTGGCGTGCAGGGGCACACAGTGCCAGAGCCAGCCTGGGTGCCATAAGGAAATAGCCTGCTTGCTCAGCCCTAGGGAGATGAAGCATGGGAAAGTAAGGGGAAGAGGTGGGGAGGGAAACTGGAAGCAAGGTTTTTGTGATATTTAACTGAATCAGCACAAGTATTATTGAATGCCTGCTCTTTGTTAGGTACCCAGATAGGAGCCATATGCAGCACAAAGATGCTTGAACTCTCTGCTCAAGAAATTTCACCTACCTGGAACCCAGAATATAGGCAGTTGTGGGCCCAGTAGAACATTCTGAGCGCCCAATGAATATGGTTTGTTCGTAATCAGCAGCTGGTCCAGGCTCACTGAGTAGCTCCTCACAGAAAATGAGGGAGGGGTACAGAGGGGCAGGAGAAATACAGAGAAAGATGGAGGGAAGAGAAGCAGGGACGTTTCAAGCACTTGGGCTAGAAGAGGAAGGAAGGCAGAGGCTGTGCTATATGAAACCTCAGCAGGTTTGGGACCCGGGCAGAGACCCCAACCTGTGCATCCTTTGTGCACCAGTATTGGGCCGTCCTCTTCCTGACCTAGCACCCAAGCACATGCAGTCAGGAGTGAACGGGAGTTGGGGAGTAAAGCCAGGACCAAGCCAGTGGCCAGGCTGAGGCCACCTTCCTTGGCACACAAAAGGAGATCTGAGCCCTCACCCCAGAGGTCCAGAGAAAAGACAGGTGCTGCCCAGAATCTGGCTCACCTGGCCTAAGGAGGCCACAGCTTTCTAGGAGTAGATACAGAGGGCACCAGAGAAGGGGCTTCCCAGGGTGGGGGCCAAGCCTTGAAGAGCGCACTCAGTGCCCTCTTTGCCTCTCCTTCCTCAGGCAGGGGAGTTCCTGCGCCTCTGGGAACAGTTCAGCGATATGGGCTTCCAGCAGGACCGGATCAAAGAAGTGCTTCTGGTCCATGGCAATCGCCGAGAGCAAGCCCTGGAGGAGCTGGTGGCCTGCGCCCAGTGACCACTGGGGCACTCTGCAGTGCCCAGGCATGCCAGACCTGTGCTAGACCTGGCAATCCATTCTAACTGTAGACCGCATAAGAATAACAAAGTGATGCTCATTGCAAACAATGCCAAGAGTGGGAGCAAATACTATAGGGGAGGCAAAACTTTACCCATCTTAGGTTTTCAGCTGGACCAATTAACAAGAGAAAAACAGTTTATTAATGCATGCAGCGTACATCATGCAACCTCAATGAAAAGTAACTCAAAGCAGTGCTTTATATAGTATCTTCAACAAAGAACAAATACGTAGAGAAATAACAGGACAAAAGAAATCAGTTTTAGGCTTCCAAGGATGGCACACCACTGGAAGGTAAATATATGGGAAGGAACTAACGGAGTAAGGTTTGTTGGGAGGATAAGAATCTACCTACAGAAAAGGAGAATTTACATCCTGCCTTTAGACAGAAAGCAGGGAAAGGTAGGGAGAGCTTTTCCTACATTTGCTACTTTTTAATGGCCTTCAGCTAAAAGTGATTTTTATGTCAAAGAGGCATATTTTGGGGTGACATTCTGGTTTCCTTCAATACCAAATGAATCATCTAAAAGAATTGAAAGTGGTTGCCTATGAGGAGGTGCAGATGAACAAAGAGCTGTCTTAAAAGCCTTCTTAAACTACCTGTATTTAACTCTTTAAGCTGTGTTTATTAGTAACTTTGAAAAAAAAATAAAACAAAAAATGATGGGCCATTCTTTAGGGTCCTGTAGGCTTCTGGTCTTAGTATGGAAATAACATCTAACTGTGGGTCCAAAGATCTAATTTCTGATTTTGGTTCTGTTGATGATCAGCTTAAGACCTCTTTGGGCCTCAGTTTCCCCAGGAAAAGTAGAGAGTTTGGACCTAGCTGCTATTCATAAGAATCCCTTGAGGAGTTGGTTAAACAGTCCCAGGCCCCACTCCTGGATAATCTGACTCAGAAAGGTCAACTTGGCAGCCCCTAGGAATCTTTTTTGTTTTTGTGAGAAGCTCTCTGGGGATTGTTCTTTTAAAATCTTTTTTAATTGCTTATTGTTGTTGACCCCCTTTACCCATTTCTCCCAACCCCCACCCCCAGCTCTGGCAGCCACTCTGTTCTTTGTATCTATGAGCTTGCTTTTTTGGTTTTTTATTTTAAATTCCACATATGAGATCATACGTTATTTGTCCTTCTCTGACTTATTTTACTAATTAACGTAATGCCTTTGAGGTCCATCCATGTTGTCACAAATGGCAAGATTTCATTCTTTTTATAGCTGAATAATATTACTGTATCTATAAATCACAATTTCTTTATCCATTCACCTATTGATGGATACTTAGGTTGTTTCTGTATCTTAGCTATTATAAATAATCCAGAAGTGGAATTGCTGGATCATTTGGTATTTCAATTTTTAATTTTTTGAGGACCCTCCATAATGTTTTGAACAGTGGTTACACCAACTTATACTCCCACCAACTGTATACAAGGGTTCCCTTTTCTCCACATCCTTGCTGACGCTTATTTCTTGTCTTTTTGATAATAGCCATTCTGACAGAAGGTGGTTTTGATTTACATTTCCCTGATGATTAGTGATGTTGAGCATCTTTTCATGTACCTGTTGGGCATCTGTATGTCCTCTTTAGAACAATGTCTACAAAGATCTGCCTCTTTTTAAAATTAGATTTTTTTTTTTTTTTTTTTTTTTTTTTGCTATTGAGTTGTATGAGTTCTTTATATATTTCGGATATTAACTCTTTATCGAATATATGATTTGCAAATAGTTTTCCCATTCATTAGGTTGCCTTTTTGTTTCGCTGATGATTTCCTTTGCTGTACAGAAGTTTTAGTTGATATAGTCCCACTCATTTATTTTTGCTTTTGTTACTTTTGCTTTTGGTGTCATATCCAAAATATCATTGCCAAGACCTATGTCAAGGAGCTTACTGCCTATGTTTTCTTCTAGGAGTTTTATGGCTTTGGGCCTTACATTCATCTTTAATCTATTTTGAGGTAATTTTTGTGTATGGTATAATGGTTGACTTTCATTCTTTTGCATGTGGCTGTCTAGTTTTCCCAGCACTGTTTATTGAAGACTGTCCTTTTCCCATCATATGTTCTTGGCTCTTTTGTCATAAATTAATTGACTATAAATTGTCTGGGTTGATTTCTGGGCTCTCTGTTTTGTACCATCGATCTACGTGTTTTTATGCCAATATTTCTGGGGATTCTTATTCAATGTAATGGGCCCGTGGCCAGTATGTGTGACCCTCAGGGCCAGCTGATCTGGACCCCCTTCTGCTCTGACAATCTGTGGTCCTATGTCAGTCTGTCCTCATTTGAGGAATGGACAGGTTGGGAACAGTTGTGTCCAGTCACCTAAGGCTTACCCTCTGGAGGCCCTCTGGGACTGAGAGGACCAGTTGTTGTTGCCTGTGATTCAGGCGAGCAGAGGTCAGAAGCCAAGACACCTGTGCCCTGCCCTTCCCAGCTGGTCCTGTGCAAAGGCCTGCAGCAATTACAACAGAATCAAAACTTCGCACCCACTCTACCCAGCAAACATGACTGGACCTGAAGCTGAGGCCTGTAAAAAAAAAAAAAAATCTTCCACATTTCTCACAGCTTCAACCCAGAAACTTTGTTTGAACGGGTAGTGAAGACTTCTGCAGGCCTACACAGGCCTAAACAGGAAGTTTGGAGATAGAACCCAGGTTTCTTGAGGCCCATCCAGCCCCTTGGTACTTTCCACTAAGTCTTGATGCCTGGCAACTTGAAATCACATCAAAAATATTCTTTGGTCTTAAAACTTGCTTTGAATAACTTGTAGTTATTCAAAATGAAAAGCTATTTGAGAAAATCAGCAAAATATCGTAAAGTTGGTCAAAAATAAAACTGCTCTTGGAAAAGATAGTAAAGTTCAAGTCTGATTTCTAAGATGAAATATTAAATCCAAAGCAATCTGGCCTCGGTCTGCTACTTTATTAAGTCTCCAGTCGACAGGCCCCTTACTCATATCACGTGTCCTTACGCTTCTCCTCCTATCCTTCTCCCACCTGCCCCAAACTTCTCCATCCCTAGAAAACGATTGCCTGGTTCAAAAAATGAGACATTAAGACATTATTGTTAGTTTAAAACATTTTTAGAAGTGAGAACAGTGTGGTAGTTACAGGCGTGGACTCTGAAGTGAGACCTGGGCTGAAACTACAGCCCTATCATGAACTAACTGAAACTTCACACAATCTCTCTGTGCCTCAGTTCCTTATTTATAAAATATGGATACTGAAACGTCTCGACTAGGATGATTGAACAGGATGGCACATAGGAAGCTTGTGGCATAGTGTCTAGTAGTTACTTATTCATACCCTGCCTTGTTCTATAATCAGTACTACCTTTACTCTGGCCATCTTCCTCATCACTGTTATGGTTAACAAATCTCCAGCATTTACAATCTCTCCCCATCTCAGGTCAGAGAGTTTAAGAAGGTAGCTGGAGCAGATGAGTCTGGTAGTGCCACTTGGGAGAAGGACAATCTCTATAGCTAACACGAAGGGTCAGGTAGTTGCATTGGTGGCCCCTTGAAATAGCAGATGACATACTCAGCTCCCCGAAGGCAGGGTCTAGACAAGATGACCCTTGGAGAGGAAGCCAGGAGGATGGTGTAGCTGCGGCACCAGATAGTGAACCAAGGCCCGGCCGAAGGATGCAGAAGGAAGCAAGTTTTGCCTTGGTTCTCGCTCTCACTTCCGTTCTCTTATGTTCTGTCTTCTCTTCTGTGTCCCCACTATGTTCCCTCTTAGGCCCAGGGCTAGCAGGTTGAAGGAGGCCTCCTGACTCCAATGGAGGTGTTGTGGGGGTGTGCCTTAAACTATTTCATGCTTAAATCTCAAGTTCTTGGTGTGTTCCTTTCCTAGGGAAATACGCACATTGCCCTCTATCTGGCTGACCCTTCTGCCGCCTTCATGTACGGACCTTTGTGATTCTGTCGGGCACACATGGATAATCCAGGATTATCTCCCATCTCAAAATCCTGAATCATATCTGCAAAGTCCCTTTTACCATGTAAAATAACATAATTCCAGGGATTAGGACGTAGACACCTTCAGGGGACCATTATTCCACCTACCATAGAGGGGCAACACTTGACCCAAAATACTATATGACTAATGATGGAATTTCAGGCAATCATATAAGAAAGTTTTGTTGTGTTTCATATTACTCTTTATACAAGTGGCATTTCTATTTTAGAGCATAATGACAGTGGGGCAGGCCTCACCCAGAGAGGTCAGAGTCTTAGGCAAGGCTGGACCCTCCCCAGGCTCAAGCTGACACAGCTGGCTCTGCTCCCCTCTCGCCTCTGCTAGGAGCCTCTGGTGCTCTTGCTTCAACTTGAGTCAACTCCTCCTGCAGCTGACTGCATTCTCCTGGTACTGGGAGCCGGGCCAGCTGAGGGGCTGCCAGAGCCTCCTCTAGGCCCTGACCCTTCCACTCTGGGGACGGTGGAGGGGGTTGCACCCTCAGGTCACAGTTGAGAAGTCAGGAGCTTCCTCTTCCAGGACCCTTCTCTCTTCTCTGCCCACTTCTTCCATGCTTCTTCCCAGCCCCTGACCTCTAGCTGCCCTGTCTGCCTGTCTTATCTGATGATTAGAGCATTCTTTTGTTGGCCCCTGTAGGGAACATGCTTTGCCTTTTAAGAGGATTTAGGGAGAGGACAATGATTAACTCATGGGTGACTCATAAATGATGGGGTTTTAGGCCCAGTAAGAGATGGAAAAGGGAAGGGGCGACCATCCCAACTTTTCCTCTCATCTGACCATCCCTGCTGTCTCTAGGTAAGACTCATCACCAGGAGAATTTGGGCCTTTGGGGAGCTCTGGAATGTCTTTTCTAATGATGTTTGGGGGAGGTATCTAGAGCCGCTCCCTCAGTATAGAGACCTCCTGGTTTCTCAACTCTCCTCACCTGGCCCTTAGATCATAAGGGCCAGGGCTTTGTTCCCAGACATGGTATGGTCAAAGGAATGCTTTGGCAATCAGGACTCTCCCAGAAACTTTCTCTCTTATACACACACATTCCCACTGTCCTTAAAGGGAGTAAAAATTCTGATAAAGGCATTATCTGGAGTTTTGGAGTGTGTTTGCCTGCATGCCGAAGACAAGGGTGATCCTGAATGGGGCAAGAACTGACTGCTCAGCTCTAATCAAGGCAGGATCCACTCAACCACCAAATCCTTTGTTAAGCACCTACTGTGCACTCAACCTTGTGCTAGACCCTTTGAGTAGAAGCTGCCCCTGTGTTCCAGGTGCTACAGCCCAGTTGATGATCTACAACTATCACCAATAAACTATTCACTTACTAATTTTTCCACCCAGCAAAACTTTATTGCACACCAGCTGGGTACCAGGCCCTGCTGAGGTCGGGAGTGGGGAAAGGTGGGAAGAAGGATAAGAAATGGCCTGTCCTGGAGTGGAAGGTTCCCAGTGCTAGGCTGGGTGGTGTGAGTTAGCATGGCAAGTGGCTGAGAGCAGGTCAGTGCCCGTGCTGGTGATAATGCCAGTGAAAGCAGGAGGACAGGCGGGCTTTGGCCCAACAAGTGCCTGTGAGGTGGCAGTTTGCCAACTCCCCCTGTGGAACTGGGTCCTGGCCAGCTCCTCTGCTGGCTCCACTCCCAGGCCAGCATTGGGGCACCCACCCCCACCCCAACATCCCCTTCTCCTGGCAGGTGGCCCTGCCTCCTACCCACTGTCCTCCTAAACCTGTCCTTATATGGCTACCCACTCAGGAGACGTGCATTCTGTGTCCTCTGGGAAGTTGCCCACACAACGTCATCTGCTATTTTACTGCGCAAGATTTTTAACCTATGATTTTATTTTTTTGTCATTAAGAGAATGTTTTCAGGCTAAGCAGAGACATTAACTGGGTGCTGGGTGAGGGCAGAAGGATGGAGGCCAGGGAGCTGGGGAACCAGGGACACAAGGCATGGCTGAATCCCAGATTCTAAATACCCTTAGCAGCTGAACAATTCCACGAACCTCAGCAGGTACTGTGCAGGACACAGGAAGAGATGGGGGTGGGGAGGCCCTCTATCATGAGGACAGACAGATCATAAGCCACAAACTCTGGTGCAGTTAAGGTGACCTCTGAGCAGGCATGAGATCCCACACTGCGGGAGCTTGAGCCAGGCTGAGATACCAGTCCCAGCCTGGCACTAGGCGCAACCGAGCCAGGCCTTGCAAGGTGGGCAGGAGTTCTTTCCACGGAGAAGCAGAGGAAGGACATTACAGACGGCAGTCATCAGGCGTGAGACAATATGGAGCAAGAGGGAGAATGGGGAGCTCTTCAGCGTGCCTGGAAGGTGGGGTCTGGGCCTTGGAGAGTTTGGACTTGATGCTGCAGCCTAGGGGCAACAGAATAAACACAGTGGAGCCAACAGGAGTGATACAAGGGAGACCATGATGGTCAGTGCTATTTTCTGGCCACCCACCTAGAGCCTGTTTCTCCTTATTCTTAAGTGACACCTGGTAAACTTGGAGGAATTACCTTTCCTGTCACTGCTACCTGAGTGTGTTGTCAATCAAAGTGCCCTGTCCTCCCCTGGGGTCAGACCGACTCTGGCATGTAACCTGGACTCTTGAGCACACTCATTCAGGCTGTGGCCTCAGGGGGACTATAAACAGTCCCTGCTGCTGCAGACTCTTGCGGCTCCGATTGTCCTGAGACAGGTGTGCTGGTCTTTCCAGGGCGCCTGGAGCTACCAAAGTCCTTGTAATAGAATCCTGTTCTCCTTAACTATGCTGACAACCAAAGCCCCCTGCTGGACAGAACATGAGTAAAGACAGTGGCCAAATGGGACCTAAGTCCTGTCATCCCTGGAACCTAGTGAAAGGTGTAGGACAGTAAAGCAGGATGAGGAAAGTTGACTGCCACGGGGCTTGGAAGTCCTAGTTCTCACTTCAGGGAGTTATCTAATCAGGGATAATTCCTGGTCCTGTAACTGCCAAGGGGCTGCCTCTTTCATCCCATCTTGAAGCTCCGGGGGCAGGAACCAAATCTGGTTTGTCTCTCTGCTCCTCCTCCAGCCCCCTTTCCCACACAGCTTGTGGTTAGAGGAGGTTCTCAGAAGTGTTTGCTGAATGAAGAGGAAGAAAAGAAGGGAGGGTGGGAGGGAAACCCATGGGGAGTGGCCCATGTTAAAAGGTACCTATCTTCCAAAGAGGTTTCACCCAAATGCCAGGTGAAAGATGCACCAGCAGGTATTAAGGGAAGCCCTGGGTAGTTGGGATGACACTATCAGTGACGTGACTTCAAGAGACAAAGGCTGCCATGCCCCATTCCCTACTGCCTGGCCTCGCAGAGCCTGGAGGGACCACAGTGCTGGGACTGGAGTGCATAAAAGCCCCTGGTGACTGCAGGGAGGGTCCTGGTGTTAATCTGCACAAGGACCCCTAGCATCCCATGGGAGGGACAGAGGTCCAAGTTGGTTCATGACTCTGGATATGTGCTCCTTTGGGCGGCACATGAGCCCTTTTTGATGGCAGCCTGGCTGAGCAGAGACAAGTGTGGGTCACCACCCTTGAGCAGGCCAGAAGCGGTGACCACACTCTCTGTGGTGGACCAGGCTGAGCTATGAGGAGGGAGGTGGGTGCTGCTAGTTAAGAAAGCCACAACCCCTTATTCTGAGATGAGGAGCTTTGCTCTGTCCACCCCACCTCAGGCCACGTGGGGGCAGGGGCCAAGGAGATGGTTTAGTGGTAGTCGAGAGCTATTTTCAAGGTTCAAGGTAGGTTACTGCCTCTGAAGATAAGAGAAGTATTTTGAGCTCCCCCTGGGTGAGGGAGTGAGGCTCAAGAATCATAAGGATGATATTTTCTCAGTATCTGGTGAAAGGACTCACATGCCTGCCCCTTCACCTGACCTTTCCTATGCCCCGAAGATGGTACAGGATCAAGGGATTATATTCTAGAGACAATGTCTAACCAGGAAGAACAATGGAAGATGCTTTTAAGGCCAAAAGCCCCCCTTTTGGGCTCCCAATTGCAGCATGTAGTCATTAATTGCCTTCTGCATCTGAAGCCCGACCAATCGCTACTGTTAAGATAAGCTGCCACCCTCACATGAGGATAGAGAGCTTTCGGCTTTATGGACACCTGTGGGCTGGGCACTGTCCTAAGCTCCTTCTGTATACTATCTCACTTGCCTCTGCCTCCCAACAGCCCATTGGCAGATGCCATCTGAGGCTCAGAAGGGTAAACAGCTGCTCAAGATCGTGGTGAGAGAGCTATGAAGGCCTCCAGTACACTGCGAGACTACAAGGTGGTGGGGCGCTGCTTGCTCACCCCCAAATGCCACATGCCACCCCTCTACTGCATGCGTCTAACCATGTTGTTGCCAGGTCTCCCTTCTGGTATTTTGTGTCTCCTAAATAAGATGAAGAAATCTTCAGGGGAAATTGTCTACTGTGGCAGGTATTTGAGAAATGCCCCCTGTGAGTGAAGAGCTTAGCATCTGGCTGCACTACAACTCCTGCAGTGGTACCCACAACATGTGCAGGGAGTACCATGACCGGACCACTGCAGGTACTGTCACCCAGTGCTACCGAGACATGGGGGCCTGGCACTGTGCCTGCGCGCACCCAATCCAGATCATGAAGGTGGAGGAGATTGCAGCTAGCAAATGCCGCCGCCAAACGGCAGTCAAGCAGTTTTACAACTCCAAGATCAAGTTCCCGCTGCCCCGCAGGGTCCTGCATTGTCCGCACAAGCCACATACTTCACCACCAGGTGGCCCAACACCTTTTTTTAAATGCAGGGCCTCCCTGTCCCCTGGTCCGCTCAAATAAACTCCTTAGTAAAACTAGGGTGCTCAGGAAAAATAAAAAGAATCTAGAAAGTCTAAGCTAGAACCTAGAGCATTCCAATTCCCTTCATCATAGACCTGTACACATGTTCCCTCATCTGACCACATAGCAAACGTGTGCACAAGACACGGGCTATCACCTTCAGTGACAGATGCAAAGTGGGGCTCAGAGAAGTAGTGTAGCCAGCCCCAAACTGCCCAGCAGATGGAGTGAGGATCTCAAGGCTCCTCTGTCTATCTTGTAAAACCCCTGGTTAGATGTGGTAAAGGCCAAGTCTGGCCAGGGCAGTAGGGAACCAGGTCCTACCTAGTGGCGGGGTCTGCAGACCTGCCTGGTCCCCCACCCACCACCACTTGAGAGAGGGCAGAATAAGTTGTGCTCCCTGGAGCGCATGCATCTGGTTCTGTTTCCATTCCCAGCCACTCCTCAAAGAGCTTTTAAAGGTCACTTTTTTCCCCTCAAATTCAAGTGGCTTAGGAGGCAAGGCCCTAGCTTCCGGTCACTGAGGTACCACCCCTTCTGGTAAGACATTCCTCTGGTTCCCATCACTGTATAATCAGGCCAAGGGACTGAGAAAGACATTTTCAGTATTCCTTGCTGTGCCCAAACTGAACCACTCAGTGACAGATGCCCAGAGAGATGACGGCCAGAGGGGACAGGACATGTATCTTGGCAGGAAAAGAGATGACACGCTCAAATTGGGTCATTTCAGGAGAATTGAAGAAAGAGGCTATCCACAAAGGATGGAAGGCTACTGCAGGGGTAGTGTAATGCTAGTGACAGTGGGGCTCTCACCTCATCTATACCTGGAGTTGGGGGCACCACCACCTGGAGACTGAGAGCGCTGTACAGAAAGGGCCACCTGATAGGAGCTGTGACTCTGGATAGTAGTTAAAAAAAAAGTTAGTGTAAGGCAGCCCTGCAGGGAGGGAGCAGAGAACGAAATCCCCTGGCCACCCACTCCTCCCCACCCTACCTTCTGCTGGAGCCTCCCATTGGGAGCCAAGGTCAGAAAGCCCAATGATATAACCCAAAAGGGCAGTCTCCTGGGGCACAGAGCAGATGGGGAGAGTGGATCTGGAGGAGACAGACAGGAGCCATGCAGCACAGGGCAGGGTGAGGGGCTTGCTATTGGAATGTGGGAAGCATGGTATCTGTCTTCTATATTTACCATCTCAAATACTTGTTCTGGCTCTCCACTTCCTACAGAGTGAGGCCCAAGTTCTCAGCCTGGCATTCAAGGTTCTCCACACTCAGACTCCAACCTACCTCCCTACTGGGAGAGCCATAGGTACTTCACAAAATCTATCATCTGCACAATTTCTGCATAAGATAAATCTCATCAGCAGCAGCATTTTACGCAAAAACCAGTTTGCCCAAGATGACACAGCTGGAAAATGATGGAGCTGGAATATGAATCTAGGTCCCCTGCCACCAAAGCCGATGCTTACCTATTCTGCCATCCTGTCTCCTCACTCAGTGGTAAGTGCATGGACTGCAGGGGTGAAGTATAGCTCATTCAACCTGTGCCTGCTTCATAGAAAGGGTCTCAATAAAGGGGGTAAGGTGAGAATTAAAGAAAAGTAGAAAGGTAGATGGAAGGTGAGCATAACATATGCTGGCCTCTAGGTTCTCATTTCACTCTCATAACTGTCAGAGCCAGGTTTTGACTCCAAAGCCAGCTGATTATCTGGCAGGCAGAGCTGGCCTCTACGGAGTAGTGCCTACAAGATCCTCGGTCCTTTGTTTCCACCTTAACCCAATGCTATATCCCTCTTAGAGCACCTGAAATTCCCTGTGTTAATCACATCTGGAGTTAGGCACATCTATGGAAGGCCCGTGTTAGAATGAAAATATGTTGCTGGAAAGAGAAGGGTACTGGGCCAATGGCATCAGGCTGCCCTTGGAGTTGTCAAAGTTTGTGTGTCACACGTGTGTGTGTGTGTGTGTGTGAGAGAGAGAGAGAGAGAGAGAGAGAGAGAGAGAGAGAGAGAGAGAGAGAGAGAGGAGAGAGAGAGACACTCAAAGGGCCCAGGCACCCACATACCAAATTAGGGAGCAACTCTTTTGTCTATATCTGCTGAATGAAAGCAGAGTGTTAAAAGAATGGGACACAAGAAGGATGAGACTTACTGGAAAAAATAAGGATGGAGGTCTGGAATCAGGAGGGAAGGTCTGATGGGTCACTTTGAGAAACCTCCCTCATAGGTATCCTGGAAGGTAGCACAAGAGATGCGGCAAGGTGTGGTGAGAAGAAAATTCTAGAACCATGGGTTTGAGCTTGGGGTGGTCTGCTGCATTGCTGTGTATCTCCAGGTGAGTTTCTTGCCCCACTTTGACTTCCCTTTCCTCCCTGTAAAAAGAGAGGGGTTGGATGAGATGCTTACACCCTGCTTCAAGACCCTGCCGCTTTACGCAAGGCCCCCTTTACCTTTTGTTAGCTGCTGAGACCCAGGAGAGAGGGGCTCCCTCTGTTTGTGCTTCCCCACTCCAGCTAGGGCATAACCATGAGTGCTTCAGAGGACACTGCCGGGATTAGTCCTGGGAGACCCCCTCCATCGGGGCCCCATATCTCGTGCCCATAGACCTTCACGCTCTGAGCTGGCTTGTCTGCCCACAGCTGTGTCTCCCACCAGCACAGTTAATTTGCTGCTGTTCTTGGGAAGTGACAGCAACTTGAAGCAAAGCAATTAGGATGAAAAAGAGGCCCAGCTGCTTGGGGCCAAAGGAAAATAAACAGACCAGCCCTGTGTGTATTCCATGGCCAAGAGGAGCAATTCTTCACAGAGTGATTAGCACTTCCAATTCCAGTCTCCTCCCCTCCACTGAAGGCAGAGAAGTAACCTATGAGCTGCTGCTGTTCCCAGATCCCATTCTTCCCAGAGTGTAGGGACCTGACAGCTCATCACCTTCTCGTGAAGGCCCAATCACCTGGCCACACTCACCCCCTGCAGAAATGATACCCTCTCCTCTGAACTCCAACAGCTTCTCTCTATGGCGTTTTCTTTTGATTGATCCATTAGTTCATTCTTCCAACATCCATTGAGCACCATTTATTTGTTCATTTAGTCAATATTTATTGAGCCCCTACTATGTTCTAGTCACTGTTCCAGGTTCTGGCCGATGCAACAGTGAACAAATAGAAACCTGTGCTTTCACGAAGTTCAGTTTTAGTAGGAGGAAGAAACAGTAAACAAGTAAAAATATAGCATGGGAGATGATGCTAGATGCTATGGAGGAAAGTGAAGCAAGAAAAAGAATTAGAGAATACAGAGAAGGGAGAGGTAGGTTTTAAGTAGGATAGTCAGGAAGGGCCTCAGAATGAAAGTGACATCTGAGCAAAGGCCTGTAAGACATGGGGACTGAGCCAGGTGACCAAGTGAGGGAGGTGTGCTGGCAGAGGGACATCATGCAAGAGCCCTGAGGTGGACTATGCCCTGTGTGTTTGAATTGCAATGAGGCTCAGATAAGTGATGAGGGAAGAAGTTAGAAAGGGAATGGGGCAGGGGATCCTGAAAGGACTTTGGCTTTCACTCAGGCAAGATGAGCCACCCAAGTGTCTGAGTGGAGGAGCAACAAAGTCTGGCTGGCGTTTCATTCAGCTGGCTTTAGCTGTCACATGAGCAGATCGAAGGGAGGCAAGCTGGGAAGCAGGCCCTGGGTGAAGTGTGAGAAGGTCAGGCTTCTCCTGCCTCTGTTGGCCAAGCTAGATAAGCAGAATAGGATAATTTCCAGGGGAGGGGCAAGGAGATAATTTCCAGAATCAGGGTCAAGGAGATAGTTTGTGGACTACTGGAGAGAACTTCAGAGAGTTGGGCTGCAGGGCTGTCTTAGAGGTTCAGGAAAATGCTCCTTGCTATGTTAAGTGCGCTCTCTCTCTCTCTCTCTCTCTCTGTGTGTGTGTGTGTGTGTGTGTGTATAGATTTCTCTGGAAAGACAGACTTCTCAGAATAGGCCTCTGGACTAAGACAGGGAGATTTCTTTACCTGCAAACCAGGCAGGGTAAGCATTCCTGCCTAGTGTGGTGTGTTGTGGGAAAAAATGGAACCTGACCTGTGAGGCCAGAGGAGAAAGTGGACTGGATTATGAAAACTTCCCCCATACTTCATGAGAGGGAAAGAGTAACTGTGAAAGTGCAAACACCCCCCCAGGGCCTTAACCATTCATTAACACCCTTGTGAAGTGTGCTATTTGTCAGTCAACCAGCTAGATTCTAAGGCAAGAGAACCCAAGACAGTGAATTTTCCTATTGGCAGAAGAGGGAAAGGGTGGGGTGCAGTGAAGTGATGGACCCCAAGAAGAGATGCAGAGAGAAGGGTAACAGAGGGGAGTGTTAAGGAGAGGAGGCAGAAATACCCTGTCGCAGAATGTCAGCCAAGCAGAAAGGCAGCAACAGCAAGTGGCCCTGGGTTCAAAGCCAGGCTCTGCTACTTCCTAGTTGTGCCTCTTCCAATCTCATAACCTTTGGGTGTTTTGGGTTTTACGTTTGTTTGGTTTTTTTGTTTTGTTTTGTTTTTAAGAAGAAAGTGGGAGTGTTGCAGAGCTGCCTACCACTTAAAATTCTTACAAAACTTAAATAAGTCAACTGTGGGAAAGTTCTCTGTGAACACTGTGTTATTATTATGCACAAAAGACATATCAGAAAGGGCTGCTCTGGATCAAGGAATGACCAAACCTTAGGAGCTAGCAGGCCCCATCTGGGCTGGTCCATGCAGCCAGCTGCAAAAGCCAACAAACATGAAGCTCTGTGGGTTGAGAGAGCAAATGACCTGATAGATCTTGAGATTGCAAGTCTCAGGGTGGTCAGCACTGGAGTGAGCAAGGAGGAGAGCATTCTGTACCATTGTTATATAGGCAAAAGGAGGACTGCGTATCCTTTCAATGTCTTTCTGGGGAAGAACTGAACAGCTGAGAGTTATATAATTCTCTAGGGAAATGTACCTTTGTTCTACAGTTTACTACTGATTAGGGGCCTGAATTTGCAATGTTACATGCTAACATGTAGCTGCATGTATAAGTAGGTATGTGCATGTAATTGGTGCAAAAGATTTTAGTCTAGTAGAGAACCACAAAAATCTGGTTTTATTGCCCTGTAAGACATTAACCATCTTCATTTCTTACCTTTGCAAACTTACTTCAATATGTCTTTTTCTAATGAAATATACAAATATCAGTCTCTCAAATGCTCCTTTGATGAACCAGCTTTACTAGTCTCCTGGTTCCCTTATTAATGAGTTAAATAATTCTCTGATATGTGATAAAAATTATACTTTGACAGAACTGAAAAATGAGGACTTTGCCATATTTTGGAATGAGCCTGTGGCTTTGAGCCAGTCACTCAGCCTCTGAGCCTTGCATATTTCATCTGCCACAGGGAGAAGGTACCCTACTCCCAGGGTGGAGGTAGGGCTGCAGTGGGAAGACAGACATGAAGTACTTTGCACATCACTCACAGGATGCAAAAGTCAGGATTTATTGTTATGACTCATCAGATTAGGCTATTTCAGAGCTAGAAGGTCCCAGGCTTCTGGAGGCAGTGTTCTCCAAGGCTTGGGACATAGGTCAGGGGAAAAGGTAGCTAGGGCAGCCCTGACACTAGCCACCATGTCCAGAAGGTGCCATGCTGATGCTGCTGATGCTGCACTCTCCAGCTGTGATAAGGCCAGGATTTCCCATGGGCCTCAGATCCTAGAGGATAGAGACCATTTAGGACCACTCAGAGAAATCTGCCCAAGGGCATGGAAAGACTGGAGGGCTGGGTGGGTGCCTGACCAGGAACCAGTAGGAACAAGAGTCTTCATCTGACACCAGATCCCTAACTAGTGGCCTCTACAGCCTGGGTTCTTTCAGGACCTCATCATATTATTTTGTAAGAGGGAAAGTGCCCCAACTCAGTTAACAACATAAGATCTCTGCCCTTGCTATCCGCATATGTGCCTGGCTACACACACACACACACACACACACACACACACACACACACACACACACACAGAATGATGTCAGTCAGAGGTCCAATAAGCAATGCAGACAGCCAAGGTCAGAAACGGCCAATCGTGCACAGAGGAAATAGGTACAGAGCCAAAAGAAAGAGAGGAAGAGGAAAGGCATTCCAGGCTCAGGGAATATCAGGAACAGAGGCTAGAAAAGAATTAACCTATAGAATGTGAGGGAAGGATAAGATGAGGCAGTTAGACCTGGCCAGGATTGGCTCATACCCTTGAATGACCTAAAGTCATGGAAGTTAATAGTCCACTTCCCCTGGGGCAATGGCAAAAAAAAAAAAAAAAAAAAAAAAAAAAAGTAGGCAAGGAGCTTACAACTGGGTTCTCCCCTGCAGGTCCATATCCCATAAGAGGGCATGGGAACCCTTTCTCCCTCACAAATCTCACTCCAGTTTCAGCTCAGTTGTCTCTTCAAGCCCGCCCAGCCTTGCCCCCTCCCCAAATGCCTCCATCCACAGCTGCTCTGCTTTAAAGGCTGGGTTCACAGAGACTGTTTCCATCTGCTTCATCCTTCCCCACCTCTCCTCTTCTAAGCTCGCTTTCTGCCATGTGAACCTTCCTTTTGAGCAGCTAATTATCCTGCATGTCTTCTTCATATAGTTAGTACACTCCTTCCTGGAGTTATGTATTTTTCCTCTCCCTTCTTTTCCTTTTGCCCTGATTTCTTCAGTACTTTTAATTTTTGCATGGGTCAAGACACATATAAACTTTCTATTGTCCTGTAACTGTTCTGTTAAGGGTTTTTCTGGGCTAGATGCTAAGTTTTGTGGACCTGTTTGGCAACTATGGACCACGTTACAGCTAGCGTTGTGCTGGGCACCCAGTAGGTGCCTAATTCTTGCCTACTGATTGGCAGTTTGATTAATACCACTTAACCCACTCCCCGCCATGATCAATTATTGGCCCATTCACACACAAACCTAGATTATTGAAATCCTACCCCCTTATCCCTTCCACTGACATTGTGACCCACCAGCTCTCAGCAGAGCCCAAGCAATTTGAGGGCTTAGACTCCAGTATTCATTGCTCCTTGAGTTTTTTGGACCTGGTCACACCACCGGAAGACACGAAATCCGGAAGTCTCAACCAGGAAGAGAGAAGCTCCCGCTGCTCCTAAAGCCAGTTTCATAGATCCAGCCATAGCTCAGGGAAGACTCCGGTTGTCTCCTCCTACAGCTCAGCCCAGAAGTCACAGTTCAGGTGTTGTTGAGGCCACAGGGCTCGGAGCACCAGGAGGCAGCCTCAGGAGAAAAGTCTGCAAGGAGCCGGGTCGTGGGAAGCCGGCCTTCTCCCTGAGCAGTCGCCAGGTGCTGCCCTCGATGGCATAGAGCAGTGTGAACATGCGGTTGACAGTATAGACAGTGTCACCACGCACGACTGCCGTAAACAGCGCTCCTTTGCTGTTGACAAACTGGCCGGGCAGCGCTGTCCACTGGCCCGTGGCCAGGTTGAGGCAGTCGATGGCACAGTGTAGGAAGTCGTCAGATGGTCCGTTGCGAACCACATAGAGACTGTCACGGTGGGCCACCATGCAGTGGCCATAGCTCTGCGGGCGCCGCAGCTCGGCCACCGGTAGCCACATGTCGTCCCGCGCCGTGTACTCCACCACGGCCGTGGTGTCGGCCGGCCGCCACAGACACACAAAAAGGCGACCACACGCCTGGGCGCAAGGCACGCCGGCAGCTGGCTGCGGCAGGTCGGCCACGAAGCTCCAGCAGCCCGTGGCCGGGTCGTAGCGCTCCACGGAGCTCATGGGCATCCTCTGGAACTCGCCGCCGATGGCGTAGAGGTGGCCATCGAAGCCGGCCAGCGCCGTGTCGTAGCGCGGTTGGTGCGGGCTGGGGAACTCGCACCACGTTCCGCCTTCGGGGTCATAGCAGAAGCCGAGTTCCACCACCTCCTTGCTGGCACCCCGCACGCCCCCCACGATGTAGAGCTTGTTGCCCAGCGTGGCCACGCCGGCCAGCAGCGTGCTGGCTTCCAGGGGCAGCGCGGCTAGCGTGCGCCACGCGTCCTCCTCCTCGTCCAGGTAGCACACCGTCCGCGACTCGTCCTCCAGGAAGCCGGGAGCGGGCGTGTGCGTGCTCACCGCCACGTAGCTGCTGGGCCGCAGCGCCGCCACATAGGCCTGGGCCTCGGGCAGCACCAGCTCGGCCGCCAGTTCGCGCGCGCCGTCGCAGATGAAGAGAGCCGCGCTGTGGAACACGTCGCGCAGGCCGAAGGCGGCGGCCGCGTCGCACAGCAACGCGCAGTTGTCAGACGTGAGGCTGTGCTCCAGGAAGCGCGCCAGCGCCGGCGCCTGCAGGAAGGCGGCGCACTCCACGGCCTGCAGCAGCTCGTCGGCGCCCGCCAGCGCCGGCCGCTCGCCGCGAAGCACCTGCAGCGTGGTGCGGAAGCCGCCGGGGCTCAGCGCTTGCAGACGCACCTCGGCCGCGCGCGCCTCCTGCATGCCGGAGCGGAAGAGGCCGCGGAAGAAGCCACAGTGCTCCACCAGCAGGGCCTGGTCGGCCTGGAAGAGCTGGCCGTCCACCCACACCAGCACCGGGGCCTCAGGGCCCCGTGGCATGACGAGTCGGAGGGGCAGAGGCCACCGCTGGAGGCCTGGATTCAGCGGCCACCTACTCTAGGGCTCAGCGGAAAAAAAACTTCCAGGGCGATATAAATATCTCCCTGGCTAAAGATAGTATGGCTCATGTGATGTGGTGGCTAGCAGGTTGGATGGCCGCGGGCCAGAAGGCATCCGGAGACCTAAGGGGTCACTCACTTTCGTATGGGAAATGATAAGTGACCCTATACTGATCCCCTACTGTATGTCAGGCACTGTGAGGGATGCTTACAAAGATAACCCAATTAACCTGCCATAAACCATCTATATGCCCTTGTACTTTTAAGAGAAAATAGAAAATATTGATCAGCGTTTGTTTTGCAGCCAGTCATTGCGGATGCCGTATGCATCCTGAGCAGCAGCAAGAGTGGCCCCTCCAAGCTCCTTCCCTAGAAACTACACTCAACATCTCAACATCAAGCCCCTATAGCTCTGAACTGGGTCTGTGAGCATTCGTGCTTTATCTTGGCTTATTTTCTGCATCCATTAGCAAGATGCGTCTCTAAGGTGATTGCTGCTTTGGTTTACAAAAGGTTTCTTATAGACGCTCTACTTAGGGATAATAGGAGAAACCTGTATTGGGATAGTGTCTGTAAAACGTTCGCAATGAGGCTCAGAGAATTCACATGACTTGTCCAGGGTTATTAACTGGGAAGAAGCAAGGATGAGATTAATACCTAGCCCACCCCATCAGCTGGTGGGGTGAGGGGATTCTTGGGCACTGGAATGAGAAGTCAGAGGTGGGGCAAATAGAGTGAGCCAGGCTGGGGCCCAGAACAGAGTTCTAACTTGGCCAGGGCTTCTGTCCCTGACTCTGGACTAGTCCAATCTCTTTTTGAGCTTGGATTTCCTTCTTTGTAAAAATGGGAGGGTAGCAGGTAGGCATCTGATAAGACCCTGAACGTGGAAGTATGTCCTGACTTGGGATGGAAATGGGAAGCTGATTTCTATTCCCCACTTGCCAGGACTTCTCCATTGCTGTGTCTCCAGACTTCAGGAAAAGGAAAGTGGGGCTGCTGATCATATATCTGTGGGTGGAAAGGAGAAGTGCTTCTAGAAATAACAGTTAACACTTAAATTGCACTGTGCGTCAGATACTTTTGTAAGCACGTTAATTCCTATAATCCTTGCAACAATCCCACAAAAAAATACTATTATTTTCCCTCATTTTAATGATATTATCCATTTATTGTTATAGCAACACTATATGACTTAGATGTTATTAATGTTCCCATTTCATAGATCAAGAGACCGAAGCACCAGGAGGTTTAGTCATACACCCAAGGTCACATGCCCCAAGGTCTTATGGCCTGAAAGTGGCAGAGTTAGGACTGGCATACAGCCAGTCTGACTTTAGAGCATGTCCCTAACCACTGTACCTGCTGACTGCTACAAATGCTGGGCAGTTACCTTGTGCCAGGAGGTCACAGTTGGAAGGAACTTCAGGCTCGTGTGGTTCAACCCCTTCATTTACAATGGAAGATCAGAAAGGGAATTGCCCAGGGTCACTTAGTTTGGGGCAGAGAGCCCCAGGCCTCCTGCTGCCCAACCCCAGGGCACTTTTCCTACTGCACAGAATTTTCCTGGCCAAAATGTTAGATGGAAGGGAGCTTAGTGATTATCTTCTCCTGCCACCTCATTCTACAGGTGGGGAAACTGAGGCCCAGACCTGTATAGGATGGTGTCTGCCATTCCAGAGATGTTCAAATGCAGGACTTCTTCAGGAGGATGGAGAGGTTCACAATGACAAAGCCAGAGTTGGAAAGTGGGCAGGGGAACTTCCCTCCCTTCTAGGACACAAGCCTGCACAGACCCTCTCATATGATCTACAAACCTAACACAAGAGAACTCCCTGCCAGAGAACTCCCACTCCGTTTACTTCATCAAAGCAGAGCCGGGATGTGGAGACCACTTGCGTGAGCCTGGGAAGCCAAAGGCCTGGAGGAGGCAGCCAGAAATATCCTGGATGCTCTGCCCCAGGGACCAGGCAGGAAGAGGAGGAGTAGATGGAAGGGTTGGGCAGGAGTCCCCATTAATACTATCCCAGGCCCTCTGCCAGCTTCTCTACATCCCTGAGGCCAGACATTGGCTGAGAGAGAACAGGCGTGACAGTCTTTTTCTTGGAAGAAGATAGGCTTTATAGTGAGTGCCTAGTCCTAACTGTCCTTGCTTGTGGCCTCAGGAATAGAAAGAGGGTGTCTGGCTATCTCCATTTCACAGGTGAGGAAAGGAAGGAATAACGTTGGCATGGGTTTTTTCTTGATTATGAAAGAAGATGTGGGACTGGATTGAACCCTGTCCACTGACCCCAGGTCCCAGCCCAGCTTCCTCTTCTCACCTGTACTAGCCTTGTCTCAGAGAAAGAAACAGCTATACCCAGGCTCAAGCTAAGGGGTGGAGTTGGGGAGGGGCTGACCCTCAGGCCCTCCCAAATGGCCTGTTTCAGGCACCTAGTAACTGGCAAACTCAACCAGATGGAGTCACTGCCTGAACCTCTCATGAAAGCAGGAGTGGAAAAGAGAGCAAGTCCCTCTTGGCTGAAACTTGCTCTCGGTTCCAGTTTTTCCCAAGTCCAGCCCTGGCCTAAGTGGGTTGGGACACTGGTGAACACACCCAGCTCTCACCCTCAGCAGCCAGGTAATGGGGAGAGGGTCACCCAAGGTGGGGGTAGTAGTTCTGAGGCTGGGCTGAGGACCAGGCCTTTGGCTCCATCCCAAGGACCCAGTGGGATATTGACTGCAGCTGGTGAGTTTCCTCTTTCCAGACAGTGAGTATCCCTCTGGGACCTGGAGAGGACAAGGAACTATCCCGGCTGTGGGCAGCCCACGGAGTTCCCAGGCCCTGCCCGACCCCACACCAACCATCTTCTTCTCCACTTTGCACGCCCCACACTGTGCAAAGTTGGAGGTGGAGGCAAGGAAAAGGGTTATGTGTGAGACTCCCTGAGCTTCTCTAGAGCACATGCCCAGCCTCTCTTGTCTCTATCCACAATTATTGGCTCTCTGCAAGGGGTCTGTTAAGTGGACTCCTGGGCCCTAACCTAAGTAGGAGTTCCCAGTCTGATGGAGGAGACATAGCCCTTGCCCTGGGAAACCTCCACCCACAAGCCTGATGGGGAACCGCTGGCCTTTGCCACCCATGGTGGTATTTCTGCACACAGGGTAGTGAGGAGCTTGCCTCGACCTGAAGAAGGAAGAACACTGGACTAGGAGTCAAGATTCCTGCTGGGCTCTGATGTTGGGACTACCACTGACTTGTAAAAGCTACCCAACCTCTCTGGGCCTCATTTCATCTGTAAAATGGATGTTAGATCTGACTTCTAAGGTTCTTTTCAGCTTTGACAGCTGAATTTATCATTGAACAACCACACAGAAGTGGTTCTCATAGTGTGCCTCCAGAGAATACAGTGACATCACAATGGGGTCTCAAAAGCTTAGTTGGATATGAAATTGTTCCTGAATGATAGGTGCCAGGGATATGACTTGGCATCCATAAATTCTCACAGGTGCTACCTGTCTAGACCTGTACATTCCCCACTCATCCACTCCAGAGACACCTGTTGAGCACGTGCTACACGTCCAGTGATGAACCGGTGCAGCACCCTCTGTATTTTGAATACTCGAGGGCCTCCTGTAAGAGCCTTGAAAAAGGATGGTGGTCGCAAGGTGGTTGGGCTACTTGCTCTAGCAGAATAACCTCTCTCTTGATCTGAAGCGTCCACACTTCTGGTCACTAAACACTTGTGGCTTCTCGATAGGTGAGAATTGTGTGCTATTCATTCCAGGGAATGTGGAGGGAACTAGCTGTTGCTTTTTTGGACCATGAGCCAAGCTCTAGGTGGGACACTTTCACATTATCTCATCTAATCCTTAATATTATCCCTATTTTAAAGATAAGGAACGGAGTCTATGGCCATGCTACCCTGAACAAGTCCAACCCTGTCTGATCTTGGAAGCTAAGCCGAGTTGGGCCTAGTTAATACCTAGTTAGTACTTGGATGGGAGACTACCTAGGAAGACCAGGTGCTGTAGGCATAAAAAATTTAAAAAATAAAGGATTGTAAACTGACAAGAGCCTTGTAATCTATGAGGTCAACCAAGTGTTGCCTCGCCTAAAAAAAATGAAAAATAAATAAAATAAAAATAAAAGAAATTAAAGATGAGGAACTAAGGCCCAGAAGGACAAAGTAACTTATTCCAGGGTCCGACAGTAGGTGACAAATTCCAAAGGCCTTTGTGGTCCATAACTGGTAATTTGGGTGCTGGACAAGCAGCCCACAGATGAAGAGACTGAGGATGGGTAAAGGGAGTGGTTGCACTTGTGAGATCGGCACTGTTTTCCTCCCAAGCCTCAGAAGAAGGGCAGACTTTGGACACTGAGCAGTCACAGCTGAGGGCCTAAGTAAACCAGCTGGCAACCGGTTTGAGTAATCTCTGAACTGGAAGGGTATTAAGGGTCATCTCATCCCATCCCACAACTCATGATAGAGTCTCCTCTATAACGCCTCCTTGAAGAGGTCATCCCTTGGTTGCCTTCAGTGTTGGCAGGGAGGGGACTTCCCTACTTCAAAGACAGTCCCTGAGCTAGAACCTGCCTCCTTGCAGCTTCCATGTACAGGTTGGTAAGAGTTTTAAAGGTAAGGAAAGTAACTCCTCCAGCATCCCACAAACAGATTAAGTAGCAGAACCCAAGTTTATACCTGGTTGGGTCTGTGGGGGATTCATAATTTGCTCTCTCTCCAGCACCCCTCCAATGAGACTAATTTCTCCACAGACCCCATCCAGAACAAGTCTGTCCTCAAAGAACTGGAACCAGCCTGGGATACGGCTGGAACTTGGCTCCCACTTTCTCTCCTACAACTCAAAGGAAGTTGTAGGCCATTGGCCATTAGCTCCGTGAGCCATTCTGGTCTGGAAGTGTAATCTAAACAAATTCCTTCCAACACTTTAGAGTCTTAATAACATAGCTGGTTTACCATGATCTCCCAGAAACACAATTAGGCTGAGTCAATAGTCATGTCCTATCCTGGAAAATAATTTTCCTTTTTGGTTGAGGTCAGGCTCTGACCCCCTGCCCTCTGCCTGCTAACCTGGATTTCCATGGTTTCTCTTTGTGTATAGGTGGTAGGTAGAGTAGCTAGGGTGGGGTGGGAGGGAGGTCAGGGTTGGAGGGAGAGGGGCTGCCGTGAGAAGTCTCTGAGACTCCATGCCCTTTCCCACTTTAGCCTATAGCGTATTCCAAATGAAAGATCCCATAGGGTTCTGGAAAGTACTCAGGCCTGAAGCCCAGGGCTGATTCTGTCACTTTTAGGCCTGAATCACATCATGGAATTTTGGATTTACTTTCCCCTTTCTTAGTATTATAGATAGGGACAAAAAAAAACCTAAAGAAGTGAGGAGACTTGCCCAAGGTCACCCAATAAAGGAGCTGGCACTACATCCTATGTCCAGATTCCTCATGGTGGCCCTTTGCCCTGTCTCCAGAACGAAGATTTACCCTAGGAAACAAGGGGAATGACAGGTGACCCTGCCAGGCCCATCCACCAATCCCAGAATCATTACAGGCAAGAGGGAGTGCCAGATTTTACACACTAGGCCACAAACACATGCAACGCATTAGCTCTTATCAAGGAGCAAACAGTAATCCAGGATGCGTTAGGTTTCTTGAAGCTGGACATATATTGGTCATGAAATATTAGTAAGAAGGTCTCATTGTCCCTGTTAGGATACTGGGTGTTGTCTGGGTGCTGCACTGCAGCATTGCGGGAGAGTCCCCACACAGAAGGTCAGGGTAAGTTGTATTTGAAGGCTGAGCTGGCTAGGACCTAGAGAAAGGGCAAGGCTCGGAGTTGAAACCAGCAGGCTTCCAGGAGGAGGAGGTGGGGCCAGCTGGGAAAAACAAAGGGAGGAATGGATTTTCTTGCTGGTGGGAAGAGACTGAGTGGCGGTTCAGACAAGGCTGGAAACATCTTTCCTCTCTATCTCCCTACCTTGGGCCTCCCTCTCTCCAGTCCTTGTCCTTTCCTGCCGGGTCTGGGGTGGTCCGGACATTGACAGCGCCGTGGCTCTTGAGGCCAAGCACGGTGGGGTGCGCGGCTGGCTGAGCACTATCCCTCGCGTCCGAGCAGGGTGAGTGAGCCCCGCGGGGGGTTCCCGCGGTCCTTACAAGGAGTTCGGCGGCGGCGGCGGCGCTCGGGGCAGCCCCGCCCGCCGGGCTCCACCAGCCCCTCCTTTCCCCAGCTCGAGCAGAGAAGAGGGAACACAGCTCGCTCGGCGCGGGGCTCGGGGCGCGGACGCCGACGGGGCCGGCGGCAAGTGCCAGGGAGCCTGCGACTTGCTCCTGAGGGCCCCGACGGGCGGGCACGCTGCTCGGGGCCCTTGGGCCGAAGCACCGTGTCCGCCTCCGCAGCGTCACCATGTCCTCGGTGTTCGGGAAATCCCGCGTGGGCAGCGGGCCGCAGAGCGCGCCCCTCGAGGTCAACCTGGCCATCCTAGGGCGCCGCGGGGCAGGCAAGTCCGGTGAGTGGGGCAGCTGCGGGGAAGGGAAGGGGTTAGGCGGGAACCGGGGAGACAGAACCGGTGGAGGGAACCAGGGGGTGCGGACTTGCGGGCAGGCTCTTCCACTGGCTTTGGGGGCTTCCTGAACCCAGGTGGGTTGGGCAATATACTGTGATTTTCTTCTTTGCTTTAGTTTCTCTGTTGCTTGGCGCTCTTTCTGCTTTGTTCTCAACTCCTCCATCTCTCATCTGTCTTCTTCTCCTGCAATGGCTCTCCCTGGAATGGCTCTCCCTCCGTCTCCCTACCGTGTATCTACGCTTGTGTCTGTGACCCCAGCTGTCTCTCCCTCTGTCTGTCTCTGTGTCTCCCAGCCCTCTGTTCCTCTCTCTCTTGTGGCCCCCGCCTCTCTCTTTTCTGGGCGGGTACAGCAGTCAGCTCAGGTGAGTGTCACCAAAGGGACCCGTTAGGTCCCTGGCCCAGGGCCCCTGTGAGCCTTGCTACTCCCTGATTTAGGCTTGGGGTGAAGGAGCCACCGGCTTCTGAAGGGAGTTGATAGAAGTCACTGGCTATTGGGATTTCCCAGGCTACACTCCCTACTCTCTTCCTCAATTCCCTTGGATTCTGGAATAAAGTGTGCATTCTTATCAAATGTATTTGTTTCAAGTCAGGCTCCTCTCTTGACATTTTGGAAATAGGTTGGACTATGGTCCCAGGTGCCTGGGACTTGTCCTTGATCAACCAAGATCTTGGGCTTCCACTGAGATCATTTCTATCAACACTGAACTCTGCCTTCACCAGCCCTGGCAGCTCTCACCCAGCTGGAGTGAAGGGGGTGAGAGTAAAGATGTCACCATAAGTAGAGACCTAGCAAAAGGGTCCAGCCCTCCCTTGCCACTCACAATCTCAGGAAGCTGATGGTGGGAGGGTCGAAGGGGCTCCTCCACTGGCTGTTTTCCAGTTATAGCCATTAGTGAATGCCCAACATGGGCTCAGCTAGCTGTGGGTTTCCTTCCCCAGTGTGTTCTTTGAGACTCTCTGGGGGCCTCCTCTCCACTTTTGAAGCCAGCCCTCTGGCTCAGAGAGGGAACTCTGTATCACATTTTCCTACAGAAAAGATTTGCCCTCTTCCCTTTGAAACTCAAATTGTTATCTGGAGCTCTATCACTGATACAGTTTAGCCAGTGACTACATGAATGAAGGAATTTGAATTTAAAAATATGTATTCCCTGGGTATGACTTTGCAAACTGACACTTGGGATTCCTGGGAAAGAATTTTAAGGATTTTCTTTAAAATATCACATTACTTTTTAAGACTCTAGTATAATAATTGGCTGGCCTTTGGCTTTATGTGGTTAAATTCTGAACAAAATCAGAGTTCTATTACTGCATTGCACCTGGGATAACTTTATTCTAGAGTTTTACATTCTATGTGGCACCATGATGAGTGTGGAGGCCCTTGAACCAAGACTTGAGATGTGTAGGACTGAGGACCAGAGTGTGTTTACTTGGGACACAAATCTTGTCTGGAAATTCCAGGCCCTCAGGGTTCATACCACTGCCAGGGATCACCCACTGATTAACTTGGCTTTTAATCTCTCTTTGGCTCATAGCCAAAACTGAAAGAAATGCCCTACATTTCAGAATCTTCATCACTTGTCCAGGGTGGGGATGCCTCCCTTCAGTTGGGGCTGACCCTAAGGTAACTGGTTGCATGGATCCTGATTGCTTAGTTTCGGTTTTAATAGTCATCCCTTAGGCTTACCTCTCATTGCTTTTTCTTGCCATTGGGGGCGGGGGAATCACAGGATACAACTGAAGGGACACAGTTCCCCATATTTCTGGTTTCTTCTGAGCCTCTCAAACAACCTCTCAGCTCCCAGCCTCATTCCCCCAGAGACTTGAACTTGGTGTCAGCCAGGGGTCACAGAGGCTAGATAAGGCCTCCCTAAAATAAAAGGGGCAGCCTCCAGGGGCCAGCGGCCAGACACAGCAGGGGCGACTAAGCCAATTTCTTTCTGCTTCTTACAGCCCTGACCGTGAAGTTTCTGACCAGGAGGTTTATCAGTGAATACGACCCCAACTTGGGTAAGAAATCACTCCTCTCAGTTCCTTATGCTGTGCCCCACGTGGATCTCCCCCGGCCCCCCCTCCCCACACACACATACATCTACATCGTGGTGGGCCCAGGTGTAACCAGGACCAAACATCTGGCAGCAGATGGGAGGAGCCACCGGGATGACTCAGGCCATAGAGAAAAATATTTTGAATGCCAAAAGTACATCCTCCACATCCCACACCAGACAACTTGGAGGTTGGCCAAACTCAGAGAACTGTGTGATTTGCCCTAAAATTTGAGGTATGAGACTTTAAAAAAATTTAAACATAGCAGAATGTCCACATTCATTAAGTGTTCTTCAAGATGGCCACTCAATGTACTTTTCCAGAAAAGCTGGGCAAGACATATAAGAGATCCTCTAGTGGGAATGGCTTTTGAACCAGTTTTTGAACAATGAAAGAAAACCCGTCTTGCTTTGTTGCCATATCATGGTATATTGGAAAAAGGGATGCTCTGGGGTCAGTCATAGGTGAGTTTGAGTCCTGGCTCTGTCACTTATTGACTGTGTAATCCTAAGGCAGTCACCTAACCTCTCTGTGCTTCTGTTTCCTCATCTGTAAAATGGGCATAAAAATACCTATCTCAGAATTACTCTGAGGATTAAAGAAATAATACATGTGAAAGATCTAGCCTAGTACCTGACCCAAAGAAGACAATAAACGTGTATTCATTTCTCTTTCTTCCTTTTCAAATAGCTTCCCATCTTTGGTAGCTGAAATTCCCTCAAATTAATCAGACTAGTGTTTCAGAAAATTATTTTTAGCAGGACAACCTTTTCCTCTAATAATCTCTTACATAGAACCCCGATATCTAAAACAAACAAAAGCAGAATTTTATTAGTATACATGTAAGCTAAAGCTCACATTTATAACACCTGTTATTGTAAACTATCCACTGAGAGAAAAGGGGTGTCTAGATGCTTTTAGCCTTTTAAAAATGAAGGCTGCAGTCTTGGATTATTTTTCCCATTCATAAGCATTGAATAAAGTATTTGTGGGACCCCTGAGGATCCCCCTCTCAGGAAGCCCAGGTTCTGGGGCATGGATTGGAAAACCTGCACAATACAGCACTTCCTGCAGCAGGCCTCTGATGGAATGCCACTGTGACACCTGGAGGAAAGAGCTCCTTATCCCATCGGGGCCCATCAGCCCCTCAGTACAGGCTGGAATGTCGAATCCCAGTGTTAGAGCAAGAAGGGAGCTCAGGGCTCTTTAGTCCAGTGGATTTTAGTAGCAGAATCCCTTTTTCCAAGGAGATCTTAAAGAGAACCCTAGCGTCTTGAACAGAGGAAGTGGAGGGGCTCCCCTAGTGAAGTCAGGGATATAGGGCGGGTGACTCGCTCCCTGCTTGTCCCTCAAAGTTCTGTTTGACCACCTGTGCTTTGACACAACCCCTCCGTGCTACAGCGGAGGAAATAAGGCTAAGGAGCTAAGGCTTCTGAGCCAAGGTCACACAGCAGGTCGGAAGGGAAACTCATTTATTTAGCAGAGGTCAATGTCCACGACTGTGGGATGCATGATGTGATCGTGCGCCGAACAGGAAGGTGTTGGGAGAGGCCAGAACATGAAGTCAGATGGAGTGGGGGAACTGAAGACAGGGGGGGAAGTGACGGAGTGGGGAAGGAAGGCACAAGCAGGGGTGTCTGGGAAGGGGTAACAGAGATTTTCTAGGATGGTGCCACAAAAGACAGATTCTGCCTAGCTCACATACTGCATACATATACTAAAACCTATTCACTGTCTATCTGAAATTCAAATTTAACTAGGCATCCTACATTTTATTTGGCAACCCACTTTGAGTCTCTCTTCCTCCCTGCCTCCCTCCCCCATTCATACATGAGTCCCACCAAGGAGCCTATTATAGTGGTGGTTTGAACTTCCTGACTGAGTAATTTTGGAGATCTGACCTGGTTGCGGAATGTGTGGTTGGACTGTGTTGGGGGCAGCAGCCCTGCAATGGTTAGTCACCCCACTCTGAGAGCCTATGAGCTGGAGAGATGACCAGATGTTCTCCCCCCAGCCATTCTGGGAGGCCACTGCCACTCCTCGGGGGTTCTGTTCCACTGTCTAAACATTCTGGCCACTATCCTATAGCTGGTTCCAGCAACAGCAGAGACACTGGAACCAGAGCCTTTCCTTCTGTGGAGAAAGGTCTGAGCATCCAAGAGCAGAGTTAGCCATCAGGAGATGGAAAACCACTCTATCCCCTTTTCAAATATCTTCCAAGAGCTTAAGCTCAAAGGAAACCTCTTGAGGATGGGAACCTGTGTAATTTGTTCCCATTTTCAGCATGGAACACAGTACGAGGAACAACACAGATGTGTGTAAACATGAGGTTGAATTTTGATTTTAAGATTACCCTTCTTTAAAGAACAGCTCCTATTATTACCCATGTTTTATAGGTAGAGGGGGCTCAGTGATTTGCCTATGATCAAAGAAAGAGGAGACACCACTCCAGTTGCTCTCCACTAAGGGAGGCCTCATTCAGTGGAGGGCCTGGAGTCACAGGTCTGCATAGCTTTTGGCTCTCTGAGCTTTGGTTTCCCCATCTGAAAGATGTGACTAATAGACTGCTCCATTAGTTGTGCCTTTTTATGGATCATGACTGTTCGAGCTGGTAGAAGCTGAGAGATTCGGTGTCTATGAAAGGGTTTTGCCTTTGCTGAGCACTATGGGAGGGGGCGGGGGTCTCTAAAAGAGCATTCTCTTGAAGTGCTGGGATCATCTCACCTGGCATGCCCAGGACAGAATGATGACTTCTCTCTTACCTTCATCCTGCTCCAGCAAGGACACAGGCATCATTTCTGAGGCATCATCCTATACACACTATGACCTAAGATCCTCTGGTGCCTTTTAAAAAATTATTATTATAAATGAGAGAAAAATGCTTTGGGAAAAGAATCTTCTCTCAGCATTAAAATCCACAGAGTATTACTTAGAACTAGCAGTTAGGAGACCCATACTTAAAGACACCAGAATGACCTGAGGGCAGGGACTAGGTGATGGGAAGCATGACATTACCTTGACTTGGAAAAGAGTCCCGACCCCCAAGAGTCACCTCACTTGCAAAGGGGGAGCAAGCTGGATAAGAAGATTTCTGAGCTTCCTCCAGCTCACCCATGCATTTTGTACATCCTCGCCTGAACTGGAAGCTTCTGCTCTTCCCTTGTACTCATCCAGTCAGAGCTGGATGACCTACTGGTCCACTGAGCAAAGGGAGTGAGGGGATCCCATGGGGGAGGCAACCTAGCCTAGAAGACCCGAGTTCAAATTCCTTCTACTAGTGGTGTGTGGCCATGGGCAAGCTCCTGCCTTCTCTGGGCCTCACTTCCCTGTCATCTCTCTACAGTCGAGCTAATGGCAACCTCAAAAGCCTATTGTGCTAAAGGGACTACAGGAGACTAGGATCGGGCTAATATATTTCCTTGGACTGTTTGGGGTCAGGAGCTGTGGAATACCTAAAAGGGGTGCATCAGACAACTTGAGCAGGAAACTAAAGAAAAATCTGAACAAGATATGGACATCTGGGGGCAGCTCTTCTTGCACCAAATATAGTTAAACATTTGGGACATATTTTCCATTCGACTTTTTTTTTTTTTTTTTTTTGTCTTTGAATAAGAGAGGCATTTATCCAAGTCCCCAAAGCAGGCTGGGGACGGGAGCTGTCTGTGATTGCTGCTGGCTGCCAGTGGACCTGGCATGTGTCCAGGCCTGGTTTGGCTGCCAGTGGCCCTCAAGAAGTGTTTTGACTCAGCCAGGGTTGGGGGGTTTTCTTCTCACAGTGACTGCCTCCAGGAAGGTAGAGAAGGCCCCAGTTCTGTCCAGAGGGGTCTTTGGGGTCACTTGGGAGACAGGGGCACCCAGGGAAAGGTGAGGGCCAAGTACACTCACGCACATGGGCAAGTGGCACAGGGAAAGGTTGGGGATAGGGAGAGTGAGTGATTGCCAATACGGCAGCGAGATCCTCTTTGCATGCCTGGCCACTTGCTGCTTTCTTGGGTTTGAGATCATAAAAACTAAAAAAAGTAAAAACTCAAGCAATCCAAATAAGGTCGGTAGTTTAGTTTATAATATGCTATCAATATCTATTTCTTAGTTTTGATCATTGTACTATGGTTATGTAAGGGGTTAGTGTTGGGAGGAGCTGGTGGGATGGAACGCAGAAACTCTCCGTACTATTTTATAACTTCTACATGCGTCTAGCATTATTTTAAAATAAAAAGGAAAAAAAAAAAAAAACCCTGAGAATATGAACCCGCTCTATAAACTTTGGAGTACCATGGTCTCCACTATCCTTTACCAGGTACTAAATTCCTCTGCTATTATTTTGACAAGGATTATTTGTAAAACCTTCTTGAGACTTCTAAAGGGTGTCTGACCCTCAATCCATCATGTCATGCACTTCTCTTTTCCCATCCCTTCTTCCACTGGAGGCAGGAGGATTGTTCTTGGGGGCCTCCTGTAGGTCAGGTACTGTGGTTGGAGGGGTAGAGGGTAGAGAAGCTTTGTTTGGGAGGGAGAAGCTGGCAGTGTCACTCCTGAGGCCTCTGCAGCTATTTGATTATGGGCTTCTCACTCCATCTTGCCAGCTTGGTAGGTGGACCCAGAACACAGTGCCATCTTCCATGGTGTGTTCTGTGAGTGGCCTCTACTGCTCTGAGCCCTGAGAGGTAGAGCAGCATCTCCTTGGTGGGAGGTTCTGCCCACGTCCTCCTTTGGATGAGAGCCAAGATTTTGTAGTGGTCGTAGCTCAGAGAGCCCTGGAGCAGGTCCCTCAGGGCTGCACAGGAGTCCAGCACAGATGGAAGCTGGGACTCAGACCCAATTCATCATTAGTTGAATGGCACAGTGCTTTTAACCTGGCTGTCTCTGTTGCAGAGGACACCTACAGCTCTGAGGAGATTGTGGATCACCAACCTGTCCACCTGAGGGTCATGGACACTGCGGACCTGGTAACATTACCCCCGTTAGAGCTGAGAGTCAGTGCAGCATCCTGAGAAGTTCTGGTCCCTTTTAAGCTCCAATTTGCTGTGTGACCCTGCATGAGGATCTGACCTCTCTGGAACTGAATGTCTTTATTTATCAAATGAGAGGAATGGGATGGGGCCTGGGTAAACCAGATGATCACGGGCATCTGCTCTGAGACTCTGTGCTCTGGAGCTTGACACTTATGCACACATGGAGACAGGTGCATACACATTTACACAGAGACTCCCCTCGGCCTAAGTTTCCCCCAATGCATACATTTTCCCTGTGTCGTTACTATCCCCTGCCAAGGCTGGGATGCCAGTTATTCTCAGAAACCAAAGGGGCATCATGAACCTGACCTACAACCAGCAGTGACCAGAGATGGCTAGGTCTCTGTAGGGGCCAGGCCAGAGTCTTGGCTCTGTGTCCCAGAGGCCAAGGTCTCCAAGTCTCTGGCGGGGTGGTGGGAGGGAGGCTTACGAAACAATGTCTCCTTTCACACCAAGCCAAATCCACACTCAAGTGCCCCTTTGACAAAGGCTCTGCTGGAGAACAATATACAAAGTCCTGGGGAGTGGGGAGGTGGGATATGGGGTATCTCAGGTGAAGGCCTTTATCCCATCTTCCTCTGACCCTGACCAGGGCTTCCCTCCTTTGCCCCAGGACACTCCCAGGAACTGTGAGCGCTACCTGAACTGGGCCCATGCCTTTCTAGTGGTGTACAGTGTCGATAGCCGCCAGAGCTTCGAGGGCAGCAGCAGCTACCTGGAGCTGCTTGCTTTGCACGCAAAGGAGACACAGCGCAACTACCCTGCTCTGCTGCTGGGCAACAAGCTGGACATGGCCCAGTACAGGTGAGCGTGGCAGTTTGTCCCATACCTCCAGAGCTCACTTTCCTCATTTGTGAAGGCTGAGTGTCATCTTCAGGAATTATTTGGCTGGTAAGAACAATAACCTCCTCAAATTAGGTAAAAGGGGATGTGCTGTAAGGGTAAGTACGTGCACTCTTTCGGGCAGCCAAGGACAAGAATGGAAGGGCATATGGCAGCACAGGGGCTAGACCCTGAAAGTCAGAACAGAGGCCACTCCTTCCATCCTCATGGGGCTCTGTGGCCTCTGTCTGCCTCACCCTTTTTTGCCTGAGTCTCTATGACCTTCTGTTCCCACTTGCTGCAGCTAGCTCGTCATTCTGTTCCCAATTCTAGGGAGGGAGGCTCTGATTGGTTTCTTGGGTCAAATGTCTGCTCTGGTTTGGCAACCAACTCCTGCCTCTCCCAGAATGGCCCCCAGGCTCTCTTCCACAGCTGGCGGTGCTCAGGACAGATTCTCTTAGAAAGGGTTGGACTTGAATCAGGGGTCACAAACTGGGCCAGAGGGCAAATTACCACTGAATACTGCAGCCATATTTTGTTTGGCCAGCACAGTATTTTAGAAGACCTGGAATTGGAATGTTTTGGGGCAGAGTATGCTCTCTCTAGCTGACCACAGGCCTTACCACTCCCCATGGCTTACCTCTGCCCTCTCCACACATTCAAGTTGCCTGGCTGGCCTTGGAGGCATTTGAGACTGTGATGCCTCCACTTGATCAGTAATCCCATTGGCCTTCTCCAACATTGACATTCGTCCTATGTGGCCAGTCCACCTGTGAGGTATGGTACCTTCTACCAGCCTTCTACCTATCCCTCCCTGTTCATGGAGGGTCACTTCTGCGTTCCCAGGCCCCAAAGGCACATTGACTAGTGGTAGAAAGGAGGAGACCCTTTGTTGAGAACAGGTCAGATGGGCAGTGGGAAAAGGAGGGTACAATCTCATGAAAAGAGACCACATTAGAGGCCTTCAAAGGTGGGCAAAGCTTCAGACCCAGATAAATTCCATCCCAGGAAATGAGGGAAGTTGTGGGATCTTAAAGCCAAAAGGAATCAGAGCCACCAGAGCCTAGAAAAAGGATCAAAAGAATGGATTGTGATACATTAATTTTCAATATGGCAGAAAAAACTAGACCACTCTTCTGATCCCGATCTTTGCCAAAGGGATTATCTAAAAATGATTTAGGATCAAATAACAAAGAATCTGGGCTCAAATGAAGCAGCATCAGTTCCCTAAGAACAAGTCATGACAATTTATCCCCATTTCCTTCTTTGATCAGTTCCCGAGGTTAGTGGATTAGGATTTGATGGGCACAGTAAATCTAACTTTTAGCCGAGCATTGATCAGCATCTCCCGGAATTGTCTTGCAGCTGAAGGGTAAAATGCAGTTTAGACAAGTGGTTCCCAAACCACTGATAAAATTTTCACCAGGCTGCAACAAAAGAATAGGATAATGTTACATGCCCATGTCTCCTATTCATACATTCATGCACTCATGGGGTCCTTGTTTCTGAAAGTTCATTATTCAAGCTCCATGATGACAAAGTTTCAGATTCAAATTTATCATAAAAGTACGTAATACTAAATATCCTTTGAAAGGGGGCTCCTCAGGAAGCAGTGACCATGCAGACAAGACAGCGGCCCTGAGTGGGGAGGGGATTAGGTGCTCGGCCCCCAACCTTTTTTGTCCCAGTCACGCTCTTGGTCTGGAACTGTCTGGGCAGCTAGTCCACTCCTAGCCCCCTGCTCCTGCCAAACTAACTTTGACTCAGAAACTTTTTCCTCTGGTACTCACCCTAGTGTCTCTTCTCATCTCATAGGCTGTACCATTATCCTCAGGAGTGATGGGTAGGGTGGCTCAGTGACCGAGGGGTGGGGGATGTGGGGGTAGCTAGAGGAATTCAGCCCCTGGAACCTTGGCCTTAAGACCTTAGGGATTCCTATCCCTACATCAGACCTACCCAAGAACCAGTTTCTTTTTTCCTCTTTCCTCGATTCCCACAGCTTCCAGGTTAGAAGCTTCCAGAACCCTCCCAGTTACAAATATTCAATCCCACCATCTCTGGAGGTGGTAGGGAATCGAGCTGGGAATAGGTGCTGCTCCCTCTCTCCTTTTCCCCCTCCTCCCAATGAAATGTTGTCACACTTGCTCTCTCCTGCCCCTCCCTTGAGCTGGCAAATAAAACTCCCCACAAGCCCTGAGATCTCTGCCAACCACAGGCGTCCTGAGTGACCTCGGTCCTCCATGCCTCTGTGGTCTCACATCCTTCACCCCAAACCGCTGCCTTTCTCTAGAGCTGATCCCACAAGCCAGGGCCCATTTCCTGACCGAGGGCCCATATGAGGGTAGAGGAGAAATGGAGCTGGGAATGGCCATCTTCCGCCGGCCATGGGCAATGTCTAGGCAGGGACTTTGGGCCAGCTTCTCCCTTACTCTCAACCTCATTCCTAAATTCTGGCTTTGGCAACATCAGCCACTATTTATTAAGCACTGACTTTGTGCCAGGTACTGTGCTAGGCACTCAATACATTGTCTTTCTTAATCCTAACAACCCTGAGAGGCAGATATCATTATCCTGTTTTACTGAGGCGAAAACTGAGCCTTAGAGAGATAAAGATGACCTGGGTCACCAAGCTTGTAAGTGAGGAGCCGGGCGTAGGCCCAGGCCTGCCTGACTGGGAAGCATGCTCCTGACACCGCCTCACCCCTCTTCTCTACCAGGCAGGTCACAGAGGCAGAGGGCGCGGCCTTGGCGGGCAGGTTTGGGTGCCTGTTTTTTGAAGTCTCTGCCTGCCTGGACTTTGAACACGTGCAGCACGTCTTCCATGAAGCAGTGCGGGAGGCACGGCGGGAGCTGGAGAAGAACTCCCTGGCCCGACCCCTCTTCATTTCAGAAGAGAGAGCCCTGCCCCACCAGGCCGCACTCACCGCCCGTCATGGGCTGGCCAGCTGTACCTTCAACACGCTTTCTACCGTCAGCCTGAAGGAGATGCCCACCGTAGCCCAGGCCAAGCTGGTCACTGTGAAGTCATCCCGGGCCCAAAGCAAGCGCAAGGCACCGACCCTGACCCTATTAAAAGGCTTCAAGATCTTCTGAAGGCTCCCCTGAGGATCCCAGGCTCGGAGGCTGGGCAGGGCTGCAGGATGTCTGATGGAACAATAGCCCGCACCCTCTGGTGAACAGAACAGTTGACCCCTGCTCCAGCACCAAGCAGTGACACCCAGTTCACTGCGTGAGTTGGAGGGACAGGGAGGAATGCTGCTCCTAGTCCCTCAAGGGCCTTGGTTTCCATGCGAACCACTGCATTCTCTGGCCTCAAAGGGAAAGAGCCACCTGGACAACCCCGACCCCTGGGGTCAGCCTGAAGCAGGAGGAAATTGCAGTGTCTGTCCTTCATGATACCAACCTTTCCTGCTCCGGCTATAGCCAAGCCAGATATGGCCCCTAGTGGCAGCTTTGGGTGGACAGTTTCGGGAAGTCCTGTATAAGTGTAGGCCTGAGAACGTCCTACAGGAAGGACGGCCCTGAAGTCCTTGTGCCACCTGGTGGACTGCAAGGGCAGGGCAGCTGTAGGTTTTGGAGAACTGAGGCCTGGCTCTCCCACTGTCTTCTGACCTCACAGTAGCCCCAGGCAACAAACCCCACATTTTATCCTAGTAATAGCTACTTTAAATAATCCTATGGGACAGGCTGTAAGAAGCAAAGCCACAGGAAGGTCTATTTCCAGTACTTTTCCTTTCAATGACAATAAAAGGAAGGGGCTGTGGATTATCCAGTATAGGGGACTTCTAGAGTTTTCACCAGCAGGCGGGACCCCTTATTTTCCCACCTTAAATTATGGACTCTGTAATAGATGTTCAGGACCAGACTCCTCAAGGGTAATGATTCAAAGCTGCAGAACAAAGTCATTCTAGTGACAATGACCCAGGACTCCAGGGAACCCACAACTGGCAATGTCAGACATACAGTGTGTGTTATCAGCACGCCCTGGGCACATAGGTAGAAACACAGTATACCAGTTTGTAGTCTGGTCTAATAGGACCCAGTACCCTTGGAAATGGGTCTGAGTGTTCAAAGTCTTCTTTCCTAAGAAAGAACTGAAAGCATTTCTGGTTCAAAAGCAAATTTTTGCATACATTATTTGGAGTCAACACCACAGCTGTATACCATAACACTGTGGCACAGGCCCAGATCAGGACACTCCCTTGGGATCCTATGGTTAGCAAGAGAATGGTCTTAGAGGCAAGGAGAGCCACATTTTCTAACTCTATTTACCACGGGGCCCCTGGCCCACAGGAAGTCTTTTCTGGACCCTCAGCAGATACACAGATAAAGGAAAAGGACTCCGGTGGGAAGAAGAAGTGGGAAGGGGATCGAACCCAGAATCCTGCTCCTGCCCCTGCAGCAGTTCCAGGAGCTTGGATTGAAAACAGGAGCTCTAACCCAGCCTTCGGCCCCATTCTGTAGGAGAAGCTGAGGTAAGAGGGAGGCTGCGATCTCCTCCACACCATCTAAGGAGTCCTGGCCAGGCTTCCTGACCCACAGGCTGGCTGTGGATTTTGCATTTTTGCCCCAAGTCGCTGTATGGACCACCGGCATTTGAACAAACTATGCAATTCCAACTGCCCATATCCAGAAGCATTTTAATAAACAGGTGGAGTTTTTTAAATGACAATTTTAGTTTGATGGCAGTTCTTTCATTTTATTTGCTAACAACATGGGGGCATCGCTCAGCACTCTCACTAGCTCTCAGATTCTTGTGGGTCTGGAAGGAGGACCAGTGGCACATCCCTGTCTTTTAACTCAATTTCCACCTGGGCCAAATTTGGCTTTTCTGAGAGCAACGTCTCTCTTAGGATGTTCAGATTATTCTCATCTTTCGTTCCAGCTTCAGCCAGGTATAAGACTTCCGGAGTTTGTTTTTCTGGAGGCAGCATCTTTTGATCTCTGAGAGGAGAAAAAAACACCATTGAATGTGAGTTCCCTGAGCTGGGGTACTGAGTGGTTGGGCCAAGACTGGGTCTCCCAGATGGGACACAGAGTTTGAGGGGAAAATCCAGTAATCAGTTCTGAGAACCGCTGGGGGAGAAAGCCAAGATGGTTCGGTGTTCTTTCATTAGAGAAACAGCTTATACTTGCCCGTGCATTGCTCACCAAATCCTCATTACCACCTGTGAGCTCAACTATTACTGCTCCTCTTTACCAAAGAAACGTGATTCAGAGAAGCCAAAGAAGCACATAACTGGGACATGTATTTAAGTCTCCTAATTCTGAGTCCTGTGTTTTCACCAAATCACATTTTCTTCTATCCCAAGACTGTCAAACTACTTAGTGTGCAGGTCCTTGTCAGCCCACACCACATCCCCAGACCAACTGCAGCAAATTCCTAACCAATCTTCCTGTCTCTAGGTGCTTACTTGTCCAAACCAGCCTAAACACACCAGTTGTTTCTAAAGCCCCAATGTGCACACATCACTCCCCGGCTCAAGCACCTTCAGTGGCTTCCCACTGCCCACATCTGTAACCTGGCATTCAAGATCCAGCCTTCCTTCCAGTAACTCCCCCAAATGTCCTTCCTCCAAGGTGGTTTTACTCAATCAAGGTACACTTCTTGGCCATAGTAGAGGGATCCAACTATGGTTAGAACTAACTCCCCAGAGAATCTGCTTGGGCTACAGGGGGAGCAGCTCAGTGCCTGCTGCTCCAGTGGACAGCCACCTTGTCTCTGAGTTGACCTTGCTAAGGGGGACACTTCCTGATGGGGTGAGAGACGCAAAGTCATCTTCTTTGAGGCTACACCTCTCTGGGCCCTTCTATATCCTGCATCCAGAATGATCTTGCTAAAATATAACTTTTCCTGTCCCTGTGCAAAGCCCTTCTCTGAATGCCCATGAACTAGAACCTGAACTCCTTAGGACGGTCCCCAGGATATAAACACTTTGGGTTCTGCTGCCTCTAACCCTCCCTCTTCCCACAACCCGGTCCCCTGCCCTGCCACCCCTACTTCACACTCAATACTACAGCCACACAGGCCGTCTTCCTCCCTCCTTGAGCTTGGTGCATGTTTTCCTTTGGTCTAGAAGGCTTCCACAGCCTACTCTCCCTCTCTTTGCTCTGAAGGCCCCAGGTCCTAGCTCTGTGCTCTCACGACACCCTGTAGGTCATCATCCCCAAGTCACCATCTGTCACTCTGAACTACAATCATCTCCCTACCCAATTAAATTCTATAAGGCAGGGGGTGAATCTAACTTGTCCACTATTGTGGCTCCTACTCACTGCACAGAGCTTGGTATAGAGCAGGTGCTCAGTTCATATCTGTGGAGTGAATGATGAATGAAGGCCATGGTAATTCACAGAGACTAGTTCTCAGTGGGAACTATGTGGGGCTATTCTTTTTTATTTTCTAGAAGAACTGTGAGGAAAATTCATAGTGATACAAAGATTAAGCCAACCCTTCCATGAATCCTCAAAGATCTTATTCTGTACAACAGGAATAAATAACTCATGCCTGCCCTATTCTACTGAGCTGTTTTGAGGATCAGATGAGAGAATGTGAAGGTGCTTTTAAAATTTAGGGGAGGGATTCTCATTATTATTGTTGCAAAGTTACTGATAGTGATGATTGATGGGTATATGGTAATTGCTGAATGCATGAATAATGAATTAATGAATTAATGAGGATGAGTGAACCATGCATTTATTGACTAATTTCTAGGATCAGACACTGCCAGTTGCTTGAGGAAACAAAGTTGATTCAAATGTCCTGCCCTCAAGGATCTCTCAAACATTAGCCCTGGAATCATCCAGAGAGTTTAATTAAATGCCACTGCCCAGGTCCCACTGCACACCCTTTGTGTCAGAATCTCCAAGGTGAGATACAACATTCTGTATTCTTAATGTATCTTCTCAGTCTGTTTTGTTGTGGATCAGGGTTAAGGGGTATTTCCACTGCAAAAATGTTAAAATTACCCCAAGGAGACTTGACTAATCTCGGGTCTCTACCTGAGCCCTGCACTTGGCCTTGAAGCAGGGCAAGGCTTTTCCCTTCAGCGGCATCCCTAACTCTGCAATAGCCCCCACTGAGCACTCCCCACAATCCTAGGAGGAGGGAACTGGTTAATTATCACCACTTATAAAAGGAGAGACTGGTTTGGAGGTATTGAATTTATTGCTCTGCTAGTAAGTGGCAGAGCAGGGATTTGAACCCAGGCCTGTGGGACTCCAGAGCCAGAGATCCTGACCTCTGAGACAGCCCCTCACTGGCCAGGGCCAGAGGGTGGTAACTGGGGATGGTTGTTAGTTTCTCAACAACTTTGGTTTCCCAAAGGACCTCAAAGGCTGCATTTTTCTATCCCAAAGCGTGGACAGCCAAGCCCCATAGATGACCCTTCCCTGGATTTCCCTTGGGAGGACAGGACCCCACCTTCCAGAGGCCACCCCTAGACCAACTCCTCACCTGTTTGCCTTGATACTCCTTCCCAGGAGGACGGCACTTATTAAGACCACCACACCCACCAGGACAAAGATGGAAATATTCCAAGGAGATGCTGGGGAGGGACACACAAGACAGAGCCTTGAGGAGAGGCTGGTGACCCTCAGGCCCACTAACAATTGGGGTTTGAACTCTGACACAGCTCACAGTATCAATTAGCCCCTGTTGTGGACCAGGTGTTGTAGAGAAACTCTAATTAAGGTGAAGATGAACTCCCTGCAGGGAACTGTGTGTGTGTGTGTGTGTGTGTGTGTGAAATGCACGCACGCACGCGCGTGCGCATCTGCTATGGAGCAGCCCTAATTTAATGGGAGACAGCACTGACTACAGTTGGACAGCAGTGGGGAGGGCATGAGGGGAGTCAAGATAAACTTCACAATCTTCAGAGTTTTGCAGGGGACTGGAGTTGTGCAGTGCAAGGACAGGAAGGAAGGAAGAGAAGCCTCAGGAGAGGGAGGGATGAAGGGAGCAAGAAAGGAAAGGAGAGAGGGAGGGAGAAAGGTGTGGCAGTTAAACAATACAACTGTCCACAAGTAGTATATAAAGTGGTTAATCTGAATTTGCATAATCAAGATTTGTCCACATTGTATCAAAATGAGGCAGGATCCAGCCTCAGAGCCTTGGCATTTGCTGTTTGCATTTTCATTTACATTCTACTAAGAATGTTCTTTCCCCATGTAATCTGCATAAACTGGTTCTTTCACCTCCTGCAGGCTTTGTTCAAATGTCAGCATCTTAAGGAGGCCTTCCTTGACCACATTACCTCCCCTTGCTGCACACTTCCCATTCCCCTTCTCTGCTGAATTCTACTTATTTTTTTCTCTTAGCCCTAGAATCATCCAGAGAATTTAATAAAATGCCACTTCCCAACTTAGACACCATGCATTTAGCTTGTCTATCTTGTTTATTTTCTATTTCTTTCACTGCAATGTGCTCCATGAAGGCTGAGATTTTCATGTTTTATTCACTACTGTAACTCCAGTGCTAAGACAGTGCCTGGCACACAGAAGGAACTTAATAAATATTTGTGAAAGAGTGAACGGATGAGTAAATGAATGGCCATGACATGAAAAAAAGGAGGGTGAGGTACTAAGACTCCTCAGCCTCATTCCCTGCCTTGGAGAAAATGTGCAGCCTGTTGTGGAGGAGGGAACAAAGGAGGACTTTAGCCAGAGTCCACTGTTTGTGTTTTGTGTTGAGAACACATACACCCTCATCCCCAGACACCAATCCCTTGCCACTTACCATCTTCTACCCGAAAAAACCAAAGCATTTCTTCCAGCAGCTCCTGAGGCACCACAGTGCCAGCTGGGGCATGGGTAACCCCCTCACTGTGGACCATGCCCCACTCCTAGTTAGGGTATGTTTATGACAATGAAGTCCTTTGGCCTTTTTGGCCGCTAGATACTTTCCTGGCCTCCTAGGTTCTGGCCCCTGGGCAAGACCCCTGGAAAGAAAGCAGAGAGCAAGATTGGATATTCCAACACAGTTTGACCTCCCCTCTCTCCCCAAACCCAGCTCTCCTTTGGCCCAAAGTTATAGGAACAGAACAGCCTGATTCTGGAGCAGGTGGGACTTGGAGAAGCAGAGACCATAGAAGTGGGAGTCACTCAAATCTTTATTAAACCTATCACATGTGAGGAGGAGCATTGACCTGGGAGTGAGGAGGACCAAGCCACTGATAGACTGTTGGGATCCTTGCCGGGGACAGCTCCCATTTTTGCCTACACAGCATCCCCATCCAGCTTCTACAGCCCACGGTCTCTTTTACCCCAGTTTCTTAGTAAATGGTCCCACCCCTTGCCATTGATTTTCATATGGTAACCAATCATAGGACCCTGTCTTCCCACCTGACAAAGGTTGGGCTTATCACAGTCTTTCTCCTTCAGACTGATAATGCCTGCAACTCAGAGCTAAGAATGAGAGAAAGTACCAGAAAAAGGTAGCTGCCAGCTACTGCTGCTGAGAGCTGAGCGCTCTCATAGCCGAGCTTTCCTCAGCTACTATCCCTATGCCTGACTGCTCAGTGCTGCCCTCAGTTTAGCAATCCTCTGAAACTTTTTTTCCTTTTCCTTTTCTTTTTTTTGGATATGTTATCAGAGTTGTTTTTTGTTGTTTGCAGCAGAAAAACCTGAACCCATGCCTCCTGGCTAAATTCCTTCATGAATGAGCCTGTTTCCATCCCTGCAAAACTACCTGTGTTTAATAAATCTGTCAGATGTTGAGATCCAGTAATAAAAAATGATAACCAGTTCCAATTCTGGATGTTGACAAGAGACCAAACCACTATACCAAGGGATCAGAACACAGAGTTCAGAGAGCTCTATGAAGACATGAGAACTTGGTGTACAATAAAGGTAGCTCTACTAACCAGTAGGGAGAAGAAGAATCATTTAGTATAGATGGTGTCAGGAAAACTGGCTCACTGTATGGGAAAAGGAAGATTGGATACACATCTAAGCAACAGCGGGTACAAAAACAGATTCCACAATTAAAGGCCTAAATGAAAGAGGAAAAATATAAAGTTAATAGAATTGGGGTAAGACTTCTTAGACAAATTATTCAATAACAATAACAAACAAAACTGATGAATTTGATTATATCAAAAATAGGATTATTTGCTCAATGAAGAATGTTATCAATAAAGTAACAAAAACCTTTCTGATTGTGATAAGATACTTATAATGCTTAAAACCAAGAAGAGACTGACATCTAAAATATACAAAGAATTCTTTAAATATTGACAAGAAAAAGACAGGAACCCTAATAAATGGTTAAAGGATCTAAACAGGCAGTTTATAAAATAGAAAATTCGAAAGGGTAGCAAGCATATGAAAAAATGCTCAAACTCTTTGGTAATCAGAAGAATAAAAATTAAAACAAAAATGAAATACCACCTGACATTTCTTAGACCACCGTAGTTTGAAAGGATAATGCTGTGTGTTAGTGGGACTCTGGGCCATAGCCTTATGCACTGACAGAGGGAGTGTAGAGTGTGCTAGCCATCTAGAGAGCAAATTAGTACTAGTAAGTATACACACCCCAGGAACAGCTCTGCTCCTGAATGTATATATCTATAACCCAAAGAAATTATCCCCAATGATCATAAGGGGGCATGCCCTATCACTTATGAAAATGCAAAATATATGCAAACTAAACGACAAATTTTACATAAACACATTTTTTTAAAAAGACACACATTAAACACATTAGGATGGTTCTCTCTGGGGGAGGAGGAAAAAGGAAACAGGAATGGAGATAAAAGTAACTAAAGAAATAAAATAGGAGACAGGTTTTGAACAGACCAATCATGAAAACATGTCATGGGCTAACAACAACAACAACAAAAGCAAAAAGAAAACAGGGCAGGCACCAAGTGATCTCAAGTCCCCTTGCTTTGACGCTGCCTTCTGAAATAGCTTTTGGAGGCTCAGCCAAGAACATTCAAAAACAACTGGATGACAAACAGCCAAAAAGAAACACAGTACTAAAAAAAGACTAGATTGACATCGGAGGTTTCTTCAGCTCTAAAGGCTCTGAGAAAACTGAAGAAACATCTATAGATTTTGAGGGGAAATATTTTGACACAAATAAAATACTGAGCTAAATTTTTCATATATAAATGATCATTCATGTATGGAAGTCAGGGAAGAAAGGAGGACCTTATTTAGACTTCCAAGGACTCAGAGGCATACTAACTACTTACTCATTTGAGGGATGTGTGTGTAGAGACTGAATAATGGAAACAGACTTACGGGGATGGCTAATCTATGTGATCTTATATACAGTTCCAATAGTCTGTCCAGAGCACTTAGAAGAGTTGTGACTTTCTGTCCTATGTCAGAAGCAGGAGTGCCTGGATTAATTAGTAACACTGGCCATAGGCCCCTTTTGCATAAGCAGACCCCCTACACCCACAGAGAAAAGAGTGTGAGGGTCGAGAAACCAAGCACCGACTCCGTGTCCGGAGGTGAGATGGGGCTTGGACACATGGGAACACCGAGCACTTCTGTATCATGTACATGTCTCATGAGTACACACTACCTTCACAAAAACAATACATGTAATTACATTTTTTAATGTATGTATTTCTGTATGTATATTTTAAATATATATATTCTGTATATATATGTATTTTTAAATGTGTGTATATATTGTATTTATACCTTTGAGACAATAATTCCAAATCTGGATGTTTAATTAAAGAAACTGATCATGATGTCAATTCTTCCCAACTCGATCTATAGATTCTGTGCAATCCCTATCAAAATGCCAGCAAGTCATTTTATGGATATCAGCAAAGTGATTCCAAAGTTTATGTGGAGAGGTGAAAGACCCAGAATAGTCAATACGATATTGAAGAAGAACAAAGTCAGAGGACTGATGTTATCCAACTTCAAGATTTACTGTAAACTGCAGTAATCAAGACAGTGTTGAATTGGAACTAATCAGATAAACGTACAAACTTGCATGCGGGACGATGTCCACAGTGCACTGTGCATTTTAAACATGGATAATATAGTTATGATAAACATATACCAACAAACAAAAAAACAGAATGACCAAATGGATACATATCCAGAACTGAGAGTCAGCCCTCCCTGACTGTGTCAGATGTCACAAAAACAGACACATTTCCTTCAGAACACTTATCCAGTTTCCTTCTAGAGTAAGCGTCATATTAATATCCTTGCTTTAAAAAAATTAATTAAATTTTATGATTTATTTGGATTTCATTAATGCCTTTTTCCTATCCCAGGATCCCATTCAGAGTATATTGCATTTAGTTGTCCTCTTTCCTTAGGCCCCTCGCAGAGATTCCTGCATTATAAACAGGGCTTAACTATCTGCCATTGGACTGGGAATCCTACCGAAGACCGGGCCACCCATCCCCATGGAGGTCGAAGACACTCACCCTGGATCCTAGGTTCCTGGGGCCTGCCTTGATCTGCTGTTAGGAGCAGCACTAATTTCTGTATCTTCTTCCTCCTAGTCTCACAGAAGCACCGGATGGTCTTTCACCTAAGATTTCTGCAGGGCTGTCACCTGGGAGGCAGTTCCGCGGAGCCTGTGGCAGCCCAGTCCACCTGGTGGCTCTGCTCTTAGCACACACCCAGGCCTGGAGCCTTCTCTGCTACTCAGGGGTGACTGACCTCTTGAATGAGTGGCTTCAAATGGCAAATAGGCTCCACCTGACTTTCACAATTTAAAAGAATGAGGAATCCAGTGTTTTCCTTTTTATATGTTGACCTCAAGTAAAGAGAAAACATCCAATGCTCTTGCTGGCTCAGGAGAATGGGCTTGGGAGGACCCTCAGCCTGGGGCTCCACTATCGTAGGGGGATACGTGGCGCATTCACTTCAGACCTCTGCCTCTCGGTATTATAAATATTTAACCATGGAGCAGGGAGCTTTTACAGCCCATTGTTTCTCACAGTGAAGGTCATGGCCTAATATGAATTCCTCACAAGAAGCTATAAAATGAGACCTTGGAGGGGTGGGGGAAGACAAGACAGCTGAGGCTGTGTTTGTGGCCTGGGAAGGAGGAAGTAGGCCGGGTCAAATTGCACTGGGTGGGAAGGGCTCAGTAGAGAAGCAGGAGTGAGGTGCTCCTCCTTTCTATTAGGCCAGACCCTTTTAATTGTGATCATCACTAGGCTCTAGGCTTTTCCACCCACTGGCTCCTTGCATGTCTAAGAACTATTGGAGTTGGCTCAGCAAGGAGTATGGTTTCCATTTCACAAATGAGGTTACAGAGGTTGAGTGAGGTCAAGTGACAGGTGCAAGTTCTTCTAGGAGTTAAGGCCTGGTCAACAGTATGGACCACAGCATTGTGCAGAGGAAAGAGGATCCAGTAGGGAACATAGGGACTTGCATGGAACTTCAGCAACTCATTATTTTGTAACTCATTCATTCATTCATTCATTCATTCAATATTACTTGAGCACCTACAACACAGATGCATAGCAAACAAAATAGGCAAAGACCATGTTCTCTTGGAGCTCACGCTCTAGGGAGGATAGACAGGCAACAAAAAAGTAAATGAAAACATAAATAAGATCATTAACAACAAAACAACATAGAAAAAGATGGGGTAGGGGAGCTATGATTACTATATTCCTGTACTAAAAACTTCAGTGCAAGGGGTTAACCATGCAAAGATCTGGGACAGCAGATGCAAAGGCACTGAAGAAATAATGAGCTTAATGAGTTTCAGAAACAGGCCTTGTAAAACAGTGTGAGGAGTTTGGATGTAAAGAGATGCCACAGCAGAGTTTTAGGCAAGGAAGTGACATGGTCTGATAGACATTTATCTAAGATCACTTGCCTGCTGGGTGGAGATGACTGGGGAGGCCTGTTGGGAGGCTGTTGCATTCATCCAGGCAAGAAATAGTAGTGATTTGGACTAAGATGTGGCTATGGGGATGGTGAGAAGTAGTAGTCTAATTCAGGGTGAATTTTGGAGAGAAAGGCAGTTGATAGATTTCAAGAGAGGAACTTAACACTAACTCTCTTAAGCACAAAAGGAATTCAAAAGGTATTTATTGGCTCATAAAACTGGGAAGAACAGGTTGGAACTGACCTTAGAGAGAGCTGGAACCAGAAGCCTGAAGATCCTTAGCTCTTTCTCTCTCTAGCTCTCTCCCTGCTTTCCTCTGGGTGTCAGGCTCTTTCCCACAGGCCGGCCATCTCCAGGTAGCTGGACCAGGCTGCAGGAAGTCCAGGCTCACATCTTTATAGTTGCTCCTTGGGGTGAGCAATCCATCGCAGCTGATGCCAGGAGGGATAGACACACCCTTGGCTCACTGATCTTCTTGCCTTCAGTTTTCACAAGAATCACTTACACTCAGAAGCCAATTTAATGGTTCAGTTTGAACAATAATTATGTCAGGTCCCCAGTAACATACTTTCTTCTCAGTCAAGAAAACTTCATGGAAAATAAAATAAAATCTAAAAGTGGTGATATAAGGAAAGACAACACACAGGATCAGAGATGTATGTACAAGGATGTTCACTAAAACTTTAAAAAAAAAAAAAAAACACTAAATGTCCAAGAACCAGGAAGGGATTAGATTATGGCACCAATGGAACTGAATATTTCTTCTAGGGGCCAATTTTTATACTAAACCCAAAGGAGGGAAACATAACAGTAGAATTAGTGAGGGCATATTTGAAAAAAGTAAGGCAATTAATTCCAAAATTATTGGAGCTTAAGTACTGACTCGATGCCTTCATCTGCAATAGGGTGGTTGAGAGAAAGGCTGGGTATCCAAAGGGAAGCCATCTTTGTACTGAAGTAAAATAATGTCAATGATGAAATGCTTTTCCAACAGACAGATTTTGCTGGAGACACTTCAGGAATATTTGCGTATTGGATGTTCAGGTCGAAACTGGTATGAAACAATGAAACAAAGTATGTAATTTCTCCTTTCAGTTTATAGCATATGAGTTTTCTATGCCATTAGCCCTTCTTTGGGATCCTTAATTCTTTCTATCTCTTTGACCCCTTGCTCCTGGTTATAGTATAACCAAATATCTTCTTTGGTCCCTGAATAAATCAAAGTCCAAGAGCATAATAAAATCGAAGTCTATTAGCCTTTTAATCATATGTGTTACTGGAAGCTTAATTATTCCCACACACAGCACTCTGAATAGCCTCTTCTTGAAGAGAAATTGCTCAATAATATATTCGGGGAATTTCAAACAACTTGGTAAGTCAGCATTGTATGTTAATTTTTCTGAATTTTGTTGCTCCCACCTTTCACAAGCAAGCAAGCTTCTTTGGGGGAAAGTAGGTGGCATACAGCTGGTCCCAGTGTTAAAACATTTCAGACAATTTAGGACTATTTCATTAGTCAGTTTTATTACAATCTTGCCGTGAGGGGAAAGACCTCTAGTAGTCCCAGTTTAGAAATTCACTTTTTGTGAATGGTTAGATAATCATTATTAGACTACATTTAAAAAAAAAGTATATTTGATATAAAAATCACTAAAACTGTTGCCAGTTTTTCAGACAAGTCTTAATCCTCTTAAAGTTTATCAGAAAAATTTCTAAGGATTTTTACCAGGAGTCAGTTCTTCCCAGAAGAAAGTTGTGGATTAAATCATTCGAAAAGAAAAAAAGTTCTGTACTGGATCAGATTTGGGACAATTTATTTTAAAGCCTCTCCTTTTGGCTCAGATAATTTTTAAAGATCTGTCTTGGTCAAAAAACAACAACAATGAAAAAAAGACTTTACATTAATTAAATTTCTTGCCTAATTGATTACTTTTTCCATTTTTAAACAAATGGAGGCAAGTAGGCATACAAAATCACCATTGCCAGAAGTTTTTGTATCCACATTGATATTATTCCTTTGTTAAACAAAAACCTTTGGAAAGAAAGGTTTATTAGGACATATGTTAACTAGAAAAAAGGACCAGATCCTGGGACATACAATCTAAACCACTAGCAGCAGGGTTTGATGAAGACAAACATGTCTGCCTTCCTGGAGCTGATGGGGCTCTTTATATAGTGGGTTTAGGGAAGAAAGATGTAAATCATTTGAAAGAATTTACACTGGCTATAGATAAGGGGAAAGGTAAAAGGTGAAGTGGGATCAGTTATATAATAGTAACTGCGAGGAGAAAATTCTGAGATGTCCTACATTAAATTACAGCAGGCCAGAGGGTAGGAGGGAGAGAGAGACAAGAGTGGTTATCACATAACAACTGCTGGCAAAACCAACAAAAGACTTTGCATTCCTGAATGTTGAAACTTCGAACTAACTTCCAGGTGGCTATTTCTGCAATTATTTAATGAGACTAGCCAGGAGTCACTGACCCCCAGGAGCCTCCACTTCTCCTTACACATGAACTTTCCAGACTGTTGCTCACAACTAATCCTGAAGAAGAAACACTTTTCTTGGGAACTCTGTACCCTCCCCTACCCCCTTTATCTATGGCGAATGTAAATTCTTTCAAAACGACTTACATCTTCCTTGATTAGTAAAAGAGCCCGTCAACTCCAGGACAGCTGACGGGTTGTCTTCATCTAGCCCTGTTGCTGGTGGTTTAGACTTCATGTCTTGGGACCTGGTCCTTTTCTGGCTAGCATTTGGCTCAATAAATTCTTTTGATGCAGGACAGGGCAAATTTCCCTGAGTGGAGAGGGAGACCAAGCCCTGCACCAAGAAAAGAGTATCCTTTGGTAGAGAGTAAAGGAAGAGTTCAACACACACGCCAAAGTGAGAGTCAAAAGGAATGTTTAATAAAAAAGGGATAACGCTCCACAGATGTAGTGTGGTCTCCTCTCAGAGGCAGAGAGTGAGAGAGACCATGAGAGGGACCCAGAGGGACAGAGACTGTAGAGAGAGATGAGGACAGTGAGAGAAACAGAGTAAGGGCACTGAGAGGGACCATGAGTGTTCAGGGAATTCAGTTTATTTGTCATTCTTTAGTTCCCATTTCCTTTGATATGGATATACAGTGAGGAAGGGGGAAAGTACATAGAGTGAAAAGGTAAGAATATGTAGAGTGAAAGGCCACCTGGCAGTTCCTAGCCTTGAATCCTTAGGTTCCCCATGATTTTAGCCATAGGGAATGACTCTTGGTTCCTTTTCTCCCTGGGGAGAATGAGCTATTAGTAATCCAGCAGAAATCTTCCTTTGTGCTGAAGGTGACCTCCTGGCCTGGCTGCAGGGCTGATTAGCATATTGTAGTCTATGAATGTAGCTCGATTTAACATTTTTAATTCTCTTGCTTCCTCCCTACATTACTTTCTTTTTAAAAAGCTTTCAGCTGTTAAAGTTTTTTATTTAACGAGTGCATAGTCCATGAAGAAGAAATATTTACTGCTTCTGGATTGGTCATGGACTATAGTCTGGAAAGTTTATGCACAAGCAGGATACAGTGGCTTCTGGTGGTTGGCTATTTTTTCTTTCAGATAGCTGCATGGAAGTCGTTTCAAAGTTTTACCATACATTCAGGAATGTGAGCCGTCTTTTGTTGGTTGTAGCCACAGCTCTGTTAACTGATTAACTTCTTATCTCTTCCTCCCACCTCAGGCCTACTGTAATTTCACTTAAAACATCTTAGATTTTTTCTCTTATCACCTTTAAACCAGCTTCCTATATTTGGGAATAATTTCTAGATAAATATTGTTTGTCGATTTAGTCTGGTGGTAACTATTTCATGCAGTTTATGAGCCTGAATTATGTAAATGCTATTCTGTGTGTCATGTTTCTTTTTTCCTCCCGTTATTTTCCAGGAGTTCTGGAGACCCTTATTCTAAATTTAAAAATGTGCTTATCAATCTCTGAGACTCATCAAATTATGAGCTCTGTTAGATGTGAGGGGCTTTACTATCTTGTCAATTTTCTTGTGAAGATAGGCAAAGGTACTTTATAAAAAGAAATACTCTTTCCCTTTGTTACTATTGTACAGTTCTTTTGCCTGGGAGAAGTGGTTGGGGGGAAAGCCAAAGATTTTAAGATTTAATCTCTTTAAGTCTATTTTTATAGTTCCCTTGATTTACTAGGTTGATCGTCAGCAACAAAGGGAAACTTCCTTGTCCCTAGGCTGTTTCTCCTTCCTGGAGTCCCACATCTGGCTTCCCTTTCCTGGGACTCTGACATCCCTCAGATAGCATGTGTGACCTCTCCAACCGCTCACCTCAGGACACCCAGTCCGCTTGGCCCACTGCCTCTTTAGCTCTCCCCTGGGAGGGAAAGACACCCCAGTCTTCTTCTGGTGGGGAGAGTCTGTGGTATAGTACAGCCTCCTTAGTACTTGTCTATCATCTGTTAAGACTTGTGTGGGGCTGGCAGGCTTGTCCAGGTCTGTGTCCAGAGGGTGGCCTTGCAGGTAGCCTTGCTTTACAAAGAGGCTGGACAGATTTGGGAGTGAGATCTCTTCTGAGACCACAAAGGACAGTAACAACAGATGGCCTAATCCGAGTCCTAAATGCTGCAGCTTTACGAATCGTCCATCGCATTCAGTGACTGGAAAGAGTTGCTGAGCACCGCCCCCTCACGGAATTCTGCTGCAATCACAGGCAGGAGATGGCAGTAGTACTTGTAAATGGAATTTCTAACTAAAGGCTGCATCCCTAAAGGGTTTGCTGGGCTGCACCTCTTGGTTCAGTTTCTGCCCCTGGAACTGGCCCAATGAATGTGTATAGCAGACCTTCCCCTGGTCACATGTGGCACTACTTCTCAGGCTACATTCAGGAGTTCTTGTGGACTCAGGCTTGAGCCACCTTACCAACCAGAGCTCCAACCATTTTCCTTCTTGTGCCCCTGCTCCATCTTTCCTAGGGCTCTGGCTGCTCCTCCTATTTGACTCTCAAAGCCAAAGGGCTGTTCACACATGCACGCACGCACGCGCGCGCGCACACACACACACACACACACACACACACAAACATACTTAATCTGTGGCAGGTCTCACCATTCCTTAGAAATCATACACACACAGTTAGGGCCAGGGTGGAACAATGGGAACAGGGAGATGTGTTTCCTGCTTCCTCCCACTCTGCGTCAGCTCTCTCATCTCACAGTCATGGAGGCCAACCCCATGTTCTAGATTTCTACCAAACATCTCTACCTGCTTGTCTTACCACTTCCATTTCAAAGTATACAAAGCTGAAACCGTCATGGTTACCACCAAGCAACTCTTCCTTTCTGTCAATGACATTTCTCTTGTCTTGTCACCCAGACTCAGAACCTGGAAATTTTATTGATTCAACGTGCACACATACTCCATTCATCAGGGGAGAGAAAATCTGGAAACTGGAGCACCAGCTGAGTTATCTCGGATGTGCTTTCTGAACCTCTAAATTTATTACCTGAAACTCCTTGCCATCAGGAGCTGGCGTCCTCATCTTCTCTGTGTGCTTTATAGTAACTCCAGCAGCGGATTTGTCTGGGCTTAGAAATGGACACCACCACTCCACCCCCCACCCAACCCTACCCCCACCTCATCTTAGTCGCCATACATATCTAACGTAGAACCGAGAGTTTCAGAAAGATTTCCATTTTAGCATCCTGGGAAAACTTCAGTCGTTACAATAATATAATTTTCAGTTCTTTTTAGAAAGAAGCTTGCTGCAAATCAAAAGACCATCCACTAGAAAATTAGATCAACGGCCGGTAGCAGGTAGCAGCTCTTTGAGGAAAAAAAACATTGGCGTCGGCCCCTCACGATGGAGCAGTCGGCGTGTGGTCGGCAGAGGGCGCTGTGAGCGGTACAAGGCAGCTCTAGGGGATAGGGCTACCTGCGAAGAATTCGGGCTGCTGAAAATTAAATGTAGTATAATTTAGGCTTTCTAACTCAAAGAGAGAAATGACATAAACAGAAATAAAGAGTCACACTTTAGACAACAGCCAGATTCTAAGGTAAAAACCCAAAGGACTATTTGGGTTGTATTTATAGATCATGTTGTATGGAAAAATACTATTTTAAAAATATTAGAATCATGTTCCACTTACTCTAATAGAGGATATTGAAAGAGAATTTAGTTGAAGGATAGAAGGTTTGGGGTCCCATCTTACTATCCTTCTCATATATGAGAAGGATATATGATCAGCAGAATCACTAGAAACACAGTCTCTCTTTACTTCTCTCTTTCTACTCAACACACAGGTGAACTTGTCAATGTCTAGACATACATGAGATGACTTCCCTCAATAACTCTCAACTATGAGAAGCAGAAGTCCCCACAAGGCATTAAGGGGCAAATGGATAGACAATAAATCCAGCTCAAGGTCTCAGAGAGAATGTCTAAACTTGGTATTGAAGAATGGATAGTATTTACAGAAGAAGAGAGATGGGGAGGGAGAAGAGCATGAGCAAAGGCATAAAAGCAGGGATGTGCAGAGCTCATAATTTAGGGGAAAAGACTGGTCAAAGGTCACTGGATCTAGGACTGTGTGATGGGGAAAGGTAGTAAGAGCAAGACTAGAAAGGAATCTGGTCTCCTTTCTATAGCCAGGATGTATGACCACATGCAAGGAGAAGGCCACTGCATGAGCTTTAGGAATAAAGAACCTAAGCACCAAAGGTTCTTAGAGATCTTCTAAGGACAGCTTCCCCTACCTATTTTCCCTAAGAATCTCCTCTATGGGATCCCTCTGTGCAAAAGAACTCACAAGGTAGGGGATAGAGTAGGTCCTTTGATTCACTTGAGAGATTGATTACAAGCAAGGAATTGAGCCTAGTTTCCTAAGGTGCAAAATGGGGACACTGACCTTTCGTAGTACGTAAGATTGCTGTGAAGGCCAAATGGTTAGAATTGCGCTTTGGAGCTACATGGGCTAGCTGTGAGGACCTTAGCTAGGTAATTAACTTCACTGAGCTTCAGATTCTCTTCAGTAAAATGGTTGTAATAATAGCCGCCTGGTATGGTTGATATGAGATTTAACTGAACTAATCAATATAAAATGCTTAGCCAAAACACGGCATGCAGTAAATACGCAGTAAATATCAGTTACCATAATAGCCGAGAAAATGACAGAATTATGTAAATGATGGGAATTCATTTTCTGAAAATACGTAAGATTTGTTCCCAAAAGAATTTTTGAGAGATTGGCTGAATCGTGCAAATAAATGCAACAAACATCACAGGCTCTTGCAAGCTCTTAAACTTAAAAGTTCCTTAATCAGCTCCAACAAGACGGCCACGCCCCCAACCTGACAGTCTCCGCCCCCACTCGCTGACAGACCCCGCCCCTCGGGGGCTCCTCCCCGGGCCCGCCCCTCGGGCCTGGCTCGGGCACTCTCACCCCGACGCGCCTGCGCGAGGTAGGCCAGCCCGCAAAGGAGATGTGGGTGCTGGTTCGGCGCTGGTGGGGCCCCCTGCCAGCGGGTGGCGGCGCGGGCCGAAGGCCGAGCCCCGGGTGGCGAGCGCTGGCCTGGCTCGGCGGGTCTCCTGGTGGGGAGGATGGCCGGGGTCCCCGAGTCCGCGAAAAGCCGCCCTGGCGGGTGCTCTTCTTCGGCACAGACCATTTCGCCCGCGAGACGCTGCGGGCGCTGCACGCCGCCAGGTACCGAGGCCGGGGTTTGGGGGGCCCAGCTACTGAGGGCGCCGATGTCCAGCCTCTTAGGGCAGCCCCGACGGTTTGGACTCCCGTTGGGGAAAATAGCGGCGCCGGAGGGGTGTGGGCCCAGATCTCGGCGTCTCCGGGCGCCCGGAAGGTGCACGGCACCCCCCTCACTACCCTGCCCCGGTCCGTCCGGTCTACACCCTACACTCCAGGCCCTGTCTATCGGTTCTTCAAGGGCTAGCGGACATCCTGCGGTGCCAAGCCCGTGCTAGCAGCTGTGTATACATCATCTCCGTCCAGTCCCCCCACCTCCCTGCCGGTTTTCCGTGTAAGGAAAGGAGCCCAGAAAGATTGAGCTATTTGCCCAAGGTTATCAGCTGAGCTAATTGGGACTGAAAAGGGGTCTGACTTCAAAGTCCTTCCCGTTCCACTGCCTTCTAGTGCCTCTGATTCATCTAATAGATACCCTTCAATCCTTTAGGTGTCTTCTTACCAGGAACATGCATCCCCTGACACATCAATGTCTTATTCCTTCACTCCTCATCTCCTCCCTGTATACAGCCGGATCTAATTTTCTGGGGCCGACATGAAGACATAATCAAAATACCAAGTATTCAAATGAATAAATTTATAAATAAGAACTCCTAGATATACATTTAGTATTTCTAAAATTTAACAAATCTTGTATATTGGAAAAAAATATTTGTGATCCAACCTGTCCTGAAGTCTATAGTATACGGTAGCTATACCCATGTATACTGCTCTGCCCCATTTCCCCCAACCTCCCGTTTTTTATTTCCCCATTCTGTTTTTTTTCTGATTGATTTACTCCCCCAACTCATTTCTGCCATCTCACTCCATCAAGTCTTCCCTACAAATACTTCACAGCAGCCCCTCATACTGACTCTCTCATCAATATTCTTGTTCCATATTCCTCCTTCTACACACTGCCCTTTGTACACACCTGGAAACACCCCCTTCACACCTTTCCTTTCCACACCATCCATAATGCTGCTTTCCCCATACTACCTTCCATATCTCTCACTGCCTGTATCCTGCCCCTTCTGCTGTGTCTTCATTTGGCAGTTCCATTACTCATGTACGTTTAGGGCCCTCTCCTATATTCCTTTTCTCGTATCTCAACGTGTGATGCAATGCCTGCTAAATATATCAATGAACAGTCTTCCTGAACACTGGAATACTATGCAGCAGATAAAAAGAATGAGGTAGTGCTATACATACTGTCATGGAATGATTACCATGGGGTGTGTGTGTGTGTGTGTGTGTGTGTATTTAAGTATTGGTTGACTAACACATGGTTATGGTACAAAATTCAAGAGAATCGAAGGACATATGGAGTCAAAGGATATATAGAGTCAGCTCCTTCCACTGATCTCCCAGTTCCCAGTTCCTCTCTTCAGAGACAGCCTCTGTTTTTAGTTTCTTATTCTAGAAATGTTCCATGCATATGTAAGCAAATATATAATTAACCCATTTTTTTAAAAGGCTCACATAATAGCATATGTAGTGTTGTTAAGAGGGAAAAAAATGTAGAGCAGTATATATAATATCCCATTTGTATAAAATGTCTGTTCTGTATGTTTCTCTTTGCCCAAGAAATTTTTAGAACTAGCCACATGGGCTCTTTAAATTTAAAATAATTAAAATTAAGTAAAAACCTAGTCTCTCAGTTATACTAGTTTTAACCATTTACCCTTAAGTGCTTCATGAATTTAATCATAAAAATACCAGAGATATGTGAAGTAGTTTAGCTTTGACCCATTGTCTTAACACTGTCACATTTTCTTCCAATCTTTCCAACTTAGTGAAAACAAAGAGGAAGAGTTAATTGAAAAATTGGAAGTGGTCACAGTGCCTTCCCCATCGCCAAAAGGACTGCCAGTGAAGCAATATGCTGTCCAGTCTCAGCTTCCAGTGTATGAGTGGCCAGATGTGGGATCTGGAGAATATGATGTTGGAGTAGTCGCTTCGTTTGGCCGACTTATGAGTGAGGCTCTTATTCTTAAATTTCCCTAGTAAGTTTTATTTATAAGGAAATATAGAGACCTTGGACTTGATATCCATAAAATGCAATAACTTGAACTCTGATTATACTTTCTTTAGTATTTTATCTTAAAATAAAAATGTTAGTGGCATGAATTGTTAAAATGTGTGGTGCTCTTTATCACTATGGGTTTTTCACCCACCCTCACTTAAATTCCATGTATATGCTGACAACTCCCAAATTTGTCCCTCCAGTTCAGATCTCTCCCTGAACTCTAGGCCTCTGATACCCAGTGCCTCCTCCACAGCTTTACTTGGATGTCTGATAGGTACTTTACATTTAAGATGTGCAAAACGACATTCGTGAACTTTCATCCAAAACCTGCTCCTTCCAAAATGTTTATCTCAGCAGATGGCACCTCTTGCTTTCTAGCTGTTCAGCCCCCAAACCTTAGAGTCTTCTTAATCCATTATCTCACACCGTTGTGCATCCAGTCCAGCAGGAAATCCTATGCCTTTGAAATCTGTTTAGAATCTTTTTTCATCACTTTCACTGCCACCACTCTTACCTGTAGTAGCTTCTTAACTGGTCTCTACTTTTGTCCTTGGCCCTCTCAGTCTTTTACCAACCCAGCAGCCAAAGCATTTCTTTTAAAGCATAAATCAGACCATGTCACTCTGCTCAAAATTCTGTGGTGGTTTTCATCTTTATTCAGAATAACAATCAGAGTTCTTATATTGGCTTGCGAATACTTGCCTACTTGGCTTGGTCTTCTGCTGGCTCTCTGGCCTCATCTTCTGGAACTATTCCTCAGGTTCCCTCCACTCCAGCCACACTGACCTCCCTGCTGTGCCTTGAACTTGACAGCATTGACCTTCCTCGAGACCTTTGTACCTACTGTTCCCTCTGCCTGGAAAGCTTTTCTCCCATATATCTGCATGGCTATTTCTTTACCTCCTCATGTTTTTGCCCAAGTGTCTTCTTATTTGTAGAACCTTTAACCACTATTAACATTGTAATCCCAATACCCCTTTTCCCTTCTCTGCTTTATTTTTCTCCATAGCCCTGAGCACCATCTGACAAACTTTTTACACATTTTGTTTTTCATTGCTTATCTCCCACTCTTGGTATATAAGCTCCCTGAGGGAAGAATTTTTTTTTTCTGTTTAGTTCACCATTGCTTGTATCCTCAGTACTTAGAACATTGCCAGCACATGGATTATGCTCAGTAAATATTTGTTGGCTGAGTGAGACTGAGCTGAACAGTGTAACTTAGAACATAAGATAATCATATATACACACTCTCAAGTGAGTAATCATGCTGATAGAGACATTATTAATGACAGATCAGTAAATTATTTAAATGGCTCATTAATGGATGAAAAGTGTATTGGGGTAAACAGCAAAGGTATTTAGATCACTTGATGGGGATTTAGGAAGCTTGTTTTAGTCATTCTGTATGCAAACTAAGTGAAGTGAGGGTAATTATGTAACTAAACTATAAATATAACTCACGTCATCCATGAAATGCACGATAGGATCTGAATGATTCTACTCATATAGTACGAAATGCCTTTTTTAGTTTTTATTTGAAATCCGAGGCATTAGCTGTTGTGGAACACCTTTGGAACCATGAATATTCTTGCTCCGTTTTTAATTGTTTCATTGGTGTCTTATGGTAAGAGAGTGAACTTAACTCTGGCTCCCTTTTCAGATGGTACAAGACTGGATATAACTGTTAGTTTTTAAAAATTTCTGGGAAAGTTTAATGATGAAAAGTAGCATATTAGTTTAGGTAGCAGTAATGAAATGGAACAGCCCACTTGCATACTAATTTATGCCTTTTCTAACTCAGTGGCATATTGAATGTCCATCCCAGTTGCCTCCCAAGGTGGCGTGGTCCAGCCCCGATCATCCACACGGTGCTTCACGGAGACACAGTTACTGGCGTAACGGTTATGCAGATCAGACCTAAAAGGTAGAACTTATTTTCTTTTCTTGAAATTTCTTGCGATTTTTAATATTGATATCAGTCTCTTTGGGCAGGAAGGAGGGAACAGGTAAATAGTTGGTGCTCACTAATTTCCCTAACTCCAAAGTCAGCCCTTCGCTTTTGTACCATCTCTGTTTTTAACGTGTTTTACGTAATAAGCCTTATATGTTTTGGTATTTATGCAGTGTCTCTTTAAAGCCCTTGTGAAATTTTTAATATTTTAATTGAAATAAATTATATCATTAACAACTGGATTTCTGTAAAAGACATTGTTTTAATGAGAGATAGATTTTTGTATATTAGTTGTTATGAGTCTCGGTTCTGCTGGCCTTGGTCTCTGTGGTCAAACAATTTTTGGAACCTGACATAAGAATATATTGTATACCAATAGTTGCTTAAACATTTAAATTTGTTACTATACTTACAATCTAAGAAACAATTATTTTAAATTGCTTCAGGAATGTATTAAGCCTCTGCCTATTGTCACCTAATTGTTCCCATATAAAAGAATAATTCACGAGTTCACAAGAGCAATTCAGTGTCTGGGATTTGCTACAGTTTACTTGAGAAAAAAAAGAGGAAGGGGGTAGATGAAACAGGAGTGGCAAAACTTTGATAATTCTAAAATCTGGGTGATTCATTAGACTTCTCACTCCGTTTTTGTGAATGTTTATAATTTTTCATAATAAACATTTTATTAAAGCTCAAGCTAAGAATAGACCACAAAGTTAAATATTCAAAATATATTTCTAGTAAAAGTCAATGGCCAGTATTTACAGAGCTTGATGTAAAGCGTAAGACTTGTGGGAATGCACACTCTTGTGCCTACTTATAATCAACAGTGATTATAATCCAGGTAAAACTCTTGTTCTTTGAGAGAGGAACTATAGAAAGAAATAATTAGGAATTTCCTAATTATACTTTCTTAGAAAAGAAATTCTTTGCTCTATGCTTTCATTATACAAATAGAGATTTTTTAAAAATAATATTTATTACTAATGACAGAATTATCTGTAATTCCAATTAGATCCCTGATATGCAACTTTATAGTTTTTTCCTTTAGGAAAAATAAATTTAAAAACTAATTACAGGTAAGATTTTACTCTCCCTTCTTTCAAACTAACATTTCTCCCTTGGTAATGACTAAGTCAAATTCATGGCCAAGGTTAAACTGTTCTTTTGGTTTGTAAACACTCATGCAGACAAACATTTTGATTGTTAGAAATTGTCAGGAATTATATTATTGTTTGTTTTTTATTTTTATTTTTGTAGATTTGATGTAGGTCCAATTCTCAAACAGGAAACCGTTCCTGTGCCACCCAAAAGCACTGCAAAGGAATTGGAAGCAATGCTGTCAAGACTGGGTGCCAACATGGTAAGTTCTCTGATAGCCCACTGCTTTTATTCACTTGCCAGATGAAAAGAACAATTACATGATTTTAAGTTGTCGTTTTTTTAAAGCGCAATTTCTGTCCATGGCTTCCTACATATTAGCTTGGCATTTGTAATCTCATGTAAGTCTTTGAGAATTTACACAGAGTGGGTACTTCATAAAGGCTTTCGAATGAAACATGTGATCCTGTAATGGACCACATCACAGCGAGGCTTTTAGACTATTCTTCCCAATTTCACTCCCCTCAGTCTCATAGATGTACCTTTCTTCTTTGTCAGACTGAACCAACAGCATTTCCTGTGTGACTATTAGCTTTCCTCCCACTTCTGTGCCTGTGTTCCAATCATTTGCATCCATATGCACTGGAATTCTGCTGACCCCCTACCTATAAATGAACTCCATGGTTTTGTATAGCTCGTTGTATAGCTTATTTAATCTGTATACAGTAGGGTCTGAGTAAATGCTTAATGACCAAATTAATGATTTTCATATGAACTTACTAATTTTCTGTAGAGGAAAACTCTCCCGCTAGCCATATAGATGGTGCTTCCTATTCTAGGCATATACTTCAGAAATGCTATTATAATAGTGGCTGTCATTTATTGAGCACTAGCTTGTGTTCTGGGACTGTTCTAGATACTCTATAAACTTACTTTTTACCTTCCCAACAAACCTTTGAGGTAGCTGTTGCTGTTGACACTTATACAGACAATGACATTGAAGGACACAGATAAGTAAAATAACTTTTCCACAATGATGTGGCCAATAGGTGGTGGAACTGGGATTTGAACATAGCATATACTATTTTTCTATGAGGCCCTACTGCCTGCCTTTCAGCAGCATGCTGAGAGTGTGAATGACTGAGGGTAGTCTGTCCTGGTTCTGAAAGCTTGCACAGCCAGGCAAAGCTCAGTATTCTCTGGAAGCAAATCAGTGACTTGCACTCTATAGAGAGTGTGGCATCTCTCCTGAAACTCCACTGAGCAGATGTATATCCTCACAGCTTAAGCCAATTAACTACCTCGCCTGTCAACCTAGCTTTCTTACAGCTGTAAATGACATGAATTGTGTTGTATTTCTGCCTTTGTTCTTTTCATCTTTGATATATTGTTCTCCTTTTTAAGCTTATTTCAGTTTTGAAAAATTTGCCTGAAAGTTTGAACAATGGAAGGCAGCAGCCAACCGAGGGGGTGACACGTGGTGAGTGAAGCCTGCAAAGACTCTTAACTCTTACGTAGGTTTTGTTTTTTGTCGATGGCATCTAAACATTCTGACTTCTTCACTTGCACATTTCCCTTAATTTTGACTAAAGAGTAAGTGCCCACTACTATGTCCTTTTCCAAAGAATGGTTGGTAAGGTTTCCCTCTCTTAATATGCAGCCTCATGAAAGATTGGAAATTTTTTTCCTACTCTTTATATTGAAAAGTATCAAACAGAGATCAGTTGAAAGACAGTGAATACCTGTTTAACTCAGCGTCAACAATTATTAATGTTTGGCCAGATTTTCTTTCATTCTCTAAATGTATGTTTATTTAATATACATATTTTCATTTCTGTTTAATCATTTGGAAGTATGCATCATGACATCATGACCTTTCATCCCTAAACACTTCATCATGCATCCCTAAGAAAAATGAACAATTCCATAATAGTATCTAATATCTAGTCCATATTTAAGTATTTTCTTAATTGTCTAAAAACATATTTTACAGCTGTATATTTATCAAACTAGGATCCAATTTTAATTAGTTATTATGTTTCTTTAGTCTCTTTAATCTAGAGTAATTCTTCCACTATTTTTTCCCCCCTCCATGTGATTGACCTTTTGAAGAAACTGGGCCAGTTGTCTGTTTCCCTCCAGTTTAACTTACTGCTGTTTAACTTATTCTTCTAGTCCTTCCATTTCCTATAAACTGGAAGTTCTAAAGGCTTGGTTAGATTCAAGCTTAAAATTTTTGGAAACAGTATTTAGTAGATGATATTATGTTCCAGTGAGATTTGTTTCAATTTATTTTTAATTTTAAGGAGCTTTTTAAATGTATGATTTAATTTTATTTTAAAAACATTTACATGATTCAAAAGTTAAAACTATTTAAAAGGATATGCTCAGAATAGTCTGGCCTCCAATCTTAAGATGCTCATATAAATAAGCCATAATGTGAGGTTGCATTAAGGCTAGTAAAGCTAAGTTTGATCACTCGATTGAAGAAGTGACTACCAGATCTGTACAGTATGAAGATGTGTTTCTCTATTTGCAAGTAGCTGTTAATTTGTGGGGTAAGACTTTGGCACCATGCAAAATTCCTGTTCTCTAACGACCTTTCACATAACAATTTTAGTGTGGATTGATGCTCCTACTTTGAATGAATTACTTAATTAGGGATTGCCAATAGTGATTTTCCAACTTTATTTACATTTAGGAATCGGCATTGTTCTGTAAGAATTGCTTTTCCTCATTAATTGGGGATGAATTTTAGTTCATCCTAAAATAACAGGGTAAATGCTTACTTTTTTCTCTAATTATCAATTTTTAGAGTAAGGAGTTGGTACCATAATTGCCTTCAGTTATTGACGGCCACTAAAGTTTTTTAAAATTATCATTTGACTCATGTATTTTCATTTATTGTGCTTTACAGTTAATTACAGTCATAATTCTTTGTGCAACTCAAATTGTCCCAGATTGGCCAGTGGGAGCTCCTTAATATTGGCTCCTGTATCCTTTTGACATCCCCTCATTCCCCAACTAGTTTTTGAGTGCTACCTGGCTGTATATCACAAGATGTGCCAGGTTCACCTTGTAAATTCTCTGTCCTACACTAGAATCAGCCCTCTCTCCCTTATTCATTTTAGTGGGGGGTGGTATTTAGAAACCATCTGGTACAATAGTATGTTCCAGCATGAGGTGTCAGTGGACAAGGCTAGGATTATGTTTTTAAAAAATACTGGAGTTCATACTGTTTCTGATTCAAACTTTAAATTACAGGGTTTTAAAAAATACTTTCTCTTACACTAAATATTTTTTCAAACAATACTAATGTTTATTTTTTCTGCATAAAATAGTTTTGAAATTGTAACACCAATATTACTACAAACAGTAAAAGTACTAAGTAGGACTTAAGATTTCTCTGCAGTTTTTTTTCTTTTAAATATGTCCTACCAAGGGTATATAGTCAGAATACTGTGTTCAAAACTTCCTGGAGATAATTATATTTTCCATGTGATTTTGCTATCTAGGTTCTTATACAGTTCGGTTTATTTACTTCATTTTGTTGTTAATTTTCAGAGTTGCTTTTTTCCCCCCTAATAATTAAATCTTATTTTTGAATATAGAAAATATTTACATGATTCAACAGTAAAGCCATTTGAAAAGGAATACTCGGAAAAGTCTTATTTCTATCACTAGCCCCTCCAATCCTGTATCCCTCCTTCTATAATAACTATTTTTATTAGTTTCTGATTTAGCCTTCTAGTTGTTTACTTTTATCAAAATAAGCAAGAACATATATTTTAAAATTGATTTTTCCATTTCACTTCCACAAAAGGTAGCATAAAATATACACTGCACCTTTTATTTTTTACTTAACCTTGTATCCAGGAAATCATTTGCTATCAATAATTTTTCTTGTTCTTTTTTTGTGGTGGCATAGTTCTTACTTGTGCAGATATAGCATAAGTATTCAACAGATTTCTTATTGGTGGACATTTGGGTTGTTTCCAGTCTTTTGCTATTTCAGTGAATAACTTTTACTCGGAATAACTTTATGCATGTGTTACTTCTTAATCTAATAGATAATACATTGCAACTTGGAGTAACTTTAACTTACATTACTCCTTGAGTGAATTTGAGGATCTTTTCATATGTTGAAGGACTATTAGCATTTCTTTTTTCTGGGAAGAGTCTTTTGCCAATTTTTCTGTCAGGTTTTGGTCTTCTTGGTCTTTAGGAATACTTTAATCAATGGATATAAATCTATATAATAGATATAAAATATTTCTAAATACAATATATAATTTTATTTATATTTGTTATATAGCTATATGTCTTTTACATATCTATATAAGTAGATATAAAGGGTTGTAATATAGATTGCAAATACTTTTAGTTTGTCATGTGTTTTTTGACTTATGGCATTTCTTTTTGTCTTGCAAAAGTTTATTTTTATCTAGACTCATTTATCATTCTTTTCTTTAATTGCTTCTGGAGTTTGAATTAGAATGATTTTTTTCTACACCTAGGTTATAAAGAAATTCACCAGTGTTTTCTTCTAGTATTTGTATGGTTTATTTTACTTTATGTTATAAAAAATTTCAAACATATACAAAAGTTGAGAAAATAATATAATGAATTCTCTTGTATCTATCATTCAGCATCAGTAGTTATCAATTTATGGACATGGAACCTAATATTCATTCTTTCTATTGGCTTTATCTTGTAGCCCCTAAGGTTTCTGTTGGTACCAGCTGTATAAAATGGGAAGAACAAACTTCAGAGGAAATATTCAGACTTTATCGTGCCATTGGAGATAAAGTAAGTTAGAAGTCAGATTGCAGTTTTATTTAATTGTGTGTATGTGTGTGTGTGTGTGTGTGTGTGCGTAATTCACTTTCAAAATATTTTTAGGAATTAATCTAATATAATCTAAAGATCTTGAAATTTGTTTTTTTAATTATTTTCATTGTGGTAAAATATATATAACATAAAATTTACTATTTTAACCATTTTTATTTTTATGTGTATAGTTTAGTGACATTAAGTAACCTCTGAGCTTTAGTTTGTTCATTGGAAAATTAGGGCTGAAATAATGTATATAAAGTGTCTAGTATACTATCTGGCACAGAGTAGGTACTCATTAAATGATCTCTTCTATTCATTTATTCGTTAAAGAAAATATTCACTGAAGGCTTATTATGTGTCAGGCATTGTTCTAGGTACTAGAGATAAAGATAATGTGGGAAGGCAGACAATAAATAAGCAAATAAATAAAAATATCAGATAGTGTGATAAGTTTCTTTATGAAAATTAAAATAAGATAATGGGATAGACTAACTGGAGGTTATTTTAGATTGGATAGATGAGGAAGGCCTTCTGAACTGACACTTAAGCTGAGATCTAAAAGACAATAAGGAGCCAGCCATGCTAAGATCAGTACAAGAGCATTCCAGATAGAGGGAGCAACTAGTACAAAACCCAAGGTAGGCTAAACCAGATAATTTCATTAAAAGAAAAGAAAACTAAAAAATCAGTATTCCTCATGAATACAGAGGTAAAAACCCTCAACAAGATTAGCAAACTGAATCAAAGAACATGTAGAAAAGGATTATAACTATAACCAAGTGGGATTTATCTGAGGAATGCAAAGTTGGTTCAACATACAAAAATCAATCAACGCAGTATACCATATTAATAGAACAAAGGACAAGAGCCACATATTTGTCTCAGTAGATGCAGAAAAGGCATTTGACAAAATGCAACAGCTCTTCATGATAAAAATGCTCAATAAATTAAGAATAGAAGAGAACTTCCTCAGCCTGATAAAGAACATCTACCAAAAACCCACAGTTAACATCATATTTAATGGCAAAAGACTGAAAGGTTTCTCCCTAAGAACAGGAGCGAGAGAAGGATGTCTGCTCTTACAACTTCTGTTCAACATTGTACTGGAGGTAATAGCCAAGAAAAAAACAAAGGTAACCAGATTGGAAAGGAGGAAGTTAAACTATCTCTGTTTGTAGATGACATGATCTTATATGGATAAACTCATAAAGAATCCCCCTAAAAAACTACTAGCGCTAAAAATTGTAAAGAAGACCTAATAGTAAATAGAAAGACCTCTGTGTTCATGGATTGAAAGACTTAATATTGTTAAGATGGCACTGCTCTCCAAATTGATATACAGATTCAACAGAATCCCTATAAAATTCCAGTTGACTTCTTTGCAGAGATCCTGAAATTCATATGGCATCCCAAGAGGCCCAGAATAGCCAAAAAATCTTGAAAAAAAAAGAACAAAGTCGGAGAACTCGCACTTCTTTTTTTTTACAAAACTTACTACAAAGCTACAGTAATCAAGAAATGTGATACTGACATAAAGATAGACATATAGGTCGATGAGATAGGCCTTAGGGTCCAGAAATAAACCCATACATTTATGGTCAATTAATTTTTGATGAGTGCCAAGACAATTTGATGGGAAAAGAATGGTCGTTTCACCACCTGGAGCTTGGACAATTGGATATCTGCAATCAAAAGAATGAATTTGTAACCCTACCTCACACCATATATAAAAATAAATTCAAAATGGAACCTAAATATAGGAGCTAAAACTATAGTACTCTTGGAAGAAAATACAGGGGTATATCAAACTTAAAGGTATAATCTTAAATTTAACTTTTTAAAAAATATTAGAAGGTCAATAAAATTTTAAATTCTTAAAATATGCAAAAAAAAAGAAAAAAAGAAAACATAGGGATAAATCTTAATGATCTTGAATTAGGCAGTGGTTCTTGGATATAATGCCTAAAAGATGAGCAACCAAACTAAAAATACAGAAATTGTACTTGAAAATTCAAAACTATTGGGCTTCAAAGAACACGCTCAAGAAAATGAAAAGATAACCTACAGAATGGAAGAAAATATTTGCAGATCATATGTCTGATAAGCATCTAGTATCCAGAATATATAAAGAACTCTTAAAACTCTACAGCAAAAAAGACGATTAGGTAATGCCCAAAAGATCTGAATAGACATTTCGCCCAAGAAGATACATAAACAGCCATAAACACATGAAAAGATGATCAGTTTCTTTAGTAATTAGAAAAATGCCAATCAAAACTACACTGAATATAAATGCTCTGAGTTGCAGAGGTCAGGCTAGAAGCAGGCCAGTGTGTCACTGTAGACTCTCCTAGACTTCGAACTGGAGTAGCGTAGAAATTGAACTCAAGAAAACAATGCACATTTTGTCAGCAATAATGCCAGACCCAGGTTAATATACACACCATGGCCCAGCAGGTTTACCCAATGTTTCTAGTACTAGATCCTGCCTATAATCTATTTTCTGTTCCTGGGGCAGGTTTCAGAAATGGAGTTCTGTATTTTCCATGTTCTTGGTGCTCAGTATCCTGGCTTCTTCATACCTCAGTCCCCGTTGCTCACAACGCTTAACTGCACACCTGTATTCCTTACGAGTTGTAATCCAGCACAGTTCTGGCACTCTAGTGGCTGTGGGGGAAAATGATAACAAAAGAGACTTTAACTGAACTTCAGCAGGTTGAGAACATGAATGAAAAACAAGTCTTATCCTCATAAGGCAAAAGTCGTGACATAGGTAGAGTGACCAGTATCTCTGCTACTAATATTGACATTGAAACTGACAACATTCCTGAAGAAACAAATAGGGCTTGGTGCTTAGTCTTCTGTTACCCAGAAGAGGGAGCTACGTGGTAAGAGCTCTTCTAATGACACTCTGTGGAAACACACCTCAGGGAAGCTGCATCTGAGAACAAGAAAATGAGGATAGAAGAGGGTAAAGGATCCCATGTAATACAATTCCAGAAGACTTTGAAAGAAACTATCCATTCGCATGACCTGGCTTATGGTAAAGCTATACCAGAGAACATGGTGCAGCATAATGGGATTTTACAGAGTTTGTGTGAAAGTCAGAGTGTGCTCAATAACCCTCATGAGGGTAAAGACCACATTATGTATAAAGGTAAACAAAGAGCTATCTGGTCAGAGCAGTGTCGTGAAATTCTAAGATCTGATGAGTTGTTAAAGTCAGGATTAACCATGGAGATGAACTTGGAAAATGAAAAGAAGGGATACATAGCTGTTCTTCAAATCTTGCCACTTCCAGATTAAGTAAAAGATAGAGATGAGATCCAGAAAACTCAGAACTCAGAATTGGATCAGTCTACTGGAGATGTCAGTAAGCTTCAGCATCAAAGGCCTCTGACGCCAGCATGAAAGCAGTCAAGGACCTGAGCAATCTAAATCCCAGAAGCCCCTTAGCGTTGTGGAAGGGAAGCCAGACAACATCAGTGGGAGCCATGACTTCCCTGAGAAACTGGATGAAGAGGAAGTGGAAGATTGGAACAGCTACCTCCAGAGGGCTGCTTCCTCCACCGCCTGGGTGGCCCGCTTTAACAAAGCCGATAAAGGCATCCATTGTGATATGAGCTGATGGCAGGATACAGAGCAAGCGAGGTCTCCTGAGCCATCACCTGCAGGGAGTAGAATGGGAACAGGGAGGAAGTCGAGACCTTTAGCTTTATCCTAAAGATGGAAACTGAGAGATATTGGTAATGATCTCTGTATAAGATGTCTTTGAGTCTATTATACAATTGATTTAAGGAAATGTATTATTCCATTTCATAGGAAATTATTTTCTGAGTTCTAGCTACAAAGAATAACTAAATATTGCAATGTCATGTTTACTTTAGAACATTGATCTCTCTTGATTTGAACTAATAAAGCTGTTACACCAACAGCTAAGTTAAGAAAATGTGACATTATAAAGCTTTTGCAATTATAAGATGTAAAACAGTAAATAAGTTGAATTGCATATGAAAAAAAAACTACACCAAGATACTACTTCACACCTACTAGGATCACTATAATTTTTAAAAAGTGTTGATAAGGACATGGAAAAATTTGGAACCCTGATATATTGTTGGTTAGAATTTACAGCTGCTATGGAAAACAGTTTGATATTTCCTCAAAAAGTTAAACACAGATATATTACTACATAATGATCCTTATCTTCTGCAATTCACCTTTCCTCTCCACTGAGAAAAGCTTGTGCTATAACAGAAGGAGTGCTTATCTTGGAGCCAGAAGTGAGGTCTGATTCCTAGAGCTGCCATTTACTAACCAATAGCAAGACCCTTATCTTCTCTGAGCTTTTGTTTTTTTTACCTCTAACACGAGATTAATGACAGGTCACAGCTGTCAAGATCAAAGGAGATAAACTCTGAATTTAAATCCATGCAAACGTGATTTTAACAGTAATGATGGTGGACGCTGAAATGACTGTATTCTTACCATCCCTTTTCTGTCTGCAACACTCTAATTACAGGTGAAGGTGAGCTTTACCTCCTCAAGGATAAGAACTGTATATTCTGATTATATTCCTAGCATATTTATAACTCAGTAAATGTAAATCTTTTTTTAGTCAGTAAGCATATTTCAAAAGTATTTTGAGTTCTTCAAAAGTAAAAGGTTACACACATGAAAATTGTTTCGTGACATTTATTGAGACCAGGTAAAGCAAAATGAGTTAACAAGTTATAGAAGAGGATATTGTACCAAAATATGTCATATGTAATGTTATAAACAATGATGAACTTTTCTTCAAATTTACTTAATTTTAAAAAATTTAATGTTTAAATCTTTGCAACAGCTAACTCTACTAAAAATTAAATGTCTTCTGTAAGAGATCTCATAAGAGCACTGAGCTGAGAATGAAAAACACATAGATTCTGATCCTTGGCTCTGCTACTAATGAGCTGTGTGTCTAACCTTGGGAAAAATATCTGCATTTCTCTGGGCCTCACCTGCTTTATCTATGAAATAGAAGATTGAACTACAGTCTGAAAATAAATTTATTTAATTCAGATATTTGAAAGAAATTATTTTCTGGTGTGTGTTAGTTTTCGTTAACATCTTTAAATCAAATTCTGAAGTATCAGGTATGTTGGAAATGTTATGTGATGAAGATGGCATTTCACGCTCGGGGAAGGGTGAGAAGGATTATCTACTAAACAGCACTGGGACAACTGGTAAGCCATTAGAGGGCTACCTTTAGAAATCAAAATGAAACCTAGATGGATTTAAATAAAAATACTAAACCACATTGTTTCTTGGTTAGTAAATAGCAGCTCTAAGAATTAGATCTCACTTCTGGCTCCAAGGTCTGAAAAAACACAATTGAATAATTTTATAATATTTAATAATCTTGAAGTGTGGAGTAGACCTTTTTAAGCATAACATGAACCACCGAAGTCATGAGAGAAAAGACTGATAAATATTACTCCATAAAAATAAAAAACTTGTGCATGGGAAAAAATAGTATACCTAAGACTAAAAATCAACAACAATAAAAATATTCAAAATACATTCATGAATTAAGGGGCTAATTTCCTAAAGGCTTTCACAAATTAATAGGCAAGAGATGAACAACTCAGTTTAAAAAAAGGGAGAGAGGCAGAGAGCATAAATGGATAGTTTTCAGAGAAATAAATAAAATGTGCACTTTAATATATAGAATGCTCCTCAGTCTCACTAATAATAAACAGCAATACATTGCCATTTTTTTCTCTTATTAATACAGTTTAATAAGAGAAAAAAATGGCAATGTATTGCCATCTAGTGCATTTAAAAAAAAAGACAAAAACAATAACCTCCAGAAATGTAAAAGTCCTCAAAAATGTATCTACCAGGTTATTTATTACCACATTTTATAATTTTATAACAGCAAAAAATTTAAAATAACAAATATTCATTATAAAGGTATTGGCTGTGTAAATTATGGTACATTCATAAGATGGAATACTATGCAGCAGATAAAAGAAGTGAAATAGTTAAGTGCACTGATCATGGTTTATGGTTAAGTAAAAAATCCCTTGAAAAACTGTATGTTCTAGATTTTTACAATAGTATTTGTAGAAAAAAATACAAGGTTATTTGTTTTAAAAATATAAGGATATTTGATGTTAACATCAAATTGCTATAACAGTGGTTACCTCTGGGGAAGGGAGTACAAAATAATTTCACTTTCTAAATTTTGTAACATAATTACTATAATGTTTGCATTTTTCATAATATGCATACATTTTTCATTAGAAATATAAATTTATAACATTAATTTTAAAATATTGTTTAATGTTAGGATCTTTTAGAGTCTGGAGACTGATATAGGAGATCGTGTTTGTGTTCTATTCAGTAAGATTTGGAGACCGAATAATTGGGAGAGAAGTCAGACCTGATTGAGACAAAATAATAGTTGAAAAGGGTTTGGGAGTTGAGTGCATTTCTTTAATCACACTTTCTTTAATTTTATTTGCAGATTCCATTGCAGACACTCTGGATGGATAATGCCATTAAACTTCTGGATTTGGTTGAAGTTAATAGTTCAGTCCTCGCTGGTACTAACTTTGAATAGCTGGCATGGAAAATGTTTTCACTCTAGTCTATTTGAAAATGTCTCTGTTTTACCATAGGTCACGTTTACTAAAAAGAAGGATTTCTAGTTTGTTTCAGTTCAATAATGATAACACTTTATGTTCATTCATAGCCTTACTCATTGCAGTGTCCTTTCACATGTATTCCTCATTTGATAATCATAGGAACCTGGGAGGTAGGCAGAACAGTGCTGCTGTCACGTCTTAAGCTCTGATTTCCTGCGCTAAGGTTTTCAGGGAGTGTAAAATGACTTGGTTCGTTTCATTCTGGTGAATATCATAATGAAAATCTGTGGGCCCTTCAGTGAGACTCAGGCCATGATATAGCATTTCACAACACAGGTCTGCTCTGAAAGCCATCAGTGCCCTCCCAGCGTGGTAGACTGAAGGAGTGTGAATCACAGGAGGAGCGGGTGTAGTTCAGAGGGAGTTGGAGTTCTCCAGGAATCTAGAATTGAGATTTGTTTGACCATGGATGAAAGCACCAGCTTATATCCTAAGCCTGCTGTATATTTCTCCACTGGTAGCTAATTATTTCCCCTAAATGGTCAAAACTAGATTTAACATTTTAGATTGATTTATGGGAGACTGGGTAAAGGACTCATAGCTTCTTATGTATAGGGAAGGCTTCCCTTTAGGTTTTAGATATGCAGAGAGCACCATGGCTCCATTTTAAGATTTGGATTGTAAAGTCAGGTCATCAGCCAGTGTGCCCACTCTAATATTAGTACTGTCTCCCAAGATGTTTTTTGATCTTTAAGAAGCACAATTAAGTTGTATAATTATTCTCTCTCTCGTATCTCCCCCTCCCCCACTCTTTAGATCCAAAATTAACAGGACAGGCTGTTATTCCAGGATCCATAACATACCACAAACAGTCGCAAATACTGCTGGTTTGTTGCAAGGTACATTTCTTTGAGTTTTGAATTACCATACTTGTTGTAGTGAGTTTGTATAGCTTGTATCATTTATCATTTTTAATTAGTACTTCACTCAGTTGCTTATCCATCAGATTGAGCCAATGGACAGTTTAATTTTCTTAAGAAATAGTAGAATCTCTGGTATAATTTTTTGAAAGGGATGAAAGTTTGCCAAAGTTTATTTTACTGAAACAACGAAAGAAGATTCAGCAACTTTAGTGTTTCCTTAAAAGAAACTTATATATTCTCACTAATCCAATTTAATTAACAAGCTCTTTTTAATAATTAACAAATCTTGTTTATTAACAAGTCATCTTGTTAAAATGACTATCAGAAAAGAGTGATATTGAGGTAGCTAGCTGAACTATAGTGCACGTGTCCTACTTGCTTTTACTATCCAACAGTGGTTAGAGAGGAGATTTCTTAACTATTTTAAATGGCTTTGGAACCATTATAAGACAATGGCGTTATCCTGAGAAGTGTTTCACAGTCCTTCCATATCCTGGGTGTTTTCCTTCCATATCCCATAATGTTTGTGTGAGATGTTTCATGCTCACAAAGGGCTGTTTTAAAATGTGTGATAGATTGACCTGACCTCTGCAGAATGCAGATACAGAACTCCTACATCAAACTCTCTTCAAGTTATTCTGGAATAACATTGATTACATATGTCTTGTCCTTCTCTGGGTCTGTGAATATCTGTATTGCAAATCTGCGATTTGCTCTCATAGAAGAAGCTGGAGTTGTCTGTACATGTGAGTTTGAGTCCCACCAGTTATGTCACCATAAACAAATCACTCACCCTCTCTGGGTATCAGTTTTCTCTTCTAAAATCAGTTTTCTCTGGGGATACTGAATCTGTCTATCTTTTAGAGTGGTTAGATAAATCACAGTAAGATACATGGACATACTCTGAAAACTGTAAAGCACCATGCAAAGATAACATACCTTTTTATTCTGTTCCTCTGTGTTTAAATAGGTTTATTCATGTCTGTACATGTGTAATCGCTCCTTAGTAATAAACTTTTCAAGTCAAAGAATTTTGTTACATATGTATTATAGTGCTCTTTGCAAGTAGACATTTAATAAGCTTTGATTTTATGATAAAAGTTTTGTTATCGCTGCTTATTCACTATTTGTCTTTTACCTTTTAGGATGGCTGGATTGGTGTTCGATCAGTGATGCTCAAGAAAACACTAACAGCTACTGATTTCTACAATGGATATTTGCACTCCTGGCATCAGAAAAATGCCCAAGCTCATCCAAGCCAATGCAGATTTCAGACTCTCAGACTTCCAGCAAAGAAGAAGCAGAAAAAAGAATTTGTTGCTATGCAACAGTGCATTAAGTAGTTCGGAAGAAGATGGACAAGACCTATTACATATTTGTAATTTATTAAAAGCCTTATTTATAAGGAATTACCTTGACTTTCAAAAAGATGACACTGTTGGAGGAAGAGATGATTATTGGGAAAAAGATGAATTACCTCACTTCCCACTTTTTAACAGTAGTTAAAAACAACTTTTCTACTTGAATAACAAAAGAAGCTTTAAATAAAAATTTAATTTATATAATATCAAACTCAAGGAGATTGTATCTTAAGAGCAAGTGCAATTAACTGGTATGCAAATGCATACAGAAAAGATGTTCTTTAAAAAGTGCATCTGTTGAATGTCTAAAATCTCTGTCCCCATTGACTGTTATGATTTAGGAGTATTTAATCTGCATTTCTGATTTTCAACAAGTAGTTAAGTCAGCTCTTTAAATTTTTCCACCATCTAGCTCCCATCAAGTAGAAAAGATAAATAATAATTTCTGTCACATTGATCTAAGGAAGTACCCACTCAGATACTGCCACAGGAGTGGGGCATCTTACCGAGGGCACAGCTCTCTGCTTATTGGTCCTGATCTCTTACTACCTAGTGATTAATGGTCTCAGTCTGCCACTCCATAATCTGGGTGGAGTCTACTGGTTGTTTAGCCAATTACCATTGCCCTTACCAGGCAGAATCTTACATATCAGACCACTCTAGTCCTTGGTCAAACTGTGTGTGAAGGCCCACCCCAGTCCAATGAGTTCACCTGCATAGAAAATAGCCTAATGCTGACTAGTGTGTGAGGGCTGCAGGTGAGGCAGTGTACTAAAAAGGGAAGTTAGTCATCATGATTGGTATGTTTAGGACTATATGAAATACCTTTTGTATAATATGAAATCTTGAGGCAAGAGTATAAGACCCATCCCACAGGGAGCAATTTCCCATTCAAGGAGCCTTGAGTCCATCCTGGGACTGGGGGATAAATGCCAGGTTTAGAAATTCCATCTTCAAGTTGGCAGCCCATTCGTTGAATAAGTAAATAGTCCACATCCCAGATAGGCCTCAGGAAACTATGTGACTCATTCTGTTCAGGCCCCTGTAGAAACCACAGTCCAGTGTGACTGAGCAGGGCTTCTCATCTGGATGAGAATCACCTGTAGTACTTCCTAAAAATGTAGATTCCTGGGCTCTACTCCAGACCTAGACTTAGAATCTCTGGATATGGGACTCTGTATTTTATCATACTCAACAAATAATTTTTATGCTAGAGTAGTAACAGCTTAACTGGTTTAAGAGGTACACATGGATCTGAGCCATATATTGGCTCCTAGGTCCAGAGTCCTTTCAGGGAAGGTGGACCACGATCTATTCTGTTCTCTGGCTAAAAAGATGGGTTTGCAAACACATTCTCTCTTTTGCAAGATGCTTCTATTTTGGTTCTTGTCACTGCTGAAAAAACATTAGACCCAAAGCAGAATTTACTTATTACTAGTGACCCAGGGTGACCCAGGACAAGTTGTTTAAATTTTTTAAACTCTGATTTCCCAATTTAAGAACATGGGTAATATCTTGAAGAATAGAAATACATACGAATACGTCCAGGGAGGTGCCTGACACATAGTAGACACTCAATAAATGATAGCTAGTATTGTCACCACTATCTAAAACTGCCATAATGCCTTCTTTGTGTCTGCAACAGTATTCCTCCTCTGGATGGCAGTAACAGCTTGTGGAGATGCCTTTAAACCAATAGGAGGAAAAGAATTTTAGAGTGGGAAATGACCTATGATTTCATAACTCAAAATTTCATTGTAGAGATGATGAAACAGGGGTCTGGCAACAGCTAGCTAGTGACAAATACTAACATTAGAACCCGAAGACAACTGTAGATTTTGTTTAAAAGGATTTTAGTCTTGGTTTAGGGGACAAAAGAAATGTTTCTGAGCATAAAAAGGTGCCCTTGAGATTGACTGCCAAAAAGATGTTTATTGTTTTTATACTTTGTACTTAAGGCTGTATATACTTTGTATATGCAGCCTATTTTTGCCATTTTTTTCTCTATATTCATCAAACAATTTCAAGGCAAAAATATACTATTTCTAGAGGCAGAGTCTTAGATTCAACAAACATGGTATGAGCCCCAGGCCTGTCACTGACCATAATAAGTCTGGGCTGGTTACTCACTCTCTCTGAATCTGTTTCCTTGTTTATGAAGTTAAAATTGTACCTACTTTGCAAAGGTGGTCATGAGGAATAAAAATAATATAGGTAATGAATCCAGCACAAGGCCTCAGTACCATCATTATTAGCTAACATTTGTTGATTGCTAGCTACAATTCTTGAGAACTTGACCGGATCTCATTTTACCCTTACAATAACCCTCTGAGCCAGATTTTGTAATCGATCCTCATTTTTCCAGGACGTTCAATAGCTCATAAGTGGTAGAGCTGGAGTTCGCACTCCAGTAGTCTGATACCAGTCTGTGGTCCTAACCCTGAACTGCCCCACCTCTATGGCAAATGATTTTATCCTTAATCAAGGAATTTAATGTGTTAGGCTTTAGTGCCCAGAAAGACAAAAATGGGAGTACATTTTAATTGTGTACCCATTATATGCAGGTGCTGTGCTAGACTATTTCAAAACAATTGTCTCATTTTAGTTACTATTTAATCACTGTCTTTATTACCTCTATGAATTCATAAAGTTTTCTGGAACCATACAGATTTTTTTTTGCTTTATTTTTTAGTATATTAGTTCAGCTCTTATGTTACAGGATTCTTTATTGTTGCTCTTTTTCAAAAGTAGATTATTGCATTGTTGTTTATGGAAAAAACACTGAGATGCTCGGTTGGCAAATAGTACTTTTGCTTAGAGATTTTTATTTTAAAAAGTTAAAAATGGACAAACATTCACATCCAAGAAGCTAAAATACAGTTTCCATTAAATAGGCATTTTCGTGTGTATACTTTTTAAAGTTTCATTGGAAGGGAGAGGCAGCGGGGGGCTTCTCAGAAAGAAGCAGCTTTGAGTAAAGGCTATTATAAAAAGTCTATAATATATCTCTCATAAATATATAAAATCCAAAATGTTAGAATTGTAAAGAACATAGGGATCATTTAGCCTAACCTTGGACTCAATTTATAGAGAAAGAAACCAGAAAGAGGAAATGTCTTGCCCAAGGATAGAACTCAGGTTTCTTAACCTCCAGATGATAATAAATTATTAAATATAAATAACTGTATATAAGTTGTTTTGATAGGACCTTTAGGTAGCTGGCTATAGAAGAGTCATGTTAGTGTGTTAATTGGGCAGTTACAGAATCCCCACTCCGTGTCTGATCCCAATAATCCAGTGTGGTATGTATTTGACACAGACTTGGTCTGGCAATGAGAAAACAACATTCATTTTCAATCTTGGGTCTTAGCATAATTTGACACATAACACTGCAGTCAATTGTACCATGAGAAGCTTTAAAAGTATAGTATTACAAGAATTTGTTATTAGTATGAAAAACTAAATGTTTTGTTCCTCTTTTACATTTTCACAAATCCATGGTCTTTGGGGGTAAAATAGGGGTAATTCACTCTGGTGGGTCAAAGGAAGGAGGCATTTTAAATAGTGGGAAGAGTAAATACAAACACCTAGAGGTTTGAGATCTCACAGTGTTCAAGGCCCCTTGAGAGAGCCAGGCCTGCTCTAGCCTGTTCACCTTGGACTTTCACTTGAAGACAGTGGCGAGCTATTGAAAGATTTAAAGCAGGGTTTAGGGCAGGATTTAAAGCATGAATACAGTTACTTTTAATTATTTTTTAATCATACAATAACATATGACTACATTCTTATATAAATTCAGATCACTAACTCTAAAGCCAAAATTCTCCTTTACCACTCCTTCCATTCCCACTTTCTCCTCAGAGGTAACCACTGTTCTGTTTGGTTTGTATACATGCATAAGAGATTTAGCTAGGATTATTTTGTATGTGTGTTTTATTTATTTTTATTTTTTAATTTTATTTTTTAAGTGTATTGGGGTAACATTGGTTAATACAATTATATAATTATCGGGTGTACATTATAATTTGACATCTATATATTCTATTGTGTAATTACCACCCAGAGTCCAGTTTCCTTCAGCTACCATGTATTTGATCCCCTTTACCCACTTCTCCCTCCCCCAACCCTCCTATATTTGACCCCTTTTACCCTACCTCTTCTCTCTTCCCCCATTCCCTACACTCTGGTAAACACTAGTCCATTGTCCATGTCGCTGAGTCTCTGTTTGTCTTGTTCATTTGTTGCTTTTAAGTTTATATCGCGCATATAAGTGATACCATGTGATTTTCAACTTTTTCAGTCTGGCTTATTTCGCTTAGCATGATTATCTCAAGGCCCATCCAGTTGTCGCAAATGGCAGTATTTAATGAATGTGTGTTTTAAAAACAAATATTATTCTGTCAAGAGATTGCTTTGAAGGATAGAGTTTGGGTTTGGGCAATTCTGAGAGCCAGCTGGCCATCTGTTTACTTTGCTTGGTGTTCATAGAATATTTTGTGAACATTCCAGTTTTTAAGTGAGATTCTCACACAAGGATTGGTGCTGTGGGAACCATTTGATAGACCCCAATCACGACAGCTGCAAACTCTCACAGCTGTGTCTCCCAGATCTGTCTGTACTATGGCCTGAGTCAAAAGTTTGCTCCCTGCAGTTGTGCAATTACAGGACAGCTGAAATTCACAGATATTAAATGTTCCTTGTTTGGATTAGGGAATGGACAATGTGCTCGCCATGTGTTGTAGAACAACTGAGGATCCAAACATGACTATAGGGTCTTTTTATCTAAGGGAAAGAAAACATTTTGGGTTTGACTTTTTTACATTTTAATTAAAGTATATATGTAACAAAACATATTGAAGTAGTTTTTCATTATCAATAGTCAAGTTAAAAATTATTACCAAACTAACATAAGGACTGCTAATATATTTGGGCACATATATAGCTTACCTCACATAAGGGCTGTTACAAAAATGAGGTCTAGGGATGTGGGATCTAAGGAATACAGTTTTTAGGTAGATATGTAAATAAATGTATTTATTCTCTCATTAATTCATTCAACAGACACTTAGTATCTATTATGAGCCTTAGTATCTATTGCTAAGCCACTGGTTGAATGACTTTTTGCCCTTTCGCTCTAAATTAAAGCTCCCAGCTCACTTGGACAGATAACGGTGAGGAGTACCCATAACGGGTTTTACATACAACCAATGATTGGCCAGTTATTCCACTCATTAAACTATTCCAAAGTTTTAAGGAAAAGCCCAGAGGTTAAAAATCTTCTGTGGGAACATGCCCTGTAACCTATGTGGTTCTTATAATAAAAGACTGCTTCCTGTGAGTGACTAAATTTGAAAGAGGTGACGGCGGGGTGGGTAGGCAAATGTTTTACTATGTTCTTGGAAAATGTGTTTGGGATTTGTCCAAGTTCTAGACTGGGACCCAGGGCTCCCGAGCAGGAGGGCGGAGGTCATAACTAAGGATGCAATTTACTCGAATTCTCCTCTGACCTTAATCACATCAATAGATACCTGGGTAAGGGCAAAATCCAAAGGCATTTATACAGGGTACAAGCTTTTCCTAAAACAGATTAGAGAGAAGCACTTTCAACAGGACCTTGTGGCAGGGTCACTAAAATCTTAAAACAAGATTTAAATGTTATTCAATTTTATATATTCTTTCAGCAAATCTGCACATTTCTTACTGAATCGTGTCATCTGCAACATCTTGCTTAATAATAACGATTAGCAATATATAAATATTCTCTATTCCTTTAAGGGAAATTGATGAAAGAGCTGGAGGCTCCTTGGGAGCTGTTTCAAGAAAGGCCCCAGAACGTCAAGCACAAGTCTGGAAAGGGAAGTGGAGGTGTTAACAATGGAGGACTATGGAGGGCGTCTGTGGCTATGCCAAAGGAAAAAAGTCTTGCAAAGAAGACTCAAGCTCACTCAAGCCTGGAATCCAAAGGGGTCTCTGCAAAGCTTTACACAGTAGAGAAGGAATCTGCTTCCTCCAAGAGGGCACGAAGTAAAGGCAGAAGCAGGTCCCGGGGCCTGGCACCCCTTCCACCAACTCCCGTAACCTCTTGCTCGGTGCCCACCTCGGATAGTTGACCCAGAGCTGACCTAGAGGCAACTCGGACCACCTCCCCGCGCCCGCCAGCACCTCGGATGCAGACGCCAGCTCCTCCACCTGCAAGAAGTGGTGCCAGGAGTCTCACCCTAGCCGCCCGCCCGTCGTCATGGTAACCGCCGTCGCCCCGCCCCTTCCTCACGACGTGGTCCCGCCCCCTCCAAACCCGGAAGCGAGAGAGTCGCGCGGAAGGTTCGGGAGGAGGGAGCGCGGCGGCTGAGGCTCGCTCGGCTGCTCGCCCCGCCCCTCGGAGGCCGGCCCCTTTGCGCGCCCCCACTGACTGCTTCTCCTGTGGGTCCTGGGTTCTCCCGGCCTACGGCCCGGACTCGGTTTCAGCCGCACTCGTTCTGGAGGAAAGAGCCACCCTGGGGAGGAGGGACAGGGACGTGGGGGCGGCCTCGGCAGGTGAGGGGTGGGCAAGGCCCTGGGAAGCGGGGATGTGATGCGTAATGTGTATGGAGTTGCAGGTGGGTGTGTATGTAGTGTACGCTGCTGCCTCTGTCTGTGTGACTTTGTGAGTGGGCCTGTCCATGTGACCATGCACGTACGTGATCACATGTCCGTGTGTGTGTGTGTGTGTGTGTGTGTGTGTGTGTGTGTGTGTCTGAGCTTGCGTCAGTTCATGGGGGTAATCGGTGTACCCGTGACCCTGCCTTTGTGTGCCTGTCACCGGTGGGACTGGGAGAGTATGGGGGGGGGGGGGGTCTGTGTGAGGATCATCTGGGTGGCGGTGAGGGTTGCTTGATCAGGACATAGTCCTGTAATCCCATCCTGGGGCTACACTGCTGCAGTCCAGAAACATGTTTCCCAGTAAACTTTTAAGAACTCTGAGCAGAACCCAGTTACTTTGGAGATTGTGCCACAGACTGTTTTTGTCATTGCTGAGTAGGGCTGGGTGTGAGACTTGTGACTAGGGGATGAGAAAGGTAGCAGGACTAGTGTGTCTCACTTTTCCTCTTTTCGTTTTCCTGGAGAGTGATGAGTTCTGCTTTTATGCTGCTTCTCCACCTACGATGTTCCAGCTCCTGTTAGCACAAAGATTCAAGAGGTTGAGGAGTAATTTCATAATAGCTGTGTGCAGATTTCCAAAAGCTTTTATACCAAGACAACACAAAATGAGGTTTCATAGAAGAAATATGTAGGTAGCTTTTTCTCTCATAAGGTTAAGAAGATAAAAGAGGAAAAATCTTCCCCTAAAGAGATCTAAAAAGAGGATAGCTATGTACTGTTATAGCAAAGTATAGAGACTTGCATTAAAAAGTCAATTGCACTGCCTAGAGACTCTCAGGTTTTATATTTTGTGATTACCGGTATTACAAATAATTACAGATTGTCCATATGTAGATCAACTACGGATTGAGGTAAAGGATCAGAAAACCTCTGACCAGTTAAGCTAGTTATGTGACAAACATTTGTAAAGTGCTTTCATTGACTGTAAACTGGTAGCTTCTGTGGAAACTTAAAGGGATAAGTACTCATAATTCTTGCACACTCACAACTGGCAGTTTTATTGTCAAACAGCACCAGGGCCAGAGAGGACATGGTGTCCAATGCATGTCCTGAGGAGGGGTTTCCTTAGTCAAGATTAAGGATAATCTCTCTAGCCCTTTCTCTATCAGCATGAACAGGTGCTTTTGTTTTTGTGAAGAATTGAATTGTGAGATCAAACCAGTGCTGAGCTCATGGCCCACATTCTTTCTTATTTTATACTGACCAGTTTGGTCACAATCTCAGTTAACCTTTTTTGCTGTATACAGAATGTTCCTCTTGTGACTTGGAAAAGTATACCCCTTTAGTGGATGAAAGAGCTCAGAGAACAAACTTCCTTTTCATATTCCACACAGCTGTTCTCCCTTTGCAGCATGAGCTTTTTTTCATTTAGATGTCAGTTGGTCATATGCAACATTTGGTATCTATCTTACCTTTCATGTACTGCCAAACTAGCACAAGTGTTAAAATCACTTGCCTCTACAAAAATGTAGTCACAGTTGGGTGGAATCTCTCCATCCAGCAAGATTAGTTATAAAATGTTATGACACTGGGGTAATTGTGAATAATATTGAGGACTGTGGTAAGGAACATCTTTCTATTGCTATGGGAAGAAGTGGATGACAGTGAATGTGTGTGCCTGTGTACGATGTGTATTTGTATAGTAGTTTGGTTTGTACATTGAAGTTGATTCCAAATTATGAATAACTTATTTTATGCCTAGTTTGGTAAATCTAGAAGGAAACTTTCTGGCTTTAGCTAATTTAGCTATTGAGTAGATGTTTTTTTGTTGTTTGTTTTTTTTGCCAAACCTATTTTTGATATTTCCTCCTGTAAAATATAATTGTTTATACTAATGCAATACTAGAAAATATCTCCGTTAGGAAGTATTTAGATGATATAGGAATATTTCAAGTGTATCCAGGTAGAAAATATTCCAGAAAGGCTATAATTCAAATGGCTAGATTTTTTAACATGTTAGTATTTGTTAAGAGAAAATAAGCAAAGAATGACTTTCTTTATTTCAGTATGAATAACAATTATATTTGCGCATACTAATTTTCAGCATAAGACTGGCTAATGGTTTTCTTGGAACTTTAGAGCAATTTATGATTTTAACAAATTTTTATAAAAGTACCATACTAAAAGTACCCACCTTGAGAGAAGAGACCATTATTACAATGGCAAGTTTGTAAATCAAGTTTAACATTGGATATCTACATTTGCTATCTCCTTGGAGTTCAATTTAGTAATCCCCCAAGGTTAGAGGTAACAGTTGAGACTGCTCAATGCTCTGTGTTTCTGCGGAGGGTCAAGATGTGGAGGGCCAGGGAGGAAGCGTTCCATTGGGTTTAGAATCCCCTGCCCCTGCCCAGTCCAGAGAAGTCCCTCTAAAATGACAATTTAGAGTCAGCCCAGGAATTAAATCCTAGGGTCTCAAACTCATCTTAATCCTGCTAGGAAATCTAGACTTGCCCTGGGGTAGAGGGCAGAGTAGAATGTAAATATTTGAATCTTTTCCTTCCAAACAGTTGGGTGGAAGTTCCTCACTTGACAATAAGAATCTGCAACAGGGATCTATAATTTCAGGTTCCTGTTATGATATCACACAGATGCCTGAGCAAAGAGGGGTGGCCTTTAAATTGAAGATGTTCAGCCAGTTCAATGCCCATTGTTAACTGGGTTAGAAGGGACGCTAGGATTGCTTAGTTCAGTCTCTTAAGGCCATAGTCACTCATTTAGTCAACAGATAAAGCCTGCTGTGTACCAAGCACTGTTCTAGGCTTTGGAGAGACAGTGGTGAAACAGTCGTAGATGAAAAAACCAAGCCTAAAGGAGATCAGCGACTATTCCAAGGTCACAGAACTACAAAAGCTAGAAATCACTAATCTCACAATTAAAGACCACATTTTTTTCTAAAGGCACATGTTTTCTTTTGTTGCTAGTTATAGTGCCTTCAAGTCTACCCTGCTATCATAGACCTTTCAGAGGACAATATGTCACTTTTAAGCAAATAAATACGAACAGCAAGTTTTCCTATATTTTGCATTAAGAACTACATGTGAGGTTCAGAAGTTATGTTCCACTAGAGTTATATTTATGGCTTTTTGTGAATTGATCAGATAGCAGGCTTACATTAACTCCTTTCTTTAGTGTGGACTATTCCCCTATAATTCTACTGGACTGGAACATCTTTATTAAAATGGATTAGTAAGTTACTGTCAAAAGATAGGTAATGGTACTGCAGTTTCAAATCGTTTATCTAGGACAGGCAGTCTGGTATCAGGACTCATGGGTCTGGTCCTAGCTCTGCAATAGCCCTGGGTCTCCGGTAAGTCATTAAAATTTTCTAGACCAGATTCCCCTTCTGGCGGAACTAAGGAGGTTCAAATAACTCTTTCAGGGCCTCTTCTTGCTCTAGGATTATAGCATTTCACTAAATTGTTTTTTTGTGTGTGTGGTTTAAGAATATTCCAACAAGGTAAAATAGCTTTCAAGTATGTACTTTCGGCATAGCTAAACCAGACTCTACATTTAGTTCTGATGTAAGTATGAATTCTTGAAGTGAAACATCACATGCTTTTATTTCAGGGATAACCTCCATTTCAGCTAATCATGGGAGAGATTAAAGTCTCTCCTGATTATAACTGGTTTAGGAGTACAGTTCCCCTTAAAAAGGTATGTATGGTTTTACTACACTTCTTATTTGCAAAATCTTGTATTGTTTTTGTGTGTGATTTGGATGTTATGTCTTAGTAGCGTTTGAGAGTAAAGATTGCCAAGTATCATGACTCTGGGTTGCAGAGCATAAAGTTCACCCTTTCTCTGTCAAGTATAGTCAACTTTTGAGACTCATTCAAGAATAAAAGTGAGTATAACTGTACTCATAATTGTTTTTACATATTCAAGCAAGCAAAAATAAGTATACTCCTCTGTATGGTTTAGTGGAAAACTTACAGTAACAGCAACTATACAAAAAATGCAGTCATATTCTATTATAAAGCATTTTTCTGTTCTTTAGATTTAAGATTTATAATGGGTCACATTAGAGATCCTCTGTTTTCAATGATACACTCACTCTTTCATAGTCCTCTTCTGGAAACTTTATTTGCCTGGGATGTCCAGAAACCCCAAACACTTATATTGAAATTTGACTACTGACTCTAGGTCCCAAATTAATTCTAAATGTTTGGAGATCATACCAGACAAAGGCTGTTCAAGTCACAGCTTAAAATTTTTGCTGATCCCCTTGCAAAAGTATGATCTGGAGATCATCTATGTCTCTGTTATTATTTCGTCAGGGTAGACAACTGTGGAAGTATCATGCAAATTTGAATTAATAACAAAATTCTTCTCCATGTAGGAATTTCAAGATACAGTTTTCCAAGTATAGACAGAATACCTGCTAAATACCTGGCGCTGTTGCAGGAAGGCCCCAGATATCTTATTTAAGCGTTCAGCAGTTTAACAAAGTGGGTAGCAATGTACCCATTTTACAGATGAGAAAACAGATTTTCAGAGGTTAACATGGTAAAGGTCACACAGCCTGGTAGAGTCTGGATTAAAATCAAATTAATCTAAATTCAAAGCCAGGAGTACTGGCTTCTTATCAAAGGGATCCCTCTCCCTTCTTGCCACCTGAGAAGCTACTGCCCATGCTAAAGGGAGACTTATTGAAGTCCCTCTGCCTTGTTTCATCCCCTCAAGTTAACTTGTGTGAGCTCATCTTGGTGGACTCACTCAGCAAGCTGATCGCCAGACTCAGAACAGCACAAACTTATCTTAATATTCTTAGAAGCAGTTATAGGAAGTTCTTTTATTGATGTGATTTTCTCCAGTTGCCAGGTAAATTGGTCCACACAAGTCATAATAAGTTTGCTTTAAATTTCATGATACTAGCTTTTAAATTATCAAACAGATATTGTGTCTTCTAAAGGAATTCTGACAAAATTCGCAAAGAACTCTGAGAAAGTTGAAGTGATAAATAACTTTTAAGTATTTATGGCTTATTTGGAATGTATTATGTCAATTATATCTTAATAAAACTGAGGGGATGGGGATAGAAAAAAAAAGAACATGCTATTTTTATTACTTTTCTTCCAAAGTGGATTATTGTAATAATTTTCTAGAAAATTTTAGAGTTCTGAACATCTTTTTTCAAATGAATTTTATTACTATAAGATTGAGATTTGCTGTGTATACTCTCAAAGGCCTTTGAGAGATTTTTACCCCAATCAAAGCAAAAACGAAATATGAAAAGCAAAAATGTGAGTGGCAAAATACAAAGGGCGAAAACATGAGCATGAAATATTATTGCGACCATCTGTAACCTGGGCCCTATAGGCTTTGCCTTGCCCTGTTGTCTGCTCCCGGTGATACCAGTGATCCTGGTTAGTGTGTTGCCACCCAGAGTGATACCATGGGGCCCCACAGTGCTGCCAACTAGGAGAGCTCAGAAAATAGAACCTGGGGCCTTGAACTTTTTAATGTAAAATTAGGATAAATATTGATTTGCATTGGCAAAAGTTCAAGCAGTTAATGTACTTTTCCAAATACCACCAAAAGTCAGTGAAAGAAAAAAAAACTTGAACTACCACACAGGGAATAATACTAATAGCTAACACTTATTGAGCACTCAGTATCTGCCAAACTGTTCTGAGCATTTGACTTGTCTCAGCGCAATTACTGTTTAATGTTTTCCCTATTGAGTCAAGAACCATTAAATCAGGAGAGTTTCTGATGACCTTTCTTCTTTCTACCCACTTTTCCCCCAAAAGCCAGTTTTTCTTATGCCCACTCCCCACACTGGACCAGATGATTTGAAACATTCTCCCAGGACAGTAACACCTATACCTGCCTTGTCCCTCCTCTCTAGCAGGTTTCCCCTTCGGAGGCTTGGTCTAGATCTGATTCCTGAAGCATCTCCTGAGCGGTACCATCTCTACCCAGTACCTCCCTAGATCCTGGAGTTTTGCCTCCCCCTCTCCTGTTCGCACTTTGACTCTGCTGGGCCAGCACTGGAGAATGACTATGCAAGTTGCCCTCCTCCTACATGCTTGCATGCGCACACACAGCCAGAAGTATAGGGAAGAAATAAGATGCTATGTATAGAGTTTGCTGTTTAATGGTAAACAAAATAAGCTTCATATAATCATGGATGGAGAGGAAAATTTAAAACTGATAGAGAAAGCAGCTCTTTGGAAGAGTGTAAAGCAGTTCTGTGGAATTTTTCCTTAGCACTGAAGAAGGAAAAGGAGACCAAAGCAGTTTATTATACATGCTAGTCTGGTGTGATCCCCCAGGTTACCTTTTAACAAACAAGGCAGTGGTATTAAAATTGTCAGCAAAATTACAGTGTGAAGTTAACAGTACAAAAACCAAATCCATAAAACTTTCCATTTTTTTCTTATAACTTTCCCTCCAGATTATCGTGGATGATGATGACAGTAAGATATGGTCACTCTATGATGCAGGTCCCAGAAATATCAGATGTCCTCTCATATTTCTTCCCCCTGTCAGCGGGACTGCAGATGTATTTTTCCGGCAGATTTTGGCTTTGACTGGATGGGGTTACCGAGTTATAGCTGTAAGTATTATTGATTCAGTCTTACAGTTCAGGTCCACATTTTGTCGGGTTTATGCTTCTGTTTCTGATCAACTGTAGTAATGGACACTTTTTTGTTTGAGGTAAGATATTTTTTTCCTTTTTTAAAATATGAAACAGCCTTTTGAAGGAAGGTGGTGTGTGACACAGACATGGAGAGATGCAAAGAGGGCGTGCCTCTGTTAGAAGCCTTCTCTACTTCCAGCTTTTATGTACATTCTCTCCTATAACTCTTCTCACACATTTGATTGGTAAGAAGCATTGTCCTTGCTCATAAATGAGGAAACTGAGGTGCAGGCCATTTTAGTGATCACTGCAGGTCACACAACCAATAAGGTGGTAGAGGGAGAACCAAGCTCAGCTTCAGACTCCATTTCCTCTCTTCATTTATTACGCCATTGCTTCCAAATAGAGCTGAGCATGGAATATCAGATAGCGTAAGGATCTGCTGACATTCAGGTGACTGAAAGCTTGCTTTAATGTAAACCTTTGGCAGTTGAAGTGAGATTCATTGATTAGCTCATATCCTTAGTATTTGGTTAAGAACTTTTTGGTTTCTAATTGTTATTTTATCACTGAGTTTGGTCTAAATCAAGTTTCCCATTGATCATTCTTGAATCTCCTCTGGGAGAAAGGTGTGGATGGGGAAGGCACTGTTGCTTGTGACTGATTTTCTGGCACGCCTTGACTGTGTAATGACAATGGAGGTTGGTCTCCTAACTTCTGAGGAAGAAGAGACTCTTTTGCTTTGGAGCTGGCACTTGTTTCTGGGACTGGAATATAAGCAGATAAATAGTATTTCCTGTGGGACTACTGCCATTATCACACATTTTATTTACTATCTGAAAGAGGGAGCATGTGGACCAGATCTCATCTCTTGGAAAGTAACCCAAAATTCTGCTGAGGTCACCACCAACTGGGACCACACAAAACAAGTCCAATTCCTCTTTCTCCTGACAGCCCATTTATTTCTCGAGAAAACTGATTATCATCACTGCCTGCTGTCTTCCTCCTGGGTCTTCTCTGGCCACATTTCTTCAGATTTTTGAACTCTTCCTCATATGACATGTTTGAGTCTCTGTGACACAGTCCTCACTTGTGTTTTCCATAATCACTGATTATGGACAGCATTCCATGAGAACAGGGTAGTAACTACCCTCATCCCAATCCTCTGCAGCCTAAGATGTGATAGTGCCTCTCCTGGTGGCCACTTTTGATCAGCAGCCGCCAGGTGTCTGGCCCACTTTAGAGCACTGTTGAAAACTGACTGTTTATCATTCCATACTGGCCAGTCACAATAGCCTTACCTTCTGGCTGAATATTTCTTCTTGCTCTTAAGCTTCTTGATGTGGGCTTTCCCTATTTCATTAGCTAGATAATGAATCAAGAAAAGGCCAAACAGTGTCTTCAAAATTACTTTGTCCTTAAGATTTGATCAGAATGGCTAACTCCTAATGCCTAATGAGGTGTTAAAACTTACTAGATATTAGTATCAAGCAGTTAAAATACACAGATTCTTTTTTCACTTAAATTTTTAAATGAAATCTTCAATTCACATACAGTTGTAAGAAAAATACAGAGAAATATCTCTTTTATACTTGGTCCATTTCTCCCAATGGTAACATTTTGTTAAACTATAGTACAATATCACAACCAGGATATTGGTATTGATGTAATCCATTCATCTTATTCAGATTTCCCAATTTTACTTGTACTCAGTTGTGTGTGTGTAGTAAGTTATATACAATTTTATCATCTCTCAGGGCACAGATATTTTAAATAAAAGGTTTTATAAAAATATAATCTCCTTTCTTTTAGGCTATCATCTGACTCAAATTCTCGAATTTTCTGTTAGGTAGAGTCTGTTCTCCATTCTGTCTCAAAATAGCAGAATCTTATCCACAAATGGAATTTTAATAGTAAAAGTAACACATTACATCAAATCTGAAATTATCTCATAATTTACATGGCAATATTTATTCTAATGATCAGTGACAAAATGGATCTAAGTGCTTAAAACAACAAGCCCATCAGGCAGGTTTTACATATCAAAGAGAGGGGAATTCTTAGGTGACAAGCCTGAGTTCCTTAGAAAGGAGTTGGTGACTTTTATTTCTTTTTCTTCCTCATCGTTCACATTAATAGACAGACTCTTTAGGGTCAAGCACCATACTTTTTTGGTGCTTGACTAAAAGTTCAAGAAATCAGACAGACTGACTAAGTCAATTAAAAGAAAAGAAGCAATTTTATTGAATACTCCCTTAAAGAAATGCTGCCAAAAAGAGAGGGAATTCTCCTTAGAACAGATTTCTAGTTCTCTTGATCCATAGTTCAGAATGAAGTTGGATTTAAGGGAAAACAGTGTTTCTTTACTTGGATGGATTCGGCTTTGTGCATTCTTGAACCTTAGAGTTTCTCAGCTATTTGGAAAAGAAATTGATGTGAATTGAAATTGTTATTCACATAATATCACTAGTGTGTGCTTACCTTTTATTCTCCATAAAATAGGTCTGTTAGGTAAAATGTAAATTTTGAAGTGTAGGAGAATGTCAGAGCTTATTTCACATATTTTGAATAAGGAGCAGAGCTTGAGCAAATGAGAAATGCTATTATGGGAGTCCTAAATTTTTCAGATACACACTTTACCTTTACAGCTTCTAAAATAAAATTTAAAATTTGTTATTTCAGTTGCAATATCCAGTTTATTGGGACCATCTTGAATTCTGTGATGGATTCAGAAAACTTTTAGACCATTTACAATTGGATAAAGTGAGTAGTCAAACTAATTATGACATATGATTTTAATGCAACATTTACATTGTAAAGTCTGTTGTTGTCTTTTTTATTTTTTAATAGAGCTCTTTTGAGCTATAATTCACATACCGTACAATTTACCCTCTCAAAGTGTATGATAAAGAAACCCCATACTCAGCAGTCACTCCTTACCTTCCCTCCCCGTAGCCCTGACAACCTACTCTACTTTCTGTCTCTATGGACCTGCCTACTCTGAATATTTTATATAAATGAAATCATACAATATGTGGTCTTATCTGACTGGCTTCTTTAATTTAGCATGAAGTTTTCAAGGTTCATCTGTGTTGTAGCATGTATTAGTACTTCATTCCTTTTGCTTATCAAATAATATCCCATTGTATAGATATAGTACATTTTGTTTATCCATTCATCAGTTGGTACAATTTAGGATTGTTCCCAGGATGTTTAGCTATTTTGAATATCACTGCTGTGAATGTTCATGTACAGGTTTTGGTGTGGACATATGTTTTCAGTTCTCTTGGGTATGAAGTAGAATTACTAGAATCATAGTTTCCTTAAACATAAACTGCTAATTGGTTTCATTTTCTAATGTAATCTGTGAAAAATATTTTGTATAATTTATATGCACAGTTGTATTGTTTTATTGATAAATGTATAAATTGCATTTAAATACAATACTTCCTAAATTTCTAAGTACTGTAGCTATTTTAGTCTATTGACTGGTAGTGACTTTCTATTCTGTGGTTGGTGACAAACAGGTTTTTTTTTATATTTATATTCAGGATTGATCATTGTTATAGAATCCTCCTTGTATTTGTTTACAATTAGGTTCATCTTTTTGGGGCTTCTTTGGGAGGCTTTTTGGCCCAGAAATTTGCTGAATATACTCACAAATCTCCCAGGGTCCATTCCCTCATCCTCTGCAATTCCTTCAGTGACACCTCTATCTTTAATCAAACGTGGACTGCAAACAGGTAGGAACATAAACATTTGGCCCAAATTCTTACTATTTTTGTTCAGTGGAATTTTGAAAATGTTGGCTTCTGTTTTTTGATGTACCAGGAAGGAAGGTCATATCTACTTCTGACTTTTGAAACTGCCCCAGCTTTTAAAATTAGAAATAATCACCTGTGCCAAAGAAAATAACCTAATGAACTCTGAATTGAACTATTCCTGTTACTCTAAATTATTGTTTAGATTTATTTAATATACATTCATATGCTCTTATAGTTTCTTTTCCGTGCATGTGCATTCTTGTATTCTGCTTGTTCTATTTATAATTTTGTATAAACAGTTCTGTGTATTGACTGACAGTTTAGCTTCTCCCAATTTTTCATCATTTTCTACTGTAAATCTTTGTACAAATTACTTCTTTTCCTTCTCTTTCTATTTCCTTGAGATTTGTTTCCCAAAATGGATTAGAGCATTTAGTCTGTCAGCAAATGTTCTGCACATCATGACACTTAATGTTAGCTTGCTTTTCAGAAAGATGGAAATGGTGGAATGTTTTGTGTGGCAACCAGTGGGGTGCTTCCTTCCAAAGAGCCATCCTTTCATTGTTGTTTTTATTTTAATTAGCCTGATAGGTATCTAGTGGTACTTAAAGCTGACTTAAATGTGCATTTCTTTCATTGCTAGCAAGCCTAGGCTCTACCCTAAAAAAATGCCCAGTGACTAAACATACCTGTCTGATCAGGTTGGTTTTCACATGACATTATAAGTAAATGTTGTTTTCATGATTTTCACATCGACTTAAGATTGTAGTCTATTGTTTTTTAAAATTTTCCTGATGTCATCTCAGTAGTTCTGTCAGCATTCACACAGCAATTTCTTGTATATGTGAGCTACAAAGTCTTCATGTCCAGATGATGCCTAAAACCTATTAATTTTTATGAATTTTAGTGTTTTAACCCATTTCCTGTTTGCCCTGGGCTAACTCACAGATTATAGTTCTGACCTTGCCCCCAAAGTTTGCCATGAAATATCTCTCTTTTATTATTGTTTTTGCATAGCTCTAGTGTATTGATAGTCTTTGGAAACAAATGACATCATTCTATTTATAGCATTCTGTTTTGAGTAGTGATATTTCCATTTATAAAATATAGTAATTCTCGATCACTGAAAATGTCAAATCCTAGAAAACATAGCATTCCTATGTGTGATATTAACATCATTCACAAAAAGTTGTTAGCCAAAGATTCATTTGATGAATCCAATTTATGTATACTTTTCTGTTACATTAGGATTAGAGAAGTTCTGTCTAGAAATAACTCCAAGAACAGTTTTTATATTTTATTTTCACATTGAAAACCAGTCAGATTTGCTTCAGCCTCAAAGAATATGTTTATGTAAAATTAAATTAATGCTGACAGTGAGCTGCACATTTTTTCTTAACGGGGAATGGGTCAGTTGTCAGAAGCTAAGAATGTCCTGCTTTGTGCTCACGTATATCAGCTACTTTTTATCAAATATCCTAGTGCTTACTAGGGATAAGCATAGCCAGCAGGGTCCACCCCTCACAGAGCATACCTAGGCATCAGGCCATTAGAAGATAAGAAAGCTGTGGGGTCAGGGTAAAGAATTTAGAATTTGAAAGATGACTGACTGTCCTTGTGAGGGAAGCTCAACTTCCAACAAGGCTGTTCTACTGAGAATATGCATCAGATAGTGGTCTGTACCGTTTATAAGTCATTTTCAGTATAGGCTTAGAGAAATTCGTGCTTACTCTATATAATGGTTCTCATCATTTATAATTACTGGAATAAATATCAACCAAAAATCACATCAAAATTTATAAAGATTGAATTGCTTTGAATTAATCCAGTTGAATCTAGTAGCAGACTTTGGGAAGTACAATTCCTTTTTTCATTTTACTGTTTTGAAATATCCATCAGTCTACCTTGAATTATCAATCCAAAAGTGATATAAATCTGAAGGCTCATATCTTTAAGTTTTCAGTTTTCTAAAGGAAATAGTAGGCCAATTAGGGGGGGAAAACCTTGGAATCATCCAAATGCCTTGGTAAAGGTCTTTTGAAGTATCACTTATAATTATTTCAAATCCTCAAAAGTTTAATCATATTAAACCATAGTTTTTTGGGAGCTTGGGAAAGAGTACATAAAAACAAGATGCTGTGCTCTTTGAAAGAAGGGACTAGGTCTTTTTATATCCAGATCCCAAGAACCTTACTAATAGAATGCTTCAGGATGGAATGAATATTTGCCATTTATGTCTTAGAAGTTTATAAGGTCTTTGTTTTACAGCTTTTGGCTGATGCCATCATTTATGCTCAAAAAAATAGTTCTTGGAAACTTTTCATCTGGCCCAGTGGACCCTGTGATGGCTGATGCTATTGATTTCATGGTGGACAGGGTAAGGATCATGGCATTAGGGTGGAGACACTTGTACTGGGAATTTTCATATCTGCTTGGTTCCTGAAAACACATCTGTCTCATTGAGTATGTATTGGAGCTGCTTGTTAAGCAGTCCTCCAGATCAACTTTAATACATCCAGACAGATATTATTGCTGCTAACTCATCAGAATCCCTTGGGGGAGCTTTTGAAAATACAGATTCCAAGGCCTTACACCAGACCATTGAACTGGAATTCCTGAGCATGGGATCTGGGATCACTGTGTTTTCCTTCCGCGCCCCTCTTTCACCTCCCCCAAGTGAATCTGATGTAGCAGGTGTATAGACTTGCATTTAGGAACTACTGGGCTAGATGATTTTTCTGAGTATACATCTAGCTCTAAGATCTCTTAAAAGTTTATCTGTCATCTCTGAGCTGCAAGAATTGGTTTGCTGCCCACAGGCACCTGATTGAAGCAGCGTTCAGGTTGAAAGCTATGGAAGGCCAGATTCCTGGAAGAGAAAAATGTCACCACCTGAGAGGCCCAGTTCATAGTTATTCAATATATGTGTTTCCTCATCAGTGACCTTTCTGGCCCCACCACACATGACAACACTTTTATGAACACAAATATTATCTATGGATTTAGTAGAAAGGTGAAAGACAAAATTGATTCAAAAACTTTACCTGTTTTCTTTCTACAGCTAGAAAGTTTGGGTCAGAGTGAACTGGCTTCAAGGCTTACCCTGAATTGTCAAAATTCTTATGTGGAACCTCATAAAATTCGGGACATTCCTGTAACCATTATGGATGTAAGCTTTTTTTTTTTTTTTCCCAGTAAAATAGATGCTTTATCTTTTTCAATGTATATGTCCAGATCCTCCTCATAATTATTTTATAATTTTTCAATGTTCTTCAGTTGAATTTTTCAATATTCTTCGACTGCTGCCCTGAATATTTTTACCCCTCAGCTTTCTTAATTCCAAAATAATATGTTTATTGCTTATCCTATATTTTTCCTAGCGGGAATAGCACTATTGAAATCAGAATAAATTTAAACAAACATAGTTGTTCTCACTTATTTTGGTATATTTTTGCTGTTCTCATCAACAGACATTGCACTTGAGTTATTACACATCTGGGAAGCAAAGAGAAGGTGCTTCAGGAGGGCAGAGAGTCAAGAATCCCATAAAGTCTAATTAGTATAAAAGCTTGTTTCATGTATTTTTGAGTTACAGTAAAATATATATAACAGAATTTATCGTTTTATCAATTTTTAAGTTTACAGTTCACTGGCATTAAGTACATTTACAATGTCATGCAACCATCACCATTATCCATTTCCAGAATCATCCTAAACGGAAACTCTGTACCCATTAAACAATAACTCCCCATTACTCCCACCCCCAGCCTCTGGTAACCACGTTGTAGCATGTATTAGAGTGCCATTTCTTTTTAAGGCTGAATAATACTCCATTGTATGGATATACTGCATTTTGTTTATCCATTCATCTGTTGATGAACATTTGGGTTGTTTACGCCTTTTGGCTACTGTGAATAATGCTGCAGTTAGCAGTGATATACGAATATCTGTTTGAGTCCCTACTTTTAATTCTTTTGGGTATTTACCTAGAAGGGAATTGCTGGGTCATATGATAATTCTGTGTTTAACTTTTTGAGGAACCACAATACCATCTTCTATAGCAAATGCACCATTTTACAATCCTACCAGCGATGCACAAGTGTTCCAATTATTCCGTATCCTCACCAAAATTTGTTATTTTCTATTTTTTTATAATAGCTATCCTAATGGATATGAAGTGGTATTTCACTATGGTTTTGGCTTATTTTTTAAATCATATAACTATTTTGCCTCATAAAATAGATTTATTCCTATATTCAAATATCATGGTATTTTTAAAGATTAATTTTGTTGGGAAATTATCCATTATAAGCATGTAAATAATAATTTATCATTCTGCGCTGTAATCTCTACTTTCTGATATTTACCATGTCTCAGAGCAATTGATCTGCTTGTTCATCTTTCAAAACCACCTACTACTTGAGTACATGGTCACTGAAAACTGTCTATAAACTTTAGCAAGTTGGAGATGCTTTTTTTTTTTTTCATCTTTAAATTACTTTTTGAAAAACTTTTTTTGCATATGTACATAAACATGTTTATATGGGCATTGAAAAATGTCTAGAATCATGTGCCCCAAACTGCAAGCAGTGGCTCCCCCAGGAAGGGATCTGGACTCTTTCTTTTACTCTTTAAATAAGCATGGACTACTTATTAGCTGTTTTTAACTAATAGTAACATTTAAAAGTTCTTTTGGATTTCATGATATTTTTGAAATTAATTGGCATTTTCTAGAATGATTGTTCACTATTAATACTCTGCTAATTTAGTTACACCTATGTTTGGAGGAAAAGGAAATTCATAGTAGAATTTTCCTCCCAAAGATAGCAAGAGATGTTTGGCAGCAAAATGTGTAGCTAACATCTTAACATTGGAGTTAAAGTCACCAGGGATCGGCAAGAAGAGGTGGCCCAGGCTGCAGAGGGGTTTAGCAGTATCTCTTTGTGAGAAAGAAATGCTTGGGGTGGCACTTTCTATAATATGAAAAGGACATATTAAAATACCAGTAGGTTTCAGCCATGTCTTTTTGTTCAAAGGTATTTGACCAGAGTGCACTTTCAACTGAAGCTAAAGAAGAAATGTACAAACTGTATCCTAATGCCCGGAGGGCTCACCTTAAAACTGGAGGCAATTTCCCCTACCTGTGCAGAAGTGCAGAGGTGAATCTTTATGTACAGGTAAGTCCCAGCTTGGAACCCAGAACACTTTGAACCCGTAATGTATGGTTTGAAACAAAGCATTTTGTGTGTGTGTGTGTGTGTGTGATGATGGAGTAAAAAAGTAAGAGAACTGTAGAATTCTCTGAAGGAATGAGGCATTGACTCAGTAAAGATGGTTTGCATTAATAATTTACAGGAGAATTAAAGCAGGTATATTAGAGACACTGGGTGACTCTCTGCCCACCATCCATTTTCTAAGAATAGCAGGCCCACTTTCACAAACTGAAGTCGCCATTTGGTATGATGTAACTTTGCCTCCTGGACACAAGGAATTCAATCAGAGCAGGACATCAGACCTAAATGGTGGGGCCAGGGAGTTGGGGTCAATCTGAGTCTTGCGAAGTGACATCTTGATCTATTTTTAATGCATTAAAAAAGCACACACAAAAAAACTAACAAACCCCACCACCTCTTCATCCTCTATCTAAATTAATATTAGAATAGAGTGAGACATTATCGCTTTGGCAATTTGGCAGAAAGTATCAAGAGCCTTAAAAAAAGTCACCTGCTTTGATCCTGTCATCCACTTGTGGCAATAGATCCTAAGGAAAGGATCCTAAATACAGAAAAACTCGATGCCCAGAGACATTCATCCTGGTGGTAGGAAGAACAGCAAAGGATGGAAACAACCCGAGTGGCAGCAGCAGAGGGGGAGGGTAAACAACTACTCTTGGAGCAGGATGCCACCATTTTAGATGTTTATGAAGCTTTGTAAGAACTTGGAGAGACTGATTACGTATTAAATGAGGGACAAAGATCCCAATTGTGATTTTTTAAAAAATATACTTTGACTTTTCTGTTTTCCAATGTTTATCAAATTAGTATATATGAACTCTGTAATTTTAGAAGTATAAAACATTTATATACTATGGTGCCATTTAAAATAATGATTCTACAATTCTACAGATACATTTGCTGCAATTCCATGGAACCAAATACGCGGCCATTGACCCATCGATGGTCAGTGCCGAGGAGCTCGAGGTGCAGAAAGGCAACCTCAGCATCAGTCAGGAGGAGCAATAGCTGGGGCTTTGGCTGGTAACGACAAGTGACCCAGCGTGTTCTTGTACAGTCAGTGACGTTAGTGCCCGCCAGTCGGCCTCTTTGCTCAGTTTGTCAGGCTCGCTGGTTGTCACTGTGTTTGGAAGTAGGACTGATTGCCGCCTTTGTGACAAGTGGCAGCTCTTCTAAGCCAGTGTAGCTGTTCCCTCTCAGTTTTTCTAGCTTTTGAATTTGAAGAAGTACTTTTGAAGACTCCCATTTTAAGAATTGTGAAAATTTTGCTACCGAAAGTCTTCACCTCTGTATTCTTATGTGAATGTTAATTTCTGAGGTTTGGGATTTTGTCATGTTTTTTTCCTTATCTTTTCTTCTTTTCTTTCTGTTCTTCCTTTTTTTATTTTTACATTATTTGCTATAAATACTGCACATCCAGATTGTATATCAGAAGGACATTGGTTATTTTTATGCTTTTTTGGCTATAACAGTTACCAGAGTACCAAGACTACCATACCACCATTTGTTCTCCAGCAAATCAACTACTTCTAATTTCCAGTTAAGCAAATTGTTTTGAGTTTTAGCTGTTGTCTTTCTAACCATTACAGTCATTTGGAATAAAAATTTCATTTCAATGAGTGGCTTTTGTGGTTATTATAGATGTCCAACTGGGCTACACAGACCTAGGACTTTCTGAGAAGCAGATCATGTCATTTGCCAATTTGGTATGACTTTAGGTAAGTTACTTAATCTCTCTAAGGTGCAGTTTGCTCATTATAAAAAAACAGTAGCTATCTTTTATTGAGGTACTATGTGCCAGGTACTTTTGATACCTTCTTTTTTCCCCATCAGTGCAAAATTTGAAACACACATAAAACAGAGAAAACTATGTCCCCATCACCCAGCTTCAAAAATGATCGAGCCATGGATAGTTTTATATCATCTCTTATCCCACCTCACTTCTTCCACACATACTCATCCCAATCACTGGATTACTTTAAAGCAATTTCTGATACCATATCTCATCTGTAAGTACTTCTGTATGTACCTTTGAGAGGTAAAATAACCATAATGCCACTTAAAAATTCCTTTATATTATCTAATATCTAGTCAATGTTCCCATTTGTCTTTTTACGATTGATGTTGTAATCAGCTCCTAAAGTTCACATTCCGTATGTGATTGGAATGTCTCCTAAATCTCTTAAAGTGCAAGTTCCTCCTCCCTCGAATTTTTTTCTTGCCATTTATTTGTTGAGGAAACAGGCTCATTTGTCCTATAGAATTCACCAGTCTGGATTTGGCTGATTCCAGCCATGTGGTGTGCTTTAACTTGTTTCTCTGTCCCTGGTATTTCCCATAAACTGGTAGTTACATCTAGAGGCTTGATCAGCTTGGAGCTTAATCTTTTTTGGCAGAAATGCTTCATAGGTAGAGCTGTGTGCAGTCCATTGGGTAACTTTTGGAGACACATGATGTCTATTTGTCTCTAAGTTGTTAAGATTGGTCAGTAGGTTCAGATGTTGTCAGTCTGATCCAGTCATTGGAAAATTCCCCTGATGGTTTTGCTGCCACTGCTGATCATTGCACAGAAGCATCGTTTCATTAGGGGTTACAGAACAGTGACAGTACTCTTAATTTTTATCATTCTGAATTTATTAACTGGAGTTAGCTGATTAAAACACACACCACCACCACCACCACCACCTTTCCCTCATCAACTATTTGGTTTCTCTGAGGTACAATTTAGACAAAATCAGCATTAATGCTTCATTCCCTTTAAGTTTTCAGAATATTGGGTTGGCCATACTCTTTTAGATTTCATCCCTACCACAGCCCTGGTTAAACTGACTTTATAGGTGAGGTCACAGAGACTAGGAGAGGTCGAGAGACTCACTTGGCATCACACAGTAAGGGGCAGAGCTGGAATGCCAAGTTAGGTCTGACCATCCCTAAAGCCAGTGATCTGTCTGTGAAGATTACAGTGTCATCTCTGACTGCCTTGTGACTTGACAACTGTCGTGAGTCGTGGAAGCACGTGGTAAACCATGAAGGCAGGGCTTGCTGTTTTTAATTTGGCATTGAGGCTGCCATAGTTTCACTATGTGTCTTGACTTCCTAACAAGCAGGGAGCTCCCATGGGCAGGGCCTTGCCACACATGCCACACGTGGTCAGAAGCCTTCACCTCAGCTGGTGCAGTAATGAATGACCTGTGGACTGCCTGCACTTTTGAAAGTCTCCCTGTGTGAGCCATGCCCTCTAACAATGTTAACTACTCCCTGGCTCTATACCCTGATGACTGCCATTTCCAGCCCTGACTGATTTTAAGTGCTGGCCAGTCTTCTACAGGCACCCCATACTCTACTGGCAAAAGCCATACCCATGTCCCCCATGCCCAAACCTGCCCCTTCTCTCCCAAACCCTATCATCTCGGTTCTTAGCATCACTGTTCCTCAGATTCCCCAGCTAGAAACTCAGCCATCTTGGACCCCCATTCCCACTCCTCAACTCCCATGTCTCAGGCTGAAGCAGATACTAAGATAAAACTTTGAGAGCAAGAGGTTTATTAAGGATTAAAAGGAGAAAACTTGTAGAAGGGAAATGGATTGGGCAGAGGGAGACGGTGAGCTGTGGTGCAGGCCCGACCAAGCACCAGCTGACCGGGTAGGGAGCTCTCTCTCAAGCTAGTAGTGCCCATTGGAATAGTCTCATAGAGAACCGAGGTGGCCAGGCCCTCTGCACACTGGGCTCCTCACAGCCCTCCTGCTCCTCTTGCTCACTTCTCCTTCCATGCTCCCTGTGTTCCAGCCACACCATTCCCCAATACATCTCTACCCCTCTGTGCCACTATACAGACTGCTTTTTGCTTGGAACATGCTTTGCCCATTTCTATCTTCTAATCTTCTTCTCCTTTACCTTTTCCGAGGAAGAATAAATCTCATAGTTCTCTGCATACACCCGTTACAGTACCAACTGCATTATATTACATTATTGATATCCAGCCCCTATTCCCCTCGCCACCCCAGACCACAAGCTTCCAGAGGACAAGAACTATAGGTTACTCAGCTCTTGTCCCTGGCTCCCAGCAGATTGCCTGGCATGAAATAAATATTGACTATCGGTGGTGAGTTTGAACGGTTATGGTTACTTAGAACCAATCCACAACAGCTTGTCTGATTTGAAAGTTTGCCATAGAACACCCAAACGAAAGAAACAAGTATTGAATCTGCAAGAGATATTTCAACACGTCGATTTTATTTAAGAACTTCCTTTTTTGTCTCGAAAAAAATACAAAATTCATTGTGCAAAATTCATCCAGATAAATGATCCAAGTCCCCTGTGGTACAAAATTCCTTTCCCAAATGGAAGAGATGGAAGAGAAGAGTTTTCCACCTCAACAGCACCTGCAGAGTAAGGGTGCCACATGGCCCGGAGGCTGCGTGCTATGCGGGGGTCTGAATCCTACTGAGGCCTCAGGCAAGACACACCTCTCAGATCATCAAGTTACTAACTATAAAATGAGCTGATTTCAAAGCTTTTTCTTTCCATAAAAATTAGGCGTAGGTATTTTTTTATTAATAGAATTGTTTTAAGTTAAAAAAAAATAGATAGGACAGAATTCCCTTTCCATGGCAGTTTCCCTTATATTAACTTGCATTAATGTTAGAATAATGTTTGTAGGTTTATCTGTTGGATAAATTCCTAGATGTGGGATTGCTGGGTCAATGGGTAAATGTATTTGTAATTTTGGTAGATAATGCCAAATTGCCTTTCAGAGGATTGTACTATTGTGAATCCCGCTAGCCATGTGTGATAGCTGAAGCCCCTTTCAGCTCAGTTTTTATTCTATCACGTTCCCAGGACTCAGGCCCAATGGGTAACTTTGTGGGAAGTTTTTCTAAGATGTGGGCTCCTTGACTGGCCACAGCCAGCTTTGCCACATGCAAGAGAGCTCAAATTAGATAGAAACAGCTTTCAGGCAGAACTTTCAGTGTTCCTGAACAGACAGTTCTCCACATGCTGGGAAACTGTGAAGCTTCCTGAGTTGCGTTTCCCTGAAACCACACTCTCCTGCTGGTGTGGCTGAGCTGCGCAAGTAACCTGTGCTCACCTGGCGCCTAAAAGCAGAGCTTCAGACCAGCTGCGCCATCCAATATGGCTGCCACTTGCCACAAGTGCCTATTTAAATTTCAAGTAATTAAAATTAAATAAAATTTAAAACTCAGGTCCTCAGTCGCACTAGCTGCATTTCAAGTGCTCAACAGCCAAAGGCGGCTGGTGGCAAACATATTGCATAGCACAGATCCAGAATATTCCTATCATTGCAGAACGTTCTGTTGGATAGTGCTGGTCCACAGACATGAGCCTTTGTAGGAAAATGACAACTAAATGCAAGGTGTGACCCCGGAATGAATTCTGGTCCAGAAAAAGAACATGAATGGCTCAAATGAAAAAATTTGAATAAGGCCTGAAGATAAGCTGATAGTATTGAATCAGTGTTTATTTACTGGTCTTGGAAGTTATACTGTGGTTATGTAAGATGTTAATATTTGGAGAAGCTGTATTGCAAAGAGTATTTGGAAATTACTATTTCTGCAACTTTTTTGTAAGTCTGAAATGACTTCAAAATAAAAAGTTTTCAAGCTTAAAAAATTCTAAAACAAGAGAGAAAAATGAGTGTGTGCCTCCTGAAACTGTCAAAGTATACAAATACACTTGGGAACAGAAACAGCCGTGGAGTAAGCATAGCATTCCTAAAAGCCAATGAATGAGTTACGGGCCATCCATTTTGTAAGTGATGGATGGAACCCTTCGCCAGGTAGGAGAGACAAGAATGCTGGATTTGGCACCTGACCTCACCACCTAATTAGCTTCTTATCCACTGTGAGCCCATGTTCTCTCCGAAAAGACGCCCCTTGCACCTGGGGACTGCTGTGGGGCTCCGAGGAGATGATGGAGATGAAAGTAAGCTGAGAGATGTGAAGGAAAATACCTGTGGGAAAGGATTACCTGCAAAACTTGAGACAAGCCCCTGGACCGATCCTTGTGAAAAAGATTACAAACATTTGCCTGCTGGCCCTGCATGACTATGTGTTTCAGTAGAAGCCTCTGGAGGTCTGATAACAGTGATTTTTTTTTAAGCCCTTAAATGGTGGTCGTCTTCTGTTCAGTGGTCTCCAGTCTGAGGTCCCATGTTCCTGAAGGTTCAGCCCCTCCAGTTACATGACCGTGCACCTCCTGGGGGCACTCAGATCAGCATTTTCTTTCTTCCTGATGCTTTCTGCAAAAGACAAGATTCCTATTGCCTCATACTGCCTAAGTTCTGCTGCATAAGTCTAGTTTTAGGTTTTAATTGCCTGCCATATGTGTGTTAAAAGCAGCAACAATAATATTTAAGAATATTTTGGAAAAAGAAAAAAGTCATACCCAATTCCTCCACTCTGAAATGACTCTGTTTTCTTACCCTGCCTGTGGCAGCTGTGGAATAGCCACCATGCCAGGGGCTTTCCCTTTTGCCCTCAGTAACATGCTATCAATGTTTATTCTTGTTGCCACATGACCAATGTAGCCTTCACTACTATTGGTGACTGCCTAATACCTCATCCTGTGACATTTTATAAAGCTCCTTGCTAACGGACATTATGGTATTTAAGGCTTTGTCCATGAGCTGACCTTGTTTTTAATGAGGAATTAGTACTAGAACCTCTTATCCTGCCTGTCTGATGGGATGCCCTGAATTCCTAACCAAGCTTTGGGGATTGAAAAAAAATTTTTTGCCCTTTTCTAAAATCTATTTATTACATTCTGTTTAATAGCTAGGATCCAAAGGTTGTGATGGCTTCAAAAATTTTATTTGATCAGATCTGATTGGTTCAACTCATATTAAGCCATTCTAGCCCATATGTCTTAATGTTTATGAAAAAGCCCTCTGCAGGGTGTTCCAGGCTTATTCCAAACTAGAAAAAAACAAAGTATAGAGGGCTGGAGAGAAGGAGACTGTAGTGTCGGTGGCTTTGGGGCTGTGAACATCTTAAGGATCATCTGGGCCAACATCCTCTTTGCACAGAGGGGAAAACCAAGGCCAGGAGGCACCGTGACTTGCCCAAGGCTCCACATGAGCTCCATAAGGAGGCAGGGTGAGGACCAGGAATTTGGAAGGTTCAGATCCAGCACCACAGCCATGTGGTTTGAGCAGCCCTTGGAAAGCCCTGACACTTTCCATTGGGGCCATACAACTCCGACCCTGGGGCCCAGCGTTGCCCTGAGTAGGAGCTGTGCAGGGGATGCTCTTACCAGCCAGGTCCCTCCTGCCAATGGCCACAAGGCCCTCAAAGAGCACTTTGCTGGGGTTCTCACTGGTTGTAGCCATGCCATGCAGCCAGATGAGCAGCATCCTGTGGCCATGCTCCCGGTAGCTCTTCGTGCCTGAGGACCATGAAGGAGAAACAGAGAAGGAGAAGAAGCCAACCTGGCCCACTTAGCATGAGCCAGGTCCGAGAATGTGTCTATGCTGCCTTGTACTGCCTCCTAAACACCAAGCCCTTCTTAGTGCTCTAGCAGAGCTCAGCACAGAGATGAGAGGAGAGAGGAGGAACAGCTTCAGATGAGGGCGGGGTACGGATTTTGTACTGGGGACCCTTGAACTTCCCCCACCCCAGGCTCTCTCCTAAGCATCTACCATGCATACTGTTGGTGTCACTCTTAAGAGAAATAATTGGCACTCATTCTTGTGATACCACAATGCACATGATTGTATGTTTTATCTCTGGCTGCTCACGATGATCTGTGCCTTGCATACTGGTGGCCCTAGTCTACGGATGAGAAGACGGCTTAGTCAGAGACAGCTGGCCATGTCCTTTACTCTGCGCCAGTGTTTCTCAGCTATAAGTGCTCATTGGGAACACCTAGAAAGCTTTAGAATATACTGACACTTGAGCCCCCTCCACTCCTAGCGATTCCAATGTACTTGGTTGGGTCAGGGTGCAGCCTAGGTACTGAGCGGTGTGAAAGCTTCCCAGGTGATTCCAATGAACAACCATGTTTGGAAAATAAGTGCCCACACTTCATTGCCAGTGGTGGGGTTAACTTTTTATTAAACTCTGTGACTAGGCCTGCTGTCCCAGCTGGGGACACACATACACACACGCACACACGCACACACATGCACACACACATATGCATGCACATACACACACTCAGGCACCAATGGGCACGGCCATAGGATCCAAGTCAGTCTTTTCACTGTGTCCTCTGACTTTCTGGCCCTCAGCAGGCATTTTCTCATGGTGCTGTCCTCGGTGTGGCAGTTTCTTCTGACCCATTTATTCACTAGCCCTTGCCCCCCAGCCCCATAATTTACCAATGCTCCTTTATCACCTACGGAAGTTCTGATTTAAAATAGAATTCACTTTTTACCCCCTGCTCTATTCCACTAATTGGTTTGCATATTTTGTGTCTCTCTATACTGATTATTGTAGTTATATAAATAGTTGAGTCTGGTTGAGTTTGATTCTCTTCACTTTTTTTTCCTCCCCAGAATATTTATTTATATATTTCCTCTTTATTCTTTCAGGTAAACTGTAGAATCTTTAGTTAAGGTTTGAAAACCTCCTATATTCATTTGATTAAAATTGGATCGAAGTTTTAATCCAATTTGGGAAAAATCAACATCTACATGACACTCTTTTCCAGCTAAGAATACGAAATGTCATTCCACTTATGATTCACCTAATTTTTATTGTTTTACTCATGTCATTCATATCTTTTTAGAAACACACACTGTCATAAATGGAATATCTTTTAAAAAATATCTCTGTATATTTCGCCCACTTATTTATACATAGGAACACTGTGTATGTATGTTTGTATATTTTATCGTATGTTTAGCCATTTTCTTGAATTATTTTAATCTAAGTTTTCTGTTGATTCTAGACTTCCTGTGTATATAATTATAGCATCTGAAATTAATAAATCTCTTTTTTCCAATATTTAGACTCCTTATTTCTATTTCTGTTTCATGCCTTAGTACCAGGGCCAAATTTTCCAAATAGATGTTAAATTACAGTGGCAACAGCAGTTCCTTTCTTTTTACTGAGAATGCCTTAGTTTTGTGTTTGAATGATGCGTGCCAGCTGTGGATGATTCATGAAGAATGTGAAGTTCACAGATCGATCAATGGGGGAGGGAAAGGCAGAGGGCACAGCCAGTGCAAAGGCCTAGATGAGTGAAAAAGCACTCTGAGTGTTGGAAATGGCATGTGCCTTTGTGTGGCTAGGCTGGGGTTGCACAGGCCTTTTCCCTAGAAGCGCAGAAAACGGAATACATCTCAAGCATTCCCACCCCTCTGCCCACTGGTTGCTCTGGGGTGCCAAGGCAAGGTGGTACCTGTCCACTGTTGCTCTATGGCACGGACATGGGCCTCAGTGAACTCCCAGCAATACGCGAGCTTCTTCCATTCATGGGGCTGCAGGTACCTGGAGGCCAGTCGCCACAGCACAGAGCGGAGCTGCTGTGTTTCCTGTTGATGGTCCTGCTTAAAGGTCAAGCTTTTCCCAGAGGGGTCACCAGGGTCCCTGCAGGAGAGGTGGTCCTGTGGGGCAGATTCCAAAAGTGCGTCAGCCATCTGGGGGAAATCCTTGCTAGGTTCTCCCTTATGATCCTGGACTGGGAACTGGGACTGGCATCATTATGGACCTAGAGCTTACTGTTCACTACTCTGGCCTCTATGCCTTGCCTTGACCTCTGGAACCTAAGCCGTTCATACTGTTCCTCCAACCAGAATTTCTCTCCTCACCTCCTTGTCCCTCAACCCCATTGCCATAGTCAAAAGACCTCCCAAATGCCACCTCTTCCAGGAAGGCTTCCCAATTCCTCTTTTTCCTCTGTGTTCTTACATTAAAGTTCTGGTCAACAGAATGACTCAGCAGCTGTGGCTAAAACCAAGCAAGCCAAGAACCAGGCACTGGACTTGCTGAGTCCCAATAAAGAGTGAAGGGTACGATTATAGAACTCTTTCTATGCAAAACAGGTGACAATGAGAGGTTACAAAAGCAATAGCATAAATTAAACCCACGAAAGCCTAAAGTAAGTGAATGAAGAGTTCTGATTGTTAAAAAGCTCACAGTGAGAAAAATCACCCTGGTGTCTGCATGTTACATCGTGGTCAACAGTGTCTGGCCAGTCACCTGTGAGGTGGTAACCTAGGAGCTTGGCTCTCACCTGGGGTGGTAAAAACCATTTCCCTAGAGTAGTGTTCTCAGCTGCATTGGTACATTGGGGTCCTCTGAGTGCTTTAAGAACTACTAATGCTTGGTCTCCAGCCAGAGATTCCGGTTGAATTGGCCTGGGGGTAGGGCGGCAGAATTCATGATTCTAACTGTGCCTCTGCCTTACTGTTGAGAACTTTTAAAGAGTTAGGTGGCTTACAATTAATCACAGAGATGAATCACTTCATCAAACCCTTGGTAGTAATATCTTGGGGTTACATTTAGGAGCCTCTGTTGCAAAGGAGTTGTAATACTTATGAGAATCTAGCATGTCAGTGAAAGAGAATAGCTTATGATTCCCAGTGAAATTTGTTATTTATCAACTGACTTTGGAATAGTGATTTTTTATTTGAGAGTTGTAAGAGAAGTTTACTAAGTCTGCAAACATTATTAAAATGTCTAAGATATTTGAAGTTCACTTTATGGGTTTAATTTATCGGATTTACTAGGGTAATTTAAGCATTTAGGAAGCATTTGAAGTGCTTAAAAAGAAAACCTATTAAATGTGTTCATTTACTTTAAAATGTTTATAGTAATTTAGTTAACTAAGTTTAAATGTGAGACCAAACATTAATCAAAAGGCTTCCTTAAAAGTGACTGTTAAAATTTACTAGGTTATATAATAGAATAATAAGATTTATAAAATGAATATAAAAGTTTGAGGAAAACTAATTTCTAAATTTGTAGAAAATTGAGTATTAATTTTTAAAACTGAAGAAACATAAAAATTATTTTCTATGTATAAAAACAACCTACAAAGACACCAAAAAACTTCCCATCCCGCTCCCATTTGCTGATAACTGGAATAGCAAATACTTGTCCTTAGTAAGCCACTCTTTCCCAATTCCAGAGCAGACATTACTAATCAATCCCAACACACTTTCCTACTGGGCTCAGAAAGTTGCCTGAATACAATACTCCAAGCAGCAATTCCAATCACCTGGAGATTGGCAGTGAGCTATAAGCAACTGGCCATCTCTTTATCCACACATACGTGTCTTCATCTATGAACCAAGAGTGACAGCCATGTCCAGTAGTCTCTCTACATTGGCATGGACCTCAGTCAGCCCTATTTCAGTGTGGTTTGGATAATCCCCCATCCCCAGACTCTCACAAAAAAACAAAACCCTAGTGGTAGGTAAGATAGGGATTATTACCCCCTTGGAAACAGAGGGGCCCCTGAATTGGTCAATGCCAGTTCCACCTGGATCAAGGCCGTTTCCTTTCCAACTTGGAGAGATCAAGCATAGGGTGTCAGTACCTTCTCCCATCTGTAGAAACGATCGGCTTTTATGATCATGTCTACCAGGCTGACGTGGTTGCTGCGGGCGGCCACTGCCAGGGCGGTTTTTCCTTGCTGCGAGTGAGAAGCGAAAAGGGAAGCCACGGTTTCTATAGGAGGGATGTAGGGTGGTCTCTAGCACTGACTACAAACCCTGCTGCCCAAAGGAAGCAGTTCCCAGAAGTCTGTGCTGAAGAGCAGAAGGGCTTTCTGAGCATGACAAAAGAGGTGGAAAAGTCATAGGTAGAAGAAGGTAATAATAATAATTCCAGCTACCACCTCTTGTGTTTCTTTAGAATTTAGGAAGCCTTAGAACAATGAAACACAAGCTGCATAACTCCAACATTACCTGTGAAATATTTGTTACCAGCCCCATTTCTCAGATGAAACAAGAGCCCAGAGATGGGGCTTGAGCTTATCGTGTCCTGTTTGCCCACCTCCCCTCCGTCTCCCAGCCCTTGCTCCATGCCTCCTGCACAGTGCTGGCCTCAGCCACTCCTAAGACCTGTGGGAAAATGGGAAGTTCCTCTTGGAGTGTGGTCAGTTGCCCTGGGGCCCAGCTGAAAGCAGGGAGCCCCTGCCAGGTCCGGCCTCAGGGCCTGGTCTTCCTCCTCCCCCACCTTGACCCTCCCCACACCACCTGAAGGGCTGGCCTTGCTTGCTGGGCCACATATACAAAAGCCATTCTTTTCATAAGCCTGTGACCTCCCAGATCTCCAGCCCCCTGAGGCGGTATCTCCCTCAGAGGTACGATGAGCCAGGAAGCTTCTTCTCTTAACTCTGTCTTACACAGGGGTTTGTGGAATGCTGATGTGCTGCTCCCCCACTCCCCAACCCCACTCCCCACCAGGTGACTTAAATGCTGAGGGACCTCAGAGAAGGCAGGGGAAGGTAATGAAGGGGTAGGAAGTCTTCCTAGACGAGGTTGCATTTGTGCTGGTATATAGGGATGGGAGGCCTGGACACTCTGAGAGCAGGAGGCATTTGCAGCAGAGTCTCTGGCAAACAGGGAGCCATGGAAGCATGAAAGGGAGGCTGCTTGTGAGCAGAAGTACCTTATCTCTCAGGTTTAAGTTAACCCCCGCAACCAGGAGCATCTCTGCTATGTCCTGCCAGGCGTGCTCCGCAGCAAGGTGGAGGGGCGTCTGCTGCCTCTGTGGAAGAAGCCAAGGGGATGGAGGATCAGAAAGGCATGTAGGGTGGGCCGAGGCTCAAAGCCCAAACAGGACCAAGGTGAGTACACTCCAAGCTGGAACTTAACAAAGGGTTATGACTTCTCTAAGAAGTTATGGGAGGCAAGGAGTAAACTGGGTTTAATAATGAACATAATACTCAGCAGAGTACAAAAAAAGTGGAAAGAATAAAGAAAAAATATTACTTGATAACCCACCTTAGTCCAGCTCTGCAATGATCCTGTATATTATGTTTATAGTTTTACATATTTGAGATCATCCTATATATATATATATATATATATATATATACACATTTTGCATTCATTTTTATACTCAACATAATACTTTCCACATATTATAAACTCTTATAAATGCTATTTTTAATAGCTTCATAATAGTCTACATCCATACCATAATTTGCCTAACACTTCTCAGTTTTTAAATTTTGGGGTCATTTTCAAATCGAGGACTGATAAACAGTGCTACAATGAATATCTTTGTGCATATTTCCTGAAGCTGAATTCTCAGTCCTGCAAATACTGACCATTTTAACAGTCTATGATATATCCTGCCACATTGCTTTTTATTCCTAGTGGTTCCGTGTGCCAACACTGAGGACTATATGGTTGGGAGGTGGATTGTGGAGACAGGGATTTAAAAAGGCTCCTGACAGATCACAGCTTCAGGATTGAGAGGCCTCCTGTCATGACACAAGACTGTTTCATCACCTCTTCCCTGGGAATTTTCCCTAAGGAAAAAAGACAGCGAAAGGAAAAGGTTGAATGTAGGGAGATATTTACTGCAGTGTTATATATATATCATGGCAAAAACTTGAAAACAACCAACATGTTCAAAATAGAAGACTGGTTAATAAAAAGAAGTTACCTTTAACAAATATCCAAACAGCTTTTTAAAAGCTAAAAAAGCAATTCCTCAGCTCTGGTGCCATGCTGGTACACCGCAGCCGAGCCCTGCCAGCCCAAGAGGGTGCCAGGCTCCATGGGGCCCAGGTGGTTTCTGCAGCCACTTACGTTGTCGGTGGCATCCAGGTCACTGCCGGCATCAATGAAGAGCTGGACCAGGATGGGAAAGTTGTACCTCACAGCGAGATGCATTGGAGAGGCACCCTGCTGAGGAGGGAGACATGGGGATCAACTGACGTGTCCCTCCCAGGACTGCCCGGCTGCAAGCAGGTGCTGCACGATGGGAGTAAGGAGGGGTATGGATAGTGCTTCTGAGTTTGGCGGTGGCCTGAGGTATTTGTAGCCCCAAAGCCTGAATCCCTAGGGTCCAAAACTTATCCTGAAGGTGGGCAGGGACCTGAAGACCCAAGTTTGAGATTTTGCTATGCCAGGAACTCACTATGTGACCTTGGGCAAGTCATTTCCCTTTTCTGCTACTCTTCACCAGGAACAGAAAAAGAACATTAGGTAGAAACTAAGGAATCTGGGAAAAGTATGGATTTTAGTTAATAAGAATGTATTGACAATGGTTCATTAATTGTGACAAATATACCATACTAATATAAGATGGTACTAATAGGGGAACTGGATGTGGGATATATGAGAACTGTTTGTACAATCTTTGCAAGTTTTATGTAAAATTATATATATATATATATTCTAAAATAAAAAGTTTATTAGAAACTGCAGAACAGTATGAAAAGTATGCTTTAAAAGAGGGCAAGGGTGGAGATACCCACATGAATATGCCCAACCAATTTTCGACAACAGTGCAAAAGCAACTCAGTGGAGGAAATTAGTTAGCCTTTTCAAAAAATGGTGCCAGAGCAACTGGACCTCTGTAGGCAAAACAAACAAACAACTTAAGCCCTTTGACTGAAACCACACATCTTATACAAAATTAACTCAAAATGCATCATAGGAGGAAAACTTCAGGATCTAGGACTAGGCAGAGTTCTTAAATTTGACACCAAAAATATGACCCGAAGAAGGAAAATATTGATAAATTGGATCTTGTCAAATTAAAAGTGTTTTGCTCTGCAAAAGATCCTGTTAAGAAGATGAAAAGACAGGCTATAGACCAAGAGAAAATATTTGCAAGTCACATATCTTACAAAGACTAGTTCTAGAATATAAAAAGAACTCTCAAAACTCTACAATTAAAAATAAACATTTAGAAAATAAGCATAAGACATGACTAGACAGTTTACTGAAGAGGATATACAGATGGCAAAAAAAGCACATGAAAAGATGTTCAACATCATTAGCCATCAGGGAAGTACAAGTTAAAACGATAATGAGATATCACTACACGCATATCAGAATGGATAAAATTTCAAAAAGCGGTACCACCAAATATTGACAAGGATGTGGAGAAACTGGATTACAAGTACATTGCTGCTGGGAATGTAAAATGGTACAGCCACTCTGAAAAACAGTTTTGGAATTGTTTATAAAACTAAATATGCAATTACCATAGGACCTAGCAATTGCATTTCTGGCATTTATCCCAGAGAAATGAAAATGTGTGTTTATACAAAAATCTATACATGAATGTTCCTAGCAGCTTTATTCATATTAGCCCCAAACTGGAAACAACCAGATGTCCTTCAACAGGTTCCTGTAAATCATTACAAAATAAAAAATGGTCAAAGGCTATGAACAGACATTTGATTAAAAAGGGAATACAGAAGACTCTTAAAAGGAATATAAATTAATACTGCATGGAGATAAAATTCTTCACTCGTCAGACTGGCACAAATCCAAAAGCTTTGCCAAATGTGTTGACAAAGCTGTGGGGAAATGGGTACCATTTTATATTACTGAGTGAGTATAAATTGATACAGTCCATAGAGATAGCAATTTGACAATATATATAAAAAGTACAAGTGCCCTTTGACGCAACAAATCTACATCTAGACATTTATTCTACAGATATACTTCCACATATATGGAATGATATATGTGCAGATTTTTGTTGCAGTATTGTTTGTAATAGCAAAAGATTAGAACCACACTTATACAGAAGACAATTTAATAAATTATGGTCCAACCATGGAATGGAATACTATGCAGCTATAAGAAAGAATGAAGAGGTTTTTACATATATATACTTATATGGAAAGATCTTAAAGATATAGTTATGTGATAAAAGCAAGATGCACATTCTCCAATAAAAAGAACTAGTGCTTCTTGGAGAAAATGATTCTAGGACTGGGGCAGGAAATATATAGGATGAGTCAGGAGCATCTTGTGACAAAAAGTAAAGAAGTGCTCAAAAAAATACAGTGATATACACACTTACTAGAATAACTAAAAACCAGGACACTGACAGTACCAAATACTGGCAAGGACGTAGAGCAACAGGAGCTCTCATTCATTCCAAGGTGGTACTACCACCTTGGAAAAGAGTTCGGCAGTTTCTTACAAAACTAAAGATGCTATTACCATATGATCCAGCAGTCATGTTCCTTGGTATTTACCCAAAGGAGCTGAAAACTCATGTCTCATAAAAACCTATACATAGATGTTTATAGCGGCTTTATTCATAATTTCCAAAACTTGGAAGCAACCGAGATGTCCTTAAGTAAACAAATGGATAAATAAACTGTGGTATATCTAAACAATGGAATATTACTCAGCGCTAAAAAGAAGTGAACTATCATATCAAGCCACGAAAGAATATGGAAGAGCCATAATGCATATTGCTAAGTAAAATAAGCCAATCTGAAAAGGTTATATAATGTATGATTCCAACTATATGACATTCTGGAAAAGGCAGTACTATGAAGACAGCAAAAAGATTATGGTTGCCAGAGGCTGGGTGGGTGTGGGTAAGGGATGAATAGTCTAACAGAGGGTTTTTATGGCAGTGAAAACATTCTCTGTGTTATTATAATGGTAGATACATATCATTATATATTTATCCAACCCCATAGAATGTACAACACTAAGAGTGAACCTAATGTAAACTATAGACCTCTTTTTTTTTCAATCGGGAGAAAAACGTAACACCTAATATACAATGTTGGTAAGAGGAGTAAGAAATGGGTGGCCCACACACTGCTGTGGCTCTGCACGTTGGTACAAGATTTTTAGGAAGTGATTGGGTTTATATATCAAGAACTAGAAAGATGTTCACAACATTTAACCTCAAATGCCCACTTCTGGGAATCTTTCCAAAAGAAAATTTACATGCATGAATAAAGCTGTACCACTGGTATTGGCAAGTATATCTGATGTCATACTTGTTAAAGAGGCTATTAAATCATGACCCCTCTAATATTAGACCAAATGTCATCATCAAAAGCTAGGCAGCAATACAGAAATGCTGTATTGCTGGGCACAAAATTATATATATATTATAATTCTAACTACACTAAAATAAGTAATTTAAAAAAAATCAGTATAGAGTAAATAAAAAAGAATATCTGTGGGTAGAATATGGATAATTTTATTACATTTTCTAAACTTCCTTTAATGAATTTTAAAGTATAATTTTGTTGGCAGATTCAAATTAATATTTGAACATATAGAGGGACATACTGTATTCTATATGGGAAGATTAATTATTAAAATCATTTAAATTATCTCCAATTAGTTTACAGTAGTACAGTGACTAATCTAAATCTTCAATTAATTTTTTAATTGACAAAATTACCTTAAATTTCAATTGGAAGGATAAACAAGTGAGAATATAAAGGGATAAAAAAATTATACTAACAAGAATAATTAAGGGAGACGAGTTATATATGACTTTAAGACAAATTATAAGGCAACAATAAAATAGTATGGTACTGGCTCAAGATTAGAAATACAACTCATTAAAAAAGAATCATTCACCCAGAAATAGAATCCATCATATATCAAAATGTAAATATGTGATGATGGAAGGAATGAAAAAGCACTAAGATATGTAGAATTATTTAATAAATATACTTGAGATAGAGACATAAAAAATTGCGGGGGGAACATCTGTTAGCAATATATCACACCATATTTAAAAGTACATTTTAGGAGGATTAAAAAGAAACATCAAACAACTAGAATATTACTAAATTAAAATTCAAAGCTTGTGTCAAGAATAATTTTGATTTCATAAAAACATCTTCAGTATGTCAAAAAATTGTAAGAGCAAACAATATACATGATGGTCCAAGAGTAATGACCTCTTAAAAATTAGTTAAAAAAAAAACACAATAAAAAAACTCACCATTAGGACAAAAGATCTGAAGAAATAACTCACAACAGAAGAACAAACTAGAAAAATGAGTTAATGGGAAAAGTTCAATATAATCTAAGAGATTTAAAATAAAACAATAACAAAGAATCATTTAGCTATAAAATTGATTAATATCTAATATTAGTGAAAGGTCACTCAAAAATGACTAGGAGCTACATACTGTGACCTTTCTGGAAAGCGATTTAACAACTTGCATCAAAAATCATAAAAATATTTTTATTAGTTGTCCTAGAAATCCTGTTTGGAAAATTGATATATAATACAAAAGAAATAAAAAATTATATGCCATAAATACGTTCATGAAGTCAATATTCATAGTGGCACAATCAGAGCCAACTTAAATATCCAACAGTTGAGGAACCATTAATTAAAATGTAATGTGAACACTGGACCACATCTGGCACGGTCAGCCCCTAAAAACGGCTTCTAGGAAAACTATGCAGCAACTCTGGATACCTGGGCTGGGTAGACTCCACTGGACTAGAGTTGAGATTCTTGTTTCTTGATGGGGAAAAACAAATAAGCATCCCTTTCTAGAATTCTGCCTTAGCCTGGATTCATTCTAGTTGGAGGTGCTGAGGAGAAACTGAGCGGGAATAAAATATTGCCTTACTAGAGCTTTTTTTTCTCTATATTCCAATAAACTGTGTTACACTGTCTTTACAATAATTTTAAATAGAGTATTTATTTCAGCTATATGAAAGACCTCTTTCTAATTTAAATAATAGATAGTTCCTCACTTATGTAATGAGAATAATAATAGGACTTATAGATAAATAAACAGAGGCCCAGGGAGGTCAAGGCTGCTTGCTGAAGGTCATTTAGTTTTTGACTGGCAGACCCAGGCCACAAAGCCAGGTTGTCTGACACCAAAGTCCATGTCTTAACCACAAGGTCCTGTCATCTGTGGTATACTATGTGTATCACAACATAACAGGGAAAAAAATGAACAACCAAGAGGCTAGATGTGTAATGAAAAGATCATTACTAAGACCCAATGGATAAATGAGTGGAGAATGGGAGCAAATTCACTCAGGAAGAAATGCAAGCTTGGTTTCTAATCCTGTTCCACTAGAACCTTATTTGACTTTCCTACCTGCAGCCAGCTTCCCTGGTCCTGGTCCCCACCCGACCCCATCCCAATCAATGAGGTCATGGAAGACTTTGCAGAGGGCACCCCCTTCAGCCCAGGCCCCACACTTACATAATCAGCCGTGTTGGTGCAGCCTCCTGCGTGGATGAGGGCCCGGGCCACATCCTCAGAGCCACCAAGAGCTGCGTAGTGGAGGCTGCTCTGTTGCTTCTAGAGGAAAACAGGAATCATAGCAATGTCCTAAGGCCCCTCATAGTGGGTTAACAAAACACTTTGAGATTCATTATTCCATTTTTGTCTCATACCCTCCTTCTCCTGGACTACTATCCCTCTTAAACCCTGAGGCTGGAGAAATCAATGACCTGCTCAGGCCTGGTGTCTAATAAAAGGAGCTCATTATGGTCTCAACTTTTTCTCACTTCCTCTCACAAACTCCGACACATAAGCCAAAGCCTGTGCAATTCCTTAGCTGGTAAAGATATGCAGAGTATAGACTCTGAGGACACGTTTTCAAAGAAGGGGACAGTAAGATTTGCCAGTACAGGGCAACCCCTACCTGGCATGCACTGCCCAGCTGGAGCTGGTTTCAGGGTGTTCCAGCAGGACTTGGCAGGGCCAAAGCAAGGGTTTTCTTCCAGAAGGGCCTTCTAAGTGCTCTTCTTCAGTCAGAGCCAGTCCCTGACCCAACAACGACCTCACATGAGATACCTCCCCACTCTGCCAGGCCAGCCTCACTAGGTGACCAACTGTCTCAGATTGCCTGGGACTGAGGGTTCCCTGGGATACAAGACTTTCTGTTTCAAAACCAAGATATTGTGGAGCAAACTGGAAACAAGCTGGTCACCCTCTCAAAGACTGTCTGAGTGAGTGCACAGAGTGGGTGGGAACCAGGCCATCTCCCAATGAGAAATGCATTCACTTTGGGTTTCCCCCCTCCTCAGAGACCCTACTGCATGACACTGAGGGGTAGGAGTGTCCATACAGAATGGAGCCTCTGCCAGAAACCAAGACTAGAGCACAAGGCCCAGTGCAGTGGGCAGCTCCGCCCTACCAATGGCCACCAGCTGGACACAACCTCTCCAGTCTCAAAACTCCTATGCTGTGACTGTTAGGAAGCCCCCCCAGTGCTAGGCACAGAGAAAGGGCCTTGCTGACCAAAGAGCAGCACCAGAAGTATACTAAAGCAGCTACTTTCCTTCTCTGGGCCTCGGAGTCCCCCAGCCACCCTCCACTCCCATACTCCTAGGCTAGCAGCTCCAACACCTTCTAAGGGAGTTCTTGTAAGTGTTTTGTAGCTTATAAAAAGCATTATTCACAATTAGGAAAGTTTAACATTGATATTATTAAATTTACATTTGGCATTTTGCTATTTATTTTCTATGTCTCCTACCTTTTTTGTTCTTGTTTTCTCCTTTACTTTGTGTCAAATATTTTAGCATACCATTTCGATTCCTGTTTTCAAACTAGTTTTGCTATCATTTATATTTTATTATTTATTATCAATATTCTTTTTGCCTTACTACTGAAATTTGGAACCAATAGAGAATTCCAGACACCAAAGCCATTCAACCAGCCAAGAAAGACTATTTGTCATTGATCTAAAAGTAAAAAGCAAAACAAAACAAAAACAAAAACACCAACTCCTTACTTAAAGAAAGAACACAACCCACCTTTCCAGGGGAGAATTTCTAGTGACCGACTTAAGGAAATACAATGAAGAGGAAGAGGAGAAGCCTGTCCCAGAGTAACACCCAGGCCCAGGTTTGAGGGCTGGTGTGGCCCCCGCACAGATGAGCCTCATACTGGGCAACCACCTCCACACTGTACAGGGCAAATCTTTCGTGACCGAGTCAGAAGATAGGCCTCTCAAATTCAGCTTTGCTTCTTACCAGCTTGTGACCAGGAAAAGTCACTGAACCTCTCTAAACTTCACTTTCCTCATCTGTAAAATGCAGAAGACATTTTTCTGAAGTAATAGTTATAAAGGTGTTTTGCAAACTATCAAATGCCTAACGATAAGAAGACACAAACAGATGTTGAGTTTCTATTCTGTCCTGGGCACTGCGCTCATATTCAAGCTTTATAGAAATGTAAAAAAGTAAGTATATGTCATCCTCATTTTATAGTTGGGGGGAAGTGAGGCTCATAGAAAATAACTTCCCCAGATCACACAGCTCAGAAGTGAAGAAGCCAAGATCAGAACCTGGGCCTGCTGCCTCATAGCCTCTGCCCACACAACGTTCAGAAATCCTTATGGCTGCTACTGTCGACACAGTTTAGCTCAGCAGCCAAGGGCAGACATCAGTCATGGGGAGGCCTGGCTACCTGGGTGAGGGCGTTCACGCTGCTCCCAGCCCCCAGGAGGAGCCGCACACAGTCGGGGTGGATCCCTTCCGCAGCCGCGTGCAGGGCAGTCAGACCTTCCTGAAACACACAGGAGAGGCATGAGGATGACAGGAGGCTAAGGCCAGGACCTGAAGCAAGAGGACGCCCATAAGCCAGGCTCTGGGGCTCTCCGAGCTTTCCACTGTCCTGCTCCTGAGGACAGTGAACTGGTTTTCGTGGTTCCCTGAGCCTCACACCTGATTATCCCACTTCGAGGAGCATGTGGTACATTCACCCCCTCCTCCACACCTGTGTTCACATTCTCCTCACCCTCCAAGCTGCCTCACTCCTGCTTTCTGTCCATTCCTTCCAACTCCAGGAAGCCATCCCTGACTGTCCTGGCCACTGAGACTTCTCGCATCTTTTGAGCACACAGCCTGTGTATGACTTCTTGGTAATCCTTCAAAGCCTGGAGTTTTGTGCTGCTGCTTAGCTTTTCCTGGTGGGCTAGTAGTCCAAGACCATGTCCTCAGCAACTGGCTTCAGGGCCTCTACCACAGAAAACTGGGCTGCATCACTGGCTGGGAGTTTCTTGAAAGCAAGGAGTGAGTATCATGCATCTCTGAGTCCTCCAGGGGGCAACTCACCACATTCCTTTCCTCCAAGTCCAGCCTGATGTCCAGGAGTCGCTGTAACACAGCCAGATGGCCCCGGCCAGCCGCCAGGTGCAGGGCTGTGTTCCCCTCCTACAGGGAGAAGGGGCTGGGAGAATCACAGATCCTCTCAGGCTCTGGGGACCTGCTAGAGCCGTTCTCTTATTTCACAGACATGGAAATTGAGGTCCAGAGAAGGCAAGTGACATCTTCAGGGTTGCAGAGCAAATCATGAGTTGCTGCGACGCAACCAAGTGGACTCTACAAACTGTAGCCTTGAGTACTAAGCCAATGCCACCCTGCCCCCTGAGAACCGTGTGAAAAACTACAACTCAGGGCACTTTCAAGAGCCAAGTCCTGGTCTCTCTTATACTACAAGGCAGACACATTACTTTAAAAAAAAAAAAAAAAAGGCCCCACCTTCCATGCTCCTATCTAAAGTTAATCCCTTGCTGGGGACCCCAGATCACCATCCCCATCCCCTGCTAAGGCCACCTCCAGGAACTCTCCCTGTGCTCAGGCTGTACCCACCCAGCCACATGGCCCAGTCACTTGCCTCCTTGTCTTCGTTCAAGATGTTAGCTTTGCATTGACTACTGCGGCCAGCCCTGACATAATTTAAAACTGGAACTCCCACCCCTGTCCTCCTGATCCCCTTATCCTGCTTGGCTTTTCCTTTTTCCCCATAGCACTGATAACCTCTAACAGTTTATAATTTACTTGTAACTATGCTTATTATTTATTGTCTGACTCTGCTGTTAGAACTTAAGCACCACAGGGTGAGGATTTCTTTTTCGTTCTCTGAAGTGCCTAGAATAGGGCCTGCAGCACATGGCAGACACTCAATAGATACTTGTTCAATGAGTAAACAATGTGATGGAGAGCTTTACATGTGTCTTTTTGAAATTGAAAGCCAAAGGACTGGTATTTGCCTTTGAATACTTGAGAAGTTCAAAGTGACAGTGACAGAGCCAAGAGAGTGGAGTGGGTGGGGTAGGGCAAAAGGCACAATATTTTTGTATTAAAAGTGGCCCCAGCTGAGGGGTTATCCTTAAAGGGATCTTACTACCAAGGACACCTAGCGGGGAAAGGACAGCTGTAAGTGGCCAGCCAGAGAAACAGTACGTCCCTAAAGAACCACAGATGGCAGGGACTCCTGAGGAACCCACGGAAACATTTAGAAGGGAAGATCCAGCGTTGGCCATTCTTCACATCCAGAAGGCCCCTTGGACACACCTAGCTGAACCAGTCATGGGAGCCTGCTAGCTCAAGCTCTTTCCTCATCCTGGCCTTCATGATACCTTTCTGAGGTAAGAATCAGGACATTCACATCTAGGCACAGATCTTTAAAGGGTCCGATGAGGATGTGAACATATATCAAACCCAAAGCAGTACTTAAAAAGAGTTAAAAACATACCCACCCCGTGATAGATCCCACACATACATAAAACAGCTATAACTATCTTATGGGATCAAAGACGAAACATTTAAATTTCCCTTATGATCATCATCATATTATATTCATAAATAAACTTAAGTTTAAAAATTCCCCTCAGCAGCTTTGTTCTGCTCCTCTCCCACCCTCTCCACTCACTGCAGCAAGTGAGGATCAGGCTGTGGGACTGTGGCCACAGTGTGAAGTCTTCGTGTTAAAAGAGACGCAGAGAACGTGGGTGAACGGAGGCGGGGCCAACATGTGCCCCCAGCGAACAGGGCTGTGGAGACAGGGCAGAGCTTTCTTTTTCCTTCTGGGTTATAAATATCCACATCTCGTCCTTTGAAGATGCAGGTGGCACGAACCCCCTACGAGGGCTGGGCAGGGCAGGGCACTCAGAGGCGGGAGAGGCTGACAGTAAGAGGGCTTGGCCTTGGGCCCAGTGCCTTCTGCCCTCCACCTGTGGGGGCGCCCAGCCTCTCTACGTCCGTGAGGCCCTGTCTGCATCTCCCTAGTGTTCCCAGTGGAATTAATCACTTTCTCTGGGCTCTCAAAGCCTCCCTACCATTACAGCACCTGAGGCATGACCTGTGTTGTCATTGATTCTGACAGGTCTATCCCCCTATGCAGCCATGGGGTCCTAGCAGGAGTCAGACCTCAAGTGGCCCGGACCCTTGTAAAGCTTCCTTACTATGGCTCCTCCCCAGATGAAGTACTCCTTACCTGAAAATGTAAAACTCAACAGGGCCATGCAATTTTAAACGCTTCTTTCTAGAATTTTGGATTGCAAGGGTTCTGGGTAAGTTCATCAAAACTGGACTTTCTCGTTTTTTGATTTTGGTGCTCCTGCTCTCTCAGGGCCTTTAGTAGAATCTTTTTTTTTTTTTTTTGGTCTCCTGAGTAGATGCGCCCTGCTAAGGGCTGTCATTTATCCCTCTCTGTATTCTCGGTTCCTGGCACAGGACATGGCCATTTCCAGAGACAGCCATGATTCTGAAATGAAGGAAATCAGCCCAATTCAAGTCTCAGGATATGACTCGGTCTTACTCAGTCTTCGTCCCTAAGGATGAGTGTGGACAGACAGATTTGTTGTAAACCCAAGGGCTCAGTGCCCCAGGAGGCAGCTTGGTGAGAACGAGGACCACAGGGCTAAGGCATCAGGATGCTGGTTCCAAACCCGGCTTGACATTTGTCTTGCTGTGTGACCTTGGCTAAAGTGTCATCATCTCAGAAGGGAGAGTGGGAAAAAGAAATAAATAAAATGTTTAAAATAAACAAATAAATAAAAAATAAAGTATCCCCCTCTCTGGGCCTCAGTTTCCACATCTGTAAAGTGAGAAGGTTGAAGTAGCTCTTGATGTAGATGCCTTCCAGCTCTAAATCCTATAGCACATTTGTCTGTGAACTCTCTGTCACTAGCTTAGAAACAGGACTTCTTCTATTCTGGCCTAGGACATTAATCAGAAAACTAAAAATGGAGTTTGTCCCTTTGATGAAATCATTGTTTAGAATTTGCTGCAACGTCTTTGCCTAAGGATTCGCGAAGGTCTATTGACATGGGTCGTTTACAAGGTAGTCCCTTCAGGTCCCATCCCTCACCCCTTCTCAGATTGGTGAAATTTACCCTGAATGAAATGCTCCCTTGTCAGTGTTCTTATTCTACTTTTACCATTACCATAGAAAATTACTAAATCATAAAGAAAGCAAATAACCACAGATGTATGGCTACCAACCCCCTAACTCTTCCCACACCCCCTAACAACAGACATCCCCAGTGGAATCACAGTCTGCTCAAACCTACTCTAGGCAGCACTACAAACCAAACCAACTTGCCATCCTGACTCCCCACGTTAGCTCATAGCTCTTTACTAGGATTGTGGCATTGAGCTCCTTGAGTAAGAAACTGTCACGGGCATCTCTGTGCTCCTCTCTGTAGCACAAGACTGGCCCATAGAGTGTGCTCAAAAAAGGCCTGTTTAAAGAACATCAGACACACTCTTGTTGTTGGGCCGCCTGCTTCTCCTAGCATGTTGGAGTCAGAAGTAGGCACAGGAGAGCTGCCAGCACCCATCCTGGTCAGGGGCCCAGAGCCTGACCCTCCCCTGGGGCCCATGGTCACAGTACCTTATCTTTGACACTGTGGTCACAGCCAGAGCCCACAAGGAAGTCCAGAGCATCCAGCTGCCCGTGCTCAGCTGCCCGGTGAAACGCTGTCCTTCCCAACTGACCGGGGAAAAGAGAGTGAACCTTCGTTCCCTGCCCACCTGGCCTTCGTTTCCCCAACCACTCTGGGCTTGCAGTGGCCTCTCCTGCCCCAGACACTCTCCCCTCCCCTTACCCAACACACTCTGCCTAAAAAGCCCAGACCCAACTTCCCAATAAAACCTCTTGGGTGAGTCTCTCCCCCACTGAAACCCTCCTGGGATCCCTGCTGCCGACTGACTAAGGGCCAGAGTCTTGTGGCTGGGGGTCGAGATCTCCATGAGGGACCCCAAGAACTCCCTGGCCCTAACTCCCAAGATTCTGATCCAACCGAACTCACACATAAAGGGTCTTTTCCATCTCTAAAGCTCTAACGATGTTCTCTCCTCCACCTGGAATGCCCCCCTACTTTCTAATCTTAGCAGCAAAATCCAGTTCATTCACCAAACGCCACCTCCCCCAGGAAGCAAAAGGAGCTGTTCCTTTCTCTCACCTGTCTATCAGAGCCTCTCAGAGGGAACTGGTCATGTTCTGCCTGTGTCTTGCTCATTTGCGCCCTAATACCCTTTCTAGACCAATAGCTCCCTGAGGCAGGGTCCAGTCTGCATTTCCCATAACTCACAGGATGTGCTCAAGGAATGGGTAGGAGTGGCCCCAGGAGCCCTGGTCCAAATGAAAAGGACAAACAGCCTTGATGCCACTCTCACCTTGTCAGCACGGTCCAGGGCCACATCTTCCAGGTCTTCCATTATGAACGCCAGCACTGGCACGTGGCCTTTTTGGGCTGCACAATGCAGTAAGGTAAGGCCATCCTGGAAACAAACCCAGGGTGGTCCCTGCAGTCTGCGAAGGGAAGCCCTTCTTACTGGTTGTCTCCCAAAAGCAACATCTTAGTTGCAAATCCTATTTTTTCAGTCCAGAGCCTCTACCCTGGCCTTGTATTATAGCTATATTGTTTGAAGCACTGTTTTTTAAATAGATTGCCATGAGTGGTCATAAAAATCAACAGAACAATGTTTTACATTATGACAGTGGTTTTTGTTACACAGGAGTAGCATTTGTCAAATCTCAGAGATCGTAAATTTAAGATTTGTGTACTTCATTATATGTAAAGAAATTGAACCCTAGTTAATGATATGCATGCTGATGTATTTAGAGGGAAGTACACTGATGTCTCTAATTTATTTTTAAATGCATCCAAAATTTATAAAGAACTCTAAAACTCATCAACAAGGAATTAAACAATTGCGGACAAAAAGGTCCCACACACTAAACCTGACAAGCTCAGGGGAGACCAGCATGGCGGGCCCTACAAACTCAAGGACCAATATTAACCACACGGAATGGTCTGAACATGTAAATTCCTAACTAAAAGCGGGTCATGGTGGGTATTCACATCCTGGGCCTGTAGCTTTCTTCACAAAGGTCAGTATTTACATCAAGTAAGCCCTTCTGTAGTCTTTTTGCATCTAAGATAACATATACTTGGAATGTCAGAGTAATCCCTTTATCCGGGCCCCTCAGGGCACAGCCTACCGCACAGACTACAGAACCTTGTAGGGGTTCTGTAGAACACTCCCTGTGTTAAAAGCTGTAAAAGGTTAATAATTAACTGTCATGTACTCACTAATAAAAGAAGTATGTGTCTCTCTGTATTACTTTTTATCCAATCCCAGAGACTTCCCCACTTTGCTTTCTCCTTCCCCTTTAATCTATCACCAGTGGATTTCATGTAACCCTCCTTTTGTCTCCTCTTTTGATTCTAATGCATAAAATAAACTGCAAAACTGCCATTCTCTGGAGCATTTTCTTAATCTGATGAGATTTTGCTTACCGGCAGTTTAGCTCAAAGAAACTCATTGAAATTCTCCACAGGTTTGGATGTTTCTTATGTCAACATTTACTTGGTACATTAGGCAGGATTCCAAAGAAGCCCACCCAGGACCACCCTGAGGACAGGGACCAGGTGCTAGGTACCAGCAGGGGCCTGTTGTGCCCCCACTGACTCCCCACTTTTCTTCGGGTGAACTTGGGTGAGTTTTTCTTGGAATTCCGGACCTCCCTGTTTTAAGGTAGGACTCTAACTTTATTTGAGCTGATTTTTAAAATCTTCCAGGTGGTATTAAAAGTTAAAAGTTGAGGTAACTCATGCTAAGGACAAGGGTAGAGATAACTAAGGAACAGGGAATAAAAATGGGTGGCTGGTTTTTAATTTCAGCTCTTCAATTGGAATTGCTTACTGTGAATATGACCAGACCTTTTGCTGGATAAATGAGAGTCTGAACTTGTTCAGCTCTGGAGATAAGGGGCATTTGCTCCCTCCAGCTCGATTCTTAGTTGACTAAGAATCTATGTGGAGGTTTTTGATGGTATCCCTCAAAATAAGCAGGGCCCCATAGGGAATTCCAACACAACTATAATTAAATAATGGACTTGTCTGGGGACTCACACATAAAGGCTGGTTACCTAGGATTCTGAGTCCTCACAGTTGTATTAGACAGCAGTGAGGAGAAACCCAGTTGTGTAAGAGGTTTGAAGCAACTTGGGAGGTGACAGGCCCTTGGAGCTCAACCCATAAGCAGCACACTTCAACTGACTACACAGTATCCCTTGACTCTGCAGATCTCAAAAGAAGACTAAAATTAACCTGGGAAATCATGCTTCCAAGGCCAGCAATTTCCCAACCCCCAGTCTCCATTAATACTCCTGCAGACGCACAATTCCTAGGGAAACTGAACTTGCAAGTACATACAGAAATGGGAAGATTAAACTAGAAGAGATACCAACTTAAGATGGTCAAAATGGAACTCTTTTGACATGTAAATTAATTTTTTGTGTGCGCAATAGGAAAAGAAAACTGGCTCAAAATCAAACTGAGTGAATAGAAGGCTTACCTCAAATGGCAAATAGAAGCCTCTAAAAAGGAGAACAGGGAAGTGAACACACGATTCAGTGTATACATATATATATGCCTTCCTGTTGAATTGTACACCTGAAACCTACTGGATTTCATGAACCAATGACACCATAATAAAAAAAAGAATAGAAAGACAAAAGAAAATAATAGAGGAAACCAGGTGAGGGTTATACAGGTACTTTGTGTAATCTAACTTTTCTGTAAATGTCAAATAATTCTAAAATAAAAGTTTATTAAAAATATAAAAATAAAAAAACAGAAAACAGAGAGGCCTTCTCTTCAGGAAGTTAATAAGAAAATTTCAGACTGTCTCTCAACCTAAGCAAGTTTCCAAGGCTGCTCAATGCCAACGCTCAGCATTTACCTCTTCTCTAACTGCCACACAGTACCCTTTAATTCGTTGTCCAGACTTATTCTCCTTTCTTTCTCCTCCTTCTCTCTCTTCTACACCATCTCCTCTGCAGTTCCCTACTGACTGAGGGTCCACTCAGAATAGAAAACCAGACGAGAGTAGACCAGAACAAACAAACAAACAAATACAGAAATTCTGGCAGCTCCCTTTGGAGAAAGCTGGTCTCAGGCAGAGGGAAATCAGTAATTACATATGTTCCTTGGATTAGAACAGAATTAAAGAATCTACCTAAGGATTTCCCCAACCCTCTTCAGGACTCTGATGGGTTCACAAAGGAATTTGATTTAACTGTTAGAACATGTGATCCCGGCTATTCTGACCTATTCCAATTAATACGCCTACTAGCTTCTGAATAAGATTTGCTGGGAAACTCCTATAGAAGAGTCTTTTGTTGTAGAAAGTCAGGTCACCTTAAGAAGGACTGTAGAAAACTGAAATGAGATTTAGAAAAAGGAAGAAAAAACAGAAGCAAGTATAGGTCTGTGCTGAGGGGTATGAGAGGGCATTTCCTCTTCTCCTTACTAATACTTTAGGAGAAATTGAAATTACCATAAAAGGGAAAACTGCTAAGTCTCTTTAGATACCGGGGTTACTTTATCTGTTCTTAATGCTACCCAGCTAAGGTGCTCTCTTTCTCAAAGTAAAGTGTCTGTGCAAATGGTAGGGACATCTAATTAATCAATGTCTGTTTTTAATTCAGAGCCTGTTCCCTTCCAGCTAGGAAATGTTAGGGGGAAACTTGTATTTTTACTAGTTAAATCTGCCCCAATTCACTTGATAGAGTGAAACTTTCCTGAAACCAATGATGCCCACACATCCTTCTCCCAGAAGGGTGAAATGTATTTATAACTAAATAAATCAGATACTGAACCAATTGGGAAAATAATGACTTTAAAGTAACCTCCACAAGAAGAAACTAATCTTGAGACTGATGTTCCAATACAACTTTGGGCCTTTTCCGGTACAGATATTGGCAAAATTAAGCAAAGCCACTAGTATTAAAAGAAATATTGACAACACTTTATCTCTACCTAATATTCACCAGTGTCCTATAAGACCTGATGCACTAGCTGGTATTAGCCCATTATACAAGATTACTTTTTTAAAAGGGAGGGAGCTTATAATTCCATGTACGAGCCCCTGTAATTAATTCTTCTATTTTTCCAGTAAAGAAACCCAATGGGAAAGGGTGGAGGTTTACACGGGATCTCATAGTTATAAATAAAGAAATCCTATGGTGCCAAATCCACATATTCTATTATCAGCTATTCCTCTGGACTGCCAATATTTTCCAGTGATATAGATTTATGTACTGCCTTTTTCAGCATTCCTGTAAAAAAAAAGAAGAAGAAGAAGAAGAAGAAGACAGGAAATACCTCTTTGCTTTCCACCTGGGAAGATCACGAGTTTCTTGCCCAGTAATACCCCAGGGATATACATAGAGTTCCACCTATTTCTCACAGGCATTAAAAGCTGATTTGAATGATACTGAATTTTCCAAAAATTCCACTCTAATTCAATATGTGAATGATTTATTTTTATGTTCTAAGTCATATTAGACTCCCAAGAGGACACAGTTTACCTATTACAATAGCTGGCCACAAAGGGACATAGAGTCTCGAAGGACAAGCTTTTAATCTGTTTACCCCAAATAAAAAAGCTTGGTTATCTAATATCTAAATATGGGCTATAAATTAACCCTGAAAGATTCATAGAAATAATATCCTTTCCTCTTCTAAAAACAAACAAACAAACAAAAACAGCTTAGAGGATTCCTGGGTCTGACTGGATACTGTCATAATTGGGTTCCAAAATTTTTATTAATAGGCCCAGCCTCTCTATATATGTCTTATTAAAATCAGGTCAACCTGATTCAATTCAATAGAACACTGAAGGGAAACAAGCTGAAAAAGTTCTATTATTATCTAAAGCTCCTGCTCTGGGACACCTTAATTGTAAACTTTCTTCCTTTTTATTCATGAAAATGAAAGAAATGCTTTATAGGAGATTTAACTCAAAAACAGAGATCATCATAGACTTACAGGAGAGTATAGTTAGCGATTAAACTCAGTAGCCAAAGGGCTCTCCCTGCATGACAGCTATCTCTGCTGTAGCCATGTTATGCAAACAACAGAAGAAATAATTATAGGCGATGCTATATTCATGTTCTTCATTCTGTTGAATCTTTACTGAACCCTCATCACATTCATCTGTCAGTCAACTGGCTTCTTATGAAGTATTCTTGCTTTCTGTATCTAATATTGCTTTAACTAGATTTAACAGTTGCAACCCGGCAATTTTGCTACCTTCTGTGCAAGATTAGACATCCATGATTGGGTTTTGCTTAGTGACTACCTTTTTGTTCCTTGGAACAGTTTACAGGAAACTCCTATTGATAAATGCTGACTTAATTTGGTTTACAGATGGATCTTATCTGAAAGATGAACAGGGATATCACAAGCTAGATATGTAATAACTTCCAATATAACATAATTAAAGGTTCTGATTTACTTTATCTGCCCAACAAGTATTAATTGCTCTAACGGAGCTTGTCAATCAGTCAAAAATCAAATAGCCAACAATTACACTGATAGTCACTATGCTTCTGGTTCCGCTAACAACTTTGTTGTGTTGAGGAAACAGCGAGGCTTCTTAACTTCCTCAGGGCAGCCCATAAAGAACAGAAAATAGGGCTGCAGAATTATTAAATGACATATAGCAACCGAACCAATTGGTAATTATTAAAATTCCAGGATGCTCTAAAGCTGCCACCATCAAAGCAAAAGGAAATAATTTAGCTGACACTGCAGGTAAACAAACAGCAATAAGCAGCCGGACCTGACAATGTTTCTTCTTCCTATTAAATCAGGGTAAGACTGTCTTTCACAGTTCCAATGGACAGCTGCAGAAGAAGAAAAGAGGTTATGGCAAAAAAACTGGGAAACTTTTGACCCAGACAAACAGATATGGCTTGGACCCAATCAGAAATCAATCTTACCTATAAGGGCTCAATTATCTATACCTTGACATGTACATGAGCTAACACATTGGGGTCTTGAAAAGATGATTTCATGGATTAAACAATATTAGTGGAAATCTCTTACAGTAGCTCATTAAGTGTATGGCAGATGTTCTATCTGTCCAAAATGTAACTCTGGGTCCCAATGACATTTCTCACCTCCTTTAGGTCTGTGCCACCATCTCAAGGATACAAATGTGTTAGTTATGATTTGTATGTTCCCTCACTGGATTGAGGCATTCTCTTGTAGGCGAGCAACACCCTTAACAGTAGGTAAATTATTATTGGGGAAAAAAAATCCCAATTGGGGAATTTCCTCTGAGTTACATAATGACTGAGGGACTCATTTCACTAAGCAAATAATGCAACCCATTTGTAATATTTGGCCTATTCTTTCTACAGCATTTTGTTGTGCTTATCACTCCAGTCCTCTGGATTGGTAGAACATACAAATGGGACAATTAAAACTCAACGAGGTGAATTTTCAGAGGCTTTTAATCTCCCTTGGCTAAAAGCTCTTCCTATAGTGCTTCTCAAACTGAGATTTATCCTTTTGGTAAACATAGCCTTTCTCCTCCTAACTAGTCACTGGTCACCCTATGCATCTGTCTACTAATAATATTAGTCATAATAATAGTTATGCTTGTTCTTTGAGCTTTTCTCAAACCTTGTTCTTATATAGCCCAACCATTAATAATTGCTGAAGATGTATAACTTTTATATTACCAACAATATTTGTTTTATGGTTTCTAATTGAAATTTAGAAGGAATATTATTGTAGAAGGTAGGAAAGAAGTAGTTTGTCCTAATAAATTGGTTATTTCTGAAGAAGTAAAAAGAGACAAATTGAGGACAAGGGAAGTCGTAGAAAGTTAGTGGGAAAGGAATATTGAAAAAGGGATTTTATGTATAAACACTAGAACCTAATTATGGGAGCATGCTTGCCCCCTAAACCGACAAAGACTATATTAATTCAAAGGGAAGCTGAAATGGCTACCAAAAAAAATTGGCCGGCTATAACGGCTGCTGAGGCACAGGAAATTTACTTATAAAACCCTTAATGTCCTGGCCTCTGAAAATATTTAGATGGTAATGGTAATTTACACTGTTATGTTCTTACTGCCTTAACCCCTGATTGCACAACTAGCAGGAATCAGATTTATAATGAATGACACTTGAGTGCTTCCAATGGGAAGTAGATCATCCATATTAAAATAATAATAATGCTAATAAAACCTGTAAATGGGAACCCATCTCATGGTCAGATTATGAAAACTGAAGAGGTATAGGTTAGATTCAGCGTGTTTTTTTCTTAATGTAGGCCCATAAGACCTAACTACCTCCCATTTACTGGCCTTTCTTTTTGAAAAAAAAAATTTGCTCTTGACTGCCATCCAAGATTACAGTCTGGCTCCAACCCCACTGGTCCACCATTTTGGCAAGACAATGACGACACAAAAACTTCCTAGTAATGACCCTTCCTAGCACTGTGGGACCACATTATCCAGCTAAAAGGTTAGTCATTAGTGCATTCCTTGGATTGATTTATGTCCAGAGAAGGGAAATGTGGATGAAAAGGGGGCCACACACTAAACCTGACAAGCTCAGGGGAGACCAGCATGGCGGGCCCTACAAACTCAGAGACTGAAATTAACCACATGGAATGGTCTAAACATACAAATTCCTAACTAAAAGCGGGTCATGGTGGGTAGTCACATCCTGGGCCTGTAGCTTTCTTCACAAAGGTCAGTATTTACATCAAGTAAGCCTTTCTGTAGTCTTTTTGCATCTAAGATAACATATACTTGGAATGTCAGAGTAATCCCTTTATCCGGGCCCCTCAGGGCACAGCCTACCACACAGACTACAGAACCCCTCATTGCTATCTTTTTCACAGAATACTGTCCCTGTGTTAAAAGCTGTAAAAGGTTAATAATTAACTGTCATGTACTCACTAATAAAAGAAGTATGTGTCTCTCTGTATTACTTTTCATCCAATCCCAGAGATTTTCCCGCTTTGCTTTCTCTCCCCCCGCGCCCCCCCCAATCTACACCAAAGGATTTCGTGTAACCCTCCTTCTGTCTTCTCCTTTGATTCTAATGTATAAAATAAGTTGCAAAAACGCCATTCTCCTGAGCATTTTCCTAATCTGTTGAGATTTTGCTTCCCTGCAGCTGTCGGCAGTTTAGCTCAAAGAAACTCATTAAAATTCTCTACAGGTTTGGATGTTTCTTATGGCAACACAACCCAATTAAAAAATAATTTGGACACCAAAAAAGATATATGGTAGGCAAATAAGCACAGGAAAAGATATCTCACAACATTAATTATTATTAAAATGTAAATTAAAACCACAAAGAATTTCTAACAATGGAGTATAGGAAGGAAAAATGCTAACATTACAGTAGAGGAATCTCACTGATGCCATTTTATTTTATTTATTTATTTTTATTTTTAAATTTTTTTAGACTAGGCAACCCTTGGTTGATTGCAAGGACCTTGTCATCTTACAATCTCTTATTTATTTTTTTATTTTTATACCTACAGCACCTGGTCTTCCCAGGTGGTCCAAGTACTAACCAGGCCTGACCCTGCTTAGCTTCTGAGATCAGAGGGGATTGGGTTTGTTCAGGATAGCATAGCCGTAGACCTGACACCATTTTAAATAAGTAATCATAAGTAATCAAGTATGATATTGTGATTTATAATAAA